>NW_025333611.1:30777500-40777500 GCF_019186645.2 Phyllostomus hastatus | reverse complement strand
AAATTTCACCTTAACACTAAGTCTAATTTTAACTCTAATTCTCGTAATTAATTTTAAAGAAATCATTCATCAAGAAACTTCTTGATTCATGAAGAAAATCCAAGGCCAAGGCCATGCTATGGCAGGTGAGGTGTGTAGACCATAAAGTTCACAGACATTCTCTTTTATATCGGGTAAATGTCACTTATAAATTTATACAACTTGTGGAACTACTTTTTATAAAAACTAATTCCTACTCTTTGAGTCAGCAAATCTGCTGAGCATATACCCAATTTTAAAAAGTACTGCATTAAGCAGACACAAGTACTTCAATGTTCATAGGAACATCATTTGCTATAGACAGGTTATCCCAAAATTTTCTCAATGCAAAAATGGATAAAGAAATTATGGTATATTAATAAAAGGAAACACTACAGCAGTGAGGATTTTGAACTAAAACCCTACACAGTAATCATGAGTAGATGTTATAATGTGTAAAAATGGAGACTGGACCAATATACATAATTATTATAAATATTCCAAAAACAGGTACCATTACTCTCTAGTTGGATATTGGTCACTATTTCAAAGAATATATTGCTTAGAGTGGCCAGAGGAGGTGTTGGGATGCTGCTAATATTGTATTCTTTGATGAGTGCTGATTACACAGATCTATGGACACTGACGAATTCACTGATTTATACAACTTTTTTATTTTTTATCTCAAACTTATTTTTATTCTCATCCTAATTCCAACTTTAACACAGAATCTAATTATAACTCTAACACTCACCTTCAACCTAATATTCATCCTCAAACTCACCCCAACCTAAACTGAAATCTAACACAAATTCTAATCCTAAATTTAACTTTAAGCTGAAGCTTAGCTGTAAACCTAATGTTAACCATAATTCACAACTTGATCTTATCATGCAAGTTCACAATCACCTCCAAACTCAGCCTCACTCACACCCTAACTTTACCCTAAACCTAATCCTAATGCTAACCCTAAAGGTAACACTAATCATGACACTTAACTTCAAACCAAACCTCACACTCTAATGCTAACCACTACCACAAACTGAAACTCCTACCCTAAACCTAAACGGACCTGAAACTAAATTTCAAATTTGACCCTAACTGTAACCCTCATTCTTACCCTTACCCTCAGGCTCACCTTTCATTAACCAAACTCTCCTCCTCACCCTCTACTTCATTCACCCTCACCCTGCCTTACACAGACAATCACACGGTCCCTACCTCTAACCCTAGTTCTTGTGTTAGCCCTAAGACTGATCTTAAAAGTAACCTAAACTTACACTGGCACTTCACCTTACGATAGACCTAAACTTATTTTAAGCCCATCTGTAATTTAAATTATAATCCAAGTTCTAAAACTAAACTTAACTCCAAACCCAACCATAAAACCCAACCCTTACTGTATCTTAACTATAATATAAATGCTAACATGAATTAAAACCCTAATCCTAACCTTAACTTTTGCTTTCCCTAAACATTAACTAATGCAAAACCTGACATTAAACCAATTTATAACTTTAACCCTAAATATTACATTCTTCCTCACCCAAATCCTAACATCAATATCAAAGTCTCACACTAATTCTCACACTAAACCCAAACATAGAACTAACCCCAACAGTAACCTTAACCTAAAATGTAAATGTAACCCCAACCTAAATCCTAACCCTACTTATATACCTAAACTGCACCCTAACTCTAAACCTAATGTAACCAAACCTTCATCCTCCACCTCACCAACACACTACTTCACTAAAAGCCTAATCCAAAGCCTCACCCTCATATCTAACATAAGCCTAATTCTAACTATAACACAAGACTTTGTTTAAAACCTTACCCTCATACTCACCCAAGTACTTACCATAACTCTAATTCTTACTTTTAGCCAGAACTCTAACCATAACTTCAACAGTAACAGTAAACCAAATCTATCCCTAACTCTAAGTCTAACCCTTAATTTACCTTTCACCTGAAACTCACTCTACTCCTAGCACATATATTATTTCTAATATACACCCTAAAGCCAAAGCCAGACCTGATTTGAAGCATAACCCAAACCCTATTACTAACCTAAGCTCACCCTCATTATATTATAACACTGACCCTAATATGAACCCCACATTTTACTACTACTATCCGTACCTCCAACCCAATCTTTAATCTTAATCTTAACACCAGACCTAACTCTCACTTTCACCTTAACCCTCACACTACACTAACCCACACTAATACAACCCTCCCCCCAGCCTTAACCAAAACCTTACACTATCCCTAACCCTAACCTTAACCCTTACTGCAAGTCAAACACTGAATCTAACCCTAAACATCACACTCACACTCAGCCTGACCCCAATCTTAACCCTAACTCAAACTCCAACACTAACTTGAAACCTAAACTTAACTTAAACCCTAATGCTTACACTAACTTCAACCCAAACATTAACCATAAACTGAAACCAAACACAAACTCTAACCTAAATTTAACCCTAACTTTCACTTTTACCCCCACTTTCCCTCTAAGCCTAACCCTAAATTTATACTTACCCTAAACCAAACGCTAACCCTCACTTTGACCTTCACACTAACTCTAACCCCAAAAATAAAGCTCATGCTTACTCTGTGTCTCACCTTCACCCATAAGCTAACCCTAAACCAAACATTAACCCTCTCCAGTGCCCTTACCCTTATCATCTACCTAAGCCTCACACTAACCCTATCCCTAACACTAATGCTAATTCTCACCCTCACTCTAAACATGAACTTAAAGTATCTGAAAATCTACCCTAATTAAAACCCTAACTCTAACCTTAAAAGTGTCACCAATTCTAATCATATATCTTGTCCTAAATCTAAACCTAACATAAATTTAACCCTAACCCAAACTCTTACCAACTATATCTGTAATTCTAGCTTTAATTCTGATGACTATTTTATCCCTAAATCCTAAAGCTAATCCTAACTCAAACACTAAACCTAATTCTAATCCTAAACCGGACCTTAAACTACACAATAACCCGAATCCTATCACTCACTCTCACACTACTTTTATCCCTAGAACTCACCCTTGCACTCATCCTCATTTTAAGGCTTCCTTAACTCTGACACTACACCTAACTTTCACCTAACCCTAAGCATAATTTGAAACATAAAACTAAACAAAGTCTATACTCACTCAAATTCGAACACTAACTTTAAACCTATGCCTATCCTAAACTCTCTTCATAAACCAGCCCTAACTGTAACCTTAATGTAGTGTGTGAGTTTGATCCCTGGTTGGCAGGGTGCCGGTGGGGTGTATACAAAAAGCAACTGACCAGTGTTTCTCACATTTTTGCCTCTAAAGAAATCAATAAAAATGTCTTTGGGTGATGGCTCTAAAAATTACTATGGAAAATGTTGCTTTCCTCTTATTTACTTGAGTTGTATTACCATGCTTCTCTACATCTCTCCCTCTCTCTCTCTCTCTCTCTCTCTCTCTCTCTCTCTCTCTCTCTCTCTCTCTCTCTCTCTCTCTCTCTCTCCTCTGTCTTCATTTCTCATTCTTACATATCTTATTAAGAAGTTGGGATACTATGGCCTTGTATTTTTTGCACATGTTATAAGTCCGAATCCCCTCACCTCCTTTGAAAGGAAAACAGAAGACAAACAACCTCATTATAGAAATAAGAAGAGAGAAGCACAAAGATTTCAGTTGGCTGCTCGTGGTCATATAGACCAGAAGTGAGAACCCTCTAAAGTCTGGATGACCCATATCCACTTTAAGCCCTGAGACTTGATCTGTCCCTGACCTGGGAGGAGATAATGTGGTGAATGTCATTTGGCCCCCTGCTACCAGCACACAGAGCGGGTCAGAGGTGAGAGTGGACACAAGGTGTTCTGTACACTCAGGATCTCAGATGAAGAAAGTGAGCCCAGATTTTAGATTGCAATGTAGGTGCAACTTGGGGATCTCCCTGGCTTTCCCCCAAATGCCTCTCACTGTCTCACTCCCCCAAGAAAGTTCATCTTCAATTCTCCACCACCAAATACTTAAAACATGTAATTCTGTCCTCACATACATGTGGAAGTGCTAGGCAAAACACTACGTTGTTTGTCTCCACACTAGGCCACATGTTTCTTGAAATTTGCTTTTGTGTTGATTGTTTGAACTACCTTCCCCATGAGCAGTCAGCTCCAGTGTAAGTCCAGACATTCTACAAGACTTATATGTAATCATATTTAATAGAAAGGTATACATGTGGAAATGGAGAGGGGGTAAAAATTAAGCTATTGTATAGGTTTCTGTGTCACTTCTTATCTCACAGACTTGGATCCCCTTGGTCAGGAGCTGTTGCCTCACATGTTTCCTGATGTTTCATACACAGACCATTTGCCACAGTGAGGAACTCTTCCATTGTCATTACAAATTGTGATTTAATTCAGTTGCCATGTCAGCAGTTCTGCTGGGTACATATAGTGTCCTTCTTGATGATATTAGTTTGCATGTGCTGCCAAAATATTGTGTCATGTTAGTGGGGAGAAGAAATATCATTTATTTACTTTTTTTAAATTGTGGACGTTAATAGTTTGAGATCAGGGTGTGGTCAGGATTGGATCCACCTCAATGACTTCTCTAACTTTAATTTCTGAAAAACCACCAATCCAAATACAGGAAAACTCAGAGTTAGTGGGCCATTAGATTTCAAACTGTGAATTTGTGGAACGAAATTTAGTTTTAAGATATGCCAATTTTTTGGCTGAAGAGTATCATGAAAGAATTGGGCTATTGTTTCAAGGATATGAATATGTACCATTTTCATACTTTTACACCAACAGGCAGATTCCAAACTAGAAAGACTGTAGCAGTGACATTGCCACCAGCACTCTCTGGTCATGGCCACGTCAGTGCACTCAGCCTGACTTGGAACTTATTGCTCCTTTAGTTTTTAAACATACCTGGTGTCAGGTTGTTCATACTCTCAGGGCTCTTCATAGTCCCTTGTTTCATTGATACTTTAATAATTAATGTGATGTTCATGGGCCACATAAACACTTGTCAATTCCTGTGTTATATTCTCCAGTTCTTCCCCTGTAATGGACTATCTGGCTAAGTAAATTGTCCAAGTAATTGCCCCTTTGCTAAATCTAAAATGTTCATAGTGAAGGTATGAAAAATTGGTTTACTAAAAAAGGAAGAACATTTCATGTCCTATTTGAAATTTTAAAAGTTATTATAATGTCTTTTATTTGTAGAGTGTCTCCAGATTGGAAAGGGATGGTTGGGCATTGCTTGGTGTGGTTTCTGAGATTGTAGACCCAGGAGAGCAAGCTCTGAAAGGGGGCTGGTGAGTCTCCCTGGAAAACCAGGTCATAACCAGGTCTTTATTGAAGACAATAAAGAGCTATTGTCCATGGTCTCCAGATAAAGGCTTTCTAGATTTAGAAGTGTGGGGGGAAAGCAGGACAGAAATTGAAGTGGTGCCAGGAGAACAGAACACCTCTAGGATATTGGAAGTTATTGACCTGGAGCCTAGTCAGAAGGGCTCCCGTCCTTATTTATACTAGCAAACCTCATGATCAGGAAAAGTTAGAGGAAAAGGAAGGGACCAGTAAGGCACTGGCAGGCATAGTTGCTAAACCTAATAACAAAAATCCTCTGCTGATGTAAATGGAATTAAAGGCTAGCCCAGAAACAGGACAAGGCCTGCCTTTCCAAGTACAGTGGAAAAGTTGCGATTTTAAGTTGCCAGGGCTATTCAGCTGCAGTAAACAGAGGAGGGAGCGCCCCTCCCCAGCACTTCATCAGCTTTGTTCTGGGAAGACTCACAGGAGGAGCCGCTCCCTCCTCAGGGAGCTAGTTGCTTTGGGTGCCTCTGAAATCAACCTCTGCCCCCACCCACCCTCCTCCTCCCCCATTAGATCCACCCCCTGCCCTTAGCTAAGCAGATTACCTCCGATTTGAGAGGTGGCAAAAGCAGGAGATCTGGAAGTATTACCTGCCTTCCCAATTGTTACTAATAGGCAGGAGAACCCAGCACGGGAACCCAGCACGGGAGCCTTTGCCTTTTGAGATATACAGAAATTGAAAAACAAAACAAAACAAAACGGCATTACAGACAACGGGGTTCAGTGGCCCCTACACTATAGGGTTCCTGTCAGCTGTCACTGAAGGGTATCAGAGGGCACCCTGTGATTGGTTTGCCTTAGCTCGCAGGGTCCTAATGCCCACCCATCTTTCAGTGTGGCATTCAGAGTATACTGATCACTGCCCCCCACCCCCAGCCAAGCAGCTGAAAACAACTGAAAGGAAACACCAGTCCAGCTAAATATACTTCTTAGAACAGATGAATTTGAAACTGCTGAACAGCAGGCAGAAATGGACCCTCTAATTTTCATTCAAAGCTCCCAGGCAGCTCTCCTGCCCTAAAGATGGTCCCAGAAGCTAAAGCCCTGGGGCAAGGCTCCTTTGTTGATATTTGGCAGGGAGACACAGAGGTTTATTTAGACTTTATTGATAAACTACAAGAAGCAATTCAAAAACAAATTCAGAATCAGGAGACAGCTGAGACCCTTTTATTACAATTGGCTTATGAAAATGCAAATAACGATTGTAAGGCTGAACCCAATCCTCTCAAACTAACCACCACTAGTACTAGTCAATTTATCAAGACTTGCCAGAACATAGACACCAAACAACATTGAGCCACGTTGTTAGCAGCAGCCATAAGAGGAGAAATTAAATGCTTTAATTGTGGCAAAGCAGGAAACACCTGTGGAGAGTGCTGGAATAGACAACAGAATAGTCTAAGAAAACCGCCCAGTACGGACTGCCCACAGTGTGGCAAGGGTAAACATTGGACAAGTGAGTTTAGATCTCGATATGATAAAAATGACAAGCCGCTCCCACCTCAGTTAAATGGGCAGAGGGTTGCACACTCTGGTGCTCCAAACTCCAACAGGAGTTATCCCTGAAAGCAGCAATTAACTGCTCCAGACTCAGCAACATGCTGAGTCTTCGGCCTCGACCTCGTGCCGCTAGAAGAGGGAGCTCAGGATTGGACTTGGTCACTACCCAAGAGCTCATCTTAAAAGAACAAGATACAGTCCTCACAGCTCCTACAGGGGTATGGGGACCATTGCCTGAAGGCACTGTTGGATTGATTTCAGGAAGGACTAACATTGCCACTAAAGGGATTTTAGTCTAGCCCAGAGTAATTGATTCTGATTATCAGGGAGAAATCAAAATTATGATCACAGCCTTTGGATATCATGTCATTCTTGCCCAAACTTATATAGCCCAACTTCTTCTTTCCTATACAGTACCAAATACTCAAAATATTAAAAGAGGGGAAGGAGGCTTTGGTAGTACTAATAATCAATCTGTTTTTTGGACCACCTCCATTAAATTAAATAAACCTCTTTTACAAATCAAAAGCAAAGACAGAACTTTTCATGGCCTAGTAAATACGGGTTCAGATGTCTCTATAATGTCTAGCCAACATTGGCCTCCAGATTGACCACTAACAGAGATTGACATATCCATAACTGGCATAGGAGGCAATTATCAACCACACAGCAGAGTCTGGTCCCTCAGGTGCTGTTGTTGACGGGAGAGACCTGGTTCTTCTTGCTGACGCATGTAAAGAATTACATATCAGCAAATCTAGTGGTATGTAATCAGTTTATTAGTGGCCTGTTCCTATGGAAGAGAACAGGACTGGGTAGAGTAGGGGGTGAAAGGCAAAATTTCAGGGCAAAGCAGGGTAAGAAAAGCAAGAGCGGCTGAAGACCAGGGTGGCAACCCTGTGGCCCGAGGGCCAAGAGCACCCTGAGCCCCCGAGAGAGAGAGAGAGAGAGAGAGAGAGAGAGAGACTCCTTTGTTCTCAGGACTTATATAGTTGGTGGGATAGGAGGGAAAAAAGTTACATATTGATTAATGGGTAAATGTGGTGTCAGCTTTCCTGGGGGGAATGTGGCTACCCAAACTTAGGTATGTGTGGGAGTCTGTTAGCCCGAATCCTTATTTTGCTCCAGACTCCATTTGTTCATCTTGTTGTAAAACAAATGCGTGACAGGAGGCAGTTAATTAAAATTGGGGCACTTTCCAACGTTATTTATAGGCTATTTCTGTAAGCATCAGGGACTCCCTCGTAAAACAGATAGTGACCAGAGGTAGGCAATTCACCAAAGTCGTTTTATGGGCTCTTTCTTTGGGCACCAGGGACCCTCTCCTACATTCAGGCCTTGGGATGAAAGCACAGTTTCAAGGCTTTCTTTCCCAGATAGTGGAAATGTTACATAGAATTTCAAGGACTTTCCTTCTTTCTTGCTAACATAGTGTTTCTTGTGATGGTGGAACACCTGGCCATATTATCGGACCAGGCTCAGGACTGCTGAGTTAGCTTGTGAGACTTGTCTCCTTCCTCCTTCCTGCCTGGGTTTACTCTTCATCCTACCTAATTGGTAAAAGGCATTTCCTCGCAACCAGGGTGCTAAATGCTGGCCAGTGACAGTATTGAAGTCTCAGAGTTCTTCCTATGCTGTCTTCTGCCTCACTATGGCCCTGATGCACACGAAGGACGAATTCAGCCCTATGTCATTTCAGCCTCACTTAATATTTGGGGATGTGACCTTCTTACTCAGCGGAGAATGAAAATCACCCTCCCACCTTTTCGCTAATGGCCACTGTTCATATATCTCCTCTACCCCTCACATGGCTTTCAGATATGCCTGTGTGGGTTGGTCAGTAGCCACTGAAAAGGGAGAGGTTAGAGAAGAAAAACATAAATTAGTGAAGCAACAATTAGAGGCAGGGCACGTTGAGCCATCTAGCAGCCTGTGGAACACTCTGATTTTTGTAGTTCCTTAAAAATCAGGGAAATGGAGGCCTATGCATGATCTTAGAAACATTAATGAGATACTTCAACCAGTGGGAGCTCTCCAACCTGGAGTCCAAAATCAAGCTTGCCTCCCCCAAAATTGGGTGCTTCTAGTCATTAACTTTAAAGATTGCTTTTTTACAATTCCTTTCCCTGAAAAGGATAGAGAGCAATTTGCTGTCTCTGTCCCGATTCATAACACCTCTCAGCCATTACAGAGATTCTAATGGAAGGTTCTGCCTCAAGGCATGCTAAACAGCCCAACTATTTGCCAGTATTTCATCCACCAACCTTCCCACCTGTCTGGGAAGAGTTCCCTAATTCTGTAATATATCATTCTGTGGACAATAGTCTGATTGCTGCCTGGTCTTCTGAGATGCTAGCTAAGACTTATGCTTACTTAAAGAAGGCCATATCTAATGTAGCCCCTGAATGATAGCCCCTGAAATGGCCCAACAGTGTGAGCCTTGAAAATACCTGGGACACATTCTTTTTCACAGGACAATTCAGCCTCAAACACTGCAAATTAATCCACCAGTGTGCCCAACACTTACTAACTTCTAGCAACTATTGTGTAGTATTAACTAGATACGACCTAGCCTATAAAATATCCCCCATCAGCTTACTCATTTATGCAATACCTTAAAAGGACAGTCCAACATTCCCCTAGAAATTTGGCCCACGAGGATCTCCAAGAATTAGACCTTCTCAATCAGCATATTAACCAAAGATAGCTCACAAAAGTTGACTGACAATTTCCCATCAGGCTCTTTTGCTTTCCAACTTTAGGTACCCGGTTAGCGACCGCCCTGCCTGGTTTCAGAAGCTGTAATCCCCACCACGGCTAAGGCTGGGGGAGCGACCTTGGACCGTAAGCCACTAAGGAGACAAAAGCTTATCTCCCTGGCAGGAGTGTCGCTTCTGCTCCTTTTACTTCATCCATAACTGGCCCCCAATGCTTGGTCGGTTAGCCAATGACGGGTAAGATTCCCCAAGAGGGGAATGACCTAAGACAGGCACGATCACGTGGGAGGCCCCCAAGGAAGGACTTTGGGGGCTACAGCAAAAGCGGGTGATGGACCCTCGCCCCTCGGCTTGGACAAAGCCTGAGTCCTCATTGTCTGCGAGAAATCTCCTAATCTCTTGGCTGCCTTAGTTCCCTTGCTCCACCTAAGCCCGAAACAATGACAGAGGGTGGTGCAGCCCTGTGCTGGAAAGGGCGGTTCCCCAGGCAATCAGGCCTAAGAAAGAATGTGTAAAATCCTGTGAAAACTGCTTTGTTTAGAATGCCCTCAATTAAATGATAATTGGTCCAAGGAAGAAGTAAGTTTGTTCCTCAAAGTTTTAGCTCTTTATCTTTAGCTCTTTAGCTCTTTATCTTTCCTCAAAGATAGCTCTTTAGCTATCTGACCCTGACTCAAAATAGGCTCTCAGAGTTCTTTGTTATCTATTGTTTGATCCTTACTGCCTGACAATGATTAATGAGCTTTACCTGAATTCTTGTGCAAACGAACCCAATAAAAGCCCATTGAGGAACAGGCTCCTAGTCCTTCTCCTTTGAGAGATCGGCCACCTTTCCTCCCCAAGCAGATCATGTCTTGGTAGACTTATTCTCATCCATGGCGGATGGGGGGGGGGCTCTGTGGGTGGAGCCCCCCCACAGTACCCCCACAGGATTAATTGGTCAACTATTACCTCAGTTAGGCATGATAGAATGGCTGTTTCTCTATCATTAGTCTCAACGTACCATTACCACTTATATTACAGCTCTAATGCCAAATTATTATTAAAGGACGTGAAAGATCTCAACAACTTTTTGGCCATGATCCAGCCATCATTCATGTTCCGCTTACCCAAATCTATTTACAACAGCTGTCCAGTCAGTCTCTGGAATTTCAGTGTGCCATCACAGGCTTGGTTGGCAAAATAGAAATTAGCCTGCCCTCAGACAAATTGTTACAAAACCTCCCAATTCTCAATATTCCTCTGAAGGAAAAAGTTAGTGAGACCCCTATCCCCAAAGCAAGGACTGATTTTATCGATGGCTCAGGAAAAAAACAGGGAAAGCTGCCATCACCTGGCAGGAAAATAGGGAATGGAAACACTGTATTTCTTATGGTCATGTTTCCACTCAATGGGCAGGGCTCTCAGGAGATGTTATAGCTCTCCCACAGTGGCCTCACTAGCCCATGAATCTAGTTTGTGACTCTGGTTATGCTGTCTGTATACACTCTCCTTCACACAGACCAGGCTCTCCTTAAGGGGTCCATTGACCCCCCTCTACTCAGCCTGTTTTTACCCTTGCAAACTTTACTAGATAAAAGGGAACATACTCTGTTGTTACTCATCTGCATTCCCATACAGGCCTCCCTGGTCCTATGTCTGAAGGCAATGCCCAAGCTGATGTTCTAGTGAGCGTGGTAGATACCTTTCAAAAGGCTGTGGCCTCCCATCGGTTTCTTCATCAAAATAGTCATGCACTTCACAAGGAGCTCAAACTCCCATGTTCTCAGGGCAAACAAATTATTAGAAAATGTTAAGTAAAGCATTGCCCTCTATTGGAATTAATCCTAGAGGCGTACAGCCACAAGTATTCTGGAAAACTGATGCCACCCATTACCCCCCTTTTTGGGAAGTTTTAAATTTATTCATGCCTCTATTGACATTTTCTGTGGAGCATTACATGCCCCACTGCCCTCAGAAATTGTAGGTCATGTATACTTACAATTTTCTTAATTGTGATAATTCTCATAATACACCAATGGAGAAACTTTTAAATTGACTAAAGGTAGATAGTAAGGGGCCCCCATCCCTTAGTGTTATACAGAGATCCTTTAGGAGAAGAAAAATGGGAGGGGCCACTTGAATTGTTAATATGGGGAAGAGGGTATGCCTGTGTTTCAGTACCTACAGGCCTTTTATGGCTACCTGCTAAAAGAGTGAAACCCTATCATGGAAGACCGAACCCCCCAACTCTTGCGGACAACTCAGAATGAGAGGATCCAGTGTCTCCAGGGCCTGACCACCAAGCTGTCCCAGATGGCCATGACCAAACACCAGTGTCAGATCCAAGCCCATCACCAGAATTGGGGAAAAGAGGCCACAGGGACCACTCCACCACCTGAACCCAACAGGATCACTTGGGGAGACTTAAAAACCCTTAATGTGAGTGCTGAAGTGGTCGTGCAGGATGTAGGGGTACAAAACACTCCTGAAAATCAATTTCTAGCCTATTTGTCAGTAGTGTCCTCTAATTCCATCAAAGTGGTGTTGATAGTTATTCTGTTAGCTTGTTTTGGAGGCTTTGGCCTCACTGCTGAAACTCAGCACATTTACTGGAGCCACATCCTTGATCCACCCATATTTAAACTCCACACCTGGTGGAATTCAGAGCCTCCTTAATCTAGCAATGATACCAAATGGAGTGGAGGTTCTTGGCTCCTACCAGACAGACTTTAGAGGAAAACTACATTGGTTATCTGTCCCTACAAATACTGCCTCTGTGTCAGAACATTTGCTTGCTTGTTTATCCATACTATCTGACACTCTGTGTTTACCTATAACCTTTAAATGGTGTGCACATGCCATTGACAGAAAGGAACTTCAAGCTAACATCTCCCTCATAGGAGCCATAGGCGTTAAAGGAGAAAAGGATGGGGACAATAGTGACTCCCCAAACATATGCATTTATAAAGTTAAGACAGAAACTACTGAGCCTGTCACTTGGTCGTTGTGTAGAGATCGACAGCCCTCACTCATTGATATTCCCAACACCCCATTAACAGCTGAAACCTAGGGTGCCAAGTGGAAAGTGTATGCTAGTGTGGGTTCTACCACTGTCCCTGCCAAACGTATTCTATATACTGAGGAATGGGTTGGCACGGTGGGGGAACTGGAGCTCCTATTATGAGAGTCACATCCCTGAACCACACTGGCCCTTGGCATACTAATACTTGAAAAATGGGACTCCCATTCATAGAACACCTTCTAGGATGCTTTCAGTATAAAAAGGAGTCGTACTCCCAAAGAGGTTTTTATATTTTAGAGAATGTTAGTAGTTCCTGGGTCACTGTTCTCAGGTAATCTTTTTCTAGCCATCCCAGGAACACCTCATTTAACCTATAATAATAACTCTAAGATATTTAGTCTCCATGCTAGCTGTCTTACCCATGCTAATGTTAGTACACTCAATCTCACTACGGTCTTTGTGGTTTGCAGACAGACAGAAACCTGGCTGCCAGTTAATGTCACCCATGAATGGGAAGGTCCGGGAGGCCTGGCCACCCTGTACCATGCTCTCTCTCAAGTGAGAGTGCAGCACTTCTTAGGGACTCTCATCGCTTGTATTGTTTCTGCTATCATTATAGCTGCCTCTGCTGCAGCAGCTGCCACTGCTCTGGCTTAATCTGCCCAAACTGCTTATGCTGTTGATGCCCTCCTCAACAATACAACTCGAACAAATGATCCAAAAAGCATGTATTGCACAGGAGAACCTCGCCAGGCTCTCAGCCATAGAGTCTGCAGTAATATGGCTGGGAGAATGGCAGGATGTTCTTGTCACTTGCCAAAAACTTACTTGTGGTCCAGGCTTCTCAAGCTGTGTGTCACTTCCCTGAAATGGAACTCCAGTCAGCATTCATGGGAGAACATCCAACATCACTTGCAAGGGGCCTTTTCCTCCAATCTCAAAGGACAAATCAGTCAACTCCAGCTTGTGCTATGCCAGCAGCTTCTGGGCATTAAAGAATTCACTGAGCAGGAGGCCTTTCAGACCCAGCATAATAACTTACAATGGCTCAATACAAAAACTTGGTTTGAAGGGCTGAATTTGCATGTCAGGGTCATGGGGGGGCTATAGGATGGGTCCTAATCATCGTGGTCTTTTGTGCCTTGAGATGCATTTGCAAATGGTTTTCCAGGGATTATATACACGAAGAGCAAGTAGCAGGCTTCATCAGACTTACTGCCATGTCTGCCATAACAAACAAAACAGGGGGGAGAGGTTGGGGACCGCTCAGTGTGATTTCAAAGACTGTAGGCCTGTGAGAGAAGGCTCTGAAAGGGGCTGGTAACTCTCCCTGGAAAACCAGGTCATAATGCAGGTGGCAGGCATGACTTGATTCTAACACCAAGGGTCCTGTGTGAATCAGGCCTGAAATGTACACTTTTGTCTTCTGAAGCTGGCTCTGTTATAGATAAGCCCTGTTAGTATAACCCAGATGCTTGTGTTCAAGACATAAGGAGTGAAACTCACTACTTCATGATATACACCTTTACGGCCATCTGGGAGCTGCATGTCTCACAGACCCCAACCTGAAAAAGATTTCTGTGTTTCTTTAATTTTTATCTGTAGGTAGTGTTAGTTTTTTATGACTACAGCCTGTTGGACACTAATTGATAAGCTATGCACATGTGTTGTATCCCCCTGCACTTCCCAACCCTAATAAAAGCCCTGTAGGAGAAGGGCTGGGGGCAATTCTGCACTAGAATCAATTGCCACCCCCTTTTCCACCAGAGCAACAAGACCACAGCTGGGATGACTCTGCATTTCCATCTATGGCAATCCCCGGGGGACCTTGCTTGCCGAAGTCCCCCTCATTTTTAATTGTTGTATACACTGTGATTTATTTATTGTGTTTATTACTGTGTTTAATTATTATGAAGCTACTTTATAGTTACATTGAGACAGTGTATCTGGAGGACACTCATTTGGATCCAAAGCCTAAACAGCGATTTATTTGGAAGGCGATCTGTCATTGTGATCTGTGTTCTCTGTATTTAAGCAGGCATGTTGACCTCAACAGGATCAAGATGTCTTTTGCTCTTTCAGCCTGAAATGTAGAGGGGGGAAATTTTAACCTATATGTTTTTTATCTGTATTCCTTATCTGAATGTGAGTATAACTCTCACCACGTGTGATGTGCCTGTAGGCAAATTAAATACAATCATAGAGTGGAAAGTTCACTCTATCAAATTTCTGAATTAGAAACAGCATCTGTGCCACAGAAGTTAATTTTTTTGAATTAAGGAAACAGCCATCAGCAGACACAGAAATTGTTTGGATAACTACCTCTATATTGAATTAAAATATTCAAGATAGAAAAGAAAAAGTATCTTCAATTATGTGCCATAGAATAAATAAAGGAGATGCCATTAAAACAACTATAAGGGAAGAACTGGGCAAGAGATAATGGGGAGTGTGACTGGCTATCATTCTCATTAAATAATGTTGATCCACTTGCAGCTAGTTGGTCACAGTTGCTCTAGTTTGCTCCCAGTTGCAAAGACTATGTAAGAGCTGTATATAAAACAATCCCTAGGCAATACTTTTGATATATTTCCCTCTGTCTGACAGCATGGGGGTATAGGACACACAGCTGGATACTCATTTCTTCTGATAGTCAGGTCTTTCTGTCTTTATTCCACATATGGTTTCAGAAAGACAGCACCCAGGATGCAGAGCAGAGCAGAGCAGAAGGAGTAACCTAAAAGTTTTTGGCACCAGTTTCAGATCCTTTTGTCACATCTGTTAAACAAAAAGAAACCAAAACAAATAATGGTTTTCAGCAGCTTTCGTCATTTTTCTCATTTTTATTTTTCCTATAGGATACACTCATTTTTAGCAGCAACAGTTCCTTTGCTCCCATTTATATTTCAGGTTTTGGGGGTTCTTTGGAAAATTATGTGGTCAAGCATTCTTTCCGAAACACACAGGCTATGCAAAGAGATGATAAAACGTTTGAACCACTTGTCAACTGGAGTGGTGATTGAAGAAGGCTCTAATTCACAGTTTCTTTCGACATTTAGAGGAAATAAAAACACACCCTTGCGCACAACCAGCACTCTGGCCCCACAGCAATCAATGGCTTTGTAAGACTGTGTGCTCTGCATGCAACGGTGCTACAAGGGCCTACAAGTAATCAAGGTGAAGACTTGGTAACACACAGTTCTGTCGCCTTCCCACACTGGGATGTTATGCAGAAACTGTGATCCTGGAAAAACTCTTCTCATCCACCTTGCTACAGGGCCAGAGAAAAGCATTTCTAAATATATACACATGGGAAAATGAGACTTTAAGAGCACAAATTTTATCCATCAATAAGAAAATAATTTAGGTTGTAGTGGACATGCTATAAAGTTATCAAAACCTGAGATTTAAAGTGAGAAAGGCATCATTATTTCCACCTAAAGACAGTTGAAATTGTGTGATGGAGGAGGGGGAGAAAGTCCACAGAGACAGTAAATCCTTAGGACCCTGGAATGCACATCTTGTGTTAAAGCAAGACCAAAGCTGATAGGTGGAGCCATCACATGAAAATTCCTTCAGCAATGTTTTTCATCTCCGTGTGCTGTGTTGCGCTTTGTTTCATCAATAATTATTGCCAAGCCCCGAGCCCCACAGGTTTTCTGGTAGTACTAAAAGCACCAAATAGTAGATGCCCTTTCTTAGTTCTGAATAGCAAAACAAATGGACTTGTCATGACAAACATGGATTTTTCATGCTCTTACCAATGATTGTGTTGCTAGGCAATTTCCAGAACTGTAGACAGATCAAGGAAAAAAGAACAGCTTAGAAAACTCTGTGTGTGTGGACTTTTGGGGGGCAATCTTCTTATTACAGGCTATTACTACATCTAAAAAAATTTCCTTGAGAATCATGGTTGCATAATTCTCCCTCACCCACTAAACTCAAATTATACATTGAAATCTCAATCTTTTTTTTTAACATTGTGTCCACCTGTTCCTCCACACATGATCTTAAGCACTAGGAGTTTGGGGCTGGACTCAAGATGCTAATTCCTGGTGTTTCATGGTGATGTGGCTTACAATAGTTCCATTCCTGCTTCACTTACTGTGAGAATGACTATCTCTTGTCCCTAAAGAGGGTTCTCACCTCCAGGGTCCACCGGAAGTGGCACATATTGTCTGTGGTACGGAGTTTCCGTGTGGAACTATTGTTTACATGACTGACCATCTAATCACCTATATGGTGTTCAACAACATTCAACACATCCTGGCGCAACGTTTTACTAGGTGAACACTGTCCACCTTCTCAACAGAAAGTGACTCTGCCCACCAGCAGGTTGTGCGGTGGTGATATCCCCTTATCTTCATAGGCTTTATTTGGCTTATAATTATTGTTGATTAGTAAATAAATCTAGTATAACACCAACCATGACAGGTACTTATCTGGTGCCTAGTTCTGTAGAATATGGGCTGGACCTGCTGTGGCTGTGCAGGTTTATGAATTTGTACTCACAGGTGAAAAGCCACCTGTCATTTTCTTCACAGGCCTGTTGCCATTCTGAGTCTGGAAATGCACACTGAAAGCAACCTGTCATGTATTTTGAGATGTCATCCCTGGGGTCCTGGTTCTTGTCCTATCTGTGGCCACATTAGGGATCTCTTAAAGTAAAAATGCAGCTCTGGGCCAACTCAAGTGTTTGGGATAAATTGGGATTAACTCCTCTTGTAAGTATGCATATCATACACCTGCTGCTACCTTCAGGTATGTTCTGACTCATTTAGCATAACTCAGAGAAACAAGTCGACACAATCCTGGGCTTTAGTTTTAGTCAAAGTGTCAGACAGTCACCTTAGGTGTCATTTGAAGTCTCTTTTTTAATGTTTTTCATATGGTTGTTCAAGTTGTCTCCATTTTAACCCCCACCATGCCCCCCCCACGCCTCCCATCCCCACCTCTCACCCTGGAAACTACACCCTTTGGCTTTGTCCATGTGTCCTTTATATGTGTTCCTTGATGACCCTTCCTCAGTGTTCCCCCCATTATCCCTCTCTGCCCTCCCCCTCTGGTTACTGTCAGTTTATTCTTTATTTCAATGTCTCTGGTTGTATTTTGCTTGCTCTTTGTTTGTTGATTAGGTTCCACTTATAGGTGAGATAATATGGTATTTTTCTTTCTCTGCCTGGCCCATTTCACCCAGCATACATTTATTACACAAAGAAGTCTCTTTTTAATTTTTTCACAGATGGTATCCTCATAGCCTTCCGTGCATCTGGAAGCATTTCCAAATGCTAACCCAAAAGTAGGTAACAAGGCCATGTACAAAGTTTGTTGACTTTGCATCCATGATAAAGACTTCATATATCTACAGAACATGACTTTGGAAAGAACATATAAGTGTATATGAGAAGAGCCTGGCATAACCCTCCACTTGGTCCGAGCCAGTCTGAAGGTGCGACCTTTTCTTTTCTTTCCCACTGCAGCATTTGACCTAGCCCTGCTGCCCTTAACCCTCAAATGTACCAACACCAACCTCTGCCATACAGAGAACTTGTTGTCAAAATCTCTGAAGTGAGCTCCAAAGAGTTAGTTGTACAAAGCCTGATGTGAGCCCCCAATGAGAACACCCCACTTCTGCTTATCAGGGTTTTTCTACTCTGTCTGAGCTTAACTGCTACACTATTGGAAGGTATTAAGCACTGGTGAGGCAGAGAATTTCACATTCAAACCTGAACTTGCCACTGATAAGGAATGAAAACTTAAAGTGGAGAACTTGTTCATTGTATTCTCATTTCTAAGAACCTGACTAAAGAAGCACTTACCTCAAAATGTCATCTTTTAATATTTTAATTGAATGTATTGTATAGTTAATAAAATTACAGAAGTTTCAAGTGTACAGTTCTATAATAAGGCATGTGTATATTGTGTTGTATTTTCACCACCCAAAGGAAAGTCTCTTAATGTTTTTTTTTTAATGTTAAGTGTAGTATGAGATGTTTTATTTAAGTAATGTTACTTTAGAATACTGTATTTTAAACAATTTAAGAACTCACCCTGGCCAGGTGACACAGTTGGTCTCAGCATTGTCCCATGCACCAAAAAGTTTGTGAGTTCAATTTATGTTTAGGATACACACCCATGTTGCAGGTTTGATCCCCAGTCAAGATGTATAGGAAAGGTAACCGATTGTTTCTCTCTCAATTCGATATTTCTCTTCTCTCTGTCTGTCTGTCTCTCCCTTCCTCTGTTTCCCTTCCCTTATCCCTGAAATGAATTAAAAAACATATTTTTTTGTTTCGCATAAAAAATATTTAAAATGATACTATTGACCTTACATGCAGCATTAGGCAAGATTGATTTTGTAGACATCATAGAGCATTTAAAGCAAAAAGTGCATTGCATGCATTGTTAGTGTACATGGAACATTTTCTAAGACAAGGTTTATACTATGCCACAAGACAAGTCCCAATAAATTTTTAAAATGTTAAATTATGTCCACTGCATTATCTGACCTCAAAGGTAAGAACCTTGAAATCAGGTATCAAGAGAATAAAAAAGGAAACAATACAAGTATTTGATTAAACAATAAGTCTGTAAACAACCCATTGATCAAAGAGAATAACAAACAAATAAACAGAATCTATACTGAGTCACATGAAAATAGAAAAACAACTTAATTAAGCCTTGGATGCAGCAAAGTACTTATAACAGGAAAATTTATAGCTATACAGGGCTAACTCAACAGGAGAAAATACGAAAAAAATTTCCATTCATTCTTGAAGAAACCAGAAACAAATAAAAAAAAAAATTAAGTAGAAGAAAAATACAACACACATCAGAGCCCAAATAAATAAAACTGAGATACAAAAGGAAAGGCTAATAAAACTAAGTGCCAATTCTTTGAAAAAAAAAGTTCAAAATACAAGCTTCTTGTAACTTGTTAGACAGGAAAAAAACAAATAAACAAAAATTCCTAAAAAAAGGTTTTAACTGACTCCACAGATAAGAATCATTAAAGAATGCTATGAAAAATTACCTGCAGGTTCATCCACTCCAACACACACAGCAAAGTGACAAGGACTGGAAGGATTCCCAGGTGGGGTCACAGGTGTGGCCTTACCTCAGATGGCCTGCCCTGGGTTTCAATAACTGACCCTAGGCTCCACACTGCTGACTGACCACACACTTTGAAAAAGAGGTTAGAGCCACTGTCTGAAGTGAGTGAAACCAGTTTCGGTACAGGATTTCCAAATGCCAAAGTCTAAGAAAGTCTGGAGATGATGGGAAAACATCCTTCTCTCTCAACTCTCTTAGTCAAGTAAGCTAGAGCCGGCCTGTCTCAGAAATGCGGGTGCCTGGTTACCAGAGTTCTAACGTCGCTATTGTTCTGTCACCAAACCAGTGAAACAACGTCTTCAACATTCCATTCCATGGGCCTTTTTATAAACAGATTTGCCTGTAAAACACTCAAGGCTTTCAACAGCTCACCTATGACTCCTCCACAAATATACAAAGATTTCCAACACAGCCCTCTCCATGACTTCTCGGTAGTAAAACCAAGTTCCTTGCTTTCAGGAGAGACAGCTGCAGTTAGGCCTGTGACTTCTGATTCATTTCATTTCCTGCATAATCCCTGTGTCTTCCTGGCTCTCCTGAGCACCCGTAGCTGCACAGTGGAAATGACATGAGAAATTCATTCCTAGAGGACATTGTCAGGTGCATATACCATAAAACTTACACCATTGTGGGCCATTGTTACACGTCGTTGATGTAAAAACTCAGAGATGGCAAAATTATAAGAAGGGGTTAGGCTTGGAATTCAGCAATGTGATCCTGAGAGAGTCATGCTGCCCTGGGGGCAAATTTTTTAGGTCTTCCCCTTTAAACAGGTTAAAATTAAGAAGACAAAGATATTATTATTTATATCACGTAACCTTCCATGTTACCTGTTATACTTAGCAGCAGACCTTGTGCCTCATATGGGCCTACAAGGTGGGCAGCCTCCTCTGTGGCTCCCAGTGGGCTCTGCCTCCTGATATGCACATCTTTGTTTCACCATCATGTGTTTAGCAACCGGATCCTCCACAGCAATATACAGCCCAGGTGATGTGAAGTCACGCACAGATATATTTAAAGATAATGTCATTTTTATTTACTTGTTGAGTTTTCCTTTTATTGTTGTTTCCATCTCTTACTTTCTCTCTATCCCTCTCCATCTCTCTTTCTCCTTTTTCATATCTATATTGGAAGTTCTGGGACTACAAGCATTTTGGGAGGGATAGAGGGAAGGATGCTAAAGAATATTCCTTGATTCAGAAGACAGCCGTCCAGTAAAGAAATACTTTGACTTACAATGTTAGTAGTTCCTACAGTTGAAAACCACAGTGCAGATGCATACTACGTGCTTTTCATCCTTTAGTCTTCAAAAATATTTATGTGTGGTGTGCATTTGAAGGCACTATGGGCTGTGGATGTAGCTCTGTGATGGATCAAAGTTGTACCCTCTATGAGGAATTTCATACAAATATCTGAGTTCCTACATTATATCATTTTGAATTTGGTAAATATGTCATGAAAGCTGTGAGACTCAGGAGGATAGAGAGGTTCATAGCAGGACCCAGGAACCAGTAACAAGACAGGCAGTGGCTTCCCAGCTGGAAAGCTGGAAAGAGCTGAGGCCATAAATAAGACCCAGCCTTAGAAAACGGAAAGAGTCTCCAATGTGCTTCTCTGGGGCATCTTCTCTGAAGGACTCATGTGAGTCAGGTTAGGCTTCAGCCAGAATAGGTGTGTTCCAGCCCTGGTGTTCTTTAATACTTGTGATATCAAGTGTTGAGCTTTAGAAAAACTGAGGTGTGTGAAGGAACTTTATAAGAACAGAGGCAGGTCTGGGATAAGACAGGTGGGGCTGGCAGCAGTTGGAAGACAGAGATCATCAGTTGGATTTCAGAAATGTGAGTGGGGCTGGTGTCAGCTGGAAGGTAAACAGATGTAGAAAATCTGTAATCAGTTTAAAGAGGTAGGAGGGGCTGGTGTCAGTTGGAATTCTGGGCAAGTGTATAGGGCTGGCTTCAGTTTAAAGTGTATTCTTGCATATTGTTTAAGAGAGTGTTTAGGTCTCTGTTTGGTGTATACCTGTTCTGTTTTCTTAAGACCACTTGTAGAAGAGACTGTCATTACTCCAGCATATATTTTTTACCTCCTTTGTCATACATTACTTATACATTAAAGTGAGGGATTGTTTCTGGTATCTATTTATTTCCATTAATCATCATGGATTTTTTGCAATAATAACATACCGTTGTGATTGTTATTTCTTCGTTGTGTGGTTTGAGATCTAGGATTGTGACAACTCCAACTCTATCCTTCTTTGTCAAAATTGTTTTTGGTAATTTTGAGTCTCTTTGGATCCATATAAATTTTAGAACTATTCATTCTGGTTCCAAAATCAATGAAATTGGTATTTTGATAGAAAGTGCATGAAACCTTTAAATTGCTTCAAAAACTATGGTCATTTTTAACAATTTAACCTTTCCTATTTACTAGCATGAATTTTTCTGTGTTTTCTGTTTTTCTTTTTTCTTTTTATAAACAACAGAAATGTATTTCTCACACTTGTGGAGGCTGGCAGTCCAAGATCGAGGCGCTGGCAGAATCATCAGTGTCTGTTAAGAGCCCACTTCCTGGTTCATAGATGGCCACCCACTCACTGTCCTCACATGAAGAAAGGGGCGAGGGATATCCTAAGGTCTCCTTTCTTTTTCTTTCTCTTTCTCTCTTTCTCTTTCTTTCTTTCTTTCTTTCTTTCTTTCTTTCTTTCTTTCTCTCTCTCTCTCTCTCTCTCTCTCTCTCTCTCTCTGTCTCTCTCTGTCTCTCTCTCTCTCTCTCTCTCTCCTTCCTTCCTTCCTTCCTTCCTTCCTTCCTTCCTTCCTTCCTTCCTTTCTTTCCTTTCTCTCTTTCTCTCTCTCTTTCTTTCTTCTTTCTTTCTAGGACAGCTGTCTACATCTTGCCCCCTACTGATCTCCCCGGGGCCTCATCTCATTTTTTTTAATGTATTTTATTGATTATGCTATTACAGTTGTCCCATTTCTCCCTCTTTATTCCCCTTTGCCCTGCACCCTCCCACCTGCACCCCCGCTTATTTCGTGTCCATGGGTCATACATGTAAGTTCTTTGGCTTCTCCATTTCCCATACTATTCTTAACCTCCTCCTGTCTTTTTTATACCTATTATTTATACTTCTTATTTCCTGTACCTTTCCCCCCATTATCCCCCTTCCCCGGCCCCTTCCCCACTGATAATCCTCCATGTGATCTCTATTTCTGTGATTCTATTCCTGCTCAAGTTGTTTGCTTAGTTCATTTTCATTTTGTTTTGTTTTGTTTTGTTTTTTAGTTTTGGTTGTTAACAGTTGTGAGTTTATTGTCATTTTACTGTCCATAGTTTCTCATCTTCTTCTCCTTAGATGAGTTCCTTTAACATTTCATATAATAAAGGCTTGGTGATGATGAGCTCCTTTAACTTGACCTTATCTGGAAAGCACTTTATCTGCCCTTTCCATTCTAAATGGTAGCTTTGCTGGATAGAGTCATCTTGGATGTAGGTCCTTGCCTTTCATGACTGGGAATACTTCTTTCCAGCCCCTTCTTTGCCTGCAAGGTTTCTTTTGAGAAATCAGCTGATAGCCTTATGGGAACTCCTTTTGGGTAACCATCTCCTCTTCTCTTGCTGCTTTTGAGATTTTTTCCTTATTTTTAAATCTTGGATAATGTAATTATGATGTGCCTTGGTGTGTGTTTCATTGGGCCCAACTTCTTTGAGACTCTGAGCTTCCTGGACTTCCTGAAAGTCTATTTTCTTTGCCAGATTGGGGAAGTTCTCCTTCATTATTCATTCAAATGAGTTTTCAATTTCTTGCTATTGTTCTTCTCCTTCTGGCACTCCTATGATTTGGATGTCAGAACGTTTAAAGATGTCCTGGAGGTTCCTAAGCTTCTCCTCATTTTTTTTGAATTCTTGTTTCTTCATTCTGTTCTGGTTGAATGTCTATTTCTTCCTTCTTGTCCAAACCATTGATTTTAGTCCTTATTTTCTTCCTGTCACTGTTGGTTCCCTGCACATTTTCCTTTAACTCAACTTTAATTGCCTTCACTCTTTCCTCTATTTTGCAACCACACTCAACCAATCCTGTGAGCATCCTGATTACCAGTGTTTTGAACTGTGCATGTGATAGGTTGGCTATCTCTTCATCACTTAGTTGTATTTTTTTTCTGGCACTTTGATCTGTTCTTCTATTTGGCCATATTTTTTCTCATTGTGCCTGTTAAGTAGTGAGGGGTGGAGCCTTAGATATTCACCAGGGCTGGGCAACCCTAGTTGCTTCATTGTGGTGCTATGTGTGGGGGAGGGCGTAGAGAGGAAACAATGCTGCCTGCTGGGATCTGGGCTGGCTTTCAGTCACTTCCTCCACTACCTACAAGCAAATTGGGCTCTTCTGGTGCTGATTCCTGGGTGTGTGGGTTTGTGTACATTCTAGGACCCTGTGGGGGTCCTCCAATGAACTCTCCTGTGTGGCTGGGAGTTTCTCCTGCCACCACACCCCTCACATATTTCTTCAGTCAGAGGTTTTGAGGCTTTATTTCACCACACTGGGACCCTGGGTTGCACAGTCTGTCTTGCTCCCCCATTGTTTCTCCCGGTTTATCTGCATGCAAATGTGGGGATGCCGGCTGTGCCAGCTCCTGCCTTGCCACGAGTCCTCTCTGCCCAGTGCCTGTCCTGTCCCTCCTACAGGTCTGCATGAATATTTCTGCTTTAACTCCTTGGTTGTTGGACTTCCAAAGAGTTTGATTTTCTGGCAGTTCTGGTTGTTTTTTGTTTTTAAATTTGTTGTTGTTCTTCTTTTGGTTGTGCAAGGAGGCACAGTGTATCTACCTATGCCTCCACCTGGGCCGGAAGTCTTGGGTCTCCAAATTTTCATTCATTGTCTTATAATTGTCATTCTACAGGACTTCCACATATTTAATTACATTAATTTCCCAACACATTTAATTCTTATTTATGCAGCTGTAAATGGGATTATGTTCTCTATTTCTTCCTTGGATTTTTTGTTTAGATTTTATTTATTCATTTTTAGAGAGAGGGGAAAGGGAGGAATAGAGGGAAAGGAACATGAATGTGTGAGAGAAGCATTGATCAGTTGCCTCTCACACATTCCCAGTCTGGGACCTGAACCTTAACCTGGGCATGTGCCCTGACTTTAAAGGGAATCAGTGACCTTTTGGTTTGGGGGATGACACCCAACCTACTGAGTCACATCAGTCAAGGTTCTTCTTCAGATTTTTTGTTATTTACATATATGAATGTGAAAATTTTTTGGCATATTAATGTTGTATTTTGATACTTCAGTAAATCTGTGTATCTCTACAATTTTGTTTGATTCTCTTGGGTTCCTCTATGTATTCTGATATCAGCTGCAAAGAGTGATAGTTTTACTTTTTACTTATTGAATAAATGTATTGATTTCTTTTTCTTTTTAGTATGCTGTAGCTAGAAATTTTAGCACTAGGCTGAATTAGAGTGGAGAGAGTGGACATTTTTTCTTTTTTTCTGATCTTAAAAGGAAAGCTTTCTATTTTCCACCATTGAGTATGATAATAGCTATGGGCTTATCCTATATGGTCTTTATCAAGTTGAGGGATTTTCACTGTATATTCTTTTATGAGAGTTTTTAAAATCATAAGTTGATATTGAATTTTGCCAAATGCTTTTTTCTGCATTTTTTTGATAATCACGTGATTGTAATTCTTGATTTTGTTGATTTGATAAGTCATCTTAATGTTTTAAAGATGTTGAACCAGATATTTATTTTTTTTGTATAATTCCTACTTGATTATAATATATAATTCTTTGAACTGATAAATTCAGTTTGCTATTATTCTGTTAAGAATTGTGGCATCTGTGTTTGTTAGGAATATTAGCCTGTAAATATTTTACTTTGTTGTATCTTTGGTTTTGTTATCAGATTAATGCTGCCCTCACAATATGAATTTGCAAGTGTTATTCTATGGATTTTAAAATAGTTTGAAGAGAAAATGTGCTAATTATTATTTAAAAATTTGGTAGACTTCACCTGTAAGCCATCTGGTCCTAGGATTTTGTATTCGGGGGTTTTGACTACTGTTTCAATTTTATCGCTAGAACTTGGTCTATAGAGATTCTCTGTTTCTTTCTAGTTCAGCCTTGGGAGTCTCTCTATGTTTTTGAGGAAAATCCATTTTATCTAGATTGTCAAATGTGTTGGTATGTAATTGTTCAAAATATTTTTTAATGATTTTTTAAACCTGTGGAATCAGTTGAGATTTTCTTTTTCATTTTACTCGTTTTTGTTCCCTCTTTTTTCCCCTCTTTGATGAGTCTTACTATTGGGTTCTCCATTTTATTTAGTTTTCAATGAGTCAGCCTTTACTTGATTAGTCTTTATCTTATATTTTTATGTTACTTATTTGTGCTCAGACTTTTTGTTATAAATTTTCTTCTACTTATTTTTTTGTTTGACTTTATTTCTCTGGTTTCTTCAGGGGTAAATTTAACTGATTTTTTGGATTTTTTTCCTGCTCTTTTGGTAGCCCTATACAACTATACTTTTTCTCTTTTAACTGTTTTTTCTTCATACTAGATTTGTTAGGTTGTTTTTCCATTTGTGTGAGTCTCAAGCTAGATTGACTTTTCTTTTTGTTTTCCTCTTTGATTTATTAATTTAGAAGCATGTTGTTTAATCTTCACACACGTGTGTTTATTTCTCTTTTATGTTTTATACTTAATTTTAATTATTTTTAGCATTGAGGTCAGATAATATAGTAGATATACTTTAAGTTTCTTGACTTTCTTGAGGCTTGTTTTGTGGCCTAGGACATGATCCATCTTGAAAAATGTTCCATTGAACATTTACCCCTAGTAAATGTCATCAAAGGCAGTGTTTGCATTAAATGCTTTATAAATGCCTATGAGTAAAATTAATCCACTGTGGCAGTTAAGGCCATTATTTTCTTACTACTTTTAAAAATATGGCATTTAAAATAAAATCACTCTTTTTTAAACATCTCATACCACATTTCACTTAACCATTAAAGACTGGACTTAGGGGTGGAAAAAACACAATACAACGTACATATTTCTTATTATAAAATTTTACACTTAAAATAGATATAATTTTACTAACCCATGTGACACCAATAAATTCAATTTAAAAATTAAAAATGTTTTGAGGCAAGTGTTTCTTTTTAAACTGCTGTATTACAATGGAGAAAATAATAAACAAGTTCAATATTTGAATTCACATAATTTACCAGTGACAGGTATAACATTATCCTTGTAACTTTGAACTGAAGGATGGAAATGAGAAATGGAATGTTTTCAGTAGGAACTCTCACCAGGTTTGCACAACTGACTCTATGGTCTGACTTCAGGTTCTGGTCCTATATCCTCTGTGTGACACAGATCAATGATGGTGAAGTGGAGGTTGAAGGGCACCGAAGCTAGGCCAGCAGCTGCGGTGGAAATGACAGAAAAGAGACCGCATCTTCAGACAGACTTGAGCCCAATCCAGGGTGAGGCCAGGCCCTCCTAACACACAACCCTATGCTTGCCTTTGTAACTTATGCTCTGTAAAAAGCAAAGCTCCTTTTTAAAGACTCAAAGGTCATTAAGATTTTTACATAATCCTGTCATTAATTATTCCAGTCAGCATGGGGGACATTTCTCCAGGTGCACAGAAGGCTGTGATCACACCATCTGTGACATGGCAAAGACACTTCAAGTGATGTCTGATGTGACTGACTCTCTGACTAAAGCTAAAACTCAGGATTCTGCCATTTCTTTCACTGAGTAGTGCTAAATGTCTCAGAAAGTTCCAGCATGTAGTATGTATATCATACCCACAGTTGCATGAATGAACTCTTTCTAAATTCTCCCCAAATATAAGTGACTTTAGGGTCAGGTATTTGTGCCAAGCATGCAGCTTTCCACTCCTGCTCTGCTCTGAGTGCTGAGCACTTCAGATCCAAAACCAGATCTAGAAAGAAAGCAGAAAGACACTAACCTCAAAAGAACTAAAAGTTCTAGCTTTATGTATTCTCCCTGCCCCCCACTGCCAGTTAGAGAAAGACTTATCTCACGAATGTTCTCTATATAGCTTTTATGTGGCCATTTTTAAGTGGGCACAAATTAGACCAGCTGTGATCACCTAGCTACAGATGTATTCAACATCCTTTAATTAGAATGACAGCCAGCTACACACTCCCCATTCCCTCTCTTGCCCAGTTATTCCCTTATGACTGATGTCGTAAAGGCTTCCCCTTTATCTATTCTGGAGCACATAACATTAAAGATACTCCACATGAAATGTCCAAATGCCAAATAGGCAGGCATTCTTATCACACACCTGAGAAACATATCTTCTTGACTCTATTTTACAAAGAGGGAAATGGACACCCAGGAAACTGGAAGACCTCCATGAGTCCTCACCAAGCAGGGTTTCTGAGAGGATTGGTGCTGCTCCTCTCAGGGGCAGCTGTGGCTGATCAGAAGTGATAGCCTGAGAAGGCCTGTTTGAGATAGAAAGAAAACCCCCATCTCTTCTCAAAGGTGGCAGAACTGTGGGTATTGACCTTGGAGATTTCTGATTTCAATTCACTGATGAGAAAATTGAGTCTGAAAAGTTTTGGGGTTTCTCTTTTAAACCACAAAGCACAGGATTCAGCACAAATAATGCCCCTTTTTATTACAAAATAATTTATCACAAAATCATAAGCATGTAATTCTATAACACAACTCTATATTCTATATCACACTCAAGCACACCATGTGACATTTTAGGTGAAATGTTCAAATTAAAACTATAAATTATTACACCCATATTATTACCCTACCAACAACACTGAAGCAGGCATTACTTCTGCCAGACCCTGTATATACAAGGATAGTTATTGTACCTCAGGATTTTGTTTGTGAATTCCAGACCAAGAACCAAGGGACATGTAGAAGAGATTTTATTTGTTTAGTACTGAATGTATATGGTTGACATTCAGTAATAATTTTATATAGATTTCAAATGTACAGTTTTATTATATATTATCTGAATATATTATTGTGTGTTCATCATCCAAAGTCAAGTCTATTTTATCAGCAATTAATTATTTTTACCCTCTTCTACTTTGCCCCACCCTGCTTCCCTGCTTTGTTCACCGTATTTTTGTCTTTGTTCATGAGTTTTTTTCTGCTTAATTTTACTTACTGCTTATAACCAGCTTTGCAAACCCATCCCCTCTGACAAATGTCAGTCTGTCTTCAGTAGCTATGACTCTCTTTGTATTTTGTTTGTTTTGTTCATTAGGTTATAAATATAAGTACATTCATGTGGTATTTTTCTTTCTCTGGCTTGCTTATTTTACTTAGCACAATATACTCTAAGGCCATCCCCATTGTTACAAAAGTTACGTTTTCTTCATTTTTATGGTTGAGGAATATCCAGTTGTATAAATATCCTCATGCACGCTTGTTGAGAATACAGATTAATGCAGGAAGTGGAGGAAACACTATGTAGTTTCTTTAAAAAATTAAAAATTAAACTCCCTATGGCCCAACAATTCCACTTCTGAAAATGTATCTGAAGAAAGCTGAAGCAGTAATTAGAAAATATATATGCACCCCTATGTTTACTGCAGTGTTATTTACAATAGCCAATACTTACTTGGAAGCAGCCCAAGTGCCCATCAGTACATGAGTGGATAAAAAACATGAGTTCTCAATTCTGATTCATTGTTCTATGTGTCCATTTTTGTGAAAATAATTTACTGTTTTGATCATTAAAACTTTATAGCATACTTTGAGACTATGGAAAGCAACACCTTCAGCTTTATTCTTTTTTCTCAACATTGCTTTGAAAATTTCAGATCTGCTTTGGTTCCACATAAATTGGAAAATTATTCTTTCCAGTTGTGAGAAAAATAACATTTGTGTTTTGAGAGGAATTTCACTGAATCTGTAAATTGCCTTGGGGACTACAGTCATTTTAACAATTTGAATTTATCAGTCACTTCACACAATTTATTATTTTATTTTTTCTTGTCTGCAGATTTTTTCAATATCTTATAATTTTGATAGTACATGTTTTTTATCTCTTTGCATATGTTAATTCCTAAATATTTAATATTTTTTCATGCAACTGTAAGTGGAATTATTTCTTTTATTTCTTATTCTGATTGTTATTATTGTACACAAATGTAACAGATATATAGATATTAAGTTTTCATTTTACTACTTTACTGAATTATTTTAATAATTAAATTAAGTTTTTAGATTATCTAAGGCTTTCTATATATAATGTAGTATTATCTACCAAACATGACAGTTTTTGTCCCTATTTTTGTCGTCTTTAAATTCTTTTTCTTTTTCTTTAAGATTTTATTTATTTATTTTTAGGGAGAAGGGAAGGGAGGGAGAAAGAGAGGGAGAGAAACATCAATGTGTGGTTGCCTCTCATGTGCCCCATACCGGGGCACCTGGCCTGCAACCCAGGCATGTGCCCTGACTGGGAATTGAACCAGCGACCCTTTGGGTTTGCAGGCCTGTGCTCAATCCACTGAGCTACACCAGCCAGGGCTAAATTCTTTTTCCTTTTGTTTGCTGTGGTTCGAAAACACAGTACTGTGTTGAATAATAGTGGTGAGAGTGAGCTTTTTTTTCTTATTCCTGATCATAGTATTGGTTAATGACTCCTTTCTTCTTTTTGGTGTCAGTTGTAGTTTTTCCTTTTTAATTCCTGATTTTGTTCATTTGTATTCTTTTTATTTTGGTCTGATGAAACTTATTAAGGATTTGTCAGTTGTATCTATAATTTGACATAACCATCCTTTATGATTGGATTTTTCTATCTTTTTAATTTATCAATTCATCACTGATTTTAAATGTTTTTTCTTCTTTCTTTTTATTTTGTTTGCTTTTTTGGTCTGTTTTTCTTACTGGTAAATTTAAATTGTTTCACTGGAATTGTTTTTATCTCATGATAGGCCTGTATAGCTGTAAAGATTTTTTAAAAATAACGGTGTATGATGCATCTCAGGTTTAGTAACGTTCTTTTCATTTTCATTTGTCTCAAGGAATTTTTTGGATTTAAAAATTTTTTCTCCTTTTTGGTGTGTTGGTTGGTTAGAAACACGATCTATACTTTTCTCATAATTTTTGTTTTCTGTTTCACCTATAGTTGAATTTTAGTTACTTAACATTGTTTTCAGAAAACAAGAGGATATATTTTCAAATTTTTGAATTGTTTGAGTCTTGTTTTGTCACATTGTAAGTACTCTATTTTGAAAGTATTCTAAGGGCACTAGGAAAAAATGTTAAAGTGCAGTTTTTGGATGAAGTGTTCTAAAAATGTCTATCGAGGCAAAATGATCTAACATGACAGTTAAGGCCAGTATTTTCTTTTTCATTTTTTAAAACGTAATATTTTAAAATAAAAATATTCTTTCCACACTTAACTACAAAAAAAAATCACTTTATGATCATTGCTTTGCAACTCTCAATATTTCTGATAAAGAATCCAAAAAGGCAAGTTTGCTACTTTAATGTCACATCACTTATATGTGGCAATTCCAGATTTGACCTGAAACTGTCTGGTTCCTTATCCATCCACATCATCATAAAGTTCAGAAAGAAAATTCAGTGACAGGGGAGAGAAAGCTGAAAAAATGGGGAGCTTTTATCATGTGTTCTCGCCAGGTTTTTACAACTGGCTTTGTGCAGTAGAACTTCCACAGAGCCTGGCCTCATCCCCTCTGTATTGCATAGGTTGGTGATGGTGAATTTGAGGGTGAAGGGCATCAGGGCAGGACAGGCAGTTTTACTGGAAAGAACAGAAGGTCCACAGTTTAAGGCAGGATTGAGGTACAGTTAAGCTTATGCCAGTGCCTCCTCACTGAGAACTCTGGTTAATTCACCCATAACAAAGCTTTTGGAAATGTGATGCCCTTCTATTGGACACAAATATCACATAATTTTTATGTTCCTATGATTTATCATTCCAGTCAGCATTTAAAAATGTTTACAGATGCAAAGAAGACTACGACAATAATATGTGTGACATATGGAAAAGAGACTTCAAGTGATTTCTAATGTGACTAACACTCTGACTAAAAGTTAGGTTCAGGATTGTGTCTGCATATCTCTCTGAGTTATGCTAAGTGTTAAAGAAAGAGCCCACAGGTATTAGGCCTAGTAAATACGTAGTAGTATGAATGAAATCCACTCAAAATGATTCCAAGTATCTGAGTGAGCCTGAAGTTTCTCTGCTGCTGCCAGAGATCTCCCTCTAGTCTGACACACCAAGAACAAAAACCAATACCTGATATATAGCACCTCAAATTCTGACAGATTTATTTCCATGAGCTTCTCCAAAATCACAATAGCCATAGGCTAGTGAGAAAGAACAAGTGGGCTTGTCATAGGGCAGTGGAAATTCACAAGGTGAGCAAACACAGCAGGGTCAGCAGTATAGTTTTCAAGTCTGGAAAGCAAGGAACCACTTGCCATGAATAATCCAATTAAATTTACCAAATCTATACAAGGTTTATTTTCTACCATCCACTTTACAGAAGCCCAGAGAACTGAGGGGATATTTCAAAGAAAGAAGCTCGAGGTTGGTAGTGTCGCCTTGTGTTCAGGAGAGAAACAGTGCTCACCTAGTGACAAGTGTGTCCAAATTGTTTTAGAGGGTGTTGAACGTCGGATAAGGGAACAGGTAGGTAGTCATGGAAACAATGGTTCTGTATGGGAAGACGGTATCGTAGGCACTACAGAAAACTTTGTTTTATGTTTGCTGGAGGGCCTTGCAAGTGAAGCCTCATCCAGGGACAAGCTGGTGTGGTCTTTACACTAAGAGAAACAAGATGAAACATCATATTGGTAATATCACCGTGAGTCACCAAAAGAACCAAGATTGAGTGCTCACCCAGAAACATCCAATTGTGAAGGAACGGGAATGCCTAAGCTGAAAACTAATCTGACTTTTAAAAGAACAATTTGAAATTAGTTGGTTGGGTATACTATTCAATTATTCTTTCCAAGGAATTTTGTTAGAGGAGGAAATCAGACCTAGGTGTGGCGTTGTCATTACCACTCCCTAATAGTGCCCAATTTCTTGCATCCAGTCTGACTTTTAATTTATCATTCTTTTAAATTTAAACCACCCTTGTGTTTGGGTCATTGAATTCCATCACAGTGGTTCTTGATGTGCACTTGTTTTGGTTACTTTGGGTCACCTGTCAGGTATTTAACAGCAAAAACAATCCTCTTTCCTGAGTCATCATTTCAGATTTTTTCCCTAAAATGGGCTGTGTTCCTGAAATCTCTAAGTATTTGTCACTTTTCTAAAGCTGAAACCTCCCTAATGAGAGGGTCAAAATTCAATTTAAAGTAACACAATAAACAAGCAGTCTCTTCATTCAAAATCAAGAAGATTCTCTTTGCGTGTGTGTTGTTCCTGTGCACCGTCTCCAAATTGGGCACAAGTGACATTCACCATATTCTTTCCCTTCATGTCAGGGGCAGATCAAGCCTCAGAGCTTAAAAGGGAATATGGTTCACCCAGACTTTAGAGGGCTCTCAGTTCTGGGGTGTAGGACCACAGGCAGTCAAATGAAATCTCCATGCTTCTCTCTTCTTATTTCTATAATCAGGCTGACCTCCATTCTTTTTCAAAGTTCAGAGGGGTACTCAGGTTTGGTAACGCATGAAAAAATCCATCAACTATTTATTTTATGTGAAAAGCTTATGATAGATGGGAAATTTTGAAACCATACAAAGGAAGAAAGCACTGATACTTGCAGAAATGTGGGTGAGTCTGGAAGACCTTGTGATACATGAGATGTGCGCGGTCATCAAAGATGATGGGAAGTACATTTCCATTTTTATGAAATAGCCAGGAAAGTAAAAAACCTGGATGGAGACAGCAGATTGGGTGGTCTGAAGTTGGGGGCTAGGGAGAGAGCGGTGGTGGTGGTGATGGTGTGTGGTGTGGGGTGGGGTAGGATGGGTTAATGTGAGGTGGGAGAGAAGAAGAAGAGAGTAAGGAAAAGAGAGAACATCTAAGGAGCTACTTAGTTAATGACACTGGATATGGGTATTATTCTGAGTGTTTTGTTGTTTTATTTATTTATTTATTCTCTTTCCCCTGAACACACAAAAAATAGCTTGTGTGGAGTTAAGCAAGGACAAGCTGCCACACCAACACTGGTACTTGGCAGAAAATAAAAATGAAGGCAGGGGGAGGAATGGGAAGAAACCGTTTAATTTACATTTCTGCAGGTCACCAGGCATCAATATTCTGAAAGTGGCATGACCTCATTTTTCATGTACATGAAATAAATTCGTATTTATGACACTTCTATGTGTTATTTCTAAGTGATATGTGTAAATGTAAACAATGACAACTGCTCTTATGAGCACCTACCATAAACCTCTAAACTGCCTTCCACTCATGGCTGTGCATTGTGCGCTCTCGTCTCCCCTCCTTCCCTATGCCCTTTCCCTGCTCGCTTCCATCCTCAGCCCTCCACATCTCCCGCCACTCTCAGCCCAGCCACGTGGTCAACTTTTTTTTCTGTGGAAGTTATAAAATTGGCCTCCTGTCAGGGGGCACTGACTACCAGGTTGCATAGTGAGCCCTCCTGGTTGGACACATGGCCAGCCACTCAGCAGTTAGGTTTCCTCGCATACAGTGTGGCAGAAAGCGGCTTTGGAAACCTTATTGTCTCTCTTCTCCTCTCTTCCTCTCTCCTCTGTCCTTTCTCCCTTCCTTTTCTGCTCCAAAGCCCCTGGGACTAAGATGTTCAGCAAGTCAAGGAAGGACTCCTCCCCAGCATTTGTACAGTGCCAACATAAGGCCATCTGGTGAACTTGGAAAGGTTGCACACAGCTCCTACCCAGGGCAACCAGTTCCCAAGCAAATTTAGAAATGTCCTTGAAGGAAAACTCTCCCTTCTCTGCATCAGCTAGGGTCAAGTGGGAACCCTTTCTGGTAGGGAAACTTGCCTAGGGTCTTTGTTTTGTAGTCGCTGATGCCACTGCCAAACATCCCTGAAAGACAGACAGTAATAGAAAAGGTAATCATTGCAATTACAATTCATCGTTGTTGTTGTTGTTTTTTAATAAAGGGAGGCATACATTTATAATGTCATAAGTTTGCATGGTACCAAGAAGCGAACAGACTGGGATGATTGCATTGTAAGCAAGGTAAATGCTGAATAGCTATATTGTACACTTGGAAGTAACAGGCTCTTGTATACCAAGTGTACTTAGAAAAAATTACAAAAACAGTGTTAACATTTACTCCGTGTGACCAGACTCTGCACAATGCCTCAGCTTTCCTTTCCTGTCCACCTTTGCAAAAGCATCACTTGCCAGTGTACAGTCTTTGGGTGAGGAAATTGGCAAGTAGGCGACTGACCAGTCATCTGGTCGACCCGGGTGCTGTGGCAAAAATTCTAAGTCCAGGTTTAGTCATCTGGGTGACCTCGGTGCCCAGAGTCCCCCATTGTGACACCAATAGCTGTGGATGGCAGATGCCAGAGACCGCAGCTCCTGGGCTGCTGGTTGACTGGGTAGAATATAGAAGAGGAAGAAGAGGAGGCTACAAGGCAAGACAGGAACTGTACCCCCAGCCTGCCTCACCTGCAGGATGGCTCACTGCACTCCCCACACAGGATCAGGACTCCGGAGAAAATGGTAGAGCAAAATCGTCCAACTGCCGGGAACCAGGCTTGCCTGGGTCCTAACCCCCCTAGCCTTCCGCAGGTCTCCTCGCATTCCCTGTGCCGGTCTCCACCTTCGGAGCGTGACTCAGAAAACTTGGCAAGACAGTCTCCTCCGGTGACCCGGACCCAGGCGCACACACATCCGGGCCAGAGAGGCTACAGTCGGCCACCCAAGTGGGCAGAGGGGGCTCTGTCTCCACATCTCATGATCAAGACTTGGAAGAAAATTTTTGCAACAGCGCCGACAACGAAGAGAACCCAGGAGCGACCAACCACGTCCAGGTCGGTGGTGCACAATTCAGCCACCCTATTCGACCACGTCAGTTGGCACCCTTGAGACCTCGAGAGCCTCTAACCTCTCGGTTCCCCGTGGTGGCACTGTGGGTGGGCGGGTCGGTCCCCACAGGTGGAGGGGCAGCATTAACGACTCCTGGTCGGCCTTTCCAGGCAGCCCCAGACACTTGGCAAGTCAAGAATCCTGCAGGTACAAGCTACAGAGAACAGGTGGCACGCTGATGCCTCTGTGCCGCCGATTAGATCCCACCGGGGTCACCGCCCTTCTGGAAATGTCCTGCCCCTACCTCAGCCAAATCACCTCCCTCGCTGTTCCGGGAAGGAAGAAATGATATAAAAGCGACCACCAAGTTAAGCCGAAACCCAGCGTGAACGGCAGCGGGATCCGAATCACTGGAAGGCAAGGGGCCTCACCGCCCCTCTGGGAGAACGATCTTCTCTCCGCACACCTTGGACCCCTCTCTCAGCCCACGGGGGCGGCAAAGCGGTTGTTGGGAACTGCCCTGACTGGTATCAGAAGCTGAAACCCCCACCTAGGCTAAGGCTAAGGGAACGCCCTTGGAACTGTAAGCCAGCAAGGAGACAAAAGCTTATCTTCCTGGCAGGAAGGCTGCTTCTGCTGCTTTATTCATAACTGAACCCCAAAAAGCTTGGTCGGTTAGCCAAAGACGGGTAAGATTCCCCACAGGGGGAACGACCGAAGACAGGCACGATCACTTTGGGAGGCCCCCCAAAAGAAGGACTTGGGGGGCTGCAGCAAAAGGGGGTGATAGACCCTCGCTCCTCGGCTTTGACATAGCCTGAGTTCTCAGCGTCTGGGAAAAAACCTCCTTGTCTCTCGGTTGCCTTAGTTCCCTTGCTCCACCTAAGCCTGAAACAATGACAGGGTGGTGCAGCTCTGTACTGAGAAGTGTGGATTCGCCAGGGTGATCAGGCCTAAGAAAGAACATGCAAATTACTGTGAAACCTTCTTTGTTTAGAATGCTCTCAGTTGAATGAGAAGGGTCTTAGGAGGAAGTTATTTTGTTCCTCAGTCTTACAGCTCTTTGACCCCCCAACTCAATAGACCGGCAAAGTTCTTTGTTTTCTATGGTTCCTTACTTCCCCCTAATGAGTACTGTACTTTACCTGAATTATTATGCAGAATGAGCCCAATAAAAGCAGGTATGGACTGTAAATCGGCGCGCTCCCCACTAGGGGGGGTTGCCATTTCGTCCCTACTTCCCCACAGAAACTAGTTTGTCTCTGTGCATGTGTTTTCTCTCACGTGTTTTCATCGAGCCATCCACAGTGTTCCGTGGTCACTGCTGGCCGGTGACCCACGCGCAACAAGCGGTCATCTCGTAGCTCCCTGCAGGCAGGACGCCACAATAGCAGTGAAAGGGGGGACTTGGAAAATCTTTCGCCCTCATGATGCGGCAGCTGGGTCACATGCTGGTGGCATGTATTGAAAGAGGTCTCCAAAGTCTCTATCGTGCAGACCCAAGCTTCCCAGGAGAGACCAGCCATTCCTGGGATTCCGAGAGAACCTAGAAACATTTTTGTGGCTGGGACTGTAAAACCTAAATGAGGTGAGTATTCACGGGACAACAACGGATACATCTTTTTTATCTTTCCTTTTTACTTATTTTAAATTTTAATCATTGTTCAAATACAGTTTTCTCCCTTTTACTCCCAGTCCAGCCCCCCTCCCAGCCCTCCCCACTTCCCTCCCATTACCACCTTCCCCCTAGTTTTTGTCCGTGTGTCCTTTAAGTTTGTTCCTGTGAACCCTTCCCAATGTCCCCTGAAATTCCCTCTACTCTCCCCTGTGGTCACTGTCAGCCTGTCCTCTATTTCAGTGTCTTTGGTTATATTTTGCTTGTTCCTTTGTTTTGTTGTTTAGGTTCCTCTTAAAGGTGAGATCATATGGTATTTGTCTTTCACCGCCTGGCTTGTTTCACTTAGCATGATGCTTTCCAGCTCCATCCAAGCTGTTGCAAAGGGTAGGAGCTCCTTCTTTCTTTCTGCTGCATAGAATTCCATTGTGTAAATGTACCATAGTGTTTTGATCCATTCATTTACTGATGGGCATCTTGGTTGCTTCCAGCATCTAGCTATTGTAAATTGTGCTGCTATGAACATTGGGATGCATAGGTTCTTTTGGATTGGTGTTTTAGTCTTCTTAGGATAGAGTCCCAGCAGTGGAATTGCAGGGTCAAAAGGCAGATCCATTTTTAGTTTTCTGAGGAAGTTCCATACTGCTTTCCATAGTGGTTGTACCAGTCTGCAGTCCCACCAACAGTGCACTAGGGTCCCCTTTTCCCCACAACCTCTCCAACACTTGTTGTTTGTTGCTTTGTTTATGATGGCCATTCTGACCGGTGTGAAGTGGTATCTCATTGTGGTTTTAATTTGCATCTCTCTGATAGCTAGCGATATTGAACATCAATTCATGGGACTTTGGATTTTCTGTATGTCCTCCTTGGAGAAGTGTCTGTTCAAGTCCTTTGCCCATTTTTTAATTGGATTCCTTGTCTTCTTAGAGTGCAGTCTTATAAGCTCTTTATATATTTTGGAGATTAAACCCTTGTCTGAGGTATTGTTACAGGGTGCAGCCAAGAGGAGGGACCCCAAATGGGCATTTGAAATGGGGTCCAGAACTCAAGGTGTCCAGGAGATTTTAAGATGTCTCCACCCCCCCCACCACCACGGTGTGGGTTGGGGGAAAGGACAAATGGAGCAGGGCCATTGAGAGCTGTTTTGCGTAGCAACAGCCTTGCAGCTACCCTCTGGCGTGGTCATTTAACATATCTATAGCCTTTGGCTGGTCACTTAGATATGTTAAATAGCTGTGATCATTTCTGAGCCAGGGGAATGGAAGTAACTTCCCCACCAAGACGTGACTGGGGGCAGATCCCCCCAAGCTACAGCGCCTGCGTGGGAGCTTGGAGAAGATTGGCTGCAGGACATGGGGCCACACCTGCCCAGACTCAAGATGGCAGCCCAGTAAAGCTGGAAGGATATGAATTCTGGCATGTGAAGCCGAGTGTGGGAGGAGTCGGAAATGAGGCTGCAGAGGAAGAATGGCCGCGGGGATTTAAAACCCAGACTTGTGGGGGCCATTGGAGGGGGAACCATGCGCAGCCCTGAGGAGGGAGAACCATGCGCAGCCCTAAGAAGGAGAGCCATGTGCAGCCCTGAGAGGAGAGAACCATGCGGCTTTAGCAGAATAGGGAGGACCTCAGCCATTGAGGGAGAACCGTGCTGCTTTAGGAGAGAGAGCCACACAGCTTTAGCAGAGTGGAGACTCCCGCATCCCAGAGAGGGAGAACCACGTGGCTTTGGCAGAGTGGAGACTCCCGTGGCCCTGGGAGAGAGGACCACGTGCCTGTGCCAGAGTGGGGACCCCTGCAGCTTTAGAAGGGGGAACCACCACCTGGTTTTAGCAGAGATCCCGGCGACTCAGCCGAGGGTGCCGGGAACCCAGGGAGGTCTCCCAGTCGAGATGGAGGACTAACTGGGAAGAACCAGAGGACTGCCTGAGCCATGGACTTCTATTTCCTTTCCTGAGATACGGTACTCTGGACTGGGCAAAGGGGAAAGGAAGGAAGGACTGCGTGTTTGTGGGTGTTTTTAGGGACTTTAGAATTTTTGATAAAGACATTAGGTCACTACTTTAAGTTAGTATAGCATTAAATAAACATTTCCTTTCCTTTTCACGAATCTCTGGCATTGAGAGACGTCTTTCCTCTGGCAGCGGACATAACGGACCCGGGGCCTTCTTTCAATAATAGTATATTGTCTCAGGCCCCCCCTTGTTGTGTTCTGTAACAGTTTCATTGGCAAATATGTTTTCCCATACAGTTGGTTCTCTTTTAATTTTGATACTGGTTTCTTTAGCTGTGCAGAAGCTTTTAATTTTGATGAGGTCCCATTTGTTTATTCTTTCCTTTATGTCCCTTGCTCTAGGGGACAAGTCAGTAAAAAAGTTTCTGTGTGAAATATCTGAGATTTTCCTACCTACGTTCTCCTCTAGGACTTTAATGGCGTCACGTTTTATATTTAAGCCTTTTATCCACCTTGAATTTATTTTTGTATATGGTGTTAGTTGGTGCTCAAGTTTCATTTTTTTGCACGTGGCTGTCCAGTTCTCCCAACACCATTTGCTGAAGAGGCTATTTTTACTCCATTTTATGTTGCTGCCTCCTTTGTCAAATATTAATTGACCATAGAGACTTGGGCTTATTTCTGGGCTCTCTGTTCTGTTCCATTGGTCCATGTGCCTGTTTTTATGCCAGTACCAGGTTGTTTTGATTACAGTGGCCTTGTAGTACAGTTTAGTGTCGGGTATTGTGATCCCTCCTACTTTACTCTTCTCTCTCAAAATTGCAGCAGCTATTCGGGGTCGTTTATGATTCCATATGAATTTTTGAAGTGTTTGTTCTATGTGTGTGAAATATGCCATTGGTACTTTAATAGGAATTGCATTGAATGTGTAAACTGCTTTGAGTAGTATGGACATTTTGATGATATTAATTCTTCCAATCCATGAACACGGTATATGTTTCCATTTGTTTGTGTCTTCCTTGATTTCTTTCCTGAGTGTTATGTAGTTTTCTGAATACAGGTCTTTTACCTCTTTGGTTAGGTTTATTCCTAGATATTTTATTTTTCTTTTTGCTATTTCAAATGGGAGTTTTTCCTTGATCTCTGCTTCTGATCTTTCATTGTTGGTGTACAGAAATGCCTTTGATTTCTGGATATTGACTTTGTATCCCGCTGTTTTGCCAAATTCGTTTATTAGGTCAAGCAGTTTTTTTGGTGGAGTCTATAGGATTTTCTATGTACACTATCATGTCATCTGCAAACAGTGACAGTTCTGTTTCCTCCTTTCCGATTTGGATGCCTTTTATTTCTTTTTCTTGTCTGATTGCTGTGGCTAAACTTCCAGTCTATATTGAATGGAAGTGGTGAAAGTGGACAGCCTTGTCTTGTTCCTGATCTTAGTGGAAAAGATTTTAATTTTTGTCATTGAGTATGATGTTGGCTGTAGGTCTCTCATATATGGCCTTTATTATGTTGAGGAATGCTCCCTCTATTCCCACTTTGCCGAGTGTTTTTATCATGAATGGGTTCTGTACCTTATCAAATGCTTTTTCTGCATCTATTAATATAATCGTGTGGTTTTTGTCTTTGCTTTTGTTTATGTGATGTATTACATTTACTGATTTGCAAATATTGTACCATCCTTGCATCCCTGGAATGAATCCCACTTGGTCATGGTGTGTGATCTTTTTAATGTATTGTTGGATGCGGTTTGCCAGTATTTTGTTGAGGATTTTAGCGTCAATGTTCATCAGTGATATTGGTCTGAAGTTTTCTTTCTTTGTTGTGTCTTTATCTGGTTTTGGAATTAGGATGATGTTGGCCTCATAAAAAGAGTTTGGGAGTCTCCCATTATTTTGGATTTTTTGAAATAGTCTGTGAAGAATAGGGGTTAGCTCTTCCTTAAATGCTCTGGAGAATTCTCCTGTGAAACCATCTGGTCCAGGGCTTTTGTGTGCTGGGAGTTTTTTGATTACTGCTTCCATTTCTTTTGTTGTTATTGGTCTGTTCAGGCTTCCTGCTGCTTTTTCATTGAGTTTTGGAAGATTATATTTTCCTAGAAATTTGTCAATTTCACCTAGGTGTTCAAATTTCTTGGCATACAGTTCTTTGTAGTAATTTCTTACAATCCTTTGTATTTCTGTGGTATCTGTTGTAATCTCTCCTCCTTCATTTCTGATTGTGTTTATTTGGGTCTTCTCTCTTTTTTTCTTGATGAGTCTGCTTAAAGGCTTGTCGATTTTGTTTATCTTTTCAAAGAACCAGCTCTTGGATTCATTGATCCTTAGAATTGTGTGCTTTTAGTCTCTATGTCATTTAATTCTGCTCTGATCTTGGTTATTTCCTTCCTTCCACTTGCTCTGGGCTGCCTTTGGTGTTGTTCCTCAAGTTCTTGTAGATGTAGGGTTAGGTTGTTTGTTTGGAATGTTTCTAACTTTTTTAGGTGGGCCTGTATCGCTATGAACTTCCCTCTCAGGACTGCCTTGGCTGTGTCCCATAAGTTTTGCGTTGTTGTGAGTTCGTTTTCATTTGTTTCCAGAAACCTTTTGATTTCTTCCCTAATATCATTCTTGACCCATTCATTGTTTAATAGCATGCTATTTATTCTCCATGATTTTGAGTGTTTTGGGTTATTTTCCTTCGGGTTGGTTTCGAGCTTCATTCCCTTGTGGTCCAAGAAAATGCTTGGTCTGATTTCAATTTTCTTGAAATTGTTGAGGCTTGTTTTGTGTCCTATCATGTGGTCTACCTTTGAAAATGTTCCGTGTACATTTGAAAAGAATTTATGTTTAGCTTCTTTGGATGGAGGGCTCTGTATATATCAGTAAAGTCCATTTCATCAAGGGTACTGTTCAATGCCACAATATCTTTGTTGATATTTTGTTTGGAAGATCTGTCCATTTTTGATAGTGGGGTGATAAAATCTCCCACTATAATGTGTTGCTGTCCATATCTTTCTTGAAGTCCTCTAAGATTTTCTTTATGTATTTGGGTGCTCCTATGTTGGGTATATATTTACAATATTTATGTCTTCTTGGTGGATTCTTCCCTTGAGTATTATGAAGTGACCTTCTGGGTCCGTCTTTATGGACCTTTTTTGGAAGTCTATTTTGTCTGATATGAGTATTGCTACCCTGGCTTTTTTTTTTCCTGTCCATTTGCTTGGAAGATTTGTCTCCAGCCCTTCACTTTCAGCCTGTGCAGATCTTTTATCCTGAGGTGGGTCTCTTGTAGACAGCATATATGTGGGTCATTTTTTCTTATCCATTCAGCTATTCTATGTCTTTTAATTGGAGCATTTAATCCATTTACATTTAGGGTTGTTATTGATAGGTACTTATTCATTGTCTTTTATGTACGTGTGTTTCTCTCTCTCTCTCTCTCTCTCTCTCTCTCTCTCTCTCTCTCTCTCTCTCTCTCTCTTCCCTTCCCTTCCTTAAAGCAGTCCCTTTAGAATCTCTTGCAGAGCTGGTTTGGTGGAGGTGTATTCTTTTAGACTTCTTTTGTCTGGGAAGCTTCTTATTTGGCCTTCTATCTTGATTGAGAGCCTTGCTGGATAAAGTAGCCTTGGTTGCAGACCTCTGGTTCTCATTACTTGGAGTATTTCTTGCCATTCTCTTCTTGCTTGAAGTGTTTCCATTGAGAAGTCAACTGTTAGCCTTATTGGGGCTCCCTTGTATGTTACCTCCTGTTTCTCCCTTGCTGCCTTTAAGATTCTCTCTTTGTCTTGAAATTTTGCCATTTTAATTATGATGTGTCTTGAGGTGGGCCTCTTTGGGTTCCTCTCGATTGGGACTCTGTGTTTCCTGGATTTGTGTGACTTTTTCTCTCATCAAATTAGGGAAGTTTTCCTTCATTACTTTTTCAACTAGGTTTTCTATCCCTTGCTCTTCTTCTTCTCCTTCTGGTATCCCTATTATACGGATATTATTACGTTTCATATTGTCTTGCATTTCTCTTAATCCCTCTTCATTCTTTCTGAGCCTCTTTTCCTTTTCTTGCTCTTTCTGGATGTTGTTTTCTACTTTGTCCTCTAGCTCACTAATCTGATCTTCTGCTTCATCAGTCCTGCTTTTCATTCCTTCTACTGTGTTCTTCAGTTCAGAAATTGTATTCTTCATTTCCTCTTGGCCTTTGTTGAGAGTTTCTATTTCCTTTTTCATGTTTATATAGTTTGCAGTGAGATTGTTGTAGTTTCCCTCTAATTTCTGATAGCTCATTGTGAGTTCATTGAACTTCCTGATAATCATTGTTTTGAACTCACTCTCTGATAGTTGAGTTGCCTCTATTTCATTTAGCATTTTTCCTGAGGCTTCCTCATTTCCCTTCAATTGGGGATTGTTTCTTTGTTTTCTCATCGTTCCTGGGTTTCTTCTTGTTAGCCTCTGTTTCTTAAATTGATCTGTTCTGGTTCCTTGTAATTATGGTGTGAACTTCTATGGTAGAATACTTGTGAGATTCAGTGGTGCAATCTCCTTCGTGTATCCTGGTGTTCACAGCTTCCCCCTACTCTTTTTTTGTGATCAGTTGGAGGAGTAAGGTGAAATGTTTTAAGAGAGCAAGACAGTATACTATGATATTTACATTAGCAGCCAGTAGAGAAGAGATGGGTTATCCTTTGGCTCCTTATAGTGTTAACTATGATCCTCCACCCCACTCTCCACGTTTTAGAAAGGATGGAAAGAAGGTAAGACTCTTACTGGGGATGAGAGGCTTGTTAGTTGGATCTAGAAAGCTGTGAGGCTGTGGGAGGTCAGATTCAAAGGTAGAGTTGGATTAAAGATTAGTAAATAGGAGTAGTGTGTAAAAGAATAGAGACAACCCCCACAATAGTATAGTTCAGGAAATTGAAAAGTGGGCTGAGATCAGGTAGGGGTATTGAGTAGTATGTACAATTGTATGGACTAGGTCTTATTAACAGTAATAGTAAAGTGACAGTCTTGTGGCAGAATCAATGAGATCTAGTTGACAAGAATAAAGTGTATAGAACCTTGAGTGGTGTATTAATGGAACACAGATGAAGGATAGTAAATTATGAACACACTGTGACTGAGATACCGGGGGAACCTATCAAATGACAGTATAACCAGCCAAGCAAAGAAGATTATACAGAAAGAAAAAGAATACCAAAATACTATTAAACTAAAAAATGTCGAAAAAGTGAGAAAAAGATAATACACATTTACAGGAACTTGCAAGATAAAAAAAGGAAAGAAAAGAAGAAGATGGAGTGCAGGAGAGATAAATTTGGAGTGGAAAGAATAATATTAGGATGAATGAAAGAGAAACATAAGGGATTGCAAGATATAAAAATAATAAGAATTGAAAAATAAAATGTCACTTAAAACACAAGATAAAATCAATCAACCAACAACAGCCACAAAAACCAAACCAAACCAAACAAAACAAAACAAAAAAAAAAAACAAAACCTCTTGTTGGTTTCTAACTGGCCAGACCAGTTTTTCTGATCTTGCTGGCTTCAGCTGGCTGAGGGACCTTTGAAATGCTTCTCTCTCTTCCCAGCCAAATCTCAGCAAGTCTCTCAGGTACCCTGGGCGCTCCCAAGCACACTTGCTCTCCGGAGCTCACTGCCGCGTTCTTCCGGACTCCGGGGTCCCTGCAGGGTTCCAGCTCTATGATCTCAGGAGGTACCCGCGATGTTTTGGGATTCACTGTGCCCTCCCTGGGAATCATAAAAGGGCGAGCCCCTCCACCAAATTTTTGAGATTCGGGCTCTAGGAACGCCCTAAGCGCCGCGACCCTTCCGGGCTCACAGCACGAGAGTCAGGATTCCCGATGGGACCTGTGCTTCCAAAGTTCATCACCGCAGGCTCCCGAAACCTGAGAACACCCGAGCCCTTTTCTGGCCCTGGGTTTTCCACCCATCCTCACTCCCACGGGGCCAGGGGTGCGGGCGCATTTCCAGGCTGCCCCTGGTCAAGCTGGCTGGAAATTTTTGAGTTTCCGGCTGTAGGAACGCACTGAGCGCCGTGTCCCTTCCGGGATCACAGAGCGAGAGTCAGGGTTCCCGATGGGGCGTGCGCTTCCACAGTTCAGAACCGCAGGCTCCTGAAACCTGAGAACGCCCACGCCCTTTCCCGGCTCTGGGTTTTCCACTGATCCACACTCCCACCAGGCTAGGGGTGCGGGCGCTCTTCCAGGCCGCCCCTGGTCATGCCGGCTGGAGGCCCTCACTTCTCCCAGGTCTCTGGGTGGGTGTTCATAGTCCCTGGGTGATTTTTTTTTCCCAGTCCAATTGGCCCCTCTGTGCCTTCAAGCAACAAGTTCTCCCCTGGAGTTGCTCAACCCCCATATTCGGGGGAGGGAGCAGTGGCTCCCCTCCTCCGGGAGCCCTGAGGCAGACCCGGGAGCACCGGGCCTGGGGACTGCACATCCCTCGTCCCCGCGCTGATCCCTGGGTCCCTTTTGTCCTGAAGCAGTCTCCTTACCGTCTGGTTTTTCAATTATCGCAATAATTTTTGTTGTTCTGCTGTCAAAAGTGATTCGGTAACCTAGTCCACTTGCTCTGTTTCTCCACCGATCCGCGAGTTTCCCTCCTCTTCACAGAAGCCGAGAAACATGCTGCCTAGAGTAAAGCCTCCATCTTGAATCCTCCCTATTTTTCTATTTTAACTCTTGTTCAAGTGCAGTTTTCGGCCCTTTACCCCCATCCCAGCCCACCTCCACCCCTTGTTATTGTCCATCTGTCCTTTATACTGGTTCCTTCAAACCCTTCTCCCCTTCTGCTAAAGTTCCTTCCCCTGTCCCCTCTGGTCACTGTCAGCCTGTTCTCAATTTCAGTGTCTTTGGTTATATTTTGCTTGTTTGTTTTGTTGATTAGATTCCTGTTAAAGGTGAGATCATGTGGTATTTGTCTTTCTTTAAATATTGACTATATTTGAGTCACATTGATTAAGAAAACCTTACAGGTTTTAAAGTAAGGTAAAGTAAAGTAGAGAGTAAAATAAAATAAAATGAAATGAAATAGTAAAATAAAAAATAATCCTTGTTTGGAACTCCTAAAAACAGAACAAAACAAAAATCCATAAAGGTTTTTTTAACTATTATCACACTTTCTCCAAGCTTTACTGTTTTTCTTTTCTTTTCTTTCTTTTTTTTTTTGGTTTATAGACAAAAAGGGAGGATAAGGCTAAGCTATTCTATTCTATAAGTTTCTGTACAACTTGTTGCCTCAAAAATAAAACTTTTTATCTCAGAAACAGGGTCCTCACTTCTTTTCATAATGTCCTCAAAGGGAGAACCTTTACCACAGTGAGTCAATCTTACCAATCCATTGGAACTCAACATGTTTCAACTCAGTTAGCTCTTATGACACGTTACTCTTTGTCTCACTAGATTCATTCAGAAATGGGGCTACTGATAGAAAGATATGCATGAAAAATATTTGTATATTTTATAGCTGCAGCCTGACTGCAACCTAAACAGGCTATAGCTGTGACATTGTCATTAGCCCTCTCTAATGGTAGCTGCATTCTTGCAAATAGCCTAACTTTTAATTTATCATGCTATTAAATTTAGATGACCCTTGCATGCAGGTCATCCAATGCTATCAAGGTATTCATTGATGAGCACTTATTTTAGCGATACTTTGAGTCACCTGTTGAATGTCTACCACCAAACCTGATTTCTTCCTTCCTGAGTCATCATACAGATTCTTTCCTTGAAATGGGTCATGTCTCTTCCTGAAATCATCAAGTATTTGCCACATTTATAGATTTGGAAACATAGAGTATCAAAATTCAATTTAAAACAAAAAAAATCAGTGTCTTTATTTGAGATCAAGAAGGTTCTCAATGTGTGTGTTGTTCCTGCATGCTTTGTCCAAACTGGGAAGGAAACACATTCTCTCAATTTTTTGCCTCCATGTTACAGGTAGATGAAGGCTCAGAGCTTAAACAAAATGTGATTCATCCAGACTTGACAGGGTTTTCAGTTCTGGCCTGTATGCCCTTGAGAAAAAATTTGAAAACTTTAGGCCTCATTTTTCTTTATTTCTTTTTATTAATCTCTAAGCCTTTCTTTTCTTATTTCTGTAATCAGGTTGTTGGTTTTAGACCCTGAGACAATGCTCTTAATACAGACTACCCATAAAGGAGGGGTGGCAGTTTGTTCTTCAGCTAACAAAATGCTTTGAAAACAATAATTAAATAATTTTGCCCCATCACCAAACTCAAATTATACATTTATAGCTTAGATTTTTTTCATCTTGTGTACAAATGTCCCCTCAAACACATCTCTAAAGGGCTGAGTATTCCCAGGTGAGCTCCAGATGTTTATTCTTCTGGTTGTTCATTGTGATGTCACTTAGATTATGTCCCTTTCTGTTTCACTTATTATAAAAGGACATCAGAGTCTTCCTGGAAGAGGCTTGCACACTGAGGGCTCTCCAGGAGGCATAATGCAGAAGTGCCCGTAGTGTCTATGTTACCAGCCTTCATGTGCAGAAACATAATTTACCTTACTACTTACCTTTTCATCTTTCTGACATTCAACAGCACCCAAATATTTTGGATCAGTGTTTCCCTAGGTGAGCACAGGCCAGCCTGTTCTCACATGGTGACTCTACCCACCACGGGTGTGTCTTGCAGTTAACCCACCTTCTGTTTGACACTCAGTTTGCTTCTCTCATATTTTGGTGGTAGAAAATATATTTTATATGGGTGTGCATGGATTGTTTGCATCAGCCATAGCAGGTGTTTACCTGGTTACAGGTTCTTGCAGGCTCTACTGCTGGAGCTGCTGTGTTTGTTCAGCTTTACAAATTTCTGCTCACTCATGAAAAGCCTACTGCCTCCATCTTCACTTGTCTGTGGCCATTCAAAGTTTAAAAACACCTGGGAAGCAAACTGCCAAGGAGTTTGAAATGCCATTACCTAATGTGGATTCTTTTTTTTTGGGGGGGGGGCAGGGAGAGATGGCTTATTTAAGGATTCCTGGGGATAGCAGATATGCCCCAGGTGATTCAGATATTTGGTGTGATTTTAGATATGATTCACTATTTCAACTTTATGTATGATACACCTCATTCATGCAGACCCTCCCTGAAATACTTACCATAACTCAGTTAAGAAAAAGCAGACACAACTATTGATCTTCACTTTTGGTCAGAGAATCAGGTAGTCAAAGTACACATCTTTTGAGGTCTCTTTCACATATGTCACATGGTATTTTCTTAGCATTCTTTGCATCTCGGGGCATTTTCCAAATGTGGACTTGAGTGAAGGATCACAAGACAATCAATATTGGTTAGTGATCCTTGAGTCCAGAGAGAGGACCTCCTTTTCTTACAGTACATGTGTCGGGGAAAAGAGAATGGCATTATGAGTGAGAAGGGCCTGGTGAAGTACCCTGGATTTCTAGAATTGTTGCCACTCCATTGTTTTTCCACTCCAACTTGTGGTCTTTCCCACTTCAACTTGTGGTCTTTCCCTCATGCCTTTTCACCATCACCTTTGCTGTCTTCATCCTGTACCACACAGAGGACCTGCGGCTAGACTCTCTGAAGATGAGACCCACAGAGTCAAACACTGCTAAGAGCCACTTGCTGAAAGCTTTATAATTCTCTTTTCCACTTTTCTCCTTAACCTTTTAAAATTCCTTCTCTTTATTATTAGATGTTACGCATGGCTGGTGAAACAGACAATTCCAGGTTGAAAAATTGGAAATGTTATGGATAGTGTTGTGACTTTAAAGTAGCTAAGATGCCTTTTGTTTTCCTCGTCTGTAATGCTGAGGTAAAAAAGCATTTATTTCAAAGGCTACTTTTGAGAGTTCAATGTAGTATGAAGTGATTAAAGAAACATAATCTTTTATTTTAGCCCTGGGGTGGTGTGGATCAGTGGATTGAGTGCTGGCCTGCAAACCCAAAGGGTCACTGGTTTGATTCCCACTGAAGGCTCATGCCTGCATTGTGGGTCAGGTCCCCAGTATGGGGCACATGAGAGGCAACCACACATTGATGTTTCTCTCCCTCTCTTTCTCCTTCCCTTCCCCCCTCTCTAAAAATAAGTGAATAAAATAGTTTTAAAAATAATAATACTCTTATTTTAAAAATACTGTGTTTTAGACAATAGAAAAATAAAAATAGATTTAACTACAAACCAGGTTTAATTGGTAGATATTTATAGAGCATTGCTTTTAAAACTTCAGGGTACACATTTTTTCTCTAATTTACATGAAAATTTTTCCTAGAGAGATCTCATGCTAGGAGAAATACAATCACCAATAAATTAAACTTTTTCAAGTTATTTTAACCATGTTTTCTTGACCACAATGATAAGAAACTGCAAATCAAATACAGGGAAAATAACATAGATAAATGTTGGGAACTGCCCTGTCTGGTATCAGAAGCTGTAACCCCCACCAAGGCTAAGGCTGAGGGAATGACCTTGGAACCCTAAGCCAGCAAGGAGACAAAAGTGTATCTCCCTGGCAGGAGTGCTGCTTCTGCTGCTTCATTCATAACTGACCCCCAATGCTTGGTCGGTTAGCCAATGACGGGTAAGATTCCCCAAGAGGGGAATGATCTAAGACAGGCACAATCATGTGGGAGGCCCCCAAGGAAGGACTTTGGGGACAACAGCAAAAGGGGGTGATGGACCCTCGCCCCTCGGCTTTGACATAGCCCGAGTCCTCAGCGTCTGGGAGAAAATCTCCTTATCTCTTGGTTGCCTTAGTTCCCTTGCTCCACCTAAGCCTGAAACAATGACAGAGGGTGGTGCAGCTCTGTGCTGGAAAGAGTGGGTTCCCTGGGTGATCAGGCCTAAGAAAAAATATGTAAAATCCTGTGAAACCTGCTTCGTTTAGAATGCTCTCAGTTGAATGATAAGGGTCCAAGGAAGAAGTAAGTTTGTTCCTCAAAGTTTTACAGCTCTCTGACCCTGGCTCAAAATAGGCCCTCAGACTTCCTCGTTATCTATTGTTTGATCCTTACTTCCTAGCAATGAGTAATGAGCTCTACCTGAATTCTTATGCAAATGAAACCAATAAAAAGCCTCTCCAGCTGGGGAAGCGGCACGCTCCCCACTAGAGAGAGTGGCCATTCCGTTCCTACTTCCCCACAGGACCTGGTTGTCTCTGTGTATGTTTTCCACGTGTGTCGACGAGTCCTCCGCAGCGTTCCACGGTCACTGCCGGCTGGTGATCGCGACAGATAAACACAAATATTTGGAGATTAAACATGTGACCAAACACCCAATAAATCAAGAATAAAAACAATCAGAAAACCAACAACTACATTGAGACAAATAAAAATACAAATGCAGTCTTAGGAAACCTGGATTCAGAAAAACTATTGTAAAAGGAAACTTTACAACTATACAGTTTTAACTAAAGAGCAGACAATTTTCAAGAAAAACATTTGAATTTATTTCTAAATGCATTAAGAAAAGAAGTAACTTGAAGTATAATAAAACAAAGATCAATTTCATATTAAACAAAATAGAAAAAATATAATAAACTAATAAAACGAATGGTCCCTTCTTTGAAATGATAAATAAATTTCCCTCTAGTAAGACTCATCAAGCAGTAAAGAAAGAAAATACAAATAAATACAATCAGAAAAAAAAGAGAAACTAAAATGGACAGGACAAGAACAAAGAATTATTGAAGAATACCATCAGCAATTACATGCTACACGCTTGACAATTTATTAAATGGAAATTTTTTAAAAGATACACTCTTTGAAGGGTAAACCAGGAAGAATCACATAATCTGGACAGATCAACTACTAGCAACAAATTTGAAGCAGTATTCAAAACACCCAGCAAATAAGAGGCCAGAACCAGACGGATTTACAGGGTAATTCTAACAAATATTTTAAAAAATAATTCTTACATACCCTTCCCAACAAATCCATAAATTGATGATGTTCACTTCTAAACTTATTTTGTGAGACCAGCGTTGTTTTGATACCAAAACTAAAGAAACTGCAAAGAAAAAGAATTTCTGACTTTATTCTTGATGAATATAATTGCTGAAACTCTCAACAAATTAGTAGCAAACCAAATTTAACAATATATTGAAATGAATATACACTCTGTTGAAGTGTGAATTATACCAGTGATGTGAGAATGGCTCAACGTCCAGAAAAAAAATTAATGTGATTCATCACATCAGAGAACAAAAAATAAAAATTCTATGACTTTTTGAGAGACACAGAAAAAGTTTAGAAGGATTCAAACATGCAATGCTGATAAAAATATTTTAAAGAAAGCTTATAGAAGGAAACAATATCACCTTGAAAAGGGATTATATGAAAACCTAATAGCTAACTATAGTTCAATTGTGAAATAATGAAAATTTTCTATTTAAATCAAATGGAATGTCCACTCTCACTACTATTATTCAAAATAGTAATGGAATATTTAGATGTAGTGATCAGAGGATAGAAACAAGTAAAATACATCTCAATTAAAAAGAAAAATTAATGCCCCGGCTGGTATGGCTCAGCAGATTGAGCACTGGCCTGCAAAGCAAAGGGTCACTGGTTGGATTCCCAATCAGGTCAATATCTAGGTTGTGGGCCAGGTCCCCAGTAGGGGGCACACGAGAGGCAACCTGGTGGATGTTTCTCTCCCTTTCTTTCTCCCTCCCTTCCCCTGTCTCTAAAAATAAATGAATAAAATCTTTTTAAAAAGAGAAAGAATTAAAACTGTAACTCTTTGGAGATGATATGATATGCCATACAGAATTTCTTAAATAATTCAACAAAGGTAATAGAATTAATAAAATAATTCATTAAGAAACAAAATACAAATTGAATACAGAAATCTGCCACATTCATATGCACGAATAAGCAGGAAAAGAAGAAAAATTATCCCATTTACAATTGTGTGAAAAAGAAATAAATGCCTGTGAAGTAAAGTAACCAAAGAGGTGAAAGACCTGTCATCTCAAAATTGGACACTGAAGAAAGAAATTGAAGAAAAAATGGAAAGATAAACCATTCCTAAATATGGGGTAGATTAAATTTTTATAATTACAATATTTCCCAAAGCAATTAAAGTTCAAGTCAAACCCTATCAAGCTACTATTCACATTCTTCTCTGAAGTGAAGAAAACAATCTTAAAATTTATATGGAACACCAAATACCTTAAATAGCCAAATAAATTTAGAGAAGAAAGAAGAAAGTGGAGATATCACTCTCCATGTTCTCAAACTATACTATAAAGCTATAGTAATCAAAACAGAAATGTATTAGGACAAAAACAGACACCTTAATCAATGGAACAGTAGAGAGAACCCAGAATACAGCTCTCACTTATATGAACAACCAATCTATGAAAGAGAATGTAGACATATACACAGAAGAGTTGACAGAGTTTTCAAAAACTGGTCCTGGAAAAATAAAATAGACACATTCACAAAAACCTGGACCATACTCTTACAGCATATACAAAAAAATAAACTTAAACTGATGCCATCCCTGCCCACCTCTTCCATATTTTCAATGGACTCCAGCCTGCTTCTCCCTCACCCACATCTCCCTGCCTTCCAGTTAGTCAGCACCCCATCGTTTCTTACTTCACCAATATTTCTAGACCCACCCACTCTCTTTGCCTTCCAACTGAGACCATTGCTGCCTAAATTCTGGGCTTTCCAACTGTCAGACACAACTAAGTCTCCTTGTTTTTAATTTATGCCAGATGTGGCATATATAGTTGAAGAGTGAACTTCATCCAAAATAGTACCAGTTCTCTCAGTAGGCGTGATACTTCTCTACTGCCCCCAAAATCTTTATTTTATCCACAGAAAGGACAAAAATCAAGACCAGATGTAAACCATCTCAAATACCTTGAAAAATTGCATTCCACATGTTTTTCAAACTCACAAGGTCCACAAGCCAGTGAGGAAGAAGACAGATAGCTTTTCATGGCTGAGTGACAATTTAGATGTTTTTGACAGAACTGCTGACATGGCAACTCAATGGAATCAAGTCATGGTCATTAGACCATGGGCATTTTTAGATTGCAACCCTGTGAGAAATGGTCTCCCTAGTGGGAACTCATAAAAATAAGTGAGATCCCAGCTTCTGACCTTGAGGGTCGGTCCTGGTTTGTGATATGACAAGTTGCACAAAAACCGCTAGAATAGCTTAATCACATCTGCCATTTTCTGTACAAATGATCTTATCAAGTGTGATAGTGGATAAGTGTCTGAGAAGTTCTGAAGGGACGATGGAGCCGACTGCTACACAAACACCTAAGGAAGATGCTTCCGTGAAAACAGTAGCCGAATGCAAGATGCTTATGGCTTACTGTGAAATCAAACAACATACTCTTTTCTCCAATATTTTCACAAATATGTGAGGACTGACTTTCTACACCTTTATTCAGTGGCTGGTGGTTAGAATGGAGGCTCATATTCCACTGGGAGTGGGACAGAGTGACGTCTAGTGTGAGACTCTGGGAGGGTCCCAAGGATTCCATACACTGGAGTCTGGGATGTAGACTTGCCTTTGTCATTTTAAGGTTTTAGCTGTACAGACTCTCTGTGCCCTCTCTCACTATGGCAGGTTCTGACTGTCCCTGGTCTGGTGTATCTGCCAGTTCTCCAAGGTGACAGAGAAGTTGTACCTGTCTAACTGCTCTTCCAAGACTTTCTGTGTGGACTTTGTAAAGTCACTGTGTGGTATTCAGTCAGGTAACATCAGGGGCTGCCTGGGAATCACCATAGAATGAAAACCCACCATAATCTTTTAAATTTATTCTGATCAGGTACAGAGGAAACGCTACATATACCTTCAACCTTAAAACAAACATAAGGACACCCCCATGGCTCAGGATTATAAGAAGGTAGAGTAGCTTGTTCCCAAGCACTCAGTTCTTATTCTGCAAGACATGACCTGAACTACACAGCTGATAGACCCAGCAGGATTCCAATACCTAAAACAACTGCTTCTGACCAGGAAAGCCAGACTCTTCTGACATTTTCCCCACAGCACAACACGAACAGTTGGCAATGGCTTCAATGCTGCCCATGTGGGATCACAGTAATGGCCTAAGTTACCTGAGAATACTCACAGCTGCATGAACAAAGTTGTTACAGGGAAAGCCAGATTCACTGTTTACAGTGAGTGAAACAGTTTTACTATGACCTTTCCAAAAGACACATCCTGAGGAGCTCTCAAGACAATGGGCAAATGTTTTGTTCTCTCAACAGTCTTCAGTAAAGTAAGCTTGATAGGAACCTATCTCTTAGAATATGAGTGTCTAATTACCAGATTCCTTACTTCTGTTTTCTTCTCTAAATGAGGAAATGAGTTAACTTTTTCAAAGTTGCAATACCTGGGTGCTTTTCTCTAATTAAACTTACCTGATGGGTTCTCATGGCTGTTGACTGTTCACCCATGACACCTCCATTAATATACAAGTGTATCGGGCACAGCATTTCCCACAAAGTCCTCGGAATGTAACAAGGGTCCCAGGTGTCAGAAGGAAGAGCGTAGGTCAAACATTTGTTTTCTGATCACTTTAATGCCACTTGTTTCTTTGGACTCTCCAGTGACCCAACTGGCTCACTGGAGGTGAGGACTAGAACTACTTTCCAGAGACATTGTCACAGGTGCATGACATACAACCAAAAACACTGTGGGCTGGTGTTACATGCATCTGGTGAAAACCCCAGAGTTGGAAAAATTACCAAAAATAAAAAATGTAGCTTTATATACTAATTAAATAAGATTTTAGATCCATCAACATGAGTTTGGGAAAATCTCACCATTCTGGGCAACATTTTTAGGTATTTACCTTTAAGGGTTAACATAAAGAAAACTAAGATATCATTTTTTTGCAATATAACCTTCCATGGTCTTCTGTTTTACTTAGAATCAGATGTTGTGCTTATGTGGGCTAACTTGGTGGGCAGACTCAGCAATGTTTTCCCATGGATCCTGCCTGCTGATATGCAAAACTTGGTGTCAACTCTAATGGTTTTAACTAGCTTCTCCACAATATGCAAAGCCAAGGTGATGTGAAGTTACATACACTTTCAATTAAAAATTATGTCCCCCTGGCCAGGTGGCTCAGTTGGTTTGAGCATCATCCCATTCACCAGAATTTTGCTGGTCTGGCCCCTGGTCAAGGTGAGGAGGGAGCATAGAAAAAGCAACCAATCAATGTTTCTCTTTCTCACTGATGTCTCTGTCTCTCTGTCTCTCTCTCTCCCCTCCCTCCCTCCCTCCCTCCCTCTCTGAAAAATAAATAAAATATATTGTTGTGTGAAGATTGTTTACAATTATTTTTAAAATTTCACTGTCCTCTTATTCTACGAATATTATCTTTCTATACCTTTGCTTCAACCTCTGTTTCATTTTCTAACCCTCTCTATTTCTCTTTTATATATATTTTAGGAAGTTGGGGTACTAGAGGCATGTATTGGGTTGTGGCCAAGATGCTACCAAATATTCTATCATGTATCAGGCATCCACCCAAAGCACAAATGATTTGGCCTGAACGTCAATGGTTAACATATGATAAGAGCCCAGCACTGATGTACACAGAGTGTGGGGGAGCTTTGTCCAGCAGAACCCGCCCCCCCCCATCTGTCACAGATGAGAATAATCTACCAAAACATGATCTGCTTGGGGAGGAAAGGTGGCCAGTCTCTCAGAGGAGAAGGGCCTTGAGCCTGTTCCTCAATGGGTTTTTATTGGGTTCAATTTGCACAGGAATACAGGTAACGCTCATCAGTCATTGCCAGGCAGTAATGATCAAGCAATAGATAACATTCAAAGAACTGGGAGGGCTTATTCTGAGTCAGGGTCAGATAGCTAAAGAGCCATAAAACTTTGGGAAACAAACTCATTTTATGCTTGGGCCCTTATCAGAAAATTGAGGGCATTCTTAGCAAAGCAGGTTTCACAACATATTATGTATTCTTTCTTAGGCCTGATTGTCCCAGGGAACTGCCCATTCCTGCCCAGGGCTGCACCACCCTCCAGCTTTGTTTCAGGCTTAAATCAAGCAGGGGAAGTAAGGCAGGCAAGAGGTTAGGAGACTTCTTACAGACAGAATGAGGACTCAGGTTATGTCAAAGCTGAGAGGTGAGGGTCCATCACCCCTCTTTCTATCATCCCCCAAGTCCTTCCCTGATAGCCCCATTGCAACCATGCCTGTCTTAGGTCATCCCTCCCTTGAGGAATCTTACCTGCCATTGTATAACCAGTCATCTGCCCAGGGCCAAGCATGGTGAAGTAAAGTGGGCAGAGGCACCCCTGCTGCAAAGATAAGCTTTGTCTCCTTAGTGGCCTAGGGTCCCAAGGTCTTTTACTCAGCCTTAGCCATGGTGGGTTACAACTTCTGAAACCAGGCACGGTGGTTCCCAACAGCAGAGTACTCACTGTGTGATGCTTTTCAGATTCTTTATATGTGGTGTATGGTTGGAAGCATTGAAAGCTTTTGGTGTGGTTTCTGTGTTGGGTCAAATGCATGTCTTTATGAGTTATTTGAGGAAACCTTTGAGGTGCCAATCTTTCAGGTTACTTCTAGTAAATGTCACATGGGAGGGTCAAAAGAAATGAAATGTTCAGAGCAGGGCCTGGGGGCCAGTGACCTGAGAGATAGTGGCTGTGCCAGTTGTAAAGCTGCAAAACCACCTAAGGAGGTGTCACCTGAGCAAGGTCAGTCTTCAGCCACAATGAAAGTCTGCAGACACAGGTGTTCTATACTGTGTCAAGGGATTGAGTCCTAGTTTGTTGATAAGTGCACTCCCAAACAGAGGACAGTGCTCCCCTATGGCACAGACTTCTATGTCCAATGACAGATATGCAAACATTCTCATCACACACCTGAGAAATAAATATATTTGACTCTGTCTTACCAAAGAGGAAATAAACACACAGGGGACTGGAAGACCTCCATGAGTCCTCACAGAGTGGGGTTTCTGAGAGGATCGATGCTACTGTTCTCACTTAGGGGCAGCTGTGGCTGATCAGAAGTGAGAGTCTGAGAAGCCCAGTGTGGGATGAAAGGGATCCTCCTCTTCTCAAAGCCAGCAGAACTGTGGGAATTAACCTTGGAGATTTCTGATTTCAATTCACTGATGAGGACACTGAGTCCCAAGAGTTCAAGAGTTCTGTTTGAAAACACAAAGTATCTTCAGCGGTAGCTATTTTACTTCTGGTTTTTGTTTTTTTTTTGAATTCCGGAACATGTGCATGAGCTATTATTTATTTATTTCGTATTGAATTTATAGGACTGACATTGGGAAATAAATTTATGTAGGTTTCAACTTTACAATATTATCACACACTGTCTACATTATTGTGTTTTTATTCAAGTCATATTTATCAACAATTATTTTTTCCTTTTGTATATCAATGCACTCCCTTCCCATCTTTTTTTTTTGAAGTATATTTTACTGATGATGCTATTACAGTTGTCCCATATTTTTCTCCCTTTTATTTTCCTCTGCCCAGTAACCCCGCACCATCATTCCTTCATCTTAATTCATGTCTGTGGGCATACACATAGATTATTTGGCTTCTCCACTTTCTATACGATTCTTAATTCTTTCCTGTCTATTTTGTACCTACCAATTATGCTTCTCATTCCCTGTACCTTTTCCCCCATTCCCTCCCTCCAACAACCCTCCATGTGACCTCCATTTCTGTGATTCTGTTCCTGTTCTAGTTGTTTTTTTTTTAGTTTGTTTTTGTTCAGTTGTTGATAGTTGTGAGCTTATTGTCATTTTACTGTTCATAGTTTTGATCTTCTTTTTCTTAGATAACTCCCTTTAACATTTCATATAATAAGAGCTGGGTGACAATGAACTCCTTTAACTTGACCTTATCTGGGAAGTACTTTATCTGCCCTTCCATTCTGAATGATAGCTTTGCTGTATAGTCGTCTTGGATGTAGGTCCTTGCTCTTCATGACTTTGAGTATTGCTCACCAGGCCCTTCTCGCCAGTAAGGTTTCTTTGGAGAAAACAGTTGATAGTCTTATGGGAACTCCTTGTAGGTAACTGTCTCCTTTTCTCTTGCTGCTTTTAAGATTCTGTCCTTATCTTTAATGTTGGGTAAATTAGTTATGGTGTGCCTTGTTGTGTGCTTCCTTCAGTCCAACTTCTTTGGGACTCTCTGAGCTTCCTGGACTTCCCGGAAGTCAATTCTTTCACCAGATTGAGGAAGTTCTCCTTCATTATTTTTACAAATAAGTTTTCAATTGCTTGCTCTTCGTCTTATCCTTCTGGCACCCCTATGATTTGGATGTTGCAACATTTAAAATTGTCCTGGAGGTTTCTAAACCTCTCCTCATTTTTGGGGATTCTTGTGTCTTCATTCTGTTCTAGCTGAATGTTTATTTCTTCCTTCTGTTCCAAATCATTGACTTGAATCCCATTTTCTTTCCCTTCAGGCTTGGTTCCCTGTATGTTATTCATTATCTCACTTTGCGCAGAATTCACTTCTTCCTGTATTTTGCATCTGTACTCAATCATTTCTGTGAGCATCCTGATTTCCAGTGTTTTGAACTCTGCATCTGATAGGTTGGCCATCTCCTTGTCACTTAGTTCTGTTTCTGGAGCTTTAATCTGTTCTTTCATTTGGGCCATATTTCTTTGTTTCTGCACTTGTTATGTAGCAAGGGGTGGAGCCTTAGGTATTCACCAGAGTGGGGCAACCCATTTCACTGCTGTTGTGATGCTGTATGTGGTGGGGCGGTCAGAGAGGGAACAATGCTGCTTGCTTGGTTCTTACCCCACTTTCAGTCACTTCCCTTGCTACCCAGAAGAAAATTGGGCCTTTCTGGTGCTGATTCCTGGGCAGGTGGGGTTATGTACATTCTATGACCATGGGTTTTGCCAACAAACTCTTCTGTGAGCCTGGGAGTTTTTTTTCCTCCACCACAATTCCCACAAGTTTTTACAGCAGAGGTTCTGAGGCTTTAGTTTCCCATGCTGGAACCCTGGTTTGTGTTGTCTGTTTTGCTCCCAAGTTTTTCCTCCTGGCTATTCTGCATGTGAATGTGGGACCCCCTCATCCATCTGCTACCATCTTACCCCCACTGTGGTCTGTCAACCTGCGGTGAGTCCTTTTCGCCCAAGCTGCCTGTCTCCGTCCCTCCTACCAGTCTGGATGAATGTTTGTTCTTTAACTCCTTGGTTGTTGGACTTCCATACAGCTTGACTTTCTGGCAGTTCTGGTTGTTTTTTGTTTTTAAATTTGTTTTTGTCCTGTTGTTGTTGTTGTTGTTGTTGTTGTTTCAGGAAGCAGAGCATATCTACTTAATCTCCATCTTGGCCAGAAGTTCAAACACAGGTGTTTTTACACACTCCTTTTCTCGGGTTCTGAGTTGTTAAAGGAAAAGGAGCTGAGTGAAAGATAATTAAAGGGTTAGGGTCAAGACTGAGTTATGATGAGCAGAACTGGCATAAGTTAGCCCTGGCTGGTTATAGGAGACCATCCTGTGTGGCATGGGCCTGAACAGCCAGTGGAAAGTGAGGCCCAGTGCACAGGACCCACACCCACACATAGGTTCTCCCATGGGGAATCAGGCTTTCATTGTACCCAGGCCACTATGAGACTTGCTTTTTGCTAAAACTCCCTCTCCCTAAATTGAGGCAGCAAACATTTACTGCATATCTTTAAAGTGACTTCCTAAAAATCTATGCTAAACCTTCCAAGGACAAGTGTAACCAGTTTAACCACTTTTCCCTTTGCATTTGTAAATATCCTTCTTCTGTGATGTGACCAGCAGCATCCTCTCCTTTGTTTTCTGTAAAAGGTAAACACGTAAAGCAAACCTGTGCTTAGTAAATGAGGACCATCCTCAATGTAATGTGCCCAGAAAAGCAATAAAAGTCTGTCAAGGCAAGGGTCAGCGCGCTCTCCCCTTGACAGAGTGGCTGTGCCAACTCTTTTCCTCCACAGTACTTGGTAGTCTGTGTAAATTTGTCTTATCTCAGCCACAACACTGCGGACCCCACGAGCCAGGGTCCGCATGAGCTGGTGTAGCTCAGTGGATTGAGTGCCGGCCTGCAAACCAAAAGGTCACTGGTTTAATTCCTAGTTGGGGCACATGCCTAGATTGTGGGCCAGGCTCCCCGGTGTGGGGGTGCATGAGTTGCAACCACACATTGATGTTTCTGTCCCTCTTTTTCTCTTTCTCTTCCCCTCTTTCTAAAAATAAACAAAATATTTTTTAAAATAAAACCAAACTGGCATAAGTTAAAAAAAGCAAGGAGACTTAACCATAACTGACATCAGTTGGAAAGCCCAGAATATAGGCAGTAATGCAGTTAGTTGGAAGGCAAAGAATAGGGGTTGGATATAGAATTATCTGTGAGGCAGGGAATGGTGGGGTGCTGACCTCAATGGGAAAGCAGGGAGATGTGGGTAAGAGAGAAACAAGGCTGGATTCAATGGAAAATATGGAAGAGGTGGTTGGGGCTGGTATCAGCTCAAGTTTCTTTTTCTATATGATTAAAAAGTGTAGTCCCGGGTTTTGGGGGTGGTGTGGGGCAGGTACATATTTTGTTTTTCCAAGATGAGGTGTTTAAAAGTCTGTCAACTCTGCAATGTATACATCTACATTCTCTGTCATAGATTAGTTTTTCATGTAAGCGAGGGTTTAATTCTGGGCTCTCTTTACTGTTCCATTGATTTAGGTATCTGTTTTGTGCCAATTCCTTTCTGTTTTAGTATAGCTTTATAATATAGTTTGAGAACATGGAGAGTGATATCTCCAAATTTCTTCTCTAAATTTATTTGGCTACTTAATGTATTTGTGTTTCCATGTAAATTTTAAGACTGAATTGTTCATTTCTGAGTAGTTTGATAGGGTTTGACTTGGATGAATTAATTGCTTTGGGAAATACCATGATTATAACAATTTAATCTTTATGATATATAGGAATGTTTTATCCTTCCTTTTTAAAAAAATATATTTTATAGGTTATGCTATTACAGTTGTCCCATTCTCTCCCCTTTATTCCCTTCTGCCCTGCACACCCCCTCCCACCTGCATTCCCCCGCTTTAGTTCATGTCCATGGATCACATATATCAGTTCTTTGGCTTCTCCATTTCCTATACAATTCTTAACCTCCCCTCTCCCGTGTATTTTCTACTTACCATTTATGCTAACTTATTCTCTGTACCTTTTCCCCCTCTCTCCCCATCCCACTCCCCCACTGATAACCCATCCATGTGATCTCCATTTCTGTGATTCTGTTCCTGTTCTAGTTGTTTGCTTAGTTTGTTTTTATTTTTATTTTTTAGGTTTGGTTGTTAATAGCTGTGAGTTTGTTGTCATTTTATTATTCATATTTTTATCTTCTTTTTCTTAGATTAAGTCCCCTTAACATTTCATATAATAAGGGCATGGTGATGATGATCTCCTTTAACTTGACCTTATCTGGGAAGCACTTTATCTGCCCTTCCATTCTAAATGAAAACTTTGCTTGATAGAGTCATCTTGGATGTAGGTCCTTACCTTTCATGACTTTGAATACTTCTTTATAGCCCATTCTTGCCTGTAAGGTTTCTTTGGAGAAAACAACTGATAGTCTTATGGGAACTCTTTTGTAGGTAACTGTCTCCTTTTCTCCTGCTGCTTTTAAGATTCTGTCCTTATCTTTAAGGTTGGGCAAATTAATTTTGATGTGCCTTGGTGTGTTCCTCCTTGGGTCCAACTTCTTCGGGACACTCTGAGCTTCCTGGACTTCCTGAAAGTCTATTTTCTCTGCCAGATTGGGGAAGTTCGCCTTCATTATTCCTTCGAATAAGAAGGACAAAGGACTTGCCCAGGCTACACACCAAGTAGCTTTAGATGTGTATTTCATCCAAACTCAGAATGCCAACAGGCCTGTGAAGGAAAAACAGAGAGATTTTCATGAGTGAGTGGACATTCACAAACCCGTATCACCACAGCAGGTCCAGCAGTCCATTCTGCAGAACCAGGTACCGGGTAAGCGCCCGCGTAGGCTGGTGTGGTGCTAGATTTATTGACTGACACCCTCTTTTCCCACAAGCAAACTGAAGCCCACGGAGATGAGAGGATCTTCCCAACACACCACCTGGAGGTGGACAGAGTCACTTTTGGTTAAGAAGGCGCCCGCGTTCGCCTAGGGATACTGGGATTCGTTGGATGGTGATGATTCTCTATAGGTGATTGGATAGCTGGCCGTGTAAATGACAGTTCTGCATGGAAACTCAGTGCCTGCTGTAGACAGCATGGGGCACTTCTGGCGGGCCCCAGAGGCAACCGCCTCCTTTGGGGACAAGCTGGTGTGACCCTCACGCTAAGTGAAACGGGAAGCCGCATGGCTGTGAACTACTCGAAACATCAGCCCCTTCGGCCCACCCCCAAACTCTCAGCCTTTCGGAAACATGTACGGAGAGAATGGGATGCACGAGCTGGAGGAAGATTTTGAGCATTACGTGTCCCTTTCTATCGCGTGCTGGGGTGGGGGGAGAATGATGTGATTGTGTTTCTCGAGGGATTTTTTTGTGAGAAGTATTCATAGCCTGCTGTGAGAGGATCACCCCCAGAGTGCACAACCGAGGACCCCAGTTTTCTGAAACGTCGTTTCCTTTCCCTCTCTCTCTACCTTTGGAGAATTTGCCTAGCGATGCGATCGCCCGTCACGGCGGTGAAGCCTTCCTGTGTGTGTCGGGACAAGCCTGTGAGTGTCGTCGTTCAGAACTTAGAGAGATGGACAAAGGACTTGCCCAGATGCTTGTCCAAGGAGGACGCGGAGACAGCCCAGAGGCCTATGAAAAGATGTTCGGCATCACGAGCCATCGGAGAGACGCAGACCCTCAAGCCGCCACCACGAGATTCCACCTCGCACTGGTGAGAAGGGCCATTGTGAGCAAACCGACCAACCCACCAACGACAAGTGTGGGAGAGGATGTGGAGAGAAAGAAGCCCTGGCGCGCTGTGGGTGGGAATGCAGACTGGTGCGGCCCCTGGGGAGAGCGCCGCGCGATTTCCTCAGCGAACTGAAAGTGGAACTGCCTTTTGACCTGGCGATGCCACTGCTGGGATTGGATTCCGAGAACCCCAAAACACCACCGTGTCCACACGAACCTCTTTCTGACTAGGGTACCCGCTTGACAGACCCGGTGGTCTCTTCCCACTGAGCAAACCGCTGCTGTCCGGGAAGGCTCCCCTTTCCTCCCGCCGTTCCGTCCACCCCGACACACACGGCATCGGGAAGGCCTCATGTGCTGCCCACGTGAGATCTTTCTTCAGAAGAGTGACCTTACCTCGACGGTCTCGCACCGGTCTGCCCTGTTACCTGTGGCTACGCTCTCTTGTCGTACGGGATGCTGGAGGCGGCTGCGGTGTACAGTGAGCGGAATGGGTTTCCGATAGGCTCTTCGACACTCGCAGCCTACGAGAGTGCCCGAGACCCGGGAGAACATCTTGTTCTCTCCACTCTATCTACAGTTGGGGGAGCTAGATAAAGGCCCGTCTCAGGACTGTGGATGCCTGGTCAAGAGAGTTCCAACCTCTCTATTGTTCTGTCCTCGAGAAAGGTAACTTTTTAAAGGTTCCATTACCTGGTCCTTTGAAAAAAATCAGACTTGCCCAAAAACTCCACAGGGACGTTGACCCTCACCCACAGCCCCTGTCTAAATGTCACGAGGTATTCACCAGGGGTCTCCCGTCACCCCATGTGGTGGTGGTGGTGGTTCAGGTGGAGGGACGCTGAAATCCACCACTCACTATCTCCAGAGGGCACTGATGTTCCCCACATGCGCCTCTTCTCTCTCTGGGCTTTGTTGTGATCTACTCAGAGACGGATTTCTCTTACACTTCACTGTGCTCACTGTTACTGCTTATTGCCCATAGGGCTGCCAGGCTCTGTTTTTCAGTTTTGGATACACCCACTCCCGGTGCAGGAAGTGATAGATTGGGGTGGGGTGGGGGCAGAAGGACCCAAAAGAACAGAAAAGAGGACTTGGGGGGGGGGGGAGGGGTTGAGGATAAGCAGGGATAAAGAGAGACTTGATACTTTGGGCGGGGAGTGCTGGATGCAGATGATGTTTTGTGGATTGGTACGCTTAGAAAAGACTGGTGTGGGTTTCTTCCTTTCTCTCTCCTCTCCCCCACCTCCCACTCTTTTTCTTCAAGGAGTCCCATCCGGTCTCCCTGATGTCATTTCATTTTCAGTCCCGTGTGCTTGTGCGAACTGATGTGACCCCTGACAGAGTCAATGTGTGTGAAACGAGCTAAAAGGAAATAAGGAGGGGGAAATGATTTTTAAAAAGAAAAAAAAAAAAAAGCCCTGGCTGGCGTCGCTCAGTGGATTGAGCGTGGGCTGGGAACCAAAGTGTCGCAGGTTTGATTCCCAGCCAGGGTACATGCCTGGGTTGCAGGCCATAACCCCCAGCAACCACACATTGATGTTTCTCTCTCTCTCTCTATCTCCCTCCCTTCCTTCTCTAAAAATAAATAAATAAAATCTAAAAAAAAAAAAAAGAACGAAAAGAAAGAAAAAAGAAAAGAAAAGAAAAAAAGAAAAGAAAAGAAGCACAGTGGCCTCGCTCGGGTTGGTCGGTCCCGGGCCGGCTGCCGGGATCTTCTCTGAACCCTCTCGGGAGTCGGGCGCCCCGGAGGAGTGGGGGACGGCGGAGGGAGGGTTGAGGGGTGGGGAAAGCTCGGTGGGGCCCAGTCCGGTCCTTCCGGTCTCACCCGCCGGCAACCCTGGGGAAGTTCAGTCTTGTGCGAGTCGCTTGGCCGCAGCGACCCGGAGCCGGAGGTCTTCTTCCGGAGTCCCTCTGCGGCTGCCGCAGTCGCGCCGTGGCGGCCGGGAGCTCCGAGGCGGACGTGGTGTGCCGGGATGAGATGGGTCCTCCGGCGGGCAGCCGAGCGCCCATTTTTATATCGTCTGTCCCTTCCGGAGCCACGAGGGAGGCGATCTGGCGGCATCCCCCCGCAGGTGACTTCCAGCAGGCGGCAGCGCTGGCGGGATAGTGCTGGGGGTGCCGGTGTGTCCGCGCCCGACCTCCTGGCCGGAGACTGTACCTGCAGGATTATGAGCCGGTTGTAGTAGCCCGCAAAGGTGGACCAGCACGCGCCGGCGCCCGCCCCCCTGCCCCGCAGAAGCCAATGTCTAGCCTCCGTGACGGACCGACCGAATGACCTGGTCATTCGGGCCTGGTCGCTCCACGGAGAACGCTTGAGGTGGGTGCCTCGCGGCCGCGGAGGTGATGACAGGGGCAGGCCGCATCGGGTGGCCGGATGGGGCGCCACTGACTCGGTTAGCGCTCGTTCCTGGCATCGGTGCGGTCTTCCGCAGTGCCTCTGCGGAATTTTTCAAAGTCCAGAGGCTACCCGGGAGACGAGGGGACAGGCGCCCCGCCCCCACCCGGGTGGCGGCCCGGGGTCTTCCCCTGCCCATGTGCCTGCCCACCCGTGTCCCGCTTGCAGCGCGCTGCTGTGTCGCTGCCCAAACTTTCTGTGTCCCGTTCCGGAGGTGGGAGGGCACAGGCACAGGCCACCCGTGGAGGCCCGCGGAGGGCGAGGTGGGCCTGCAAGCGGGCACACGTGGGTCCCGGGCATCGCACTCCGTTCCTCTCCGCGGTTTTCTTCTCCGGAGTCCCAATACGGAGGCAAGGAGCGCCGCTGAGCTGTCCTGAGCTGTCCCGCGCGTGGCCTGTGGCCGGGGGCATTCCCTCCTCCCAAGGAGGCCGGTTCACTAGGGGCGCCTTCCCGGTGTTATCTGCAGGTTCCGGGGCGGAAGCGCGTTCTGGGTTGGCCTCCCGCTCCTCAGGCTCCTGCGTGTGCCCACGCCCCGGGGTCCGCTCTTGTACGGGGCTATTTTGAGGGGGTGGGGGCCATGTGGTCGACCAGATGGTCTGTGGAGCATTTGGCGACCCCCTCCACCACGCTTCTTTAGGGTTGAAGGAGTCGTGGCAGGTGGCCTGTGGCCGCGCCTCCTTTGCTGTTCGGGAACATCCACGATAACCTCCGAGAACTCAATCATTCCCTGGCCGTTTCCTAGAAACCTTGCCAACTCTGGCCTGGTGAGACTTCCCGGGCCAAATCTTGTCCCCGAGACTTCCCATTCCTGCAGTTCAGTGTGGTCCTCCGTGATTCAATCACTCACTGGCTCTCTGATAGCCTGGAGAGAAATCTCATCTTGGGGGACTTCCGTTTCAGGAGTCTCCATGTTAATCACTGAGACTCAATCAGTCCCTGGCCTTCTCCTACCACTGGGCCATGTCTGGTCTCCCAAAACTTGCTGTTCGGGAGTATCCATGATAACCACCGAGACTCGATCATTCCCTGGCCGTTTCCTAGAAGCCCTGCCAAGTCTAGCCTTGCCAGACTTCCCGAGCCAAGTCTCACCTCAGGAGATTTCCCATTCCCGCACCTTGAGGGTGATCCTCCCTGATTCTATCACTCACTCTCCAATTTATATCTCCATGTCACCTTCTCCTGTTGTGTAACACCCCCTTCCCACTTCTGGAGTTTGATCCTCTGTGATTCAATCAATCACTTTCACCCTTGTATCTCCTTGTCACCATCTCCTCCAGCAAGACATAACCTGGACCTGTGACTGGAGGGTCCATGAGTGTGTCTCCCTGGCTGATTATGTGAGGGAGGGCTCCCACTGGAGCCATGGCACGGGGAAGTCTCGAGAGAGGAGAAGATGACTCTGACCAGTGAGAAGAGGAGCCGGGAGTGAGCCTCCATCGAGTGAGGAAGGGCTACCGCTGTAGCTGTGGCAACGAGATGTCTGGTGGGAGTAGAAGGTGACACAGACCTGTACAGGGAGGGGCAGTGAGTGAGACTGAGTGAGGGAGGCCTTCCCGCTCCAGCGGCCAAGAACAAGAAGTCTCCCTAGGCAAGAACATGATCCGGATTTGTGAGGGCAGGGTCCGTGAGTATGGTTACCAGACTAATTGAATGAGGGAGGACTTCTGCTCAAGCTGCCGGGAATAAGAAGTCTAATGGGTCCTGAACATGACCCGGACCTGTGAAAGGAGAAGCCTTGAGGGTGGTTGTCAGACCGATTGTGTGAGGGAGGCCACCCGTTCGATCCACAGGATGGCGAAGTCTCTCAAGACGAGAACTTGACCCGGACCTGTGAAGGGAGGGGCCCTGAGTGTGGCTGCCTAACTGATTGAGTGAGGGAGGACTCCCGCTCAGGCCGTGGCAATGGGAAGTCAAGCAAGACTGGAAGAAGGCCCGGAACTATGAAGGGAGGGCCCTAAGTGTGGCTGCCTGGCTGACTGAGTGTGGGAGGGCTCCCACGCGAGGGGACGGCATCGTGAAGTCTTGCTAGACCTGAACATCACTCGGATCTGTGAAGGAAAGGGCCCTAGGTTTGGGAGGCCTCCCGCTCGGGCCGCCTGGAACTGGAAGTCTCGCAAGATGAGACCATACCCGGACTTGTGAAGGGAGGGGCCCTGAGGGTGGCTGCCTCACTGACTGAGTGATGGAGGACTCTCTCTTAAGCCGTGGGGAATGGGATGTCTCGCGAGATGCAAACAAGCTACAGACCTGTGAAGGGAGGGGCCCTGAATGTGGGAGGCTTACACTCAGTGTACACTCAGTACACTGAGGAGAAGATGACACGCATATACTAGAGAGAGAGTGAGTGTTTCAATCACAGAGGATCACAGTCCAGCCACGAGAACGGGAAGTCTCTTCCAAGGAGAAGGTGACACAAGCAAATAACTGAGAAAGTGAATGATTTAATCACAGAGGATCCGCCTTGAGCTGCGGGAATGGGAAGTCTCGTGAGATGAGACTTGTCCCAGGAAGTCTCATGAGAGGAGAGGTGGACGGCTGCTAGGATACGGCCAGGGCCTGATTGGGTCTCGGTGATTAACATGCGGATGCCCAAAAGGTAAGCTTCCCGAGATGAGACTTGGCTCCGGGCTATCAGAGGGCCAGTGAGTGATTGAATCACGAACGATCACAATCGAGCCACTGGAACGGGAAGTATCATGCCAGGAGAAGGTGATACGGAGATATAAGTGGGAGAGTGAGTGAATCAATCACGGGGGATCACCCTCGAGCGGCGGGAATGGGAAGTCTCGTGAGATGAGACTTGGGCCGGGAAGTTTCACGAGACAAGAGTTGGCCGGGTTGCTAGGAGATGGCCAGGGACTGATTGAGTCTTGGTGATTATCATGGAGCTGCTCGAACTGAAAGTCTCCTGAGACGAGACTTGGCTCCCGGCTCGCAGAGGGCCAGTGAGTGATTGAATCATGAAGGATAACCCTCAAGCCACGGAAACGTGGAGTATCTTGCAAGGAAAAGGTGACATGGAAATATAAGAGGGACAGTGAGTTATTCAACCAAGAAAGATAACACTCGAACCATGGGAATGCAAAGTATTGTGTGAGGAGATGGTGACAGGGAGATATAAGTGGGAGAGTGAGGGATCCAAGCACAGAAGATCACACTCGAGTCACGGGAAGGAGAACTATCGAGCAAGGAGAAGCTGACAGATATAAGAGGGAGAGTGAGTTATTCAATCACGAAGGATAACACTCGAGCCGTGGGAACAGGAGGTATCATGCAAGAAGATGGTGACACAGAGATATAAGTGGGAAAGTGAGTGATTCAATCAGCGAGGCTCGTCCTCGAACTGAGGGAATGAGAAGCCACCTGAGAGGTCTTGTGAGACGAGAGGTGGCCCGGTTGCTAGGAAATGGCCAGGGACTGATTTGAGTCTTGGCGGTTCCCAGGAGATCCCCCAACCGGAAGACATGTCTGGGGAGAAGAGACTTGGCCCGGTTTCTAGGAGATGGCCAGGACCTCACTGAGTCTTGGCGATTACCATGCAGACACCCAAACAGGAAGTCTCATAAGAGGAGACTTGGCCAGGTTTCTAGGAGACAGCCAGGGACTGATTGAGTCTTGACAGTTCCCATGGAGATGCCCGAACCGGAAGTCTGGGGATTAGAGACTTGGCCAGGTTGCTAGTAGAGAGCCAGTGACTGATGGAGTCTCAATGATTAACATGGAGATGCCAAAACAGGATGTCTGGAGAGACGAGACTTGGCTCTCAGCTGTCAGAGGCCAGTGAGTGATTGAATGAGGAAGGATCACACTCGAGCATGACAACAGGAAGTATGAGTTCTCTGTGCGAGGAGAACATGACACAGAGATATAAGTAGTTCAGTCAGGGATTCAAACACAGGATCACACTTGAGCCATGGGAATTAGAACTACTGAGCAAAGAGAAGGTGACATGGAGATATAAGAGGCAGAGTGAGTTATTCAATCACAAGGGTAACACTCGAGCCTCGGGAACCTGAAGTATCGTGGCAGGAGAAGGCAACACGGAGATACAAGAGGGACAGTGAGTGATTCAACTATGGAGGATCACACTCCTACTGCGGGAATGGGAAGTATCATACAAAGAGAAGGTAACACGGAGATATAGGAGGGAGAGTGAGGAGTTCAATCATGTAGAATCACACTCGAGCCTCAGTAGTGGGAAGTATCATGTGAGGAGACAGTGACATGGAAATTTAAGTGGGAGACTGAGTGAGTGAATCACAGAGGATAACCCCCCAGCTACAAGAACAGGAATTATCATGGAAGGAGAAGGTGACATGGAGGTATAAGAGGGAGAGTGAGTAGAGGGTCACACTTAAGCTGCAGCAATGGGAAGTCTCACGAGAGCTAGAATTGGCTGGAGAAGTCTATTGAGATGAGAGTTGACTCAGTTGCTAGGATATGGCCAGGGACTGACTGAGTCTTGGTGGTTTCCATGGAGATTCCCCAACCAGAAGATACCCAAGAAGAGATTGGCCTCAGCAATCAGATGGCCAGTGAATGACTGAATCATGGAGGATCACACTCAAGCCATGGGAACAGGGAGTATCACATGAGAAGAAGGTGACACGCAGATATAAGAAGGAGAGAGAGTGATTCAATCATAGAGGATCACACTCCAGCCATGAGAACGTGAAGTCATGCACGAGGAAAAGGTGACATGCAGATGTTAAGTGTGAGTGAGTGATTCGATCACGGAGGAACACACTCCAGCCTCAGAAACGGGATGTCTCTGGCTAAGAGATGGTGACACAGAGATATAAGATAGATAATGAGTGACTCAATAATGGAGTATCATTCTCAAGCTGAGGGAATTGGAATTCATGCACGAGGAGAAGGTGACACAGATATAATGGAGATAGTGAGTGATTCAATCACGGAGGATCACACTTGAACCATTGGAATGGGAAGTCTTGCCTGAGGGGAAGGTGCCACACAGATTTTAGAGGGAGAATGAGTGATTCAGTCACGGAGAATCACACTCCAGCTACAGGAATGGGAATTGTTGGGTAAGGGGAAGGTGACAGAGATAAAGAAAGAGAGTGAGTGATTCAATCACTGAAGATCTCACTCGAGCCACAGGAAAGGGAAGTCTCACGAGATGAGTTGGGCCTGTTAGTAGGAGACGGCCAGGTACTGATTGAGTCATGGTGTTCCCCATGGACACGCTGGAACCGGAAGTATTGTGAGAAGAGGCTTGGCCCGGGGCTATCAAGGGGCCAGTCAGTGATTGAATCACAGAGGATCACACTTGAGCCAGGGGGACAGTAAGATTCTGGAAAGGAGAAGGAGACATGCAGATATTAGAGGGAGAGTGAGGCATTCAATCACAAAGGATCACACTCCAGCCGTGGGAATGGGATGTATCTATCATGTGAGGAGAAGGTGACAGGCAGATATGAGAGAGAGTGATTGATTCAATCACAGAAGGTCACACTGGAGCCACAGCAATGGAGAGTCTCATGAGCAGAGAAGTTGACACACAGATATAAGTGATGCAGACCCCAGCTTATGGGGTCCACCACATTGTGGATGAGGCATGAGACATTCACACAGACTACTGAGTCCGGTGGAAGAAAAGGGACAGCATGGCTTTTCTCTCAAGGGGAGCAAAAGCCTTGGCCCTTGCCATGACCAGTCTTTGCTGGGTTTCTCAGCACATTACATTATGGTCTTCATTTACTATGTACAAGTTTGCTTTATGTTGTTACCTTTTACAGACAACAAAGGAGATGAAGCCACTAATCACATCACAGAAGAAGAATATTTGCAAATGAAAAGGGAAAAGTGGCTGGACTGGTTACACTGGTCCTTGCAAGGTTTAGCATGGATTTTAGGAAGTTACAGTAAGCACTTGCTGTCTCAATTCAGGGTAAGGGAGTTTTAGAAAAAGCAAGTCTCACAGCAGTCCAGGCAGAGTGCAGGCCTGATTCCCCACGGGAGAACCTATTCATGGGCATGGGTCCTGTGCATCTCTGAGTGGGAGCTGGGCCCACACCACGCAGAACGGTCTCCTACAATAAGTGGGAGAGGTAGTGATTGAATCACAGATGATAACACTGGAGACATGGGAAACAGGAAGTCTTGTGCGAGGAGAAGTTGACACAGATATTAGAAGGACAGTGAGTCATTGAGTCACCGAGGATCACACTGGAGCTGCAGGAACTTGAAGTCTCCCAAAAAGAGGTGACACGCAGATATTAGAGAGGGAGTGATTCAATCAGTGATGATCACATGTGAGCCAAGGAAACGGGAAGCCTCTTGGGAGGAGTAGGTGATATGGAGATATAAGATAGAGAGTGAGTTACGCAATCACAGAGGATTACACTTCAGCCACGGGAACAGGATGTCTCATGTGAAGAGAAGGTGACACACAGATATTAGAGGGACAGTGAGTGATTCAATCTCAGAAGATCACACTAGAGATGTGGGAAAGGGAATTCTCTCGAGACGAGTGTTGGACCTGTTGGTAGGAGATGGCCAGAGACTGACTGAGTCACAGCGGTCTCCATGGAGATGCCCAAACCAGATATCCCCAGAGATGAAACTTGTCCCAGGAAGTCTTGCTAGGTGAGAGTAGGCCAGGATGCTAGGAGACGGCCAGGACCAGATTGAATCAAGGTGCTTCCCATGGACATATCCGAACCAGCAGTGTCAAGAGGCGAGACTTGGCCGGGGGCTATCGGGGGCCAGTGAGTGATTGAATCACAGAGGATCACACTTGAGCCAGGGGAACGGGAAGCTTCACACGAGGAGAAGGTGACACGCAAATATTACAGGGAGAGTGAGGGATTCAATCACAAAGGATCACACTCCAGCTGCAGGAATGGGAAGTATCACTCAAGAAGATAACACACAGATATAAGAAAGAGTGAGTGATTCAATCATGGAAGATCACACTCGAGCTGAAGGAACAGGGAGTCTCACGCCAGGATAGGGTGATACGCAGATATAAGTGGGAGAGTGAGTGATTGAATCATGGAGGATAACACTCAAGGCACCGGAACTGGAATTCTCACGTGTGGAAAAGGTGACATGCAGATGTTAAAGGGAGAGTGATGGATCCATTCAGGGAGGATCACACTCCAGCCGCAGGAATGGAAAGTCTCATGCAAGGAGAGGGTGACACGGAGAGTTAAGAAGGAGAGGGAGTGATTCAATCACAGAGGATTACACCTGAGCTGCGGGAATGGGAAGTCTTGCAGGATGAGAGTTGGACGGGTTGCTAGGAAACAGCCAGGAACTGATTGAGACATGGTGGATCCCATGGTGATGACTGAACCAGAACTCTCGAGATGAATCTTGGCTCAGGGCTATCAGAGGGACAGTGAATGATTGAATAATTGTCAATGAAAGTCAAGCCGTGGGAACGGGAAGTCTCGAGTGAGGAATAGGTGAAACACAGATACAAGGAGAGTGAGTGATTCAATCATGGAGGATCACACTCAAGTCATGGGAATGGGGAGTCTTGTGAGGAGAAGGTGACATGGAGATATAAGTGGGGGAGTGAGTGATTGAGTCACGGAGGATCACACTAATTCCACGGTGATGGGAAGTCTCCTATAAAGAGAAGGTGACATGCAGATATGAGGGGGAGGGGGAGTGATTCAATCATGGAGCATCACACTCAAGCCGTGGGAATGGGAAGTCTCAAGCGAGGAGTAGGTGAAAAGCAGATATAAGGAGAGTGAGTAATTCAATCATGAAGGATCACACTCAAGTCACAGGAATGCAGAGTCTCAACCAAGGAGAAGGTGACACAGAGATATAAGTGGGAAAGTAACTGATTGAATCATGGAGGATCACACTTGAGCACAATGGCATCATGGTTTTCTTCCACTGCCCTCTGCCACCTTCATGCAATTTCACCATTCCATCATCCCAAGCATTGTTCTCTTTCAAAGCAGAGAACTCTTCTAGTGTCTTCTGCAGTCTTCCAGGGAATGGAAATTTCTCTCCATAAAGAAAAATTCAGAGAGATGAACTAAATGGCTGTGGGAAGGAGCAAGGTCTTCTGAGTACTGTGGAGGAATCTGGACTGTGCAGCTCAGCTGCAACCGTTTTTCCTGGTCACCAAAGAGAAATGTGTTCTCTCACCTAATCCTAACCTTCCACATCTTCTGCTGGCAAATTTTGGGCTCCTTCCCTTGGGCAAAGCTTTCAGTTAGTATGATGGGGAGCAAAACTTATTGCCAGTAACCTGCTAGCTTTCCAAAACAAGCTCCTACTGCAGGACTCCCTCCCAAATTCACCACAAGGGCATCATCACCTCCTTTAGATGAAGACCACCCTTGGAGGGGCAAGTGCTGGTTCCTGTTTGCCCACAATCTCTCCCATTCCACATTGCAGGAGACTGTTCTGTGTGGCGTGGGCCCAGCTCCCACTCAGAGATGCACAGGACCCATGCCCACGGATAGGTTCTCCCATGGGGAATCAGGCCTGCAATGTGCCTAGGCTGCTTTGAGTCTTGCTCTTGCTAAAAAACTCCCTCACCCTGAGTTGAGGACATTTACTGCAAAGTAACTTCCTAAAATCCATGCTAAACCTTCCAAGGATAAGTGTAACCGGTTCAACCACTTTTGCCTTTTCATTTGCAAATATCCCTCTTCTGTGATGTGATTAGCAGCATTGGCTCCTTTGCTTTCTGTAAAAGGTAACCACCTAAAGGGAACCTGTGCATAGTAAATGAGGACCATCACATAATGGGTCGAGAAACCCAATAAAGATTGATCATGGCAAGGGCCACGGCTTTTGCTCCCCTTGGAGAAACGCCATGCTGTCCCTTTTCTTCCACCGGTAGTCTGTGTGAATGTCTCATTTCATCCATAATGACATGGACACTGTGGGCTAGTGTCTGTAATCACAACATTATTCTCAAATAGCAAAGATTCATTCTCCCCCCCCACACACAATCTTGATGAAAATGAAACGTTTTCCTTATATTTCAGTGGAGAACCACTTGTGGAAATCCACTCATGAAGGATCCCCCACCATCCCACTTACCTCCAGTGGAGCCCAAATGGCAAACTGATTAATGTAACCAAAGTGGTGCAAATGATTTTTGAAGCCTGATTAGGACACTTTGAACATGTTGCCTGTCTCTTGCCTGCTATGACATGATATGTCCTCAGTGAACATCTGCAGTTGAGGGCTCTCCACTGCACCTGGTCTGCTGATGCACAGGAGAAATCTCCAGCATGAAACTTCGCAATCCATTTCTGACATGTTCCATCAGTCACAGCATCTTCTCCATGCATACCGCAGATCTTTTCTTACCTTACAGTTGCCCTTGTACCTTTCTTGAAATGACAAAGCCAAAGGGATGGAAAATGTTGCTTGTGTTCATGCATCTTCAGTGTGAAAATGGCCAACCATACATTCACCACTTGTGGTGAGATTTTTTTATCACACGGTAATAAACACAGACACCTGTCACAATATGGTCTAACACAATGGTTTCAAATGAAGCTAAAGACAAGTCATGATATCAATCACAACCCCAACCCCTAATCCTAACCCCAAACCATGCCACTCACCAGACACCAGACCAGGTGTCCAAAGCCTGTCCCTGACTCCAGATGCCTGACTCTGGACATCATACCACAGAGAAGAGTGTGTCCTCCTATTTAAACCTGTAAACCCTTGAACTGTAATCACCTCCTGTCTAAAACCATAAAGCAGGTTTCCATGAAACAAGTTATATTAAATCAAGCAAATTAAATAATGCAATGATAATGCACTTAAGACCTGAAATGCATGAGGCTACTGCTGGCATATCAAGGCATACCCTTCCAAAGCAAAATTGATTAAAGTAAATGAGTAAATGTGATGTCTTCCTCATTAAAAAAAATCTGGGTAGCAGGAGAAGCTATTCATGGAGTAAGAAGACCACCCATGGAATTGAAGAAAATGGTTGCACATTATACTTTCAATCAGACTCTTTCTTCCACAACAAAGAACTTTATGACTCCTCAATGAAAAGACACCTATATTATTTTAAACATTTTATGTATTCATTTTTAGAGAGGGGGAGGGAGGGAGAAAGAGAGGGAGAGAAACATCAATGTGTGGTTGCCTCTCATGCACCCCCTACTGGGGTCCTGGCCTGCAACCTAGGCATGTGCCCTGACTGGGAATCGAACCAGAGACCCCTTTGGTTTACAGGCCGGTGCTCAATCCACTGAACCATACTACCCAGGCAGACATCTATATTCTTAAAAAATTTGAAGAGTCCCTTCAAATGAGAAGACATTCGTAGAAATGGTAAAAAAAAAAAAAAAATACCAGAGAAGGTGTTCAATGGCCACATCACAGCACAATACCCCTTCCCAGACATTACAAAGAGTATAATGAGAAAGCAAACCCAAGAAATATTTATGATCACAAACAAAAATTAGAACAATTGACCATTTCTTTTGTAAATGTAAAATATTGCAGACCTGTTATAAAATGGTTTGACGTTTCCTCAAAAAGTTATCCTATTGTGTTCAATAACTCTACTTCGAAATATATAGCTGAGAAATTGAAGACATGTTATAGCAAACTTATACATGATTTTTTCATAACAGCTGTTACCAAGGAATGAAAGGTAGAAAGTATTAAAATGTCCACCCCCAAGTAAATGAATACATAAAATTTGGTTATTCTGTCACCGAAAAAGGACTGGACCCAAAGGGGGCTTTCCCTGGCAAGGTCTCATAAATGTAGGTTCTTGACTTCCTGCAGCAAAATTTCACAATACAAAGCTAGGGAATTTTGAGAGTTTGTATATTAAATTCTAAGGAAAGTGAAAGAAAAGGCTTCACGGAGAAGAGGCACAATCACAGCAACAAGAGTGAGCATAGGCGGAACTGTTTCTTGGGAAACAGAAAAGTTAGACACAAAGAAGGTCCTTGGGGACAAGATCAGAGAGTCATCCCAGGACAAGCTGCCGCTGCCCACTGCTCTCCTGACTTCAAGTCCCAGGAACTTTGGAGATAAGGAGAAACAAAGCAAAGATATGCAGCAAAGAAGAGAAGGGAAGATGCACATGTGCTCAACAAACAGTGCATACTGGGTCCTTTTTTTAGGGTTTTGCCTGTTTTCTAATGTTGAGGACTTTAGAGGAGGTCTTAGAGGAGTAATCTGCACAGAATACTCAGCTTTCCAGGGGTACCTTTGATGTGCCGATGCAACAAAATGAGCAAACGGAGCCATCAGGGTCCTTCTCTGGGCAATTTCTTCAGAAAAGTCACCAGAGAAGGGGTGGGACTGAGGTGAGTCTTCCCCTGAGTGGTCTGAAATGTGTAAACCATTTGCTTTCCAATGTCCTTGGTTGGGGAAGATAAGATCCTCAGATTTATTACCCTGGCTATAAATCATTGTCCTTATTTAGCTATCAAGCTCACTTTTCCCATTCCACTTCCCAAGGAATTTTCCTACCTTTTTTACTAATCTGCCTCAACTCCATACACTTGGGGACTCATATTGGCATTGAATTTAACACAATGTTCATCTGTTGACAGACACCAAACACCAGAACCAAACTCAGGACACAGATCTTTGACTTCAAAACCTGAACCCTGGAGCGAACCCAAATCAAACCCAGGACTCCAGGCCCAAAGCTCTAAACCCAAGCCATGTGCCCACACCTGAGCCAGACCATGAGGTCCAAAGGCCAAACACCAGATGCCAGGGACTGACATCGGACTCTTGTAATGCCAGACTCCATGCACCAAAACCTAAATCTTCATCTGCACATGGACCTCACAGGCAAACCCAGGACACAAAGCCACATCTTAAGAGGTGCAAGACTGCAGACACACAACCGAACACATTTTGACTCTGAAGCACAGGCTCTGGACATAGGACACAAATCTGTAACCAGGATGCCATGACCAGAATTTGGAGTTGGGGCCAGACGCCGGGCCCCTATTGCCAGAGGCCAGAGGCGGGAGCTGAACCAGATCCTCCCATTGTAAACAAACCTGTGATTCAATAAGATAAAACCCTTGTCTCTCCAAATGTAAACTTCAAAATTTTACCAAACCCAGCAGCAATAGGCCCAAAGACAGAGTGGACAAAGAGGATGCTGACCTTGGATGGCAGACAACCATGATCTCTCAATTGCAACAGGCTCAGGAGTTAGCACTGTCTCACCATTCATTCCACACTGCCGGCTTTTCAAAACTGCAGGGGGATTAAAAAGGGATTATTTTCCACAAACCTTGTCAGCTCTAACACCTGTGGGATAATAATCAAAATATCATAATCAGATCAACACAAGATATTCAACATTTAATAAATGCATGAGTACAAATGAATACCAGACAATGAGGTGATATCAGGTATATAGGACCTTTGGGATTATGGGGAAACCGGGTCTTATAGAGGTAAAATGGGTGACAGGTAATTTATGAAAAGTGCAGCCTTTGTGGAATGTTACTTTTTGGTAGGCAATCCCACAAACTATAGGACACAGCTAAACTAATAAACTCTTCCAAATTTCATTAACATAATCATTCAGTTGATAATAGGTTGCTTTGCTAAAATTTTTAAATCTTGTGGCAACAGCAGCAGACACAGCCCGAGAGTGCAACCAGCTGCCAGGAGGGCCTTGCATCACCCACAGGGGGTCAAAGGACTGAGCATCTCTGTCTAGTGCAGTACGGACTGTCCTCCTCTGACTGCAGCCAGTGGAGTGCAGTGGAGCCCATGAGTGCAAGTCAGGTGAACGTGAAGCCACAACCAGGAGCTGAGCCATGGCCACACAGGTGGGACAATGACACAGTCAAGACCTCAGTGCTGCCTGTACATCAGGCAGCCGGGATGTGGGCACATTTGAAACATTGATTGAGTTGGGACATCAATGAGCTGGAACATCGATGCAGGAGGACAAAGGCACAGCCAGGACACTGACACAGGCAGGACATTGACACGGCCAAGACATCTACACAGAAAGGACAGCAGCGCAGCTCACATACTGACTTAGTTGAGGAATGAACACAGTCGGTACAGAAGTGTGGCTGGGATAACAGGGGAACCTGGACATCGACAAAGATAGGAAAGTGGCACAGCCAAGAAATCTATGCAGGTGGGGCAGTGGCGCAGCCGGGACATCAAGGCAAATGGAATACTGAAGTGCAGGCAACACAGTAGCATGACCTCTACATCGACACAGACAAGACAGTGCTGTGGAAAGGACACAAACACAGACAGAATAGCAGCATGGCCAAGACATCAAGGCTGAGGGGACCTAGACACAATCACGATTTTGGTGAGGCTGGGACATTAGCATGGTGGGGATGTGGACATGGGAGGGACATCGATACTGTCAGGATGCTAACACACACGGGACATTGGACCACAAAGATGTGGACACGGTTGAAACATGAACACAGCCCACAGGAGGCACCTAGTTACCTGACATAAAGACACTACTGATGTACATGGGGGAGAGAAGGAAAAATGAAATACAAAGCCCATTTATATGAAAGTAATAACATGCATGACTAAGTACCATGCCACTCAACATTCGTAGATCATTCACTACAGCTGACAACCTTTCCTGCTGGCCTGCACTAAGGTGTTGTTCCCAAGATGAACTTGAGACGAGAAGAGAGCCACACTTAGGACATTTTCTTAAGTGACCATAATCAGCTATAAAGCAAGATTTAACAAATAGCAAAGAACTGAAATTATATAGAGTACAAGTCTAACTCTCATTGCTGTGAGTGTATAAATCAGGAACAAAAGGTCATTAATATATCCTTACATTTAAAAGTTATGAAATACACTTCTAAACTACATTGCAATCAACAGTGGTTGATATTCCACTGGAATCAACCATGTTTCCTGCGGACCTGCACTAAGGTGTCATTACTCAGAACTCCCACCAGATGGCCAAGTATGCACACTTAGAACACTTTGGAAATGACCACACGGTACCATCCATCAGTTTTCAACCAACTTCCAAAGACTGGAATTATTTAAAAAAAAAATACATGTGTCGTCCTCCTGACTGCTAAGATAGAAGTCAGAAACAGAAGGTAACTAGAAATCCCTTTTATTTAAATGCAATGAAAGACTTTTCAAATAACATTCCATTAACCCTTAGCAGATAATTCACTATAGCCAATTGAGTTCTCCTGCAGGCCCGCACGAAGCTGTTATTCCCAAATTACACACGAGATGGCAGCAGAGAGCCACACTTGGGACATTTTTCAAAGTCCTGTGCTAAGGCAAGTTTTAACAAATTTCAAAGGAATGAAATGACATACAGTATGTTTCTTACTGTCACTGCTGTTAATATAGAAATTAGGAACAAAAGTAGCTAGTAAGTCCTGATATTTAAAAGTTGCTAAATACACGTCTAAATAACATTGCAATCAATGTTCATTGATATTCTCCTACAGTCAACCATTTTTTCCTGCTCACAGGCTACTAACATGTTATTCCCAAAAATGCCCACGAGATGGAAGCAGAGATGCACACTTGGAAAACTATTTGCTTGGCCAACAGGTTCATTCGGTTTTTAGGTAAAGACACAATGAAAGAGACATTTTTCATTTTCACGAATAATTTCACTGAACAATGTACTCTCTGTTTTTTTCCCACTGCTTTCTGCAGTGTTTTGGGCCTCTTCAAAATTCCATCTTCCCAAAAGTTTCTCTCTTTTGGCCAAGTCCATAAAAAGCCAGTTTCAAAAAGCATCACAGCATTGAAGTTATATACAATATGTTTCTCAAGTGTTCCTATTCCACTTAAGCTAGAATTCACTAAAAATGAATGACTGGAAAGTCCTCATACTTGGTAGTTATGTAATACACTTCTAAATAACCTCAAAAATAAAGCAATTTGAATTACAAATATAAACTGAATGGTGATAATGGTACTGTAACTGGAAAAGACACCGGTGTTCGGGCTGCCTGTCACTACCAAATCCAATAAGCAATGACAGTGATTGAATCTTTTATAGGCACTTTATTCAGATGCCTGGCGATCCGAGAAGATGGAGGGTTCATACCCTAACAAACCATCTTGCTCTCTCTTTCCCAGCCAGATCTTTTATAAGGGGGTTGTGGGAGGGCAAACAGGAGTTAGTGAGAGTCTTTGAAATTCCAAGGGGAAGGGTAGTCGCCTGGTAGGGATGTCTCCAGGTGGTGGTATCTTTAGCCAGCACTCCAGAAGGTCAGTTTTTTTTTCCCTCAGGGGCCAGATGGGCCTTATCTGTAGTTTCTGAAACAAAAAGCTTAACATACACATTACTTGCTAGATTTATGGCTATTTACCTTAAGCTAAAATTTTCCAAGTTCCCCTATCAGTCCCCTGTCAGTACTACATACCAAAACTTATGAAAAACATCTTCACCCTTAAATGCACAGTATCAAAAATAAAAGCTGAAAATATACAAGTTTTGCTTGTATAACCTAAAATAATAAATGAAATCCAGAGAAAGTGGACAGAAACGTGCGCATCGACAGATCTGCAAGTGTATATACATAAAATGATAGCAGTTCTTTTTAACTCCTGGGGTAGAATTTTTAATAAATATTTTCTCATTGTTTAAGTAAGCAGCAACAAAGTAAATTAAAAATGCTTTTCAAGCACACTTAGAACTTTTTTTAAAATGACTATATTTAGCTATAAAGCAGGTTTCAACAAATGTCTCACAAACTATGTTTCTTGCTCTCTCTGCCATTAATCTGGAAACCAGTCGCAAGGTAACTAGAAAGTCCCTACATTTAAATGCTTCAAAATACACTTCTAAATACCTTCCCAAAATAAATCACAGTCAGAGTGGAAAATAATTTACATAGCAAAATAATAAAAATACTGCATACCAAACCAAGATTTTTCTGGTTTCAAAAATGATCAAAGCTTCAAACTGTTTCTCAACAAAGGTGATTTTTGCCCCCAAGAGGACTTTAGGCAAGGTACTGAGCCATTTTAGATTGTCCTGATGGGAAGGGAAGTGAGGGTGTTGGCAATGAATAGAGGTATTGGATGCTAATAAACACCTACAATGCAGATGACAATCCCCCAGGAGAATGAATTCTCTGTCCCAAAAGGTCCATAGTGTTGAGAATAAGAAACCCTATTCTGTGTCATGAAGACTCCATTAGAATACAAACAGTATGTCCCTTTGCATCCTAGATCTGACAGGCTGCCTTTCTTGGAAGAGGAAGCATGGAAGCTAAAACTTTAAAGAACGAAAAATGCTAGCCATCTTGCAAATGTCGGGAGAAGTGTCCTAGGCAATAGGTCAGGAGGCAATATCTGTCCACTTAGACCAGATCACACTGTGATTAAACGGAGCAGTCATCTGAGGACACCTGCTTCTTTCCATTGCTCATACATCACTTTAATAACTGATGGATAATCTCACTTAGAACAAAGAGGGGGAAGGGGTGAGGACATCTAATATGTCTTTCTAATATCTCCTAGACACCTTGAGTTCTGGACCCCATTCCAAATCCCTATTTTTTGGGCCCCCCGATAGGGGGCTTAAGACTTGGAAAATTTTAGCTTCAGGTAAATAGCCATAAATCTAGCAAGTAATGTGTATGTTAAGCTTTTGTTTCAGAAACTACAGATAAGGCCCATCTGGCGCCTGAGAAAAAGCGGCTGACCTTCAGAGGTGCTAATGTTGGGAACAAGGAAATTAAAAACTAAATGTGACCTTAGTAAGCAGGAACCGCATTGTAGCTAAAAGGAACTAATAAGGGAGACAGAGTGCAGGATGTAGTTGAGCAAACGTCCTGTGTCGTGCAGATGTTCTCTCCTGGGTATGCTAGATAAGCAAGCAATGCTTTGTTTAGTTTTAAAAATTTGAATTTTACCCTGTTCCCGCATGCGGTCTCTGTAAGCCAATAGCTAACTGCCACATCAGCTTCTGTGAAACGCTTGCTTGCTCGCGCCAATACCCCTATATAAGGACTTAGCTGTAGGCGCTCGGCGCGACTCTCGTCTGCAGCCCTTGTGGGTACTGTGTCTCCGGACACTTTGAGAGTTCGCCCCTGCGCAGGTTAAACTTGGCCAATAAAGCAACATCTTTGATACCCTGAAAGTCTCCGATATTTGTTCTCGCGTTTGCTGGATGCAACATTTGGAGGCCCCAGCGAGATCTCCCTCGGTGGAGCTTCCGTTCGGAGACCAGACAGGCAGCTCGAGCTAAGTAAGTATTTACTGAGGATCCTCTTCTGGTTTCTGGTTTCTGGGCTCTGGAGCAAATAACCCTGAGGTAGTAGGCGGGACGCTGCCGGTAGCCTACCCAGGGACCTCCAGAGGCGGACGCCCCCCCTGGAATCTGGTTCTGGTAATTAAGTAGTGATTGGTCACGTTAGTTCCCTTCCCTTTGCGCCGCACTGCGCTGTGATTAGTTTCAGTTTATAGGCAATGCAACTAGAGTGTGTAACTGTGTAAGTGAATGTGTTTGTAGCCCCACGGGGAAACCTACGGGGCATGAGAGGGCCCTAACCTGCGATCCTGTGTCAGATCATACGGCATAACGGTTGACAGTCTAACCCGGACTCTGATCGAGCAACCTTAGCCAAGATCGACATCACCTCGAGAGAGGGCAGGCCAGGCGGGTGAGCGACTGTGCTCTGTACCTTGTTTGTCTGTGTATTGTATTACATGTCAGGTACGTCCAAAGGTTCGTGTCTTCGTGAAATTGCCTTGTTTGTTGCCTTGTTTGTCTGTGTGGTGTGTTGGTCGTTTTCGATCTTAAGCCCTCCCAGGATGGGGCAGCAAGAATTGGTGCCCGGTTCCCCACTTGATTGTCTATTAAAGAATTTTTCTGATTTCCAGAGGCGGGCCCGAGGCTATGGCGGACCACCACTGGATTCTAGTTCCTGCAAAAGCTAAGCCAATTAGGATGGCCCACCTTTGATGTAGGATGGCCCACTGAGGGTACTTTTGATCTGCCTATCTTATTTGCAGTACGGGCCACAGTGTACAAGGTTCCCCATCCCGACCAGTTCATTTATATAGATGTCTGGGTCGACATTGCCACCGAGCGGCCCGGGTACATCAGAAAGTGTCAGGGTGGAAATCAGAGAGGGAGGTGGGCCGTGTGCCTAGCATCAAAGGGACATAAGGCAAAGGGAAGGGGAACTGGGACTCCGGCCACCGCATCGGGCGGGCCCCCGGAGCGGTAGAGGCTGTACCCCATCTTACCAGGACCACCAGAAGACTACTTGGACCCTGTGAATGCACCCCCGCCTTATCCCCGGAAGGAGGCCTGATTCTTCCTTGCAGGGAATGGGTGGACTCTCCAGCCCGCCACATACGCGAGGAGGAGCCCACTACAGAGCGGGCGCAGGAGGCGCCGCCATTTTGCCTCCTCCGGCGGGAGGCGCTCCCGGCGCCGGATGCTCCGCCACGAGCATCCCCATGGTTAATCTATGTCCCCTTTTCTACTAGTGACTTATATAATTGGAAGCATCAGAATCCCCCATTTTCTGAAAAACCCCAGGGATTGATTTCCCTCCTAGAGACTATTTTCAGGACTTACCAGCCAACCTGGGATGATTGTCAGCAGATTTTGCAGACTCTCTTCACATCAGAGGAAAGAGATCGTATTATAAGAGAGGCTGCAAAAAATATACTTGGAGAGGAGGGAGAGACAATGGCTGGTAGAAGGGAGATTGAGGACACCCTCCCCTCTCAACCCCCTGCTTGGGACCCCAACACTACTGGAGGAAGGGACGCGCTCCTCCAGTATCACCGGGCTCTACTCAGGGGATTAAAGGCAGCAGCAAGGAAGCCTGCCAATTTTAGCAAAGTCAGTGAAGTCATCCAAGGTAGGGAGGAATCACCAGCAGCATTTCTAGAAAGGTTAATGGAGGCATATAGGGTATATACCCCCTTGATCCCGAAGCAGAAGAGAACAGGAGGCTAGTGAACATAGCTTTCATAACCCAGGCAGCCTCAGATATAAGAAAAAAGTTACAGAAGATAGAGGGATTTGAAGGGGAGAATAGGAGTAAATTGTTAGAGATAGCCCAAAAGGTTTATGTAAACAGAGACAATCCAGAAATTGGAAGGGCCAAGGAAGTCGCCAAGATCCTGATTGCTGCCCAACAACCCCCTACCCAAGGAAAGGGAAAAGGGGGAATGCAGAAAAGCCAGAAGTGGCGAGTTGACAAGGATCAGTGTGCGTACTGTAAAGAAAATGGCCTGCTCTGACATTTATAATTGGAGACCAGTGGTAAATATAAAAGACAGGGAAATGTTTTCATTGAAGGTTGCTAATGTAACCCCAGCTAGAGAATATGTAATTTTTGTCAACTGCACTAAAAACTGTCTTGTGCTCTCAGCAGATGTGAAGATGAATTGCACCACCACCACTGATGTATCTTATGCTTATGCCCATATTAAGCTGCCAATAGCATGGTTCCTAATATGTGGAATAACAGTTTATTCTTATATTTCAACAAACAGCTCTGGGGGACCGTGCTCTCTGGGTGGGAAGACTGACAGTGTTTTTGCCTCAGAAGCCCCACTTAACCCAGGTTCGATGGAATGTCTCCCTTGCACCTGATTAAGTCAGTGATTTAAGCCTCTTTATCCCTGCTGAATATGTGTCTTTAACTATATTTGTGATGCCAACCATGGTAACTTATTTAAATATAGAAATAAGCAAGTTAGCCTGCGCTATGGTGATAGCCTTAAATGCCACCTCTCAAACTATTAGTGCCACATGCTGAGTCTAAGTACTGAGTTTAAGTATAGTCCTTCCCAGTGTGGGAAAGGAACCAGGATTAAAAGAGATTGATGGTTAAATCTGGATGTGTAAAAATTATGTGTAAAGGATGTGAAAGTTTTAAACCTGGAGTAAAGGAAACCTGAATTGTTTTCTGGTTTTGTAGGAAACGAGCAAGATTTCTAACATTGGTGTTGTTTCTGATCAGAAACCTTCTGTACTTTAAGACCTAGGAAAGGTTGCCTGTAACCAGTTGGGGAGGATGCCTTTGCCACTCAGGACCCAGGCAGGGTCATTTGGGGCTGACAAGTGCTTCAGCCATGGGCAAAGCAGCATGTCTCTGCCAAAAGACCAGGCCTGAAGAAGCATGTCTCTGTGCAAGAGAATGCCCCTGCCTGTGTACTGTTCTGGAAACTCTGTGTTTTGGATTTTGCTCTGTATCTGCTCTAAAAAGGAAATTGAGAATTCCAGGGAAGGTTGAAACTTCACACTCTGTAGGAAAGTAAATGGGAACCACACCTTCCATCCTTTCTAAATCACCATTGAGTTGCATTCTTAGTAATTGGGATAAATTTAACCCAGAAATTAGTTTTCTTTTGTAACACTGTTTGGCCCCAATATAAACTAGGGGATGGAGAAAGATGGCCCGTGAATAGGAGCAGGAATTATAATACTATCCTACAGTTAGATCTATTCTGCTGGAGGAGAGACAAACGGTCTGAAGTTCCTTGCATGCAGGCATTTACGGCTGTACCGAGATCCCTCATTTTGCTCCAGCCCCACCCTGACAAAACCTACAGGCCCAAGTATTGATCAATTAGAAGATACCCTCCTTAGATCCCCACCTGTCTCTCAAGGGAGACCAAGGGAACTCCAGAGTTCTGGAGTCTCTGACCCTACCTTAGAGGGAGCGACCTCTCTACCATCTTACGCTATGGACAACCTAAAGCCAACAGCTAAAGAAAAACTCAGCCCCATGGGACATACTTAAATGGAAATGTGAAAGCTTTGGAAAGAAGTTATGTGGTGTTAGTTAGTAATTGAAGGTATAAGGCATGGAGATGCAATCTTGGTGAATGTCAGAAGGTGTATGAAAGAAAAATAGAAGGTTTGTGAATGTTTCAGAAGGTCTGTGGAAGTGAAAGTTTTAAGAAGCTTGGTGGATATCAGAAGGAAAAGAATTTTCCTTCACGCTTTATATTTTTCTCCCTACCTGATCCCTCCAGAATTTGGCATTCTAAAGGAGTAAATAATAACATAAGGTTTTCTTGCATAAATCCAATAAGAGCAGTTGTTAATAGTGGTTTTATTAACCAAGACTTTGACTGGAATGTCATGCCTGAAGGAGGCATGTATGGGTTCTGGTCATCACCAGAAAGCCCTGAGGAACTAGGATTGACTTTTGAAGCTAGCGTAAGCCCACGAGAAAAGCCTGGTACTTTGGTTGGTTGTGTGGTTCGTGGCAGTCTTTCCAGGGAAGGAACGAAGGTTGCTTTCCTAAAAGATGGTCAAAAAGGAACCTACAAGCACAATGGAAGCCTCAAGGATCTGAGTGAAACAACTGGTACAGGCGAAGCCAGATGGTGGATGTGTGGCTCTGCTTCTGTGCCCGAGGGGCAGACTGAGAGGTCAATCTAAAGGTTCCCTGCATAAGTTCCAGCAAAGCAGACTTAAAGATCATAGATGATACAGGCTGTTCTTGGTGTGTTTATGCAAACAAACAGGCAAAATTAAAAGCTGGACTCAAATGTAGTCCCTTCAATGACAATGAGGGTAATCTTAAGGAGAAAAATCATGGTTCAAGGAAGATCACAATGCTCAGTATTATATATCAGAATGGTGCGACTAACTGGCTTAAAAGTTTGTTTTCATTTCAAAGTTGAAACTGGGTTTGTAATATCACCAAAGATGTTCAATTTACAGGCATAAGGGACCTGTCAAATTGCCACTATTAGATGTACCTTGTAGCAAAGGCCTTGCAACTGGATGTCTTCCCAAAAGACAGTCTCACAGGCACAGAGACTGGTTTGGGGATTGTTGTGTGAATTAACCTGTGTGTTTTTCTGTTTTCATAGGGCATATGCCTATAACCTCATTACCTGAGTAATTGCTTGCAATATAAACCTCATTTAAGGAGCCCATCTTCATCATCACCCCCTGAGACTCAACAGTTTGGCTAAACTAAGTGGTTGGGTTGGTAAACGGTTTGGGCAGTCTGTGGGCTTCACCTAGAACTAATTTTCCCTTTTCTGTCCTAATAGCTTGGACAGAAAGGGCTCAAAAATCTGAAAGGAGGGAAATCATAATATAATCCCTCAGCCTGAGTAAAGTACAATGGACTACAAAAGCTTTGGATAGGTGTAGCATGTTTTGTACACCTTCCTCCAGATAAGCCATACGTAAGCCCCTACCTTTGTCATTTAATGGTTATGATTTAATTGTGCCTTCCAACTCTTTCCAAATCTGTCACCTCCAGACTATAACCAAGATGCCAACGGACCAGTAATGCCAGCCTTTGGACAGTGAGCCTGCAACTTCCTGGTAATAGCCAACTGACCAGGATTCTGTAAGATCCTTCCCCTTACAGGAAGGACTCCCTCCATGCTGCACACACCCCCCCCTTTCAGGGCACCCCTGACCCATGGGTGGGTAAAACAACGTCCATTCCCGGCAGGAAGCAGTTACAAGAAGATGAGACCTTCGTCCATTGTCCTTTAAAAGAATTTAAAGTGGGTATATCTAAAAGGAGGGATTTGTAGGAGGGTGCAGCTAAAGGGTCCCCAAATAGAGATTTGGAGGACAAAATCCCCAGAAAATCAATTAGAAGAAAAGTGAACTGGACCTTGGGATATACTCCTGCTAGCAATCACTATAGGGCCTATCATCCTAAATAAAATTCTTGCTTACATCAAACAAAGAGTAGAAGTAGTCAAACTGATGGTGCTTTCCCAGCCTTATACCATCCTCCCAGGTGATGAAAAGTCAATGGTTTGACTTATTTTAAAGAAAACGGGGGAATGTTGGGAACAAGGAAATTAAGAACTAAATGTGACCTTAGTAAGCAGGAACCGCATTGTAGCTAAAAGGAACTAACAAGGGAGACAGAGTGCAGGATGTAGTTGAGCAAACGTCCTGTATCGTGCAGATGTTCTCTCCTGGGTATGCTAGATAAGCAAGCAATGCTTTGTTTAGTTTTAAAAATTTGAATTTTACCCTGTTCCCGCATGCGGTCTCTGTAAGCCAATAGCTAACTGCCACATCAGCTTCTGTGAAACGCTTGCTTGCTCGCACCAATACCCCTATATAAGGACTTAGCTGTAAGCGCTCAGCGTGACTCTCGTCTGCAGCCCTTGTGGGTACCGTGTCTCCGGACACTTTGAGAGTTCACCCTTGTGCAGCTTAAACTTGGCCAATAAAGCAACATCTTTGATACCCTGAAAGTCTCCGATATTTGTTCTCGCATTTGCTGGATGCAACACTGGCTAGAGATTACCAACTGGAGACATCCGTATCAGGAAGAAGCAGGCGACTACCCCTCCCCCTTGGAATTTCAAGGCTTTCACTGACCTGTTTGTCCTCTCCCAACCCCCTTATAAAAGATCTGGCCAGGAAAGAAAGGGGAAGATGGTTTGTTAGGGTATGAACCCGCCATCTTCTCGGATCACCGGCCATCTGAATCAAGCGGCTATAAAAGATTCAATCACTGTCATTGCTTATTGGATTTGGTAGTGACAGGCAGCCCGAACACCAGTGTCTTTTCCGCTTACACCCCCTCTTGGTTGCACCCTGTATCAAATAGGTAAAGGCAAACAAAAAAAACAACAAAAAAAACCTGGGAATAAACTTAACAACAATGTACAGGATCTGTATGAATGAAATTGGAAATTGCTACACAATAACAGAAACTTGAACAGATGAAAAATATCTTGTTTGGAAGTTAAAAATGGCTATTTTTGTATATCCATTTCCAAAGTTATCCATAACTAAACTATTTAAATAAATAAAGAAAAGTGGTCCCACAGGAAGTAGTCAGTTAAATTGGGACCCAAGACATGTACCCCAGAAACAGTCTGGCCCCCCTTTCCTGCTCCCCACAGGGTGGCTGTATCTGCCCCCCAACTTCCTTACCTCATAGCCCCCATGCAGCTCACCTCCTGCCCCTGGACTGCATTGCTTGCATCATGTTAGGCTGTGAGCATCACCTTGAGACCACAGAGACTGGCAGCCAGCAGCGCCTAACCTCCAGTCCTCGTGGTTGCTCATCTCCCCACCAGAACTGCCTGCCCCTCACACCTGCCAGCCTAAATATGCCTCCCACCCAGCCCCACCCACATCTGTGGCCCCCTTCACCTCCAGCCCAGTCCCGACTCTGACCTTAGACAGACCCCATCCCTCATTTGTAGGTTTGATTTTTAGTGGTCCATTTAAACAAAAATAGCCAAGAATCAAGGATACTGGTGAACATGCAGTGTAATGAAGAAATACATTAATAATATATACTTTATAAAATTAAAGACAACTCTGAAAAAGAACTTGTTCAGACAATAAAAAGAGAAGACACAAACTGGGAGAAAATATGAATTACCTAAAACACGGGGTGAAAAAATATTGAAAGTAAAAGAATGGGAAAAGATATACAGGATGGTGCAGAAGCAGCTTTACAGTTGTTCACATGGAAAATAATGTCATAATTATTAAGTAATAAGACAACAATAAACTTTGTTTCTCATCCTCACATCTCTAAACTTACTTTTGCCTCACCCTATCTTATGCAAACATAAACCACGTGAAAATTACATAATAACGTGCAGTAGACTTCAAGGTAAAAAGCATTACTAGAGATGAAGAGCATTTCATATCAAAAGTTTAATTTACCCAGAAGATCCAAATTCACCATGTACTTAATGTCATAAACTTAAAGTATATAGAATAGAGACACGAACAAAAATTCATAATCATATAGATATAACAAACCTCTCTCATCAGTAACATAGCATTCCTCTTTCAGAAACAAGAGACCACCTCAAAAAATTCAGTAAGGGTATAATAAAACCATGAGCAGCAAGTTGGATTCAGCATTCACATACAACCGACTCTACACAACTTTTCCTGCTGAACTACCCTAAGGTGTTATTCCCAAAGTGACCTCGAAATGACAGCAGAGATGCATGCTTAGAGCATTTTTTACATTGACCATATTGTAATGAAGATTCAAAAAAAAAATTCAAAGGATTGAAATTACATGAAGTTTCTCTCTCTCATTGTAGATAATCTAGAAATTAGTTGTAAAGGTCACCAGAAAATTCTTACATTTAGAAGTTATGAAATAGACTTCTAAATATCCCTCAAAATGAATTGCAATTGGAGTTAAAAAATCATTTCAACTGAATAATATTTAAAATAATACATTAAAAACCTATGGGAAAACATAGTGATAAATCCTCGCATTAGAGGGAAACAGTGGAAAATTCACATGTTTTTCATCCATATTACAAACCCAGAAAAATAAATTAAATCCAGAGAAAGTAGAAGAATGGAAATAGGCAAGTAGAGATGTCTGGAAGGGTATATACTTAAAATAATAACAGCTATTACCTGTTTGGGTAGGATTTTGAATTAATTTTTATTTTTCTATATAATTTAAGTAAGTTGCCACAAAAAAGGCAGTCTTACTTTGGGAAGAAGAAGAAGAAAGAAGAAAGAAGAAGAAGGTACAAGAGGAAAACTTGGCATAATTTAAGAGTAAAAATAACCTAGACTGCTGTGGTGACAACACCAGAGGCCTTTTCTCTGCTCAGCCAGCCTGATCCCCTCACTCAGAGAGGTCCCTTTTCCAAAGTGCCCTTCTTTGTGTGCAAATACAGCCAAGCAGAGAGGAAATGACAGGACCAGACCAGAATGAATAGAGAAGCTGTGAGCAGCACAGCCTGAGGTGGAACTTGCCCTGGGGCTGCTTCACTTCAAGATCTCCTCACAGCCAAAACACTTTACAACTAAGCAGCTGCACTATTGGGCTGACCCACAGAGGTGCTGCTTCATGATTCACCTGTAACAACACTGAGCTTCCTAACAGACATGCTGCACTGACAGCCATTAGTATCAAAACACAGCTGTTTGCACTAAATACAGTTTCCTTCTTCCCCACACCCCAACTCTGGAACTCCTGCTGACATTGAATTGGAGCCAATGACCATCACTTCACAGATGCCAGAAACCACAGACAGAGTCAGGACTGAACACAGGCCCTGGATTCCAGAACGTGAACCCCAGAGCAGATCCAGAACCAAAAGCTGAACTCCAGGCCCCAGCTCCAATCCCAAAACTGTCCCCACAACCCAGGCCAGACCATCGACCCCTGAATGCCAGACATTCAAAACCAGAGACTGATAGAGAACCCTGGACAACAGGTTCCATACATCAGACCATAGGGCCAGAGCTGCACATCGACCCCACACACCCACCCAAGACACAAACCCACACCTGAAGAGACTCCAGATCCCAGACACACAGACACATTCAACCCCAGGACACAGACCCAGGAGACAGAACCCAGATCTGTAACCAGGAGCCCACAGCCAGACTCCAGAGCTGAAGCTGGACAATGGAGCCCAGTTGCCAGATGCAGGACTAGGACTGAGTCCTCACAGTGTAAACAGAGCCAGGAGCCGATACAGAGCATTCCTGACTCTCTAAGTCCAAGCAGCTGGCCTCAGAAATAGTTTTTCATGCCAACGTAAGTGTACAAGGGAAGAAAATAACTCCAGGCACTACTAAATTATGCCAAGGCCCGCAGAAATAGACCAAAAAGGCTGGCAGAGCAAAAAATAATATTAATGCTTACTTTTGCCAGATGTCCACGATCTCTCATAAGCTGCACTTTCCTGAAATTAGTTTTCCCAGCCATGAATGTCACACGGCTGGCTCACAAAACCTGTGGGGGAATAAAAAATTATTTTTGTCATACCTTCTAAGTTATAACAGCTGGGATAACAATCAAATTAACATAATCTGATGAATGAGAGGTATTTAACGTCTAATACATGGCCAAGGGGAGTTCATGTTCAAATGAATACCAGGACATTCGGCCAAGATGGAGGTGTAGGTAGACACACTGTGCCTTCTCACACAACCAAAAGAAGGACAACAATTTAAAAACAACCAGAACTGACAGAAAATCAAACTGTAGGGAAGTCTGACAACCACGGAGTTAAAGAAGAAACTGTCATCTGTTGGGAACCGCCCTGACTGGTATCAGAAGCTAAACGGCTCCCCCCAACCCACCCCCCCCCCCCCCACCGCTAAGGCTAAGGGAACGCCCTTGGAACCGTAAGCCAGCAAGGAGACAAAAGCTTATCTCCCTGGCAGGAATGCTACTTCTGCTGCTTTATTCATAACTGGACCCCAAAAAGTTTAGTCGGTTAGCCAAAGATGGGTAAGATTCCCCAAGGGGGGAACGACCTAAGACAGGCATGATCACTTTGGGAGGCTCTCCAAAAGAAGGACTTTGGGGGCTGCAGCAAAAGGGGGTGATGGACCCTCGCTCCTCAGGCTTTGACATAGCCTGAGTTCTCATGATCTGGGAGAAAATCTCCTTATCTCTTGGTTGCCTTGGTTCCCTTGTTCCACCTAAGCCTGAGACAATGACAGGGTGGTGCAGCTCTGTGCTGAAAAGGGCAGATTCCCCGGATGATCAGGCCTAAGAAAGAATATGTAAATTACTGTGAAACCTTCTTTGTTTAGAATGCTCTCAGTTGAATGAGAGGGGTCCAAGGAGGAAGTTAGTTTGTTCCTCAAAGTCTTACAGCTCTTTGACCCCAACTCAAAATAGACCAGCAGAGTTCTTTGTTTTCTATAGTTCCTTACTTCCTCGTAATGAGTACTGTACTTTACCTGAATTATTATGCAAAATGAGCCCAATAAAAGCAGGTATGGACGGTAAATCAGCACATTCCCCACTAGGGGGGGTGACCATTTTGTCCCTACTTCTCCACAAAAACTAGTTTGTCTCTGTGCATGTTTTTTTCTCGCGTGTTTTCGTTGAGCCATCCACAGTGTTCTGTGATCACTGCTGGCCGGTGACCCACGCATCACTCATCCAGACCGGTAGGAGGGGCGGAGATAGGCAGCCGGATGGAGAGGGTTTGCAGCAAGGTGGCAGCTGGTGGAATGAGAGGTCCCACATTCACGCACAGATAAACCTGGAGTAACACCTAGGGAGTGAGACAGCACTTGCAAACCCAAATCTCTGATTGAAAACACCTGTGGGGGTTGAGGGGGCAGCAGGAGAAACTCCCAGCCTCACAGGATAGTTCGTTGGAGAGACCCATGGGGTCCTAGAATGTACACAAGCCCACCTACCCGGGAATCAGCACCAGAAGGGCCCACTTTGCTTGTGGGTAGTAGAAGTGACTGAAATCCAGCAGAGAGCAGAGCAAGCACCATTGTTCCCTCTTGGACCCTGCCCCACATACAGCATCACAACCCAGCTACATGGGTTACCCTGCTTGGGTGAACACGTAAGGATCCGCCCCTCACTACATCATAGATGCTTCAAGACAAAAAAAAAATGGTCAAAACGAAAAGAACAGATCAAAACTCCAGAAAAAAAAATACAACTAAGCGATGAAGAGATAGCCAACCTATCAGATGCACAGTTCAAAGCACTGGTGATCAGGAAGCTCACAGAATCAGTTGATTTTGGTCGCAAATTAGATCAAAATATGAAGGCTATGCTAAGTGAAGTGAAGGAAAATGCACAGGGAACCAATAGTGATGGGAAGGAAACTGGGACTCAAATCAATGGAATGGACCAGAAGGAAGAAAGAAACAACCAAACAGAAAAGAACGAGGAAACACAAATTCAAAAAAATGAGGAGAGGCTTAGGAACCTCCAGGACATCTTTAAATGTTCCAGCATCCAAATTATAGGGGTACCAGAAGGGGAAGAGGAACAGCAACAAGTGGAAAAGTTATTTGAAGAAATAATAAAGCAGAACTTCCCCGATCTGGCAAAGGAAATAGACTTCCAGGAAGCCCAGGAAGCTCAGAGAGTCCCAAAGAAGTTGGACCCAAGGAGGAACACACCAAGGCACATCGTAATTACATTAGCCAAGATTAAAATGAAGGAGACAATCCTAGAAGCAGCAAGAGATAAGGAGACAGTTACCTACAAAAGAGTTCCCATCAGACTGTCAACTGATTTCTCAAAAAAGACCTTACAGGCAAGAAGGGGCTAGAAAGAAGTATTCCAAGTCATGAAAGGCAAGGGCCTACATCCAAGATTGCTCTATCCAGCAAAGCTTTCATTTAGAATGGAAGGTCAGACAAAGTGCTTCTCAGACAAGGTCAAGTTAAAGGAGTTCATCATCACCAAGCCCTTATTATATGAAGTGTTAAAGGGACTTATCTAAGAAGAAGAGGGTAAAAAATATGAACAGTAAAATGACAGCAAACTCAAAATTATTAACAACCACACCTAAAACAAAAGCAAACTAAGCAAACAACTAGGACAGGAACAGAACCCCAGAAATGAAGATCACATGGAGGGTTAGCAACAGGGAAGTGGGAGGAGGAGAGAGGTGGAAAAGGTACAGAGGATAAGTAGCATAGATGGTAGGTAGAAAATAGACAGGGGGAGGCTAAGAATAGTATACGAAATGTGGAAGCCAAAGAACTTATATGTATGACCCATGGACATGAACTAAAGAGGGGGGTAATGTGGGTGGGAAGGGGTGTGCAGGGTGGAGGGTAATGAAGGGGGTAAAATAGGACAAGTGTAATAGCACAATCAATAAAATATATTTTAAAAATGAATACCAAACATAATAAGGTAATATTGGGTATAGAGGGTATTTTGGAAAATGGAAGAACAAAGTCTTAGATTTCAAAGGTGAAATGTGGGACATGCAGGTAATTTAGAAAAAAAGGCAGCATACCTGTCAGGTTAATTTCTGTTGGACAACTCCCACAACTTTAAGACGCAAGGAGTACAGTAAGAGGGTCAACAAGCTCTTGCTAGGAGTCCTACTGTCTGAAGCTAAGGTGATTGTGCTGAAGCTCTCTTCCTAAACCAAATTGTGGCAACTAAACCTCTTAGGAAGAAATGAGAGGACAATCCTAAGTAATTTCTCAGTCTTCCCTTTCTTAAAAACCAGTTTAACATCAACATGCCAAGTGCAAAATGTTGGCCCTCTTCATTGTCACCTTTGAAACTTTAAATAGAAGTTCTATATCCACAAGCTACATTTGTACATTGTTCCATATTTCACCGACACAATCAGTCAGTTTTGACAATAACTTACTTTACTTAAATTGTTAAATCTTACCTAAATAAATGGTGACGTACATATACTCCCCAAATTCTCCTCATATTAAACACCTGACTGCTTGCCTATGTGATGGGGAAACAACCTTTCCTGTAACCTCAAGAATCTTTGGCCTAGTCTAATAATCCAACAGGCATGGTACAGATTAGCAAATGAAAATGACCAAATGTCAGACATACATAGGCAGGAGAACTTCACTCACAGAAGAGAGTCAGAAACCCCACATGCAGAAGAGCATGAATGAGGCAACCATGATGTGAGGGACCATAGGGCTTCACAGTGTCCTTTCAAAACAGTAATAGCAGCTGCTGAGTAAGTAGTTGCCATCCTCAGGATGTGCACTAGATGGAAGCAGAGAAGAGCATTTCGGGGCAGTGGGCATCTGAGAGTGGGTGGGGTCCACTCTGCCAGCACAGAGGGTCCTGTCCCATCAGCTCTGCATTCTCTGACTGCCAGGAGGGGTCTTACCACAGAGAGTATGGGGCCCTGACACATCAGAGCATTAATGGATGTACCACCAACAAAATTTTTTCTAACTCCTCACATTACCTCCTATCTTCATATTTCCTTTCAAGCATTATGTATTTTTACATGTTGCTACATAACTAAAGTAATGCAATTTTATTATTGTATGGTAGCTTCTTTACCTTGATGAATCATGAAAAGCAACATAATGATCACAAATAATAGAATTTATTACCATGAGGGGAATAACACACAGAAATAAATATCTTTTATATGTATACAGAAACACTAAGTTAAAGATAGAATTGAAAAGATCAAATAGCAGCAAAACAGATACAATACCTAATGTTAACCTTAGGGAGAATGTGCATGATCTGCATGAACAAAATGTTAATGTGATGCCCAATAAAAGACACTTGAACAACTGGAAAGTAACATCGTGTTCCTATCTCTCTCCCTCTCTCTCTCTCTCTCTCTCTCTATATATATATATATATAGATAGATAGATAGATAGATCTATATCTATCTATCTATATGTATATATATAATAAAAGAATGTCAATGTCCCAAAGATGCTTATAAATTGAATGTGATACAATTTAAAATATTAACATTTTATAACACTAAAACAAACTCATTTTCAGTTCACTTATTAAAATGAGGAAAGAAAAGAGAATTCTGGAAAATCAAATTCAAAAATATATCCTAGTCCAACCAAGCATAACTATGTATTGTGTTACAAACCTACATTAATCTAAACAGTAGGGTAATAGCCTTTGAATAGACAAATTAATGGGACAGAATACAATGTCCAATAATAAGTGCTAAATCAGATGGAAATTTTCTGTGATAAAGCTATCTCCTTAGATATGTGGGAAAATGTTTGTGATATAATAAAAGGTGTTGGAACAACTGAATGGGAAAAATATTAGGCCCCCTGCAATACATCCTCTACCAAAAGCAATTCTTTGATTGAATTTAATAGCCACTCATAACTAATATAAAACACTGAGAGCTATCTGAAACATACAAACAGATCTAAAGTGAAAGAATAGGAAAAATATACTATACAAATATTAACAAAATGAAAATTATATAATAACATAGTAGACTTGAAGAAAAAAAACACTACTACAAATAAAAGGAGTACTTCATATCAGAAAGTTCAATGTACCAGTTTGTTCCAAATTTTTTTTAAAGATTTTATTTATTTCTTTACCACACATCAATGTGTGGTTGCCTCTCATGCCCCACTACTGGGGACCTGGCCCGCAACCCAGGCATGTGCCCTGACTGGGAATTGAACCAGTGACGCTTTGGTTCACAGGCCTACGCTCAATCCACTGAGCTACACCAGCCAGGGCTAGTTCCAAATTTTTATTCACTTAATAACATAAAGTCAAAATTACATAGAACAGAGCTGAATGGAAAAATATACAAAACAATAATCATAATAGATTATTTAACAAACCTCTATCATTTGGGTTCTGTTTCAGAACCAATAAAGCCCACAAAAAATAGTAAAACGTTTTAAAAAATAACATGACAAGAAAATGGCATTCAGTGTGCATAAGTACTTCACTATACCCCAAAACTGCAAATTACAGATGCTTTCCAAGCACCCTGGAAACTTTTTAAACACTGACCATATTGTGATATAAAGCAAGTTCCAACAAATTTCAAATGACTGAGATTTACATATATATTTCTTGCTCTCACTGCCATTAATCAAGAAATCAGTAACGACAGATAACTAGAAAATACTTATATTTACAAATTATGAAATACACTTCTAAATAACCACCCCCAAAAAAATCACAATTGGAATTAGAAAATAATTTGCATGGAATGATAGTAAAAATACTGCATATCAAGGTCACTCAGGTTCCAAAGATGATCAAAGCTTCAAGATCAGTGGTTTTCACCCTGGCTGGTATGCCTCAGTGGATTGAGCACGGGCTGTGAACCAAAGAATTGACAGTTGATTCCCAGTCAGTGCACATGCCTGAATTGCAGGCCAGGTCCCCAGTGGGGGCCACGTGAGAGGCAACCACACATTGATGTTTCTTTCCCTCTCTTTCTCCCTCCCTTCCCCTCTCTCTAAAAATAAATCAATAAAATGTTTTTAAAAGATCAGTGGTTTTCAACCTAAGGTTGACTTTGCTCCCAAGGGGACATTTGGCACATTGTATGGAGACCTTTCAGGTTGTCATTAGGGGGGTTAAGGTGGAAGTTACCGTCATGCACTGAATGAGATAATAATTGCTAATAAGCACCTACAATATGGAGAAAAATCCCCCAATCTCATAGCAATGAAATTACTGCTCTATATGGAGCAGGATGAAGAGTCAATTAGAATACAAACGACGTGTGACTTTGCACCCTAGATCTGAAATCATGCCTCTGTCTGGACAGGCAACCTGGAGGCTGAGAGCTAAAGAACAACAACAAAAATAAATAAATAAAAATGCCAGCCATGTTGCAAAGACTGGGGAAGAATGTCCTTGGCTAAGAAGACACCCACCAAAGCTCAGAAGCCAGGAAGATATGACATCTTAAGAGACTGAACCACACTGTGAAAAACCACAGCACTGAGGGTCACTGTCTCCTTTCATTGCCCATAAATCACTCTGCAATAATTGTTTCTTAAAATTACTTAGAATCTATAATCTTACTCTTTACATTCCAGAATTCACCATCTAACATTCTCCGCTTTGAAAATGTACACATTTGCCATATTGTGAGCTCTTCAGATAACCTACAAGGGGCACAATTTTACTTACAAAATACTTCTGATTTCTAAAACACCACTGCTCCAGGTCCTGAACTCATTTACAATGCTAAGAATCATGTTATTATCTTATTTAATTATTAATGAACTTATAACTTACACATTTTAACTCTTCTTGTCTTCATGTTTTATTCCAAGCTTTAACTATTTTTTTCATGCTTTATCAGCTAAACTAACATAATTTTATTATTGCACGATATCTCATTTACCTTGACAACACATGAATATCAACTTAAAGTTATTATAAATAATACAACTTAGTAAAATTGTGTGGTAAATAACATGCAGAAATAAATACCTTTTATATACACAGAGAGTAATTTAAAGATATAAGAAAACAACCAATGGTGCACCCCCAAATCTGGTGTCTGCTGTAGATGATGTGCTCATATAAAGTGGTCCCAAGGAACTGATCACTGACATTGGGACCTGAGACTTGTACCTCAAAACAGTCTTTAAAAACAATCAAGTCACTGATATTCCACTATCTCAACCACTTTTCCTGCTGATCTGTCCAAAGATGTTATTCCCCCAAATTCCCATGGCATGGCAGCAGAGATGCACACTTGGGACATACATGTATTAGTGACTTGGCCTTGGATCGAAGACATAAATATAAAATTCATTGTTTTGATAATAAATGGTTTTCATCTCTCAAACAGTAACTGTGTAACAAAGTATATTTTGCACTATGGAAATGTTCCTGCTGGAACAGGGCTTTGGATGCAAATTGGACACTTTGGATGGACAAGGTGCTATTTGAATAAGGAAGGCAGCATGGGCCACTGGATATAATGAGGTTGTGCAGAATTTTTGTTGAGTCATTCTTAAATGCATACATATATAACCAACTACTTCTCATCCATCCTTTTATCTACAAAAAATATTTATAGATAGGTTTATGTAAAGGAGAAAACAAATGACACAACATCCAAATGACATGAAGGAAAAGCAAGTTTTCCCCTGCACGTTGCCCAGGCCCTGATCCGGGTGACTAGTCCCTGTGTCTCCTCTTAGCACATCCTCTGCCTGTTTTGTTGTTTTTTTTTAACACAATTTGTTTTGCAAAATACTTTTCTCACATAATGACATTATTTAGAAGTTATTCTCTGTTAAAATCCATTACAACCACCTTACTAGGTTTTATTTCTTTAATGAAATATCATGTATTCCACCCATTTTTAATTTTATATAGTATTTCACAGTGTGAGCAAACCATAATTTAACAAATTCTCTTCTACTGAAAACTTCAAAATTATATCTGTTATTACATAAGTGTTGGATAAAATACATTAAACATACTTCATTTCATACCCAGGGAAGCATAACTGGGGGGAATTTTTAATGTTTTTCTTTTAATTTCATTTATTAATTTGAAAGAGAGAGTTGCTCCACTTATGTATTCATTCATTGGTTGCTTCTTGTATGTGCCCTGATTGGAGAATGAACTGACCACCTTGGCATATAGGCAGAACACTCTAACCAACTGAGCCACCAGGCCAGGGCTACTAGGGGAAATTTTTGAAAAGTGGAACTTCTGGATCAGAGGGTATGATGATGTTATTTCTGGATGATCACCAGAGAGTCTGCACCAAAGGACCCTTCCCTGAGTCTTTCAGAACAAGGACACTGCACCTGCTTGCTCATCAGCCTCAGAGATATCAGGAGTCCTCTGGATCCCCAGATGGGCCATCAAATTATGTTGACCTAAAAAATATAGCAGTCAGTTATTTTATCTGCAGATAAGGGAGTTATTCAGAAACAGTAAAAAAAAAAAAAATGCAATTTAGGATGAGCAAGCTGTAGCAAAAGTCATAGGCAAGCTCCACAAGTAAAAGAGAGGAATGTTGTTTCACAGGGAGAAAGGAGGAAGTTGGGAGGGGTCATTTCAAACGAAAGTGCAGTGGAGAAAAGCATCAGTTCAGGGTGAGGGTGGTTTCTCTCTGGATGATTTGCTGGGGAGTCGGTTTCTCCTGGGAGCACACGGTACATCTATATGTTGGGGCCTGTGACAGAAAATTTTTCTGTAATTGATCCCGGATGCAGCTATGTGACAGCACCTCCACTGACCCCCAACTCCATTTTAGTGAGGTTTCCCTTTATGGAGTTTCACAGTAATAACTACAGTTAGTTGGCTCATTTCCAGTCCATGGAAATCAAGTTATATTTACATGCTCAAGACGAGGTATGGGCCAAAAATGCTCTTCCCACTTTATCCCGTGAAAGCCAGTAGAGGCTAAACTGACCCTGCTCTGTGGACCCCTGACCTCAAATTTGATGTGTTATTTTTATGCAAAATACTTGTAGGTTTTGTCAGTATTATTAAATTTATTTAGTTTTGTTTGGTTTTATCTTGTCTTCCATTTTCTGAAGTGTTTTTAGACCTGGGTTACTTAAACATACCTATTACTCATAATGCCAGTTCTTTGAGATGTGAAATTCTCCCAGTGTGTTTTCCAGTATACTTATTATATCATTTGCTGTGTTTAAATCTTTGAACCCTCTGGAACTTATTTTGTGTCTATGAATTGCATGGTCAGAATTTACTGACTTAACTTTCCCCAGAATGCATTGCAGTCTTCACTCCATCCTCACTGGTTATGCAGCTTTTGCCGAAAGTGGGTTTGACCAGGGAGAGCCTGGACGGGCCTAGACGAAACTTGGGGGTCCAGACTACAGCCTGGTGGAACAAAGACACTTTGTCAGGCGGTAGGAGGGCCATGTCCAACCTAAGGTCTGGCCCCGGCTCGGGGCTCCCAGCTCGGGGTGGTGGGGGGGGGGGGGGTCCCTCACCAGCCGCTGGGAAACAAGCCACGGAAACTGCCGAGCCGGTCCTAGGCTGCGTGACAGGCATGACAGGCTCTCTCAAGACCCTGAGTAGCCAATCCCTGCGGGTAGGGCGGGTCTTCCGCTGGCCAGTCCAGAACCCAGGGGGCTCCGCCCCCCTGCTCTGCCCTGTCAACTTCTTCTGATCGCCCATTGGTGGGCAGGGGGGGACCTCCCACCCTGCACCCTCACATCTCCCAAGGTCGGGAAGCCCAGGAGCTCGGAGAGGACTCTCCAAGGAGGTGGACAGCATGGCAGGAGCCCCGGGAGAGTGACTGGTAAGTGGGGAGTCTTGCCATGTAGAACCCTTAGCCTGAGACCTTCAAAGTCCAGCCTAAGAGAGACCCCAGATGCCCTCATTCTGAGGGGCCCCAAATCCCTTCAGCACCAAAGGGCCCGCATCCGCCAACCCGGAGGACCCCATATCTCCTAACCCCCAACTCTTGGACCCCCAAACAACCTGAAAACCCCAGTTCCCCTCAGCTCGGGGCACCCTACCTGCAGCTGGCGACGGAAAGACCTAATCTCCCCAAATTCAGAGACCCGGAATGCCATCACCCTGGAAACTAACTCAATGGTGGGGAACCGGAAGTCCCTCGATGAGAGGCCCCAAATCTCCTCAGCCACAGAGGCCTTGACCCTCTCACCCCCCACCCCCCCATTCTAAGTATCCTCAGCCTGGAAGACGCAGGCTCGTGTCCTGAGGGACCCCAAGCCTCTCAGCCTGAGAGATGGTGGTCTACTGGAGACTGCGCCTGCATTTTGTGCAGGCTTCTCCAGAACCCCGGGGCACCTCCGGGCTCTTCCATGGGAAAAGTGAGTTTCCTGCGCTGCCACAGGGCCCCGCCCTGCTGCTACGGCCCTCAGACGCCCCAGCAGTGGCCAGTGCAGGGAAGGGTGGGAACAAGGGTGCCCCACCCCCTCAGGCGAGGCTGCCAGCAGCGTGGCCCTGCTGCATCCAGCCCCTTCTCTCCCCGCACGCCACCCCCAACCCCGCGTCCTCTCCTCTCTCCCGGAGCCCTGCCAGTGGGGAGAAAGGTGTTTGGCCTTCTCAGCGCCTTCTTCCACAGGCGCCTGGGACTCCGTGACCCCCGATGGGGGCCTGCAGGAGCACCCTGAGGGCAAAGCAGGGTGAACGGGGTGGACACCTCAGGTGAGCTGTGGGGTCGGCAGGAAGTGTAGGGACAGGGCTGGGGACAGAGCTTTACAGACGCCTGCCCGGGCCTAGGAGTGACCCTCGCTGTGTGAGTGCAAAGCGCTGGTGGGAGAGACAGGACTCCGCATGGCAGAGCCAGGTCAGGGAAGTGGGAGAAGGCCCAGAGTGCGAGCAGGCCCCCGGGACGGATGTACTCCAGAGGAACAGCCGCTTGGGGGCCCAGGATATGACAGAGACACGGGCTCAGCCCTTGCAGCACAGTGACCATCGAGGCCCCCGCCTGCTCCCTGCACCTGGGGCCAGCATTCTCACTGGCATCACTGACTTACTGGTGTTTCCACTCTCCTCTCCAGGCTAAAGAAGCTTTGAAAGACGTTTCCCTCTACTTCTCCAGGGAGGAGTGGGCAGAGATGGGAGACTGGGAGAAAGGCCCGTACCCAAACATGAAGAGAAACTTCGAGGTGCTCCTCAGCCTAGGTATTGCGCAGGCACTGGCGGGGAGGAGCCTGGTGAACCCGAAAGACTGCTGGGCTGGCTCCAGCTCAGGTGGCTCCATTCCCCTGCAGCTCCCTCCTGCATGGTCACCAGTCAGGGGGAATTTGCTCCTTTGGGTCAGAGCAGGGCTGGCACTGGTGGTGCAGTGCTCACAGCAACTCCTTGTAGACTCTCCCATCCCATCAGAGCCAGTCACATGGGCTTCCTGGTGCTTTTTCCTCCTCCAAGCTCTTTGCTTTCAGGGCAAAAGTTTTGTCTCTTTCCAGGTTTCAGGGCCCCTCCGCCAGCTTTCGTGTGTCACCACAGGCACGCCACCGAGCTCCAGCAGGAGGATCCCGAGGACTCTGATGAAGAATGGACTCCAAGGCAGCAAGGGGAGAGGCAGGAGGAGCCAGAGCTGCACTCCTGACATGGACCTGGTTTAGGTCAGGGTGCATCTCAGGAGTTAAGCAGGGAATAGGGTTTGCCTGTCAAGAAAACAAGCAAGATGCAAAAAGTATATCGTACAGTCATGGGCTATTCCTGTAAACTTTCTTTACTGTGGCTTTTAAAAAATGTATTTTATTGATTATACTATTACAGTTTTCCCATTTTACCCCCTTCATTCCCCTCCACCCTGCACACCGCCTCCCACCCACATTCCCTACCTTTAGTTCATGTCCATGTGTCATAACATAAGTTCCTTAGCTTCTACATTTCCCATACTATTCTTGCCTTCCCCCTGTCTATTTTCTACCTACCATCTATGCTACTTATCCTCTGTACCTTTTCCACCTCTCTCCTCCTCCCACTTCCCTGTTGCTAACCCTCCATGTGATCTTCATTTCTGGGGTTCTGTTCCTGTCCTAGTTGTTTGCTTAGTTTGCTTTTGTTTTAGGTGTGGTTGTTAATAATTGTGAGTTTGCTGTCATTTTACTGTTCATATTTTTTACCCTCTTCTTCTTAGATAAGTCCCTTTAACACTTCATATAATAAGGGCTTGGTGATGATGAACTCCTTTAACTTGACCTTGTCTGAGAAGCACTTTGTCTGACCTTCCATTCTAAATGAAAGCTTTGCTGGATAGAGCAATCTTGGATGTAGGCCCTTGCCTTTCATGACTTGGAATACTTCTTTCTAGCCCCTTCTTGCCTGTAAGGTCTTTTTTGAGAAATCAGTTGACAGTCTGATGGGAACTCTTTTGTAGGTAACTGTCTCCTTATCTCTTGCTGCTTCTAGGATTGTCTCCTTCATTTTAATCTTGGCTAATGTAATTACGATGTGCCTTGGTGTGTTCCTCCTTGGGTCCAACTTCTTTGGGACTCTCTGAGCTTCCTGGGCTTCCTGGAAGTCTATTTCCTTTGCCAGATCGGGGAAGTTCTGCTTTATTATTTCTTCAAATAACTTTTCCACTTGTTGCTGTTCCTCTTCCCCTTCTGGTACCCCTATAATTTGGATGCTGGAACATTTAAAGATGTTCTGGAGGTTCCTAAGCCTCTCCTCATTTTTTTGAATTTGTATTTCCTCGTTCTTTTCTGTTTGGTTGTTTCTTTCTTCCTTCTGGTCCATTCCATTGATTTGAGTCCCAGTTTCCTTCCCATCACTATTGGTTCCCTGTGCATTTTCCTTCACCTCACTTAGCATAGCCTTCATATTTTGATCTAATTTGCGACCAAAATCAACTGATTCTGTGAGCTTCCTGATCACCAGTGCTTTGAACTGTGCATCTGATAGGTTGGCTATCTCTTCATCACTTAGAAGTATTTGTTCTGGGGCTTTGATCTGTTCTTCCATTTGGGCCTCTTTTTGGTCTTATGGCACCTGTTATGTATGAGAGGCGGAGCCTTAGGTGTTCACCAGGGCAGGGCAACCCAGTTGCTGGGTTGTGATGCTGTCTGGATGAATGTGTCTATCTTAATTCCTTGGTTGTTGGACTTCAGTACAGTTCAATATTCTGTCAGTTCTCATTGTTTTTTTTGGTTTTTTGTTTGCTTGTTTCTAAATTTTTGTTGTCCTTATTTTGGTTGTGCAAGGAGGCACAGTGTGTCTACCTACACCTCCATCTTGGCCGGAAGTCCTATTTCTGTAAACTTTCAAGTGTGCAAAATAATCATATATATATTTATAGATACATTAATAGTCAGTAAATGTATAAGAACATACAAGTGAATAAGAAATAACTAATTCAGAATAGTGATGGTGCCCGATGGCCTGTATAGAGACAGACAGGAAATGGTATTAACCATGGCAATTACAGGAGTTGGGGGGGGGGTCAGGGTAGGGAGTAGGTGATCGCTGTATCATTTCAAGATTCAGAATTTGAGCAGACACCACTGCTTTCGCCACATAGACTCAACTGCCCTGAGAAGGAAGCATGAGGTTGGAGATGTGCCTCCCTCCAGATTACCACCCTCACACTGAGCCTGGGCATCCTCAGAGTGTCCTCAACACGGGCAGGTGGTACTGAGAATAACCTGTCAAACAAGATTCTTGCCCATCCCTTGCTAAAAACTGACACAGGAACAGCATCTGCCTGCACTGGAGTGTTGGGTAGGACATATGGTAAGCCAAGGCAGGGAGGACGAGGAAGACATGTGTCACCCACTAATTGAGTAGTCCTGAGCCTGGTCCATTTCTATTGCCAGATGGTCCAGCATCATAAGAAACACCATGCTTACACCTTGAAATTCTATGTATCATTTCCACAGTCTGGGAAAGAAAGGCTTTGAAACTATTCATCCCAAGGCCTAGAAAATGGGAGGGGTTCCATAGCACTCAAGGAAAGGAGCTATAAAACAAATTTAGCTAATAGCTTTCCTCTGACCACTATCTATTTTATGAGAGGGTCCCTAGTGCTTACAGAAAGAGCCCATAGATAATTTTGGGTAATTGCCTCAACTTTAACTGTCTCTTGTCATGTATCTATTTTACAAGATGACCAAATGGGGTCTGAAGCAAGATAAGAGTTCAGGCTAATGACCACCACACATACCTGCATTTGGGTATTCACGTCCCCTTGGAAGCTGGCACCACTTTTACACACCAATCAATATGTAAATTATTCACCCCATCCCACCAACTATATAAGTCCTCAGGACAAAGGACCTGGTGCTCTTTCCACCCAAGTGTTTGCCTTTCGCTCTCACTTCAGCAAGACCTGTCCTCTTCCATGAGAATGTATCACTAATAAACCCTGCTTACACACTAATACACTTGCTGACCTGTAATCCTTTACTGCATTGGCAAGAAGAAATGAGTTTCTCCTGTGACAGGTGCACCCAATTTGCATATGGCATTCATGAAGCCCACAACACAGCAGCTTCTGTAATGCCCTTTCCTTGTACCTGGGGCCCACAGAGTTTAATACCACTGACACTGTCTCAAAATTATTACTTATTGTATCTTTAAACTTTTGTTTGTGAAGTAAAGTCTGATGGGATAATGGATATGCACAATGTTGGTCATTCCTGGCCACCCATTCCCAGATATTGTCCACAATGGCCCAGGAACACAAAATTCCTTTGGACCCAGTGGGTAGGAGTACAGCGAGACCCAGAGTGAGAACAGTTTAAACATCTGCATCTGCATAAGCATAAGGAAGTGTGCTAACATCTCCCAGTGGTCACACTTTTCTTAGAACCAGAGCTGAGTTCAATACAGAGAGATGGTGAACAATTAGTGAGGACCCCATCATACCCTCTCCTGCATGAGGGAGACCTAAGCATGACCCACCCTGTTCCTGCTGGAGTGAGTTTACCAAAGGGGGACACCCACTCCCATGACCTGAAACGAGGACCTTTCTGTCCTTCCAGTGCCAGGCTTGTGAAGAAGGGTGTCTACATAAACTATGTGGATTTCAATAATAAATATCCACTATTATTTCCTTTTTTATAATTTTTAAAAGGAAGATGCGTGTCTTTCTTGGGTTTTGTTTCTCTTCCCTGTTTCTCACCCTACCAGCAAAGCCCAGAGAGAACACCACAAACTCAATATTCTGTGTCTTTCAGTAGAAGGGGCTAGAAAGTATTCCAAGTCATGAAAGGCAGGGACCTAAATCCAAGATGGCTCTATCCAGCAAAGCTACCATTTAGAATGGAAAGGGCAGATAAAGTGCTTTCCAGATAAGGTCAAGTTGAAGGAGTTCATCATCACCAAGCCATTATTATATAAAATGTTAAAGGCACTTACCTAAGAAGTTGAAGATCAAAAACTATGAACAGTAAAATGACAACAAACTCACAACTATCAACAAATGAACTGAAAAGAAAAGACAAACAATGAAAACAAAACTAAGCAAACACCTAGGACAGGAACAGAATCAGAGAAATGAACATCACATGGAGGGATTTCAGTGGGGAGAGGAAAGGGAGGAATGGGGGGAAAGGTACAGGGAAGAAGAAGCATAATTAATTAGTAGGCATAAAACAGACTGGGAGAGATAAAAAAATGGTATAGGAAACAGAGAACTCAAAGAACTTATACGTATAACCCATGGACATGAACTAAAGGGGGGAGGAATGCTGGAGGGTTGGGGGTACAGGGTGGAGGGGGGATAAAAGGGGAAAAACTGGTGAAACTGTAGTAGTATAATCAATAAAAACTTCAAAAAATAAAAGTAAGTAACTAAAAAAATTAAATTTAAAAAAATAACTCAACACGACTGATGGTAAAGATCCTCTGAACCAAACCTTGAAAAATAAATCTTCATCCTTGAATGCACAGGTTAGAAACAGAAGCTGGAAATGCACAAATGTTGCACCCATACGAGGAACCTAAAACAGTAAACAAAATCCAGCCAAAGTAGAGGAAATGAGCCCATAGACAAGTCCTGAGGGGCATGTACATAAAATGAGAGCCCTTGTATTTTGCTTTACTTTTTTTTACCTCTTGGTGGAGAATTTCAAATACATTCGACCTCTGTGTTCTTTAAGGAAGCTGCAACGGAAAAAGCAAATTACAAATTATTTTCAAGCACACTTGGCACTTGTAAAAATCTGCCTCTATTATGCTGCAAAATCAGTTCCAAGAAACATCACATAAAACATGCTTATTGCTCCCTTGGCCAATATCTGGAGACCAGTCGCATAGTAACTGCACAGTCCTGACATTTGGACGTCTTCAACTGCGTTTCTAAACTTCACTACTATGAAAAGTCAATGATATTCCCCCCTGCAATTAACCACTTTTCCTGCTGACCTGGCACTAAGGGGTCATTCCAAAAAAATGCCCACGAGATGGCAGCAGAGACCGATAGAGGCAACACATATCCCACTAATGGCTTGGCTGAAAGGTTTCTTCCCTTTCTGCTGTAAGATGCCATGAGGGGAACACTTTTTGTTTTCCCCCAACAACATGACCACACAACGTCATCGCCAATCAGTTCCACTGCCCTCTGCCATCTTTCATGCAACTTCCCATTCCGTCATCCAACAGCACTGTTAACTTGAGGAGCAGAGAGCTCTTCCAGATGCCTTCTGCAGTCTTCCAGGAAATGGAAATTTCTCTCCAATAAGAGAATTTAGGGAAGACCAAACTAATGGTGGTGCAAAGGTGCAAGATCTGGTGAGTACTGTGGAGGAATCACATCTGCACAGACAGGCCGGAACCATTTTCCCCTAGTCACCACAGAGAATCTGCACTTTCACCTCATTCTGAAGTTTTGGAGTCTTCTGCTGACGAATTCCAGGCTCTTTCCCTTGGGCGGTGCTTTCAGTTGGTCTGATGGGGAGCAGTACTTGTTTCCAGTAACCTCCTGGTTTTCCACAAGGAACTCCTACTGCAGGACTCCCTCCTGAATCCACCATATACACAACATTGCCTCCTTTAGATGAAGACCGCCCTTTAGAGGGGCTGCTGATAGTGATTCCTTTGTTTGCCCACAATCTCTCCCATTCAATACTACCGTAAAATGTCGATGGTTCATCCCCCCCTCACAACTGGTATTGGAAATGAAACGTTTTCCTTACATTTCAGAAGAGAACCACTCATGGAAATGCAGTCAAGAGGGGTCCCCACCACTCCACTTAACTTCTGTGGAAGCCAAATGGCAAAGCAATGAACATATCCAAGCTGGTGCAAATGATTTTTGAAGCCTGATTAGGACACTTTGAGTATGTCGCTTGTCTCCCACATGCCACAACGTGGTCTGTCCTCAGTTCACATCTGCTATTGATGGCTCCCCACTGAAACTGGTCTGCCAGACCTGTGGGACAACTACATGGGAGAAATCTTCAGAATGAAACTTGGCAATCCACTTTGGACATGGTCCATTACTCACAGCAATGTCTCCACACATACCACAAATCTTTCTTTGCCTTACAGCTGCACTTTCACCGTTCTTGAAAGAACAAAGCCTAAAGGGCAGAATATGTTACTTATATTCATGCATCTTCAGTGTGAAAATGGCCACACACACATCCACCAGTTGTGTTCAGATTTTTTTAACACAAACAGGTATGACGGCTGTCATGATGCAGTCCAGCAAAACAGTTTCAAATGATGTTAAAGGCAAGTATGTGAGACCAGAACGAGGTGATGGGGTAGGAGTGTGGTGGAGTGGGAGGATGGGGGAACCAAACTGATGTTTTTCCCAGACTGATTTAAGGCAAGTTTCAACCATCATCACAGCCTCAAAATCCTATACAATATATTTTTTCCCTCATAGCACTTAAGCAGCATTCACAGGGAATGGATGACTAGCAAGTTCTGTTATTTAAGACTCCTGAAATAGACTCCTACAGAAGCCCCCAAATGAACTGCCATTAGAATTACAAAATAACTTTACCTGAGTGATAGTGAAGATACTCTGTAACAAAAGTTGAGAAAGAAATCTTCACCTTTGAATGCACAGGTTAGAAACAGAAGCTGGAAATGCACAAACTTTGTACCCATATGAGGAACCTAAAATAGGAAACAAAGTCCAGGCAAAGTGGAGAAAAGAACCTGTAGACATTTTCCGAAGGGCATGTACACACAATGATGGCACTTGCATTTTACTTTGCTTTTTTATATCTCTTATACCAGCAGTATATATAAATTATACCTCCGCGTTGTTTAAGGAAGCTGCAACAAACAAAGCAAATTACAAATGACTTTCAAGCCCACTTGACACTTGTAAAAACCTGCCTCTGTTAATGCTACAAAGCCGGTTCTGAGAAACGTCATATTAAACGCATTCATCGCTCCCTTTGCTCTTAACCTTCAAACCAGTCACAAGGTAACTGGACAGTGCTGACATTCGGAGGTTTTCAAATGCACTTGTAAATACCACTACCATCCAAAGTCATTGATATTACACTGGAATCAACCACTTTTCCCGCTGACCTGCACTTAGGTGTCACTCCCCCAAATGACCACGAGATGGCAGAAGAGATGACAGAACACACACTCTACTATTGGCTTCACACAAAGGTTCCTTCGCTTTTTACCTGTACCATGAACCTAAAATAGTAAAGGAGTCTAGGCAAAGTAGAGGAAACGAGCCCATAGGGGCACATACATGAAATGAAAATGCTTATATTTTCATTTACTTTACATCTTGGTAGAAAATTTTAAATAAGTTCTACCTCCTCATTGTTTAAGGATTCTGCAACAGACAAAGCAAATTACAAATGATTTTTAAGCACACCTGTAACTTGCAGAAACATGACTATCACATTACACAGCCAGATCCAAGAAATGTCACATAAAACATGCTTATTGCTCTCTTGGCTGTTAATCTGGCAACCAGTGACAAGGTAACTGGACAGCCCTGACATTTAGACAGGTGTAAATACCCCTGCCCTCCTAAGTCATTGATATTCCCCTGATGTGTACCACTTTTCCTGCTGACCTTTACTGAGGTGTCATTCCATAAAGCAGCCACGAGGAGGCAGAAGAGAACGACACTTGGAACACATCGAACTTGGCTCTGTGGAAAGGTTCGTTTGCTTTTTACCATCAGATGCTATGACAGGCACCCTTTTCATTTCCCCCCAACAAAGTGACTGCACAACGTTGTCTCCGTTTTGTTTCACTGTCCTCTGCCACCTTTCATGCAATTTCACCATTCCATCGTCCCACAACATTTTTCTCTTTTTGAGTGGAGAAGTGTCCTAGCTGCCTTCTGCAGTCTTCCAGGGAATGGAAATTTCTCTCCATAAAGAAAAATTCAGACAGATGAACTAAATGGCCATGGGAAGGTGCAAGGTCTGGTGAGCACTGCGGATGAATCAGGACTGTGCAGCCAGGCCGAAACCGTTTTCCATGATCACCAAAGAAAAACGTACATTCTCACATTATCATGAAGCTTCCATGTCTTCTGCTGACAAATTCTGAACTCTTTCCCTGGGGCGGAGCTTTCAGTTGGTATGACCAGGAGCAACAAACGTTGCCAGTAACCTGCTGGCGTTCTGAAACAAGCTCCTACTACAGGACTCCCTCCTGAACTCACCACAAGGGCATCATCGCCTCATTTGGATGAGGTGGTTCTTTTCTGTCCCTTTGGAGGGGCAAGTGGTGGTTCCTTTGTTTGCCTGCAATCTCTCCCATTCCACATTATTCTCAAATAGCAAAGATTTGTCCCTCCCACACACACACAATCTTCATGGAAATGGAATGTATTCCTTATGTTTCAGTGGAGAACCACTTGTGGAAATCCACTCATGAAAGTCCCCCACCATCCTGCTTAACTCCTATGGAGCCATATCGGCAAAGCGATTAACATAACCAAGCTGGTGCAAGTGATTTTCAAAGCCCGATTAGGATGCTTTGAACATGTTGCCTGTCTCTTGCCTGCTATGACATGATATGTCCTCAGTGAACATCTGCAGTTGAGGGCTCTCCACTGCACCTGGTCTGCCTGCCTGTGGGAGAAATCTCCAGCATGAAACTTTGCAATCCAATTCTGACACGTTCCATCAGTCACAGCATCTTCACACACACCACAGATCTTTTCTTGCCTTACAATTGCCCTTGTACCTTTCTTGAAATGACAAAGCCAAAGGGACAGAAAATGTTGCTTGTGTTCATGCATCTTCAGTGTGAAAATAGCCAACCATACACTCACCACTTGTGGTTAGATTTTTTATCACACGCTGATAGGACACCCGTCACAATACAGTCTAACACGGCAATTTTGAATGAGGTTAAAGACAAGTCATGGTATCCACCACAACCACAACCCCTAATCCTAACCCCAACCCATTGCCATGCACCAGACACCAGACCAGGTGTCCAAAGCCTGTCCCTGACTCCAGATGCCTGACTCTGGACATCATACCACAGAGAACAGTCTTTCCTCCTATTTAAACCTGTAAACCCTTGCAACCTAAACATCTAATGTCTAAAACCATAAAGCAGGTTTCCATGAAACAAGTTATATTAAATCAAGCAAATTAAATGAGGCAATGAGAGATGCATGAGGCTGCTGCTGGCATATCAAGACATACTCTTTGAAAGCAAAATTGATGAAAGTAAATAAGTAAATGTGGTGTCCTCCTGATTAAAAAATTCTGAGTAACAGGAGAAGCTATTCACAGAGTAAGAAGACCACCCATGGAATTTAAGAAAATGGTTGCACATTATACTTTTGATCAGACTCTTTCTTCCACAACAAAGAACTTTATGACTCTTCAATGAAGAGACACCTATATTATTTTAAACATTTTATTTATTTATTTTTAGAGGAGGGGAGAGAAGGAGAAAGAGAGGGAGAGAAACATCAATGTGTGGTTGCCTCTCACATGCCCTCTACTGGGGACCTGGACCACAACCCAGGTATGTGCCCTGACTAGGAATTGAACTGGATACCCCTTTGGTTTACAGGCCAGAGTTCAATCCACTGAGCCACACCACCCAAGCAGACATCTATATTTTTGAAAGAATTTGAATAATCCCTTCTGAAGAGAAGACATTCATACAAGTGGTATAAAAATAACAATGACAGAAAATATGTTCAATGGCTACATCATGACACATACCCCTTTCCAGACACTACACAGGCTATAATGAGAAAGCAAAACCGAGAAATATTAATAATCACAAACAAAAGTTAGAACGAATGACCATTTCTTTTGTAAATGTAAAATATTGCAGACCTTGTATAAAATGGTTTGGCATTTCCTCAAAACAATTACCCTACTGTATTCAATAACTGTACTTCAAAATATATAGCTGAGAAATTGAAAACAGATGTTACAACAAACTTATACACAATTATTCATAACAGCACTGTTAACAACAAATGAAAGGTAGAAAGTATTCAAATGTCCATCCACAGATAAATGAATGAACAAAATTTGGTTATTCTGTCACCAAAAAGGTACTGGAACTATGGGTGGCTTGCCCTGCCAAGGTCTCTTATGTGTAGATTCTTAACTTCCTGCAGTAAAAATTTCACAACACAAAGCTAGGGAATTTTAAGAGTTTGTATATTAAATCTAAGGACAGAGAAACAAAGAAAGGGCTTCAGAGAGAAGAGGCACAATCACAGCAACAAGAGCTAGCATAGGCGGAGCTGCTTCTTGGGAAACAGAAAAGTTAGACACAAAGAAGGTCCTTGGAGACAGGATCAGGGTGTGAGCCCAGGACAAGCTGCTGCTGCCCTCTGCTCCCCTGGCTGAAAGTCTCACAGGGACCTTTGGAGATTAGGAGAAACAAAGTAAAGATACGGAGCTAAGGAAAGAAGAGAAGGGAAAGCGCATGCGTGCTCAATGAACAGTGCATGCTGGGTCCTTTGTCTTAAGGGTTTTGCTTGTTTTCTAAAGTTGAGGATTTTAAATTGCCTCAACTTCATACACTTGGTTACTCACATTGACACAGTGACCCTCTGTTGACAGACACCAACACCACAGTCAAACTCAGACCTTTGACTCTGAATGCTGGACCCTGAAGCAGACCCGAAACCAAAACCTGGACTCCAGGCCCAAAGCCACAAACCCAAAGCTGTGGGCCCTCACCTGAGCCAGACCATGTGGTCTGAAGGCCAAACACCAGATGCCAAGGACTGAAATCAGACCCTTAATGTCAGATTCCATACACTAGAACCAAAAGCTTATCTGCATATGGACCTCACACGTCAACCCAGGACACAAAGCCATGTCCTAAGAGGTGCAAGACTGCAGACACACAACCGAATACAGTTTTGACCCTGGACACAGAACCCACATGATGCCATGGCCAGAATTTGGAGTTGGAGCCAGGCACCGGGCCCCCAGTGCCAGATGCAGGAGCTGAAATAGACCTTCACAATGTAAACAAACTTAAGATTCAATCAAACAAAATCTGTGTCTCTCTAAAAGTCCAAGCTTCAAAATTTTACCAAACCCAGAAACATTCAGCCAAAAGACAACAAAAAGGATGCTGACCTGGATGGCAGACATCCATGATCTCTCAGATGCAACAGGTTCAGAAGTTAGCACTGTCTCACCATTCATTCCACACTGCCAGCTTTTCAAAACTGTGGGAGATTAAAAAGTGATTATTTTCCACCAACCTTGTTGGATCCACCACCTGGGATAATCAAAATAACATAATCAGGTTAATACAAGATATTCAACATTTAATACTTGCATGAGTATGAATGAATAACGGACAATGAGGTGATATCAGGTATACAGGGTATTTTGGAGTATGGGGAAACAGGGTCTTGTGTTACAGACATAAAATGGGAGATAAGCAGGTAATTTATGGGAAGTGCAGCACACATGACATGTTGGTTTTTGTTACGCAATCCAAAAAACCATTGGACATGAGGGGTAAGGTAAAGGGTTGGACAGAGCCCTGCTTGGGATATTAATGTCTAAACCTATGGGGATTATGCTAGTTTCCTCTTCCTCAACCAGGTTCTTAAACTCTAGCCCTAGCCCTAGCCTTAACCCTAACCCTAGCCCTAACCTTCCTACTTGTGACAGTTCCCCTGTGTATGCTTAACTTCCAACTAACAAGAGCCCTGTTCATTTGATCCTTAACAGCCCTGTTTCTATAAATTTTTCACTCACCCCCTTTTCATCAAAAGCACAGAATCTGAAAACACCAGTGTTCAAAAACACTAGTATTGGCTCCCCTTTATTCTGTCTGAAGACTGAGCTTCCTCAGGTGAGACATCTCGAGAAGATTCCCAAGCAAGACATATCAAAGACTCTTACAACCAGTTCTCTAAAACTGGGTCTAGTTTTCAACTTCAGCTCTATCTCTCCACCTAGAATGTATCTCTCTTTACAAGTCCCATTACTTTCTTCTGAATACTTCTACTCATCAGTGCCTAACATATCCCATGCAATATTTATTACGTAGAGTAGGACAAAATGTAGTGAATCAAATCCTTTTCACTAAATACCTCATAAAGGACACACCTTTGATACATCGCAGAGGCCACATCCTCATCATATAGCGTCTCAAAACCCACAGCACTTACAAATATTTTGAAAAGTAATACCCAATATGCCCAGTGTATGTATCCACACTTGGGCTCTTAATGTGCATAAATTACTCACACTTTAAGTCCAATCATTTTGTTTTTAGCTTCCTTGCATATCATCAAATATTTGGCAGTACCTTGGTCTCTACAGAATAAACTGCCTGTAGAAAGTCAACCCCACAAAGAGGTAGAGAAGAGAGAGACACAGATTAACTGAAAGCATAAGAAGATAAGAGGAAGATGAAAACAAGTAGAGTCATGACTGGTGTGGCCCAGTGGGTTGGGTATCATCCTGTGAACCCAAATGTTACTGGTTCATTTCCAGTCAGGGATCATGCCTGGGTTGCAGGACAAGCCCCTGTTTGGAGGATGTCTGAGGGACAAATAGATATTTCTGTCCTTTTTTTCCCTACCTTTCTGTGTCCCTAAAAATAAATAAAATGTTTTTTAAAGAGATGAAAATATTTCATTGGAACCTAATTTTTAAAAAAAAGCAAGCAAAATATAACCAGCCACATTGAAATTAAGAACAATCTGACAGTAACCAGAGAGGAGGTGGGAGAAGATAATGGAAGGATATGGGGGAAGGATTTCAGGGACAACTATAAAAGACACATGGGCAAAACCAAGGGTGGGTGGAATCAGGGGAGGGAAGTGAGGATGGATAAGGTGGGAGGGCAGTGGTGGAGGGTAAATGCAGATAACTCTACTTGAACAACAATAAAATAATTGGAAAAAAAGACAAAAAAAAACGGAAGAAGGATGTGAATGTACTTTGGAGATCAAACTTGTGTTTGAGGTATCATTGGCAAACATGTTGTCCCATACAGTTGGTTCCCTTTTCACTTTGCTGATGCTTTGTTTATCCATGCAAAAGTTCTTATTCAGATGAAGTTCCATTTGTTTATTCTTTCCTGACAGAAGAACTAGCTTCAACACAACATGTCCATACCCACACAACAGAACACAAGATGTGGTGGATGGAGTGACCCTCAGTTAATCAGCTGGAGGGCAGGACCCACTAAAGAAACATTCAACAACAATAAAAAACCAAAGACATTCAGAGAGCCAACATAAATGACAGCCCAAGACCAACAAGCTCAAGAGATCAAGGAGACTGCACTACTGAGTTCACACTATAAACCCAGAGAGTCAGAAAAGATCAATTCATGAAGCAGAGGATAACAAGAAGACTCTCACAAATGATGGGAAGGCAAAGAAACAATCCTCAAATGAAAGGGAAGGAGGAAGCCTCAGGAACAATGCTAAATGAAATAGAAGCAAGTCGACTATCAGATATTGAGTTCAAAGCAGTGGTTATAAGGAAGCTCAATGAGCTCACAGAGAATTACCAAAAACTACAGGAAAACTACAATGAACTCACTGCAAACTATATATCAACATAAAAAAAGGAGATCGAAACTATCAACAAAGGCCAAGAGGAAATGAAGAATACAATTTCTGAACTGAAGAACACAGTAGGAGGATTCAAAAGCAGGCTACATGAAGCAGAGGATCAGATCAGCAAGATGGAGGACAAGTTAGAAAAAAAAACACTCAGAAAGAGCAAGAAAAGGAAAAGAAACTCAGAAAGAATGAAGAGGGCTTAAGGGAAGTGCAGGACAACATAAAACATAATAATACCCATATAATAGGGATACAAGAAGGAGAAGAAGAGCAAAGGATAGAAAGCCTGTTTGAAAAAGGAATGATGGAAAACTTCCCTAACTGGATGAGAGAAAATGTCACACAAATCCAGGAATCACAGAGTCCCAATCAAGAGGAACCCAAAGAGGCCCACTTCAAGACACATCATAATTAAAATGGCAAATTTCCAAGACAAAGAGAGAATCTTGAAGGCAGCATGGGGGAAACAGGAAGTAACAAAAGGGAGTCCCAGTAAGGCTAGCAGAGCTGACTTCTCAGTGGAAATGCTCCAAGCCAGAAGGGAATGGCAAGGAATATTTCAAGTAATGAAAACCAAGGGCCTGCAACCAAGACTACTTTATCCAGCAAGGCTCCCAATTAAAATGGAAGGCTGAAGAAGGGGTTTCCCAGACAAAAGAAGCCTCAAAGAATACACCTCCTAAAAACCAGCTGTGCAAGAGATACTAAAGGATCTGCTTTAAGAAGAGAGAGAGAGAAACACATGTATGAAAAAATGGAAATGAATAAGTACCTATCAATAATAGCCTTAAATGTAAATGGCTTAAATGCTCCAATCAAAAGACATAGAAGAGCTGAATGGATAAGAAATCATGACCCTCACACATGCTACTTACAAGAGACCCACCTGAGAACAAAAGACCTCCACCAACTGAAAGCGAAGGGCTGGAAACAAATATTCCAAGCAAATGGGCAGCGGGGAAAGAGCCAGGGTAGCAATACTCATATCAGACAAAACAGACTTCAGAAAAGGGGGCATAAAAAGAGACCTAGAAGGTCACTTCATAATACTCAGGGGAAGAATCCATCAAGATGTTTACAATAAACATTGTACATATATATGCACCCAACATAGGAGTGCCCAAATACATACAGAAAATCTTGGAGGACGTCAAGAAAGATATTGACAGCAACATACTTATAGTAGGGGATTTTAACACCCACTGTCAATAATGAATAGATCTTCCAAACAAAATATCAACAATCGTATTGTGGCATTGAACACTGTCCTTTATCAAATGGACCTAACTAATACATATTGAGCCTTCCATCCCAAAGAAGCAAAATGCACATTCTTTTCAAATGCACATGGAACATTTTCAAAGACAGACCACATGATAGGACACAAAACAAGCCTCAACAAATTCAAGAAAATTGAAATCATATCAAGAATTTTCTCTGACCATAAGGGGCTGAAACTAGAAACCAAACTCAAGGGAAAAAAAAACAAAAGACACAAACTCACAGAGATTCAATAGCATGCTATTAAACAATGAATGGGTCAAGAATGAGATCAAGGAAGAAATAAAAAAGTTTCTGGAAACAAATGAAAATGAACTCACAACAATCCAAAACTTATGGGACACAGCAAAGGCAGTCCTGAGAGGGAAGTTCATACCTAAACTTCCTAAAAAGGATGGAAACATTTTAAATAAACAACTTAACTCTACACCTACAAGAACTTGAGTAACAACAACAAAGACAGCCCAGAGCAAGTAGAAGAAAGGAAATAACCAAGATCATAGCAGAATTAAATGACATAGAGACTAAAAGCACAATTCTAAGGATCAATAAATACAGGAGCTGGTTCTTTGAAAAGATAAACCAAATTGACAACCTTTAAGCAGACTCATCAAGAAAAAAAGAGAAAGGACCCAAATAAACACAATCAGAAATGAAAGAGGAGAGATTACAACTGATACCATAGAAATACAAAGGATTGTAAGAAGTTAGTATGAAGAACTATATGCCAAGAAATTTGAAAACTTAGGTGGAATGGACAAATTGCTAGAAAAATACAGTCTTCCAAAACTCAATGAAGAAGAAGCAGAAAGCCTGAACAGACCAATAACAGTTGATGAAATTGAAGCAGTAATCAAAAAGCTCCCAACACACAAAAGCCCTGGACCAGATGGTTTCACAGGAAAATTTTACAAAGCATTTAAGGAAGAGCTAACCCCTATCCTTAACAGATTATTCCAAAAAATCCAAGAAGATGGAAGACTCCCAAACTCTTTTTATGAAGCCAGCATTGTCCTAATCCCAAAACCAGATAAAGACATAACAAAGGAAGAAAACTTCAGGACAATATTGCTGGTGAACACAGATGCTAAAATCCTCAACAAAATATTAGCAAACCATGTTCAGCAATACATTAAAAAGATCATACACCATGACCAAGTGACACTCATCCCAGGGATGCAAAGGTGGTACAATATTCACAAATCAAAAAATGTAATACATCATATAAACAAAATGAAAGACAAAAATTACATGATCTTATCAATAGATGCAGAAAAAGCATTTGATAAGGTACAGCACCCATTCATGAAAAAAAAAAAACAACCTTAGCAAAGTGGGAATAGAGGGAACATTTATCAACATAATAAAGGCCATATACGAGAGACCTACAGCCAACATTATTCTCAATGGGCAAAAACTTAGAGCTTTCCCACTAAGATCAGGAACAAGACAAGGATGTCCGCTGTCGCCACTCCTATTCAACATAGTATTGGAAGTTGTAGCCACAGCAATCAGACAAGAACAAGAAATAAAAGGCATCCAAGTTGGAAAAGAGGAAGCAAAACTGTTATTGTTTGCAGATGACATGATAGTGTACATAGAAAACCCTATAGACTCCACCAAAAAATAACTTGACCTAGTAAGTGAATTTAGCAGAACAGCAGGATACAAAGTCAATATTCAGAAATCAAAAGCATTTTTGTACACCAACAAGGAAATAACAGAAACAGATATCAGGAAAAAAATCCCATTTGATATAGCAACAAGAAGAATAAAGTATCTAGGAATAAACTTAACCAAGGATGGAAAAGACCTGTACTCAGAAAACTACACAACACTGAAGAAAGAAATTAAGGAAGACACAAACAAATGGAAGCATATACCATGCTCATGGATTGGAAGAATTAACATCATCACGTTCATACTATCCAAAGCAATTCATAGATTCAGTACAATACCTATGAAAGTACCAATGACATATTTCACAGATATAGAACAAACATTTCAGAAATTTATATAGAAACATAAAAGACCCCGAATAGCTGCAACGATTTTGAGAAAGAAGAACAAAGTAGGAAGGATCACAATACCTGATATCAAGCTGTATTACAAGGCCACTGTAATCAAAATAGCCCTGTAGTGGCATAAGAACAGACACATAAGCCCTGGCTGGCATAGCTCAGTGGATTGAGCACGGGCTGGGAACCAAAGTGTCCCAGGTTCGATTCCCAGCCAGGGTACATGCCTGGGTTGCAGGCCATAACCCCCAGCAACCACACCGCACATTGATGTTTCTCTCTCTCTCTCTCTCTCTCTCTCTCTCCATATATATATATATATATATATATATATATATATATATATATATATATATATGTATGTATATATATATGTCCCTCCCTTCCCTCTCTAAAAATAAATAAATAAAATCTTAAAAAATTAAAAAAAAAAAAGAACAGACACCTAGACCAATGGAACAGAACAGAGAGCCCAGAAATGAACCCAAGTCTCTATGGTCAATTAATATCTAACAAGGGGGAAGAAGCATAAAATGGAGTAAAAATAGTCTCTTCAGCAAACGGTATTGGGAGATCTGGAGAGCTACATGCAAAAAAAAAAAAAAAAAGAAAGAAAGAAAGAAACTTGGTCACCCACTTACACCATATACAAAAATGAATTCAAGTGGATAAAAGACTGAAATATAAGTCATGACACCATGGAAGTCCTAGAGGAAAACATTGGCAGGAAAATCTCAGACATTCCATGCAGCAATATCTTCACTGATATGTCCCATAAAGCAAGGGACATAAAGAAAAAAATAAACAAATGGGACTTCATCAAATTAAAAATCTTCTGCATGGCTAAAGAAAAAAAGCATTAAAATGAAAAGAGAATAAAGTATATGGGAAAACATATTTGCCGATAAAATCTAGGACAAGGGTTTGAGCTCCGAAATACATAAAGAACTCACACAACTCCATCCAATCCAGTTAAATAGTGGGCAAAAGACTTGAACAGACACTTCTCCAAGGAGGACATACAGAGGGCCCAGAGACATATGAAAAGATGCTCAGAATCACTAGCCATCAGAGAGATGCAAATTAAAACTGCAAAGAGATACAACTTCACACTGGTGAGAACGGCCATCACAAACAATTCAACAAACAAGTGTTGGAGACAATGTAGAGAAAAGGGAACCCTAGTACACTGTTGGTGGGAATTCAGACTGGTGCAGCCACTGAGAAAAGCAGTATGGAATTTCCTCAGAAAACTAAAAATAAAACTACCTTTTGACCCAGCAATTCCACTGCTGTGATTATACCCTAAGAACTCTGAAACACCAACCCAAAAGAACCTATGCACCCCAATGTTCATAGCACCACAATTTACTATAGCCAAGTGTTGGGAGCAACCTAAGTGCCCATCAGTAAATTAGTGGATCAAAAAACTATGGTACATTTACACAATGGAATTCTACACAGCAGAGAGAAAGAAGGAGCTCCTACCCTTTGCAACAGCATGGATGAAACTGGAGAGCATTATGCCAAGTGAAATAAGCCAGGCAGTCAGGGACAAATATCATATGATCTCACCTTTAACAGGAACCTAATCAACAAAAAAAGCAAGCAAAATATAACCAGAGACATTGAAATTAAGAACAGCCTGACAGTAACCACAGGAGAGGTGGGAGGGTATAATGGGGTGAAGGGTTTTCAGAAACAACTATGAAGGACACATGGACAAAACCAAGCGTGGGCGGGGGAAGGTGGAAGCAAGGGAGGGAGGTGAGATTGGTTGGGGTTGGGTGGGGAAGTAGTCGGGGGTAAATACAGACAACTGTAATTGAACAACAATGAAATAGTTTAAAAATTAAAAAAACCTTTTTATGAATCAGTATGTATCTGAATAGCATAACAATTAAATAAAGACCTTGGGAGAATTGATGCTTTGTAATAAAATAGAATTATACATTTGGAAGCATAGTACACATAAGTGTTTGTTGCTTTTAGAATTCATTCTTGCCCATAAAATTTCTGAAGGAAACTCAGTGGCCCTAGCTCTAGTGCAAATTCATTTGTTCACATCATTACTGCTAATTAAAGATTAAAATATTTCCCATTAAACCTGGTAGCTGTTTTTATTTAAAGAGAAGTTGACTTTCTCCATTTTATGTCTGGAAATTACTCACGATGTATAAATCAGAAATAATGACAATTAAGTAAGAACTTCAAGTCCTATTCACCCTGTGAGAGTACAGCTGTGATGTCTTTCAGAGATTTGTGACAGCTCAGCCCTAAGTACAAGCTCTATAAAATGATGGGCTTTGAAATGCTGGCCAGGGTAGAGTGAAAAGCAGCTGCTGGTGATAATACCAGACCCTCAGCCAGTACCAAGTTCTGGTTCAGGTCTAAGGACAAAGAACTTGTGGAGCCTTTCCTGGCCTCTCAGGACTTCAGCACCTGCCAGCTCCAGTATTCTGCAGGACAGAAGGCTCACGGGGAGCACTCCTAGGCAAGAGATGGAAACCAAGAGGAACCACCAGCTCCTCCTGTTCCTGATCCTTCCCAGCGTGCTCTTCTGACAAACAGTGGCTTCCTTTGGGAGCCCCTTCTGCTGTGGGGAATGATGTCTTGGAAGATAGGGACCAATCAAATACTAGTCAGATGCAGTCTTCACTGACATCTATTCCTGCATTCAAGAACAAATGGCTGCGAAGAAATTTTTGACCTCACTGACTGGAGATGCAAATAATCAGGGTAAACCTAAAGTGGAGGAGTCACAAAGTTGATAAAAAAAGAACTCTTTGGAGCAAAGCTGATAAAAAGTTTTCAGTGAATTCTAGAAGAAAAATGATTAGGTGAAGTAGTTTTATTTTGATTTCTAGAGAAGTAATTCAAGCAAACATCTTCAAATAAAATAAATTAAATGAAAAACAAATGAAATGCTATTTTGTTAAAAAAAAAAAAGAATTTATCAGTTTGCCATGGCTGGTGTGACTCAGTGGTCTGAGTTATTTAGTCAGAGGCACTAAATATGGAGGGATATGCAAAAAATAGGTATAATTTTGCTTCATTCACAATGGATGGTTACTGTTGCCTTGGCTGTCGTCATTTTATTTGGCAATCTAAGGGAAAAGAGGTCAGTGCCCCTGACTCAATAGCCAGGTATTGCATGTTTTACAAATCCTTGCGGCACACCAGTTGGAAATCGCTGCTCTGTCCAGTTTGAATTAGAGCTTTCTGCAACTCTTGTACATTTTTCCAAAGGCAAACAAAACAAAACAAAACAAAAAAAACAACCCCCACCCCCCCACCCCCCCACCCCCCGCCCTGAGTTCTTTTTAATTCCTAACTATGCCCTAAAGATGGCAGTGTTTCACGATAAACCACTGTGGCAGGTAAAGAAAACTCCAAAAGTTTCTTATGCTCTGTAACTGTAACACTTGCAAAATTTCACACAGGACTGTAGAAGCTGACAAGTCGTAACCAAAGCAACGGCCAGTTACTCAAGGTCGTACACAGACTCCCATGATAAGTTCCTGTGCTCTGTGACTTCTGCAAATTCCTCCTGCGTTTTCTCTTTGTCTCCCATATAAGGTAGCTGGACCTAACTTCCGCATTCGGCTTCTGTAACCTTGCTTCGCCACGTAGGTAGGAAGCCCGGGACTATTTAAACCCCGGGAGAGTGAGGATCGGTGCTCAGAGGATTTGGATGTTAACCACCCCCTCTGGGCCCCCGGGTAATAAAGTTTGTGCTTCATTATCTCCCCGTGTGTGGGTGGATTTTCCACAACACCACAAACCAACAAGTTTCCTTTTCCCTGGGAACCACAGTGAGCAGCCAATGAGGTCAGTGTTATATTTTGTAACCTGCAAATACTGATTCTTCTTAGGGTACAAATTGCTTTACCTACCTAGTCAGGAGATTCTTTCTCTTTCAACATACATGTCAGCTGAACACAGGACCCACTCCCAGAGCAACAATATGCCAAATAAAGTTCCTACCCCCCTCATCACCCTGTGCACGGAAATGATGTACCAGACTACTCACTGCAAATTTTACGAAATCATAACCAAAGAAAAGGAAAAATTGGGAATGCTCTATGGTCAGCAGTATCCAGGGTGTGGATTTGTTCTAACAGGTGGTCCTAATGGATGTGGGGTGCCTCAAAAGAAACCATGTGTTTGCTCACAGGCCACTTTGCATGCCTTACAAAAACAAGCCTGCTTATCTCCCACAATGGCCCTACGAAGCAGCGATCGTGATACCCACCTCACAAATGAGGAATAGGAACAATGGGAAGTCCTTACAGCTCCTCATGGCAGAGCAGAGATTCAAAGCCAGGTGAGGGCTCTGGACAGGATTCCTGAAACACTAAGACAAAGAAAACTTTGCAGGTGGCTGGCAAAACCAGAAACTGAACCAGCCAAGTCCACTTGAGGGTAGGGGAATTCATTAAACATGGAGGCCCAGACCCTGCCCCAGAGGTGCTCACTGAGGGGGCCAAGGTGTGGCCTAGGAAGATGCCCCTCTTGCTAACAGGTGGAACTCTCTGATGAGCAGCCCCTCTAACATTCAAGACTCAGAATGAAGCTTCAGGACCCTGTGGACAAACACCATCACTCCAGGCAAGGGCCCCAGGGACCCTGTTAAAAGCTGCACTGATGTCACTTGGCCAGGAGTTTGAGAAGCCTAAGTGGCCCCTCTGGACAAACAGACCACCGACCCACATTCTCATCCTGAGATTCAAGCATCCCTTGAGAGTCTTTTCTGGGGAGAAAAATGTTTTTATTTTCCAAGAGGTTCCTATTAAATTTCATCAACCCGGGGAGGCATAATTCAAGCTACTGCCACTCCCAATTAGCAGTGGCATCAATTTCTTGGAGAACAGGAAACTTGGAGGGTTTTGGGGGTGTAGGGAGGACATCTTGGGAGGATCCTGAGGAATAAGCCTTACCTCAGTTGATCTACACTGCATTCATATGAAGTAGGTTTATCATCTTCATTCATAGATGGATGAAGTGAGAAGTTCAGGTGACTATTGTAGGATTTGATCCCCAGCTGCTGCACACCGTCTGGTATCCAGCTCTCCTCGGTCCTTCCCCTCTCCTACACCATGCTGACTTGGCTCATCCATGTCACTTCCTTTGGGCACTGGGACCATAGCAAACACGAGTGGAACGTTGGAAAGTGCTTGCACATTTGGAGCTTGCTCTCTTGTCCAGGGATAAGCTGCAACCCCCATCATTTGAACAAGTCCCAGCTTGCCTCCTGGAAGATGAGTCCCCCCTCACCCCACCTCATAAGAGGCCTGACACAGCAGGGAAACTGTGAAGAACTGCCTCACCAGCACATAGAACTGAGGAATAAATGTGTGCTGTTCTAAGCCACTAAGTTTTGGGACTGTTTGTTACACAGCAACAACCAACATGAGAAATTATGTGACTCATGCAAAGTCACACAGGCTGCTGAAGGCAGGGCGTCTGTCTCCTCACCCATAGCACTCTGTATTCACCTCAAGGAAGGCTGTTCAAAATCCTCCTGCAGCCTGCAGTCCCCTGCTGGCCACCCACCTTGGGGAGAGGTCCATGCTCCCAGGATGGTGTGTAAAATATTTAGCATGTAAGTCTCTAGCATGTTGAAATGGAGCAAGATCCTAGAGGTTCCTGTTATTCCTGGAATGAGCCCTAGTGCTTGGATCTCAGCAGCTCTAGGGTCACTGAGGGAGCAGTTATATACCAACTAGAATGGACAGTTTGTTACTTAAACCACCAGTCCAACTGTACAAGGTGAGTACCAGTGCATCGCCAGCCCCACTGGTGACAATATTTGACCTCCCAGTTCATGGCTTTGAAGAATCTAGAAGTTTGTCCCACAACTTCCTGAAAGATTTCCCCTAACACAGCCCACCCCACAGCCACACTGCCACATGGTTCACAGGTCCTTGTTCGGACACCACACAAAAACAAGACTCTTCTCAGATAATTTATTCAGAATTTTCATATAAACAGGTAATTACCCCATGTTTTACATGCAACACAATTTCAAACCCCCCACCCTCACCCAAAAAAAGGCATGTTCTGTATATGGCATTACTTGGCTTTTGTAGGAAAACATCGAAAATTATAACTGAGCTACTGGTGTGTTTTGTCTTTCCAAGTTGTTCTCCACAGAAGCCAAGGCACATTCGATCCTGAAAGGCTGAGGGTGCACAGGTGTCTGCTGCTGACACACGGGGCCAAGGCCACCCCCACCCAGACACACACGGTCGGAGGACCTGGCCGATCCTCAGTGTGCGTGTGGACACACACTTGCTTGGGGGACTACTCCTTCCTTCTCACACGGAACCAAGAGCCTCAGATTTATGATCTGGTTCCTAACAAGCATGTTTAGGGCCCACGCCCAAATAAAAATCTGGCCGGAGGTTGGTTCTGGACCTTGACGGGTATCAGGTGACAGCAAGTGGAAAAAGTCATTGTCCCCTCTGTTTCTGGGGGGACCCTAAGGAAACATTTGCCTTCAGTCGAAGCCCCTGAAACTTATTTTGCATGTTTGAAAAGAACACATGCCAATCAGTTCTTTCCATTCCCAACCTCACCTCTGGTGTAAATCAATATTCTGAAGAACATTCTGGAAGGTTTTCTGAAAGGACACCATTCTACATGCACCATTTATGTACAATCATCATTTCCCCATTCCTCACCCCCAACAAAAACCATAATTTCTGAATAGCCTGAGGTGTCGAGGACTCGCCAAGTGGCATCCACAAGTGTTTTAACACCACCTTCCACCAAAGTAGAAAAATGATTGACGATGGGACTACAGCACATCCACTTACCCAGGCGGCTGCAGGAACTGTGCCCTGAAACGATGTCCCTGCCCACTCACTGACTGGCATTCTGACGACTGTAGATGGACACCTCCCAACCCAACCAGCACAGTTCACGGCAGCCCATCCACGCCTGAGCACTCCGTGTGCTGGCAGCAGTCTCTGCAGCTGTGGGCTGCATGCACAGAGCCTTGCCTCAGTTCCCATGTGCTCTCTCAGTTGTGCTCAACATCTCTTCGAGAGCCTGCAGTGTTTTCCCTGCATCTGGGACAGCTCCTGGAACACTAGCGTCCCCAGATGTGCATTTGACGTCACTGGTCCAGGGAGAAAGCGGTTTGTTTGGTATTCTTCCCATAAGAAGAAACTACATGGATTTCACCACATGACTGAAAAGGGTTTCATAATAGAGTGACATCTTTAAAAACAAACAACAAAAACTGTCAACCTAGGCTGGCTTTGTTGCTTTTTAGCCATCACTACAACCCCCCAGGACAACCACGACTTCCTAGGACCGAAGTTCTGTCATTATAGTCACCATCACTTGGTGCACAAGGAGGTGTGTGATCCGACGGCTACTCACTCATCTCACTGCAACAGCAGAGACAACTAAATAAAGTCTGTGAAGTCCTGTCTGCACAGGGGACCTGCCTCTGTACCACACCTCTCCAGGGCAAGCAGAAACGTGTGAGTCTGCAGGGTAGTGCCTAAAAGTATGACAAGTGCGGCAGGGTTTGGTGAACAGGACAGCAGTCCTGCTGGCCCTGTCCAGACTCACGCATGGGCTCTCATAACCCCACAAGGTAAAACCAACCGTATTGGCTTGAGATCACCAAACCACAACATAGAGGTGCAAGGTTCTGCTGCTAAAAAATGCGTTCAGTATGCTGGTGGGTTTGGAGTTGGGATTTCTTGACATGCCTCCCAGGAGACAGTGCACTGGGTGTTTGCATGTGAGGTGCCCATGAGAGTGATTTGATTCACCCTAACACAGCGTCTCAGTCCGAAAGTAGTGGGGACAAGTCACAGAGTGACCAGGGCACCTGTGGTGCTCACTTCAAGGGGATGCAATGGGACAGGGGGAGGCCAGCTCTGAACCAAAGCCTGCTTTTCCTTGGAGGGAGACTGAGCGACCACTCCCTCCAAAGAGGAGCAGCTCAGGCCTGGGCACCCCACAAATCATATGCATAACATTGACCTAAAACTCAGTTCCTATTTGGGAAGCATGGTATCAATGAAGAGAAGTAAAAAATAAAATAAAAAAATTTCACAAAGATTAAAATCAGAGAAGACGATCACCTGCTAGAAAAAGGGTCTACTACTCACAGAAAGCCACACTTCATCCCAAATGCCCCCCTTGAAATTCTGACTGGTCCCTGGCATCCAGAATCAGTGGATGCGGAGTTTTCCTGATTCGGATCAGATCCTGGCAGAGTTCTGAAGTCTTGAAGACATCCGTTACTGAACCTCATCCTAACAGTACTGAGGTAGACTATGCTGGAGAAGAATCACCATCCCACATTCACCTGTTTATTTTTCTTTGATAAAAACTTATGTGCACTCCATTTTTTAGAAAAATGATTTTTAGTGATTTTATATTAAAATAAATTATTTTCCCCTGATGTAAGAAAAACTTTCTGAGTTAGAAAAATGTGAAAATTGCTGGCAACTGTAGTCTAGAGCCACTACAAATTTACTATGAAAAGAACCAAATATCTAGACCTATGTGGTATTTTTTAAATTTGCATAAAGACCTTCTCCTATGTACAGAGTGAGCTTGGTAAAAATAATTTCTGTACTCTTGCTCCTTGTACCCAATCGAGGAGGCTCCCCAGAAATATTTTACATGCTCTAATTTCTCAAATCTTATAAATAGGAGAGCAATAGACAATTGGTGTTTGTGTCTACCTGTGTTGTTAATCAGGAATTGAAAAGTTTGGAGGTTGCACTGAGTCTCTATCTGTTCTTGAGTCCACAACTCAAGAGAAGAGAAGGAAGCCGTCAAAAACCTGTGAGGAAATGCACTCAGGGGTGATCAGGGTGATGATTCTCACGAACCAAAGTAACAAGTTCACTGTGTTCTTTACTTGAGCAGCTGTGGTTCTTTTCACCAAATAAAGAAACTGTGGATTCACGCTAGTTCAGAAGTCTGGGGGAGTGTGAAGGTCCTCGGCGTTTTCTCCCCTGGGCTCGACTTCGTTGGGGCTGCAACACTGTAAGCACCTGAGAGTTCTGCTCAGGCCCCACACCTGGCCCAGCTGAGGTCACAGCACAGAGCAGCTTCTGGGAGGCTAGTTCTGAGGACAGCTGGATGCCCTGAGGTTGCAGGGGATGGACAGAGAGGCCCGCACTTCTTATTGCTCAGTGTCCTCTAAGTCCATCTGTGCCGTCACACATGGGGATATGATTCTGTCGTGTCTGCAGAATAACTAGAGGATATGTACCCCCAGTTGAGGAAGAGCTTGAGGTACACAGAGGGAAGCAGGAGATCCAAGAGCCACAAGTGTATTTGAAGATAGGGCTCAGTTCCAGGTGGCTGCCAGCTTCCCCAAGCAGAAACCTAACCATCCATCAAACCCAACTGTCCATGCCCTCAGCACGGCCTCATCACATCCAAAAGGGTTAGCAGCAACTGTGGCTTTATTTCCAGAAAGACAGATGCCTTGAAGACCAAGCAAAGAGGCCCTTCCTGCCTAGCACCCTATTCCCACACAGGGAAACCAACCCACCAACCCTGCCCCCAACCCAGGAAACAGTCAATAACTTATGGGGCGGATTGGAGATTTTTTAAAACTAAAATGTGTTACAAATGTATTCTCAAAACTCTTTATCATCTCAGTTTTCCCCCCTTTTTCTTATGTCCTGGTTCTGTTTGGTCTTTAAAAGATCCATTATCACTCCAAACCACTCCCTCAGCCCCTGGAAAACTAGTTTTCACCAAAGTTAAGGGACAGAAGACTCCTGAGGCTAGACTAGGGCACATGAGACTCTATTGAGGGCGTAGTCTCTGGTGAATGAGAAGGAAGGAGGGGAACCAGGATGCTCACACACTTGGAAAAGGAGAATCTTCACGAGCCGATCCCCAGAGCTGCACCTCAGCACGAGTGCTTTGCACGCACACACACACAGCAACCCTGCCTGCCCTGAACGCACATGCACACACACCGGGACTGCAGGTTATGGAAAGTATAAAAGCAGCAGCTATTGGTCAATTTGAGAAACTACTTTTGTGAAGGAAAAAAAAAATTCTTCAGCCTGGATGAGAAAAACCTCCCAAAAGTTCACTCCATAAAGCCTGAAACTCTACTGGAACAGCATGTTTTTCTTTCTTTCAAACTTTCGTTCCATGAACAACTTTTATGTTTTACACTGTAGCTCAGACACCAGCCCCCATCCCCACAAAAAGTCCTTTTTCAAAAACAGGTGCTTTCTTTCAATCAACTGGAGAAAGAAGTAACATCCTGGCCTGACCCAGCAGCTGCTGCCAAGGGCAGCAGCCGTGGTAGCCTCGCCCTCTACGTTCAGCCAGACTCTCCAGCCATGGGTCAGACCAGCAATCGGACAGTGGTGGTTTGAGGTCGTGCGATGAACACACGCAGAGAGCAATGATCTCTCCGCTCCACTGACACCGGCAGAGTCCTGGGAAAATCCTGAGTTTCTGAAGACCTTCCAACCAGAGGAGAGTGAAGTGGGGAGCCCCTCCCGCAAGCAGAAGCTGTTAGGAAGGGCTGGACCTCGGCAGAGTCAGGGCCCGCCCATTTCTCTTGGCCCCGTTCATGTGGGTGTAGGGGACGTGCTCCTCGTAACTTCGCTTGAGGCCCAGGGGGGACCCCACCACCTCCTCCCTCGGGAAGTGTGAGGGCCGGTCCAGGGGCACGCTCTCCATGTCCTCACACTCCATCTCCAATTCCTCGCTCTCAGGTGCCTTGTTCTCCTCGCTGTGAAAGAAGGAAACTTCTGGAAAGGTGGGGTGCAGGTCATCCTTAAGCAGGTCAACGATCTCTAGGAAGGTCGGCCTCATCTTGGGGTTGAACTGCCAACACATGCGCATCAGTTCGCTGCTGTGGGACAGAGGACACATTGAGGATGAGTCCAGGCTTCCCACCCAGCAGTCCCACCCACCACCCTAGTCAGATGGCATATTCATTTCAGACAGCGGCTACACACACAGGTAATGGTTAAGCAAAAGCAGCAATTTTATTGGGGGTGAAGGTCAGTTTTCAAAAGAGAACTGAAGGGGCTGCCTTAACCCAGAGATAGGTCAAGAATGGCCTCTCTTGGTGTTGCCACATGGTGAAGACCACAGTTCCTCATTGTTATACATCCCCACTGCTGACGGCCATGGCTATTGTGGTTTGAACCTGGAAAGCCAGCTCTGAGAGGCCACTGCACAGGCCCAGCTGTCACTCTTTTGAGGATGGCAGGAGGACATTACACCTTTGCTTGGCCAATAGCAAAGAGGACAGGTGCTGAGGGCTTGGGATTTCCATTCTCACCCCTTCCTTTCCCCACTGTAACTTCTTCTAGGGCAGGGTTGGCAAACTTCGGCCCCCTCACCAAACCCGACCACCCTGAGTGTTTCTGTCTGTGAACATTTATTGGTAAACACTGTCCACCTTCTAGCTACAGCAGCAGAGCTGCAACAAAGAGCACCACGGCCCACAGAGTGAAAATTCTAACAATATGGCCCTCTGCAAAAAAGTCTACAGAGCCCTGCCTTAGTGCTCCTGAGGTTCCCTGGTCCTGGAGCCAGAGCTGGCTGCTGACTGGCTAGGAGAGGGCCTCCACAAGGCAACAGTTTGAAGTGCTTTGCTCAGAGACTCTAAATAACTCTGCATCATACTTTTCTTGATAAGCAGTCCCTTCAAAACATATTTTTAAAGTTGGTGTCTTATTCTTTTGGGGATGAAGCATAAAAATGGCCTCTCCCCACGAATTTTCAGATCAAACTTTTTTCTTAAGCAACACTGATAAAGGATTTCATATGTAATAAATGCTCATTGTAGAAAGTTAGAAAAAAACCCAAAATACAGGGAAAATGCAGCTCACACAGTACTCTCCTTCAGATACAATCTCTTGTCTTTTATCTGGACATATTTGGAAATGTAATATATACACACTTTTTCACTTAATATTTAACTGGTTTATGCACTGAGTTATAAAACATTTTATAAGCATCATTTGAAATTTCAATTGCTACATCATATTCATGTATCAATTTACTTGGCAATTCTCATTTTGTTGGATTATTTGTTTAAATCATTTCAATTTTTTGAGACTTTAAAAATAACTTCCCAATTCCCAGTCAGGGTACATGCCTGGGTTGTAGGCCATGACCCTCAGCAACCGCACATTGATGTTTCTCTCCCTCTCTCTCTTTCTTCCTCCCTTCCCTCTCTAAAAAGAAATACATAAATAAAATCTTTAAAAAAATAACTTTGTTCTGGGTAGCTCTTATAACAGGAAGATAAGAATGGTTATCTAGCCATACCGTTGTTAGCACTGAGTGTTAAACTCACCCTGCTTTCTTTCCTCTCCCTCCTTCCCTCCATTCTTTCCTTCCTTTCTTTCGTTGTTAATTAAGGAAGACAGTAGTTTCCTTTCCTTTATTTTATACTCATTGGACTATTAGTGGGGCTGAATGATTTTGCAACTGTTTAGTGGTATGTGTATATGAGTATGTGTTGTTCATTTGATCTCATAACAAATATTCAAAACAAAAGTTTTTTAACGTTTATGCTTACTGACTTATTTTTTCCAGTATTATTGAGATATAATTGAATATAACATTATATTAGACTTGTGACAAAATTTTAAGTGGATAGAGAATTATACCTCAGTTTCTCACCAAACTCCCCAATTCCCCTCCAAAAGTATGATATACAAACTCAGAGGTCATGGAAACATAAAATATGCAAACATGAGCACACATGTAGATATAAGCAAACACTAGCACACATATAGACATATGAGGTAGCAACACTACCACACATATAGACATGATATACAAACATAAGCATGCAGGTAGACATAAGATATACAAACATAAGTATGCATGTAAACATGATATACAAATACAAATACATGTACAACATGCAATGCCTTTTAAATGAGCACCCATTGGGGAGATAAATAGTGATGGAAGGAGACCTGAGTTTGGGTGGTGAACACAAAATAAAATATACAGATGACACACTGCAGAACTGTAGACCTGAAACCTATATAATTTCATTAACCAATGTCTCCCCAATAGAGTCAATTAAAAAAATTTTTTTAAATAATTAAATAAATAAAGAAATACCCCTTTCTACACTTACAGTCTATCTGGACAATTGTCAGGCTGATCCAGATGTCCTCCATCCATGACAAATTTCAACACCTGCTCATTGGAGAGGCCTTGGTATGGCTGTTCTGCCAAGCTGGTGATTTCCCAGAGGACCACACCAAAGGACCTGCCAACAACAGTTGAGAAGAGTAACAAAGAACAAAAAAATATTTAAACACACACACACAACTTTCTTGGTTTACTACAACCTGGTGGGCTACTTATTTAAATAATCCAGATTCACTTCCTCTCAAGATGGCAGAGTAGCTAAACGCTCTGCCTGCACCCTCCTGTGACCACATGAAAATTACAGCTGAGTTACAGAACAATCAGCCTGGAAGAGCATCTGAAGGCTAGCTGAAGAGAAGTCTTATAACGAAGGACATAAAAAAGCAGCCACGTTGAGACTGTTAGGAGGGGCGGAGACATAGAACAGGGTGGCCCCACACACCTGTGTGGAGGTTGAGAATCAGGAGGGATATCTCAGCTGCAGAAATTCCCCTGAGGAGCAAGGGGGCCTAGGCCCGCATGGGACTCCCCAGCCCGGTGCTGGGAAGAAGAGCCCACAAAATATCCGCTGTAAAAATCAGTAAGGATTCTGTCCATCTGGGTGAGAGGAAAGGCTTCAGGAAACTGACATCCTCTTAAAGGGCTCACACAGAGACTCACTTGCTCTCAGGCACTTACCATGGGCTCTAGTGGAGAGACAGCAGCTGGGGGTGGCAAGGGGTGGGGGAGGGGTTGTCACTAGAGATATACAGAGAGAAACAAATTGTGTGGCTTCAGAGCAAGGGCTGGAGAAACAGCTCCTACCACACAGCCAAGTGTGAATCTGCATTAGCTTAATGAACTCCACTCCCCGACCCTCACAACCATGAGACTATGTCTGACCCAGCTCACCTACTGCCTGAGTCTTTCAGCAGCTGAGCCGTATGAGCAGTCCGAAGGCAGCAACGGGCCTTGGGGTACCCTGTGCCTTTCACTAGCGTCCCAAGGCCTGGTACTGGTGGCAGGAGGCCTCAGTTCACAGTGTGGCCTCTCCCATGGACCTCCAAACCCAGAATAGGCAACTACCAACCACAGAACACTTTGCAGCTTCCACAAGGTAGCCTCAGACCAGTCACAGCCAGTGGCTAGTGTAGATCTGTACCAGAGTTCCTCCCCAGAGGCCTCAGAAACAACACACCCAATGGCCACCTTCACACCACAACAGAGAACCACCCGATTAAGTAAACAAATGACATACCCAAAGGGTGGTCTCAGCTGGCATCAGAGTCCACTCGGGCAAACTTGACTCTGTGAGGTCAGCCCACACACAAAAGCTCATTCCCTGTGGTAGTGGCCAATCCTTACAGCCAGACAGCCTGAGGGTTAATATCTTCCACTGCAGTGCCAACAGCAATTGAGACTCAACTAGAACAGAATCCGCATAAGGGGCAGTCCGGGAGCATGAGGTTCAGGTGATCGGTGAGACTGTACCACTGGTCCCCACAGGTGACATACTACATAAGGCCATCCTGCCAACACTGGGAGACATAGCGGCTCTACCTAATACATAGAAGCAAACACAGAGAGGCAGCCAAAATAAGGGGACAAAGAAACATGTCCCAAATGAAAAAAGTGTAAGAAAACTCCAGAAAAAGAACTAAATAAAATGAAGTCGAGCAACCTACCAAATACAGAGGTCAAAATACAGGTTAAAAGGATGCTCAAGGAACTTAGGGGAAGAATAGATAAATTCCATGAAAACTGCAACAAAGAGATAGTAAGCACAAGAAAAGAACATGGAAACCATAAAAAAGAACCAGTCAGAAATGAAGAATATACTAACTGAAATGAAAAATACGCTAGAAGGAATCAACAGAAGATTGGAAAAAGCACAGAATTGAACCAGCAATCACAAAGTACCTAAACAGCAAAAACACAAAGGAATCCAAAAAAATAAGGATAGTTCAAGGGTCCTCTGGGACAAGATCAAGTGCAACAACATTCAGAAGAAGGGACCAGAAGAAGAGAGAGACCAAGGGATTAACAACCTATTTGAAAATATAATGGAAAACTTCCCTAACCTGGTGAAGGAAATAACATGCAAGTCCAGGAACCACAGAGAATCCCAAACAAGATGAAGCCAAAGAGGGCTGCACCAAGGCACAACATAATTAACATGGCAAAGGTTAAGACAAAACGAAAATCTTAATAGTGGGGGTGGGGGGGGTGGATAAATGCAGTTAGTTACCTACAGGGGAGTTCTCATAATACTGTCAGCTGATTTTGAAACAGAAACAAACTCTCCAGGCCAGAAAGGATTGAGATGAAATAGTCAAAGTGATGAAAAGCAGGGACCTACAACTAAGACTACTTTCCACAGCAAGGCTATCATTTAAAATTGAAATAGAGATAAAAAGCTTCCCAGACAAGAAAAAGTAAAGGAGTTCATCACCACTAAACAAGTGTAACAAGAAAGTTAAAGGGGCTTCTTCAAGAAGATTATTATAAAAAGATCATAAATATAAACAATAAAATGGAAATCACTACATAACTAACAATAATCACTTAAGAAGTAAATGGACTAAATGCTCCAATCAAAAGACATAGGGTAGCTGAATGGGTAAGAAAACAAGACCCATATATATGCTGAGTACAAGAGACTCACTTCAGATTGAAAGACATACACAGACTGAAAGTAACAAGACGGAAAACATATTTCATGCAAATGAAAATGAAGAAAGAGCTGGGATAGCAATACTTAGACAAAACAGATTTTAAAACAAAGGCAAATTAAGAGAGAGAAAAACATTTCATAATGATAAAGGAATTAATATGACAAGAGGATATAACCCTTGTAAATACCTTTGTACCCAACATTGGAGCACCTAAATACATAAAGCAAATACTGATAGACATAAAGGGACAGATCAATAGAAACACAGTCATAGTAAGGGGCTTTAACATACCATTAACACAAACGGATAGATCTTCCAGACAGAAAAGCAGCAAGGAAACAACAATCTTAAATGATACATTAGACCAGGTGGATTTAATTGGTATTTCTAGAGCATTTCACCCAAAAGCAGCAGAATATACATTCTTTTCAATTGTACATGGAACATTTTCCTGGAGAGACCAAATGATAGGCCACAAAACGAGTCACAATAAGTTTAAAAAGACTGAAATCATATCAACCATCTTCTTCAAACACAAATCAACCAAAAACAAAAAAACTGAAAACACACAAACACATGGAGGCTAAATAGCGTGCTACTAAACAATGAATGGGTTGACAATGAGATTATGGGAAATAGTCTCATTTGTTCTCAAGATACCTTGAGAAAAATAAAAATGAAAACACAACAACCCCAAATCTATGGGACACAGTAAAGGCAGTTCTAAGAGGAAAATTCATAGCAACACAGACCTACCTCAAGAAACAAGAAAAATCTCAAATAAACAATCTAATCTTACACCTAAAGAAACCAGAACCATAAAAACAACAACAACAACAAAAAAGCGCCAAATGAGGAGAAGAAAGAAAATAAAAAAGATCCATGCAGAAATCAATCAGATGGAGTATAAATAAACAATACAAAAAAATCAATGAAACCAAGAGCTGTTTTTTTGAAAAGATAAACAAGATTGATGCACCTTTAACCAGACTCATCAGGAAAAGAGACAGAGGACTTAAATACATAAAATCAGAAATTAAACAAACTGCATCACAGGAATACAAAGGATAATACTACTACCAACAATTATATACCTACAAATTGAACAATCTGGAAAAAGTGGATAAATTCCTAGTAACATCAATCTTCCAAGAATGAATCAAGAAGAAACAGAAAATCTGAAAGGAACAATCACTACTAACAAAATTGAATTAGTAATAAAGAAATTCCTAACAAACAGAAGTCCTGGACTGGATGACTACACAGTGAATTTTAGCAATTCAAAGAAGAATTCAAAGAAGAATCAACACCTATTTTACTCAAAATATTCCAAAAAACTCAAGAGGGAGGAAGGCTTCCAAGTTCATTTTGTGAGGCTAGCATTGTTACCCTGATTCCAAAAAAGAAAAATTATAGGCTGATATCCCTAGTGAATACAGATGCTAAAATCCTCAACAAAATATCAGCTAACCAAATTTAGTAATACATTGAAAAGATTATACACCATGATCAAGTGGGAGTTATTCCTGGAATCAAGTTTGGTTCAATATCTACAAGTCAAGTAACATGATACATCACATAAATAAAAAGGATAAAAATCATATGATCATGTCTAGATACAGAAAAAGCATTTGACAAAATCCAGCACCCATTTATGATAAAATTCTCAGCAAGGTGAGAATAGAGGAAACATTTCAACATAATAGAGGCTAATATCATACTCAAAAGGGAAAAGCTAAAAGTGTTTTCCTCAAGTTCAACATAGTCCTGGGAGAACAAGCCACAACAATCAGACAAGAAGAAGAAATAAAAGGCATCCAAATTGACAAGGAGGAAGTAAAACTGTTATTATTTGCAGATGACATAATATTACATATAAAGAACCCTAGAGATTCCACCAAAAAAAAATTTAGAACTGATAAATGAATTCAGTAAAGTAGCAGGATACAAAAAATAATATTCAGAAATCAGTTGCATTTTTGTACACTAATAATGAACTATCAGAATGGGAAATTAAGATAACAATCCCATTTACAACTGCATCACAAAATACCTAAGAATAAATTTAACCAAGGAGGTAAAAGACTTGTATGGTCCTTGGAAAATTATAAGATGTTAAAAAAATGAACTGAAGAAGATATAAATAATTGGAAACATATACTATACTCATGGGTAGGAAGAATTACCAAAAGTAATCTATAGATTTAACGCAATGCCTATGAAAATGTCAATGGCACTTTTCCCAGAACTAGAACAAATAATTGTAAAAATTTTAAATACTTTTCAAAGGTTTTATTTATTTATTTTTAGAGAGGGGGGAAGGAGGGAGAAAGAGAGGGAGAGAAACATCAAAGTGTGGTTGCCTCTCACATGTCCTCCACTGGGGACTGAGGCCACAACCCAGGCATGTACCCTGACTGGGAATCCAACCGGCAATCCTTTGGTTTGCAGGCCAGTGCTCAATTCACTGAGCCACAGCAGCCAGGGAAAATAATTGTAAAATTTAAATGGAATCACAAAAGACCCCGAAGAGTCATAGCAATTTCGAGAAAGAAAAGTAAAATTGGAGATATCATGCTACCTGATATCAAACAACACTACAAGGCTACAACAATCAAAACAGTATGGCACTGGCATAAAAACAGACATATAGATCAATGGAACAGAACACAGACCCCAGAAATAAACCCATACCGATATGGTCTATTAATACTTGACAAAGAAGGTAAGACACAGTCTATTCAATAAATGGTGTTGGGAAAATTGGACAGATATATGCAAAAATTGAAACTAGACCACCTTCTTAACTATTTACAAGAAATAGGACATGAAACCATAAAACTCCTAAATGAAAACATAAGACAATAAAATGTATGACATTTCTCTTAGCAATATTTTTTCTGATATAAGTCCCCAGGCAAGGAAAACAAAAGAAAAAATAAACAAATGGAACTACATCAAACTAGAAAGTTTTGTACATCAATAAAGCAAAAAGACAACCTGCCAAATGAGAAAAGACATTTGCCAATGACACATCTGATAAGGTGTTAATATCCAAAATGCATAAGGAAATCATAAATTCAACACCAAAAAAAAATCCCCAACAACAAGCAATCCAATTATAAAAATGGGCAAAGGGGCTGAATAGAAACTTCTCCAAAAATGACACACAGATGGCCAGTTAATGCTTATAAAGATGCTCAACATCACTAATCATCAGAGAAATGCAAATTAAAACCACAATGAGATACTACCTCACACCTGTCAGAATGGCTACCACTAAAAAAATCAACAAACACCAAGTGTTGGTGAGGATGTGGATAAAGGCAACCCTCATGGACTGTTAGTGGGACTGCAAGTTGGTATAGCCACTGTGGAAAACAGTGTGGAGGTTTCTCAAAAATTAGAAATAGAACTACCTTATGACTCACCTCTGAACATTCATCTGAAGAAATCCAAAACACTAATTTGAAAAGATATATGCACCCCTATATTCATCGACCCATTATATTTACAATAGCCAAAATATGGAAACAACCTAAATGCCCATTAATAAAAAATTGGATAAAGATGTGGTATAATACATATATTTATAATGGAATATTGCTCAGCCATCAAAATAAAATGAAATCTTATCATTCCCAACAACATAGATGGACCTAGCAGGTATTATGCTAAGTGAAATGGGTCAGACAGAGAAAGACAAATACATTGTGATTTCACTTACATGTGGAATCTAAAAACCAAAATCAGCTAATAATTAAAACAGAAACAGACTCATGGACACGGAGAACAAACTGAGGGTTGCCAGATGGGAGAGGGGTTGGGGAGCTGGATGGAAACAGTGAAAGGATTGAGAAGGACACATTGGTGGTTACAAAACAGTCACAGGGATGTAAAGTGCAGCACAGAGAATAAAGCCAATAATATTGTGATAACTATGTATGGTGCCAGATGGGTACTAAACTCATCTGCTGGGATCACTTCATAAATAATTACAAATATCGAACCATTATGCTATACACCTGAAACTAACATAATATTAAATGTCAACTATAATTGTAAAACAAATAAATAAAAATGAAAAAACAAACAAACAAACAAACATTTTTATGCTGCATTCAGAAATGCCTTTAAGATTAGTCCCGAATGGAATGGAATGGAATGGAATGGTGGCTAGCTGCTCAAGGGTCCTCAGACCTGACACTTCCTTCATTTTCTGAGGGCTGTGAGGAAGGTAGGTTTTAACTGCACCTCTTCCTTAGACTAGTGGAGCAACCTGAAATTCAAACCCAGCGTTCTAGCCCCCAGCCCACACTCCTCCACTCACCACATGTCAGAGGAGGTGGTGAAGACCCCGTCTTTCAGGGACTCTGGCGACATCCACCGCACGGGGAGTAGGCCTTTGCCGCCTTTCCGGTAATAGTCCGTTTCATAGATGTCTCTGGTCATCCCAAAGTCTGACAACAAAGCGTTCACAAACTTTTACCCTTCAGCCTTTTTACCCTGTGGCTCAGGTGTCTGCCATCCTCACTGCCTCACCACTGGCAGAGCCCTCAGATGGGCTCACCGGGCCCAGGTGTATGCTTGCCTGGGTGGCTGCCAAATCCTGGGAGAATGGATTCTGAAGGTGCTCGTGGGATGTGGAGGGAGAGGATGGGCCACCACTTAAAGGAAGGAGAAGGAACCACCAAGTGGCAAGGAAGCAATGCTCCACCCACAGCTTGGGAATCCCAGGCTCAGAAACGCTTCCTTCCCACCCAGGACTCACAAGCATCCCAAAGTATTGACTCTCTGTAGCCAATACACTGCTCCCCATTGGATATGGCCCCACCTAACTGCTAGCTGTTCCACCAAAAACCCAGAGTCGGCCCCTCCTTTGACCACTCTCTTTCCTCACATGCATAACTGTGGTGAGTCCTACCCACCCTCCCTCCACGTTCCCCTCTAACCAGCTATCTATTCCCCTCCACTGCTCTGGAACCAACCAGGTCCACCATCTTCTTTCACCTACAGGACCCTCCCTCCATCCTGACCCTGACAGCCCACTCCCCAACAGAAGCTACATAAATAGGACGGCATCACTTTGCTGCTTCCTGCCTCCCTTGCTGATATAGGGCAAGATCTTTGGGGATTATAAATAGAATAACATAATCTACTGCTTCCCAATGACTGCTAAGGAGGGAAATGTCTTTTTGGATCACACACAGAACCACATCACTTCCTGCTCTTCACTGGCTGTGCGGGATAACGTTCAGATGCCTCCCCATGACTTTTGAGCTCCTTCTGGGTCTGGCTCCCACCTGTCCCCTTAGCCTCATGTCTCGTGCTGCTCTGTCCCCCTATGCTCGTCTTGTTCAGACGTCAGTCACCCCTCCAGCCGCATGGCCGCTGCATGAGTTCCCACTGCCCCTGGGACGCTGTCACTCAGGTCAGCTTCTGACCCTCCAAATCTTGGGGGGAGTGGTGCCTCCTTTTAGACGGGGACCTTCCTCTGGTCACAGAAGTCCATTTCTCTCAGTGCTCCTCTCCCGTCTTCTCCACCTTGTGAGCTGTTCCATTGTTCACCTAGAACACCTCTGCCCAGAACTTTCTGTGGTGATGAATGTGGTTGACACCCACACTGTCCCACATGGCAGTCACTGGGCACCTGAAATGGGTCCCATGTGACCAACAAACTGAATTTTCAATTTTCCTAAATGTGAGTTAATTTATATGTAGATAGCCGCACATGGCCAGTGGCTTCTGTGCTGGATGGCACAGACAAAGGCTGCAAGCTCCTGGGGGCAGAAGAATCGTGGTGACGTCTGCATCGTCACACACAGGTGCCTGCTCGTGGCTGCATGTACAGGCGCACGGGTGTGACGTAAAGAAGTGAATGAGTAAGTTAATGAACGAATGCAATCCCATTACAGTATGGGAATTTGTAAAGTATATGGTTGTCTCAACTAATATAAACTAATGGCGAATGTAAAATGTAACTGAAAAATAAAAATTTTTAAAACTTAAAGTAAAGGAAAAAAAGAGATTTTCAAAATTGGAAAACATTACAATGTGGGGATCAAGCCCCCATCGGAAACCCTGCTGTTTCCACCACGGGAAAAGCTCTCACAACCCACAGCAGACAAGCCCCTCTGAAACGAAGCATGGCCCGAGCTACAAGTTCCAAAGCAGAAAGCCAGACAAACCTCCAATTTTGACAGTGAAATCATGGGCGACCATGCAGTTTCGAGCTGCAAGGTCCCGGTGCACAAACTTCTTCGCATTCAGGTAGGCCATCCCGTCTGCAATCTCAGCTGCCATCTGAATCATCTCATGCAGGGTGGGGGGAGGGCGGCCGGGATTATTCTACAGTCAAAACAAGAGGTCATGTTCAGCAACACTGGGGCATGCAGCCAGGAGGGAGTGTCCTGCGGGGCACCCGGACAGCTCACCTCAGCCTCAGGCCGCAGGGAACGGAGGTAGCTCTTCAGGTCTCCATGAGCCATCAACTCCATCACCACCAGCGTCGGCTGGCCCTTGGACACCACCCCCAGGAGACGGACCTGGAGAGCCAAAATTTGGGGTGGGTGGGAGTCTTGGATGAGGGCATGTGGGAAGATTTCAACTCGCCAAGATCTCCTTGTCTGGTCACACACAGCACCCTGCTCTTGGGTTGTGTGTGGTGAACCCTGGCCTGTCCGGCTCACATGCCTGGGCCACCACCCAGAGGTGGGAGAGCAAGGAGGGAGAATTCAGGACTCACAGTCTGGTGGGTGGGGGCATACACAGGCCTGCCTGCACATTGGAACATTCTAAGGCAAATCATGGGATATCCCTTGATGTCTCTGAGCACACACCTCCACCTTCAGGCCTACGCAATAGCTGTTCCCTGGGCCTGACTCTTTGTCCCCGTACATGCCCACACGCTGTCCCTACACTCTTTCAGTCTTTGTTCAAACACACTTTCTCCACTCCTGAATTCTCAACCCTGCAACCCTGCTCTCCTTTCTCATGTACCATAGCAGCATCTCCTAGCCAGGAACCTGTTGGGTTTGGAGTCCGTCTCCACCCACTGTGTTGAAAGCTCCAGAAAGCTACTGCATTGCAGAGATGAGAACAGGGCTCAGCACAGAGCAAATACCCTGCTCATACACATGGGGCAAAGGTGAAGGGACACAAGGCTCAAGGAGAAACCTGGTGAGGGAAGCAGGGGGCCAGGGAGAGTGTGTGCTATCTTAGGGGGTGCAGGCTGAGGGGCACCACTGTGTGTTTAAGGGTTAAAAAGGAGCTGAGAGGAAGATGAGATGAAAGACTCCAAAAAGCACTGGGGCAAAAAAATTTGGCTCCATTTGAGGTAGGACTGGAGAAGGGAGACCGACCCTCCTCCCACTTTTGGGATGCTTAGCAGGGTAGGGGCTGGGCAGGGGGCCCACACCCACCTTCCTCATGGGGCAGAGCAAGACCAGGGAACTGACAGGGAAGAGATAATGCCGAAAAAGTAACAGCAACAAGCATTGCTAAAAGAGTCATTTAAAAGGAGGCTTTTAGGAAAGGAGGGCCTCTGCAAGACTGAGCCCCACCCCGCCTCCTCTCAGAGCTGCTACTAAGTTGCTAACATGCTGCTAAACTCAGCTCAAGCTGAGCCGTAATATCCTGGAACAACACAGGGACTTGACCATCTGCTTGTAGTTTTCACGCTCTCCTCTGCTTACTGTAACTAGCCAAGCCCAGGCAACCCAGTCAGCACACTTCATCTGCAGGAAAAATGACACTCGGGGGTGTTTCCTCTGCAAACCCTGCCTTTCTTTGTTCTCTCTGCAGACAGTGTAGTTGCTATCTGAATTAGGGTCTCTAAGGTTTCAACTTTTTCCTCAAATAAGTGCATCTTGTTGTTTATTGTAGCCTGAGCCTCAGCTCTGGTTAACAAAAGCAGACTTTGCTCCCAGGGCAAACTCGGGACTCACCACATGATGGCAGGTGAAGCCTTTCATTACTGAGGCCTCGTTGAGAAACTCGATCCGCTCCCGCAGGCTGGCTGACTCGTTGACTGTCTTCACCGCCACTCGGGTCTCTGCCTCGCCCTTGATGATGTCCCTGGCGTTGCCCTCGTACACCATGCCGAAGGAGCCCTGCCCCAGCTCCCGTAACAGGGTAATCTTCTCCCGAGGCACCTCCCATTCGTCCGGCACATAAACAGAACATGGGAACACTACCCCTCACTTATCTACACAGCATCCTGTGGGGTCCCCCAGCCACCTCTGACCCAAGCCCCCCCACAAATGCTCATTGACTCCTGTGGTCCAGGACCCCAGGCACACCGCCAAGAACAGGACAAGTGTGGGTCCCTGCTATCACGGAGGGGATGGCAAAGGCTCAGAAAGAGGCCACACCAGTCCAGGGTCCTCCAGTAAATGCCTGCTAAGCCTGCATCCCCATCCTATCTGTGTGATTCAGAGATGCACAGTCCAATGGTGCCACTTCCCAACTAAGGCTGGTACCGAGGGGCTGGGGGACCACCTGGCCTGTGAAACACCGTCTAGCACCACCTCGCATCCACTGACCCCCAGGCAGGGGCAGCCACATCAGCGAGACCATGAGAACTGCCCAGCCAAGCACAGCCTTAAGGGCAGACCCACCCAGCTGAGAGCTAATGAGTTGGTGGTTTTACTCCACTGTTTGGGGCCATTTTTTACATAGCAAGTAAACACTGACATGTGCACGAAGGCCTCGTAAGAGTCCAGACGCTTCCTGCCTTCCCTGTGTGGCCACTGTGATGAGTTGAACTGGTCTCTCCCCAAAGTCCTCTGTGGAAGCCCTGACCCGGGACCCCAGAATGTGACTGTATTGGAAGAAAACGTCTTTAAAGAGAAAATCAGGGAAAATGAGGTCATTAGTTAGGGTGGGCCTTAAGCCAACATGAATAGTATCCTTATAAGAAGAGAAAACTAGGACAATGACACACAGAGGGACGACCATGTGTGGAGAGAGAAGACGGTCTTGCTATCAATCCAGCCACAAAACCTCACTGTCTAGAACTGTGAGAAAATGAAACTGCTTTCTAAGCCACCTAGTGTGTGCTACACGGTTACCACAGCCAAGGCCAATCATACAGGCACCAAAAGCTCACACAAGGACACTGAATCCACAAAAGCTCTGCACCCCAAAGAACTCACGGATGCCTAGTAGAGGTACCCTGCCTGCCAGGGCCCTGAGTTTGGATCTTTCCCTGTGTGAAGGCTCAGGCCTTCCCGACCTTCAAGACCCTGGAATCAGAATTTCCAGCCCAGACTGGGTACCCCAGAGTGGCCGAAATGATTCATACAAGCCAGTCCTGATCCCACTCACCCTGTCTCACCCTTTCCTCCCCATGGAAACCACGCTGGCCCAGGTTTCCCCTCCCTCTGCCTCCTGACGGCCCTGGTGGAGGTATGTGCCTCCTATTTCTCGGGGACTATGAGCAAAAACATCTTCCTTCATGACAAGTCACTTCCATGCCTGCATGTCTGATCAGACCTGATTAACACAAATAGGGGGTACCCTTAAAAACATCACCTACCTGTTCCCCAGCCAACATCCTGACAGGCAATGGTACCCATGCCTTGAAAGTCATTTCTGTATTTTTGCTGCATGAAGCAGTTTAGAAACTTGCAATGCAACAGACACCTTCCCCTGGGAAGGCAGCCAGTCCTTTGGTGTGACCAAGGGGAATATGGGCATCATATGGGCGTCAGACCGATGCTCCTGCCCCCGGCATCACATGCATTCTCAGCAGCCACCGACAGCAGGTGTGTCCCTAGCACCCACACTGCCTCCCACCCGTCTGATCCTGTCCCTACTTCTCATCTTGCTCACTGATCCATAATCTCCCATTTTGGCTTCCAATTCCCACCTCCTGGCTCGGGCACCAAGTTCAGACACAGCGTTCTAGCTCTGACCCTCAGCACTCTGTCTCGCACAGGCCTCAAGGTCCACACTCCCATAGCTGGGGCACCAGGTTCTCAGCCTCCCAGCCCAGCCCAGCCCATGGGTCCCACACCAGCTGGACCAGCTCATCCACACAGGTGCCAGTCAGCAAGTGTCTACGACTGCTCCCTGTGAGGGGGCTGTGCAGCAAGGGGCAGGTCTTCAGCTCCAGTGACAAAGAGGGCTGGTCTCAGCCTCTTGGGGTGTCAACTCTTTACTTTCACTTGACAATAGTGGTGAAGGAAACCGGACAGTAGGATTCTGGCCACCCATAGGTAAGGGGATGGCACTTACCATCACTGGCACTGAGGTACTCAGGGTTTGAAGAAGCATATAGCGGTCCCAGCGGCCCATCTGGCTGCCTGGAAAAAAGAAAGGGAGCCATTCCAGCTGAGGTTCCCCCAGGGCTTCACGGGTCCCTGCAGGCCTCCCCAGTGTAAGCAGCACCTCGAAGTAGCACCCGAGCAGCACCCACGTCCCAGTGCGGTTCTGGGGCCATCTCATCTGAGCTCACGAGAAACAACTGTTAAATTTTGGGAAACTTGCAAGCCAGTTTTTAAATAAACCATCATTCAAAAATAAAATAGATAGGCTTACAATTAAATAAATTATATTAAAAGCAAAGACGATGCCATTCAAAACTCACCACTCCCTCATTATCATACTACACCTCACTACGTTCAGCGCTCTGAAGGCTGCCTGCATTGCCTCACTTCTTATAGTGCTGCACACGTTGGGCAGCGACGCCACGCGTCAGGGCCACTGCATATCCCTCCCAGCTCGGCACTCAGGGGCGTCACGCTGTAGCTTGAAATTGGTCATGGTGGGAGTATTCACACCATGGAAGTAGGCAAACACTACAAACTAAGACTGAATTTCTTGTTCTGTTGTTTGTCTGGGTTTGACAAACTGACAGAAAAATATATTAATAATGCAGAATAAACTTAAACATATCATCTGTAGCCATGATGTTGCAAATGGCACAAAACACTGGGAAAATATTAAGTATTTAAGGATTACTAGACGGCTGATTCCACAAAGCCACTCCTGTGACTGATGAACATGTATGTCTCTTTTCATTTCTGGCCTACTCTTCAACATAAACAAAATGAACACGTGTCTATCAGCAACCATAGGCTGACTACAGAAACAAACGTTCAGGGGAAGAATTGATGGAAGTACTTGGTGAGGAAAATTACAATAAACTGGATGGCACATTGCCTTTATGATCATAGCTAGAAAGTGTATGCTACTTAGATACAACTGTATCTACATCTATGTATCTCTCTAGGCTTAATTTTTCTGCAGAGCCAGTTGTTAACCATCCACCACTGTACTAACCTCTTTCTCAGGAACAGGTAAATACTCCCAATCACAACACTGAAGAGGAAGACAAAGATGAGGGGGCCAATGATAATTTTTGCAATATCTGGTGAGGGGACTACTGAAATACAATAAGAAAACACATGTTTTGTATCAAAATGTGTTCATATCACAAGCTGCATCTACAAAGATAAAGGTGGGCCACACATACTTTTCTCCCATCTTTTGCCCCTGAGGTTCTCTGCTGGTCTCCTAGAACCTATTTCCCAGCAGTCCTGAAACACAATTTGGCTCCTTGGGGCTGGGCAGCAGGCTCAGAGGTCACTATTCTGAAAGCACACACTGACCCCCATTCCATTGCCTGCTGCCAGCCCTCTCTTCCCACCCAGGGCCAGCTTCACAGCCATGCCAGCCAGGCTGCCACCCACAGCCCCACACTCAGAAGGGCTGTGCTTTGGGTTTAATATTCCATAGTCACTATCTTGAAAGTCTTAATTTTAAAACAAGGGCCCTGCATTTTCATTTTGTTCTGAGCCCTGCAAATTAAATAGCCTGCCTTAATTCGGAACAGCAGCTCTGACAGATGACAAATCCACCAGGAAGTGCCCTGTGTGTGCTAGAAGGTCCTGCCCCTCCCCACTGGACAGCTGGTCCATGAACCTTGGAAGAACACCAGGCAAAATAAAGTGCACGTCCCCCAAAGAACCCATATGACTACATTGCTGAAGAAACGTTACTCGGCCTTTATTTTTTAAATTCACGTACAAGGCTCAGTTGTCTGAGATTGTAAACAGGCCCATGTCTCCAAACTCTTCCAAGCTGAGGTAGAAAATGGGTTTGGAAAAACCAGAGAAGGAATCTGGTCGTCTGGGCCTTTTAATAATAGTAGTTTACTCAATACTCACTAAGAACCAGGCTCTGTTCAAAGTGCTTTGTGCAGCAATCTTATTTAACTGTCCCATAAGCCAAGGCAGAAGGTACTCCAACTAACAACAGTTAGTGGGCTAGGAAACAGAGGGGCAGGGAAGGGAGAGGTCCTGCCCACAGTCTCAGAACTGACCCACAGAGCAGCATGTGTCCAACCCAGGCGGTTAGGGTGAGCTCTGACCAATGCCCCACGCTGCCTTTGGTGGCCAGGTGTAACCTGAGATGTCTCATCCTCCTGTACCTCCCCAGTGAAAAGCAAACCATCAGAGCCATCTCCAGTGGCTCCTGGCTGGCTGAAGGTCTCCACAAATGTTTAGTGATCGAGTATGAGTGGGAAGCGGAAAGGGTGTAGCCATGTGCAGCTGTGTGTGCAGGTATTTAAATGTTCCTCCTCCCCTCCCTTTTTCCTAAAGAGTGGGAAACCTGCAGGTGACCAAATGGTTAGGAGTCAGCACGACCCAATCCCATCTCTGCGTCCCAGACCCTACAGTCCTGCTCACTCCTCAGCTTCCAGTGGCAGCCAGAACTATACTGACAGAAGGGAGGTCTCCGGGTGCAAAATCCAAAAGCAGCTCTTGCTCTGGGTCATGCAAGGGTTGGGGCAGCCCCTGACGGAGAGCAGCAGCTCCTTCAGTTCTGCACCCTGGCGCCTTGCTTCCCTCCTTGTTCTACAACAAAGAATTTCTTTAAAAAGTATAGTGGACCTTTGAACAACACAGGTTTGAACTGCATGGGTCCTCTGATACATAGATTGTTTTCAATATATACACAGTACTGTAAATGTATTTTATCAACATTTTCTTTTTCTCTAGGTCACTTTATTGTGAGAATACAGTATATAATATGTAGAACATACAAAATGTGTTTGCCAACTGTTTGTTATCGGTAAGACTTCCTGTCCACAGCAGGCTATTAGTTGAGTTTTTGAGGAGTTGAAAGTTACACAAGGATTTCTGATAGTGCTGGAGGGTCTGTGCCCCTTGTCTGGCGTTGTGTAAGTGCTGCCGGTCCTCTGAAGGGTGACATTGAACTCCCCAGGTTTTTGGCTATTGTGAGTGGCACTGTGCTGGATTTCCTCGAACATGTATCTTTTTAAAACATGTCCGATTTTTCCTTAGGATACATTTCTAGAACAAGAATTGTTGGCTCAAATAGTAAGATCACTGATAAGATTTCTAATGCACATTATTTAAGTACTACATTTTAGCACTGGCCAACCATAAAAAAAAAAAATTCCATGTGTCTGAACTCTGGGACAGCACTAAACACTGTAATTGTAAAAAAGAAACCAACAAAAACTTTGCCGGTTCAATAAGTTGAAAATTACAAGTTGTTCTAATTTGCATTTTTCTTTTTTAGTGTGGCTTTATGTGAGGTTGGACATTTTTTCCTTGTTTTCTATTTATTTTTACACAGGCTTTCTACATTCTTTGCTTATCTTTAATGGTAGGACATTCACCTTTTACACATGTAATAGATAAGTGACCCTTGAACAACACAGGGGTCAGGGGCTCCAACCCCCTCCAAAGCTGAAAATCGGCGTTTGACTTTTGACTCCCCCCAAACTCAACTACTAATAGCCTATACTTTGTGTGTTCTATGTATCATATACTGTATTCTTATAATAAAGTGAGCTAGAGAAAAGAAAACGTTAATAAGAAAATCATGAGGAAGAGAAAACACATTGCTCTATTTTTTAGAGCATACACAGACCCATGCAGTTCAGGAGTCAGCTGTACCTTCCTTTTGTGTTCAGGGTGTTAACTTTTTGTCCACGTGCTATAAACACCTTTCCCACTCTGAGAGTATTTTCCTTTGAATTTCATCCATGGTGCCCCTGCTTCTTAGAGAGAGACTCCAATCTTGGATATCCTGAGTAGTAAGTCTTTGTGATTGATGAGCCTCTTGGAAGACACCTGAGTTCACGTCAGAAGGTGAGGTGACTCAGGAGGGGGCTGGTCACCAGAAGAGCAAGCATGTAATCGGGGGGCCGGTGTCAGGGGAGTGCCCAGCCAGCCTGACTTCCAGAAAGGGGATCAGGGCTCGAGATTCAGTTCAGTCATGTGGCCATTGATTGGATCAATCACACCTAGGTAGTAAAACCCCAATAAAGACTCTTGACGACAAAGCTGAGAGGATGAACACGTCTATGCATCGAGAGGATGACACGAAGTGTCCTCGTCGATGAGCAGGGAAGGGCGGCCCCATGTCCAGAGACCTCCTGGCCCTTGTCCTGTGTGTCTCTTCACTGGAATGGTCCTGACATACATCCTTTAAGTAAAACTGTCTTTGTGATTATAGCACTTTCCTAAGTTCTGTGGGCCATTCTAGCAAATGATCTAATAGAAATGACATACCAGAAAGGGTCATGGGAATCCCCAGAATTGTAGCCAGTTGGCCAGAAGTGCAGGTGGCCTGGAAAACCCCCAAACTTGCATCTGGCATCTCGGTAAGAGCAGTCTCATTGGCAGCTGCGCTCTCGCCCTGGTGGGTTGTGTGGTGACCCCAGTGGGCAGCGTTGAAAGCATGGCACAAGACACTCAGCTGGGGTAAAAATTTTCATCCTAGTCCTGACCCTGAGCAGAGCTACCCTGACAAGAATCACCCCCACTTTGCACACTCCCATTGTGCCAGGTCTCTGGGCATCCAGCCAGCCAAGCAGAAGCCATACCTCATCCCTCCCCACCAAGCCCTGCTCCTCCCCTTTCCCCTCCATCCAAGCTATCTGTTTCTCATTCCAGAGTCTAGGCTCCTGCCACGTGCCAGACTAAACGTCTTCTTTTGCCCTGGCTTGCACATTCTTCAGGTCTCGGCCAACTGGGCACTGGCTCCAGGAACCATTCCCTGCCCAGCTCTGCCTTCCCCACCTCTCCCCACCCTGCTATGCAGTGTGTCCAGCTGGCCCAGGGGTGGCACTTATGGTGTGAACATCGAGAGCACCCTCCATGGGAGGACATGGCCCATCTAATAACAGAGATTGAAATACCAGTTCAAAGGGGCTGATGTGCTTATCAGTCTTGTCCTGTTCCAGGCCACGTGACCTTCATGTTGTCATTGAAACCTCCCTTCACCTCCAGAGGTGGTCCCACTATTACCCCCATAGACAGATGAGGAAGTACATGCTGAGAGAGGGTAAGCACCTCACCCCAGTCACACAGTAGCCATTGGCGTAGCCGGAGGTCAAGTCCAGGGCCAGCAGGCCCAGCCTCCAACCTCCCCCCACTATTCTCTTAAATGTGCTGTTGTTCCCAGCAGCAAGCACAGACCCAGCTGGTCCAAGTTGCCATGCAGATTTACCATAGTCTGTCACGTAAAAATAGGTGGTTTCCGTCCAGGAGCCATTGCCCGCCAGGGAGGTGGCCCGTACTCGCACACTGTAATTCCCCGGCAGCAGCCCACGCAGCCTGCAGCCCCGCTCCAGAGCAAAATTCCTGCGGGAGACACACTGGTGCAGCTCCTAGAAGACAGGAGGAGAGAGGGGTGTGGGCGACTGTGCTTCATGCGCTCAGGTGTGTGTGGCCTGGGTAAGACTGTCACAGACGGGGTCTGCTCAGAAATGATGCACAAGGAGTTCCCATGGTCAGTGATAACCTGTCTTCCTTGACCAGAGCCAGCCATCTGGCCTGGGTTACCTCATTTAACCCTTGAGGCCCCACAGCTTAGTCTCTCCTCAGAGGTGGAGAAAGGGAGGCTCTGGACAGAGTCGGTGAACTTCTGCTGTAAAGGGCCAGGCAGTAAATATTTTCAGCTTCCAGGGGACAGGTGGTCATTGTCACCAACTCAACCTTGCCGTCAAAAGTAGCAAAAGCAGTCAGAAACCAACCTCCAATTTGTAACATCTGTAAACAAACAGGCATGGCTGTGCATCCATGGATGGACACGGTGGGGGTGGAACACTGAACTTCACATCACTGACCTGTACCTGCAATGCTCTTCTTCCCATGCTTTCCCAACCATGCTGAAATGCAGAAGCAGTTCTGAGCCCACGGGCTGTAAGAACTCGGGCACACTTGAGGCCGAGGCAGGGAAATGATGCGTGGTAAGTGCAGGGCCAGCCCTTCAGCCCCGACTGTCTGCCTCCAAAATTTCTTGCAACCACTGCGGGATGTTTCCACCCAGCCTCCAGAAAGTCCCAGAAGGGCAGGAAAGAAGGGACCCACATCACCTAAATCACATATCAGGCCTTTACCTTACACCTGCTGGCCTCTATCTCATTAGAACCAAATGGATACATGGGCTTAATGTCTAAAGAATAAATTTAAATTCCCCTCCCTCCCTCCCTTCCCTTTGCTACCTTTCTTCTACTGCCACTTAAAACACTGGGGACCTACCTACATTCTGATAAAAGAGAGAAGATAAGCATACACACCCCAGCAATAAACACACGTATAGAGGTAAACCCAGAGCTTATAAGGAAAGGTGTGATGTGCTCAGGGCCAAATTGTGAAAACCTTCCAACATAACTTCAGGCTCATAGTGCAGGCAAAGAACTAACCTGGAGAGTCTTCGGGGCAGAGAAAGAAATGCAAAGATTCCCGTGTTCATCATGTGACAAGAGCAGCCAGAAAACAGATCAGACTGTGAGCTCCAGTCCAAAGGTTCTTCCAAGAAGGATGAGTCACCAAGCAGAAAGGGACAAATAAGCAAACATAGAAACCAAAGGCAGCAGCTCTCCAGGACAAAGGGGACACATACCCTCCAACCTCAGTCACTCGCCCGATGCCTGGGGTGTGGATGAGAAGGGAGCGTGACAAAAGGAACTACAGCAGGGGTGTCACACTCATTTCACCGGGGGCCACATCAGCCTCGCAGTTCCCTTCAAAGGGCCAAATGTAATTTCAACTCCTTAACAGTTAAGGAGTAGTTACAATTATACAGTCCTAAAATTATATTTGGCCCTTTGAAGGCAGCCACGAGGCTGATGTGGCCCTTGGTGAAAATGAGTTTGACACCCCTGAACTAGAACCTGACACAGCTTCCTCCACAGACACAAAAAGGTTTTTGTAAAAGCTGGCAAGAATTGTGTGCCTTGGCTGGTATGGCTCAGTGGATTGAGTGCTGGTCTGCAGACCAAAGGGTCATGGTTTCAATTCCCAGTCAGGGCACATGCCTGGACTGCAGGCCAGGTCCCCAGTAGGGGGCGCACAATGACCTGCACATATACTGCTTACAAGAGACCCACCTCAGAACCAAAGACCCACACAGAATGAAAGTGAAGAATTGAAAAAAAATATCCCAAGCAAAGGGACAGAAAAAAAAAAGCTGGGGTAGCAATACTCATATCAGGCAAAATAGACTTCAAAACAAAAGCCATAAAAAGAGACACAGAAGGACGCTTCATAATACTCAAGGGAAGAATTCACCAAAAAGACATAAACATTGTAAATGTATATACACCCAACATAGGAGCACCCAAAATATTAAGTAATCTTGGAGGACTTCAAGAAAGATATAAACAGCAACACATTTATAGTAGGGGATTTTAACACCACACTGTCAACAATGGATAGATCTTTCAAACAAAATATCAACAAGGATATAAAGCTCTGAACCATGCCCTAGAACAAATGGACCTAATTGATACATGTTGAGCCTTTCATCACAAAGAAGCAAAATACACATTCTTTTCAAATGCACATGAAACATTTTCAAAGATAGACCATATGATAGGACACAAAACAAGCCTCACCAAATTCAAGAAAATTGAAATCACATCAAGCATTTTCTTGGACCACAAGGGCCTAAAATTAGAAATCAACTGCAAGGCTAAAACTCAAAAGCATTCAAATTGATGTAGACTGAACTGTATGCTATTAAATGATGAATGGGTTAATAATGAGATCAAGGAAAAATAAAAAAATTTCTGGAAACAAATGAAAATGAACACACAACAGTCCAAAATCTATGAGACACAGCGAAGGCAGTCCTGAGAGGAAAGTGCATAGCATTACAAGTCTACCTAAAAAAGATAGAAATATTTCAAATAAGCAACCTAACCCTACAGCTACAAGAACTGAAGAACAACAACAAACAAAGCCCAGAGCTAGTAGAAAGAAGGAAATAATATGAAGAGCAGAATTAAACAACAGAGAAACTAAAAGAACAATTCAAAGGATCAATAAATCCAGGAGCTGATTCTTTGAAAAGATAAACAAAACTGACAAGCCTTTATCCAGACTCATTAAGAAAAAAAGAGAAGACCAAATAAACACGATCAGAAACAAAAGAGGAAAAATTACAACTGATACAACAGAAATACAAAGTACTATAAGAAATTACCACAAACAACTATATGCCAAGAAATTTGAAAACCTGGATTCAATGGACAACTCCTAGAAACATAAGCTTCCAAGACTGAACCAAGAAGAAGTAGAAAGCCTGAAGACTGATAACAGCTAAGTGAATTTGAAGCAGTAATCAAAAAACTCCTGGCACACCAAAGCCCTGGGCCACACAGCTTCATAGGAGAATTTTACATTTAAGAAAGAGTGAACCCCAATCCTTCTCCAACTATTCAACAAAATCCCAAAAGAGGGAAGACCCCCATACTCTTTTTATGAGGCCAGTATCTTCCTAATCCCCAAACCAGATAAAGATACAACAAAGAAAGAAAACTTCAGGCCAGTATCACTGATGAACATAAATGTAAAAATCCTCAACAAACTATGGGCATATCACATCCAACAATACATTAGAAAAATCATACACCATGATCAAGTAGGATTCATCCCAGGAATGCAAGGATGGTACAATATTTGCAAATCAATAAATGTAATACATCACATAAACAAAAGGAAAGACAAATCACATGATCACATCGAGAGATGCAGAAAAAGCATTTGATAAGGTACAGCACCCAGTTTTAAAAAAAAAAACCCTCAGCAAAGTGGAAGTAGAGGGAGCATTCCTCAACATAGTAAAGGCCATATATAAGAATCCTACAGCCAAAGTCATACTCAATGGGCAAAAACTAAAAGCTTTTGCATTAAGATCAGGAACAAGACAAGGGTGTCTGCTTTTACCACTGTTATTTAACATAACATTGGAAGTTCTAGCCACAGTAATCAGACAAGAAGAAGAAATAAAAGACATCCAAATTGGAAAGGCAGAAGTAAAACTGTCATTGTTTGCAGACAACATGATAGTGTATGTAGAAAACCCTATAGATTCCACCAAAGACTATTCAACCTAATAAGTGAATATGACTAAACAATAGGATACAAAGTCAACATCCAGAAATCAAAGGCATTTTTGTATATAACAACAAGATATCAGAAACAAAACTTAGGGGGAAAAATCCCATTTGTTAGAGCAACAAGAAAAATAAAGTACCTAGGAATAAATCTAACCAAGGAAGTAAAAGACCTGTACTCAGAAAACTACACAACACTGAAGAGAGAAACTAAGGAAGACACAAACAAATGAAAGCATGCGCCATGTTCATGAATTGGAAGAATTAACATCATCAAAATGTCCATTCTACCCAAACTAACATACAGATTCAACACAATTCCTATTAAAATACCAATGACATATTTTACAGATATAGAGTGAGCATTTCAAAAATTTATATGGAACTATAAACGATCCCAAATAGCTGCAGCAATTTTGAGAAAGAAGAACAAAGTAGGAAGGATCACAATACCTGACATCAAACTATATTACAAGGCCACTGTTATCAAAACAGCCTGGTACTGGCATGAGAATAGACATGTGGATCAATGGAACAGAATAGAGAGCCCAGAAATAAACCCTTGTCTCTATGGTAAATTAATAATTGACAAACGGGACAAGAACATAAGATGGAATAGAAATAGCCTCTTTAACAAATGGTGTTGGGAGATCTGGACAGCTACATGTAAAAAAATCAAACTCGACCACCAACTTACACCATATACAAAAATAAACTCAAGATGAATAAAAGACTGAAATGTTAAGTTTTGACACCATAAGCATCCTAGAGGAGAACACAGACAGGAAAATTTCAGATATTCCACACAGCAATACTTTCACCGACATGTCCCCTAGAGCAAAGGATATAAAGGAAAGAATAAACAAATGGGACTACATCAAATAAAAAGTTTCTGCACAATTAAAGAGAACAACAGCAAAATCAAAAGGGAAACATCCGTATGGGAAAATATATTTGCCAATGATACCTCAGACAAAGGTTTGATTTCCAAAATATATAAAGAACTCATGCAACTCCAGACCAGGAAGACAAACAATCCAATTTAAAAAAGGGCAAAGGACCTTAACAGATACTTCTCCAAGGAAGACACACAGGGCCCAGAGACATATGAAAGGATGCTCAGCATCACTGGCCATAAGAGAGATGAAAATTAAAACCACAATGAGATACCACTCCACACTGATAAGAATGGCCATCATAAACAAATCAACAAACAAGTGCTGGCAAGGCTGTGGAGAAAATGGAACCCTAGTACACTGTTAGTGGGAATGTAGACTGGTGAAACCCTTGTGGAAAACTGTATGGAATTTCCTCAGAAAACTAAAAATGGAACTGCCTTTCCACCTGGTGATTCCACTGCTGGGATGATACTAAGAATCCTGAATCACCAATTCTGAAGAACCTATGCACCTGAATGTTCATAGCGGCGTTATTTACAATAGCCAAATGCTGGAAACAGCCTGAATGCCCATCACTAAATGAATGGATCAAAAAACTGTGGTATATTTACACAATGGAATTCTATGTAGCAGAAAGAATTTCTGCCATTTGCAGCAGCATGGATGGAACTGGAGAACATTATGCTAACTGAAATAAGGCAGGCAGTGAAAGACAAATGCCATACGATCTCAACTCTAAGTGGAACCTAATCAACAAAACAAACGTGCGAGCAAAATAGAAACAGAGACACTGAAATAAAGAACAAACTGACAGTGACCAGAGAGGCTGGGAAAGGGGGACAATTGGTGAAAGAAGGGGAAGGGTCAAGGAACATGTGTGTATAAAGAAGGCATGGATAAGGACAATGGGGTGGGAGGGAACTGAATGTGGAAGATGGGGGAGTGTAGTGCAGGGAAGAATAATGGGGGGGGGATGAGGACAACTGTAACTGAACATCAGTTAATTTTTTAAAATACTAAAAAAAAAAAGAAATATAAAATGGTGCAACTGCTTCGGGAGAGAGCTTAGCATTTCCTTTGAAGTTAAATGTAGAGTTACCATATGACCCAGGAATCCCACTCCTAGGTATGCACCCAAGAGAACTGGGAACATATGCCCACACAAAAACTTGTACACAAATGTTCACAGCAACATGATTCCTATTAGCCAAACGGTGGAAATAACCAAAATGTCCATCAATGGATGAATGGAAAAACAAAACATGGTCTATTCATACATTGGAATATTCTTCAGTCATAAAAAGGAATAAATACTGATATAAGCGACAATATGGATGAGCTTTGAAACTATTACACTAATGAAAGAAGGCAGTGACAAAAGGCCACATATTACATGATCCAGTCACATGACCTGTCCAGAGTAGGCAAATCAATAGAGACAGAGAGTGGAGGAGTGATGGCCAGAAAATGAAGATAGACGAGCCAAGAACAAGAAGATTAGGGGATGATGCCTAAGGTGAATATGAGGTTTCTTTTGGGGGTGATAAAAATATTAGAAGTCAACTGTGGTGATGTTTCCACACTTCTGTAAATGCACTAAAAACCACTGAATTGTACATGTTAAATGGGTGTATTTTACGGCATGTGAATGTATCTCAGTAAAGCCACTATGAAAAAACCATCATGCTTGAAGCCATCCAAAGCACAGCACTCCCTGGCCATGGGATTGGTGCCTGAACGTCCCCTGGCCTCAGACTGGATGGGATACCAGGATAGACTCTCACTTCTGGAAGCATTGATGCTGAGAGGATATGAGGCTTGGAACCATGGAAACCAGAGAAGGACAATCAGGAGCTGTTCGGCTCACTGCAAGGACCCTTAAGATGTAATTGATCCAAAGGAATTCTGGATCCAGCCATGCCTGAACTCCTTAAATTGTTCAGTTATGGGAGTTAATAAGCTTTCCTTGTGCCATAAGCTAGTCTGATGAGTGTGGGAGGGTTTCTGAAGTGCTGGTGGAATATGAGGATCTAAAGCCCGGGGCCCGTAATGTCAACTATTACATTATATGGAACAAAGGTCTTCTCAAACACCCTTGTAAAATGCTCTACATCTAGCCCTGGCCAGTGTAGCTCAGTTGGTTGGAGCATTCTCCCATGGACCAAAAGGTCAAGGGCTCAATTTCAGGTCAGGGCCATGTCTGGGTTGCAGATTCAGACCTGGTCGGGGCATACACAAGAAGCAACCAATTGATGTTTCTCTCTCACGTCAATGTTTCTCTCCCTCCCTCTCTCTCTCCTCCTGTTTTTCTCTCTCTGTGAAAATCAATAAGCATGTCCTTAGGTGAGAATTAAAACCAATACATAAATAAATACCTGTGCATCCACCTGTTTTTTGGATATACCATTTTCTATGTATCCATTTCCAACAGACATACATCTTGTATGTGTGCACTTTTGGCTGCTGATGAAAATCTTATTAGTAAAGTTTTTATCCCCCCTCATTCTGAATTATTTCCCTGGGACATATGGGATTAATATATACAGGTTAAGACATTAACAAGTCTTGCAACAACGACCCTCCATGAGTCATACCTCTCTGTCTGCAACCCTGAGAGGCCCCTCCTACACTGATGCTAGGTTTGGCCACTGAACTCACACTGAGCACATTCTTCTTTATTTCTTTGTACAACCGTCTGCAGTTGCATAAAAATAGGCCTCAGGCCAGATTCTGACCACAGGCCTGGAGTTTGATGATTTCCGTTTTAAATCATTGTCAAAGCTGAATATTGGGGCAACAAGAGTAAAGGTGGTCCCAGGTGGTCAACAATGGGAGGCCCACCTGTTCTCTCTGGCTTGGGGAAGCCATGCCATGCCCACCTGGCTATAGGATCACTGAAGGTCCAAGAAATCAGGCAGTTTTAGGTGCTGGCAAACTATGGCCCACAAGCTAAATCTGCCTCACTGTTTGTTTTTGTAAATAAAGTTTTACTGGAACTTCTGACCAAGATGGAGGCATAAGTAGATACACTTTGCCTCCTCCCACAAGCAAAAAGGACAACAACAAATTTGAAAACAAAAAACAACCACAACTGCCAGAAAATTGAACTGTATGGAGGTCCAACAACCAAGGAGTTAAAGAAAAAGCATTCACCCAGACTGCTAGGAGAGGCGAAGATGGGCAGCCAAGGCAGAGAGGACATGCAGCAAGGCAGTGGCTGGACGACTGGGTGGGCGAGGAAGCAGCTGGAGGACCAGGCAGTCCTACATTTGTGTGCAGATAAACTGGGAGGAACAACTGGTGAGCCAGGCAGACCATGAAACCCAGGGTTCCAGCACCGGACAAATAAAGCCTCAAAACCTCTGACTGTAAAAATCTGGGGGTCGCAGTGGTGGGAGAAACTCCCAGCCTCACAAGAGAGTTCATTGGAGAGGCCCACAGGTTCCTTTAATGTACACAAGCCCACATACCTGAGAATCAGCATTAGAAGGGCCCGATTTGCTTGTGGGTGGTGGGGAAAGTGACTGAAATTGGGCCCAGAGCCAAGCAAGTGGCATTACTCCCTCTCGGATCCCTCCTCCACAGATAGCATCAGAAAGCAGCAACATGGGTTGCCCTGCTCTGGCGAATACCTAAGGCTCCACCCCTTAGAATGTAACAGGCACACTGAAACAAAAAAAAAATGGCCCAAATGAAAGAAGAGATCAAAGCTCCAAAAATAGAACTAAGTGATGAAGAGCTAACCAACCTATCAGAGTCAAAAACATCAGTAATCAGGATGCTCACAGAAATGACTGAATATGGTTGCAAAATACAGGAAGAAGTAAAGGCTATGTAAAGTGAAATAAAGAAAAATATACAAGGAACCAACAGTGGAAAAAACCACGACTAAAATAGACGATTTGGAGCACAAGGAAGAAATAAATACTCAACCAGAACAGAATGAAGAAACAAGGATTCAAAAAACTGAGCAGAAGCTTAAGAACCTCCAGGACAACTTGAAACATTCCAACATCCGAATCACAGGGGTGCCAGAAGGAGAAGAGGAAGAGCAAGAAATGGAAAATTTATCTAAACAAATAATGGAGAACTTCCCTAATCTGGCAAAGGAAATAGACTTCCAGGAAGCCCAGGAAGCTCAAAGAGTCCCAAAGAGGTTGGACCCAAAGAGGAACACACCAAGGCACATCATAATTGCATTACCCAAGATTAAAGATGAGAAGAGAATCTTAAAAGCAGTGAGAGAAAAGGAGAGCGTTATCTACAAAGATGTTCCCGAAAGACTATCAGCTGATTTCTCAAAAGAAACCTTGCAGGCAAGAAGGGGCTGGAAAGAAGCATTCAAAGTCACCGAAAGGCAAGGAGGACCTACATCCTTGGATTACTCTATCCAACAAAGCTATCATTTAGAATGGTAGGGCAGATCAAGTGTTTCCCAGATAAGATCAAGTTAAAGGAGTTCATCACCACCACACCCTTATCATTTGAAATGTTAAAGGGACTTATCTAAGAAAAAGAAGATGATCAAAAATATGAACAGTAAAATGATAACAAACTCACAACTATTAACTACTGAACCTAAAAACATAAACAAAAACAAAAACAAACTAAGGAAACAACTGGAACAGAAACAGAATCACAGAAATGGACATCACATGGAGGGTTAGCAGCGGGGAGGGGGAGAGGAGAATGGGGGAAAAGGTACAGGGAATAAGAAGCATAAATGCTAGGTACAAAATAGACAGGGGAGGTTAAGAATAGTACAGAAAATGAAGAAGCCAAAAAACTTATATGTATGACCCATGGACATCAACTAAGGGGGGTGGGGAATGCTGGTGGGAGGAGGGGTGCAGGGCAGAGGGGAATAAAGGGGAGAAAAATTGGGACAACTGTAATAGCATAATCAATAAAATATATTAAAAAATAAAGTTTTATTGGCACATGTCACACCCATTCATTTATACATCATCTATATGGTGGCTTTCACATTACGATGGCAGAGTTGGGTATTTGCAACACAGACTGGCCACAAAGCCCAGCATATTTACTAGCTGGCCCTTTACCACTGCCAAACCCTGGATAGACTTGGATTTGTATCCTGACTCTATTCTTATGGCTTCGGACACAACTTAAATTCTAGAAGCCTTAGTACAAAGCTCACAGAGTTATTCTGAGCATTTACTGCACTCTAGCAGATCCAAGGGGCATATCATCTTCACATTTTGACATTTCTAGAACTGGAACACATCTTAGAGGTAACGCTACCTCACAGTTAGAGGTGGCAGTATCTTTTTTTGTTTCTTAGTGGTCCATAACAATAACATGGCCTCTAGTCACATCTCAGGTGTGATTAAATACAATAAATGAGACACTGTATGTAAAGACCTAAGCATGTGCAGGGCACACAGTGAGCCCTCAGGGTGGCTTGGCTGCTTTCTGTTCTTAGGTCCCCTGTCATGTACATCTCAGCACTCACCCTCACCGTGCACAGTGTCTGGTGGGAAAGACAGGCACCCAACAAAAAGTCACTTATTACGGTTTTTAGTTATGTATTTACAGACTCATATAACTCTCTAAAATGAGATGAGTCTGCTGTCATGCCAGGAAGGACAAATGCAGGCAGCCACCATTCAACTTGTAGGGCAGACCTGAAAAGCAACATGAGAAACTACTGAACAGAGTTTGTGGACTGGCATTTCTGCCCCACCTCTGTGGAAAGTTACGTATCAAGGCTTTGAGTCCTAACAGGGAAGCATCTAACAAGAGAAGTGTTTGGGCCAGAATTTAAGGAAAAGGAGGAGATACCAACGGCAGCCTTGTGGGCTCACGTCCAGGTATCAAGGGTCTTACCTCATCGCCGTATCTCCTGTAACTTACTTCATATAGCACGATCAGACCGTTGGGCTGCTTGGGCTCCTGCCACATCAGATGAACGCCATTGCTCTCGATTTCATGGGTCACGGGGCCAACAATGTCATCTGCCTTGGCTATAAGGTGCAGTGGTTGTTAGAGGCAGGGACTTGACCTGAGATTGAACCCCACCTCCACCACATACCAACCGTCGAGCTTGAGTTGGTTATATAAGTCTCCTATATCCCGTTTCCCTTGTTGGAGAATGAACATGTGAGACTCACCTCACAGGACTGTCCACATACCTATGTCTGTCTGTCTATCTTATGTCCCACTGGTTCTATGTCTCTGGAGAACCCACTACATGTATGTATTTCGTATTTTTTATTTTTTCTTACGGCTCGTGTGCATTTTTTCATGTTTATATGCCAGCTCTGTATGACCAGTGTAACTAAAAATAAAATAGGCACCATAGATGGACCTTGAGAGCATTATGCTACGTGAAATAGGTCACTCAGAGAGACAAGCTCTGTGTGATCTCACACGTAGAATCTGGAAAAGCTGAACACAGAAAGCACACTGGTGGATCCGAGGGGCTGGGTGGTGGGAAAATGGGGAGAGGGTGGTCAAGCGTAAAACTCCCAGTTGTGAGATGAATAATGTGGGGCACGGTGGTTATAGTTAACAGTATTATATTGTGTACTGAGAGTGTAGAACTTAAATGTTCTCACTGCAAAAAATGAAAAAAGAAACAACAAAAACAAAAAGAAAACCCGGTAACAATGTGATCTGATGGCGGCGTCTGCTGCCAGTGTCGTAGCACACACACTGCAATCAGAGAGCACATGCGAGGGGGCAGATCAGCACTCTGTGCACTGTGTTAGGTTAACTTACATGACATTACATGTCAACTGTACCTCCATGAGGCTGGGGAAAACTAATAGTAAATGACAAGTGATAAACAAGCAAATAAGTTAAGGTGGGGAGGGGGCTTCTGCTTGGTTGGCGTGGGTGCCTGGCCCTTGTGAGGTGCCACCCACCTTCGGGCATAGTCCTGGCACTGACGTAGGCTGCCACACTGCATCTTTCCTCGGGGGCATCTTGGTTGCAAGCCTGCAGCTCGATGCGATAGCCAGTGAAGTGGCGCAGGCCAGAGATGACCAGTGACTCTTTGTTAACCACCTTCTCAAAGGGCCGGTGCTCCTCCAAGTTTGTGGGTGCACTGGTAGAGGAGGTATTGGGGAAACCGGGAGCTGTGGGCACGGCCGTCGTCACATTGCCCTCATCACCAAGGGCCCTGCGTTTCCTCGATGGCCTGTCACGACAACAGGACACACAAGCACCACCTGTAAGTACATGCCCCTGGAGAATGCCAGACTTAAAGCAAAGACTGTGGAGCCTGGGATGCAAGGGAGCGGGTGAATTAAAATGTAAATTGCCGAGAATTACAACTCAGAACAGCTGTCAAGAAGTCCTTAGAAGCATCAGAAGTATGGGGAGGCCCACCCAGATAGGGCTGGGGATGCCAGGACCACCGTCCTGACACACAAGGAGCCTGCCTTCAGCGGGCGTGATTCAGGTTTTCATTTTGCAGAGTAACAGACCAGCCAAGGTCAGCGTTAAAAATAAGATGCCGAAAGCCTGTAAGGGTCCAGCTTTTCAGGAAGGCCTGCTGAATGGCATTTGCCCAACACTCTGAGCTACTGACCATCAGTTTAAAAAGGAGAAACGTAGCCCTGGCTGGCGTAGCTCAGTGGATTGAGCGCGGGCTGGGAACCAAAGTGCTCCAGGCTCGATTCCCAGCCAGGGTACATTCCTGGGTTGCAGGCCATAACCCCCAGCAACCGCACATTGATGTTTCTCTCTCTCTCTCTCTATCTCCCTCCCTTCCCTCTCTAAAAAATAAATAAATAAAATATTTGAAAAGAAAAAAAAAAAGGAGATGTCTTCCAATTCTTACAACCTGCTAAGGTGCCTGCAAATTTGAGTGACTCATCCTCAGTTGTGAGCAAAAGAACCTCACCAAGGAGGCTGGTCCCAGTAACTCCAAAGAAACGCCATGCAACTGATACATCCCTCCCCCTTAAAACGCTATATTGAAAAATAAATGCCAGTAGCCTGAAAGTTTAGAAATACATATATACTTTAGAAATACATATATACTTTAGAAATATACCTTACTTTCCAGGAAGTCCCACTGCTTCCCTCTTTCCGCTGCTATGCCGTCTGTTCCCCGAGGCACAGCCCTCACCAAGCATGCCGAGCATGCCGAGTGCCTTGTTCTGTGTGCCAGTGAGCTTTCTTTAAATGGCCTGAAACAGCCTTTCCCACTTATCTGTAACATTTTCTATCTCAGTAAACTGGCTAGAGAGGGCCTAAGCGGGGAAACTTGGGAAAACTGTAACAGCATAAACAATAAAATATAATTTATAATAAAAATTTTCACAGGTAATTGTACGTGGGGTTACTTAGGTTTTCTGGCAATTATGAAAGCAATCTTTTCCCCTGTTTTACATACTAATTATTGCTAGTATATCCATGGGCTTTTGTTTATATTGTCCCTACTTTTCCGAACTCTCAGGCTAAGAGTTTCACAGTTGACCTTGGGTTTTCAAGGAATACACCAGAAGAAACCAGGCCAGCACACTTTTACCATAAGTGTTAGAGGGTAAATATTTTGGTTTTGTGGGACATGTGGCTTTTGTGACAACCACTCCACCTTCCATGGTTTGCAAGCCACCACAGCATGAGCGCGGTGCAGCCATAGACACAATGGGAACTGGCGGGCGAGGCTCGAGCCTCCGTTGTGAACACAGGGGAGCGGCCAGCAGGCAGCCGGCTGGCAGAGGGGTGGCCAGCGTCCGTGCAGCCTGGTGATGGCGCATCTGCAAATACCCATGATTTCATTTCCCACAGTCCGCTCTTTTAAATTCTAATTTCTGCTCTGTGTCTAACCGCACTAGCTGGGTGCCCAGAAACAGGTCAGCAACCGCAGCATGAGGGTCTTCCTGACTCTGACAGGAACGGTTTAAGACGGGGGTCAGCTCAGCTGTTGGCTTCATCTAGACAATATTGACCTTGTTGCCTTTTCCCCTTCCTTTCTCTAAATTTGAATTTCTTAACATTATCAAATGAGCTGCATGCTTTTCCTTACGGGGTCCCCCCTGATGAGTCAGACCGCGTTCTCGGGTCTCCGGACCTTACCACTCTGGGACACACAGCACGTGTATCTCAGTGTGAGTTCTCCTTGTGACACTGGCATTTAACGCTGCCTGTGTGCTGGTCCTGAGGTTTTCTTTCAACGCACCATCTTTGTCAGGTTCTGCTAGGAGGTATTATTTTAGTTTCATAAAAAGAAAGCAAAAACTCGGTAAATTTCCATAGTCTATGCTCTGAAAAAGTTTCCATTATTATAGGAAGAAAACTGCTTTTGCAAGTCTGAACAAGCTTCTCAGTAACACTCTCTAGGCCAACGGTCTTTTTTTTTTTTAAGAAACTTAACATCTTTTCTTAGTCTTTTTTCAAGGTTATAAGAATATTTAATTTTTGTACTTCTTGAATCACCTCTGACAAGTTAAATTTTTCCACCTCACTGAAACTGTGTATTCAAATTGCACCGCACAAGAGAATTCAATGTGTTAAAATCTTCCTTCAACCCTAGTTTTGTCACCTTTGTAAATCCTAGTTATTTGTGTTTTTTCCTCTTTGATTTTATTTACAAGTTAAGCTATATTGATTTTCCCCTTGCTCCCTGATACATTTATATTTTTACATTTTAATTTCTTTCTTAACTCAAGAAACGATGTAAGTCTACTGATTTGCCTCAAAGCCCAGCTTTGTGATATTCTAGAAGTTAAGGTATGTGACTTGCATCTCCATTATTTTTCAGACATTAATGAAAGTTTCCATTTCTGCTTTGACTGAAAAGATATCTAAGTAGTTGGCTTTTAATTACCAGGAAGTAGAGTTTTCTGTTCACACATTTAAAGTCAACTTTCAGTGTTTATTGCCCTGTAGTCAGAAGGTGTGTGGCCAGAGAACAGCCCCTGCTCTGAGGCTTACTCATCAAGATTCTCACTGTGGTCTGTTTGCATGGAAAGACCAGTGACACTCTCAGATGGAAACCAAAGACATATCCACAACAGCAAGATCCAAACATCCCTATAAGTCAGTGGGCCATGAAATTACCAAGGAGCCGATGTGGAATTGACACCTCAACAACCGAGACACAAAATGATCTCATCAAACAGGCAAAATACGTATAGGCCACAGGGATTATCTCCAAGGAGACCACAAGTCAGTCACAAAAGACCCCCATGACCAAATGTCAGCTGGTCCTTCCACTCCCCACAAACACAGCGTTTTATTGCCCTACACCTGTGCGCTAGACCTCTGTGCTCAACCAGGGTACTCTGCGCCCCATCCCAGACCCTGGGGACACAAGGCCTGTCTGGAGACATTTTCAGTCATCACTGCATGCAGGAGAGATTGTGCTGCTGGAATCAAGTGAGGGGAGACCGAGGAATAAATGATAACAATCTAGCCCTAAGTGTCAACAGAGCTGTGGTCAAGAAACTCAGGTGTGGGCCAAGGTCTTACATTTCTAGACCCCTTCTCTGCAAGATGATATCACAAGTGGCTACTGGAGGGCAGATCAGGGCCACACTGAAGCCTAAGTATAAACAAACAAACTCTGCTTAAAGGATAAAATCACCAGGGTGAACAAAGGGGATGAGGTGGATTGAAAGGTACAACTTCCAGTTATAAAGTACATCCTGGGAGTGTCAGTGCACAGTAGGGACACAGTTAATATGCTGTAGTACATATTTGAAAGTTGCTAAGAGAGTAGATCTTAGAAGTTCTTATCAAAAGAGCTTTTGTGACTATGAACTTTTTGTGACTAAAGAAATGTGTGACTATGTGAAGTGACAGATATTCACTAGACTTATTGTGATCATCATTTTGCAATAGGTGCAAATATTGAATCTTTACATTGTACACTGAGAATATAATATTACCTCAGTAAAAATAAAATTGAAAATCCTCTTTTCCTGGCCCCAGTCTGCCTCTCCAGCCTCGCCTCCAATTCCTCCCAAGAGCCCACGGTTTGCTCCACCACCTTGCCACCCCTCCGGCTCTATCCTGCCCATCATCCTCGCCTCCCGGACAACACTGCATCTGAAGCGAACAAATGAAGTTCATTCAAAGGGCGGCGTGGCACACTGTCTTCAGTGGAGCTCAGCGACATGGCACACCTGGTCACACCTGGAGTCCCACACTTGTCACCCAATAAAAATGTTTTATTTCCAGGCCAGTCTTCTCTACTACCAGTTACACATGATTTAGACTCTGGGCACAGGAAGAGTGCCATGCCCACAGTAGGCACTGATCAATGGTCAGTGAGTGAATGCAGGGAGGAAACATGTGGCATCGAGGAGAAGTGTTAGTACAGACTTTCTCCCGAGTTCATGCCCAAATCCCACTTCAGGGTGAAGGCAGTGAAGGCAGTGAAGGCGTGAATTTGTGAAGCACCCAGTCCTGGCAGAGCTGCCCTTCAAGTGCATCAAGCCACAGAAGCCCCTGGGTCTCAAAGGGGCACAGCATGCTTTCTGCCCTGCCTAGTCCACCAGCCCTGTGCTGAGCAGCCCCCAGGGGCCACATGCATGTCCCACAGGCGAGTCATACCTACTGTCCTCGGCATCAGACCCTGAAGAGGATTTTCTGTGAAAACAAAACCAACTGCTTTGAGTACAGACAGAACTTCAGACAGGCCTCTTGCTTCTAACACCCTGGAAGCCACCTTCTGTCCAAGCAGCGTAAAGGCGCCCTGCCATTCACCATGGACCACTTTTTCCCATCACTTGAGCCACATCTTCCCCCACAGGTGTGGAGAACTTAGCAAGAGGGAGAAAACATAGAGAAAATACTCTCAGGGACCTGCCACCTGGGGTTCCCCTTGGGTGTCAAACTTGACTTCATTTAAACTCAGCCATAATCACAACCAACTCAGCCATTTCCCCAAGTCCGGCACCATTTTGTTTTTAGCAAGTAAAATGGTAACTGCCTCAATGCCTGCTGTGTAAAGGAAGGGAGGGAGGGAAGAAGGGAGGGAGAAGGGTACATGTTGATGGATCCAAGGAAACATCTAATATACTTGGATGACAAGTGAGGGTGGAGGTTCGAAGAGACACATTTTAGAATCTTGTTTTATCCCAATGTAAACCTTTTGGGGTTTTGATCTGCTTTGGAAATGGCCACACATTTCTGGATAGCTGTCTGCTAAAGTCTTTAAGGGTGAAGAGGAGAGGTCAAGGGTGAAAAGGCAGAAGGCCATTCAAAGCCCACGTCACACACTTGCTGGGATAACTGGGAGCAAGTTCTCATCCACTCAGAAACATAGGCTTGACCCGAGTGAGTGAGGGAGGTGGCACCTGCTTCAGTGGGCGGCAATAAAAATAAACAAACCAAAGTGATGCAGATGGTGCTGCAGGCCTCAAGGCAGGGAGGCCAGGGATGTTGCTCCACAGCCCACAATGCTCAGGGCAGCCCCACCACCAAGAGCTATCTGGCTGCAAACACCAATAGTGTCAAGGCCAGGACTCCCGGTATGACTCATGGAATCTCACAATCCTAAAGGATAGGGATTATTATTACCTTCATTTTACAGATGAGTAAACAGGCACTGAGACCAGTGAAAAAACCTGAGATTCTGCACCCACCACCGCCCCGCAAAACTTGCCTTTTACCTAAGGGTACTTGTTTGTACAAGTAAAAATGCTTGAAAAGCCTAGAGTCATTTTTACTGCAAACTCTCTCAGTAGATCAAATGTACATTAGCAGGTCCCTCCACGAACTAATGGGAAATGCAACATATTTAAATAGAAGTCTCTGGGTCGGAAGATGCTGTAGAAAGTTCCAGAAGGATGAGAAGCTGACATAGATTTTAAAAAGAGAGAATGCTCTCAGCTTGAGACTTGGTGACAAATCAAGCCTAGGCCATTTCTCACGACTGACATTAGTAACCTTACAAAGTTTGTCTAAGAACTTGGATGGATACTGGAGGCTAGGTATCCATGCTGGAGAGTCGGAAAGCAAAGGTTAACTTTAGAAAAGTTAACTTTTCTAAACTCTCCCCCTCTTTGGTCTTGGCAGTAAGGGTCCTATTGAAATCATGGGCTCTGTTCCTCCATGCAGGGAAGGGACTCAGCACGGACTCTCTGGGTCCCTGCTTCATCTTGTTCCCTAGGTCATGACCCCCGACCTCCAACCCTAAATCAGCAAAAGCCCCTGACCTGGGGACAAAAACCACATTGTGCAGGTAATCCTCAAATGTCTTCCGGAACGAGGACTCCTCCAGCTCCTTCAGAATCTGAGCATCGGTCTTCGGGCAGGAGCAGCACTCCCCAGCAGACTCCTCGTCCTCGCTCTGGTTGTGCTTCTGGGAGCCCTCTGACTCAAACGGTGGGGACCAGGTCCGCGAGGGCAGCTTCAGCCCTGCAGAAGGACAGAGCAGATGGACTCAAATCTCCTGGAAACACACACATACAGAACAAAAGGGACCTGCTCAAGAGCAGCTGGGCACACAGGACAGAGCTTGGAGCCAGGGTCTGGGTTCAAGTTCTACTGTGAAAAGCCCTTGCACGGGAGAGTCCAAACAGTGCCAACTGAGAAGGGGCATGTTCCAGACACTGCCAGACACCACCCTCCCCACAGGGCTGGAGATTTTGCTGGGCAGCCAGGCTTGCCCCTGCCCTCATGGAACTTTCTAGTGCACAGGTGCTGCTGAGAATAGGGAACACACAATAAACTAATAGATCAATAGATCAATAATAGATCAATCTTCCATGAGTCCGATGGCAGGGTCAAAGGAGAGGATAAGGAAGGGAGTGTTCTTTAACATGAGGTTTCAGAGAGAGTGGCTGCTGAACAGTCCTGCATGAAGTACAGGAAGGAGCCGTGCACACATCACAGCATCAGGCCATTCAGACAGAGCACAGAGCATGTGCAGAGGCCCTGAGGTAGGAACTTCCTGGCATGTTGAAAGACACCAAGGACCCAATGTAGCAAAAAGAGGATGTTGGAGGAACAGTGGGAGGAAGGGTTAGAAAAGAACAGGGGCGCCAAGTCACAGTGGAATGAATGAATCAAGCCAATCAATCAACCACATAACTATGGAGGCCAGAAGACAGAGCAGAATTCTACCAGGACTTCTAAGAGGTTTGGCTCAGAGACCCGATGATCACACTGAGCCACCAAACTGTGAAGCACAAATACCACAATTTACAGCTCCTTCAGGAATTCCTAAGTCAGATCAGAGCAGTGGTTCTCACCAGGGGCTGATTTTGCACCACTGGACACTGGGCAAGATCTGGAGGTAGTGCTAGTAGTTGGGATGTGTGGGGGGAGATGGGACTACTGGCCTCCAAAGGGCAGAGGCTGGGCTCCTGCTGGTTGGCCTGTACTTTGCAGGATGGCCTCACCCCAGGGGTCCTGGGCCTGGAAAGCCCACACTGCTGAGCAGAGGAACCCTGGACTAAAGACATGAGAGGAGAGTGGGGGGTGAGGGGGGAATTGTTTGAATCAGCTTAGGAAAGGGAATTAACAAAACAAAAACAACCTCTTCAGATAGCAGTCATGCAAACACAAAGCTGCTAAGTGACACAGCTGGCTGTGTCTTGATCCTTGAGGTCAAACTGCACAGCCACACTTCTGGTGCAGCCCAGAGAATGCACACTACTCCTTAGGGGCAAAGTCCATGACGGCCCTTCGGAGTCTGCTTTCCTGCCACCAGCCTTTGCTGTCTGGTGCCTACTAGTGCCTGCTGAGCAAAGGCACTTCCAGCCTTCCTCTCCCCTTGAATGGGTCCCTTAGACAATGAGCCCTAAGTATCTTTCTATGAATGGTGAGTATCTATTTAGAAGCCCAAGTACTTACACAGCTTTCAGGGCTACAAGGGACTCTTAAAAGTACTTCTTACACTTATTAGTCGACATGGAATAACCTGGCTGGGTAACTGTTAAAAGGCCAATCACGGCATTATGGATAGAAAAAACTTGGGTTTCCTTCATGGCAGGGTAGAGGTTTGGAGGGGGGCATGTTCTGACAATTTTCTGGAGAGAAGGGACTTCTGATCGGGTGCAAGCATAGCTCCTGACACATGTTACCCTTTGTGGTACCCACTCATGACACTTGGTGTCCCACGGTATTCTGTGACTATAAAGCATAATGACATCGCTCGGATGCTCCAATAGAGACAAAGAGTAGATGGTGGGAGACAGGCTGGGGGAGGGGGGTGGGAAGTTAATGTTTAATGGGACAGGGTTTCAGTTTGGGAGGATGAGAAGGTTCTGGAGATGGTGGTGGTGATGGCTGCACAACAGTGTAAATGTCCTTAATGCCACTGAACTGACACTTAAAATGATTAAAATGATAAATTTTATGTCACATGTATTTTATCACAATAAAAAGCCATACAGTTGATAAAACTGTACTGTATAATTTAAATATGCTGAGTTAGCATGTATTCTAAATGTTCTCACCAAACAAGAAAAGATGGATGTGTGCAGTGATGGATGGATATTAAGTAACTACCCTGTTTTTCGGACTATGAGACGCACTCCCCGGCAACGGTGGAAAGGGGTCACGGGTTATTAAATATTTTACCACAGTTTTTGCTTCAAAATTTTTTTTCCTATTTTCCTCCTCTAAAACTTAGGTGCATCTAATAGTCCTAAAAATATGGTAGATGGAAGGGGTTCTTTCACAATGTACATGTACATATGTCAAATCACAATGTATGCTTTAGATATCTTAGAATTTTAACTTGTATGATATTTAAAAGTTAAATGTCAAATAATTAATATCAAATATTAAATAAATATTTACAAAGATCTTACCATTTTAATTTGTAAGCAACCTCAATAAAGCTAAAAAAAACTAATATTGGATAATAAGAAGCCACAACTGGTCATGATTAGTATATTCAATTATTTTGAGTGTGTTAGTAGGTTTATAGAGTTGTGTGTGCATTGAGGTTTTTTAAATTATAGTAAAATACACCTCACATAAAACTCACCATCTTACTCATTTTTAAGCGCACAGTCCAGTGGCATTAAGTCCACTCGCATTATTGTGCAGCCATCCCCACCCTCCATCTGCAGGACTTTCTCACCCTCCCAAACTAAAACTCTGTCCCCATTACACACTAATCTCCTCCCCTCCCCCAGCCCCTGCCCCACCATCTACTCACTGTCTCTGTGGATCTGAGTCCTCTGGGGATCTCCTGTGGGTCACACCATATCCAGCCTCAGAAGGTTTCTTTTTTAATTACACAAACTTTGGGTTCATCAGAAATCAAGCCATGTTTAAATAGTCACATTGCAATGATAGATTTAGAATTCCAGAATAAAAAGTAAAATAAATAAATAAAAAATTTTAAAAAGTTTTTGCTGTTAAAAAAAAAACAAGGAAAAGTTGACAGTTTCCATCTCTGATATGGGACCAGCAGTTCATAGCTTAGGCCACAACTGGGCTTGCTCTCAAGTTATATAAAGCATCTGTGGAAATAAATGACACCTGCGGCCCTCAGCTAAGGCAGGGAATGAGGTCTCAGGCATACAATAAACATAGCCCATTATCCTGCAGCTGGGACAGCTACCAGAGATCACCTGGACTTCTGCCCTTTCTCCCAAAAAGGAGGTAGCTGGTGACAAGCTCAGTGACTTGCCCAGAGCCCTACAGCAGGTCGGAGGTCCAGCCCAGAAACAACCAAGAGTTCCTGGCCTCAGCCATGCCTCTCCAGCAGCCCCAAGGTCAAAGGCTAAAGATCACTAACTCAAAAAAAAAAACAAAACCCTATAGAAAAATGAATACAATCAAAAAACAACTAAAAAAATGACCTGTTTCTCCAGTTTGCTGGAGTCTTTTAAAATCCATTAAAAAATAATTTTTTAAAGACTATTTTTTAGAGAGGGGAAGGGAGGGAGAATGAGAGGGAGAGAAACATCAATGTGTGGTTGCCTCTCGAGTGACCCCTACTGGGGACCTGGCCCACACCCAGGCATGTGCCCTGACTGGGAATTGAATCAGGGACCCTTTGATTTGCAGGCTGGCACTCAACCACTGAGCCACACCAGCCATGGACATTTTAAAAATAAGCTTAAACTAATTTATACAAACTAGTTTGAGGCTTCAAATATTTTTTTCATTTTTTTCTGTAGAAAGAAGGAAACCCATTAAGTAAATAAGATGAAAGGCTGAAGAAAATCACCATCAGTACAAATTTCTAACAGAAAGCACAGGAGGAAAGAGATCATCACTCCTTTAAAACTTGAAGGTCCAAATTGAGGGCTGAAGTCCTTCCCTGACTCTTTCAAGCACCTCTCAGCACACTCGGTTATTTCTAGTCCAGCAAGGAAGGCTCCTGTGGGTGAACACAGCAACATCCCCACCAGGCAGGGTGGGAGAGGAAGAGGGGGAGCAGTGGGGGAGAAGAAGAAAATTCCAGACAGAAATGATGCCAAGATATGGGAAATACCTGGTTTCCACACGAGACCTCAGAGTGTGCTCTCACACTGTTATGTTTAGAAACGTGCATGCGTGTTCCCGTGTGAGATGGAGCAGAGTGTGTGCAAGTCTGCTCTCGAGCACACACTGGGGAACGGAAGAGGAGAGATGTTTCCCTGGAGGTGGAACATTTGCCCACACTCACCTTTCAGGCAGTAATCCAACTCATACAGCTCACTGTCCTCTGCCTGCCTCTCCCAGAAAACCAGGTAGTGTGTGATGTTGCCGTTGGGGTCAGAGGGAGGCTTCCACTTGAGGATGATCTGGGATGAGGAGTTAGAAACCGAGATGGGATCCAGGGGCACGGAAGGATCTGGAGAGGTAAAAGAAAACAGGTCCCCTAAGAGGAGGGAGCAAGCCATAGGGAAGGTGTGAGGGGATACACAGGTCAGAGAAACCTAAAGGTGTTTGCTGCAGTGATGTGCAGCATCCGAGAAAACTGGAGGCACATAGAGTACCAGCCCAGAAGGGACAGCAGGTATGGAATCACAGTCCATCCCTGCCACAAACCACATGGATCATGTGGGCATTCGTCTGCCCCTCCACTCACCCAGCTCCAACACGGCCCAGGCTCTCTGCCTGGGGCACTGGAAAGATGCTGGGGAAAGGATGTGAGAAGAGATGAACTCATATTTTCTGGTTAACACCCCAAACTGAACCCAGTCACAGGGCAAATTTTGGCAGCTAGATGCCATTCACCTGGCTGCACAAAACCTTCCTGCAAGAATGGAGGTGGCTGAGTGCGTCCTGAGGAACGACACACAGGACACTGTGTACAAACACCTGGGAGCTGGAAGTTTCCAGAAATTCTACATCCTTTGGTGTTGTTGGAGGGTACAGGATGAGAGGGCACTCGCTGAAAAAGCTGGGACTGATTCATGAAGTTCGTGCTCTACCATACAGGACAGGGTTTCTCACCCACAGCACTGCTGGTGTGCGGCTGTCCTGGGCACTATGGATGCAGAGCAGCAGCCCAAGGCTCCCCTCACTCGATGCAGTCACAACCAAAACTGTCCCCAGACCTCATGAAAGGTCCCCTGGGAGCAGAATCACCCCCAACTGAGAACCACCACTACAGGAGAAGTATAGATACAACTGAATTATTCCGTAATAACCCAACACCCAAAAAAACAGGGATGGGAAAGGTGGTGCAGGGATGGGATGAGGATGGGGGATAAGGAAAAATGGGGAAAGGTTGATGATTGTTGAAGCTGAGATGGTTCATGGGGTTAATTTTTCTTTCTACTTTTGTGAGTATTTGAAAATTTTCTGCAACAGAAGAAGAAATATATTTATACCCCTCCGCTGGCTGGCTGCTACTGCCTTGTCCTCTGAAATGGTAAACCTCAGCACTAGCTCTTCCAGAAGGCGCAGCCACACACGGAAGCACTTCACCGGCCTGTTAAAGGCAATACATCTGGTTCCTGCGCAAACCCCCAAGCCGCACAGCATACTCACTGGTGGCATCCGTCTGGACATAGATGATGTCGCTCTTGGCCCCATATGTGCGACGCTCATCAGAAAAGGTGACCAAGGTCTTCACGAAGATGGCATACTGGGTCCAGGGCTTGAGGCCCCGCATGAGCCACCCGGGGTGGCTCTGGGACTTGGGGTCATTGGACCTCACAGGCGGGTCGATGTCCACGACTGTCCAGCTGTTGGATCCACATGCATCCTGCCCATCGAACTCCGTCACATTCTGGTAAGGGCTTTCAAGGTGAAGGAGAAGACATTACCATTTTCGGCTATCACTCTGAGGACCAGAGATGGGGCCGGGGAAATTATACCCTATGGGCCTGCATCTTTTCACTGACAGCTTTATGCCACAAGGGAAACCAGCATGGCAACAGCCAAAGAGAAAGGAACCACCTCCACTGATTCCTCAATGATAATATTTAATAGTAGTAACTACCAATATTTAATAACACATTTTATTTAGTGTTATGTAATATATACTGTTTAATTTTATTATATAGTACAGTATACATAATATTATATACCCTGTACATGTAATTACAGTAATAAATATCACATAATGTCTAATAAGAAATAATATTTAGTAGTAATTAATGCTGTTTCCCAGTTACAACAGTGATGACGACGACCCTGACAGCAGCTACGGCAGGAGTTGCTGGTGAGGTTCAAGCGAGAGAACACAAGCAGCCCCTCAGCAACCGCCCGGCACACAGTCAGTCCTGAGAAACGGGGTCACCATGGATGCTAACGCCAAACCCGCGCAGGTCAGAGAACGTGGGCACTGGGGGAGCTGTGGTGGGCGGGGCGCCAGCAGCATGCACAGCACCCTGAGCCAGACACTTAGATCAGTTCGAATGCTCAACTTCGTTATGTGCCTTTCCCGCAATTCTTCTGTTCTCTCCAATGGTTTCGGTAAAGATCAAATTTTCCTACGTGGTCAACAAAGCCAGGTAAAGACTCTCCCTCCATTACTTCTCTGGCCTATTCTCCCATCAGGCCTTGCATTCCTCCTTCCCACCTGTCACTTCGTTAGAGGTGTCGGCTCTCTCCTTTTCTTGAGTTTGCTCCTCTGGCCCTTCTGACGTTGTGACTCTGGCCCTTGCCTGAGATTTCAGGCCCTTCTCATTCCTCCAGGGAAGCCCTCCCTGACCTCCAGGGCAAGTCCACTCTCCATGACCCTGCCCCTTGAAGCACTGTAACAGTCGTCATTTTATTTGTTTATTAAATTTCTAGGGGGTAATACTGGTTAATAAAACTACATAGGTTCAGGTGTACAATTCTACAATTCATCTCTACACTGTATTGTGTTGAACACCCAAAGACAAGTCTCCTTCCATCACCATTTACCCCCCCTTTACCCCCTCCTACTTCCGCCAACCCCACTTTCCCTCTGGTAGTCACCATACTGTTCACTGTTTCTATGAGATTTGGGGGTTCAACTTTTTCACTGATTCCTCCAACACCCCTCCCCTCTGACAGATGTCAGTCTGTTCCATGTGTCCATGACTCTGATTCTACTTTGTTCATCAGTTTATTTTATTCATTACATTTCACATATGAGTGAAATCATATGGCACTTCTTTCTCTGACTGGCTTACTTCACTTAGCATAGTGTTCTCCAGATCCATCCATGCTGTCACAAAGAGTAAGATTTTTATTTTTTTTTTTAGGGCTGAGTGGTATTCCATTTTGTAAATGTGCCACAGCTTTTTTAATCCACTCATCTACTGATGGACACTTGAGCGGCTTCCAAATCTTGGCTATTCTAAATACTGCTGCAATGAACACAGAGATGCAAAAATTCTTTCCAATTAGCATTTCAGGTTTCTTTAGGTATATTCCCAAAAGTGAAATCACTGGGTCAAAACATTTTCAATTGTTGAAGTATCTCCATACTGCTTTCCACAGTGACTGCACCAGTCTGCATTCTCATCAACAGTGCACTAGGGTTCCCCGTTCTCCACATTGTCGTCAGTACTTGTTGTTTGTTGACTTATTGATTATAGATGTTCTAACAGGTATGTGGTTTTAATTTGCATTTCTCTGATGATTGGTGATATTGAGCATTTTTTCATGTCTATTGGCCATCTGTATGCACTCTTTAGAGAAGTGTCTATTCAGGTCCTTTGACCATTTCTAATTGCATTATTTTGGTATTGAGTTTTATAAGGCCTTTATAAATTTTGGACATTAACCCCCTTATCAGATGTATCATTGGCAAATATGTTACCCCACCCAATAGGGTTTTTTTCCATTTTGTTGGGTTTGTTGGCTATGCTAAAACTTTTTTAGTTTGATGTAGTCCCATTTGTTTATTTTTCTTTTGTTTTCCTCGTCCAAGTGAATATATCAGAAAATATAATGCAACAAGAACTGTCCTAGATTTTCTGCCTATGTTTTCTTCTAGGATTACTATGGTTTTGAATCTAACATTTAAGTCTAATCTGTTTTGAGTTTATTCTTGTGTATGGTGTAAGAAGGGGGTCTAGTTTCACTTTTTTTGCACTGAAATTGCAGATACTGCCCTATTTTACTAACGTCATTTATTGAGTAGACTAGTTTTACCCCATTGTATAATCTTGTCTATTTGTCACAAATCAATTGATCATATAGGTATGGGTTTATTTTAGGGGTCTTTATTCTGTTCCAGTATGTTTTAATTACAATGGCCTTGTAGTATAGTCTGATTTTAGGTAGTGTGATTCCTCCAACTTTGCTCTTTTTTCTCAGGACTGCTGTGGCTATTCCTGGTCTTCTATGCTTCCATATAAATTTTTGGAATATTTGTTGTAGTTCTGTGAAATACGACATTGGTACCTTCATAGGAATTGCACTGAATCTATAGGTTGCTTTGGCTGGTATGGACATTTTAATGACATTAATTCTTCCAATGCATGACTTCAGTATGTGTGTGCTTCCACTTATTTGCATCTTCTTTAATTTCTTTCTTCAGTGTCTTACAAATACAAGTCTATTACATCCTTGGTTAAATTTATTTCTAGGGATTTTGCTTTTCTTGATGCAATTGCAAATGGGATTGTTTTCTTCATTTCTTCAGATAGTTCATTACTGGCATATAAAAAAAATGCAACTGATTTCTGAAATGTATTTTCTATCCTGCTACTTTACTGAATTAATTTATCATTTCTAGTAGTTTTTTGGCTGAATCTTTAGGGTTCTCCATATACAGTAGCACATATAGTTTCTTCCAAATGTCTTCCTTTACAATTTGGATGCCTTTTACATCCTCTTCTTGTCTGACTGCTGTGGCTAGGACTTCCAGTGCTACATTGAATAACAGTGGTGAAAGTGAACACCCTGTCTTGTTCCTGCTTCTTAAGGAAATGCTTTTGGTTTCTGCCTATTGACTATGATATTCACTGTGGGTTTCTCATGTATGGCCTTTATTATGTTAAGGTATGCTCCCTCTATTGCCAAGTTCCTGAGATTTTTTTTATAGTAAATGGATGCTGGATTTTATCAAATGCTTTTTCTGCATCTATTGATAATCATATCAATAACCACAATCATGTGGTTTTTATCTTTCGTTTTGTTTGCATGGTGTATCATATCCCTTGATTTGCAAATATTGTACCAAGCTTGTATCTCTGAAATAAAACCCACTTGATCATAGTGTATGATCTTTTTAATGTATTGTTGAATCCAGTTTGGTAATATTTTGTTAGGGATTTTAGCATTTATGTTCATCAGATATATTGGCCTGTAATCTTGCTTTCTCTGAAGACTCTGTATCTAGTTTTAAAATTAGAATAATGCTAACCTCAAAAAAAATGAGCTTGGATGTGCTCTCCTCTTGAATTTTTTTGAGTAATTAGAGAAGGATAGTTGTTTGTTCTCCTTTCTTTTTTAATCCTCACATTATGACATTTTGTTCATTGCTTTTAGAGACAGAGGAAGGAAGGGGGAAAGAGAGAGAGAGACAGACAGACAGACAGACAGACATGGATATGAGAGAAAACACGGATGGGTTTGATTAGTGGTCTCACACACATGCCCTGATCCGGATCAAACCTACAACCTAAGTATGTGCCCTGACCAGGAATTGAACCCACAACCTTCAGTGTACAGGATGATGCTCCAGCCAACCAAGTCATACCAGTCAGGACTTGTATTTGTTCTTTACTGAATGCTTAGTAAAATTCTCCCGTGAAAACATCTAGTCTCAGATTTTTCTTTGTTGGGAGTTTTTTGCTTACTGCTTCAATTAATTGTAACTACCTATTCAGACTTTCTGATTCTTCTTGATTCAGTTTTGGAAGATTGTATGTTTCTAGGAATTCATCCATTTCATCTGGATTGTCCAATTCGTTGGTATATAGTTGTTTGTAGTACTTTCTTAGAAATTTCTATGCTATCAGTTGTTACTTTTCCTTTTTTCTGATTTTTTTCTGATTTTATTTCTTTGTGTCCTTTCTCTTTTTATGCTTGATGAGGATGGTTAAATGTTTCTCAATCTTGGTTATCTTTTCAAAGAACCACATTTTAGTTTCACCGATCTTTTGTATTTTTTTAGACTCACTTATTTCTGCTCTGATCTTTATTAATTTCCTTTCTTCTATTCACTTTGGGCTTTGTCTATTGTTTATTTGAGTTTTTCTTGTTTTATTGAGGTAGGCCTGTAAAGCTATGAATTTTCTCCTTAGGATTGCTTTCATTATGTCCCATAGATTTTGTGTTGCTGTGTTCTCATTTTCATTTGTTTCAAGATATTGTTTGATTTCTTCCTTGATCTCTTATTACTAACCCACTCATTGTTTATTAACATGTTATTTAGCCTCCAAGTCTTTTTTGTGTTTTTCAGTTGTTGTTTTTTTTATTGTGATTGATTTCTAGCCCCATGCCATTATGGTCAGGGAAGATGAATGACATATCAATCTTCTTAAATATACTGGGCCTTGTTTTGTGCCCTATCATATAGTCTATCCTACAAATGTTCCATGTGCACTCGAAATTAATGTGTATTCGTTCTGCTGCTTTCGGGCAAAATACTCTGAAGACAGCAATTAAATCCATCTGATCTAGAGTGTCGTTTAAGGCCACTATCTCTTTGTCAACTTTCTGTCTGGAAGATCAATCCACTGATGTCAAATATGTGTTATGTGATGTCAAATGATGTCAAATGGGTGTTAAAATCCCCTCCTGTCTATATTCCTTTTGATCTCTCCTTTACATCCATCAAGATTTCCTTCACATAAATACTTAGGTGCTCATGTGTGGGGAGCATAAATGTTTACAAGGATTACATCCTCTTGTTGGTTTTCTCCCTCTATTATTATGTAGTGTCTTTCTTTGTCTCTTACTATAACTTTGGTTCTAAAGTCTATTTCATTAGACATTAAGAATTGCTGGCTTGTTTTTTTTTTCCATTTCCATATGCATGAAGTCTCTTTTACCATTTCCTCACTTTTAGTCTGTGTGTATCTTATGTTCTGAGGTGGGTCTCTTGTATCCAGAATATATGTGGGTTTTGTTATCTTACCCATTCAGCTACCATGACTTTTGACTGGAGCATTTGAGCCATCTACATTTAAAGTGACAATGGATAGGTATGTGTTTATTGTCACTTCATTGTTTTAACTTTGCTACTTTTCTTCTTTTCTTCCTCCTCCTCCCTCTCCTACTTCTCCTTCCCCTGCTTCCTCTTGAAGAAGATCTTTAACATTTCTTATAATACTGGTTTGGTGGTAACAAACTCCTTTGGCTTTCTCTTATCTGGGAAGCTATTTATTTCGCCTTCAACTTCAAATGATAGCCTTGTTGGGTAATGTAGCTTTGGTTGTAGGTCCTTGCTTCTTATCAATTTGAATATTTCATGCCAATCCCTTCAGGCCTGAAGTGTTTCTGTTGAGAAATCAGCTGACAGTCTTATGGAAGCTCCCATGTAGGTAACTAACTGCTTTTCTCTTGATGCTTTTAAGATTCTCTCTTTGTTTTTAACCTTTGCCATTTTAATTATGTTTTGTCTTGGTGCAGGCCTCTTAGGGTTCATCTTATTTGGGACTCTGCACTTTCTGAACTTGTGTGTCTTTTTCCTTCACCAGGTTAGGGAAGTGTTCAGTCATTATTTCTTGAAATGGATTCTTGATCCCTTGCTCTCTCTCTTGTCCTTCTCATATCCCTATGATGCAGATCCTATTACTCTTCATGTTGTCCCAAAGGTCCCTTAAACTATCCACAATTTTTTTTAATTCTTTTTTTCTTTTTGCTGCTCTGATTAGATATTTTCTGCTACCTTGTCTTCCAATCACTGATTCAATCCTCTGCTTCATCCAACCTACAGTTTATTCCTTCTAGTGTTGTCTTCATTTCAGATATTGTATTCTTCATTTCTGATTGGTCCCTTTTTATGGTTTCTATGTCCTTTTTCACGCTGTTGTAATTTTCACTAAGTTCCTTCAGCATCCCTCCAACCTTTTTTTTGAATTCCATATCTGATCCATAGTTTGACTCCATTTAATGAAGCTCTTTTTTCTGACAATTTCTCCTTTCATTTGAGGCATGTTTCTTTGTCTCCCCATTTTGCCTGCTTCTTTGTGTTTGTTTCTATATATTAGGTAGATCTGCTATGACTCCCAGTCTTCATGGGGTAGACTTATACTGTAGGTATCCTGAGAGACCCAGTGGCACAGTCTCCTTGATCACCTTGCCTGGGTTTTCCAGGAATACCCCTTGTGTGGGTAATGTGGGCCCTCCTGTTGGAACTGAATTTTGGTGCTTTTGGACCATGCTGGCTGTGAGGATCAACCCCAACCAGTGTACAAGCTACAGTTCAGGTGCTGACCACATGAAGCAGAATTCGCCTCTGTAGGGTCCTGTGCCTGCCGAGATCCCCCTTTGGATATGCCTCTCATGAAGGTAATTGGATGTTGCTCTGATGTGGTCTGAAGCTAGCCACTGTGTGTGTTGGTTCTGCAACCTCTTGGGATGGACTCTGGAGCGGTCCAATGTCAGACACTGCCTGTTACTGGCCCTGGGCAACCTTTCTGATGCTACAAAGCAATCTGCAGTTGTTGCTGTTTCTGTTAGGCCTCAATATGTGCAGGGAGGACCAAACCACACACCAAGGGCACTTTTACCAGCACTGGGTCCAGAGGCAAGTCTGCAAAAGTCCCAATGCACCCTAAGATCCACCTCTTCCTGTCTCTGCCTGCCAGCTGCCTGTTACACTCAGTCACTGGCTGTAGTCGAGTTGTCTAAGACAGGCGAGTCACCAGAGAGGGCCGAGTGGTGTTCACCAGGCTGAAACACGTTCGAACTTGGTGCCAATGCTGGGTGTGAGGTCACTCAGCAAATATCCCAGGGTACACCAAGTCTAGCTGCCACCTGCTGGGTGGTTAAACACCTTTGTGGTGGGGCCGAGTCTAGGAAATCATCAGAGTGAGGCCAGTAGAGTTTATGCGGCCCAAATAGACCAAGATTTGGCCCTATGATGGGAGGTCTCTACACAGGTTGGGCATGTGAGAAAAAAAATGGCCCCTGTACTAGACCCACACAACTCAGTCTGTCCAGAGTTTGCCCAAGCTCAGCTGGGGGAGAGTTGAGAGGATAGGGCTAGTAGATCCCCCACGAGATGGAAACATTGGTTAGGCTTTGGAGAAGTTGAGGGTCATGGCCTTTACCCCACAGCCACACAACTCAGGCTATCCCAGATTCTGCCCAGACCTCAGCAGGGCGGAGCCACCAGGACTAGGGATGGTGGGACCAGTGGATCTCCCATGGAGGAGATACATCACAGGTCAAGTTCACAGGAAAGTGGGAATAGCTCCACCCCAAAGCCACACAATTCAGTCACTGACACCCCCTGAGTCTGTTCGGACCTCTATGCCTTGGCCCAGGCAGCTGACTCCTCAGCAGGGGTGGATTACAGGAAGCCCAGAGAATGAAGCTATTGCATTTCCCCAGGCTGATGCTGTGTGGAAGGGGGTGCTCCACCCAAGAAAGATGGCATCTGTGGTGTGGGAGAGGGCTCAACACAGGGATCCTGGCAGCTATCTCTTTAGCTTTCTCCCCTGAGCCATGAACTCCCGTCTCTCCTCAAGCAGCTCTACTCTACTCCACCCTCCCTCTGACAGAGCCCAGGGTCAGTGGCCGTGAATGACATTTTGTGTGTTGCCCTTTAAAAAGGTACCTGTGTCTCTAGCACAATGCTGTCAGGCAGAATCCCTGCTTATTTTCAAAGTCAGGTATCCTGTGGGCATCTTTTCCCAGCTCTGGTGCTCTGGCTTGGGAAGCCCAGCTTGAAGTTGAGACCCCATACTTTTCAGGGGGAACCTTTGCAGCTGAAATATCCCTCCAGAATCTCAGCTGCCAGCCAGGAGAGTGGAGCCAGCTCTTTTCTCATCTCTGCCCATCCCACCTGTCTTGGTGTGGCTTCTTCTGTAAATCCTTGGTTATGAGACTTCTCTTCAGCTAGTCTCCAGCTGGTTTTTCAGGTTGTTGCTCTATATTTTTGTTGTAATTCCAGTTTGGTCCTGGGAGGCCGTGAGTGTAACATCTACCTACTCCACCACCATCTTGGATCTCCCTCCCACAATTTTTTTAATGTTGGGAAAATACAAAATAGGCAAACAAAATGAAATTTTAAAAACTATTAACCACACTGAATGACTTTTCATTGAGCAGAGCTGCTGAGATGTACATATAAAAGGCAAAATGGAATATTGCTATGGGAAATGGGCCAATATGGACCTCTGGATGAAACCTGTCTTCTTTAATTACTGGCTTTTCCACAAGTTTATTCCACAAGCAGGAAGAAGATAGAGAGGAGCCTTAGAGGGGAAGAGTGAGCACACATGTAACACCCACACCTCTTCACTCTCTACTTACGCCTCTTTGTAGAAGAGCATGAACCCCAGAAGGTCTCGGAAGTCAGGGGGCCAGTATGGCTCCCACTTGAGCAAGATCTTGTCAAAAGTTGTCCGAATGTAAGAAAATTTAAGCAATTCATTTTCACCTAGAAAAGTTTTTTTCAAAAGGCAGTATCAGTATTTCATCATTTGTTTCAGCCCAAGGCAGTGATCCTACTCTCCCAATAATGTCCACGAAACGGGAAATGTCAACCTGCTGTTCCACGTCACCCAGGATTTGAAGGCAAGAACTGGTCATGGCAGCTGGCCCTACTGCCAGTCAATTACCTGGCCAGATACTCAGCTGAATAATAGCAGTTGGCACCAATGCAAAAAGAACAACAGGCCAATAGTTAGGGATTTTTGAGATACCTGACACAGTTTTGTCATGCACATGGACTTCCAAGCCTGACATGTCAGAAGATACAACTCCAGTGCAAACAAGTGCACATTAAGTGAATTTAATGAGTGGACAGGTCATACCTCAGAGAGACAATTCCTTAGCTCTCCCATGCCTTGGGAAGGGTAATTTCCTCTGCCTGGAGTGCAAATCTTCCCTTTATGCTAACCCCAAACTCACTATTCCTCCCCAGAACTCCCACAACATGGACCACATCCTGCTGTAAGGAATCAAGTTCATCTGAGGGTATTATGGAATCCCTGGCAGCTCAGTAAGTAGGTATCTCCTCAAGAGGGTGCCTGTCACAGGAAAACTCCTGTGGTCTGACAGTCCCCAGTTGTAGCAACTACAGGACCTGCTGTAGCATTTGAGCCAAAGTCATACATAAAGAGGTGTCTTTCTTTTTTTTCATTCATTCAATGTTTATGTGGCATCTTCCAGTATCAGGCACTGTATCTGGTGCAGTAGATACGGAGACAAGATACACACCTGTCCTCAGTATTTAAAAAGCCAATCACACAAAGAGTTGTTTAAGCTCACTAGAAGGACACTGATAACCCCTAGGGGCCAGCATGGTAAGTGAAGGGAATGGAAGCCAAATTATCTGGTCCACAGGTTGGAAGTAACAGGGTATCACCACTTACAGGATGCCTGGTCCCCATTGGTCTTCAAGGCGATGTCATTCCTCTCCTGGCGCCCCTTTGTTCCCGAAACTTCTTCCATTTTATGAATTTCTGACAAGCAGAGTTTGGGATTATAGTGGAAGAACAGTTTCCCCTGAGTGATGGTAAGGTTGTGCTTGCTCCAGTCCCATAGCTGCCTTAGGTTCTGGTTGTCTAAGGCATAGAAAGAGTAGTTCCTATGGAAACACACACACCTAGTCATTCATCAATTTATAATCTCCAACTCCAAGATGGTGAGGCTGAGGCTGGATTTAATCTTATTCAGCACCACAGATCCAGCCCTAATCCCTTGCTTATCATACACTCAGTAAGTATTGAATGAGGGGTAGTAGGGGCAAGGGAATTTGAGGGAGTGTTCATGGCCAGGCAGGTGTCTGAGCTCCATACTGTGGGGATGGAAAGGAAGACTGTGATGGATTGAGATATGGGTTTCACAGAGAAAAAAGAATGAAGACAAGGGGTACCTGGGCTGGGCCCAAGAAAGAGCAAAGTAGCCTGCTCTGGCCAACAGGTGACAGGAAACAAGACTGGAGAGCTGCAGTGGGCCAAGTCCTCTAGCATACTACACACCAGACCAAGACTAAGAACACGGGACCTTCCTTGGTAACAGAGAGGAGCCATTGACAGTTTCATAACAGCTATCTTGCTTAGACCTGTGCCTTACAACTACTAATGGGCCACCAGCATGTAATGGATAGGAGAAACAAAGCATCTAGGCCTGTGTTGCACAATTCAGAAACTATTAGCCACCTTTAGCTATTGTGCACTTGAAATGTGGCCATTCTGAACTGAACTGGAAGTGAAAAAAAAAAACAAATTTTGAAGACATAGCATGCAAAAAAGAAGAATGTTAAGGATCTTCTTTGTTATTGCTTATATTGGTTGCAAGTTGAAATGGCATCTTAGATGACACAGGTTAAGTAAAATGCATTACTGAAATTCATTTCATCTATTTCATTTTAAATTTTTAAAATTTGGCTACTGGAACATTTCAAGTCATACATATGACTTGCATTATATTTCTGTTGGACAGCACAGGCCTAATTCTAGGATGCCCAGCTAGGAGATCATTGGAATACTACAGATGGAAGGTCTAAACATCAACAAAAAGGCAGTTTATGGCAGAAAAATCAGCATGAACTGGTCAGTGATTCAAGAAGGTAGTCTAAACAATTCTGTGGAATGGCTACTTGAAATGCATGTACATTCTCTCTTTTCCCTTGCCTACACAGACTGAAAGAGGTAAATATTCACTCTCCCAGACTCCCTTGCAGCTAGAAGCAGCCACATGACCCAGTTCTGGCCGAGATACAGACAGAATCAGTATTGAGGGTGAGAGTGTGGGAGGTTTGAGGTAAGATCCTTTTGAAGAGTCTCAATTGGCATATACCTTTGTTCCTTTCCTCTATTCCTGCTGGTTCTACAGACATAAGGTTGGGTGCAAGGCAGTCATCTTGTGACCATGAGGAACACAAAGATGGAAAAATCCTGGGTCCTTTCCTTGATGGAATTTTTGAATGGCCTTCCTCTGACTTCTGGCCCAGGAGTCCAACTCAATCTTCATGAAACATGGCTAGTGTGGATTTCTGTTGTTTCACTAACTGAAAGAGGGTTAGTGAGACTTCAAGAGGAGCAAATCCAAGAAATTTGAGGGTGAATTTGCTGAATTTGAGGCTGCTGAGGGTCACCTGGCTGGAGACAGACTTGGTGGTAAGCCACGGCTAAAAGTCTCAGCACTAGAAATCACTAGAGAGATGGCCAAGTCTGGAAGCCCAGGATACCAACTTGCAAAAGGGAGCTGGAAGAGGAATTAGGAAGGAGATCCAGGAGGCCAGCAGAGTATCTTGGGGAGTCAGAACCCTAACGGCCAGAGGAGATGAGATTTCATGGAGGAACAGGTGCAGTCAACACCAATGGGACCAGGACATGAGAAGATCCTGGACACAGAAGTTGAAGGGTCCTGGTCAAGCCTGTACTCCATCTCACAGTGAAGTCCAGAGAGCTGGATGCCCTGTTCTATTCTAGCTGGTGCCCCAGGAGGGCACACAGTTAGGTTGTTCGCCCTGCGACTTCCAACAGACTATAAGACAGGCATCACTTTCCTTGGCTGGATCTTCAGACATGGTCCTACACACATTCCTTCCTTTCAAGGGGCACCAGGCACATCCTCCTAATAGACGTTTTTGGGATTTAAAAACCCCTAAGTTACAGCATGGTGACTGTGGCTAACAATACTGTACTGAATATTGGAATAGGTTTTAAAGCTTCTCATTGCAAGAAAAAGTAATGTTTTTGTTGCTGTGTATGGTGATGGATGTTAATGGGACTAACTGTGGGACCATTTCACAATGTGTACAAATATGGAATCACCATGTCGTGCACCTGAAACTAACATAATGTTATACGTCTTGAAGAACAATTAAAAAAAAATGTTATATGTCAATTATATCACAATAGGAAACCCCTAAGTTTTTCTATTTTCCCTTCAGTTTTATTGCAATATAACTGACATCTAATATTAATTAATTTTATGTGTACAATATAGCAATTTCACATATATATTACAAAATTATTATAACACTAAGTTTAGCTAACATCCATCACCTCACACAGTTAAAAATATTTTTTTTCTTATGGTGAGAAGTGTTAATACCCACTCTCTTAGCAACTTTTAAATACACGCTACAGTGTTGCCAACTGCAGTCACCGTGCTACACACAGCACGTCCCCAGCACTCATTTCATACCTGGAATTTTGTACCTTTGAACACCTTCATCCACTTTACCCATCCACTCCCCAAGCCCCAACCTTGCCTCTGGCAACCACCAATCTGGTTTCTGTATCTATGATCTTGCTGGTTTTATTGGGTTCTACATGTAAGTGAGATCATACAGTATTCACCTTTCTCTGATCTGTTTCATTCAGCATAATGCCCTCTAGGTCAATCCATGTTGTCACAAATGGCAGCATTTCATTCTTTTTTTACAAATAATATGCCTGAATAATGTTCCCTGTATGTGTGTGTATACATGCACACACACACACTTTCTTCATTCATCTTGTCTTGACAAAACCCCTAACTTTTTATAACACACAAACTTCCTAGTTACTGCCAGACCATAGCCACAAAACCAGGCCCACATACCCGATTTCCAAGGTATCCCCCCGAATCAGACGTAACTTCCGAAAGAAGGAAAGTGACACAAGAGCATAGGAGCGGCGGATTTTCAGATACCCTGAAATTTCTTCAATGAGGCCAAGGTTGGACTCTAGTTCAGCTGCCAGGTTGTCTATGGAAAGGAGAGCATATCAGTGAGCTTTACACAAATATTTTAATCTTCCCTTAATTCCCCATAGTAAGGAATTAAATCACATGCTGACATGTCCTGCTCAAAATGAATCATAATTAAAAGACAATCCAAAGCCCTTACCATGGGGTCAGCAAGTCCCCCACCTTGTACCCTGCTCCCCTGTTCCAGACGTGTGGAGCCCCACACCACCCTCTCAGCACACCAGGTGCGCTCCTGCCTCAGGGCTTTGCCTGCTGCCTCCTTTCCTCAGAACATCACCCTCCCACCCATGTTCTTGGTGTGTTAACACCACCAACTCGAAACACAGCTCCCCTAACCAGAAACTTCTAAAATAGCAACCTCTTATTGTGTGTCAGAGGTCTGCAAATTCTAGCCGAATGGCCAAGCCCAGTCTGCTTTCTAAATAAAGTTTTATTGGCACAGAGCACACCCATTTGTTCACATATTCTCTACAAGGGCAGAGTTGAATAATTATGACAGATACCCTCTGGCCTGCGAAGCTAAATATATTTATTATGTGGTCCTTTATAAGAAAAGGTTACTCACCTCCCTCCGTTATCCCACTTTGCTTCCTTTGTAGCAGGACCACTACCTGAGTATATGTCCTAAATTGATTTGCTTTTTTGCAAGATTCATCATGCAAAGACTGCCTGATGTTTTGCAAATGTTTGCTGAAGAAATAAACAGAGAAATGTCTTTTGGCCTGCAATGGTATTTCTGGACACATGGCCCCTAGCTCTGAAATAGGGCATGTTGCCTGCTTGTTAAAATCACAAATTCCCACCCTGGCTGGTGTGGCTCAGTTAGTTGGAGCATTGTCCTGTACACTGGAAGGCCGCATGTTCAATTCTCAGTCAGGGCACATTCCTAGGTTGCAGGTTCCATCCCTGGTCAGGGAACGTATAGGAAGCAAATGATCAATGTTTTTCTCTCACATCGATGTCGAGAGAGAGAGAGAGAGAGAGAGAGAGAGAGAGAGAGAGAGAGAGAGAGAGCAATGAAAAATTCTTAGGTGAGGATAAAAAATAAAAACGTAAATTCCTGATGTTTCAGCTACCCATGTGGACATTCAGAATCTCTTCTCTGTGGGGACAGTGAGACCACATGGAGGTGTGAATTTCAGGTTTGGAAGCAAATGGCTGGGTGGCTCCACTGATCAGGGAACTACTCAGGATGGACTTAAAATAACCTAAGAGGTAGAAAACAAAGTCTAGACCATTTTCCCTCTCCCCTCAGGAACGTGGACCCCAGCAGGCCACCCCCCCAGCACTCACTGCCCCCTCGAATGTTGATGATGAGGCTCCCATTGATGACAGTGCAGCCTCGGAGCTCCTGGGCAGACGTCACTGAGTCAATGGTCTTCTCGCCTTCTAGGAGGTGACAGACCTTAGGACAGGGGCCCAGACACGGACTGCACATCAAGCTGAGTAAAAAGTGGAAAGAGAGGAGTCAGGGGTCTAGACACACAGACAGCATGTTGTACAGGGTCCCAAGAAACACGAGACTGCCACCATCAGCCTAAAGCAGGTACTACACCCATAGCACCATTAACATCTGGGGCCTGAGAATGCTCCATTGTGGGGCTGTCCTGTGCATTATGTTACATGTGTTACGCAGCATCCCTGGGCTTCACCCACTGATTCCCAATTCCACACACCCTCAAAGAATGACCACCAAAAATGTCTCCAGACTTGTCCCCTGGAGGGAGGAGGGCGACTGGCCCCAGGTAAAAACCACTGTCTACAACAACAGACTCATCCTGTTTCTCCACAGCAGTGGGTCCTGCAGCACTGCCCATGGTACCAATGCTTCCTCCCCAATATGACAGGGCTTCTGCTGTGCTCCAGACTGACAGGGTTCACACCATGCCCCATAGGGAAAGAAATATCTTCTACCCTGTGGAAACAGGACTCCCACTAGCACACTGAATTGATGGGACTCCCTGGAGTTACCATGGTGATGGAATGATATCGAGCTGATGGGCCTTACATGGGACTCACTTCGCTACTGTGCCAAAGAGGCAGAACTGCTGCAGTCACCCGAGGGTGGTAGAACTTAGGCTGTCACTCTCAGATAGCTTGTCTGTTCTGTGAGGGGTTTGCCATAACTGTGGTTAAAACAGGGCCTCATGTCTGATGAAGGATGACTGGGAGCAGACTTTGGCTTCACCTGCCTGCAGGCTGATGTCCTCAACTCTATAGCTCCCAGGAGTCCTTTGGGAACCCTCCCCAAATGGGGTCTCTGTGTCAATTGGCTGTTGCTGGCACAGCTCTCCTGGGTCCAGGCAGGACACAGGATCCAGGTTGGGCTGGGCACCACTCTCCATCTCAAGGGCTCAGACACACCAAGTCAATGTAGCCAGCTTTTTGCTAGAGCTTCCTGGAAGGAGACATTGTCCTCCTTCTGGGGTATCTACAAAAATATTGCTATATTGTTAGCATGGGGCAAGAAGTTGGGGAGAGGTTGCCTGAGAACAAAACCAATGGAGAGAGAAATAAAACCAAGGACAGAAAAGAAAGTGATTGTGTATATCACACACTCCTGGTTACAGCTGTACCTGAAGCCATTCCCTGAACTTTTTGGTTACATGCACCAATAAACTCCTTTAATCTTGCTTCAGCAGCTTGAGTTGGGGTTTGGTTACACACAACCTCAAGAATACCAACTGCTAATTTCTCAAAGTCTCAGTTTCCTCATCTGTGAAGTGGAGAGAATGACAATATCTACCCTCGAGATGTAGACTATGTGATATATACCACCCAAAGCACTTGGTACATAGAAAAGAAAATGTACTTGTCATTGCTACGGTGATCACTTTTTATCAGGGGTTTCATTGTCACTGTTATTTCCACATGCCTGTGGAAATCCACATGCCTGTGCATTCCAATTCTTCAGAATGATCTTGAGATGGTGGTAAAATAAAGAACATAGCTGGTCTTTGTCCCAGGTCCCGGCACAGAGCTTCAAAAGCTCTTGGAATTTCCTGAGTGCTAGCAGCATCTGTGTTATGCTAACAAAGTGGCCTGTGGTGGCCCCTACATAACTTTAGGATGGAGCTGGTCACCAGAAAGACCAACTACATGATTGGAGGGTTGGGTCTTTTAGCCACTTGACTTCAAGAGAGAGGAGGGGGCTGGAGATGGAGTTCCATCATGTGGCCAAGAATTCAATGGATCACAACTATGTAATGAAAACCCATTAAAAACTCAGAGGGCATTTCTGGCTGCTGAACACATCCACATGTTGGGAGGGTGATGCCCCTGGTTCCGGGAAGGCATGGGAGCTCCATGGCAGCGACACTCCCAGACCTCACCCTACGTGCATCCTCAATAACAAAGCTATAATTGTAAGTACATGGTGTACACCTCACACTAAGCTTCCTCGTGCCGAGGCATCCACTTCGGAAGACATCCATCTTGAATAAGCACAATGCCAGTCTTATGACTCAGCTACTAGTAAAACAACCAGATAAGGAATCAAGTTCTTTGTCCATGAAGGTCCCTCGTGCAGAAAGCTGTGGGTCACCTAAATAGCTGACCACTTGGATGGCCCTGTTTCTCTCTTCCTGGACTGCTCTTCCTGATTCCTGCTTTTATGCTTTAAATTTGACAATAAAGTGAGAACCCAGAGATCAACCAATGAACTCATAGATAAGTGGAACAACAAACTGATCTCTCTCGCTCTCTCCTCCCCTTCCTCTTTCTCTAAAATCAATCAATAAATAAAAATTTTTAGTAAAAAAGAGAGAACCCAGGAAACTTTAGACACCTCCCTCAGGCCCTATTAAAGGCTGAGCCCCAGGTCCCTCCCCCTCTCCCCCATCCTTTTCTTCCCACTGTCTCCTCTGTGCCCAAGGCCTGGCTCTTGGGCATACCACGTACCCTCCAGAATCTGTGAGTAATAAATCTGTTTGTCAGAGCTCCCTGAGGTTTCTTTCTGAAGTGCATCCAGGGGTCATAATCAGAACCATGAGAGCTAGCCCAGCCATAAGCAGGGGGCCGGGCAGGGGCGGTGCCTACACAGCTTGCTACAAGCGATATGCGAGTACGGGCATTCCTCACTGAGGGGCCCACCACCAGCAGGCTTGGGACCCACACAGCAACACGGCTTTATTTTAGTTGTCAGTTGTTCTAACAAATCACTGAACACAAGGGCTTGTGGGAGCCCCCAAATTTATAGCCAGTTGACCGGAAGTGTAGGTAGCCTAAGGACCCCAAAGTGTGGCTGGCATCTGAAGTGAGGGCAGTTTTGCAGAGGACAGAACCTGCAACCTGTGGTGTGACACGAAACCAGGAGGCCAGTGTCATGCGACAGTTCAGTGCACCCCGCTGATGTCAGAGCAGCTGAAGTAAAAGCAGAGTTGTAACCAAATGTTTGGGTCCTTTTGCTAACTGTGCAGCTACTGGGTCCTTTTGTTGGCTCTATAACCATTCACCAAACACTTATGATGTGGCAGGTGACACTGTAAGCTAGGGATCCAAAAACTACGGCCCATGTGCCACAGCCAGGGAGCCACCTGTTGCTGTAAATAATGTCACACACAGCCACAGTCACTGGTCCGAGGGTCATCCATGGCTGTCCCCACACCATCAGGGCAGAGTAGCTGCAGCAGAGACCACACGGCCTTCGGAGCTAAGAACATTTTCTCTCTGGCCCATTGTCAGTGCCTACTCTAAGCCACAGGCACACAAGAGCGAACAAACCTCTGGCTCTCCTTGTGTCCCTGGGACATGACCAACAGGCACGTGTTCTTTTCAGCCTTCCCATCAAGAAGCAGGACCTGTTTCTTCATCCAGTGAATCTGGGCTTGGCCAGATGTACTGTTTTGGCTGATGGGATATTAGCAAATGTGTTGCCAGCACAGAGGCTTGAAAAGTACTTGCACATTGGAGTATGTCCTTCCTCACTATCAGGATAAGAAACCACATGGAGAGAGGCTATCCGATGCCATAGGTCAGGGCTGACCCTGACCATGCCAGACAAACCACCCGTCAACCATCAGAAATCATAAATGAGTGCTGGGCTGGTCTGCTCTGCAGGAGGAGCTAACTGATACCCTTGGAAAGTGTATGGTGGAGCTGGGGAACATTGATAAACTGACAATTACAATACTAGCTAATGGTAGATGCCATAAAAAGAGTTAAAACTGGGTAATGTGCCAAAGAGCAACTAGATGGCTAATTCCAACAAGGTGGTCAGACAGGGCAGAACTCTCAGAGGAAGTGACTTGCAAGCTGTGAGTTGGATGACAAGGAGAAGCCAGTCAGGCAAAGATCAAGGGGCAGAACATTCTAGGGGGAGGGAATGGGAAAACCCTGCACCTGCCACACACTGAAAATTCGCCCCAAATACAGAGTCCTCCTCATCTCAGTTAAGACCACGCCCTGCTCTCCCCAGGTGTCTGGGAACGACCCCGTGATTCCACGTGACTTCACGTGATTCCACATGTGCCCCAAATCTCTGCTCCGAAAACACCAAGAACCATTTCCTACATTGGCCACAGGAACGGAAAAGCGCATACCTGGTCCTATTTAATACCAAATCACACCAGAGAATGTACCAGAGCTGACGTCTTTCATAAAATAAAGTAAGTTTCAAATGGAAAATATTATTTTTTAATAAACCTTCCAAGTAAAATTGTGCTATAATGAGTCTTAATAAGCAACGCTCACTTCGCCCTCTCTCAGCAAAGGTGATCAGCATCGCTGGACGCGCATCCATTCCCCGGGGCTTGCGTTTCAGGCCCCCACGCCACCTGGAGAACATCGAAGGGGGTTGCTCTCCTTCTCAGGTCTGTTATGGGGAATCTTGTATTTAAAGTCAATGTCTTTTAAACAAACATCTTATCAGAAGATGTTAATAAGAAACAAACAGAAAATGAATCAAAATGAAATAGTCATTTCCCCAACCTTACTGATAAACTAGCCCCCCAAAAGAAAAAAAAGCAGCTCTCTCTGGCATGCAAAGTGATTTATAGTCACCTATTTTTGGTCAACAAAGCCACAGGACAGGTTTTTGTCAAAAACTAATAAAACACAGTGTACTTGTAGGTTTCACAAACACTCGAAAACAGGTTCGTAAGCACTGAAATGAAAGCTGTCTTCCGTGCCCTCCCTGCCCAGGAAAACAAAATTGCCCACCAGAACACTCTCTTTGGCTAGTTCTCAAGTCTGAAGAGGAGGATTTTTTACGTAAGCAGGTCAGCTCAAGGCCCCTTGGCTTGAGTCTGTTTCTAATTTGTTTTTGTGGAGGCTTTTTTTCAAACCCACAACACAAAAACCAGGAAACAGATTTTTTTATACTTGGTCACAGCCCTAAGAAACCAAAATAGCTCATCTAAGAAGCTAACAACATGAACAAAAAGTCTGCAATATGTGTACGCCTTCTGACTTGCAGCAAAGAAAGAAAAGCTGCTCTTTTCCACCCAAACGGTAGGAAATGGTTTCATGGCGCTTTGCTTCAAAGCCCAACAAAGCCCAGGGATGAGTCTCTCCCGTCTTGTGCTGTGGGCTGACCTCAGCATGCTGTCCAGATCCAGATCAGAAGAAACAAAAAAACCTGCGCCCGTTTTGGGTGTAATAGCCAGGAAGTCCCAATGGTGGAGACGGTCCCATAAATGTGAAGGACACCACAGGAAGCCAAGGACTTCTGTCTGTACGCCTTGTATTCCCAGAGCCCACCACAGAGCTTTAAAAGTCATGTGCAAGATCCCAAAATACTTACTCTCCGGCTCTTCACAGAGACAGTTTGTCAACTCATTCTGCAAAGGCTGAAACAGGAGGCAGACACAGCATGCAGGAGACCCAAGCCCACCCCAGTCATCACAGCCACAGAGTCCGGCCTGCCACAGCTTTAACAGGGGCACCACCATCACCAACCCAGGTTCCTTCCCATCTTTGTTGCTCCCACCCCCAGAACCCACACCCAGAACTCACTTGCTGGAATTCATCGTGTAGCCAGAGGGACACTCAGGGATGCACTTGTTATTATGAATGACATACTGGTGGCAGCCTGGCCTCCTCGAGTTCTTGCATGTGTTGTGCAGGTCCTGGCAGAAGCTGAAGTTCACACAGCGCCAGTCTTGGAAGTGATAGTATGGAGGCGGACAGGTCTCCACACACCTGCCATCCAGGTAGAAGTTGCGGCAGGCCACACACTTGGTGGGGTCGTCGGGCTCGGAGCAGTTGCCCAGGCACTCGCTATGGCAGCAGAGGCCCTCGGCAGTGCAGCCGTGTGACTTACAGACGGTCGGGCAGACTGCAGAGAGGGAGGAAACAGCAGGTCAGTGGCTTGCCCAGCTCCTGTCCGCACGGACAGCAGTGCTGGATCAGGGAGTGCGAGCCAAGCCAAATAATAACAGCAGTCTCACCTCCACAGCAAGCACCGCTCCTCAGGCACAAAACTGTTAACAAAAGCATGAACTCATTCAAGTCCCCACGCCAGTGGTGTGCTTTAAATGTTTAGCAACCACTTCAAAGAGGGGGACAGAGCGGGGACAGAGAGAGGGACAGAGAGCGGGACAGAGAGGGGGACAAAAAGGGGGACAGAGAGGCTCTGACTTGTGCCATTGGCCAATTTCCATGGTGTAAACACCCCCAACCTAAGTGACTGAGCACAGAGCCGGTAAGATACATGGTACTGCAGCATAAACAGAATCTCCACCATAAAGATACAATAGCAACAAATAACCTCAAAAGCATAAATAAGGTTGTCCGCCGTTATTGTGAGGGATTCATTCCAAGACCACCAGTGGATGCCTGAAATCTTCAATAGTGCCCAATCATACACATACGATGTGTTTTCCTGTGCATACACACTGATGGTAAAGTTTGATTTATTAATCAGGCACAGCAAGAGATTAACAACAGTAACAAATAAAAGAGAACGATTACGACAATCTATCGCAGTTAAGAGTTGTGTGGGTGTGGCTTCATGCAGTAAATCAGGGTCACTTCAGCGTGAGTGCTGTGACGCCACAACAGCTGATCTGGTGACGGGGGTGCTGCTGAGCGACTACTGAGCAGGGACCGTGTGGGTCCCCGGTGGCGGGTACCGTGTGTGTCCCTGGTGGAGATGCTGAGACACTGAGCAAAGGGACCTGTCACGTCTTGGGAGGGACTGAAAAGGCCGGCAGGAGATTTCACGCTGTCCAGAACAGTGAACAATATAAGACTTATGAAATGCTTGATTCTGGAATTTTCCATAATGTTTTCGGACCCCAGGTCACCGAAAACAGGGAAAGAGAAACCGAGGGTGAAAAGGGACTATGTACAGAAGACCAGAGCAAGGATGTCAGGGTGCAGGGAGTTTTCAGTATTTATTTATTACCTTTGTTTTTAACATAACTTTATTCATTGTAAGCTCATGTTATTTAAATTTTAATAAAGGCTTGTTTAACAACTGGTTCATAAGTTTCCTGAAAACCGAATCATTGGCTTCAGCAAGTCAGGTCCAACACACATCTGCAGTGCTGGTATAAACAGATGTATTATTGTCTCCATTTTCTCCATTTTACACATGGGGAAACTGAGGCACACCCTCAGAAGGCTAATAAGTAAATTGCCCAATGGTCACTTATTGCTTCAACAGATGTGCTCACACTGATCTGGACACTGCAGTCACTGCAGGGCTACAGACCCCACCTGAGGAGTGCCGTCTCATGGTGCAGGCACATGAGTTCTTCAAACACACACACGTGCAACTGGGTACACAGCATATACCGGCTGGAAGTGAGGAGGTGATGTTCCTGCTGCAGCCAGAAGGAGGTAACGGATGGGCAGGAAAGAGAGGGCCCTGTGGATGGCGGCAGAGCGTGGGTTTTGTGGCCGGAGGACATTTCTCATTTCATGCAACTTGTCCATGGAAGGCTGAACTCTATTTGGGTTTTTTTAAAGATTTTATTTATTTATTTATTTATTTATTTATTTATTTATTTATTTTAGAGAGGGGGAGAGGGAGAGAAACACTGATGCAAGAGAGAAACACATGATCACTTGCCCCTTGAACACGCCCTGACTGCAACCAAACCTGCACCCCAAGCATGTGCCCTGACGGGAATGGAACTGGCTACCCTTCACTTCATGACCACGCCTAACCAACTGAGCCTCACCAACCAGAGCAGAAGGCTGTAGTCTTTCCTGGCTTCCTCTAGCAGCTTCTTACACATCCTCTTCTTCCCCGCGTCTCACGACTCATCGCTTCCTAATTACCCCTTGATTTTGGTCCCTTGGCATCTGGCCTGGGCCACAATGACCAGCCCTCCCTTCCCAGATGGTCATGGGTAGATGGCTTCTCTATGGCTGGACAGACCTCAGCCACAGCAGAGCCCATCCTCAGAGGCGCTTTCTCCATTCGCTCCCACATGGCCTGAAGCATGACCTGGACACTGCAGTGTGTCATTTGCTCCAAATCCTCAGGCTTTTTGATGGCTGCAGCGAACGGCCCAAGTCGACCCCAGTAACCAGACGCAAGGAACACAAGTGTCCCCTGAAGCCACTTTCACATATGAGCAGCACAGTCTGACAGAACTTTCTGCAACAGAAATGTCCTGTCTGTGCACTGCCTGTCCAACATGAGAGCTACTTCTCCCCTGTGGCTGTCTGTTGACTGTGGTTAATGCAACAAGAAATCTTATTTTTTTAACAAAATACACATGTCATAAAATTTACCATCCTATACATTTTAAGCATTCAGTTCAGTGGCACTAAGCACATTCACATTATCAGGCGACTATCCCCACCGTCTGCTTCCAGGACTTTCTCATCCTCCCAAACTGAAACTCTGCCTCCATCATACACTCACTCCCCATCCTCCTCCCCAGCCTCCCCCTCCCCCCACCATCTCCTCTCTGTTTCTATGGGTCTGACTCCTCCAGGGCCTTCCTGTGAGGGGACTCACACAGCCTTCCTCTATCTGTGACTGATGTATTTCACTGAGTATAATGTACTCAGGGTCCATCGTGTGTTAAAATTTCCTTCCTTTTAAGGCTGAATAATATTCTGTTGTGCAGATGGACCAGGTTGTGTTTATCCATCTTCTGCCCATGGATGCTTAGGTTGCATCCACTGTTTGGCCATTACAAACAACGCTGCTGTGAGCATGGGTGTGCCAATATTTCTTCACAACTCTGCTTTCGATTCTTTTGTGTACCTGCCCAGAAGCAGAATTGTTGAATCATATGGTGATTCCATTTTTAATTTTTTGAGGAACCACCATGCTGTTTTCCACAGTGGCTGCAGCATTTTACATTCCTGCCAAGAATGTACACAGGTTCCAATTTCTACTAAGAAACCAAAATTTTAATTGTATTTCAATCTTAATTTTTATGGCCACTGGCTCTTGCACTGGAGAGCAGAGGCTTAGAGAATAAAAATAAACTTGCCAAGGCCAAGAAGTGTCATGTGGTCTGGGGCCTGCCAGCCTCTCCGAGGCCTCCCAGCCTCAGGCGACAGCCACTCTGGCCTCTGGCCTGCCCCACCTGTACCTGGGAGCTTTGCCTGCAGGTTCTATCTACAGGGAAGTTTCGGGGGTGGGGCTGTGTCTGCACCATTCACTGCACTGGCCCCTCCGTACACCTGGCTGGAGCTCAGTGGATACATGTCCACTTAAATACAGAGGAGGCAAAGGAAGGGATTTGGAAGAGTTCCAAGTTCCCAACTTTGAGTTTATGGCTCAAGAATTACTGCAAGAACTCCCAGCTTCAGGAGCTCCACAAACATCCTTATAAACCACATGCAAAATCTGACGCACCTACACATAGGTGCCTATTATGATTTTCTCGACAGATCCAGAAAGAATTAAGGAGCAGGATGGGGGTTAACCTACCAATGTCTGTGTAGCTTTTTATAGGGTTCATATACCACCCATAAGCGCTTTACTCACTTCTAAACAAAGACCCCAGCGAAGAGGCTCCATTTCACAGAGGCAAGGAAATTGGCTCAGTTGAACTACAGTGGAGCTCAAACTGGAGCCTTGCCATCTTGGCTCTGAACCTCACGTTTCTGGGTCTACAGGATAGCCAAGTCAACCTCAGAGCCCATGCAGCCCAGGGGGAAGAGTGATTGACTTTAGTGATGTAGCACCTGATGTCCCACCAGAACCCCATAAAGGTTTCTTCAAAGAACCAACAGCAGCCTTGGTTTTCCTGACTGTAAAATGGGGATAATAACAACAGTGCCTTAACTCCTTCTGGTAACTAAATGAGGTGATGTGAGTAAAGCACTGGATTCCTTGACAGACACACTGTAGGTGTAGTATCAGTTAGCTACCATGGGTATTATTGTTACTATTATCATCGTCATTCTTAAGAGTCTGTCTGCAGGGATACAAGCTGAAACCCAACGGCAGGAAACAATATGAGGCAGATAACAACACTCAAGGACCCACACAAACTTCACCCCCGGGGAGGGCCCATTAAGGGCAGGAAGGGCCTGTTTCCTGGGCTGGGGCTGCATCTGAGGGTCAGGCCTTAACTTCAGAGGAGGCATCATCAAAGACCTAACAAAAACTTCCTGACACATAACCCTTCCAGACCAGACAATGCTAAGAAAACGATGCAACACCAGCAAACAGGCCAAAGGCTGACCACGGGACTTTTCATATCTCACACTGAAGCCCCGACTAAAAAGCCTATCCGAGAATTATTTCATTCTTCTGCACGGGAGCTGGCAAACTTTTTCTACAGAGGATCACACAGCAAATTTTGGGCCATATGGTCTTCGCTGCAACTCGTCCACTCTGTGGCTGTAGCCTGAATGCAGCCCCACGCCCACTGTGTCCAATAAAACTTTATTTACAGAAGCAGTTGCCAACCCTTTACCCAATGAGACGTACCTGTGGTTGAATTACTATTTCTATGAGGGCCTCGACTCCAGGAAGCCATATGCCACCTTACAGACAGATCTGCTGTAAGTCATTTCACCCAACAGAAGAGATAACCTCCCGAAAAAGGCAGTTTTATTGCCCACAGGATACTAAGCAACCCACATCTAACTCTGCAACTCCATTCCAGTGATCGCAAATGCTTTGGCTTTACCACCCTGCCCCTCACTAAAGGGTTTTTTAAAAAACGACAGGTGATCTTTCCTGCTTTCTGTTTTTTTTTTTGTTTTGTTTTGTTTTGTTTTGTTTTGTTTTGCCTAAGTGCTGCTTTTAACTTTAGGAGAAAGTTAAACTTGGATAACGATAGACTAGCTCTGTGTGTCTCTCCCACTCCATTTCCAAGTACTTTATCTTATTCAATAAAATGCCACTCAGGGTGGCCTCTCCTCACCACTACGCCCCCTGCAGCCTGAATTAAGAAAACCGAGTGTTGTGTAAGAAGAAAAAAACGCTACAACACAAGCCCTGGCTGGCATAGCTCAGTGGATTGAGCACAGGCTGCGAACCAAAGTGTCGCAGATTCGATTCCCAGTCAGGGCACATGCCTGGGTTGCAGGCCATGACCCCCAGCAACCACACAATGATGTTTCTCTCTCTCTCTCTCTATCTCCCTCCCTTCCCTCTCTAAAAATAAATAAATAAAATCTTTAAAAACAAACAAACAAAAAAAAAAACAACCTACAACGCAAGACAGGGCTGACTTTGCCCTCCCTGTGTCTCTGGCCCTGCTCCCTGTTCCAGACACCAAATGAGTCCCAGCATCCCAGTCCCAGAGGTCCACCACCCCAGTGCTGCTTCTGACAAACAGGATGGCAGCCTTTTCAGAAAACGCCAAGCAGTCCGGCAGCTGTCAACCCAGGTGCATGCTGTGTGTGCAGAAAAGATGTACTCAGACCTCCCCAGAGACGGAAAGCCCCTTCCCCTCCAAACACACAAGTTCCTTGTCTGTCAGTCCATCTCATCCCCTGCCCCCACTACCCCCAACCTGTTTTGGGTTGCTAGCTCCATTTTCTTCTCAATTCTCCCTAAAGTTTCCAAAAGCTCGGGACTTTCACTTCCCCTAGGAGATGCAGCCACTACCTTCCTGAAACTTTTACCTCAAGTGGCTTTTTCACTACACCTTGCTGAGAAGATTGAAAATTGACTTCCAGATAAATTGGTGGAGAAGGCGGGAGGCTGCTGTGTCAGAACCCTCTAGTTGAACCCTGTGAACTAAGCGCAATGCCCCTCCCATCGACACTGTCCCTAGAGAGATGATTGAGGGACAGAAAGGCCAACTCATTTAGACAGGCACTGCAAGGCACAGGAGGCAAGAACGACGTGACCCAGTGGTCCTACTTGGAGGACTCAGCCCACAGACAGGGCAGCACTGTGCACACAGACTCCTGAACAAGGACACTTCACCCGACGGGGCATTGGCCAGTCTGGTTTGTAACAGCAAGAGACTAGAAACAGTAGGTCCACAGCAGGAGAATTATAAGTAAGTCACCGTGGATCGAGGAGGTGGCAGAGTACAAAAGAAGGAGACTATAAAAAAGGAGACTCTGTGCGTCCTGGTGCTGAAGTCACTTCCAAGATAGCATTAAGTGAAAAAAAGCGATCAGAGCAACACTTCATTGGTGGAAAAAGGAAAGACACATACGTGGTGAGAATACAAAAAAATGTCCTGGCTGGTGTGGCTCAGTGGATCAAAAGGTCACTGGTTCAAGTCCCAGTCAGGGCACATGCCTGGGTTGCGACCCAGGTTCCCCAGTGGGGGACACATGAGAGGCAGTCACACATTGATGTTTCTCTCCCTCTCCTTCTCCCTTCCTTCCCCTCTGTCAAAAAATAAAGAAATAAAATTTTAGGAAAAAATGGAACAGCTAGTTTACAAAACAGTTTGGCAGTCTCTTATAGAGCTATGCATATACTTCCTATTCTCACCATGCAACCTTCAGGTTTACACTCATATGGGAATGTTTACAATGTCTACATTCATATCACCACAAACTGGAAACAACCCAAGTGCCCCTTGCTAGGGGATACACAAATTCTGTACCTCCACAATGAGCACTACAGAGGGAAAAAACTGGGGGGGGGGGGTGATACTCCTACAACAACGTGGGTGAATATCAAGTGCATTATATTGTGTAAGAAGCTTGTCTCAAAAGCTCCCCACCATGGGAGCCCATTTATATGACATTCTGGAGAGGGCACAACTGTAAGGGCAGTGGACACGTGGTGCTGAATGCAAAGGGGCATGGCAAGATTCCAGGGGTGATGAGACCACCAGGCGGTGGTTACAAGGCTGTGCAGTCAACCCTCACAAAACTGACAAAGGAGGCAGCAACATAAAGTGGAGTAAAAATAGCCTCTTCAACAAATGGTGTTGGGAGAACTGGACAGCCACGTGCAAAAAAATGAAACTTGAGCACCCACTTACACCATATACAAAAATAAATTCAAAGTGGATAAAAGACTTAAATATAAAACGTGACACCATTAACACTCACAAAACTTAACATCATAAACGGTGAATTCTGCTGTACAGAAAGCGCACCTTAAAATGGGGGTGGGGCAGAGGAAAACACAGATGAGATGTATGTTCCCCTGGGAGGACCACAGAGATGTGCCAAGGACGATCTGTGGGGGCACAATTTGATTTTTATTTTTTATGATTTATGTGTATTACCCTCTTAAAACTAACACATATTTTTTTAGATTTATTTATTTATTTTTAGAGAGGGAAGGGAGGGAGAGAGAGAGAGAGAGAAACATCAATGTGTGGTTGCTGGGGGCCATGGCCTGCAACCCAGGCATGTGCCCTGGCTGGGAATCGAACCTGCGATGCTTTGGTTCACAGCCCACACTCAATCCACTGAGCTATGCCAGCCAGGGCTTAAAACTAACACATATTTTAAAATACATTTTCTAAAAGCCTCTGCTAGACAATGAGCAAATGTTATTGATCAATTCTACCCCAAATATTCCAGTAGGGATTGTGTAAGAATAGCTGACAGGCAGTAGTGAGAGCTTCTACGCAGTATTTCTTAAAATGATTCCTGCTTTGTTACAAAATCAACAATCAAGGAAACTAAACTGTGATCCTAGACTGAGACCCAGACCAGGGAAAAACATTATTGATGAGGCACAACAGGAAAAGCAGGAGAGACAAATTCAGAGCCTATAAAAATACAGCCCCTTTTACCCCTTGCCTTTTAAAGTTCAGTTTGGTTTTTCCTAAGCTGCGTGGTAAAAGCAAAACAAAACCAAAAACCAAATCATTATTAACGTTTTCATACCACGACATATGGTAATAACATACAGTTTCATTCTTTTCCAAAGCTGGAGTTTAAAAAAAGACTGAAGAGTTACTATTCCAAAAATTACGGCTTTCCAGAAATTCCCAAATGGAACACTTGAAACAGTTGCCCGTGAGCTTGCAGACCACATGTGCCACAGTGCCCCGCGGCTCTCCCTGAAAATGTGAATTTTACAAACTCCTTAAAATAATTTACTTTGTTTCCATTCAAAGATTTTTCCTCCTACGCCAGCCCCGATACTAAGGCCTGAGGTTGGTGCAGACAGCAACAAGTACGAAATTCCTCCCACTGGAATTTAGTAAATGATTTAAAGGCGGGGTGAGGAGCTGGACGGGTGATCGACAGATGTCCTTTCAGCTCTGGATCCCCAGGGGGCAGCGGCAGGAACGCGGGTCTGTGAAGCCGTCCTCCTCCCCCGGCAATGCCACCCCCACAGTGAGCAGTGTTGCAGTCCGCATGCCCTTTGGAACAGAGTTGCAGAGTTCTCTGCAGAAACAAGGGTGAGCAAGCCAGGGAGGGGGCGGAGACAGGGCTGGAAGCCTCCCCACTAAGGCAGCCTCAGGACTGGTCAGCTCCAGGCGACCTGTGACTAGATTGTGGCTGGGGGGCGGGGACCAGGACCTGCGAGGCCTGTCCCAGGAGCCCGTCGCACACTCCGCTCCGTGGATTCCGGGGCCGGGCGGTAGCGGCAGCCGCAGCACCGCCCTCGCGTTCGGCCAATGGACGTGCGTTCTGCCGGGACGCTGCCTGCCCCGGCGCGGGGAACTTCGCTTGCCCAACTGGCGCTGGGGTTGTGACAGTTGCTGGGCACTCTGATCCAGACGTCCCGGAGGGCCTCTAGGGAGTGCAGACCCTGCAGGACGGGCCTGCGAAGAACGGCACTTTGGAAAAAGTGAAAGAAAAGGAGAACCCCGATGTGCGGGCCGCCCCAAGCACCACGGGGCGGCTTGGGCTACGCACGCAAAACTGTGACCCAAGGGAGGTCGGGTCACCTCCTAGCAGAGCCCCGGAGGCGGCCGACGGGTGCCCTGGCCCCAGGCCTCACTCACGAGGCTCCAAGTGGGGCAGCGGCTCTCAGGAGTGATGTAGCAACATCACCTAGACTAGGGGAGAGGGAGGGTCCACACTCCGAGGACAGTGCACGCTGGTTACCTACCCCGCAGTGTGTCCACCCACCACTCCCCAGAACACCAAGGGCCATACTCACGAATTATATTCTTAAGAAAATTTACAGGAGGCTTTTGGGGGCTGTCCTCCAGCCAATGTTCACCATGCATTTGAACACATCAAACCAGTGTGTGACACGTGTTTTTGCAATTTCAGTAAACAGGGAGCGAACGGCATTATCTCTAACCCCCACACCACGCCATGAACACACTTTGAAATGTGAACTCTATTTGCAGAATACAACGTTCAACCCATGACGGTTAATACACTCTTATTAACCCTATTATTCAAATAACCATCTGTTACTGATGGGGAAACTGAGGCACAAAATGGCTGTGTTGCTAAAGCCAGATCAGCTAACAAACAGAAATGCTAAAACTTGAACCCAGGTCTCCCAGGGAGAATGGGACTGGATATGGCAGCATGGAGTTAGGCTGTAGGTTTAATTCACCTGTTTCCCACCCTGGCCTACCTGGCTGGATCTGGTCCCTTCCAGGCACTGGTATGCAGAAACAGATGGAAATATTGCTCTGCTCTCAGAGGCACAAAAAGATATGCAAGCCTGTAAAGGGGAGGGCTCTGTCTGTCTTATTACTGCATCCCAAAGCCAGGCACACAGTAGGTACACAATAAAGCTCATACAAAAAAAAATGGGGGCAGGAGAGGGACAGTCCATGCAAATGCATGAATCACCAGGGTTTCCTTCAGCAGTTCAGAGGCAAAGGGCAAAGTACAGGGGAAGAGATGTGGGAGACCAGGCCAGACAGAAGGGTTAGGGAGTGGAGGGTTTGGGACTGGGCACCACAGGAGGAATGACCGAAAACAATACCACCAGATCCATATTTGGGGCCAATGTGCTGGCTCTCTGGTGGAGGACTGGGGAAAGCAAGGGCACAGGGAGCAAGGAGGAAGAGGCTGGCTTCTGACGCCATCAGGGAAGTGAGGCCATCAGAACTTATCACTTGGATGACTCCCAAGTTTCCACCTTGGAACTACAGACAGGAAATCAAGGAGCTCAAACTCGGAGAATCTGGGTGTGAGTGTGGAGTCCAGGGTGTTGGGGTTTCCACACACAACTGGCTGTGGCTGTGTTGCTAAGTCACGCCTCCAAACGCCCCAGTCCACTCCTGCAAACTAACTTGCTAAGGTGCATGGGTCTTTGTTTGTTGATTGTGGATATTTCTAAAGTTTTTCCTCATTTGTGTACATAATACACACATTTTAGGCAATTAACTATAGAAATAACTTCTTAATTGTTGTTGAGTTTCAGCCTACTCAGGTTTTCTGCTTCTTGAGCCAATTTAAATTTTACAGGCTATTTAGAAATTAATGAAGGCAGCATGGTTGGACCTGGAGAATATTATGCTGAGTGAAATAGTCCAGTCAGAGAAAGACAAATACCATATGATTTCACTCATAGGTGGAATCTAATGAACAAAATGAACTAACAAGCAAAATAGACTCAGAGAGAGCAGGATGACAGCTAAGGTGGGGAATGTTGGGGGTGAAGAATAGAGCAAAAAGGAAAAAGGACTCGTGGACATGGACAACAGGGTGGTGACTATGGGGAGCAGGGGGCCATAACAGGGATAAATGGTAATGGAAAAATATAAAATAAATTTTACAAAATTGATGATGGCTCTGGCTGGCGTAGCTCAGTGGACTGAGCGCAGGCCTGCAAAGCAAAGGGTTGCCAGTTTGATTCTCAGTCAGGGCACATGCCTGGGTTGCAGGCCAGGTCCCCAGTAGGGGGCACAGGAGAGGCAACCACACACTGATGTTTCTCTCCTCTTTCTCCTTTCCTTCCCCTCTCTCTAAAAATAAATAAAATCTTTTTAAAAAATTGATGATGACACAACAGCACAACTCATGAGATGCTGGCATAGCTGTTCTTGCAAGAGGAAATGATTAAAAAAGATAAGCACTTAAACCAGTAAATGAAATTATTTTAATTATTCTCAAATGATTGAATATCAGAGCTGTCTTTACTAATTTTTATGGATTTTAAGTTACATCTCCATTTTCAGTCTTAATTTTATACGCAATATTTCTTCTCCCTCCCTTTCCTCCCTTTTTCTTAGTTACCACATACAATAGATTCTTTCTGCTAAAACAGCACAAATAGCACAAACAGCAGAAATAAACTTTCTGAACTGACAGAAAATTTCTGTGTCTGTGCTGTCCAATTCAGTAGTCCCTAGCCGCATGTGCTAGCAGTCTGGGTAATGTGAATGAGAAACTGAATTTTCTTGTGGCTAGTGACTACTTTAATAGGCACTGCAACTCTCAAAGATCCAGCTCTTGACTTGGTCAGTTCTGTTTGTTTTCTAACTAGTTAGTCCCTGCTAATTCATTATTTCCCTCTTCCTGTGTAGATCTGTTCCATTACTCATTGTCTCATTTCTGATGTCTCTGTGCACAATCATTTAAGACTCTCATTTGTCTCTGCATCCACACCACTACATTTGCGGTTTTGACACCCTCCTTGACCAAAGGTAAGAATTATATTAATTATAAGATAGGTGTTTGTCTTGCATGCTTATTTGATTAAACTTTTAAAAATTAATTTCCAGTTACATTTACTTGCAGACAGAGATTTAGGACCATTGCAACATTTGCTTTTTGGAATATATTCGGATGGGTTTGGGAGATCGGTTTGGGAGTTTTTTTCAGATGTAACATGATTAATTTTTCTAAATATTCCAAGGGCACTTTAACATGTGTTGTTTGCAAAGAACAAAGTTCCACCACATCTGTTACCACGATCTTTTAAAACCTTGTTATTTAAACTCCTTGTTGGACTGTGTTTTAATCTGCCCCACCCTCTCCCCAGGTTTCTCAACTTTCCTTGTAGCTCCTGCAGTTTGCTCTCTAAAGTCTGGTTCTGTACTAGTTGACCTGCAGTAAGGATTGTCCCTCCACACAACGCAAAACTGCTCTTCTTTTCTCCCTAATAATGCCCTTTGCCCTGATTATCTGCACTGTTTCTCGGTTCACCCACAGGTTTGGTGTTCTGTGTCATTTTTGGAATCAAGTATAACCATTTTCTAGTGGGGGAGAGGTAGAGAGCAAGCGGGCAGCCTCCACGGGGCAACTGAACTACAAGGGGAGTATCCCCATATACAACCTCAAGGGTGAAAGGTCTGCTCACATGACCAACAGCTGTTCAGTAACAAGTCCATGGTGGTCTTCAATGTGCACAGGTTAGCAGAAGCCATTTTCCTGGAAGCTGCTACACTCACAGAGTTCAGGCACAGCAACAGGGAATGGAGAATATTTCAACTTATGAAGGACAAAAGTAAACAGCAGAATGTACCAAATTTTTGCACAAACACCATGAATCAGAAGAGCATGTCAATAAAAATACGCCTATTTCAAATTTCATTGTGACCAATGGCTTATTTCCTTATTGAGTTCATTCCTAAAGCCAGTCTAGCTGATTTATTTTCCACCTAGAAGAGATGAGAAACTCTTAAGTGCCACCTCCAGGTCGGGGGCCCAAGGGCTATTCTTGGGACACTGCCGTGTGTACAACTCAAACATTGCTGTTCTGTTCTGAAAAGAGGGAGTTCCCTGATTTGGGGGAAAACCCGTTTCCTCCCCTCTTTATTTTCACTAGAGAAAAGAATGCATTCTTCACCAGCTCTTTCACCAGAGCACATAGCCAGGGCCCTGGAACTCCTGACTCCCATCTCCCGATGCTGCCCCACCCCTGCATGCTCTTGGGGAAGATGCATGAAGGAAAATAAAGCTATGCCAAAGCTCCCCTATCGGACTGGATGCTGGGTAGCATCTCAGCACCCAAGTAAGTCACTCTGTTGGGGAGAAAGCTTATTGCTAAAAAGCCTGTTTTACATACATACTAGTGTAACAGGGTGCAGCCAAGAGGGGGGCCCTAAATAGAGATTTGGAATGGGGCCCAGAACTCAGGGTGTCTAGGAAATATTAGGATGTCCTCACCCCCCCACCAGGTGTGGGTTGGGGGAAGGGACAAATGGAGCAGGGCCACTGAGAGATGTTTTGCATAGCAACAGCTTTGCAGCTAACCTCTAGTGTGGTCATTTAACATATCTATAACCTTTAACTGGTTACACCAGTTAATATGTTAAATAGCTGTGGCCATGCTCTGAGCCAGGGGATGGAAGTAACTTCCCCACCAAGACATAACTGGGGGGGCAGGTCCCCCAAGTTACAGCGCCTGCGTGGGAGCTTGGAGAAGATTGGCTCCATGACATGGGGCCACACCTGCCCAGACTCACAATGGCAGCCCAGTGAAGCTGGAAGGATATGAGAGTGCTGGCAAGTGTAGCTGATTGTGGGAGGAGTCGGAAATGGGGCTGCGGAGGAAGACTGGCCGGAGATTTAAACGGAGATGTGGCAGCCATTGAAGAGGGAGAACCACTCGGTCTTTAGCAGAGTGGGGACTCCTATGGCCCTATGAGAGAGAATCACCATGTGGCTTTAGCAGAGAAACGCCACTCGGCTTTGGCAGAGTGGCGATCCCGCCCCCCCCCCCACACACACACCTTACAGCCATTGGAGAGAGGACCATGAGGCTGGGGCCCTGGCAGAGAGAACCACACGGTTTTGCCAGAGTGGAGACTCCTGTGGCCATTGTGCAGAGAAGACCACTCGGCTGTGGCAATAGAAAGGAGAGCCACGCGGCTTTGCCAGAGTGGGGACCCCTGAAGCTTTAGAAGGGGGAACCACCACCCGGCTTTAGCAGAGATCCCGGCGACACAGCTGATGGTGCCGGGAACCAAGGGAGGCCTCCCAGGCAAGACGGATTACTGAGAAGAACTCGGAGCTGCCTGAGCCACGGACTTCTATTTCTTTTCCTGAGATATGGTATCCTACACTGGGCAAAGGAGGGAGGAAGGACTGTGTGTATTTGTGGGTGTTTTAAGGGACTTTGGGATTTTGATGAAGACATTAGGTCACTACTTTAAGTCTGTATAGCATTAAATAAACATTTCCTTTCCTTTTCACGAATCTCTGGCATTGAGAGATGTCTTTCCTATAAGGCAGCGGACATAACAAACCTCGGGGGTTCTTTTCAGTAACAGTATATTGGCCCGGGCCCCCCCCTTGTTGCTCTGTAACACTAGGACCATGATGTCCCCACCCTTGCTCTCTGGCCGATATTTACTCCTGGAAATGCCCTAGCAACCCCTTCGACCTCTTCAGACAGGCTCCCTGACTACCAAGTCTTCGATTAATGTAAAGGTTTAGGCAGCAAAATACTTCCTGTTGCCATCACCATCTTCCTCCCAGCACCCTCGGTCGACAGATAGGAGCTCCTGTGCAGGAGCAGCAGCATCCTACACTCCGGACACCAGGTGGTGAAAAGCACAGCCAGTTCTGCAGCCATCAGCTCACCAGCACAAGAACATTTAGTTAGTTACAAATCAAGAACACTTAGCACAAATTGTGCTGATACTCCAAGTAAATTCACAAGGGGTTGTGACTATTGGTTTCCTCAGAAGGTGATTCTGTAAAAGCTGAAGTGTTTCTTTCTTGCATTGAACAGCCACAGAGCCAAATGTGTTCTCTCTGAACCTGCTGTCTGTCTTAATCCCCCAGCTTCCCTCTCCATCTTTGCCATGAGACGCAGCTAACAGATGTAAGGACAGTTGGCCACATCCCAGGACTGAGATAGGGACAGTATGATTGGCTGAGAAATTCTGCACTGTGCACATCTGTTCTCTGGAGGCTCCCCATCAGACCTGGAATACACAGTTCAAATCACCCAGGTGTGGAGGGCAAAGCATGATGGAGTCAGGGAGACCATTTCCTGGTCACATGACTATGCCTTCTGTGCCTCAGTTTCCCATGTGTGCATGGGGACGGTAATAATACCTTGGGCTGTCTTGAGGATCAGTGGAATGATGCCTGAAACAGGCTCAATACAGCATCTGGCCCCTAACAGAGACCAAGAACGAATATTTAAAGGTGTCCTCAGCACCAGCAGCAATTTCAGGCACCTCCCTCTATCAGCTCTGTACCCCACAAACAGCATTACCTACCTCCTGCATGGCAGGGTGGGGGGCTCAGTGACTAAATCGAAAACACGTCCCAAGAAACTTTCCTTTCCCCTTACCATGTTCTTGCACAAACTGTGTTCATCCCGTTTTTGCATGTTACTCCTCAAACCTGTTAGGAGGGGGCGGTGCCCCAGGCAGTTCAACAGGTGCAAGCCACTGTCTGCTGTGAACCAGGCAGCTGCGGCTGCCCTGCCCTGCGGGGCCCACAAGCCAGCATAGAAAGGTCCCAGCCGGACGCGTCTTCTTGCCCGTTTGTATCTGAGCCCACATCCTCTCCACGTTTCTGTCAACACACACTTGCATATTCCCCCAAATGAAAATACCTAAAAGAAATTTCCAAGGCACTATAAAATAAAACATGCGATGTGCTTTAAAAAAATTATGTATTGATTTGAGAGCAAGAGAGAAGAGAGAAACATCAATTTCTTGTTCCAGTTATATATGCAATAATTGGTTGACTCTTGCATGTGCCCTGACTGGGGATTGAATCCAAAACCTTGGTGTATCCAGACGCTGCTCTAACCAACTGCGCTACCTGACCAGGGAACAATTTGCTCTTTCTTTCTTTCTTTTTTTAAGATTTTATTTATTTATTTTTAGAGAGGGAGAAAGAGAGGGAGAGAAACATCAATGTGTGGCTGCCTCTTGAGTGCCTCCCACTAGGGGCCTGGCCTGCAACCCAGGCATGTATGTGCCCTGACTGGGAATCGAACCCATGACCCTTTGGTTTGTAGGCAGGCACTCAATCCACTGGGCCACACCAGCCAGGGCACAATGTGCTCTTTCTAAAGCCCAACTACTTCATAAAATAGCCACAGTTCCCAACAGCACCTTTGAAACCACTTGGAAGTTTCTGGAAAAGCTGACCCACAAGAAAAGAAAACTACAGACTGGAAGGGAAAACACAAGATGCCCAACTTTCCTCTCAGAAATTGAGATTTAATAGCCTCCTAGGGAAACCATAATTGGAGGGTGATCAGCACACTTCTCCTGGGGCCTGTGATCCTGCAATGCTGGGGACAGTTGGGAGTCTGGGCCTCGAGCAACTTTGGGCTCAAACTAGAAAGAGTGAGATCCAAAGCAAGAGGTGTAGCTAGGCCCCACCACACAAATACAGACATGGAGAGAAAGCTGGAAAGGGCACAAAAAGGTTGGAATGAAAGAAATCTTCACAAACAGACTTAAGTTCTCAACTAAAACACAGTCCGCCCCGTTACACCTCCCAAACGGGCTGAGAAAGGAGAGGCACAAGAAGCATGGCCTTGGACGTGAAAGATTTACGACAAAGACCTGCCCCTCCTGCGCAGTTGGGTAGATTGCTCCCTGGATGGATCCCTAATCGCCACTCCCACTCCCTTAAATTCCCTATTTTGAAATCTGAAGATCAAAGGTGCATTTTGGCTCTCAAAAGGCACCCTCAGAATCTCCTTGCTCTCTGTGTCCTCAGAGCTTCTCATTCCCAGCCACCTATTATTCACGAGTTCCACAGTATGCGAAGATAAAATGTAACGCACTTTTCCTTGGCAACAACAACCACAAAAGAGAAAACTTGTGGAAAATTAAACAGCAGACAGCCAAATAGAAACTTTGCATTAGAAGAACGAAGTCTGACGCACACGAGCGTCAGAACCTTGACCAGCTTCAGGGGACAGTCATCATGAATGCGAGCTGGAGCTCACAGGGACGGCTGGAGCCGTGTGCAGGGACACAGGGCTTGATGAAGGGTGGGGACAGGCACAGGCCACGGGTACCACAGCCAGCAGCCCCTCCAGGAAAGGGTGGGAGCAGCTGCTAAGCTGAGGGTGGATGGTCTAATGGAGGGATATGGGCAATACTGTCCTGACACCCCCACTGGTATTCTGTTTAGGAGAGGGCATGCCAGTAGTTATAAACTAAGGCCAAAGAATAAGATCCAAGGTGGAGTCTGCCACTCTGACTCTGACTCTCGGGCAGCTTTCATAGCCCAGCCACACCTCAATTTCCCCTTTTGCAAAACGGAAGATCATTAGGCTGCCTACTGTTAGTGCTCCTGTGAGGTTCATTCCATGACTCAGTGGTAGCACAGAGTAACCAGGCAATAAAAACCTGTTCCTGAAAAATCACTCGGTCACCTCAGGGCCTTTGCATGCACAGTCTGGCCACCTAGAATTCACTCCACCTCCCAGCCCCTTCCACAGCCATTTCCCTTTTATTCCTCCAGTCTCAGTTCAAATGTCAGCCTCAGGGGCTCCCCCAACCTCTCTGGGTAACCTCTCCACCCTGCCTTGTCTTGTCACCCTGACTGAAGTTCCTTCCTAGGACTTATCGCCACCTGAAGCTGCCCCTGCCATCCGTCTGTTAACTTGCCTACCGAGTGCCAGGCCCACTGGAGGGTGGTCTTCCAGGACTGGGGCCCCTTGTGATTTTTATTTACTCCCAGAGCCCAGAGCCCAGAAAAGAGCAAGAGCTGCACAAACAGTAGCTGCTGCTTTTCATAATGTCCTCGTACAGACTAAGCTTTACACCAGCTCCCAATGAGCTTGGGAGCAGGCCACAGAGTCTGAAGCCTTACAGGTGACGGGCTAGATTACAGGCAGTGCCAGGTCTCAACTCCCTGTCACTGTCTGGGAATAAGTACAGCCATCCTGCTACACAGGCATTCCTAAAAACCACCGTGTTTATGGGGAAGACAAGCTGAGGCCACAGCACTGAAACACGCCATCAGTGACACATAATAAATAAAACAGGAATCTAATAAAAAAAGAGGAACGCCATTTTGTACATGCCAAACGATTAAGAAATACACAACTACAAAATGTGAGACACTTGACCTTGCGGAGGCCTGACGTCTGCTTGTGAGGAAGCTGGTGTCAGAGGGCTGCCGCTGTGAGTGTGAAGAAATGGAGAGGGGGTGGTCTGAAATGGACGTGGAGTCGGGCACCTTTGGCATTTAGCCAGAAAAGGGGGGGCAAAGGGAACTACACATTGGAGCTTAATAAAATGGGGAGCATGAGCTTGTTCCTCCCCTCCCCCTCCAGTGCCGGATTGTTGGGGGCACAGAGGGAGGTGCGGGGCTGTAGAGGCCTATCAGTCCAACTAGGGAGTGTGAACACATCCAAAGCCCACAAAAGTTCATTGGTCATTTTGAATAAGCACCTGGTCCCTCCCAAGCTCAAACTAATGTAACCCTAGGGGAACAAAGATTCTCTCTCTCGCTCTCTCTCTCTGTGTCTCTCTCCCAACCTGCACTCGCCCCTTGCACTTGCAAGTCCTCCATCCACAGCCAAGTGGCCCTAGCAGCCCAGTGGCCCATGACCACTTGAGCACTGCACACGGGCTCTGTGAGGGGGCCTGAACACCTCAGAACAGCAATGGGCTGCAGCAGGAGCACTTGCTGGAACTAGCTGGACGCTGGACTGAACTGCGCTTCCAACACGGCCCAGGATCTCTGGACACTGACTCTATTTCTGGCTCTGATTTTCCATGGTGGGATGGAGCAGGGTGGGACATTCGAAACCCAGAGGCAGCTTCTATTTCCATGTGAATAAACTTTGCCACACCACACTCTCCCATGCGTGGGTCCTTGGAATGCTTTCCTCACCACCCCATGAAAAAGCCCGCTTTCCACTGGGACAGTCAGGACCCCAGATGCGTGTGGCGGCAGCTCATAGCCTATGCGGCAGTCCACGGGAAGGGTGCACACTTCAGATGTGTGTGTGCATTTTTGCCGACACGACTTGGTTCAGCTTGGGGCAGCTTTGAGTTCAGTTCACCTGACTTTTCTGAGACAAGATTGCCCAGAAGCAAAGGTGAAATGTGCAACATGTTTAAAATGTGCCTTTGCACCACCACTGTGTTGAAACAAATTTGAGTCTCCAAATCCAGCATTAAACCAAAGCTAACTGTACAGCCTCAGAAGCAGATCCCAGCAGGTGGAGCGCCAGGGGTCGCCATCTGCCCTGCAGCTTGCTCGCACAGCCCACCCGAGGACCCGGTGAGTCTCAGCTCCAGCCCGGGCTTCCCCTCAATAATTAAGGCTTAATCCCTCCAAACACACCTCATGGAGGGCAGTGCATGTCGCTCATACCTCACCGCAGCAGCAGCATCATCCAGACACTTACCGGAAATCTCTGGCATCCACTCTCCACGTATGCAAATGTTGAGGTCCACTCTGTGAATGTCACGTGTTTCACTCCACAGAAGATCTGTGTGGGTTTTGGGATAACGTCCTGCCCCACCTTCGCCTTTAAATACTACTTCCTCCACCGTATTCGGTCTCAGAACAAAGGCTATGTGTTCTTTGTGCTCGGGGGCAGCACCACCCAAGCAAAAACTCTGTGCATGTCACCTACGAGGTCAGCCAGCTGCTTCACCAGGAGTCACAACACAGGGATGTGCACAGCCCTCGGAGTGCGGAACGAGACCACAGGTGAGCACAGCCTCGAAACAGATCCAGGCGACTTCCGCAGTGTCATTATGGGAGAGTGCCAAGGTGCAGAGCAGCGAGGAAAATACTTGTGCAAAAAGGGACAGGCAGGTGTGTGCAGCATCCACACATGTGTATACATAGAATTCTCTCTGGTGAACAAACACTCAGAGGGCCGGCTGCCTCTGGGGAAAGGGCAGGCATGGAATGGAAAGGTCTTACTTTTCCTTGTGAACCTCTTTAAAATGGTTTTGACCATTGTATATAAAATAACCTTTTAAAAATAGGTTGAATGGATAAACAAAACATAACAGAGATCACACACACACACACGCACACGCACACACACACCCAGATAGTGGAATACTCCTCAGCCCTAACTTGGAAGGACATTTCGGCACCTGCTGCAACTGGGATGGGCCCTGCGCTTCTGCACAGTGAAACAAGCCAGACACTGAAGGACAAACGAGGTGCAATTCCACTTCCATGAGGTCCCTGGAGGGGTCAGGCCCATGCAGACAGACAGGAGATGATGGAGCCAGCCGGGGCTGGGGGACGGGGGGTGGAATGGGGATGGAGTTTCAGCCGATGAAGGGAGAAGGTGGTGCAGGTGCAGGGTAGGGATGGTTGCACAGCACCACGAATACACTTAATGCCACTGAACTGCGCACTCAGAAATAGTTAAGATGCTAAATTTTATGTGTATTTTACCACAATAAAAATTTCTTAATTAAAAAAGTGGAACAATTAAGTGCCAAGGCTCTACATAATTAGGCTATTATGTAATTCAGGAAGGTAAAAGCCAAAAGGAAACAGAGGTATCTTCTCTGCATCAACAAATTAACAGGAGAAACTCTGCCCACCTGATACATACACAAACTTGGTAAACTGACCAAACCCAGGAGCTGGGAGAGTGTGGATTCCGAGGTGCGACTGCGTGGCTTCCAGTCCACACGGTGCAGTGCATGCAGCTGTGTCACCCGTGGCCTGACGGGCCCCCAGGAGCCTCCCTCTCCCTGCTGGCGGAAAAGCCCAAGAAAGCTGTCCAAAGCTGAGGGCGGGGCCTGGGTGTTAAAGTGCAAAGGGTCCTCAAGCAGTCACCAAGACAAATAATCCTTTAACATAATATTTAAAAAGTCAAAACTAAGACCCAAAAGTCCATGGTACACAAAATTTAAAATAAAGACAAGATCCCTGACTGCTGTGGCTCAGTTGGGTGGGCATCGCGCCACCATGCGAAAGTACAGTGGTTTGGTTCCTGGTCTGCGCACAGGCCTGGGCTGCGGGTTCGGCCCCCAGTTGGGGCACATGCAAGAGGCAACCAACCCATCAGTGTTTCTCTTGCATCAATGATTCCCTCCCTCTCTTTCTCTCTCCATCCTCCTCTCTCTAAAAATAAGTAAACAAAATCTTTAAAAAAAAAAATAAAACAAAGACAGGATTTGACAGGGCCGAGATGAGGGTGAGGTGGCGAGGGTCAGACCTTGTCTGCATCCAAAATGCTGAGATGTTCCTCCCAGACACTCTGGCCTTCTGTTTGGTTTTAAAAGTGCTGCACTGAAGTGCTGAGTTTTTTGGTGCCACCTTCAATTTTGTGCCTGGGGCCCCTTATCCAGAGACCAAATTGTCCTTCATCCAATCAGGTTATTCTAGAAATACTGTCCCGTCAGTGTCCAGCTATCGGTCTGCTCAGCAGTCTGCTAAATTCAGAGTTCAGGAGAGCACCCTTGCAGTGCCAGTGGTCACTGCACTCCAGATAAAGATTTCACTCCGTCTTCTGCCTTTGAAAATGACCTGTGTGCCACTGAGCTTTGTCCACGATCTTCGGCTTCAGGGCCAGGTAGGCCCCACATTTTATTATTAGTGGCAATTAAATTGACGAACAACAACAGCAAAGCACACAACCGAGTGACCCCTGAACAAAGCACGTGTGAGCCCAGGTACGCGAGGCAGAGCGCTGGATGAGCAGCTGCCGCCTCTCCCATAGACCAGAGCTGTGGCCAGCGGCCATGAGTGAGAAGGTATCCCATCGATGCAATTGGAACAATCCACAAAGCTTATCAAGGAAGATACCATGGGCCAGAGGCAACAAACACAACTTCTGCCAAACAGAGCTTTGGAGGGAATGTTGGTTTGTCCAAGGCCATACAGGACCCCTGCTGGCTGCGTTTTCCGGGCCTGCTTCACACCTGGTGATGCTGGGTGTTTTCCCAACTATCTGGGACTAGTATTCCATCATTGCTGTCCGAGGCTGTCTCAGCCCTGCTGACACTTAGGGACGCATCACACTCTGTCCCAGGGGCTGCCCCGTGAGCTGCGGGAGCAGCATCACTGGCCTCCACCCACTCGATGCCAGATGCACCCCCAGCCCCAGTCATGACAACACAGAAATCCCCGGACCGTCAGTGCACCTCTAGGACCCTCAGCACACCACTCGTGGCAGAGACAGGGAAGTCAGGAAAGCACTGGGCTGGCCAAAGTGTATTTTTTTCCGTAAAATAAAGGACACATTTTCATTTTCACCAATAACTTTATTAATTTGGATATTTTGAGTATGTCAGCTATCTCCCGCTATTGGATTCCAGTGGGTAGAGGCCAAAGAGGCTGCTAAACATCTTCCAACGCATAAGACAGCCCACAGCAGAGAAGTATTTGGACAAAATGTCAGTAGTGCCAAGAAATTTTGCAAACCACTTTTGACACATTCAATCAGTCACAGAACCTTCTTTACACACTGCACAAATCTTTTTTTGCATTTCAGTTCTATTTTTACCTTTCTTGACATAATAAAATGTAATATGCCAAAAATGTTGCATATCTTCCATCTTTAACATTAAAATGGCTATACAAAAATTCACCAATGCTGGTAAGTTTTTTAAGTGCACATTGGTATGATAGCTGTCACAATAATCTAACAAAATTATTTCGAATGAAGTTAAAGACAACTAAGCACCACTAGAGCCATCATATGGAGAAAATTAAATGAACTTTTTGGCCAGCCCAATAGATGGGGTCAGAATAGTTGAGCTTGTCTTCTGTCCATCTTCGGATGCTACAGCACCACTCCCCTCCAGGCTTCCAGTTGTCCCCACAACCCAAATCTTGCAACTGCAGCTCAGCACCCAACCTGAACACACACAGGAGCCCCTGCACCCTCCACCTGCCTGGGTTTCACCAGGGGTGCAGCGTGTGCTGGGTCACAGTGTCTGCTGTCCCTGTCCTGACGATGCCTCCTGCCTGTCCACAGGCAGATCAGATCAAAGACACTTCCCTGCGCTCCTGTGCCTCCTTGGGCAGCCCCCCACCAGCCCCATTCCTCTGTGCATTCCTGCAGCGGTGGGGGGTGGGGGGGCGCCCAGGCCAGTAGTGAGGGCCCCATTTGAAATGTGAGGTTTGGGAACACCAACTGCAGGTCCCTAAACCACCACCTGGAACTGCAGACCCACCCGTGACAAAGGGCACAAAGAATGGTCACCAACCGTCCACTGTCCTTCTGTTTCTTTCACGAGGGAACGCTCAGCTTCTCACCTTATTGAGACAGAGACCACCTTAGAGAGGAAGGAGCAAAGGCTGTAAATCATCTGCACACACTTCTAGGCAGGGACCCAATCGCTGAAATTACCAAGAACAACGACACTGTTGACAACCCCGTGCAGCAGGCACCTCACACCTCACAGGAAAAGCCCCCAAGGAAACCCCACAGCCGGGCGCCCACTGCGTGGGCAGGCAGAGCGCAGAGCTGAGGTCTGCGCTCGGCACGCGGGAGGACTTGCATGTGCCCTGCTGCACCCAGCAGCTGTGGCCATCCTGTGACACACGCTTGTGAAACCGGTCTCATTTCTCACGGACTTGACTGATGCACCGCCAGGGTCACAGGTCCGTGTGTTTGTCCCGTGTCACCGTCTCAATCTGCAGGAAAGAATCCTGACTGAACACCACAGCGATCTCAAAGGTTCTGGATCCAGCCAGGGAGCAAGCTGTCACCACTGTCCCCCACATCTGTTCACATAGTGTGTCTCCACCATTCCACTTGTTGTGACTCGAAAAGCAGGGAAAGACTCAAAGCCAGGGATGGAAAAGCATGGCTTTCTAATGCACGGGCACAAGACGGAACATTTTTTCACTGCCCTTGGCCTAGGAAACGTGTGCAAGATGTCAGTGGGAAGCTGGGCTTTAAAACCAGCCATGGCTGGTGTGGCCCAGGTGGCTGGGCATTGTCCTGCAAAGTGAAAGGTTACCGCCGGTTCAAGTCCCAGTCAGGGCACATGCCTGGGTTGCGGGCCAGGTCTCTAGTTGGAGACGTGTAAGAGGCAACCGATCAGTGTTTCTCTCCCTTTCTTTCTCCCTTTCCCTCTCTCTAAAAATACATAAATAATTTTTAAAAAAAAACAAGGAACACCATCAACGGATGATGGATAAACACAACATGATCCATCCACACAATGTATTGAATACTATGCAGCCTTAAAAAGGAAGGAAATTCTGCCTTGGCTGCGGTCACGTGGACCAGAAGGTTGCCAGTTCAATTCCCGGTCAGGGCACATGACTGGGTTGTGGTCCAGGTCCCCAGTTGGGGACATGTGAGAGACAGCCAATCAATGTTTCTGTCACACATCAACGTCCTTCCCATTCTCCCTCCTCTGCTCTCTCTAAAACTCCGGCCATCCAGCCAAGTTGGAGACAGAGGCAGATACATTTTGCCTCCTCGTAGAACAAAAAGAAGGACAACAAATTTAAAAACAATAAATAACCAGAAATGCCAGAAAATTGAACTGTATAGAAGTCTGGCAACTGAGGAGTTAAAGAAGAAACATTCGTTCAGACTGGTAGAAGGGGTGAATATGGGCAGCGAGGACGCAAAGCAAGGTGGTGGCTGGCAGACTAGTCGGTCCCACATTTATATGAAGATAAATCAGAAATTAAAACTGGGGAGTGAGACAAACCTCGAAACCCAGGGTTCCAGTGCAGGGAAATAAAGCCTCAAAACCTCTGTCTATAAAAACCTTTGTAGGTTGCAGCAGTGGGAGAAACTCCCAGCCTCACAGGAGAGTTTGTTGGAAGGACCTACAAGGTCCTAGAAGGTACACAAACCCACCCACTGGGGAGTCAGCACCAGCAGGGCCCAATTTGCTTGTGGGTAGCAGGGGAAGTGACTGAAAGCTGGCTGAGAGCCCAGCAAGTGGCACTGTTCCCTCTCGGATCCCTCCCCCACATATAGCGGCACAGTGCAAAGACCTAGGTTACCCCACCCTGGAGAATACCTAAGGCTCCGCCCCTTATATTGTAACAGGTGCACTGAGACAAAGAAGTATAGCCCAATAAAAGAAGAAATCAAAGCTCCAAAAATAAAACTAAGTGATGAAGAGATAGCCAACCTATCAGATGCAGAGTTCAAAATACTGGTAATCAGGATACTCACAGAAATGGTTGAGTATGGTCGCAAATAGAGGAAGAAGTGAAGGCTATGCAAAGTGAAATAAAGAAAAATATACAGGGAACCAGCAGTGAAGGGAAGGAAACTAGGATTCAGATCAACAATTTGGAGCAGAAGGAAGAAGTAAACATTCAACCAGAACAGAGTGAAGGAACAAGAATTCAAAAAAGTGAGAAGAGGCTTAGGAACCTCTGGGACAACTTTAAGCAATAAATAGAAAACTCATTTAAAAACATAATGAAGGAAAATTTCCCCAATATGGCAAAGGAAATAAACTTCCACAGAATCCCAAAAAAGCTGGATCCAAGGGAGCACACACCAAGGCACATCATAGTTACATTACCCAAGATTAAAGATAAGGAAAGAATCTTAAAAGCAGTGAGAGAAAAGGAGACAGTTACCTACAAAGGAGTTCCCATAAACTTTCAGCTGATTTCTAAAAAGAATTCTTGCAGGCAAGAAGGGGCTGGAAAGAAGTATTCCAAATCATGAAAGGCAAGGACTTACATTCAAGATTGCTCTATCCAGCGAAGCTTTCATTTAGAATAGAAGGGCAGATAAAGTGCTTCTCAGATAAGGTCAAGTTAAAGGAGTTCATCATCACCAAGCCCTTATTTTATGAAATGTTAAAGGGACTTATCTAAGAAAAAGAAGATAAAAAACATGTATAGTAAAATGAGAGCAAACTCACAATTATTAACAACCACACCTAAAACAAAATCAAAAACAAAAACAAAATAAGCAAACAACTAGAACAGTAAGAGAACCACAGAAATGGAGATCACCTGGAAGGTTACCAGTGGGAGGGAGAGAGAGGAGGAAAAGGTATGGAGAATAAGTAGCATAAATGGTAGGTAGAAAATAGACGGCGGTGGGGGAGCAGGCATTAAGAATAGTATAGGAAATGTAGAAGCCAAAGAACTTATACGTATGACCCATGGACATGAACTGAAGGGGTCAAATGCGGGTGGGAGGCGTGTGCAGGGTGGAGGAAAATAAAGGGAGGAAAATGAGACAACTGTAATAAAAAATATGAACAGTAAAATGACAACAAACTCACAACTACTAACTACTGATCCTAAAAACAAAAACAAACTAAGCAAACATCTAGAACAGGAACAGAATCACAGAAATGGAGATGACATGGAGGCTTATTAGTGGGGTAGGAGAGAGGAGAATGGGGGAAAAGGTACAGGGAATAAGAAGCATAATTGGTAGGTACAAAATAGACAGGAGAAGGTTAAGAATAGTATGGGAAATGTAGAAGCCAAAGAACTTGTATGTATGACCCATGGACATGAACAGAGGGCAATAAAGGGGAGAAAAAATGGGACAACTGTAATAGCATAATCAATAAAATATACATTAAAAAAGATAAATAAAATCTTTTTAAAATAAGGAAGGAAATCCGACCCCTGCTACAACATGAAGGAACTTTAGAGACATTGTGCTCGATGAAAGAAGCCAGACACCCAAGGGCAAATACTGTGCAACTCCACTCACAGGGCGTCCCCACAGGAGGCAGACCCCTGCAGGAAAGAGGAGATGGGGGAGGGAGCCAAGGGCTGGGGAGAGACCGGGGAGTGGGTGTTCAATGGCGATAGAGTACAGTTTGCGAAGATGAGGACGTTCTGGAGGTAGATGATGGTAACAGTTGCATAGCAATGTGAATGCACTAATGCCACTGAACTGTGCACTTAGAAATGGTTAAAATGATAAATTTCACATTATAGTCATTTTACCACAATAAAAAGAAATAATAACAGAAGCACTAAAGACAGCCAGCACCATGCCAGCATTGTATTAGGGGGCCTCATCCTCCTGCTAACCACATCAGGTACAAAATTACCCTTATTTTGCTGGAGGTCACACATCAAGGATGTGGTAGATGGAGCCGGGATGTGAACCCATGCTGTCTGGCTCCAGAATCAGAACTTTTTTTTTTAATTCTCACCTGAGGACTTTTGTTTTTTCATTGTTTTAAAGGAGAGAGAAAGAAACGAGACAGAGAGAGAGAGAAGCATCGACTGGGTTGCCTCCCATATGTGCCCTGCCCGGGGATCATACTCACCCGAACTGGGGATTGAACCCGCAACCCAGCCACGTGCCCTAACTGGGAATCATCCCATATATAGCCTTTTAGTTACAGGACAACACCCCAATCAAGTGAGCCACACAGGCCAGGACCAGAGTCAGAACTTTTAATGTCCACATTGTATAGTCCTCCAACTCAGGATTCCTCATTCTTAACCTTCCAGTAAATTCCTTCTCCCTCCCTGTAGCTGCCTCTCTGTCTGTGACCTCCAAGACAACACATGGGAATTGTGATAATCACAGGATGCTCCTTGCCCCACCCCTACCCCACCAGACCACACACACTCCTTCTCTGGTTCAGCTGGCCTGAGCCAGGAGGCTCAAGGAGCTCCCAGCCCAATGGGGAGCAGGACAGAATTGATCCCAGCCAGAGGTCAGAGGTCAGCTGATGTGGGTCAGGCAGACCAACTCTGTCCTTACCTGAAATCAGGCAAGTCAACCTCTCTGGGCCTCAGTTTCCCCATCTGTAAAGCAGGGAGTAATGAATAATAATATGGGCTTTTTTAAGGAAAACAATAGCTAATACATAGGCACTTAAACTTCCTAAGACCCAGGGCAAGCTATTAACAGCCAAACCAAATGACTGAATCAGTTCCTTTTAAGGATGGCAACCTGATGAAGGTGTTTTCTCTATCATTAAACTTCATACTCATCCAGCCCTGGCTGGTGTGGCTCAGTGGATTGAGCACCAGCCTGCGAATCCAAAGGTCGCCAGTTCCAGTCCCAGTCAGGGCATATGCCTGGGTTGTGGGCCAGGTCCCCAGTAGGGGGTGTGCAAGAGGCAACCACACATTGATGCTTCTCTCCCTCTCTTTCTCTTCCTTTCCCTCTTTCTAAAAACAAATAAAAGCTTTAAATAATGTTTTAAAACTTAAAAACATAAACTACTTACTCACTCAAAGGGGGAACTTCAGTTTAAGAAGTGAACCAGGTATGAGAAAAAATGTTTTCCCTGGAGGAAGGCCGTGACCTCCTCCCGTCTGCCAACCCTGAACCCGCTCCTCCCAATGCCTTTTCTTTTACTTGCCTGTCTGCCAGTGCCTGAGAGAGCAGGTCTGGGTCATATCTGCCCCTGTGCCCGCCCTCCATAAATGTGACCTGAAGATATAAATCTATGAGTTCAGAGGCTACAAAAACCCCAAGACTCCTGAGCCACCAGTCAGTGGTGGGAACCAGTCCTTGGCACTTGAGTCAAAAGTTAAAAGCTTTCCCAAGGTCAGGAAGCCAGGACTCTCCAACCTGGCCTGAGGGCTCTGTTCCTCTCTACTGTGCTCAGCCAGGACAGAAAATGACCTTCTCTGCAGGTGGCCATGGTTGGGGGTTTCAAACTGACCACAGCTAGAGCCCAGGGAGAACGGACGGAAGCCAGCTGCCTGGCAGGCACTGGGGTTATGGTCTGCAAAGACTACCTCAGGTAAACCACGCAAAGACAGTACAGGTGGACCAATTATCTATCCCAACTATGCAGACGAGGAAACAGGCATGTGGAGTAAGTCCAAAGGTCACATAGCAAGGAAGTGGGAGAATCGGCATTTGAACCCAGAACTACAGGCTCCTCTCCATTTGCATGAATGTGAACACTGGTCAGCCCAGGCAGCCCAGGCTTCTTCCAGAGAGGACACAAGTAAGGTCGAGGGCTCTCGTATGTGCCCTGTGTCACCATCTAAATCTGGAGGAAAGAATCATGACTAAAACACCACAATCTTCCAGACTTTCGATCCAAGCAGGACAGCCGGCTGGCGCCACCACCCCGCTTATCTGCCTGCACAGCGTGTCTTTCCCCGCTCCTCTTGTTCATGATGTGCCAGACAGAGAAAGACTCCAAGTGCAATGCCCCCATGAATGGTCAGCAGGCTTCCTTTGTTCAGCCAACAGCCACAATGAGAAAGGAAAGGGGAGCCTGCACTTGACAGGCGAAGGGACTCCTGACCAACATCTGGCCCCGCTTGACCCTTTGGGCTGCAGCTTGCACTCAAATCCCTGGCCTCAGATGACCCTGAGCTATCTTGGCCCTGAATCCTAACCCTGAATCGGTTTCCTGTTTATCCCACTGAGCCTAACACTTGACACCCGATGCCCGGGCAGCACCAGCACCCACGTGCCTCCCTAATTGATGGGACTGTGTTCACCTATCGCTCTTCAGGGCAAACAGCTACGTCCTTGGGCCAGGCTGGACTCATTGGGCGTCCTCAGAAGATGCCACAGGAAAGCCGGCTCACTCCAGGGATGGAAGTGCCAGCTCCCACACAGAGACTGGAAGAGGGTAAAAACTCAGAGGGTTAGTGTGAGGCAGGTGTTGTGCTTAGCCCACCACAAACATGAATTACCTCATTTAACTCGCACCCCAATCAAGAAACGGAAGAGTCTACAGGGAGGATGCCAGCTCGGAGCTTCTCGGGAGCTTTCCGGGGAAGGGCCGTTGCCAGGGCGAGTGAAAAGGGGGTCACCAGGTCTCCGGGCACTGGTGTAGATAGAATTCTGCGGCTGGGAAAACCGACTGTTTGGTTTTCCTGGTACTGAGGGGTTTTTTGGGAAGCAGGGCTTTTCACACTAAAACTATGCAAGTCCTGGGCAAACCAGGACAAGCTGGTCGCCCTAGAGCCTAATTCTGGTTTCCAAATATTGGCCTTGGGCCAAATCTAGGAGGCCCGGGAAGCCAAAGTCAGCACAAGGATGTGTTTCTTTATCACACTCCTATTTGCCCTTCAAAACCTGGTGCAAAAGCTCCCTTTCCTCTGTAAGACAGAATCTATAGCAGGAAAAGGTGAATTTCTGGAGCCAGAATCTAGGTTTGTCTCCTAGCTCCATGAAGAGGTGCTATGAGGGCTGTGTCCCTGGTAGATGGTAGGTAACAGAAAACATCTTCTACACATTCCCGAGTGCTTCTGAGCCCTGACCCCCTGCACCTGTTACCTGTCCTTGTCCTCCATGGGACCCAGGGTCCCCCGTCTGCCCTTCTCTGAACCACCAGAACAGACTAGCACACAATTTAAAAACAAATAAATAAGATAAAATCCTGTAACATGTGCAACCAGTAAACACTCATCTCCATTTCAGTCTTTCTCCATTACTCTCCAGTCCTGACACCAAGCTGGGCTGTATTCCACTTGGCTCTCCCTCTTCCCGTGACTGCACAGGAGCCCAGAGAGGCGTGCAGCGGAGTCAGCAGGAGAAGTTCTGAAACCCCATTCATGGAGAGCTCAAAGGTGTCAGGCAGCGGCCGTGTGTGGCTGAGTCATCAGCCATGGGGACAAGGAGCCTCCGTGAAGCAGAGGAGACTTGCTGATGGCCCCACTCCAGAAGCAAGCGACATCTTGACTGAAGGAACACAAAGGACGCCGCTGTCGCTGCTGGAGGACAAAGGTCTTAGGTGGTCCACGTGGCAGGGGGCAAGGGAGCCTGAGCCCACAGTCCCTCGGACACGCACTGTGGCTGCACACAGCGAAGGGAGCCCTGGTGAGGCTCACCTCTCAGAGTGGAGACAGGCTGGGCTAACCATCAGCAACAGGTGCGGTTTTGCGCACATAAACCAGGACTTTTGCCACAGAGACACATGGTCTGTGCAGAAGACTCAAAACTGTTAAACATCCAAGTGACGCCTGCCTCCAAGTTGGCTGGCTAAGGGAAGTCTATAGCCTAACTATACAAGAGGAGGGGAAAGAAGGAAAAATGGCAGGACTGGGAGTAGAGTAAGGGAGAAACGTCACAGCCCGCCAAGGAAAGAAAAGAGGACAGTCAGTGTAGAGAGAGGCAAACACCCTGTCAAGGCATCAGGAAGGACAGGCTGCCCACAGACATTCAGGGTTCCCTGCACGCTAAGCACTGTTCCTTCTCTTCCTCCCAAAAAACTAAGGTACTACCGTTATCCCCATTTTATAGATGAAAACACCGAGGCACAGATCAATTACTTAGCCTACTAGTGAGTAGCCTAGCCACAGCGAGACAGCCCATGTTGCCCTGAGTAAGTTGGCATCACGGGTACAAGGTGATTCCTTTTCACTCTGTGCCCCACCCCCATGTGCGAAGCATTCCGGGGAAAATGCTGGAAGCCCCTTCCCTGACTCTTCCTCCAGAGCAGCTCAAGGGTGGCTCAAGCTACCTGCCTCTGCCCCAAACCAAATAAACTGACTTTGTTTTGTTTTTTAAAGATTTAATGTATTCACTTTTGGAGAGAGGGGAAGGGAGAGAGAGAAACATTGATTGGTTGCCTCTCAAACAACCCCAACCAGGGACGTGGCCACCAACCCAGGCATGTGCCCTGATGGGGAATTGAACCAGTGACCTTTCACTTTGCAGAAGGATGCCCAACCCACTGAGCCACACCAGTCAGGGCAAAAATGCTTTTCTAGTCTATGATGTCACTGACCAGGTGTTTAAACAACGATGTCCAACAGGGTGGGCCCCTGTCTGTTTTGCTCCCCACCACTGTGTCCTCACTTCCTAGCAAGGCACCCAAAAACCCCACAAAAACCACCTGTCTTGGACCATGACCACATTCCCTGAGAGCCCTTGCCCCCAGGGTGGTGGCATGGTCCTGTGTGCCAGAAGCAGTCCGTGACAAAGCACTGAGTCTGCACACACATGGCTGACAGCTGGCTCCTGGCTTCCGTTTTGCCAAGGAGCAAAGAATAACTGCAGAGAGCCCTCCCTCACCCAGATTCAGTCCTCTTAGTCCAGCAGCTCCCAAAAGGAGGCAACTGTGTCACTCAGGGAACACTGTCAGTGTCTGCAGACACCTGTGGTTGTCACAGCTGTGGGGAATGGTGCCCCCAGCACAGAGTGGTAGAGGCCAGGGAGGCTGCTTGACACCCCACAGTGCCCTGGGCAGCCCCCACCAGAGAAATCATCCCACCACGCAGCCCCTAAGTGTCGGGGCAGCATCTCTGTCCCAGAGTGAGAAGGTGTCCCTTTCTACCGCAGCAAAGCCAAGACCACAGCATCTCCAACTCTGACACCAGCTTAGGGGGAACATCTTATCTTTCAAAATATTGGCTGTAAAACTGAAAATTTTAAAAAGCCCCAAAGAGGAAATAAATTCTAGAAACCATCCCAATTCTACCCCCACTCCAAATAGGTTTCCAAATTCCAAAACGTCGATAATGATCCCTTACACGGACCTGACCTGACACCCCTCCCTCACTGCTTTTGAGCAACACCCGGGCAGCTCCCCTTGGACACCGGAACTCTACACCAGAGTGGACTGGCTGCACCAGCTTCTCTCAGTACCCAGTTCAAATCTTACCTCTGAGACCAAATGAACAAAGAAACCAAGCCGCGGGGCCACCTGGAACCTCTCCCCTTGATGCAAAGCATTCAACTTTCTGTGACTTCCGAGGTGGAAAACATGGATGTTTCTAGAACAGCGTGAGTTTTCCAGCACACATACTTTTTGTTTATTTTCAATAGGCTTGGTGTGAAAGATGAGGTGACCAGGAAATAGGAAGCACCAAAGACGATCAGACGATTACTGCATTCACTGCTGACGGCGACACAGCCCCTTGGGCTGGAACTGAGCGAGATCACTGGGGCACCACCCAGTGGGGCACCACTGTATTCTTCCTAAAGATCACTTGCATTTCAAAAACAATGTAGAGTTTTGTACCATCCTAACTGGCTGGGAATGCTTCTGACAGGGCTCCTCCCTCTCACCAGGAAGTCCAGCCATCCCTGCCCTGTCCCCTAGGGACACAGCAGTTTGTCCAATGAGTGACACAGGGGACAGATGGGAAAAGCCTGCCATAAAGAAAGTCACAGCATTGGTGTAATTATTTTGTTTGTTTTTTCCTGAAAGTCAACATGTATTACCAATGATTAGAATTATACCCTAAAAGGTATTTTTCTGTTTCTTAACATATCAGGAACAAGGTGGTCTGAGACCTGGACCTTCACACGAAGGTCCTATTTCAACACAGGAATTCAGGGGGCAGAACCTGCAAAAAGCACTGGCAACCCTGTAACAGCCTGTCCCAAACCTGCAAACTCTCTCAGGGCACAAGGAACAGCCTCTGAGGCCCCAGGAGGGCCTGCTCACAAAGGCACCTTTTCTCCAGCCACCCTCGTGCAGGGCAGTTCTAAAACCCACCCCAACCTGAGAGAGAACACAGAGTCCTAGAGTTCCAGGCCTGGAGCCCACCAGCCACCTGTGGAAACGCCAGCCCAGAATGAAGGCGGCCGTGTGACAGGAGGCGACAGACCAGCGCTCACTATGCTCACAAACCGAGGTCGGGTGGAAAGGCTAGTTCAGCAGCTTAACAGCTTAGCACATCGAATCCACTGTCCTTCTAAGTGGACAAATGTCATTTGCATCTCTTGGATTTAAGACAGTGAAGAGTTGATGATCACAGACCATTTACTAAGCAAGAGGCTGACAGGAAGGTCAATTGTCTTGACAATCACACAATTATTCTCTGCCTTCAACAACTGAAGTATTCCCCTCCAATTGGAAGTCAGTCAGGCTTCCCTCAATCAAGTCCATCCTATAGCAACTATTCTGGAAGTTCCCGCTAATAAGGTAACAGCAAAAGCCAATGTAATTATTGGTGAAGAGCAGCAAATAGTCGTTATCTGAAGGTGCTACTATTGATTATGGAGTTGGGAAATCAAAAGGAATCAACCACATGGCTTTAGAGTTTGTAGGCTCTTAACAAAGTAGCAGCAGAGAAAACCCCATCCCTGTCCCACATTCTGGGAAATATCCACACTTAGAGCTTTTTTAAAAAAAAAATCTCGCCCTGGCTGGAGTAGCTCAGTGGATTGAGCGCAGGCTGCAAACCAAAGTGTCGCAGGTTCGATTCCCAGCCAGGGTACATGCCTGGGTTGCAGGCCATAACCCCCAGCAACAGCACATTGATATTTCTCTCTCTCTCTCTATGTTTCTCTTGCTCTATCTCCCTCCCTTCCCTCTCTAAATAAATAAGTAAATAAATAAATAAATAAATAAAATCTTTTAAAAAATCTCTCTCATTGGATGGATGGATGGTGGATGGATGGATGGGTGGGTGGAGGATCAGACGAGTGGGTGGAGGGATGGAGGGAAAGCTAGCCAACCTAAGAACAATGCTCACAAGAATGAGATTCTGTCTGAAGAAAAATCATAAAACATTCCTAAGAATAGTCAAGAACCCTTGGGAAAGCATGTAAGTGCAAGTGAAGACTGTGAAGATGTCACTTTTCTCCAAACCAGCCTACAGGCTAACTATGCCCCAATGAAACCCACCACTGGCCCCAGGTCTGTCTTCTTTTCCTCTTTTCTCTCTCCTTTTTCTGTCTTGGAACATAGCTATATCTTGTACATTATAGGAAGAATAAACAAAGCAAGGTGCGTTTTCAAAAAACAGGAAGGAAGAACTATCTGGAAATTACTGTTAAGTTCATTTTGATTATGACATGAAAGCAAAAAGAAATGAAAGATCGATGGTTTAGAGTAGATGGCAAAAGCAAAAGCCACTATACACGGACCCAACGAACAGACAAGAAGCACAGGAAATGCAGGCTCCGACCGTGCGGCGGACGGGCCTTCGACCCACGGCGCTGCCCTGCTCTGATGCCGCATTCTAGCCTCTCAGCACACGTGTGAGGAGCAGAGCACTATTCCTTTCCAAACCTGAAAATAAACGGATGTTTCCTGCCCGTGGGACGGGAAAGAATGTCAGAACAGAAGCAATGGCAAGCGTGTGGCGGCTGGGAGGCAGAGCAAATGGGGGCAATCCGAGGAGGCACGGGAGCGAGTGCCAGCCCCTAGCACAGCAGCCCCTAGCACAGCAGCCCCATGGAGGTTTCCAACCCACTTCCTTTCTAAGATGAGCCCTGCGCCCGTGGTCTGGGGGTGCTGCAGCGAAGTGCCACAGACCAAGTGGCGGAAATATCAGGACTTCACTGTCTCATCACTTTGGAGACCAAAGTCCAAAATCAAGGTGGAGCAGGACTGGTTCATCCTTTCACCTGCGGATGACTCTCCGCTCTGTACCTCTTCCCACGGGCTTCCCACCATGGGAGTCTGCCTGTGTCTACTGTCCTTTACCACCAGGACCCGGTCGTGCTAGACCAGGGCCCTCCCCAATAACCTCCTTTGACTTGACCTCTTCTGTAAAGAATCTAGTTCCAAATAAGGTCACACTTTGAGGTTCTCAGGGTTAGGGCTCCAACATGTTTCTTTGGGGCGCACACATTTTAACCTGTGACAGAGGCCACTCGGGCCACAGTGGGGCACAGGGCCCCAGAACATGGCAAACACCACCTCTGGACCACAGCCAGCGCACCCAGGACAGAATGCAAGAACCTGCCCCTTTCTTCTGCACTTTCCTGTCTGGCAGGTCCCCTTGCCCCGAGTAACAGTGCTCACTGCCACCCCCAGCTGACCCAACTCCTCACTCCTTCATCTGCTGAATGTCACCAGTGCCTGCCTCGTTGTAGCCACCAAGCAGTCCGGAAGACATCCAAGATGAACAAGCCACAAAGCTCTCCAAGTCAGACAAGACACTCCCAAGCCTAACCGCTGTAGGTCACACTGGGATAAAATCCCAACTTCTTCCCACAGCCTACAGCTCACTTCCTTTTCCTTTTTTAATTTGTTGTTTAAACTGTGATAAAATATGTATAACACAAAGTTTACTATTTTAATCATTTTAAGTGCCCAGTTCAGTGGCAGTCAAGTACATTCACAGTGTTGGACAACTATCGCCACCATCCATCTGCAGAACCTCCCAAACTGAAACTCTGTCCCCATTAAACCCTGAGTCCCCCACCCCACCCCGGCTCCCACCATCTCCTCTCTGTCTCTATGGATCTGACTCCTCCAGGGACCTCATGTAAGTAATATCAATGGTATTTGTCTTTTCTGACTCATTTACTCCATGAGGGTGAAGTGCTCACGATTCATCCACGCTGTAGTAAATGCCTCAATTTCCTCCATTTTCCAGGCTGAAGGACATTCCTGTGTGTGTGTGTGTGTGTGTGTGCGTGTGTGTGTGTGTATGCACACACACACGCGCGCACGTACACATGGGTGTGCCCCACACTGTTCATCCATTATCTATCAGGAGACATTTGGGTTGCTTCCACCTTCTGGCTTCTGTGGATGATGCTGCCGTTAACAACGTTCATGCGAACATCTCTGAGTCTCTGCTTTCAGTTCTCGTGGGTATGCACCCAGGAGTAGGACTGCTGGGTCCTGTGGTCATTCCATGTTTAACTCTTCGGGGCACCACCAGACTGTCTCCCACAGCGGCTGTCCCACATCACAACATCACATTCCCACCAGCAGTGTGCAAGCGTCCAGGTCCTCCTCACCAGCACCACTTACTTTCTGCTTTTTGACCGCAGCCATCCCAGTGGGTGTGAAAGTGGCATCTTGGTGGCCTCCAGATTATTGATGACATCTATCCCCTCCCTAATGGAATATCAGCCTCACAAGGGTGGGCACCCTTGTCTCTGCTGTTCCCAATCATGTCCTCAGAGCCTGGAACAGCACCTGCCACTTAGTGAGTGGCCGAGCAGGTTGGGGAGGGAAGATGGATACAAAGGCCTTTTAAGGAGTTAAAGGGACTGGTTAGAGGAGTGAGGGAGAGGGAAGTTTCCAGCTGTGGACCCAGGTGAGTCTGTGTCCCTAGAAGCAAGGTCCTGATTTCTCTCTAAGCCCCAAATTCCTTCTTTGTGACATGGAATGAATATGGTGGTGTCCCCCTGAAGAGCCGGTGAAGTAATTCACACAAAGTGTCTGGCTTCCCTCCTCCTGAATGTTAGCTCACAGCCTCCTGCAGAAGAGATCAGATCAGGCAAGACCACGCAGCAGCAGAGGCCCCGAAGTCTGTGCAGAAGAGAAACTATCTAGGGAGTGTATTTTCAACAAAACCAATGCCAAAGGGACACGTGTCTGTACATGGAGCTATGGCCTCTAAAGCTTCCAGCTTCCCCGCCTGGCTTGGGGCACAGGGAAGTGCACTCCCCAGACAGAGGCCGAAGCCCTGGGGCAGCCTTGGAGCCACAGCCAGGGCTGGGGGTGCTGCACCAGCCTGCTGAGTTGCAGCAACTCAGAACTGCCTGCAGCAAGTGCACAGTCTGCGCCCAGGAAAACCAGGAAACAGGAAATCTCTGTGGGCCATTCTAAGTGGTTAGCAAAGAGGAAAAAGTTTCTGATCCTGAACTAGCTTCTGCAAACACTGCTTTGCTTCCAATGCTGTACTGTCTTGGTGAAGTTCAAAGTCACTGGCTGTCCAGGCTGCCATCTGGCACACGGTGATTAGCCACACATCCTTCTCTCCTCCACCACACGCTTGTCCTCGAGTCCTCATGGCTCATGGCACTGAGCCTCACCCACCACAACCACCAACCGGGCTGCGACTCTTCAACACAACTTTTGTTGGGCCGTGTCTCGGGCTCCTCATGGACGTTCTTCATGAAAAGTGTGACAAGGCTGGAGCGCCAAAGCTTCCTGGGTGTACCACCCCTACACTTGCCCAGCTCCCCCATTATCTACCCACTCCTCCACTCTCTTCTCCACAAAAATAAACTGAACAATACTAATCAATGAGGATGATACAAATAACCCCAATAACACATCACACCCAGGGCTGGGGAAATTCATGGAAAGGATCATGAGAACTTCTGGGATACTGGCCATGTCTACATCTTGGTTTTGTCCAAGGTTACACAAGTGCACACACTTGTCAAAATTCACTGAACTGAACATTTAAGATCTGCTCATTTCATTACATGTTAAATGTCTTTGTTGTTACAATTAACTAAAAAGAACAACACAACAGCAACAACGTGACTACAGTCACATCCCCTTATCTGCTGGGTATCTGCTCTGAGGCCCCAAGTGGGTGCCTGAAACTGCAGACAGCACCCCACCCTGCCCAAAAGACACTTCTTCCTGTGCACACAGACCAATGGTAAGGTTTAGTTTACAAACTAGGCACAGTCAGTATTAGTTACTGAGATTAACAGCAATGACTAATAATAAAGGGGAGCAATTATGACAATAGAGTGCAAATAAAAGTTACGTAAATGTGTCCCTCTCATTGTGTCATCCTCATCTTGCCACTTTACGGAAGCACCTCACAGCCTCTCTGCGGCACATGCAGCAGCACTGCTCTTGGGCTCTGGGGCCACTGTGACGTAAAATAGGGTCACTTGAGCACAAGCACTGCGACACCATGACAGCTGATCCGACAACTGAGCCGGCTACTAAGTGACGAGCGTGCAGGGAGCCTGTCCCTTGTGGCCATGTCCTGGGCAGGACAGAGTGGGATCTCATCATGCAGTTCAGAATGGTGTGCCATTTAAAAGGTACAAATGGTTTATTTCTGGAATTCTCCATTTAATATTTTCAGATAAGGGGAAACTACTGTGCAATTTACAACTACAATAATAGCGACAACATAACTGCAATGTCTTTTGTTCCTGCACTATCTGATTTGATCCTTACAACCTTATGGTTGGTTTCTGTTCCCATTTTACAGACAAGAACACTGAGGGGTATGGGAGAATTCCAGCAACCTGCCCGGGGTCCCAGTTAGTAAGGGACAGTGCCCGGTTACAAATCATAGTTTCTCCTTTGTGCCCCGGCATGCTCTGGGTAGGGAGGACAACAAATAAATCAGACATGACTGCAGCTTTTCAAGAAGTGTGTGCCCAGAAGGTCTGAAGCCCAGCGCCGTGAGCCACTGCCCCTGACAGAAACCGTCCCCTCACTGCCCTCACACACACACATGCACACGTGTGCACACACGCCCACCGAACCTCCTCCCCACCCTGGACTGCCAACACATCGGCACCCAGTGTCAGGTCGTTGCAATGCTGAGCAGCCCGGGAAAGCTAGCTACTGAAAGGTTGATTTACTATGACTCTTGACGAAGTTCTTTAGTAATACAAAGATGCAGCACATATATTTATGTGCGTGTACGTGTGTGCATGATGTTTTGTTCTTGACGAAACATGTAGACAACTAATTTGGGGTTGTGTGGCTTAAAACACGTCTTCGTGGGTCAGCAATTCAGCTGGGTTTTCTGGCGCAGGGTGTCTCAGGAGACTCCCACCGCGGCGACGGCGGGGTTCTGGTGGGGAAGAGCCAGCTGCCAAGTCTCTCTGGGGATGTCAGCAGGATGCAGTTCTTCACGGCTGGCTCGACTGAGGCCTTCGATTCCCTGTTCGCTCTCGCTGCAGGCTGCCCTCAGTTCTTTGTCACCTGGGCCTCTCCACAGGGCAACTCCGCTGCGAGCCGACAGGGTAAGAGCAGGTTCAGCTGGAAGAGTCAGGTGCAGAGTCGGGACTCGGGCAGGCACCCCAGGCCCTGCATGGCTGTGAGTGTGGATCCACATTTCAGGTGGTCGTGCAGCTTCATAAAAGTCTGTATGTGCCAATCACCTTGCATTTCATTTCTTTTCCTTTGGCTGGCTTTTATTTAAATCATTTTTCATTTTTCAATTACAGCTGACATATATTATTAGTTTCATATGTAACTTACTAAGTGATCACCCTGATAAATCTCCCATGCATCTGGCACAACACACAGTTATTAGGATATTACTGTCTACATTCCCTAAGCTGCACTTTATATCCTCATGAATACTCTTCAATGACCAATTTGTACTTCTTAACCCGTCCACCCATTCCCCAACCTTCTTCCCATCTGGCAACCATCAAAACATTCTCTGTGTCTTTGAGTCTGTTTCTGTTCTGCTCGTTCATTTATTTTCTTTGTGTTGATATATATGCATTTATTGCCATTTTATTGTTCATGTTTTTTTTCTTCTTCTTAAACAAGACCCTTTAACATTTCATGTAATACTGGTTTGGTGATGATGAATTCCTTTAGTTTTTTTTTTGAAGCTCTTTATCTCTCCTTCAGTTCTAAATGAGAGCTTTGCTGGGTAGAGTAATCTTGGTTGTAGGTCCTTCCTTTTCATCACTTTGAATAATTCTTGCCAATTCCTCTGGTCTGCCAAGTTTCTTTTGAGAAATCAGGTGACAGTCTTATGGGATCAGCATTGTAGGAAACTAACTGCTTTTCTCTTGTTGCTTTTAAGATTCTCTCTTTGTCTTTATCCTTTTGCATTTTAATGACGATGTGTCTCGGTGTGGTCCTCTTCGGATTCATTTTGGACTTCTATGTCTATTTCCTTCACCAGGGAAAGTTTAGGGACGTTTTCTGTCATTATTTTTTCAAATAGGTTTTCAACTTCTTGTTCTCTCTCTTCTCTTTCCCCTACAATGCAAATTTTTATAAAATTAAGTTGTCCCAGCGGCTCCTTACATTATCTTCATTTTTTTATTCTTTTTTCTTTTTGCTGTTCTGATTGGGTGTTTTCTGCTTCTTTATATTACAAATTGCTGATTTGATTTTCAGCTTCATCTACTCTACTATTAATTCTTTATAAATTATTCTTCATTTCAGTTAGTGTATCCTTCATTTCTTACTGGTCCCTTTTTATGGTTTCCATGTCCTTTTTTATGCTGTTGAAGTTCTCACTGAGTTCCTTGAGCATCCTTATAACCAGTGTTTTTAACTCCGCATCTTGTAGATAAAGTCCCAACTTTTTTTTCTGGAGTTTTGTTCGTTCTTTCATTTGGCAACCTCCTTGTGTGTGTTTGTATGTATTGGTAGAGCTATTATATCTCCCAGGCTTGGTAGAGTGACCTAAAGTAGTAGGTGTCCTGTAGGGTCCACTGGCACAGCCTCCTCAATGACCCAAGCTGAGCATTTCAGGGGTGCCTCCCCCATGTGGGCTGTGTACACCCTCCTGTTGTAGTTGAGCCTTGATTGTTGCTGGCACATCAATGTGAGGGATTTACCCTCAGGCTAATTGGCTGCAAGGACTGGCTGCAACTGCCAATCACCATAGATGACCAGCTGTATAGGGTCCAACTCCACAGGGCAGGACTTACGTTAGTGAGACTCTGAGCAGGTACCCACTGAGTCTGCCCTACCACTGAGGTAGAGATGGTTGAGTGGGTGCTTCAACATGGTCTGAAGCTGTCCACCAGGTCCACTAGCTCTAGGGCCTTCTGGAAGGTAGAGGCCAAGTTCAACCCCATCTGTGTTCTTCTCAGGAACCCCTGGCATGAACTGCAGAGCAACTTACAGATGGCTGCTACTTGTGCTGGGCTTGCGGATGCCCAGGCAAGGCCAAGCTACTGCTAGAGCCAGGCCTAGGGCCACTTAACAAGAAGAGATACAGGCCACACTGAAGGCAGATACTGCTAGTTTGAGAGACTTTAGTAAAACATGGAACATGAGCCAAAACTGGCCATTCATATGGAAAAGCCACTGGGAACAGCTAGAGTGGGCCCGCAAGTTGGGTGGGGCAGGGTCTCAGGGCATCACAGGTGGCGGGGGTGCGGGCACACATGGCAAAGAGCGTGAACCAGGTTGATGGAGACTCAGATATGGCACCTGCCTGCCAGCTTTGGTAGGGGGAGGGGTCCTCAGAAAAGGAACAATGGCCTCTGCCCGTACTTCTGTCTGGAGGAAGCTGCCTCCCAGCTCTGGACCTGATGCCAGACAATTCAGTTCGTCTCTGTATGTCCCTAGTACCTTCTGAGTTGCTGCATCAGAACTGAAGCTCAGATGGAGAGAGCTGAGCAAGTCTGTGCACAGGCCCTTTAAGAGGAACTGCTTGGGATTCCAAAAGCCTCTGTCTACCTCAGCCTCAATCCTTGCTGCTTTTTACAGCCACAACTTATGGGGACATTTCTTCCTGCAACTGGAACCCTGGGCTGGAGGACCTAATGTGGGGCTGGAACCGTTCACTCCTCAGGGGGGACCTCCACAGCCAGTTGAGATGTCCCTCCTGACTTTTATCCACCACACCTGGGTGTGGGACCAGCCTGTTCATGTCCCAGCCCCTCCTACCAGTCTTGACATGGCTTCTTCTTCTCAGGCTGTTCTGAGTGACAGTTGTTCTGTAGTTTAGCTATCACGCTGATATGGTATGGGGGGAGGCAAGTTTACCACCACGCTGACCAGAAGCCCCCACGTTGTGGCTGACGTGGCTGAGGTGAACTGCTTCCCCTCCCTGCCCCTCAGTCTGGACTGCATGCCCTGGCTGCACGTGACTGCTCACTGAGCAAGCCATTTATGTGCATTGTCTTACAGCTCCAGGAGAAGCCTAGATTGCAGCTTACCTTTTACAGGGGGGAAAGCAGAGGCCCCAAAAGGATAAACAACTCGTCTGCAGTTGTCAGTTAACAGTGGGTTCAGATTTAAACTCATCTAAGCCCTTAATTACAATGACAAAGTGTTTCCTTGAGCATGGCTGCCAAGTTGTTTTGTTTTTAATCTTTAATTCTGGTAATTTGGTGTTTGTGGATCCAACTCACTTGATGAACACTTCTTTTTTTTTTAAGATTTTATTTATTTTATTTTTAGAGAAGGAAGGGAGGAAGATAGAGAGAGAGAGAGAGAGAGAGAGAGAGAGAGAGAGAGAGAGAGAGAGAGAGAGACATCAATGTGCGGTTGCTGGGGGTATGGCCTGCAACCCAGGAATGTACCCTGGCTGGGAATCGAACCTGGGACACTTTGGTTCCCAGCCTGCGCTCAATCCACTGAGCTACACCAGCCAGGGCTTTGATGAACACTTCTGAATAACCTTTACAAATACAGCTGTGTATTGTTAATGTACCAGCCCCCTTATGTACCAGGCTTACGACTTCGCATCTTTGCCCCAGGTTTCCCAAGGACTTAGCACAATATACCTTTCTGGCATGTACCCACACTCTGTGTTTGAAACGCGATGTTCAGTCATTGTCACGTGGGACCCTTGTAGAGACCCATGTACCTTATATACAGAAAGAACAAACTCAGTAAAACTCACCTGATTGGGCAGCAAGGTTTTAAACAATTAGTAAAATGTTGATCCATTCAAAATGGATGTAGCATGTGTGAGGGTCAACACTTAGTTGTTAAAAATGCAGGTTTGGTGGTCACTTAAAAGTACAGTCAGTTATATCTCAGGAGAAGAAGGGAATTCTGGTTTAAAAGGGACATGTAGAGATATCTTTTAGGAAGCCCAGAATGCTCAGACACTTGGCCTGAGATGTCCTCTTTACAATTACTTGCTGAATCAAACAGACATTCCACCTGCCGCCCTGCAGGTGTGTATCACAACACAGCACAGTCAATGGTGGAAGAGCTAAGAAAACTGACAATTTGGAGTGTCAGGATCTAAGCATGAGAATTCAAAATACTCACATACATACATTCAAACCATGAAAACAAGGGTTTAGGTGGGGTTTTTTTACTCCCTTCTTTAAAATACTTCTGGAAATAGATTTTTCATAGATACCATCAGAGCACATGCCAGAATCAGATCCATCTCGATCAGTCAGCCCTAACTTGCCTCAGCACTCGCTTGCTGAGCTTTAAACCCAGTCAACAGTTCAAAAACAAGGCAAGGCTCAATCACCAGCTTTTTAAAACACCCTTGATAGACCCTAAGGTCATTCTACCACTAAATATTTCCCTCCCTTCCAAGACAGTGTTGAACTATTTAACTTCTAATGCCTTGTACTTACAGATGAAAAGTTATCCTAAAATCTTTGCTCCAAACTCCCTCACACATGAAGGAGAATTACTGCTACTCTGGAAGGTTTCTCAAAAAATTAGAAATACGCCCTGACCCGTGTGGCTCAATTGGTTGAGCTTCATCCCACAAAGTAAAAGGTCACCAGTTTGATTCCCAGTCAGGGCACATGGCTCAGTTGTGGGACTGGTCGCCAGTCAGGGTCCGTATACATTCAAGAGGCAACCGATTGACGTTTCTCTCCCTCTGTTTCTCCCTCCCCCTCTCTCTAAAATAAATACATAAACAAAATTTAAAAACAGGCCAATGTTTATTTAAAAATTAAAAATAGAACTACCATGAGACCCTGGCTGGTGTGGCTCAGTGGACTGAGAGCCGACCTGTGAACCAAAGGGTCACCAGTTCGATCCCCAGTCAGGGCACATGCCTGGGTTGTGAGCCGGGAGCTCGCAAAAGGCAACCACACACTGATGTTTCTCTCCCTCTCTTTCTCCCTCCCCTCCCCTCTGTCTAAAAATAAATAAATAAAATCTTTTAAATATTTTTTTTAAAAACAGAATTACCATATGATTCAGCAATTCCACCCCTGGGTATTTATCTGAACGGACCAAAAACACTACTCGAAAAGATGTCTGCACCCCTATGTTCATCACAGCCCTACTCACAAGAGCCAAGGATGGAAACAGCCTAAGTGTCCGTCCGTGGATGAGTGGACACACGAAATGTGCTGTATGTGCAGACATACACTCGTGTGTATACGGAGGTATAAATAATGGAGCACCACTCAGCCATTAAAAAAGAAGGAAATCCTGCCAGGCACAAAAACACGAATGATGTATATGACTGCAAATGACATAAGTCAGACAGAAAGACAAACGCCATATGATGTCACTTCCATGTGGAATTTTTAAAAAGAAAAACCCACAGAGAACAGACGGGGGGCTGTCAGAGGTGAAGTGTGGGGAGTGGGGAAGGTCGGTGATGGGGTCCGAAGGCACCAGCTTCCCATTGTAAAATAAGTGAGTCCTGAGGGTGTGACACAGCACAGTGACCGCAGTGGATGACACTGTGTTGTGTATTAGAAAGTCATAGACCTGAAGCTAATAGATTACATGCCAAGTTATATTTCAATTTTTAAAAAAGAATAAAATGGTGGGAAGGAGGGAGGAGTGACCAGGCAGAACGTTTGATTTTGTAATTGTCAATACTTCCAGTATGCACTCATTTGTCAAAACCCAGAGACTGTACAACACGGTGAGTGAGCCCTAGTAGAAACCATGGACTGTTGTTAATAATACTATATCAACGCTGGCTCATCAAATACAACAAACCACACTAATAAAATGTTCAATTACCACACTAATAAAGATGTTAATAATAAGGGAAACTGCCAAGGACAATGAGAGACTATATGGAAATATTTACTTTCTACTCAATTTTTCTGTAAACCTCAAACTGGTTTTTAGTCTATTAATAAACAAAAAAAGAATAAATTCTGCAAATGTCTGTGTGTCTGGGGCTGGAGCTTCTGGAAAATTCTCACAGGCACAACTTGGACCTCATTAAATTAACAACCTCACCCCATAAAAAACTGACTGCTCTTCTTGCCCTGGTTGCTGTGGCTCAGTGGCTTGAGTGTCAGCCTGCAAACCAAAGGGTCACCAGTTCGATTCCCAGTCCGGGCACAAGCCTGGGTTGCAGGCCAGGTCCCCAGCAGGGGACGCACGAGAGGCAACCACACATTGATGTTTCTCTCCCTTTCTTTCTCCCTCCCGCCCCCTCTCTGTAAAAAGTGAATAAATAAAATCTTTAAAAAAAAATGGCTGCTCTTCCAAAGACAGTTAAAGGTGAAGAGGGTGAAGGGGGGCAAATGGTGATGAAAGGACACTTGACCTGGGGTGGTGAACACACACACAATACAGATGGTGTGTTGTAGAAGTGTGCACCTTAAAGCCATGTCATTTTATTTACCAATATCACCCCAATAAATTCAATTTTTAAAAAATGTACAGTTAAGAAAAATGAAAGAGTTAAACCACTAACATTCTTGATTCCAAAGTGTATAAACAATGAGGAAAAAAACCAAATCAAACAAAAAAAAAACAGGCAAAAAATGTTAATATTCATTCTCCAAAACACACAGATCCCAATACACACATCAAAATGTGCAATGTCACTAGTCATCGGATGAATGCAAATCAGAGCCACAGTGACCATCAACTCACACCCACTGGAACGACCACTGTTAAAAAGACGGACAGCCAGGTGCTAACGAGGACAGGGAGCAACTCGTGCACACTGCTGGCAGCAGCCCAGCATGGAACCAGCGCTCAGGTCAAAGGTGCCGCAGGTTCTGAACCATCCACGCCCTTCCTAGGCATGTGTCTGAGAGGTGCAAGTGAGCGTCCTCACAAAGGCCCCTACGCAGGTGTTCACAGCAGGCTTATGCATAACAGCCTCAACAGAAAACGACCCAAATGTCCCTAACAGGTAAACACAACAGTGTGCTGCACGTCTGTGCTGTAAGAGCTCCTCGGCAATTTCGAAAGCTGGTGCTATTGGTAAATGCAGTGAGGTGTGTGAATCTCCGAGCATAAGGCTGAAAGAGGGAGAATACAGGTGGGTGATAGGTTTACAGTTGTTGTACGGAAAATCACACCACAATTAACAAATAATACAAGAAGAAACTCTGTTTCTCGCACTCACAACCGCAAACCTACTTTTGCCCACCCAGCATATTGCCTGAGTCCACTGGCATGGAACTCTAGGGAAGGGGAAGCTAATCCGTGATGACAGAAAGCAGAGTAACCACCCCAGGTGAGCGTGAGAGGGTACTACCTGCCAGTTGGGAGGGAACTTCGGCAGGGGATGCAAATGTTCTCTGTCACGGCCGTGGTGGTAGTTACATGGGTGTGCACCTTCATCAAAACTCACCCAACTGAGCCCTGGCTGGCATAGCTCAGAGGATTGCGCACGGGCTGCGAACCAAAGTATCACAAGTTTGATTCCCAGCCAGAGCACATGCCTGGGTTGCAGGCCACAGCCCCCAGCAACCATACGTTGATATTTCTCTCTCTCTCTCTTTCTCCCTCCCTTCCCTCTCTAAAAATAAATAAATAAATCTTTTTAAAAAATTCACCCAACTGTACACCTAAAATAGGTACATTGTTTTAATTTACCATCCTAACTATTTTTAAGTGTCCAGTCCAGTGGCATTAAGTACATTCACACTCTGGTGTGACCATCACCTCCACCTATCTTCAGGATTTTCTCATCGTCCCAAACTTTAAGTCTGTCCCCATTAAACACTACCTCTCCCACCCCTTCCCCAGCCCCTGCCCTACATCTCCTCTGTCTCTATGGATCTGACTCCTCTGGGGACTTCCTGTGAGTGGAATCACACAGTTCTGGTCTTTTTGTGACTGGATTTTTCACTAAGTGTCATGTCCCTAAAGTTCATCCATGTTGTAGCAGGTATCAGCATCTCCTTCCTTTTCAAGGCTGCATAATACTCCATCATGTGGCCGGGCCACTTTTTTTTTATCTGTCACCCATCGATGGACACTTGGGTTGCTTTCACATTGCTTCCTCAGTACTTTGGCATTAAGCCACTATCCAAATGAGTACGTCACCTGAAATATTACAGGATTAATGTTTGTGTCCCCTCAAAGTTCCTATGTTGAAGCCCATTAGGGAGGTTCATTCCAATGAGACATTTGGAGATGAGGCCTGTAGGAGGAGAGCAGGTTTAGACGTGGGCATGAGGAGGACAGGGCTCTCATGCTGGGATTAGTGTGTAATCACAAATAAGTATGTACACATGCAGAGAGAGACCTCTCGCCAAGAGCTGGCACCAAGGAAAGGGCATGTGAGGTACAGTGACAAGGTGGTCCATCTGCAAGCCAGGAAGCAGGCCCTCACTAGGGACCAAATCTGCTGGCACCATAACCTTGGACTTCCCAGCCTACAGAGCTGTGAGAAATATGTCTGTTGTTTAAGCCCCTTCTGTGCCCCGTTTAAGTCTGTGGCATTTTGTTACAGCAAGCCCAGCGGACTGACACACCTACCCAAGGTCACCTTCCTGATTCTGTTGTTCTAAGTTTTCTCAGGAAGGACCCCTGGGCACAGGAGGGCAAGGCAGGTGCAAAGAGGATAATATCACCCAGGGGGGGCTTGGGGACCCTGGAAAGCCCCAATCATATGGTGACCAGCGAACTGGGCCCCGTCCCCACATGACATCCTAAGCACCCGTGAGGAGGGCGCCTGCGGCATCAAGACACGTCCGGTCCAATCTTTGCAGGACACATGCCTCCCGTGGCACAGGGCACCCGTCCTCTCCCCGCAGAGTTCCAGGACTTGAGGTGCCCACGCTCAGGTCCCACGGGGTGGCACAGAGCTGACAGGAGAGCTTGGCCTGCACATCACAACGGATTCCAGCGACAACCCTGTAGGTCTGGTAAGGACACAGACACGTGCAGCAGTGTGGTCCAGATGGGGCTTCCAGGGAGGCACCCACGGGGACTCGTGAGGGGAGACGTGGCCTGCGGGCGTGGCATGTGGCAGGGATGCACCACACGGCTGCACCACATGAAGCGGTTCCAAAAGCTGTGATTCAAGGCAGGACACCCTCTCCATGCCTCGGTTTCCTCATCTATAAAGTGGGGAGGCTGAAACCTTTTCCCTCAGAAGACTGTCACGAGGATAAGCCTGCTTATGAGCACACAGTAAGGACCCAGTACCTACCAGTGCTTTGAATCCTATAGGTGTGTTTTTACCTTCTGACTCCAGCCCTATAAAATCCTTCAAATCCCAAAAGTACCAATAATCACAGGAGAACAGTCTATATTATAAAACAGAAATAAATAAAGTTAACCCACTAAGTCACCAGTTCATTCCCGCATTCTCGGGCACCCAGGGAATGCCCAGCTCCAAACAGCTTGGGAGAGGGGTCTGAGAAGAGAAACAAGCCAGTCCCCAGCTCAAACTGTCTAAAGGAGGAGACACTGGGAACTGCCCCAAAGATCAAATTTAGGGGGAGACTGATGCTAAAAGTGGATACACTTGGGGACAGGCTTTTGCAGGTATTTGGGGCTGCCACCAAATGGGGGCTGGTGGGACACGAGGCTTTCAGATGGTGAGACTCTGTGACTCAGGAACCACACGGCTAGAAAATAAGTGCTGGGCACTACCCGCATTGATAACTGACCTTCACAACAGGCATCTGCAAGTGCTGCTAACCCATTTTACAGGCGGGAAAGTGAGCTCATGTGTTCAGTGTCTTGCCCAAGAGCTCAGAAGAGTTAGAAGCAGGAGCACACAAAGGTAAAAAGGAAGACTCAATGTACAGGTGGGGTGATCCTGGGCAGGCTACTTATGCTCTCTGTGTTTCATTTCTCCATCCATGGAATGGGAACTACAGTAGCACCTACTTCTCTAGGTTGTTGAGAAGATGAAGTATATCAATACATACAAAGCTGTAAGAAGAGTGTCCAGCATAGAATGATCACCATAAAACAAGAGCTGCCAGAAAGAGGAAGATTCTCTATCTTGATCCGATTCCATCCAGGAGAAAATGAAAGTCTCAGAAGTCCTATGAGGAGGGGCCAACATGGTGTGCAGCGTGTGCAAGAGAGATCAGAGGGACAGAGTGGGTGATGAGGAGCACCTATGCAACACAGGGCCGCAGACAGGGGTGAGGTTCAGCAGAAGCCAGGTTTGCGGTGAGGGGCGGGGCCTGGTGCAGGTGGCACCAGAGAATTTTCAGGGTTGGTGGGAACTACTAATATCTTCATCGGGGTGATAGTTACCCAAGTGCATCCTTTTGTTAGAACGCTTCAAACCATACACTTCAAATGTGTGTATATAAGCGTATATAATTTTATTGTTTGTAAATTTTATCTGAATAAAGCTGGGGAAAAACAAGTTGAAAACAATCAGAAAAGTGAACAAAAATAAATATATAAATTTTTGTCACAGCATTCTTTCATGTCAATGATAAATTGGAAACAACCTCAAAATGTCCACCAATAAAGAAATTCAAAGATGGAAGGGCCCTTGACTTGGGGTGGTGAACACACAATACAATATACAGATGATGTATTCTGGAATTGTACACCTGAATCCTATACAATTTTATTAACCAATATCACCCCAATAAATTTGGTTAAAAAATAAACAAACCTAAAAAAGAAATTAAAAGTGTGATATAGGCTCATATACACAGAGTCTTCATAGATCTAAAAGAAAAAAGTAGATTGCAACCTAGGTATCATTTAGCATCATACAACCTCATGATTTTCTTTAATGCACAACAGGATTCCAGTGAACACACATATATTTGCAGGGATAATTAAAGAATATTTCAGAGAAAAAGAGGTCAAGGCTCTGGAGATGCGGATTTTAGGGTGACTTAATATATTTCCTTTTATCTATATATTTCTAAAATAAACATAGATAACTTATGAAATGAAGAAGATGCATTTTGTTTTGTTGTTTTTAATAAGTTTTTATTTTTCAACCACACTTGATATACAACACAATATTAGTTTCAGGGGTGTAACACAGTGATTGGATATTTACAAACCTCACAAAGTGGTCATTGTCTCGGTGAGTCTGACACCCATCGTACACCACATGCAATCCTTACATCGCCGACTCTATTCCTGTGTCTCACTCAAGTACCTGTGACTATTTCTTAACTACCATTGTACTTCTTACTGCCCTCCAGTTTTTCACCCATCTCCCAACACCCCTCCCATCTGGCAACTCTCAAAATGTTCTCTGTATCTACGAGTTGGTTTCTATTTTGTTTGTCCTTCTTTTGTCATTGTGTTTTAGATTCCACATGTAAGGGAATTTGTCTATCTGACTTATTTCACAGCATAACACCCTCCAGTCCCACCATGTTATTGAAGTGCAAGATTTCATTCTTTTTATGACCAGGTCTATTTCATTGTACATATCCACCACCATTTCTTCATGTATTCACCCACTGATGGACACTTAGGTTGCTTTCATATCTTGGCTTTTGTAAATAATGCTGCAATTGAATACAGGGGTGCATATGTCTTTTCAAATCAGTGTTTTAGTTTTCTTTGTATAATGTCCAGAAGTGGGGTTGTTCAGTCCTTCTTTTCTCTACTTATAACCTCTGGGGTTTTTTTTAAGATGATGATGATGATGATGATGATGATAATGATGATGATGATTTTAGAGAGGAGACAATAGAAAGAGAAGGAGGGGGAGAGAAACATCAATGTGTGGTTCACACACCCCACTGGGGACCTGGCCCATAACCCAGGCATGTGCCCTGACTGGGAATCGAACCGGCAACCCTTTGGTTTGCAGGCCAGCTCTCAATCCACTGAGCCTCACCAGCCAGGGCACAACCTTTGTTTTAAAAGTCTACTTTGTTTGGTATTAGTATTGGTACCCCCACTTTTTTTTTCATTTTCATAAAATACCTTTTCCATTCCCTTACTTTCAGTCTGTGTGTGTCTTTCAATCTGAAATCTCTTGCAGTGTTGTTTTCTTACCCATTCAGCAACCCTATGTCTTTTGATTGGAGCATTTAATCTATTTACATTTAAAGTCATTGTTAATGGATATATAGTTCTTAAAATTTTATTATTCATATTTATCTTTTTCTTCTTCTTCTTAAGTCCCTTTAGCATTTCTTGTAATACTGGTTTGGTGATGAACTCCTTTAGCTCTTCTTGTCTGGGAAACTCTTTACCTGTCCTTCAGTTCTAAATGATAGCTTTGCTGGCTAAAGTGACCTAGGTTGCAGGTCCTTCCTTTTCATCACTTTGAATATTTCTTGCCAATCCCTTCTGGCATGCAAAGTTTCTGTTGAGAATTCAGCTGACAGTCTTATGGGAGCTCCCTTGTAGGTAACTAACTGCTTTTTTCTTGCTTCCTTTAATATTCTCTCTGTCTTTAACTTTTACCATTTTAATTATGATGTGTCTTTGTGTGGGCCTCTTTGTATTCATCTTGTTTGGAACTATCTGCACTTCCTGGACTTGTATGTCCATTTCGTTCACCAGGTTAGAGAGGTTTTCAGTCCTTATTTCTCCAGATAGGTTTTCAATTCCTTGCTCTCTCTTCTCCTTCTCATATCCCTATGATGTGATGTTGGTATGCTTAATGTTGTCCCAGAGGACCCTTAAACTACCTTTTTGTGTATGTGTGCTGTTCTGATTGAGTGTTTTCTACTATATTTTTTCTCAAATTGCTGATTTGATCCTCTGCTTCATCTAATCTACTGTTGATTACCTGTAATGTACAAGGGGGGCCCCCCCAAAAACCAGAATCATATTCTGGAGGGTGGACCCCTTGTAGTACAGACTTCCCCTGCTAGGTGAGTGTTCTGGGAACCAATCTGTATCAGTGTACCAGCTGGCATTGCTGTGAGAGGCTGTGCTTGGCTTCAGTGAAATTTTTTTAGGACTTTCCGTGCATTTGCCCATTGCATGATGGGTTATTAACGAGCACAGCTGCCCATACCACACTGTGTGTTCAACAGTCTTTGACCAAAGATGGTGTGACATCTGTGCCCCACCCTCCCTGTTCACCTGGTCTTGCTCAGAGCAACTTTTCTTTTCATTTCCCCAGATGAAAAAGTCCTCAAAGGGAAACATTTTGCCAATGTGGAAGAGGTGAAAAAACGGCAGAGGCACTAAAAGTCATCAAAACTGACAAGTTAAAAAACTGGGTTTTTTTTTTTCATTGTTGTTCAACTATAGTTTCCCCATCTCCTCCCACACCGCTCTCTCCCACCCCACCCACACCCACCTCGCACACTCAACCCTACCCTGCCATGTTGAGCACTTTCAAAGGTGACTGAAGTTTAAACATGTAAGAATAAATACACATTTTTATAAATAAATTCTGTGTTTTAGGGGGTCCCTCATTGTTTTTTTCACTTCTGACTGGTTCTTTTTGTGGGTCCTACCTCTTTGCTGAAGTTCTCACTGAGATCATTGAATATCCTTATAGCCAGTGTTTTGGACTCTGCACCTGGTAGATTGCTTGTCTCCATTTTGTTTAGTTCTTTTTCTGAAGTTTTCTTTTGTACTTTAACTTGGGACATGTTTCTTTTTTCTCCTCACTTAGGCAGTCTCCCTATGTTTGTTTACATGCATTGAGTAGAGCTGCTACAACTCCCGATCTTGGTAGAATGGCCTTATGTATCCTGTGGGGCCCAGTGGCACAGTGTCCCTGGTTACCTGAGCCAGGTGCTCCAGATGTGTCCTTTGTGTGGGCTGTATGTACCCCTTTTTGTAGTTGAGCCTTACGTGCTATTGGCACATCAGTGGGGGAGATTAACCCTAAAGCTGATTGGTTGTGAGGACTGATCATGACTACACCTGAAGGATCAGCTATGCAGGGGCCAACCTCCACAGAGCAGGCCTCACTTCAGCCTAGCTCGGGTGCCCACCAAGTCTGTCCTTTGAGTGTTATCACTGGTAGAGGTGGTTGGCTGGTACTCTGGTGGACTCTGAAGCTGGCCACTGGGTATGCTGATTCTGAGGCCTCCTGGGAGGTACAGATCAATATCAGCCATTCCCTGTGCCCTGCCCCAGGCCACCTGGTATAAGCTACAAATAATCTGCAGTTAGTTGCCACTTGTGCTGGGCTTGCAGGTGGTCAGGAGAGGCCAGCTGCCACTAGTACAGGGCTTGGGGGTAACTTAGCAAGAGGAACAGGACATGCTAAGGCCAGAAGCTGCTTGTTTGGAGTTTGTGAACCTTTGAGAGACTTTAGAAAGTCCACAGCATGAGTCAAGACAGACCTAAATTAGTACGGCAAAGCCACTGGAAGCAGCTTGGGTGGGCCCACAAATTGGGTAGGGCAGGGTCTCAGGGCATCATCCAGGTCGATGGAGACTCAGACATGGCAGCTGCAGCAGGAAGGTTCAGCAAAGGAACAGTGGCCTCTGCCAGCCCCTCTGTCTGAAATAAATCTGCCCCTTCATTTCTCATCTCAAAGCCAAAGTTGGGGTATAGCTCAGGGGTAGAGCATTTGACTACAAAGCCAGACCATTCAGTTCCTCCCTACGTCCCTGGCACCTTTCACAGGAGCTACTGCCCCAGCACTGGAGCTCACAGCAAGTGACTCTGAGCAAGTCCATATGTGGTTCATTTAAGAGGAACACCTGTGATTCCAGAAACCTCCATCTCCCTTGGCCTCAGTCCCTACTGGTTTTCTCAGCCAGAGTTATGGTGACCTCTCTTCCCAGAACTGAAAACCTAGGCTGGGAAGCCTGGTGTGGGGCTAGGACCCCCATACTCCTCATGGGTGACCTCTGCAGCAGAGATACCTACCCCGCTCAGTTTTTAACCACCACACATGGGTGCGGGACCACCCTATTGCTTCTCTCTGCTCATCCCTATGTGGCTTCTATCCTTAGTTATAGGACTTCTGTTCAGCTAGACCTCAGGCAGTTCTCAATGATGGTTGTTCTGCAGTTTAGTTGTAATTCTGATGTGGTTGTGGGAGGAGGTGAGCACAGCATTTACCTATTCCTCAATCTTAACTTGAAGTTAAGACTATGCATTTTTCGAGACATAAATATTTTATCTATTTTATCATATTTTATTGATTATGCTACTACACTTGTCCCATTTTTTTCTCCTTTATTCCCCTCTACCCTGCACCCCCAACCACTAGCATCCCCTCCCCTTAGTTCATGCCCATAGGTCATATATGTAAGTTCTTTGGCTTCTACATTTCCTATACTATTCTTAATCTCCTCCTGTCTATTTTGTGCCCACTCATTCTGCTTCTAACTCCCTGTACCTTTTCCCCACTCTCCCCCTCATGTTCCTCACTGATAAACCTCCATGTGATCTCCATTTCTGTGATTCTGAACCTGTTCTAGTTGTTTGTTTAGTTTGTTTTAGCTTTTGATTGTTTGGGTTTTTTTAGGTTCAGTTGTTGATAGTTGTGTTTGTTGTCGTTTTACTGTTCGTAGTTTTGATCTTCTTTTTCTTAGATAAGTCCCTTTAACATTTCATATAATAAGGGCTTGGTGATGATGAACTCCTTTAACTTGACTTTATCTGGGAAGCACTTTATCCACCCTTCCTTTCTAAATGATAGTTTTGCTGGATAGAGTAATTTTGGCTGGAGGTCCTTGCCTTTCGTGACTTGGAATACTTCTTCTCAGCTCCTTCTCTCCTGCAATATTTCTTTTGAGAAATCAGCTGATAGTTTATGGGAGCTCCTATGTAAGTAACTGTCTCCTTTTCTCTCGCTGCTTTTAAGAGTCTCTCCTCATCTTTAATCTTGGGTGATATAATTATGATGTGCCTTGTGTGTGTTTCCTTGGGTCCAACTTCTTTGGGACTCTCTGAACTTCCTGGACTTACTGGAAGTCTATTTCCTTTGCCAGATTGGGGAAGTTCTCCTTCATTATCTTTTCAAGTAAGTTTCCCATTTCTTGCTCTCCCTCTTCTCCTTCTGGCACCCATATGATTCGGATGTTGGAACATCTGAAGTTGTTCTGGAGGTTCCTAAGCGTCTCATTTATGGGGGGCGGGGGGGCGGATTCTTGTTTCTTTTCTGTTTTGGTTGAATGTTTATTCCTTCCTTCTGCTCCAAATTGTTGATTTGAGTCCCAGTGTCCTTCTCTTCACTGTTAGTTCCATGTATATTTTTCTTTATTTAACTTTGCATAGCCTTCACTTTTTCCTCCATTTTGCGACCATACTCAACCATTTCTGTGAACATCCTCATTACCAGTGTTTTGAACTCTGCATCTGATAGGTTGGCTATCTCTTTGTTTCTTAGTTCTATTTTTTGGAGCTTTGATTTCTTTCATTTGGGCCATATTTCTTTGTCTCAGTGCACCTGTTACGATGTAAGGGGTGAAGCCTTAGGTATTCACCAGGGTGGGGCAACCCACTTGGGGGCTTTGTGGCACTGTATGTGAGGAAGGGGTCACAGAGGGAACAATGTCACTGCTCGGCTCTCAGCCAGCTTTCAGTCACTTTCCCTGCTACCCATAAGCAAATTGGGCCCTTCTGGTGCTGAACCCCAGGTGAGTGAGTTTGTATACATTCTAGGACCCTGTGGGTCTCTCCAACAAACTCTCCTGTGAGACTGGGAGTCTCTCCCCCTGCCAGAACCCCCCCCGGGTTTTTTCAGCCAGAGGTTTTGAGGCTCTATTTCCCCACGCTGGAGCCCTAGGTTGTGCAGTCTCTCTCCCTCCACGGTTGTTCCTCTGTGTTTATCCACATGTGAATGTGGGGCCACCTGGTCTACCAGCTTCCACTTTCCCTGTGTCCTCTCTGCCTTAGTTGCCCATCTCCGCCCCTCCTACTCGTCTGAATGAATGTTTCTTCTTTAACTCCTTGGCTGTTGGACTTCCATACAGTTCAATTTTCTGGCAGTTCTGTTTCTTTGTTTGTTTGTTTTTAAATTTGTTGTTGTTCTTTTGGTTGTGCAAGGAGGTAAATTATAGGTACCTATGCCTCCATCTTGGCCAGAAGTCAACATAAATATTTTTTAAGTGGACAAGGTTAAACTATGTATCCCAGGATACTACTTTTGGTCATAAAACTATACAGAAACTCAAGACAGTAATCACTATAAAAATCAGGACAGTGATTAGTTTGGGGAGACTGACAGGCACTCGGACCAGACAAGGCTCACAGAGGGGCTTAAGTTGGAATTGGCAAAGTGCTGTTTCTTGAGCTGGTGAAGGTAATGAGGGCATTCACCCTAGAACAGTAGTTCTCAACTAGGGGACTTTTAGCAATGACGTCTGGAGACATTTGCGGTTGTCACAACTTGGGGGGGCACTACTAACATGTAGGGGAAGAAGGCAGGGATGCTACTCAACATCCTACAATACACAGGTCAGCCCTCAGGACAAAGAATCATTCAGCCCAAATACCAGCAGCATTGTGGTTGAGAAACCCTGCATAAAGTAATTACATTTAAAAAAGAAAAAAATAGCCCTGACCAATGTGGCTTGGTTGGTTGGGCATTGTCTCACAAAGTGCGGGGTCAATGTTGGATTTTTGGTCAGGGCATATGCCTAGGTTGGAGGTATGGTCCCCAGTCGGAGTGCATATGGAAGGCAACTGATCTATGTTTCTCTCTCACATTGACATTTCTCTCCATCTCTTCTTCTCTCCTGCCCCCTATAATTACTTATATACATACATACATACATAGTTTTTGAAAAATACAAGAGATAATATGAATGGTCAATAAATATGGAGGGGCTTCCAGTCACAAAAGATGGCCAGCTTGTTAGCAGTGATCAAGATGATGCGTAAGGCCACAACAATGTGCCATCCAACCCTCCACACTCACCCAAACTAAAAAGTCTAACATTGTTAATTTGGAGGAAAGGTGAGGGAAAAACGGTGATTTTAATTTCCTACCAATGTGAGTAAAAATTAACAATTTTTTATTGTTGATTACTTTAGAAAAATTGTCAGTCTCCATTTTGTTCTTCATGTTCAATTTTAATTTAAAAAGTTTTTTTTATCCCATCAATGATTCTATGTTAAATAAGAGAAAATTTATGATGTAAAATTATAACACTGGAAACATGTGCATGTTGTATATCTCTGAAACTGTTAAAAATTAAAGGTTTTGATCTAAAGAAAGAAAGGAAAAGAAAAGAAACCCAGGGCAGGACACTTTTAGGACCAGCATCTGCTCTCAGCCTCCTGTCACAGCCCAGACAGAGGAAGTGAGGGCTGGGGTAAGGGAACCAGTCTTCCGATGGGGGCTGACACTCTGTCCAAACCCACTTCCCAACCCTCCCCCCAACACCACTCTTAGTCATGAACAATAAAGAAGTGCAAGGAACACAGATTCCAGATGGCAGATTAAAACCTTTATTAGATTTCAAATGAAAATTCCTACTGTAGTACTTCTAATATAATATAGTCCCATAAAAGTCAAGATGAATCACAGCCTAATTTAAAGGAAAGGTTTTGACCACATTACGTCACAACAAGTCACACTGACTTGCAGCGAGTCATGATGAGAACAAGACCCAGAAATAGAACTAAGGGCTAAAAGGCCAGTCAGCCCACAGGTCAAATCCCCTACCTGGCAGGCCCCTCACCCTTTTCAGCTAGCACCACAAAACCATATGCACAGGATGGGGGACGGAGAGATAAAGTGTGTTCGAAAAAATCAGTTCCAGCTACCTTGGGAGGCAGGGCAGCTGGGATAACAGCGAGTGCGAAATAAGAACTCTCCAGAAACACTTTGTAAGTCTGCATGGGCAGAGACATTTTGCCAGCAAAGTTAAGCCTTTATTTCCATGTTCCACGTGTATGTGGGCCCCAGGGGAAGTCTTCTGTGTGAAACTGCAGATTCTGAGCTCTGACTCAGAGCCTGACAACTGTTTCAGCTCCCCTGCAACATCTACAGAAGCTGATCCAACAGTCACTCAGCTAACCAGGAGCCACAAGCAACTGAAACATACAGAAACTCTACAGGTCACAAGTTCATTTTTTTAATCCCATCAACTTGGAGATTGAGAAAACCCATTGAAATTAAGTTAATTTTTTTTAATCCTAACAACTAGTGATTAAAACTCAGTCAACTGGAGAGGCCATGTAGTAGAGTCAGAAAGGCCCATGGTTTGGAATCAAAACAAGCCATGGTCTAAATTCCAGTCCTTTCCTGCCCCAACCCCATTATCTGTGTGACCTTGAGTAAGTCACCTAACCTCTCTTGGAACTCAATTTCTTCCACTGTTAAAACAGGCTGTTAAACAAGAATAATTCCTAGGGTTGCTATGAAGAGTAAATGAGAAAATTTATATAAAGTGATTGAAAATAGTGGACACTCAATAGCAGTTTTCATGATGATGATTATCAAAAATTAGTACATCAAAATTATTTTCACAAACTCTTTAGAAAACAATTAAAACAATGTTATATAGCCAAAATCCATGAGGACAGCCAAAGCCATGTTCAGGGATGAATTCATAGTCTTAAAAGCTTTCACTGTATTAAAAGAATGGTATTAAATTCTTCATTAATTAATTTATTCATTCATTCCCCAATTTATCCTAAAAAGGATTCAGGTGTCTAGTGACTCATCAAAGGAAAAAATGATCTGCTTTTCTGAAAAATAAAATAAGTAAAATTAACAAATCTAAAATAGATATAAAGGAGACTATACCAACAATATTTTATCATGCTTAATAACATGCTATTCAATCTGAAAATCTCAATGAAATGATGCCTAAGAATACATAAATCACAAAAGTTGAATTTGAAGGACACAGCAAATCCACTTCTGAAGAAATCTGAACCACTAATTCAATTCAAAAAGACAGGTACGTCCAGGTTCACTGGAGCATTATTTATCAGAGCCAAGACATGGAGGCAACCTAAGTGCCCCCCACTGGGTGACTGGATCAAGAAGTGGGACAACACACAAGGGAATACGACTCAGCTATGTTTTCGACAACACAAACCTAGATAGTGTTGTGCTCAGTAAAACAAGTCAGGCAGAGAAAGACAAATACCATATGATTTCACTTATATGTGGAAGCTAAAACACAAAATAAATGAACAGACAATACAGAAGCAAACTCATAGATACAGAGAACATTTGGATGGTTGCCAGATGGGAAGGGGCTTGAGGAACTGAATGAAAACGGTGAAGGGATTAAGAAGTACAAACTGGTAGTTACAAAATAGTCATGGGATGCAACCTGCAGCATAGGGAATATAGCCAATAATACCGTAATACCTAAGTATGGTGTCAGATGAAGAGTAGTTTTACCAGGCTGATCACTTTGTAAGTTATATAAATGTCTAATCACTATGCTGTAAACCGGAAGTAATATAATAATATAATACTGTATGTCAATTTTAATTGAAAAATTAAAAAATGATTTTTTAAAAAAATTGACTTAGCCCTGGCCAGTGTGGCTCAATTGGCTGGAACACTGTCCTGTAACCAAGGAGTTGCAGGTGCAATTCCCCCATCAGGGTACATGCCTGGGTTGTGGGTTCAGTCCCTGGTCCGGGTGTATATTGGAAGCAAACAATCAATGCTTCTCTCTCACATCCATGTTTCTCTCTCTCTCCCTTCCTCTCTCTCTAAAAGCAATGAAAAAAAATGTCCTCAGGTGAGGAGAAAAAAATGTTTTTTAATTTTGACTTAAAAAGATCTTACCAAAGGTTAAAAAAAATTAAGCTGAATTCTCAAACAATCTAGTATAAAAATTTTCAAATTATCAAAGAATTCCCCAAAAGGTATGGCACCATTTTTCCAACAAATAACCAGTTTTTCAGGAAGTGTTGATGCCATAATTTAAAACATGTAAAACCCTGGCTGGTGTAGCTCAGTGGATTGAGAGCGGGCTGCGAACCAAAGCATCGCAGCTTTGATTCCCAGTCAGGGCACATGCCTGGGTTGCAGGCCACGGCCCCCAGCAACCACACATTGATGTTTCTCTCTCTCTCTCTCTCTTTCTCCCTCCCTTCCCTCTCTAAAAATAAATAAATAAAATCTTTTTTAAAAATGGGGAAAAAAAAAACATGTAAAATGAAAACTTACCCAGTTCACTTTATGTGGCTAGATTATCAGGTAATAAAATGAAGAGATTGCAAAAAAGAATAGACCAAATAACATAGCACAATTTCACTCATGAACACAGCAAAAATAAAAAATTTTTTAAACATGTAAACTTAGCAAGTCAAATACAACATTATGCTAAGAGAATAATTCATCACACTCAAGTATGGTTTGCCACAGGGAAGCAAGTGGCTTTATATTAGGAAATCTGTTAAACATGGGTGTCAGGTAACACCATCATTAAATGTTTAATGTGAGTCTTGAAGCCCTCATCAATGGAATAAAATTTAAAACTGAAACAAGAGGTACAACATTTAGACAGGATTTTGTAAAAAAAAAATGTTCAAAAGTTCTAAAGGATAAAATTGCACACAATAAGTATAAAAATTTTAAACCTACTAATCAGTCTCACCAAGATGTTCAATATAAATAGGCTGACTCACAGCAGCAGTAACTAACACCAAGATCTCTGTGATACAGGAATCAGAAATAATCATAGCAGGAAATAGATGGAATAAATGTTTTTAAAAGAAAAATATGAAAAGATGTGAAAAAACTGAAAAACTGATCACGTATCTGCAAGGAAAGGAAAAATATTAAGGTACTGATTTCTCAAATTAATTTACAGATTAACACAATGTTTCATCAAAATCTCAGTGGGTTTTATATGTACTGGAGGAGGCAGATTTGAAGATAATCGAAAGTTTAACAACGAAAATACACACTTTGAAAAAGTGTAACGGAAAGAATGGATCTAAATGAATAGTAATTAAATCATATGGCACTGGGCTAATAGACACAGATGAGTGAAACAGACCATGGTTTTTCATTGAATTTAGTAAATGATAAAAAAAAAAATCAAGAGTCACTGGGAGCCCTGACCGGTGTGGTTCAGTTGGTTGGGCAAATGGTTACAGGTTCAATTCCCAATCAGGACACATGCCTGGGTTGCAGTTTTGGTCCCTGGTCGTGGTGTGTATGAGAGGCAACTGACTGATGTTCCTCTCCCTCTCTTTCTTTCTTCCCCTCTAAAAATAAATAAATAAAATCTTTTTTAAAAGTCATTGGGAAAACAGTTGATTATTCAATAACCAGCATTCAGGAAATTAAATAACTACTTGGGAAAGTCACTTTAGGTTCTTAGTTACACCACACACACACTTAGGTGTTTGCTGGAGCTCCGGGTCCTGGTGCAAATGTCTCATGAGTACCACTGTGTTTCCCACCTTGGGGTTTTGTGGTAGATGGCTAAAATGGCCTCAAATTCTTCCTCTTGTAGACCTTGAGAAAGAAGATACATACCAAGAAGGGCTCCTGGTGGCTCACAGGGCTCCAATTTATAAACAGAGCCAAGCAGCAGTTTCTGCACAGGGGCCTCTCACACAAGCTACACTAGAGGAAGAAGCTGGCACTAAGGTGTCTGCTCCCCCTGCACCAAACTGCTTGCCTGCACTGTGCCCCTGCCCTCTGAGCCAGCCCTTATGCAGAGGTCCTGGAATCCTATTTCAACCAATAGGACTGAGGCTTTCCCCATCCAATTGTATCTGTGCACCTATATCCCCATCAACATCTTCACCAATCAATTGGAGCATCTTTATTCTGACCAATCAGGACAGTGCTTTTTTGGACCAATCAAACTGCAAGGATTTGAAGTCATCATTTGCATGATGACAAACCAACCAGGGACCGGGGGCAGAGACTTCTGCCTATGTTAGTCAGCTCCCCTCTGGCTTAGGAAGCCTGAACTTTTCCTTTCCACCAAAGACTGGAGACTGTGTTTGCCTGGCTGGAGCTGAAACACCAAGGACGTCTCTTGCTGAACCAGAGCAGAGAACAGCAAAGCACAGAGACACAAAGCAAAGCAAAGGGGCACAGAGCTGTCTAGCTTGAGATGGGGCTGGCCCCAGGGCCACATTACAGCCCTGCTGCTTCGCAAGTGATTTGCAAAAATATTTGGCTGTCTCACAGCCATGCTGTATCCGATTGAGCTGTTTACAGAGTCAAGTTTCCTTCTTCACTGCCCCCCAAATTGGGGATTTCTGTTGGTGCTGTACTGATGCCAATGACCATGGTTGACACCCTCCAGTCAGCAGGTAGAGTCTCTATCCTCCCTCTTCCTTCACGCTTGCCTTGGCCATGTCACCTGCTTTGACCAAAGGGACATTAGAACACCTGATGCACAGAGAGAAAAGCACTGGGCACTAAGGGTTCATCTCTTGCTGCCCTTGGAACCTCAGAACCACCATGAGATCCAAATACAAGCTAGCCTACTGCAGGGTGAGAGACCACAAAGAGAAAAACCAAAATGTCCCAGCTGACAGCCAGCACTAGTCAGCAGTCCTAGGAGTGAGGGCATGCAACCTCATCAGCCACCAACCCTCTCACCAGCTGATCCCAGAACCAGGAGAGAGCCGAGCCTGTGTCTGTGGTCAGCTGGTAGGTCCAGCCCAGAAAACCTGCCCAGCTAACTCAGAGAACCATGAGTCAAATAAACAACTGTGTAAAGCCATTATGTCTAGGAGCATTCTGTTACACAGCCAAAGGTATCTGAGACAAGTTCCAAGAGAAGGACTTATTTCCCCCCCCCCCAATAAATTGCACCCTGTGGGGTTAAGTTAGTCTGATTAGATTCTCATTTTCTGTAATCCCCAGGCCACTGAGATGCTCAACGCTAAGTCAAGAACACAAATTCAGCCTGAGGTTCCCTCCCACACTCACTCCCCTGTTCTGACTCAACTTCCTCCAGACGCACACACCTTCTGCTCTGCTTATGCTGAAAAGCACTCTGCTCCCTGTTCCCAGAGAGGGAGGAAAAGCCAGGAAGGATCTGACACGTTCCTCACTCCTGGTAATCCACAGACATGATGACACTCTCAGCCCCAGTCAACACACCTGCCCCTTCCTTTCTTCTCTTCTCGACCACATGTGCCTCTAATAGCCTCTTTGTTCGTTCAACTTTCCCAAGACACTTCTTTGTCTATTCCAGAGACTCTCAAAAGGGCACAGAGGCTGGAGAAAAAAATTGATTGTTCTATTTTATATTTAAGGAGAAAAATCAAACTCAAAGTATACAAGAGGAATAGTAGTTTTATTTTCATCAGAAAAAAAAAAAGGATATCAGTTAAAAGTTGAGGGGAAAAAATTAAGATTGATTCTCTTACAAATTCTTCACTGTAGATGAGGAAACAGAAGCTGTGAAAAGCTAGGCAATCTGTCCAAGGTCACACAACGGTTAAAGAGTTCAAATGCAGGTCTAACTGCAGAGCTATCTTTTGCCATAAAATGAAATGCTCTCGGGCAGTGTTGCCCAACAGAACTTTCTGGAATGATGGAAATGTTCTATATCTGCACTGTCTAAACGTGGCGAGTGCAACTGAGGGATGAATGTTTGATTTTATTTAATTTTAATCCATGTAAACTTAGCTACATGGCCAGTGGGTTACTGGCTGGCTCCAGAATATCACCAAGGTGGTTCTACACCACCATCAAAGGTGGGACCTTCAACATCCTTACCTGCCTAAATCCCACCCAACAACCAGGAGAAGTGAGAATTGAAAGATAAGACCTTAAAGGGAAAGCAGTATGAGGGAAACAGGGTTGCCACCAGACCTAAGGAAGTCCTCTATAAATGTTCTTTTATAAAAAAAATACATTTTATTGATTATAGTATTAGAGTTGTCCCAATTTTACCTCTTTGTCCCCCTCCACTGGGTATCCCCTTCCCTCCAGCAATTCCCCCCACTTAGTTCATGTTCATCGGTCATACATATAAATTCTTTGGCTTCTCCATTTCCTATACTATTCTTAACTTCGCCCCGCCCCGTCTATTTTCTACCTACCATTTATGCTTCTTATTCACTATACCTTTTCCCCCATTTTCCACCCTCCCCGCTGATAACCCTTCAGATGATCTCCATATCTATGATTCTGTTCCTGTTCTACTTGTTTGCTCAGTTTGTTTTTTAGATTAAAAAACAAACAAGTTTTTTTTTAGATTCAGTTTGGTTTTTTAGTTTTTGATAATTATGAATTTGTTACCATGTTTTGATCTTCTTTTTCTTAAACATTTCCTTTAACATTTCATATAATAAGGGCTTGGTGATGATGAACTCCTTTAGCTTTACCTTGTCTGGGAAGCACTTTATCTGCCCTTTGATTCTAAATGGTAGCTTTGCTGGATAGAGTAAGGTAGGTTATATAGGTCCTTGCTTTTCATGACTTGGAATACTTCTTGCTAGTCCCTTCCAGCCTGCAAAGTTTCTTTTGAGAAATCAGCTGACAGTCTTATGGGAGCTCCTATGTAGGTAACTCTCTGCTTCTCTCTTGCTGCTTTTAAGATTCTCTCTTTATCTTTAACCTTTGGCATATTAATTATGATGTGTACTGGTGTGGTCCTCTTTGGGTCCATCTTGTTTGGGACACTATGTGCTTCCAGGACTTATATGTCTTTTTCCTTCACCAAATTAGGGAAGTTTTCTTTCATTATTTTTTCAAATAAGTTTTCAATTTCTTTTTTTTGTCCATACTACCCAAAGCAATTTATTTATTTACATATTTTATATATATTTTATTGATTATGCTATTACAGTTGTCCCATTCTCCCCCTTCACATCCTTCCCCCCGCCCACCCCCTCCCACCCACATTCCCCACCTTTAGTTCATGTCCATGTGTCATAAGTTCTTTCACTTCTACATTTCCCACACCATTCCTGCCCTCCCCCTGTCTATTTTCTACCTATTGTCTATGCTACTTATTCTCTATTATCTTTTCCCCCTCTCTCCTCCTCCCACTTCCCTGTTGCTAACCCTCCATGTGATCTTCATTTCTGTGGTTCTGCTCCTGTTCTCTTTGTTTGCTTAGTTTGCTTTTGTTTTAGGTATGGTTGTTACTAACTGTGAGTTTGATGTCTTTTTTTACTGTTCATATTTTTTATCTTCTTTTTCTTAGATAAGTCCTTTTAACATTTCATATAATAAGTTTAGGGCTTGGTGATGATGAACTCCTTTAACTTGGCCTTATCTGAGAAGCACTTTATTTCCCCTTCCATTCTAAATGAAAGCTTTCCTGGATAGAGTATTCTTGGATGTAGGTCCTTGCCTTTCATGACTTGGAATACTTCTTTCCAGCCCCTTCTTGCCTGCAAGATCTCTTTTGAGAAATCAGCTGACATTCTGATGGGAACTCCTTTGTAGGTAGCTGTCCCCTCATCTCTTGCTGCTTCTAGAATTCTCTCCTTTCTTTTTATCTTGGGTAATGTAATTATGATGTGCCTTGGCATGTTCCTCCTTGGGTCCAACCTCTTTGGGACTCTCTGAGCTTCCTGGACTTCCTGGAAGTCTATTTCCCTTGCCATATTGGGGAAGTTCTCCTTTATTATTTGTTCAAATAACTTTTCCACTTGTGTTTCCTCTTCCCCTTCTGGTACCCCTATAATTCGGATATTGGAACATTTAAAGGTGTCCTGGAGGTCCCTAAGCCTCTCCTCATTTTTTGAATTCCTGTTTCTTCATTCTTTTCTGTTTGGTTGTTCCTTTCCTCCTTATGGTCCCTTCCACTGATTTGAAACCCAGTTTTCTTTCCATCACTCTTGGTTCCGTGTGCATTTTTCTTCATTTCACTTATTGTAATCTGCATTTGTTCATCTATTTTATGACCAAAGTCCACCAATTCTGTGAGCATCCTGATCACCAGTGCTTTGAACTGTGCATCTGATAGGTTGGCTATTTCTTGGTCGCTTTAAAAAAATTGGCTCTGGGGCTTTTAACTCTGTTTGAGCCATCTTTTTTATTTTATTTTTTTCCTTTGGTCTGTTCGCACCTGTTACGTATGAGGGGCGGAGCCTTAGGTGTTCACCAGGGCGGGGCACCTCAGTCTCTGGGTTCTGACGTTGTATGTGGGGGCGGGGTCCAAGAAGGAACAATGGCATCTGCTCCACTCTCACCAGGACTCCAGTCCCCCTTGCTGCTTCCCACAAGCAAATTGGTCCCCTCTGGTGCTGGCTCCTGGGCGAGTGGGCTTGTACACTCTCTCAGACTCTGCGGGTTTCTCCAAGGAGCCTCCTGTGAGGCTGAGAGAATTTCCCAGCCTCCACTTCCACAGGTGTTTTCAATCGGTGCCTTCAGGTTTTGTTTCCCAGCACTGGGTCCCTGGGTTGTGCGGTCTGTGTTGCGCTGCCCGTTTTCACTTAGTTCTGTGGGTGAACATGCGGCTGCAGCCAGCCAGCTGCCCTGCATGCCTCAATGGGTCTGCTCAATGCCTCCCGCGCCCAAGGTCTGCCACCGGTCCATCAGCTGCAGTCTGCGCCCTGGGCACGCATGTCTGCCAGCCACCGATTTTTCCTGACGGTACCCCTCGACCCCTCTCCCTCTCCATAGGCCTCCGATTCCACCCCTCCTTACTGGACTGGATGTATGGTATTCAGACTTCCATTCGATTCATTTCTCTCTGTTCTGGTTGTTTTTTGTTTGTAAATTCTTGTTGTCCTTAGTTTTGGTTGTGTGAGGAGGTACAGTGCAACCATCTATGCCTCCATCTTGGATCCTCCTCAGTTTTCAATTTCTTGCTCTTCCTCTTCTTCTTCTGGCAACCCTGTGATTTGAATGTTGTTACATCTGAAGTTGTCCCAGAAGCTCCTTAGTCTATTCTTGGTGTTTTGTTTTATTATGTTTTCATTATTTTTTCTCCTTGCTGTTCTGATTGAATTTTTTTCCTTCCTTATGTCCCAAATTGTTGATTTGATTCTCAGCTTCATCTCCTCCACTGTTGGTTCCCTGTAGGTTTTTCCTTCTTTCACTTAATGTGACCTTCATTTCTGCCTGGATCTTTTTCATGCTGTTCCAGTACACACTGAGTTCCTAGAGCATCCCAATCACCAGTGTTTTCAACTCTGCATCTGACAGATCGCTTGTCTCCATCTCATTCAGTTCTATTTCTGGAGTTCTGTTCTGTTCTTTCATTTGGACCATATTTCTTTGTCTCCTCATTTTGGTGCCTCTCTGTATTTGTTTCTATGTACCACGTAGAGCCACTTTGACTCCCTGTCTTAGTAGCATGGCCTGTTGTAGAAAAGCACACCTGTAAGTTATACAGGGTGGAATCTTAGGTGATCTCCAGGGCAGTACAAATCATTTTACCGTTTTGTGGCTCTGTGTGGGAGAGGGAAGAGAGGGGACAATGCCGCTGCCTGGCCTCTGGAGATTTGTCCAGGAGGAAGCTGTCTCCTGGCACTCAACCTGTTGCCAGTCACTTCACTTTCTCCCCATATGCTACTTATGCCCTTCCAGCTGTTGTCCTGGTACTGAATCCCCAAGACGGTGGGTCTGCCTAAGACATAAGACCTTTGTAGGCCCTTTAATAGGAGTTTCCTGAGAATCCTACAGTTTCTTCCACCACCCCAACCCTCACTGGTTTTTACAGGCAGAAGGTAGATGGGGGACTTATCTTCCTGGCACTGGGTGGGTGGTCTGCTTCTGGGCTGGAATCCTGCATTCCCAAGGTATCCCTCCTGATTTTTACCCACCACACATGAATGTAAGATAACCCCTTCTGCTGCCTCTCCACGCCACTCCATATCTCTGCATCTCTCCACCACTCTGCACCTACCCATCTGGATAAATGTGGCTTCTTTAAATCCTTGGTTGTCAGACTTCCATAAAGCTCGATTTTCTGACAAATCTGGGTGATACTTGTTTTGTAGTGTAGTTGTAATTTTTGCTGTAGTTGTGTGAGTAGGTGAAGTGTGTTTACCTATTTCTCCATCTTGACGGGAAGTCCTCTATAAATATTCTAATGTCACCTAAAAGAGAGAGTCAAGCCCTGGCTGGCATAGCTCAGTGGATTGAGCTCAGGCTGCAAACCAAAGCATCACAGGTTCGATTCCCAGTCAAGGCACATGCCTGGGTTGCAGGCCACGGCCCCCAGCAACCACACATTAATGTTTCTCTCTCTCTCTTTCTCCCTCCCTTCCTTCTCTAAAAATAAAAATAAAATCTTTAAAAATAATAGAGCCAACCCATTCCCTTTTACACTCATTGAGCAACAACAGGTCCTGAACAAGTGATTCCCATGGACTGTTTCAGGCAGGCTAGACCCTCTCCAAGGTCTCCTTCACTGAAGTAAAACAAACTTAGAAATGTATCTGCTGCTGTGTAGGCAACATTCCCACTTTGGGTCAAGAGGAAACAACTAATATCATTTTCTGATTTCTTTGATTATGAATTTGTAACTTTTATGACCTGGGTCTACTTGAACTTTCTTCATTCCTCCTCCCAAGAACTCTGGGCCAATGTAGTATATGTCCTTTACTTTCCAAAATCCCCTAACTCCTATTTTTCATTCTGCTAAATGGCCAGCACTGTTGCATACAATCCCCATCAGGGAACACTTGTAAATATAACGCTCCTAAGGCAAGACGTTCCCAAATCAAGTCAAGCAGTGCTTGTGTGACTCTTTCAAAAGCATTCTTTCAAAACTGTAAAGACAGTCTGTGAAGAATTATGGCCAAAAGTCCTAGACCAGATGGCTTCATGGCCAAATTCAATCTATCATTCAAAAAAGAACTAACCCCTATCCTTCTCAAACTACTTCCAAAATTTCAAGAATAGGTAAGACTTCCAAGCTCTTTTTATAGATCATCATTACTCTAATTCCAAAACCAGGTAAAGATACTACAAAAAAGAAAATTGTAGGCCAAGTCCCTAATGAACATAGATGCTAAAATCCTCCACAAAACATTAGCAAACTGAATCTAGCAATACATTAAAAAGATCATATACTATGACCAAGTGGAATTTATTCTGGAGATGCAAGGTTGTACAATATCCACAAATCAATAAATGTGATACACCACATAAACAAAATGAAGACTAAAAACTACATGATCATATCAATAGATGTAGAAAAAGCATCTGATAAAATCCAGCAATGACTGGCACTTCAAGGTTCTTAGGATATAATCCTAGCAGTGGAACTGCCGGGTCAAAAATGAGTTCCACACCAATCCAAAAGAACGTATGCACCTCAGTATTCATAGCAGCACAATTTACAATAGCCAAGTGCTGGAAGCAACCTAAGCGCCCATCAGTAAATGAGTGGATTCAAAAACTATGGTACATTTACACAATGGAATTCTATGCAGCAGAAAGAAAGAAGGAGCTCCTACTCTTTCTGACAGCATGGTTGGAACTGGAGAGCATTGTGCTAAGTGAAATAAGCCAGGTGGTGAAAGACAAATACCATTGATCTCACCTTTAATAGGAACCTAATCAACAAAACGAACAAGAAAGCAAAATATAACCAAAGACACTGAAATTGAGAACAAGCTGCCAGTTGGGAGAGGGGAGGAGATTATAGGGGAAAAGGGTGAAGGGTTTGCAGGAAAAATTATAAAGGGCACATGAACAATAACAAGAAGGGGTGGAAATAGGCAAGAGGGGTGGGAAGAACTGGGGTGTAGGGAGAGGTGCGGGGAAAAGGCAAAAAACTGTACCTGAACAACAATAAAAAGAATATTAAAAAAATCCAGCAATGATTTGTGATGAAAACTCTCAGCCAAGTGGGTAAAGAAGGAACATACTGCAACATAATAAAGGCCATATATGATAAACCCACAGCCAATGTCATACTCAATGGGCAAAAAACAAAAGCATTTTCCTTAAGATCAGGAACAAAACAGGGATGTTGGCTTTTACCTCTCCCATTCCACATAGTACTGGAAGACTAAGCCACAGCAATCAGACAAGAAAGTGAAACAAAAGGCACCCAAATTGTAAAGGAAGAAGTAAAACTCATTATTCTCAGATGACATAATATTGTACATAGAAAACCCTAAAGACTCCACTGAAAGACTGCTGTATCTAAAAAATGAATTCAGTAAAGTAGCAGGATACAACATTAATATTTCAGAAATTGGTGGCATTTTTATATATCAATAATGAACTACCAGAAAGAGAAATTAAGAAAACAATCCCATTTAATACTGCAACAAAAATAGTAAGGTACTTAGGAATAAATTTAACCAAGGAGGTAAAAAACCTGACTCAGAAAACTATAGGACATTGAAGAAAGAAACTGAGGAAGATACAAATAAGTGGAAACATATATCATGTTCATGGATAGGAAGAATTAATATCATTAAGATGTCCATATTATCCAAAGCAATCTATACATTCAACACAAGTCCTAATAAAATACCAATGATCTATTTCACAGATCTAGAACAAATATTCCAAAAATGTAACATGAAACCAAAAAAGACCCTGAATAGCCTCAATAATCTTGAGAAAGAAGTCCAAAGTGGGAAGTATCATAATACCTAATATTAAACTATACTACAAGACCACTATCAAAACAGCCTGGTACTGGCATAAAAACAGGCATGTAGATCAATGAAACAGAACAAGGAGCCCAGAAATAAACCCATGGTCAATTAATATTTGACATAGGAGGCAACAGCGTACAATGGAATAAAGACAGTCTCTTCAATAAATGGTGCTGGGAAAATTTAACAGGTACATGCAACTAGACCACTAACTTACACTATACACAAAAATAAACTCAAAATGGTTAAAAATCTGAGGCAGTAAAATCTCAGACATCTCTCATAGCAATATTTTTCCAATTTTATTCCTACAGAAAGGGAAACAAAGGAAAAAATAAATAAATGGGATTACATCAAACTAAAAAGCTTTTGCACAACAAATGAAACCATCAGCTCTGGCTGGTGTAACTCAATGGATTGAGTGCCGGCTGCAAACCGAAGGGTCACCAGTTCAATTCCCAGTCAGGGCACATGCCTGGGTTGCGGTCCAGGTTCCCAGTAAAAGACATGTGAGAGGCAACCACACATTGATGTTTCTCTCCCTCTCTTTCTTCCTCCCTTCCCCTCTGTCTAAAAATAAATAAATAAAGTCTTTTTTAAAAAACCCACATGTTAAAAAAGAAAGAAACCATCAAAAAAATGAAAAGGGAACCCACTGTATGGGAGAACATATTGCCAATGACACATGTGATAAGGGGTTAATTTCCAAAATATATTAAGAACTTATACAACTGAACACCAGCAAGACAAATAATCCAATTAAAAAATGGGCCAAGGACCTCAACAGACACCTCTCCAAAGAGGACATACAGATGGCCAACAGACATGAAAAAATGTTCAGTCATCAGAGAAATGCAAATTAAAACCACAATGAGATATCCTACCTGCCAGAATGGTCATCATCAATAAATCAACAAACAACAAGTGTTGGTGAGGATGTGGAGAAAGGGGAACCCTAGCACACTATTGGTGGGCATGTAGATTGGTGCAACCACTGTGGAAAACAGTATGAAATTTCCTTAAAAAAACTAAAAATGGAACTGCCTTATGACTCAGAGATCCCGCTTCTGGACATATATCTTAAGAATTCTGAAACATTAATTCAAAAGAACATAAGCACTCCCATGTTCATAAGCAACGTTTTTAAACAGCTGAGATCTAGAAGCAGCCCAGTGCCCATCAGTAGGTGAGTGGATAAAAAAGCTGTGGCACATCTACACAATGGAATACTATACGGCCAGGGAAAAAGAAGGAAATGTCACCCTTTGGGACCATGTGGATTATTATGCTAAGTGAAAGAAGCCAGTCAGAGAAAGACGAACACAATATGATGTCATTTATATATGAAATCTAATGAACAAAATAAGCTGACAAAATAGAAACAGAGGCATGAACACATGGAACAGACTGACAGTTGTCACAGGCAAGGGCTGGGGGACTGGATGACAGAGGATGAAGGGATCAGCCAACGATCACACATGCAGAAGTCATGGATACAGACAAGAGTGTGGTGATGGCCTCAGGGAAAGGGAGTGGGGGCTACACGGAGGTGGGCAAAGCCAGGGATAGTGGGTACATCTGTATTAGTGTCAACAATTAAAATGAAGTTAAAAAAAATTATGTCCTCCTCTGAACCACATGGGCATCTGTAAGACAACTTTCTTCCTCAGACTCGGCACCACCAAGCTGCCTCTGCTCTCCCAGATGCATCCGCAGTCCCCCGTGGCCCCACGCCTCCAGGCCGGCTGCCTGCTCTGTCTTCCTCACAGTCATGAACTCAAGATCACCTGGGTTTTTGCTCACCCTTGTAATGTTCCTTTGCAAATGGGCCTCAGATCTCCTGCCTGTATCCACATAACTTTCTCAGCAAATCTTGCCTTTGTAAAGAAGGCAGTTTTATTAGGAAGATCAGCATGTGCGTTGTTTACCAAAACCTACAAAAAGGCCCATGAGTACCACTGGACTGAATGACAAAATTTGTAGAATTTAAAAAAAAAAAATAGCTACAGTGCACCCCACCACCCATAGCCATGCCCCAGGGAAGGGGCAGAGGGACCCCTCTGAAATGGCTGCCAGCAAACTGTGCTGGTGGGGGCAGCACATGGTAGGTAAAACCCACTGAAGGGACAGCCTGAGTCTGACCCTGACTCTGGGTCCAGGGGACAGAGGGCGATGAGAACAGTCAGCCCCACTCACACTGGGGCACATGCCTCAGGCCCAACAGTCCCGTTCTCCAGCCGGAAGAGTGTAAGGAAAAGAAAGTGGACAGGAAACCTGCAGACTGGAGCTTCTGGGTGCTAGGGCTGTGAGCCAGACCATACCTGGTGGTCAGGACTTCCTCTGCACTGCAGGGTGCTGGGCAGCATCCCTGGCCCCACTGGCTCAATAGCACATCCCCCCCAAAGTTGTAACAACCAAAATTGTCTTTATAGATTGCCAATTGTCCCCAGGCAGGCAAGCCACCCACAGTGGAGAATCACTGCTGTAGATCCAAAGAGACATATCAGTCTTTTTAATGGGCAAGACTAAACTGTATTGTCTAAAGATTCACACTTGTGTGATATAACTATACAGAAAGAAGGAAGCAACTAGCAGGAGAGGCAGGACAGTGTCCACTTTGCAGGGGCGGGGGGGGGGGGCGGCGGGCAGGAGGGGCTGTGATAGGGATGGAGCCCAGGGAAGGGCTTCCAAGGGAAGGGAGGGGGAGGTGCTGGCACAGAGCTATTTCTCAGCCAAGGTGGGGGCTAAGACTGTCCACCTTAGAGTAATTCATTAGGCTTTGTTTTGTGTGGTTTTCTGCATCTGTGGTTTGTTTGACGTTTTTTAAGGAAAATAAAACTAAAAGCAAAAAAGAAAAGGAACTGTGACTCAATATGTTACACATAGAATTATCAAATGACTCAGCAATGCCACTCCTGGATATATTCCCCCAAGAGAACTGCAAGTAAGTATTCAAACAAGAGCTGACACAAATGCCTGTGTCAGCACTATTCACAATGTCCCTCAGTCAGTGCAACGCAGTATTAGTCAGCAATAAAAGAAACGGGGTCCTCATGCATGCTACAATGTAGAACCTCCAAATTATATGATGTCAGAAAAGCAGGACACAGAAGTCTCATGATGTACGATTCTATTTACAGGAAACATCCAGAGCAGGTGAGTCCACAGAGAAGGGAACTCCAGGAGCAGTTGACAGGGGCTGGCGGAAGAGGGAGTGCAGCATGGCTGTTCCCCAAACAGTGTCTCTTGGTGAGGTGATGAAATGTTCTGGAACTAGACAGTGGCAATGGCTACACGGCAGCACAAATGTGCCAAGTGTCACTCACAGTAAATCTTATGTGCACTTTGCTACAATTAAAAAAAAAAAAACACTGTTCTTTAAAGAGCTATCTTGAATGCTCCGGATCCAGCCTGTCTTACTTTGCATATTTCCTGTTATATATCCAATTGCTCTGCAATCGTGAAAACCCTTCACCTCAGCACAGCCAGTGAGGTGGCCTGGGACAGGAACCCCCTGTGCGCGGACGTGCATCACAAGTGGTCGACAACCAGCATCCGGGCTGCACACACCCGGCGTCAATGCAACTAGGGCACAGCTCCTGAGATCCTGCTTCCACTAGATCTTCGGATGAGGACAGTCTCCCTCCTAGGTGACCACTTGGAAACACTTGGCAGTTACAGCCCCCCAAACAGACCAGCTTTCTAGGCTGCAGCCACTCTTATAGACCAAAGACTCCCTCTGAGGGACAAAGCCAGAAGCAAAGAAACTTCTACAAAAAAGGTCAAGTAACTGGTTACCCAAAACCCTCCAGGCACTTAAGGATTATAGGCTTTAAAACCAGGGCCCCCACTGCTTTCCCTTCCGCTCCCCACAAGTTGATGATCCATTCCCTTCTTCAATTCCCTGCCTCCATGTCCTGTGGCTTGAGGCTGGGTTGGGAGAGCTCAGTCAGATTCACATGGAATCGGAGAAAAGCAGCTCAATGTGGGTCATTCACACAGCCCCACCCACAAAACAATGCAGGCCAAAAGGCCAATGCAGGCCAAGTCTCTGGTTAGTCTGCTTCCCACTGTCAACATTATGTATCTCTAAGTATGTGCAGACCTTTAGCCTGAGCTAAAAAGAGGGGAAGAGGGGGAGGGAAGCAAAGAGAGAAGAGGGAGGGGAGGGGATGAGGAGAAAAGGCATACAACTTGGGAAAGAGAGCATTCTGTCCGGTGCAGGTGCAGGGAGAGTGGACAGACCATGAGGAACCAGCCCCTAACCTCCCAGTCTGATGGAGCTGAGGGCCTGGGGACCTCCTGGGGCATTTCAGGTGTGCAGTCACAAAGAACAGATTCTAATTCTGACAGAGGGTCCGGTGGCACAGGAGGAAATAGCTGGTCAATGAATTTTGTCAAGTAGGAGGGAGAAAAAGAAAAACCCATCAGACCAGTTACCAAGTTACTACACAGCCACCTTTCCAGAATGAGATTTAACTCTATCCCACCTTCTGCCAATGGATTGGGGCAATTTAGTTCTAGGCAAAAAGCTAGCTAAGCTGGTAGCCCTGAGTCCTCTCCAAGAAGCTGGGCTCTTGTTAAAACGGCAAGTCTGGATCTTCACTACTAAAAATGTGGACAGTACTGTCCCCAGGAGGCCCACATGGCCAACTGGTCTACTTTTATCCAGTGCATCCTTCAGCCTACATTAAGACTTTGTGCCTACCTGGCTTACAACCTTATGGTTACTTCTTTCACATTCTCCCCAACTCAGCAAGGACTCTGGGGTCCTGGGAACATGCCTGGCCCAGCATTGTCAGTATTAGCAGAAAGAGCGCATCCCAAACACAGCCCCAGTGTAGCCTGCGTGATTGCTCCTTCGTGCCCACAGGGCACATCTGCCTTCAGGCCACTCCTCACAGCACCCACAGAAGACCTCACTTCCATCACTGCCTCCCACCCACCTGAACTGCCTACCCTCCTCCTCCTCTCTTTCCAAGTGTCATTGCCACCCAGACCAAACCACAGTGTTATAAACACCACCATCTGGAACAATCTCCCTCTTTCCACATAGGCCAGTGGCAATTTATCATCAGTCCCGGCGAGGGAGAAGGGAGGCTCAGAAACACACACACTAGAGCACTTCTTTCCCCACTATTCAAGATCCAACCATCTTCAAAACTGAAAGTCATTTTAAAAGTTCCAATCATCTGGCCCAGACAGTGTGGCTCAGTTGATTGGATGTTGTCCCATGAACCAAAAGGTCGCCGGTTTGATTCCCAGTCAGGACACACGCCTGGGTTGTGGGTTCAGTCCCCAGTCAAGGCACGTGGAGAAGGCAACCAATCAGTGATTCTCTCTCATTGATGTTTCCGCCCTGGCAGCCTCACCTGTGACAGGGACTGCCGGCAGGGTGGAGTGTGACGCCGCAGCAGCGCCCTGCATACAACAAGCATGGGCTGCCGAGGAGATTCTGACTATTAAAATACTAAAGGCAGAACCAAACCGTGAAAGAAGGAATAAAAAGTTTCAACATGAAGCTGAAACTTCTGCTTAAAAGCAAACCCTTCAAGAGCAGGCATGCATTTAAATATTTAATGTTTAATATAAATAGAGCACCCAACTTTCTGAGAATCTGAAACACAAATGGAAATGCAGACCCAGAGAGGAGGGCCTGTCCCCTCTGTTTCCTGCTCCTGATTCCCTGCTGGTGTCTGTACATGGCATCGCCAGCCATCTTTCTGGCACCCAGCATGCCCCTCCTCACCCACCCCTCTGACTGGCAGCAAGCAGCTGCAGCGGCCTCCCAGGGAAAAAATGCCAGTGGGTTTGGCTATAGCAGCTGGTCAAGCGAGGCCTGTGGTTTCTGGTACCCCCAAGAGCCCAGCTGCAGGTCTTCGGAGCACTGGGAGCTGAGGCACAGGTGAGCAGAGTGGTCTTCATTCTGGAGCAGCAGGTCCCATACCCAACCTTCAATATGTGGTGGGCTTTCCTTTGCCTGCCCTCCAACTAAAGATAGAAACGCAGCCAACACTTGACAGGTTTTCATTAACTCAGAGGCTTGTCTGCCAAGAAAGAGTGGTGAACCAATGGCACTTACGAGAAGCTTCCAGAACACTTGCAGAGGCAATGGGCTGAGTGCACCTCCTGCACCATCTCGCTGAACCCCAGAACCACAAACCTAACAGGTGGGTCCCGTAATTACCCCCACTTTTCAAATGAGGAAACTGAGGCTTGAACCAGAATAGCTGAACAGGACTCCAAGCAACTCTCCTGGACCCCCCACCAGCATTCCTGTAAGCACTTTGGAACTGACCTGGTAGGGCCAACCGCAAGGCCTTAATGACACACCACTTCTCCCACCCCAAAGACGAGTTTAAGGCTTCAACCATGCTTTCACCCACAGACATCTCGCTGCTGTGACTCTCCCTGCAAGCAGACTCAGTCATATGTTCAGTGTCTGTATTCGCCACCAGAAGGGCCTTTCCAAAGACCCGCAATCCCCGGCACATAGCTCTCGACAAACGTGTTTCCTGGTCAAGCTTTTCCTCCCTGCATGCCCTGAGCTCCTTGCATTCGGCCTCTCCTGGCTTCTTCACCCAAAATCTATGGACAGAATGATGGAAAAGAAAAGTCTCAAGCCACACACCACAGTGATTTTTCCTTTTATTTACCCTAGCCATTAAGAACCTTCCTGTGCTCTCTTGCCTATAGCATTTCTGTTTTGGGGACATGTGGGAAAAGGGACACTGCACAGAATGCTTAAACCAGGTCCAGAGAACAACCCAATACCTTCATGCCCAATGCTGAGCAGTCCCCAGAAGCTCCCAGAGCCTGGCAAACACACAGGAAGAAGACAAAGACTGTGGATGCTCGAGAAAGTGTTTGAGAGGATTCTAGGGGACTAGATGTCTGTCTCCGAAACTGGAGAGTGTCCTCTAAGGGCTCATTTCAGTCTGCTTGGCATTCAAGAATCCCACACAACATTAAATATGACTTCAGAAGCCACAATGACGGGTGAGGTAAGCATTTAACAAGCTGGAGGCACACACCCATGTTCACCGCAGCATTAACCGCAATAGCTAAAACCTAGCAGCAGCCCAAGGGCCCATCCATGAGCAAATGGACAAACAAAATGTGGTCCATCCACACAGCGGAATATTATGCATCCTTAAAAAGGAAAGAAATGCCAACAGCTGCTACAACATGGATGAACCTTGAGGACGTTTTGCTAAGCAACGCCCATCAAAGAAGGACGAAGGCTTTGTGAGTCCACTCACAGGAGGTCCCTAGAGGAGCCAGATCCACAGAGACGGAGGGGAGATGTGGGCTGGGAGCTGGTACAGGGGAGTGAGTGTTCAATGGGAACAGGGTTGTTTGGGAGGATGAGAAAGTCCTAGCGATGGGTGCTGGTGATGGCTGCAAGACACTGGCATGTACTTAATGCTACTGAGCTGAGCACTGAAAATGGTTAAAATGGTAAATTTTATGTTTCGTGTATTTTATCACAATAAAAAACAGACAAACACCAGTTCAAAGAACTACCATTTGCAGACATCTGTCACCAGGACAGGACAATGCTTCACCTAAGGGACCCACCACTGATCACCAGCAGCAGCTGAGCCAGCGGCCGAGTGCCAGGAGCTCAGTATCCCAGCAGGTGTCAGCTGCAGTGACGCCTGCGGAACAGTACCTTCCCTGGTGACGAAACCCTCAGTGCTGGAAAAACAAGCTTTGTCCTCAAGAGCAAAAGGGTTTAAAAAAAAAAACAACTGCTGAAAATATCAGAGCCATTTGCAGATAATACTGTCCTGGATATTTTGACTAAAATGGATACATAAATAAACCCACAGAAGAATGTCTTAAATTATATCCCAAGACATAAGCCCAGAGCATTTCAAACAAGCTCCTAAATTTGGAGAACTTAGCCTTGGGATAAAAGAGTGTTCGCTGTTTTCCCTGGTGCCCCATCCAGAAGGGATCTCCTGTTCCTAAACATAGGACAACCCCCAAAGAGACATACACATTTTGTTTTGTTTTGTTTTTTGTCTCAAACCTGGTGCAAATCCCAGCTGTCTTTTATTAGCTGTGTGGTCTCAGGCTAGTTAAGTAACCTCTCTGGTCTCTAAAGCAAGGATAACAGAGCTTCCCTTGCAGCTGTAGTTTAGCTTCTCTCTGTCCCTGACCTGCCAACATTCTCAAGATTTTTCTACAATATAATAACCACAGCCTCTCCCCTGACCACAACCCTCCAGGTTCTCCTTCCCTTCATTGCCCAGCCTCTCAGAAGACCCTCCCTTTCCCCTTCACCTATCTTGTGTGATACAGCAACCCACTCACGTTCTTCCACCTGGATCTCATGTTCACTGACTCCTCCTAGGGAATTCTACCATTCCCTAGGAAAGAGTCATAAACGAGTAATGCGTGTGTGTGTTTGGAAGTTCCCTCCCAGATATCTAAACATTATAAAATGACAGTGATCAGAACAGTAATGGTCCTGGTGCCAGAAAAGACAGATGTATTTACGAATACCCAGAACCAGACCCCAAGTCAACAACTAAGGGGTAGGTTTCTGCAATCAACAGCACTGAGACCCCAATTGTTATTTGGCGGAAATGGACACCCCTTCAAATTATGCACACAAATAGAGACCAAGAGAGCAGGGTGAATATTTTTTAACAATAGCAACTGAAGTAGAAAACTTGGAAAAAAACACTCATTTCTAGACACAAAGGGACTCTCTAGGCATAAAGCAACCTGAGAAGCTCGTGAAAATCCAGCTCTGAACTCATAAGCGCTCTGAGTGAGTCTGGCAGCGGCCATCAAGGGCATCTGAACAAAAATGCCTAGGAACACAGCTGGCAAAGGGTTAACAGTCTGCATCTGTGAAAACCGCCTACAGATTAATATTTCAAAAACCACTGAGGTCCTATAAAATAAACAGACAAAGGACATGAACAGGAAGAGAAAACCCAAAGGACAAATATGTTTTAAAAGATCCAACCCTGATAGCAATCAAAGAAATGCAAATAAAGCAGCAACTACGCAGCGGCTCCGCCCTCCATGAGTTATGAAAGATTTCTGTGATCCAAGCCAGCTGAGGTGCTCCTCTCATCCCGTGCTAGGAGGAGCACCACTGGTACAACATTTCCGGAAAGCCGTTGGGCAATCAGGATCAAGAACCTTTGACCCAGAAATCGCACTTCTGAAAATGCAAGCCTTAAAGAAACAAAAGCTCAGTAAAGCTCTGTCCCCAAGATATTCATCCCTCTCTGTGAAAACTGGCAGTAATCTAAATGCCCAACAACAGGAACAGTTAAGTAGGTTAACACACAACAGAACCACTAGAAGGAAGAACCCGCATAACTGTGGAATAAGGATTGCTGTTTTAATTTTTTTCTTTCCGTGTTTCTTTTTCCAAATGTCTATCATGAGCAATGTTACTTCTATAACCAGGTAAGAAATAAATGTGTTTTTTCTACCACAAGTTCTACACTCATGCACTCCTACCCCTCTCCTCAAGCAATAGGGACATTCAACTGTCTACCTAGAGCAGGAGTTGGAAAATCCTGCCCACCACTTGGTTTTGTAAGTAGAGTTTTATCCAGAGACAGCCACATACGCTCACATTGCCTATGGCTGCTTTTCCACTCTCACAGCAATACTGCGTCGCTGCAGCAGAGACCATGCAGCCTGTGAAGCATAAGGGATGTGATACCAGAGCCTTTGCAGAGAAGACTTGCTGCCCCACCCCCGGTCTCGGGAACAAGGCATGAGCAACGCTTCAAAGCCTGCACACCCCACATACCTTTCTGGCAGTGGCTGTGAGTCCAACACCGCTCGACAAACTGCCCGTTAATGACCGTGGCAGGGCAGTTGGTCTTGCCCTTCGCAGTGCCTGGACAGATGTCCCCACATTCCTCGTTGTCGTCTTTGTTCAGCACAATGTAATTATCCTCCACTGAATCCAGGATTCGCGACCAGTCGATGGTGGCCAGGTAGCAGAGCTCATTGTTCTTCTCGATGCGGACGGCCCCCCGGGTGATGTTCATCAGGCTGTAGAGGCCAAGCTCCTTCAGGTGAACCATCTCAAAGATGACCAGCGCGTAGTTGAAGAACAGACGGGAACCCCGGATGACCGTGAGATTGGGGAACAGGTCCTTCAGGCTCTCCAGCCCGTAGACCCGGAACAGCAGCAAGTAATCAGTGATCATGATGAGTTTGGGGAAACTGAGGTCTCGGAAATCCTCGGGCCTTGTCTTGAACATCAACAGTATCTGCAAATGTCCTTCGATGACCGAGCAGTTAGCCAGCTCATGCAGCCGCGTGAGGTTGTTCCGGATGTCCATGCCGGGACATACTGCAAGTGAAAATATGCAGAGAGTGTGACAGGTGAGCAGACACACAATGGGTGGGTTATAAAAATCAGTGGCAGGGCCAGCTTCATGGGTATCCAATCTGAGTCCCAAACTTGCTCATCAGGATCCTGCCCTTGGCTTAACCCTCTTCCATCCATCTTCAAATCCTTAAACCATTTTTGAGCAAAGGACCCCATGTTTTCATTCTGCACTGAGACCTACAAATTCTATAGCCAACCCTGATTAGTGGCTTTCCTTGCAGTTTCTGTATCTAAGTAATTACTTTAGAGAGGCAAAGAAAATAACTCCTTTGGCAGTACCTGTTAGAAGCCTCCATGTCACTGAATGGGATGTGACATAATAGAGACATTGGGATCATGGGGACTGAGCAATGCGGCAGGTGCAGGAGGGGAGGGGCGCCAGCTCCACAGAGTCGCAGGGGAAGGTAGTCAGGAGATGACTTTGTGGAGGTCAAGGTGCCCGCAAGAAGTGACGGGCTTGTTTATCAGTTTTCTCACCCCACTGGCTCTCCTCAATGTGCCTCCCTTCCGGGCGGGCAGCCAAGGCCTCCTCACCTTTTACCTGGGAGTGGCAAGGGCCTCCCAGCAGTCTGCTCTCTCCTTCACAAACACCAAGGGTGCCCGCTCACCTGTCCTCCTAAAGCTGGTCCCTCCCAGGCTCGGGCACCCTCCATGGCTCCCCACAACCCTGCCCTTTCCTCTCACAGTTTTCAAGGTTTTGTCCCTCCTTCCTCTGTACCACATGACACAGACCTCCCCACCACGCAGCTCCAAGGCTCTGTGTCCCCACCGCTGTAGCATGACCCAGGAGTAAAGCAATGCAGACCTGGCCCGCAAGAAGTACCTGACACACAGTAGGTACTTATTAACATCAGCTATGTTGTCATTGTTTATTTCTCCCAAACATTATCAGTCATCTCTAGACTCTGTGCCTTCACTCCCCTAAACCAAGCATGGGCACATATTTTCTATAAAGGATCAGATAATAAATATTTTCAGTTTTGTGGTCAGTCTGCACTGAGACTATTCCACTCTGTCATTATACCGTGAAAGCAGCCAGAGACAATATAAGAAGTGCAATTGGCTGTGTTCCAATAAAACTTTATTTACAAAAGCAGGCAGCAGGCCAGAGGTTTGCCCCCTGGCTGTAGCGTGGCCACTCCTGCCCTAGTCCAATGCTGTCCAACCACTCTCTGTGGTAATGGAAATGCCCTGGATCTGCACTACGCACTGTGGAAGCCACCGGCCATTTGTGGCTCACAAGCACTTGCAAAGTGGCTAATAAGACTGAAGAACTGAACACTGAATTTAGCTTTAGCTAACTTAAATGCAAACAGACATGCGAGACTGGTGGCTACTGCCCTGGACAGGGGAGCGTGCGTCACAAGGGCCATCAAAGTCCTTTAAACCTCAGCTCCCTGTTTCTCAATCCAGCCCGTCATCCTTCAAGATCCAGTTCAATTGCCACCTTCTCCAGACAGCCTTCTCTGCTTTCCTTTCCTCCATACACCTATTTGGATCTTTCTCCCTTCTTGTGCCCCTTATACTTGAGTTAACATTCACCAGAATCAAACTCTTCAGACATCTCCTCCTTGCCAAACAGTAACAGGACACCCAGGCCACAGCCCCTGTTCACTGTATTCCAAGGCGCTAACCCTGAGGCAAACAGATACTGAGGCAAACAGAACTTTTCTAGAGGATAATAGAAAATCCTCCTCTTTAAAATGCACCCTGAGAGTGACTGGCAAAAAAAGCACAAACTAGAAAGTAAACAGCCAAGCAACAAACTGGGGAAAACAAAGCAGCAATGTTCCTGGGTCACATTCTGAACAGATTAGACGAAATCAAGAGAAATACATCCTCACTCCCTCCCTCATTAGGAAACTGGGCAGCGACTTATAAAGGACAAGGACATCCATTCTGGCCCCACACACTCATGCCCCCAGGCCCAGTCTGAAGCTCCCTGTGACAGTCACACCAACAGCACCCGCATGCAGAGGTCGCTACAGGTACTGAGCCACTGATGCCTCTCAGCAAGTTCCATCCCCACTCCACCTCTGAGAGACAAAGCCCATCACCCAAGGGAACAGAGCCCACGAGTGACAGGCATGGCTGCCAGATCTGGTGAATAAAAAAGCAGGGCACCCAGTTAAATTTGAATTCCATATAAACGATGAGTAATTTTTTAGGATAAGTATATCCCAAACATTGCATGGGATATATTTGTCCTAAGAAAATACTTGTTGCTTATCTGAAATCAAAATTTAACTGGGTGTCCTATGTTTTACTTGGCAAAATACAGCTTCAGCTTGACCATAGCTCTGGGCTCCTCAAGCCTGAGCCTCTGTTATTTCACACACACATACACACACACACATGTGAAATTGGTGCTGGTGCAAAGAACGCCCACCCACCATCCTCTCCAGGCTGTGACAGAATCAAAATCAGATGTGAACATGCATTCAAAGATTTTCCAGCTGCTGGACATTAGGGAAATGCAAATCCAAACCACAATGAGATAGCACTTCACCCCAACTAGGATGGCTCACATCAAACAGTTGGGCAACAATAAGTGTTGTCAAGGATGTAGAGAAATCGGAACCCTCAGACATCACTGGAAATGCAAATGGTGTGGCTGCTATGGAAAACAGTGTGGCAGTTCCTCAAAAGGTTAAGCAAATAGTGAACATGAGACCCATCAATTCCACTCCTAGGTATACACCGAAGAGAAGTGAAAACACACATCCACGTGGAAATTTCTATACAAATGCCCAAAGCAACATTATGTATAATGGCCAAAAAGTGGAAGCAACAGAAATGCCCGTGAACTGACAAATGCACGAGCAAAATGTGGTCCATCCGTGCAGTGGGGGTGTCTTCAGCCACAAGGAGGAACGATGCAGCGCTCAATGCAATGCATTGCGAATAAACTTTGAGAGCATGGTGCTCAGGAGAGCACCCACTCACAAAAGACCATGGCAGGGTCCAACTCCATTCACATGGAGTGTCCAAAGCAGAGACGGAAACAGACTTGTGGTTTTGAGGGGCTGGGGAGTGACAGCCGGAGGATGGGATTTCTTCTGGAAGGGATGAAATGTTCTAAAATGGACTGTGGTGATGGCTGCAAAACTCTGTACGTGTACTTAGAACCACTGAATTGTACACTTTAAATAGGTGAATTGCATGATATTGAATTATAGCTCAATAAAGCTGTTACAAAAAAGATTAAATGACTATGATTACCAGGGACAATAAAACACTGCCCTTTTTTCAATTTCCAATGACTCTAACTCAACTCATTAAAGCCATATGTGTCCCTATCAGTCTAAGACAATAGACACATTTACTGTTGGGGCAGAAATTCCCCGGAGGAAGTCAGAAATGGTGCCAGAAATAGACGGGGGGCCTCTGCTGGCTTTTGATGCCCCTGGTTGGAAACCAAGGACCCTTCAAGTTCTTAGTAAGTGCTACCGGGCTAATCGCCACTCCACACACAGGTGGGGAAGGATGAGGAGAAGCAGGAGGAGGAGGATCCCGGAGCCGGCTAATGTTTTCTGAGCAACTTGTATGGAAAGTTCATGGCCCCTGCTCTGGAGCACATTCTCTCTTGTTGAATTCTGAACATCATCCCCAGAGGAGATGTCCTGTCCACAATGCACACGGGCCATTGGAAGAGGTGCCGATAAGATTGCAATCCTGTATAAAATGTAAAGTCTGTGCTGTAGCTGCTGTGGTGCAGTTTTACCATATTTGTTTTTCCCAAGATATGCCGAATGAAAAAGCAGGTGCCCTAAACTTCAGGAAACAATGCAAGAGTTGCCGTGCCGTGATAACTGGGGAGAGCTGGGTAAGGAGAACCTCCCTCACTCGCTCCTTCAGCAAATATCTGCTGAGGATCTGCTCCGTGCCGGTCGCTGCTGCAAGTGCTAGAAGTTCTAGAGGGCACAGGAGAGTAGCAGTCGCTATTAACTTCCCAAATCAACTTGAAGTATAACTGAGGAGGACACCATAGAGGAGCACTCCATGATCTACAAGACTTCACAAAAACGAACTCTTTGACTTGGTCTGGGACAATTAAGGAGGGCTTCCCAGAGGATGTGATGCCAGGACTAAAACCTAAACAAACAGTGCAGTAAGAATTAATCAGTTCTGCCTACTGCACTGGGAGGTCAAGGGCGATGGCAAATAATAGCTCGTCCCTCTGGATGACCAGTGTGTAGGAGCTCCAGCAGCAACACCTGATAAAAATATGTGGGCCACATATGGTGTTTTAAATTTTCTCTAAAAAGGTAAAAAGAAACATGAAATTCAATATATTTTCTTTACTCCAGTGTATCCAAAAACCTCACTTCAACATGTAAACAATACTAAGGAAATATTAATGAGATACTCCACAGGATTTTTTTCACAGTATGCCTCTAAAATGCCATTGCATTTTACACATCCAGCATGTCTCAATTCAGATGCCACATTTCATGAGAAACTCTCGATCTGCACCAGCAGATTTCACAAAGTGCACCACTGAAAATGCAAGTCCACATGCCCAAGGTGGCCCAAACATCGGGAGAGTTTACCAATACCAGAATCAAGTACTGATTTTTTTGAAATTTAAATAAATGCAAGTTAAATAAAACTTTACATTTACATTTAAATAAATTAAAGTTAAATAAAAGAAAAATTTCAGCCGAGCTGGCCACAATTCCAAGAGCCCCCAGTGTAGACAGTGGCACCACCTTGGACAGTGCAAACACAGAACTGTCCATCGACACGGAATTTTCTGCCAGGACCTGCTGGTCTGAATTTCCCCCACTGCAAGAGGAAGCTGGGAATTTTCCAGAAAAGACTGGCATGACAGCTGTCTTCAAAAGTGTCCCCTGTCCCCTGGTTTTCTCTCCACCGTGAGAGCAGCAAAAGAGAAGGCTAAAGGGGCAGACACAGAGATATCTAGAAGATTCTGGAAAATCCTCTACAAGGCCAGGAGTGTCACATTTTCCTGCTTTCAATCAGGAATGTTCTCATTCCCCAGAAGCAGCGTTCTTAAAATGCTCCCCAGGAACCTATTCTGGGGTCACATGTTCCTCTCTGCATTCTTTCCAGTCTTAACACGGCTCCCTCTAAAGGTCAGGGCTCCACACCAACAAGCCTGGGTACAGGGGTTGGGCCACCACCTGTTCTGGTTTGGGGGGACCCCAGAAACGCAACAGACCAGGCTTCCCACCCTGGCACTGGCACCTGCCAGCTCTGTGGCCTGAGTCACAGCCTCAGCTGCTACGAGCCTCGGTTTCCTCACCTGTAAACAAAGACAGCAGCATGATCAAGGCTGTGAGGAGGGGAAGAGACATGTGGTCTGGATATACACGGGTGTATATCCCAGATTCCCAGATGTATTACCTTCAGAGATTAGGACTTGGGCACACTGCATTGTTAGATGCCCTTAAGATTCTCTGCCCGCCTGGAAGACTGGCCCTCAAAATTGACTTCCATAAAGGAGACACGGGCAGCTGCAGCAGATGGCAGGTTCTGGAACTGCAAGTCAGCCATGTGAAAATCACTCCTTTATTCATTCAAGAAATATTTCCTGGGCATCATGCTGGGCATGGGCACTGTGGAGTCAGGAGAGGTAGAGGCCTTACAGCTCCCAAGACTCCTGTTCTGGCAGTCTGCTGTGGGCAGACATGTATCACGAGCCTTGTGCTCGGTCATCCAACCCAGCCTGATCCATTCGGCCCAAGACTGAAACAACACAGCTGTCCATCAAAAGAGGACCTGTCAAACCAATGATGATCCTTCCACAGGATGCAGCATTAGCATCACCTGACGGCCTGTTAGACAAGCAAATTCTCAGGCCCCACTCCAGACCTCCTGACTCAGAAACTCCGGGGCTGGGGGGCCCCAGGACCTGCATTTTACAATGCCCTCCAGGTGACCTCGATGCATGATCAGGTCCAAGAACCAATGATAGAATGCAGGGGTCAACAAACATTTCCTATAAGGGGCCAAACAGCAAATGTTTTTGGTTTTGTGGGCAATGCCATCTCAGTTACTTCTCAACTCTTCGTGGCACTAAAACCATGACAACAGGTGACGTGTGTGCTCCAAGTAAACTTTATTTAGAAACACTGCAATTCAAATTTCATATAATTTACATGTGTCACCAAATCATAGCCGGGATTTTTTTTATATTTTGTTTTTTTAGAGAGAGGAGAAAGAGAAGGAGGGAAACATCAGTATGAGAGAGAAACATCGATTGGTTGCTTCTTGTACATGCCCAACCAGGGACCAGACCCTGAACCCTGGCATGCGCCCTGACCGGGAATCAAACCAGTGACCTTTCACTTTGTGGGATGACACTCTGACAACTGAGCCACACCGGTCAGGGCCACAGATAGTTTTCTCAACCATTTAAAAGTGTGAACACCATTCTCAGCTCAGGGGCTGTACAAAAGCAGGTGGCACACCACATCTGGCCCACAGCTGTTATGTACCGACCTCTGGTAGGATGGAATACTACACAGCTACAAAAAAGAGCAAGGAAGCTCCTAATGAGTAATATGGAAAGATTTCCAGGATATGATCTTAATAGTAAAGAACAAGATGACCAGCCCCAGCTGGTGTGGCTCAGTGGATTGAGCACTGGTTTGTGGACTGAAAGGTCCCCAGTTCGATTCCCAGTCAGGGCACATGCCTGGGTTGTGGTCCAGATCCCCAGCTGGGTACATGAGAGAGGCAACCAATCTCTGTTTCTCTTGCACATTGATGTTTCTCTCCCTCTCCTTCTCCTTCCCCTCTCTCTAAAAATAAATAAAATCTTTAAAAAAAAATAATCAGTCTGTGTGATATGCTATTACTTATGTGGATTACATACACAAGCATGTCTGCTAATATATGCAAACACTAGTCTCTAGAAGGGTAAACATGTCCCAAAAAAGGAAACTGCAATGCTGGTTGTCTCTGGGGAGAGGAAATGAGTAGCCGGAGGACCAGAAGGGTCCTGGAGCACATCTCTGACATACAGACAAATGCTTATGGAGACCCAGAGGGCTACTCCCAGTCTGTGCTGAAAGGGAAAGAGAAGGGGTGGGCGATGAGGCCAGGGAGGAATGGAAGACCTCTGACCAGCATCTGTGAGGAAGAAGAAGGTGGCTGTGGATGAAAAGGAGGGAGAAGAATGTCTGGAGCACAGAAAAACTCAAGTAAAAATGCAGATGCACACAGAACAGGGAGCCCCAGGAGCTGCTGCCACGCGCTTCAGTGAGGCTGCACGCAGCTGCAGCCAGACCCAGTACCAGGGGGAGGGACAGAGCCAGAGGCCAGGGAGGGACCCCAGGAGGTTGCAGAAGCATCGCTCTGGCAGCAGAGTGGAGAAGGGCTGAATGGAGCATGCTGGGACCACCACTGCACAGGACAGGGCATAGGGACCGTCTCAGGAGTGGGCAAAGAAGGGAAAGATCACAGAGCTGCTGGGGAATTAGAATCACTGGGTCTTGGTCTCCAGGGAGGTGGAGGAGAGGAAGGAGAAGTGAGGGAGGTCATTAATGAACCTGGAGAGGCTGGGACAGGACCAGTTAGGGGTGGCAAGGACAACAGGCTCAGTTTGGGGTGTGTTGAGTGTGTGATGGCTTGGGGGTGCTCACAGATGTGGGGTGGATGTGGGATGTTGGAAAGGTGTGGGTCTGGAACTTGTGGAAAGGGGTGATTGAGTGCTAGCAGGAGTGGTGACAATAGGTGATACAACGAGGAGGAGACAGGGCAACTGAGAGGAGAAAAGGATGAGAGAGAAGGTTGGGAGGGCACAATGTTTAGGGACAGGGAACTAGAAAGGGGGCCAGAGACCTGAAGCCACCCTGACACCAACATCTCCGATATCTGAAAACTGCAGAAAACCTGGGTGCACCCAAGTTAACTCCTCCAGTCAGCACCGTAGGTTTCAACATCCCATATCGCACCCCAAGATCCCAAGGAGTCCCACCTCCTCGTTTACACTGGGGATGCAGAGTGCCAGAGGAGACAGGAAGGAGAGCCAGGAGAAGTGGTGGCAGATGGCTCTGACATGATGCCCCTGGGAACACCTGGGAAGGAACACCTCAACACACCTCCCTTCTCTGGCCTTCTGCAAGGGAGAACACATCTTTGAAAACAGGCTGGTAACAAGGACCCCTGGCAAGGCCCCCAGGACACAGTGCAGCCGCACTGTCTTTCTCCCTCGTGACCAAGCACCACTTCTCCCACCCCATCAAGGATGCAGGGGTTGGGAAGCACTTGTGTTTCCACATTCCCAAAAGAGCATGAAAGAGAAGCAAGCATTTCCTGGGAACGCAAAACACAGGTGACTGTACAACCATGACGTCACACCATACCCTTATGAAACTGGAAGAAAAACCCAGATTGGAAATCAAATTTAAATCCTCGCAAGTCTGACTTAAACTCCAACTGGAACTCCTATCCCATCGGCATTTGGCAACACAGAACAGGGCAGCTTGCTCTATTGGAAATAAAATGTTTAGAAAATTCCAAAAGCCACTGGGGCAACCCCCCACAAGACCAGGGTCTACCAAACAAAGGGAGACCCTGCTCAAAACACTTTACCTAATATACACTGTGGAGTCAGCACCAAATAAGGAGTGTCGTCGACATCTGAGCAGCACGGTGCTCCTCCAGAGGCCCGCCGCAGCCTTCTCACCCTGTCGGGCGCTGGACAGCACGTTAGTGCTGTGCATGGGGGCCACTTTACACAACAAAATCACCACCAAGCACAAAAATTAGGAAAACATAGCAGTCAATATACCACAAAAAGGACCCTTGTTTTAATTCTTGAGGACTGTATGAATCCACACGTGGAAAGCTGAAGCCAGAAAGCAGACCCAGCAGCAACTGATTGCAGCTGGGACTCCCACGGCAAATTTTTCAGTGCCCTGTCTGAGAGTGACCACAAAGCTGCTCTGAATATTGATTATAGAGTTACAAATAAATTCTATCAAATAGTGAATTCAAAATATGGAATCCAGGAACAATGAGGATCTAATAGGTCCTTAAGTTAAAATTGTCAACTCTAAGACTATTAAGCCAATTATAAGATATTTTTTAAAGTCTGGAGAAAATGGGGGATGAAGAGATTAGTGTTGTGGGGGTGGGGAGTGAGGGGCATGGACCGGTAGGATGAATGGGGGCCCAAGGCAGATGGGCCACGAGGGAAGAGACTGCTGTGCATCCTGATTGTGGGGACAGACACACAACACTCTGCACCATTTGCTGAAACTAAAAACTGCAGCAACAAAAAAAAGAGAGTCAATTTTACTGTATGACTATTTAAAAAACTTTTAAAGATACATCTGAAATTAAGTAGTTTTTTCCTCCCTATACTTTTCTATTTTTTTGCAATAAAAATGCTCCAAGGAGGACATACAGAGGGCCCAGAGACATATGAAAGGATGCTCAGCATCATTAGCTATCAGAGAAATGCAAATTACAAATACAATGATATACCACTTCACACCAGTCAGAATGGCCATCATAAACAAATCAACAAACAACAAGTGCTGGCGAGGTTGTGGAGGAAAGGAAACCCTAATACACTGTTGGGAATGCAGACCGGTAAACCACTGTGGAAGACAGCATGGAATTTCCTCAGAAAACTAAATATAGAACTGCCTTTGACCCAGCAATTCCACTGCCGGGATTATATCCTAAGAACCCTGAAACACCAATTCAAGAGAACCTATGCACCCCAATGTTCATAGCTGCACAATTTACAATAGGTAAGTGTTGTAAACAGCCTAAGTGCCCATCAGTAAGTGAGCAGATCAAAAAACTATGGTACATTTACACAATGGAATTCTACTCAGCAAAAAGAAAGGAGCTCCTACCCTTTGCAACAACATGGATGGAACTGGAGAGCATAATGCTAAGTGAAATAAGCCAGGCAGTGAAAGACAAATACCATATGACCTCACCTATAAGTGGAAACTAATCAACAAAACAAGCAAGCAAGCAAAATACAACCAGAGACACTGAGATAAAGAACAAACTGACAGTAACCAGAGAGGAGGGAGGAAAGAAATAATGGAGGAAAACGGGGAAAATGCTATCAAGGGCCATGTATAAAGGACCCATGGACAAAGCCAAATTGGGAAGGATCAAGGGTGGGTGGCGGAGATGGCTGCGGCGGTGAGGATTGGTGGGGGAAAATGAAGACAACTGTACTTGAACAACAATAAAAAATAAAAGGTATTTGTTTAAAAAATGCATTACTTGTTATTCTATATTTTAAAAAACATAAGTACAGTCCAACTGCAAAACATAAACCAAGCTACCTGTTACTTACTTTTAATAGAAATTAACACAAGGAGTCTTGAGAGAAAAGCTCATGGCAGATGCCACTTTCTTTTAGGCTTTAGAGGCAGAGCCAACAGCACAGAATCCTCCTGCAATAATAGCTAACGAGGGGGCACCACCGTTACTTTCTCACCATCAGAACCCATTCGTTCAGCACAGCAAATGTATCCACTCATCTAATAGGGTTTGCTCTGTAGAGAAAATGACACTCCGTCCCCAGGTGTTTCACATGACTGGATTCATCCACACTGACCCAGGGACCACAGGAGCGGCTGGCCAGGCATGCACTCGTGATCCTCAAGGAGCTGGTTCTAAATCAAGAGTCAGCAAACTTTCTCTGTAAGGAGCCAAAGGGTAAACTTTTGCAGGCCATGCGTTTGCAATAGCCTCTATGTGGGAGAACAATAGCAGCAACAAGTGATGCATAAATGATGAATATGGCCACTACCAATAAAACTTTACTTATAAAAACAGACGTGAATGGGTAGGATTTGGACCCCCCATTTCAGTTTGCTGGTTCTTGTTCTAGATGAAAGAGTTTGACTATATATAAGTTTAAAGTGGGCTGAGAAAAGGTCAGGATAAGGACTGACCCACTGTGAGGAGCACTGACATCTTAGCCCAAAAGGGGACAGAGGCCCTGGCTGGTGTGGCTTAGTGGATTGAGTGCCAGCCTCCAAACCAAAGGGTTGCCCCTTGAATTCCCACCAGGTCCCCAGTAGGGGGCACGGGAGAGGCAACCACACACTGATGTTTCTCTCCCCCTCCCCTCCCCTCTCTAAAAATAAACAAATAAAATCTTTTTTAAAAGAAGGGGGGAAACAAGGGGGGCAGAAGAGGGGAAGAGAGAGGACCAGGAGAAGCCAGTTGTAGGTAAAAACCTTCCAGGAGCTTGTGCCTTCCAGGAGCGAGCGGGCAGTGGCACTGAGAGGTCAACTGGGGTGAAGCTGCAGGAAATAACGAAACTGGGAGGTGAGGAATTACCATCTCTGGAGCCATCAGCAAAGCAATGGAGACACAAGCCAGATGCCAGGGGCAGAGCAGTGGGTGAAAGGTTACACAGCAACTGTGGTGAGGACCAGCAAGAAGGGGATGGGGGTGAGGAGGGATTTCGGGGCAAGGCCAGAGGTGGGTGGTGAGTAATGGAGTTCAGGGGAAGATGGGCAGATGGCGATCCCGGAACAAAAAGGGGAGAGAGCAGGGACCCAGGTGGGTAAATGCACTAGATGAGAAGTTATCTCCTTGAATGCAGGGACTCTCAGTTGGAGACAATGTCTGCAGGCACTGTTGGCTGTCTTGACTGGGGTAAGGGAGGTGCTACTGGCATCTAGTGGGTGGAGACCAGGAACGCTGCTCAACATCTTATAACCCACAATCAACAGAACCCAAACCCAAATGTCAAGGTCACTGAGAGTGAGAAGTAGTGCTCTAATCAAAAAAAGATGAAAGTCAGTGATGGAAAGGGTAAGGTGGGGACCCCAGGAGGCTCACGCCAATGACCTCTATGAGTGAGGTGGTCAGAGACAAGGGGCAGGTCTCCCGGGGAAGTAAAGGTTAGGAATCACACCAAGAAGGTGACTGAACAGGTGGACACTCTGCTTCTAGGACCCTGGAGCGCACACTAGAAGACACAACAGCCCTGGCTGGTGTGGCTCAGTGGATTGAGTGCCAGCCTGTAAACCAAAAAATTGCCAGTTCAACTCCCAGTCAGGGCACATGCCTGGGTGTGGGCTGGTCCCCACTTAGGGGTTGGGGGTATATGAGAGGCAACAAATTGATGCATCTCTCTCACAGGTTGATGTTTCTCTTCCTCTCTTTCTCCCTTCCTTCCCCTCTCTCTAAAAGTAAATAAATAAAATCTTAAAAAAAAAAAGCCCTGGCTGGTGTGGCTCAGTGGATTGAGTGCTGGCCTGTGAATCAGGAGGGTCACCAGTTTGACTCCCAGTCAGAGCACATGCCTGGGGTTGTAGGCTGGGTCCCCGGCAGGGGGCACACGAAAAGCAAACACACACTGATGTTTCCCTCTCTCTCCCTTCCTCCCCCTTTCTCTAAAATTAAATCTTCAAAATCCCCATAAAAAGAGAGAGAGGACACAACAAAAACATCTCACACTGCCTTGAGAAATAGGGGGATCTGAAAGCAAGTGTCCCACACCAATTAGCCAAGTCACTGGACTCCCCAAAGCTCTTCTCTCACTTGACAGTGCCCACGGGTAATCTTGGGCCAGAGCTAGCTAACCCAAGGAGAAGGCCACTGCCCAGTTTAGCAAAGCAACAGGGACTCCACGGAAGATGAACTCGGGCTGAGGACAACTCCGAGAAAAAGTCCCTCCTTCCTTAAAAATCACATTGCTTGCCCCCACTCCCCACCCAAGCCAGAATGCCCTACTGCATGACTTTAGAGATTAATGATCTATAAAGTTTCCCCCCCCTCCCCAAACCTCCCAGGGGCACCCTATCTTATTCACTTGATAGGATTTTGTTAACTATTACTGCAGGGCTAGGGTACAGAGTCCCAGACCCAAGGGAAGAACTGCTCGGTAAGAAGACAGTGTGCAGAGACCAGGCTGGGTGGGGTTCCGATCCCAGCTCCGCCTCCAGCTGGCTCTATAGCCAGTTTCCTCACCTTCTGGAAAATGGGCAATAAACCATACTACCTCACTGGGTGGTGGTGAGGATTAACTGGAATTACATATGCAAACCATATAGAACAGCACCCATCTCGTATTTGCTATTGTTAGTAGTTCAGCATTGTCTGGAGAATAAAGGAGTACCAGTGGGAGCACGAGGTAGGAGCCAAATCAAGAACAAATATTTACCAAACACCTACTAGGTGCCAGACACAGTTCCAGACTCTGGAAATGCAGCCGTGAAGGAAAGAAACATAAGCCTCTGCCATTGTGGAAACTGTATACACGTAAAGAAGGGGTAATGCCATCCACTGACCCCTATAAGCCCAGGCACAAATCCGTAATTAATTACCGTAGTCCCAAGAAACAGCCGCAGGGAGTCGCGCATGCGCGCGCACAGACACAAAGCCAGCGGTAGGTCTAAGAACGCGTCTTAGATTTTCTTAACAAGAACCCAAACCGACTGCCACCCTTCACTGAATGCCTACGGTATACCAGGCACTCAAGGGCCTCGACACACTGTGTAGTTGGAAGTGGCGCTCATCGGACTTCCTTCCGTCCCAGGACCTGTGCGCGCCTTCCCCTGGGCCTCGTTCCCCAGCGCGGACTTCAGGAGCTTTGGTCCCTTCCCAAGTCCTTCATCATCAAGACTGATTTCCTTTCACGGACAAATCTGAAGGAACCCAACAGGTATGTTTAAAGTGGGGCCTCAGACCCCCTGGGGAAACACACCAGCTATATCCTCTTAACTGATTCTCCAGCCACTGTCCCACCAGCATAAAGTCTTGCTGGGGCTGGGGGTTTGCCTTGGCCTGCTGCCAGCACAGGGATGCCCAGGAAGGACTAGGTGGACTGAGAGGCTCACCCACGGTTACAGACCTCCTGGGGCCGACAGGAAGCCCTTCCATGCAGAGCAGAGCTGTGGTAGAAAGGTGAGCAGGGAGACACAGGACATGAAGCCTTACACAGAGAGGTCCAAGTCCTCCCTCCAGCACTGACTTCCGGGCAAGTAAATTGTGTCTGCTCCTGGAGCCTGTTTACTCCTCTTCGAAATGGGTGAACAGTACTGTCTGCCTCCAGAGGCCACTGTGAGAATCCAGAGATAAGGTGACCCAACGCAGTGGCATTTGGAGAGACGCTGATTATAATAAACCTAGTAACAACAGTCGCTGCTCCTACTAGTACTACCGTGCTGTTGCCACAGCACTGGAGTTTGCCTCTGGACATCTGGAGACAGGAGCCAAAAGTGTAAACATGGATCTGAAGTCCCAGGTGGCCAAGGGCCTAGATCTCTGGAAGAGGGGGGTATGTTACAATTTACCACCCTGGCAGTACCACCTACCAGCAGGGACCCCAAAGGACCCCCAGTCCGTCCCCCTCGACTCTGGCTGCAAACTGCGTGTACCCAGGGCACAGGGTTATCAGAGGCCGCCCAGACCAAGGGATCTCACCATTTAAAGGCGACCCAGGGAGGACTGAGTTGGGCTACGAGAGGGCCTGGCATGGATCAGAGGCGCGCTAGCAAGAGGTGCCCGCGGCAACGCGGGGTGAGGACTGGGGGAAGGTTCCTCCAGTCTGGGGTCCGCACAGGGGCTCAAAGCCGGGAGCCCAGACAGGCAAAGGCCAAGGTCAGAGGCTTCCTGCCCCTGCAGAGCCCAAGCAACGACCCCGTCTACCCGCCCTCCACCAAGGAGGACTCTGAGTCCCCAACTGCGGCTCCATTTTGGTAAGGGGTCCCCTCCCCACCACGCTGCTTCCCACCCAATCCCGAAACCCCAGACTTACCCTCTCCGGGATACAGGTGGCCCGCGGCGCCCACCAGCAGCGCAGCCACCGCCACAAGCAACGGCGTGGCCGCCGTCCCCCGTCTGCCCCCAGCGCCCATGGCTGCAGGAGCGCTGAGTCCCGGCGGATCAGAGCAGGCGGCGTCTGACCGCTGGGGTCATGCTCCGAGGTGGCTGCCCGGGAGGCGCCGTGAGTTCTCTTCCACACCGGCAGCCCACGGCCCGCGGATCCCGCCGGGTGAGGGCCCTTGATTTAGTCCCCCCAGAGGGGCGCGCGGCCTCAGCCACTACAAATCCAGCGGCGCGGCCCCAACCCCAGGCCACTGAGGCCCGGGCTCCGTTCAGTGATCTCAGGGCCCGGATACCCGCGCTGCCCCCTGGGCCTCTTGGCTCTTGGCCCCGAACACTCTGGGCCACGATCTGCGGACGCCTGAACAAACAGACACGCGGACAGAAGGACAGACGGGGACCTAAGCTGGCGGGTAGCGGGCGGCAGGAGCAAGGGCCGCTCGACCCGTAAACAACGTAGCGCGTCAGCTGGGCCCAGTGCAGGCGGCGAGAAAAGGCGGCCCGGATCTAAACTCGGAAGGGACTCGGCGCCTAAGGAGGGGCCTGGGAGGGGTTGAGAGAGGCCCGACAGAAGGAGGTGCAGTCCCTCCCCTCCACTCAGCCTTGAGCTCTCCGGCCCCGGTGCTGGAGGCCCTCGTCACGCAGTAGCGCAGGGGATACCCCAGATCCCTGCCCAGACTGAGTGCCCAGTCTGAGAGCGTGGGGGCGCCCCTGATGCCCAACGCATTTTGCTATATTGTTCTTCATGGCCTTTGGGGCATTCCTTTTGATTTTTTAAAAATATTGCATTAAGTCCTGGCCAGGTCGCTCAGTTGGTTAGAAGGCCAAGGTTGCATGTTGATACCAGGTCAGCACATACAAAAAGCAATCAATGGATGCATAAATAAGTGGAACAAATTAATCTCTCTCTCTTTCTCTTCCCCCTCTCTCCCTCTCTTTCCTCTTGCCTCTTCTCCCTTTCTCTAAAATCAATGAATAAAATTTTTAATACTACATTAAAATATGATTCATCTTGGTCACTTGGGTTTTTGGTACTCCCTTAAGTGTCCTCTCAGCCCAGCCAACGAGTCTGGTCCTAGAGCCCCCTACCCCACCTGAGAGGATGGGCCCCATGTTCCCTCGACCCCCACCCCCACTCTCTCCCAGCCTCACAGAAGGCCCCTGATGTGCACAGCCCCTGCCTTCAATAAGCTCCAGGCCCCAGTTCTGTGGGTGCCCTGTCGTTATTTTTCAAGTTGGAAAAATAACATCTGGGAGAATGTGCAGAATCTCACCAAAGTGAGACAACCAGGCTCTAGACATCCTGGGTACCCTGCAGGTGAACACCAAATTTTCAATTGGCAGACCTGAACTCCCTGTGTGCCTGAATATCGAGTAAATGTCATTCACAAATAGATCATGATGATGGTCAGCTCACCTTATGAAGGGAGGTAAGGCACCTTCAGTATAGGAGACCAGACAGAAGGAAGAATCTGGCTCCCTCAGGCCTCACTTCCTATGTGACCTTGAACCACTGACTTCACTCTCTCCGAGCTGGCCTCTCTTGCATAACGGATGTAACAATACCTGCCTGTCAGATTTGGTGAGCTGCAGGAGAAGCAGAGCATGAGAAGCCAACCAGCACAGCTCTAGGCCCAAGGCCTGCCTTTTTAGATTGCCAGGACCCTGGCCAGCTGCTCGTGTAAGGCACTGAACCTATTCCTGCCTCCAGGCCTTTGCCCTTGTGGCTCCCCTGCCTGTATCCAGTGAGCCCTCCCAGACCACACTTTGTAAATGCTCCTCCCCTCATCCCTTTGTTCCTTTCCCTGCTGTTCACATCACACCTGTATCTCCACCTGAATTTTTTGTTTGTTCTGCATGTGTGTATGTTCTCCCCTCCCTGTAAAGGCAGAAACCTCATCTATCTTGTTCACTGTTTTATACCCAGTGCCTGATATTTCTGTTGCTTAATAAATATTTGTTGAATGAAAGTATCAACATTCAATAAGTAATGGAGATTTACAGTAAGCAAAATAACATGATCCATTTCCTTGTAGATTCACAGTCTAGTGGGGGAAGAGCACCATTCATTAAACAACCATAGGGGGTGAGGGGTTCCTCCAAGGAAGTGATTTTGAACTAAAATCTGAAGATGAGGAGTAAGCAGCCATGGGAAGTATCAGAGAAGTGTTCCAGGTAGAGGGGACAGCATGTGCAAAGACCCAGAGGAGGACAAACAGGTATTCTTATAACTGAAATAGGTGCCATACCTGGAGCACAGGTATGAAAGAGGAAGTTGAATTCATGGGCTGGACAAGAAGGAGCAGAACCTCAACCACACCATGTTGAGGATTCCTGTCACACTAATCCTATAAGAAATGGGTGGGCATTAGAGGGTTTACACAAAAGGGTTAACATAATCAGCTATCTTTCCCAATAATTTGTCTCCATTGGCAATGCGGTAAGAATGGACCCAAGGAAAAGAAATTGAAGGCCACTGCAGTCCCAGAATTGCAACAAGTATGCATTTGATAATGTTGTTCCCCTTCCTTCTTGTGCAAACCTACACAGAGCTGTGGGCTTCCTTGTGACCCTCGGGAGTCACAAACACCATCACAACTATAGGGACACAGCATATGCAGAAAAAGGTGTGAAAAGGGACATGCTGTCCTCTAGAAACACACACACACACACAAAAGCAAGCACCTTGAAATTGAAAGTCAACCTCTGCCTTTTATTGAAATCATTGGAATAGAGATTTCCAGCCAAGATGGAGGCATAGGTAGATACACTGTGACTCCTCACACAACCAAAAGAAGGACAACAACAAACTTAAAAAGAAAAAACAACCAGAACTATCGGAAATTGAACTGTATGTAAGTCTGACAACCAAGGAGTTAAAGAAGAAATATTCATCCAGACCAGTAGGAGGGGCAGAGATGGGCAGCCGGGTGAGGTGAGAGTCCCTGGAGAGGACTCTCAGGGAGGTGGCAGGTGAGGTGGCAGCTGGTGGAGTGGATGGTCCCACATTTGCATGCAGATAAACTGGGAGGAACAACTGAGCAGCAAGACAGACTACAAAACCCAGGGTTCTGGCACAGAAGAAATAAAGCCTCAAAACCTCTGACTGTAAAAATCTGTAGGGGTTGCAGCAGTGGGAGAAATTCCTAGCCGCAAAAACGAGTTCATTGGAAAGACCCATAGGGTCCTAGAGTGTACACAAACCCACCCACCTGGGAATCAGCATCAGAAGGACCAAATTTGCTTGTGGGTAGTGGGGGAAGTTACTGAAAGCTGGTGGAGAGCCCAGCAAGCAGCATTATTCCCTCTCTGACCCCTCCCTCACAGGCAACACCACAACGCAGCCAACTGGATTGCCCCGCCCTGATGAATACCTAAGGCTCTGCCTCTTACTATGTAACAGGCACCCTAAGACCAAAAAAAAAAAAAAAAAAAAAAAGGACCAAATGAAAGAACTAATAAAAGCTCCAGAAAATATATAACTCAGCAATGAAGAGATAGCCAACCTATCAGATGCACTGTTCAAAACACTGGTAATCAGGATGATCAAAGAAATGGTTGAGTATGGTCACAAAATAGAAGAAAGAGTGAGGGCCATACAAAGTAAATTAAAGAAAAATGTACAGGAACCAACAGTGATGGGAGGAAACTGGGACTCAAATCAATTATTTGGACCAGAAGGAAGAAAGAAACATTCCACCAGAACAGAATGAAGAAAGAGGAATTCCAAAATATGAGGAGAGGCTTAGGAACCTACAAGACAACTTCAGATGTTCCAACATCCAAGTCATAGGGGGGCCAGAAGGAGAAGAGGAAGACCCAGAAATTGAAAACTTATTTGAAAAGATAATGAAGGAGAACTTCCCCAATCTGGCAAAGGAAATAGTCTTCCAGGAAGTCCAGGAAGCTCAGAGAGTCCCAAAGAAGTTGGACCCAAGGAAACACACACAAGGCACATCATAATTACATCACCCAAGATTAAAGATGAGGAGAGACTCTTAAAAGCAGCAAGAGAAAAGGAGACAGTCACCTACAAAGGAGTTCCCATAAACTATCAGCTGATTTCTCTAAAGAAATCATGCAGGCAAGAAGGGGCTGGAAAGAAGTATCCCAAGTCATGAAAGGTGAGGACCTATATCCAAGATTACTGTATCCAGCAAAGCTCCCATTTAGAATGGAAGGGCATATAAAGTGCTTCCTAGATAAGGTCAAGTTAAAGGAATTCATCCCCACCAAGCCCTTATTATATGAAATGTTAAAGGGACTTATCTAAGAAAAAGATAAAAAAACTATGAACAGTAAAACAATAACAAACTCACAACTATCAAGAACTGAACATAAAAATAAAAAAACCAAACTAAGCAAACAACTAGAACAGGAACAGAATCACAGAAATGGAGATCACATGAAGGATTATCAGCGGGGAGAGGGAGGGGAGAGAATGAGGGAAAAGGTACAAGACATAAGAAGCGTAAATGGTAGGTACAAAATAGACAGAGGGAGGTTAAGAATAGTATAGGAAATGTGGAAGCCAAAGAACTTACGTATATGACGCATGGACATGAACTAAGGAGTGGGGGCGGAGCGGGCAGTAAGGTGGGTGGGAGGGGGTGTAGGGTAGGGGGTAATAAAGGGGAGAAATGGGAATAAAGGGGGTAATAGCATAATCAATAAATATATTTAAAAAGGAAATTAAAAAAATAAAATCATTGGACTAGAAAAATCACCATTTGGCAATCTCCAAAATAATTAATCCAGGCAAGGACCATGAATGAATGCTAAAACTACTGTTTGGAAGTTTGAGAAGTAACAGGATATTTCCATGGTCTTCAAATAACTCTCTGCAAGATACTTGTCAATAATAAAAGAAAGGAAAAATGGTATCTTCCTGGAGGAGAAAGCTCGCAGATACCTGTTTGTTTTTTTGATGTTTTGAAATGTTTTTTATTGCTGTTCAAATACAGTTGTCCCCATTTCACCACCACCACCACCACCCTGCACCACCCATCCCCACCTCCCACCCTGGAACCTATCCCTCTTTGGCTTTGTCCATGGGTCTTTTATACATATTCCTTGATGACCTGTCCCCTTTTCCTCTGTTATCCCTGCCCCCCTCCCCTCTGGTTACTGTCAGTCTGTCCTTTATCTCAATGTCTTTGGTTATATTTTGCTTGCTTGTTTGTTTTGTTGATTAGGTTCCACTTATAGGTGAGATCATTTGGCATTTGTCTTTTACCACCTGGCTTATTTCATTTAGCATAATGCTCTCCAGTTCCATCCATACTGTTGTGAAGGGTAGGAGCTCCTTCTTTCTCTCTGCTGTGTAGAATTCCATTCTGTAAATGTACCACAGTTTTTGGTCCACTCATTTACTCATGGGCACTTAGGAGGCTTCCAAAACTTGGCTATTTTAAATTGTGCTGCTATGAACATTGGGGTGCATAGGTTCTCTTGGATTGATGTTTCAGAATTCTTAGGGTATAATCCCAGCAGTGGAATTGCTGGGTCAAAAGGCAGTTCCATTTTTAGCTTTCTGAGGAAATTCCATACTGTTTTCCAGTGGCTGCACTAGTCTGCATTCCAATCAACAGTGTACTAGGGTTCCCTTTTCTCCACAACCTCGCCAGCACTTATTGTTTGTTGATTTGTTTATGATGGCCATTCTGACCAGTGTGAAATGGTATCTCACTGTGGCTGTAATTTGCATTTTTCTGATGCCTAGTGATGCTGAGCATCCTTTCATATGTCTCTGGGCCCTCTGTAGACCCTCCTTGGAGAAGTGTCTGTTCAAGTCCTTTGCCCATTTTTTAATTGGGTTGTTTGTCTTACTGGTCTGGAGTTGCTGGAGTTCTTTATATATTTTGGAGCTCAAACCCTTCTCTGAGGTATCATTTGCAAATATATTTCCCCGTATGGTTGGTTCCCTTTTCATGTTGCTGATGTTTTCTTTAGCTCTGCTGAAACTTTTTATTTTGATGAAGTCCCATTCGTTTACCCTTTCCTAAGGGGTAATATGTCTAAGGGACATATTAGTGAAAATATTGCTGTGTGGAATATCTGAGATTTCCCTGACTATATTCTCCTCTAGGGCTTTTATGGTATCATGACTTATATTTAAGCCTTTCATCTAGCTTGAGTTTATTTTTGTGTATGGTGTAAGTTGGTGGTCCAGTTTCATTTTTTTGCATGTAGCTGTCCAGATCTCCCAACACCATTTCTTGAAGAGATTATTTTTACTCCATTTTATGCTTCTGCCCCTTTTGTCAAATATTAATTGACCATAGAGACTTGGGTTTATTTATGGGCTCTCTATTCTGTTCCACTGACCTATGTGTCTGCTCTTATGCCAGTAGCAGACTGTTTTGATTACCATGGCTTTGTAATATAGTTTTATATCAAGTATTGTGATCTCTCCTACTTTGTTCTTCTTTCTCAAAGTTGCTGAGGCTTCTAGGGTCATTTATGGTTCCATGTAAATTTTTGAAATGTAAGCCCTAGCTGGTGTGGCTCAGTGGATTAAGTGCCAGCCTGTGAACCAAAGGGTTGCTAGTTTGATTCCCATCAGGGCACATACCTGGGTTGTGGGCCAGGTCCCCAGTAGGGGGCATTTGAGAAGCAACCACACATTGATGTTTCTTTCCCTCTCTTTCTCTCTCCCTTCCCTTCTCTTTAAAAATAAACAAAATCTTTTAAAAAATAAAGAAAAATTTTTTTTGCAATATTCTACATCTGTGAATTATGTAATTGGTATTAAATAGGGATTATGTTGAATCTATAAATTGCTTTGGATAGTATCGACATTTTGATGATGTTAATTCTTCCAATCCATTAATACGGTATATGCTTTCATTTATTTGTGTTCCTTATTTTCTTTCCTTAGTGTTCTGTAGTTTCTGAGTAAACGTTTTTTACCCCCTTGATTAGGTTTATTCCTAGATTCTTTATCTTCTTATTGCTATAGCAAATGAGTTTTTTTTTCCTGATTTCTGTTTCTGATATTTTGTTGTTGATGTCGAAAAATGCCTTTGACTTATAAATATTGACTTTGTATTCCACTGTTTTGTCAAATCCATTTATTAGGTTGAGCAGGTTTTGGGTGGAGTCTATAGGGTTTTCTTTGTACACTATCATGTTGTCTGCAACAAATGACAGTTTTGCTTCCTGCTTTCCAATTTGGATACCTTTTATCTCTTTTTCTTGTCTGATTTCTATGTCTAGGACTTCCAATACTATGTTCAATAGAAGTGGTGAAAGCAGACATCCTTGTCTTGTTCCAGATCTTAGTGGGAAAGCTTTTAGGTTTTGCCCATTAAGTATGACATTGGCTATAGGTTTCTCATATATGTCCTTTATTATGTTGATGTATGATCCCTCTACTCCCACTTTGCTGAGGGTTTTTATCAAAAATGGGTGCTGTACTTTCTCAAGTGCTTTTTCCACATCTATTGATAAGATCATGTGATTTCTGTCTTTCCTTTTGTTTTTGTGATTTATTACTTTTATTGATTTGCAAATATTGTACCATCCTTGCATCCCTGGGATGAATCCTGCTTGATCATGGTATATGATCTTTTTAATGTATTGTTGGATGCAGTTTGCCAATATTTTGCTGAAGATTTTAGCATCTATGTTCATCAGTGATATTGGCCTGTAGTTTTCTTTCATTCTTGTGTCTTTTTTTGGTTTGGGGATGAGGATGATGCTGGCTTCATATAAAGAGTTTGGGAGTCTCCCCACTTGTTGGATTTTTTGGAATAGTCTGTGAAGGATAGGGGTGAGCTCTTCCTTAAATGTTTTGTAAAATGCTCCTGTGAAACCATCTAGTCCAGGGCTTTTCTGTGCTGGGAGTTTTTTGATTACTGCTTCAAATTCACCAGCTGTTATCAGTCTGCTCAGGCTTTCTCCTTCTTCATTCAGTTTTGGAAGATTACATTTTTCTAGAAATTTGTCCATTTCTCCCAGGTTTTCAAATTTCTTGGCACATAGTTGTTCATAGTAATTTCTTACACTCCTTTGTATTTCTGTGGTATCAGTTGTAATCTCTCCTCTTTCATTTCTGATTTTGTTTATTGGGTACTCTCTCCTTCTTTCTTGATGGGTCTGCTTAAAGGCTGTCGATTTGGTTTATCTTTTCAAAGAACCAGCTCCTGGTTATTGATCCTTAGAATTGTTCTTCTAGTCTTGATGTTGTTTAATTCCACTATGATCTTGGTTATTTCCTTACTTTACAATCTCTAGGCTTTGTTGTTGTTCCTCCAGTTCTTGTAGATGTAGGGTCAGGTTGTTTATTTGAAATATTTCTATCTTTTTTAGGTAGGCCTGTATCACTATGAACTTCCCTCTCAGGACTGCCTTCCCTGTGTCCCATAAGTTGGACTGTTGTGTGTTCATTTTTATTTGTTTCCAGAATTTTTTTATTTCTTCCTTTATCTCATTATTAACCCACTCATTGTTTAATAGCATGCTATTTAATCTTCAAGAATTTAAGTGGTTTTGAGTTTTATTCATTGGGGTTGGTTTCTAGTTTCAGACCCTTGTGGTCAGAGAAAATGTTTGGTATGATTTCAATTTTCTTGAATTTGTTGAGGCTTGTTTTGTGTCTTATCATGTGGTCTATCTTTGAAAATATTCCATGTGTATTTGAAAAGAATGTATATTTTGCTTCTTTGGGATGAAAGTTTCTGTATATATCATTTAAGTCCACTTGATCTAGGGGATTGTTCAGTGGGACAATACTATTACAGATATTTTGTTTGGAAGCTCTGTCTATTTTTGACAGTGGGGTATTAAAATCCCCTACTATAAGTGTGTTGCTGTTTATCTCGTTCTTCGAGTCCTCCAAGATTTTTCCTTTTTTTTCCCCACCCTTGTCCTCCTAGACTTTCATCCCTCTGTCTGGCTCACCCCACATGTCAGGTTCCCAGACTGGCCACAGTGATGACCTCCCCTACATCCCTCAACCATGACCAGAGGCACTTAGGGCTTCTCAGATCCATCCCCCTCGACCCCCACCTCAGCCAGTTCTCAGAAAAACCCTGGGTTTTCACTCCACCCGCACCTGTCCAGCTTTTCCCGCTCCCACCGTAGTGCTTCAAGCCTTGGGCTGGCAGCTGAGCAACCATTTGTATCTCTCTGTCTGTGTGGACCAGTCATTTCAAAGGGTGATGCAGAGAGAGCCTGGGAGGCAGCCAGGGCTCCTGAAGTTTCACAGTTTTTGAGCCCTAACTCTCCCAGCAGACTCCTGACAAGTTCCTTCACTGACAGCTGCCTTTCTCCATACTAGCTACAGCAAGTCATGACAGGATCGGCCCTGGTCCTCACTCAAGATTTTTCTTATATATTTCAGCGTTACTGTGTTGGGTACATAAATGTTTACAATGTTTACGTTTTCTTGTTGGATTCTTCCCTTTAATATTAGGAAGTGTCTTTCTGTGTCTCTTTTTATAGCCTTTGTTTTGAACTCTATTTTGCCTGATGTAAGTATTGCTACCCTGGCTTTTTTTTCCTGCCCATTTGCTTGGAATATTTTTTCCAACCCTTCACTTTCAGTCTGTGTGGTCTTTTGTTCTGAGGTGGGTCTCTTGTAGGCAGCACATGTGCAGGTCATGTTTTCTTATCCATTCAGCTACCCTTTGTATTTGATTGGAGCATTAATTCATTTACATTTAAGATTATTATTGATGGGTACTTATCCATTGCCATTTTACTTCCTTAATACCTGTGTTCTTCTCTCACTTGTTCTTTTTCTTCCTCTTCTTAAAGCAGTGCTTTTAGCATATCTTGCAGTGCTGGTTTAGTGGAGGTGTATTCTTTCAGTCTGCTTTGTCTGGCAAAGTCTTTATTTCACCATCCATTTTAATTGAGAGCCTTGCTGGGTAGAGTAGCCTTGGTTGCAGGTCTTTGCTTTTCATCATTGGGGATATTTCTTGCCATACCCTTATGGCTTGTGGTGTTTCTGTTGAGAAATCAGCTGCTGGCTTTATCAGAGCTCCCTTGTATGTTACTGTTACTTCCTGTTTCACCCTTGCTGCCTTTAAGATTCTTTCTTGTCTTTGAATTTTGGCATTTTAATTATGATGTGTCTTGGAGTGGGCCTCTGTGGGTTCCTCTTGATTGGGGTCCTCTGTGATTCCTGGACTTGTGTGACTTTTTCTGTCATCAAATTAGGGAAATTTTCCATCGTTACTTTTTCAAGCAGGTTTTTGTAGCTCTTGCTCCTCTTCTTCTCCTTCTGGTATCCCTATGATATCAATACTATTAGGTTTCATGTTCTCCTGCAGTTCCCTTAACCCCTCTTCATTCTTTTTGTCTTTTTTCATTTCTTGCTCTATCTGGGAGTTTTTTTCCTACCTTGTCCTCCTGCTAACTGATTCAGTCCTCTGCTTCATCTAGCCTGCTTTTGATTTGTTCTACTGTGTTCTTCAGTTCAGAAATTGTATTCTTCACTTCCTCTTGGCCTTTGCTGATAGTTTCTCCTTTTTCATGTTGGTATAGTTTGCAGTGAGTTCTTTGTAGTTTCTCTGTAGTTTTTGGTAATTCTCACTGAGCTCATTGATCTTCCTTATAACCATTGTTTTCAACTGAATATCTGACTTGCCTGTATTTCATTTAGCACTCTTTCTGAGGATTCCTCCTTTCCTTTCGATTGGGGAGTTGTTTCTTTGTCTTACGAGTGTTTGTGAGACTCTTCTTGTTTGCTTCTTCTTTTTAAATTGATCTGTTTTGACTCTCTGAGTTTGTGGTGTGAACTTCTATGGTAGGAGACTGTGAGATTCAATGGTGCAGTCTCCTTGATCTCCTGAACTTGATGCTCTTGGGATGCCCTTTATGCCATATATGTTGGCTCTCTGGATGTAAATGAACTTTGATTATTGTTGAGTCATTCTTTGGTGGGTCCTTCCCTCATGCTGGTTGACTGAGGGTCACTCTGCCCATAATATCTTGTATGCTGTTGTACAGGTGCTGCCAGAACAAAACCACAAAACCCAGGAAACAAACCCACATCTGCAAAAGTAACTCTGCCCCTCTGCAATCCTACTATCAACAGCAAATGAACCAATATTAATAAGAGTGTAAAGAGATTAAGAATATTATACAAAAGGAGAGAAATAAATTATAGTAGAAAATCTAGAGATTTAATATGCACATATTTGATGGACAAGAAATGAATGTTTAAAAGCTATGCAGGAAAGAAATATCACAAATCATGGAGAAGACCACATTGGATTTTGTCTTGGTAGCCTCTAGTATTTGTCACTGTTTTTTCTTTCTGGATCTGCCTTTGGAAATGTCAGATGTTGACCCTGTCTGACCTTAGGCAGCCTGCTCTGAGACTGCTAGGAGTCTACTGTTTGTGGCTGACTCCTTCAGTAGTTATTCTAGTCACTCTGCACTTAGCAGTCAGGCTTCAGCACCACAGAGCTGGGGCAGAGTCCCTCCTGGGGTCAGGGCTATTGTTTGCCCTCAGGCTGCTGCCACTTGGAATGGAGTAGTCTGTCTGAGCAAGATGGCTGTTGCTGGGATGACTCAGCACCGGGATCCCAGCGACTCCTGTCTCAGTTCTCTCCCCAAATCCTCTGTCCCCAGTCTCTTCTCAGGCTTCGCCAGCCCACCCCACCCCTGCTGAAGACGAAGGTAAGTGACTGCAAATGAAAATTTATGTGTTGGCCCTTTAAACAGCTCTTTGCATCTCCAGCTGTCTGTCTCTGGCAGAGAGCAACCCTGCCACTTTTCACCACTGGTTGTTATTTGTGTACTTTTTGGGCTCTGGTGCTCTAGGCTGGGGATCCCAGCTTAGGGTTTAGACCCCACACTTCTCAGGGAGATCCAACTGGTCCTTTAATTGTCCCTCCGGCACTGCCCCCTGTGGGTGCTCAGCCAGCCCTCTCTATTCTCCACCACACTCCTTACCAGTCAGTTAGTGCTGAAGATGATTCTTCTGTCTGTCCGAAGTTATAAGTCTTCCTTCTCACTATTGTTCAGTTTGTTCTGGGTGATTTCTCCACAATTTAGTTGTAATTCCATATTGGTCCTGCGAGGAAGTTAGGGTGGCTTCCATTCACTCCTCTGCCATCTTGCACCTCTCCTTGTGCCCCTTAATTAAGTGATCAAAGTTGGTCCTGAATATATTTTGTAATAAAAGACACTAATGGGAGCATTGAAGACTGAAAAGGCCAATTTGATAATAGTATTGTATCAATATTAATTTTTATCATTGCACTGAGGTGATGTCAGAGAATGTCCCTGATTTTAGGAAATGCACACTGAATGAAGAATGTAGGGCCAAGGGGACATAATGTCTACAATTTATTCTCAAGTGTTTCAGGGGTAATAAGAGGCAGAGAGAGGACAGAGCAGATGTGACTGAGATGACAAAAGTGGTGGACAGGGAAGAGGGTGCACATGGGTTCCCCGCACTGCTGGTGCAGATTTCCTGCCATCATCACGTCAGCATAAGAAGTTTTAAGGTTTGAAAAACTATTTGGGGACTTTTGTTTGTTTTTCTTCAGTTGGCTTTGGTTTGACATTTAAACACATTGTGTCCTCATACATGATGGGTTCATGGTTCAGGAACATCAGCATCTGATGCTCTGCTTTCATTTCCCATGAAGGAGGGCTTGGGGAGAACCCCCCCCCCACCCAACCTGGGGTCTTTCTTTAGCAGGTCCCTTTGGCACAATGTCCCTCCATCTAGCTGCTTTCCATTTCATTGAAGCAGGAAATTTATTATAAATCCTGACTCTGGTGTTGTCATGGAAACCTGCTTTAATACAGTACATGTAGGAGAATGGAGAAGGGAGGACTACAGATTTCATTTGTGAATTACAGCGCAAAAATCCAATATCAAGAATTCACAACAGAATCAGGCCAAAGATGAAAAGAACACTACACAACCACCAGGACCAAGTGGAACTTGAACCAGGAGTGCAAAAATGGTTCAGTGCCAGGAAGTCTAGTCACTGGGGTCGCTTCAGTCACAGCCGCAAGGACAGGAGGTTCACGCTGGGCTCGTCCCTGCTACCACAAATGTATGTGATGAATTCTGTAGCCATTCAGAAATGTAACCATAAGACTCTACATTATGGAAGTTTTGTTTTATAAGTTCAGAAGAGGGAATATTTCTTTACTCAAGACACAAATCCCAAATCTAAAAATAAAACATTTGGCTATGTAAACATTAAGATTATATGAAAAGAAGAAATTATGCATAAAGTTGAAAGTCATTTTTAAAGTGAGAAAAACAGGCAACTCAAATGACAGATAAAGGCATACATTCCATTATAATGCATAATAGGTAATACATAATATTAATTTTTCCAGTGAGAAAAATAATCAAAGCACTTGTTTTCCAAAAATTTTAATGGTGATGCATATAAATAGGCAGCTCACAGAAACAGACTACTGAAAACAAAAAAAGAAAAGAAATACAAAGGTATTTAAACATAGAAAAGACCGTTTAGCCTTCCCAGGTCACTGAGTTTGTCAACACACAGAAAAACAGGCAACATAATGCAGAGGTTTGTGAGAAACAGACCTCTCAAAAAATCACCAGTACAGCCCTGGCTGGCATAGTTCAGTGGATTGAGCGTGGGCTGCGAACCAAAGTGTCACAGGTTCGATTCCCAGTCAGGGTACATGCCTGGGTTGCAGGCCATGACCCCCAGCAACCGCACATTGATGTTTCTCCCTCTCTCTCTCTCTCTCCCTCCCTTCCCTCTCTGAAAATAAATAAATAAAATCTTTTTTTAAAAAATCACCAGTACGAACAGTTTCAACTCCAGTAGCAATTTGGCGATGACTTTCAACACCTAAATTGTGTCGACCTTCTTTTCCCACGGGTCTCACTCTTGGCAGTTATTCAAAAGAATATCCAACTTAGCCTGACCACTGTGGCTCAGTTGGCTGGGCATCACCCTGCAAAGTGGAATGTCACCAGTTTGACCTCCAGGCAGGGTGCAGGCCTAGGCTGAGGTTTCGGTCAGGGTGTGTATGAAAGGCAACCAATCAGTGTTTCAGCGACACCTATACATTCTCCTCAATATCTACCTAATCAATTCAAACATTTTTAATTTTCCCATTATTTCTCTTTTCTTTCTTCTCTGACACCACTCACATATGATTTGCACCAAGTTCTTATATTAATGTGAACTATTCTCTAATATTTTTCATGAGTTCTATTTTTCCCCCTTAGAAACTTTGAGGCTATGGAGCCAGGATGTGAAACTGGTGTAAGAAAATGGACACTTGAACTAGTGGAAACAGTGGGATCGTGGTTACCAGGGTCCAGGGGGGTACATAGAACTGGGGAGACACTGTTGGTCACAACTTCTAACTAGTAGGTAAGTTCTGGAGATCTAATGCACAACACTGTGATTATAGTCAGTGATGCTAAGTTACCACTTCAAAGTTGCTCAGAGACTACACCCTAACTGTTCTCAACACACTCACACACACAGAGAAATGACAAACTTGTTACACGATAGAGGTGTGTGCATCAGACCAATACAATGTGCATCTTAAACACACACAGTATTCTGTCCATTATATCACAGTATTTTTAAAGATTTTATTTATTCATTTTTAGAGAGGGGGAAGGGAAGGAGAAAGAGAGGGAGAGAAACATCCATGTGTGGCTGCCTATTAAGTGCCCCCTACTGGGGACCTGGCCTGCAGCCCAGACATGTGTCCTGACTGGGAATCCAACCAGCCAGGCTTTGGTTCATGGGCCGGCACTCAGCCCACTGAGCCACACCAGCCAGAGCACATCACACTATTTTTAAAAGGAATGAAAGAAGCAAACAGACCTCTTATACTTAAGAGGTCTATGACTGTCCATCCACACAGAGATGTATCACAACAGTGCCATGGGCTCTGTTATTCCCAAAATCTCTGTTTCTGACCCTGATTCAAATACTTTGGGTTATTGGTTTTGTTTGACTATTTTTATTGAGGTGAAATACATATAACAGAGAATTTACCATTAACCACTTTAAAGTATAGAATTCAGTGACAGACAGCCCATGATGTTGTACAACTATTGCCACGGTTTAGTTCCAAAAGTTTTCACTGCCCCAGGAGGAAATTGTGTTCATTAAGCAGTCGCTCTCATTCCCCCTCCGCTCAGCCCCTGGCAACTGCTGGTGTCCTTGCTGTCGCTATGGATTTGCCAATTCTAGATGTTCCCTGTAAATGGAATCCTACAGTATGTGACCCTTTGTGGCTGGCTACTTTTACTCCATAGCATAATATTTCCAAGTTTCAGCCATGTTTTGTAAGTGCATTGGTACCTCACTCTTTTTAATTGCTGAATGATGTTCCAGTGTCCACTAGGACGCGGGTCCTCAGAGCCGCACCGCCCCCCCCCCCCCACTCCGGCCCCGGCTGAGCTAAGCTCGGCCCTCGCGGTGCAGTCCCAGGCCTGCGGTGTGGTGCAGGCGCGCGCGAGGGGCGCCTGGGTGATGGGCTTCTCCTGCCTCCTGGTGCTGCCTGGGCGCAGTCAAAACTGAGGTTTCATCCTAGGAAGTTTCACAGAATTTGAATGGCAACGAAACTCATAGAGTACAATGCTTAGAATACGGAGGAAGCTTCCATTTAGAACTATTATTTGTATCTGAATAGGACAAAAAATGTTAAGGACGTATCACCGACTTGTGGGGAGACAGGACTCCTGCGACCTGGCTGCCCCTGCTTTCTCTCCTCCCCCACAGCCCAACGCAGTTTTCGAGAAAGGTGGAAGATGTGAGGAAGCCATATAAAAATACTTCTACTTCTCAAAAGCATTTATTTTCATAGTTGCAATGTACAGGACCCTTTCCTACTGGCTGAGAGTAGTGACAGACACTTGAATCAGGTAGAAAAGTATTATGTAAAAATTTATAATTAAAGAAACTGTCTTCTAACATTTAAAAAACAGGAAAATATTCAGTAATATACCATGACCTTCTAAGAAAATCAGTTAAATCTATGTGTACTAAGATGAGAAAATCTCCATGGTATATCTTATTATACAAAAATAATAATAAATGAAGAATAATGTAAATAGAATACTACCATTTGTGTTTTAAATGAAGTGGACCAACACAAATTCATATACGCTCATTCACAGATGTTTCCACATTTACAAAATATCTCCCAAAGAATAAACAGGAAACTGGCAATCCTTTTTGTCTGTCTAGATTGTTTTAACCCTGTTTGTAAATTTTCTTTTTACAAATCAGCGTGAGACACCATCACCTCTCAGAGTAACATCAGCACATGTACAAAGTGAAATAAAATAAAACACAAAGGAAATATTTTAACAGCAATGCTCTGACTCATTTTTTAAAACTATGGTACTTTATAAGGGAACATGACATAGGGCTTCAATAAATAAATACACCTTATTTCTGTGTAAAAAAAGATATTACATAGAAGCCATTCTCTTCCCTACCTCCAAAATAATTTACAAATCCAATTCAAATCAAAATCTATGTCTGAAAGGACATAGGAAAATTATTCTGGAATTCATGTGCAGGAAGGCCCCTCAGTCTCCAGGCGGCGAACACTTGGGCCCGGTCACCCCTCATCAGCAGGCTATTCCTTGCATCCGAGGTGTTGAGACGCGTCCCTGGTCTCAGCACCAGAGGACAACCACCAATGTCTTAAGACATCTCCAAGGGGGACCTAAGAGGCAAAATCCTAGCTGGGAACCACTGCTCTAAAAGGAATAATTAAATCAGCATATAGAAGAATTCTGGAAAAGAAAGGTACTTGGGAAGGCAATAACATTCTCAGGTATAAAAACATTTAAATCTTATAAAGCTGAAATAAATGTAAATAGGTACCAGGATAGGCAGTTGAATCAATATGTGTGAACGAGTCATCTAGAAATATACCCCAGTTTTTAGTAATTTATGTCTTAAGTATATGGATATTTTATTGAATTTATTGGGGTGACACTTGTTAATAAAATTCTATAGGCTTCAGGTATACAATTCTATAATATTGTATTGTGTTCACACCCAAAGACAAGTCTCCTTCCCTCACCATTTTCCCTCCCTTAACCCTCTTCTACTCCTCTACCCCTCTCTCTAGTAATCACCATACTGTTGTCTGTGTCTATGAGTTGTGTTTTGTTTGTTTTTTGTTTTTGCTTAATCCCTTCACCTTTTTCATCCAGCACAGCAACCCTTCTGCCCTGACAGCCATCAGTCTATTCTCTGTATCTATGAGTCTGTTTCGATAATGTTTGTTAGGTTTTGTTCATTAGATTCCACATACCAGTGAAATACTATGGTGCAAATCTTTCTGTGACTGGCTTATTTAACTTAGCATACTAATCTCTAGGTCCATCCATGCTGTCACAAAAAGTAAGAATTTCTTCTTTTTCGTAGCCAAGTATTTCATTGTGTAAATGTACCACTGCTTTTTAAAAAGATTTTACTTATTTATTTTCATGGGGAGGAGGAGGGAGAGAGAAAGGTATAGAGAAGAGACATCAATGAGAGAGAGAAACACCGATTGGTTGCCGTTCCTGTGGACCCCGACCAGGGATCAAACATGTAACCCAGGGATGTGCCCTGACCAGGGATTGAACCAGCAACCATTTGCTCCCCGGGACAATGCCCAACCAGCTGAGCCACACTGGTCAGAATTATACCACTGCTTTTTTACCCACTTGTCTCCTGACGGGAACTTGGGTTGCTTCCAAATCTTGTCTACTACAAATAATGCTGCAGTGAACATAGGAATACATGTATTATTTCAGATCACTGTTTAAGGTTTCTTTGGACTTCACTAATCAGGAGGCAGATACATTTTAATTTTTTGAGGTAACTCCATACTGCTTTCCACAGTAATTACACCAGTCTGCATTCCCACCAACAGTGCACTAGGGCTCCCCTTTCTCCACATCCTTGACAGCACTTGTTGTTTGTTGATTTATCGATGATGGCCATCCTGACAGATGTGAGGTGATGTCTCATTGTGGTTTTAATTTTCATTTCTCTGATGATTAGTGACATTGAGCATCTTTTCACATGCCTACTGTCCATCTGTATGTCTTCTTTAGAGAAATGTCTATTCAAGTCCCTTGATCATGTTTTAATTTGATTGTTTGGTTTTGGTGGTGAGTTTATAAGTTCCTTATAAATTTTGGATATTAACCCTTTATCAGATGTATCACTGGCAATATGTTCACCCATTCAGTGGGCGGTCTTTTCATTTTCTTTTAAGCTTTTCTTTATTTTTAGAGAGGGGAAGGGAGGGAGAAAGAAAGGGACAGAAACTTCAATGTGCAAGAGATACATCGGGTTGGTTGCCTCTTTCCTCTCGCACACCTCCCAACCAGGGACCTGGCCCACAACCCAGGCGTGTGCCCTGACTGGGAATTGAACTGGCGACCTTTTGGTTCGCAGGCCAGCACTCAATCCACTGAGCCACACCAACCAAGGCTGTCTTTTCATTTTCAAAGTGAGTTGATTTCCTTTGCTGTGCTAAAAATTTCAGTTTGATGTAGTCCCACTTGCTTATTTTTTCTTTTGTTTCCCTTGCTCAGGGAGATGTATCAGGAAAATATTGCTACTACAGCTGTACTGGGTTTTAATGCCTATGTTTTCTTCTAGGATTTTTATGGTTTCAAATCTATAATAACATTTAAATCTGTAATCCATTGTGAGTTAATTTTGTGTAAGGTATAAGAAGGTGGTCTAATTTCATTTTTTGCACATATCTGTCCAATTTTCCAAACACCATTGAATAGACTATCTTTACCCCATTTTATGTTCTTGCCTGCTTTATCATAGATTAATTGATCATATATGTATGGGTTTATTTCAGGCGTCTCTATTCTGTTCCATTGATCTACGTATCTGTTTTTATGCCAGTCCCATGCTGTTTTGATTACAATGGCCTTGTAGTATAGATTGATATAAGCTTGCACGATTCCTCCAATTATGTACTCCACTCTCAAGATCGTCATTGCTATTCAGGGTCCTTTGTCAGGGTCCATATCAACTCAGGGAATATTTGTCCTTGGGCTGTGAAATATGCCATTGGTATCTTGCTAGAAGTTGTGTTATATCTATAGGTTGCTTTGGGTAGTATGGACATTTTAATGATGTTAATTCTTCCTATCCATGAACATGGTATTGCTTCCACTTATTTATAACTTCTTCAATTCCTTTCTTCAGTGTCTTATAATTTTCCAAGTATGGGTCTTTTACATTCTTGGTTAAATTTATGCCTAGTTATTTCATTTTTAGTCCAATTGTAAATGGGGTTGTTTTCTTAATTTCCTTTTCAGATAGTTTATTATTGGTGTATACAAATTCAACTGATTTCTATATATTAATTTTGTATCCTGCTGCATTACTAAATACATTTATCAGTTCTAGCAGGGGGGTTTTGTGGAATTTTTGGGTTCTCTATATATAGTATCATGTCATCTGTAAATAATGACAATTTTACTTCTTCCTTTCCAATTTGGATGCTTTTTATTTCTTCTTCTTGTCTGATTGCGGAGGCTGGACTTCCAGTACTATGTTGAATAAGAGAGGTGAAAGTGGACATTGCTGTCTTGTTCTCACTTTATAGGGAAATGCTTATAATTTTTCCCTATGTAGTATGATGTTGGCTGTGACCTTTATTACTTTGAGGTACGTTCCCTCTATTCCCTCTTTATGAGAGATTTTATCATAAATGGGTGCTGGGTTTTATCAAATGATACTTCTTCACCTATTGATATGATCATGTGGTTTTTATCCAGTTTGATTATGATGTGTATCACATTTATTGATTTCAAGATATTGTACCAAACTTGCATCTCTGGTATAAATCCAGTTTATCATTGTGTATGAACTTTTCAATGTATTGCTATAACTGGTTTGCTAATATTTCGCTGAAAATTTTAGCATCTACATTCATCAGGGCTATTGGCCTATACTATTCTTCCTTTGCAGTGTCTTTATTTGGTTTTGAAATTAGGATAATGCTGGCCTCATAAAATAACCCTCATAAAATAAGCATGGAAGTCTTCTCTCTTCTTGAATTTTTTGGAATAGTTTGAGATGCATAGGTGTTAGTTTTTTAAATGTTTGGTAAAATTCACCTGTGAAGCCATCCAGCCCAGGCTTTTTGTTTGTTGGGAGTTTTTTTTTTATTACTGCTTCAATTTCACTAGGTGTACTCTGTCTATTCAGATTCTCTGGTTCTTCCTGATTCAGTTTTGGAAGGTTGTATATGTCTAGAAATTTATCCATTTTGTCCAGATTGTCCAATGTTTTGACATATAATTGTTTGTAACATTTTCATACAACCCCTTGCATTTCTTTGGTGTCAGTTGTTACTTCTCCACTTTCATTTCTGTTTTTATTTATTTGGGTCTTCTATCTTTTTTTCTTGTACTATTTTTTTCTAGACTGTATTTCACTCATTTCTGCCCTGATCTTTATTATTTCCTTTTTTGAATTCACTGTGGTCTTTGTTTGTTGTTCTTTTTCTACTTCCTTTTTTTACGTGTAAGTTTTGACTGTTTATTTGAGATTTTTCTTGTTCCCTGAGGTGGGCTGTAATGCTATGAACTACCCTCTTAGGATTGCTTTCCTTGTGCCTTTTAGATTTTGGATTGTTGTGTTCTTCTTTTTATTTGTTTCAAGGTATTTTTCATTTCTTCCTTAATCTCATTGTTCACCCATTCATTGTTCACTAACATGTTATTTAGCCTCCATGTCTTTGTGTGTTTTTCAGTTTTTTTCTTGTAATTCATGTCTAGTCTCATAACATTATGATCAGAGAAGATGCTTGATATGATTTCAATCTTCTTAAATTTATTGATACTTGTTTTGTATCCTAACATGTGGTCTATCCTAGAAAATATTCCATGTGCATTTGAAAAGAATGTATATTCTGCTACTTTGGGGTGAAATGCTCTGAAGATATCAATTAAATCCATTTGATCTAGTCTGTCATTTAAGGCCTGTGTCTCCTGGTAGGTTTTCTTTCTGGAAGATCTATCCATTGATGTCAATTGAGTGTTAAAATCCCCTACTCTGTCTGTATTACCTTCAATCTCTCCCTTTATGTCCACAAAGATTTGTCTTATAAATTTAGGTGCTCCTATGTTGGGTGCATAAACGTTTACAAGGGTTATCTCCTTTTGTTGGATTGCTCCTTTATCATTGTGTAGTGTCCTTCTTTGTCTTTTATTATAGTTTTTGCTTTAAAGTCTGTTTTTTCAGATATAAGTATTACTACCTCAGCTCTTTTTTTATTTACATTTGCATGAAATATCTTTTTCTACCTTTTTACATTTAGTCTGTGTGTATCTTCTGTTCTGAGGTGGGCCTCTTGTAGGCAGCATATACATGGGTCTTGTTTTCTTATCAGTTTAGCTACTTTATGTCTTTTGATTGGAGTATTTAAGCCATTTACATTTACAGCAATTATTGGTAGGTGTGTATTTATTGCCATTTTATTCTATTAATTATGTTCCTTTATTTCTTCTCCTCCTTCTCCTTCTTCCTCTTCCTATTCTTCTTCTTCGAGAAGACCTTTTAGCAATTCTTATTAAAAAAAAAAAAAGCTAAGGTCCTTTAGTTTTTTTCTTGTATGGAAGCTCTTTATATGTCCTTCAATTGTAAATGATAGCCTAAATTCTAAAATAGTTTCATCACTTTGAATATTCCACACTGTTAGAAATGCACAAGAGATAGAGGTGGGAGGAGCCAAATGATCTGATCCAAATGCCCTTATTTGGAGCTAAACTACAAGCAAGCTGAGTCCGAGCAGACTGCAGCAGCTGAAGGAGGCAAGAATGAGGTTTTTAAAAGAAAAAGCATGGGGTCATGGGGGATTAAAGTAGGGGTTAGTTTCTTGTTCTTCTAGACTGTTGCCTCAGAGTTTCAGGATGTCAGTCAGGACCATGGGTTAGGTAAAGGGCTGGGCTACTCCCAGGTACAGGAAGGTCAGTCTGACTGCTGGCCATTGTGGCTGGTACCAGGTGTCTATTATGCAAAATGGGAGAAAGTTTTGATGAAGCTCAAGCTATCAGGCAAGCTGGGATAACTGAGTCATGAGCAATCAGGCAGGTCGGAAAGCTGGCCTGACCCTTTCACATGTGAATCCCTCTGGCCTGAAACGTTTCTGTTGAAAAATCGACGTCAGTTTTATGGGAGCTCTTTTGCAGGTAACTATCTTTCCCTTGCTGCTTTTTAGATTTTCTCTTTGTCATAAAATTTGCCATTTTAATTATGATGTGTGTTGGTGTGTGCTTCTTTGAGTTCAGCTTGTTTGGGACTCTCTGCACTTCCTGGACTTGTACATCTTTTTCCTGCCCCAGGTTAGGGAAGTTTTCAGTCATTATTTTTTCAAATAAGTTCTCAATCCCTCCTTCTATCTCTTTTTTTTTTCTGGTTCTTCTATGATGCAAATGTTTCACTTCATGTTGTCCCAAAGGTCCCTTAAACTCTCCTTATTTATTTTTTATTTATTTTTTATTTTGCTGCTCCAATTGGGTGTTTTCTGCTACTTTTGTCTTCCGAATTGCTGAATCCATCCTCTGCTTCATCCAACCTACTGTTTATTTCTTCCAGTGTATTCTTCATTTTGGATATTGTGTTCTTCACTTCTGATTGGGTTTTTTTTAATGGTCTCTATATCCTTTTTCATGCTGTTGTAATTCTCATTGAGTTCCTTAAGGCTCTTTAGAACCATTTTTTAAAACTCTATATCTGATAAATTACTTGCTTCCTTTCATTTTAGCTCTTTTTCTGGAGATTTCTCCTGTTCTTTTATTTGAAGCAGATTTATTTTTCTCACCATTTGGCTGCCTCTTTGTGTTTGTTTCTATATATTAGTTAGATCTACTATGACTCCCAGTCTTTGTAGGGTGAATTTATATATTAGGTGTTCTGTGGGGTCCAGTGGTACAGTCTCCTTGATCACCTGAGCCTGGTACTCTAGAAATGTCCCTTGTGTGGGTTATGTGGGTCCTCCTGTTGTAATTGAGTCTTGATTGCTAGTGGCCTATTTATGCATGGGGTCAATCCTCAGGCTGGCTGATCAACCCTGACCATATTGTATGAGCTGTTGTGCAGGTGCTGACCACATGGAGCAGAATTTGTCTCTGCAGGATCTGGTGCCTGCTGAAATTTTCCATAAATATGCTGCTTGTGAAGCTAATTAGATCCTACTCTGATGTGGTCTGAAGCTGGCCACAGGGTGAGTTGGTTCTGGGACTGTTGGAAGAGACTCTGGGGTGGACCAATGTCAGACACTGCCTGTGACTGACTCTGGGCAACCTGTTTAGAGCTACAAAGTGATCTACAGTTTTTGGCTGCCTCTGCTGGGCCTACATGTGCATAGGAAGGGCCAAGCAGCACACCAAGGCTGGCTTTTACCTGCACCATGCCCTAGGGTAGATCCCTTAGATCCACCTCTGCTGCCTCTGCTTGTTTCACTCAGTCACTGGCTGTAGTCGAGTTGTCTAAGGCAGATTCTCAGTGAGCCACCAGAGAGGGCCGAGAGGTGTTCACCAGACTGAAACAGGTTCAAACGTGCTGCCAGTGCTGGGTCTGAGTGCACTCAGCCAATGTCCCAGGTACACCAAGTCTAGCTGCCACCTGCTGGGGGCTTGCACACTTTTGTGGTGGGGCCGAGTCTCAGGGAGTCAGGTGAGGTCAGTAGAGTTTATCTGGCCCAAACAGACCAAGATTTGTCCCTGTGATGGGAGGTCTCTGCACCAGCTGGGCATGTGAGGAAAAAAATGACTCTGTACTAGAGCCACACAACTCAGTCTGTCCCAGAGTCTGTCTAAGTTCAGCGGGGGCAGTCCAGAGGATAGGGCTAGTAGATCTCCCACGAGTAGGTGTCAGTCAGGCTTGGGGAAGGTGGGAACAGTGACCCCCCCACCCCAGAGCCATACAACTCAGGCCGTCTCAGATTCTGCCCAGACCTCAGCAGGGCAGAGCCACCAGAGGTTGGGAAGGTGGAGACAGTGGATCTCCCATGCAAGGGATGCACTGTCGGTCAAGCTCACAGGAAAGTGGGGGGAATGTCTCCACCTCAAAACCACACAACTTAGTCACGGACACCCCCTGAGTCTGCCCAGACCTCCACGCCCTGGCCCAGGCAGCTGACTCCTCAGCAGGGGTGGATTACAGGAAGCCCAGAGAATGAGGCTATTGCATTTCCCCAGGCTGATGCTGCATGGAGGGGGATGCTCCACCCAAGAAAAATGGCGTCTGTGGTGTGGGAGAGGGCTCAACACAGCAATCCTGATGGCTGCCCCTTCACCTCTCTCTGCAGAGCCACAAACCTCCATCTCTTCTCAGGAGACTCTACTCCATTCCATCAGAGTCCAGGGTAAGTGGCTGCAAATGAAATTTTGTGCATTGGCCCTTTAAGAGGGTGTGTCTCCAGCAGATTCCCATCTCTCCCTTGTGGAAAAAATACCCACTGATTTTCACAGCCAGGTATTATGTGGGCACCTCTTCCCATCTGATGCTCTGGGCTGGGGAGACTGGCTTGGAATGGAGACCCCATGCTTATCCCTCTAGAATCTCAGCTGCCAGCCAGGGGAGTGGGGCCAGCCCTTTTCTCACCTCTGCCCATCCCACCTGTCTTGATGTGGCTTCTTCTGTAAATCCTTGGTTATGAGACTTCTCTTCAGCTAGTCTTCAGTTGGTTTTTCAGGTTGGTTGCTCTATAGTTTTGTTGTAATTCCAGTTTGGTTCTGGGGGGCGGTGAGTGTGATATCTACCTCCTCTGCCACCCTTTTGAATCTAGTAATTTATTTTTTTAAAGTATCTTCCAGTAATTTAGAATGAGAAATTTTTTTCTCTGATACTATCACTCAACAAAAAGGGGTGGGATAATTGCCTGGTAATTTGAGAGGGAAATCTAGAGTCTTTAATGAATAGATTTAAAAGAATGGATCTCAAAGAACATTTAACTATAATTTGTTAAATTAAAAAAATTGCTAAGTTAAAAATTAATAATTGTTCTATTCTTCCAAAACAACTTATGAGGATATAGAATGGAATAAGAATTAATCTTCCAAGAGAGCATTTGTTATCAAGTCACCAAAGAAATAGTTACAGCATCAAGATTTCACTCCATGAAAATAAAAATATCTACATCTCCAGAAAGAAATGACCAAAATAGAAATACAAGCAAGAGAACAGGAAAATATATTCAACAAGCAGAATAAAGAAATTCGTATCTATAGTACATAAGGTGTGTTTGTGAGCTGATAAGAAGGGAAAAATGGCAACCACATGGTGTGAAGGGACTGTTTCCAAGAGAAAAAAACTGCCACCGGGCCAAGTGTTCAGTTTCACTCTTGACCCAAGAAAACAACTTGGGTGGGTGCCACAGTTTACCTGATGTATTTGTCAGTTTTTTAAAAAAAGGAAACAAAAGCACAGAGATTCCCACATGATCCAGCCATTCCACCGTTAGGTATATGCCCCCCCAAAAAATATTGAAGGCAGTTGTTTTTACACCCTTGCTCACAGCAGCATTGTCCACAACAGCCAAACAGCAGACAAAGCTTGCATGTCCTCTGGCAGATGATGGACAGATATAATGTGGCCCATCTACACGCTAAAATATTATTCAGCTTTTAAAAGAAAGGAAATTCCAACACCTGCTATAATATAAATGGACCCTGAAGATATTATGCTCAGTGAAATAGGCCAGACACAAAAGGATAAGTATGGTATTATTCCACTTCTTTCGAGTATCTACAATAGTCAAATTCATAGGGAGAGAGTACATTAGAAGTTACCAAGTTACCGGGGGCTAGAGAAGGGGGATGATGGGAAACTGTTTAACTGTAGAGGATTTCAGTTCAGAATAAAAAAATTCTGGGAATCTGCTAAGAGAGTAGAACATGAGCATCTCAACACACACACACACACACACACACAATGTGTGAGTTAATAGGTGTGTTAACTAACCTGATTGCGGTTATTCCACAAAGTAGATGTGGGTCAAATTACCACTTTAAGCATCCACTGCAATTTTATTGGTCAATTACACTTCAATAAACACAAAGAAAAGTTCCAGAGACAGATCGTGGTGATGGTCGCACAATGTTGCGATTGTATTTAATGCTGAACATACCTAAAAACAGTTTAAATGGTAGGAGATATATATATGGATGGATATATATATATATATATATATATCCATATCTATATCCATATCCATGTCCATATCCATTATTTTTTTTAAAGTAACAAACAGGACATGGAGGAGAACACTTCAACACACATCACTCAGTGAAGGAAGCTGGTCCAAAAGGCTACATACTCTATGATTCCAACTGGATGCTGTTCAGAAAAAGGCGAAACTATGAAGTGAAATGATCAGTGGTTTCCCGGGAAGGGGGAGGTGGGGCTGCACAGGCAGAGTACAGGGGGCTCTTAGGTTTGTGAGTCTGCTCTGTGTGACACAGCAATGGTAAATTCATGTCTTCACACATTTGTCGGAACTCCAAGGAGATACAACACCAAGAGCGAACCCTCCTGTAAACAATGGGCTTCGGTTAATAATGTTGAAGATGTTGATTCATCAGTTGTAACAAGTGTTCATATTAACCCAGGATGTTAGTAATTACTTCTAAATAAAGTAATTGAGGGGAGAGGGAAAAGAAGGTATACGGGAATTCTCTATTTTCTGCTCAACTTTTCGGTAAACCTGAAACTGCCTTAAAGAAATTATTTTAGACCCTGGCTGGTGTGGCTCCGTGGATTGAGCACCTGCCTTAAAACCAAAGGGTCGCTGGTTTAATTCCCATCAGGGCACATGCCTGTTCTGTGGGCCGGGGTATCTAGTTGGGGGCGGGTGCGTGAGAGACAAGCACACACAGATGTTTCTCTCTCTTTCTCCTTCCCTTCCCTTCTCTCTAAAAGTAAATAAATAAAAATCTGTTTTTTAAAGAAATAATTTTAGGATTTTTTAAATTTTAAAATAATTTTTTTAAATGGAAGAAAGTCTTGGACCCCTTAGCGAAGACCATCATCGGGATGCCATGAAAACAGCACTGGGAGGGAGCCCCTGTGCTCTTTCCTGAGTGTTTCCGGGAGTCAGGCACCTATCCGGCTCTGACCTTGAAGTCCATGCCCCCTGACACTTGTTGCCTGACCCAGGCATTCCCCCACTGACTCTGAGACCTACCCGACTTCTGGCTGCCTTATAGCCTCTCTAACTTAAAGTTACTCTGTCTTCTCCAGCCCCTGTCTTGAAGTCACCATCCTGATCATTCATTTAACAAATGTTTACTGAACATTTCCTCGGAGCCAAGTTGGGTGTGTCCATTTCCTATTGCTACCATAACAAACTGGTAGCTTAAAACAACACATTTCTTACATTTCTTTCAGTTCAGGAGATCCAAAGTTAAAAATTGTCTTGCTAAGTGAAAATCAAGGAGTTGGCAGGGCTATGTTCCTTCTGAACATTCTAGGGGAAAAATCCCTCTCCTTTTCCAGCTTCTGGAGGCCACCTGCATTCCTTGGCCTGTGGGTCCTTCCTCCATCTTCACAGCCAGCAGCAACAGGCTGAGTCCTCACAATGCTGTCCCTCTGCTTCCCTCTTTCTCCTGCCTCTTTCTTCCACATTTGAGAGGCTTGCAATGGCACCAAACTCATCCAGATAATCCCAGATAATCTCTGCATCTCAAGGTCAGCTGACTGGCAACCTGAATTCCGCTTCCCTCTGTAACCTAACGTAGTCACAGGTTGCAGGAATTAAGATGTGGACATCTGTGGAGGGGCAATTATTCCACCCACCGCACTGGTGCATGTGGCCTTAAGTAAAGTGAAAAAGATCTCCACCTTGTCAAACGCAGTGGAGAAAACAAGCACTAAACATGTGCGGGGAGAAGCGATAATAAAGATAATTGTAGATAGCAGCAAGGGCTGTGAACAAAATGAAACACCAGAATGTGATAAGATATTTAAAATATCACACACTAGATGGCCAAGGAAGAGTGGCTTGCCACAGGGGACCACCTAGTGGTTTGGCACCTGTTGGAGAGGAGGCAAATCTGGTGTCTTCTTGTCCCCTGCTTTTACATTAATGACACCACCACCAGTTTGGAAAAAGAAAACACCAACACTCATAAAAGTGTATCATCTCTGATACAGTAATTCTTCCATCATCTCTAATTACAAAGTAAGTCCATAAGAATTAAACCAGTAGCCATCCTGGGCAATGGAGACCACCATTACATTAGAGATTACAGTTATGCTGCAGACATGTTAACAGGACAGAATTAAGCACCACAGGTCTGTGGTGGCAAGTAGGCATTGTGAACTCCATGAAGCTGACGGAGCATGCTAAATAGAACCACCTGCAGCCTTCAGGGAGTCGGCCACAGCAACATGAAGATGCTTCCCAGCTATTAGCAGTGTATCTACTCAGCCGTCTGGTAGTGGCTCCAGATGCTGGTACGTGTGTGATGTGAAATCTAGAACTTGTAAGAAAACAGCTCATCTGCCCAGCACTTTTTTACTCCTTCGAATGCTTGTACAGCAATTCTCACCGGCGAGGTTTGTAGACTCCGCTTGAAGGGCACAGATAATTAAGTGGAAGGGTGAGTAAGGAGCTGACTTCTAGAAACTATATTCTGATTTAAAATATGCAGAGTTAATTATCAAAAAGATAAGAAATAACAAGTGCTGGTGAGGATGTGGAGAAAAAGGAACCCTCATGTACTCATGCTGGGGTTGTAAAATGGCACAGCCACTGTGGAAAACAACATGGAGTTTCCTCAGAAAAGCAGAAACAGATACTGTGTGACCCAGTACTACCATTCTTGGGTATTTAGTCAAAGGAAATGAAAACACTCTCTCAAAGAGATATCTGCACCCTTGTGATCATTGCAGAATTATCCGCAATCTTCAAGATACAGAAACAACCCAATGTCATTGACAGGTGAATAGAGAAAGAACATGTAGTACTTATACAGTGGAATCTTTTCCACCCTTAAAAAAAAAAAGGAAATCCCACCAGTTATGACATGCATAGACCTAGAGGGCATTATACTGAGTGAAATAAGTCAGACAGAAAAGCAGATACTTCATGATACCGTTATAAGAAGAAGCTAAAAAAACAAAATAAAACAAACCTGAGCTCATAGATCCAGAGAGCAGATTGGTGGTTGTGAGCAGCAGGGGGCGAAGGGCAGGGAAATGGGTGGAGGTGGTCAGAAGAGACAGACTCCCCGTCATGAATTCATGGGCCCTGGGGCACCGTACAGAGATGGCGACCACAGCTAAAAACGCACATGCATAGGCGGAAGCTGCTGCAGAGCGGGGTTTAAAGGCTTCATCATGAGAAAACAACTGTGACATTATGAGGTGCTGGGCGTTAACTAGATTTACTGGGCGAGCATTTCAAAGCATGCACAAATATCAAACCATTAGGCACCTGAAACTAATATGTCACATATCAATTATTTCTGAACCAAAAATAAATGTTTTAACATGCATGATATGAGTCATACCTCATAAGGCTGGGTGAACACTGAAATCAGTGTGTGTGTGTGTGTGTGTGTGTGTGTGTGTGTACATGCATGGGTATGTGTGTATGGGTGTGTACATGTGCATTTATACATATATGTATATGTGTATGTGTGTGTGTACATAGTATCTGTATTTTTTTATTAAGATTAGTGTTAGGATGAGGGTCAGGGTTTGCTCTCTCAGTTAGGGTTAGGATTAGAGTTGGGGTTAGCATGAGGGGTATGGTTGACTATGATTACAATTACATTTAGTCACAGTATTAGTTTGAGTTTAGGGTTTGAGTTTCAATTAAGGCTAGAGTTAGGTTTCGGGTAATAGTTATGCTTAGGATTAGGTTGAAGTTTTGTTTTAGGATGAGGTCTTGAGTAGGGTTAATGCTAGTGGTTAAGGGTAGGGTTAGGATTGAGTTTATGATTAGAGTTCTGGTTAGGGTTATGGTTAGAGATAGCTTTGAGGTCAGAGTTTGGATTTAAGTTCTAATTAGGGTTAGGGTAAATGCTGGAGTTAGGATTTGGATTAAAGTTAGGTTTAAGGTTAGTGTTAAAGTTAGAGCTAGGATTAGGATTAGGTTTAGGTTTAGGGTTGAAACTGAGATGAAATTCACTAGAAAAACCATTTTAAAGTGAACAATTCAGTGATACTTGGTATACTTACAATGTCGTACAACTATTACAACTAGTTCCAGAACTTTTTATCACCCCTAAAAAGTAATCTTGTACCCATGAAGCAGTCACCCACCCCCACTTTCTTCTCCTTCTTGGCAACCATGAATTGACATTCTGTGTCTATGGATTTACCTATTTTGGATATTTCGTGTAAATAGAGCCATAAAACATATGACATTTGTGTCTGGCTTCTCTCACTGAGCATCACGTTTTCAAGATTCATCCATGTTGAGATATCACCTCACACCTGTCAGAATGGCCACCATCAATAAATTAACAAACAAGTGCTGATGAGGACGTGGAGAAAGGGGAACCCTTTTGCAATGTTGGTGGGAATGTAGACTGGTGCAGACACTGTGGAAAGCAGTATGGAGATACCTCAAAAAAATTAAAAATGGATCTGCCTTATGACCCAGTGATTCCACTTCAGGGAATTTATCTGAAGAACCCCCAAACACTGATTCAAAAAATACATGTACCCCAATGTTCATTACAGCATTATTTATAATCACTGAGATCCGGAAGCAGCCCAAGTGTCTATCAGTAGATGAGTGGATGAAAAAGCTGTGGTACATTTACACAATGAGATACTACTCTGCCATTAAAAAGAAGGAAATCTTATCCTTTGTGACAGTGTGGATGGACCCAGAGAGTATTATGCTAAGTGAGATAATCCAGTCATAGGAAGACACGCACCATATGATCTCACTCATATGTGGAATCTAATAAACAAAATAAACTAATAAAATAGAAACAGACTCACAGATACAGAGAGCAGACTGTCAGATATCAGAGGGGGAGGGGGTTGGGGGACTGGGTGAAAAAGGTGAAGAGATTAAGCAAAAAAGATTGGCACACTCCTCCTTCTGGGACACTCTCTCCTTTGCTTCCTCCACAGACATGCACCTGCAGAACTCTAAGGGTCCCCACTGGACTTGCAACCAGGGAGCAGTGGGCAGTAGCAGCTCATCCAGGGCTAACCCCCTGAACCTGTCTCCAAGACTCCGTTTTCTCAGACTTCCCAGTGGACCAATAGCAACCCCACCTTGGCTCACTTCTGTGGCTTCTTCTATTGCTTCTTTTATCCCAAGTCCTTCCAAAAAAAAAAACCACGTCATAGACACAGACAACAACCTGTTGATTAGCAGAGGGAAATGGGGTGAGGGAGGCAGCAGAGGGTGGAGAGGGAATGAATGGCAACAGAAGGAGACTTCACTTGGGGTGGCAAACACACACTGCAATATACAGGTGATGTACTACAGAATTGTATGCCTGAAACCTATATAATTTTATTAGCTAATGTCACCCCAATTGACTCAATAAAAATATTTTTAAAAACAAGAAAAAAATTGTAGCAAGTGTCAGTGCTTCACTCCTTTTTGTGGTTCAGTGATATTTCATTCTCTGGATAGAACACATTTTGTCTATCCACTCATTGGTTAATGGACATTTGGGTTGTTTCCACAATTTGGTTTTTGTGAATAGTGCTGCTATAAGCATGTGGTATAGTGTTTTGTTTAAACATCATTTTCAGATTTTTAAGGACTTGCGGCCAAGATGGAGGTGTAAGTAGACACACTGTGTCTCCTCACACAACCAAAAGGACAACAACAAATTTAAAAACAAAAAACCACCAGAACTGACAGAAAATCGAACTGTACAGAAGTCCAACAACAAAGGAGTTAAAGAAGAAATATTCATCTAGACCGGCAGGAGGGGCAGAGCCGGGCAGCCAGGCAGAGAGGACATGCAGTAAGCGGTGGCAAGCTGTGGATGCAGCGAGGTGGCAGATTACAAAATAATGGTCCCACATCCATGCACAGATAAACTGGGAGGAATGACTGGGGAGTGAGACAGACCGCACAAACCAGGGTCCCAGTGCGGGGAAATAAAACCTCAAACCTCTAACTGAAAACACCTGTGGGGGTTGAGGCAGCAGTGGAGAAACTGCCCAGCCTCACAGGAGAGTTTCTTGGAGTGGCTCACAGGGTCCTAGAACATACACAAGCCCACCCACCCAGGACGTGCACCAGAAGGGCTCACTTTGCTTGTGGGTAGCAGGGGAAGTGAATGAAAGCTGGCTGAGAGCTGAGCAGTGACATTGTTCCCTCTCAGACCCCTTCCTCACATACAGTGCCACAAAGCAGCCAACTGGGTTTCCCCGCTCTGGTGAACACCTAAGGCTCTGCCCCTTACTATATAATAGGCATGCCATGACAAAAAAAAAAAAAAAATGGCCCAAATGAAAGAACAGATCAAAGCTCCAGAAAAAATACAAATAAGCAAGGAAGAGATAGCCAACCTATCAGATGCACAGTTCAAAACACTGGTGATCAGGATGCTCACAGAATTGGCTGAATATGGTCACAAATTAGAGGGAAAAGTGAAGGCTATGCTAGGTGAAGTAAAGGAAAATGTACAGGGAACCAACAGTGACAGGAAGGAAACTGGGACTCAAATCAACAATTTAGACCAGAAGGAAGAAAGAAACATTCAACCAGAACATAATGAAGAAACAAGAATTCAAAAAAATGAAGAGAGGCTTAGGAACTTCCAGGATAACTTTAAACATTCCAACATCTGAATCACAGGGGTGCCAGAAGGAGAAGAGGAAGAGCAAGAAATTGAAAACTTATTTGAACAAATAATGAAAGAGAACTTCCCCAATCTGGCAAAGGAAATAAACTTCCAGGAAGTCCAGGAAGCTCAGAGAATCCCAAAGAAGTCGGACCCAAGGAGGAACACACCAAGGTACATCATAATGACATTTCCCAAGATTAAAAATGAGGAAAGAAGCTTAAAAGCAGCAAGAGAAAAAGAGACAGTTACCTACAAAGGAGTTCCCATAAGACTATCAGCTGATTTCTCTAAAGACATCTTGTAGGCAAGAGGGGGCCGGAAAGAAGTATTCAAAGTCATGAAAGGCAAAGAGGACCTACATCCAAGATGACTCTATCCAGCAAAGCTATCATTTAGAATGAAAGGGCAGATAAAGTGCTCCCCAGATAAGGTCAAGTTAAAGGAGTTCATCATCACCAAGCCCTTATTATATGAAATGTTAAAGAGACTTACCTAAGAAAAAAAAGATAAAAAATATGAACAGTAAAATGACAACAAACTCACAGCTATTAACAACCAAATCTAAAACAAAAGCAAACTAAGCAAACAACCAGAACAAGAACAGAATCACAGAATGGAGATCATATGGAGGGTTATCAGCAGGGGAGGGGGAGGAGAGAGGGGGAAAAGGGTACAGAGAATAAGTAGCATAAATGGTAGGTAGAAAATAGACGGCTGGGTGGGGTAGGATTAAGAATAGTATAGGAAATGTAGAAGCCAAAGGACTTATATGTACTACCCATGGACATGACCTAAAGGGGGGAAATGCAGGTGGGAGGGGGTGTGCATGGCAAAGGGAAATAAAGGGGGGAAACTGGAACAACTGTAATGTCATAATCAATAAAATATATTTTAAAAATAAAATAAAATAAAATAAACATCATTTTCAATTCTTTTGAGACTATACCCAGAAGTCAAATGCCTGGGTCAGATGGTAACCATTTAACTTTCTGAGGCACCAACAAGCTGTTTTCCTCAACTTCTGCACCACTTCACATTCACATAGCAACGCACAAGTGTTCCAGTGTCCCCACATCCTGACCAGCATTGCTATTTTTAATTTTTCTCTTGCTTTTAATAATAGGCAGTCTAATGGGTGTGAGGTGGTATCTCAGTGTGGCTTAAACGTGCACTTACCTAATGACTAGTGATGTCAGATATCTTTTCAAATGCTGCTTGGCCTTTCGTATGTGTTTTTTGGAGATGGACATCCAAGCCCGCCAACCAGCATGCATTACTATTGAAATCTGGTGATCTGCTCTAACAAACACATCACACCCCAACTCCTTTTCAGCATCTGCTTCCAGAACAGCTGCAGCTCACGGTCCTAACCACCAGGGCACCCGCCCTTCCTCCTCTGGGCTCAATCCCTGCACATCTCTGGGCCACAGGCAGCCTGAGAAAGGCTCCAGCTGGCTGAGACATGTCAGACACTACCACCGGGCTTTCATATGAGATCTCCAGGAGCCGGGAACATGCTTCCCCTAATTCCTCTTCAGTTGTCTCTCAGTTGCTCCCCATAGCTGGATTCACAGCCCCTCCCAATTCTCCTCAACTCCCACGGGCTCCCAGCTCCACCTCACACACACCCAGCTGGCGACCTCCTCTGCACTCCTGAAAGGAAAAGAAGTCACAGGGTCCATGCTGTGCCCTCGCAACCTGTACCAAACCCCCATCCACACCCATCCACCTCGCCTTCCTTCCTCCCCAGAGGTGCTTTGTTCCCATCTGGGGCCAGCCCTTCCCGATGGGAGTCCCACCCCACCATGCCCTCAGGGTGAAATCCCTCAGTCAGCCCACAGTCCTGGGCCTCTGACCTTCACCACGCAACCCCTGCCCCACTCTGTGGTCCCAGACTGAGGCAGCCCATCCCGGTTCTGCCACATCCCACCTGGAGGAGAGGCCATCCACTTCTCTAAGCTTGAAGGTCCCCAGCTGTGACATGGGGCCCTGCCAGGCTCTGATGAGGTTGACAGCTGGAACGCACAGACACGGGCACCAGCGGGGCTATGTCCTGTGTTGGTCAGCTTGGGCTGCTGTGACCCGGTGCCACTGGCTAAGCAGCCAGACGTCCACGGTCAAGTGCAGGCCGAGCCAGTTTCTCCTGAGGTTTCTCTTCTTGGTTTGCAGACACACCTCTGGTGTCTCTCTGCAGTCCTAATCTCTCCTTATGGGGATCTCAGTCATTTTAAATTAGTATCCACCCTCATGGGTTCATTTTAACTTAATTATCTCATTAACGGCCCAGTCTCCAAATACAGCCACACTGTGAGGTACTAAGGATTAGGGCTACAACACATGAATCTAGGGGGACACAGTTCAACACTAACACATCTCCATGAAAAGGGGGAGTCCATTCTCTTTCCTCCTAAAAGCAATAGAAACAGCTGCTTGTCCATTCACTTTGCCTTACCTGTGCATGCCCCTCTGTCTTTGTCATTCAAATGTCCAGGCTGTCCCTGATGTATGTGCAGGCTGCAGAGAATCTGATGGAGTGAGGGTGAGATTTTAAATAGGGTGGTGAGAGAAGCCACCTCTGATGAAGTGACATTAAAGCCGAGATGTGAAGGAGTCAAGGAAGAAATTATGTGAGCACCTGGGAGAAGACTGGCCCCAGCATGTGCAAAGGCCCTGAGGCAGGACTGTGCCTAGCGTGCTGACAGAACATCAAAGTGCACGGGGCTAGACCTTGAAAAGTAGAGCATCACAATCAGCACCAGTAATAAAATAATAATTTCTCACCATCACCACCAGGTTGTCAACAGCCAATAAAACTCCTAGAACTCGGCATCAGCCTCACTCTTCTCCAGGGTAACCTGACCTTAAAGTTCAAGGAGTGGATCCATCTGAAACCTTGATGCGTGTGCTCATTCCAGAAGGTCAGTTTTGAAGTCACATGCTCTGCCCACCCATCAGGCAAGGCCAAAACAATCAGTAAATGATAAGCAGACTCCATGCTGAACAATTCCCACACCCCGCTTGCCCTGACCAGAAAGCCCCTTCTCCCTCCTTGGCTGAGAAATGTGAACTTACTCAATGGTGGGGGAAAAGATAAATAGGTAAAATGATTGTTAAGAGGGGAGATTGTTAAGCTAGCATAGGGTTTCTATGGACATTACGGGCCAGACAACTCCTTACACAGAGGCCATCCTGTGCAGTGTGGGGTGTTATTCGCAGATGCCAGCAGCACCTGCCCAGTGAGGCAGCCAACAGTGTCTCCAGATACCTCCCATGTCGCTGGGAAACGCCACTTTAGAATAATGCTGGCCGCTGTAGCAAATAAATCCCAATGTTTCGATTCTCTCATGCTCACTTCCGTGACCGCCTCTTTCTAGACCTCGGTTTCTAAGTGGAGGGACATCCCCAGCTGATGTATGAGGATGCAAGGAGCCACAGAACAAAGGCCAGTTTTAGTAAATAAAGTTTTATTGGCACACAGCTATGTCCATTCATTTATATGTTGTCTGTGGCTACTTTTCCAACAGAACAGCAGAGCTGAGTAGTTGCAACAGATACCACTGGATCCATAAAGCCAAAAAATGTACTCTTTGGCCCTTTAAGAAAAGTCATGCCAAATCTTGTTGTGGAATATCACACTGTCCTTAAAAGTAGCATGCTAACTCCTATTTTCCAGGTAACAACATAGAGAGATAAACATGATCTATTACTAGGTTGAAAAGAAATGCAGAAAAGTACACATGATACTATACCATTTGGGGAAGATTTATGGCTGTTATTTATTTATTTATTTATTGAGTGTACAAGGTCTGTCCAGAAGGTATCCAGCCATGTAAAATGAAAATACAGACATTTATTGAAAAAGATACCAGATACAGATACATTGCACATAGAACAAGGACGCTTCAGTCCCCTTCAAAGCAGCCACCCTGGGCCTCACACGGGTTCCCATCACCATCAGCTACCGGGCTCTGGCTGCCAAGTCTCTGGTTAGGCTGCAGAAAAAGTCCCTGGATGTTTACCCAGAACTGTGAAAGCACATATCCACACAGAGATTTGCACATCTCTGTGTTCAGAGCTCTGTTTTGTTTGGGGTTTTTTTGAAGATTTCATTTATTTATTTTTAGAGAGGAAGGGAGGGAGAAAGAGAGAGAGAGAGAAACATCAATGTGCAGTTGCTGGGGGCCATGGCCTGCAACCCAGGCATGTGCCCTGACTGGGAATCAAACCTGCGATGCTTTGGTTCACAGCCCGCACTCAATCCACTGAGCTATGCCAGCCAGGCAGAGCTCTCTTTATAGTTACCCTCAACTGGAGAGACAGCCAGTAAACAAACTGTGCACACCTGCAGGACGGGTGTGCGTTCGCAGGAAAGAAAAGAACCAAGTGTGGACACAACAGACCATGGCCCAGTCTCGACATCATCACGCTGAGTGAGTGCCCCACATGCTAAGACAAAAAAAAAAAAGCCCATATATGGCTTGATTCCATTTATATAAAATACTGGGAAATGCAAATTAGTCTGTAGTGACGGAAAACACGTCCATGGTTAATCTTGTTTTTAATTGTGGGTGGTGGGAGGAGAGGAATGGGAGGGAAGCAAAGTTGTGGGAATAATAGCCAGTGGGAAACTTGGGTTAGGGTTAGGGTTAGGCTGGTGTCCCTTTACCTTACTTTATCTTGTGATAAAGTTTCACAGGTATACAAATGTATCAGAACTAATCTAATGTTTTACGGTGAAAATGTGCAGTTTATTATATACTTGTGATGCCTCAACAAGCCACTAGCAATAAAAACGACCAAGTCCCATTTCCTCTAAAGTAGTTCTACACATTCGCACTGTGGCGAAAAAGGTTCTTCTCTCTCTCTGGAGCCTCAGCTTCCCAACCTGCACCACCCAGCTTCCGCTCCTGCCCCCTACCATCCGTTCTCAGCACTGCTGCCGATGGGCTTTGCTTTATCCTAAATATGTTAGACTACATGTATGACGACGCCCCTCCCGGGACTCCCTGTCGCCCCTTTGGGGTGTCCCTGCTGCTGACCTCCCACCACGTTCTCTCCAGATCCCTATGTTTTGGCCAGATCAGGTCTTTCAGCACCAGCCATCAGCTCTGGAAAAAAGCTCTGTTCACTAAATTGTATTTTATAATTCATTATATTGTATACTGAAGACATTGATTATATTATAAATATAATAAATACAAATGCCATTCATCTGTCCATTCAAGGGCACCATGCCAGAGATCATTTCCAGAATACAGCTGGTCTTTCATCCCTCTATGGCTGGTGTCTCAACTAGATAGAACGTCTCCATCTAGGAAACTCTTTCTCATCCATCAAAACCCAGCTTCCAGTTTACTTCCCCTGACTCACCTCTCTCCTGCATTTCATGAAATAAACACCCTCGTCCACTGTACACTTCTACTGTGGAAATAAAAGAACTTCTGAAGCATTCAACTCAAGAAGTGGGGGGAAAGGGAACAAACTGGGGAAGGAGCTCGCCATGGTGACGGAGTAGCTCCTCCTCTGTTAGTGCACAGCAGAAAGAATGGGATTCTGAAACTGAACAGCCACATCTCTAGCCAGTTTGTTAAGAAACAAAGAAAGGAGGCACGTGTAGTTATCTAAAACCAGAAATAGAAAAAAGTCTATAAACACAGGTAAAGATAGGATTTTTTAATTAAAAAATATATATATGATATGCAACTCTGTACTACATTTTTTTATAATCTCAGTGAAACTGAGTTTTCTATAAACATATACATTACAGATATTAACTCAAGAAAGAATAGAACACCTGAACGGATGAATAAACAATGGTAGAAAAAAACTAAGGACATTATCCAAAATAATCTCTCCCAAAAAGGTCAATCCCTAATGGTTATGCCATTGTTCAGCTTTCTAAAGTTCAAGAAACAGGTGAAGATTTTCAAGAGATGGAAAACATCCCGATCATTCTATAAATATTTCAACCCTGATATAAAACTTGACAACCTAGAAACAAAGTTTAAGATCAAGTTCAAAAAATAGAGAAAAAGAAATAAATAAAACCCAAGCTCACAGACTTTTGTTCACAATTCTGAAAATCAGAAAGTTCTATAAACTGAATTTTTTGGATAAGTTTGTCACCAAAACTAAATCGACAACTAATTCATCCAAAGTGATGGGAGCCTCTTTATAGTATCTACGACAACAAATGTGAATATTGAAGCATTTTTGCTGCTAAAATAGTGATGTGCCTGTTTACGAGGCTCTGCACAGCACACTAAGGCTATGGGTAGCAATCCAGCACATGCCCTGTGTTGTACATGTGCGTGCACATGTTAAAGTAGTAATCCACCACGGCCTTGGAGGTTTCTGTCAGGAATGCAGGTGGGACTCAGGATTGGCAGTCCGACCCTTCCTGTCTCCTTGCTCAGTGATATCACACTGGGAGCTTGCAACCAGCCATAACAGGAGTGTTTACACCACAGAAATTGGCAAGAGCTTTGACTTTTTTCTTTCTGTTTACCAGAACTCTACTGAACATTTAGAAGTCTTTTAAACAAAATTCAGTAAGTGAAAGAAAAAAAATAGTGCATATGTGTCTACAAAGAAGGCAGAAAGTTCTTTGATAAACTCTAGATTTGTCCATCATATCAAAACTAAGTTAGCAATGGAAGGAGGTTTTTATTGTCTGGGAAGGAAGGCGAAACAGCATACCATTAAACATGTAGGCTCACAAATTCCATGACCTGCGTTTAAACTCTGATTATTCCATTGGCTTTTTTGGAGGAGAAGAAGGCTCTCTGAACATAAGTTTTTTCCTCTGTAAATGTCTGTTACAATAGTACCTACCTCTGAGGGCTGTTTGAAAGAATTAAGTGAAACAATTCTGTAAAATGCTCAGAAAACTGCCTGGCAGTAAATGGTAGCTTTTGCTATTAATTATTACATGTGGTGGAAAAGATCATACTTTCCTAGAAACAAAGTGTTCCACCACAGCCACTGTGCCGTGATTAACAGAGAAATACAGCTTCCATGTTACAGTTGGGGAGAGGATCTGTCCCCAGGGTTAGAACGCCCTAGTCCTCATCGGCAAGCACTCGAATGTTCTAACCTTCACAGCACAACAAGGAAAAACAAAAAGACAAAGAGGCATCCAAAGAAAAGGGGATCAAGTCATATTTATTTACAGATGATACTTTATTGAACCTAGAAAAATGTAACTGAAAAACTATTACAGTTCATAGGAATTTGGGACAGTACAGGATACAAGGTAAATGCATAAATATTAATGGGGGTTTTTTCATTTTTAATATATTTTATTGATTATGCTATCACAGTTGTCCCATTATCCCCCTTCATTCCTCTCCACCCTGTACACCCTCTCCCACCCACATCCCCTCCCTTTACTTCATGTCCATGTGTCATAAGTTCTTTAGCTTCTACATTTCCCATACTATTCTTGCCCTCTCCCTATTTATTATGCTACTTATTCTCTGTACCTTCCCCCTCCCCTCACTCCCCTATTGCTAACCCTCAATGTGATCTCCATTTCTGTGGTTCTGTTCCTGTTCTAGTTGTTTGCTTAGTTTGCTTTTGGTCATTAATAATTGTGAGTTTGCAGTCATTTTACTATACATGTTTTTTATCTTCTTTTTCTTAGGTAAGTCCCTTCAACATTTTGTGTAATAAGGGCTTGGTGATGATGAACTCCTTTAACTTGACCTTATCTGAGAAACACTTTATCTGCCCTTCCATGCTAAATGAAAGCTTTGCTGGATAGAGCAATCTTGAATTGTAGGTCCTTACCTTTCAGGACTTGGAATACTTCTTTCCAGCCCCTTCTTGCCTGCAAGGACTCTTTTGAGAAATCAGCTGATAGTCTGATGGGAACTCCTTTGTAGGTTACTGTCCCCTTATCTCTTGGCGCTTCTAGGATTCTCTCCTTCATTTTTACCTTGGCTAATGTAATTATGATGTGCTTTCGTGTGTTCCTCCTTAGGTCCAGCTTCTTTGGGACTCTCTGAGCTTCCTGGACTTCCTGGCAGTTTATTTCCTTTGCCAGATTGGGAAAGTTCTCCTTTATTATTTGTTCAAATAACTTTTCCACTTGTTGCTCTTCCTCTTCTGATACCCCTATAATTTGGATGTTGGCATGTTTAAAGATGTCCTGGAGGTTCCTAAGCTTCTCCTCATTTTTTTTGAATTCTTATTTCTCCATTCTTTTCTGTTTGGTTGTTTCTTTCTTCCTTCTGGTCCACTCTAAATTGATTTGAGTCCCAGTTTCCTTCCCATCACTATTGGTTCCCTGTGCATTTTCCTTCATTTCACTTAGCGTAGCCTTCATTTTTTCATCTAATTTGCAACTAAATTCAACCAATTCTGTGAGCTTCCTGATCACCACTGTTTTGAACTGTGCATCTGATAGGTTGGCTATCTCTCAGTCGCTTAAAAGTATTGGTTCTGAGGCTTTCATTTGTTCTTCTGTTTGAACCATCTTTTCTTTTCTTTTTTTCTTTTTTTTTTGGTGTGGTCGTACCTGTTATATATGAGAGGTGGAGACTTAGGTATTCACTAGGGCGGGGCAACCCAGTCACTAGGTTGTGATGCTGTATGTGGGGACGGGGTCCAAGAGGGAACAATGATGCTTCCTCCGCTCTCCATTGGACTTCAGTTTTTTCCGCTGCTTCCCCCAAGCAAACTGGGCCTTTCTGGTGCTAATTCCCATGTGGGTGGGCTTGTGCACCCTGTGGGTCTTTCCAACGACCTCTCCTATGAGGCTTGGAGTCTCTCCCTGCACCTCAAACCCCCACAAATGTTTTCAGTCAGTGTCCCAAGGCTCTGTTTCCCAGGGCTGGGATTCTGGGTTGCGCGCAGTGCCTTGCTTCACAATTGCCACCATGCTGGGTCTGCTGGTTGCCACCCCTTGGCCAGGGTCTGCCAGCCGTTGCTTGCACGCCCAGGGCCCACCTGCTGCGGTCTTTTGAGCCTGGGATGCCTTTCAGCATCAGCTCCAACACTCTTTGTGCCGTGACTCCTCTCTGCCCAGTTGCCCAACTCCACCCCTCCTACTGGTCTGAATGAATGTGTCTATTTTAACTCCTTGGTTGTCCAACTTCCATACAGTTCAGTTTTCTGTCAGTTCTGGTTGTTATTCTGTTTCTAAATTGTTGTCATCCCTATCTTAGTTGTGCAAGGAGGCACAGTGCGTCTACCTATGCCTCCATCTTGGCCAGAAGTCCAATATTAGTAGTTTTGCTACACCAACAATACCAGAAAATGTAACCAAGGAAGTGACTCATTTCATAATATCAACCCAAACTATGTATAACATAGAAATAAAATTGGTAATAACTATAATAACTTAATATGAGTGAAATCATAAAATTGTTAAGGGATATTTAAAAACAAAACAGATAAATATTCCTGGGTGGGAAGAATATTATGAAGATATCACCATATTACAGATTACATAAAAAGATAGATTTAGAAAAAAGAACAGAAAATCCTTTAACAGACTCAAATATAGATAATCATTTGGTATTTATAAGTGAGGGCCCTCAAATCAGAATGCACAAAGCCACATATTCAATAAATGTATCTGGGACAACTGATGAATGATTTGGAAAAACATTAAGTTTTGACCTTCACTTCAACTCTCAAAACCAAGTAAATTTCAGATGGGTAAAATGTTAAAAGTAAGCCCTGGCTGGCGTAGCTCAGTGGATTGAGCACAGGCTGCAAACCAAAGTGTTGCAGGTTCGATTCCCAGTCAGGGCACATGCCTGGGTTGCAGGCCACAGCCCCCAACAACCACACATTGATGTTTCTCTCTCTCTTTCCCCCTCCCTTCCCTCTCTAAAAATAAATAAAATCTTTAAAAAATGTTAAAAGTAAAAAAGCTGCAACAGCACACCACTAGAGGAAAATAAAGATGAATATTTACCAAAAGTCAATAATTTTTTATTTTTTTAATATTTTGTTTTTATTTATTTGTAGAGAGAGGGAAAGTGAGAGAGAGAGAGAGAGAGAGAGAGAGAGAGAGAGAGAAACATCAATCTGTGGTTGTCCCTCCCACACTCCCTACTGAAGACCTGACCTGCAACCCAGGCATGTGCCCTGACTGGGAATCAAACCAGCCAGCCTTTGGTTCATGGGCCAGCGCACAGCCCACTGAGCCACACCAGCCAGGGACAGTTTTTTAAAAGACTAATAAATTCTACTACATAAAAAATTTTAAACTTCTGAGGCCAAAACAGTTTTATTTCATTTTTTCTTCAATAATTGACATTCAACGACCAAAACACATTTTTTAAAACTTAAACAAGAACCCTGGATAGCGTAGCTCAGTGGATTGAGTGCGGGCTGTGAACCAAAGTATCACAGGTTCAATTCCCAGTCAGGGCACATGCCTGGGTTGCAGGCCACGGCCTCGAGGAATCGCACATTGATGTTTCTCTCCCTCCCTCTCTCTCTCTCTCTCTCTCTCTCTCTCTCCCTTCTCTCTCTAAAAATAAATAAATAAAATCTTGTTTAAAAAACTTAAACAAGAAAAGCAAATCTAAAAAATAATATTTTAAACATTTGCCAAGAATACTTTATATATAAGAAATTTTAGGAATCAATAAGGAAAAGATGAAACACCTGACCAAGAGACATGAAAAACGCACAGCTTCATTAGGCATCAAATCTGTGCACATTAGATCAGACTTCCGGCCAAGGTGGAGGCGTAGGCAGACATACTGTGCCTCTTCGCACAATCAGAAGAAGATCAACTACACATTTAAAAACAAAAACCAACCAGAACTGCCAGAAAATCAAACTGTATAGAAGTCTGACAACCAAGGAGTTAAAGGAGGAACACTCACCCAGACTATAGTGGGGGCAGAGTCAGGCAGCCAGGTGGAGAGGATGTGCAGCAAGGTGGCAGCCGGTGGAGTGGGCGGCCCCACATTCATATCCAGATAAATCCAGAGGGATGACTGGGGAGTGAGACAGACCCACAACCCAGGGTTCCAGTTCCAGAAAATAAAGCCTCAAACCTCTGACTGAAAATACCTGTGGGGGTTGAGGCAGCAGCAGGAGGGACTCCCAGCCTCACAGGAGAGTTCGTTGGAGAGACCCACAAGGCCCTAGAATGTACACAAGCCCACCTACCCTGGAATCAGTACCAGAAGGGCCCACTTTGCTTGTGGGAAGCGGGGGAAATGAATGAAAGCTGACAGAGAGCTAGCAGTGACATTGTTCCCTCTCGGACCCTCCCCCACATACAGCATCACAACACAGTGACATGGGTTGCCAGCCCTGGTGCATACCTAAGACTCCACCCCTTATATGTAGCAGGCACACTGAGATGAAGAAATGTGGCACAAATGAAAGAACAGACCAAAACTCCAGAAAAAATACAACGAAGCAATGAAGAGACAGCCAACCTAACAGATGCACAGTTCAAAACACTGGTGATCAGGATGCTCACAGAATTGGCTGAATATGGTCACAAATTAGAGGAAAAAGTGAAAGCTATGCCAAGTGAAATAAAGGAAAACGTACAGGGAACCAACAGTGATGGAAAGGAAAATGGAACTCAAATCAATGGTTTGGAGCACAAGGAAGCAAGAAACATTCAACCAGAACAGAATGAAGAAACAAGAATTCAAAAAAAATGAGGAAAGGCTTAGGAACTTCCAGGACCACTCAAAACATTCCAACATCCAAATCATAGGGGTGCCAGAAGGAGAAGAGGAAGAGCAAGAAATTGAAAACTTATTTGAACAAATAATAAAGAACTTCCCTAATATGGCAAAGGAAATTAACTTCCAGGAAGTCCAGGAAGCTTAGAGAGTCTCAAAGAAGTTGGACCCAAGGAAGCACACACCAAGGCACATCCTAATTATATTAGCCAAGATTAAAGATGAGGAAAGAATCTTAAAAGAAGCAAGAGAAAAGGAGACAGTTACCTACAAAGGGGTTCCCATAAGACTATCAGCTTATTTCTCTAAAGAAACCATGCAGGCAAGAAGGGGCGGGAAAGAAGTATTCCAAGTCCTGAAAGGCAAGGAGGACCTACATCCAAGAATACTCTATCCAGCAAAGTTATCATTTAGAATGTGAGGGCAGATAAAGTGCTTCTCAGTTAAGGTCAAGTTAAAGGAGTTCATCATCACCAAGCCCTTATTACACGACATGTTGAAGGGACTTACCTAAGAAAAAGAAGAAGATAAAAAATATGAACAGTAAAATGACAACAAACTCACAACTATCAACAACCAAACCTAAAAAAAAGAACAAAAACAAAAATGAATTAAGCAAACAACTAGAACAGGAAAAGATTCACAGACATACAGGTCACATGGAGAATTATCAGTGGAGAGGGGGAGGGGAGAGAAAGGGGGGAAGGTACAAAAAATAAGAAGCATAAATGGTATGTACAAAGTAGACAGGGGAGGTTAGGAATAGTATAGGAAATGGAGAAGCCAAGGAACTTAATATGTATGACCCGTGGACATGAACTAAGGTGGGGGAATGATGGTGGGAGGGGGTGCTCTGTGGAGGGGAATAAAGGGGAGAAAAACAGGACAACTATAATCACATAATCGATAAAATATATGTTTAAAATACTGTGCACGTTAAAATGGGGCACACTATTAATACGTCAGCTTGGCAAAACATAATAGTCATTCCCCAGCCCTTATCTGCAGTCTCACTTTCCAAAGTTTCAGTTACCAGTGGTCAACTGTGGTCCACAGACATTTGAGGAAAAGTCCAGAAATAAACAAATCATAAGTTTCAAAGAGCATACCATGCTGAGCCACTTGCTGAAAACTCTCACTGCCCTACTCAGTCCCTCCAGGGACATGACCCATCATCCCTTTGCCCAGCGTCTCCACAGTGGACACATTCCCTTCTTAGCAGTCACTTAGACCCCATGTGGGTCACCCGATCAGCTGTCAGCATATCTCCGTGCCTGTGATCAAGGGACCTTTATTTACTGCATGAGAATAGTGATGCTGGCAATTCAGACATGTCATAGACAACCCACCAGGCGCTTCCTTTAAATGTACACATGAAAAGAGACATAATGCCATGCATGTGGAGTTCGGTGCTATGCTGGGTTTCGAGCAGTCCCTGGGGCTCTGTCTGGGAGGTACTGCTGAGGAAAAGGGCAGACTACTGTGCCCAGTGCTGGTGAGGATGTGGGGGCACACACCTGCCTTCTCTGAGCCTCAGCCACCACAGCGGAAAACAAAACTCCTCTCCCTCCCAGGGAGGGAGTGTAGGTTCAGGGGGACCAGACACGCAGTGTGTGCTTAGCGGCACTCATCAGTGTGGTGATCACTGCTATGTCCAAGTTCAGTCTCACCAGGGCAGACTCGTGGATCTATGCCTGTCTTCTGCAGCGGGCATGCTGTGGGCTGTCAGCAGCATTTGCTCGATGAATGAATCTGTGAACAAACGGAGTGCCATGGATCGAGGATCCTTCCCTCTCTCCTCCCCTGCAGGCCTTTTTGAATACTTAATAATATTAATAAATAATGTTTGGGGCCAAGTGCACCTGACACAGTACTTCAAGCACTTTAACAGTTTTGCTCTGAACTAAGAATCATTGTCATACTCATTTTTTTAGGTCAGAAAAAGGAGGCCAAGAGGTGTCAGATGAGTCGTCCACATGGGGATAAGCAGTTGAGTTCAGGCTCAGTGAGAATAGTCCAGACAGGCCCCTGATCCCACAGAATGTCCCTTCCAACCGGGGATAGAGACAGAGAATAAGCCCAGTCACAATGAATAAGCTCAAAATGTGTCACAAATATAATAGCTCTGGCTGGTGTGACTCAGGGGATTGAGTGCCAGCCTGCGGACCAAAGGGTCACCGGTTCGATTCCCAGTCAGGGCACATGCCTGGGTTGCAGGCCAGGTCCCCAGTAGGAGGTGCAGGAGAGGCAACTACACATTGATGCTTCTCCCCCTCTCTTTCTCCCTCCCTTCCCTCTGTAAAAATAAATAATTAAATTAATAAAATTTTAAAAGTGTCACAAGTATAACAAAGTCAAATTGAGTTATATGATACTGAGTAATGACGCCAGAAAAAAAAGTAACATTCAAGCTAAATAGAGGCTTGGAGATTTGGAAGGAGCCAACCATGAAGATCTGGGAGGAAAGAGAGTGCTAGACTGGAATGACCGCAAGTGCAAAGGCCCTGAAGCTGGAAAGAGGTCTGTCTGAACAAAGAGGCAGCCAATTGTCTGGAGGGCAGTGCACGGGAAAAGAGGGGTCCAGTTAGCAAGGAGGAAGATAAAACTGGTGTTTACAGAGTCTCAGCCTGGAAGCTGGCACACAGCCAGCGCTCAGGAAACAGCTCTCAAAGAGGTGGGCACGGCGGTAAACATGGAGGGTAAACTTTGGAAAGTGCCCAGCCTTCGTGTGTAGCCACAGAGCAAATGCCGACTGTGGGCCCTTCTCCAGGCCCGACTCAGGAAGGCCCCACCTAGGAATAGCCCGACCAGTAGGCGAGTCATTCTCCCTCAGTCCTTAAACAGCCCCCTCCCCCAATCCCACCAGGAGCAGAGCTGGAGAGGCAACACCATGTTGCCACTTTCCCAAGAAACTTCTGTCAGAGGTCAGAGGTCAGCCATGGCTCAGGAAAGAAACAACCAAATAAGGAAACTTTGTTCAGAATGCATCTTTCTTCAAAAAACATTGTAGTTATCAACTATGTTTAAAGACACCACAGTGATTGCTGCCCAGCGCAAGCTTTGTAAGAAGCCAAAGCCATTGACAGTTTGACGACGTCTCCACTGACCAGGGACAGAAAACCCTGAATGCCAGTCTTCACACCGGGGCCCCTTTCAGTAGGAAGCCCCAGGAGACCTGAGCTTCTGCTCATGAACCTGGGAAAGCAACTTTCTGCTTAATCAGAAAACCTGCCTGCCATTCTTCACACGACGGTTGGAAGTGCCGCCTCTGTCCCAGCCCAGGTCTGGGCGGCCACGCAACTCTTCACACCTGGATGTGACCTGTAGATGTGGCTCTACCATCCACTGTTCCACTAGCGAGAGTGCAGAGTTCCACACCAAACAGCTATAGTCAGAGATGCAGCAAGATGCCCAATATAGTGTTATTTTTAAAAAGAGAGAGAGAGTGAAGAGTTCTGGTTGCTCCAGAATTTTACCAGCACTTGGTGTCCTTGGATTTTTCTCCTTCGGCCACTCTGGCAGGTGTGTGGTGGTATCTCCTGGTAGTCCTCATTTGCACTTTTTCATAGACTCCCTGGCTGTCCATATGTTCTTTTGTCCTGAGGATCGACCAAGTCTTTTGCACCAGAAACACCTTTTGTCTCCAAACTCCTCCTGTTTTCCAGGATGCTGTCTGCCTCCCTCCATGCTCCTGAAAGCCTTGTTCCTGTAAGCACCACAGCCTGGGCACCAACGGACATTGGGGCTGGACCATTCTCTGCCACGTGAGGCTGTGCAGCATCTTTGGCCTCTTCCCACAGGACAGTACCACCCCTCCCCGCTGATGGACGTGACAATCCAAACCATCTCCAGACTACACACTGACCAGTGTGCTCTGAGGGGACAAAATCTCCCCCCAGTTGAAAACCACTGGCTTAGGATCACCCACACTTGAGTTAAATCTTGCCCTCTGAGTCTCCCTAGCTCTGAAATGTTGACGCTGCTCCCAAGCTGCCATCTAGCCTCCTGAATGCCCCATCTGGATGCTCACTGGTTGTCCGTTGGGTGGCGCCTATTCGTTTCTGGCTTCCAGTTCCACGTCTGGACTTGGCAGTGCAGCTGCAGAGCTGGACCCCATGGGCAGAACCAGCCCCTGAGCATCCCAGCATGTGTGGCCCAGAAGCTGCTAAGAGGAATTTCCTTCACTGTAACTTTGTTCTTTGGAGGAGCATTTGGCTTGGTGGAGGGCCAGGGGCTTCAGGGTCAAGGCTGGGGGAGAGAGGGAGGCAGGGTGGGCTGGGCTTTTCTCTGGGTCTAAAATCAGGCAGTGCTGGAAGTCAGGAGAGCCCTGGGTTCAAGCTCAGACACACCCATGTGAGTGCACACTTACGCATGTTCGAGACACGTGTGTGTGAAGGCAAATGCTCAAGCTCACACTGGCACATTCATAGGCACACAGATGAGAATACACTCCAATAGATGTGTGCGAATACACAAACAGACGTGCTCAGGTGCACCCAGACACCTGCATGGCCACACACTCTCAGATGTGCTCCCACAGTCACATGGGCAGGCTCAGGCAAGCACATGGTCCATGAGGCAGACGTCCACAGGTTCATGTGCACACAGGTGTACCTGTGCGAGAGGGCACACAGAGATGTGCTCAGGACACACAGGGACCGGTGTGGGCATGCACACTCACACAGCCTCAGGTGTGCACACAAAGACATGCTCAGCACATAAGAACATGCATGTGACACATGAGGCAGCCATGTCCTCCTTGCTCAGGCCACCGTCACCGGTGTACTGCTGCATGTTGGCAAACACCCATGGAGCACTGTGGGTGGACACGGGCGCTGTGGACTGGGTGGGTGCTAATATGGCCTTGCAGGAACCCACAGACAAGAGACCCATCATCTCTAACTCAGCCATGTGCCAATCCTGACAGGGGGAAAAGAGCCTAGGGGACACGTATTCAGAGATCCCACTGGGCTGGTGGGACGGCAGCAGGGCAGGGGCAGAGACAGCATCCCAGAGAGGGTGCTCTTGGAGCAAAGACCAAGTAAAGGGGAAGGAGCCATCAGAGGGAGTCAGAGGCAGGGGGGCTCCTCCCAGGCTGATGCCATCGCTGCAGCTGCAGCCGTAACTGGCAAAAAAGGGAATAAAGGAACCCCCAGAGGCAGACATGAGCCCAAGGCAACACACATGCTCCCCAAGTCCCCCACCACAAAGCTGGGCTTCCTGAGCTCTGAGTCCATGAAGGCACAGTATGGGAAGCCCTACCCTTCCTCGGTGGTTCCCAGAGGCGCTGGCACCAGTGGGGATTGTCCCACTCTTGCCCCCAAGGAAAAGAAGAGCAGCAGCCCAGGGCGTCACCTGCCTTTGGGTTGGCTGTTGGGGTGGGGAATCTTCCTCCAGCCCTCTCCCTTCCAAGGTGATCGGGGGACTGCTGCTGGGAAATTCCAGGCACAGGAAATATGGGTGGGCAAACAGCAGGAAGCAGACGGGGACGTTACACCCATGAACTGCTGGAAGCTGGTGCTATGTGATCAAAATGTTGACCCTGAGTCCTCCCCCTGTCCACTAGGGGACCAGGCTGGAAGCCAGGAGGCACCTCACTTCCTATCCTTGTGCAAAACCTCACCCACCTACTTCCAGGATCTCCTTCAGAGCCACCCACTTCTCTCCCTCCCATGCCTGGGCTAAGCCACTGCCCCCCTCCCCTGGTAACAGCACCCCCCCAGCCCACCTCCAGCCTCCTGCACTCTGTATCTGTTCTCCCCCTAGCTAACCAGAAGGTCTTCCTCAAACAAAGCCCAGAACTTGCCACCAGCGCCCCCACCAATGCATAATGTCCCCCATGGCTCCCCATTACCCTTGGAGCAAATCTTGCCCTCAGACCCGGCACACCCGGCACACGCCTCTGTCTCTAGCCTGTTTGTTATGGCTGTTCCTCCTGCTGCAGGGCCATCACTGCTGGTCCCCACTGTGGCCCTGTGCTGTCACAGAGTTCCCTGGCCTCACTCATTTTTCAGGTGTCTGCTGGGCATCTCTTCCTGAAAAAGCCTCCTTGGACCCCCAAGTCCAAGTTCATCTGGGCTCCCACAAGAACACATGTCATATGCTTGTACTTACTGCCCTGAGCTCTCCAAGGGCCTCCCACACCTGGCACAGTGTCTGGTCCAAAACAGATACCATGTGCTGTCCTGTGTGGGAAGCAGGTTTCATCTAACTGACAGGCAGGGGGCACCCTGCTACTGTCCCACCATTGTTCCATGGATGAGGGGGCTGGGTGCTTACCAGGCACTTGCCAGTGGTCCCTCCTGGCTCACAACACAGGTAGAGCTAGGTGATCCCCTCAATTAGAATGAGAGTCTAAAAATTGGAAGTATAACTCTCCTTACTAGGGAGCTTGGATGCCCCTCATATCAGGGCACTCAATACCTCTCATTGTCGGGGACCCTGATTCATGAGAAGACAGGGCTTGACACCATGTCTCCCCAGCCTGTGTGCCCCACCTGGCAGCTGGGGATGACCCCTACCCACCCCAGACAAACCTGGAGAGGGAGTGTCACAGGTGGGTACAGATAACCAGGTTCTTGGTGATCACAGACAAAGAATTGAACTGAACACACAGAGACTTTATAGCAGAAAGAGAGAGAGCAGACTCATTAAGCGATAGTACACTCCACAGAACATGGGAGAGGGCCGACTCCAAGCAGAGACTGACTTCAGGGGCTGGAGGGATTCTATTCTTACAGGGCGGATCCTTCCTGGCTAGTTTTGGTGAGCTTTTCTTGTGCAGGCACAAGTGGTTGTTATTACTTTAAAGCTGCTGTGCATGTGGTCTCCCGTGATCTTCCTTGATTGGCCACCGGAGAAGGGGGTTGCACAATGCTGATTTATTATGATGCTGTTATAATGAAGCAGGGGTCATGTAGCATCTTCTGCACAGGTGCATTCATGATTCAGCATGATTCAGCGCTTTTCCAGAAAGCAGGAACAACCAGTCTTAGAATAGGGTCTCTGTCCTGCCTGGATGTCCTTTATCTTAGCCCTGGGGCACCTCTGGAGTTTCCTCCTTCCTATCTCCTGCCTCAGGAGTGGTGTCCAGAAGAAAATGCTCCCGGCATGGGGGAGCAGAGTGGCAAGGCACTGGTGAAGGACAGCAATGCCCAGTGTTTTCCAGGAAGGCTGAAGCCCCAACCTGGAGAATGCAGTGATGGGAAGGGAACTACAGGGGCATGGCACTGCATGTGTCTCCCAGATGTGTCTCCCGTGGATGCAGTGGCAAGCAGAGGGTCCAGGTTCACTCTACCCACCAAGTGAGTCCAGGTTGCTGGCAGAGACAGGCAGGGTCAGCAGTCTGGGTACTTGGGTGGCCCTGACACAGCAGGGCACCCTGCTGCCCAGGGGCTCGAACTCCCCACATGCCCTGAATGAGGCAGAAGTTATAAGGGTTTCTACAGCCCACGGCCCAGGGGTGGGGGGATCACAGTGTCTCACCTCACCATACCTCAGCTCCCTCATCTGCAAAATAGGACCAATGGGGGACTTCCGGCAAGATGGAGGCATAGGTGGACGCACCATACCTCCATGCACAACCAAGATTAGAACAACAACAATTTAGAGGCAGAATAACACCCAGAACTGACAGAGAATTTATCTGAATGGCAGTCAGACAGCCAACAAGTTGAAGTAGACCCGTTCATCCAGACCAGTAGGAGGGGTGGAGACGAGCCTAGGTCGCAGCTCGTGGAGTGCGGGGAGAGCTGGGTGCCTAAGGCACCAAGAGCGCGTAAGCCATCTGGGGCACGCAGCAGGTGGACCCTGAGTACACAAGCAGCAACTGGCAGACCCAGTGGGGCTGCGATTGTGGACCAGGGTGGAGCGCGAAACCCAGGATCCCAGGGAAGGGACTGAGATCCCAGGAGAGAGAGGCTGCCGCCATTGTTCCCTCCCGCCCCCACCCCCACATACAACGTCACAATCTAGCGACTGGGGTGCCCAGCCCTGGTGAACACCTAAGGCTCCCCCCCTCACCTTAACTGGAGCGACCAGACCACAAAAAAAGAGAGAGAGAGAGAGCGATGGCTCAAAGAGAAGAACAAATCCATGCCCCAGAACTCATCCTTTCGAGCAACCAAGAAATAGCTACCCTATCAGATGCACAGTTCAAAACACTGGTGATCAGGAAGCTCACAGAATTGGTTGATTTTGGGCACAAATTAGATGAAAAAATGCAGGTTACCATAAAAGAGATGAAGGAAGATGCACGGAAAACCAATAGTGATGGGAAGGAAACTGGGACTCAAAACAATAGAGTGGACCAGAAGGAAGAAAAAAAAAACAGGAAAGAATGAAGAAATAAGAATTCAAAAAAACAAGGAGAAGCTTAGGAACCTCCAGGGTATCTTTAAACGTTCCAACATCCGAATTATAGGGGTACCAGAAGGGGAAGAGGAAAAGCAACAGATTGAGCACGTATTTGAACAAATAATAAAGGAGAACTTCCCCATTCTGGCAAAGGAAATAGACTTCCAGGAAATCCAGGAAGCTCAGAAAGCCCCAAAGAAGTTGGACCCAAGAAGAAACACACCAAGGCACACCATAATTACATTAGCTAAGGTAAAAACAAAGGAGAGAATCCTAGAAGCAGCAAGAGATAAGGGGACAGTAACCTACAAAGGATTACTGCCCATCAAACTGTCAGCTGATTTCTCAAAAGAGACTTTACAGGCAAGAAGGGGCTGGAAAGAAATATTCCAAATCATGAAAGACAAGGACCTATATTCCAGATTACTCTATCCAGCAAAGCTTTCATTTAGAATGGAAGGGCAGATAAAGTGCTTCTCAGATAAGGTCAAGTTAAAGGAGTTCATCATCACCAAGCCCTTATTTTATGAAATGTTAAAGGGACTTATCTAAGAAAAGAAGATAAAGAAAAAACATGTATAGTAAAAGGACAGCAAACTCACAATTATTAACAATCACACCTAAAGCAAAACCGAAAGAAACTAAGCAAACAACTAAAACAGGAACGGAACCACAGAAATGGGGATCACATGGAGGGTTAGCAACAGGGGAGTGGGAGGAGGAGGGGGGGAAAGGTACAGAGAATAAGTAGCATAGATTGTAGGTTGAAAATAGATAGGGGGAGGGTAAGAATAGTATGGGAAATATAGAAGCTAAAGAACTTATGACACATGGACATGACTAAAGGGGGGATATAGGTGGGAGAGGGTGTACAGGGTAGAGGGGAGTGAAGGGGGAAAAATGGGACAACTGTAATAGCATAATCAATAAAATATATTTAAAAAATGGGGCCAATGGAACCTGCCCCCCAGGAGGGCTGTGAAGATTCAACAAGTTGAAATGAGCCCACAGAAAGTGCTCAGAGAGTAGAGACCCCACTGCTGTGGTCCCAAACCAGACCTGGGTGGGAGCCACCTCAAGGTGCACCTTACAAGTGGACATACTCGAAAGCAATGCTGGGCATCTATGGGCATCCAGTTATGGGAACACTGAGTTCTTGGGTCATATTAAGATATGTTTTTCCTGCTGGAAACCCCCCAAGTCCCCCTGTGGTTTCTCTGGGGTTGCTCAGCAAGGGGTGAGCAAGAGAAGGGGCCCAGTCTCCCCAGCCACATGTTACTCTGAACTTGGGAAACAAGCCCCAGGGTCATAGAGGTTACCGTAAAATGTCCCTGAGTAGAGTACCTCAATTAGCCAATAAAAAACATAATTGTCTGGCAACCGTGAGTCCTCAGTGTGCTGGGGCCCTCTCTTCAGACTCATAATAAGTAATGTCTCCTGAATGTTTGTAAGTCTGTTTTTGTAAGTCTCATTTAGTTTTGAAAATACAGATAGAAGCAGCAGTCCTCACCCACCGGGGCCAGGGGTGGGGAATGAAAACAGGAGGCAGAGCTGGAGGTGGGGTGTAATGCCTGTGGAGGGTAGAGACCAGGCAGGAGGGAGGCTGGGGACCCTGGATTAAAGGCCTTGATGGACACATAAACGGAGTTGTGCATTGAAAGGAGACCAGAAGATTACTCCCACAAAGGGAACTGCAAGTACAAAAGCCTTGGGGCTGCAAAGCTGTTGTTAGAAGAAGCTGCTTGAAGGCTCGGGGCCGCCTAGTTCTCCAAATCCTGTGCGCCCTTGCCCTGGAGCTCTTAAGTGCAAGTGTCCTGGACGGCACTGAGCATGGGCAGTGAGTTACGCCCACAAGGGGCTCCCGGAGCACGCTCGGCAGGACGAGGTGAGCCCTGACCCCCACATTCTTCAGACTCTGTTATCCCAATTCTCCATGTAGGGATCGTAAAACACCCAGAGGCGAACATCCAAGTTTCCTGACATTATTGTATATAAGGGGCCCTGACCCCAGGAGAGACCACTGCCTGGGGAGGAGAATGGAGGTTAGACATGTTAACAAGGGTGCAGCTGGTGTGGATGCAGAACGGTGCATTCGTCACACTATTTTAGAAGACAGTTTAAACAGTCCTTATAAAGTTAAACATGGTACATTTACCATGTGACCCCCTAATGCTTTTCCTAGGTATTTTTCCAAGAGTATGTATGTTCACACAGAAACCTCCTCACAAATGTTTATAGTGGCATTATTCATAATTGTCAACAACTAGATACAAGCTGAATGGCGACCAGCAGCGGATGGATAAACACACACACGCGCACGCACACACACACACACAATGGAACACCTCTCAGTGGGAGAAAAGGGCTTCCCCGTACACACAGCAATGCGACAGCTGAACGCCGCCGAGTGGAACACGTCAGACTCAGATGGAACTCCAATTCCACTTACTATATCCCGAAAAGACAAAACCATAGGTGCAGGGAGGTCAGGGACTCCAGCAGCTGGGAATGCCTACAGAGGGCACGAGGGATTTGGGGGTAAGCCTCGGAACTGTTTTATGCCCCGATGGTGGTGGCAAATGTGCGCCAGTAAGGATCAGTCAGAACTCATAGACTGTAGGCTGGAGGGTTGAGTTTTACACGATATGAATCCTATTTTGTTGTCTGAAATGGAAAGAAGGGGGAGATACTGCCCCCAGTCTCATGTGAAGTGGGATGGGAAAGGGCACTCAGTCCCGATGGAGGGAGCTCAGCTCTGAAACAAGATGTCACCGAGTGGGAGCTTAGCTGTGGCCGGCTGCAGTCTGCGCGCACTGCAGAAAGAGCCTCCAGTAGATCGCACAGCGGCGCACACCAGCGCCAGTTCTCGAGACTCTGCCCACAGGGGGGGTTATCACCTTTTTAGGTGTTTTCTTTTTCTCAAACAGTTGAGCACAAATATTTCAATCTTTTCAAATGAAATTTTCTTTGAATTGTCTACAGTTCAGAGCTCATTTCTATAAGGCGTCACATCCATCACCCTTTTAAGAAATATGAAATTTTGAAAGAATATCACCGGAAGCTGAAGATTAAGGTAAACTTCGGGGTGTTCCACATGGAAACATGAAGGGACAATCAGAGCGAAACGAGTCCCGTGTGGTCAACGTACTAGTGAAGGAGCTGGAGTGGATGCCCACGATGGTGAGCCAGTGAGGCTGTAAGTGAAACACAGGTCTGGCCGCCTGTGGCAACAAAAGCCAGCCCCTGGAGGCATGTGCCCGTGAAAAAGGAAAGAGGTTTATGCAGGTGCTGCCCAACCTGGGCTCCTTTCTCAAAGACCATCCGCTCTTTCTTCTCATGCACGTGGTTGTTATGGGGAGAGGAGGGCTTTTCCTCTATACAACTACCTTGCTAGCTTTGGGCACTTGGGTCCTGCCCATTCATCTTTCTAGCTTTCCAGTGTGTTCAGTGTAAGAATCTCCCCAGGCCTCGTCTTAGCCCATGGGGGAGCCTTGCAGGCACTCCCGACAGTCTGTAGAAAAGGGAGAAGACAAGAAAACATGGTTCAAACAGCTTACAGGAGGAAACCCAGTACAAATGCTGGCTGTGGCATCATCTAGGTAAGTCCTATTTTTTGTGATAAGTAACTCCAATAAAAGTTCTGTTATTGTAAAACCAGCCCAAATCCCATCAAGTTAGAAGTCCCTGCCCTGGCTGCTGTGGCTAAGTGGATTGAGCACCAACCCAAAAACCAGAGGGTCGCCAGTTCGATTCCCAATCAGGGCAAATGCCTGGGCTGTGGGCCCAGGTCCCCAGTGGGGGGCACATGAAATGGAACCACACACTGATGTTTCTCTCCCTATCTTTTTCCTTCCCTTCCCTTCTCTCTAAAAATGAATAAATGAAATCTCAAAAAAAGAAAATAAAGAAGTCCCTCATTGACTTGCAGGGTACAGGTGGTAAGCCACTTCCTTGCACACCAAGATAAATCAGTGTCCCTGTTCCTGGCAGGTGCTGTTGGTGGGAAGCCAGAGGCCAGGCACATCCCTGTGGTGCTCCAGTGGCTAAGACACCAGGTAAGATGAGAGTGGGCCTCATTTCTCAATGAATTTTTGGGCCTTGAAGAGAGGATGCAGGTAGAAGACTGGTGACCAGTCCAGCGAGGCAGAGCATTGAAAATCTGCTGAAGAGCCAGCCCCGGGTGTTGGTGACGTGTAGTATTGTTCATCGCCCCGTCTTGCTTGGTCTTGTAGACAACATCATGAATGACAGGTTCTGAAAGGTCTTCTAGGCATCACAGCTCAACCTCTACAGGTCTCAGCTCCTCAGTCTTTGCAGTCTCTTCATAATTTTTCACCTGCACTCCACACTTCATGTCTAGGATCACCAGGTGGTCAGGTATCTGCCCTGTTCCCTTGCTCTCAGAACACTCTTTTGAACACGTTATAATATTTGGTAGTAAATGTGCATTTGCCCATGGTTACATCCTCCCTGAAATACAGAATATGGCCAGCAAAGCCATGACCCTGAGGTGGACGAGCAGGATACCTGCACCCGCAGAGTTGTGGGTGACCTTGACACACCCGTCACCAGCAGGCCCTTGAGGGCACTTACGGGAGTTCACAGGGTGGCAGGCAGCAGTGAGGACCGAGCTGAGCTGGGGCAATAGCAGCCACACTAACTGGCAAGGGCCACGCAGGGCTCCTGGGCCACATACCACACATGGAGCCAACACTGTTCTCCACCCAGCCTCTGCTCTGTTGGAAGTGGCCTTCTTAGGCTTCTTAGTACTTTCTTTTCCATGTTTTATAACAACTGCTTGAAAACTCTTGTTCACTATTAGAAAATATCAGAGCGCTGGTTGAGTGTCATCCAGCAGAGCGAAAAGTCGCCAGTTGGCATCCTGGCCAGGGCCAGGCCTGGGTTGTGGCAGCCCCCAATCAGAGACATGAGGAAGGCAGCCAACCAACCGGTGTTTCTCTCCCTTTTTCTCCCTTCCCCTCTCTAAAAATAAATAAATAAAATCTTTTAACATAAAAAAGAAAGGAAAATATTAAAAATCACAAACAAACTAAGCTTACAGAATCTCGCACATTTTTTATTTTTACTACAATTTCAACGACCCTGAGGCAATAATCGACGCATGTTGTCACTCTTCCATGGTTGCTCCTGCACCAGCGCACGCCTGGGCTGCACCAGGAGTGTGGTTGCCACTCTCCTGGGGTGAAACGACAACTGACTGTCACTGAAATCCACACTCTCTGGGATCCTGCAACTCCATCTGCACAGGTTCCTTGCCTCTTGATTTCTGAGACATGCCTGCTCTTGTCCTTTCTGAATTTTCTATTCATGTTGTTTGTCTTTTTCTCTTCAATGTGTACAAAGTCTTTTTTTAAAAGAATTTATTTATTTATTTATTTATTTATTTATTTATTTATGTTTAGAGAGAGGAAGAGAGGGAGAGAAACATCAATGTGTGGTTGCCTCTGGCACCCCCTCCTGGGGACCTGGCCCTCAGCCCAGGCATGTGCCCTGACTGGGAATCGAACTGGCAACCCTTGGGTTTGCAGGCCAGTGCTCAATCCACTGAGCCACACCAGCCAGGGCTCAATGTGTACAAATTCTTTATATATCAAGGTATTAATCCTTCTCAGGTTTTGTTAATAATATAATTACCCTAAAATTTTTGTTAGTTTATATATACTCAGTTATTCCTCTCTTTTCGTTCATGGCTTTTGGGTTTACTGTCTTGGTTTGTTTTTTGGGTTTTTTTGGTTTTCTCCTTAAAAATGTTTTTAACCTTTAGTTGTAAAAACAGCCTTGGAAATTTCTTCTACAATTTTTATTACTTTTGTTTTGTTTATATTTTATCTTTAGCCTATCTGGACATTATTTTATTTTTTTCTGCAACACAGAAATATTTCACTCAACCACATCTCTATCAAAAGTGGGAAGAGGAAAGGTAGACTGACTGGCCATCTGTGTCCCACACCCATGTCCCTCACTAACGCAGGCTGTGGGGTGTTTGGTCCCTGGCCGGGTTTTCCTGTTTTTGACCTGGAGTCTTAGCTTGCCCAAAGAAGTCTGTGGAAAACACTGTCCTCTGGTGGCTATTACAAAAATAACAACTGCAAACAAGAAAAAGCCACGTCTTAAAACTGAAAAGATCTCTGTTCATATGCCTGGGCTTAAATCTCCAGAAGTAAATACCCAAAAGGATTGGAATCAGGAACCTGAACAGATATCAGCACACCCATGTTCATAGCAGCATTATTCACAAAGCTGAAAGGTAGGAACCACCCTAGTGTCCATCAACACATGAATGAATAAAAACAATTTTGTCCATCTATACAACAGAATATTATTCCTTTGAAAAATTCTGCCCTGGTTGATGTGGCTCAGTGGATTGAGTGTGACCTGAGAAATAAAAGGTCACTGGTTCAATTCCCAGTCAGGGCACATGCCTGGGTTGTGGGCCAGGTCCCTGGTTAGGGGCACATGAGAGACAACCCCACATTGGTGTTTCTCTCTGTCTCTTTCTCTAGAAAATAAATAAATAAAATCTTTTTTAAAAAGGAAGGGAATTCTCACACCTGCTACAATGTGAATGAACCTTAGAAACATTATTCTCAGTAAAGGAAATCAGACACAGAGACAAACCCTGTGTGATCACCCTCACAGAGTGAAGTCCCTAGAGGAGCAAGATTCATAGAGACAGAACGTAGATGGTGGAGCAAGGGCTGGTGAGCAGGGTGGGGAGTCAGTGTTCAATGGGGACAGAAGGTCAGTTTGGGGATATGAGAAGGTTCTGAAGTGGACAGGAGTGATGGCTATGCAGCAATGTGAATGTGCTTAATGCCACTGAGCTGGCATTAGAAGGACACATCTTACCTCGTGTCTATTTTACCACCAAGGAAAGCTTAAGTGCAGGTGTAGGGCCCTCCCTGGAGGTGAGAGAGAAGTGGAGGGGACAAGGTGTGCACAGGGGAGAGGTCATCATGCAGAGGGCCAGTCGGGACCCCAGCAGTGGGCATGGAGGCTGGGTGCAGAGCACAAGGGGCAGGCACAGAGCATGCAGACAGCATTCTGAAGCAGTTGAACCATGACAGGAAGGAGCCAGACAGGGAGGCGTGCAGGGAGCAGTGGGGTCAGAGGCGAGGCCTGAGAGAGCTCAAGTCCTGGCAGAGGGAGCCCAGAGAGGGGAGACTGAGATAAGAGACAGAGAGAAAAGGAGAGACCAAGAGGGAATTATTCCTGGGATGCCAGGACGCTGTGCTGTCCACAAATCAATTAGCAGAATACATCACATAAGCAAAATGAAGGATAAAATTACATGATCATAGCAATAGAAGCAGAAGAGACTTTTGACAAAATCCGGCACCCATTTATGATAAAAACTCTCAGGAAAGTGAGGGTAGAGGGAACAATCTCAACAAGATTAAGGACATATATAATAAACCCATAGTCAACTTCATACTCAATGAGCAAAAACTAAAAGCATTTCCCTTAAGACTGGGAAAGACAGGGATGTCCACTTTCACCACTCTCATTCAACATAGCACTGGAAGTCTTGGTTACAGCAATCAGACAAGAAGAAATAAAAAGCATCCAAAATGGAATGAAGAATTAAAACTGTCAATATTTGCAAATGACATGGTACTGTAGTTAGAAAACCTTAAAGACTCCACCAAAAGACTACAGGAACTGATAAATAAATTCAGTAAAGTAGCAGGATACATTGCTTGCATTTTTATATACCAATAATGAATTATCAGAAAGAGAAACTAAGAAAACAATCTTATTTACAATTGCATCAAATAAAATACCTAGTAATAAATTTAACCAAGGAGGTAAAGACCTGTACTCAGAAAATAAGTCACTGAAGAAAAATTAAGGAAGATACAAATAAATACCTCACTCATGGATAGGAAGAATAAACATCATTAAAATGTCCATACTACCCAAAGTAATCTATAGGTTCAACACAATTTGTATGAAAATACCAAATGCATGTTTCACATAACTAGAACAAAAAAATCCAAAATGTATATAAAACCACAAAAGACCTCAAACCCAGGCCAGTGTGGTTCAGTTGAGTGAAGCATTGTCCCATAACTGAAAGGCTGCAGTTCGATTCCCAGTCAGGGCATGTACCTGGGTTATGGATTTGGTCCCCTGTCTGGGAAGGTATCTCAGGTCTAGGTGCATAAGGTTCCCAGTCCAGATGCATTTGGGAGGCAACCAGTTGATGCTTCTCTCTTGCATCGGTGTTTCTCTCTCTCTTCCTTTCTCTGTACAAGCAATGAAAAAATGTCCTCAAGTGATGATAAGACATAAAATTTTTAAAAGACCTTGAATAGCCACAGTAATCTTGAGAAAGAAGAACAAAGTTGAAAGTATAATGCTACCTGATATCCAAATGTACTTCTACAAGGCCATAGTAATCAAAACAGTATGTACTGGCATAAAAACAGACACATAGGTCAATGGAGCAGCACAGAGAGCCCAGAAATAAACCCAAACCTATATGATCAACTAGTATTTGACAGCAGAGGCAAGAACGCACAATGGGATAAAGACAGTCTATTCAATAAATGGTGCTGGGGAAATTGGACAGATACCTTGTTACACCATATACAAGATTAAACTCAAAATGGATTAAAACCTTAAATATTAGACTCAATAACATGAAAACATAGGCAGTAAAATCTCAAACATTTCTCATAGCAATATTTTTTCTGATATATCTCCTCCATCAAGGGAAACAAAAGAAAATAAATAAATGGGACTACATTAAACTAAAAAGTTTTAGCACAACAAAGGAAACTATTAGCAAAATGAACAAAACAACCCACTGAATAGGAGGACATAATCACCAACAATACATCTGATAAGGGGTTAATATTCAAAATTTATTTACAAACATATACAACTCAACTTCCAGTCAAGATGGCAGCATAGCAGACATGGCTCACCTCCTCGCACAACCACATCAAAATTACAACTAAGACGTAGAACAACCATTACTCAGGACCATCAGAAATCAAGTTGAATGGAAGTCTGACAACTACAGAATTAAAGAAACCACATCCATCCAGACTGGTAGGAGGGGCGCAGACACAGGATGGACTGATCCCACTCCCAGGGGGATAAAAATTCAGGAGGGATATCTCGGGAGCAAGGAGTCCCAGACCCACACCAGGTCCCCCAGCCCAGGATTCCACTGCCAGGAAGGTAAGTCCCCACAACATCTGGCTGTAAAAAACAATGGGGATTGAGTTCTGACTGGTATGGCTCAGTGGATTGAACACCAGCCTGTGTGCAAACCAAAGGGTCATTGGTTCAATTCCCTGTCAGTGCACATGCCTGGGTTGTGGGCCAGAGCCCCAGTAGGTGGCACATAAGGCAACCACACATTGACGTTTCTCTCCATCTCTTTCTTCTTCCCTTCCCTTCTCTCTAAAAATAAATGAAATCTTTAAAAAATAAATGAGGACTGAGTCAGTGGAAGAAACTTTTGGAGCCCTAAGCAGTTCCTCTTAGAGAACCCATACATGGACTCACCTACACAGACTCACTCCCTCTGATCTCCATCCCTGGGGTAGCAGCTTGAAAGGCGCCAGTTGTATACAGGGAGAAACTGAAGTGGCTGGCGTCAGGGCAAGCAGAAGCCACTGTCCCTTTTCTAAACCCTCCCCACACAGAGCCACAGAGCCACAGAGCCAGCAGGCTGGTGCTAATTTGAGACTCCATCAACATGGCTAACACTGTTTGACCTGCCTTGGAGATCCCGAAGACTCTATAGCACCCAACTTAACAGAGCCCACCTTGTAGAGGATACCGGCCAACAGTATCCATCTCGGCTGCGGATGTTCATCGAAACATGCTAAAAACATACACAGAGACAACCAGGTTCTGTGAGGGGATAGGAACAGAAGGGCCACTCCTCACCGGGGGAGCGCCTTGGCCACCCTCTCCTGGAGGGTGCCATGGCCATTCCTCATATGGGGAGCACCCTGTGTCCATACCCAAGCAGATTTTTATTGAGAAAACAGACTTCGTTTGTGGATTCACAGTCTGGCAGAAAAGATCAAAAGATGTAAACAACTTACAAAGGTGGGGATAGGACTCCTGCTGAGATTCCGGGCAAGGTTTATGGTCTTTAACATAGGAAAGAGGTACAGGTTCCAAAAGTTTCCTGCCTGTGCTTTTAAATTCCAAGATAATAACATCCTCTAGCAAACATATCTCACAGGATCTTGCATATTCTATGTCCCAGGCCTGATTACCCCAGGGATCCGCCGTTTCTGGTCTGGGCTTTTCGACCCTTTAGGCCTGAGAAGACAAAGGCAGCCAGAAGACTTGGATTTCTCAAGGACTCAGGCATTGGCAAAATTGTTGATTGATGTCAATCACCCCGTTATTTCCACAGCCCCGTGAGTCTTGTCCCTGTCATTCCTTCGTGAACGCGTCTGTCTTAGATTCATTCTTTATCTAAGAGAATTGTTACCCATCATTGACTGCCGTTCAAGCATGAAAAGGAATGAGGCATATGAACAGGCAGCGTTCATGCCAGAGAAATAAGTTTTGTCTCCTTTGTGGCTCCTGGTCCGGAGGTCTTTCACTCAGCCTAAGTCATGGGTGGTTACAGCTTCCTGAGACCAGGCAGGGTGGTCCCCAACACCACCCAAGCTTCTTTTCCATATAAATGGCTAGTCTTGGCACTTGCTTCACAACTTCCTAAATCCTATCAAACAAGCAATGGCTGGCTTTACTGAGTCCCAGGCCTGGCACTAGCAGCAGCCAGATTAGAATCATAGCTTAACTTCAGCTGGGAATCTCCAAGCCCAGCATAAGTAACAGCATCTCAGATTGCTTTACTGTCTAGGCAGGGGGTCCCTGGCAAAACACATGTAGGGGCTGACCTTGGCCTGTACCACCCGGGAAACCCCAGGGCCAGGAAAGCCAGTGGACAGCTACAGACCATGTCAGAGCACCACCACCCTGCCCCCTACACAGCTGATCCTTCACAGAGGGCGGAGGTCAGTGGTCACAACCAATCCTTGCCCCTGACTGGCCTGGGTAAATCCTTCCCATTGACCTGCCAAAAGCAACCAAGGTTCAACTACAAGAGAAGGGTACACTCAGCCCACACAACACAGCTTGGGTGATACAGGATGCTGTGCCACTGGACCCTATAGGCCACCCTCTACATCAGGCCACCCTACCAAGACACAGAGTCAAAGGAGCTCTGCGTAATACATAGAAACAAACACAGGGAGGATGCCAAAATGAGGAGACAAAGAAACATGGCCCAAATGAAAAAGCAGATCAAAACTACAGAAAAAAAGAGCTAAACAAAATGGAGATAAGCAATCTGTCAGATGTGGAATTAAAAACACTGGTTACAAGGATGCTCAAGGAACTTAGTAAGGACCTCAGCAGCATAAAAAATATCCAGTCAGAAATGAAGAATACACTAATTGAAATAAAGAATGATTTACAGGGAATCAATAGCAAAGTGGATGAAGCTGAGAATCAAATCAATGATACGGAACATCGGGAAGCAAAAAACAACCACACAGAAAAACAAGAAGGACAAAAGAATCCAAAAAATGAGGATAGGGTGAACAGTCTATGGGACAACTTCAAGAAGTCCAACAGACACATCATAGGGATGCCATAAGGAAAATAGAAAGAGCAAGAAATTGGAAATCTACCTGAAAAAATAGTGAAAGAAAACTTCCCTAATTTAGTGAAGGAAATAGACATGCAAGTCCAGGAAGCACAGAGGGTCCCAAACAAGATGGATGCAAGGAGTTCCCTCTTAGACACACCGTAATTAAAATGCCAAAGGTTAAAGATAAAGAAAGAATCTTAAAAGCAACAAGAGAAAAGAAGTTTGTTATCAGATGGTTGCCAGATGAGAGTGGGGTACAGGAGAATGGATGAAGAAGTGAGGGGATTAAGAAATACAAATAGGTAGTTACAGAATAGCCATGGGTATGTAAATTACAGTGTAGGCAATGTAGTAGCCAGAGAACTTATACACATGACCCATGGACATGAACAATGGTGGGGGGATTGCCTGAGGGATTAGGGGATGCTGGGGGTAGGGGGGCAAAGGGGGAAAAATAAGGACAACTGTAATAGCATAATCAATAAAATATAATTTAAAAATAAAAACGAAAAATAAAAACATATACAACTCAACACCAAAAAACAAACATTCCAATTAAAAATAGGCAAAGGACCCTACTAGACATTTCTCCAAAGAAGACATACAGATGGCCAATAGATATATGAAAAGATGCTCAAGGTCACTAATCATCAGAGAAATGCAAATTAAAATGACAATGAGAGCCCTGGCTGGGTGGTTCAGTTGGTTGGAGTGTCGTCCTGCGCACCAAAAAGTTTCAGTTTTGATCCTCCGGTCTGGGTGCATACTCATTCTGTCTCAAATTGATGTCTCTCTCTCTCTCTCAGTCTCCCTTCCTCTCTCTTTCAAAATCAATGAACATTTCATCATATGAGGATTTAAAAAAACACACAATGAGATATCACCTCACACCTGTCAGAGTGGCCATCATCAATAATTAACAAAGAGAATATCTGGTCAAGATGGAGGCATAGGTAGATACACTTTGCCTCCTCACACAACCAAAAGAAGGACAACAAATTTAAAAACAAAAAATAATCTGAATTTCCAGGAAATCAAACTGCATAGAAGTCCAACAACCAAAGAGTTAAAGAAGAAACATTCATTCAGACTCATAGGAGGAGCAGAGATGGGCAGCCGGGGCAGAGAGGACCTCCAGCAGTAGCTGGAGGACTGGGCAATCCCACATTTGTGTGCAGATAAACTGGGAGGAACAACTTGGGAGCGAGACAGGTTGCCAAAACCCAGGGTTCCAGCACAGGAGAAATAAAGCCTGAAAACCTCTCACTGAAAAAACGTGTGGGGGTTGCGGCACCGGGAGTAACTCCCACCCTCACAAGAGAGTTTGTTGGAGAGACCCACAGGGTCCTAGAATGTACACAAACCCACCCACCTGAGAATCAGCACCAGAAGGACCCAGTTTGCTTGTGTGTAGAGGGGGAAGTGACTGAAAGCTGGCCAAGAGCTGAGCAAGAGGCACTGTTCCCTCTCAGACCCTCCCCAACATGCAGGGTCACAACACAGCCACATGGGTTGCCCCGCCCTGGCAAATACCTAAGGCTCCAGTCCTTATGTCATAACAGGTGAGCCAAGACAAAGAAATATAGTCCAAATGAAAGAACAGATCAAAACTCCAAAAAAAGAACTAAGTGATGAAGAGATAGCCAACCTATCAGATGCAGAGTTCAAAACACTGGTAATCAGGATACTCACAGAATTGGCTGAATATGGTTGCAAAACAGAGGAAAAAGTGAAGACTATGCAAAGTTAGATAAAATATATATATACAGGGAACCAACAGTGCAGGTAAGGAAACCAGGAGTCAAATCAACAATTTGGAGCACGAGGAAGAAATAAACATTCTACCAGAACAGAATGAAGAAACAAGAATTCAAAAAAAAAAAAAAAAAAGGAAGAGAGGCTTAGGAGCCTCTGGGGCAATTTTAAACATTCCAGATCATGGGGGGGGCGGTGGCCAGAGGAGAAGAGGAAGAACAAGAAATGGAAAACTTACTTGAAAACATAATGAAAGAGAACTTCCCCAATCTGGCAAAGGAAATAGTCTTCAAGGAAGTCCAGGTAGCTCAGAGAGTCCCAGAGAAGTTGAACACAAGGAGGAATACACCAAGGCACATCATAATTACATTACCCAAGATTAAAGATGAGGAGATAATCTTAAAAGCAGTGAGAGAAAAGGAGACAGTTACCTACAAAAGAGTTCCCATAAGACTATCAGCTGATTTCTCAGAAGAAACCTTGCAGACAAGAAGGGGCTGGAAAGAAGTATTCAAAGTCATGAAAGGCAAGGTCCTACATCCCAGATGACTCTATTCAGCAAAGCTACCATTTAGAATGGAAGAGAGATAAAGTACTTCCCAGACAAGGTAAAGCTAAAGGAGTTCATTATCACCGAGCCCTTATTATATGAAATGTTAAAGGAAACTGTGTAAGAGAAAGAAGATCAAAACATGGCAACAAACTCACAACCATCAAAAACTGAATCTAAAAAACAAACTGAGCAAACAAGCAGAACAAGAATAGAATCAGAGAAATGGAGATCATTTGGAGGGTTATCAGCAGGGAGGGGAGCAGGGAGAATGAGTGAAAAGGTACAGGGAATAAGAAGCATAAATGGTAGGTACAAAATAGACAGGGAGAGGTTAAGAATAGCATGGGAAATGTAGAAGCCAAAGAACTTATATGTATGACCCATGGACATGAACTAAGGAGAGGGGGAATGCTGGTGGGAGGGAGGTTCAGGGTGAAGGGGAATAAAGAAAAGAAGAAATGGGACAACTGTAGCATAATCAATAAAATATACTTTAAAAATAATAAATAAAAAAACAGGTGTTGGAGAGGATGTGGAGAAAAGGAAACCATCATGCGCCGCTGGTGGGAATGTAAACTGGTGCAGCCACTGTGGAAAACAGTATGGAGTTTCGTCAAAAAATTAAAAGTAGAACTGCCTTATGACTCAGTGAGCCTACTCCTGGGAATATCTCTGAAGAAACTGAAAACACAATTCAAAAGAATATATGCACCCCTGTGTTCATAGCAGCATTATTTACAACAGCCAAGAATAGAGCAACCCAAGGACCCATCAATAGACAAGTGGACAAAAAAAATCAGTGATGCATATATACAATGGAATATTACTTGGCCATAAAAAAGAATGAAATTTTACCATTTGCAACAGCATAGATGGACCTAGAGGGTATCACGCTAAGTGAAGTAAGTGATTTCACTTATATATGGAATGTAAAGAACAATATAAATGAACAAACAAAACAGAAACAGACCCATAGATTCAGAGAACAGAGTGTCGGTTGCCAGAAGAGAGGGCAGTTGGAGGCTGGGTGAAAAGGGTGCAGGAGTAGGAAGTGTAGACTGGCAGTAACAGAACAGCCGCAGGACTAAAGCACAGCACAGGGAACAGAGTCCATAACATTGTGGCAACTGCGGGTGGATCCAGGTGGGTACTGGTTTACAGTGATCCCTTACCTATCGCGGGAGTTACATTCCAGAGACCCTCACAATAGGTGAAAATCCTCAGATTTATGTTTATTTTATTATTTATATGTATTTTAAAGCTTTATAAACCCTTCCCACACTCCTATAAACCTTTCCCACTCTCTTAACCTTCTCCACACTCTTACAAACACTTCATGTGCTCTTAAACACTTTCTACACTCTTAAACCTATGTAATTTTAACAACATATAAAATTCTATATGGGTACTCACCAGTGAAGTATACTACAACTTGAATGATGAAGATCATGAATTATGTAGCTGTGCAGTGCTGATGGCGATGAAGGTGATGACAATGAGATGAATGTCCTGCACAGCCAAGAAGATCATTACAGCTCTTCTGGAGACACCACTTCATCAGGTGGTGCAGTATCTTCGCCCTGGGCCATAACTTCTATTTCCGCTAAAGGTGTAGGCGTAACTGATCTCTTCGCTGGAGTGCTGAACATAGTTATGGGGAGTTGCTGGTGCTGCTTTTCATCTGCAGAGGCAGCTTCTCCATGCGAGAAACGCTCTTGAGTCCACAGCATCTCTGAAATTTGTCAAACCAGCCCTTGCTGGCACTGAATGGGGTTGATCTGGTGGGAGAAGCACTCAACAGTCCTGCTTCTGCGTTGTCATCCTCGTCTTCATCCTCATCGCCGTCATGAACATCCGTGCTTTCCGCAAAACTGTCATAAAGTTTCTTGGCCTTCGTCTGGATGGTGTTGGTTTCCAGTGAGATCTTCTTCCTGCCGTCATTTATCCACAGAGCCAATGCAGACTCCATCCTCACAATGGCCTTATTGCGGGAAGTGACCACCCTCTTTGCAGTCTTGTTAAAAGTCATTGTTGCCATAGACTTTTCTTATATTCTTCTCATCTTTCTTTATGTAGCGAACAGTAGATTCGTTGATCCTGTAATAGCGGCCTAGAGCCGCATAGATTTTGCCTTCCTTTAACATGCCCAGAAGTTGCACCTTTTCTTTGATGGTAAGCATATTCCTCTGGCGCTTGGGTTCACTGCCAGAAGCCTTAGAAGGTGCAGAATGTTTGGGTGGCGTAGGGCTTGAAATAAATTCAAACTCTTATGAAATTTTCAGGAAAACACAACACTGCAGAGCAACACTAGGCGCAGGGTTCAGAGGTGGATGTGAAGTGGACAAGGAGAGATGCTGAATGTATGGACACGGTGCGGGAGAGCGAAGAGACCGATGCTGCAGTCACTGAGCCAATCAGCGCCAGGGATACAGAACACAGTGCTGTGGTTGGTCGCCTTCCATTCCATCAGCCAATAGTGTGCTGTGTACAATCTCAGGTTGGCAAACTTGCGCAAATGGTAGTGGCATACTGCATTTCCACTGTGTACAATACAGTATTCATCTGCTGATGAAACACATAATGGATTTTATTTATATTTAATATTCTTTCAATATGTTTGAATTAACATTTTTTATATTTTTATATTGTTTTAAATTTTTAGGCAAAAATAATTAAAATCATAAATATTATATAAATGCCTATATACCGCAAAATCCCGCGATATAGCAAGAACTCCATGATACAGAATTATATATATTAAAAAAAAAACCGAGATGCAGTGAAGACGCAATAAGTGAACAGCGATACAGCAAGGGACGACTGTATATGACTGTCCAACAACTGTGGCTACACCTGAATCTAATACAAAATAAGACTGCATATAAACTGTAGTTTTAGAAAGCTTTTCCTTTGAAAAGGACAGAATGAGAGATGAAGAGCACGTGAGACAAAGAGAGGCAGACAGAGGAGCCCCGGCAGAAGGCAGGGTCCTGGCCCGCCCTGCCCAGGCGGAGCTGCTCTCCGATGGCCTCTGCTGGGGCTCGGGGCTCCCGCCTCCTCGGACCCATCTTGTCCCCACCTCTGCCCCTTCATGTCCTGCTCAAACCCCTCCAGTGGTGCCCATAAAAGCACTTACAGACCCCCCCCCCCCCGGAAGTCTGCGGGACTGGCTCCTCGGCCTCCTCTCTGAACGCCCTTCCCCCACACCCTCGCTCCCCAACCCGGCTGCTTCTGGGCCTCCGGGTCCAGCTCCAGCGGCCGACCCCGGCCCCGCGGCCAGAGCAGCCACCCCTGCACCCACCCTGTCACAGCGCGGGTTTACTTCCTATCTGAAAGGACCGTGGGGGCCGCTTTCCTCCTCCCAGTTTGCCCCGCACTGGGCCGTGAGCTCCCCAGAGCAGGGGTGCAACCGTTCCGTTATCCGCGTCTACGAATGCCCGCCTACACAAGGCACTCGGCGTGCGCGTCGCACTAAACACACACTCAGCTGGGAATGGACCGTGCGTGCACTCCCGCCCGCGCATCCGTGTGGCAGGGTGTCCCGGGTGCGCCCCTGAGGACAAGAGCCAAGGTCTGGGTCATGCGGGCTTCTGGGGCTTCGGGGCTTGCGTGCTTCTGGCTTTGTGGGGGGAGACGTGGGCACCCGTGTGGCAGCATCTCCAAGTGTAGCCTCACCGGCCCAGCCTCTGCACCTGTGTGCGTATGCATGCGAGTCCGCCATGTGGTCGCATGGTGTCCAGGGCCGCCCACGCGACAACACAGACTCCTGTGCGAATGTGCATCCGTGAGCACCAGCCCTGGTGTTCTGCGTCTCCCCTGCGCTCTCTCAGGGTGTTTCACTGCGGCTTCCGGTCTCTAGGGGTTCACGGGCCTGTGTGCCTGCACGTGTGCCTCTGCGGGCTCCCGCATGTGCATGACTGCAGGCATGGTCCCTTTGCACAGTTTTGTGCTGGTGTTACCAGCTCTTAGGGGCAGGGTGCTAAGCTAGAGCATTTGCCAGTCTCCATGGTGTAAACGCCCTGGTCACACAAGCTCCAGTGTGATGTCACCAAACATGGGATTGGGAAGATATGGTATGGCATATAACCACGTATATGATAGATGATAGATGGATAGATAGATACAGCAGCTCCTTAAATAACATCATTGCTTTCAACATCATTCCATCATAATGTTGATAAGATGCTGTAGGAAATCGATTCTATTTATGTCAATACGCTTATGGCGAATACATCAAACATCAGTTTGCTTCAAGCAGCACCTACCAACGATGCTAACTGAGGCCTTACTGTATAGCCGTATTTTATATCAGTAGAGAAGAATGTATAATGCCTTTCATACACTATTTCCACCAAACAGGTGCAGTAGATATAACCTGAAGAGCGTGAATGAGAGACAAATGTAGCCAAACAATTAGAAAGTGAACAATTTCTGTTTTACTTGATCATGGTAAAACATGCATGATATAACATTTACCACTTTAACCATGTTATGTGTGTAGTTTAGCAGCAGCAAGTGTCTGGTGACGGATTTAAGTGGTCATTACCCTTAACATAATTTATTTGACTGTCAATTTGTATAGTTAAATTTTTATGACAGCTACATTTAGCAAGCAGCTCACCAAGTCCCTGAACATTTCACAGCAGGCGCTGGGAGCCGGGGCAAGCTGGCTGGGCCTGTTTGTGTCTCCTGGCAGGCTCTCTAGCCTCGGGATGCGGGTGTGTACTCCCACTTGTCACCATGCCCACGCTGTGTGTGCCTGCCATCTCTGCATGTGAAGGGTCCCAGGTATGCCCTGCATGCACCCGCTGTCTCTATGGGGAGCCTGCTCTGCCTGCACACCACTGTGTTTCCCTGGGCCCAGAGGTGTCCAGCTACCTGTGCTCTAGGCCTGTGTGTGTGAAGCCATGTACCTGTGCACCTGCCTGCCCCCGTGACGCTGGAGCGGAGTCTGGGCACTTCGTCCAGACCCTGCACTCGGTGACACCAGCTGGACACATGAAATCAGCCATGAGGGGAGTGTTTATGCCTCAGGAATCTGCAGATGCTACATGTCAGGGTTTCACTTTTTTCATTCTTTCTTCCTTTTTTTTTTTTTTTTCAGAGAGGTGGGTATTAACAATGTACCAGTGTACCATAGGGACCCAGGTGTCTCTGTTGCCCAGTGCGACTGGGTGCGTACCCATGCACCAGTGCAGGGCCAGGAGTGTGCCTGAGTGAGCGTGTCTCCGTGGACACACGTGACTTTCGTGTCCCCATAAGTCTCTGCCTGTGTGCCCATGGGAGGCCCAGAGCTCTGTTCCTCTTTGGCAGTTGGTTCTACAGGAAGCCGTTGGGGTGGGGGCGAAGGTGCCGAGACTCCCCCATCCCCCACCCTCCCCCGCAGGACACCTGCAAGCAGGGGCCTGTGGCAGAGGGCAAGCCCTGCTTCTGGGACCCCAGGTCCTCGCTGCACTCAAGCCCCTGCCGACCCTTCCCTGGGCACAGAGGCACCAGGCAAGCATTAAGGACAAGGAAGTTGAGGTCGCCCTGCTGTCACCCCGGGCTCTGGCCCACTGCTGTGCCCCCTGGACAGGCTGGAAGCCTTGGCTGTGGGTAGTGGGGGCTGCAGGAGCTGGTAGCCAAGCTGTGCACCTGCAGCAGCGAGGACAAGTCTCTGTGTGGTGAGTGACCAACCATCTTGTGGGCTGGGGGTTTGAGGGACAGACAGACCAACACAGACAGATTGGCAGTGAGGTCCAGCGGGACCTGAGGGGCCGTGGACAGATGGCCCCTCCAGTTTTTCTCTACCTTCTGGGCAACCTGCTTTCAAGTGAGTGGCTGAGGAGGTCTGACCTGCTTGTCTGTCCTGCAGAAGTCTGTGGTCTGTGACGGACCACAGGGTGAGATAGGAGGATGGAGCTCCTTGTCACCAATGTCTGGGGACCCAGACAGTGGATAAAAGAAGGGAGGTGGGGGGTTTTAGGCTCTTTGCGGTGGAGTCACCAGGCATGCTTTGCTTCTTAAACTGGAGATTTGGGGGCCTCCCATGAACCTCCCTGAAACAGAATCTGAAGGTTGGGGTTGGGGAGTCTGACTTTCAAAACAAGCACTTCTGCTTAAGATTGATGTCTGAGAGCCAGCCCTGAGAATGACTTCACCCCACTCTGCTGAGCTCTTCCAAGGAGAAGGACCCTCCACCGAGCAGCCCTCCAGGTTGCCCCCCAGGAGGTGCTCCTGGCTCTCACCATGGCCCAGCTCAGGGAGCTTCACCCTCCTGCTGCCTGGGATGGGGCACAGTGGGGAGGAAGGCTGTGGTTTTGTGCAGGGCACACCCAAGCCTCTGCTTCCTTCCATCCCCCAAAGCCACACAGTCAACAAGCAGGTTTCTGGCAGGTGGCCCAGAAATGGCAAGGACTGGGTGGGCTTGGAGTGGTTGGGAGAGGCCAGGGAGGATGGAGCTGGTGAGTGAGGCTGGGGCTGGTCAGGAAAGGCCTCCAATGACACACTCAGGAGGCTGGCCCAGTCTCCTACAGGCACTCCAAGGAACAGGCTCGACAACCAAGCAAAGTCAGGGGAGGGCTGCCTGCCTTTGAGCTCCCTGGCCATGGCCATGAGCCCCTCTGGGAGCACTTCCAGACAGAGGCAAGCTTTCCACTGGGCCCTGAGGCACCCATGGGATGTCAAGGGCAAACCGGTCCACAAGTCTTGGCAGGGCCATCCTCCACTCACAGCTGGCTCCGCAGGACTGCCACTGTGCCTGACGGCTGCCAGCACTCAGCGCTGTGGTTACAGAGGGCAGGATGGCTCTGTCAACCAGATGCAGGTTCTAATCCCAGCTCCCCTGCCTCTGCACTGCTACGGGCAAGTGACTGCACCACGCTGCTTTCCCTTTGCTCCTCCATTAAAGGGTTGTCAAAGACCTTGCAAGTAAGACCGTGGCACAGGGCCCAGCACACAGTAGGAACTCAGAAAACATGATCAGGCTTTCCTGTCCCCTCCCACTCTGTCCCAGTCCAAAAGCCTTGCTTCCCTGAGCAGTTCCTACTCAGGCACCCAGTTCGCAGCCTCAGAAACTTCCTGGGTCACGCCTAAAGAAACAGCTTCCTGGCGGGTCTCAAGCTCTACCAAGCATGCAGGGCAGACTCTTGACAGAGGACTAAACTAAGACGACAGCCACACCCTTGGGCCTCTCTCTAGTCTGTCTTCCAGTCACTTGTTGACTGTATTCATGTCAACAAACTGCTTGTGAGAAACAGCACTGCACTGTGTCTGCCTGCCTGGCCAGGCTTCCCTGCCTCCCGGAGTCCTGACCCCTACCCCTCAGCCCCTGCCTGCCCATGCCTTCCAAATGTGGTGGTGGCGGCGGGGAGGGGGTGGGGGGGTTCGGATTCCAATTTTGTCCAGCTTTTTAAGCTGTACACAGGTGCTGGAGAGGGTGCTCGGTGTTGGTTAGAGTGTGGTTTTATGTCTTTCTACAAGCTCACCTGCCATTGTTAGAAATGGGTATCCCTGTTCTATTTTTAAAGTAAGATTTTTCACAAGTCTCCATTGCTAACTGTGCTCACAACTCACTGTGTTTCCCTGGTGCTGGGCTCCTGGGTCCCCACCTTTTTGCCATCAGCTTAATGGTGGTCCCTCCTGGCTTCTCGCTGTCCTGGGTGTCCCTGAAGTTCTGTATCTGCTCTCTACCCAGGAGCCAGGGGATCCAAGAGGCATTTGTAGCCTGTCCAGGTAAAGGTGTGAGGTGGGAGATGAGGAACTCAAGCATTGAGCCCAGAGGAGGAGGCGATGTTTAAATCTCCGCGAGCTGTTCTCTGGATTTCTGGGCCTGTGTCGGGCTGGCTGCGTATAATCGTGTGCCGGCCTTGTTCCACACGCGTCAGTGCAGAGAGTGTAGGAGTTTTTACATCTGTTTTGGGCCACCTACATATGATAGCTTTAGTTAAGAGGGGTCACCAGGGCCGGTGGGAAGAGCAGGAAGTGATCGAGGTCAGATCCCAGGGAACAGAGAGTTTAAAGGTCGTGCAGAAAAAGGAAGCCGCACTGTCGGGGAGGGCAAAGAGGCGGAGCGCACAGGAAAGGAGGAGCCTACTGCACCGAGGGAGGAACCTACTTAAAGGAGGGCGCGGACCGAGGTGCCCAGCAGAGGCAGGGCGGGCCGTGCCCGGTGGGGGCGGGGGGGGGGGTAGCGGGGGTGTTGAGCCCCAGAGGGAGTTGGAGGGGCTGGAAGGGGCACCGCGCGGGCGACGGGCGTGTGGATCGCCCTCCAAGGACACAGGGAGGAGACTGAGAAGTCACCAGCAGGCCAGGAATTTTTCACATAGCAAAGAAAAGGCAAGTCGAGAGGCTGCGACCCCCAGGGGGCAGCACTGGGACCCACTCCGGGACCCAGACAGCCGCCATTAGGAGCCGGGCTTCTGGTCCCAGAGACACAAGTGGGTCCCGCCCCGCAGGTGGGAATAGGCCTTCAGATACACAGAGGGCCGCAGAAGTTTGGAAAACCACCTATATGATATTATTCAGCCCTGAAAAAAGAAGAGAATCTTGTCATTTGCAACACCGTGGATGGCCTTTGAGGGTATTATGCTAAATAGAGTAAGCCAGACAGAGAAACAAAAACGCACTGTATGACCTTACCTGTCTGCGGAATCTAAATTTTAAAAAACCTCACAGGAAAAGAGAATAGATGTTTGATTGCTGGGGGTGGGGAAATGGGTACAGGTTGTCAAAAGGTACAAATTTCCAGTTACAAGATGAGTAAGTCCCAGGGATGTGAGCACAGCGCATGACTAGCGTGGACACTGCTGCATTGTGTCTTTGAAAGTTGCTGAGAAAGCAAAGGTTGAGTGCTCATTACAGCCACGTGTGAGAAAGTGGATGTCGCCTGAACTCCCTGAGGCCAATGGTGTGCGGATGTGAGTCGGAGGGACGCTGTCCCCCTCACCACGCGCAGCGCTGTGTGCCTGTTCAGCAGAGAGTACGGGCAGTGTGGGGGGTGGGGAGGGGACCAGCTCAGATGCTCGCACACGCAGGCCAGCACTCGGGACTTGCACTCGAATGCTCAGACCCTAAAGCACACACTCTGCACGCGGACACAAAACGCCCTGTGCAACACAGAAACAGCGGTGCACCCAGACACTCAGACACACGCACACACCAGGCTTGTCTCCTGGGGACCCCAAGTCACCCCTCCTCACACTGCTCTTCCCTGCCTCCTGGAATGTCTTGTCCAGCCAAAGTAAGAGGCCTGTGGGCTGTGGGTGCGGGCCCCCTGCCTGGCCCCAGGCTTCCACCGGCCCTGCAGCTGGCAGCCCTTTGCTTAGGCCCCGCCCCTCTCTCTGGCAGCCTGGTCCTGGTAGGGATTCCCGGCCTGCGCTGGAGAGCACTCACACTCTCCCAAGCCTGCCCCATGGCTAACTCAGTGCTCAATCACTCCTGGCCGGCCCTCTCCAAGCTGTGGCTGAAGCGGTGGGCCTTCAAGAGAGGTAAGAGGGCAGGCAGCGAGCAGTGGGCACAGGCCACTGGCAGGGTTCCCTGGACAACTCGCCCACCATCCCACCTTGAGCCTCTCCTTGCACCCCCCCATAGGCTGCCTGAGCCAGCCCGGAAGTCCATGTCCCTGTGGGCCCCATAGAACACCACAGACTTGTGGGTGCTTCTTGTCCGGGAAGAGACATCTCCCCAGGCTCAGCCGTAGCTTGTCTCAGGAGGTAAATTTGCGGAGGGGGAGAGTTCCCCTGGACTCTGTAAGGGCACCTGCCAGCTCCCTGGAGCCCCTAATGCTGTTGCCCCAATGACTGCAGGACGGAAGCTCAGCAAAAGGGAGGTGGGTTGAGACCCCAGGGGTCTGAGGGCACCTCCCTTGAACACACACACACACACACACACACACACACACACGCACGTTCGTTAAACAGCGCCTCCCCCGGGGCAGCGGGTCTCAGTTTCCCTCTGGGGGGCTGGAGAGGCCCTTGTATTATATCCCCCAGCCAGGGTGAATTGCTTTGGCAAAAAAAAAGATGCTTCTTAAATCTCAAGAGGAATTTAGCCCTTGAAGATAAGCAGATGGGGTCCTGGACCACAGCGTGTGGTACACAGTGGGGCAGCCACCTGGTGTGCCCCCTGCCTTTCCACGGGCACCTCCGTGGCAGGCCAGCCCCTCTGCTCTGCCTCCACAAGTCCTGGTGACCATCACTTGCAAGAATTGAGCACGCATTCAAGGTGGCAGCAAATGTCTACACGGGGGTAGGAGGGTGTGGGCAATGGGAAGATTGGTCAGTTCCGTCCACAGACTCTCCCTGAGGGCCCACTGTGTGCTGGCTGGTGCCTTGCTGGACGAGACAGCACTATCAAGGGGACCTGAGGAAGCGGCTGGGGAGATAAAAGAGCCTCATGAAGTTAGACACAGAGAGGTTGAAAGATTTGTGCAAGGTAATACAGCAAGGGCAAGCTAGAGGAGTCAGGATGTTAAACAGGTTCTGTTCCAAGGCCACCTTGGTGGGTGTTCTGGCCAGTGCGCAGAGCTGCCAGTGTGGGCAGCTACAGGGCCTGCGGCAGTTTTCTAAATCCACCAGTGGATGGCAGTGCTGGAGGACTCAATCCACTCGCTCCTGGCCACCCAGCTCAGCCAGGCCTACTGCCCAGGGAGGTGGAGGCTGTGACCTATAGGCCGGCAGGCAGGGCAGTGAGTGAGCTGTGGGAACCCTCAGGGACCCACACATGGTCTCACAGTGTGCTGCAGGCACAGCTGGGGGAAGAGGCTGCTGGGACCTGAGTCCAGGCTGACAGGCAGCTCCTTGGAAAGGATCTCAGGGGGACGCAGGAGCAGAGAGCGATTTCCCAACAGCCTCCCTCCAGGCTTTAGCCTTGGGGGGCATAGGAAGAATGTCCTGTTTGTGTCCCTCATAAACTCTGTGACCAGCTATCTGGGACAGATAGACTGGCCTGGTAGGACGTTCAAGAAAATGGCAGGGTTGGATTTAAGGAGGCAGATGAGATGGGGGCGGGGCTTTGGGGCGACCAGGGAAGTTCCCTGGAGCAGGGCTGCACTGCCCCTCCCCTCAGTGGCTCTTGTCACCCCTTCTGGCCATGCTTTTTCATGCAGTCCCCAAAACATACTGAGTGCATACGTGATGGCATATTCTGTGCCTCGACTTGGTTTCCTTCCTGCCTGGCATCCTTGCCATAATTTCGACCCATTCCAGCTCCATCTCTTGCCAGCTCACTCCTCCAAGTGCCACCTCCTCGATGGAACTCCTCACTGCCTCTGGGCCCTGCCATGTCCCCTGTCCCCCTGACCATCCATCTGCCCATCATTCATCCATCCTTCTAACGACCTATCTTCCAGCCAACCAGTCCCTGTCCATCTACCCATCTATCCATCCACCTAACTATGCATCCATCCATCCATCTGTTCATCAGTCCACCCATCTAAACATCCATCTGCCTAACCATCCATCCATCTAACATGCATCTACCTGTGCATCCATCCATCTAACCATCCATCCATTCATTCACTCATTCATACATCCAACCAACCATCCAGCTAACTAGTCACTCATCCAGCCAGCCAACCAGCTAGCCAACTGTCCAGCCATCTATTCATCCATCTAACCATCCATTTACCTAACCATCCATCCATCTGATGGTCCATTCATCCATCAAACCATTTATTCACCAATTTATCCACTCCCCAGCTCACCACAGAATAACCTGTTGTTTATGATTCATTTGCTTTGAGTTGGAAATACCTAGGTTTACATCCCAGCTCTGCCTCTCATCCTGCCTCAGCCTGGTGTGACCTTGAGAAAATCAGTGCATCTCTCTGAGCCTCAGTCTGCCCTTCTATAAAGTGTGAACTCAGAGGGCTGTTATGAGAATAGAAGAATGCAAGTATGTGATGTGCTCAGCACTAGCCCAGGCACATAGTTGACCAATACACATGAGGTTTTACAACTTGGGGCTTGGAGATGTGAAAGTGGATCAGATATAGAACCTGCCCTTATGGACCGCCCGGTCTGGAGCAGGGGACAGCAAACCCTTTTTGTAAAGGGCCAGAGAGTAAATATGTTTGGCTGTGAAGATCCCATGGTCTCTGATGCCACTACTGGATGTCACTGTGGCAGCGTGAAAGCTGCCTCACAGCAGCTGCAGCTGTGCTGGCGAAACGCAGGTGTGGAGCCACGTTCAGCCCTTGGGACCCCTGGTGCGGAAGGGCGCAAACCAACCAACCACACCACAGCAGTAGGCAGAGGAAGGGTGCAGAGTAGTTTAAGGTCCTCTGGCAAAGGCTTCGGCAGAGGCCCAGAGACAGCCCTTGGTGGTCTGGCAGGAAGCAGGAAGAGTGGCGAGGACAGCACAGAAGCATGCAGAAGAACAGTGGGTCGGGGGTTCTGTGTGTTGGGGGGCTATGAGAGGGCTCTCTCTGACTCCCTGAGGTTCTGTCTGTGACTGAAGGACCGTCTATGACTCTGTGATGTGACATCAGGATCAGAGTTGACTCTGTCATCAGGGTCCAGCTCAGCCTGTTCCTGGGTCAGAGACTTCCATCAAAAGACGGAATTCATCCCTGACCTTTCACCTTCACCCTTTGGATGCCAGACCAGACCTGCCAGGTTGCAGATGCCAGGCTGTAGAAGGTTCCCCCACCCCCTGCCCAGCGCAATGAGTAGCCCAGGCAGCCCACCCCCCCAGGTCCCTGGAAGATGGAGCTTTTCTCCCACGCGCCCATCGGCCTCCAGGCCCCACCCTCACTTCTGGTCTTTCTCCTTCCAGTCCACTGGCTGTAGTCCCACATTTCCGAGTCACATACGCCGCCTCGGCTTCAGGGTGAGGGAGAGGGATGCAGGCTTGATGAGGGCAGTAGAACACAGCCCCTCAGCCGGCCAGCCTGGAGGTAGCTGGGGGGCCAGCGAGGGTGGAAGCCGGCTTCGTGCCCACTGCGGCAGGCACAGGACGGAGGGCGCTACGGCCCTGTGCGGACGTCCTCCATTCAGAACTCTGGAGGCGCCCGGCGAGTTGTTTGGTTACAGCTCCATGGAGCTGTGACTCCCACATCGTGTAAGTCACCCGAATTATGTGTGCAGGTCAGTGGCTTCCGTGTGTTCACAGTGTTGTACGGCCATCACAGTTTTAGAGTATTTCCATCACACACACACACACCGCCCCCCTGCCAAAGAAAAAGCTGTATTCCTTAGCTATCACCCATAGTCCTCCACTTCCCTCCTCAACCCCCACCCTTGGGCAACCAACAACTGATATACTGGACCCGCCTGTTCTGGACATTATGAAATCAGGGGAATCACATAGCAGGTGGTCTTTTGTGTCTGGCTTCTCACTGAGCCTCATGTCTTCAAGGTCCGCCCATGTTGTAGGGAGTGTCTGCTTCACTCCTTCAGATGGCCGAGTGCTAATAGTCCATTGTGTGGATGGGCCGTGTATGGACCACTGGTGGGTCTTTGGTGCTATTTCCACTTTTTGGCTCTTAAAAATAATGCTCCTATAGACAGTCATGTACAAGCCCTCGCTGGTGTGGCTCAGTTGGTTGGGGCATTGTCCCGAACACTCGAGGGTTCGATTCCTGGTTGGGGCTCGGGTAAGAGGCAACAACTTAATGTTTCTCTCTCACATAGATGTTTCTCTCCCTCCCTGCCTCCCTTCCCTCTCAAATCAGTGAGCCTGTCCTTGGGTCAGAATAAAAATTTATTTTTAAAAAGAGTCCCGTACAAGTGTTGGGATGGGCGTTTTCATTTCTCACAGGTAGAGAACTAGGAGTGAAATGGGAATGGTTGGGTCACATGCTAACACACACTTAACTTTGGGAGGAACTGCCAAAACGTTTTCCAGTCTCATTTTTCTGGATTGGGGCGGGGGGGGGGGGGTTGCAAGCACACATGTGTGAGTGTGTGTAACCCCCTTTCATTCATTTATCAAATGTGTTTATTTCTGCCTTGGCTATTTCCTGCTGTTTTTGCTACCTCCCAAAGGCCCTGGCAATTTTGTGCTCATAATCTTGTATTCCTTCTCTTAAAGGAGGCCACCCCAAATTGTATGAGCTTCAGCCCCCCCGAACTTGGGGCAATGTGTGTAGGTGGGCAGCTGGAAGGAGAGGGTGTGGGAGTGTGCACAGACAGGCCCGAGCTGTCTGCCCCTCCGCCCAGCACAGTGCCACTGACCACAGCAATGGTGACAGGCAGGGTGGCCACACCATGGATCACCCAACCCAGACCCTTTAGAGAATAAAGGGAGCACTGTTAATAATTACCTTGTCTCGGTAGCATTACCTCCAACTGTGCCCAGAAAACCAGGTCATCCAGCCATGGTTCCCATAGGGGAAACAAGTTATGGAGTAAATGGGGACCTAACTTGGCACTTTCTGGAGGCATCCACCATTCCACTCCATGGCCACTCTCTGCCCCACCTGGGGCAGCTACTGCTCAAACTTCGGAGGCGCTGGTCTGCTCTCCTCCACCTTGCCCACCTCCTCAAGCCTCCTCTCCAGGCACTGTCCCCCACCTCCCTGGTTTGAGCAGGGCCCAGGATCTCTGGGGGGATGAAGGAGTGAAGGGCGTCCACATGTCAAGGCAATGAAATAAAATACACACAAGAGAGGCACCCTAGGTGGAGTGGGACAGGAAGCTTCTGGAGGGCTCGGGATGAGGCCTTTGTGCAGGCATGGAGTTCTCAGGTGGTGAGTCCTGCAGGAGCAGGGACAGGCACAGAAGGAAGACCCTGGTGGCTGTCAGAGGCTAAGCAGGGTATTCAACCTTCTACCAGTAGGCGGTGGGAAGCCTCTGTGAGTGCCCTAATAAGCAAGGGTAAGGTGCTGTAGCTGCAGTGTAGGGAGCAGAGGAGGAAAGAGGGGGACATGCACTCGCCCCACAGCTAGGGGCTCAGTTCACAACTCGAAATCAAGCCAGAGCATCCTCCTGACCCAGAGGGCAAGAAAGGTGGCCCAGGTGGCCAAGCACCTCAGTATTATGCCTGACACACCCTGGGCCCCTGCATCCTTATCGAAGCCCTGAAAGGTGGGCATTATTGCACCTACTTTCCAGATGAGGAAACTAAGGCTCTAAGAGGTGACTTTGCCAAAGGTGTGAACCACTAGTGGCAGAACCAGGAAGGGACACGGTCTGATTGGTCCCCAAAGCCTGGTTTTCTCTTCTATGCCATGCTGCTCAGAAGTCTCTGGAGCTCAAAGGTTCAAGAGGAGACCAGAGGCGGCCTGAAGTCCATCCAGGTGTGGGTTGGGCACTTCATTTGGTCTTAGGGACCCAGTCCATCCAAATGAGGGTGTTTTGCTAGAGCAGATGTGACACATTGACTTCATTTCATGAACCTGCCAGGATCTGAGAGAGACAGCTGCTGGAAGTGCTGTGCTGGGAAGGGTTCCAAGGGCACAGATGGTTCAGCAGAAAAGGCCTTCGTGACTGCATAGAATGTTGGCCACAGGCTCAGGACAAGGAGATGGTGGCATGGATGTTGGCTTAAGGATCCCTGAGACCACCCTTCCTTGCCATCTCATGTTATAGATGTAGAAACTGGGGACCATGAAAAGCCAAGACAGGTAAAGAAGGCAGGGCTCCTCAGGCCTCCCAGCCCAGCCCTGGCACCTTGTCCCTCGTTTCTCCACAGGCTCTGAGTCCAAGCCCTGTGTCCAGCCCTTTGACCCTGGGTCTGCAGCCTTGGCTGACAAGAGCAGCAGTGCATCCTGGAGCCCTGAGCACCTGGACTTCTTCTCCACCATGGGAGACGCACAGGCAGGTGTCTGACCACTGCGACAGGCAGGAGCAATGGCGCCTGTACCAACAAGTACCCCTCACTTAGCACCTGCATGTCACCAGGCACTTGGTGCACATTATCTCAGGGGGCCTCACTGAAACTTGGCAAATTAATTATACCCCATGTTCAAGATGGGAAAACTGGAATCATTGCTGGAACGAGAATGGGGAGGAAAGGGTGGGATGGAGAAAGGGTGGACAGGGGGGTGGATGCATGGATGGACAGATGGAAGAAAGGAAGCTTGAAGAATGGGTGGGTGGATGGATGGAAGGGTGGAAGGGTGGCTGAATGGGTGAGTGGGCATGCAGGTAGATGGATGTACAGGGAAGGAAAAGCCCCCCGCAGGAGCTCCAAGCTGGCACAGCCCTGCAGAGTGGTCTCGGGCCAGCCTGAGGTGGCCAAGCCGTCACCCACACATCAACCTACCGTGCCCTGCGGGTGTTCCAGGAAAGGGTACAACTTCCCAAAAGGGGGCTGACAGTGGGCAGCATCTGCTGACATCCCACCAACAGCTGGGGCAGCACATCCTCACTGAAGTGGGGTCTGGGTGGCATTTTGCACTTCCCGCCACTCTAAGTGAGGGCATTCTGCATGTCCCACTCTGTCATTTTACGTAAAAGGACACTGAAGCCCAGGCAGGGAGTGGATAGGCCCAGGTGTCAAGGGTGATCCAGGTTAAACAAAGATGGGACCAAGATGCAATTAAGCTGCGTCTGCCCAGGGTTCTGGACCTCTTGAGTAGGATCATGGGCTGCAGGCGGTCAGGCCAATGAGACGAGGATGGAGAAACCGTGTGCCGGGGAGCAGTGAGTGCTCAGAGTGTGCAGTGAGGCTCTACCCCCAACTCCTCCAAGTGAACCCCTCCACCCACATCCCAGCCATCCTCCCAGCCATCGTCCCAGCCATTGTCCTCTTGATCACCAGAAATGGAGGCAAGGGAAGTCATTGTCCTTGTCCCCTCCTTCCCATCTGTCTCCGAGCCCTGTGAACACGTGAATGCTGCACCTGCACAGCCCCCAGGTCTGTCCGCATTTCTCCCCCTTCTCCGCAGTGCCATTGAAGGCCACCCTAACCACTCTCCTGGGTGATCGGCACAGGTGTCCCCACTGCACCACCTGGTCTCTGTCTCACCCCGGCCAAACCCATCTTGCATAATCTTTCCAAAGGCAAATCACAGCTCCATAGCCTCCCTACCACCACTGCTTAAAGCTTAAAGATTAAGTCCCTACTTGGTTACAAGGCCTGCTGCTCTGGCCCCTCCCCCTTCCCCCCTACCTCCAGCCACCAGGAGCTCTTCTCCTGCCAGTTGTTGGAAGATACTGTGAGCTCTCAAGCCTGTTGGCTTCTGAATGTCCTGTTCTTTTGTTGCCCGAAATGCCCTCACCTACAGCCTCTGCCTGGTCAACTCCTACTCATTACTCATTGCCCAGGGCGTCACTCCCAGTCACTTCCTCTAGGAAGCCAACCTTGATTGATTGATCGATCTTTAACATTTAGTAGGACCCTGTAAATTCTATGAACTGGTAAAATGTAGATCATTTTAAAATATATGAAGTTTGAACAATACAGCCAGTTAAAGAAATAATTTGCATATCATGTGAAGACTATCTTATGTAGTTGGAACTAGGGGGGGGTTTGGTTTAGTTTTGGCTACAGAAGCTGTCTAAGGACTGTTCACGTTTTCCTAGTTAAGTTGTACTTAGTAAGTCTTCACACCAATGATTGTTTTGGGTTTTGTACTTTTGCTGTACTCTTTGGTTTTTAGAGAAAGACAGAAAGAGAGGAACATCGATTTGTTGTTCCGCCTTTCCATGCATTCACGGCAGGTTCTCATACACTCCCTGACGGGGTGGGGTCACCCCCACAACCTTGGTGCTTCAGGACAATGCTCTCACTTAAAAAGGGCTTTTTCTAAGTAAAATTCCAATCCAGAATTCCTGTTCTTCCAGACAGGGCCCGCTGGCCCCCTTCAATTTTCCCCAGCCTGCTTCCCAGCACCTGCCATCACAGTTGATTATACGTGCTGGACTGAGTCGCTGGTCTTCCCTGGTCAGCTCCAGGCAGCACGGGGCTACCTGTGTGGTCCATCTGACCTAGTCATCAACTTGCCCAGAGGCAGGGCCCTGGCTCCTGAAATTTAAAAAAAAAAAAACTTGGAATATAAAAACTGCAGCCACCCTAATCTACCTCCATCGATGAAGCACTTGCAGTGTGCAGACCTCGTCCCCTGCTGCCTGCAGAGCCATCTAACAAGAAGACAGCATTACCCCTGTTTAAGAAATGAGGAAACTGAGGTTCATGGGAACCTGCCCGTGGTGACACTGAATTGATAAAGCCATACCAGGACTGCAAACGTTGACTAAGGGCTTTCCACCAGGCTGCCATCCAAGAACCATCTGTCCTGGTATTTATTTGCTATTTCATTGGAAAACAGTTCCCTTTTGGACATGCTGAGATGGAGCAAGGAAAATGAATATGCTTGAAGTAGCTTTGGTAGACTGCTTTTCCCTAATGGAAAACCAGACAAACAATGGTTTACATTGTTAGAGAAAGTTTTGTCCGGGTACGATTTAAACCTGCACGCAGTGAGCCCATCTGCAAAGGGGGGATTCCTGGGACATCCGACCTCTGGGTCTGAGTGGGAAGCCTGTCCTCCAAGGTTCCCCAGGGTCCAGGGAGCAGGAGCCTGGTTTGACTGCATCCTCCCTGGGGCATCAGGGCCAGTTACGGGGTGCAGTCCAGTGCCTGAGAGGCTCCGGTTGGGCCAGCTTCCAATTTGTCTCACCCAGGAAGTGATGGAGGAAAGGTCTGAGTCCCCTGCCTCTTCTTCTATCAGTGACCTGCTGCTGGGAGCTGGCAGCCTGTGCCCCCAAACCCCGCTGCCCCCAGCTCTGGCCAGGTTCCCACTTCTGCCTCCTGTGAGGGACACCAGATGCAGAAGAGGGAGGGAGTCCCCGCCCAGGCCAAGAGGCTGTCCAAACCTGTTTATATGTACAGAAGGATGAAAAGCAGAGACTGAAGGGAGCCTTCCAGGAAGTGACAGAGGAGACAGGAGAGCGCTAGAGGTTGTGCAGGCACCAGGGGTGGGAGCACTGGGGGGTAGGGCCAGGCTGAGCTTGGCCAGCCGGGGTCTGAGGTGGGCCTGAGGCATGGGTGTTTTGCCAGAGACTGAAGAAAGGACCCTGGTGTGTACAAGACAGAGCTCAGAAGTGGAGGCAAAGAAGGCACAGCCAGGGAAGGGGAGGGAAATGGGTTGACAGGCGCAAAGGAGAGGTTCCAGAGGAAAGGAGGCTGTGACAACAGCATGGACGCAAACGCACAGTAACCGTGTGACCCAGCAATTCCACCTCCGAGTGTCCACCCCCAAGTACTGAGAGCAGGAACTCAGTGAGATTTTGGAACACCACATTCACAGCAGCATTATCCACAAAAGCCAGAAGGTGGAAAACACCCAAGTGTCCATCAGCACGGGATGGGTAAACACCACGTGCTGTGATCCCGCCACACAGTGTGGTCCATCCACATGATGGAATGGTAGTTGGCCTTAAGAAGGAATGGAAGTCGGATGCATACTAGAATACGGATAAGCCTTGAAAACATGTTAAGTGAAATAAATCAGACACAAAAGGACAAATATCGTGTGGCTCCACTTACAGGAGTTCCCTAGAAGAGTCAGATCCAGAAAGACAGGTGACGGACAGAAGGCTCCCAGGGCCTGGGGTGTGGCGTGGCGTGGCAGGAGTGACTGTCTGATGGGGCAGAGCTTCTGTTTGGGAAGGGGAGTTCTGGAGATGGTGGTGGGGGTGGGGGCACAATGTGAATGTACTAATTCCACTGAACTATAAACTTATAAATGGCAAAAAATATTTTGTCATGTACATTTGCCACAATAAAAAGAACTAAAAGGGAGATAGCAGCACTACAGAGAGCCCCAAGTGGGCGGGGTCAAGAAAAAAAACACGGCCAGATCTCACGTGAGTCCTCCTTCCTTGGCCGCAGCCAGCACGAACCCCGCTTCAGCCTCCTGCTGGCCAAGGTCCTCAGCCAGCCAGGAGCCCGGCTTTTGGCTAGCTGGTATTTTTCCACTTCAAATTGGACACTTCTCCGAAAATTCCCTGCCCAGGTGGGAGCAGGGATCCTGCTGTTCTCCCTCACCTGGTAAAGCCTGGCCATGACAAAAGATCCAGGGGTGGGGTTGCAGGGGTACACGAATAAAGTTACAGGGTGCTCAGTTAGATCTGAATGTCAGACACTGCAATGCTTGGAACATACTCACACTAAAAAATGATTCGTTGTTTATCTAAAGTTCAGACTTAAACAGCTGTCCTGTGTTATATCTAGTAATCCTGTCCTGGGCCTGGGATTCATGCACGGGGACCCCTTTAGGCCACCAGTTGGGATAGTCCATCAAAGGCTTCCTGAGGTCACATAGTGCCTTGGGCAGGAGAGACCCACCCACCCACATACCCACCAAACCTTACCTGGGGACAGTCCTAACAAAGGCCTGGAAAGGGACAGAGGGACACCTTACTAACCTCAAGGGTAATGGCCTGGAGGACATGCCCAAGTTGGGTTTTGGAGGATGAATAGGAGTTTATCAGGTTGCCTCTCAGTGGGCTGGGAGAAAAGGGTTTTCCAGGAGAGGAAGAAGCAGGTGCCCCGCTGGAAAAATTGAATGACAAACAGCATGACTGGGAGGGAGGGAGAGAAGGGCAAAGGAAGCTGAAGAAAGGTGGAGACCAATGAGTGACAAAAGAGCATTAGAGCTAGGACCCAGACAGGCCTGAGTTTGAGCCCAGCTCTGCCGTTTGTGGACTGGGTGGCTGTGGGCAAGTCCTTTTTCCTCCCAGCACCTCACTGTCCCGATGTGGGAAGTGGAATAACTGCGCCCCCTGGTGGAGCCTCTGTGGGATACACACCTTCTGTCTTCCAAGTATAGCCCTGTCTGGCCTGTCTGGCCTGTCTGGTGGGAGGGATGTGAGACTGCGCAGGGGGCGGCCGTGGCGGCGGCGGCGGCGGCAGCGGCAGCAGCAGCAGCAGCAGCAGCAGAGGCAGGCTGACCCTGTAGCCTTTTCTCATAGTGCTGAGGATCTATGGCTTCTCCCTGTTGGGAGGAGAAGACATTGGAAGGACTGACAGCTCAGATGTTCCAGAATCCTCTCTGTAGGAGGAAGCATGGCCAGGATTGGGGGAGGTGATGGAGGAGAGTGCAGGATCCAGTACTGGCATTTCTTAACTTGTTGATGATTCGTTCATCATCATTCTCCTTGCATTACTTTAGGAGTGTTTTAAAATTGCATTAAAATATTATCTTGATACCTGAGTTTTGAGTACCCCCGTCAGTTCTGTGCCTGAGGCAAGTGACCTTGAGACAGGACTAGGAACCTTGCTACTGCCTGACACCCCACCATTCGTGGCAAGGATAACGAACCTCTTTGTGGGCTTTGACAAGTTATGTTTGCGGGCACGATCTTCCGAGAGCCTTAAAACAAACAGGGTGAGCAGGCAGGATAGGGTTCCTTAAGACAGTAGGAATGGAAACTCAGAGGGAGGTGCAGTCAGGTCTGCAAGCCCAGATTCCTGGACCCTTTGAGGGGATAAGGCTTGAAGGCCCAGGTGAGACAGGGGGCTGCAGGACTGCCCCCCCCCCCCGTTCCACCCCTCCCACCGTGAGAAGGGTGCACTGAGCCCAAGCTGGACAGGAGGGGAACCGGCAGAGTCAGGGGCTTGGGGGCCTCTGCTGCCTCAGCCAACATCCTCTTCTCCCCACCACCTACAGGAGGAGGAGGGTGTTCCCCGGCAGCTCAGCAAAAGCATGGAAGACCTCTGCCTGGACTTGGGGGCCCTTCAGGGCAGTGAATATCTCCAGGACCTGGGCCTTGGGGTGCCTGTCCACAGCCAGCCTGAGGGGGCCAAGGACAGTGGCCCTCCTAGCAAAACAGCAGGAAGAGATTCGCCCTTCTCCAGTTCTGTGGGGCCCCAGGCCTTGCCTTGGAGGCGGAGCTGGGAGAGGTCCAGGAGCTGCTCAGAGGGCTGCAAGAGGTTGGTCCCCCACCCTCACCACCCCCCACCATGATGCTGTCCAAGATGCCCTCCCAAGGCCAGGGGTTCTGCATGGGCAGAGGTAGCCCTCTCCCAAGACACATATGCATGCCCACACAGCCTGTGTGGGCACACAAATCCACATGCACAGGCAAACACACACATGTCAAATGAGTGCATGAAAGCCCAAAATGGCACTGTACATGCACACTGGCCCGCACACACTAGGTGTGCACACTGCGCACTCAGCCTGCTCTAACCCCTACCTATAAGACTAAACATATGGCTTGCACACCAGTTCCACAAGGCCACAGATGTACTTGGGATCAAAACAGAGATGGGCGCTCAACCCCACACACACCACAGTGGCCACTCCAAATAGTGGAGGGTACTTTAGCCACCACCCCCCCACCTCCTCAACCCCCTCAAGTCACCCCAAACAGAAAGCCAGTCCATGTAAAAATGGGGGTCTGTGACACAAACATAGCTTCAGCAAATCTACCAGCTTGCCCCCCCTCAGAGAGGTCTGGCCCCTCTCTGAGCCCCAGAAGCATCATCTGCGAGTCCCTCCAGCCTCCCAGATGCTGGAGCTGAAACAGCCGGAAAAGACCTGCGGAAGCCCTGACTCTCTCCCCCCTTCCACCAGGCTCAGCCTTGACTCCTCAGCTGTAAAGGAAGGGCCCTGTCTTGAGCGAACGCTGGCTAGCCTTACTCTGAACCTTCCCGGAGAGGGCCTGCAGGACTGGACTAAAGAGGGTCTGTCCGGGGGCAAGACCCCTGCAGAGCACCCAGGCAAGGTGGGTACAGCCTGCAGCCACCCCACTGACAACACACCTCTGGGCCCAGGAGCCGGTGCTGCAAGTGGGAAGGAGCACCCTGCCTGGAAGGACTTCCTCTCTTGGCTGGGCTGTCCGTCCTGAGATTCCTGCCAACGCCTGAGGGGTCTTCACTGAGGAGGGCTTCCTAGCAGGGGAGCCTTGGCCAAAAGTGCAACCCATTGTCTGTGGATCAGGCAGGTGTCACAGCATCTCTGCAGCTGGAAGGAAGCCTTATCTGTGGCCAGAGTCTGCAACCAAGAGGCCTCATCTGATGCCTGTGATTCTAGCTCACAGCTGGGAAATTCCTGGTCATCTCTGCTCATGACTATGTCCTGTGGGCATGCTGGAGTCTGTAGTCACAGTTTCAGGGCCCCAGCTCATAGCTGGAGTCGAAGGGGATTGCAGCCCACACCTGGTGAGGGGGTGGCTCCAGCATCTGGCTGCTCGGGAGATCCACCTGTCCTGTGGCTGGGGGGCCCTGCATGTGGCTAGGGGCTGGGGCAAAGGGCCTTGACGCGGGAGCCTTTGGGCCGCCTCGGGACTACCCACCTTAGCCAGATGCTTGTTCCCTGCAGGCATGTGGCAGCCTGGAGAAAAGATCAAGGTCACAGTCGGCTCCTGTGTCCTTTGATGAGATCAGTTCCCTGGAAACCTCTCGGGCTCTGGAGGTGCCCACTGCAGCTGTTCAAGGTAGCCAGGCCTGGAGCTTTCTCGCATTTAAACAAGTAGGGTGGTGGGGTTTGGCTGGAGGGTGCCCTGGATGGGGTCCCAGCTGGACCTCAGAGAAGATGGAGGGGGTTTAGGGTCCCCTGGAGGTCCGGGGGAAGGAGTGTCCAGAGAGAGAGAGAGGCTTCTAGCACCTTGCCCTCTTCCTCCCTCCCCCTCCCCAGGGCCCTGGAGCCAAGGTGGACTGCAGCGATGCAGTGACCTTGCCCTCCTTCCACCCTGCTCTCTCTCAGACTCTCTTTCTTTATCTCCCTGTCCCTGAGTCTCTGTCCCAAGGGCTGTGTCTCTCTGGTATCCGACAGACCTGCAGGTGAAGCCTGAGCCCACCACTTTCTAACCAGTCGCAGCCTCTGTAGCTCCCTCTGTAAATGGCAACAATAACTGCATCTCCTTGGGGCCACTTGGGGTTCCCTCAGCACACATGTACAAAGCACTTAACACATTGTAAGCTCTTGTGAGAAGCTGGGGACACCTCCAACCCTGGCTCTCTTCCCTCTTCACACCCCTCCTCCTGAGAATGGCAAATCCCCTCTGGGCTGTATCTGGTTCTGCAGTGGCACGCGGTGGAGGGGCCCACTGCAGGACTGGTCCCATCCAGAGCTCCTCACCCCTGTGCCTCCTGGTGTGGGGGCTCCTTCCAGGCCTGGAGCCGCCAGCACTGGAGTGTCTGGAAGAGGACCACGTGGAGCCAGATCACGTGTGAGTGCCTGCCCCATGCGGCGGAGGGCCCCCCATGCACAGCCAAGGCGTCAAGGCGGTGGGAGGAGGTGTGCAGGTCACACCCACGGTCCCCCTCCATCTCCTTATTGCCTCAGTCTTCTCTCTCACACCACCCTTCTCCCTGGGGAGGGATCCAGATCCCTCAGAAAGGTCCTGACACAGCATCGGCAGAAGGGCTGGGGGTCCTGGTCAGGGTCTGCATGGGAACCCATGGCGGATGAGGCTATCCCAGCTCATCACCAAGAGCATGTCTGCAACCCAGAGCAACTGTGCGCTGTTTTATTTCTGCCCCAGGCTGATGGTCCAGCAGGTGCTGCAAGAACTTCGTCAGTACCATGGGTAAGTGGGAGGGGGACAGGAGTGAGGGAACAGGGGTGGGAGGACATGGGTGGGGACAGGTAAGGGAGTGGACAGGCATGGGGGACAGGTGGAAGGGGACAGATGTAGGAGATAAGTTGTGGGGAAGAGTGGAGAACACAAGTTTGGAGGAACAAGTGTGGGGGACAGGCGTGGAGGGAGAGGCATGAGAGGACAGCTGTGAGAGTAAACAGGCATGGGGGACAGGTGTGAGAAACAAGTTGTAGAGAAGATGGGGGAAATGCGGACAGGAAAGGTGGGAGGAGAGACCGGTGAGGAAAGACCAGGGCCAACAGCGAGAAAGGAGAGAACTGCAGGAGCCCTCAGGGACTCTGCACATGCAGTAAAGTGCAAGTCTTCCCCAGACACCACCAGCTGCTGGGAGAGCTCCCCAACACGCCAGCTCTGCTCTGCCCAGGCGTGCCACTGCCTTCGGGGGCACACACGCCCCAATGGCCACACACACAAACCCACATGTGGAGAAAGGGTGGGCTTTGGGACAGTGGCACTGGGCAAGCACCTCTCCACAGGCACCCTGATGGTGAAGGGCAGGAGAGGGGCAGCTGGGGGAGGGGGCTGCTGACCAGGTCTCTGTCCCCTCTGCTCCCACAGGGCCTGGCAGAGGGCTCGCTTGTCCATCAGCCCCAGAGGAGACCATTCAAACCTCACCTGGTTTGAGTTCCTATCGGAGTAAGTCAGCAGAGTGGCTGCAGATGGAAGCCATGGGTGGGCAGGTGGGGGCCGGCGCTGCCTTTGCACTTGAGGCCCTCTGTGCCTGGCCCTGAGCTGGGGTCCCCTTCCTGTCACTGGACCCACCAAGGGCAACAGTGGGGGTGAGAGTGGGGTTCCTCATACACAGGGGTGGCGGGGAGGGGGGAAGGAAGACTTCCTGGAGGAGGTGACAGCTTGAGCTGGGTTCTGATGAAAGAGGAGTTTGCCAGTACTCAGACTGGAGGATAGGGGAGAGAAAACAGTGACTTCTGGAGGAACTGCAAAGTCTGGGCACAGGTGTCAGGGTGGGGCTGGGAGGAGGGATGGCAAGGGACTTCAGCATAGGCCAGATGACCCCTGCAAAGCAAGGGGCACAGCTCTCTAGGACTGAGGACGGTGAGCACAGACAGTGCTGGGGCAGGCGGTGTGCAGATGGGAGGCGCGGAACCTCCCTCCAGGGAACAGGTTCTGCCAGGCTGGGTTTGCTCGTCACTGACCCACTGAGTATTTATTAAATGAGGGTGTGCCTGCAACCCAGGAGAGGCATGGCAGGGATCTGGGGCTGGAGTCTTGTGGGAGGAAAGGGGAGCCGATCTGAGAGAGATCCTGCAGGGAGCATGGGCAGGATTTGTAGGCTGATAAGATATGGAGGTGGGAGAGGGGTGAGTCAGGGGGAGAACACAGAGATGACAGAGCTGAGACTTCCAGCTCAGAGCCCATCAAGGGACCTCAGGCTGGAGACCATGTCGCTTAGCCCCCTTCAAATTAGTCCATGTGGTTCCTGGAACTTTGCAAACAGCCTCCGATGTCTGTTGAATAGATGAGCGAGTGAGAGAAGGGAGATAGTTGGGGACCACAGAAGGGATGACACAGGAGGAGGAGGCCACGGGGGTGGCAGGTGGATCCCAGGAGCGACATGTGGGAGTGGCTCAGAATGGCCCACTGGGCCTGCTGCCCCTCCTCATCCACCTTCCCACCCTCAGGAGTGAGGATGGAGCCAGCAAGATCGAGAGGAGTGACAGGGGCACCACCAGGGTGAAGCGAAGTCTCAGCTCCCTCTGCAATCGAGTCACCAGGCACAAGGACAAGGTCAGCATGGCAGGGCACCCCTGGCCCCAGAGCCTGGTGATTCAAGGTAGGTCTAGATGCACAAGGCATTCTAAGTCTCCGTTCTGTCCCTACAGGGGAAGAGCCTGGCACATCTAAAGGAAAAGGGCCAGGACGCTCGAGAGAGGAAAGAATGTGTCGATGGCCACCAGCTGTCCCGAGGAGCCTTCTTTGGCCACGCCAACTGCCCCCCATGCAGCAAACCCTTCCTCGGCTCTGGTAAGTCAGGTGGCCCAGCCTGTCCCCTTGGAGGGCAGCCACTTTCTCTCCTTTACTTTTTCTAAACTGCTCCCATGGCCTCCTTCACCCTTTGCATTCTTGTCCTATTCCACCCTTGCCAAGGGCGGGCTGACCTTGGCTCTCTGGAGAGCACCAGGGATGGATCCCTAAGGACAGGGACTAGTTGGTTACCTAAGGACCCCCAAAATTCCCTTTAAGATTCAGTTTTGTCATGGCAAAAACCCTCTTGCAAAATCTGAACTCAGGCGGTGTAACAATTAGCTAAGGCTGCGTAACAAAGCACCACAGTCAGGGTGGAATGTACTCTTACCATCGTCAAGAAGTCTGAGATCAAAGCTCCATCTGAAAGCACCCGGGAGGTCCCACCCCAGGCCTCCCTGCCAGCCTGTGGTTGAGAATGGCTGACTTCACATGGTGTGCTCTCTGTGCCCATGTCTGTGCCCCGATCTCCCCTGTTTGCAAAGACATCAGTCACACTGTACAAAGGGCCCGCCTTACTCCAGTGTGCCCTCATCTGAACTAAGTACATCAGCAATGATCCCGTTTCCAAATAAGGCCACCTTCTGAGATACTGGGGGGATTAGGACTGCTGCCTGTGAGTTGGGAGGTGCACAGTTCACCCCATAACAGGCAGCTTCCTGCTCCCAGGGCTCTCCTGGGAGTAACAGTGAGGATCTCTGCTCGGGAAGGAGCGCTGGGTTCAAGGGGCCCTAGAGGGTGATGACTATGGTCTTTTCTGGGAGTTAGAACTCTGCCTTTTTGAAGCAGGGCCCCAGTTTGTAGGGACGGAGAGAAGGCAGTGGCGAGTGCATGTTAGTGAAGCCATGTGCGATGCTTGTAGCCAGGATTCAGGCTGTGGGCTGTGGCAGGCAGGGTCCAGGCTCATGGAGGGTGCTCGACCTTGGCACTACTGCTAGAGGCAGTCTGATACTTTGTAGGATATTGAGTGGTACACCTGGCCTTCACCCATTGGATGTCAACAGCACCCCTCATGAGCCGGGACAACTGCAGATGGTCCCAGACATGGCCAAACGTTCCCTGGAGGACAAGGCTGCCCCAGTAACAGTCAGTGGGCTGCAGAGGGGGAGAGCAGGACCTAGGGGAGACTGTGCAGGTGATCTGAGCCACAGGTTTTGCATTTCTCGCCTTTTCTGGCTCCACACAGGGCATTAGTTCCTTCTTCCTTGTTCCTTCCTCTTTTGGGAGTGCTGCTGCTGTTTTGCCCGGCAGGGCTGTGGGTGTCCTGCTGGTCGCTGCTGTGGTCAGGGGTGCGCCCTTCGAACTTCCTGTCCGTCGAAGGAGCTCCAACTCGCCTTGGGACACACACCGCGCCCATAGCTGAAGCTGGCATGGGCTTTGCAAAGTGCAAAGTGCACTGACAACTTTAGTGTCTTAAAGTCCTTTAAGCAGCAGGTGATTTCCTGATTCTGCTGGCCTGTTCTCCTCTGGGGGTTGAGTTCAGCTGGACTCAGGGGGCCTTCCTGCAGGGCCAGGATCAAGCTTCCAGGGCCCTACCTGAGACATTTGATTAGAGTGGTATGAGTGGCATTCGAGAACTTGGCAGAAAGAAGGGTGGGGCCAAAGATCTGGAAAGAGCCACAGACAGTACAGGAGTGGCTGCTTTCATGCAGCAGTGGCAGGGTGGAGTGTTTTGCAGCATGATTGATCGCAACGCTGAGAATATTTACTGTAGGGCTCTTGACAGAAAATGCTTGCTGATCCATAAATTAACTTACTCTGCATTGAGAAAGACCCAGGAAATGATTGACCTTAACTACCAGAAATGATTGATCAATAAACCCCTTACAAAAATTATCTTGAGAGCAGAGGGGTTCCAACAGGAACTAATTCCATGAACATCAATTTACAGTCACAGAAAGCTTTGCACAAATAATAAGATTAATGGGTGACTTCCACCTCCAAGCACTTACAACACCCCAAACACCTTGCGCTTTCCACCAATGCCTCCTGAACCCTCACAACAACTCTGCAAGACAGGCCCCAGGACTTCCTGTTCTGTAGCTGGTGAAATGGAGACCCAAAGGCATTAAATTCTCACCTGAGGTCACACAGGCAGGCGGGACAGGAGCTCAGCGCCTCCGCCCTGATCTCCAATCCACTACCATATCACTCCATTGGATTTTTTAAAGTAACAATAATTTTAATTTTTAGTTGCACCAAAACCAAATTTGAATATTTTAAAAGAAAATAAATGCCTCAATTAAAAAAAAGACATGAGGAAAAAAATAACACAATTAAATTACAGCTGCAGGAAGAGCCAAAGTTTAATATAGTGAAGACAGTTTGTTATTTGATGTAGTGGAGGCAATTTTTAAGGTTTTCCCAACATTATATTAATAGCTCGGCATAATACTATGTAAAGTAACAGGAAATTGAAAACACCTTTACACCATATTTCTTCAGACTGTTCTAAAGACAGTGAACTCATGCTCGTTGTTTTTCATGTGCTTTAAAATAAGCTGCCAGCAATTCTAAATCAGGCGAAAATGTGCCTGAATCAAATAGAAGCATTCAGACTTGCAAAAATGTTTTGCAATGAGTCCTTCCTTGCCTTCTATAAAAGCTTAAAATAGCTAAGGAGAGACTAGAATTTATTTTCAAATCCTATAACTGGCTTCCTATAATCTCTTACCGCTAGATTTACTGGCAATACATCAGACATTAAGGACCAGATTTGATTCTTCCACAACCACTGAGTCTAGTCGCCATGTAACATACAGCAGGAGTGCACAGCGGGAGCCATAACTTCGTGTTGTGTTTTGTTACAGGAAAAATCAACACTGATTATATACTCTAGAGAAACTAACTCCTATGCAGAGATTTTAACATTGTAGCAAACCAAAAGGTCAAACTTCAAAATGACCCAATTTGTAACTTGCAGATGGAATATTTTGCTGCATTTTGGTAATATACTTTAACTTAGAGCATACAACTATTTGAGGATGCTTAACAAAACCAACTCCTCCTACCCCTCCATTGCGGGGAGGCTCTTCTCTCCTCCAAACTTTCAATTTTAGATTCACAGACAGGTGCAAAAAGAACAGAGGGCCCCCTTGTAGCTTTCACTCAGCTTCCCCTTAAATAACCCTGGACAGTGGTTATCAAATTTCACAAACCAGCATTGGTACACTGCTTACCAACTCCACACTTCAGATTTCACCGGGCTGGTTTTGTTGTTGTTTGTTGTTGTTGTTTTCATCAGTGTTCTCTTTCTATTTCAGGATCCAACTCAGGACACTATGCTATCTTTAATCATCCTGCATCTCCCATCTTTCTGGTCTGTGACAGTGTCTCAATTTTTCCTTGTTTTTCATGACCTTGACAGTCTTGTGAAGTATTAGCCATGTGTCTTGTACATCACCCCCCAATCTAGGTTTGTCTGATGTTTCCTCCTAATTAGACACAGGCATTACGGGCTTGAGAAACCTTTTTGCCTCATTATATCAGGGGGAAAGCGCTGTTAACATGCTGTCCCTGGGGCAAGGGTCAGGGGTTAACCTTCATCCCTGGTTAAGGTAAACTCTGCCAGGTTACTATGTTTCCCTCTTCCTACTCTGTTGTTTAGAAGTGAGTTACTCAGTCAGGTCTGCTCTCAGAATGGAAGGAATAAAGCTCCAGCTCTTGGAGACATCATTGGATTTTCAGGACAACCCTTTGAGTTCAAGGAAGATTTGCGTTAGTATAAAAGAAATGGGAGGAAGGGCAATAGCAGTGTCAATGACCGTCATTACTCTGTTGTTGTTAGGACGAAACTAGCATCTAAACCACAGGCCCTAGCTCCGGGCTTTGATCACAGCCCCCACAGCTGTCTAAGGAGGCACAGGAGATCACAACAGCTGTGTCTCACCATCAACAGGCTGAGAGCAGGCACCTCCTGGGTATAGCTGGCCACAGGCCTGTCTACCATCAGAGGTATTCAAAGCCACAGATCACTGTCCCCTAAGAGACACAGCCCCACAATAAATTAAACAGAATAGAGAATGAATTACCCTCTAGGTAAACACAGAAGGTGGGGCTCCAGGGTAAAGCTGACATGCTTTCCCAGACACCAGCCCTTCCAGAGGAATACCATTTCAGACAGTCCTGTTTCTGGCTTTGACCTTTGCGGCCCTTCATGGTCTGACCCTGCATACCCCTCCACCCTCTCTCCCACTTTTCAGCCACCCAGGCTCCAAAGCCTAGTGACCTTGAAGTCTTGTGGCTGCCCATGCTCAGCATCTTGTTCATTCAGCACTGTTCCTGGAACTCCCTGGATCACTTAACTCTTACTCACCCTTTAAAACATAGTGCAGGTCCACTTCCCCTGGGAAGCCTGTATTAAGTGACTGTGTAAGTGTATGAGTGTCTCTTAGGCCACTTGCTGTCCACAGAAGTCATTCTGCCCCCCAGGGGACATTTGGAGACATTTTTTATTGTCACAAGTGGGTGTGCTACTTACATCTAATGAGTAGTGAGAGGCCAAGGATGCTGTTTAACATCCCTCAATACATGAGATAGCTCTCCACAGCAGAGAAGTCTCCGGCCCCATTGCCGATAATGCCAAGATTGAAAAACGCTGCTTTAGAAACGCATGCTCTCTCCCCATGATAAGGACTCAGTAGATGCAGAGTGCATGGACAGGTGAAAGAAAGGCGAGCAATTCCTCTCTTTGCCCGGCTCCTTGAAAGTCAGCTTCTACATTTAGAGGAGACCTGTGTCACCTGAAGGCTTCCATAATCAAGACGGCTACAGAAATAAGGGTCATACAACTCTTCCTGCTTAAAATCTCCAATGGCTCCCCAATGCCTTTGGAATAAAGTCCAAAAGCCATAGCAAATCAGAGAGTGAACATTGACCAACCCAGTGAGACATTGAAGGACCCAAGTTGGGGCTTCTGACCTCAGTCTGGGCTGGGTGTCTAATGAAGCTTACGTTCCTTCATTTCTGGAGTCTCTAGCTCCCTGCACATGCCCCTTCTCTTGACCATGAAGACCAGACTTACATGGAAGGCAGGTCACATGGGGGACCCATACCCCCAGTTTCTGGAGTGAGGGCTCTTGATCAGATTGTGTGTTTTGTGAGTTTGATCTGGGGAGATCTTGAACCTTGGGTGAGAGGTACTCGGCTCCTCTCCTGTTACCCGTGGAGGACCTGGATGGGCCCAGCCATTTCAGGCTGGGATGTCTGGTGGCGCCTGCAGAGGCGTTCAAGCTGAGGGAGGCTTCTGGCGTGCCCACAGATGTCTAGGAATCCTTGTTTGGGGGAGTGTGACGTTTCAGACTCTGAGCAACTATGTCAGGGTATCTGATCACATCCTCACTGGGAGTGTCTGGTTTGCATTGTGGGGAAGGATCTAAAGTGGCCTGTGTAGGGTCTCTTAACAGTTTGTGGGTGTCTGAAAGCCCGCTTGGGGGTGTCTGGTGGCTCCCAGGTGCCGTTGTGTGGTGCTTTGGGGATATTTCTCATGTTTTTGAGATTGTGAATGTTGGATTTGGGGATCTGACAGAACTAGGTGGGTGTCTGAACAATTTTCTGGTGACTGAAATCATGTTTGGGGAATGATGGCACCTGCCTGAGTATCTGGCATGTGTTTGGGGGTACCTGTGTTGGGTTGTCTGGGACCCCTTGAGAGGTCCCAGACTTTTAGTCAGTTGTGCTTGTAGTCAACACCGCCCCGTCTTCGGAGGTGACAAATCTGTTCTCTTCATTTCTTGAACCCGCCCCTCTCTGACTTCTTGCCTTCAACCCCATCATGTCCCCAGGCGCCCGCTGACAGTCCAGACACCCAATTCTCCCCGGAGCCCCACTGTCCTCCCACCCGGACTCCTGCCCCGCAGATCACCCCGCCCGCCGGAGACCCCCGCCTCGCTGACCGGCCCACCAAGGGTCTCCCGCACCCCCCTAGCAAGTACCCTGCCCAGTAGTCCCCATGTGCGCACGCGCAGAACGGACGCCCCACCCCGCTTCCCCAAGAGCAGCCTGAAGCAAAATTCGACCACCAGGCTCCGCCTCCAGGGCCCGCCCTCGGGGAGGGGCCGCGCTTGCGCGACTAGCCCGCGCGGCCTCCCGCTTCCGGCTTCGTGCGGCTGTGGCCGTGGATCCGCCGAAGTGGGCGGTGGCGGTGGCGGTGGCGAGACTGGCGGAGCCGCAGCCGCGAGTAGCCAGCGAGGGCCGAGCCAAGGTGAGGGCGGAGGGCGGATCCGAGGAGCACTGTGCTCGGGAGGGAAGTCTCGGGCGGTGCGACGGCGCCGTCGGGCCCCAGGGCGGCCTGAGCATTAGGCTGGGCCTGGTGGGCTCCCCTAAGCCGGCGGGCGGTTCTGTGTCTGGCGAACGCACAGATGCACGGATGCAGGCGATGCCCGCTGTCCCTCCGATTCCCCGCAGCCCAGCCCTCGACCGTGCACCTCCCCTCGCCCGGGAGGTAAAGGTCATCGGACTCCAGGTTCAGGTGCACCTGGGGAAGAACCAGGGGCCTGGTGATAACCGTACAGTGACCAGCGCCGTGGTACTTAAGCCCTCGGAGGAGAACTCACTTCTCGGAGCAAGGTAGCAAACCCCGGAGTGCTGGGGTACTTTGGGTCCTTGCTCCAGCGTCTTGCGGAAGAACTTGGACGGTACGGGGCAGCTTCCCTGGCACGGTTTGTTGTAGCTCTTTTCCACCTGTTGCTCTGTTGCGATCAAAGCGATAGAAGAGATTACTGGCCCAGAGGGTAAACGTTTTCCTGAAGTTTCACCCCTGAAGTGAAGAGCCCGACTTTTCCCCTGTGCCTCGCTGGGGGAGGTGGAGCTCCAGCCGGGAGGTTAAAGGGCCCTCCTATTCTGGCTGGCTAGGGAAAGGACAGGACAGTGCGAACAGTCCCAGGCCAAGGCGATTTGGGGATGGTTTTGCGCGTATTCGAGTTAGTAATTAATCCTGGAGCTATATGGAGAAGTGTCGAGAGTTCAGGCTTCAGAGTCAAATCAGAGCTGGGTTCTGGACCTAGTTTCCACCACACATTAGCCATGTAACCTCGCTAAGCCTCAATCTCCCCATCTTTGAACGGGGAGTAAGGATTGGTGGGGGATTTGATGAGATTACGTATGTAAGGTGCATAGCCAAGTGCCTGGCAGATGGTGAGTGCGGAGTGAGTGTCGCGTATTTTATGCGTATGCTCATGCTCAGTATCTTTAGGTTGTATTTTTGAGTTGAGATCCTAGGTAACAAAGAGTCTGGAAAATTCGAGCATCTCGGTTGTTGTTTGGACTGAATCAGAGTTTACACTTTATCAAGAGTTAAGTCCTCTTGAGAAAAAAAGTTATTTTAAAGCAACATAACATACAGCCAGAAGGCGTAATACGTTTAGTTCTTGTAAACATACTTTGTTTTACTTTCCATCAGCTTTTCACTTTTAAATGGCATTGGTGAGAGAAATGGAAAGGTGATTCTGCAATTCCCCTCTCTCTCTCCTTCTCTTTTTTTAAGTTGACTTGAGAACACCCCCATTTTGAAAGCTGCAGTGGCACCTACTTTGTTTCTGGCATAAGCTGGGGTATAATTTTCATTTTTGTCACATAATAGCAATTACCGTTTCCTTTGTCACCAGCCACTGGGACCAGGGCTGTGTTTACCAGTTGTGCTTCCCTGGGTGTTTACCTTCCACATGTTTAGCATATTTCTGATCCTTAAATCAAAGTCTCCTTCATTCTTCCTCACTCGGCTTGGGGCCTGTTTCTGTTTCTTCAAATTCCATCTGACTTTTAAAACATGTTCATTATAGCTTTCTTAAATAATTTAAAGCCCAAAGAGCCTCAGTAAGTTCAAGCAATTATTGTTTCTTATTTGTTTTATGCTACTTTCCCCCTGAAAGTAGTGAAGAGCTGCTACGTTTTACAAACCCTCTCCAGGTGCAAAATAATTGCAGCCACAACTCCGGAGCTGCCTGTAGGACATTTTTGGAGCTGGAATGTGGCTGGTGGGGGAGGGACAAACCAATTAAAATAGTGTCCTCCCGACATCTCAATGAAAGGACCCATGGAACTCTGCTCATTTTTTTGTTGTTAAAATGGCTGTGAGTGTAAACAGTTCAACTTGCTTGCTTCTCTGCTTTTGTTCTTAGATAAGTTAATAGTTTCTGAGGATAGTGTTGCAATTAGTTATGTTCAAAGTAACAAATAACCACACGGATTCACAGCATCTCTTAAAAAACTATCCTAAAGGTTTAAGTGTATACATTTAATACATTGTAGGTGTATTATGTTTTAAAAGTCACCTTTTTTCAATATAACAGCTTTATTCAGATATAATTCACATACCATATAATTCACACTTCTAAAGTGTGAATTAAGGTTGTTAGTACATTCAGAGAGTTATACAACAGTCACCACCACCTAATTCCAGAACATGTTACCAGTTGGTTGTTCTTAGGAGTGGGTGTCAGGAGGCAAGAAAGGCAAAAGAGAGAGGTGGTCCAGGCAGGTGCCCCTCCATGGCAGCGTGGGGTAGAGGGAGGGAAGGACCTCTCGTGAGTGACTTCACTGGAATCGGGCAGGATCCTGCACACCAGGACAGCTGTGTGCTGTGTGTGGGTAACTCTTGGCCAAGATTCATTCGCAAAGCAAAAATGAATTTAGAAAGAAAAGTAGATCCACAGTAGGGGTTAGGGCACCACCTTACCAAGTGAAGTGAACAGTGACTGGGCAGACACAATGTCGAGCAGAATGCTCAGTGGTGGCGGGCATCCCGAGCTGGAAGAGAGTCAGCTCTGTGGCGTTCATGTTGCTGGAATGTGGTGATTGATGACAAGTCCTTGTGACCCTTTGTGGTGTCTGCCTAGGGGCTCCTAATGAAAGAATTTAAAGAGCGCTGGGAAGATGGAGAGACACTGAGACCCTCAACACTGTTGGTGGGACTGTAGAATGGTGCAGCCACTTTGAAAAGCCATCAGGCAGTTCTTCAAAAGGTTCCACACGGGATTCCCATAAGATCCATCAGTTTCCACTCCTGTGTGCATGCCTAAGAGAAATGAGAACACAAGTCCTCCACACAAAAGCTGGCACACACATGTTCATGGGGGCACCATTCCCAATGGCCAAAAGATAGAAGCAGCCCAGACGACCATAGCTGATGAGTGGAAAAATAAAATAGTCTATCCACACAATGGAATTGTTCTCCCACAAAAAGAAATGAAATTCTGATAGAGGCTCCAGCATGGGTGAGCCTTGAACACATCATGCTAAGTGAAAGACGCTAGACACAAAAGGCCACATACTGTGAAATATCAAGAATAGGCAAATCCATAGAGACAAAAAGTGGGATAGTGGTTGCTGGGGCTAGAGGGAGGAGGTGGGGAGTGACAGCTAAAGGGAAGGTGTGGGGTTTCTTTTGGGGGTGTTAAAAATGTTCTAAAACTGGTTGTGATGGATGTACTATCCATCAATTGTGCACTTTAAAAGGGTGGATTGTAAGCTGGCCTGTGTGGCTAGGTTGGTTGGAGCATCATCCTGTAAACCAAAAGATTGCAGGTTCAATCCCCAGTCAAGGCACTTGCAGGAGGGGAGGCAACCAATATCTCTCTCTCTCTCTCTCTCTCTCTCTCTCTCTCTCTCTCTCTCTCTCCCCCCTCCCTCCCCTCCCCCCCCACCCCCGTCCTTTCCTCTCCTCTCCCCTTCCTGTCTCTCTAAAAGCAATAAAAAGAAGTCCTCGGGTAAGGAGAAAGAAGGGAGTGGATGGAGGGTGAATTGTGTAGGGTGTGGATTTTATCTCAGTAAAGCTGTTAAATAAGAGGGGGCATAAGAACTAGAGCTCTGTGAAAGTGGCTGTGGGGGTGGGACAGAACTATAAGAAGGGGTCTGAGACCAGGAACTGAGAGACTGAGGGACAAAGATCAGAGAGCCCTGAAGGAAAGGGGACAGTGTGCCAACATCAGTGGTGTGCAGCTGGGTTATTGATGTGGGTAGATTCTTATTTTCCTGAAGCTGAGTATACACTAGGGTTTCTGCCATGTGGCAGATGGTCACAAAGTCCTCTGTGCTGTCCGTTATAACAGGGATTGAGACAGAGATGTGGGTCAGGGTTTCGTCATGGTACATAGCCCCGGCATGGGCAGGAAGCCCTCTTTCTTCTGAGGGGCGGTGGCTAGGCCAGGCCTTAGCAGCTGTTGGCACAGGGGGCACAGCATTTGCAGAGGCTCAGGGTCAGGAAGCATGCTGTTGGTCAGGTAGGGCTGGCATGGACATTTCGTAGGCTGGGGTTACTGTACAGGACTTCATGGCTGCTTCCATTGGCGGATGGAGGGTGGCTTGGAAAGGGCAGGGGCTGGATATAGGGAGGCCTGTTGGGGGACGACGTGGACCTGAATAGTGTGGAAAGAGGTCAGACTTGCACTCTGTTCACAGACAGATGTGTCAGAGGTAGATGTGTGGGAGTGTGTGTAGGTGACTGGGTGGATGACAGGCCCTGAGGCCATCGGCTAGTGGAGCTCTTCCTTACACAGCGTAGGTCCGTGCAGCGAGTAGGTGTCCAGTTCAGACTCCTCTCAAGTTTATCTTGCATTGGAGGCGGGGAAAACTGTTACCTGCCCTCAGATCAGGGGTCTCTTTTCCACTCTCTTTACCCCATCCCATGGTTTTTCAAGGTTCAAGAACAGTGAAGAGGAGCCCTTCATAGGCCTTCAAGGACCCTAGGGTGGTAGCATTTTGGGATGGAGTAGGGACAGAACAGAGGCTATGAACAAGGTTTAGAAAGCAGTCACTACCTGCTAGAGGTTGGGGGCAGAGGGAGGAAGGAGAGAGGCGGAGAACCTGGGGGCTAAGTAACACAGAACCCACCAGAAATGAAAACGAAGTCCTTCTGACAGTAGAGCAGTGATCTGCCTAATGCATTTTGTAACCAGAGACAAAGCCTCAGGAGTCTGCCTCCTGTGAGCCCGGGGGGTCTGCAGCCCCTGCAGTTCTGGGGCGTTTTGGTTTGTTCCCAGCAGGTGTCCCACCCGTCTCCCCCCACAGCATGTGTTCTGCATGAAGAGTCTTTGCTTCCCAGACGGAGGGGTGTCTGCTCTGTAATTTGTAGTTGCAGAGCAGGTGTTATGTCCTCTGTTCTATAATTTGTAGTTGGCCTCTCCCACCACACTGACCTAGTGAAACATCATAACCAGTACAGCTGGCAGAGTAACAGTGTCCCAGAGACACCTGTACCCTAGCCACTGAGAACTTTGAATACGTGACCTCACAGGGCAGGTATGACCTTACTTTGCAGTTCTGATTACAGGAAGGATCTGGAGGTAGGGATATTCTTCCTGGATTATCCAAGTGGACCCAGTGTCATCCCCAGGGTCCTTTTGAGAGGGAGGCAGGGGGGCCCAGGTCTGAGAAGGAGATGGGAGGATGCAGGCAGAATCAGAGAGAGAGAGGTGAGAAGATGTTACACCGCCCTGGCTGGTGTGGCTCAGTGGACTGAGCGCTGGCCTGTGAACCGAAAAGTCACCAGTTCCATTGCTGGTTCCATTGCTGGTCAGGACACATGCCTGGGCTGTGGGCCAGGTCCCTGGTTAGGGGTGTGTGAGATGTTTCTCTCCCTCTCTTTTTCCAGCCTTTCCCCCCTCTCTAAAGAATAAATACGTAAAATATTTTTTTAAGATTTTATGTATTTATTTTTAGAGAGGGAAGGGAGGGAAAAAGAAAGAAACATCAATGTGCAGTTGCTGGGGGTCATGGCCTGCAACCCAGGCATGTACCCTGACTGGGAATCGAACCTGCAACACTTTGGTTCACAGCCCGCGCTCAATCCACTGAGCTATGCCAGCCAGGGCTAAATACATAAAATCTTTTAAAAGAGAAAAGAAAAGATGCTATGCTGCTTGCTTTGAAGGTGGATGAAGGGGCCATGGCTGCTTACACACACACACACACACACACACACACACACACACACACACACAGCCACAGCCACACGAACACAAAGGTGGTTGCAGAGTGCTCAGGTCATCGGAGATGCTCCTTCCGCCCTCTAGTCCTCGGTTTCCATCTGTAACATTGGAGGCATAGCTGCAGGTTGTCACTGCACACGGAGTGCTTGCTCCGCAGTGTGCGGGTGTGTTCGTTCATTCATTCGTTCATCAGCAGATCGTCGCTGGCGCCTGCTGTGCACCAGGTGCAAGGGCTGCAGCAGTGAATGCAGCTTAGCCCTTTTTTCTATTTCAAAAACATAACTTTAGTAATGAGGTGCAAAATCAATATATAAGTGAAAATAATTTTTTTAAATGAAATGTAACCACAAGTGGTCTGTTCCAGAAATTTGAGGAACACTTGTAGTCACATCCTGTAAATTACTGCTTTTAAAAACGTTGTGATTAGCCCCACCTGGCTATTATCAGGAAGCTAAAACTTTCCTTTTGGGTTTTTCACTCTTCTAGAATGTTCCAAAAGCTCTAAAGGGGAAGGCCCTGCACCTTTCCTGTTTGCTGGGGAGAGCCCTGCTGTCGGTAGGGTTGGCCACTCTTGGTTTTTAAACTGGGGCATTGTAATCCACACACCATAACACTCACCTATGTGAAGTGTACAATTCAGTGGTTTTAAAAAATGTATTCACAGGTGTGTGCAACTATCACCACTGTCTGATTCCAGAACATTCTCATCACCCCAAAAGGAAGTCCCATACCCATTAGCAGTCACTTCTCACCTCCCTGTCCCCAAGCCTCTGGCAACCACGGGTCTACTTTTTATCTGTGTAGATTTGCCAATTCTCAACAAATGCCTATGAATTCTCTAGTATGTGGCCTTTTCTTCTGGCTTCTTTTACTAATGTTTCCAGGGCTCATGCTCATGATACCCTGAATCTAGCCATTAAAAACTCCACAACAACGTGCCCACTCAAGGAAAAGTGATGCAGGGTGTGTTGGAGGTGGGCCGTGTCCTGTTGAATCAGTGGACCTGCCTCAGGGACTGTTGACAATTTTCTGGCCCTGACTCCTTGCTGGAGGTGTGTCTTGGCCCCCTACTGGTGCTGCCCCAGGGGGGCCGTATGGGTGGGGCAGCTGGTCTACAGTCACAGCCAGCAGAGGCAGGGAAGGTGAAACACCAAAGCCTTCCTCCTGGGAAAACTGGCCGCACCCTGGGCATCTTTGTCCCTGGAGTTTTGTAACTGGGGCTGCTCTCCGTTAGCGGGAATGCTCACCTTCTAGACAGGCCCAGAGACATATCTCGTTGTGACTGTGATCACAGCAAAACCAGTCCTTTCCACAGTGACCCCACAAGTGCCCCCTCACCTGATGGCACCCACAGCTTGGCCAAAGAATACCCACTTACACCACTGATGACGGGCTGGTGCTTTCGGTTCTATTTTATTTTGTGAGAATCCGTTTTCGCAGCTCACTAATGGATCACAGCCCACAGTGGCAACACACGGCCTCAGTGTCCCAGCTCATCACACAGGGAGAAACATGGACAAAAATAACCACTGGCAGCACAATTAAGAGCTTTGATCCCTGACTGGTGTGGCTCAGTGGATTGAGTGCTGGCCTGTGAACCAAAGGGTCGCTAGTTCAATTCCCAGTCAGGTCGCATGCCTGGGTTTCGGGCCAGGTCCCCAGTAGGGGGCATGCGAGAGGCAACCACACATTGATGTTTCTCTCCCTCTCTTTCTCCCTCCCTTCCCCTCTCTAAAAATAAATAAATAAAATCTTTTAAAAAGAAAAGAAAAAGCTTTGACTGTCGAGGACCTGCATCTGTTTCTTAGGGCTACTGTAACAAATTACTACAAATGGGTTGCTAACAATCACAGAAATGTGTTCTGGCACAGTTCTAGATGCTGGAAGTCCCAGATCTAGGTGTCTGCAGAGCTGCAGTCCCTTGGGAGGCTCTCAGGGAGAACCCTTCCTTGCCTCTCCCAGCTTCCAGAAGGTGGCCCCGGGGCGTTCTTGAACTGTGGCTTCATCTCTACTCTCTGCCCCCATATTCACTTGGCCTTCTCCTCTGTCCTTTGTGTCTGTCTCCTGTCTGTCTCTCTGGGTCCAAATCTCTTTCTCTTTTCTCTTATAAACACAACAGTTACTGCGTCTGGGGCCCATCTTGAGATCCTTAGTTACTTCTGCAAAGACCCCAGTTCCAAATAAGGCCACGTTCTGAGGTTCTGGGTGGGCAGGACTTTTGGGGAAGTCCTACTCAACCTATCACAGGAATCTTTTATTTCTGGTTACTTGTAAATGAGAACAAGTTTTCAAGTAACTGGTACTCATTTCTTAGATTCTTTTCAACATGTAGTTATTTTTAGATATTTTAAAGTTAAAATAAACGTTGAACTTGGGCTCTTGAAATGTTGAACTCTTGGGAACCTGCTAAGTGAAGAGAGGAAAGGGGAGATCTTAAGAACTAGCTTCTTTGAAAAGCTTCTAAGTTTAAATCTCCATGAATATAATTTGCTGTAAAACAGAGTCACGTGATGCTTAGTGACAGGGACACATTCTGAGAAATGTGTCACTAGGCTGTGTTGTCCTTATGTGGACATTGCAGATGGTGCCCACACCAGCCCAACTGGCACGGCCTACTGCTCTGAGGCTGCAGCCAGTACTACACCTACTGTGTCGAATAGAGGAGGTAGAGTGGAAGTGCAGGGAAGGACCTCACAGGGGTCCACCTGCAGAGGGCACTTACCACGACTGGAGCTGGCAGGATGAGGAGTAGTTCTGAGTGAGTCGGTGAGTGAGGTAGGTGGTGTGAAGGCCCAGGACAGTGGTACACACTGCTGAGACTTTGTGGACACTGCACACTCAGGCTGCACCACACTTACGACACAGCCCGAGATTACATGGAGCACAGGAGAAAGTGATGCCATCAGGAGGTACGGTAAACATGAGATGTAGGAGGCTGCTGTGGGGGCCACAGGCTGTTTTTATTCATGAGTAAAAAAGGTGCACTTCAGAGTAACAGCAGAAGGTGCAGTACAGAAATGTGAAAACTGCAGACACAGTCACGTGTCATCACCGTCAAGTGTTGTTACCTGTGCGTGGTGGCATGTGCGCACTTCCTGCTGCCGGCAGCACAGTGGGCCTGTTTACACCAGCATCAGACATGGGAGTTGTGCGCTGCGATGGGACAGTATGATGGCCACAGTGCCACCAAGGGTTGGGCATTTTTCAGTGTCACACTTTCATGGGACCACAGTCACGTGCTTGGTCCGTCGCTAACTGATGAGTGTGAAGGTGGCTGTATAAAAAGGTGCTCCTCAGGTGTTTGGCTATTTGCCTGTACTCTGCATTACAGAGCATATTCCGCCCCAGGCATTAAAATGCCACTTCCACCAAATACAACAGTTTCGTGCATTTAAATCTTAGGAGGAAAAATAATGTTCCACCTGCCTAGCCCTGCACCTGTAAGCACGTGACATTGTTTTCTTCCTGACCTTGAGACGTGAGATGTAAAATATACTCAAGCTCACACCATTGCAGTTCTAAAAGGAATACTAATGAAGGTCTTTGCAAGGTTCTGAAATTTTCCTGATGTAGGAGCTGGTGGCCGACCTACTTTAACAGTTACAGCCAGCATCCTTTGGATTGTAGGGATCGTGAGATACTCAAAAACCAACCTCCTGCCTGTTTGCTACCAGCACAGGGTGTCTCAGGCCTCTGGAATTCAGTTGTGACTTCACCAAAATCACTCTTGCGTTCCCTCCTGCATGTCAGGGATTAAAAATGCGAGTTTTCTGTGAGCCCAGCAGGCTGCATTTTGATGATTGGGAATAGTTCCCCCTTCTAGAACAAACCAATTAGATACACTTGAGCAGGGATCTGCAGACTTTTCTCTAATGAGCCAGCAGTAAATATTTGAGATTTTGCAGACCACAGTCCGTCACAGCTACCCAACTGGAAAAAGCAGCCACAGACCACATGGAAACAAGTGGACCTGGCTAAGTCCCATAAAACTTATTTTACAAAACAGGTGGCTGATCGGAGGGCCCAGTTTGCCAGCCCCTATAGAAGACCCATTCCCTAGCTGGTGTGGCTCAGTGGATTGAGTGCTGGCCTGAGAACCAAAGGGCTGCTGGTTCAATTCCCAGTCAGGGCACAAGCCTAGATTGTAGGCCAGGTCCCCAGTGGGGGGGCACATAAGAGGCAGCTACACATCAATGTTTCTCTCTCCCTCCCTTCCTCTCTCTAAAAATAAATAAATAAATAAATAAATCATCTTTTTTTAAAAAAGACCCATGATTATTACCATTCTTTCTCTAGGGCATGATTCTGATCTGGTCAACTTGGTGATGAACACAGGCAGAGGGGACAGTGGTGAGTCTGCACTGTGAACTCTCTGTGGAGGGCCTTTTCTAAGCCTCACAGACTCTGACACTGTTTCAGCTGTCTTTTTACAGAGATGCAGCACCCTTCCCCAGGCCATTGAGAGCAAACAGGTTTTTTTTCTGGCATTGCCCATGAACGTTTTTCTTTGCTGCCTTCTGCCTTTAACAGAATGCTTTTTATCTGCAGAAAGAGAAACCCACTGGCCTCTGTCAAGTGTTTGATTTCCTCTGCCCTCCTTACAGCACCTCTGCTAACATTTGTTCTTTATTTCCCACATCATAGTTTTTCTAAAAAAAAGTAAGAAGGCCAGTTGGGGTTTTTTGGAAGATTTCAAAGGGATCGTAACCACAGCTATATTAATCTGTTAAAAATAATTTCTTTTCATTACAGCTTTTCTGCCATGTCATTTTGGTTTCTGTACAGTCAATTGAATTAACATAATTATGTGTAAATGCCTGAGAGGAAAGTCAACTGCCCTTCCTGCCAAGGCCGCAGCAGCAAGGTGGGGCAAAGAATGTTTTGCTGGTGCCCCTGCAGTTCAGCACTTGGCCTTGTACCCAGAGTCATGAGAAATACTCATGAGGCAAATGCTTTTTCTGGATCTGAACTACCTATGCTCGATGTTGAAGGTGTGTCCTTCCTGACACCAGAAAATAGTGTGAAATCGAGCAAGGACCCAGCGGTGACCTTTAGGGAATCCTGGATAGGGCAAGGGCGGGCGTCTCCTCCTGGCTCCTGATCTTTCCCGTGTTCTTTTTCAGATGTGTTCATAAGGAAGCAGAACACTTAGCCCCTTTTAAAAAATTTGTTTCATTTATTGATTTTTGAGAGAGAGAGAAACTTTGATTTGTTTTTCCACTTATTTGTGCATTCGTTGTTTGCTTCCTGTATGTGTGTTGACCAGGGAGATCAAACCCACAACTTTGGCATATTTGTACAACAGTCTAACCACTGATCTACCTGGCCAGGTTGCCTCTCACACGTCTCCCAACTGGGGATCAAACCTGCAACCAGGAATCAAACCAGTGACCTTTCAGTTCACAGGCTAATGTTCAATTCACTGAGCCAGACTTTTTTTTTCTCACTTAAAAACATTTTTTCGTTGCTTTTAGAAAGAGAGAGGAAGAGAGAGATTTCTTTATGCGAGAGAAAAGCATCAATCAGTTGCTTCCCGTACATGCCCGGACTAGGGATCGAACCCACAACTCTTGGGTTATAGGACGATGCTTCAACCAACTGAGCCACACTGGCCAGGGCAGCTCCTCTTTTTTGCACATTGCTATGCATCACCTTCTGGTCTTGAGGTCACACTTCTGTCCTCCTGTCTGGATTTGCCCCATTTCAGCCTCTCGCTGAAAGACTGTTTCCACCGGTGGCTGAGGTCATTCTGGAGAAGTGATTCTTCCTAGGTCACCCTTGGTGAAAAGTTCCAAGGACACCTCTCTACAGTCCTTAGTGTGGTCGTTAAACTTGTTCATCAGAATGATTCAAAACACCAAATGGAGTGCCTTTGGTTCCCATGTTTTCCATTAACCATGCTTTTGAATTGCTGAGGCATTTTGGGGATGTAAGTGCTAAGAGGCAGAAACAAGGAACTTCCAGGTCACTTATAGCCCTGTGGAGTTTCCCGTGTGTTGGAACCAATCTCTTGATGATGCTACTGGGTCCTGTCACTCAGGACAGTTGTCAGTAGAAAAAATGGAAAGAAGTTCTTAATGCCACTTTGCCACTTCTGTGATGGAGAATGTCCTGTTTGTGGGAAAGTCTCCATCCACCATGGTAGAAAAGCAGCCACTCTGAAGTTCAAGTGTCCTGCAGCACTAGTTGCATCTTTTTTAAAAAACCATTTTAACCATTTTTAAGTGTCTAGTTCAGTGGCGTTGAGTACATTCACATCGCTGTGCATCCATCTCTGGAACTTCCTCGTCTTCCCCAGGTGGAAACTCTGTCTGCATGAAACAAACACTCACTCCCCAGCCCCCAGCACCCATCTATTTCCTATGTTTATGAATCTGACTCCTCTAGGAACCTTTTATGAGTAGAACCACATGGCGTCTGTCCCTTTATGACTGGTGTGTTTCACTGAGCATAATATCCTCAAGTCGTAGCAGATGTCAGACTGTCCTTTCTTTTTAGGGCTGAATCTTGTTCCATTGACACACTACATTGGGTGTACCTATTCATTCTTCCACGGACACCTCAGTGGTTTCCACTTCTGGGCTATTGTAACGCTGCTTGAACATGGGTGTGCTGATACCTGTTTGTGTCCCTGCTTTCAGTTCTCCTCAGCAGTGGGGTTCCTGGGGCATGGGGTGACTCTGTGTTTGCCTCTGAGGAGTCAGCAGACTTTTCCACTGCAGCCGTACCGTTTTACAGTTCCACCAGCAACACACAAGGATTCCAGTTTCTCTGCATCCTCATTAGCACTTGTTATTTGCCATTTTAAAAAGTTATACCGCCCTAATGGCGTGAAGTGGGACCTCATTGGGGTTTTGATTGCATTTCCCTAATGGTTTGTAATGTTGAGCATCTTTTTACAAGCTTATGGCCATTTGTATGTTTTCTTTGGAGAAATGCCTGTTCAAACCCTTTGGCCATTTTCGAATTGGATTGTTATTGTATATGTGTGTGTGTGTTTATCTTTGAGTTCAAATTGTAAGAGTTCTCTACACTAATTGCATCTGACATGGTAGGATCTGGCAAGAACTTAAAAGCAAATCTCAGATACAACCTCCAGGCATACCACAGGAAGCAGGCATCTGGTAAGTGTGATCCCAGGCCTAGGAAGGAAGCAGAATTGGCACAGTGAAGTCTCCCAACTAGAGAGCAGCCTACTTGCTGTCATCCTCCTAAGAGGCAGCTGCATGAGCTTTACAACCAGCATGAAGCCCTGGCTGGTGTGGCTCAGTGGATTGAGTGTCTGCCTGCAAACCAAAGGGTCATGGGTTTGATTCCCATTCAGGGCACATGCCTGGGTTGCAGGCCAGGTCCCCAGTATAGAACACTCGAGAGGTAACCACATATTGATGTTTCTCTCCCTCTATTTTTCTCTCCTGTCCCTCTCTCTGAAAATAAGTAAATAAAACCTTTAAAGCCAGCATGAATCACTAGGAAGAAATCATGTGACATCACCCTTGTTTCCTCTTCTGTAGGTAGTGAAATATCTGGTCCAGTACATTAGGTAGACAGGTGGTGTGTGTAGAAGTGGGAAGCATCTAACTAGGTCCCCCATGGTGTTCTTGGGGGCAGGAAGAGGAGCCCATAGAGATATTAAGATAATTCTGAGCCAGTCCTCCTTTAGCCAGGCTCACAACAGGTTGGGTAAAAGTTCCCCAGGGTTGTTGATTAGCGCACTAGGTCAACTTAGAGGTAGAGCCCAGGGTTCCATCTGCTGCTCTGCTCCGTCCTGACTGGCTGTGCACCTTGTAAGTTAGAAAGCCAAAGGTGTGAGAGGAAGTGTGCTTATCAAAGCTGGAGATGACTACTGGAGGGGTAGCCTTCCTCTCAGTATCATAGAATCAGGACCCCAAAATCTCAGTACCGTAAGTACTGGCGATAGCCAACAAGGTGGACTTGAGTGTGATGGGTGTTTCCATTCCTGTGCCTTGGTCTGAGCCAGCATTTCCCCGCCTCAGCCCTGTGGACATTTGGGACCAGGTTATTGGTCTCTGTGGCGGGGCCGTCCTATCATTATAGGCCACTGAGCAGCACAGTCGGTACCAGCAGCATTGCCCCAGTGGTAGCCATCAAAAATGTTTCCAAACTCTGCCAAATGTCCCCTGGGGGACAGAATCACCCCCGATTGAGAAGCACAGGTTTAAATAAGCAGCTACATGTAAGTATAGGATAAAGAAATAGGACTGAATGACAACCTATGAGAAAGCAACTTAGAAATTTCAGTTGGTGATGATTATGATAAAAATAAGAGTTTGAGCCAATGGCTGTGATACAACAGTCCTCCCTCTTACTTTCACTCTGCCTCTACCTCACCAAAAAAAGAATGCAGTTAGGCTGTTCTGATACCAAGACCAGTTGCAACAAGCAGGGACCCTCAGGACAGTTAACTCCACGTCTTATCCTGTTGTGGGTAGAAATGGGGTCCTTTCACAGCACTGTGAGGAAAGCATTTCTGGGGACCCAGGCACAGGAGGTTGAGGTGTTGTGGTAAGATTTATTGGGATAAAGATAGAAGGCTACCACCAGGTTCCCATTGTCTCATCTCTGCCAGTCCCACTGTGGAAAAAGTCCAGCCTTATCTTCATCAGGCCCAGAAACAGGGCCAGTGTCCAGAAATTCTGCACCATTGCTTTAGTCCACGGCAAAGCTCAGTCCAGTTCAGCCTTTGTTCCTGCCCAGCTAGTGTAGTCTCTTCCCAGCTGCTCTCCAGTAGGTGCTGTGTCACTGCTGTGCCCAGGCTCACACTTGGAGCCTGTGGGTGGAGCCCGTGCGGTGCCAGGCCCTGCAGCTGAGAGGCCCACAGAGCTGCCCGGAGAGAGAAGGTGCCTGTGCACAGCAGGTGCGTGTCACCCAGCCAGAGAGGGTTTGTTAAGCCTGGGATGTGTTATCTTAGGCTTGGGAAGAATCAGCTGCTCTTTCAAACTAACCTGTCAACTTCCCAATCCTTCGTGGGCTAGCATGGGGTCCTGCTCCTAACCAGTCCCTTTCCTAGATTTTCCAGGGTTCTGGGTCCCTCATCCAATCTGATCCTTTTCCCATTGAGATAGACAGACCTTCATGGTTGCCATCATAGTTCCTGCTGTGCACGTCTCCTAGTAGATCCCCCCACCCCCACCCCGTGCTGTCTTGGCTTCAACTGCACAAGCACCCAGCAGAGGCTTTCCCCTTTATCACTTGTTCCTTCCCCCTGCTTGGGGGCAGGGACATTAATCCCTTGGCTGGGCTTTGAAACAGTCCCCTGGGGCATCTGAAGGTACAGCTTCCAGACTTAGTCAGGCTCATTGTCTGATTCAGCTCCCTAGTTTATTAGGCTTAATATCTGGCTCCCTTCACTCCTTCCCATTGTCAATACCCAGCTCCCTGCACCAACAGTGCCACTCAGTCCCAGGGCAGCTATGCAAAGCAGTCTCCCTGCCCCTGGAATCTCAGTCACTCCTTGTCTCCAGGTACCTGCTACATCCAAATTTCCATCCCTCATTTAGACCTGTCTCCTGAGTACCACACTCCCACATCCAGCTGCTGCCTGCCATCACCGTGAATTCTCACAGATAACTGATAACTTAGGGGACTCAAATTAGAGATGGAACTCCGCCGCCTTTCCACTCTCCCAGTTCAAGTCTGCCCTTCCAAGTCACCAGTGTAGGGTCCTCTGTCTCCCTACACCCACCTGCAGCCCCTTCCAGTCAGTTCCCATTGCAGCCACTGTCTCTCTCTCTCTTTAAAGTATGTGTATATTTATTTATTTTTAGAGAGAGGGGAAGGGAGGGAGAAAGGGAGAGAAACATCAGTGGGAGAGAAAGACATTGATGGTTGCCTCTTGCACACACCCCAACAGGGGACCGAACCTGTAACCCAGACATGTTCACTTTTCGGGATAACACCCAACCAGCTGAGCTGTGCCAGCCAGGGCTGCAGCCACTGTTTCCAGAGACACATCTAACACCTGTGCATAAACCTTTCGTAGCTTCATTTCAAGGATACATTACTGTATAAACTCCTGGGGCCCCTAAAGCCCATGATGGAACCTTCATACATCAGAGGTTCCCTCCATCCTGCCCTGCGGTCCACTTCATTTCTCCTCATCTCTCCTCTGATATACCCTTGAGCAGGCACCTCCCAGACACCCTCTCCCTCCCCTCTCCCTTCCCTGGCAAATGCTCATCGAGCAGCCACCATTCACCAGGCACTGCACCTGCAGTGAACAGCATGGAGATTCCCACCCATGTGCCATTTCCTCTCCAGGTAAACGTGAACGCGGTCCTCTTTATCTGTAGGTTCCATGTTCACGAATGTGCCTACTGCCTAAGACTTCTCCAACCCCAGAGTCAAAAGCGTCAGAGCCTTCCAGGTCGTTCACTGATGCGCATCAGATGGCAAAACACAGTATTTGAGTCGCTCAACAAGCCCAGTCCCAGATGGGCTAGAGCGCTGGGACATCTGCCTTTTCACTTCAGGTCCAGCTGTGAACAGGGTCCTTTCTGTGGTGTAGGCAGTGTCATGCCTCTCAGTGTTGTGTTTTTCATTGGTATTTCATTGTTGTAAGTGACAATGAGAGAACACAGTGCTGAAGCTCCGCCTCACATTCCTGAGCACCAGAAGGCTAGGGGCACCTTAGGGCAAAGACACGTGTGTCACACAAGCTTCATTCTCCTCTCAGCTGCCCTGCTGTGGCCCTCATTCCAGCGTGACTGAGTCACAATGTCTGTTAAATGAGGCATCTGCCAGCCAGAACACAGGTGATCTGTGGATGGGTTGACAAAGCTGATAAGAGGCCTCGTGGAACCTGCCCCCGGAGTTCTTTGGGGAGCAGGGGCTTGCTGTTCACCAGGTCAGTGCTCCCAGCACTGTGTGGCCTTAACTGCTGCCGAGAATGAGCATCAGCTCCTGCAGTGCGCAGGACGGAGGGGTGCCCGCAGGGAAGTGCAGCCGAGGGATGGGGTGGGGGCTGGGGCCTCCCTGGGCAGGTGGGGACAGGCTGAGGGAGTAGTGATTGCAGGAGCCCCCAAGGCGCATGTGAGGGACTGGATGAGGCCAGGATGGCTGGCGCCACTGGTGGGGAGGGACAGCATGGCCCTGTCGGCCGGAGGCCAACACTAGCTGCTGCGAAGGGCTCAAAATCAGTAAGCCTTGTGGGCCACTTCCCTCTCTGCCACGTGCTTTTTCTTTTCTTTCTTTTTTTTAACAACCTTTTAAAAATGTAAGGCCTGTTCTTGGCTCACGGAGTTGCTGGCCCCTGGGCCACACTGTCTCATGCCCTGTTGGAGGCCACAGTAAAGCAGGGGCTCTGAGGGAGGTGGGACCCTGCGGGGCTTTGAGCAGTGAGAGGTCTCCTGGCTTGGTGTTAATGGTATCATTCTGGCAGCTGCTTGGGAGTGAGCAGTAGCACAGATAGGCAACACAAGTATCTACATTGTGCCAGGCACTGTTCTAGAATGTTCCCCACCCATTACAGCCACCTGCTGGAGAGGGTGCTCCTACAGGCAGGAGAATGGAGGCAGGGGGCAGTCCAGTCACTGGCTCAGGACCTCGTGGGCTGGGGTTTGAACCCGAGGGAGTTTTTTTTGTTTTGACTGGTTTCTCATCTGCTTTCTAGGTTCCACACATAAGTGAAGTCATAGGGCGTTTGTCTTCCTCTGTCCAACTTGTTACACTTAGCTTTATATCCTCGGGGGCAATTGGCAAGGCTTCCTTTTCTTTATGGCTGGGTAGTGTTTCATTGTATATGTACCACCTCTTCTTTTTTAAAAAAACATACTTTATGGATTATGCTATTACAGTTGTCCCAATTTTCCCCCTTTTCCCTCTCCGCCCAGTACCCCTCTTCCCTCTGGCATTCCCTCCCTTAGTTCATGTCCATGGGTCATGCATGTAAGTTCTTTGGCTTCTCCATTTCCTATACTATTCTTAACATCCCTCTGCCTGTTCTATACCTACCAATTCCTACTTCCTAATCCCTGCACCTTTTCCTCCATTCTCCCCTCTCACCTGATAACCCTCCAGATGATCTCCATATCTATGATTCTCTTCCTGTTCTGGTTGTTTGCTCAGTTTGTTTTTCAGATTCAACTGTTGATAGTTGTGAATTTATTGCCATTTTAATGTTCATAGTTTTTCATCTTTTTCTTAAATAATTCCCTTTAACATTTCATAAAATAATGGCTTGGTGATGGTGAACTCCTTTAGCTTTACCTTGTCTGGGAAGAACTTTATCTGCCTTTCCATTCTAAGTGATAGCTTTGCTGGATAGAATAATACTGGCTGTAGGTCCTTGCATTTCATTACTTGGAATACTTCTTGCCAGTCCCTTCTGGCTTGCAAAGTTTCTTTTGAGAAGTCAGCTGACAATCTTATGGGAACGCCTTTGTAGGTAACTCTGCTTTTCTCTTGCTTCTTTTAAGATTCCTTCTTTATCTTTAACCTTTAGCATTTTAATTATGATGTGTCTTGGAGTGGGCCTCTTTGGGTCCAACTTGTTTGGGACTTTCTGTGCTTCCTGGACTTGTATGTCTATTTCATTTACCAAAGTAGGAAAGTTTTCTTTAATTTTTTCAATAAGTTTTCAATTTCTTGCTCTTCCTCTTCTCCTTCCAGCACCCCTATGATTTGAATGTTCGTACATTTGAAGTTGTTCCTGGGCTCCTTACCCTGTCCTCATTATTTTGGATTCTTTTTTCTTCTTGCTGTTCTGATTGAATTTTTTTCCTGATGTTCCAAATCAATGATTTGATTCTTGGCTTCATTGCCTCCACTGTTGGTTCCCTGTAAATTTTTCTTTATTTAACTTAGTACAAGCTTTATTTCTGCCTGTGTCTTTTTCATGCTGTTGAAGTACCTAGTGAGTTCCTTGAGCATCCTGATAACCAGTGTTTTGAACTCTGCATCTGATAGATTGCTTGTGTCCATTTCATTTAGTTCTCTTTCTGGAGTTTTGTTCTTTTCTTTCATTTTAGCCATATTTCTTTGTCTCCTCGTTTTGGTGTCTCCCCGTGTTTGTTTCTGTGTATCAGGTAGAGCTGCTCTGACTCCTTGTCTTAGTAACATGGCCTGTTGTGGAGAATTGCATCCCTAAGTTGGATGGGGCAGAGCCCTGAGTGGGGCAACTTGTACGAACCAGGATGACGGAGTCTCAGATATGGTGCTGCAGCTCTGTGGCTCTGTGTGGGGGAGGGCTCAGAAAAGGGACAATGACCTCAGCCTAGCCTCTGGAGTTTTGTCTCAGAGGGAGCTGTCCCCCGGCACTCAACCTGATATCATACACTTTAGTTTCTTCCCGTATGCCACTGGTGTCCTTCCAGCTACTGCCCCAGTGCTAAAGCCTAGAAGGAATGAGTCTGCATTAAGTCCTAAGTGAGTTGCGGACCCTTTAGGAGGAGATGCCTGAGAATCACACAATTTCTTCCACTGCCCCCAACCCATACTGGTTTTTACAGCCAGAAGTTATAGGGACTTATCTTCCTGGTGCTGGAATCCTGGGCTAGGTGGTCTGTTGTGGGGCTGGGATCCCTCACTCACAAGATATCCTTCCTGATTTTTATCTACCATATGCAGGTGTGGGACCACCCATTCTGCTTCATCTCCCCCACTCCTGCCCAGCTGAGTGAATGTGACTTCTTTAATTCCTTGGTTGTCAAACTTCCATATAGCTCAATTTTCTGATGATTCCAGGTGATAGTTGTATTGTAGTTTAGTTGTAATTTTTGCTGTGGTTGTGGAAGGAGGTGAACAGTGTTTACCTATGCCTCCATCTTGACTGAAGTCCCCATTACCACCACTTCTTTATTCATTCATTCATCCATGGATGCCTGGGTTGCTTCCATATCGTGGCTATTGTAAATAATGCTGCAGTGAACATGGGGTGCATATATCTTTTCGTATTCTTTGGATAAACGTCCAGGGATGGGTCATGTGGTAATTCTTTTCTTACTTTTCTGAAGAACCTCTGTGCCCTTCCCCATAGCCACTGCACTCTGAACTGCTCATGCCCCTTGTAGGTGGCTGCCCGAGGGGGCCTGAGCCCCACCCAGGGCCACAGTTCAGGGATGCAGAGATCACTGACTGACTGAAAAAGGCCAGCAATTATTCTTAAAAGTTGTATGCCTTAAATACTTTATTTCACTTAAAGATGGTAAATGTATTTTTTTATTTGCTAGTCTTTTGGTGTAACAGTCTTTACTTGGGGAATGGAAACCCCTGTCATCTTTTCTTGCCTTAAATCAGAATTATAATATAGACTGTGCTCTCTGACATCCATTGAATGAGAATTTAAAGAAACTAGAAGCCATCCAAATGCTGGATCCTTTTAGGTTTCTGTGATCACTTCCTCTAATGTTTTTTTTTTTGGCCTCTTACCTTCTCCTCCTTGGATGGCATTTTGTTTTGTTTGTTTTTAAGCAACTTGCTTGTACACCTTTTTAGAACACATGGCTTCATTGCATGAAACACACTCTTGCACTGGTGGGTCATGACTTTAGGTCACATTGTGTCATTGGAGACCATAATTATTACAGCAAGTACTGCTGGCACACCCAGCTCTGGAAGCAAACAAAAGTGGCTCCAGTTAAGCAGAAGTTTACAGGCACTCAGCTGCAGCATGTCCTGTTTGCCATCATTTGCCTGTCCTGAGTTGTGCACATGTGTAGGGAGGCTTCAGCTATTGGGGTGGACCTGTTAAATGGAAGTTGCTTTAGAATGTGTGGCTTACAAATGTGCTGTTCACCCAGGATGAACAGTAGAGAGCTCCTCCACAAACTCTGCTTTTACTAAATGCCATTCTTCGGACTCTCTGTCTTCAACCTACAATCGCCTCTTGGAGATATTGTAGGCTTGATTCCAGGACCCACACAGCAAAGCAAATATAGCAGTTTAGCGAGTCACACACAGTTTGTGGTTTCCCAGTGCATGTAAAAGTTATGCTTACCTGGCCCTGGCTGGCTGGCTCAGTTGGTTGGAACATCATCCCATACACCAAAAGGCTGTGAGTTTGATTCCTGATTAGGGCACATAACCTAGGTTGGAGGTCCCATGTAGGGGAGGCAGCCAATCAGTATTTCTCGCTCACATCGATGTTTCTCTCTCTCTCTTCCTTCCCCTCAGTCTAAAATCAGTAAACATATCCTTGGTGAGGACTTAAAAAAAACCTGATGGTCTGAATTGCTTTTAAAAAAAGTTATGTTTACGTGTACTAGAGTCTGTTAAGTGTCCAATAACATTATGTCTTAAAAAGCAATGTACATATCTTAGTTAAAAAATGCTTTGTTGTGGAAAATTCTCACCGGTTTTTGAGCCCTCAGCAATCTGCCGCTTTCTGCTGGCGGAGGCCCCGCCCTGATGCTGATGGACACTCAGGGTCTTCGAAGTGCAGTGGGGCGAGGGCACCTGTCTTCTTATCTCACTGCCCCTGTGTGCCACTGTGTCCAAATGCAAATCGCCCCCAGGCTTCCCCCGGTTAGTGTCACCCTATCCCCAGAGAGGTTTTCAGCTGCTTTTAGGACTTCTGTAACCAGAGAGAGTTCCAGGGGCCCTGTTCACAGCGAGAATTCCAGTGCCCTTCCTGCCTCTGCCCCACCTCCATGGAAGCAGTGCCCAGGGGCCCAAACCACAAGTCCCAGGCATCCTGGACTCTTCCATCTACCCCATCTCTTTAGAATTTATTTACTTACTGATTTTAGAGAGAGGGGAATGGAGGGAGACAGAGAGGGAAGGAAACATCAATGCAAGACAGAAACATCGATCAGTTGCCTCCCGTACGTGCTCCGACCAGGGACCACACCCACAACCTAGGCATGTGACATGACTGGGAATTGAACCAGTGAAACTTTCACTTTGCAAGACAGCACCCAACCCACTGTGCCACACCAGTCAGGGCATCTACCCCATCTTCAGCAGAGCGCCGAGCACCGCTGATCCTGCCTCTGGACCCCATTCTGTCTTCTCACCCTCTGCCTGCATTAAGGACACAATCACCTGGCACTAAGACTGCCCAGCTGGTTCCCAGCCTCTGCCATCTCTCTGTCCTCATCTGATCATTCACCTGCACCACTACCAGACCTCCATGAAACACAGGTCTAATTATATGTCTCCTTCACCTGAAATCTAGCCAGTGGCTCCCTGGTCAGGAAGCGAAAGTACCTTAGGGTGGCATGCTGTTAGCCCAACCTGCCTTTTGATCTTCTCTCTGCCACCCAACTCCTGTGCTCTCTGCCCACCCCCCGCCCCTGCTTTACCCATTTTCATCCAGTACACCATCATCCCCTCTGGTGTCACCTCTGCTTTGGCCCATTGCCCTCCTTTGGAATGATCTTCTTCTCCTTTCTCCGAAGGACCTCCTCCGTGAAGATCCCCTGCAGATAAGGCCGTGCCATGACCCCCTTCCCCTGCAGAACGCTTTGCCTTCCTCCTTGGGCTGCTCCCTGCTCCCACTGCTGGAAGCCCCATAGTTGTCTGCTACCAGCCACTTCCTCAGTCACCTGGCTTTTCCGGGCTGAGGATCCATTCAGATGCCATTATTCCTGCAGAGAGTTGTGTTTCTAGTTTTCTAAACAGATTTGTAAACTTTTCATTATTACCATTTTGTGGGAAACAAAGCTCTTTCATAAGCTGTGACTGCCTGGCCAGTGCAAGGGTCAGCTGGAAGGAGCCAAGCCGCATTCCTCCACTCCCCAGTGCTTCAGGGCTTCCTCGTGTGCTGTAGCATTGCACCTAGGTCCAGGGGCATGTCTGCATTCTAGAAAACGCCAGTCTGTTTTTACGAGTTTGAGCGTGAGGGGCAGAGCTGAGGGAGCGAAGGGCTGACAGCTTTCTGTGTCCGAAGACCCCTTACATTTATTTCCTCCTGTAGCCCCAGGAGCCAGACTCCACTCGCTGTTTGACTTAAACAACTGAGCAGTCTTGGGGCTGAGGAGTGGGCCCAGACTGGGGGGGAGTCATGGCAAGTGGCAGAGTCAAGATGCAAACTCCCGTTCCCCCGGCGCTGAGCCGTGTGTCTGGGAGAGAAGGGTTCATTCAGCAATACGCCTGACTCCACAGCCAAGCCCTTGGGGGAAGAACCTGAAGTCGTGGTGGTTACATGGCTGACGTGGTGTTGGCCTTAGGTGGCACCAGAAATCACTGCCATCCACTTCAAGCATGTTCTCAAAACTTTTATTTTGAAATAATTTTAGATTTACAGAAGAGTTTTAAAAAAGATTGACCAGAAAGTTCCCATAAACCCTGAATCCAGCTTCCTCCTACTGTTAAATTTTAAATTATAAAAGTCATATGATCATTGCAGGAAATTGGGAAAATAGCAAAATGAGGGAAAATACCCATAATGCTGGACAACTACAGTTAGTTGTCTTCTTGTGTCGCCTTCCAGGGTTTTTCTTTGTACATATTTTCCTGCAAGGTGTGGTACTGGTTTGTGCAGTACTTTGGAAGGCAGTTTGGTGATGCATACCTAAAACCATAAAGCATTTGTAGCCTTTGCCTCCATGATTCTGTCTCTGAAACTCATTTGTGTAACTGGAAATCAAATGATTGGAGCAGTACTTACAGAGACCATAGCACCATGAAACCTGGCAGACACCTGTGTAGTCATCACGACTAAACACACACACACACACCCGTGCAAATAAAGGCGGGGCACAGGGGCGGTGTGGGTAGTGGTAAGAATACTTTTTCGTCTTCACTTTGATTTAATTTTCTTTTTTTTTTTTTGCATCTGAAGTTCACTGTTGTGCTATTAATCAAGAGGGATTAAGTGACAGTGACATGGGCGCACGTCCTGACTAGTGTGCAGTGAGGACTACTTTGCACCAGCCGGCGGTCTTTGTAGGCGAGCAGCTGGGACCTCCGCTGTACTTTGGGCCTGTGAATGCCACTGGCTGGATTTCTGCCCAAGAATGTTCCTTCCCCTGTTCTCTTTTTTCCCTTAAGATGACTCACCTACAGCAGTTCCCCTCAGTTCTTATCTTTATTAAACAAGAGTAACTTAGATGCCTGGCTGTGGCTCAGAGGGCTGGAGTGCTGTCAGGCACACCAGGTTGCGTATGCAGCCCCTACTCAGGGCACACACCTGGATTGAAGGGTCCACCCCTGGTCGGAGCACAGGCAGGCAGCCCATCGATGTTTCTCACACGGATGTATCTCTCTCTCTCTTTCAAATAAACATATCCTCAGGTGAGGATTAAAAAAAAAACCAGAATACCCTACAGAAATGCCACCTTAGTATTAGACATTACTTTAGAGACATACCTTATTTATCTATAATTAAGCTGGCGGGCTCCCCCCACCCCCACCCACACACACAAAACCTTTGAAGTTAAGGTTTAGGAATAAGAATTCAAGGAACAAGGAGTAAGAATACATAGGAGCCATGGACAAAGACAATGGTAGGGGTGGGGGAGGATTGAATGTGGGAAGGGGCAGGTGGAGGGGAGAGTAAGGAGGGGAGTGGGGACAACTGTAACTTTACATCAGTATGGGGGTGGGGGGTAAGAATTTACTCCCAGGCAGTGTACCTGGTACTTACCAGTACTGAGGTTGGGCTCTCCGCCTGCCGCCCCACTTCGCCCTCAGTCTCCCCTTGCATGGTGTGGGAGTGATGTTTAGTGCGCGCCATGCCACAGAGTTGGCGCCGGACTATCGGAGAGGACACCGATACAGAGTGGACCACTTTGGCCAGGGCAGAAGTCTTAGGTCAATATTTCCAGTTAGCAGCCTACCTGTTTTATCCCAGGAAGTGTTTCTGACTGCTAGATGTTCCAGAAAGAAAAGCTTTTTCATGGAGACTTGTGGTTTCTCACTGGACCTTGAGTTTTTTTCTTAGTGTGACAGCAAAACTTTTTTTTTTTTTATCTTAAGTTACCTTGCTGTATTGAAAGGTCCTGAAGAGCCTTCAGAATTTCAAAGAGAGGTGATTCAGAGAATTCTGTGGCTGGAGGAGCCCGAGAGAGATGAGGTTCTGCTCTGGGGTGAGAGGTGAGACACCAGTGTCCGTCCCTCTTTTATTTTTCCTCTGACAAGCTAGAGGCTGCAAAGCCAGAAACCTGATTCCAGGAGAGTTTTGGGGTTCTATCTGGCTTTCTTGTGGACACAGAACATTAAGGATATAGAAAATTTGAATAAATCTTTAAACCAGCTTAAACCAATTTATATTTGTAGAACAGTCCTCCAGGAGCAGCAGAATGCACTTTTTCATTACAGTAGACAACATTGTGGGCAATAAAACATGCCTCTATAAATTTAAAAGTTAAACAAAAAGCTGCCAGGAAGGCCCACACATTGGGGCTGAGGGCGGGACTGTGTACTCCATTCCCGGGACAGTGGGGATTGAGGGGATGGGGGCCTCTGTGAGCACCTACGGTACAGAGGAGGAGGGGTGCCCTTGGTAGGCCAGCAGGCATCCCCAGGAGACCCAAGGAGAAGAGGGGGCTGGGAAGGGTCAGCTGTCGGGCCCAGGACAGGGTGGGAGGTGTGTCAGCACGCAGCGGAAGGTTTCATTCAGTCGTGAGCCGTGAAGGCTGAGCGTTACTCGGGTCCAGACCATCTCCTACCCCCACCTTCCATCAGGGTCCAGTGACCGCACAGCCTGTTGGGTAGAGATTTTTTGTTTTTAATTTTACCAAAGAGAATAGACCTTAAGGCAGCAGGTTGTGTAAAAGAGCCAAGAATAGGCTTGCACTGGACACCTGCCCCCTCCCCTTTGGGTACCCTTCCTGCTCCCTCTCCTCTGTGTGCCCCTGCCTGAGCCCCCTCCCCCCTTCCCCCCTCCCCCCTCCCCCCACAGTGGGAACCAGGTCTGTGCACCTGTGAGCAGGCTCACAGAGTGCAGAGGTCGAAGGCAAGGCCACCACCCACAGATGAGCGGAACCAGACCCTTGCTCTCAAGGAGGTCAAAGTTCAACAAGGCAGTAGGAGTCCAACCACCCAGTGATGCAGGGGAAAGGAAGCACATGGGAAGGCCTGGGCTATGGGGCAGGCAGTCAGGAAGGGTGGCCCAGAGGGAGTCTGGCCTCACCCCAAAGCCAGCCGGGCAAAGGGGGTGACTGGGCCAAGGCACCCAGGAGTTCTGAGGCTCCCGGTGCTGCATGTGTGTGGTTGGGGTACAGGGTGTGCTGATCAGGTACATGGTGAGGAGGGACAGGAGTGGACGTCCGAACTGCCCACCCAAGGAGGCCGCATCCTTGGCTAAATGACCAGAGCCTGTGCTGCCAGCATGAGGGAAGGTCACTGCATGGTGGGAAGTGGCTCCATAGGAGCAGAGCCGGGGCCACTGTGAAAATGGGGACCAAAGGGAGTGACGCAGAGCATGTGGGCGTGGAGTCCAAGTCCCTGGTGGGCGCCGGCCGTGTGTCCCCAGGGCACCATGGAGCCCCATGGGAATCTGCTCAGTGGATGCCAGAGGGCTTGAGAACCCAGATCCCAGTACACTCACTGGCCACTGGAGTCTAGCACTCGACCAGGCAGGAAGCTACCAGCCCATGGGGAACACGGACAGTCTGGTGCCTGGGGTATTGGGTGGTGGAAACATGGGGCAGTGAGACCCAGCCACCGACGAGGACTTACCCCAGGATGTTACTTTGTGCTGATGAAAGATGTCACGCGGATGTCCCTCACATTTTTATTTATAACTATGTGAAACGTTGGGAGCACCCCAGGAATGCGACGTTATAGGAATATTGTTTAATAAAGGCTTTACAACCAGTGCAGAAATTCTTGTGAGAAAGAAGCTGTACAAGATTTCTGAAATATATTTTACAGTCTGACAGAATGCTTACAACCATCTTAAGCAGAAAGGTGGGAACTCACCTGTGTATCAGGTCAAACCAAGTGGTTACTTTATAGGTCAGAGATGACTATCAGCAACAGCCGACCTGGTTGAAACTAAGAGCAATAAAAATGGAAAGGAATTTGCTAAAATGGGAGTGGTGGTTCTTTCTGATTTGTAAAATCCCAGCAGTTGCTGTTTAATAATTACTTAAACTAGGAATTCTTCACCCACACCAGCATCCCGCCACGAGAGAGACTGCTTTTCCAGGACCAATTCCCACAGGCCTGCCCTCCACTCAGCAGTCACATCTGCCTTCTCTCCAGTCATGGCTGAGGATCCTCAGTTATTCCTTCAACCCTCCGGGCCTGCTCCCCTCGGTCCATGTTTGGCCCCAAGAGGTCCTATGTCCAACTCTCCATGACACTTGTCACAGCAAAGCTTCCTGGGTGCCTCTTCTGGCCAGTGAACCATCTGCTCGTTGAACTCTTTCCAGGTGGGAGATAAACTCACCCCAGCTTTGGCCAGCCAGCAGCTTGGCCCTCCTGCATCTTGTAATTGCCCTGATGTTGATGTGACCTAAGGCAACCCTACCCAGCTTGCACCGCACTGCTGATTTATTGAGTCTGCTGCTGGGTACCCAACAGCCCCCTAGGTTTTTCTGTTGTGCTGCTGCAGCAGGTGGGGGCCCCACCACGTCCGACCATGCTGACTCGTGACGTTTCCTTTGGTATAATCTGTCAACATCATGTCGTATGAACTTGGCTCCCTATCTTCACTGCAAGATACTTGAGGCAGCTCCTCTGCTTCGTGCCATCTGTGATTCCAGTAACAGAGGCTTCTGTGTCCTTACCTCAGGTGACATTGAGGACAGAGCCCTGTGGCATCCCACCAGAGAGCCTCTTCCTACCTGAGATTGGTTAATATGTGTGATTCCACGTACACGAGGGGCCTAGAAGGGGCATGTTCACAATGACAGAAAGTAGGTGGCAGTGGGGGTTACCAGGGTGGGGTCAGGAGAGGGAGGTGGAGAGTTAATATTTATTGGAGACAGATTTTATTGAGAACGAGAGAAAGCCTTGGTTAGAGAGTGATAATGGTGATGGTTACACAATGTATGTGTAAATGTAAGCGTATTTAATGCAACCAGCTTGGTCAAGATGATAAATACTGTGCACCTTTCACCACAACAAAACCATGAAAAGGAGGCCCAGCAGCACACCGTACCGCTGATTCCAGGAGATGCACGCCACTGGGCAAAGAGCAGCCCCATCGAGAGAGTCCTGGTGGGCCTGGGCACTCCCCAGCCATGGGTGTCCTGTGCCAGCAGAAGGGGAGCCCTGAGGCCCCAGGACCTGGCCTGACCGCCTGTCAGAGGTGCTATTCCAGGTTACGCCCGGCTAGAGCTTGGTTTGAAGCCTGCTGAATGGGGCCACTCCTCGCTGTGCACACGGTTGCCCATTTTTGTTGCCCAAGGTAGCCCCCTGCCTCCCACCCAGAAGTCAATACCCAGGGATGCAATTATTTAGGGTTGTGTTGTTTTTTTTTCCCACAAACCACCCAACTGTTTTCCGACTAGCTGCACACGCCACTTTACATTCCCGCCAGCGGTGTGAGAGTGCTCCAGCTTGTCCACATCCTCACGGAAACTCAGAGTCGGAGTTGTCAGCATCTTCATTGTCACCACGCTGGTAGCGATGCCTCAGGGCGGCCTTAGTTTCACTTCTCTAGTGGCTGCTGCCGTGGAGCACCCTTTTTATGCTTTTCGATGATCTGTCTACTTCAGTGAAATGTATCTTCATCTCTTGCTCATTTTCTAAACTGGTTGTTTGTGGTTTTACTTTTGAGTTTCAAGTGTTCTCTGTCAGATGGGTGGTTTGCAAATATCTTTTCCCTCTTTCTAGATTGTCTTTGCCTCCTCTTAACAGGATCTTCCACAAACAAAAGTTTTTAGTTATAAGGAAGTCAATTTATAAGTTTCTTAATGTGCATTGGGCTTTAGGACAGTTTGCTATCCAAGCCCTAGTTCCTGAAGATTTTCTCCTATTTTCTAGGGAAAGTTTCATGGTTTTACATGTTCCATTTACATCTGTGGTCCCTTTTGAGTTCACTTTTGTGAAAAGCACGAAGCCAGTGTACATTTATTTTTATGCCTACAGACATGGGTGTGATTTTCTGTGTGTTTTAACTTCCACAAGTCTTCATAGAGCAGTGCTACAGAATACAGTTCTGTGGTATTTATTGTACAACAGGCCCCCAAGCAATGCAGGTTTGAACTGCACAGGTACAATTATCCACAGGTTTTTCAATAAATACATTGGAAAATCTTTTTGAGCTTTCCTTACTATGGCGAAGCAATTGTATCAATCACTCTAGACCACCACAGAGCAGTCATATTGCTGCTGCTTCATTACCAGTGCCTGAATTTACACAGGTAAATAAGTATGAACATCTTTTTCATGTCACCTTCATTTCAAGGTGTAGTGTTAATAATTTGTGGACCGTCTCCCTTGCTTTGCGTCACGTGAGACAGCAGATACTTGCAGTACTGGTCAGTACAGTACAGCGCGATACCTCTGTTTTCCCTCTGACTTGCAATAACATTTTCCTTTTCCAGGCTCACTTCACTGTAACAATTCAGTGCACAGTACAACTATTGCCGCTCTTAGTGAGGGTTGCTATCAGCAGCAGCCCGTGAATAGTTCAGTTCTGGGGGAGTCACAAGCCACGTGCAGCATTTTGACTGCCAACGTCAGAGCCTGACCCCACGGTGTTCAAGGGTCCACTGTGTATCACTCAGTGAATGGTGTAACCCTCACGTCCTGTGTGGTATTTATGCAAAAAATGAGTGTTTAGTATTAATATTGTCTTTATGCTATTTATGAGGGATTTTTCCACACAAATCTCAGAATCATCAGCATTAAACTTTATTTCTCAACTTATAAAACTATTCATACCAGCAGCTATTAACTGTGGATGGTGGCATTATGGGTTATTCCTACTTTTATACCTTTTGGTGACTTTAAATTTTCTACACACAGCCACAAAGATACCACAATGTTTTTAATGTTGTTTGCTGGCTTTGGCATAATTTGGGAATAGGAGGCTCGTGTACCTTGGGGGAAGGTATAAAACAGGCTTAGAGTATTCCTTCTGGCTTACATCATCTTCTAAGCCATTTATGTTGAAATACCTTTTATGTTGTTTGTTTTAGTCTGTGCCCTAAAACATGGGGTTAAGAGGGTTTCTGCTCCTGTAGTTTTATTCTTTTTTATACCATCTTGCTTGTGTAACGTCAGAATGGAGCAGGGCCAAGAAATCAGTGACTTGTCTGGTCATTGATTCCGTCTGTTCTCAGGTATCAAAAGAGCCAGGAGCTGTGAACTAAAAGCGTCATCTTGTATCAGGTTTTTCTCATTGTCTCTCAAACACTTGCCACAGCTCATGCTTGGTAGGACTCCCCAGAGACAGCGACACTCTTGGCCTGGAAGGAAAGTCTTCGCTGAGACAAAGAATGGGGGCCCGGAGGGGTGCACAGGACCTCACTAAATGCGAGAACAGGAGCCGTTATTTCGAGGCCAGGCCTTTGGAACTGCTGTGCTGCTGGGGATGGCTGTCCCCACCTGAAGATGCCTCTTGTCTGGTCCGTTTGCGTGGCCTTTTGCAGAAAACTGCAGGGACCTCTGTGTCAGGGCCCAGCTGCCATGGAAGGATGTTTCCAGCTGCTTTCCCACCCAGCAGCGGGAAGAACCTGCTGTTTAGCATGTAAAATTCTTGCTTGAAATTCAGTTTTTCTAGAAGCCAGTGAATATGTTTCGAGGTTATAAAGACCAATGTAAAACCAATTAAGATGATCACTTGATAGGTCATATTAAGCTTTCTTGAAAAATTACTTTCAACAGATTTGTAACTAATAAGTCACATTCATGAAATTTCCTTGTGGTCCTTATAATTCCTACAAAGGCTTGTGGGTTGTGCATATGTACAGGAGGGGAATCTTACAGACAGACTGCCAGTCACATGGCGAGCACACCTAAGCTGGAAAGCAGCCCCTGTGGCCCAGCACTCCACACTGTGGGGTCTGCCGTCCAAGTACAGCAGTGCGGGTAAGGATCCTGGGGTCTGCCTGGCAGGCTCAGTCTGATTGCTGAGAGACCACGCCGGCTTCTAAAAAATCGCAGGAGCGGGCTGCTGTTAGTGGTATTGCTGAGAGTGGGGTGTGCACGTCACTCCAGGCAACGACTTTCCCCACACTCACTGTCTACTTCCTACTTCACCACATGGGCCTGGAGCGTGCCAGTTAACAGAGCCTCAAGGCAGTGGGTGGCAGACAGTGCTAATCAGGCCCTCACAGCCTCACAGACAGTGGGAGGCAGTGCTCTGCTGAAGCCGCTCCAAGATCTGCATCCCAGCGCCACACCCCTGCCCACCTGTCCCCAACGGCTGTCTGGTTCAGGAACACACCATAGCAGGACGAATGTGTGCTTCTGTCCCACAGCCAATGTCTCGGTGATACACTCAGACCAGGTGTCGAACTGCAAATCAGGCAGCTGGTTCTCCTGCAGAAGAGTGGCTGGTCCTCAACCCAGTTTGTTAGTAGCTTTTCTGAGCTGTACTCTACATGTCATCCTGCTCACCCATTTACATGTACAACTCAGTGGCTTATAGTACATTTGGAGTCAGTGCAATCAATTTTAGAACCCCAAGAAAGAAACCCCATACCCCTCAGCTGTCTGTCACCCTCCAGACTTCCCCCAGTCCTAGGCACCATGATCTACCTTCTCTCTCTTTGGATTTGCCTCTTCTGCGCATTTGCTGCGGAGGGGAACCTATAACATGTGGGCTTTTGTGGCTGACCTTTTTCACTCGGCATATTTTCAAGGTTCCAGGCTCATGTCCATTGTAGCAAGCACCAGGGCCACGTGGGGAAGCACCGGGCCTGTCAGGAGGTAGCGTGGTTTCCGTGGGGAGGAAAGGGTGAGTCAGGGTGAGTGAGTCAGGACTGGCTCGTGTGAATCATTTCGGCTGTTCTGGGGCACCTGCCCTGGGCTGATTAGTGGTGGCCCTGAGGGTGAGAGCTCCCGGCAGCAGGTGACTGGGGGTATGGGCTCTGGATTGGCTGGTTCACTCAGAACTCCTGTGAGTCATGGCCTCTCTAGGAGTGGGCCACCCCTCAGCTGGGGGCGGGGGTGGGAGCAGCACAGCCCTCCCAGGATACGCCGGGGCCCCCAGATGTCAGAGCATCAGAAATGTAGAATAGAAAGGCATGACTTACACAGCTGACCTGTGTCAGAGATACTGATTCATGTCCTGATCAAGCAGCCGTTTCCAAGGCTGCGTATGTTACAGAAAGACTTGAATGGTGGCCGTCTCTTATTTTAAAAGTCTTAAGTAGCTTGAGTGGTGTGGTGGTTAGGCTACTACAGACAAAAAAGGATAATTTTTCTCAGGTAACATTGCTACCAAGTGGACATCACGAAACTTTTCTGTAAGAGTCGCCCCTGAATAGGCCATCTCAGATACTTTGGGGAAGTGTGTGCATAATGAATCATAAAGAAGATGAAAGAATGTCAGTGCTCTGTGGTGTGGGCTTGAGCAAATACGGGCACTCTAAAATACAATAACCGCTCACTTCACACTTAGTGGAGTCCACCTCATTACTTGCAGGCTCTGTGTCTGTGAACTCGCCCACTTGCTGGCATGTGCCCACTCCCCCGACCAGCACTGGTTGGGCTCCACACAGTCCCTGCAGACGAGCGGAGCAGCCAGAGCGTGGAGCCACCCGACATGGGTGACTTGGCCCAGGTGGGACATGGCTGTGCTCCACCCCTTGTCGCAGTCCACGCTGTGAGTCCTTTCTGCAGTGTGTTTGGTGCCAGCGCTTCCTCACTTCCACTCGCTGTTTAAAGTGGTCCCAAGAGCAAGGCCATCTCGTGTCCTCCCTGAGCGCAAGGAGGCTGCAGTGGGTGTTACGCAGAAGTGCGTGTGGCGGATGGGACTGGCAGTGCTGTTGGCCGTGAATTCAGTGATTGTGCATTGACAGTGTGTAGTGGACAAGGTGCCACTCGACAGAGACAGGGAACACAAGGCAGTCGCCTGACTGAGAAAGGTGTAGCTGGGTGGTGACAGAGCCTAACCCCGCATCTCTCCTGCGAGCAAAGGGTCAGGGCTCCCTGCCTCGGTGCCCACGAGACCTGGCAGAACCTCGCCACTGAGTCCTGAGAACCGACTAACTCCTCATTTCAAAATAGGGGAAGAATCCCGAGAAGTTGCAAAATAGTAGAGTCCCTGTGTGCCCATCGCCAGGTGTCCTCAGAAATACTGTCTAATACCACCGTAATCCACTGTCCAAGCCAGGACACGGATGCTAGCACAGTGGTGGCTCAGGGGCAGTGCCTGTTTAGAGTTTGCCAGTTGTTACGTGTGCTCTTATGTGCGGGAAAGGCGAGCACATAGTTCTGCGATGTTCTGGTTAGACTACTACATGTAGTTTTTTCCACATGTAGTTTTTTCTTACATGTGGATTTAAGTGATCAGCACAGCTGTCCAGGCACAGAAGCATCCACCACCCCAAAGAGACAATCGTTCCTTTTTTTCAGTAGTGATCAAATATGTGAAAGTACAGTTCTGCAGTGTTACAACCATCCCTCCCATTCATCTCTGGAACCTTCTTGCCTTCCCCAGCTGAAACTTCGTCTCCTTTATACACCCACTCCCCACCCCCACCAGCCACTGGCTCCCACTGTCTGCTTTCAGTCTCTGTGGGTCTGAGTCCTCCAGGACAGCAGTCTTTAGCCTTTCTCATCTCCCGGCACACGTAAACCAACTACTAAAATTCTGCACCACACCAAAAATTGTATATTTTGCTGATCTGACCAAAAAATGGGTGTAATTTTGATTCACTCACACCAGAGGGCGATTGTTGTGTTGGCTGTTGTCATCTTTTTGTTTGACATCTAAGGGAATGGGGCCCCAACTCAATAGTCCTTGAGAGTCCTGCAGCGCACCAATGAGAAGTTGCTGCTCGGGGGCCTCGTGTGAGTGGAGCCCAACAGTGTCTGTGCTTTTGTGACAGGCTCGCTTCACGAAGCATGATGTCCCCAAGGCTCATCTGTGTGGTAGCGTGTGTTAGAGGGTCCTTCCTTTCTATGACTGAATAAACTGTCATTAAAATAAATGACTCCCCGACCTGCTCCGTGGGAAGCACTGCCCTCCACTCTGTCCTGTATCGGGAAACAAGATGGCAATCAGAATGAACAAGTGCCATCGGCCCTTGAGCAGCACAGGGTCAGGAGTGCCTGGCCTCTGCAACCAGTGGTTTCTGGGGGGCATTCTTCTCCTGTGGATTCTCTGATCGAAGCAGCGTCTGCCCCACCTCAGGCAGGACCTTGGATCACAGGGACAGTATGTCCATTGTACCAGGACACTGGGCGAAGGATGCATTTCGGGAAGTCTCCTGTTTGTCCGACGAGGTCACAGTGGCCTAGGCGGGGGTCAGGTGGTGCAGATCTGGGTTGTGAAGGCCTTGCTGTTGTGATTCCCGCCTCTGCAAATGGGAGTTGTCTACTACAAGCAGTGACTGTTAGCCACCGATGGTCCTAATGCTGCGATGCCTGGGGTCACCATGCTGAGCCAAGTTAGGAGTGAGTGGCTGGGGTAGTGTGCATCTGTGTGCGACACAGCAGCACGCCACTTAGTGGTGAAGTCTCCCTTCACGAGCTTCTTCATCACTCCTCCGCCAGAAGTATTCTTGTGTACAGGCAGCCACCTGCACACTTGCAACCTCCTTGCATTCCCACCAAATTAAAATTCACTCAGCACACTGAGCTCCTCTCCCCAGTAAAGCTCCTGAAAGAAACACAGTTTCCTCCGGGGCCGGCCCTGTGCCCACCCCAAGGGTAACCATCTCCCTGCTGCGGAGACTGAGACCAGAGTTCCAGCTGCTTTCTTCAGTGCGCTGGGGACCGGGGAGCTGGGTCTCGCAGGCCACCTGACACATTCTCCTTTTGACGCTGCAGCTGTTTTGGAGCAGCACTTCCGCACGGGGCTCACACCCTGAGACCAGGCAAGACGTGCAGCCTGGTGCAGCGGGCCTGTGAAACAGCAGGGGGACCAGCCTCATGGAGCTGGGCTTTCTAAGGGCTGCACCTTCTGCTCCGAGGCACAGATGATTGCAGAGTGTGCTTCTGAGAGCTCAACTCTCAAATTAACGAGCAGACGAGAGTGGACCACCCTCTGGATCCCTCTTTGCACGTTAGGTTGGTTTACAGTCATCACATGAAATGGGATCACAGCCTGCCATCCACCTTGGTGGTCAGATTCTGTTAAGAGTTCTTACGAACCAGGGTGTGTGCCACTCATACCACACACACCCTGTGGTCTCTGAGTGTGTGTGTATGTGAGAGACAGAGAGAGATGTCGGCACAAGCCACACCAAGCACAGAGCTCTGCATTTCATCTTAGCTTCTTTACAGTGAACAAAACCGCTCTCTGCATTTGACTCCCTGCTGAGACAGAAGGGGTGTTGGAATGCTTTGTTGCTATTATTTTACCAAGAAAAAATATAGTGCAATTTGCACCCTAAACCATCACAGTAGGGACCAATTTCCTGCCCTCCAGAGTTGGTGCTTCAGCCAATACAGTAAGACCAGGCACAGCTTCACATTTCTAGAAGGATCCTGTGTCCCATGGAGGTGTAAAACAGCACACGGCCCACATTCTGGAGCCCAGCCGTGAACACGGGGAAGCACATCCTGAAGGCGGTGACTGGGCCAGCATGCGGCGCCATCCCGAGCTGTCCTGCAGCTCCCTTCCTAGGAAGCAGAGCGAGAATGTGCTTCTAGATCACGAGCTGCTGACCTCCAACATCTTGTCTGTGCTGCAGCCACAGGCAGAGCAGGCCTTCGGGACTAGCTACCTGCACTACCCTGCCCACCTTCTCATAGCAACTCTGTCTTTGCCTCTGTCACAGCGTCCCTGAAGGAGCAGCCGAGGACCACCCTCTTGTCCAATGGCAACCCGGCCCTGTCCAGGAATGTCGGCATGACGGTCTCGCCAAAGGGGGACCCACAGTCAGCACCCAGCCTAGTGGGAACGGGCATGAGACTCGGGTGAGCAGGGCCCTCTTTGCTGTGGGGCACGGAGGAAGGGAGGGAGCTCGGAGTGCAGCACTGCCCGGGGATGCTGCAGGCAGCCTCTCCGAGAGCAGACCCTCTGCCATGGGAATCTGCTCCTGGGCCCCCCACCAAGCAGTGCAGCATTAACACTCAATTTAGACTCATTCTTTTACCTATTTTAGAAATAGTGTGTTTGCCCTGGCTGGCATAGCTCAGTGGATTGACTGCTGGTCTGCCAACCAAAGGGTCACCAGTTCAATTCCCAGTCAGGGCATTTGCCTGGGTTGTGGGCTTCGTACCCAGTAGGGGGCATGTGAGAGGCAGCCACACATTGATGTTTCTCTTCCTGTATTCCTCCCTTCCCCTCTCTCTAGAAATAAATAAATAAAATATTTTTAAAAAATAAAAATACAAACAATATGTTCTGGGTAGACTTGGCAATTTGCAGCCACCTTGCTTTATGCTCTTGAAGGACCCTTGGCCAGGGTCCCTTTCTGTACTCAAGATGAGGCTGAAAGTCTCCCTGAGGTCCTGCAGAGGATGCATCCTGTGAATTTCTGCCCTGACCCGGTTTTCAAGGGCTCCAGGGCAGCTCCCTAGAGACTGCGAGTTCAGCAGTGTTCCGGGTAAAAGCCTATTGCTGAAAAATGCCATCACAGTGATCCTTGTGAGGCCTGCTGGGGTTGGAGTGCTGGTGTTTGTCCTCTGAGCAGGGTCTCCCCCACCCTCCACGTAATTCTTGTTAGAAAGAACCCTGGGGGCTGCCCGTGGCCAGTGAGGGCCACGGGCACACGACTCATCCGCACTGGAACTGTATCTGAGCTGAAAGTGCGTTTTGATGGAAGAGGCCCTCTGGTGTTATGTGGGCAGACTTCTAACGCTCAACAGTGATTTCGTGACCAAGTTAAGGCTTATAATAAAATCCACCAAGTTCTCAAATAGTACTAAGCAGATTGATTAACAGTCTAATTTGCCTTAATAGACTGGGGCGTGCATGTTTAATCTGATATTCTGAAATGATTGTTTTTATGATTGTTACTTAGACCAGCTACAGGAGAGATGGATGAAGCCGACTCTGTACTTTTGAAACTTAAGCAGGCGGGTGACGACTCCCTTCCACTCACACCCCCGACTGCTGAGTCCACTCTCCTGGAAGGTACAGCCCTCCCGACTCCTTCACTGGTGGGTGACCCGTGGTCTCCACCCACCCCAGGAAAGGCTGGCGCCGTGTCGGTTTGTCTGTGGGTCGAAGGCTGGGGCACCCTGAGCAGTGGCCTCTTGCTCTTCCCGCAGACTACTGCACGGCCTCCCTGAGGAGTGAGATCGAATCGGACAGCCGTGAGTTTGAGGCCGAGTCGTGGAGCCTCTCTGTGGAGCCCTCGTACGCAAAGGAACAAAAGAAGGAGGTGGTAAAGAGACAAGATGTGATTTACGGTGAGAGGAGACACCCCACACAGGCATTTTGCTTTCTTCTTTTCTTTTCTTTTTTTTTAATTGTCTCTTTTAATTTTTTCTTCAAATATTTCCACCTGGGAATCTGGGTAGCACTGCTGCTGCCTCCTGAGACTGTGTTACCCACTCCCTCCTCTCCCCTAGGACAGCCCTGCCTGAGGGTCAGGGATGAGGTGATCAGGGATGTCCTTGGGGACGAGGATGGCCGAATGCCTGGGCCTGACTCATCCCTACCTTGTTGGGGCCTCTGAGAGAGAAGACAGGCTTGAGTGTGGCTGTGGTTGGAGGGCGGGGGGCCTGTCCCTTTCTCCTCGCTTGACTGGCACTGGTGTTGTGGTAAGCGCCCCTTCCCACTGGCTGTCAGAGGACCGGGCCAGTGGCTGTGCTGGGTGCCCCACCCACGTCCCTCCGGGCCCCTCTCAGCAGGTCAACAAAGGCCCAAGGCCACCGCACTGGAACCTGAGGCCTTTCTTTCCTCAAAGCTGTTCCTTGTTCTTCTTAAAGGAACCATCCCCCAAAGTGACAGTGTTGTATCACCTGAGGAGGGATTTTCTTGTCCCTTGTTGGCATTCTGGGAGGCAGTTCTGGCATTTCTAGCATTCTCACTTTCTATCCCACACAGCAGAGCCAGCCTGGGTCCCCACACTCTCCTCAGTGACGTCGCTGGCCCCCACTTCCTCCCGCCTTTCACATACTCAGCCCCCAGCCCGGGCCAGAGGAGAGTGGGATGTGGATGTGTAGAAAAGCCCTGCTGGTTGCGTCCCTCGGGGTCCCAAAGCCAGGCCAGAGACCCTGCAGGGAGGGACAGGACTACAAGACCGAATGCGTCTGTTTGGGCATCCCGTTGCTGCACTGTCCCCACTGCCAGACAACCGCGGACTGCTTCCTCTGGGCACCGGCCCTGGCGCTGTGGCCCTTGGTTTTGCCTCTAACTGCTTTCAGGCCTTTACTTGAATGACAGAAAAACTCCAACATAAAACCTGATCCTTCTTTGCCCTTCACATGAATTAAAGCCTCACTTGAGTCTGCTTTTCTGTCAGTTAGTGTCTGAGTCGGCCACTGAGTCACATGCAGTCTGAGATATGTGGGCTGCACACCCCATGAGGTGGCATTTGTCCAGTCTTCTGGCTTAAAGACAGCCTCAAAACGTCTGCTTGAGTTTGGGCATGAAACCCTCCTGTGAACTCGAGGTCCCAGTGCACACCCAGGGTCTTCCCTCTCCTGATGTCACTCTACCCCTTGCCACTGCCTTACACTGGGACTCCTGCAGCACTAGTATGGGAAGGCCTGGCCCAGGGCAGCTGCCCCACGGGGACTTGGACTTTGGTGGAGAACTGAGAAGCCAGCCTGGTGCGTGGTGAGCGGGCAGTACACTCGAGTGCCCCCGTGGGACACAGGAGGAGCCAAGCCAGGGCTCGCCCCCTGCGGTAGGTAAGTGCTACTGTCCCGGTTCCCGCAGAGCTGATACAGACGGAGGTGCACCATGTGCGGACGCTCAAGATCATGCTGAAGGTCTACTCCAGGGCCCTGCAGGAGGAGCTGCAGTTCAGCAGTGAGGCCACCAGCCGCCTCTTCCCGTGTGCAGATGACCTGCTGAAGATGCACAGCCACTTCCTCTCCCGGCTGAAGGAGCGCCGCCAGGAGTCGCTGGAAGAGGGCAGCAACCGGAATTATGTCATCCAGGAAGTCGGGGACCTCTTGACGCAGCAGGTGGGCGAGGCCAGGTGAAGCCCCTCTAGGCTCTGTTCTTTCCAGTAACAAAAAGCTCCCAACAGCATGGCAATTTATAGAAATACACATTTGGTCTTCTCGCATACTTCCTGGCTCATGGCTCCCACAACCCTTGGAATTTCTCGAGTGATGAGAGCACGAAAGCATCATTGGTCATGTGGGCAAGTGACTTTCAGAAAGAACCTAAGGGTGGGAGCTCACTGCCTGAGGACCCAGCCACCTGATGAGAAGGTCGGGACTTCCAGTCCTACCCTCCAACTTCAGGTGGGAGGAAGGGCAAGAGGGTGAATCAGTAGATAGTGGCCATCATTAAGCCAACAGAGCTGTGTAGTGAAGCATCCACAGAATCCAGTAGGGTGCAGAGAGCCTCCAGGTGGTGGGCGCACGGAGGTTTGGTGACAGGGGCACCTGGGCAGGGCACAGGGGCTCTGGGCCCCTCCCCACACAGGCCCCACGCATGTCTTCCAAACCAGTGATCTAGTGAGTAGCATGTCCCTGAGAGTTCTATGAGCTGCTCTAGCAAATTCCTCAAGCCCAAGAAGGGGGCAATGGGAACCTTTGCTTTATAGCTCATCATCAGGAGCTCAGGTGACAGCTGCTGTCTTGGGACGGGGGACACTTCTGAGAGACTGAACACTTAGCCCGCGGCATTTGATGCTGTCTCCACGTGGGTGGTGTCAGACCCTGCTGCTGTCTCAAAACCACTGGCGTGGGAGGGACCACCCCCACACTGGACTGGGCCCCACCCTGTGGGCTGAGCACCTGCTGCTCCAGAGGACAGCGGCCCCAGGCTCTCCCAGTGGGGCATGCGGCTGACAGTCCCACACCACGGGCACCTACATAGCACCGCACTCGTGCAGACACCGTCCAGGGCTGCCATCTGGGCTTTTCTTTGGTTAGTTAGCTGGTCTTTATTTTTAGTCCTGGTGGCCGTGTTTTTGGCTCTTAGAAGCCTGTCTGTGGCTATCTCTGGCTACCAGAGCCATCCATGGGAGGGGCGCTGACCCCGGACTGACTTCTGAGTCAGCCTCGGAGCCTGGGCCAAGGTTGCAGAGGCCCCCAACCCCTCGTCGGGCCTCAGGGTGTGCCAAAGTTTCCAAGTCAGCTCGTTCAAGTGAATGAGAAGAACACCCCTTTTGCTTTTAAATTTTTCTAACATCCTTTGGCTTAAATTTATTTGTCCTTCTCAGATTTCGGAAAGTTGTTACACAACCTGTGATGACATAAGGCACAGGTGGCAAACACAAGGCCCGTGGGCTGAATCTGGCCCTCCCTCCACCTGGTTTTATTTGGCCTGGCACCTTGTTCTACCCGGCAGCAGCGCCAAGCTCTCGCTTAACTGTTAAGGGGTAGTCACATTTATAGTCCTGAAGTTACATTTGGCCCTTTGCAGGCAACCGAAAGGCTGATGTGACCCCCTGTGAAAATGAGTTTGACACCCCTGGCATAATGCCCATTAGCAGAAAGTTGTCTCCTTTTACCTTTACTGGCCCCTGCTGTGAGTCACCTATAGTAAAGTGTCTCTGGGTGTGAGTGTGGGTTAGAGAGGACAGTGCAGTCCCTGGTGAACCCGGGACTTGTGCAGAGTCAGACAAACTGGAAGAAAACGCTTCCTGGCAGTTTCCATGTTTCATTTCGGTAACATCCCATGGGCTTCCTTCAGTTTTCAGATGAAAATGGAGAGAGAATGAAAGAAAAGTACGGTGTCTTCTGCAGTGGTCACAACGAAGCGGTCAGTCATTACAAGTTGCTGATGCAGCAAAATAAGAAGTTTCAAAACTTGATCAAGGTAAAAAAAAATTTTTGTTTAATCAAAAATGCATCCTCTTTGCCATAGGTTTTTCCCACACAACTGTTTGGAGAGCTTGAGATTAAGGAACCTATTATAAAATGATTTTCAAGTCTCTGTTTCATTCGGAACGTGTCAGTGGAATCTCCGGAGAATCCTAAGGTGCAAAGCAGAGCTCAAGCTTTGTCCCTCAGCCCCCAGAGTGGCCCCTGAGACACCCCGGGATGGGACCCACTGACCACCACCATCAGAATGTCGAGATGACACCGTGTCACTCCAAGGGGCTGGCCCTCCCTGAGAGCTGCCCCCCCCCGCCCCAGCCACCCGTGGGGCCTTCAAGCACTCTGGCTGATGCCAGGCATGCCTTACTCTAAACCTTTGTCCTTTCTCTTGTCCCCTTGTGTTCCCCCGTAGCCTAGGGATGATGACACATACCCATCTTTTGCCTAACAGTGTGTGGAACTCAAAGCTCAGAACAAAAAACACTTCAGTCAGCCCAAGTCAGCCGGGTCAGGCAAGGCCCCACCTCCTGTGTTCTAAACAGTGCAGCTGGTCGAGGCCACTGGGCTCTACAGCAGCCCCTGCCACCTGGTCCCGAAGGGCTCCACCACCAGTGCCTGTGCTCGAGGGCTTCATTCTGAAGTGATGCTCTGCACCAGTGGCCTGTGGTTAAGAATAACATGCTCTTCATTTCGCTCCATTATCAAAGCGAATAGATGTGAAAGGGGGAGGGGCACTTCCGGGACTCAATTCATCTATGCAGAGCAGCAGAATAGGCCCCTGACATCTGGGCCAGAAACACCTGGGAGGTGGGAGGGCTCTGGTGAAGCAGAAGGATATGAAGCAGAGCACTGTCCCAGAACCCCATCCCACTGCCCCCCGCCACCCCCCAGTAGCTTTCCTAGTTCTCTGTCAGTGCCAGCCTTTCTGAAGTACAGACAGGCAGCAGCACAGAAAGGCCAGGTGGGCGGCGCACTGTGGAGAGCTGCTCTCGGCCCTCACCGAGAACCAGCTTCAGGAGAACACTTCTTGGGTTCTTCACCAGAGTTGTGCATAAGAAGTCAGCAGGGAGCTGGTTCCAAAGGCACAGGCCCAGTCTAGTTCTGGAAGGTTCCAGTGGCCATCGGTCGGGGTCAGGACCTTCATACACATGGGTGCGGCGTGCATCACACAGCTCTCCAGGCAGCTCCCACAGCCACCCCCCAGCTGGTTCTGGCTTCTCACAGGGCCTCAGGGCCTCTCAGCGGCAAGCAAGATTGCCTCTGCCTTTGTTGGCTTTGCATACACGGCAGGTGACCCTGCTTTAAATGTCTAGGAAGAAAGAGGCCCCTGTCCCCCCGGAAAGAGGAAGGAGCCTCCGGCCTCAGTGTCCATCTGAATTACATTCTCTAGTTTGGCAAGAGATGAAGTGTCAGTATGTTGTGACTTTGTTTTTATTCTCATAGAAAATCGGCAACTTTTCCATCGTGAGACGGCTTGGCATGCAGGAGTGCATCCTTCTGGTCACTCAGCGCCTGACCAAGTACCCCGTGCTGGTGGAACGCATCCTCCAGAACACCGCAGGTGTGGCCGCCTCACTGCCGTGCCAGTCGGTGCCTGGGAGCTGTCTCTGTCTCCCTGCCCCCTTTTAGCTGTGGCTTGGATGAGCACCCCTCTGTGATTTGTCCCTGGTTCTCTGGGTTTTACTGAGCTCGGTGACTGTGAACTGAGCTGCCACCGTGCAGAATCCACTGTGTTGGGTGCTGAGGTTTCCAAAAAAGAAAGGTGGGCACCCGGTCTCATATGCTTGCCGTTACCCTCAGTCCCTGGCCCAGGCATCTGGGGAGCAAATGAGTGTGGAGAAAGTGCCCTTGCTAAGGCCATTCCTGAGTCGTCCAGACAAGCAGAGAGTCCATGACTGGGGCCACGAGAGGAACACCTCTGTTAGGTGTGTCCTGACCCAGGAGGGCAGAGGGGAAGAGGGCACACAGCCCATCTGGGAGTTCTCAGAGGCCACGCCTTCCTCATCTCCAGGGGGTCTGGGCCAGGGGAGAATGAGCAGGCTCTTCCGCCACAAAGCCATGCCCTCAGCTCTGGGTAGCGGCAGGAGGCGGCGGGAGTCTTATGAAAGTTGGAGGGCACAGGGAGTTTGTCGGTCTGGCAGGGCAGCGCAGCCTCGCAGGGCTATCCTGATCGCTGGGACTGCGCTTTAGCTGCTGCGTCCCACAGGCACTCTGCCTGGGTGAAAGTGAAGCAACGGGCTGCCGTCTTTGTTTTGGAGAAGCCTTTGTGTCTCAGGAAACTCTAGTTGGAAGGTGATTCCCAAGGGTGCTCCAAGCAGTGGCCGCAGGGATGGCACCTCCCAGACCCTGTTATGTGTCTCCCTCTGTCATGTTTGCGATTGCGAAGAAATACACTGACTCTGCTGTGTGTGGCAGCTGGCACCAAGGACTACGAAGACCTGACCCAGGCCCTGACCCTCATCAGAGACGTCATCTCGCAAGTGGACACCAAGGTCAGCGAGTGTGAGAAAGGCCAGCGCCTCAGAGAGATTGCAGGGAAGATGGACCTGAAGGCGTCCAGCAAGCTCAAGAATGGGCTGACCTTCCGCAAGGAGGACATGCTGCAGCGGCAGCTGCACCTGGAGGGCACCCTGTCCTGGAAGACCGCGTCAGGTCGCTTGAAAGGTAGAGTCCTGCCCCTCCACCGCTGCAGAGTGGGGGTGCCCTCTGGATCAGTGAGCGCCATTCTCCTTGGCGGGGATGGCACCAGCCAGCACAAGGCCACCGCAGCCTGGCCGCTTCAGGGCTGAAGGGAGGTTGCGTACAGTCAGGACGGGACAGGCCGCCAGGGGTGCGGTGAGGCTGAGACAGTCACACCAGTGCTCCCTCCTCCTGTCTGTGGGGTGGTGCGGTGCACACCAGGAGGGCATAGGAACTTGCTGACTTCTGAGCAGAAACCCGAAGCTTTGTGAGGCTCCAGAGCTCCTTCCAAACAAGCCGTAGCGGGTGCACCTGCAGGAGGCCCAACCTCCAAAGAGCCTGGTGTGGGTAGAAAATGCCCCCCAGACCGCCAGCCTCAATGTTCCCAGGCTCCCCAGCACTGCTCAGGGTGTGCTCCGAGCCTGGCTCTCACAGTCTGTGGTGCAGCTCCAGACCAGAGCGGGCTCAGACTCACACCCGAATTCCCTGTCCACCCCATGAGCCTCTGGAAGCATCTGGACCTGCCCATGGGCACCAGTGTCTGTGAAGATCTTAGAGGGAATGACAGAGTCTTCGGGTGGTCAGATGACAGAATGTGTTTGTTCATGTTGTACACAATGTGCATCCAACCCATGGAGTTTAGTGCCTCCTGTCCGCCAGGCCCCACGCGGGTGGCAGAGGGCCCCTGGCCCTCACGGGGTGCCAGTCAGTGGGCAGAGAGAAAGAAACCAGTAAACAGAAGGATCATGAAAAGTACATAAATGCTCTGGAGGTAGCCAGAAGGCTGCAGTGCAGGAGAATTCCGAGAGTGGGGATCCAGACAGAAGGGGGTTCTGATGATGCCCTCTGAGAAAGCGATATTTATTGTGGCATCAACAATCGTGTTGAAATGTACTCAGGATTGGCACCCAAGGGCAAGAGCTCTGCTGCCGCCAGGAAAGAAGCCCAGGGGCACAGGGGGATGAGAGTGCAGTGCAATGGTAGCGGGCAGGATGTAAGCATTCAGCCCCTCAGGTCCCAGGTGACCTGGGGGCAGGTAGAACGGCGGGGGGGGGGGGGAGTTCACATGTGAGAAATCAGCAGGAGAGGCTCAGAGACCAGCCCCCATGGTGCCATTGGGACGGGACAGCAGGGCAGCGGGAGAGACGTTGACACCCAGGGAGGTGGTGGGATGGTATGAAGCGGAAAAAAGACCCATAGGCTCGTGCAGAAGCATCAGGTGCTGGGCTCAGAGTGACCCGGGCTCCTTTTCATGGCACCAGAGGGCACCTGGGCTTTCGCGCCTCCCTGGCCACCCAGCGGAACCCACGTGGCCGAGTCACCCCACACATTTCCTCCTGTCCTCTCTCCTTAGACGTTCTTGCTGTCCTCTTGACTGATGTGCTCTTGCTGCTACAAGAAAAGGATCAGAAATACGTCTTTGCTTCTGTGGTACGTGCCCCTCTCTTCACACAAAGTGCTGGTTCAAAGCTGGCTGTGCAGAAGGCACTGGCAGGAGGGGTGGCGGGCCTGCACCGAGGACACGACAGTACAGCCCCGGGCAAGGGGGCTAGAGAAGCAGCCGCCTGTGGTCCCGGGTCCTCCCCAGGGCCTGGGGTTTCCGGCAAGGCAGGCGAAGGGTTTTCCAAGAACAGAGTCCTGTCTAGTTGGCCTGACTAGGCTTCGAGGGCTCACATGAACATCCTCTGTAGTTTTAGCCGCTCTGCATTTCGGTGGCTTTCTCTGCCATGGTACCCAGATCCTCAAAGACCCAGTGCCCTTGCCAGGAAAGCACCGCATTCTTCCCAGGGGTGTGCTGGCTCATCACTGAGGACAGAAGCTCAGGCAGCCACACCCCTCTGTGTTGTGACCGTGTTGATCCCACAGCGCGCTGGCCCCAGAAGGCCCTTGTCACAGGAGCCCAGCCTGCCAAGAGCTCCCTGCAGCCAGCGAGTGTGGAGTCAGGCTGGGATGCCAGTCGTCCTTCCCGGCCCGTGTCCACCGGGAACTTGGCTTCTTCCTCTGCTCTCCTGGGCAACCCCCGGGTCCTTCAGGGTCTAACAGCATAGACCTCATGCAGGGGAGGGCTCCAGGCCCTCCCCCCACAGTTGAGGGGCTGGGAGACTGGTGTGCCTCCAGGTCTGCCCACCAAGGGAGGCACCCCCTGTGACTGAAAGGTGAGATCATGTACCTTTCCAGGGATTTGAAATGGCCTCTCAGGGGTTTCCCAGCACCGCACACGGGGTCGGGCTGCTCTGTCTAGCACTCTGTGTGTGTGTCTGCACCCTCTCTCGAGGGCGACACAGGGGAAGGCCATAGTCTGCTCCCCGTGTCCGCATGTGGCTGTTCCTCCACGTGCGTCTGTCCTGGTCTCCTCCTCTGAGAGGGACGCCAGTCGGATGGGCCGAGGGCCCACCCTGATAACCTCATTTTAATGTAATCACCTCTGTACAGGCCCCTGTCTCCAAACATGGTCACAGTCTGAGTGCCGGCAGTGATGGCTTCACCACGTGGGTTTGCAAATACTCCATTCAGCCCACAACAAGCACTTAAAAGCACATATTTTGCTGACCCATCGGCACATCGCCCCCCGTGGTGCACACACCGGAAACAATGGGGGCCCTGGGTGTCTGGGGCCCAGGGTTGGGAAGATCGATTTGTTGTTACACACTTGTTTCTTTTGAGTTTCGTGCTGTGTGTGTGTGACTGATTCTGAAACACATCTCTCTGAGCACATTAAACAGGCACATTAAAAGGCCCTGGCCGGGTTGGTACAGTCACCCTGATACGCCAAGGTTGCGGGTTTGATCCCCAGTCAGGGCACATGCAGGAATCAACCAGTGATGCATCAGTAAGTGGAACAGCAAATCAATCTGTCTGTCTGTCTGTCTGTCTGTCTCTCTCTCTCTCTCTTTACCCCCACCTTCCTTCTCTCTATAAATCAGTAAATTAAAAGATTTAAAAATTAGAAAATAAACAGACACATTAACGGGTACAAGGATGGCACTGCAATGGTGTCTTATTTGCCCAGATGGTAAAATATGTCTGCTCCCACCTGTTGGAAGACAGATGGGGCGCCCTGCGGCAGGGCAAAGGTGACCCTCCCCACCACTTTGCACTCATGCAGGACTCAAAGCGCCCTGTCATCTCGCTACAAAAGCTCATCGTGAGGGAAGTCGCGAATGAGGAAAAGGCTATGTTTCTGATCAGCGCCTCCCTGCAAGGGCCGGAGATGTACGAGATCCACACCAGCTCCAAAGAGGAGAGGAACGCCTGGATGGCCCAGATCCGCAGGGCCGTGGAAAGGTGAGTGGGCGCCCTCTGCTGGCCGTTTCCCCCTTGGCTTAGATGCTCTGCGGCTTGACTGGGACCTTGATTTACCCAAGAGAACACCAGAAACCATAGGCAGACAGGACTCTCCTTTGCTTTTCCTTTCCCTCTTTCCACCTTGGCACTTTGTCCAACCTTTACTCAGAGGGGATAGATGGCACCATTTCAGCTTCTTTCAACAACCTGGCTCAGCAACAATGGCTCAACCTGTTGGCTGCAGAAAAGGCCCCGATGTCTGGCCAGAGGACACAGGGCCAGGCAGATCTAAATTCTAGATTGGTGGGACACTCCACCTGACACACAGGCTGTCCCCACCCCACCAACCACCCCTCCTGTAGGGGTCTCCTGCAGACCTGTTGGAGCAGGTCATAGCATTCTGTCCTTCCTTCTTGGGCCAGGGGACTCCTCAGGACCCCAGCCTGGGGCTTGGCATGATGCCTAGTTCCCAATCCACCCAGCAAATGGCCCACAGTTTCCTGCTGCTCCATTAACATAAATCTGTCACAAAGGGAGACACTTCTTAGCAGCCAGTTCTGTTGATAACCCTCTCGGTGCCCATCTCAGAGGCCAGTCAGCCTGTGAGGCATTGTCACCCACCTGTCCCCGCAACCCCACAGCTGTCCAGATGAGGAGGAAGGGCCCTTCAGTGAGGCCGAAGAGGAGAGGAAGGTGGCCGAGGCCCGAGCTATGAGGCTGAGGGATTTCCAAGGTAAGAGGGAGTCGGTCTGGACCTCTGTGCCACGGTGGCGTTTCTGTTCCATCCCATTGGGCTCGGCCCTGGAGTGAGCAGCTGGGAGTCTTGCCATGGGTGCCTAGTGGCCCGGCGTTCTGCGGCTGCTGTTTGCCATGTAGTGCGGTGGTGGTCTTTCGGAGGCGTGTGGGAAAGGGAGGCGGTGGCACTTGGCGTCCCTTCCAAGCACAATTGCTATGCCCCTCCCTCAGTCCTCATTCAGGGAAGGACTCACTATGAGTGTCCCAGGTCACGTATGAAAGGACCGCACGAGGACCCTCTAGCCACACAAGACCCCACAGCCTCCTACAGCCAAGCAGACCCACACCAGCCCTGGCTTTGCAGCCAGAGACCGGGGCTTTCCCCTCCATGTGTTAATGTTTCAGCTACTTAATCAAGATGTAATTCTCACCACATGCAGTTCAGCCATGGAAAGTGTCCCATGCGATGGCTTTTGTGACCATCAGCACAGTCGAGTTTAGGCCAATGCACCACCCTGGCAAGAAACCCCCTCCCTGACAGTGGCCACGCCCTGTTCCTTCCTCCCCCAGCTGTGGGCAGCTTCTCGTCAGCCATCTCTATGAATTCAACCGTTCTAGGGACTTTGTATAAATGAGTTATAAAACGTTCTTTTGCATCTTGCTAATTTTACTTAGTGTATATTCAAGGTCCGTCCACACTGCAGCAGGTGTCAGAACTCACTTCTTTTCACGACCAGCTGTCTGCCCGTTGTGTGAGTGCAGCACATGGTGCTCACCCGTTTCCTGCCTGGTTTTAGCAGGCTGCTGTGAGGCTGCAGCACACTCTTTGCCCAGAACAGTTCCTTCCTCTCCCTTTTCACTAAGTGCAGGGTTCTAAATTAGGTACTGTTTAGCCCTGACACATGTGGCTAGGTTGCTTGGGCATCGGGCTGCAAAGTGAAAGGTCAGCAGTTCACTCCCCAGTCAGGGCACGTGCCTGAGTTGCAAGTCGGGTCCCCAGTCGGGGCACGTGCGAGAGGCAAGCAGACAATGTCTCTCTCATGTTGGTGTTTCTCTCTGTCTTCCTCCCTTCCTCCCCCTCTCTCTAAAAATAAATAAATAAAATCTTTATAAATGAGGTAACATTTAAGCAATAAGTACAAAAAGGTAGTATATATTTTATTTATCTTTGTGGGGAACTGCACGTTTAAAGGTATTAATAATATCCAGAGAAAGGAGGAGATCTCGCTGGGCCCTGGAAGCCCACGTCCTCTCACCCAAACTGCCGTTTCTCCGAGCTGTCGTCCTGCAGGCACCTAGAGTCAAGCAGCAACATCTCCTCCCTGCACTCCCAGCAAGTTCTTAGGGGGTTAGGGACACAAAGGCAGTTTCTTGATCAAGATAGTCTTTGCCACCTTGGGTCAAAGGTTGGACTCACCCTTAACTTTGGGCCATTGGGGACATGCCCATCAAAACCAGGAGCCAGGTAGGGCTGTGCCCTCTCCATGGTGATCTTCACCTTGGAAGTCCCAGCCAGGTAAAGTGGGAAGAGACAGAAGCAAGATACAACTGGAAGGGAGGCAACAGGATTTTAGTTAGTTAGTTTATTTTGCACGACATGATTGTCTGCCTACAAAATACAATAGGATCACCCAGGCAAGATAACAAAGTCGGTGACTGGTCAGAGCGTGATGTTTATACACTAAGTCACCAGTGTGAACATCTAATTAAGTTGCAGTCACAGCAGCCAAAAAAGTATAAAAACAGGGAGACTTGAAAGGAGTTTGACCTCAGTGCCTATAGGAAGACTTTCAAGATTAGGAAACTAAGCCTTCCCAGGCTCTCAGGCTATCCCGCCACAGCCTGCCCACTCTCCATGGTGGTTGATGTTTATAATTGTGGGAGGGAGTTGGGGCCAGGCCCTCACTGCCTCTGGAAGGTTGGATGATGGGAGTGGCCTGCCTGGGCCGAGGTGGTCAGCAGGGTCCCCAAGGCCAGCTCCACTCTGTGAGGCCCCCTGGCGCCAGCTCCTGGGGGACGAGCCCAGAGAGGCTGAACGCCACCTCCATGTGGCTTTGCAGAGCGACTGAGCCTGAAAGACCAGCAAATTGCACAGAGTCTCCGGGAGAAGCAGCACATCTACCTGGAGATGGCCGAGATGAGTGGGCTGGAAGACGGGGCTCCATCACGCCACCTCTTCCGGGGAGGGGACCTGTCAGAGAACCTGCAGGGGGAGCTGATCCTCAAGTCAGCTGTAACTGAGAGTGAGTAGCTGTGCCCCAGGATCCTCACCGAGCATGTCTGCCTCCCAAGCACCATCCTGCCAGGGTAGCCTCCTTGAGGAACCCTGGTCTGGGCACAGGGCCCACTGCGGTCTCGTGCCACCTGTCTAGAGCTTCTGTCTGGCTGGGCAGCTGTGCGTCCATAGCAGCATTAACTCCTACCAGTGCCCGTCAGACCAGAAGGTCATCAGACACAGACAAGTACGAGCCCCTGGTATGGACTCAGACCACTTCTCGTACCATCAGCAGCCCCCACTGTTGCATGCGGGGCAGGGTGCTGGGCCCTGGGGTCTGGAGTCGATGGAGACGAGCTCCCTACACTCACGGGGTCACTCTTCTTTCTGAGTAGCGGGTCACGTTTGGTGGGTTACACCTGAGGGCTCTTGGACCCAGCAGCTGTGGGGTGGCACTGGCCAGTAGGTAGGTGGCCGCCCCTCTGCACCCTGCCCAGGCCTGCTTCACAGAGCAGTCAGGGCCCACACCTGAGCCCCCAGCAGCTTGTGTGTGACAGCTGCACCCCCCAGCTGGCTAGGATGCCTGTCAGCCTGGCTGCCAGGGCTCGTTAGCTGTGGAAGGACAGCCTGCACCCCTCTCTCTACAGCAAACGAGATAGATACAGTCCCTGACCTTCAGAGTGAAGAGAGCAGGGCAGAGGGTCCCAATGGGCTGGGCACCCACTCAGTCACCTCCCCAGCCATAGCAGTGTTCTTCCTCCCACATCTCCAGGGGTCTTGTCCTTGGCCCTGTCCTGTGCCTCGGCCTAGAGTGCTCTTCCCGCCACCCCACCTGGCCCTGCCTGGCATGGCCAGCCCTGCCCCTGAGGCCCCCGGCGGTCTGTATGACTCATCACACAAGTGGTGGCCACTTTGAGTTTCCTCAGGCACAGGGTCCGGAACGGTGGTCCACGCGCTGCCCCACAGGGAGCCTGACCTTGAGACACGGGCTGGCCTCCCCTGGTCGGAGTGCCTGTGCGAGGAGTGGGGCTGAAGGCCCACAGCCCTCCCTCCTGCAAAGTCCTGGCACCCACCTCTTGGCTCCGCCGTGACTGGGCCACTTCCATCTCCTTCCCCAGTTGAGGACATCCAGAGCTTGCTCTGTGAGCAGCTGGGCAGCCTCGACAGCCAGGCAGACAACGGGGGTGCCTCCAGGGGCCCGCGCCAGAGGGCGGACGTCTCCGGAAGCTGCAGCAGCGCCGGTGGTCCCAGCAAGAGTGAGTGGGGCCTCCTCCCCCAGGGCTGGGGCTGCTGGGGCCTCGGGAGGGTTAGCAGTAGCAGGAGGTTCAGGGTCTTCCCGAGTTTCCTCTGCACGGTCTCCTTGGCAAAGCCTGGCATCTGCTGTTTGGCGTCTCTCCTGCTGACCTCTGTGCCGCAGATGCCAGCCTTTTGGCCCAGGACCCAAGGCAGCACTGCATCTCCTCCCTTGGCTGGGTGGAGGTTCTGGACCCCAATAGATCCCCAAGCATCCTCACATGCCTGGCTTGGGGTTTCTAGGTGGCTGTTTGAAGAAGAAGGCATGTAGCGATGACTTAAGCCCCCGAGACTGGCATGACACTGCCAGCAGTCTGGCTGTGAAGCTGAGCAACACACCAGGGGCCTCCGAGGAAGCACAGCGGGCGGTACGTTGCTTCCTCGGGACAGTCCTGACCTCTGTGCAGAGTCGGCCCAGGGGGTTTAACTGCTCACGAGTTCAGCAGCCTGTGTTGTGGTCACCTAGTTCTCCATCCTCCAGTGAATAGCAGTGTGCTGTTTGCTCTATGGTGGGTGGTGACGTCCCCGCTCAGGTGAACATGCTGCCAGGTGACCCTGCATGTTTCTTCAGGCCCTGACTTAGGCAGGCAGCCCGGGAAGGGGCAAGCTCCTCCCCCACAGGTGGGGCTTCCCAGGCAGGGACCAGGGGCTTTCTGCGTCCTCCCCCCATGAGTACTGCCTCCCTGCTGCTCCGAAGGCCTGCTCTTGCCAAGCTTCAGAGTGAGAGCAGGGTCGGCCACTCCCGGCCAGGGCTGTGGCAGGCCCACAGCAGCTGCCCACCCACCTCCTCGTTTTCTGAATGACTGGGCAGGGCCTGCCTCACACTGAGGCAGTGTCTTGTCCGTAAGGAGTGGATTTGGCTCGCCACCTTAGCAGCTCTGTGCTTTGACATTGTGTTTCCACAGGCAGAGGCACCGATCACTGAGTCTGGGCCCCATGTGCCCACTGCCCTGGAGCTGGAGGTAGGCTTGGGGCTTGTGAATTTCCCTGGGGACTGGCATGAACACTAGCAGGGCTTTGGGTAAAGAGCCAGAGTCACTTTCCCTCGTACTCTCTCTCTCTGCAGCTTGTCCAGAGAATCCAGACGTTGTCCCAGCTGCTCCTCAGCCTCCAGGTACAGGGCTTGGTGGGCAGTGATAGGCTGCATTGCCCTTCACCTGTTCGAGGTTGGGATCTGGGAGAGGATATGGCCCCTAATGGGTCCCCTTCCCCCAGGTGGTCATCGCCCAGCAGGACAGTTACGTGGAGATGCAGAGGGCCACCCTCCAGGAGCGGGAGAAGCAGTTCCGGCTGCAGTCCACACGCGGGAACCTGCTGCTGGAGCAGGAGAGGCAGCGTAACTTCGAGAAGCAGCGGGAGGAACTGGCAGGCGTGCAGAAGCTGCAGAGCCAGCTGCGGCTGGAGCAGCGGCGCTGGGAGTGCCAGCGGGAGCAGCAGCAGCAGGAGCTAGACCTGGCCTCCGCCCGGCTGCAGCAACGCGAGAGCGAGGCTACGCGGCTGCAGGAGCAGCTGACCCAGGAGCGCGCTGAGCTGGAGCAGCAGCGCCGGGCCTACCAGCACGACCTAGAACGGCTTCGAGAGGCCCAGCGTGCTGTGGAGCGTGAGCGCGAGCGGCTGGAACAGCGGGAGCAGCTGCGGAGGCTCAAGAAGCAGAACACAGCACCTGGGGTGCTGCCGCCTGAGCTGCCCGCAGAGGTAAGCAGGGCAGGGTGCAGCGTGCAGGTGCCTTGTGAATACATGTGTGTGAGTGTGCTGGTGGAAGAGGGAGTGTGTTAGTGTAACTGGCAAGTACACATGCTGTGGCTGTGAGCACACTGGCAGGGGGGTGGAGGGGAGCGGGGGCGGGAATAGGCAGTGAATGGCATCTCCGTGGGGCCCAACATAGGGCTCCGCTCCCAGATCAGACCCTCCCAGCTGAGAGGCTGGGAGACTGTGGGCTGGGGCCAGGGTGGGCGTGGGGCAAGGCCCCCCTGGCCCAGCCCAAGCCCTATGCAGAGGGTAGTGCTAAGGATAGCACCTTCCTGTTGGCACCAGTGAGGGCTTCCAGGAAGAACACGTGTCTTCGTCGCTCTCTCAGGTCCAGCCCCCAGGCCACCCCACCAGCTTCAATGGGGAAGGGGTAGAAGGGCCCGAGCGCCCTGAGGTGGCCCGCAGGGACAGTGCCCCAGCCGAAAGCCGGCTGGCCAAGAGTGACGTGCCCATCCAGCTGCTCAGCGCCACCAACCAGATCCAGAGGCAGGCAGCGGTACAGCAGCAGATCCCCACCAAGCTGGCCGCCTCCTCTAAGGGCGGCAAGGACAAGGGCAGCAAGAGCCGGGCCTCCCAGCGCAGTGAGAGCTCAGGTGAGCTTGCAGCTCCGGGTGGGGTGAGTGGGGCGGGTGATCTCTGGGAGGCAGGTGACCTCCGATGCCTGCCCAGCGCCTCAGCCTGGCCTGGGAGGTTTGTGACACCAGAACAGCTCCTAGTGCGTGAACAGCAACGGACCCCAGGACACCCTTCTTCGGAGATGCTGGGAAGAAACCGAGGGCATGGCTGGCAACACAGCTGAGCCCCCATGCCCCACCAGAAGGGCAAGCATTTTCATCTCAAGAAGCACAATTGACATGACAAACCCCAGGTCCTTTTCCCCCTTCAGTCCTCAGAGTGAAATGGGCAAGGGAGTCTCCTGTCTGCTCAGAAAGAAGGGGTCCAGGAGGCCCTTGTGGAGGGGTCACCAGAGGCCAGACATCAGAGTGCCTTACTCACTCTGGGATGACACTGTGACTGACACTGCCACCTCCCGTCAGCCCCACCTGGTGCCAGTCTGGGTGCCGGGGCCCTGCCCAGTGTCCTTGCACTGAGGGGTGCTGGGCCCTTCCTCAGAGCACTCTGCGCAAGTGGCGTTTCCCTGTGAAGCTCCAGGGGCCCTTGGGTGCTGGGAGTGTGCAGGTGCTGGGAAGAGGCCCTCCCTGCGATACTCACGCACAGGGCCTGTGTCCAGCATGACGGGGTCCAGAGGCTGGCTCTCTCCAGGGACTTCCTGGGGTTGACTGGGGGCTATTCTCTGTGTCTTTGTCGCTGCATTTGGGCTTACGACCTCAGTGGGGCTCAGACAGGCGCTGCGGGAAATGCTCAGGAATGGGGTGAGCTGTGGGCGGTGGCCGGGTGCTGTGAGCCTGGAGCGAGGTCACGCACCCCAGGCTGAGCCCTCTTCCCTCTGCCAGCCTCGTTTGACCTGAAGCAGCAGCTGCTCTTCAGCAAGCTCATGGGCAAGGACGAGAGTGCCTCTCGGGGCCACCGCTCACTGAGCCCTGTCCAGCTTGGAAGCCACAACTCTGCAGCCCACACAGGTGAGCCCAGCCACCCGGGCAGCAGGGCGGCCCACCGTGCCAGGGGTGCTGACGCCCCGTACTCCTGTCTTCCAGACTTGTCCTCCCAGGCCCTGAGCCCAGCACCAGTCGACAGGTCCCCTGAGCGCTTCTCCTTCTCACCCACGCCACTGCCTCTCACACCTGGCAGCAAGGAAGACGGCAGCAAGGAAGACGGCAGCAAGGAAGACGTCATCTTCTTCTAGGGGGTGTGGCTCTGGGTGCAGAGCCCTCCCTGTCCTGTCCCCACCCCACTGTACTCTCTGGCGGGTTGCCATCTGTCTGTCCCTCCTCACTGCCTATCACACCACCACGGATGCCAGGCCTGGCCCTGGGCTCAGGGTCAGGGGCCACTTGTCTGCAGGCTCTTTCTGCAGATCAGCAGTGGTGCCTGGGTGACTTTCTGAACCTCTGTATGCATAAGAGAACATGCAGTAATGGGAGGTTGGGCCAGAGCTGACCCAAGGAGCTGGTTTAGACCCTAGCACCCACTTTTGGAGGGGGAGAGGACGCCAGAGGAGCGACAGACAGATGGGTGGTTCACACAGAGCCTGATAGACCCTGAGGAGGGGCGGGGCAGTGTCAGCTGTGCCCCTGGCAGAACTAGGGCGGAGATTGCACGTGTCCGTGGGGAACCATAGGCCAGGGCATGGGTAAGACAAGGGCTGCACAGAGCCCAACAGGGACAGAGGGCCACAGGGCAGAGTGGCTGGAAAGGGTGGCCAATGGCACTCAAGGTGAGTTCTTTTAGGGTCAGACACTCATTCTGAGAGGGTCTGGCTGTAATTCATCTTGATTTGGTGAAGGTTTTTAAAACCTGTCAAACTCAGTGCTTCCCCGAGGCACCTCGCCCAAGGCAGTGAGGCGCTCCAGGCACTCAGCCTGTGGGGGCTGGGGCTGCGCACACCCGGAAGCCCCGCCCCAGGCACAAGGTCTCCAACCCAACGCGGGCTGGTGTTCCCAGGGCCTCTAGGAGGAAGCCCCCAGGGCTGCAACCAGTGCCCATGCGCAGAAGCCACTGCGACAGAGCAGCAGGTGGGGCTGCCGAGGGGGGAGACACTGGAGAGATCACACCTGTCCTGGAGACCTCACGTGGACGGGTGGCCACCTCCCATCCAGCACGCTGTTGGCCAGCTACCCCTGGAGGAAGCCGGGGTGCCAGTCCAGCCTCAGGGCTGTGTCAGGGCGGTACCAGTGTCTGAGGGTAGAGATTGGGTCTGGCCTACGTTCCACTTCTGGCCAAACTAGCTCAGGTGCTGGCACAGGAAAGGAGACGTCACAGCCTTTTCTGCACTCCTGCCCCCTCCACTGGGCCTGGAGCTGCCCGGGAGCAACAGCACCACCAGGTCACAGTGACATGGCCAGTCAGGGACAAGGAACTGAAAGCTGAAGTTGGCAGTGGTTCTCAGCACAGCCCCCACGGCCCCTTGGAGAACCTCCCCCCCGGCAGACTTTGCCTTGGGGCCAGCAGCGTCAGCAAGAAGAGTCCTCCTGCCCCTGACACTGCCAGCACTGTCCTATGCCATGTCTGTGCTGTGTTTGTGTGTTTGTACTGAGGCCAACCAGCACTTTAGAAAATCCAGCTTCACATCCTGCCCTTCTGTGAAGAGAACGTTCCTGGGCCTCATAGAGCCAGGGTTCCAGTTCCTGGGAGAGTGAGTCCAAGGATTCCTCACGGGCACGTGGCAGGAAGGGGCATGCCCTGCCTCAGCCAAGGGCTGTACAGTTGTGCCACTTGGCGGGACAGGCCCAGGTCACCTGTGAGGGCCATGGCCAAGGTGGCATGTGGGGTCTGCACAGCCCCAGGGACTGTGATGGCGACTGCGGCATTTCCTCAGGCCGGATGTCTCAGAGCCGCCTTAGAACTGAAGACCCAATTCTAGCAATAAAAGTGTCTTAAGATGAGCTGACAAGAGAGGTGCTGCTTTGGTGTTTGCTGTAGGATCTGACTGAGCATCACTGCCATGTTGGCAGGGGTCCCCAGGGCACACCTCCCCAGGCAGGGCCCCTAGGACCATCTGCTGCAGCAGGAACTCAGAGGCCTGGACACCAGGCCCAGAGCCTTGAGGGAGCCTGGGAACCGGGGTGTGGTGCCACCTCAAGGCTGCCTGTCAGCACTCCTGCCCCAAAGCTGGGATGGAGAATGCAGGTGGCGGAGACAGGCCTCAGCACCAACCATCTGTGCCGAGGGAGGGGTCTGCAGGGCCACTTGGGGCTTGGGCCCATCAGCCTGCTCTGCCACCTGCCCAGGGGTCTCTAGGTGACTGTCTTGTCTGGCCATTCAAAGCTAGAGGCAGAAACCCCAGGGGAAGCAGCCCCCAATCAAGTTCAGCTTTGGGGAATGTCACTGAGCCCTCCCACTCAGGTGGGGCCCCTCTTGCCTAGGCCTGTCCCTGTGGTCCTAGAATGTTTTCTCTGCTCCCTGAGCCAAGTTTGCTACACAGGCTCCTTCTAGGACCAGTCACCCCACTTCCACCCCTGGGACCTGGCTCTGTCCAGCCCACTGGGCTGCCAGCCCAACCTGTGTACCGCACACCCGGGTGCTCACATGGCCTCCCCACAACCATGGCCATGCCACACGGGCAGGCATCTCCCTGAGTCCCCAGGCGGGCGGGCAGGCGCTGCTCGGACACCCTCTTCCATTTCACTGGTGTGTCCTGTGCTGGACACGCCACTGTGCCGTTTCCACAGCTTAGAAGGGAAGGCCGGCCCAGGTGGGCTGGTGCCCTAGTCCAGAGGGAGCTTGGCCCAAGGGCAGGGTGGGCTTTCTCCTGCACCCATGTGTCCGGGTGGCCCTCCACCCCCGCTGCTCCTAGCCACCCGCCCGCCCTATTGGAGAACTGGCTGGCTAGCTGCAGACAGAGGTCTCATCAGGTCTTCCAGGCTCTTGGGGACAGGAGGTTGCACCCAGTCCCCTTCCCCGCTGGGACCAGGGAGTGGAGGATCCAAGGACATGTCAAGATCAGGCACACATGGGCCACCACCCTCTATGAACGTCACTCGCAGGCAGCAGCCTGCGTGACTGGAAACCAGGGCACCCACCACCGCCGCCGCCCTGAGGTGGAGATACTGGCCTGCACTGTTTGGCCCCAGCTGGGAACCCATGGCATGCTCAGGCTGGCCCTGAGTGGACAGAGGCCCTCCTCCAAGCTATAGCTAAGTGTCCACTGCTTCAGCCACGGCAGGCATCTCAGGACGCCCAGGAGGGAAAGGGTGTGGTGTGGGCTGGGCCTGGCAGGCTGCAGCTCCGGCATTGCATGGGTTTGGGTGCAGGTGACTGCAGGAGAGTGGCCGGTCCTTATGGGAGAGGGCTGCTCAGGAGCAGCAGGCTGTGCTGGCGGAGTCTGATAGGACCCACCAGCCGGAGGTGGCTCAGGAGGTGTGTGTGCCCACTGGCTACCACACCCAGAGGTGGCCCCTGCACACCCTCCCTCAAATAAGGCACAGGTGCCCCCCAGCAGGGGGAGGAGGCACAGAAGTGAGCAGACCTGGGGATGGAGGGGGCCAGAAGCTGCTTTTAGGAGAGGACCCACCAGCCCCAACACCACACTGTCAACTCATTCCCATTTTGGTCCTGGTTCCCTGCTTGTCTTTATTTGAATGCAGGATGCAGGGATGGAAGTGAGGCTCTGCTGAGGCCCACTGTGGCCTTATCCCCTGCGTGGGAGCCCCGGGGTCCTCTGCTCTGGCCCTGAGACACACCTCCACAAAAGGCCAGGCCTGGGTGGAAAGGACCAGGCCCCTAGCACCTGAGGGACCTCACCTTTGGCCCACATCCTGCCCCACTGTGGGCATGTGCCCCAGGGCCGCTCCCTGTTTTCTGGGCAGCATCTCCCCACACCTGACCTTGATTTGCTCAGTTACAGACTCAGCCCCAGCCCAGGTGATTGCTCTGTGGGAAGGGCCCCTCCATTGGGGTTCCAGCTGTGTCCACAAGTCCCCGGGCCATGTCAGGAGGTAGCGGGGTCAGCCCAGCCACTGGCCTGGATGGCCTGGTACACGCTGAGGAGGGAGGAGATGGTGCCCAGGAGGCCCACCAGCCATGTGGGGAAGCGGCCTGCCCACAGGATGCCTGGGGGCAGCCAGTGCACGGCATTGGCCAGGTCAGCCAGGTTGCTCAGGATGGTCAGCAGTTCAGACTGCATCTGGGCCCGCATGGCCCTCCGCTGGCTCCGGGGCAGCTGGCTGTGGGTTCAAAGAGGAGTCCTTCAGGGATAGTGCCCATGTTCTCCGTAATGGGCAGGGGAGAAGTGACCACACACCCTGCCTGTGAGCCAGGAGGAGGCCCCATCACCCCCTAGAGGGAGCCTGGGCCCGCAAGGAGTCCTGAATCCACACCTGTCCTCCCGACCTCCCAGAACCAGGTAGGGGGTGGGCGTGGGGTGTTGGGCAGATTCCAGGCATAGCTCTTTCCCTGCTAGGACAGTGAACAGTGGTTGTGGTCCTCTGCTGGGCACACAACTAGGCAGACTCAGCCTGCAGTCCTGGCTCTGCCGTCTCCTGCTGACGGGGCCTCAAGCAAGCCTCCTTTTCCCGTGTGTAAGAGTCCTGCTATCCTCTGGAGGCTGCCGGGAGGCTGGTGACCCACCACATCCCAGCCTGGGCCCTGTGCAGCTGTGGGGCTGATAATTGCTGGCGACTCAGCACCCCCTCCCAGGGCTGGGAAACCCCCTGGGCCTGGGGGAGGGAAAGTCAGCCTTTCTCCTGGATGAAATACCTGATGAAGGCCAGTGTGGGGCTCCTCAGCCGCTGTCTCAGCTTCAGGACCATCCACAGGGACCTGGAACACCCAACAAGAGTGGGAGCCCGCCCTGCCAGAGCAGCCAGTGGAGCAGGGTGGGGGCGCGGGGGTTCAGTCCCCAGCACTAGCCCCAAGTGAGGCTCTGCGCCTGCCTCCTGCCAAGGCAGCCACAAGTTACCCATGACCATGCTGAGCTCTGCAGTAAGTGGCCCCAGACAACCTGCCTGTGATGAGTCTGACACACTTCTGGACTCCAAGGGCTCCTGGACCCTACAGCTTACCCACCCAGGCCACTGTGCCTGGCCCCTGCACACTGCAGCCTGGGCGGGGGGGCAGGAGGATGAGCAGACATGACCAGTCCTGCCAGTTGGAGGGCTGACTCCAACCAGACCTCAGGACTGGGAGGGCCAGGGTCTGGTCACATTTCCCCAGCAACCATGAGCCCATCCAGATGCCATGTCCCCAGAGTATGGGACCCAGGGCAGCACCTGCATTGAGGTAAGTGGATCTGCATCAGAGCCACCTGGGGCACTGAGGCAAAACCCGGGGTCTGGGTCCTAGGTCCCCAAACCAGTGGCATTAGGACCTCTGGGCCCTGGACTCCAGGTACCTGCATTTCGACGACCTCCCAGGGAACTCGTTGGCACCAGAGGCCTGGAGGACGCAGGGCCACGAGAAGCATGCAGGCTCCACACGCCCACACCCCCATGGACAGCACAGAGAGCCGCACTCTCTGAAGATAAGCAGTCATAGGGCAGGCACAGCCGGTGACACCACCCCATGTGATCACCACCCCATGGAGGCAGTGGCCGGTATGCATCACACTACGTTTGTCCAAACCCACCAGACATGTGAAAGAGCGGCCTCAAACGCAGCCCATGGACTTGCGGTGATGCTGACGCGACCATGTGAGCTCTCTGACCACAACAAAGCCTTGCTCTCAGGTCGCACTGACAGCCCATGCATGGGGCGGGGTACACACGTGGGGTGGGGGGCAGGGGCGAGCTCTCCTCCAGCTCAGTCTTGCTGTGAGGCTACAACAGCTCTAAAATAAAGTCTGTTTTCTAAAACGGACGGGATCAAGACTGCCCCTGCTACAGGAATGGCGGCTCTCCTGCCACCAGAGGTCACAAGGACCCCTGGGAGCTGCAGCCTCGGGAGTATCCAGCCCAGGCCCCAGTTAGAGTCCCCAAGGATATCAAAAGGTCAGCAGACACAGTGACCGTGACCACCAGGGGAGGTCAAACCGAGAAGAAGCCCTGTCCGTGAAACGAGACCAGAGCAAGTAGCAAGGGGTCCTCATAGTGTGAGGTCACAGGCTGGAAGAGTTGTCAGAGTATAAACAGAGGGGATCTCTGGCTTGTAGGTGATCTGAATTTCCACTTTGGGTGTGTTCATTTTCCAGACTGTCTGTGATGAGCATGCCCATATCATCAGGACATCTGTAACAGGGAAAGCAAGGACTACTGAATGTCACTGTCTAGCCCAGGGACAAGGGACAGCAGGAGTGGGCACTGCCCACCTCCACCTCTACCCCACCCCACAGTCAGGGGTCACCCACCTCCCTTCAGAGACTCAAGGGAATTTCACTTTATGAAATTCTGCCACCGGAGGCCCTTCACCCCTGTGCTTTCTGGGGCAAGGGACTCTGAACTAACCCACTCAGCGAACTTGCAGAGAGGAAAACGTTTGGGAGGAAACCATCAGTTTAAAGTTCTAGACACCTTACAGTTTGGGAAGCATACAGCCAGCCGGGAAGCTCTTGGCTGCTTTATCTGGGCTTTTTGCCGACAATGCAAGCAGGACTCAGAGGCCCAGGGTGACAGCCAGACGCTTCTGTGTGGCCACCAAGGTACTGCTTCCTGGGCCCAGCGGGCAGTCACAGCCCCCAGGGTGCCCATATCCTACTCCCCAGGCCCTGTGAGTGTGTTCCCTTATGTGGCAAAAAGGACTCTGCAGGTGAGACTGAGTTAAGGGTCTTGAGACGGGAGATAACCCAGGTGGGCCCAGTGTCATTACAAGGGTCCTCGTGGGAGAGAGGCAGGAGGGTCAGGGTCAGAGGAGGAGATGTCACAGAGGCAGGGGCTGGAGTGATGTGCTTCAAAGACAGAGGACAGGGCCCCGAGCTCGATATGGGAAGGAACCCCAGAAGCTGGAAAAGACAGCACATGCTGTCCCCTGGAGCCTCCGGAAGGGCCGCAGCCCTGCCCACACCTCGACAGCTGCCCAGTGCATCAAGTTTGGACTTCGACCTTTAGACTGTGAGATAATCAGTCTGTGTCATTTAAAGCAAAGAGTGTGGCGACATGATAGAGTCACCTACAGGGAGGTAGCCACACAGGAGGAAAAGCAGGGATGGCAAAAACCCACCCAACTGCAGCCTGTCCGTCCACAGGACCAAGAGACCGCACTGCACCCTTCCGGCCTGCAGGGGGCTGCCACAGGGCTCACCTGGCAATCCCCAGCAGCAGGGAGAGGCCCCAGAAGGCGGTGCTCAGCACCCACCACCGAGCAGAGTCCACAGGGAGTATCTTGGTGTCAGCGGCCCAAGCGATGTGCTCGCAGGGGTAGTACAGCTGGTCGGCTAGGTTACCCAGGACAGATAAGCAGCGAACCAAGACGTCTTCCTCCTACAGGACCAGGAAAGACAGGGTGATGCACCTGGGGGCAGACCCACCCACTGCCCACATTAGGGACCCAGGCTATGACAAAAAAAAAAAACTTAAATTTGTTTAAGTTTCCAGATAATTCATGCATACCACAACTTGGGACACCCTGCCTCAGAGTCTTGCTGACCTGCCACAGGCTTCCAGGTCCCACCCAGGGGTCTCCAGGCCAGGCCCTCTGGTGAAGGACCAAGAGACGGCAGGGCAGGCTGCCTGCAGAGCAGCCCAACAGGGCAGAGCTGAGCCGAGTGGAAACACCAGCTGCATGGATCACCCCCCCCCCCCCCCCGCAAAGCAGAAGCGGGTGGTCACCACCCTGGCAAACAGGCAAACTGAGGTGCTGGGGGCGAGTGCCACCTGCCCTGTTGAACAACAGAACCCCCACCCGCCAACCCTAAGTTCTGAACCACACCCCCTGCACCCAGCCAAGCAGGCCCAATGGAAGCTGCAGAAACCTGATCCCTGGGGCTGCTATCCCCACCCACCCCCTCAGGGCCAAGCCCCTCCAGGCCTTCTTCAATCAGGCGCAGCCCCAGAACTGTGCAGGGAGAAGATACTCATCAGGGCAGGGAGACCAAGACACAGAAACACAGGATCAACAAAAGGGGCTCTTGTTCTGGTCAAGAGGTATACAAAGAGCAGGCCCCCGATCCCTTGCCTGGGACTCAGGGGAGTCCTCGAAGAGGAGACGTTTGGGGTGGGGGCCCTGCAAGGATGCACGAAAAGTATGCCCTGACCAAGTAAGAGGATAGGAGGTGGGTGTCAAACCAGGAGGAAGGTCCAGGTAAACACCTGGATTTTGGATGATCAGGCAGGCCATGGGCACTGAGGGGAAACAGGCACCTGAGCATCCAGTGGCTCAGAGAGGGTACCCCTGGGAGGGCAGTGTCCCCTTGGGAGACAAATTTGCCCCCCTAAAAGGAGCACAGATGTACTGGCACTCCTGTGGAGTGAGGCAGTACTGCTTTCCCCACAAATATTATAAACAGCTTACATGTCTGACAGCGGGGGGCTGGCGGAACCAATCGCTGCAGTGCTACGAGCACACAGCAGTGCTACAAGCCTGACCATTGAGAGGGAGGGACTGTTTTGGACTGACATGGACTGTCTCTAAGTTATACTGTTGAGTGAAAAAAGCAAGTGGCCAGAGAGTGTCAGTGGCGCAACTATTTACATTTAAAAAATGTATTTGCCGTGAGGGTACACAGGATTGTTCAGGAAGGAAACGCAGGAAGCTGATGACAGTGGCTGCCTCTGAGGAGGAAAACTGGGGGCTGGGGAATCATTATATTTTTAATAATATAGTCTTTAAGAATGTGTGAACATATTAGTTTTAAAAAAAATAAGTTAAGAACGTCTTATTACAAAAAAGAAAGTAAAATTGAAAGAATACACTCTGGCTGGTGTGGCTCAGTGGACTGAGCGCTGTCCTGCAGGCCAAAAGGTTGCTGGTTCCATTCCCAGTCAAGACACATGCCTGGGTTTCGGGCTGGGTCGCCCAGTAGGGGGCGCTCAAGAGGCAACCAGGCAACCTATCGATGTTTCTCTTGTACATCAATGTTTCTCTTTCTCTCTCCCATCCCCTCTCTCTAAAAAGAAATAATAAAATATTTTTCAAACAAGAAACTGTTCACACTGTGGCTGGCAGACAAGCCCCTACAGCCCAGTGCCCCGTTACCTTGGCCCCCAGGCCATACTGCGTGGTGCATGCGAACATGGCCAGGTCATCGAAGAGCCGAAGGATGGTCCTACAGTGGCTGAACTGGGAGGACAGTACCAGCAGGCGCGTCCCCACTTCTGACCTGGCCGGACAGTATCCCACCAGAACCCCACCAACCAGCTGGCTGCAGTACCCCAGGGTCCGGATCTGTGGGAAAGCAAAAACCGTTAGCATGGCCAGCTCCTGGACTGGCCCTGACCACCTGCCTGGGCGTGGGCCCAGGGGGCGAGCAGGCAGAAGAGTCTAAATCAACAAGATTTTAATAAAAGCTTTAACTGTAAAAAGAAACATGTAGGACAAATGGAAAAATATGGTGTCATTGTCCAGAAGGCACTGTGGACACTCTAATGAAGTGCTGGCACTCATCATGGAGGGGCACAGACTCTGGAGACAGATGTGATGGAGATGTGAAAAGGAAACCCCATTTCCCACCTCCTGAGTCCTCTTCCCGGCTGGCAAGAGGACCAGACAGCAATGTATATTTGCATCTACCAGGCTGGACCAACACCCACCACTGGTTGGGAAGTGCGGACATGATCCAGCTTCAGTCCAGTGGACAAACGATCATTCGCTTAAATAATTTTAGTGAGAAGGAACCCGCTCATTGGGTGATTTCAGTATTGTGAACTGGGTCAACTTCACTACCCTTCTATCTTAATTTCCTCTCCTTTTCAGAAATTGCTTTTTCCTGTTTTTTTTTTAATTTTCTTTTTTCTTCATACTGTTTTCACTTGTGAATCCTGTTCTGCCCCTTTGGAACAGCAAAACACTGCGATTTAAATGTCCAATTTGGCAACTCGGCGGGGGTGGGATGTTAAAACCAGAATGCCTAGGTTGGAACCTAACTGCCCAGCCAGCAGTACATACCCTGATATAAACTAAATGGCTGTGTTAGAGACTGGTTAGGAGGAGCTGAGAGTCCATCTTGCATGGAACCACCTAAATACCCAGCCAGAGGGGATGTGGTCAGAAAATAAACATCCGAATATAAGGGGAACACCTGCAAAACCCTATTTTGTTCAACATAACCCAGGGACCAACTACAGTGGCCTAGTCAGACCCCGAGTGCCCACACCTGGGGATCTGGACGGCATGTAAATGTCCAGCCAGGCTGTTGTTGGGGACAACATATATGCCCAACTAAAGGGGATTTGGTTGCAACCTAAACGTCCAGCCATAAGGTGTGGCCCGCATCATCCTAAATCCTCATGAGACTGTTTGGGACAACCCAGTGCCCTATTTCAGGATCCCGAAAGTCCAAACGTGAAAGCCTGGTTGTTGCCACTGTGAATGCTGGCCGGCACAACCTGAATGTCCACCACTAGGGGACCAGGCTGGAGCCAGCTTGGCCGGGACCTCTGCCATGGGGGAGCCTGAGCGACCCCAACCCCTCTCTGGCCTTGGTTTCCCGGTCTCTGAGCTTTGGCCCGATTCCGGGGCCTCGGGCGGCGCTCAGCCCCAGCCTCACCAGACGGTCCCGGCCTCGGTACGACTCCAGCGCCGCAGCCAGGCCGGTCAGCCCCACCATGGCAACTTCGCTGTGACGTCACCGCGCCGCGCAGGGGGCGGGCCTGACATGAGGCCCCGCCCCTGTGACGTTCTGCGCAGGGCGGTGGCCATCCTTTGCCCCCCGCCCCGCGGTTTCTTTGTCTGCTGCAGGTACGACGCGCGCGTCCGCAGTCTTGTGCACCCGGACAGCCCTGGGAAACCGCTGCCTTCTGCCCGTGGGAGAGCGCCCGTGACGGCGCCGCCGCAGCTTCTGTTTTCAGTAAACCACCCATAAAGTTAACCAACCCCTAACTACCCACACAAAAAAGTAAATTAATTAAAAAATATATACATATTCCAAGCAAAATCACCAACTGTTCGGATTCAAGGAGAGGTTTTTGTTTATTTTTAATTTCTGTTTATTAATTTTAGAGAGGGGAAGGGAGAAAAACATCGACTTGTTCCACTTGCTTACGCATTCATTGGTTACTTCTTATATGTGCCCTGACCAGAGATTGAACCCACAACCTTGGCGTTCGGGGAGGACCCTGGAACCAACTGAGTACCCCGCCAGGGCGGAGACAGATTTCTTTTTAATTTCTGTTTCACCCTTTTTGCATCTTCTGCTTCTGTATAGTGAACATATGTGGCTGTTGTAATATATAAGGCATTTTTATTTTTTATTTTTTTATTTTTTTATTTTTTAAAGATTTTATATTTTATTTTTAGAGAGAGGGGAAAGGAAGGAGAAAGATGATGAGAAACATCAATGTGTGGTTGCCTCCCGTGCGCCCCCCACTGGGGACCTGGTCCACAACCCAGGTATGAGCCCTCTTTGCTTCGCAGGCCCTTTGCTTTGCAGGCCCATGCTCAATCCACTGAGCTATACCAGCCAGGACATAAGGCATTTTTAGAAAGTTGAGGAAGTGCACAGACCCCTAGAACAGACAAAACCCGGTCATGGAGTCACTGCAGAGAGGGTAACTGCTGCTGAGAAGGAAATCAAATTTTCACATTTGTAGCACGTTGTAGCTTTTGAATTTTGTGCAATATACATGTATGGTCTCGTCAAAAAGTCAAATAAGTTTTTTTTAAGTTAACACGACCTGTTTACTTTTTAAAAAATTGTGGTAAAATTCACTATTTTTAAATGTACAATTCAGGAGCACTTACTATATTCATGGGTTGTGAATCACTCCTTTCTAACTTCAAAGCATTGTCATCACCCTCAAAGGAGCCCCTGTCACTCAAGCAGTCACTCTTATTCTTCCCTCCCCCAGCTCCTGGAGACCGCCATCCAGGGTCCATCATCAGGTTTGCCTGTTCTGGGCATTCCGCATAAATGGAGTCATGCAGCCATGAACACTTGTGTCAGGCTCCTCTCACTGAGCCGCGTTTTTGAGGTACAGTCACATCGGAGCTTGTCTCAGTCAGTACTTCACTCCTCTCCAGACTGAGTGATCTCCCGTCATGTGGATGCACCACGTTTTGCTTATTCCTTGGCTTATGGACGTCATTTCCAGTTTTGGGCAGGTGTGGATAATGCTGTGGTGAACAGGAGTGTGTATGTGTGAGTTCTTCCTTTCACCTCCTTCAGGTGGAGACCTAAGAGTGGAATTACTAGATCGTGTGGCAACTGTGGGTTTGACTTTTTGAGGAAAAGTCAAAAGGCAGTTTTCCAGAGTGGCTGTACCATTTTACATTCCCACCAATAATGTACAAAATTCTCTCCATTCTTGCCAACACTTATATTTTGCTTTTGAAAAATTATTATAGTCATCCTACTGGGTGTGAGGTGGTATTTCACTGTAGTTGTGTTTTGCCTTTTCCTAATAACTAATGACGTTGACTGGTTGCCTATTGCAAAACATCTCTTCTTGATCTCAACTTCTGTTACTCTACTCTTCCTGCCTTGGTCACTCCTTTTCAGTCACTTGCCTTGCTCCTGTTCCTTAAAGATGCAGCACATCCTGCCCCAGGACCTTTGCATTTGCTGTTCCCTCTGCCTGGAACATTGTCCCTCCAGATAGACACTTGGTTCCCTCTCTCACCTCATCCTCATATTTACCCAAACGTCATCTTCTCATGGGGCCTCCCCATCACACCGGAGGAGCACTTGCTACCCGCATTTCCTGCTCTTACTGTTCTCTTAGCTTCTAACACTACCCAATGCCACCGTTAATTTTGCAGCTTGATCTCATCTAGTTGCTTGTCTTTTCTCAACAAAACATGAACCACACCAGGGTAGGGATTTTTATCTGTCATGGTCACAGCTATAGGTCTATACACAGCCTGGCACGAAGCAGGTTCTCAGTAAGTGTCACTGCCTGCAGGGCTCGGCTCCTGCTCCACCCACACTGTCCTGGGAGATGGTGTCCACTCCCACAACTTCCCTAGCCACCTCTTCACTGGCCTCTCCCCATCTCTCACCAACTCTGACCTGTCTCCTGCCCCCACGTGCCCCCTGGACATTCCCCCACACTCAGCAAGTCCTAGACTGACTTCAGCATCAACCCCAAACACCTTGCTCTCCCATGTCCCTACCACAGGTCTGTCCCACAGCCAGCCAGCCACCCAGCCATAGAAGACCTGGACATCATGCTCACCTCTTTCCCTCCATATACACTCCGCCTATATCCCAACAGTCACCAAACTATCCCTGGGATCCTTTCAGTTCTTCCCAGCCCATAGCCCCCTCCTCAGAAAACCCCTAATCTCTCCTATCTGGGCCCCTATCCCCTGCCACCCCAAGCCTGCCTTCCACATAACATCCCAGGAGACTCTTTAATCCCCACCTCCAACTGCAGCCCTCCTTGATTAAGACTAGGGTGCAGGGGTTGTGTACCTCCACCCCTCAACTGGGGACACTGTTCCTGACTAGAAAAAAAACCTAAGCCAAGCTCTTGGCCTGTTGAGGGAAGAGGAACTCAGGCTGTAGAGCCTGCATGAGCAGCCGGGTCCCTTTTCTGGAGCCTGCACAAGCAGCCGGGTCCCTTTTCTGGAGCCCGCACTGTCCCTGGCCACCCTGTAACAGCCTACTGTGTGCCAGGCCCTGCTCTAGGCACCAAGGGCACAGCAGTGAACCTCGCAGGCACTGCCCAGCCCCCCAGCGTCCTTCACTGCCTAGTTAGAGCTGAATTTGACCTTTGAGAAAGAGATAGGAGCTGGTCAGGTGTTCACAGCTGGCCTTGCTGAGAGCTGGCCTGGCAATCACAGCAAGGCCTTGGGGTTCTCCTACCAGACAGAAATGATTTCACAGAATGCTACCCTCCGACAAGGCCACTCAGTGACTGGGGTAGAACAAGACAAAACAAGCCCACTCTCAGTTTGAGCACAGGCAGAATGTGTGCCTGTGCAAACCGGAGCAGCAGCCAGACATTCACTCTTTCCGGCTGCTCCGAGTCCCTGCTGCCCCTTTACCCGCACAGCTCCAGTCCCAATTCACTCCTTGCATTGCAGGATGAAAAACAAGACGTTCGGTAAAAGAGTTACTTCTCTCCCATGCTTCCTGCAGCACCCAGGATGCAATTCAGGGATCTGACCTCCCCTCCCCCAGCAGGCAGCAGGACCACACTGAACTGCATCCTGTCTTTGCATCAGCCTGGCAGGCCGAAGCCCTTGGTGGGCTCAGGGCTGGGGAGCAGGTGGTGGGGCTGTGGCTCAATGGACAAAACAACAACTCGCTTAAATTCAGTGAAACAGGGCCCCCTCATAAGTAGCTCCTGGAGGCCCAATACTCAGTACACGGTGACGGACAGCAAAACTGTGTCATGGCCATTGAACTTGCTCAAAGACTGGATCTTGTTCCCAAAATAGAAGAGATGGTGATGACCTGATGCCACAGAGGAATCAGCTGGAATGGCAATCATAATGCAGTGGAAATGCGTCAGATAACTAGGTTGTAAACTGTAAACTTCCATCATGCATGTCAATTGTGTCTCAATTGAAAACAAGAACGAACCCATTCAGCAGGCAATCGGGGTTTCACGGGTGGAGACAGGTCGACTACCTGTTTACATCTTCACTGCATGTTTGTCTTCTTTCTCTTTAAAAAATGTTTTATTGTGGTAAAACATACATACAATATACAAAACACGCCGTTTTCATCATCTTGAAGTGGCAGCAGAGCATTCACGCTGCCAGGCCTTCATCCCGCCATTCACCTCCAGAACTTGCCTGCCACCCAGGGTGAGCCCGAGTCTGATGAGTCCCTTTACACCCCCCGAGATGCCTGCAGTTCCCCATGGAGTGTGGGCTTCCCAGCTGCAGTGAGCGACGAGCCCGGATGTGTTCCTCCACAGCAATCTCTGAGAGATCGCCCATCTTGTGTGGGGACGTTCATGGAGCTGAAGAGGAGGGACACCCGGGAGCATGGCAGCAACAGACACTGGCAGCCCATGGCATCAGACACTTTTGGCCGCTTTCCAAAGCCATCCATCGCCACTCCCAGCCCTGTTTTCTAGATGACAAAATGGAGGCTTCAAGAAGCCAAATCACTTGGAAGGCTCCTGAGACCCCAGGAGGCAGGATTTTCTGGCCTTGCTCCCTGCTTTCCTCCCAGTTGCCCCCAGAGTTGCTGGGGGACCATTGTGACAGCATTGTCTGGGGAAGCTCTTTGAGTCACAATGGACAGGGCTGGCCTGCCCCCACAGGCAGCTTTGGAAAGAGCATGTCAGCACCTTCTGGGAGACTGGGGACAGGGGGACAGGGTCTTGAGGGTCAGCGCCGTGCCTGCCAAGGGCATTTTTGCAGACTCGTTAGTTCCCATGCCTGGGCTCGAGGTACGTACCCTATCTTCTCAATCCCTGATGAGGAAACTGAAGGTCACAGGAGCCCAAGGTGACCTGGCTAGTAATTTCAACAGTCAGATTCTTCCCTAAGCCACTTGACATCTTCTCAACTTCAACTATTTTAGGTGGCAAAATGATGATTTTTAAAAATATTTTATTTACTTTTAGAGCGGGGGAGGGGAGGGAGAAAGAGAGGGAGAGAAATGTCATTGTGTGGTTGCCTTTTTCACACCCCCTACTGGGGACCTGGCCCGCAACCCAGGCATGTGCCCTAACTGGGAATTGAACCAGTGACCCTTTGGTTCACAGTCTGGTGCTCAGTCCACTGAGCCACACCAGCCAGGGCAAAATGATGATTTTTAAAAAAGAGCAACAAACTTAGACATGGAAAAACTGTGGTTTTGTTCAAATCCTTGATGCATGTTTTCTAAAGAGGACAGCATGAGCAAGTAGCTGTGAAAGAGCTTCCTGCAGGAAGTGAGCCTGAGCAGGGGTTGTGCCTGGCACGGGGCGGGGGGCCTGGTCTCCCAGGAGCAAGGCGACCAAGGGGGAGACACCTCTGCTCCGAGGAAGGCAAGGACGTCCCAGTCGACTAAACAGGATACTGGGAGCCTGGAGCTGAAGGTCAGAGAAGCGAGTGGAGGTATGTGAACCACTGACAGCCTGGGGTCAGGCAGGTGTGCAGGGGAATAGTGCCAGGACGGCTTCAGAGGGCAGGAACACTAGCCAGGAGGGGTGTGGCAGAGACGGGACACAGCCAGAGAGAGAGAGAGGAGTGGGTTCCCAGACCCGGAGTGGGGAGCCCTGGCCTTAATGACTGGCTGAGGGCAAGGAGATCAGACCCACTGAGGAAGGCCAGCGTTGACTCTGTGGCTCTCCTCGCTGCCCACTCTGTGCCGGCCTCAGGGCCCACAACTGCGCTCTGTCCCAGGGGCGCTGTTCTCCGCCCTCGGCAGGTCTGTGCTCAGCTCTTCCTTTTTGAAACTGCAACCCTCCCACCTTGAACCTCGCCCTCCTGCCCTGGGTGGCTTTTGTTCCCACAGCCCCTGTCGCCTCCTATTTATGCTGCAACTGACGTTTTCACATTGTTATATATTATATAATATATTATATTCATTTATTCACCATAATTATGTAATTATATGATATAAAATCATGTTGTAATGTACTACATTATGTACTTTTTTATAGTATAGTATATTATTACAGTCTGTCACCTCCCTGCCCCCTTATCACCTCCACAAGGTCAGTACTCTTGGTCCGTTTGTTAACTGATGGGCCCCTTTCTGTGGACCTGCTCCCAGCCAACCAGGCAGCAAAACTGTCAAAGAAATGACTACTCCTGCCTGACTTTCCCTGGGGGCAGAACCAGGGCTGCGCCTGATTCTCACCCTGTCCTCAACGCCAAGCCCAGTGCCTGGCACACAAGGAGTAACGGACAGCATGATCCTGGCAGGCCCTTGCTCAGTCCCGCATCCCCAACTCCTCACAGGTGGCGGTGTCTGGCAATGGCCACGGACGCCTCACTGCCGAGCCCGAGGGCCCAGCTGCACTTCCTTAAGGCCTCACACTTCGATCTGGGGCCGGACCCGCAGCTACACGTGGGCGCCACGGATTCCACGACACACCGGGACTTCCCGGCACACACGGACGTCCCGCGCGCTCAGCCGTGTCCACCGCCGCCCCGAGCGACCCTCTTCCAGCAAGACGCTCGCTGGGCCAGGGAGGAGTTAGTGTCTGAGGCGCACTGTGCCTTTGGGTCGCTGCCCACGCAGTCGAGGGAGCGGGAGCGGGCGCAGGGGGCGCGTTCATTCATCACGCAGACTAGCCACCTGCACCTGCAACAGGACGCGCACGGACGCGCCCTTTTATCTACCGCGCGCGCTGACTACGGTTGGCCAGAGCTTCAGGGGCGCGACAGCGAGCAGAGCCCAGGCGCGCGCCTCATCTTCCACCGGGATTCGATGCCATCCGGTGACCGAGACAAGTTGCGCATTCCGTCAACGACTTATCAAGAGCTCTTCCCTCCCTACGAAGCGTGCCCGCAGCCACGCGCATCCTGCGAGCACTTCGGTGAGCTCTGCCCTGGCTCCCTGCGTTATTTGCTCAACCCAGAGGCTCTCAAAGCGGTCGGGGACTCTGTGCCCTCCTCCAGGGGACATTTGGCAACGTCTGGAGATAGTTTTGGTTGTCATAACTGGGTGAGCGGGTGCTAATGGCGGAAAGTGGATAGAGGCCTGGGTTGCTGCTAAACACACTACCACAGGCATTGGACAAGCCACCCTCAATAGTTATCCAGCACCAAAGGTCAATAGCTCAAGGCAGAGAAACCCTGGAACCTCCTTGAGCCTCCCTTTTTGCATCTATAGAATGGGCATAACCCCTGAAATCCTCTCTGGGGCTGTGCGAAGGGCAGAAGTCGTGAATGCTGGTTTGGGGTTGGACAAATCTGCCACTAGTCCCACCCCTGCCCCAGCCCTGCTGTCTTAGTAGTGAGGAACTGAGCAGTTGACCTCTGATGAGGGGAGTGAGTGCGGTGACAAGGCCCCACTTCCCGGGAACAGGGAAGCAGAGAGCCCGGAGGTCATGGTGCACCTGGCGTGGAGTGAGCGCTCAGTGAAGAGTGGACATCATTTGTGATTTTCTGTGATTCCAGGGGAACTGCTGGCCAGCGTCATGAGTCAGAGTTCCCCAGCCTGGGTCCAGAGACTGATTGTCAGACCTGGATCTGACTCAGTTCTGGTTCTGAATTTCTGAGATCTGTAGCCTCTCTGAGCGTCAGGGAGGCTGTGAAGTGGAGGACAGGGATGATGCCTGTCCCGAAAATGAGGTGCAAAGCACTTAACTTAGATACCTGGCTCAATACTCGGTAGTTATTCTTGTTACTGCTATAGTTTTCATTTTTGGTATTTGCCAGACAGCCCCAGGCTAGACTAGTCAGGGCTGCCCAGGTCCCCTTCCCAGACGAGGAATCTGAATTTCAGGGGGCCAGAGGCCACAGGGAATTAATCCCATTTTCTCTCATCCTGCCCATCCTCAGGGGGCCCCACACCCCTCAAGTGGGACAACAGGAGATGGGATGACAGGACCTCCTATCAGAGTCAGTTCCAGGCCATGACGGGCCCACCTGCCTTGATGTGTAAGAGGGTAAATCAAGGCTGCTAGTGCTGCTGGGGAGGGCAGTCATGGGGCTGGGTGGCCTTGACCTTCCCATCCCTGTCCACTCACAGGACTCCTCCATTGTGGCACTGGGAGACTTCAAGATGGGCTATGGGCCCCTGTGTTCAGAGCAGAAAGAAGCCTACAGGCCCCAGAGTCTGCCCCCAGACAGGTACAAAGAGACCATGACCTTCCACCACCAAGACAAGGTGAAGGGCTCTCGGCAGCATGTGTGAGGTGCCACCTAAGGCCAAGACAATTCTGTGCTTCCATCACCTGCCGCAAGGCCCGCTGTCGCGTGAAATCTCCCTGCATTAGCACCACATGCTTGGCTACTGGGAAGCCTGCCCCCCGCCCTTTTCCTGGGAGTTTTGAGGACCCAGACCAGATGGATCCCCCCTCATATGCAGGTATGACAAGACCCGGGCCTGGGCCCACACCCACTATGTGAGTATCAACCCTGGAGATGGCTGCTTCCATGACAGGACCGCGGAGGCTGAGCATGCCTGTGCCCAGGAACCAGGTGAGAGCCCGCCAGCTGTCCTGCCCCTTGCTGCCACGGCAGCCGCCTAGAGCTGCTCAGTGCCTCCTCTGCCCCTGGCGGAGCCTTTTGTTCTTCACCATGACCGGACTCCAAAGTCACACATCCTGGAAGGAAATTGGTGCCGGGGCCCAGGCAGCCTCACCACCTCCATGAGCTTCTTCTATGGCCAGGTCAGTTGGAAGTGGGGGTGGAGGCAGGGTTCATCAGGGAAGAGGACTTCCCAGGTAGAGTGAATAGAACATGCAAAGGCCCTGAGGCAGAAGTAAGCTTGACATGTGTACGCTGATCTCCTGGAGGGAAAGGTAAGTCCCTTAAGGACCCCGAGCTTCCGTGACCCTGTCTTTAAATGAGAGCATAGCAACTCAATGCCATCAAATAGGGCCCAGAGAAGGTGTGACCTGTCCAAAGTCACACAGTGCCCAGATCTTCCCTCCAACCTCGCCTTGGGACATCTCGGACACGGGAGCTTCCTAAATGCCATGTGGTCCTATAGCCGCCACCGGCAACCAACCCACGTAGCCGCCACGTGCCTCACGAGAAATTGCAGAGCCACGTGACCCTGGGGGAGTCGAAGCTGCTCCGACAGTTCTTCCAGACCTCCATGGGCACGGACTATTACCCCTGTGCCATACAACTGCTGCAGAAAGCGCGGAACCTCCACTTACTTCCAAGCAACCTGCCAGAGGACACCAGTGGTAAGGGAGGCCCCGTTCACACAGAAAGCCCCGCCCCTGCCACAGCTATGGCCCCGCCCTTTCCAGGGTCTGGCTCCACCTCCTGTAGGACTACATCCCACCCTATCGACCAAGATCCCAACTCTGCCTTTAGACAACCCCGCCCCCTCGTGGTCATGATCCCTGCCCCTTGGACTGCCCACGGTAGCGAACCGAGTCTACCACAGCCCCGCGCCTTTCCTGTGTCACACTCTGCCTGGGTTCCCTGACTCAGGAGTCAACCCAGCCTGGTCCCACCCCCAAGACTAATATGGATTTGCCCCGCCCCTCCTGTCTCCTCCCTCCTCCTGGCCTCCCAACTGAACTTCAGCACCTGCCCAGGCTTCCCCCTGAACCCGACCCCATTCTTAACCCTCCACGTCCTTGCCCTCTGGGGTCTGCCTCTCCTCCCTCGACCTCTCAGTTCAGCCGCCACATGTCCAAACCTCCAGAGCCAGATTTTTTAACCATGAACCAGAAGATGCTGAAACCACACAGGGTAGCTCCGGCCTGCGCGACTGAGGAGATGCTACAGCGGGTGAGGGAGGGGTGGGTCACTTCCCTGACCGGGAAACCCCCAGATCAGTGTAGAGTTATCTCAGGATGCTTCTACTGTCACTTGAGACTCTGAATTAGTGCAAGTCTGCACAGGGTCACTCTCGAGTCAACCCAAGCTCAAGGTCATCATAACTGCCACCCCAGCCTCAAGACCATTCCAAGCTCATCAACAGGGTCATGCCAGGATCATCAGCTCAGGGACACCTTTGTATTACCAGCACATTTAAAAACCAAGCCAAGAGTTGGCTCAGGGTCTCCCAGAGTCACCCTAGTCCTTGGGGTCATTCCAGCCCCTCCTCTGGTTTCTCATCCAGCTACCGGGTCAGCCCAGACTGCCGCCCCTTTTGCCTACCTCCCCACTGAGTTTTGATGTTCCTAGGATGGTGCAGGTACCAGAGGGTGGCCCAGGTGGGTCAGCCACCATCCAGGCTGCCCCACCAGGCTACCCACCTGACTCCACAGTGCAAGTATAGCCACGTGGAGCCACCACTGGGCAGACAGCGCTTCTTCTCAACCCAACACGAGGATGACTTCACCTTCAAGTACCAAGGCCCAGCAGTGCTGAGGTCGGGCAGCTTCCAGGAGAGCCATGTGCCCCTGGGCTCCCCGCGCCGGTGGGGCTGTGGGGGTGGGAAGATGAGCCTTCGGGACCCCTGGGTTCCTACCTACCTGTACCCTCGACAGCAATAAACCCCATCTTGGCAACATCCCACCCCTCTCCACCAGTCAGCCACGAAAAAGGATGCTTGGACGAGTGGGGCTGCACAGGAGAGAAGGACCCCATCAGAGACCCTGGAGGCTGCCCCACTCTGGGCAAGGAGGTCACTCGAACTCGTGCAAACACATGGCAGCCAGAGCCAGTGTCAGGTGTTCAGGTGCCAGGACAGTGTCTGAATGGTGTGGGGAGGCAGTGAGGTGAGACACTGAGGGTGCAGGCTGTGGGGCTAAGCACACAGAATCCAAATCCTGAGTCCTCCACACCCCAGACAGCAGCCTTGGGTGAGTCACAAAGCCCTCTAGCCTTGGTTTGCTTACAATGAAGACAAACAGCAGCTCTCTCACTGAATGTTGTACATGAGAAGTGGACACACGTCACCCTGTAGCTGGGGGTCAAGCAGGGGGAGAGCTGACCTTCTGAAGATGGTCAGGAGGGAAGAGGAAGATGAAGGTGTGAGGAGAGTGCCGTCATTAAGGGACTGAGTAGGCCCCAACTGGCATGTCTCAGAGGTTGGGCATTCTCCCGCAAAGCCAAAGGTCACTGGTTCAATTCCCAGTCAGGGAACATGCCTGGGTTATGGGCCTGGTCCACAGGAGGGCACATGCGAAAGGCAATGGATTGATATTTCTCTCACATGTTGAGGTTTCTCTACCTTCCCTGTCTCTAAAATAAAAGATTGTATTATTTATTTTTAGAGAGGGAAAGGGAAGGAGAAAGAGAGGGAGAGAGACATCCATGTGGTTGCCTCCCACGCACCTCTCACTAGGAACCTGGCCTGCAAGCCAGGCAGGTGCCCTGACTGGGAAGTGAACTGGCGAACCTTCAGTTCGAGGGCTGGCACTCAGTTCACTGAGCCACACCAGCCTGGGCAGAATCTTCAAGAACAGAGAGACTGGGTGGGACTCACAGGGGCTTGAGAGGGGCGACATGCTGAGAACTGTCAGCGGTCTCTTCTGTTGCGGAGCCTGGGGAATGAGTGCCGCGCTGACTGGCTGGGCGACGGTCCCCACATCAGGACTGACGACATCCACCAGGACACGATGAGGTTCAAGGGGACAGGTGTCCCAACAGCAACAATATGAAAAGGGTGGAAAAGTGGAGGATGGAGTGGGACCCTGAAGCCCTCGGGTAACCCAGTTAGCAAGCACGTAAAGGACCAGTACCTTGGATAGCACCTGACCTTTAAGGTCTGGGGTGCGGGGAGAACACCAGGAAGCAGGTTCCATGTGGGATAAGATGGGTCTCGATGGCCATACCCAGGGCCTGCCTCTGTAGGCTGTTGAGAATCAGTTTCAAAAAACGAATATGACTCCCTGACTCGATAGTCAAATCTTCCAAAGGCCTTTGCCTCCCAGTCCCATGGGCCACTAAAAGCCAACCCCAAGCCTGGCCAGGAGCCTTTCCCCATGGGCAGCAATTCTGGGAGGCTAGACTGTCATTTCCATGGAAAGAATAGGAGTTCGGCTTTTAGTCCTACAGGGACAAGAGGGCCTTTCCGGCTCCACTCCTGCATCCATGCTGACCACAAGAGGGTCACCAGCTGCAGAGCACCTCTTCTGCATGCCCCACTAAAGCTCTTCACAGTCCTCTTCTAAATCACTGCATGGTGACCCAGGGCTCCTCAATCTCAGCGCTCTCTACTGACATTTTGGTTGAGATTGTTCTTTGTTGTCGGAGGCCATGTTGTGCTTTGCAGGATGTTTAGCATCATCCATGACCTTCAACCATTACATGCCATTAATACCCTTCCTCTCCTCCACCCAGCTGTGACACCCAAAAAAATCTCCAGATATTGCTACATGTGCCTGGGGAGGGGGGATTGCCCTGGTGGGGAACCACTGCAACGAAACCATCCTACGAGGATTCCCAGGACAAAACCGGGTGTTCCTGATGAAGCTGGTCTGCTTATTGACCATATTACTCAAAAGGCTTTTCCTTTTTGCCTTGCCTGCAAGAAAGCTCAGAAAGCTGGCTTTGGTATTCGGTTCTGCGCAGTTCCAGTTGCAGGAATATCTGTGCTCCTGCCAGGTTCTAGTCATGGTTTAAAGCAACCCAGACACCAGGTGAGAAAAAAATGGGTAGGAGTTACAAAAAGACAGATTTCAGCAAAACTTGAAGCATTTTCTAATAGTGAAACTGACCAGCCCCAGGATGGTTGCCAGGGAGGAGAGAAGCCATACTGGAACTATTTAACCAGTATGGAAAGGCACAGCATCATGATTCTGAATATTCTTTATGTCCATCCCTCCTATGTCCCACTCCCCTTCTAAAAAAAGGCATTTTCTGTGAAATACAAAAACCAAAAAGGCTTATGAAATAAGACAAATAGGATTGAATATTAAAGGAAAACAACTTTGGTGATGTAAGAATCGCCCAGCAGCAGAATCCAGAGCTGCCACTTACCTGTATCTCCGCCCTTGAACAAGTGACCGTGTGCTAGCTCTCATGTCCCTCCTCAGTGAAAGGGGTGGCCACAGCCCTTCAGGCTCAGAGCAGTGACAAGGGTTAAGTGCAGTGAGCATGAATGTGCTCAGGCTGGTGCCTAGCACTGGGCTGCAGCTCAGTAAGTGGTGCCTAAACTTTGTTAATGTCATGGTCATTTTTGTTGCAAGTGACAGAAACCCAACTTTTGCTCAAGAGAAAGAGATTTTACTGACTTAGAACCCACAAAGTCTGCACTTAGGTCTAACACCAGGCATGCTGGTTCCACATCAGGGCTCCTCCTCACTAACGATCCTCCAAAGGGTGTCACCCCAAATCCTTAGAATTGAAGCCCCAAAGGAAAAAGGTGCATCTCCCTGTGCCGACTGTTACTGGAATTTAAGGGACACTCTGGTCCGTTGGAGTCACATGCACTGTACCCAGAGGGACAGGCTGCTGAGATGGGCATTCCAGGTCACACAAAGCTCTTCAAGTCTGGAGCCCAGCCTGGTGGATTCTGTCTCCAGCAACAGACCTGTGTCAGCCCTTCCACTTAAGATGCCTCGCCCCAGGTCACACAGTCTGGAAGGTGGAAAGACATCTAATAGGCTCTTCTCTGTGAAAGTGACTGTTTCCTTTACAGGCAGGGAGTGGTCAGTGTAGGAGAGCGGCCTGGGGCATCAGGGACGCCCCTTTCTCTCACATTCCCGATTTTATCTCCTATCTGATTAGTAACTTCCTCTTTCAACCTGGGGGCAGAGAACTCCGTTCTGGCAGTCTCACAAAACTGAGTCCTGACTAGATGCTAATCTCTGCGTATATTACAACATCCTGATACTTTTTTTCCAAAGCCCCATAAGCCAATCTCAGGAGGCACATGGTTAGAGTCCCAAGATAAAACAAGCAACAATTTAATCAGCTCTTTTCCTTCCACACAACAGAGATGTCCAGTATCCCAAGGAGGACTCTTCTCCAGACCTCCTGGGCAGCTGGTGCACTGCACAAACCCTGGGAGCCCAGTTCGCTTCCCAGTGGGCATGTGCGTGTCCTGGCCCTGGCTCTGGCCCTGCACCTCACTCTGCTCAGCCAGTCTCACATTTCAAGTCGTTTCCTTTAACATACTCCCTTTCCAGGCACTCATTTCTAAAGTCGTCACAACTGCCATGATGCATGGGACAGACACCCAGTGAGAGTAGCTCAAATGCCGAGGAAATTTGTTGGTGCTAATATTGGAAAGAAGGGGGGCTTCTGGCTTCAGTGTGGCTATAGCCAAGAGCTCAGCTGATATAGCCGGAGCCTCCAACTCCCACCTTCACATTCTGGAGCCAACTGACTTTGGCCTGCAGCCTCTCCCTGCAGACAGCTAAGGAGGATGGTTGCAGGCAGCATGGGGCTCTTAGAGAGCTCAGGATCCCAGAAGAAAAATGAGACCGTCGGAAGTCATGCCCCTCCCCCCATTGTTGTAGCCAGGGAACAAGGCTCTCTGATAAGTGTCGGTTGTATGGTACCAGGGTGGGGGGTGGTGCTGTGTTAGATGCAATAGTGGGGCCCACAAAGAGAAAGCGAGGCACTGACAGAGACACTGTGAGACAGAAACGGCAGCGTCCTTATCAGTGTTATTTGCAAGCAGGGTCATCTGGTAGCGGGCAGGATGGAGAACCAGCTGCATGATCCAATGGCAGTCTCGGGGCTCACAGGTCTGCTGCAGGTTTTTCTCAAAGACGCAGAAGGCAGGTCTCAGGCCACAAGTTCAGCACAGATCTAGAAGTTTCAGGAAGAAGAAAGACAGCTCCTAGAGGCCTTTTGCTCACGGCTACATTCAAGGGTAGGTGGTGTCAAAATTCACCAGGCAAAGACCATTAGAAACACACCAGCCAGGAAGGCCACACAGTGAGGGCAGTTCTGTAGCAGAGGGCTGGGGGCTGGAGGGCATCTTACGGGCTGGGGCGTGCATTGGGTGCTGTGGAGTGGAGGCACTTTTCCGTGGGTGCTGTTCAGCTCTAAGTGGGGCTGTCACTGGAAGAAAGCGGCGGTCATTTCAGTTAGTCGGAGGGGGTGTGTTTTGCGGTTGCACAGTGTCCTTGTCTCGGGCTCAGTGCACACATGGCCACAGAGCGGCCTTGTACCATCATCGCTGATGTTGTGACTTGTTTCTGTTCCCTGAAGAGCATCCTGGCCCGGTGGCCAGCTGCAGGCTGGTTTTCACTCCCTCCCGCAGGATCTCTGTCTCCAGGTACTGTGTGCCCAGACTGGGCCAGGCTTCTCCCAGAAATCCTTGCTCCGGGGAGCGTCAGGCTCAGGGGGACAGCAGTGAGTGACCCCCAACTGAGTGGGAAGAGGGAACCACTCAGGGACAGAACCCCTGCCTCTTTGGGGAGTCTTAAAGGGAAGCAAAGAGAAAGACGATTGTGAACTGCAGGGCTTCTCAGATCCTTGACTGTGCCCGTGAGCGCTGCCCGTCTGCGAGAAAGAAGGAGCGCTCCGTGTGTTTTCAACAGAGTCCGAGTCGGAGACGGGAGGGCAGGCGGTGGGAACAGAGGGACAGAGACGGAGACGAAGAAAGTGACAGATGCACAGGCAAACAGATGGTAACAGAGACGCAGAGAGAGGAGCCGAGACAGAGAGACGGGCAGAGAGGGACAGAGCCAGGGACAGAAGCAGGCCGGGGCAGAGACAGGGACCGAGAGGGAGACAGGCAGAGGAGGGGGCCGCACAGGCCGAGCGCGGCGCAGATCAGTGCGCGGCCGCGCAGTCGGGGCCGCCGGGTCGGGACAAAGGCTGGCTTGGGGGGCGGGGGCGGCGACGGTGAAGGCCGCGGCGGGAGCGAGCGAACTACAAGTCCCAGCAGCTCCCGCTGCGGCCCTCGGCCGGCCCCTCTCGCTCCCCGGGAGCGCTTGGCGGGGCCGCTGGGACGAGGGGGCCTCCGGCGGGGCTGGCGGGCGGGGGCCTAGCTGCGGGCCCCTGGGGCGCCAGCGGGTGCGGCGGGCCGGGCAGGGGCGAGGGGCGCCGGGTGAGTGTCCCCGGGAGCGGGTCGGCGGACAAGGACCCGGGTGGGGGTGGGTGGGGAACCCCGGTGCGGGGCGCGGCCCAGGGCGACCTCCGTGCGCCCCCCACCGCGCGCGCCTCCTGCCTGGACCCGGGAGAACCGGGGTGCGGCTCGATGCAAGGGGCCGAAGGTCCCGCGGGCCTAGCGCGCCCAGTCCGCCGCTGCGGCCCCGGGGAGGGCTCAGCCCGAGTGGGGCTCCTTAGATAGGGAAGGATGGGGGGCACCCCTCAGCTGTGGGGTCAGGAGTCCAGGACGCCCCCTCCTCCATAGGCAACCCGGACCTCCAGAGGGGCCTCAGGCATTGTTCTCCCCACCGTGAGCCCGGGGCTGGGAGTTCTGGAGGCTCTTTCCCAAGAGGGGGATCCAGGGCTTCCCTCTTCATGCCAGGATCTCAGTTATTGTTCCTCTTACCGTACAGTCTGGGGCGTCCGAGTTCTGGAAGCCCTTTCCCCAGGAGGGGACCCAAGCATTGTTCGCCCACCCTCCAACCTGGGGTTCTGGGTAGAGGAGGTGATTTAGGAACTTAGCCCCCTCCATTTGCTTACCCACCCCAGCTATGGGTTCTGGCTCAGGGTGTCTTCCTCCCCAGGAGAGTCCCCTGTCCCCAGGAATGGATTTATTTGTTTGCCCCAAATGCCCAGCCATGGGGTGGCTAGCTTAAGGCATCACCTTCCATCAGGTAACCCTGAGCTCCCCCTGCAACCCCCTCCCCACCCCAGCCTGGAATTCAGGATCTTTCCTCTTGACACACTTCCCCATACCCAGCCGGAGGGTCGGTCACTCAGGAATCTCCCCTTTCTAAGAGTTGGCTCAGGGGTCCCCCAGGCACCCAAGAGGGGCCCTGGGTTTTATTTCTGCCCAGCCCCCAGCTAGGGGTTAGAATTCAGTATCTTCTCTCCAACTGGGCAACAGGTGCGCTGACTACATCCTGACTGTGGGGTCTGTGGGTCCTCCTGCCTCAGCTCCCGCCTGCTGTTCCCTGCCTCCCACTCTGACATTTGGAACCGACATTCTGGAACACAGGTGTTCTGACAGTTACTCCCATCCTGGAACTGTGAGGCCTGGCATTCAGGTGGTCTCTTTCCCAGGAGGCAAGCCAGGGACCCAAGAGCACTACCGGATGTGATTCAATCCCCACCCTCACCCCTCAGATATAGGCTTCTAAGTTCAGGATGCTTTCTCTGTAGGAATCAAGCCAGAGAGCCCCCTCCCTACCAGGAACTCCCGAATATCCCACACCTGAGTTGGGGACAGGAATTCAGGCCATGCACTTAGAGGCAAGTACAGGAACCCGACACCCACCCTCTTCCCCACGATGGGTAGGAACGCAGGACTCTCTCTCCACAGGACCCAAGCTTCCTGCAAGAGGAGGATTCCAGGATGGAGAGAGGGGCAGAGCCCTGGAGTTGGGTACTGGAGACCTCTAGTGCCAGATCCCATGACTTCCATCCAGGTGTGGGGCTGAGAAGGGAGGGCCCCTGCCCCAGGTCCCAGCAGGGTCTCTCTTCTCGCTGCCCTGGCCAGAGCGAGTGACAGGTCTCCCTATGGTCTGAGACAAGAGAAGGGTCCATGTACTTTTTCAGGAGTGGGTGCTGGGGCACAGGTTGGCCACCTGTCTCATCCCTGCCTGGGCTCCAAAGGAGACCCCTGCTCCCCAGAGCCTACCTCTGCCCACCCTGTCCTCACCCCGCAGATCCTGCCCCAGAAGCGGCTGGTACTTCCACACCTGGGATGCGGCGCTCAGTCCTGGTCAGGAACCCAGGCCACAAAGGCCGGAGACCCACTTACGAAGAACTAGACTCAGACTCAGAAGACCTGGACCCCAAACCCGAGGAGCCGGACCTCAACGCTGTCTCTGAGGACGCGGACCCCAGCCATGAAGGTCTGGAGCCCATCTCCAGCAACCTGGACCCAAGTGCAGAGGCTCCAGGCTCCATCTTGGGGACCCGTGCCATGGATCCCCAAGATCTCGACCCAATGTCTTCGAGTTTTGATCTCGATCCAGACGTCATTGGCCCTGTCCCCCTGGTTCTCGACCCTAACAGTGACACCCTCAGCCCCCCAGAAACCCCAGACCTGGACCCCCTCTCTTCCAGCCTCACTGCCACCCCAGAAGGCCTGGCCACCAGCCAGGCAGTGCTCCCTGCACCTGCCAGTCCTCCCCGGCCTTTCTCTTGCCCCGACTGTGGGCGAGCCTTCCGTCGAAGTTCTGGGCTGAGCCAGCACCGCCGCACTCACAGTGGCGAGAAGCCCTACCGCTGCCCCGACTGTGGCAAGTCCTTCAGCCACGGTGCCACGCTGGCCCAGCATCGGGGCATCCACACAGGTGCACGACCCTACCAGTGCGCTGCGTGTGGCAAGGCCTTTGGCTGGCGCTCCACACTGCTGAAGCACCGCAGCAGCCACAGTGGCGAGAAGCCCCACCACTGCCCAGTGTGTGGCAAGGCCTTCGGGCATGGCTCCCTGCTGGCACAGCACCTGCGCACACATGGTGGCCCGAGACCGCACAAGTGTCCGGTGTGCGCCAAGGGCTTCGGGCAGGGCTCTGCGCTGCTGAAGCACCTACGCACGCACACAGGCGAGCGGCCCTACCCGTGCCCGCAGTGTGGCAAGGCCTTCGGGCAGAGCTCTGCGCTGCTGCAGCACCAGCGCACACACACAGCTGAGCGCCCCTACCGCTGTCCCCACTGTGGCAAGGCCTTTGGCCAGAGCTCCAACTTGCAGCATCACCTGCGCATCCACACTGGCGAGCGGCCCTACGCCTGTCCCCACTGCTCTAAGGCCTTTGGGCAGAGCTCGGCGCTGCTGCAGCACCTGCACGTGCATTCCGGAGAGCGCCCCTACCGCTGCCAGCTCTGCGGCAAGGCCTTCGGTCAAGCCTCCAGCCTCACCAAGCACAAACGGGTGCATGAGGGAGCAGCCGCGGCAGCTGCAGCAGCCACAGCCGCTGCTGCTAGTTTGGGCCTCAGTCCTGCTTCAATGTTGCGGCCTGGGCAGGTCTCCCTCCTGGGTTCTGATGCTGTTTCTGTACTTGGCGCTGGTCTGGGCCCTAACCCTGGCTCTGTGCTAGGCTCTCTCTCCAGTCCCAGCCCCAAACCTGGCCCTGGCTCTGGATCTGTCCCCAGCCCTCATCCTGTCAAGTATTCTGACCCTAAACCTGGTCACAATGCGAGTCCTGACCTTGTGGCCAGCCCTGACCATGGATCTGGTCACAGCTCAGACCTAGATCTTGAGCCCAGCCCTGTCCCCAACCCCAAGCCCCACCCTGACCCCAGCTCTCCCACCCATGAGAGTCCAGCCCTCCCTGCCTGTGAAAGTCCTGAGTGGGTGCAGGAACAAGGGGCACTGCTGGGGCCTGATGGCTGAAGGGGACGCCACTACCCATGGAGGCCTGGGGAAGTCGTGTGTTGTGCAGTTAGTAAAACCCTCCCACTGCCTTCCGGCTCTGTCTCATGGTTCTCCTGTTTCTCTGTCTCCCCTGATGCACAGCCCCTTGGGGAATGGGAAGGCGTGGCCTGAGCCAGCCGTACATTCAGAACCCCAGTGCTCTGGCTTCCCCTGACATCCTCCAGACTTCCCAGCTTCCCCCAAACCAGCAGTCACCACTCCGCCCCCCACCCCAGACCTGGTCAGCTTGGTTAGGGGCAGACTGAGCATTGCAGGTGGTCTGAACAGCGTCCCTTCCCTTTGGTTTGTCCGAATGGTGGGATCTACGGTATGTTGAACTTAGTGGGCTGAGAATGGAGGTGGATGTGAAGCCTTGTGGGCAGTCCTGCCCCCTCTGCTCCCCTAACTTACCCCTCGCCCCTCAAAGTCTACATTATAGGTACCCCCACTGGACAAAGGAGGTTGCTCATTTATACATTCAACAAACATCTGTTGAGAGCTCACAGATACAAAATGCGGAGACATCTGACAAGTAATTACAGGATATGGTACATTCTAGCAGAAGTATACAAGACGTCTGATTTCAGTGAAAGACAGCGTTCTGGAGGAAGAACTATAATAATCCCAGTAACTGCTCATTTAATCGTCAGCACTGTTGGCCCAGCCCTCGTGCTATGCTTTTGTGTTTTCTCTTTTTAAAAAAATTTTTTAGCCATGAAAAACTGTTTATTTTTAATTGTTATTCCATTACAGTTGTCCCAATCCCCCCCCTTTGCCCTCCTCCTCCACCCATCTTACCCCCCACTGCATTTTCTCACTTAATTCTTCCAACAGCTCTGTGAAGCAGGCAACCGAGATTGAACATCCCCTCTCTGCGAATGATGACCCTGAGGCACATGGAGTTTAAGGGACTCTGGAAGACAGAGGAATGGCAGCTGGCAGCGCCTAGATTTAAACTTGAATTGTCCAGCCCCCAGATCCTGGGTTCCTAATCATTATGCTCCAGGGCTAGATGGTGTGAAGGCCCTGGGGCCGCTGAGAGCTGAGCTGGGGGTTGGATCAGAGGGCTGTGGTAGATTGCAGCGGGGAGTTTGTCATCCCAGAGAAATGGGAAGTCATTGGCAGGTTCTGGCAAAGGACTGATATGAAATCTTTTTCATTTTTTCCTTTTAACTTGTGTGCATGTATTTTCTTTAGAGAGGGGGAAGGGAGGAAGAGAGAGAGAAACATCAATGAGAGAGAGAAGTAGATTGGTTGCCTCTCGTATGTGCTCCAACTGGGGACCGGACCTACAACCTAGGTATGTGCCCTGATGGGGAATCAAACATGGGACCCTTCACTTTGCAAAACCAACCCATGCCCAACTAACTGAGCCACACCGATCAGGGAAAATTATTCTTTGAAGATGCTTCTGGCTGCTGGATGGAGAGTGCAATGGAAGGGGTCAGGGGTGGAAGTGTAAAGTCAAAGAGGAGCTTGCTACAGTGATCCAGGCCAGGAACGGTGGGGACTCTAGGCTGAGAGCCATAAAAGGGGGGAAGAATGGTCCTATTTGAGATGTAATGACATGAAATAAGATTTGCTGATAGGTCATATGAGAGGAGATACAGAGGGGTTGCGAGTAACCGGGGAATTTCTGGGAGAATGGAGGGAAACAGCCCCAAGAAGGATGTAGAGTCGTCACCGGACCTCGCGGATGTGGAAGCCAAGAGGTTGGCGCTGGACGCGGACGCGCCAGGGCTCTGGTTCTACGCTCAGAGCCCGCCGGTTGCCCAGCACCGTGTCGCCCGTCGGCGCTAGGGCCTCGCGATCACCGCGGCCGGCAAGTCGCCGGAGCCGGCGCGCAGGCTCGTCGCTCTGGCAGGTGTGGTCGTGGCGCCGGGGAATGGACCAGATCCGGTCACGTGCCTCCAAGGGCGCCCCGACCACGTGACCGGGGTGCGAGTCAGCTGATGCCCGAGGGTTTGAAGCGGCACGACGAAGGAGCACGTCCGCCGTGACGGCGGCGGGCGCTGTGGCCCGGGCTGCTCCGCCGCGCGCGCTGGCGTCCGGCGCTCCCCGCCCGGAATGGCAGCCCCCGTGGGCCGGCGCGGCTCAGGTGAGGTCAGGCGCGTCCCTGCGAGTCCCCGAACGTGGGCGGCGGAATGGCGGGCGGCCAGCTGCCCCAACGTGGGGCAGCGGAGCAGCCAGTTTCCCTTCCCCGAGCTCCGGTGCTGGCCTCTGAGCTTTCCCGCGGGGGAGATGTAGTCAGAAGGCTCCCAGATCCTGGGCGGTGGGTGCGCACCAGCTCCTCCGACCTCGGAGCGGCGGGACTCCCAACTGCCCTTCCTCGGTCTAAGCTGTGCTCAGAGTTACTAAACTCTGCAGGCGGGCGGGCTGCCGGCTTCTCCGGCTTCTCCGGCTCTGGGCAGCCAGGTTCCCACTCTGAGCCTGGGTTGGGATTGCTCAGCTTTGCTGCAACTCAGCGGGCACGAGCTTCTCCAGTTCGCACTAGAGCCCCAGGATTTCCTTTCCCAATCCGGGAGGTACATGCTCAGTCAGCTTCTCTAGACCCAGGCCAAGGACTGGGGGTATTCCCTTCTTGAACCTAGGCGACTGACACAATTTCACTTCTCCAAAGCCATGGAAGCTCAGCTTTCCTGAACGCAGGCGTTGGGTACCCAGCCTCCAACCTCTTCAGTGTCCATTTCCCATGGGGGAGCCTGGAGGAACACCCTTGGTGTCTGCCTTCCTTCCTTGAGCTAGCCAGAGACACACGAAGGTGTCTCCCCCTCGTAGGTCCGTGGTGGGTTAGCTATGATCCCAGCTGGGGAGGCAGGCCCACCCTCTGGCCTCCACCCAGCTCTCTTGTAAACAACCACAGAAACATCCAAGCTCCAAAAGGATGTGTCAGGAGGTGGCCCTCCTTGCAGAACAGGCTGGTAAACATCTTGGTGGCGGTGCCAGGCAGGGGACCAGCTGGTCCCTGGAAAGAAGCCAGGTTTTCTCGGTGGCGCTGGTGGGTGTGTGTTAGGGACAGTTTGGGGCTGCTGTGACCAGCTGTGACCCCAGCAGTTGCTGAAACCTTGAACGTTCCTCTTAGGCTGGTCAGATTGAAGGGAACAGGCCTAGAATAACCTCTGTTGACTGAAGAATCACTCTGCTTTGTTTCACTTCATCCTGGAAGCATTTTTCAGGGTTTTGGCCTTAGGGGGAAGACTTTTCTTTTTAACTTCCGCTTTTCAGATGAGGACACTGAGATTTAGAAAGGTGCCTGGGGTCCCCCAAGCAGGAAGTGGCCAGTCTGGGATTTGGTCCTAGGGGTGTGTGACTTTTAGGAGCTGGCAGCCTTAATGCAGGGCCGTATTTGCTCAAACAACAACATGGGCGGTGCTGTCATAACACGTGCGGACTCACAGTGAGTCTTTAGCAAGTGCATTCCCTTATTAGCCTTCCCTTCTCCAGGCCTGTGGCTTTGAGAATATCAGCTGGACAGGCCAGGCCATGATGAGTGGGAAGGGTTTGTCCAGAAAATACTGAGTTCCATGTCCACGCCTGGGGGCTAGAGTTGGATGGGCCAGGGAGCCTGGAGCATCGTGTGAGAAGCCAGCAAAAGCCATTCATTCTCTCTCCACAAATCAGCAACAGGAATGGTGATGGAATGTCCTGCTACTCCTGCCATGTACCTGCCCCTGTGATAAACACTTTGTAAGCATCAAATCCTCCGCTTCCTGTGCGAGATGCTATGGCCCCGTGTTACAGATGAGAAACTGAGGCTCATAGAGGCTGGGTGGCCTGTCCAAGCCAGTGAGCATCAGGCTCAGGAATCAGCTCAGGCCCTTTCGAGTCCCAAACCCGAATTCATACTGCTGTATATATCCATCAGCTGTTGTAGACTTTCAGACTTTCTTAGATCTTCCAGAATTCTTGGCTGGAACATGGGATCTGCCTCCCCTGTTGGGAGGTGAGCCTGTCTGGGCCCGATCACCACTGTGCTCCCCCATTCCCACAGAGACCGAGCACCTCCTGACTCCCAGCCTTGGGTATGGGACCCAGGCAGGGGCTTCTCCAGCCCCTGCAACCTCTCTGGAAGAGGAAGACCTCCGCCGCCGTCTCAAGTACTTCTTCATGAGTCCCTGTGACAAATTTCGAGCCAAGGGTCGCAAGCCCTTTAAGCTGATGCTGCAAGTGGTGAAGATCCTGGTGGTCACAGTGCAGGTGAGGCTGCTGGGGGTCCCCCAAATGCTGCCTGGGGCCGCTGTTTTCCTTGAAGGGGAGTCTGGGAGTTGGAGCCTCATGCTGACCCCACAGCAACCTAGTGGCAGGGACAGTGGCAGTAATAAATCAGAAAACCCTCTGAGCTCTGCCTGTGAGCAGTCCCTTTGAACCTCACGCAGTCCCTCCAAGGCCCTGGCTGCTGTTGTTGCCTCCATTTTATAGATGAGGCTGCCGAGGCCCAGAGAGGTTAATCCTTCCAACAGCTGCATGAAGCAGGCACCTGTGATCGAGTGTCCCCTTTCTGCAGATGATGACACTGAGGTACATAGAGTTCAAAGTGACCCAGCAATCAAGCATTAGGATTTTCTGGCACTTGAACTCTGGCAGCCTGATGCCACGTTGACGCTCAAAGAGAACTGACCCAGTGGCTGGAAAGATCGTCACCCCCCTCCCATGCCAGGCCCTGTGCTGGGGTCTAGTGATCCCAAAATGACTCAGAGCCTGCCCCTGCCCTAGGGTGCCGTGACTCTGGGCATGGAATTGTGCTTCTCATTCCCCCTGGGTAAAGGGACCCAGCAGTGTGGTATTCACCCTGTGTGTTTGGGTTTAGCATGGAAGTCGGCATCTGGTGAACATTTAATGAACATCCATTGCTGCCCCAAGACACATGGGTGCCCGCTGCATGCAATGCATTGGGAACAAACGGCAGGCATGCACAATGGGGACACTTGCCTTCATGGAGTGGGTCCGCTCTCCCCTCTTCCTCCACTGTTCCATGGAGGGAGGCCCCATCCCAGCAGTGCTGACCCCCTGTCCCTCCTGCCAGCTCATCCTGTTTGGGCTCAGCAACCAGGTGGCAGTGACATTCCGAGAGGAGAACACCATTGCCTTTCGCCACCTCTTCCTTCTGGGCTACTCTGATGGGGCGGATGACACCTTTGCAGCCTACACACGGGAGCAGCTCTACCAGGCCATCTTCTACGCCGTGGACCAGGTGTGTGCAGCAGGGCCAGGTGGGCAGGCATTGGGGGAGGAAGAGCGGGCAGAGCCGACGGACTCTCCCCGTTTCTCTGCCTACCCACAGTACCTGATGCTTCCTAATGTGTCGCTGGGCCACTATGCATATGTGCGGGGCGGGGGTGGCCCCTGGGCCAATGGCTCGGCCCTGGCCCTCTGCCAGCGATACTACCACCGTGGCCATGTGGACCCAGCCAATGACTCCTTTGACATCGACCCAATGGTTGTCACTGGTGAGTGGACGAGGCAGGGCTGGGCTGTTGGGGAGCTCCAGTTGCTGGGATTAAAATCCCACCTCTACCCTCACACATCGGGAGATGGGGCTGTCCTAAGTATTACCAGTTTGATGTACGCAGCATGTTTAGAAGAATCCCTGGGTGTGGAGAGAGCCGGGGGTTATGATGTAGTGTCATTAATTCACGAAATGTGTGGGTCTGACAGCTCCAGGCCCTGGGGTCTGTGCAGGGGACAGAGGGACTGGGCCCAACCCTGGAGAGATGCAGGGGAACGAACAACAAATGTTCAAGTGCAAAGTGAATCTGGGCGGGGTCTGTTAGGGACTCTGGGAGACCTGCTCATGCCTCCCCCATCCCGAGCCCCTTCCCTGACTCCGTCTTCAGATTGCATCCGGGTGGACCCCCCTGAGAGACCCCTTGTGCCCCCCAGTGAAGATCTCTCCCTCTTGGACAGCAGCACCAGTTACAAGAACCTCACGCTCAAATTCCACAAGTACTGCCTGATGGAGGGGCTGCCTAGGGCTGAGCAGAGGGAAGGGGAGGAGGAGGCTGAGTGAGCACTTCCCTCTGCCAGCGGCAGAGTCAGTGTGTTGCAGGGGTGTTGGCACCCTAGGGCCTGAGGGAGCTGTGGAGCCCCCTCCCCCTCATTGGAACCCTCCCCCTAGGCTGATCAACGTTACCATCTACTTCCAGTTGAAGACCATCAACCTTCAAAGCTTGATCAACAATGAGATCCCAGACTGCTACACCTTCAGCATCCTGGTCAGCCACAGTGATCTGGGGTGGGGGGGTGGAGGATGGTGCCACAGGACTTCTGAGCCCTAGGGCTGGGGACCCTTGGCCAAGGGCAGTGTGGGGTGAAGGAGGAGCTGGGGCGAACAGACTGTCCCACATGCGGGGCTGGGCGCCTGGGCCCCCAAGGCTCACTCTGCGCCCTGCCGCAGATCACCTTTGACAACAGGGCATACAGTGGGCGCATCCCCATCAGCCTGGAGACCCAAACCCACATCCAGGAGTGTAAGCACCCCAGCGTCTTCGGGCACGGTGAGCCCTCAAACCCCAGACCATTGCTGACCAGGGGTCCCGCACTGTCCAGGGGAGGCCCCCAGCCCCAGAACAGCATCAACCAGGGACTCTGACTGGCGTTGACTGAGCTTCTGACTCAGAGTAACCCATGAGCCACCGACCAGCCCAAACCAGCCCTGTGGCCCCCTTAGCCCAGCCCAGCCCCAGCCCTAGCCCTGGCCTCTACTGGCTCCAAGGTGCCCTGGTTCTACCCAGGGCCCCCTCCCCACAGGAGACAACAGCTTCCGGCTTCTGTTTGATGTGATCGTGATCCTCACCTGCTCCTTCTCCTTCCTGCTGTGTGCCCGCTCCCTGCTCCGAGGCTTCCTGCTGCAGAATGTGAGAGCCACCTCAGTGTCACATGTACCCAAACCGGCCTTGCCCAGTTCCAGGGCCTTATGCAAGGCTCTGGTGCCTGGAGAGGTCCTCACCCTGCCTGCCTCCTGCAGGAGTTTGTGCGGTTCATGTGGCAGCAGCGGGGACGGGCTGTCAGCTTGTGGGAGCGGCTGGAATTTGTCAATGGCTGGTACATCCTGCTGGTCACCAGCGACGTGCTCACCATCTCGGGCACCATCATGAAGATTGGCATTGAAGCCAAGGTGGGGCCTGCCCACACCTGCCCAGGCCCCTTCCAGGCCCTGGTCCCTCTGCTGCCCCCACTGAGGCCTACCTGGCGCCACATTCCCCAGCCAGATGGGGTTGACACTGTTCTTGTCCCTAGAACTTGGCCAGCTACGACGTCTGCAGCATCCTCCTGGGCACCTCAACACTTCTGGTCTGGGTTGGTGTTATCCGCTACCTGACCTTCTTCCATAAGTACAATGTAAGCCTGTGTGTGCAGGCTGGGCCCTCCCTCCAGGTGGTGGCTGCATGTTCCCCAGTTCCCACTCCCAAATTCGTACACATGGGGCAATCACCAGCCCTTGCAGATGACCCGTCACGAGTCTCTTAGCCTGATACCTGCCCACCCCAGATGTATCTGGCCCTGAACCTGGGCAGCCATTCAGCTGAGTCCAGTCACTGGGCGCCCTCAGCCTCAGGCTGCCCCTCCTCCGCTCCCCCAGCTGTGCCCCCAGCCAGGCCCTGCCTGCTGCACCCCATGCTCACTGTGGACCAGGCTGTGGCCAGGCCCTCATCAGCCACCTGCCCACTGCAGATCCTCATCGCCACGCTGCGGGTGGCCCTGCCCAGCGTCATGCGCTTCTGCTGCTGTGTGGCTGTCATCTACCTGGGCTATTGCTTCTGCGGCTGGATCGTGTTGGGGCCCTACCACGTGAAGGTAGGGGCTAGCCAGGGCTGGTGAGGGGTACTCATGACCTACAGGTGAGGGTGCCTGGCTCCCTTCCCCTGAACCTACATCCTAAGTCCTTAGAACCCTGGCTTATCTATCACTGACCTGGCCACACTGAGTGACTCCCAGTACTTTACCAGTAGGTCTGCAGTGGGTCTGCTCACTGACCCTGGCACTGACCTTATGACCTTATTGACATGATGACCCCCAAATGACCACATTGTAACTGCTGATATTCTGCCCACTGTCCCTGACCCCCAGTAACTCTGGTCTTGACCCTATGACCTTGTTATTACACAGCCACCCCCAGGTGGCCCCACTGTAACTACTGGTACTCTGTCTGCTGTCCTCTCTAAGCCCCAGTGCCCCAGCCCAGTCCCCAGCCATGTGCACAGCTACCTCTGTCCCCACAAGCCCACTGACCTGTCTGGCCACAGTTCCGCTCGCTGTCCATGGTGTCGGAGTGCCTCTTCTCGCTCATCAATGGGGATGACATGTTCGTGACGTTTGCAGCGATGCAGGCCCAGCAGGGCCACAGCAGCCTGGTCTGGCTCTTCTCGCAGCTCTATCTCTACTCCTTCATCAGCCTTTTCATCTACATGGTGCTGAGCCTCTTCATCGCGCTCATCACCGGCGCCTATGACACCATCAAGGTCAGCCTCGAAGCCCTTCCAACCTTCCTCCCCATGGGGCCAACCAAATCACACACAGCCCCATCCTGGGCATTGTGCCCCTTGGAGGCCACCACATCAGCATCTCAGGGGACATGGCAAGGCAAGGAGAGAAGGGCCCAGGGAGAGAAAGTGGGAGGAGACTCTGCAAAGCCAAAGGCAGCGGGGGCTTGAAGTTAGAGGGCATGGGCAGACCGATGTCATGAGCACAGCTGCCGAGTTCTTGGTTTAACTGAGGTGGCGCTCGGGCCAGTGAGGGTTCTTGTGTCTGCTTTTACCAATAGGGACATCAGGCCGTAGAGATTCAGTGACTTACCCAAGGTCAGCAACTAGGGAGTGAAGCCAGGCTCAAGCCAGAACTGTGGGTTCAGAAGCCTTGCTCCCAAACCCTCTGGCCTGGGTGGGGGCTGTGTGGGTCCGGGAACCATGGCCGTCCTGCAGGCTGTGGGGATTAAGGAAAGAAAGGGGTTAGAGCAGAGTGTGGTATGGCAGGTAGATAGGATTCTTTTTACCCAACGTGTCAGAGGGACTGTTGTGAGCCGAGTGCTGTTTTGGGCACCAGTCACCTAGGAAACAAGGCAAGGTGTGCATGGCCTGGGTTTTCGCAGAGCTTCGAACTGGGCAAGGTGGTGTGACATATGACGATTGGCTGGTGAGAGGAATGAAGGAAGGAAAGTTTCTAGAACGTGCTTTTTGATACTAGTCTCTAACCACATGGGACTATTTAAGTTTTGATTTTAATTCAAACAAAATACAATTCCAAATTCAGTTCCTCATTCACATTCACATATCAAGTGCCCAGGAAACTATGTGGCTCGTGGCTTCCAGAGAGAACAGCATAGAATTGATCATCTCAGAAAGTTCCAGATTGAAGAGATGAGAGCCCAACTGAGGGAGCAGCAAGGGGAAGGAATAGTGAGAGCAAAGGAATGGTTGCCAGAAAGAAGTTGGGGAAGGGATGGGAGGCTGAAAGCAGCGATGTTCACTCGGAGGGACGGACCAAGAATGAGGCAGGCAGATGTTGGTCAGTCTGAGGAAAGGAGGAGGTAGAGGGGAGGGCAGATCTCAAGAGGCCCCTTCGTGCTGGCCATGCTGCTCTTCCCAGCAGCACCCAGGCGCGGGCACGGAAGAGAGTGAGCTCCAGGCCTACATCGCACAGTGCCAAGACAGCCCCACCTCTGGCAAGTTCCGCCGCGGGAGCGGCTCGACTTGCGGCCTGTGCTGCTGCTGCAGGTTCGAATCCGGGCGGGCTTGGGGCCTGCAGGAAGAGGAGGTGTGGGAGGGAGCTACTGCCTTTCTCCTGGCCAGACACTGTCCCTCTTCCAGGGACGCCTCGGAGGAGCACTCGCTGCTGGTGAATTGATCTGGAGGACGACCACCACTGGACTTTAGCCTCAGGAGCCCGGACTGCGGAGAGCCTTGCCTATTTATTTTTGGGGTTTGCTTTTAAAGACTGGCTTCCTGTAGCACCCTGTAAGGGCGTGGGCCAGGGGGGTGGGCCAAGGGTAGACTGGGTGTTAAATAAAACGGGAAACTAAACGAGTCCACATTTCTAGCGTGAGAGGCGTTCCCTGCGCCTACTGCTCTTCAGCCCCTTTTGTAAGCCTTAGCCACACTCAGCATGGCTGCGTCCTCGCAACCTTCTAAACATGGTAGGGGTGGGGCTTCGGAGCGCCTTGCGTCGAATAACTTAAAGGGGCCACGCTTGCCTCGCTGGGCGGAACTCTAGAGGTGTTGGCACAGAGTGGACCCTGGCAAGCAGCCTCTGGGTGAGTCCAGGTTTCCGTCGCCCCCTTAGGGGCGTTCTTTCGGGGGTCATTAGCGAGTCCTCGGCTTTATCAAGATCTGCACTCTGCTGATATCTGGTACCCTCCCGACTTTCTGATGCCCTCATCCCCTCACCCCCATCCCGGCTGCTTTTTCCTTACTGGTAGCTAGGTGCGCCCTACAGTGGAAGAGGACTAGCCACTCTCATGAAATTTAAAGGGTCCAGTGACTCCTCCAAATTCCCATTAATACTCTAGCAGTCCCAGTCTCCCAGGAAAGTCCCAGTAATATTCCAGCATTCCTCAGCATTTTCCAAGGGGCCCCAGCGCCTTCCCTAGGTCCGCTCTTGTGCTCGAAGACCCTAGGAAGGGGCACACGGCTCCCAGTTTTCCCAGTAATAGTCCCCCACGCCTCAGAATCTCTTGTTTTCCAATGCCCCCAGTCATTCCCGCGTCCCAGGTCACGTCACCCAGCAATGGCGCCAGCACTGTTCCCCCTGTCCCAGTGATACTCCGCGCCATCAGGGACCCTGTAAATTTACTATTAGGTGACAGCAAACCTCCAGTATCAACCGTAACATCTTGGGAGCCCACCCGACTCCGAGCGTCCCAGCCCCTTGTGTGGGAGCTCCCAGCAGTACTCCGGGGCAGGCTTGACCCAGGTGTCAGTCACCTCCTCAACCCCTGAACTGAAGGCTCGAGTTCGCGGGGAGAACAGGGTGCGGCCTGGGCGTCGGTGGGTTAGGGTTCACCCATCCTGTAGGGTAAAGGCCTACGTGGGGGAGCATGTCCCTCTGCAGTCGTGCGCCTGCTGCTGGCAGTGGGTGTCCTGCCGGCAGCTCTTTTGTCCGGGATGGGGCTGGTCGGCCTGGGAAGTCGGTAAAGGGAGTCCGGGGGTCGGGGGAGCCGGGGACCCGCCGCACGCCCCAGCCCGGACCCCGAGGTCAGTATGCCTCACTCCTGTGTCCGCCGCTTCCCTCCCGCTGTTCCCCCGCCCAGGTAGCAGAATGCGAAAGGGCAAGGCTTGGGGCAGGAGAGGGGCGGGCCCAGAATGACGACTTGCCCGGGATCGACTGGGTGGCCTGGGCTCTGTTTATTGATCCCCAGGACTCAGGGCTACTAGACCTGTCGCCCAGCCTGAAACAGCTGATGGAGGCCCCGCTACAGACGGGAATGGTAAAGCACAAAGGTTGTGAGGCGCCGCGGGACTACAACCCCGACGTGCTCAGCGCGTTTCATCGCAGTCCCGCGAGAACTGGGCTGCGTCTGTTCGGGTGGAACTACATTTCCCAGCGTGCACCGCGAAGCCGCCGGGGAGTGTTGCGCGCCCCTCGAGCCCGGGGACTGAGAAACGCTAGTCCACATCTGCAGATGGGGACACACAGGCTAGGGGCGGCAGCGAACGTCTCGAGGGCGGAGGAGGAGAGGAATGGGGTTGGGGAGGGCCTGGCGGGACGGGTATGCGATGCGCAGCCAGTGCCGTTCATCCCACAGGTGCTGGGCGTAATGATCGGGATTGGAGTCGCGGTGTTTGTTACCGCCGTTCTCATCGTCCTGCTCGTGCGGAGGCTTCGAGTGCCGAGTGAGAACCTAGAGGGCCCCTCTGGGGAGGCTTGTTGTGGGAATCTGAAATGCCGGGTCCTGGGGCAGTAGAGATGGGATTTGCCGGGATCTGCACGCAACGTCCCCATCTCTGGCCGCGTGGAGTCTGCGGAGAGCTCAGTGTCCCTCTCCTCTAATCCCCAGAAACTCCAGCCCCAGATGGCCCGCGGTATCGGTTCCGGAAGAGGGACAAAGTGCTTTTCTATGGCCGGAAGATTATGCGAAAGGTGAATGTAGGACCACCTGGGACTCTGGCTGACAACACAGAAGCCCTTCCCATAACCCAGTTATAACTCTTGGGAAACTCCTCGTTGATTAAGGGTTTGTGTATCTGAATACCCTCTTCCCCAGCGTCTGAACAGGCAGTTGACCCATCCTCGCCCTTCCGTATCCTAGGTGTCACAATCCACTTCCTCCCTGGTGGATGCTTCTGTCTGCACCACTTCCCGGCCACGCATGAAGAAGAAACTGAAGATGCTGAACATTGCCAAGAAGTAAGGCTATGCTGAGGATACTTGGCTTTGGGGGCTATCTCATGGACCTTTATTTAGAGTGGTCAGCCTACACTGAAGGGTGTATCTCGAGGTTCTTTCCACCCCATAGACTGTTTGGGGAGACTCCCCACATCAGCGAGGCTGTCTCAGATCCCCCCGCCCGCCCGCAGCAGACAGGGGTTTCTGGGGTCTCTGTCCACTAGGGGCTGTCTCAGTGATTCCCTACCAGTGACATTCTTCCCTGAAGTATCTAAGAGCTGTTTGCTCTTCAGTCAGTGTCTCTGATGCCTTGTCGTACAGTAGGGATCTCTATCTGGGGTGTCAGTATAGGCTATTTCGTGAGTCTTCTCACGCAAAAGATGTCTAATTGGGGTTATCTTAGGTGTTTCTGTGACCAGCTGGAGGGGCTGTCTCTAGCTTCTGTTCTCTTGGGGTTATTTTAGTAGTCTTGCATATCAGGAGCTGTTTCTCTATGTCATCTATCTTGGAGCTCTTCCCATGCTTAGGAGGCCATGTCAGGGATTTCTGTTTTCTAGGGGTCATCTCAAAAGTTTTTTATACTAGAAACATAGGAAGGACATTTCTGGGGTACCTGTCATTGGCAAAGGGCTCCCCCAGAGTCTCTGAGGGAGGCTCTTCCAGGGATCTTCCTAGGTTAAGAGCTGGCTCTGGGGTTTCCTGACATCATGGGGTCCGCTTCATGAGACATTGCAAAAGTCTGTCTCAAGGGCTTTTTTACACTAAGGAGATGTCCCAGGGCTGTCCGTGACCAACAGGTGTCCTGTCTCCTGACTTTTGGGACCCGAGGAGGGCTGTCTCTAGTTCTCCATGATCAGACACTCTGTCATGTGTTTCTTCACATCTCAGTGTGTGCACACCCCTGAGGAGCTACCTTGATGTCAGGACCATCAAGGGCTCCCTCAGGAATCTGGGGCCCGGGGAAGGGCTAGCCCAAGGACCTCCCTGTTTAGAAGAGGAGCTATACCTGGATTTGTCTATACTGTGGAGCTTAACTGGGGGGGCGGTGGCTGCTCACACTAGAGGGTCTATCTCAAGTGCCTCGTGGCCACTGCAGTAACCGACCTGCAGGAATAGCTCTCCCAGGTCCATGAATAGCACGGAAGCTGTATACCTGGCTTCTCCATTAGGCGAGGGCCAGCTCAGGAGTGTCTGGGACCATCCCGGGGGCTGCCTCAGGGTTCTCTGACACCTGGGAGAAAGGGCTATCAGGGATCTAGTATAAAGAACAGTGAGGCTATTTCTGAGGTCTCCTTATATCACGGAAGCTACCCCAGGGTCTGCCTACATTAGAAAGGCTACCTCAGGCATCTGGGCTGTGGCAATTGGAAGGATATGGGGCCCGTTACAAACAAAAGGTTTTTTCTAAGGTCTGCCCGTGTCTTGGAAGCTATGTCAGAGGGTATAACTAGAGGGTCTGTTTCAGGGATCTATGGGTTTTATGTAAGAGGTCAGCAAATTTTTTCCGTATAGGGCCAGATAGTAAGCCCCCTACGCTGTGCAGGCCACACACAACTTTGCTATAACTATTCAGCTCTGCTGTTGTAGTGTGAAAGCAGTGACAGACAACATGTACATGCATGAATATACCTGTGTGCCAATAAAAGTTTATGTACAAAAAAGAAGTGGAGGGCCTGATTTGGCCAGTAGGCCAGATTTGGTGACCCTAGGGAAGGGCTATGTGGGGGTCTGAAGTCTGCCCAAGCCTTCTCCCTGCTCCCACTGTACCTCTCTCCTCCCACCAGGATCCTACGCATCCAGAAAGAGACACCGACGCTGCAGCGGAAAGAGCCTCCGCCCGCGGTGCTCGAGGCTGACCTAACAGAGGGTGACCTGGCCAACTCCCACCTGCCCTCCGAGGTGCTCTACATGCTCAAGAATGTTCGGTCAGTGTCAGGGTGCAGGCTGGGGGCTGCAGAGCTGGGGGCTGGGCTGACCACCTGCATTCCTCCTCCCTTCCCCTACCCAACAGGGTGCTGGGCCACTTCGAGAAGCCACTCTTTCTAGAACTCTGCCGGCACATGATCTTCCAGCGGCTTAGCCAGGGTGACTACGTCTTCCGGCCAGGCCAGCCGGATGCCAGCATCTACGTGGTGCAAGACGGCCTGCTAGAGCTCTGCCTGCCAGGGCCTGTGAGTGGGCTGCCGACAGGGACACTGCAAAGGGGATGGGCACTGGTGCAGGGGCCGCTGGGGACAGGCACTGCTGTTGGTCAGTAGCATTGGTAGTCTTTTGAGGTGTGCAGACAGGAGTCAGGAACAGATGCTCAAGAGTATCTGAGGTGGTTCCAGTTAGTTATGACTAAGAAATGGGTGCTGGTTGGAAGGTTAGGTGGGTCAGAGGTCAGGATATCTGATCACTGGGTGGGTGAATGGGAGGGACAGTGGTGTGGCCAGGGCTGGAATGCTGGTTGCCAGGGCCTGGGCAGCCCCGGTCCCTACCCCCATCCCATCCCCTGTGTGTTACAGGACGGGAAGGAGTGTGTGGTGAAGGAAGTGGTCCCTGGGGACAGTGTCAACAGTCTTTTGAGCATTCTGGATGTCATCACTGTGAGTGACCAGGGGGCAGCAAGGAGGCTGGTATACAATGCCACACCTGGTGGGCTAGTTGGAGAGAGGGTCCCCAACTTCTACGTACCTGGTGCTGCTGGTGGTCCCTCGAGGTACTGGAATTAGGAAGAGTTGGGGGAGCAATGAGGGGCTCACAGCCCCTGACTGTGACTCTCCTCATGCCCCCTGCACCCCCAGGGTCACCAGCACCCCCAGCGCACTGTGTCCGCCCGTGCAGCCCGAGATTCCACTGTGCTGCGGCTGCCAGTAGAAGCATTCTCTGCCGTTTTCACCAAGTACCCTGAGAGCCTGGTGCGGGTGGTGCAGGTCAGTGGGCCTTTCACCTCCCTCCATGGACCCCTGCCCATCACTAGCACCCAGGGGTTGGGACCCAGCAGTGTGTCAAGCCCTGCGTATCAGCCCTGACCAGCCAGCGCTCTGGACAGCCAGGCTCCTCCCAGTAGCTGTCTCCCTTGGCCCCCCAGGCTTCTCCCTTCTCACTGCGGGCTTCTCCCTGGCACCTCTCTGGCTCTGCTCTCCTCTTAGTGCTTGCGACCTTGGCCTTGGCTCTGCCCCAGCTTCTCTCCATTCATGGCCCTGTCCCTTGAATGCTTGGTCCCAGCTTTCTCTGGCTCTTAGTACCCCCTCTGCTGACTCATTTGTTCCCTGGCCCTGCCCCTCTTCTGGCCCCCTGCTACCCCTGCCTCTGCAGATCATCATGGTGCGGCTACAGCGGGTCACCTTCCTGGCCCTCCACAACTACCTGGGTCTCACCAATGAGCTCTTCAGCCACGTGAGTTACTCCGAGGGCCCAGGCGTGGGGGGCCTGGAAGGGTGGGCCAGCACATGCCTCCCAGGACTCGCCACAACGGTGCTCTCTGCCCCCAGGAGATCCAGCCCCTGCGCCTCTTCCCTAGCCCTGGCCTCCCCGCCCGAACCAGCCCTGTGCGAGGCTCCAAGCGAGTTGTCAGTGCCGCAGTAACTGAGGAGCCCAGGGAGGCCCCTGGCCGGCCACCTGACCCCACTGGGGCCCCTCTGCCTGGACCTGCAGGTATCTGAGAAGACCCCTGCTGGAGCCCCAGGCACCTCTTGACTAGAGACCCAGGTCTAATTCCTGTTGGCTGCTCAGGGAACCATGGCCTCAGCCCCATGGACCCATTGGAATTACTTTTTTTTTTTCTTTTTTTAAATTTTATTTACTTATTTTTAGAGGGGAAGGGAGGAAGAGAAGGAGAAAAACATCAGTGTATGGTTGCCTCTTGTGCACTCCCTACTGGGGACCTGGCCCACAACCCAGGCATGTGCCCTGACTGGGAATCGAACCAGCAACCCCTTGCTTTGCAGGCCAGCACCCAATCCAATAAGCCATACCAGCCAGGGCTGGAATTACTTTTCCTAGTCTCTCATCCCCAGGGACTCTGAGTTGACTGCTTCCCAGGCCCCCTTCAGTTTCCCAGCCCCAACTATAGGAACCTGAACTTGTGTCTCCCTTAGGGGACCCGGTGAAGCCCACATCCCTGGAAACGCCCTCGGCCCCCCTGCTGAGCCGTTGCATCTCAATGCCTGTGGACATCTCAGGTCTGGGGCCTCAGCTTGGAAGGGGAGGCCGTGGAGCATCTGGGTTGGAATGCAGGCTGGCCAGGGTTGGTTTTTCTTATCTGTGAACTGAGAACCCGGGCAGCACTTTCTGCTGACTTCTTCATGGGTGCTCGTTGAGATGTCGCCCCCGGCTGTGGCGAGGATCCCGAGGGAGTGCCACCATCAATCAGTCACGCCTGCACAGCCATGGTGGTGGCACATGGGTGACGGTTGTTCAGGCCATAGTTGTGGTCACTTTCATCTTTATTGCTTTTCTTATCCCCTGCCCCCTGCAGGCTTGCAGGGTGGTCCACGCTCAGACTTCGACATGGCATATGAACGTGGCCGGATCTCTGTGTCTCTGCAAGAAGAGGCCTCAGGGGGGCCCCAGGCAGCCCCTGTGCGGGTAAGGCACTGCCCTCTCTGCCCTTTTCCCTGTGGAGGCCCCTGAGGGAAGTTGTGTGTGAGCTGGGAAGTCACCGGCCCTGCCCCTGCAGACCCCCACTCAGGAGCTGCGGGAGCAGCCAGCAGGCGCCTGTGAGTACAGCTACTGTGAAGATGAGTTGGCCACCGGTGGCTGCCCCTTCGGGCCTTATCAAGGTCGCCAAACCAGTAGCATCTTTGAGGCAGCAAAGCGGGAGCTGGCCAAGTTGATGAGGATTGAGGTGGGTGGCCTTGGTGCAGGGGGCGAGGTAGAGGGTAGGGGGAGGCCTGGCTGGACTAGTCTAAATGTCCCTCCCTCCCCAGGACCCCTCTCTCCTGAACAGCCGAGTCTTGCTACATCATGCTAAAGCCGGCACCATCATTGCCCGCCAGGGGGACCAGGTGAGGTTGACCCCTGACTTGTAGCTATACAGCTATGACCTAAGACTTCTCTGACCTCTGATCCTTGCTCTTTGACCCTGCATGTGAACCTCTTAGTCTGTGATTTCTAATCCCTTACCCTCAGATCGTGTGACTGACTCCCCCCCAGCTCATCTACCCGTTATCCTCTGGAGCAACTGACCTTTCACGTCCAACCCCTGCACTTTTTTGCTAGGACTGAAACCCTGAGATCTCTCTTACCTGCCTTGGTCCTCCCTGTAACCTGTTTTCTGCCTTTTTGATCCTACAGTACAAAGTTCTGCTCAACCTCTAGTCTGGGCCCCTGCTGGGACGGGCACTCAATAAATGTGTATAAAGTGGAGTCGGGACCTGGAGGCCATGAGCTGGCCATGCCTGGAGGTGTAGGAAACCACCCTATGAAGCCCACTGTTGTCCACGGGACTCGGAGGGCACAGAGGAGCCGGGTCCTGGAGAGAGGGGCTGGATTTGAACCTTGGGCGAGTCATCTAGAAAGTACTCCGCTTCCTCATCTGCAGAGTAGGAGAATAACAGTAACTGTCCATTAGCTTTAAAGGGGAAGTAGTTCTGAGCTGCCCAAGGTTTGCAGGGGTGTGGAGCAGCAGGTCAGGAGTGACACGGAGGACAATGTGACATAGGGACTGAGACCAAAGCACCGCTTGCGGGGCGGAGCGAGGGGTGCCCAGCCTGTTAGCTGGCTGGGGTATTGTTCTATCACTTGGTCAGCTGAGTCAGCTGTCGCTTCAAGCTGCTTATTGCAGGGGTGACACCTTTCTACAGAGGAAGTTGAGTGACACTTTTGCCAGCTGTTCAAGGTTCTTGGCAGTGAGCTCAGGAAGTGTGGCTCTCGGGGGGGCCCCTGGGCCCCACAGCCCCTCGAGGCTTCTCTGGGCCGTCCCCACGTGTCAGGGACCCGACTCTGCTATGCCTCCCGGAGACTCCCACTGGCAGCTTTCTGCCCAGCAGAACTCTGTCCCCCAGCTGGCACTGGGCAACGCAAAGACGCTTTTTTTTATTAACCTGGAAGGGCATTCTAGGCACCCAATGGTCAGCGGCCAGGTGCCAGAACACATGGGACAGCATTCCCCAGGGACAGGGTCAGCGATGCCAAGGCCGAGGAGCCCTGCTCTCCACACGCATCTTCCGAGCTCTGTTTCGTGAAACACCCATATCACGAGCGATCCGTCACCATGTAAGGTTAGGAAACGCTGGCTGCTTCACCTCCCCGTGGAAGTCCCCAGTGCACAGTCACAGCTCCGAAAAGTCCTGCTGTGAAGTGCTTGCTGCCCAACCTGATGGCAAATGGCAGCCTCATGTTAGTTAACTCCCACCCACGTCCCAGACACAGCCTAGGAATTCCGTCTTAAAAGTTTCCAGCATGTATGTGCCCTGCAGTGTTTTGGCATGACCGGGTTTTTGTGAGGTGCCAGGCAGCTCCCTGTGGCAGGTGAGGAGGAAACCGTTCCACATCTGGGCACTTGCAACTCCTTATTTACAAAAGAGTGGGAAAGGGAGGTGTCTGGCTAGGTAGCCTAACCGGAGAGCAGAGGGGCTCCTGCTTGTATTAATTATTTGCTAGGTCCCAGGTCCTGCTGGACAGATGTCGCAGGCTCTGTGCTGCCTGCTGCAGAGGCAGGAAAACCAGGTCCCTGCCCTTGTGGGGCCCACAGTGCTGATGGATATGACAGTCAAACGGTGTAAACTCTCAGGTACTTAGTACATAGACAAAAGCAGCTGTTCTCAGCTGTACAAAGTTCGCCTCAGGCAGGGCAGCATCTCTGAGGAAGTGACTGGCAGCTAAGTGGAACTAGTAGGGAGCAATTAATTAGGTGTAAGGGGAGGAAAGAGCATTCTGGGCAGACAGAACAGCTTGTGCCAGTATCTGGTGGTGAGAAGAAATATGTGGCTCTCTGGGAAATAAGGAAGTCAACAGGCATGGAGTATAACAAGGGAACGGAGAACAAAGGAGACTTGTAATGTTTTGGTGATAGTTTTATTGAAGTGTCATCACATACTATGCAACCCGCCCATTTAAAGAGGACCATTCAGTGATTTTTAGCATGTTTATGGAGTTGCGTAGCTATCACCACTGTCAGTTTTAGAACATTTTTATCACCTTGGAAAGAAACCCCACACACTGTAGCTATCATTTTTCCTACTTCCTAACTCCACCCCACCTGAAGCCCTAAACAGCAACTAATCTTCTGTTTCTATAGATTTGCCTGTTCTGGACCTTCCTATAAAAGGAACCACACTGTGTGGCCTTTTGTGTTTCCCTGAGTGTCAGGTCTTCGGGATCCACCCGCCTTGTGGTGTGTCCATACTTCACTGCTTCTTGTGGCCGAGTCACAGCCCACTGTGTGGGTATTCAGCATTTCAATCATGTGTTCATCTGCTGGCGTGCTTTTGGGTTATTTCTACCTTTTGGCTGATACACACAGTGCTGTTGTGAACGTTCTTGTACACATTTCTGGGTTGACATGTTTTCATTTTTGGTAGGTAGATGTCCCGGAGTCAAATTGCTGGGTCATATGGCAACTCTACTTTTAACTCTGAGTAGTTTTCCACAGTGGCTGCACCATTTTACATTCCCACCAGCAGTGTACGAGGGCTATGATTTCTCCACATTCTAACATTTTTTTATCCTAGCCTTCCTAGTGCATGTGAAGTGGCGTCTCATGGTTTCGACTGGCATTTCCCTAATGATTCAGGATTTGGAGAAGTCTAGTGAGATCCTTTGCCCATGTTTAAATTGTGTTATTTGTCTTCAAGCATTCAGTTATAAGATTTGTGTATATAATCTGGATTCAAGACCCTTAGCAGAAGCCCTGGTTGGCATAGCTTAGTGGATTGAGCATGGGCTGTGAACCAAAGTGTCGCAGGTTCGATTCCCAGTTAGGGTACATGCCTGGGTTGCAGGCCATGACCCCAGCCACCGCACATTGATGTTTCTCTCTCTCTCTCTCTCCCCCTCTCTCCCCCACTTCCCTCTCTAAAAATAAATAAATAAAATCTTTTTTAAAAAAGCTCTATATTTAAAAAAAAAACACCCTTAGCAGACAATATTTGCAAATATTGTCTCCCATACTGGGGATTATCAATTCACTTTTAATTTAGATAAAGTCCAGTCCATCTATTTTTTATTTTGTTGCTTGTGCTTTTGGTGTAATATTCAAGAATCCATTGCCAAATTCGGGGTCATGAAGATGGCATCCTATACATTCGTTGAAGAATTTTATAGTTTTAGCTCTTACGTTCATTATCTTTGGTCCATTTTGACATGGTATAAAATGAGGGCCCAACTTGATTCTTCCATGTGGCTGTTCAGTCGCCTAGATGAGCACAGGGTTTAAGTTTGGTCACACCCCTACGTAGCCAGTCCTTGCAGCCTCTTGGTGGCTGTGTTGAAAAGAATTCCTGAGCCTTAATCTGGACCCAAGAGTTTGGTGACCCAATAGCAACGTCTGCTCTGGGTGCTGAATTATATGGAGCTGTATAGGCTGCTTGGCTGAGCTATGGAAATCCTTCACTCCTTCCTCCCAGGCCGCCTGTGGAGTGAACTGACCTGAGCTGGGGGTGGAAGGCTGGCCCTGTGCCCACCTCTTGGTCCCTCCCCACACAGGACGTGAGCCTGCACTTCGTGCTCTGGGGCTGCCTGCACGTATACCAGCGCATGATCGACAAGGCTGAGGACGTGTGCCTGTTTGTGGCACAGCCTGGGGAGCTGGTGGGGCAGCTGGCTGTGCTCACCGGGGAGCCTCTCATCTTCACACTGCGAGCCCAGCGAGACTGCACCTTCCTGCGGATCTCCAAGTGCGACTTCTATGAGTAAGACTGGACCCTATGTTAGGGCAGGACTGTCGCCTAGAGGGTGACTGTCCTGGCCCGGCTCCATTCTGCTATGGGAAATGCCATCCCTCTGACGGTTTATACCTTAACAGGGCAGTTTTGGGCCCTTCCAGTCCCACCTCCAGGGCATCAGCCAGCCCTGTTCACTTCCTAAAGGCAGTTCCAGGACATGCCGGGTCCACGCACCCCCATCCTTCATCCACAGGATCATGCGGGCACAACCCAGTGTGGTGCTGAGTGCTGCTCACACGGTGGCTGCGAGGATGTCTCCCTTTGTGCGCCAGATGGACTTTGCCATCGACTGGACAGCGGTGGAGGCCGGACGTGCGCTGTACAGGTGCAGCCCCACCCCAGCCTCGCTGCTCAGGCCCTGCCTAAGACCCTGCTGGACCCTATATGACCCGCCCCCACCCCAGGCAGGGTGACCGCTCTGACTGCACCTACATCGTGCTCAATGGGCGGCTGCGCAGCGTCATCCAGCGCGGCAGCGGCAAGAAGGAGCTGGTGGGCGAGTACGGCCGTGGGGATCTCATTGGCGTGGTAAGCGCGGACGCACCCACTGACCTCTGATCTCTCCCAGTCCAGTTTTCCACCCCGCCCCTAACACACTTCATCCCGAGTAATATGACCGGGTGGCAAACAAGGCCCTGGACCTGTGGCCTCGCCCAGTCCACTTTTCTGTGCTCCTTTGAGGAGTGGAGGAACCTCCTCACGGTGGTGACTCTTTTCTGACTCAGTGCTCAGACCTCTTTCCATCAGAAGAGGGGACCCTTCCCCGGTGGACCCCTGTATTTTCTCTCCCTCCCCGGAGCCCTAATGGGTATCCAGGCTTGGTTCTTTCAACCCCCATCTCGGGGGATACTGAGTAAAGCGGAACCGCTTCCTCGCTGCACCGACAGTCAGCCTCCCCCTTACCTATCCGGAGCCTCCTGGCCCAAGCAGCTCTGGTCATACACGCGGTCCCCCAGGTGGAAGCGCTGACACGGCAGCCACGCGCCACCACGGTTCACGCGGTGCGTGACACGGAGCTGGCCAAACTCCCCGAGGGCACCCTGGGCCACATCAAACGACGATATCCGCAGGTGCGGCTCCTCGGGCATGTGGGCTGGGCTTTCGGGGTGGGGGCGAGGCCATAAGGTGTGGAGGCAGGATTCTTGGCAGTGGATCCCAGGTAATGGGAGGGAAAGGTGAGGGTCTCACTGCCCGTCCAATCTCACTGGAGCCCGGACCTCCAATGCCAGGTCGTGACCCGCCTCATTCACTTGCTGAGCCAGAAAATTCTGGGGAATTTGCAGCAGCTGCAAGGACCCTTCCCAGGTAAGACCCGACAGGTCCCCGGGAATGCTGGGGGTTGTAGTCCGAGGTGTAGGACGCTGGGAGAGGGAGCCCTGGGCCCAGGGCATGATGGGAAACGTAGTCCCGCACGGGCGGTTTGGAGGGAGGAGGTGGGTTCTAGCTCCCGGAAATGCTGTGGGATGGAGTTCGGCCCTGCCGTGGGCACGCGGGAAAGGGACTGGTAGACTCAGGGAGTATTTGTTTGTGGCATCTGAAAGATCAGTCGTGTTGAGGGGCCGGAGTCCTGAGGGCTGAGCTTTGTCCTGGGAGTCAGCACTTGGTTGAGGGATGGCGACCACGTCCTAGACCAGAGTGTGCTGGGAAATGGAGTTCGTGAGTGGCGTTTGGGCTCCAGGGTAATTTGAGAAGTGGCCTTTGAAGTTGCCCGCACACTGGGAGGTGTGGCGTCCAGGGAAATGGAGTCGGGTTTGAGGTGTGTAGAAATATGGGCCTGAGATTGGCGACCTCTGTGCACCCCTTTTCCCAGGGGTTTCTGTCCCATCAGCCTAGACTCCTGGCTCCCCAGGGCAGTGGAAAGCAGTGGCGGAGATCTGCTTCACAGTCAGGATCTGTCCCAGCTTACTCCCCCCTCCCCCTCACCGGGGCTGAACCGCACATACAAATACCTGCGTATCCCCTCCTGGCTGCTCAGGCTGCCCTCGGCAGGGTCCTTGAACAGCCATGGCGGTTGAGACGTTGTGATCTTGGGTTTCTGAGAGCCACTCCGTTGATGCTCTACAGGAAAGGAATTCCCCAGTGAGCACCTAGAATGTGCCAGACACTTTCCCAGGCACTGGGGTGAAAGAGTGCACAGGCAGACAAGGCCTTGGGGTGGGGGGTTACAGCACACATACACACACACACACACACACACACACGGCAAATCACCAGACAAGTATTGTGAAGAAGACAAAACAGAGTCTTCATCGAAGGTAGCCGGTAATTAGGGGGTGGTGAGCCCAGACAAATGCTGTGGGGCTGGATACTGAAGAGAACTCAGAAGGCTCTGCACACAGGGTTTGGTGGTTTTGAAACACTTCAGGGAGGAATGTGAGTGATAGGGGGAGCTAGGCTGGGGCCTGTCACGTGGGGGCTGGGAGCATGGAAAGGCCTGTGAGCTGACACGCACTGTTTCGGGAAGCACCTGGAGGCCGTGAGCCCCTCATGCGAGCTGAGGAGGTTAATGGGAGCCTGGGGTGTTAGCTGGGAAGCTGGGAGGCCGTAGATGGTCAACGGTATATTTGTTTCTGCTTAGTTTTGTGTTCAAATTCCTTCAGTGGACAGAGGCACTCAGGCCAGAACAGGGTGGGGCACTGATAGGTCAGCGCAGGCCCACTGGGGAATCAGGGTGGTTGTAGGGTTGTTTACCAGATGCCATCAAGCACATTAGGGCCAAAAGTGAAGGTCAGATGGCCCAGTCTTGTTAGGAGAGGAGAAAGTGCGAAGCTGTGGGTCCAGAACTGAGGCCATGACCTTTACTGTGACCTCCACTGTGGTCTCACTAAGTCTCAGCCAAGAGACAGGGGTTGGGGATTTCTGAGGAGGAGGAGGAGGGTCTCCCTCTCAGAACACAGGACTGTACAGCAGATTTCATCCTTTGGCATCTCAACAGGCTCGGGACTAGGTGTCCCCCCTCACTCAGAACTCACCAACCCAGCCAGCAATCTGGCCACGGTGGCAGTCCTGCCTGTGTGTGCCGAGGTGCCCATGGTGGCCTTCACGCTAGAGCTGCAGCATGCTTTGCAAGCCATCGGTCAGTCGGTAGAAGGGGTGTGGGTGAGGGCTGACCACTGGCTTCTGCAGGGTACATGGGTGGGCATTGGCCAGTGAGTGGGGAGGCCTGGCAATTTCATAGGGGGTGGGGCAGGATTATTCTCTTCTGGGAGAGATCCCCAGCTCTGTGGACCTGGGCTCCTAACTCCCCTTCCTCACCCATCCTCAGGCCCCACACTCCTCCTCAACAGTGACATCATCCGGGCACGCCTGGGTGCCTCTGCACTGGACAGGTGTGTGTTGGGGTGCAGAGGGGTGGGGTTGCAAGGGGTGAGCTTGAAGCATAGGATTCTTTCAGATCCAGTTCCAGGTCTAGGCTGTGAGCTGAGGGGCATGCTCCCCACCTCTCCAGGCGGTGGGATGAATCTGCCCCAGGGGGACCTGTGTCGAGGGAGCCTGGGTGTATGTCTAAGCCCCCTCTCCCCAGTAGTGGAGCAGTGATGCTCTCTGAGCTCATGAGACTGGAGATCAGCCCCAGGGTTACTTTCTCCTATCCCCCCTCAACCGCAGCATCCAGGAGTTTCGGCTGTCAGGGTGGCTGGCCCAGCAGGAGGACACACACCGCATCGTGCTCTACCAGACAGACTCATCCTTGACGCCCTGGACCCTGCGCTGCCTGCGCCAGGCCGACTGCATTCTCATGGTGGGCCTGGGCGACCAGGAGCCCACGCTTGGCCAGGTCTGAAGACTGCACAGTGACCACACTCCTGGGACCCATCTCCCCCTCCAGTGCCTGCACCAGGCCATGTGCACCCTCAGCGTGGGGCCAGGCAAAACCCAGGGACCCAAGCTCAGCCACGGCTTTGGGCAAAGAGGAAACCACTGGCGATTGGTGACACCCCCCTCCTCTCCCCTGCAGCTGGAGCAGATGCTGGAGAATACGGCAGTGCGTGCCCTCAAGCAGCTTGTCCTGCTGCACCGTGAAGAGGGCCCAGGCCCCACACGTACAGTGGAGTGGCTCAACATGCGCAGCTGGTGCTCAGGACACCTGCACCTGCGATGTCCCCGCCGCCTCTTCTCGCGCCGCAGCCCTGCCAAGCTGGTAAGGGCAGGATCCAAAGAAAAGGCCCCCTTGCCCCACCTTCTTGGGGCTTGGTTACTGGAGGGTGTGGCTACTGGAGGGGCGTGGCTTAGGGACCTGCAGGCCCTGGCCTGCAAATCCAGATGCTACCTCCTACACCCCCATCTTCATGGGTCTCTCTGCCTTCCCATCCCAGCACGAACTGTATGAGAAGGTGTTCTCCAGGCGCGCAGACCGGCACAGTGATTTCTCCCGCCTGGCGCGGGTCCTCACTGGCAACACCATCGCCCTGGTACTGGGTGGAGGCGGGGCCAGGTGAGGGGATGTGGCCAGCACTCGCAGGGGCTGGGCCTGGTGCCTGTGGGGTGGAGCTTACATCCTGGATGAGATTCCCATAGGGACGTGGAGGACAACTGGTTCTTGGCCAGCCGGGGAGATGGGAGAAGGGTCTCCACTGGGCATGCACCTAGGATTCCCAGTGGGTCACCGGTCTCCTACTCCTCACAGGGGCTGCTCACACATTGGGGTGCTGAAAGCATTAGAGGAGGCGGGGGTGCCTGTCGACCTAGTGGGCGGCACTTCTATTGGCTCCTTCATTGGGGCCCTTTACGCAGAAGAGCGAAGCGCCAGCCGCACTAAACAGCGGGCCCGGGAGTGGGCCAAGGTGTGTATTGGGGACCTCCTCACCCCGGGAGCACCCGAAAACATGACCCCATGGGTACTTCTGGGTTCCTTCTGCCCTTTTTCTGATTTAATTTGTGGACCCTTATAGAGATAAGGTGACCCTTTGTCACCTCGTGCCTAGCGATCCTAGTCCTGTTTCCCAGCTTGAGCAGTCAGCCTTCTTAGTGACTGCTTGTTAGGACCCCAAGTGGTTCCTGTTTCAGCCCAGCTCACCCCTTGCCTCAGAGCATGACCTCGGTGCTGGAGCCTGTGCTGGACCTCACGTACCCGGTCACGTCCATGTTCACGGGGTCGGCCTTCAACCGCAGCATCCACCGAGTCTTCCAGGACAAACAGATTGAGGTGTGCCTTTCCCCAGCCCACTCTGTCCCTGCTCTTCCCCACAGGTGTCCCCCTCCTCCCTGACATTGGTCCCTGTCCCCATAGGACCTGTGGTTGCCATACTTCAACGTGACTACGGACATCACTGCCTCAGCCATGCGTGTTCACAAAGATGGTGGGTGTCCTGGCCACCCCCACCAACCCACTGGGGCTGCCTGGGGAGGGGAGGCAGGTGGGCAGCCAAACATCGGGAACACTGTTAACACGAGTGACCGTCCGTCCCGACCTGATTGCCGAGCACTAACCATCACCTACTAATGCCCCAGAGGTCCCAGGTATGTCTGTCCTTAGGGGTAGGGCCCGTGAGGCTAGTGGGGGCCTCATCCCCTCACGCCATCCCTGCAGGCTGCGTGTGGCGCTACGTCCGGGCCAGCGCCTCCTACTGCCCCTACCTGCCCCCGCTGTGCGACCCCAAGGACGGGCACCTGCTGGTGGACGGGTGCTACGTTAACAACCTGCCAGGTCAGCAAGCCCGCCAGGCTGGCCGGGCCTCGGAGCGTGTCTGAGCATGTCCGTGCGTGTCTGTGTCTGTGTGTCCCGCTGGGCAGGCTCCCTGTGGCGGTACGTGCGCGCCAGCATGACGCTCTCGGGCTACCTGCCCCCGCTGTGCGACCCCAAGGACGGGCACCTGCTCATGGACGGCGGCTACACCAACAACCTGCCAGGCAAGTGGCTGCCCGCTCACGCGTGTGCACGCATGCGCACGCACACAGGGAGTGAGGGGCCCTGCACAGGCACACAGCAGGCAGACGCCCCTGAGGACACGTGTGAAAGCAGACCCGTGCAGAGATGAGGGCACACGCAGATGCGTGCATGATCCATGGGTGGGGTGTGCAGTTGGGGAATATATTCCCATGGAAGACGCAGACAGATGTCACAGACTGCACCCAGCGTAGAGCGTGAGGACAGGGCGGGGCACCTGCATGCGTGCACAGCAGCAGCACAGGTGCTCAGACGGCAGCTAGGGCACTCATGTGGCCACAGGGTTAGGTGGACGTGCATAGGTACAAACACATGGGTGAAATCGGGCGCATGTCCTCACATGTCCATCTACCCACACTCACCCTGCAGTGCTTCCTGACATGTGCATACTTGTGTACTCAGATTGTGGGGCACTTCAAACAGCACGCTCAACTTCCTTTCATACTCTCTGACTTATGTGCAGATGGAAGGTGGGCCAGTGTGCGACTTAAAGTTGTGCACTCCCAGAAGTGTGTGTGCATACACACATAAGTAGACACGTTCGCTGGCTGCACACACATGTGCAGCCCGTAGGTCAGGGGTTGGCAAACTCTGCCCTGCAGGCCAAAGCCAGCCCCGAGCTGACTTTGTAAATAAAGTTTTATTGATATGCAGTCACACCCAGTCATTTACTCACTGTCTGTGGCTGCTGTTGTGCCATAGTGGTGCAGCTGAGTATTGTGACAGAAACCATGTGGCCTGCAAAGCTAAAATTATTTGTTCTCTGGCCCTTTCCAGAAAAAATTTGCCAACCCCTGTATAGCTGCACGGTGCACATGCCCACAGTGACACAGCCACACACCTGCGTGTGTGTGCAGACCCGGGGGGTGGGCATGTTTGGATGCACGAGGAAACAGGTGTTGACCTAGGGACATGAGGACTGAAGTGACTCAGCTGTGTCCAGGGCTGTGCACAAAGATGTGGGCACCCCCGGGGTGTGTGTATCCACAAGCACACATGGACAGGAGATGCACACAGATCACAGACACACGTAGGTGCCCACAGACATGGACATGTGGTCCCAAATGGACAGACGAGCTCGTCAGGGACACATGCAAAGCCCGACAGAGACTCGGTGTCTTCCCGGACTGGGCCTTGTTGTGGGACCCTGTCCCCATCCTCCCAGGTTCCCCCCGACCCACTCAGTGACCCTCGGTGGGTCACATGGACCCATGGGCACCCCTCCCCCCACTCTGCCCTGTCTTCCTGCCTTTTGTCCCTGCTTTTGGCTCTCTGTCCCTTGTCACAGCCCCCGAGTCCCTCTTTCTACTTTTCTCCCTCCTCCCACATCTCTGACCCTCAATCTCCGCCCACAGATCCTTGCTAACACTGTCCCCCATGTTTCTCTCCCTGTGGCTCTGTCTGCTGTCCTCTGTGACTTCTGTGTTTCTCGGTTTCCTTACTCCCCAGCCTCCCTTATCTCTCCCTGTCTCCGCGTGTCCTTGTGACTCTTCATCTCTGCGCATCACTCTCCTTCCACACATCTTTCCCCAACACCTTTGCCCCTTTGCTTCCGTATCCTCTGTCCCTATGACCTCGGCTCCTCCCCCGAAAGCCCGAACATCTGCCCCACCTCCTCCGCATCACTGGCATCAGTTTCCATGTCATTTGCATGCTGGCATGTTGTCTGTATGGGTGGTTTTGTGTAACCATTTGCATGATGGTGTTTGTGGGACTGGGTTGAACTTTCCTGCTCCGGGCCCTGGTGGGTAGCTGCCCGCTGACCCGCTGGCCCCACAGCGGACATCGCCCGCAGCATGGGTGCCAAGACGGTCATTGCCATTGATGTGGGGAGCCAGGACGAGACAGACCTCAGCACCTATGGAGACAGCCTGTCTGGCTGGTGGCTGCTGTGGAAGCGGCTAAACCCCTGGGCCGACAAGATCAAGGTTCCAGACATGGCCGAGATCCAGTCGCGCCTGGCCTATGTGTCTTGCGTACGGCAGCTAGAAGTTGTCAAGTCCAGCTCCTACTGCGAGTACCTGCGCCCCCCCATTGACTGCTTCAAGACCATGGACTTTGGGAAGTTTGACCAGATCTATGTGAGTGGGTGGGAGTGGCCTCGTGTTTGTGTGGGGGGCTGGCAGAGCTTTACTAGTGAAAGCGCAGAGCAACATGAAGGGAAGGGTCCTAGGGCTCCGTTCCCAAATGGGCTCTGTGGGGAGTAAAGCAGTCATCAATCAGTGATGCCTGCATTGAGTGCAGCAAAGGACTGTGATGCTCACGTGCTGAGTATCAACTAAGCTGCTTATGTGCCAGCTTCACTGCCTGAAGCACTGTGTAGAGATTTCTGCTTTTGTGGGAATGAGGACAGTAATCAACTAGTAATGTCTGCCCTGAGTCAGTGAGGGATGGAATGGAGCAGGGTGGGCATCGTGTGCCACTGACCCTGAAAACTATGACCCGTGCCACCTGAAACTGACCACCAGCTGCTGCCCAGAGCCCTGTGTAAGGAGTGTCTGGTGCTCTTACAGGGCTAACTGGGAAAGCATGCCCTGATGGATCAGTGATGTCTGTCATGGGCATGGGGGTGGCAACATCCACAGGTGCACTGCATGTCTGGAGAACTTGGAATGAGGTTGCCCACCACCATCTTGGGTTGTTGGGTGCTTGGCACATGGCATGGGACAAGTAGGAAAGAATGCAGGGTGACTGGTAATGCCTGGCAGGTGCACAGAATGGGGGATGTGGGGGTGAGTGTGCCACATACAGCTATCTGTGCAATAGGGTTAGTGTTAAATGCCAGCTCCCCCAAAGCTTTAGGCTTTTGAGGGGCCAGGGAAGGGGCAGGCAACATGGGAATGAGCAGAGAGGACGAGGCAGAGAACAGGTGGGGGAGTTGCAGCATGGATAGCCTCGGCCCCCTCACTTCCTGCAGGATGTGGGCTACCAGTACGGAAAGGCCGTGTTTGGGGGCTGGAGCCGGGGCGACGTCATTGAGAAGATGCTCACGGACCGGCGGTCCGCGGACCTCATCGAGAGCCGCCGCGCTGATGTAAGCAGGCGACCGCCCTGCCCCACTGGGTCTCTCCTAGGCCTCAGTCACCCCAGATCTTCCTGGGTTTTGCTGACTCTCTCTATACCACCCGCAGGTCCTGGCCTTCCCCAGCTCTGGCTTTACGGACTTGGCAGAGATTGTGTCCCGGATCGAGCCCCCCACTAGCTATGTTTCTGACGGCTGTGCGGATGGTGAGGACTCCCCCAGGGCAGGCAGCCTGTGGTCGGTGGGGTGGGGCTGGAGATGCCAGAGCAGCCCTTGCCTACTCACCTTCACACTGCTGCCCGGCTTCCAGGGGAGGAGTCGGACTGCCTGACAGAGTATGAGGAGGATGCGGGTCCAGACTGCTCCCGGGACGAAGGGGGCTCGCCCGAGGGTGCCAGCCCCAGCACAGCCTCAGAGATGGTGAGAGGGACACCTGGGCCTCCGCAAGGTGGGGTAACACAGTGGATGCATGCTGAGGGGTACGAACCGGGGTCCCATTCCGGTGACATGTGTGTGGCACCCCTGTTCCTGCAGGAGGAGGAAAAGTCAATTCTCAGGCGCCGGCGCTGTCTGCCACAGGACCCTCCTGGCTCGGCTGCAGAGGCCTGAGGACCTGCAGGGGGGCCCCCAGAGCTAGGCTCCCCTCTGCTTGCTGCTATGCCTGCGACCTCCCAGGCCCACACACTGGATTGTGCACTGATGACCCTCGGAAGCCCCTCCCAATAAACCTCCCCCTCTGGAGGTGGGCCCATGTCGTCTGTAAATGTTTCCTACATGTAAGTGCAGAGGCAGCTCGCCACACCTTCTGTGCTCAGGATGGCTGGGGCGGGACCTTCTCCCAGTGACCCCTGTACCCCGCCTCAGACTGAGCCCCTCGGACTGTGAGGGCCCTCCCAGAGCTTGCCTGTAGTCCTACTGTGTGCTGGTTTTGGACCACAGAGCCTCCTGGTACCACATGCAGTCCCTGGGGATCCCAGAGGCCCCTAGGTACCATCACAGCACCACCCAGGTTCCCTTCTAAGCTCCACAGCCCCAGGTCCTGGGCTGGCTCTCTGGTGTGCGGTCACTCCTGAGTTTTCTGTGTGTTCCTACAGTGTGCACTGCTGAGCCTGGCTCCTGGAAGACCGTGTGCACACACATACACACGCATGCAGACACAGGGTGCAACAGCTTGACTCTCTGAGGCCCCTAGACATTGCTCCTCCTATGTGCTCAGCCGAGGCCACACAGTGAGCCGTCCCTGCTGTGCGCCATGGCTCAGTGTGCTGGCGTTCCGGGGAAGAGCTTGAGACTGTGGGGTCAGCCTGCCTGGTATGAAAGCCCTGCCTGGCCTCCACCAGTGGCCCTGGGCTCCCTACCCGAGCTCTCAGGGCCTCAGCCACCTCACCTGTGAGGTGGGGAGGCCACTAGTACTGGCCTTGGTAGGTGCTTCTGTTACCTGACTCTGCTCCCAGAAAGGGGTGGAGCAGAGGGGCAAGGCTGGAGGCCAGGGACCAGAGAGTGAGGACGAGGCCTCACTAAGGGCAGCAGGCATGGAGACAGTGAAGGGACAATGCCCAAGAAACATTTACAATAAAGTCTGGCAGCCCTGGCTAGGGAGCTCAGTTGGTTAGAGCATTGTCCCAATACTCGAGGCTGCGGATTCAGTCCCCGGTCAGGACACATGAGAATCAACCAGTGGTGCACAAAGAGGTGGAGCAACAAATCGATGTTTCTCTCTCCCTCCCTGCCTGCTTTTCTAAAAAAAAGTCAGCAGAACATAGAGATGGGCAGGCGGGGCTGAGGATGCCAAGGAGGGTGAGGGGAGCTTAGCATAGGTGTCGGCATCTTTACGGGGTAAGGGGGGCAGGAGCAGGGAAGATGCTGGGCTGCATTTAGAGCTCCATGAGTTTGAGGAGCTAAAGAGACCTCCGGGGAAGGTGGTGGGGGTGCGGGACCTCTGAGGATAGGAACTTGAGAGAGAGTTCTGGGAACAAGCCTGGAGGTGTTGAGACAATGGCGGAGATTGATGCTGTGTAGACAGATGAGGTCCAGGGAGAATGTGACAGGTAAGAATGGCCCTGGGGGTCAGGTGTGTCCTACTGTGTGTGGCTGCTAACTCTACATGCTCCTCTGAACTCCCCTTCTGGCCATGAAAACACCCAGCAATTTAAACGTGCCAGGGTGAGTTGGGCTTCCTAACTCTGGGGACTCCAGGTTTGGGCCTGCTACTCCTCAGGGAGGCTTGGGCTGAGCTGGAAAGGGGCAGGAGCGTCCCAAGTCCCCAGGTGGGTTTGTTTGCTGGGGCTGCCCTAACCAAGTGCCACAGGCTGGGACCTCACTGCTCTGGAGGCTGGAGTCCGAGGCTGAGGTGCCTGCAGGGTTGGTTCCTTCTTGGCTCTTGGATGGCCGTTGTCTCCCCATGTCCTCCGGGCTCCTCCCACTCTGCTGCCCACACCCTAACCTCTCATAATGGGTGTCGACCTCACTCTCACCAGAGCCACCTCAGCCTCGAAGTGGCCTGCAGAGGGCCATGTCACTGTAACTGCTCCTTAACTAGAGGCAAGGAACTTGGCACTGCTGCTGGGTAGAAACAAGGTGGGGGCGAGATTTGGCCAAGGGCCTTGGGTCTGCTGCCTGTGTCTCACGAGACCGCCAGTCACACTGAGTCAGGGAGGGCACACCGTAACAGGCTCATTTTCCCTAAAGTCCTCATGTGAGGGTAGTTTTTAAAAACTGATTTGAGAGAGCAAAACTTCACCATGAGAGAGAAACATTGATCTGCTGCCTCCTGTGTGCACCCCAACTGGGGGTTAAATTCACCATCTAGGCATGTGCCCTGATCCGGGATTGGACCTGCAGGCTTTCAGTGCACAGGATGGTGCTCCAGCCTACGGAGCCACCCAGCCAGGGTACAGGTTCATTTTTTCACTCAGCTGCCTCCTTAAACACCATCTGCAAAGACAGCATGTGCTCATGCTGCAGTCCCGGGGGTTAGGGCTTTAGCATGTGATGTGGGGGCAGGGGACACAGTTCAGCCCCTGAACCGGGGAAAGGATCACTAGCGTGGTGAGGCCACGCAGAGCACTGGCCTGGAGTTACACCACCTGATGTGAATTCCCATTTCTTCCAAATTTTGCAAGCAAAAGACCTGGCTTCTCTGAGGTTTGGCTCCTGAGTGAGTTTCTTGGTGTCGTAAATAACAGATCACACTACACTCCTTCAGTTCTGGAGGGCAGAATGGTGAACTAGAACTCCTCCCTCTGGGGAATCTGGTCTCAGGAAGTCAGCACTGTGGGCAGCAAGGACACTGGGTGGGGTGCTGCTGAAGCCCCCCTTTCTGCCTGCCCAAGACCCCAACAGCCCTGCCCCCTCCAGGGTTTTGTGTTTTTTTTAAGATTTTATTTATTTATTTTTAGAGAGGGAAGGAGGGAGAAAGAGAAACACCAATGTGCAGTTGCTGGGAGCTGTGGCCTGCAACCCAGGCATGTGCCCTGACTGGGAATCAAACCTGTGATGCTTTGGTTCGCAGCCCGCACTCAATCCACTGAGCTACGCCAGCCAGGGCTCTCCCCCAGGTTTTCAGCAGACGGAAGTTCAGCCCCCACTTACTTGTCAGCATCTCTGCCCATCCCCACTCATGCCGCTCCAACTGCACCAACATCCTTTCCATCCCTGAACATCATAGGTTCACGCCTCGAAGGCCTTTGCTCTGAGGAACAAAATAAGTCTGTTCTCAAATATGGCATCTTCAGACTCTGAGACTGCTGACGTGTCCCCCGTACCTCTCTTTCCCTGCCTGTAAGTCACAGTCATTCTCCACCATCATTTTACGTGTTCATCTCTCTACCCGACATGCTCCAACGTGGGTTTCCCCATGGGAGAAACCTTCACAGAGGAGCCCTTGGCTCTCAGGTACTCGATGAATGATTTTTGAATGGGATGAAGCCCTGAAGATAAAGCAAGGATGCCTGAGATGTCTCCCACTCTCAAGGAACTATGAAATCTTGCACTGAAACCATGCAATGTTCTCTTTCCTTCAGGCCCGTATAAACACCACCAGCAGCGACAACAATAGTGATTAATTTATGGCAAGACTGCCACATGGTGGGCATATCTATTCTCTCTTTGTTTCCTCACAGTAGCTCTGGAGAACACGGTACGATCCCGTCGAGGAGCAAACTGAGGCTCAGAGATGTGTCTGAGTCACACAGCTGAGTGATGGGGTCAGGAGTCGTGTTAAGCTTACACCCCAACCTGTGCTGTTTCCCCAGGAAGTGGGTCTGTTGAGGTTCCCACCGTAGGCTGCAGTCCTGGGAGCGGCACTTGGTCCTCAAGAAACAAGTCCTCCATGAGCCTGGGAGTCCCTAGAACCTACTGCTAAGGTGTCCCAAGTCTCTCCAACTTAGGCTGTTGTCAACCACCCTTACCTTCTCACTCATCCTGGATGGATGGGACCCCTGGCACCTTGGGATTTGTTGGGATGGAGTCTGTTAGACCCTGAATTGTGCCCCTCCATTTATATGTTGAAGTCTTAACCCCAGCACTCACAATGAGACTATATGGAGACAGGGTCTTTACAGAGATAATGAAGTTAAAATGGGGTCTTTAGGGTGGGTCCTAATCCACTATTGCTGTTCTGATACACAGAAGGAATTTAGATACACACACACACACACACACACAGAGGGAAGACAATGTGAAGACACAGGGAGAACATCATCCATAAATGAAGGAAGGTCTGGACCACCAGCTATTAGGAGGGGGGCTTGGAGCAGTCTCTCCCAGCCTCAGGAGAAACCAACCCTGATAACTACCTGACTTCAAACTTCAGCCTCCAGGACTGCGAGACCACACATTTCTGCTGTTCAAGCCCCTAGTCTGTGGTCCTTTGTTATGGCAGCCCCAGGGGACCAATGGAGGGCCCTTGGCTGGAGCCAGGTGCCTCCATTCTGCTTTCAGCAGTGGCTGCACCAGTTTACCGCCCCCCCACCCGCCCCGCCCGCGACAGTGCATGAGGGCTCCCTTTCCCCACGTCCTGTGAGGGAAGTGTTCTCGCGGAGAGTGGCGGTGGTTGTACAGCTCTGTGAATACACGACGGCCCATCGAGTCCCACCCTTTCGGGCGGGGAGTTACTCTGTGCGTGAATCAGATCCACAGAAAGGGCGGGGCACCTTTGGGAAGAGAAGACTCAGTGATTGACAGTAGGAACCTGGACTTCTCTCAGAGCGAGGGGACTCTGCCCCTTGTCAGCTGGGTGGCTCAGATTTCTCACCTGTCTCTTACATAATTTTAGTCCCCAACTCAAAAGGTTGCTTTGTGATTTAAATAAAATGAAACATTCCTACGAGGACACACGCACAAGCACGCAAGCACTCAGGGCCCACAGCCCTTTCTGGATGGCTTCTTATTTCTCTGCCACCAGGGGGCGATCCTGCCGCGCTGTCTGAGAATCTGGCCCCAGGTGTGCAGACTTCAGGGGTGGAGTTTTCCGGTGGGGAGTTCAGTGCGCCTCGGTCCGCGGTCGCAGTGACTAACTCGTCGCTTGTTTTGTCCTTTAGGGTAAACAACATTCATTGGGGAGTGGGGAGTGCTTTTTTCACTATTAAGTGATTATCGTGCGCTTAAAATAAATTTTAAAAACAAAGCATAGAAGTAAAGGTACTATGCCCTGGCCAGGTGGATCAGTTGGTCGGAGCCTCGTCTGGTAAACCAAAAGGTTGCCGGTTCAATCCCCAGTTGGTCCAGGCACATAGGGGGGGCAACCGATGAATGTTTCTCTCTCACATCCATGTTTCTCTCTCCCTTCCTTTCTCTCTCTCAAATCAATTAACAAAAAGTAAAGGTAATGTGTGTTCATTTGCAAATATAGATCCATGAAAACATTTGGAAAACAGTATAAAAAAGGAAAACAAGCCATCCAAATTTCACTGTCTAGATGTGAACATTGCTGCTATTTTCTTCTCCTTTCCCAGTTTCTCACTTCACGTTCACTTTAAATGTCTAGTTTTGCTTTTTTGGAAACTTGAAGCCATAAAAAAAAAAAAAGATGGACAGATATGACGACATGACAAAGATGAAAGACCAACAAAGCAACAGCCTGGAAGGAAGTATTTGCAACATAAGTGATAGGCAAGAAGTTGGTAGTCGTTCATGTTTATTAAACACTTACGCACCCAGCTGCTCTAGCTGCTGCCCACACTCACTGCTGTAATGTCAGCCTCTGAGACAGAGGCTGTCACTGTCTCCGTCCTACAGACGGGAAAGAGAGACACAGAGGAGGTAAGCGACTTGCCACAGGTCACGGCCAGTAAACATCAGACCTTGGATCAAAGCTTCTTGGCCCCACAGCTCATACTCTGAACCCTTACCTCATTATGTGATTTTTGTAGAGTCTATGTTGACACCAGGACTGTGTAAGCAGTAGAAACATAAACACTATATAACAGTAGAAACACAAACAGCAAATAAATAAATAAACAAATATCAACATGTTCAACCGTCCTAGTAATCAGGCAAATCTTAGTTTTCTTTCTTTTAATTTTTTTCTTTTCTCCCCTGTTTTTATTCTCTAACCTAGAGTTTCTATTCTTTAATTTAGCAAATGTCAAAAATATCAACTATATCCAGTTTTAACAGAGAATTGGATAAATAGTATGCATTGTCACACTGTTGGGCAAGGAAAGTGTACATTACTGGAAGTTTTGGGGGAGGGAATTTGACGGTGGTTGAACACAGTATTTACAGTGCATCACTGATGCACCCATTCCGCAGCCCACAGTCATGTCCATTAACACAGGGCCTGGTGACGTGTGCTCCTTGCAGTCTGCCTCGCCACAGAGCTGCGGTTCATGAAACCGAAACACAGACAACAATCAGAGACTGACAGCAGGAGCGTCATTAGAGGCATCAGGGCATGGCGTGCTAGGGGACACTCTGCAGCTACTAAAAGCGAGACAGACAGCCCTGCGTTCTGGTGTGGAAAAATCCCCGGGCGCACCGCTCCAGGAGACACACATCCAGGGAACACTGAACACAGTGTGCTTGCATGCCAGCGAAACACACAGATGGCCCACAGCCAACATCATACTCAACAGGTGAAAACTAAGTGTTTGCCTTAAGACTGGAAACATGACAGTATGTCCACATTCCCCTCTCTTATTCAACATAGTACTGCAAGTCCTGGCCACAGCGATCAGACAAGAGGAAGGAGTAAAGCCATCCAGATTGGAAAGGGGGAAGTAAAACTGCATTATTCACAGATAACATACTATCATACATAGAAAACCCGAAAGACTCCACCAAAGAAGCTACTAGAACAAATACATGAATTCGACAAAGTAGCAGGAAACAAAATTAATATCCAGAAATCAGTGGCATTTCTATACACCAACAATGAACTATCAGAAAGAGAAACCAAGAAAACAATTCCATTTACTACCAAAACAAAAAAGTTAGGTACCTAGGAATAAACTTTTTATATCCTTATCCAAGGCTATGTTTACTAACTTTGGAGAGAGGGGAAGGGAAAAAGAAAGGGCGAAACACTGATCTGCCCTGGCTGGCGTAGCTCGGTGGATTGAGCGCGGGCTGCGAACCAAGGTGTTGCAGGTTCAATTCCCAGTCAGGGTACATGCCTGGGTTGCAGGCCATGACCCCCCGCAACCACACATTGATGTTTCTCTCTCTCTCTCTTTCTCCCTCCATTCCCTCTCTAAAAAATAAATAAATAAAGTATTTAAAAAAACTGATGAATCATTTATTTAAAAAAAAAAAGAAAGAAAAAGAAACACTGATCTATTACTTCCTGTGTGCTCCCCGACCGGGGATGGAAGTTGCAGCCTAGGTGTGTGACCTGACCCACACTGGAATCCATGCCCTTTTGGTGTGTGGGACGATGCTCCAACCAGCTGAGCCACCAAGCCAGGGCAACCTAGGAAGAAATTTAATCAAAGAAGTAAAAGACCTGCACTCGGAAAACTAGAGGACATTGAAGAAAGAAATTGAGGAAGATACCAATAAGGAAAAGCACAAACTGTGTTAATGGACTGGAAGAATTAAATCACTACATGTCCATATTTCCCAAAGCAATCTACAGATTCAACACAATCCCTATTAAAGTACCAATGGCATATTTCATAGACCTAGGACAAATAGTCCAAAAATTTATGTGGAACTAAAGAAGGCCCTGAATAGCCTCAGTAATCCTGAGAAAGAAGAATAAAGTTGGAGGGATCACAATACCTGGTACCAAACCACACAAGGCCACTGGAATCAAGACAGCCTGGTGCTGGCACAAGAACAGACACAAGGTCACTGGAACAGGAACTGAGAGCCTAGAAATAAACCCACACCTTCATAGTCAATTAATATTTGACAGAGGGGGCAAGAGATACAGTGGAGTAAAGACATTTTCTTCAAAACATGGCATTAGGAGAACTGAACTGGTAAATGAAAAAAAAAAAATGAAACTAGACCACAAAACTCACACCATAGACCAGAATAAACTCAAAATGGAAAAGGATTGAAATGTAAGCTGTGAAACTATTTTAAAAAACCCTTCAGGAAAACACAGGCAGTACAATTTTAGATACCGTTTGTAGCAATATTTTTGCCAATACATCACTTCGGGCAAGGGAAACAAAGGGAAAAATAAACAAATGGGACTACGTCAAACTGCAAAGCCTCTGCACAGCAGAAGAAACCATCAGCAACGTGATGAGGGAGCACACTGCCTGGGAGAACATATTAGCCAATGAGACATCTGATAAGGAGTTAATATCCAAAATTGCAAAGAATTTACACAACGCCACACCAGGAAGACAAACAATCCAATCAAAAAATGGGCAAAGGACCTGAACAGACACTTCTCTAAAGAGGACATACAGATGGGCAACAGACATATAAAAAGTTCTTAATGTCACTAATCATTAGAGAGAAGCAAATTAAAACCACAATGAGATATCACCTCACACATGTCAGGATGGCTATCATCAATAAATCAACAAACAACAAGTGCTGGTGAGGATGCAAAGAAAAGGGACCCCTCATGCACTGTTGGTGGGAATGCAGACTGATGCAGCCACTGTGGAAAAACAGTATGGAGATACCTCAAAAATTAAAAATGAATCTGCCTTTTGACCCAGCAGCCCTCATCTGGTAATATATCCCAAGACACCCAAAACACCAATACAAAAGAATATATGCACCCCTATATTCCATAGTGGCATTGTTTATATTCGCCAAGATCTGGAAACAGCCCCAGTGTCCATCAGTAGAAAAGTGGATAAAAAAGCTGGGGTACATTTACACGATGGAATAAATACTACTCAACATGAAAAAGGAGCTCCTACCATTTGTGACAGTAAGGATGGACCTGAAGAACATTACTCTCTATGAAACAATCCAGTCAGAGAAAGACAAGTGCCTCAAGATTTCACTTGTATGTGGAATGTAATGAACAAAACAAGCAGACAAACCAAATAGAAACAGAGACCTGGACACATGGAACAGACTGACAACTGTCGGAGGGGAAGGAGAGGGGAGACTGGATGAAAGAAGGGGAAGGGATCAGCCAACGGTCACACATGCAGAAGTCATGGACACAGACGACAGTGTGGGGATGGCCAGAGGGAAGGGGAGATGGGGCCTGGGAGGAGGGGGCACCCAGGGGGGAAATGGGGACGTCTGCAGTAACGGCAACAATTAAAGAAAAAAAGAAGCCTGGAGTTCAGCAGGATGAGTTGAGACTCCGAGGTTGTGACCGCTCTACTGTCTTCTCGACTTCTCCGTCAAAGGCTCCATGAGGAAGGACTCTGGGGCTTGGGGACCACGCAGTCTGGGTCGTGATCACTCAGCCCTCCATCTGGGGCTCGAAGGCCGCCAGGCCATGTGCGGCAAGGGGGGTCAGGTTGCACTCCAGCAGAGCTTCATTTTCAGGTGCTGTCAAGGGTTCTTCGTTTGGTGTTTAAGAACCATTTCCGTCCCTGCCTCAGCCATTCACTGTGTGTCAGAGAACCCATTGCAATTTTATGTTGCAAATACTTTTTAAAAAGATTTTACTTATTTATTTTTAGAAAGAGGGGACGGGAGGGAGGGAAACATCAATGTGTGTTGGTCTCTCATGCACCCCCTACTGGGGACCTGGCCTGCAACCTAGGCATGTGCCCCAGCTGGGAATTGAACCGGCAGCCTTTTGGTTTGCAGGCCGATGCTCAATCCACTGAGCTACTCCAGCCAGGACTGCAAATACTTTTACACCGACTTATTTTATGACTTCAATTTTTTACTTGTAGTTCTTCTTTCAATCTTGAGTTTATTTTTTTATATGAGGGTTTGAATTAATTGTTTTCCCAAATGGTCACCCAGTTGTTTAAGCCACATTTATTGAATATCCTATCCTTTCCCCACACAGCTGAAATGCTATCTTTATACAAAATATCAAATATCATTAAAATGCATTATGCTACATTTTATAGGTAAGAAGAAGGACATGTAGATAGATTAGAACTAGAATCTGTGTAAGCACATAAGAGCTACATTTCTTCAATGTGATTTCTTCCATAATTCAAACTGGCTTTCTCCTCTCTAGTGGCACCATGACACAGTGTATGTCCACTCCCCGAACCGTGATTGTCATGATTGTTGAGGTACCAGTGCAGCCCCTGTCAAGAAATTTTTTTTTTAGATTTTATTTTATTTTTTAGAGAGGGGAAGAGAAGGAGAAAGAGAGAAACATCAATGTGTGAGTGCCTCTCTCACGCCTCCTACTGGGGACCCAGCTGGAAACCCAAGCATGTGCCCTGCTGGGAATCGTACCCTTTGGTTCACAGGCTGGCACTCAATCCACTGAGCCACACCAGCCGGGGCTTATTATTATTATTATTACTCCCTCCCTCCCTCCCTCCCTCCCTCCCTCCCTCCCTTCCTTCCTTCCTTCCTTCCTATCTGTTTTAATCCTCACCCAAGGATATGTTTATTGATTTTAGAGAAAGAGGAAAGGAAAGAAGAGAGAGAGAATATCTGTGAGTTGCCTCCCATACATGCCCCAACCGGGGTCAAACCCGAAACCCAGGCACATACCCTCCTGACTAGGAATTGAACCTGCAACACTTCAGTGTATGGGACAATGTTCCAATCAACTGAGCTGCCCTGCCAGGGCCATTCCCTTAATTATTATGCCTTTAGGGCATGAGGTTCTGCTTAGCGTCCAACTGCCTTGAGGATAAAGCCTCAGGCCCTGCTGTGGCAGCTCGGTTTGTTGGAACATCACCCAGGTACACCAAGTTTGTGGGTCTGATCCCCCGTCAGAGTACATAGAAGAAGGAACTAAGGAATGTATAAACAAGTGGAACAACAAATCGATATATTTCTCTCTCTTAAAAAAATCAATTAAAAAAAAGCTCAGGTCTGTTGATCAAGGGAACAGAGTTTTGGTCAAACTGAAGATAATATCTTGACTTCAGCTATGTTTCAGCCTCAGGCCCTTGAAAACAGAACGGACTCTGCTGACCCACCAGCCTGCATGAAACCAGACTCGGTGACGCCACAGCTGATGTCAGGACCTGCCCCAGCCATCAGCTGCCCTGCCCTGCCCCAGCCTGGCAGTGGAGCCCAGGCCCCAGCTCCTTCAGTCTCGGGGACTGATGACTCCCCTGTATGTCTGGTCCCCTGCAGGCCGTCGGGGAGCCTGGTCTGGGGCACACACTTACCTGTGACTCTGGCTTGGTGCCATTTCCTTTAGTAAACCTTCACTTCTGTTTGAGCTTCTGTTCACATTTCATCAGGCTTTTGATGCACATAGGCAGATGAACTCCTTTAGGTTTTCTAACATCTGTTCTTTTCTCTTAATTTTTTTTTCATTTTTGTAATAGCACACACACTCTTTCAATTATTGTTCTTTTATGGCCGTTTCATCCTTGTTTTCCCAAATTTTATTGTGATGTTCTGGCCTCTTTATCTTCCCAGATATGTTCAAGGTCAATCTTCTAGGGCTTTCCTCAAGTAGCTTCTTCCCCCCGAGGCACTGGAATTTTTATCTGGAAGTATTTTAAACCTGTAAATCAATTCAGAGAATATCAGCAAACTTATAATATAAAGTCACTACCTAGTAATGCTTTTAGTTTTCCATTTAATTGAAGAGCTTGCCTTTGTCATTTGTGTTTCTCACAATGTCATGTCCTACCCAGTTCTTATTAATTTCATCTTAATTTTGTTCCTATTGTGAGTGAGTCTATTCAACGAATCAGTTATCTCTGGCGTTTAGAGGAGCTATTGAATGTTCTATTTTTACTTTGTAACTGGCAACACTTCCTAGGTCTAATAACTTTTGGTTGGTTTTCTAAGCAAACAGTGATGTCAAAGGTGAGTCACCTCAGTCCCCCAGCAATTGCCTGTCGTTTCTGGTTCCTGCCCTGTTGCATCCTCCGGCACCTGCACAGACAAAGCCAAGCACTCCACGTGGTATTGATCGTTATTGTTTCCTTTGAATTGTGCGAATTCACCTTGAGTGTGCTGTTGGCTTTGATTTAGGAGCTTTTACTTAAGAAAAAGTGTTAAATTGACTGACCCTTTCTAAGGTGTGGGGACAGGTAAGGCAGGTGAGCTGGGCTGTTCGAGTTCCCTTTGGAGGCGGTCTGCATTATCCAGGGACCTTCACACCTCTTGGGGATTCTCAGAGAAGCCCCTCTCTCTGTGGCTAATCTGGAATTGCCTCACGGACTGAACTTAGACCAGATTCTCCCCAGCTGAATCCCCTAAATTCTCTCCAGGAGTCGAGTAAAGAGGGTCTGTTCTGTGGGCCAGTACCGCTGGAGCTCCGCAGAAACAGTGAACAGAGTCTCCTGGTCCACTCAGCAAATGTCTGCACCGAACTACTGTGTTGGAATCTGTGACTACAGCGATGAGAAATTTTCAGCGACATTGTTCCTGCCCTTTCATTCCTGTGGGAAAGTGAAATTGTTGTGTCAGATGATACGTGTGTCTGTTTTCAGAAGCGGCCACACCATCCCCCACCCCCGGCAGCCATGTACAAATGATCGCCCCACGCACTTGCCAACTTCTGTTGTTGCCCCATTTTATCTTCCTTCCCTGCTGTGGTGTCTCGTTGCAGTTTAATTTGAATTTATCTGATAATTGTGCTGAACACATCTTCATAGGCTTATCTGCCATTTAGATAACTTCTTTGGTAAAGTGCTCATTTAAACCTTTTACTCATGGGGGAGGAATGGGAAATGAGTTGCTTGTCCTTATTGATTCGTAAGGGGTTTTGATATATTCTGGATACAAGTCTTGTATCAGATATGTGTTTTGGGAATATTTTATCCCAATCTGTGGCTCGTGTTTTCACTTTCCTGACAGTATCACTGAAAGACAAAAGTTTCACACTTTGATTGAGTTCAGTTGGTCATTTCGTGTGATCCATTTCCTTTCGTGTGTCCTGCCCAAGAAACACTGGCCTACACCCACCGTGGGAAGATTTCCTCTTAGGTTCTCATCGGCAGGGTTCACAGTTTTTACTTCTGGGTTTAGGTCCATGTTCTACTTTTGAGTTATTTTCTATATCAGCTGTAAAGTAAGGGTTAAAGTGTATTTTTTGCATTTAGATACATAATTGTCTTTATACTATTTGTCTAAAAAAGAACCTTTTCTTTGTGTCATCGAGTTACTTTGACACCTTTATCAAGAGGAAGATGTCAAAGTAACAATGAGAAAAGCTCCTTTGGACTCTCTCATCTATTCCACTGATATATGTCTATCTTTATATCAATATAATGTTACTTTGCTTACTCAAACCTTATAATATGTTTTGAGATCAGTAAGTTTAATTCTTTCAATTTCTTTCTTACTCAAATTGCATAGGCTGCTTGAGGTCTTTTGCGTTTCTGTGTAAGTTTAAAATCAGCTCATCAGGCTGTACAAGAAAACCAGCTGCAATTTTTATAGGGATTGCGTTTAACCTAGAAATCATTTTAGGGAGAATCGACATTTGAGCAATTCGAGTCCCCTCCTCATTCACGAACGCGGGGCATCTCTGTGTTCTTCGGCTTCTTCAGTTTCTCTCCACAGTATTTTTTTAGTTTCACTGCAAGGGCGTTGCACACATTTTGTTAAATTTATCTCTAAATAGTTTATGTCTTGCTGTTATTGAAAGTGGTATTGGTTTTTTAAATGCCTAATTGTCTGCTGTCTGCATGTAGAGATAGAATTCAAGTTCACATGTCCCCTTGCATCCTACAGCTTTGCCAAACTCACCAGAGGTCCAGGAGCCTTCTTGGGCTTCTGCACTTGACCTTAGCCAAAAGGCCAACAGGTGGTCTTGTGCTTTCTTTATGATTTTCTACCTAGATAATGATATTTCACTTATTTTTCTTTTTGTTTATGTCGATTATCATGTTTAAATTATTTTCCAAATTGTGAGTTTTTATTACTTTTCTTGCTTTCCTACACTTTTTGGGACCTCCGATACAAGGTTGAATAGATACCCTTAAAAAGGGTATCCTTGCCTTGTTCTCAGTCTCAGTCAAAACATTTGTTCTTTCACTACTAAGTAGGATGTTAGCTGTAAGTTTTTCATAGATACTTTTTTCTTGGTAGAGGAAATTCCCTTTTATTCTTAGTTTGCTAAGAGGTTTTTCTTTCTCATGAGTAAGTATTGATTTTTGTCAAATAACTTTTCTACATCTATTGAGATGATGATTCTGATCTGATTTTGAAATGTCAAACCAACCTTGCATCTGTGGGATACACCCCACCTAATCGTGATGTATTTTCCTTCTCTCGTGCTGCTGGACTCCACATGCTAATCTTTTCTTGGGGGTTGTTTGTGTCCGTATTCATGAGAGATCCCGGGTTGTGTGTTTTTTCTGGTAACGTCTTTATCTGACTGTGGTGTCAGGATAACACTAACCTCATGGAGCTAATCAGAAAGGGTGCCTGCTCTTCTACCTTCGGAAAGTGTCTGTGTTGTTTCATTCGCCAGAGAAGCTGTCTGGTTGTGGAGTTTTTTTCATGGAAAGGTTTTCAATCACAAATGCCATTTAAAAATAGACATAGGACTATTTAGGTTATCAATTTCTCCTTAAGTAAGCTTTAGTAGTTTTGCATTTCAATTTGTCTGTGCCCTCTAAGTTGTGAGGTTTATTGATATGAAGTTGTTTCTAAAATTTCCTTGTAGTCCTGTTACTGTCTGATGGCCCCACACTCATCTCCCACCTTTTATTCCAGTGCAGCAAATGCTGCTCAAGCCATTGCCTCTGTCACACTCCCATTGGCCCAAACAAGTCATATGGCTCGGTTCTGAGTCACTGTGGGAGGGGACTCCCAGAGTGGGTGGAGACTGGCAGATGGGACAAATTGGGAACCGTTACTTCAATAATCCACGATTCACATTCCCTCTTAGTGGTAAGTCTCTGCCCTTAATGAACAGAGTGGTTCGCATTCATTACTTCATGACTTCGTGTGGCCAGTTTTATTTGTGTAGGTGTAACCAGATCATTGAACACACATGAAGACTGCGTTGTTGTTCAGGTTACCTGTCTGTACCTCCCCCACACCTGTCCCTCCCAGTGCCCTCACCACAGCTGCAACTGAGTGGTGGTGTCTTTAGCTGTTCAGTGTCCAAGTTCCCACCAGAACAGAGGCTCTGGGAAGACAGAGACTGTCTCTCTTTGTCCAGGTTGTATCTCTAGCTCCTAGCATGTAGCAATTAATCTATTCTCTACTAATTAATGTATGCTACATGAAAGCCTGCATTGCTACGCCTTGACAACTATCTTTATGTCTAGGATACATAGTTTAATACAAAAGTTAGAGGATGTGGAGAGTGGCAGTGAAACAGATTCCACAAGCATGAACTGAGCACATACTATAGGATTACTCTGCTGAAGGAACAACACTATATCCAGCAGAGCCAGAAGGGGCTGCTTCTTGCAGTGGTGAGCTCCCTATTCATGGGAGGAATCAAGGATGGGCTGGGCAAGAGGAGATAGAGACACTGCAGAGGGGCTTGTGTGAACTCTGGGTGAAGGTTTGGACTAGCTGATGCTCATGGTCCTTTCATCTCTGACACACTGCCACTCCCCAGTGGAGATGTAGGAGGAGGGGAAAGGAGCTCAAGGGGACGGCCCCAGGAGGGGGAGTGGTGGGGCTGGGGGGACAACAGCTTTGGAGAGAGGCAGAGGCAGTGGCCAGAGGAGGGGCAGAGGGGCTTCAGAAGGGAGATGCTGGGTGGTGTGTCGGCCCCTCATCTCACTCACTCCACAACCCGACTCTCTGCCTCCCCAGATGCACACTCCTGAGGCTGCTTTCTCTGAGGGCACTGCTGAGCACCCTGTCCCCGTAGCTTACCTGAGTACTTGCCAAGTGTCTATCCTCCAGGCCAGTCCTGAATCCAGAGACCACCATGCCTTCCAGGAGCCCTCGTCTCTTCTGTTGCTCCTCCCCAGGCTCTGTCCTCGGCCTGTGTCTCAGGATCCAGGGGCCTCTGTGTCTCTGATGCCCACAGGCCACCTCTTGCCCTGATAATGACACTCGGGTCCAGACCGGCCTGGCCAGGAGTCACGGAGTCTTGGAGCCATGGAGTCTCGCAGGACTGGAACATCCCGAGATGCCAAAGTTCATGTGTGATTTGGATTTTCCCTTATAGCCCTTCCCCGTGCCCTCGGGACTTGCAAGGGCCAGCAGGCCCAGCGATGAGCTCAGAGGATGATACAGGAGCCTTCTGGGTCGGGGCTGCAAGGGGCCTCCCAACATCACAGAGCAACTGGAGCCCCTTTTCTCCATGCTGTGTCCTGCACCCTCCTTCCCTACAGCCACCTTGTCGGGTCTCCCTACTTGTGATGTCCCTGCCTCACTTCCATCCACTCAAAGAACCCCACCTCCCAGGGGAGGGAAGGGCAGCAAGGCCTGACGGACAGAGCATTTCTTCCCCTCAAGGACGTGCAAAGGAGAGCAGCACATTGAGATAATCTCTCTATGCTGGCCGGCATCGAGACAGAGGATGTGCAGGAGTGTGTGTGTGTGTGTGTGTGCGCGTGCACGTCTGCAATAGACTATTTTTAGAGCAGTTTTAGGTTCACAACACAAAGTAGCATAAAACTGCTGCCCCTACACAGGCATGACCCCCCCTTCATCAACACCCGGCACCAGATGGTGCCTTTGTTAACACTGATGACCCCACACTGACGAGCTAGGATCATCCAGCCCTGTCCTTGACCTTGTGGCTCATCCTTGTGGAGTTGTCCACTGTGTGGGTTTGGATAAATGCACCGTGACAAACATTCACCACTTTGGTATCCTACAGAGTCCTTTTAAGGAGCTGAAAGCCCCACCTGTTCACCCCTCTGCCCCACCCCTGCCCCCAGCAGCCACCGACCCTTTTTCGGTCTCCACAGTCTCTCTCTCCCGGGCCACAGTGTCACAGAGCTGGAATCACGCAGCTTGTGGCCTTGTCGGGCTGGCTTCTTCCACTTAGTAAGATACATTCAAGCTTCCTCCGTGTCTTTTCATAGCCTGGCAGCTCATTTGTTTTTAGTGTTGAACAATGTCCCGTTGTTTGATGTTGCCCAGTTCATGTATCCACCCACCTGCTGGAGGACAGCGTGGTGGCTTCCAAGGCCCACTGCATCTGTGCATGAAAGGGAAGGAGCTGAGCTGCCCTCCGGGGCACTGCGCATCTGCGGACACACATGGGCCTCTCTCGTTGCATGGGCTCGAGATTGTGAGCTCCTGCTCTCCTCCCAGTCACTCCAGGACCTGAAACACAGCCTGTCCAAGGTGAGACACATCATCCTCCCTCCCTCCCCAATCCAGCCCCTCATCTCCTGCGCGCATCTCAGCACAGGACACCGCTGTCCACCCAGCTGCACAAAGTGGAGACCTGGGCACCTTCCCAAATGCCTCCCTCTGGTCCTTGCCTCCTGCCCCACCACTCAGCAAGACCTGCCAGTCCTCTTTCCAGCTCTTTCTACCCCCAAAGCCATGCCCCAGGCCATGGCCCACCTGGCACCGGTCAGGTGGTTGTGGAGACACCAGGCCCCTCGAGGCAGCCCTGATGCTCACAGACACACACAGCTCTTTATGTAGCAGCTTCACACAGTTGATTGCATCCCCTGCATGTGCGCATGCTTTTCAACAGGAGAGAGACTAGGCGCAGGGGGGGACTACTGGCGACGGCTGCAGACATATTTGGTTGTCAAAGTTGAAGCAGGGGTGCTGCTGGCATCTAGTGGGTTTAGGTCAGGGATGCTGCTCAACCCCCTGCAATGCACAGACTGGCCCGTGACGAAGAACTGCCTGGCCCCTGATGTCCAGAGAGCTGAGTGGGAACCATGCTCAGGAGCCACGCACTCCAAGTCTTCCCCTGACTGCTGCTGGCCCCTGCCCCTGGGGAACCAACCGCCTGTCCAGATGAGAGAGCAGAGAAAATATTGTGTTCAGAAACTTTATAATATCTTAGCACAAATATTTTTTGACTGGTGGGTTCATGTTTTGCACGTTTCTTTAATCTTTTTTAAAATCAGTAGACTTTATAGAATAGTTTTAAATTTATTTTTATTTTTATTTTTTTAAAGATTTTATTTGTTTAGTTTTTAGAGGGAAGGGAGGGAGATAGAAAGAGAGAGAGAAACATCAATGTGCGGTTGCTGGGGGTTATGGCCTGCAACCCAGGCATGTGCCCTGACTGGGAATCGAACCTGGGACACTTTGGTTCCCAGTCCGCTCTCAATCCACTGAGCTACTCGAGCCAGGGCTGAATAGTTTTACATTTATAGGAAAATTGAGCAGATAGGCCCTGACTCATTTGGTTGGGCATTGTCCTACAAAGCAAATGTTCACTGGTTTGACTCCTGCTCAGGGCACGTGCCTGGAATGTGGGTTTGGTCCCTGGGGGGGCCCATGCAAAAGGTAAGCCATCAGTATTTCTCTCTCACAAAAGAGAGGGAGAGAAATGTCAACTGGTTGCCTCTCATGGGCCCCCAACTGGGGGCCTGCCCTGCAACCCAGGCATGTGCCCTTACTAGGAATCGAACTGGCAACCCTTTGGTTCACAGGCCAGCTCTCAATCCACTGAGCCACACCAGCCAGGGCAATAAGCAAAATCTTTTTTAAAAAATTGATAGTACAGACAGTTTCCATGTACTCTCTCCCCCAACACACACACACACACACACACACACACACACACACACACTCACTCTCTCTCTCTCTCTCTCTCCCCCATTTGTAACATCTTTGCTAGTATGGGACATTTGTTACAATTTATGAACTAATACCGATACATTAGTGTCGACTAAAGCCCATGCTTTATTCAGATTTCTCCAGTTTTCTCCAAACATCTTTTTTCTAGTCCAGGATCCTACACTACATTTAGTTGTCACATTCCCTCAGGCCCCTCTTGGCTGTGGCGTCTCTTCCACTGCCTGTCTTTGATGGCCGGAGGCACAGCCGTCAGGTACCCTGGGGGACTTTCTCTGGTTTCCCCCACCACTGCCGTCAGGGTTATGGGCTTGGGGGAGGATGTTCCCAGAGGCAACGTGCTGTGTTCATGACATCATATCAACGGTGTATACTGTCAACCACATAATGGCTGTGGGCGCTGACCTTGGCCAACGAGCCAGGGGACACAACGTGTGTTTCAGGTTTGTCCACAGAAAAGGGACTCTTTCTCCGTCTTTCCAAACTGTGCCTTTTGGAAGGAAATCACTACCTGAAGCCCCACCCTTTCTCGAAGGCGGAGTATTTACGCAACTTATTTGGAATTCTGCAGGTCAGGTTTGTCCTTCATTTGTTAATGAATTCGACCAGTCTTTCTATCCGCCTGGAAGCGGGAGTATGTGTTTTCGTTCGTGGGGCAACACGGCGACGCTGTATCCGTTCTGTGGCGGCCGCCCCGCCCCTCCCCTCCCCGAGCCTTAGCCGTGGCCCTGGGGAGCGCCGGCAGCTGGCCCCCCCGTCGGGTCAGGGCGCTGTGCACGTCCTTTTCCCTCCCCCCGATGCTGCGCCTAGGAACTGACGATTATTGCACTCAATGGGCCGGAATAAAGTAGTCCCTTCGCTGGGGAAAACTGGAGAAGCCCTCCAAAACTTTCCACCGCCCCGCTCCGCGCGCGCGGCACCGCCCCCCAGCTACAGGAACTCGCCAGCGCCAGGCCTGCCCGTGGTGTCGGCCCTTCTTCGCCTGCCCTTTTCCCCTCTCCTGCGTCCACCTCGGCCAAGGCAGTCCCCACCCGCCCACCCTCCCCGCTCCCCAGCAGCTTGCTTGCTGTCCCGGCGCCGGGCCCCCGCTGAAACGGTCTCTTCTGACGTGTTAGTTCAATGCAGGTGTCATAAGGACAGGGACAAGCAGCCCCGAGGGTGCACAGGACTGATGGTTTGTTTAATTGTTTGATATTTCAGAAATGTCTCCCAGAGACCCTTGGGGGTCTGGTAATAAACCACCTCTTTTTCTTTTTAAACTAACTTTTGGATGGGGACATTACTGACATGAAGAGCAGTCTCTAGGAACGATCAATTTCACAACTTTAAATTTCTATTTGTTTGTTTGTTTTTCTCTTAATCCTCATCTGAGGACAAGCTCACTGACTTTAGAGAGAAGGGAAGGAAGGAAAAATGGAGAGGGAGAGGAACATCGATCAGCAGCCCCGTGCATGGTCCCCAAGAGGGGAAGGAACCCACAACCCAGGTGTGTGCTCCAACCGGAAATGGAACCTGTGACCCTTCCGTCTATGGTGCGACCAACTGAGCCACACCAGCTAGGGCCAAACTTCAGAGAGGCCACCTTGGGACCCTGTGTGGGCGGGGAGGGCAAAACCAGTGGCCACACCTGAACCCCATCCCTGCAGCTCACTGTGGGCTGGAGGGACAGAGAGGGGACTCCAGCCTCCTCTGCGGGGAGATCCCCAGGCCACAGGCCTCACCCAGCCCCATCTGAGAGGCAAGGGTGTTTGGAGAAGGCACCGGTTCAGGCCCCAAGGGCAGTGTAGTGCCTCAGCCGAGGACCCCTGACCCAGGGACTTGGGCTCAGAGCCTCCTTCCCTTCTCCTCGGGAAGGGATGTTGCGAGGATTTAATGAGATTGTGCTGGACATAAAAAACCCTTAAAAATCATTACCTGTTAGTATGATTCCAGAAGTACACACACACACAGAGAATTGTGCAGGAGATTTGGGAGGTGTTCGTACACTCTCCCAAGTCCATTCCTGAAGCCTCGACCTACAGACACTCTAAGTCATCCGCCTCCTCCATCCCCAGCCAGATCACCAGGGCCTAGAGAGTTGGGAGGCATGACAGTCAGAGGCAGCCCAGGTTAGGAAGGGGGCGGGAGGTAAGGAATTGGGTTGGGCCCGGGGCTGCACTCAGAGGAGCCAGTGTGACTGCACCTGCCTGGGCCCAAGGAACAAGCCCTCAAGGGCAGGTGGGACCTGATTCCAGCCACCCTGTGTGGGTGGGGAGGTCCAGCCCAGCCAGGAGTTCCAGTTGGCCCAGTGTGGAGGATGGGCCTGTGAGGCCTCCAGCACTGGCAGAGATCATACAGGCTCAGCTCCTGCTGCCGACCCCAGGGCCTCCCAGCCCAGAGCACTGAGGGCCCATGGGCCTGTCCTGGGCTAGCACCTGTGTCTGAGTGTGCGCTATGCACCCCTGGGGAGTGTATGCTGGTGAGCAGTGGGCACTGCCGTTACCTGTGTTTGGCCTTTGGGTACATTGAGGTCATAAGAACCTTCCTAGGAAAAGCAAACATGCATGTGAGCTGGCTGGTCATGCCATGCTCACAGGAGGAGTAGGGCATGGAAGCAGGCATACTGCCAGTGCCAGGATACCTCCCCATGCCTGGAGCTCAGACCCCCAGGGGTGCCACAGACGAGGACCCTGAGGCCCAGTGGGGAGAGGATTTGTCCAGGTCTTCCAGGGGGCTGGGACGAGAGCCAGGGCACGTGTATCACACACATCCTCACATGAGCTCAGATGCATACACACAGGCGTCTTTGTGCACCCACACCCACTCCTGCACAGGCACATCCAGACAGGAGGGCCCACACCCCAGGTCCCCTCCCTTGGGCACACCCAGCCCTGCCTGGTCACACACTCTGGAGCACGAGACCCAGCCTCAGCCATACCTGTGCAATGCATGTGAAAGGGCCTTGGAACTTCCTGCGAAGGGTGGCACTCAGGGACCACGATCTGAGGCGGGCACAGGGCAGGACCTCAGGACGCTGACTGGCCATCGTGCTTCCTCATCTCACAGAATTTCACGTAGTCAAGGAAATGCACATTGTTCCATGCTGACGGAAATCCCTCTGCAGCTTCAGATGCACAGCCTCGCGCTCACATCCCTGACGCAGAGTTCACCCACCCAGTCTCACTTACATGTGATGCACTAACACTGCTGGATGCCCACAATGCCCACCTTACACCTACAGCCCATTTCAAGCACAACAACTTACACATGCATGCCTATACACCACCGCCATTGTGTACCCCAACCAGGCACACCCAGACACCCACAAATGCACTCACATGTAGAGAGATATGTCCAGCCACTCAATTTCCATTCAGAAAACTGGCACACATATGTGTGCAGCTTGTCACACTCACACTCAGACCCATGTAACATCCACAAATTCAAACAGATGCCAACACCAGCTCTCCACATACAAACACACTCAGAAACAAACCCAAACACATGTGTACTTATATACACACACAACCATAGCTGGATATGCACACTGAGACAGGCCCGAAGAGACCTAACACACAAACACGGCGCATTCACTATCACACACAGCAGCAGACACACAGCAGCAGACACACAGCAGATGCTTCACCACAAAAGCACAACAGAACACAAGCAAGTATTAGACAGATATCCACAAATAGGGGCTCAGACACTTACAAATACATCCAGTAATGTGCACACACTTGCATGTGTGCACAACTATATTCACACGCCTCCATACTGACAGACACAATCAGACTTGTATCACACACAAATGTGCTTACACAAATATGCAGTTCTTAAATAAATATGCACACTTGCACGCTCACAAGTGTATCCAGAAATGGACCTTCTTACACAATTACACCCACTTCCACAGCTTACACATGCTGTCATAACTGACTGACACCACAGACTCACCCATAACTACACTCATGATGCATGAAGATGCATTCCAAAAGCACCCCCACACGCACTAACCACCCTGAGACCCTCACACACAAACGCACTCGGGCACAAATACCGCCCACTACACACTGTTGGAACCCCTAGAAAATTCTGTTGAAACCAGAGATACACGTGTGGACTTTAACAGTTACACCTGGTAACAGCCGTGCGAACACACACAAACAGTCGCAAGTACACACTTTCAGCGTCTGCCACACACTCCTCCTCTGGCCTTCACCACACCCCGTCACAGAACACAAGTACATTTGCGTGTTCACAAATACACACACTCACAGAGCCACTGACGAGAGGCAGACACACACACACACTCACCACTCCCACACCCTCCGGACAGACACCTACACAATGCAGGCCCTCTTACACGCTGGTGTGGAAAACGTGGAACCCCGCATACATGTGCGCACTCGCAGACATCCTCACACACACTTGTTCGGCAGCTACACACAGTCAGAGACATGTGAAGATATGAATACACATATTCTTGTACGCTCACAACACGCTATCAGAAACAGGTGCGCCCACACACATGATCACACTTGCATGTAAGGGTACACACTCGGGCCAGCACGCACATTGGGAAACAGAGGGTCCCTCGTCCTCTCCAGTGCGTGCACTGGACACATGCGCACACACGTGCACGCGCACACTCACTCCTTAGCCTCCCCACCCCACCCTGCGGCGAAGGCCCCGGCGAGGCGCGGACACCAGTCTGGGGGCGGGGCGCACCTGGACTCCGCCCCGGGGCGGGGCCGACGCAGCGTCGCGAACGCTAGCGGCCGCACCTGGCTCGGCGGCGGCCCGGGTGCGAGCGCAGCGCAGCGCAGCCCAGCCGGAGCGAGCACGGAGCCGGCGCCAGCAGCCCCGGCAGCGCCATGGTGGAGGCGGCGCCCCCCGGGCCCGGGCCGCTGCGGAGGACCTTCCTGGTCCCCGAGATCAAGTCGCTGGACCAGTACGATTTCTCGCGGGCTAAGGCGGCGGCCAGCCTGGCGTGGGTGCTGCGGGCCGCGTTCGGGGGCGCAGGTACCCTCTGGGGGCGACAGGTGCGGGGGGCGGGCCTGGGAGGTCGAGGTCGTGGGAACAATAGCGCGGGCCGCCGGGGTTCCCGGGCTCTGGGTTTGCCGCTCGGCCCGGGCGTTGGACTTTGGTCGCCGGGCTGCGGGAGCGTGGTGGGGGTGGGGCCAGCGGCCCAGCTCCGCGCCAGTACCCTGGCGTCGCGGGCCCCAGGTGAGCGGGGAGGTGCCTATAGGCCGCCTGGGGTCTGCAGTGCCAGCCTTGCTTTGCACGCTCTCCTCCCCTTTACACACTCGCATCACGCGCGCGAGGACTCCCAACTCACACCCAGGACCCACACCCGGAGGCCCGGACGCGCACCCCGCGTCGGCCCCGCCTGCGCTGCGGGCGGCGCAGGGAGCCCCGGAGACCCTCTTTTTGCCTCCACGTCCCTGGCCAGGGTTGGCAGCTATGACTTATTGCCTCGCTTTGCCTAGGAGGCGGGCGAGCACAGTGGAAGAGAAATAGCTTGTCCAAGATCGCCCGTGGCAGGGGCCCAGGCGCAGGCCCACTTGTGTGAAGAGGTCGGGCCACCGGAGAAGGGAGGATGTGGGTGGGTCCCCAGGATTGGAGGCCCTGGGCAGGCTCAGTCAGGGCCACACGCCAGAGCCGGAGCCCGGCCATGGGGAAGCTGGGGTTAATTAAGGACTGGGCCTTCCTGGGGGACGCCCTGCCCACCCACTGGTCCTGGCACCAGCTGGGCACAGCCCATCCTCCCTCAGTGGCCTTCCCAGATGAACCTGTTCTGGGCGTGGGTCTCTGTGATAGCAGTCCCTCTCCTGGAGCCGCCCGAGCCTGTCTCTCTTGCAGTCTCTCTCCCTGCACCCTTGCACACAGGGCCTGTTTGCCCTCAAGGATCTGCTTGAGCAGGAAAGGCGGTTACTGGGGAGAGGCTCAGGTAGCCTCAGCCCCTCACACCCCTGGTTCAGAGGCCGCACAGGGCTCACCTCCGGGAATCAGAGCTGAGTTTGAGTCCTAGCTCCACCAGACTGTGGGCGGTCTCAGTTCTCTGAGCTCGCATTTCCCCCTCCGTGAAAGAAGGCATTCCTTCACTTATTTGTCCATTTGCAAGTGGGCCGGGACAGTGCAAAAGTGACCAGAATCCCAGTTGGTACCTTCTTCACCAGGCGGCTGGGATGCAGAGGAGAGAGTGCTGCTACAGAATTGTCCGCACCATGCCTGGCACACAGGACACGCTACATAGATGCTTGCTATTACTGCTGCTGGCATTGGTGTGCTGCTGATTTTATTAATAATGTGAATATTATTCATCATCCCCTGTCCAGGGGACAGCAGAAATTACTATCCCATTTCACAGAAAGGAAAGTGAAGTTCTCTGAGGAGACGCACTGACTCTTAGACCCAGCCTCCCGTGCTGTATGACACCCTCCCTGAAGGTCAATTTCAATGACGTTCCCCACCCACCTTCTCTAAACAGAGGGGGCTGAGGAAGGTGGGATACCAGGCCCTGAGAGAGGACAGAACTCTGCATGGTTAATGAACTCTGGGACTCTTTACCTGATGCCTTTGGGTGCCAGGCCAGTGCTGGGTGCTCCAGCTGGATTGGGGGTTGAATGAGGGAGAGTGGGCTATGGGACATGAGACCAGACCATCCCTGCCTTGAGTCATACTTAGAGGGATGCAGCAGAGCTCCAGCAGGGAGGACGTTCCTGAGATCTCCCAGGAAGGGGAGGAAAAGGGAAGGCACCCTAGAAGGAGGGCTTGAACCTTGAAGTATGCAGAGGAGTTTGCCAGGGGGAGGGGATCACAGGTACTGAGTAAGGCATGGGGTATGGACCAACAAAGAGAAGGAAGTGGGGGTCCTGCTGGTAATCGAGGGAGGCTGGGATGAAGGAGGTGCTTGAGACTGAGGAGGGCCTCTCAGGCCATGGGTGAGGGCCTGAGGGCACTAGGGGTCATGGAAAGTATTTGGGGACTGGCACGATGAGATCAGACATGCGAGTGTGTGCCCAGGGGGATTGTGGCTGGGGAAGGGGTAGTTCTGGTGATGGCAAGGCCCAGATGCGAGGAGGCCAGGCAGCACGGCAGGCGGCAGGTTCCACAGAACTCCAGCTCAGAGATGAGATGAAAGGGTGCCGCCTTTAAGCAAGTTTGGGAAACAGCGCACGCAGTCCCTTAATGCCTTCAGAGAGCCAGCATGGTGCACAGGGAGATGGGGTCCGTGTCAGCTCTGTCACTTACTAGCTGTGTGAGCTTTGGCGAGCCCTGGCCGGGGTCCGGGCCTTGGTTTTCTCATCTGCACCACGCACATAGGATGTCAGTGCTGTAGGGACTAAGTGACCGAGTATGCGATGGTGGCCGCTGCAGCAGTAACTGCCAGCATTGCTTTGGGCTGCTGAACCAGGGCCGCCGACCTGCAGGCGCTGTAAGCAGGATGAGAAGCGCAGTGGCTTCTGTAGACCTGGGATGGGAAAAGAACGAGAAATACCTCGGTAATAATGTGTTTATATCGGTTACACGTTGAAATGATACCATGTCAGGTGTCCGGGGGACCCTTGAACAACACAGGGGCTAGGGTGCTGACTGCCCCGCCACCCTCCCCTCTGCACAGTTGAAAACCTGTGTGCGACTTCTGACTCCCCCAGAACTTAACTACGAATAGCCTGCTGTTGACTTTACTAATAACAATAGTGGACTTACACATGTTTTTGTATGTTCTACATATTACGTGCTGTATTCTTGCAGTAAAGTAAGCTATAGAAAAGAAAATGGTATTCAGAAAATCATAAGGAGGAGAAGATGCTTTTACAGGATTTATTGGGAAAAATCCACATATGCACGGGCCCATCCAGTTCAAATCTGTGTTCATGGGTCAACTGTACATTAGGTTGAAAAGATTACTAAATGAACATTGCTTGTTTCTACTTTTTCCATGTGGCTCCTGGAACATCTAAGAGCACGTGTGTGGCTCGCACTGTGTTTCCCAGGGCGAGCCCTGCTCTGCAGTCAGCGCGTCACAAACAGTGTGTGGCACAGAGTGCTGGTGGCTCTCAGCTCTCAGGGGACACTGGCACTGTCTGCAGGCACTGCTGGCTGCTTGGGAGGAAGGTACTAGAGACCATCCAGTGACTAGAGACCAGGGATTCTGCTCAACACTTTACAACCAGGACAGCCTGCCCCACCCCCGAGGCGAACACAAAGAATTATCCAGCCCCAAGTGCCAACAGAGCAGAGGTGGAGACACGCTGGGATAAAGGAAGTACTTGGTAAACATTAGCCATCGGTGGCAACATCTCACCTCAGTTTCATTTTGAAGGCCCTGACAAGTCCTGCAGAAAAGAACTTGTTCCGTTTTCACCGGTGGGAATGAGTAGGAGCTGGAGAGACAGGGAGTGTCTGGCTTTGAAAGATGCCAGGAGGTTGAAGTTGACTGCATGTTGGAGGAGGAGAGTGGAGGGATGGTGATTTTTCACTGTGATGGGAACAGAGAGAAGGAGCAGGTTTGGAGCAAGATGCTAAGGATTATGGGAGTTGCCAAAGCCACAGCATGTGCTCAGATGGCAGTGGAGGCCATCATATATGTGTGGGGGTGGACATGTCCACTTACAAGGTCATCGAGACAGCTGCCAGGACCTCTGCCTTGAGGGGGCAGGTGTGGAGGGGCCTGGTTTGAGTGGTGGGAACCTGGGAGATGCTGAGGGGAGGACGACTTCCAGAAGGATGAGGTCCCGGGAAGAGAGCCCAAGTAAGACACAGGCCTCAATTGTGCATTGGGTGGCCACTGTGGCCTTGAGAAGCAAGGGACCTGGAAGGGCAGGAGCCAGGCTGGGGAGGTTGGGGTTGGGTAGGCTGGAAGGAAGTGAAGCCTGGAGAACTCTTCTTTCAAGGAGCTGAGCTGGGAGGGGCAGAGAGCAGGCACAACTCTCCACAGGGGTGGGGCGTTAAGTGGGAAGGTCAAGTATGATTTTAGGGGGTGGGGAGAGAGCCCATCCAGGGAGGGACTGAAGTCAAGGATGCTTGGGTCCTTGTGGGTGGAAGATATCTGGGAGTGTGGCTGTGATGAGAGGCACCGAGAAAGGTCTGGTCTCATTCAAATGTTCTAAGTGATAGAATCCTGCCCTCACTCTTTGAAACACATGGGGAACCCCAGTACACAAAACAGCTTCTGTGATTGGAATGAGTGGGGCCTCCCTGGAAGAACCCCATGAGGGTTGGAACCCCCACATTGGCCTCAGTTACCTCTTCCTTGTTACCTCTTCCTTGGCCTTCCTGGATTTTTCTGGCAGCTTATTCTGATCTCTCTCCTCCCCACCCTTGGGTCCTACTTGAGCCCTGCCCCTTGTGCGGCTTCCTCAAGCCTCTTCCTAGTCTTCAGTCCCACTCACGGTGTCCAAGGCTGCATCTGCAACAGGACCCCACTGCTCTCCTAAGCCCCAGCCCCTCATACTGAGCCTCTTGAGCCCCCCAACCCCAGTCACCACCCCCTTTTCCATCCCCGAGTCCACCATGAGGCCCCTGGCACCTCCCTCCACATCCTCCCTTCAGTCACCCAGTTCATCCCCCCCCCCCCGCAAAGTGTCTGCAGTGTGTCCACTTCCCCCATTGGGTGCCCTGCCAGCCAGCCCCCAAATCTGAGCTGAGAGGGTGTAGAGTCTGTTAAAGGTCTGGATGTGAAGGCCAGCTCCATCATTGCTTCACTGTGTGGCCTGAGGCAGGTGCTCCCCAGGGTTGCATTAAGGTGTAAATGAGCCTAATGGGGTGTTGTGGGGCACTGGTGTGGGTGATTAAGCAATGAGCATTGTAATGGTCCTCTCTCCCCTCCCCCCACCCCCAACAAGACCTCCCACCTTCTCCCCACACGCACTTGTGCACTCTTCCACCATCTGATCTTCACGTGCATCTGGAACACCATCAGCCCTTCCTCTGGCAAACTCCTCCACACTTGTGTCTTCTCTCCCAGTGCCATCCTCCCTGGCCCAGAGCCCCCCCTTAACTGGAGCTGTGTGACGGTGTGGGTGTGGTTGGTTGGTTCCCGGAGGCCCTGACCTGCCCTCACTCCCCTCACCCGCACAGAGCATGTGCCCTCGGAGCTATGGGAGCCCTTCTACACCGACCAGTATGCGCAGGAGCACGTGAAGCCCCCGGTGACACGGTTGCTGCTCTCAGCGGAGCTGTACTGCCGGGCCTGGCGGCAGGTGCTGCCGCAGCTCGAGACGCCCCCCAGCCCCTCTGCACTGCTGGCCCTGCTGGCACGGAGGGGCACGGTGCCCGCACTGCCGGAACGCCCTGTGCAGGAGGCTGACCTGCGACACCAGCCTATCCTCATGGTAGGCCCTGACCACTGGACCACTGCACTTGGCCACTTTCTGGGGCCCCACCCAACAGGCCTGGCTCCTCCCACCCAGGCTAGCTCCTCCCAACAGGCCTCGTTCCTCCCATCAGTACTCCTCCCACCAGGCGTGGCCCCTTTCCAAAAGATACTGCTGTGGCCTTTGAGCCACAACTGGCCTATACCGCCTACCAGATCCTAAGACCTAGTGTGTGACCTCAAAGCCGAGCCCACCAGGAAGTAGCTCTGCCAGAACCCCTGTCTTGGTTGCTTTCCAGAGGCCCCAACCCTCAAGCCCCTCCCACTTCCAGATTCTTCCCCTTGATTCCGTTCTGATCTCACCCTTCAGTCCTTGTGCCCACAGGGAGCCCACCTAGCGGTCATCGATGCCCTCATGGTGGCCTTCGCCTTAGAATGGACAAAGATGCCGCCCGGTCCTTTGGCCCTGGCCAGCTTGGAGCACAAGCTCCTTTTCTGGGTGGACACGGTAGGTGGGGTTAGGCCAGGGTGGGCTGGGGCCAGGGTGGGCTCAGGGACAGGATCGCCCAGTGACCACAGCGCTGTCCTCTCCTGGTTCCCCAGACGATTCGGCGGCTGCAAGAGAAGACAGAGCAGGAAGCAGCCCAAAGAGCATCTCCCGCAGCCCCTGCAGATGGGGCGGCTCCAGCGCAGCCCTCGGTGAGACAAAGGCGAGCGATGGACGAAAGGACAGTCAAAGGCTGGGTGGGTGGGGCGGGTGGACCTCATGGCCCTTTGTGCACTGAGGCTATTGGAGGTGACTCTCTCTCTCCCCCCACCCCGCCCCTCTTATGTGCCTGCCCCTCTCATCTCTCTGCCTCTCTGGCGTCAGTGCCCCACCCGCTGGTACTGGAAGCTGGTTCCTGTAAGTGGGGCCGTCTCTGCCCCGTCTGCCTGCCCTGCTTGTCACTCTGTGTTTGTCTGCCTGTCTACTCCTTCTCCTACCTCCCCCCAGCTGTGAGCAAAGGAGGTGTGACCCCCAGCCCTGGGGGACAGACAGAAGTCCCCCATGAACCAAGAGAAGGGGGGATATCTCCAGTGTTCATTGACAGGGCAGGACCCCCCCCCCCACATCAATTACCTGACAGAATGAACCTCCCCTTCCACAATCAGGAGTGTAGAACTCCCTTAGCTCATCCATGAGCCCAGATGGGGAGTCCCCAGGAGTTTCAGAAGGGAGGACCCCAGCCCAGCAGACACGCAGCCCTGCCCTGAATGGCCAGGCACATGGAGAAGACCGCTCCTTGCCAAGAGGAAGGCCCTCAAACCCAAAAGAATGTGGCTGATCCTTCCTGAGACTCCAGCTTCCCTAAGGAGAGATCCCAGCTATGGGGGGTGGGGAGTGCCCCTCCCAGAAGCACGACAAGGGGAATGGGACAGCTGCATGTGGAGGGAGGAGGCTGGATGGGGTCCTCTGCCTTTTCTCACTCCTGGGGCCTGGGTTGGGGGTTCCTCCTCTTCTGCCTGCCTGCTTCCTCTGCACCCCCTCCCGAGCTGGGGCCTGGGTCTTCTGTGAGGGGAGGATTCCCTGCATGGAGGCTGCTCTGTGGGGTCCCTCCAGGCTGGGAGGAGCTGGGATCCCCAAAGCAGGCCAGAGTACAGGCAGGGCGCTGGACGGCCATGGGCTCGTGACAGGGCTCAGGGCTTTCCTCCCCACCCCGGAGGTGTGCTCGGTTGCCCAGCGAGTCAGCACCCCTCCCGTCCCGCTGATGGCTGCTCCTCTCCCCCCAGCACGCAATTGCCTTCTGTTTGAAGGAGTCGGGGAGCAAACCCCCCATGGTAACGTATCCCCCACCCCAGGGTCCCAGGAGCCCCTGCCCCAGACCCCCACCGCTAGCCTGGCTGCTCTGAGACACCTCCTCTGCCTCGCTGCTGCCCTTCCCCCACTCCGGGCTGGCCCTCACTCTGGCTCTGGGACCCCCGGCTTCATGCGCCCTCGTGGCGGAAACCCCAGGCCTCCCTGCCCAACTTGCATGACCATTGACCTGGGGGCCAGCCTGACCTCTGACCTGACCCGGCTCCCACCTACAGATCCGATACCGTAAGGACCGTACTGTGGCCAGATGTGCCCCCTGCTTTCCCAACGTGACTGGCCTCCAGGACCTGGCCAATGGGGCTGCACTGGCCGCCACAATCCACTGCTACTGTCCCCAGCTGTTGCGACTTGAGGGTGAGTGACCAGGCCTGGGCCAGACCCTACCCTCAGGAGCCCAGTGTCCTAAGACTGTTCCCAGGCCAGTGCCATTGTCATTGTGAGTGCAGCTTCCAGACACAGCAAGCCTGGGTTTGAACCTCTCTGTTCCCCTAGAGAGCTGTGTGACTTCACATAAGCATCTAAACCTCTCTGCGCTTCATAAGATTCATTCCTGCAGCAAATGCTTCTAGTGTGAATTGTATGCCAGGCCCCATTTTAGAGGCCAGGGATCCAGTGAGAACAATACAGACCTCAGGCGGCTCACATCCTAATTTGGGCAGAAAGTAAGTTCATCCAGAAGACCAGCCCCAATGTTGGGTGCCCTGAAGGGCTCAGGGAAACCAGGAAAAGCTTTGTGTGTCAAGTTCCTTGGGAACGAGTGCCCTAGGCATTGGCAGCAGCAGATGCAGGGACCCGAGGAGCAGCCCGTTCCGGGGCCTACCTCGCAGAGGGTGCCTGGCCCCGGGTCCACAGCAGGGCTCCTTCATCCAGGGCCCCTGCCCACCCCCAGACCGGCCTCTGTCCCCGCAGAGGTGTGCCTCAAGGACCCCATGTCCGTGGCCGACAGCCTGTACAACCTGCAGCTGGTGCAGGATTTCTGCGCCTCCCGCCTTCCTCGCGGCTGCCCGCTGTCCCTCGAGGACCTGCTTTATGTGCCGCCGCCCCTGAAGGTGAGGCTGCCTCGGCATCTGGTGGGCCAGTGTGGACATCCAGGGCTGTGGGTCCCATGGGCTGAGCCCTCCTTCTGCCTCCAGACCAACCTGGTGGTGCTGCTGGCTGAGATGTTCGTGTGCTTCGAGGTGCTGAAACCCGACTTTGTGCAGGGCAAGGGCCTGCCCGACGGCCACGGTGAGGCCTGGTTCCGTCCAGGTGAGGAGGTGAGGGGCAGGAGGCCATGCCCTGCCTGACCCTCCTCTCTCCGCTGCAGCTGCCTCCCCCCAGGCCACGGAGGCCTCCACACCTCAGAACAGCAGTGGCAGTAGGTACGCTCTTCCCACTGGGTGAGTGTCCCGGCTGTGACGGGCCCCTCCTCCTGGCTGGTCACTGGCCGGGGCTCAGGGGTGCTTGTGCCCTACTGTGGGAGAGGTGGGGGATCCCCTGGCTCATGGGCGTCTCTTGCAGTTCTCCTGTCTTCAACTTCCGCCACCCACTCCTGTCACCTGGCGGCCCCCAGTCCCCACTCCGAGGATCCACAGGTGAGGGTGGGTGTGGCTTGGACCTGGAAACCACCCCCAAAGCCCCAGATGACTTCATGTTGTTACCTCTTGACCCCTCCCATGGGTCCCTCTGGCACATGGTGACACTCACGGACCCCACACTGACCTCCTCAGTGGCTCAACAGGACTCCCAATATCACTGAGTGGCCCCCAGCTGTCCATCCACATGCGGACCCATCCATGACTCACCCAGTGACCTGCCCAGGCTAACCCCACCCCGGGTCCCCAGGATCCCCCTTAGTGACCACTGAATGACCCTTCACCACCCCTCCCAGGCTCACTGAAGTCCTCCCCATCCATGTCCCATATGGAGGCCCTCAGCAAGGCCTGGAACCGGCAGCTCAGGTGAGGGTATCTCTGGGGCCTGGGGAGTGGAGAGGGTGGGGCTAGGCTGGGGCCGGGCCAGGGCTTGACCTGGGGCTGACACCTCCCTCTGGCCGCCCAGCCGCCCCCTTTCCCAGGCTGTGTCATTCAGCACCCCCTTTGGCCTGGACAGCGACGTGGATGTCGTCATGGGAGACCCTGTCTTACTCCGCTCTGTCAGCTCGGACAGCCTGGGCCCCCCGCGCCCCATCCCAGCCCTGACCCCCGCCCATCAACCACCAGAGCCTGGCGACCTGCCTACCATCGAGGAGGCCCTGCAGATCATCCACAGTGCCGAGCCCCGGCTGCTCCCAGATGGGGCTGCTGATGGCAGCTTCTACCTCCACTCACCTGAGGGGCCCTCCAAACCCCCGCTGGCCTCCTCCTACCCACCCAACAGAGCACCTGTCTACTTGCCTCACCTTGAGAGCCCCTTGAAACTGTCTCCCTGCCTGGCAGGGGAGGTACTGAAACTGCCAGCCCAATCTGAGGGCTCCTCAAAGGTGGTAGCTTCCTCACCAGCAGCCAGCAACTCTGAAGTGAAGATGACCAGCTTTGCTGAGCGCAAGAAGCAGCTGGTGAAGGCCGAGGCAGAGGCTGGAGTGGGGTCCCCAGGGTCTACCCCAACGGCACCAGAGGCTCTGAGCTCAGAGATGAGTGAGCTTGGAGCCCGGCTCGAAGAGAAGCGGCGGGCCATCGAGGCTCAGAAGCGGCGGATAGAGGCCATCTTTGCCAAGCACCGCCAGCGACTGGGCAAGAGCGCCTTCCTGCAGGTGCAGCCGCGGGAGGCTGGAGGGGAGGCGGAGGCAGAGCCCGAGCCAGCCCCGGAGCCAGCCCCTGGTGGGGAGCGGCCATTGGGCGAGGGCCAGGGGGAGCCATCCCCGAGGCCCAAGGCAGTGACCTTCTCACCAGAGTTGGGGCCGGTGCCTCCCGAGGGCCTGGGGGACTACAACCGGGCAGTCAGCAAGCTGAGCGCTGCTCTCAGCTCACTGCAGCGGGACATGCAGCGGCTCACAGACCAGCAGCAGCGGCTCCTGGCCCCGCCTGAAGCACCTGGACCCACCCCACCTCCCGCTGCGTGGGTCATCCCCGTCCCCTCCACGAGTCCCAAAGCTGCACCCACCAGTCCCGCACGACGACCCCCAACTGCCCGGCGCAGCCCTGGGCCGGGTCCCAGCCCAACACCCCGCAGCCCGAAGCACACGCGGCCGGCAGAGCTGCGACTGGCACCCCTGACAAGGGTGCTCACACCTCCCCACGATGTAGATAGCCTGCCCCACCTGCGTAAATTCTCGCCGAGCCAGGTGCCCGTGCAGACACGCTCTTCCATCCTCCTGGCCGAGGGGCCACCTCCCGAGGAGCCCATGGCCAGGCCAGGCCTCATCGAGATCCCACTGGGCAGCCTGGAGGAGCCTTTGGCTGAGAACGAGGGGGACGGGAGCCCCCCTGGTGCTGACGATTCTTTAGAGGAAGAGGTATCTTCAGAGGGAGTTCCCCGCACCGGGTTGGGCTTCTTCTATAAGGTGAGCCACCTTAGTTGGTGGAAGAGAGGGAGGGCGGCTGGCTGGTCAGGGAGTGGGTAGAAGGGTGGGTGGACACGTGGTCAGGTGGAGAGGACATTCCACAGGATGGACAGATAGGAGCTGGTGGGTGGACGAAGGTGGGTGGAAGGGCGTTGTGTATGCACGTGGGAGCAGGCAGGCAGACAGTGTGTGTGTAGCCAGATGGACGACAGGTGGGGTGGGTGGATGTGCCGCCAGCCAGGTGGAGGTGGGCAGATGGACAGATGGGTGGGTGAGGGACAGAACGGACAGACAGGGCAGGCATCTCCTCCCCGTGCTGCTGTCTCCCTCCCCATGGCTTGGCCAGTTCCCCTTCCTCATGGCACCCCCAGCCTGGGCCACCATTCCTCACCTGGACACCTGCAGTCATATCCTGACTGGTCTGTGCTGGCCCCCCGCACCCCCTACAAATCCCTGGCAGTTTACAACTGGAGAGCTAGACAGATTTTCGGAAAATGCAGATTGGTCTTTGTCACGGTCCTGTTAAAACCCCTCTGCAGCTCTCCTTGCCCTTAGAACTGAACCGTTCCTTCGGCTCACCTCAGCTCACCCCACGGTGTCCCGGCCACTCCCCGCCTCCCTGCTGTGCCACACACTCACAGGGCTTGTTCTGGCCTCAGGGCCTATGTCCTTGCTGTAACCTCTGCTTGGACTGCTCTTCTCACCCCTCCCCAGTTAAGTCCTCTTCCTCATTCTCTGGGCTGCCTCCCTGGAGCCCCACTTGGTGCCTCCCTGCAGTGCAGACTGGTAGCTGCCTGTTGAGGTGCTATCAGACTGTCCCCTCTGTGTTAAGCATCCTGTGGGAGCAGTGCCCAGGCCTGCCCAGCCCGCTGTGCTGGCACCCAGCTTATGGGGCTCTGCACAAACTGGGTGCCAACTAAGTGCCTTTAGGGCAATCACAAAATCCAAGGGTCAGGTGAGTGGCTTGGCTGGTGGTCTGGTTGACTGATCAGACTACCGCTGGGCGAGGGGAGAGGCAGCCAGCAGCACTCAGTGCCTGTCCCCAGGATGAAGACAAGCCCGAGGACGAGATGGCCCAGAAGCGGGCCAGCTTGCTGGAGCGGCAGCAGCGGCGGGCAGAGGAGGTGCAGCGGCGCAAACAGTGGCAGGAGGCGGAGAAAGAGCAGCGGAGGGAGGAGGCTGCACGGTGAGGCCGTCCTGCCCCAGGGACCCCAGCCCCAGGGACCCTGTGACTTGTCTGACTGCTTCGTTCCCTCCACTTGCAGGCTGGCCCAAGAGGAGCTGGCCCCTGGCCCCCTGGCCCCCATTGCCAGGGCCCCAGCTGAAGAGGAGGTGGGCCCTCGGCGGGGGGAGTTCACACGGCTCGAGTATGAGCGCCGGGCCCAGCTGAAGCTAATGGATGACCTGGACAAGGTGCTGCGGCCAAGGGCCTTGGGGACTGGAGGGCCTGGCCGGGGTGGACGGAGGGCCCCCAGGCCACGCTCTGGTTGCTGTGATGACTCAGCCCTGGCTCGAAGCCCAGCCCGTGGCCTGCTTGGTGAGCCCCTGTGGGGTGGGGACGGGTATATTACAGCGGCAAAGGCCAGCTCCTGTGGGTGATTAGGGTCTGGGGTGGGAATGCCCAGCCTGCTGGCGGCACTTCCAGCGGGGTGTGGGGGCTGCAGGAGGTCGAAGGCTGTTAGGCAGAGCTGGCCTGGAGTCCTCTCCAAGGTTAATGGATGAAGGCCCTTGGGAATGTTGGGGGTGAGAGAGGTCTGCTGGGGGCTACACAGGGGGAGAGCCTGTCAGGCAAGGTTCCACTGGGCATTTTGGGGGGCAGTAGGGCTTCAGACAGTTTCTGACTCACTGCACTCTGCCCCCAGGTTCTCGACTCAGCAAGGTCTACTCCCAGTCTACCCTCTCACTGTCAACCGTGGCCAGTGAGGCCCCCAACCACCTTGGCGTGAAGAGGCCCACGTCTCGGTGAGTTGGGCCTGCGTAGGTGGCCTCCCCAAGTCTGTGTACATGTGAGCTGTGGGTGACACGGCAGAAGTGTGCTCATCTGCTGCTGCAGAGCTGGAAGGGCGTGTGCGTGGGTGGGACTGTCTCCCTGCTGGAGAGGACCTACGCTGGGCCTCTGAGCTGCAGGGAGGGGTCAGCATGCCTGAGGCGGGGGGGGGGCAATGCCTAGACTTGATCGTGTGTACAACGCACACACACACACCTCCCACTCTGCCGAGGGCTCCAGGCTCTCCCTTCCCTGGTCCCACTGCACACAGGGCAGTGTTACCCCACAGCTGCATCTCTGTCCCGCCCTCTTCCCCTGCAGGGCTCCATCCCCATCAGGCCTCATGTCCCCCAGCCGCCTGCCTGGTAGCCGTGAGCGTGACTGGGAGAATGGCAGCAACGCCTCCTCCCCTGCTTCAGTGCCCGAGTACACAGGTGAGTGGGCTGCAGGTGGCCTGCGCGGGGCCCCACCTGGGCCTAGCCACCCCTGCTGACAGCCCTGCCCCCTAGGTCCCCGGCTGTACAAGGAGCCCAGCGCCAAATCTAACAAGTTCATCATCCACAATGCCCTGTCGCATTGCTGCCTGGCGGGCAAGGTGAACGAGCCACAGAAGAACCGTGTTCTCGAGGTCAGTCTGGGTGGGGATGGGGGCCAGCAGGAGGGCCAGAGGCCTTGCTGGCCTGGCTGATGGCCTGCCTCCCCTGCCCACCAGGAAATTGAGAAGAGCAAGGCCAACCACTTCCTGATCCTCTTCCGGGACTCGAGCTGCCAGTTCCGGGCCCTCTACACGCTGTCAGGGGAGACGGAGGAGCTGTCTCGGCTGGCGGGTTATGGCCCCCGCACAGTCACGCCCGCCATGGTCGAGGGCATCTACAAGTACAACTCTGACCGCAAGCGCTTCACCCAGATCCCCGCCAAGACCATGTCCATGAGCGTAGATGCCTTCACCATCCAGGGACACCTCTGGCAGAGCAAGAAGCCCACCACCCCCAAGAAGGGGGGCAGCACCCCCAAATAGCCCCGCCCCGGGTGGTGCTTGCCCACCACCCTCTCGGAGGACAACCTAAAGGACATCCAGTGGGTATTCCTGGGTCCTGTCTGTCCCCAACCTTGTCTGGGGTGGGGGGGCTGCAGTCCCCACCCTCTAACTCTCGTCTGATCCTGCTGTGGGGGCTGAGCTGGGAGGTTCAGGGACTCAGGGCTCAGCTCGGCCCCCTGTCTGTCCTCCCTTTCTTGAATAAAATGACCAAAAGAGCCCTGGAGTGTGGGAACTGGTGTGAGGCTGGCTGGGGTGCCTGGCACCGTCTGCCTGAGGGTCTTTCAGTGTCCGTTCGCTCTGAAGCTGCTCGTCCCTCTGGCCCCCTTGCTGGCCCCGATGCAGCTCCAGCCAAGGTCGTGACTCCCCTGCCAATGCTCCTACCCCATTCTCAGAACCATTTCACAGTCCCTTCACTGGCTCTGGACACAGGAGGCCTCTGCCCAGCCCTCTGCCTGTGGCCTTCCCCATCTCTGCTCAGTGTGGCTGTTAACTATTTGTCTAGCCTACAGCTTGGTGGTGGCCAACTGCTACACTTGACCGTCCTCCAGCCTCCTGCCTGCCCCTCTGGACTCGGTCACTGCCCCCAAGCCAGGGAGCCCCGAGTTCTCTCCTGAGCTCCTCATCTGAGGGTCCCGCTGCCTCCTGGCACGGCCACTGGATGTCTCAGAGGTGGGCTCTACACTGTACGCCTGAGCCAGGCTGAGCTCCTGGTCTCCCTGCAGCTCTGACATGCCAGGTAAGGGCCAGCGCCCTCAGTGCCACCCGCTACGGCACGTGTCACCTCCTGAAGCCCTCTTCTGTCTCCAGAGCCTCTCTCTACCCCCATGACCACCCCCATCCAAACCAACAGCCCGGGCCTCCCCACATTTCCAGCCATCTGCTATCACAAGCCAGTTCCCCACAGCAGCACGCCTGGCTTATTTGAGACACAAATCTGATTATATCTCCAAATGCTTAAAATCCCTTGAAGGCTTAGAACCCACTAATGGCTTCCCAGAGCTTAAAACTGAGGGCCCCACCCTGGTGTGACCACAGTGAAGTCTGGCTCCCAACCTCTGTTCCGGACGGAGGCACCTGGCTCGCTAAGCCTCAGAACTGCCCACCTTCCAAGCCTGTGATGAGTCCCCCTGAGGGAGGCTGGGAATCTACCTGCCGACTCAGGGTGCAGACAGGCCTTGGGGGCAGGAGCTGGTGAGACCTGGGCAGCTGGGGGTTGGTACCCACCCCCTCCTGCCAAAACCCCAGGGATCAGGAAAGCCTCGGGCAGCCTCCAAACCCAGAACTGGCTCTGCAGGGTGAGGATAGGCGTGTAGCCTGGCCCCATGCCCAGCTGCACCACCTCCTACACCAGCCAATCTGGGGGTGGAGGGGACTGGGCCAAGGGCCAGAGGGAGAATGAGCTGGCAGTCCCCAAAGGCACCTGGGCAGCAGGAAGGAGGCTCAGACCATGCCATACAATCACAGGCTTCATTGCAGGGTGGGGGTGTCATGGGGATGGGGCGGGGCGTCAGTCTTCCTTCAGACTCCCAAATACAGCAGCCGGCACGCTCTGTTGCTCCAGCCGCACCTCTGGGGGAGGGGGTGACATGGTCACTTCGAAGCTCTCCCAAAAGGGCTCCTGCCCTCATCCCACCCTGCTGGGCGGCCTGCCCCTCACCGTTGGGCTCCAGGTCCATCTCGTCGTCATCCTCGTCCTCGCCCAGCTCGATCTCCTCTGGGTTGGCTTGCTGGGCCAACTCGGCCAGTTCCTCCCGGGACGCGTCGCTCCTGGGGCGGGCGGGGCCTCAGTGTTCAGCTAGGCCCAGCCACCTCTCCAGCCTCCCCAGTGATCGCTGTCCTGAGGAGGGACCAGCTTGCTCCCACCCCTAGCCCCTTGTCCTCACCTCACGAACAGGATCTTGTTCTGGGCCCGTGTGGGCTGGTCGTGCTCAGCCTCGGCCGCCAGCTGCTCGGCCCGCTGCTCGAGCAGCTTCATGTCATCCATGCCGCTCTGCCCAGGGGCCAGGTCAGACACTGGTGGGGAAGTCATGGGTCACACAAAGTGGACGCGCCCTCTCCACACTCAAAACAGATGCCGGATGACCCCCAACTGTTCTCGAGGCCCCAGCTCTCAAGATGTTTCTCAGGCAGGGAGGCAGAATTGAATTTGATGCTCCCAGACCCAGGAGATCAAGCCTGGGTGGAGGCAGGACCCGTGGGTGGGGGACTGTGCTGCTCTAGGGTGGACCCGGCCGGGACGGGGATAGCCGCAGCTGCTCACCAGTGCCCGCAGCGCTGCCTGACACCTTGAGCATCTGGGAGGCCATGAAGTTGACCTGCGTGTTGTATGTAGCCTGCACGCTGCGGCGAATGCGCAGCATCTCCCGGATGGTGTCCTCATTGCCGTGCCGCACCTCAAAGTCCTTCCATGTTTGCCAGAAAGCCCCAGTTGTCTGTGGGGGGGAGGAGGCCGAGGTAGAAGCTGACCTGCTCAGCTGCAGCCTCCCCACGCTGGCCCACCTGCCCTAAACCCGTGCCTACCCGGGGGTCACAGATCTGGGAGCAGAAGCTGTAGATGGCCCGGGCGCGGTCAATCTCTCCCAGCTTGCACTCCATGTCTGCAAACCGCAGACACATCTCCCGGGCGTGCTCGTCCGACAGCACCTGGGTGGGGGGGCGGGGGACGGGGGCTGCCACAGGGGATCCTCACACACCAGCTGGTCCCCAAGCTTCCAGAATACGCCCTGTCAGCCCCCGGGAGCAGGCTCACTCAGACCTGCTGCCTGCAGGACCCCTCCCACCTCCTGAGGGACCTGCAGGCCCTGCCCCACCCCCCACAGCAGGTACCTCAATGGCCTTCTGGTAGATGCCACGGGTGTGGGTGACTCCGTAGATCTCCGCGGCCCGCTTGATGTAGATGTTGAACATGTCGTACTGCTGGGCAGGCTCCACAGCTTGGGTGGCACGCTCGTACACAGCCATGGCATGCCGGGCCAGGCCCCACTCCTCCTCCAGCTGTGCGTACAGCAGGTACAGGGCTGTGGCAGGACATGGGGGTCAGAGGGCTGTGGCCCAGCCCCCTGCCCCACCCCGAGCTGCCTGGCCCCCCCTTACTCTTGGCGTATCTTGGGGGGCAGCCATCCAGTGCCTGCTCAAAGAGGTCCCGAGCCCGCTCCAGCTTGCGGCCCCCATAGCGGGCAATGAACTTGGTCAGGTAGGTGCTCCAGATGTCGGACACGTTGGGCCACTTGAACAGCGAGATGCCACGCTCGTACGCCTGCGGAGGGGGGGTCACGTGAGCTCGCAAGGTGACCCCCCTCTTCTGTCCACTAGAATGCTGCCCATGCCTCCTCCAGCGTGGTGAGGGGCCGCCTCCCTGTCCTCCTGCCTGTGGTCACAGCTCAGCCAGGCGGGCCTGTGTGCTGCCCGTCTCCCCCCATGACCCATAGAAGCCCAAGGTCAGGGCCTGTCCTCCAGGCAGGGCCAATATGCACACACACACATGACCTCCCTATCCTTGCACACGCAGTGCCTGTGTGCAAAACACCCCACGCACCAGTGACCTGTCAGCTGAGCAGCCCACACACCAACACCAACACCTCCCCTGCCTCTTACACACACAAACGCAGGACTTGGCGCCTGGGATGGGCTGACCTGTGTCCCCTGGAGTTCGTGCCGAAGCCCTAACCCCAGCATCTTAGAATGGGACTATATTTGGATGCAGTATTTATAGAAGTAACTAGGTTAAAATGAGGTCATTACAGTGGACCCTACTCTAACACAATGGGTATCCTTGTAAGCGGAGATCTGGACACGTGGAGAGACATCAAAAACAGGCACGGACAGACGAACAGCTGAGGACAAGGCCACAGAGAGAGGTCTCAGGAGGAACCAGCCCTGCTGACGCCTGGACCTCATGGCCTCCAGCCTCCAGAGCCTCGAGGCAGTGCCCTGCTGCTGGGTGAGCCCACAGTCCTTTGTCACCGCAGCCTGGGCAGGTTGACATCGCACCCAAAGCACTAAGGTGGGGACACCACCACCTGGGCCCCCGACTGGCCTCCTCACCTTGAAGCTCTCCTCGAAGTACTTGTGCTCCTCCAGGAACATGGCGTAATTGATGACAATCTGGGGTGTGGCAATGCGCAGGTCCAGAATGCGGTCATACACGGCCTTGGTGGACTGCAGGGTGAGGGCAGCAGCAGGTCGGAGCGCATCCCGGGCTGAGATGGTGGCCCCGCCCCTTTCCCAGGTCCCACTGTGTCCTGGCAGCTCACCTGGAAGGTGCCAAGGCTCTCCTCCAGGTCGGCAAGCATGGACCACACCTTCAGGGACTTGTACACGCGGTTCTGCACAGGCTCCGAGCCATCGAAGTATTCAGCCCGGCGGGCAGGCAGCGCCGTTGCCTTCTGCAGGAACATGCAGAGGCGGAGCTGGGAGGGTGTGTCCCCACCCCACAGTGGCAGCCCCGCCCCACAGCCCCAGTGGTAAGTACCCGCAGCAGCCGCAAGGCCTGGTCGTAATTCTCGTGCCGGAGCTCCAGCTCGCCACACTCGCACCACACGCTGGCCAGGTCGTCCACCTGCTTGAAGCTCACCCTGGTGGCCTTCTCCAGGATGACTCGGGCCTGCGGGGGGGTCAGAGACCACGCTGAGACCTTGCCTGCCCACCCAAACCTGGGTCCTCTGGACAAAGGCAATCTGCACTCACATCATCCAGCTGCCCGTTTTCTTCATAGAACTTCGCAAACGCTACCCACAGCGTGTGGGGTTTGCCCGTGGCCTTGAAGGGGTCCACTGTCTGCACAGCCTCTGTGTACGTGTTGATGATCTGTGTGTGGGGGGGGTGGGGAGGTATCGCCTGTTCAGCTGGGGCCTGGCAGGCGAGGGTGGGGCAGGCTATGAGGGGCGGGAGTCACGCACCTCCCGGGGGCGGCCCTGGTGCAGGGCCACACGCTTGTGCCACTCATGCACGTGGTGTGGGTTCTGGCGCAGCAGGACGCTGTTGAGCAGCAGGGGCCGCCGGCCGATGAGCTGCTCGAAGCGGGCCAGCCGCAGCTCCAGGTCCACATCATCTAGGGCACGCAGAGGGACCAGGACAGCGAGAGGGCCTCAGTGCACAGCCCGTCCCACCTCCCAGCCCTGGGCCAAGTGCTCTGGCTTTCCAGACCCACCTCACTGTCCACCCTGCACTACCTCTTGCTGGCTCCAGCCTGAGCTGCCCCAGGGCCAACCTGACCCCAGACTTAACTCCAGCCCCCAACATTCCCCCTGGCCTTCCTTCCCTGCTAACCACTGCCATCCCCCCAGACTGTGTCCAGCCGGAGCCTGAGATGTATGCTCAGTTGGGGCTACTTGGAGAGAGCTCCATACACTGTCTGCCCAGCATCCCTCCCTGCTGGACAGACAGGCCCCAAGCACACGCCTCCACAGCCACATCCACAGAGGACTACCCTAGCACCAGACGCTCACCATCCTCCTCCCGCCCCAGCTCAGAGGCGGTCTCCATCTGAGCTGCAATCATGCTCTCCTCAAACTGGGCGTAGCTGTCGAACACCTGGGTGAAGTCCCGCACGGTCATCACGGTCCGGATGGCCTCCTCATAGACATCCCGAGCCTGCAGGTTTGGGGAAGGGCAAAGTGCTGGCAGGGAAGAAACAACGTGTCTCCTCCAAATGCACAGAGAACCCAGCAGCACAGCCCTTGGCACCCATCCCATGACGGGGCCCTGCAGGGCCTCCCCTGGGGCCCACTCGGCACCATCAGGCTCTGAGCAGCCTCGTTCGGCAGAGCCTGCCTGGAGCCCTTCCCCACCCTGCTGGGGACCTGGGCTGCTCCTCGGTAAACTGATTTCTATACCTCCATTTTTTTTCTCCTTACTTTAGTCCCTCCTATGTCACAACTAACATGTGAGGCGGAGTGCTCACTATAACAGTTACTGTTTCCCTAGGCTCCTTCCAGAGAGATAACTCAACATTGAGCACCAGCTCTGGACCCACTTCACAGGCCACAACTCACAGCCACAGTCAGGGGTGCCCGCTGCCGGGCAGCGTGGCCCCAGGGGTGGCCCCCATCTGGAAGAATACTTCCACCTCGGGCAGCTACTACAACAAATAAGCACATGATGGAAACTTATCACATACCCTGAAGAAAATTGCTGGAGCTACCGCCAAAGTGACAGCCAGCAAGGAAAACCCTTTAAGTTCCCTTGCATGAACTGTATTAGACAACAGAATTTCGCTTCACTGTACCCTGAGCAACATTTGGTTCGCTCTGTTGTCAATACCTCCTGCTGGATAAAACGCCTCTGGTGAAACAGAGATAGAAATGGATAAAATCCGAGTATGAGGCAAATGATTAAACACAGTGGACACCTCATGGTTCTCCACTATCTCAGGGGACTTCCCTCAGGTACCACTTCCTTGTTCATATCTAGTCTTCGATTTGAACTTAACACTTGACTTATTATAGGAATTCTTGCTGTTAGAAACTCTGTTTTGCAGAGGTCAGTGTTTTAAAGACACACTCCGAACATGGTTGCTCAACATTCTGAAATGACCACTGAGGCCTGTGAGACTTCTTAGAGATCAGCCTCAAGAAAGCAGAAAAGTTGTCTGCCTGTAGAGGAGTGTGATGGTGGAGCCTTCCTCTGTTCTGACTCCCTGCTACTCCAAAGTGTAATCTAAGGCTCCCAGAAAACCCCTTTCCCACCTACATGGGATATGGCACACCAGCAAGGAGCCTGCCCTGTGACCAGGGCTGATAGCAGCCAGACATACTAAAAATGAGCCTGCCCAACCTGGAGGACCAACGATGCCTTTAATAACTGATCAGTACTGCTTTCCAGGAATTGATCAGCAATGCTTTCAAGGAAAGATCTGGGTTAAAAGGGGAGAAATGTCAAAAGTAAAACAAATGGAGCCACTGTAAATTGGTGTTGGAGCCACCACCCCAGAGGGGCTGCCCGGCACGCCTCACTCCTCAAACCTTTGGAAGGTTAAACTGGGCAGAATGACCTGCACACTGGGCCTGAAGCAACGTGCTTCCTACATCACTGCCTGCAAAGACAGGAGAGCAGGTGTGACGACTACCAGACTAAAAATTAAGAATGTTCTTTAGAACTAGCATCACTGTGCTGGCTTGTCCACACCTATGGATATTCTTCCTTCTACCGACACAGCTGTCCCTCTTCTTTGCTCATGAAGGCCCCTCGCCTTCACGCCCAGCCAGAGCACTGCTTGGGCTCTTGCCTGAGTCAGAGCTTTCAGAACAGCTGTGCTTTTGGACCTGAGACGGCTGCTCGCTGCCGCTCACTCCGGCCTTTTACCTTCAGGTTAACAACACTAACACCTTGGGAGTGATCCTCGAGTCGGGCACTCACTCAGCACCTGACTCTCCACAAGTGAGGGTAGGACTGTCACTTTCAATTTTTCAAACGAAGACACCCAGGCTTACAGGGCCTGGGGTCTCACAGCCATGGAGACCCGAGGTCTGGCCGACCCTAGGTGGGCACTCAGCAAGGTAGACGTGTGCATGAGCCACACGTGTGTGCACACCGGCACATCTGCTAGTGTTTCCTGCTCCCTAATGTGCCCACGTGTCCTGAGCACCATGCACTGGCAGGAGACCCTACCCCAACTCAGTGTGCCAGCGCACCTTTTCAAAGTGGCCACTGCGAATGTAGTAGTCGGCCAGCGAGCACCAGAGCTTCCCCAGCTGGTCAGTGAAGCGGGTGAGGCCCCCTCGGATGATGGCGTCCACGTTGAGCGACTGCACCTTGTCCGGGTTCTGGGAGATGAGGTCACAGAGCTCGTGCCACAGCTGCAGGCCCAGGAAGGAATCTCAGCCTTGGCTTACAAAGGGATGGGCCCTTCCACTGCCCTCTGTCTCCCCAGAGGCCCACCTGATAGTTGGACTTGCCAGCCTTGGACACGAAGCGCTCGTCATTCACCACAGTGGCCAGGCGCTGTGCGGCCTCATCCAGCCGGTCGCTGGACTTGAGGTACTCGATGTACTCCTCTGCGCTCTCAGGGCTCAGCTGTGTACCGACCCCCACACCGCAGTCAGTGGGGCTGTAGGGCCACACTGCTGTGCCCACCCCCCCCCCCCCCCACTGGTTCTCAGCCATCTGCCACTGTCCTGGCCCAGAGTCAGCCTCAGCTTCACCCATCTAGCCTAGACGCCCCTGGTCCAGCCTCAGCCACATGGGCATTCTTGGTCCCAGTGGTTCAGCCTCAGCCCTGGCTGGCCCGGCTTAGACACCAGTGGCCACCTGCATGGGGCAGGCCCTGACTTCATCACAAGACTGCTCCCCACACAGAGCCGCACTGAGGGCTTCACAATGGATGTCCAAAGGACAAGTCTGAGAAAAGCATGGGAGGACCCCACCCTGTTTACCCCTTGACCTTCCACCCTACCTGGTATATAGCCCTGCCTGCCCGGTATACATTCCTGGGGCTGTGCTTCCCTCACAGAGGCAGTTGTGTTCTGGTTTACAACACGGTTAGCTCGAGTGCATTTGTCTACCCACGTGCAGGCAGGGGCTGTCTCGGTTACAGTGCCCCGAACCATTTAAAGAATAAACAAACTGCAGCCCAAAGCCTGCCTGTCTCAAGGAGCCTTTTCCCCATACCCCATGTGCTCAGTGACACCCTGCATGGGACTAGTGTCCCAGTGAGCCAGCGGGGAACTCCTGACCCAGAAAGTTGGCCCACTCGCCTGCCCCACCCACCTCAGCCCCACCACGGGCTCACCTTGAGGAAGCGCCGGTAGCCCCGCACAGCCGTCTCAGGAAGGGGGTGCGAGCGCAGGAAGCGCAGGTACAGGGGCCAAATACGAGAGTGCTGAGTGATGGGCAGTGCCCGGAGGGCACGGTCAAAGGTGCGGCGGGTGTGAGTGACGCGGCCCTGGTCCATCAAGAACTGGCAGTAGTCCAGCCACAGGCGCGGCATCTGCAGGCACAAGGAGAGGCGAGGTCTGTGCTCCTGGCACCAAGCACAGCAGGAAGACACCATATGTCCTATGGCCAAGCCAATGTCAGTGGGACCCAGAACCCCATTCCCCAGGACTGAGTCAGCTCGACCTCAAGCTGTGGTCGAGTACAGAGGCACAGAGGCCACAGGACTCTGACTCCTCTGCTTCACCCACCACCCCACTCGGCCCAGGCCGGCCACCCACACCCCACCTTGTGCATGAACACGAAGGCCCTCTCGTGGCAGTTGTTGACGTCTTCGTAGGCGGGGTCGGTGACACAGCGATGCTTCACCTGTGCCCGGCGCGCCTTCAGATAGCGGTACCAGAGCTTGTAGCTGGGGCATGGGGGACGGGGGCAGACATGGATGGGTCAGCTCTATGGACCCCAGAATCCTTCCCCCTGCCCTATGAGGCAACTGGGAGAAGGGGCCTGGGAGGGGTGACAAGCATCAGCAATGGGGGCATGGACCAGGATATCAGGGAGGCTGTGCTGATCCTTCAGAGGATGTACACTCAGTGATGGAACACACAGCAACCCCGAGACCTGCTGGCCAGGTCCGTTATGACTGGACAGGTGGCGCTGGGGCTGGCGCACGAAGGGCGGCTAAGGCAGTCCCCACCTGCAGGGCAGCAGCTTCAGGGCTCGCTCGTATAGCTGATTGAGCCTGGGCTTCGGGGCCCCCTGTTTGAACTCGATGTAGCGGAGCCAGCACTTGACGGAGAACTGGTTCCGCATAATTTCCTCCTCGTAGGGGAGGTCTTCTTCATCCTGCCAGGCAGGTGATGGGGAGGACATCTGCCCTCAGAGCCTGAGCACAGCGCCTCCCCACCACTAGGCCTCCCAGCCCTTACCCAGACCCCAGTGCCCACCTCAGATCCAGGCCACCAGACACCCACATAACAGGACCTCGTCCAAACTGGACCCTCAGAATCCTCCCGCCACAATTGGACCAGCAGAGTCCTTAGTCCCAGGACTCCAGGTCACCACCAGCCCTCTCCCTGGGACAGCAGGCCTGGCTCCTCACAAAATGCCTTTGCCTAAACACCAGGCCTCTGGCACCTGAGGTCCCACTAGCCAGAGTCTAGTTCAACTGTGCCCAGAACTTGAAAGCTAGACCTTTATCTCATAAGACCACGTATGAACCAGAAACAAAGCCTTTAGCCCTGGACACTGAGGGACAGTGTGAAGAAATAAAGTGAAAGAATCACATGTTAGGTGACATAACACGCCTCAGGAAGCTCAGGAACACCGAAGTCCCAGCAAACGTCTCTTCCGACCACCACATCATGAAACTGGAAGTCAACTTCAGGAAGGATGCTAGATGCACAGAGATGCACCACTTCCTCACACCACATACAAAAATAAACTCAAAATGCATCACCCCTAAATGGAAGACATGAAACCATAAAACTCCTAGAGGAAAACATAGGCAGTAAACTCTCTGACATCAGTCTTAATAGTATCTTTTTGGCTATGTTTCCTCAGGCAAGGGCAACAATAAGAAAAATAAATGGGACTACTTCAAACTAAAGAGTTTCTGCACAGCCAAGAGAACCACCAACGAAACAGAAATACAGCCTGCTGCCCTGGCCAGGTGGCTCAGTTGGTGGAGCATCTTCTCATACACACACACAAAAAGGCTGTGTGTTTGGTCCCCAAGAGGGGCACATACCTAGGTTGCAGGCTCTGTCCTCAGTTGGGGTGCATACAGGAGGCAACTGATCAATGTTTCTCTCTCATATAACATTAAGTCTCCCTTTCTCTCTCTCCCACTTCCTCTCTCTCTAAAATCAATAATCATCTTCATGCAAAGATTTTAAAAAATTTTTCAAGATTTTATTTATATATTTTTAGAGAGGGAAAGGAGAGAGAAAGAGAGAGAGAGAGAGAGAGAGAGAGAGAGAGAGAGAGAGAAACATCAATGTGTGGTTGCTGGGGGCCATGGCCTGCAACCTAGGCATGTGCCCTGACTGGGAATCGAACCTGTGATGCCTGGTTTGCAGCCCATGCTCAATCCACTGAGCTACACCAGCCAGGGCAGATTTAAACATTTTAAAAAAGACCACCTACTGCCCTGGCTGGTGTGGCTCAGTGGATGGAGTGCTGGCCTGCAAACCAAACGGTCACCAGTTTGATTCCCAGTCAGGGCACGTGCCTGGGTTGCAGACCAGGTCCCCAGTGGGGGCCGTGCGAGAGGCAACCACACGTTGATGTTTCTCTCCTTTTTCTCCCTCCCTACCCCTCTGTCTAAAATCAAGAAATAAAATTAAAAAAAAAAAAAAGACAACCTACTGAATGAGAGAAGGTATCCGCAAATGATACACCCAATAATGCCTTAATATCCAATATATATGAGGAACTCATACAAGTTAACACCAAACAACCCAAACAATCCAATTAAAAACGTGCAGAGAACCCGAACAGACATTTCTTCAAAGAGAATATACAGATCGTCAACAGACGTGAAAAGATGCCCAACATCACTAACCCTAGGGAAATCAAATCAAAACCACAGTGAGGTATCGCCTCACACCTGTCAGAGTGACTGTCATCAAAAAGTCAACAAGCAACAAGTGCTGGTGAGGATGGGGAGAAAAGGAAACCATTGGACACCCTTGGTGGGATTGTGAAGTGGTACAGCCAATATGCAAAACAGTGTGGAGGTTCCTCAGAAAATTAAAAATAGAACTACCTTATGACCACGTCTGAGTATTTATCTGAAGAATACAAAAACACAAGTTTGAACACATATATGCACCTGTCTGTTTGCAGCAGCATTATTTACAATAGCCACAACATAGAAACAACCTAGGTATCAATCCTAGGTGACTGTATAAAGATGTGGTACATGTATATACAGTTGAATATTATTCAGCAATAAAAAGGAATGAAATCTTGACATTTGCCACAATATGGGTGGACCCAGAGAGTATCTTGTTAAGTGAATAAATCAGAGAAAGAAACACAAATAGTGAGGTATCTCACTTATGTGTGGAATTTCGAATAACAATATATATGTAAGAACAAAACAGATACTAACCCCTAGGTAGAAAGAACAAGCTGTTGAGTGCCAAAGAGCCGCGGTGTGGTTAGGGAATGGTTTAAAACCGAAAAAGACAGTATGACTTAAGGAAGAAAAAAAGGAACAAACACCCAGCTACCTAGGGATCTCGAGTGATCTGAGTAGGTACTTTACAATTTCTTACTGTTTGTCTCGCCTGAAACCCGACAGGGTATTTCAAAGAGTTTACTACTCTATGATCAGAAATTTGGGCTTGGATCCCTGGAGAGAGGCCAGGCCCCAACCCCCTGAAACATCCAGGACCTGTGTCCCCACGTGGGCCATCCCCAGCCCCACACTGGACTCACAAAGACCAGATCCGGCCGCTCCTGCCGCGAAAGTCGCGCCATGACCACCATTTTCCTGGTTCTCCAGCTACGGCAAAAGTCGCGTTATAATGACAGATCCTCCTAAAGGCCCGCCCCCTGGGCAAGACTCACTTCCTATTGGCTGACCCCGTCCCGCGTGTGCAGGCCCCGCCTATCCTTGGCCAGCGACCAGAAGCAGAGAGTAGGAGCCCGAAGATGATGTCATCCAGGGCTTCTCGGCCAATGAACTTCAGTGGTCGAGTCCCTGGATTCCCAATGAGCTGCTGTCATTTTGGAGGGTTGGCTTTTGGACAGGAGCGGCTGTGTAGCCCGGGAGAAGCGAGATGGGGGTGAAGTTGGAGGTGTTTCGGGTCAGTGGGCACCCGAGCTGGTGGGCAGAGGCTTGTCCCTGGATCTGAGGAGGAGGCTCTGAATAGGGAGAAAGATCCTGAGATTTGAGAAGGCCCTTTAGGGTTGGACGCCCCGAGGAAGGGGTGCCGGGGGAGGGGGGCCTTGGTAGGGCTGGTGTGAGGAAGGGCCTCTGAGATAGGTGGTTTGAAGGGGGGCTCTAAGAAGGAAGTCTCCAGACTCTGGGGGGGGGGGTGTTGTTGGGTTTAGAATGGGTATGTGTGTGTCACAGTAGGACTCCTAGCCTAGGAGAGTAGACTCTGAAGAATGAGGGGTTTGGAGTGCCCCCTGGATCTGACTTTGGGGCCAGGGCAGTGAGATCTCAGAGATGCCTGTGATTGTGTGGGAGCTCTTGTCCTGGGGCCAGGGTGCGTGCGCATGCGTTGTGTCGTTTGAGAGAGAGTCCCCCAGACGCGGAGGGAGCTCCAGAAATAAGGTCTCTTGGATGATGAGGGCCGGACTCCCTTAATCCTGGGCTTCTTGTGGGGGTCCTGTGGAGGCGCTCCTGGGCTGTGCAAGAGCACCCTCTGCTCCAGGCTCTAAGCAGCCTCCACTTGTCCCCTTCCCGCCTCCTAGATGATGCTCTACCTCACCTTCCCTGTGGCTATGTTCTGGATTGCCAATCAGGCTGAGTGGTTTGAGGACGCCGTCATACAGCGCAAGGTGGGCACCGGGAGAGTTTTCATGGGTTCACTGCAGAGGGTGGGGGAGAGCACAGGGCACTGATGCCTGCCTTCCATGAGCTGACCTGCTTAGGTGACTCCTGGCTTGTCTGTGACTTTATCCGTACAGAGGGAGCTGTGGCCACCTGAGGAGGACCAGGTGAGTAACCTACTCTTTCTCCCACCAGAGGGACAGCGGGGCCCAGGTCCCTGTGACCGTGACAGGTTTGAATGGAAATACTGCCCTCTGTCATGAGCAGGGATCTGAGGGCAAAGGTATATGTGGTTTCCTCCTTGTCCTCTCCCCAAATGATCAAGCCGATCCCACTTGGACCCTGCTTGTAACTGGCACAGGGCTCACAGTGTAGACACTAAATTCTGAAGTTGTGGCCTGGGGAAATAGGAGGTAGGGTGGTGGGAGAGGGGTCTAGGCTCTGAGGTATGCCCCGCTCCTTCCCCACCACCAGCGCCAACGGCTAGAGGAGTTCAAAGAGAGGCTACGGAAGCAGCGGGAGGAGAAGCTCCTGCGAGCTGCTCAGCAGAGCTCGAAATCCTCAAGTGCCTGAGTGCCACTCATGAAACAACATACACTCGGTTCTTTGTTTCCCATGGAAGTGTTTTATTGTCTGCTTTGGGGCGGGGGGGCACAAGTAGGGCACAAGAGGGCCCCAGCCTTCAGGGGGCTTGTGTCTGGGGCTGGGGGCTGCTGTTCCGACGGAAGCTGAGAGCAGATGGGTCCTGAGGGGTGAGGAGGGGTTGGGGGCTGAGGGTCCCAGCTCGTTTCTGCACTCCGTCCTGTGGATGAAGAGGGGTCAGCCAGAGGGAGGAACCAAAGGCAGTGCTGGCCCGAGGTGACATAAACGTTGGAAGGAGGGTGCAGGTGGGAACCGTTGTCCCACCTCCCACCATCTGCCCCCACCCCTCCCAAGCTTCTAGGTACCTGAGTTCTCAACACTTATGGTGATATTTGAATGTGAGATGGGGGTCTTGGGGGTCCCACTGGGGTCTTGATTAGAACCCAAGCTGTGTTTGACCACATGTGACACAGACATATGTGAGTGTATGAGCTCGTGTGCCCACCCCCCCAAGGTTTGTCTTCCCAAGAGGGTATTCCTTCTCTCAACTCTTCCTTAAATCCTCAGTTCTGGGGGCAGGAGCCAGGACTTCCCGCCACAGCTCTGACATTAATGTGCCCTCTGCATGACCTTGGGGCCCTCTTGGCTTTGTCTGGGCCTTCATTCTCCTGTCTGAGTTGGGTGTTGGATTGGATAGGGCCTTGTGACTGGGAGGGACACAGGGCAAGCACTCCTACCAGGCACTCATCCCCAGGAGGCACATGAGGGACAGAGAAGGGGGTGGGATGCAGGGCCAGGGGGCTCATCATGGCTGGTCTCCCTCAGCTCCAGCAGAGCATCACCTACCTTGGGGCCCACAGGCTGGAAGCCAGGCAGGTTGCTGACTGTCACACGCTGGTCATCCATGCGATGACCCTGGGTGTTGGCCAGCATGTCCATAAGACTGTCCATCTCCGGCACAGGACCACTCTCTGCATGGTGCAGAAGCAGGTGGGGATGGACATACACGCAGGTTCCAGGGAACACAGCCCAGCTAGAGCCCCCAGCCCACCCCTTCCCCACTCACGTTCTCCAGGAAGCTCACTCATCTCTCCCCTGTGTCCCTTGCCCCTAGACCCACTAGCATCTGTGTCACCAGTTGTCTCTCACTTTCAGACAGACTCTTGCCTACAGGCCCCTCCAGATGGTCACTTGTCCCGTACCCCTAAGCCCTGCCCCATTTATGCACCCAGACAACACACCGGCCCTACACACTCCACCATACACTCACCATTCTTGGAGGCGGTGTCAGGCCCTGCCTGCAGTGGGCAACGCTGCTCCTCCATTCGGTCGCCCTGCACGTGGCTCAGCAGGTTGAAGAAGCCTTCTTGGTCTGGGGAGCCTGCCTGGGAGACAGACATACCTGGTCCAGCTGGCCCCTCAGTTGGGGGACCCCTCACTAACTCCCACCCTGACTCTGGAGTCTTTCCTCCCCTCCTCCTTGGCTCTCACCATGGTCCCTGCTGATGTACTGCTCTGCAGAGCTGCTGCAAATGAGACACGAGTCTCCTTACCAACCGGAGCCCCCAGGACCCGGCCAGTAGTGCCGCTGCACGTGGTTCTGCCTCAAGGGAGAGGCTGCTGGCAGCCTGTCGTCCTAGATTGGGGCCTGACTACAGGGCACCAGCCAGGGAGAAATCCCAGGGGCTGTCCCCAGATCCCAGCATCCCCCCAGCTCACCAAGACCATCACTGAGAGCACCGACCTCTGCCCTGGGGCTGGGCTGGGCACTCAGACCCTCATGCCCACCAGCACTTTCTGGGGCAGCAAACTGGGTCAGTGGTCCCAGGAGACCCAATTGCTAATGAGGTGCCCTACAAACTAGCTAGTCTTGTCATTCATTGCTCTTGAGGAGTTGGGGGCATATGGGGGTGGGATCTGCTTACCTTGATGCAGGGAGCTGAGCCCCTGTCTACCCCCTCTTCCTGGTCCATCTTTGTTCCTGCTTCCTGAGCCCGATCCACTTCTCTGCTAGCCTCTGGCCCAGGCCTGTGCCAGGCAAGGCTTTTTAAAAGACAGACGTGGGGACAGTGGATACACAGCCCCAAATCCCCTCTTCATACCGCATCTGCTCCCACCTAAGCTTAAGCCCCATAAAGATGATCCAGATAATCGTATTTGCTGCGAAATGCTGGGGCTGCTGTGGGGGCAGGAAGCAGGGCGGCCTGGGCTGGGACCTTGCTGACCCAGCAGGACTCACTGTGCCCCAAGGACTCTCAGGTGGGGCATAGTGACCAGCCAGAGCTGTGTCCCCACAGTGGGATGGGGGCTGTCTGGGCCCTACTGGGAAAGGACAGGCCAACCTGGCAGCTCGGAGGGGCCTGCCGCCCAGACGCAGGAAGCAGTGCAGGTGTCTCACCTGCCCGACTGGAGGGCAGTTGGACCTGAAGACCCCAGAGGACCCACCAGCAGCCTGGCTCCATCTCTGTCTCTTGGCGAGGTCTACCCCTCTTCACTGTCCCTGGGTCTGGTTGCTTCCCATAGGCCCCAAAGCAAGGTCCAGGATCTCTTGCCTCCCCGACACCGATGCCAAGTTCAGCTGTCTCTGAGTTGTACCCCAGCCCTGCCTGGGGGCTGGAGGCTACATTCCGGGGAAGGGGGGCAGTAGGAAAGCCTGCTGCTCTCCCGCACCCCAGCAGCTATGGCTTCCCTCTGAGTTCTGGGAGTGGATGTCGCTGGAGGGTCCCACCCACACCCCATCCCCGCCCCTCCCCGAGATGCCTTTTTGGAAACTAATTAAAGTTTCTTCCTGGAATAAACAGGCCACACTGTTACCACCCCTGACAGAATGCGAAGCTCGGTCCCCCTTCCCAGGCATCACTTTCCTGTCCATGGCTCCAAGTCCTTGATGCCAACAGGATGTCCTGCTCTACCACAGCTGTATTAGTTTCCTGGGGCTGCCTTAATGTGTCACAAATGGGGCATCTGAGGACAGGCATTTATTGTCACAGTTTTGGAGGACAGACGTCTGAAAGCGTGCCAGCAGGGCTGTGCTCCTGAGACATGCCGGGGAGGGTGCTCCCTTGCCCCTCGTGGCTCCTGAGGGTTTGCTGGCAGACCTTGGTGTGCCTTGGCTTGTAGCTACAGCACTTCAGTCTCAGCCTCTGTCACCACATGGCATTCCTCATGTGTCCTTCACATGGCTCCACATGGCTGTCATAAGACATGGACACCAATCATATTGCATTAGGGACCCACCCTACTGTGGTATGGCCTCCCCTAACCTCACCTGCAAAGACGTTGACCCAATTTCCAAATAAGGTCACATTCTGAGGTCCTGGGGGTCAGGGTTCCCACCTACTTTATTTTGGCAGGGGGTGGACAGGAGCCCATTCAGCCCATAGCAGCTGAAAAGCCTGCTCACTGAGTATGTGTGGGGTTTTAGGAGACAAGCTGTGGGGCTAGAGGTGACCCCAGCTTCCTTGTGGTCTCCCAGCTCCGCACTTGGCGCCTGAAGTTTAACCTCCCCCACCCTGGGAGCTGCAGTGATCCCCTCCTTTCCCTGCTGAGAACTCTCCCTTGGTCTTCATTGTCCTTTGGAGAAAATTCAAACAACTTGGGGATAATGGGAATGGTATGGAATGGACTGATGATGGTGACACAACTCTAAGTATGCTAAAAGCTATTGAATTGTACACTCTCGGTGGGTGAATTGTACTAATATGTGAATTATGTATCAATAAAGCTGTTAAAGAAAAGAAAGGAAAGGAGAGACAGGGAGGGAAGGAAGGACAGAGGAAGAAAAGAAAAACAAGAAAGGAAGGAGAAAGACAAAAGAGTGAAGAAGGGAAGGAAGGGAAAGGAAAGGAAAAGAAAGAGAAAGAAAGGTGAGAAAAAAAACCCAAACCCTGGTCCGGGGTGGCCAGCCCTCCCACTCTACCTGGGACTGGTCCCATGGTAGCAAGGCCCTGTGCCCCAGGAACCTCTCAGTCCTAGGTAGGTCGGGCTGGGTTGGTCCTGCTTTGTCCTTGACACAGGGAGCTGCAGTTCTTCCGGTCTCACCTTCTGTCCACTCTCCCCCCCACCCCCTGCTCTCCTGGATCACTGCATGGCTGCTGCTTGGTGTCACTCACCATTATGTCTCAGGGCCACCCCCTCAGATAGGGGTACCACCCCCAATAAAGCACTCCGACATGGCACTTACTACCATAGCACTATTTCCTGTGGGACAGAAATGATTATTTTCTGTTCCCTCCTAAACTTAACTGTAAGTTGCATGTGGCAGAACTTCTGTTGTCTGTCCCATCTTGTCCCACGTAAAGGGCAAAGGTCCTGGTGCGTGGTCTACTCTTTAATAGTCACTGAATGAAGGAACCACTTCAGGACTCTGCCTTCACAAATGTGCATCACACTTTGAATCTGAGACCTCATTCTCGTGGGTGCTGCTGGACTGCGCCCTGTCTGAGATGGGATGTCAGCCTTTTGCTGGCACACAGCAGGAGCAGGCCCTAAGGTTTCAAGTTGAGTGTGAATTGAGGTGCGTGTGAGTGTCCCAGTGGTCGAGCATGCCATTCAATCCACGTGTGTTCAGACTACAAATGTGATTGTCGCCTGTGCGTGTTTGCATGCAACCAGTGAGCATAAGGCTGTGAGGAGCATTTCTCCTGGAACAAACTCTTGATTCGAATCTGAGTAAGCCTACTCACCAGGCAGCCGTGAGCCGGGTGTCACTGCTACACTGTACTCCCTCTCAGGGTCTCTGGGAGGACGGAGTACACAGCAGGTGCTGGCTTCTCTCTAACCCTCCCTCCAGGCCAACTCCTGAGTTTACCAAATGTTGCAGAACTTGCTGCTGCTGCTAAAATCGGGCACAGAAGGTAAGTGCGTCATGGATTTGTAACTCTGCTGCCCCGTGTGGGCACACAGCACCCCTCAGCCTCGGAGAAGCTCGTGGATGTGCCCAGGGAAGATGAAGGGGTTATTGCTGCCCCGCGGTCCCACTTTCTCGCTGCACGAAAGCAGGGGACCCGCGTCTGAGCTCGCGTTTGTGTGCCGTCGAGGTGGGCCCCTCCCGAAACTTGGTGCCGGCCTTTTCCGGCAAATCCACTCCTCCACTCTTCAAGGGTCCCACGTTCCGAGAACCTGGTGGGGCCAGGTGTGCAGGGGCAGGGCCAGGTCCTGCAGGGCGGGGTCCACGTGGGTGACGCTGAGGGCCACGCCCCCACCTTGCACAGACCCGGAAGCAGCGGCTATGCCGTTGGGGAAGATGGCGCCCTCGGGCCTGAAGGCGGTGGTGGGGGAAAGTGAGTGACACCCCGGGCCGGGCCTCTTGCGTCTCCTGGGGGTGGGGGCCCAGGGCGCACGGAGTCTGGGACCCTGGCGGCGGGGAGCTGGGGCCGGGCTGGGCGTCTAGCACCTGGCCCTCGAGGGAGCGGGCAGGAAGGTGGTTCCAGCTCGCCGTCCCGGCTCTCCCCAGCCGGAGCTGAACGAAGTTGGGCAGTTGGACTCCGCGACCCAAAGGGTGGCGTAGGCAGGTGTCGGGGCTCGGATGCCTGAGCCCCCTGAGGCCGACGAGGGGAAGGCACAGCTGGACGTCCAGATTCCCGGATCTCTGAGCCTCGCGAAGTCCGCGGGGCTGGATTCTTGGTGCCCAACACGGCGGACTGGGGCTGGGCTGGGTGCTCTGATCAGCGCACCCCAGATGGTGTGAACCTTCAGGGGGTGTGTCCAGACCCCCTGTTCAGGCCCAGGGTGGGGGACGCCCCCCTTTCTGAAGCCCTTGGAACGTGAGGACCCAGGCGTCCAGGTCGTGTGGGCCGGGCTCTTGGGGGAGGGGTGGAGATCGCCTCCTTCCGAACCCCTGGGTGGTTCCGGCCTCAGCTGCTCCTTCCGCCCTGGCTGTCCTGATAACCATGTTGACACTCTGGCAGGGCGGGGCCATCCCTTCCCTTCTGTCCCCTCAGCTAGGCAGGGAAGAGTGTGACTCACACCCCCTGCACCCTAACGAGAAAAGGAGCCTATCACAGAGTCGTTAACCTGCAGTCGGGAAAGCCACTGATTCCATTTTACAGAGGAGGAAACTGAGGCTGAAGGTTGGGTGACGGAAAACAACCTCAGCCAGGCACATTTCAAAGCGGGGATCCAGGGGGTCCTGCACTCCAGTCCAGTGGAAACTGATGGAGGGGGAGTGAGCGCTTTGGCCAAAACCTCCACCCCAGGAGAACTCGAGGCGGTCTGTGGGGAAGCCAAGGGTCCAGCTCTGGAGGCAGGAAAACCTGACTTTCTAATTATTGTTTATTTAAAGTATATTTATTTAGCAGCTACTCTTGTATCAGGCTCCGGGCCACTTGGGCCCTCAGGCCACTCAGTCTAGTTACCTGCCCTGTTTGAACCTCAGTTTCCCTGTCTATAAGTTGGGGACGACACCAACAGCTACTTCACAGAATGGGGGGTGGTAAACAGTAGTTAAGATGGAAGTCCAACCTGGGATTCCTAAGGTTTTGGAGTGTGGTGGGGCCAGAGAACCCAGTGTCCTGAGCCCACCCTCCCCTGCAGAAATTCTGAGTGGAGTCATCCGAAGCGTCAAAAAGGACGGGGAGTGGAAGGTAGGGGCGAGGCAGAGTGCTCTGTCCAGATGGGGGGTGGTTCCCTGAATGTGGGACCACATTCCAAACTCCCTGAGGAAGCTGGGTGGGTCTGGGATGGGATGGGGTGGGGTCCTGGGTCCCCTCATTCAGCCAGCTCTTGAAGCTGACAGCCCTGCCCACCACTCCAGCCCCACTTCTGGGTGGGGGAGCTTCAGCCTCTCCTGCTCACTTGTCTGTCTGTTGGTCCATCTGTCCATCCATCTGGACAGGTGCTCATCATGGACCACCCAAGCATGCGCATTTTGTCATCCTGCTGCAAGATGTCAGACATCCTGGAAGAGGGCATCACCAGTGAGTGGACACCCCCACCCCGTGCTCCCCAGATGTGGCCTGAGTGTGGAAATGCAGGATGGGTGGAGACCCCTCCCCCACAGGACTTGTAGTTGTGGCCCCTGAGGGGTCGGTCTCCCCAGCTGTTCAACCCTTGTGTGTGGGAGCCTGTGTAGAACTGAGGGTGAGCTCAGTGTGGGGCCCCCAGAATGCACAGCTTTCTGTGGGAGGCCCCTGGGGTGCGAACTGTGACCCCGAATGTGCAGAACACTGCTAACATCTGCCACTCACCATGTGCACCAGTCCCAGTGCCCCCTTTATGTGTCCCTTTCTCTGTCCCTCCTAGTTGTTGAAGACATCAACAAGCGGCGAGAACCCATCCCCAGCCTGGAGGCCATTTATTTGTTGAGCCCCACGGAGAAGGTGCTTATGTGAGCAAGTGTGTGTGAGCATGCATGGGTGCATGCCTCTGCATATCTGCACATGCATGGGGGCACTGGTGGCAGCTGGGGGCTCGGGCAGGGGGTGGATGGGTCAGGGGGTACAGGGCCAGGCCTGGAGTGTGGTCTGCATTCCCCAGTCAGTGCAGGCCCTGATCGCAGACTTCCGTGGGACCCCGACCTTCACCTACAAAGCAGCACACGTCTTCTTCACAGACAGTAAGTGAGGGTAACCTGAGGAGAGTGTAGGGTTTGGGTCTGTGGGGGGGTGGTTTCTGGCCTAATGCCCCCTCTTGCCCACCCAGCCTGCCCTGAGCCTCTGTTCGGTGAGCTGGGCCGCTCCCGTCTGGCAAAAGTGGTGAAGACGCTGAAAGAGATTCACCTTGCCTTTCTCCCCTATGAGGCCCAGGTACAACCCAGCCTCATTCTGGGCAGGGTGTGGGATCTGTGAGCAGATGACTCAACTTCCCTCAGAAACAGCCCCTGAGACAGGTAAAGGGGATAGCGAGTCAGAAAAGAAAGGAGCCAGTGTGGAACAAACGAGCTCCTACCACCAGACACTTGGAGCTGGGTCCCACTGGGCGAGGCAGGGGGCAGCGCAGGGCAGCCTCAGTTGTCTTGCCCAAGGAGGAGAGGCTGGGGTGTTTCTCCACCTCCCCCCAGGCCTTGTGTCCTTGCAGGTGTTCTCCTTGGATGCCCCCCACAGCACCTACAACCTCTACTGCCCTTTCCGGGCCAGTGAGCGGACGAGGCAGCTCGAGGCGCTGGCCCAGCAGATTGCCACACTTTGCGCCACACTGCAGGAGTACCCAGCCATCCGCTACCACAAGTGGGACCTGCCCCTGATGCTGCCCCCTGCCTTGACCCCAACCTGCATCCCACCTTTCACCTCTTCTTTAATCCCACCCCAGTCCTCACCCTGCTACCTGACCCTATCCCTCACCCTATCTTTGACCCCAGTCTGTGCTTGGCCCTCCACGACCCCATGCCCTAAGGCCCCACATTTGCCCATCCCACCCCCCAGGGGCCCAGAGGATACGGCCCAGCTGGCTCACGCAGTCCTGGCCAAGCTGAACGCCTTTAAGGCAGACACTCCCAGTCTGGGCGAGGTGAGGGGGCATGCGGGGGTGGGGGGGGGTGGGGCGAGGCCCTAGCCAAGAGGATCTGGGTTAACACCCTAATCTCTGCCCATCCCTCGCCACCCCCAGGGCCCTGAGAAAACCCGATCACAGCTGCTGATCATGGACCGGGCGGCTGATCTCGTGTCCCCACTGCTGCATGAGCTCACGTTCCAGGCCATGGCCTATGACCTGCTGGACATCGAGCAGGACACGTACAGGTAGGTGGACCCCTGAAACCCTTTCCCCCATCACAACCGACCTAGGTCCCTGTCCCCAGGTAGTGCTCTGTGTCTCCCTACCCCTGCAGGTACGAGACTGCAGGGCTGAGCGAGGCCTGTGAGAAGGCTGTGCTGCTGGATGAGGACGACGACCTGTGGGTGGAGCTGCGGCACATGCACATTGCGGACGTGTCCAAGTGCGTGCATGGGGGCGCTGGGCTGTGGGCCTTCTGCAGTGTCATCCCCAGCTAGATTCTCCCTACCCACATCCCCACCCCTCCCCCACTGGGGGCCTGGTCCCAGGCCTTCCACCTTCAATGAGCATGCTCTCTCTACAAGCCATGCCCCTCAGCCAACTCCCCAGTGCATCCCCAGCGTGGGCTTGCAGCTGGCGTCCCCTGGCTCCCGCTCCTCCCAGCCATGAGACCCCCATGCTGATCCCCATGCTGCCCTCAAACTACTGTCTTGGTATCAGCCCCCAACCTCACCCCTGCCCACCCTCATGGCCAGGAAGGTCACAGAGCTTCTGAAGACATTCTGTGAGAGCAAGAGACTGACCACTGAGAAGGTAGGGCCAGCCTGCATTGGGGTGGGCAGCTTGGGCAGAAAGCTGCCACCAGAGCGGGGGAGGGGCCTCAGTCTGGATCCCAACCCTGTGGTAGGAAGCTCCCCGCTGTCCTGTTCCTAGGCCAACATCAAAGACCTGTCCCACATCCTGAAAAAGATGCCACAATACCAGAAGGAGCTGAACAAGGTGAGCACGGACCAGGAGCCTGCTTCCTGCCACCCTGTCTCCCCCTGACTCAATCTCAGTCCTCCCTGACTGCCACCCACCCTGCAGTACTCCACACACCTGCACTTAGCCGACGACTGCATGAAGCGCTTCAAGGGCTCCGTGGAGAAGCTGTGCAGTGTGGAGCAGGTGGGTGCTGGCTCTGGGTGGGCAAGACAGGGTGTGGCCGAGTGAGGGGCAGTGCTCGGGAGGGAGTGGAACCTTCAGAGACTAGGATGAAGTGAGCCTCAAAGGCCTTACTGAGGACCCTGGGGATGTTCCAGCCACGCCCATCCCCACCAGTGGCTGCCAGGACAGCTGCCCTCCAATCCCCCTAGGATTTGGCCATGGGCTCTGACGCAGAGGGTGAGAAGATAAAGGACGCCATGAAGCTGATTGTGCCCGTGCTGCTGGACGCCGCAGTGCCCGCCTACGACAAGATCCGAGTCTTGTTGCTCTACATTCTTCTTCGGAACGGTGGGGGCAGGGGCAGCCTTGGGAGACCCTGATTCACCAGGGCCTTCAGGGGTCCTGGGATTCCCTCAACCCCACGGTTCCCCTGTTCTTGAGATTCCCTTTTGGATCCTGGGATGCCTCCTTCATCGACGTGAGAGTTCCATTAACAGGGAGAACTCCCCAAATCTATGACTTCTCCAAAAAACTTGGTCTTCTGACTAATTCCACAGGAGCCCAGTCTACCCCCTCTAGACTCCATACCCACCCAGAACTTTGACATCAGGACTCCCCCTCACACCACCCCTTAGAGGTCTCATGTGCCCCTCCGGTCCCCCTGCCCTCCCAGAGCCCACTCCCCAGGAGAATCCCACCCATGTGAGCCCTCCCCCGCACCAGGTGTGAGTGAGGAGAACCTGGCCAAGCTGATCCAGCACGCCAATGTGCAGGCCCACAGCAGCCTGATCCGGAATCTGGAGCAGCTGGGAGCCACTGTCATCAGCCCTGGGGTAGGTTGGGGCCAGAGCCTGAGGGCAGGGCATCGAGGCAGGACCTGGGCCCCAGGGTGGAGGGTACATCACAGAGCTGGGGTCCACAAGGCATGGTGTGCTTTTGGGGGACAGAGAGTGCTGTGCAATGATTGGCCTAGGGACCAGGGAGCACCAGGGCTGTCCCCAACTCTGGATCACATGAGAAGCAGGGATCCAAGGTGGTGTCAGAGTCTGGTGGCAGTGCAGTGTGGGTCTGGGGTCTGAGTCCCGGGGGTGGGGGTAAGGGGTGGGACGGTAGTGTTGCCAGTGTTGGGCGACCCTGGGCTGCTGGACGTCTCAGAGGGCTGCCGTGCCCCCGGCACACGCTCTGCTGGCCTTCCCTCCTTGCCCGGTAGCTCTGGCCCTGCCTGCACCACCTCCCTTGCATGGCCACCTCTGCCAGGCTCTGTCCCTGGGCTGAGCCTCTCATGCCTCCCATCTCTCTCATGGTCCCCTGTCTCCATCTCCCACCTCTCCCCCACCCCTTTCTCTGTGTCCACCAATCTCTGTCCCCATTTTTCTCTTTTTGTCCTCTTTCTCTGCCCTCTCTCTTTGTCTCACTGTTTCTTCCTCTCTCTATCCTTCATTCTCTCTTCTCTGTCTCTTTCTCTCTCTCTGTAATTCTTTGTCCCATTTCTCTATATTTTTCTGCAGCACACCCCCAAACAATAGGAGCCCCTAGCCCTGTCTGTTACCTGCCTCCTTCTCCCCAATACCCACACCGGCCTGCTGCATTCCGCCCATAGGGCCCTGGGACCTCCAGCCGGCTGGAGCGGAGGGAGCGCTTGGAGCCCACCTATCAGCTGTCCCGCTGGACCCCAGTCATCAAGGATGTAATGGAGGTACCACAGGCAGGAGTGGGCACCAGGAGGGTAGGCCTGGGGACCAACCTCTCGTGCCCGCCAAGTCCTGCCCTGATCCAGGTGTCAGCCCAACTCCCTTCATGCTTACAGGGCTAAGCTTCGGGGCTTAATGGGAAATCCCTCATTACAGGCGTTCCCCAGCATCCAGTCTGTTCTGCTGGGGGGCACCCCAAACCACCCAAGGAACTGAGGCAGCAGCGGGGTCCCTCATGGAGGGTCTCATTTTCTCCCCATCCACCTGTCCGCTCCCCTGTCCTTCTCCATCCCCCTGGTCTCTTCTTCCCCTGTCCCTGGGAAAGCCCCCTTCATCCCCCTTTGCCTTCCCAACACCAGCCCCTGCCCATCCTAGGCACCAAGAGCAGTAGAAACAAAGAGGACTGGGTGAGGGGTTGCCCAGCTTCCTGGCTTTCCACCTGCTGTCCCCATGGAGCTCTGGTACTTCTACCCACTTGGGGGCCCAGTGACTGTGGCTTCTCCATCCCATGGACCCCGGATGCTTGGATTCCCAGGTCCCTGAGTGGCTGGGGTCCTGGACTGTTGGATCCCAGGGGGCTGGGAGCCCATACTGCTGAGTCCTCAAGAGGCTGAGGGTCCTAACTCCTGAGTCTCCCAGGGGATGCAGGTGCAGATGGTGGCTCCCGTCTTCTCGGATCTTGGCTCCTGAGACACCCATTGAGGGGGTTCCAGAGCCCAGGCCCTGTCGCCTGGAGCTTCCCTCCTAAGCCTCCCTGTCTGGCCCCCAGGACGCCGTGGAGGACCGGCTGGACCGAAAGATGTGGCCCTTTGTGTCTGACCCCGCCCCCATGCAGAGCTCCCAGGCTGCGGTCAGGTGAAGGCCCAGGGACACCCCCTACTGGTGCCCAGGGCTGTTCGGTGAGGGGTGGGGGGGTCTCCTGTTCAGACTGACCTCTGCCCCCCGGCCCCCTGCTTCCACCTGCACAGTGCCCGCTTCGGCCACTGGCACAAGAACAAGGCCGGAGTGGAGGCGCGGGCGGGGCCGCGGCTCATCGTCTACGTCGTGGGTGGTGTGGCCATGTCCGAGATGAGGGCCGCCTACGAGGTGACCAGGGCCACAGACGGCAAGTGGGAGGTGCTCATTGGTGAGTACCAGGACTGGGGTCCCTGGGCAGGGGTGACCCCTCAGGGCCTGGACCCTTAGGTGCTTCCGAAGGATGAGCCCAACAGCCTGGGGCCTCTCAGGGCTGGCCATCCAAGATGAGGGGGGTAGCTGCACACCTGGGTTTCCTGGAGAAGGGGTCACCTGGGGCCTGGGTTCCTGTGTTTCTACAGAGTGCTTATAGTCAAGACCTGTCTCCCAGGACACTGGCTAGGGGTGTCAAGGGCTGAGCTGTGACCCACTCTCTGCCCCCTCCCCTCTTGCCCAGGCTCCTCACATATCCTCACTCCAACCCGTTTCCTCGACGACCTCAAGACGCTGGATCAGAAGTTAGAGGACATTTCTTTGCCTTGACCCTCCGTATTCACCCTGACCTGCACCCCTCCCTTTCCAGAAAAATAAATGCCTCTTTTCAGTCTAGAGCCAGGGCCCACCTTGATTCTTTCCCAGGAGCTGTCAGGGGCCAGCCTCTCTCAGCCCCATCCCCTGACCTGGGCCCCTGGCCCCATCTCGCCGTGATGTCCTGCTTGAGGACATCCGAAGTCCACGTGGAGATTAAGGGCTTGGGCTCTGGTTTGAATGTTGGCTCCAGGATTGACTAGCTGTTAGGTCTTGGCCAGCTTGCTGGGTTCCCCTTCCAAAACTGGGCCCAGCAAAGGCTGCTGCTTTGTAGAGGAAATGAGACAGTGGCAGAAAGCTGATGGGGACAGCTGCTGCCTGCATTGTCACCAGAGTTACCTTGGCAGCTCCGATGGGATTGTTAGTAGCATCATTGACAAATAGAATGGACCCTGTGTGCTCCCTCCCGAGCCGCAGGGAACAACCCCGCGGCCACACAGGCCGGGGGCATCACCAGCTCCTGGGGTCAGACCCTGTGTCTGTGTGAGGACCAGCACACGGCAGATCATGCCTGATTCCCACCCCAGCAGGTCAGAGCTCCCCCTGCTTACTCTCTCATCCCCAGGCTGTTCTGGGGCCCCTGCTGCGGGACTTCTCGGAGCCTCTGCCAGGGGCATCAGGTTTCCATGGCCACCATGACAAAGTGCCACATTCCAGGCAATGGAAGGCTGGAAGTCCAAGACCGAGGTGTCGGCAGGGTTGGCATCTGAGGCCTCTCTCCTTGGCTGGTAGACCGCTGTCTCCTCCCTGTGTGTTCATGGTCTCCTTTCTGTGCAAGTCTGCGTCTTAATCTCTTAAAAGGACACCAGCCACGTTGGATTAGGGCCCACCCTAATGGCCTCATGTTAATTTAAGTGTCTTTTCAAAGGCCTTTTCTTTAAACACAGTCATATTCTGAGGTACTGGAGGTTAGGGCTTCAATGTATAATATTTGGGGGAAGACAAAGCAGCTCACTCACCTGAAATGACCTTGAACCCAATAGCAGTGAGACGGACATGGCCATCTCTGGGGCACAGACACACAGCCAGGCAGAGCATTGAAGCACCCCTGCTTCAATGTGTGGGGGAGGCCAGAGGACACCCTAGTCAGCCTAGTCTGGGGGCAGTCAGGAAGCCTTCCTGGAGGAGGTGAAGTTGGAGCTGAGAATGAAGAAGAATTGGAGAAGAGGAGAGGGCCCAGTGAGGCAAACACAGGAGAGTGGAATGAAGCCAGAGGGAAGGTATTAAGGGAAGACAAGATCTGAGAGCCACTCAGGGGCCTGGCAGGTGGCCAGGAGAACGCCTGTGTGGGACAGTGCCCTCGGTGCGTGGGTGGGTGGGTTAGGTAGGTAGAGCACCCCCTCTGCAGTGGAGTGCTGCTGATTTTCATTGCACTCCATCACTTCTGGGAATGTATCCCATCCATACAAGGCTGGGACCAGGAGGGCATGGGCCGAGACAGGCCAGATGAGACCCGCCTTCCCCGCATGCTGAGGTCTTGGCTCTGATTTCCAGGTCAACTATTTTAAGAATTCAGGGAACTCTAAGGACACGCTTCCTAGAAGAACTGCACGCACAGTGTGTGGGAGCGGGGGTGGGGGGGCTCGGAGAGACACAAAACTGATGCAACAGTTCTAGGATTTACCTGACACTCCCACCAGGCCACAAAGGTGGGTGTAGGAAGTTGTTATATGGTGGGTCTGTGCAAAGCCCTGAAACTGCTTGCCTGTGTGTGTGGTTCCCTGTGAGGTTCTCTCAGGGAAGTGATTTAACGAGAGATTGTGGGGGAGATGGTTTTATTTTTTAAAGATTTTATTTTTAGAGAGGGGAAGGGAGGGAGAAAGCGGGGGGAGTGGGAATCAATGTGTGGCTGCCTCTTCCTCACCCCCAGTGGGCACCCGGCCTGCAACCCGGGCATGTGCCCTGCTTGAAAATTGAACCATTTTGGTTCTCAGGCCAGCTCTCAATCCATTGAGCTAAAGCAGCTAGGGCCATGGGGGAGAGGTTGTTAAAAAACCTGTAAACTCGCCCTTCTGGGGAGGGGCTGTTTTCCTCTAGGACCTGCCTGTGTAGGCAGATACCATGAACACCAGGGGGCCCTGTGGCTCAATTTCTTGGTTTCTTTGTCCTTTTGCATTTGTAACTGGAGCTCAGGGGACTGCAAATTAGAAAGGTCAGGGGAGAAGGCCAGGGTCCTGGCTGGGTAGCTCATTTGGTTATGGCGTCCTTCTGTGGGCCAAGATTGTGGGTTCCATCCCTCCTCTGGGTACACAACAAAGGGATGTTTCTCCCTTCCTCTCCAGAGTCAACTAAAAAAAAAAAGTTTAGGCCTTACTCTGGCTGGTGTGGCTCAGTGGATTGCAAGCAGGCCTGGAAACCAAAGGGTTGCCAGTTCCCTTCCCAGTCAGGCACATACCTCAGCTGTGGGCCAGGTCCCCAGTACGGGGTGTGCAAGAGGCAACCAGACATTGATGTTTCTCTCCCTCCCTTCCCCTGTCTCTAAAAATAAAATCTTTTTTTAAAAAGGTTAAGTCTTATTGAAGATATTCTGATGCTACGAATATTCATGGACCCCCATGGACCACAGCAGTCAGCAGTATCCGGCCCAACAGTGTCCCAGTATCATGCCAGTCCCTCCACATGCTTGGCCCAGAGTCCTCAAAGCCCTCCTATGAGAATGAAATCCAGCCTCCCTCTGTCTGGACCCTGGGAAGCCCATTCATTCCCCACAGCTGCTCTGGCAGCACTGGGCCCTTCCTGCCACGGGGCCCTGCCCCTGTCTTCCTTGCCTGCAGGGCTGCCCCCCGCATTTCTGCATCCTCCCTCCTTCCCATCCAACACCTACATCACCACCTCCTAGAGGCCTCTGCTTTATTTCCTCAGGGGCATTTATCTCGGCTTGGTGTGTTTTCTTGGGGGTTCTCTGCCCATCCTGGGGAATGGTCCCCACCTGGATTTGACTGGTTTCTGAGAACTCTATCCCAGCCAACAGAGGGGTCCTCTAGTCCCCACCACCCTCCACATAACAGTGCAACTAGCAGACCTTGCTGCTTGCGTCTATTACCTCTTTTTGAAATATTTTTTATTGTTTTGAGAGAGAGACATCGATATGTTGTTCCACTTATTTATGCATTCATTGGTTAGTTCCTGTATGTGCCCCAACTGGGGATCGAACCTGCAACCTTGGTGTATTGGGATGATGTTCTCTAACCAACTGAACTGCCTGGCCAGGGTAGACCCATTACCTCTTGAAGATGATTCCAACCGTACAGTCCTTCTGCTGGAATGAACTGAGGACCTTCTTGAAAGAACTGCCCCTCAGCAACTAGTAGGTTGCATGGAAAGTAACAGCCTGGTACATTTTCTTACTTCAAGATCCCCAGGAAGCAGAGTGAGCTCATTAGGGAGGCCTGGGGTGGGGACAAGTCTCGTGTCTCCAGTGGGCACATTACCAGCACATAGGAAGTACCCAGGAACCGCTAGCTATAATAATAATATAGATTATAGTAATATACCTTTATTTTTTAATTAAATATTTTATTGTTGTCCTATTACAGTTGTCCCAATCTTTCTCCCTTTGCCCTCCTGCACCCAGCCCCACCCCCACTCCCACAGTCAGTCCCTACACCATTGTCCATGCCCATGGGTCATTCATACCTGCTCCTTGACTAGTCCCCCTTCCTTCCACCTTTGTTCACCTCTCCTCTGCCCTGGTCGCTGTCAGTCTGTTCCTTATTTCCCTGCCTTTGGTTCTATTTTGCTCATGTGTTTGTTTTGTTCTTTAGGTTCCACTTATAGGTGAGATCATATGGGATTTGTCCCTCACTGCCTGGCTTATTTCACTCAGCATAATGCTCCCCAGCTCCATCTATGCTGTCGCAAAGGGTAGGAGGTCCTTCTTTCTTTCTTCCGTGTAGTATTCTAAGTGCAAATGTACCACAGTTTTTTGATTCACTCATTTACTGATAGGCACTGAGGCTGCTTCCCACACTTGGATATTGTAAATAACGCTGCTGTGAACATAGGGGGGGCATAGGTTCTTTTGAATTGGAGTTCATTGAACAGGAGATCATAACAATACAGTCTTGACGTAATACCATTGTGATTACTTGCACTGTAGTGGGGACAGCCCTGAGCTGGACCGTGGTTCCCACGAGTGAGGAGAAAGGCACCCAGGCTGACGTCCATGTGCTTTGGGGTCCATGGGGCTTGTTGGGTGAAGTGAGCACCCACGTTCTTGAGGTTGGGACACATTCCAGGGCAGGAGTTTGCCACCTGTGCTATGCAGGAGCTTCTTTTAAAATAATATCTAAGCCACAGGAAGGAAAAAGTCTGTGGTCTTGAACTTGCTCAACTGAAAAAGTCTGTGGTCTTGAACTTGGTCATGTTGAAAAACATGAGGGTCCTGGGTGCAATGGAGCTGCTCGCTGGGCCAGGTGGTGAGATGGGGACACCGGGAGGGACCCAGCAGGGAAGAAGGGGCAGCAGGGAGCAGAGTAAGATTTGCTGAGGTCTGTGGGGGAAGGGGTTTCCTGGTCCTGGGGCAGGAAAAGGAAGTGGCTGTGACTTAATGAACCAAGGAAAGCTCGTGGAAGTGAGAAAAGTGAAGGGGGTGGGCGAGGCCCGAGTGCCAGGGGAACCCAGACATCCAGGAAGCAGGGCAAGCTTCCGTTTTTTGTTTTTTTTTTTGTAAAGTTGCTCAAAACCTTAAAACACAAGTTAACTGACAGCTCCTGCCAAGCGCGTTGCAAAAAGGCATCGTTGCAAAAATGATGATTAAAAAAGGCAACTTTTCTGAAGCATTTACTCCGTGCAGGGCCACATCTATACAGTCTACCCAGACTCCCACGAAGCACTGGCTTGACAAAGTAACACAGAGAGAGACATGTGCTGTGCGACCCCACTGCTGTGTGGGGCCCACCTTCGCCCTCCAGCTTGGCTGAGGTGCACCCCACAGGCAATTTGGTGTGAGCCTCCCTTTGAGGTGTGCAGCACGGTGGTTTGGTACCTGTTCACACTGTGAAGTGGCCACTGCAGTAAGGCTGGTCAGCATACCCATGCCCTCACACAGGCACATTTTCTGATGTGTGGTGGGAACTTTTAAAACCCACTCTTAGCAACTTTCAAACAGGCAGTGCAGAATTGTTAACTGTGGTCGCTGTGTGTGCACTAGACACCCCTCCACTCGTTCACCTTGCAGCGGGAAGTTCGTGCCTTTGGAGAGCCACCCCCGCCCGCCCAGCCCCTGGCAACCATCGATCTGTGCTCTGTTTCTATGGATTTGGTTTTTAAATATTTTTATGTGGACCCCGAAAAAGCTGAGCTCATAGAAACAAAAAGGAGATTGGCAGTTACCGGGGCCGGGCTGGGGGAGCAGGGAGACACCTCTGAGTTCCCAAGAGAGCAAGGTGCGCACACAGCACGAGGTCATGGTGAATGTGCTGGGAAGGCTCTGGGAGAGCAGAACCTCCATGCTCTCACCACAGAAAAAAATGGGCAGCTCTGGAAGGTGCTGGAGGCTTTGCTGACCTCGTGTGGCGGTCCTTCCACAGTCTGTACGTGGGTTACATCATCACATTGTCCTCCTTCAACCTACATGATGCCACATGTTAGTCTACATCGACCAAACTGGGAAATCGGCTGTTAAAAAGAATGCAGTCTTGCCGTTCATGACAACATGGATGGACCTAGAGGGCGTTATGCTAGGTGAAATAGTCAGTGAGACAGAAACAGATGTCCTGTCATTTCACTTACATGTGGAATCTGAAGGACGAAATGAATGAACAAAACAGAAACAGACTCGAACACAGAGAACAAACAGAGCTGCCAGAGACAGGGGTTGGGGAACTGGGCTGGCAGCACAGACGGGAAGTGACAGAACAGCAATGGGGACCTAAGGCACAGCCCAGGGGTCGTGTCAGAGGACACGGTGACGATGCAACATGGGGAGGGGAGCGCAGAGAATGAACCAGTAGACCGAGGTGGAGCCGTTTCAGACTCGGAGCCTGCCGAGTGCCGCCAGACCCGGATGCTGGGCCATCGGCCGTGGACGACGTTACTGTTGATAGCTTGCCCAGACCACAGACATGCACTCATACCACCAAGAAGAAGCAGACCACAGGATATGTCTCGTAGAGACTAAAATTAATCCCAGCGTTGCCCCCACTCTCTAGCCCCCACACCATAATTTTCCCATAGAAACTGCGAACACATAGAAGCCCCACCTCCTCAGACACCTCTCGTCTCTGCTGCTGTCTGCGGGGTGGCTCTTCTTGCTTTTCCTCTCTGCTCCATAAAACCAGCTTTTCACTTCACTTCAAGGCTCATTCTTGAATTCTTTCTTGCATGAAGCCAAGAACCCTCTTGGGGGCATCATTCCGAATGAGTCCCCACCAGGGACTCGCCTCTGCAGCATCACAGGCCCAGGACCAGGTGGGGCCTGGACTTATTGGGGGAACGTCTGTGCACACCTGAGGCTAATACAGGGTAACAGTGAATGTCAATTGAAAAAAAAAGCTGGAGGAAAAGTACTCACCTTTTTTCTCCCCTTGTGAGGTAGTCACTAATAGTTACACCGGCCCCCATTTTGTAACAACATGCAGGTGCAGCACCTGCCTCAACGAGAGCTAAAGTCGTGAGGCAGGTGCTGGTGCGAAGGGAAAGAGGCTATTTAGTTGCCATGATCTGGGAGGACGGCACACTCCCGTCTCAAAGACCATCCCCTCTTCCTGTTCAAGCCTGTGGTTCTTACAGCAATAAAAAGGGGAGGGCTTTTTCTTCCATTCAATATCTGGCTAGCTTTTGGCGCCTTTGGATCCTGTCTATTCATCTCTCTAGCTTTTGGGATACTTGGGCCCTATCCATTCATCCTTCTAGCTTTCAGCACACCTGGGCCTCATCTGTTCATCTTTTTAGCTTTCGGCACGCCCAGGCTCTGTCTATTCATTGTTCTAGTTTCTGTCTTCCTTGGTGTAAGAACCTCCAACTGCACCATCCTGGCCAATGGGAAGGACTCCCCGGTGCTCCCTGACTGTCCGTGGCAGTGAGAGGGGGGCTGTCAGGAAGCTTGGAGGTTCCTCGGCCCTCAGCTTGCCTCCTGACACGGGACACAGTGCTCCCACAGCTGGGGTAGCTGGTTGGAGTCTGCGGGGCACTCCTGCAGCCAGGCACACCCACGTTCTCTGCACGGCCCCTGCGTGGCCTGCCCCTGAAGTGGCCAGCCAGCCTGTGCTCCCACCAGCAGCTGCCTACAGTAACAATTCCCCCCTTCAAGACTCTGGACTCTTGTAATCGTGTAAGGGTAAAGGGATAGAGGTCTAATCTTCTCCATTTTCTTCTAGCTGTCAAGGGGAAGTCGTCTTGCCTATCCTCAGGTCCAGAGGTTCCGGCTCTCTATTAAAGGAAGAAAGGGCTCCAGTATGGAGGCAAGCTTTCCTGCGAGGGAGGACTGCTGTCTTCGGACGGGCCCCCCGTGGGGTCCAGCGGATGGTGCTGCAGGACAAACGACGCTGGAGGCTGCTTCATATTTCAAGAGACGGTGCTGCAGATGGGCTTTCAAAGTGAGCCCTACTGTGCAGACAAATGGTTGAGTGTATGGTGAGGGGCCTGCCTGGTAGTGCAGAGGGAGTGTAGGGAGTTGGAGAGACTAGAGGATCCCCGTGGTGGGACCCTGAGCGGGGCTCTGGGTGGCCACCCAGGAGCAGGACAAGTTTGCTGAGGAAGCTCCATTGTCCAGGAGATGCAGACAAAGGCATTCTCAGTCCAAGTATGGGCACAAAGTACAGCAGCCATCAAAAATAATAATAAAAAGTGACACCGTCACTTAGCTTTGGGAGGCTCTGTCTCTTTTCGAAAGAGGAATTTAAAATCACTTTCGAGAGTGCAGGCGCAGCTTTCCCTCACAGTGCAGCAGCAGCAGCAGAAAGATTCAAGTCTTCTCCAGGCGGTACCTGCTTTACCCGCATGTGCTGGACCCAAAGCTTGATTCCCGTGAGCTTCGGGAAAGAGTGTGTTGTCAGAGGAATGTCATAGGGACTGGGCCATTGCTCAGCTCACTGCTGGTCAGGACCTCGAGTCCTCCAGGTCTTTCCTGAGACTCCGTCTCCTGGCGGAAACAGGTGTGAGGACTCATCACATGAGTAGATGAACACACTTGTGCAAAACTGTCAGTGTTTGCCCAAGATGTCGTACATACAGTTTGCCTTTTGATTTGTGTTCTAAATATAAAGGGTGTGTCCCTAAAACAGAAACTTGAATGGGTCTCCTACAAACTGTTTCAAAAGGGCTTAACTTAAGCTCAACTTCAGAGTGCTGCCTGCATCCAGAGCAAGGCAACAGGAAGCAGCTGGTCCCGTTTCAAGTGTGCTCCCTGGCACATTTTGCCAGGGTCTCCTCTACTGTGAGGGTAAGTTTCTAGATCTTCCCAGGAGATGGCAGTCTCCCAGGTTCAGGCAATCTCCACTGGTTCTCTGGTGCCCCTCCTGTCTTCTGGGAGATTTCTGAAGTGAGTGACAGTCCATTGTTGCTTGAATGCTGCAAGGAAGCCCAAACCTAGGGATTATTTCTTTGAGTAGAAGTTTTGCTGCCTCAGTTGCCTTCTCAGTTCTAGTATGGTTATATTTCTACCCATCCAGAAAAAGTGTCTACAAAAACTAATAAAAACATAAAGTTCTCTCTGGTTTAGACATCTGTGTAAAGTCAGCTCACCAGTCCGCAGTTGGGTGTGTTGCACTCCCTTTCCTGTCGAAGCACATTCTTTCTCAGGACTGTTTACCGGCACATTCCGACAGGCTTGGATGATCTTCTGAATGGTCCTTTGTAAATGAGGGCCCTTTGAATGTGGTCTAATGAGGTCCATTAAAGCAAAAAAAAAAAAAAAAGTCCCTTCCATAATGGGCCCCTCCACGAAGGTGTTTGAGGATGGGGTACACCAGAGCCTCGGGGGGTGACACCATAGCATGGGTGTGGATCTTTCCCATAGAATTGGGGTCAGTTCAGAGAACCCCGCTCACAGGTGTTCCTCATCTCACTCTGAGTAATGGGGTTTAAATTCTGACACGTGCAGGTGGGGAATCAAAGCCCTGAGGAGTGGTGGCCCTCAGGTACCGGCAGTTTGGTTTCCCTGGCTCAGTTTGGGAACCATGCCTCCGCTGTCCTGGGCAGTGGTTGTGGTGACCTGGTTCAGGAGATCCACTGCCTCTAGCAACTGTAAAATCTCTTTTGGGTGTTTGATGTCCTTCTTCTCCGAGACCATGTGCTTTCTTTGTACATTGCCCCATGGGCATGGACTACCATTGATGGGGGACTGAAGAGTGGGAAAGTTTTAGTTTTAGGTAAATTTAATAAGCCTAGTAGTTAACACATGTGAAAAGCTATTGTTTCAGGAGCTGCAGGTATGGCTTCCGCCACCCCTGACTCCAGGAGACCACAAGTGATTGACTTTTGTGCTCCAGAAGAGACCAGAAGCCATCAAGGTGGGATCCCAGCCACTGTATTCCAGGGAGAGACCATCCGCTACCCAGGGCACAGGACACAGATGAATAAAATGACCAGTGACTGGGTGAAAACATGTCAGGGAAGATGCCGGACTGCAGCTTTCATCTGACTCACCTCTTGCCTGAATTCCAAATCCCTCACCTGAACTTTTGCCCCCTCATAATAAGGCTGGCTTGAAAGTGAAGGGAAGGCGGTCTGTGAGGGTGCAAACCCGTCATCTTCGCAGATCGCCGGCCACCTGAATAAAGCAACCTTTCAGATTCGATCTTTGTCTCTGTGTATTGGGTCTGGTAGTGACAGGCAGCATGAATGCTGACTTTTCCGGTTTCACATACAGAAAAGTGAGCACATATTACAAGTGCATTTCTGAGGCGTGCTCTCTTTCATGCCCAGGCGTTCCACCCTCCATTGTGTCGTCGAGAGCCATCTGGTTTGGCGCCCGGAGCTGCAGTCCCCATGCTGCTCTCTCTCACTCGCTGCTGCAGACCAGGGTGGGGCATATGTTTCTTTATGTAAAGGAGCAGAGAATAAATGTGTTCGGTTCTGTGGCCATATGGTTTCTGTCACAGCTACTAAACTCTGCCATTGACATGCTGAAGCGGCCACAGATGATATATTAAAGACTGGGCATGGCTGTGTCCTCCAAAAACTTCACTTATGAAGACTAGGATATGGATATAATATACTTTCCATCTATCACTAAGTATTAAATATCTTTTCAATGATTGAAAAATATAAAAGCTGTTCAGCAGTTCCTGAAAAAGTTCAACATAAAATTGTGTGTATTCCAACAATTCCACTCCTCAGCACATGCCCAAGAGAACCAAGAGCAGGGACACCGAAAGATATCTGTATACCAATGTTCGTAGCAGCACTATTCGTAATAGCTGAGAGTGGACACAACCAGATGGAGCTGTCCATCAGCACATGCATGGCTAACCAAAATGTGACATGAAATGGAAATGATGTCTTGGTACTTGCCACACCATGGATGGATCTTAAAAACATTAGGCTGAGTGAAATAGGCCAGATGCAAAAGGACAAATATTGTATGATTTCACTGATTTGAGGTATGAATGGGCAAATTCATAGAGGCAGAAAGCAGAATGGTAGGTGGCAGGGGCTGGGGTGGGGGTGGGGAGTTAGTGTTTAATGGGAACAGTTCCATTTCGGGAAAATGAGAAAATTCTAGAAATAAAGAGGGGTGATGGTTGCACAACATTGTAAATGTACTTAATGCCATTGACTGGACACATAAAAATGATTAAAATGGTAAATGTTATGTGTCTTTTGCCACAATTTTTTTATTCCTCACCTGGGGATAGGTTTATTGATTTGAGAGAGAGGAAGGGGGAGAGAGCAAGAGCAAGAGAGAGAGAAACATCAATCAGTTGCCTACCAGATGCGCTCTAACCAGGAACTGAACCCCCAACTTTTTGGTGCACGCGACGATGTTCCAACCAGCCAAGACACCTGGCCAGGACGTGTCTTTTACCACAATTAAAACATCCATTTACATTGGAAACAAACCAAAACAGTAAAAACCTTCCTTAGCTTGTGGGTCACATGAAAGCAGGTGGTGCTGCAGCTCGTTCCACTGAGGAACGAGACGGGCTGTGTTTGTCCTTTTTGCGGCCAAGAGACCTTTGGGTGAGGACACCACGTGCCACACACACCCAGCCCGATGCTGTGGTCACGTTTGCAACCCTGCCCCTATATGCTCACCAGTTTCTCTACCTGTCCCTCAGACTCTGGCTTCTGGAGTCCTGCCCCAGGCACTAACTACATACTGGACAAGCCCCAACCAGATGTGGGAGGGGACAGTTCTTGAAGGGGAGGCTGTGGCAAGGGGGGGTGCCGAGCTTCCACCCTGGGCCTCTGTGGTCTGCCCCAGGGTCTTCCTCTTGGCCCCGAATGTGAGCAGGGAGGGCTGGAGACCGAGGGAGGTATATTACCCAAGAGAGGAAGCCCCATACCTGGAGGCCTTACAGAGAGAGATGGCAGCAGCGTGACATTCCTGTCCAAGATTTGACCTCCTGAGTCTATCAAAAGGATAAGAGATGGCTGCTGTTCCTGCTTCTGCCCAGAGCACCGGCGGGGGAACTGGGAGCAACACAGGCCCTGCAGCCCCGTCCCCTACAGGGGCCCAGGGGGCCAGGTCCCACATGCCTATGGGCCCGGCCTTCCCCAGGATGGGCAGGGGCTGATCCAGCTGTGGGTCTCATGGTTCCCTCATCCAGACCCTGCTGGCTGAAAGCTCTCTCCCTCCTCCTTCTCCTCCTCCCAGAACTGCTGGCATGTGGCAAGTCACTTTCAGTTAATGAGAAGATCCAGAATGTTAGCAGCCCTAAGGGCTTTGACATCCAATCCCAGCAGAGGCCTCAGGAGCCCCTCTGATTTGGACCTGGAGTGAAGATCAAGCCAGCCTCACCCCCAACCCAAAACTAAAGCTCAACCCTAACTCAACCCAACCGTAACCCTGATCCCAAATAAACCTCAACCTGGAGCCTAAACCAAACACAATCTAAAGTTCGAACCTCAACCTCAACCCCAAGTAAACCCAGCCTTTGAGCAAACCACAACACTAAACCCACCCCAAGCCCCACCCTGGCCAGTTCCACCTTTCACCTCAGCTCAAACCCCCCTTCCTCTAAAACACCTGCCTCAAGAAGGACTCCAGGTGAGATCCCCATCACCTGGCCTCTCCACCAGGGCCTGGACCACCTGGGCCTTCTGCAGGGGAGTGTTTTTTGTCTCGGAGTCCCCAGGGCCCGGCGCATGGGGGAGGGGAATCTCAGTCTCACTGACCTCCCTTTCTTCCTCCTGCGGTCCTTGAGGTGATAAGAAACACTGATCTAGGGGGCAAATGGGGGTAACTGTAATTGAACAATTTAAAAAATTTAAAAAAAAAGAAACACTGATCTGGACTGCGAGACTGTCACCTCCTGGGGGGACCTGGTTACCTGCCCCCCAGGTGGGTACAGAGGTCCTTCTGCGTGAGCTCAGTACTGTTCCCAGTGCCATGTAAGCCCTTCCCCCTGTCCTGCCTCTATTTCTCACAGACCATGGCATCTCTGCCTCTTCTTCCCCACCGTTTTGGTCCACATTCCCAGCCTGCCCCCTGCCCCAGTGGCAGGACCCCCCTTTCCTTAGAACACTGGTGTCTTGGCCCCAGACTCTCCACAGCCCACACATCTGGCTCCCATTCCCTGGTGTGGGAGTGTCCAGCCTGCTAGACCTCCACCTCCTGGAGGCCTCGGGCTTGGGGTCCAAGTGCCCTCTGCCAGGGCTCGAGGTCACCGGCTGCACGTGTGACTCCACTTGTGGCTCTGGGACAGCCGTGCGGAGACCACCTTCTCATTGCCTGCGCGCTGGTACGGATTGGACAAGAGCGCGGCGCTGTCCTGTACAGGGCGGGGGGGGGGTGGCCTGCCGCACATGAGGTGCCTGAGAGGACGTGTCCAGGCCTCGGAGGGGCGGGACTGGAGAAAAATCCCCGAGGAGGTGACGAAGAGGATCTGGGCATCGCGCTGAGTTTTGTGCCGCGCAGGGGACTGAACCTGTGTTTCCCCAAAAGAGGGGCGCTCCGACCCTGGAGGGAGGCGTGAGCCGGGGGTGGGGTGGGGGTCACGACTGATACTTTCTTCTGCCCCATCCCCCCTCCTCCGGTGTTTAGCTCCGAGAATGGGGCCTCAATTGCCAGTCGCGACTTCGATATCCGAGGCTCAGGGCCTTCTGCAGGAAGGGAAGTGAGTGCTACCTCTGAGGCCACCTGGACGGTCACCCTCGGCCTTGGGCTTCCCAAGAAGCTGCTAGGTCGTCCTCCCTCACACCCCACAGCGAGGCTTCCTCCCGCTCTGGAGGAGACAGAGGTCCCCGCCTCCACCGCACAGATGCCTCAGGGCCCCTGCAGCCCTAGGGTCCGTGTGGATCCCTGGGTCACCTCTCAGCCCAGACCCCCGCGCGCCTGTCGAAGGAACCATCAGGCGCAGGCGGAGCCGGGGTTGTGGACGGAAAAGAGTCTTCGAAGGGCCTGCTGAGAACGCTGTCCGAGGCCACGCGCCCCACGGTCAGTTTCCACCCCTGCAGGCGCAGCTTCCAGGGGCTACAACCTGCGTTCAGATACGACACAGGTCAGGGGGCTCGTTTGCCCTTTTGGGGGTTCCTGGCGCTTAAAGGAGACTGTGGCACATAGTAGGCACTCAAGAAATGTCTGTTGAATAAATAGCCACATACACACGTGAATACACAACCCTGTGTATACAGAACAGGGCCTCCCCTGCAAAACCCAACATTACCTTCCGGAGGGCGGGCCCCTTGCAGTACCGGCTTCCCCCGCTGGGTGAGTGTTCAGGCTCTGATTGTCTGGGCTTGGGTCATGTGCCCACCTTAAGCCAATCCCTGATTAGGACACATTTTCCTTCTTAAAAAAAAAAAAAAAAAGAAAGAAAACTGTTATCCCATGGAAAAGGCTGATTAGGAGCCTCCCAGGCCACTGACGTAGTGGCTCGCGGGTCTTCACGGTCGCCACTGCCCTTTTCTCAACCTCCGGAGGACTGGAGCCCGGTCTTAGCCCCACCTGAGCTGGCGAAAGGGGCAAGTCTGTGATCCCACGCCCCGCACCTGTCCATCACAGCACTGCCAGCCCTCCGTCTGGTCCGGCTCCCCAGCCGCTGCCTGCCCGAGGACGGACTGCGGCCTGCAGCCGAGAGAGCCGCTGGTGGCTGCCCTCCGGAGCAGACAGGGCCGGCAGCAGTTTAGAGAAGAGCATCGTCCTCACCAGATCTGAGTGGAGGATTCCAGCGCTCCCTTGAAATCAATCACAGATTTTAAACCTGCAACATAGCGCGTACTGCACGCTGTCAGAAAGTCGTACTGATTTTTCCGAAGGGAGAAAACCCACCCCTTAGAGGAGGGCTGTCCGACGACGCAGTAGCCACTAGGCACTTAGAGTGTTGCCCCCTCGAAGTGCAATGCCCCCGAAGGGTCAATGCACATTCGGCTTTGAAGACTCAGCACCTCCCCAAAAGTAAAATATATCGATGATTTAAAAATATCAAATACACACTGCAGTAATAAAATCAATTTAGCCTGTCTCTCTTTATTTTTTTAATGTGGCTGTTAGAAAATTTTAAATTAAACATGTGGTTCATATTATATTTCTCTTGGAAGGCACTTAGACTTACAGAGAAAATCTTAGACTTACACAGAGAGATTTCTGTAGACTTACAGAGAAAATTCCCAAATGCATTGTTTTACTCTTATCCCCAGTTTTCAAGGTCAAATAGCCACAAAGAGGGCTTTCCGACACCTACAAGAGTGCAGGCATGTGAGTGTGCAGATATTTGTGTTGCTCTGGGTTAGCATGTGTGGGAGCGTGTGAGGGGGTGTGCTGTGTGTATCCATCCGTGAGCAAATATGCAACTAAGGGTATTCGGGAGTCTGTGTGTACAAGTGTGTGTGTTGTGAGTCTGGGCAGGTGAGCAGATGTGCGCAGGGGAGTGAGTATGCTTCTGAGCGTTTCTTCCACTGGGGTCTTCAGGTTAAGGAAATGGTAGTTGCCGCGAAGGGTCAAGGAGCAGGTCTGGCCGTGGTTCCAGAGTTGGATGTGGGGTTCCAGAGGTTAGTGCCGCAGTCACCCACTCCTGCCTTCCCTCCATGGGGCCTTGAAGAAGTAGAGTTCCTTGGAGTGAAGTGTGGGGCGGGGCTGCGGCAGGAGGAAGGAAGGTTGGGGGCCCAGGAGCCCTGCCTCTGAGGCTGGCGACTGAGCCCGGAGGTGGGGCTCTGAGGGGCCACAGCGTCTCTCCTCAGAGTCAAGAAGATGAGGTTCACCCAGGCAGACGCGCACACACAATGCAGACCGGCACACGGCTTCCTGCAAAGTTCCTGTCACTAAAACAAATGATCTTTATTGGATATAATTGACATACAACATACAAACCTAAGATTACACCATGGTGATTTGCTACATTTTACATTCAAAATAGTGCCTGTAGCATTAGCTAACACCTCTGCCCCAGGCTCGTGACCATTCTGTTCTCTCTCTAGGTCTACAGGCTTCTCTTCTTGGTCCTCCTTGAGACCTCCGATTCCCTAAGACCCCTCTTGACTGGGGATGTGAGGATGCTACCCCAGGGCAAGAGGGGTCTGGATCCCTGAACAAGGAGGCTGGCCTCTCCTTCCTCACACCCCAACCCAGAGATTTCCTCATCTGCTGTGACTCCTTCCAGGGAGTGGAGGTAGGAGTGTGTGTGGACAGACGGGCAGACTGGGGACGATGGCTGCTAAGGAAACCTGCATGAACCCAAAGGCCAGGAAGCAGGCAGCACCTTCCAAAGACAAGCCTGGGGAGGCCTCAGCCAACAGGAAAGGTTAGTCGCCTTGGTACAGGGTGTGGGGTGTCAAGAGGGAAGGGTTGGAATGGGAGAGGGGAGGGGCTGAGAGTGGGGGCCAGAGCACTTCTTTTCCTCCCCCAGAAGTGTGTGTGTGTGGTGGGGGGAACACCCTCTTCTAACCATTGATCAGACCTTAAGTCCCAGTCACTAACTTTCATCCCCAGAAGTGCATTGTGTGAAGGCGTTTGGCAAATTAGGACTTTTGTGCCCGCCCCCCATGCCCACCTTACCCCCTCCCTAGAGCTCCAAGCAGTTTACAAACCCTTCCTACTGACCCACTCACAGGTGTAGATGACCAAGACTATGAGAATATCACTTTGACCTTCAGAAACCAGGACCAGTCAAAGGGCAGCTGTTCACCACCCAAGAGTAAGGGTAAGCAGCCACTTACCAGTCCATGTCCCACAGCCTGGGGGCATGGAGGGACAGCAGGCAGTGTGTGGAGGTCAAGACCAGCAGTGTGGGTGGGGTGTGGTGGTGCCAAGGCTTCCATGGGACAGTGGTGGGGGGTAGCTTTGTAGGTGGTGATGATGGTGGTAGCAGTGATTGTGTAGGTGGAATTGTTGGTGAAGGTCTGGGTGTTGACAAGGCGGAGTAGGTGACAATGTAGTGGAACAAGAAGGAATCACTAGACAGAGCTGACGAGGGTGACCGGAGATGCTGACGGGGACAATGGTGGCAACAATGAGCATCCATGTTGGTGGCTGTTGATGACAGCTCCTGCCGACATAGGATATGGTTGGTGATGGGAATAGTGGAGGGGGCGTGACAGTGACAGTGTCAGAGACAAGTGCTGGTGGCTCAGTGGGTGATGGTCACAGCTGCTAATGGCACTGGGAAGAGTGGGTGCAGGTGGCAGAGCCATCGATGGTGCTGGAGTCAGTCCTGAGAGTCCAAGCAGTGGTGGGGACCCCTGGAGGTCACTGGCCTTGCCTCTGTCCCTGTTCCAGCCTGGACCAGGCCATCCTCGGACTCGGCCCGGCCCTTGCACTGGTTGCCCACAGTCGTCATCAGCCTGTACATTCTTCTTGCCCTGTTTTCCATCACCTTGCTGTCCTGGGTCCTGGTGAACAGTGAGTGGGCTTTCGGTTTTGGGGTTGGGGGAGGGGTCTTGGGCAGTCTGGAGGGGTCCCAGGAGCAGGGGAGGCCCAGTGTTCCCACAGTTCCCATTTCCTCTGGTTCCTCTACCTTCCCCCACCCCTGCTGCCAGGGCTGCGGAACTGGGACACTTCAAGGGTTGTCCTGCCCCCCATCCTGAATAGATTCTAAGATGTCCCAGGAGCTGCTGGCCTTGAAAGGGGAGCTGTGGAATAATGGTGAGGGGAGGACCCAGGGGAGGCCCGAGGGGTGATGGTGGGGGCAGAGAGAGCAGCAGTGACACAGGCATCCCCACGCACTCTTTCAGTCTCCGTCTCAGTGCGTGAGTGCCAGGAAAAGCAGAAGCAAGGCTGGAGCGACATCTCTCAGAGAATCGCTGAGTACCTGGACACAATCAAGAATGGGACTGAGAAACTGAAGATGCTGCCTGTAGGTGTGTTTGGGGACCTCCACTGCCCAAACTGTGGTGCTGGGGAACCAGAGGGGGGCCCACAGAAGTCCCGTCCTCCCAGAGTGCAGAGTTTGGAGGGGTGATGGATGTTACTTTTGAGCGACTTGGGGGGGTATTTAAATGCTGCTGGGAAGCCCAAGTGCTAGGCTCTGCAGCACCCTAACCTGGGGGTTTGGGCAAGGAGGGGTCTTCCAATAAAGGTGGGGGCCTTGTCTGAGGCTCCACCTCAGTCTCCTCCTCTCTCCCCACCCCAACCCCAGGCATAAACTAAATCCAGGCTCAATTACGCAAAGTCTTAGAGATGCTAAAAAAAATGCAAAATCCATGTAAGTTGAGGCCAGGGGAGGCGAAGCCCTGTATTTGGCCCTAGCTTCTCTCCCAGGGAGGACCTGTCTGATCTCAGATCTCTGCTGCCCTCCCCCACAGAGTCCACACCTCAGTAAATGAGAATGGGAGCCATGTGGGAGCCCTGGCTGCAGCCTGGAGGACAGGGCAGTACCTCCCAGCACAGATGACACATGGGGGCCCCAGCCTGGTCTGAACCTGTCTGTCATGCCCACATATGGAAAACTGTGTGGTGGTGAATGAGTTGCTTGTGCGCGCGCATGTGTGTGTGTGGGGGAAACACTTCATGGAGGGCAGGTACTTCAGTGTGTCCCACTGGAAGGTGTACTGGGTGAATGTTGAGTGCAGGAGTCACAGACAGTGTGGTGTGTACAGCTGTGTCACTGTCTGTGTGACACACGGGTGTGAGGCAGTGTGTTTTGTCATGCATGTCTTGGGAGGGGGCTGTGGCAGCAGGGACCACAGAAGTGGTTGTGCGAGTGTGGTGTGGTGACACGTATTGCCCATGCATGTTTCCTTGTCAGTGTGAATGTGCACAAAGGTCCTGCAGTATGGTGTGTATGCAAGCCTGTCATGGCGGGGGTGTGCGGAGCACACGTGGGAATGTATCGTCGTGGGTGTGGGCATTGTGGTGTGTGCCCCATCACTCTCTGTGCCCATGTGAACAATTGTGTCAGTTGAGTGTGCCTGATCACGTCGCTGATGGTGTTCAGAGCACGTGCACACGTGTGCCTGTCTGATTCTGCACTCGCATTTTGTGACTCATGAAGATAAAAGCCAAGGGGAAACCATGTGGCTTTCAGATCAATTACTGCAGCGACTGCGGGACTTTGGGGAGGGTCTGCAGGTGTTGGGCTTGGCGGGTGGGGAAAGTCACACAGTGAATAGGTGGACGATATACCAGGAACTCCAGGGACACGAGGGTGTGTGAAAGCCGTGTCCCGAGTGGGTCCCAGGGTGTAACTGAGTCCCTGTGCCCTTGAGTTTGTGCCCATGGGGGTCTGTGGCCTGAGACGTATCCGTACGTGCATGAGCCCCCCGAGACAGAGACGCCTGCCCATCATCAAACCCGTGCCCCGAGCACGTGACCATCCACGCTACTGTCCTGAGCGAGGGCCCACCAAGGCCTACGAGGGCCCAGGCCTTGGACCCCGCAGCCCTGGGTCGCGCTCCCCGGCACGCGAACCCCCGAGCGGCGGGTCTCGGAATCACAGTGCGCGGGCCCAGTCCCCAAGGTTGCCCTCCGCAGCGCCTGCGCACGTAGGGCCTTTTACGGCGGCGTCGTAAAGCAGCTCGAGGGCGCTGAGGGCCGCAGTTCCCGGTGAGATCTTACCCTCCCGCGCCCCCCTCCCCGCCCCGGGACTCGTCCGCTCCCGACCCCTCCCCGCGGGCCTGTGGGTCCTGGGCCAGGGTCGCGGGGGCGAACCACCCGCTCTGGCCCATCCTGGGGGACCACAAGGAGCGCGTGTACTCCTCCTCGGTCCCTCTGCTCGCGCTACGCTCGGGGTCTCGGGGCCCCGGCCTTTCCGCGGTTCGGCTCACAACTCCCCATCGCAGCCCAATAGAGGGCTCTCAGCACAACGCCTCCCGTCTCGCTCCCTGGGCCCTCCCCGTGTAGGCGGCTACTCACCCGGGCGGGGGCGTCCTGGAGCCTCTAGTACTCCATCGCTCTTCCCATCCCCGACGCAGACCCCTCCGGCTTCTCGCCCCGTCCTGCCTGGTAGGGGATGGGTTCTCATCTTCCCCTCCGGACCCCACCCCAGGCGGTGGCTTCACACCTGAGTGGTAAGGGTGGAGGGTAAGAGAAGGTGTCTCAGCGCCCTGGGGATTCCCCCCATTTGCTGCTACTCCCACCGCAGAGCCACAGTGTGGAGGTCTTAGCCCCTCCCCCTTGGGGTTGTCTCCTACAGCCCCCTTCCGTGCTGGGATGGAGAACCACAGCGTCCCCTGCTGGCTCCTTTTAACCCAGGCCTCTTGTCCAGCCACATTTCTGGAGAGCACGGGGGTAGGGGGCTCCTAACGCCTTCTTCCCCTATCCCCGCCCAGTCTTTCTTACAAATGCAGGTCCATCCTTGTCCCCAAGGAGGCGCACTTCGTGCATGATAAGTTGGCGCTGCCCCACACGGGTTTGGAAGGGTTCCCAGTGTCCCTTCCTGGTTTGCCCTGTGTATCTAGTCCGTTCACCAAGCTTCCAGTCCTCGCCGTTGGTTGGTCTCGACACTCAGCCCCTAATCCCACCTTTAGTGTCTCTGGTTTCCTGGGGGCAGGGGTGGGGAGAGGAAGGGACATTAGCTTCACCAAAGGAAGTCAGAGTGGGAGCACAGGCCAGAGTCCTCTCACTGTCCCCATCCTCCTTGTCGCCTACAGACCCTAAGTTTGATGTCCCCCCCATCCCTGCACTAGTTTCCTCATTGGTGTCCCAGGTGCTTTTCATGCCGGGGGAATCACCTTGGGGTTGGGGTTTCTCGCGCCCCCTTGTGGTCCCACTCCTCTCCTCACACCTTACCCCTAAGCCTCTCCTTACTGTATTTGTCCTTTGCTGGATAGGCGTAATGGAGGCGATATTTATGCATAGGTGAATGCCCCTTTTCCTTCCACTCATCTCTTCCCATGTGGGAAGTCAGCGATAGAGCAGATGGGGTGGGCTGAAGGTCCCAGGGTTCTTTCTCTGTCCCCTAACACTGGCGTTGCCTGGTCTCCCTGCAGGCAGGGTGGCATGGAGGCGCGCTTTACGCGCGGGAAGTCGGCGCTGCTGGAGCGTGCGCTGGCACGGCCACGCACTGAGGTGAGCCTGAGTGCCTTCGCGCTGCTCTTCTCGGAACTGGTGCAGCACTGCCAGAGCCGTGTCTTCTCCGTGGCTGAGCTGCAGGCGCGCCTGGCTGCGTTGGGCCGCCAGGTGGGTGCGCGTGTTCTAGATGCACTGGTGGCCCGCGAAAAGGGTGCCCGGCGCGAGACCAAGGTGCTGGGCGCCCTGCTCTTCGTCAAGGGCGTGGTGTGGAAGGCACTTTTCGGCAAGGAGGCTGACAAGCTGGAGCAGGCCAACGATGACGCCCGCACCTTCTACATTATCGAGCGGGAACCGCTCATCAATACCTACATCTCTGTGCCCAAGGAAAACAGCACGCTCAACTGTGCTAGCTTTACTGCGGGCATCGTGGAGGCCGTGCTCACACACAGCGGCTTCCCCGCCAAGGTCACAGCACACTGGCACAAGGGCACCACACTCATGATCAAATTCGAGGAGGCCGTCATCAGCCGAGACCGGGCCCTTGAGGGCCGCTGACCCCATCGGAGATAAAGGATGAGACAGCGCCCTTCCTGAGTATCTGAGTGTGTCTTGTGTTTTGTACAGGGGCCTCTGAGACTCACGCAACAGGACCTGGTGTCCCACCCCAGCTGGCAAGGGAGGCCAAAGTCCAGGCTGTTCGTACCGTGGGGAAGGTCAAGTTAGACCCAGTTGGGCTTTCAGGTTGGGGTGGGGGAGTCCAGGGATGGTTGGGAGACAGACCAGTCAGAAGGAGATGCTGGCGGTTTCTGGAATCACAATTGGAGACTGACTGCAAGATGGAGGGGGCGGGGAGGGACCAGGCTAAGAGAGACTCCTTTAGACCAGGGGCTAGCACACTTTCTGCAAAGGGGACTAGGTAGTGAATAGTTGGCACCCAGCAGTAGATCAAGGATTGGGTGTTGTCGTGTCCCTGGAAAACAGGCTTATTGCTGCTTTAGACTTGCTACTCAGCTGTCCAGGGGCCGGCAGTGTCCTGAGGGTTTGTGGGTGATGCAGATTCTCAGGTCCACCCCAGACCTCTCCACTCAGAATCTGCATTTTAACAAGAACCCAGGGGCTTCCTGTGTACCTCAGTTTGAGAAGCAATGTGCTAGGGCACCGGATGTTAAAGCTCGAGTGACTGGGTGTCACCACCCTCCCCTCCGGAGTTTCAGATGCTGCAGATCTGGGTGGGCTGGAGGATTTGCCTGTCTAACAAGTTCCCAGGAACTGCTGGGGTACTGGGGGCTGCCCTTTGAAACTGTGGCCTGAGACACCTGGCTCTTGAGGGAAGTGGGTGGGTTTACTTCAGAATCAACTGGATGCTTAAAATAGTTTGAAGTTAACTTCTAAATACACAATCAATACACAGATACACATCCCTTGTTTAAAAAATCCTACATCTCAGGTGAACCTTTCCCTTTTCCCTGCTACCCTAGGACCCCGAGCACACCTATCCCTCGGGTAAATCCTGCCACTCCTGGGGAAACCTGTCCAAGTTTTCCCTGTTCCCTTCCCTCCACAAGAGCTGAGCAAAGCTGCTTGGAAAGGGAACCTCAGGCGCTTGCTGCCGGGCCCTCACTGCCTGCAGAGGCTTTAAGGGCAGCATGCGGCAGCTTTCCAATGTGCTGTTTCAGTGCTCACTGCACAGGGAGGCACGAGAGGGGGCCAGGGGCCCCGACATGGTTGGGCCTTCTCAGTCATCCCAGCAAGAGGCGAGGAGGCGGGCAGGTTTTGTGAAGGCAGTGAGTGTCTATAGGACAGATATGACGACGACTGGGCACTCAGTGCATGTAGCACAAAGGTGGTCAGAAAGATAACTTAGCTCCCAGGGAGCTGGGGAAAGGGGTGGTTAGGGTGGCGACAGGAGTCCAATAGGGAGTCAGGGTCTGGGGATCAGACAAATGGAAGCCACAGACCCAGAATAGGGAGAGCCCAAATGTGGAGGGAACTGCAGGGGTCATTGGGTTTAGCAGCCTGAGGTTCTCAGAGACCCTGGTGGGAGAGGCTCCCAGGGCCTGCTGAAGAGTTGGGGGCCAGATTGTAGGAAGGTGGGACTCAAGGATAACACAACCACATCCATCTCGAGGCTCGGCAGTGAAGGGTTCCAGAGAGAAACGGATTGGGGAGGAGGTGCTGGGGTGGGGGAGGGCCCACGGTCTGTTTCTCCTTGCTGAGGATAAGGAGGGTCCTATAGAGAAGGGAGCAGGCTTGGGACAAGCTGTGAAATGTGGGACTGGGCACCTGTTTTTTTTTTGGGGGGGGGGGGGGACAGGCAGCTGTGGCTCCTGCCTCAGTGGCTGGGAGCTGGAGGCCCCTCAGCTGAGGAGGAGGGGCCTGGCCCCAGCCCTTTAGAGACTGGCAGGCAGCCCCTCCTTACTCAAACAGGCCTCAGCAGGTTCCCAAAGAAGATGTCAGTCACCCATGGTCATCCATTAGTTTGACGTATTTATTGAGTGCCTACCACACCAGGTGTTGGGGACACAGCTGAGAACAAGACAAAGGCCCCTGCCCTGAAGCCACATTCTAGCCAGCAGAGATGGGCAGTGACAGATTGGTTAATTCAACATTTCGGGTTGTGATGAGAGTGTACAATGGGGCAGAAAGTCAGAGTTGGGGTGTCATTTTAAGTGAGGGGTGCTGAGGACAGGTTTTGCTGAGGAGTTGGGGGATGCACGTGTAGAGGCCCTGAGGCTGGCATGAGCGGAAGAGTTCCAGGAGCAGTGGGGAGCTGAGGGTGGCCATTCTGTAAGGGCAGAGGATGCATGTGAAAGGTTTGGGACAGTGGAGGGTGAGACCACACCAGCTCAGGGGAGGAGACAACTCCGTGTGTCTGGGATTCCGGCCCAGGTTTCAGTCAGGTTCTAGCTCTTTCCCTGCCTCGTCCTGAGCCCCAGGACTCCCAGGTGCCACTACAGTGCGCTGCCCAGCCCTGGGGCCACGGCTGGCCCTTGGCCCCCTGTGTCCCAGGCGGTCCATCATGGGCATGTGTGCCTAGACTCTTCCTCTCCCTCAAGGGGCCCTGAGAATTGTGTGCCTATGTCTGGCTCTTCTCTGGGCCAGAAGTTGGGGGTGGGACAGGCAGGCGAGGAGTTCAACGACGGGTGTCCGGAGAGCCTGGCCTGCTGCCCTCCTGCTTCAGCACCAGGCTGATCTTGGCCAAGCCTGGGCCTGGTGTTGCCTCCGCCCCTGAGGGACAGTGGGGCAGGAGTCTCGACCTCAACTGCCAGGTGACTGGGCCTGCCCCCCCCCCCCCAGTCCCTTCAGCCAGCTAGCACTTTGTGAGCACCTTCTGTCCTGGGCCGTGCGTCAACTCAGGCCCTTTCCCTGGTGGCCTGAGCGTGGAGCCAGGCTCGGGGCAGGGCACTGCTTCACCCTGCGGTGGCATTGCCAGGGGACCCTGGATGCCCGGTGCTCCACTGGGGCCCAGAGCCCTCACCTCCCGCCCCGCCTAGGGCATGCTTCTTGTAACACAGCAGGGAGAAGGGGTGGTCAGGTCTGAATGCCACCTCAGCTGTTCTCAGTGCACAGAGGTGGCCTCAGACACCAGGTGCTGGAGCTCCCAGCTCCCACCTTCCACACCTGGAGGCCGAAGCTAGGGAGGCCCCTCAGGAGGGTGTGTACAATGCAGGCAGGGCTCTCTTGGAGCTGTGGGGCCAGGGCAGGGAGGGGCTACATCTAGGGAGGATGAAGGTGGGCTCTGCTCCTGACTCCTGCAGGGGCAGGTGAGGTGGGTTGACGGAGGAGGCACACAGGGGCCTCCGCTGCCCCCTGCAAAGCTGGGCTGCCCAGAGGGTTGCCTGTGGTGGGAGCTCCCAGCCTCCAGGCTGGCCACAGGGGTTCCTGAGGGGGGAGCTCTGAACATCTGAAGACAGGGAGGTGGTGACAGCTACTTGGGCTGAGGGGCAGGGGACAGGCCCTTTGGGGAGTTGGCAGGAATCGGGGGTGGGTCAGCTGCCCTCCTTCAGGCAGGAGAAAATGTCACTGGGACCCTTTGACCATGAAAGAGGCACCTGGCCTCGGCTGGGGCCGCAGCGCTCCACTCGGGGCCTGGCTGTTCCCATAATTGAGGTGGGGGATCACGAAGTGGAGCACATGTGGAGGGCAGGCAGGGGGCTGTCGGGGTCCACATCTGGGAGACGGAGCGGGAGGTGGGCAGTCAGCACGTGGCCAACCGGTCACACATCCAGCCCTCGAGATGACTGTTGCAGAAGGCGTCGTTCCACTGCCCGAGGCCCAACATCATCACGCAGTCCTCGCCCTCGCCCCCGTTGTTGGGCTCCCCTGGCCGCCAGTTGCTGGAGCAGAAGGCTTTGCGTCAGGACAGGTGAGGGTGGGGGGAGGGGCTCCCTGCTTCAGCCTAAACACACCCCCCTGAGCCACGGTCCTTACCCCACTGCTAGATCCCCACCCCCTCTCTACCACCATCCCCCCTGCACTCCCCCACCTACCGTGCCCTCATCGCAGAGTGGCCCCTCCGAGCCTGGACCTGGAGCCATCTGCTCAACACCTCCCTGGAGCCCCACCCCCACTGCCGCTCACCTATACTCCAGGGGGCTCCCGTCCATCCAGACAAATTCCCCCTCTATGTCCAGATCTCGAAGGCCGATCCAGGAGCCCTTCTTGTTGACATATTTGGCCAGGAAGTCCTGAGGAGCAGGACAGGGCTGGAGGGCTGGGGTGTGCTTGGGTCCCTCTGCCATCTGAAAGCCCATGTTGGGGCTCCACCTCCCCCCAGCCACCATGCTGCCTGCACCCTCTGCAGAGCCAAGCCCACCTGCTCCTCCTGGTTGTGGATGCTGACCAGCCGCCCATGGAGTTCGCTGCAGGCGAACCGTGCCTGGATCCACCTCTTGGCACCCTCCCCGAAGTAGTAGCACTTCTGTTGGAAACTGACCCACTCCTCAGGGCACGTGTTACACATGGAGCCTGGGGTGGAGGAGAGGCTCAGGAGGACAGCTGTGGTGGACACCAGGGCGGGCGCCGTGGCTGGTGCTGTGGCGGACACCAGGGTGGGCGCTGTGGCTGGGGCTGTGGTGGACACCAGGGTGGGCACTGTGGCTGGTGCTGTGGTGGGCCCAGTGGTGGACATCATGGTGGGCACCAAGGGTACAGTGAGCAGAGTGGGTGGCAGCATCTCTCCTGGAGTCACTTTTGGGGTCCGGGCTGAAAGCAGACCCATCAGAGAGCCTAACACAGAGTCTCGCAGGTCCTTCCTCCCTGGAGCTCTGGTGCTGGTGTGTGAGAGTGGTCCCACCAGGGACTGCCTCAGCTGCCAGTGCCAGCGCCGCAAAGGGCCTCCGCTGCCAGCGGAATGGCAGCCACGACACAGCACACAAACACCTCTCGGCCACCAGCACGCCGGCCACCAGTGACACCACCATGAGCACACCTGTGATAGCAGCACCTCAGTCCCCTGCGCCACCCCCAGACCCCCGGGATGATGGGCAGCAGCACCTCGATTGCCCACGTCCTCCCCACAAACGTGTCCACAGGTGGATGTGCTTGATCACCAACACCAGTACCACAAAGCCTCTGTCACCAACAACATCTCAACCGCCAATGCCATGGCCCTAAACTCTACCACATCCAGCAGCACCTTTACCACCAGCATCATTGTCACCGACACTGGCCCGCAGCACCTACCCAACACCGGAGCCACACCGGCCATGCTGTCAGCACCAGCCCAAGCAGTGCTGAGCCAGCACTGCTGGCGCCTTTTCACCGTGCACTGTCCCCCCAGACCTCCACACCAGCACACGCTCACCTTCTGGGGTATTGAATTGGCTTTCTTCTCATTGGCCAGGAGAGGCTGTGAGGAATGAGGAGGGGGCTGCCTGGCAGGGTCCCCACGACCTTGACCCAGGGCCACCTTGGTCTCTCTAGCCTTGCTTCCCCACCCCCACCCCACCCAAGGAAACTCTCAGGCACTGTCACTGTCACCAGCGCTCCCAGGTGGGGGCTGAACACACTGTCACTTGTAAATTAAAATAGGTTTTCTTAGGGTGCTGTTTGGGAGGAACTGTGGGGGCCTAGGGCCCACAGAAGTCCGTGCAGCCCTGGGATGAGCAGAGCTGGGGGGTGCTGCTCGCTCACGGAACTGCGCGCAGCCCAGTGCCCGCAGCCCAGTGCCGGCAGCCCAGTGCGGTAAAACAGGAAGAGATCGTCTCTGGTCCCATCCAGGGAAACTTGGGGCAGGGGGCCTGGGGCCCGGGGCCGGGGGCCAGGGGCAAGGCTGTGTGTCACATGTCACGGAGAGAGGGCCCTGCAGCTGGGGGTCCATCCGAGGTGGCCCTTCAGAGGTCGCTGGTCCAGACCCCTCCCCCAACTCCCAGGGAGCATGGGGTCTCCGCTGGAATTCCCATGGCCGCACTGGGTCTCGGGTGGGGGGGGGCGGTGCTCCTTCACCAGGCGCAGATCCTTCCTCTTTTCTCCCCCAGCTGGGCAGCCGGGGCTTCCCAGAGGTGGAAGGCCAAAAATCCAGGGTGGGGGGAGTGGGGCTTCAGGTTAAAGGCACAGCGACCGAGCATCTGCCCTCTGTGCTGGCCTGCTGGGGACACCCTTGTGAGCCTTGTACCCCCCAGCGTTGCCCTGGCATGGCCACCCATGAGGAAGAGGCCGTGATGCCCCCCACACCCACCACTAGGGAGGGACCCCACAGCCCTCTGGCGGCATCAGTCAGTCTTCCGAGGGGCTGCAGCTGAGGGCTTCCTGAGGTTGGCCCTCTGGCGAGCCATGGCGGGCGGAGGACTGATCAGCACAGAGACCCCAGAGGCGGCGAACACAGGCCTGCCTTTACCTAGAGCTGACATGTGGGACCCCCACCCCCAGGGCGGCGGAGGGGAGCAGCCAGACTCAGAAAGGGCTTTCTCACGCCCCCGACCCCCAATCGGCCCTGTCATGTACACGCCTGCCCTTCGCACTGGAGCACGCATCGTGTCATCACATGCATGCACCAGCGCACCTGAGGACACAGACACCCATGCTCACCGTTGGACACGCGAAGCTCCACCCACAGCTTGGACACCTCCTCCTGGAGCCTTTCCAGTGAAGTCAAAGCTGCACGTTTCTCGTTCAAGCCTGGGGGGCCGCATGGGGGCGGTGGTCACAGGCAAACGTGGGGACCTCCTGGCCCCACCCTGCCTGCAGACCCTCCCAAGCCTCACCCTGGGACTTGAGGTTGGTCAGATCCTCTCGGAGTCCATCCAGGTCCCGGGACAGCTCAGAGTCTGGTGGAGGCGTCAGGGAGGGCGTCAGGAGTGATGCCAGCGGCTCTCGGACCCCTCCCCCCACCCCCGTCTCTCACCCTGGGTTTTCATTCTCCTCTGTTCTGCTTGGATTTCTTCCACCGTCCGCAGTGCCTGAGCCTCTGTTTGCAGGGGAGGGGCTCAGTGGTAAGTCTGTCAGGGGCACCCCCGTCCCCCCAGTGCCCCCTTGGCTCTAAGCGAGGCACTTGAGGGCCAGCTGCTCATTTTGCAAGTCACAGGTGGTCTGGACACTGTGCCCGAATGTTACCCAAATCCCCTTCCTCTCTTTCTCCTAGACCCCCAGCAGAAGTCACTCACCCTGGGACCTCTGGGCCATCTGGTCACCCTTATGTCTTTCCAAGTCCTTGGAAACCTGAGAGACTGGGGGAGAGGGAGGGAGGACACATCCTCAGGAGCCAGGTAGGCAGGTCTCAAATCCCCCACCCCTTCCACAGTGCCAGGTGCTGGGACACCCCCATGTAGTTGCCACAGTTATGGCTCAGTTTCTAATCTCGATGGCAGAGGCCCTTGGGAAGGCACAGGCAATAGAACGAGTTTGTGTACCCTTGTCCCTCCCAGAATTCAACATGGAAGCAGGGGCATTCACTGAGAGCTGGCTGGCTGCCAGGTGCCTGCTCTGCCTGCTCAGCACTGCACAGCCTTGGCTTGTTCCCACCTCAGAGCTCTGAAACTATGCCCACCGTACAGGCGACTCGTCTGGGTCACAGAGCCCCTCCCTCGTACTCCATCGGGTGCTTCTCAGAGCCTCTCACCAAGAGTCGCTGGGTCACCCCCACACCGGGTCAGGGAGGGACTCAAGCTAACCCACAGTCCTTCTCCCGCATCTGACAGTGGTAGGACAAGAGCCTGGTGTTGTAGCCTCCCTCTCCCACCCTGGCCCCTCCATACTGTTCAGGGCTGCAGTGTCTTCCAGCTGTTTCAGATCCTGTACAGTGTCCCAGCCTGGGCAGGAGGAGAGGAGAGGAAGGGTTTCTCAGGTGCCCCCACCCACCCACACCCCACCTGCCAGCTGAGGACGGAGCCCTTGGGTGTATCATGTGGGGGTGCCCACAGGGTGGGAGATGGGGATGCTGAGCCAGAGTTGGGGCTCTCAAGAGTGGAGGAAGAGATGTGAGAAGGGGCCAGCACAGCCAAGGTTAGCACCCGAGGCATTGGGCTCTGAGGGGCCCCCAGGATCTCAAAGTGGAGGTCTGGTAGGGAACAGGAGAGGTGGGCCACATGGGGCTGGGGGTGTCCTCACGCCACAGGAGAAGCAGAGTCAGCAGCCCGGCCCACAGCGCAGTTGTCACCAGCCCCAGCAGTGCAGTCAGCACCCCAGGCCGGCAGCACCGCCGCCGCCGTCCGTGCAGATCCAGGACGTCTGCCAGGGATGGGGAGCACTGAGCAGCACGCGGGAAGGCAGGGCCCCAGCTCTGCCCCTGCCCCACCGCTCAGAGCCCCGCAGGCCTGGGAGCCCACTCTGGAGCCGAGGGTCTCAGTGGATCCCCAGCCTCCTCTGTACCCCTTCCCCTCACTCCATCTCCATGTGCATTTTTGCATCTGTGTGTTTCCGAGTCTGTCCCTCTGTCCATCCAGCCCGATGTCTGCTGTGCCTTCTGCCCATACTGCAGCTGACAGTAAGCCTGACTCGGGGCCAGGCCACTGTCCAGAGAGATATGCCCAGGGCCCGGAGCTGAGACCCTGCTTCCCTGCGCCCCTCCTGACATGCTGGCTCCACCCTGTGCTGTCCTGTGACCCTCCTCCCTTTTATAGGTTCAGCTGCCCCTAGCACTCACCTACAGGGGCCTGGGCATCCTTCCCCTCTGACCCCAGCCCTTACCCTGATGCCTGTCTCCCCCCCCGGGAACCCTTCCCTAAACACAGGACATGGGGTCTCAGTTCTTCCCCATATCTGAGCTCTTCCCTAGCTCTTTCCCCAGTGTCAGGGCCCCCAGGCCTCACTCCAGGTCCTGCTCCCCAAAACTCTACCTTGATACTCCACTGCAGGTCCAGGCCCCTGCCCCTCATCTTGGCTGTGAGGACTCATCCTGTGAAACCTCTCTTGCTCTGGGTCCCCCTCCATTTGGTCCCTGGGCCCCCAGGGACTGCTTTGTTCTGGTTTCCAGGGTGTGAGTCAGAGAGGGAGGTGTCTGGGGCTTCCCTTTCTGCATGGCTCTGGGCCAGGAAGGCCACGTGGGGCTCATCTGCCCCCACAGAGTGGGCCTTTCCTAGACATTCACGTTTCTTCCCAGAGGGGACCCCGCAGCCCCTCTTCTCTCCTGGGGGAGCAGGAGGTCAGGGTCAGCTCCAGAGAGTCCTCTCACCTGAATAGGGGCTTTCTTCCATGGCAGCCCTGATTGGATCCTCCCAGGGATGGGGTGCTCACCACCTGCCCAGGCAGTCCCCGGGGTGGCACCGTCACAGGTCCAGCTGGAGTCTGCGTCTCACGAGCAGGAGGGCCAGATCTCAGCGCCTGACGGTTAAGAGGTGCAGCGACGGCTGGATGGTTGTGCTCGGCTCTCAGCCCAAAGTGCTGCACCTCACAGCGAACCAGGAGATGCAGCTGGTGTGCAGGGTCACAGGCTGACACCAGAGCTGAGTGCCCGAGAGCCCATCTCGTGCAAGGGACACGGCAGGTGCTCAATAAATGTGTCCCCATGGGATCTGGGCAAGTGGCTGAACCTCAAAACCAATTTCCTCATTTATAAAATGACGACATGAAGCCCTAGCTGGGTAGCTTAGTTGGTTAGAGCACTGTCCAGTACGCCACGGTTGCGGGTTCAATCCCCGGTCAGGGCACATATATACAAGAAGCAACCAGTAAGTGCATAGATAAGTGGAACAACAAATTGATGTCTCCCTCTCTCTCTCTTTAAAAAAAGTGAAAGAAATTGATGACATTAATAACACCGATACTCTAGGGTGTTGGTCAGCTCTACATGAATGGCTAATATGCTTTGAATGAGGCCTGCTACATGGTAAGCCCCCAAACACCCTCAGCTCCTGTTAGTCTTGCTGCCTGGGAAGCCTGGGCCCAGAGTTCAACCTTCTAGAGCCTTGGTTTTCCCCACACTACAGTGGGGGCTGAGAGAGGACCCAGCTCCTGAGGGGCCGGGTCACCTGAGATGTTACTCTGCGTGAGGCTGTCTGCACAGTGCTGGACACAGTGGATCTTCAGAGACTGCCCTTTCCCAGGCATCTGCTCGGTGCCAGGTCCTGCCGGGAAATACAGAGACCCTGTCGCTAGCCTCAGTGACTTCTTCTGCCAGCCTTTTGAGACATCTTTAAAGTCACTTGACTTGAAAGCACTATGTGCTGAAGAGCGTGGACTTCGGGGCGGATGAGCCTGGGGGTCACTGGCTACCCCTCTTGCTGTGTGACTGTGGGCAAGTGGCTTCCCTTCTCTGAGCCTTGGGGAAATGGAGATATGGGGTGGCCCGGCTTTTATCACTGGCAGCTCAAACCAGGTGCTTGGCCATCCTGAGGAGGTCAGAAGTGCCACCGTTCTGTGGCTGGACGTGTCTGAGCCTGCGCTGGCCAGACCTGGGGCTGGGCCCCTCTAGGCACTGGGGCAGCAGTGCTGACTCCACTGGAGGGGCACACTGAGGTGTGGGAGATGCCACTAGGCAGTTGGCACTCAGCAGGCCCATTGGTGGAGTGCTAGGCGAGCCAGGGCCCTGGGAGGGTGAGGCGTTTGCCCACTTCCCAGGGCTCAAGCCCAGGACCTGTGTGTGACCTTGGAGCTCTTCTGCTCGGCCACCGGGCACACGGCCTCCTGGTAGGTGTCTGCTGGTGCTCGTCAGGGTGGTGGGGCCCAGAACCAGGCCGGTCTTTTAGCACAAGAGCTCCTGCCACTGCGTGTGGCCTTCTGTAGCCCTAATGCCTGCACCATCAGCCCACAGTGCCTGCAGCAAACTCATCTTTCTGGCTGGCTGCTGCTCTGCCTGGCCAGGTCCCCGCACACCCAGAGACGGTGTCCGTGACACCTGCTGCCCACCACCCCCGGCCCTTCTCATGCAGACCTCCTCCTGGTCAGCCCTCAGGCCTTGGCCCAGAGCTCCTTATCCTGGCAAACTGACACCAACTTCCCACCACCAGCCCTGACACACGCACATGCGCAGGATCACATTCCCACACTCACCCAGGCGCACACTCTCGGCACTCCCACACAGACACGCCCGTGCACGTGGAAGGCACCACACATTCACACTCACTCACGTGAGCTCCGTGCGTGCCGCTGTCCTGGCCGCAGAGGCCGACCCGAGGTGTGCCTTCTGTGCTGAGGGCAGAGCCAGCTGCTGTCGGCACAGGACTCGCCCCAGGGAAGCGAGTTCACGCATGGCCTCACCTCTCGCGTCCGCAGCCCGGTGAAGTCCGAGCTATTATTGTCTGCACGTCTCAGGGGAGCAAACAGGTTCTGAGATGCCAGCCCACATGCCCAAACTGCTGATGGGGGTCAGCGGTAGGGTTGGGACTTGAACCCAACTGCTGGGCATGGAGAGGGGAGGGGGAAGAGAAAGGGAGACTCGGGGACTGGACAGAACTGTGCTCTGGTGCTGGTGGCTGTGCTGTGCAGTTTAATTTAGCAGCAAGGTGTGCTGGGTACACATCTTAGCATCTCAGACGCAGCAACACATGTAATATTCACCGTCACCCTGTGTGGTAGATGCTTCTGTTACCCATGCTTCCTTATGGATGAAGGGTGTGAGGCACAGAAAAGTAAAGTAACTTGCCCAGGGTCACACAATTCCTAAGTGGCAGAGGCAGGACTTGAACTCAGGCCATGTGAGTCCCAGCAGGAGCCCTAACCATCAGTCTGCCTAATCTTGTACTGATAGGTGGCACTTGGCCCACCTGCTCTTTCTCCCTATACCATGTTCCCTGGTCCTTCACCCCACCTCACCCTTGGTTAGGGACTGGCTGGGGCCAACCCCTCTACTCCAGGTTTGGGCTACCTCCTCACCCCAGGCTGGACGCTCATCTGTGCCCATGTCCTAGCCAGAACTGAGCCGGGCCATCCACCAACTGGGAGGGGCCAGGCTGGACTGTCCCCAAACGACTGTACTCCAGGACAGGGGAGACGGTGCAGCCTTGTCAATCACATTGCCCTGTGGCCCCAGTGTGGGGTGTGGGGTGTGGGGCCCTTGGTGCAAGTGTGCTGAATAAACAGCGCTCGTGGGCTGGGGCCTCTCGAGCTGTCCCCTAGATGTCCCTCGCAGCCTTGGTCTGGGCCAGTTGTGAGCCCAGTGCGTGGATTGTCAGGTAGCAGAGAATGGCCATTTCCAGAGGAGAGAGAATTGTCAGCAGGGCATCAGAGGGGTCTCTGGGGACTGCTTGGTTGAAACAGGACAATGCTGGGCCTAGGGGACCTGGGGAGCAGTCCTGGGGGCCAAGCAGGAGGACACACCCAGGGAGTGCAGTTTTGGAAGGACTGGCAGGGCTAGGACTGAGCCCAGAGCAGCAGCTACAGGAGGCCAAGCAGACTGCTTGGAAAAGAGACCAGCCTCGGGGAGGAGTAGGGTGCGGGGGTGACCACTCGGGAGAAGCTGGGAAATAGGCCTGGCCTCCGCCCAGCGTCTGTGAGGACAGTGGGGCCGCCCTGGCGAGAAGGACACTGAAAAGAGGGGGAGAGAGTGTGGAGCCAGTCCTGTGGGCAGAGCAGGAGGGCTGGGGAGGGTCGCAGTGTCCCCACGCCTCTGCTCGGCCCAGGGCCACCAACGAGGGTACCTCCGGCTCCACGCTCGGTCACGCAGGGTGCCAGCCAGCGTTCCCTGCAGACAAGAGGATGCTTTGGGGGCGAGCTCTCAACTGGGGTTCCTGTCACGCGACTGCACCCCCCCCTTCCCCTCTGCTGTACGGCCCAGGTCCCTCACCCACTCCAGGGGGGCGAAAAACAGGAAGCCAGCGAGGGTGGGCCCTGGCCTGAGGGTGTCGGTTCTTCTTTCTGGTCTGGGATCCTCTCGCCCGCCCGGGTCTGCGCCTCCCTCCTCACCAGTCTTGGCCCTGCAGGGCAGGAGCAGGAGCAAGTCGCAGGTCCTGCCCTGCACACCCGCAGCCCCCCAGCCAACCCCCACGCAGCCCCATTGCGCCCTCCACCCCGCGCTCACTCAGAACCTCAGCACCTGGGACAGGGCCACCACCAGTGCGGTTTGAGGAAGGAGCCTCGCTGCCCAGACGCCAACCCCATCCTGCCACAGCCCTGGCTCACCCCACCTGCTTAGTGTGCCCTGGAGTAACCAGGAGAGAAGGGGATGTGTGAGGCAGTAGGTGTGACAAATCCAGGAGGCCTTCCAGGAGGAGGTGTCTCTACAGCTGGGTTTCTCTTTCTTTGACTGTTGACATTGGGGGCTGACTGAGTCTTCCCGGGTGGGGGGGGCGTCCTGTGCCTTCTAGGTCTTTTGCAGCTTCCCTGGCCTCTGCTCGCCAGTGAGCAGTAGCACCGCCCCTCCCTTCCACCCAATAGTGACAAACAAATGTCTGCAGATGTGCCAAGATGCCCCCTGAGGGGCAGACTCCCTCAGTTGGGAAGCACCGCTGGGGGGCACGCTTTACACAGGAGGAGAAGGTGTGCCTTCAGGCTGCAACTGTCACCGCCTCTCTGTGCCCTCCTGCCTCTCTACCAGCTGCAGGCACATCACCTCCTTCCTCTTCCATTCCCTCAAGCTGTCACTGACCACCTACTGTGTGCCCGGCTCTGGCGGGGAGCCAAAGTCCCAGCTCTCAGAGGGAGGAAGACAGAGCTTCGTCTTCACGGTAGTGAAATACATATAATGTAGACTCAACATTTTAACCATTCTCAGTGGCATTCAGTGCATTGTTGCGTCTCCAGCACGTGCTCACCTTCCCAGGTGGAAACTCTGTGCCCATCAAACACTAACTCCCACAGCCCCTGCCCCCTCTCCTCTCTGTCTCTGTGGGTCTGACTCCTCCAGGGCCCTGCTGTGAGCAGGCTCCCACCGGGTTCATCCTGTGGTGGCCGGGTTGTTCCACCCAGCGCAGCGTCCCTCGGGGTCCATCCGGGCTGTAGCACAGGAGCGAAAGCTAAAGCCCACACACCCACAGGGCAAGGGTGGGTGGTGGAAGGCAGGACTGGCGGTGCCCTGGGGAAGAGCGAGTTTAGACTGCAGGACTGAGAAACCTGGGGGCTGGGGGGCAGGACCTCTGAGCAGGCCGCTGAGGCAGGGGGCCGCATTTTCACCTGAGCAGCTCCCCGCAGCAGCCGGAAGTCCTCCCTGGGCTTTGCAACCTCACGGTCACCGGCTGCCACCCGGCCCCTCCAGCCACGGGAAGTTCACTCCGCCCTTCCCCAGGGGCTGCAGGTCCTGGAGGGGCCAGTGTCCTGTCAGCCTCCCCCCAACCTTGCCCGTGCGGCTTCAGCAGTCCCTACTCTTCTTGGGCCTCAGTTTCCCCCCCCAGGGAAGGGCACTGGACTCCTGGCCCTGGCAGGCCTGGAAACCTCACAGCCTCTTGCAGGACCTCAGTGCTGTGCGGAACTGGGAACACCAGAGAACCGGGGGCGGGCCAGCTGCTGTGACTCAGTGGGGAGAGGGATGCAGGGTGGGGGCGCCACCCACGCACGCACACAGAGTGACACCACACCATCGCTCGCAGAGACACGCACACACACAGACACACCACACAAGCAAAACTCAGACACAGAGCTTCCCTGGCCTCTGCTCGCCAGTGAGCAGTAGCACCGCCCCTCCCTTCCACCCAGTAGTGACAAACAAATGTCTGCAGATGTGCCAACATGCCCCCTGAGGGGCAGACTCCCTCAGTTGGGAAGCACCGCTGGGGGGCACGCTTTACACAGGAGGAGAAGGTGCGCCTTCAGGCTGCAACTGTCACACGCAACACAACCCAATCCCAGATGCAGGCGCGGCAGAAAACCACACACACAGACACGGCTCAGAGAGGTGTGGTCACAGCACACACACGAAGATGCCACGGGACACAACCGAGCCACACATGTGTTACGGAAGACACACATGGGATGTATACCATGCAAACACACAGATACAGGCGGAGGTGCAGACAAACACACAGAAACACAGGCGTGACACACCAGCCACATGCTCGACAGAGACTAGACCACAGACATCTGCACGGCACACACTCAGGAGCAGTCCCGGCCGGGCTGGCTGTGTGTGTTGCTGGGGGTGGAGAGCGGTTGGGGGTGCTCAGGACGGGGACTCACAACGGGCTCCACCACTGCTTTCCTTCTGGGTGGTCTCTCAGGCCCACGACCAACCCCCCCCCAGCTCCCAGGCCCCAGCACACCATCAGGGCCCCAGGGCTGAGCCGATTTGCACAGGAATCCTGAGAGCACTCCAGGCCTGCCCTGGGAGATTCGGGCATTCCTTGCCGACGCCAACCGTGCTTCCCCCAGAGGATGAGACCTTGTGTGGGGACCGGGCTGGTGGTTGACCCTTGGGCCACAGACATCCAGAGTTCCTCAGGGATCCGGAAGTCCAGGTCCCCAGGCCCCCCAGGCCTCCCCCCGCCGCCCTTAGGGGCTTCACTCCAGGATTATGTGAGGTTTTCCTACCGCATCCCAATGGGCTGCCTGGCAGCTGGTGCCTCAGGTGGGCCAGGAAGGAGGGTGCTGCCCCCTCCCCTGCTGAACCCACCTAGTCACTGTCCCCACAGGGTGTAAGGGCAAGTTGCAGCGGCCCATCTCCACCCCCTTTCCCTGCAGGGAGACTTTACCCTGTCTAGGCCTCAGTGTCCTTGGCTGCACCGGGGCGGGGGGGCGGGGGGCAAGCACAGGTCCCCACAGAGGCTGCCCCGCGTGGTCAGCCTTCCACGCCCAGTGGGGCACAGAGAAGTGCTCGGTGCCTGGGGGGCTGATTGGTGCTCCTTTCTGGAGCACGTGGTGGTCCGGGCCAAGGCCCGCAGAGGGATACCCAGCTGCCTGCAGCCAGCACGACGCTGTGTGGCCTGTAACCCCCCTCCCTCCACCGCAGACAGGGTTCCCCTTTCCCTAGGGCCAGGGCCACAGGCTCTCCCGCTTGTTAAGCCCTTTCCTGGCCCTTCCTCATCTCTCAGGACTCTGCTCTCTGAGGGAAGGGACCCCAACTCAAGTGGCCCCTCGACCCCCAGGCCCCCCCCTTTAATAGTCTCTGTGACCCCTGCCCTGTGTGTGAATAAGCCTGGGACACCACCAAGTCGTGAGCTCATGGCTCAGTGCCAGCACACAGTAGGTGCTGTCCAGGCACCCTATCTGCAGTTGTGTGCTCTGACCGTCTTAAGAAATTACCAGAGACTTGGAGGCTTTAAACAGCACAGGTTTATGCCTCCCAGCTCCGGAGGTCGGAAGTCCACCACCCTCTCGCTGGGCTGACATCGGGGTGGCCACAGGGCCGGACCCTCCAGGAGGCCTCGGAGGGCCCAGCCTCTGGAGGCACCGCCTCCCTGGGACAGCGGGCCCCCTCTCCCTCTGCCCGGTGTGCAGCGCAGCCTCTCCCCGCCTCAGCCAACTCTGCCTCTGTTGTCATGCCCCCTTCTTCTCCGAGGCTGACCCCCGCCTCCCAGACAGAGGGCTCTGGTGATGATGACACTGCCCCCGCCCCAGAGCCTCCCTTCACCCCACCTGCAAAGTCCCTTTAGCCACGGACAGCCACACGTCCACAGGACCTGGGGTTCGGATGGGGCATCTTTGGGGGCTGTTGTTCAGCCCGCCCCACTATCCTCATCTGCGAGTACTCCTATTCCTATAATTCCCACCTGAAGGTGCAAGAGCCGAGGCTCAGAGAGCCAAGGTCAGGGGCCCAGGCTCCCCCGAGAGTAGGTGGCAAGCACCAGTGTGGACTCAGGGCTTTCTGACCGCATCGGCCACATGCATCCGAGCGAGACGTCGGTAGGAGGGTCTGGGGACACAGGAGAAGCCAGGCTGGGAGTGGGGGGATTCAGCAGGCGGCAAAGAAGGTGGACAAGGGGGCTGGCCAGGGCTGAAGGCCAGTGTGTCCACCTCACCCTGGGGGGCTTCCCTGGACACTTCAGCCAACCTGGTAGCGCCTGGGGATCCCAGGGGGTTTCCTGGGATTTGGAGTGGGGGAGGGGTGAGCTTGGAAAGGACAGGCTACTGTGTCTCAAGGCCATTTCCTCGGAAAGGTGGGGCCAGCATGTCCAGGAAACCCTGGCTGGCCTTCAAGACCACCACTGACCTGCTGATTCAGCCGCAGAAAGTGTGGTCATGTGGTCACTCGGGGATGTCGGGGACGCCCACTGGGAAAAGGCAGAGGGCAGCTGGAAGGGGCTTCTCCTGCCCCCACCTCCTGCATCCCAGAGAAAGCCCCCTCTGTCTCGAACGCAGACCCTCCTTCCCCCCACCACCTCACTTTCAGGCTGCAAGTTTTGGGGGGGGGGAATCTCTTTGCTAGAAAGTTCCACCCCCTACCTCCCCATGTGGGCACAGAAACTTCTGTCCCTCCTCCTCTCCTCCTCCCGCCCCTGCCAGACCCTGAGCCCCCAGGGAGGCAGCAACCAGGACCCGAGCCCCCAACATTTCACTCGGACAGTCTTCAAGCACGCGGCAATGTTGAGCAAGAAATAGAAGGCCCGTGCTCAGATTCTGCAGTCGATGTCGTCTTTACCTGCCCGACTCTGACTCTGTGCATTCACCCTCCATCCGTCTTCTTTTCCCTGCATTTCCAGCTCAGCTGCCCCGAAATCCTGCAGCCTCCAGAACATGACTGCAGTGCAGAGTTTGTCTGCCTCTCTCCTTACTGTTTTTTTCCCCTTGAGTGAACCGACATGGAATGAAATGCACGAATTCCCAAAAGGGTTTTCTTTCAGCTTTGAGGAATGCATTCGCCTTGTAATTCAAATGCCTTTCAAGATCACAGAACATTTCCATCGCTCCAGAACGTTCTTTCGTGGCCCTTCCTGGGAAATCCCTGCCTCTGCTCGCAGGCGGGCCTTGGCCCATGTGTTTTCCCACCTAGAAGGGTTCTGCCTGTTCCAGGACTCCCTGTCAGTGGGCTCCTGGGGTCTGTAGTGCTTTGTGAATGGCCGTTTCCACCCAGCCCCAGGATTTCCCGAACCCTCCGTGTCCAGACCCTAAGCTCCTGTCCTCCATGGCACGCCAGTGCCCGAAGCCTGGAGAGCTCACCAGGGCTGGAGCACTGCTGCTGGAGGAGGAAACGACTGTGAACCAAGGAGTGAAACTGCTCCGTGCCCCAGGGGGCCTGGTCTCACTCCGTCCCTCTGGCTTCTCTCGCCAACCCCGCCTTGGTCTGGGATCAGGGGCTGTAGTCCGAATAGCAGAGACACCCCAACTCCTGCCCCCAAGTCCCCGGGCTCTCACAAATAACACAAGGAGTCAGGCAGATGCTGCCCGCAGCTTCCTGCCTTCCCCACTATGGGCTTCGCTTGCAGCTTGGCTTCCTCCTCTCCTGCTCTTCTGCGGAGAAGGGCCCCCACCTGGCTCTAGCCCAGCTGAGATCCGCCCTGGGTCCAAACGGGCCTCCGGAGCAGTCAGCACCCCCAGACACGGCTGGGGGCGCAGAGTGGGGTGCCCGCTTTGCAAACTGGTTTGGCAGTTTCTTGTGAGAGGAAAACCCTCACCTGCTGTCTGACCCACTGCCAGGTATTTGCCCCAAAGAAGTGAAAACTTAAAGCCATAAAACATCTGTACAAGGTTTGTTGGTGGGGGTGGGGGTTGCCGGAGCAGCAGGGCCGGCCGGCTGGTAAAGCATGGGGGGCCGACTTCCCAGGGCAGCTGGTGATGGTGTCCTGACTGCCTACCGATGCCCCTCGGCCCTGCAGACGCTGACTGACACAGGGCCCCCTACCTGAGGAGTCACAGGCCCCAGTGAGGCCCCTGGGCCACCTCCCAGGTCGGGGCCACCTGCTTCCACTGGTACTGCCCACATGGTTGGCCTGTGGTGGCCCACCGCCCTGGAGCCTGAGCGCAGGCCAGTTCCGGCCCCGGGTGCAGCCCCCTCCGGTCCCCCGACGGGCTGGGAACAAAGCTGTGAGCCACAGGCCATGGGGTGACGTCCCACTGGGCCAGAAGGCAGAGTTGCCTGGACTGTCGGGCAACTTTCTGCTTGACCTGCTGGAGCCAAGTGGGGGCCAGCCCAGACCTTCCATGGGAGGGGCCCAGGACGATGAAGGCGAAGGGCCTGCAGGGTGACCCTGGCCTCCCAGACACCTCTACCCAAACGTGCCAAACGTAGAGGCGCAGAGGGCCAGCCGTTGAGGTGAGGGGCCAGTGGCCCGCGACCTCCCAGGAGGGCAAGACTCGTGCCACACCGTCTCCCCTGGATGCCCCTGGGCAGGAGGTCTTCGAGACCCTGCCTCCCTCCTCACCCACACAAGCCGCTGCTGTGCCGCTGGCCCAGGCTCAGGAAGGTCAGCAGGCCCAGGGCCCCGCGTCTCGTGCCCTGAGAGCATGGCCAGAGCGCCTGCTGAGGAAGCACCTACCCGTCCGCTCAGACGACAGCCTCCTCTGGGCCAGCTGGAGGGCTTCTCCGTCTGACCCGACCTGACCTGCAAGACACGGGAGGTCTGGCTGTGCTGAACCAGGTCCCGGCTGGTCACGCGCACCTACAAGGCCTGCTGTGAGAAGCGGGAGCTGATGGACAGGGAGATGCGGCTGGACAAGGATCAGGAAGGCCTCCTGCACCTGGTGGGTGGTGCCCACGACAAAAACAGGGAGAGGGGCAGGAACCCACCACTGACTGTGTTCCGGAGGAGGGTGCCACGTGGGGACGGTCCCCAGTGGGGCGAGCACGGGAATGTGTCCCACCTCCCCACAGTGTGTGATCCCAGCCGTGTAGGCTTGCGATCCCGAGGGCTTGGTACCTGCTTCCTCGGTGCTGCCCAGAGACACAAGGGCAGGTGTCAGGATCCCGGCGGGCAGCTTGCTGAGGGGTAGGCACACGGGAATGTCTCGGTGCTCCCACAACCGGCCCAGCCTCATAGGGACTCAAGTAACTGAAATAATGTTACTCTGGGGACTGGCTTATTTCCTTATTTCCCAAGTGCTAGGAGTGTCTCTGATCTCCATGGGGACCCCTCGGCTCATACCGGAGTTGATACCAAGGACGTGGCTCAGGGTGGGGACTGACCACACCAGAAAGGCCTACCGGGGCTGGGCGGACATTCACCCAGCCAACCCCCAGGGAGGGGAGTGGGGCTGGAGAAGCAGTGCAGGCACCGAGCAAAGATTCGCCTGTCACGCCTTCATCATGAAACCCCTAGAAAAGCTCCACACACCAGCGCTCACAGGAGCATCCTGGCCGGGGAGCACGTGGAAGGGCCGTGGGGAGAGAACATGGGAGCTCCGTGGGAGCCCCGCCCCGCCCCGCCCAGCCCTCACCCTGTGGGTCTCCTCGTTGGCCAGCCCGAATCTGCGTCCTTCACCATACAATTGTACGTGGAGGGCTTTCCTGAGTGCCGAGTCATTCTGACAACTTAGGGAGCCAGAGGGGGTTGTGAGAGCCTCTGCATTTGTTGGGGTTGGTCTGAATCTCCTGGTCAGAAGTGGGGGTGGCTTGGAGACTCCTGAACTCGCAGCTGAGGGGCGTCTGCACGAACTGGGGCACTACAGGAAAGCATCCCGGATTACCCGCATGGGCCTTAAGGTGCAACTGCAGGTGTCCCTGCAAGAGGGCAGCAGAGGAAAGGGGCCCAGAGGAGAAGGCTGTGTGACCATGGTGGCGAGATGCTGCCCTCCCGGCTATGCGCTGGAAGGGGCCGTGGCCCAGGAAACACACGGGGTGCTGCTGAGGAAGCTGCAGGATGAGGACGCGGCCCCCCCCACCCCCCCCCACCCCCACACACACATACACACCCGGAGTGGCCCAAGGGAGCCTGGTCCTGGGACACTGTGTTTCGGCTCAGCAAAACTAACCTTGAGCTTCTGTACTGCACAGAATGCCTGCTTTTTCTTTAACCCCTACCCAAGGATATGTTTATTGATGGTTAGAGAGACAGGGAAACATTGGCGTGAGAGAGAAACATCGGCCGGCCAGTTGCCTCCAGTACACGCCCCGACTGGGGAACAAACCTACAACCCAGGTAGGTGTCCTGACCGGGGGTCGAACCCAGGACTTTGAGAAATACGGGATGACGCTCCAACCAACTGAGACCCCTGACCAGGCCCTAAGCCACAGGACGTGTGCTGTCCTAAGCCATCCAGCGGTGCTCATGTTACAGCGACCCTAATGGACCCGTGCACTCCTGCAAGCTGACCCTCTGGGAAGCTGCCAGTCTGGCTGACAGTTCACTGGGTGTGCTCTGTGTCCAGGGGTCAGACAGCTCCCGGGCCGGGCCAGGGCCTTGCTCTGAGCCACACGTGGAAAGGGCACAGAGAAGGGCGGGAGGGCTGGCTGCTGACAGCACTGAGCGGCGTCACCTGTGCAAGGTGTGTCGGCGGTGTCCTTTCTTCCTCCTGCTCAGTCAGTGCTCTCGGGCCTGGGCACCCCAGGGGCCACCAGCAGCTTTGGTTTTGCACTCAGTTCTCACCCCTTAGTTAGACCTGACTCCCCTGGAAATTTCAGGACAGCCCCCAGGGCCCAGGACAGGGGCAGGAAACCTGGGGAGAAGGGTGAATTCAGATCAAAACCCCCAGTGGATAAAGCCAGGCTTTGTGGCCCCCTGTACCTGCCTGTGGGGCTCCGCCCCACTTCCTGCCTTCCGCCACCCTCCACGTGCTGAAATCCCATTGGTCCTCGAAAGCTCATCTTCTCTGGACGTATTTCCCCATTGTCCCACCCAGGGGTCACAGAACCTAAGTGCCTGAGACACAAGGCCCCTGCTGCTCAGATCCCAGCAGCCCCTCTCACACCAGCCTCAGGGCCTTGTCTCAGGCCGCCTGATGTTGCCACAAGGCAGTGACAGTGTCTTCCAGAGAAGGGGCCACCCCTTTGGTATCTCAGCACAATCTCTCTCCCCGAGGACACAGTTGGCTCCCTCAGGCCCGTCCTGCATCACTCACTCCTGGATTCCTCCACTGAGTCTCTCACGGGTCACAGCAGTCCTGTGCCAAGCTGGACCAGAGTGCGACAGTCAGGCGCAGGTGGGAGCCAGGACTGGGCCTGCCTCACTCGTGTGTCCCCAGTGTCTGCACAGCCCTCCTGGCCCAGAGCAGGCCAGTCACTCGGGTTCAGGGCATCATAGAACCATGAGGACACTCAGAGAGGTCGGGGGTCACTCGCAGGGGATCATGTCATGGTCTTTGGGATAAAGCTCAGAAGGTTCCCACAGCTGGGAGCCAAGGTTCATATCTCAAACGTGTCCCCCATGCTCCCTAGGGCTTCGAGGACAGACACAAAACCCCTCTCCTTGAGGCCTCCCAGCCAGGGAAGAAGGCAGGAAGACCAAACAGCTCCATCTCTGAGCCATCTGACCTCGGCTGGGGGAGGGACGTGGGGGCCAGATCAAAGGGCCCAGGAGCCAGGGTTTTGGAAGAGGTGGAGGTTACGCTAGGTCCGAGGGGAAGAGGTTGGAGCGGAGGTCCCAGATCGCAGACACTGGACCCGGCTGAGTGGGGCTGTTTCTCCTCAATAGCGGTGGGCGGGAGAAGAAAAGACACACACACCAGACGGTGGTGGGAAGAACCAGGAGGGCCAGCAGCTGAGGGACGACACGGGCAGCTGGTGGCCTGGCTCAGGCGGCAGGTGGTCTGGCTCAGGGGGATTGGGTGGGCTCAGCAGCTGAGCCTCTTCTCGCAGATCCAGCTGTCCTTCTCACTGTCGCAAGGAGCGTCGTTCCATAGCCCGGTACGCTGCATCATGACGCAGTCCTCGCGCCCCCAGGGAGTCATTGGGCTCACCCCGGTTCCAGTGGCTGCAGAGGTTTGGTTGGGGTGTGGTTGGGGGTTTGGCTGAGGATGACCCTAGGTCCAGCCCATTTGTTGGGTGGGGCTAGTCTAGACACCCTGAGGGTCTAACCTAAGCAAGGCCCTGGGATATAACTTTATAAAGCCCAGAATCTGTGCCTCAGCCAGTTCCTGGTGGCTAGCTTGGCCATCCCTAAGGAGTGCTTGAGATCTGTCCAATGCACTTGTCCCCAGGGGCTGACCTGTCTCCTTCCCCTCTTCCCTTTCCTTACCTGAAGCTGAGCGAGACTCCGTCTATCCACTGATAGCTCTGGACCTTGCTCGCGTGGCGCACGGCCCTGAGGCCCAGCCAGTAACCGCGGCCTCTTGTATTCCGACTCAGGAAGCCCTGGATGGAAGGAGAGATTAGTTGGCTTGTCAGTGGCTGCCGCCCACAGACACCTCCCAGCCACGACCCCTGCGGTGAACTCCCCATCCCACCTCCGACCACACTGCACTGGCCACCCACCTGCTCCTCCAGGTTCCTGACAATCACCAGGTGCGCACCCGCGCCCGCACAATTGAGCTGCGCCTCTTCCCATCTGGCCCGCACCACCGAGAAAAAGTAGCAGGAACCCTGGAAGGGCAGCCACGACGTGGGGCACTGCTCACAGGAACCTGTGGGGTGGCAAAGGTCCATGAAGCTGACTGCTCCCAGGTGCAGCACTCAGAGGGAGTTGAGGGTCGCAGGGGCAGAGCCATGGAAAGGGCGGATTCCGGCGGATCAGGGACCCACCGGGCCCGCGGGCAGGTCCACTAACCCCCCTTGTGCACGCCCACGCCCCTTCCTGCTCACTGTTTCCAGCTCGGACGGCCTCCAACTCCCGGAACAGCTCGCTGCGGATGTTCTCGCGGTCTCTCCCGGCTTCAGCCAAGCTCTGGGTCACTGCGAGGTCACGGGAGTCCAGATTGTATGTGGGTAGGGTCGGGGTCAGGAGAAGGGTTGAGATGAGGGGAGGGGCAGCATCACCGGAACCTCGGGGTCGAGGACCGTTATAGCGAGGAGGGTCCCCGTGGGGGTGGGGGTTCAGAGGTGTAGTCCACGGGCAGCGTCTAGGACTCAGGGTCAGGATGGGGGGGACAGGATCGGGGTTAGAGGTCAGGATCACAAGGATCAGCATGTAAATCACGGGTCGGGGCACTGGTATGGTGAGGGATCCGGTGTGCGTCCCAAGACTGGGGTCCCTCACCGCGCTCGCTCAGTTCTTTCAGGGCGCTCTGCTGCTGGATCAGCTTCACCTGCGCCTCCGCAAGCTCTGCGCGCGCGGTCTTCAGCTGCGCCTGCGTGTCCAGGCCTAGGAGCGGCGGGGGGGGGGCGGGGGGTGGGGGGTGTGGGGGGGGGGATGGGGGGGGGGGGGGGGCGGGACGTCTGAGATCTCCTACCCTTGAGTCCACAGGACCCGCCCCCAGCCCACAGGACCCGCCCAAACCCGCAGGACCCGCCTCTCAGCCCATAAGTCTCACAGCAGCTATTGCAGGCTCGGAACTCTTCCTTCAAGTGGCCCAGCACCACCGTGTGCTCCGAGGCTGGAAAGACCCCCCGCCCAACGCAGACACGCCAAGTCACCCATGGGGACTCGTGAGATACCCTTCACCACTCCGGGGGCCAGCTCTGGGGAGCCTGGGGTATCCGCCCACCTACTCACAAACCCGGGAGCCGGTGGTCTGCACGCACCGTTTGCTCTCAGCAGGTCCTGGCGCCGGAGCAACTCCCCCTGCTGCGTGGAGGCTGTGGAGAGAGGCTCCTGCAGGCGCGGCCCAGGGACGAGGGAACTCTCCCCTCGCCCGAGGGGTGTGGGGGACCACAGTCTTGGGACGCACACAGGGGGCGGGCAGGGGTACAGCGCACACGATGCACCCTCGAGCCGAGCAGAGACAAGCACACGGGGCTGTGCACACTCATTGTTGCATACACATGCGCACAAGTGTGGGTGCACACAGCTCCAAGAGGCACACGAACCGTTCGTTCTCAAGCATTCACCCTCAGCCCCAGGCTGGGATCTGGGACCTAGCCGGGGCGCCCTGGGGCAGAGGGAAGAACTAAGCAGGGAGTTGGGCTGGGGGAGGGCTGGGACACAATCTCCCCCTCCTACATGGTCACTCACCCTTGGAAAGTAGGATGCTCAGGATGAAGGCCCACAGGACTGCAGTGACCACGAGAGCCAGGGCCAGGAAGAGGAACCGCCGTCCCCAGCGTCCATAGGGCCCTTGGGCAACAAGAGACTCCTGGGTCCCTCAGTCCCAGGACAGTCCTGGCTCTCTGGGCCCCGAGGACCATGCCCTGGACACTCGGGTCCCAGAACACCAGGGTTCCGAGAGGTTAAGTGACCTTCCTAATGGCCACAGCCCTTCGGTGATGGAGCGGAAATTTGAATCTACATCCCGTTGCCTCTAGAGCCTGTGGGGTCTCTCCTGCACCCACGACTTGCTCCCTCTCTAGGCTGTTCTCCTCCCTCTCCCATCAAATCCCAATTAAGAGGGACCCCAGGGGCCCAGTGAAGCAGTCCCACTGCTTGCTCATACCTGCGGGGACCTCGTCCAGCCCGCCACCCCACTTGCTGTACCCAGCAGTGTCCATGGTGAGCAGGCTCCCAGCCCTGGACACTGATGTAAATGTAGCCCCCTCCTCCCCCCAACGCACCCCCCTCCCCCGTTTCCTTCCTTATCATCTCCTGCGTGTCAATTCCTGGTAACAAGGACCCACTGACCAATCACAGGGCTGGCCGGCCCTTTGTGGGCTGAGCTGGCATTAAGGGTGAGGTGGGGCAGGGGAAGTGGAAGAATGCTGAGTGAAGGGGGGTGGGAGACTGCTGTGTGGGGGGGGTCTGTGCTGCAGAGGGTGGATGTCCATAGGAAGCAGAGCGCGGGCGTGCTTCTGAGTGTGTGTGTGCAGGTGTGCTTGCTCACTATCAACCTCCCCGGGCTGGTAGCTGCAGCAACATCTGCAGGCTGGTGTAGGGGGCTTTGCTTTAGAGCTCGGTCTCCACCTCTTACAGGTCAGAGACTGGGCTCCCTCCTTACAGGGGCAGCCTGAACCTGTCCAAGCTCCAGCCCCTCCTGGGGGGGGGGGCCTGAGAAAGCCCCCTCAGGCCTGGACCCCCGGGCTAGCTCAGCTTCCCTCCACCATTCTCCCACAGTTGCGTGCCAAAGGCTGACTCTTAACCCAGCCCTCCGCCAGAAGGGAGAACACAGACGGTCAGCTGGGCTACTGGACTTCAGTCTTGGGCAGAGGGGTGCAGGGTGTATGTATGTAGCTTCCAGCAGCCTCGGTTTTGTCCTCTGTGCAGAGGGGCACAGTGACGGGGACTGTCTCCAAGGGATGCTGTGACAAGGGAATGAGGTCATGCATCTCAAGCGCTGGCACCGTCCCCCAGGCACAAAACCCACTGCACACTCATTCATCCTTTCAACAAATACTGAACACGCCCCCAGGTGCCAGGCTTCGATCTCGGAACTGGGCATCGTCCGTGGTGGCGCACAGTCTGGTCGCACCTTACCGGGAAGTGAACTGCAGGCCGGGGACCCGAGCAGGCAACTGCACAGCGTGGATCAGAACTCACCACAGGGGATGTGCTGACGGGAGGACTGGCCCGGGTGGAACAGCGGGCCCTGCAGTCTCTGCGGGTGATGCCCACTACCAGACCCTGCCACTGTGCTTGTCTACCGCGTCCCGGAGGTAGCAGGCACAGCAAGGCGTGGGGATGAAGAGGGCAGCACATGCCAAGGGCCGCACGTCCTGGTGGCCTTGTGAAGGACACTTCCTTCAATGGACACTACCACCAGTTTGATGTTTATCTCGCTGGTCACGCTGCTCTGACCATTAATGACAGAAATATTTATGGCCACCTGTCAAGGAGCGCATCATCACTGACCAGAAGGCTTCAAGTGCTTGCTAAGGTCACTGAGGGTGGTCACGGCACAAACCTAGAACTCAGGTGAAATGCGGACCCAGAGCTGGAGCTGGGTCTGGGCACGTCTGCGTGTATGAGCCAGCACCCATCAAGGCCCAAAGGACCCAATCCCCTCCTGGCAGCAAGCTCTCTAGGAGGGGGAGGGAGGAGACAGTAAATAATGAGCTTAATGAAACAGGAAGTTGTCTAGAGGGTGGTTCTCACCTGAGGGCCATTCTGCCCCCCACCCAGGGGTCCATTGGGCCAAGCGTGGGAGACTTCTGTGGTCGCCACAAGTCCGGGGGCTGGGGGGTGACACTGGCATCTAGTGGGAGGAGACCAAGGATGCTGCTCAATACCAGACTCAGTACTGAAGGTGAGAACCCTAATATAAGACGTTCCCAGGTCCTAAGGGCTATGGGAGGAAGCATCAGGTAGGACAAAGGACTGGGGAGTGCTGGGCTGGGGCAGAGGCCACTGAATCAGATGGTCAGGGTAGGCCTCGCGGAGCAGGCGAAGTGTTATTTTGCCAATAGAGCATTGCCTACGTTCCAGCCCCTCTGCAGAAGTGCACACACAGCCCTGGAGAGGGGCAGGGCATGGTTTCAGGAAGAGTGTGCTCAAGCTGCGGCGTGTACCAAGTCCTCATTGAACTTTACCTCAGGGCAGCTGCGTGTCGTCCTTACTAATACACCGCAGTGCCGCCTGTGTGTGATGGACCCAGATGCAGTCGTCACTTCCAGGTCGGGGCTGGCCTGTCCACTTTCTGGCTTGGATTTGGACACCCGCTTGCAGCCAGCCCTGCGTCCAGACAGCGCCGTGCCCCCCTCGCAGCGACCTGGGACCCTGGGAAGTAGAAACCATCTGCGGTTCACAGAGCCGTGGCTGAGAGGTTGATGGCGCTGCAGGACTGGAGCATGCGTGTCTGCTGCCCCGAGGGGGGAAGAAAGAGCGGCCATGATAAGCCCACAGCACTCAGAGAACCACGCGGGGCTGAGCCAGGTGGCCTTCCACAAAGTGGGCGGCCCTGCCCCTTGTCCCAAGGTTCCCTGGTCCCGAGACACAGGCCCGTCTGGCCTCGTCAGCAGAGGTGCAGGTGGAGTAGACAGGCCCTGCCCGCTGACTTAGCAGCGGGTTGGAAAGTGGGTGAGGCAGAGCTTTGCGGGGGCAGGGCGGGGGGCGGGGAACACCCTCCCTCGGGCTCTTGGGGACAGCTGTGCTCAGGAAGGGTGTGGGCCCAGTGGGAGGAAGCAAGGACAACCACAGGGAACGTACGGTTTCATCAGAATGTGTTCTTGGGAGAGGTTCTAGGCGGGATGGACTTATCAGCCCTGGTGCAGGAGAAGGAAGGGATGCATTTGGGGATCTCAGTGGGGCGTTTCAGGAGAGGATGGTGGGGACTGGGCCGTCAAGGGCATGTGCACTGTTGACAGGAAAAGGAAGCGCCTAGCAGGCAGAGGGTATGGCTGAGGCAGAGGTCAAGAGGCGGGAAGATGAGTCTCTCTCATATATATTCAACACCTGGAGCCAAAGCTCCCAGGGTGTGTGTGTGTGTGTGTGTGTGTGTGTGTGTGTGTGTGCGTGCGCGCGCGCGCGTGTAGGGGGCCAGGGGTTGGGGAAATGTCAAGGCTGGTGAGGGAACCAGTAAGCTGCCTGCTTCACCTCCGCCCCAAACCTGCCCAGAATTTGCCTCAGGGAAAACGAAAGGGGAAGGCTGGACCCAGGCACAAGGCTGGCCATAGACTTCTGAACTCTAGCCCTGACCTATAACAGGAAAAGGAGACCCATTTTGGGTGGTGGTGGGGCAGAAGAGTAGGGGAACATGGACTAGGGATTTTAAAACAATGTGGTGAGTCTAGGAAGCACAGAGGACTAGGAGGACCCTTGGAAGCATCTAATGCAGCCTGGAAAAATCTGGGAGGGCTTCCTGGAGGAGGTGATGCCTAGAGAAGCAGAGTTGCACATAGACAGAGTTGTTCTATCGTGGTAAAGTACCCAAGACATGGGTCATGAAAGAGTTTCCCCAACATGATATTAACACAGGTGAAGGTTGGGAGGGGTGAGGGACCAGGCTCCGGAGAAGCTGAGACTAATTCATGGGTAGTAGTCTGGGGCGGGGGTGTCAGCTGGGGCCAGATGATGCCAGGATGTGAGGAGCAGGGACATGGGGGTTTGGACTGATGTGGGAAGAAGGCAAAAGTCAAGGCTTTAGCCCCGAGACCAAGGCCACTCCATGATTTCTGTGCTCTCCAAAGACGGGAGTTGTGCTGTTCCCCCGGGAACCCAGGTCAGCACAAAGACAATGCTACTTCTGGGCTGTTGCTGTGGATTTTGGCTTTGCTTTTTTATTACGAAGTACATTATGCCTGCAGGAAGGTATGCAGAGAAAAAGCTCTGGGGTGATTGGTGTATCTGGACGCTTTATACAAATTGCACCACGTGATCCATGTCCTTCCACAATTTGTTTGTGTTCCCACCACAAAAGTTGCAAGATATGTCTAGTCAACATCCATTCCTCATTAGAGCAAAGGTGAACACAAGAACACACATGCTTAGTAAACAAAACCCAGGATAAAACTTCCTTAATTTGATAAGTGGTCAATTCCAGGAACCCACAGAAATGTCTCACCTACTAGTGAATTTCTGAGAACCAGTTTTGGTAAAAGTAAGAACGAAATGAAGATGCCCGTCCTGCTGTTTTGCCAATGCAATAAGAAAATAAAGAGAAAAATAAGACCTACGAATACTGGAAAGGAAGCGTCAAAGCTGACGGTGTTTTGAAGCTGTGATCGCCCCTCTTAGAAAGCCCTAGCGAATCAACTTTTGGACTCGTTGAGGGATGCAGCAAGGTCAGCTCTCCATAAGCACCTGGAAGTGAGAGAAGCAACACATCCTCTTCCCAACAGGAGGAAGCCTTAGAGAACTGAAGAGTAATTGTGACGAGAGCACAGGTAAAACTGTTCACCTCCACTGAGATCCGAACAGATCAGGACACAGCACGGGTTCCCCAGAAGGACACTCGGGGTTTTAAAGAGTTTCATTCTTCCTGAGTTAATTTATAAAGTCAACGCCATCCCAATAAAAAATCCAAGTAGATTTTTGATGGAGTTGTTTCATCATGCTCAAATGCACAAGACAGAAAACTTGCCATCTTAATCCCCTTTAAGTATATTTTGTTGATTACGCTGTTACAGTTGTCCCACTTTCTCCCCCTTGCCCCTCTCCGCCCAGTACTCCCTTCCATCCTGTCCCTGGGTCCCGTGTGTATGTTCTTTGGCTTCTCCATTTCTACGCTGTTCTTAACCTCCCCCACCCCCCACCCCTGGCTGAGTCTACCCTGTACCTAACAATCATGCTTCTTAATCCCTGTGCCTCCCCCCCGCCCCGCCCCCGCATTCTCCTCCTTCCCCTCCCAGCTGATAACCCTCCATGTGATCTCCATATCTATGGTTCTGTTCCTCTTCTGGTTGTTTGCTCAGTTTGTTTTTGTTTTTGTGCTTTTAGATTCAGTTGTTGATAGTTGTGAATTTGTTGCCTTTTTAATGTTCATGGTTTTGATCTTCTTTTTCTTAAATAAGTCCCTTTAACATTTCATGTATAGTAATGGCTTGGTGGTGATGCAATCCTTTAGTTTTACCTTGTCTGGGAAGCACTTTGTCTGCCCTTCCATTCTAAGTGAAAGCTTTGCTGGATAGAGTAATCTAGGTTGTAGGCCCTTGCTTTTTGTCACTTTGAATACTTCTTTGCAGCCCCTTCTTGCCTGCAAGGTTTCTTTTGAGAGATCAGCTGACAGTCTTATGGGAACTCCTTTGTAGGTAACTCTCTGCTTTTCTCTTGCTGCCTTTAAGATTCTCTTTTGCCCTGGCTGGTGTGGGTCAGTGGTTTGAGTGCTGGCCTATGAACCAAAGGGTCACTGGTTGGATTCCCAGTCAGAGCACATCCCTGTGCTCTGGCATGTGGGCCAGGTCACTAGTGAAAGAGGCAACCACACATTGATATTTCTCTTCCTCTCTCTCTCCCTTTTGCTTTCCCTACTCTCTCGTAATAAATTTTAAAAAATCTTTGAGAAAAGAAAAGAAGGGAAAGAAAAGAAATGCTCACAATTGGCTCTCACGAATGGGTTGCAAGTGGTTCTGGCACATTAAACTCACACACAAGTAAACCTTTTGGGCACTCTCAGTACATGTCAAGCACATGTTCAGATAGTGTCACCAAGTGTGTGTGTGCTGAGAGGCCTGTTGTGCACAAAAGTTGGGTATGGTTGTAGGATACGGACAGGAGAGGAACTCAGACATCTGAGCACACACGGGGGCTCAGGACCTGGTCAACTAGAAGGCAGAAGGTCAAACTAAAAAAGAACTTTCCACCAAGAGATTGGGGAGATGCTGAGCCTCAATGGCACAGGGACAAGCTCCCTCCCGACTTCTCACCAACCAGAACTTCCTTCAGCTGCTGACATCCAAGAGTAACTTCCTCCCCTGGACGGGGCTCTCAGGCCTGAAACACAAAGGCCAGTGGCCCTGGACGGACAACATCCACTTCTGCCCATAGCACAGGCAGGTCTCAGGTGAGGACGACACTCTGTCAGGCAACATGGATGGTAATGTGATGTTTACCTTAGGACCCTTCCCCACTCCCAGATCCCCTAGGCTTCAGAGTCTGGGATTTGCACTGAATTGAGGAAAGTGGTCTCCTGTCTCCATAGGATGGCAGGTGCCCCAAGTTCCACCATCAGAGTTGCAGGAACAGCCTGCTGCCCATGTAGCTGTTTTAAGAAACAGTACATGTAGAAGACTGTCTGAGGTATAGTAGAATCCACAGATAAGATTACCATCGAAAAGACAGTTTGTTAGAGTCACAGGTTCCAAGAGAAGGGACACACATCACATTGCAAGGGGCACACACAGGAAAGCACCAGGGCCCATCAGGAGGCAGAGAGAGAAGGGTGCTGTAGGGAAGAGTCTACACTGTGGTTTCCAGGGAGCGGGTAGGCAAAGCAGCATAAGCAGGTCTGGGGTTGTTACAGAACAGACCCGGGGGGGGTGAACAATATAAAGGACCCCCCTTTTTCTCAAGGGGTTCCCCCTGGTACTAGGTTCACTTTGCCACCGCCAGAGGAAAGACGTCTCTCAATGCCAGGGATTGGTGAAAAGGAAAGGAATTATTACTTATTTAGAAGTTACACAGACTAAAGGTCTTTAGAATATCCACAAATGCAGACAGTCCTTCCTTCTCCCTCTGCCTGGTCTGGGGTACTGTATCTCAGGAAAATAAGTAGAAGTCTGTGATTCAGGCTCCTGGCACCATCCATGTGGCAAAAAGGAAGCACTTCCAAAGCCATGTGGTCCCGATGTTACAGAACAAACGAGGGGGGCCTGAGACGATATATTATTACTGAAAGAAGCCCCCAGGTCCGTTGTGTCCACCGCCAGAGGAAAGACATCTCTCAATGCCAGAGATTCATGAAAAGGAAATGTTTATTTAATGCTATACAAACTTAAAGTAGTGACCTAACGTCTTTATCAAAATCCCAAAGTCCCTTAAAACACCCACAAACACACACAGTCCTTCCTTCCTTCCCCCTTTGCCCAGTCCAGAGTACTGTATCTCAGGAAAGGAAATAGAAGTCCATGGCTCAGGCAGTCCTCTGGTTATTCCCAGTTAGTACTCCATCTCGAATGGGAGACCTCCCTCGGTTCCCGGCACCCTCAGCTGAGTCGCCGGGGTCTCTGCTAAAACCAGGTGGTAGTTCCCCCTTCTAAAGCTGCGGGGGTCCCCGCTCTGGCAAAGGCATGTGGTCCTCTCTCCCAGGGCCACGGGAGTCCCCACTCTACCAGAGCCACGTGGTTCTCTCTCAGGGCTGCGGAAGTCTCCCCTCTGTCAAGGCCACGTGGTTCTCTCCCTCAGGGCCGCGGGAGTCTTCACTCTGCTAAAGCTGTGTGGTTCTCTCCCTCCAATAGCTGTGATCTTCTCTGCACTTCCACAGCCACATGGTTCTCCCTCAGGGCTGCGCATGGTTCTCCCCCCAATGGCTGCTGCATCTCGGTTTAAATCCCCACGCCAATCTTCCTCTGCAGCCCCATTTCCAACTCCTCCCACACTTGGCTTCACATGCCAGAACTCATACCCTTCCAGCTTTACTGGGCTGCCATCATGAGTCTGGGAAGGTGTGACCCCATGTCATGGAGCCAATTATCTCCAAGCTCCCACGCAGGCGCTGTAACTTGGAGGACCTGCCTCCCAGTCCCATCTTGGGGGGAGGTCCCTTTCCCTTGGCTCTGAGCATGGCCACAGCTATTTAACATATCTAAGTGACCAGCCAAAGGCTATAGATATGTTAAATGACCACACCAGAGGTTAGCTGCAAGGCTGTTGCTATGCAAAACAGCTCTCAAAGGCCCTGCTCCATTTGTCCCTTCCCCCAACCCACACCTGGGGAGTGGGAGTGAGGACATCCAAAAATCCCCTGGACACCTTAAGTTCTGGACCCCATTTTAAATGCCCATTTGGGGTCCCCCCTCTTGGCTGCACCCTGTAACACCGACTCTCACCCAACCTGTATGGTCCTTACTCTGCCAAAGCCACGTGGTCCCTGAAAGATGCCAAATGGCTGCCGTGCCTGGGTTTAAATCCCAGCACCAGTCTTCCTCTGCAGCCCCATTTCCAACTCCTCCCACAATTGGCCATGGCTGCCAGCATTCCTGTATTCTTCCAGTTTTGGGGGCTGCCATATTAAGTTCGGGCAGGCGTGCCCCATGGCAGGGAGCCAATCAACTCCAAGCTCTCACGCAAGCACTGTAACCAGGGGAAGTTGCCTCCCTGTTACATCTTGGGTGGAAGTCACTCCCAGGCCCCTGGCTCAAAGCCTGGCCACAGCTGTTTAACATATCCATGAAACCAGTTAAAGGTTATAGATATGTTAATGACCATGCCAGAGGTTAGCTGCAAAGCTGTTGCTATGCAACACGGCTCCCAATGGCCCTGCTCCATGTGTCCCATCTCCCAGCTCAGCCTTGTGGGGGGGTGAGGACATCCTATATATGCATATTTTTCTAATATTTCCTGGACACCTTGAGTTCTGGACCCCATTACAAATCCCTATTTGGCCCCCGCCTCTTGGCTGCACCCTGTTATAGGGTTGGCTGGTGTAACTAATTTCAACTTGCTGTGGGGCGCAGGGGTGGCCTTGTCTGGTACCTGGCCCTAGGATGATTAGGGCAGCGTGCAGTGGCCCTGAGTAGGACCTGTCCCTAAAGGAGGCGGTTGGGTGGCGCAGGCTCTGGACTGGTTGGTTTGTATATGAAAAGCATGTGCTGGGGGGAGGACTCCTGCTGAAATTGTCAGGGTCTGGGAGGGGGTTGGCGGGGAGGGTGTGCAACGAGACAGGCAGGAGGCCAAGGCGAGGTGATGCGGGCATCTGATCAGGCTGTCCAGAACAAGGTGTGCCCACCACAGTCATGCCAGGCAGGTGGGAGAGTATCAGGTTTCTGGAACCTAGAAACAGTTAACACAGTGGACCAGGGCTCACAGGCTGGGTGCGCTCTGCAGCTGCATGAAGTGTTGGAACAGAGGCGAACCCCGGGAGCAGCGGGGAGAAGGACTGTGTGGAATTCAGGAGGATCACTGGAATGACTCCAGATGTGACACCAGCAAATCCTGGATCTGCAAAATGCCAACAGCTTCCTGCTCCAGTGACTGAAGGCCAGTTTCAGTCCTTGACCCCTGAAGCCCCAGTGCCACACCTGCTGGGTCTGCGGAACCTCACCTGTGTGTCTCCGCCAGTGCCCTTTCTCCCAGTCGGGGGGATTGCAGGAGCCCCTTGACAAAAGCTTCAGGACTCTGTCTTTGTGGACTCAGCGCTGTTTCCTCTGGGCTCAGAGGTTGTAGTTCTGGGCACCCTGCTCCTTGGAGCTTTCAGAAAAACAGGAGAAAGAGCAGAAAAAGAAGAGGAAAAGGAGAGTGGGGGAGGAGAGGCAGAGGAAGGGAAAGGAGAAGGAAGAGGAGAGGAGTAGAGAAGGAGGAGGAGGAAGAGAAGAAAGAAGAAGAAAAAGCAGAAACAGGCTCAAAATGGAGTCACTTGTGCTAAGCCCCATGTCACGTAACCAAAACGTAATTGCAGTTTCAGCCCCTTCGAGGATTGTGACCTTCGACCAGTGGATCTGGAATTTCTCGGTCAGCAGTAACAAAGTCATTTGACTGATAAGACCCTCTGCCTTCCCCTGAGGGAAGGTGACCTTGCTTGAAATAGTCCACTGTTTCACCATCCTTGTTCCATCCTCCTTCTGCCTCCTTCTTCCATTTTGTCCAGGTCCTCAGAGTTCCTTTCTACTTTCTGGGTAAGATATTGCCTGACCCATGAATCATTCAATAAAGCCAGTCAGATCCTCAGGATTTGTACACTGAAGTTCATTTTTCTACAGAGCTGCATAAGGTGACTAGGATTGGGGCACACTCAAGGCTCAGGTGTTCCCCTGACCTGCTCTCTCCTCCTGGACCAGAGCCCATGGTTTGGACCGCCCTGCATAGCTGCCATGGCCACTGGAGCTGTCTCACATGCATGAACCCTCCCACCTTCCCAGTGTCATTCTGCCATCAGCTGGCCCCTTGGCGGAGGACCTTCTTGCAGGAGGTCATCCTGAAGGCTTGTCGTACAAGGGAGCTAATGACCCCCGTCAACCAATCACCATGGGGACTGACATATGGGTACCCCAGTTCTCTCTAGGGTGCCCAGAACTTCACCCTCTGAGCCAAAAAGAAACTGCTGTGGTGGGTGCTAGGACAGGCCGCCCAGCTGCCCCTTCAAGGAAAGGTAAGTTGCCCCAGCTGCCGGGAGAGCCGTCACCAGCTAGGCATTAACAGTCAGCCCTTTGGGAACAGACTCAGCTGCAAAAGCCACTCCACCCAAGGTCGTGACCCTTCCTGGCACAGCTGGCACTGTGCAGTGAGGGGTGGGGTGGATAAAGGTCTGACCGTGTCAGTCGAACCTGGGGATGATTCTGTTTTCAGAGCTGCCAGTGGAGTCAGTTGAGGCTGCTGACAGTCCTGTACAGCTTCACTTCTTCTGCCCATTCCTGCTTCCTTCCGGTAGTGCAACAACCAAGAGGCCCTGGCTGGTGTGGCTCAATGGATTGAGTGCCCACCTGTGAACCAAAGGGTGGCTGGTTTGATTCCCAGTCAGGGCACATGCCTGGGTTGCTGGGTTGCAGGCCAGGTCCCTGGTGTGGGGTGCTCAAGAGGTAACCACGCACTAATGTTTCCCTCCTTTTTTCTCCCTCCTTTCCCCCCTCTCTAAAAATGAATACACTTTTTTTAAAAAAGAAAAAGAAAGAAATCCATTTAAAACAACAACAACAAAGAGATTTAGTCTTTGTCCCAGGTTCCTGGCACAGGACTCCTAAAACCCTTGGAACTTGCTGAGTGAGAGGGGTGTATTTTGTTATTCCTAACAAACCCCTTGGACCATGCTTGAGTTTATGCTAATGAGGTGACTTAAGAGGGGACCCCTAGGGAGCCTGAGGATCCAGCGAGGCAGCAAAAAGACCAGATGTGCTATTAGAGGACTGAAACCTCCAGCCCCAGCTACCAACTTGAGGAGGTGAAGGTCCACATTGAGTGCTATAAGACTCATCAAGAAGGAGACTGGGGTGGGGGGGGTGAGCTCGTCAAGGTGCTGGGGGCTGACACCCTTAAAGAGGGCACAGCAGCTGCGTGTGTCCCCTCCTCTCCTGTGCCTTGCCCTCTGCATGCCTTCCACTTGGCAGGCCCTCAGGTGCATCATTCATGCAACCAACATGTGTTGGCAGTGTGTTTTTCTGAGTTCTGTGAGCCATTCTAGCAAATTCCAAAAGATGAGAGGACCTCATGGTGAACCGGAAAAGACACCAGAGTTCTTGTCTTTTCTTTCTAGGCCAACATTTTTATACCAGGAAATAAACAGGGTGCGGTGAGGGCTCTGAGATTCAGGGAGCATTAGGTGAAAGAAGCTGCAACATTCCTGCCTTGGGCAGTTAGCTGTTCCCAGGGGTGGGTGGTCATCTCTCTCTCCCTGGAACACAAAGGCCTGGATGCCTCCTGTTGTCCCCAGGTGGTAATCTTTAGCGGTGCTCTAAGAGGTCAGCTGTTATCCCAGGAGCCAGGATGTATATATACATGTATATATGTATATATATATTTAATATATACATTACTTATTAGGCTTATAACTTTTACCTGAGACTAAAAATTTCCAACTCTACCTTGACATCACTGAGGACCTGGCCAGATATCCAGGCATATGCTCTGACTGGGAATCCAACCAGTGACCCTTTGGTTCATAGGCCAGCACTCAAACCACTGACCCACACCAGCCAGGGCAAAAGAGAATCTTAAAGGCAGCAAGAGAAAAGCAGAGAGTTACCTACAAAGGAGTTCCCATAAGACTGTCAGCTGATCTCTCAAAAGAAACCTTGCAGGCAAGAAGGGGCTGCAAAGAAGTATTCAAAGTGACAAAAAGCAAGGGCCTACAACCTAGATTACTCTATCCAGCAAAGCTTTCACTTAGAATGGAAGGGCAGACAAAGTGCTTCCCAGACAAGGTAAAACTAAAGGATTGCATCACCACCAAGCCATTACTATACATGAAATGTTAAAGGGACTTATTTAAGAAAAAGAAGATCAAAACCATGAACATTAAAAAGGCAACAAATTCACAACTATCAACAACTGAATCTAAAAGCACAAAAAACAAAAACAAACTGAGCAAACAACCAGAAGAGGAACAGAACCATAGATATGGAGATCACATGGAGGGTTATCAGCTGGGAGGGGAAGGAGGAGAATGCGGGGGGCGGGGCGGGGGGAGGCACAGGGATTAAGAAGCATGATTGTTAGGTACAGGGTAGACTCAGCCAGGGGTGGGGGGGGGGTGGGGGGAGGTTAAGAACAGCGTAGAAATGGAGAAGCCAAAGAACATACACACGGGACCCAGGGACAGGATGGAAGGGAGTACTGGGCGGAGAGGGGCAAGGGGGAGAAAGTGGGACAACTGTAACAGCGTAATCAACAAAATATACTTAAAGGGGATTAAGATGGCAAGTTTTCTGTCTTGTGCATTTGAGCATGATGAAACAACTCCATCAAAAATCTACTTCGGATTTTTATTGGGATGGCGTTGACTTTATAAATTAACTCAGGAAGAATGAAACTCTTTAAAACCCCGAGTGTCCTTCTGGGGAACCCGTGCTGTGTCCTGATCTGTTCGGATCTCAGTGGAGGTGAACAGTTTTACCTGTGCTCTCGTCACAATTACTCTTCAGTTCTCTAAGGCTTCCTCCTGTTGGGAAGAGGATGTGTTGCTTCTCTCACTTCCAGGTGCTTATGGAGAGCTGACCTTGCTGCATCCCTCAACGAGTCCAAAAGTTGATTCGCTAGGGCTTTCTAAGAGGGGCGATCACAGCTTCAAAACACCGTCAGCTTTGACGCTTCCTTTCCAGTATTCGTAGGTCTTATTTTTCTCTTTATTTTCTTATTGCATTGGCAAAACAGCAGGGACGGGCATCTTCATTTCGTTCTTACTTTTACCAAAACTGGTTCTCAGAAATTCACTAGTAGGTGAGACATTTCTGTGGGTTCCTGGAATTGACCACTTATCAAATTAAGGAAGTTTTATCCTGGGTTTTGTTTACTAAGCATGTGTGTTCTTGTGTTCACCTTTGCTCTAATGAGGAATGGATGTTGACTAGACATATCTTGCAACTTTTGTGGTGGGAACACAAACAAATTGTGGAAGGACATGGATCACGTGGTGCAATTTGTATAAAGCGTCCAGATACACCAATCACCCCAGAGCTTTTTCTCTGCATACCTTCCTGCAGGCATAATGTACTTCGTAATAAAAAAGCAAAGCCAAAATCCACAGCAACAGCCCAGAAGTAGCATTGTCTTTGTGCTGACCTGGGTTCCCGGGGGAACAGCACAACTCCCGTCTTTGGAGAGCACAGAAATCATGGAGTGGCCTTGGTCTCGGGGCTAAAGCCTTGACTTTTGCCTTCTTCCCACATCAGTCCAAACCCCATGTCCCTGCTCCTCACATCCTGGCATCATCTGGCCCCAGCTGACACCCCCGCCCCAGACTACTACCCATGAATTAGTCTCAGCTTCTCCGGAGCCTGGTCCCTCACCCCTCCCAACCTTCACCTGTGTTAATATCATGTTGGGGAAACTCTTTCATGACCCATGTCTTGGGTACTTTACCACGATAGAACAACTCTGTCTATGTGCAACTCTGCTTCTCTAGGCATCACCTCCTCCAGGAAGCCCTCCCAGATTTTTCCAGGCTGCATTAGATGCTTCCAAGGGTCCTCCTAGTCCTCTGTGCTTCCTAGACTCACCACATTGTTTTAAAAATCCCTAGTCCATGTTCCCCTACTCTTCTGCCCCACCACCACCCAAAATGGGTCTCCTTTTCCTGTTATAGGTCAGGGCTAGAGTTCAGAAGTCTATGGCCAGCCTTGTGCCTGGGTCCAGCCTTCCCCTTTCGTTTTCCCTGAGGCAAATTCTGGGCAGGTTTGGGGCGGAGGTGAAGCAGGCAGCTTACTGGTTCCCTCACCAGCCTTGACATTTCCCCAACCCCTGGCCCCCTACACGCGCGCGCGCGCACGCACACACACACACACACACACACACACACACACACCCTGGGAGCTTTGGCTCCAGGTGTTGAATATATATGAGAGAGACTCATCTTCCCGCCTCTTGACCTCTGCCTCAGCCATACCCTCTGCCTGCTAGGCGCTTCCTTTTCCTGTCAACAGTGCACATGCCCTTGACGGCCCAGTCCCCACCATCCTCTCCTGAAACGCCCCACTGAGATCCCCAAATGCATCCCTTCCTTCTCCTGCACCAGGGCTGATAAGTCCATCCCGCCTAGAACCTCTCCCAAGAACACATTCTGATGAAACCGTACGTTCCCTGTGGTTGTCCTTGCTTCCTCCCACTGGGCCCACACCCTTCCTGAGCACAGCTGTCCCCAAGAGCCCGAGGGAGGGTGTTCCCCGCCCCCCGCCCTGCCCCCGCAAAGCTCTGCCTCACCCACTTTCCAACCCGCTGCTAAGTCAGCGGGCAGGGCCTGTCTACTCCACCTGCACCTCTGCTGACGAGGCCAGACGGGCCTGTGTCTCGGGACCAGGGAACCTTGGGACAAGGGGCAGGGCCGCCCACTTTGTGGAAGGCCACCTGGCTCAGCCCCGCGTGGTTCTCTGAGTGCTGTGGGCTTATCATGGCCGCTCTTTCTTCCCCCCTCGGGGCAGCAGACACGCATGCTCCAGTCCTGCAGCGCCATCAACCTCTCAGCCACGGCTCTGTGAACCGCAGATGGTTTCTACTTCCCAGGGTCCCAGGTCGCTGCGAGGGGGGCACGGCGCTGTCTGGACGCAGGGCTGGCTGCAAGCGGGTGTCCAAATCCAAGCCAGAAAGTGGACAGGCCAGCCCCGACCTGGAAGTGACGACTGCATCTGGGTCCATCACACACAGGCGGCACTGCGGTGTATTAGTAAGGACGACACGCAGCTGCCCTGAGGTAAAGTTCAATGAGGACTTGGTACACGCCGCAGCTTGAGCACACTCTTCCTGAAACCATGCCCTGCCCCTCTCCAGGGCTGTGTGTGCACTTCTGCAGAGGGGCTGGAACGTAGGCAATGCTCTATTGGCAAAATAACACTTCGCCTGCTCCGCAAGGCCTACCCTGACCATCTGATTCAGTGGCCTCTGCCCCAGCCCAGCACTCCCCAGTCCTTTGTCCTACCTGATGCTTCCTCCCATAGCCCTTAGGACCTGGGAACGTCTTATATTAGGGTTCTCACCTTCAGTACTGAGTCTGGTATTGAGCAGCATCCTTGGTCTCCTCCCACTAGATGCCAGTGTCACCCCCAGCCCCGGACTTGTGGCGACCACAGAAGTCTCCCACGCTTGGCCCAATGGACCCCTGGGTGGGGGGCAGAATGGCCCTCAGGTGAGAACCACCCTCTAGACAACTTCCTGTTTCATTAAGCTCATTATTTACTGTCTCCTCCCTCCCCCTCCTAGAGAGCTTGCTGCCAGGAGGGGATTGGGTCCTTTGGGCCTTGATGGGTGCTGGCTCATACACGCAGACGTGCCCAGACCCAGCTCCAGCTCTGGGTCCGCATTTCACCTGAGTTCTAGGTTTGTGCCGTGACCACCCTCAGTGACCTTAGCAAGCACTTGAAGCCTTCTGGTCAGTGATGATGCGCTCCTTGACAGGTGGCCATAAATATTTCTGTCATTAATGGTCAGAGCAGCGTGACCAGCGAGATAAACATCAAACTGGTGGTAGTGTCCATTGAAGGAAGTGTCCTTCACAAGGCCACCAGGGACGTGCGGCCCTTGGCATGTGCTGCCCTCTTCATCCCCACGCCTTGCTGTGCCTGCTACCTCCGGGACGCGGTAGACAAGCACAGTGGCAGGGTCTGGTAGTGGGCATCACCCGCAGAGACTGCAGGGCCCGCTGTTCCACCCGGGCCAGTCCTCCCGTCAGCACATCCCCTGTGGTGAGTTCTGATCCACGCTGTGCAGTTGCCTGCTCGGGTCCCCGGCCTGCAGTTCACTTCCCGGTAAGGTGCGACCAGACTGTGCGCCACCACGGACGATGCCCAGTTCCGAGATCGAAGCCTGGCACCTGGGGGCGTGTTCAGTATTTGTTGAAAGGATGAATGAGTGTGCAGTGGGTTTTGTGCCTGGGGACGGTGCCAGCGCTTGAGATGCATGACCTCATTCCCTTGTCACAGCATCCCTTGGAGACAGTCCCCGTCACTGTGCCCCTCTGCACAGAGGACAAAACCGAGGCTGCTGGAAGCTACATACATACACCCTGCACCCCTCTGCCCAAGACTGAAGTCCAGTAGCCCAGCTGACCGTCTGTGTTCTCCCTTCTGGCGGAGGGCTGGGTTAAGAGTCAGCCTTTGGCACGCAACTGTGGGAGAATGGTGGAGGGAAGCTGAGCTAGCCCGGGGGGTCCAGGCCTGAGGGGGCTTTCTCAGGCCCCCCCCCCCAGGAGGGGCTGGAGCTTGGACAGGTTCAGGCTGCCCCTGTAAGGAGGGAGCCCAGTCTCTGACCTGTAAGAGGTGGAGACCGAGCTCTAAAGCAAAGCCCCCTACACCAGCCTGCAGATGTTGCTGCAGCTACCAGCCCGGGGAGGTTGATAGTGAGCAAGCACACCTGCACACACACACTCAGAAGCACGCCCGCGCTCTGCTTCCTATGGACATCCACCCTCTGCAGCACAGACCCCCCCACACACAGCAGTCTCCCACCCCCTTCACTCAGCATTCTTCCACTTCCCCTGCCCCACCTCACCCTTAATGCCAGCTCAGCCCACAAAGGGCCGGCCAGCCCTGTGATTGGTCAGTGGGTCCTTGTTACCAGGAATTGACACGCAGGAGATGATAAGGAAGGAAACGGGGGAGGGGGGTGCGTTGGGGGGAGGAGGGGGGCTACATTTACATCAGTGTCCAGGGCTGGGAGCCTGCTCACCATGGACACTGCTGGGTACAGCAAGTGGGGTGGCGGGCTGGACGAGGTCCCCCGCAGGTATGAGCAAGCAGTGGGACTGCTTCACTGGGCCCCTGGGGTCCCTCTTAATTGGGATTTGATGGGAGAGGGAGGAGAACAGCCTAGAGAGGGAGCAAGTCGTGGGTGCAGGAGAGACCCCACAGGCTCTAGAGGCAACGGGATGTAGATTCAAATTTCCGCTCCATCACCGAAGGGCTGTGGCCATTAGGAAGGTCACTTAACCTCTCGGAACCCTGGTGTTCTGGGACCCGAGTGTCCAGGGCATGGTCCTCGGGGCCCAGAGAGCCAGGACTGTCCTGGGACTGAGGGACCCAGGAGTCTCTTGTTGCCCAAGGGCCCTATGGACGCTGGGGACGGCGGTTCCTCTTCCTGGCCCTGGCTCTCGTGGTCACTGCAGTCCTGTGGGCCTTCATCCTGAGCATCCTACTTTCCAAGGGTGAGTGACCATGTAGGAGGGGGAGATTGTGTCCCAGCCCTCCCCCAGCCCAACTCCCTGCTTAGTTCTTCCCTCTGCCCCAGGGCGCCCCGGCTAGGTCCCAGATCCCAGCCTGGGGCTGAGGGTGAATGCTTGAGAACGAACGGTTCGTGTGCCTCTTGGAGCTGTGTGCACCCACACTTGTGCGCATGTGTATGCAACAATGAGTGTGCACAGCCCCGTGTGCTTGTCTCTGCTCGGCTCGAGGGTGCATCGTGTGCGCTGTACCCCTGCCCGCCCCCTGTGTGCGTCCCAAGACTGTGGTCCCCACACCCCTCGGGCGAGGGGAGAGTTCCCTCGTCCCTGGGCCGCGCCTGCAGGAGCCTCTCTCCACAGCCTCCACGCAGCAGGGGGAGTTGCTCCGGCGCCAGGACCTGCTGAGAGCAAACGGTGCGTGCAGACCACCGGCTCCCGGGTTTGTGAGTAGGTGGGCGGATACCCCAGGCTCCCCAGAGCTGGCCCCGGAGTGGTGAAGGGTATCTCACGAGTCCCCATGGGTGACTTGGCGTGTCTGCGTTGGGCGGGGGTCTTTCCAGCCTCGGAGCACACGGTGGTGCTGGGCCACTTGAAGGAAGAGTTCCGAGCCTGCAATAGCTGCTGTGAGACTTATGGGCTGAGAGGCGGGTCCTGCGGGTTTGGGCGGGTCCTGTGGGCTGGGGGCGGGTCCTGTGGACTCAAGGGTAGGAGATCTCAGACGTCCCGCCCCCACCCCCCCCATCCCCCCACACCCCCACCCCCCCCGCCCCCCCCGCCGCTCCTAGGCCTGGACACGCAGGCGCAGCTGAAGACCGCGCGCGCAGAGCTTGCGGAGGCGCAGGTGAAGCTGATCCAGCAGCAGAGCGCCCTGAAAGAACTGAGCGAGCGCGGTGAGGGACCCCAGTCTTGGGACGCACACCGGATCCCTCACCATACCAGTGCCCCGACCCGTGATTTACATGCTGATCCTTGTGATCCTGACCTCTAACCCCGATCCTGTCCCCCATCCTGACCCTGAGTCCTAGACGCTGCCCGTGGACTACACCTCTGAACCCCACCCCACGGGGACCCTCCTCGCTATAACGGTCCTCGACCCCGAGGTTCCGGTGATGCTGCCCCTCCCCTCATCTCAACCCTTCTCCTGACCCCGACCCTACCCACATACAATCTGGACTCCCGTGACCTCGCAGTGACCCAGAGCTTGGCTGAAGCCGGGAGAGACCGCGAGAACATCCGCAGCGAGCTGTTCCGGGAGTTGGAGGCCGTCCGAGCTGGAAACAGTGAGCAGGAAGGGGCGTGGGCGTGCACAAGGGGGTTAGTGGACCTGCCCGCGGGCCCGGTGGGTCCCTGATCCGCCGGAATCCGCCCTTTCCATGGCTCTGCCCCTGCGACCCTCAACTCCCTCTGAGTGCTGCACCTGGGAGCAGTCAGCTTCATGGACCTTTGCCACCCCACAGGTTCCTGTGAGCAGTGCCCCCACGTCGTGGCTGCCCTTCCAGGGTTCCTGCTACTTTTTCTCGGTGGTGCGGGCCAGATGGGAAGAGGCGCAGCTCAATTGTGCGGGCGCGGGTGCGCACCTGGTGATTGTCAGGAACCTGGAGGAGCAGGTGGGTGGCCAGTGCAGTGTGGTCGGAGGTGGGATGGGGAGTTCACCGCAGGGGGTCGTGGCTGGGAGGTGTCTGTGGGCGGCAGCCACTGACAAGCCAACTAATCTCTCCTTCCATCCAGGGCTTCCTGAGTCGGAATACAAGAGGCCGCGGTTACTGGCTGGGCCTCAGGGCCGTGCGCCACGCGAGCAAGGTCCAGAGCTATCAGTGGATAGACGGAGTCTCGCTCAGCTTCAGGTAAGGAAAGGGAAGAGGGGAAGGAGACAGGTCAGCCCCCTGGGGACAAGTGCATTGGACAGATCTCAAGCACTCCTTAGGGATGGCCAAGCTAGCCACCAGGAACTGGCTGAGGCACAGATTCTGGGCTTTATAAAGTTATATCCCAGGGCCTTGCTTAGGTTAGACCCTCAGGGTGTCTAGACTAGCCCCACCCAACAAATGGGCTGGACCTAGGGTCATCCTCAGCCAAACCCCCAACCACACCCCAACCAAACCTCTGCAGCCACTGGAACCGGGGTGAGCCCAATGACTCCCTGGGGCGCGAGGACTGCGTCATGATGCAGCGTACCGGGCTATGGAACGACGCTCCTTGCGACAGTGAGAAGGACAGCTGGATCTGCGAGAAGAGGCTCAGCTGCTGAGCCCACCCAATCCCCTGAGCCAGACCACCTGCCGCCTGAGCCAGGCCACCAGCTGCCCGTGTCGTCCCTCAGCTGCTGGCCCTCCTGGTTCTTCCCACCACCGTCTGGTGTGTGTGTCTTTTCTTCTCCCGCCCACCGCTATTGAGGAGAAACAGCCCCACTCAGCCGGGTCCAGTGTCTGCGATCTGGGACCTCCGCTCCAACCTCTTCCCCTCGGACCTAGCGTAACCTCCACCTCTTCCAAAACCCTGGCTCCTGGGCCCTTTGATCTGGCCCCACGTCCCTCCCCAGCCGAGGTCAGATGGCTCAGAGATGGAGCTGTTTGGTCTTCCTGCCTTCTTCCCTGGCTGGGAGGCCTCAAGGAGAGGGGTTTTGTGTCTGTCCTCGAAGCCCTAGGGAGCATGGGGACACGTTTGAGATATGAACCTTGGCTCCCAGCTGTGGGAACCTTCTGAGCTTTATCCCAAAGACCATGACATGATCCCTGCGAGTGACCCCGACCTCTCTGAGTGTCCTCATGGTTCTATGATGCCCTGAACCCGAGTGACTGGCCTGCTCTGGGCCAGGAGGGCTGTGCAGACACTGGGGACACACGAGTGAGGCAGGCCCAGTCCTGGCTCCCACCTGCGCCTGACTGTCGCACTCTGGTCCAGCTTGGCACAGGACTGCTGTGACCCGTGAGAGACTCAGTGGAGGAATCCAGGAGTGAGTGATGCAGGACGGGCCTGAGGGAGCCAACTGTGTCCTCGGGGAGAGAGATTGTGCTGAGATACCAAAGGGGGTGGCCCCTTCTCTGGAAGACACTGTCACTGCCTTGTGGCAACATCAGGCGGCCTGAGACAAGGCCCTGAGGCTGGTGTGAGAGGGGCTGCTGGGATCTGAGCAGCAGGGGCCTTGTGTCTCAGGCACTTAGGTTCTGTGACCCCTGGGTGGGACAATGGGGAAATACGTCCAGAGAAGATGAGCTTTCGAGGACCAATGGGATTTCAGCACGTGGAGGGTGGCGGAAGGCAGGAAGTGGGGCGGAGCCCCACAGGCAGGTACAGGGGCCACAAAGCCTGGCTTTATCCACTGGGGGTTTTGATCTGAATTCACCCTTCTCCCCAGGTTTCCTGCCCCTGTCCTGGGCCCTGGGGGCTGTCCTGAAATTTCCAGGGGAGTCAGGTCTAACTAAGGGGTGAGAACTGAGTGCAAAACCAAAGCTGCTGGTGGCCCCTGGGGTGCCCAGGCCCGAGAGCACTGACTGAGCAGGAGGAAGAAAGGACACCGCCGACACACCTTGCACAGGTGACGCCGCTCAGTGCTGTCAGCAGCCAGCCCTCCCGCCCTTCTCTGTGCCCTTTCCACGTGTGGCTCAGAGCAAGGCCCTGGCCCGGCCCGGGAGCTGTCTGACCCCTGGACACAGAGCACACCCAGTGAACTGTCAGCCAGACTGGCAGCTTCCCAGAGGGTCAGCTTGCAGGAGTGCACGGGTCCATTAGGGTCGCTGTAACATGAGCACCGCTGGATGGCTTAGGACAGCACACGTCCTGTGGCTTAGGGCCTGGTCAGGGGTCTCAGTTGGTTGGAGCGTCATCCCGTATTTCTCAAAGTCCTGGGTTCGACCCCCCGGTCAGGACACCTACCTGGGTTGTAGGTTTGTTCCCCAGTCGGGGCGTGTACTGGAGGCAACTGGCCGGCCGATGTTTCTCTCTCACGCCAATGTTTCCCTGTCTCTCTAACCATCAATAAACATATCCTTGGGTAGGGGTTAAAGAAAAAAGCAGGCATTCTGTGCAGTACAGAAGCTCAAGGTTAGTTTTGCTGAGCCGAAACACAGTGTCCCAGGACCAGGCTCCCTTGGGCCACTCCGGGTGTGTATGTGTGTGGGGGGGGGGTGGGGGGGGGGTGGGGGGGGGGCCGCGTCCTCATCCTGCAGCTTCCTCAGCAGCACCCCGTGTGTTTCCTGGGCCACGGCCCCTTCCAGCGCATAGCCGGGAGGGCAGCATCTCGCCACCATGGTCACACAGCCTTCTCCTCTGGGCCCCTTTCCTCTGCTGCCCTCTTGCAGGGACACCTGCAGTTGCACCTTAAGGCCCATGTGGGTAATCCGGGATGCTTTCCTGTAGTGCCCCAGTTCGTGCAGACGCCCCTCAGCTGCGAGTTCAGGAGTCTCCAAGCCACCCCCACTTCTGACCAGGAGATTCAGACCAACCCCAACAAATGCAGAGGCTCTCACAACCCCCTCTGGCTCCCTAAGTTGTCAGAATGACTCGGCACTCAGGAAAGCCCTCCACGTACAATTGTATGGTGAAGGACGCAGATTCGGGCTGGCCAACGAGGAGACCCACAGGGTGAGGGCTGGGCGGGGCGGGGCGGGGCTCCCACGGAGCTCCCATGTTCTCTCCCCACGGCCCTTCCACGTGCTCCCGGCCAGGATGCTCCTGTGAGCGCTGGTGTGTGGAGCTTTTCTAGGGGTTTCATGATGAAGGCGTGACAGGCGAATCTTTGCTCGGTGCCTGCACTGCTTCTCCAGCCCCACTCCCCTCCCTGGGGGTTGGCTGGGTGAATGTCCGCCCAGCCCCGGTAGGCCTTTCTGGTGTGGTCAGTCCCCACCCTGAGCCACGTCCTTGGTATCAACTCCGGTATGAGCCGAGGGGTCCCCATGGAGATCAGAGACACTCCTAGCACTTGGGAAATAAGGAAATAAGCCAGTCCCCAGAGTAACATTATTTCAGTTACTTGAGTCCCTATGAGGCTGGGCCGGTTGTGGGAGCACCGAGACATTCCCGTGTGCCTACCCCTCAGCAAGCTGCCCGCCGGGATCCTGACACCTGCCCTTGTGTCTCTGGGCAGCACCGAGGAAGCAGGTACCAAGCCCTCGGGATCGCAAGCCTACACGGCTGGGATCACACACTGTGGGGAGGTGGGACACATTCCCGTGCTCGCCCCACTGGGGACCGTCCCCCCACGTGGCACCCTCCTCCGGAACACAGTCAGTGGTGGGTTCCTGCCCCTCTCCCTGTTTTTGTCGTGGGCACCACCCACCAGGTGCAGGAGGCCTTCCTGATCCTTGTCCAGCCGCATCTCCCTGTCCATCAGCTCCCGCTTCTCACAGCAGGCCTTGTAGGTGCGCGTGACCAGCCGGGACCTGGTTCAGCACAGCCAGACCTCCCGTGTCTTGCAGGTCAGGTCGGGTCAGACGGAGAAGCCCTCCAGCTGGCCCAGAGGAGGCTGTCGTCTGAGCGGACGGGTAGGTGCTTCCTCAGCAGGCGCTCTGGCCATGCTCTCAGGGCACGAGACGCGGGGCCCTGGGCCTGCTGACCTTCCTGAGCCTGGGCCAGCGGCACAGCAGCGGCTTGTGTGGGTGAGGAGGGAGGCAGGGTCTCGAAGACCTCCTGCCCAGGGGCATCCAGGGAGACGGTGTGGCACGAGTCTTGCCCTCCTGGGAGGTCGCGGGCCACTGGCCCCTCACCTCAACGGCTGGCCCTCTGCGCCTCTACGTTTGGCACGTTTGGGTAGAGGTGTCTGGGAGGCCAGGGTCACCCTGCAGGCCCTTCGCCTTCATCGTCCTGGGCCCCTCCCATGGAAGGTCTGGGCTGGCCCCCACTTGGCTCCAGCAGGTCAAGCAGAAAGTTGCCCGACAGTCCAGGCAACTCTGCCTTCTGGCCCAGTGGGACGTCACCCCATGGCCTGTGGCTCACAGCTTTGTTCCCAGCCCGTCGGGGACCGGAGGGGGCTGCACCCGGGGCCGGAACTGGCCTGCGCTCAGGCTCCAGGGCGGTGGGCCACCACAGGCCAACCATGTGGGCAGTACCAGTGGAAGCAGGTGGCCCCGACCTGGGAGGTGGCCCAGGGGCCTCACTGGGGCCTGTGACTCCTCAGGTAGGGGGCCCTGTGTCAGTCAGCGTCTGCAGGGCCGAGGGGCATCGGTAGGCAGTCAGGACACCATCACCAGCTGCCCTGGGAAGTCGGCCCCCCATGCTTTACCAGCCGGCCGGCCCTGCTGCTCCGGCAACCCCCACCCCCACCAACAAACCTTGTACAGATGTTTTATGGCTTTAAGTTTTCACTTCTTTGGGGCAAATACCTGGCAGTGGGTCAGACAGCAGGTGAGGGTTTTCCTCTCACAAGAAACTGCCAAACCAGTTTGCAAAGCGGGCACCCCACTCTGCGCCCCCAGCCGTGTCTGGGGGTGCTGACTGCTCCGGAGGCCCGTTTGGACCCAGGGCGGATCTCAGCTGGGCTAGAGCCAGGTGGGGGCCCTTCTCCGCAGAAGAGCAGGAGAGGAGGAAGCCAAGCTGCAAGCGAAGCCCATAGTGGGGAAGGCAGGAAGCTGCGGGCAGCATCTGCCTGACTCCTTGTGTTATTTGTGAGAGCCCGGGGACTTGGGGGCAGGAGTTGGGGTGTCTCTGCTATTCGGACTACAGCCCCTGATCCCAGACCAAGGCGGGGTTGGCGAGAGAAGCCAGAGGGACGGAGTGAGACCAGGCCCCCTGGGGCACGGAGCAGTTTCACTCCTTGGTTCACAGTCGTTTCCTCCTCCAGCAGCAGTGCTCCAGCCCTGGTGAGCTCTCCAGGCTTCGGGCACTGGCGTGCCATGGAGGACAGGAGCTTAGGGTCTGGACACGGAGGGTTCGGGAAATCCTGGGGCTGGGTGGAAACGGCCATTCACAAAGCACTACAGACCCCAGGAGCCCACTGACAGGGAGTCCTGGAACAGGCAGAACCCTTCTAGGTGGGAAAACACATGGGCCAAGGCCCGCCTGCGAGCAGAGGCAGGGATTTCCCAGGAAGGGCCACGAAAGAACGTTCTGGAGCGATGGAAATGTTCTGTGATCTTGAAAGGCATTTGAATTACAAGGCGAATGCATTCCTCAAAGCTGAAAGAAAACCCTTTTGGGAATTCGTGCATTTCATTCCATGTCGGTTCACTCAAGGGGAAAAAACAGTAAGGAGAGAGGCAGACAAACTCTGCACTGCAGTCATGTTCTGGAGGCTGCAGGATTTCGGGGCAGCTGAGCTGGAAATGCAGGGAAAAGAAGACGGATGGAGGGTGAATGCACAGAGTCAGAGTCGGGCAGGTAAAGACGACATCGACTGCAGAATCTGAGCACGGGCCTTCTATTTCTTGCTCAACATTGCCGCGTGCTTGAAGACTGTCCGAGTGAAATGTTGGGGGCTCGGGTCCTGGTTGCTGCCTCCCTGGGGCTCAGGGTCTGGCAGGGGCGGGAGGAGGAGAGGAGGAGGGACAGAAGTTTCTGTGCCCACATGGGGAGGTAGGGGGTGGAACTTTCTAGCAAAGAGATTCCCCCCAAAACTTGCAGCCTGAAAGTGAGGTGGTGGGGGAAGGAGGGTCTGCGTTCGAGACAGAGGGGGCTTTCTCTGGGATGCAGGAGGTGGGGGCAGGAGAAGCCCCTTCCAGCTGCCCTCTGCCTTTTCCCAGTGGGCGTCCCCGACATCCCCGAGTGACCACATGACCACACTTTCTGCGGCTGAATCAGCAGGTCAGTGGTGGTCTTGAAGGCCAGCCAGGGTTTCCTGGACATGCTGGCCCCACCTTTCCGAGGAAATGGCCTTGAGACACAGTAGCCTGTCCTTTCCAAGCTCACCCCTCCCCACTCCAAATCCCAGGAAACCCCCTGGGATCCCCAGGCGCTTACCAGGTTGGCTGAAGTGTCCAGGGAAGCCCCCAGGGTGAGGTGGACACACTGGCCTTCAGCCCTGGCCAGCCCCTTGTCCACCTTCTTTGCCGCCTGCTGAATCCCCCCACTCCCAGCCTGGCTTCTCCTGTGTCCCCAGACCCTCCTACCGACGTCTCGCTCGGATGCATGTGGCCGATGCGGTCAGAAAGCCCTGAGTCCACACTGGTGCTTGCCACCTACTCTCGGGGGAGCCTGGGCCCCTGACCTTGGCTCTCTGAGCCTCGGCTCTTGCACCTTCAGGTGGGAATTATAGGAATAGGAGTACTCGCAGATGAGGATAGTGGGGCGGGCTGAACAACAGCCCCCCAAAGATGGCCCCATCCGAACCCCAGGTCCTGTGGACGTGTGGCTGTCCGTGGCTAAAGGGACTTTGCAGGTGGGGTGAAGGGAGGCTCTGGGGCGGGGGCAGTGTCATCATCACCAGAGCCCTCTGTCTGGGAGGCGGGGGTCAGCCTCGGAGAAGAAGGGGGCATGACAACAGAGGCAGAGTTGGCTGAGGCGGGGAGAGGCTGCGCTGCACACCGGGCAGAGGGAGAGGGGGCCCGCTGTCCCAGGGAGGCGGTGCCTCCAGAGGCTGGGCCCTCCGAGGCCTCCTGGAGGGTCCGGCCCTGTGGCCACCCCGATGTCAGCCCAGCGAGAGGGTGGTGGACTTCCGACCTCCCGGGAGCTGGGAGGCATAAACCTGTGCTGTTTAAAGCCTCCAAGTCTCTGGTAATTTCTTAAGACGGTCAGAGCACACAACTGCAGATAGGGTGCCTGGACAGCACCTACTGTGTGCTGGCACTGAGCCATGAGCTCACGACTTGGTGGTGTCCCAGGCTTATTCACACACAGGGCAGGGGTCACAGAGACTATTAAAGGGGGGGGCCTGGGGGGTCGAGGGGCCACTTGAGTTGGGGTCCCTTCCCTCAGAGAGCAGAGTCCTGAGAGATGAGGAAGGGCCAGGAAAGGGAGCTTAACAAGCGGGAGAGCCTGTGGCCCTGGCCCTAGGGAAAGGGGAACCCTGTCTGCGGTGGAGGGAGGGGGGGTTACAGGCCACACAGCGTCGTGCTGGCTGCAGGCAGCTGGGTATCCCTCTGCGGGCCTTGGCCCGGACCACCACGTGCTCCAGAAAGGAGCACCAATCAGCCCCCCAGGCACCGAGCACTTCTCTGTGCCCCACTGGGCGTGGAAGGCTGACCACGCGGGGCAGCCTCTGTGGGGACCTGTGCTTGCCCCCCTCCCCCCCCCGCCCCGGTGCAGCCAAGGACACTGAGGCCTAGACAGGGTAAAGTCTCCCTGCAGGGAAAGGGGGTGGAGATGGGCCGCTGCAACTTGCCCTTACACCCTGTGGGGACAGTGACTAGGTGGGTTCAGCAGGGGAGGGGGGCAGCACCCTCCTTCCTGGCCCACCTGAGGCACCAGCTGCCAGGCAGCCCATTGGGATGCGGTAGGAAAACCTCACATAATCCTGGAGTGAAGCCCCTAAGGGCGGCGGGGGGGAGGCCTGGGGGCCTGGGGACCTGGACTTCCGGATCCCTGAGGAACTCTGGATGTCTGTGGCCCAAGGGTCAACCACCAGCCCGGTCCCCACACAAGGTCTCATCCTCTGGGGGAAGCACGGTTGGCGTCGGCAAGGAATGCCCGAATCTCCCAGGGCAGGCCTGGAGTGCTCTCAGGATTCCTGTGCAAATCGGCTCAGCCCTGGGGCCCTGATGGTGTGCTGGGGCCTGGGAGCTGGGGGGGGGTTGGTCGTGGGCCTGAGAGACCACCCAGAAGGAAAGCAGTGGTGGAGCCCGTTGTGAGTCCCCGTCCTGAGCACCCCCAACCGCTCTCCACCCCCAGCAACACACACAGCCAGCCCGGCCGGGACTGCTCCTGAGTGTGTGCCGTGCAGATGTCTGTGGTCTAGTCTCTGTCGAGCATGTGGCTGGTGTGTCACGCCTGTGTTTCTGTGTGTTTGTCTGCACCTCCGCCTGTATCTGTGTGTTTGCATGGTATACATCCCATGTGTGTCTTCCGTAACACATGTGTGGCTCGGTTGTGTCCCGTGGCATCTTCGTGTGTGTGCTGTGACCACACCTCTCTGAGCCGTGTCTGTGTGTGTGGTTTTCTGCCGCGCCTGCATCTGGGATTGGGTTGTGTTGCGTGTGACAGTTGCAGCCTGAAGGCGCACCTTCTCCTCCTGTGTAAAGCGTGCCCCCCAGCGGTGCTTCCCAACTGAGGGAGTCTGCCCCTCAAGGGGGCATGTTGGCACATCTGCAGACATTTGTTTGTCACTACTGGGTGGAAGGGAGGGGCGGTGCTACTGCTCACTGGCGAGCAGAGGCCAGGGAAGCTCTGTGTCTGAGTTTTGCTTGTGTGGTGTGTCTGTGTGTGTGCGTGTCTCTGCGAGCGATGGTGTGGTGTCACTCTGTGTGCGTGCGTGGGTGGCGCCCCCACCCTGCATCCCTCTCCCCACTGAGTCACAGCAGCTGGCCCGCCCCCGGTTCTCTGGTGTTCCCAGTTCCGCACAGCACTGAGGTCCTGCAAGAGGCTGTGAGGTTTCCAGGCCTGCCAGGGCCAGGAGTCCAGTGCCCTTCCCTGGGGGGGGAAACTGAGGCCCAAGAAGAGTAGGGACTGCTGAAGCCGCACGGGCAAGGTTGGGGGAGGCTGACAGGACACTGGCCCCTCCAGGACCTGCAGCCCCTGGGGAAGGGCGGAGTGAACTTCCCGTGGCTGGAGGGGCCGGGTGGCAGCCGGTGACCGTGAGGTTGCAAAGCCCAGGGGAGGACTTCCGGCTGCTGCGGGGAGCTGCTCAGGTGAAAATGCGGCCCCTGCCTCAGCGGCCTGCTCAGAGGTCCTGCCCCCAGCCCCAGGTTTCTCAGTCCTGCAGTCTAAACTCGCTCTTCCCCAGGGCACCGCCAGTCCTGCCTTCCACCACCCACCCTTGCCCTGTGGGTGTGTGGGCTTTAGCTTTCGCTCCTGTGCTACAGCCCGGATGGACCCCGAGGACGCTGCGCTGGGTGGAACAACCCGGCCACCACAGGATGAACCCGGTGGGAGCCTGCTCACAGCAGGGCCCTGGAGGAGTCAGACCCACAGAGACAGAGAGGAGAGGGGGCAGGGGCTGTGGGAGTTAGTGTTTGATGGGCACAGAGTTTCCACCTGGGAAGGTGAGCACGTGCTGGAGACGCAACAATGCACTGAATGCCACTGAGAATGGTTAAAATGTTGAGTCTACATTATATGTATTTCACTACCGTGAAGACGAAGCTCTGTCTTCCTCCCTCTGAGAGCTGGGACTTTGGCTCCCCGCCAGAGCCGGGCACACAGTAGGTGGTCAGTGACAGCTTGAGGGAATGGAAGAGGAAGGAGGTGATGTGCCTGCAGCTGGTAGAGAGGCAGGAGGGCACAGAGAGGCGGTGACAGTTGCAGCCTGAAGGCACACCTTCTCCTCCTGTGTAAAGCGTGCCCCCCAGCGGTGCTTCCCAACTGAGGGAGTCTGCCCCTCAGGGGGGCATCTTGGCACATCTGCAGACATTTGTTTGTCACTATTGGGTGGAAGGGAGGGGCGGTGCTACTGCTCACTGGCGAGCAGAGGCCAGGGAAGCTGCAAAAGACCTAGAAGGCACAGGACGCCCCCCACCCGGGAAGACTCAGTCAGCCCCAATGTCAACAGTCAAAGAAAGAGAAACCCAGCTGTAGAGACACCTCCTCCTGGAAGGCCTCCTGGATTTGTCACACCTACTGCCTCACACATCCCCTTCTCTCCTGGTTACTCCAGGGCACACTAAGCAGGTGGGGTGAGCCAGGGCTGTGGCAGGATGGGGTTGGCGTCTGGGCAGCGAGGCTCCTTCCTCAAACCGCACTGGTGGTGGCCCTGTCCCAGGTGCTGAGGTTCTGAGTGAGCGCGGGGTGGAGGGCGCAATGGGGCTGCGTGGGGTTGGCTGGGGGCTGCGGGTGTGCAGGGCAGGACCTGCGACTTGCTCCTGCTCCTGCCCTGCGGGGCCAAGACTGGTGAGGAGGGAGGCGCAGACCCGGGCGGGCGAGAGGATCCCAGACCAGAAAGAAGAACCGACACCCTCAGGCCAGGGCCCACCCTCGCTGGCTTCCTGTTTTTCGCCCCCCTGGAGTGGGTGAGGGACCTGGGCCGTACAGCAGAGGGGAAGGGGGGTGCAGTCGCGTGACAGGAACCCCAGTTGAGAGCTCGCCCCCAAAGCATCCTCTTGTCTGCAGGGAACGCTGGCCGGCACCCTGCGTGACCGAGCGTGGAGCCGGAGGTACCCTCGCTGGTGGCCCTGGGCCGAGCAGAGGCGTGGGGACACCGCGACCCTCCCCAGCCCTCCTGCTCTGCCCACAGGACTGGCTCCACACTCTCTCCCCCTCTTTTCAGTGTCCTTCTCGCCAGGGCGGCCTCACTGTCCTCGCAGACAGTGGGCGGAGGCCAGTCTCTTTTCCAAGCCGTCTGCTTGGGCATCCTGCAGCTGCTGCTCTGGGCTCAGTCCTCTGGCCCCCGGATGGCGGGGGCGGGGGAAGCAGGAGCTGGAGGGGTCTGGAGGCCCACTGCTCTCCATACCCGCTCTCATGTTCCTGGAAGGGACCATATTAACTGGCACTTCCATTGGGCTGCTCACTGGTGGCTGTTCCACAAGTGAGCAGCACCCCTGGGCTCTGTTCCTCCCCGGGCTGCACAGACCTCTGTAGGCCCCAGGTCCCCACAGTTATTCCCTAACGGCACCCCACGAAAATCTATTTTAGACTTCCAGCCAAGGGGAGGCATAGATGGATATGCTTTGCCTCCTCACACAACCGAAAGAAGGACAATAACCAATTTAAAAACAAAACAAAACAAAAACCCACTACTACCAGAAAATCAAACTGAATGGATAGCAAACAACCAAGTAGTTCCAGAAGAAATATTCATCCAGGCTGGTCCCAGGGGCAGAGATGGGCAGCCGGCTGGAGAGGTCATGACAAAGCAGCTGGAGGGCCGGGATATTCCACATTCAAGTCCGGCTAAACCAGGAGGAACAACAGAGGAGCGAGACAGACTCATAACCCAGGGTTCCAGTGCTGGGAAAGAAAGTCTCAGAACCTCTGGCTTAAAAACCTGTCAGGGTTGCAGTGGTTGCAGAAACTTCCAGTCTCACGGGCGAGTCCACTGGAGGGATGCACAGGATCCTTGAATGTACACACAAAATGCCACCCACCCAGAAATTAGCACCAGAAGGGCCCAATTTGCTTGTGGGTTGTGGGGTGGGAGGAGTGACTGAAAACTGGCAGAAAATGGAGCAAGCACCACTGTTCCCTCTCGGACCCCTCCACCACAGACAGCGCTGCAAAACAGCAACGTGGGTTGCCCCATGCTGGCGAATACCTCAGGCTCCACCCCTTACAACATAACAGGTGTGTGGAAACAAAGAAATATGGCCCAAATGAAAGAACAGACCAAAACTCCAGAATAAGAACTAAGCAATGAAGAGATAACCAACCTATCAGATGCAGAGTTCAAAACACTGGTAATCAGGACACTCACAGAAATGGTTGAGTATGGTCAGAAAAGAGGAAAAAATGAAGGCTATGCAAAGTGAAATAAAGGAAAATATACAGGGAACCAACAGTGATGGGAAGGAAACTGGGAGTTATAACAACGATTTGGAACAGAAGGAAAAAATAAACATTCAACCAGAACAGAATGAAGAGACAAGAATTTTAAAAAATGAGGAGAGGCTTAGGAACCTCCAGGACAACATGAATCATTCCAACATCTAAATCATAGGGGCACTGGAAGGAGAATAGAAAGAGTAAGAAATTGAAAACTTATTTGAAAAAAAAAAATGAAAGAACTTCTGAAATCTGGTGAAAGAAATAGACTTCCAGGAAATCCAGGAAGCTCAGAGAGTCCCAAAGAAGTTGGACCCAAGGAGGAACACACCAAGGCACATCATAATTACATTAGCCAAGATTAAAGATAAGGAGAGAATCTTAAACGAAGCAAGAGAAAAGGAGATAGTTACCTACAAAGGGGTTCTCATAAGATTGTCAGCTGATTTCTCAAAAGAGACCTTTTAGGCAAGAAGAGGCTGGAAGAAATATTCCAAGTCATGAAAGGCAAGGACCTACATCCAAGATTGTTCTATCCAGCAAAGCTCTCACTTAGAATGGAAGGGCAGGTAAAGTGCTTCTCAGATAAGGTCAAGTTAAAGTTCATCATCACCAAGTCATTGCTATATGAAATGTTAAAGGGACTCATCTGAGAAGATCAAAACTATGAACAGTAAAATGACAACAAACTCACAACTATCAACAACTGAATCTTAAAAAGCTAAAACAAAAACAAACTAAGCAAACAACTAGAACAGGAACAGAATCACAGAAATGGAGATCACAGGGAGGGTTATCAGCAGGGAGGGGTGGGAGAAGGATGGGGAGAAGGTACAGGGAATAAGAAGCATAAATGTTAGCTAAAAAATAGAGAGGGGAATGTTACAAATAATATGGGAAATGGAGAAGCCAAAAACTTATATGTATGATTCATGGATATGAACTAAGGTGGGGGGCGGGGGCAGGAATGCTGGAGGGCGGGGGGTGCTTGGTGGAGGGGGATTAAGGGCAGAAAAAATGGGAGAACTGTAATAGCATAATCAATAAAATATACCTAATCTATTTTAATTTACAAGTGAGTGGGCCTGGTGATAGTGGGTTCAATCCCCACCTTCGATTGCTGGTGGCAGTGACAGTGCCTGAGAGTTTCCTTGTGGCAGTGGGGGCAAGGGGAAAGAGACCAAGGTGGCCCTGGGTCATGGTCATGAGGATCCTCCCTGCCAACCCCCTCATCACCTCTCTTGGCCAATGAGAAGAAAGTCAACTCAACACCCCAGAAAGTGGGCATGTTTGCTGGTGTGGGGGTTGCTGTCAGTGGCAGTGGCCAGTGCAGGATAAAGGAGTGCTATTCTTTTTCTAGTGCTTTTAGGCGTAGGGTTAAACCTTTTGAGATTTTTCCTGCTTTGTGTAGTAGACTTGTGACGCTGTGCACTGCCGTCTCAGGACTGCTTTCGCTGTGTCTCATGGACTTTGGGTTGTTACGAGTTCATTTTCACTTAATTCCAGGTAACTGTTGATTTCTTCCTTGATCTCATTGTTAATGCATTCATTGTTTAATAACATGTTATTGCCTCCATGTGTTTGAGTGATTTTCAGTGTATTTATTGTAATTGATTTCCAGTATCATTCCATTGTGGTCAGAGCAGGTGCTTGATATGATTTCAATCTTCTTGAATTTATTAAGACCAGTCATGTATCCTAACCTGTGGTCTGTGTTTGAGAATGATCCATATGCTCTTAAGAAGCATGAGTATTCCTCAGCTTTGGGATGAAATGCACTATAAATATCCATTAAATTCATTTGAGCTAGTGTGTCCTTAGAGGCTGCTGTTTCCTTGTTGACTTTCTGTCTGGAAGATCCACCCATTGAAGTCAGTGGTGCGTTTAAATCCCCGACTGCACTGCTGCTGATCTCTTTCTTCATGTCCACCAAGGGTTTCTCTGTATATTTAGGTGTTCCTGTGTTGGGTGTGTATAGTTTGTAATGGGTACATCTTCCCATCAGACCAGTCACTTCAGTGTTATGTAGTGACCTTGTTTGTCTCTTTTTATGGTCTTTGTTTTGAAGTCTATTTTGTCTGATATAAGTATTGCTGCCCCAGCTTTTTTTTCCATCTCCATTTACTTGGAATATTTTTTTCCATTTCTTCAGTTTCAGCCTGTGTAAATCGTTTGTTCTGAGGTGGGTCTCTTGTAGACAGTATATATTTATGGGTCATGTTTTCTTATCCATTCAGCTACCCCATGTCTTTGGAGCATTTAATCCATTTACATTTAAGGTTATTATTGATAGGTGGCATTGCAATGGCATTGCATTTTTAATACCTATGTTTCTCTGTTTCTCTCTCCGTCTCTCTCTCTCTCTTCTTTTTAAAGAAGTCCTTTTAACATCCCTTGCAATGCTTGTTTGGTATTAATGAACTCCTTTAGCCTTTTTTTTTTTTAATCTGGAAAGCTCCGTATTTTGCCTTCAATTTTAAGTGGTAGCCCTGCTGGATAGAGTAATCTTGGTTGCAATCCTTGCTTTTCATTACTTTGAATACATCATGCCAATCCCCTCTGGCCTAAAGTGTTTCTGTTGAGATATCAGCTGACAGTCTTATTGGATTCCCTTATAGCTGACTGTTTTTATCTTGTTGCCTTTAATATTCTCTTTGTCTTTAAACTTTACTATTTAATTATGATGTGTCTTCATATGTCTCTCTTTGGGTTCCTCTTGATTGGGACTCTCTGTGCTTCCTGAAATTGTGTGACTTTTTTCCTCCATCAGGTTAGGGAAGTTTTCTGTCTTTATTCCTTCATTTGGGGTCTTGGTCCCTTGCTCACTTTTTTCTCCTCTGGTATCCCTGTCATGTGGATATTTTTATGTTTCATGTCGTCCCAGAGTTCCCTTAAACCATCTTTGTTCTTTTTAAGTCTTTTCTTTTTGTTGCTCTAATTAGTGTTTTTTCTACCTTGTCTTCCAAATTGCTGATTCAATCCTCTGCTTCATCTAGCCTGCTTTCAATTCCTCCTAGTGTATTCCTCATTTCAGTATTGCATTCTTCATTTCCAACTAGTTCTTATTCATAGTTTCTATGTCCTTTTTCATGCTGACGTAGTTTCCACTAAGTTCCCTGTACTTCCCACTAAGTTCCTTACTGAGAACTACAGCTTCATAACAGGCTAATAACCCTTACTTTGAACTCTATGTCGGATAATTTGCTTGCCTCAATTTCAGGTAGCTCTTTTTCTGGGGATTCCTCCTTTTCTTTGGTTTGGGGATTGTTTCTTTATCTCCCTATTTTAGCTGATGCTTTTTGTTTGTTACCAGATATGAGATAGTTCTATTATGATTCCCAGTCTTTGTGGGGTGGCCTTATATGTCAGGAGTCCTGTGGGACCCAGTGGTGGGTGCAGTCTCCTTGATCTTCTGAACGGGATGCTGTTGCAATGTCCCTTGTGGGGGTTGCGTGGGCTTTCCTGTTATATTTGGATCTTGATTGTTGTTGGCCCATTCATTGTTGGAATCTCTCCTCCAGCTGGCTGACTGTGAGGCTCAACCACCTCCACATCGTGTACGCTGCTGTACAGGTGCGGACAGAATAAAACAAAACAGAACCAAAACAAGCAAGAAAAAAAGAGAGAGAGAGATCCCCAACAACAACAGCAAAATCAATGACAAAAGAGCAAAGAATGCTAAAAGTGGAAAGAGAAATAGAATGGTAAAGAGAGAGAGAGAGAACAAGAAGACCAAAGGAAAGAAAAATGATTGAGAGAGGTGAGAGGAAGAGTGAGGAAAGTGGAAGAGTAAAATAAGAGATATGAAAGGAAAAATAGAGAAAAGAGGGAAAGGTGAAAGAGAAAAAGAAAAAGAAAACACAAGAAGGTTATGGACAAGAAAAAATAACAAAAAAAGGATGAAATGGAATTTGTCTCAGCAGAGTGTAGTGTCTGCTCACTGAGCTCCCCCTTTGGGTGGGGCTCCGAAGTATAGGAGGCCCATGTAAGCCAGTGTCAGATGCTATGCACATCGAGCCCTCGGCAGCCGGTTCTGAACTGCAAGCGATCCACGGTTTGTGGCTGTCTCCTCTGGGACTGGCTGCACTTGGGTTGGGCCTTGCTGCACTGCAAGGCTGGCTTCTATCAACATAAAACCCCAGGTGGGTCATCATATGAAGGTGCTGTGGGACCCACCCCCACTTGCCCAGCCTGCTGGCCTGCTCTCAGTCTCAGTCCAGCTGCTCACGCGACTGTTTCCCAGAGAGCTCCTGGTGGAACCAGGAGGACGGGGTCCCTGCTTCCCCCATGGGAGGTGCCATTCAGGCTCCAGGGAATATGGTAGGTGTGTTCCTTTGTCCTCCAGCCACACATCTGAGTTCGTCCCAAATTGTTTCCGTGAACTTGGTGGCACTAAACCCGTACTAGGCTGGTGGGTGGGGCCTCCAGAATCCAGAGTTTGGGTCTTCGGGGAAAGCAGGAGCGTGTTTCTTTGGCTTTCCCATGCAGGCGAAGCCCGATCTGGGTCCCAGAAAAGCGTGTGGAATGGCAGAGCCCTACAGCCCATCTCTGACGCCCCAAGTCTGCCTATGTTGCTGTCTCCTCAGCAAGGGCTCAGATGAAAGAAAGTTAAGTTGCAGACTGGGGCGAGCAGGTTTCCAGAGGATGGGTTGAGTGGTTTTCCTGGGGGGTAATTGTTTTTCCCCTGGGAGGGGCTTGTTCTTCTCATGAAAACTGGCTGCTGCAGTGTCGAGGTGTGTCCAGCACAGGACACCCAGCAGCTGTCCCCCCATGTCTGTCCCCAAGGCCTCCCACTCCCAACTCTGCTCAGGTGGCTCCAGTCTGCACCACCCTCCCTTTGCTCGAGCCCCGGGTGAGTGGCTGCTAACAACAAACCTGTGCTTTAGTCCCTTCGAAAGGGAAAAAAATAGTGGCTTTGTTTCCAGTGGGCTCCATCTCTTCCCAGCAGACAAAACCCCCCTGACCTTTCACCACTGGATGCAGCGTGAATGGGGGACCCCGGCCCTGGGACTGCTCTCAGAGCTCTGCCCAGCGCCCTGGCTTCACTCCTCTGGAGGGGAAGCTCCCACAGCACCCTAAGCTTGGCCTGCTGCAGTGTGAGTGGTGCCCGCCTCTTTGTGCCCCCATCCATCCTACCAGCCTTGAGTGGTTTCGGCCAGTCCTTTTGGTTAAGAGTCTCCTCTTCAGGTAGCCTCCAATTGTTTGTTTGCCCTCTTTATTTTTATTTCCAGTTTGGTTCTGGGAGGCAGTGTGAGACGGATCCTCCTACTCTGCTACCACCCTGCCCACTCCTGTATGAGTTTTCTTAACAGTGCACAGCAAATGACTGTAAACTTAGTGTAGATCATGTCAGTGTCCACAGGTCCACAGGTGCAGAGCAGGGACCACCTAGCGAGGTTCTCTTTTCAGCACGTCTTAAGTCTGAAACCAAGATGCCATTTGAAGTGCAGGGTCCTGGTCCAAGCTTATGCAGGTTGATAGTAGAAGTTACCTTTTTGTGGTTGCAAGACTGAGGTCCAGGTTTCCTTTTTTTTTTGTTTGCTTTTGCCACCCAAATTATTTTTTCTACTTTGGTAAAATAATTCATAACATAAAATTTGTCATCTTAACCATTTGTTAGTGTATAGTTCAGTGGTATTAAGTACACTCATGTCGTTGTGAAACATCTTTAAACATTTTTATCCTGCAGGTCTGACACTCTGTATGTACCCACTGAACTATTTCCCTGCCCTCCCTCCTCCCATCTCCTGGTAACCACCATCCTGCTTTCTATCTCCATGAGCTTGGCAAATGTGTACACCGCATGGAAGTGGAATCACACGGTGTTTGCCTTTTTACAAGGGGCAGGCACCACTCACACCACACGTTTTGCCTTGGCTTGTTGTTCGCTTGTTTCCGCTGGCTGTTCAGCCTGGCGCCCACCTGGGAGAAGGGTGGACTCTGGTCTCAAAGACCTTCTCTCCTTCCCGCTCCAGCCACAGTTCTGACAGAAATAGGGAGGGGAGGGCTTGCCATCTCTATTCAATCAGCCTGCTAGTTTTTGGTGTGTTGGGACCCTCTCCATTCATCCCTCCAGCCTTCCGTGTGCTCAGTGTAAGAACTGCCCCCTGCGCTGTCCTGGACTATGGGGGAGACTCCTTAATGCTCCCCACCTGTCTACAGTAACAGTTGGAAAACAGGTAAAATGCTTGCACCTTGTTTCTGACTTTAATATATTTGTTTATTGGCCCTAGAGTGTGTTTAAATTAGTTTCATTTGGTTTTCCCTGGATTAATTTCTATGAACTGGATATAATCCATACGTAAAAGAAATCAAATAGAGCATAGAAAATTGGAAGTTTAGACAACATTTTGACAATGTGTACAAAAAATAAAGTGATCAATATCCTTATGTTATGTTCTTCTCTAATATAACAGTAACAATGCCTCCACTAGAAGATGTGATAAAAAAATAATGTAATATATAGTTAATGTAATCTGACACTTCCATCACGGGTCATTCACTTAGTCAATCGGGTTTTCTTGAGCATTGTAGTTTGAGCTTGTCCGCCCAGCCTCAGTCTGTATTTAATAATTAAATAAAAAAAAGACTATAATTAAATTTTAAGAAAAGAAATTACTAGCCTTCTATATAAAAGTTTAAAATTACATACTATCCTCAAGATACACTCTCAAAGTGTTTGCTTGAGACTATCTTTTTTAAAAAGCATGTAAAATATAACACCATAAAAATTCCAGTAAATGATAGACAAAATAGTTTTCAAAAATGAACACTTTTCTGATTATTTTAAACAAAACTATGTATATGAAGAAGTTACTAAAAACAAATACAGTCATGGGGTAAATATTAGAAAAATATTCAAATTTATAATAGCAGCTACGTTGAGATGGTTTATCATTAGTGAATTTTTCCTCTATTCTCCATGTTTTGGTAATATAATTATTTAAATGTGGCAGTTTAGTTTTAAATCCCATTACAGTAGGACTTTTTCTACATTGGTCCCTAGTGCATATCAAGTATTCAGTAAGCATGCATTAAATGAAAAAATTAAGAAAATTATTACATGTTATATTATTAATTGCATGCATGTAACAGTATTGTCCAAAATTGTGACTTTTTCAGCACCAGCACTGAAGGCTGTCACAGAGCAGAGAGGCATGTCATCCTTGCTGTATTTTCTCAGTGATATGCACTCAGCACTCGGCCTGCAGAGATACACCTTCAAGTTCACTGCTGGCTTTTAAATGAAAAATAATAAACTGATCATGTGTGCCTCCTACAGACTCACAACACAGATATCATTCTTGTGCAGAAGAGTGAATTTAGAGCCAGAGGGACGCAGTGGTCAGTCCAAGGTTACCCAGAGGCAGTGGGGGACCTGGAAGGAGGCCCGAGTCCCTGGTCCTGCAGGTCAGAGGCCTCGATGGAGACGCCTTAGTGGGTTCACCTCATGCCCGTTCAGCTCCTTCACAGGGACCCAGAGCGAGCACCAAACACCAGCATTCCTTCGCTATTATTCCCGCAGCAGGAGACGCTGGGCCAGGCTCTCCTGAGGGCTGGGAACACCTGGATGTCCCCCACTCCCCCCAGCATGTCCCATCCTGCTCCCACCACATCCACTCACCAGGTCAGGAGCTGAGCACGGCCTTCATCTCCCCTCCCCTCGCCCCACATCTCAGCACAGCAAGTCCTCTACCGCTCCTCCAGCAGCTCGGGCACCTGCCCCTTTCTGTGCTTCTGCCCATACAGGCCCCCACCTGGGTGGCCATGAGTGGCCTCCCCACTGGCCCACCTCTCTTTGATCTCATATGCCCTCAAACCATCCTCCATGCCCCCATATTTTCACTTCTAGAGCACATTTCTTAACATGCTACTTCCCTACTTGCAAGTGTCCTTGTCCCTGACGCTTAGAGGATAAAGGCCAGACTCCTCAGAGGCTCACTGGGCACCCCCAAGGCCTGCACTCAGACCATGGCTGCAGACTCACCGTCACCCATTCAGCCACTGAAGCCCACTCTGCACACAGTGCAGTCTCAGCCACTTCCAGCCTCTGAGCTTCGCCCTGGCTGCTTCCCCTCCCCAGCTCCCTGCTCAGGCAGCAGCTGCTCATCCTCCCAGACTCAGGCCATGATCAGCATCTCTACACAACCCCACCTGTGTATGACCACCAGCTCCTTTGTGTATCAGGAGCAGCTGTGCTGGGCCGTCCCTTCCAGCCCCACCCCTCGAGGCTGTCCTTGCTCCCACCTCACTGAAGTGGGAGCCGTGAGCCTGGGGGCCCTTCTGGCCTGGCTCTTGCCCTAGGCATGGGGCAGGGCTGCACTTCCCAACCTGTCATCCCTAGAAGTTAGGTATGGCCACGTGTTCCCTCTGGCCAGTGAGACTGAGCACAGCGCTCAGCCTCTTCTGTGAGGGAGGCCGGTAAGAGCAGGTAGCTTGTCTGTGCTCCTCCCCCACAAGGTGCTCTGGGAAGCTGCAGAGGATGGGGGCTCAGCCAGCAGGGCCTCTCAGTGGACAGAATGCAGAGCAACTCTGCCAACCGAAGTGGCTGTGTGGTATGAGCATGACCTGAACTTGTGTTCTTTAAAGTCATTGACACACGGGGTGACTTGTTCTGAGCTCTGAGGGTCCAGGGATGAGCAGGAGATGGGACTCCCTCTGAGCTGCACTCTGGGAAGGGGGTCAGACCGTGCCAGATGAAACTCCAGCACGGAGAGACAGGGCCCCACCACTTCAGTCAGTGACAAAGAGGGATGGGACACTGGGACAACTGTGTCCTTCAGAATGGTTAAGAAAGGTCTCTCTGGAAAGCTGCATTCTACTTGAATAGGAAGGATGATGATACAAAGTCAGTTGTACTCAGACTTCAGGAAGAAACCACTCCAAGTGGAGGGGGAAGCATACGCAAAGAATAAAGTTGGTGTTTAAGGAACAGAAAGAAACCATGCGGGGCTGAGCAAACCCACAGAATGTGAAACGGGGTCAGAAAGATGGGCGCAGGTCAGATCCCACAGGGCCCCATGGTCTGTGATGGCTACATGGGTAGGAGAATGGACAGGGACGGATTGGATGGACACTATCCATCACTTCCTGCGAGGTTAGAGCCCCAAGTCCATTGTAGACCACTGGTGGAGCCACGCATCCGCAGCAGTGGTTGCAGAGTCGCGCCTTCCGTGCTCACAGAAAAGCGCACACAGTATTCTTCCCAGGGAAGCAGACAGGCTTTCCACTCGCCTGCCTGCAAAGCAGAGCTGCTCCACTAGTACAGCTCTTGGGCCACTGGCTGTGCAGAGATAAGAGTGACCTTGGCTCTGGGGTGATGGGCAAAGTCCAGGAAGCCAGACGCCCCAGCGTCAGTTGCCTCTGCAGTAGGCATCCTCCACCTACTGGCAGAGCTGTGCAGTCTAGGTAGGCTATGATGTAAAGAGTAGGGGGCCCAGTTTTAGAGAACGACAACCTCTGGTTCTGATAAAGAAGTAAACACACCACAAAGTTTGAGAACACTAGATCAGGAAATGACCTAGTCCATCCTGTACTCTCCATTTTAAAAATAATGTAGGAATGAAATTATAGTATTCGTTCCTTCAAAACACACTTACTGAACACCCAATCTGAGTCTGCTCTGACACACAGAAGTGGACATTATTGCTGGGAGGCCCCTTTCATGAAGGAGCTCCACTACAGAGAGTAGACAGACGGGCAACCCAAAGACGGACACACAGCAGGAGGCCCCTCCTGGCCCACCAACAGGTGGAATGAAGCTCAACTTTGCCCGGTGCATCTTGTAAGGACGCTGACAAGTGAGGTTTGTGATGGCAGGGACAGAGCTATTTCTCTGCACTGTTTTCTCATGCCGGTCACAGCACGGTGGCCAAGTGCCTGCCCTGGCTCCAGGCATCATGTCCACCTTCAAGGCATGAAGGGAAAAGGACACGAATCATCAGCTGTACTTTTTTCCTTTAACAGCAAAGCAGATTTCCCAGAAGCTCCAACACACTCTAGTCACAGCGAATTCATCAAAACAAGGCCACGGGACAGCCGGGGCTGCCATGGAGGGTATCAGCAGGTGCATCTCCGAGGACTGAGCCTATCAGCCCAACCAGGACTCATCTGGCAAAACCAAAAGGAATGATATTGTGTAACAGGGTGCAGCCAAAAGGGGGGCCCCCAATAGGGATTTGGAATGGGGTTCAGAACTCAAGGTGTCCAGGAAATATTAGGATGTCCTCACCCCTTCCCCCCACAGGTGTAGTTGGGGGAAGGGAGACATGGAGCAGGGCCATTGAAAGCTGTGTTGCATAGCAACAGCTTTGCAGCTAACCTCTGGCATGGTCATTAACATATTTATAACCTTTAACTGGTTTCATAGATAGTGGTGGTCATGCTTTGAGCCAGGGAGAAGGGAGTGACTTCTACCCAAGATGTAACTGGGGGGCAGGTCCCCTGAGTTACAGCACCTGCGTGAGAACTTGGAGATGATTGGCTCCACACCATGGGGCCACACCTGCCCAGACTCACTATGGCAGCCCAGTAAAGCTGGAAGGATATGGGAGTGCTGGCAAGTATAGCTGATTGTGGGAGGAGTCAGAAGTGGGGCTGCAGAGGAAGATTGGTGGGGGATTTAAACCCAGACATGGCAGCCATTAAAGAGAGAATACATGCAGCTGTGGCAATAAAGGGGCGAGCCACGTGCTTCTGACAGAGTAGGGACCCCTGCAGTCATGTGAGAGGAACCACCTGGCTTTGCCAGAGTGGGGACCCCTGCAGCTTGGGTAGAGAGAATCACCATGCGGCTTTAGTAGAGAACAGCCACTCGGCTTTGGCAGAGTGGTGACCCCCTCCTCCCCGCAGCTTTGGTGAAAAGGACCATGTGGTTTTGGCAGAGTGGAGACCTCCCCACAGCCTTGGTGAAGAGAGGACCATGAGGTTGCCGGAAGCCTGAATCCCAGACTACTTCTTTTCCTGAGATACGGTACCCCAGATAAGGGCTGGGAGAGAAGGAAGCACTGTGGGTGTCTGTGGGTAGCCAAAAGGACTTTGATATTTTAATGAAGACATTAGGCCACTACTTTAAGTCTGTATAGCTTTAAATAAACATTTCCTTTCCTTTTCACAAATCTCTGGCATTGAGAGACATCTTTCCTAAGGTGGCAGACAATCAAACCTAGTAGGGGGTCCTTTTGGTAATAGTATATCGGTGTACCCTACCCCCCTTGGCCCCTGTGTGTAGTTCTATAACAATTGGACACACAATTATCAGCGTGTCTCATATCCTCATAATCAAATAAATGCAAATTAAAATGCGAGATCTTTTTGCTCATCAAATTGGGCAGATGATAAAAGGTTGACAACATTACCGTTGGAAAGATAGAGGAGAGTGAGCATTTCACAGCCTGTTGGAAGACACACACCATCCTCATTTGGCAATATCCAGAAAACCGAGGTTTTTTTCCAAGTTAATATTTTGACCCCAAAATTCCACTGTTAGATATTCCTAGAAGTGCACAAAGATACAGTGTTGTTTAGATATTTAAATTTAGGAAACCATCTGTACATCCAACAATAAAAATTGGTAAAATAAATGAAGATACTGCCAATTCAGTACAATCATTTTTTAAAAATTAGAAATGTATACAAAGGCAACATTGGATTAAAATTGTTCTCTCTTTTTTCATGATTTTTTGTAATGTTGCACTTTGATTCCTTCCTCTTCCTCTGTGTGTACCTGATACATGTTTTCGTTTGATGGTGACCATGAGGCTCACACAAAACATCTCACAGTTAGAACAGTCTCTTTTAGCCAACGATAACTTCACTTTAATCACATACAAAAACGGTACACTTTTTGTCCCCCCATTTCATTTTTTTATTTAATTTTAATTTTTTATACCCCCTCCCACCCGCATTCCCCCCCCTTTATTTCATGCCCATGGGTCGTACATATAAGTTCTTTGGCCTCTCCATTTCCCAAACTATTCTTGCCCTCCCCCTGTCTATTTTCTACCTGCCATTTATGCTACTTATTCCCTGTACTTTTTCTCCAATTCTCTCCCCTCCCTCTCCCCACTGATAAACTCCATGTGATCTCCATTTCTGTGATTCTATTCCTGCTGTAGTTGTTTGCTTAGTTTGGTTTAGGTTTCGGTTTGGTTGTTAATAGCTATGAGTTTGTTGTCATTTTACTGTTCATATTTTTTATCGTCTTTTTCTTAGGTAAGTCCCTTTAACATTTCATATAAGGGCTTGGTGCTGATGAATTCCTTTAATCTGACCTTATCTGGGAAGCACTTTGTCTGCCCTTCCATTCTAAATGAAAGCTTTGCTGGATAGAGTAATCTTGGAGGTAGATCCTTGCCTTTCATGACTTGGAATACTTCTTTCCAGCCCCTTCTTCTTGCCTGCAAAGTTTCTTTTGAGAAATCAGCTGATAGTCTAATGGGAACTCCTTTGTAGATAACTGTCTCCTTTTCTCTTGCTGCTTTTAAGATTCTTTCCTTATCTTTAATCTTGGGTAATATAATTATGATGTGCCTTGGTGTGTGCTTCCTTGGGTCCAACTTCTTTGGGACTCTCTGAGCTTCCTGGATTTCCTATTTCCTTTGCCAGATTGGGGAAGTTCTTCATTATTTGTACAAATAAGTTTTCAATTTCTTGCTCTTCCTCTTCTTCTGGCACCCCTATGATTTGTATGTTGGAATGTTTAAAGATGTCCTGGAGGTTCCTAAGCCTCTCCTTATTTTTTGGACTTCTTGTTTCTTCATTCTGCTCTGTTTACATGTTTCTTTCTTCCTTCTGCTCCAAATCGTTGATTTAAGTCCCAGTTTCCTTTCCTTCATTGTTGGTTCCCTGTATGTTTTCCTTTATTTCACTTAGCATAGCCTTCATTTTTTCATCTAATTTGTGACAATATTCAGCCATTTCTGTGAGCATCCTGATTACCAGTGTTTTGAACTGTGCATCTGATAGGTTGGCTATCTCTTTGTAGCGTAGTTGTATTTTTTCTGGAGCTTTGATCTGTTCTTTCATTTGGGCCCTTTTTTTTTTTTTTGTCTTGGCACACCTGTTATGTAGTAAGGGGCAGAGCCTTAGGTGTTCACCAGGGTGGGGGAACCTGCGTGGCTGCATTATGATGCTGTATGTGGGGGAGGGTCCAAGAGGGAACAGTGCTGCTTGCTCAGCTCTCTGCCAGATTTTAGTCACTGCCCCCACTACCTATAATCAAATTGGCCCTTCTGGTGCTGATTCCTGGGTGGGTGGGTTTGTGTACATTTTAGGACCCTGTGGGTCTCTCCAACAAACTCTCCTGTGAGGCTGGGAGTTTCTCCTGATGTTGCCCCACCCCCACAGGTGTTTCCAGTCAGAGGTTTGAGGCTTTATTTCCCCACTGGGACTCTGAGTTGTGGGGATTGTGGGTCTGTCTCACTCACCAGTGATTCCTTCCAGTTCATCCGAGCACAAATGTGGGACCTGGTCCTCCAGCCACTGCCTTGCCGGGAGTCCTCTCCACCCAGATGCCCATCTCTGCTCCTCCTACCATCTGGGTGAGTGTTTCTTCTTTAACTCCTTGGTTGTCGGACTTCCATACAGTTCGATTTTGTCAGTTTTGGTTGGTTTGTTTTTAAATTGTTGTTTTCCTTCTTTTGGTTGTGCAAGGAGGCACAGTGTGTCTACCTATACCTCCATCTTGGCTGGAAGTCCTTTATTTTATGTTTTTGATGTCACCATTTATGTTTTATATTGTGTATCCATTAACAAATTATTTTAAATATATTTGATTATGCTATTACAGTTGTCCCATTTTCTCCCCTTATTCTGCCCTGCACCCCCTCTCCCACCAGCATTCTCCCCCTTTAGTTCATGTCCATGGGTCATACTTATAAGTTCTTTGACTTCTCCATTTTTTATACTATTCTTAACCTCCCCGTCAATTATCTACCTACCATTTATGCTTCTTATGCCCTGTATCTTTTCCCCCATCCTCCTCCCTCCTCTTCCCTGCTGATAACCCTCCATGTGATCTTCATTTTTGTGATTCTATTCCTGTTCTAGTTGCTTGCTTAGTTTTTGTTTTGTTTTGTTTTATTTAGGTTCAGTTGTTAATAGCTTTGAGATTGTCATTTTATTGTTTATATTTTTTATCTTCTTTTTCTTAGAGAAGTCTCTTTAACATTTCATATAATATGGGCTTGGTGGTGATGAACTCCTTTAATTTGACCTTATCTGGGAAGCACTTTATCTGCCTTTCCATGCTAAATGATAGCTTTGCTGGATAGAGTAATCTCGGAGGTAGGTCCTTGCCTTTCATGACTTTGAATACTTCTTTCCAGCCCCTTCTTCTTGCCTGCAAAGTTTCTTTGAGCAATCAGCTGATAATCTTAAGGGAACTTCGTTGTAGGTAATTATCTCCTTTACTCTTGCTTCTTTTTGTTTTGTTGTTTGTTTTTGTTTTTTCTCTTGCTGCTTTTAAGATTCTCTCCTTATCTTTAATCTTGGGTAATCTTGGGTAATGTAATTATGGTGTGCCTTGGTGTGTGCGTCCTTGGATCCAACTTCTTTGGAATTCTCTGAGCTTCCTGGACTTCCTGGGAGTCTATTTTCTGTGCCAGATTGGGGAAGTTCTTCTTCATTATTTGTTCAAATAAGTTTTCAATTTCTTGCTCTTTCTCTTCTCTTTCTGGCACCCCTATGATTCAGATGTTGGAACATTTAAAGTCGTCTCAGAGGTTCCTAAGCCTCTGCTCTTTTTTTTTTTTCATTCTGTTCCAGTTAAATGCTTATTTATATCTTCCGGTTTATCTGCACTTGAATGTGGGACTACCCAGTCCACCAGCCCTAGCCTTGCCACGTGTCATTGCTGCCATGGAAGCCTGTCTACACCCCTCCCACCAATCTAGATGAATATTTCTTCTTTAACTGCTTGTTTGTCAGACTTCCATACAGTTCAATTTTCTGGCAGTTCTTATTGTTTTTAAATTTGTCGTTATCCTTCTTTTGGTTGTGCAAAGAAGTGAAACATATCTACCTACATGTCCATCTTGGCCAGAACCCTGATTAAAGAAACATTTTTGAACAGGAGATAGCATAAGAAGAGCTCTCAGACTGTGCTGTAGTTGCTGGCCAGTGGCTAGCATCCTGATTGCCAAGCAACACCTTTTAGCACTTAGGTAGCAGCTAGGAATGAACAGCCAGAGGGGAAGTAAAGGCAGGGGCCTTCACCATTGCAATCTAACAAAGAACTTAATACAGGAGGCTAAAATCACAGGAAGACATGCCTCACCTGTTGACCCAGCCATCCTGAGCCTGGTCCAATAAGGCTGTCAGGCATTCTGAACAACACAGGTAAACTGTGAGAGTGCCAGGGGGGACTTGAAAGTCTGTGTGTATCATCTCCTCTAGCTGGGAAAAGGAAAACTTTGAGACTGTGTATTCATTCCAAGGCCTGGAAGGGAGAAGGGGAGGTGCCCAAAGAAAAGCCCATAAAACAACTTTGGTTAATTGCCTGACTCCTGTTACGTAAGGAAAATGAACAAATAGAGTCTAGAGCAAGATAAATATCCAGGCCAACAGACTCCCACATATACCTATGTTTGGGTCCTTATGTCTCCCTAGGAAAGCTGGCACAACCTTTACCTGTCAATCAATATGCAACTCCCTCACCACCATCCCACTAACTACGTAAGTTCTCAGAACAAAGGACTTGCTCTCTTAGCTCTCTTGTCCCTTTGATGGAGGACTAGAGTGGAAAAATTTTAGTTTAAGGTCATAGTTAACAAACCTAGTAGTTAATGCATGTGAAAAGCTATTGTTTCAGGAACTGCAGGTATGGCACCCGCTGACTCCAGTGCTCCAGAAGAGACCAGAAGGAATCAAGGTAGTATCTGAGCCATTGTGTTCCAGGGAAAGACAGTCTGCCACCAAGGACACAGATGAAGAAAATCACCCAGGACACGAACACAGATGAAGAAAATCCCTGCTCAGTTCGCAGATGAAAGGATGTTAGGAGATCGCCAGACTATAGCTTTTTATCTGATTAATCTCTTTCCTGAGTCCCAAATCCCTCACCTACACTTTTTCCCCCTTATAAGACAGCCTGGCTTCACAGGAAGAGAGGATGGTCTGTGAGGGTACTGTCTTCTCAGATTGCTGCCCATCTGAATAAACACCAATACAGATTCGATCCCTGTCTCTGCTTATTGGATCTGGTAGGTGACCAGCAGCATGAACACTGGCTTTTCTGGTTTCACCTTTTGCCACACAAGGGGCCTTGGCCAGTTGGCCTCTGGCCCCCCTTGCTTTTGCTCTCCCATTAGAACTTAGCACTAATAAACTTTACCTGCCCACTAATAGGCTTGCTGATCTGTAATTCCTTTCCTGCATTGGCAAGAAAAACCAGGCTTCTCCTGTTAACATTTTCATCTAAACTTTATATTTTCCTTTGCTTCATTTGGCTTCCTAAATACTTTTTGGGTCCTCAAGGAGTTGATGCTTTCCCAACACTTCCCTTTCTCTAAGTTGCATATATTTTAAATAAAACCCTCTTTTTAAGTGGCTAGTCTGATTTCTCCAAATGAAATGTCCAGAGGAGGGAAGATGCCAGAAGCATGGTGAGCAGGGAGCGCTTTCCCTTTAGCTGGTCACCCTGCAAACTGCCGACCTTTGATGCCATCTCGGCACCAGCACCTGCATCCCATTGGGTTACAGCCACCTGGAGCTCTTAAACTCCAAACAGAGGGTGTCCTCATCCTCAGTTGTTTTACCCAAGTCCCTGCAGTTACAAGGCCATGCAGAGAAGCAAGTCTTCACAATATTAAAACATTCACCAGTGAATATATTAGTATGAGCCCCTTGTAAAATCTATAAAATCACCCATAAAATCAGTCCCTACTCAAAGCTAATGCCTGCTGACCCAAAGCACCATTCCTCACATACTGTGCCAAAGGCAAGCCGGTCACTCTGACTGTCAGATGTCTACAATGCAAATCAATTGTACAGTGGAACTGTGAACCTCACACAGCACTTGAAGTCTCCCAAGTAAATGAGAATGCTGCTTGGGTTCCAATTAATTCCCATGCAAAGCCACAGACACATGAGATCAGCAGAAAAGAATGTCAGCACTGATGATCCCACAGGAGCTTTAGAAACAATGGTTGAGAGAGTAATGAAGTTACAACATGTATTAAAGGTGAACAGTGAGCTCAGACAAGCACGAAGTACAGAGTGAGTAGCAGCAACACAGTGAGATGGCTGTGTGTCTCCATCAGACATCCCGTGAATGCATCCTGAAGGGCGAACAGCATGGAGCATGGGATATACTTCACCACTTTTGGCCAATTAGTTTGGGTAAACTACATGCAATATAGTAACCCAAACATGTAGTTACTACATTACATGTAGTTTACTACTACATTAGTAGTTATACATTAGTAGTATAACTACTAATGTAGTTACCCAAACTACATTAGTTTGGGTAACTACATGCAAAGAGGTACAGTTGAAATGGAAATATAGCCACAAAAAAAGGGCGGTATCATTTGTCTATCAAAGGACTGAAGTGGTCCTGAGAAATAAGAGGAAGCCTAAATGGTCTGGACCTTTCTCTGATCCTACCATACATCAGGTGGCACATGAAGGATGATGCTATTATCTTACTATCATGTAATTTTTCAGAAATAAATGTGCAAAAAATCAGCATGTGTTCATTCTAAAAGCCTGCACATGGTTGTGAACACATTCTAAATTTTGTTAAATATACATAATATCAACTCATTTTAATTTTTGTTTTCATTTCTCAAAAAATCTCAAACTTTTTGTGGGGATTTTTTTTACTCTGAAACATTGGCTTTTGTTGCATATTGATTCACTTTTCAATGTATTTTCACTTTTTCTTATGAAAATACATTCAGAAAAGTAGAAGGGATCTGTAATAACATATTCATTAATAGACTTCAGAACTGTCAAACTCTTGGCACATTTGCATCATCTATTTTCTTTTGCTGAAGTTTTTTTTCCCTTTTCTAAAGAGGGAGAGAAACAACAATGTGTGATTGCCTTTCACATGCCCCCCCGCCACACTGGGAACTTGGCCCTGCAATCCAGGCATGTGCCCGGACTAGGAATCAAACCAGCAACCCCTTGGTTGGCAGGCCAGTGCTCAATCCACTGAGCCACATTGGCCAGGGCTGAAGTTTTTTAAATAAGTTACAGATATCATGACACATTACCACTTGATACTGTAATGCAGCTCTGAAACATAAAGGCCTCTTCTACACGTCCACAATCCATGATCATATTTAACACAAATAATGGTAATTCCATAATATCTAATATCCAGTCGACATTCAGATCTCCCCAACTGGCAAACACACACTTTCCCAGCAGGTAATTCTGGTCTCCTGGGGTTGCCTCTTCAGCCAGGCCCCAGGGACACTGCCCCTTCTGGAAGTGTCTTGCAGTTTTCCCCCTTCCTTTCTCCACTATGTTACCTGTAACCTTGCAGTTAGGTCCACACCTGTGTTGTGCAATACAATAGTTGCCGGCCACATAGAGTTCTTTTAATTAAAGTAAATGTCCTGTTTCTCAGTGTCATGAGCCACACTGTAAGTGCTCAGTGGCCACCTCTGGCTGGTGGCCCCCATACAGTCCACAAACCTATAACATTCCATCACCTCAGAGGGTCTGTCAGGCAGCACTCATGGCCAGTGGTTTAGGCTTTATATTGCACTGTTCAGAAAAAGGATATGACTTTAAATGGCCATTCCTGGCACCAGGGTAGCCACTATGTCCAGACTGTAAGGATCTCCTAGATTACAAAACGCCAACCAAAATGTACACTTTGTACATGTGAGAAGAAATTAGGAAGGCCCCAGGGACTCAGCTGGTGGGCCAACTCACAGAACCAGCGAGGCCAGGAGGATCTGTTTCTTTGGGAATTGCTTTGGGCTCAGGCAAATCAGCAAACCAGCCCAAGGTGCTGCATAAAACTCCATTGCCAGTCCACATGGAGCAGCCAGTAAGCAGTCTGCACCTGCAGCACGTGGACAAGAAAAAGCCTCCTGTGAAGGGGAAGCAAAGGGAGATTTGTAAGCAGGAGGGTGAAGGGATCAGCCCTGGGCCTTAGGTAATTCAAGGGCTATGGCATCAAAAACAGAGAAGGTAAAGCCCCAAGACACAAGGAGACATCCTGGCAGGTGACTGCAAAACCCAGGTGAGAATCCACACAGGTAGCTGGGACTAGAAAAGCAGAGCCAGATTTGAGAGACAGTATCCAAATGTGGTGAGAATCCACCAAAAGATTGGAAAGAAAAGTGAGAATGGCGATGGGCTAAGAGTGGGCTCACACTCAGGAGAAGGTGGCAGGCAGGTGAAACCCAAGGCATAAAAAAACAGGGCCCAAGCAGAGAGGAGAAGAGACCTAAGGGACAAACCACACAGAGGGCAATGGCATTAAAAAAAAGTGGGGGACTTCTGGCCAAGATGGAGGCATAGGTGGACACACTGTGCCTCCTTGCACAACCAAAATGAAGGACAACAAAAATTTAGAAACAAAAGAAACAACCAGAACAGACAGAAAATTGAACTGTATGGAAGTCCCAATAGCCATTCATCCAGGCCGGTAAGAGGGGTAGAGTTGGCGGCCAGCGGAGAGGGGTCACAGCAGGAAAAAGTGGTGGCTGGCAGACCCAGGCGCGCAGGGCACAGGCGGTGGCTGGCAGACCCTGGTGGCAGACCCCAGCGCAGGTGCAGGGAGGCACACAAGGCAGCTAGCTGTCCAAAGTCCCACATGCGTGCGCAGATAAGGCAGGTGAAAACAGGCAGCGAGACAGACCGCACAACCCAAGGCCCCAGCACCGGGAAATAAAGCCTCAAAGCACTGATTGGAAACACTTGTGGAAGCTGAGGTGCTGAGAGAGACTCCCAGCCTCACAGGAGAGTTTGTTGGAGAGACCCACAGGGTCCTAGAACATACACAAGCCCACCCACAGGGGGACCAGCACCAGAAGGGCCCAAATGGCTTGTGGGAAGCAGCAGAGGGGACTGAAATCCAACAGAGAGTGGAGGAAGCACCATCGTTCCCTCTCTGACCCCACCCCCTCATACAGCATCACAACCCAGCAACTGGGTTGCCCGGCCCTGGTGAACACCTAAGGCTCCACCCCTCATATGTAACAAACACAACCAGACCCCCGCCCCCCACCCTGCCGCCAAAAAAAAAAAGGCTCAAACGGAAGAACAGAGCAAAGCCTCAGAGCCAATACTTGTAAGTGACCAAGAGACAGCCAACCTATCAGATGCACAGTTCAAAGCACTGGTGAGCAGGATGCTCACAGAATTTGTTGACTTTGGTCACAAATTAGATGAAAAAATGAAGGCTACACTAAGTGAAATGAAGAAAAATGCACAGGGAACCAATAGTGACAGAAAGAAAACTGGGATTCAAATCAATGGAGTGGACCAGAAGGAAGAAAAAAACATACAATCAGAAAAGAATGAAGAAACAAGAATTCAAAAAAATGAGGAGAGGCTTAAGAACCTCCAGGACATCTTTAAATGTTCCAGCATCCGAATTATAGGGGTACCAGAAGGGGAAGAGGAAGAGCAACAAGTGGAAAACTTATTTGAACAAATACTAAAGGAGAACTTCCCCATTCTGGCAAAGGAAATAGACTTCCAGGAAGTCCAGGAAGCTCAGAGAGTCCCAAAGAAGTTGGACCCAAGGAGGAACACACCAAGGCACATCATAATTACATTAGCCAAGGTAAAAATGAAGGAGAGAATCCTAGAAGCAGCAAGAGATAAGGGGACAGTCACCTACAAAGGGGTTCCCATCAGACTGTCAGCTGATTTCTCAAAAGACACCTTATAGGTAAGAAGGGGCTGGAAAGAAGTATTCCAAATCATGAAAGGCAAGGACCTTCATCCAAGATGACTATCCAGCAAAGCTTTCACTTAGAATGGAAGATCAGACAAAGTGCTTCCCAGATAAGGTCAAATTAAAGGAGTTCATCATCACCAAGCCCTTTTTATATGAAATGTTAAAGGGACTTATCTGAGAAAAAGAAGACCAAAAACATGAACAGTAAAAAGACAGTAAGTTCACAGTTATTAACAACCACACCTAAAACAAAAGCAAATAAGCAAACAACCAGAACAGGAACAGAACCACAGAAATGGAGATCACATGGAGGGATAACAACAGGGGAGTGGGGGGGGGGGGCGAGGTACAGAGAATAAGTAGCATAATAGACAGGGGGAGGGTAAGAATAGTATGGGAAATGTAGAAACTAAAGAACTTATGACACATGGACATGAACTAAAGGGGGAATGTGGGTGGGAAGGGGTGTGCAGGGTAGAGGGGAGTGAAGGGGGAAATGGGACAACTGTAATAGCATAATCAATAAAATATATTTTAAAAATTTATGCAAAAAAAGTGGGGGTTGGGGTGGGGTCAGGGAGGGAGAATTGGGTCACATGCTTGCAGAGAGGAACTTTACATTATAATATAACAAATATGTTAGGATGTTTTCTAAATGTTACTATTTTGACTTAATCACACACCTCCTCCCTCAAAACCTTTCTTACCAAGTTTGCTCCAGAGCTGACCTCATGTAAAGTAAAAATAAAGAACTTGAAACTGCTGTTTGTTGCTAGGAAAATTAAGATCATTACCAGCACACTCAACTGCCTATCCTATCAGGAATACATATTTTGTAATGCCCCATTTACAATTTTGAAATTAAATTCATAGACACTCAACCTACCAACACTTAAAATTTCAAACAACTAGTGTCCTAATTGTAATATAAGAGAAAGGGATCTATCATATACATTTCAGTGTGTCAGTGAGGTGCAACCACCACTGACACAGATACTGTAACTGAACATTGGCACCTTTGTGTAAAACACCCGTGACTGTGACGGCACGGGCATTGCCTTAACATCTGATACCAAAAGCAACATTGTTGTGGGCAATGGGATGTTCTGAAATGGTGAATAACTCTTAGTTTCTGAACAAATCAATTTAGTTGCATTCTGGTAAAATTCAAGGCACGTTCATGGTAGTCAATATCCTGCTTGCCAATATTCCCTTCTCCTTTTCCCAGATCCTAGTTGGATTGAACTTTCTAACTCCCTTGACCTTAGAGGTGGCAGGTGACTTGCTTTGGACAATGAAACGTGTGTGAGTGGTGTCTGTCACGTCCGGGCTGGGGCATCTAGTGTTGATGTAAAACACTGCTCCAAGTGATGGGACCTGCAAAAGCCCAGGTGCCCAAGTGAAGTACAGAGAGAAACAAACTCCTGTGATGTTAAGCCACTGAGATTTGGGGTTCTTACTGAAGCATAGCCTGACACCACATTAAGACTGCTACCCACCAAAAGTTTGTTTTTATGCAAAATGGAATTAGGCTCTAGGCTCCGATCATTATAAGCTTTCTTTTACGTGACTGTCTCAGGATCGGGGAGTCCTGAAAGAGCATGGACAACTGTTTGTCATTACGAACAACCTCACACCCCAGTGCTCCCCACTCCTCAATCGTTCTCTACGCATTCCCCACCCCAGCGAAAACAACAGGACTTCAGGGACCAGACAGATCATGAAAAACTAGAGAAGGGCTGGACCAAGGTTCCCAGACTTCCAAAGGGAAAGCCATTGTCCACTCTGCCAGTTTGTTGCCCTCAGGAACACTGAGTTGCCAAATCTGATGTTTCAAGAGAAGGCCAAAGTCCAGAGTTTTATGCAAAATATTTTTGATTTCTCAGTATCTCCCAACAACTAAGAAAATCTGAATTTAAAATTTAAACATTCTGGGAGTCAAACCAAACAGCTCTGGTTTGATGAGGCCCACATGCAGCACTATGCAAAAAGTGCCAAGTGCTGCGACATTTGGGTTTCTACTTTGTCAAATCCCCTTCCTTCCTGACAGAAAGAGGCTGTAACTCCTCACAAGTGCAGAGTGCCTTGCCCAAGCCAGACGACTGGGTAGCAGTCATCACAATTGCTAACGTTTGCCCTGTGTTCCTTACTGCAAAACCTTGTTGAATGAGGAGGTAAGTTCTGTGACTGTCACATTTAACTAATAATGAGGGGGGACTGAAGAGGGGGAAAATTTTAGTTTTAGGTAATAGTTAATAAGCCTAGTAGTTAACGCATGTGAAAAGCTATTGTTTCAGGAACTGCAGGTACAGCCCCCCACCCCTGCCTTCAGGAGACCACAGGCGATTGACCTTTGTGCTCCAGAAGAGACCAGAAGCAACCAAGGTGGTGTCCCAGCCACTGTGTTCCAGGGACAGACAGTCCACCGCCCAGAACACAGATGAAGAAAGTGACCAGTGACTGGGTGAAAACATGTCAGGGAAGGTGCCAGACTGCAGCTTTCTTCTGACTCACTTCTTTCCTGAATTCCAAATCCTTCACCTGCACTTTTGCCCCTTATAAGGCTGTCTTGAAAGCGAAGGGAAGGCAGTCTGTGAGGGTACAAACCCGCCGTCTTCTCAGATCACTGGCCATCTGAATAACGTGCCCATACAGATTTGAGCTTGCCCTGGCTGGTGTGGCTCAGTGGATTGAGTACCAGCCAGCAAACCAAAGGGTCACGGATTTGGATTCTCAGTCAGCAAACATGCCTGGGTTGCAGGCCAGGTGCCTTATAGGGGGCGCTCCAGAGGCAATCACATATTGAAGTTTCTCTCCCTCTCTTTATCCCTCCCGTCTAAAAATAAATAAATAAAATCTCAGAAAAAAGATTCAATCCTTGTCCCTGTATATTGGGTCTGGTAGGTGACAGGCAACCCAACGCCCCTTTTCCGGTTTCAATAGCAAGAATCCAGGCCTTCTGGCTTCCAATCCACTGCCATGTGCTCTTTCCTGCTAAACTGCTATTATTCAGAAATTTTTTAAAAAGTACTATTTCCTGTCTCAGAATTTCCTTTCCTGCCCTTTTTAGGGCTTGTCTTGAAGACTTCTGCAGAAAAATGACGAAGTAGGAAAACTAAAATAGGAAATGGAAACTAAAAAGAGGAACTAGTGTCACACCGAAGAGGCCGCGGGGCTCCATTCCAGGCTGCGCTGAGCGCGCCTGAGAGCGGGGAGCAGGCAAGCCAAGGGTGACGCCCTGAAACCCGAGGCTTGGTTCTGACTGGTGCCTTCCCGAACCCACCTAGAGTGCAACGAAGGAAGGAAAGGGGTGAACAGAGAAGGACCCGGGGACTGGAAAGAGTGACCGCGAGTGCGGAGCGCGACCGCCGGCGGCGCGAGCTCGCAGCCGCCAGGCCACGTGACGCGGCCAAAATGGCCGCCGACGAGGGCGACGGCTGCCCGGTTGGGCGCGGGCCGGGTCAGGAGCCGGGAGAAGAGTTTGAGATCGTGGACCGCAGCCAGCTGCCTGGCCCGGGGGACCTGCAGAGTGCGGCCAGGCGGCCGGCGGCGGCGGAGGGCTGGTCCGCGCCCATCCTCACCCTGGCACGCAGGGCCACGGGGAACTTGTCGGCCAGCTGCGGGAGCGCGCTGCGCGCAGCCGCGGGGCTCGGCGGCGCGGACGGGACGGAGGGCGCGGCGCGCACAGGTAGGTCTGGCGTGTGTGCTCCGCGATGCTCCCAGCGGGACTTGCGGCCCTTGACTGTGGAAGCCGGGTGGCGGGCCCCAGGCGGGACTCAGGCGGTGGGAAGCCAGGCAGCGAGAAGAGTTGTAAAAAGCCAAAGTGTTCACATGCCTGTGTTGCCCTCCCTTTTCTGTACCCCCTGTGGCCACACCCCAATGAGCACGTGGGCCTGGGGGATTGACTCCCACTTTCATTCCCCAGACGACGTCCTTATTTTCATTGGTGGACTTTAGGAAAATGTACGAATTTGAGCTTAGGTTATCTGTATAAGTTTTAAAAATATTTATGTGAATTCAGGAGTGTTCTCTGTTGTGAATCGCAAAATGCCAGCCAAGCTCACACCTGCAGGTGTGATAGTGCCTCTACAGTCCCGGAGGACTCACCGCACCAAAGTGGAAGGCAGGAGGTGCGGGTGCAGGTGTGAGGCCTGAGCTCCTGAGTTCCACCACCACCTGCCTCGCTGTGTGCTGGACCCAACACCACACTTCGCCCTGCTAGTAAAGTGGCGGTTTGTTTGATTGACCAGATGATGTCTTCCAGTCCTTTACAGCCCTTTGCCATCTAGAAAGAGTTTCAGCACATTTGTGAGAAGAATGGAAACATTAAATGTGTGACTTTCTAGCCTACATGTGACTAGTGGCTACCTATTGCATAGCGCAGTGAGAGCATTTTCTTCATAGAAAGTGCTGCGGATTAGAGCTGACCAAAGACGGCAGTGCCCCCCTAAGAAGCGTTAGTGTGCCTCGAAGGTTTCTTGCTTCTGTCTTGTCCACTGGTAAATTTGTTGTGGAAGTCAGCATGGACACCAGAATAATGAACTGTGAAGATTTCAGTGGTTAAAAAAAATGGAGTAAATTTTGAAATCTGACTTTGAGGTTCTGGCAATAAAAAGTAGGTCTACAAGACCACAAGCCTGCCACCTTTGTACATGTCACAGGGTGTCTGTACACCAACCCACTGACAGTCAGTCCAGAGTCAGTGCCGGGGGTCTTTGGGAGGTCTCTCAGATAGTTCGTGGCATGTAGTAAGCAAATATTAATTGTTAGCTGTTCACTAATCAATAAAATGTGCTGGTGCCTACAACAGTGCCTAGTGCACAAATGCATATAGGGGTGGGGGGAAAATAGGTTTACAGTTGTTCATATGGAAAGTAACACAATAAGTAATAAGTAATGCGTGAATAAACTTTCACATACAGCTGTAAACCTACTTTTGCCCCACACTGTATTTGAAAAATACTTGCATTCCATTTATGGTAGTGCTGTGAATAATATCCAATAGTTATATCATGCCAGATGTTAGTCTTAGATCACCAGCATGAATTCATTGTACCTTCACAATACTATGAAATAGCAGGACTGGCTTCTTCGTGTGTAGTCACTGTGTAATCATTCTGGTTGCCCAGGACCAGGCACTGAGAAGTGCCTACACTGGAAATTTTTAGTAATTGTACCCCTGAGTCTGTGTTTTGTACATGGAGTCCAGTGGAACAAAGGAGCATGTAGGGAAGGAGGGACCTCGGAGCCTGACCCATGGGGGTCCTACCTTCCACTGCCTCCTTGAAACAAATTCCTGGCCTCCCTGGCCCACTAGGCCTGCCCTGGGGCTTCTCCCTACCCCTCCCTGACCCAACTCCATGACCACTGCTGGCCTAGGGGAGGGTTGGGGGTCACACCTGGTGAAGCCCAGGACAGAACAGTCTGGCTGACAGCACCACAGCACACTAGGAGGCAGTTGGGCAGGGGCCTCTCCCCCACCCCAACTAGATAGATACACACTGCATCTCCGCAGGAAGGAGTGATGCCTTAGGACCCTCGAAGGGGAGATTGACTTCCTTGCCTCCTCCCAAGTAGCCAGCCCCTTGTAATAGGTACCATTATTATCCCTGCTTTATACAGAGGGAAACTGAATTCAAGAGAAGTAGCTTGACCCAGTTATTTAGAAATGGCAGAGGCAATTTCTAAAGGCAGTCTCTGTTCCACTGAACAGAGACATTTGCCTCTCGAGGCCATGCTTAGTTACGACACCTTGATGCCTCAACGCCTCTGATTTTATAAGCAAAACGCCATAAGATGTACACATGGATTTTTAATTGGACAATTTATAGAGAATATTCAGTGAACAACTGCCATTCAGACCTGGCAAAAACTGTGAGCATGGCTCACCAACGGCTGAAACTCAGGGGCAGCTGGGATGAGCTATGTGGCTGATCCCCAAAAGTGGCCTGGATTTGAAGCCAGCCAGTAGAACAGGAAAAGCAGGTTAGGCTCTGGCTGATGTGGCTCAGTGGACTGAGCGCCGGACTGTGAACCAAAGAGTTGCTCGTTCGATTCCTTGTTTGGGGCACATGCCTGGGTTGTGGGCCAGGTCCCCTGTGTGGGGAGCATGAGAGGCAACCACACATTGATGTTTAAAAAAAAAGCAGGTTTGGAAAAGAGAGCCCCCAACCCCCACCCTTCAGCCAGGGCCTGCTCATTCCTCTTGCCCACTGATCTGCTTCCACAGCAGTGATCTGCTTCCATGGCACTCTTGCCAGAGAAAAAGTTTTGGGTAGCCCTGGCTGGCGTACTCAGTGGATTGAGTGTAGGCTGTGAACCAAGCATTGCAGGTTCAATTCCCAGTCAGGGCACATGCCTGGGTTGCAGGCCATGACCCCCAGCAACCGCACATTGATATGTCTCTCTCTCTCTGTCTCTCTCCCCTTCCCTTCTCTAAAAATAAATAAATAAAATCTTAAAAAAAAAGAAAGAAAAAGTTTTGGGTAATAGAGGTTAAAAGGAAATGCTGCAGAATGTTGTAGAATTCTCTGCATGTTTGTTTTGCAGTGCCATCCCATGTGGGGTCTGGGAGCACAGCATGCTACTGTGATCACACTCAGAGCTGCCTCGTTTTGGGTGTTTTCTTTTTTAGGGTAATAAATGTGCATGGCAAAACCAAACCAAACACAACATGCAAAAGAAGACTCAGTGCAGAAGTCCTCCATCCCAGAAACTGTTCCAACCCTTCTGAGAGATCTGTGCCTGTGGCCCGTCCTTTCATCTCTGCACACAGGATGCGCACGCGCACACACACACACACACACACACACACACACACACACGCTTCCACACCTGCACTGTGGCATGCTGCCTCCGCCTAAAGGAGGAGTAGCAAAACACACGAGTTCCCGGTGCCCAGCACGGTGTCTCTCACACGGGCACTCACTGAAGAAGGCATTCTTTGATTCTACATGTGCCGTTAGGTAGGTGGTGGGTATGCCTTTCTCTGTCTTCTTCCACAGCAAAGTTTATTTTGTGGTGCAAACTCCTTCCAAAAGGAAGCTTGGTAACTTCTCCCACTTCATGGTGCGGTTTTCTTTCTTATCAGTATATGATGACACCATACTCTATGATAAAATCTTCTAAGAAATCAAAGATCTACTCAAAACTAAAATCTCCTAAGAATCTTGTCACTTCTATGTAATTCAGAATCCAACAAAATATCCTGGCTGGCGTAGCTCAGTGGATTGAGCACGGGCTTCGAACCAAAGTGTCCCAGGTTCGATTTCCAGTCAGGGCACATGCCTGAGTTGCAGGCCACGGCCCCCAGCAACCACACAATGATGTCTCTCTCTCTCTCTTTCTCCCTCCCTTCCCTCTCTAAAAAATAAATAAATAAAATCTTTTAAAAAATCCAACAAAAAGCCCTGTACAGCCCACTCCCCCTCCTGAATACTTATTCTCTATACTAGATGTTACAACAAACTAGCAGCCCTTTGAGCTGATTGTGGCTGGTAGTTGCATTTTTTTCTATCTTGCAAGTATAAAAGCATTTAAAAAAATTTTTTAGGCAATTAGGTTTTACAGAAAAATTCAAATCATTAGCTTCTGAAAACTATTGACAACATTCTTCTAGCAAGAAGGTGGCGGCTGCATGTTATCTGCAACTCCACCTGTCTCTGCCAGGTTCATGAAGGTTAAGCCCCTGCCTCCTAACAGGGTCAAGGTCGAGATCACTGACAGACCATTTATTTACCAATTTCATAAGTGTAGAATTTTGTGACACTCTGTGTTGTGTTGAACTATTATTAATGAACCTTAGGGATGGATCCAAGTTCACACAGCTAGTAATCTTGGCAGAGTTGAGAACCGCACCAGGTGTTAGACCAATTGAGTCAGACCAGACCTGAGTCCACCAACCTCAGTTACTTGAGTGCTGGCTGGGAAAGAATTCAGAGCCAAGACTCCAGCTGTAAGAGAAAGTTTATGTAGAAAGTCACAACAGTAGAAGGAATGCGCTCAGGAAACAAAAGAAGTGACTTTGGGGCTTAGGAGAGAGGAAGGTAATGGTAACACACCTGGGGTTGGGAGAGGCACAGATGGACGTGCTTCTGAAACAGAACCACTCTGGGCTCTATTGCGGGCTGCTGGAAAAGAAACCCCGTGATTCCCAAAGCCAGAGTCTTATGAAAAGGAAAGGAACTATTTATTCAAAACTTACACAGAATTAACAATGGTGGAATTTTTCCATTAAGCCCCACTCCCTTAAAAACAAAAGAAATACCCAGAGACACACACAATCCTGCCTCCCCTTGTCAAACCAGGCCAGTCAGGGGTGCTGTCTCAGGAAAAGAAACAGAAGTCTGGAGCTCAGCTGGACAGGTTCCTGTTCAGCTTCTCCCAGTCGTTGGTGCTTGGCTGGACTCTCCCTCTTAATCCAAAACCGCATGGCCCCTCCTCATGGTGGGTTGGTGGGGACCCTCTGCAAACCTTGTGGCCAAGACCCCTGCATGGCTGCTACATCCTGCTTTTCTGCTCCTTTCTAAGCTGTGGGGCTGAGACCACCATATCTCTAAGAGAGCATGGTTGCCCCCCCCGCAATTGGGTTTAAATCCCAGCACAATCTTTCTCTAGAACTCCACTTCCGACTCCTCCCACAAAGGGTTACACCTGCCAGTACTCTGGTTTCTTCGGCCTTTTTTGGCTGCCATTGTTAGTCTGGGCAGGGTCCCCGCTACCACCGCCTCCCCCGCCCCCCCCCCTCAGCTGTAGGAACCGATTCCAAGCTGCTCCCAAGGGCAGCAACAGGGAACCACCTCCCCACTGCTTCCAGGATTAGAGTTACACCCATCTCCCTGGCTTCAAGGGAGGCAGGCACAACTATCAGTATTACTGAAACAATGGCCAAGTTCTTTAGATATGCAAAGTAACTCGCAGGCCCACTCTGCTTCCCCTTCCTCCAGCTGTGTTAGTGGAGGTTTTGGGGACCCTGTTATACTCCTGGTAGCAATGGGTGCTCCGTCCTCAGGGCTTTTAAGGGTGGAGATTTTCTGGGAGGTCCCAGGGAGAATGCCAGTACAACAGTCCTCAGTGTCCTGGTGTGTGGGCACTGGTCGTGGTCTCTACTGACTGGAGGGTGCTAGGGCAGGGTGTCCTGAGGCAGCCATGGTGTCGTTTGTCTGGTTTCCTGCTTTTCTGGGCCTGGAGCTGAAATACAACTGAGATCTAGATGCATTTGATCTGGTCAGAACCTTACCGTCTTGGGGGCTCACTACTTGAAGGCTGTTCCTTGGCCTCCTTGTGTGTCCCCATTTAAGGGGTCCAACCCACATGACTGGGGACATGCTGGGGAGGAAAGGTCAGGGGAGGGTGTGAACCATGTGACCAGCAATATGAAAGGTCAGGGGGTCTAAACTGCAGGGCCAGCCAGCAATGTCACAGGTAGGCACAGGTAACCAGGTTCTTGGTGATTGCAAAGAATTGAACCAAACACACAGAGAATTTATAGCAGAGAAAGAGCACACTCATTAAGCGATAGTACACTCCACAGAACATGGGAGCGGGCTGACTCTGAACAGAGTCTGACCTCAGGGGCTGGAGGGATTCTGTTCTTATAGGGCAGATCCTTCCTGGCTAGTTTTGGTGGGCTTTTCTTGTGCAGGCACAAGTGGTTGTTATTACTTTAAAGCTATTGTGCATGTAATCTCCTGTGATCTTCCTTGGCTGGCCACCAGGGAAGGGGGTTGCACAATGCTGATTTATTATAATGTTATTATAATGAAGCAGGGGTCATGTAGCATCTTCTGCACAGTTGCATTCATGAATCAACCTGATTCAGGGCTTTTCCAGAAAGCAGAACAACCAGTCTTAGAACAGGGTCTGTGTCCTCTGGAGTTTCCGCCTTCCTAACTATTTCCTGCCTCAGCAATATGCTAAGGGAGGAAAGGCCAACCTGGGGGCGAAGTACCTGCTTTCCCAGTTTTGCCTGTTGCTAGGCACCTGGGGCTTTCCATCCTGGTGACCTTCTGTACCTGGCCTACCGTCCTTGCTCTGCTCTTGTCTCTCTAACTGCTGACCACAGTAAAACAGAGATGAACTGGCTTAAAGATCCTCCCAGCTCAAACTTTTCATACGTCTACACTGAGCACGAATGGGAATAGGTGACTCGCAGAGCAGGGGGTGGCAGATGAGATGGCTGCAGTGCAGGGCCCCTTCAGAGGGTCAGTGGTGAGAGTCATTGCCACCACCAGCACTGACCACCTGAAACACTAGTCTTCACATTTTTGGCTGACATGACCCACTAAGAAAGCTTCAGCTTTTGAAGTTGACATGTAAAATTCTTTGTCATAATTTTAAAGTTTAGATTACATTTTCTGGCTCATTATAAATATTGACTTTATTCTTTTTTTATTAATTTGTGACAGAGAAACATCAATTTGTTGTTCCGCTTATTTATGTGTTCATTGGTTGCTCTTTTAAAAGATTTCATTTATTTATTTATTTTTAGAGAGAGGAGAAGGGAGGCAGAAACAGAAGGAGAGAAACGTCAATGTGTGGTTGCCTCTCATGTGCCCCCAACTGGGGACCTGGCCCATAACCTAGGCCTGTGCCCTGACTGGGAATCGAACCCACAGCTCTTTGATTCACAGGCTGGCACTCAATCCACTGAGCCACACCAGCCAGAGCCATTGGTTGCTTCTTGTATGGACCCTGACGGGAGATCAAACCTGGAACTTTGGCATATCAGGACAACATTCTAACCAACTGAGGTCCTGATCAGGGCTTAAATATTGACTTTTTGAAATAAAACTGTTACATCACTAGTAAGTGTATCAAGTGGTGTGCAAATGCCTTCATGATTTGATAAGCATTAGTATTCATCTTAGAAGTAAATAAGTTATTTAATATTTGAAAATTTTACATTTTTCCTTTCTTTAATTCCTTGAACTTGAATTTCCATTCCGTTTCCATATGCTATAATTTTTATTGGTCATCCTATCATATGTCTCAGACAAAACTATGTAATAAAAATTTAATAAACTTTTCTTGTGGCTAACACTCTAAGTGTATAAATTTTTTTTCTTCTGGAACAAATTACTATTAAAATTATCAGTGATGCTAAATTGATAAAAGGAATTTAAGTACAATTTCATACATAGTTATACATAAATTTTTCATGGAACTGCTTCTGGGAGGAGCTAAATGGTCTTGTTTTTTTCGTTGAGCACATGTCTATGGATGTGTGAATATGATTTACTGATAAAATGTGATAGGACTCAGCATCAATTTTGTTCCAGTTTTTCGGTTGCTTACAGATGTCATCCCTGAGAAACCTGGTTCATATAAATAGGAAATACAAGTGGACGGTTCCGAGAGAGCAGTGTTGCTCAAGTCTTTGAACTGCTAAGTTATGTGCCCGAAATCATATAGATCTCCTGTCAGTAATTTTTAAAAAGTTTTTGTTCAGAGCAAATGAAAATCACCTGACTTGCAAGAAAGGAGGCAACCTAGTCATATTAGAGAAATTTCTCCCCTGACCACTGTGGATTGGCTGGTTGGGCATTACCCCTCAAGGTAAAAGTTTGCCAGTTCAGCTCCCAGTCAGGGCACGTGGCTGGATTTCGGATTCAGCCCCTAGTGCATAACAGAGGCAACTGATGGATGTTTCTCTTCCATCCTTTCTCTCTCTCTTCCCCTCTCTCTAAAAAAAAATAAATAAAATCTTTAAAAAAATTTTCCCAACCTTTGGGACATTTCCCAAAAAAGGCCCTATCGAATGGTAATTATGCTTGTAATAGTTTTATTTAATTAGCTTGTTTAACCCAGGACACTCAGAATGGCTAAGAACATCTAAATATTGCATATTTCATTACACCTTTGCTAATACAATATCTTTTTGACAAAAAGACTTAGTTTATATGTATTTTAAATCCATTTTCATTAAAAACTTGGAGCTACCATTTGGCTTATTTAATTTATGGAGTATGTCCATCAAGTTAATGGCATATCCTAGGGTATTGAGTCTTGAGACTGGCTGAAAATAATTACATATTAATTTGGCAGGGGCGGGGGGGTGATTTTTTTTAACTTTCTAAATTTAGGATACCCAGGAGAGGGCTAGAAGTGATTCCCCTCTTGCAGACCAAGTTTCCTGAACTAAGTGCAGTAAATGAGGGATTGGAAGCTCTTCCTGTTAGGACATGTGTGGGACTTTCTGCACCCCAGGTCACAGCATTGAGAGGAAGATAAGGAGGTAGAGAGTGAAGTGACATTCTTCTGGGGAACGAGAGAAGAAAGGGTGACTGTGGAACAGGAAGGCCTGGGAGTCACTGCCTTAAACCACCTGGGCCTGCCCAGCCCTCGGCAAGACTTCCTGGACATGTATTGCCACCTGAAGACCACTGCCGCCTTTAAGGTTAAATCTTTACAATCTTTGCTTCTGTGGTTATTGGTCTATTCAGGGTTACACCTTCCTCTTGATGAGGTTTTATAATTTTTTTCTTTTACCCATCATCCAATTCATTAAAAGTTTTCAAATTTATAAATGTAATACATAGGATTCTCTCAAAATTTAAAATAATTAAATCACCCCGACCCAAACACTTTACTTAAGTCATTGTTCTCTCTCCACAACCAAGACGAAATGTTTAGATGGGTTTTCCTTTCCTAGTAGCTAGTGTTAGGTTTTGCTGAGCGGATTGAGAATATTTAGCCCTACCCAGGCTGTCTCAAGTCTCAATAATATTTACTTACCTAATATCTTTATTATAGATTCAGTCATAACATTGTTCTTTTCAATTTAGCTACACATGCATATGCTCTTCCATTTGTGTGTCCATAGTAAGGTTCATAAAATAAAAACAGGTAAACAAAGGATTAACATCCAAAATATACATATCAATCTGAGTGAAGATTTAACAAGCAATTCACAGACTAGAAGATTATGAACCTGACGATTAAGCTCAGTACCAATCAGACAACTGCAAAATGAAACAACCCAGCCCCCCTCCAGCTGGCCCTTAGAAAGGCAGAGGGCAGTGATTAGGGCGGGGCGGGCACCCCAGGGGAGGGGGGGCCCTTCTGGCCTTAGGGCAGTTTCCTGGCCAGACTGTTCGAGTTGGGGCTGGACATTTTTACCAAGTTTCTGCAATGCGTTTCCTGGGTGTGAGGGCACATTTGGCATAGCTATCTAATGCTGCTTGAACACACTCTTTACCCTGAAAGCGACAAGGTTAATGGAGCTGAAATGGAAAGACAGTTGAGTTTTATTCTGACGGCTTTACTTATCAAAAAAGTGTATAATTCGTAATTGTCTACTTATTGTGGATGAATGGTTTGCAACAATGAGAACGTGAGTCTGGAACCGAGTGGCTGGGCTTCCCGAAGGAACTCAGGTGACACCTTCACAACGTAGAGCAGGTTCCGGAATCCCTCTTGGCGAAGGGGACACCAAGGTCCAAAAGGCGCCTGACCGCTTGGGGGCGTGGCCTCTCTGGGTTCGCCCAATAGAAATGTCTGGGGAAAGGCACGTCCTCCAGTGGGGGCGGGGCTCCCTACCGTTTACTCCCTTCGGTAGGCAGAAAATGGAATGCTGGGTGTGGGAGAGTGGCTGACGGTGCGAGTCTCGGTAGGACCGTCGCCCTAGCAGCGCGCAGAGCCGCCTGGGAAAGGCCTGGAGTCTCAGGCGGACCCCAGGACCCCAGTTATCCACGCGTCTGCGCTCTGAGACCACCTGCCTCCCTCCTGGTGGGTCTTGCCTCGATGGCCCCGCAACCAAGCTCCTCACCTGGGAGCATGCTCAGTCCACTGATGAAGCTGTGCCTGCTTCTTTCCCACAGCTTCCAAGTGCCAAATGATGGAGGAGCGTACCAACCTGATGCACATGATGAAACTTAGCATCAAGGTCTTGCTCCAGTCTGCACTGAGCCTGGGCCGCAGCCTGGATGCGGACCACGCCCCCTTGCAGCAGTTCTTCGTGGTGTTGGAGCACTGCCTTAAACATGGGCTGAAAGGTGAGCCAGGGCGTCAGGGGCTCAGTGTGCCGTTGCTGCAATAACGATAACAGCAACGAACAGAACACGACCTCCTGCCCTCAAGACGTGTCGTTTTTCAGCAGCACTGTCCAATAGAAATTGCCATGCAAGCCATATGTGCAATTTTAAAAAATATTTTATTTATTTATTTTTTAGAGAGGGGAAGGGAGGGGGAAAGAGAGAGAGAGAAACATTAGTGTGTAATTGCCTCTCAAGCGCCCCTCACTGGGTATCTGGCCCACAACCCAGGCATGTGCCCTAGACTGGGAATTGAATTGGCTACCCTTTGTTTCGCAGCCACAGAGCCACACCCACCACTGCCTCATGTTCAATTTTTAATGTTCTAGTAGCCGTGTTAAAAAAAGTTAAATAAGTGAAATTAGTTGTAAAGATATATCTTATTGTATTGAATATATCCTAAATACAGTATTGTAATTTTAATGCATAATCACAATTAAAAAGCCCTATTAATGAGATAGTTTGCATTCTTTTTTATACTAAGGCTTAAACGTCCACTGTGTTTTACTTTTACAGCCTGTCTCAGTTGCACTGGATGTCTTTCAAGTGCTCAGTAACACTTGAGACTAGTGACTACCTTGGACCGCACAGTTGTAAAGGAGAACATACAGACAATAAGGGCAGAAACAAACTAACATACTTACAAAATGCTACAAATTCAAGGAAGCAAAATGCGCTAAATGATAGAAAATCAAGGAAAAAACCTTTTATGTTTTTAAATTCATTAACTAATTTTTAGAGAGAGGGGAAGGGAGGGAGAAAGAGGGGGAGAGAAACATTGATTGGTTACCTCTTAGCACACCCCCAGCTGAGGATCTGGCCTATAACCGAGGCACATGCCCTGATTGTGAGTTGAACCAGCAACCTTTCAGTTTGCAAGCCGACGCTCCATCCACTAAGCCACATCAGCCAGGGCAAGGAGGAAACCTTTTAGCCAGGGTGAAAGGGGAAGGTGGTTCTGGGGAGGCGAAGCATGAGCTGAGATGTACAGGAGAAGGAGTCAATCACATGAAAATTTGGGGAAAGCAAAAATTACAAACAGAAAAAACAGAACAGGTGCAAAGGCCCTGACTGGGCCCACCCTTAGTTTGAGAAGGACACTGGGTAACTGAGGGAAGGGACGTGGGAAGGGCAGGGACATGTAAGCCTTTATATTTATAGGACAGGTGAAGAATCGGATTTTGTTCTAAGAATATTTGGAGGATTTTAAGCAAGGGGAAAACAGGGCCTTACTTACATTTTTAAAAGAGCCCCAGCTCTGTGGAGCGCAGACATCGAGGGCAGGGAGGTGGCAGTTTGAGGAGCAGGGGCTCAGGAGAAGGGTGTGGCAGCGGCTCAGGTGAGGGAGGCAGTGATGTCTGTAGTCAGGTGTTGAGGAAAGGGAAGCATTTCAACAGTGAGCCTGTGAAGCACTGTTTTATATATCGAATACTTGGAGAAAGAGCATGGTAGGTATGTCAGAGAATCTGTGTCTCCTGAAGGGAGAGCTAATTTGTTACCTGACCTCTCCCAGTCCCCAAGGCTAAATCTGAAGAACTAAGCAGAAGGATTAAATCTGAAACATTGATTTGGCTTTTGGAAGAGAGACTGTGCCCCTGAAGACATTTTGTAACTTGATCTTATGAATAACACTTTTGTTTTCCCTTTTAGTCAAGAAGAGTTTTATTGGCCAAAATAAATCTTTCTTTGGTCCTTTGGAGCTGGTGGAGAAGCTTTGTCCAGAAGCATTAGATATAGCCACTAGTGTCAGAAATCTGCCAGAATTAAAGTGAGTACAAAGTCATTACACTGATTTGATGTTTAAAAAAAACTCCCTTGTATCTACTCATTTCTCAATTCCTTGCTGATAAAATGTTTTCTAATTTAGAACAAATTGCATGAGCCACACTGAGACTTTAGTCCCAGCTCATTCTCTGCATGATCTTGACCAAGATCTACCCCTTCCCGAGCCTCAGTTTCCTTCTTAAATTGGGGACAGTGACTCCTGCTGGTCAGACAAGCTCACACAGGGTGAGGTGGCACTGTCGTGTGAGGAGCTATGGCAGAAGGGGAAGGAGTCATTGTCACACCCCTGGAGTCACAGCTTCAGGTGCATCTGGGCAGTTTTCTAATAACACAGCTCTGGCCAGATTTTAGGTCCCAGGACAAGGGATATTTGTGAAAAGGGAGGGACTAACAAATCATTTGCTGGGTCTGGATTTGCCCTTGGGATCCCTATCATAGGATCAAAATTAAAAACTGGACAGAACACAAACAAGGTGTCATCATGGAATCTAATTTAGAAGAGGTCCCAGAGATCCTTGGACTGATGCGAAAGAGCCCCAGGACCATCCATCCTGTGTCCCACCCTCTTCCTGTGGAGCTAGTCTGCTCCGTTTTCAGACAGTAACAACAGCCACCATTTACTAAGGGCATGCCACGTGCCAGGCGTGATGCTAAGGACATTTCCTTGCCTCATTTAATCTTCCTCAACAAGCCTCTAGGAAAGCAGTTGGTATACTCAGAGGCATGGAAATTGAGACTCAGAGCGAGCGACTAACTTGCCCAAGGTCCCATGGTAAGAAGTGAGTGGCAGCCAGAAAGAGAGCACAGGCCTGTTTTATGAAACCCTCTAGTCCACAGGCGGCAAACACAAGGCCTGAGGGCCGAATCCAGCCCTCTCTACCTTGTTCTATCTGGCAGCACCTTGTTTCTACCCAGCGGCAGCGCCAAGCTCTCACTTAGCTAAGGAGTAGTTACATTTACACAGTCCTAAAATTGCATCTGGCTCTTTGCAGGCAACCTCAGGCTGATGTGGCCCTCGGTGAAAATGAGTTTGACACCCCTGCTCTAAACCCCACCAAGCCCTGTCACTGCAGAGCCCTGCGAAATAAGCAAGTTGAGGGACAGCATGTATAATGCATTCATTTTTTTTTAATAAAAACAGTATATTTATATTAATGTGTGGGGAAGGGGAGCTGGAGGAAGATTAAGTATTGAACCACACACACTGCTCTATAGGCTTTTTTCCATCTCAGATTAGGTTTAGACTTTTTTCCGCATCACATACTCCTCCACAGCCTCCTGTTGTGAACTCATTTGTTTAATGCCCTTTGGACTTTGGAGTTGTCTTCCCACCTTCAGTCTACAAGCAGTGCAGTGGTGACTGTCCCCAAACATACCTCTTGTTTGTCCCAATAATTTTCTTCCAATGTCTTCCTCCTGGTAGGGCCTTGGAGAGCCTGCAGTCAGTCACCAAGCTGCCTGCTGGGGCAGCTGTGCCACTTACACCCCACTGAGCAGCCCCTGTCAGTGTTCATTTCCCACCTCACTCCAACATTCAGTACCTTTTTCCCAACTTTACTTCCTTTCCTTTTCACTCTGATTTTCACCCCCATCATCTGTGGTGGTGTGGGTTGCTGTTCAAGTCTTTTATATTGATGAAGTTAGATGAACCCTATGGGCCTGCTGCTAAGGTCAGGGGTGCCAGCCCGTCTGGGCCGTGAGAGCGCCCTCTGGTGCAGACACTGAGTACAGCAGTGCCTCTCTACTCAGGCCTTCGTCACAAATGCACTCAACTCTGTTTCTAGCAGGCCTTTTCAAATTTGTGCCTTTGAGACTGGTTGCATAACAGTGTAATGCACTAAACACATACTGAGCAATACACTTAAAATGCGAATTTGTTAAGGTATTTTTTTCACCACAGTTTTTTAAAAAATTATACCTTTGATCTAATGCCTCAGAAACCTTGAGACTTCAAGCATTAATGATCTTTGAAAGAATATTTATCCCTATACAAAGCTAATCTAATATTTCTTGGCTCTCTGCAACATTTTATTAATATATGCCATTTTATCTGATTTTATTCCAGGAATCACATTTTTGTGGCTTAAGACAGTCTCATCTTTTGTCAAAATAGAAAAAAACACGTGCCCATGATAACAAAATTCAAACAGTACCCAAAGGTATGCAGTGAGCTGATTGCCTTCCCAGGCAGTGTGCTCTCCCAGCCCTCAAAGCAGCTGTTCTTGGGATGTCCTCTGCACTCACACTGCGAATGTGTATATCTGTTGGGCTGACTTGTCTCGTTGTTTTGTCTTTTGTTGTTACTGTTCAGCTGTAACAGTTTAATTCTCTGTTTGAATTCAGGACAGCTGTGGGAAGAGGCCGAGCTTGGCTTTATCTCGCCCTCATGCAAAAGAAACTGGCAGATTATCTGAAGGTGCTGATAGACAATAAACACATCTTAAGGTACTTCATCACCTGTCTTTGCTTGTCTTTTGCTTTGAATTCAAACAGGAGTCTATAATGTGCAGAGCTCTTATGAAAATTATTATTAATCAAAAATATCCTGAGACTTAGATTTAAAATAGTGCTGTTTCATTTTTTGAGCACTAATATCTGAAAGCTGGTATGAACGAATGAAGATTTATATTACATTTTATTTATAAAAAGATCGTTCTTCAAAAATACCTAAGATTGGGTAGCTGACAGTGTACTCCATTAAATTTCAACAAAATTGTATTTATTAGATTGGATGATAACAGAAAAGAATGACTTAAGAACTAGTTGCTTTTTGTAATATATTACCTATTTTAGAGTTCTGTATCCAGTTTGTAAAAAGCTATATCTCTTAGCATCAGTAAAGGCTAACTGGCTATCTCTGAAATTATGACTGGTTCATATTTGATATTTATATAACTACAAGCAAAAATAATCATTATGAAAGGAACTTTCTTTAGAATATGAGGATTCATAAGGGAAGAATCTCTCTAGAGTTAATTTTAATCTAATTGAGACAAAAATACCTTTTACAGGATGGCCTGCCACCCTCAATTTTTTGTTGTTTTCAAGTCCTGGTTTATTGTTATAAGGCATATTGTTATAAGGTATATTGTAAGGTATAAGGTATATTGTTAATATACCTTACACAGCGAACACTGATCTCAAACATGCTGTGACCTTCCGGCTTCGAGCGCAGTCACACCAGCTTCCAGCTGCAGGTTTTGTCTGAGACGCTAACCCTGAAGATAGTGAGTTCTCGTGCGCGCACACATAATGGTACGTTAGCAGATCAGTGTGGCCAGAAGCAGTCAGAGATGGGGTGAAGCCCCCTGCAAGTGGCCGAGGTGACGGCATAAGGAAGTAAAAGCAGCCAGTGTTGCCCCATGGGACACTTGGAAGAGGGAGGAATTTCATTCTTGGAGGTGGGGGTGAGTTGTAGGAGGTGTTCACAGCAACATGGAAGAAGGAGCCTGTGGGGACAGGAAGGGCAGAGTGAGGGTCAGGAGTGCAGGAGCCAAGGTGAGATGAGAAGGGCTGGGGTCTGAGGTTCCAGTGGCAGAGTTCACCATAGACCGGAGGTGGGAGGAGCCCTCTCTGAGCCACAGGAAGAGAGGAGAGGCCAGAGAAGAAACAGCAGCACTTGTAGCAGGAGAGGGAAATGAAAGGCGGAAGGAAATTCACTGAAGGGAGCTTCTGGCAGCCAGGCCACAATCCAAGAGGTGGCCAGATGGGCACAGTGGGGAGAAGCAGCTGGTGAGGGCATGTCTGAGCTGCCCCGTGGCCACTCATCTCTTGCAGTGAGTTCTATGAGCCAGAGGCCTTAATGATGGAAGAAGAGGGGATGGTGATCGTCGGTCTCCTGGTAGGACTCAATGTTCTTGATGCCAATCTTTGCTTAAAAGGAGAAGACTTGGATTCTCAGGTAAAGTGGGGACTCGGCTCCAGGTGGAATGACTTCTCTAGGCCAGAGATTTTACCCAGGATCTGTAGACAGTGCCAAAGCCCAGACAGGGACAGCAGGGGAAGCAGCTGGGGAAGGGTGAAGAGAGAGCCTGGACAGAGGCACACAGAGAGTGTGGCGTGTTTGGGGACAGGAAGCAGTTGGTGGCCAGAACATAGGAAGCTCCATGAGGAAGGTGAGGTGAAGGCTAGACTCAGATGTTGGGCCGCTGGTGCCATGCTCAAGGGTTCCGTGTTGTCCACTGAGCTTTGAGAAGCTCTTAAAGGTTTCTAAGCAGTACAATGAAATGTTCAGGCCAAGGTTCCCGAACGATCAATCCAGGTCATGAGCTAGAAGGGGCCATGAATGGACACAGCAAAAACATTGAACAGACATGTCTAGAAGTCCCAACAGGTTGGATGAGGATTGGGGACATAAGAGTCAGGAGAGATTTGGGAAGTCAGGTGGTAAAATGGGGTACAAATGAAAGTGGTAAGGTACAGAGGAGTGGGCAGCCCTTACAATGAGAGCAGGTGACCTAAACTCCCAGTATCCCTGGGAGACAGACACTCTGACCCCTCCTCAGGACAAGAAGGGCATCTGTATCTGGTTGGGCCACTGCCCAGCCTTCTACCCGCCGTGTGTTTGGACCTGAAGAATCTATAGCTTCCCCAATCCCTCTATGCCCAGGTCAGCTTTTATTTTTTTCTAACAGTTTTGGTTGTTTTTTCATTTTGAAAAATTTTTTTAAATACAGAGTTGTATTTTTAAAATGAAACTAAATGTGACACAGAATCGCATGACTCAGAGCCAACTAATTCAGTGTTATGTTGTGGCATATACCCTTCCAGCACACGAGTGAGCAGAGTGTGTACGTGCGCATTAGAGAATGTGTTTGGAGGCGTTTTTTAACCAAAATGTGATTATTTATTTATTTATTTATTTAAATATATTTTATTGATTATGCTATTTTACACTTGTCCCATTTTTTTCTCCCTTTATTCCCCTCTGCCCTGCACGCCCCCCTCCCACCAGCAGTCCCCCACCTTAGTTCATGTCCATGGGTCATACATATAAGTTCTTTGACTTCTCCATTTCCTATACTATTCTTAACCTCACCCTGTCTATTTTCTGCCTACCATTTATGCTACTTATTCTCTGTACCTTTTCCCCCCTCCCTCCCCTTCCCACTCCCCCACTGATAACCCTCCATGTGATCTCCATTTCTGTGATTCTGTTCCTGTTCTAGTTGTTTGCTTAGTTTGCTTTTGATTTCTTTTATGTTCAGTTGTTGATAGTTGTGAGTTTGTTGTCATTTTACTGTTCATATTTTTATCTTCTTTTTCTTAAATAAGTTCCTTTACCATTTCATATAAGGGCTTGGTGATGATGAACTCCTTTAACTTGACCTTATCTGGAAAGCATTTTATCTCCCCTTCATTCTAAATAAAAGCTTTGCTGTATAGAGCAATCTTGAATGTAGGTCCTTGCCTTTCATGACTTGGAATACTTCTTTCCAGCCCCTTCTTGCCCACAATGTCTCTTTTGAGAAATGAGCTGACATTCTGATGGGAACTCCTTTGTAAGTAACTCTCTCCTTTTGACTTGCTGCTTTTAAGATCCTCTCCTTATTTTTAGTCTTGGCTAATGTAATTATGATATGCCTTGGTGTGTTCCTCCTTGGGTCCATCTTCTTTGGGACTCTCTGTGCTTCCTGGACTTCCTAGAAGTCTATTTCCTTTACCAGATTGAGGAAGTTCTCCTTCATTATTTATTCAAATAAGTTTTCAATTTCTTGCCCTTCCTCTTCTCCTTGTGGCACCCCTATAATTCGGATGTTGGAACATTTAAAGATGTCCTGGAGGTTCCTAAGCCTTCTTCATTTTTTGGACTTCTTGTTTCTTCATTCTGTTCTGGTTGAATGTTTCTTCTTCTTTCTGGTCCACACCATTGATGTCCCAGTTTCTTTTCCATCACTGTTGGTTCCCTATGCATTTTCCTTTATTTCACTTATGATAGCTTTCATTTTTTCCTCTAATTTGTGACCATACTCAGCCAATTCTGTGAGCATCCTGATTACCAGCGTTTTGAACTGTGCATCTGATAGGTTGGCTATCTTTTCATTGCTTAGTTGTATTTTTTCTGGAGCTTTGATCTGTTCTCCTGTTTGGGCCATTTTTTTTTCTTTTTTGTCTCAGCAACCTGTTATGTAGTAAGGAGCGGAGCCTTAGGTGTTCACCAGGGCGGGACAACCCACATGGCTGCATTGTGACGCTCTACGTGAGGGAGGGTCCGAGATAGAACAGTGGTGCTTGCTCCTCTCTCTGCCTGATTTCAGTCCCTTCCGCCACTTCCCATAAGCAAACTGGACCCTTCTGGTGCTGATTCCTGGGTGGGTGGACTTGTGTACGTTCTAGGACCCTGTGGGTCTCTCCAACAGACTCTCCTGTGAGACTGGGAGTTTTTCCCACTGCCACCTCACCTCCCATAGGTGTTTTCCGTCAGAGGTTTGAGGTTTTACTTCCATTCTAGGACCCTGGGTTGTGGGTCTGTCTCACTCCCCAGTTGTACCTCCCGGTTTATCTGCGCGTGAATGTGGGGCTGCCCACTCCACCAGCCAGCGCCTCACCTCGAGTCCTCTCTGCCTGGCTGCCTGTCTCCGCCTCTTCTACCGTCTGGGTGAGTATTTCCTCTTTAACTCCTTGGTTTTTAGACTTCCACACAGTTCGGTTTTCTGGCAGTTCTGGTTGGTTTTTGGTTTTAAATTCTTGTTGTCCTTCTTTTGGTTGTGGGAGGAGGCATAGTGTGTCTGCCTATGCCTCCACCTTGGCCAGAACTACATCGGAAATCCCAAAATATGATTATTTATAGTGCACTGTTTCGTAATTGCTTTGAAGAATGTGTGGTGCTCCCAGGTCTGCTGCTGGGGTCTCGGTGGTTCCAGCGGCTGCACATGCTCCACGTGGTGGGTACGCTGCCACCTCGCCAGCACTTACTGACCCTGGTTGCCCTGCTGGGTGACAGCCGTGCTGTAAACGCTCTCGGATCCCCAAGGTGAATGTGGGGGCCATTGTGTCACAGTCGGCACACTCTGTATAAGCGTTACAGTGTGGCAGTGAGCGTCCTCGGTCTTTCTCAATCTGACGGACAAAACTGCCCTCAGGTCCACAGTGTTGAGAGTGGGGAGGCCAAGTACTTTTTTCCTGTGTTGTTTGCCGTCGCTAGTTCGGCTTCTGCGACTCCCTATTCATACCCTTTGCTCATTTTTCTGAGTTTTACATCTTTTCCACTACCTTATTACAGATTTGGATATTAACTGCCAAAATTTTTCATTATAATTTTTTTCTGGTTTCTCATGGTGCATTTTCTCAATAGAAATTTTTTTGAGACAATCAAATTTAGTGGACTTTACCATTATACATTTCAAGGTATTGTACTTAGAAGGTCCTTTCTAGTCTAAAAGTTAATTTTCTAAATCAACTGTAGGTTTTTTAACATGTGAATAATCTGCCTGTTATTGGTTGGACACAGTGTGCAGTGCGAGTCTAGATTTCTTTCCAGGTGGTAAACTGGTTTTCTGAGCATCACGTGCGATGCACTGTTTTCCTACTCATTTGAGATTCCACCTTTAGCAAGTAAGATGTCCGAGGCACTCGGAGGCAGGCGTGTTTCTGGACTCTCTGTAGTACCCCGGCCTCGTTCCTGCGCCGCAGGCCGACCTTCAGCCCCGGCTGCCGCGCCATGGGTAGTGTCCTGGCGGTTCACTTCTTGCTCGCTGTTACTCTTCTTTTTCCGATGTGGTTCAGGCTGTCCTGCTGCTGGCGGAAACTGAATATCATTTTGCCCAATTACAAAATAAAGATTGGGAATTTTACTAAATAGTAGATGTGGTTGAGCCCCTGCTCTGTTCTTTAACACAATCCCTCTCTCATCGTTCGCCTCAAAGTAGGAGTGTTTGCCGTTGATGTGTGCGGAGTCCTCCGTTGCTTGCTTACAAACTCCTGTTTTATTCTAATTTACGTTGTGCTTTTATTAAAAACGAACATTGGATGCTGTCAGATATATCTTTGACATCTATTGAAATGTCACATTTGTTTTTAACCCACAAATATAACTGAAGTAACTCGCAGGTTTCCTGTGGTGGAATTACGCCTGCTTGCTAAACCAGACCCTGCTCGCCACCAGGCATCACTCTCTGACTCTGCTCGGAGATGGAAGGTGCCTCTGCTGTGTTTGGGATTTTCGTTTCCACTGACTAGTGACCCTGTTCCAAGTCTGTTCTGTACCGTCTTTGTCACTTTTCAATGTCAGGATTGTATTCATCTCTTAAAATAAGTGGGGTAATACACTTTCCTGGTTTTCTACAGCAGCTTATTGGAGCAGGAATTATTTTTTCTTTGAAGGTTTGTTAGAACTTGCTGGTGTGACAACTTCAGCGCTATGCCTTTTTTGGTCCTAGTTCTTTTTTTCATAGCCCTTGGTCAATGCATTGGTTTGCTAAGTCTTAGGACAGTTTTTGTGGTTGTTTTTTTTTTCCAGAAGTCTTGTGTTTCATTGAGGTCGGTTAGTTATGCGAGCATATTCTTGTATAGCATCTCAAAGCCTCACCTTCCTCCTCTGTAACCTTGTGCATTTGCTCGATACTGATCCTGCTCAGCAGAGACCAGTCCACTTCGCTGAACTCGGGGAAGTAGCTCTTGCTTATATTAGTCAACTTCGCTTTGGGAGGAAGCCTTTATTTGCTTTCTAATCCGTTCATTTCTACTTCAAGTATTAATTCTTTCTCATTCTCTCTATTGTTGTTTTTTCAGTTGAATATATATTTTTATTAATTTTTTATTTCAAAAGAAATGCATACTTCTTGAAGAAACATTAATTAATATAAAAGCATGAAAAGTGACATTGAAACTGCTCTCCTCCCCTCTGCCCTCCATCCCTCTCTCCTGCCCACAGTTAACCTGCAGGGATCGGTGGGAAAAAGGACGTTTCCTGTGCATGCGCACTGCTGGCCACATAGGTTTTGTTTCGAGTGCAGTCTCCTCTGGGGTTCTGTTTCTGTGACAGTGAATGGGCACGTAGACAGTCGTTGCATCTGTCGCAGCTGGAGCCTGAGAGGCCGCACTCGCTTCCAGAAGCTCCTGTGACCGCAGGAGGCTGGCGGCAGGGGGCTGGGCTCAGAGGGCTTCATGTATGGGTCCTGGAACAGCCGCGGCTTCTTGGTCTCAGTCCTCGCATGGTCTCTGCACTCGGTGTCCAGCGTGATGGCTTCAGGGTGGCCGGCCTTGTGTCGTGGCAGCTCGGAATTTCAAAGGCCTGTGCCCGGCGAGGAGGCACCAGGCCGGGGAGTGCCTGGCCCTCGCGGGGCACCCGGGCTGCAGGAGTCCGGGCCTGGTGGGGGCTGCTGTCTCCCTCCCCTGGACCAGCACCAAGACCACTGGGGTTGGGGTCAGGATGGAGGTGAGTGGGAGGCGCACAGGGAAGAGGCAGAAATCATCCCCCAGAGCCATGGCTTTGTCAGGACTGGGTTACCATGAGGAGTTCACACTGTACCAGTCACCGTTTGTGTTCCAGTTTTATTCTGGATTTTCCTCCACATCCTCACACACCCGTCTGCCACCCTCTGTTATGGTCACCTGAGACTCTGTGAGCTGCTGTAAAACGATTCTAAACATTTCTCTACTGAGGGACCCAATCTTCATGTATTGGGAATGGCGTTGTTGCAGTTCAAGCGATGGTGGCAGACTGGAACCCTCAGTCCCTCTCTCTCAGGTGCTTTGTCTCCAGGCAGAGCCCTTGACGGTGGGATGTGTGAGGGCCCTGGTCCTCCCTGGATCCCTGCAGCAGCAGAGAGATTTCCCTGGAATACAGATGGGGCTGGAGTGTCATTGAAGGCCACCACTTTAATCCCCATGTCCAGGTCTCCCCCTTTTCCTTATTACTTTGTACCCAAAGAACTTTGTTGATCGTTGTCAACTACTTGATTATTGACTAAGTACTCAAAACTTATCTTAACTAGGTGGTAAAAATTCAAAATATTGCCTTCTGATATTTACTAGGTTTTTCTTCTAGAAGGTGGTGGGGTTATTTTTTCTGACTTCTTTGTTCGATTTTTAAAAACTTAATCTTTATTGTATTTTTTCCCCATCACCATTTGGTCCCCTTCTACCTCTTCCTCCCACAATCACCACTCTGTTGTAGTGTCCATGAGTTCTTTTCCTTTTTGCTCAGTCCTTCCACTTCCTCACCAACCCCCCACTAGCTGTCATCTGCTCTCTTTGAGTCTGTCTCCATTTTGCTTGGTAGTTCAGTTTGTTCATTAGATTCCACATATGAGTGAAATCATGTGGTATTTGTCTTTTTCTCTGACTGCCTTATTTCACTTAACATAATGTTCTCTAGGTCCATCCTTACTGTCTCAAAGGGTAAAATTTTCATTTTTATGGCCGAGTAGAATTCCATTGTCTAAATATCCCATAGTGTGTTTTTTAATATTTATTTATTTATTTATTTATTTATTTATTTATTTATTTATTTATTTATTTATTTCTAGAGAGAGGGGAAGGGAGAGAGAAAGAGTGGAAGAGAAACATCAGTGTGTGGTTGCCTCTCATGTGGCCCCCACTAAAGACCTGAGCCACAACCCAGGCATATGCCCTGACTGGGAATCGAACCGGTGACTCTTTGGTTCACAGCTTGTGCTTAATCCACTGAGCTACACCAGCCAGAGCTAAATGTCCTGTAGTTGTTTTATCCACCTATCTATTGATGGACACTTGGGATATTTCCAGATCTTGGTGATTGTAAATAATGCTGCTATGGAATATAGGGGTGCATATATTCTTTTGTATCGGTGTTTTGGGTGTCTTGGGATATATTCCCAAAAGTGGAATTGCTGGGTCAAAAGGCAGATCCATTTTTAATTTACTGAGGTATCTCCATACAGCTTTCCACAGTGGCTGCATTCCCACCAACAGTGCTTTTGGAACCCTTTTGGGTTCCCCTTTCTCCACATCCTCACCAGCACTTGGTGTTTGTTGATTTATTGATGATGGCTATTCTGGCAGGTGTGAGATGGCATCTCATCGTGGTTTTAATTTGCATCTCTCTGATGATTAGTGACAGACATTGAGCATCTTTTCATATGTCTATTGGCCATCTGTATGTCCTTTTTGGAGAAGTGTCTATTCAGGTTCTTTTTCCATTTTTCAATTGGGTTGTTCACTTTTTTGCTGTTGAATTTTATAAGTGCTTCATAAACTTTGGATATTAACCCTTTATCAGATGTATCAGCAAGTATGTTCTCCCACTCTGCGGGTTGTCTTTATTTTGTTGGTGATTTCCTTTGCTGTACAAAACTATGTAGTTTAATGAAGTCCAATTTGTTTTTTTTCTTTTTTGTCCCTTGCCTGGGAAGATATATATGATAAAATATTGCTACAAGCAATGTCAGAGATTTTGCTGCTTATGTTATCTTCTATGATTTTTATGGTTTGGGGTCTAACATTCAAGTCTTTGATCTGTTTTGAATTTTTTCTTGTGTGTGGTGTAAAAAGGTGGTCTACTTTCACTTTTTTGCACGTATCTGCCCAATTTTCTAAACACTATTTATCGAATAAACTATCTTTAACCCATTGTATGTGCTTGCTTCCTCTGTCAAATATCAATTGATTATAAAGGTGTGGGTTTATTTCTGGGCTCTCTCTCCTATTCCATTGATCTAAATGTCTATTTTTATGCCACTACCATGCTGTTTTGATGACTATGGCCTTATAGTATAGTTGGATATTAGACAGCATGGTTCCTCCAACTTTGGTCTTTCTCAAGATCACTGTTGCTATGCAGGGCCTATTGTGGTTCCATATACATTTTTGAAATATTCTAGTTCTGTGACATACATCATTGGAATCTTGATAGGAATTGCACTGAATCTGTACATTGCTTTGGGTAGTATGGACATTTAAATGATGTTAATTTTTCCAATCCATGAACACAGTATGTGCTTCTACTTACTTGTATCTTCAATTTCTTTCTTCAGTGTCTTGTATTTTCCAAGTATAGGTCTTTTACATTTTTAGTTAGGTTTATTCATAGGTAGTTTATTCTTTTTTAAAAAATTATTTTATTGTTGCTCAATTACAGTTGTCTGCCCTTTCCGCCTACCACTCCCCCCCACCCCGGCCAAACCCACCTCCCTCCCTTGCCTCCACCCTCCCCCTTGGTTTTGTCCATGTGTCCTTTATAGTGGGATTCCTGAAAACCCTTTCCCCCACCATCCCCTCCTCCTCCCCTCTGGTATTTTATTCTTTTTGTAGCAATTGTGAATGGGATTGTTTTCTTACTTTCCCTTTCTGTTAGTTCATTATTGGCATATAAAAATGCAACTGATTTCTGGATATTAATTTTGTATCCTTCTACTTTACTGAATTCATTAATCAGTTATAGTAGTTTCTTGGTGGAATCTTTGTGGTTATCTGTGTATCTCTATGTATCTCTAGTATCATGTTACCTGCAAATACAGTTTTACTTCTTCCTTTCCAGTTTGGATGCTTTTTATTTCTTCTTCTTGTCTTATTGCTGTGGCTAGGAGTTCCAGTACTATGTGGAATAAGAGAGGTGAAAGTAGACACCCTTGTCTTATTCCTGATCTTAAAGGAAATGCTTGTAGTTTTTGCCTGTTGAGTATGATGTTGGCAGTGGGTTTGTCGTATGTGGCTTTGGTTATGTTTAGGTATGTTCCCTCTATTCCCTTGAGAGTTGTTATCATAAATGAGTGCTGGATTTTATCAAAAGCTTTTTCTGCATCTATTGATATGATCATGTGCTTTTTATTCCTCATTTAGTTTATGTGATGAATCACATTTATTGATTTGCAAATGTTACACCAACCTTGCATTCTTGGAGTAAATCCCACTTGATCATGATGTATGATCTTTTTGATGCATTGCTGTATTCCATTTGCTATTACTTTGTTGAGGATTTTAGCATCTATGTCCATCAGGGATATTGGCCTATAATTTTCTCTTTGTAGTGTCTTTTGTGGTTTTGGAATTAGGATAATTGCTGGTCTCCTAAAATGAGTGTGGAAGGCTTCCCTACTCTTGAATTTTATTAAATAGTTTGAGAAGAGAGGTGTTAATTCTTCTCAGAATGTTTGGTAAAATTCACATTGAAACCATCTGGTCAAGGGCTTTGTTTGTTGGGAGTTTTTTGATTACTGCTTCACTTTCATTAGCTGCAATCTGTCTATTCAGATTCTCTGGTTCTTCCTGATTTAGTTTTGGAAGATTGTATGTTTGTAGGAATTTATCCATTTCATCCAGGTGGTCCAGTTTGTTGGCATATAGGTTGTTCATAATATTTTCTTACAATCCTTTGTATTTCTTTGGTGTCAGTTGTTATTTCTCCTCTTTCATATCTGATTTTATTTATTTGGGTCCTTTTTCTTTCTAGATGAGTCTGGTTAAAGGCATTTATCTTTTCAAAGAACCCGCTCTTGGATTCATTGATCTTTTGAATGGTTTTTCAGACTCTATTTCATTTATTTCTGCTCTAATCTTTATTATTTCCTTCTTTTTACTCACTTTGGGCTTTGTTCTTTCTCAGATTCCTTTAAGTGTGAAGTTAGATTGTTTTTTTTTAATATGTTTTATTGATTATGCTATTACAGTTGTCCCATTTTCCCCCTTCACTCCCCTCCCCCCTCCCCACCCCCTCCCACCCACATTCCCCCCCTTTAGTTCATGTCCATGTGTCCTAAGTTCTTTAGCTTCTACATTTCCCACACTTTTTCTGCCCTCCCCCTGTCTATTTTCTACCTATTGTCCATGCTACTTATTCTCTATATCTTTTCCCCCTCTCTCCTCCTGCCACTTCCCTGTTGCTAACCCTCCATGTGACCTCCATTTCTGTGGTTCTGCTCCTGTTCTCTTTGTTTGCTTAGTTTGCTTTTGTTTTAGGTATGGTTGTTACTAACTGTGAGTTTGATGTCTTTTTTTCCTGTTCATATTTTTTATCTTCTTTTTCTTAGATAAGTCCCTTTAACATTTCATATAACAAGGGCTTGGTGATGATGAACTCCTTTAACTTGGCCTTATCTGAGAAGCACTTTATCTCCCCTTCATTCTAAATGAAAGCTTTGCTGGATAGAGCAATCTTGGATGTAGGTCCTTGCCTTTCATGATTTGGAATACTTCTTTCCAGCCCCTTCTTGCCTGCAATGTCTCTTTTGAGAAATCAGCTGACATTCTGATGGGAACTCCTTTGTAGGTAACTATCCCCTTATCTCTTGCTGCTTCTAAAATTCTCTCCTTCATTTTTACCTTGGCTAATGTAATTATGATGTGCCTTGGTGTGTTCCTCCTGGGGTCCGACCTCTTTGGGACTCTCTGAGCTTCCTGGACTTCCTGGAAGTCTATTTCCCTTGTCATATTGGGGAAGTTCTCCTTTAGTATTTGTTCAAATAAGTTTTCCACTTGTTGCTCTTCCTCTTCCCCTTCTGGTACCCCTATAATTCGGATGTTGGAATGTTTAAAGATGTCTTGGAGGTCCCTAAGCCTCTCCTCATTTTTTTGAATTCTTATTTCTTCATTCTTTTCTGTTTGGTTGTTCCTTTCCTCCTTCTGGTCCACTCCATTGATTTGAGTCCCAGTTTCCTTTCCATCCATCTTGGTTCCCTGTGCATTTTCCTCTGTTTCTCTTATTGTAGTCTGCATTTGTTCATCTAATTTATGACCAAAGTCCACCAATTCTGTGACCATCCTGATCACCAGTGCTTTGAACTGTGCATCTGATAGGTTGGCTATTTCTCGGTCACTTAAAAAAAAACTGGCTCTGGGGCTTTTAGCTCTGTTTGAGCCATCTTTTTAATTTAATTTTTTTCCTTTGGTCTGGTCACACCTGTTACGTATGAGGGGCGGAGCCTTAGGTGTTCACCAGGGTGGGGCACCTCAGGCACTGGGTTGTGACGTTGTATGTGGGGGTGGGGTCCAAGAGGGAATAATGGTGCTCTCTCCGCTCTCTCTAGGACTTCCGTCCCCTTTGCCACTTCCCACAAACAAATTGGGTCCTTCTGGTGCTGGCTCCTAGGTGGGTGGGCTTGTGTACTTTCTTGGACTCTGTGTGTTTCCCCAAGGAGCCTCCTGTGAGGCTGAGTGAATCTCCCGGCCTCAACTCCCACAGGTGTTTTCAGTCAGTGCCTTTAGGCTTTGTTTCCTAGCGCTGGGTCCCTGGGTTGCGCAGTCTGTGTCACTGCCTGTTTTTGCTTAGTTTGCGCACGAATGTGTGGTTGCGGACAGCCAGTTGCCTTGCGTGTCTCACAGGGTCTGCTCATTGCTTCCCGCTCCCAGGGTCTCCCACCGGTCCATCAGCTGCCCCTGTGCTTCTGGGGTCCGCCAACTGCCGGCTGCACCCTGGGTGCCCATGTCTGCCAGCCACCGATTTTTCCTGCCGGTACCCCTCGACCCCTCTCCGTAGGCCTCCGACTCCGCCCCTCCTTACCGGTCTGGATGTATGGTATCCAGATTTCCATTCGGTTCATTTCTCTCTGTTCTGGTTGTTTTTTGTTTGTAAATTCTTGTTGTCCTTAGTTTTGGTCGCACGAGGAGGTACAATGCGACCACATATGCCTCCATCTTGGCTGGAAGTCGAAGTTAGATTGTTTATTTGAGCATTTCTTGTTTGTTTTTTATTTGTGATGGGTCTGTATGCTATGAATTTCTCTCTTAGTACTACTTTCCCAATGTCCCACAGATTTTGGCTTGTTGTGTTCACATTTTCACTAGTTTCAAGGTATCTTTTGATTTCTTCCTTGCTCTCATTGTTAACCAATTCATTGTTTAATAACATGTTATTTACCTTCCATGTCTTTATGTGTTTTTCAGTTTTCTTCTTGTGATTGATTTCTAGTTTCATAGCAGTGTGGTCAGAGAAGATCCTTGATATGATTTCACTCCTTTTAAATTATTGAGACTTGTTTTGTATCCTAACATTCAGTGTGTCCTAGAAAATGTACCATGTGCATTTGAAAAGTACGTATGTTCTGCTTTGCAGTGAAATGCTCTAAAAATATCAATGAAATCCATTTTATCTATGGTGTCATTTAAGGCTGCTGTCTCCTTATTAATTTTCTGTCTGGAAGATAAATCCATTGCAGTTAGTGGTGTGTTAAAATCCCTAACTATGACTATAATTCTAACAATCTCTTTATGTCCATTAAGATTCGCTTTACATATTTAGTTTCTCCTAAATTTACGCACCAAACATGGGGGTTATATTCTCTTGTTGATGTTCTTTTTATCATTATATAGTGTCCTTCTTTATCTCTTACTATAGCCTTGGTTTTAAAGTCTTTTTTGTTGGGTATAAGTTCTGCTACCCCAGGATTTTTTTTCTTTTTCATTTGCATGAAATATCTTTCTCCAACCCTTTACTTTTAGTCTGTGTGTATCTTTTCTTTTAATACATTTTATTGGTTATGTTATTACAGTTGTCCCATTTTCCCCCCTTCACTCCCCTCCACCCTGCACACTCTTTCCCACTCACATTCCCCCCCTTTAGTTCATGTCCATGGGTCATACATATAAGTTCTTTGGCTTCTACATTTCCTATACTATTCTTACCCTCCCCCTGTCTATTTTCTACCTACCATCTATGGTACTTATTCTCTGTATCTTTTCCCCTCTCTCTTCTTCTCCCACCCACCCCTGTTGCTAACCCTCCAGGTGATCTCTGTTTCTGTGATTCTGTTCCTGTTCTAGTTGTTTGCTTAGTTTGCTTTTATTTTTGTTTTAGGTGTGCTTGTTAATTGTGAGTTTGCTGTTTTTTTACTATTCATATTTTTTATCTTCTTTTTCTTAGATAAGTCCCTTTAACATTTCATATAACAAGGGCTTAATAATGATGAACTCCTTTAACTTGACCTTATCTGGGAAGCACTTTATCTCCCTTCCATTCTAAATGAAAGCTTTGCTGGATAGAGCAATCTTGGATGTAGGTCCTTGCCTTTCATGACTTGGAATACTTCTTTCCAGCCCCTTCTTGCCTGTAAGGTCTCTTTTGAGAAATCAGCTGACATTCTAATGGGAACTCCTTTGTAGGTAACTCTCTCCTTATCTCTTGCTCCTTCTAGGATTCTCTCCTTAATTTTAATCTTGGGTAATGTAATTATGACCTGCCTTGGTGTGTTTCTCCTGGGGTCCAACTTCTTTGGGACTCTCTGAGCTTCCTAGACTTCCTGGAAGTCTATTTCCTTTGCCAGAATGGGGAAATTCTCCTTCTTTGTTCAAATAATTTTGCACTTGTTGCTCTTCCTCTTCTCCTTCTGGTACCCCTATAATTCGGATGTTGGAATGTTTAAAGATGTCCTGGAGGTCCCTAAGTCTCTCCTCATTTTTTTGAATTCTTATTTCTTCATTCTTTTCTGGTTGGATGTTTCTTCCTTCCTTCTAGTCTACACTGTTGATTTGAGTCCTAGTTTCCTTCCCATCACTGTTGGTTCCCTGTACATTTTCCTTCATTTCACTTAGTGTAGCCTTCATTTTTTCATCTAATTTGCAACCAAATTCAACCAATTCTGTGAGCATCCTGATTACCAGGGTTTTGAACTGTGCATCTGATAGGTTGGCTATCTCTTCATCGCTTAGTTATATTTTTTCTGGAGCTTTGATCTGTTCTTTCATTTGGGCCTTTTTGTCTCAGTACGCCTATTACGTATAAGGGGTGGAGCCTTAGATGTTCACCATGGCAGGGCAACCCATGTGACACTGTATGTGGGGGAGGGTCCGAGAGGGAATAATGGCGCTTCTCTGCTTTCTGCAAGATTTCAGTCACTTCCCCCGCTACCCACAAGCAAATTGGGCCCTTCTGGTGCTGCTTCCCCGATAGGTGGGTTTGTGTACGTTCTAGGACCCTGTGGATCTCTCCAACGGATTTTCCTGTGAGGCTGGGAGTTTCTCCTGCTGCCACCTCAACCCCACAGGTGTTTTTACTCAGAGGTTTGAGGCTTTATTTCCCCGCTAGAACCCTTAGTTGAGCAGACTGTCCAGCTCCCCAGTTGTTCCTCCCAGTTTATCTGCACGTGAATGTGGGACCGCCCAGTCCGCAAGCCACTGCCTGGCTGGGTCCTCCTGCTGCTGCCTTGCCGGCCAGCTGCAACCTTTAGCACCTCACTCCACAATCCGCTGCCTCACTGGGTCCACTAGCCGCTGCCTTGCGAGGAGTCCTCTCTGCCCGGATGCCCATCTCTGCCCCTCCTACTGGTCTGGATAAATGTGTCTTCTCTAACTCCTTGGTTGTCAAACTTCCATACAGTTCAATTTCTGTCAGTTCTGGTTGTTTTTTGTTTTTAAATTGTTGCCCTTTTGGTTGTGCGAGGAGGTGCAGTGTGTCTGCCTATGCCTCCATCTTGGCCAGAAGTCTCTTCTCCTTCTTGTTAAAACAGGCCCTTTAACATTTGTTGCAGTACTGGTTTGGCTAAAAACTCCTTTAGCTTTTACTGGTCTAGAAGCTCCTTATTTCTCCTTCAATTTTAAATGATAGCCTTGCTGGGTAAAGTAGCCTTGGTTGTAGGCCCTTGCTTTTCATCACCTTGAGTATTTCATGCCACTTTCTTCTGGCTTGAAACAGTTCTCTTGAGTAATCAAATGACAGTCTGATTGTGCTCCCTTGTATGTAACTACCTGCTTTTCTCTTGGGGGTTCTAAGATTCTCGCCTTATCTTTAAGCCTTGTCATTTTAATTATGATGTGTCTTGGTGTATGCCTCTTTGGGCCCAACTTGTGTGGGACTCTGAGCTTCCTGGATTTGTGTGACTTTTTTCCTTCACCAAATTAGGGAAGTTTTCAGTCATTATTTCTTCAAATAGGTTCTTGATCCCTTGCTCATTCTCTTCTCTTTCTGGTATTCCCATAATGCAGATATTGTTACGCTTCATGTTGTCCAAAATGTTTCATCAGGTCTCCTAAATTTTTTAAGTGCTTTTTCCCTTTTGCTGCTCTGCCTAGGTGTTTTTTTTTCTGCCTTGTCTCCCAAAATACTGATTTGATCCTCTGCTTCATTTAACCTACTGTTTAAATTCCTTCCAGTGTATTATTTATCTCAGATATGGGATTCTTTATTTCTGACTGGCCCTTTTTTATGGTTTCTATGTCTTTTTTCATGTTATTAAGTATCCTTAAATCATTCTAAACTCTCTATCTGATAAATTGCTTGCCTCCATTTCACCTAGTTCTTCTGGAGAATTGTTCTTCCATTTAGAGTCTTTCTCTTTGTCTTTCCATTTTGGGTGCTTCTTTGTATTTTCCACCTTAGATGTTAAACTAATCAGCCTTCAAACAGATCAGTTGTTAATCTAATCAAGCTGTGATCAGCAGTCAGGCTTAAACTCCACAGGGTGGGGCAGAGTAATTTCCACAGCTGGAGCTATTGCTTCCCCTCAGGCTGATGCTGCTTGAAGGTGAGTGCTCTGCCTGAGAAAGATGACTCTGTAATATGGGGGATGACTGAGCACAGGGATCCTGGCAGCTGTTCCTTCAGTTTCCTCGGACTCTGCCTAAGCATCTCTGGTCCAGTCTGCCCTCCCTCTGATGGAGTGCAGGGTGTCTCCAAACGAAATTCTGTGCATTGACCCTTTGAGAGACTTTCTGCATCTCTGGCCATCTCTCCCTGGAAGACAGAAACCCTGCTGCTTTTCACAGCTGGATGTGATCTGGGCTCCTTTCAGGCTCTGGTGCTATAGGCTGAGGAGTCCAGCTTGTAGTTTAGACCCCACACTTCTCAGGGGGACCCCCGATCCCACTGAAATATCCCTCTGGCACTTCAGCTTCTGTCCCTTGGAGCCAGGCCAGCCCTCTCTTGCCTCCTCTGCACTCCATACCAGTCACATTGTGGTGAAGTGGTTTCTTCTGCCTGTCCTTGGTTATAAGGCTTCTCTCCAGCTAGTGTTCAGTGGTTACTCAGGATGCTTTCTCTACAATTTAGTTGTAATTCCAGATTTGTCCTGGGAAGAGGTTAGTGTAGTTTCTGTTACTCCTCTGCCATTGTGTTTGATTGATTGCTATTCTACAGAGCTGGTTACCCTAACTAAATAAATATTTGTAGGAAAGAGACAGGAATATAAATACCCAGAATTTTAAGACTGTAAGGTCTATGTGGAAAGCAGGACAGTGATTCTGTATTTAAACCTGTACATATTATTTTGATTAGGTTGGAGTGATCGATTTTTCCCTCTACCTTAAGGATGTACAGGATCTTGATGGTGGCAAAGAGTAAGTACTGCATTGTATGCTGTTCACATTTTTAATGACATTCCAGCAAAGAATGCTACATTTGTTTTAGCTTTGTTTGAAATTCTAGCTTTTATTTATCTATTTTTTATTTTAAAGAATTTTAAGATTTTATTTATTTCTAGAGAGGGGGGAAAAGAGGGAGAAAGAGAGGGAGAGAAACATCAGTATGTGGTTGCCCCTCATGTGCCCCCATGCCAGGGCCTTGGCCCACAACCAGGCATGGGCCCTGACTGAGAATCAAACCGGCGACACTTTGGTTCACATGCCAGTGCTCTGTCTACTGAGCCATACCACCCAGGGCTATCTATTTTTCATAACAGAGGTGATATATTAATTTTCCCATTGTGTGAGGAATTAAGCTCTACAGAACACAGGGTACAAGTGAAATATCTCCGTTCACACTGTCCCCTCGTCTCCATCCCACTGCCACTGCCAGGGCGGAGGCGGGGCGGGAAGGATTTCATTCCAGGATTTTTTTAAAAATTACCCTGGAACAAATAAAGAAAAGAGAAAGAAAGCAAACAGTGTGTAAAACCTGGTACCATTTATGTTCTGATAACAACACATACCCCTATTTGTATGCTGTGCTTCCACACGCATGGACTGCTTGCTTGTGGAATGGCACGCAGACCTGACCACAGTGCTGCTGGTGAAGAGAGCAGAAGGGAGAGGCACTGGAAACCCTCACCAGTGGGTTGCATTGGACCATTTCACATGTCATTCAAACGTCTTCCCGACAAGGAGCCCCCATCTCAGCGCCTTGGGACCAGTAGGAACCTTGTTAATGCTTCACGTACTCTCCTTTAAGCTTAAACAAAATATGTTCTTTATATAAAAAGAACAGGAAATAAATGGATTATCCTTTAGTAAGGGAATAATTGAATGAATTACAGAACATCCATAATATTCCACTCTGATATATCATGAAGACCTAAAAACAGAACAGATTTGCCCTGACCAGTGTGGCTCAGTAGGTTGGGCATTGTCCCGCAAACTGAAAGGTCTCTGGTTTGATTCCCAGTCAGGGCACGTGCCTGGGTTGCAGGTTTGGCCCCCAGTGTGGGCACATGCAGAAGCCAACCGATTGATGCTTCTCTCTTACACTGATGTTTCTCTCCCTTTCTTTCTTCCTCTCCCTCTCAAAAAAAAAATCCAAAAATAAATAAGTAAATACAGAATAGATTTGGCTATTGGTATAGTTGATGTAGAGGGATTTCCACAAGGTATTACTAAGTGAGAAAAGTATGATACTGGCAATATATACCTGTATATGCCATTTTTTTAGCAAACTCAAAAAGCCCCTGCTATTTGTTTTATGTTTTAATTGCATGGTACACATACATACAAGGTAGATAAATAGATATGATGGTTATATGCACGTAGGATGCTCAACAGGCTGCATGTGGGTTACCTGGAAGAGTGAGGTAAAGGGCAGAACAGGTAAAAGGGAAAAGTGACCTCACTGAGAAACAAGTACAGTGCCGTGGCGTGAACCTGGGTGTAACGTCCTATTTATGTGCATGTGCACGTGTGTATATAAAGAACTGGGGCTGGCTAACTTTAAAATGTTCAAGTCTTTTTTTTAATGCAGACTGATCAGCTTTGTGTTTCCACATGTTGGTCTCCTTTTCTTAGCCAGCCTCCCTCCTTCAGTATAGCAAGGGCATCTTCATCTGCCCCAGGAGCCACTTGCACATGGCGGTTGGGGTCCCCACCTTGCATGCCACAGCTTTCCTTTTCGCCAGCAGCCAGCCGGTTGCACAGGGCACCTGCTCTCCAGGCCAGTTGTTTCCACTTCTGCCCACCAGCCTTGCTGTCTCTTCTCTCAGGGCCCTGCAGACTTTCCTAAGTTCTTTTCTCTTGGTTTCCTGATGACATTTGTACTCCTACAGGGTGATTGGAAGGTTGGGGGTAAGTTACAAAGTGTTAATTCTTAGTGAAAAGAACTTCTTTTTATGCTCTTTTTTAAAGGCATGAAAGAATTACTGATGTCCTTGATCAAAAAAATTATGTGGAAGAACTGAACCGGCACTTAAGGTAGGGCTCCCTCCTTTCTCCAGTATTGCAGTTCATTCTCAGTACCTGATAATTATTTCATGGGACTTTTTAGAGTTGCCATGTATTTATTTATTTATAACTAAATTTTTTCCCAACCAAGAAAAAAGAGTATTTGCGCCAGGTTCCCATGAGCAGACTGGAGAAGTTGGATCTCTTGATAAAGAGCTTTTGGGAATTCTTCAGTTCTTTGCTCTGTGCAGTTACACAATTTAGAGAGCCCATAAATAAAACCTCACCTCTCCAGCCCTCACCCCACAGCCACTAGGCTGGCAGTCACTGCCATGGGCAGCACTGTTGCTGCTGGGAATCAGTACACATCCCTCTAGCATATTGCGGCAGGAAAAGACAGGGGAGAGCCACTGGGCCAGAGCTCCAAGAGCATTCAGTAGCCATAGGTGACATCCTTATCTTGTTTTTTCATTTTAATTGGAAAGCCGCTGCTTCTATGTCTCACAAAACACCAGGCACTGGAGATTTGGTGGCAGTGGGCAGAGAGCCTCTTTTTCCTGTCTTTGGGTGACATTGTTCTCTGCCTGAACCCCCTTGGAGAATGTACAGTGCACAGTAGCAGTGCTTCTCAAAAGCCACCCCTCTGGCCCCGGGAGCTGGGGTGGCAGGCGAAGGAGCTGGCACTCCCCGCAGCACATACGAGGGAAGTGCTGCTCCAGTTCTCCATGAGTGCCATGTTGGCTGTTATTTTGAAAGAGATTCTTGATCAGTTCCTAGTTTATTGAGAATTTCTATAAGGAATGGATGTTGAATTTTATCAAATGCCTTTTAGCATCCAGTAAGGTAATTGTGACTTTTCTCCATTAATCTGTTGATGTGATCTAGTTTATGAATGGACTTCTTTACACTGAGCCTTTCCTGAATCACAGGAACAAACTCTGCTTGATCCTATTTTTAATAATTTAATTGTTCTCTTAACATGGGGCTTGACCTGACCATCCTAGAGTCCTTCCCCAGTAGCCTTGGCAGCAGGGCTCTGAGCTTCCCCAGGGAGCTGAGAGGCCTGGCCTCATCTGGTTTGAGGCTCAGAGTGCATGGAGGCGGAATCTGGCCAGTGCCTCAGTGTTTCTCAGTTGTTAGTTCATCTCTGTCTTCTTTTCTGGAAGATCCGCCTTTTCTGGTCATTTATGTTTTCTGAGAAAATGCAAATTTCATCACTGTTTTCTAAGTTGTATAGTTGGTGTAGAAGGGACAACTGTAGACTCTTGAACTTTTAGTTTCCTCCATAGCTTTTGTTTTGTTCTCTTTTTCATTTTATGCCCTTGGATTTTTATTTTTCTTCCACCCAATTTTTTGGGGAGTGGAGTGAATCAAGCCTTGTCATTGAGGGGGACTCGAGGGAAGGTCAGAGGACTGGAAGGACCGTCCTTAGCCAGGCTGGGGCCTCCCTAGCTTCCCTGTGGCAGAAAAGCTCCCCTGCCCAACTCTCTGGCCTGGCCAGCAGTGTCTCTGCTCCTTGCAGGTACAGGGGTCCTGGGTGGGCAGGAGGGTCCCTCCCCCAAAAGTGCAGGCTCTGGGGCCACAGCACCAGGCTCAGCCAGGCTGTCCCACCGTAGGAGTGTGAATGTGAGTGAGATTTTTAATACAAAGATATGGGGCTCTTGTCTGTAAAACAGGTGATACAACTCACCTTCCAGAGTTGTGGGAGCATCAGATGCACTGAAAGGGCTCAAAGCAAACGGGCTGGCATGCGACCCAGAGAGAAAAGGTACTGCTGTGGCTGCTCACTCAGTCCACTCCAGCAGGCCATGTGGTTTTCAGTGCGAAAGGAGTAGGTATTATTTGAGGAACATTTGGGCAAAGTATAAAAAGATTTATAAATCACCTTTGATCCTACTACCCAAAAGGACCAATATCTTGGTATGAGTATTACTTTATAGATACATGACTGCCAACACATTTTGTTTCCCATATATTGTGTTGGGGAGAAAAACTATTTTCTTACCAATTGACTGGAAAAAATGGGTGGCATATTTTGGGGAGGAAACACCGCAAGCTGGTCAATGAAGGTAAACGCACATACGTGTATAGAACCGTCACCAGAGTTCATGGGAGACACTGACTGCATTTCCCGGAGGAAGTCTCGGAATCGGTAGCTCATGGTCACGGGCCTGGAAAGCAGCCCTTTCATTTCATGTTTACTTAATATTGTATTTTCTATAGCTGCACAGTTGGGGATCTTCAAACCAAGATAGATGGCTTGGAAAAGACCAATTCAAAGCTTCAAGAAGAGGTTTGTAACTTATTGAAACTCAGAACTGAGTAGCCCACGGTTGAGAGCAATGGTGTCGCAGGCGTCCTGAGGAGCGGCAGCTGGAGCTGCGCGCGGGACAGGCATTCTCCCATGTCTGGGCTCCGCAGGGCCACCCTGCACCGGGTGACCTGGGCTGGTAGCCTCTCCCGCATTCCAGTGCACGCACTGCCCTCCCTCTCCCGGACTCCCCTAAGTTTTGAGCTGAAAGCGCCCTGCCCATGCCTCCCTCCCTGCGGCCTCGAGGATCAGCCTCCAGCAGAGTGGTCTTCCTCTGCTTTCTCACTAGGGAGAGCAAGTGCAATGACGGAGTGGAGGAGGAGGGCTGAGCCCGGGGGGTAGCAAAGCTCGCTGCTGGGGCTGCTGTCTCCTCTGTGGACACGCCCTGTCCCCTGCTAGCTTAGCCTCTCTCAGGCTCTCCGCAGGTCGCAGCCCCTGGCTGCCTCCAGGGAGGCAGAGGACTGTGAGAGGAGCTGGCGAGTCCGCCCCACCCCAACCCGAGGGAGAGACTCAGCCACGCCTCTGGGTGGGGGCGCCCAGTGGGAGGTTCGCTGGAGCTTACTGCGCTCTCCTGCGGGGCCAGCACCTTGCGCCTCTAGGAGAAGGGCTTGGGGCTGTGGGAGGAGAGGAAGTTCAAGGGCGGCGCCCTTCAACACACAGCTCAGCAGAGTCCTGCACCCCGTGGTAGCTGGAACTGGCCAAGAGCTCACTTCGCCTCAGTGGGGTGGCCTCGGGCCTCAGCGTACATGGCAGGTGCTTGAGTTCTCATCTCCCACGTGGAGATGATTCACACCTTAAACTCTAATTAATGCCATCCTAATTAGAATACAGATTGCATTCAACTGGTCTCACGGAACGGCGCCCCAGGCAACAGCAGGCATGTGGCGGGCACTCAGGCTGTGGGAGCTGGTTGTCGGACAAGCACTTTCATTGTGTTCTCCCGGACAAGGTGGCACGCTTCCAGGGAGGGTCTAATTCAACTTGTGAACCTAAACGACTGACTTATTCTTTCTTCAGAGGAAACCATTGTATCGTGTTAGACGCGTCCTTCAGAGAAAAGTATGCCTCTGTCCCTGGTGTGCACTCTGTATTTTCAGGCACTGAAAGGGGAGTTAGCTTATGGTTTTTGCCTGTGTCTCCCCTTGGGGAGACTTGTCCCTCCTGTAAAGCCTTGGCCTTTCCTGCCTTGCAGTGGCAGTGCCATGCAGAAACCCCGTTCTGGATTCAGGGCCTGCGTGGACTCGGCTTCTCCCGACTGGGAGAAGGCGGAGGGCGCCGTGCTTCAAGGTCCGTTAGTGAGAAGCGCGCTAGGAGCTTGGCCAGGGGCCGAGGGCGGAGGCCCCGCTGTGCTCTCTCCTCCAGCCTCCTCCTCTCAGGCTGCGCTCAGAAGTGGGATGAGGCGGGCTGGCTGGTGAGCTTGCCCCTCCCTCCCCCTTGCCTCTCCCGACACCCTCCCGACACCCTCCCGACACCCTCCCCTCTCCCTCCCCGGGGCTGTGAATGTCCCCTGCTTCTGTCCCCCTATCTCCAAACCATGACAGCTCATTCAGGGAGAGGAAGGTGCCTTCCTCGGGCAGACTTTAATGGTGAGGTGGTGATTCCTGCCCCAGAATGCTTTAATTCTTCCTCTCATTATAAAATATCCTTTTGCTCATTGGCTGGAAAAATTGAAAAGAATAAAGAATCAGAAAAAAGCTCATAATCCCTTGGCCAAGTAACAACTCTTTTACCATGTGGTGTCTATAGCCCCCATCTTCTCTTAAGCACTTTTAACATAATTGAATTTTTAAATTAAGGAGTGAGAAAATACAAACAATATAACCTATTTTATTTTCATATTGGCAGTATAACTGTTCTCAAATTACTAAATATTTCTATTTTATACTTCCATTGTAATTTACTAAACCATTTCTCTAATATTGGATGGTCAGGCTGTTTCTAATGTCTTGCATCCATAAATCTTTGCCTGTATTATGTAGTATGCGATCACTTCTATAAAAGGAGAAAAATGGGGGAGGGCAGAGATTGCTAAGGGCAGCAGTGGGAAAGATTTTATTATATACAGTTACATCTTTGATTGTACCATGTGAATATAATATCTATTCAAAACAGGAAATGAAATTAAAAATAAAATATCAAGTATGTGAAAATAAATTGTTGATTGTAAAGATGCCAAATGTTAGACTTTAATTTGAAATTTACAATTCATGCTGATACTAAGAAATACAAAAACCTTCCTTAATCAGCTTTCAGCTGCAACAGACCGGATTTGTTCACTTCAAGAAGAACAGCAGCAATTAAGAGAACAAAATGAATTAATCCGTGAAAGAAGTGAGAAGAGTGTAGAGGTAAGAGCTTGGCCTCACGGTCGTTCCGCACTCAAGCAGGTCCCTCACAGCTCTCACTCACGGTGTAACCACAGCCTGCCCTCAGGGAGCCTCCTGCTGCTGTGCCTCCCTGGCATCCTCAGGCCTGTGAGCCACGTGGAGTTTCCTGAGCACCTGCTCCCTCACCTCTGGGCCTTTGCACACAGATGCTCCCATTCCCTCTTCCACTCCTGATCCCACGCTGGCTCCTCTGGGACACCATGCCCTGCACCCGCCTGTGGGCCTCAGCCTCCTCCCATGTCCCCACAGGTCTTTGCACCTCCCACCCTTATTTGTTTGCTGTTTTGTAGAATCTCTGGCTTGCTCACCTGATGATTTGAAAGTAGAGACCATATCTGACCCATCTCAGAATTCTTCCAGTGCTAAAAACATGCTCGATAAATACTGAATGGTGGATTGACTGGGGCCTTGCCCACCAAAAACAATTGTTCTGTTTTGAAAAAAAGTAAAGTTAAATTGTTTTCTGAACCTAAATTTTATTTTTAAAAAATCTATTGGTTTACCCTGGCCAGGTGGGTCAGTTAGTTGAAGCATCGCCCTGTTCACTCACCAAAAGGGTGAGGGTTTGATTCCCGGTCAGGGCACATGCCTGGGTTGTGGTTTGATTCCTGGTCTGGGTGCATATGAGAGACAGCCAGTCGATACTTCTCTCTCATACACATTGATGTTTTTTTTCTCTCTTCCTCTCTCTGTAAAATCAATAAAAACATGTCCTTGGGTGAGGATTTTTTCAAAAAGTTAAAAATCTATTGGTTTGTTCTCATCCTGAAGTTCAGATATTTCAAATAGCTTTAACATACTTTTTAAAGATTTTGTTTTTATTTATTTTTAGAGAGAGGGAAAAGGAGGGAGAAAGAGGGAAAGAAACATTGGTGTGCGAGAGAAACATTGATCAGTTGCCTATCTCATGTCTCCAATTGGTTACCGGTCCTGCAACCCTGCCATATGCCTGACTGGGAATCGAACCAGTGACCTTTCAGTTTGCAGGCTGGCATACTGAGCCATACCAGGCAGAGCAGCTTTAACATTTTAACCTTTCTGAATTATACTTAAGAAATAGAAATTACACTACATTATTTTAAAATTATGGTATATTTTGCCCTGACTGGTATGGCTCAGTGGACTGAGTACTGGCCTGCAAACCAAAGGGTGCCCTGATTCCCAGTCAGGGCACGTGCCTGGGTTGCAGGCCAGGTCCTCAGTAGGGGGCTCTCAAGAGGCAACCACACACTGATGTTTCTCTCCCTCTCTTTCTGCCCCCCCTTCTCCTCTGTCTAAAAATAAATAATAAAAATCCTTTTTAAAAATTAAAATTATGGTATATTTTTAAATACTTTATAGTTGGCTGGCTTCCTGTAAACAAACCTTTTCTCTCGGTATTCTTGTCGGGTGCAGATAACAAAACAAGACATAAAAGTTGAGCTGGAGACTTACAGGCAGACTCGGCAGGGTCTGGACGAGATGTATAGTGACGTGTGGAAGCAGCTGAAGGAGGAAAAGAAAGTCCGTCTGGTGAGTTGCAAGCCTGAGGGTCTTCAGAAAGGATTCCCTAGAGGCCCAGTGAGTGATTTCTTCAGCACTTTTCACCTGTGTGCATACCCTAGTGACACCCACAGACAGTCCAAAATTGTCCCTTTAAAAAAGAAGGCTGCATTTACCACCCAGCTCGGCATTGTTACTTATATTTTCCAATTTTGTAAACTTTCTCAGGGATTGCTGTGAAACCAGACATGTATTCTTTACAATACATTTCCTTCATTCAGAGCCTCTGGTCTATTTCCATCTCATCTAAATGTCAGTGGCTGCTGATTCTTTATTAAACATAGTTCTTGCACCTGCTACACTTTGTTTCTTTGCTGCTTTGCATGGCTGTAGAGAACGTATGTCCTGAGTTACCCCGGACAGAGCCACTTCAAAATGGATTCACCTTTGTTGCCATAAACTAGCAAATCATTCTGGAAGTTCTAACATGGCAACATTGAGTTGATTTAGCACTGTGACACGGACAATCTTTCAGACTCTACCTTCTGATCTTAGGGTTTGAAGAACATGGTTGCTAGAACTCTAGGCACATATTGCCACCTGCCAGCATTCTGGGGACTTACAGAGCCAGTTTTCATTGTCAAATGAGAAAAAGGGGAAAACTTAACCTAGTTATGCTCTAGATAGACTTTTTCTAAATCTCCCTAACCTATTCTGACCTTGAGTTTATATTTTATGTATTGCCCAAGATACAGCCTCAGTTAAATTTATTTCTGTGTTCTACTTTAGTATCAATCTTTTCCTTGTTACTATCCTTTTAAGGAACTAGAGAAAGAACTGGAGTTACAAATTGGCATGAAAACCGAAATGGAAATTGCAATGAAGTTGCTGGAAAAGGATACTCATGAGAAGCAGGACACCCTGGTTGCCCTGCGCCAGCAGCTGGAAGAAGTCAAAGCCATCAATCTGCAAATGTTCCACAGAGTTCAGGTGGGAGCTGGCAGGGTCCACACCACAGCCCGGTCTCCTGCTGCTGTCTGCACACAGCCTCTCCGTCCGCTGTCCTGCACTGGGAGGCAGCAGCCACGTCTGCGAGCTCCCGGGATGTACCAGCCAGGTCCTGGGCCCTGTTACCTGTTACTGCATTTATCTTGTTTAAGTCCCAGCGATCCCTGGGAAAAATTGATAAAATGGGGGAAATGTCAGTGACAAGACAGAATGGAATGGCTGAGTATCCCCCGACCCCACCCCCCGGTGGCTGACCGGCAGAGCTGACACCTGAATTGTGCCTGCTGCTCCCGCACTGTCCCCTGCTGTCTGTCTCCTCCTGCTTCCATGGCTAATTGTTGGGAAAGCTGGCTAAGGACAGAAGCTGGTGCTGTCTTTTCAAAGCTCGGTGAGTCTCCAGGCCACGTCATGAGCTGCTCACCTCCTCTGTCACTTCAGGGTGGTCAAGGGAGCCAACCCAGAGAGGACCCGTCACACCAGACTGACAGGCAGAGTCTAAAGTCATAAAGTTTCCTTGCCCAGAAGCTCTCTGGAAGGATACCGTTCTGTGGTCTTTCTCCACACTTTTCATTTTCCTATTTTATTGCCAAAGCAGCCCCACTTGCTTTCTCATGGATGCAGTTTCAGGCTCACTTGTGAAAGACAATGTGAGAGTAAACAGTACAGAGAAACTGTTATTTTGTCCTGTCTTTTTAAAACTATCCCAGCATTATCATTGTAATAGCAACAGTGAAAAAAGAAAAGGGGAAAAAATTTAACTCTCCTAATACGTTGTCTATTTTAACTTTTTCTTTTTTCTCTTAGTCCTCACCCAAGGATATATTTTTCTTCCATTGATTTTAGAGAGAGAGAAGGATGTGCCCTGACCAGGGATCGAACCTGCAACCTTTTGGTATATGGGACGATATTCCAATCTCCTGAGCCACCCAGCCAGGGCTGTTTTGATTTTTTCATGTTTTCACCTGGTTTGGGGGAGTGTGGAGCTCTAATGTACCCTGTGTGTTAGGAGTGTGTAAACCACTTCAATAACTTAGCAGAACCTAAAGTAGAGTGGCATAAAAATACGGAAGTTTGAATGTTTGTCACATACAGTTATTTCCAAGGAGAACCTCTCAGACCAGCAGCTCTGCTCAGCACAGTCACTCAGCGACCCAGGCTAGTGGTAGCTCCAGCTCTCAAGGCCACTGTAGAGGTCACTGTTCTTGCTAGTGGAAGGTAGGGGAAAAGGCAAAGTCCAGCATCGGGTTTCCTCTCAAGCCACAAGTGGCAGACGTCTTTCCGTGCAAGGCCGCTTGGCTGCAGGGGCACCCAGGGCTGCTGTGTCTCAGCTACAAGGTACATGAAGGGGGGGACAGGTGTTGGTGGTTGTGGGTGTCCCAACCAGGCAGTGCCACCCAGTCCCTGCATCCTCTAGGCCTGTAGTCCCTGGTCAGGGACTACATTCCATCAAGCATTCCGTCAAGCTCACTCAGCCTGTGTTTGTACCAGAAGACATACTGTCACCTCCTGCTAGCCCACCCCACCCAGCCTGTAGTGGTGGAGTAGACACAGGACAGCCACAGAGAAGTGCCTATCTGGAAGGGGCAGCAGGGCAAGGGGCCCAAGGCAATCATACATTTTCTGGGCAGAAAGTGTGAAGGCTGCCCAATGGGCAGAGGCACAGCTTCTTAGCGTGTCTGTCCATTGCTTCTGCTTCTAAACAGCTTGGCAGTCTTCCCTGTAGCTCCTGAGAGGTCTGCCCTCGGTGGCAGCACGTGTGAGCAGCCTCGGGGGGGCATGCCTGTGCAGGCAGCCACCAGCTTTCCTGGCCAGGTTGTGGGCTCAGTGTGCTTGCCCTGGATGTCATGTTGGGGATCAGCTGCAGATGCTCTTCAGGCCTGACTCCTGGGCTCTCTGACAAGGAGGTGTCCGTAGCTACAGCCTCTGTTCTGTTATCTCCCCTCAGTCTGGGTGTGTGTGACCAGTTTGTTGATTTATTCATTGACACCGTTCCTGTGCCCACTTCATTTCTTTGCTCTTTTGGTGTCTCTCCCGCTCTCGTGTTAATGGCCACTCATCTAAAGCAGCAGACCAAGCAGTGAGGGAGGCCCCTAACCTCACCCTTCCCACGGGGGGGTCCCAGGGTCTCCGCTGCACAGTCTTTAGTCTCCTCTCTCTCACGTCGGTCAGAAGCAGCTGGCTTTTCTAACCCACAAGGCCCTTTCCTGCCTTTGGCCCCTCTGCTCCCACCATCTCTGGACAAACCCCTTTTCACAGTGCCGGTTCAGACCCTGCCGCGCCTGCTTGCCCATGCCTGCTCGCACCCTGGCTCTTCCCAGCCCCTTCCCCAGGAGCTGCAGCATGGCTGGCAGGGATCTGTCTTCCAAGTTTGGGCCAGTGACAGTTTACTACCTGTTTGCCACCACTAACAACGGTCACAGCTTTCTGGCTAGAAATACCTGCTTCACATGGCCAGACCCCTGACTGCCGAGGCAGCACTGCAGGTGCTGGATCTCCCACAGCAACACCACCTCATGTCCCCTGGTGGCCATTGTCACTTGTCACCCTACCCTCCCCCCCGGGTACAGACGCGCAGGGCTCAGTTTGGGACACAGTATAGTTAGACACCTCTCTTGTGTTCTTATTTCCTCTTATCCCCTCCCTTACTTCTGTCCTCTTTCCGCCATGCTAACATTCTAAATGTTTATATTTCTTATTCCAAATCAGGTACCATTTTGTGGACATGAATCTTTTCTCTGTTCTGCCTGTTCATCTATTTTGGTTTTTAGATTTAATTATTGATAGATATGTATTTATTGCCACATACTATTCATATTTTTATCTTTTTTTTCTTCTTAAATAAGTCCCTTTAACATTTCATATAATAATGGCTTGGTGGTAATGAACTCCTTTAGCTTTTTCTTGTCTGGGAAGCTCTTTATCTGCTCTACCATTCTAAATGATAGCTTTGCTGCATAGAGTAATCTTGGTTCTAGGTCCCTTCTTTTCATCACTTTGAGTGTTTCTTGCCAATTCCCTCTAGCCTGCAAAGTTTCTGTTGAGAAATCAGCTGATAGTCTTACCGGAACTCTCCTGTAGGTAACTAACTGCTTTTCTCTTGCGGCTTTTTAAGATTCTTTGTCTTTAACCTTTGCTTTTTAATTGTGATGTGTCTTGGAGTGGGCCTCTTTGGTTCATTTTGTTTGGGACCCTCTGTGCTTCCTGGACTTGTATGTCTATTTGCTTCCACAAGTTAGGGAAGTTTTTTGTCATTAGTTGTTCAAGTAGGTTTTCAATTTCTTTCCCTCTCTCCTCCTGCTGGCACCTCTGTGATGTGAATGTTGTTATGCTTGAAGTTGTCCCAGAGGCTTTTTACACTGTCCTCGTATTTTTGAATTATTTTTTTCTTCTTGTTCTGATTTGTTGTTTTCTGCTTCTTTATCTTCTAAATCTCTGATTTAACCCTCTGCTTCATCTACTCTACTGTTGTTTCCCTATAAATTGTTCTTCATTTCAGTTAGTGTACCCTTCATTTCTTACTGGTCCTGTTTTATGCTGTTGATGTTCTCACTAAGTTCCTTGAGCATCCTTATAACCAGTATTTTGAACTCTGCATCTAGTAGATTGCTTGTCTCCATTTGGTTTAAGTCTTTTTCTAGAGTTTTATTCTGTTCCTTCATTTGGGACATGTCTCTTTGTCTCCTCATTTTGGAAGCCTCGTTATGTTTGTTTCTATATATTAGAGCTGCTACATCTCCCTGGCTTGGTAGAGTAGCCTAATGTATTAGGTGTCCTGTAGGGCCCAGTGGCTCAGACACTCCAGTCACCCAAGCTGGGAGTTCCGGGTGCCCCACCCCCTGGCCCCATGGGGGTGGAATACACCCTACTCTTGTAGTTGGGCCTTGATTGCTGTTGGCACATCAATGGGAGGGATTACTCCTAGGATGATTGGCTGCAAGGACTGACTGCAACCACTGACCACAGTGGAGGATCAGCTGTGCAGGGGTTGACCCCACAGAGCAGGACTTATTTCAGGGGGGCTCTGGTGCTCACTGAGTCTGCCCCTTGAGTGTGTCACGTGTAGAGTCTGCCCCTTGAATGGTGCTTCAGTGTGGTCTGAAGCTGTCCACTGAGTGCACTGGCTCTGGGGCCTCCCAGGAGGTGCAGGCCAAGGCCAGCCACCACCTGTGTTCTACCCAGGTCCACCCTGCCTGAACTACAAAGCGACCTGCAGGTGGCTATTACCTGTGCTGGGTTTAGAGTTGCACAGGAGAGGCCAGGCTGTGAACTGACTCCAGCTGCTGCTAGTGCCAGGCTTAGGGCCACTTAGCAAGAGGTGCAGGGCACCCTGAAGCCAGATGCTGCTTGTGTTTAGGGATTTCGGAAACGTAAGCTATGATGCGCCCTTAGTATGGGAGAGCCACTGTGAACAGCTTGGACGGGCCTGTAAGTTGGTGGGGTGGGGTCTCAGGGAATCGTCAGAGTGGGGCGAGCAGCATTAGCCAAAATGACGGAGGCTCAGGTTTGCCACCCGCCAGCTGGTTCTGTGTAGGGAGGGCTCAGAAAAGGAACAGTGGCCCCTGCCAGCACTTCTGCCTGGAGAAAGCTGCCCCTCCAGCTCTTGCCCTGATGTCTGACAATTCTGTTCCTCCCCACATGTCCCTGGCACTTTTTGCACTGCTAGCACACTGCTGGAGCTCAGATGGAGTGAGTCCTGATTAGTCTGCATGAGCCCTTTAAGAGGAACTGCCTGAGATTGCAGCAGCCCCCATCTCATTCAGCTTCAATCCCTGTCGATTCTCACAGCCAGAAGTCATGGGGCCTTCTCTTTCTGGCTCTGGAGCCCTGGGCTGAGGCCCATGATGTGGGGCTGGGACCTTTTACTCCTCAAGGAAAACCTTCACAGCTGAGATTTCCCTCTCAATATTTATCTGCCACAGGTGTGTGGGACCAGCCTCTTCCACATCTCTGCCCCTCTCACCAGTTTTGGTGTGGCAGCCCCTCTCACCAGTTTTGGTGTGGCAGCTTCTTTATATATCCTTGGTTGTAGGACTTTTGATTGATTGATTGATTGATTGATTGATGAGAAACACGATTTGTTATTCCACTTATCTATGCATTCATTGGTTGGTTCTTCATCATATCCTGACCAGAGCCTTGGCCTCTCCCTCTTGGCCTCTCTTTTTGTTGGTAACACTGGGAGCCTTGGTGCAGTGTGCCTTCCAGGGCCCTGGAGCAGAGCAGCTATGAATGAAATACTCCTGAAAGTGTTATGAAAGTACCAAGGGCACAGTCAAACCCTGCTGGACTAGGGGTGAGGGAGAGGCAGAGTCTGACCTCCTGGCCTTGCTTTTGTAGGATACAGAGAGCAGTTTACAGCAGAAGAATGAAGCCATCACCTCTTTTGAAGAAAACATCAATCAAGTTATGTCCAGCATGAAACAGATGGAAGAAAGGTAATGACTTCCCCCTGGCAGATATTCCCTAGAAAGTGCTAGGCACCCACTGAGCCTGGGGACCTACTCTCTCAGAAGCACAGGTGGGTTGGGGTGACTGGCCTTCACGCCCATAGTCCTGCCTAGCAAGGGGGGAGCAATGTATTCACTCAGTCAACCTTTTGGCTATTGGAGCACATCATCCTCTCAGGGGGTCAGGACTCTCCAGGGTGCTCCTTATCACTGTCACGTTTAAACATCAGGTCAGTAATGGATGAAAATAGAGTCTGAGAAAAGACTGACACAAATATGTGCGACTGAGTTTTTACAAAACTGCAAAGGCAGTTCAGCAGTGACATATCCTGGCTATCTGCCTTTTTGATAAATGATGTTGAAACAGACATTTATAAGCAAAAAATAACCTCAATCTATACTTCACACCTTTATGTAAAAATTAACTCAAAATGGATCATAAACTTATAAAACTGTAACACTTTTTGAAGAATATATAGAAAGGCCTTGTGACCTTGGGTTGGACAAAGATCTTCAACATGACATAAAAGCATCTCCCATGAAGGAAAATTTGGTAAATTGTACTTTACCAAAGTTAAAATTTTTTGTTCTGTGAAAGATGCGGTGAAGAGAATAAAGAGACAAGTTATAGACTGAGAGAAAATTTGTACACCACATACAAGGTGGGGCACAAGTAGGTTCACAGTCGTTCATATGGAAAATAATGTAATAATAAATAAAAGACAAGAATCAACTCCGGGTTTCATGTACTCAACTGTAAGCCTGCTTCTGTCCCCCCCTGTATCTGACAGAACACTGATGTCCAGTGTATATTTAAAAACTCTCAAAACTCAATAAAAAATCCTATTTTTAAAAGGACAAAAGATGAACAGAACTTCAGAAAAGAGCGCATGTAGACAGCAAAGGTGCACTGAGGAAGTGCGCATCAGATCACGTGGAGGTGCCCTCACACACCTGTTAGAATAGCCAGATACTGATGACCACACCCTGTGTTTGGCGAGGTGGTGGAGCGGCTGGAACTCTTGTACATAACCAGTGGGAATGCACAGTGCCACATCCAATTTGTAAAACAGTTTCGTACAATAAAACTGAACATTCTCTTACAGCACGACCTGAGAGTCCCACTCCTGGTTACTTGCCTAAGAGAAATAAAAACTTAAGTTCATACAAAGCTTGTACACAAATGTATAGCAGTGCTTTTCCTAATTGCCAAACACTAGAAGCGACCCAGACGTCTCTCTTCCAGGAGTGGGTGACCAAACCGGCACCCTTGGCACTGAGACACTAGTCACCCATGGGAAGGAATGAACCGCCGCTGCATAGGGCCTTGCGCTGACCCCAGAGATGTTAGGCTGAGAGAACGAAGTCGGCCTCGGGAGGTTGTGCGAAGTATAAAAATTGCATTGCTACGACATTATGAAAGAGACGGAGCCCTGGTGTCAGCGCAGCTTTGCCAGGGGTTGGGTGGGAAGAGGCAATGTGGCTTCAGGGGGCCACGCCAGAGAGTCTGGGGCCGTCGAACCACCCTGTGTCCTGGTGGCCTTGGTGGTTTCGTGGTCTTGACAAGTGCTTGTTGGACGGACGCACGAGTCAGTTTTACTGTATATTAATTTAAAATGAAAGGAAAACCTCAAGCTAGCCAGAATACAAACACTTCCCACATCAGATCAGAGCTCTGACCCTTGCCTTACGCAGCTGTGATTCCTTTGCCCAGGTTGCAGTGCTCCGAGCAGGCGAGGCAGGATGCTGAGGGGCGGGGCCAGCAGCTGCAGCAGGATCTGGGCCGCAAGACCGAAGCGCTGCAGGAGCGGCTTTCCCAGCTGCTCAGCCAATGGTGGGTGCCCCGGGGGCGGGGTGGGGCGAGGGCAGGCGCTCCTGCTCAGGTGGACAGTATCCCACCTCAGGGTTTACCCCTGCAAGCCTGGAGTTGGGATGGGAGCAGGTGTGCTGAAGAAAAGTACGAAGGCCAGTGAGAAAATGCCTCCCTGAGGCTGCATAGATGAGGCACACTCCTGATCATCGCCAGCCTCCTTTCCACCCCCAACCCAGTCTCCATCTGGGTTGTGGGTTCTTTTTCTTTTCTTTTTCTCTTTTCTTTTTAAAGATTTTATTTATTTCTAGAGAGAGGGGAAGGGAGGAAGAAAGAGAGGGAGAGAAACATCAATGTGTGGTCGCCTCTGGCGCGCCCCTACTGGAGACCTGGCCTGCAACCAAGGCCTGTGCCCTGACTGGGAATCCAACCAGGGATCCTTTGGTTTGTAGCCCGGCACTCAATCCACTGAGCCACTCCAGCGAGGGCTTGGTCGCGGGTTCTGCTGGGCACTCCTCCCCTTTCCTCCATCCTTGGACTTGGACTGGAGGGGGTACCTACTTGCTTCCTCCTGCATGTTCCCAGTGTGCCTCTGAATGTGCAGTTGGCTCCGGGGAAGATGGAGCTTGTCTCTGTGCTCGGTTGAGGAGTATAGAGGCTGGAGTCAATTCAGTTTCCTGTTGAATTCCGTTTCCTATGTGGTGTCTTGGGTTGGATTGTGGATTTTCCATGAAAATCTTCCACTGAGACTAACTCAGATTCATTTTGGGAAAACAGCTCAAGTCTAGAGAAAGAGTTGAAATCAGAAAAAGAGCAAAGACAAGCTCTTCAGCGAGAATTACAGTGCGAGAAAGACGACTCCTCCCTCCTCCGAGCAGAGCTGCAACAAATGGAAGGCTTGAAAAAGGTAAGATGGACAACCCTCGGGAGGAAAGAAGCTTTTAGCCTTTCCAGAAACTCCTGCCAAAGCGCCTGCCAGCATCGTATGACCCTGCATGACCACCCGCCACTGCAGAGCAGGCCTCCTGCATGCCAGTGGTACCAGGTCTGGGAGGCTCTGTCCCTGAACCTCAGGCCCTCTGCCCTGGGAGGAAAGGACCAGACAGATTGAAAGCCAGTGAGCTAACCAGAGACTCAGCGATGAGTGCTGGGAAGAGAACATAATAGGAAACTGTCCCCACAGTGGGGCTGAGTGTTCTGGGAAAAGAATGACAGGTAACCAGAGACTTGAAAGACAAGAAGAGAACAGTGTGAGGGTGTGTCATAGAGAGGAAGCAGAAAGAAGGTAGTGCGGCTAAGGCAGGATGAGCAGAGGGTGGGGGGAAGGGCCTTGAGCTGAGGCCTAGGGGTGGGTGGGGGGGGCGCTCAGAGCTGTGTAAATGAATTTGGGTTTTATTCTGAGCACACTAAGAAGCTGTTGGAGGGGCATAATCCATTTCATTTTAAGACTGTCACCAGCGACTTCGTGAAGAATGGGTAGTAAGCTTGCAAGAGAGAAAACTAGTAAACATTTTCAGCGAATGCCAGTCTGCATCTTCACCCTAGAGGTGGGTCGGCCACTCTGCCCAGGTTCAGGTGTCACAGGTCCTCGGCCATTTCCCAGGAAGCTGACTGAACCAGCTCCCTAACCCTTCCCCAGACCAGATCTGAGTCAAGTCTGCCCCCGAGTCTTCATCTTTCTCTGGGGATCTTGCCTCACCCAAAGATGTGGGGACGCTCCAGAGACTAGGCCAGTAGGGGGCCACAGGCACTGTCGTCTGATTGTGGAACGGGGCCAGCCTGAAGCTCAGGCAGTCTACAGGCTTTCCCTACTGTGCAGTCACCGTGTGTCTCCCAGGAAGGCAGAAGGGGCCTGAAGTCCTGGGCAGAGCTGGCTGCCACCTGGGAGCTGGGCGCACCTCCAGGACTTCTACCCAAGGCTGGTGCCAGACTCAGCACTGCCAAGCCTTTGGTGGCCTTCCTGTTCCCCACCTTCTCTGGAGGATGGTCCTTGGGTCCTTGGACTGGGGCAGCTTCATGGTGGTGGGTACTGCTGGACCGTCTGAGCCAAGAAAAGCCCTTTCGATTTCTGTTAAAAGTGTCCAGACCACAGGTGGCAAACATAAGACCTGCAGGCTAGTCCGGCCCTCCACTTTGTTTTATTGGCCCAGCACCTTGTTTCTGCATGGCGGCAGCATGGAGCTCTTGCCTAACCATTAAGGAGTACCATGTTTTTTAGACTATAAGATGCATTTTTTTCCTTCCCCGCACCCAAATTTGGGAGGAAAATGGGGGTGTGTCTTATGGTCCGAGTGTAGCTTACCTGGCTCACTGGGGGCTGGGGGGAGCGGTGGAGCGGGGTCACAGGTTATTAAATATTTTACCACATGTTTTTGCTTCAAAAATTTTTTTTTCCTATTTTCCTCCTCTAAAACCTAGGTGCGTTTTATAGTCCTAAAAAATACGGTAGTTACATTTATACAGTCCTAAAATCCCGTTCGGCCCTTTGAAAGCAACCTCGAGGCTGATGTGGCCCCCAGTGAAAATGAGCTCGACACCTCTGGCCTAGACCCTCTGTGACAAAGCCCGTCAAGCCAGGGGTGGGAATCACTAGGGAGGGGAGAGGTTCTTTAAGAGCCACTCAGAGAGGGGAAGAGAGACAACAAAGGGCAGAATAGGACTTCTAGAAAGTTCTGTGTCATGAAACATACCTCTTTTACTCCACTTCAAAATACTTTTAAAGTTTTAAATTCCACCCGCCCCCCCCCCACACACACATACACACACAAAGAAACAAAATTGCCAACAAGCCCATGTCCCCAGGCTCTGGGACTGAAGGCCCAGGGATGGCTGCAGGGCCACACGCACTGATCAGGGGTAGGCCCACGTTACTCTTCTGGGTCTTTGGCCCTCATCAGCCTGTGTCATTCAGGTGCACAGGCCCCAAATGGCACACATCATCAAGGCTGTCCCCTCACAAGCCACACCCCCACACACATAGCTCCCTCGAAGAGTGTCGGGGCCCTCAGCAGTCTGGCTATGCTCCAGCTATGATGAGCCTCCAGAGCTCAGCCTTTGTCAGCCTTATGTGTTCTCAGGAAATTGGACCAACTCTTTCCAAAAAGAGTTTGTTCAAATGAGCATTCGCTACTGCAAGCTTCCTATAATTTTGTTCAGAGTTCATCTGTGTATTTTCTGAGGTAGTTGTAAATTTTTAAGTCTTTTAATAGAAACAGGTAGGCAGAGCCTTCTTTGTCCTGTGAGGGTGACTGTTTTGAATGTGCCTCATGAAAGGAGCTGCTTCCTGTCCCATGTTGCTGTCCCCACACGGAGCCAGCTCCTCGCCTTCCATTTGCCAGTTCTGGAGAAGTAAGCCAAAGAAGGGTAATCCATGAAATCACCCTGTTTTGAAGGAGGTTAACACAACAAAAATGCCTTTTACTCTTAAACCATTCTTATCTGCTTGCTGCTGTGATTACTAAACCTCATGAAGGAGGGTTTTGACTTCTGTGCCCGGTGTCTGCTCTGTTCGCTTTAGGAGCTGCGAGAGCTCCAGGACGAGAAGGCGGAGCTCCAGAAGGTTTGCAAAGAGCAAGAACAAGCCCTCCAGGAAATGGGGCTGCACCTCAGCCAGTAAGAACCCGCCCCCGCTCCCCCCCAGGAAGAGTCACACCGGCCTGCCCACCACAGGGCTGAGTCCCACACCTGTGTCTTGTTGTCAGAAGAGGCAGAGACAGTCAGAGCGGGCCCCAGCAGTCAGGCCTTAGGGGGGGCACAGAGCCCTCCCGTTTACTAACGCAGCATCCGTGTCCCCAGGGAGCGTGAGGGCAGCTGAGAGGTCTGATCACGCAGCTGCAGTCAGACCCCAGGGAGCCCTGGGAGTACAGCATCCCAGCCCGCCAGGCTGCACTGCTTTCCCCAGGGGGATCCCTCACGCCCACCGGAGCCCTTCTGTCCCCACTGGGCGGTGCTGCAGGGGTGCACACCCTAGGGATTCTGTCTCCTCTTTGACTTGACCTTTCTCCCTGGTGTCCTTTCCTGTGGGACAGTGATGGCTCACACTGCAAACCATGGGGCTTGTCCACTTGTGTGATAATTTACATTTCCAAACCCAAGGGGACAGCTTTGTCCCCTTATGAATCAGGAGTTGGTTGCAAGTGACAGAAATCCAACTCAAACTGGCTTAAGCAAAAAAGGCCGTCAGGAATCAGTCTCTGCCTTCCACCTCTGCCATCCTGCCACTCAACTCACAGGTGGGCCTGGCACCCACTGGGGTAGACTGACGCTCAGTCCCTCCTCCAGCATCCCCACAGAGACCCCAGGTCGGCTCACTGTTCCCACCTGAGTCCTCACACCAGCACAGTCACCAAAGAGACGGGGCCTTGTGACCAGCACCCCAGGCTCAGGCCCAGTACCGAACATGCTGTGACCACATAGCTCCAGAGGTGGGACCAACATGAGAATGAACTGTAAACACACTGAAGCAGGACGCAGACAGGCACCACCTTAGGGTTTTCTCAGTCTAGAAAGTTGCCGAGTCTACATAAGGCAGTGCTCTGGGCTGGCCCACAATAGTATAAAGAAAAGTAAGGAGGGAAGTGTTATGGCTGTGGTGGGAATGTGAGGCACAGATTCTACCCTAATTGTCCTATTTTTCTAGACCAACTCAGGGCAGCTGATCACCCCTTCCACCCAGAGGCCTGCCTGCCGCCTCTCCACTGAGTCCCCTGCACTGCTCTCTCCCAGCCACTACTTGCCCTATCCAACCTGAGGGCACTCCCAGGCAGGGGGCAACAGTGGTATCCACCCTGCACTTGGAGCACAGGCAGCTCTGAGGATATCCAGGAGAGTAACAAGCACCAGAGGTGGAGGCTGCTTTACAGCTGGTTCCTTGGTGTTCAGAGAGCAGGTGGGAAGGACAGCTTGGGTGCAGCCTGCTGTGCCCCTGCATACCCCCTTCTCAGGTGGCTAGCACCCTCTTCTCTCTACCTGCCCTCTTCACATTGGACAGACCATAAGCAATGAGAGAGCACCCTCCTATTCTAGGGGCTTCAGGCCACAGACCCATGGATGGGCCCTGATCCGGATGGGGAGCAAAGCCTTGCACTCGGCAGCCTCACATAGTTCCTGCCTGGCCAGCAGCCGAGCCACATGGCATGAGCAGGGCATGTGCTGTCTCCTCCCTTTTTTCTTGTTGCAAGCCCACACCAGGGAGAGCTGGTCCTCAGACCCTCCACCTGCTACAGACAGTTACCCATTTACTGTGGAGACATCTGCATTCTTCCTGAGTTGTATTTCCCAGGGAAGCCCTTGTGTGCTCAGGCTGCCATCTTGACCAGGATGTCCAACACTGGCATCTCTCAGGACTGCCTCAAGCCCCTGCCCTTTAAAAATTCTTGCAGTGCACTAGTTAAAAATTGCTGGTTTATGCTAATCTCAGCTTATAAGAAAGGGCTCAGACAATTCTCCCCAAAGTATAGTGTTTTATTTTTTCTAGTTTCACTTTAGACTATCTTCAGTCGTGTCTTATGGGGACATCTAAGAATTGTTCTTAAACTATAACAAAAATGGAGCAAGAACAAATGAGTGCCCTGTAAACCTGCAGGCAGCAAAGAGGCTAGGGAGAGCCCTGCAGGTGTGGGCTCCTGCCTGGGGGTGGAGGGAGCCCCACTTGGTAGAGGAGCATCCACACACACATGCCAGACATGTGTGGGAAAATGTTTGCCCAGAGAAGCCAGAAACGTGGGCTTCTGTGGGATACTTTTCCATTTTTAAATGACTATAAATGATTTCAAACTCATCTTCAACCCTTGTAACTCAGTGGTCTGTTTTGGGGCAACAGACTTGGCCTCAGACCTCGACTTGTGTGAGCCAGGAGTGAGGTGGCTCCAGGATTGTAGGAAGGTGGAAAGAAAAACAAAAAAAAGGAAGGTGGAAAGAGTTTTCTAACAACTTATGTTACTATACTCCTGAGTCATCCCCCTCGCAAAGCCAGACCCTGTGGGTTTGCTTTATTCGTTTCAGAGCCTCTCTCACTGCTGTGAATGATCTTTCCTTTTCAGGTCCAAGCTGAAGATGGAAGATATCAAAGAAGTGAATAAGGCACTGAAGGTACTAGCATGAGAGCCACCCCTGTGACTCTTAGCTCACACTGCATGCTCCTTGGGCTTTCCCCCAACAGCCCATGAGAAGTGTGTGGCGAGGCGGTCATCACTCATTTACTAAAGAGCGGACCCTGCTCAGAGCCAGGCCACTCCCCTGAGGCAGCAGTGCTGAGCAGCAACAGGCCCTGGCTGGAACCAAGGCTGGCAGTTTCAATCCCTCTGCCACCAGCTGTGCCTAACAGTTGGCCTACACCTCACAGGTGCCCTGATGAAGGAAGGGAAAGGTAGCCAAAAGAGGTCCAGGGGTTTTTTCTTTAGTCCTCACCTGCGGATGTTTGTTGATTTTTAGAGAGGCGGGTGGGGAGGAGAAAGGGAGGAGCAGTGACACTGACAGAAACACTGATCCCTTGCCTCCTGTACTCACACGTCCTGACTGGGGATGGGACCCACCAACCAGCATGCACCCTGACCGGCCAGCAAACCTGCAACCTGTGGTGCAGGCGACGGTGCTCCAGCTAGGGCCAGGGGTTTCTGGTTGGTTGGTTGGTTTTTTGACAGTAACAGTGAGACATTCTCCTCCAAGTGAGGGACCAGACACTGCCCTGCACCCCTGCAGTGCCCAAGCCATGTCTGGGGACCACTGAAATCCCAAACGGGGCAAGTACCTGGACCATTTTGGGAGAAGAACAGAATGACACACCCCTTGAACAGGAGCATGTGGACCAGGTGCCCCAGTGCAGGTGTCAGGCTGGCCTACTGACATGGGGACAGTGAGAAAGGAGGGGCAGATGCTCCCAACTGCCTCCCGCTCCCAGAGCAGTTCAGAGCAGAAGGGGCAGCCCACCGGTGGCGGTGACAGCAGTGCCCAGCAGCCTACTCAAGGGGCCGTCTGCTCTCTACTGCCACAGAAGTCTGACAACTAGGCATCTCGGCTCCAGGGCATGCTGGTCAGAGGCAGCAAAGGGTCACAGCACCTGGACTTAGAGCCACTGTCCATTTATTTTATCGTCCCTCGTACAGCTTGTGAAAGCTTGTGTATAACTGCTGCAGCTGTCTGTCCCCTGCACTTCTTTCAAGCTAAGCACCAGGAAGGGGATAAAAATGGTGACTTGGGACCCGAGAGCCTATTTCAAAGCCTCAGGTGCCACCTCTGCAGAAAAGACATCTGTCTCCTCTGTGGTGTTCTGAGGATCAGGGTTGGGGAGCATGTGGGGGTCCCACTTCCCATCTTTGTCTGGCTTCCCAATTCTTTGTATGGCTGACAGGGTTGGTCCTCTCCCGTCCACTGGCATAGAGGGCTTCAGTCAGGGCTGGGGTCACCAGCACCAGACCCTGAGCCAGAGGGAGTCAGCCGAAAGGAGGTTAATGGGAGGGGAGGCTGGAGAATCCGGCTTGAGGCCCAGGGGACAGTGTGCAAAGGCTGGGAAGCTGGAGCCAGAGGGCAGGCAGGGTCTGCAGCAGAGTTCCAGCTGTGAGCCGGTCCCTTGCAAGGACGCTGGGCACCCACAAGAGCTATAGGTTCATCAGAAGCCAGCCATCCACATTCTTTCCTCGTAGGGCCACACGTGGCTGAAAGATGACGAAGCCACACGTTGCAAGCAGTGTGAGAAGGAGTTCTCCATTTCAAGGAGGAAGGTATGTGGGTGAGCCTGCAGCACACGCCCAGAGGCTGGCTGTGCCCTGTGGGGACTCCCCTCAGGTTCTGGGAAGTGTTTGGGACTAGGCCCACTGCACTGTGGGATCACTTGCTGGTGTGCCAGCCCATACAGACCACTCATGCTAGGGGCGCCCTGCCAGTCAGTCATAGGCCTTGTCCCCAGAGGTCTTTTCTATACTGGTACGTTCCTTTGAGAGCTGGGCTGCTTGCATACAAAACTGGTCATGAGTGCATCATTGAAAATTCTTTGTATCCAACAGGACTGAAGTCTGGCCAAGTTAGTAAGAAACAGGATCTATGGGGAAACATGGCAGCAGGTCTTGGGGCAGGTATCCTGGTAGCATCAGCAGCTCACAGGCCTCCTGGGCAGGGTACTTGCCCCCTGGGGGCTGCCCCCAGCTAACCTGCTCCTCTGCCTGGGCCCTCCCTCCAGGTTCTAAGAAATTGGTCCAGGATTGACAGTACCATTAAATGACCAATTGGGCAGAACAGGCACAGGGTACAGACCCCACGCACAACTGGGAGTCCTTACTTGGGCGGGGGCGGGGGGCACCTGCCACACTGGCACCTCCTCTTTCCCTGCTGCCATGTGGGTGCACATTCTCATCTGCCTCCTTAAAACCCTCTCTGGAAAATAAGCAAAACCCCCAAATCCTAGTCAAAATGAGCAGCCACCCTGAGGCTGATGCTCGAGAGTGGGGCTTCACAGGCCAGGCCCTCCAGGCCCCAGGTTGGGGCCCACCTCCTAGCTTGATGGGCTGTGCGAGTTGGCACTAGTGGTGTAGAGCTGGGAGAGGCAGCTCTGCTTACAAAGGAAGAGCACCAGGATCGCAGCAGTTGCCTGGTGAAACAGAGCCTTAGAGAGAACCTCATGCAGAGTACACGCCCCTAGGCCCACACTCACCTGCAGGTTTTACAGGACCCAACGCATAAAACTGAAGGCCCAAATTAGCCCATTTCTCTAGAAACAGTAAGTGAACTCTGAAAGGCTAGGCATCTCAGTTGGGGTGCAGCCAGGGAGCAAGCAGTGTGAGAGGCAGCACACCCCACAGCCCCCTCTGTCCCCTAGCACCACTGCCGGAACTGCGGCCACATCTTCTGCAGCACCTGCTCTGGCAACGAGCTGGCCCTGCCCTCCTACCCGAAGCCGGTGCGCGTGTGCGACAGCTGCCACACCCTGCTCCTGCAGCGCTGTTCCTCCTCCACCAGCTCCTGAGGCCTTGGACTGCGCCCACGTGGCCACTGGCTGTGGGACAGAGAGCCCCATCACCTTCGGAGCTTGACGGTATGAACTCTGGATCCAGACTTCCCTGGCACTCGGCTGCATCACCAGTTTAGGGTCAGATTAACTTGGTGGTTTTGTTACTGTCATTTTTCACTTTTCCAAAAATTAACCTATTTTGCAACAGTCATACCAGTGTAGTGAGCATTCGGTTCCTCTCCCACTGCCCCGTGTGCCTTCCCTGCTTGAGTCAAGAAATGAGCCATTTCACACCCTTGTGAGCGTCCGTCCCTATTGGCCCTGCAATAAAATCACTGATTTTTCACCTGCATGCAGAAATCAAAGGAACTTGTGTCAACTTGAGTTGGCCTCTGGAGGGCGCCTCAGAGCAACCCCCATTCCAGGACAAAAGGCCTTTTGTGGCTATGTTTGGGGTGACAACCCAGAAGCCTGCTGGGTTCTGGGATACAGGCTATGCTCTGCCCAGGTGAGCTAAGTCCATTAGTGGCACAGGAAGTGACCTTAAGCAACTTCTCAGCAAAGCTCAGAAGTTCCCCTTTACATACTAAGGGGCAGGTGATACAGATAAAGACAGATGGAGACACCCAGGGCTTTGAATTCCAAGGGCAGGTAGGTCAGGGCATGAGCTGTGACAAAGGGCTCATAGCCGTCCTCAGAGCACATGCAGCGGGAATGGCTCAGATGTTCTAAGAACAGTGATAGAGGCACCCAGTTCATTCCTGATTTAGGTCTCAACCCTTGGTGGACTCATCTACTCTACTCAACTGCCTGCCTGCCATCTCCTACCAGCTCCTCCAGACTGCTCTCCGCTGACCAGACCTTGCTGGAGGCCCTGGCTCTCCTTTCCCGGGATGGCTTTCCCTGCAGAAGGCTCACCCACACCCTGGCTCAGGTTCCAAATCGGCTGCTCCCTTAAATACATGTTTATTATGGGTGGGAGACAGGAGAACCATGAGGTTAGATCCCAGGATGCGTGCAGCCAAGCTCCACAGCTGTTTTCTCCAAGCTACAGGTCTTCAAAGTCTATCCAGGGACCAACCCTCCTGAGCATTTGCTGCACTGTCCCAAACTGGTCGTCTGGCATTAAACACATGTACCTTGTCTTCACTGCACCAGTTTAGACTCAGCTTGTGGGGACCCTTAGGTACGTCACTGCACTTCTGAGCCTCAGTGGGCATCTGCACATACAAAAGGAAGCACTTTGGAACTGCTCTCAATGCTCATCTGAGTATAGGGCTTGCTCACCACTGTGCCACACTCAGCGTTCTTCCCTTTATCACACCTATTTCCTCCCCCAACCACATCCCCTACCCCACTCCCAACCAACAAAGGTTCAGCAAGCATCATTCACAAAGTATCCTTCTGCCAGTGTCCAATATTTAGCTGCACGGAAGAGAAATTTTTACCCAAGAGACCAAACAACCTTCCCCCATCGTGGGCAATGATGGCAGATGCTCTAAAACAGTGCTTCCTTCTCAAGGGGATGTGCAAGGGTAGGTGCAGGGGTTCGTTACCTGGGGTTGAAGTGGGGGCTGGTGTTAAAATGCAGGCGCAGTGCCTGGAGGCTCTGGTCATCCCTAACAAGCTCCCAGGGTGCTAGTCCACAGAACACAAGGCTCCTAAGAACCAGTTCTGGGTTAGCTTGCTTATTAGCTTTACTCCACGTTTCTAGCTCTAGTTCCCTGCCTTCCCTTCCCTTGTCTTTCAACAAAAATGTTCCTTATGTAAAGCAAGTTAGAGAAGGACTCAGGGAAGGAGCCTTCCTTCAAACTCAACACCAAGTGTCTCCAACCCATGGATGTTTAAAAACTCAGCCAAGATCACAGGCGCCACACTAGGGTTAGATTGTAGCTGAACACCAGTGCTCACACTGAAATTAATTCATCTCTGAAAACTTCCGAACAAGCAACACGATCCATTCCAAGTACACCACCTGGCACCCACAGGCCTGTCCTGACAGCGTGGAACTCAGCAGCCAGCAGCGGGCATGCAGCAGGGCAGGAGGCACAGGGCCTGCAAGCAGTGTCCTTCAGTGTCATCACACAGACTCAGGAGTGAGTAGCTCCACCACACTGACCTCACCCAGGACAGAGAAGAAACCTTTCTGCACTGTCATAGCAAGGCACACACACCAGACATCCAACAGCACGAGCCTAGACGTGCTGCTGAAACCCTCAGTCCAACAATGAATCTTGGTAACATGTCATTTTGTTACATGCAATACTGGATTTATCAAAGGGCACTAACTTCTTTTTCCTTACGTTGTCAAACAGCTATCTAACATGAGTACCCCATTCTCTTGAACCATAAATGTCATATTGAGAGTTGTACCTTGTTGTTTCAGGTAAATTTGCATCTGACTGGTTAATTCTTGGTACTAGAAATCCTTATATACAAACATAGGCAACCTGATTTTTAAGTCACTTTGGAGCAAAAATGGTAATTACCATTATTCTTATAAACCAAAATTGTGTATTTTGTCAGGTAGTTCTATATTTTTGGTGTGCTGCACAATCTTAGTAATTAGTTTGTATGTGCCATGAGATGGAAAAGGCTGAAAACCACTCGTCTAGATGGAGGGTCTCACACTGCAGTGAAGTACTTGTGGAAGGGTTTTCTGGAACTACTTTTAGCTTTAAACTAATTTTCTAGCAAATATCAAATATGAAATCTAATCTAGATTATACTTAATGACTTAAAATAGTCACTTTTACTTAGAAGTATGTGGTATTCCACCTCAGAATCAGAACTTTGTAAGAAATTTTGCTCTTAAGTGGTCTTGGATTTTTAGGAATGAAGCAAAAATATAAAAACATCTGCCCAGGCTGGTGTGGCCCAGTGGACTGAGTGCTGGGAAACAAACCAGAGTTGCCAGTTCAATTCCCAGTCAGGGCACATGCCTGGGTTGGGGGCCAAGTCCCCAATAGGGAGTGTCTCTAGAGGCAACCACACATCATTGTTTTTCTCCCTCCCTAAAAAAAAAAAAAAAAAATCTAGCTCCCAGGGGACACTTCATATTAGAACTCAAAAGATGTCACTGAAGCCCTGGCTAGGTAGTCAGTTGGTTAAAGCACCCCAAGGTTGTGGGTCTGATGACCTATCAGGGAACATGCAAGAAATCAACCAGTGAAACAAATCAGTGTTTCTCCAAAACCACTAAAAAAGGCGGGGGGGGGGGGGGGCCACACCCAACTGGGAAGGGCAGCTCCAGCCACCCTTATCCTACAACACTCGCAGCTCAGCCATGCTGGAAGGCCTCCACTGGACATGCAGCATGCAGTGAGGGCATGTCCACCTCTGCTCTTTCCAAGTGCTTAGCCAGTCAAGGGTGGTGCATACATTATCAGGGTTGGCGCAGCCACGACCCCAAAGCTACAATTACCTTCCTTTATATTGGAGGGAGGTCTGAAGACATCTACACAACAGCCTCTCTGCCACAGCCAGAGACTTGGGCCAATGTCACCTACGCCCCAGGCAGGAATAGAGCACCAAGAAACAGTCCACATGACACTGAAGCACAGACAAGACAAAGTGCAGTTTTTAAAAGGAAGATTTATTTGACAAGTTTCACTTAGCGCAATACACCTAAAAGGAACTCACAATGCAATGAAAGACTTAAATCAAGGCCTTGGAATTTCATACAAACACCAAGACCAAAATCCTAAAGTACTGGTATTGCGTCTCAAATTTTCCCCATTAACTTAAAAAAGAAAAAAAAAAAAAGCTTAACCTTACGTGCCTTAGAAGTTATTAAATGAAAACTAGAATTAACAAACATGCCAAATGTTTCACTTTTAATTGTTGAGACAGCTCCTATATTGAGTATTACAAAAAAAAGCATGTCTTCCAACATGCTTCCAAACAGTGTTCAGGGTAATGTGGTGTAAGAGCAACATTTAACATAATTCAACTGCTTTAACCTAAATATACTTACTGCTTAAGTACACCCTACAATAGAACTAACTTGAGAAAAGCTAAAAATTGTTTAACAGTTATAGTTTACTCAACTTAGTTGTTACATCCTAGATGATATTTGTGTTCAAAAATACTGAACCTTAAGTTTAAAACAATCCTGATTTCCACTCAAAGCATAATTCACAAGCTTGTATTGCAAAACTGTTAAACTTGTTTCATGTTTTTTTCCCCCATTAAAGTAATATTGACCAAGAGTCAGCGACAAGGATCGATTACATTCCCCATCCACCACTCATACTGGACATGCTAGACATCCCTCCCATTCCGTTCACTCCCACAGATGCACGGCTTCCGTTACTGTAGTAGCTGCTGTTCACTGCTCCTTGGCTGCCTGCAAAGAGACCATTTTGACAAGTCAGGAGAAGTACCACATAATCCGTCAAGTAAATAAAATACAGCACATTCCAGAAAAAAGTTTTTAAAAAATATACGAGTACAAATGGCTGCCGTCCAAGTGGCGAGAAGCATGTTTGGGAAAGGGGACTCCCGACTCCAAACAAGTCTCAATTAATCCCTTCTTTCTGTAGTAGTACCAACTTGCCAGACTCTTGTGCTACCATTTAGAACAGATGCTTCAGGATCAACATGGAAAATTAAGTTTAAAGGAAAACTAGTGTTTTTCAAAAATTGCAAAATTACGTATTTTTAAAACTAAACAAGGCACTTTAAAAAAATTTCCCATAAACATTCACAACATGTCTGTCAAATGGCGTGTGTGAACAGGGAGCATGGGCAGTGTCTTGCTTCCCCTATTCATGGTGGGCAGGAGTGAGACACAACGTGGGGCTAACGGCAACTCACTGTGCCCAAATGGCAGCCTCCATGGAGTTAAGTCACAGCCATTGACTGCTATGAAAATAGTGTTAGCACAACATATCAGTATTTGCTATTGGGAATTTAAATTACATTTTTTGAGGAAATATTTACCTATGCAATGTTTGATTGAAAATCACTGGAGTTTTCCTGTAAAACTTGGTCTGCAAAAGGATTTTGTAGGGTAAGACTATAATACCAAAATCACCATTCTTTAGACCAATTGAAAAAAATAAAACCAATCCTAGGTTAACTGACTAGTAAATACAGTCCTAAACCCAACCACCATTTTACTCTTTTAAATTCTCCCTCCATCTAAAATGGATTTAATGCTAACCGAAAGGCAGAAAAAAAGCAACATGGTTACTTAGTGTTTTAATAAGTGGAGGCAGATGTTTTCCGGAATGACATTATTCCAAGTTGCATATTAAATTTATAGAACACTTCCCCCTCCCAATGACTGGTTCTGAAAATTAAACTATTAAAAACAGATTTTATAATAGGATCAAAAGCATACACTTAACCCAATTTCACAAAAAAAGGAGAGCCTACATATTCCCCCAACTAAGGAAATCTACCTAAAACTTACTATAAGTATATTAAGTACACACTTACCATATCCACTCATGCTGCTCTGGCCACCATAGCCGCCTCCATAACCACCGCTCAGCTGCTGGCTGGCTGGGCCACCGTAACTGGATTGGTTTGCTGTCAAGTTAAGAGAACATTGGAATCTTATCTGCTATGTAATGTGGTACCTGGTGGTACCGGGCTTGTAATTCTAAATCTACAATTTTCAGTCTCAATCTTACACTATAACCTTTGCCTATTTTCTATGAACACACTACCTTTCTATCCATCATTTCAACTAGTCAAACATTTATAAACCAACTGGCCAACAGTATACACATCAGCAGGACTAAATCCACATTCCAGAGGCATTCTGAGAAAACGTTATGAAACTACTTAACTGGATTTAGAGGGGTTGTTCCCCATAATCTGGTATATTAAAGCTATGTCAATACACAGGTATTTACTGTACACCTAATTTATGCCCAACTAATTATGTCCAGAAATTTAAGTTTATTTTGATTCTGTGCTTTCTGTTTAGATTTATACTTTATAGACGGCCCAACTAGTTTTGTTCTGTAATCCCTCCCCCAAAAGTACTTAAAAACTAATTTAGTTATCTGTTCTAAGCAGTTTCATGTAACTCAAAGATTTAACTGACACAAAATTCAAGTAATTTCTTTGCTTAATTATGCTAAACTGATTAATATAAATTAACATATAATTGACTTATACAAATACAAATGTTTTGGTTTTTAAAAAAACTAACGATATTTACACAAGCCCATGCCTCCCATCATTTGGCTACCATAAGCACCACCGCTTGCTCCTGCTGTAGAATTCAAGAAGAGTTCTACATATCTGTGTTCTGAAATGAGAGAAAAGGTATACAAGGTTAGCTTAAAAAAAAAGACACTAAAGTGATATTTACACAAACCCATGCCTCCTAGCATTTGGCTACCGTAAGCACCACCGCTTGCTCCTGCTGTAGAATTCAAGAAGAGTTCTACATATCTGTGTTCTGAAATGAGAAGAAAAAAGTTTGAAAATGTTTGTTGGTGAAAGACAAAAAGATAAGCACTAAATTCTTAAACAAGACCTCAACTTCAAATACTTTTTTGGTTAATTAAAGACTAGCTGCTTCACTCGGGTGATTACCTATGCAGCTTTTCCAAAAAGTAACCTTTTGTTTTAAACATTCACTTAAGTTGCTTTAAGTTTTTCAAGTATATGATTCAAGTCAATGTTTGTATCACAAATCCTTTTCAGTCAAGTAATTTTAAAAATCCACCAAAAAATTTTAAACACATCTCGAGGAGCTAACTATTATCAGGAAATGTTTCTCACACATCCTTACTATTCCTCTATCATAAATGTTAGTCACTTGACCACCTGTAAAGAGTCCCCAAAAGCCCAGGCTGGGTAGAGCTCAGTTAGTTATAACACTGTCCCGATACACCAAGGTCGCAAGATCAATCCCCAGTCAGGGCACATACGAGAATCAACCACTGGACGCATCAGTAAGTCAAACAACAAATGAGACGTGTCTGTCTCCCTCAAGTCCATTAGAGTCCCCAAGGTAATTTAAATCACACTTACGCATATTTGCTTTGTCTTTCGACATAGCTGCCACAGCATCTTCATGAGTTGCAAACTCGACATCTGCTTCACCAGTTACTCTGCCATCAGGACCAATTTCAATATGTACTCTCACAGGGTTGAGTGGTGAAAAAAACTAAATACAAGGTATTTCAGAGAATCAAGTCAACTTTCTAATGTTACAAATTTCTTCTGTAACATGCTATTTCACTTGAACAGTATGATAAGGACGCAGTTTTTACTGCTATGCCAATAGCTAGCTTGTGAATTTAACTTACATTATAAATGTCATTTTCAGTAGCTCTGTAAGGTAATCCCCGCATGTGTACACAGTGTCCAGTTGTGCTCTGGAAAGTAGAGCCACCATCCCCGTATCTGTGGTCAGACATTCCTGAAAAACAATAATTGAGGTCTAGATGAAAAAGAGTGTAAGTATCCTTCAGTTGGAAATTCAATTCTTACCTTACCTCTTCCAAATCTATCTGACCCAAAACCATAGCCATCATTATAGCCATTGTAATCATCATAGCCTCCGTAACCTGAAAGACAAAAAGCACAATCAAACCAAATAAAAATCACAAAGAACCACCCCCGTGACACCTGCATATTCTCACATACCTCCACCATAAGCACCACGCCTCATCCTTTCAAAGCCAGCTCCTCTGCCAATGCTGTTATACCCTCTGCCAGCCCCAGGTCTGTCATAGGGACCTGGCCGCTGCATGGCCATAAGCTTTCGTGGTGGATCATAGTGAGTTCTAACTTCAGCTCGACTGCTCTTAAAGATTTCGATATACCTAAAGCATTGTTCACGAGGGGAGGGAATGGGGAGGGGAGAGAAAACATTAGTTTGCTCATACAGGTATTCAGTTACACAAAAAAAAACAATGTAGTCATAGCCATTAAACTGACTAATATTTAAAGCCAGATTTCTTATATTTGCATAGGCAATGACCAAAAATTCACTCAATTGTAAGATTTCATGTAAACTTTATAGAAAACTCACTCCTCTGTGGCAGAGAGCCCACCCTTAGGGGTAAGAGAGGAGTACTGTAAATGTTTTAGGAGGGAAAGAATTCCACTCAACTTTCAACATTTCACGTCTTAAAATCCTTTGGCAGCATGTATAGCAAGTAGGCTAAAAAGTCAGCCTCCGCCAACAGTCTAGCCCACACTACACATTTCCTTTCGCCAATAAATACCCCAGCCTATGCTTTTAGTAGGAATCAGCATAGGTAAGCGCATGCTTCAATGAAAAATAGTCACAAGCAAAGAGAATAAAACCTTTTGTGACAATTTCTTGAAAGCTATGCTTATTAATACATATGCAGAATATTTATACAGCAAGAAAGATTGTTGCATTTCAACTTTAAAAACAAGATCAGAAAGTATCACATTTTCTTATGGTAATATTAATTTACTATGTGGGTGTTATTACAGCTAAAGCCACATTTGCATTACATTTTTTTTTTAAAGCCATAGTCTCTCAACTCAATTGACTGGGGTTAAGAAGGAATTATATAAAACTGAAGTAGACCAAATTCATGGGGTTAAGAAGGAATTATATGAAACTGAAGTAGACCAAATTCACTGAGGACAATTTCAAAACCTAAAATGTAATCTGAATGCGTTTCGGGACTTTGACATAGGTAAACTTTTACAATTGTGGCCAAACATCAATTAGGACCAGAAAATAGATTAATTTCTTCTAAGCAGAGAGAATATGGATTTAATTGTTTACCATAAGAAAAGTGACAAATCCAACCAACCATCCATCCCCACCTGTGCCCTATTCTTTCCTTGTGTTTCTTTAGAGCCTTTTCAGCTATTTCCTGTGAAGCAAACTGCACGAAGGCCTCCCCCGTACTCCTCCCCTGGAAGTCCACCGGCAATGTTATCCCATTTGGCACGATTTCCAACCCTTCAACCCAAGGACAAATAACCCCAGTAGGGGGGCAATATTAACATCACAAGCCCAGAAATGATTCTTCTTATAGCTTTAAATAAACCAGAATTTTAACTTTAGGTGAATGGTATGCTTTCAACAAGTACTTTTTAAAATATGCATTGCAGTAATATGAAGTTCCATTATTACTAAGTATAACAATTCTTAACACACCCTTTGGCACAGTATTTAAGAAAAAAACTTGCTCAACACAGGATGCATCAAGAATTCAACAATTACAAATACTTTTATCTAAATGTTGAAAATTACACAAGAATTTAAGAAAGTTTTAAGCATTAAATACAACAGTTTTACTAAATTCAAGAAACACCTTTTACCTTACTTTATATTTATAGTTCAATGTTTTAAGTTAGTGGAACTTCAAAATTCTTAAATTTACACATTTAAACATTTTATACACAAATTGAAACATTGCTTAAGTATATATCATCGACAAACATGATCTAAACTTGCAACAAACAACTGCTCTAGACAGCACAGGCATGCAGCTTATGCTCTAACAGTAGCATGATTCACTTCTGGAAATTCCGTCTATGAAAAATCCTTTCCGTGGATACATTCCCAAGCTTACAAAAAGGGCTTAAAGCACTTTCCTAGAAGATATGAAATTATGTTCATATTTAACGTTGACAGCATTAAATTCTCACCAACTTAGACAAAACAATCAAAACAAACTTTATTTCAAAAATTCTGGCAAAATATTAGGACTCGATAAATATCTAACAGTCAGAATTTTAATACATACTGTCCTAAACCATGAAAGGATTTCTTGTTCTTAATTCCAGTTTATCACATTATGAATATCAAGTAATAGTACTTAAGATATACTACTGAACATTCTACTAAACATACAATTTTATCACCTCTTCAGCATAAAAACATTCAAATACTTTAGGCCCAGAATAACTTTAAAATACTTTCTGTATTTCAGATACTAAGACTATACATCCAACCTGATCTTTGACTTTCAATTAAGTTTAGAATTCTCCTGCTAAACCAGATGCTGCCTTCAGTTTTTCTGCATGAAAATTAGACCATTAGAGACATTTCTAGTCCCAGGACTCAATGTGTCTTAAAATTACAGACACCTGCCAGGAACTACATCACCTAACTCACACTGATCTAATTAATATTAAGGGATCTTACCTTTACCTTGAAGTACTTTGCTGAACAGCATTGTGAGGAAAGTAGTTAACCTGTTTAGGACAATCCTCAAGAATCTACCCTGAACTACAACACTAAATATAGGCAAGGGTTAGCATTTTGGAAGTATTTAATTTCCACCATTAAGATGGGCATAAATTATTTGAAGGTCTCCAGGAAGAAGAAAACATGAATTCATCTGTATACACTTACAACCTATTTCAGTATCTAAGCTATTCAACTTTAAGATCTATTAAATCATGTTGCCAGAGCTAGCCAAAATTCACTGCTCAGCAACAAACACGACTACATACCTGAGAAGAACTGAACAATTTCTTCCTTGCTACATCCAAAGGGGAGTCCTCTAAGCCGCACAAAGCCATCATTGGCCGTGTCAGGACTATTTGGACCAGTATGCTTCAACACCCAATCCATTTCAACGTTGTTTGACTTGAATACTGAAAGAGGTGCTTAGAATTAGTCAATTTTGGAAAGTTAGAGAACAAAGTTCAGACTTCCTGGGTCTTTAGATAATCTAGGAAGAGCTGCCACAAACTCCCTTAGGTGACCATTTCCATGCGGTCAAATACCTAAAATTCAGAAGGGGTAAAATAAATCTCTCTGTTTCACGTTTTTACTGTTACTAGGGTAACATAAATCAAACCTTCAACATATCTGTGTCCCATAGTTTCTCTGTCTTTTTTCAGGGCCAATTTGACGTCCTCTTCTGATTCGAGTTCAACAAAAGCCTCTCCACTCGGTCTGCCTTCTCTGGTGTAGATGAAACGAATACCTTGAGCCCCATTTTGAATTTTGCAGTCTGAAAAGAAAACAACCGTTAATACAGAATTTAAAACTTAAGACCACCTCTGGGTGATAACAGATGAAATGCCCGTTCACACCCATACTGCAAAGTAGATCCCATTCGAAGACTAAATTGACCAAGATTACCAACAGCAGCCTCTCTGTAGTGATTAAGCAGTTATCTTCTCCAGATCAAACTTTATTCCCCAAATGATACAACCCCAATCCATCAATAAAATTCAACATTCGAAGCAGCCTAACAAAAATCTCTAAGTTCTTACAACCCATGTGTTTCCACTAATAGAATTTGTAACATCTCAGTTAAGGCTAGACCTTGTTATTCAAGTGCATTTTTTCTGAATATACTTTATATCAACTTTTGGTCTGAGACCGTTGATCATTTTACCTTACTAGCAGCAACAGTACAACCCAAATTTCAGAGCCAATACTCACCTTAAAATGGATCTATGTTACAAAGCTAAAACGCTCCAAGTTGCACAGCTGAAGCCAAACCCAGTCTTGCCCACTGCAAGGTGGCTTCCAGGGTATTTGGTTCTTGTTTTACAGGTCGTTTTCCGTTACCAACACTAAATTCAGATAGTAAGTCAATACTACAAGTGTCCTTCCAAAACCTGCAGAGTTCTTCCAAATCAATCTTTTATCAGTCTAGTCTTACACCAAAGGGAACAAGGACATTATGGCAGAAATTATTCAGGAAACCTACGTGCTTGGGGGTGAAAACTAGTAGGCAAGTAGAGTTGCCTAGGCTTCAGTGTCCTCAACCGTCAAGTGACCCATACCAACAACCAGAAAACCAGTAACTCAAATACCCCATCTTGATTAGGAAAACTGTCTGAAATTAAAAAACGAGAGTTTAACTCTGCAAACTAAAGCGCCCCCTTTTCAATGACACGCGAAAACAGCAACGTTGTTGTATTTTAAGGTTTTCCAAAACATCACTATTATCTGCCCAAGCACGGGGCACCTTTCTCAAGGCTGCAGGGAAAACCCAGTTCCTCCTCTCGAAGACATCCGCACAAGGGCCGGCGACTACAGGTAGGCGAAGGAAAAAGTGCGCGGAAGCCGCCGCCGTCCCCGAGCGCCGGAAGGCGGGAGGGCGGGGCTTCCGCAGTTTCCATTGCGTAACGTCGGCCGCCCGGCGCCCGCGGCCCGGCGGGAACAGCTGTGCCCACGCCCCGCCAGGGGGCGCCCCGAGCCCGCCCGCCCGCCCCGCCCCGCCACCTCCCCGCGCGGCCGCCCGGCGGCCCCGCAGCCCGAGCCGTGAACTCCCGCCTCCGCTTCCAACTCACCGGAGAAGAACCGCTGCACTTCGTCCGCCGAGCAAGACCACGGCAGGCCCCGGACCTTCACCACGAACCCCTCTCCGCCTTCCGTGCCCAGCATCATGGTCTCCCGGTGGGTCTTGGCGTCCACACAGACTGCAGAGACGCGGGAGGGTGAGACCCGGGAACCGCTGGAACAGAACTCTCCGCCGCCCGCGGAGAACGCCGGGCCGCGGCGCCTCAGGAAGAGAGCAGACTCGCGCGCAAATCCCAGAGGCGGGGAGTCCAACACCAAACACCCCCTCGCGCGGGCGGGCAGGCCGCCCAAGCCGCCCTGGGCGCTAGTTACGCTGGACTGCGGCCGCAGGGGGCCCGGCCGGGCGCCAGCGTGGAGGCAGGGAAATGGCGGCCGCGCTTCCGCTCCGCCTCCTCAGACATCTCACACAATAGAGACGGCGCGGCCTGCAGGCCCAGAGGCCCTGCCACCGCTCGGCGAGCCATTCCCAGCTCCCGGCGGCAGCCCGTACCTCGCGAAGGCGCCCCCGGACTCTACAAAGATCCGGGAACAAGCAATCTTCTCAGAGGCGGTACCTTCAGGGGCTCCTGGCCAGTACGCACCGAGCAACACACACTTACCTGACCACCCGACTTCAGCGTGGCTGAGTGAAATGGCTGGCGGGCGCCTGCGCAACCTAAATAAGGCCCTTGAACAAGCTCTGCGCAAGCGCAGCTCGTTTCCGCCCCGCCCCCTTGCGTCACACAGAGCTCTTACGCAGGCGTACTTTCAAGAACTGCCCACCTCCAACCCGCGAGTTAATATGCCCAAGGGTTTGTGACTCAGCCCCTCCCACCTGCATAAACCCTTCGGGCTTCTTTGCGCTTGCGCTTTGTGGCGATTATTGAAAACCGAACTTCAGCGGTTTATTATCCAGTTTCTTACGCATGCGTCTTCCTTCAAATCGTTCTGGTTTAACCCGCCAGAGTGGGGGAGGGGAATGGCAGCTGCCAGTTCCTCGGGGCTGCACGATAATCCCTGGCTCTGGGTGGGGCTGAGGTGGCGGTCTTTCTACACCTATCCTCCGCCTTGGCCGACCCGGAAACACTGGGGCTCCCCACCCTCTCTACCCTCTTTCCCTTCAGAGCCTTTGTCACCCCCAGGGCCTCACGTTAGGGCTGCGGAGCTGCGCTCGCTCCTGGCCCAAAGCCATCCCCGCGGTGCCTGGAGCTAGTCCTAGCAAGCGTGCCTCCGGTTCCCCTTACCTGCCGTTGACCGGCCTGGGGCCCCGGCCCGTGCAGGGTCCCGGTGCCCCTGCCTTGGGCTTGAACCCCGCTTTTCCCTTAACGAACTCGCACCCTGCGACCCCCGCTGCCCCGCCCAAGGGTCCGCGGGCCCTAAACGCGCCGCGGGCGTTTCCCACGAGGTGCGGCCGGGTGCCGCGTCCCTTCGTGCAGCGCGAGCGCGGGCCGAGCCGCAGCCGGGCGCCCCGGGCTCTGCTGTCCCGAGCGGATTCCCTCGGAATGCTCCCAAGGCTATCTAAACGGTTACGTCCGTTTACCGGGTGGAGGTCCTGTGTTCTGCGAGCCCCCGGGGTCACCCTGTGTGCGCATAGAGCACGTGCTAATGATGAAAAGAATTTCCAGCAGCACCGAGAGAAACGGACAAGGCCCGTAGTCTCCCAGGCCTCCCCTTGTCTGATCCTGGATTCGCGCCTCACCTCAGGCTTGGTGGACACAGGCAATAACAAATTCACCATAAGGCAGTGTTGGACACTGCCACAGCGGTACCCAACAGGGAAGGAGAGATGCTAGCGAAGCATGTTCCCACCCATGCCACGGTTTAGAGACCAAAACAGTTTTGACAGGTTTGCGAAAACTGGAGAGGACCCCTATGGAATAAATGGAGGGTGATCCAAGATAGGATCTCAGAAGTTGCAGGGCCTGATCTTGAAAGGCCATGGCAAAGCTGTTAACTTCAAGTGCAGGGCAGGTCTTCAGCCAAAAGCAATAGCTGTTTTTAAGCAAAACTGTGAGGGGGATGCAAATGGAACAGGCAGGGTGAATAATGCTGCTTCAAATGGAGCCAGAGGGAATGAAAGACATTTTTGCTTAAGTCACCAAGATGTGGAACTCCCAAGTGTTCCAGATAGGAGGTCTATGTCTGGGTACTTAGGAGAACTCTCTTTGTTCTTAGGTTCTGTCTCTCCAAGACATCATACATCCTGCAGGTGCTGTCGTTGTTGTCCCTCCCTCCCTCCCTTCCTTCCTCCTTCCTTCTTCTCTTCCTCCTCCTCCTCCTTTTTAAAAATTTATTTCATTTTAGAGAGAGAGAGGTAGGGAGAGAGGGAAAGAAATCCATTGTTGGCTGCTCCTTATATGTGCCCTGACCTGGGATTGAAACCACAACCTTGGCATATAGGAACGATGCTCCAACCAACTAGGCCAAGGCCTGGACGTGTCTTCATAATAGGGGACAGCATTTGAGAGCTCTGGTACTATTAAATGACCTAAGAACACTGGTTTCTGATTAGATGAGGGAAAACCCTGTTCCCCTGGTAGTATATTAAATGTGTGTGTGTGTGTGTGTGTGTGTGTATAAAATGTTTTTACCTTTTAATAACATGGCCACTCTTCTGGGGTTTTTGTCCTAATTTTCTTATGTTGCTTTCTGTAATAAGAGTAAATGTAGAATCATCATAGAAAAACTAGATCATTTCCTCAGGATAAATTTCTAGAAGTAAAACTTCTCAGTGAAAGTTATCAGTATCTTTAGGGCTACTAATGATGACAGCATAGAGATGAACAACCTTCTCTGACATGAGAGGCTTCCACGTCCCTCTGTTTTGCTGGAACTAAAAATTTCCTTTCCTCTACTCTTTGCTAATTTCATACTGAGAAAATTTACATCTGTTTGATTGCTATGGAGGTAGAATAATATGCATTTATAGCCAATTTCCTCATATAAATTGTCAGTTTGACTTCTTTCTCTAGTGAGCTTTTGGTCTTTACTAAGGCTGTTCACCTATGGCCATAGTTGCCATGAATATTTTTCTGTTCATTTTTCACTGTTATTGATTTTTTTTAAAGATTTTATCTATTTATTTTTAGGCAGATAGGAAGGGAGGGAGAAAGAGAAGGGAACATCAATATGTGGTGGCCTCTCATCTCCCCTCTACTGGGGACCCGGCCCACAACCTAGGCATGTGCCCTGACTGGGAATCGAACAGGTGACCCTTTGGTTCACAGGCCGGCACTCAGCCCTATGATCCACACCAGCCAGGGCCCCTTTTAGTTTATTGGTCTTTAATTTTGAAAGCCCTTTCCCATACAGACATGAAGCACATTTATTCATTGATCTTTTTCAGCAATTATAAAAACTTTTGTTTTTCAGTTTAACCTCTTTAAAATAGAGATGTGTCTTTAAAACCAAAGGCAGGAGATAGTTGAATTGGCAACAATTTTTTTTTGTAGGGGTACCTAAAGTAATGATATATCTTAAAATTGACAGCTTAGACTTGGAAGCTGGTATATTCTACTTTTTTCTTTATATTTTGTGATGACACATCACAGCTAATAAGATTATGTTTTTATAGATTTTTAATATTGTGAAAAAATGTTTGTGATATAAGGGTATGTTGGAAAAGAGCAGAATACAAAACTAACAAGCAGCGTATCGACCATGTAAAACTATGTTAATGTATTGAAAAACTGTGGCACTGGCATAGAAAGAGAGTGTTCAATGGGGCAAAATCTCCAAAGAGGTCCAAGGTGTATTTGAGAATCCAGCGTGCAATGAGGCAACATCTCATATCCGAATGGGGAGAATTTTCAGTATACAGTGTGGCTCAGTTGGTTGTGTGAAAGAATGGAAAACTGGGAATCAAACAGATGCTTATATCCCGAAGTTCACAGAGGTATTACTGATAGCAGCTAAAAGGCGGAACCAACACAATTGTCCATCAGTAGGAAACCCAGTTATATGCAAGCTACAGAGTGTCATACAGCTTTAAAAGTTATGAAATTCTGACACATGCTACCACACGGATAGACTTCGAAGATATTAAGTAAAAGAAACCATACACAAAAGCTCAAATAGTGTACAATTCCACTTATATCAGGTACCTAGAATAGGCAAATCCCTAGAGACAGATAGTAGAACAGAGGCCACCGGGGCGTGGCCGCGGGGGGTGTGGTGCTCCTGTTGACTGTTCAGTTGGAAAAGATGAAAAAGTTCTGGAGGTGGATAGTGGCGATATTTCCGACACTGTAAATGAACTTAACACCACTGAATTGTGCACTTAAAAATTGTTAAAATGGTAATTTTTATTTTATGTACATTTACCATGATAAAAAAATGAAGTGATTTAGCCAGCAGTACATACTGATCGCGTGGCACGGAGAGCGAGCAGGCTGAAGCCAGCGGAACCTGGGCCGGTCCCTAGAAGGTTCGAAATGTCCGCTTCGGGAGAGCCCGCCCCTCCGCCGGGAAGTTCCGCCTGCCGGGCGCTCAGCGGCGGGGTTCTTTGTTCGCAGTGCTCAAAGCGTCCGAATTCACGTGGACTGCTTAAATGGTTATAAAGCCCGCAGGAAGCTCTTCCTCGCAGGACCGCGATCACACAGCCACGCCGCAGGGGGCTGAGGTGGCCCGCCGCGGCTATCTTTGCAGCTTCCAGCTTCACACTGTGCTTGGAAGAGGAGCAGAATGTCACGCCCTGGCGTTCACAGTCCCACCGCTCAGAATTGTGAAGCTTTGTATATACAAGTAATGTGTGTTTTCCACCAGAACAATTGAAAATACCGAGAAGAAAAAAATATATTACCCATGCTCCCACCATTTAAAGATAAAGTTCCTGTAAACATTTTGGATTCTGTCTTTTTCAGATATATGAAACATACAGAGGGTGGGGCAAAAGTATTACAGTTTTGAGTACACAAAACACAAAGTTTATTCTTGCATTATTATTTACTGATTATTGTATCATTTTCCATACAAACAACTGTAACGCACTTTTGCCTATCCTGAGTGTGCGTGTGTGCGCTTTTAAATCCTCACTTGAGGATACGCTCATTGATTTTAGAGAGACGCTATTGACATGTAGGTGGTAGAGGCCAGGGATGCTGCTAAACATCCTACAATACACAAGCCAGCCGCCACAACAAAAAAATCATCGGCCCCTGCTATGGTTGGTGTAGCTCAGTGGATTGAGTGCCAGTCTTCAAACCAAAAAGTCAGTGGTTCAATTCCCAGTCAGGACAAATTCCTGGGTTGCAGGCTGATTCCCAGTTATAGGTGTGAGAGAGGTGACTGGGGGATTCTCTGACACCAATGTTTCTCTCCCTCTCCCTCCCACAAAAATAAATAAATAAAATCTTTAAAAAAATTATCGGCTCCCAGTATCAATAGTGTTGCAACTGAGAAACCCTACTCTTAAATAACAAAAAATACTGAAATTCCTTTCTAATGTGTTAAAGATTTCATAATAAATATTTAAATATAAAACAAATATAAAAGGAAAGAATAAAAGAATATTTATGTAATCCCCAAACAAATCTTGAAACCAAGAAGCTAAAAAACAAAATATATATTTGACTACATGCAAATTTTTAATTTTTCTAGGAAAAGATATAACAAGAAAATATATAAGCAAATGATAGGCTGAGAAAATATTTATAAAATATGTAAGGGGAAAAAAGAGCCAAAAGCCTTAATAAATGCAATGGTACCTCCAATTTAACAGACCAATAAGAAAAAAGGATGTAAATGACCTAAAATTTATGAATAGTGGTTCAACCTCACAAGTATTCAGGGAAATGCAAATTAAAGCAATAGTAGGATTGACAAAGATTAAAGGATAATTCAGCCTGGGCTAGTGTGGTTCAGTGGATTGAGCACCGGCCTGCAAACTAAAGGGTCACTGGCTGGATTCCCAATCAGGGCACAGGCCTGGGTTGTGAGCCAAGTCCCCATGTGTGGGCACAGGAGAGGCAACCATACTCCCTTTTTACCTCTCGTCCCTTCTCTCTAAAAATAAATAAATAAAATCTTCGAAAAAATAAAGAATGATTCATGTCTATAGTCCCTTATCTGCAATCCAAACTCCATAGTTTGGAAAATTAGAAAGCTGTCTGGACTTGTTAAGTTTCAGGCCAATTTATTTAGCAGCAAGACTTCACCTGAGCTAATCTGGGGATGAGCCTTGCCTCAGTACTGAGTCTTGCCTCATCCTGCTTGGGGAGAACGTGTTTATGCTCTGCAATAGAACTGTGAATGAATGTGCTTGATTAGGCAGTGCTGCTTCAGACCCCACTGGATGTCATACCATTTCCTAAAATCCAGGAAATTCTGCATTCTGAAATACATGTAAGGATTATTTTTTAATCCTCACCCAAGGACATTTTTCATTGCTCTTAGAGACAGAGGAAGGGAGAAAACAAACAAACAAACAAACAAAAAACACTGATACAAGAGAGAAGCATTGATTAGTTGCTTCCTGTATGTGCCTGGACTGAGGATCACCTGGCCCAGAGGGGGATTGAACCTACATCCTAGGTATATGCCCTGACTGGGAATCCAACCCATAACCTTTTGGTTATCAGACTATGCAACTGAGCCACACCAGCAAGGGCAGGGGTTTGAACACGAGTTTATAGATCTAGCCCTAACCAGTGTGGAAAGGTTGGACATTGTCCCACAAAGTGAAAGTTTCTATTCCCAGTCAGGGCAGGTGCCTGGGTTGCAGGTTCAGTCCCTGGTCAAGGTATGTGAGAGAGACAACTGATTGATGTTTCTCTCTCTCATCTACACTTCTCTCCCTCTCTTTCTCCCTCCCTTTCCTCTCCCTAAACATAAATAAAATTTTTAAAAAAATATTTACAGATCTATGATCTCCACGCCTGGCAAGGATGCAGAGTGAGAAAAGTATCTGCTGACTGATTTTCAAATATTAAGCAGCCTTGCTTTCCTGGAATAAATACTACTCAGTTGTGATATGTTATCTTTTTATGTAATAATGTTGGCTTTGATTTGCTAATGTTCTATCAGGATATGTAAGTCTGTATGTACAAGGGCTGTTGGTCTGCAATTTTCTTTTTCCAGATTTGGTAATGATTTTTGCCACGCTCTGTCCTACGTGATGCTGGCCTTTGCAAAGGCACCGAGCCAGGAGTGTGCCCCCTCCTCTGTTTTCTGCTAGTGTTTGTGTGAGATCGATGTTTATTTCTGCTTGATGAAATGGACCAGTGAAGCCATCTGGGTGTTTTGTTTTTTTTTTTGCGGGGGGGAAGGAAGGTGTGGGTAACAAATCAATTTTTTTTTACCTCTGCTACTTCTCTCTTCCTTTAGTCTTTTTTTTCTTTTTTACTTATATATTTTTTAACACGCCCCAAGTCCAATATCCCCAGGTCTAATCTCCTGGGTCAAAACTTGGTCACATGATCAGCTCCAGCCAACCAAGGCCAGGGAGATGGATCCGCCAAGAAAACCTGAAGTTAAGATTTGGATTTATCCCTCAATCAGACAGGGGACAGCTCTGAGGGTGGGACCCAGTCACAGTTCTGTTGGCAAAGGACTAGGGTTACACAGGGAACCTAGTGTCTGCTACAGAATAAGAAGGGAAAAAAGAAGAAAATTTGGAAGATGGAGGAATTAGCCAAAACGCTAAATTAAATCCAGATTGCCACCATTACACGGCAAGATTGCTTTGTTTCCCCTCAATATGAATGGGGCTCACTGCTCACAAGTAGATAACAGCTTAGCAGCACACCAACATTTCATTCAGCCTTTGAACGGTTCACCTCAGTCAGGGTCTGTCGGATCCAACCATCCGCCAGTCAGGAGACAGGCAGGGCCCATACCTGTGCTGTACCGGGTCCTGGCCACCTCACCTCCCCCTGGCTTCCCCACTCAGGGCTGAGCCTGCTGTCTGGTGAGACCAGTGTTCGGCCCTGGAGTTTAGTATTTATTTCAGAGTTGAGTTATTACTGAGTCAAATGAGTCTATGACCCTGGTCTAGTACAACAGATAAAGGAAAGCTTGTCAGGCCCAAGGGCAGGGCAAAGTCCCTGGAAGTGGTGTCAGAGGGAGCCGTTGAGGGCACCTTCTAGGTTAGCAGAAGGAACCAAACAGTGACAGTCACAGCCACAAGGAAGAACAGTCACAAGCTGCGAAGCTGGATTGGGGAGGAGAAGGAGGGAGGGTATATAAGTTCAGGCAGTCTCAGTGACTGTTTCAGGGCCAGACCTCAAAACTGGACGCTTCACCATTTCTGCCTCAGTGGGGCCTCTCAGCAATCCCACATCTCCACAAAACAGAGGCGTGCACGGTCAGAAAACGAGCGGGTGGGCAGAGCAGAAGTGGACTCCAGGCATATCCACGTCCAGTGCCCCTTTCACCAACCCAGCCGGTTTGATAGCCAAGGGCACCTGGCCAAAAGGAGCACTGGAGGAGCTGCAATCCAGGAGAGAAGCCCTGGGATTCTGGCTGGCGAGGCTCCCAAGGGAGAGCAGTCACCCAGATTTTCAAAGCGCTTCAGCAACCGGTTGGAACAAAGCAATGCAATCCCCCAGCCCGCCCCACTACAAAAGGTGGATCCCCTACAGCAGGTTCAGCTTGGCCAGGGCCCGCATAGCCAGCAGGGGGCGCTCCAGCCGGTTCTGCAACCACAGCCAGGGGAAGGCTGTGCCTGGCGGGACCTGGGGAGATGATTCAGCCTGGGGAAGTGGGTGAAAACTATCATCACAGATTTCCGTGTGGGACTGAACTGGGACAGGATAAGGATTTTTGCTGTTCTTTTATTTTTTAATTCAATCCTTTGAATTTTTATTATTATTTTAAATATATTTTATTGATTATGCTATTACAGTTGTCCAATTTCCCCCCTTTCACTCCCTTCCACCCTGCACACCTTCTCCCACTCACATTCCCCCCTTTAGTTCATGTCCACGTGTCATAAGTTCTTGAGCTTCTACATTTCCCATACTATTCTTGCCCTCCCTTGTCTATTTTCTACCTACCTTCTATGGTACTCATTCTCTGTACCTTTTCCCCCTCTCTGCTCCTCCCACTCCCCTGTTGCTAACCCTCCATGTGACCTCCATTTCTGTGGTTCTGTTCCTGTTCTGGTTGTTTGCTTAGTTTCTTTTTTCTTTTTGTTTTAGGTGCGGTTGTTCATAATTGTGAGTTTGCTGTCATTTTACGATACATGTTTTTTATCTTCTTTTTCTTAGAAAAGTCCCTTTAACATTTCATAAAATAGGGGCTTGGTGATGATGAACTCCTTTAACTTGGCCTTATCTGAGAAGCACTTTATCTGCCCTTCCATGCTAAATGAAAGCTTTGCTGGATAGAGCAATCTTGGATGTAGGTTCTTGCCTTTCATGACTTGGAATACTTCTTTCCAGCCCCTTCTTGCCTGCAAGGCCTCTTTTGAGAAATCAGCTGACAGTCTGATGGGAACTCCTTTGTAGGTGACTGTCTCCTTATCTCTTGCTGCTTCTAGGATTCTCTCCTTTATTTTGACCTTGGCTAATGTAACTATGATGTGCCTTGGTGTGTTCCTCCTTGGGTCCAACTTCTTTGGGACTCTCTGAGCTTCCTGGACTTCCTGGACTTCCTGAAAGTCTATTTCCTTTGCCAGATTGGGGAAGTTCTCCTTCTTTATTTGTTCAAATAATTTTGCACTTGTTGCTCTTCCTCTTCTCCTTCTGGTACCCCTATAATTCGGATGTTGGAACGTTTAAAGATGTCCTGGAGGTTCCTAAGCTTCTACTCATTTTTTTGAATTCTTATTTCTTCATTCTTTTCTGTTTGGTTATTTCTTTCTTCCTTCTGCTCCAGTCTATTGTTTTGAGTCCCAGTTTCCTTCCCATCACTATTGGTTCCCTGTGCATTTTTCTTCATTTCACTTACTATAGCCTTCATTTTTTCATCTAATTTGCAACCAAATTCAACCAATTCTGTGAGCATCCTGATTACCAGGGTTTTGAACTGTGCATCTGATAGGTTGGCTATCTCTTGATCATTTAAAAGTATTGGCTCTGGGGCTTTGATTTGTACTTCTGTTTGAGCCTTTTTTTTTCTTTTTTTTTTTTGGTCTGGTTGGGCCTGTTATGTATGAGGGGTGGAGCCTTAGGTGTTCTCCAGGGCAGGGCAACCTTGTCACTGGGTTGTGACACTGTATATGGGATGGCGTCCAAGAGGGAACAATGGCGCTTGTTCCACTCTCCGTCAGACTTCAGTCCCTTCCACCACTTCTCCCAAGCAAACTGGGCCTTTCTGGTGCTAATTCCCGTGTGGGTGGGCTTGTGTACATTCTAGGACCCCGTGGGTCTCTCCAGCGCACTCTCCTGTGAGTCTGGGAGTCTCTCCTTGTGCCTCAACCCCCACACGTGTTCTCAATCAGTGTCCTGAGGTTCTATTTCCTGGCGCTGGGACCCTAGGTTGCGAGGTCTGTCTCACTGCCCAATTTTGCCTGGTTTATCTGTGCACGAATGTGGTCCGGACAGCCAGGCGCCTTTTGCACAGTGCCTTGCTTCACAGTCGCCACCTCACTGGGTCTGCCAGCTGCCTGTGCGCCCAGGGTCCGCCCTCTGCGGTCTTGTGTTTGGGATGCCTTACGTGTCCGGTGCCACCACTTTTTGTCCTTGACCCCTCTCCGCCCAGCTGCCTGACTCTGCCCCTCCTACCGGTCTGGATGAATGTGTATATTTTAACTCTTTGGTTGTCCGACTTCCATACAGTTCAATTTTCTGTCAGATCTGGTTGTTATCTCATTTTTAAATTGTTGCTGACCTTATTTGGGTTGTGTGAAGAGGCACAGCGTGTCTTTCTACGCCTCCATCTTGGCTGGAATTCTGCTTTTCACTTTAAACTCTGCTTTTTAAATTCTAAACATACTGATCAACAAATTTACGAGCTTGTGTTAATTGAACCAAATGCATTGTGTGTCTGACTTGGCCTTGCTTCCCCTGAAAGCAGAGCCTGACAGGACTTGATTTAGGAGGTGACAGTAAGGAATGTAAGTGACCAGGAGAAGAGAGCGAGCCAACACCAGCCCCCAAGGTTACCAAGGTGATCCCCCACACAGTCCCCAGGACCCTCAAGGGACTTTATACAATGTGTCTCGGAACGGGCCTCAGGTTCTAGGGAAGAGTCTGTGCAGTTGCACAGCCTGCCCAGGATGGTCTCCCAGTGGGAACTAGAAGTGAGAAAAGGTGAGCGAGAGTGGAACCTAGGGAACGATCCATGACTGACACAGCACTCTTCACTTCAGGGCCGCTTCTACTACAGTGAGCTTTGGGGAGGGAGAAGGGGGGTAAGGAGGGGGAAGGGTCGTCAAGGAACATGTATAAAGGACCCATGGACACAACCAAAGGGGGGAAGGATCGAAGGTGGGAGGTGGGGGTGGGTGGGGGGAAATGCAAACCAGCAATAAAAAAATGAGCTTTGGGAGGGATTCTGAGGAGTGGGATCACTTGCTTAGAGGTGAAGGCACATGCAACTAACTTTGCTGCATGTTGTCCAGTCTCCATAAACAGCAGGTTGTACCAATCTGCATTTCCCCTGCAACGTGTGTGAATGGCAGCTCCCTGCAGTCTTGCCAGGAGAGTGTGCTACAAACCTGGAGGTTTTAGCTGAGAAATTACATTGTATTACCTTTTTATTTCGTATTTCTGTTATTATAAGCAAAAATGAGCCTCCCATGTTATGCACAAGAATTTTCAATGCAATATTAACTATATTAGCAAATTTCAGGAAACACAAAACCACAAGGAGATGCCACCTCAGACTCGTTATTAGTATGACTAATGTTAAAAAAACAAGTGCGTGCGCAGGGTGTCGAGCACCAGCCCTTGAATGGAAAGGTTGCCAGTCCCATTCCCTGCCAGGGCTCCAGTTGGGGGCGTGCAAGAGGCAACCAATTGATGTGTCTCTCTAGCATCGATGTTTCTCTCCCTCTTTTTCTCTGTCCCTTCCCCCTCTCTAAAAATAAATAAATAAGATCTTTAAAAATACACACACGTACACACACACATAATTGTAGCCCAGAGAGCATCAACTCAGTTTGATCTCCTGTCGAGGTACATTCAAGAATCAACTAATGAATGCATACTTAAGTGGAACAATAATTGATGTTTCTCCCTTGCTCTCTCTCTTCCTCTCTCCCTCTCTGAAATCAATCAATTAAAAAGAAGTGTTGACAAGGACTTGGAGAAATTAGAACCCTGGTGCACTGTTGGCGGGAATGTAAGATGGTGCAGCCACTGTGGAACACAGTGTGGAGGTTCCTAAAAAAAAACTTAATGTATGTTCCAGCAGTTCCACTTCTAGGTATATACACTAAAGAATTGGAAGTAGGTTCGCAAAGAAATATTTGTACACTCACATTTGTAGCAGCACTACACACAATAGTCAAAAGGTGAAAACAGCCCATGAGCCTACTGACAGATGATTGGATAAATAAATTGTGGGGTAGCCACACAATAGATTATTATTCATCCTCAAAAGCAAGGAAATTCTGACACGTCCTACAACATGAACGAAGCTTGAGGACATTATGCTAAGTGAATAAGCCAGTTGCAGACAAATATTGTATGATTCCACTTGCATAATTCAGAGAGACAGAAAACAGAGTGGCGGTCACCAGGGGCCAGGGAAGGATGAAATGGGAGGTCGTTGTTTAACAGGTGTAGAGTTTCAGCTTTTCAAGAAGAAGTGTTCTGGAGATGATGGTGGCGATGGCTGCACAGCAACATGAATGTACCTAATGCCATTCATGTTGGCTAAGATGATACATTTATTTTATTTTTTAAAAGATTTTGTTTATTTTTGGAGAGAGGGGAAAGGAAGGAGAAAGAGGGGGAGAAACATCAATGTGAGAGAAATACATCAATTGGTTGCCTCTTGCACGCCCCCAAGTGGGGAACAGGCCAGCAGCCCAGGCATGTGTCCTGAGTGGAATTTGAACCCGTAACCTTTCAGTTCTCAGGCCGGCATTCAATCCACTGAACTGCACCAGCCAAGGTTTCCCTTCAACTTCTCATTGCAGCCCACTGGAGGTAGTCCTGCTTCAGGACAGTGGAGGTCTCACCACCCCACTCACTCACTAGCAGTGGGGAGAGGCCTCTGCTGCCTTCTGAACAGTGGGCAATCTAGTTCCGGCCTCCCACCCCCACAGCTGGCCTTCTAGCACTCCTGTAATGGGGTGTTGAGCTGGATGCCCTGGACATGGAGATGTCCCCCAGGAACCTGGCTTGGAGGATGGGGGAAGCGGAGGACATCCATTGAGAGGTACTCTGCATATCTGTGGCAGCCAGGCAGATGGGTGTGACTTTGACTTATATGGGGTGGGGGGAGGAGGTTTGTGATGTAGGGGGACAGGGGGGTGCTTACAGCACCTGCTCAAGAGGCAGGAGGGTGGTTTGCCCTGTGTCACCAGGCCATACCCGCCCGGACTGATAATGGCAGCCGAAAAAAAAAAAGAACTGTACAAAGAACAGGGAGATGTGACCCACTGTGGGAACAGCTGAAAATGGGGTCGAGCCAGAAGCTCCAGGCCAGGATTTAAACTAGGCCTGGCAGCCATGAGGTGTGCACTCTCTGTCTCTCACTCTGCCATGCAGTTTGAGAGGGAGTAGGGGGTCTGTCAATAAGGGCCCCCTCTGGCCCACCATGAGGACTGTTGTGAAAGGAGGTGCCGTGTGGTTTTGTACTAAAAGCTGGAGAACACAATTGCACAGCCCATGGTTCTGGGAATTACAGGGCCTGTCCCGCTGAGCCCGGATTCATGGAAGATGCCTGAATGCTGAACTGGGACTGGGAGTGCTGAGCCGTGGACTTCACGCCCAGTTTGGCAAAGGGGTCAGGACCGTGTGTTTGTGGCAGTTTTAAAGAGAGCAGGACTTAATGGTACATTCTAAATCTGTGTAACTTTCAAAGAAATCATTTTTTCCTTTTCACCAAACTCTGGCATTTGACGCGATCACAGGCCTGCAGTGACCACGGAATGCTGTGGATGGCTCATCAACACTCGAGAAAAACATACACAGAGACAACCAGGTCCTGTGGGGAAGTAGGAATGGAATGGCCACTCTCTCTAGTGGGGAGCGCCCCATTCCCCAGCTGGAGAGGCTTTTTATTGGTTTCGTTTGCATAAGAATTCAGGTAAAGCTCATTACTCATTTTTAGGAAGTAAGGATCAAACAATAGATAACAAGGAAGTCTGAGGGCCTACTTTGAGTCAGGGTCAAAGAGCTGTAAAAAACTTTAAGGAACAAACTTACTTCTTCCCTGGACCCTTATCATTCAACTGGGAGCATTCTAAACAAAGCAGGTTTCACAGGATTTTACATATTCTTTCTTAGGCCTGATCACCCGGGGAACCCACTCTTTCCAGCACAGAGCTGCACCACCCTGTCATTGTTTCTAGCTTAGGTGGAGCAAGGGAACTAAGGCAACCAAGAGATAAGGAGATTTTCTTCCAGACAATGAGGACTCAGGCTATGTCAAAGCCAAGGGGCAAAGGTCCATCACCCCCTTTTGATGTAGCCCCCCCCCAAAAAAAAGTCCTTCCTTGGGGGCCTCTCACGTGATCGTGCCTGTCTTAGATCATTCCCCCCTTGGGGAATCTTACCCATCATTGGCTAACCGACCAAGCATTGGGGGCCAGGCTGGGTGAAGTAAAAGGAGCAGAAATGGTGCTCCTCCCAGGGAGATAAGCTTTTGTCTCCTTGCTGGCTTTCGGTCCAAGGTCATTCCCTCAGCCTTAGCCTTGGCGGGGGTTACAGCTTCTGATACCAGGCAGGGTGGTTTTCAACAGGCATTGGAAGCCACACTTCTTGGCAGTGAGCAATGGGACCCCTCACCACCATTTCAGAACTGCACAGGCTGGGCTTCTGTAGCGGTACTTCCTGCTGTCTTCGCGAGGATCCTTGTGAAAACAGAGCCTCAGCCTAGAACTTGGGTGCACTTTATTTGGTGGCTGACTTCAGGAAATGAGAGAGTGATGAGAATGACAAAGGGGAGAGGTGAAATTCAACAGTGTGTTTTTACTTGTGTCCTTCCTAGTTGAAGGTTACCCCAGAAGGCACTCCAGGCTATGCCTGTGGGTGGAGAGAGTGCCTGCAACTTTGTGGAAAGCCTGGGAGCAGAAAAGCAGAGACCCCACAGCAGAGGCTAGAAATGAGGCACCGACTGTGTTCGCAGCCAGCACTAGTGCCACGGCTAAAATCAGAGTTGGGCTGATCAGATGAATCTGGAAGTTCTAAAGCACCTGCTACACCTTCCCCACGCCTAGGGGATCAGGAATCTGTGGCAAGGCCAAAGGCCAAGCACTTTCTGCTCCCTGAGACGCAGTTACTTCCTCTTGTGGACCTTTGTTCATTCTAGAAATATTTGGAGAAGGTCTGGTAAGTGTTAAGCACTTTTCTACACTGAGATAGAGGAGAGAACAGAAAGCCCTATGGAGCTTACATTCTAGTGTGTGTTTTGGGGGTGGGGAGCGGTGACAATACATAAAATATATGGCACATCAGATAGTGATGCTGGAAAACAAAGATGCTGGAAAACAAAGCAGGAAGGATAATTTGTGCTGCTTGGGAGTGGGGTGAAGACATGCTCTTTTAAATAAAGTCATCAGGGAAACCGTCTTGGAAAAGGTGACATTTAAGCAGACAGCTGAAGGAAGTGAAAGGAAAATCAGCAAGACACTGAGAAGCAGCCTCAGCGAGGCAGGAGGCACACAGAAGAGCATGGTGCTGAGAAGCCAAGTGAAGACAGTGTTTCAAGGCGGAGTGAACTGCACACAATGCTGCTTATTGGGGGGTGGGCCACTATGAGGCTGGAGAACTGGCCGAGGGACTTGGCAGCACTGGAGATCAGTGGCATCCAGCAGGCTGAAGAGAGTGGGGGGAGGGGAGAAGTTGGAAGTTGAGGGGGATTAAGAGCAAAGAGGGAGGGGAAGAACTGAAGACAGTGAATAAAAGCAACTTTTTGAGTGTAGTTATAGAGGGAAGCAGGGGAATGGGGCAGCAGCTGGAAGCTAATGCAGAGTCAAGAAAGGCTTTTCCAAGACGGGAGACACACCTGGGTCTCTAATCCTGCTTCCCTTCATCTTTTCTCTCACTGCACACAAATCTACAGCCTTTTTGACCTCCCTCCTCAAACCCAAAAATATTTTTGCAAAGTGTGTTCCCCAGAGGGTTGTGAGTTGTAGACAGTGAAAGCCACAGTCTTTTGTTCCTCTTTTTGCTCTGTCACATCCTTCCTTGGCCAACTCAGTCAGGGGGTGAAATTCAGGAGCAGAAAAGACAAAGATATGTGAACATATCCTTCTGCGTCATTCAGTTGGGCCCTTTATCAACCTGGAGGCCCCTGCATAAACATGGGACTCCCTGCCTGCCTGCTGCTGGTCTGGCAGGCGCTGGCCGAAACAGCAGCCCCTGAACTCCAGTCATTCTTGGATAGACTCTGTGATTCCTGATATTTCCCCTTGTCATATGTGGTTCTCACTTCATGTTTATCTGTCCTCCTTTAAAACATGTTTCATCCTTTAAAACATGTTTTGTAGTTAAACTCACATAAAACTCACTATTTCATTTATTTTTCTATTTTATTTATTGATTTTAGAGAGAGGAAGGGAGAGAGAAAAACATCGACTTGTTCTGTAACAGGGTGCAGCCGAGAGGGGGGCCCCAAACAGGGATTTGGAATGGGGTCCAGAACTCAAGGTGTTCAGGAAATATTAGGATGTCCTCACTACCCCCCACCCCTACAGGTGTGGGTTGAGGGAAGGGACAGATGGAGAAGGGCCATTGCGAGCTGTTTTGCGTAGCAACATCTTTGTGTAGGAACAGCTTGGCAGCTAACCTCTGGTGTGGTCACTTAACATATCTATAACCTTTATCTAGTTACATGGATATGTTAAATAGCTGTGGCCATGCTCTGAGCCTGGGGAATGGAAGTAACTTCCCCACCAAGACATAACTGGGGGGTAGGTCCCCCAGAGTTACAGCACCTGAGTGGGAGCTTGGAGAAGATTGGCTCCATGACATGGGGCCACCCTGCCCGGACTCACGATGGCAGCCCAGTAAAGCTGGAAGGGTATGAGAGGGCTAGCAAGTGTAGCTGATGGTGGGAGGAGTCGGAAATGGGGCTGCAGAGGAGGATTGGCTCGGGGATTTAAACCCAGATGTGGCAGCCATTGAGGAGGGAACCGTGAGGCCTTGGCAGAGTGGGGACTCCCACGGCCATTGTGCAGAGAGAGCCACACAGCTGTGGACATGTAAGGGAGAACCACGTGGTTTTGGCAGAGTGGAGATTCCTGCAGCCATTGTGCAGGGAGAACCACATGGCTGGGGCAGTGGAGATAGAACCTCTCGGCTTTGCCAGAGTGGGGACCCCCGCAGCTTTAGAAGGGGAAACCACCACCCAGCTTTAGCAGAGATCCCGGCGACACAGCTGATGGTGCCAGGAACCAAGGGAGGCCTCCCAGCTGAGACAGATTACTGAGAACCGGGGGCTGCCTGAGCCTCGGACTTCTATTTCTTTTCCTGAGATATGGTACCCCATACTGGACAAAGGGGGGAAGGAAGTGATAGGGTCTTAAGACTTGGAAAATCTTAGCTTAAGGTAAATAGCCATAAATCTAGCAAGTAATGTGTATGTTAAGTTTTTGTTTCAGAAACTACAGGTAAGGCCCATCCTGGCACCTGAGAAAAAGCAGATGACCTCCTGGGGCGCTGGCTAGAGATTACTGCCTGGAGACATCCATAAGGGAAGAAGCAGGCGACGACTACCCTCCCCCTTGGAGACAGCTAATTGCCCAGGACAGAAATGCTACAGCTGCTAAATTTCAAAGCTCTCGCCAACCCTTGTTTTTCCTCCCCCAACCCCCTTATAAAAGATCTGGCCAGGAAAGAAAGGGGAAGATGGCTTTGTTAGGGTATGAACCCACCATCTTCTTGGATCGCCAGCCATCTGAATAAAGTGCCTACAAAAGATTCAATTGCTGTCATTGCTTATTGGATTTGGTAGTGACAGGCAGCCCGAATGCCGGTGTCTTTTCCGGTTACGGAAGGACTGTGCGTGTTTGTGGGTATTTTAAGGGACTTTGGGATTTTGATGAAGACATTTGGTCACTACTTTACGTCTGTATAGCATTAAATAAACATTTCCTTTCCTTTTCACAAATCTCTGGCATTGAGAGAGTCTTTCCTCTGGTGCCAGACATAACAAACTTGGGAAGTTCCTTTCGGGTAATAGCAGATCATCCTAGGCCCCCCTTGCTGTTCTGTAACAGTTCCATTTATTTATGCATTTGTTGGTTGATTTCAGTATGTCCCCTGACTAGGGATCTAATCAGCAACCTCGGGGTATCAGGACAGTGCTCTAACCACCTGAGCTACCCTATTTTAAAGTGTACAATTCAGTGGGTTTTAGAACAGCCACGATGTTGTGCAACCATTACCACTATAGTTCCAAAAACTTTCTGTTGAACCCAAAAGGAACCCTGCACAACATTTCTCCCCACTTCCTCCAGCTCTTGGTAACCACCAATCCGCTCTTTGGATCTGCTTATTTTATAGAAACAGAATCACACAATATGTTGTCTTTTATGTCTGGTTTCTTTCACTTAATGTAGTTGCTCCATTTGTGCCTTCTTTTGTATTTCTTTTTTTTTTGCTAGAGTACCATTTTGATTCCCTTCCCATTTTCTTTTCTGTATATTTTTTATTTTCTTACGTATTTTTTTAAAAAATTAAAGGTTTCATTTATTTATTTCTAGAGAGAGGGGAATGGACAGAGAAAGAGACGGAGAGAAACATCAGTGTGTGGTTGCCTCTTGAACACCTCTCACTGGGGGCCTGTCCTGAAACCCAAGAATGTGCCCTGACAGGGAATTGAACCAGCGATCATTGGTTCACAAGCTGGTGCTCAATCCACTGAACCACACCAGCCAGGGCTATTTCCTTATTTTAAAAGGAAATCTTATTTTGCAATTATAAAAATTTTAAAAAATTATTCAATATATATTAATATACAGAATCAGAATTAAAATACAAAAGAGCACTGTTCAATAGAAGTATTTTTAAGGTAGTGTCTACTGACATTTTGTGTTGTTTTACTAATTTACTAAATAAGGCTGTTTTTATACTGTGGATCCCAAGAATGATGGACCCTTTAAGATGGACTTCTGGGGGCTAACTGGGCTGAAAGTTTTAAATTGTCTATAGTCATTACCAAACAAGGGGCTTCCCATGCTGTCTGCACTTCATGAAAAAGCTGCATGGAGCAGCCTCCTCCTACCCTGCGCTCCTGCCAGCTGGGCCACCCTTACAAAGGAGCTCCTCGGCTGTACATCTACCACTGGGCTGCCACACAGGAGCCACCACGCGGTTTCACAGCAGTGCTGCTCACTGGCTGAGCTGTTTGCATGGAATAAAGTCTCTCCCTTCACTGCACCCCAAACTGGGGACTCCCGTTGGTGTTGAATTGGCACCAATGACCTTTGACCTTCAGTTGACAATACAGGGTTTAGTAATCTCTAGTCTACTCCTGAGAGCAGGACACCCACTACTCTCCAGGGTTTCACATGGCCCTAGGGAAATGGGTCTGAGTTCTATCAACCCAAGTTTCCGGTGGGAACCCAAAGTGGCCTGTCTGCATTCCAGGGGAAAGAAAGGTTGCAGATCACAGGCACCGGTGTTATCACCTTTGTTGTGCAACCACATCATTCACAAGTACAAAGCATTCCACATGGCACCCATACCTTGGTGTGTGTATTGGGGTTGTGGACAGCCCCATGTCCTGGGAGCGAGCAACAATCTAGAACGCCTCTAGGGCGTGATCCAACTCAGAGCGGACAGGAGGAAAGAGGAGTGAAATGGCCCAGGTGAGGATAGCCACTAGTCAGATCAGTCACCTGCTCTTGGATAGACTGAAGGTCCAGGGCGGCCAAGACATCTGGATTTTCCAGGGAACACAGGAAATCTGGATTTTAACTGTTAAATAACTCCAGATTCTTAAATGTTGGCAACTAATGCACAATTTTAAAATCAGGGGGGTTGGGTCCTGGCCGGGATGCTCAGTTGGTTAGAGCGTCCTCCTGATACACTGAGGTTGTGGGTTTGATCTCCCTTAAGGGCACATACAAGACTCAAACAGTGAATGCAAAAATGAGTGAAACAACAAATTGATGTTTTAATCTTTCTTTCAAATCAACAAATAATAAATGAGTAAATCAACGCGGGTTGGGCAAATCCTATCTGTGTACAAGATTATCCCCGGAGAGTGCGTGTATTCCAAGGAAAAGAAAAGGAGGCCTGCAGCAGAGAAGCGACTCGCCAAAAACCAAACAGCCAGGTGGGGAAAGCAGAGCCCCAAGTTTCCAGACAGCTGCTTTCCTGGAACAGCTTTCTGGTCGTAAAATACACCTATCCCGGACTCAAACTGAAATCCCTTCCGCTGGACGGCCAAGTGCAAGGTCCGCGACCTCGCCCGGCACCGACCGCCTCACCGCACCCTCCACCCCTGAGCGCCCCAGGTTCCCAGACTTCGCCCTGCGTCCCCAAGGCCAAGAATGTCATCGCCTGCCACCCCATTCACCCTGCCTCCCACACTGCCGCACTGCCCGCTACAAGCCTGACACCCACTGCGCGCTCCCAAAGGGTCACGCACAATCCTCCTCCACGGCCCTATCGCCCCCTCCCAAGACTGGCTGTCGTCCAAGTCACCGGCCCACACCGGGCAGCGGGAGATCGACTTCGTGGGAGCGCAGCCCTCCCGAAATCTCGAGGAGTCCCAGATCGGGCCAAGACCACTGGGAGGAGGGAGGCGCGCGTGCGCCGCATGGATTTATTGCGTCACGGGGTCTGCTACGCGAGCGCGCCGCCCACGCATGCGCGCCTGCCAAACGCGCGCCGGGGCCGCTGAGTAGGCCCCGCGGTCCAGCGCCGCCTCCAGCAGTTGTGTGCGCGCCGTGGCCTCGGTCAGCATGTCCATGAGCACCTGCTGTTGCAGCCGCAGGTAGTTGTTCTCTTCCAGCAACTCCTGGCTGCGGACGCGCGGCACCTGCGCCTTCCCGCCCGGGCCGGTCAGCGGGCGCGACGGCGTCCTGGAGCGCCCCGGCTGGCCCTCCGCGGCCCAGCGGCCGCTGCGGAACACGAACGCCCGATCGTCCAGGCGCGTGCGCGGCGCGTCGTAGCTGAGGCCCAGCTCGGCCTGGCGCGCGCTGTGCTCCAGGAGGTAGAAGGTGGACATGGAGGAGATGCGGCGCAGTGGCGGGCGCCGCGGCGAGAAGCGCCGCGAGAAGTGGTCGGCCCAGAACTGCCGCAGCTGCTCCCACAGATGATTGGCGTGGTACGCGGCCGGCCACCGGAAGGCCTCCAGGTCGAGGGCCAGGTGGGCCCTGGCAGGCGCGTGGGTGCCCAGAGTGGAGCTGCTAGGACGTTGGTGACCGGAGTTGCACCCCTGCCTTGGGACCCCCGATGTTCTGAATGATGGAAGCGAGCTAGGGAGCAAGGACACGGGTGAGCAGCCCGCTCGGTGCTGGCTGTCCCCTCGGATCACAAGGCCCGGTGGTGGACAGGGCTTGGCCACGAGAAGCCATCCCTGCTGGTCATACTAGCAGCAGTTCCCCCAAAGCCACCTTCCCCAAAGACCACTCTGGGTCAGATCCTGCTGTCTAAAGACTGCGCGGATGCTGGGAGGGGTTATGGGGCTGAGAGGATGGAAGAAGAGCAGAGACAGGTCATTCAAAGACGTGCAGGACTTTGCCGGGTGTATTGGGTGTGGATAAGGGAGAGCCTGCAGGCAGAGGGGAAAGCCAGGCAAGGCTGCGTGTTCTAGAGGTGAGGAGGACCTTGGGGTGGGCTTGGCGCCCATTGCCCAGCTGGGAATAGCGGAGGAAGGGAGCTGGACGGGGGATAAGGGCACCACTGAGGGGTTACAAGTCTGGGACTGCATCTGGGTCTGCAGAGTGTCCGGTAGGCTGTCTAGTGTAACCAACGGCGCTGTTGCCCTCATCATTCACTTATACTGCAACCTTGAACTGGCACCTCCGTGCCAGCCCCCGTCTGGGCAGGGGGTCCCAGGCTGTGCCCCTCTTCCAGATGCTGTCGGTGCAGTTGGGGGCGTTTATAGATAGTCCAGTGTGCTCAGCGACATCCTGGGGGCACATGCCAGGGGCTAGAACCTCTGCTTAGGACTCGAGGTAACAGGGAATTGTGCAGACTACACCTAACTGTGGTCCCAAGCACACTGCATCCTCAGGGAGCTAAAATCTCGCCCCCCTGTAAGTGCCGATTCTGTTGTGTGAGGACTGTTTGCTCTGCTTTAAGTTCCTCTTCCCATGAAGTGTGAAAAGGGAAAGAACCCTGGAGCAGGCCCCTCTGTCGGGCCTTCATTACTTGCACACACACTCCTCACACAGAGCTGGGTAGTGGCTGGGTGGTCTCTCCCAGCCAGGGACACACCTTCGGAAGCCTGCAGAGGACCCACGAGGTGCAACCAGGCTCACCCTTAAGGTGGCATCTTCCCAGAGGACCCTTCCCCGAGAATGCAAGCTGCATGTTGTCCCTCACCTGGAGGATGTGCTGGAGGTGCTGAGCTGCTGTCCCAGGCCTGGTGCAGTCTGTGAGCCCCTCAGCTGATGCCCACCTGCTACGACTCACAATGCCTCCAGGCTAGATCAGCCCAGAACAAAAGGAGTGCTGCCTGCCAAGCCCTGCCAAGCCCTGGGCTCTGCTGTGTTCAAGGCACTGTTCTAGGGATGTATCCCTCAGGGAGCTCTCATTCCTGGGGGCAAGTCTTAAGCACAGCCTGAGATAGGAATTTGTTCCAGGGGAGGGAACTCAGTGAAGCTAATGCAAGGTCGGATACCCTGGAGGCAGAGCCTGAGGTGAGAACTCTTGTTTGATTTATTGGAGGTGTCCTTGGAGGGGGGAGAGAAGCAGGTCAGGGCAGGGAAAAGAGCTGAAGGGGAGCAAGAGTTCGGCCTTCAGTGGAGACAGGCCCCAGCCCAACCACACAGGTAGCTGCCAAATTGCCCCACGGAGTGCGGCCTCCTCGCCAGGGGTCAGGACTGGTGCCAGCAGCGCTCACACGTCAGGCAGAGCCAGGTGGTTGGGCCACCTCCTGGGAAACTTTGTTCTAGAGCAATAAACTGCATAATGTGTATAATGTACAGTTGGATATGTTCTGCTGATGTATGAAACTATTACTCAAGATGATGAAGGCATCCATTAGCTTCAGAAGTTTCCTCTGCTCCCATCACTATAGAATCATCTGCATTTTCTCGGATTTTATGTATATACAATTCAGTATGCAATTTTTAAAAAATGGTATTTATTTAAAGGTCTTATTTATTTACTTTTAGAGAGAGGGGAAGGAAGGGAGAAAGAGAGGGAGAGAAACATCAACGTTTGAGAGATACATCAGTTTGCCTCTCACACGCCTCCATCTGAGGGCAACCCAGGCACATGACCTGACTGGGAGCTGGCGATCTTGGTTTGCAGGCATGCGCTCAGTTCACTGAACCTGACCAGCCAGGGCCAATTTAGTATGTGATTTTGCACAAGCTTCTTACAGCGTAATTATTTTGAAATCCATTCATTTTGTATTTATCAACAATTCAATCCTTTTATTGATGAATAGCAGTCTGTTGTATGCAAATACCACGATTTGTTTTTCCATCCAGTGTTGATGGGGAATTTAGGTTGTTTCCAGTTTGGAAGCTTTTACAAGCACAGCTACTGTGAACACCTGTGTGCGAGGGTTTGGGTGTCCGTGTGCTCTCATTTCTCTTGAAGGAGTGAGTACTCAGGAGTAGAATGCCCAGGTCAAATGGTAGGCGTATATGTACCTCTTTGTGAAGTTACCACTTTTTCCAGAATGGTTGTACCATATCCTCACCACCACTGAGTTTCTGTTCCTCCACGTACTTGACAACATTTGTATGGTAAATCTTTTTAATTTTAGTCATTCTAGTGTGTCTAAACCATGACTTTTAATTTCATTTCTCAGAGCTAAGAATGTTGGACATCTTTTTGTAAGAGGGTGCAGCCATGGGGCCCCCTGAAGAAGGATTTGTAATGGGGTCCAGAACTCAGGGTATCCAGGAAATACTAAAAAAAAACATGGGATGTCCTCACCCCCACAGGTCTGAACTGGGAAAAGGGACTCTTGGAGTAGGGCCATTGAGAGCTGTTTTGCAAATAACCTCAGGCATCGACACTTAACATGTCTATAAGTTTTAACTGGTTTCATAGATATGTTAAATAGCTGTGGCTACACTCTGAGCAGGGGGATAGGAGTGACTGACCCAGGATGTAACTGAGAGGCAATTCCCTCTGGTTACAGCGCCTGCGTTAGAGCTTGGAGATGATTGGCTCCACACCATGGTGCTGCACCTGCCCAGACTTACTATGGCAGCCAAGAAAAGGCTGGAAAAAAATACAAGAATGCTGGCAGGTGTAGCCTATTGTAGGAGGAGTCAGAAATGGGGCTGCAAAGGAAGATTGGCACTGGGATTTGAACCCAAGTGTGCCAGCCATGCTGGATGGTTGGGACCACATGGCTTTGGGGTGCTCTCTTTTGCTAAGTGGCTTAGGAAGCGGGAGAGACCTTGTTGGGAAGGAAAGGAGTGAAAGGACTATTGCTGGTGGGCCATGAGAAGGTGCTACGTGGTTTTGGATTAACTGGAAATCATGGTGGTGACACAGCTGATGGTGCCAGGAACCAAAGGGCTGCCTGAGCCACAGACTTCTACTTCTTTTCCTGAGATACGGTACCCTGGGCTGGGCAGAGGGGGGAAAAAGGACTGTGTACGTTTGTGGGTATTCTAAAGGACTTTAGTATTTTAATGAAGACATTAAGCCATTACTCTAAGTGTGTATTACTTTTTAAATAAAGTTCTTTTTCACCAATCTCTGGCATTGAGAGACGTCCTTCCCTGGTGGCGGGCAAGGTGAACCTAGTATGGTGGGAGAACCCCTGGAACACAAGAGGGGGTTCCATTCAGTAATAGTGTTTGTTCATGCCCCGGGTCTGTTCTGTAACATTTTCATGTGCTATTTGTCACCTCCCTGGTGATATTGTTCAAGTTTTGCCAATTTTATTTTCCTGGATTGTTTGTCTTGTTGAGTATAAGGAGTTCTTTAATGCTATGTATTTGTCAGCCATGTTTTGCAAATATTTTCTCCCAGTCTGTGGCTTGCCTTCCTCTTTTTCTTTCTCCCTTTCTTCTTTCCTTTCCTTTTTTCCATTCTTTTTGTTTGTTTGTTTTGAATTTTTTATGAGCATTTATTTGAGCCAAACTTATGACATATGCCAAGGAGCAGGATCTCAAATGCTGCAGAGAATGACAGCTTTTCAGCTTTTTGTACATTTGAAATTATGAAGGAAGATTATATAGATGCGGGAGGGAGAAAGGTGATGATTGTATTACAGGGCAGTTAACAAGATTATGTGCTCTCCTGAGGGTGGTCACCTGTAGAAGGAAGGGTCTGAAAAGACCCATTTCCAAAGGTGTGTTAACTTATCCCTGGCTGGTGTGGCTCAGTGGATTGAGTGCCATCCTGCAAACCAAAAGGTTTTTGGTTTGATTCCCAGTCAAGGCACATGCCTGGGTTGTGGGCCAGGTCTCCAGTTCGGGGTATGTGAGAGGCAACTGATCAATGTGTCTCATACATTGACTGATGTTTCTCTCCCTCTCTTTCTCCTTCCCCTTTCTCTAAAAATAAATAAATAAAACATTAAAAAAAAGTGTGTTAACCTAGATGTACATAAACAATGAATAGGGCTGGCTTAAAGCAAAAAGCAAAGATGGGCCTTTTACTAAAAAATTACATCCCTGGGGCATGACTACCCATCAAGACCCACCCAGTTAGGAATTTATGATCAGATCACCCTATAAGGTTACTTTTTATAGAACCCCCCTTTTTCATCCACAGTTCCTCCTCTTAGTCATAAGTCAGTCTGAAGGATTTAGTAATGACTAACCTTTCAGTGGGATAGTGTGGTGTCACAGCACTAGGAAGGCTTGCTCCTGGAAGTCTCAGAATCCACATCATCTTCTTGGCCATTGGGGATGGGGCAACGCTGCTATCGTGCGATCTATGTTAAGGTCAAATTTTTTCCAAAAACACAGAGAACAAGTATATTATTATAACTAATATCATTAACAGACAGGTAAAGACAAACAAAATGGATTCTGAGTTCATTATCAATCAGTGGGTATACAGGCCTTGTTGATGTCTTGGGAGAGCTGTCCACCTCTGATGTCAGCGGCTTCTCAGCCTTGAGGAGTCTCTGATTACCACAGACAGGAGTAGATCTCCCTTCGTGGTTAGTTGCCTGATAAGGTCCCTTCCAGTAAGGTTGGAGAGTGTCTTTTATTGGATGTCCTTTCCAATAAACAAAGGTGGCAGTCAATAACCTTTAAAGTCTTTATTTCCTGGGAGCTCCCTGTGAAAGGAAGTGGTTACCAAGTTGGCATTTTTTCAAAGTGACTCTATCAAACCCTGGCAGTAATGTATGGTGTCACCTTTCAATAATGTTCCCTCATAAATTCCTTCATCAAAGTCTAGATTAAATTCACTGTGATTCGTGAAGGAATGTAAAAACCAAAAAGTGGGGAGCTGGGGAGTAGGAAGGAACCCAAAGGCCATCTTGGGTTTCCCACAGCCTCATTGTTAGTTTCTTTTTTAAAAGATTATGTTTTATTGATTATGCTGTTATCATTGTCCTGACTTTTACCCTTTGCCATGTCTCCACTCAGCACCACCCCCCTCCCTCAGGCAATCCACCCACCATTGTTCATGTCCATGGGTCATGCGTATAAGTTCTTGGGCTACTCCATTTCCTATGTTGTACTTTACGTCCCCATGGCTATTCTGTAACTACCTGTTTTTTGCCATTTTATTGTTCCTAGTTTTGATCTTTTTCTTAAATAAATCTCTGTAATATTTCCTATAATGATGGTTTGGTGATGATAAACTCCTTAATTTTTTTTCTTGTCTCAGAAACTCTTTACTCTTCAATTTTAAATGATAGCTTTACTGGATAGAGCAATCTTGGCTGTAGGTCCCTGCTTTCCATGACTTTGAATACTCCTTGCCAGTCCCTTCTGGCCTGCAAAGTTTCTTTTGAGAAATCAGCTGTCATCTTATGGGAACTCCCCTGTAGGTAACTATTTGCCTTTCTCTTGCTGCTTTTAAGATTCCCTCTTTATCTTTAACTTTTGCCATTTTAATTACAATGTGTTTTGGAGTGGGCCTCTTTGCATTCATCTTGTTTGGGACTCTGTGCTTCCTGGACTTGCATGTTTATTTCCTTTGCCAAATTAGGGAAGTTTTCTTTCATTATTTTTTCAAATAGATTTCCAATTGCTTTTATTTTTTAAATTGTTAAAAAAATTTATTTATTTATTTTTAGAGAAAAGGGAAGGGAGGGAAAAAGGGAGAGAAACATCAATGTGTGGTTGCCTCTTGCGTGCCGTGCCCCCTACTGGGGACCGAGCCCACAAGCCAGGCATGTTCACTGACTGGGGATCGGACCCAACATCCGATGGTTCACAGGCCTGTGCTCAATCCACCAAGTTACGCCAGCTAGGGAAGACGTCCAATTTCTTGCTCTTTCTCTTCTCCTTCTGGCACCCCTGTGATGTGAATGTTGGACCTCTTGAAGTTGTCCCACAGGCTGCTCATACTATCCTCATTTTTTGGATTCTTTTTTCTTGTTCTGATTGGTTGCTTTTGCTTCCTTCTGTTCCAAATCATTGATTTGATTCTTGGCTTCATCCACTCTACTGTTATTTCCTCATAAATTGTTTTTTATTTCAATTAGTACATCGTTCGTTTCTGACTGGATCTTTTTTATGCTGCTGAGGTCCTCACTGAGTTCTTTGAGCATCCTTATAACCAATGTTTTAAACTGTGCATGTGACAGATTGCTTATCTCCATTTTGTTTAGTTCTTTTTCTGGAGTTTTGATCTTTCATTTGGTGGTAGTAGTAGTATGGCCTAATGCAGTAGGTGTCCTGTGGGGTCCAGTGGCACAGCCTCCCCTATCACCCAGGCTGGATACTCGAGGTGCACCCTGTGTGGGGGCTGACTACATTCTCCTCTTGTAGTTGAGACTTGAATGCTGTTGGCAGGCCGGTGGGAGGGGTTTACCCAGGCCAGTCAGCTGCAAGGACTGGCTGTGACCACTGACCATCAACCTCCACCATCCATGGCGGATCAGTTGTGCAGTGGCAGGTGGTGGTGCTCTGACATGGTCTGTAGCTGTCCAGTGGGTGCACTGGCCCTGGGGTTCCCCCTGGTGGTGCAGGCCAAGGTCAGCCCCCACTCGCATTATGCCTGAGGCCACCCTGCCTGAGCTATTAAGCAATCAGATGGCTGCTGCTTGTGTTGGATTTAGAGCTTCCCAGGTGAAACTAGGCTGGCTGCTGGTAGTGCCAGACCTGGGGTTCACAAGGTCAGCTGCTGCTTGTTTGAGAGGATTTAGGAGGTTGTGCAGCCTGAACCAAGACCAGCCATTCATATGGAAAAGCAGCCTGGGTGAACCGGTAAAATGGATGGGACAGTCTCCGGGGCTCTCCAAGGTGGGTCAAACAGTGTTAGGTAGATTGATAGAGTCTCACTATGGCACCAGCTTGCCAGCTCTGTGTGTGGAGGGTTTAAAAAAGGGACAATGGCCTCTACTCGCCTTGATGCCAGACACTTCAGTTTCTCCCTATATACCAATGGAGGCTTTCAAGCTGCTACCCCGGAGCCAGAGCTCAGAGGGAGTGAGTCAGAATAAGTGAGTCCATGTGTGGGTTCTTTAGGAGGAACTGCTTGGGGCTCCAGAAGTTTCTTCCACTGTCTCCATCCCCGCCAGTTGTTGCAGCCAGAAGTTGGGGAGACTTATCTTCCTGGCACTGGAACCCTGGGCTGGGGGTCCTGGTGTGGGACTGGGACTCCTTGCTCCTGAGATACCCTTCTCGAATTTTTATCCACCACATGTGGATGAGTGACAAGCCCATTCTGCTATGCTCCCCTCCTACCAGTTGGGATGGATGTGGTTTCTTTGATTCTGTAGTTGTCAGACCTCTCCATTCGAATTCAATTTCTGATGGTTCTGAGTGATGGTTGTTCAATACTTTAGTTGTAATTTTGATATGGCTGTGCAAAGAGGCAAGCCATGTCTGCCTACGCTGCCATCTCGACTGGACGTCCCCCACTGTTAGTTTCATTTACAACCATTGTTTACCCACATAATGTATTCTAGACACTTCCTTACATATATTGAGTTTTAACCCTTAAAATCTCAGTGTCTAGTGAAAACTAAGAAATCATCAATTAGCATTGTTTAGCTTGAACATCTTATAACCTCTAGAAACATTTTTCACAAACTTAAAAGTCAATTATTAATATTGACTTATTTTTGTAAACCCAGGTAAAATAAAGACATGTCTGTTTTACTTAAACCAACAAACTTAAGTTAGCTTTTTTCCTTTTATTTAGCTTTTATTTACTATGGATTAATCTCAGATCACTTGAACTTGGAAAGTATTTGAGTTAGTTTCTATATTTCTAAGAATTTTATTTTTTTAAAGATTTCATTTACTTTTAGAGAAAGGGGAAGGGAGGGGGAGAGCGAGAGAGAGCGAGAGAGGAAGAGAAACATCAATGTGTGGTTGCCTTCTGTGTGCCCTATTACCGGGGGACCTGGCCTGCAACTCAAACATGTGCCCCGACTGGGAATCGAACCAGCAACCCCATGGTTCATAGACCTGTGCTCAATCCACTGAGCTATACCAGCTGGGCTAAGAATTTTACTTTTATTTATTTTTTATTACCATGTAGTTTCCTTTTTAAAATTTTTATTTATTGATTTTAGGGAGAGAGGGAAGGAGAAAGAGACAAAAATCAATTTGTTGTTCCACTTACTCATGCACTCATTAGTTAATTCTTTTTTTTTTTAAGATTTCATTTATTTTTTTTAGAGAGAGGGAAGGGAGGGAGACAGAGAGAGAGAGAAACATCAATGTGTGGTTGCTGGGGGTTAAGGCCTGCAACCCAGGCATGTACCCTGGCTGGGAATCAAACCTGCAACACTTTGGTTCACAGCCCGCGCTCAATCCACTGAGCTAGGCCAGCCAGGGCTATTAGTTAATTCTTATATGTGCCCTGACTGAGGTTCGAACCTGCAGCCTTGGCATATTGGGACAATGTTCTCATCAGCTGAGCTACCTGGCCAGAGGCTGAGAATTTTAGAATCCCCTATTTTTACAAGCTTTTGCCTTTTTAAAAAATATATTTTATTGACTGTGCTATTACAGTTGTCCCATTTCCCCCATTCATTCCCCTCTACCCTGCATACCCTCTCCCACCTACATTCCCCCCCTTTAGTTCATGTCCACATGTCATAAGTTCTTTAGCTTCTACATTTCCCATACTATTCTTGCCCTCCCTCTGTCTATTTTCTACCTACCGTCTATGCTACTTATTCTCTGTACCTTTTCCCCCTCTCTCCTCCCACTCCCCTGTTGCTAACCCTCCATGTGATCTCCATTTCTGTGGTTCTGTTCCTGTTCTGGTTGTTTGCTTAGATTCTTTTTCTTTTTGTGTTAGGTGTGGTTGTTCATAATTGTGAGTTTGCTGTCATTTTATGATACATGTTTTTTATCTTTTTCTTAGAAAAGTCCCTTTAACATTTCATAAAATAGGGGCTTGGTGATGATGAACGCCTTTAACTTGGCCTTATCTGAGAAGCACTTTATCTGCCCTTCCATTCTAAATGAAAGCTTTGCTGGATAGAGTAATCTTGGATGTAGATCCTTGCCTTTCATGACTTGGAATACTTCTTTCCAGCCCCTTCTTGCCTGCAAGGTCTCTTTTGAGAAATCAGCTGACGGTCTGATGGGAACTCCTTTGTAGGTGACTGTCTCCTTATCTCTTGCTGCTTCTAGGATTCTCTCCTTCATTTTGACCTTGGCTAATGTAATTATGATGTGCCTTGGTGTGTTTCTTCTTGGGTCCAACTTCTTTGGGACTCTCTGAGTTTCCTGGAAGTCTATTTCCTTTGCCAGATTGGGGAAGTTCTCCTTTATTATTTGTCCAAATAAGTTTTCCACTTGTTGATCTTTCTCTTCCCCTTTTGGTACCCCTATAATTCGGATGTTGGAACGTTTAAAGATGTCCTGGAGGTTCCTAAGCCCCTACTTATTTTATTGAATTCTTATTTCTTCATTCTTTTCTGATTTTATGGGTTTTTTCTTCCTTCTGGTCCACTCCACTGATTTGAGTCCCAGTTTCCTTTCCATCCCTATTGATTCCCTGTGCATTTTTCTTCATTTCACTTACTATAGCCTTCATTTTTTCATCTAATTTGCAACCAAAGTCAACCAATTCTGTGAGCATCCTGATCACCAATGTTTTGAACTGTGCATCTGATAGGTTGGCTATCTCTTGGTCATTTAAAAGTATTGGTTCTGGGGTTTTCATTTGTTCTTCTGTTTGAGCCATCTTTTTTTTTTTTTTTTTTTGGTCTGGTTGGGCCTGTTACGTATGAGGGGTGGAGCCTTAGGTGTTCACCAAGGCTGGCCAGCCCAGTCACTGGGTTGTGACACTGTATGTGGGGACAGGGTCCTAGAGGGAACAATGGTGCTTGCTCCTCTCTTCATCGGATTTCAGTCCCTTCCACCACTTCCCCCAAGGTAACTGGGCCTTTCTGGTGCTGATTCCTGTGTGGGTGGGCTTGTGCACCCCGTGGGTCTTTCCAACAACCTCTCTTGTGAGTCTGGGAGTCTCTCCCTGTGCCTCAACCCCCACAGGTGTTTTCAGTCAGTGCCCCAAGGCTCTGTTTCCTGGCACTGGGATCCTGGGTTGTGCAAAGTGCCTTGCTTCACAATTGCCACCTCGCTGGGTCTGCCAGTTGCCACCCTTTGGCCAGGGTCTGCCAGCTGCCACTTTCACACCCAGGGTCCACCTACTGCAGTCTTACACACTCGGGATGCCTTACAGTGTCTGGTCCCAACGCTCTTTGTGCTGTGACCCCTCTCTGCTCAGCTGCCCAACTCCGCCCCTCCTACGGGTCTGGATGAACGTGTCTATTTTAACTCCTTGGTTGTCTGACTTCCATACAGTTCAATTTTTTATCAGTTCTGGTTGTTATTCTGTTTCTAAATTGTTGTTGTCCCTATCTTAGTTGTGCTAGGAGGCACAGTGCCTCCATCTTGGCTGGAAGTCCAAGCTTTTGCCTTTAAATTGATTTCAATAATACTATCCGGAGGTAGAAAGTTATTTCACATTCACAACATATGTGTATGCACTCACACAGACAGACGCAGATTAATTGTATCCGAATTTTGTTCTGGAGGACTTTTACAGTTTTTTTTACCCTTGACAAGTCAGCTCCCAGATGACCTTCTTTCTCTGAAACGAAGACAGCTGTTTCCAGTGCCCCTGAGAAATGGGTTGACCCTGAAATGGCTTCATCGGCTGATCCATTTATCTGAATGTTGTTATGTAATTTCATATTAGTTTAGGGGAGAAGGCCTTTGTAGGTTCTGAGACAGTGTCTAATAATTTTTTCCCATGCATTTTGCCTAATTTTATACCAGATTTTTCTAACTGTGTGTTGAGAAACTAATTTTGAAGGCTCACAGGACCCTAATCTTAGCCATCCAAATACCAGTGGGAAACAGACCATCATGGCCTCCCTGGCCTGGGAGGCACAATTTCCCAAGTTCACTTTGAGGTCTGTAGCAACTGAGCAAACTTTCTGGGGAAAGCCAGCCTGTGCGCACACATCTGCAGACAAAGCCAGTGTGGTGCGTCTCCTGGTGGTACCACTTCTGGCCCTCGCAGAAACTCTTCCTCAGGCAAACCCACCAAGATTCTCGGTCACCTAAGAATACCCGCGCAAGGGCCAGCAACAGCACCAGATGCCCCTAGAATCCAAGGCACAGGCCTCTTTGTGGGCCCCTCTTTCAGGGCCCCCTGGCCTCCCTCCCCTGGAGCCCCACCAGCCTCTCTGGGATCAGCTGCATTACTGCCCTGGATGACTGCTGGCATCCATCCCCGCCACTCCAGATTTGAAGATCTGAACAACAATCCGTCACGCCACTGGCCATTCAGGTTGGGGAAGCAAGTGTCCTTTCTCTGTTGCAGCTAAAGAGAGTTCAGTCTGTCATTTGCCCAACAGAGATTTCGTCAGACTCTCGGTAAGCAACCTGATTAAAAGACTGAAACTAAAGCAGCCATCCTTTTTTTCCCCTTCCCTGGGTTATCCCAACTGCATCCACCTTGAGGATTTTCTAAGAACAGCTCAAATAAAGTCATGACCTGCTACTTAAAGCAAAGAGGCTGGGAATTTCTAGAGAAAACTCATCCACTTTCACCAGATGCAAAGCAGGAGGGAGGAGGGCACAGGGGGCCCTGCCAGTGCCCAGCAGCAGCAGCCGGGTGCACAGGGTGGTCCTAGGTGGGCTTCTTTGGAATCCTGCCATGCTATGCCAAGTAATTTTTGACACAAGAAACTTCCAAACCTGTAGAGAATTTTTGTGAATTTGTTTGAGCCAAACTGACAACATAGCCAGGGGGTGAGATCTCAACTGCTCCCTATGGCTTGCCTTTTACTAAAAGTTTTTAATTTTGATAATCTTGTAGTTTATGCTTTTTGGGTCCTATTTAAGAACTCACTGCCAGACCTAGAATAACTAACATTTTCTCCTCTGTTTTCTTCTGGAAGTTCTATGGTTTTTTACTTTATGTTACATTTAGGTCTCTGTTCCATTTTGAGTTAATTATTGTTTCTAGTGTGAGGTAAGAGTCCTTTTTTTTTTCCATACAGTTACTGAGTTAACCCAATGCCATTTATAGACAAGAGCGGCCTTCACCCCTAGTGAACATCATGTCTGTCCTTCTTCATGTGACCATGACTCTTCCTGGGTTCCCCATTCTCTTCCATCAGTCTGTTCTTGCACCAATACTATTGTTTTTCTTTTTTAAAAAAAGCTTTAGCCCCAGCTGGTATGGCTCAGTGGATTGAGTGCCGGCCTGCAAATTCCTAGTCAAGGCACATGCTGGATTGCTGGCCAGGCCCCCAGTACGGAAGTATGAGAGAGACAACCACACATTGATGTTTCTCTTCCTTTCTTTCTCCTTCCCTTACCCTCTATCTGAAAATAAATAAGAAAAATTTTTAAATTTTTTTTAAAAATTTTAAAATTAAAAAAAAAAGTATTGATTGATTTTACAGACAGAGAGGAAGGGAGAAGGAAACATCGATTTGTTGTTCCACCCACTTGTGCCCTCATTGGTAGATTCTTGTATGTGTCCTGATGAGGGATCGAACCTGCAACCTTGGCATATTGGGACAATGCTGTAACGAAGTGAGCTACCTGGCCAGGGCTGCTTCTTGTTTCCTTGCTACCCATTGTGCCTTAAAATTAGTTCCCTGCAGTTCTTTGGAATCTGCAATAATCTAAAAAATATATTTAAACATTCTGTTTTAAGAAAAAAATCTGAAAAATATTAATCTGCTCTAGATAATCACCTTCAGAAAGCACCACAGAGCCACAGATGCCCCTGGGTTTGAGCAGCAGAGGCTAAGGAGAGAGCAACAGGCAGGTGGGGTGGTGGGGTGGTGGTGCTGAGCTCCTCTCCAAGTGGAAGATTTCACAGTCATCTGAAGAGTGGCTAGGGGCCCCAGCTTATGTGGCTCAGTGGATTGAGTGCCGGCCTGTGAACCAAGGGGTCACTGGTTCAATTCCCAGTCATAGGGCACATGCCTGGGTTGCGGGCCAGGTCTCCAGTAGGGGCATGAGAGAGGCAACCATACATTGATGTTTCTCTCCCTCTCGTTCTCCCTCCCTTTACCCTCTCTAATAAGTAAAAATCCTTACACACACACAAAGAGGGGATAGAAAATGTGTGTCCAGTTCCTGCCCAGCAGTAGTGGTGTCAGCTGAACTTTGAAACATCAGCCTTGGGGCATGGGGACCAGCACACAGGTTAAAGACCATTTATTTTCAGCAGAAAAACTTTGTGTTGCCCTATTTAAATGTTAATTTGAATATTTATTTTATGGTAATTTATAAATTTATTATGATTTTATATTTGTATGAGAGCTGTAAATAAATTAATGTATAGTGGGTTTATGTTACAGGCATTTAAACAAGTGTACGTGGTGGGTTAATGCTGCGATTAACTCATGGTGTAGTTTATCCCAAATAATTCTTTTTCACACAGGTGCCTGTTAAAGTCTAAGGCTTTCTACAGAAATCAAAATCATTTTCTGGTGTTTTAACTTCCAAAGTAAGCTCTAAAGTGAGTCCAGAGGTGTCCAGCCCATAGCCCAGGGGCCGCACGTAGCCCAGGATGGCTATGAAAGCGGCCCAACACAAAATCATAAATTTACTTAAAACCCTTTTTTTCGCTCATCAGTTTTTGTTAGTGTTTGTGTATTTAGTGTGTGGCCCAAGACATCCCCTCTTCTTCCTGTGTGGCCAAAAGGTGGGACACCCATGCTGGGCAGTTGTCTTTTAAATGAGTTCTCATCATTGACCTAAACAAACACTTGTCTGAAATCGGGAGAGGCTGTCTTGTTTTTTGAGTTGTAAACTTGAAGTTGTACAGGGAACACGTGCACACCTTTCATCCAGATCCCCTGCAGGTGGCACTGTGTGTGGCCCATTCCCTCGGTCATTTCTGAACCATTCACAAACGTCTCGGCCCTTAACCCCTGAACACCTCAGCGTACACCCTCTCCTTTAAACACAGTAGTTATTGACCTTACGCATTTATACTGGTACAATACTTAAAGTGACCATCCACACTTCAGTTTAATTAGCTGACGACATCCTTCACAACGTCTTTGTCCTTCCAGCACAGGATCCCGTCTTGGGACAGGCACTGCATTTGCACACTGCAGAGGAGCCTTCACTCTCTGCTGCAGGCAGACACAGTAAGGCCACATCAGCGTCCTGGTGCATGTCAGGCGCCCTGTGATTTGGCCTCCGTTGGTGCCCCCTGTCTGTCCCATCACCATCATTGTGGCTGCCAACTGGCTCTCCCTTCGTACTCGGCAATGGGCCCTCTGCACTCTGCTACAAGTGAGAGGCCTTCCTCCTCCTCTGTGGGTGCTGTGACATAGCACATAGTGTGCAGATCGGGTCTCTGCCCTGGGTCCCTGGCACAGAGGCCCTGAAACCGTTGAAATTTCCTAAATGATCAGAGCACTAACAGTATCTTTTGTTCTAATATTTTGTCTTCAACCCCTGTTGCCAGCCAAAATTGCTGAATTCCTTAGAATTCTCTGGGTTATGGAAATGCTTTTGTTCTAATGAGGTGACTCTAGGTTGGCTCCTGAATGGGGCTGGTCACCAAAAAGACCAAGCCGTGATTAGAAGCTTGGAGCATCCAGTCCCGCCCGGCTTTCTCTGGAGAAGGGAGAGGGGCCAGAAACGGAGTTGAGGATTGATGGAGCCTCCATAAAACCCTCACAGCAGAGGGAGCCGCAAGCTTCCTCAGGTTGGCTGTGTTGGTGAATTGAGCAGATTGGCAGATTCAGTGCAAGCTACACACCAAAGGGTCGCCGGTGGGATTCCCAGTCCCACATATGCCTGGGTTGTGGGCCAGGTAGTTGGCTGGGGGCGCCAAGAGGCAACCACACATGGACGTTTCTCTCCCTCTGTTACTCCCTGTCTAAAAATAAATACATATAACCTTTAAAAAAAGAAAAGCACTTATCCAAGAAACACTGCTGAACTCTGGGTAAGAGCAGCGAGGGTTTGGCGCTCCCCGCCCCCCCCCCCCGCCCCGGGGCAGGTGTCACCACCAGAGGGAGCTCACAGGTTCAGGACAGACCACGGTGGCATCGGAGCTGCCCCTGCACACCTGTAAGAACAGCTCCGATCAGAAAGGCAGACAAGAGCGAGTGTCAGTGACGCTGGCAATAAATGACACCCTTCACTCTGTTCTGGGAATGCAAGGTAGAGCTGCCACTTTGGGAAATAATTTGGCATTTTCTTTAAGAGTCAACGTAAACTTACCATACAAGTCAGTAATTCTACTTCTTTGTGTTGCCCAAAAGAAATGGAAACGTATCCATATAAAGACCTGTGTACAAATGTTCACCGAGTCTGACCTATTACAGCAGAAAGCTGGATGCCTTCTAAGTGTCCCCTCCCACTGTCCAGTGGGCAAACAGAGTGTGGTCTGTCCATGCAATGGAGTATTAGCCAGCAATAAAAAGGAATGAGTTCCTGGCTGGTGCTACAGCGTGGATGAACCCCAAAAACATACTGAGTGAGACAAATCAAATACATAGACCACATGGTGCAATTCCATTTGAATGGAACACCTAGAAAAGGGAGGTCAGTAGAGGGAGAAAGCAGCGCAGTGGCTGCCTGGGGTGAGTGAGAGCTGACTGCAGATGGACCACGGGGACTTCCTGGTGGCGGGGATATTCTAAAATTGGGTTTCTGTAATGGCTGCACAATTCCATAAAAATCATTGAATCTTTTACTTACAGCGGCCAAACTATGGTATGTAAATCATATTTCAATAATGTTTAAGAGCTCTCTCTTCCTCGGTGCTGCCTATGGAGGTGGCAGCCATCTCTTACTTGACACCATGGCAGCCCTCAGACCCCTCGTGAAACCCAAGACTGTCAAAAAGAGGACCAAGAAGTTCATTCGGCACCAGTCAGACCATTATGCCAAAATTAAGTGGAACTGCCGGAAACCCAAGGCATTGACAATAGGGTGCGCAGAAGATTCAAGGGCCCGATACTGATGCCCAGCATTGGTTATGGGAACAACAAGAAAACAAAGCACATGCTGCCCAGTGGTTTTTGAAAGTTCCTGGTCCATATCATCAAGGAGCTTGAAGTGCTGCTGATGTGCAACAAATCTTACTGTGCTGAGATTACTCACAACGTCTCCTCAAAGAACTGCAAAGCCATTATGGAAAGAGCAGCCTAGCTGGCCATCAGAGTCACCAATCCCAATACCAGGCTGCGCAGTGAAGAAAATGAATAGACAAACTGTGTGCACATTGTATTTGTGTTAATAAAACCGTAAAATTCTGCCAAAAAATAATAATGTTTAAGAAAAACTGTGAGGTGTTAAACAGAAGCTTTCATGGCTGAAAGCTTTTCTGAAAGAAAGGTTTTATTGAGCCAAAATGCTAGCCAGGAAAGGAGCAGGTCCTGGGACATGTATGAACCACCAGCAGCAGGGCTGAATGGAGAAGCAAGGTGCCTGCCCTGACCGGTGGGGCTCAGTTCCTGTGAACTGAAAGGTCACTGGTTCGATTCCTGATCAGGGCACTGCCTGGGTAGAGACAGCTTGCACAGAGATGTTTATCTCCCTCCCTTCCCCTCTCCCTAAAAATAAATAAAAGCCATTGTCTTTTTGCATCTAAGATAACACACCTTAGAAATAGTAATCTCCTTTCCAGCCCTCAGGGCAAAACCTCCCACCTGCACCAGAGTCCACCGGACTCTTCACTGTTGGTTGTCCCTGCCCTCCCCCCACCCCCATGCTGTAAGTGTTAACTGTCGCTGGATAGTGAATGTTAACTGTGCACCCACCTGTGTAAAAGAACTGTGTGCCCTGGCCAGGTAGCTCTGATAGCTCAGTTAGTCAGAGTATGACCTGGTACCCCAAGGTTTTGTGGGTTTGATTCTGGTCAGCGCATATAACAAGAATCAACCAAAGAATACATGTAATACTTCTCTTTCTCTCCCTTCCTCTTTCTCTCCCTTCCTCTTTCTCTAAAATCAATAAATAAAAATTAAGAAAATAAAAGAAGTATGTGTCTCTTCTTTCTTTTTATCCAATCCCATAGATTCCCCCTACTTTGCCCCCCCCCCCGCTTAATTTACCACCTGTGGATTTCATGTAACTCCTTACACCTCCTCTTTGATTCTAATGTATAAAATAAACTGCAAAACTGCCATTCTCCAGAACACCGCATCTAGCAACTAGCAGAGCATTTCAAGGAGTGGTACAAAATGGAAGGATTTTATAGGAAGGAGAGTGGGGTGAGGGAGTTATTAAAATAAAAAAAAGAAAGGATTATTTTGGGGCCAAGACACCTTTTCTTTGGGGGAAGAGGAGGGAAGGGTTTTTATTATGCAGAGTGCCTCTTGTTTTCATAGGGACGGTAGTGGATGTCTGTGTGACATTACTTTACTGGTTCTTGACCAGACAATTCCATACTGGTGACTAAAATTATGTTTCTGTGAGAGGTGGAAACTGCAATTAGAACAGGTATTAAGTCTAAGTTTGGTATCATGGGCTTTTAGCACGAGTGATGCCATTTTGAGCCTGTGGTTTTATTTTCTCTATAACCATACTATATGATTCCATTTATATGAAGCTCTAGAAAAAGATCAATATTTTCTACAGTAACAGAAAGCAGATCCCTTTTTGCCTGTGGCTGGTGGTGGGGATGGACTGGGGTCTTTGTCCTCGGTTCCTGGCACAGAACAAAACCTTGGAATTTCCTGAGTGAAAGGAGTGTCTTTTATTAGTGATAATGAACCACTAATAATCACACCTGTGTTTATGCAAACACGAGCTGATTATTGATGGATCCCTAAATGCTATCATGTGGGTAGCCCAGGAACCCCATTTGCAGCTAGCATCTGCAGTGGGGGCAGTCTTAAAGGGCTGAGTCCTTAAACCTCTGGAATCTGACACTCACTCTGGGCAGTCAGTGTGAAAAGGACATGTGGGGCCATATTGGAGTGGAGCTGGAACCACCCTTCCAGTGGAAATGCCTTGCACAGCTGGCTCCTCGAAACTTTGGGCTTACTGAATTAGGCCAAACCAATGTCTTACAAATGCTTATGTATAAAACAAGCAGACATCCTGAGCACAAGGACTGATGTTTAGAGACGCTCTTTCTGAGGGTAATCCATCAGGTACAGCCAAGAGCTCAGCTTGTCAGCACCTATAGGAATTCTTTCTTCTTTTCATGTAATCATTCCTCTTTTCAGAAAATCCCCTTGCCTTTACCCTGTAATCAGCATACTATTTTACTATTTGGGTTTCTGCCTGAATCTGTGCTTTCTGAATTACAATTCTTTTATCCCAAATAAATGCTGTTGCCACTCATTTTGGCTTCTTAATTTTAGGTTAACATTTAGTGTCCAGATTTAATTGACTTGATAGAAGTGGTGTCAGAAGACAACACATACTTGGTGTCAGAGGGAAAGAAAGAACTTCAGAGGAAACTTCTGGGGTAATGAAAATGTTCCATATCTCCATTATGTAGTAATTACATGGTTATGTAGTATGCATTACCAAAATCATGGAACTGTTCAAGAGAGTTGAATTTCTAACCTGTGGGGTGGAGGACATCTATATCCACGATGAGCGCAGGGACATCCTGTGACGGCTGAGGAGCAGTCCAGGAGAGCAGACTAGAGCCAGAGGATGGGGCGCTGTGGGGGACCTCAACCAGAAGACACAGCAGATAGACTGCCAACTGCCTTCCAGAAGTTGGGAGGAGGTTCCCCAGCCCAAGGGGTTTGGGGACACATTAGTCCTGTGCACTGTGTGGAGGTCACCAATCAGGCATGGCGCTGGCAGGCACGCTCCACCCTATCAAAGGGCAGTGAGTGGAGGTGCCTGATGAGAGAGGGAGGAGGATGGAGCCCATGCACGAGGCCAGGTGGCTCTGAACGCCAGGAAAAGGCAACTCCATGCCAGCTCCCACCCCCAGACAGCACAAAGCCAGGCAGTGTTCCTTTTCCTCTCCCCAGGTTTTTTGGTAGCCCTTTGTGCTTTCTGTGAGTTTGTTTCAATGTGTTTCTGTTCCTTATAACTAAAAATAGCCCCAGATGAAAAGTTCTTAGACTGGGGAGGAAAAATTACAATAGATAACCCTCATGCATACAATTTTCTTAGTGTGAACATGAAAAAGACAAAACCTATAATACAAAAATGGACAAATGACATGAATAGTTCACAAAGGAAGAAATATATATGGTTTACCAATGTCAAAAATAACAAGCCCTGGCTGGTGTGGCTCAGTGGATTGAGTGCTGACCCATGAACTGAAAGGTCACCTGTTCAATTCCTGGTCAGGCACATGCTTGGGTTACAGGCCAAATCCCCAGTTGGGGGTGTGCAAGAGGCAGCCGATTGATGTATCTCTTGCACATAGATGCTTCTCTCCCTTTCTTTTCCCCTTCCTTCCCTTCTCTCTTAAAATAAATTTTAAAAATTTTAAAAAATTGTAATAAAAGAAATATAATGACATACTCTTTTTCCCTTTTGCCTATCACTTTGATTTGGCAAGGCCAGATTAGTGTGGGTACAGAAAAACGGCCATTACTGACCCAGCCAATAAGAAAGGACTGGTTGGGAATACAGGGTGCTCCCTCTGCTGTGTGCACACTATCTCCTTCTAGCAAAGGAGGGTGGGGATGAGCAAGGATCAGGACAGCTTTGTGGGTGGGATGGAGGCGAGTTAACTTTTAAGAAGCAACTGGGGACCGCATACCCAGGTGGTTAGAGCATCGTCCAAAGATGCCACAGTTGAGACACATATGAGAATCAACCAGTGAATGCATAACTAAATGGAACAACAAATCACTGTTTCTCTCTCTCCCTTCCTCTCTCTATAAAATCAATAAATTTAAAAAATTTTTAAAAAGAATCAGCTACATAGGAAGGACAAATTGGTCAATAATTTTGTTTACAATGGGTTTTACATATGCTATCTTTTTTGAAAAATAAGCACAAAAGAAGAAACTTAATTGATTCTTTATTGAAAAAAAATACACATGTTAAAAAAAAGCTGCTCCTTTCTGTTTCCAAAGTGTCAGCCCCTTCTTCAGCATCAACCACTCTTGGGAATTTCTCATGCATCTTTCCAGGAAACTTGCTTTGTCCAAGTTTCTATTTATGATAATATATCTCCCTTTGCAACATGACAGGAAACAATACTTTTTTCACAGAACTCTAAATGTTTTATAACAGCACAAAGAGGTGGTTACCGCATGCTTTGCAATGGGGCAGAACCATTACATGGATGACTCCTATTTTATTTAACCCGTTATCTCTGATGGTAGTGTAGCCTACCTAGCTGATACAGAAGGGTTAAGAACTAGGAGAAAGCCCTGGCTGGTGTGGCTCAGTGGGTTGAGTGCTGGCCTGTGAACCAAAGGGTAGTGGGCTCGATTCTCAGTCAGGGCACATGCCTGGGTTTTGGGCCAGATCTCCAGTATGGGGTGTGCAAGAAGCAACCAGACATTGAAGTTTCTCTCCTATTCTCCTTCTTTCCTTCTCTCTCTAAAAATAAATAAAATCTTAAAAAAAAGAAAAACTAGGATAAAGCCTTTGCAACTACCTAAACATTTGCTAAGCTTGTTCAGTTTATTGATTACTAACAACTTACTACCTTGCCTTCAGGGCAGGAAGGTAAAGACAACAAAACTGCTAGAAATCCACCCTAGACCATTTGAAACTGACCAGAGGACATGTTGATGCCTTGGTATGAACTTTTCTCATTATACCCTCATAATATTAAAATCTCTGCCCAAGGCATGGCTTATCTGCCATTTTCTGTACATGCAATGTATGGAGAGTCATGCCTGCTAACTGCACATGCTCACCCTGAACATGCCTCAACATGCTATGAGGTAAGCAACTGGCCCTATAATATGCTGTGATCTTTTGTTCTCAGGGAGACACTGCTCAGGGAATAAGCCCCAGTACACTCCTTGCTTGCCAGCATGCAGTGCAGTTCCCAGTTACAAAATCAACCTGGTGTGTTCTTTTGATTGACACCTGCCAAGTGGTCAGATCCTGTTTGGGGTAACAGTAGGTTAGGTTGTTTCTAAGATTTGGGTACTACAAACAGTGTTGCAATACACATCATTATGTATATTTTTAAACAAGAGTACAGTACGTAGAGGTATTCCACCTATCTATATACCTACTTGGAAAAAGATACAGATATATTCTCAAGGTGGAATTGCTGGGCCAAAGAATTTGTACATTTTTAAATTGATAAAAATAGTTTATTTTGAAAACCATTTTGTAGATTATAAGGTCCAAATACATTCCACAAAATCTCCCACACCTCCTACATCTAAGACCTATGAAATGATTAATACCTTTTTTATTTTAAAAGGTTTTATTTTATTTATTTTCAGAGTGAGGGGAAAGGAGGGAGGGAGACATGGATGTGAGGGAGAACCATCCATCATTCACCTCTTGCGCACCCCAACTGGGGACCTGGCCCACAACCCAGGCATGCGCCCTGACAGGTGACCTTTCACTTTTCAGGACGATACCCAACCCACTGAGTCATGCTAGTTAGGGCATTTTTTTTTTAAGTACATGCATCCACAAGTTTTTTTTTTATAGTTCTATGTTTTTTTAAGATTTTATTTATTTTTAGAGAGGGAAGGGAGGGAGAAGAGAGAGAGAGAAACATCAATGTGCGGTTGCTGGGGGCTGTGGCCTGCAACCCAGGCATGTGCCCTGACTGGGAATCAAAGCTGCGATGCTTTGGTTTGTAGCCTGTGCTCAATCCACTGAATTACGCCAGCCAGGGCTTAGTTAGGGCATTAAAAAAGAAGATTTTATTTACTAGCCCTGGCTGGTGTGGCTCAGTGGATTGAACCAAGGGGTCACTGGTTCAATTCCCAGTCAGGGCACATGCCTGGATTGTGGCCTAGATCCCCAGTAAGGGGCGTGTGAAATGCAATCACACATTGATGTTTCTCTCCCTCCCTCCCTTTCTCTCTGTCTAAAAATAAAAAAATAATAAAAGATTTTATTTACTTTCAGAGAGAGGGGAAGGGAGGGAGAAAGAGGGGGAGAGACAGACACATCAATGTGCAAGAGAAATATCAGCCAGTTGCCTCTTGCACGTGCCTCAACTGAAGACCTGGCTTGAGACCCAGGTATGTGCCCTGATGGGGAATCGAACCAGTGACTTTTAGGTTTACAGGTCGACACAGCCAGCACTGATTAGTACTTTTAGTGAAATACTCTAATAACTCATAGTACCTTTTGTATTAACAAGAAAGATCTCATGCCTTTTTCAAGCTGGAACAATGATAAGTGTAGAACACAAAAGCAAACCCTTAAGAAAAAGGGGAGGAATCTCTCAGAGCTGAAGATCAAGTACCTGAGACTGAGGTTTGCCCCAAAGATTCTTTAAGAGGCAAGGAGGAAGCTTGTCTGTAAAAAGCTAAGCACTGTCATAGGAATATAGGCAGATGGACAGAACTCAGATTCGGATGGTGAGGACGGCCAGAAATGTGGGCATCTTCCATGCAGGACCCTAGAGGGCGTTCCTCATCAGGTTCACAGGTATGGACAGTGTGAGCCCAGGTCTGAAAGATGTTGCAGCTTCTGTGCCTTTGCTCGCTCTTCAACATTGTAAGCTCAACAAAGCTTCAGTTAACATGCTGAGGATTGCATGTTAACTTTTTAGATGAAAGCAGTTCCTCTCAATTCAAAACTCCATTAAATTCAGTCAAGTACTACTCCATATTATAGCGTATACCTTTTTGCTGGAATAGCTCTTTTGCTCACATGCAGTTCCTGTAACTACATTTTAAAAAAGATTTTATTTTATTTTTAGAGACCATATGCTGCAGGGGTACCCCAACCCCAAGTGAGAAATGAATGGATCTATAAGGGTGGTTAAGGCAAAATCAACAAGAAGTGAATTGCCCTGACAGATAGTACTTAGACTCTCCCATCTCATGGTGAATGTGGCATCATCTGCACAGACGGTCTGATTAATGAGATCTGTACTGTTGGAAAACCTTCAGATTTCTATTGCCTGCCAATTCTCTTTTCCAAAAGGGATTGGATCGACAGGCTTATCAGGAGGATGAACTGATGTGCCTACCATGATTATTTTCGTAATTCGGTCACTTAATAACCAGGCACTACTTTCAAATTGTAAAGAAAAAGAAAAAAAAAGAGGAAATTTTATTTTTGTCCTTGGGTTTGTCTTGGCTTCCTCCTTTGAAGGACATTATGTTTTAGCTGGAAAATCCCTAGGAGGATCTTTAGCAGTTTCTCCAGCCCTGCTCTGTCTTGAGCCCAGACCCAGGATTCCCAGGATCAGCCTAACTGGAATTCCCTATGTTGGGGTGCTCTACAATTCACCCCTAGTCACCCAGGCTCACACGCTCAGTGTTGGCTTTGGTTCCTGTTTCCATAGCCTGAGTCCAAGTGACCATTTTTCAGCATTGACATTCAGTACTTTTGTTTCCATATGTCTGGCATTCCTAATCTTGCTCTTTAATGAACTGCAAAAAGTGGCTTCTGAACAGGCCTTATAACTGTTATTTTGTCTTTCAGATCCTCTGGAATAATCCTAAAATAATGCTTCATAAACTCCTAAATCATGACCCAAATCTAAAATCTAAACTATCACCCTATAAGCTCCTTGGCTAGGTCTTCAAGGCTTGCCCCTAACCCAACTCTGGAGCTGACCTGCCATCACTTTCATGAACACTCTTCTTCAGCCCAAACACCTCCAAAAACCCCCATCCGTACATGGTGTGTCCCCAAACACACACATACTCGTTTTCCTGCCTTTGCATATGCTGTTCCCTCATCTAAAGAAGCCTCCATCCAACTCTCCATTTGCAGAAATCCTGCATATCCTGTCTAGCTCAAGTTTTACCTCTTTCCCTGTCCATTTTAGATGAAAGCAGTTCCTCTCAATTCAAAACTCCATTAAATTCAGTCAAGTACTACTCCATATTATAGCGTATACCTTTTTGCTGGAATAGCTCTTTTGCTCACATGCAGTTCCTGTAACTACATTTTAAAAAAGATTTTATTTTATTTTTAGAGACAGGGGAAGGGAGGGAGAAAGAGAGGGAGAGAAACATCTATGTGCCAGGAATACATCAATAGGTTGCCTCTTGCCTGCCCTCAACTGGGGACCTGACCCGAACCCAGGCATGTGTCCCAACTAAGATTTTGGTTGACAGGCTGGCACTCATTCCACCAAGCCACACCAACCAGGGGTTTTTATTAAAAAGATTTTTTATTTTTAGGGAGAGGGGGAGGGAAGGAGAAAGAAAGGGAGAGAAACATCAATGTGTGTTTGCCTCTCACATGGTCCCTACTGGGGACCTGGTTCACAACCCAGGCATGTGCCCTGACTGGGAATTGAGCTGGAGACCCTTTGGTTCTTAGGCTGGTACTCAATCCACTGAGCTACATCAGCCAGGGCCTATAACTACATTTTTAAAAAAGGTTTTATTTATTTACTTTTAGAGAGGGGGTGGGGAGAGAGGGAGAGAAACACTGATGTGCAGGACCTTGCCTGCAATCCAGACATGTGCTGCTACAGCGAACCAAACCGGTGACCCCTCTACTTGGGGGATGATGCCCAATCCACGGAGCCCCGCCAACAGGGCTGTTACTACATTTTAAGTACATTGTTTGGAACAGATGCCATCCAGAATATTACTGTACGTTAAATAATCCACTTCCTAAGGTAAACAGAAAAGCAAAATTCCCTTATACAAATCGTGGGGCTGAGAGTTGGAGAATACTGAACTCATGCAAACACCAAACTCTGACTCCTTTTTTCCCCCTTCCGGGTGGAAGAGGGGAATAAAGCTGATCCTCGGTTAGGCAATCCTTCTACTAATTCTAGTTTTTCCACCCCAGGAGTCAGACTTTGGGTACACAAGCAAGTGCAAGACAGAGCAGGACCCATAAAGGTCTAAGAAAACCTTAGCTACTTCCATTTTCTGAGGTTCTCAGCACATTGAAAACTGAAGATGTGCTAAAAGTAGGTTTAAAGTAGTGGTATGTTTGCAATCTTTTTCCAAGGCACCATCCTTTTCTTTCAATCTTGTCGTGTGTCTCTGTGACCTTTACTTCAGGATACATTACAAACTGAAAGTTGAAAAAACCTTGAATTACAGTATTTTAGACCCTAGTTTATATTGGGTAAAGTCACAGAGGCAGGCTCCTAGGTCCAGAGCAGCGACTCTGCAGGAACGGTGACGGGTGGTTACACAAGGCTGCGCTGGCGACTCCGGGCTCGGTGGAGACAGCCCATACCGGTTCCGTCAGTGCCCCGTCGGGAACTCGCACTTGCAGCCAGGGGAACTGGCCCTACCCGATGGCACGCCAGACCTCCCACCCTTTCTACCGCTAGCCATTAGCCGTCTCAAAGAAGGGAACAGGATGCAGGTCTTGGGGCTAGGGTTCAAAATCCAAGAGCCGGACACGACTGGGGAAGGGACGAAATACACCGCAGCCTGCCCATTAAGGCACCGGGTCAACAGGGCACGGAAACCTCTGCCGGGCCGGCCCCGCCCCAAGGCGCGCGCCTGCAGTTCCCTATCCGTTGTGGCCCGCCCCCGCCCCTCCTGCCCAACCAACAGGCACTTCCTGCCTCACTCCCAGCCAATCCCCACACTCCACGAAGAATAGCCCTAGGGGGCGTATGGGAAGGTGATTAGAGCTATGACCACGTTGACCAATCGCATTTCGGGGCTGCCACGGGAGGCGGGATTTTGCGCTGGCTGGAGCTACTCAGGAGCAGGGGGCGGAGGCAGGGCTGGACTTCGTGCGGCGGCGCTCGATCGCTCGCGCGGCAGCAGCGGTCGCCTAGGCCTCTTCGTTCTGTAGCACGTGACGGTGGGGCCTCTTGTGCCGCTGTCTCCCCTGCAGCGAGGCGCTTGGTGTGCGGTCAAGGGGAGGCGCGGGCGTCGTCGGCGGCCCCCGGGAGGTTCGAGGTGAGGCGGGGGAGGCCTGCGTTTCTCTTCGGGCCTGTGAGGACCCCAGGGGCCTGGGTGCATGGCGCCGCAGCCGAGGAGTCGGACGGTCGGGGGCCAAGGGGTAGGGCTGGGTTTCGAGGGCTCAGGCTCTGGCCCACGCGCGGGTCGTGAGGGGCTAGGCCCGAGCCAGGACTGCCTCTGTTGGTGATCCAAGCCCAGGCCTCGCCGCCGGTCTCGGGAGGCGTGGCAGGTGCCCTGGAGCCTCGCTCCCGTGATTTCAGGGAAAACCAGTTTCTGCGTGTGGCTTTGCTTCTCGAGGCTTCTTAGGCCTTTTGCTGGCTGCTTGGGCAGCCGAGAGGTGGACTGGAGTAAACCGGGTAAAGGTCTGGGGTGGAATCGGCCTAGTCAATAACCGTAGTAGTGGGAAAAGGGGATATCGGATCGAGAGAATATTTATGATTAATATTACGGATTCGGTACTTGAAAATAGAGCCGCAGAGCGAGGACTGACGGAAACCTAGCACCCTGAAGAGTATGTAGAATGTACTAGAATACGCGGTGATTGAAAAACTTAAATCTTTAACACTTTCACCTGTTCTGAGGTGGGGAGTAATCCAGTCGGAAATTCACCCAGACACGAAAAGCAGGAAAGCACTCGAGCTCACCGTGGGCGGGTCGTTCCATAGTGAGGAACTGACCCAGAACTGGGAAGCGGCTGGCCCAAGGTCACGCGATGGGTTTTATGATCAGGATGGGACTGTAGTTGAGGGCTAGGCACTTTGGGAGTTAAGGTTAAGTGTGGTTAAGATTGAGGCCGTGGTTCAGGTCGTTCATTCGTTCATTCTCCATTTGTTGCTGTGTGAACTGTGAACTTGGGCAATTTGCTTACCTTTTTACCGCGGTGCTCCCCAAGTAATGGGTATAATACCTGGTAGAGTTACTACAATTAGATAGAGGTGTGTATAAAATAGGACGGTGAAGCCTGATGCATATTAACTGCATGACAAGAAATGATTGCAGTAAATTGCAGCCTGAGTGCCGGTGGTGCACCGCACGGACTGGCACCCCGAGCGCGCTCGGGGTTTGTAGGGTCCTGTTTCCGGGAGTGGGGGTGACGCGGCGTAGGACACAAGTGGACGCTGGTTGAGGGAATTTCAACTGAGCTGAAGGGCGGGGAGGACAGGAGTGAGCCACAGTTCAGTCACTTTACATCGGCATGAGGAGTGGAACGTTGGCTTGATTTTTGAATGAGGTGTTTGTTTTTTAATTTGAAAGGAGAGTTGTATTGATCTTTAAGGTCGCTCTGTACTAGTCTTTTTTTTTTTCCCCAGCAGTGTGCGAGGACCCTGAGCAGCATCCCTGCCTTGTTTGTCCATTTGCTGTCCTGACATTAGAGCAGAGGTGGAGAGCTCTGGGGAGCTCTCCCGGCTCCAGCCAGTGTGCAGTGGCGCCGGCCGGGCGCGGGATCAGCGCAAGTCCAGGGCGAACCGCAGAAGGCAGTGTACGTGCCCTACCACAGGCAGATTTTCTGACCTATCCGAAAATGGGTGTCGGTGTCCCTTCACACCATGCTATCTCAACTTAGCAGTTTCGACTCACATTATCTTGCAAGGACCACGACCGGTGAACGTTTTGACAGAAGTTGTTGCTGCAGTTTTGGCAATCAGGCTATTGCGTCCTTTTAGTTAGAGTTCGCTTTGTCCTGTATATAGTTTAAGGGGCTGAAGGGACGTTTGGTAAGCACCAGTGCAGGCCCGGCCCTGGGCAACCAGCTTACTAACCGCTTTGCTTTCCACATCTTTAAAATGGAAATGAGAAGTCTTCTGTATACCTTACCTAGGGGGGGCTGTTGAAAGGGACAAATAGGGTGGCAAATTACTTTTATAGTCCAATGAACTGTGCAAATAAAATTGACAGCTCAGAACAACAACTGGGAAATAATGAAACTGTGAACGTAGTTGTGACCTGTGGAGTGAAGTGCTTTTTAACAGCACCACATGTACTTTTAAATTAAGCTTAACTATGAGCTGTGAAAATTACTAGGATATTATTTATTTGTTTTTAAAATTTTATTTACTTTTAGAGGGGAAGGGAAGGAGAGAGAGAGAGAGGGAGAAACATCAGTGTGTGAGAGATACACGCAGGGATCTGTTGCCTTTCACTGGCCCCCAACTGGGGACCTGGCCTGCAATCCAGGCACATGCCCCAGCTGGGTATGGAACCAGAGACCCCTCTTGGTTCACAGGCCAGTGCTCAGCGACCTGAGTAGTTTACCCAATATGCCAAGTTATTAAATAGTTGAAGAGAGATTATGACTTCTGAGTTCCTGCTCATAAACACTACTGTATATATCTGTGACCTTGGACAGTTTGTGTAACTTCTCTTAGTCTTAAATTCCTACTGTGTCAAGTGGGAATGATAGAACATCCTGGGGTTCTTGTGAGGATTAAATTAGACAACATAATGTTATCTAAACCCAATAAGATTTAAAGTTTAAATGGCAATATGAATGGATAGCCTAAATGAAAGATTGCCTCAGCTGTTATTACACACTGCATTTTTAAAAATCACCTTTTTTAAGCCCTGACTGGTGTGGCTCAGTTGGTTGGCCATTGTCCCACAAAGCAAAAGGTAGCTGGTTCAATTCGCACTCAGGGCACGTGCCTGGGTTGTGGGTTTGGTCCCCTGTCCAGGCACGTGCATGTTCAAGAGGTAACAGAGCGATGTTTTTCTTTCTTTCTCCTTCCCTTCCACTCTCTCTAAAAATTAAAAAAAAAAATCACTTTTTTTAAAACAACCAATAACATTAGCAAGGTAATTTCTTCTGTTCCTTTTTCTGATTTCTTATAGACTAAAGAAATTAGAGTTGGACTTTACTAATTGCTTTTAAGAGACTTAAGTCCCCTAAACAAAGACCTAGAACCAAATGGCTTCACTGGTGAATTCTACAAAATACTTCATGGGAGAATTAACATCAGTTCTTCACAAACTCTTTCAAACAAATGGAAGAGGAGGGAACACTTGTCAGTTCATTCTGTGGAATCCTGATACCAGAACCATGCAAACAGTACATGAATGCTCACTTCAGCAGCACATGTACTAAAACTGGAATGATACAGAGAGGATTAGCAGGTCCCCGTGCAAGGATGATACACAAATATGTGAAATGTTCCATATTTTTTGAAGTAAAAAAGTATACAAGAAATGGAAACCTCAGAACGATATCTCTTAGGAAAACATGCAAACAAACTCAGTGCTAGCAGACAGAATCCAGCAACGTATAAATAGGATTTACTCACCAGGATGAACTGGGATTTTTCCCGTGAATGCAAGGTTGGTTCAACATAAAATAATAAATGTCGTATACCACATTGATAAAGGACAAAAACCACACGAGCATCTCGACAGACAGAATTTAACAAAATGCAGTGCCCTTTCAAAAAAAAAAAAAAAATGCAGTACCCTTTCATGGTAGAAACACTCGACAAACCAGGAATAGAAAGGAACTTCCTCAGTCTGATTAAGGGACAAAGAAATTGCTTACCTGGGATTTGTGATCCTCTTTTTAATTTCTTGTGGATTAAAGGAATCAGAGTTGGAATTCCCTAATTTATTTTGAGAACCAAATGGCTTCACTGGTAATTCTGCCAAGTAGGGGAGAAAACAACAATTTTTCACAAATGCTTTCCAAAATAGAAGAGGGGAGAACACTTCCTAATTCATTCTATGAGGCCAACATTACCCTGATAGCCAAGCCAGGCAAAAACTTCACAAGAAAACTACAGACCAATATCTCTTAGGAAAATAGTTACAAAAGCAGACTTGATTTGAAAAGATAAAATGTAAAAACTAAAATTTAATAAACTCCAGTAATTTGAGTCTCCATTTGTTTTTAAGATTTTTCTTTTTATAAGATTTTTTAAAAATTGTATTGTTTATTTTTAGAGAGAGAGAGAGAGAAACAATGGGAGCGAGAAATATTGGTTGGTTGGCTTTTGTATGACTTGGCCCACAACTCAGGCTGGTGGGGAATCAACCAGCGACCTCTTGGTTCACAGGCCACCGCTCGGTTCACTAAGCTGCACCAGCCAGGGCAAAAGATCTTTCTTTAATAGAATTCTTGTTTTTCTTTAATAGGTTCCTTCAATAAGAAACCCTTATGGAGGATAAAGTTTCTGCCTTTGAAAGGTGGCAAATTTAATATTTCTTTAGTATTTACCCAGTCCTAAAGTTGATCTAAATAGTTTTCTGAATTTGCTAAAATTTGATGCAGAATGTGTTTGTTTCTGTTAACTAGAATATTTTGTGTTCAAAGTCTCATGCAGTAATTAAATGTGTGTAGTAAAATAATATGGACTTTTTAAAGACTGTATGCTGGGAATAGAATTATCATTAATGAAAAAGAAAATTTGGAGAATTGATAAAGAATAATAATTTGTGATAGCTGGGAAAGAAATTGTAGATAAATGTAGACTTTTGCATATCTAAATGTTAACATTGTATATATGCAGCATTGCAAGGAAGTGTTAAGGAAGAAATCATACTAATGGGAGGAAAGCAAGTTTTTCTCATTATGTCTCATCATTCAGCTTTGTTGAAGCATGTTGGAGGGGTAGGCAGGCATATTAGACCTTTTGGTCCAGTATGAAAATTGAAAATATATTAACTGTGGTTGTACTTGCTGTATCAAAGAACAAACCTTTTGAGTACACCTATAAAGTACTGGACACTGATAGACTTTGTATTATCTTTTTATATTCTCACAGCAAGCCTTTGAGTTAGTAGTACTATTACCCACATCTGTAACGCAGAAATAGAAGATTCCCTAGAAGTTCAGTAAGCTGAGCAAGGCCAGAGAAGAGCAGGAGAGTCTGGAACCCAGTTTCTCTGATGGGACAGGTTATACCACCATATACACTGCACTGCATGTGTATGAGGGATTAACTTTGTGAACTTCAGTTTTAAAATAGGAAAGTTCCATCTCTAGAAATCAAGATAAATTCACTCTAAGAGTTAAGGGTGGATTGAAATATTAACAGTGAGTATATTAGATGCTCTTGAAGAATCCTCCTAACCCTGAGATTCTGAGAGCTGGGCTTTTGCTCTGTCCTTGGGAAATTGGGAAGCAAGCCAGAAAGCATTTATATTATAAATGGGTGTGTATTTGGTTCCTAGTTCTTGGTTTTGTGTACATTTTCCACGTGATCCCAGAGGGTAGAGATTCTCTGACTTGGATATAGGTAGATAATTATATTTGATTACTAAAAACAAAGCTCTAATTAACTGAAAGGAAAGGAGAAAGACTTTGCCTGAAGTTCATATTTCTAATCCAGTTCACCTTTTTGAGTCTTTTGTAGCATTGTGCTTTTTAGAAGACCAGGTCAATTTAAAGCTAGTTTTTAGATGACTTTAAGTTTAAAGAACCACCTTCAAGGATACAATTGTGTGTGTGTGTGTGTGTGTGTGTGTATACACACATATATATTTAAAAAGCTGTTAATTTGGAAATAATTACAGACCCACAAGAAGTTGCAAAAATAGTCCAGAGAGGTCTCTGTGACCGTCAGTCACCCAGCTTCCCCCAAAGGTGGCACCTTGTGTAACTATGGTACAATAGCAAAAGCAGGAAGCCAACACTGGTACAGTCTATAGACCTTACTCAGATTTTAGCAGGTATCACATGCCATTGTTTGTACATAGTTCTGTGCGGTTTTATCTATGCCAGTAATTCATTTTTTTTTAATTTTTGTTTTTTTGGCTTTTTTAATAGAAGGAAAATACTAGTAGGAGTTTAAATAGTGCTACCTAACTTATGTGTATTTTCTTGTAAGTTAGAATGCTAAAAAGTAGGTTATAATGAGTTTACTTTGATACTAACCATAATCCCCCCCCCAAAAAAGAAACCTTGACTTATAAACTAATAATACAGTATATGCATAAAGTTTGAAAACATGGGCAAATAAATACAGTCATCAAGGTCACCTTTAATCTATAAAAAATTTTCGCTCAGACTTTATGTATACCTTATATAGGAATGTGAGAGACCCATTTTTAGGAAAATGATTGATTTCTAGTTGGTGCTCATGACATTGAATTGAACTGTCAGCTAATGCTATGGGGCATCAGATGGATTTTCTCCTTTTACTCCAGAAAACAGTCTTGAACTCTGCCACCCAGGTTTTATCAAAAGCCCAGTTGTAAGACTTATGGATGAGTATTTGAAGGACATTCAGACTGTTCATTTCTCTGAAACCTAGATATTGTAAGTTTTATCTTTAGGTCAAGCTCTAGATTGGTGGCAGTTGGAACTTGAGCCATATAGCGTTGGCCCCCATAGTGTTGGCTTTATTGACTTGGTCTTTGTTTACAGAAGGGACATAAGACAAGGTCAAACAAGACTCATATTTGCATGTGACTTGAGGGTATTTTTGAGAATGGTTGTCCTCCTCAGTAGACTCATAGATGTTGAAAGATTTTCATGCTTGTAGTTTTTTTATACATTAAAAAGCTTTTTTATTTTAGAAGAGTTCTAATTTACAGAAAAATTACAAAGATAGTATGCAGAATTCCCATATACTGCCGTAACATTGTTTCCTCTGTATTAAGGTCTCATATTATGATCCATTTCCTACAATTAATGAACCAGTATTGAAACATTATTAACTAATGTCCATGTTTTATTCAAATATAATTAGTTTTTTAAAGTTATACTTATTTGGGTAACACTGGTTAATAACATTACATAATTTTCAGATATACAAGATTATAATTCGACACCTGTGTAACTGTATTATATGCTTGGTTTTGACTGTCAGTTGCTGGCTCTCCTGGAGGTCCATGTCTATAGTACAGCAATTTGAGATTTGGCAGAGACAACAATGAAATGGACCCATCATGTAGCACTGAGTCTCCTGATTATGAGTTTCATAGCCACCCAGCCTTTGCCTCCTAGTTCAAAGGGGCTCTGCTCTAGAGTTTCAGGTAGTAACCTTGCAATCTTAAAAATTATGAAAGAGAGAAAATCGCTCCTAAAAGAAAGCCAGAAAATGATGTGCCTCATTTTCTGCTTTCAAAGAAAAAATCAAGTCTGAGGGAAAGTGCTATAGCATTCAGGAACGCAAGAAACTTTGCCTGTAGAGAAGCTAATTTATTTTAGTGAACATGGGCTGTGGAGTAGAAGAGATGGGAAATGTGGCAAACGGAGAGTGCTGTTTAGTCTAAAGGTCTTTTTTTGTTGTTTTGTTTTTAAGGTTTTATTTATTTTTAGAGAGAGGGGAGGGAGGGAGAAAGAGAGGGAGAGAAGTGTCGACCGGTTGCCTCTTGCACACACCCCCAAAGGGGGACTGGCCGCAACCCAGGCTTGTGCTCAGACCTGGAATTGAACCAGCAACCTCTCAATTCACAGGTCAATCCACCGAGCCACACAAGCCAGGGCTAAAGGTCATCTCTTCATTCACTTTTATTCCTCACCATTCCTAATCTAGAGACCACCTGCTCTGTCGTTTGGGGGAAGTTGGGAGGGAAGTATGCTGTTTGTTTTTTAAAGGCATGATTGCCTTATTCTTGAGCTACTTGATGCATATTTCTTATTGATAATTGTAGAAGCAGTGTGACAACAGATAAGTATGTTCTCTGCTTATGATTCTGTAAATGTAAAGACAAATGAAAACTTAAAAAGGGACAGACTTATGAAATCCTCCTAAACATTAAAATATGTGGAAAATCATTTTGTATCTTTAAGACAAAAGCAGTATAGAATTACCAAGTAGGGTGTTTTGTGGTGGGAAATAGGAACCTTGACTTCTGATCCTCGTTTGGCCAATAACTAGTTTTCTTCAGGTCAGTTCCTGGACCTGTTTCTTTTCAGAAAGGAAAGTTAAGGCTAGCTTTCAATATTTCAGCTCCAGGATTAAACTAATTTTTAGAACAGTTTTAAATATACAGAAAAATTAGATAGTACAGAGGATTCCCATATAATCCACTCCCAGTTCCCCTATTAATAACTTAGTATATTACATTTATTACAGTTAATTAACCAACATTGGTAAGTAATTACTAAGGTCCATATTTAATTCAGATTCCCTTTGCTTTCGCCCACGGTCCTTTTCCAAGACCCACATGGCCTTCAGTCATCATGTCTCCTCAGTCTCCTCTCGGCCACAACACGTTTTTAGGCTTTCTTTATTTTTGATGACCTTGACATTTTTGAGGGCTGCTGGTCAGGCTATTTTGTAGAATGTCCCTCTGTTGGGACTTGCCTGGTGTTTTTCTCGTGATTAGACTGGGGATACGGATTTTTGGGGAGGAAGACCACAGAGGTTGAAGCGCTGTTTTCACATACCGTGTCGAGGGCACCTAACCACCACCATGACCTAGCGCTGTTCCTGCTGACCCTGATCACCTGGATGAGGTGCATTTGCCAGGTTTCTCCAGTGTAAAGTTAGCCCCTTCCCTGTCCCATATGTCCAGCCTCTTTGGAAGGAAGCCACTATGTGCAGCCTGCACTTAGGGAGAGGGGAGTTACGCTCCACCATCTTGAGGATGGCATTACCCGCACAAATTACTTGGGGTATTTCTGTATGGGAGGTTTGTCTCTCCTGTTCCATTTATTTATTTACCATCTGTTTTTTATCAGTATAGATTCATGGGCATTTACTGTGTGCTTTGGGCAAAATTTCACAGCACTTACTCTGCTGCTCCTGCGCACCTTTGGCTCTGGGAGCCCTGTGTCGTCCCCCTTTCAGACATCCCCAGCCCCGTTGGCAGTTTGTTTTCTTTTTGAATACTTCTTTCCCTTCTGGCACTACAGAATGGTCCCTGCTCCTCTAGTATGTATTCTGCTCAAACTCTAGAACCAGTCATTGCTTCACAGAGCTGTTTCCTCTTCTTGGAGATGACAGTAGAAACCATGATTAGTACTAGGTGTATTTGTTGTTACTGGGGTGTGGTTTCGTTAGGCCCTCTCAGCTGACAGAACCAGGGAATATATATGTGTCAAGTAAGTGGTGCATTTACACATAACTCAGTACTTCTGTATGTAACCTCTGTCTATTAAGCTAAACGAGATCATACTGGTGCTTCCAACTCCTGCTGGTTACCATGTGGATTATTCTGGCCTCTTTCCTTTGCTTATCTGCAAATTCCCACACCCAGCATGAGAGTGGCTCCCACCATCCGCCACGCAACACCCCTTTACTTCGCTGTGCAGTTCCAGTGTACAGATACAGGGGCCGCAGGATTGTTGGTCTGCATGTCTGCATGCCCGTGAGAAACAACTTACCAACCAAGAGCAGTGCTGCCTTAAGGTCTAGTTTCACAGACCGCAGTCACTTCCAGAGTGACTTTGCGCAGCATCTTTCCCTCTACCCTCTGGAATGAAGTCGTGTTATATGTCTGTAATGCATCAGATTGTTTCATTACATCCTGCATGCTATCCTTGGATCACTCAACCTTCTAGATGATTTCTTACATGTTTCATGCATTAAGATGACTTTTTGTATTGTGAAGTTTTATGGGTTTTGACAAATGCATAGTGTCATGTATCTATATATGGCATACAGTATAGTTTCGCTGTGCTTACCTAGTCAGTTTACCCCCTCCCCACAAACCTCTGGCAGCCACCGATCTTTTTACTGTATGTAAAACTCGCCTTTTTCAGAATGTCATGTAATTGGAATTATACAGCATGTTGCCTTATCAGATTTGCTTCTTCCACTTAGCAATATGCAGTTAAAGTTTATGCAAGTCTTTTTGTCTCTCTTTTTTTAAGATTTTATTTATTCATTTTTAGAGAGTGAAGGGAGGGAGATAGAGAGAGAGAAACATCAATGTGTGGTTGCTGGGGGTTATGGCCTGCAACCCAGGCATGTACCCTGGCTGGGAATCGTCTTTTTGTCTCTTGATAGCACATTTCTTTTCATTGCTGAACAATATTCCACTGTGTGGGTGTTCTAGTTTGTTTATTCATTGACCTACTGAAGAATGTTTGGGTTTATTCTTCAAGTTTTGAGTGATTATAGATAAAGCTGCTGTAAACATTTGCACACAAGTTTTTGTGCATTTGTAAGCTTTCAGATCAGTTAGGTAAATACGTAAGAGCATGATTGCTGAATCGTATGGTAAGACTAGGTTCGGCTTTGTAAGAAAGATATTGCCAAACTGTCTTCCAAAGTGGCTGTACTATTTTGCATTTTTACCAGCAATGAAATGAGAGTTTCTCTTGCTTTACATCCTTGCCATTTTTTAAAAAGTTTAGCTCTTCTAACAGGTATATGGTGGTATCTAGTTTTAATTTGCAGTTATATAATGGCAAGTTATGTTGAGCATCTTTTCACATGCTTATTTGCCATCCGAATATCTTCTTTGTTGAGGTCTCTGTTCAGATCCTTTGCCCATTTTTTTTTAAAGGTTTTATTTATTAACTTTCAGAGAGAGGGGAAGGGAGGGAGAAATAGAGGAAGAGAAATATCAATGTGTGGTTGCCTCTTACATGCCCCCTTGGGGGGACCTGGCCCACAACCCAGGCATGTGCCTTGACTGGAAATAGAACCAGTGGCCCTTTGGCTTGCAGGCCAGTGCTCAATCCACTGAGCCACACCAGCCAAGGCTGAAAACAGGTTTCCTTTAAATGAGACCATTCTGGCTCCCTCACATGGATGCCTTCTTTCTCTAAGGTTTCTTGGTCCGCAAAGCTGGGCAAGGTGGTGTACAGTTGTACCCTCTCACTAAACCCTGCCTGAACTCCCTATTCCAGATCACTGGTTAGTGCTCTCCCTGTTTTTTGCCTGTGTCACACCTCCACATTATTAAGCTACCTACTAGTGACATTCAGTCTAATGTGATAGTAATATAGGATTTGGAATCTTTGATTTCAGTTATTAGTTGTGATAAGGAGTAGGGTATTTTAATTTCACAAATTTTTAAAAAAGATTTTACTTATTTATTTTTAGAGAGAAAGGAAGGGAGAGAAAGTGGGAGAGAAACGTTAGTGTGTGGTTGCCTCATGTGCCCCCTACTGGGAACCTGGCCTGCAGCCCAGGTGTGTGCCCTGACTGGGAATCGAACCGGTGACCCTTTAGCTCGCAGGCCAGTGCTCAGTCCACTGAGCCACACTAGCCAGGGCTTCACTAAGTTCTTAATTATGTAAAATAAAGGCTTACATGAAAAATGTATGTGAAAATGCTTTATAAACTGGAAAACAAAGCACAAAGGGATTATTCATAAATTCTACGCACTAGTTCTCAAAGTGTGGTTCCTGAGGCAGCAGCCTAGAACTCCTTATGAAGCTGAAATTTGGGCTTCGGGCCCAGCCCAAGTGCACCTAGGGTGAGGCCCAGCAGACTGGTTCCCGTTTGTGAAGCACTGCACTATTACATTATACTTAAAAACCAAAGGGCAATTGTGTTAGTCTGCTCGAAACAGAATACCAGATTTAACAATAGGGATTTAAACACTAGAGATTTATTTTCTCAGTTCTGGAGGCTGGAAGTCCAAGGTGAAGGCATCTGCAGGGTTGTTTTCTGTTGAGGACTTTCTCCTTGACCAGCAGAGAGTGGCCATGTCTCTGTGTCCTCATGTGGACTGGCTTCTGTGGGGGCACGTCTCGTAGGCGGGCACTAATCCTCCCAGAGCAGCACCCCACCTTTGTGATCTCTCTTAACCTTCGTTATTTCCTTGAAGGTCCTGCCTCCAGATGGAGTCACATCAGGAGTTAGGGCTCCAATATATGAATTTTAGGGAAACATGATTAAAAATAATTAAAAATTGTTGAAAAACATCAGTCCTACCTTTATTAAGTAGTTAGCCTACTAGATCATTTCTCTGACTAGATTTTCTTTGAGCAACAGCCTTGCAGCTTCAATACTTAGTCCTAATTAATCCATTCGTTTTGTGGTTTATTCGGTTACTACTGGTTTTACCACCTTTTGTTTTACTTTTAAAAAGTTGATACATTGTTTAAACTGTGTTTTGGATTAATTGAGTTTTGTGGCTCATCCTTGGGAATCCCACCACCATTATAGCCTTGTTTCTATGCGAGAGAGCCCGGGAGTTGCATAGAGTTGGTTTAGATCAAAGTGTTGAATCAGTCTGTGTAGTTCTAGAGAACCTCTTGTAGTTGTAAATAGAAAAGCAGTGTTGCTATGCCATGCATATTATTCTGACAGCAGAGATTAGAGGCCTTTCTAGTGAATTACAGATTACTAGTGTTTTTTAAGTATGTAAGAAACTATAGCAGAATGTTGACATTGAAAGTTTGGCTGGGTGTAGTTCTGCAAAGTGAAAGGTCACTGGTTCAATTCCTAGTCAGGGCACATGGCAGAGGCAGCTGATTGACGTTTCCCTCTCATCGATATTTCTGTCCCTTTCTTTCTCCCTCCCTTCCCTTCTCTAAAAAGAAATAAATTTTAAAGAATCTTAAAAGATAATACCTATCCTAGGAAAGGTTGTAGACAACTTCATTCACACATTTGTTTTCTGTGCTAAGTGCTCAGTGTTTAGGCATCCAGTGGACTCCAGTCTTTTTTCTTTTTTTTAAAGATCTTGTTTATTTTAAAGAAGACAGGGAGAGAAACATCAATGTGCATTAGATACATTGACAGGTTGCATCTCTCTCACCCTCAACTGAGGACCTGGCCTGCAACCCAGGCATTTTCCCTGACTGGGGAATCGAACCTGCAACCTTTTAGCTTGATGGCTGGCGCTCAATCCACTGAGTCACACCAGCTAGGGGCCTTACCCTTTTTTCATTTTGTGAACCCAGTCCCGAGACATGTTAAATAAAAGAAACACCACCGAATAATACATAAAAGTCTAGTTCTACTTTACTCACTTTAAAGGATTAGAGTTAGTAAGGAATTTGGCATTAAATTCAGCACTAGGATAACTTCATTGACATTTTTTTCTAGACAATTGGTCAGATGCTGCAATGGTTGTGAGTTGGGGCCATTGAAGTTTATGAGGGAGCCCCTTAGTTAAGTTTCTTTCTTTGTTTTTGTTTGTTTTGGGTTTTGCCTGAGGAATAAAGATCTCCATTGTAAACAAAAAAATTGAGCTCAGTTTTCTTTTTATTGTGGTGAACACATATAAGCTGTGCAGTCTTAACCATTATTAGGTGCACAGTTCAGTGGCATTGAGTACGTTCACATTATTGTGCACTCATCACCTCCATCTCTTTCTGGAACTCTTCTTGTCTTGCAGAGTTAAAACTCTACTACATACTACCTGGTCATTTTTTGCATCTATGTGGCTCAGTTTTGTTTCGGTGTTTTTTGTTTTTTTTTTTAATCCTTACCTGAGGGTATGATTCAAGAGAGGAAGGGGAGGGGAGAGACACATGGATGTGAGAGAGAAACATCCATCGGTTGCATTCCATACCCGCCATGGGGCTCAGTTTCTCCACCTTCAGATCTGTGGTCCTTGGAAGTAGGATCCACTTCCTGTAGTATTTAGGAAATAAAGAGATAAAAGTAACTGGGCCTTGGTTTAATTTTTTTGTTGTTGTTTATTATATTCTTGTTGAGTCTTCAAACACTAGAACTATTTACACTTGATGATATTTAAACTACAGCAGCAGTGTGTGTGTTAAGTAATTTTTTTTTATCCTCACCTGGGACATGCTCATTGATTTTTTTTTTTAGAGAGAGGGGAAGGAAGAGGGAGAAAGAGAAACATCGATGTGTAAGAGAAACATTGATCATTTGCTCCAGTGGTGACCAAACCCAGAACCTAGGTATGTGCCCTGATGGGAATCTAACCCTTGCCCTTTTGATTCATGGGATGATGCTCCAACCAGTTGAGCCATGCCAGCCAGGGCTATATTAAGTATTTAATGTGAAGCTAGTTTCTGTGTTATCATTTTGTTATTATGTTTTAATTAATACAGGAAAGGTGCTTTTCTCATTTGTCAAGCTTTTTACAAATGCAAGAGGTTAATTTGAAATTGTATTTGAACATTCTAGCTGTGTGTATGTAGCCAACGTGATATTCAACATGATACAAGGACAACCGATTTAAAAAAATTTTTTTTTTAAATTTTTTTTAAGGTTTCATTTTATTTATTTTTAGAGAGGGGGAAGGGAGGGAGAAAGACAGGGAGAGAAACATCAATGTATGGTTGCCTCTCACATAGCCCTCACTAGGGACCTGGCCTGCAACCCAGGCATGTGCCCTCACTGGGAATCAGCAACTCTTTGGTTCGCAGCCTGTGCTCAATCTATTGAGTGACACCAACCAGGGCAGGACAACTGATTGTTGTTGTTGTTGTTGTTGTTGTTGTTATTGTTTTAGGACAATTGTTTATAGTTGAGTTTTATTTTGAAATTTTCTTGAAATTGAATCCTCTAAACTGATTTTAGAAAAACCCTTGATTCTCTGGGCTTCCTTTATCTGTAAGATGAAATGCAGTATAGTTCCTTTTAGTTCTGCTTTGAAAGCCATGATTTTAAGTGAGAGGAGTTGGTGGTCTTTATGAACGTTTTTGGAGGAGGTGATACATTTAACCCACCTCACTGTTTTTATATGTAGATCATGGAAGAGAAGTGGTTGTTTTGTGTGCTGCTGGTCCTTGGCGCTGCAGTCATTGGAGCTCACGAGGCCCATGACGAGGACGCAGTTGATATTGAGGATGACCTCGATGATGTCATTGAAGAAGTAGAAGACTCAAAATCGAAGCCAGAGACCAGCACGCCTCCATCTCCAAAGGTTTGAAGTGGTCTTTGAATCTTATTTGTTTTATTTCTTGAGGTAATTAAAGGATGAAGGTAAATTTGGATACTTTTCAGAGGGAAAGCCAGTCTGCTGAAATATGTATTGATGTCTGTGGCAGCCTTTTACATCTTGCTAAAGATAAATTACAATATATGAACTGAATTCAAGGGCCAGCAAGGAAAATTTTGTGGTAATTGAAAGCAAATGAAGAGAATATGTCCTACTAAAAAAGGAATGTTGTTGAAAATTTCAGTTCTTAGTTGATTTTTATGTTTGACACAGGTCACCTACAAAGCTCCAGTTCCAACAGGGGAAGTGTATTTTGCTGATTCCTTTGATAGAGGAACTCTGTCAGGGTAAGTGCTTCTTAGGAGAAAACTTAGAGGCAAACATATACATAGGGGAATAGTGGGTTCCTTTTAGGATAACATGGTATATACTGAAATGGTGATGATGATTTTATATCCCCAGTGGTCATGCCCATTTAGGAAAACAGTCTTTTGGAACCTGCGGTCCTCACTTCCATTTGCTCTCTTCTACCCTGTATTTTGTTATTTGAGGAAAAATTTCTTCTCTTGAGTCTTAAAAAAGTGGGATTATTTCATGGGTTTGATACTTTTTCTTACAGGTTTGTGAACCAAATATTGATGTGATCATTACTTACGTGACTTTTAAAAGTAGAGTGGTTGAGTAGACAAGGAGAGCTGGGTAGATCCTGCTTTTATTAGTATTTACATTGTTTCTTTTTACAGGTCAGCTATCATTTGGACCTTAATTTTGGGTTTGTCTTAATTACAGGTGGATTTTGTCCAAAGCCAAGAAAGATGACACTGATGATGAAATTGCCAAATATGATGGTGAGAGTGTGTTTGATTTAAGTAGAACAGCAGACTGAGGTTTGAAGTGTTGTTTCCATGACATTTCCTAAGACTCATTTAAAGGGAGTATGTATGCATTTTAAGATTGTTTTCCTTAGAAGTTTTGCTGTCTTTGTGTGTTCCATTAGATTTTATAGGGTTAGACCTGTTTGTTTTACACCATGAAATGGAAAGATAATTTATCACCTGTTGTGTTGTGTGTTGGAAATGGAAGGTCCTTTGAAAGCTTTGGGAAAGTGAATATGCTACAGGTTTTAAAAAACTGTATCCTGGTATTTGTTAAATACATGTGTGTGTAATATGAATGGGCCAACTCTGGAGAGTGGAGTAGGTTAAAATATGTCAGCACGGCAGACTTGTACTCCTTGGAGTTGTTGTGCACCATGTGAAAGGACCCCTGAAGGTGTAGTTAAGGTGTGGGACTTTGTGTGTCTTGTAGGAAAATGGGAAGTAGATGAAATGAAGGAAACTAAGCTTCCAGGTGACAAAGGACTTGTACTGATGTCTCGGGCCAAGCATCACGCCATCTCCGCTAAACTGAACAGGCCCTTCCTGTTTGATACCAAGCCTCTCATTGTTCAGTAAGTGAAACATTTCTTTGATAGAAACTTTCTAGGAAGGGTGACATCAGAAGACATATTATGAAACTGTGACTCTACATAAAACAATTAGGAGAATTACTGTGTATTATAAGAGGGATTTTCGAGTGTATCTAAGCATCCTGTAATCGAATGTTATTTTCATTCCTAATAAATTATTTTGAAAGAAACTGGCTATTCTTTCTCCTTATAGCAAATAAACTTCTGGATTTTGCAAAAAGTATTGGGTTGCCCAAAACGTCTGTATATTTTTTTTCTGTAAAATAAAAGTCGCATTTTTCATTTTTACCAATAACTTAATTGATTTGGCTATTTTGAGTATGTCAGCTATCTCCCACTATTGGCTTCTAGTGGGTAGAGGCTGGGGGGCTGCTGAACATTTTTTAACACATAAGACAGCCCCACGGCAGGTATTTGGCCAAAATGTCAGTAGTGCCAAGAAACTTTGCAAACCACTTTTCACACATTCGTTCAGTCAGTCACAGCACCTTGTCCACATGCTGCACACATCTTTTTTGTATGTTTCAATTGTTTTCACCTTTCTTGAAATAATAAAGCATAATATACCAAAAATGTTACATATCTTCTTCTATCTTTGATATTAAAATGGCTGTATAAAAATTCACCAATTTTGATAAGGTTTTTTTAATGCACAGATATGACAGCTGTCAATCTAACAGAATCTTTTGAATGAAGTTAAAGACAACTAAGCACTACTAGAGCCGTCATATGGAAAAAATTAAGTGAACTTTTTTCAGCCAACCCAATACTTACTAGAAATCTGCATTAAGCTTTGATTTTATTTTACTTATTTACTTTGGGGGGGATTTGGAAATTATTCAAAAGCAATTACAAGACGGAATCTCTCCTAAGGATAAGCATACGACCTATGCTAAAATGTGAGAAACCAGATAAGAAAAGGGGTAATAGATAAGAAATTTGATCTTTTAGAGTGCCATGTGGTTTTCTGCTTCTCTCTCTGAAATTAGGTATGAGGTTAATTTCCAAAACGGAATAGAATGTGGCGGTGCCTACGTGAAACTGCTTTCCAAAACCCCGGAACTCAGCTTGGTAGGTAACTTCCCTTTGACAGTGGGGTTATTTTATGCGGGTACCCGTGAAAGAAAATCTTGTAAGAGCCATAAAAATAAAGGCCAGTTCTGCCACTGAATCATTTCAGAGGGCTGGGAATATGGTGACAGTGACATTTCTGTGCTTTCTATTGGAGATGAGATTCGAGTTCAAAGCTGCTTGTCTATTCCTGGTCTCCACTCAGTGGCTTGTTTCTTCGTTTTGTGACAGAAGCAGTAACTGTCTGGATGTGTGTGCATCCCTTTTTTTTTAGGCATTTCCATAATCTTATGTAAAATTTCCTGATGATTTCTGTTTATTCCTTTTCACTGTTACCTATACGGACCTCAAAAACTAATCAGCTTTGCTCTTTAAAAGATTTCAATTACAGTTGACATTTGGTATTTTACTAGTTTCGGGTGTATAGCACAGTGGTTAGACATTTATGTAGTATATGAAGTGAATCCCCCGATGAGTCTAGTACTGCCCTGACACCAAATATAGCTATTACATTCCCTGTGCCTTACTTTACATCTCTGTGACTGTTCTGCAGCGTGCCAGTTTGTACTTGTTAATCTCTTCCTCTTTTTCACCCAGTTCCCCGACCCCTCCCATCTGGCAACCCTCAATTTGTTCTCTGTATCCATGAGTCTGTTTCTGTTTAGTTCCTTTTTGTTCTTTAGCGCCCACATGTAAGTGAAATGATACGATACGTCTTTGTCTGTCTGACTTAATTTCACTTAGCATGATACCCTGTAGGTTCATCCATACTTCCACAGGATCAGCCCCCCCGCTTAAACGATATTATTTATTTATTTATTTTTAGAGAGAGGAAGGGAGAAAGAGAGGGAGAGAAACATCGATTGGTTTCCTCTTGCACGCCCTAAACTGGGGACCTGGCCTGCAACCCAGGCATGTGCCCTGACTGGGAATCCAACCGGTGCTCAGTCCATGGAGCCACACCAGCCAGGGTTCAGCTTTCCTTTTAATGTGACAATAGTTTATTTGGGATTTTATGAGAGGAAATATCACACTTTTGAAATGTTGCTTCTTAATTTACTTAATGTAACCCACTTTTTTTTCTGAAGGACCAGTTCCATGACAAGACTCCTTACACAATAATGTTTGGTCCAGATAAATGTGGAGAGGACTATAAATTGCACTTCATCTTCCGCCACAAAAACCCCAAAACAGGCGTATACGAGGAAAAGCATGCAAAGAGACCAGACGCAGATCTGAAGACCTATTTTACTGATAAGAAAACACATCTTTATACATTAAGTAAGAAAAACCATTAATTTGGGGGGGTTTTGTGGCATACAGATTTTATCCTTCATTTATTGTAAAGATTACAACATGTACAGAAGACCTAAGCCTGCAAATCAGAGTCTCTGTTAACCTAATATCTTAGTGGTGAAACGAACTTAATGTCTCAGCACAAAAAGAAGCCTCTTTCATAGTTTGAATTGGGAATTGGGGGTTTGGGCAATTTTGAGAATAAGCTATTGTCCCATAAAGAGCTTCTTGGCTGAGGCCCTCATTTCCACTCTTTGTTTTCTTGTTGAAAAATATTAAGTAATAGAACATATAGTAGAAATATATACATAGTGTTTTTTAAATTATCTTTTAGTTAAAGTTTGCTTGGATGCTCCAACACCTGGACAATTGAATGTAATCATTGGACATTCAAATGGGATTTTTATTTTATTAAAGCTTTTCCTGCTGATTGGAGATTACATATACACACTCCCCTTTTTTTTTTTTTAATCTTTGCTAGAGGATATGTTTATTGATTTTCGAGAGGAAGGGGGAGAGGGAAAAAGAGAGGAAACATTGATGTGAGAGAGAAACATCAGAAACATCAGTCAGCTGCTGCCTTCCGTATGTGCCCTGACTGAGAATTGAACCTGCAACCTAGGTATGTGCCCTGACCAGGGATCGAACCTGTAATCTTTTTTCTTGGTGTACAGGACAACACTCTTAACCAAGTGAGCCACCTGGCCAGGGCCACATGCCTCTTTGATTAAAGAATACAGTAATCTGTGTTCTTTATAGCAAAAGTAATACATATTCAATATAGAAATTCAGAAGATAGAAATAAACATGAAGCTATTCAAAATTATCTGAAATAACATTGTGATATGTATTTGATCATTTGTGAATAAACACGTATAAAATAAGCACGGATGGATGTAATTTTTTGTTGAAAGTTGAATATCTTGTGGTACACTTGCTCTTTAACTTCACAAAGTGCGGGGATCTTTCCATGGGTGTACGACGTGTCATTGGCAACACTGCCGATGAAATTGTTTATCATTGAGAACAGTGGCCTGGCACTCCATGGTCTTCCACAGTCTTCTGGATGTGCAGTGCCACAGTCAGCCGCCAGCCAGACATGGAGGCGTGGGACCCAGGCTTTAGCACAGTCACACTTAAGATAGCTTTATGGATTTAAAATTGTGTTTTTTTAAGTTCTCCATAGGACTCCAAAAGTACAACCATGAGTACACATGGTTTGATAAATAAAAGGTTGGTATAGTTTCAGATACTGGTAACATAGATGGTAGTAATACCAACTCAGAAAAATGAGGAAATGGACCCTTACTGGGTGTGACTATAATAAATAAAGCTGATTTGCCTGCACTAGCGCATAATCATTTGTGTCAGACTGATATTACAATAGTTTTACTTTTTAGAAAATTTTAAAAATATTCGTAAATGAAGTCTTTTGTTGTTTTAAATTTCATCCATCATCTGTTTTAATTCCTAAAATTCTGAGGAACTAGCTTTAGGATTTACAGATAAGGAAACTAAGATTGACTTGCACAGGGCTCCAAGACTGTGTTCTGACTTCGTTGCCTGAGGTCTTTACTTCATGCTTCTGCTGTCTGTTAGAAATACAGTCTTTTGTATTGTAAAGACAGCTTGGGAATGAGCAGTTAATTAACTTCTTAAAATTTCCTTTCCTTTTTTTCAGTCTTGAATCCAGATAACAGTTTCGAAATACTAGTGGACCAGTCCCTTGTGAACAGTGGCAGTCTGCTCAGTGACATGACTCCTCCTGTAAACCCCTCGAGGGAAATCGAGGACCCGGAAGACCGGAAGCCTGAGGACTGGGATGAAAGACCAAAAATACCAGATCCCGATGCTGTCAAACCAGATGACTGGTGTGTCTTTCAGTGCGGTCGAACAAATGAATGTTGGTCTGGATGTGGTAACTTTAATAATTTGTGGTACAGTGCACATGGGAGGGAAAATGTGGGCACCTGCAGCCAAAAGGGGGCCATGCAGACCATCTGGATGGCCTCCCACCCTCCACAGGGCAGAGTCCACTCTTGTCGGTGGAGCTGGCCTGTGCTGACGCAGTCGGGTGATGGCAACACCTCAGGCCTCTTGGCCTGGCCTTTCACATGCTTCTGTGAATTCACATTGAAAGCTTGAGTCCTGAGAAATTCTTTTAAAAGATTTTATTTATTTATTTTTAGAGAGAGGGAGAGGGAGAGAAACATCAGTGTGTGGTTGCCTGTTGTGCACCTGCTTTTGGGAGCCTGGCCCTCAACCCAGGCATGTGCCTTGACTGGGAATCCAACCAGAGACCCCTTTGGTTCACAGGCTGGCACTCAATCCATTGAGCCACACCGGCAAGGGTTGAATCCTGAGGGGTGTTTTTTGTTTTTTTTTTAAGATTTTATTTATTTATTTTTAGAGAGGGAAGGCGGGGTGGGGGGGAGAGAGAGAGAGAGAAACATCAATGTGCGGTTGCTGGGGGTCATGACCTGCAACCCAGACATGTACCCTGACTGGGAATCAAACCTGTGACGCTTTGGTTCGCAGCCTGCACTCAATCCACTGAGCTACACCAGCCAGGGCCGAATCCTGAGATTTTAAATTTTAATTTGAAAAATAATCTTTATCCTATTTAAATAAAACTCAAGAGCTCTCTGTTCCATTTCGGGCAGTGGGATACTTAATTACCCACAGGGATATGAGCTGCCCACACAGCTCCAATTCAGCAGGCAAATGAAGTTGGCATGCATGTGGTGAGTGGCCTAACAGCAGGTGTTACTTGGTGACCAGAGCACCACGTGTGCCTCATCCAGGGGTGGTTTTGTGGAGCTGCGTCAGTCTCAGACATGACAGTGGGGTGGGAGCGAACTGAGCGGTGGCGGCAGGAAGTGGCCGTGCTGGTCAAAGCAGTGCCATGAGCAGAGGCGGAGGAGCAGGAGTGCACGCAGTGCTCAGTGCAGGGAGCCAGTGTGCAGGTGCACACCGGAACGTGATGAAAGAGGAAACTGGCTTTGGGAATAGCAGGAAGTAAACAAGGAGAAGTAATAAAACTGATCTTCCATTCATAAGTGTCCCCTTAGGTTTAGCAGTGAAACTAGTTGGTGTTTTTCCTCTCTTAAATTAAGGTGTGGGTTCCTGGACTCGTATGATGTGCTAGTGTGAATGCCGAGTTTATTTGTGTATTTGGTGAACATTAGATCTGGACTCAGCCTTGCTTAGTATCAGATTCCCTAACCAGCTATTTCATTTTGTGGATGGCGGGGTGAATGTTCTGTTCGAGAGGGTCAGCTGAGTGTAATGCAAGTTCAGGTTCTCTCACAGTTAATTTGAAATGAGCATAGTTCAAAAATAAGCACCTGTCCGAGGATAGTGGCACTTCTTTCAGCTACTGCATGAAACTTGGAAAGGTACTTCTTGACAAACTTTTATTTTCGCAGTAACTGTTTGAGTTATAATGAACATACTAAAATCAGTCCTTTTATATTGTGCTGTCGAACAGCCACTAGGGGTGTTGCAGACGTGGCTGCCATGTCACGTTTGTGTTATGAGGCGGCAAAGAGAGGCTTGTCTGTGCTGAGTGAACATCCAGATGATTGATAGTCTGACACTTGGCCAAAAGAAAAAAAAAAAGAGTACATTTTAGTGGTTTCGTGTACTCTCCAGTGTTGTACTGCCATCACCACTGTCGAACTCCAGAGGATTTTCATCACCCCCCAAAAGCCCTTCGCATTAAGCTGTTCCTCTGTATTTCTACATTCCCGACTTCTTGTTCTTATGGCTTTGTCCATTCTGGACATGGAATGAGTATGTGACCTCTTGTGCCTTGGCTTCTCTCATGAACTATAATGCCATCATGGTTCCTCCACGTTGATGTCGTGTCGGTGCTTTGTTTCTTTTTATGGCTGAATACTGTTCTATCATGTGGCCAATGCCAATTTTATGTCTCCATCCCTTAGCTGATTGACATTTAGGTCATTTCCCCTTCTTGGCTGTGATTAGACTGATGCTTCTATGAATGTTCTGGTACAGGTTTGTGGGCAGATACACATTTTCATTTCTCTTGGATATATACTTAGGAGTGCAATTGCCGGGTCATATGGTAACCCCGTGTTTAACTTTTTGAGGAATTGCCAAACTGTTCTCCAAAGTGCTGCACCATTTTGCTTTCCCACTGGCAGTGTATGAGAGTTTCGTTTTCCCCACATTCTTGCATCAACACTTGTTTTTTGTCATTCTTTTTTTTTTTATTAGCCATCCTAGTGGTTGTGAAGTGGTATCTTATTGCAGTTTTTGCTTGCATTTCCCTGATGGCTAATGATGATGAACATCTTTTCATATGTTTATTGGCTATTTGCATATCTGTTCAAATTCTTTACTGATTTTTTAATTGGGTTGTCTTTTTATTACTAAGTCACAAGAGGTTTTGTGGGGGGGGTTGTGTTTAAAGATTTTTATTATCTATTTTTTAGAGAGAGGGAAAGGGAGGGAGAAAGGCTAAGAAACATGGATTGATTGCCTCTCTCTTGCTTCCAGCTGTGGACCCAGCCTATAGCCCAGGCATGTGCCCTGCCCAGGAATCAAACTAGCGAGACCTTTTGGTTCACAGTCTAGAACTCAACCCACTGGGCTGTACCAGTCAGCAACAGTTCCTCTATGTTCTAGATACTAGGCCCTTATCAGATACATGATTTACAAATAATTTCTAGGAAGGATTTTAAGTGTTGAGATTAAGAACTAAATATATTTAGATTGCCCTGTTTCAGATTCACAAGTGGGTCTACTTTGTGATTCTCTGACCATTGTTGTCATCACTGCCTTTTTCTTTCGCATTTAAGGGACGAAGATGCCCCTGCTAAGATTGCTGATGAAGAAGCCACAAAGCCTGAGGGCTGGTTAGATGATGAGCCTGAATATGTAGCTGATCCAGATGCAGAAAAGCCAGAGGATTGGTAAGAGCTCTAGTTAACTTGTTAAATTGCTTGCTTTTTTATTGAAGTAAAAGTTTATACTTAAAGACAGCCAGGTCCCCAAACTTAGAGCGTAAGTCTCAACAAAATCAATTATTTTTGCGTGTCCTTCTTTTTAATGTACCTATCATGAGAAACTGGTTGCTAGAAATGCAGAAACAACACAGTGCTCTGTATCATGACCCTGTGAAAGCATTACTACAGAATGTCAGGGGAGCCCTAGGGTGGCAGTTTCTAGTCCTTTGTCACAGAACCCATTTGTAATTTGTTTTTCCACAGGGATGAAGATATGGATGGAGAATGGGAGGCTCCTCAGATTGCAAACCCTAAATGTGAGTCAGCCCCTGGCTGTGGTGTCTGGCAGCGACCTATGATCGACAATCCTAATTATAAGGGCAAATGGAAGCCGCCCATGATTGACAACCCTAACTACCAGGTATGTGCCTCTTAATGCGCCTCATTGACCTGGTTGTGTTGAGGAAGAGGTGGGATCTGTAGAGAAGCTGCCAGGCTGATCACTGCATTCAGGCCATTGAATTACAGAGTAAATGTCATAAACCAAGAGAGCTTGTGTGTTCAGCGTGGAAAAGAAAAACCTAAAAACTAGAGTTTTCATAGCTGTTTTGTGACTTTTGTTTAAAAATGAAAGACAAGTGGAAAACTTGAGTTTGGGTGTCCTGCTTGCACGTGGCAGGGGTGCTGCAGCCACAGGACACAGGCCTGGCATCTGTAAGGCCAGGTGGAGGCAGGACTGGGATGGGAGTTGGCTCCCCAACCACAAGTCAGCTCCTTGCTAGATGTCAGTGTCCTCAACTGGGAAAAAAACTGTGAGGCTTAGAAGAGATAGTAAGAGTACAGGCAGTGATGTTGTCAAAGCTGCAGGTTTATGATGGACATGTAACCATTCATATCCTGGTCCTACTTCTGTTTTTATCCTAGTTGCATTATTTGTAATTGTTAATTTTGTTTTGTCACACTTGGAGTCAGTGTCTATGCATATACTGTGGCTATATGTATACTTTTCTGTTTTTCTTTTTTTAATATATTTAAAAATATATATTTTATTGATTATGCTATTACAATTGTCCCAGTTCCCCCCCTTCATTCCCCTCCACCCTGCACACCCTTTAGTTCATGTCCATGTGTCGTAAGTTCTTTAGCTTCTACATTTCCCATACTATTCTTACCCTCCCTCTGTCTATTTTCTACCTACCGTCTATGCTACTCATTCTCTGTACCTTTTCCCCCTCTCTCCTCCTCCCACTCCCCTGTTGCTAATCCTCCATGTGATTTCCATTTCTGTGGTTCTGTTCCTGTTCTGGTTGTTTGCTTAGTTTCTTTTTCTTTTTGTTTTAGGTGTGGTTGTTCATAATTGTGAGTTTGCTGTCATTTTACTATACATGTTTTTTATCTTATTTTTCTTAGATAAGTCCCTTTAACATTTCATATAATAAGGGCTTGGTGATGATGAACTCCTTTAACTTGACCTTATCTGGGAAGCACTTTATCTGCCCTTCCATTCTAAATGAAATCTTTGCTGGATAGAGCAATCTAGGATGTAGGTCCTTGCCTTTCATGACTTGGAATACTTCTTTCCAGCCCCTTCTTGCCTGCAAGGCCTCTTTTGAGGAATCAGTTGACAGTCTAATGGGAACTCCTTTGTAGGTGACTGTCTCCTTATCTCTTGCTGCTTCTAGGATTCTCTCCTTCATTTTGACCTTGGCTAATGTAATTATGATGTGCCTTGGTGTGTTTCTTCTTGGGTCCAACTTCTTTGGGACTCTCTGAGCTTCCTGAACTTCTGGAAGTCTATTTCCTTTGCGGGATTGGGGAAGTTCTCCTTCTTTATTTGTTCAAATAATTTTGCACTTGTTGCTCTTCCTCTTCTCCTTCTGGTACCCCTATAATTCAGATGTTGGAATGTTTAAAGATGCCCTGGAGGTTCCTAAGCTTCTCATTTTTTTTGAGTTCTTATTTCTCGATTCTTTTTTGTTTGGTTGTTTCTTTCTTCCTTCTGCTCCAGTCTATTGTTTTGAGTCCCAGTTTCCTTTCCATCACTATTGGTTCCCTGTGCATTTTCCTTCATTTCTCTTATCATAGCCTTCATTTTTTCATCTAATTTGCGACCAAATTCAACTAATTCTGTGAGCATCCTGATCACCAGTGCTTTGAACTGTGCATCTGATAGGTTGGCTATCTCTTGGTTGCTTAAAAGTATTGGCTTTGGGGCTTTGATTGGTACTTGTGTTTGAGCCCTTTCTTTTCTTTCTTTCTTTTTTTTTTTGATCTGGTTGGGCCTGTTATGTATGAGGGGTGGAGCGTGCCCCATCGCTGGGTTATGACGCTGTATGTGGGTGCGGGGTCCGAGAGGGAACAATGGCGCTTGCTCCTCTCTCTGTTGGATTTCAGTCCCTTCCCCTGCTTTCCCCAAGCAAACTGGGCCTTTCTGGTGCTAATTCCCGGGTGGGTGGGCTTGTGTACATTCTAGGACCCCGTGGGTCTCTCCAGTGCACTCTCCTGTGAGACTGAGAGTCTCTCCTTGTGCCTCAACCCCCACACGTGTTTTTAGTCAGTGTCCCGAGGTTCTGTTTCCCAGCGCTGGGACCCTGGGTTGCATGGTCTGTCTCACTGCCCAATTTTGCCTGGTTTATCTGTGTACGAATGTTGCCCGGACAGCCTTTTGCGCAGTGCCTCGCTTCACAGTCACCACCTCGCTTAACAGTCACCGCCTCACTGGGTTTGCCAGCCCCCTGTGCTCTTGTGCCTGGGATGCCTTTTGCACCCGGGATGTGTTAAGCTTTCAGTGCCACCACTTTTTATGCCTTGACCCCTCTTTGCCCAACTGTCCAACTCCGCCCCTCCTACTGGTCTGGATGAATGTGTATATTAACTCCTTGGTTGTCCGCATTCCATACAGTTCAATTTTCTGTCAGATCTGGTTGTTATCTTGTTTCTAAATTGTTGTTGACCTTATTTTGGTTGTGGGAGGAGGCACAGTGTGTCTACCTATGCCTGCATCTTGGCCGGAAGTCTTTTTTTAATATTTTATTTATGGATTTTGAGATAGGAGAAGGGAGGGAGAAAGAGGGTTGCCTCTCAAGTGCCCCCTTCTGGGGACCTTTCCTGCAACCCAGGCATGTGCCCTGACTGGTAATGAACCAGCTGCTCTTTGGTGAACCACACACCAGCCAGGGCTGCTTTTCTGTTTTTAAATGTATTTTTGATTGTGCAAACAATAAGATCAGTTAAAAATTATCCTTGAAAAAACTGTACTTTAGCTGTTGGGTTGATGGCCTTTTAGGTGAATTGCCACTTTTTTTTTGTTTTTGTTTTTGTTTTTGTTTTGTTTGAATCCTTGATGTAGTAATCATTCTTGTGCATGTCTGAGTGTACGACGTAGTACCTGTTTCTGTAGGCAGTTACTTAGAAGTGAAATTGCTGGTTGGAGATCATTTACACTTTATTTTTCTTTTCTTTTGTTAAGGTTTTATTTATTTATTTTTAGAAAGTGAGGGAGAGAGGGAGAGAAACATCATCTCTTTCAGTGTGTGAAAGATGTTGCCTGTTGCAAACCCCCATCTGGGGACCTGGTCCCAATGCAGGTATGTGACCTGACCAAGACTCAAACCAGTAACCTTTCAGTTAACAGGCCAGCACTCAGTCCACTGAGCCACACTAGCCAGGGCAAAAATCACTTACATTTTAAATCACCATTAAAGAGCCCTGTCTGGTGTGGCTCAGTGTATTGAGTGCTAGCCTGCAAACCAAAGGGTTACAGGTTTGATTCCCAGTCAGCGCATATGCCTGGGTTGTGGGCCAGGTCCCTCCGAGGGGGCGTGTGAGAGGCAACCACACATTGATGTTTCTCTCCCTCTCTTTCTCCCTCCCTCCCCCTCTCTCTGAAAATAAATAAAACCTTTTAAAAAAAGTAAGTCACCACTAAAGAAGTTGGTACCATATAGGCTCCCACTCCTGCTGACAAAACTAGTTGGTGAGAGTGGAGGCCTTTAGAATATAACAGGCAGAGTGATATGTTGGTTTGAATCAAGATCATGGATATTAGAAATCGAAAATAGTTGGAGGTCAGACATCTTCGAGGCAGTGTGTGAAACATCAATAGCATTTATTGTTTGCTTCCTGTTATTCAGTTAAGTTTCACAAAGTCAGCACTTAAATTCATCTATCATGCAGAATTCATTTTAATTCATATTTAGGTTCAGCATAAATTTATGTTGATCTTTATCTGAAATGACTTTTTAAAAATATTTTTCTCTAGGGAATCTGGAAACCCCAGAAAATACCAAATCCAGACTTTTTTGAAGATTTGGAACCTTTCAAAATGACTCCTTTTAGTGCTATTGGTCTGGAACTGTGGTCCATGACTTCGGACATTTTTTTCGACAACTTCATCATTTGCAGCGATCGAAGAGTAGTCGACGACTGGGCCAACGATGGATGGGGCCTGAAGAAAGCAGCTGATGGGGCGGCTGAGGTTTGTGCTGGCTTGTTTTGTATGCACTTGTCCTTGCAATGACAGGTCATGATCGCTGCTTTTGCAAAAACCTGTTTGTGGATTGCCTTTTCCCTTATCTGGGAATATTTGCATAAAAAGTGGTCCTATTTATGCCTGCAAAAGACAATACTGGAGTTTGGACTTGATTGCATTAGTTGAATACAGTGACTTTAGAATCTGTTATGTGTAGGGTTTTTAAAAATTGTTATTGTGTTGAAAATATTTAACAAAATTTGCCATTTGGGGTGTATTTTAATGCACTCTTAAGTGTTGAATCTTGGTTTACCCAGTATGCACAGTTTTCAAACAGTTGGCCATGTGGCCGAGCTGTGAACTGCTGGAGAGCCAGAGACAGTAAGAGCAAGACATTTTTCATTCACTGATCCCTGAAATTAAGTCTTTTGCTGGTGATTAATAAGCCAGCTTTCACACCTGTGAAAGGGGAATCACCTTGTTGATATGGAGAATAGGGAAATTAGAGATTTTCTTCTATTTCTTCTCTGTGTGAACATTTGGCTTGAACCCTTTGGAAAAGGTAGATCCTGAGTAGCACTATACGGTAATTGAGTAGTGGGACAGTGCTGTATTTGTTGTCAAACGCCAGAACGTGAAATCAGTTGTGTCTTGTTTTGCAGCCTGGCGTAGTGGGGCAGATGCTGGAGGCAGCCGAGGAGCGCCCGTGGCTCTGGGTGGTCTACGTTTTGACTGTAGCGCTGCCTGTGTTTCTTGTTATCCTCTTCTGCTGTTCTGGAAAGGTATGAGGATTGGTTTGTTGTTTTGAGTTACTTGTAGAACTCTAATGATGTTAAAAAATAATATCTATTACCTGAGGTTTTCTTTGTAGCAGCTCAGTAGTGATTGAGCAACACTTGGTGTTGGCCTCTGAACCCTCACTCGCTCCTCTCAGTTGCTGTGTATTTGGCCCACACGGAAGTAGCATTTGTAGTCCCTTTGTTTCTGGTAGCATATAAGCCATTCTCCTCAATGTTTGGAGGCAGCTTTCTGGGGCAGTGAGGGAAAGAACAACAGAGAACAGATATAAATCTGGCCATCTGTGCCTAAACCAGCTTTTCCTCTTGGCACACGTTTTCACATGTTTTTGTGCTTACACTTTATAATTTAATTTTTGATTTCTCGTTACCATTCCTCCCCAGCATCTCTACCCTGCCCCACTGCTAATGCATGTGGGGCAGTGCAACCTTACTTTAGTTTTTCTTGTTCAGCCTTCATTACATTCAATCACAAAGAGAAGAAAATTCTGTTCAGGCTCTCTGCTCACACTAAGTAAGGATTATGCCTCAGCTTGCAGTCTCCATGTTCTGTGACATGACCCCCAGAGCGCCCTTCCAGGCTCTCCCCTGCCTCCCCTCTCACTGTCTGCCGGCGTGCCCAGGCGCCGTGACACGGTTGTGCCTGATGCCTCTGTCTGTGCTGTCCTTCTGTCTCGAACTCCGCACTCTCACCCCCAGGGCAGGAGCACGTCTCGCTCACTTCTGAGTATCTGCCCCAGTGTGGAACCTGGCACAGAACTTTGCCCATGGGCGTTCAGTAAGTGTCGGTGGCACACTGTGTGACATGGGGACAAAAGGTTGCATTGTGGGGGAATATTTCAGAAGCAGTCCGGTCCTGTGGAGTACAAGAAGACTGATGCTCCTCAGCCAGATGTGAAGGAGGAAGAAGAGGAGAAGGAAGAAGAGAGGGACAAGGGAGATGAGGAGGAGGAGAGTGAAGAGAAACTTGGTAAGAAGTAGATTCCAAAATGTCTGCTTTCAGCCAAGACCGTAAGATGTTCAAACCCTTATAAGCAAGTTACTATAAAGATTGTTTTAGACTCTCGAGGTGTATCCTAATGCTAATTATCTAGTACCCAATACAAGTGCAAGGTTTGTTGAGTTTTCATTTGACTTCTGTCTCAGAAGAGAAGCAGAAGAGTGACGCTGAAGAAGATGGCGACGCTGTCAGCCAAGAGGACGGAGAGCGGAGGCCCAAGGCAGAGGTAACAGAATGGGGATGCGCTTCGTGTTCAAAGCACATACGTTGAAAAGTATATTTAAGCAGAGGGAGTATTTTCATAGGGTAATTTTCAGTGGCTGTAGCTATAAAAATTCTGTTGAAGTCAATTTTATAAAAGTGAAATTTCTGGAAATACAGGTCAGCATGTTAAAACTTCAAATTATACCAGTATCTCAGAAGTATTTTTCTGTGATGAACAATGGTTTTGGGAATAAGCAGAAGGTTATAGGGGAAGACGAATTGAATGAAATGCTTTCTAAGATGGCAACTTCATGTTACTGTTTTATAATTCTCTCTCTTAATCCACCTCTTTTCACTGTGCCCTTAAAAAGTATTTCTTACACAAATCACTGTGTTATAAAATTTTGTCCCTGTTGCTCATGGATTCATTTATTTATTCAGTAAACTTTTGTTGGGTGCCCATTAGATGTGAGGCATTGTCAGTGAGTAGGACAAAGATGTAACCTGCCTTCAGGGAGCCTAATTTCTAGTGGGAAGAAACAGACAATAAGCAGTAGACATTATAAGGAAGTAAATGGATGGATGTTAGAAAGCAATAGGCCATGAAAAAGAAAAGTAGGATAGGGAAGGGTATCAGAAGTGCTGGGGGCGGGGTGGGTTGCAGTGTTAAAGAAGGTAGGTCGCATTGGAGAAGTGACATTGGAGCTAAGCCTTGAAAGAGATAATGGACTTTTCCATGGAGACATCCATGGGAAGATCATTCTGCCAGAGAACAGCTGGTTCAGGGGCCTAAAGTGGTGGTCTGAAAGGCCCATAGAGCAAAACAGATGGAGAAAAGGAGGGTAGGGGAAGGCTCCAGATGAGGTGGGGTTGCCTAGGCTGTTGTATGGGCGTGGCTTTTTCTCCTAGTGACATGGTCAGCTATTGCAGGCTTTGGGGCAAAGTAGTGCCCCGTTCTGATTACTTCAGCTGCTGCATTCTGTATAGACCAGGGAGAATCCAGGAGACTGGTTAGGAGGCTGCTGTGATGACCCAGGTGAGCTAAGGTGGTCCTGAGGAGGGTGACAGGAAGGAAGGATGTGAGCTACCCTGGGTTTGCCAGTGGATTGGATGTAAAGGATGGGGGAAAGAGAATAGCCCACCCTTTCCTACCAAGGGCCCCTTTCCAAGCTCTTCTCTATTTTACTATTTCTTTTTGTGACACTCTACCTAGTGTCCATTTCCAGCTCCCACTGCTTTGCCCACCTATTGATAAAGGCCAGTGCTGCTTATATTTTTAATGGATATATTCTTTCTCAACTAAAATGTAGAGTTCTTTCAAGTAGGGACCGGTCTCACAAACTTTTTGTATTCCCCAGGCTTCCTCATATAGTTAGAAGTCCCCGAGTAGAATAGGAAGAGAACCAGGCTTGTCATCCTGAGTGTCATATTGGGACTGGGGTTGGATAGTCTTTGGTCTCCATGAAACACAGCTCTCTCAGCCTTGAAGTGAGACTAACATTCATGAGCCAGTAGATTATTTAGGATTGAGCAAGGTGACATGTGAAAGTATGGTGTGTGGTCCTTTTAAAAGAAATTGTTTATGGGTTAGATTGAGAGAAGTGCATTTTACAGAAAGAAAACAAACAAAAACTACTGTATTTTGCCATGTATAATGCACACTTTTTGGCCCAAATTTTTGAGGGAAAAAGAAGGATGTGTGTTAAACATGAGTAGTACTAATTCCATATCTATAAATATTTTAAATTCTTTTATTTATGCTTATGTGTTAAAAGTGTAATTCTAGAAAGCAGTAATGAGATCTGTATGCAAAATAATACCCTGGAATATGATGATCGGTTTTATATATAAATAAAAATTGAATTAAAAAATTAAAATGAAAGTTTTTTTTTCTGCAAGTTTGGGCCAAAAACGTGAGTGCACATTATACCCACAGTGTGCATGGTAAAATGTGGTATATTAAAACACATAATCCCACTACCTCTAGTGGGACAGTTTTTGGCACATTTTCTTCTCGTCATTTTTCATCTCTTGTTTTCCCCTCAGATGGGTTATCCTCAGCCTGGTAGACCTTGAAAACTTGGTGAACTTTTACTTTTCTTAATATGCTAATTATAATGAATTTTTTTTTTTTCCCCAACCAATAGGAGGATGAAATTTTGAACAGATCACCAAGAAACAGAAAGCCACGAATAGAGTGAAATTATCTTAAGAACTTGATCTGTGATTTCCTCTCCCTTCCCTTCTCCTGCAAGTGGGGTCCTAGGAGAGGACCTGGCACACCTTCCGTGGAAACTCAGAAACCCTCCAGATATCACCTTCCACAGTTTCTGTCGAACACTAGCCCATGTCACGTCAAACACCCAGCAGTAAATAATTGCAGTTGTGACAGAAAGGACCCTGTTTATGTAGAAAGAAAGCATTTAACATAATGGTCGTGAAATGTAACATGAAGCAACTAACTTGTATTTTTTTTGTTGTTAAACATCTTTTTTTTAAAAATAGAGTGATAGAACTTTGCCAGTCTTTAAAATCTTGGCTTAATTTAATATATTAATGTGTCCATGCAGAAATAACACCAACTTTTAGAAATGCTAGAGGGATGAACTGCAGTTTGTACAACCAGTTTTGCTTTAAGTTGGTATTACAAAACATTCAAGTGTCTCTGTCCCTTGAAAGTGATGATCATGTTTAATGTGCAGTTGTTTGTGGTTATAATAACCTTGTGTTACTTGTTTCCATTGCTCAATTCCTAAGGAAATTGAGGAGAGGGACTGATGGAAGCCCAAATTTATATAAAGGTTCTGTTTAAATTGTATTAAAAATGCACGTGTAAAAAGAAAAAAACTTCTCACTTGATGTTGGTTGACCATAAAGAGTGTGTGTTCTTATGCCCTTGGAACAGCTCAGTTCCCAGACAGCTTTGCAGTCAGTGGAGGAGGTGGCATAAGGTGGCATCCCAGCCTTGGTACCCACACACCAGTGGTGTTTGGGCTGCAGCCCTCTTGAGCAGGTGACTGTAAGGACTGCTACCAGAGGACATGCGAGCTTGAGGGTAGAGGCAGGTGTTTTCATCCCAGTTCCCACTGTGTTGACACTGTTTTCCCTCCCTGTTTCCCCAGGTCCCTAGCATTTTCCTCTGCTCTGCATTTTTTTCACAGCGCAGCTTGCTGCTCATTGCTGGAAATGATGATAAGCTCTGCATAATGCTAAGCTTTATTGTGATTATGTGTGTTTCTTTTTTAAGCAGACCCACAGCTTTCCAGGGTCAAAGTATAGGATAGAATACTATCTTTTTTTTTTTTTTATCTATTTCTTTTACTCTGTGTAAAGACTAGAAGTTTAATCCAGAGGTGAGCCAATTCAGAATTGACTGTAATTGAACACAGGCTAAAAGTATTGATGGGAGGAGTGGCATAGAGCATGAGTTACCTGATTTTTGTAGCTGCTAACCTTTTTTTATGTTTTCATTTGAAGTTTGTGTAACAGTTGCATCTTTAATTACATGATAAAGCAGCCCTGTTAAAAATGAAATTTTTTAGTATGTGGCTTGTAGAATTTTTTAAAAAGTGATAGCAGGTTTGTCTTTTCAGACAGAATGCAGAAGGGTGCTACCAGAGCCTCTCCCCCAGCACAGTGGAGTGATCTCACTATTACACCACACTGAAGTGTATTCAGAATTAGATATTCTTTCAGCTTCATGCTTTCTTCAGAGATATTTCAAATGTACCAATGATACTGTTCCTTGCACTGAATATATAAACACTCCAGAGTGTTTATATTGGGTAGGTATTGGGGAGGAAGTATATTTGTAAAAGATGAAGGCTGTATCTGTTTATTTTATCTTCATTTTTTTGCTGGTTCACTTAAATTCTTATGAGGGTGGGATGCATTTTTCTTGCTGTTCAATGCTTTATTCTTTTCATCTGTTGTTCTGTGGTCACAGTGACCTTAGCTATGTAGCAGACTTTCCCAAATGTATTGAGTGCAAATAAACAGTTACTTAGCAAGACTTGAAAATATGTCTGTAGGTTTCTCCTTGAAGCAAATATGTGGGATCATTGCATTGCCAGAGAAATCTGGCCTTTTTCACTCTCCATTGCTTGTCATACCTCACAGTTTCTGCTGAGCTGTGGAATGACAAGTGTAAATCAGTAGAGTGTCCATTTGCCTTTCCAGGGTTATTTAGCAAAGTTTGTCCAAAACAAAACGAGCCTTTTTTGGTTCTATTTTTTACTTTTTGTTCAAGTTGCAACCTTTTGATTAAATGTCTGATACATGAGTGCAGTTCTCAGCTCTTTTAAAAGGCACTTGCATGTATTTTACGTGCTTGTTGTCTTCTGATGTTGTAAGATGCCCACTCCATCAGATGTGTTCCTTGATTTCTCTTGTCCACAAAATACTTTTCACTTTTCTCAAATTGTCACGTTACTAAATGGTATTACATTAAAGCCCTGTGTTAAGCATCTGCTTTTTGACTGAACTTCTTCATAGTAACCTTTAATTTGTGTGTTTTACAGTTTCACAGTGGGTTAATCTTCCTTTAATTGGCCACTGCATGAGAGTTTGCTAATATGCAGAAACTACTATGAATGGTGGAATAATTATAGTTATCCCTTGAAATCCATAGGAATTACTGGTTCCAGGACCCCCAAAGATACCAAAATCTGATGATGTTCAGATCCCTCGTAGAAAATACTGCATAGTATTGGCATATAACCTACACACATTCTCTCATATACTTTTATCTCTAGATTACTTGCACCTAATATAATGTAAATGCTATTTAAATAGTTGTTAAACTGTACTGTTTGGGAAATAATGACAACCAAAAAGTTTGTACATGTTCAGTACAGATGCAACCAGACCATCATGGGCCTACCTCAGAGATTTTCAGCATTTTTCATCTCATGGCACACATAAACTAATTACTAAATTTCTGCAGCACACCAAAAACTATATGTATGCCAATCTGACAAAAAAACTTGGTATAATTTTGATTCATTCACATCTGATGACTATTATTGTGCTGGCTGTTGCCTTTTTTGGGGGTGTGTGTGTGTGTATAATTTTGATTCATTCACATCTGACGACTATTATTGTGCTGGCTGTTGCCTTTTTGGGGGGGGGGGTGTCAGTCTAAATGAAAAGAGGCCAGTGCCCCTGACTAGTCACATATTATGTTTTAAAAATTCTTGCAGCACACTGGTTTGAAAACTGCTGGCCTATCTACATAGCACATGTCAGCAACAAGGAAACTTTTTTCGAAATATTTTCCATCCTTGGTGATTGGCTGAATTTGACAATAGGGGCCCCCTCTGATACTGAAGGCCGGCTGTACTTTTTCTCACCATGTGGATTTGGTCCAGCCCTGCTGGATTTGGATTTGCTGTGGTTCAGTACTTTTTGTTGTATTGGAGGGATAACAGTTCAGAAAGGGTGGGGTAATTTGTAGATAAGTTTATTTAAGATTTATGGGAATCATTGAACTTTTAAATTTTTATTAGAAAACATTTTCAGAATCAGACTGCATGTTTACGTGTTCATATTTAAGGAGGTTTTTGAAATTTAAGCCAAAACTTTAAAAAAATAGGCTGTTTAAGACTTTTGGTCTGCTTCCTGAAGAGAAATAGACAAAATGTAGTGTTTCTATTGCTGTTCTTTTTCCTATCAGAGGAGTTAAAATTCTGGTGTAAAATTTATATGTTGAAAGACTCATAAAAAGCAGGACCATATTACGGCATTTGTGAGCTCCAAGCACTTTGGCCTTGGAAGGCCACTTGTAAATTTTTACTGCATTTGTATAAAAACAAATAGTATTTGAATAAGGCCTCTTTTGAATTTTAAAATGAAACATTGTGGGTCCTAGTAAAAAGTTACTGGAACATCTATTTGAGCTGCATTGATGGTGCCTAGCAACGTGCAACCTCCTGGCACCTCAAAATTTAACTTTTTAGCAATGAAGGTAGGCCTGGCCCAGGACAGAAGAACTACTTTCACTGTTAACCCATCGCTCCTGTATTTGATTGCTAGTTAGAGCACTACAGCGTAATTGCCTTCGGTTGGGTTGAGTGGCTCGATTTTGCCTAAGAAGACCCCCTTTTAAATGTGAGACTTGCAGGTCAAGCCCCCCAGTTTTGACCGAAGCGTCATCCTTTGCCGTTCCCGTCCCCACTAACAGCTAGACTCTTCCCTAGATCCTCCGCGTTACCTGTGCGGGGTTTTTTGTTTGTTTTTTTGTAAGGAGTAACTGAAGTTCTGAAACTTGTTCAAATTCTTATATAAAAGTAGAAGTTGACAGCCCCAATAATTCAGAATGGCGCGGGAAGGAATCTTTTTCCAGTTCACTCGTGAACTTCTGACCAATGGAGAGGCTGGATGTACAGAAAGAGTCGAAGAAAAACAGCTGACTGAAAGAGCGTGGCGACTTCTGAGTTTATCTGAGCCAACTTCAGAAATGCCGCCGAGGAGGAAAATGGTGAGACGCACAGGGGCCGGGGAACGCCGGGGTCCGGCCGGTCGCACCGCGCTCACTGCCCAGCGTTCCACATCGGACCCGGAAGGGCCTGCCCGCGGGGGGGCGGTGATCTGGGCGGGACCCAGTGCGTCACACTTGGCGGCGTGCCCAAGCCTAGAGGCCCGCCTCTCGGCTTTTAAACTCCGCACCCGAGCCCCGCTGCACCTCCAGCGCGCTGGCCCCGCCCCTCAGGCGGCTCTCGGTGTCTACTCTGATTGGTCGCAGCCGCTGCTCGTCAGCCATGACGCCACGGTCGCCTGCCGGGGTCCCGCCCTCTTCCGAGAGCCCTGAAAACAATTTTAAGATGGCGGCGACGGCGGCGCGGAAAACAATGGGCCTGGGGCGGCGGGGCCTGGCCGAGGTCTGAGGTGGGCAGCGAGTGCCGGCCGGGGTCGGGCCGAGCGGGGCCGCAGGAAGGCCCGCCGCCGCGCGCAAGCCCGCCCCGCATCTCGCGGGGCCATGGCGCGGCCGTGAGGCGGCCAGCCCCCGGCGGGGAGCGGAGCCCGCAGTTCCAGCCGGCCCGAGAGGCTCTCTCCGGGCCCGGCCCGTGCCGCTCGCGGCCCATGGTGCTGCCCACCTGCCCCATGGCGGAGTTCGCGCTGCCGCGGCACAGTGCGGTCATGGAGCGCCTCCGTCGGCGCATCGAGCTGTGCCGGCGCCACCACAGTACCTGCGAGGCCCGATACGAGGCTGTGTCGCCCGAGCGCCTGGAGCTCGAGCGCCAGCACACCTTTGCCCTGCACCAGCGCTGTATCCAGGCCAAGGCCAAGCGCGCCGGCAAGCACCGGCAGCCACCCGCCCCGCCGCCAGCCCCGGCCCCACGCCTCGACGCCGCCGATGGCCCAGAGCACGGCCGTCCTGTCGCGGTGAGTAGTGCGCGGGGCGCGGAGACGCTGCCCCTGCCGCCGCTCGCGCCGCTGCAGGACCGCCGGGTGCCTGCGGCTCCCCGGGCCTGGCTCCGGGCGGTCCTGGCAGGGACCAAGCGGTTGTCACCTGCGGCAAATGGCACAGTGGCATTAGTTTAGGAAAACATGACTGTGAAGACCTTACGTTACGGCTCCGGTTGGGAAGGCTAGTGAACAGCAGCTGAAAGGTTTTTCTCCCAGACTTGATTCCGAAATTTTGAGAACTTTCCTTAAACACACTGGCCTTAGAAAGCCCGTGACGTTCCCTCCCTTACTCTGCAGATGTTTATTGGGTGCTCGCTGTTTGCTGGTTCATGACTCGCGTATGGAAGTCGGTCAGCCTTCATTGGGTGAAATCAAACTTCTGAATGGAGACATCCAAAGTCTTCGGAAGCCTTTGAATTGCATAGGCAACCCTGAAATTTGTGAATTTGCGATTGCAGCAATATTGTAGACAATTCCAGCCTTCATTTACGAGTCTTTTTAAAATTTCTGATGATATTATAGAGTTTGTTGGTAAATTATTATGCCCTTTGGGTTCTCAGTAGCTATTTGGGGGGTTTGCGGTTAGAGGCTTTCTTTCCTGAAACTGATTTATAAAAAGGAGAGAACCAAGGGTTTGTTGTTGGTGGTGGTGGTGATTTAAAATTTAAAACAACTGTTACTAATCTGATTTGTTCCGTGCATTTTTCAGTTCCTGTCTTCACCTGGGCTGTGGCAGTGCCCGTTCCTAACTGGCCTTTAGGCATTTGGTCCTTAATTCCGTCTCCAAATGCTGTGTCCCCCACAGGTTCTGTAATCTGATTGAATTATTTTCCATATTCTCTCCCACATCAGTCTGGGCTGCTGGACATTTCATTGATTATTACTCACCAGCTGGTCAGGTCTTCTTGTCCTTACTTTTCTCATCTGGAAACCGCAGATATGCTTAGCTTCTTATCCTTTTGGATTCTTACAAGCTTCAAAAGAAATGGTTGTGGAAGTGAAAATATTTTCTCGAGAGGAAAGGACCCTCCTCCAACCTCGGAGTACCCTGCCATCCTTCAGATCTAACTCATCTTCTTCTCCTCGAATTGAGTTTCTAACTACACTGGCCCACAGCAGTCAGAACCCACTTTGTCAGAACATTTAGGAAACTCATCTGTGTTGTTTATTTTTAGCACATGGTTGCATACTGCTTTGGCCACGTTTCTCGAACTGGACTGGAAATCCTGGGAGGCAGGTCAGGGTTGGACTCGATGTTCCTTACACAACTTAGGTTCTAGCTGCAGGTTTGTTGAGTGTTGGATCTTAAACTTGTTAATATTTAGTAATTATCCTCCTCTGTGCTAACCTCAAAAAGCAAAATGGCTTTAATTTTATGATGCCTTTACTCACAACTCTTGTTTTAAGCAAAGACTTGAAGGGGAGTGGGGCTCATTCCAATTTAAGTAATTAATGAAAGCTCCTAAAAATCTTAGCTTACATGCAGATAGTTGCCTTAAACACCCTCTAGAAAGTATATTAGTGATGATTCAGTTTGCTTAAAGGGAGTGAGAGTTTAGACGCTACATGATATTTTAGTACTGGATTACTGGATTGGAGAGAAATTTGGTATATTGTTTGAAGATAAATTGATTCTCAGTGTGTTAGAACTTGAATCTAGTTTATCAGCTATTTCTTTGGGTGTCAGAGCCTGATCAGATGTGCCGTGCTGGATTGGTTGTCTTATCACGTTCAACCTTGAGCCTTGGATTTCATGAGTTTAAACTTCGAAGTGGAAGGGTCCTTCTCTCCCTACTAGAAAGAGGGCCCCTTTAATGTCAGTGTGAAGTGGGTCTGGCCGAGCTCTAGGTCTTGGAAGGGGGTGGGCAGGATGACAGCGATGGGAGGATCAGTGTCCCTGAGACAGTGGCAGTGGTTTCTGTTTTAGTGGCTCCTTCTAGGGTGAGAGTCCTGACCCAGGTAGGATTTGGGCTTGAAGAGAGGAGAAGGTGCCTGTTATGGTTATTTTTGATAGTTGAAAAATGCATTTAATCTAATTATAAGGAATGTTACTTCTTACTTCTTTTCCAGTTATACTGAAGCACTTGTAGGCAGCTGTTTCATAACTCCAGTTACCATACACAGACTGTTTGTACAGCTGCAAAGGAATTAGATTTACCAACAGAGTTTACCTCTAGGTGTTTTCTTCTCGTCAGCTGTCCCCCCACGGCAAGGCCTTTCCCACACCGTCTGCTGACTCTGTTAAAGATGGGTCTGAAGCGGGATCCCCTCTGTGTTAGGTGTTCATTCTGCTGCGTGCACTCTCACACACCGTGGCAGCAAGGGGGGGCTTCTTTTTGTTAGGAATGCTAGATTATAGAGGTACCTTCCCACTTGATAGGAATATTCATTTTGTAGTGAAAATAGTCTTTTACAATAGCTTGAACATTTCCATTTAGTAAAACACTTTAAGGGTTTATACCTTGTCCATTCATCCACCAATGTTATTCTTTTGCTGCCTACTCCTTCAGTACTTGAGATAGTCTATGTAGGAATTTGACAGTTGCATGCCACATTTTCGGTTTCCTGGAAGCTGCCTTCCCTTCTTAACTTAGGTGTGCAGAATTTTTATTTGTGCATAATTTAAAACAGCAAACCTTCACAAATATTACAAAGAACATCTACATATCCTTCGCTTGCATTCTACCCACTGTCACCAGTGTGCCCCATTTGCTTTCCATTTGCCTTCCATTTGCTTGTGTACTACCTTCTCTCTTCTCTGTACTACTCACCCTTTTCCTCCTTCTCCCCCCATCTCCCCCCACCTTTGTTCTCCCTCACTCCCTCTCTTTCCCCCTCCCTTCCCCTCTAACTTCCTCTCCTCCCCCTTTCTCTGCCCCCTGCCCTCTCTCCTTTTCCCCTTCCCTCCCCCCTTTCTCTTCTTCTCCCCTTCCCTCTCACCATCTCTCCCCTCCCCCAACTCCCCTCCCCCTCTTCTTCCCCTCCCCCTCTCTAAAACTTTTATTCTCTGAACCACCTTAGAGGATGCTGCACACCTCATGGCTCTCTACCCACAAACACTCCACACTCCAATGGGTACCTGTACCTTCTAAGAGTTAGGAAAGGTGTGCAGATTTTTAATAATGATTTTATAGACTAAAATTATGTGAGAATTATACAAATAACAAATGATTTCCAGGGAGTAGATATTCCTGAACATAAAACACACATGGCACTGCAGTCACATGGGACAGCTCCAGAGAAAAGATGACTGATGTGGCTTTGGGAACTCACCTCTTCCTGTAACATCTGGGGCCTCGTCCTCACGCCCTCTTTCCTTCTTCATCTGCAGTATTCCCCTTTCCACTACATCCTTCCCTTCAGCTCAAAAGCACAAGCAACTATTCTTTCTTTTGTCTTTCTCACCCTCAGAATAGTGTTCCATCTTCTTCCTTCCCTTTGCCCTTTCCATTGAACTTCCCATTTACTCATGAGCCCATTGTGATTTGCCTTCTACCTCTTCTACTTTTCTGAAGTCGCCTCTTTAAAGGACACCAAAGATGGAGTTGCCAAATTTAGTGGCTTCTTAGTCATCATTCTTCTTGACTTCCTCCTTCTTAAGACTCTTCTCTTAGCTTCCACCCTCTTCTGATTTTCCTTCCAGCTTTCTGTTTTTTCTTAGTCTCCTTCCTGCTTTCCGTTATAAATCATGCAACAAATATTTAAGTGCCTACTGTGGGCCAGAGCATATTTTAGGCACTAGAAATACAGTAGTGAACAGGATAAATTAAAACTGTTCACATAGGGAAGGAAGTCAGTAATTTTAAAACTTAATTTTTTATTGTAATAAATGCTAGGAAAAATGAAGAGTAGTATGATACTGAGTGATTTACAGTAGCAGCTTTAGATAAGACATTTTGTCTTAATTTGGGCCTGAATAACAGGAGGCTATCAGTCAGCAGAAAGTCTGAGAACATTCCATGTGGACCCACCAGCACAGTCTCTGAGACATGAAGAACTGAAAGGTCAGTGTGGCCAGTAGGCAGCCCATGTGAGAGGTGGGGACTGGAGGATCACGTCAAGTGCAGTGGGAGCAAAACAGCAGGAACGTGACATGATATGATTTAATTTTGAAAGGTGGTTCTGGTGCTTGATGAGGCTGGAGGTAGACGGGCTCTGGACAACTCCTGAGAGCAGAGGCGCCTCGCTTGTCAGGACTAGCCATATTGGAGGGGAAAGAGAGGGCCACAGCTGAGGGGAATTCCCAATTACTGTTCCCCAGCAAATACACCTTCATACACACTTACTTTTTTCACTCAGGCTTCTTTTCCTGGGTAATGTCATTGGCTCCCTGCATGGCCTCAGCTGTCGTCTGTAGTAAGAAGATTTTCCAGAGCTATCTTCCAGGGTTCAGGTCAGCACTTCCAGCTCTCTCCTGGACATTCCCACTTTGATTTCCCACATGTCCAAAATAGACTCTCCCTTTTTCCTGCCAATCTTACCTTCCTTTGGAGTGTTTTCCCTAACCCAAGGTAGAGACCTGGGAATTGGCCTAGTCCAGGAGTATCAAACTCATTTTCACCAGGGGCCACATCAGTCTCTCCGTTGCCTTCAAAGGGCCAAAATAATTTTGGACTGTATAAATGTAACTACTCCTTAACTGTTAAGGAGTTGAAATTACATTCAGCCCTTTGAAAGCAACTGTGAGGCTGATGTGGCCCCTGGTGAAAATGAGTTTGACACCCCTGACCTAGTCCTTCCCTGAACTTCCAGCTTTTAGTTGGTCACATGTTCAGTCACCCTGGATCTCCTGCTGGGAGGGGAGAGGGGTGGGATCCAGGAGTTAGGGTGGTACAGGAACTGTGTCATCAGCCTAATAGGAAGTAGGTAGAAACTGGGTCATTGCAGAGCCACATTGAGGGCTTCAAAGCCTGTGGGAATATTGGGTGGGGGATGCCTCTTTGAGTGAAGTTTGGCTTTTAGCCCTGGCTGATATGGCTGTGTGGAATGAGCCCTGGCCTTCGAACCGAAAGGTCACTGGTCGATTCCCAGTCAGGGCACATTCCTGGGTTGTGGGCCAGGTCCCCAGTGGGGAGTGCTGGAGAGGCAACCACACATTGATGTTTCTCTCCCTTTCTCCTTCCCTTCCTCTCTCTAAAAATAAATAAATAATATCTTTTTAAAAAGATTTGGCTTTTAAAATGGGTCTTAATATTTTGCCAGATGCTTTTCCCAAAGGGTGTTCCAGGGAACTCTAATTTTAGGAGCTATATTAAGAGTCCTAGAGTTGAACAAATTTAGGAGGCACTGGAATGAACAAACTTAAACAGTTTCCTTTATTTAGGACATTTCCAAGCCTTTAATATGCTAATATGCATGGAGACCTGAGCTCTTAACAGGGGGCATATAATAGGACTCTGATCCCTTGGGGGAAAAAAGCAAAAGCACAAAATTGTGACAATGAGTAGTTCTTTGAATTTGGGGCTTCAAGTGCCAGAGGCTAGATGATAAGGCTGGAAAGGTGGGAGTCCAATCATGAAAAGCCATATATTTGACTTTGGGTGTTTGGACTAAATTTTGAAGCATTGCAAACCCCCTCACACATTTTTATGTTGACATCCAAAGCTTATCATCCTAAGTTTTTAAGCTTATTAAAAATTATAGTGTATTTATTGTGTTAATCATATACCAAGCCACCATAACTGAATTTATTAAATGAAATATACGAAATAAGAAATTTATGTAACACAGAGCCTTATAAAATGCTAAATATATTTAATTTAATATGAATCAACTATTTAAAAAAGAGGAAAAAACAAGGAAAGTGATGTTTATAGTTACAAGGGATGTCACTTTCAAAGAATTATAAATATTAACATTTAAAAATAAAAGTTACATCACTTTTTAAAATTTAGCCAATGAAATCTGAATACCATAATGATATGCTTTCATCAGTCATTTAAAGAATGCTTTTCTTTAACAGAACTTTAAAATCATTCCTTTTTCTCCTGGAAGTTGCATTTCGTTTACACATGCCCCACATAGTTTTATTCTAACATACTGAATTCTAGCATATTTTTTCCAAACAAAAAAGGTATAAAAACTGAAATTAAAAACTTCAAATTACTTTGACCATAAAGCTCTATGCAAACTTCAAAGAAAATTTTTTTAGAAAGAAAAACATCTGTGTGAGAGGGAAACATCAGTCAGTTGCCTTTCACAAGCATTATAAGATTTTGTGTGTTTCGAATGTTCCTTATTTCCATAAGTAGAGTTATAGTAGTACACAACAAAACAAATGCGTTATAAATTTTTATAAATAATTATTAAGCAGCTCTGGCTGGTGTAGCTCAGTGGATTGAGTGCAGGCCTGTGAACCAAAGAGTTGCTGGTTTGATTCCCGGTCAGGGCACATGCCTGGGTTGCAGGCTAGGTCCCCAGCAAGGGGGTGCATGAGAGGTGACCACATATTGATGTTTCACTCCCCCTCTTTCTCCCTCTCTTCCCCTCTCTAAAAATAAAGAAATAAAATCTTTAAAAAAATAATTACTAAGTAAAAAAGTACAAGTTAATTAGAAGTGCCTTCTGCCTTAGCTGGTGTGGCTCAGTTGGTTGGAGCATGGTCCTATAAACCAAAAGGTCACAAGCTGGATTCCGGTCAGGGCACATGCCTAGGTTGTGAGTTGTTCCCGGCATACTGAGAGGCAGCTGATCGAGGCAGCTGATCAGTGTTTCTCTCTCACATTGATATTTCACTTCTTTTGTCTTTCCCTCCGTTCCCTCACTTTGAAATCAGTGAGCATGTCTTCAAATGAAGATAAAAAAACAAAAACAAAGAAACAACTTCCTTCCTTAATGAGAGGAATGAAGCTTCCCCTCATTTTGTTCACCTAAGCATGGATGTTACTTCTTGATGAAATAGTTCTCAATTCTATTTCTGGTTTTTTGTTTTTTATAAATTTAAGCCCCATAAGTCATTGTTTACATAAATAAATATAAAGGAAAGGAAGGAATTTATAGCAATGTTATTTAATTTTTTTGAAACTTGAGTTGTATTCCAAAAATCACAGTGTCATATCATAAAAAAATTAGTTTACTAATTAGCTGACAACTTGGTTAGGTGTACTTTTAGTTTTATTGAAAGCAAAGAATTAGAAACCATGTGGCTTACAGAAAGATTAAACTAGTCATTAGTCATTCACTTTTCTCAATTATTAAGGAATATAGTACAAAGTGTTTATCAAATCTTATGATTGACCTTTTTTAATTTAAATTTTTTAATTAATTGATTATACCTGTTCTTTCACACAGCAGTACTTTGTTTAACCTAATATACCCAAAATTGGTTGGGAAAATCAAAATACTGTTTATTTCCATACATATTTGCCAATATAATTGTTTTTGATGAAATACTTCTGTCTGTTTTCATCAAAACCTTGGAGCTGATACTGTAGCATGTTGTGTGTAGAAAATGTCTAGTATACAACCTAATGGGCAAACCCAGTCTTGTCTTCATCGTCAAATTAATCAGCCGAGTCAGACTCAGCTTTCTGTCAGAAAAAGTTTCAACTTCCTTTTTCAACTATGTGTGATAACATACACCCCCATGACAACCACTGCACTTCTGAGTTCTGAGGGAAGGTGCTCACGAGGATGGAGCTTGTCCTGGGTGTCAGTGTCTGGAAGGCACGACACATCGCCTTCCTGCTCCTTTCTCATGTCCTCTCTGCTCTGTTGTGGAGTGGTCTTTGGAGAGCTATACCTTATTTCATTAGTGGAAGGTGGAGGAGAGGTTTGTGTGTATGTATGTATGTATGTATGTATTTATATTTTAAAGATTTAATTATTTCTTTTTAGAGGGAGAGAAACATTATGTGAGAGGGGACCATCGATTGGTTGCCTCTCGCACGTCCCCCATGGGGACTGATCCCACAACCCAGGCATGTGCCCTGACCAGGAATGGAACTGGTGACCTTTCACTTTGTGGCACAAGACCCAACTAACTGAGTCACAGTGGTCAGGGCAAGAAGAGAGATGTTTTTAATTGAAAAATACCATAACTCTTGCTGCCCACTCTGGTATATCTGGATTCAAAGCATTGTAACTCACAGGCCAAGCTTAGGCAACCTGAGTGCTCAAGGCCTCTAAAGGCAGTAGGGAACTCTTCTGTCCAACAGAGCAGCAGGAGAGGCTCGTCAAGGGTAAGCATTTGGAGGAGCTTGTCACCGGTGGCACATGGCATGTGAGTGATGCCCATGTGTAATAGGTCCCCAAAGCAGTTTGCATGTGGGTCTTTGAAAATAGCCTGATTTCTCTTAGTGTCTTCACATGTATGCCCTTCCCCAGCCTTGTAATGTCTGACACCTCCTCCCCATTCAGAGCTCAGGTCATGTGGCATCATCTCCCCAGGACCCCTTCTCTGTGCCCAACCTCATGCTGGGCTTGGCGCTTAAACTCTGTCAGAACAACCACACTGAGCTTTCATGAGCTTGCTTGCCTGCTTTCCATTAGCCTGTGCACAACCTGAGAGCAAGACCAAAAGTCTAGCACCTTACCTGCCACATGTTTGGCAGTCAGCGAGTGTATGTTGAGTGAATGTTAGTGATACTGTGGAAGGAGCTCTGAATTGGGAATCCATAGCTGTCTGCTTTTAGGCCAGGATCATTTCAAAAATGGTTTTAGTAGAGGTAAGACAGTAGGCCCAGAGTTGTACCCCTGTGTTCATTGCAGCCTTGTTCACGTCACTGAGAGGTGGTGGACACAGTCCTGAGTTTCCATAGACAGATGAATGAATGTATAAAGAAAATGTGTATACACACAGTGGGGTATTATTCACCCTTAAAAAGAAAGGTATCATGTTACATGCTAAAGCATGGAGAAAACCTTGAGAACAGTGTGCAGAGTAAAACAAGCCAGTTGCACAAAGACAAGCACTGAATGGTTCCACTTACGGGAGATATCTAAAACAGTTGAACTCTTACAAACCAAGAGGAATGCTAGTTGTCAGGACTGGAGGGCAGGGGAAAGGGGAAATTGTTTAATGGGTGTAGAGCTTCAGTTTTTTGTTTGTTTGTTTGTTTTTAAGATTTTACTTTTTAGAGGGAAGGGAAGGGAGGGAAAAAGAGAGGGAGAGAAACATTGACCAGTTGCCTCTTGCGAGTCCCGCACTGGGCATCTGGCCTGTCGTAACCCAGGTATGTGCCCAACTGGGAATTGAATCAACGTTGCTTTGGCCCACAGGCTGGCACTCAACCCACTGAGCCACACCCTCCAGGGCCAGCTTCAGTTTTGCAAGATGAAGAAGTTCTGGAGATTTGTTGCACAATGGTGTGCATATATAGCTTGCACTATTGTACTGTACATATAAGAAAGATTAAGATAGTAAGTTTTTATGATACGGGTTTTGACCACAATTTTTTTAAATTTAAAAAATTATAAAAAGATAAAAACTATAATTTTACAAACCACATACTCTAAAAATTTTCCAGCAATGATGAGTTTCTTTTTTGAGTTTTAAAAAATTTTTCAATTACACTTGATATACAATGTTGTGTTCATTCCGGAGTGATCACCCAGCAAGCCCAGCACCCACCTGGCCCTGTACGGAGTTACCACAGTAGTATCACCTTCATTCCCTGTGCTGCACTTTACCTCCCTGTGACTATCTTGTAACAACCACCAGTGTGTACTTCTTAATCCCTTCTCCTTTTCACCCATTCTCTGTCCCCTCTCCCATCTGGCAACTAACAATTTGTTCTCTGTATCTATGAGTTTGTTTCTGTTTTGTTTGTTTATGTTATTGTTTCAGATTCCAAATATAAGTGAAATCATGTGGTATTTGTCTTTTTCTGACTTGTTTTATGTAGCATAATACCATCTAGGACCAAGTCCATCCACATTGTCACAAATGGCAATGTGGATGGACGTGGATTTCTTTTTACTGCTTACTGACTAACATTCCATTGTGTGTATGTATGCACCACACCTTCTTCATCCATTTGTCTGTAGATAAACATACAGGCTGCTTCCATATCTTGGCCATTGTAAATACTGCTGCAGTGAATGTAGGGATGCCTGTGTCCGATTAGTGTTTGGGGTTTCTTTAGATAAATACCCAGAAGTGGAATTGCTGGATCCTTCTTTGTGTCTTGTTACAGCCTTTGTTTTAATGTCTATTTTGTCTGATATAGTATTGCTACCCCAGCTTTTTAAACAAATTGTATTTGCATGAAATACCTTTTTTCATTCCTATACATTCAGTTTGCATGTGTCTTTTGATCTGAAGTGAGTCTCTCATGAGCATCATATGTATAGGTCTTGTTTTCTTACACATTTAGTTGCCCTAAGGGTTTCTTTTTTTAAATATATTTTATTGGTTATGTTTTTACAGTTGTCCCAGTTCCCTCCCTTTATTCCCTTCCACTCTGCACACTCTCTCACACCCACATTCCCCCCCTTTAGTGCATGTCCATGTGTCAAGTTCTTGAGCTTCTACATTCCCCATACTATTCTTGCCCTCCCTCTGTCTATTTTCTACCTACCATTTATGCTACTTATCCTCTGTACCTTTTCCCCCCTCTCTCCTCCCACTCCCCTGTTGCTAACCCTCCATGTGATCTCCATTTCTGTGGTTCTGTTCCTGTTCTGGTTGTTTGCTTAGTTTCTTTTTCTTTTTGTGTTAGGTGTGGTTGTTCATAATTGTGAGTTTGCTGTCATTTTACTATACATGTTTTTTATCTTATTTTTCTTAGATAAGTCTCTTTAACATTTCATATAATAAGGGCTTGGTGATGATGAACTCCTTTAACTTGACCTTATCTGAGAAGCACTTTATCTACCCTTCTATTCTAAATGAAATCTTTGCTGGATAGAGCAATCTAGGATGTAGGTCCTTGCCTTTCATGACTTGGAATACTTCTTTCCAGCCCCTTCTTGCCTGCAAGGTGTCTTTTGAGAAATCAGCTGACAGTCTGATGGGAACTCCTTTGTAGGTGACTGTCTCCTTATTTCTTGCTGCTTCTAGGATTCTCTCCTTCATTTTGACCTTGGCTAATGTAATTATGATGTGCCTTGGTGTGTTCCTCCTTGGGTCCAACTTCTTTGGGACTCTCTGAGCTTCCTGAACTTCTGGAAGTCTATTTCCTTTGCCATAATGGGTAAGGTCTTCTTTATTATTTGTTCAAATAAGTTTTCCACTTGTTGCTCTTCCTCTTCTCCTTCTGGTACCCCTATAGTTCGGATGTTGGAACATTTAAAGATGTCTTGGAGGTTCCTAAGCCTCTTCTCATTTTTATGAATTCTTATTTCTTCATTCTTTTCTGATTGTATGTTTTTTTCTTCCTTCTGGTCCACTCTATTGATATGAGACCCAGCTTTCATTCCATCACTGTTGGTTCCCTGTGCATTTTTCTTCAATTTACTTATTGTAGCCTTCATTTTTTCATCTAGTTTGCGCCCAAAATCAACCAATTCTGTGAGCATCCTGATCACCAGTGCTTTGAACTGTGCATCTGGTAGGTTGGCTATCTCTTAGTCACTTAAAAGTACTGATTGTGGGGCTTTCATTCTGTTTGAGCCATCTTTTTTTTTTCCTTTGGTCTGGTTGAGCCTGTTATATATGAGGGGCGGGGCCTTAGGTGTTCTCTAGGGTGGGGCTGGGTTGTGACACTGTATGTGGGGGCGGTGTCCGAGAGGTAAAAACGGCAGTCGCTCTGCTCTCCCTTGGACCTCAGTCCCCTCCGCCGCTTCCGCCAGCAAACTGGGCCCCTCTGGTGCCAATTCCCGAGTGGGTGGGCTCGTGCACCCCATGGGACTTTCCAACGACCTCTCCTGTAAGGCTGGGGGTCTCTCCCTGACCTCAACCCCTATAGGTATTTTCAGTCAGTGCCCCAAGGTTCTATTTCCGAGCACTGTGATCCTGGGTTGCGTGCAGTGCCTTGCTTCACAATCGCCACCTTGCTCAGTCTGCTGGTTGCCAGCCCTTGGCCGGGGTCTGTCAGCTGCCACTTCGATGCTCAGGGTCCCCCCGCTGCGGTCTTGCGCACCCTGGGTGCCTTATGCGCCCGGTCCCAATGCTCTCTGCTCTTTGACCTACACCCTCCTACCGGTCTAGATGAACATGTATATTTTACCTTCTTGGTTGCCCAACTTCCATACAGTTCAGTTTTCTGTCAGTTCTGGTTGTTACTCTTTTTCTAAATTGTTGTTGTCCCTGTCTTGGTGGTGCGAGGAGTCACAGTGTGTCTACCTGTGCCTCTATCTTGGCCGGAAGTCCTCCCAGTTTCTTAATAAAGGCAATGAAATTAGACAGACTAGAGTCATTTTAAAGTCAAAGAAAGGTGATAGATTCTGTGATTCTCTTCCTAAATAGCATATAAGGCAAGAAAAACGTTTATATGTATTTTTCTCTGTTGCTGCATAGTACCTTTATTGTTGTCTACTTAAGGATAAAGTCTGTCCATCTAAACAAAAACAAAAGGACAGTGGGCCCTGTGTCTCAGGGAAGGAGGGTGCTGATAATGAGGAGAAGGAAATTAGTTTAATATTCTCATGCAGACGGGATAAAGCTAATTATGGGGCAGGAGTCAAAAAACCTAAATGCAGTGACAGTTTTGGTCTAAAGTAATTGTGTGACTTTAAGCATGACACTTATTCTCTCTGCTCCAACTTCCTCATCTTTAAAAGGTGTTAAGGGGAAAATTTTCTGAGAGACCAAAGATTGTAAACTAAGTGGAAAAATTTTACCTCCAAGCAGGTAACCCAGTCTAGCACAGTGTAGGCTCTGAGAGTTGTGGTTCAGGGGAGGAAAAGTAGGGTGGGGTAGTTCTTCTAAAGCCAGGAGACCACAAACCATCTCTTCCCTTGTCGGAAAGCAAAGTCTCTGAGTGTTGCTGATTAGCCAGTGAGGTCAGGACCTTTCCATTAAGGAATCCCGAGCTGGCTGGAGGTGATCTACTGTGTAATGGGGCAGCTGTTGGGATTCTGCCTTCAGCTGCCTCTGCTACTCATATAGCACTTTGCTCTTTGTCCACGTTTGTTACTGTGATTTTGCTTTCCATGGTTTCAGTTACCCACAGTTGATTGTGGTCTGAAAATATTAAGTGGAAAATCTCAGAAATAAACAGCTTGTAAGTTTTTATTGAAATTCAACCATTGTCATCATCATGGCTTGATGACCCGGAATCACCCAGAGCAGATGATCCTCCTGATATGTCCTCAGAATATAAATAGTTGCCTTTCTTCAGCTCACTTCATCTTGTCACATAGGCATTGTATCACCCCACATCAACACAAGAAGAGTGAGTATAGTACAATAAGATATTTAGAGACTACATCCCTATAACTTTTACAGTGCTTTGTTATACTTGCTTTATTTCATTATTACTAATCACTTACTGTGCCTAATTTATAAGTTAAATTTCACCATAGATGTATATTTGTAGGGTAAAGAAACATAGTATGTATAGGGCTTGGCACTATCCCTGGTTTCAGACACCCACTGGGGGTTTTGAACAGCATCCTCCGTGGGTAAAGGGGGACCTGCCATATATGATGCACCTGTCTCAGGATCATGGCATCTAATCAGTTCTGCTGTGATACTAATAACTGGTCAGGTAGCAAGAACATTTTTAAAGGACCATACTCTTTAAATATATTGTAATTCAGTCCTCACAGTATTATTATATGATAGATATGAGTATGTCCAGTTTTACATGTGAGGAAACTAAGACTCACAGGTTAACTTCCCACCGTTGACATCTCAGTGGTGGGGCCAGAATTCAAATCAAAGTTCAGCACCAAAGCTTTTTATCTTTCAGCTGTGACATTTAGCTTCTGTAGATGAGATCTTACATGAAGAACTTTATAAAAATTAGAAGTTTTTTTAGAAACAAATTGCTGGTTAGTGTATTATTTTCACTCAAAGACACTCTCTGGCAGAAGGGCATATATATCAGAATTACATGGAACACTTTTTTTTTTTAAGATTTTATTTAGAGAGAGGGGAAGGGAGGGAGAAAGAGAGAAATATCAAGGTGTGGTTGCCTCTCGTGTGCCCCACACTAGGAACTAGGCCTGTGACCCAGGCATGTACCCTGATTGGGAATCAACCATTTGGTTCACAGGCTGGCACTCAGTTAGTTCACTGAGCCACACCAGCCAGGACTACATGGAACGCTTTTTAACTGTACATCTCCTTGCCCTTTTCCTGTTCCACCTCTCCCCTGACTTGTATCACTGCTGAAATGAATCACTGTTATTGATGGTGATGTATCCCTTAGTAGTGTGGGGTTAGGTTAAATGTTAGCTCTCAGTTCTTCCCTCTCTAGGTCATATTGTAAACACACCCTTGTCATAGCTTCAGAGCAGGCGGAGTATACACTTCCCCATCCCTTGATTTGGGGCTTGGACTTAGGACTTGCTTTAGCCAATTAGGTGTTAATGAAAGAGATAAGAGGGTATATTGTGTACATGGAACAAGGTTTTCTTTTTAATTAAGAAAGCAAATTCTTGGAAATATTTTTAAAATAAAAAATGTATGTATGAACTATACATACTATACATATGAAATATAAGTAATTTTCAAAAAAAGTAAAGAAAAAATACAAAATGGATGAAAAATAGAAAAGAAAATTAGAGGACCAGTGTAGGAGATCCAGCATCTGAGATTTGGAGAAATCTGAGGTAGAGATAACAGGAAGAGAGAAAACAGGGAGAAAATGACTAAAAAAGTAATTTGAGAACCGAAGGGCATGAGCTGCTAGATGAAAAGGGCACACTGTGTCTGTCACTGGGGAGGAAGACAGACCCATGCTAGTCACACAATTCCTGGACATGGAGTTTAAAAGCTTTTATGAGCTTCCAGGGTAGGGAGTGTACTAGGTTACATATTGAGAATCAGAATTTCTTTGGATTTCACAGAAGCAACACAGGAAGTAGTAAGAAGGTAATAGTACAATCCCTTAAAAATTCTGAAGGAAAATGATTACAAACCTATAATTCTACACCTAGCCAAAGTATACAGGAATGGGTTACACTTTTGAGATTAAAGATTTAAAAAATTTTAACTGCCACATACCCTTTCTCAAGGAGCTATTGCAAGAAGTACCCCCACCAAAATAGAAAGACTGAATCAAGAAAGAATAAGACATGTGCGACAGGAAGCAGGAGACCCTGCAAGAGATGACAAGGGATCCCTTGGTGGATGGTGAAAGGTAATCCCAGGGTGACAGCCCTGCCCTGTCACCTCAGAGACAGGCTGTCACCAAGACCCCCACTTCCATCGGGCCATCTTCTTAGCCCAAGGACAGATGCCTAGGAGAACCTGGCTCAGATCCTGCTGAGGACGCTCGCAGCCAGTCCTCAGTTTCCCTGAGGGCTGAGGGGGGGTCCTCGGGCTTAGGGGCAGAGAGCACAGAGTAGCCCCCGCCCTCTGATCGCCCTGCTGCTGCATGTCCAGTGCCTGGTCCACACTGCAGTCCTGCCAGGTGCCCCTGGTGCCCAAAGGGGGCGAACCCTGTTCCCCAAGACTCTCTGGTGACCTTGCTCACGACTTCCCCAAAAGGAGCCTCGTCACCTCCCAAAGAAGCGGAAGTGAGACCTCACCACCGAGACTGCTCCACTCGCCCCTCCTGGAGCCTCCATCTGGTGGGTACAGGGCTGCCCTCTCCCTTCAAGATTGGCAGATTCTCCTTTGGGTACAGATTCCATGAGGGTTAGTTGTTTTTCTTTATTGTCCCTGAGACACAAATAAAGAAAAACACCAAAGAAAATAAAGAAAAACAACTAACACAGAATCACAACATTAGTTACATGTGGTGGAGTGAAGAGAATGGGTGTGGGGGCTTCTAAGGAGAGCCTCTTGGAGTGAGTGTATGTGAATCTCCTGGAGAGCTTGTTAAAATGCAGATTCTAAGGCAGAGGTGGGGGAGGCTGCAGTTGGGCACTTTCAACCTTCTGGGTGATGCCAGTGCTGGTCCTGGGCCCACACCGACTACCAGAGTTCTAAGGGCTGGTGTTGTTATTTCTTAACTTGAGCAGTTGGTACATAGTGTTCATTCGATTATTACTGTTTGTACTCTTATACATGCTTACATACATATATGGTACCTTTTACAACAAAAATCTTTTTAAAGATTTTATTTATTTATAGAGAGGGCGTAGGAAGAGAGGAGAGGGACATCATCCGTCTCTTTCTGCTCATATGCCCCAAACTGAGGACCTGGCCCACAACCTAGACATGTGCCCTGACTGGGAACAAATGGGTGTCCTTTCAGTTCACAGGACGGTGCCCAACCCACTGAGCCACACCAGTCCAGGGACAACAAAACATTTTTTAATTGCAAAGGAAAATTATAGTTATGAAAAGGGTGGGTTGAGTCTAGAAATGTAAACATGTTAAATCATGAAAGCCTTGCATACTGGACTGGGCAGGGTTCTCCAAAAAATAAAACCATTAGGAGATGGCTGTGTAGAAACTGATGGATTGGAGCCGTGGAGACCTGAGCACAGCTGATGATTCAGTTTGGTTCTGAAGGCAGAAGAAGACTGAGGCAGGAGGGGTTTATTCCTCTTACCAGTCTTTTGTTCTGTTCAGGTCCTCCTCTGACCAAATGAGGCCCACTCACACCAGTCTGCCAATTCTCGTGTGACCTTCATCCAGAAGCACCCTCACATACACCCATGTCTCAGCCAGGTTGATACACACGGTGTCTGCACATATTATGGCACAGAGCCCGTGCCTGATTCTTTTGAACTGGCTCTCTGGAGAGCCAGTTAAAGGATTTAAATAATGGCGAACCATGTGCACATTTGTGCCTTCGGTAATCTTTGCAGTGGTGCAGGGATGGGTTAAGAGTGAGCACAGGTGGTAGAGGAAGTTGGCAGCAGAGGGACCAGTTAGAATGCTATTTTATTGGGCTCAGCAAGAAATGATTAGGAGGAACTAGAAAGTGACAGTGTGGAGACAGAGGAGAAGGCCAGATTCCAGAGATATGAGATTGTAAAATGAACAGGATTTGGTGATTGATAGGGAGTTTGGGAAGGAGGAGTTAGGGATGAGTCAAGAGTTTCTGGGTTTTGACATATCTCCTGAGCTGGATCAGGGGTTGCAGGATAGGTGTTGCTGGGAAATGATATTTAGCTATGTGGGCCTTGTTGGGCTTTTTCTTTTTAAATTTTACTTATACTTAGAGGGAAAGGGGGGAGAAAGAGAGGGAGAGAAACATCCATGTGTGGTTGCCTCTCACACACCCCCTACTGGGGATCTGGTTCACAGCCCAGGCATGTGTCCTGACTGGGAATCCAGCTGGAGACCCTTTGGTGCTCAGGCTGGCACTCAAACCACCGAGCCACACCAGCCAGGGCCTTGTTGGTGACTTTTTGTGGGAGACACAAGATGTGGAGCTACCTTAGCTCCGAGTCTGAAGAGGTCTCGAGCCACAGTCCCTTCAGGGCTTTGCGTAAGGTGTCGCTGGGCTGTTGGTGGTTTCCCCTTCAGATCGTCCATTTCATGTCAAGAGAGCATAACATTTTTACACTTCTTTCCTAGATGTTTTTATCAGAGAAAGCTTAGAATCCATATCAGAAGTTGGGTTTTGTAGTATAGTTTGAGCACATGCGTGCAGCCTGGATAAGTTACGTGGAGAGTTAAGAATTTACCTATTTCTGTCTACTGTATCAGCCTGGCCACCCCTAGGAGCCATGAAACTGCAAGTGGAGGTTTGCAGCTCATGCGGCACCCCGTTCTCTACTCTTCTTCAAGGGTCGTTAAGATGTGAGCAGTGTCTCTCCTGTGCTCACTACACACACACTCACTCTCTCTCTCTCTCTCTCTCTCTCCAGCATTGCCTCTGAGCTAGTTACCACTCTTCACTGTGCTCCCGCCAAACTTAAGTTTCCTTCCCTGTGAGATGATGATTACACCTGCTTTGCAGAGTTGCTCTGCCTAGCACAGAGTAGGTGCCTAATAAATGGGACCTCTTATTGGTCTAGGAGATTTCTTTTTAAATGTTTATTTTATTGTTGGTTTTGATGTCTTAATTACCTCTATTAATTAGTTAGGCATGAGCCTTTGCCAGAAGACCTGGTCAGCCATGGCGTGTTTTTGTCTGGCACACAAGCTAGTCCCAGCCAAAAGGCAGAATGTTTAGGGGTCTGTTTACTGAGCAGTGATCACAGGTCAAGTCTCACCGTGGTGCTGAGAAGATGGAGGTGAGCGAGGGAGTGACCCTGCCCTGGGAGCTGACTGAGACAGATAAGGACACTGACACTCCTATGCTGTTACCTGTGGCACACCAGAGGGTGGCACAGAAAGCCAGTGGCAGACTCTGCAGTCACCTTTGGGAATTGGGAATCCAAGTGGGCACTGCATGCGCTCTGCCCACCTCCATCCTTAGCCCACACACAACCCTCCCACGTGGCTTCTCTGTGGCCACCTGCCATCACCCACTGTACTTCACCCACATACCAGCCTGCCAGGGACATTCTTCTCTCTGACACCCTTGGGCCAGAACCCATCAGCAAATCTCAGCAGCCCAGACTTCAGCACACACCCAGAACTGGCCGCTTTTTGTCCCACTGTGCCACTGCTGCTCTGGTCTCAGTCATCGTTTTTTTTACCTGGATCATTGCCTCCTGATCTGTCTCCCTGCCTGCGCCCGCTCTCCTGCAGTCTGCTCTCCTCCACCCGGCACCGGAGTGCTCTCGTCCTCTGCGCCAACCCCGTCACAGACTCCCCATCTCATGTAGGGGATGTCAGCCCTTCCCCTGAGCCCCCAGGTCCTGTGCACTGGAGCACTCGCACCCCTCTGGCACCATCTCTTCATGCTCCCCAGCCTTCCCCTACCCCCAGGCACACCCCCACTTGCCTCTGCACTGTTCTCCCCACCTCTCCCCTCGGCCTGGACCCTGTGCCCCATATGCTGGCACAGCTGGCTCTTATGCCCTGCCGACCAACCGCAGCTCACACTTTTCTCTCTCCATGAAGCCTTTCCTGAGCACTGTATTTAAAATCATAAGTTCACAAACTGCTCATGTTCTCAGGAGCAAAACCCAACTAAAATGTGGGCTCTAGGGGAGTGAGGGGTTTGTTTTATCCCTTGCTATAACCCCAGGGCCCAGGTAGGGCGGGCTGGCTCAGTGAGCTCACGGCAGAGTCTTCTGTAACACGCTGAGAAAGAGTGTGAGAAGGACATGGGAGAGAGAGAAGGGAGGAGCAGGACCGAGGACTTCAGGGGAGGAAGGCCCAGTGCAGAGGGGTTTGGTGTGTTGCAGTTCAGTGTTTCTAGTGTGTGAGGTCAGGTTCTGAGGAGGTTCTCTCTCATGCTGACAGCCCCAGATGGCCTGTGCAGGGCATTGTCCTGGAAACTAAGTCTGAGGCAGGTTTCCAGAGCTGTGCTGTCCAGTGCAGTGGCCACCAACAGCAGGGTCTGTATGCACTTGAAATATGCCTAACTCAAACTGAATTGTATCAAAGGTTTTAACTACACACTGGACTTTGAAAACTTAGTACCAGGAAAGAATGCACATACAATACCTTTGTTGTTTTATATCAGTTACATTTGAAATGATAATGTGTTAGGTTAAGTAAACTATGTTACTAAAATTAGCTTCGCTTGTTTATTTATTTTCAGTGTGACTACTTGTTAAAACTTTTCTGGGCCCCTGCAAGTTCCTGACTTCATAGACTGTGGCACTGCCTGAGTATATGCGTTTCTAGTAGGTTCCTGGGTGATGCTGGTACCCCTGGTCTGGGGTCACACTTTGAGAACCACTGCTCTGGAACAAAACAGATCAAAGTTATTTTTGAGGTAGGGAGAGGAAGAACTAAAATGTGGGCTCTAGGGGAGTGAGGGGTTTGTTTTATCCCTTGCTATAACCCCAGGGCCCAGGTAGGGCGGGTTGGCTCAGTGAGCTCACGGCAGAATCTTCTGTAACACACTGAGAAAGAGTGTGAGAAGGACATGGGAGAGAGAGAAGGGAGGAGCAGGGCGTCTTAGATGAGGCAGGTCCACAGAGAGTAAGAAGGTAAAGCTGAAGGGAATTAATCTTTGCAAAGACAAAAGCAGATGCTTCCCTCTCCAACAAGAGAGAAAGAAAAGTAAATAATTTTGAGGTGATAAGGTGGCACGTTTGAAGCAGTCACAAAAGTTGGACTTTGAGAAATGACTTTGAAAGAAATAGACCTGTGTTCAAGTCCTGGTTTGTGCTCACTTTCCAAGTTGTTTAGCTTCTCTCAGCCTCAGCGTCTTGATCTTGAAATCAGGGATAGTAGCATAGCACGAACTCCGTAGACAGTCCTGAAGATGAAGTGAACTAGGCCTGCCCCCTTGACTGGGCACAGAGCAAGCCTGTGGAACTGAAGGACAGGTGTCCACGAGGCTGGAGAACAGTAGAGTGGCTGGAAGGGAACGATGAGGAAGGTGGGAGGGTTTGTTCTGGGACTGGTCTCCAGGCGCCTGCAGCCTGATGAGTGTAGGGCCTGGCACTGGGGTGAGAATGGCAAGGCACTTGTCCTCTGTCGAGGGGGAAATGCAGAGAGACAGGTCTGGAGTGTTTAGAGCGTGACGTCAGTGCTTCACCGTGAGTGTGAGACATGAGTGCTACGTGCCACGTTTGTTAGAGCACTTGGGGATGCAGTAAGAAGTTTGACTAGGTTTGGGTTAAGTGGTTGGGGGAAAATGTTACAGAGGAGTCGATATTTGAGCTGAATCTTAAAGGACTAGTATGAGGTTGCCAGGCTAGAGGCATATTGGTAGTTCTGAAAGGAGTTCAGTTTAAGTTCGGGGCCTTAAGGGAACACTAGGGTATGAAACAGAAAAGTTGGTTGGGATCAGATCAAACAGGCCCTTATGTGCCCAGTGAAGGAATTTGAACTTCACCACTAAGTGGCGAAGGAGTAAGAAGGGACTTGAAATGGTTCAGACATGCGTTTCATAGAGACCACACTGACAGCACTGTGGCTGGTGGGTTAGAGCAGAGAAAAGAAACAGCTCAGTGTGAAGCCATTTCAGTAATCTAGGCAGAAATAAACAATGAGGAGTTGAACTAAGATCGACTAAAAAAGAATTAATATCGACTAACCTGCCCCCCCCCCCTTTTTTTAGATGAGGAACCAAAGCTTCTCAAGATGTTTAGTAATTGGTCTGTGATCACACAGGATGCAGACTCTGTCTGGCTGTGCTGTATTAACACTGTGCAGAATGCCACGTAGAGGAGGAGGGAGGTGAAAAGGTGGGAGGTGCCAAGCTTTTGTCAGAGCTGAGCAGAGGAGAGAATCATGGCAGAGGGAGGTGAGTGGAAGGTAGAGGGAGAAGTGGTGAGGGAGTGGACAGGACTTTGAAAGGCTGGAGAAGCCAGGTGAGGGCCTGCTGTGGGAGGGAGGGGTGGCCTCCTGGGCAGAGCCCCTCAGTGGAGTTCCAGTGTCCCCTGACCAGGAAGGTGCTGGCTGGAGTCTTCAGCAGTTGTCGTGTGCGTGCCCTTCATGTCCATGTGTGGACTCCGGACTGAACTCATGGGATGACAGTCTCAGAGGCTTTCACAGGTGGCTGTCTGCTGCTCTGTAAGGGTGCTTTCCCTTTCACCCTCTCTGGCTAACATCAGTGTCTCCCACACACACCTTTTTTTTTTTTTTTGAGGGATAAGAAGAAGGGCAGGCTTTTGTTTTTAGACTGAGGTTCAGAATGCAGCTGTCTCCAGAGCACACTCCTTTGGAGGGAACCAAGCACTGGGGTCATCCTCCCCTGGAGGGACCCAAGGCCAAGTCATAGTTCAAGCCCCTCAGGCCCTTCCCTCCCGCCTTGTTCTTCTTTTACTTAGCAGTTAAGCAGACCGTTTGTGTTCTATGTGCGCAAATCCTGTACAAAGTACTTGGATTTGGGGAGAGAAAGGTATATGTTGGTTTTTGCCTCAAGGAACATGCATTGGAGTTCATGGCCTTTTCCCCCTTAGCCTCCTTCTCCCTCTCTGTCATTCCTTCAACAAGTATTTCTTCCTAGGTATCCGCCATGTACCTGGAAATTTTTACTTCTCTGCCTTTTTCTACCTGATTCCTGCATCTCAGAGCCCTTCTCTCTCTCTCTCTCTCTCTCTCTCTCTCTCTCTCTCTCTCTCTCTCTCTCTCTCCCTCCCTCCCTCTCCCTCTCCCCCCTCCTCCCTCCCTCTCCCTCTCCCCCCTCCTTCCCTCCCTCCCTCCCTCCTTCCCTCTCTCTCTCTCTCTCTTTCTTTTTCAAAAAACAAAACAAAAAGGCAACAGAAATTTGGGGGATCAGAAAGAAGAGACTTTAAGGGAAAATATATGCTTAGTTGGCATACCTGAGCATATTCTGTGACTCTCAGATGCTCTGCATCCATTTCACTGTAGGTTGAGTAAGGAAAAGTCATTTCATCTCCTTTTGTAACAAATTTTTGCTGAGCATTAGCCCCATCCCATTTGTATAGGCTTTGCGTGTGCATGCACTCCGTGTGTGTGTGTGTGTGTGTGTGTGTGTGTGTGTGTGTGTACTTTACTGCTATATATCTACATAAATCCAACCTGGTTGCAGGTCTCTCATCTGCTGTATGAATGAGTGGAGTGATGCTAACCTGTTGACCAGAGCTAAAGAGTGAGTGAAGACCTGACCCCTAATCACACTCCCTTCCTGTCCATTCATTGCAAAACAATCAATTGAGACAAAGCAGGACATCTTTAATAATAGCCAGCACTTTGGAGCTTAGTAAAGGGGAAAAAAAAATCTCCTAAGGTCCTGGGTACTCTAATTGTGATTGTTAAAATAATCCTTACTCAAAGATATGTTTATTGATTTGAGAGAGAGCCGCAGGGAAGGGGCAGAGAGAGAAACATGATCAGTTGCCTCCCATACACACGCTAACCAGACATTGAATCCATAGTCTAGGCCTCTGCCCTGACCAGGAATCAAACCTGTGACCACCAGGTTGGGACAGCATTCTCGCTAACTTGGCCTCCTGGCCAGGGCTCTTAACCATGATTTTTAATGCAAGTCTTTGGTCCCTTATTTGCTTTTTTCTCACCTAAAATGGGACCAAGGAATGGAGGAGGGAGTTGTGTTATCAAGTTACACGGTGAAGGGTTGTGGTTAGCTTTATTTTGCTCTGAAACGTCTCCCATACTACCTGTTCAGAAACTTGCAATGTCACCATTCCTTTGAATCTTAAAGAAATTTAAGTCTTTCATTTAGAAATATGCCCCCCAAATGCACATGTCCCTGGGAGGAGTGTTACTGAAGTGACAGTTAATTTGAGTTGGGGAGAAAGTCTCAGTGGGCAGAGTCACTGTGACCCGGGACAGAAAGAGCCCCAGAGCCGACCTTACCTACTTGACCAGTTAGTTGTATTTGATCCTGATCCTCGTCACCCGTTCTCAAATGAAGACACTTGGCAAAAGGCTAAGATCACTTCAGATTGCCGACGTATGTTTTCCCAAGTGTAGCATGTTTTTCCTGATTTTATTTTGGAAAAGATTAAAGTGACTCCTCAGTTTTCACGTATCTGCAGGCTTCAGACTGTACTTGGGTTTGCCTGGGACAGATCTGTGGGTACATAAATCTATACTTATAGTGGACACCTTGGACCCCACGAGGAGCCCAAGTTTCAGGAGCCTTGCGACGGTAGGGCTTCCTCACAGGGCACCCAGGGCACCTTGCTGCCCATGGGCGCGTGCTCCCACATTGGCACTCCTCCTCGTGGTCAGTTTTCTCTTCGTGATTAGTAATGGGCTTCTCTTGGTCCATTTCAGCCTGTTACAAAAGCCAGACACTGGAGGCAAAAAACTGGTAGAGGTGACCAGCAAACCTGGGTAACATAATATTTGCGCACTTTCCATGGGCAACACATTTCAAATCCCCCTCTGTGTAGGGCACAGAGTCTCATCTGGCATCTCTGCCAGATCAGCACCTCCAAAAGAGGGGAGCTGGCCAAACCCACAGGGTGCCACTCCGCCTGGCGGGCCGGTTGGCAAGGCGCCTTTCCGGAACTCCCCAGCTTGTACGTGGGCACACTTTCTGTATAGTAAACCAGAGACTGCAGAGAGGCCAGGGAGCAGTGGTGAAGAGGGTAGGTTCAGATTTGTGGCCCCATTTTTCCCGATTTTATTTCAGAAAAGATGAAAGTGACCCTTATCTTCCTCCTGAGGAAGATCCCCCCTTTGGTCTACTGAAATCTGCCTGCAGAAGGCCAGGCAGCCTCATGGGCAGGCATGAAACTAGAGCCCCAGGTTTAGCTTCTCCCCAACTTTTTATTAACAGCTTTACTAAGATATAATTTTCATACCGTACAATGTGCCCATTCAAAGCATACAATGTGAAGATTTTTACTTGATTCGCAGTTGTGTGACCATCACATAGTCTACTTTAGAACATTCATGTCGCCCCAGAAAGAACCCGTGTATCCCTTAGCCGTCTCCTGCATTGCACCCCCTCCTAGCCCTAGACAACCACTTACCTGCTCTGTGTCTGTATCTCTTTTTTGAAACTAAACTTCAAAAAGAACAATCAATGCTGTTTACTCCCCTCCTAGTTACTTCTCAGTCGAGTTTTTAGTCAACCTTCTGGAACTGCTCCAGGCAACATCAGTGACCTTTTCAGTTACCAGACCCAAAGGACATGTTCAGCCTTTACCATTCTGGGCCTTCTGATGCATTTAACTCATCACTTTCCCATGTTGTCTTTTTTTTTTCTTTTTTTTTTTTAATATTTTATTTATTTATTTTTACAGAGGGAAGGGAGGGCGATAGAGAGAGAGAGAGAGAGAAACATCGATGTGCGGTTGCTGGGGTTTATGGCCTGCAACCCAGGAATGTACCCTGGCTGGGAATCGAACCTGGGACACTTTGGTTCCCAGCCCGCGCTCAATCCACTGAGCTACGCCAGCCAGGGCTTTTTTCTTTTTTTTAATATATTTTGTTGACTGCCATCACAGTTGTCACATCCCCCCCCCCTTTATTCCCCTCTACCCTGCACATCCCTACCCACCTACAGTCCCCTCTTTAGTTCATGTCCATGGGTTGTATGTGTAAGTTCTTTGGCTTCTACATTTCCTACACTATTCTTAACCTCCCCCTGTCTATTTTCTACCTACCATTTATGCTACTTGTTCTCTGTACCTTTCCCCTTCTCTCCCTCTCCCACTCCCCCACTGATAACCCTCCATGTGATTTCCATTTCTGTGATTCTGTTCCTGTTCTGGTTGTTTGCTTAGTTTGTTTTTGTTTTGTGTTTTTTAGGTTCAGTTGTTAATAGCTGTGAGTTTATTTTCATTTTACTGTTCATATTTTTAATCTTTTTCTTAGATAAGTCCCTTTAACATTTCATATAATAAGGGCTTGGTGATGATGAACTCCTTTAACTTGACCTTATCTGGAAGCACTTTATCTGCCCTTCCATTCTAAATGCTAGCTTTACTGGATAGAGCAATCTTGGATGTAGGTCCTTGCCTTTCATGACTTAGAATACTTCTTTCTAGGCCCTTCTTGCCTGCAAGTTTTCTTTTCAGAAATCAGTTGGTAGTCTAATTGAAACTCCTTTGTAGGTAACTCTCCTTCTCTCTTGCTGCTTTTAAGATTCTCTCCTCATTTTTAATCTTGGGAAATATAATGATGATGTGCCTTGGTGTGTTCCTCCTTGGGTCCAACTTCTTCTTCTTCTTCTGAGCTTCCTGGACTTCCTGAAAGTCTATTTCCTTTGCCAGATTGGGGAAGTTCTCCTTCATTATTTGTTCAGATAAGTTTTCAATTTCTTGCTCTTCCTCTTCTCCTTCTGGCACCCTTATTATTTGGATATTGGAATGTGTAAAGATGTCCTGGAGGTTCCTAAGCCTCTCCTCGTTGTTTTGAATTCTTGTTTCTTCATTCTGTTCTGGTTGAATGTTTATTTCTTCCTTGTGCTCCAAACCATGATTTGAGTCCCATTTTCCTTCCCATCACTGTGGGTTCCCTGTACATTTTCCTTTATTTCACTTTTCATAGCCTTCACTTTTTCCTCTAATTTGCAACCATATTTAGCCAATTCTACAAGCATCCTGATTACCAGTGTTTTGAACTGTGCATCTGATAGGTTGGCTATCTCTTCGTTGCTTAGTTGTATTTTTTCTGGAGCTTTAATCTGTTCTTTCATTTGGGCCATTTTTTATTTTTGTCTCAGCACATCTCTTATGTAGTAAGAGGGGAAGCCTTAGGTGTTCACCAGGGCAGGGCAACCCACATAGCTGCTTTGTGGTACTATATGTGGGGAAGGGGTCCGAGAGGGAACAGTGCCACTTGCTCCACTCTCTGCCTGCTTATTAAAATATTTGTGGATTAAATGATATGCATGTATGTATGTATGTATGTATTTATATCCTCGCCCAAGCCATTTTTTCATTGCTTTTAGAGAGAGAAGGGGAGAGAGGGAAACATCAATGTGAGAGAAACCTTGATTGGTTGCCTCCTGTACATGCTTGGACTAGGGATCCAATCCACAACCTAGGTTTGTGCCCTGACCAGGAATTGAACCCACAGTCTTGTGGTGTATGAGAATATGCTTCAACTAACTGAGCCGTGCTGGCCAGGGCTAGGATTTGTTTTTTAAATAATATAGTTTTGGGGACGGGGGTAGGATGGTGGAAATGAGACAAAATGGTGAAATACTAATAGTTGTTTAAATTGGATAATGGCAGGCCCTGGCCAGGTAGCTCAGTTGGTCAGAGCATCTTTTCAGTAAAGCAAGGTTGCAGGTTCACTCCCAGGTCAGGTCACTCGCAAGAAGGAGCAGTGAGTGGTGCTTTAAATGAGTGGGACAGCAGAGTGATGGTGCACTCACTCTCTCTTGCTTGCCCGCTGTCTTTCCTCCCCCTCTCCAAAATCAGTAAGTTAAAAAAAATGTTTTTAATTAAAAAATAAATAAATTGGATGATGGTCATGAGGGTTCATTATACTGTTCTCTCTTGTTTTGTGTGTTTTTTGAAATTTTCCATTAAATCACAGCCCATTCCCATCCTTGCTCTCTGTCCACACTCCCTGTGGTGCCTTTTGCTCTTCAGAAACATTCAGCATTTTCTCCACTTACCTCTCTCCGTCCACTCCCACTTGGTGCTCTTTTGTGTGTCCTTGCCTTTGCCTCTCAGTCTGGAATGTCCTCCCCCTTTCTAAATGACTTCTCTGCTCCTTTAATACCCAACCCTTGTGCCTGTCATCCCTGGCTTCCATTCATATTCTGGCCTGCCTTCATAGCTTCTTCTTCACATCCCAGCCCCTGAAAGCAGAACTGTCTTATTTATCTTTTTATCCCCAGTGCCTAGTGCCCAGCTTAGAGCACAGGAAAAACCTCATGCATAGCGTAATTCGCTGTTGTGTTGTGCGCAGTTTCTGTTGGGCAGTGTCTGGCACATAGTAGGACCTGGATAATGAGTACTGCATGAACCGCCGAGGGTATCTCCCTGTGTAGGGCAGGCATCAATATTAGCAGGATGGCGTTACAACATTGAAAGCTAAGTGGAGCTTTAGATCATCTGGCCCAGGATCTCGTCATGCAGGTCCAGAAAGCAGATCCTGGGAGGAGTGTGTCTTAGGCCACGGCCGGTTTATTGGTAGCCTCCTTTGTGTTCCTGTGTATCGCAACCTCCTGAACCTCACAGGGCTTCCCAGTTGGTTTTTCTATAGCAGAGAAGCCATCTATTTAACAATTTTGTTTCTCAGTGTAAAACGTAAATTTTTCCTTTCTGCTTTATAATCTCACAGGAAGAGACTACATTGTGTAGAACACACAAGCTTTCTATCCAGAAAGGTGACGTCATGTGCTCCAGTGACACACACGGTCATCCCGGGTGGGGATGTGCTGCAGTTGTGTGACACAGCACCCCTTGGGGAAGCTGGGTGAGGGGGCAGGAGCTTCCTGTACTCACTTTGCAGCTTCCTATGAACTTGTAATTCTTTAAAAACAGAAAGTTTTAAAAGGTGGTGATAAGGTGTCTAGACACCAAGCTACAGTTTCCTAGGAAATGCAGTTCTCAGAATCTGCGGTTCTCGTGTCCCTGTGTCCCTGAGGAGAGTCCCAGACAGGGAATGGTGATCTCGGGTCTCTCAGGTGCCTCTGTGCTCCTAAATCCACAAGACGCCTGACTGTTATGGTGAATAACTTCTTAACGTTGGGACTCATTAGTAGCAGGTTATACATGGTTCAGTGACAGGTTCTTTCTTTTCTTTTTTAATAAAGATTTTCTTTATTTATGGGGGGGGGGGGAAGATGAAGGGAGAAAAAGGGAGGGAAACACTGATCTGAGATGTGCAGCTCAGTTGCCTCACACACACGCCCAAACCTGCAACCCAGGCACGTGCCCTGACCGGGAATCGAACCGGTGACCTTTTAGTTTGTGGGATGACACCCAGCTCACTGAGCTTTACTGGAGAGGGCAAAGTTACCTTTTTCTTTAAATATCTTACAAAGAAACATTTGTGGCATTGGTATGGGGGTTTTCTCAGAGCACAGTCTGTTTTGCTGATAAGGTCACCTTTATGGGGTAGGGCAGGTGCTTTTTTCCTTAGAGTTTGAAACTCTGACTCACTCCCTGCAGCTTGTGTCTCAAACCAGACTCCTCTTCCAGCCTCCCAGGTGGAAGCGGGATTCGTCGGAGCCTCACCTCCACCTGTCCAGGGGAGGGCAAGGCTGTGGGCATCAGCAGCAGGTCCCTCCGAGGACATCTTGAGTGCTCAGAGCTCAGGTGGCTGCATGGAGTCCCCGCCTTCCTTCCGTCTGCTGTGGAGCAGGAGCGGTGGCGCCACCCTTTGGGGCCTGTGAGGGTGTACTGTGGTTGTGAAACATGATGGGGAGCAGGCAGTTCAGGTGCCAAACATTCTGCGAGGCACTCTGGAAAGTCATGGCTTGTCCCTGTCACACTTGGCTCAAATCTGTGCCTTAATCAAAGTTGCTATTTGACTTGGGCTTCCAGGATTTTTCCTCAAATCACTGAAACCTTGAGTGTTATACGAAAGTGGATCCACGTTACTGAAGACACTGGGTTCCTGGGGAGCCCAAGTGTGCAGGGGGCCAGAAGAGCTCAGGGGAAAGGAAGAGCCAGCATGGTGTTCAGCTGAAGTGGCCCACACTTAACCAGTGCTGCCTTAAAGAGTTAGAATTTTATGTGTTCAGGCCTGTGTGTGGGAGGGGTTCCAGTGAGCCGCACTGCAGTTTGCAGCCTGGGTGTGGTGAAGAGTTGGTGGGGAGCCACACGCATGCCAGGGCCAGAAGGACGGCAGCGAAGTGCCCAGCAGGAGTGGTTAGGAAGAGAGGGACAGGGTCCCATTTGCCCTTCTGCAGGAGCACCCTGACCACAGGGCAGAGCATGGATGAGGGCAGGGCTGTGACAAGGCTAGCTTTAGACACGGTTAGAATAATTCAGGCCAGGTGGTTGATGCTAGTAAAAGCAAAAAAGCATGTGGATTCAAGAATTGCTAAGGAGGTGCACTCAGTCAGAGAAGGGTACTGATGGGTGCAGGGGCTAGAGCAGGAGGAGCGAGAGGGGCTCCCTGGCTTCTGGTTTGTGTACCTGGGTGGTCAGACTTCACATCCTCTGAGGCAGGAGCAGAGGAAAGGCTGACAGAGCTGTTGGGGAGGGGGGGTGGGTGCTGCCTCAGGTTCAGACAGATTCAGTCTTAGGTGTCTCTGCCCCTTGTAGAGCATGCCAGGTAGGCAGTTGGACAGACAGGAGTCTGGAGCTCTTAGACATGGATAGGTTAGAGACAGCACGTGCAGTCACAAACATTTATGGAGTGATAGGCCCTGTTCTAGGTACTGGGTCCCTGCTTTTCATTGTAATGGGGAAGCTGTGCCCATTCAAATGAGTGCCTCCACTGGGGGAATTAACAAGATGGCAGGGTAGAGAGTGACTGTAGTGGGGGAGTAGGTAGGTGTTGGGAGAATGACTTTGAAGAGCTGAGCCACCCTGGGAAGATAAAGGGGAAGAGTGTTCTGGGCAAAGAGAAGAGCGAGTGGAAAGGCCTAGAGGCAGAATGAGCCCAGCACCTTTGAGGACCTGAATGAAGGAAGGCAGGCTGGCATGACTCAAGCACTATGTACAGTTGGGAGGGCCCATGGAAGGCGGGGCAGCGGGCTTATTCTGGGTGTGATATTCAGGCTCAGGAGTTAGAGTGGATGAGATCACCGGGAGTGTGTGCAGAGGGAAGAAAGGAGAGGACTCTGATCCTTATTTGAAGGGGAGACCTACCTCAAAGGAGACTGAGAAGCAACCAAACCAGGAAAGTGGAAGAGAAAGAGAATGTGGTAAAGAAGTATGGGGACAGGGCTTTAAAGATGCAGAGAGTTGTTAAGTGGCAGATGATGGACAGAGAGAGAAGGAAAGACTGAAAATGTAGACTGCGTTCATCAGCATGAAGATCATTGCTGGCCTTGGAGAAAGCACCCTCCCAAGCCCTTGCTTTCTTTTACTCCCACATTCAGCATCCAGTTGGTTCCAGAGGGTGGAAGCCACGGACCAACCTGCTGGTTCTGGGGGAAGGGGGACATGTTGGGCTGGTAGGAGGATGATAGAAGAGAGGGGAGGAGGGGAAATGAATGCCCAGGGAGAAGGGGCGGAAAGCACTGGCTGGTGTCCCAGGTGGCTGACCACAGGCAAGGAGCATTGATGAGAGAGCCCTCTGTCTTAACCAGCTGCCTCTGTTAATTCAGAGTGGAAGATTATCGGTGTTGTCATTTGGCCACATGTTGAGTTTGGCCACAAAGCATACTGGACGTCCAGTGGTAGATGATAGAAGAGGAGGGCGTGGAGGGCCTGTCAGGTAAGCCTAGCAGGTCAAGCGGGGTGTCAGGATGCTGCTGTAGTGTCCAGAAGGTGTGGTAACTCTGGCTTGACTGGAAGCAATATCAATATCCTGGGTGATCCATTGATCACCCCCTCTTCCAGAAGAGAAGGTGGTGGGTGGCACAGGCTAGGGTGGAAGTCAGGCCTACAGGATATATTGGTGTAAGACTGAGTGGGTGAACATGGGGGGCCTCCAGCCTAACAGCAGACATGTATGCAGTGTTCCTTAGCAAAACCCCTTTGTGAAGGAAGCAAGCACCAGGTCTTGTGATCCCAGAACTTGACCCTCCTAGAACCTTGTGCACTGAGAGACCACTTGGCAGTTAAGACAGAAACCTCTGAGCTGAGTGCCCAGAGGTACATTATGCTGACAGCAAGCTTGTGCATTTATACAGGGCAGCTTGTGTTTGTTTTTATGTTACCTGTTCAGGCCATTTTCCCATCTCTTTGTGAATTCCTGGAGATTAGGCTCTGATTCACTCACAGCGCTTCTTTTGACAGTGCTGCACATAGCAGGCGCTCCTATAGATTCCCAGGGTTTAAAAATCTGCCACAACCACCATATCACACACTCCCCCCACCCCCAGGTCATTCCTGTTTGATGTTTCCTTTGGCTGCACAACTGGTATTACAAAAGTAAGTTGTACTTTGGAACTTGTCTGCATCTGTTTGCATGTGGACATTGAAAAGGGGAGTGGTAGCTTTTACAAGTATTAGGGCAAAGAAGGATTCTGTTTCTAACCTGGGACGATCAGCTGACTCATCAAGTCCTTTGACCTTCTAGATGTCCTCCTTCCTCCACAGGAAAGTGGACACCTAAGCAAGTTTACAGTCAGCCCAGACCTGACACCTGACAACAAGTGATTTTCCAAAAAGTATAATAGAAAGAATAAAAATCCAAGAAAAACTAGCAACTCATTTTGATTTCCTTCTGGCAGATTACGTGGATATGAGTTCCCTGTGTTTTCTATAAAGGGCCCATTTTAGGAGCACGGTTTCTTTCCCCCTCTCACCCCCAGGTGGCAGCAGGGAGCAGAGGAGCCTACAAAGAAAGCAAAGTAAAAAGAATGTTCTTGAGTTGGGTCCTAGGATTGTGTTTTTCTTATACCTCTTCCCTACAGTTTCATTGATCAAAACATTCCCAAGTTTTTCTGAGCTAATTTAGGTTCCCAGATACTGATTTAAAGAAATACTGTGTCCTCCTTCATCCTGAGAGCTTTTAAGAGTGGAGATTTGGGGGGAGGTCCCAGGTGAGGTTGTCAATAGAAGAGTCATCAGTGTCCAGGTGTGTCCTTTCAGGGTCGTGGTCTCCACTGACGGGTTGGTGCCGGGAAGGGGGTCCTGGGTTAGTGTAGCTGGTCCTGAGGTCTGCCATGGCCTCATTGTGTCTGGTTTCAGCCAAGAGCTGCAACACAGCTGAGGCTTAGGAGTTATCCCTAGGGGTTAGTGCTTCAGGGAGTGGTCATGCCAGGGCCCGGGCAGAAGTCACACAAGGCCACTCATCCGTTCCTTGTTCCTCCACTGAGGGTGTCTTACTGCCAGCATGACCAGGGGCATGCCAGGGGGAAAGGTCACCCTAGGGGCCAGGTCCTGGGTTTTCCAGTTCTGCCTGCTGCTAGGTACCCGGGTTTCCCACCTTGGTGACTTCTGCACCTGGCCCATCATCCTTGCTCCGTCACGCCTGTCTAACTGCCCACACATAACAAGAGTAAACATGGGAAAGGAGCAGCCAGGGTCAGAAGCTGAGTGTGGGCACCTCTGTTAGTGGAGGACTCCTGTCCTGATGGCTGAAAACGAGGCTGGGGAGACAGTAGGAAGACATTACCTTCTCTCATCCTCACCTCCTCACCCCACTTCCTGAAACTCCTGCCCCTGCATTCTCAGGATGCTTACTGCTCTGCTGCTTGCATAAGCCATTTGTCTTATTCTGTAGCCGTGTCCCTGTGTGTCACATATCCTTGGAAACTGGGAGCCCAGGAAGAGAGGGGAGCACCCTATTTGTCTTAATATTCCCCAGCACTTGTCCCTGGCACAGAGCAGACTCTTTGTATAAGGACTGTAGAACAGATCTGGTTGAGGACAAGGGGAAGCAAAGCAAGAGTATCGGTGCAGACAGATCTCACTGTGTGGTCCGATATATGGGTCAGAAGAGGGGTTTGGGAAAGTTGGTGACAATGTGCAGGTGATTAGAAAATGCTCACAGTTGGCAGGAGAGTGGGACAAAAGCAGGAGAGAAGGGGTGAGGCAACGAGATGGAGCCTGGTGCTGGTGACTACTCCCTCCTAGCCAACCCCCCCCCAAGGCTGAGAAAGAACCTGTATTGCCAGGGCTCCTTCAGCTGAAAGCAGCAGCAATCCTAGTTAAACTGGCTGAAACACAAGAAGGTTAAAAAGGTAGGTGGGGGCAGGGAAGTAGCTGGTCTCAGGTACAACTAGATCCAGGACTCACATGATGCCTCAGAATGTGTGTGTGTACTCTGCCTCTTTCTCCTTGGCTCCACTCTTAGGCACACCCTTACACTGAATGACAGAGCAGGCTTTCATCCTGCAGAAGTGCAGAACTGACCTGCCCACTGTGACTGGGTTGCTTTCCCACAGCTGAGTCCATGGTCCTGACTCGGGCAAGGCCACAGGGTCAGGGGGCAGGGGGGAATGGGAGTGTCCCCAGAGCGGGGAGTGGGGGCCGAGGAGGCAGAATCATTGGGAGAGCACTGCAGGGTTGCAGGTCCCTGGTTTAAGTCACCATGAGAAGCCGAGGGGCCTCTTATAAGGTGCTGTGCACACAAGTCACTCTTCTCCGTGTTTTTCAGCATCTCCATGAGACCGTGAAGAGGAGTCTTGATAGCACCACGTCCCCACAGAATGGTGACCAGCAGAATGGCTATGGAGACCTCTTTTCTGGGCATAAGAAGACCCGCCGGGAGGTCCCCATGGGCGTAGGTGTGTCTTCCAACGGCCTGCCTCCAGCCTCCCCACTCAGTCAGCCTGAGGAGCCTGGTGCAGAGGCCCTGCAAGCCAGTGGGAAGCACACCCTGGGGCTGGACTCCATGGACAAGAAATGTCTGGCAGACTCAAGCCTCCACCTGAATGGAGGCAGCAACCCCAGCGAATCATTTCCTCTGAGCCTGAGTAAAGAGCTGAAGCAGGAGCCTGTCGATGACCTGCCTTGCATGATCGCAGGGGCCGGCGGCTCCATATCCCAAAGCAACCTCATGCCTGACCTCAATCTTAATGAGCAGGAGTGGAAGGAGCTCATTGAGGAGCTGAACAGGTCAGTGCCTGACGAAGACATGAAGGATCTGTTTACTGAGGACTTCGAAGAGAAGAAGGACCCAGAGTCTTCCGGTTCTGCCACACAGCCTCCCTTGGCACAGGACATCAACATTAAAACAGAATTCTCTCCAGCAGCCTTGGAACAAGAACAGTCAAGCTCTCCGCAAGTAAGGGCTGATTCTGTAGGACCTCCATCCTACAGAATGGGGCCTTCATCCGGGCCTGTGAGCACAGATTCACCCAGCCTTGGGGGCTCTCAGCCTCTGTTCCATACCTCTGGTCGGCCCGGGGCAGACAGTCCCAGTCCCAACCTGATGCCAACATCTGCCCAGGCCCAGAATGCACAAAGAGCCATTTCCAGTGTGGTGTTGCCAAGCCAGGTCCCGGGAGGGGCCTCAAAGCTGTCCTCTGCCCACCAGCTCCAGCAGATTGCTGCCAAGCAGAAGCACCAGCAGATGCTCCAGAATTCACAGCAGGCTGCTCAAGCACCAGCTCCAGGCCAGATGTCTACCTGGCAACAGACAGGCCCATCCCACAGCCCCTTAAATGTTCCCTATACCATGGAGAAGCCTGCTAGCCCTCCTGGCTACAAGCAAGACTTCACCAACTCCAAACTGCTCATGATGCCCAGTGTGAATAAGAGCTCCCCTCATCCTGGAGGCCCCTACCTCCAGCCCAGCCATGTAAACCTGCTGAGTCACCAGGCGCCGCCAGGCAACTTGAGCCAGAGCACTGTGACTAACCAAGGGTCTGTGCTGGACTATGGCAACACCAAGCCCCTTTCTCATTACAAAGCAGACTGCGGGCAAGGCGGCCCTGGGGCTGGCCCGGGCAAGACAGCCCTGATGACCTACCTTCCTCAGCAGCTGCCTCACATGAGCAACGAGCAGAATTCCTTGTTTCTGATGAAACCAAAGCCAGGAAATATGCCCTTCCCGTCGCTGGTTCCACCTAGCCAGGTGAGCTTGGGCTCTGCGCTCTTACTCTGCATCCCTGTGGTTACTGGATCCCACATGGTTGGGAAACAAAGGGAAGGAGGGAGGGAGCTGTGATTGTTCTTTGTTTCCTTGGGAGAGAAAATTGATCAAGCAAATCTGGGTTGAGTCTTAGACAAAAATAGGGTAAAATTCCTTTGATTTTAACTATCCACACTTATGAGGATTCACCTGTACTTGTATCTCGTTCATGCCACACAACTTAAGTAATTTGTGGCTGGATTTTGCAGGTAAACATCAGATTTACTATGCGTCTTCAAAGTTTTGCTTTTCTTTTTTAACCACCTTTCAGATCTCTATGCTCAAAATACCTTAAGTTTTAGGCCCTGGCCAGGTAGCTCGGTTGATTAAAGCATCGTTCCAATACGCCAAGTTGGCACGTTTCATCTTTGGTCAGGGCACATAGAAGAATCAACCAGTGAATGCACAAGCAAATGGAGCAACAAATCAGTGTCTTTTTCTTCACCACCCTCCCCCCTTCCTCTCAAAAATCATTAAAAAATATCCCTTAAGTTTTAGTAAGCTTTGGTAAGCTTGTAATCTATTAGGTGAATGCTGCTTCCAACACGTCTGAGCACCGTGGGTCTTCAGTGGTTATGAACAGGCCTGGCAGAATCACATGGCTCTGCAGGGCGGCCCACGGTCAGGGGCCGGTGCTGTCACCGTCGTGATTTTCACTGCTGCTTTGCTCAGCTGTGTTCTAAGATGCCTCCTCCCTGGGTGACCTCTGATGGGTGGGCCTTGAGCAGCAGGAGAATGTCTTCCTCAGAGAAGGGGTGCAGCACACTTGCTTTGCTCCCTCCATGGTGTGTCCTGGACTTTTTTCTTTTTTGATCCCCTGAAACTTGCCTCCTGCTCTTCACTAGGAAGAGTAAGCCTTCAGTGAATACCTTTGTATATTTATAGCTGGTAATAGCATGAAGAAGTTAACACACTTATAGTGATAAGGGTGTATAAATGGGCACAGTGCTTTTGGAAAGTAATTTTGGCATTATGTGTTTTTTGTAAGCCGTAAAAATATTCATAAGCATTGACACATTATACCCCTGCAAGAAATACTGCCCCCCAAAGAGAAAGTTATATACAAGATATTCATTAATAGTTGTAGCTAATAGCCCCAAACTGGAAGCAGTTTAAGCATTTTGCAACAAGAACAAGCCTGCATGTGTCAGTGTTGAGACTTTTGCTTACATCAACCCTTAAACTGCTGCATGGCCACTAATAGCCACCTTAAGAGCAGCCCAGTGACGACTGCTATCTTAGTAGCACTAGCACTTTGCACCTCACAGAGCGCTCTGTAGCCCATGAGCTGCTGCTGATCAGGGTGAGGAATTACGTCAGAATCTGCCTGCTCTGAGATTAGGCTCTTGTAAAGACTAAATACACAAGTGAATAAGGACTAGAAAGGAGCTAAAGCAGTTGAACTTATTTAAATGATCATTGCTTTTTGCCTTTTTCCTGTTTTGAGTTAAATTTTTCCACTTTTTCTTTAAATGTAAGTAATGATGTTGGCATAACACCGTGGTGACCTTTGACATGACTCTCACTTTGGTCCATGTGTTACTAGAAAGTATGGGCATGAGCATCTGACAGAAGCCAAGCAGTCTCTCCCAGGAAAATGCTGCACATAAGTGGGCAAACACAGCGATCGCAGGAGGTTCAGGGACAGGCCCACCACCAGGGACCCAAGGTTTGCACACTCAAATGTGGCGAGTCTCCATCACCCAGAGCCCCCCAAGTGCTCCTTGGGGCTCTCCTGCACTCATGCATTCCAGTGAGCGAGGGTATATAAGCTCCAGTTGACTACAGAAGCTGTTGGGTGCAAATATGTGAACTTAAATGTAAAATCACACCGTTGCCACTGGCAAGTCACAGGAAGCAAAGCTAGCATGTTGCTTGTGACTGCGCATTGCTGCACCTGGACGTGGAAGCACTCACTCCCTGGGTGTCCGCCTGGCCCTGGTGGGCGGCTCACTGGAGTCCTCTGCAGGGAGCCAGGCTCTCACTAGGTGGCGCTCATGTGCTCTGGTCAGGGCTTGCAGACTTCTCCTTGTCCCACATGACTCCAGACCCCTTATCTGTGTTGACAGGAGCAGAACCCTCCCAACATCCCTGTGCCAGCCCAGGCATCCAGCGTGGGGACCCAGCCGCCCAATGCGTCCGTGGCCAGCACTCACAGCAGCGCCTCCTATCTCAGCGGCCAGCAGCAGGTGGCTGTCATGAAACAGCACCAGTTGCTTTTAGATCAGCAGAAACAGAGGGAGCAGCAACAGAAGCATTTGCAGCAACAGCAGTTCTTGCAAAGGCAGCAGCACCTTCTGGCAGAGCAGGTAAAGAGAAAGGCGGGAGCACAACCCCCACCCCCGCCATGTGCCTCCAGGTCACTGCAGGGCACATGCTCCACAGGGCACGAGGAGATTGTGCGCTCATTGCATGTTTGTGGGTATTAGAGCATTCTGCCATTTTAAGTCCTTTTCTGGGAATGTGGCATTTCTCACAGTGGTGGCCTGTGTCAGAAGCAGCTTTATGTCACTTAGTGGGGGTTAATGAAGGCAGAATCTGTGGCTGAAACCATACGTGTTAGGGACATTTCTCCATGTCCAAGCCCCCAGTCTGTCAGTGCATATGGGGCCCAATGTGGCTGGCTGTAGATGTAGAGTTTGTGACAGGCCAGCTCTGGGGCTGGGGGCCCAGACCTGCCAGGGGCCTGCAGTTTGTAGAGTCAGGGCTGACAGGCCCCACCAGGTGCTGCTGTTCACTCACTTGGTCACCAGGTATAGTGTGCAGGTGTCAAGTTTATAAGAGTTCTCAGGTTTTAAATTACATCCCTAGGACATAAGAGAAGAACTAGCCATCCAGCAGTTCAGGTCGATTGAGGATGATGTTAAAACCCACATTACTGCCTCAGTTCTGCTGTTTTTTAAATAGCAGCCATACACAGGACATTTGAGTTGTTTCACCGATTTAAAGTGACACCTAAAAAGGAGCTGTATACCCAGGGAAAGCTATTCACCTCGTCTTCCCAGGCCTAGGCACCCACCCATCCACATTTTGTGCACGTTTCATGAGAGTGGATCAAAGGTTCAACCATGCTGTAGTGTGTATTAGTATTTCCCCCCTTTTTATGGCTGAGTAATATTCTGTCATATGAATATGTCATATTTTAATTGTTTATCTCTTGATAGATAGGCTGTTTACTTAACTTTTTGTGGACATAGCTTTTTAATTCTCTGAAAGTATATCTAGGGGTGGAATTGCTGGGTGAAATGCTAATTCCTACGTTTAACCTTATGAAGAACTGCCAGACTGTTTTACAAAACAGCTACACCATTTTACATGCCCCCAGTGGTGCATGAAGGTCTCGGTTTCTCTGCATCTTTGCCACATCTGTCTTCTTTTTTCTACCCGTTGTAGTGCATTTGACATGGTACATTGTTGTGACTTTGGTTTGCACCTTCCTGATCTGCCCTCTATTTTTAAAAACTGATATACCACTTTTTTTTTAAATTATTGCTGCTTAGCTCTGACTCATCCTTCTGCTTTATAGTGTTTATTAAAAATCCCCCCAAAGAGACTATGAGCATTATGTCTACAGGAGTCCATTTGTGAGTGACAAGCTTGGACAGTGTTCTTTCCTCAACTTCAACATTGTTTGTTTGTTTTATGTGGGTCTTTTTTGTTTGTTTTATGTGGGTCTTTTTTGCTCTGTTCTTGACATTTTTAGGAGAAGCAGCAGTTTCAGCGCCATCTGACCCGCCCACCACCCCAGTACCAAGACCCGACACAGAGCACCTTCCCACCGCAAGTCGGACAGTTCCCAGGTGAGGGACGTCTGCTGTGGTGGCCGGGGCAGGGGACGGCGGGCCTTGTACAGAGCAGGCAGGCTGCTCTGCACGTGCTGAGTGTCTGTGTGGCCTTGGTCTGGCACTCCAGGGCTTTACTTCCTCGTAGAAACCTCACTCTGCCTGAGGGGCTGCATCCAAGTCACCCACTGAGCCAGGAGAAGAGGGTCGTAGAGGCAGACTGCTTTGGCTGAGTACCTTGGCCAGGTCCCTGGCTATACAATCTTATCAGCAGGAAATGGCTTCTGTAATTCTTGAGAATATTCTTTGCTTCAGCAAAATGACCTCTCCCAGTTTCCAGATAAGGAGAAACTTAATGCACTTGTGTGGCCTTTGCTTCATTGTTTTTCTTCCTGTCTGCTCACTTTCAAGTGTCACAGGTGGCTGCCCCAGCCATGGACAGTTGGCCAGGAAGGGGCAGGAGGCACTCTGAGGGGTCCCAGATGTCATGTGTCAGACACAGGAGGGAGTCTGGCTGCCGTTCCTTTGGCTGTCACTCCAGAAATACTGAGAGATGCCTGCCAACTGGCAGGTGCAAGGAAATGTGGTCTGTTCTTCTTGGAGTGTCTTCGGAACCTGTCCTTTCCTTGGTCAGTGACTCTCAGTGTAAAGTGTCCCAGAGGAACTCACCACAGCTGTGCATTCTGGAAGAGACCGAGTGGAGTTCCATATGCATGCTGACCAGGACCGAGGAGCCAAAGTCAGCGGGCATCTCAGAAGCCTGGGTCTCAGCCATTTTGCTGCTTTCGTGCCATCTGTCGTTGCTCTGGGCTCTCGGTGGGAGTGAGAGGGGCTCTTTCCTTTCCTCTGCCCAGTCATTAGATAAATGCCAGTGGGACGCATGAGGGGAGGAGCAAAGTGCACAGCGAAGGCCAGCCCCTGGACAATGGCTGGCCTGCCCACAAAAATTTGCCTCAGTCGTTGCTTTTGCCCCGTAGCCATCACTTAAGGCAGAGCCCCAGAGCACTGTGTCTCTCGGTCCGATTCCTCAGTGTCTTCCTAGCACAGCACCCGCCACAGAGCAGGTGCTTGCCAGTGCCTGCAGGGTGCAGTTGGGGCTGCTCTTTTCTGAGGGTCTCATCTGCGCAGTGTGAGCAGCGCTCACCCAGAGGCCTGGAGCCACGGCCACAGTGCAGTTTCCCCTCTGACCAGGCAGGGGCAGCTCTTCACTGCTGTCTCGAACCAGCTGGCACTTTCCCCACACCCAGCCACAAAGCTCCCCGCACAGACCACCTTTTATGACTTCGCACACACCCTTCTCTCAATCCGGAGTCCTGTCTCTCCAAGCTGTCAAATCACTCGGCTCCTACCCTTTCAAATCCCAGTGGGTTTGTCATCTTTTTCTGAAGCCTGCTGAGCACCCCCAGGCCCCGAGCCTTCGTCCCCTGTGCTCCCACAGTCTGCTGCCCAGCCTGTGCTGAATGCTGCTGCAGCACATGGCAGCGGTGCCTCCCAGCGGCGTGCCCTAAGTGGGCTCCAAGGAGCCCAGGGCCCCGAGTTAGGCCTGCACAGGGCAGAGATAGGTGGGCCTCAGAAGAACAAGCCAAGGCCACTGGCTGCCCTCCCCTCGGGCTTGCCCATCCCTCTGCCTTTATCTTAACCTCAGGTGCTCCAGGGCCCCAGGACTCTCTTCTTTGAGGTCTCACTGGTTGTGAGGTGCCTGGAGTTCTCATTCTGCTGTTCATGCCCATAGGATGGCAGCAGCACTTTGACTCTGGGAGGCGTCTCCACAGTGGTGGCCAAGAAACGCCACCTTGACTGACAGAATCTTCTCTGTCTTCCAGGGTCTTCCACTGCTGTGCCTGGAATGAACACCTTGGGTCCGTCTAACTCCAGCTGTCCTCGAGGATTCCCTCAGACTGGGAACCTGATGCCAATGGGCCCTGTGCACACTTCCGTTTCCTCTCTCTCCTCAAACTCGGGCCAGCAGGACCGCACTGTGGTTCAGTTCACTGGCTCCCAGAGCATGCCGCAGGGCAGCCTCTATGGTATGGCTGCCAGCATCACCCAGATAGTCACCCAGCCCCCATCACAGGCCACCAACGGACATGCCCACATTCCTCGGCAGGCCAGCATGGGCCAGAACACCTCAGTCTCAGCTGCCTATGGACAGAACTCTCTGGGGAGCTCTGGCCTCTCTCAACAGCACAATAAGGGGACCCTGAACTCTGGTTTAACTAAGCCACAGGTCCCAAGGGTGTCAGCAGCCATGGGAGGCCAGAATCCGTCCTGGCAACACCATGGAGTGCCGACCCTGAGCAGCCCGGCCCCAGGCAGCACCACCGTCAGCCCCTTCACTGCAGCATCCAGCTTCCACATGCAGCAGGCCCGCCTGCAGGTGTCCAGCCCGCGGTTCCCCCAGGCGGTGCCCAGTAGGCCCATGGCTCCTATGAGCTCGGCAGCTTCCGCTGGGCCCATGTTGCCTCCCGTGAGTGCACAGCAGAGGACCAGCGCCCCTGCCCCGGCACCTCCCCAGGCAGCCCCGCAACAGGGCTTGCCGGGCCTGAGCCCTGGTGGGCCTGAGCTGGGGGCCTTCAGCCAGAGCCCTGCCCCACCTATGGGCGGCCGGGCAGGGATGCACTGTTCCCAAGCCTACCCTGTGCGGACTTCGGGCCAGGAGCTCCCCTTTGCCTACAGTGGGCAGCCGGGGGGCAGTGGTCTGGCCAGCATGGCGGGGGATGCCGACTTGATTGACTCCTTGCTGAAGAACAGGACTTCAGAAGAGTGGATGAACGATCTGGATGACCTTCTGGGGCCTCAGTAATGGCAGGATTCATGGTGTTATCAGTGTTCTTACATCTTGTATTTTTGTTCTCATATTCAATGATGAGCAACTATTTGGACCAAAAGCCCACAGCCCAGGTTCTGGGTGGGTAGAGCAGAGCCCGGGGCTGAGGTCCCACCTGGCCAGAATCTGGGGAGCGCCCTGCTCCACCCCAGTGTAGTGGTCTGTCCCGCTGGCCCCAGACCATCTGCTGGCATCATCACCTGGTATCAGGACAGCAGGACAGGGTTCCACAGGTGGTTTTCTGTCCAAATGACCAAAAGCCAACAGATAAAACAGTGAAACCCCACAATGTCAGTCTTTTAAAAACCAGTGCCATCTTGTTGGCTTAATCCAAGATTTCTCCACTCGCCTCATTGTTGGGGGGAAGCATTTGTTGAGGCTCCATATAGCAGAACTATTTGCAATTTGTAGCATAGAAAAGATTAAAATTTTTAAAGGTTTTAAAGCAGGATAGGTGGTGGTTTAAGCTATTTCTGTGGCATTGGAAACCTAGGGCTTCCTTTAATGGCCTTTTGTGCTCGGACTCTGTCTGCCTTCGGGAGAAAGGGAGCATCACGGGAAAAGCCTTTCCATCAGTACAGGCTGTGGCTGATGCAGGTGCGAGAAAGGCACAGGATGCCATGAGGCAGCAGCGCTGGTTGGTGACAGGTGCGGTCTGCCCGGCAAGCTCTCCCTCCAGAATGCTGCTCTTTCGGTGGGCATTTCTGAGGACCCTGGTGGAGGGGTCCCTCCTTCCACACTGGTAGCAGGACCCCAGGTCGCCCCCACGCTAAATGCTGAAATGGAGTATTTGGGATTCCCGGTTCCCCTTTTGGTGTAAGTCCCCACCATCTGCAGCTGGGTGTTCGGACAGCATGTATTTAATGCATTAGAAAGCGGGCGTCGGTCAGTCGTGCACAGAGGTCTTTCCTTCACCCCATCTTCCCTTCTGTTGCCCTTTTTTCTGCCTCCCCATTTTTCTCTCTGCAGCTCAACTGGAAAACCTTTTTGAGACAATGATTTACTAGATTGGCGGGGAAAAGAATCATTACAGTTCCTTAGGGAGACCTCGCATTGTGGAGAGGAAGGCACCCCTCCCTGAAAGGAAAGCTAAGGGGAAGAAGGAGTTGTGGGCTGGTTTGGTAGGGAGCCCCACCCAGCGCCAGGCAGAGGGAGGAGTTCTGCTTTGTTTTACTCTTGTCACTCCCACGTCAGATGACTTGCACTTTTTAAAGAGAGTTGCTTTATAACACTAATACATCCTTTTTAAAGATCTAAGTGGATTTGACTTTTAAGGTCTATGAATTAATGGACTTGACTAAGCTAGGAGTCCACAAAGCAAAGTATTGCCTGTGGGCTGTTTGTGCAGGAGGAAGATGGAGCAAGCATTCGGTGTAAAGGAAAGCGGACTGGAGGACAGGGTGAGCCCCTCTCCCACTGAGCAGAGGAGAAAGGGCCGCTGACAAGCGTGGTCTCAGGGGAGACTGCCATAGTCATTCACAGAGTGTCCTATGGAAAGAACTGAGCCGAGAAGGTTCCCAAGAGCAGCCTGGGTGCAGGGACGGGGGGCTGGACACCCATTGGTGATGCTCTGCACCTGCAGTGCCTTCGTGGGGGCTCAGCCCTCACCCTTCTCTTAGAGCCATTTCCCCTGACCCACCTTCCCTGCCTTTTCCGGGTGCTAGACTTCACTCTCCAAAAGGGAGTGAATCATAGAGCCCGTGACACCACCCTCTTGAGTGCAGTCCCCGGTGTAGAGGGGAGGAGGGTGACTTCAAGTAGGTTTTCTACCAAAAAAGGGTGGGCAGACCGCTAGTGATGGGCCCTTGCTCCTCTCTGGTCTCTCTCTGGCTGTCACTCACCTCTGTCCCCAGGGCACTCTCCCTCTCCTAGGGAGGCTGCCCCAGCCTTAGTCCCCCTAGTCCTGGGCCACCTAGACAAACAGCAGGCTCCTTGCCTGCTGCAGTGTCAGAGCAATAAAATGTGATGCTCGGGCCCCCCAGGGAGCCACCCGTGGCTTTATTTATGAACCTGGTGTTTGGGTAGTCAGGGAGGAAGGGATACCACTTCAGTGTAAACCCTCCCCCCCATTTGCCAGGAGCCATGACTCAAAAAGGGTGCTGGGACTTTTGTTATACACATTTGCTTTGTGTAAATAAATGTTTACAATTTTATATTAAAGATGGAATAAGCGATAGAGCTTCTGACTGTATATTTTTTACTTTTATAGATTTTAAAACTGATCCTTTATATATGTGTTTTGGGGAGCTATGATAAGTTTTATGGCAAACGGTCTTGTTAACTTTTTATTGTCATCAAAGTACATAAAAATCCTATTAATCCCCTTATTCTTCTACTTCCCTTAACTCTGGTATACACCAAAAAGAAACCCTGACTTTCCTGTTTTACCATTATAAAGCAATAAAAATATTTTGCTAGTAGAGAAACTGCCCATGGATTGACTTGACAAGGCCAAGCTGCAGGGTGGGAGGTGGGCCATGGCTGCTTGGTTTGGTTGTTGATTTTCCTCTGAGATTTGTCACTGGGGGTGACAGGAGACTGGAGCTGATCCCACTCAGGGCCATCAGGCTCCCTCTCTGGGGCTTGTCCGTGTCTCCAGGTCTAATGTGAGGGAAGCTGAACCAGAGAAGTCACATGTCTTACAGTCAGGCTTTCTAGACGGCACATGTCACAGCGAAATGTCTTCGTGGAGCGAGTCACATTCGGTCTCCCAGTGTATATAAAAGTTATATTTACACTGTCATCTTACTAAGTGTGCAGACACATTGTGTCTAACGCTATGTACATACTTCAATTTAAAAATAATGCACAAAAAATTTTAAATACCAGATTGCTAAAAAATGCTACTCATCTGAGCTTCGGCATGTTTTTGCTGGTGGTGGTTTTGCCTCGATGCTGATGGATCGGGGTGGCAAGTCCTTAAAATGAGATAACAGTGAAGTTTGCTGCGCTGAGTGCCTCTTCCTCTCGTGAGTGATGCCTCTGTAGTGTGTGATGTTGTTTGAGAGCAACTTACTCAGAGCAGAACTTTCTTCAACATTGGAGCTATCCTCTCAAACCCTGCTGTTTCCAACCCTCCTTCAGTGTCCTCCCCTCAGTCTTCACAGAACTGAAGGGTTGGGGCTTTTCTCTGGCTTAGGCTTGGGCTTAGGGGGACGTTGTGGCTGGTTTGAGCTTCTATCAAGAGCCCTAAAACTGCCCTGGCTGGGTAGCTCCGTTGGTTGGAGTATCTTCCTGATACGCCAAGGTTTCAGGTTCCCTCCCCAGTCAGGGCACATACAGGAGTCAACCAGTGAATGCATAGATGTGTCAGACGACAATCAGTGTTTCTCCCTTTCCCCCTCTCCCCCTTCCTCTCTGTAAAATCAGTAAATACAATTTGAAGATGACTAAAAGTTTCTCCGGATGAACAGTGAGGGGTTTCACTTTCTCATTCTCTGTGGTCACTGGAGTAGCACTTTAAGTTTCCTTATAGTGCTTCCCCTTGGCATTCACAGCCTGGCTGGCTGGCTGGCACAAGAGGCCTAGAGTTCAGCCTGTCTCAGCTTTTGGTCCACAATCTTCAGCCTTCCTCACGCAGCTTCATTATTTTTAGCTTTTCATTTCAAGTAAGAGACTTCCTTTCACTTGAAAACTTAGAGGCCATTGTATATTTTCTAAAGATTTTTATTTATTTTTTATTTATATTCAGAGAGTGGGAAAGAAAGGGAGCGAGACATCAATGTGTGATTGCCTCTCATGTGCCCCCAACTGGGGACCTGGCCTGCAACACAGGCATGTGCCCTGACCAGGAATTAAACCAGTGACCTTTTGATTCGTAGGCTGGCACGCAATCCACTGAGTCACACCATCCAGGACCATTGTACAATTTTTAATTGACCTGATTTTAATATTGTGTCTTGGAAGGTCACCCTCACCAGTGACCAAGGAAGTACAAATCGGAACAAAAGTGAGATTACTCTGCTTGGCAGGTTAGCAGGTGAAGAATACTTAGTTGCTGGCTGCAGTGTGGTGAGGCAGGCTGTGATACAACTTTTTGTGAGAAGGAATTTTGTGAAAGGTATCACATGCCATAAAATGTTCACGCCATTGAAATGTGACTTCCAGCCAAGATAGAGGTGTAGGTAAATACGCTTTACTTCCTTGCACAACCAAAAGGAGGACAACCAATTAAAAAAAAAAAAAAACAGCCCGAACTGCCAGAAAATTGAACTGTATGGAAACCTGACAACCAAGGATTTAAAGAAGAAACATTTGTCTAGGCTGGTAGGAGGGGTGGATATGGGCAGCCGGGTGCAGAGGACACGTGACAAGGCGGCAGACCAGGCTGAGTGAGGTGGCAGCTGGCAGTCTGGGGTGTCCCACATTCACATGTGAAAAGCCAGGAGGAACAGCAGGCGAGCCAGACTATGCAACCCAAGGTTCCAGTGTGGGGGAAAAAAGCCTCAAAAAACTCTGAGTGAAAACAACTGTGGGGGTTGAGGCAGCAGCGGGAGAAGCTCCCAGCCTCACAAGAGAGTCCATTCAAGGGACCCCCAAGGTTCTGGAACATACACAAGCTCACCCACCCAGGAGTTAGCACCAGGAGGGCCTAATTTGTCTGTGGGTAGTGGAGGAGGTACCTGAAAGCCCTGCAAGAGCTGAGCAAGCAGCACTGTTCCCTCTCGGACCCTCCCCCACATAGAGTACCACAATGCAGCCATGTGGGTTGCCCCGCCCTGGCAGATACCTAAGGCTCCACCCTTTACAACATAACAGGTGCCCAAGACAAAAAAATCTGGCCCAAATGAAAGAACAGATCAAAGCTCCAGAAAAAGAACTAAGCAATGAGGAGAAAGACAACCTATCTGATGCAGAATTCAAAACACTGGTAATCAGGATGCTCACAGAATTGGCTGAATATGGTCACAAATTAGATGAAAAACTGAAGGCTATGAAAAGTGAAATAAAGGAAAATATACAGGGAACCAACAGTGATGGGAAGGAAACTCAAATCAATGATTTGGAACAGAAGGAAGAAATAAACATTCAACCAGAACAGAAGAAACAAGAATTCAAAAAAAATGAGGAGAGGTTTAAGAACCTCCAGGACAATGTTAAATGTTTCAACATCTGAATCAGAGGGGTGCCAGAAGGAGACGACCAAGAAATTGAAAACTTATTTGAACAAATAATAAAGGAGAACTTCCCCAATCTGGCAAAGCAAATAGACATCCAGGAAGTCCAGGAAGCTCAGAGAGTTCCAGAGAAGTTGGACCCAAGGAGGAACACACCAACGCACATCATAATTACATTACTCAAGATTAAGATTAAAGATAAGGGGAGAATCGTAAAAGCAGCAAGAGAAAAGGAGACAGCTACCTACAAAGGAGTGCCCATAAGACTGTCAGCTGATTTCTCAAAAGGAAACTTGTAGGCAAGAAGGGGCTGGAAAGAAGTATTCCAAGTCGTCTCTGCTTCCCACCAAGATGGAGGCATAGGTGGACGCACCGTACCTCCACGCACAACCAAGATTGGAACAACAATAATTTAGAAGTAGAAAAACAACCAGAACTGACAGAGTTTATCTGAATGGAAGTTGGACAGCAAAGAAGTTAAAGTAGACCCGTTCATCCAGACTGATAGGAGGGGTGGAGACGAGCAGCCAGGCGCGGGTTGCGGCGCAGAGAGCAGAAAGAGTTAGGTGCATAAGGCAACCAGGGGCACATAAGGCATCTGGGGCGAGCAAGATCGCAGCGGGTGGACTCTGAGTATGCAAGTGGCAGCTGGCAGACCCAGTGAGGCGGCAATTGTGGAGCAGGGCAGAGCATGCACCCCAGGATCCCAGAGAAGGGACTGAGGTTCCAAGGAGAACGGAGCTACCGCCATTGTTCCCTCCCGCCCCCGCCCCCACATACAACGTTGCAATCTAGCGACTGGGGTGCCCAGCCCTGGTGAACACCTAAGGCTCCGCCCCTTACTGTAACTGGCACGACCAGACCAAAAGAAAAAAAAAGAGAGAGATGGCTTAAACAGAAGAACAAATCAATGCCCCAGGACTCATCCTTTTAAGTGACTGAGAGAAAGCTAATCTATCAGATGCACAGTTCAAAACACTGGTGATCAGGAAGCTCACAGAATTGGTTGATTTTGGGCACAAATTAGATAAACAAATGCAGGTTACCATAAAAGAAATGAAGGAAAATGCATAGGGAACCAATAGTGATGGGAAGGAAACTGGGACTCAAAACAATAGAGTGGACCAGAAGGAAGCAAGAAACAACCAAACAGGAAAGAATGGAGAAATAAGAATTCAAAAAAATGAGAAGCTTAGGAACCTCCAAGACATCTTTAAATGTTCCAACATCTGAATTATAGGGGTACCAGAAGGGGAAGAGGTACAGCAACAGATTGAACACATGTGAACAAATAATATAGGAGAACTTCCCCATTCTGGCAAAGGAAATAGACTCCCAGGAAATCCAGGAAGCTCAGAGAGACCCAAAGAAGTTGGACCCAAGAAGAGACACACCAAGGCACATCATAATTACATTAGCCAAGGTCAAAATGAAGGAGAGAATCCTAGAAGCAGCAAGAGATAAGGGGACAGTCACCTACAAAGGAGTTCCCATCAGACCGTCAGCTGATTTCTTAAAAGAGATCTTACAGGCAAGAAGGCTAGAAAGAAGTATTCCAAGTCATGAAAGGCAAGGACCTACATCCAAGATTACTCTATCCAGCAAAAATTTCATTTAGAATGGAAGGGCAGATAAAGTGCTTCCCAGATAAGGTCAAGTTAAAGGAGTTTATCATCACCAAGCCCTTATTATATGAAATGTTAAAGGGACTTATCTGAGAACAGAAGATAAAAAAAAAAACATGTATAGTAAAATGACAGCAAACTCACAATTATGAACAACCACACCTAAAGCAAAACCAAAAGAAACTAAGCAAATGACTAGAACAGGAACAGAACCACAGAAATGAAGATCACATGGAGGGTTAGCAACAGGGGAGTGGGAGGAGAGAGGGGAAAAGGTACAGAGAATAAGTAGCACAGATTGTAGGTTGAAAATAGACAGCGGGAGGGTAAGAATAGTATGAGAAACATAGAAGCTAAAGAACTTATAAGTATGACACATGGACATGAACTAAAGGGGGGGGATGTGGGTGGGAGAGGGTGTACAGGGTGGAGGGGAGTGAAGGGGGGAAATGGGACAACTGTAATAGCATAATCAATAAAATATATTTTTTAAAAAAGAAGTATTCCAAGTCACGAAAGGCAGTGACCTACATCCAAGATGACTCTATCCAGGAAAGCTTTCATTTAGAATGGAAGGGCAGATAAAGTGCTTCCAGATAAGGTCAAGTTAAAGGAGTTCATCATTACCAAGCCCTTATTATATGAAATGTTAAAGGGACTTATCTAAGAAAAGATCAAGAATATGAACAATAAAATGACAACAAACTCACAACTATTAACAAATGAACCTAAAAGAGAAGAAAAACAACAACAACAAAAAACTAAGGAAACAACTAGAACAGGAACAGAATCACAGAAAGGGAGATCACATGGAGGTTAACAGTGGGGAAAGCAAAGGGAGGAAAAGGGTGGGGGAAGGTACAGAGAATAAGAAGCATCAATGGTAGGTAGAAAATAGACAGGGGGAGTTAAGAGTATAGAAAATGTAGAAACCAAAGAACTTATCTGTACGATCGATCCATGGACATGAACTAAGGAAGAAAAGGAGGGTGGGAGGGGGGGTTGCAGGGTGGTGGGGGATAAAGAGGAGAAAAAATGGGACAACTGTAATAGCATAATCAATAAAGTTATACTTAAAAAAAAGTTCATGCCATCTGTCCCACCCCAGCAATTGCCGCTCTGAGAAGCCATTCTTGCATGTCACTCTGGCTGCAAGGTGGGTTCTAGCACAGCGGTGTCACAGCAGTGCTCTGACTGCAGAAAGCCAGACAGCCTCTGATCACAAGGGCTTGGTCAAGTACTTCGCTCGATGAGACACAATACACTTATTTTAAGCATTTATGAAGGCTTGGAACATAGCAACTTAGAATGATGGTTTTCTTGGGCTTCTTATATTGCAAGCCAATAGAAAAGAAATTTGGCTAATAAACTCCCCTGTATCCCCTTCCCTGACTTTTTTTTTAATACATATGGAAGGATTTTTATTGAGAGTATTCTTTTTTTAAAATATTTTATTTATTTATTTTTAGAGAGGGAAGGGAGGGAGAAAGAGAGAGAGAAAAAAACATCAATGTGTGGTTGCTGGGGGCCGTGGCCTGCAACCCAGGCATGTGCCCTGATTGGGAGTCGAACCTGCGATGCTTTGGTTCACAGTCCATGCTCAATTCACTGAGCTACACCAGCCAGGGTTTCCCTTCCCTTACTCTTTTTATTTTTAAAGATTTTATTGCCCTGGCTGGAGTAGCTCAGTGGATTGAGCACGGGCTGCAAAGTGTCACAGTTTCGATTCCCAGTCAGGGCACATGCCTGCGTTGCAGGCCATGACCCCCAGCAACCGCACATTGATGTTTTTCTCTATCTCCCTCCTTTCCCTCTCTAAAAATAAATAAATAAAATATTTTTTAAAAATCAAGGGTGAATTAAAAAAAGATTTTTTTTATTTTTAGAGAAAAGGGAAGGGAGGGAGAAAGTGGGAGAGAAACGTCAGTGTGTGGTTGCCTCTCATGCACCCCCAACTGGGGACTTGACCTGCAACCCAGGCATGTGCCCTGACTGGGAATCGAACACATGACCCTTGGGTTCCCAGGCAGGCACTCAGCTCCTTGAGCCACACCAGTTAGGGCATGGCTCATTCTTTTTTTTTTTAATATATTTTATTGATTATGCTATTACAGTTGTCCCATTCCCCCCCTTCACTCCCCTCCACCCTGCACACCCTTTAGTTCATGTCCATGTGTCATAAGTTCCTTAGCTTCTACATTTCCCATACCATTCTTACCCTCCCCCTGTCTATTTTCTACCTACCATCTATGCTACTTATTCTCTGTATCTTTTCCCCCTCTCTCCTCCCACTCCCCTGTTGCTAACCCTCCATGTGATCTTCATTTCTGTGGTTCTGTTCCTGTTCTGGTTGTTTGCTTAGTTTCCTTTTTTTTTATTTTTTGTTTTAGGTGTGGTTGTTAATAATTGTGAGTTTGCTGTCATTTTACTATACATGTTTTTTATCTTATTTTTCTTAGATAAGTCCCTTTAACATTTCATAAAATAAGGGCTTGGTGATGATAAACTCCTTTAACTTGACCTTATCTGGGAAGCACTTTATCTGCCCTTCCATTCTAAATGAAATTTTTGCTGGATAGAGTAATCTTGGATGTAGGTCCTTGCCTTTCATGACTTGGAATACTTCTTTCCAGCCCCTTCTTGCCTGCAAGGCCTCTTTTGAGGAATCAGTTGACAGTCTAATGGGAACTCCTTTGTAGGTGACTGTCTCCTTATCTCTTGCTGCTTCTAGGATTCTCTCCTTCATTTTGACCTTGGCTAATGTAATTATGATGTGCCTTGGTGTGTTTCTTCTTGGGTCCAACTTCTTTGGGACTCTCTGAGCTTCCTGGACTTCCTGGAAGTCTATTTCTTTTGCCAGGTTGGGGAAGTTCTTCTTTATTTGTTCAAATAAGTTTTCCACTTGTTGCTCTCCTTCTGGTACCCCTGTAATTCAGATGTTGGAACGTTTAAAGATGTCCTGGAGATTCCTAAGCCTCTCTTCATTTTTATGTATTCTTATTTCTTCATTCTTATCTGATTGTATGTTTTTTTCTTCCTTCTGGTCCACTCCATTGATGTGAGACCCAGCTTTCATTCCATCCCTATTGGTTCCCTATGCATTTTTCTTTATTTCACTTATTGTAGCCTTCATTTTTTTCATCTAATTTTCAACCAAAATCAACCAATTTTGTGAGCATCCTGATCACCAGTGTTTTGAACTGTGCATCTGATAGGTTGGCTATCTCTCCGTCGCTTAAAAGTATTAGTTGTGGGGCTTTCATTTATTCTTCTGTTTGAGCCATCTTTTTGGTCACACCTGTTATATATGAGGGGCGGAGACTTAGGTGTTCACCAGGGTCGGTCAGCCCAGTGGCTGGGTTGTGATGCTGTATGTTGGGGTGGGGTCCGAGAGGGAACAATGGTGCTTGCTCTGCTCTCTGTCGGACTTCAGTCCCTTCCGCCGCTTTCCCCAAGCAAACTGGGCCTTTCTGGTGTTAATTCCCATGTAGGTGGGCTTGTGTACCCCGTGGATCTTTCCAATGTCCTCTCCTGTGAGGCTGGGAGTCTCTCCCTGCACCTCAACCCCCACAGGTGTTTTCAATCAGTGCCCTGAGGCTCTATTTCCCGGCGCAGGGACCCTGGGTGGGCCGGTCAGCCAGCCATCTTGCACGCAGTGCCTTGCTTCACAATCACCGCCTCACTGGGTCTGCCCGTTGCCACCTCAGGCCCGGGGTCTGTGAGCCCCCTCCTTGCATGCCCAGGGTCCTCCTGCTGCGGTCTTGCATGCCCGGGATGCCTTAAGCCAGTCCCACTGCTCTTTGTGCCTTGACCCCTCTCCACCCAGCTGCCCGACTCTGTCCCTCCTTGGTCTGGATGAACGTGCCTGTTTTAACTCCTTGGTTGTCTGACTTCCATACAGTTCAATTTTCTGTCAGTTCTGGTTGTTATTCTATTTCTAAATTATTGTTGTCCTTATCTTGCTTGTGCGAGGAGGCACAGTGTGTCTACCTACGCTTCCATCTTGGCCGGAAGTCGGGCCTGGCTCATTCTTAAAGTTACCACGTAACTTCCATAATCAGGAGACACTCAGTAGTCTGGCCCCAGAGTGTCAAGAGCCAGGTGGTTTCCAGCCTCAAAGCTCTGCCACTATCCTGTGTCTGTCTTGGGTCACCAGCCAAGCTTTGGGAGCAAGGGAGGTGTGTTCCATCAGGGACTGTTTACAGATCAGCTGCTGTGCCCAGGCAGTGCCCTCAAGACAGGGACAGAGTTGCTACGGACAAGGTCCTTCTCCCTGAAGGATCCTCACAAGTGAGTCAGCAAGATGACTTCAGAGTGGTGAGTCCTGCGAAAAAGTAACACAGAGGAATAAGACAGAGTGCTGGAGCCACGAGGGTGAGGGGAGTCCCGGACAACTTTAGATGCTGTTTTCAGGGCAGGAGCCTTGAAGAAGGAGACATTTCACTGAGGGGAGTGCTGGGAAGGAGCCAGCTGGAACCTTGGGGAAGAGCAGTCAACCAGCCACATGGATGAAAGAAGTTCCCCAAAGGAAGGGTGGCCTGCTGTTAACAGGAGGAGGAATGCCGAAACAGCAAAGTTAACAGCTGCTGATGCCAGTGTTAAACACGCAGGACATACTGCTGCACAGAGTAGGGGAGTGGGCCCTCGCCACACCCCCGCCCCGGTCCTCCCCTGGTGGGGGGCAGCTGGCAGGTGGCACTGCTGTGGGAGGGGCCCATGTCCAGTTCTGCCATCGCTGGCAGCATTATCAGTAGGGCAGCCTGAATACTAAGCTGTACACTGGAAAGTGATAGAAAAATCATATTGAATGTCAGCTGCCATTGGCACATTGAAAATCAAAAGGGCAGCTGGAAGGCCAGCCCTCTGGTGAGCTCCTGGATGTGGCAAAGTGGCTGTAAAGCTATGAAAACATGCGGTGTGGTGGCTGCCTGTGAACTTGGTCCAGCCAGTGGCTGAACTCAGCCAGGAGTTGTGGGCACTCCGGCCAGCACCAGGCAAGGCGGGCAATTCAGAAACAGCTGCTCTTCAGCTCGTGGAATGAATTTGCCTGGCTGGCCCTTTCCCTTTCATCTCCAAACTGGTGATGCACCTGCCTGCTGTGCAGACTGGCGGTGCTAACGTAACAGTTCGAAAATAACTTGCTCTCCAGGTAGCTCAATTGTGTGGGCTACAGACTCCAGTCAGTGCTTGTGGGCCACTTTGTGAAGTTTTGAAAAAACAACCTTAGACCCACCCCCCATGTGGAATCCAGTGTGACGAGGACAGCAGTTACAGGTTCACCTCCACAGTATCCTGGGATGCAGTCTCTGAGGGGGTAACGGGCCTGCTGCAAAAACATGAGACAGTAAATACAGCAGCTGCCCTAGGGGCGAGGGGCTGGATTTTCTGTTCCGCCCAATGTGGCTGAGTCTGCAGACCTCCCTGCTGTGAGCACATCCTTCCAGAATCTGGCGAGGAGCAGGGACAGCTGTGTGCCAACCCAGGAGCTGCTATGTCGCTCATGGAATCTCTTCAGGGACCTCCATCCATCACTGGACCTGAAGAGCCAAACTGCCCAAGGTTACAGAAGGAGAGCAGGCCCCTGTACTCCTGGCAAGCCCTGTACCCAGGCCCCTCACAGCACTGGGTGTGTGGCCTCCTTGCTCCTGACGTGGGCCACCTCTTATTTGCAGTGCTTGGGGTCTAGGTTGGTTCTGTTTCCGTAAGTGCCCTGGTTCCTACCCACCTTGCGGGTCAGGGCCCTCCAGTTGGTGCCTGCAAGTCCCGGCCACACACAGTCACCTTCCAAGTCAAGAGCCGCAGAAATCGCCATCCTGCCTGTTATAGCACAAGCTGGAGGCACAAGGGGGTCTGCCCCCCTCCCCTTGTGCAGTCACACTTTGGTTCTTGAATGTCTCCTATCGTGAACAATTTGGTTCTCGACCAAGGCATTTATGGAAAAAAGGTCTCTGTTGTTGAACAAATCCTTGGTTCTCAACCTGAGAACCCTGTCTTTTCTTTTCTTTTTAAGATTTTAATTATATTTTAGAGAGAGAGAAGAAGAGAGGGAGAGAAACATCAATGTGTGGCTTATCTTTAACCTCTCGCACATCCCCACCTGAGAACCTGGCTCACAACCCAGGAGTGTGCCCTGACTGGGAATTGAACCGGCAACCTTTCAGACCACTGAGCCACAATCCACTGAGCCACACCAGCCAGGGTGATCTGCTAACCCTTTCATACTGATCTGTGGGAAAAACTGATTCAGTTTTCCAATGAGATGGGGTGCATTCAGGGTTGAATGGCCATAGACAAAATGATTCCATTTTCAAAGCATTTCTCAAACAGCCTTCCAGAACAGAATTAAGTTTGAGAACCCAGGTTCCACTGTAGTGAGGAAATCCAAATCTGCCTCATTAGTCACATCCCCTGTGCCATTGCTTCTTCCTGATACTTGTTCCTGCAGTAGAGGATGCTTTTCTTAATCTGCAGCTGCCACCCACCCCTCCCTTCAATGCCATCCTGTCCTGTTCTGTTGGCACTGGCTTCCCCGCCCCACCCGGTACCATTCATGGCACTCTTGGATGTCTGGAATCTATTTTGTCTGATATAAGCATTGGTACTCCAGCTTTCTTTGTTTTGTTTTGTTTCCATTTTAATGAAATATCTTTTCCTTCTTTTAACTTTCAGTCCGTGTGTGCCTTTCAATCTGGAGTCTCTTGTAGACAGTGTATGTAGGGGTCTTGCTTTCTTATTCATTCAATCACTGTATGTTTTTTTGGAACATTTAATTCATTTTCATTTAAAGCCATTGTTGATAGATTACCTTTTTATTATTCATATTTTTATTTATTTTTCTTCTTCTTAAACAAGACCTTTTGACATTTCTTGTAATGCTGGGTTGGTGGTGATGAACTCCTTTAACTTGACTTTATCTGGGTAGCACTTTATCTTCCATTCTAATGGAAGATAATGCCTTCCATGTAAATGATATTTTTGCTGGGTAGAGTAATCTTGGACATAGGTCCTTGCCTTTCATGACTTCAAGTACTTCTTTCCAGCCCCTTCTTGCCTGCAAGGTCTCTTTTGAGAAATCAGCTGACAATCTGATGGGAACTCCTTTGTAGGTAACTGTCTCCTTTCCTCTGGCTGCTTTTAAGATTCTCTTCTTATCTTTAATTTTGAGTAATTTAACTATCATGTGCCTTGGTGTGTTCCTCCTTGGGTCCAACTTCTTTGGGTCTCTCTGAGTTTCCTGGACTTCCTGAAAGTCCTTTGCCAGATTAGGGAAGTTCTCTTTCATTATTTGTTCAAATAAGTTTTCAATTTCTTGCTCTTCCTCTTCTCCTTCTGGCAACCCTATGATTCAGATGTTGGAACATTTAAAGATGTCCTGGAGGTTCCTAAGCCTCTACTCATTTTTTTTTAATTCTTGTTTCTTCATTCTATTCTGGTTGAATGCTTATTTCTTCCTTCTGGTCCACACCATTGATTTGAGTCCCAGTTCCATTCCCATCATGGTGGGTTCCCTGTACATTTTCCTTTATTTCACTTTTCATAGTCTTCATTTTTTTCCTCTAACTTGTGACCATACTCAACCATTTCTGTGAGCATCCTGATTACCAGTGTTTTGAACTGTGTATCTGATAAGTTGGCTATCTCTTTGTTGCTTAGTTGTATTTTTTCTGGAGCTTTGATCTATTCTTTCATTTGGGCCATTTTTGTTTTGTCTCAACAACCTGTTATGTAGTAAGAGGTGAGGCCTTAGGTGTTCACCAGGGTGGGGCAACGCACGTTTCTGGTTTGTGACACTGTATGTGGGGGAGGGTCTGAGAAGGAACAATGGCACTTGCTAAGCTCTCTGCCGGATTTCAGTCACTTCCCCCGCTACCCACAAGCAAATTAGGTCCTTCTGGTGCTGATTCCCAGGGGAGGGTGGGTTTGTGTATATTCTAACACCCTGTGGGTCTCTCCAACAAGCTCTCCTGTGAGGCTGAGAGTTTTTCCTGCTGCCACCCCAACCCCCACCGGTGTTTTCAAGCAGAGGCTTGAGGCTTTATTTCCCCACTGGGACCCTGGGTTGTGGGTCTGTCTTGTTCCCCAGTTGTTCCTCCCAGTTTATCTGCATGAGAATGTGGGACTGCCAGGTCCACTAGCTGTCACCTTGCCATGAGTCCTCTCCACCCGGCTGCCTGTTTTCGTCCCTCCTACTGTCTGCGTAAGTGTTTCTTCTGTAACTCCTTGGTTGTTGGACTTCCATACAGTTCAATTTTATGTCAGTTCTGGTTGTTTTTTGTTTTCAAATGTGTTGTTCTTCTTTTGGTTGTACAAGGAGGCACAGTGTGTCTACCTGTGCCTCCATCTTAGCCTGAAGTCATTCATTGGTTAACTCTTGTATGGTCAAACCTGCAACCTTGGTGTATTGGGACAACTCTCTAACCAACTGAACTGCCTGGCCAGGAGTCTTTTTTATTTTTGCTGTTCTTATTGGGTGTTTTCTGCTTCCTCATATTCCATATCACTGATTTAATTCTCTGCTTCACCTACTGTATTGTTGATTCCCTGTAATTTATTCTTCATTTCAGGTACTATATCCTTCATTTCTGAGTGGTTCTTTTTTATGGTTTCCATGTCCTTTTTCATATTGTTGAAGTTCTCCACTATGTTCCTCTAGCATCCTTATAACCAGTGTTTTGAATTTATATCTGGTAGTTTGTTTTATTCCATTTCATTTTGTTCTTTTTCTGAAGATTTCTTCTGTTCTTTCATTTGGGACATGTTTCTCTATCTCCTTGTTTTGGCAGACTCCCTGTGTTTGTTTCTACATATTATGTAGAGCCAGACTTGATAGAGTGGTCTTTTGTAGCAGGTGTCCTGTAGGGCCCAGTGGCATAGCCTCCCCAGTCACCAGAGCTGGACACTCCAGGTGTGTCCCCTGCATGGGCTGTGTGCATTGTCCTGTTGTAGTTGAACCTTAGCTGCTGTTGGCATGTCACTAGGAGGGATTGAGGCCAATCTGCTGCAAGGATGGGCTGTGACTAAGGTAGAGGAGCTACTGCACGAGGGCCAACGCCATGGAGCAGGACTTGCTTTAGGGGGCTTTGGTGCCTACTGAGTCCACACCCTGAGTGTGTCGCTCAAGGAGGTGGTTGGGCTGTAATCCTGCATGGTCTGAAGCTGTCTGCTGGGTGCGCTGGCTCTGGGGCCTCCTAGAGGTGCAAAGTCAGTCACCACCTCTGCCCTGTCTGGGGCCACCTGGCACAGAGCAATCTGCAGGTGGCTGCTACTTGTGATGGCCTTGAAGGTGCTCAGGAGAGGCCAAGCTGTGAACCAAGGCTGGCTGACATTAGTGCCAGGCCTGAGGCCACTTAGCAAGAGGTGCGGGGGACAGAGGGGTCAGATGCTGCTTGTTTGAGAGATTTTAGGAAAGTCCAAAGCATAAGCCAAGAGAGGCCATTTATATGGAAAAGCCACTGGAGATTTGAGTGGACCTGAGGGTGGGGGAAACAGTGTGAGCCAGGAGACTCAGACATGGCACCTGCCTGCCGGTTCTGTGGGGGAAAGCTCAGCAAAGGAAGAGTGGCTTCTGCCAGCATCTCATATGGCAGAGAGCTGCCTGTCTATCCCTTGCTCTGAAACCAGACAATTCAGTTCCTCCCCTTGTATCCTTGGCATCTTTTGAGCTGTTGCTTTAGTGCTGGAGCTCAGAGCAAGTGAGTCAGAGAAAGGCCATGCACAAGCCCTTTAAGAGGAGCACCTAAGACTCCAGTGAACATCTGTCTCACTCAGCCACAATCCCTGCTGGTTTTCATAGCCAGAAGTTATGGGGACTTCTCTTCCCACCACTAGAACCCTGAGCTGGGGGTTCTGATGTGGGGTTGGGAGCCCCCCCTCCTTAGGAAGGACCTTCTGTACCTGAGATACCCCTGCCAATTTCTAACCGCCACATGTGGGTGTGGAACCAGCCTGTTCCCTGTCTCCACCACATCCACCAGTTTCAATGCGGTTACAGGACTTCTGCTCAGCAAGATTTCAGGCATCCTGAATGCAGGTTGTGCTGTAATTTAGTGGTAAGTTTGATGTGGTTGTGGGATGCTCTGAGTACTGCGTTTACCTGTGCCTCCATCTTCACAGGCAGTCTTAAGATTTCCCTGATAACATTTTCTTTTCTCCAAATTACTTCATTGTAAGAATATAGCATATAATACCTATGACAAAACATGTGTAAGTCAACTGTTTATGTTATCAGCCAGACCTCTGATAAACAGTAGGCTATTATTAGTAGTTAAATTTGGGAGGAGTCAAAAGTTATATATATGGATTTTTTTAAAAACTGCGTAGGAAGTTGGCACACTTCACCCCTGAGTTGTTCCCAGGCCATTTGTATTGACTTCTAGGGGGATGTCTAACATGCCACTGACTAGTGACCTCACTAGGGGGACAAGCCCCCGACCCTGTGGAGGTGTGTGTGTCTCACCAAGTCCTCTGCTGTGCTCGGCACTTCCTGCTCACCAGGTTAGTTCATATGACATCGTCAATGCCATGGACAAATGTGATGTTGGCAGCTGCCAGAGTCAAGTCTCCCCTAAACCATCCATGACAGGGTGGAACGAGTGAAGTAGTCCTGACACAACACTGGATTTGTAGTGGTGTTCATCCTGTGTGAGAACAAACTGCTGTGACTCTCTTTTCAGATGGAATCATAAAGAACACATTCCATGGCTGCACATATTTTTGAGCCCATGTTATCTGCTCAGATAACATACATATCTAGTATAGCAGGAGGAGGGGCAGGAGGTAGAGTAAGAGCAGAGGAGGAATAGGAAGAGGAAAAGTAGGAGTAGTAAGATCAGGAACAGGAAGAGTAAGAGCTGGTGGAGGAGGAGCAGGGGGAGCAGGAACAAGGGGAGGAGCAGGGGAACAGGAACAGGAGGAGCAGGAGCAGGGGGAACAGGAACAGGAGAAGCAGGGGGAACAGGAGGAGGAGCAGGAGGAGGAGGGGCAGGAGTAGGAGGAGCAGGGGGAGCAGGAGCAGGGGGAGCAGGAACAGGAGGAGGAGCAGGAGGAGGGGGAGCAGGAGCAGGAGGAGCAGGAGCAGGGGGAACAGGAACAGGAGGCAGAGCAGGAGGAGAAGGGGCAGGGAGAACAGAAGCAGAGGGAGCAGAAGCAGGAGGAGCAGGAGTCAGCAGCAGCACAAGAGGAGCAGAAGGAGGAGAAGCAGAAGGAAAAGGAGCAGAAGCAGGTCAACAAAAGCAGGTCCCTGTGGTGGGCATCTGTGTCTACTGTTGTCACCCAGTACAAATTAGAGGTTCAGCCAAGAAAAGATATATTGTCATAGTTAAGAGCTATGGCACTCACTGGTTCTTCACTCATTCTCAGAGCACCAGGTACCTCCTCAGTGCTGAGGGCATGTGGCACTGAGCCTGATAGACTTAGCCCCAGCTCTTGGGAGTGGCCAGGTAGTGGAAGTCCCTCTGCCCTGGCTTCCAGTCCCTGTGACCTTGGGCACAAACTTTCTACCTCTGAGCCTCAGCTACTCCTTCTGCAAAGCAGGACCTCTGGGGTGCACCCCGCAAGAATCTCACATGACTCAACAGCACAGCACCGCTGAGCCCAAGAACGTTGTTGTTGGTGACGTCTTCAAATAACTAATGGACCACATGCTGGAATCATCTGGGCTTTCCCATGCCCTCTGTCCCACTCTCATCCAGCTCCCAGGAAGTGCCTTCCATAACACTGCAGGGCGGAGGGAGGAGCTTCTGCTGTGCCTGGAGGCGACATAACATCTAAGGCGGCATAGCCTGTGCTTGTTCAACGATCAGAAAAGCTCAGCTTGAGGAGGAGGCCAGGTGCTAAAAGATTGTCTCCTCCCACATGAAGTTCCCTTTCAACTGGCCGCTGCAGATATTAGTAGCTGTTCATCATTTAGACCTGTGATGCCATCATAGGCTCACTTCTCTTTCACATATTAACTGGAATTCATCTGTAAAGAAAAAAATCTCCCCACATCTATAGTTTAGTCATCCTGATACACGGTTCGAACAAGCAAAGCTGGATAAATGCTACATTGTATGTATACATATTTTAAATATACTTGTGTATATATGTATGTATGTATATATTTTAAATTTATGTTTATTATGATGTTTTGACATCTTAAAAGCCCTGTCTGTCTGGCGGCAGACTTTCTCCCCTAGGGCTCGCCCGTTCTGAGAGAGAGCAAGCTGAGCTGAGAGCAGACCTTTGATTATACAAACTAACCAATCCAGAGCCAGACCGCCTCCATCTGCCCAGTACACCAGAGGAAGTAGTATCCCTCTGATATAATCACTCCAGGGCCAGGTGCCAGGAAGCTAGAGATCACTCCTACAGTTAGAGCCCACCAAAATGATTAAATTAGCCAATCCTAAACTGCTGACCCTGTCCTGTCTTGCATTTCCTGTGGAAACTACAATAGTGGCTCTGGCTTAGACTTTCCCTGTTACTGCTGTCTTCTGCCTCTTGACCACCCTGGTGGTTTCCCATGTGGCCCTGTGTCTCTAGGACCCGTAAGTATAATGAACTGTGTTCCCCTGAGCCTCTCTATGTCTCCTCTTGTGGCCACACATGACTGATCATGTCATAAAAGAATATAAAACAAATGCTTATTTCTTCAGTTTTATTTGTCAATTGTTGAAGGAATGAGTTAGTCCTTAAGCAACCTCCAAAGGTATCCAGTGAGGTTTGTAACTATCATTATGAATTCATGAAAGTTTAAATAGATATAGATTTGATGTGTCTCAATAAAGTGCAGCCATTATTCTTTACTGATGCACAAATTGTCCCTTCTGTTCTATGTTTTGAACAATGATGAGGTCATAAAGCATATAGGCTTTAAGCCCAGGGCAAATAAAATCTAGACAGCTCTGGCTGGTATGGCTCAGTGGATTGAGTGCCAGCCTGAGAACTGAGAGGTTGCCAGTTCGATTCCCAGTCATGGCCCGTGCCTGGGTTGTGGGCCAAGTCCCCAATTGGGGGCATGTGAGAAGCAACCAATCAATGTATCTCTTACACATTGATGTTTCTTCCCCTCTCTTTCTTCCTCCCTTCCCTTCTCTCTAAAAGTAAATTTTAAAATATCTTAAACATAAAAAAAGAAGATCTTGCCAGAATTTTAATTATGTTGTCTTGTTTTCTATTTATGAAAACCAGATATTGATTTAATTTTAATGGTGGTGACAAAAAGCTTATTTTAAAGAAAAATATTAACAATCCTCAATATTTACTAATAAAACAAATCCAGCAACATTAAAAAGGATTATGTACCATGACCAAGTGGAAATTACAATAGCAATGTAAGGTTGGTTTAACACTAAAAAATCCATTGATATGCCCTGACCAGTGTGGATCAGTTGGTGGGAGTGTTGTGCTGCATTAAAAAAAAAAGTTGGGGATGCTAAAATTGTCAAAAACATATTAGCAAACCAAAACAGCAATATAGTAAAAAGGTCATACACCGTGATCAAGTGGGCTTTATTCCAGGAATGCAAGGTTGGGACATTTGCAAACCAATAAATGTGATTCACCACAAAATGAATGATAAAAACCACATGCTCATATCAATAGATGAAGAAAAAGCCTTTGATAAAACCCAGCACCCATGATAAAAACTCTCAGCAAGGTGGGAATAGAGGGAGCATACCTAAACATAATAAAGGCCATATACAACAAGTCCACTGTCAACATCATACGCAGTGGGCAAAACTACAAGGTTCCCCTTCAGACCAGGAACAAGACAGGGATGTCCGCTTTCACCACTCTCATTCAAAATAGTACTGGAAGTCCTAGCCACACTAATCAGACAAGAAGAAATAAAAGGTATCCAAATTGGAAAGGAAGAAGTAAAATTGTCTTTCTTTGCAGATGATGTGATACTGTACATAGAGAACCTTAAAGATTCCATGAAGAAACTCCTAGAACTGATAAATGAATTCTGCAAAGTAGTAGGATACAAAATTATATCTAGGAATCAGTTGCTTTTTTATATTAAAAAAAGGTATTTTTATATGCCAATAATGAACTATCAGGAAGGGAAATGAAGAAAACAATCCATTCACAATTGCTTCAAAAAGAACAAAATACCTAGGAATGAACCTAACCAAGGACATAAAAGACCTGTACTCAGAAAATTATAAGACATTGAAGAAAGAACTTGAAGAAGTTTGGAAAAGATACAAATAAGTGGAAGCACATGCCATGTACATGGATAGGAAGAATTAACATCATTAAAACGATGAGTCCATGCTGATCAAAACAATTCCATTCAATACAATTCCTATCAAGTTTCAAATGATGTGTTTCCCAGAACTAGAACCAATATTTCAAAAATTTATACAGAATCACAAAAGGCCTACATAGCAACAGCAATTCTGAGAAAGAAGAACAAAGTTAGAGGAAACACACTACCTAATATCAAACTATACCATTAAGCCATAGTAATAAATCACATGGTACTGGTATAATAACAGACACATAGATCAATGGAACAGAAAAGAGAGGCCAAAATAAACCCATACCTTTCTAGTCAGTTAATATCTGACAGAGGAAGTAAGCACATACAATGGGCTAAAGATACTTTGTTCAATAAATGGTGTTGAGAAAACTGGAGAGATACATGCAGAAAAATGAAACTAAACCACCTTCTTACACCACACACAAGAATAAATTCAAAATTAATTAAAGACTTAAATATTAGACCCTAGACTATAAAAATCCTAAAAGAAAACATAGGAAGTAAAATCTTGAACATTGCTTATAGCAAAATTTTATCTGATATATTTCTCCTCAGGCAAGGAAAGCAAAAGGAAAAATAGGCATATAGGACTACAGCAAACTAAAAAGGTTTTGCACAGCAAAAGAAACAAAAGACGAGCTACAGAGTGGGTAGCTCTGGGAGAGCTACAGAGTGGGAGAATGTATGTGACAATACATCTGATACAGAGGTTAATATCCAAAATTTATAAAGAACTTGCAAAATTCAACACCAAAAAAATGAACAATCCAATTAAAACATGGGCAAAGAGGAGTATGAGTTCTGGCCGAGATGGAGGTGTAGGTAGACACTCTGTGCCTCTTCCCACAACCAAAGAAGGACAACAACAAACATAACAACAAAAAACAACCAGAACTAACAGAAAATCAAACTGTATGGAGGTCCAACAAAATGGAGTTAAAGAAGAAACATTCATCCAGACTGGTAGGAGGGGCAGAGATGGGCAACAGGGTGGTGAAGACTCATAGCAGGGCTACAGCTGGAAGGCCAGTCAGTCCCACATTTGGGTCCAAATAAACCGAGATGAACAACTGGGGAGCAAGACAGACCACACAACCCAGGGTTCCAGTGTGGGGAAATAAAGTCTTAAAACCTCTGACTGAAAAAATCTGTGGGTATTGCGGCAGCGGGAGGCATTCAAAGCCACCCAGCAGAGTTTGTTGGAGAGATCCATAGAGTCATAGAAGGTAGACAAGCCCACCGACCCAGGAATCAGCATCAGAAGAGCCCAATTTGCTTGTGGGTAGCAGGGGAAGTGAATGAAAGCAGGCAGAGAGCTAAGAAAGTGACACTGTTCCTTCTCAGACCCCTACACTATATACAGTGCCACATGCAGTGATGTGGGTTGCCTTGCTCTGGCAAATGACTAATGCTGCACCCCTTACTACACAATAGGTGTGCCCAGACAAAAAAAAAACTATCGTCCAAATGAAAGAACGGATCAAAGCTCCAGAGAAAATATAACTAAGCAAAGAAGAGATAGCCAACCCATCAGATGCACAGTTCAAAACACTGGTAATCAGGATGCTCAAAGAATTAGTTGAGTATGGTAACAAAATAGAGGGAAAAATGAAGGCTACGAAAAGTGAAATAAAGGAAAAGGCACAGGGAACCAACAGTGATGGGAAGGAAAATGAGGACTCAAATCAGCAGTTTGGACCAGAAAGAAGAAATAAACATTTGACCAGAACAGAATGAAGAAACAAGAAGTCAAAACAATGAAGAGATGCTTAGGAACCTCTGGGACAACTTGAAATGTTCCAACATCAGAATTGTAGGGGTGCCAGAAGGAGAAGAGGAAGAACAAGAAATGGGAAACTTACTTTATAAAATAATGAAAGAGGACTTTCCCAATCTTGCAATGGAAATGGACTTCCAGGAAGTCCAGGAAGCTCAGAGAGTCCCAAAAAAGTTGGACGCAAGGAAGCACACACCAAGGCACATCATAGTTAAATTACTCAAGATTAAAGATAAGGAGGGAATCTTAAAAGCAGCCAGAGGAAAGGAGACAGTTACCTACAAAGGAGTTCCCATCAGATTGTCAGCTGATTTCTCAAAAGAGACCTTGCAGGCAAGAAGGGGCTGGAAAGAAGTATTCCAAGTCATGAAAGGCAAGGACCTATGTCCAAGGTTACTCTATCCAGCAAAGCTGTCATTTAGAATGGAGGGACAAAGTGCTTCCCAGATAAGGTCAAGTTCAAGGAGGTCATAATCACGAAACTCTTATTATTATATGTTCAAAGGACTTATCTAAGAAAAAGATAAAAAATATGAACATTAAAATGACAACAAACTGACAACTATCAACCAAACTTAAAACAAAATAAAACGAAACAAAACAAAACTAAGCAAATAACTAGAACAGGAACAGAAACACAGAAATAGAGATCACATGGAGGGTTATTAGCAGGGGAGGGGGAGGAGGGAAAAAGGGGTAAAAGGTATAGAGAATAAGTAGCATAAATAGGTAGAAAATAGACAGGGGAACTTAAGAATAGTATGGGAAATGAAGAACCAGAGAACTTGTATGTATGACCCATGGATATGAATTAAACGAGGGGAACGCTGGTAGGGGTGCGGGGGTGGAGGGGAATAAAGGGGGGGGAATGGGACACCTGTAATAGCATAATCAAAATATATTTAAAACAATAAATAAATAAAAATAAAATCTTTAAAAAACCCTCAATACCAACCAAAAAAAAGCAATCCAATTAGAAAATGGGCAAAGGACCTGAACAGACACTCTTAGAGGACATACAGTTGGTCAATAACATATGAAAAGATTCTCATCATCACTAATCATCAGAGAAAATGCAAATTAAAACCACAATAAGATATCACTCCACACGTGTTAGAATGGCTGTCATCAATAAATCAACAAACAGCCCTGGCTAGTGTGGCTCAGTGGATTGAGTGCCAGCCTCTGAACCAAAGGGTCACTGGTTGGATTTCCAGTCAGGGCACATGCCTGGGTTGTGGGCCAGGTCCCCAGTAAGGGGTGTGAGAGAGACAACCACACCTTGATGCTTCTCTCCCTTTCTTTCACTCTCTCCCTCTCTCTAAAAACAAATAAACTTTTTAAAAAAATAAATCAACAAATAACAAGTGTTGGTGAGGATGTGAAGAAAAGAGAAACCTTTTGCACTGCTGGTGGGAATGCAGACTGGTACAGTTACTGTGGAAAGCAGTATGGAAATACCTCAAAACAAAAGATTAAAAATGGTTCTGTCTTTTGACCCAGCGATGCTGAGTCAAATCGCTGAAGAAATTTAAAACCCTAATTTGAAAGAACATAAGCACCCCTGTGTTCACTGCAGTGTTACTTATAATTGCCAAGATATGGAAGCAGCCCAGTGCCCATCAGTAGATGAGTGGATAAGACAACTATGGGACATTTACATGATGGGATACTCCTCAGCCATGAAAAAGAAGAAAAATTTACCCATTGTGACAGTAAGGATGGACCTGGAGAACATTATGCTGAGTGAGATAAGCCAGTCAGAGAAAGACAAGTACCATATGATTTCACCCATATGTGGAATCTAGTGAACGCACTGAACTGGCAGGTACAAAAGAGGCAGACGCATAGATAGAGAGCGGGTTGACAGCTGTCGGTAGGGAGGTGGAGGGATTGAGCAAAAGAGAAAAAGAGCTGTGCGTTTTTATCACCCCAGTCAGATTCCTCACCCTCACAGCCCCAGGCCGCCCCTAATCTGTTCTCCATCTCTATTGCTTCCCCTTTTCTGGCCGTTTTACATCATGGAAATCATACACTATGTGGTCTTTTGTGTCTGGCACACTAAGCATGTTTCCGAGGCCTTTGTAGTATTTTACAGGACAGTTGGTGATACCTGAATAAGATACTTAAAATGGCTGATAATATTGCATCAATATTAATTTCTTAGTTTATATAATGGAAAAATGGTTATATAAAATTTCAGTATTAGAGGAAACTGGGTGAAGGGTATGTGGGAACTGTGCTATTTTTGCAACTTTTTTGTTTCTTTTTTTTTTTTAAAGATTTTATTTATTCTTTCTGGCTGGTGTGGCTCAGTGGATTGAGTGCCATCCTGTGAACCAAAGGGTTGTGAGCCAGATTGCCAGGTGGGGGTGCAGGAGAGGCAACCACACACTGATGTTTCTCTCCCTATTTCCCTCCCTTCCCCTCTATCTAACAATAAATAAATAAATACATACATACATAAGTAAATAAATAATCTTTTTTTAAAAAGGATTTTATTTATCTATTTTCAGAGAGAGGAAGGGAGGGAGAAAGAAAGGGAGAGAAACATCACATGCCCCCTACTGGAGATCTGGCCCATATCCCAGGCATGTGCCCTGACTGGGAATCAAATCTGCAACCGTTTGGTTCACAGGCTGCAACTCAATCCACTGAGCCATACCAGCTGGGGCTGTTTCTGTAAGTAAAATAATTTCAAAATAAATCTTCTGTTTTTCTTTTTCTTCTTCTTTCTTTTTAGCTTAAGCTTATGGTCTGAGTTGTGCAATCCTTATGATGGTCTAGCATACCAAAGTTGTGATTTCTTTTCTATGTAATGCTTCTGATGGCCTTTCTACTCCCCAGAGGTCTTTGGTGAGCTCAGCCTCCAGAATGTTCTCCAGGGTCATGTGGGGGCTGTAGTGCAGAGGGCATGGGTCCCGAGTCACAGAGGCCCATTCTGCCTGGGTTCAGGGGGAACTTTTCTCACTTCCCTCCTGATGACGTGGGGCTGCTCAGCAGGGGGTGGGGGTGGGGGCTGGTGCCTGGAGTTAGGCTGCCCCTCTGTTGCCAGAGCAGACTTCGCCCAGGCTGGGATCTGAGAGGCCAGGCCAGCCCAGAGGGAGGGAGGTGCAGACCCAGGGCCTTGGGGACGGCTGCAGGGCTGCAACCCGGGACTTCCTCAGAACTGCTCTTTGTTCTTGGTCAGCTTCCTGTTGCCAAAGCAAAAGCGTGTGAACTCAGAGGGAGGATATTGAGGCCTCAGAACAAACCAGAGCTTGGCAGAGGAAAGGACCTGAACACGTACAGGAACCCATGGACACACGCTCAGGACACAGACGGTCTGCGGTTCACTCCCAAGCACTGGGACCCTGAGAGGGACACATGGAGTGGCACAGGCTGACCGACAGGCACGCACTGCACACAGACTCACTCGGTGCACAGGCCCCGCTCCAGCATGTGCCCCACCCTTCAGGAGACTCGGGCTGCAGGGGCAGCCAGGACAGGGTCTGTGGTCAGGGCAGGTCTCAGGGAGGAAGGCAGAAGGCTGAGTGGGCAGCCAGAGGGCTACAGGACGCACCTGACATGTGTTCCCTGCTGCTCCCGTCCACGTCTGAGCCTCTGTTAGCCATCCGTTCACTGAGCTCCTACTGGTCAGACCTGGAGCCCCTGCCCTGCCCTTGAGGAGCCTGCCATGCTGCCAGCGGGGGGAGCAGCTGGTTGGGGTGGGGGCAGGGGGGCCAGAATGGCCACTCACTGGCATTGGCTAGGTGAGGAGAGTAAAAGGGGTACACAGCCTTCAGAATGGAACCTGGCCTTGGAGCAGCAGGAAGGGAGGCGGGGGTGGGGTACAAAGGCATGGAGGTGAGGGGGGGCAGGCCACCATGGTGACCCAGGCCTGCTGCGGACCCAGCAGCTCTGTGCCTGCCCCTCTACAGTGCTGCCCGTGCTTGCTTGTGGCCCTGCCTCTCCTGCTGGTGCTAGTGTGCCGGTCTGTGCTCTGCCGCCACTCACCAAACCCACTTCAAAGGGGCGTGAACCAAAAGGAGAAGAGGGCTCACTGTGCAGACAGGCTGGACAGCTGGCCCAGGTGAGGCCGCTTCCCTCCTGTTACAGAGGCTCTATCCCCCTCAGGCTGGTGTGCACCTGCACCTCCAGCCGCCTTCAGCAATCTCCCTCCTCACCCTGAACTCCCTTTTCTGAAGTTCTAAGGAAGTTTCCAGAACTTCGTCTCACTGCCTTGAGTCAGCCTTGGCTCTACGGTCACTTTTGGTTCCAATATCCTTCCCCAGTCCTGGGAGAGGAAGGGGCAGCTTTGTCCAGAACACAGGACCTACGTATGGGGAGGGTCAGGGCCTCGGGAAGGAGGGCTGCAGGCAGGCAGAAATCGCAGGGGACTGGCCTGGGGTCAGAGGCCCAGAGAGGATGAGTTCAGCTGTCCCCACTGGGCTCGCCCACGCCGTTAGGGTACCTGCAGGACTGCCCAGGTACAGAGCCTGGGTGGCTGTGAGGTGGGCGGGCAGCAGGCTTTCTGACAGAAAGTGAGCCCTCAGCTGTGCCCAGTGTGGGCTGTTGGCTTGGGTGGGCCTGCAGTCAGAGTTGCAAGTTACAAAACAGCCCTGTTTGGGTGGTGGGGAAAGAAATAAGTGGGTGTGGATGAGTAGGAGGCAGGTCTGGGCTGGAAACCCATGAAGTGCCTTTGACCTGTGCCCGGGTGAGATATGACTGGGACAGGGTGGGGCTTGGAAGGGGGCACTGGGAGTGAGTGTGAGAGAGTGGGACTTGGTGACGGATGGGAAGCAGTGGTCCTGGGCGACGGATGGGAAGCAGTGGTCCTGGGCACCCAGATAGGAGACTGGTTTCCTGAAAACAGACCTAGGACAAGGGGCGGTCTGGAGGGCCAGGTGGGACCTGCTGAGGGTGCAGGGCCTGGGAAACACGAGGATAACATGGTGGCTGGACACACCTGAGGCTGGAGCACAGCCGGGTGGACTTCTGTCAGCGTGGGGCTTGGCACAGGAGCTAGGAAAACTGGGAGGAAGTGGCCAGGCTGTCCCAGCCAGCTGCTCACTCCCGCCCAGATTCCTCTGACCCTAGTTCCGTCTGTTCAGTCTGACCAGGCTCCCTGCCTCTCTCTGGCCGTGGTCACGCCCTGCCCCTCAACCCCCTCCATCTTGAAGGGGCGGGAGAAAGGCCGCTTCTCCTCTCCTGGGCCAGCCTCTGAGCCGCAGCTAGGCCAGGGCTGATAAGAGTTTGAAGCTACCCCCTTCCATACCTGCAGACCCGACAGAGCCACCGGCATCACCATGAAGGATGAAGTGGCTCTTCTGGCCACTGTCACCCTCCTGGGAGTCCTGTTGCAAGGTGAGCTGGCTCCTGTTTGGGAGGTGGGTGGGCCTCACACCCTGCAGCCTGCCCTCTGCCCTGTAGGTCCTGGGAGGTATTGGAGGGCCTGGGGCCCAGGTAAGGGGCAGAAGTGGGGCCTCCGGCCCAGTCTCCAGGGTCCGAACTCTTCTAACCCCACTGACTCTGCTACTGGAGGCTAGGATGTCCTGGGACTTAGGGGCAGAGGTAAGCCCTTGAAGGAATGTCTGCAAGAGGAACTGTGAAACCCTTGGCAGGAACCAAGGCTGACAGGGCAGCCAGATAGACACAGGCCCCAGAGGAGCGGCTGAAGTAGGCACACCAGACACTGAGCAGTTGCAGTGGTGGCACCTCAACCAGCATAAAAAACCCTTGAGGAGACTAGGGGCTTCCAGGGAACAGAGGTGTGCCAGGAGGAATGGGCGGCCTGGCACCGGGTGCCCAAGCATGACAGACATGGGCCTGCTGCAGCCCTGCTACTGCCAGGCCCCACCCTCTCCGGCTGTCCCCTCTCCGGGTGTCCCAGCAGGAAAGCCCCATTCCTGGGCCTTGCCTTCAAAGGTGCCCTCTCAGTGGTGGGACCCCGTGGAGCTGGACACGGTTTTAACTTTCCAGGCCCCAAAAGATGCCAGCTTGGTGCCCTTCTCAGACTGGCTGTTGAGGACACATTCCTGAGTCAGATGTCCCCACTGCTTGAGACACCACAGTATATTGGGCTAGGACAAGACAGCCTGGGGGACAGGCCTGAAGAAGCCTGGCTGACTCATCAGCAAGCTTGACCCTCATCCCCTGGTCCTACAGTCACAGGGTCTCCCCACACTGTGTGGGCCTGGCCACCCCTGGAACCCACAGTGCACCAAGGGCTCCAGAGCCACAGGACTTGCAGGAAGATAGCCAGGGACACCCACCTTCGGAGCTGGGTGTGGTGAGGGCCTGGTCTGGGGTTAAAAGAAGGGACCCTACAATGCAGATCGCCTAGGGCAAGCCTGCCTGTGCTGGAAGGAAGGTGGCAGAGCCCTTGGGGGCCTGGGGTTGGACAAGAACATCCAGGCTGCAATGCTGGGGGCCAGGGGAGAGTGTGTCTGTTAGATTTGGGCCCAAGTACCTGCACAGAGAAACCGAAACAGGAGGCCACGCCAGTGTGGAAGTGCAGGAACCCCCACCAAGAGCCATAACTAGAGAGGGGACAGGAGGAGCTGGGCATTTACTTGTATTTTGCAAGTCAAATGGTTTCCAAGCAAAGTCTAAACGGCCTGCCCAGGGCAGGTGTCCCTGTGACTGGCATCCCCTTCCCCTACACTCCCAGGGTGCCCCAGGATGCACCCTGCCCTTCCCACTGAGCATCACGGATGCAGGGCAAGCCTGGAGCAAAGCGGGGAATGGAGGTCCCCTGGAGAGTGTAGTCCCACGAGTTCAGTGTGGAGGCAGGAGTAGAAGGTGCGACTCCAGATGGGAGGCGGGGCCCGGGGGGAGGCTGCGGGCATCAGGTGGCCAGACCTGACTCCAATCCCCTTTGCCCCCAGCCTACTTCTCCCTGCAGGTAATCTCGGCACGCAGGGCCTTCCGCGTGTCGCCGCCGCTGACCACCGGCCCACCAGAGTTCGAGCGCATATACAGAGCCCAGTGAGACGCAGCAGGAGGGGGCGAGGCGGGGTGTGGAGCTAGGGAGCCCTGGGCCGCAGGGTCCAAGGCCCGGGTGGATGCCCTCACACCGCCCCACCCCCACCGCAGAGTGAACTGCAGCGAGTACTTCCCACTGTTCCTTGCCACGCTCTGGGTGGCCGGCATCTTCTTTCACGAAGGTCTGGGAGCAGGGCAGGGGTGAACACACCTGGGCCCCAAAGTTCCCCGCACCAGTGAGTTTATGCCACCCCGTCCGGCCCTCCCCTAGGTGCGGCGGCGCTGTGCGGCCTAGCCTACTTGTTCGCGCGCCTCCGCTACTTTCAGGGCTACGCGCGCTCGTCACAGCAAAGGTGAGAACCAGTGCAGGGAAAGGCGGCTATTGTGCTGGGTTGTGACAGCCGGGGCCTACGGCTGATGGCACCTGGGAACTGGCCTGATTCCGGACCATTTTGGGAGCTAGGGGAGAGGGATGGGGTGGAAGTCCTGGTCGGGCTGCTGGACCGGGTGGGGCGGGGCTACGAGCTGGGGGCGGGGCTGCCACCCAGCCCGGCTCTGCCCCGCCCCCCCCGCTGAGCTCTGCCTGCAGGCTGGCCCCGCTGTACGCGAGCGCGCACGCGCTCTGGCTGCTGGTGGCGCTGGCGGCGTTGGGTCTGCTACTCCACTTCCTCCCGGCCTCGCTGCGCTCCGCACTTCTGGACAACATCGGGACACTGCTGCCCAGCGCCTGAGTCCGAGGACGCGGGGTCTGCGGGGCTGGAGAGGAGCTGGGCCACCTGGAGAACGGGGGAGGGGTGGTGGTGGCCGTGCTTGCCCTTATTCCAGGCCCTAATTAAAGTGCTTGTGACCAGATTCCTAAGGCTCTCTGGGTCAGATGAGGTGGAGCCTGGCGGGTGGGAACCTGAGGTGCGGCCCAGCCGTGGGCCGCAGCAGTCGGGTGGGCTTCCTGGGGGCAGTGGGAACCAGGCCGAGAAAGGAAAGGGGCCTCCCCCGGGTGGGGTCGATGTGGTCCCAGATCCGTCCATTTCCGCCCTGCTCTGGGACCACGGAGCAGGACAGCCAGCCCGCAGACGCTCGCTCTTGCTGAGGTCCACCCCATGGCCCCTACTCCCTGCGATCAGCGCTCTCCTCACCTGCCCCTATTCCTCGCCCCCTGGTCTTCATAGCTGACCTCAGGAACCCTTTCTTGTCAGCACTCAGTCCCTGCCATCTAGAATAGCAGAGGTGTTTGGGGCACGCTGCCACAGAGCCGTGAGGAGCATAGACGTGGGCCGTGTCCTTGTGATAGCGCTTTCAAGAAAAAGTCCAGGTGCTTTGAGGGACCAGACTCCGCGAGGGGCGGGGGCGGGGGGGTTGACGCGGTGGCTACTGGCCGGAAATAACGTCAGAAAAGAAAAAAAGGTGACTTGTAGCCAAGTCGGCAGGGGAGAAGCTTTTCAATCAGGGCAACATTGAGGGCAATGGCCCCGAAGTGGACAGGAGACCCTAAAATGTGTCAGAAACTGTGTAAGGGTGAGCGGGGCCTTGGGGGCCCACGAGGGCAAGGCTGAGACCAGCGAAGGAGGAACAAGGAGGTGGGGAGATGTTTGGGTTAGAAAGGCCCCCACCTCAGGCAGTTGGGGTGGGTAATGGAAGGTAGCAGCGTTTGAGGGTCCTCGTGGAGTCTTCGGGGGCCAGGGCCTCAGATTCCACAGGGCTCCACCCATGAGCATGCAGATCCTCCAAGTTGTCCCAGAACCTAGACCAAACTGTCCTGGGAAAATGGGATTAAGGTAGTAAGGAGCTGTGCAGAGGTTGCAGCAGGGTGACATCACCTGGCCGCTGTCCCCCTCCACCAGCTGGGGCTCAGAGCACCAGGCAGGAGGCACATACTTTGTTAACCCTTTATTACAAGTCACGTTCTTATAGAAGTATATGTGGACTTAAGTGAAAAAATCAAATGTATCCAAGAATAAAAAACACAGCACATAAAGTAGTATATGCATTCCAGTGTTCGCGCCGGAGACAGCAGGCGCCCAGGAAAACGCTCTTCCAAAACGGCCTGGCTCAAGCCAGCCGGCTGCGAACGGTTCAGGGCGGCACAGGCCAGCCTCAGGCACAGTGTGGGGGCCACCGCTTCCTCCCGCGGCCGGGCGGGCAGGCAGCACCGGCTCCTGGGGTGTCCGGGCCAGCGGCGACCCCAGGCTGCTGAGAGGTACCAGGAACAACCCCTCAGGCTGGGTGGACCACCTCTGGCCCTGGGGACAGCAGCGAAGACATCCCTGGCGTCCTGGGCTTCAGGGCCAGTCCTCAGAAGCCCTCCCTTAGTCAGCCTTTTTCAGGAAGATCTGAAAGAGCCGGCCGGGGTCAGCAGGGGCCACAGAGCCGGATCGTGGCTACTGGGAACAGCCCCTGGTTCCCTGTGCCCGCCTCACCTCGCTCAGAATGACCCACACCGGTGAGTCTGTCTGGATGGAGAGGCGCAGTGCTTCCAGGGGACCGAAGGCTGGGTCCACCTCACCCTCAGCCACGCCTTTGTAGAAGGAGCCTGGGAGAGGACAGCACGGAGAACTTGCCCCAGGACCTCTGCTCGGTCTAGGCTCTCCCCCCACCTCTGCCTGCCTGACCCCACTCACCTATCTGGAGGTAGCCGTCAGGGCTCCGAGGGTACCGGAGAGTCGCCGAGCGGCCCTCCTGCAGGGTCTCTTTGTCCGCCTGTGGGCTCTGGGGGTAAAATCGAGGGGCTGCAGCCAGGGGCTGTGGGAGAGGCCAGCCTCAGGTAACAGCCACACCCCACAACACTCACATCAAAGGGCAGCACCTCCACAGAAGTGTTGAAGAGCTTGTCTTCTGGGTGCTCGATGTTCCCACTGCGGAAGAAGAACCTGCAGCCAGGCAGGCCTGTGAGCTGCTGCAGGGTGGGCACTGCCCAGGAATGCTGCCCAGCAGAGCAGAGGCTGGGCCTGGGCCTGGGCCTGGGTGGTGGGCCAGGCTGGCCACCAGGGCCAGGCGAGGTTACCGAGGCTGTGCAGGGTAACCAGGGCCTTCCTCATCCAGACGAGGGTGATAGGCAATATCTCTGAGCCCCTGTGTCCTGTCTGTCGTAGTCTTTACAGAGTAGCTGCCATTACCCACCCTACTCTTCAGACAAGGAAGCTGAGGCATGGCAGGGAGGGTTGAGGAATTTGCTGGGGGTCAGAGAAATATGTGGCAAGGCCTGGACCCTGGCAGCCACCCTGCCCCTCCTCCCAGGGGGCCTGTGGGTGCTGTCACTAACCGCTCAAGACGCAGTGGCTGGAAGAAGCGGAAGCGGATGAAGTCCCCTGCAGCAGGTGTGAAGGCCCAGAAGAAATCCTCGCGCAGGTAGGCCTTCTCCAGGGTGAAGTGCTGGTATGTCTTGAGGCTCGTGCTCACTTCCGCAGGGGGGTTCACGTGTTCCTTCCGCAGTGCCTGCTTCCCGAAGTCCTTGTCCTGTGGTACCACAGGGACAGTGGGGCTGGAGTGGGGCCTGGCCTGGCCCTATCGGCCCCTCGTTCCATGCCCAAGGAAGTTTTGCCCCTACTCGGCCAGGCTCACATAAGGCCCCGCCCACCTTCAGTTTCTGAATCTTGCCGGCCAGGGAGGAGTGCGTGCCCACGTGCTGGAAGAGGGACGGCTTGAAGCGGATGCGGAGGTTGGCCTTCTGCCGGTCACAGTGCTTCTGCGGAGGGAGGGTGACACTCCAGGCCTGAACTCGTGCCCCTCCTCAGAGGACAGGGCTTTATCTTCTCGAGTCAGGAGCGTGCCTGCAGGCCAGGTCCCCAAGGGAGGCTGTGGGCCCCGCTGCCCAGCCTGTACCTGTCAGCCCCTGCTCACCGCGTCCTTCTCAGGGTTGCAGACCTTCACCCACAGAATATGGTCCAGGAGCCAGTCGATGGGCTTGTCCCGGTAGAACATGAGGATAAACTCCACAATCAGGCTCAGGTCCAGCGACTTGAACATCTTCCCTGATGGGAAACGTGGGGGGAGGGGGTGCTGAGTGGGCAGCTCTGCCCTGCCCTACTTCCTCGCAATCCCTGTGGGAGCCACTGGGGAGGGTCCCACAGCAAACCCTGCAGCCAGCTGCAGGCAGGTGTGACTCTGAAGGCAGGTGGGAACAGGCCAGATGTGCTGCAGTGGCCACTCCAGGCAGAGGTCCCTAACATGACATTGCCAGGGGTGGGGTTTGGGGCCTGGAGCAAGGTGGGGGGATCATGACAGAGAAACAGAGGAGGGTGGGACTGAGGAGCTCTGTTCAGGTCAGCAGGGTGGGCGTGGGGAACTGACCAATGAAGCCCAGCTGGGAGAATTCCAGGATCATCCAGTCCTCGGAGGGCTGCTGGAGTGCGAAGTTCTTCATGGTGCTCAGGTAGTTGGGCTTGGCCACTATGTCATCCTCCAGCTGCACAGTGAGGGACAGAGGGGGGTCAGGACAGGTGCAGGGCAGGGTAGCATGCAGCCCGAAGGCCCAGCCAGGATTTGGGGTCGGGGGCAGAGCCGGGGGTTGGTGCTAACCTGTACATAGTAGATGCCTTTGGACTGTGCGTACATCATAAGGAAGCAGTAATCGAGGTTCTGTTTGGTCCTCCACCTGTGGGCCAGGGGCAGGGGCCTCAGGAGCACAGACCCTCCCCCGTGGGTGTGGGCAGAACACCCCACCCCTGTGCAAGGGTCCTGCAGCCAACAGCCTGGGCTCTGAGCATTGCTGGGGGTGCCAGAAGGGGGCAGTGCTAGTACCTGACTCTCTCCTTGGGATCCCCAAAGGACTCTCGGAGTCGGGAGAAGTCAGGGTAGAAGTGGGGGGAAGGGGAGATGACCTCCAGGAGCCCAGAATGGATCTCCGTGGGGAACCTGGGAGACAGAAAGGCCCAGTGGTGTGCAGCCTCCAGGGCCTGGGGCAGGAAAGGGGCAGAGCAGGGCCAGCTAGGTCCTGCCCCTTTCTTAAGGCCCACTAGGCAGACACCACCCACACCACACCCAGCCTCCCGAGGCAACAGGGCTTGGAGGGGTCAGGCCACCTCCGCACACCCACTGCCTTTCAGCTAACAGAGGAAGCCCCCACCCCCAGAGGGCACTAACTTGTGAGGGAGACAGGAGTTTGCCTCCCCCACACCCTGCAAAGGGCCCTCCTTCTACCAGCTTGGTCAGCTGCCAGTACTCACAAGGCCTTGATGTTTTCCGTCACCACTGAGGTGTACTGTGGGTCAGTCTGTGGGGAGACCAAGCACCTTCCCTAAGTGGGACTGCCAGCACAAAAGGCCTGGAAGAAGGGGCTCGGGGGCGGGGCCTGGACTTCAGATGACCCCCTACATGGAGGGAGGGAGTTCCCTCTCCTGAGGGTGAGTATGGCTGGGCCTGGTGGCCACAGTGTCTCAGGAAGAGCCCTTTGGGGACGTACCTGGGGCAGTGGAGTCAGGACACACTAGGTAAATGGTATCTCCACAAGGGGGCACTAAAGTGTTTCCTTTAAATTTTTTTTTAAGATTTTATTTATTTTTAGAGAGAGAAAAAGAGGAAGAGAAACATCGATATGCCAGAGATACATGGATAGGTTGCCTCTTGCCTGACTCCAACTGGAGAGCTGGCCCGAAACCAAGGCATGTGCCCTGAGTGGGAATCAAACCGGCTACCTTTCTGTCCACAGGCCAGCAGACAATCCACTGAGCCACACCAGCCAGGGCTTTTCCTTTTTAACTTTTCATTTTCACAAATTTGTGAATGGCAGAGACCCTCTGCTAGCTTTCCCCTCTGGAATGTCACCCTGTTTCCCTTTCTGCTCCTTGTTGTCTGGTGTGTCCACCCCCCACCCCCGCCCCACGCCCCGCCCACTCGCCTCAGCAATCAGCACCACGATGACTGAATCCTCCTTTTCCTGCGGACTCAGCTCAGAGATCAGTGAGTGCAGCGTGTCCGTCAGGTAGGAGTGCACCTCGCGCCGCACGCTGGGGATGCCCATCACCACCGACACTGCCGGGACCACAGGTGGATCAGGCCCGACAGCGGACCGCCTGGTCCTGTCCCTGGGCACTCCCAGCCCTGCCCCTACCTCCAGTACGGCCCTGGCCCACACGCACGGCGGGCTGCAGGCTGCTTTCCTTGGCCAGCAGGTGCGGCAGGTGGTGGAAGACAGTGGGCAGGTGCAGCACGTGCTTGTGCGAGATGTTCCACAGTTTCAGGCGTGGGTCCTCTGGGTGGGTCAGGAAAGGACAGGTGAGACAGCGGGGCTGCCACCAGCTCCACCTCCCCTGCGCCCAGCCCGGCCCTCACCGGTTAGTCGGCCCCAGGTGCGGTTGCTGTCTCTGTCCCGCAGCGCCTGCCTCTCTGACACGGCCCTCTTGATCTCATCCAGCACCAGGTTGAGCTCCTTGGAGCGCTTGAGGCTCTCTTGCTCAGCGGCGTGTAACCGGTCTCGCAGCGCCAGGAACTCCCGCTGGTACACGTCCACCACATCGCCTGTGGGTGGTCCATATGCTATCACCAGGGGGTGCCCCATAGCGGACCCACAGTCCCCTTGAGGGTGCTGGCACATGTGTCTTCCTGTGCATAGGTGCTATAGACCACGGGTCCCCAACCCTGGGGCCAGGGACAACTATTGGTTCATGGCCTATTAGGAACCAGGCTGCACAGCAGAAGGTGAGCAGTGGGCAGGTGGGTGAGCTAGCAACATTTCATTTGCATTTGCAGATGCTCCCCATCACTGGCATCACTGCCTGAGCTCTGCCTGGCATCAGATCACCGGTGGCATTAGATTCTCACAGGAGTGAGAACCCTACTGTGAACTGTGCTCTCAAGGGATCTAGGTCGAGGCTCCAGGAATGAGAGTCTACCTTCTGAGGACCTGAGGCGGAGCTGAGGCAGGGAGGCGAGTGCGGGGAAGTAGCTGCCAGCGCAGATCCTCATTAGCAGAGAGGTCTGACTACACAAAGGCCAGGATAAATCAATGGCTGGCAGAGTCATATCAAAACCCTATCCATGAGCGGCAAGTGACAATTAAGCTGCACCTGGTAGCAGGCTATAAAGCCATCCCCTTCCCCCAGTCTGTGGAAAAACTCTTTCATGAAAGCCCTCCCTGGTGCCAAAATGGCGGGGCATTGCTGCTACAGACCGACTGCACCTGTCCTCGCACCTGCCACGTCCGGGCTCTCTGGGGCTGCACAGGGCACTCTGAAGTCACACTGGCACCCCTGGGGGAGAAAAGCCTCCACTGGGAGGACTAGTGCTCTCCGGTACTCCCTCCCCACCCCCGTCACTCTCTCCTTCCCTCTGAGGTGGGAGGGCTGCAGGGCCACTTCAGGCCCTAGGTGGGGCATTTCTAAGCAGAGGCTGGAATAGCTTCAGACTAAATCCTTTCCACCCAGTGGCTCCAAAAGACCCTTCTGGCTTCTCCTTGCAGCATCTGCTCCTTCTATGGCCCAGTACACCCAAAGGTCTCATCCAGGGCACAAGGCTCCAGCCCTTCCTGAGGAGCTTCTTAGCACCCAGCCTTGCCCTGTCCTTCCTCTCCCCGCCCTGCTTCACAGGGAGATCACAGCCCCATGCCCAAGGCTCTCTGGGGATGGACAACCTCCCTGAGCTCCCCATCCCATCCTCCATGTGGGACTGAGCCTGGACACAGGGTCTGTGACCAGTGCCCTGGTGCCCATTTGTCATTGTCCTCATGGTCATCACTGGTTGCTCAACTCTGCACTAGCCACTGCCTCTGGGTTCCTTCAGTCTCATGCCAGCCCCAGGGGTGGCTGCTCCTGTTCTAGCCCTCAGCACTCAAACGAGCAAATGAAGTCGAGACACTAGTCCAGGGTCACTGAGTCGGCAGTGGAGAGAGACCAGCTCTGAAGGCCCCAAGGCCTGCTCTGAAGGAGACCTGAGTCAGAACCTCCAGCTGGGCCCCAGTTCCGGGCTTTGGGGGGGGTGGGGTGCCAGTCAAGGAGCAGCACAGAGATGGGGCTGCCTGACCGGGCAGAGGACTCCCCAGGGTGCCTGCACCTGGCCCCACTGGTCAGGCAGGCAGGGACCAGTGAGCAAGATAAGACAAGCAACATCCCCCCAAGGACTTCCTGGCCATCTTTGCCTCCTGCTGTACACAGCTCCTTCCAGGCCTGGTTTCCATCTCCCAGCCCAGGCAGCTCTTCTGCCTCTCAGTCCCTGGTAGGTCACAGTCCCCAGAATGCCCTAGATGGTGTCACTGCTCACAGCCGTGGGCACTGGGGGTCACAGCCAAGGCAAGTCACCTCAGGACACAGCTACTTCTGTAGCACTTCATACCCAGCTTGCTCCAACCTCCATCCCCACACCCAGCCTACTGGGGACAGCCCTGTGTGGGGGGTGTGGGGATGTGGGGGGAACTCAGGTTACCGAATCTTCCAGGTTCCTCGCTGAGTTCCGAGGCCAGGTTACCCTGGAAATCTGAACCCCTGAACAGGAGCTGGCCATCCCTGATGCTGGTGGGGGAGGCGCTGAGGCCAGGCAGGAGGCAGTTCAGAGCTACTTGGACACCAGGACATGGCAAGTGGCCTCCCTTCTGCCTAAGTCCCTAGCCATCTACCCATTGATCCCTGCTGCCTCCCCAGTGCAGTGGAGTCACTAAGCCTTGCCCAAGGCAGCCCCTGGCAGCGGGCCCTTTGTGAAGCAGGGAGAATGTGAGGATGCCTCCCCTACCCTGACTGTGCCTCATCCTGTCTTCCCCACTCTCTGATCTTTAAGTAGGATGAGCTCAGCCCAACCTTAGTCTGCCCCAGGTGGGCAGCAGTACCCATGGCTGCCCTGCATCACCCTAACCACCAAGGCCTGGACACAGCCTGCTCTGGACCCCGGCTGCCTTTCCCAGGGACTGCCCTCTGCCCAGGTCCTGAGCTTCCCTCATTTACTAAGACTTGGTGATGGACCCTGGGATTCTGGGGCCTGGCTTCTGCCCCCTGCCCCCCACAAGAGCCTTCTGTCATTTCCCTGAACACTGAGGCTCTGTCCTGCAGCACCCTGCCCCTGCCCTGCCTACTGCCTGTAAGATCCCCAGCCTGACCCTCGTCCCTGGCTTCTTGCTCATGGGTCCAATCTTTCCTTGCCTGTCAAAGCCAGAACCTCAAGCTCTGTGCATGCCTACCCAGGCGCTGAGCCCAGGCCAGAGCTCTGCCAGGTCCTCATGGCCCTTCACGACCTTTCTGCGCTGGGTGGCTGGACAGAAGTGGGGAGTGGGCTGGGAGGGCAGCTCGAGTGATGGGAAGGGCGAAGGTCTGGGAGGCCCTGGTTTCTGTGGGCTGGGCAGGAGTTCCTGGGTGCTGGGACTAAGGGGATCTGGCTTCTTCTTCCAGCTACACCTTCCTGCCCCAGGGAGGTGGTGTGGGGGGCCTGGCCCCCCAGTGCAGCTGGCTCCATAGAAGGACTGCAGCTGTGGCCACTAACAGAGGTTTTTCCCAACCGAAGGCAGAGTAACCAGGATGCCTGAGGCACATGGACCACAACCTTCCCTCTGGTCCCTTCTTGGCTAAGAAACAGGCCTTGCACCCCTCACTCAGGGAAGGGGAAACAGATGCAGAGTGGCACAGGTTGGAACTGGGCCCAGGGAAGGTCTGCCATCAACCGGCAGGCGGGGCAGGAGGTGGAGAGGAGGCAGGTGTTTGCCTCCCCTCCAGGACTCGAACCCATCTTCCCAGTGGTCAAGAAGGGCACCCAGACTCTGGCAGGGCAGCTCAGCTGGTTAGAGCGTCCTCCCCATATGCCAAGGTTGTGGGTTCAGTCCCCAGTCAGGGCACATTTGAGAAGCAACCAATGAGTGCGTTAAATAAGTGGAACAATAAGGCAATGTTTCTGTCTGTCTGTCTCTTGCTCTCTGTCCCCCTGCCCCTTCCTCTCTCTCTTTAAAATCAATAAAAACAAACAAACAAACAAACAAAAACCAGAAGGGTGTCCATTCCTGCTGAAGTACAGGATGTTGGGATGCTAGGGAGTACTCTGTGGCTGAAGCTGGCCCCCTGGGGGATCTTCTGTCCTCTGTGGGGACAGGCCTTCAGCAGACCCTTGGCTGAGGGCCCCAGTGTGAGGCCTGGCAGAACTGCTGTACAGATGGGGTCCAGCCTGACCGTGAAACCCTCACCTGGGGCCCATCTTGCCAAGGCCTACACATCCTTCCTGGCCCCGGGCTTCCCGGATGTCACCTTCTCCTGCTGCTTCCTTCCTCTCTGGCTATCTGCCCACCTCCTCCCTTCCCCACAGGCCCAGGCTCCTCTGCCCTTACCCCAAGTATGGGTGCCTGGGCTCCCCACCTTCTGCACCCTAGAAGCCAGGATGCAGTCCGGCCTCAGCCTGGTTTAGTCTGGCTTCCCCACAGGCTTAACACAGCTGTCTACACGTAAGAATGAGCAGAGTCTTAACATAAGAGTCCAGGTTCAGGCTTTCTCTTGAGGCCGCCAAAGATCTGGCCCTGCTGGGCCCCCTGAAATAGCGGCACCCCTCCCCACACCTCAGGCTCCTGGGCATGCCCAGGGACCAGGAACCATGCACCTGAGCTCCATAATTCTTTGGCTGAGGGTGCTCTCGTATTCCACAGCCCCTCAGAGTACCAGTCTCCTTGATGCCCCCCTTCAGGGATAGTGGGCCCTAAATGGAGCCCCTGGAGTCCCCTCACTCCACTGTTCTGGACACTGGCTCCCCTGTGCCGCCCAGGCCTCCAAAGAAGGTGTCTTGGTGGGGTTTGTGCTACAGTCCTGATATCAGGCAGAGGGCCCGAGGCTGCTGCAGGAGGCCCAGGGAAACTGCACCCCGGCCAAGGATGGGGTGCAGGGGCTCATCACCCCACTCATTGTCAGATGCAGCCCCACCTGGGGCCACTCTGCTTGCACAGACACTTTTCCAAGGGTTTAAAGTGCCCTCCTCCAGATAACACCCCCACCTAGAGACCTACGGGGAACTCTGCCCCAGGCAAGGCCTTCCTGTGCCAAGCCCTGGCCTCCGCCCAAACGGGAGGGCTGTGCTAGGCTAGGCTAGGCTGGGCGGGCAGGAGCAGGTGGGGGCTGTTGGGGCTTGGAGGGTCAGGAAGGCTCTAGCTCCTCCGCCAGCCTTCCCCCTCCAGCCTCCCATAGGGGACAGGGAAGCAGGAGGTAGGAGGGAGGCAGAGGGTCTGCTGGCCTCAGCCTGATCCTGCTTGGGTCTTCTGCAGGAAGGCCAGGAGGCAGGAAGGAAGCAGCTTTTCCCCATGCCTCCAATGTGGCCCTAGCCACCCCAGCCAACACCAAGTGACTACAGCCTGTCTCCCCCACCTGCTTCCCCCAAGTGTGCTGGCCAGTCAGAGGGCCTGAGGGGTGGAGTGGCCAGCTTGACCAAACCATGACACCACACAAAGTGAGTTAACGGGCAGCAGCAGCTAGGAGTGGCTAGGGCATGTGAGGCCCTCTGTGCACCTCTGGGCCGTCTGGCCCAGCACCCGGGAGGGCCCTGTGGGGCAGTTCCCGGCAGCGAATGTCGTGGAAGGCTGCGGATGCCCCAGGGAGTGCTAGGCAGTGGGCTGGGGTGAAGGGTGGTGTGGGCTGGGGTAGAGGGTCACTGCCTGGGTGTCTGGCTGTCCCCTTACACCTGTCTCATGAGCACAATATCTATTCCTGCCCAGGTGCCTGGAGCTGGTACCTTAGGAACCACCTGGCACAACCACCGCTGTGACCTTGTATCTCTGTCCCTCTCTGAGAATTCCTAGGTCCCCAGCTACTCAGTGGGAGCGACCACCCCTAGCATGGGCGTAACTGTACTCATGGAGGCGGGTCCCAGCGCCTCATGGGGGGCCCCTGCGATGCCCCGGCCCCGCGGCCCAACGCGGGCCAGAAGAGAATTTCGTTATTCCGGCAGCAAACAAGTGGGGGCGAGGATGGGAGGGGCGTCCTCCCGCGCCGCCGGGCGGGGAAGGGCGCCCGCGTCGGCTTCCGGCCGCCTCCGGAGGCCACTGCCCGGACCCGCTCGGCCGCGGGCGCCCAGGTGCGACCAGGTGCGAGACGAGTCGCGGGGCGCAGAGAGCTCACCTTTCTGGCCGCCGAGGGCCGCGTACCAGGAGAGCGAGAGGAAGGCGCACAGGCAGAGCAGCAGCAGCGTCAGGAAGGTGCCATTGCGGAGCCTCATCTCCTCCGGTGCGCGGCGGGCGCCGGCGGGGCCGAGGCCGCATGGCCCGGGAAGCCGGGGCCGGGGCGCGGGGTGCGGGGCCGCGGGGGGCCGCGGGGGCCCCGGCCCCGGGGCGGGGCAGGGCGGGGCCCCGGGCCGGGCGGGGCCGGGAACGGCTACTCCGGGGCGCGGGGCGCGGGCTTAGGGCCTTCCTCCGCCGTTGGGCCAGGCCGGGCTCGGCTGGGCTGGACTGAGCGGCGAGAGCCGCGGCCCGGCCTGGATCCGGGGCCGCCGCGGAGTCGGCGGCGCAGGGCGGGGCGGCCCGGATTTAAAGGGGCCGCAGCACCCGCCGCCGCCGCCGCCGCCGCCGCAAGCCCTGCGAGGAGGCGGGGTGCGGAGCCGCGCCCGGCTGGCGACAGCGGCCGCTGTTTGAGCTCGCCGAACCGCTCTGGGTCCGGCCTTCGGTGGGACTAGGCGGTGCCTTCGCGAATGCGGCGCACCCGCTGAAGGGCAGGCAGCGCGCCCTCGTCCCCATAACCTGAACCCCACGGCATCCCACCCAATCCGATCCGACTCCCGTTTACTCGGGGATCCCCAGGCTTCTCCCCCAGGTCTGAGGAGGGTCTGGGCGTTGGGAGGGGGAAGGTATGGCTGGAGCTGGTGCGGCCTCCCGCCAGGGGACTGGGCCTAGTGGCCCTGCCTGCACCGACACCCATGGCTACCTCCCTTCCCAGGACCTTTCTCTAATCGGCGGGATAAAGGCATGTTGGGGACAGAAGATGCTCCTCCTTCATAAAATAGGGACAGTGGGATGTTTTCAGGAGTAAGGGGGCTGACCTATGTAGGCGATGGGCACAGTGGCTGGCCTTCCAGGTGCCAGGTGCAGGGGGGCTGGAAGCTGGTACGACCGCCTCCGGGGGCCCCCAGCGGTCCAGCTCCTCCTCTCCCTTCACGGCATGGCGCTCACTTACACTTTCATTCGTGTGCCAACTCGGGCTTTCCCCAGTCCTCTGTGGAACTGGGAAGGGGACAAACCATAAAGGGATTAGTTCAACACAGGCTCGGGTGCACTGGGGGCCTCTGAGCCATTGCTTGTAGTAGTCCTGGGTCCTGGCCCTGGCTGCAGTGGCCCTGAGGGCCCTGGGGCCGGCGGTGGGGGTGGAGGGGAGGGCTTTTGGGGAAGGGTTCAGACTGGAAGATGCTGGGCATTTGTCTTTTGCTTTCAGCCCAGGCCCACACCTGGGGCAAGATGGAAGCCTGGGAGCAGGTAGGGCCTGGGCATTTGCCTCTGCAGAGAGACTTATGCCAGGAGCAGTAAGGCAGGGCCAGTGGCTGAGGGGGACTGGCGCTGGGGCCTGATTCAGTGACCCGCCTCTGTTTTCCCACAGGCAGGATGCCAGTACTGGGAAAGCAGTGCTGCTCGCCCAACTTGCTGATGAACTGGACAGGCTGAGACTGGCATTGCGGAGCCTTCTGGAGGAAACTGGCTTATTCCAAGTGCCTCAGTTTTCACCTTCTATTTGTAGCAAGGGATAAGAACTTTCATTTGGGCTGTGATACAAAAGGTTTATTTACTTATTTATTTTAATGTGTGTTGAAGCTTAAAATGAGTTGATTTAAGGAAATTGAACCAGTAAAAATTAAGGACATGGCCTGTCAGTAACTAAAGTTCGGGAAGCTCACCTCTCCCCTCCACACTTTGGCTTTGGAACAGGAGGAGCAGGGAGGGGGCTGGGGGGATGACTCAGAAGGGGGGTGGCATTCTGCCCCGACCCCTAGAGACTGCAAGGCCTTTGTCAGGAATGGGACTTCTGTGGGCCAGGGTTGGGGAAGGGGGCAGTCAGGTCCGGAGTGATGGGAGAGGGGCCAGGGTGAGTCGCCTGGAGGGGGTCACACTCCAAAACTGGTGGCTGAGTTTGGGCAACCATGGCGTTCAGGCGATAGAGACCGAGGACAGTCTTTCCGATTCCCCCAGCCCTGCTGTTTCCTCCCCACTGCCCCAGCAGAATACCAGGAGGGGGTCCTCTGGGCCATACACCACTTAGGGGCAGGCGCTCGCCACTGGGCTGAGAATGGGTCAGCACCAGGCTTGCCTGTCCTGCCAGTACTGTACACCGAGGGCAAGAAGGACAGTGTGGTGCTGCTACCAGGAGGGGCTGGAGAAGATGGTTGTGGAGTGAGCAGAAGCCTAGGGGACCCTGGCCCCCAGGGCCTGCATAAGTAGCAACGCAGTGAGGGAAGGCCCACCGCAGGCATGCATCAGGCCCTGCGACCCCTCCCCAAAGCCTCTGCACTCCCAGCTGTAGCCTTTGCAACAGTTGGCTGGCTCCTGGCCAGTTTTCCACAGCTCTCTGTGCCCTTACTGCAATGCATTCCTTGGGGTCTGCTTCCACCTCAACTCCCTCTGGCACTTCTAGGCAGGTGAGCTTTGCCTGCCCTCCTGCCACCCAGGATGGGATGCCCCCTCACCCAAGAGTTCACCTTCTTTGCTGGAGACAATGACACTGGCCAGACGGGTGTAGAAAGTCCTGCTTTCTCTCCCGACCAGGCTGTGGCCTTGTCCCCTTTGTTCTTCTTGCTTCCCACAAAGGGAAAATGCCTTTGAGTTGGAATTCCAAGCCAGCCCTCAGCCCACGCTGCTCTGGAGATTTTCTGGGACAGCCTCCAGAGGTGGCTGCTCCTTCCATCCTTCCTCACGGGGCTTCTTAACCTATGGCCTAGGGATCCAGTGTTGGGGAGGTCTAAGAGCTGAGACGAGCAAAGACAGAAGAAAATCCATCTTTATTTTTTTCTAACCTCTAACTGAAACTTGGCATTTTCTTGAGTTGTGAATGGAGGCAGCAAAGTCCAGCAGAATTCGCAGTGCTTGGGGCTGTCACATGGCAATCTCCCGGGTTTCCACCCCGCTGCAGGTGCTGCAGCCACTGCGCCCTGGTGTTGCCAGTGCTGACCGGTCCTACCTCTACATCTTGTAATGTGATGAGTTAATAAAGAATCACAGCTATTTCTATATCATAACTTGGTGTGTGTTTTTGTAACTTGGTATTTGCATTTCAATATTAGCAGTCCTTTTGTAATGCACTATATTTTATGCATCTTAAAATATGGTTCTGCCATATTTTATGGTTCTGCCCTATGGCTGGTGTGGCTCAGTGGATTGAGTGCCAGCCTGCAAACCAAAGGGTCGAGGGTTCAATTCCCAGTCAGGGCACATGCCTGGGTTGCCATCCAGGTCCCCAGTAGGGGGTGCGTGAGAGGCAACTACACATTGATGTTTCTCCCCCTTTCTTTCTCCCTTCCTCTCTCTAAAAAAAAATTTAAAAATCTTTAAATAACATAAAACATTTCTAAGCAGGAGTCCTTCATCTTTTCCCCATGCTGAGGTGTCTCTTACACAGACAGTCTGGAAGTTCTGCCTGGCCTTATCTCTCTGCTGGCCCTTCTTTCCTTGGATGCCTCCTCCTCCTGTTCACTCATAACAAGGTCCATGGGGCTCAGAAAGCTCCCCCTAGAGGATAGAGGCCTCCCTGAGAAAATGAGGTTAGCAGTCTGACCCAGGGGAGAGGTGGGGTTGCCTGGAAAAGGTGGCTGGTGGTTCAGCATATGCAGATGTGTATGTTGAAGGAACCCCCAGGCCAGCCGGGGCAGAGCTCAGTGAGAGGGGTGCCAGCGGCCCGCCGATGGGACAGGGCAGAGCACCAGTGCCTCGCACACCTTATCAGTGCTTTGGGTTCATACCCTTGGGGCTATGGGTAAAAGCAAGAAGAGTGGGGGGTGCCCTGGGGTCCATGCAGTCAATTTGCATTTTGGAATGATAACTTGGGCACAGAGAAGGGAGAAAGTAAGAGAGGAAGCAGGGAGACCAGCCAGGAGCTCTCGTAGGGACAAGAGTTCAGAATAAACCTCTGGCATGAAAATTATTTTGAGCGGAAAGCATTAGAAAATAGGCTTTTTCCCCCGTAACGATTCAATTGTTCCAAACCCTTCACCAGGAGCAACCAGGGAGATTGATCTGATCACCCCATAAACTCAGGGCCATCACAGTGCTATCCACCCTATCCTATCCCTGCTTCCCCTATTAAGTTGGTATTTAAGCCTCCAAATTCTAACTGCCTAGTACTTGAATAAAAATCCTTTTTCGGGACTTCCAGCCAAGATGGAGGCGTAGGGTAGACACACTGTGCCTCCTCACACAACCAAAATAGGGACAACAATAATTTAGAAATAGAATAACAACCAGAACTGATAGATAATTGAACTGTATGGAAGTTGGACAACCAAGGAGTTAAAACAGACACGTTCATCCAGACCATTAGGAGGGGTGGAGTCGGGTAGTCGGGCGGAGAGGGGTCAAGGCACAAAGAGCAGTGGGACTGGCCTAAGGCACCCCGGGCATGCAAGACCGTAGCAGAAGGACCCTGGGCATGCAGGCGGTGGGCTGGCAGACCCTGGGCCCGGGGTGGCAACGGCCAGACCCAGTGAGGCAGTGATTGTGAAACAAGGCACTGAGTGCAAGGAGGCTGGCTGACCAGGCGGTCCCAGGGTCCCTGCACCAGGAAATAGAGCCTCAGGGCACTGATTGAAAACACCTGTGGGGGTTGAGGTGCAGGGAGAGACTCCCAGCCTCACAGGAGAGGTTGCTGGAGAGACCCACCAGGTCCTAGAATGTGCACAAGCCCACCCACAGAGCAACCAGCACCAGAAAGGCCCAGTTTGCTTGGGGGAAGCAGTCGAAGGGACTAAGTTCGAAAGGAGAGCAGAGCAAGTGCCATTGTTCCCTCTTGGACCCCGCCCCACATACAAAGTCACAACCCAGCCACCGGGTTGACCCGCCTTGGTGAAATACCTAAGGCTCCACCCCTCATAAATAACAGGTGTGACAAGACCAAAAAAAAAAAAAAATGGCCCAAACGGAAGAACAGATCAAAGTTCCAGAAATAATACAACTAAGCGACTAAGAGATAGCCAACTTATCAGATGCACAGTTCAAAACACTGTTGATCAGGATGCAGAATTGGTTGAATTTGGTAACAAATTAGATTTAAAAATGAAGGCTACAATAAGTGAAATGAAGAAAAATGCACAGGGAACCAACAGGGATGGGAAGAAAACTGGGTCTCAAATCAATGGAGTAGACCAGAAGGAAGAAAACAACATACAATCAGAAAAGAATGAAGAAACAAGAATTCAAAAAAATGAGGAGAGGCTTAGGAATCTCCAGGACATCATTAAACATTCCAACATCTGAATTACAGGGGTACCAGAAGGAGAAGAGGAAGAGCAAGAAATTGAAAACTTATTTGAACAAATAATGAAAGAGAACTTCCCCAATCTGGCAAAGGAAATAGACTTCCAGGAAGTCCAGGAAGCTCAGAGAGTACCAAAGAAATTGGAGCCAAGGAGGAACACACCAAGGCACGTCATAATTACATTAGCCAAGGTCAAAATGAAGGAGAGAATCCTAGAAACAGCAAGAGATAAGGGGACAGTCACCTACAAAGGAGTTCCCATCAGACTGTCAGCTGATTTCTCAAAAGACACCTTGCAGGCAAGAAGGGGCTGGAAAGAAGTATTCCAAGTCCTGAAAGGCAAGGACGTATATCCAAGATTACTCTACCCAGCAAAGCTTTCATTAGAATGGAAGGGCAGATAAAGTGCTTCTCAGATAAGGCCAAGTTAAAAGAGTTCATCATCACCAAGCCCCTATTTTATGAAATATTAAAGGGACTTATCTAAGAAAAAGAAGATAAAAAACATATATAGTAAAATGACAGCAAACTCACAATTAACAACCATACCTAAAACAAAAACAAAAGCAAAAACAAACTAAGCAAACAACCAGAATAGGAACAGAACCACAGAAATGGAGATTACATGGAGAGTTAGCAAGAGGGGAGTGGGAGGAGAAGGGAAAAAGTTATAGAGAATAAGTAGCATAGATTGTAGGTAGAAAATAGACAGGGGGAGGGCAAGAATTGTATGGGAAATGTAGAAGCTAAAGAACTTATGACACATGGACATGAACTAAAGGCGGGGAATGTGGGTGGGAGGGGCTGTGTCGGGTGGAGGGGAATAAGGGGGTGGGTAATGGGACAACTGTAATAGCATAATCAATAAAATATATTTTTTAAAAATCCTTTTTTGGTCTTGTTAATCTGTCTTATGTCAGTGTAATTCACAGTCCCCAACTACTGAACACAAGAGGGCAGAGGAAAGGTCTTTCTGCCTTCACACAGGAGAGAGATGGCCCAGAATGGGGAGCGAAGTTAGAGATGACAGGATGGGTTTGGGACAAGCTTAAGGAGACTGTATATCACTGAGGTCAAGAGCATGGACTAAACCCTGACTGGGCGTAGGTCCTCGAAGTGAAAAGTCACCGGTTCAATTCCCTGTCCGGGCACTTGCCTAGTTGCAGTTTTGGTTCCTGGTCAGGTCGTGTTCAAGAGGCAACCAATCGATGTTTCTCTCTCACATTGATGTTTCTCTCCCTCTCTTCCTCCTTCCCTTTGCTTCTTTAAAATTAAATAAATAAAACCTTTAAAAAGAAAAATAAAAGAGCACAGACTGGAAAGACAAGACAGCCTGCCCGGGCTCACAGTTGCGGCTCCGCCCCCATGTGACCTAGCCGAGTGACATTGCGCCAGTTAATCTGTTCCAGCCCACTCCCCAGGGGGTAAGGTGGGGAGAATTATCCATCAGAACAGGCTCCTTAGACTGCCGTAGTCACCCCAAACTTCTATGATGTAATAAAGGCATCTTTCTCACAGCTGTGCATCTCTCAAGGGTCCCCAGGGGCTGTGCTCATGGGACCAGCCCAGGCTGTGGGATTAACCACCCGAACATTGAAAGCTTCACTGGCAAAGGGAAAGAGAGCTCCAGCAGCTCCAGCATTGGCAAGTGAATAAGTGCTCGGGCCTCTCAGCGACAAGTGGCTCTTCTGTCTCCAGTCCTTGGCCGGAATCACATGGTCTCACCTCAAGAAAGCAAGTCAGTTAACATATATGAAATATTCAGAAGACTTCCTGGCATAAGGGAAGCACTACTTGAATGTTATTGCTATTATTACTGGAATGTATAACCAACTGGAACTGGGGGACATGCTGGAACAGCTGACCCCACGCTTCTGGCCTGTGTTCTGGTAACCAACACCGCCACTGGGACCCTGGGGCAGGCATGGTGGGTGGGCAAGCAGTGGTTCAGTACTCTTGGGTTTAACTGACCTAGACCCAAAGTAGCTGGCTGAAGCCCTCTCATGATGCAGCCTCAGGCCTGCCAGGACCCAGGAGCTCAGGTGCTGAGGTCAGGCCCAGGTCTCCTGCTCAGTGTGGGCCTGGCTCTCGGGCAGACTCCAGCTTTCAGGTGGCCCCGGTGGGCATTTCATCCGCCAGCTTGGGTTACAGGTGAGGTGCATCCCTGACTCAGTGGGCTGCAAGGCTGTGGTTGGCCAAACCCAGGTCATGTGCCTGCCCCACCCTACCCACAATGGTAGGGGACAAATGTATCCCCAAAGGAAAATTTCCATCCAGAAAAGAGATGGAAATTGAGCAGGGTGATTATGGGAATGGGGAATGTGTAGCAAATCTAGGAACTGCAGCCAGGGAGGCTTAAACCCCTTCCCTCACCAGAACTGTCTGGGGGAACCGCAGAGCAGAGTGTGGTGGTTGGGGCATGGAGGACTGTGCCCTTCTCAGTAAATGCCAGCTTCCCTGGCACATCCCTTTAACAAGGTTGCAGGGGTGGCCACCCTGCCAATTTTTGAGTCTGGCCTCCAGCCCTATTTTCTCTCTGCTCAGGGCCTGCCAGAGGGTAACTGCTGGAAACCACCCTGGGTGCCAGGCAGAGCAGGGTGCTGAGGACCCAGCCTCAGCTGTCAGGGCCTTCCCAGACCTCCCTTCAGCCTGGCTGCACCCATTGTCCCACAGTCAAGCACCTGAAAGCCCACAACCCCACAGGGCAGCCCTGAAGAGCCTTGGTGGTTTGGTAGCCTGGCACCGCAGTGGACTTCTGCAAGGAGGGCCCCTTGCTGTCCTGCCCGAATGTCAGGATTACAGGGTAGGGGACATGCACTGGGGACATGACCCCCAAGCCCCCCTCCCCAAACATGCTACCTGAGCTCCCCATGCTCCAGGTGAGGAACTCAGGCTGAGTAAACGGGGTGCCCACAGCCCTGGGGCATACAGGGATATGCGGGAGCTTAGTCTAGGCCAGAGGGCCGATTGAGAGAAGGGGAGTCAGGTCTGGCACTGGAGAGAGCTTGGTGAAAGCCATAGAACTTTTCCAGAAGGATTTTGATGGGAGGAGGAGGAGAGGGGGGACAGAGCCCTGAGCCTGACCCTCAGCAGCTGCCCTGTCCATGTGACCCCGAACTCCTAGTCGAGGGAGAGCTGGGGTGTGGGAAAAGCTACCCTCTTACTGCTCAGCCTGGGACATGCGCTCCCTGGGGAGTGTCACACTGACCTCTCTGCTGTACTGGCCAGTTTGGGAGCCTGCCCCAATGGGTGCTACCTCCCTCACCCCCCACCCCCCACCCCCACCATCCTCCCACCCCTCCTCTTCCCCATCGCCTAGAGCTGCTGTTGCCCAGTCTGCCAGGCCCAGGCACCTAGCTCTGCCCTGGGTTGCAGCGTGGTCTCTTAGGGCCCCCACCCTTACGCCTTGTGAGGGACCCTGTTTACTTCGGCCTGAGCCCCAGCCACTTCCTATGGGCTGCAGGCGTTTTCCAGGAAGGGAGAGCAGGGCTGGGGACTGGGCAGAAGGGGCCCCTAGCGTGGCTCATCAGGTAGGCTGAGTGTCCCTGCCTACCTTGGGCACAGGGCTTTGTGACGTGCGTTTACAGACAGGGCCCTGCACCTGGCCCCACCTATTTCCCTTCCCCCACTGGGTGTCGCCCTTGCCACTGCCCAGGGCGCAGGCTGTTGACGATCTGCTGTTCAGAGGCCCTGAGCGCCCTCAGGAGGACTCTGGCGGTCCATCTCCTGGCCTAGTGCGGGCAGTGGAGCTCCGAAGGGAGCTCCCAGCCTCCAGCTGCCGCCCAGGAGGCCTCACAACTTGGTATTACCTGACTCTCTATCCATGTCTCTTCCTGGCTTCCGTTCCTGGATGACTTGAACCACTTTTCTTTAAAAACACCCCACCCCCCACCATAGCCCTGGCACCGCTTGGCTAGGCTGTAGGCATTTGCAGGAATGGCTTAAAGGAGGTGATAGACATTGCCTGGGGATTTTCCCGAGGGGGAAGCCGTGGGAAAAGGCTCCTGGCAGGAGGAGCCAGGAGAAACTCACCAGCTGGGATGTTTAGAAACTGAGCAGGGGGCACATCCCTCAGGGGTGAGGGAGTGAGGAAGTGGAATCCCATCCTGGCTCAGTGTGACCTGGAGGCCACCCTACCCATGATCCTGTGCCCCCATGTAGAATGAACTATCCCTTGGGCCTGGGGTCTGAAGGAGCTTGATTCCTGTAATCCTCAGTACAGTGGCCTGTCGCCTGCTGGCCCAGCACCCACCTCTAGGCTTGGCTCCATAAGCCAAGCATGGATCTTCAGTAAATCATTACCCAGGGATGGGATTATTTTTTGAAGAGGGGAAGGGGAAATGAGGAGGTGGTTACAACGCACCGGACAGCAATAAACCAAATCATGTGAACTCCTGCCACCCCTGCTCCCTGAGTACCCTGGAAACTCTCCACTTGGGTCTCTTCCTGGCTCCCCACTCTTTCACCTCCACCTTGGCTGCAGTCTCCTTTCTGACATTCCCACCCCCCAAGCTGATACCCCCAAAGGCAGCAACTAGCACACCTAGGGAGCATAACCTGGGAGGGGGCACTCAAGGTTATTCTGAAACTGGAAAAGCTGGCATTGGCGAGCCTGTCACTATCAGAATCAATAAGCAGAGACAGGGATCAGATCTTTATGGGCGCTTTATTCAGATGGCCGGTGATCTGAGAAGATGGTGGCCTCACAGACTGCCTTCCCTTGAACCTGTAAAAGCAAGTTTATATAGGGGAAAGGTGGGAATTTGGGAGGGGGGAATTCCTAGGGGAAGCCCAGATATGCAGACAAGCTGGTTCTAGTGGGAGGCGGGGTGTTGACAGGAGTCACGAACCTTCTTCCCAAACTGGCTCCCTCTGTTCCTGTGTTATCTGTCCATTTGCCTTGGCATTCCTCTCTTCCCGGGACACCTGTGGTTCATGGTCAGTGAGGCTTGCCTTCTCTGGTCAGGGAGGAGAGGTGTAAACCATTTGCTCTCAAGTGTCCTTGGTCAGAGGAGATAAGGTCTTGTGATTCACCAGCTGGCTGTACATTGCTTAAACTGGCCTTGTTCAATTTTCTTGTCTCAGTTTTTTTGTGTGTGTGTGTTAGGTTTTGTTTAGTTTTGTTGTTTATTTGGTCTTAGTTTCCCATTCCACTTCTCCAGGAATTTTCCTAGCTCCTCACTATCCTGTCTCAGTTCTACACCAGCCCCACTCAAAGACAAGGAAACTGAAGCTGGTCATTTGCCCAAAGACAGCATGGTGGTGGACAGTTGACCGGATTCAGGTACCAAGCTTCCCACCCCCATCCCCCCAACCTCTAAGCGTGCATGCCACGACCTGGAAGGGGAGGAGGGGCCAATGGGCCCAGTGGAGGTTGGGGGGACTCCCTGCAGCCCAGGGTTAGGGGAACCACAGCAGATATCAGAAGGGGAACGCAGAAGAGACAGACAGGTCGAGTCTGGCGTCCATCATGCCAGCTCCCTGCTACCCTGGTGTCTGCTGGCTGTTTCTGCTCCCCAGGCCCCCAGACACCCACAGGTGCTCCCTATGCCTGCCGCCTGGCTCCCTGGTGAGATGTTATCAGGTTGGCGGCATAGGGGCTGGGGAATCCCCCTGTTGTGACAGCTAGTCATGGGACGCTGACTCACTGCCGCCTGACCACCTGACCAGGCCTAGGCTGGCTGAGAGGGCCCCGCCAGGGGGTTCCCCTGCGGCAGGCCGCCTTGTTTACCTCTCCTGGCCATGGGGGAGGGCAAGGGACGGACTTGTACTCCCAGCTGGGCATGCTGGGAAAACCACAGCTGGGGATCGGGGGTCGGCTGGGCAAGAGTCTCCAGGCCAGCCTCCCAGCAGAGGCCCTTCCTGACATACTGTTTCCCCCTGAGTTCTCCACCCCTCTCTGCAACCCCCACCGTCCCAGACATTGCCAAATCCAGCGGGTCCTGCGGGCAGCCTGTTCATCAAATGTTTGGATGGGCAGCTCCTCGAGCCCTTCCTGAAACCGGGTGCCATGGATCACAGGGCTTTCCTTGTGTTCCCTCTGCCCACTCAACCTGGACACTGGGGCACTGCAAGTGGGAAGCCAGGCTCTTGCCCAGTCTCCAGGAGCTCGAGGTGCCCCTGTGCTGCTGAGTCACATCCTCAGGCACCTGTGGACAGTGCAACCTCTGCCCAACACGGCCCCTTCTCCGTCCCTAGCCCGTCTGCACAGCCGTGGGTGGAGGGTCACTTTCCCAGGCTCACAGTAGGGCGGCAGGGAGGGCCTGCCTCCACAGGAATGCTGGGAGCAGGGGACAACGCACAGCGTTGCCTGTCTGGAACAGAACGCTCTGGGAAGCAGCCACAACCGTGGACAGGCCCCGGACGGGCTCCCCTGGGCAGTCCCTGCAAACCTGACTCAGGGGTTTCCCTGCTCCCACCCTGACTCTGACTCAGCAGGCTTGGGCTTCTGCTCACAAGACTCCGCCTGGGAAGCTTCACAGAACGACTACTCTTCCCCCTCCTCTCCTTTCAGGCCCCTTTCCTCCAGGCCTGGTGAACAGGTCACTTTTGTCACGTAATGACTTCTTGGATCCTACTGTAAGGCGGTTGGTCTGACCGGTGGGCTGCCCACGAAGCCAACAGACCTGAACCCACCCCCCCCCAAGGTCCTTGGGCACCACCTGCTGAGCGGAACCCCCTTGCTGATACGTGGGATCCCACGGGGAGGGCCTTCGGCCGCCATACACACTTGGTAGCGACCGAGGCCTCAGCTGGCCTCCCGCTGGGTGGGGGTGGGGTGCCAGTGCGTATTCAGCGCCCCCCCCGCAAGCCCGATCTCCTAGGAAACAGGGACCTCTCCGGGAGCGGGCCTGCTGCGGGGCGCGCCTCTCAGCATCCTGGAGAAGGCGCGGGGGAGGGGGGGCGAAGTTGAGTGGGCAGCCGCCAGGGTCGCCGACTGCTTCTTGCGGCAGGGGCTGTCTAGAGCAGCCGAGCAGGGGCAGCGCCTCAGGAGCCAGTTTGTTCTGGTCGGCGGTGCCCGCCGGACACCTAGGACCCTCCTGACTTCGGGCTTCTGTTGCCCCCCTCCCTCCTGCGTGGGGAACCCTGCGGTTCTGCCCCGAGGAGTCGCGGCTAGGTCCGGGCCTGTGGCGGGACCACTGCGCGTCCTCTCCTCCAGGGGCAGAGGCCCGAGTCCAGATTTACATGTCGCAGTGTGGGGCGCCCTTTTGGGTCTCCGGTGCACCGGGGGCAGTGAGGAGCTGGGTCGGAGACCAGGGGGCCGGGGAGACCACGAGCAAATGGCATGGGTGGCGGCCCGGAAGGGGCTCCACGCGTAGGGCCGCGGCAGGGCGGCTCTCGCGCCGCAGCACGATCGTTGGGGGAGGGACCAGGCGCGAGACCCCGCCCTAGGGGGCGGGGTCAGGCTTCCGGCGTCCCTTACAAAAGCCTTTCGCCCATCGGCTGCCAGCTATCCGGCGCCACTGCAGCTCCTCGATTTAAGGCAATGGCGTCGCTCACCGTGAAGGCATACCTTTTGGGCAAGGAGGATGCGGCCCGCGAGATCCGCCGCTTCAGCTTCTGCTTCAGCGCCGAGCCCGAGGCGGAGGCCGAGGCTGCGGCGGGCCCGGGACCCTGCGAGCGGCTGTTGAGCCGGGTGGCCGCCCTGTTCCCGGCGCTGCGTCCGGGCAGCTTCCAGGCGCACTACCGCGGTGAGTGTGTAGGGCACCCTTGGGAGCGGCGCGGGGCCCTGAAGCAGGCCTGCCTGCGGGCTGGTGGCTGCCTGTTCCCTCTGGACAGGCTTGGTGACGTCTGTGGGGGTCTGCCCTGGCCGCACCCTGGGTGGGCGGAGGCCCGCGTGGGTCCCCAGTGCAACCTCAGGTGCCAGCCTAGTGACCAAGAGTGGTGACTCTTGCGGGACCAGGCACTGTCAGGCTCTCCCGGCGGGTCTCAGGCCTGGGGCGGAAGAGGCCTCCCCTCCCCCCGCCATGATGTTGCAGATCTTGGCGAGGGAGCGCTGGAGCGTCCTGCCGGCTGGCAGCGGGCGCTGGGTGGTCAGGCAGGCACTCAGGTTACACTGACATCTTGCTGCTGTCGAGTCTGGGCCTGCTAGTGCTGGCGGTGGGGGGTTGAGACCGTGTCCCGGAGAGCCTGGGCCAGCTGGAAGGAGCGGTGACGCGGGTAAACAAGGGCGGGGGTGCAGGGGACTCGGGGCCGTGCGGCCCCGGGCGGCTGAAGAAGGAGCGGTCAGGGACAGACTGCAGTACGCCCAGGCCAGGCTGAGTCCAGACGTCATTGCACTGGTAGTGGGCAGAGGGACCAGATCAAAACCTTCAGAAGCGGTGGCGTGAGCCAGCAGTCCAGGAACTAGCTCAGTGTCCTGACTGGTGGCTGAGAGGGGAAGGGAGGGGAAGGGAGGGGAGGGGAGGGGAGGGGAGGGGGAGGGAGGGGAGGGGAGGGGAGGGGGAGGGGAGGGAGGTGTGGTGTGGCGTGGCAGGGAGGGAGGCAGACTCGAGGCAGGCCCCTGGGCGGGGTAGTGCCGGGACATCCCTCGCGAGCACCGCCCGTTCCTGGTTGTTATTTTTGTAACAACTTTACTGAGCTATAGTCCACATGCCATACAGTTCACCCGTTTTAAGTGCACAGCTTTTAGCATTGTCGTTAAGTTCGTGTCTCTGCCTTGTAAAGGAACTCTGCGCTTCAGCCATCATCCTACCCCACCCCACCCCCGACCCGGGGCAACCAATAAGCGACTCTTTTTCTCCCTGGATTTCCCTATTCTGGACGTTCCACGTAAACGTGCGAATGTAAACATACAAGCTGTAGTCTCCTATAACTGGCTTCTTGTACAGAACGTGCTGTTCCAGCTACACCTGTGTCACAGTAGGTGTCGGTGCTTCCTTTTTTTAGGGTACTAGTAATTTTATTTTTTATTTATGTAAACAATTTTTAAAAGATTTTATTTATTTACTTTTAGAGAGGGAAGGGAGGGAGAAAGAGAGAGAAACATCAGTGTGCGGTTGCTGGGGGCCGTGGCCTGTAACCCAGGTATGTGGCCTGACTGGGAATCGAACCTGCGACACTTTGGTTCTCAGCCTGCACTCAATCCACTGAGCTACGCCAGCCAGGGCTGTAATTTTATTTTAATTTAAGTTTTTAGTGCTTAACCTTTTTTTTGTGGCTGGATCATATTCAGTTGTATGGACATACCATGTCCTGTTTATCTGTTCATTAGTTGACCGTTGTTTTCATCTTTTGACACTGTCCCTGTTCTTTTGGGCCATGCCACATCTGGTGGCCTTCACAGTTGGCCCAGCCTGCAGACGAACCTGTGGTTTGGCCTGCGCTGTGGGGCTCTGAAAGCACTTGAGTCAACATCAAACAGGAAGCAGCATACAAATCCATAGATCGAGCCTCCCCTTTTGGGGGAGGAGGCAAGCAGATGTATCCACCCTGTTTACTCTCCTAAACCACAAGAGGCCTTTGGAGGGGCTTGGTTTCCCATGGCCGGTCACAGGTGGGGATTGCTCCCAGTTCCAGATGGGCCTGGGCCTGGTCAGATGCCCACGGCCTTGCAGGGTGCAGAATGCATCTTCCAGGCAGCGGAAGAGTAAACAGGCAGTCTGGCCTCGGTCCTGCTTCAGTGACAGCCCTCAAAGCCCCCTTTCAGCACCAGCCTCGGCCCTGTTCAGCAGTTGTGTCCAGGTGAGAGGCCCCAGGTGCTCATGTGCTGTCTTCTAAACACCCTAGACGAGGACAGGGACCTGGTTGCCTTCTCCAGTGATGAGGAACTGATGATGGCGATGGTCTATGTGAAGGATGACATCTTCCGCATTTACATTAAAGGTAAGGGGCTATCCTGGGGTACTGCTGACCAGGAAAACTGGCAGGCTGGAGGTTATGGGGAAACCCTGCTGGCAGAGAGGGGAAGCACGTTGGGCCATGTGGACAGTGGCAGGATCATTGCTGGGCTCAGCCTGTGAGGAGGCCGTGCCCACCATGGTGGGTGGGGCAGAGGGTCTCTGGGTTCCCTCTTGATTGTGTTCAGACCAAGTACCATGGGCTGGGGGCAGCTTTGGGGGGTACCTTGGGGTTAATTTTATTTATTTAAGGTGTTATTTATTTTTAGAGAGAAGGGAAGGTAGGGAGAAAGAGAGGGAGAGAAACCTCAATCAGTTGCCTTTTGTATTCCCCAAACCAGGGACTGACTCTGCAACCCAGGCATGTGCCCTGAACGTTCAGCCCACTGGGCCTTGCCGGGCAGAGCTGTGGAGTTCCTTTGAGTGCAGGACAAGACCAAAGCTGTATAGACAGCTCCCTGCTGCTTCTCTCCTGCTGGGCTCTGCGTGCCCAGGTCATGCACAGGGGCTAGGAACCTTCTGGCAAGCTCGCAGGTTGCTTTGTTGCTCTCACTTGAACAGCCTAATTCCACATGGACTCAGGGTCTGGAGAGCGGGACCAGGGACCTGCTAACTGACAGCGGTGACAGCCCCGCAGCAGTGACAAGGGGGGAGATTTTGTGGGACCCTACTTCGTGTCTCTCCCACAGAGAGGAAGGAGTGTCGGCGGGACCACCGCCCGCCGTGTGCGCAGGAGGCACCCCGCAGCATGGTGCACCCCAACGTGGTCTGTGATGGCTGCAGTGGCCCGGTGGTGGGGACCCGGTACAAGTGCAGTGTCTGCCCTGACTACGACCTCTGCGCCAGCTGTGAGGGGAAGGGCATGCACCGCGAGCACAGCAAGCTTGCCTTCCCCAGCCCTGTGGGGCTTCTCTCTGAGGTGACCGGGCCTCCTTGCTGGCCAGGGTGGGTGTGGGTGGTAGGAGTTCCCTGACCCAGCTCTGCCTGCCCCCCTGCTTCCTTCTCCCCAGGGCTTCTCTCACAGCCGCTGGCTCCGGAAGCTGAAGCACGGGCACTTTGGATGGCCTGGCTGGGAAATGGGCCTCCCTGGGAACTGGAGCCCTCGCCCTCCTCGGGCGGGGGAAGCCGGCTGCAGCCCCACAGCAGAGTCTGGTGAGCCTGGGTCTGCTGGCTTCGGCAGGGCCCCGCGGGGAGGGCTACGGGGCTGTGCTGGGGACATCTCAGCCATTCAGGTTATTTAATCCTCACTAAACCCTGCAGAGAGGGGTACTATCTTTGTCTTACAAAGTGCATAACTGCCTAAGTGCCCAAGGCCACTAATTCACCTGCACTAAATCTAGACTTGGCCTCCAGCACCTGTGTCTCTGTAATGTGCTGTGTTCTCTTGCCATTAGCTGTTTGGAAAGTCAAGGCCAAATTAGGTCTTTAAAAACACAGTCACAGTTTAAAACTACACATAGCTCACATCTAGATTTTTGGATTCTGGGTTTATTACTCTTACTGTGTTCTTTGATTCGCCTCATCCTTTGGGACACAGGTGAGGATTTTTCTTCGATTTTGAGAGAATAATGTATCTGGGATGTAGCTGATATTTTATACTGCATGTAGAGAGCCCCTTGCAGGGTTCTGATCACTGGGGTCACAGATGACAGAGGGATGAGGAGGCCCAGGAGGTGGCCTGGAGTGGGAGGGAGAGGAAGCACTGGGGTGCAGCTGTCAGGAACGGCCCCCAGGATGGGGGACATGTGGGGTGAAGGTCATGGCAATGCAATAGGTATCAAGGTCATTGAGAAACGTTCTCTGAGTTAAACATCATTTTTAATTCAAAGCTTCAGGTCCATCGGAGGATCCCAGTGTGAACTTTCTCAAGAACGTAGGGGAGAGTGTGGCGGCTGCCCTCAGCCCCCTGGGTGAGTGCTTGCCTGTCTGTCCCCTGGTGCCAGCAAGGCCTTTCGGTAACTCGGGGTGCAAGTGGCTGCTGGTGGCTTTCCCCTGAGATGCTCAGAGGAATGGGGATGCCCTTGAGACTGGTAAGGATTGGTGGCCTCGAGTCGACCTTTGCCAGGTGTGGCACCACAGGCCACTGGAGGCCTGCTGCCCTGACAGACTTGTGAGCTCTCTGCATGCATGCAGGAGAGTGAGCCAGCCGTTGGCTGGAGGTCTCAGCAGGGAGGCCGGCCTGGTGGCTTCTGCCTGTCTGGCCTTTGGGGGAAGAACAGTCTTCATTTTTCCCTCCTGGGAGTGAGCACTGAGTTGAGATGCCTTTTCTTTTTTCTTCCCTCTTTTTTGTAACTCTCAACCTTTCCTGGTGCTACCTGAGTACCAAGTGTGTGCTGGAGCCGGGGAGCAGGGAGCGATGGGGGAGGGGCTCTGTGTGACGCCCTGTTCCTAGTGTGCAGGTTCAGAGCAGATCTCTGGGTCCGTGACCTGCAGCAGGTACCCCACAGCGGTGTGACAGGCATGACCTCTGAGGCTTTCGAAGGTGCCCATTGCGTCTATAGGTCTGGGTACGGGTGATCAGTTGGTGAGGGCCATGTGGTGGTGAGAATCAGTTTAAAAAGGTGACTTCTAGCCCCAGACCACCACAGACCTGTGACCTCAGACTTGAAGGGACTCGTCTTTGTGGTGGCAATGGCAGGTGGTATCCACCCTGTCTATCCTGAAGCTGTCTCCAGTATCTGAAAGCTGACAGGAGGGCACCCGCACCACACCCACCTCCTGCCCTGTGGCTGGTGTGCATTGAAGCAGCAGTGGTTTCTTGGCATTGCTGCTCTGTGAAACAGCTCAGAGCACCCATGTTTTTTAAATTTTTAAATATTTATTTATTTATATTTCTTATTATTTTTTTAAAGATTTTATTTATTTTTAGGGAGAGAGAAAGAGAGGGAGAGAAACATCAATATGTGGTTGCCTCTTGTGCATCCCCTACTGGGGACCTGGTTCACAACCCAGGCATGTGTCCTGACTGGGAATTGAACTGGCGACCCTTTGGTTTGCAGGCCGGTGTTCAGTCCTGAGCCACACCATCCAGGGCCACCCATGGTTTCTCTATTAGAGTTATAAGGCTTTTGAGAGAATGAGAAAAAACAAGTGATATTCTTAATGCTTCCCAAGGAGCATAAAACAATGGTCAGGTGATATTCAGATTAGCTGTGTTACACTCTGTCTGCCACTCGTGTAAGACACGGTGAGGGTGAGTGAGTGGGATTTTGAGAGCTGGTCCTCCACCAGGGGGGCTGTGGCTAAGGGCCATGTGAACTGCCCTGTGGAAGACAGCAAGTCCACATGGTTCTCACGCTGACTGGGTGTCAGAATCACCAACGGCGGCTGTTTTTTATTAATTGACGTTTAGAGACAGAGAGACACACACACATAGGTTTGTTCCACTTTTGCTTCCATTGGCTGATTCCTACCTATGCCCTCGACTGGGGACTGAGCCCTCGATCCTGGCATCCGGGGAAGGCGCCCCCCGTCCCCACCCCGAATGAGCACCCAGCCAGAGCCAAGGCCATTTTCCTTTTCTGTTTCTAAATCTGTGTTCATGTGAATGGAGACTGTGTTAAAGTGGCTCACTCTGAAGAACAGCCCTTCACCGAAAGAACGAATGAGATCCCCCCTGGGCAGTCCCGAAAGCAAGTCTGGGTTCAGGGAGGGAACCCGACAACAGCGCGGGTGCCCCATCTGCCTTCTGGGTGCTGGCTTGTGGGTCTTAGGGAGGGCCTGGGTGCTGTGTTTTGAAGGCTTCCCAGGCGACTCTGGGTCCCACTTGCTGTCCATCATGACACTGTCTGAACTTATGGTGGGTTTCAGAACTTGACCAGGATTCCCCATTCGACACTTGGGCACCATTTTGGAACTGCTCAGAGGCTTTTGGGAGAAGGATAAAGGCCTTTCCCTATCTTTCAAAGTGGGCAGAGTTGCTTTCTGCCAACTAGGGAGGAGCCTGTAAAAGGAGGAAAGTTTGAGGAAAATATGCCTTTGAGTAGCTTTAGTTGAGAGTCATTGGAGGAACTGAGTTACTGAGGAAGTGATTATATTCTGCTGTTGGAGTTACAGGTCTTTTCTCAGGAGGAGCTAATGCAAGGGCGACCCACACTGCTAACTGCCCAGAAGGTACTGTTCTCAGAGCAGGGCTGGCGGGGGTGAGCCAGCAGCACCTCCCAAAGGGCAGGCTGTGTGCAGGGAGTCAGCGACTCTAGAACCCAAGGCTGTTTTTGAATAGCTGCTGTATGAACTGGGTCTACCAAGGCCCAGAACTATTCTTGCTCGAGGTCAGTCACTTGCACCTGGACATAAAACAGCAGGGCCTTCCTCCTCCTGAGGTGTTCCAGGAGCCTGCCCCCTGCCCCTGGCTGGCCCTGGGGGCAGCAGGGTGCAGACTGTGGTGCGGTTTTGTAAGCCCCAAAATCTTGAGTTAATCGTCAGGTTGGAGGAGCCCTAGTTCTATCAGCTCTGATCCATTTATAAAAGAGTCGTGTCATTTACCCACATAACAAAGTGAGAAAGTACACGGTTTCATTCTATTGTTCCAGGTTTTCTGTTTGTGCCTTTCATGATAAAGTTGGAGGGAAAAGGAAAGGAGAAAAATAACTGAAGCATTGCAGATGAGGGTACTGGCAGTTAAGCCTGCTCTTCTCTCTGCTTTCTCCTCCAACTTTGCTAAAACAATACAAAAGGGATGACAAAATTTAAAGCGACGTAGAAAAAGAGAAAGGGGAACTGATGCCGTTGAACTTGGGAAGGTGGGCTATGGGTGGAGGGTATTAACTCCTCTTGAGGCTGCTGCTGAGAATCGAGGCCGGCCGCCAGCCAGGAAGGCCAGGGAACCAGGGGTGGGTTGGAGACCCCAGTGAGCATCCCACAGAGACTTCAGGGCCCTGCTCAGCCAGGCAGTGGCCCTTGAGGGAGACCTGGAGCACTTGGTCCCGGGAAGCTTCAGCTGTAGAGACAAAAGGGACATAGGGCAGGGGGAGGCACCAGCCCGAAGTTAGGGGCCGTGATGATGAGGAGCGGGCTCAGCAGGAGCCGGGGAGCCTCTGCTCAGGAGAGGCTGTATGTGCCAGAGCCGAGTCCTGCAGCTGTGCCGTCTGGGATTCTGAAGCCTGGCTGGGTTGGAGAAGTTGTCACTTGTCACTTGCTGGTGGAAGCTCCTGGCCCCAAAGGAGGTGCTTCCTGTCAGCCTTTTCTTAGTATCACCCTGGGGCAGACAGCCGTGGGCCGCCAGCCGTTCGGGAAAACCTCCCAATATGAGAAAGGAGGAACTGGGGAGAGAGAATGTTAACATCCTCCGTGAGAGAGGGAAAAGGTATTTGTAGCCGTGAAAAAAACGGTATAAGAATAAGGGAACCGAATGAGAAAGTTCTTGGAAATTAAAAAAAATAGTGAAGAAAGGAAACTTCAGAAGAAGACTTAGATTTTAAACTCATCTCAAAGAAACATTCCAAAGCAAAACAACAGAAGTGGGGGAGAGAGGACGAGAAAACCCAAGGGAGGATGCGAGCAAGGAATACAAGGTCAGGAAAGTAACCTCCAGACTGAAAGGGACCCCCGAGTGCATTGTACAATGGCTAAAACAGGCCCCACACCAAAGCTTACCGTTGCCAGCTGTCAACCTTTGGCATAAAGAGAGACCTGAACACCTCAGGAGTCTGGGCTAAAATGGCTTTCAACCTAGACTTATAAACCCAGCTAAAATAGTCAGGTGTGGGGGCAGCACCGAGTTGTCTGGTATGCAAAGGCATTGGTTCTTTTACGTGAGCCTGAAACCTTTCTGTGGCCAAAATGAAGAAATAAACCCAGAATGAAGAAATAGGTGGTTGCAAGCAGGACCTCACACAGGAGGGAGACGGAGTTGCCATGAGGAGGGGGAAGCTGGGCTCCCTGCAGAACTGCCTCTGGCCTGGAGAGCTGCCTGCTGGGTCAGAGCCTGAGGCTGGTGCCCCGGGGCGATGGCCTCCGGGGGGGGAAACCAGAGCCAGTGGGCATCTGGTCCACTGACTTGGAGTAGAAAACTTGGAGAACATGTTGGGGAGGGATTGGCAAAGGCAGCAAGTTAAAAAAAATGGACATCATTAATGCTACAAAAAAAAATCTCTATAAGGACCCAAGTCCAGGCCTAGGTCCAGCAAAGAACAATAGATAGTGGCAGTAATATAGATTTTTTTTTCACCGAAAATTGAGTTTTTGGAAAGACAGGGAGGGGAGCTGAGTGTTGCTTTTCTGAAGGAAGAGACAGTAAATGAGCACTTAGGACGGAAGCAGCAGTGGGGGCGGTGAGAGTTGTCTCAGGGGAGGCTATGCTGGGGGCTCTGAGCGTGGACAGACAGTCCTTCGAGGAATGAATTACAAACAGCACTAGGGGCTGCCCCTGCCAGTGTGTGCCCGGAGTGGGTGGGGCTGGAGGTGGCCGTCCTGCCCACTCAGAATTCCAGTGTTTGTACGCGTGGTTTTTGTCTCGGTCAGCCCTACCCACAGCGTGGCACTGCCTATGGTCCTCAGCATCAGGATGGGGGCATTCTGGCCACACAAGGCACTCAGCCACCAGGTCCCAGGGCCAGGTCCTGCCACTGTGCAGCTCTGTCCTGCACAGTTAGGGAAAACAAGGCCTCTTTCTGGATGTACTGGCTCTGTAATTGGCCTGGGGTGTCAGCTGTGATTGATGTTTTTAAAAGCTGGAGGAAGAAAAAGATGCAGTAAGAGTTTTTCTAGAAGCTAAGATGATTTGGGGCCAGGATTTTGGGAGGAGTTTAGCCCTTAGGATCCTGAAGGTCAAAGAGGACCATCCACCTGCCTTCTGGCTGGCAGGCTCCATCCTGGCTGCCCCTGTGGTGCTGCGACCCTGAGTATTGGACACCAGCATCCCCATCCTCCATGCTGGGGGACTGACAGACAAGCGCTCGGTAAGCGGGCAGGGTCGTCCTCTGAGGACTGCGGGTTCTTGTTTTCTCCTGGGCTTCTAGGCATCGAGGTGGATATTGACGTGGAACACGGAGGGAAGAGAAGCCGCCTCGCACCAGCGTCTGCAGGCAGTGCCAGTGCAGAGGGCAGGCGCAGCTCTTCAGGCCCCAGCACACCCGACGGGGTCGTGGAAGGACCCGTGCAGTCTCTGGCCGAACAAATGGACAAGATAGCCCTGCAGTCGGGCACACAGCCTGAGGCAAGCCCCCCCGCCCCATGTTCCAGCACCCCACCCTCGGCCCTGCCCACACTTGTGTAGCCAGCCAGTTGGGGCAGGGTCCTGGCACAGAGTGAAGTCTGGCATTTGTCCCTCTGTGGCCCCTCCAGCTCTGCGCCAGCCAGCGTGGGCTCTCCCAGGGGAGGAGGCCAGGTTGGGTGGGCCTGGGTGCTCACAGGCTCTGTTCCAGGAGCAGATGGAGTCGGATAACTGCTCGGGAGGAGATGACGACTGGACCCACTTGTCCTCAAAAGAGGTGGACCCGTCCACAGGCGAACTCCAGTCTCTGCAGATGCCTGGCTCGGAGGGACCAAGCTCTCTGGACCCTTCCCAGGAAGGACCCACAGGGCTAAAGGAAGCCGCCGTGTACCCACATCTGCCGCCAGGCAAGTGATTTCAAGCAGTTTTGTGTTTCTTTTCCTTTACTCAGAGCCTCCTATTGCCTGTCATTAGCAACACAGAAAGTTACCATGTTCTTCACAGTGGGGCTTGTCTGCTGATGTGAGAGGAAATTAAGAGTTGGTTTTGTCCTCGTGTGCATATGCTGAGCCCTTGTGAGCACAGCTAGTTTTAGTTTTAGTTTCTATAGCTCAACCCGCAATTCTGAAGGCAGATGGGACGAGGCAGTGGCACTGACTTTGGCACTCCGGTCCACCATCACTGTTTCCTCATGGAGAGTGTCTACCTGATAGGGCCCAGCTGAGGCTCCTGGGGGAGCCTGGCAGGAAGCCGCCATGGGGAACAAGTGGTGTGAGGCAACAGGGCTAGGTGGGGACTGTGGCAGCCAGCAAGCATGCATTGAATAGAAGAGGCAGCAGGTCTTCTGCTCAGTTTGTGGCTGTCACCTCACAATGCTGTTGAAGATATTATCAAATGGAGAACTCATCTGTGGCCAGTGTGGCCCTTGGGACCCCAGTGTCTCTTTTCTCTGCCTTAGAGCATGGAAGACCAAGGATAGCCAATAGCCGAGAACCATTCTCTTACTGTCATAATAGCTGTTTAAAAGGTTACGGCTTGTGATAATAGATGAAATCCAAGTATCAATGTCAATAAATATAAGGGGTCTCACTTAGGCTCAGCGATCCCCCGCCTCATGGCTTTTATTCCTCTCTCTGGCAGAAGCTGACCCCCGGCTCATTGAGTCGCTCTCCCAGATGCTGTCCATGGGCTTCTCTGATGAGGGCGGCTGGCTCACCAGGCTCCTGCAGACTAAGAATTACGACATTGGGGCTGCCCTGGACACCATCCAGTATTCAAAGCACCCGCCGCCCTTGTGACACTTTGGGCTTGCCTGTTATCCGTCCCCTTTCTTGTCTCATAGTTGTTGAGCTAGCATACAACCCAGGCCTCAGCAAGGGCCAGTGTCTCTGCATTCTTCTTTCAGAATTGGGGGTGGGGATGCATGAAGCCATTTAGGGCAGTAGGACAAGAGTCATGAGGAGGGAGTTCCAAATGTGCTGATGTCTGAAGAGCATTTCCCAGCGTCCCTTGGGTGCCTAGCTCTCATATCCAGCTTGGGCTGGGATGGACCCTAGGGCAGAGTGGGGCTCCTAGGGCAGAGCGGGGCTCCTCCGCCTCCTGCCGCTGCTGTCCACCAGCCAGAATCACACCAGCAGTCTAGAGTGCATCTTGCCTGATGGCCTTCTGCTTTTTTTAAAATGACTAACAGTACACTGACGTAGTTGATTTTCTGCTGGAAACCTGATCTGCTCCAAGGTTAGCTGGAATACAGCCACCATCCTGCCAGGAAGGAGGCTGTCCTGGAGCGAGTCCCTGAGGGCAGGACAGCCTGGGACGGGCTTCATGTCTGGGAACAGGCAGGGCTGACGGGAACTGATGGTGGTCGCTGACCGCTGCCTGTTCCTTAACCATTACAGTTCCCTGGTTTCCAAATGTGTCACCTGCTTTTAAAGGAAGAATATCCCTTTGTAGCCATTCTGTTAGCATATTTGTAACGCACCTGTAATTAAGTGATGTAAGCACTTTACTCAAAGATGTTGCAACAAGAGATGATCTGTTTGAAATGCATGTTTATTGTCGGTTCTCAGCAGTTCCCATAAATCCTCAGTCCCGCTCACTAGAAGCAGCGACAGGTCTTGCTGGGAAGGCTCACATAGCAGACACACCCACATAGTGACACCCCAGTCTGTTCACAGGGCGTCATCGAAGTCCTCCCCAGTGTTAAAGAGGTCTTGTAGTCGCACAAGTCGGGACTCTGGTGCCCCTCTGACCAAGGACCCGCCCTCTGCTTGAGGGCCTGTACCCCACAACTGCTCAGGGATCACCTCAAAGGGCCTCTTGGGCCCACATGGAGTGTGTGTGGCCCAAGGAAGCTGGAGTGCACCAGTAGTCTTGTGGTTTGAGTCCTGTGGGGTCTCCTGCTCAGCTCGTGCTGCCTCAGCTGGCATGGGGCCCCTCTGCAGCAGTATTGAGGGCTCTGTGTCCACCTGTGTGCTGTTCCTAGGTGGTGGAAGGAATCGTACCCACTGAGAAGGCATGGCCCTCACCTGCTGGGTGGCACACTGGCGCCCTCCCAGGCCCAGGGCTCTCCCCAGTGTCCCAGGCCTGGTGACTGCTCCCTCTGACCTTCCTGGCCAGGTTGGTGTGACCCTGCAGTGGAGACAAAAGCAAATGGCCACGTCCTTGGTTCAGACAAGTGCCAGCTGTCCAGCAGTACCAGGTGCTGCCCACTTGTCTCTTCCTCTGGACTCTGGCTTCCCTGCACTGTGCTGTCCGCCAGCTAGTCCTCAGGTTGCAAGGCAGGGGCCTGCTGGGATTCTGAGGGTTTACCCAGTGGGGAGAGTAAGTGCCCCTAACTTCGATCCAAACCCTCTGCCAAACCCCAGGACCAGGCTGTCCCCAGAGAGAAGGTATAAAGTGACTAGTCATCTGTTGGGGACGGCAGACTCAGGTGAGGGAGGGCCAAGGAGGGCTGAGCTGGTGGAGACCTAGAGGCCTTTGGCAAAAGGATGTAGGCCCCATCCTGCCTGCTTACTGCCAGGCTGGCGGGGCGGTCCAGGACCAGGCTCAGGCCAGACCTGGGGAGGTGGCTCTATAGAGGCCCCCCGTGGGCATAGCCGTGGTGCTGGGGCCTGGCTGCCCCCACCCCAGGAACCAGATGCACTGGAAATGGCATCATTTGAAAACAATGGCGGGCGGGACCCTGCCTCACTAGGGCCAGGCGGTATGCAGGAGGCCTGGTCTGCGGTGCTGACTCATCTCTGCCCTCACCTTCCAGACAAAACTGGCTCATGGTGCGCATGGAACTCACAAAGTTAAGGGCTTAGCCCAGGGACTGACACTCAGGGACCGTCACTAACGTCATTCTCTAGTGTGGAGGGTTAGGGCCACACCCTCGCATGCATCGCACAGCCAGTGAGCGGCAGCACCAAAGTCTGGCCTCTTGCCTCTCGCCTCTCGGCTTGGAGCCTGTGCCCTGCACCACTGCTTGGAGCCAGCCAGGCCAGCCTTGGTCTGTGTGCGGGGTATCTAAGACGGGACATCCAGCTGAGTTCCCCTGCCCAGGCACCTGGGGCAAAGCCTGTGTTGGGCCCTGAGAGAGCAGCGGGGTCTGCTGGGGCTGAGGCATCAAGACCATGGGCAGGTCCTGGGGGAGAGGGCACCTCTGTGCACAAGACACAGCTGCGTCTGGGCCTCTGAGGTAGACATGGCGCCTGAGAGACCAGGGCAGGACCCATGCAGGAGTCTGCTGAAGGCACTGCACGCAGACACATGGAGCCTGGGAGCCTGTCCCGGCTCCAAAAAGCCCTAACTCGGTTGCCTCCAAGGCACCCAAAGGCCCCCTGACCAGGAGGTGACAATGAGAGGCCGAGCATGGCAGGGTGCAGATGCGGCCGGAGAGAGGGGAAAGAAGTGGTGATGCGCGTGGGTCACCGGCCAGCAGTGACCACGGAACACTGTGGATGGCTCGACGATAAACACGCGAGAAAAAATAACACATGCACAGAGACAGACTAGTTTCTGTGGGGAAATAGGGACAAAATGGCCACCCACCCTGGTGGGAAGCGCGCTGATTTACCGTCCATACCTGCTTTTATTAGGCTCATTCTGCATAATAATTCAGGTAAAGTACAGTACTCATTAGGGGGAAGTAAGGAACCATAGAAAACAAAGAACTCTGCCGGTCTATTGAGTTGGGGGTCAAAGAGCTGTAAGACTGAGGAACAAAATAACTTCCTCCTAAGACCCTTCTCATTCAACTGAGAGCATTCTAAACAAAGAAGGTTTCACAGTAATTTACATGTTCTTTCTTAGGCCTGATCACCCCGGGGAATCCACACTTCTCAGCACAGAGCTGCACCACCCTGTCATTGTTTCAGGCTTAGGTGGAGCAAGGGAACTAAGGCAACTGGGAGACAAGGAGGTTTTTTCCCAGACGCTGAGAACTCAGGCTATGTCAAAGCCGAGGAGCAAGGGTCCATCACCCCCCTTTTGCTGCAGCCCCCCAAGTCCTTCTTTTGGGGGGCCTCCCAAAGTGATCGTGCCTGTCTTAGGTCGTTCCCCCGTGGGGAATCTTACCCATCTTTGGCTAACCGACCAAGCTTTTTGGGGTTCAGTCATGAATAAAGCAGCAGAAGCAGCATTCCTGCCAGGAAGATAAGCTTTTGTCTCCTTGCTGGCTCACGGTTCCAAGGGCATTCCCTTAGCTTTAGCCTAGGCGGGGGTTTCAGCTTCTGATACCAGTCAGGGCGGTTCCCAACAAGTGGGCTTCAGACAAAGACAGGGCGGGGGGTGGGGGGGAGCTGCACTTGTCTGGGCCAGTAAGTCTCATACTTCAGCTGTCCACAAAACACGACAAAGTGCTGTGGGCACTCAACAGTCAGTGGGACGGGAAGACAAATGCTGTCCTCAATCACCAACTTTCTGGACCTTCTGTGTCTCCGAGGTGACCTCAGAGTCCCCCATGTCCTGGCCAGCAGGTCTGTGTGGAGGCTGGACCTCGCTCTGGCTCCACCTCCTGGTAGAGGGGAAGTGCTGTCAGAACCCAGTCCCATCACCATAGAGCCACCTGCTCATCTGTGCCACTGGCTGGGGCTCCTGGGCCAGCTCCTGCCCCCTGCCAGTAACCGCCGCCCTGCAATATCCAAGGTAGTCAGTCCATTTCTCTGCTCCTGGCTGAGTCACTAGAAAGTTCTTATTTGAACTGAAATCTACCTCCCAATAGCGCCTGCCCATAACCACCTGGATCTAGATGAGGCGGAACTTCAGAGAATTCACATCTGGAAAAGAAACCCGTCCGTACAAGTCAGGTCTTTCCTGCTCTCGGCCACAAGCTTCCAGAGCTGTCAGCTACTCTGGCCACACTTCGCTTTCTCAACCCTGCCCATAAAATAAATTCTTCCCTGAGGGCAGTGCAGTCCAGACGTTCACAATTCAGGGAGTCTGGGGACGATGCCCACGTGGTACCCTGCCCAGCCTTCACTGCATCACCAGCAGTGCTGGGTGCCCGGCCAGGCCAAGCAGGGCCCGGTAGCGATGAGCCGGCCGGCTGGTGATGCCAGCCTCCACCAGCCACTCCTCAGCCTCCATCCTGGGGCCCGGTGGGCACATGCTGGCTCCGTGACTCACCTTGTTCTAGGCAGGCGGGTCCCAGAGGGAGCGTTCAGCTTTCCCACTGAGGACGAGGACCAGCTGCTGAAACCCACGGCTCCCTGCAGCCCTAGCTCTCCAGAGCCCCTTTCCAGGTACTTCCGCCAGCGGTTCCTGGATGGCTGGGGTTCTTCCTGCCGGATCAGGAAGTGAATTTATTCTCCCAGCTGGAAAGCCGGCACTTCCACTGCAGATCCCCAGCTGAGTCTGAGGCCTGAGAATCTGGGGGCCCTGCCTCCAGGGAAGGTGTGTGGCAAGGCACAGTGCCCCACAGCCCATGGGCCTGGATGCACCAACAGCGTCACCCTGCTCCCCCCTCAAGCTCCTACACACACCACCCAGCCACGCTGTGCGAGCACCTCCCTGACCAGGCCCCCTGGCAGAACTGCATGTGAGCCCCGCTGTCAGGCTCGGGCCGGAGAGCAGGAACACGGAAACTCAGGGTCTTCATAACCTCATCCTTCCACCAGGGGTGTGCCCCAGGCGAGGAGGGGAGGGTGGAAGCACAAGGAGGTGAGGTTTGTGCTAAGTTCAGAGGAGCTCTCCAAACAGACAGAGAACACTGGAGTTGTCTGCACACAGCGGCCTCCACCCTTCCAGAAGGGACAGGTCTGTCCATTCGTGTTCCTTGGAGCTTTAAGCAAAGTGCCTGCCATTCAGTAGCATAAGCAGGCTTTTACTGAATAAATGACTGAAGAATGACTAAATGGAGCCCTCCGGTCGGAGCCTGCCCAGGGGGCTGGGCTGATGGTGCTGGTGGCTCACCTGCTGGCTCACCTGTGCACTCAGAAGCTCGGCCGGCCCAGGACCTGCATTTCTCCCTCTGCCAGCATGAACAGGCTCTTCCGGAGACCTTTGGGAAAGGTTGCACACACCTTTTGTAAAATGACCAGGAAGCTGAAGGAGAGGAGGAGGGAAAAGCAGGACGCAGGGACTTGCCCAGGAACACCAAATACCAAAGACTTCTTGGGGAGCACCCTGTCTCAGCTCTGCGGTTCTAATGTGATGCGGTAATCTTCTGGTAGTTCTGAGGGCCTGACCCCAAGCCCTGTTTTTCCCTGGACTCAGACTGGGTCAGCCCCCCACTGACAGGAAGAGATGCAGGCACCGGGGCAGACGCTTCACCCAGAGAGACCGCAGCTTGCATCCAGGCTTTGCCAACGACTTGGCTGTTACCGTGACAGTGTGACTTCAGGGTTAGTACTGTTTGCTTGTGCACAGACAGGGACAGGCCTGCGTGGGTGGCTAGGGGGATAAACAAGGCGTGTGCCCATGGGACAACATGCCTGCCTGGGGTCTGAACTCCTGTAGTGCCGAGAGTCCTCCCATTGGCAGGGGACAGGTTCCCATTGCACGGGCCACATGAGAGCCTTCAGTTGTGCTGTGCTTCACCACTTCGAGAGAGAAGAGGTGTGTTCTTGAGCTTGACGTGTCGCAGTGAAGGCTTTGGGGAAAGCAGGGCTCTCCCACCCCAAGAAGAAGAGAAAGTGGCCTGGATGCCCAGTGGGAAGGTGCTGTGCAAAGGCTGGAGGTGAGAACCAAAGCCACCCCCAGCCATGCCAGCCAGGGCTGTCATGTCACATAATCCAACTGGAACCCCCTCCAGTGAATGCTGAGAACCCTAAACTTCCCAAACTCTGGCAAATGTGGGCACCTCGACTTCCATTTGTTCGTCTGTGAAAAGAAGTCAGTGACCCTCCCAGGGCAGTTACAGCGAAGTGAGACCAGGCACACAAAACCCTGCCCCGCACGCGGGCACCCCCAGTGTGCCACTGGGCTATGGCCCTTTGGCTGTTACCCAGAATCCCCCAGACCCCCACTCTCAGTGTCTGGGGGCTCCACTCAGTCTTCTTGCTTCTGACGTTACCCCTGAGAACTGGGGTGTCTGTTGTCCCATTAGAGGTGATCTCACCTCTCCCCAGCTGCTTTCCGGCTCTCACCGGTGCCTTCTGTGCCCTCCGGTTTCACTGTGCCTCGTCTAAGGGCAGACAGTCTAACCTTCAAAGTTACCTTATTGATGGAGGTGGCAGGGGGAATGGGGGGATAAATGTCAATGGAAAAAATAAAAAGAAAATCACCTTATTGAGGTATAAGTAATATACAAGGACTGTCTGGAAAAAGTCCAGCCTTTGTTAATATAACGGGAACTGTTTGCACAACATCAATGTAACCTGGCAGCCAAGGAGAGTGGACTAGAATGAGCACATGTGAACAATGACACCTTCACTGTTCTAGTCAGTGGGGGCATAGACACAATTGAGTGAGCATGTATGCTGTGTGGTTGTTGCATTCAAAATGACTGAGTAGAGCAATGAATCTGCATCAAATTTTGCAATAAACTTGAACATCCCTCTGTAGAAACTATTCAGAAGGTAGTTTCAGAAGGCCACAGCTGTGGGCAACTGGTGATTGGCAGCTTTATCATGACAATGTGCCTGCTGATGCATCTTGTCTCATGCAGAGTATTTTTGGCAAAACATGAAAACACCCAGGTGACTCAGCTCACCTACAGCCTAGATTTGGTGTCCTGTGACTTCCGGCTTTTCCCAAAACTAAAATCATTTTGAAAGGGAAGAGATTTCAGACCACTGATGAGATTCAGGGAAATATAACAGGGTAGCTGATGGTGACTGGGAGAACTGTGTGAGGTCCCAAGGTGCATACTTTGAAGGGGACTGAGGTGTCTCTGTCCTGTGTACGATGATGTTTCTGGTATCTTCAACAAATTTATTTTTCATATCACATGGCTGGATATCTTCTGGACAGACCTCGCACACTAAAATACAGCCATTTATGTGTATAGTTACTAAGTTCTGATAAATTATACCTTTGAAACTATCATCCCAATCAAGATATAGGAAAAATTTTTATTGAGATATAATTAATAAGACATAGCAAATTTCATCACCCCAAAATGTGGAATCCCACTCACCAGAAAACGGCTGACCCTGTGCTGTGTGTTTTTTTGTGTCTGGCTTCTCTCACTTCGAGATCTCGTTGCCGAGTAGCGTCCCCCTGAGTGAGTGCGCTGCAGTTTGTTTGCTCACTCACCTGCTGACATTGCTACGCCTCTACCCGTCCCCAGCATCACCCTACCCTGACTATGCAGCATCAGAGTAAGTCTTGAAACCAGGCTATGGGAGTCCTCCAACTCCGTTCTTATTAAATTTGTCTCAGCAATTCTAGGTTTTTCGAATTTGTATATAAGTTTTAGGATCAGGTTGTCAGTTTCTAAAACCCCAGGCTGCTGGAATTTCAACTGTGACTGGGTCGGCTCCAGGACCCATTCAGGATGAGCCACCTGAACGACACTGTACCCCCCGGTCCCCGAATATATTCTCTCTTCACCGGTTCATACCTTTTTTATTTCTCATCATGATCTGTTATTGTTTTTACTGATCCAACCTTACACAAGCTCAGTATATTTAAGCCTAAGAATTTCATTTTTGATGCTATTAACACTACTTGATGTAAGCAATCATTTTCCAGTGGTTTCCTGCATTTATGTAAAAATAAAATTTAATGTTGTATAGTATGTTGATATGGTATCCTCGTGATCTCACCAGATTAACTTATTAGCTCTAGTCACTTTTCGTGTAGGTTCATCAGGATTTCTTACATCCATGGTATCTTTGTCAAGTTGTAGATTTATTGTGTTTCCTGAATCTAAGAATGTAAATCTTTGATTCTGGAAAATGCTCCATCCTTTCTCTGCAAATATTGCCTTTGTCTGATTCTTTTTATTCTTGTTGGAACTCTTCTTTGAATCCACCATGTCTCTCAGCTCCTATTTTCCACCTTTTTGTCTTTCTGGGCGACGTCGTGAGTAATTTCAGGTTTATCTTCCATTTCACCAATCCAGTCTTCTGCTGCACTGAACCTGTTTAGCTTGTCCACTAGTTTTATTTGCAATGAGTGTTCTTTGCATTTCTACACTCCTTTTGGTTCTTTTTTCAGAACTACTCCATTATTTCTTAAAGGTTCTTGCTCCTATTGCCAACCTTCTTATTTCATGAAATAATGAACACATATTATGATTCTGATGTCTTTGTGGGCCTGCCTTTCCAGCCTGTTGATCTGCAGTTTTTGCTTATGGGGCCTGATTCCTTGATCGTTAACTCTGAGTATTCGTACTCACTCCTTGGAACTCCATCTGCGGGGATGCTCTCCAGCCTGGGCTGATGATGCTGCTTCAGAGAGGCGCAGCACCGACCTCTGCTTCCTGGGACTGTCTGGTGGAAATGAATTCTCAGCTTAGAATAGGCTGAAAAAAGACACGTGGTAGCTCCCTTGTGCTTATAAAATCCTAGACCAATATTTCCCCTCTTCAGCCAATACCGAGGACACCCAGGCTGCCTCCCAGCTGCAGAAGGGGTATGTTTCCTGGGGGACTCGGCTTTCTGTGGCCTCTCCCGTTGACCTTCCACCCCGAGTGTGCGCCCGCCTCCCGCCAGGACTCTCCCGGCTTCACCGCCCTCATAACCCACGCGCTTATTCCCTGGAGCATGCCTTTTGCTTTGTCTTCGACCCCTGGTCATGATTTATTTCCTTGTCATCTCATCAGTGCATTCAACGCAGCATAGCTGGCATCTGAAATGATTTTCTAGCCAAGCCCAGTAGGCTGTCCATTCTGAAGGCACCCAGTCTCCAAACCTCACTTACTCTCAGTGGGAAGAGTTTCCAGGGCGTCCACTCGCTGCAAGGGAAGACCTGGATGTCTGGGACCTCTGGGTTAGTCCCCAACCCCGGGCCATGGACCGGTGAGCCCAAGAAGCTCACTGGAGGAGGGCCGCTGCAGGCCCCCCACCCCACGGGGTCCCCAGTCCCTGGACAGAACAATGCACGGCAGTGCACCCCTCTCAACCGCTGTACCTGCGTGGCGTCTCTGATAGCCGGGCCTGCAGCAGATTCAATTTTTGGACGTGGCGTCTACAGTCGGCACCAGAGCCCTCACCGTAAGCCTGAGAAACACACACACACATATTACGTCTAAAAAATGCTAACAGGATGCTGAGACACACCTGAGGGAGGTGAAGCCACACTTTGCAAGGCCCGGGGCGCCTGCAGCACCGCGCAGGGATCCGCGACTGACGGCTGCTTGCGGAGTGACTCACACATCAGCAGTCTGAGGCGACGAGTGCTGTCGGGCCATCTGGCTGCCCGTGGGACCCAGACCTTGACACATCAAAGCCAAACTCAGTCCCAAACCCCACCCCAAATGGTTAGTGGACATAAATTCAGAAGCCATACAAACTGCTAATATACATATGAAATAATCTCTCTCACTGATAATCAAAGGAATACCAATTAAAATGATACTTTTTTCACCATGTAGCTGTTACTCATGCGTTCAATAAATGTTTATTGAGTACCTATGATGTTCATGACATGGATGGACCTAGAAGGCATTACGCTCAGTGAAATGGGCCAAGACAGAGGCAAACGTATGTGACTTAGTTTTCACGTGGAACCTAGAAAACACAATAAATGAACAAACAGAACAGAAACAAACCCACAGATACAGAGAACAGACGGATAGCCACCGGAGAGGAGGGAGGCTGGCTGATAGGTGCAGGGGTGGAGAGGGCAGGCGGGCAGGCAGGGGATGGTCACCGCCGGGAAGTGCAGCCCAGGGCCTGAGGTCGGCAGTACTGTGATGCCGAAGGGTGGCACCGGGCGGGGACTAGACTCCTCCAGGGGGACCAATGTTTATGTCTGACCGTTGCGTTATACACCTGAAATGAATGTAATATTCAACGTCAACTGTAATTAAAGAAAATAAATCTATCAAAAAGAAAGAGATGGGGATGGCTGGGGGAAAAGCAGGCGTGCGGTGAGGTTGGGAAGTGGGGAGGATGGGAATCCAGCAGAGGACTGAGAGAAACACAGCCCAGGGGACAGGAGGGCAGGACAGGAGGAAAGCCAGGAGCACAGTGACAGGGCCGAGTGCAGAAGGTTGTGAGGACAAGGAAGTGACAAAGTGACAGTGGCCACTGAGAATGTGGTCAGCGGAGCACTGAGTGCGCCCCAGTATTCTTCACAGCGCACAGCGCGGAGATTGCTGCTGACGAGGACAGAGGACAGCCGTGTGAGTGGCCTGGGGGGCCCGAGCTCCCTCTGCGCGCAAGCTCAGGTGAGAATGAAAGGGGAGGAGCTGGAGGGGACAGAAAGCTGAAGGATGGGAAGCCACAGCTGGCATCACCAATAGGACGTGTGCTCGCTACTGCGTGGCAGGGGCCCCTGGCTGAGCACTGAGATGCCTCCCCTGTCTGGGAACAAACTAGGCTCCATTTCCAGTCTTCCTTGTGGTCCGGTGTGGGTGTGACACTTGGAGTATGCACCACTCCAAGGCCTGGCCCCCAAAAGCCTCCTGAGGGCTCCTCTTTGCTGTGGTCAGCCTCAGGGAAGAATAGCACCCAGGATAACAGGTGCCTGGGTCCCCAGAGGGCCACACCATGGACAGGGCCCTGCTGACCGCAGTCCCTCCCAGGTCTGTTCTAAGAGCAAGAGAAACAGCTGCTACCATGTCTAACCCCTTGGTGTTGGTATCCACCTCTCACTGCAGCCTCGTCAAGCCCGAGTCACGCCCCATTGCACGTGCACAGAGGTGCTGAGCAGGCGGCACAGCCCCTGGGAGAGAACTCGGAAATGCAGGCCAATGCTTAAACAGGCAGCAGTCCCTTGACCCAGCTGTGTGCCTGGCTCAGGGAGGCCTGGGCAGCTAGCTCCCCTTGAGGACTGATGGTCTCCACCCCGCCCATCCCCAGCTGTCTCGCCCGGAGGCGGGCATCTGAGTCCGCAGGCCCAATTGGATCACTTCTGCCAGGAGCTGACCACTGGGACTCAGCCCTTCCAGCTGGCATGCAGGGAGACCCTACAGTCTGTGAGTGAAGTCGTGAACTGCCTGGGGAGAGAGGCAGGGAGAGGGGAGGAAAAGATGGTGCCTGCTGGTCAGCAGCTGTGCACCTCAGTTGAAAAGGTACCCTCTGAAACAGAAATCTGACTTCTAGAATTTGTCCTAAGTAAGTAAGTAATTGGCCAAGTGAAGAAAAGAGGTGTTTATAAGAAGCATCAATGCAGAGTTCATCACAATAAAAACTAAAATAGACAGAAATGCCCATCAACGTGAGGCTGGTCATTTACTCGACACATATTTACTGAGCACTTTCTGGGTGTAGGGCACTGTGCTGGGTGCTAAGAGGACACCCCTCAGTCATGCCAGCAAAGCCTCTGCTCATGGGGTAACTTCCAGTCTGCGATGGGCAGTGCTCCCATAAACACACTGTGACATAATTGCCTTCCTCCCTTCTTTTAAAAGAAGATTTCATTTATTTATTTAGAGAGAGGGGAAGGGAGGGAGAAAGAGAGGGTGAGAAACACTAATGCAAGAGAGAAACAGTGATCGGCTGCCTTTTATGCACCCTGACCTGGAACCAAACCCACGACCCTGACTGGGAACAGAACTGGCGACCTTTCACATTGTGGATGATGCTGAACCAACTTAGCCACACAGATCAGGGCCACTTCGAAGTAATCCCTGATCAGGATAATGAGAACAGCTAGGTGAACTCCAACAAAGGGCACAGAGGCCCTGGCAGGGGCACAGGTCTGGACTGCTTCCACATCCAAAGGAAAAGTCCCCATGGCTGAGGGGTGCTGAGATGAGGCTGCAGCCAGTGAAGGGAAGCTCGGTAAGGAAAGATCGGAGGACAACTTGAGGTGTGAAAGAGATCGGGGTGGGTCAGCAGGTGTGAGCCTACACAGAGTCCTGATGCTAGGTGAGAAAACGGGTCAGGTAAGAGCACATAGAACGTGGTGGTGCCTTGCATCCTTGAATGCTGTGAACGCCGCATCCTGGCTAGCCCAACACCTCTTGACCGCCTCCGCAGCCCAAACGTGCCCCACCCCCGACTCCTACCCCTGCAACCACCAATGGCTGTTTGCCACTGCCAGCTAATTCTGTCATCTTTTTGGCCCCTGCACTTTCTTTCATTGTGCCCACTCTAGTCTTATTCATTTATTTTTAAATTTTTATTGATTTTAGAGAGAGGAAGGAAGGGAGGAGAGAGCGAAACATCAATTTATTGTCATTTGTGGTTCCCACCTACCTATGCATTCATTTGTCAGGCCTTGTATGCGCCCTGACCAGGATCAAACCCACAGCCTCGGCACATCTCCGGGCCACTGAGCTACCTGGCCAGGGCCAGCCTAGGTTTTTGGTTTTGTTTTAAATCCTCACCCAAGGGCACATTTATTGATTTTAGAGAGAGGAAGAGGGAGAGGAAGGGAGAGAGAAACATGGATCCCGAATGTGCCCCCGGGGCCCGGCTAGTTTCACACTGTGCGTGATGTGTTCATCTACCTATGCTAGTTTCTCCTTCCCTTCCACAGGAGCAGATCTTTGAGCGCAAGAGCGACAACGCTGGTACTAAAAGGTGCTCAATAAATACTTGCTGAAGGAACGGAGGGCTGAAGGCACCTTTCCGGTTCCTGCTCCATTCATTTCACTGGCCGAAGGACCAGGACCCTAGGGAGCAGGGGCTCTTTCTGCATCTCGTGGACTTGACCTCCACAGCAAAATGCTGGGACTCCGTGAGCAGCAGACTTCCTTGGTGCTAGGGCCAACCTGCTTCCTGGCATGGGTACTAGATACTCTGTTTCTTTCTTTTTTTTAAGATTTTATTCATTTATTTTTAGAGAGAGGGGAAGGGAAGGATAAAGAGGGAGAGAAACATCAATGTGTGGTTGCCTCCCATGTGCCCCCCACTGGGGACCTGGCCTGCAACTCAGGCCTGTGCCCTGACCAGGAATTGAACCAGTGACCCCCTGGGTTCACAGCCCAGCACTCAATCCACTGAGCCACACTGGTCAGTGCTGGACACCCTGTTTTGTAGGACTCACCCGTAAAAATGACTGCTGCTCTCCACAAACTTTGCATGTCCACTTGAGACTCTTTTTCACCTACAATGAAATTTCAGAAATGTGGCTTAGGCATTATTTAAAACAGGTAGAACTGGATCAGAAAAATAATTTTAAAAGATCAATGAGAAAAAAATCAACAGTCCCAAAACAAACCACACACACATATAAAAATTCAGTATGTTATAAAGGCGAGGAAAGAAGAGACTGTTAAGCAGTGCTGGGAAGGGCAGATATCTGTATGAAAGAAATTCAAGTTGGATCGTTACCAGGTATGGTTTGAAGAAATAATCCTGTAACATTTTGTTCTGATTCTTTTAAAAAATATATTTATTTATTTATTTTTAGAGAGAGGGGAAGGGAGGAGAGAGGAAGAGAAACATCATGCATGGTTGGTTGCCTCTCAGGTGGCCCCCACTAGGGACCTGGCCTGCAACCCAGGCATGTGCCCTGATTAGGAATTGAACTGGAGACCCTTTGGTTCACAGCCCGCACTCAATCCACTGAGCTACACCAGCCAGGGCTTTGTTCTGATTCTTGATAAACTTAAATGGGTGGGTTCTCAGCATGATAAAATACCTTATACCCAGCTCTGAAGCTGAAGAATCACTCCTAGCACCCCCACAAAAGCCGAAACATGCCAAGGATCCCCACTATTATTTACCATTTTTTCCTGGATGTTTACCCAGTGGAATTTTTTAAGAGAAGGTAATAAAAGGTATAAAGATTGGAAAGGAGAAAAAAGAAAAGTATCATAAGATATAGATATAATGAGGTGTTTTGTTTTGTTTTTTTAATCCAAAAGCCCAGAATCCAGTGAAAAACTACCAAAGGGAGCAAACATCTGGGTAGAACCTATCCACGCAGCAACAAAGAAAATGCTATCAACAGGCACTGAAGTTGCTTGAAGAAACAATGCAATAGTATGTTCAACATCATAAGAATGTCTAGGTCGGTTTGTAAAAGTTAATATGATTAACATGATCCTGACACAAAACCCACTAAGGTTTTGGGGATGTGTGCCTCAATATTCTAAGGCAGAATAGCAGCATCTAATACAAATTCAAGTGGGTATATATCTTACGATTTAGCAATTCCACTTCTCAGCATCTACCTCAAACACCATACAAATACTGTGTGGGTACATAGGCAAGTGGGAAATGCATTTAAAAACAATAAAATGTCTGGAAGGACACACAGTGACAGGGGTATGGCTAGAGAGGGGGTGGACAGAGGCCACAGTGTGTAACAGGATCTTCGCAGTTTATTAGCCAGAGAGACCTAAAGAATACCTCCTCAGAAGCTGTTGGAACTGAGCGAGATATGCAACATTGTCTGGTACACAGCGGACTTGCAATTAACCTGTTAGCTCTCTTCCCCCTCTGGTTTCAACTCACTTTTCAGAGTTGAACATAACCGTGAGAGCACGTATTACATGACGCGTGAAAAACTTAGATGGAAATGATTCCCATTTACTTTCAACTCCTAGAACACAGTCCAAAAAATAAAGTAAGAACAGTTTCCAAGCCCCTAAAGAAGTCTGATGCCGTTCTTTTTCAGAATACAGCAGACTGGAAGATACCTAGTGAGATGAGGGGACTTTCAGAAGCGGATACACTGACTTTAAGTAGGAGATAGAATACGATCTAGTTAAGAATACAGAGTGGGGCGAGAGTAGGTTTACAGTTGTAAGTGAAACCGTTTATGAACAACTGTAAACCTACTCTCGCCCCACCTTGTACTTAACATCTTCGCTGGCGGTGCGGCTTTAGGCTTAGGCCGTAGGCGTCCAGCCCCTCGGATAAATGAGCCAAGGAGCGACGGCAGGGGGCGCACAGCCGCGTCCTAGTTCAAAAACTGCCTTCTCCCCTGTGTTTACATAAAGAGCCACTTTCTGGGCCGCCTCCGCAGAAACCATCATCCCTGGTTTCTACGAATCTTTCAATCTCCAAGTAAAACACGGAAAAAGCCCGGCGCGGCGTCGTGGAGAAGCGACATCAATAAACCCTAGTCCTCAAGATAGTCATCGTCATCTGCCCGGGCCTTAGGTGCACCGCGCGACCGCACGAGGCGGCGCCCACGTCAGGTGGAAGGGCCTGGGCAGGGCGCGGGAAGGAGGTCAGGTCCCGGAGGGGAGGCCGACGCCCGCCCCACCTGGTGCGCCTGGAAGACGCGGCAGCAGCAGCATCGCAGGACCCGAGCCTGCGGAGACGGCTCCATAGCGGCCTCCCGCCGGGCTTCGCGAGGGCGTGCGCTCGCCCCTGGGCCCTACGCTCAGTCCCCGCGTCCTCACGGTTCTGCTCCCAGCAGGCGCTAGGAAGAGGCTAGCTCCGGCCCCGCCCCACCTCGTGTGCGCTTGCGCCCTGCGCTCCGGCCCGCCCCGGCTGCGCCCCCTGCCGGCGCTCGGACGAGGCTAGCCCCACCCCAGCACCGCTTCCTACACGCGTGCGCCCTGCGCCCGAGCCTCGGCCCACCTCGCCTCTGCAGGCGCCCCCTCCCCGCTTAGCCCCCAGCGCGTCTGGGCGGTCGGCCCGGCCCACTTCGACACCAAGACTGCAATCTGCATTTGCTGCTTAGTGGGGCGTAGTTTGTGGTTTGAGTTAGTGTCTGATCTCAGACCAGTTCCCCTCTCTCCCTGAGCCAGCGCTTCCTCGTGGGTTGGCTGGACAGATCGTAGTCGCGAGGGCTGGGCCTCGACGCGCCGCTTCGGGTCCAGCCTTCGTCCGCACTGTTTCCTCTGCTTCTTCCTGTCTCGGAGAGGTGGCGGAGAGGGTGCTGGAGGGCGCCTCCCCCCCCCCCCCTCCGGTCCACCTCGTGGGCCCAAGGTTGGAATTTGCCGGACAACTGAGAGGACGTGGTCAGTTAACCTGGAGCCCAAGCCCGGAGGGCCGGGCAGCGGAGAACCCTGGGAAGCAGTCATGGTCACCGAGGCAGCGGTAAACGAAACCAGTTCAGCCTGCAGCCTGCAGCCTGCAGCCCGCGGAAGACCTATTGCTCAGACTCCACTCTGCAGGTGCAGGAGCAAGGCTGCCCAGGCAGGGGCGGAGTCGCAACTGCGGTCCTTAGCGCCATAAGTCAAACCCGAGCCTGTGAGGACTATCAATGACTGCCAGTGTCCTTATTTTTCACCTCCTCCCCATCTCAGGGCAAACCAGAGAAAGCCAATTGTGCTGCCCCATCCAATTAAATAGGACATCCTTCCAGTCAGCCAGCCCCAGTGTTGCCGCCCCACGCGCACCTGAAGACTTGCCTGGTTTTCTAAGCCTTCCCACCCTTCTGCCTGGGTTTGCAGTGTCCGCTAAATGCGAGTGGCGGTGGCTGATTCCTTTTCTAAAGCAAGCTCTGGGTAAATAGTCCCTCTTCTCTTTTGGGAGAGTCTTCATTTATTTCCACGTTCAAGTTACATTCACAAAGAATGTTTTATGCTTAGTGAAAAAGAGCAGAATAAAAATTTCAGACACAGTGTGAATTCAACTTTGAAAAAGATAAAAAAAGAAACACCAAAATACTGAGCAATAGTATTAAGGAAAAATTGTTTTCTACTTTTATTTTTCCTCCTTTCTGAAATAAACATGTAATCCTTTAAAAATTCATATATATGTATTTTTTTCTTGAAAATCAAGAATGACTTGATGAATGGTTTTGTTACAGAACACAACAAGGGGAGCCTGGGACAATATACTATTATTGAAAGAAGGCCCCGGGTCCGTTATGTCCGCCGCCCTAGGAAAGATGTCTCTCAATGCCAGAGATTCGTGAAAGGGAAAGGAAATGTTTATTTAATGCTATACAAACTTAAAGTAGTGACCTAGTATCTTTATCAAAAATCTTAAAGTCCCTTAAAACACCCACAAACACAGTCACAGTCCTTCCTTCCTTCCCCCTTTGCCCAGTCCAGAGTACCATATCTTAGGAAAGGAAAACGAAGTCCATGGCTCAGGCAGTCCTCTGGTTCTTAGTTAGTCCTCCATCTCGACTGGGAGACCTCCCTGGGTTCCTGGCACCCTCGGCTGAGTCGCCGGGATCTCTGCTAAAACCAGGTGGTGGTTCCCCTTCTAAAGCTGTGGGGGTCCCCACTCTGTCCAGGCCTCGTGGTTCTCCCTCTCAGGGCTGCGGGAAGGGGAGAGTCCCCACTCTGCCAAAGCCGCGTGGTTCCCTTTTCTAATGGCTACCAAGTCTGGGTTTTAAACCCCGTGGCCAATCTTCCTCTGCAGCCTCATTTCTGACTCCTCCCACACTCGGCTTCACATGCCGGAACTCGTATCCTTCCAGCTTTACTGGGCTGCCATCTTGAGTCTGGGCAGGTGTGGCCCCATGTCCTGGAGCCAATCTTCTCCGAGCTCCCATGCAGGCGCTGTAGCTTGGGGGGAATCTGCTCCAGTCACGTGTTGGTGGGGAAGTTACTTCCATTCCCCTGGCTCAGAGATGATCACAGCTATTTAACATATCTAAGCAACCAGCCAAAGGCTATAGATATGTTAAATGACCACGCCAGAGGGTAGCTGCAAGGCTGTTGCCATGCAAAACAGATCTCAATGGCCCTGCTCCATTTGTCCCTTCCCCCAACCCACACCGTGGGGGGGGGGAGGGGGTGGAGACATCTTAAAATCTCCTGGACACCTTAAGTTCTGGACCCCATTTCAAATGCCCATTTGGGGTCCCCCGTCTTGGCTGCACCCTGTAACAGTTTGATACACTATTTCACTTGGTAAGCAGGTTTAAAACATATATACAGATAGGCCTGGCCTGTGTGGCTTGATCATCATGTAACACAAGAGTTGCAGGTTCAATTCCCAGTTAGGGGTACATTCCCAGGGTTTGGGTTCTTTCTCTAGGTGGGGTGTGTCTGAGAAGGCAACCAATCCATGTTTCTCTCACATTAATGTTTCTCACTCTGTCTCTCCCTCTTCCATTCTCGCTAAAGCAATGAAAAAAAAAAGTCCTCAGGTGAGAATTAAAAAATAAAAGGAAATATGTAAATATACAAAATAAACATACATTAACATTTTTAGTTGACATGTTGCCTCTCCATCCAGCCTGATGCTGTGGTTCACCACTGCATGTGCCAGGGCCTGTTCCTCTGCTGGCTAGCATTTGGCTCAATAAGCCCTTTCTTCCAGAGAAGGTTTTGGCTGTGAAATTTTTTTTTTAAAGATTTTATTGATTTACCTGACACAGAGGAGGAAAAGGCAGGGAGAAAGAGGAGGAGAGAAATATCAATGTGTGGTTGCTTTTATCATGCTGCCTACTGGGGACTTGGTCCAAAACCCAGGCATGTGCCCTAACTAGGAATTGAACTGGTGACCCTTTGGTTCCGAGGTTGGCACTCAATCCACTAAGCCACAGCAGCCAGGCCTGGCTGTGAAAGTTTCACACTGTTCTGGTTGTTAAGCATTTGGCATAGCATTCCAGGTTGAATGATAAATAGATGAAAGTACTACTGTACTTTTTTGTACATTCCTTTACCATACTGAAGGGGAACAGAGTTTGCCAACCCCAAAATATGTTTCTTTGGGATGTTACTTTAAGCTGGTTATTTTTAAGAAATGAAAGACTCTGGAAAAACTTTGCCCTTCCCTTGAAGTGCCTAAAAAATTTTAGATGGAGGACCTGCTCCAGAAAAGGAGCTCTCATCACAGAGAATGAAAGTTTAATAGGAGCTAGTATGTTTCAGTCAGGGGGGAACCTAGCTAGGCCTTTTGGATCAAAGTCCTCTCTGAGCCCATTGTTAAATACGGGCCAGCAAACATCTGTTTACAGAACATTTGTTCTTCCACCTCCCTGTGAAAAGCTATGCTGCTATGCCCTGCTTTGAAGTTCCAAACTGATGCAGACACCGACCCGCAGTGTCCGCATCATTATGGATGAACTGAGACATTCACATGGACTACTGAGTCTGGTGGAAGAAAAGGGCCAGCATTGCTTTTCCCTCCAGGGGAGCAAAAGACTTGGCTTCCACCATGACAGGCCTTTATTGAGTTTCTCTGCCCATTACATGATGGTCCTCATTTACTATGCACAGATTTGCTTTAGGTGATTACCTTTTTATAGAAAACAAAGGAGAGGATGCTGGTAATCACATCACAGAAGAGGGATATTTGCAAATGAAAAGGTAAAAGTAGTTGGACTGGTTACACTTATCCTTGGAAGGTTTAGCATGGATTTTAGGAAGTTGCTTTGCAGTAAATGTCCTCAATTCAGGGTGAGGGAGTTTTAGCAAAAAGCAAGACTCACAGCAGCCTAGGTACATTGCAGGCCTAATTCCCCACAGGAGAACCTATCTGTGGGCGTGGGTCCTATGCATCTCTGAGTGGGAGCAGGGCCACGCAGAACAGTCTACTACATCAAACCACTACATACCACTCCCTTTGCTCCTTTGCTCAAGGTGGCATGTAAACCTCAACCGCGGATTTTTCCTTGGGCCCCAGATTCTTATGGAATCTCTGTATGTGCATACATAATTAAATTTGGCTATTTTCTCATGTTAATTTGTCTCATGTCAATTATTAGACCAGCCAGAAAAACAGAGGGAATAGAGAAAACTGACCCTCCCTCACAATATAAAAAGGTTAGATTTCTTTTATATTCTCCTGTTTAATTTTTTTGGTATATTCTCAAATTTATACTTCTACATGGTATACAAAACACTTATCCTGCCCTGGTCAGATAGCTCAATTGGTTGGAGCATCATGTCAATATGCCAAGGTTGCAGGTTTGATCCCTAGTCAGGGCACATAAAAGAATCAACCAATGGCCCTGGCTAGTGTGGCTCAGTGGATTGAGCACTGGCCTGCAGAGGGTCACCAGTTCAATTCCTAGTCAGGGCACATGCCTGGGTTGTTCATATATCTGAATTACGGCCAAGAACATAGTCTTTCTAGTAAGAATCTTTTGGAATTACTTTATGGCAAAAGCATTTGATCAGTTTGTATAAACACTGGAAAAGAAGCAACATTGATTACTTAATGACTTTTTTAAATGACCAATCTAAAATTATTTCAGCCACCTTTTGCCAGAAGCAGAGACGGTCGGTCAGCACACTCTAGACATCATCTGACACAAGGAACGAAGGTTGTCTGAAGGTCCCATGCACTTTTCCATCCATGTGCAGAGTAAGGGTCCAAACCAGTGCTGCGGCCCCCACTGGGTTGTGGTTGGGCTCTCTTTATTCAGCTTTGTAGCTGGCTGGAAGTGGATTTGCATGACCCTTACGGACAAAAGTGCGGTCACCATCTCCCTGGGTAAGGGCCTGGGCCCGACCAGGGGCCAGGTGGCCAACTTGGGTCTCTTGTGCTCTCTGGTGTGACTTCAGGGAGACAGCATTCTTCTTGCTGCCACTCCTTGGAGCGTGACGATGCAGGGAGGGGCTTCCACATGGGGGCTGTGCCCTCTTTGCCTGGGCTCCACTAGACGCAGGCTGTGCGGGCTGTGGCCAGAACCACCCCAGCAGTCCAGGAACCTGGGACCCAGCCGTTGCTGCCATTTTGGACCAGGACTACCCACTGAATGACTTTGTTGTCACAAAAGAAAACGGTTGTTCAGTTTCCTGGGTGGTGTTTTTCTTCATTTATTGAGACTGTGACCCAGAAGTTGTGAACAAGGTAAAATCATAGCGATTGTTATTTTTAGAACAAGCCATAAAATCTAGAGAGACAGCAAGTAGATTCGTGGTTTCCTGGAGCTGAGGGTAGGAATGGGCTGGCAGCACAGGGCCAGGAAGGGCTTTGGGGGCACGAAAATGTTCCAGAACTGCATGGTGGTGATGGTTGCACAATTCTGTGAATTTGCTAAAAAATCACTGAATTGTAATAAAACAGGCAAGTTTTATGGTAAGTTATGCCTCAATAAAGCTATTAAATTTTTAAAAAGCAATAGTCACAGAGATGTATCTTTCAGCAGAAGCAAGAGTGGCTCTGTGTGTGTGTCAGACACTGGACACCGACCATCAGCTCCTGAAGCAAAGCGAGGGGCTCCCTGCGGCCCCGCTGGTGGCCCCACGGTCTGCTTCCTGACCCAACAGGACACGCCTCCTGCACCCAGACCTGGGCTGCTCACACCTAGGGAGCATGGAGCTCAGGGCTCTGTCATGGGTCAGCACTGGCCCTGCTCCGCCTGCATCGGCACCTGTGTCCCCATCCTTCCTGGGGGCCTGAACCCCCGCCCCATGGGGCACTGTGTCTTGAACTTCAGGAAGGCGGCCTGAGCCCCAGACAGTGGTTGAGAGTCATGCTCAGGCTTGGGACACAGTATGCTTTCCTGTTCTTTCAGAGACTTGTTAAGGCATTGAGCACAGTGTAACTTTTTAGCTGACTGAAATGAATGCAGGGAGCTACACCAGTACCTGAAGGGTGTGCTCATAAGGTTAATGGTGAGGGTTCTGGGCTAGGGAGAACATTTAGAATGTGCCCGCTTGGCACCTGGTGTCCCTCAGCCAGAGCTCTGGCTCCGGGGCTCCTGGGGAGCTTCTACAGTGCTCAGCAGGCAGGTGACCCCCGCGCCCTCGCCCCCAGCCTCAGCCGTAGGACAGCGCCTGTGCATGGAGGCCATGTGTGTGGCCTGCCTGCGGCAGAGGTGCCTGGCCTTGGGCCAGCAGGGTGGACAGGGGGGCCCTGGCACTCTGCACGGCCCAGCAGGCCCAGGGGTGGAAAGGGGCAGGGAGCCTTGGCCTGGGCCCCTGCAGCTGTTTAGCCTTCTTTCCCTCTGCAAGTTGCTGCTTCTGGGGAGCAGGGGAGGCTGCGTCCTTTGTCCTTCGAGAGAAAACAGACTGGGAGGGAGCGGGGAGAGAGGTCAGCTCCCACTCGGTGGTCTTCAGCCTGGAACCCCAGAATGTTCGTGGTCACTGGAGGTGCTGAGCTGTCTCTCCACTTTCTTCTGGTCCTTGATCTTGAGTCCAATGTCCACTCTCTTCTCAAAGTAGTCCACCAGCACAGACTCGGTCAGGACCGAGGCCAGGATCTGCTCGAAGGAGATGCTCCAGTCGGTGTCCACCGAGCCCCCGCTGCGGGCAGCGGCTGAGGGGCTGCAGGGCTCCCTGCCCACCAGTGCGGTGTCCTCGGCCAGGTCCTCACACTGCAGGGAGCCTGAACTGACCACAGAGTAGGAGGACATGGAGGTGTCGTCTTTGGTTTCGTCGTCAGACAGGCGCTGAGGGGGCGAGCCCCGGCCCTCACCACCGCCCTCTTCGCTCGCTGCTGGGCTCTCCGGCGGGGCTTTCCCAAGTGGGGTGTCTCCGCCAGCCTTGGCCTGGGTGTCACTCTCAGCTGGGGGCTGCGGCACATGAGCAGGGTGCTGAGTGGACTTGGGGGCTGCTGGCTGGTCCTCCCCAGGGGCACTGTCCCGGGGCTTCCTGTCTGGCTGCACCAAGAACCTCTTCCCCACCTCCCCGATGCGCAGCAGCAGGCTGGCCACTGTGGCGATGGCGTGGTACAGGACCTGCTCCATGGAGTCTTCGCTGAACATGTTGTATAGCGTCTTGCACAGCTCGATGAACTGCTCCTTTTAAGGGGAAAGGCAGAGAAAGGGCAGAGAGGTGGTAAGAAGGGTCAGATGGCCAGTGCTGGCCCTCTGTGTGCTGTGGGGGGGGAACTGTCCTGTTAGTTGTGCCCACAGGGGCCACAGAGGGAAGCAAGGCCTTAGAAGGCCTCTACTCCCCCGCTGCCCTTCTCCCAGCACAGAGAACAACCCAGTGGCTCCCCCATCTCCATGCCCGTTCTGCTGGCAGAGAGGGATGTGTTTCTACCACGACTCTCCAAGCCTGGGGGTTTCTTCACTGTGCTTCGGAGCCACTGAGAGCCTTTTTATATCTTTAATCAGAAGCAACTTCAACTCTGCGCTTGACGAAGAGGGTGGCGACAACGCAAGAGCAGCCTGGTTAGTTGAAGGGCGTGGGGAGATCCCCTTCCACGTCCTGAAACCACACGTGCAGGCCTCCTGGGCGCCCCCTCAACAGGCAGGGGGTGGGGGGGAGAAGTGCCCCGAGGGCAGAGCAGAGCCATGCTCAGGCTGCACTCAAGAACTGCCTCTGATCACACATCTGTGGCCCTGGCTTTGTGCCCTCCACTGAGAGGCAGGCTCCGGCCTAGACACCAGCACATGAGCAAGGAGCCCGCGTGGGCAGAGGGCCCCCCTGTGGTCCAGGCAGGAGCAGGAGCACCGGGAGGCCGCCTCCCCAGAGAACAGAGTGTGTCAGTCTCTGCCTGGGGGTGGGGGGTGGGGCAGCCTTCCCCGGGGTGATTCTGGCTCAGGACAGTGAGTAACTGTGAGGCCCCGGAGCCCCTGGCCTGCTGTCTTTCTGGAATTGTCCCTGACTGCCATCTGAGTGGCAGGCTCCAGAGGTAGGTAGGAGAATCCCCCACTCTGGCCAACATGCTCACGGCACACACTGCAGGCCTGGTGGGGCCTACCTGGTTCATCTTGGGAAGGTCCTTGATGGTCTCCTTCTGGACCTCCTTCTCCTTGGCCCACATTTGAAGGTAGTGCCGACAGTCAGAAGGGCTGGTCCCCTTGTCCTCTGTGAGTTGGGAGGAAAAAATTAACCTTCATCTATCAAACGAAAGGGCTGGGGACTGGTAGCAGGGAATGTGTGGGCCACAGTGTGGTCTGGCATGGAGCTACCTGGGCCCTTTCATAAAATGTCCCAGCATTTAGGGTGGCAGAGAAAGAATACCCCAGAATACCCACGGGTCTCTGCTGGATTGTGCTAAAGCAGATTTGACTCAAACTGATAAAGACAAGCCAGCCTGTCTCCAACACGGTGACAGGGACAACAGCCTGGGGCACTCACAGCTGCAGGAAGACGTGGGCCTGAGGCTGACACAGGCAGGGCCTCATGGCCTCCGCCTTTCCCCAGGCAGAGCCTTGGAGTGAGGCAGGTTTGCCAGCTCCCTGGTGGGGTGCTCCTGCCTTGGGGCCGGGGCTGCCTACCAGCCAGTGGAGACTGGCCTAGTCATACCTCCTCTTTTCTCTTGGACCTCCTCGTTTCCACCTCCCTCTCGTTCTTCCTGCCGGGGTGCCTCTGGATGACCGAGAAAAGAACAGAGAGTGGGCCTGCTGTGACTGAACCGCCAAGGCCTTGCTCTCCGCAGACGCAGACACGGCCGGCGGCAGGGCCCCGTTCTACGTAGCCACGGGAGCCCTGGAGCTGCCTGTGCTCACCTCCTGTCTTCCGGAGGTTCGCAGGTCTCGCCCTGCAGTGTTTCAGGGAAGACGCGCTTTGGAGAAAAAGCCCAGGCCTAGTTTCTGTCCTTTCTGCTGAACATGCTCAAACTGCGGGTCCTCACGCACAAGTCAGCCTCATAGTGGCACGCTGAGGAGGAAGCTTTCGATACAGCGCGGCTCTACATTCTGTGTGTTTCTAACAGCCACGCGTTGACCCTGGCCATGGCCCAGTGGGTTGGAGCGTTGTCCCCACACCAAAAGGCTGTGGGTGTGACCCCCATGAGGGCACCTACATAGGGTGCCGGTTTGACCTCCAGTTGGGGCGTGTATGGGAAGTAATCGACTGATGCTTCCCTCTCCCCCATTTCTCTTTCTCTAAAATCAATAAACATATCCTGAAGTGAGGATTAAAAAGAGAAACAAATAAACAAACAAAAGTGACACATTTGCTGGAGTTGGCACACACTGTGCCTGCTACGGTGACCTTGGACTTGGTGACTTTGGACTCAGGGAGAGACAGGCTGTCTGGTTCTCTGTGGGGTTGATGCTGGACGTGGCCCCCAACCCCCATGGTGGAAGGCTGGAGGGAGGGCCCCGGCCAGAAGGAACGTGTACTATTTCGCAAATGGATTGTAACTCCCTCTGTCTCCTTTTGGGAGTGGCTTCTTGCCCTGTGTGACCGCTTCTTGGCCTTTTCTCTTTGCATGTACACATTGAGGTCATGTAATTTAGCGCCACGTGCAGGACACGGGCCCCTTTGTCCGGGGTCCCCAGAAACAGGTCTCGGCCTCGGGGTGGTCCTGCCTTGCCAGCCGGTGCCACCAGTGCTCCTGTCACCATGAGTGATGGCGGCTCCGCCTGCCCCACCAGGTCCTCCCAACAAGCAGCCAGCCGAGATCCCTGGGCGAGCCCTCCTGCCTCCCGCTCCCCCAGACCTGCTCCTGGGGGCAGTGTGGCCGGTGGGGACCTCTGGCTGGCGGCAGCACCCCAGCTCTGGCCCTCCGCCATGGTGGGACAGGCACGCCTCTCTGGGCTCCACTCCTCGCTGTGGAATGGAGACCTACTGCCTGGAACTACGGGGTGTGTGAGGACAGGCTCTGAAGCACCAATTTGTCCAGGTTCTGAGCATGACAAAGGTCCTCTGCTTGCTTAGTTTGTGTACTTGAAGTCAAGGCTCTCGGGCCTCACAGTCTAGGACAAGGAAGCCGTGACCCTGTCAGCAGGACTGCCTGCCATGGGTGTCTCAACACGCTATCTGGGGGCACCATCCTTGGTGTGCACTGCGCACCGCCCCTGCCCCCGGGAAGCTACAGGGAGAGTTTTGGTCAGTTCAGTGAGTGTCTTCTACCCAGTGGCTCGACCCCCAAGTCCCAGGCCCAGAAGCCCCCACTCTGGTCTGCCGTGCAGGGATGAGTTCTAATGGCACGCTCCACAGATGGATTTTTCCCTAACAGGAAGGGAGTGGGGACACAAAAAACACTTTTCGGGGGGGGGGGCACCTGCTGCCCTCCTGCGCCCCCTCGTTGGAGCCCACACTGCGGCGACAGCACGAGTGCCTTCCCCTGTGACCCCGACAACTGAAGGTTCTCTGCCTGCGCTGTGGAGCTGGCACCCTGGCACCTGCGCAGTGCCTGCCGTGCAGTGAGTCCTCGCTGACTGCCCAGTGCCTGCCATGCAGTGAGTCCTCACTGACTGCCCCCCATGAGCACAGAGGCCGCTGCACCCTCCCCAGGCCACAGGAGTGCATGGCTCTGGGACCTCTCGAGGACTCAGCCATAAGTGAGGCGTCCTGGACTGAGAGCTCGCCGGCCTCCTGACCCCACAGGGGACTGTCAGGAAGACGGAGCCCAAGGCCTGGAGGAAGCCCAGGGCCCAGGGGAGCCCCTGCCCCAGGACTGACCTTGAGCCTCCCAGGGCAGGCACAGATCCAGATCAGAGGCCAGAGGAGATGCTGGAAGGGAGAGCAGAGGAGTGGAGGGCAGAGGGAAGGAGAGGCCGGAGTCCAGAAGGCAGAGACAAGAGACACGAGTGAGAACCCCCCAGGGATGTGCCCTCGGCGAGAGAGAAGCGCCCCCATCCCACCCTCAGGGCTGCAGGCCGCCTGTGTGGGTCTTATACGAACCAGCCAGCCAGCCAGCCAGCTAGCCAGCCAGCTAGCCAGCCAGCGAGGCTGTAGGGCCTGTCCCAGCAGTGCTCACCTTCTGTGGAGCTGTCTTCAGTGAAATAGTGAGTTGCTTCCAGGGCTGACTCAGGTTCCTCCGGGCTCAGGGCTGTGCTCCGAGAGAGAGGAGGGTGAGGGTAGGAGGAAACCAGGTCACTCTCCCCAAGGCCCCCCTCCTGAGTCCTGGGCAGAGCTCGGCTCGCCCACTGGTGTGCCCTAACACTTCCAGCCTGGCCATGAGGCATGTGGTCACAGTGAGGCCAGACTCTGGCTGCTGCTACTTTTGTGACTTGTGTGGAAAGGGTGTGAGTGGAAGGTGGCAGGGCGGGGCTCTCCCCCTGCACCGCAGCCCTAGACAGAGCCAGCTCCTGGCCCAGTGGGAGAGCCCTGCCTCTGCCTCAGCAGACCCACTGGTGGCCAGGAACTACTCCCCTGGAGGCGTGGAGGCCACTGATGCTTGTACTGCAGGGGAGACCTGGTGGGGGGCAGGCAGGACTTTCCAGCTCTGGCTGTGCAGAAACCACCTCAAACTGCCACCTGGGCTGAACTCCGAGGCAGCTGCTGACCCTGGGCGCAGTCAGGGGGCAGCTGTGCCCCACAGCGGAATGCCAAGGACCAGAGTTCCATCCACCCAGGTACAGCTCCTCCAGGAACCCCACTTTGCAAAGCCATCCTCGGGGCTACCCTGCTGAACTTGGGGAACCTGGCCCACCCACCTCATGATCTGCCTGCCTCCAGAACAGCCACCCTACCATGCCATCTGTCAGCACCCCCAGCAGGGCAGTGGTTCCTGCTCATGGCCACAAGGCAGGACTCCCCCAGGCTACCCAAGGGCTTTGGCGGTACCCAGGGAGCCCCTCCAGGGAGGAACTGGAACCCTTGAGAAACTTAAGAGCAAGCTAATGAATGCAAAGGGCTTCATCTCGAGCTTGACTCTCCACTCTGACCCCCCTCATGGGTTTCAGTCACGCTGCCCATGCTCCTGAGGCCCCAGCCCATGGGTGGCCCTGCCTAGGTCATGGCCCTGCTCTCTGACCCCGACTGTGCTGTTGCTTAGCACTAGCTCATGGGGAAGGGGTGCCCCCACTCTGTTTGGCACCCCCAGAAGCCTTTGCCTTGGACACTACAGGGCCAGCTCTGGACTGCCCCTCACGGGGAGTTCTAGGGGAAGCTCTCACCTGGTGGCAGGTGCAGCTTGTAGAGCATCTTGAGCTTGTCTATCAGGTCTCCATGGTACATCCCACCTGTGGAGGACGGGAAGAGATGGCGCTCACTGAGGAGAGGGTTCCCAATCCCACACGGGCCCTCATTTGCACACCTTTCCTTCCAGGAGGTTCTCCTGGGCCCTTCCTCACAGCCAACTCCCTCTGGAAAGGTCCCAGAGAGCACCCTGCTCTGCCCTTTCTTCTGGGCCCACAGACACAGTGGTGGGCAGCACTGGGCTGAGGGAAGAAGGGCCCCACTGGGCCCCCACGTGTCCCCAGTGGAAATCAACCCCGGGGCCACTCACTTATCCCCGTCACGAATTCCTTGAAGTTTATCAGCGAGTCCTTGTTTTGGTCCAGGAGCCGGAACATGCGCCCAGCCAGCACGGGCGTGTGGGGCCCACAGGCCCAGGGTGTCAGGCTGGCAAAGAGCTCCTGGAACTGGCTGGCGTCGATGCGGTACTGCTCCAGGTAAGGCAGGCTGGGGTCCCGGCGCACAGCAGTGGGCCGGCTGCTCCCCCAGTACTGACTGGCCAGGTGCTTGGCCTGCAGGGGGCACAGACCACTGAGATGGTGGTCAGCCTGCTGGGCTGCTCCACGGGCCCGCCCCCCTCCTTCCTCTAGGGCTGCAGAGGCTGAGTGGTGAGCGCTCAGCTGGACGAGGCCTCGTGGGACCTCTGCCTGGAGCCATCAGCCCTCATTCGCAGGTGTGGGAGCTGGGCTAGGCTGTGGCTGGCTTCACTGTTCCAACCCTAAGGCCACAGCACAGTGGCTACCTCAGAGGTCCAAGCGGAGACAGCTGGGGGGCATTTGAGAAGTGACCAGAACTGCCCAGTGTGGCCTTTGCTGCCTGTGCCCAGCCTTCAGCACCCTCCCCCTGTCTTCTGTAGCACCTGAAACTCTGGGACAGTTCCTTCTGTCCCACCCTTGAGCAATGGGGTGAGGCGGGAACATAGCCATTCTGGCCCAGCAACAAACACTCGCTTATAGCCATGGCGCCCTGAGCCTTTAGCTAAAACCAACTGGAAAGAAAAATTTTATTTTCATGGGGTTACTGGGAAGCCAGGATGACCGGAGCTGCTGCTAACGGTCCGGCCACTCTTCAGGAAGAGCAGCGCAGAGGACATCAGAGATGGGGGAGCCTGACAGTATGTCTGAGCACCTGGTTCCAGCCACACCTGAAGCCGTGCATTCCTAGCTTTAGTCACATTCTGTGTCAGCTGCGTCGAGTGGACTTTCCGACACTTAAGAAAATGTCCTGCCTAAACGCCAAGGATTAAATCCTGCCACATGAGGTTTGTGCATCCGAGGCTGTTTTTGATCTCCTCTGGCAGGAGGAGCTGTGCTGAGGGCACACTGAGGGTGCGCTCAGGGACTAGGGCAGGCATGGGTGCTGCCATGCTCTGGGCTGTCACCTTAAACACCACGTAGAGGTCTTCCAGCTCTTCAACTGAGAAGCCAATGTCCCCAGGGATAGCCCGGACCTGCCGGGAAAGAGAAATGGACACGGTGATGGATTGACCCTCAAGTTCCTGCACGGGAAAAGCAAGATGCTCTTGGAGAGAATCCCTGCATGGATGAGGAAAAAGACGAGAACCACCCTCTTGGTGCTGCCTGCTGGCCAAGCATCAGAGGGCCGTCCGTTCAGGAGCGAGAGTGAGGTCCACTCACTTCCCTCAATACCTGTCTGCCACCACTGAGTCCACACACGCTGCCTCCTGCTTTCTGTCCTGAATGCCTGGTCAGGGGCCCAGGGTGCGGGGCGGGAGTCTAGTAGCTGCAGTCTGGTCCCTGGGGAGACCCTGGCATGGCTCTTGGGAAGGTGTTCTAGAGCTTCTCGGTAAGTTCTCCCCCAGGGGCGAGGGGCACTGGCACTGCCAGGCAGGAAGGCTTGCTGCAGAGCGAGATGGCGCTTGGCCTGCAGACACCGGCGTGTCAGATGTATTTCCTGGTGACTAGCCCGTGAGTGGGAGCTGGGACTGGCATCCACACCTGATGCCAGACCCCCACGAGGTGGCACTGGGGAGCTCGGCACCTGCCCGTCCTGAGGGGAGGCCTGGGGACAATGCAGTAGGAGCAGCCCCCAGGTCACCGCCCTGCCCCACTGGCACCGGTCCCGTACCACGCTCCTCTTGGCCGTGTCCTCCAGGGACTGGATCACCTTCAGCCTCTGTTTGAACCGCATCTGCTCAATGTCGTCGGCCCTCAGGCTGCCGAACTTCTGCTGGCCAGAGGTGACTCCGTGAGGTCAGGGAGGCCACAGAGTGGAATGCCACCCTGCTGAGGCCGCCCGCACCCACACAGCCAGGAAGGAGTGGCTCGGCCAAGCATCCCTGTGAGTTCTGACCTCATAGGACACTTTGAGGAGGTCGAAGATGTCCACCTCTTCGGGAGGGTCATCTCCGCTAGTGAGCAGGGCATGAAGGTGTGGGATAGGTGGAGAGACACTCTGCTTATTGACCACATTATCCAGGTACCTGTAGGGATTAGGTAAACAGGGGCATCTTACCCTCTGCTAAGTGATTGGGCGGGTGGGGGGGTCCGAACTTGCACAGCGTCTGCATTAATGAGGCAGCCCACCGAGTGCTGGACATCCGCTAGTAGGTGGGGAGACGAGCCTGGGGAACTGGTTACCCCAGAGACACTGGAGAGCAAACCTCGCCTGCATGATGCTGGGGGCCAAGCTGTCCCCTGGGGGCCCCTTGGCAGGACCCTCTGTAAGCCCAGACCCCTCCACAGCAGGAGGCTCTGTCCCTGCTGCAGGGATGTACTTCCTCCCTCTGCTGGGGCCCTGGGGACATGGGGACTCCCTGGCTAGCAAGAATCAGGGGCTAGGAGAAAGGTGTAAGAGGAACCCAGCTGCGGGGTGTCTTCAGGGACTTGCTTCCCCAGGGATGCAGCCTCAGGACCTCAAGTTCTCCCAGGCTCCCTGGCTGGGCCCGACACTGCGGTAGGAGAGGGTGGTTGACCTCCTGCACCCATAGCTCCTGTTCCTGAGGAGGGGCCTGGTGTGTCTGGCATGAGAGATGGGCGCGAGAACCAATCTCAGACTCTGGCTGCTGGCTGAGCCTTCTGGCATGACTCTGGATGAAGAATAGGACCCCTGCAGGCCCCCACAGCACCTGGTCTGGCTCAGCAGGTGAGTGGTAGTGTCCGAGCTGTCCTGGACGGCTGGCACCCCAGGCCGGGCAAACGTGTGCACACAGCCAGCAGGACTGCATAGAGCTCGGGGCCTGGGCTGCAGTGGGCCAGGAGGGGCCTTGACGGAGGGGTGTGAGGGCCTGGAGGGGGACTCGGTTCCTTTGTATAGAGAGCCAACAGTGGTACAGGGAGTCCCTATATCCCAAGGGAGAAACAGGTCAGATTCCAATCAGAAAGGGCCCTGTGGGATGCTGGTGGGTGACAGGGGAGCAGGGAGAACCATAATGAAGCAGGCATAGGGCCCCAGGCAGGAGTGTCGTGGGCCTGGAGGGAGGGGGCTGGATCCCCCAGGGTGTCTACAAGGACAAGACTGAAGAGGAGGCCGCCAGAACCACTGTTTGGAGGTCACAGCAGGCCCAGTGTGGGGGCTCGGCCTTGGTGGCAGGTGGGAGGGATGCTGTTGGGCTCAGGGAGGCAGGAGCCAGAGGCCCTGCTCCTCCCACTGCCTGCCCAGCCCGTCCAGGACACCTCCCATTTGATGTTCTCCAAGTGGCGACCACCAACTCCTGTGCCTTCTGTCTCCACGAGAAAGGAGGCTCCCTCCTGCCTCTAGCCCTGGCTGGGTGCTGGTGGGAAGCGGGTAGGGCTGCTCAGTCACCTGCCCAGGATGGTCATGGCCTCGCCCTCGTCGCTGCAGCCCAGCAGCTGCTCCATGTTGGCATCCAGGACGGCCAGGGCCACCTGCAGGACCACCTTGATGCCCTCGTAGAAGAAGCAGTCAACAATAACCACAGCGCTCTCAAAGGGCATGACGCTGAGGAAGAGGGTGAGGAGCCAGGACAGCGAGATGCTGGCAATGACTCCCAGCTCCTGCATCTTCTCGGACAGTTGGGGCAGGAAGTCCCTTGTGAGCTCTTCAAAGATGCCTTGGTCCACCAGGGCCCCTAGGGAGAGCATCGAGAACACGGTGAGCCCTGCCCGCCGCTCTGCGGCCTGTGTGGGGCCCAGGCCCGAGGGGCAGGAAGCTGAGGGTCCTTGGCCAGCTCCGCCGCAGCAGAGGCTGAAGAGGGGTGGGGTTGGCAGAGAAAAGAAGAAACCCTCCACGCTTGCTTTCCACAACTTCCAAACCCTTGTGGAAAAAGAATGACTTCTCCCATGAGACTGGATTTATTTCTGGGGAAACAAAAATTTCTCCCTAGAAGTGTCATAGGTCACAGTGGCCTCAGTGTGGCTTCTGCACCTGCCCCAAAGATGGTGAACAGATGAGATTCTAAAGAACCCCAAGAATGGAGGCTCAAAAAACAAACAAGGAGGGAGGAACATCTCGAGAGCACAGGTGTAGTTACAGGCGCCATGACGTGTGCTGCGAACACAGGTTGCCTGTGAGCGCACTCGGGGTGGTCGGGGGTGGTGGGGACAGGTCCTCAGGCACCACGTGCTCTAGGGACGAGGCTGGGCACCTTCCACAGTAAAAACTTTATAAAGAGTTAGATGGATAGGAGTTCAGGCACCAAGCTGACTTAAAAACCACCCAAGTGTAACCTGTTGTCTTCCTGCCAGCCTGTGCTAGGGAGTCCACGGGAAACCTGGCGAACTGACTGGGGCCTGCACGCAGCCTCCTCATCTGTCCAGTGTGGCCGGGGGCGGCCTGTGGTGCGGCCGGGGGCACACAGGCTCACGGGTGGGGCGTGCTGGGCAGGGGGCCTGACCCCGGGAGGCATGGCTGCACCCTGGGGAGCCCCCCAACCCAGGCACTCACCCACCACCCTGGTGTTGTAGTAGTCGGGCAGCATCCGCTCACAGAGGGCCACCAGCAGCCAGAAGGCCTCTTCCTCGCTGCCGTAGAGCAGGAGCACCGAGGTGACAATGTTCATGGCCTGTGGGCACAGACATGGTGAGGGGAGGCACTGGAGCTGAACACCAAGGGGAACTGTCCCCTCCCCCAAAGGGTTTCACTCTACAGCAAAGCATCCCACACTGGGCTCCGCGCAATCTGTCCAAAAGCAGTTTGCAGGCAGCCAGTCTGACAAAGCCAGTCAGCCGGTCCTTCACATGGGCCTGTGGGCAGGTGGAAAACCGAGAGGGCAGACACGAGCATGTGGCGCTTCTTCAGAGTGGCGTCCGGTGTCGGAGCTGTGGCATAGTTCGGACAGGTGTGAGAATGAGTGGTGTGCCAGGCTACATGGCTACAGGGAGGCTATGGTGGGGGGCGGGGGGGCCCTACATGCCACTTTAGTGGCGACAAAGGAGCATAACACTTAGTTAAAGCTGGCACAGCAGCTCCCCGGGCACTGGGAAGACGTCAGGCAGAACAGCGAGAGGCCCTACAGAAAGTGGCTTTTAGGGAGCTGGCTTGCTTCTCTAAAGTCCAGGGGTAGTCTGCGGGAAACAGAAAGCCATCTGACCCAGCCGGGAATACTCTCGGGAGGTTTATGATGAAATGCGAGGCGAAGCCACAATGAGGGGACACCTTACACCGTCAGGATGGCTGTTACCAACACACAGAAAGTGACGAGTGTAGGCAAGGATGAGGAGAAACTGGCAGTCCTGGGCAGTGCTGGGGGAATGGAGGAAGGTGCCGCTTCTGTGCAGACCGTTGTGGCGATCCCTCAGAAAGCTGAACGCAGGGTCACTGTGAGACCAGCGCTGCGCCCCAGGCTCGGCCAGCCAGAAGTGGGGGGCCCAAGTGCCTGTGCACCAGGAGATGGACTGATCAATGCGGTCCATCTGGACGATGGGCTTTTACTCAGCCTTAAAAAGGCGGGACACACTGACCCCCGCTACAGCATGGGGAAGCCTGGAAGATGCCGCACTCCAGGAAGCCGCCATAGCAGCACAGACGCTGTGCGACCCCACAGCGCTGAGGCCCCTGGGGGTCAGGGGCGCACAGACAGGAAGGGCTTCAGAGCAGCGGCTGCGGGGGGCCTGGGGAGCTATTTAATGGGGGGGGCACTTCATAAGGGGAAAGAGCTCCGGAGGCGGTGCATGCACGGCTGCCCGAGCACATGCAGAATGCCGCAGAGATGGCAGGCTTCCCGCTGCGTGTGTCTCAGCGCACGTACACCGGTGCCGCAACTTCGAGTGCCAGACCAGACGCATGCAGCACGCAGCACCAGGGTGAGACCCACAGTCAACACCGTCTGCAATCACACCTTCCCCTGTGGCCAGGCACTTCCTGGGGTGCAGGTGTGATACCAGGGCGCAGGCCCAGGGCCGCAGGGACCTGCTGCCACGAGCCACTGGCACCCGCCCCCCTCACCTGGCAGTAGCCGATGGTGGGATTCCGGAAGGCGTAGGCAGTCAGCACCCGCCGAAGCGCAGCGATGCCGAGCTCGTTCTGGAAAGCAGGGTGCTCGGGCATAGAGCGGTGCAGGTCGCGCTCAATCTCCTCGGTGGCCAGGCTGTACTTCCCTGTGGACTTCTCCACCAGGTCAGCATAGTAGCCAGGGTGAGTCACCATTTCGTTCCAGGCCCCTGTGGAGACCCAGCGGTCAGCTGGCTCTCCCCCCACCCCCCACTGTGGGCACACTGCCAGAGCAGGGCTGCATAGTGGAAGGGGAACTCCGGAGTCAGCTGTGTGGTGTGAGGCAAGGGCTCCCTGGTGGACTGCTCCTCGGGGGTCGTCCCACCCAAGTCCCAGAGCCCGACACCGTCCTCCTGAAACTGTCCAAGTGGTGAAGGGCACGAGTTCTGTCAGAGCCCATCCTGAGGAAAGGGGGCCCATGGGGCTGCCCGAGTCCCACTGCAGGTGGGAAGGCGCCATCCGGGTGACAGCACCCCACCCTGGTGCCTGCTCCCCAGGACACCCCTCCTGCATGGGCCCAAACACCCCCCTCCCCCAGGAGTCCCACTTCCGCCCTGAGAGGGAGGCCAGCTGGGGGTCAGTGGGGCAGCTCACCGGAGAAGAGGAGCCAGAGCTCCCCTCGGAGGCTCTCGGGGATGCCCTTCAGCACCAGCTCCCGCATCCTGGCCGTGCGGTACATGCACACACCTCGCCCAAACTCGAAGAAGTGGATGTTCCATGACTCCTCCTTCATCTTCTCCTTGGCCTGGGGGGAAGCAGCAGGGAGCCTGGGAGTGTGGCCCAGGTGATGGGGCTAGGGACTCTCGGGCCCTCTGTCCGCATCGAGCATGCAGACAGGCCATCTCAGGCTTCCAAGGGTTCATGGTGAAACTGCCACCAGCACAGGCTGGGCTGGGCACAGCCCCACGAGCCCTCAGGCAGCAGGCCCCTGGGCCCCCCTGCAGAGATGGGCTGGCGGGCACTGTCCACAGTGGGCCCAGTGCTGCAGGCTGGCCCTGACTGCCCCAGCCTGGGCCTTGGAGTCTGCGCTCTGGGCTTACCCCCTTGGCTCCCAGGTCCTCCACCGGGGCGTCTCTCCGGAAGAGTTTGAGTAGGCCCTGGGAAGCAGTGGGTGCCTCCTGTGAGAGGGAGCCCTGGCGGCTCCCGCAGGGTGAGGAGGGGCTGCTGGGCTGCTCTGACGGCTCCCTGGGAGCTGGCAAAGGCTGGAAAGAACAGAGAGAACGCTGGGCCCTTGGGCTGCCCACGTGCAGGCAGTCACCACCTGGTGGGCAGCACCTGGCCTGGGTGAGCAGGATGCTATGCTTCGGCCTGGTCCACCAGACACTGGCACTGTCCCCCTTCTCCAGGCCTCCCAAGGCTGGCTGGCCTCCACTGGGAGGCCCTCTCGGTGAGGTCAGGGCCAGGACAGGAGAAACCCTGAAAAGCCAGCTCCTGTGCCTCCCTGGCGCCTGGCTGCAGTGCAGAGTTCCGGGGATGCTGTCCCTGCTCCAGCCTATGGGGTGCAGGACCAGCTCAGCATGCCAGGATGGCTGCTGGTGGCAGCTGCCCTGATGTCCCAGGCCCCTGGCCAGTGACTGGCTCTGGCTGGGACTGTCAGGCGAGAGTATTGGGGAGGCCATGGAGCAGGAACAGGGAGCCACAGAGGGAAAGCACACACGGCCCATCCATAGCCCAGGCCCACGCCTGTCCACCTGTTCCGCCTTTGTCAGAGCAACAGAGTCCCGTGCGAGGCAGTCCCTCCTGCGCTGCCCTCCACGCCTGCCCACCAAGGCAGGCAAGGGGTCCTGTCTCTCTCAGACTGCCTGCCCACTGTGCTCCTGGGACTCTGAAGGTTCCAGAGTTGGCTGGCCCGGGCGCCTCTACTTTGGACACTCATGCCAGCTTCACACGGGGCTTTAGTCAGTGGTCTGCTGCTTCCACCGAGGCTGCTGGGGCTTTGAGGGCGAAGATAAGGATGCAGACCCAAAAGTGGATGTCAAGAGGGGCCCCATCTGTGGGCTATCTCTGCTGTGGGCTACTATCCCACAGGGTCCGACCTACATTAGGGGAGGCCCCAGGAAGGCCAGAGCCTGGGAATCAGCTTTCCCACTGCACGGAAGGCCAAGGGCAAGAGAAAGGAGCCCTGTGCATTCTAGGAACATGCAGGAAGGGGGAGGGGAACACAGTATGGGGCTGGCAGAAGGAAAGGGGGTGCCAGGAACAAAGGTCTGCAAGGAGACCATGATCTTCAGGGTTCTTCCCTGGCTTTCTGGAACCTCTGCCTCCAGCCCTCACACTGCCAACAGAGCAAGCAAGTTCTGGCCTGACCTCCCTGCCCCCCACCGCCCCCCCTCTCCCATGGGGCAGGTCTCCCATCAGAATGACACCCACCTCCTCGGGGGGTACAGCCATCAAGCCCCTCAGGCCCAATGTGGGTGATGCCCGACACCTGCCCCTGCGGGAACCTGCCTTCCAGGGCGGTTCGCTACCACAGGCACTGCTCTGTGTGGGAGGCACCACAGGGCTGCTTGGGCTCTTGTCCTGGCCTTGATCCCCAACCCCAGCTCCCCAGGCACCCTCGCACCTCTGGAGCCGGGTCCTCGACACTGGCTTTCCTTCCTGAGCTGCTGCCTCCCGGCTGCTGAGACGTTTTCTGCAGGAAATCAGAGATCCTCTGAACCAAGAAGTCTCGGTCTTTGAGGTTGGCAAACAGGAAGGTCATTTTGCTCTTGGTGCTAATGGACAGAGGGCTTGGCAGGACGCTGGAGCTGTCAGCTTTTTCAACAATGGTCACCTGAGAAGGCAAGAACACCAGGTGTCTGTGTCTTGGGACAAAAAGCTGGAAGGCTCTGTGGCCATGGGAGCACAATGGCTTTTGGTGGCCCTCCCAGGAGGATGCAGTGAGTGGGCGGGGGCACTCGGGCCGCCACGTTCATGCTGGATTCTACTGTTTGCTGCTGTGAGGAAGCTCTGTGCATGTCACAGCCTTGTCTTTCCACCTGTCAGCCCAGCAGGTCTGTCATGAGGATGGTGGGCCCAGCTGCTGGGCCTTAGAAGCTTCCCCAAATGGCCAGTTCTTCCTCTGCTCTGGAGTCTGGGGAGCAGCCCCCACACAGCCATCCTCAGAACTGATTTCCAAATTTGTGCCCGCAGGTGTGGCTGGGGCCTGGCCCTGACCACAGGAAACATGGGTGGAGCAGCACAGGCATGGAGGTGGCCAGGTTTTCAAGGGCACCTCTGCAGAGTGCTGGGGTGGGGACAGACATGACCACACAGGCTAAATATGGTCAGCAGGGGTAGTGGGGGTGATAGGCCAACTGGGAGGCCACTGGGCTGCTTTGGGTCGAGGGATCCTCCGGGGAGGTAGCATCTGAGCTGAGATTGGTGCAGCCAGGTGAGGAGATGGGTGAGGCCTGGCAACCACCCTGAGGAGGTGCCAAGCTGGCCTGATGGACAAGGACAGGCTGGAGACGCTGGGGCCAGATGAAGAGGGGTTGTGAGTGCATACATGTGCATGTAAAGTGTATACACACATGTATGGTTGTGTAGGTGCACACATCCATGTGTGGGTGTGTCTATGTGTGAGTACCATGTGTGCATGTGCATGCACATGGGTGGTGTGTGCCATGTGCCGGTGTTCTGTGTACATTAATGCACATGCACACACACACACGAGTGTGTGGTACATGCATGTGTGAGCACACACACCTGCATGAATGTGAGCTGAGATCTGGGGGTGGATAGCTCACAAGCCCAGGAGGAGATGATGTTGGAGGGTTCCACACAGGTGCAAACGTGCTGACTGATGTTTTACTAAAGTGCACGGGCCACTGTACGAAGGAGGGCCCAAAAGGGGCAGGGTGTGCACAGGATGCTCCTGAGGGGCCCCAGCGCATGCTGGATTCCCTGGAGGCAGCTGTGGAGAGGAAGAGATGTGCTGGAGTCTGGGATGCAGGAAGGAGGCCAGGTCAGTCCTGGCTGGTGTGGCTCAGAGGATTGAGCATAGGCTGCGAACCAAAGGGTCACCAGTTCAATTCTCAGTCAGGGCACATGCCTGGGCTGCAGGCCAGGTCCCCAGAAGGAGGTGTGGGAGAGGCAACCACACCTTGATGTTTCTCTCCCTCTCTTTCTTCTTCCCTTTCTCTCTCTCTAAAAATAAATAAATAAAATCTACTTTAAAAAAAGAAAGAAAGGTCAGGTCAGAGTCAATGGTGGCTCCTGCTTTTCACCAGAGCAGGCGGAGAGAGGGGCGACACTGCCCAGGGCGGGATGAGGAGAGTTTGAGGGGTGGGCAAAGTCAAGGTGCAGCCAGATCTCAGGGAGGAGCCCTGGGAAGCCAGGGCCTCCACCCTGGCCAGCCCCAGAGCCCATCCAAGGAACGCAACAGGACGGTCTTGCTCCCAGACTCAGCCAGCACTCTGTCCTCAGAAATGTCAGGAGGTATGGAGCTGGGTCTGTGGAAATCCCCTAGCCCCTTCCCCCGATGCCTCCCTGCGCCCGAGCCTGGGGGCCGTGTCAGCACAGCTCTGAGGCAAGCTCACAGGCCTAGGTGGCAAACAGAACGTGGGATGAAGGGCCACCCCTGAGCCCTGGAGCCTGGAGCTGGGTGTTGTTCAAGCCCTTGGATTTCCTTGGTCTGCCCAGGCAGCATGCTGGCCCGCACCTGTTCATAGCTCCCCTTGCAGCGAGAGGGCTTTGTACAAATGCCAGGAAGGTCTCACTGCTCTAGGGTTTTTCAATTTAATTTTTAGTTCTTTTTAAATCCTCACCTCAGGATGTATTTATTGATTTTAGAGAGAGAAGAATGGGGGGGAGAAAGACACTGATGTGAGAGAGAAACATCAATCAGTTGCCTCCCATATGCACCCCAACTAGGGACTGAACCTGCAACCTAGGTATGTGCCCTGATTGAGGATTGAACCTGCAATCTTTTAGTACAGGATGATGCTCAACCAACTGAGCCACCCAGCCAGGGCTCACTACTCACAAAATACTATGATTTAGGTTACAACTTAAAAAACCTCCATGTGTGATACTGGCTAAGTAGCTTAGTTGGTTAGAGTGTTGTCCTAGTACACCATAGTTGTGGGTTCAATTTCTGGTCAGGGCACATACAAGAATTATGTATGGCTCTGGCTGGTGTGGCTCAGTGGATTGAGTGTCCACCCCTGAACCAAAAGGTCGCTGGTTTGATTCCCAGTTAGGGCACTGCCTGGGTTGCCGGCCAGGTCCCTAGTTGGGGGACAGTGAAAAGCAACTGATCCATGTACAGCTAATCAACGTTTATCTTGCACATTGATGTTTCTCTCCCCCTCTTTTTCCTTCTCTTCCCTTCTCTCTAAAAATAAATAAATAAAAATCTTACCAAAAAAGAACCAACCAATGAATGCATAAGTTAGTGGAACTACCAAGTGATGTCTCTGTCTCTCTCTTGCTGTCCAAATCAATAAATAAAAATTAAAACAAACAAAAAACCCCCCACACCTCACTGGCAAGTTTGCCCTGCTGGGCCAAGAGGAAAAGGCGGCCTGGAGGCCTGCCCTGCCCTCTGGCTGGGCCTACGGTCCGGGCGCCCTCGCCCTCACTGGGCACACTGCTTGGTGCAGCAGTGGGAAGAGGGCCTCCACCTCCTACAAGTGAGAGCTGACTTCTGGTGATACTGCCCGAGGCTGAGCCACCACCAAGGCCGATGTCAGGCAGGAACAGCGAGGTGGCCTCTGAGCATGATGTGGCGGGGTTGGTGCAGGGTCAGTGCCCTGCATGTTCAGCCAAAGCAGGGCCCTGCCAGTCCCACTGCAGGCCAGGAAGGCAGACCTGAGGAGCACACTCACCAGGGAGGAGCGGGTCCTTCCTGCGGTTCCCTTATGGGCCAGTGGGCACTCTCCTGGCACGTCAAAGCCTATTCCCTCTGCCCACGTGCTGAGGCGGCCCCTGAGGATGAGCCCTGGGTGCCCACTCCCAAGAGGCCTGGCCAGGGCAGGTGCCCATCGAGACAGGTGAATGCTGAGGGCCCCCCGGGCAAGTCGGGGCAGAGCAGGTGGGGGCTGGGCGCTCACCTCCCGCAGGGGTATGATGAGGTGGCAGGCATCCTCCTCCTTGCTGGCGAAGCAGATGTAGTTGCTAGAGATGAACATCTGGCCGGGGATGTGCAGCTTGCTGAAGGGGGTCCACAGGGTGCAGCTCGTGTGGCCGTCCAGGCGCTCATCCCCAGGCAGCCGGAATGTGGCCCGGTAGAACTCGTTCTTGGCCCGTGCATCCAGGTCTCTGGGGGGCCAGGTGAGGCATGAGGGAGGGGGCGAGAGCTGGGTGTGTGCTTCGGGTCTGGGCTCTTTAGGCTCCTCCCTCGAGCACGTCCTACCCAGGGGTCTACGAGCTCAACACACACACATACACACTTTAAATGGCCAAGTAAAACAACCCACAGAGGAGTGGTTGGCAAACAAGCCCTTGGGCCCTGTCAGATGCGGGAGGACCCTGGGGGCTGACAGGTGTGACTCCCTGCTCTCCTGGGGGTCCCTGCGCCTACCCTGCTGCTGCGCACTGGAGGGCCCGGGCCCCGGCAGAAGCCCAGACAAGGGCCTCCCACAGGCAGGCGGTACTACTGCTTCCCCTGAAACGCACACCCACCCTGACCTTGGCGGAGCGGGGCAGGGGCCAGCCCCTGTGCCTCTGGCCCCCGAGCTGGCTCTGTCCTGGGGGCTGCCAGCAGCCTGAGCAGGGCCTGGCAGGCATGTCTTGACAGACAGCACCAGAGATGGTCGTGTCCCGGCCTCCCTCGTGCTCTTTCCAGAAGGTCATTGCATCCGAGAATGACATCTTTCAACAGTGTTCTGGTCCTGAAGGAGCACCCCAGATCCTGGACCCAGGCTTGGGACCCGAGGGCTCTTAGCCAGCCTTGCAGGGTTCCCAGGAAGCTACAGCTGAAAAGTGCAGCAGAAGTGCTCGGGCAGGTTGGTTTCCAGCATTGGTCCCTTTGTCCACCAGTTCCCAGACAAGGTGGCAGTGACCACAGACCTCCTTGGCTGCACTCAGCCCCAGGCTGGGGCCTCACAGCCATAGGGTGTGGGGGGCCTGCGGGCCCACTGGCCAGTGGGGCGGAGAAGAGCTGTCAGCCATGGAGGGAGGATAGAGGCAGTGCATCCTGGGGCCTGGTCACTGAAGCAGCCCAGAGCAGCCTCTGGGCGCCCTGCCAGAGGTGGGGGAGCGTGGGCTGTCGGCAATGGCGGGCTCCCACCCTGGCGGCACTGTGCACTGACTGTGGGCTTTGGGCCAGTGCCTCTGCCTCTCTGTGCCCAGCTTCCTATCTGTGACTGAGGAGTGTGAGCCCTCCCCACCACTGGGCTGTGAGATGGCGCCTCTCTGGACACACCCCTCCGAGAATCTCTCAACGCCCGAACCCCTGCCTGCACCCCCCCCCCCCCGCCTCACTGGGCAACACACCGCTTCAGAGCCGAGATGTTCCGCTGGGGCCGGGAGGGCCTGGGCAGCACCCGGTCCTCCAGGAAGCCCTCGCTGTCCAGCAGCTGCCGCATAGCCAAGTTGGCCAGCTGCTCCATGAGCTTGAAGGTCTCGCCAATGTTGAGGAACATGGAGAAGAAGAGCTCCTGGTCTCGCGTGTCCACGCGGATGCTCTCAGGGAAGAGCAGGGTAGCGTTCTTCTCCAGTCGGATGACGTCCACCCACTGCACCACTAGGCTCACTGAGCACCGGTGGGGACAGACACACCAGCCCTGGGTCAAATGGGCTGGAGGGTGGGCAGGGTGGGCTCCTGCCTCCTGCCTGTGCCTGGAACCCACTGGGCTGCACTGCCCCCGTGTCTGGGCCTGGCTGTGTCGGGGCACAAGATCCACAAGGGGAGGAGGAGCCCTGGGATCTCTGACCCAGGACTGGCCCCGAGGAGAGACCTGGTGAGTGTGTGCCCCACAAACAACTGGTGTGACACAGATGAGTGTGCACAGGGTGGCCAGCTGGTGTTCTGGGCCCAAGAAGCCCCATCCAGTGGGAGTGCAGTGATGTGGGAACCAAAGTCACCACACCGTGTGATGTGTGACCAGCAAAGAACACCAGCCCCTGCCTGACAATGAGGTACAAGGCCAGGAGAGGGGCCGGGAGGACATGGAGGGTGCGTGTGCGGTGGGAGGGGACCCTGCTTCGCTCGGGAAGGGCAGTACTGGGACAGCGGGGCCCAGGAGGCTCTGCCTGCGGGAAGGTTGGCAGTGGGGGGCCCTGGCTGCCCCTGGGGAATTTGCCTGGCGTCCTGAGTCCAGGGCTGCCCAAGGACAGGATCTGCAGCCCTGGAGCTGCTCATGGACATGTGTGCCTTTGAATACTTGAAAGAAAGAGGCCCCACATGGAAAGTCACCATGTAAAAACTGCACCAGTGGACACAGACGTGGCACAAGTTCCTGAGAGTCAGGTATGTCCCTGGCTGGGGTTTAGGCGTTCCTGTCACAGGCTGGTGAGGTGGCACCTGGGTTGGGGGAGACCCTCTGTCAAGTGTGTGGAAACAGAATATCTGGGGGCTGAGGGAAAGGAACCCCTCAGGGACTTTGGCATTCCAGAAAGGTGGCAAACTTTCTGGAGGTGAGGTTGGGGTGTGAGGGTTGAGGAGCCGAGGAGGACAGGAGTGGCTGGCGGTGGGGCCCCAGGCTCACCTTCCCTGCCTAGAAGGAAGGAGTAGAAGCACAGGTGATTGACGGTCAGGTAGAGCCAGCCCTGCCTGGGCACGCGCCCCTTCCAGTAGCTGCAGGAGTAGTAGTTGACCAGCTTCTCCCCTTCGGGCATCCCGAACTGCTTCCGCATCTTCAGCTCGGCCTCCTTGAACTTCCCAGGGTCCTCGTCTCCCTGGGGCTGCAGGTTCTTGTTCTCTTCAGCGATGATGCCCTGGAGGAGGACAAGGGGAGGGTTCCTCGAAGGCCCAGGGCTCCTGTAGCCGAGACGAGCTAAGGCTGGAGCAGAGAGGCCTGGGGACTCAGGTGGCAGCACCCAGGATGCTGGCCTACAGGCAGAGGCCACAGGCAGGGCAAGGCCAGGCGGCTGCTCTAGCAGTGTGGGGTTGGAGGGGTGCTGCCCACGTGACGGGCAGCTTCCCTCAACTCCATGAACCATTACGGCACGGGGCAGTGACTTTCTATGTGAATGTTTATTTTTATGTAGAATTCCTAAAACATATAACAGTAAGAAGCACACACAGCAGAAGAGTGTTTGTAGAGGAGAGGGACCCAGCCTCTCACGCCCACAGCCCTTTCCAGCTTCCTCCGGCACCTGCAGGTGCTGAGGGTCTGCCTGCAAGCAAACAGGTGCTGTCTCCTCTGTCTTGCCTTCTTTACCCAGAAGACACCATGCTGTGGCGCTGTTTCGTGATGTGCTTTTCTCGTGACAATGCCTTGGACGAGTCCTGTATTTGATCCCCCCACATACGGGTTCCTGCCTCTTGCCCACGCCTACAGACCAGCCGCAGGGCTCACCCAGCTCAGGGTGAGGACAGCATCCTGCCTGCATCTTTCCTGGGCCGGAGTCCTGGACCTCTTGGGGTGAAAGGTTCTTAGGACACTCAGCTCGAAAAGTGTGCACAGGTTTTCTAGGAGGCTTACTCACTATATTAAGGTAAGTCAAGGCCAGGCTTCCTATACCTCCAGGAGCTGGGGAGGCCCCACCTGGAGGCCCCACAGGGGAAGTGTGCTCTGCTGCCCATGGCCTTGGTGCTGCTGGCACCAAGGTCAGCACACAGCTACCTCCCTTCTCTCCCAGCTGCCTTTGGTGCCCCCGCAACCACTCCTGCAGGATCTGGCTCTCCACCGGGAAAAGGGTCTGACAACATTGCTCTCATCATTAAGGCCCTGCCTCTGTCTCCACTGTCCTGGATGCTGCCCACTGAACAGCCTGTGAACTGCCACTGGCCATGCTGCCCCTGGGCCGCAGCCAGTAGCTGCTCCCCCACTCCAGCTGCACCTGGTGGACCCCCGGGCAGGGAGCCGAGAGGCTGAGTCAGCCTGTTCTGCATCTCCACCGGCCACTCCCAGGAGGCCCACCGTCGGAAACCCACAGCCTGGCTGTCAGGGTGGCGGTTCCTGTTCTTTGGGTGACACCGCTGGGCTGTAAAAACCACGGGGTAAAACTTTCTTGACTCCACGTCTTTCATAGTTTTAGGCATATTTAGGTTTCCTGTTTCCTCCCCAGTCTAAGTTTTAGTTTATGGTAGGCCAAAGGTTGGCCTCCAAAGATGTCCACGTGCCAACCCACAGTGCCAGGGAAAAGGGACCTTACAGAGCAAAGAGGACTCTGTGGATGTGACTGAATCGGGTTCTGAGATGGGGAGGTTGTCCTGGATTATTTGGGTGGTTCCATTGCCATCACGGGTCCTGTAAGGCGGCGAGAGGGTCAGGGTCACAGAGGGCAAGAGATGGGGGACTGAGTGACTGGTTTGAAGACGCCACCCTGCTGGCACTCAAGGTGAAGGACGGGGGTCAAGAACCGAGGCACACGAGTGGGCCTTAAACACTGGAAAAGGCGAGGAAACAGACCCTCTGCTCAGAGCCTGCCGGAGGGAGGGAGCCCCGGCACTGGCCCGCGGGGCCGGTCTCCGAGCTCTGCCCCCCTGAACGGAAAGTAATGAAGTTGAGCTGTTTTGTGCCACTAAGCTGGTGGTGACTTGTTAAGGTAGCACTTGGAAACCAGTACACGTTATTCTAATAAAGTGGCCATCCTGTCTACATTCTTAAATTAATTGGCTTAAAGTCATTTATAGCATTATGTCTTTTTCTTTAAACTCAGCTTCTCTAAGTCCTTCCTTCCCCAAGGCTGCCTGCAGGAGGCCCTGCTGCCCTGGGCCGCTCTCCCACAGGCCTGTGGGTGCTCTGGGGTCAGCTGCTCTTCTTGGTCGTTCCCTGGTTCTCTACGGACTAAGCTCTGCCCTCTTAGGGGGGCAGGAAGCTGCCCCCTGCAGTACAGGGGGGCAGGGGGAAGGAAGCTGCCCCCTAAGCTGCTTCCTTCTTTCTCACCTCCCGGTTGCTCTGGAGTTCTCAGGCCCTGAGTTGGACCCCCGGCTCACTCCCTTCCACCCTCTCCTCTCTTGCAGTGAGAGATCTGGGCCTTCCTATCCCCGTGTGCACACTGCTCCACTGCATCCCACCCCCTCTGCCGTGTGGCAGGATGTCAGTTGTCACTCAGTTCTCAACGTCTTCTAGTTTCCAGCTCCTGTCCGATCCAGGAGGCACTTCAGACCCCCCACCTGTACTGCAGGTGGGCTGTGCAAGCCTGCCCCGTGGGCAGCCTGTGATCGTGTTGCCATCGGCGCCACTACTGTCAGAGGCCAGCCTGCTCAGCAGGACAGCGCGGGCTTGCCTCTGCTCCCTGCATGTTCCCCGTGGCGCGGAGGAGACACAAGCGCTGCCTCAAGCTCCAAAGTGTATGGGGAAGAGTGGAGGGACTTTGCCCTTGGCCCCTCTAGGAAGTTGTGCCCACAGCAGCTCGGCCCCTGAAACTCCCACCCAGGAGGAGCCCTCTCAGGGATCTACCCCAAGGCTAGAGAAAGGAGAACACCCACATATTCATAAGACGCTTGTTATCACATTAATTACCCCTCAAGAAGAAACAACCTAAATACTGCCACGACATCGTTTTTGCCTGTGGCTACAATTCTCATAATCCTTGTCTGACAGCTGTGAAATACTGCACAAAGCGCCCACCTGCGACCCACCCAGTGCCCTGAACACAGGTGCTCGGCACACGACTCACATGGACAGTGCCCAGGAAATGCCCTGCTCTCATCTTGTTGCTCTTGTTTCACCAAGGAGAAGGCAGAGGGGAGCGTGATGGCTCCCCCAGCCACGGCCCGGGGGGCACCACTCCAGCCTCTGTGCTGCAGTGCTGCGGGGACATCCGACACACACACCATTCCACGTGAGTACCCTGCAGGGTCAGCTCCCAGGAATGGGGCTGCTAGGTCAAGGGCAGTTTTATAATAGAAACATGCCTCCAGCTAATCCTATCACTTCCAGCTTCGTCTTCTGCCTGGTGAGCTACTGGCAGCAGCTGTGGGGCTGTGCACTTGCGCTGGGCCCTTGGCGGGGAAGGGAGACTCATGGCCTGGTCAGGTCCCAGTGGCTGGGCCCTCGCAGGCAAGAAGCTGTGAACTGGGTAGGAGGCGTGCCCCGTGGTGCCCACAGAGAAGCGGAGGGGAGCCTTACATGTATCTTGCCCTTGACGAAGGTGGTGATGTCTTCCTCGTTGTCAAAGATGGACAGGGTCTGGAGTAGGTTATTCTCCAGCCATTCCCAGTGCGCTGTTATTTCTTTGTGGTCGGAACCTGGGGGATGTGGGGGCAAAGAAGAGGGAGATTGCACCGTCCCCAGGCCTCAGACGTGAACTCAGAGAAGAGACGGCCTGGCGTGCAGCACCCAAGTGACTGCAGTCTCAGGCTGTTCACTCTTTTCCCCCTGACACTTCCCATATATATGTGTAACAAAAGCCACAAAGAGTCCTGGTAAAAATGAAAACTAAGAGAACTCGGGCAGAGTTGCAGAATCACATGGAAAATAAAGGCTCCGTTTCCCCCTTATGTAAGGAAGAATGCCCGCAAGTCTCCCGTGTCCTCCCAGAAACAGTCTCTACATCCACGTGTCTGCTTACTTGTGAAGACAGCTCTTCGAGACAAAAGGGCTTCACGTGGCCTTTGAGACGAAGTCACTCTTGGTCTAAGTGATGCAGCCCTCCCGAGACTTTGGGAGCCTCCTGCAGGGCTCCCATGAGGGTCTCCCACTGGGTGGGGCAGGCTAGGCACCCCCAGCCAGGCCTCTGACCTCGGGGCTCCTCCTTCCTTCTCCACCTCTTGCCTCCTCCAGAACCCCTAACTGAGACCTTCGGCTTCTGACTGGCCTGAGTGTCTGCCCCGCCTGGGAGGTGGTCCCTGTCCTTCCCAGGAGGGGCCCTGGATGGCCTGGTCAATCTCCTGACCCCAGGGAAGCCCACATCCGTGGCACAGAGGAGCCTCGGCACAGCCACGAGTCCAGCAAGGCTGTGGACCAGACACGTTGCCGGGCACCTGAGCCCAGTCACCCCATCCTTCCCTCCTCGGGGAACACTCTTCCCAGCTGAAAACTCAGCTTTGATCCCATCCTGCCCTGGCCAATTGGTCCCCGCCATCTCCCCGCCCTGGCACCACCTCACTGCCCTGCCAGGAGTCACAGCTCAGCTCTCCTGGTCGGGTGGGCCTGTTGGTTTCTTTACATTTCCCACCAGCAACTCAGCTCCTAACAGCCATTCCAAGGAAGGACCCTCCCCGGAAGCAAAATCACCCTGGGCCATCCAGGAACTACTATTCTTTTTTCCATTTTTCTTTGCATTTCTATTATGGCCTCCTTTCCCTGGTGCATGAAGCCCAAGAGGAGGGGATTTCTCCCTCTGTCTTTTTGCCAAGGCCTATACTGGAATTTGGAAGTTAAATCTGCACAGGATGCAACTCTATTGCGTCATTCCCTTTTACACATGCCCCTGGCAGCAGGAAGCCGAGGCCACCTTGTCTGCACTGTGTGTGTAGATCTGCCTAGACTTTAAATACCTACAGATATGCACTTAAAAGAATTATTAGTTAGAAGTAACTCAATGTTCATTGGATAAAAGTAAACACAAACAACACCAGCCCTATGCTTGGCACTGGGAATAAAAGGAACATAAAAGCTAATTAGTGCTATATATGTTTTTAGAACTTTTTGTGGAGTATCTTATTGAATTCTTAGAGCATCTTGGAGGCAGGTCCCGTTATTTTTATTTTATAGCATAAAGCTGAAGCATGGAGAGGTTAAGTAAGTTGTCCAAGGTCACACAGCTGGATGACTAGACCATGGTCCTGACCAGGCTGCCCAGCGGCAGCCTCCCTCATCCTCTGGGAGCTGTGGGTCTAGCAGGAGAGCCAGCCAGCGTGCGGTGGGGAAGTGCGGGCAGGGATATGGCAAGTCGCAAAGAGCAAGAAGGAAGGCTGGGCACACAGGCCTGGGGGTTCTGAGAAGGTTTTCTACAGGGGCTGGCATCAGAGTGGTGGGAGGCTAGGTGGACATGGGGGATGCTGTCCCCACACTGTCCAGGACAGGTGGGGCTGGGAGCTCTGGGCCCCACAATCGTCCAGTCTGGCTGACAGCCAGGTATGAACTGCAGGCAGGAGGCAGAAATGGAGGCAGATGACCCAGAAGTCCTTCAGTGGCGGGCTAAGCAGCTGGGATTCACTGCAGGTGCCAGCAAGACCAGGGCTAGTCTGGGAGAGCTTGAGGACGTGGGCGGGAGGCAAGGAGCGTGGGGGAGGGGGCTCAGACAGAGGCTGGGTTGCAGAGTGGGAGCAGTTCAGTGTGTGTGGCCTGAGTTCCCTAGCACCAGGCCCCACTGCCACCAAAGGGGCCCCAGGCAGCATGGGGCCCCCTCTCTCCCCACCAGGAGGTGCTCTCTCTGCCACTGCCCCTCCTCACGCGCTCCCCGAGCAAGCACTCAGCTGAGACAGGTCTCGGACCCCAAAATCTCGAGGGTCCACTGAGAGTGCAGTGTTTCCTCCTCGCCCAGGCATACACCAATGCCCCCAGCCTGGCTCTGGGACAGTACCCACTCCACAGGAGACCCTCTCTCCTGTAGGCAAACCAGTCCCCAAGCTCTAGAACTGGGAGAGCAGGGCTCCAACTGGCCATCCAGTTTGGCCGTGGGCCAGCTCTGCCTTTTAAGCCTTGCCTTGTTCCTTTGCAGAGGAGGACAGCTCTATTCAGGTGTCTGGGAAGACGAAGACGGAAGACCATCTAGCCTGGGGCCCGGGACAGGGCCCACCTGGTGAGGAGGACTGTGCTGCTGCTGCCCACCCTCGTCTTCCGGCCTGACCCTCCTCTCCCGCAGCTGGTGTCCAGCTGTGGGCACTCTTGTTATCTTCTCTCTGGCCTCCGAGGAAAACCATCATCCTGGGGGACAACGACACTGTGCCTTCTAGACCACAGGGGTAGTTTTTGGCGCAGGAACACAAGCAGGCGGTCTTGGTTTGAACTGTGTGACCTCAGGCAAGTCACCCAACCCCCGGGCCAGTTTCCTCATCTTCTAAATAGGGAAAGCCAGAGTCCAGCCTTCTGGAGCTGGTGGGAGTTTCACCTAAGTGCCTAGCTGGTGGGCGGCCCTGTCAGAGGGCCGGCCAGCACTGCACTTCATCTGTGCCACCTCGGCCGGTGCTCATTAGAAGGGGACTTTCTCCCAGACTCTCATGAAGATGGCTGTGTGTCCTTCTAGGATAGTCATCTTCAATCTTTCTCATCTCACGCCACACATAAACTAATTAAGAAAATGCTGCTACACACCAAAAACATATTTTTTGCTGATGTGACAAAAACATATATAATTTTTCACATATATGAAAACATATATGATTTATTCACACCAGTTGGCTACTGTTGTGTTGGCTGTTGTCATTTTCGTATTTGACAATCTAAGGGAAAGGAAGTCTATGCCCCCGACTCAATAGGCAGGAGCTGCACGTGTTATACATTTGTGGGGCACACGGGCTGGAAATCGTTACTCCCCAGGGACCGTTCAGCAGGTCCTTGTGATTTACCGTAGCTGTGTCCCACAGTCTCCTGGAATGTCAACTTCACCAACACTGCACCCAGCTGGTCATATTCTCATCAACTGATCAACACATAACTTTGTTTTTCGAGTCTTTCTGTTTAAAGCACCTTATTTATTACACATGGTCAATTCGGTGGCATCGGACTCCTGGCCAGCGCACAGCCACACAGGCCTGAGGGAGCTCCGCTCATGGGTGTCTCAGAGCTTCTCCCCTTGGGGACAGCACTCAGCACTTCAGCACTCCACATGGGGCTATTTTAAACAGCGCATGACCCAGAAATAACGTGAGAACAAGACACTTAGACCACGGAAAGGACACTTGTTTACAGTGTCCGGGAGCTGACACCAGAAGGCAGGACCCTTGTCCCACCCCAAGTGGGAACCCATGTCAGGTGACTCAGATTTTTCGCTGCTCGGCAAGTGCGCATTCCTGCAAATGCCACAAATGACTCAGGGCACTGCCCGGCCCGTGACTGGCAGAGCGACCTCCCCACGCAGGATACCAGCCTAGGCTGTGCTGCTGAGTGAAAGGCAATGCTGGGTTCCAGGGGGCGCACCGGGCCCAGGAGCCAGCTGTACCCCCTCCCTTCCCCTCTCAGGGCAGGCCCTGCCCAGCACCCCTGAGATCCAGGTCACCTACCACATGCCACTGTCCAGTAGACCTGTGAGTCCTGGGTCTGATGCAGGATTCGGTAAGGGGCCACTCGGGCGCTGGAGTCCAGGACCACATCCAGGGTGCCCACGAGGAGACCTGGGAGCAGGCAGAGAGGTGCGCAGTGAGGGAGGGTGGCGCTGACAGCTGAGCCTGCCGGCCAGGGTGGGGCCCCAAGAAGGAGACACCCTAAGGCCCACTGCCTCCTCAATCGAGTGACTTCTCCTTCCTCCTGTCTGGTCCCTACCAGAGACCCCGTCCTACTTCCTCCTGGAAGCTGCTGCTTGCCCTGATGCAGACATACGTGCAGGGGCACAATCAGCCCCCTATATCCACATCGTTTACTTTGCTCCCCATCCGGCAAAACCCCGTGGCTTTGAGCCGTAGGGCCAAGGAGCCCAACGCTTAGACAACCTGGGAGGCCCTCTTGAAGAAAACTACAAAATCAGGTTTGAAACAAATACTTCTTTAGAGTAAAAACCTCTACAAAACAGCTACAATAAAAACAGCCAGAAACAATACCAGAAATCTCACAAACACCAGCAAACTTGCACAGCCCGTTTCAGTATCTGCCAGACGTCTCGGCTGATGTGTTCCCAGCCACCCACCCCACCCTGGTCCCCCGTTCCTGGTGCGCTCGGTGGCTGTCCCCGTGAGAATGCGGCAGTTCCCACGAGACCGCGACTTGCACCGTTCGCCGTCGCAACAGGGAGACACCGCCGTCCTCATTTCGCTCCGGGACTATTTTCATTGCGGAAGTTTAAGGAAGTTCTTTGCAGCCTCGAAGGTCATGACTGAAAAGGACGTGCCAATTTTTAAAAGTATCCAACTTGGGAAAACTTGATTCAGTTTTTTTGGCCCCTGAACTGACGCGTTTTAGGGCGTTCCCAATCTTCCTTCGCACACCCTTGGTCAACTCACGGTTTCCCCAACAGACCCCAGGAAAGTTCCGCCTGGATACACTCACTCCTCTTCATCTACTGGATTATCAAGCTATCTAAAAACCTGTCAATTGTTCCTATTTAAAATTTTCTTTTTTCCGTTTCATGAAGTGCTCCTTTCCCTATGATCTCTAAGTACTTTGTTACCATTTCCCTGTTGATGTCAGAATCATTTCTATGAATTTCATTACTCAACTTTAATACTTTTCATATTATCCATACATTTAACCACTTTCCCTTCCAGTTTTTAATAAAATTACCATTACAAAAGAAGGTACTCTTAACATACACCTGAATTAAGAGTCTATAATTTCTTGTTTTATTGAAATGTTGTAAAATGCCTTGTAGCATATTCAAGCTTTATCAGTTTTTGAAATAAACTTTTTTTTCATGATTTCTGCTGGGATTTCTCTTCTGGTTTTGGAAACTTTATTTTCATCCTTATACTGTTGGCAAGACCTGGAAGTTTTATAATGGGTGGACCAGCTCATACTCACACCCTTTAAAAAAAAGGTTATATTTATTTTTTAAAGAGAGGGGAGAGCAGGGGAAAAGAGAAGGAAAGAAACATCAATGTGTGAGAAAAACATTGATCAACTGCCTCTCATACACCCTAACTGGGGACCAGGCCCACAAGCCAAGAATGTGCCCTGACCAGGAATCCAACCCACGGCCTTCTGCTCTGTGGGATGATGTCCAATTGACTGAGCCACGCTGGTCAGGGCTCACATTCAGACTCTTCAATGAGGATACAGTTCGGCAGCTGTTTATAAACGATGGCTGGACTAAGACCGCATCCCTGAGTGTTCCTCTCCTAGGGAGACATGAGCAGGAGGCCGTGACCTCTAACAGCATGGGGAAGGCCATGGCAGGACTCAAAGAACCCAGCTGGAGTGGGAGTTCAAGCGGTTTCCTTGGGCGGGGGGGGCGGGGGGGGGGCGGGGGGAGGGCCCAGAGATGAACAGGGTAGAAAGGGCCTCCTCTGGGTGAGAAGGAGGGACCCACTCACTGAGATGATCCGCAGAAGCAGAGCACACGACAGGCACGCAAAGCACTTTGATGACACACTGGTGCGATACAGGCACCTCAATTTCTGACACACACTTGCGGTAGATTCCAAGGGTGACCCCTGGTCAGCCTCTCCACTACTGTTTCACCTCCACTGAGTAGTCCTCTGGTCAGGAGGCAGGTCCAGCACTGGCTCCTGCGATTCTTCACGCTGCTGGGAGAGTCCCAGGCACTGAAGGGAACGTAGTTTTCTTGGGAGCGATAGAGTCTCTTTCACATTAGGAGGTGTGGCCCAGGTGAGGCTGGCAGCAGACATCTCCCGTGGGAAGCCTCTGCACCTGGCAGGACTGTATTAGCTGCTAATGCTTAAAACCAGGACATTTCAAAAAAGGTTCTCTTGGTAAACGGGAAGATCTGGCAACACTGAGTCTACAGTCCTGCGCGGCAACAGCGGGTCACCAGAGGAGCACAGGCACGGTTGGCCCTGACCTTGACCTGGCTCTGCTCTAGCAGTGCCTCCACAGGCACTGGAGAATGAGGGGCCTCTGACACTTGCCCAGGTGAGGCCCAGTGGATAGGCCATGGATCTTACAGGATACACAACTGCCTGTCCAGCCTCGTTCTGAGTGAGCAGTGACGCCCACATGGGCACAGAGGCACCCTAGCTAGCTCACCAGGACACCATATACCGGTCATTTGGCAAAGGCTTGGTCTGCAGCCGCAAGGGCGCCATGAATCCGTAAAGGTGGGCAGGAGAAGCTGGAGGGATGGGGGCAAAGGCCAGCCCGCAGCTCGGGGGACCTTTGATCTTGCGGTCTTGGTGAGCTGGGAACGAAGGAGGCAAAAGGAAAGGTGCACGATGTCTCTTGGTCCCCTCAGAAGCCCTTGGAATTCTGAGGCGGAGGAAAAAGCCTGGGAGGTCTCGCTGACTTTCAGCTGCGAAATCCCACTCCTGGAAGCTGCAAAACCTCGGGTGAGCACCAGGAAGCTCACCGGCACGAAGTGCGGGTAGAGGTCGATGCCAGTCTTCCCAGGCTGGCCCAAGTCTCTCCCGATGGGCCTTCTCCGGCGGCGCACTGGCCCCTCCCTCCCACCCCGCCCGGTCGCGACCCCGCGCAGCACCAGCTCCTTCCTGGGGTACCAGCGCCCGCCCCCGCCTCCGGGCACCGCCAGGCCTGGCCTCGCGTCCCTGGCCCGCCGCGCGCGCTGACGTGCGCGTCCGCGACGCTGAGCCGGAGCCAGGCCTGTAGCGGCGGGTCGCCGGGCCCCGCCACCCGGCGCGCCCTTCCCACCCGGCCGCTGCGCGCCTCTCACCCGTGAGGCCTCCGCCTCTGCGGTGCCCCCGGCGCCGCTGCAGCACGAAGAAGGGGTTGGCCCGTTCTGTCACCCACAGCGCATTGGCCACCAGCACCTCCTCCGGGCCCAGCCACATCGTGGGCCACTCGCACCGGGACGGGCCGGACAGGCGGAAGCGCCGCCGACGGGCCGAGCGGGAGGGCGGAGCGCGCGGCGACCCAAGCAGGCGGTGCCCCCTGGCGGGCCGCCGGACCTCAGGACGCGGGCCCCATCCACGCCGGCCTTCGGCCCCGCCCCGCGCCAGCCCCGCCCACGCCGACCCCAGCCCCGCCCCGCTCCAGCCCCGCCCACGCACACCCGGCCCAAACCGGCCACGTCGCCTCAGCTGCTGGCCCCGCGGTGTACGCCCTTCCCCCCTCCCCCAACTTTGCACTGGCTCCCGTAGCTTCGTCCTGGAGGGACGAAGCCCTGGGTTGAAAGGCTCTGGCCAGAATGGCCAGAGGAACTGGTTGTGCGGAGGAGCAGGGACCCTGGGGTTTTGTGAAAATCCGTCCTGGGTTTGGGGTAACAATGTAAAGAAATAGCATTTGGAGGTACACTTTTGGCTGATTGCGCAGTGCGACCAGAGCGTGTTAACATTGCAAAGGGCGGCTGGAAAAGGGTTATATTGTAATAATTCTCCGAATTTTGACACTCGGGCCTAAGACTAGGAGGTCCTGCAGGATCCTGGACAGCTTGTCAGGAAGCCCCCAGTCTGGCAGTATCCTCAGAAATCAGTGCAAGACACTAAGGCTGGGTGGCCCTGGGGCCAGGCTGAGGTTTCTGCACAGGCGCGGGTGGGCAGCACCCGGCCCTGGGTTGCGGCCCCTGCTCTCCCAGTGCTGGTCAGAAGGGGTCTGAACACCGACTCTTCTGGTACCTCACTCAGCTGGGGCGATAGACGTGTATGCAGAATGCCCTGTGCCAACTGCAGCGTGGGATCGCCCTGCTGGCCTGAACCTGCCAGGGCCTGGGAGGAGGGCAAGGGGAAGGGGCTCTTTAGAATCACCCTTGGAGGCTTAAGTGAGTTTCGAATTGGGTTTCTGCCCCGGCATTCAAGAATCCTGTATGGCAGGTGTCAATACAAATAGGTGATTTCATGGTTGAAACCACAGCCAGAGTGATCAAAAGTCTCCTGAAATGTTGCTGAAGACTTTGAATGAACTTTCAAGATGCAGAGGCTGGTTTTTTTAGACCTGGGAAGTTTAAACTGTTAACATGTCCTTGTGACTCAAGAACTTGGAAGCACAGGGTCCTGCATCAGTGAGGCCTGCTGGAGGGTGATAATATGGGTGTAATAATGTATAGTTTTAATTTGAACATATCCCCTAACATGTCGTAGGGTGTGCTTGAGTGTGATATTGTTATGTTACAGAATCACATCCTTATGACTTTGTAATAAAAAGGGGCATTATTTGTGCCAGACCCTGTACTCATTCACACCCTGAGAGGAGATGAGTTATTTGGTTTCTTTGTTCCAGTGGTTCTCGAACTTGAGCTGCATCAGAGTCACCTGCAATGCTTATTAAAGAAGAGATTGCTTTGCTCCACCTGCAGCATTTGTACATCTGAAGTCCCTGACACAACATTGGCGCTGCTGACCCGGAGACCAGCTTTGGAGAATGACTCTTTATAAGCAGGAAAATAACATTTATTGAGCACTTAGGATGTGTTAAATCTACTTCATTTTTTTCTTTCTTTTCTAAGATATAACTCATGTTCTATAAAATTCACCCTTTTAAAGCACCCAGTTCAGCATACTCACAAAGTTGTGTGGCCATTACCACTGTCTCATCCACAACATTTTTTAGAGAAACCCCTTCCCCACTAGTAGTGACCCCTCATTCCCCAGCCCCCTCAGATCCTGGCAGCTACTAGTTTATTTCGTTCCCTCTACATTTGCCCATTCTGGACATGTGATGGAAATAATACAATCACACAGTGTGTAGGGGCCTTTGTGTCCGGCTTCTTTCAGCGGCCTGTTCGAGGCTCACCCCACTGTAACAGGGGTGGGTGTTCCATTCCGTTTTCCCTCTGGGCGGCAGTCCAGTGAGTGGATGGGCCACATTTTGTTGGTCTGTTCAACAGTCAGTTTCCCCTTGTCAGCTATTGTGAATAATGCTGGTCTAAATGGCTGTGTACGAGTTTTGTGTGGACATGTTTTCAATTCTCTCGGTCAGGTCCCTAGGATTCGAACTGTTTAGGCATGCAGTACAGCCATGTTTACCTTTTTGAGGAACTGCCAAGCTGTTCTCTAGACTAGAGCGGCCTCATCATCACACACTGGCACCAGTGACATGTAAGGGTTGCAGTTTCTCTGTGTCTCCTCAGCGTTTGTGATTGCCTGTATCCGTGGTTACAGCCCTCCTAGTGGGGGTGAAGTGACGCTACGGATGGTCTGGATTTTCAACTTCCTCATGACTTTGCATGTGCTTTGATGGTCATTTGTGTTTCCTCCTTGGAAAGATGTCTACTCATACTCTTTGTCTATTTTAAATTGGGGTTTTTTAAATTGTTGAGTTTTAAGGGGTATCTATGCATTGGGATACTAGACTTCTTACATCATTTTAAATCTCATCCTCACACATTAGCTCTAGGAGGTAGGTATTTTATGGTGCCTATTTGAGAGACGATAAACCAAAATCCAGACAGGTGACATGATCTGCCGAGTTCATACCGGTAAGTGGTGGAGGTGGTCCCCCTCCTGTGCGCGCCTTTCTGTCTCCAGCTGGTCTCTGCCTGTACGGGACGCCTGCTGCTTCGTCCCAGCATCCACTTCGTCCTCAGAGGCATTTTGACTTTGCTGTGGGAACCACACCTTAGAACTCCTGTCGCTCAGGTGGAGCTGAGTGCACTCCTGGGTGGCAGAAGTAGAACCCATGCTGGCCTTGGCCATTGGCACATTCTACCTCTGTGACCACAGTGGCTGGTTTGGTGATGATCATGTGCCTCCCAGCAAGCCAGGCAGGGTTAAGGAGATACCATTCTGGCCTGGGTGACCTCCTGGGGAATCAGGTCACTTCTGCTGCTGATGGGGCTTCTGCCATGCTGAGCCTGAGCCTGAAGTTCCCCTGGAGGGAGCAGAGCTAGCAGTGCCCCTGGGTGTTGGTGTTGGAGGCCAAACCATGCCATGGCCCGGCACAGACCCCTGGCACTTCCGCTTTTGTGAGCCATCGCTTCCCTCTTTAGCTGAAGCCAGTTTTGGTTGGGTTTTTGTGAGTCCTCACCCATACAGGCTGCCACCAATAGTACTCTGTGTGGCAAAGCAGCTTTTTCAGTAGTTTTTTAAAAATTTATTTTTTAAAAGATTTTATTTACTTTTTAGAGAGAGGGGAAGAGAGGGAGAGAGGGAAACATCAGTGTGTGAGAGATACATCAATTGGTTGCCTCCAGCATGCCCCCAACTGGGGACCTAGCTTGCAACCCAGGCATGTGCCCTGACTGGGAATCAAACCAGCAACCTTTTGGTTCACAGGCTGGCACTCAATCCACTGAGCCACACCAGCCAGGGCTTTTCAGTTGGTTTTTATTGAAATGGTTATATTAGCAAATCCCACATACAGGTATACACTACTGGCATATAGATATATACCATACAATTTCACTACTATATTATACTTACATCAACCATTTGGACCTAGAGGTTGTGCTGCCCAGAACCTTTTAAAGGGCTTAAAAGATCCGACTGCCAAGAAGTCAGCTCACAGTCTATTGCAGGTATGTGTTTTGGACAAGGTAACTCCCCTACAGTGAGCCCCCAAATTAAGCTAATGATCAATTTTGCACCTTGGATCTTTGATGTGTGTTCTTTCTGGCACAAACTAGCCAACGGTGGATTAAAATTCAAGCGTGTAGTTTCCCTCTCATCACTCAAGGTGGAAGTGAAGCCATTTGCCACATTCAGATATACCCCAGCCTCCCCACCCCGAATTGTCCACATGCAGTCAGAAAAACAGCTGCATGCCATCCTCTGAGATACTGAGATACTATGCATAGTCAGCGGGAACCCAGAGGGCGAGGCGCCCTTTGAGTGACCCAAGTATGAAAGGGGCAACTTTAATGTTTGATACGAGTACAAAAGCTGCTGCAGGTCAAGAACAGTTGTGACACCTGTGGCTTCATGTTTGGACTGACTCCTTCTCTTGCACAGGAACAGGGCTGCCCCATTTGGTGACTGTGTTCCCCAGGTCCCCAACAGCACTTCCTAGCTTAAGTGCTTTCCTGTTTCTGAAATCACACTGGTCGTTTCCCTAGAGCCACTGCCGCTGGGGAGGAGACCCTGCTTCTGATTCTTAGCTGAGACAACGGAGGCCGGTGCAGGGCACCTCCCTCCGGGACGGCCTGTGTCCTCTCAGGCTGGGCGCCCACGGAAGGAGCTGAGGCCCTGGAGCACACACACCTGGCAACCTGGTTCACACGGCATGCTAGCGGTCACTGGCCAGGTGGCCTTTCTATTTGGGAACAGCTTCATGAGCTGAGGGAAAGAAACAGCTGGACCTTCCGTTCACCACCCCCTGCCCCCCCCCCCCCCGCACCAACTTTTCATGTTTACAGATATCTTGGCTTAGTACCTCCCAGTCACTAGAAACATTCTCTGACCTCACACAGTGTAGACATGCATGGACTTAGCTGTGGATGAAGGATAATTCTGAAAGCAACTTAAAATTTACTTTGTGTGTTGGGTTAAAAATCTATAAATAGCTCAGAACAGTCATCCGTAGCTCTTGACTGTTGCCAATAGTTGCAGAGGTTGCTGGAGAGAGAGGGTGATCCCTGCCTCGGGGATCAGGAGCTGAGGAGGGCCTGCCAGGCTCGCCAGATGTGTGGCATGCCCATGAGGACCACCGCAGGCAGCATTAAAGCAGACTGAGGGCCCTGGGAGCCACGTCCGGGGATAAAGCTCTGTGCAGCCAAGATAAGGGTGCTCACGACATGCTCTGGCCATGGGCTTTTCCCAGGAGGAGGTGCGTGGTTTAGGAAGGCACCTCCTGCTGAGCCGGGCTGCTCCCCAGGCTCCTGCATAGGCAGCATGCCTGCCCTTGGCACTGGCAGTGCTTTGTCAGGCCTGCGGCCTCTGGGAAAGCCAGTCTTGCCAGGCTGCCAGACAGGCCTGGGCCCCTCCCAATCCCGATCTCCAGGGTACCCCTCAGAAGATTCCCAGGAGAAACAGAGAGCCCGGCATGGAGGCCTGAGCATTTTCATCATGAAATCCCTCTGAAAGCCTAATACTCAAGTTGCATGAGGTTGTTTTTGTTTGTTGGACAGTATCTTCCTTCTTCCCCATCAGAGTGAATAAAAGAGAAAATGGCATGAACCAGGGTGAGCCACAAGAGGGGAAACTCCAGATGAGTCCCAGGTCACGGACTAGGAGCTCCACAAGTTTGGGTGCAGATACATGGATATCGTCCTTTTAGCAGCCGAGGCTGAGGGCCCCTCTTCCCCTCCAGGGTCCTTGAGGCTCATGGCATGCAGCTCCAGAAGATGCCAGTGACTTTCACCCTGTGTCTGGGGACCCACTGGTCTCTCCTCTCTGAGACTCAGTTTGTTGGGATCACCTAAGACAGATACCCTTAAGGAGGAGGGCAAACCTCCAGACTTGACAGACATCCTGGAGGAGTCCATGGCCACAAGGGGGCTCCTGACCCCATGTCAGCACCCCTTCACCCAGGCCTTGGAGAGATGGGTGTGTGCTGGGGACCTGGAGCACCAGGTGGAGAAACTCTGCTCGCAGAGATACCAGGGGATGGAGAACTCCACGCAGGCGCAGCACAGGCACCACTGCCAGGCCGGTCCTTCAGTGCATTCTCTGCTCTTACCTACGGAAGGCTTTTCCAGTCCTGCTGGGGGGCCCAACCACAGGGGTCCAGGGTGGTGCATGATTACGCATACTCAGCACTCACCATCAGGCCAGTGGGCTTTGGAACAATTTACTCATGAGGCCAAAAAAAGAGGCAAAACTACATGCACCTCACTGGTAACAACTACCCTTAACAGGGAAGGTGCTGATTTTAAATGGCGTGTGTTGTAATGGTCACCCTCACTCATGTGTGGGGCTGGGAGCAAATGCTGAGCATGATCCCCATGGTTTGTTGGGGGAGGTGAGGGCCAGCTGCTCTGGCCTTGGCCCAGAGTGGCCCCTTTCCTGAATGGGGAGATTACACTCTGAGGTTTTCCTACATCTGCTGCTGTCAGCAGCTCCACTATCCAGCCCCACCAGCAGCCTCCCCAGGGCCTCACCACAGGTCTGGCTCTCAGGTCCCTGGGCAATCATCATCCTGCTCTGGCTTCCACCACCATCCAAAGTAGGAGTGCCCCAGGCCTGCTACACTCTCACTCTGGGGCTCTGACTCCAGTGTGTGTGTGGGGGAAGGGGAGTCTGTGTACGTACTGTGTATGTGAGAGGGAGAGGGAGAGGGAGAGGGTGGAGGGGTGGGGCACCTGAGGGACTGCAACCACACGGAGACTGCCTTGGCAGGACCAGTGATGGGCACATTTAGAACAGCTTCCCAGGAACTCTGATGCCCAGAGGGGCTGTGGCCTGCTCATTCCCCCTCACCCCCCCACCGCTGCTGGAGACCCTGAGCTGCATCTGCCTGCCCCTCTAGAGGCACTGCCAGTCTGAGCCCTTAGGTGCCCTCGAGGGCTCTCCCTGGGTCCCACCGACACCCACCCCATCACCTGCTTCAATCTGGTGGCTCCCTCCTTTTCCACGTTCAGTCAGACCCCAGCCAGGGGCCCGACTGTGAAGTTTTCTGCTCTGCCTGGCCCTGAAGGCAGGCTGCAGCCCCCAGGCACCCACCCTGCTCACTCTCCCAGCAAAGATTTGGGCCCTCCCCATAGCAAAGCTCCCCTGACTAGCAGGTGACACCCATACCTTTGCCCTCTCAAGCCCCCTTAGGTGCCTTCACTGGAGGGGTTGCGTTCCTAGCACCTCAGGTGCTCCAGGCCACACTGTGCCCTCCACCTGTGCCTCGGGAACCCTCTCTTCACGGCCCTCCCTCATCTCATCTGGTCTCTCACCCTAGCTAGGCGGGAGTGGGCCAGTTTCCTGTAACAGCCACAGTCTTAACAGTCACAGGGTCCACGGCTCCAAGTGTCTGTGTCCCGCACACAGTGAGATCCTGGTGAAGGTCGCTGACCAAATCAGTCCTGTAATTCTGCCTGTTCCCTTCTAAACCCTACTTCCTGGAAACTGATTTTTGTTTCGTGACTGTTGCGAACAGCACCCACTTGCCAGGCGGCCCGACATGACACTGCCGCCTTGCTTTCCTATGGCAGAAATACTGCAGGACAGAGGCTGACGGCAAGGCAACATCCTGATTTTTCTTCAGTTAAAACCAGTCTCGTTTAGCATGTAGATCAAGGAAAGAACTGGATATGAGGGGTTACAAAAGCATGAGAAGAACACATGAAGCCCACGGAAAACAGCCAGCTGGTTGAATTTAGTAATCTCATTTTGTTGAAACCCTTTGCAACCACAGCTTTGGAAGCTGGGCTGCTGCAGGCACTGGGGCGGCTTGCAGGTGTCTAGGGAGGCACCTGGTGGACGGTGTCTGAGCCCAGCCAGTAGGGGGCAGGGAAGGAGCCTTTCTTCACAAGTGGGGATCAACAGACTGTGCAAGGTGTTCTTAACCACCTCTCGGTGGAAACTGTATTATTCCCCCAAGGAGGCTGAGGCAGGCAGCCCTGGACAGACACACTGCCCACTACCATGGCTGCCAATAGGCTGCCCCAGTCCTGGCCCTCCTCACACTGACAGCGGGGCTGCTTTCTGGCCAGCCTCCTCTCCTCTTCCCCTGATATGACGGGAAAGGAGGGATATGGGAAGTTGTTCCCTTAGGAAGTTAAAAATCACCAAATGGTAGGCGTTTGCATTTTAGCTTCACAACCCAACTCCTGGCTGCTCCAGACTCCGGTTCATGTGCACCCTGTGGCCCTGCTGCTGGTTCCACACCCGTGGAGCCCGGCTCAGAGCAGTCCTCACACAGTTCCCAGCACACTCCCCAAAACTGCCAGAGTCATCATGCATTTCTGGGCAATAACCACGGTGGCTGGGAGACTGGCAGCTGCGGAGATGCTCATGCAAGGCGGGAAAAGCGCCTCTCCGCACCCCTGGCCACGTCTGCCTGGCCAGTTAACTCTGCAGCTCGGACCTCAAGCTGCTCCCACGCAGCGATGCCCGGAGAGCGGGCGCTGGGGGGCTGTCCAGGTGGAAGACCTCGCCTGGGCACAGCTGCCAGCAGAGAAAAATTGTGCCCCCTCGCTGCTCCCCAAGCATATGACCTTCATGGAGAAGTTCCTGTCCCTCTTGCCAAAGGCAGGGCGTTATGTGGCTGAACAGGAGGAGTGCGGCCCCGCTGCCCAGGCAAGGGTGTTGAGCTGGGCTCCGAGGCGCCATTCTGAGTGAACTCCCTGGAAGAAATGCCTGCTTAGTTATTCTAAGGAATGTGTGCCCTAGATTTACCAGAAATTCCAATGTTATATCAATAAGTAGGCTTTAAATTTCTTCTCAAGTGATTTCATTTCTTTTCAATAATGTCCCGAGTGGTATTGACTGCAATTGCTTGTGTAAGTCTGCACAGGTCTGAAAAAAACGCCAGGCGGGGATGTGAGCTCTGGTTCAGGAAAGCACGGGCGTGGTGGGGACCACGTGATCAGAACCTGCCCTCCGCCCTGTGGGAGGGGCCGCACCCAGCAGTGCCCAGGTGCAGAGTCTGGAGGCCCTGCGGGCGGCTGAGTTGAATCTCCTCGACACCAGTGGCAGATGTGTCCTGAACAGTGCTCTCTTGAAACTGTTTTTTATCAAAAATATTTTTATAGTTCAAAGACTGTAAAAAGAAAAAGCCCTTGGTTAAAGGCTAAAACAGAAAGCTGCCAAGACCTTCAACATCTGCACGGTTCTGGCTTCTTATGATTAAAAACCCAGCACTCACAGCCAGGCCGAGGTGGTGGCCCTGCAGGCTGTGGCCAGCCCGGGTCGCGGGGAGGGGCAGGGGTTCTCTCCCGGGCATGGCCATGTCTGGGCGTCTCGGCCACAGATCGAGAACAGAGATGCTGTTAAAGAGAAGCCAGTGCACATGGAAAAGGGCAAGGGTTCCCTTCAAGCTTCTGTCCCACAGAGTCAATGAAAACAGCGGGGTGGGGACACCAGGGCTGCATGGTTTGTGCGGGTCGCACTCTTGACTGATGGAGACTGAGGTTTCCATTCTCATAACAAGGACAGGAGGGCCCGAGCACATTCATTCACACCTCGCTGCAGCTCCGGTCACTAGGAGACGTATGCTGAACTAGGGTGTGTCCTCGAGCAAAAAGGGTGCTCAGATTTGTTTCATAAATTTGCTCATCATGGTTCCGTGCTGGGATTACTCTTAAGACACACAATTCTTGTGATGTTAAATTGATGTTGTCCCGGGTGTGCCCTGCGCTGGCTGCCACCTTGTTCTGTAAGCTCCTGTGCCTTCTTCATGCTGACATTGAGGCTGGCAGGGGGGCGCTGGGCTGGCCCAGCGAAGCCTAAAGCAGGTGCTCATCTGGTGTCTCACAGCAGGGAGGTGGTGTGATCTGCTCAGGAAAGCGCTAGGAACCGTTCTGAGTTTGATGCCCACTGACTGTCACCCTGAGATCGTTGCCAGGCTGGCCTCCTGGGTGCCATGTCCCCACACGCCTCGGTGGTGCTGAGCTAATAAGTCCACAGGTCTCAGGGAAAGTCCTTCAGTGTGTCAGTGGTCACACAAGCACACATCACCTTATATCACGCTCTGTGACAATGTGGACAACCGCCTACCCTGCACAGTGCACCTGCAGCCCCATCTGGGTGTGTTGGGTGGTCAGTCTCAGGGGAGGGACAAAAGGCAAGGCCTCGCAGGAACTTTAGAAAGATGCCCTTTAACGGGAAGTAGAACGAGAGACAGGAAAACATGGAGTGGGCCACGTAGCAGCAACTCGTGCCCGCATCGGTGAGAAGCATGCCTGAGGGTGTCAGTGTGCGTCGCTAAGTGGGGAGCACAAAGGTATCAAAAACGCCAATGTCGCCCTGACACAGACAGCCTGGGATTATTTAGAGAGAGTTTGAGATGCAACATGAACCCCTGGGCCTCCTCTTCTCTGCAAACAACCAGGCTTGTTGGGGCCCATGTACAGTCGTCAGCTTTGGACGGGTTTTAGGTGCCACCAGGTCACTTGGGCAATAAGGCTGTCCTCAGAGCCTCACCTTTGCAATTTAACCCCGAGCCTGAACCTGAGCTTGGAAAGTGCTGCCATTCTTCCAAAACGGACGCTGACAGAAGAGTACACATTAAGAAAGGTGATCATACATCAAATCACAAAAGAGGTGAGCCCAGATGGCCCGTTTAAAAAAATCAGGTTTTGTTCTCATCGTACATGTCCAAGGAAGGCTCGAGTGTGGAGAATTCACTTTCATACGCCAGACTCCGAGGGGACAAAGAGCTCCGATGAAAGAAGTGACCACCTGGAAAAGGAACAAGGAAAACAGACTTACTAGGTCGTTGGGCTCATACTGCCCCCACGGCTCCGAGGAAAGAGGGTGGGTTATCTCGGAAGCATCACATTTGCTCAAATACCTGTCTCTATTGGGCTCTTTTCATGAGGGAAATGAAATGAATTCAAGCATCCTTCAATTTAAACACACTTTAAATATGGACATTCCAATGTTTGGGTCCTCAAAAGATTAACCACTGGAGCTTTTCAGAGCAAAAGCCGCCCGGTGCCCTTACAAGGCCTGCACTTGCAAACTCGAAGGCTTCTACCGAGCAGCTCATGGTCCCTCCTGTCTGAGCTTGGGGTGGGGGTGCTCTGAGTCCCTCCATCGCCGGGCACACTGAGGCTGTGACTTTGAAGCTCTGACAGAAGTTTTAATTTATATTAAAGCTATACCTTCTACAGTTCAGACAGTGAGCCCCACGTGCACTCAAGTCACTAATCTGCAGCTTGCCTTTTCCAGAGACAGCCGCTCTGGGCAACTTGTGGCCTGGGCCTCCATTCTCGGGAGCACGCGCCTCTGCCGACCCTCCCTGATGTTTTCAGCAACAGAACTTACTACTGGACCCCTACTCTAGGGTTTTCCCCCTTAGCTGCACCCACAGATTTTTCCATTGCCCCAACATACTCACACTTGTATTTTGATAAGAAAGTTCAATGTTTACATTATTTGATTGTGCTATTCAGAGCTAAGTCATGTTTACAGTCCCTTTTCTCAATAACTGTGTTTTGTTTTACAGCTTTATAGGGGCATAACTGGTATATAACAAAATGCACATATTTAAAATGTATAGCTTGACAAGATTTGACCTATACACACATCCCTGAAACATCACTGGAATCAAGACAGCCAACAAACAAGAAAACAAACAAAAAAAAGAAGTATTAGAAAATAAAAAGACAGTGAACATCATGAATCCCAAAACCTCCTGGTGACTCTTCTTCCCCTTCTTCCCACCTATTCCCACCCCCAGATAAATGCAGGTGAGTTTGCATCTTGCTAGAATTTTATTTAAGTGGAATCATGGACTCATCTGCTGGCTCTTACAAGTAAAGCTGCTACGAATGTGTGTGCATGGGTCTGACCTCCATTTGAGAAGCTGCGGAGGTGCATGCCCACGTTTCTGCCGAGCACCCTGCCAGCCTGTGCTGTGTGTGGGGTCCCATTCGGCACCTCCCTAGCACCTAGACACTCGTGTTGGGCGCACCAGCCACAGCAGGACTCCCTGTGGCATCAGGGTGCAGTTCCCTGATACCCGACACCTTCTCCTGCGCTCATCAACCCATCATGCAGGTGTTGTGAAGCATTTTGCTCAAATCTTTGCCCATTTAAAACAGTGGGTTGTCTTCCTATTACTGAGTTATAAGAATTTTTAAAACACACACACAGGTTCTGGACACAATTCCTTTGTTTTGTAAATATTTTCTCTTAGTCTGTGGACTGACTTTTTATTTTCATAACAATGCCCTCTGAATAGCAAAAGTTTTAAATTTTGATAAGATATGACCTGTTGATTTTTCCTTCTGCCGTGGGTGTTTTGTGCCGGAGTAAAGGATCTTGCTAATGCCAAGGGCAGTAAGATTCTTCTCCTGTGTCTTCATCCAGAAGTTTATAGCTTTAGCTCTCACATTTAGATAAACCACTGCAAATAAATTTTTGTGTATGGTGGGGAATAAGGATCAAAGTGCATTGTTTTGCCTGTGGGCATGTTCAACAATTTCAGCACCATTCATTTAAAGGGCTATCCTTTCCCCTTTGAACTGCTTGGCACCTTGGTTGAAAATCTCTTGCTCGTGTAGGTATGGCTTTTGCGGGGCACTCTCCTTTGCTCCAGTAATCTGTTTGCCTGCCTTGCGCTGTCTCGATTACTGCAGCTTTCGTTGCCAAAGTTGTCCATCTTGTCATTGGTTTCCATAAAATTATTTTAAAGTCCACATCTGATATTTCCAATATTTGTATGTTTTGTGGATCTATTTCTATTCTTTGTTTTTCCTCTTTTTTTGGTCATTTGGCTTCCTGGTATTCCTGGTATTTTTTCTTTTTATTACTCTTTCTTTATTAAGTTATAGTTGACAAACAATATTATATGACTTCCAGGTGTCAACATAGTGAGTCTACATTCACATATCTTTACAGTGTGATCACAAGTCTATTATCATCTGTCACAATACAAAGTTATGGTATCATTGACTATATTCCCTGTGCTCTACATTGTATGCTGTGACGTTTACTTTGTAACTGGAAATTTATACCTCTTTTTCCCTTTCAGTTTTTCACCCCCTATCCCACTCTGTGTTCTCTGGCAACCATCAGTTTGTTGTTCGTATCTGTTAGGTTGGCTGAAAAGTTCATTTGGTTTCTTCAGTAAGATGGCTCTAGTAGGGCTCAGTGGTTTGTCTTTAACTTCCTTCAAAACAATGTTGTTAGACTGTGTTGTGACAGCTGCCATATCAGCATGCATTAAAAAAAAAACCTTATCAGAATTGGTGAATTTGACCTCCAGACAAGATGGAGGCGTAGGTAAATACACTTTGCCTCCTCACACAACTGAAAGAAGGACAACAACAAATTTAAAACCAAAAAATAACCAGAACTGCCAGAAAATCAAACTGTATGGAAGTTCAACAAACAAGGAGTTAAAAGAAGAAACATTCATCCAGACCAGTAGGAGGGGTGGAGTTGGGTATCTGGGGTGAAGAGGACTTGAAGCAGGGTGGGGGCTGGCAGACTGGCCCGCATACATTTGCATGCGGATAAACTGGGAGGAACAACTGGGCAGTGAGCTAGACTGAGTAACCCAGGGTTCCAGCCCAGGGAAATAAAGCCTCAACCCTCTGACTGAAAACACCTGTGGGTGTTGAGGCAGCAGGAGAAACTCCCAGCCTCACAGGGGAGTTCGTTGGAGAGACCCACAGGGTCCTAGAAAATACACAGACCCACCCACTTGGGAATCAGCACCAAAAGGGCCCACTTTGCTTGTGGGTAGTGGGGGAAGTGACTGAAAGCTGGCGGAGGGCCGAGCAAGCAGCACTGTCCCTTCTCAGACCCCTGTCCCACATACAGGGTCACAACAGCCATGTGGGTTGTCCCACCCTGGTGAACACCTAAGGCTCTGCCCCTTACTACATAAGAGGTGGTCTGAGATTAAAAAAAAAATGGCCCAAATGAAAGAATAGATCAAAGCTCCAGAAAAAATACAACTAAGCAACAAAGAAATAGCCAACCTATCAGATACACAGTTCAAAACACTGGTAATCAGGATGCTCACAGAAATGGTTGAGTATGGTCACAAAATAGAGGAAAAAGTGAAGGCTATGCAAAGTGAAATAAAGGAAAATGCATAGGGAACCAACAGTGAAGGGAAGGAAATGGGGACTCAAATCAACGATTTGGACCAGAGGAAGAAATAAACATCAACTGGAACAGAATGAAGAAACAAGAATTCAAAACAATGAGGAGAAACTTAGGAACCTCTGGGACAATTTTAAATGTTCCAACATCTGAATCCTAGGGGTGCCAGAAGGAGAAGAGGAAGAGCAAGACATTGAAAACTTATTTGAACAAATAATGAAGGAGAACTTCCCTAATCTGGCAAAAGAAATAGACTTCCAGGAAGTCCAGGAAGCTCAGAGAGTCCCAAAGAAGTTGGATCCAAGGAAGCACACACCAAGGCACATCATAATTACATTACCCAAGATTAAAGATAATGAGAGAAGCTTTAAAGCAGCAAGAGAAAAGGAGACAGTTACCTACAAAGGAGTTCCCATAAGACCATCAGCAGCTGATTTCTCAAAAGAAACCTTGCAGGCAAGAAGGGGCTGGAAAGAAGTATTCAAAGTCATGAAAGGCAAGGACCTACATCCAAGAATACTCTATCCAGCAAAACTATCATTTAGAATGGAAGGGAAGATAAAGTGCTTCCCAGATAAGGTCAAGTTAAAGGAGTTCATCATCACCAAGCCCTTATTTTATGAAATGTTAAAGGGACTTATCTAAAAAAAAGATAAAAAATATAAACAGTAAAATGACAACAAATTCACAACTACCAACAACTATCAACTACCAACAATCTAAAAAACAAAAATGAACTAAGCAAACAGCTAGAACAGGAACAGATTCACAGAAATACAGATAGCATGGAGGGTTATCAGCAGGGAGAGGGGAGAATGGGGGAAACAGTACAGGGAATAAGAAGTATAAATGATAGGTAGAAAATAGACGGGGGGTGGGTTAAGAATCATATGGGAAATGGAGAAACCAAAGAATTTATATGTACGACCCATGGACATGAACTAAGGGAGGAAATGATGGTAGGAGGTGGGTACAGGGCAGAGGGGAATAAAGGGGAGAAAAAAATGGGACAACTGTAGTAGCATAATCAATAAAATATATTTAGAAAGTATATATAGATAAAAAATAAAAGAGTTTGCAATTCTCTGCAAAATATAATTACCTGATTATATGTTTTGTCCTATTTGATGTGTTATATCTTTCTTTACCTTTTAGACTATAAATTACTCATGGATACAACTCGGATATACTTTATTTCAGTCTCTTCACATTGTGCCCCTAAATACCACATAAACGAGTTAATTGGGATGTATGTATACTATCCCACTTAGGGATCACTAATTTGTGTCCAAATAGTCTTCTTTTTAATCCTTTCCTGAGGATAAAGTTGGGGCTGAGCAGGGGAGGGGAGGGGGAGGGAGAGAGAGAGAGAGAGAGAGAGAGAGAGAGAGAGAGACATCGATTTGTTGCCTCCTGTGCTCACCCTGTTTGGGGACTGAACCTGCAGCCTTGGTGTGTGCTCTGAGCAGGGATTGAACCCGAAACCTTTGGGTATACAGGACAACAATCCAACCAATCGAGCCACAGCGGCCAGGGCAGTGTCCAAATAGATTTAACTTGGGACTATTTCAGCATGAAATAAAAGCTTTCGTCCTAAGAGGCAATCAGAAACCCAGAGTTAACCACCACTTGCTATATGTATATCAGGAGTCTTGGTAGTTATATGGCCTTCATAAAGATTATGAAAATTTTAACTGAAATGTCTATCACTTAGAATGTATTCAATATATAATGCATGCAGGAATATTAAAGAGAAGGGTGCAGACAGATCTGTATACACTGATGCGGAATAATCTCCAAATTTAGGGGGAGAATATTATAGTCCACATATTCTGTTTTGGATAATTAATTTCGTTAGGCACTTGTTTTCTGGTCAGCAAAGAGGAAGCGGAAGGTTGTCTGTGCCTCGAAGGGATTGCTGACGTGGACGTGGAAGGGAACAGAAGTGTGCAGACCAGTCGGAAACCCATCGGGTGAAGACAAAGACAGCAATCGTCGCCGGAGCAGAGGCTCTCCCGGCTCACAGACAGGGCCACAGCCACTGCTGCAGGGCCAGCAGGACACTTCGGTGAGATTTCTGAACTTTGAAGGTGTACGTTTCCTTCAGGGATGTCACATTTAACTCTGAAAACACCCTATGTTAATTTGTTGTCTCCGACTGCCATGTGTCATTCTCTTCTGTGGACACAAGGCACGTGTCACTTGTTTGGCAGAAAGCCTCAGAAATGTCTTCCCCACCTGCCTTGGGCCGAAGGAAAGTTAATAGATCAGTGACAATAAATGCTTTGCTTTAAAGCCACATGCAGAAGAGATTTTGCTGGGGAAGGGCAATGTGTATGCTATGTTAGTGACCATCTTATAAAGATGTGTGTAAAGAAAGTACTTGTAAACACACCATGTCTCGCTGGCAGTGTGTACGTGGGACAGACTGCGGGCCTGGGGGTGGTTCAGGGTGGGGAGCCACACTTTTACCCTTACAGCCTCTGTACGATTTTGATTTTTTTTTTACCATGTACATATGTGATTCATTCATACAAATGATTTTAAATGATTTCAATGTACAGGAAGATGGGGAAATCTTAATATTTATATATAACCTTAATCTTAATATTTGTATATAATTTCACAAGAACCCCACATGATGGACATGTTATTCCTGTCCACAGAGGGTGTAGCTCAGGCTCGGGGGCGGGGAGGGGGAGTGAAAGCTCGTGCTCAGAGCCACAGGGCAGAGGTGCAGTGCAGGTAAGTCTGTGCCCAGTGTCCACCCTCTCTCAGTGGTATGCCCTCAACACTGAAGCACCTTAACTTATCGTGGTGACCACACAGCAGAAAGCACTTAACAATGACTTAAACTCCCTAGCTGTGACACTAATGACTGACCGAGTTTCTTACACTGCGTGAAAAATGGGGAAACTCGGTCTGGCTGGTGTAGCTCAGTGGATTGAGCGCGGGCTGCGAACCAGTGTTGCAGGTTCAATTCCCAGTCAGGGTACATGCCTGGGTTGCAGGCCATGACCCCCATCAACCGCACATTGATGTTTCTCTCTCTCTTTCTCCCTCCCTTCCCTCTCTAAAAAAAAAAAAAGAAATGGGGAAACTAAAGGAGAAGAGGTCTGCCTTTTAAGATCAAAATTTAATTAAATTAAAAAACTTCCCAAGGACTTCACAAAGGTCCCCGTAACAACTTTGATTTTAAAAAATACGAATATTGCTACTGTTTGTCATTCTGCTCAAGAAACTTAAAAACTACCACACATGTGCAGACAGACAAGATTTCAGCGCTGAAGCCAAGGTTAGCAGAACCAATCAAACAGCTAATGAGGCTGGTGGATGGAGGAATTACTTTCATTACGGACACCTTCCTTGCATTCCTGTCATTCACCTGACCATGTCATCTACAAACCCGTGTCCTGTGTCTTCTCAAAGAAATTAGACAATGCTCAAGTCTTCTTATCCTAAGGCAACGATTTCAACCTTTCTCATCCCATGGCACACATAAACTTCACTAAAACTCTGCAGCACACCAAAAAATATCTTTTTTGACAATCCGACAAAAAAACAACACAGGTATAATTTTGACTCCTTCACACCGGACAGCTATTGTGTTGGCTGTTGTCATTTTTTTATTTGACAATCCAGGAGAAAAGAGGTCAGGGCCCCTGACTCAGTAGTCAGGTGTTGTGTGTCTTAAACATTCCTGCCGTGCACGGTTGCCAGTCACTGTCCCAGGGCATCAAGAATTCCCCTGGAATGAGGCTCCAGGGGTCCACCCCGCTCTCTGAATGAGGGCTGCTGGCCCGTCCAGGGGCCCTTCCTCCGCCCGGTTTCTAGTCCAACTGCAGCCGCAGTTCCAGATCAGGTGGGTATAGAATATCTGCTCCCATGCAAGAGCTCTGCCTTATTACATTGAGCCAAGGGATACATATATATCGATATATAGATATACATCCTGTGGCTCAATGGTGGCTGCACTGATTGAAAAGTGACACGTGAACAGAAATTTCACAAAAAGCTTTCCTTACACAAAACTGGAGGTGAGACAACCTTTCCAAGAGTCCTTTCAAAGGGTTGCATGAGTCCCCGTCTAGCCTGGGCAGCCCTGTGCCTCCACGAAGGCAGACAAGTGTGTGCTGGGCGACCATGGGACCGGGACTGAACAGCACGCAGGAAGCAGCGGCAGCACTGCAGCAGGGCAGGGCCTTCTCGGGGCTGAGGGGCGCCAGGCCTGGGAAGGGCGTGCATACATCTTGCCTTTTGGGTCGTCCATCTTTCCATGCCAGGAAGGAAGAAACCACATCGCTGGGCACCCACCCTCATGCCAGGCCCCTGCGCAAACCACATCGCCCTGTGTGGCTGCTACTGTTCCTTTTGTCCCACTGGCAAGACACTGAGGACTTCTGGTCCGGGTGCCCACGTGCGTTTGGACGTGCAGAGCCTGCCAGCCTGCAGCCCCCGTGAATTTAGCTGTTGTGGAGGTGAAGTGCTCAGAGGGGTGATGGCAATTCAATTTGTTCCAGACTGATAACTGTCAGGGGGCAGGGGGTTGGGGATTGCCTGGAAAAGGTAAAGGGATTGAAACAAAACCTTGTACACACAGACAACAGCATGGTGATCACCAGAGGGGAAGGGGGGTTGGGGGAGGTGGGGGAGGGGACGGGATAAACAGTGATGGGAGGAGACTTGACTGGGGGTGGTGAGAGGATACCACAATATACAGATGATGTACCACAGAACCGTACATTGGAAACCTGTATAATTCTTTTAGCTGATGTCATCCCCATCCGTTTAACAGAAAAAGGCTATGTGTTCTGCCCAGAGTGCGGGGTACTGGGCCTGCACAGGAATGTCTGCACCCTGCACCGCTGCTGCGTGCATCCCAGGTGCTCATGCATGCTGCCCACTGCAGAGGGTTCCAGAAGGTGCCTTTCTGCAGAGGGTTCAGGCCCATCACACTTCCCAGCCTTTCCACATGCATTCACACTCTCTCAACAACAAGCCCCCAGAGAGGGAGGGGGCAGGTGGGCAGGCAGCACCCATTTGAAGGGCGCCATGGCTCTGCCTGGCACGCGTCAGCAGTGCTGCTTGCCAGGCGGTGACGCGCAAGCACGTGACCCAGGCGCTGGCCCCAGCAGCCCGTGTACTTGCCCTTAGTGCTGCACGGTGACTTGAGGCGTGCTTCAAACGTGATCGCGACACTTTCTTTTTTGCCTTTATAATCTACCCCACATCCCTAGGATGTGACCCTGCTCTGACAATTTGTGAAGCAGGTGTCAAAGTGCAGTGCTAGAAATGCATTTTCACAGTTTGAAGAGAAAGCAGTCATTTATGCCTTTGGATGGCGAGTGGTTCTTCCCCACTCTGGTGCCGGGCTGCTCTTCCTGGGCGCAGGAGAAGGGGGTCTCTGAGCAGGAGCGGGGGCCCTGCGGCCCTGCCTGGAAAGCCTGGCCCGGGGCCAGAAAATCCTTCCCCATGCTCAGCTAGATGGGACCAGTGGACATTTTCCTCCGAAGGAACTCGTAGAAAAGCCTGAAGAACACAGGAGTGCAGGAATGGTGTGACGTTTACACTTGCTAGACTTCGTCTCAGTTTCTCGAAGCCTCCACAGAGACTGGCTGGACTGGTGCTGCCCACACAGCGACAAAGCGACACAGCGACACAGCCCCTGGCCTCTGCAGCCCTGGGCTTGCCTTCCCCTTTCCCGCAGCCCCAGCCCCTGCTGTCTGCACCTGCTCTCTCATGGCTCCTTGGGGAGGGCAGAACGTCCACAACGAGACCCACAAACATCTTGCTCTGAGCTATCCTGCTGCCCAGCAGGGCCGGAGCTGAGGGCTTCCCGGAGGCCACCTTCCTTACGGTTTTGAGGAGCTTCCTCCCGTCACTAACCCACTGTGCTTATCCAGTGTCTTGTCCCTGAGCTTGTCTGTTACGGGGGCTTCCAAGCTGCCACGCTCTCCACCAGCGCTCCTACCAGCTTTCCTTCATGACCCTATTCTTTCCATTCCAGGGGCCAGTCTGAGTCAGAGTCACTCCTTCCGAGCCTGCCAGGCCTCCCACGGTACCCACGGGAGCTCCATGCTCTGTGACAGAGCAGCGCCCCCAGCACCCTGCTCCAGTCCTAACCCAAGACCCTCAGGCTGCCCAACCTGCCCTCCCAGCTTTGCACATGTGGGTCCCGTGGTCAGCACGCCGCACAGCCTATCCTGCCACCCATGGAACTTCCCTACATGGTGCACAGCCCAGGGCCTGCCGCAGACACTTCCTAGCACTGCAGCTTTGGCAAGTTATCGTGTGTCCCTAAATCTGTGTCTTCATCTGCCAAGTGCGGCTAATAACAGGGCTGGTGCGAGGAGCAGATGAGCTGACATGCACAGAGCACTCAGGAGAGGGCCCGCCACACAGCAAGCACCATGTACCAACTAGTGTTACTGTGGCCGTCACTTTAGTGAAACCGTGTGTGTGTGTGTGTGTGTGTGTGTGTGTGTGCACGCGCAGAGGGAGAGGGCATGCCAGCTCAGCCCTCAAAGAGCCCCCTCTGTTCATTTTCCTGTCACGCACACAAATATAAAACAAACACACAAACTGTGTGTGTGTGCAAAGCTCTGCCCTGACATTGTTCCCTCTGTTCACTTCCCTGATTTCTCTCTGAGACTCTGAACTCTTATTTTTTTTAAAAGATTTTATTTTTATTTTTAGAGAGAGGAGAAGGGAAAGAGAAAGAGTGGGAGAGAAACATCAAGGTGTGGTTGCCTCTCGTTTGCCCCCGCCCTGGGGACCTGACCTGCAACCCAGGCATGTGCCCTGACTGGGAATCGAACCAGCGACCCTTTGGTTCACAGGTTGGCACTCAATCCACTGAGCCACACCAGTCAGGGTGTGAGACTCTGAATTCTTTAGGGTAACAACTACACACCATTTGGCAAAGGTTGGCTCCTGTCTCTGAGTTGGAGGGTCGCTGGTGGTTAGGAACACCAACCCTAGGCTACCTAGGTCTGCTTTCTGACTTTGCCACTAAATAGTCAGGACACTGACCAAGTGACTCGAGGAATTGGGCGAGAGAGCGCAGCTGCGTGCTCCCACTGAGATGCACCCACACGTGGAGCTCCCCTGCCTGGACAGAGCGTGAACTAGCACAGTGCTGTGGTGCTTGCACACAGGGCTGCCCCACTGGAAGGAGTAGGGCAACTGATGTGCACACTCAGAGCAGCCTGCCCAGACCCAGCTCAGGAAATGGACAATTAAAGCAACAGGGGCATAGCACATGCACACTGGGCAGCCCCATGGGGATTGGAAGAGCAAGGAAGCATGCACACACTAGGCTGCCCAGCCCGGAACCCACTCCTCTGGCCAGGCCACATACCAGGTGCCCACATACACCTGCCCTGACTACCATTAGCCTACCAAAACCATCTGGCACACAGGCTACACAGAGACCACTTTTACAAAATTGGGAGAGAGAGCTATTTCATCCAACACATAGGAACAAAGAAAGTCAAACAAAAACAGGAAGACAAGAATATTCCCTAAATCAAGACACACAAAAAAATAGCTGGAGAAAAAAGCTAATGAAATAGGTAAGTAATTTGCCTGATAAAGAATTTAAGGAAACAGTCATAAGGATGCTCAATAAACTTGAAGAGTAGAATACAGGAACTCAGAGAGCACTTCAACAAAGAGGTATAAAATATAATAAAGAACCAATCAGAGGTGAAAAAGACAATGGCTGAATTGAAAACTACGTTATTATTCCTAATACAGGAACTAGAAGAAAGGGGCAGCAAGTACGTTTGAAGAAATAATGACTGAAAACTTTTCTAACTTAGGGAAGCAAACAGATATCCAGGTCCAGGAAGCACAGAGAGTTCCAACAAGATGAACTCAAAAGGGACCCACACCAGGACATACTGCAATTAAAATGGCAAAAGTTAAAGATAAAAGAGCAATTTTGAAGGCTGCAAGAAGGAAATAAGTCACATACAGAGAAACTCTCATAAGGCTGTCAGCTGACTTCTCAGCAGCAGCTTTACAGGACAGAAGGGAGTGACAGGAGATATTTCAAGTGCTGAAAGAAGGGAACCTACGCCCTGGAATATGCCACCTGGCAAGGTTATTACTCAGAACTGAAGGAGAGACAAAGAGTTTCCCAGATAAGAAAAAACTAAAGGACTCCATCACCATGAAACCACTTTTACAAGGAATGTTAAAGGGTTTTCTTTATGAAGAAGAGAAGAGGCCATAATGAGAAATAAGGACATATAGGAAAGAAAAGAATCTCTCCACCACTTAAAAAACTAATAGGAAGGTTGAAAGACAAATGTTATAAAACTAACTATAATAGTCCAGGGATATACAAAACAAAAAGATATTGAACATGTATCAGCTTAAAAGAGATTGCTATATATATCTACATATATATATATAAATTATATAGAGAGATGGATATATATGAACCTCATGGTAACCACAAACCAAAAACCTACAAAAATACACAAAAAGAGAGGAACCTAAACAAAACACTAAGGAAAATCTGCAGATCAAAAGGAAAGGAATAAAAAAAAGGAACAGAGTACAACAAAAACAGCCAAAAACATTGAACAAAATGGCAATAAGCACATATCTGTCCATTACTTTATTTTTGTTGTTGTTTTCTTTCTTTTTTTTTAACCCTCACCTGAGAACATGCTTATTGATTTTAGAGACAGGGAAAAGTGGGAGAGAAAGAGAGAGAGAGAGAGAGAGAGAGAGAGAGAGAGAGAGAGAGAGAGAAACACTGATTGGTTGCCTTTTGTACACGCTCCAACCAGAGACCAAATCAGCAACCAATGTGTGTGCCCTGACCAGGGAATTGAACCCATAACCCTTTAGTTCATGGGATGATGCTCCAACCATTGAGCCACACTGGCCAGGGCTCAATTATTACTTTAAATATAAATGGACTAAATACTGCAGTCAAGAGAGGGTGGCAGAATGGATAAAAAACAAGACCCCTCTATATGCTGCTTCCGAGAGACTCACTTTCATGGGTGTCCAACCTTTGCCCTGAGGGCTGCACACATCCCAGGATGGCTATGAATGTGGTCCAATACAAAACTGTAAATCTACTGAGAACCTTTTTTTGCTCATCAGTTTTCGTTAGTGTTTGTGTATTTAATGTGTGGCCCAAGACAACTCTTCTACAGTGTGGCCCAGAGACACCAAAGGATTGGGCACCTCTGCAAGATGCACAGACTGAAAGTGAAGGGATGGAGAAAGAAATTCCATGTAAATAGAAATAAAAAGAAAGCTGGGGTAGCAATATGCCTATCAGGGAAGAAAGACTTCAAATTAAACACCATAAAGAGAGACAAAAAGGACATTACATAATGATAAAGCAGTTAATCCATGTAGGGGACACACCAGCAACAAATATAAATATCTACACACCTAGCATAGGTGCCAGTATTAATGGACATAAAGGCAGAAGTTAGCAATTTAATGATAGCCAGACACTTTAATACTCCTGTTACCTCAGTGAACAGATCATTCACACACAAAAATTAATAAGGAGAAAATGGCTTTATATGTCACATTTGACCAGACTGACTTAATAGACATTCATGTAACATTTCATCCCAAAACTGCAGATTACATGTTTTCCTCAAATGTACATAGAAGATTTTTTGGAGAGATCACATATTAGGTCACTAAACAAGCCTCAAATTTAATAAGAATAAAATTATATCAAGAATATTTTCTGACCACAATGGTACAAAACTGGAAACCAGGAGGAAAACTGGAAAAAACACAATTATGTGAAGATTAAAAAATATGCTACTAAACAACCAATGGATCAAAAAGGAGATTAAACAGGAAACCAAAAACCTCCTTGAGACAACACACACACACACACACATACACACACACACACATACAACTTTCCAAAATGTATGGGATGCAGCAAAAGCAGTTGTAAGAAAAACGTCTATAGCTATACAGGCCTGCTCTAGAAACAGGAAAAATCCCAAATAAACCACACCACCCAACTCCATACCTAAAGGAACCAGAAAAAGAACAAAACCCAAAGTAAGTACAAGGAAGAAAATAATAAAGATCAGAAACTACAAAACAGAGACCAAAAAAAACAATAGAACAGATCAATAAAGAGCTGGTTCTTTGAAAAGATAAATAAAATTGACAAACTTCTAGCAAGATTCTTCAAGAAGAGAGAGCTCAAATAAATAAAATTAGAAATGAAAGAGGAGAGATTACAATCAACACCACAGAAATACAAAGGATCATTAAAGAATACTATGAACAACAAGTTGGACAAGTGAAATAGATAAATTTCTAATAACACACATTTCAAGTCTAAATCAGGAACAAACAAAACCTGAACAGACCAATAACTTGCTATGAAATTGAAGCAATAAAAAGAAAAACCTCCCCAAAACAAAAGGCCAGGACCAGTCAGCTTCACAGGTGAGTTCCACCAAACTTTTAAAAAAGAATTAGAACCTATCTTTCTCAAACTATTCCAGAAAATTGAAGAGGAAGAAAGGCTTCTATACTCATTCTACAAGAACAGCATTAACCTGATACCAAAATCAGGTCTAAAAAAGAGAATTACAGGCCAGTATCTCTAATGAACAAAGATGCAAAAATTCGCAACAAAATACCAGCAAACCCAATTCAATAATACACTTAAAAGACTATATACCATGAACAAGTGGGATTTATACCAGGGATGCAGTGACAGTTCAATTCTTCAAAACCATTAATGTGATACATCACGTCAACAAAATCAAAGATAAAAACCACACAATCATCTCAATAGATGCAGAAAAAGCATCTGACAAAACTCAACATTCACCTATGATAAAAATTCTCAAAAATGTGGGTATAGAAGAAACTTACCTAAAATGATAAAGGCCATACATGACAATCCCACAACTAATATACACTCCATGGTGAAAACTGAAAACTTTTCCTCTAAGATTAGGAACAACACAAGGATGCTATTTCTCAACATTCTGGAAGTCCTAGCCAAAGCAATCAGACAAGAAAAGAAAATAAAGGCATCTAAGTTGGAAAGGAAGAAGTAAAACTGTCACTATTTGCAGATGACATGATACCATATATAGAAAACCCTAAGAAATCCACTGAAAAATTAACAGAATTAATAAATGATTTCAGTAAAGTAACAGAATACAAAATTAATATATAGAAATCTGTCACACCTTTACACACTAATAATGAATGGATTAGAAGGAGAAATTACAAAAACCATTTCATTTATAATTGCATCTAAAACAACAACATACCAGGCATAAACTTAATTAAAGAGGTGAAAGACCTGTGTTCTGAAAACTGTTAAGATACTGAAGAAAGAAAATAAAGAGAACACAAATAAATGGAAGGATATACTGTGCTCACGGACTGGGGGGATTAATGTTAAAATGACCATACTACCCAAAGCAATCTACAGATTAAATGTAATCCCTATCAAAACAACAATGGCATTTTTCACAGAAGTATATAAAATAATGCTAAAATTTGTATGGAATCACAGAAGACCACAAATAGTTTATACAGTCTTGAGAAAGAAGAACAAAGTTGGAGATATCAGGCCACCTGATGTTAAACTACTAACAGCTGTAATAATCAAAACAGTACAGTAGTTGCACAAAAACAGACAGACAGATCAATGGAACAGAAGAGAGAGCCCAGAAATAAACCCTTGCTTATAAGGTCAATTAATCAAAGACAAGGGAGGCAATAATACACAGTAGAGAAACAATAGTCTCTTCAACAAGTGGTGCTGGGAAAACTAGACAGCCATATATAAAAAATACAAATAAAACTGGACCACTCTCTAACACCATATACAAAAATAAACTCTAAATGAATTAAAGATTTAAATGTAAGACCTGAAACCACAAAACTCCTAGAAGAAAACATAGGTAGTAAACTATTTGACATCAATATAGCTTTATGGATATGTCCCCTTGAGCAAGAGAAATGACAGCAAAAATAAATAAATGGGATGTTATCAAGCTACAAAGCTTCTGCACAGTGAAGGACACCATCAACAAAGCAAAAAGACAACCAACTGAATGGAAATATATTAGCCAGTAATATATCTGATAAGGGATCAATATCCAAAGTATATAAGGAACTCATACAATTTAACACACACACACGAACAAACAACTTAGATTAAAAAAAGGGCAGAGTACCCGAATAGACATTTCTGTGAAGAGGACATACAGATGAACAACAGACATATGAAAAAATGCCCAAAGTCACCAATCATCAGAGAAACACAAATCAAAAGCAAAATGAGACACCACCTCATACCTGTCAGAATGGCCATCATCAATAAATCAACAAACAATTGTTGGTAAGGATGTGGAGAAATTGGAACTCTTGTACTTTGCTGGTGGGAATGTGCAATTGTACGCTGCTTTGGAGAATAGTTTATCAATTTTCAACAATTTAAACTTAGAGTTACCCTATGACGCAATGATTCCACTCCTAGAAATGTACCAAGAAAACTGAAAAGATATGTTCACAATGTTTATGCTAGCATTATTTGTGATAGTCAAAAGGTGGAAACAACCAACATCAATCCCTGGCTGACTGGATTAACAAAATATGGTACAAGACTTCCAGTCAAGATGGTGGCATAGGTAAACATGGCTTGCCTCCTTGCACAACCACATCAAAATTACAACTAAATTATAGAACAATCATCACTCAGAACCATCAGAAATCAAGCTGAATGGAAGTATTACAAGTATGAAGTTAAAGATATCACATCTATCCAGACTGGTAGGGGGGGCAGAGACGTGGAATGGGCTGGTCCCACACCCACGTGTGGTGGATAAAAATTCAGGAGGGATATCTCGGGAGCAAGGAGGCCTGGCCCCACATCAGGGTCCCCAGCCCAGAGTTCCAGTGCCAGGAGGATAAATCCCCATAACTTCTGGCTGCAAAACCTAGCAGGGATTGAGTTGGTGGAAGAAACTTCTGGAGTCTCAAGCAGTTCCTCTTAAAGAACCCGCACATGGACTTAATCACACTCATTCCCTCTAAGATCCAGGGTAATAGATTGAAAGGCACCAGTGGCATCCAGGGAGGAAATGAAGTGTCTGGCATAAAGATGGGAGCTAGGGGACAGCTTTCTCCCAGAGAGAAAGGTGGGCAGAAGCCATTGTCCCTTTTCTGAACCCTCCCCATACAGAGCTATGGGGCCTGCAGGTGAGTGCCATATCTGAGACTCCATTAACCTGGCTAACACTGTTTGCCCTGCCCTGGAGGTCCCCTGAGGCTCCATCCCACTCAACTTACAGCTCTTAACAGTGGCTTTTTCATATGAATGGCTGCTCCTGGCTCATGCTTCACAACTTCCTAAATTCCTTCAAACAAGCAACAGCCGGCTTCAGTGAACCCCTAGCACCTGTACCTCTTGCTAAGTGGTCCCAGACATGGCACTGGCAGCAGCCAGCCTAGGTTCATAGCATGGCTTCGCCTGGGAATCTGCAAGCCCAGCACAAGTAGCAGCCATCTACGAACTGCTTTATAGCTCATGCAGGGTGGCCCTGGGCAACATGCAGGTGGGGGCTGACCTTGGCCTGCACTACTCAAGAAACCCCAAGGCTAGTGCACCCAGTGGACAGCTACAGAGCACATCGGAGCACCACCACCCTGCTCCTGCACAGGTGATCTTCCAGGGAGTTCAGAGATTGGTGGTCAGCAGTCACAGCCAATCCTTACTGCTGACTGGCCCAAGTAAATCCTTCCCATTGACCTGCCAATGGCAACCAAGGCTCAACCTCAAAAGGAGGGTGTACTCAGCCCATACAAAGGGCCCACCCTGAGTACCCAGCTTGGGTGATAGAGGAGACTGTGCCACTGGACCCTACGGGTCACCTACTATAATAGATCACACTACCAAGGCAGGGAGTCACAGCAGCTCTACTTTATACATGGAAACAAACACAGGGAGGCTGCCAAAATGAGGGGACAAAGAAACATGGGCCAAATGAAAAAACAGATCAAAACTGCAGAAAAAGAGCTAAATGGAATGGAGATAAGCAATCTGCCAGATGTGGAGTTTAAAACACTAGTTACAAGGATGCTCAAGGAACTTAGTGGGGACCTCAGCGGCATAAAAATGATCCAGTTAGAAATGAAGGATACACTAATTGAAATAAAGAACAATTTACAGGGAAATAACAGTAGAGTGGATGAAGCCAAGAATCAAATCAATGATTTGGAATATAAGGAAGCTAAAAACAACCAATCACAACAACCAGAAGAAAAAAGAATTTAAAAAAACCAGGATAGTGTAAGGAGCCTATGGGACAAGTTCAAGGGGTCCAACATTTGCTTCATAGGTGTGCCCGAAGAAGAGAAAGAGCAAAAAATTGGAACTCTATTTGAAAAAATAATGAAAGAAAACTCCCTTAATTTGGTGAAGGAAATAGACATGCAAGTCCAGGAAGCACAGAGTCCCAAACAAGATGGATGCAAAGAGGCCCACTCCAAGACACAACATAATTAAAACACTAAAGATTAAAGATAAAGGAAGACTCTTAAAAGCAGTAACTGAAAACCAGAGTTACCTACTGGGGAGTTCCCAGAAGACTGTCAGCTGATTTCTCAAAAGCAACTTTGCAGGCTAGATGGGATTAGCAAGAAATATTCACAGTCATGAAAAGCACGGAACTAGAGCCAAGATTGATTTACCCAGCAAAGCTATCATTTAGAATGGAAGGGCAGACAAAGAGCTTCCCAGACAAGAAAAAACTAAAGGAGTTTGTCATCACCAAGCCATTACTATATGAAATGTTAAAGGGACTTAAGAAAAAGATGAAAAACTATGAACATTAAAATGGCAATAAATTCCCAACTATCAACAATTGAATCTGAAAAACAAACTGAGCAAACACGGACAGGATCATGGATATAGAGCGTGTTTTGATGGTTGCCGCATGGGAGGGGTGTCGGGGGAATGGGTGAAGAGGTGAAGAGATTAAGAAGCACAAATAGGCAGTTACAGAATAGCCATGGGGATATAAAGTACATTACAGGAAATGCAGTAGCCAAAGAACTTACAGGTGTGACCCATGGACATGAACAATGGTGGGGGGAATGCCTGAGGCAGCGGGGAGTACTGGGTGCAGGGGGAAAAAAGGGGAAATTGAGACAACTGTAATAGCATAAATGATAAAATAGAAAAAAAACCAAAACCAAAATGTGGTACATCTGTATAGTGCAATACGATGTGGCCACAAAAAAGAATGAAGTACAACACATGCTACAACGTGGATGATTCTGGAAAACATTAGCTGCCACAAAAGGCCACGCATTGTATGATTCAATTCAGATAAAATCCACAGGGACAGAGGGTACGTGAGTGGCCTTGGGCAACGGGTGGATGGGAGCAGGGGGTGCTGTTAATGGGGGAGGGCTTCATCCTGGGCGGTGAAAATGCTCTGGGGTTGGAGTTGCAATGGTTGCACAACCTTGTGAATATACTAACCACCCCCCACCCCGAAATGGCTTTTCCTTCAAATTGGTAAATTTTATGGCATTTGAATAAAATACAAAGGAAAAAAAACCCTACTGCTCCCACCGAGGTGAGTGTGACTGCTAAAGGAACCCATGACCAGCAGGCTGTCCCCATCTTCAGGGAGGCTGAGAATCTACCACTCAAAAATGTTATGCATACTGATGGTCCTTTGAGCACAGGATTCACTGTAACAAAGTATCTCAACATTTTCCTCATCAATAAAGCAAACATATTTCCTTTACACCTGTAAAATGTCTTTCATCCAACTTTTTAGAATTTGCTGTTTTAAAAGAATGCTGTACAAACTAGGTTTAAAAAAGTCAGACAGATATAGTTTCTTACTAATTGCTGTGTATTTTGAAAAATTTTTTTTACGCTCAACCCTTCATCCCACAAATATTTATTGAGCACATACTATGTACAAAGCACTCTGCTAGGTACAGGGCAAAGTGGCACGTAACACATGTCCTGTCACTGCTGCTGCTGCAGAGCTGGTGTTCTGGCTGCAGAACATTTGTCAACCACAAAGGGACAAGATACCATCAGAGGGTGAGCAGTGACCTTGAGCCCAAGGGGCACTACCACACAGGACGAGCCCGGGGCGGGTCCTATTTGGGACAGTAGGAGCCAACTGCGAGGATGCCAGCAGAGAGAGCGGCATTGCCCCCTACCCTGGGGGCCATGAGCACGCTGTCTCTGTGGCAGAAGTCTGGGCACGAGATCCCCCGACTGGCCTCCAACCCAAGGGGGTGAATAACACTCAACGGCATAGCCTTTTCATTTCATTATTTATTTATTTTAATACAAAGCTTTGGCATTAGCAATTTTATGAAAAAATAAAATGTACTAAAAATAAATGCTTGTGTGGCATGATTGGTAAATGCTGCACAAAAATAGGTTCTTTTTTCCTTCGAGGCAACCAGTCAGAAAGCAGTCTGTGTCTTCTTTAAAACCATTCTACCCTATGGGATAAAAGGAAAGAGACAGGTCAAGACTTAAAGGGCAGTTGTCTGTGTTTAGAGCAGCAGAGACAGTGGGCCTGCCTGAAGGGGAGCTGTGCTGTCCCCAGCTGCTTCCCAACCCCCCGGGGAACAGCCAGAAAGGCGTCAGGCTTCTCTGAACTCAGCAGCTTCTGGTCTGCAGTTGAGGGGCAAGGTGACCCCAGAAAGGCGCTGGAATTCCCCTCGAACAGCTTTGTGCTTAAAAACGCAGGAGAATCGCACGATCGAACACGCGCTCTAAGCGTGGACTGTCCCGAGACCTGTAGCAGTTGTCCTTGAACATGCTCTCCCTTCTCAGACAAAAACAGCTCTTTTATTTTGAAATAAGATTTGAAGAGTGCAGCCTCCCATGGATATCTGGCTTTCTCATGGGGCCCCTGATCGTGTGTGTGCACCCCCAATTCAGGTGTCTGAAGGCACCCCAAGTCCTTCGCCAGTTCGACTCCGGCGTGGCCCTCGGGTGAACTCGGCCCCGCCGCCTGCCCTCTGTGCAGCCAACTGCAGCTCCTGCAGCTCCCTGGCGCCCAATGCCACCTCCAGCCCCCCTCTCTGCTCTGCACTGAGTTCCAGATCTGTGTCTTGAACCTGTGCTGTTGCCTGGGCACACGGTTCTCCAGCGTTCCCTGATTAAATGTCCTTCCTCGTCACCCAGGCTCCTCCCCCTCTGTGTTTTCACTACGTTAGTCTTCCCGCCTCCAATCCAACAGCCTAAGCAGCTGCTCAGCCTCAGGAAGAGCCTTCTGCTGAGAGCCTTCTGCGCTACTCACCATTTAACAGAATAAAGTCTAAATTCTCGAGCCTGCCCATCACCGCCACTGCCACCTGAGGTGTTCACACCACCCCAACAGCTCCCTGAACCTGCTCGGCTTCTTCCTCACTCTGTGCCCTCTCTTGGCCTGTCCCGGTTCTCAGTCACTCCCTCCAGGAAGCCTTTTTTCCAGAAGAAGCGGCCAGTGACCGGTTTGGGTGGCACTGAGCGACTGTCTCCTCTCCTACAGGCAGCTCCCACTCTGCCGGGATGCCACCAGCTGGGGCGCACTGGGGTCTGACGACAGAGAGGCCCGTTCCCAGCCACTCCCCGCCGGAGCTCTGGGCTTCATTATATTCTCTAGTTCCGTGTAGGGTGCTGCACTGTTTTGACAGTATTCCTCACAAACGCTAGATATGAGATATAAAGACTTTAATGAGTAACTCAAAAATCTTAAATGTACTTTATTTTGCTGTCTTTCTAAGGAATTATAAACTAATATGGCCACAATGTTAAAGGTACTTCTGAAAAAGTAAAAAATGACCACTGCCTTTAATCCTCCTTATCATCATGTTTTTAGAAAATCAAATCTGTCACCTTCAACCACATTGCTTGGAGCCCGTACACAGCTCTCTGGAGAAGTGAGGGCCCAGCCATGCCATGCTCTGCTACCCAGAGCATTTCTCGGGGTCACTCGGCCTGTCTGGGCCTCAGGTTACTCCCCTCTATATATCCCAGGCTCAGGGTGGCTAAAAGGAGAAGTAAATACTCAGAGAAAGAAGAGGGTTTATTAACAGATAGAGGCAAGTCCAAATCTTTGCTGGCACTGCTACCAGAAAGGCTGTCTCAGGAAAATAAAGACAGGTGCTAGTGTGAGCAAACAGTAATAAGTTGAGAAGTAAAAAGTCTAAGTTCTTGCCCTGGCTGGTGTGGCTCAGGGGATTGAGTGCCGGCCTGTGAACCAAAGGGTCGTCCGTTAGATTCCCAGTCAGGGCACGTGCCTGGGTTGTGGGCCAGGTCCCCAGCAGGGGGGTGTGCCAGAGGCAACCACACACTCCCTTTCTTTCTCCCTCCCTTTCCCTTTGTCTAAAAATAAATAAATAAAATCTTTACAAAAACAATGTTTTTCACACTTAAAGTTCTAAAAAAGGCAGCAGAGAACCTAGCCCCTCTCCTCTGACTCTGATCACTACCAGGAAGGGGACATTTGGGACCAATTCAGGAGGGACTCTCAGGACTGGAAGGAACCTGTGAGACTTCCACTTGACGCAGGAGTTGTTTCTGAGCAGCTTCTGCCTGAATAGCGGGTCCTGGCAAACTCACGAGCTTTCCAAACATCCCAAGCCAGGGCAGGCAGTTCTGACTGGCAGCAAGTTCTTTCTTACAGGAAGTGGGGTCGCGTCTGTGAGCCTGGTTGGGAGCATTAAGGAGGCAGTGTGGAGCGTGATGTGGCCCAAGACAGGAGGATGCTCTTGGTAGGAGCTGTTCTGTCTTTGGGAGTCCTTCCAACAACTGGAGACACCTCTCACCTCACCCAGGTTCCTGTTTTTCTAGGCTAAGCATCCCCAAGACACCGAATGATTAATTTTCAGATCCTCTTATGCTGAGATGTGTTGGTGCTCCTCTTAAAGTGTGTGAACAGAACAATTCAGAAATACTGAGTGGAGAGGAAAACAGAGACAGCAATTCCTCTGATGTGGTCTGGTGGCAGCCTGAGCCTGCCTGCCTGCAGCAGAGCCAGGGCTCTGGGTCTGGGTGATGCTGCAGGATCCACCATCTGCCCATTCGTTTGCTCCTGCCCAGGCTGTTTCAATCTTGGATGTTCAAGCCACAGTCCTCTGCACACTTTAGGGTGTAACATCCAAATCTAGGAATGGAAGTGGGCTGTAGGGGCACCGAGCTGACCTTCCTGCTCCTCAAAATCTCCCGCATCACCACAGCTTGTTCCTCAGATAAAAAACAATGACGATATTCACTTTCCTTACACTGAGAGAAAATCAGCTTGATACAAACGTAAGTCTTTAAATGCTAGGTTTAACAAGTTCTATTTGAATAATGAATAGAAGTGAAAACCTCCTTTGGAAACTGAACTGCAATAACCTTGCTTACTTAGGTACTAAGAGACAGAGGCATGAATAGCAAATATATAAAAATGTTTATTTGCTCGGCTACTGTCCTGTTTATATTGCAAAGTCTCAAAACTCACTAGGTCTCCACTGTTAAAAAATTAAAAGCACAGTTAGTCCTGGTTGAGCACTTAAACAGAATTTCATCACAGTAGAAGGGGGAGTGGCCTCAGGTACGTGGACTTTTGATTGACTTCTGATTAAGCCAATAGCATCAGGCCCCAAGTAGCCCTGCAGGGCCTGGTGAGGGGGTGGCAGCACTTTTCCCGCTAGTGCGGTGGCAGCAGCCGCCTGCTAGTGCCCTGTACCCGCCCTGATGTCGCACCAGTAATGCTTCATCTTGCTCACAAGTGACTAGACTTGGGTCAAGGTCTTGCTGAAATCACATACAAGTTCACTGCAATACTGTCAGAAAAGTAAACTGTAATAAAAAACTCTCTTACAAATGAAATGAGGTTCCCTAGAAAATTAAAAGAGGGCTATTAAGCTGAAAAGGCAATCTCATTTTAGTAAAGGCAAAAGCAGAACTAAAATGGATTTAAAAAATTCATTAATGAGAATACTTATAAATTTATTTGCTGAAATAAACTCTTCTCTACAATTAAAACTTTTCATAACATTTCAGGGAGACATTGAGTGACTATTATCTCTTATAATTAAAAATGGCTTTTAAAAAATTAATTCATACTATTAAAAAATCAACACATGAAAGCACAATAAAAGAGAAGAACCCCGTAGGCCTACTGAATTAAGATAATCCCCACTAACTCCTGGTGAGCGTCTCTCAAGCATGTGCAGGCGCACACTCACTCTCTCTCACACTCTCTCATTAAGTGGGGGCATGAACATCATCTTCCATGGGGGCTCCCACTGAGGGCACACGAGCAGGATGCAGATGTGTGACGGCAGCCCCGAGGCCGACGGGAGACGGGCTGGACTAAGGCCCAGACCGATGACTCAGTCTCCGCGTCATGTAGGCTCCTATGCACGGAGCCAGGACGGCGTGTCCCGGGCACTCGGACTTCGGATGATGGCAGGCCCGTGAGCGCTCTCTGAAACAGCTGATGTGGGAACCGAGCATGTGCAGATACCGAGTGGCAGCAAGGGGACTGTTACATGACTTAAAAATTCTCTGCAAGTGATCCCACTGATGCTGTGAGTGGTTTTCAGGCGCTTGTGAAGCCACCTAGCCTGATGGTTGGATGGGAGCAAGCAAAAGCGGTGGCTGCAGGTGGACTAAGTATTTCCCTCCAAACTGTGGTTCGAGCCGCAGGCACCCACAGAGCCCCTCTGACCTGGATCCTGTTTCATGAGGGAAAGTGAGTTCATGTGCCAGATGAGAAAGGCCGATGGCTAGCGCACTCACGGAACTTAAAACATCGCGGCAGAGCTGACTGGCTGACATTTATTGAGCACTTGTTATGTACCGGGCACTGTACCAGGCACTTCACATGCTAATTCCCTCCACCCTGTGATGGACTCCCACAATTGTCCCTACTTTGTGGGTGACTAAAAGGAGCTTCTGATAAATGGAGAAGCAGGGAGTCTCATCCAGGTACGCCTGCCTCCAGAATCGAGCAGGCGACCCTGTGCTAGGTTGGAGTAAAACTGCACCAGGTGTGTCCAACGGACACAGCCAGCTGGTGACCTGCTGGATGAGGCCAAGATGACTCACCCGAAGGCTGCAGACTGCCACCTGACCGTGACACCCTCCCGACATGTCATGGTCCCGGATTTCCAGGGGACTTCCCCTAAGTATCTAGTTAACAGATGGGGTGAGAGGTGATAAAATCATGTCCCTGAAGTGGAAGTTACTTGCCCATAGTTTCTACGGCTGAATAAGGAGCACTGAATTAAATCAATGACATGAGCTTGGCTGATCAGCATTAATCGACTAAAACAGCAGACAGAACTGAATACGGACGGCACGTGGACTCCGCCTGCACCGTTCATGTTGAAATCCGGGCGCCGACCAGGGAAGCTTCCATCTCAGGGCAGTTTGCCTGAGTACTGGCAAAGGACTGAGTGACATCCTGATGTGAATACCCCGTATTTAAAACAAAACAAGCAAAACCAAAAGCATCCCTGTGGGAAGCTAATCTTGGAAAATCAGTGGATCCAAATGGACCTGAACAGTCATCTAGCCCGACATGCCCTCTCCGGGAAGCCTGCCACGGACATCAGCCCCGACAGGTGGCATCCAGCTCGCTGTCCTGGGTGCTCCCCACTCCCCACAGCAGACCTTCTCACTGGCAGACGCTCTTCCTTTCGCCGAGGTGAGATCTGCCTTCCTGTAACCTACCCTCTGCTCCTCATTCTGCCCTATTTTTTCACCCCCACCCCCCGACAATCTTCCCAACTGCTTCTTCCTTGCAGGTCACTGTTCCTTAACCTCCGGCCAGGGGTCCAGCAAATGCTCAGAACATTAGACTCCAGGTAAAGTCCGATGGGCACAGAATACAGGGGTTGTTCCCGCAGTGGTCAGGGCACGAACGTTTCTCCCACAACTGTGCCGCTTCCCTCGGCATCTATCTGCACGGCACTGGCGCTTCCCTCTCAGGTGCGGCTAAGGAAAGCCCTGGATCTGTTCTTGGGTGAGCCACTGCTGCTGAGCGAGGTGGACTCTCAATCTGAGTTACTGCTTGTGAAATAAGTTATTTTGCTAGGTATTATCTCATCGGAATTAGTATGAGACTGGTGAAAGCCAATTCTCACCATCTTCACAAAAGGTACTCTACTTATTTTCTGGGGATCGTCTGGCACATGCAATCCGAAAAACAATTGGTTACTTACTCATTAGCATTCAAGCTAGCTGTGGCTCTGATGATCATGTAGCAGAGTGTGAGAGCACTGAGGAGGCCAAAACTGGCAATAATAAACCACTCTTCTGTTGACAAAGGAAAGGGAGGAAGTCACTCTGGGGAGAAGGCGTAAATCAAACCGACGTCAACATTTCCCTCAAGAGCAACGATGCAGACGTCAGCGGAGGTGGGAGCCCAGAGTGGCCCAAGGCAGTGAAGCAGCAGCAGGTTTGCCAGAGAGCTCCCAGCTGGAGAAGGTTAGTGGGAGGGGTGGTGGAAGCTGCCAGGGAGATAGGAGAGCCCGGCCCCGACCTTTCTTCCTGGTCACGTCCTGAGGTCTGCGAGGCGTGTGGCTGCCGAAAACCGTGCACTGAGAATATGTATACAGAATTGCACGTGGGCACCACATTTTTTCTACTTGTTAACTGAAGTGACAGTACAGTAGACTAGCCATGCATATAACCTTTCCTTTCTCATTTTGTCATTCCTGTGCATGTCATTCATTCTCAGACAATGGCTTAGAAGTACGGAGCAGTGGCTCCCAAAGGTCCTGGGGGCACCCCAAGCAGCCCACAGGCTGGCCTTCCAAGGCACTCACGTCTACCTTCTTCTCTCTTGTGCACAGGCCACTTACAGTCTTTATTCAAACATCACGTGGCCTTGGTGTCTCCCGGAAAGGCCTTCCCTTCTCAGTGCACAGCTGGAAGTGGTGCTGGGTGTTTGGGTTCTGTCGCACCCTGGCCAGAAGGGCGGGTGACCCACAAGATACCTGCCTGGCAAAGAGCCAAGAACCTTGGGCACACAGAACTCTAAGGATTTTTACCTCGTCTTGCTCCAGATCCAGGAAATCAGTTTATATTTTCTTTTAACTTTTCAAAGTCTGGTGTGTAAGTAACACCCTAAAAATATTTACTGAGAGTCTTGAAAATAACCTAAGAACCAATTTGACCTCCTGAAAGTCTGGACCCTAGCCATTTCCCAGAGCACACTGAGTGGGGCTGGCTTAACACAGTGTCCCACAGCAGAGCCCTGCGTGCCTGCAGCCTGGCAGAGAGGACAGCGCGGCGCTGGCCGTGCCGCCCTTTCCGCGCAGAGGCTGCATGTGCCGGGGCGCTTCCTATCCTGGTTTCCACGGGCCCTACAACTACGCAGAACAGTGTGCGCCTAGGAATTTTTCTAGAAAAAGGGGATTCTACTTTTCCTGGGTTTTAAAGGTGGTGGTCTTTAATTCCCTGTCCCCCTTGGTTTGTTTTATTAAAAGATGTAGCCAAGTTGTTCTTTTTAAATAACAGTGCAGCCTCTGCTCCTCAAACTACAAACTTCTCATTCGTACAGTGATTTCACAAGGTTTTTCTTTCAAGTCAAAATAAACATTTAAGAGCCCATACAAAATCCACCACTTCACCCACATACACGCTGAGTTAGGAAAAATGTGTACTGGCATTTAAAAAAAATTGAGAGATGACTGGTCATCGATATCAAAGAGCTTAATACCACAGCGTTCTTAACTGGTTTTCCTTAGAGACTTTTGTGCACGATAAGCAGACTCACTTTCAGACCCTCAATTATGTCTGTGCTTTTGAATTCTGAATGTACCATTCACGCGTGTGAGGAGTTTCGATAAAATCTAGTCATTGAAAGCAGTAAACACCATCACAACCATACTGAATGGGTGCAGGGCCCTTCGGCCCGGTCCACATGGCGGGGCCTCGGCACCTGGTCCCTGCCACGCATGTGTGCGCCTGCGCAGCACGGCCGGGTGTGCAGGGGGATTGGGCTGAGTGTGCTGGGGCAGCCAGCACGACAGCGCTTGGGGGAGGAGACAGGCAGCTTCGGGGTAACTCAGTCACATGGCTTTACTTATCAACATGCACATATTTTGCTAAGAGGGATTGGTTTGATAAATGAAGTGATTTTTTAATCATCAAAATAGATTTTAAAAGGACATTCGCACATAAAATATAGTGGAGTCAGAACTTAATATTGTAGTAGGTGCTCAATAAATGTTGATCAATGAAGGGCCTATATAACTCATTAATAAACAAACCTCTTCCATCTCCTTTATTACTACTAGAACAACTACAAAAAAATCTCAACGCCAAAGCAGGAAAATATGAAATGTGGTGAAAACAAATTATTGGGCAATGGTCAGAAATGAGTCAAACCACATCGAAGACCAGTTTCACGTATTTCAGAACTGAGCGGAGTCTCCTTGAGTTCAGACCAATGGCAGACCGCAACCTGGGCTGTGACGTCCTAACAGTGTGTGGCTGGTGAGAAGCGTGTGCACACTCAAAGACAGACCGTACGAGGCTCACTGTGAGAGGGGAGGCCTGTGTAAACAGCTTCCCCGCAGCTGGACTCACTGAGCGGAGTCCGGGGAGCTTTAGGGCTTGAGGCTGCAGGCAAGCGACAGCGCGGCTGGGGAAGGCGGCGCAGAATGCAGTGAGGTGAGTGCGGAGCTGTTAGACGGGAGTGACGCAGACAGAGTGGAGCTGAGGCAGACAGCGGCTGGTCACGGGAGACAGTGCACATGGCCCCACGCATGCCGCCAGCCACTTGCACGCATGAAGGCCTGACCGCCCAAATCCTCTCCCCACCAGCGGCTCAGCGATGGCGGCAGTCAGCGCCAGCCCTCGAGCTTCGGCAGATTTCCCCTTGGTGTCTCTCCCCGGTGTACAGCTGCACCATGGAGGTCAGTGCCCGAACACCCACCTTCATGAACAGAGTGAAATGAAGTGGGCGGCCCCTGGCCCCCTCGTTCTCCCTAACGTGGTCAATTCTTAGGCTGGCGGGGCTGCCTGTAGCCCAGGGGGCAGCGGGCCTGGTGCTCACAGCTACCCCCTCTCCCCCCAGGGGCTGCTGCCCTTCTTCATGGCCCAGCGGGACCCTCCCAAAGGCCTGTCTGCATCATACTCATTTTAAAATGTGTCTGCAGACAGCACCCGGGACAGACCTCTGAACACGTCACTGCTGCTCATCACACACACACACACACACACACACACACACACACACACACGCTCCTTACTGTGCAGCTGGCCTCGCTGTCCCCCACCCACGGCTGTTTTAACAGAAGGACCCATCACTTTCTTGGGTGCAGACCCAGTCACTGCCTCAACCTTCCCCTGGAACTGTCCCCCCACACCCCCGCCGCTGCAGTGCAGCACGTAGTCCACTCGCCGGCACAGGCCCACTCACTTGTTACTGCAATGTTGATCTCCCCTGTTCTGGGCGTGAGCTCCCCGTCCTGAGGAAGAGGCGAGGTCCCCGAAGCTCGAAGGGGCTCGAGGCCCAGGGAGGCATCGCTGGCCAGGTCGCCAAGGGCCGGCCGCCGGTGAGCCGCCTGGGCGCGGGCGAGCCGCTCCATGTCGAATGTAGCGCCCTCGGTGCACGGCACGCTGGGCTGCAAAATCGGTCCAGGTGGACAGTAGTTGTGAGAACGACATTTCTAAAGACTGACACTGTGTTGAAAGGACTTCGAGTTCTTTCCAATGTGATTCTCAATCATTTCTTCCTCCCTCCACCCTTCCCACTCCTACCCAAGAGTTTTTCTTTAAAAGAAACAAGCAATTTCCTACAAAGGAAAACCAAAATTGATCATAACGGGGAAAATGGACACTCTGCCTCTCTCAAGCAATGACGGCCTGGGGGCAAGGCCCCCAGGGCAGGACGGGGCATTGGTGTGCAGCTGACCAAGTCCAGTGGGGGAACTTTGGCTCGACGCTCCAGGCCGGCGGCGACATGCAGTGCTCCAACACCCCATTTGCTTCTCTGTGACGCCCCACTTCTTTGGCTGCCGTTTTTAAAGATCTTCCCCTTTAAACACAAGTCAGACTCCAAGGCAAGAGCCGATAATGCTGCACTGACTTCCGAACTGTGAGAAAGCTGTTTCAAAGCCTACACATCTGCCCCTGAAGGAGGGGCACAGAGCTGCTTGGGCCAAGGCAGACCCCTGGCAAGTGGACGTGGAGTCTGCCGACTGCGCAACCCGGTTGTCCGGTTTCCCTGGCAACCCACACTCTCACCCTGCAGCAGACAGCACACTAGAAGCAGAACTGGGGCCACTGGCAGGGAGAGACTTCCACACAGAGAAGTGACAGCTGGCCAGAGCCACTCGAGTGGCTCTGAGTGATGGCATTACACTCTGGACGGACCTGCAGCCCAGTGAGAGCCCATGGCGGTGGGGTGAGGGGGGTGGGGGGCGGGCGCATAACGACACCCCAGTCAGGCTGACTCTGTTTTGCATGTGTAAGGACCCATGGGTGGTCAGAATACATTCTGGAAAGACTTTCACTAACAGTGGAATGAGAAACTATCAGCAGCTCAAAAGACAGGATTTGAAAAACAAAACCACCAGGAAGGCTGGAGGCAACCAAAGAGGCTAAGTTAGCCTTTTCCAAGCATCTACCACAGGCCAGACATCGAGGCAGCAGCTCTGTACTAAACCCTCCAATGGGGTGCCTTTTTCCCCCAAGGGACACTTGGCTGTGTCTGGAGACATTTGTATTATGTGACTGGTAGTTAGGCTCATGGCATTTAGCCAAGGCTGGGACGTGGCCGAGCAGTGTGGCGCCGAGGTGCTGGGGTGCAGAGACCCTGCAGCGTTGCTGCGCCAGCGGCTTGGCCCCCAGAGACGGAGGGTAAATGGGACAGGGGCCACACCCAGACTGTCCCCTGGGAGCAAAAGTGAGAGGTCCACCTTGTGGTCAAACTGAACTTTCTGCTCCACAAAGGAGATAATTCATTCACTTTTTTTGGGACCAGAAAGTTGCTGTCTTTTTTGTCTAAGAAGCAAAAATCCTGGATATATACTTCTCTTAAGGAGGGAACTGTAATGGCAGGAAGTGTCCGAGGTCCTCACTTGGCCGGCGCTAACACACCAGGGCCACAGGTCCCTGTGCCCAACTAACACCAGGGCCCAGGTCCACCCGGGGCTGGCACTGCCCACCCTCACTGCTTGCCACTGCTCCAGGCCCAGGAGGGTGAGGGCAGATTCTAGAGAAAGAAACGTAAGCAGTGACATGTTTTATGTTATGCGGAAGGCAGGAGTCCAAAGACTATATTCTACTCCGTGTGTTTAAAGGTACTGGAATGCAGGAGAATCATGTCCGTGTCTCCACCACTCTCCAGCAACAGCCACCGCCCAGAGGCCCCGCTGGTGGCTGGCACAGCCCCTCTCCCCCGGAGCTCCCTGAGGTGGCTCGGACTAGCCAGGCCACGCAGCAAAGCAAGCACGGCTTTCCCCAAGCCGTGACCATCCACTTGGGCTGTCATGTCACACTCAGAAAAGATGCTACGCAAAGAGCAGGAATGAAATGGGCAACGTACCACAATTCCCAGGGCCTTTAAGATGTTGAGTTTGCACATGGGGCAGGTGCAGTGTTCACTGAGCCAGGGGTCCACGCAGGATTTGTGGAACACGTGCCTGTGAAAAAGGACAGCTGTGTCAGAAACGCCACACCACACCATGGCAAGGTCGAAATGCCAAACCACCACATCAACAAAGAGCCGACAGAAAACCTGCTGAACCCGGGCCTGTGTGCCCGTGAGAATGCACAGTGAGACGTGAGAAGTGGCGTTCGGCTGTTGGGGCTTTTTATGCCACCAAATTCCAAAAACCATGTGAGAAAACTTAGGAAATTTGTTAAGAAGGAAGACAATGAATTACACCTTAGAAATCAGTTGTGGTTTCTATAATGGCTAAAGAAAGAAAGTGGAATTTTAAAAATATATTAAATAAGAGTAAAATGAAGACTTTTCTATACAATTATTGCTTTCATGGAACTTAAAATGTCATTTAAAACATTACTTCAAAAGACCTATAAGCAGCCCTGGCTGGCGTAGCTCAGTGGATTGAGCGTGGGCTGTGAACCAAAGTGTCGTAGGTTCGATTCCCAGTCAGGGTACATGCCTGGGTTGCAGGCCATGACCCCCGGCAACCGCACACTGATGTTTCTCTCTCTCTCTCTCTCCCTCCCTTCCCTCTCTAAAAATAAATAAATAAAATCTTAAGAAAAAAAAAAAAAAGAACTATAAGCACCCTGGCTAAAGTGTTGCCCTGTAACCAAAGGGTTGCAGGTTCGATCCCTGCTCCAGGCCAGTATCTCTTGCATTGAAGTTTCTCTTTCTCCCTTCCTCTCCTTCTAAAAGTAATGAAAAGATGTCCTTGGGTGAGGATAAAAAAAAAAGAAAACAAAACAAAAAACCTGTAAGCAACCTATGCTAAGTGTCTGTGTAAGTTACAGGGAAGTTGGGACTATCGTTAAGGATGAACCGTATTTCAGCCATTTTTGGCTGAAATGTTACAGGGAGAGAGAGGTGATTCTCTCTCACTCAGGTGAGTGAGTGAATGATCAGTCACGGAGGGCTGCTACGCTGGAGCAGGAGTGAGCCCTCTGGGAGGACACAGTGTGCGTGGTCAGCTCCGGGGGCTGGGGTCCTCACTGCATGGGAAGGGACAAGCCCACGCCAGGGGCCGTGGCAACAACTAGAATCGTGTTTTGGAATCGGAAGAAATTTTGAGAAAGATACCATATTGAACCATGGTATGTCTTTAAAACTTCGATTTATACGTAGTTTACAAAGTTAAATACAGCTGTTGAAAAATGCAATTTCGATTTTAAAAAGTTAAGAGGTGTAGAAACTGTTCCACTGGGATTTGGAAGAAACATTTGTGCTGACCACTTCAGCCAGAACAATACACACCCATCCCCCTATTGCCCACTCGGTGCCCCCGCATCCATGTCTTTGGGGTCAGAACAAAGATCTTGAAGACTGATGTCATCAATCCAGCCTGCAACCTGCACTGAGCCAGAGGATGCACTGAACCAGGGCCCAGCCACCCCTGAAAGCTTTTATTTAAACCTGAAGGTTGTTACTGAAGAGGCAGACGTCCCGAGCGGCAGCTGTAACCTAACCAAACATGCGTCCAGGACGCACCACAGGTCCGCTCTCATTGCCTGTGTCCTGGACAATGGCTCTGTGCTGCAGGGTGCCACTGAGCGGTGCCCAGAGCTCGGCTACCCCTGTGGCTGCCAACGGTGCCTGACTGGCTGCCGTCTAACAAAGACAAGAACTAGGCTTTCAAGTCTCTCCGGGATGCAGGCCCCTTTAGGTCTGACAGACATGCCAGGCCCTCCCCCACCAGGACACATCTGTTTGGTATCTGGCATAGGTTTTGGGAGGCCCACAGAGACTGGGGGTATGCTCAGGGTTGGTGGGGCTGGGAGTCCAAGAAGGCTCTCGAGGCCAGTTTTATGCTGATAGGTGACAGAAGACACGGGGACACGTGACCTAGAAGGGCCACTGGGTCCAGGGGTGGCTGGGCAGTTGGCTTGAGGCAGGTGTGTGGGTGGAGACACCAGAGAATGGTGCCAAGTAGTGGCCTGGGGCCAGCCCCGCCCCCTCTACAGGCCTCTGAACTTCCCCCGCTGTGTCCCACCTCTCTGGCCTGTTTTTGGTTATTCAGGAAGAACAAAACAGCACACCCCCATGTTTAGTTTCTAAAGCTGCCGGAGTTGAGCGCTCCTTGCTCATCTCTTCCTTTAAACCTCAGTTATAGGTTTTTCCTGTATTGGGACGGTTCCTGGTAGGTTTGTGGAACAGGAAGTGCTCAGCCCCTGCTGTGGGCGCCCAGTGAAGGGCACAGAGACGGACTGGTTCTCAGGGAGCCTCCCTTTCTTAGACGACTCGCAATTTGAAAGAAGTATTTTCTTAAAAAGCCCACACCATTTCCTTTTGACTGTCCACCCACAGCTTTCCCAGCCCCAATCCCTAGCCCAGCCAGCCAGCCAGCCAGCCACCCTCCCTCCCCACCACCCTCGCCCCGACGACCTCAGCAGTCTGATCCCTCCGCGCATCCCTCTCCAGGTTGCTAGCTGATGGGAATGTTGGAGACTAGCTGCCCTGCTCTTGTTTCTTTTCTCCGTCAGCCACTCCCTCTGCCCTCTCACTTCCGCTTCCAGCTCCTCACTGAGCTCTGCAGGTCTCTGCTTTCCCGCAGGCGAAGCCATGAACCATCCGCCCTGGACTGGCACCCTTTCCGATTCCCAGCTGCTACCGCTGAGAGCTGGGGTGAGGGGTGGCGGCGGTGGCCAGTGAAACCTGCACACACAGGACCCCCAAACAGTGCTGAGGATGCGCGTGGAGGGCGCTGTGAAACCCGCACACACGGGACCCTCAGAACAGCACCGAGGACGTGCGTGGACTGCGCTGTTACGCGCAGGTCCAGGCGTGGAGTAGCTGCAGTGCCTCACATGTTCCATAAACCCCACAGGTGGGTGTGCCAGGCACCAGAGTGACCTACTGTGGCTTCAGGAGCCCCCCACCGAGAGCAGCACCCGGGCCAGTTAGACCTTGCAGAAGCCCCCGCCCACTGTTACAAAAGACTCGATACAAATAATAAAGCAATACAAGTGCACACGAAAGCAGGCGAGGGCCCTACGCATTTAGGCTGAATGGTGGGCTGGAATGAAAAGCAGGGCCAAGTCCAGGACAGTGAAACAGGAAAACGACAAGCAGGTCTGAGCTTCAACAGTCCTTTATTCCTGCGAGACACACTTTGGGATATAGAGTGTGCAAGGCATGGCACATGGAAAGAGCGAAACCAGTCGTGCTGGGATGCAGCGCCCCATCCCCCCCACGCCCTGCACGCCGTGCTGCTACGCATGGAGCAGCACTGGGGCCGGGATGGAGTCTACAGTGAAGGGGAGTTATTGTCACAGCTTTGCAGCCTCTTGGTGCTGTGCAAGAACCTGGCAAATATAAAAGGATCCAAGATTATTCAAAGTCAGAGACAAGTGCTCTTTCCCCTGGCTGGGAGTGGTGGCAGCAGACACCTGCAGAGGCAGGCCTGCCCTCGGAGGTGGGGGTACCACAGTGACAGGTCAGCCACAGCCAGGTGACTGACCCATTTTAGCTCCTCATGTGGCATCTTAGATGTGTATGTGTCCATGGTGCAGCACTCTGCTTATGAAGAGTATCTTCATCCACTAAAAAACGTGGCTGACTGACCTTTCAATAAACGAGGTCTAAATAAGGTCACAGCTTTTCCATTTCAAAGACATGGTGGCTAACACCCAAAGGAGAACTGACTGTAACTGAGAGCCACAGGTGGGGGCCCCAGTGCACCACCAGCTACCATCTGTTCACAGCACACCAACTGGATGGGCAACGGAAAGCAAAGGTCATGCATCAGAGGCCAACAAGGTCAGTTCAGGCTCCAGGCAGGGCTTGTTAAAACCAGGACAGACAGACTGACACAAAAGCCCCTGGGCCTTTCTTCTGCCCACACTTAGGAAAAGAGGGACAGTGAATGCAGCTCCCTTCCCAAGGCTAGCTGTGCAGGGAGAAGCTGCAGAGCGGTGCTTGGAGCTGGGTCTCGGAGCCAGGACACTGGTGAGGGAAGGCCTGGGCCCTGCTGAGTAACAGAAGGAGCAGAACTGGAGGGAGCAGTCGACCGAGTAGGAGCAGGCCCAGGGACAGAGGGCCGCCTGTGGAGACCTGGTATAGGTAGGCCAGGCAGGTGGTGGGGGGCTCAGGAAGCAGTTTCAGCTGACTGACAGCCACTGTTTTCTCTCTGAGGTTGAGAGGGGAAGTGTAGGAGGATGGGAAGAAAGGGATGAGTGAAGAAGGAGTTTAAGGAAAACAAGTACACCCCGACACACTGCTGTGAGGACCAGAGAGGCAGCGGGGGCGAGAGGGGGACTTTGCGGCGTCTGGGGCTGGAGCAGCCAGAGCTGCAGGGCAGCTCGAGCAGAGGGCAGCAGCAGCAGAGTCACAGGTCTCCTCGGTGTCAGAGACCTGCAGACCCAAGAGCAAGGGCAGAGTGCCTAGGCTGAGGGAACGAGGAATTCGCAGCACAAGGCAAGAGTGAAAGTGAAGGGACTTGAGAGGAACTTCCTGGCAGCAAGGCTGGGAGAAGACCTGGAGCAGAGACGTGTGTGAGTGGGGGCCATGCTCTCGGTGGCTGGTGGCTCTCCACTGCAGGCACCTAGAGTCCGTCCAGCTGTAGGCGGGGCCGGAGCCAGAGACCCTGCTAAGTACCCTGAAGTGCACAAAACGGCCCAACCCCCAGCCCATAAAGAATGATCTGGTCCCAAATGTTGACAGTGCCAAGGCTGAGACCCTGTTCTGGTCAAAAGTTACCAGCTTGGGTCCCATGGAATGCTGCTTGATGCACAGAGTTCATTTTCACTCCACCCAGGGCCACGCTGCTGTCGACATTTCAATGAGAAGGGGTTGCGATATACTTTAGAGAGAGCTACAACTTATGGAGGCTTAGGACGTAAATGTAGCAAACATCTACCTGCTTCAAAACGAAAGCAGAAGGTGGACACAGGCAGTGTAGGGGTGAGAGGAGCCAGAACTATGGGTGTACAGATATGCTGTAGGTTTGCAAAAATTGTAATTCTCATACTCAGAAGTGAACTACAGCCATAGGTTGAGGTGCCTCCTTGGGTGGCAGGGGGCCACAGGAAAGACTGAGACCACCAGGGCTCTAGACCCCCAGGGAGGGCATGGCCCTGCCTCGTCAGGACCTCCCAGGATATAACTGCACATACCTGCCATGCTTCTGAACGCCCCACAGCAAGTCTGGCACACAGGCGGGGTTGAAAGCATGGGGCTACGTTAAGGAAAAAGACAACCACCAATGGGACTCTGGAAGAGCCGATGCTCAGTGGGTGGAGAGAATGGGGAGCAAGCCCCCAACGTATCCCAGTTCTGGCGGAGGCCCCTGAGGAAGACGCTCAGGTCAGCGAGCGTCTGACCAGGAGCAGTTCCCACAGCCTTTCCTAGGCCCCCGGTGGCTCTGATACCCTGGAACCCTGGACTGAAACAGGAAGACAGTATCTGGAAAGACCTGGCTTTTCCCTGGTCGTTCCGGAGTCAAAACAATCTGTGCAGGTAAAAACAGATTTTTAAAAAGCAGGTGAGAGTCGGCCACACTTTCCGACGTGTGCGCCGACCTCTTCTGGATCCGCAGGTGCATCTCCCTTTGCCTCCTGTTTCGGCCTGTGAGGGGCCACATGGCAGAAAACCAGTAACTGCCTCATTAAACGTTCTATCATGGCTCCCATTTAGTCTCACAGGTCTACCTTTACGTATAAACTAGTTATCCTTAGGTTCCATTTTTTTTTAAGCAGGTTTTCCTAGGCTAAAAACAGATCACTCTAATAAAATCATACCAGTAGGGCAGAAGTGTCAAACTCATTTTCACCAGGGGGCCACATCAGCTTCCTGGTTGCCTTCAAAGGGCCGAATGTAACCTTAGGACTGTGTAAAGGCAACTACTCCTTAGCAGTTAAGTGAGAGCTTGGCGCTGCCACCGGGGAAAAATGAGGTGCCGGGCCAGATAAAACCAGGTGGAGGGCTGGATTCCCCCTGTGGGCCTTGTGTTTGCCGCCTGTGCAGGAGGCTCACGGAGACAGTGCTGCTACTTGTTTCACTCGAGTGCATCCTGCATGATGAGAGGGTCGCAGCTGTGGGGACGGACGTGTTGTGAGCTCAGGGACAGGGGAGAGGAAACACCTTTGATTTCAGGTTTCTTGACAGGTGCTTTCCACGCAGCATCCAGCCACACTCCTGTTCCATGTAACCCATGTTCAGAAAAGGACCACCCCAGTGCCCAAGTTTGGGCACCCTGCCCACGTGTGCACTGCCGAGGCTCAAAAGGCTTGGGTACGAGTTCTGATTTGAGGAAGGGAGGAACGGGGGCTAGTTTCCAAACCCGCTGAAGTCACAGAGTTAAAATTTCGACCTTACTGCTCTCTAGACTAGGGAAGTAGCTGGAGGTTGTGCCCCGAGTTTCTTATAACTCTAGGACCAGAGGAAAGCTGTGCAGCCAGTTACGGCCAGGGCCTGGCCCACCACTCTCTGCAGCCCCTCAGGGGCAGCGTGCAGGCAGGCAGGCCCAGGCCCCGCCCCGAGAGGGAGGCACACTGACCACTCTGGCCATGCTCTCTTTTAAGCAAAGAAAGTCACCGTACTTGCAGGGGAGGATCCGGACCACGTCATTCTGCTTGTAGCTCTCTATGCAGACGGCGCAGTGGTCGAAGTCCGGGTCTGTTTCCTGAAAGGCAAAGCACAGAAACTGGAGTCACGCACTACGGCCCAAAGTGCATCAGTGCAGGAGAAATGACCCCAGTAAAAACCTTCCTATGGCCAAATGAATTCTTACAATGTGAAAGGTTATGAAAAAATTTAATGCATCCACCTGCTTAACTGTATTATATCTAAACCAATCAATTTTGTCTTGGAAGTATTTTGTAACAATTAATACTAATTCTGTTTGTGAAACATCTTAGAGGGCAGAATTCTAATTTTTTTCAGGATTCAAACCACCTGTGACCCTGGACAGGGCTCACATCTGGTCCCCACTCCTGCTGTGTCTCTTTCTGGCCTGTAGGTGTCGCTGTGCACCCCCTTACCTGGCACTCTCCAGGAGCCCCCAGAAGAGGGCTCCCTGGAGACCCACCCCAAGGACAGTCACAGATCTGGGGTACAGAACCTTGGGCTCAACTAGATGCTGGACCTTATCAGGAGTCAGGAAGGTCCAACCAGGTGTTCAGTCACCCAGAGTAACCATGCCCTTCTGTCTCTGGTGTGGGGAGGAGTGTCCCTGCGTTCCTGTCAAATGGAGCATCTCCAGGAACCCGAGCCAGGACAGGTGACACCGTCTGTTATACTACCTCCTGGAAGGGCCAGGGGAGCCACACGGAGAGGGGGTGTGGGCTTCAATAAAGAACAGCTGTGTTCTGCTGGCCTGGGGACAAAGCAGGGTGAAGGCAACTGGGCTGCAAGAGGCCCCTGCGGCGGGGCCGACTGCCCTGCCTCGCCCCCCTTCCCCCCCCCCCCGCCTATCTCCTGCTGGTGTGTGCCCTGCTTTCTTCCCTGAGCGGTGTCAGTGGGAATGGGTGTGGCGGGGTCCAGGCTGTGAGAATAAAATGAGCTGAGTCAATCACATGGTAAAGCTGAGGTGAGAGGTCATCTGAACTGACCCGAGCTCTCTGGGGAAGCAGCAGAGCTGGGTGAGGGCGGAGGACGGTTTTGGTGTCATGCGTCCAGAGCGGGGATTTTTTCACTCAAGGTAACCCTGATGGTCTCACTTTAAGCTGCTGTCCTGTTCTCCCAGGGCAGAAGCAGGGCTCTGGCATAACCTGGGGTCCGAATGCGGAGCTGCGTGAGCAGCCTCAGCCACAGCCACTGTCACCGCCTCTCCGGCCTGGCCCTGACATGCCGTGCCCTCCTTGCCAGCTGTCAGGCCCACAGAGAAAGCCCCTGCTAACCAGCGCTCCATTTAAGGGGTGAAGGAAAGAGACACAAAGGAGACGTGGCCAAGTCTCAGAAAGCAGACAGGATGACGCACACTCCTAGCCACTTCGTGTTCTTCCCCAAAGCACGCTCAATTTCGGCAGAAGGAAATTCTGGGACCGCCACGGCTGGCGTGACTGCATGTCACCCGGGGAGCTAATCATGGCCAGGGCATGGGAAGTCCAGCACCGGCCGAGGCCTCCAAATGGCTGGCACACCAGGCACACGATTTCAAAGAGAAGCCAGTTTAAAGCAAAGCATTAGAATATACCTGGAGAAAATTATACCCTAAGAAATGAGACGCAAACGGCCAGGGAATAAATATTCTCTCCCACCAGCTCAAACTCGTAACTGCCGTCTTCCTTGAGCAGTGTCGCAGGTGCCTCGTCACTGTACCTTGTCGCCCTTCTTCACCGTTCTGGTCGTCAGCTTGCTGATGGCTTTCTTGGCTGCATCTCCCAGACGACGCTATAAACAGCATAAAGAAAAACAGACATTAAGTGCAAGATCTCTGAACACTGTTTATTTCAAAGTGATTAGCGGATAGAGGCCCTCATACCCTACAGCACACCCCAGGTCGCAGCATGTGAGAGCAACCGCAGTCCTCCCACAGAGCCAGTGCTGGGGGTGTGTCACGAAAAAGGGGACACAGTCCAAAGACCAGGTGGCACAGTTGCCACTGCGTTTTATATCAATAAGCATGGGAAATACTGCAGTGTTGTCAGAACCTACTTCCGGTACATGTCAGAGCCCCCCTCACTGTGCTAACGGTTTCCCCACTCTGCTCTGTAGACGCCACTGTCTCAGCTCCTTCTCAGTGAAGGGCCATCTCTGACGCTCCCTGAAACAGCTCACTGCACCGCCCTCGGCACAGACGCGGTTCGGAGTGCTGCTTTGGCCTCTGCCACTGCCACACTCTGTGGTCTCAAAAAGGGACACACACCTTCCAGGGTGGAGGCACCAAGGGGAGGAGTCCGAGAATCTCTAGGGCTGCATTTGTCAGACACTGCCAGACGCTCCTAATACTGCCAGACACCAAGAACCCAAGATGAAAGGACAGCAGCCCTGAGCTGGCCCAGTGGGCGTGGCAGCACAAGGGAGCGAGGTCAGGGGGCTCTGTGGGGTGATGCCCTTGCCAAGGCTTGGACAACAGAGCAGGAAAGCATCAGGTAGGAAAAAACGTGGGGGTCGAGAGGGGGTCTCCAGACGAAGACAGTGCAGTGAAAGCACACAGGTGCGAAGTGCAGGTATATGAAGGCAATTCCAGTTCAGTATGAACTGGATGAGTAGGGTGAGCATCATTTTATTGTTCCGATTGAAACGCTCTGAGAGCCAGAGGGCCCTATTAATAGTTACACGGGGACAACAGGTGCAGAGAAGCACACGGGACAGGTGGCCACTGGACAGAGAACCAGGCTCTAAACTGTGGGGGCTAAAAGGGGAAACGCCTTGGATTCTACCCTGAGGATAAAAAAAGTAATAAAAACACAACAATTTTAGAGGAAATTAAAAATATACAAAGATAATTTATCGAACCTCTTTGCATCCATCACCCAGTTTCAATTATCCATATTTTACGTGTATTTTTCATCTATTCTCTCTCTGTATCGTTCCAGGAGATTTCAAAGCACATCGCAAACCTGTAAAACTAACTGCACCCACAGTCTTCACTATGTCTACAGACGTGGGCTTTCACTCGGTGCCACTGTCTTATCGCACAAAACAGTGAGATAATCTGACCCAACAGTTAATCAATCTGACCCAATACTCAGACTCTCGAGCCTCTTTTGATCTCTAAGTGCCCACTCGATCATTTGCACATACGCGCACACACATGCGAGCACACACATAGAAGGCCTCCAGATGATTTACGCGCATCTCTTCGTAAACACCAGCCTTGCAGAGGCAGAACGGGCGTGCAGTGAACCGCGCACATGCTGTGCATCACCTTGCTTTAGCGGGACCCGGGGAAACCGTCCGCATGATCAGGTGGCATGCCCACCAGCCCCCTAGCGCCTTTGAGCCTCTTCCCACTCCCTTCCCCCAACTCCCACTCCACGCCCTACAACTGACTTTCTAGTGTTACCAGTTTAACATAAATGGGATATTTACATTTATTTATGTAAATGAAATGTACTACTTTGCTGAGCATTTCTTTCACTCAGTGTAACTATCTGGAGTTGAATCCATGTTGTTGAACGCACCCACAGTTCCCTTCTCTCTCATGCTGTTCAGTGCCCCACTGCAAACACAAAGCAGTGGAGAGATAAACACTGCAGTTTATCTCTCCACTGCTGAGGGGGCTCAGCACTGTTATCCAGATTCCGGTTCCAATGGGTGCAGCTAAACACAGCGTCCGTTTCTTGCATGAGTCTTCATGAGGACACACGCTTCCTTTTCTCGGGGTGAACACCTGCAAGGCAGGGAGGGTCGGTGAATATGGTCGACTGAGTCTGGTTTCTGAGACCCTGCCAAATGTTTCCCGAGTGAGGGAACATTCTGCATTCCCACCAGCAGCGCAGGGCCACATGGGTCCCCGAGTTCTCTCCGCATTCAGCATCAGTGCTGTGGGTCTCCCTGCGGCTTTAATCTGCCTTGGGTGCCAGCCGCCACCTGAATGCTTCCTCTGGGGAAGTCTGTCCAGAACTTTTTTAAGTACCATTTGCATTTTTTAAGTGAATTACTTTTATTCAGTGACACTGGCCCTTTGTAATATGTGGTAATATCTTTTTTCAGGTTGGTCATTCAATTATCTTTTGATTTTCCTTTAAAAACAGTCACTTTTCTCATTTTACTGAATTCTGAGCCACGATTCAAAGCTTTCCAAATTTCCCATCGTAAAGGCAACTGTAGCCCTTGTTTTGTTCTAATATTTTCAGCTTTACTGTCTCTAGTTAGACCTCTGATTCATTTGAAATTTCTCCTGGTGTGCAACGTGAGGGATGAAACACTATCCTTCTCAGTCCCACGACAACTCATCACAGGGTCTGTGCTCCCCGCTCACGTGAAACGATGCTCTTGATCACATGTGGCGCCGCTTCCACATGCAGTTGTGCTTGTTTGGGGTTTTGCACTTTGTTCTGTTGCTCTGTTTATTCATGGGCTAACTTTTAACACTCTTTCAAATAAGGGCTTTCTATGCACCGTAAAACGTGGTGTGGCCAGCCACCCATCACTGCTCCTTTTTCAGGTTTTCTGTAGCTATTCTTAATTACTTACTCTTCCACATGAATTGTATAATTACCTTACCCCCCTCCCATAGGTGAAGGTAGTTTTATTGGGATCAAATTATAAATAAACTTAAGGAAAACTGACATCTTTATTTTATTGAATATTTACATTCAGTTGGAACGAGGTGTTTCTTTCCCATTTAGTGCGTTCCGAGTCTTTCCAGAGCGCCCTGCAGTTCTCCCCACACGGAGTTTGCAGTTTTTGTTAAGCTGACACTGAGATGGATCCACCCACCACCCAGTTGAGTGAATGGCGCCTTCTACTCCCATGAAATCTCCTGATCATTTCTGCATGTTAACTTTACATCCTGTTCTTTTACTAAATCTTTTTCCTGTGTGTAGTAGTTATTTAGTGGATTCTTTTGAGATTTGCAGATAGACACTCAGGTCAATGGAAAACAGAGAGACTTTTCCAAGTCCTGTCCATCTTCCTGCTTCCTCCACCTGCTCGGGCCACCAACTCCAGCAGGGCAGTGGGCAGCAGACTGGCACACGGGCAGCTCTCTCTGCTTTGTCATACGTAGCTGGAACATCTACATATTTGTCCATTAAGTAAGATGCTGGCTTTCGGGCTGAGCATAGGTGTGCATGGGTGTGCTCACATGGTGCCGAGGGCCTCCAGGGCTGAGCTACCCCACCACCTTCTGCACCTGATGCTCCTCAGTGGTGAAGGCCTAGGCCTCTTTCTCACTCGTTCACAAATTAAGAGTCTGTGGTGCCATTTCTGTTTCACCTGCTGTCCTCGGATCTGTCTGCTCGGGCTCTCCCTCAAAGTGCCTGCTCTTTTCTGGGTTCTGGCTCTGAGCACCAGCGGGACGACCCCTCTCCTTCCCCGGCTTCCTTCCTTAGAGCCACAGTGCTGGTCATTCGGGTGCTGGCAGTCCAGTCTGACTGCTCCCTCCCGGGCGTTCCTGGGTATGCCGGGCTGCTTGGTATCCCTGAAGGTCGTCTGTGGGTTTTCTTCTTGCTGTGCTGCAAGCTCATTTAAAAAAAAAAAAGACATTTGGGAAGATTAAGAAGCAAATACCTACTGCTACCCTCTTGTCCAGATCAGAATTCTACCCAAGAGTTTTAAACACAAGAGATCCAAAATGAGATCTGAATTTTGGAGATAAAGGGCCTGAGTTAGGCAAGCACAGTGGGGAGAGGAGTGGACAGAATCATGGGAGATTCAGGAGGCAAAACTGGCAGAACCTAGTTAGTGATGACTGACTGACTGACGTGGGGGCACGAGGACAGAGGGGACTCACAGAGAGCTGTCCTGGTTCTCCAGCTAGGTGGCATCACGCAGGCCAGGGAATATGAGGAAGAGGAGTGCAGGTGCTGGGGGAGGAGGCGGTCGGCCTTTAGCAAGCCAACATCGATGTAGGAAGAGCCCGTGCATTAAAGATCACCCACAAATACCAGGACATATCACCCCCTCAACTTCCAAACTTTCCAAATCTGTGGCAAAATGAAAAGTGTATTTTCTCTGTGTTTGCTATTAATGTCAATTATCTTCATTCTAATATTTGTCTTTGGACTTGAGTTCTGTGTTACCACCTTCTGGATCACCCCTTGGGTTTTCAATCCCTCCACATTTCCCACCACTCTGACAGGTACATCTCTGCTATGATTCTGGTCTCTCACTTGAATCTGTCTAAAAGCCACTGTCCCCCTCACCCCCCCACACCGCTTGGCTGTGACACTGTTAGTGTCCTGCTGACTCTCAAACATCTAAGATAAAGCACAATTTGTGAACATTTTTTAGTAAGGTTCCTGACCTTCACCTGCCCATCACACCACCAATCACTGTTTTTCAAGTGGGCAAATGTCTTACATCTGTCCAGGTGCTTGGTAATATGAAATGAAGACGACATGTACAGTTAACTAGGATGTATTCAGTGCATACTATGTGCTACTTCCTGCTCTAGGCCCTCCACATGTACTGACTCATGTGATCCTCACCATCATTTTAAGAGAAAGGAGCTACATTATGCCCGTTTCATAGAAGAGGAGATTGAGACACAGATTAAGTCACCTGCCCAGACTGAAAGGTGGTAAGTAGGTCCTAGCCAGACTTCCAGAGTCAGACTGCAGGTGGAGGTATCTTGGGGATCTGCAGTTTCAAAAAATGTGCCCCTCAGAAGAAGGAAGAGTAGGAAGGGGAAGAGCAAGAGAAGAGGCAGGAAGAGGAAAAGGAGGTGATGGTGGAGGAGGGGGAAGAGGAACGGAGCCCCTACCTGATTCTTTTGCCTAAGTCTGAGACTCCCTGAGTATGAACAACCAACCCTCACGTCCACAGCATTTCCACTCATTCTTTTCCAGCACTTCTGACTGTGTCCCATTCATTTGGTAGGAAAACTACTCAAGTTTCCACCTCACCAAACACAGGGTGTTATAATGGGACAAAACCACAGAGATGCATCAGTTTACAAAGGAGGAAATTCACACGTGTAGAGAGTGGAAGTGACCTGTCTCAAGTTAGTAAAAGGGCTTACACTCAGGGCCCTGGCTGGATAGCTTAGCTGGTTAGAGCATCACCCTGATATGCTAAGGTTGTGGGTTCAATCCCCAGTCAGGGTACATGCAAGAATCAACCCGTAAATGCATACGTAAGAGGAATGAATTGATGTTTCTCTTTCTCTAAAGAAAAAAAAAGTCAAAGTTGTTTTTTTTTTTTTAAGCACTGGGACCAGAACTTGAGGTCTCCTGACTTTCTGGTCCAGTTCCTTTTCCATCATAAATGCTTAAAGACTTCCCATATTACAAAACACAAAGGGATGCTAATCATCAGGGGCAGGCTGTCTTACTTCACTTGGGTAAAGACACCAGTAATACCAATGGGAACACTATTCAACATTGGGACATAGAGTGTCAAAACTGTCACATCGGTAGAAAATGATTTAAAACAGTTCACACTGCGTAATCTAAGAGGAGTAATGTGTTCAGAGCCAGAGGGTTCATAATACACTGAAAGAAGGTCACTTCCATGAAACTCTCGGGTCCCTCTTTTAAGTCATCAGAACCCTCCCACAGAAACAGAGTGAGGTCTGTGTCCACATACAGTTTCTCCTTTTAAACGGCGGTAGATACGGGCGCCGTGAGGGTAGTTCTTCCCTGATGCTGACTGCCTTCCAGTCTGTCCCCACTTCCACTCACTGTTGTCACCACCGCCATGCCTCTCAGTCCCGACAAGCACCCAGGCTTTTCCAGGGTAAACGTCTGACTGTGCCCCTGACACCCCCCACCCCAGCTTTTCATACAATGCTGCTTTTACTCCATGGCTCTTCAGGACTTCCTTCTTTAAGAGCTCCTCCCCCTAAGCCTCTCCCATCAAAAAAATTCTTGTGTCACTCCACTGATACTTTGGTGGTGCCTCACTCTTCCAGAACGAAGGCTGAGTTCTTCAGCGTGCGATCCCAGCCCTTCGTCTTCCAGGGTCGCCACAGCAGTCCCAGGTCCGTTCACGGCATCACGGCCTGCCAGCTCCCCTGTCGCTCCTCTCACCTCTCCACAGCTCCGAGCTGAACGACCCCTGTGCCCGACTCTCCTCCCAGTCTCTCTCTGATGAAGTCTTATTTACCCTTTAAACTTCAGCTCAAAGGTCGTACCCCCTCCGTGAAGTTCCCTGACTTGCCCAGAGTGATGTCGCTCTGCACGCCCCCAGTAATGCTTATACCAGGCAGCATTCTGACAACACCTGCCTGCCTTCCCAACAGAACACGAGCCCATCCTGTAACTCACTGAAGCCCTGACTGAGTGAGAGTGGCAAGCTCGGCACTCGGTGGAACCCCCGAGTGTGGGAATGAATGTCTTAGAAACACTCTGCTCTCAAGAGCATATTTAGTGCTGGAAAAGAAAATCTTTTACTCTTCATCTGTAACATTTAAAAGGCATGTATTCTCTGAAGACAGGAAGCAGTATTTATTTATGTCAATTGATCGTAGCAGCAGGACAGGAAACGAAAAGATCGTATTTGCAGTATATTAAAAAAGTGGTAAAATAATCCATTCCTGGCTTAAACACCTATTTTCCTTTTTCAGTTCTTCTGGAGTCATTAATCCCTAATAAACATAAAATTCAATCCACCCTCCAACAGTAAACGCCAGAAGCAGCCCATTCCCTTTGACCAGACCATCTTTTCCAAGGGAACCACTTGACAGCATGCAGAGCACCACCCCCCATCTGGCAGGGAACCTTCGAGGCATGTCTTTCAAAGACTAACGGTATAACTGCAGAATGCCGGCCGTCCTCTTCCCCCGCTCACAGGACACAGTGTTCTCCAATTCACTACCTTGTTTCCTATAAGCCTATTTTGTTTCAGTAACCTTGAGATATTTACTGATTCTAAAACTACTGTATACACATTTTGGCAGGGAGCATTACAAAGTTTTCACTGTGCGTTTTTACAGGGAATTTTCATTGGAGGACAGTCTAAACTCGGAAGTCCAGTACGGTGTGGAATTTTTTTTTAATCTACCCTATTCTTAAAATGTTACTGTTCTTTTTGCGAATCAGACTTTACTACCCTGGAGTTAAAGGTATAATATTAGCCATGTAACTCTGAAACAGTTTACATTTCTCAGGAGAACCTCAGGCACCTTTCAATACAAACACACCAAACCACCGTCCCCTTGGGTGCCATAACCATCACCGGACTTACTGGCAGGTGACATTTAAGTTTACCATGAGCCATCATCTGGGCTATGTGTGCCTAAAACTGTATTTAGGTGGGTTCTGGAAGTTTTTGGGAAGAGTACCAAGCAGGTCCCCAGCAGCACACGGAGAAGCCGAAGCACGGGCTTCTACTTCCTACGTGGACTGGTGCTGACCACGCAGGCCGCACCGCGCTCCGCGGCGCTCCACGGAGCACGCTCTCGCTTGTGGCCGCAAGAGGGAGGTGTAGGGAAGCAAGTGAGTCTTTCCTCACACTCAGCTTTTCCTCAGCTTTTCCTTTGCTAATGGTTTTGGCTTCTCTTTTAAAATTGCCCAAGGTTTCAACTACTTGAGTTGCTGCCACCTTCTTATTAAACTTTAATAAACTAAGCTTTTTAAACCACATAAAAATTTCATCAAGCATTTGTCAACCTTAGGAAAAACAGAAGGAGGAAAAAAGGTCAGAACACCACTTTCCACTCCAGTGGCGTCTGGAGAAGGTGCTTTGGAAGCTCAGGCTGGGACACACGCTCCCCTCTGCAGCTGCAGCAGATGGCGCTGCGCCACCCCACGCACCAGGCCCTACTCGGTGCTGACTGAAGCGATACCACCCAAGAGCAGGCTCTGGGGACCACAGTCCGCTTCTTTCGAAAAGTCCTTGAGATGCTGCACTCACTCCACCATTACAAGGCACAGGCGGCACACACAAGGCCCGTGGGCCGAATCTGGCCCTCCACCTTGTTTTATATGGCCGGGTACCTTGGTTCCACCTGGTCGCAGCGCTGAGCTCCTTGCCCCTAGTTAAGGAGTAGTTACACTTATACAGCCCTAAAATTACATTTGGCCCTTTGAAGGCAACCGCCAGGCTGATGTGGCCCCCAGTGAAAAGGAGTTTGACACCCCTGCTATAAAGGTTTCTTGACAAGAACACCATTTCAGAACAACTCTTGGTCATTTTACTTTTAGTGTTTTATAATGCAATATATGAAAACAATCTTTATTTTTAAAAAAGGAATACAGCATGCTAGATACCTAAAGTGCTTAATATAAGGAACAGACAACAGAGTTGAAAGGGGAAAACAGAATCAGGAAAACAAACAGATTGGGCAAGGGACCAAGGCTTGTGCTGCTGTTTATTTTTAAAAATTATGCTCATGTATTACATTGGTTCAAAATTTTAATTTAGCCCTGGCCAGGTAGCTCAGTTGGTTAGAGTATCATCCCGATCCACCAAGGTTGTGAATTCCATCCCTGTGTAGGGCACGAGCAAGAATCAATCAATGAATGCATAAATAAGTGGAACAACAAATCGATGTTTCTCTCTCTTCCTCTCGCTCTAAATCAATCATTCAATCAATCAATCAAAACAGTAAAAGAGCCTTTAACATTTTTCATGCACAGGGTGGAGGGGAATAAAGGCGGGGAGATACGACATGTGTAATGGCACAATCAATAAAACATTTAAAAAAATGAAGCAACATCTCTGACTAAAGAAGGCTCGACTCCGCTGTCTTTCGAGCAGCTGGAGAACTGTGGCTGACATCTATTTTCTCTGAACATCACTGGTCAGAATTTCTCGTCAGGTATGTTGATAACAATATACAAATGCCATCATTTTCTTAGTGCCTATCTGCCTCTGTATTCCTCCATTTCATCATATTTTGATTTCACATTTTTTCATTTTGTCAAAAATCTTGTAAAAGTGCTGCATCTTATTTTAAGTCTGTATATCTGATTTCATACATGCATACTCAATAATCTCATCTCTGGAAGCAGCATTTTGAATTAGTTAACACTTCCATCTAATATTTATTGCTCCGATCACCTATGTCCAAGCCAAAACTCGCGTGTGACGCTGGGGGACTTCCAGTTCCGCCACGGTGGAGAAGCCCCATCCCTCCCAGCTCCCTCTCCACCTAAACCCCCTGGGCCCAACACAACAAACAGGCATAGGGTCTCCCCCAGGAGGTGGGAAGGAGAGGCGGGCTGTCGAAGGGCTCTGAGCCCTGAGGAACACAGGCGTGAGTTCTCTGGGTTTCCTCACGGCCTCACGAGTCCCAGACAAGGTGCTGTAGAAGCCTTAATGGCAGCTCTGCAGCTGCCAGAAGGGGTCGGGGAGAAGCCCGCTCCCCGTAGCCAAAGTACCAGGAAGACCGGCCCATACCTGTCCCACTCCAGCCAAACAGTGCTCGGTGGCCCTTCCGCCCAGCCTGTGCCCAGAAGCAAGCTGAGGTGCTGATGGAACTGCCGTCTGCGGAACGCTCCACCCTGCTGATGTGCTGCAGGACGCACAGCGTTTCCAAGCTCCCAAGGAGCACTCACCAAGACAGAGCACACCTCGGGCCCCCCCAGAAATCTCAACAGATAGATCTACAGGAACTGAAATCATACAGAGTATTCTCTAATTATAATGGAATCAAACCAGAAATCAGTCACACTCAGATAAAAGCCAACAACTGAAAATTAAACAACACACTTCTAAATAATACATGGGTCAAAGAGAAAGTCTCAAAAGAAAAAAATTACATACGATGGAATAAAAATGAAAATATAAGATATCAAAATATGTGGGACACAGTTAAAGTAGATCTGAGAAATTTATACCACTAAATTCTTACACGAGAAAGACGAAAGTTAAAAAAAAATAACTTCCTATGTTAAAAATAAAATGGAAAACTGGTTCTTTGAAAAAAATCAATAAAATTGAGAAATTTCTAGCATGATTGACAAAGATAAAAAAAGATACAAATCATGGCTTGCCTCCTCGCATAACCACAGCAAAAATTACAACTAAATTACAACACAACTATCACCCAGAACCGTCAGAAAATTGAGCTGAATGGAAGTCTGACAACAGAGGAACTGAAGAAGCCACATTCTTCCAGGTGGGTCGAAGGGGAGGAGATGCGGCGGAATGGTTGGTCCTACACCCACGTGTGATGGACATAAAAGGGATATCTCGGGAGCAAGGGATTCCCGCCCCATACCAGACCACTCAGCGCAGGGTTCCAGTGCCAGGAAGGTAAGTCCCCATGATGTCTGGCTGTAAAAATCAGTAGGGCTGGGAACGGCAGAAGAAACTGTGGGATTCTCAGGTGTCTCCTCTTAAAGGGCCCACAATGGACTTACTCAGAGTCACTTCCTCTGAGCTCCAGCACTGGGGCAGCAGCTTGAAGGGCACCAGTGGCACACAGGGACAAATGGAAGTGTATGGCTGGCATCAGGGCAAGAGCTGGGGAACAGCTTCCTCTCGGACAAAACTGCAGAGGCCAGGCAGCAGCCATTGTCCCTTTTCTGAGCCCTTCTCCACACAGAGCCACAGAGCAGTGGCTCCATATCTGAGACTCCATCAACCTGGTTCACACAGGTTGCCCCACTCAGGGCTCTGCCCCATACAAATTAGGGGTGCGCTTCCCTACAACAGGCTACACTACTAAGACAAGTCAAAGCAGCTCTACCTGATACATACAAACAAACACAGGGAGGCTGCCAAAATGAGCAAAGAAACATGGCCTGAATGAAAGAACAGAACAAAACTCCGTAAAAAGAATTAAATAAAATGGAGACAAGCAATCTATCAGATGCAGAGTTCAAAACGCTGGCTATTAGGATGATCAAGGAACTCACTAGGTACTTCAATAGCATAAAAAAGACCCAGGCAGAAATAAGTCACACTTAGTGAAATAAAGAACAATTTACAGGGAAACAACAGTAGAGTGGATAAAACTGAGAATCAAATCAATGATTTGGAACATAAGGAAGAAAAAAACATTCAATCAGAACGATGAGATGAAAAAAGAATCCCCCCAAAATGAGGACAGCATAAGGAACCTCTGGGACAACTTCAAACATACCAATATTTGAATCATAGGGGTGCCTGAAGGAGAAAAGAAAGAGCAAGAAACTGAAAACTTATTTGAAAAAATAATGAAAGAAGACTTCCCCAATTTGGTGAAGGAAATAGACACACAAATCCAGGAAGCATAAGGAGTCCCAAAAAAGATGGACTCAAAGAGGACCACACCAGGACACACCATAATTAAAATGCCAAAGGTTAAAGATAAAGAGAGAATCTCAAAAGCAGAGACAAAAAAGTAGTTGGTTACCTACAAAGGAGTTCCCATAAGACTGTCCGCTGATTTCTCAAAAGGAACTTTGCAGGTAAGAAGGGACTGGCAAGAAGTATTCAAACTGATGAAAAGCAGGGACCTACAACTAAGATTACTTTATCCAGCAAAGCTGTCATTTAGAATCAAGGGGCAGATAAAGTGCTTCCCAGACAACGTAAAGCTAAAAGGAGTTCATCATCACCAAGCAATTACTATATGAAATATTAATGGGACTTACTAAAGAAAAAGAAGATCAAAACTATGAACATTTAAATGGCAATAAATTCACAACTATCAGCAAATGAATCTAAAAAACAAACTAAGCAAACAACCAGAATAGGAACAGAATCATAGATATGGAGATCACTTGGAGGGTTATCAGTTGGGAGGGGGAGAATAGGGGAAAAGGTCGAGGGATTAAGAAGCACAGGTGGTTGGTTAAGAATAGACAAGGGGAGGTTAAGAATAGTATGGGAAATGGAGAAACCAAAGAACTTATATGCACGACCCATGGACATGAACTAAGGAGGGATTGCTAGAGGGAATAGGGGGTGCTGGGTGGAGGGGGGCAAAGGAGGAAAAATTGGAACTGTAATAGCATAATCAATAAGATATTAAAAATGATACAAATCATTAAAATCGAGACTGAACAGGGAATGCTGCTAGAGATACTGCAGCCCTTAAGAGAACAGGGCCCATTATGAAAAACTGTGCTCATAAACTTGGTATCTGAAAAACACATGGGCCAATTTCTCAAAACCCACAATTACCAAAATCCAATAAAGATGAAACAGACAACCTGAATCATCTTTAACGATTAAAGAAACTAAATTTTGGCTCTGGGTAGCTCCATTGGTTAGAGTGTCATCCTGATATGCCAAGGTTGCAGGTTTGATTGCTAGTCAGGGCACATATGAGAATCAACCAATGAATGCATAAATAAGTGAAACAACCAATCTCTCTCTCTCTCAAAGTAATAAATTTTAAAAAGATAAAATAAATTTTAGAACCTCCCCCCAACTAGCATTTTTAACAAACTAACAAACTTAGACACAAAATCCTCAACAAAATATTAACAAATCTAATCCAGCAATGCACAAAAAATCCCACACTCGTCGCAGGTTCGATTCCCAGCCAAGGCACAGGCCTGGGTTGCAGGCCATGGCCCCCAGCAACCGCACATTGATGTTTCTCTCTCTCTCTCTTTCTCCCTCCCTTCCCTCTCTAAAAATAAATAAAATATTTTTAAAAAGCTTTAAAAAAAAGAGAGAGCTTCTTTAAAAAAAAAAAAAGAACAATAAAAAAAATCCCACACTCTAGCCAAGTGGGATCTACTCCAGGGGTTCAAGTCTGGTTCAACATCCAAAAATCAGTTAGTGCAATCCGTCACGCCCACGGCCTAAAGGAGAAAATGAAAACCATGTGATCACATCCACTGACACACGAAATCATTTGACAAAACCCAACACTCATTTGTGACAGAAACTCTCAGCAAACCAGGAACAGAGAGGAGCTTCTTTGGTGTGGTAATAAAGATCTGCGAAACACCACAGCCGGCGCCGTATGCCATGATGAAAACCTGAGTCCCGCTCTCTGAGATCAGGCAGGCAGGGTGCCCACTCTCACCACCGGCGCTCAACACAGGCCTGCAGGTGCTAGCCATTCGGTGAGACAAGAGGAAGGCATAAAGGCTGCAAAGGAAGAAATAAAAGGGTTCCTCTTCACAGATAAACAGGATTGTCTAGACGGAAAACACCGCACCGTGGGCCTGCAATAAGTGAGTTTACAAAGGTTTCAGAAGAGAAAATCAACACCCAAAAACAAAGCGCACTCCGACACGCTGAGAGTGAACACACAGAACCTGGGGTTAAAACACACGGTGCATTCACCATCGCATCGCCACTGAGAGTCACTGCAAACAAAGGGAAATTCTTTTAGGTGTAAACCTGACACATGTATGGGATCTATATGCTAAAACCTACAAAGTGCTAATGAAAGAAATACAACAGGACCTGAATAAATGGAAAAACAGCCTACCTGACCAAGGCAGCTCAGCTGGCTGGGCATCCCCCCTGCAAACCAAAAGGTTGCTGGTTTGATTCCCAGCCAGGACACATGCCTAGGTTGCCAGGTCCCCAGCTGGGCATGTGCAAGAGGCAACCAACAGTCTCTCTCACATAGAAATTTCTCTCCCTCTTTTTTTCCCTCCCTTCTCCTCTCTCTAAAAATCAATACATGAAATCCTTAAAAAATAAAATAAATAAATGGAAAAACATACAAAATTCATGAACTGGAAGATTCAACATGGTAAACGTCAATTATCCCCAAACTAATCTATAGGTTTAATATTTTCTTATCAAAATTCCAGCAAGGTTATTGTTTTTTGTTTTTCCTAAGACAACTCATTCTAAAATTTATATGGAAAGGCTGTAAAGACAGGCCCAACTGGCTTCTGACAAAGGTGCAGTACTGGACACCTAGAAGCAAAAATAAATAACCTCAACCTAAACTTCACACTTTATATAAAAATTAATTCAAAATGAACTACAGACTTAAATGTCACATGTAAAACTATAAAACTTCTAGAAAAAAATAAAGATTTTTAGATGACTGCAAAAGCACAACTCATAAAAGGAAAAAAATCAATAAATTGAACCTCATCCAAACTTACAAATCCTGCTCTTCAAATGACCCTGTTAAAAGGCTGAAAAGATACAAACTGGGAGAAAAACGGCAAACCACAATTCTGACAAAGGACTTGCACACGGAAGGCATCCAGCACACAGAACTCCACAGTAAACACAAACACCCTAAGCAGAAGGTGGGCGAGAGCCGAGAATGGACACTGTGCCGAGGAGGTGGCACCCACGGTAGGATGGCCAGGGCAAGGCTTTCGTCACCAGCTGCCACTGGAGAGATGCAAAGGAAAACCACAAGAGATGTTACCACCCCCATCAGAGTGGCTAAAATAGAAATGAGAGATGACGTCAAATGCACTGCAGAATGACAGGAATGGGACCGGGGTGGTGTGTCTGGTGGGAAGGCGGGGAAGTACAGCCACTTGGGGGAAGAGTATGGCAGCTTCTTACCTAATACGTGCTTCCATAGCAACCCCCAAATTTTGCTCCGGAACACTCATCCCAGGGACATGGAAACTCACACAAAAACCTCTCTGTGAATGTTCACAGTCACTTTAAGTATAATAGCCAAAACCTGGACACAATTTGCTTCACCAAACTGTGGTATATCCAAGCCATGGACTGCTCCTGAGCATTAAAAAGGAGTTAACGCTGATACAACAACTTGGAAGGGTCTCAAGGGGATACGTCAGGTTATGTACCACGTGACTCCACTAATATAGCACCCTGAAATGACAAAACCGCAGCGTGCGGGACAGAGCAGTGGCGGCCGGGGGCCAGGCAGGGTTTGTAGCAGAGGGAGCACAGCGACTACAGAGGAACAGCACAAGGGGTCCTTGTGACACAAGTCAAGCGTTCTGCACCTTGATGTGGCCAGTAGTCACCTGACTTTGCACAGAAGTGAATACGTGTGAACAAGTACAAGTCAAACTAGGGGAATCTGAGTAAAGTCACTGGATTGTTTCAATGTCAATATCCTGGCTGTGCCTGGCTGGTGTGGCTCAGTGGACTGAGCATGTGCCTGCAAACCAAAGGGTCACTGGTTCAATTCCGTCAGCGCACATGCCTGAGTTGTGCTGGTCCCCAGTAGGGGGTGTGTGAGAGGCAACCACACACTGATGTTTTTCTTCCTCTCTCCTTGCTTTCCCCTCTCTCCAAAAATAAATAAGTAACATCTTAAAGAAACACATCCTGGCTGTGACATTCACCACAGTCCTGCAAGATTTTACCACTGGGGAGACATGGGCAGAGGGTGTGTGAGGTCTTACTTCTTACAGATGCACGTGAATCTACAATGACCTCAACTTAAAGAGTTTAACAAATGTGAGAGACTGGCACTCCTGACAACAGTGTGTGTTGCCTGGACGTGATCATGAAGACACAGCAGACATCAGGGGAACTCAAACTGAAAGCATCGGAACTGTAACTCTTCCAAAGTGTTGATGTCACAACACAGGGAAAGAGACAGGGCCAGCGCATGCAGCACTTGAGCTGATGGAACAGCCCGGTGAGTCTTTGCTACGAAGGACATGCTGAGATAGTTTACGAAGCCTAGGAGAGGTCTGTAGATCAGAGAGTGGCGCTATATTAGAAAATGCATAATATGGGGTTTAAGGACAGAGAGCACTGTATCACAAACTGACTCTCAAATGGTTAAAAGATATACACACATGGAAGAGGAAATATGGTGAAATGTTTATAGCTGAAGAATCTGGGTAAGGGGAATACTTTATACTGTTCTTGCAATTTCTAAGTCTGAAATTATAAGTAGTACAAATTAAAATGAAAAATTTAAAGGGGTACAAGACACTGCACAGAAGCTGGTACACAGAAGTTCAATAAAGTATTTTATTCCAGTTTCAGATGCAGAAACAAGTTGGGAAGCTGGATGAACTGTCAGGCGGAACACGGCAAACTGGTGGTAGGTCAGGAGCTGACTCAGCCCCGCTGTCTGCTGCGCAGCAAACATAGCCTGTGCCCCTTCCACCAGCATGAGGGGGGTGAACACTTGTCCCCCACCCCAGGGGCTTGGAGGGGCTGTTTAAGGAGAGGATGGCCGAACACAAACCAGCTTCAAACTACTTACTCTCCAAGCAAGTCACGTCTTAGCTGCCCAGAAGGAAAGCCCAGGACCCTGCAGGGGCCTCGGGCCTGGATCTCAGCCCCTCAGGGGGATATTCTCTCTGCAGCGCATCGAACAACCAGGTAGCAAACCAACTGCCTGAAGCCCGCCTGTAGGTGCGACAGCCAGCACCCCGTCCTTCCTGTGTCTTCACTCACATGCCCCCGAAGCCCACTGAGACGTGGGCTGGGGCTGGGCCACAGAATCTCAGTTCTTCTGCTGGCCCTGACCCCCTCAGCATCACCCCACAGCCACGCTTAGGTAGGACAATTTATTTTTAATGGACTTACTTCTTCTGAATAGATGATACCTGGTTCAAAATTCTCAGGAAACAAAAGGGTGTGCAACGAGAAGTTTCCTCCTCCACGTTCCAGTCCTTCCCACTGACACCCAGTGCTGCCAGTGTGAAAATGCGGCTTTCTGCACTTCTCTCAGGTACCAGAATTAGCTCGATTGTTATATGATATTAAGCTGAACATCCACCTAGAACACCCCCACGTGACCCCTATAATTTAGTAATTTCCCCATGCATTTAAAATATCCTTAAACTACTCATGTAGATAGGTTTACAACATTAAAGTAACTGAAGGTGAAAACGTTCAGCAACATGAAAATACACCTGTGCTGTGCCAGGCTGCAGAGGCCCCGCGCCCCACGGCGGCGTGCACTAGCCCCCAGAGCACCGCCGCTCACCTGGTTCCTGTCCCTCGCATTTGTGTATCTGATCTTTTGGATGAAGTAGAATATGAGCCACGCCGAGGAGATGATCATCAGAACAATGAAGGATATGGACACGAAGACGAGGGAGCCTCGGCTGAAGTTCTTTGGTGGCATCCGAGCCCCGACGGCGATCGTCATCTGCACAGAGATGTTTTTCTCCAGGTAACTCAGAATGTCCTTGCCCCTCAGCTCCGTGATCATCACGGCAATGATGTCCCCTGTGCCTGCAACATAAAGCAAACACGTACACTCGAGTGCCGCTGAAAACTCACAGGAGACCAAGCATTGAAAACTGCACTGCGGTTTCTGTGGACGGCAAGCGCTCAAAGACCCAGATCTCCGAACAAAGTGGTGCTGGGGGCAGCCAGGGCATGATAGGGTGGCTGTGTCAACAGCCACAGCGACTCATGTTACAACTCTATTTTAAAGAAATTACCAAACCCAGTCAAATGTGATAACAGTCCAGAACACTGCCTCATGCAGCAAGAAACACGTGATACAATCGTGGCAGGTTCTCCGTGTAAAACACCTTCCACCTTAAAAGCCTCTTTAGAAAGTCCCAACTCCTTAAGAAAAGGAGAAAAGTGCAGTTATTTACACATAGAAATCAGTACCTTTTACGCCAACCATTCTCAGGAACACTCGTGCAACCCCTGCTGTGTGCAGAATAGCACCTGGGCGCGTGGCACAGCACTGAGCGCCGGGATGCAGAGCGGACGGACGACAGACTTAGCGATGGCGAGGTGCCGAATGGCAACAGATGAGCCAGGCCTATGTCCAGACCTGACTGGAGGGAGCTTCCTCTCCGGTTTACCCCTGAACCTGCTGGAAACCACACTCCTCCTGAGACAGACTCAGCCTTCGACACTCTGGGTGATCGGGCACCCAAAGGCTTCCCGTTCTCATGGCTGCGCTGAAGCTCTGCCACCAGCAGCCGACTGCACTTAATCATGAGGATGTTCTGAGGGCGCACCTTTCCTGTCCACCTGCTCCCAGGCGGGTGGTAATGCAGGAAAGGCAAGCGACTCTCCAAGGCAGAGCAGGAAATTGCAGCCCGCTCCTCCTCCTCTCTCACTCTCCTTTAAGGAAACAGAGAAGGTTTTAGCCACCACACCAGCTGCCAGTGGCCATCCTTCATCAGCGGGGGCCACCTGGCAACCTGCACCTCCCACCATCTGACTTCTTCAAAGAGTCCCAGACACTCTGGGCGTTGGAGGAAGGAGGACATTTTACTTGGGGAAGAGAAAGTTAGAAACCACTTATTCAAATTTGAATAAGGTTTGTGTGTATAAATGCAGACCACCAAGACAAAATAAACAAACCCCTCAAAACTTGACCTTTTTAAAAGGCTTCTTTGATAAATACCACCAAGAAATATTCGGTTTGCATGTTTCATTGTCGTATTTGTAACTAAAGGGACTGTCCTGGCATCACATGCAGCCAACGAGTGCAGGCAATGGAGGACAAACTCAGTCATTTACAGTGGTTTCGTGAAAAATTTAACCCCATATGCTTTTGTGTTACCTTATTCAAAATTGTGCCTTTATCAGTCACTTTATCAGAATAGCAATTTATCAGAACACAGATTAAAACCCAAAAACAAAACAAAAACTGTAAATTTAAAGCAAGCAACAAAGTTAACGTCTGTTTTTCTGAAAGAAAAGCTCTGATGATGAAGTTAGAGGACATTGCAGTACTCTGTGGAAGCACTTAAACTTGCACCGAGAAGCCCAGGTCTGAGCTGTCCAATGTTGTCCAGCAGGCAGTGGCGAGTGGCACGAGGTGCCGGCCTGGCTATAAAGTAACTGAGACGGATCCCACACTCGACACATGACGATCAGTCTCATTGCTTTATAACCACACCAGGCACAAACACGGCTCAGAAAGCAGTCTGCGGCTCCCTCCTGAAGACACAAGCTGGAAGAGGAGCAGCTGGGGGAGTGGACCCCGTTGTCTCCTTCACTCAAAAGACGCTAAATGTGCTCCGCCTACTTTCAACTGGGAAGCTGTGTGGGAAAAGAAGTGTTTAATTATTTCCATCATCCATCCAGCAGCATTTATTGAGCACATACTATGTCCAAGGCTCCTGAACACTCGCTCACCTTTCAAAGAGAGTGGAAAATTACCTGCGGTGAAGTAAAAAATACATTTATCGCTGCCCCTGGCTCCTGGCACAGGTCTCCTAAGTCCCTTGGCATTTCCTGGGCAACAGGAGAGTCTTTGGTTCTAATGAGGCCTCTTCTCGTGGTGGCTGGTCACCAGTAAAAGCAAGCCAGGAGGAGAAGCTCTCACCCGCATCCAACCCCCACGCTCTGGGGTGGGGTGAGGTGGGGCAGCTCTGCCCCAGACATGTCCTCACAGCAGGGACAGGAGAGCTGTGGGCTATGCAGGGAGGGCAGGTGTCAGAGAGCCCTTCCTCCACACTCTGTCCAGTGTGTGTTCACTGGGCTGGTTGTCCATACCCTTCATTACTTCCTTTCTAGTAAACCAGTAGATGTGATTCCTTGAACTCTGTGAGCCGTCCCAACGAGCTTTTGAACCTGGGAGGGGGTTGTGGAAACCTCAGTTTAGAGCCAGCTGGTCGGAAGTACAGGTGACAACCTGGGACTTGGGAAGGCTTATGGAGTGGGGGGTGGGGGGGTAGAGGAGCCCTTACCCCACAGGATCGGATGCCAATTCCAAGTAGTGCCAGGATCCAGCTGAATAACAGGATGCCCAGCTGGTGCTGAGAATTGCTTGGTATTGAGAACCCCCCACACATTTGGTGACCGAAGTGTCAGAAGCCATGTGCTGTGTGAGTAGTAGCACAGACACACGGAGGAGTGTTTTTTTCCTTCGCACTTGTTCTTCATCGCATGAAAACTCTACCCTCAGAAGGCAAAAGGGACTCTTAAAGATGTTAGCGTAGGTGGCTAGATGTTAATAAAGGAAGAGAGCAAAGGGAGCCAGACATCAACGAGCCCAGTCCAGCAGGGAGCTGAGTGGGACACAGAGTCCACTTCACCGAGCAGCTACAGCTTCACGCACACAGAGCAGCCACTGCGTCCTCCGCTCGAGGGCTTAGTCCCCGAGGTGGGCAGGATGTCACGGGTCAGCAGCTGAGATTGTCAGGGGAGGAGCAGGAACAGCAGCAGAAATTCCCTTGCTGGACGTACATGCCGCAGAAGCCCAGATGGAGACCATAAAGGGAAGGTGTCTGGTCTGGGGAAAGACTGCGTGGGTTGGGGGTGGGGAGCCAGCATAAGCCTGAGACGGACTGGGAAGGTGACTGGTCAGTCTGAAAGAGCACCTGGACCTTCCCAAGCCTGAGGTGATGTGATCAGGCCTCTTGCACAGTAATGCTCAGGCTCGCCCATCCTCTCCCTGTAGCAGCTGGGTTGGGCCTCACAGCCTCCGGGCCCCAAGCACAGGCTCCACGGGAGGCCTGGGTATTGAACACGACAGTGCAACACTGGCTGGAATACAGCTGGGAACAGACTATGCTAGCCGGGTAGGGACAGAGGCTGGACATCCCTCACAGCGGGATGGATGGGGACAGGACCCCAGGAGGGTGGTGGGTGTAGTTTTCTATTTCTATCCCAGTAAATCTTACTGCTGCATCTCATCCTCCCATGTGTGGGTCCCCCAAATACTTTTCCTGTACTCTGTCTGTGAAGGGATGCCAGTCCCACTGGGACCGGAGGGTCTAGAGAGAGCAGTTGGACTCAGGCAGCCTTGTGGCACCAGTGCACAGGAGGAGGCGGGCAGAGGGACAGGGAGGGAGGCTAAGGCACTGCAGGGCGAGCAAGTGAAGATAATTCCAGTGGTTCATCGGAATATCAGCAAAGGCACTAGCTCTTACTCACTTCAGTTGTAAATCCCTCAGGAATCTGAAAAGAGGGGACCCCTTCTAGAAGAGAAGCCCCCCAACTCTACTGATTTCAGGAGAGGTCTGTGGACCTCACTCCTCACCCTTGATGTTGGTCTGGCCTCTGAGGCTCTGATTTAAGGATGCCTCAGACGCCTGATTTTTAAAGATTTGCAAAGACTTGGACCAGCTCCTGGGGATACTAATGCCAGAGAAAACATAAGTTTCAGGTTAAAACTAGGGCTAGATCAAGTAGTGACTGATAAGCATTAAGGACTAATTAGACTGTAATGGGGTAAACATTCGAGGAGAGAGGACAAATATTTGCCCAACTACCCCCACTCTTGCGTTCCTGCTACCAAGTCACAGAGGCAGCTGCCGCATCCTGGGCGTCTCACCATGCCCGCAGCCAGGATGACTTTACCGGAGACGACAATTAGGTGAAAGCCCAGTGTGAGCCCTGCTCTCACCATCTCCTTGAAAACATTCCCCATTATTATTCTTTATGTGTGACTGCGCACCCACTGCTGGAAGTTAACTGCTTTCACGCACCACTTAATTCTCTTCCCTTTTATTCTGAGAATTTTCAAATCCATGAAACAGTTTCAACACTATGTACTTTTTCACTTAGATTTGTCTACTGGCAACATTTTACCTTTTCTACAGGGTCTGGCAGAAGTGACTCCTGCTTCAGTGTGGTTGGTAGGGCAATAGTATGGGTGTGATAATGTATAGTTTGAATTTGAACATTTCATCTAAAATGTCATATGGTGTGCTTGAATGTGACATTGTTGTGTGACAGAATTGCACGCTGTAATAAAAGATTTTGTAATAAAAAGGGGGTGTTATGTGTGCTGGACCCTGTATTTATTTTTGTTGAACCAACTGAAAGTACACTGCAAACACCGTGACATTTCCTCCTTAAATGCTTCCGCTAACCTTCCCAGAACAAGGACACAACCTCTGACATGACACTGCTCTGTGGGACCCAGCCCCCGCCCGGACACCCCCACCCGGCCCCTCAGACTGCTCGGTGCGGCGCTGCTGCATGGCTGTCTTGCTAGTCTCTCTGGATCGAAAGCAGGTCTTCTTGGGTCACTTCTGGTCGCTCACGACCTTGACCTTTTTGAAGAGTTCAGGCCATGTTGAAACTGTCCCTCACTCTGGATCTGACCGTTCCTTCAGGATTAGATCTCAGAAGTAAACATTTCTGGTGGGAATGCCACACTGGTGGCGCTCTGTCCTCCGAGTGGGCACAAAGAACTCTGCCTTCACTGATGACGGCAGATACCGACTGGCGAGTCTCCTACCTGCCAGATCTCTCCACTGCAGACAAGTGCTTCCCTCTTTCTAATTAATAAACAATCTTCGGGGTGACACTGTGCTCCAATGAGTTTTGACTCAATGCATTGAGCACCCACTGATGGTCGCCTAAATCACTTACAATAGGGAGTAAAACAGTGATTTTTTTTTGTTTAAAAATTTTTAAAAATTTGTACTGAATTGATTTGGGTGACACTTCCTAACAAAATTATACAGGTTTTAGGTGTGCAATTCCACAACACATCACCCGTACACTGTGTTGTGTGCTCATCACCCCACGTCAGATCTCTTTCCGTCGCCATTTATCCCCCTTTCACCATCTTCTGTCTTCCCCTCCCCCTCCCCTGGCAGTCACCACACTGTTGTCCCTGTCTGTGAGTCACTTCTCTTTTCTTTTTTGCTCAGTTTCCCCACCCACCCCTCCAACTGTCCCCCTGACAGCTGTCAGCCTGCTCTTCATCTACGAGTCTGTCTCTGCAAAACAGCGACTTTTCTCACCCCGCCTTTCCTCTGCACTGTGCACAGAGGTGCTGCAACCAGGGGCCCTGACCCATTTTTATACCTGTCTTTTTCTTGTTCAAAAATATGACTGCTGGGTGGACAAGTTGTCAGTGAAAAAGAGCCCCCCACTCTTAGCAATTCTATTTTTAATGGGAAAAAAGGTAAGTGGGAAACTATGGTAATGTTGCTACAAAGTAATCCAGGCTACAACATCAGCTTTCAGGGGCCAATGAAAGAAACCTCAGAATTAACTACTTTTGGGCTCTAGAGTCAGAATGTCTAAGTTCAAATCCTAGCATGATATTTAACTGTTCTAAATGTCAGTTTCTTCTTCCAAAAAAATGAGATACTACCTGCAGAATTCATGGCTGATGCTCAGTACATGCACAGCTTATTGAGAAAAGCAAAACACCCTCCCACAGAACTCTGGAGCTCCTGCCCCCTCCCTACGATTCCTCCCCGCACTTTGGGAAACACCCAGGCACCTGCTGATGGCACAACCCTCCTGGCTTCAGCAAGGGTTTGTGCCTCAGCTCAGGGGTCCCCCAGCAGGGAGACACCAGCAACTGACCCCTGCACACTGTCTCTCCCTCCTGGGAGTGAGTCCCAGGGCAAGCCCTGTTCGTTTGGGTAGCTGATCCTTTCACCCCAGGAAGGCAGAACCAGGGGGAAGGCCAATGAGTCATCTGAGGCACCAGACCACATGTGGACAAAGGTGCTTTTCCTGTAACTGTTTTTTAAAAAACTTTTTTTTACTGTAAACTTACTTGTTTTTTTAAGGGAAAAAAATCCCTGTGCAAAATCTCAGTAGAAGTTTTATGTTTTAACAGATATACTTGTTTGTTCAGCTCAAATCCACTGCTAAAGTTTTAAGAAATTTTGATGCTCTTAGAGAATTCTGGAAAATCTCCCAGGAAGAGCTGGGGGAGGCTGTGCTGCCGCACGGAAGTGTCTGTCAGGACGACGTGGTAATGCTGGCAGGTCACCACTGTCACTGGTACCGGAGTTACCCCTGCAGAGTTCAACGACTCAGCTCTGGGTCACAGGCGGCAAATGCAAGGCCTGTGGGCTGAGTCTGGCTCTCCCCCTTGTCTCTACCTGGCAGCAGCACCAAGCTCCTTGCCCCTAGTTGAGGAGAAGTTATATTTATGCAGCCCTAAAGTTACATTCAGCCCTCTGAAGGCAACCTTGAGGGTGATGTAGCCCCCGGTTAAAATGAGTTCGACACCCCTGCTCTAGGTAAAGCAGAACATCGTACACTGTAAGTCAAAGACACCAAAACTGCTTTAAAGTCCTAGAAGGTCACTGACTGGTGTGGCTTAGTGGACTGAGCGCCAGCCTGTGAACCAAAGGGTCATAGGATCAATTCCCAGTCAGGGCACATGCCTGGGTTGTGTTCTGGGTCCCCAGCAGGGGGCGTGCAAGAGGCAACCACACATTGATGTTTTTCTCCTCTTTCTCCCTCATTTCCCCCTTCTCTAAAAATAAATAAAATCTCTAAAAAAATAAAGTCCTAGAAGGGCTGCACTGAGGGAACAGGGACAGGTGATTCAGCGACTGTCTGTTACTCTCTCAGGGACACTGAGAGACCGCTGAGCCCTGCTGCCAGGTCTCTGCGAACCTGCTCACTCTGGTCGGAGGCCTCCTGCTCACTCACTCCCACCCACTTGACTTAAGTCCTTCTTAAACGTGTGCCTACAATACCACACTTCTTGAAACCTAGACTCCTTATTCTCTGGTCAAAGCCTTTGGTGTGCCCCCTCTGTCTGCTAAAGAAAATACAAACGCTGGACCCTGGCAGAGAAGGCATTTGGGAGCCAAATGAGCCCGAGGTCATGGGCAGCCAGGCAATGGCTGACAGCCCTTACTGAGCAGATGAGGCTGCGGGTGTGGGGACCCCCTGGCTTGGTTCACATGGTTCCTGGAGAGCGGGACAGCACAGTCCAGAGGGTCACGGAGACGGCATTCAAGGAGCTGGGCACTTCCACGAAGCCAAGTGACGGGGAGGGAAAGGCAGGACGCAGAGGCCAGATGACAGGACACCAGAGTGGAGACTCAAAAGCCATGGCCATCCAGGGACAGCGTGGGCCCAGGCTCCTGGCGGGGCGGGGGGGATGGTGGAAGGACCCAAGGAGGGACCTGGTAGGCAGGCTGCTCCCTTCCCCCATGGCCTTGACACAGGCAGACAGTGGCAGGACTTCACGTGGGCGAGCTGAGGCTTAATGCCTCAGAAGGAGGGGAAGAGCCAGGCAGGGACTTGAGGGGCTGCGCAGAGGACACAGGTGTGGGGCATGGGGACGAAAGGGGAGTCCAGTCGTGGGGAAGGTGTGGGACCCTGAAGCGGCTGCACGGAACCAAGCACAGCACCCTGGCGTCTGGCCAGCACCTGCAAAGACCTGTGGAAGACCTGTGCCCGCAGCGGGGTCTGCAGTCACGTGCCCGACCCGGGTGAGGTGGCCCCTGGCCTCTGGGGCAGACCCAGAGGGTGGAGCAGAGGCCTGGGCGGAAGAGAAGACCCTTCCTTCCTCCAGGAGAGACAGAAAGGGGGGCGGGGGTGGGGGCGACACACCAGGCAGCGGAGTTGCAGGGGCACCTCTGCCCCAGCATGGGAGCCCCATACACTGCTGGCTCGGGTGGGTGGCTGGTTCCGCACACGGGTGGTTCTGAGTGTGAGGAAGGGCTGTCCTATAACCAAAGTCTTGATTCCTAAATGCCCACTCACGGCTCTTGGTTCTCTGAAGAAGCACTACGGAATTTTAAAAAATTGTATTTTACAAGGTGTGACATACCATCCACTGTCACATCATACTGTATAATGAAGGGACAAGACTCTCTCAATAAACTGTAAAACACCACTAAGTGTAAGAAACATACCAACTTCAAGCTGCGCCTATCAGGCCCAATGAAAACCCCCCTCCACACAGTCCTTCAGATGCCAAACACCTTCCCGGAACTCGCCTGTCTTTTCTCTGTAATAGCTATTCCTAGCATCCCACATTATTCCTTTTTTAAGAACCTTGTTAAAGACTCTAATACTTACAGAAAAGTTGGAAACAAAATCTCTTTTCCTAAAACCACTGAAAAGTTACTGGCATGATGCCCCATCACCCTGAAGTATTCACTGTGCACTCCACAAACAAAAGTCATTTGTAAACAGAAGCATGACCATCACGAAATTACCACCAATATGTCCCTGCTGGCTAATCTGAGAGACCACCCACTTGAGTGCCGCCCACCCGCCAGCGGTGCCCCCGTGCAGTGCACCGAGCCACCAACTCTCGTTAATGTGTCTACCTGCCACAGCCTCACAGACCTTCCTGGGTGCTCACAACCTTGACTGTTTGAAGATTATAGCCCAATTGTTATGCAGACTGTCCTCATGTTTGGATTTACCTGGTGTTCCTTGTGACCAGATTAGGCCCTGCACCTCTGGCACAGGAACGCAGAGGTGATGCTGTGGTCTTTCCTGTGTGTAGTGTGGAGTGGAGGGCACATTTTTATATATCCCATTCTTGCTGAAGTTCACTTTTTTTAAATCCTCACTCAACATTTTTTAATTGTTTTTAGAGAGAGGGGAAGGGAGACAGGAAGAGAGAGAAAGAAGCATCACTTGGTTGCTTCCTATAGATACCTGGACTGCAAATCGAACCCACAACCCAGGAATAAGCCCCGACCAGGAATCGAACCTGCAACCTTTCAGTTATGGGACGATGCTCCAACTAGCTGAGTCACACCTGTCAAGAAAAAGAAATCTAGGAGCTGGCCCTGAAATTCACTTGGGTGGTTCGGCAAACGTGGGTCCTTCAGGTGTCTCCCCCTGGGAACCCCCTCTTCTGCCCCCTTTGCAGTCGTCAAGCAGTCTGTGGGAGGGGCTTTCAGGCCAGATGTGTCAGACTTCAGGCCACTCTTACCATGTTGGTCCGTAAGAGCTCATGGTTCCTGTTTTACTTAATGGGCTGAAATAATTACTATCATATTCATTTGATGCTCCAATGCCAAACTGTGTTTGATAAAATACTGTTGGCAGATTTTCAATCCTCTTCTTTTCTGGATGTCAGTTCTTCAATGTTTTTCTTAAACGAAAGTGGCAAACTGAACCCCATGCTTCTGAGAGACTACCGGCCCCCACAGCCAACTGTCCTGCTCACGGGGTCACAGCCTAAGCCTCCAGCACACCTGGAGCAGCTGCGGCCAATGCCAGCAGCACCTGCGGTGGGACCGGGGCTCCGCCTGAGCCGCTACAGAGGCCCAGGCTCCATGAATGCTGCTCACAGATCTCAGAACCCACCTGCAGCTGGACTTAATGAAATCCTTCTTGTCATTACATGGGTTCCAAGACCGACCTTGTTCTGTGTCATTTTCAAGTTAAGATACGTTTAGGTTTCCTTATGAGTGTCTGATGAAAGAGTTTTAAACGGGTGGGGAGAGAAGGCTCAGTACAGAGTCGGGCATTCCAAAGGGAGAAGACCCACACAGGGAGGAAAGCCGCCAACGTTCACTTTCGCACTGACGCCAGCGCTCAGACAGCCATCCAACCTGTCGTTGCGCTGCAGGTTCTGAGGCTGAGAGCTTGGTGAACCGAACAACTCAGAACCTGGATGGCGGGGGCTGGCTTCTCACCGCTGGAGTGGGAGCTTACAGACACGCCGAAGGAAGTGGCTACGTGATCCCTGCAGCGAGCTCACTCTTAGCTTAGCCCAGACAGAGATGGTGACAGAAGGAATAGTCACAGGCAGGGGCACACCCAGGGGCCAGCATACACACAGGCACTTCCTCGCTCCATCAGCCCAGAGGGCCCAGAAGAAACAAAGCCTGAATCAGTAAAAGACTCCCAATGCCCACATCCTGATTCTAGTAACACTCACTCTTCATGAATGGAAGCCGAGGTCCCTTGGAGGGAGGGCTAACCCCAGCGCTGGGGCAGCACCTACAAACACGGTGAGCTTGGAGCACCAAATGGCACCAGAAAGTACAGGCGTGCTCAAAAGGTGGCCCGCCGACACCCTAGGAATTGTGAGCAAAGGGCAGAGCCACCAATGGAAAGAGTCCCCAGTGGCCAGAGTGGAACAATCTGAGTGATAACACACAGCAGCACCGCATTCTGACACAAAGTGTCGAACGAATGTCCGTGAGTCTACACGAGTAAATGCCTGAACACATTTGCCAGTGGAGAAGGGATGAGTCATCTATGAGTAATCTGAAAACAGACACACACCTCTGCCTTGCATCAGGGCGCCCACCGGCCTGAGCAAGCTGACCTCCCCACCACAGCTCGCTGTGTGAGGGCCGTGGGGGGCAGGCTCACCAGGGTGCGAGCCAGGGGCTGTTCTTCTCAGCTCTTCCCCATTCACATGAGCTCACGTGAGAATGCACAGCACAGAGGCCTCTCTCCTCAGGTGAAGGGGGGACAGAAGTGACAGGTGAGCAAGGGAGAGCTAACCTGGATCTCTGGGTCCACCCCCCAAGGGGCGGGGTGGGAGGGGCTGTGGCTCTGATGCAAGGGTCCCTGACCCTCAGGCGCACAGCATCCCAGTGTTGAAAGGGCAACTTGCAGCTGTGATGCAGACGGTCCAGGAGAGCAAGAGACTCTCAGCACACAAAGGCCTTCCGAGGTTGTCCCGCAGAGCAGAGACTCACGGTTAGGGTTAGGGTTAGGGTACGGGGGGGACGGGGGGGGGGGGACACACAGGACCTGCGATTAAGACCTGTGCTTCCTGTGTGTCTTCCTTGTCTCTCAAAGCAAGCTCTGGGGGTTGGAGTAGCAGCCGTTAGCACCACCTGGAAACTTACAAAAAAATACAGAACCTCACGCTGTAGCCCAAACCTACTGAACCAGAATTTGCATTGTAGTGAGATTCCCAGGTGATCTGCGTGCACGCTAAAGTTTGAAAGGTATTCTAGAGTATGTGTCTCAGCATGAAATTACTAAACTACAATGTATGAGGTCGTTAACAGCGTCAGGTAGTGTAAAATTTCTCTCTAAAGTATTGTGCCAATTTACTTTACCACATTATTCTAATTTTTTTATGTACCTAATAACATAGCACCATTTCCTATTGCTAAAATTACTCTAAAAATAAAGTCTACTGAAAAACAAAAACCAGAAAAAGCTGGTATCATAGTGCCTGGCATATATATAGTAGGTGCTCAACAAATTGAATTATTGTTATTGAAACAGTTACATTAGAAATATCCTAAATGTTTCTTCAAGAAATTAATATTGTTTCTACTGTTAATAACTAAGTCAATTTCAGCATGGATTCTGACAAAAGAACCTTGTCAACAGTTAAGCCTTGAGGATCCATGGCATATCTGGATGAATGATTCCACATGTAATGCATTATTTTCCAAAATTATCAAGTGAAACAAAGGACTATAAGTGACTACGAACTCAATCATAGCCTGTTTCTTAACAAGCACAAGTTTTATAGGCTCTTATGGTTATTAAAGAAAAAGAATTCAAGTAAGGGGAAAAGACAACCCAGTGGCGATACCAAGAGACCCAGTCACAGAAGTGCGTGGAAAACAATGTGGCTTCAGCAGAGGGGAAGCCTGCCTGCAAGGCAGTGATTTCTAGCAGGAGAAAGGAACCTACAGCCCGTGCCTGTTTACCTGGGTGAGTCATGGTGACCGGCTCCTCTTTGGACTTGTTATTGTAGATGACCACAGCAGCGGCATTGTGGAAAGCAGCCCGAGATATCTTCTCTTTAAAAGTGCAATTTCCCCTCTGCAGCAAGGCAATCCACTGTTTGATATTCGGAGGGACAAAGAACCGGGTTTGAGGATCACAGCCCAGATGATCAGCAACTAAAGGGAAAAGGGAAAACAAACAAACCATTTTCTCAAGTGAAGATAAATAAAGCCAATTACGTCTTTCTGTAAACCAGTCAAGCAGCCTGCCCCCAGCAGAGCTTTGAAGATGCCCTCAAAGGAAGTCACGGTGAGTCTGAATTCTTGTCTGCTGGACAGATGCTCCTGCAACGCAAGTTAAAACAGAAGAATTCTGTTGACAGACTGTCAAAAACGAAGACTACGATACCCACTGTGGACTGTCGAGCAGAGGAGGAAGGAAGGGCAAATGCAGAAACCCCTGATGTACCCCTGATGGCTCTTCTCTCCTGCCCAACCCCCCACCACTCTGGAGGAGATGGACTTTTCTTGGGGTAAATTAGGAAGTCAAACCAACCTTCGGTTCGGTTACCAAGTGGTCCTGCTGAAATTTAAGCAGGCTTGAACATACTGTATTTCTTAGCAAATTTCTAAGGGAAATCAGAAAAGTTCACTTTTGGCTTGTGTTTGGAAGTTTAAATAGCTAAAATAACAATGAGGATAAATAGACTATTCCTCTAATTTATACTTACTGTTTTTTTAAAAGATTTTATTTATTTATTTATTTATTTATTTATTTATTTATTTAGGGAAGGGAGGGAGAGAGAGGGGGGGGGGAGAGAGAGAGAGAGAGAGAGAGAGAGAGAGAGAGAGAGAGAGACATCAATGTGCTGTTGCTGGGGGTCATGGCCTGCAACCCAGGCATGTACCCTGGCTGGGAATCGAACCTGGGACACTTTGGTTCCCAGCCCGAGCTCAATCTATACTTATTGTTAAAAAAATTACTCTGCAATTCCATGTTAGGAAACATTAACTTACTGCTTCCGCCTGTCTAACAAGACACCAAGGCCACCAATCACGTGGCCGCCACCTGGAGCTGGGGGCCAGCCTGTATCAGACACCCGAGTCCGTCTGACGTGGCTGGGCAGGCTCCTCAGTGTCTGATCCTGCAAACACTCTCCTGAGAGCTCCAACACCCTCTGCAAAGCTTAAGACACTGCCCTGCTGCTCCTTCCTGTTCCTCAGGCTTGCGTTTACAGTAAGAGGGCAGGGGCGGCCCGGACGGGGGAGCGCTGGGAGACTGTGGCCATGCTGGCTGGACGCCTCGCCCCCAGCACTGGGCAGGCCTCAGAGGGAAGGAACCCGGCACAGAAGGCCAACGCTGGGAGCAAATAAGTAATAAAAGTATTAAGTAAGTATTAATTAAAAAGTGTAAAAACAGATAATACCAGTGGAAAAAATACCTGCTTTCCACAATGTTAGCATTACGTACACTAAAACATGCAGACGCCACCAACCACGGAGACATATCACACCTATCATCCCACTGACGGTCCTTTCCAAACTGGCTTGTCGTCAGGGGGAGGGGTGGCAGAGGCCCCTGAAGACACAGTGTGGGGGCAACGGACAGTTTCAGTGGCCGTTGCCGCTTACAGCCACCACTCACCCCCCCCCCCCCCCACAGTCTGCTCTGAGAAACCTCCATCCTGTCCCATCAGATTAAAGCTTGGCAGTCGCCCACCGAAAGACACAGCACTGTGACCCTGTGAAGCAGACTGGTCCCTCTCAGCGACAGCAGTCTGTTTTACTGAGTATTGTGCTGTTTAAAATAGCAGTATTTAAGTGACGTGTTGGGGCAACCCCACTGTCATGGGAAAACTGCCAATGTCATGTCCAAATAGGAACAAAGACCTGGTTTCATTTGCACTTTTTCAGAACATATGGCGGCACAAACCCGGAAGAAAAGGCAGAACCGAGACTACCTCAGGAGACCCGCGCCCTTGTCTCCTGTGAAACGCATGTGTTCCCGAGGCTATCCTGCTGTCACTGCAGCTTCCTGCGAGCTCAGTGTGGCGAAGGGGAACCACACACCAGGGCCCGGCCAGGCCCGGGGTCTGAGCTCTGTCCTCTTTGGTTTTTACTTACTCACAAAGGCTGAGATAAATCTGTCACCTCCCAAGAGTCACGTGGGTGTGAACAAGTCTGTGACGGTTCCTCTCCTCTTGGGGCCTCCAACGGGACCCCCTTCTTCTAGCTCAACAGGTGTTACCCAACCTTGTCCTCGAGGTCCAGCCCGGGGCCCCGGGGTCCATGGCTAGGCTCTCGGATCCCACCTGGAGCCGGCCGAGCTGCGCTCCGCGTGCCTGCTCCCCACAGCTCTGTTCCACCCTCTCTCCCTGCCGCGCCGATAGTGCCACTGTCCGCTCAGAAGGACGGACGCTCGGGAACAGCAGCATCGCCTAAGACTCACAGCCGCGGCCAGGGGAGCGAACGCAGAGCACAGCCTGCCTCTGAAAGGGGTCCCCATTCACCAGGAACAGGCCTGTGAGCCGCTCCAAACCGATCCCCACAACAGACGGAATGGGCAAGAACATCCCTGTGCCCCCATCTGCCAGCTGTCCACGGTCTCTGAAAACCCTTGTCAGCACTGACAGAATATGCAACAACAAGCAACAATAAGAGGTTCGATTTCCTGGTCAAAGAAGCATTTTTCATTATTCAGAAAGAGAAAGTGAGGGGTGGGGGCTGGGTGGAGGGGGGCTTAGGAGGCGGGGAACAGGGACCTTTGTAACAGTCTCAATAATAAAAGTTTTTAAAAAGGAAAAAAAAAAAGGAAAGAAGGGGTTTTCATAATCAATACTGCAGTATGCTTATTTTACCTATGTATTCCTTCCTGTAATTAAAAAATAACTGGAACAATAAAAATAACATTAACAGCTTAAAAAAAACACAAACAAAAGACCCCCCCCTCCCCCCGCCCAGGGTTGATGGCTCTGTGACTGGGTGGCACCCATCACCGCTAGGCGCCACTTACTCCGCCCGAGGCAACGCACCACGTGGAGGTGTGCGGAGTCCACACGACTGTGGACCACAGCACTCGTTGACGGCAGTGCTGCTCAAAGTCACGGCCACTCACTTCTGCTCTGTTCCGTGTCTCCTGCCAGATTCAGAACTGGACGCCACCTCTGACTTCTTATCATTTATTAGTTGTGGGGTCAGGGAAAACTAACTGGAAGTTATCATGAGAATGTGGAATTGCAGATGGCATAAGATACTATAGTCTAATACTTTACAATTTTGTCAGTTATACCCCAACAAAGCTGAAAATCACTGCATTACAGAAAAATTTAACTTCCTTTTTTTCCCCCTGTATGGCCTCTCCCACTGAGTCCAGATGCGGTGCAGAGACTTCTGTTTACTCCTAGACCGACAGGGAACCATGCTCGACAGGAACGGTGGAGGGACCCTCACCTCAGCCAACATTAACTCGGAGGTCCGGCCACACACTGAGCACGATGGAGCCCAACGCTCGGTGTGGGACCTTGAAGGACGGTGCCCAGGGGAGGCAGGCCTGGCACGGAAAATAAACACCCGTGAAGCAGTGTGGAGCACTGACAGGGAAGGAGCGGAGCAAGCACCGGCTCGGTCCAGACACGCACGGGGAGAGCGGGGAGTGGCTCCCGCAGAAGAGGCTCCACGGCGCAAGGATGGAGGTTAGTGCCTTCCCTTAAACTCTCATGAAAACGTAACCGAAGGCACCACACTGGACAAATGTGAGACCGTCAGGTTCTGAGCAGAAGACCCCGACTGTAATGGGAAAAGAGGAAGACTGCGCTGGTACAAAGGAGATGTAACCATTTAAAGGGTTCTGAGAGCGAATAAGGAAAGAGATCAAGCCTCTCTTCCCCAGCCCCACAGCCTGAAACTCTCCACTTTGGCGTGAGTGACTTATAGGTAGTGGTGACTTGGTAGGTCGTGTGGGTGACCTTCCCTTCCACGCCCCGGGAGTCACAGTGGGGATGGAAAGCCACTGGCCTCTCCAGGCTGGACCCCATGGTCTCCCGCTCTCGGGGCCCATGTGTCTTACTGTCTCTGCCTGAAATGCCAATCCCATGGCTCCTTGACCAACCGCCTCCTACACTTCAGGAATTCTGCTAATGTATCTTTACCAACACCTTCCCGGCCTCCTGAGACTGAGCTGGGTGCTGTGTTCATGTCCAAGGCACCCTGAGATCTCAGCCGCCATAGCCTTCGCTGTGCTGGGTCAGTCACTGGCTGTTACCGTGTAGTGTGAGGTCCAGCGCCTCACCCAGCACGCCTGTGCATCGTGGGCACAGCGCCCGATGGGGCTGGAGAGAGAGAGGGACGCTGGTGGAGGGAGGCTGAACAAGAACAGATACAAAGAACAACCTTGTGCCAAAGACCTGTTTCATGGGCAAATAACTTGGGCAATGGTTCTATCGGCTGTTTCCTACAAAAGTTGTAAAAATAAAAATAAGCCTAACCAGCTACCCTGGACTTAGATATCTCCACTGGCAGGAGAGTTCTGGTTATTTGCTTTCCCATTCCCACACTAGATTACAGTCTTCAGCCTTTAGGTCTCCTGCTTCTACCTTGTCTTCTCTGGTCTTCTCTTTGTTAAATTCTTATTTTATGATTTAATGGACAAAATACAATTCTTAATTTTTGATCCCATTTCCTAATTTGATTTGTTTAGTTTATTTTTAGAGAGAGGGGAAGGGAGGGAGAAAGAGAGAGGCAACTTCGATCAGTTGCCTCTCTTACACGCCCCCAATTGGGATGGGGGACCAAACCCACACCCCAGGTAGGTGTGCACCCTGGCTGGGAATCGAGCCAGAGACCTTTTGCTTTGCAGGATGACACCACCCTGCTGAGCCACACTGGTCAGGGTCCTATTTTACTTTTAATGTTCACCCACTAGACTTAAATGTCTAGCTTTCATCCCTTCACCCATTCCCACAGATGTAATTTATTCTTTTACTATTCCTATACTTTAACTTAAATCTGACTACTATTGTTTTTTAAGTCATTTGTTTTGTCTTGTTGAAAATATTTTATTTTTCCTTTCCCCTTAATTTTCTGTTAATTTACTTTTACGTTTCCATTTCCTTAACCATGCATCTGTTTCTAGAATTGTTGTATCCTGTCCCGCCCACAACTTCTGGTACCTTTTTCTCTGGCAGCTCTGCCATCCTAGTGCCAGAGAAAGGCCCCAGCCCGTGCGGTTCTCAGGAACCTCGTATCGGTGACCATTCCCTTCTTCTTTTCCTCAGTGAAGCCTGCTGGTCTCTGCCACTTTAAGAATGCAGGGAAGGAGAAGCAGAGAGGGAGGTTCGTCCTCCAAAGTGACCTCCCAGCCTGTCCCAGCCGAGCTCCCGCCCTCCCTGCTGACCCCTCTTCCTCCCCGTGAGCATTCAGGCTCGGGTCCGCTGTGGGTCTGGGACCCCAGGGCTAGAATTCTCTCCACACTGGTCGCATACTTTTTCCTTACTGGGACAGGGATGCTTCATATATTTCATGCCAATCAGCCCTTTTCTGAGAAAGTATTTTTTATTTTCACTTATATGATATAATCCAGTTTCTAATATGTACAACCAAATCAGGCCACAGCACACCAAGAACCAGAAGAGCACAGGGAAACAGGAGCGGTCCCTGCCGTCTGAGCAGACTCCGATCTGGACCGGTGAGCCTACAGGCGTCCCCGGCTGCACCCCAAGGTGGCATGGGGGAACGGGGGTCTCTGCCAGCAGGGGCTGGGGCAGCCACTCTGTTTCCAGGCTGCTTCACACCACTTCTGGGCAGGTCTGTGGGATCACCTTGAAGTTTAAGGTGGACTCTGCTATTTGCACCTGCCACCCCCCCAAAAACAAACAAACAAACAAAAGAAAAAACAAAAGAACAAAACAAAAAGAAGACGCTTATTTGATTTTGGCATCTGCAGATCACCTCTACAGGGCCAGACACTCGGAGTGACAGCCACCTGAGCCTTGGCTCTGGGGGAAGGGAAGCAGACAGATGACCGACCGAAAACCAGCCTCACAACCCTGGCTGGTGTGGCTCAGGGGATGGAGCACAGGCCGCCGGTTCGATTCCTGGTCAAGGCACATGCCTGGGCTGTGGGCCAGATCCTGTGCTAGAGGCACCTGTCGATATTCCCTGCTCTTTCTCCCTCCTCCTCCTCCCACCCCTGCCAAATAAAACACGATCTTTAAAATAAAATGAGCCACACAGAAGTGAGGAACTTAAGTGACAAGTGAAGAGGAGGTCTTTTCTGTCCCCCATGGGATGCAAAGCAGGAACCAGGTGACTCCAGGAGCTGCTGGCAGCCCTTTTACGATCAGGAGGGACCATCTCAGGATGAAGCTGAAGCTGTGATGGTGAAGGGGAGAGTGAAAGGGGCAGGCAACCTGCCAGCACCTCTGACCCCTGAGCACAGCCCTACCTCAGAGCTTCCAGCCCTGGGGTGGGATGAATGTCCTCCTCCAGGCACGTGGAAAAAGCTGGGATTTGTCCCGGGAGCACTCGGGCTTCCTGTGGAGGTGGAGCGGCCGCAGTGGAGACTGCGCTTCATCCTGGCCAGGTGGCTCTCTTACCCCACCAGGACCCACGGGTGGTAACTCAAGCCCACCAAGAAGGTCAAACCTAAGGATAAAGCTTCCTTGGAGAGGTGCTCTGACCAATTCTTTCCCTTGTTCCCAACTCCTGTGCAATGGCAACGGGAGCCTCCCTCAGAGACCAACACCTGGAGCGAGGGGTCAATGCGGGCTCTGCGGGCGGCACCCAGGTGGTCAGTGACACTGGGATGAGGGCAGATCATCCTTCTTTTCACTCAATAAACTCTGACTGAAATCCAGCATTTTCTTTATCTACAAATACAGACAATAAAACATCTGAATTCTTTAAGCAATGGCGATTACATTACTACTGTCGCTGCAAAGACCCACTACCAAGGCTTGTTACTTACCGTGCTAACAAAGAGGCCTCTCTGTTACTAAGTCGCACTGTGTTAAATACACTGATACTGTGTTTCAGTAAACTTGGTCCCCTTTCATCCTGTTTACTATTGTACTTTATCACTATTCTGAGCAGCAGCCCACAAGTTTCTTTTTCACCAGGTTGCAAAAGGAGTCTCAGAGGCCAGGTTTAGTCTATTTGTATTGTTTACATGATACATTTGGATCTGTGTCTACCACTTTACTTCCTTCTCAGTTACCCTGTTGTTTCTGAGCTTCTTCACACTCCCCTTCTCTGCTTCTGAATGCACCGATTCACTTTTCGTTCCTCCCTCTTCTCCATCTATATATGCAAGTTCTATTTTTTAGTGGTTATCTTTAAAATGTTAACTTGCATACCTGATAAAAAAAAGTTTACATTTAACCAGTATTTCTTTCTCTTCCTAAGTAACACAAGGCTCTTCAAATATGTATTAGTTTCCAACGGTCACCATAACAAAACCCTATAAACCTGGGGGCGTAAACCACAGAGACACGCCCCCACAGCCCAGAAGGCTGAAGTCTGGAAGTGGGGTGTAGGCACCCTCGAAGGCCCCGGGTGCATGCGTCCTGCCTCTTCCAGCTTTGGGCAGCTCCAGGCTCATGGCTGCGGCCCTGCAACCTCTGCCCCTACAAGGCCTTTCCTGTGTCTGTGTCCTCACTGCTGTCTCCTGTAAAGACACTGATCACTGGACTCAGAGTCCACCTGCCTAACTTAGGGTGACCTCATCTCAAGCTTCTAATGTAATTACATCTCGAAAGACTCTGTTCCCAAGCAAGGCTTTGTCACTCACAGGTGCCGGAGCTCAGACACAGACCTTCGTCTGGGAGGCTGCTCTTCAACCACCACAGGTGCAACCCCCCCCACACCTTCCCTCTTGTGCCCATGCTCAGTTCCACCCTGCTGTGGCTGCTCCTTCCCTGACACCTACTGTTCCACAGTCAGCGACTGGCAGCCTCCCCTACAGATGCTGTCAGTGCTGCACCGCTCAGGGCTCTCCAGGGACCCCGACCAGCATGGGGTGTGTTGAAGACCTCTGCTACAATGAGCCGGCTCTCGTGCCAATGCTGCCACGCCTCAAGATCTGCAGAGCGGTTCAGCCAGATGGGCTGATGGCACGGTTCCTGGCCAAAGGCTGGCAGCCCGCATTTCACTCTGAGTCCAAAGGCAGGTAAGAAGCCCCTGCCCCACTTCAAAGACAGTCAGGCAAGAGGAATCCTCTTCCTGGGAAGGGAATCAGACCTTTTGTTTATCCAGCCTTCAACTGATGAGATGAAGCCCACCCAGGCCGGGGAGGGTGATCTGCTTTCACCTGCTTTATTCTGTCTCTCAGTTTTAGCATCTGTCTCACCCAAAACAAGCTCCCGAAACACCAGGTGCACAGTCTGACCAAATGTCTGGTGCCCCGCAGGCCAGTCACGGCAGCGCGTGACTTCACTGCCAGGCTCATCCTCCTGGGTCTCCCTCCTCCTTCCTCGGACGGCTTCCCCAGAAGCCCCCTCAGTGAGGGTATGCTGCAGGCAAGCTCACTTTTTAGGGTCGTGTCTCTTTACATCTGAAATCATCTCCCCTTTGTCCTCATTCTTGAAGGATAGCTTAATCCCATAAAAAATTCTGGACTGTTAGCTTTTCTTAGAACTTTGAAGATACACCTCCATTGTCTTCTGCTTCTTAAGTTGAGAAGAAGCTGAACAAAACATTTTAACTATGTGGACTCTCAAATGTTATTGTATCTACTTTTTAATTTTGAATCTATTTTTAAAAAGTAAAATAAACATGTTTTTAAATTTTTCTCCTAATTGGTAATTTTTACCTCTTTGGTAATATTCTAAAGAAACACATTTTTACAACAAATTATTACTCTTTCACATAGGATTTGAAGAAGGCAACAATGAAATACCCTCTGCTATCCTCGAGGGCTAGGCACACTGCTCTGCACTGAGCGAAGGCCATGCAGGGCTGAGCCACACCAGTCCGCCTCGCCGGCAGCAGCCGCCCACCATTGTCCGTCTCCCACACCCTGAGGCTGCGCGACTCAGGTGGGTTCTGGTGATTTTCTACATCCTTAGAACTTAAGTATATCTGCTGAATGTTCTCCATGACAGAATAAAGAGCATTTTAGAAGTAAATTTAAATGATGGTTGATACAAATCACTTTACCTGAAAAGTCACATCCAAAATAATTCCTGTTACAGCTGACAACAAACACAGGGTGGAGCAAAAGCAGGTTTACATTTGTAAGTGCGCAAAACAGGGTTTATTCTTGCATTGTTATTTATTAATTATGGCATAATTTTTTCTTTTTATCCTCACCAGAGGGCATTTTTTTTTTTCATTGCTTTCAGAGAGATAGGATGGGTGGGGGAGTGGAGAACAATCATCGATTGTTTGCCTCCCGCAGGCTCTCCAACCGGGGATCAAACCCACAGCCTCCCGGTGCACAGGAAGATGCTCCAACCAACTGCGCCACAGTGACCCAGGCTAATTATGGCATTATTTTCCCTGTGAACAACTGTAAACCTACTTTTACTCTACCCTGTACTTCATGCAAATCAAAAGAACTAAAAATCACAGCTAGGCCCTTGTAAAAAAAAAACATGGCATCATATAAACATAACTGCGAATTACTTAATTCACATCCCTTCTCACTCCAGGAAAACATTCAACATCAAGTACAAGTCTTTCTGAGGCTCGCCCTTCCTATCCATCACGTTTCCCTCCACTATCCTTTCTCACTCTACACCGGAGGCGTCTACCGAGGTTCCACCCCAGGCCCTCTCCTCTGAGGGACGTCTCATCCACTCCCACAGCTTTGACCAGCACCTATGGGTAGGTGGTGTCGAAACAGAAATCTCTTGAGCTTTAGCCTCTAACTTGCAACTGCTTGCTAGGTATTTCTCCATGAATGGTGAGTATCTCACACTCATTACCTTCCCCCCTCAAATGTGGCCTTTCCGTGGTCATCTACCTAAAAACACAGACAGAAATCCCAGCTGAAAAGTAAGGACGTGCCCAGGAAGAAGCCCAGCTCAGTCAATAGTGTTCAGGGTTCTCTGCTGCCACCAAGAGCCCGCTGAGACAGAGCAAAGCCGCCGACCGTGACTGCAGACTGTCGGTGCAGAAAGAAGGAAGAGCAACAACGAAGGCCCGGAGGAGTACCCAACGGCATTACCTTTCCCTCAGCTTGAGGTACAACTAGCAAACAAACAAAAGGTATGTGTGTGTGTGTCTGTGTGTGTTGATTTACCAAGCAATTAACGTATCCAAGTGAATTAATGTATCCATCACCTCATCTAGTTTATTTCTGTGGTGAGAACACTTAAGATCCCCTCTCTTTGCAAATTTCAAGTATTCAATACAGTATTATTAATTACGGTCACCATGCCGTACATAAAACACCTAGAACTTATTCAGTTTATAAATGAAAAGTCTGCAGCGCTGGGAGGCATTTTAAATTCTCTGGCAGAAAAGTGAAAGACGTGAGGACACTTCTGTTCTGGCTGATCGCCGCTTTTTCCTTCTGGTCCAGTGCTTCCAGTGCTTTGGATGCCGACAGACGACAGTGCTGACAAAGACCGGGTGATCTGGACGTGACCTCAAGTGGGAGAGTGACGGATTCCGAGGCATGGCCAGGCCCGGCCCGTGGCCTATGAGGGACCACGCCTCACAGCAGCAGGTGAGCGGCGGGCAATCCACGAAATTGGTCCCTGGTGCCAAAAAGGTTGGGGGCCGATGCATTAAAAGGATCACACACCACGATCAAGTGGGTTTATTCCAGCGATGCAGGGATGGTTCAACATCTGAAAATCAACATAATACATCCCAGTAACAAATGAAGGATAAAAATCACATGATCATATCAAAAGATGCAGAAAAAACATTTGACAAGATTCAGTATCATTCATGATTTAAAAAAAACAAAACTGTCAACAAAGTGGATATAGAGGGAACATAACACCAAAGACAAGGATGCCCGACATCACCACTCTCACTCAACACAGCACTGGAAGTCCTTGCCACATCAATTAGGCAAGACAAACAAACCCAAATATGAAAGGAAGGAGTAAAACTGCCTGTTTGTAAATGACATTAATATATACAGAAAACTCTAAAAACCTCTACCAAAAAAGTAATTGATTTATTAGAACTAAAATAAATTCAGCAAAGTCACAGAATGCAAAACCAATACACAAACACCTGATACATTTCTGTACACTAATGACGAACTATCAGAAACAGAAATTAAGAAATCAACCTCATTTACAATTGCACCAAAAAGAGTAAAATACCCTAGAACAGAGTGCACCGAGGAGGTGAAAACCCTGTACACTGACTGACACAGTGACAATGAGGAAAGAAACTGAGGGTGACACATAAACAGATGCTCGGCACTCACAGACTGGAGGAATTAATGTTGTTAAAAACGTTCACACTCCCCATGGAAATCTACAGACTCAATGCAGTCTGTGTAAGAATTCCAATGGCATTTTTCACAGGGATAGAACAAATACTGCTCAAATTTGTATGGAATCATGAGAGACCCCAAACAGACAAAGTTGCCTTGAAAAAGAGCAAAGCCATAAGCATCAGGCTTCCTGATTTCAAACTCTACACACTACATGGTTACAGTAACCAAACAGCACAGCGCCATGGTCTATGAAGACACACAGATCAATGGAATAGACTACAGAGCCCAGAAATAAACCCACATGCATACGGTTAATTACCTTATAACAAAAGAACCAAGAATATATGATGGGGAAAGGACTGTCTCTCCAACCAGTGGTGCTGGGACACCTGGCTGGCCACACGCAGAAGAATGAAGCAGGACCACTCTCTCAGGCCACACACAAAAATCAGCTCGAAGTGGATTAGAGACCTGGACACAAGACCTGAAACCATAAAACTCCTAGAAGAAAACCCAGGCAGTGAATGCCTTGACATTGGTTTTGACAATGATTTTTTGGATTTGGCAACAAAAGCAAAAATATGTAAGTGGGACTACATCAAACTAAAAAGCTTCTGCCCAGCAAAGAATATAATTAAAGGATGAAAAGGCAACTTAAGGAATGGGAGAAAATATTCATGATTCATATCATGATAAGGGGTTAATATGCAAAATACATAGAGAATTCATACAACTCAATAAGGAAAAACATTTCTTCATTTTAGGGTCCTTGTTTCACGCAAATTTCTATCCACAGTTTCCTGCCATTCCTTACATTTCACAGGTTGCAGCTGATCGTGTAATACCGCTGTTTCCCTTGAATTAACATGTGAGTTAAAAGAAATGACTCAGTCTCACCACACACACACACACACACACACACACACACACACACACACACTCACACACACGTGCACAGAAGGCTGTCGCTCCCACCAGCAGGGGAGAAGAAGCGTTTGTCCAGAGCTGAACCAAACTGCTGAGGAAGAAAGTAGGAGACCCCACAAAGAGAACATCATGAAATCAGTCCTACTGGAGGACAGTTGGAAGATGAATTACCGTGGGAGACACCTCACATGATGAAACAAGTGGGAGCAGAAGGTTTAACAGGTGTGACGGCTTCGAAATCTGAGATGCCCATAAACCAATAAATACACTAGGAAAAAGCTGTCATGTTTACCTTAGATATCAAAAATAACCAGTGAGGCTCGGTGAAGTGGTTCTCAATGATAGAAAACTGTATTTTACTGAAGAAACTACTACTCAGGGGGAAGAGTACAGGCAAATATTTTAAATCACGATAATGTATGTCATTCAAGGAAATCCAAGTAAAAAGGACTAGAGAACAAGTCTGAGAGACAAGAGTGAGACTCTGATGGGCGACATGTCTAGTCGACGGACCAGATGGGGTAACCGTGGACGTCCTCCAAGGGTCACAAGGGGGGCAGATGGGGCGGCCCGGGCAGGGCCTGATCCCTGCAGAGTGGCGGCACCCCCACCACTAAGAGCGGCCCGTCTCACAGGTCCTGATCTGCCTTATCACTCACTTCCCTCCCACAGGACAACGGTGGGGGTGCCCAGAACCAGAACCAGAACCAGGACCAGAACCTAACGCAGACCCGGAATGGGAAGTCACCAACAACCTGTGAGAAAGCAACCTGTCATTTTACAGTTTTGCAAATCAGATGGCAAAGGAAGCTGGGGGATCACAAATCATCCTGACCAGAAACTGAATGAAGAAAGCAGCTAGAATGCGCAAGATAAGTTATACTTTAAGGAAAACTTGTCCAAGGCTGTAAAGGCAAAGGCAAGGTGATGGCGCAGACTTGATTACTTTTCAAAATTAAAAAGCCCAGAAAGAGATACAGGTTGCCAACAACGACGAGAACAAGCAAGGTGCTTCTCTCACACCCTTTCCAAAATATTTTTTAAAGTTTTTTTTTCAGAGCAAGAATAAGAAAGAAATACCTCTCTTGCTCAGGACCAGCAAAACAATGGGTGGAAACACTTTTCCAAACCTGCTGTGCTTTTCCTTTCCCGATCATGGAGAAGAAGCGGAGACACCCAGAGGCTGTGCGAAAGCACGCACAGACTGAGGACGAGCTTCTCAGTCACTTCATCTCAGTGCAGCTGCTGTTTATATCTTGTGCATTCACGCTGGTTCCTTCAAGTAATCTCTCATCCCACTGAGGTAATTTGTAATTGCCCAGCTTTCTCTGTTCTGGGATTTACAAACCTAATGATACATTTGCTTTCTCCCCAGGTTCTAGTCACTTTGCTTTATTAGCAAATGCACAGTGTGCATCCCGCCTTCAGCCTGCCCCCTCCAGGCAGTGCCAGAAGCCGCTGCCACCTACCCGTCAGACAAGACGAACTTCCTTAGCCTCCTCCACCCCACTCGCAGCCTTCCCGGTGGGCTGGCGAACCCTCGCCCTTTGAAAACACTACTCTTTGCCCCACTGGATTTTTGTGGCACCCCTTTCGAAATCGACCGACCATAAATGCACAGGTTCACGGCTGGGTCTCAGTTCTGTTCTGCGGCTCCTCAAGTCTGGGCCAGTTCCACACCGTCCCGGAGCAAATTTTAAGACCAGGAAATGTGAGCCCTCTAATTTTGTCCTTTCCTTTCAAGGTTGTTTGGACTATTCTTGAGCCACATGAATTTTAGGATCGGCTTATCAACCCCTGCAGAAAGTCAGCTCATGTTCCCTTAGGATTACGTTGAATCTGTAGTTCGGCGTGGGAAACTCTGCCACCTTAACACTATGAAGTCTCCAGACCCATGCACATAGGCTGTCCTTCCATTTGTCTACAGATTCTTTCATTTCCTGAGACATTTTGTAGTTTTCAGTGACAATGCCATTTTACATGGTATTTTAAAATTTTTATTTTCTAATAGTTTGTTCCTGCCTTTTAGAAGTATGACTAACTTCAGGGAGGAAGGCATGTGTACTGATTTTGTATCAAATGACCTTTCTAAATATACTTGAATTTTTAAAAAATCACTGTTACAGGTAATGATAAACCGAGTGTTGCGGACATTTAATTATGGATTAACATGGGCTACTTTCCTCAGTCGGTGTCAGATGGCACGTGTCTCGCACGGCCTCTGAGGTATCTTGCAGAGCAAAACCCCACCCACGTGAAGGGGGCGCAGGGGCTCCCTCCCACATGTTTGTTTTCAGTTTACTGCCAAACAGCACGTGCTCCCTTACGTGGACTTGCATGTGGAACCACTGTTTTCGACTAAACTGCCCCACACTTGGTGACACATGCCTTTAAAAAATCCACTCAGTGTAAAGCAAAAAGCAGTGGGCAGAGCTTCTCCTGAGCAAGCTCTTTTTAGCTACAATAAAAGGTTTAAAAAGAAAAACCAACCAACTAATCAGACTGGAAAAGAAAGCCAAAAAATTAGATATTAACACAAAGACTACCAGAAATACAATGTATTAACCTAAGTGTTTGGCCTTAAGATACTATGTCAAAAAAACCGCAACAGTGTGGTAGAACATGTGGCAGCATGATGGACACAGACGAAAACACTCGTATCCCAGAACTACGGGCAACAGTGAGCGCAGGGAAGCCAGGCGGGAGGCGCGTCCGGGTAAGAGATGGGGAACCGTGTAACAGACGAGGACAGAAGTGGACATTCAGTAGAGACATTCAGGAGCCAGTCGACAGGAGCTGGCACGCAGGTGTGGGGGAGATCTAAAGGAAGACGTCTCGGTTCCCGGCACAGCCACCGGGCAGCTACAGTGCTGTTGACTGAAATGGTGGACACTGGAGGAGGAACAGATTTTCGGAGGAAAGACACCAAGTTGGACATATTGAGCCTGAAAGAAAATGGGAAGGGAAAGAACCACCCTACTCTTGAACACTCACCCAGCAGAATGCTGTGTGTTTGTCACAAAAGACTCAGCGTACACACAAGTCTTCTGCCAGTCTCCTGGCAATGGCCCGATGGCCCACGAGCCACATGCCCCTCACCAGGGGCACAGATGAAGCGGAGATGTGTTCACACGCTGGACCACTCCCATCGTGAATTCATATGAAATCAGTCTCAAGGATACAAAACAACGTGCCCCAAAAACAGGCACAGTCCTTGGCGTTCAAAGTCAGGACAGCACTTACTTTTGCAGGGAGGAGGGAGGAGGATGGGAAGTGGACAGAAGGGGACTTCTGGGGACTCTTCAGAGTTGTCAATGCTTTACTTCCTGGTCAGTCTGGGGTCAACTCAGTGTGTTCGCTGTGGTGATTCATCATGCACAACTTACAATTGTGTGTGTGACAGCTAGTAAAAATGTTCGTTAATTTTTTAAATGTGGCTATTTTGCTCCTCAGGTTAAAACCCTTCAACAGTGCTTTTGTAATCCTCACCTCAGGATGTATTTACTGATTTTATGGAGAGAGGAACATCAACACGAGAAACACTGATTGGTTGCCTCTCATGCTCGCCCTGACCAGGGATCAAACCTGCGGCCTTTTGGTGCTTGGGGCTGCACCCTGAGGGGCCGGGCCTTCAGGAGTGCTCTGACACCCAGGGGACCCTGAGGGGGACTCACGCTAATGAAACAAGCCTGTGACACCAGCACAGACTCGCATGATTCCACTGGTCTGAGGCACCCGGAGCGGCCAGGGGTGCCGAGAGAGACAGACAGACAGACAGATGGACAGGCAGCACGATGGTGGGTGCCGGAGCTGGGGGAAGGGCAGGACGGGGTGGGGGGGCCGTGTAATGGGCATGGGGTTTCAGTTTTGCAAATCCAGAGTGTTCTGAAAACTGGCTGCACAACGACATGAATGTATTAACACCGCTAAGCTGCACACTTAACAACGGTTAAGATGGTAAGTTTTATGTTACATGTATTTAACCCTAACTAAAAATTAAAAACACACCCTTCGACAGTTTTCTATTCCTCCTGAGATAAAGTCAAAATCCTAACACGGCCTAGAACATGCTGACCCGCCTGTTCATCTCGACTGCACTCCACTCTCCCCTTGCTATCTCGACTCTCTTAAGCTGCCCGGCACACCAAGGGCCTTTGTCCCTCTTGGCCTTTGCCAGGTCCGCCTGGCCTGGAACCGTCCGTCTTCCTTCCAGGTCCTCTCAACAGAACGTCCGTTCCCACTTTCGTCTCAGTTGCGGTATTTTTTCAGAGAAGCCTTGCCCGGCCATCCTAGCTCTCTCATTTTCGCTCCCTTAGCACCCTGACACTTTCTCCAAGAATTATTATTCAAGAATTGCTTGTGTTATTATCTGTTTAGTGGGTTTTCACTAGACAATACACAAGGGATGACTTGCCTTGCTTTCCCCACCAGACAGCAGGCAGGACCTTCCTGTCCTGCTTGCCATGCAGTAGGGGCTTAATAATTATTTGCTGAATGAGTATTTGAAGCCGTTGTTCCACGTGTGTCTGGGGTTTCTGACCCTAATGCATTAGTCTGGTGACAACAGGCACATGAGGATGAGCGTTACTGATGACAGTCTTTGAGGAACCACAGAAGAGAGATACCAGAAAACCAACCTGTGTAAACAGCAGTCTGCTACTTATAAGACAATGAAGACGGAATGTGCAAGTTAAAGACCAGGTAGGTGCTGTGAATCCTTAGTGCGATCGGGTGCTTTCAAGGTGGTATGGCTGTAGATGCCTCAGCCAAACAACTGGTAAAGGGGTGATCTGCAGACCCTGAGAAGAGACAGCTGTGATTGCGGGGTGCTGGCACAGGCCCACCGCGCCGGGAGGCACAGTAACGCCCCCCACGTCCTCACCCTCATCCTGGGGCTGGGAGCATCAGCTTACATGGCAAGAGGGAGTTAGGGGTGCTCGTGGTTGACTTTATTTATTTTGCTTCATCCCTTCATCTTTTCCACCCAGCCCCCTCCACCCCCTCTCCTATGGCAACTATCAGTCTGTTCTCTGTGAGTCTGTTTCTATTTTGCTTGTGAGTTTATTTTGTTCACTAGATTCCACATATAAGTGAGATCATCTGGTATCTGCCTTTCTCTGACTGACTTAATTCACTTAGCATGATGTTCTCTAGGTCCATTCCTGCTGTACCAAAAAGGTGACTTTAAAATAAAGAGATTACCACCCTGGCTGCTGTGGCTCAGCGGATGGAGCGCCGTTCAATTCCCAGCCAGGGCACACGCCTGGGTTGTGGGGGCCTGGTCCCCAGTTGAGAATGTGCAAGAGACAACCAATGGATGTTTCTTTCTCACATCAATTTCTCTCCCTCTCTTTCTCCCTCCCTTCCGCTCTCTCTAAAAATATAATATAAAATCTTAAAAAAAAAATTGGCTCAGCTGGTTGGAGCGTGTTTCATATACTAAGAGGTTGGAGGAAGGCTGCTTGCTCCCCAGTCGGGGCACATGCCCGCCTCGTGGGTGGGTTTGACCCTGGCAGCAGGGGCGCACAGAGGGAAGCCCATTGGTGTTTCTCTCTCCCTCCCTCCCTCCCTCTCTCTCCCTCTCTCTCCCTCTCTCTCCCTCCCTCTCTCCCTCTCTCTCTCTCTCTCTCTCTCTCTCCCTCTCTCTCATATCAATAAGCATATTCTTGGGTAAGGATTAAAAATAAATAAAAAAATAAAGAGGAGACCCTAGACTAGGTAGTTGGGGCCAATCTCTTAAATGTGGATCAGAGTGGCGGAAGTTGAGTCAGAGAGTGATCTGGAGGTGCCTCGAAGCTGGTCTGGAAGACAGAGAAGTGGCCATGAGCCAAGGAACGCAGGCAGCCTCTAACGGCTGCAGAAAGCAAGGAAGTGGATTCTCTCTTGGAGCCTTCAGAAGAGGCGCAGTCTTGCTAATGTCCTGACTTTAGCACCGTGAGACTCATGTTGGACTTCTCGCTTTTTAAAAAAATGCTCACCCAAGGGTGTGTTTATGGATTTTGGAGAGAGAAGAAGGGAGACAGGAGGATGGGGGGGGTGGGGGAGGCTGCTCAGTTGTGTCCCGTACACGTCCTGACCGAGGATCAAACATGCAATCCCTTGGTGGAGGGGATGACACTCCAACCAACTCAGCCACCAGGCCAGGGCACATCTGCATTGCTGTGAGCCACCCCGTCCATGGTGGCCAGTCACAACGGCAACAGAGAACGAACACACCATGGCAAAGCCAAAAAGATGGACTTTAACTCCTTCCTTGTCATAGCTCATGGACTAGCAAATCAGTGACTGAGTAAACAAAATATCTATTTTTTCCATCAGAGCACTTGGTTATGTCTTTTATGACATCATAAGACAAAAATTATGCATTAAATGCGAAGTCAATAACATAAATGAGAAAACTCAGTGGCATGCACCTCCCCCACCCAAGTGCTGATTAAAGGAGCGATGCCGACCATCCCAAGGGTTCGGCAACACACTGCTAGGCGGGTTCACTCACACTGTCATCAGTAACTGAGAGCAGTGATTCTCAACTCTGGGCCCGTGGGCCACTTGGGGCTTCAAGAGGTATCCTAATAACCCTCCTAATAACCCTGCTGAAGTTTTGTGTATGTCTACATAAATATATATTTTTCAGCAGAAAGCTCCACAAACTTTCATCGAAGTCTCAAGCGAACCCAGAACCCCGAGGAGGAAGAGCCACTGACTTAGATGAAGACACAGAACGCTGCTCATTCGACAGTGGGCGGCAAAGCTGCTGGAGAGAGTGAAGCTATGGACGAGAACTCAGGAGTTGAAAAGCATCTTGAAAGGCTGAGTGAACAGGCGAACCCAGTGAAATCGGGGGCTCAGGGCAGCCTCCATGAGAAGACAAGACTCTGCAATGGGGGTGGGCTTGGTGGGGGTCTGCGCAGGCCGCCGGCACGGCCCGGGCACTGCGGGCAGGTGTCCAGAGGACAGGGACGCAGCTCCACTCTTTCCCCGCTGCACTGATGAAACCGCACTGCCGTGGTGGGCTCAACTTTGGGTTCCTCTTTGTATCCGTAATGACCGCAAACTTGGGGGCAGAAGTTGAATCCACGTGTCAGCAGGGCTGACTCCGTCGGGACGTTCCAAGGCAGAAGCACTCCGAGTTCTCACCCAGCTTCTGGCGGGTACTAGCGGCTCGGAGCTCCCCGGCCACAGCAGCACGAAGCCCATGTCTTTGTCCTGTTTTTCCAGGCCTGTTTCTCTGTGTGTGCCCCTCCTCTCCTTGTACAGTTGCCAGTCACTGGATTTAGGGCCCACCTTAAACGGGCATGATTTCATCTTAACTGCTCACCTCTGCAAAGAGCCTGTTCGCAAACAGCCACATTCTGACACCCCTGGCCGAGAGGGGTTTTTGTGGGGCTCTGCTAAACCCTCTTCACCCTTCAAATTGGGATATGAATAGACAAACACATCCTGAGGCTGACAATGCCACATCCTTAAAGACGGCCAAAAGAAACCCGTCCGCAAAGCTGAAGGGCTAGAGAACTTCAGACCAGGAAGTATACTGTCTGCAGATACTGAAGCCATTTCTTCCCCAAGCGCAAGACAAACTTTCTATAACATGCTGTTTTCCAGAGATGAGTGTGGCAAGGCTGTCATAGTCTGTTCTAGCTCAGGCTGTAGGCTCATGAGATGCGAACGCTGAGGCCTCAGTGGGGGCTACACCTGTGATCAGTCGCCAATAACCACCAAGTCCTGAGATTCTGTAATTCCTCTCCTGCGCCCACTCTGCCCCTTTAACTGGCCATGACACAGAACAGTAAGAGCCCATCAGCGCAGCAAATCCTGGGAGGCGGGGGTACTGGGAGTGAAGGGGAGTGGGATGCCTGCCGGAAAGTACACAACAGTAAGGAAAACCTAGAGACACTAGGAGCCCAGGAGGGCTGGAACAGCTCCCACACTGTGAGCAGCAAGAGAGACGGATGCCCAAGGGAAGGAGAGGCTGGAGCTCGGCCGTGCACCCATTGATGTGATGGGCTGCAGCTTCAAGGTTACCTGTCTCCTGTGGGGAGAAAAGACTGACAGACACGGAGAGAAGCAGCAGAGAGACCAGCAAGAGTCAGAGAGGGCAATTGCTCACACTGAGAGCTCAGGAGAGCAGACGGCAAGCAGAGGAAAGATGATGCATCTGGAGGTGGACTGTGCAGCACAGATTACATGCGAACCGTGAGGGAAAGCAGCAAGGAGGATGCCTAAATCTGTTTACGTAACAGAAGTGTCACTTCCGGAGATGGAGACCCCTGGGGAGCAGCAGCAGCAGGGCAGAAGACAAAACCAAAACCAAAACACCCGACTCCATTTGAGGCTTATCAGAGATGCCCTCGAGACTCTAAGGTCAGAGGTGGCCAGTGTGCAGCTGAACGTGTGCACCTGGAGCTCGAGGGGAGAACAAGACTGAGAGTGAAGAGGGAGGACGTGGTGCTGGGGGCTCGAGGAGACAGAAAAAAACAGTGCTGTCTCAGACACTGGTCTTGTTTCTTTACAAGAAAATACTGGACTACTGATCATTGTTAAGTGCCCATTTGTTTTTGCTTAAATTTTCTGATCTCAAACCTCCATCAGCTGGGTTCGAAGACTTCCTCCTGCAACATTCAGCTGCTTGGAGACAGGAAGCATGGAGGAGATGAATGAACGGTACCTGGTTCGTCCAGGGCTGAGCTTCTGCCAAGGGCGTATGATGCAGGGTGAAGGAAAAAAAGAGTGATTGCCACGAACAATCTTGGCATCCATCTCAGAGAAGGGGAGAAGTGAGAAGCCAGGAGCAGGTGACAGAGCTCATTTGTCTGACGGGGGCCGCGACACAGGGCCCCTCCTGGCCCCTCAGTGACTGCTGACTGGCCGCACTCCCGAGCGCAGCAGGGGGGAGGCGGGGAGCCAGGCGATGCAGCGGCTGCTGAAACAGTGTTAGGATCCGTGGACTTAGACCTGTGCGTGAAGCACCACTGGTCCATTCAACAGTGGCAGTTCCAGGTTCTGCAGCCTGTGGGTGCTGACCTAAGCAGGTCTCCTGAGACCGTGCTCGGTGTCCACAGAACCCTACACCCCACAGTGTGCTGCTGGTGCTGGAGCTCCTTCAGAGGGAAAAAGCCAGGGAGAAGAACTCACCTGCGGTGCACGCAGGGCAAGGAGTGGGAACCTCAGCGAACACACGGGTAGGAAGGACAAGTTCATCCAGTGGCATGTGATGAAGCATACCTGCCCCAGTCACCCCAGCGCCCCCGTCCCTGGGGCAACCACCTCAACTCTGTTTTTAGTTCCTCTGATGGATACCCTCCATCTGTTCTAACAATGCTCACAGCCATTATTTCCTGATTTGTCAGCTTCAGGCATTACCTATGGATTTATGCTATTGCCAATTAGGGTTTTTCTGTCTTACACTCCCTCATCTTCCCGCCCTCCTGATTTTATCATTTCATTATTTTCCTCTGTGCTTAAACCTTTATAGTTTCTGCAACCAGAGACTAGCTCTTGCATCCTCACCCTACGAGATGAAGAGACTGGTCCTCACCAGTCCTCAATGTCTCTTCTCTTCTTCCGTTTCTCCCCTTTTGTCATCTGCTTACCTTTGTATATTCTTAAGGTTGATAACATCTACCTTCTGTTCTGTAACTGTAAGTCTTCCATGTCTTTTTTAAAGATTTTATTTATTTATCTTTAGAGAAAAGGGAAGGGAAGGAGAAAGAGAGGGAAAGAAATATCGATGTGTGGTTGCCTCTCACATGCCCCCTCCTGGGGACCTGGCCTGCAACTCAGGCATGTGCCCTGACTGGGAATTGAACCGGCAACACTTTGGTTCAGACTGGCGCTCAGTCCACTGGGCCACACCAGCCAGGAGTCTTCTATGTTTTAACTACGGATTGATTTCAAACACTGAAAACCAACAGAACCAATGAAAGTGCTAATATCATCATAAAAATATCACAGAAAAGCTGAGTCTTGCGCTAGGACTCCATCTCCCTCCCTAGGATCTGCTAACTACACAAAGCCATGCCACCTTCTAGCTTCTTCATATTTGGACCAACTGTTCCTGGTCTCAAAGTTCTTCTTTTCTTATGAGGGAAAATCATGCCCTTTTCAACATATTCCCAGTATTGTACCATCCAGTGTCCAGTCATTCTAACCACTGCTTGAAGCTGGAGAATAAACTTCAGGAAAAATCAATCTGTAGAGACATGTTCCATTTAGAGAGTGTGACTTAATCCCTACAAAAGTTTTACACTGAACATTAACAATTACCAAATAGAGATAAAAGACAATGGGAAATGTCATCCATGATCCAATCACTGTAACAACGGGTTCTATTTCTGCATCCTTGCCCACAGTGAGCAAACCTACCATAGTCCCCACCCAGTCACTTTACATTGGACTTTGTAGCAAAGACGCAGCTTTCCTGACGCTCCGCTGGAACAGTGGTGCCAGGGGTGGCTCCAGGCAGGGGCTGCCGTCAGGCCACCATGGAGTCCCAGATCCACAGAACCCCGAGGCCAGGTGGCTGGTGGGTCGCCTCCCACAACTGAGTCGGTCCAACACCAGGTACCCGGGGCTACTTCCTATGCCCCAGGTATCACGCCAAGCATCCAGCATACGAGAGTGGACAGAAAGTCAAAATCCCTGCTCTCAGAAACAAACGAAATAGACATACAGTAATTTCCAATCATGTGAAGTGCTATAAAGAAAAGAGGCACCAAGTGAGAAACACAAGTGCCTTAAATTCCTTCCACAGAATGAGGCTCTAACACAACCTGCGGCAGGTAAGAGCTGACCCACGTACAACACCTGGCACCACACTGGGCACGCAGTGTGCACCCAGACCTGCCACCCCGCCACTACCCGAGGTGAGCCGAGAGCACCACACAGGACGCGCCCTCCTCCGGGCCCACCCTCTCCCTCCTCTCTGTCAGGACAGACCCCACACCACCACTGCTCCAGGTTTGCCCGACGTCACTGCTCCACGTCAGATGGGAGGCCTTTTTGTATCTATTTCTCTCCTCATCGTGTTCATGTCTTTTTTTTACCTTGTTATGTAAAATGAACATATTTATAATAGCTGTTCTAACGTCCTTATCTGCAATTCCATCACCGGTTCCATTTCTACGCCTGCTTCTACTGATTGGTTTTTGTATTGTTATGGGTCACATTTTCCTCTTTCTTAACTTTTGGTTGGAACTTTGTCTTGAATTTTACATTTCTGGGAGCTAGATTTGGTTGTATTCCTTCAAATACTATTGTTGGGCTTTGTTCTGGACCAACTCCATCTGATCCCTTCCCGGTTTGCTCCTGTTGGTGGGTCCGGGAGCAGCTGTTCTCTGGGGCCACGCATTAGCAAGTCTCTCCCACTGATGCTGATCGATCAGTGAGAAAGTGAACGGCTCCCAGTGTTGTGTGAACTCCCCCACTAACTGACGACAGCCATTCACCAAACACACAGGGCAGTCGGAGGGAACCCACGGCTGTTCTCCGGAGCTCGCTCTCTGTGCAGCCCCTCCTCTCTGGCACTTTCCCTCCACCCCATCTCCACCTGCCTGGGCCTCAGCAGTGCGGGAAGACCACCAGATTCTTGGGGGCTTTGCCTCCTCCCCCTGCCCCCCTACCCCTGACCCTCAGCATGGCCACTTGGAGAGTCCCCAGGTGCCCGGCTAGGGCTCTGTTTATCTCTTTTCTCTAGGCGACCACTGTCCGGTGCTGTTTGCTGACCTATTTCTGAAACTGCAGTCTCATCACTCTGCCAGGTTTTCCAGTCACTCGAGGGGGGAGGCAAACTGGTGCCTGCTATTCCGTTACGACCGAGGGAGAACTAATCAAGTTCGACCTCCAATTCCACATTTTCAATGAAATCTTTCTAGACCGCCAAGTCCAAACAGATTCTTCTCTGGCCTCCATGCCATTCGTGATGGGGCACAGTAACAGGGCCCCCGGAGTCCTCTGCCCACCAAGCCCTGCCCCACAACGCCCGCCACCAGGGTCGGCACCAGAGCTCGCCAAGGAGGGTGCACGGGCATCGCAGGTCCCAGGGGCCTGCCAGTGTCAGGCGAGAGTCGGGCGCAGCCCTAGCTGCTCAGCTGAAACAAAGACACTCTCTCTCCTTCTAGGACCTCGAAGGGTGGGACAATTTAATTAGGCAGGAATCAGATTCTCATCCATAAATCCATAACATAGTTTTCAATGGGAAAAACAGAGGTATACAGGAACCTTTAGAACAGGGATTGTCAAATATTTTCTTAAAGGGCCAGACAATAAAGTTTATTTCAGGCACGCAGGCCACAGAGGCTCCTATTACAACCACTCAACTCTATAGCTTGAAAACAGCCCCAACCTACGACCCCCCCACCCACTGCCGCTGGCGTTCGCACAGCCCAGCTTCGGAGCAGACTCCCCCGGCGAGGTGAAGACAGCGCCCTAACTTCTGCCACAGCAGGTCCTCGAGCCACCCAGGCAGGGCAGCCGTCCTCGGCCAGGGGCCGATGCTCTGCCAGGCAGGGGTCAAACGGCGTGTCTTCTCCACACGCCACAGGACTGGCCCAGACACAAGCCCCGAGGGGGTGCTCATTACATATTTCTAAATTTATTTCATCTCATATTTGAAGGGTTCCCTTTGTTTTATTCAAAACTGCCCCCAAGAAAGCTATCCTTACAACAACTTATGGAAAATAATGAATGTCTAGTGAGTAAAATGCCCCAAAGAAGATAAGACAAATGGTGATGGTCCCAAAAGCTGAATTTCGTTTTGTAAATAAGTCAAGATGGTTCTGCTTAAAAGAACCAGCCCTGAGGATGACACACGCATGCCCCAACACAGATAGGGCTGCGGGCGCAGCCAGACTCCTCTCTGAGGGCAGTGAGTGCCTTCATGGCATGGAGACTGTGACTGCCTCAAAGGGACTGTCGACTATCACAGTTCAGATCCAGAAAAGACGAAGATTGGACACAGAACATGCAGATTATCTCACAAAACAAATTCTGAAAGTGTTGACCTGTGTGTGTTCACTATGTGTGTGTGTGTGTGTGTGTGTGTGTGTGTGTATCTGGGATTGGAATGACAACACACTGCCCCCTGTCACAGGCCTATTCTGGCAGGTCTGTTTAACAGGCTTGTTCTACGACTTCGCACACGTTGGGAAGGTGGAAGGATCTCAGAAGTCCTCCGATCCAACCTTCCTTCAGAGGAAGGACTTCCCTTTCCTAACAGTATCCAAACCAACACTCTGGAAGTTGTTCACCTCTTAAAACTCATGTTCAGGACAAAACACGAACTGCGGTGTGCTTGGCCTCCGTGAAGGGGGACCAGCGCCCCCACGGCCCCCACGCAAGCACGACTGGCCTGGGCGAGTCGTCTGAGCGCACAGGCTCTGTCCTGTGACACAGAGCCGAGACCATCTCCCAGTGCCCTTCGATGCAGGTGACTTTTTTCCTTTACCCAAGTTCAAGACCACGTACCATTCCTGAGAAAGTCTTCCTCAGTCCTGGCCCCATCCTGCAGGCCCGAGGCCCGAGGGACCCTGCTGTTGAACGGGCCAGGTCTGGAGCAAAGTCACCGGCACAGTAAAGACCTCCATGACGTGAAGGGTAATGGCGGGAGGGAAAATTAAGGGCAGCAAATACAGACAGCATTTGTAAGAAGCTCTGCCACCCAGGGAAACAAAGAGATCGGATGGTAGGAGGATGGCTATTTGGAGGGGAGGTCAAACATTTTTAAAAAAACATTCAAATATTTATATGCTAATGGATCATCCAGGGGCAAAGGAAAAATATAATATGTAAAAACACTAAGTTGTAACATAATTTATTGTATATATCTCTTCTATCTTCTTGGTTATTTGATTTATGTAAAAATTTGGTTTTCTCCAGCTCCTTCTGAATTCTCTTTTCTCTTAGGCTCTCTGCTCCCAGGATCATCCCTATTTTTTCTCTAAATATTTTGAAATCTCTAGCTACATCCAGTAGCGCCTGCATGTGCCACTGTAAGCCTGACATTACGTGACCGCTTTCACCCACGGTCTCATTTCCACAGCCATCTCCTTCACCCTTTGTGAGAATTTTAAAAACGAAGTTCAAGTATAAGGAGTGCATCCAACAGAATCACTTTTAAAACATAAAAACCTAAGATTATTTAAAAAAAATCCCTACAGTCAGCAAGATGACAAAAAAATGTCTACCATTTGGTAAAATTGTTCTATAACCCAGTAAGATCCAATTCTGAAAATTTTGATGCAAAGCAAAAAGTGGCTGACACCAAATCCTTCCCACCAGCGCATCTGCATACATAATGACATCATCAACACAGGGCCCGCTTCTCTCCCAGCCCCCACTCAGGCTGGAACAAAAAGTCAGTGTGTGAGCACAGAAAGCACATTTACCGCGTCTGCTCCACAGCAGAAATGATGCTAGCCGCTTCCCATTGTTTCTCCTTCTCAGCTCACCCTTTGCAAAAACTGCAGTCAGCACATACACACGAGCCAGGCTCCTTCAAAAGTCCATTTCTAAATGTGAATTCTCTGCCAGTTACAACATTCAATTTGTTAGCATCCAACAAGTGAATCTCTGTCTGCAGACACATTCTATTTAATGACAAAAAAGATATTTTCAAAGTACACTTGTTCATGCAGTATTTTCTTAAGTGTAACAGTTTGCAAAATGTACTTTTACATGCCACAGCACCTCAGGAAAAAAATGCCCATCTACCCTGTGAAGGCACAGGACGAATGAACCCTGCTCATGAATGCTCACTCCCTGAACTGACAGCGGCCATGTAGCAAGACCACTTCTAACTCCACCAACCAAGTCAGAGAGCTGAGTGAGTCATCATTACGTTAAGCTCTAGGAAAACTGTACAACTATTCTGTCAGCACGTTCCTTTTTACCAGAAAGCCCCAAATGACTTTTCATTAATTTCACATGCATTGACCACAGCTGTATTTTTTGTCTGATTGTTTGTTTTGCCAGGAAATGTCTCAAGCATTTTGTTTTTGCAATTGGACCATCACTTTATTTAGTGTCTACACACAATGAGTCCTCAGTAAAGATGGTAAGGGTTTTCAATGCAACATTATAGAAGCATAAAGGTGCCAAGAAATGTAGTATTTTTTCTAAAAGCATAAAAATGTGAAACTCACTAAATCAAGAATATCGTAACCTGAAACACCCAAACATTATTCCAATCTTAACCCATTTTTTAAAATTGAAATATTGATACAAGCCATTTTCTTCAACATAATTTTAACAGATTCCTACCACCATTCTTATTTTTGAAATACATTTGTAAGTTCCTACTGCAAATGCTGCAAAATGTCTTGGATTTCATGTAAACCTGTAGGTCTAGAACAATCTACAGGCAAACTGACTTACAAGACCCCAACCAGAATGTGAGCTTCAGGAAGGGGAGATCTTTATCTGTTTTGTTCACTGCTGTCGCCTCTCCCTCACCCTGGTGCCCTGTAGATGGTGCCTGGCACCCAGTAGGATTTCAACTCGTATTTGCTGGACAGAGAAACCCTCTGTGTGCAGACCCCTCAGCACAACACCAGACCCAAACCACTGCAGGGTCCCATCAAGCATCAGGAGAAAACCTGGAGCAAACGCCTGTGCAAACACAAAACGAGCCCCCAGCACATTGAAGAGAGGACGAGCAGACACTTGGAGGGACTGTCCCCAGACTCAGTCTTCACACCCTGCCCCAGCACCTAAAAGCCCACCTGTTCAGAGACTCATCTCTGGTAACAAGACCCCTATTTTCAAAACACAGGAGCCACGGAAGCCTCTCAACAGCCTTGTGAGGTAAATATCTCATCATTGCATTTGGCAGATGAATTACTTTCCTCGTGGCACACGGTTAACCTGCCACACAACCCAACCCTGAGCCCCACACAGCTGCCCCCCAGTGACAGGAGCCACCTTCACCTACACCTCAGCGCACTTCGGCTCCCGGGCCCTTCCGATCCATACACTGTAAACAAGCTTCCTCCGGGGCGGGGCGGGGGGGGGGCTTGTGTTTGGGTGACAGGTAAGCAACACGCAGTTCAGCACTTTGGAGGCCAGAATCGAAAGCAGGGGTGTCAAACTCATTGTAACTGGGGGCCACATCAGCCTCGTGGTTGCCTTCAAAGGGCCAAATGTAATTTCAACTCCTTAAATGTTAAGGAGTAGTTCCATTTATACAGTCCTAAAATTATTTCGGCCCACTGAAGGCAACCATGAGGCTGATGTGGCCCCCAGTAACAATGAGTTTGACACCCCCGACTAAAGTGATGGTCATGGATCTGGGGCCTAGGAAACCAAGGCCCAGACAGCAGATTTCAACACACTGCCCAGGGCCCACTCTTGCTTCGGGACAGCGAGGCTCTCTTCCTCTTCCTACCGACCACGTGACCCGCATGGTTCTCATCCGCACCAGAACACAGGCGACCATTGTTAGTGCCACAGTGTGGCAATACTGTGTGTCCCAATCACAGTGACTGGCACAGACCAGGCCCGCAAATATTTACAGAATGAACCAAAGACCAAAGTTGTTTCCGTGGGCAAGTGGGGAAGGCTGTTTTTAACAAAGCAGAGATGAGAAACGCACCTTTAGCACCTGATTATTTGTGTAAAAGAAGACTTTTAAAAGGCCAGTCTAAATTGGGGACAGAATAAAGTTAAGAGCCTCAGGTGATTCTTTTTTCCTCAGCCAGTCCACCGCCTCCAAAGAACAAAACAACCTGGCTCGGTGGCATGCCAGCAGAGTCCTCAGACGGGCCTGCTCTCCGGTGTCAGAGCACAGACACCGACACCACCACCTCCCTCAGGCTGCCCACTTTAGGTCTCCTTAACAGAAGAGCCGCTCAAACCCCCTCTCTGTGAGCTTTCTCAGGGCAACACTGCAGGTGGGAAAGACAGCAGACATTCTCCAACAAGTTCACAGTGGGCCAAAAAACAAACAAACAAACAATCATACTCCACAGTGTGGAAGAGTTTCCTTTAAAACATGAACAGTAATTTCTTCAAACATATGTTTTATACCAGATAATTAAACAGAGCCCATGGTTATGTTTAGTAGAGGATAAGCTAAATGGCTTCAAAGACCATTCTTGAAAATTTTACCTATTTCCCCTTTGTCAGCATCCGTGACCTGAAGACTTGGCTATCAGATTCTCTGAGATTTCCAGGCGTCAAATTGAAGTAAAACTACTGGGACAGAACAGGAGCCAAAAGCAACAGGGAAGATGCCCATTTTCCTCTTCCATTCCCCCGCCCCCACTTGCCACTTAAGAAAAACCGCACGTTTCTCCGCGAAGAAAGGGCCTCATCCTTTGAGATGCAATGCAGCGTTGAGCCGGCGACTCGGGCCGCTGAGGACCAACCCCCGCGACTGAATTTTGCGCTCCTGCACAGCCTCCTTTGTCTGATCCATCCCTGCAAACTCGCGGTCCAGTGCCCTCCCACAAACAAGCCTTCTGCCCGCACAGGAACGCGCCCCGAGTCGTGAGACGAACAGGAGAGTCCCGCCGCGCTCGGAGCCCCCTTCCCAGCCTCGAGCAGGCCGGGCTGCGCACGACCGAGACCTCAGCCGACCGAGACCTCAGCCCCCGCCGACGGCCGAACTGTGCGGAGGGCGGGGGGGGGCGGCGGCGGCGTGGGGTGGGGACCCCAGCCCACCGCGCGCCCGGGTCGCCCCCGCCCGGCACTCACCTCCGTGGATGGGCAGCGGGGCCAGCACCTGGCCGCGGACCTCGGCCTTGGGCGAGTCGAGCCCGTACCGCCCGCGGTCAATGCGGAACGTGAGTGGGGCGCCGCGGCCGGGCTCCTGCACTGTCACGTTGATGAGCGCCGTGTAGTACTCCTGGCTCGCATTGTCCGCCCGCGCCGGCCACAGGCTGCAGGTCAGCAGCGCGAGCGCGGCGAGCCGGGCTGGGCCCGCTCGCGTCGCGCCGCTCATCGTCCCTCTGGCCGCCGCCGCCGGTCGCGGACCAGGCTCCCGGGCCGGCGCCGAGAGGCGGGGCGGGCGCGGCCGGCGCAGCTGCGGGAGCGCGCGCGCGCGCGCGACTGGCGCGGACCCGAGCAACGGCGCACAGGCGCGGCCGTTCGACGTCCTCACGTCCGCGGCCCGCCCGCGGGGACGCGCGCATGGGCCGCTCGGCGAGGACGGCGGGTCAGGCTGCGCGTGCCCGCCCACTCGGGGTTCCTGCAGGGCTGTAGAGGCGGGCTCCTTCCATCCCCGGGACCAGAACCGACGAATTGGGGGTGCCTCGCGGGACGCGGGAGTGGGACGTGCTCAGAGGAAAGTGCGCGGAGCACAAAACCCCGCCCCCCCGCCGGCCGCCCCTGGCACGCGCTCGCCACCGCCCCGCCACCGCCGGCCGAGCGGAGCGCGCACGCCTCGGCGCAGCCCCTCCCCGCGCGCCTGCGCCGAGGCCGGGCCCACTCCTACCAACCCACACGACGGCTGGAGCTGGCCGGGCACCCTCCCTCGCCCCGCGCTGGGTCGCGTTTGTCCGTCGGGAGTGATGGGAACGGGGCTTGAAGCCTAGGAGCTTTTCAGGTGCCGGTGGGAAAGTTGGAGACGAGAATACAGAAGAGAAAAGCTAAAACTTTACAGTTAATTTTAAAATGAAATGTCCGAAATTTAATGTCAACTGGTCAATTTTAAGTCATTTAAGTGACATCATGGTGGGGGGCGTTCTCTGTAAATAAGATTATCGGGGACCTACTAGCCTAGAACTGTGAGGACCCCCGAGTGGTTAGGAAGGACCTCTGCAGACTAGATGAAACCTCCGGAGGACCCAGACAACTGGGAGATGGTGGTAAGACACCACCTCCCCGCCTTCAATTCCACCCTCCCCCCCGAAATGCAGACACCCACATACCGTGTCAGTTCGTCTGTGCACCCTTCTAAGGCATAAACGAAGGGGAAGCATATTTCAGGTGAGGCTGAATTTAGGAGCTTATAGGATATTGGGCTGTGTCCTCATTATTGCTTACAGGTGTCTGGGCCTGCATCTCCTGCCTCCTGCAGTGAGGGGGTGGAGTCAGCCTGGTTTAGCCAAATATGCAGAGAATTACGGTGCTGTTTTCGGGAAAAGGTATAGAGGGAATGCGGGTTAAAACAATAAGTCGTCTGCTGGTGCTTTCTTGGTGTCATCTTTCACAATTTCTCCCTCCAATTTCTTCTCTTTCACCCTCTCAGCCTCCACCTCCATCATCGTCTGTCTAGTCTCCCCTGCTTTCTGAGACTGGATTTTATTTACTTGCCTCCAGGAAATACAGCCCCTAGACCAAAGTAACCAGGCTCCCTCCCAGAACCCAGCACTTACAGAGGACTCTGCTCTGGCCCTGATGCAGCTGGACCCTCTTCACACAGCGAAGAGGCCTTGGGACAAGGTACCCAGACTCAGGCACCTGAGACCTGGGGTTCCTGCCCAGACAGCCTCCTCTCACATGGCATGCTCTGGCTGCCCCTGTCTGACACCTCATGCCCCCTACTCCCTTGTCCTTATAAGGGTCTATGGAAGTGTGGCATGTTTGTGTCCCCTAGCATGAGAAATGTCTATGGAGATCCACCCTGTGGGGAGAAGGTGGGTCTCTTTGAAGCTCTCTTCTGGCCCCCTCAATTTGTCAAAGAGACAGTTGGCTCTGAAACACTTCTAACCCTTCTTTGGCACTTGCCAGTCTTCCAGTGAACAAAGGGGGATGAGGGCTCCAGGCACAGCCTACACGGCACCAGCACTGAGGGCAGCGTTAGCACCAGGCTGCACCGAGGGTGGCATTAGCTTTAGTCTGATGGGGACCTTGTCTTCAGGTCTAGAGGTTTTTCATTTATGGTAGTGATACAAAGCTACCTTTAAAAATTGTGGCAAAGTACATACAACATAAAATTCACCATCTTCACCATTTTCAAGTGCACAGTTCAGTGGCATTAAGCACATTTACATAGGTGTACAAGCTTCCTTGCCACCATCTCCAGAACGCTTCATCTGGTAAAGCTAACACTCTGTAAGCATGAAACAACTTCCCATCCCCATCCCTCAGTCCACCATTCTATTTTCTGTGTCTATGAATTTCACTACTCCAGGTATGTCATGTAAGTGGAATCCTGCAATATTTGTCCTTCTGTATCTGGCCCATTCCACTTGGCATAATGTCCCCCAGCTTCATCCACGTTGTAGCAAGCAGATTTTCTCCCCCCTTAAGGATAAATACATCCCATTGTATGTCTATACCACGTTTTTGTTTATCCATCCATTGATGAGCACTTGACTTGCTTCCACCTTGGGCTCTTGCGAATGCTACAAACATGGGTGTACAAATACCTCTTTGAGACACTGATTCAAATTTTTGGTGTAAATACACAGAAGTGGGAGTGCTAGATCACAGGATAGTTCATTTTCCATGGTGGCCGCACCATTTCACATTCCCACCAACAGAACACAACGGTTTCAATTTCTCCACATCCAGGCCAACACTTTGGACAAAACTACCTTTTAAAACACTTATTTAATTGAAAAAAAGTGAGGGCATTAAAAGTCTTAAGTAAATACAAGCATAAGCGATCCCAGGCCGTGGAGGATGCACGGGAGAGACTGCCTACTGGCCTGTCCTCTCTGTGGGCCATTTGTCTAACTCCAGCACACGGGACCCTACCCTCCCTCTGCTTCCAACTCCAAGCCCATAAGAAACCCCAGGTCCCCAGCAGAAATCTGCCTCTCTGCAGAGTTCTGGGGCTAGGGCCAGGACCAGCATCTCAGCTCCGCTCCCTGGTAGGGGCTTCCCTCCCTCAGGAGCACACCTGAGTCCTCGGGGAGCAATGCTGACACTCCCGGGGCCTGAAGGGGGCGCTGCGGCTGAAGCGCACTGAGAAACACCTGCGTGTCTTCGGGTATCAGAGCCCCCGTTGGGCTCCCTGGGTGATGTTGGAAACCTCAGCGTGTGGGGCAGAGCCTCGCGCTTCCTCCCCTTCTCCTCCTGTTCCTTCTGTCCCTTTCCTTGCTTAAATGGCACATGGTCCCCTTTAGTCCGAGCGAGGCCTTTGCCTTATTATTTACATGTTGTGCTCCCTTTTTTCACTGCCCTTCACTCCCATTCCTAACCCACAGGCAACCATTGTAATGTGCTTGAAGTGTATCTTTTGTGTTGTTGCAAAATGTGCGCTATTGTTTAGTGTACGTGCACTTTTTAGCTACTGAACTGTGTTGGTTCAGATGTCATTCTATTTCCCACACTCTTCACCCAGCCTATGGTATTTTTAAAAAATATCTTTTTCTTATATTTAATCATTAATAAGTTTTTGGTAGCACCCACTAGATCAAAGTGGAGAACATGTCCAGCACCCCTGGAAGCATCCCTACACTTCTCAATCACTAGCGCCCCAATATTCTGATTTCTGTAATGATAGAGGAGTTTGCCTGTTCTTGAACTTCACGGAAACAGAATCACAGAGTGTGTATTCTTTGGTCTGGTTTCTTTTTTTTAATAGTTAATTTTTTATTGTATTTTTTCATCACCACCTATCCCTCTTATATCCTCTTCCACCTCTACCCACCCTCCTCCCCCATAGTTTCTTTTCCTTAATATTATGTCTGTGAGATTCTTCTTTGCAGGTACCTGTAGCTTTTGGCTTTTTCTTGGCTGTATAGTATTCTAATGGGGATTTGTCTTTTTCCTGTGGATGGGAAATATATTTGTATTGATTTCCAGGTGGGGCTGTTACAAATGGACTGTCATGAAGACTCTGTCCTTTGGTGGATGGGGAGTCCTCGCTGAGAGCATGTGGTCTGGAGCAGAATGGTTAAATGAGAGGGCAGGTGCTTGGTTTGGGTAGATATCAGCACTATCTTCCCACAACCCTGTCTGAACCTCTCTTCCCTGTTTCCACCCTGGGGCTCTATCCCTTGAAGGTCTTGGTCCATATTGGATGCCCCCAGCGCTGCTGCTGCTGCCGCTTATTAACACAGCCCACCCCAAAGTGTAGCAGAGTGGGGAGTGGTGGCAGGAACCCAGTGCAGTCCCCACAGGGCAGGCTGTCCTGAAGAGGCTGCCCCGAGTGTCTTCCTCGTGGACCCCAAGTCCTGACAGACACTGGGATCGTACCACAGATGTTTCTGAACACCACCCCCACGTCTTCACATTCATATCTGATTTCCTGTCCCCTCCTTTCAAAGGGCCCAGTGACAGGCCCTTTCACATGATGGCCTTTACCGAGGACAGGCAGAGAGGGACAGGCCCTGGGTCCCCAGACCCAGATCATTTCTGAATCACCAGCACCATCACACAGAAAGGGCATTTTAGGAAGTGCAAAGAACATTTTTATTTTAATAATTGAATATTCATTTTAATATTACCTTCTACTTTATAGCAGGTGATTTTACTTTCAATGGTAGTAATGTCACCTGTCTTTGAAAAGTGAGGTGTCTTAGAGGAAAATATTTAATAGTAATAGGTGGAACACAGATGGGGCACAATTGTAAAAGTGATGCGCAAAAGACCCAAGTGGGACATGCGGACAGAGAACTGAGTAGGGCCTTCAGAGACCGGTTTCAAATCAATGGTGCTGATTGTTAAATATTTAGGAGTTTTACAAGCCATTCATCAAACTCTCGATACTTGGAAATTGGTCACAGTGGGGATAGGATAATATTTACACCACAGAAATTGGCAGACACTATGAATCAGGTCTTGCTTACACACACTCTCTCTCTGCCCCCCCCCCGCCTCTGCCCCCTGCCTCCCCCCCCCCGCCACACCCCTTGTTTTTCTTTTTCAGAAAGTGCTTTACCACAAAGCCACTGGTTCAAATTCCTGCTTGGCCACATGTCAACTGGGCAACATCAAGGTCATGTCGTGTCCCCTCTGGGGTCAGTTTCCATCTGCAGAGTGAACCTGCTGACCTCTCTCTCTCCAGCTCTGACAAATGCAGACCAGATGGCTGGTGCCTGGAGGCTACCCTTCCCACAGTCACCCCATGTCCTTGTGACTCCCTATAGGAGGTACAGAGACCATGAGGGTCCTGGTGACAGCCTGGGTGAGGACTGCCTCACCACCCTCCACAGGCGTCACCCAGAACAGGCCATCCTGAGTGGGTGGACACTCAGGCTGGCCAGCACCCTACCCACACAGGCAGCAGGGGCACAAGTAATAGCACCTTACTTAGAAAATGCATGATCCACAATGTCTAGCTTTCCCTAACGAAGAACTTCAAGTGTAAGGAAAAGCCAAAACAACAGCACAGGGGAACACTTCCCTTGCCACTCAGGCCACAGATGCTTTGCCCATTCTGTGTCATTTGAAATGCTCTTTTGTGAACTCTTTCATGACCCTTTGGGCCATTCTTTGTTACCATGACAAAGACAATGAATAGTAATTCCATAAAACAACCCCGCCCCATTCAAATGTTTCCAAACATCTGAAACCTGCCATCTGCTTGGAATGGGACCCAGTGAAGGTGCTGCATTGGGTTTGATTAGGTCTTTGTTTCTGAAGGTCTCTGACTTTGAGGGCACAGCCCCAGCCCCAGCAGATCACAAGGAGCCAATGGCCGCCCTGCTGCGTGCTGCCCTGGACTTCCCCACTCAGAGTTCACCAGAAAATGTGAAGAGTTCTGCAATTATCTTGTCAGGAACATGAAAACAGGGGCAGGCCGAAGGTTTATAGTTGTAAGTACGGGAAGCACAGGATTTATTCTTGCATCACATACTTTTCCATATGAACAGCTGTAAGCCTGCCTTTGCCTGCCACTGTACGTTGCATTGTAGTGTTGTTGTGCAAACAGTTACTCATCATTTTTAGCTGCCAGGAACCTCAGAAAATGGAAGTGGCCAAGGCTACTCTCTTGATCTGCTAGAGGAAGGAAGCACCTGCCCTGCCCCCTGCACTAGGGGTGTGGCCTTAGGGCAGTGGGTTGGGAGAGAGGGGGCAGGACACTGGCAGTCCTCTGAGCTCAGGGCTGGGGGCCACATCGGTGAGGTAGAGTGAGACCCCCTGCAGCGAGAGGAGTGCTGAGACACAAAACATCTGGGATTTGGAACTTGTCATGGTCTGGGGAAGGGAATTTAATTCTCCTGAGGGCCCTCAGGCATGGGAATTACTGCAACCGTCTTGCAGGTGGCAAACCTGAAGCTCAGCAAAGTGAGCTCTTTGCACTGAGCTTGCCCCCGCTAGTGAGTGGCGAGCGGCGGTGCTGACTCGGGAGCCCAGCCCAGCTGGTTTCCAGACCCTCACTCATTTCACGCCACCAGTGGGTCCTGGGCTGAGGATTCAGACCATGCTTGGATTTCTTGATACTTGGAACAGCTCAAGAAGCCAGAGGCTCTGTCCAGGAATTCGGCGGGGCCTGGGGCTGATGCTGAGTGGGCAAAGGCTGCCGGGGTGGCTGCTTTTTAGCAGGATCGAAGTCATTGCCTGGTCCTTTGTCAAGATTTGTTTGGTCAAAGTGATGAATGGCTGAGCAGAAAGAACGGAGGGGAGACGCCAGCTGGGGTGAGCTGGCCTGGGCAGGCCAGCCCCCTTGTCTGACTGCTGGCCCTCAGGCTGACCTGGAGCAGTGGTCCCTGGGCACCCAGAGCCCCTCTGCCAGGGGGCCTGGCTGTATATGGGAGAGTCCACCACTCACAGGCAGGAGAGACATGGGCAGAAGAGACTCTTGGAAGGCTGCGGACAGCTCACCCAGGGGAAGGCAAGGTGGCAGGCTGGGCTTTGTAGGGACAGCCCCCTCGAGGCTCTAGGGACCTGGGCAGGTGGGATAGGGGTGGGTCCAGCAGGGCACTGCTATTGGGCTAAGTCAGCATTGCATCTCTCTGGGAAGAAAGCACCTGACCTGTTTAGTTTGAGTCAGTTGCCCACACCTCAGTCCTAGAAACACAGGGAACCTGGTCTGTTGGCCTGTCCTGGAGCAGCTGGTGCAGGGAGAATAGCCCCCAAGAGCCTACAGCTCAGTGGGCAAAGGAGACTGGGCAGCTGTGCATGCTGCCTGATCCCATGTCCTGCCAGGTGAGTGCTGTGGTTTCTTCCACATGCAGAGTGAGGGGTTTCCAGCTGCTCTCTTCAGATCTGTCATCCAGCTGGAGGATCATGTGCTTCCAGTTCATCTGTGGTTGGCCAAGAGGCTGACATGACCGGCCCAGCAGCTTTGCTCTGCCCAGCTCCTCAGGGATCCAGGTGAAGCCAGTCAATGCAAGCTGCCGGCCCAGAGCTGACACCAGCCTTCCTGTGCCTTTCAAAACAACATTTGACACAAGAAAAATAAAACTCTGCACATGAGGATGTTTATTGCAGTGTTAGCTCCAGGGGCAAAAAAGAAGTGGAAAACAAATTCATTTATTTGTTAAGAAAATTATAGCACAACAACTTTGAAGATGATTATGCAGCTATTAATATAGCACGCAAGCCATAGCAACGTGAGGAGTGCTTGGGATGTGCTGTTAACTGCAGCCACAGAATACAAAATAAAACCCTGGTTGTCACCAGGTAGAGTGACTGTGTGTGTGTGAACAAAGCCTGGTAGAGAACTAACAATGTTCTAACAATGTAAAAATAGTTTGGTTTATTGGGGGGATTATGGATGATTGTTTTTACTTCCTTTTTTCGTGTGGTTTCAAAAAGTGTTCTCTTTACAATCAGAAAAAGGTATCTTTAATGATCCATCAAAAGACCACTGAGGACCCTATTAGAAGTGGTGGGTTGTGGCAGGGAAGCCAAGGGTAGGGAGATTGGGGTGCTGTGGGGTATCAGGCTGGTAGAAATGGGGTGTGCTTGAGGTCACCCTCAGTGAAATTTTCTGTACATTTAATGATTCTGTCTCCATCCCTTGGGGAAAAAAACAGACATAAACCTGGTCTGTTGACGGTGTGCAACTTTGCTGGAGATAAGCCTCACTTTACTGTCGTGTGTGAGCTAGGGATGCTGGCAGTGTGCTTAAAGAAATCCTGAGTCCCAAAGTGCACGAGCTTGGGTTTTAATGTCGTTATTAAAGGCAGAGGAGGCCAGCTCATTATCCTCTCTGCAGTCACAATCGAATCTCATTCCTGCCAAGCATTTTCCCCCAGGACACATTATAGAAAGGTGAAGAATATATCTCCCCAGCACAGCGTATGTCCTGTGCTGGGTAAGCATCTCCTAAGAAAGTTTGAGATGGGGTTATCCAGATCTCCTCAGACATACAGAAGGAGAAATCTCCCAGGAGACCTTACCTGTGGAGGATGAAGTCCCATGGAAATCCCAGGAGCCTGGGTGCTCACATGGGTGATGGGTGGCAGAGGCTGCAACGGATCTCAGTAGGTATTCTAGTCCCTTCTCTCTTGCCCGACTCCACTGTAGGGGCTTTAGAAGGTGAAGCTCAACTTCTCTGTACAGGCATCCACCCGCCCATCCACCCGCCCATCTTCCCTCCCACCTATCTCTCCACCCATCCATCCTTCCCTGCTCCCTTCTCACATCCACCCACACATCCATCCATCCATCTGCCCACCCACACATGCACCCACTCATTCATTCAATATATGTTTATTGAGCAGCAGTTCTAGGTACTTGGAATATGTAAGCAAAGAATTAAAAATTTCTACTCTCAGGGCACACTCCAACCGCGATGGGTTTTTGGACCATGCACCGGGGGGGATGGTTTGCTGTTGCCACATCTTCTTCCTCCTGCCCACACACTCAGGGTGGTGGCGGAGCAAGGGGAAGGAGCCCGTGTTTGTGCCTTCTGCTTTCTCCCACTCTTCTGTGTTGACGCAGCGATGCGAATGATTTCCTGTTATTTGCGTCTGAGCACAGCCCCATGCCTGGGCTCTAGCTGTCTTGGCTTCCTGAATTTGCCCCCATACCGCTTATTTTAAAAGACTCCCAAATTAGGCCTGGGCTAAAAAGAGAGAGCTCCTCCTGACCGAGGGGGCCCGACTCAGAGAGTAAAGGAAGAGTTGGGGTGGGGGTTTGAGGGAAGAGGGCTGTTGGGGAGCACCCTGCAGCACTGGTGGCCCTGCGGGCACAGGGCGGTGTGTCCCAAATGGGGAAGGCTTAGCTGCAAGTATCAGATGTCAAACCTGCTGTGGGGGAGAATTCACTTGGTCAGTTATGAAAAGTCTAGGGTTGGGCTAACCCCAAGCACAAGAGAATCTAGAAGGTCAAATGACCCCCCAGAGCTGGGCCTCCTCTCATCCCCTCTAACGATACTGTCTTCTCAGTCACCTTTGCTCATCCTCGGGCAGGCTCATCCTCGGGCAGGCTCATCCTCGGTGGGCACCCACACCCCAAGTGTGGGTGCAAGGGGGCCTCCAGCAGGGCCGGGGAGCACATTCTGTTCTCTCAGAGGCTAGAGGGTGCAGCAGGAGAGCAGGATTCTGTGACCCGTGGTCTGAGGCTCATTGGTTTGTGTCACGGCCCTGAGCCATCTGCTGGCGTTGGTGGTCAAGACGCCCTGACTGGCCAGACCTCGCCGCACATTTGCCCCTGGAGGCAGATGGGCCCCCTGACCCAGCCCCATGGACTGAGAATGGAAGGTGCATGTAATAAAAAATAAAGATCCTCGGGTCTCGGTCCCTGGATCCTGGCACACACCTTCAGAAACTGCTGACACCTGTGGAGTGATCGAGCATCTCCTGTACTCTCAGGAGACAAGGTGGCGGAGGGCCCCTCAGTAGCTTCAGGATGGGGGCTGATTGCTGGCAAGACCAGGCCTTGGTTAGAGGGCTGAAGCTTTCAGCCCCACCTGTTCACCTCCAGCCTTCAGGGAGGAGATGAATTTAATCACCCGTGGTCAAGATTTCATGTCCATGTATTGGAATCATCATGAACCCCCAAAACACCAGGGCTTGGAGAGCTCCCAGGCCAATGAACACACCCAGGTGCCGGGCAGGTGGTGCTTGCAGAGGGTGTGGATGCTCTGCACACCCACCCTGGGCCTTTGCCCAGGTATCTCCTCCACGTGGCTGTTCCCGAGTTGTGGCCTTTTGATAGTGATTGTGAGTAAAGTGTTTTCCTGAGTCTTCCGAAGCCTTCTACCAGAATACTGAACCTGAAGATGGGGTTGTGGGAAACCCTGACTTTGTCACAGGGTTGGGCAGAGGTGTCCTGGGATCTGGTCCTTATGACTGGCATTTGCAGTGGGGCAGACCTGTGGGACTGCGGGGTCCTGTGCTAAAGCCAGGTCATTAGTGTCAGGTTAAGTTGGATTGTAGGATGGACACTCTGTTGGTGTCAGAATTGGTTGGTGTCCGGAGAGTTGAAGAACTCATTGGTTGTTAATGTGAAAAACAGAAGCTGTGACAGAGGGTTTTCCCAAGGATGCTGACAGGTACAGGAGGCAGATCTGGGCAGCGACAGTAGCAAATGCACCTGGAAGCAGTTCTCCAGCACCGGCCTGGGGCCAGGTGGCTCCTGAAACATGTCCAGGGGTGGTTCAGGCTGTGGCTCAGTCAGGATGCTTTGGGCTGCAGGTAATAGCAGCCCTGACCTCCATGGCTCGCTTGAGGAGGAAACCCAGGGGAAGGAGGCTGCAGGCAGGCCCTGTTTCCAGGGTCTCTTCTGTCGCAGGTGGATGCCAGCAAGTAGCTGGAGCAGAGTATTTCCTTGCTCCTATTGAGTGGGGGCATCTTCTCAACTGCAGAACAAAAATCCTCGTTGTCAGCCCACTGTGAGGACCTGCCCTGCCTGCCCTGGACATATAGGGCCAGGAGGGCTGACTGGCTCAGGGCTCCAATGGAGAAGGGGTGGGACCTCTTTGTCACTCATACTCATGTCACAGAGGATGGGTGGGGCTGGGGAGACAAGCTCAGTGTGGAGTCGGAGCTGTGCCCCCTGACGCTGCCCTGACCCCCTCGCCTTCCCTCCTCTCGCCTCCTCCTCAGCTGCCCCTTCTGTGTCCCTCCCTGTCGCACCCTCTCCCCACCACTCTGTCTCTCCGCTCCCTGTTTCCTTTTTGCCTTTCCTGCTTTCCGACTCCATTCTGCACACCTGTTCCAGGAGTGAATTTTAATACTGTCTATTTTCACTCCAGCATCGGCTAATGGGTTTTGGTAGGTGACCACACCTCTGTAAGCCTCAAGTTTTTTATCTTTAAAGTGGGAATGAATATTGATCTCACATGGTAAATGAGAACATTTAAAAAATATATTTATGGGTTCTGACTTCCAGACAAGATGGAAGCATAGGTAGACACACTGTGCCTCTTCACACAACCAAAAGAAGGACAACAATAATTTAGAAATAAAAAACAACCAGAACTGCCAGAAAATTGAACTGTATGGAAGTCCGACAACCAAGGAGTTACAGAAGAAACACTCACCCAGACCTGTAGGAGGGGCAGAGTCAGGTAGCTGGGTGGAGAGGACTCCGTGAGGCAGCAGCTGGAGGACCGGGAGGTCCTATATTCACATGCAGATAAACTGGGAGGAACAACTGGGGAGCGACACAGACCCACAACCCAGGGTCCCAGAAGGGAAATAAAGCCTCGAACCTCTGACTGAAAATACCTGTCAGGGTTAAGGCCCAGGGAGAGACTCCCAGCCTCACAGTATTTCTCTCAACAGAAAGTCTGTTGGAGAGACCCACAGGGTCCTAGAATGTACACAAGCCCACCCACCCGGGAATCAGCACCAAAAGGGCCCACTTTGCTTGTGGGAAGCAGGGGAAGTGACTGAAATCCAGCAGAGAGCTGAGCAAGCACCATTGCTCCCTCTTGGACCCCTGCCCCACATATAGTGTCACAACGCAGCCATATGGGTTGCCCTACCCTGGTGAACACCTAAGGCTCCGCCCCTCACTACATAACAGGCACGACAAAACAAAACAAAACAAAAATGGCGTAAATGAAAGATCAGATCAAAGCTCCAGGAAAAGTACAACTAAGCAATGAAGAGATAGCCAACCTATCAAATGCATAGTTCAAAACACTGGTAATCAGGATGCTCACAGAATTGGCTGAATATGGTTGCCAGTTAGATGAAAAAATGAAGGCTATGAAAAGTGAAATAAAGGTAAATGCACAAGAGTGAAGGGAAGGAAACTGGGACTCAAATCAATGGTGTGGACCAGAAGGAAGGAAGAAACATTCAACCATAACAGAATGAAGAAATGAGAATTCAAACAAATGAGGAGAGGCTTAGGAACCTCCAGGACATCTTTAAACATTCCAACATCTGAATCATAGGGGTCCCAGAAGGAGAAGAGTCAGAACAAGAAGTTGAAAACTTATTTGAACAAATAATGAAGGAGAACTTCTCCCATCTGGCAAAGGAAATAGACTTCCAGGAAGTCCAAGAAGCTCAGCGAGCCCCGAAGAAGTTGGACGCAAGGAAGAACACACCAAGGCACATCATAATTACATTAGACAAAATTAAAGAGAAGGAGAGTATCTTAAAAACAGCAAGAGGAAAGGAGACAGTTACCTACAAAGGGGTGTCCATTAGACTGTCAACTAATTTCTCAAAAGACACTTCGCAGGCAAGAAGGGGCTGGAAAGAAGTATTCCAGGTCATGAAAGGCAAGGAGGAAAGCTTTCATTTAGAATGGAAGGGCAGATAAAGTGCTTCCCAGATAAGGCCAAGTTAAAGGAGTTCATCATTACCAAGCCCTTATTATGTGGAATGTTAAAGAAACTTATCTAAGAAAAAGAAGATAAAAAATATGAACAGTAAAATGACAACAAACTCAGTTATTAACAACCAAACCCAAAAACAAAAACAAACTAAGCAAACAACTAGAACAGGAACAGAATCACAGAAATGGAGATCACGTGGAGGGTTATCACTGGGGCACTGGGAAGGGGAGGGGGAAGGTACAGGGAATAAGTAGCACAGATGGTAGGTAGGAAATAGAGCGGGGAGGTTAAGAATAGTATGGGAAATGTAGAAGCAAAGAACTTACATGTATAACCCATGGACATGAACTGAAGGGGGGGAATGCAGGTGGGAGGGTGTGTGCAGGGCAGAGAGGGATAAAGGGGGGGGGAAATGGGACAACCCTAATAGCATAATCAATAAAATATATCTTTAAAAAATGCCGCTAACGGGCCTGCCAGCCTGGCTGTCCCACAGTGTCTCTCAGCAGCAGCAGGAGCTGTCCCCTCGCCATCCCGTCCATGGCTGACGTTTTCTACTTTCCCAGTTCTTGACGCTTGCGTAGAAAGTGATTTTTCACCTTGGTTTCCACGTGCTTTCCCCTGATGTTTTAGGTTTCCTTCATGAAGGTGTCACTCTTCCAGGACTCATGTTTTTGCCATCTGCCTCTTCTGCTCACTGTTAAGTGGCGTTCTCTTATCTTTTTACTGCTGATTTACAGATGCTTGCTGCGGAATCTAGGCATTGGGCCCTTGAATTTCAGACTTCACAGATATTTTCTCCCAGTCCATTATCTGCCCACCGACTTTGCCATTGTCTACTTCTTTGAACGGAAGTCCTTAATTTTATGCAGTCAAATTCAATGATTTTTTTTTGCTGCATCCATTTAATTTCTATAGAGTTAAAAAATACAGCACAGCAGGATACACACAGAATATTTTAGTTTCATTACAGTGAAAAAAAAAACCTGGGCCACTTCGTGCTGCCCTCTCCCCCTAGTCCCATGTTATCAGTAGGAGAAAGGCTGAATAATACATCAAGGGACACCCAGACTTGGTGTCATACAGCCATTTAAAAAGAGTGAGACATACATGGATCTATTGCATCAACAGAAAAGAGCCAGTTGTAATATGCACAATAAGATCCAGTTTTGGGTCTTGGCTGGTGAGGCTCAGTGGATTGAGCGCCGGCCTTTGAACCAAAGGGTCACCAGTTCAATTCCCAGTCAGGGCACATGCCTGGGTTGCAGGCCAGGTCCACAGTGGAGGGGGCACACGAGAAGCAACCACACACTGATGTTTTTCTCCCTCTCTTTCCCCATCCCTTCCCCTCTCTCCAAAAATAAATAAATAAAATCTTTTAAAAAATCTAAATTTGGTTAAAAACTCCTTTACCACTATCTTTTCATCTATACATGTTTATAAGAACAAGGAGAAAGATGAAAAAGGATACCTAGTAGGCTGTTAATATTGATTAACGAGGATATAAATGGGGTGCACATGTAGCAGCAGAGGTAGGTAGGCAGTTCTGGGAGGCTGTGTGTCAGAGCCCTGGGCTGCAGCACATGACTCTTACACATGCAGGTGGTCCCCACGGCCTGTGCAGCCTACTTCCTTAACACTTTCTGTTCCCATCACTTTGCCCCATCTGTCCAACCATCCCTCTTTCTCTGCCTCCATTTCTCCCTCCCATCTTCCCTCCCTCCATCCATCTATCCATTCACTCATCCACCCATCTGTCTACCTGGATAAGCTTTGCCTCGAACTCTTTACTCACTGCCTGTTTTCCTTGATGGCCTGTCTGCCCCCAGTGGTTCCCTCTTCCCCAACTGGCAGACTGACCACAGGGAAAAGAATGTGACCCTGTCAGGGACCATGACTCTTCAATGGCTTCCAAGGACCTAGAGAGTAAAAGTCAAAATCCTCTTCGTGCATTAGCCACCTACTTTGCCTTCCACCCCCTCTTTCTTGCACCTATCATTTAGTCACAAGACCCTTCCCAGAGCTCGGCCTGGTCTTCTCGGCTGGCCTCTGCCACTCTGGGTCCTCACCCTGCTGTGGTGAGGGCGGCCAGGGTTTCTATGTCCTCTGACTAAAGCACCTAAGGCTGAGTTTCCACCCTATGAATGTGGGGGCTGGTGGAGAAAGGGGGCCCCAACCACTCATCTTATACTTACTCAGGATTTATCTTTGGCCAGAAGGAGCGAGGGGGGTGGGCACTGAGACATGCTTGCACCTGTTCCTCTGGGGGAGACAGGGAGCCTTGCCTGGGCCTGCAGTGGGGGGGGCAGGCGGCCCTGTGTGCTTGGCTGCACCTGCCTGGGACACAGCCTCTGTCACTCGGCACTGAGAGCCAAGAGTGGGAGAGTGGGCCATCCAGTCTGAGCTTTACTATATTTTCTTAATATTTCCTTCATTTACTCTGTGCTCCTAAGACAATCTCCAGAAGCTGTTTCTTTTTCAATCATTGTCAACCCTTATGCTTGTGTTTCTGGGAGCGTGTGGAGCTCCTCCTGCCTCCACTCTGAGGTTTCTGCTCCTGGTGCCTGGAGAGGCCCTGCATGGCCACTGCCCTGAGACACGTCCCTGTCCCTCCCCTGCCTGTGCCCCAGCCCCTCACCGTGTGCTGGGGTCACACTGATTTGGAAGCAGGCACCTTTGAGGGGTACATTGCCTTCAGTGGCCCCTGCACTTGCCTGTCACCTGGCTTGCCACGCTGGGTGCTGGACCCCTGCGAAGCCACAGGCCCTCTCGGGTGCGGGAGCCCAGCCTGCCGCCCACAGCGATTCACTGCGATTTTTTGTTGTATGTTGGTTGCTTGAATGAAATTTTATGATTTGGCTTTAAAAGTTACTTTTAAAGCCAGAGAATTGCTTGAAAATGATTTATAGTGTTAAAGGGCTTATAACAAATCCAGCCTTTCCCTGCCACTCCTGTGCTCCCTGTACCCGGGGCACCCTGGTCGGAACCCCAGGCTCTGCCCCTGCAGCCGCCCCCTGCCCCCACCCCAGGCCTGCCTCCCACTCCCTGCAGTCTGCCCCGTCCACCCCTCCCCCACCCCCCAGGGCGTGCCTGTTCTTGCCCAGTGACACAGGCTGGGATTTCTGACCTCCGTCATCTTTCCTGACTTATGTCCTCATCTTGGCACACATGCACCTCGCAGCAAGAACATGTCCTGATGACACTAAGTGCTGTCAAGGACCCGGAGGCCCCCGAACCCCGCTGGCGGGCACCTAGGCTGGCGCCGGCACTCTCGGGAGCAATATCCTGTGAAGCTCAGAGTATGCAGACCCTGTCTGGTCACCCATGCCAGGGAAGCCTCCCACAGCTGGAAACTGGCTGCAGTTTTCTCTCCCCTCAGATTCTGAGAGGTGTGTGTGTGTTAAATTTTAATTCATTAATTCAAATAAGTAATACATGGCATGATTCAAAAGCAGAAAGTCTTTCTCCATCCACCCAGTGCACATTTCAAACGTTCACTATCCTATCATGATTAGGCTTCTGTGTATTTTTTAATGTTTTAGTTTTGAAGAGATTTTTAATGTAACACAAGTGAGTGCAAATGCCCCTTCTTTCCTGTTCCTCTCACACCGATGCGCATGCACCTGCGGCCTGTCACAGACACGGTCCCTCATCTCAGCGGCGGTGCCCACGTGCAGGGCTGCGGTGATGGGCTAATCCCGCTCCCTGCTTGCCGGCCCTGGCCCTGGGGGACGGTGACGGCACCACTTTCATGGGGTTTGCTGGGCCAGGGCTGGGCTGGGCACTCACGACGGAGAGCTGCGTTTAGGGGTGAAACGGAGCTTCCAGCTGAGTGGCCCTGTGGCTGTGGCTCTTGGCCATCGATGGGCTCATCAGCAGAGAGTTCGAGCCTGGGGAGGGCATTGCTGGCAGTGCTGTGGCGGGGGAGACCCTCGAGGACTGAGGATAAGTCCTGCAACAGGGTGGGATACAGCGGCCTGAGAGACCTGAGGAGCAGGGGCCACGCTGGTGCTGTCCCCGAGTTGTCAGGGGCAGGGTCTGTGGTGTTGTGGGACAACTTTGGCCACCTCTTTGAGGACTACCCTGGGGTTACTTGGAGTCCTGCCCAGAGGTCTTCTGTGCAGAAGGGACAGGCTTTCCCAGAGGCCTGGCTATGGCTGGGTTCCAGGGATTAGCCACTGGTCATAATGAGACACCTTCCCAGGGACCTGAAGGGCATGGGGCATGGCAGACTTTGGGGGGGCTCTCCAAGGATGCCACAATGTGGGGCAGGGTCTCGAGGACCCGCAGTCACCCATGTGAGAAGAATTGATTCTGAACCCCAGCCAGGTCTGAGGCCTCTGAGACGAATCCCAGTTGGGAGGTCTTCCTGGCCCCACCTACCTGTTCCCTTCCCGGGAGGGGCTCAGAAGAAAGTGCCAGGCAGGAAGGAGAGGCCCCAGCCACAGCCCTTTCCTGGCCGCCTGGGCACAGCTGGGCTGCCAGCCAGCCTGTAGCCCTGAGGCCTGAGCACCGAGTGGCAGCTTCACACTGGGGAGTGTGCTGGGCTCGTGTCCTCTGGCACTGAGCAGGGCCTCAGGGGCATCAGTCTGGGGCACCACCTGTGTCTGCTCCAAAGTGTAGGCCCTGCTCGTTGGAGCCCCTGTGGGCTGTCTGAGGTCTGAGCAGGATGGTGGAAGGATAGAGGGCCTCTGCCAGGAAGGGCCCTGAGTCCTAGATGTGGCTAAGGAACCACCTGTGTGGCTGTGAGTGGGGTACCACCCCCTCTGGCCTCGAGACTGCACCCAGAGAAAGGGCACCCAGCCAGGGGCTGCTGGGCAGGTCCTTAGAGGGAAGGCCCTCCTCCCGGCTGCCCTGGGGCCTGGCACCTCATGGCTGCTCAGAGAGGTGGACAGCCTACCCAGGGCCCTTGCATAAACCTGAGACACAACTGTACTCAGTCCCTGTCACCCGACCCTGCCCCTGGACAGGGCTGGTCATACCCTCCCCCAAACTAGGGCTGAGCCCAGGCATCCCCTCACCACCCTCTCCTGATACCCACCATCTGTGCCAGGCCACGCAGGGGCTGGTGGGAGCATGTCAGGACTCCTTCCCCAGTGGCTGGAGCTCCAGTGAGATCCACAAAGTGGGGAATAGCATGCCAGGCCGTGGGAAGAGCAGTACAGCAGGAAATAGGAAAGGGCATTTCCTTGGTGTGGGGCCTGTAGGCCTGGGGCAGCGGTGCCGCCACACCCTCTATTAGCACTGACAAGTGGGACTGACTGGCTGCCCTGGAGTTTCAGGCACAGGCCCTGCACCTCTTTCTCCAGCATCCTTTCCCAGAGCTCCTCACAGCTGGGAGGAGGCTGCTGTCATCTCCTGCAGACGCAGCCGGCTGAGCTGGGCCTCGGCTGCAGGGAGCACGGCTGTGGGAGGCACCTGGGGGCTGGTTTGGGGAGAGAGCTGGGATCCTGGGCCCGGGTGGGGGATTGAGGGAGGCAGGAAGGGACAGCTGCCATCCCCGGAGCTCAGCCTTCTGGGGTCTCCTCACAGGCCCTTGCACTGAGTTCCTCAGGAGTAAGAAGATGGAGCCAGGAGGTAGGTGACGCCTGGGCCCTTGGTGTGGGCTGGGAGCCTCCTTCTGAATGTCCCATCTACTGGGGCTGGGGCAGAGTACAGCTCCCTCTGGAGGGGACTGCGTGGTGGGCAGGCCTCCCAGAGCCCAAGGCCCCCAGCCCTGCAGCTGCCACTGTGTGTCTGCAAGACCACTTACCCTGCTCCTGAGAGGCCCCACTCAGTGTGACCAGGAGGCAGACAGTCCCTGCTGACGTAGCCCCAGGAAAGGCCAGACCCCGACAGTGCACGCTGGGTGGGGCTGAGGGGTTGAGGGGATGAGGGGTTTCTAGCCACCTCCAGGGACCCCCAGGACACTTCAGATTTGGCCCAAGGGCCTTGCCCAGGCCCCTGTCAGGAGCTAGGTGCAGCTGAAGCCTGGTCCCCGCTCTGCCGCCCGTTCCCTGCAGACTTGGCTTCTCTGAGGTCTCAGCTGGAGCAGGGGGACTGGTCAGGGCACAGAGCAGCCCCGTCTTCTCCCTTACATGCAGTGCCCCTTGCCTCTGCCAGGCTGCTGGCCCTCTGGGAATCTTGTCAAGGTCCCAAGGTCACCCCGTTGCCCAGATAGCTGAGCCTGGTCTTGGGTAGGGCCCAAGGTGGCTGGGAGCCGGCCAGGCTGTGTCAGTTCAGCCCTGACACACACCTCTCTGCCTGGGAATGGTGGTGTACAGCACACCCCCGGGCTTCCTGGCTGGGGAGCCTGGCCACATGCCAAGTGAGGGCTCAGCAGCCCCACAACCTATCTGCTCCCGGACCCAGAAGCTTGGCTCAGTGTGTACGGGGCTGTGTGGGAGCCCCATGGCTGGAGTCTCATGGTGGGTTGGGGGTGCCTCCCGGCTTCAGACTCCCCCTGCCACCCCACCCACGACAGAGAGGCACCTGGCTGTGCACAGGGCTGTGAAATCTGCTCGTCCGAGGTTTGTCGAGCACTCACTTGGCAGCAGGCCCTGTCAGTCGGCACGGCCTGGGGGCCCTGGGGTGGAAGTGGCCCCTACACCCGCACCTGCCCATGGTCACAGTGTTCCCTGGCCCGTGTGCCGGCAGATGCCCTTGGTGAGAGACGTGACGTGGACATGGGGACGCATGGTGTATGAATGTGTTTATACCAGTTCGACAGTTTACAAGGTGCTGTACAGGTTGCTAACTCCGTGACTCAAGTCTGTCCTGCTGACCAGAGTCCTAGCTATCACCAGAAAGCCGTCCCCTGACACCAAAAAGATCCAGAAAGGGGGTGCCCAGGGCTGCAGAAACCAGTCCATCTCAAGGGGCAGGGGAGGGGCCCTCTGTAGAGTGCGGGGCCCCTCCCACAGCACCCCTCTCACAGCACACCAGTCTCTCAGGCCCCTGGCAGCAGAGCGGTGTTGGCCTCCACGCTGGAGTCGCCTGGTGAGAATGGGTCCTCGTGGAGGATGGACAGACTGCTCGGCAATGTGGCCACCATGGTCCCGCGGTCAGGGCCCCTGAGGCACGTGCTGCCCACGAATCTGGAGGTCCTGGGCCCTGCCAGGGTCGAGGTCCCACCAAAGGAGGAGAAAAGTCTCCTGAGCCACGTGGTCAACATGTCGGGCACCGGGCCACCGAGTCACTGTGTGCAGAGCAGTGAGGCACCCAGGCCTCCCCGACCTCTGGACCAGCCACGTCAGGGCTGCAGAGGGCTTCCTCTCCTCCTCCTCCTCCTCCTCCTCCTCCAGCTCCCCGATCCTCACGTCTTTCCCAAAATAGAAGACCTGCAGATTTAAACAGGCCCGGCCCTTGGTTATTCTTCTCTCCAGTGTGTGACCTCCTCAGCAGGTGGCCTCCCACCCCAGGTGGCCTTGTGCCATGTCCTTGGCTCAGGCCCACCAATGTCGGTCACTTCAGCCTGCCACTCGGCTGTGCCAATGGGCTGAACAAGCAGAAGGTGGTGCATGCCTTACTTCTGGCACAAGGATGGGGGCTAGGGGTTCTAAGCCCCGGGGACATACGTCTTGATCGCCTCCAGGGGCAGCCACCAGCCATGGCAAGGTCATGGTCCCAGCCTCCTCTTCTATCCAGCCCTTGAGTTCCACCCTCAACCCAGGGTCATGGCCTGACCTGTGCTCTGTCCTCAAGAGCTGGGGACTCCCAGGAGGTGGATGAGCCAGGCTTGATGAAGCCCGGGAGCCCTGTCCAGGCTCCAAGCACCCACCCCCTCCCCCAGCCCACCCCCACTCCTGCCGGGGCACACAGACTCACCTGAGAGATTTCCACCTCTCTTTTTCTGTGTGGTTCTCTGGGCTCTCACTTTCATAAGAAGCCAAATAAAGACCTAGCCAGAAAATGAAGTGAAATTACCCAATTATGGTTGATGATAATAACCTGTTCTACATGGAGAGTGTTACAATTAAATTTGCGTTGGGAGATAATTGTGGACTCGCAGGCAGTTGTAGGAAGTAACACAGAGCCATGCACTGGGTGCCCAGTGTTTCAGAATGACAATCACTTGCAAAACCTCAGGGCAGGATGGCTGGGGGAGCTGACACCGACGCCCCCAAACCCCACCCACAGCAGAGCGTGCCTCCCACCAGGAGCCCTCCTGTGCCCTTTATAGCCGCGCCCACCTCCCTCCCATTTCCCTTTCCTAACCCCTGGCAACCACTAATCTGTCCTCTCTGTCATTTCAACAATGTGACAGATGGAGTCGAACAGTATGTAACCTTTTGGGACTGGCTCTTCTAGCAGAATTCTCGGGAGCTTTGGACGTCGGCCGCTGCCCTGTGCTGCGCAGCGCTTGGCTCGGCGGTGGGGGCACCAGCGGCTGCCCGACCACCCCCTCGGTTTTGGGGAGTGGGGGGTCGTCCGCGCTGCTCCCCAGTCGGTGGACAAGCTGCGTCTGGGCTTATGTGTGAGCATAAGGATTGCTTTCTCTGGGATAAGTGTGTAAGAGTGCAACTGCTGAGTCATATTTAGTTGTGTACTTAGTTTTATAAGAAATTTTGTTTAGTTCTACATCCTAAATATTTTCTCTGCTTTTTTCATAGTTTTACATTTGAGTCCGTGATCCTTTTGAGTTGATTTTTGTTTAAGTGTGACCCTTAGGTCAGGGTTAATTTTTGGGCCCGCGGAAGTCTGAACACCCCGCACCGAGGGTTGAGAAGGCTGTCTTCCCCCGCCTGACCCGCTTTTTCGGCCCTGTCAACCCCGGGCCCGTCCTGGGGCTCTGTCGCGGTTCCCGCATCTGTCCTGCCACTGCCCCACTGTTTCTGTCACTGTGGCCAGAGAATTTTGGCCTTGATACTGGGTAGAGTGATCCTTTCCACTTTATTCTTCCCCCCTCCAAAATTGTTTCAGCTATTCTAGGCCTTTTGTTGCTTCATATAAATTTTAGAATAAACTCGTCTCTGTCTACAAAAATATGTTTCTGGGATTTTGGTAGGAATTGCATGAAACTTGTGCTTAAATCTGAGAAGAAGAATTCGTATCTTTGCTACGTTCAGTCTTTCAATCCATGAACAGCACGTCTTTCCGTACATTCAGCTCTTCTCTAATTTTTCTCATCAGGATTGTGTCATTTTTAGCGTATGAATCTCATACATGTTTTCGTTAGATTCACGCCTACTTCATTTTTTGGAGCAATTATGAATGGTACTGTATTTTTAATTTTGGTGTCTTCATAGGCATTGCCAGCACACAGAAATACAGTAGACTTCTGCACTTTTATCTTGTATTCTACAACTTTTGCTGAGCTCACTAAGCTCCAGGAGTTTTTGTAGATTCCTTGGGATACTTTTACTTCTGCAAATAGGGATGATGTTAATTCTTCCTTTCTGAGCTGTATGTCTTTTAAAAACTTTTATTGAATGTATTGGGGTGACATTGGCTAATAAAATTATATAGTCAGGTGTATGATTCTATAATGTATCATCCTATTATTGTAGTGTGTGTTCACCACCCCAAGTCTCCTTCCATCACCATTTATCCCTCCTTTACCATCTTCTGTCTCTCCCCCTTCTCTCCCCCAAGTCATCACCATACTGTTGTCTGTGTTTCCCTTTCTTGCCTTACTTCCTTGTCTTTCCTTATTGTACACACTAGGTCTTCCATTACTATGTGGAATGATAGTGATGAGAGTAGATGTCCTTGCCTGTACTGATCCTAGTGAGAAGCATTCAGTCCTTCTCAACCGAATATAATGTTAGCTGAAGCGATTCTGCAGATGCAGTTTGTTAAGTTGATCCATTTCCTTCTAGTCTTATTTTTCTGAGAGTTTTGTCCAGGCATGCATAATGGAAGTTGTGAAATGTGCCCTGGTTGGTGTGGCTCAGCTGCTGGAGCATCGTCCCACAAACCAAAAGGTCGCCAGTTTGATTCCGAGGTCAGAGCACATGGCTGGTTTGTGGGTTTGGTCCCCATTGGGGGCGTGTGAGAGAAAACCAATGGATGTTTCTATTGCACACTGATGTTTCTCTCCCTCTCCTCCCTCCCTTCCCCTCTCTCTAAAAATAAAGAAATAAAATTTAAAAAATCTGCGAAATGTTTTTCTATGATTGATATAATCAAGTGGTTCTCCTTCAGCTTGTTAATATGGTAGATTACACTGATGATTTTCAAATATTAAATAGCCTTGCATCTCTGGAAAAAAACCACTGTCATGATGATAATTATTTTTATATATTGCCCAATTACATATGCTAATATTTTATTAAGGAATGTTTCTACCTGTATTCATGAGGGGTATTGGTTTCTATTATTATTTTTATACAGTCTTTATCTGGTTTGGTATCAGGGTAACACTGACTTCATGAAATGGATTGGGAAGTTGCCTGTTCTATATTTTTAAAAGAGATTGTGCACAATTGGTATTAACTCTTCTTTAAGTGTTTAATAGAATTCTCCAGGCATTTCATTTTTGGCCATTTTGAAATTACAAGTTCAATTTCCTCCATAGTTATAGGGCTATTCAAATGATGCATTTCATGTCGAGCTGTGGTAGTGTGTGTTTTCCAAGGTGACCCGTTTCACTTCACCAGTCACATGTGTGTGCACGGTGCTGTTCACGGTGCTGCCCCACTAGCCTGTCAGTGTCGGCGGCGTCTGCAGTGGTGCCCCGTTCATTCTCGATATTCGCAAGTTCTGTCTTCTTTTTTTCTCTGTCAAGAGGTTCTTTGCTAGAGGATGGCAATTTTACCCTTCTTTTCAAAGAACCAGCTCTTTGTTTAATTGACGTTCTTTATCGCTGTTTTGTTTCAATTTCACTGACTTCTGCTCTCCTGTGCTCTCATTTCCTTCCTTCTGCTGGCTCTGGATTCATTTCGCTCCTCTTTTTCTAGGTGCTAGAGATGGGAACGTGGATGATTGATTTGAGACTTCCCCTCTTTTTCCTAATATATGCATTCACTGCTGTCTACTTCCCTCTCAGTCCTGCATTAGCTGGGTTCACAAATTTTTACTGCATTTTCACTCAGTTCAATTTTTTTTTGTTTTTCTGGAAGCTTATTTGATGCATGGATTATTTAGAAATGTGCTGTTTAGATTCTACGTGTTTGGAGATTTTTCTGTTACATTATTTATTTCTAGTTTGATTCCACTGTGATCTGAGAACAAACTTTTTATGATTTCAATTATTTTAATTTGTTGTTTATTTTATGTGCTCAGGATATGGCCTATTTTAGTATATGTCCTGTGAGCAATTGAAAAAAATGTGTATTCTGTAAATGTATAGTATGGAGTATTCTATAAATGTCAGTTATGTTATTTGATGTCATTGGTGAGCTCTTTGTTGATTTTCTGTCCAGTCGTTCCATCGATTGTTGAGAGGGGCACTGAAGTCTCCAACTGTAACTGTGCACTGTTTGTATCTCCTTTAGTTCTATCAGTGTTTGCTTCATAAATTTGCGACTCTGTTGTTTGGCAGACACACAGTTAGAATTGCAATGTCTTCTTGGCAGGTTGACCCTCTAAATAATACCCCTGTCTCTGGAAATTTTCTTTCCTCTGAAGTATACTTTATCTGATATTAATATTGCTATTCCTGCTTCCCTTTGGTTGCTTCCTCGTTTCTAACCTTTTAACCTGTCCATATCATTATATTTGAAATGAACTTCTTGTAGGCAGCATAGCTGGGTCATGCTTTTTGATTTACTCTGCTGATCTTGTGTTTTGCTTGGTGTAGTTAGACCATTTACATTTAGTATAATTACTGATCTGTTAAAGCTTGAGTTTGCTAACTTATTTATTGTTTTGTTTTCTGTTTGTTCTCTCTGTGTTTTGTTTTCATCTTTGTTTTCCTGTGGGTTACCTGGCAATCTTATAAAATTCCATCTTGATCTATCTATAGTAAATTCCTGAACAGCATTCCCACTGGACACAGGATTCTGGCTTGCTGGTTATTTTCTTTCAGCACTTGCACTTGAAAACTGTGCCACTGCCTCTGGCCACAGCCATTTCTGACAAGGAATCTGATGTCATTTGGATTGTTTTCCCTTACGGGTGAAATGTCATGTCTCTCCCAGTGCTTTAGGATGTGTTTCTTTTTCTTAAGTTTCCGGAAATTTGGCTACAGTGTGTCTTGGCATGGTTTCCTTGGGTTTATCCTCTTTGGGTTTACTCAGCTTCTTGAATCTGTGAGTTTATGACTTTTCCAAATCTGGGCAATTTCCAGCCATTATCTCTTCAAGTACTTTCCCACATCGTCCTCTTGTCCCCACGTCCCCAGATGCTGTGACAGGAGTGGCAGATGTTTGGTTGCAGCCCCACGGGCCCCCGAGGCTGTGTTTCATAATTTCCATGGTTTTACCTTCTCGCTCACCGATTCGTTCTTCTGTGCTCTTCATTCCGGAGTCGAGCCCATCCACCCAGGTTTTTATTGCACTTACTGTATTTCTCAGTCCTCAAATTTCCTTTTGGCTCTTATATTTTCTGTTTCTTTCCTGAGATTTTCTATATTTTCGTTTGTGTCAGAGATCCTCAAGGCTGACTGGATTGCTAGGCAGCCCTGCCCGGGGAGGCTAGGAGCTGAAGGCAGGCAGAGCTTTTCTCAGAGGCTTTGCATGACCCAGCTGGTGCTGAGTACCACTGAGTTCCCTTCTCTCGCTTTTCTTCACTTCTGTGGTTCGGGAGGCACAGGAGAAAGAAAGGGTCAGAGGGAAGGTGCCCCTTTTGTAAGGGAGCTTTAGGAGGCCCAGGCTCTTATCTGTGTGCTCACAGCCGAATCACTACCTGGCACGTAGCAGCCTCTCTAGAAACTCTGTTGTCTCCAGGAATGAATGGCATGCCCCTCCCTCATCTCCTCCCTGTCCCTAGACCCCTTCTGCTCCTCTCCGAATGTGCCTTTGACACGCTCGCTTGCCCACTGTCTGCTGGCCGATGACGACAATAGCCATAATCACTGGTGTTGTAGGTGGAATAACGGCCCCCAGAGACTCCCAGGGGCTCATCCCCAGAACCTGTGAAGATGTTCTCTTCTATGGCAAAAAGGAACTTCGCAGGTGTGATTACGGTAAGAATCTGGTGCTGGCCTCATGGTTCGGTTAGTTAGAGTGTTGGCTCAATATGCTAAGGTTGTAGGTTTGATCTGCCATCAGGGTGCACACAAGAATCAACTAATGAATGCACAGATAAGTGGAACAACAAATTCAATGTCTCTGTCTCTTTCAAAAAATTCAGTAAATGAAAGCATTTGGAGATGGAAAGATAATCATGGATCATCACAAATGTCCTTCAAGAAGGAGATCGAGGGAGCCGTGACCACAGGGGAGAGGAGACGGTGTGCTGGGGGAGGTTGGAGTGATGTGCCCTGTGGGTGGAGGAAGGGGCGTGAGCCCAGGGCCACAGGCAGCACCGGAGGCTGTAGGCGGCCAGGAAACAACTCTCCTCCCAGAGCCTCCACAAATAACCGGTTCTGCCGACACCTTGATTTTTGCCCAGTGGAACCGATTTTGGACTTCTGACTTCCAGAACTGAATGAGGATCACCCTGTGTAGATCTGAGCCACCAGCTCTGTGGGGATTTGTTTCAGTGCCAACAGGAAACTGATACAGTCAGTGTCAGTGGATCGTGGTCCTATGGGCTTTGCTGTGCCAACTCAAGAAAATCTCCCAGTGGCCCCGGGAAGGATGTTCTCACATGACCCCAGTTAATAGATGCAGCAGAAGAGGCTCAGAGAAGGTGAGGGATCTGCCCAGGGTCACAGAGCTTGCTGGGGTGGGAGCAGCCCAGGCTGGTTCACCCACCAGGCTATTGAGCTTCTTGTGTGAAGGGACTCCAAAAAGTTACTAGGTCCAAAATGTAAAAAAATAAAATGGCAAAGTGGAAAGTATTAACAATTAAAAAGCAAAGTCACTAGAAATTCCTTCTTTCTGATTTTTTCTTTTTGATAGAACATTTTCTCTGGGGCACAAGTGCTGAGCAGGAGGCTCCCAAGGGGGTTCACAGGTCCTGGATCCAGGGAGCATCTCACCATGGGGTCGCACTGCGCCACCAGGAGGGGCAGCTCAGGCCCCAATGGCCACGTGGTTCTTCAGCACTTTCTCTTCCTGAACCAGGGAGCTCCTGGAGTTCCCTCACTGAGCAAACTCTCCGGCAAATCTGTTGTATTTAACAAATGACCAGGCAGAAATGCTGATTTTCTGGAGGGGACAGACATTTACAGCACTCTGAAGAAAAGATGCCTCCTCTGGTGCTGGTGTGTATCACACCCACACTCATACATGCACACCAGCTACAGAACGACATCTTCACATGGGCCCTGGGAAGGCAGTACTTATCGTCACTCCCACTTTTCTGGTGTGTAAGTGGGTCAGACACAAGGTACTCCAGGCTTGTGGTGCCCAACTGCCCCTAAACTATCTCCAGGGAGAAGTCTGGACCTGGGGAGTCCAGCCTGCAGTTCCCTGGCCCTGGCCAGTGCTCTGAGAGTGGCCAGCGCCCAGCCAGGGAGGGGGCAGCCTTCTTGTTCCCTCCCAGAGCCAGCAATGTGGGCATGGCGTGCTGTGCTCAGAGCAGGGGCCCTGACTGACAGTGTGACCCAGAGGCCACACAAGAGTCCCATTGCCCAGGAGTTGTGGGGCAGGGGCCACCTTACCGTCCTCGCTGAAGACAGGGGCAGTGTACAGGTAGTGGGTGATGCTGGGGTCTTGCTCGAAGGGACACTCCACTTGTTTCCATGTAATGAACTCCCCAACCTGCTTGGCCAGCTCCAGAAACTTCTGCCCGGGTCACAGAGACGAGATGGTTGCACTCCACTCCCAGGGCCTCGACAGCACCGGGGAGAGTGGGGCCGGCCCTGGCAGGCTTCTCTGGTCCCCTCAGGGCGAGCAGGATGGGACAAGGGCAATAAATGGCAGCATCATGGGGCAGTAAGCTGGGTGTGTGTCACCTCTGCTCATGCCCTCCAAGGGATCAGCAGCGCCTGACACCGGGGACTCGCCACGTGTCGCAGAGGCAGGGTGGGTCAGGTCACTGCCCTCAGCAGGCAGCGCCTCTAGCTACTTCAGCCTCATTCTGTTTGTGGATGTGGCTGTCCTACTGATGCCACTTTTGTTTGTTTAAAGAGCACGCAAATAAATTTAAATAAATGTATTTAAGGAACATTTAAGTAAATGCATGGAAGTAAAATTTGTAAGAAAAATTTAAATACATTTATTTAGGTTGAAAAAAAGTAAGATTTTAAATAAGTAGCAGCATCTATTCATGACTGGGTGGAAGCCCCATTCCTGGTCTCCTCTGATGGGCCCTGGGCCGGCCCCGCCCCCTCTGAATCACCTTGCTGTCTTGCCTCTAGCCCCCCAGACTCAGGAAAGTGAAAAGGAAAATGCTCCCACATCTGGTGTGGCGGGGAGCTGGGGGGCTACCTGAAGCTCCAGGCGCTGGAACCCCTGCAGCCTCTCTCAAGCCCCGCCTATTCCACGACACACCCAGCCTGGACACTGCAGCTGGACTGCAAGTCCCCGCTGGCGCTCTGGGGGGCCAGGCCTGCAGGGGTGGTTGTGTGAGGCAGAGGGTATCTGCTGGGTGCCCGTCACCAGAGAACACCTGCAGAGCCCTTTCTGGGCTCCCAGCATGCCCACCTAGCTCCCTCATTCTACTGGTCCGGCTCTGGTCTCACAGGACGGCCCAGGACCAACTGCCTCGGGAGCTGGGGGCTGGAGGGCCTGTGGGTTGGGGCAGCTCTGCTGCAGGGTGAGTTCCCTCAGCATGACTTCAGGTCGCCTGCCATCTGGGTTGTATGTGCTGGCCACTTGGAGCCCCAGGTGCTGGCTGGGTCCGGAGCGGGTGGGGAGACAGAGCGGCACAGTCGCCTGGCTTCTGAGGAGCTGGGGACTGGAGCGCTGGGACCCAGGATGCCCAGCCTCTTGTGCGAGGGCCTCCCTCCGCCTGGGGGGTTAGGGGGCTTCTGGGAGGAGAGGACCCTGCGCTGACAGAGGTGAGTGTGGCTCAGGGAGATGTCGTTTTCCCAAGTGCCCACTTTGTCCTTCATCCCACTGCTTCCTCCTGCTGCTCGGGTCCCTCCTTGGAGGGGCCTCCCCGACCACGCACGGCGCCCCTGGGCAGCGGCACAGCACCTGCCAGCTGTCAGCCTGGGGCCTGTCAAGGGCTGCACGTCACTCTGCTGCACCTGCGCTGGTGTGGAGACCCCGGGAGCCCGCCCTGTTCGCCTGGCAGTCAGCCCGCCCCTTGCCCTGGGGGCTGTGGTGCTGGCCTGCCCAGCTGTGGCCCTACCTCAAAGTTGATGTGCCCGTTGGGGAGGCGGTTGGCACAGCCCTCGTTCAGGAAGTAGATGTCTTTGATGAGCAGGCTGAAGAAGGGGATGACGATCTGGAAGGGACAGGGTGCAGGTCAGCCCTGGCCAGCGGCACTGGCCCAGGGACGTCAGGTGCATCCTTAGGACACAGAGGCAGGAGAGGATTCCTGGACACAGCTGGCCAGCCGCACGGGGTCCCGGCTACGTGGTGTGTCCCGCAGGGACAACGTGGATGCCACTCGGGCAGAGGCCCAGGCCCGCTCACTGGGCCCAGCCTGCTTCACCAGCCCCTGCCCCTCTCGATGGCTGAGCCCCCACTGCCAATGCTGCTCCACCTCGGGCTGGCGGGGTGGAAGGTGCACAGCCCCAATGCCCCTGGACCCTGCCTCCAGTGCCTGTCGGGAGGGACAGTGCACACGTTAAGTCCGAGTGCCATGGGGCACCTGCTGTGACATTCTGCGGCCTCCTCTTTAACATACATTTAACAACTTATCATTTTCTGTGTTTTCTGATGCTGAAGACCTGAGCCTGCTGCACTGTGATGCGGCCAAGTGCTCCCTGCTTGGGCTCCTGAAGGTTTAGCGGCGGCGGGTAGAGCCCACGCTTCTGTCGGGGTCCTGCCTCTCCCTCCCTGCTCCGCCTGCCCTGAGGGTCTGAGAACACCACTCCAGCTCAGACCGCTCTGGGGAACCAGCTGGCTGCACCCCGCGGTTGTGGGGTGAACTGTATCCCCCCAACCCAACAGGTACATCGATGTCCCAAGCCCCGGTGCCCATCAGTGGGACCGTATTTGGAGAGAGTTAAGACAAGGTCATGCTGGCGATGCTGGGTCCAGTCCAGGGACTAATGTCCTTGCAAAGAGAGGGGGATTTGCACACACGTAGGAAAGACGGCCATGTGGAGATAGAGGCAGAGGTGGCAGCAATGTGGCCACTGGCTAGGGAACTCCTGAGTCACCAGAAGCCGGAAAGGCAAGGAAGGGTCGTCCCTGAGAGCCTCTGGAGGGAGTGCAGGCCTGCCTGCCTTGCCCATAGTCTTGAGCACTGAGAGAGGACACCCTTCTCTAGCCACCCAGCTGCGTGCTCAGCCCTAGCATGTTAGCGCGCTGGTCCACCACCAGGCACTAGGCCCTCACACTGTGGTTGGTGCAGTGCTGAGCCTTCTCCCGCACCCCCCCCCCACTGCCGCATCCCAGGCCCAGGTTGGTGTGTGAAGGCCGAGCTGGGCCCAGTGGGCAGAAATGCTGGGACAGGGAGTGGGTTAAGGGCAGAGGGACTCTGAGGACACCAAGGGCTCCCCGAGGCCTTGATCCAGGCTTCCTGGAGGTGCCAGAGCTGGTCCTCAGGGTGGCAGAGCTGTCCACGAGCAAGCACTTCTCACCACTCCCGCCTGTCCACGTGGGCCCGGGCCCACCCTACCCAGCTCTAATGTCCCAGCTGGTCTCCCTGCCTGGACTGCACTATAATCCCACTGCCCTTGCTTTCTGAAGCTCAGCAGCTCCACCAGAAGCCCACTCAGCCTGCAGGTCACCCAGAGAAGTTGAGTAGAGAGGACCTGTGATGGAGACCGGAATGGGGGAGGTGGGGATAGGGCAGTGAAGACAGGAGCTGGCCACGGGCAGGAAGAAAGCACAGAGTGACTGCCAAAGCCTCTGGGCCTTAAGCTGCAGCTGCAAAGGCACTGGGAGGGGCTGTGAGAGCATCTTGCAACCAACCTTCCTTCCTTCCTTCCTTCCTTCCTTCCTTCCCTCACTTCTTCCTTCCCGACATCATTCCTTCTCTCTATCCATCCCTCTGTCCTTCCTTTCATCCACTCCTCCACCTATGCATCCACACCTCTGTCCACTCTCCAGCCTTCCATCCATCTGGGAAGCACCTTCTGTGGGCCCCACCCACAGTCTGCCCCTCTCCAGAGGTTAGAGGTGAATGCAGTGAGACTGAACACATGGCTCTGTAAGTCAGCCGCCTCTAACACCAGACCTCAACACGCAGAGTCTCAGTGCCCCACCCAGAGCTGGAACAGGAGGTCCCAGTGCATCTGCTAGGCCACGGCCACCGGCCTCGGTGCAGACTGAAGAGAAGCAGTGCAGAGCACAGAGTCACAACTGATGCCGTGGATGCAAGGCTGCAGCCACCTCCCAGGCCCTGTGGCTACCTTGCGGAGCCTGTGCCCCGGGGAACAGGAGGCACTGGTGCTGCGCAAAGACCATACGACTCGGAGCCGGAGCCACACAGGTTAGAGTCTGGCGCCTGGCCCTGCTGCCTATCGCCTCATGACTGTGCTCCTCTCAGGGAAGTGGTGACGCTGAAATCCACCCCACAGAACAGTTGTTGGAATTAATGGGGCTGGGGGCCTGCAGCTCTCCTGGAATCGGTGCTCCGTGAAGTGAGGTTCCTGGTCCTGCTGCCCATTTCCGGCTTCCTGGCTGGGGGTAGGGGGTGGGCACAGGCTCCCTGTCCTGGGGTTGGGGCCCCCACCTGCTCAACTCTCCTGGGTCCGTGCCGGTAAGTGCGCGCAGCTTGAGCAGGAAGGGCCAGTCGGCCAGGAGTGTGCGCGTCTTGGCCAGCACCCCAAGCCTGGCTACTTGTGTCTGCCCCGTGCAGTTCCAGAGTGGCTGAGAATTCTGAGAACGGCAGCTTGTCCTATGGCCCCCCCAGGGGCTGGAAGCAGACCTGCACAAACCCTGCAGGGACCTGGCCCCGCCAGAGTTCCCACAGCCAGCCAGACCCCAGCCCCTGCCGGCGCTGGTGTGTGCTGTGCACAGCAATGAGCAAGGCTGGTCACCCCGGCTGGTGACAGGCTTTAACCCAGAGGGTCCCCGCAGTCCCAAGGCCTGTGGGTGGCTTCTTGTATTAGAGGCTATAGGAGAATTTGGAGCAACTGAATTGATCTGTGAAGAGGCCGTTTCAGCAGGAAGCTCAGGCCAGTCATGGCCAGAAATGCCGCTGGGACCTGAGGCCACATCTCTGAAGGTACTGAGGTTAGAATTAGGCGGTGTGAGACCCTAAGGACTTGGCACCACATTTTGATCGAAAACAGAAGGGACTCCAAGCAACGGAGCTGTTCAGGCCCCCGGCCTACCTTCTCCCGGCTGCTGTGAGCGGTCAGTGAGCGGTGGGCGGCTCCGCGCAGGGCCGTCCTGTAGTTGCAGAAATTCCCAGTGGGATCCATCTGGTGCTGGAAGGAGACAGGGGCGCAGTGGGTGGCTGTATCTGAGGGCAGCCAGTGTCTGCGGGCTGCTCAGCAGCCTTACTTACCTCCAGGATGAAAAACTTGGCAGTCTTCACTTTGGCCCAGGTCTTCTTCAGCCTAGACACGGGGCTCATGTTCATGCCGGCTGGAGGAGGAAGGGCCACGCTGGGGAGGGCCGCACAGCCCAGGCAGAGCCTGGGCAGGAGGCCTCCGTGGGCCCCAGGTGGCCCGGTCCCTAGAGCTGCACCCTGACCGGGGCTGAGGTCTGCAGCGGCCTCAGCCGTCAGACAGCAGGGAGATGCTGTGCTGGGGTGGGCCTGGCTTCTGCATGCGCAGGCCCTTGTCCCAGGCCCCAGCACGCTGGCCCCACTTGGTGTCCAGGTCCTGCTCTGGGCCCCTCTTCTCCCTGGATCTGGGGACATGCTGCCAAACCCTCTCCAAGCACCCTAAGGGGGCTGAGCTTGTCTCGACATGAGCACCTTCCCTGGACCTTTGGTGCTCACCCTCTGCACATAGGAGCACCCTGGTTTGCATCCCACCCACCTCCCAGGAGCCCACCACTCACAGACGATGGCCATGAGAGAGTTGAAGTTGCCGATGTTGAAGCACTCTCGGGCCACATCGATGAGGAACTCGATCACCTGGGCTCTCCGCTTCTTCTTGGATGGCTGGGGACAGAGCACCTGAGCCTCAGTGATGACGGGTCCCCTTCCAACCCTGACCCTGACAATGCTCTCTGCTCCCCCAGCCAGTCCCTCCTAATGGCTGAGATGTGTGATCTGGCCAGCCTGTGGCCTGAGGGCGCAGGGTCTCAAGCACACCCTGGGCGAGCCAGCACCAGCGGGCACTGGGGGTGGGGCCACAGGAGCCATCTCCACAGGGAGGTCCCTCTCCCCTGGGCTCAGCTCCAGTGCCCCCTCCAGAAGCAGAGAGCACACTCCTTGCCTCTCCTCCCTGCAAGGGGCCGGCTGTCCACAGGCAGGGCTGTGGGTGGGGCTTCACTCAGGTAAGCCCCCTGGGCTGGCTCGGGAACCCCAGGCCCCACGCTGTGCTCTTCTCAAACTGACAGGAGCAGAAGTGGCCTGCCTCCCAGACACGCCCAACCCCTTCGGAGAGCCACCTTTGCCCCGCTCTGTCCTTCTCAGGGCAGCAGGGTGACAGTGCTGTTGGCCTTGGTGTGGGCCCTGGGACAGGAAACTGCCACAGGCAGAGGCATTACAGGACTTCACCTCCGACCAGTCCTGCCCCTGCCCTGTCCTCCAGGACAGGTGTTCACACCATAAATACCTTGCACCCCAGGCTCTGTTGCAGCACCTGGTTCTGGAGAGCCCAGCCCAGCACATGTGCCACCTCCAATCTTTCCCGAGGAAAAGTGGCCCCCGGGCTTCCCCTGATGGTGAAGATGGGGCTCGGAGGAGGGTCCCTCCGCTGTACGGGACAGAAGAGGGCGTGCAGGGCTGGCTGGAGGGACCAGCTACGTGACATGCATGACCGGTTCAGACTGGCCGGGTCTTCCTCCTTCCTAGAAGCCAGAGACCTGGACTTTGATGGTGCAATCTCCCAGTTCTTACAGGCTGGGTTGTTTCTAATGCTAGACCCCGAGTGAGCCCAGCAGCATGGGCTGTGGCCCAGGCAGCCCAGGCACAGATGGGGGAGCAGAGAGGCCCTGAGCTCCTTCAGGGAGTGGTCTCCAGCACCCTCTGTCAGAGACCAGCAGACCTGTGCCAGGCTCTGCCCAGAGGGGAAATGTCACTGCAGGCAAGCCAGGTGACACCTGGTGTCCCAGAGGGGTGCCCAGCCTGGCCCTGGACTTTGGGATGGACGGGCTCCAGAAGCCCTTCTGGTCCCCCCAGCCCTGGCCATGGGCCACGCCAGCTCATGCTGGGCCTCCACGCACCATGCAGATCTCGGTCGCCACGAGGTAGCACAGTCTGTTGAACCACTTCACGTACGCCTCCAGGTTCTTGGTCTTGTCGCTGAAGCAGGGCTGGGAAGACGGAAGGACTGGGTTCAGCCGCTTTGTCAGGGATTTTTGGGACATGAAGTCAGTTCATGACCCTTGTAGGCAATTTGGAAAATGTTGAAACCCAAAATCATCCACCAGTACAAATGATTTGATGGATATCTTCCAGTCTTTTTTCTATGCACTCAAACATGTAACTTAATATGACGTATTAATATGATATGTAATTGTCCATCCTCATCATCCACAGACTCTGTGTTTGTGAGTCTATCTGCTCCTTAAAAACTCTTTTGTAACCCCCAGATTATACTCGCCTCGCATCCACTGTCACTCATGGCCACATGCAGAGTGGCACCAAGTCTGAGTCACCCGACCCATGCTGACAGTAAGCTCAAAGATACCCTGCCTTCCTACTTCAGCGCCCACACTGAAAACAAGCGTCCTCTCAGCCACGCATGAGGTGCTGTGGAGGTCTCCCTGCCCTGGGGGGGGCCTGTGCAGTGCCCAGGGCTGTCTCTGCATCCCTGTGCCCAGGAAGAGTGTGGTGTGCCCTAAGGAAGCACACGGGTGAGCGAGTTTTGTCCAGACGGGAGTCACAGTGCTGGTGACGATGAGTGCGACGTCACTGAATGACAAGGTTTATTAATTAAGGTGTCTTTACACAGAAACACGAGAGAACGAGGCTGTATGTTGACTGGCCGATGAAAATGTTGGTCTGCCCTTCGGAGCAAGGATACGTGCTGATTCCGTGCTCCCAGTGGGTTTCTGGGACACAACTGTCACTATGAATGATGGGAATCAGCTGTGTCTTTCTATATCTAAACAGGATCCGGCAGAAGTAACGCCTGCCTGAGTGTGGCTGGTAGGGCAATAATATGTGTGTGATACTGTCTAGTTTCAGTTTGAACATTTCACCTAAAGTGTCATGCAATGTGCTTGGGTGTGATAGTGCTATGTTACAGAATTGCATGCTTATGATTTTGTAATAAAAGGGTTTGTAATAAAAAAGAGGCGTTCTTTGCACCAGACACTGTGTGACTATATACGTACACAGTTACACAGGGTGCCCTACAGCAGCAGTTCTTGGGGTGTAATGGGGTCCCCAAGGGCAAAGCTGGTTCCCCCTTTACTCAGGCACTTCACTAAGCACCCCGCAGTAATGGTATTCCTTGACTGTCTGCATAGCCCTGCAGAGCCAGTGACTGTGTATCATGCACCTTCCTTTTGTTGTCACAAATGGCCACATGCTCTTTGTCACTGACAATGCATATTGGTGATTATTCCATACTTACAGCTGCTTTTATTCTCTTATAATAGTTGCGTAACATTCTACATATGGATATATTAAAATTTTTAGTCTAGTACCTATGAACGATAAGGTAGTTTGCTTCTAGCCTTAGGACATAATAAACACTATCCCAATTCTTTGTGCATACATCTTTGTGCGCATGGGTGTGCATACATGTAGAATGAAGTATTAAGTACAGCAAGTTGGGGTCCAGGATGTTGATGCTATTGCCACACTGCCCTCCAAAGTGGCTGTGCCAATTTCCCCCTGGCATGCGGGTGTCCCTTCCCTAAACAGATACAATGTTTAACCTTTGCTAATCCAAGGGGGGAAAATGCGAACTCCTGTTTAGTTTGCACTTCTTTTGTTAGGTTCAGGACAGAAGACACAATATTTCCAGTTCTGGCTAGCATATGATCCCACTGATCAGCACCAGGCGCCCTGCTGGCTGGGCTCTGAGAGGGGAGGGGCGGGCTCCGAATCGGTGTGCGGACTGTGTAGGGAGTGCTTGGCCCAGAGGCCACTCCAGCCTCAGAGGAAAGAGCAAGCGGCTTGACCTTCCCAGAGCAGCACGCAACAGCTGCACTTCCCCGAGTGACCGCTGGAGGGCACCCGTGTCCACAGCAACGCACCAGACAGGCAAGCGGGGTCCTTCAGCAGGAGGGGGTGGAGGGCGCCCTCCACCCTCCTCCCCACCCAGGGCCTCTGCTAACGGCTCCTCCGCCTTCGCTGGGTGGGTGAGTCAGCCGGGCACACCCCACCCTCTAAGGCTTCTGGGGGACTCAGGGCTGTCGCTGTCGAGAGTCTTCCCGCTGGGGCATGGGTGGAGCATCCAAGACTGTTGCCTGCCCTGGGTCCCTGGGAAGCTGGCCCAGCTGATGCTTGGGGATCTACCAGAGGGGCTAGTGGGTCCCAGCTGTTCAAGGGCCTTCTACCTTTGTGCTGGCCAGAGGGTCCTTGTTCACAAAAGCCTGGACAAACTCCTCAGGCCCTATGTGTCGCAGCCGCGCCTGTACAGGGAGGGAGAAGAGGAGTTGGGAGAAGTTATGGGGAGAGGTGTGCCCGCTGGGGGGCCTGACATGGTGCTCCTTTGGGCCCCCTGCCTCCCAGCCCACCCCAGGAGGGTCCCGGGCACCCGCCCTTCTCCCTGGAGCTCTGCAGCCCTGCTCTGGGCGTCACCGATCTCTGAGCGAGGCAGCCCTCCTGTCCCATGCCCAGGGGCTGCCAGCTCACAGGGAGTGCTTGTGGGAGGTGGTACCCCAGAAAACCAGTCTGGAAATCAGGCGATTGGTGACCCACGCCCCCCAGGGGTGGCCTGGTGGTTCAGAGTTGGGGTCAGAGTTGAATTCTGGCTCTGTCCCTTCTGCTGTGTGACTTCTGACATGCCCTTGACCTCTCTGGGCCTCAGTCTCCTCATCTGTGTAAAGGGAGTAATAATAGCACCTGCCTGGCAGATGATGGGAAGAAGAAATGAGAGTGCATGCAAGCGTGGAGTACAGTGCCTTGAAAACAGCGGGGACTCACAAGTGGTGGCGGTTTAACAGGAAAGGCACCCACTCCAACCTCCCCTCCCGGGGGTGGAGAGCCCTCTGCATCTCCAGAAACCCAGAATGCTGGGGGTGTGGCTGAGGCACCCCCATCACAAACAGGACAGACCATCTGGGCTCCTCTGGAAAGCAGGGGTGGGCAAAGTATGTCTGTGTGAGTTCTGGGTGGGGAAACCGAGGCCCGGGCAGAGAAGGCACTAGTTGTGGGAAGGTCACACAGCAGGTGGTGTCAGAGCCAGGATTTGAACGCAGTGCTTCTGTCCCGGCCTGGACTCTCACACTAGCCAGTGGTCAAAGCTAGGCAGGGCAGGCTGGCCCTTCTGTGCTCACACCAGGGTTGGTGAGAGACTGCTTTGAAGCCAGGGATCTCTGAGGGTGCCTGGATGGCCCTGGGGGCCAGACAGGAGGTGCTCAGCTGTGCCTGGCTCTGGGTCAGGCTGAGGGTGGTGTGGGCCTGCTCACCAGCTCCACGTGGGTCAGCTGTTGGGCCAGCACGTAGGGGTCACTGCAGACGCTGAGGAGCTCCCTGTGGATGGAGGCCGGTGGCTTGGTCCTGTAGGAGATGGGCTTGTCGCCGCCCAGCAGGCTCTCTGGCGCTGGGCCCAAGGCTGCTAGCTTCTGGTGCAGGGCCTGCAAGAGCTGATGCAGCCGCCTTCTATAGGTCTGCGTGGTGGGGAGAGGGTGCACCGGCCTGAGCACCCAGCTCTGCCTCTGCAGTCAGAGGCTGACAGGCCCCAGGCTGGCAGGGATGTGCCCGCACCTGCCCCCACCGCCCCACTGGCCCCCACTTGCCCCCACTTGCCCCCACAGGACCCGATCCAGGGCAGGTTGGGATTGGGGCCACAGTCAAGGCCAACGGGAGAGAAGGGTGCCAGTGGAAACTGGAGAGCAGACATTGGGGTGAGTGTCGGGGGTCCAAAGTCACCCCAACAGTCTGGGTGGTGGGGCAGTGCCGGGAAGCAAAGGGAGGGGAGCAGGGAGGTGTGGAGCGGCCCTGTCCCGGGCAGCTGGCCTCTTGCCCAGCTTAGCCTTCAGGCCGTGCTGGCTCCAGGCACAGAGCAGGCTGCCTGGGCCCGTGGAGTCCCTCGCCATGCAGCTTGGTGGGTGGGCTCGTCTTTCAGCCACGCTGGACTGGGTGCAGGGACCAAAGGCCGTGGCCCCACCCTCCTGCCCAAGGGGAAACTGGTAATTTCCCTCTTGGAGACCCCTCCACGCCCAGGAAAGGTGCTATCAGCCTGGCTGGATTCACTGAGCGAGATGCCCACATGTTCCCAAGAGTGTGGTCAGCAACCCACAAAAAGAGCCCCCGAGCTTGCCAACAAACAGCGCCCCCCTGCCCCTCCCCAGGTGGACCAAATCATCCGCAGGCCAAGGGGCTGGTAGGGAGTGGTGGCCCCGGCAGCACCGAGGTGGCAGGTAGCTCACATGGGCCCCGAGGCCTGGGAGGTGAACTGTGGGCACAGCCAGGTAAGTTCAGATCAGATGCGCGTTGGCCAGCTGTTTTGGGAGGCGGGGCATCTGGCTGGAGGGCCACATGTGTGGGGCACCTGGACAGCTCCTCAAGTCTCTGATGGGGCTCAGAGGGCCACCGACCCTGGACCTGAACCCCAACTCCCAGAGCCACAGGGTGCAGACCCAGAAAGCACCCACTGGTTAGCAGGGCAGCATGTGGGTAAACTGAGGTCCGACTCTCCTTGCCGTTGCCTGTGGAAGGCACGGCCCCTCTCAGCTCCACTGCATCCAAAACCCCAGGCCTTCGTCGGAGTGCCGGGAAGACAGGGAGCCAGGTCCACCCTTGGCGGCCTGGGTTGGCACCGTCGCTCGCCTAGGAGCCCTGGCGCCTCCATGGCCGTCTCTCTCCTTCACGCAGCCAGCTGTCTCTGGGGGGCTCCATTGGCCTTCCAGTCCACTCCCCCCACTGGCTCCACTTCCGCCAACCAGCGGGCGGACCCCAGCCTCCCAGGATGCCTGGCGTGGAGCCAGGGGCCATTTCTCAGGCTGCATCAGTGTTGGGTGTGTCGTCTTGGCTCTGGTGTCCCCACCTTGGGGTGTCTGCCGGCCTGTCTGCCCACGCTGTGCCCAGATGCTGGGGTCCCTCCTGTCTCCCCCAGTCCTCTCTTCCCCTTGCTCTGGACATCACTCCAGGGAGCCAGTTCACGTTCGTGGAGCCATTCAGTGTTCGTGGATTTACATGTGCGGCTTCTCTTCTGGTCACCAGAGCCGCGTGGCCCAGGGCCCACCTCGGTCTGGCACATGCGAGTGGAAGTCACGCTGTCCTCACCTCTGTCTCGAGGAAGAGCACCGGCCAGGCACACAGGCCTGCAGCTGTCTTCCAGGGCCCTCCCCGCCCTGCCACTGACCCTCTTGACTTTGCTTCCCTCCATGTCCATGCTTCGTCCTCCTCCATGGCCTCAGGGTCCTGGCTGTGGGCACATTCTTGGTGGCTGCAGTGGCTTTCTCGGGGCGGGGGGCCCTGTGTCAGCCTCTCTCCCCTGCACCGTGCTGCCAGTGGTCCGCTCGAAGTGCACATCTGACCCCTGCACCTACCTCCTTACAACGTCTCCACCTTCCACAAAAGCAAAGCCCTGCCTGGCCTGGAGGCCCCAAGGTCAGCAAGGGCCCCACAGGATGGCCTCCCCTCACCTGTGCTCAGGACACAGGCCACTATTCCTGTCCTCTGACCCTGCCCCCACGCCCCCAGGGCCTGGGCAGCCTTCTCCCCCTTGGCACGTCCTTCTCGTCCTCTGGTCCAGGGGCAAGCGTGTCCCTTCTTCACAGCCCCCACCCATGACCTGCTCGCCCATGTCCTGCCCCCACCTCTCTTGTCACTGTCCCCTCACACCGCACCAGCGGCGCTGCTCAGCCCCAGCATGAAGGGCAGGGCCCGGCTGGCGGAGGTGCCCACGCGTGGTTGCTGATGGGCGGACATGGCCTTCGCTTGCTCCCAGCCTGCCGGCCTCTTCAGGGTTGACCACGGAGTCCTCCTGGAGCCAAGGACACAGCAGGCCTGGGCCTGTGCTCGGACTGGACTGCACACTCACCAGCTTACAGAGACGCAGATCATTTAGCAGGACTTGTTTCTACTGAACCGACGCTCATTCCGAGTGACCCTTGTTTCCTGCGTGCTGATTCCCTGAGAGTCCCTCCGGTGGTGCCGACCTCAAGCTTAGTGGTTGCCTCTTTCCCAAATCTTCGAATCTGGCTCCCCTTCGGAATGTAAGGACTGACTGCCCTTCACCTAGATCTCCTTCCATTTTCTCGCCGATTCCTGCACCCGGTGGATAGAGGCCAGCATAGCCCCGGGGCATACCTGGGCCCGTGCAGAGTCCCACAGGGGAGCGGTGAGGCATTTCTCATCCCGGCAGCAGCCCCTGTTTCCCAGTGCCAGACCATGCCCAGCAAGGTGCAGTGACCCCTCGGGGCTCTCCTGCAGGCCTGGGAGGACAGGGTCTGGCCATCTTCTCCATCCACGTCCACAGAGCAGCCTGCTTGCTGCATGCACACTGTCAGGTTCAAGTGCAGAGGATGCAGCAGCAGCTCCCCAGGTGCCTCCAAGTTTGCCTGGATTGGGTGTTAGAACCCCTATTTCTGGCTAGACTGGGGGCCTCTGTTCTCTGAAGTTCTTGAAAGCCCCTCTCACCCCACCCTGAGCCATGCCAAGATCAGTATCTGGGGGCTGACCACCCCTGGCTCTTCCAAGCAGGAGCTCTGGACCTCCCGCCTATCTGTTCTCCGTGTCAGCCTTCGGCCTCCTGTGCCCTGGGGAGCAGCAGGAGGGCAGCAGGGTCAGTCCAGCGGGCAGGCAGGGCTGTGTGAGCCGGGGGAAGTAAGGTCAGGCCCCAGGAGGGCCACCCTGCACTGCAGCCTCCTCTGCAGGGGTCCAGGGGGTGTGACCAAGGCACTGCTTCCCTCTGGTCCCACCTCCCTTCCCTGGGCTCCCCCAGCCTCCCTCAGTTTTGGCACTGCATCCCTAAGCTAGAGCATACAGGGCTGGCTTCGACACACGCCTTGGCCCCCTGCCAGCATAGGGTAGCCCAGAGCACGAGTCTTGATGCAGTGGCCAGGTGCCAGGAAGGCCTCCGTGGGCACCCCAGTGCCCACAGGCATGAAGAATGGCCTTCCCAGCTACAGAGAGGCGGTGGGAGCACAGTGCAGACGGGTCTCCGGGGAAGGGGAGGGACGAGAGAAAGGTGTCACCCTTCTTGGCCACTCTGATGGGGAAGCCCCACCAGCCTGGCCCCGCGCGTGTGTGCAGGGCCCTCGCAGCCCTGCGCAGGAGGGACTGTCACCCTCCCTCTCACAGAAGTCGTTCAAGGCTCAGAGAAGTTAAGCCACTTGCCCAAAGGCCCACAGCCCCAGAAGCACCTGCGCTCGCCTCACTGTCACGTGCATGCATGACGCTTCGTGTCTCGTGACTCCACCCCGTGTGAGAACCTATTTACAGGATAATGCTGAAACAATTTTGGAGCAAAAACATGTCTGTGTTTAAAAATAACTTGTCAGGGGAAGTGTGTGAGGGGACTGGGAACAAGGTGGGTGGACTGGTAGTTGTTGAAGTTGGGGCTGGGTGCTCAGGAGTTTATGGCTGCTGTTCTCTGCATTTGCATCTGTTTGAAAAGCTCCATGAGGTTAAAAATAATCCCCGTACACTTGACTTTTGGAAAGAATTTGTTCCTCATCAGAGCTCACCTTAACCAAGAGCTGAAATAAGAACACAAGCGACTTTAGGGACTTTGCCTCAAAGCTGTGTGGTGGGGGTGGGGGGTATAGTGATCATCTCCGTTTTACTGATGACGCTCAGAGAGGGCAGGCGCCAGGCCTGAGGTCACGGAGCTGTGCTTCCCAAGCCTGTGTCTGGGCTTAGGTGGTCCTGAGGGCCTTTCCTCACCCAGGAAGGAGCAGAGCTCTCCTGCTCCCTTCTGAGATGAGCCCCTGCCCATGGAGGGAGGGGTGCCCCTGCAATCCACCTGCAGCAGCCAGGGAGTGGGCTGGGCCCTAGCAGGTCTCCCTCTTGGAGCAGGGGTTTTCTGAGGTTACACAACCTGGGGATCATAAAGATGCTCGGGGGCCCCTGGCCTGGGCCTGGGTGGTGGTGGGGGTGCTGGGTAACCCTGGTTCCAGCTCACATCACTGATAAAGGGAAGAGTCAAATTATATCCCAAATGAGCCTTGACCAGCATGGTTCATTGGGTTGGACATTGTCCCACAAAGCAAAAGGTCGAGGGTCTGATTCCGAGTCAGGGCACCTGCCTGAGTTGCAAGTGTGGTCCGTGGATGGGGCGTGGAGGAGAGGCAACTAATCAATGTTTCTCTCTCACATCGATGTTTCTGTCCCTCACTTCCCCCCCTTTCCTTCTCTTTACAGATAAAATCTTTTTTTTAAGAGAAATTTGTTTCTTTTGTTTTACTCTTTTTTCTAAAAGATTTTATTTATTTATTTTTAGAGAGGGAAGGGAGGGAGAAAGAGAGAGAGAGAGAGAAACATCAATGTGTGGTTGCTGGGGGCTGTGGCCTGCAACCCAGGCACATACCCTGACTGGGAATCGAACCTGCGATGTTTTGTTTCGCAGCCCACGCTCAATCCACTGAGCTATGCCAGCCAGGGCCAAATAAAATCTTTTTTTAAAATGTCCCGAATGAGTCATTTCTGCTCCAAAATCCCACACCTGGGGGACGGCTGCTCTCAGCATAGGTCTCCAAACACAGGTCTCAGGTGCATCTGGTTCTTTCCACTGGGTGGTTGGAAAGATTCCTCAGCACAGCCAACAGCTTCCCAGGGGGCCAGTGAGGGAACATGGCTTCCCAAGGAGACTGGCAGAGGACCTGTCCTGGCCACTGCGGCCAGAGTCGCAGGCCCTGCCTCTGAATGGCTTTGCCCACGGAAGAGGCAGCCCAGCCAAGGGCCAGCAGTCCTGTCTTGTCAATGGCTCAAACCTCACCACTGCTGAAGACCTCCAGGGGGGAGGGTGAAGGCGCAGGAGACGGAGCTCTCGTCCCCTTCTGTAGCCTTTACTCCATCTACCCATGCACCCACCCTTCCCGCACCCACTCCTTTCCCCAGTCTGCTATTGTCCACCACCCCTTGATGCAGTTGCCACCATAGACCCACCACCTCCCTCACCCATCCCTCCTCCCTCCTTCCTGGCATCGGCCCACTCACCTTTCCGCCCACCAGTCCCTCCATCCACCCATCCACATGCCCTCCCTCCCTCTGGTCACCCATCAGTCCTCCCACGTCCACCCACCCCCCATCTCCACCTGCTTACCCAGCTATACCTCTCCATGTAGACATCCAACAGCTCCCTTCCCCTCCACCCATCCGTCAAAGCAGCCACCTATTTTTCCAGCCAGCCACCCAGTGCCTCTCCTTCCTGCTCCCCCCAGCCACCTCAACTCATCCAATCATCGAGCGTCCCCTGGCCCTGTTCCCGGCTGCTCCTAATGCAGCACCGTGACTCCCAGATGGACCAGGGGTGCAGAGGAGGAGGACATGACCCTCACTTATCACCAGGCACCCAAAACAGTGAAGTCACTTGTCTGCTGTGAAGTGATTCCAGGGCACAGCCTCCCTCTCTGAGCCTGAGGTAAGCCTGGGCTTTGTGGCTGCCAGTGGCCTGACCAGCCCTAGCAGTTTTCCTTTGTGTCCCAGGGGCAGAGCCAGGGGCAGACCCACTCCGGGGCCCTTCCCTCGCTGCCACCTTGCCACAGGGTCTCCTCCCAGCGCACTGATGTGTTCGAGCCCTGAACCTCTCCCTCCAGATGGAGTAACATCCACGCTGCAATTCTTCAGAGGCCCATAAGTGCCCCGTCTAGATGTGCCTGGATGCTCCACCCCCTTCTTTGCAGTCTCATCATACTCCTGGGGGATTTCTGTCCTCTTGTTGCCCATATTAAAAGTGAGGCTTGGAGACCTTTAATTGCCTTCCCCAGAGTAAGGCGGCTGGGAGGCCACGGTGTGGGGTGCAGGCAGTTCCCAGGCTGCCTCCCAAGACATCAGAGTGCAAGAGTGGAGTCTCCTCTGGGTGTGGTCTGAGCTGCAGGGACCTTCTCTCCTGCCTGCCCTGGAGGACAACTTACTGCAGGGGCGCAGGGGACCCCAGAGAACCGCCCCGGCATGCTGTCCGTGGCTACTATTCCCACCAGTATTGTCAGCTCTGTTCACCCCGAGGAGCCCTCTCCCTGCCCTGGCTGCAGGTCTTGCAGGAGCATGGGCTGCTAGTCTGTCCTGCGAGGTGCACCAGCAGGAGGGAGGCCTCTGTGCCCCAGGCCCACAAGGTCTCTGCCAGGTGGGCCTCCCCTCACCTGGCATCCACTGGCAGTGAGGACAGCAGGGCAGGCCTGCGGACAAGAGGCAGACCAGGAGTGGAGGCCTGCTTTCTCTGCCAGCCTTGCAATGCCTGATGGGGCTGGCAGGGCTGAGGTTCCGGTGAGTGAGCAGCTGGGAGACCAGGACCCTGAGGAGGGCCTGGAAGCGGGTTCAGGGCGCGGACTGAGGCGCGGGTGGGGTGATGCACCCTCGGCTCACCCACCTCATCACAGGGGGCGATGAGGCCCACCACGTCCTTCAAGGGCCCGATGGCTGACTCCTCCTGGAAGTCCCGTGGGAAGGTCTCCGTCCACTCTGCCAACAACTGGAGCAGTTTGGGGCCAAACTTCCGGACCCGGGCCTGCAAGGCAAGGCCGAGGGCTCCCACATGCGCTGAGGGCTGCTGGGGCCATGGCAGCCACCGCCCCAGCCACTCCCTGCCTGTCTGCGCTGCCCAGGCAGTGGCTGCCTGGGGTGGGTGATGATGCCAGGTGACCCTAGATGGGGGCTGACCACAGGGGGGACATGGACATTTGGGGGTGGAGCCATCTCCTGTTTTTGCCAGGAATCCCACCCACTTTTGTGGTGACACATCTCAGAGGCCTTCGGAGTCTCCCCATCCCCCACTCCCAGTTGGTGAGGTTCTGGGCAGCAGACCCCACCCCAGGGCTGCGGGAGTGGACCCAGATCAGTGCTGGCCAATCAGAGCATGGCACGTGCCCATCACACACAGTGATTGGCTGACAGTGATTGGTCTGGCGGCTTAGGCGAAGCCACTGAGACCGCGGTCTACACCGGATTGAGAAGCATAGGCGTTGAGCCCAGAGCTGCGGGGTTGCCTTTCCTCATGCAAGTGGAGCTGCCCGTGCAAAATGAGTCTGGCTTGGCTGGGGGGAGGGGGGGGGGAGGGGCGGGCTGCTGGCTTGACTGGGGGGGAGAGGGGACTGCTGGCTTGGCTGGGGGGGGCGGTGTCTGGCAGGGAAGGCTGGGCTGCAGCGGAGGGAAGGCTGGAGCAGAGTGTGCCGTGGGCAGGAAGCCCAGCCTGTGCTCTGGGCCATCCTAGGTGGCAGGGGTCCCAGGATGAGGCTCTGGGAGCCGGTCTGGGCTTGGTGTGAGCTCCAGGGCCCCCAGACAAGTCAGAAACCTACACTGGGTTCCTCTGCAGGACAGTGGGGACAGTCACTGCCTCTCCAAGGGCTGGCGGCACGAGGGCACATCAGGGCAGTGCCGGCACACCGCACATGCAGAGGTCCCTGCTCCGCCCCGCCCTCACCTTGTCCAGCACCGGCTTGTCCAGTTGCTGTTGCTCGATGCACAGGCGGCAGACCCGGGCCAGGAGCTCCTGGGGCTCGATGAACAGGCGGGAGCTCAGCAGAAAGGTGAAGATGTAGGCTTTCTGGGGGTCACGGGAGAAAGGCCACTTGCATGCGCCGGCGTGTGGAGGGCATGTACTTCCCAGACCCGCCCCCAAGGCCAGCCCCAGCTCTGCTGCCTCCCCCACGCCTGGTGGAGGAGAGCCCCTACTATTGCTCCTTCCCTGCATTGAGCGGGCCACCTACCTCGGGGTAGTAGTCGGCCGTGGGCACCAGGTGCTGGATCAGGGTGTCCAGGGAGGCGGAGGATGGAGCCCCATCCAGGAGGGGCTGCTCCGCCTGCTTGCTGTCCGTGGGCTCGGTGGGGGGTGGGCCGGGGCTGCCGGGGGTGACCATGTCGGAGGCACTCAGCGTCCAGGGCATGCCTGCCTGCGAGGGTGAGGAGCAGGTGGACACACCTAAGCTGGGGCCTGCCCGTCCCCTGGGCTCCTGGCTGGGTGGGCCCTGTCCCCCACAGGCACTTCTGTGCCCACGTGGGCCCAGTGATCACTTCCTGGGAGCATTGACAGGGACCCCCAGCCCACAGTACATCACCCCCCAGGAACCAGCTCTCCCACTCTCAGCCAAGCCATGAGGGGCCTACTCTCTCAAGAGTCCACTCCCGCCCCCGAGCCGGGGTCTGTGTCAGGCCCCATCCGGCCACAGATGGGATGAGGGATGGGCCTGATCCACACACTAGGGCCTTAGGTGTAACCCCAGAACTTCTGCGGCACTTGGAGACCCTTTCACCCAGGGTCCCTGAGCTGGTGCAATGTCCCTGCTGGGACCATCCTGTCCCCATAAGGGGCCAGGAAAGCGAGCTCGTTTCTGAGGTCAGCGGGTGGGCCCTGGGTCCTGCTGTGCCTGAGCTGCTCTGTGGGCCCCCCACCCCCCGCTGTGTGGGCCCCTTGAAGCTGGGTCTCCAGTGCAGCCTGGCACTCCAGGCTCTTCCCAATTAGGCCCCAGTGACCACCCAGCTGTTCCCTCCTGCAGGAGGCCCTGCTACCACCTTCTCTCCTTTATTCACTGGACACAGCTGAAACATCTCCTCCTCACCGGACTTTCCCTGCTTGCCTGCAGCAGCGCCTGCCCCCTTCCACCTAGAGTGGGCCTGACCTCTGGTGGGACCAGCAGCTCCTCCTCCCTGTCACCATGTTGAGTGCTGGGGATACCGCTGGTGGCGTCTGCTGTGGAAAAGGCTCCCTGTGGTCGTCACATGGCAACTTCTCACCAAACCTGCGCCAGGTGGGGGCCAGGGCAAGTCCTGGGCCTGGCCCTACCCTAACCCTGGGTCTAGCCTGCAGCAGGCACCCTCCCCGAGTGTGCAGTGGCCTGGGCTTCCTCCCCAGGCTCCGCCACCAATCCTTGGGGTCCTCCCGAATGGGGCCTGCCCCAGCCTGCACAGCCACAGGCCCTGGCCCAGCCTGGGGCTGCTTAACTGTCGCCTACTCTGGGCATTTAAGTCTCTCTCACATTCTTTTCTCTCTCCACACCTGAGGACTTTTTTTTTTCATAGCTTTTAGAGAGAGAGGCAGTGAGAAAGAAACATTGATGCGAGAGAGCACCATCCATTGGTTGCTTCCTGCGTGCGCCCAGACTGGGGATCGAACCTGCAACCTTTTGGTATATGGGACGATAGATACTCCAACCAACTGAGCCACACAGGCCAGAGCAAATCGCCCCCACATTCTTAACCGTGGAATCCTGCAGGCTCACCACAGGGGCCTTCCAGAGATCTGTGTCCCCGTCGCCCAGCTCGCCTTGCCCAGCTGTCCCCCTGGCAGACCCCATCCCAGGTCCGTTTCTGTCTTTCCCTGCCCCCTTGGTGGCCTGACCTTGAGACAGAGGGACACGGAGAGTCGGAGCTGACGTTGGGGATCAGAGGGAGCCCACAGAAGGCTGGGAGGGCATGGGGACCAGTGTGGACAGCAGCCCAGACCGTGCTGGCCCTGGGACAGCCACCATTTTATTTGCACTTCCCTGGCAAAGCACTAAGTATTCCATCTCAGCCGCTGAAACTGTAAAACTTCGTAAAACTGCCTCCTGTCCATCTCGGTGGGTGGGCACCCAGGGGTGATGGTCAGCTCTGGGGAGGGCACAGCTGTGTCCTGTGCCCAGGGCCCGTGTCCGAGCCTAGTTCCACAAGACAGAACACACTCAAGGCCAGCAAACTCTCCCTTGTCAGGTGGATGCCTGGAAGCTTCTCCCTGTGGCACCGGGCCAGTGTTCTCCAGGGCAAGTCAGTAGCAGGGGTGGAGATGATTCTGGAAACCTCTCTGCAGAGCAAGGTGGAATACAGAGGTGTGGGAGGGGACTTTCTCTGATGGCCAGATGCTACCCCTTTAGGGGCGAGCTGGGGAGTTCCTCGAGTATCTCTGGGTCCTGCCTGGAAGTGGGGTTGGGTGTGAGGTGCTGGGCACATGGGGGTGGGGGGCACAGACCCAGCTGTGCCCTGGAGCAATGAGCTCACGACAGAGGCTGGGGTGGGGGGACCAGGCCCTCCTGATGCTCAGGAATGCCCAGAGAGTGGACGGGCTGCAGTGGGTCCCTCCAGCGTCCAGCCAGCCACTGTGTCCCCAGCCAGGCCCAGACTTGCGTCTGCACAGACAAGCGGGTGTCCTGGCTGCAGCCTCTGGCTTCCTACGCTGTTGCTGAGGGATATTAGCTCCCGTGTGTGTGCAGGTGTGGAGTGACTGCTGGCACCGTTCAGGCCCTGGGGACCCGACAGGACCCTTGGAGCTGGCAGTGGAGGCAGGCAACCAGCTGAGGCATGCGGAGAGGCTGACCCCAGAGGCCTGTGCACTGCAGGTGGGTGCAGGGGAGGGGCAAGGGGGACAGCTCCCTGTGTTGGATGTGGTCTCAAGAGAGGGTGGGTAAGACCAGAGCCTGGTGGTGCCCCACCACGACTCTCCCCTCTCCCTTAGTGTGCTGGATGGCCTGGTGGGGATGGGACGGGTCTGGGGCCCACCCCACCTCTGCGTGAGGGCTGGCAGGGGCTTGAGCCGGCCTCTTCCTTCTGAGCAGGGGCTCCAGCCTGCCTGGGACACAGAGAGGGGCTGGAGTGGGGGTGTCTGTGCTGAGGACTGAGGGCAGGAGGCCCTGGTGTGATTACGGCTGCAGGTGGAGATGGAGGCCCCACCCACTCGCCACGACCCTTCCAGAAGCCTTTAGGAGTTCTGGTCTTTCCGGAGCTGCTTTAGACAAGGACAAGCACATGCTGTCCGTATCGTCCCTCTTTTCTGTTTCTATTGCGTGAGCAAGCAGCACATGTGCATCTTCGCGTGCCTTCCACTCACATTGCGTTTTGGAGCTGCTTCTGCGTCGGGACAGAGTGCCCTCGTTCCACGTCAGTTCACTGCCTGGCAGCATCCCGTGTCCGGGTGCCCAGGGGCAATTTTTAAAAGCCACCAGTAAAGCATTCCGAGTGTCCGTCGGTGGATCCAGGAAATGTGAGCTACAGCATAACAGAATAATTCTGTCTTAAAAAGGCAGGACATTCTGCCCCCTGCTGCACCATGGGTGGACCTGGAGGACATTCTGCGCAGCAACATAAGCCGGTCACAGCAGGACAGACGCTGTGTGACCCTGTGAACAGGCGGCACCAGGAGCAGGCAGGGTTGCAGACACAGATAGTGCATGAGGGACCTGGGGCTAGGGAGGAGGACGCCAGCTAGCGTTTCATGGGGACGGAATGTCATTTGGGGAAGATGAGAGGGTCCCGGGGCCAGACGGAGCAGTGGCCGCACACCACGGAGAATGCCCTTCATGTCGCTGACCTGCACGCTTCAGAATGGTGAAGGTGGTAGGATTCATGTTAGGCGTATTTTACCACAATTTTTTAAAAAAGGCCAGTGATGATGGAAAAAGTGTTTATTGTCACAACTGAAAATCCTTGAGGTCGCCGCTCCCTGGCCTGTGCTGCTGTGATCCAGGCCGCACATGGTACCTGGGAGGGGCTGAGCGCCTGGGCCGTGCAGGAGGGACCTGAGCTCAGGGCCACCTCTGCTCTGCCTGCCCCCTGGTAACCACTGCCTCAAGGTCATGCCCTCTGCCCTGCCAGGGCCCGGGGCTCCGTGTGTGGACATGCCTGGCGTGACTTCAGTGGGTGTCCACTTTACACCCATTACATGAACAAGCCTCAATAAAATGTGAGTGCTGCTCGGCCCTTAAACACTGGTGTGGGGGGGGGGTGTCCTCTCAGCCACCTTGAATGGTACAGGTCTGGCTCAGCGTGCCAGGAGGTGCCTTGCGTTGGATCAGATCCTTGGAAATTTATCCCAAGAAAATAATCGAAGAGGAAAAGCTATGCAGAGGAGTTTGCTCGGGTGCTAACTGGAAGCAGTGAACACGAACTCGGGGCACCCTGGGTGATGACCGAGGAGGGTGCAGGAGGACAATGTCACACCCACTGGCAGAGCCCCTGGTGCTGTGGAAATGACGGCCTTGAGGACTCTGGTCACACAGACAGGGCCATGGCACGAGGAAGGGAGGTGGCACGGAGGAACTGTGTCCACAATGCGAGGCGGATGCTTCCGTTGTTAAAGCGGCACTGGAGGCGCATCCTCAGCACGCAAGCCACCCGGTGCCTGGGTGTTTTGGTGCCGTTGCTCTGGTGGAGGCAAAGATCCATCCTGGCAGGTTTGTCCTCTGGGGAATTCACTTGTTTCCTCTAGGTTATCCAGTTTGTTCTCATATAATTGTTCATAGTACTTTCTCATAATCCTTTTTATTTTTATAGAATTGGAAGTAATGTCCCGCTTTCATTTTTGAGTTTAGTAATTGAATCTCTCCTTGTTTTAATTGTCAATCTAGCCAAAGGTGTGTCAACTTTGTTAATCTTTTTGAAAAACCAGTTTCAGTCTTCACTGATTTTCTCTGTTCTCTACTTATCTCTATTTTTATTAGTTCCTTCCTTCTGCTAGATTTGGGTTTAATTTTTTTTTGTAGTTCCTTAAAAGTTAGGTTGTTCAGCTCTGGATGGGTGGCCCAGTTGGTTGGAGCCTTGTCCTGTAAACCAAAAGGTTGCGGGTTTGATCCCTGGTGGGAGCATGTATGGGAGGCAGCTGACCGATGTTTCTCTCTCATATTGTTTTTTTTTTCTTTCCCTTCCTCTCTCTCTCAAAATGTCAATAATAAAAAATAGCCCCAGGTGAGGATAAAAAAGTTACATTGTTCATCTGAGATCTTTTTACAGCTGTGAAATACCCTCTTGGCACTGCGTTCACGGCATCCCAGAGTTTTCGAATGCATGTCTTCATTTTCATCTGTCACTAAGGATTTCTCATTTCCCTTGGGATTTCTCCTGTGATGCCCTGTCTGTCTAAGAGAGCATTATTTAGTTCCTACACATTTGTAAATTTTCCAGTTCCTAACTTCATTTGCTATTGTTGGAGAAGTCACTTTGCCTGACATCTGTGTTTGTAAGTCTTCGGAGACTGGTTCGAGGCCCAGCACAACCCTGCTGACCCTAGAGAGTGTGCTCCGTGCTGCTACTGTCGTAAACTGCCCATGTGTGTCTCAGGCCTAGCTGGCGTAGCATGTGGCTCAAAGCTTCTGCTTCCTGTGTATCTTCTGCCTGGTGGTTCCGTTGCCATTGACAGCGGGGCACTGAAACCTCCACTATTATTGTAGAATTGTCCATTTATCCCTTCACAGCTCATAGTTTTGTTTAATGTATTTTGGATGGTCTGTTTTTAGTTATGTTAATGTTTATAGTTGTATCTTCTTGCTGCAGTGAGCCTTGGTATATAATGCCCCGCTTTGTCACTTGTTAAACTTTTTGATTCAGAGTCTGTTTTCTGCTATTAGTTTAGCCACCACACTGTTCATATGGGATGTTATACTTCCTTTCACTTTTAACCTGTTTGTCTTTGGATCTAAAATGAGTTTCCTGTAGCATATAGTTGGATAATTTTTTTATATACTAAAAAATGTTTTTATTAATATTAGAGAGAGAGAGAGGAAGGGAAGGAGAGAGAAATATTGATGTGAGAGAGAAACATCAGTTGTCTCCTTCATGCATCCCAACCAGGAATTGAACCCACAACCCAGATATGTGCCCTGACTGGGAATGAAATTGCAACTTTTTTGGTGTATGCGACAAAGCTACAACCAACGGAGCCACCCAGCCAGGGAAGGGTAATTAAAAAAAAATCCATTCTGCCAATCTATGTCTTTTTGACTAGAGAGTTTAATTCATTCATATTTAAAATAATAACTGTTAAGGGGATTTTCTGCCATTTTGCTATTTTATTTCTATATGCTTTATAGATTTTTGTCCCTCATTCCCTGTGTTACTGCCTTCTTTTGTTGTTTAATTTTTTGTTGAGAAAATAATTTTTAAATTCTTTTCTTGTTTACCTTTGTGTATGTTCTGTAGCTGTTTTCTTCATTGTTGTCATGGGGATCACATTTCCCACCCAGAGATTACAGCACTCCAGTATGAATGTATACTAGTTTGAGTTCAATAACATACAAAACCCTGCCCCTGTCCAGTTGCAGTTTCTGACATCACAGAATCATATCTTCATGCATTTGGTATTCAAAAACATAAACTAATAAGTGTTTGCCTAAAAAACACATTAGTCTCAAATTATATAGAAAACAAAAAGCGGAGTTACAAATCAAAGCTACTATAATACTTACTTTTATAATTGCCCACCCACCTATCTACCAGAGACCTTCATAGCTTCACACGGCTTTGAGTTACTGATTAGCGTTCTTTCATTTCGACCTGAAGGATTCCCTTTAGTATTTCTGTGTGACATACTAGTGGTGATGGACTCTGCTTCTGTATATCTGGGAATGTCTTCATTTCTCTCTCCTTTTTCCAAAGACATTTTTGCTGTACATAGGATTCTTGGTTGGCAACGTATTTATTTTCAGCACCTAGAATATATCAATCAGCCTTCTGACCTCCAAGCTTTCTTCTGATGAGAAATCTGCCAACAATCTTATTGAGGGTCCCTTGTATGTGATGAGTTGCTGCTTTCAAGATTCTCTGCCTTTGTCTTTCAACAGCTTGATTATAATGTGTCTCATCATGGATCTCTGAGTTTATCTTGGAGTTTGTTGAGATTCTTGGGTGTTTATATTCATGTATGCCATCAAATTTGGGAAGTTTTTGGCCATTACTTCTTCAGATAATCTCTCTGCCCATTTCTCTCTCTTTCTTCTCACTCTGGAACTCTCACAATGTCCTTCACATTCCATCACTTCAATTGCTCTCTCTTCAAGTTCACTGATTCTTTCTTCCATCTTCTCAAATCTCCTTGAATACATCCAGTGAATTTTTCATAATAACATTTCTTTCTGATTCTTTTTTAGGCTTTCCATCTCTTTATCACTGTTTCTGTTTTCATTCATGTGTAGTTTTCTGAACTGGCCAGCTGCCATGGTCTGATAGGTCCTTCATCCAGTTTTCCTCGGGGCGGTTCCTGTTTCTGTCTTCTCTTTTCAATGTACCACATTTTCCTGTTTCTTGGTGTGCCTGTGCTTTTCTTGTTGTTGAAAACTTGATGCTTGAATCTCATAATGTGGTAACTCTGGAAATCAGATTTCCTCAGGATATACTTTTTAAAGTTGTTGTGTGATATCTTAGTGCTGGCATCAGCCTGAGGTGTCAGTGTAAGATCTTTGGGGTTCTTTCTTAGCTTGCACCTTTCCATGAACAATGGACAGTGACTTTTAAACCCCTCTCCCATATGTGTTTGCTTTTGAATGTTCTAATCCTGGATCTTAAAAAGAGAAAATGGGGGAAAAGGAGGAGGACAAAACCAAGGCTCTGGCCCTTTAAGCCCCCTGAAGCCTCTTCAGCCAGTGCAGATCATAATTACAGTGTCCTGCCTCCACACCAGCAACCCCACAATCAGAACAGCAAAAAAGCATCGGAGCCCAGGTCCCCAGTATTTGGAGAACAGGGTCATTATGGCCTACTGTGGCACCTGCCAGCTGTGTGCATGGCTGCTTGCCATGAGGCTGAGTGGGGAGGATGGGTAGTTACTACCATACTAGTCTTAGTATGGTAGTCAACTGAGATTTTGGTCCAGGTTCTTCCCTGGAAGCGGCACGCCTGTGGCAAGAGTCCAGAGTGCAAACACAGTTATGGCAGACTGACTCTGCCAGTTCGATTGTCGCCTGGCCAGAGACGGAGTCCTGGTGCTCCTACTCCGCTCTCTTACCCTGACATTCTCTACTATATCCATAACTGGACACTGCTAATGGGTTTGTATGTGGATTTTCACATCTCATTAGTGTTAACAGTCCTGGGTTTTCTGGAGGCCAGTTTTGTCTACAACTAATTGTAATTTCATCTCTTCCTTCCTGGTGGTTAAACCTCATTCCCTTTTCTTGTCATAATGCATGGGACAGAACTTCCCAGCAGAAATGATACTGGTGAGAATCAGCATCTCATATTGTTCCATCTCTCCATCAGGACCAGGGCTTACTGGGGACGGGCTGAGAACTCTCCTAGGATGCTGTTAGTTTACTGCAGCTTTTGGGAGGACTGGCACCACCGAGCTCACAAATCTGTGTGTGTCCTGAAAGCCCCAGGCCTCCTCCTTCCTCCTTCCCCCTTCCCTGGCCTTGACAGGCCTCCTCAGACCCCACGTTTCGGCCCCTGGTCAGTTTTACTGGCATCTGTGCAGGGCCTGCAGAAGTTCTGAGAAGAGGCCTGAATGCCAAGCTTTTCTCACCTTCTCCCCAGGGAGGCCGTCTGGAGCCTCAGCAGGCAGGCCCAGGGCTTGATTGGGAGAGCCAAGTGGGCATGTTTGCTTGGACCTGCTTCTCTGGGTCCTTGAGGAATGGGGAGCTGAAATTGCAATTGTTTCCAAGGGTTCTGGATGAAGCCCCTGCTCTATTCGACCCAGATAGGTCCTCAGTCCCAGAGTTTACAGTTCGGAGAAGAAACAGACTCTGCATTATGCTTCCTGTGCCTTTTGTTTTTGTTGTCTTTTGTGGGAACAATATGGATATGGTCTCCCACCTCACAGGTGAATGAACCTGGACTGTAAAGCATACTGTAGGGGGACAGGGTGACCAGCTGAGGACTAGCACCCTGACCCCTGCGCTCCTGACTCCAGGCAGCTCCTGGCCTGGGGACAGGAAATTAAGAAAGGCTGAGTGGAAGACAGACATGGCCCAGAGGCTCAGCAGAGGAGCCTAGCTCAGGGTGTGGGAGCTTGGGGAGGGAAACTCAAATACTGGGAGCCCCAGTGTGTCCTGGCCTTTGGGAAGCAGGAAGCCCCCTGAGTGGTCCGTGATGGATTCAGTTGGAGGAGAGACCAATAGCCAAGCCCTTCCTGCTTTTGCAGGAACCTCAGGGAGGAGAGGGTCCACCTGTGTGGGGCCTGCCCCATGCCGGCTCAGGCCTGGCTACTGTGAACAGTGGCAGCTTCTTGTCCACATCCCGGTACACCCTGTAGTCCTCTTCCTCTACTTCCCTGGCAAAGCCTGGAGCTGAGACACTCATTTCATTCCAGTTCGGGTCCCATGAAGGGCTCCTCCCTGTTCCCTGGTGTCTGAAGGGGTGCTGTGGGGGTAATGGGGCCTCCTCCAGGCCTGAGCCCAGGGTTCTGCCTGCCCAGGTTGGGCATGCAGGTGGCCTTGCCTTCGGGATGCTACCCAACAGACTCAGCTGTGAGGTGAGGATGGGCCCAAGTTATTTTTGTGTTCCATCTGGCCCTCAGCTCTGGCTGCCAGAGCCTGCTGCTTCCAGGGCTCGGGGACCGCAGGTCCCTGCAGAGCTCTTGTAGGTAATTTGTTGAGTGCAGGTTGGTGGCACCGAGACCCACCACAGGTGGTTGACTAAATATAGAGTTTTTCAAAGAGTGAAAACTTGGCTTCCCTCCTGCTCCACAGGGAATCAGCTGCCTCAGTGTCCACACCCACAACTGTTTCCTGAGGACACACGTGGAAGGACAGGCACTAGTCCGAAGAACACCAGGCCCTAAAGGGAATCAAAAGATAGTGCCCAGCTGCTCCCCAGACCAGACCACAGGATTTCATTTCAGCCTCCCAAATGCTATGATCCCTTGCTTCCCCAAACCACTTCTGCCCACTGGCTGGAGACCAATAGGGTGGGTGGGGGGAAAGTGGGTCTCGGCCAATGAGAACACAGCATCCCCTCTTCTCATCTGGAGTAGGGGACCCAGACCATCCAATCAGAGTGAATCCTGGGCCTTGTTTGGAGAACATCATGGAGAGAGGTTTCCTTGGTATCTTTTCCTTTCTTTACTTTTCAAAAAATTAAAAAGAGTCTGTAATAGATCTATAAGTTAAATAATAGTGATTTTATTATTAAATCAACATGAACATCTGAGAACTGCTACCCAGGTCATTACAAACAGCATTACTAGTACCTTAAAATGCTTTATGTACCTTATTCCCCTTAAGCTGACTCCTGAGTCCCTTCCTCTCTGGATGATGACCGTCCTAACTTTGGTGTTAATCGTTTTCTTGCTTTTCTTTTTAGTTCTACCTGTGTGCCTGTCCCCAAACGAGAATCTGCCAGTCTTGAAGGGAGAGGGCAGCCCTGCACCCACCAGATGGAGGCTCCAGGAGGGGCGAGTGGAGCAGTCTCGGTGGTGAGGTCTCACTTCCACTTCTCTGGGAGGTGACGAGGCCCCTTCTGGGGAAGTTGTGAGCAAGGTCACCAGAGAGTCTTGGGGAACAGGGTTCGCCCCCTTTGGGCACCGGGGGCACCTGGCAGGACTGCAGGGTGGACCAGGTGCTGGACGTGCAGCAGCGGGCCGGTCAGAGGGCAGGGGGGCTGCACTGTGCTCCGTGTTCCTGGGCCCGAGGGCCCACCCCCTCAGCCCTCAGGGAAACTGAGGAATGCTGTGAGTGTCCTCAGCAGGATCTGGGCCAGGTTCTCCTGGGCATCTGTCCTTGGGCTAAGAAGATGGCCCGATGGAAGTGGGGGTCTTGGTGACAGTCTGTCTCTGAGGTGACAGGGCAGGGCTGTCATCCTGGGACCCCCTCTCACCATCTGCCAAGGGATCTGTTGTCATCTCCTTCCTTGCTTTAATTTTTCATTTTGTTGGAGCACATCCTCTAGTAGCTTCATGATAAGGGGTGCTTAGGAAATACATTTTTTGAGGCCTTATATGCCTGGATGTATTTTCATTTTACCATCATACTTGCTAGTATGATTGACAGTTCAGCAAGGTACAGAATTCTAAATTAGAAGTCATTTTTCTTCAGAATTTCAAAGGCTTGCTTTCTGGCTTCTTTCTGAACTGTGTGAAACTGTTTTTCTCCTGGTGGGGTGATCAACCATTCTGACTTGCCCAGGACTCTCCTGGGTTCAGACTCACGTCCCACGTCCTGAGGAACCCCTCAGTCTCAGGCGGACTAAGGCAGCTGGTTATCCCCACCCCGCATGACCTGACATTTCCCAGTGCTGTGCTTGGAGGCGGGCCTCTTCCTTCCCTTGCTGGAGCGTTCTCCAGCCTCCGAGGCTGGAAGCTGCCCCTCGGTGCTGGCTGACGGCGGCACGTCCTTTCCTTCACAACTCCTTTCCTTCCTTCTCTGGTTGGACTCTCGCCTTCCCGTCGAACCTCACGGACTTGGGTTCTGTTTTTCATCCTTTGTCTCCTTTAAAATCCTTCTGCTGTGCTTTCTGGAGTTTTTCAGTGTTATCTTTCAGAGTTCTGCCGTTTGTTTTTGCTGTCATGTTTTTAATTTCCATGAGTTATTTTCCCATTGAACGTTCCTTTTTCAGTGGGTGACATTTGGTTCCTTTTTCTCAGATTCAGCATCTTCGCTTACCTCGCTGTGTATCTTGGTAACAACCTTCATTAGATGTTTTCTTCCTCCTGCATTGCCTTTCTTTCCTCCAGTTGGCTCCTCCCACTCGTCTTAGTCGCCATCTGCCATGGTGGAAGCTTCCTCAGATGTCTGGAAACCATTGGCTGCCAGACGGGCACTAAGAAGCTGACCAGACACTCTGAGGGAGAGGACAGGGCTTGACGGCAAGCTCACTGTGGGGAGACCTGGTGAGCTGCTTGTTGGGAATGGGAAGAGGAGCTGTGGGTGTAACTTCTGACTGGAGCTACTCCCCTGAGGGAATCCAGTCTGGGGTGCTCTGTCACCGTGTCCTCACCCACCTGCTTTCCAGCTTCCCACGGCCCCCTGCTGTTGTTGCTACTCCCACTCTTCCTGACCTCCTGGTTCTGCCTGCCCAGTCTTCTATTTCCAGACTGGGGGGTGAGCAGATGAATGAGTGGTGGCTATCCAGCCCCCTCCTGCCTCCTAGAGATGGGCAGGCCTGAGAGGGTGCAGAAGCACAGGCCTTGGGCACAGGTTCGAGACCTAGATCCAGCTGCACCTGAAGTTAACCCTGCTGGTAGGCTTCTTATTTACGTGAAACAGTGATTTCCTTTTTGGTCAATTGGAGCTGGGGCTCCGTCACTGTAATTGGAAAGAATCTTGAAAGCAAAAAATCACCCAGGTCACTGCTGCCTGCAGGACTCAGGGCTGGCCAACTATGGCCTCACATGTCTCCTGGAGGGCACACAGGGACGCACCCGTGGGATGGTCTCTTCTGGCAACTTAGAGGTGTTTCCTGTAGACCCCCAGGTCTTGGCAGCTCAGCCCAGCACCCCTCCCAGGCCGCTCCTGCGAGACGCCCTGGGCTCTGCCTGAGACAGGTCAGGGAGGGCGCCCACTTCCTTCCACGTACAAGTGGCCCTGGGAGCCTCTGGCCTGGATCCCCCACCCTGGGCCCCTGCCCATATTGCTCTGTGAGCCAAGATACCCTTCTCCAGTCTGTGTCAAGGGTGGGCTCTGTCCTAGGTGGGCATCTCCTGTGTTGGTGTCACACACTGGCCATCACTTTGCTGCCTGGAATCACTCCACCTGGCTCCCTGCAGCAGAGCCCCCTGGGAAAGACCCCTGAGATGTCCTCACCCAGACCCCTCTCCTGATGCGACTCCAGCATCACCCCCTTCATTTCGTCGGCTTTGCCTTGGTGGGGAAACTGGCTGCTCTTCCAGAAAAGCCATTCACAGTGCGCCTGTAGCCCTCGACACAGGGTAAGGGAAGCTTTTACGGTGTTTTTAAAGCTGACCTCTAGCTGGAAGACTCAGGCCCATTCCTGATCCACACACAGCGGGAAGCCTGCCTGTGAATGCCTGGGGGGTCTCGTGCACAGTACACACGCTCCCTCCCGACGTCTCACCCAGGCCCGTGGTGTGCTGACACTTACATATTTATAGCATGGCTATTTACAGCATCACACATCGTGGTGACATCACAGAATGTGCCCACAGCAGCCCTACCCTGGAAGGTGGGCTACTGGGGGGAGAGTGCGTCCCTTGAGAGAGTCACCAGTTTCCCGCCACTGCGCCCTGGTCCCCACACGCACAGCCCCGGGGCTCAGAGCCCCAGTGGGGAGATAAGAGCAAACAGGCCTCTGGGCTCTACGGGCCTGGGAGACCTCCACAGCTCCGACTGGGAAGATGCCTCAGGTTTGGGGGAGGGGAAGGGGCTGCAGAGAGGGGGATAAGGGTAGGAAGAGCATCTTTTGGGGAGGCAAAGACAGCCAGGTAGGTGAGGGGGGTCTCTGAAGGCAGAAGAGCCTGAGCCAGTTTGCAAGGGAGGTACCCAGGGAGGTGCGGAGTAGTAGCCTGGGTGGGGGTCTGCCGCCAGCCATCCTGGACCACCTTGCAGAGCTCCTGGTGTCATGAGGAGCAAGATCAGCCAGGTGGGAACTGTCCCCGAGACCCTCAGGGCCAGGAACTGGTTCATCTGTGTGGGTCAAACGCACTGTGGGCCTCACCGTGGGAGCCTGGGGTGCCTGATCCTAGACCCTCACACTTGGTGCCCTGGCCTCGGGGGGGAGGCAGATGCACATACTGACCGGGACCTGGAATTGGGGAGGGTGGGGACTGCCTGGGCCCCAAAGACCAGCTGGAGGGCAGGAGAGGACAACCGGGCACAGTCCCACCTCCTCCGCACCGCTCTGCTCCTGGGACACAGCCTCGCGCCGCCTCGGTGGGGCTGCCTGCCAGGACCACCCTTCCCCGCTGCACCTGGCGGGCTCCCTCACTCAGGGCTTGCTGGAACGCCCAGAGAGGACTTCTGTGATATTGGGATTCATAGTGAATATATTCATCCCCTCTCCTGGCACAGAGCTCCTAAAACCTTTGACATTTCCCAAGCGGTAAGAATAATAAAGCTGGCTTGATATTTGTAACAAACCGCTTTCAACCACACCTGATTTATGGTAAGGGGATGACTTTTGGACACACCTGAGGATGGGGGCTGGTGGCCCGGGAACGCAACTAAGTGACTGAAGGGTAGAAACTTTCAGTCCCAGCCCCCTGACCTCGAGTGGTTTCATGAACCATGCCCCTGTTATGAAGCCTTTGCAATGCCCAAAAGGACAGGCCCGGAGAGCCTCTGGGCTGGTGGCCAGGTGGAGGTGCTGGCAGAGGGGTGCCCCAGGAGAGGGCACAGAGGCGGCCACACCCCCACCCTGTGCCTCGGCCAACGTCCCTCTCCAGTGGGCCGTTCATCTGTGTGTTTCATGATAAACTGGTAACATAAGCGTCTCCCCGAGTTCTGTGAGCTCTAGCGAATGAGTTGAACCTGAGGGGGAAACGGGAACCTCTGATTTAAAGCCAGGTGGCCAGAAGCACGGTGGCCACCTGGGCGTCCGGTGGGAGTCCCAAGGTAGAAAGGGTCACCTTGTGGGACCGGGCCCGCAGCTTCACGGTGAGAAAACACACCTTGGGTTAGCACAATGCTTTATAAATGTTGAGGTGTTTTGTGACCCCAGATATGGCCTGCCTTGGAGGCTATTCTATGTGCATTGGAAAAGGACGCTGCCTCTGCTGTCCGGTGGAGTGGAGCCGTGTGCAGGTCAGTTAGACCCGGCGCTGGCGGCGGCATCCAGGCCTCCCACGTCCTTGCCAACCCATCTGCCAGCTCTGATGGCTCGTGAGGGGCGTGTTTAAGTCTCTGCCTGTGTTTGTGGATCTGTCTGGCCTTTCGGTTCTGCCAGTTCTGCGTCATGTGTTTTGAAGTTCTCTGTCAGGTGCATGCACACTGAGGACCTTTACATCCTCATCACAAATGACCCCTTTGTCGTGACGTGATGTCTGTCTGTAGCCTGGTAATTTCCGAAGTTTACTGTGATTAGTGTAGGCACTCCAGGTTTCTTTTGATTAGTATTTATTTTCATGTTATATACTTTTTCTGTTCTATTTTTGAACCTATCTATGTCATTGTACTTAAAATGAGTTTGTTTTAGGCAGCATAAATAAATAAAGAAATAAAGAAAGATGGATCATTTAAAAAACACGTTCTGACAATTTTTGTCTTTGGTGTAGTTTAGACTATCTACAATTAATGAATTAATTGATGTGTTTGGATGAGAGTTAATATTTTATTGTTTTTTCAAAATAGACTATCTTTTAGAGGAGTTTTAGGTTCACAGCAACCATTTTATTTTTTATTTTCATTGTCTGTTTTAAATTCTTCTGTTCCCCCTTTCCTGCTTTCTTTGAAATCACTTGAACATTTCTTAGCATTCTTTTTAAATATATCTATTTGATTTTTGACTATATCTCTTTGTTTGTAATCTCTTTGCAGGCATTACAAACTACACAATTCACATACATAGTCCATTTCGAAAGCCTCGCCACCCATGTGTCACGTCTGCACACACTGAAAAGACCGTCCAAGGACGTTGCCATCTTTGGTTTCCACCATCGAATGAATTTTTAAATGTCATGAGGGAAGAGTCTGTTGTATTTATACAGACGTGCGTCATTTCTGTGTCTCTTCCGCCCCACGACGGAGCCCGTCCAGGCGGTGTCCAGGTGTGCAGCTCAAAGATTTCCGTGGGCTCTTCTTTATGCCTCTCACCTCTCTGCTGAGACTTTCTACCTGTCCGTCCGCTCTAGGACCATTTGCCTCCACGGGCTGCTGTGTTGTCATAACAGCTGCGCTGCAGTCCGTGCCGGGCACTTCCAACACCTGCTCCGTTTTGGCACCGACATCTGTTCACTCCTGTTCCCCACGAGAGCTGAGACCTTCCTAGTTCTTTCCATGTCAAGTAATTCTGGGTGGTGCTCTGGGCATTTTGAAAACTATCTTTTGAAACTGGCTTTTGTTTAAATCCTATGGAAAGTATTTCTGTTTTTGCTTTTGCAGGCAACTGGCCCCACTCGGCTTGGGCCAGCTGTTCTGATGAGGTGTCTCTGGGTAGCGGTTGTGAGGCCAGCTCTGCTTCACAGCCACTGAGCTGCTGCGCAGATGTGTGCCACCTCCTGGGGAACCTGGGGCCAGGCTGCTCGGGGCTTTGCTTACCAAAGCCTGTGGGTGCTGGTCAGGGTCAGACCCAGCCTCCTGCAGTCTGAGGATGAGCCGGCAGCCATGAATAACCTTCCTGGGTTGCTTTCTTGGCCTTCTCTGTTTCTACAATTTCTATGGTATTTTTTTCAGTTTCCTGGGGCTCCTGTTTTCAGTCTTCCAGCCAGAAAACGAGGGCTTTCCTTACGCCGCTCTGCTGTGCACTTCCCACAGCTATGTCTGTATCCAGGGCGCAGTGGTGGCAGGACAGAGAGAAGGAAGGACAGCAGGCTGCCAGTCCTCTAACGGGCGAGCAGGTGCAGCTCCCTGCTCAGAGGGGGCAGTTCCCTGCCTCAGGGCCCAGGAAGTGCCCCCTGGGAACTGCTTGTGGGCTGGGGTGTGAAAGAGCAGAAAGAAGATATTTTAAAATGGACGGGTTTTCTTCTGAGCAACGAGACCCCACTGGGGCTCCTTGAGCCAGAACCAGGGGGTTCCTCCTGGAATTTTCCCTGTGTGTGCTGATGGCCGGCCCAGGTTTCAGGCTGCTCTGGGCTCAGGCTGAGAAACCACAGCAGGAGAAAAATTCGAAGCCACGGCTTCATCGCGCACTCCATCGCGCACTCCATCGGGTTGCAAGCTGCCTTCAGTGGGAAAGGCAGAGTGGGGCCCGTTTGTATCATCCTAGAAGCAGACTGCAGGTGCTTCTCCCTGATTTTGCAATGTTATTCTTGTTAAAAACCAACAGTGTTTGCTTTCATTACATACATTTTTATGGTCACTTTGTATTTGTGGGAGGTGATGCTGCTGATCTAGGTGGGAATATAAAATTTCCTTAAAAATATATTTATTTTAGTAAATAATTTGGTTTCTTAAAAAACTGTACACAAGACCACGCCAGGCCCAGACACACCCCGTCCACACCCCCCTGCCCCAGGGGCCAGGCTCCCACCATTCCCTCCCTGTCGGACATCCTTCTCTCCCTGCCCGTGAAGGTCCAGCTGCAGTGTCCCCTCCTGGGAGAAGCCTTCAAAAATGCGGGTGGCCACCAGAGGAAATATGTGACAAGGGTCCTCTGGGTAGTCAGGGTTAGAGACAGAGGCCAGGCAAGGGTAGGGTGGGTGATGGCAGATGTGAGCGGCAAGGCTGTGATGTGTGTTCACCCTGAGCCTCAGTTTCCCCCTGCACACAGCAGGGCTAATAGCCCCTGGGACCATGGAGAGGCTGTGAGGGAACACACCCAGCACAGCACTGGCACTCGGCTGTATCATCAGCTCTGCCCCATGCCTGGCCCTTCCGAAAGCTGGGTTGGATTCTCCCCCAGGGCATTTGTGCTTGCTCCTGCCTAAGGCTCTGTGCCTGCTGGTCCCCCACAGGGAGCACATGGTCCCTTCCTCCAGGGCTTCTCAGGGCTGCCTCCCTCCTGCTTTCCCTCAGAGGCCTTCCCTGACTGCTGCTGCACGGACACTCACTGTCCAGACCTTGTCACGTGTCCCTGCGGTGTCTGAGCCTGTCGCCGTTGTGTGCCTGGTTTACATGCCAGCCTCCCGTCCTCACCATGGGCTGTGAGCCCACCCAGGGCTCCCTCTGTCAGTCCTGCTCATGGCTGAACACCCCCCCACCCCCCACCCCGTGCCTCGGCCAGGGCTCATTCCTCACTTGCAGAATCAATGCATGGATGGCTGGATGGATGACTGGCAGTCACTGGGGGTGACCAGGTCAACAGCAGATGGAGGAGGCTGGAGGAAGTGCTGCGTGCGGGCTGGCTAGTGCCACAGCTGACACGGTGACCAGGCTGCCCTCCCGGCGGCCAGCCAGCCGGCAGCTGCTGGGAAGGAGCGTGGCCTGTTTTTTGAGGGGGAACAAGTCAGTTATTTATCACAGAGAATGAATATCTGACTGTGTGAAGAACGCATTTGCCACTGAGTCATGTGAAGGGAGGACCGGGGATGAAAGCGCTGTTTGTCAGTGAGAGTCTCACCTCCCTTGACCCCCAGCTGAGAGGCGCAGCTCTGTCCCAGTGGCCTCAGCCCCTCTGGGGCCTCCCTGCCTTCCTGTGGCTGCCCCTGGCCTCCTCTCCCGTCACACAGCCCCTCACTGAGCCACCTGGACCTCCCCCCGCCTGGCTTCCCACCGCCCTGGCCAGCCTGTGCTGCGGACAAGGGAGTCCGGCCAGCACCTGGCCCTGTTCCACTTCTGCTCCTGTCCTCAGTGCCTGGTCCCCACTGCCTGGCAGCAGCGGGCTCTGCCCCTAGGGCAGGGGTCCCTGCTCTGGAGCGCCCCCTCACCTTGGCTGTGGCATATGCCCCTCCCTCCTGCAGGTACAGTCAGGGTGACCCCATGGGGGCCCCTCCTCAGGGAGGACCTGGAGAGAGGGGGCTCTCATTAGCCACACAGGACCGATGCAAATGGGGGCCTTGAGTCGTAGAGAGCAGGGACCACAGTGAGACACAGGCTGTGTCCCCCATTCTGGGCACCCTGTGACCCTTCCCAGCCCACAAGTGGGACCCCTGGCCCTTTAACCTCTTCAGGGAGGGAGTACCCAACACGGCACAAGGGAGAAAACCATTTGCAGCTTCTGCGCTGTGGGAGCCTGGGGCTCTCAGCTCCCACAGCTGAGCCCCTACAGTGAGGCTGGACCGCCAGGAGGTACGGCTGAGCTCAGGGGCGGAGCTGCCCGCTGGAGGGGCGGGGCCGGGGTGGGGCCTTGTGTTCAGACTCTGCAGAGGGCAGGGTGGCAGGGTGGCAGGGTGGCAGGGCGGCAGGGCAGCATCAGTAACGGTCACTTTGCTGTCCCCCAGTCCCCCATTGCCTGAAGGCCCAACACACCGAGGAGAGGATGAGCAACTCAGGAATCGAGGGGCACCGCGCACACACGGAGCTTGCCCTTTGGGCCAAGGGTTTGCTTTCGCGGCCCTGTGCCCGCGCCCACTGCCCTCTCCAGCTGAGGGCCAGCCTGGGCCGCCAAGTGCCCCGCAGGGACGCCGCCCACACTGCCCTGGAATCTGAATCTGGGGCGGAAAGAGCCAGTTCCTCCCCCAAGTACTGCATGAGTCACTCACACCTCCTGACAAACACCTCCCAGGCTCTTGCAAGGACGGGGAACAGTCAGTAAAAATAAATGCTTTGTTTCTCCCTGAGCTTCTGGGAGTCATTTCAGAGTGATTTGGGGGTGGGGGAAGCCAGTGAGGCTCCAGGCCCTGCTTCGTGGGTGTGGGCAGGGTGCAGCTCACTGGGCACCCTCCCCAGCACTGGCTGTGGGACAGCCCTTTCACCTGTTTGAACCTCAGTTTCCACAGCTGTAAAGTGGGCTCCTGGCAGCCCACCTGTCAGTGCATCTTTGGGGTTAGGGGCAGGGTCAGTGCTCCGTCTATGTGGCCCTGTCCACCCCACCCTGCCCTGTGCACGGCCCCTGAAGGTGGACTGAGGGGATGAGTGGGGCCCCCTTCTCTGTGACAAGACACGTGCAGGCCTGCTGCCCAGACGGCCAGGTGGTCACCCCAGCCTGAGTCGCCCTGGGCTGGGCAGGCTCTCACCAAGACCAGACCTAGGGCCTGGCTATGTGCACCTGGAGCTGTCCCAGTCAGGGCCCCGGGACCTGAGGTGGCCAAGGAAGTGGAGGGCACACATGTGCAGGGTCCCCAGCGGTCACTGCTGTTTCCTTGTGACCAGAGATGTCTGTCGAGGGTCTGGAAAATCTCAAAGGGCAGGCATAATTTCACATCTCCCTGAATTTGGGGGATTGAGTTAAAACCTGCGCAGTTTTTGTGAGTGGTGACCTGTGACTGGGCTGCACAGGTGCAGGGCTCAGACACGCAGGGGGTGTGGTCGAGAGAGGCAGGACCGGTGGCCAGGGCAGCTGGCTGGGCACCCCCAGGCTTGCCTGTGCGGTGGTGGGGACGGGAGAATGGCTCGAGCCAGCGTGGGGCCTGAGTGACACCCAGAAGGGCCGCTTCTCTGAAAATAACTCCCAGAGCAGAAGCCGCTTTTAGATGCTTCTCATTCTTGCTCTGAGAGGAGGCTCTCAGAGCCGAACTTCAGCAAAGTCGTCATCGTCTTTTCTGGGAAAAACAAGGGACGATGAAGTCATCGGTGTTAAAATAAAACAAAGAAACACACTGTTTTTCTCTGGCTGCTCTCAGACACACCAGCAGACAGAGAAAGGGCCCTTGTCAGAATGATGGGGAGACATGTGTGTCTGCACCACCGGCCTGGCGGCTGTGCCCGGGACTCTGGGTTCAGTCCCTGTCCTGGGCTGTGACAGCCTTTGGGACAGTGGGACATCATCCTTGGCCAACACTCGGGCGGTGGATGCACAAACATGCGACCACAAATCTCGTTCCTTAAGATTTGCTGAAAAGCAGTTTGTTGTTACCTGCATTTCACAGAAGGGGAAACTGAGGCTCAGAGAATGCAAAGGCCTGGCCTGTGCGAGGTTGCCCAGCTGGAGTGCAGGGGGACAGGACCGCCCCCAGTCACCCCTTTCCGAGACTCAAACTGATATGGGGCAGGGACAGGCTCTGCCTTGAGAGGGTCTCCATGCAGAGACCCCAGGCAGCGTGGGTGGCAAGGCCCAGGTCAGTCTGCAGAGGCCATAATATGCGCGAGCACTGAGGCTGACAAAACCGGGGTGGTCGATTCCACGTCATCTGTCACAGTAGAGGCTGGGGCGTGGGTGGCCAGCCCCGGCGCTAAGACACAGAGCAGCGGCGGACACCCCTTTTGTAAAGCTGGTACTGCTGTTACTGCCCCCCAAGAAGCGCTTCACGACCCAAAGCAGCTAGAAGATACGCTATGAGTCTGAGGTTAGACCGGCAGGCTCACCTCACTTCACAGTTTGCAGAGGCCTGTCCTGGAGGGCACTGCTCTCGAGCACCAGCCCCCCACTGCAGCCCAGGCGGGCCACTGGGGGGCAGCCCCATGTGGGGAGCCTGCCCCAAGGCCCTTTGGTTCTCAGTTGGCTTTAGATGGTGCTGCAAGTTTCTTTCATTTAACTTTTTATTGAAGTGTAACACACGCCCTGAAGTGCCCACACATTTGAAGTGTGAAGCTAGCTAGGCTCCCCAGAAGTCCATCGTGGGCCCCTCAGCACTCACTAACTCTGAACTTCAACTGGGAAGGAGCATGAAGACCGCCACGTACCAAGCCACTGGTGTTCAAGCAGAGCCTGAGACTACAGCACCCGGAGGGGCCTACGCACTGAACGCAGGAGAGAGAGATGAGGGAGGCCCTGTGTGCCCGGCCCCGGGTGGCTGCAGGGGCCGCACACCCTGCTGGCCTGCTCTGGCCTGCCCCCTACTGGCGGTCAGGGCAGCTGCCCAGGGACACGTGTGCCAGGCCTGCTGAGCCTCAAGGCCACCTGCGGTCTGCACAAAGGAATCAAGAGCACAGAAACTACATGGGTGAAAAGAAGGCCTTTTTTTTCCATTTAAATTTCTTTAAAATGTAATCAACTGTTGAAAGCAAAAATAATGTAGTGTGGGGTCTGTAAATATGAAATAAATATGACAACAATAGCATTATTATGGGTTGGACTGTGTCCCCCAAAAAGATATGTTGAATTCCTAGCCCCCAGCATCTCGGTATACGACATTATTTGGAAGTAGGGTCACTGCCGATGTAGTTAATTAAGACGTCATGCTGGAGGTGCTGGCTGGAGTGGCTTGGTGGATTGAGTGCCATGCTGGGAGCCAAAGGGTCGCTGGTTCGATTCCCAATCAGGGCATATGCCTGGGTTGCAGGCCAGGCTCCCAGGGGGGCATGCAAGGGGCAACCACACATTGACGTGTCTCTCCTTCCTTCCTCCCTCCCTCTCTTCCCCCTCTCTAAAAACAAATAAATAAATAATCTTATTAAATAAAAAGATGTCAAGCTGGAGTAGGATGGGCCCCTAATCCCATGTGACTGGCATCTTCCTAAGAAGATGGCCATTGGAAGCCAGATACCCAGGGAACATCTTGTGACCATGAAGGTAGAGCCTGGACCTGCAAGCCAAGGGAGGTCGCAGACCTCTGGCCCGCCAGCAGAAGCCGGGAAGAGGTAAGGAAGGGTTCCCCTGGTGGTTTCGGGGGAGATGACCCCGTCACCTCTTTTAGTCTGGGCTTCTACTCTGTGACAGAATGAATTTCTGTTATAAATCGTCCCAGCTTATGGTGCTTTCTTATGCTGCCTCGGAGATTAATACAGGCATCAAGCCTGAGCAGAATGGGAGTACCTGGGCACAAGGTCCTCACGCTGTGTGCAAAGTAGTAGCAGAATGCCGAGTAAAGGTAGACCGTGCTAAGTCAGGGACGCTGTGGCGGGATGAGTGCTAAGAGGGCCTCCAGATTCCTTCACGCCTTGTGTAATCCCTCCCCTTGAGTGTGGGAGGGACTCACGGATACGATGATGCCACTCAGGTAAAATGGCAAAGGTGGCTTTTGCTAATTTAATTAAGGCCCTCAGTCAATGGACTTTGAGTTCGTCAAGAAAGAGCTTGTCCTGGATCAGCGGACTTCGTCCTGTGAGCTCTTTCAAAGAAGGTCTCGAGGCTGGAGACTCTCACAGGAGGCTCTGCAGTGACCCAGAGGAGAAGACCACTGGGAGCTCCTCCACCACCCGCAGGAGCGTGGTGGGGGGGGGCCCCGAGGCTCCAACGAAGGGCCAGGCCCGGGCTGTGAGACTGAGCAGAGGGCCCCGCTAAGCTGTCCTTGGAACCTGACTTGTGGGAAGTCGACAATAATAAATGTGTGTTGTGCTATGCTGCCAAGATTGTTGTAATGTTATAGAAAGCAACAGAAAAGCAGCACAATGTACATGATAGCACCTAAATCAAGCACTACAATAACACAACAAGGGGATATAGCTAATGTCAATGAAGGGGACAAAATGAGATAATAAAAAATACACAGTCGACAAAAAGCCAGAAAAAGAAGATAAAAGGACCAAAGAACAAACAAAACAAATAAAAAAATAAATAGCAGAATGGTCAATTTAAGTCCAAAAAAATCTATAATCACATTAAATATAAGTGGTCTAAACAACCCAACTAAAAGGCAGAGATTTTCAGACTGGGTAGGAACATGGGAGCCACACAGATGCTGTCTCCAAGAACCCCTCTTCACACATAAAGACAGGGAAGGGGCAGCAGTGGAAGGATGAGAAACGGGCAGCTGATCTGTCTGCGTTAGGAGCAGACAGGAGATCACAGAGCAAAGCGCATTTTAATGGATACAGAGGGCTGTTTCATCATAACAAAGGGGCCAATGTATCATGAGGACACAACTATCCTAAACATGTGCTCACCCAATAATAGAGCTTCAAAAATCTATGAAGCAAGAACTGCAACAAGGAAATCCACAAGTGACAGCTGAGATTTTACCACCCCTTCTGTCCTACAATGAACAGAGAACATGAGACAAAAAATCAGGAAGGATAGTAAACACTCGAAAAACATCACCAAGCAACTTAACTTGATGGGTGTTTACAGAACCCTTCACACAACAACAGCAAAACATGCATTCGTTTCAAACGCCTATTGGACATGCTAGACCATATTCTGAGCCATAAAACAGTCTCGGTCAATTTAAAAGGACTCAAGTCATAGCAAGTGTGTTCTCTGACCACAAAAGATTCAGATATTATTAACAGATACCTGGAAAATCCCCAAATATCTAGAAACTAAATGATACACTTCTAAATAACTTATGGGTACATAAAGTAAAATGTTTGAGTTTAAAAAAAACACAGCATATCAAAGTCTGTGGGATGCAGTTGAAGTGGCACTTGGAGGAAATTTTATGGCAGTTAGTACCTATTTCAGAAGAATAAAGATAGATGTCCAGTCATCTACTCACACCGATGACTTCTGTTCCCATTCCCACCAGATGAAGCTGGGAGAAGGGGACAACAAAACCCACAGTGGTGGCAGGAGAGCAAGCGAGACTCCCAGGGCAGAGGCCAGCGTGGTGCACAGCAGAAAAGCGAGAGGACAAAAGGCTGGCCCTCTGAGAAGATAAAAAATTACACTAACCTCCTAAGCAGACTACTCAGGAGAAAGGAAGAATGCACAAATCGCCAACAACACAAACAAGAGAGGTGACACTACTGAGAGTTTTACAGCCATCGAAAGGACAACGAAAGTACCACGGACAGCTTCATGCCAGTCAACTGCCAATTTAGATGGCAAGGAAACATTTCTTGAAAGACACAAAATATAAACTATCGAATCTCATCAAAGAAGAAATAGATAACCTATTAAATAGTCCTATATCCCTCAAAGAAATCAAAATGTTGTTAAAAACCTTCCCATCAGGAACAAGACTAGGATACTTGCTTTTACCGTTGCTACTCAATATTGCACTGGAAGTTGTAGCCAGAGTAGGTAATAATTAATAATAACAATAATGGACATCAAATTAAAAGGAAATAGTAAAACTATCTCTCTTCACAGTGACAGGGGCCTATATATAGAACATATCAAAGAATCCACAAAACAACTACTAGAGCAAATAAACAAACTCAGCAAAGTTTCAGGGTACAAGATCAACACACAAAAAAGAAAAAAAGAGAGAAAGAACTCATCTCTGGGGTAGAGATTGAGCTAAAAAAGAAAAAAAAGAAGGATCGACATACAAAAATCAGTTTTGTGTTTCTATACACTAGCAATGAACACTTTGAAAAAGAAATGGATAAAACAATATCATTTACAATAGCATCAAAAAGAAGACAATATCTAGGAACCTATTTAACCAAGAAGGTGAAAAACTTGTACACTAAAAACTCCAAAATACTGTTAAACAGAAATGAAAGAAAATTAAATAAATGGAAAGACATTCCATGTTCATGGATTAGAAGACTCACGATGGCAATACTACCCAAAGTCATCTACAGATTAATGCAACGCCTACCAAAATATGAATGCCTTTTTCTTTTTGGCAAAGATACTAGAATTCATATGGACATGCAAGGGCCCCAAGTAACCAAAATAATCTTAAAAAAGAATAAAGCTGAATGAGTCATGTGTCCTGATTTCAAAACTTAGTACAGAGCTACAATAATCAAAACAGTGTGGTACTGCCATAGAGCTAGATATACATATCAATGGAAAAGAATCAAGAGCCCAGAAATAAACCCATACATCTATGCCCAGTTGATCTTTGAAAAGGCTACCAAGATCACTCAGTGGGAAAAAGCAGTCTTTCCAGCCAATGGTTTGGGGACAACCAGAGATCCACAAACAAAAGAATAAAGTTGGACTCTTACACCATATACAAAAATTAATTCAAAATCGATCAGCAACCTCTATATAAGAGCTAAAAGATAAACTTCTTAGAGGAAAACATAGGGGGATAAGTTTCATCATTGGATTTGGCAATGGATTCTTAGACATGGGTGTAAGCAACATACAAGGAAAATGGATAAATTAAACCTTATCAAAACTTGTTTGTATCCAAGGGCACCATACCAAGTGTTGGAAGACAAACTACAGAATGGGAGAAAATGTTTCCAAATCATATATCCGATATAGGTCTAGTATCTTGAATGTATAAAGAACTCCAATAACCCAACAATAAAAAAAAGACAAGCAACCTGATTTTTAAAAACAAGCCAAGGACTTGAATATATATTTCCCCAAAGAAGATAGACAAAAGGCTAAGTACTTGAACAGATGCTCAACATCATAGGTCACTGGGAAAATGTCAATTAAACCACACTGAGAGAGCACTTCACTCCCTCTAGGATGGCTAAGGTCGGTCGACGCAATGGGTGAAGCGGTCAGTTTTGGTGAGGACGTGGAGAAACTGGAGCCACCGTACATGGCCAGTGGGGATGTAAAATGGCCAGCTGCTACAGGAAACACTTGGGCAGCTCCTCACTCAGTCATGGGATTACCATGTGACCCAGCAGCCCCGCCCCTAGTTGTACACCCAGAGGACTGAAACCAGGGTGCTAACACACACCCACTGCAGGGCTATGCACAGGAGCCAAAAGATGGAAGTGGCCTAAGCTTCCAAAGAGGTGATTGGCCAGACAACTGCGGCACATACGTCTAATAAAGTGTTGTTATTCAGCTAAACAAAGGAATGACGTGCCGGTACGTGCCACAGCGTGGATGGATTTCCAAAAACATTAAGTGGAAGGAGCCAGACACGGAGGGCCACACACTATGTGATTCCATCGACGTGGACTATCCAGAACACACCCCCAGAGTGAGATCACAGACTGGCGGCTGCAGGGGCTGCAGGGCTGGGGGAGGGGAGCAGCTCCAGAGTGGCTGTGGAGTTTCATATTGATGTGAAATGTTTGGGCCTAGATAGGGACGGTGGTTACACAATCTTGGTAACTGGCCATATGAACAGACTAAAAAAAGAAAAACCATATGATCATCTTCTAGATGCAAAAAGGCATTTGACAAAATCTAAAATGCATTACTGATAACAACTCTCAGCCAAGTAGGAAGAGAAGAGAGGTCCCCCAACCTGATAAAGGGCAACTATGAGAAACCCACGGTGGACGCCATCCTCCGCGGTGGAAAACTGAATGCTTCCCCCTGAAACCAGCAGACGACAGGCGTGTCTGGTCCCATTCCCTCTATTCAACACTAGTTGAATAGTAGTGGAGCGTCTAGCTGCTGCGGCGAGGCAAGGTGAGGCAAAGAATAAAAGTAATCCAGATCAAAAAGGAAAAAGTCAAACTGCCTTTGTTTGCAAATGGTGCCATCCTCTATGTTAAAAATTCTAGAAAATCTGAAATAAGAGCTCTGCAACTGGTGAGTGGGTTCAGTAAGGTTGTAGGGTACCAGACCCCCATTCAGGTGTCTACTGCATTTCTATACCCCAGGAACAAAGTGTTGGGAACTGAAATTGAAAAATACTAGTTACAGTATATATAAAAAAACAACAACAAAGTACTTACGGCTGAATTTGAGGAACGATGTGCAAGAGCTCTACGCGGAAAACTACAAAACTTTGCTGAGAGCAATTAAAGACCCAAATAAATGTCTGTTAATAGACCAGAAAACTCAGTATTGTCAGGACGGCGATTCTCCCAAACTGCTCTGTAGATCAGAAACTGATAAGCTGATTTCAAAATTTATGTTGAAATATTAAAGAACTAGAAGAGCAAAAACTATTTTGAAGAAAGTAGAGCAAAGTTGGAGCACTTACACACTCCCCAATTTCAAGCCTTCTTTTCTTTGAAGCGACAGTAACCAAGAGAGTGGGATAGGGGCACCAAGTCAGATGCAGACCAGTGAACTGTGGCAGAGTGGAGAAGCCCAACCCTGAGTCTAAGGCCAATTGCTTTTTTGAAAGGAGATGCAGATGCAACTCTTCTGCAAATTAAGGTGGGCGTTTCAACAAATAGTGCTGTAACAACTGGTTATCTCACACAAACACACTGATTTTGATCCAATATTCCCATTATGGGCAAAAATCAACTCACAATGGATCACAGATTGATAGTAAAACCTATGACTATAAAAATTTTAGAAGAAAACATAGGAGAAACTCTAACTCTGGCTTAGGTAAAAATTTCTTAAACACCAAAACATGATGAAAAAAAATGATAATGTAGACTTCATCAAAATTAAAGGCACCTCTTTAAAAGGCACCATGAAAAGAATAAAATGACATAGTAAGGGTGAGATTTATAAATCACTTATCTGATAAAGAACTTGTACCCAATATACAAGGAACTTGTAAGAAACAGCAAGAAAACAGCAAGACAATGAACCTGATAAAAGTGTGCAAAATATTTGAACAGATACATCATCAGAGAAGATATGCAGGTGGCAGACAGGCATAAGAAACGATACCCCAAATCACCAGCCACTAGGAAAATGAATGTGGAAGCCACGGTTTGATGAGACGCCACTTCCCACCCAGCAGAACGGCTGGGACGAAAACACTGACATCCCCCAGGGCCCTGAGGAGGCCGAGCTCGTGGGGCTCCCACACACTGCTGTGTGGTCGGCCACTTTGGAAAAGAATTTGGCAGTTTCTGAAAAAGTTAAGCAGGAACTTACCATATTACCTGGCCATTTTCCTCCCATATATTTACCTAAGAAAAATGAAAACACATAACCATCCAGAGATGTGCATGTAGGTGTTCACAGCACTTTTATGTATAATAATCCCAAAGCGCAAACAACCCTCAACTCCGTCAGCAGGTGCAATGCACACACGTGTGAGCTTTTTTAAAATCCTCTACTCCAGGACACGTTCATTGATTTTAAAGAGAGAGGATGTGAGAAAGAAGCATCGGTTGCTTGCCTCCTGTATGTGCCCTGACCAGGGATCGAACCCACAACCTAGGTGTGTGTCCTGACTGGGAATCAAACCTCATATATTAGTTATTTATTACTGTGTAACAAATACCACAAACTTTGCACACAACCCAAAACTTAAACAAACATATACTTATCATCCCCCAATTTCTCTGGGTTAGATTTGGGACCATTTTGGCGAGGTCCTCTGCTTAGGGGACCCCAGGCTGAAGTCAGTAGGACTGCCATCTCATCTGAGCCTCTGGACCCTCTTCCAGCTTCGCTGCTCCTTGACAGAATTTAGTGCCTTGCAGTGGAGATGAGACCGAGGCCCTCATCTCCAGGAGGCCACCTGCCTGCCACTGTGGGGCAGTTTGCTTCTGCAGGCCCAGAGGAGACTCTCTCAGGCTTTGACTCTGTCTGACTGTGCAGGAAGGGCCTCCACCTCCTTAGGGCCTGCCCACGCAGAATAATCACTCTTTTCATTAACTCCACGTCACTGACCAGCACCCCTAACACAGTTGCAAATGCCCTTCTGTCCTACAACGGAACCTAGTGACCTGGAGTCCTGTCCTAGGCAGAGTCCTCCTCACACTCAAGGGGAGGGGACCATGCAGCCTGTGTTTTGCTCTGTGTGGGGGTGGGCCTCGGGGGCCACCTGAGAACCTGCCTCCCACCTAAACGCCTCCTGGGGTGCCCAACAGCACAGGTGTGCACCGAGACAGTCATGCTGAGTGAAAGCGGCTGCGGGGATGTGTTTGTCATCCTGACTGCGGTGACGGTTTTACGAGTGCTTACGTATGTCACAGGTCTTTCCTGGATGTGAATTATATAGCAATTTAAAAAGTTTATAAAACCTAATATTCAATAGTTATTGAAAAATAAGTATGCTTTTCAACTGTTTAACTGTAATTTTTATGAAATTTATATGTGATGAAAATGTGATGTTCAAACTGAGATGTGTTGTAAGCCCAAAATGTGCCTCTGATTTGAAAATAGTATGAGAAAAGAATGTAAAATATATCAGTAACTTTTACACTGATGACAGGTTGGAATGATAACATATTAAATAAGTTAATACAACAGATTATTCCTCTTAATTCCACCTTTTTAAATGTGGCTATGAGAACATTTCCAATCACTCACAGCACTGCACGGCATTTCTATTGGCCAGCGCTGCTGTAGTTCGAGTTAGCTGGTCTGGGGCTACGGGGGGTGGACATGTTCAGTGATGCCAGAAGGAGGCAAACAGCCAACTCCAGAACATGGGACACCCTATAGGACCAATGTCCCAGTTTCTCCAACAGATAAATGGAATGGAGATGGCATGCATAAAAAATAAAACAATGGGAAGGACTACAACAGGATAAAAGTCACTTAAGAGTTAAAGGAATCAGTGCAACGTGGGCACTTGCTTGAATCCTGACTTGAATATTAATAAGTGAATTGTTAAAAGATACTTTTGAAGAATTGGGGCCTCTGACTGATTATGGACTGGCTACTAGATGATATTAAGAGATTATTATTAACTTCACCAGGGGCATCAGTGGCTGGTCAAGTTCCTGAGAGCAGAGCTGCATGTCAGGGTCATGACAGGGAGTATGGGGGGTCAGGGGTCAGCTCTAAGAACCTCAGGGAGTGGACAGCCTCGGTCGGAGTCGGGGGTCAGGGGGTGACTACCTGGTGGTTCACGTCCATCCGATCTATTCTCTGTGTGTTTATGGCTTTGAGGATTTCCTAAGGAGAAAAAGGGAAAGACGGTGACTTTCTCCTTTGAAGTCCCACCTGGCGCTGGGCGGCCTCGGGCAGGAAGCTGGCTCCACAGAGGCCATGTGTGTCTGCAAACGCCTCTGTCCACAAACCTGGTGACAGCACAGTAACCCCATTTGTTCCTCCTTACACTCGCTGTTTGCAAAACAGAAAGGCATTTTCCCGGCAAGCATTTCAGAACGGTGACACGCAGGCACTTCAAGTCCTTTTCATCATCCAAAGTGCTAACACATATGTGGTGCAGGGCTGCGCTCTGCAGAAACATCTGTTTCAAATGCAGGCCCCTGCAACTCACAGCCCACGGCAGCGGCCATGCACTCGGCCACCTCAGCCTCGCCCTCCCTCGCCCTCCCGAGGTGCCCTGAGCAGAGGTCACACACACCCCTGTGTGCCCCGAGCTTTATTCTAAGGGGCTTGTCAGCACAGGCCAGTTGTCAGACCGCTGAGCTGGGGAAAGCCCCTGGTGCACTTGGGGCCAAGCGCCTTCTAGGGGCTGGTGGGATAGCACCCTCACCAGCACCCCTAACACAGCTGCAAAGGATGGACAGTCAACCATTTTCATGGGCCCAGGGGACAAGCGGATCACAGCTCCCGAAAGGGTTCTGGAGTGTGGTTAACCTCAGAGGATCTGAGCCAGCCACTCCTGGGCAACGCCCCCCCTCCCCCGCCCAGGCAGGGCCCTGGTGTCCGAGTGCGCGGGTGGCCCACCCCACACAGGGAGCTGCAGCCCCCGCCCCTGCCTCCTCTGATCGCCTCTCTTGTGCTTCAGACCTACTGAGGGTTGCCAGGGAAACCAGAAAACAGCTGGCCGAGAGAAGTCTCAGAGCCCTTCGGTGCATCATATGCCACGCGTCCAGCCTGCACACACACGGGTGGCAACAGTGTGGCCTGGTGCCTGTCCTCCAGCTGCTCACAGCCACGACGCAGAGGGCTGGGACTCAGCCGCTAGGGTCTGCAGGCTGGTGACATGGACCCGAGCTCCTCCGGCCCTCCTTCCTGATCACCCCCACTGTGCCTGACTCCTGGTTGACCTTTCTGAGCAGCTGGGGCATGGCTTTCTTCTCAGAGTTTCCTTTGCCCGAATTCAGCCCTCCTCACCCCAGCATGAGCTCAGGACACCCTGGGCCTCTCACCAGGGCCTGCTTTCGAGGGGTGCCCTGGTGGCCACGTGGTCTGATGAACTCAGTGGTCTCCAAAGTGGGGAGTGTGTCTCCAGAACACAGATCAATGGGAAGAGTATGGGAACTCCTTTTCTCAAAAGTAATTTGGTTATGTAATATTTGCAACATAAAAAGATGACCTGTCTCATGTATGTAGATCATAATGCACAATAACAAATTAAACATCTGGAGGCCCCCCCAGATGGTGGGGCATGACCAACTCCTCCATTTTCTCCACCTGCACCATCTTCCACCCCCACCCACTTCCATCATTCCCACTATCTGGAATTTTAAAAACGTTTACCTCTTAGAAGAACAAAGTGGGAAGGATCACATTACCTGATATCAAACCATACTACAAGGCCATCGTAATCAAAACAGCATGCTCCTGGCATAAGAACAGACACATAGATCAATGGAAGGGAACAGAGAGCCCAGACATAAACCCATTCCTGTATAATTAATTAATATCTGATGAAGGACACAAGAACATACAATGGTGTACAGACAGTCTGTTCAATAAATGGTCCTGAGAAAATCGGACAGATACATGCAAAAAAATGAAACCAAACCACCTTCTTACACCATAGACAAGAATAAACTTGCGGTAGATTAAGGACTTAATCTAATCTAATCTAATTTAAGACTCAAAGTCATAAAAGTCTTAGTAGAAAACATAGGCAGTAAAGTCAATGGGACCACATCAAACTAAAAAGTTTTTGCACAGCAAAGGAAACTATCAACGATATGAAAAGACAACCCACTGAATCATATTATATTTGGCAGAACACATTTGCCAATTACACATCTTATGAGAGGTTTATATCAAAAATTTATAAAGAACTTATAAAACTCAATGCCAAAAAACCCCAAACAATCCAATTTAAAAATGGGCAAAAGACCTGAATAAACAGTTCTCTAAAGAGGACATATAGATAGCAAACAGACATATGAAAAGATGCTCAGTGTCCATTAATCATCAGAAAAATGCAAATAAAACCATGAAGAGCTATCACCCCACCTGTCAGAATGGCCATCACCAATAAATCAATAAGCAACAGGTGTTGGCAAGGATGTGGAGGAAAGGGGACTCTCATACACTGTTGGGGGGAACACAGATCAGTGCAGCCACTGTCAAAAAGAGTGTGGAAATTCTGCAAAATATTAAAAATGGAACTGCCTTATGACCCAACAATTCCACTTCTGGGGTTATATCCAAAGAAACCCAAAACACTAATTCAAAAGAATATTCAAAAGAATATTCAAAGAACACAGTGCACCCCTGTGTTCATTGTAGTGTTATTTACAACAGCCAAGGTTCAGAAGCAGCCCCAGTGTCCATCAACAGACAGTGGATTAAAACGCTGTGGTACATTTACACAATAGGGAAGAATCAAATCTTGCCATCTGTGACAACGTGGCAGACTCAGAGGGTATTGTGCTAAGTGAAATAAGGCAGAGAGTAAGACAGATACCATAGGATATCATTTCTTTGGGGAACCTAAAGAGCAAAATAAATAAATTGAAACAGACTCATAGATACTGAGGCCTGATGGGGCCAGAGAGGAGTGGGATCAGGGGACAGGGTGAAAAAAGGTGAGGGGATCAGGAGGTACAGTTTGGTAGTCACGAGGCAGTCTTGGAGATGAAAGGACAGCACAGAGACTAGAGTCCACAGTACTGGGATAACCAGGGATGGGGCGCCAAGTGGGTACTGGGAATATTGGAGGGAACATTTTATAAACTGTACGATTGTCTAATCACCATGGGGTACATCTAAAACTAATACTAAGTAATACTGACTGTAAACTGTAATTGAAAAACATGCGCACACTGCACAAAATAAAGCAAGCTGCAAATAAGTGAAGAATGACATGTTCTTTAAAAAGGAGACCACACCAGCGGCTCCAACAGGACACCTGTTACATGAGGATGTCCTTCGGAGACTGGGAGTCACAGCAGGTCCATCTAACACACACACAAACAAATGCAAGGCGGCAGCAAAAATGGGCAAAGAAAACAGGCTCCAAATGAAGGAACTGCAGAAATCTCCAGAAAAAGAGCTCTATGAAATGGAGGCAGACAGTTTATCAGATACAGAGTTCAAAGGAATGGTTGTAAGGATGCTCAACAGCATGAAAAAGGACATAGAAACTATGAAAAAGGACCAGTCAGAAATGAAAAATACAGCATATGAGATAAATAATACACTGGAAGGAATAAACAGTAGGTTGGATGAAGCAGAGGATCAAATCAGCAATTTGGAAGACAAGGTAGAAAAAAACACACAGAGCAGCAAAAAGAAAAAACAATAAAAAAAATGAGGATAATTTTAAGGGACCTTTGGGAGAACATGAAACACAATGATATCCGCATCACAGGGGCACCAGAAGGAGAGATGAGACAGCCAGGGATCGAGACCCTGTTTGAAGAATAGTGACAAAAAACTTCCCTAACTGGGGAAGAAAAAAGCCACAAGTCCAGGAAGCACAGAGAGTCCCAAACACAATGGACCCAAAGAGGCCCACTCCAAGACATGTCATAATTAAAACAGCAAAGGCCAAAGACAAAGAGAGAATCTTGAAAGCCACAAGAGAAAGGCAGTTAACTACCTACCTATCTACAAAGAAGCTCCTATAAGACTGTGAACTGATTTCTCAACAGACACATTTCAGGCCAGAAGAGACTGGAATGAAATATTCAAAGTGATGAAAAACAAGGACCTAAAACCAAGATTACTTTACCCAGCAAGACTTCCATTTAGAATTAGAGAAATAAAGAGCTTCCCAGACAAGAAAAGAAGTTTGTTACCATCAGATCAGTATTACAAGAAATGTTAAAGGGCTTGAAAGGAGGAGGAAGAAGAATATAGTTAAAAGGATAAAATGGCAATAAATACATACTTATCAATAATCACTTAAAATGTAAATGGCTTAAATGCTCCAATCAAAAGACATAGGCAGCTGAATGGAGAAGAAAACAAGACCCACACATATGCTGCCTCCAAGAAACCCACCTCAGAACACAAGACAGACGAAAAGTGAAGGGCTGGAAAAAGGTATTTCATGCAAGTGGAAAGGGGAAAAAAACCTGGGGCAGCAATCTTACATCTGACAGAACAGACTTGAAAACAAAGGCGATATAATAAAAGACAAGGAAGACACTTCATGGTGAAAAAGGGAGCAGTCCAACAAGAGGATATAACACATGTCAACATATATGCACCCAACATTGGAGCATCTGAACATGTAAAGCAAATCTTGATGGACATAAATATTGATGGACATGCATTCATAGCAGGGGATTTTAATGACCCATCGTCATCGATCGTAGATCTTCCAGATAGAAAACCAACAAGGGACAGCAGCATTAAATGACAGACTAGATCAAATGGATTGAATTGGTATCCTCAGAGCATTTCACCCCAGAGCAGCAGAATATGCATACTTTTCAAGTGCACATGGAATGTTTTCTAGGACAGACGAAACAACTCTCAATAAATTTAAGAAGACTGAAGTCATTATCAAGCATCTTCTCTGACCACAGTGTTACAAAACTAGAAATCAATCACAAGAAGAAAACTGAAAAGTACAAAAACACATGGAGCCTGAATAACATGTTACTAAACTGTAGTAGATTGTTCTGCGTGGCGTGAGCCCAGCTCCCACTCAGAGATGCACTGGACCCATGCCCACGGATGGGTTCTCCTGTGGGGAATCAGGCCTGCAATGTACCCAGGCTGCTATGAGTCTTGCTTTTTGCTAAAACTCCCTCACCCTGAATTGAGAACATTTACTGCAAAGCAACTTCCTAAAAACCATGCTAAACCTTCTAAGGATGAGTGTAACTGGTTCAACTACTTTTGCCTTTTCATTTGCAAATATCCCTCTTCTGTGATGTGATTAAGCAGCATTGGCTCCTTTGTTTTCTGTAAAGGGTAACCACTTAAAGCTAGCCTGTGCATAGTTAATGAGGACCTTCTTGTATTGTGCCCAGTAAGACAATAAAAGCTCATTGGAGCAAGGGCTGAAGCTTTTGCTCCCCTTGAGAGAAAAGCCACGCTGTCCCTTTTCCTTCACCGGACTCGATAGTCTGTCTGAATGTCTCATTTCATCCATAATGATGCGGACACTGCGGGTCGATGTTTGTGTCACTAAACACTGAATGGGTTAACAATGAGATCAAGGAAGAAATCAAAAGATACCTTGAAAAAATGAAAATGAGAACACAACAACCCAAAGTCGATCGGGCACAGCGAAAGCAGTCCTAAGAAGGAAATTCATAGCATTGCATACGGCCTATTTCAAGATACAAACAAACAAAATATCTCAAATAAACACTCTAACTTTAGACTTAAAGGAGCTGGAAAAAGAACAAAACAAAGCCCATAGTGAGTAGAAGAAAAGAAATAATAAAGATCAGAGCAGAAATAAAAGAAAGAGAGTCTTAAAAAACACAAAAGATCAATTAAACCAAGAGCTGGTTCTTTGAAAAGATAAACAAGATTGACAAATCTTTAACCAGAATCATCAAGAAAAAAGAGAGAGGAGAGAGGACCAAATAAATAAAATCAGAAATGAAAGAGGAAAAGTAACAACTGACACCTAAGAAATACAAAGGATTTTAAGAAAATATTACAAACAACTACATGCCAGCAAATTAGACAATCTGGAAGAAATGGATAAATTCCTAAAAACATATAATCTTCCAAAACCAAATCAGGAAGAATCAGAGAATCTGAAAAGAGATTACACCTGGAAAAATTGAAGCAGTAATCAAAAAACTCCCAGTAAACAAAAGTCCTGGTCCAGATATAGCTTCACAGGTGAATTTACCAAACATTCAAAGAACAACTAACACCTATCCTTCTCAAGCTATTCTAAGAAATTCATGAGGAGAGAAGACTCCCGAGCTCATTTTACAAAGCCAGCATTATCCTAATTCCAGAACTAGATCAAGACACTACAAAAAAAAAGAAGAAGAAAAAGAAAATTATAGGTCAATATCCCTGATGAATATAGATGCTCAAACCCTCAACAAAACATTAACAAACGGAATACAGCAATGCATCAAAAAGATCATATACCATGATCAAGTGGGATTTATTCCAGGGATGCAAGGTTGGTACAATATCTGCAAATCAATAAACACAATACACCACATAATTAAAATGAAGGATAAAAACCACATGATCATGTCAGTAGATGCAGAAAAACCATTTGATAAAATCCAGCACCATTTGTGATAAAAACTCTCAGCAAAGTGGGAATAGAGGGAACTTACCTCAGTGTAATAAAGGCCATATATGACAAACTCACAGCTAATATCATACTCACTAGGAAAAAACTACAAGTGTTTCCCTTAAGATGAGTAACAAGACAGGGATGTCTGCTTTCACCACTCATTCGACATAGTACTGGAAGTCCTAGGCACAGCAATCAGACAAGAAAAAGAAAGCGTCCAAATTGAAAAAGAGAGATTAAACTGTTATTATTCACAGTTGACATGATATTGTACATAGAAAACCCTGAAGAGTCTAAAAAAAGCTGCTAGATCTAATAAATGAATTCAGCAAAGTAGCAGGATACAAAGTTAATATTCAGAAATTGGTGGCACTTTTATACACTAATAATGAACTATCAGAAAGAGCAAATAAGAAAACAATCCCATTTACACTGCAAAAACAACATAAGGTACTTAATAGTAAATTTAATCAAGGGTGTAAAAGACCTGCACTTGGAAAATTATAAGACACTGAAGAAAGAAAGTGAAGAAGATAGAAATAACTGGAAGAATATATCATATTCATGGATAGGAAGAATTAACATAATTAAAATGTCCATACTACCCAGAGCAATCTACAGATTCAACACAATTCCTATCCAGATTCCAATGGTGTATTTCACAGATCAAGAGTGAATATTCTAAAAACATATATGGAACCACAAGAAACAAGAACAGCCACAGGAATCATGAGAAAGAAGACAAAGTTGAAGGAATCATGTTACCTGATGTCAAACTATAGTACAAAGCCACAATAACCAAAACAGCCTGGTACTGGCATAAAAACAGACACATAGATCCATGGAACAGAATAGAGACCCCAGAAATAAAACCATGCCTTTATGGTCAATTAATATTTCACAAAGGAGGCAGAAACATACAATGGGCTAAAGATAGTCTATTCAATAAATGGTGTTGGGAAAACTGTACAGATACATGCAAAAAATGAAACTAGACCACCTTCTTACACCATACATAAGAATAAACTCAAAATGGACTAAAAACTTAAATTCTAGACTCAAAACCACAAAAATCCTAAAAGAAAACATAGGCAATAAATTTTCAGACATTGCTCATGGCAGTATTTTTCTGATATATCTCCTTGAGCAAGGGAAACAAAAGAAAAAAAAAAATAGAACTATGTCAAACCGAAAAGTTTTTGTACAGCAAAAGAAACCATAAACAAAATGAAAAAAAACCTCAGTGAATGAGAGAATATGTTTCCCAATGATACATCTGATAAGGAGTTAATATCCCAAAATGTATTAAAAACTTATAAAACACAACAACAACAAAAAAACAATTCAGTTAAAAAGTGGGCAAGGATCTGAATAGACACTTCTCCAAAGAGGGCATACAGATGGTCAATAGACATGAAAAGATGCTCAACATCACTAGTCACTAGAGAGATGCAAATTAAAACCACAATGAGCTATTGACCTCACACCTGTCAGAATGGCTGAAATCAATAAATCAACAAACAACAAGTGCTGGTGAGAATGTGGAGGAAGGGAAGCCTTAGTGCACTTTGTTGAGATGCAGATGGGTGCAGCCACTATGAGAAGTAGTATGAAGATACCTCAAAAAATTAAAAATTGAACCGTGATTCCACTTCTGGAGATATATCTGAAGAAACTTGAAACACCAGTTTGAAAGAATATGTGCATCTTCATGTTCATTGCAGGGTTGTTTACAATCGCCAAGATATGGAAGCAGCCCAAGTGCCCATCAGTAGATGAGTGGATAAAACCACTATGGGACATCTACACAGTTGAATTCTACTCGGCCGTAAAAAAAGGATATCTTTTTTGATGGTTGCCAAATGGGAAGGGGTTATGGGTGAAGAGGTGAGGGGATCAAGAAGTACGAATAGGTAGTTACAGACTAGTCATGGGGATGTAAAGTACGGTACAGGAAATGGAGTAGCCAGAGAAATTATACGAATGGCCCATGGACATGAACAATGGTGGGGGGATTGCTTAGGGGAGTGGGGGATGCTGAGTGGAGGGGGGCAAAGAGGGAAAAATTTGGATAACTGTAATAGCACAATCAATAAAATATCATTTTAAAAAAGAAGGAAATCTTACCATTTGCAACAGCATGGATGGGCCTGGAGAACATTATGCTGAGTGAAATAAGCCAGTCAGGGAAAGACAAATACCACATGATCTCACTCATATGAGGAATCTAATGAACAAACTGAACTAGCAAGGAAAGTAGAGAGGCACTCGGAGAGCAGGCTGACAGCTGCCGGGTGGGGGCAGTGAAGGGCTGAGGGTGGGAAGTGGAGAGACTGAGCCAAAAAGAAAATGGCCACGGACAGCAATGTGCCGACTGCTGGGTGGGGGGGTGGGTACAGGGGGTAAATGGTGATGAAGGAGACCTGATTTGGGGCGGTGACTGCGCACTGCAGTGTACAGACATGCTGTGGAATTGTGCATTGAAACCTGTATATTTTGTTAGCTAGTGTCACCCTGATACATTCAATAAAAACAAAAAATCTAGATATGATAAAGGACAAGTGTGTTTAAATCAACTACATACAAATGGAAAGCTTTTAATGGCAAAATCCACCATATGTAATGTGGAAAAAAAAACCCTGGGAGAAATATTTGCAATATAACAAAGATAAAACACTAATAATCTAATATGTATTTTAAACAAACTTAAATTCGAGGTGAAAAAGTGACCAAAATTCCAGTAGGAAATGGGCAAAACACAAGGATAGGAAACTCACAGAAAAGGTAACGAAATGCCTTATAAACTTGTGAAAAGACATCTGGTTTCAGTAACAAAGATAGAAATGTAAATTAAGATGCATGGAACTTCCGGCCAAGATGGAGGTGTAGGTAGACACACTGGGCCTCCTTGCTCAACCAAAAGGAGGACAACAACAATTTAAAAACAAAAAAACAACCAGAACTGACAGAACTGAACTGTATGGAAGTCCGACAACCAAGGAGTTAAAGAAGAAACACTCACCCAGACCAGCAGGAGAGGCGGAGACAGGCAGCCGGGAGGAGAGGACTCACCCCGAGGCAGTGGCTGGAGGACTGGGTGGTCCCATATTCATGCAGATAAATGGGGAGAAACAACTGGGGAGCGAGACAGACCTACAACCCAGGGTCCCAGAGGGGAAATAAAGCCTCAAACCTGTGACTGAAAACACCTGTGGGGGTTGAGGAGCCAGGAGAGACTCCCAGCCTTACAGGGGAGTTCATTGGGGGGACCCACAGGGTCCTAGAATGTACACAAACCCACCCACCCAGGAATCAGCACCAGAAGGTCCCACTTTGCTTGTGGGAAGCAGGGGAAGTGACTGAGAGCCAGTGGAGAGCAGAGCAAATGCCATTGTTACTTCTCGAACCCTCCTCCACATACAGTACCACAATGCAGCAGCAACACAGGTTGCCCTTCCCTGGTGAACACTGAAGGATCTGCCCCTTACTATGTAACGGGTGTGCTGAGACAAAACAAAAATGGCCCAAATGAAAGAACAGATCAAAGCTCCAGAAAAAAATACAACTAAGCAATGAAGAGATAGCCAACCTAACAGATGCACAGTTCAAAACACTGGTAATCAGGATGCTCACAGAATGGTTGAATATGGTCACAAAATAAAGGAAAAAGTGAAGGCTATGCAAAGTGAAATAAAGGAAAATGTACAGGGAACCAACAGTGATGGGAAGGAAACCAGGACTCAAATCAATGGTTTGGAGCACAAAGAAGAATAAATATTCAACCAGAACAGAATGAAGAAACAAGAATTCAAAACAATAAGGAGAGGCTTAGGAACCTCCAGAACAACTTTAAACGTTCCAACATCTGAATTATAGGGGTGCCAGAAGGAGAAGAAGAGCAAAAAATTGAAAACTTGTTTGAAAAAACAATAAATTAGAACTTCCCCTATCTGGCAAAGGAAATAGACTTCCATGAAGTCCAGGAAGCTCAAAGAATCCCAAAGAAGTTGGACCCAAGGAGGAACACACCAAGGCACATCATAATCACATCACCCAAGATTAAAGAGAAGGAGAGAATCTTAAAAGCAGCAAGAAAAAAGGAGACAGTTACCTACAAAGGAGTTCCCATAAGACTGTCAGCTGATTTCTCAAAAGAGACCTTACAGGCAAGAAGGGGCTGGGAAGAAGTATTCAAAGTCATGAAAGCCAAGGACTTACATCCAAGACAACTCTATCCAGTAAAGTTATCATTTAGAATGGAAGGGCAGATAACGTGCTTCCCAGATACAGTCAAGTTAAAGGAGTTCATCATCATCAGGCCCATATTATATGGAATGTTAAAGGGACTTATCTGAAAAAAAGATCATAAATATGAACAGCAAAATGACAAATTCACAACTATCAACAACTGAACCTAAAAAAAAAAACAAAAATGAACTAAGCAAACAACTAGAACAGGAACAGAACCACAGAAATGGAGATGACATGGAGGGTTATCACCAGGGAGGGGGAGAGGAGAATGTGGGAAAAGGTACAGGGAATAGGAAGTATAAATGGCAGGTAGAAAATAGACAGGGGAAGGGCAAGAATAGTATGGGAAATGGAAAAGCCAAAGAACTTGTATGTACGACCCATGGGCATGAAGCAAGGTGGGAAAAGATGGGGAGGGGGGTACAGGGCAGAGGGGAATAAAGGGGAGAAAAGGGACAACTGTAATAGCATAACTAATAAAATATATTAAAACAAAGATGTGTGGAGATGCTCTTTTCTGGCTCTCAGAGGTGGCAGCAGGGAGGGAAGCAGGCACTGGCCCTTACCCTGGTAGGAGCATAGAATATGGGGCAAGGGAACTTGGGAACAGCGAACAAAGTAAGTCTGTATTTACTTCTACTTTCAGGAATTAAAGAGACACTTCCAGAAATACAAACAACCTGTGTGCAAGGTTATCCATTGCTTTATGATTTTTAATAACAAAGGCCTGGAAGAAGCCGAACCTGCACGCCACAGCCGGACAAGCACGGCACTGCCACCAAGGGGCACTCATGCGGCTGCACAGCAGCAGCGTGAGCAAAGGCCCTGTGAGCCGCTGTGAAGGGAGTTTGAAGGGGAAACAGCAAAGTGCAAGGGAGATGTGTGTGCTACCTTTCATGATAGCGCAAATAAATGGCTTGCCTGGCAAAGAAAACCAGGGAAGATAAAAACCATATTTCAAATGGTTACCCACAGTGTGGGAATAAGGAGGAAGAGACAGGAACTTTTATTCAAGAAATGAAGTTATAATAAAAAAATAAAAGGGGGGAAAAACCAAACTGTGTGCGAAGAGAAACAGAGGAAGCTAATGGCATATGGAGCTGGTGACACACTATGCCGACTACCCCAGGAAATCCTGAACTTGATCTAGTCAGGTTTGGTTGGTGCTGATTTGGATGCAGAGATTCAGAAATCATTTTGGGTGCATTCTAAGACAAAGCAAATGACTAAATACATTGACGTTTTGGCGAACCAGGTTCTTACAGTGGGAGAAAGAAAATGGGTATATTAAACTTTTGATTGAAAAAAAAGATTTTTGGCCTCGGTCCACTGAGAAGGCAAGAAGCACATGTAAGGTGCAGACCCTGGCTTCTGAGTCCCACCCCACGGACAGGTGTGGGGGCTCCTCTGAGGAAGGGCTGCCTCCAGGTGGGGGTCAAAGTGCAAGTGAGGGCTGGAGCGATGGGGAAGACTGGCGGGAATGCGTCAAGAGGACACAGACCTGCCAAAACAGCCAGCCCCAAACACCCTGCACCCCATCTTTGCAAACTCTACAGAAGCGCTCCCTCCCCTGCTGGGCACCAGGAGGGTGCAGGGAAAGCGGGGCAGGGCTCCCCTGACTGCCACCTCTGGCCACTGGACCCCTTGCAGGAGGTCCTGCCAGGACTGAGGGGGCCCTGCGGCTGCAGGCCCCCTGGGGTGGACCCCAAATAGGGACAGCCAGTTGGAGGCTCCCCTCCTCCCCCTGCACCCACAGCAGGGGCTTCCTTTCAGTTCTCAAATTCGAACCCCTCCGAAGGCTTCGCAGGGCACCCGAGGAAATCCACACCCCACAGCTCCCCTCCCTGGCTCTCGCAGCTCTTCCCTCCCAGCAGCCCGGCCCCCATCCGGGCCACGCAGCTGAAGTTCCCTCAGAGCCTTCCAGAGAGCCCTGCCCTTCCAGTCACCTGGCATCCGGGGTCACTACTGCTCAGGGCCACCCTCCCGGGTTAGGCTAAGGTCCTGCCCCACCCCAGTCTCTCCCCACCCCAATTACCGTTTTATTTTCTCCCTGGCACTGACCCTCTGCCATGACCACGGGTTTTCCCCTGATCGCTGGCCCGGCCCCGCCCCCCATCCCCACCTGTCAGCACCTACTGGGGCCGTACCAGGGCCGGCAGCAGCCCGCGTACAGCCGCGGCTTCGCGACCAATTGCAGGCCTCTCCGGCCGCCAGTTCTGCCCCAGGCAAAGCCCCCCACCCCCCACGGCTTTGCCACGTCCTGGTCCTGAGACCTGGAACAAGTCCAGTCACCTCTCTAAGCCCCAGTCACTTCGCAGTAAGGGGTGGGGGCCACCGCACCTCCCAGGCGGGTAAACCCTCCCGGGGCACTTCTTGGCTTCCGAAGCTCAGCAGAACACCTGCCTCACCGTGGCCAGGAGGAGGGGGGCGGGGGTGAGACTCTCCACACCCCGAACTGCCCTGCCCCTTCGGCGCACGCTTCCCCCACACTGAGCAGGGGGCGGGGACGGGGCTTCCCTGTCCCCACCCCAACAGACAGAAGGGGTCCAGGGTCTCCGACCCCGCCCGCTCTGGCTGCGTGGGGGGACACGCCCAGAACCCGAGCTGGCCGCCTCTCCCCAGGCGCTCTGATGGCAGAATAGGTGCTTTCCTCCATAGGCCCCAGCTTCAGAGACAGCAGCCCCTGTCCCCCCGGCTGCCCGGACAAGGCCGTTCCCCTCCTTCACACGCACCCGGCAGGTCAGCCTGGCCGGTCCCATTTCAGAGACCGGGAAACTGAGGCCTAGGGCGGGGTGGAGGCCTTGGGTCCAGGCTGACTTTTCCTGCCCGCGAGTTCCTAAGACGCTCGCCCCTCGCGCCCAGGGGCGCGTTCTCTCTCCCCGGGGCCGGGGGTGTGTCCTCCGCCGGTCCCGGGCCGCAGGCGCCAGGCTCCCTGCGCCCGCACCCAAGCCGCGCAGCCCCGCCCCCCGCTGCCCACCCCGGGCCCGCGGGCGGGCGACCGCGCGCAAAACCGGCCGCGCGCACACCTGTGCCCGGAGTCAGGCCGCGCGCCCCCGGGCTCGCCGCCCGCACGGCTGCGTCCCGACCTCCCGGCCCACACCCGCCGCCGCCCCTCCCGGCCTGCAGCGCCCGCGTCCCGCCCGGCCGCGTCCCCACTCACCGGCTCCCGGCGCGCCCGGACCCCGGGCCCGGCCCATGGGCAGCGCCCGCTGCTCCCGCTGCCAGGGAACCCGGGCCACCCGCCGCCGCGGCTCCCGGGCGCAGCCCGCTGCGCTCTGACCGCGGAGCGGCGCGACCTGGCGCCCCCTGGCGGCCGCACGCGGGGGCGGTGCGGGGCGCGCCGGCGGGTGGGGCTGCGGTGCCCTTCCCGCGCCCCTTCTGCAGCTTGGGGAGCCCCAGAGGCCCTGCCCACCAGCCTCACCTCTGCTCCAGTGCTCGGGGTCAAGGGCAAGCCTCCTGTGTTTAGGGCCTTCGGCTGTGGTTCACCTCCCACCTCCGCGCCCTGAGCATGGCTCCTCCTTGACTTTGCACCGGCACTAATAACCCACTGACTTTCCTCCCCAGCAACCCCCTGGCACCTCAATAGCCGGTCCACCCTTTTTCCTCAGGGCTAGGCCCTGGCTGTTCCTCTGGGCTCGCGTCCTGACATGGTCATTCGACTGTGATTTGCAGGGACGACCACGACCCCGCCCCCACCCCAGCGCCCAGCCTGGGGGGCTGGGGGAGGGCAGGCCCAGGAACCGAGTTCCCCTGGGAGCTCTTTTACAGTACAGATGCAGAGGCTCTGAGACAACCTCGGAGTCAGGGGTCTAGGTGGGGCCCGGGAATCTTCATCTTGTGCACTGGTACCATCATCACCACCAACAACCCTCTACTGTTTAGAATCGACCAGCAGGAAAAGCAAAGTGTGGCTGAGGTTCCAGATGTCTTAAGTGTGAGGCCCACTAACCTGATGATGTAAAAGTGAAGGTGTGTGTGACCCGTGTGCAGTATGCAGGTGTATGTGAGACATGGTGGTCACAGCTGCGTTCCAGGAGGCTCCTTTCCTGGTGGGATGAGGGCTGGCGGTAGCTGGATCAGCCAGGAGACCTTTCTGGCCACTCCAGCCACTGTCCCCGAGCGAGAGGACCAGGGTGCAGGCAGGGTGATGATGGACGAGGGGAGGAGGGACAGAGCTGACCCACCTTCTGGGGATGAAGTCTGCAGGATTAGAGACACTTTGACCCAGGCAACTTCGTGTCCTTACTTGTCAGCTCAGCTAGATTAAGTTCTTGGTCACAGCCACAGAGTGAAGCCTCCAGAGGTGGGCACGTGCATCTTATTTATGGCACAGGAGCGCTCAGGGGCAGTAGAAAGTGAAGGAACGGCTTGCAGTTGGGTGAAGGAGAGGACAGGAGTGGTGCCTGCGAGTGGCTAGCTAGCATCACATCCCAGCTGAGGGGTCCCAACAGGGTCCTCCTGCTCAAGAGTACATTCGGGTTTGCACGGTCTCCCCAGGCCGCTGGCTGTTCCTAGACCTGGGCTCCGCAGGCCAACGTGCCACATGCACTGTGTCCCTGGTGCCCAGCACCACTCGGCAGGGGCTCAGCGAAGGGGCCCCTGTGCCCTCTTGCTGCACGAAGCCACAGCCCTAGTGGCTCCGGGCCGGCTGTGTACCAGGTGGACTCACACATGCACACGTGTGCATGTACACGCACACACAAAAAGCAACCTTCCCCTGATCTGCCTGATTTCCAGCGGGCGCTAGCTTGGAGACATCTGACATTTGCGGCCTCCTCCTGCTCTTCCTGGAATAAGCCTCGCCATTCCTGAAAGTAAGTTTCTTCTATTCAGAGTTTTCTGAGCATTTAAAAAAAAACCCAAAAGGTTATTTATTGAAACAGTTGAGTCATCCTTGCATTTTGGAATAAACCTTACAATATTGGATTCAGTTAGCATCTGTCTTTACCCAATTTTGGAATAAAAATTACAGCAGCCTCACCCTGGCTGTGTGGCAGCTAACTGAGCCACATATCCCAAAAGGTCGTCAGTTTGGCACCTGGTCAGGGCACGCACCTACATACCTGGGTTGCAGGTTTGATTCCTGGTTCGGGTGCGTACAGGAGGTGGCAGGTCAATGTCTCTCTCTCCCATCGATGTTTCTCTCCCACACCTCCCTCTCTAGCTATCTATCTAAAAATCAGTGAACATGTCCTCAGATGAGAATTAAAAAGGAAAAAAAATTGTAGCAGCCTCCTAAACTGGGTTGAGATTTGACAATCTTGGATGAGATGGGGTTTGTCTGTTTCTTGAAAGTTTAGTAAAAACTGACTCATAAGATTGATATGCCCCAGAGAATGTCTGGGGGTAGGTGGACTTTGAGTACCCCCGCCCTTTCTCCAATGGCCACGGGTTCCTGCGGGTTGTCTGGAGGCCACCCAGAACACTCAGTAGCCCGGAGCATGGGGCTGGGCACTGGCCAGCTGGCCTCAGGGCTCGCCTCTGCCCACACGGCTGTGGGCACTTGTCTTTTCTTCTGCCTCATGTCCCCAGCCCCCCAGGGAGATGGCACCGGCCTCAGAACTGTGGAGAGGACTAAGTAAGTGCATATGCACGATGTGCCTATATCATCATTTCTTCCTGGAGAATATCAGGGCTTTGTAAGAACGTTCATCCGCTGCTTGCAGATCATCTCATTAGTTAGAATATTGCACATTTTCTGTTCACAGTTTCTTTGCTTTCCCGCTTTGCCTGTGACATGTGTATTCTGTTTCTCGATCAGTGTTGCCAGAGGTTTGTGTGTCTTGTTCAGTCTTTCGGTTTTGCTTGTTTTTTCCTCTATTTTCTCCTTCCTCGTCCATATCCTTTTCTCTATTGTCCCTTCTTTGTTGTGTTTTGGGCTGGCTCTTGCTCTGATGTCAGCCTCCTAAGCTGAACACTGGACTCACTTTTAAAAAGCTGTCCTATTTTTTGTGTGTGTTTACGCCTTAGCTGGGTCCTACCAAATTTAACATGCAACAGTTTTGACATCATGTGTTTTCAGGAATTTCGTAATTTTCCTTATGTTGCCTCTTTCTTTCACTCAGATTCCTCATAGTGTGTTGCTTAGTCCCACTGTGTGAGATCTTTTCTAATGTTATGGACTTTATTGCACTGTCAAAGAAAAACAGTTTACATTGGTGACTGGACTTTACGAAGGGTCCTCTGTGGCCAGGCACAAAGGCAGTTTCCCTTCTAGTTCTGGGTATGATCAGAAGGGATTTACCGGTTGGGTGTGATACTCTCTGTGAGTCCACATTCAACAGTGGTGGCATTCCACCCCGTCTCCTAGATCTTTGCTCTTCCCCATCCACCTGACCCTCCAGTTTCTGGGGGTGCATTCAGATTGCCACCACACCCCGTCTTTCTCTCCACGGGCCATTAGTCATGTCATACACACACAGGCAGGTGCCCCCACATGCACGTCGACTCTTTAGTAGGTTTCTCCGAAGTCATGTGGGTACATTTACTCGCATGAGGGCTGCTTGGAAACACTAACATCCACAGTTGATAAAGTATTTCTGTAAATGTCTTAATATACTCATGGCTTTGTCTATGAAGTACATGCATGTATCTCACATATGTGAGTGTGCAGACATGAAAAAATCTGGTTGCTTGTAAAAAACCCATGAGGGGAAATTTGTGACTCTGTGTTGTGAACATAGGTATGTATAAACACAGGCATGTGAGTGCTCCTGCATGTATGCCATGCAGAGCTGGAGCGTCCCTCTCCTGCAGGACAGACCAGCTAAGGACTTTGGGGATGTCCCAGGGCCTCGGCATCAGACCAGAGGAGAACTTACAGACACGTACAGTCGGACATCACTGACAGAAAAATGTAGATTACGAGAAGCCTGCATAGGGTGACTTCACTGGGGCAAAATGCCACCTAAGTGTGCGTATGTCCACAGAAAACTGCCTGAGAGACAGACACTGAGGTATTAACAGTGCTCATCTTTGGACGGCGAAATATGATGTGTTCAGTTTCTCATCCTTGATTTTACATACTAGGGCTGTCCATGAGGAATCCATCCATGTACTATGAAAACTAGAGACATTTACAGAAGATACAAGTTACAAAAAACACTGTACATAGGACAATGATGCCTCAGTCCCATTCAAAGCACACACTTTGGGCCCTCACACAGTTCTCCAATCACCATCAGCTTCCTCACCGTATTTTCCCGAATCTCATTGATGGTCTGAAATCTCCTCCCTTTCAAAGGTGATTTTAGTTTTGGGAAAAGCCAGAAGTTTCAGGGCACCAAATCTGGGCTGTAGAGAGTCACCTGGGTGATTTGATGTTTTGCCAAAAAAACCCTGCACAAGATGTGATGCACGAGCAGGCATATTGTTGTGATGGAGCTGCCAAGCACCAGGTGCCCAGAGCTCCGGCTTTCTGAATCACCCAGATAGGTTACACAGGGTAAGTTCAAGGTTAACACAAAATTTGATGCAGATTTGTTGCTCTACTCAGTCATTTGGAATGCGATGGCCACACAGCACACATGCTCACTGAACGGTGTCTACCGCCCCCAGTGACTGGTACAGTGAAGTCGTCATTGCTCACACACGCACCTTCCAGTCCACTCTCCTTGGCTGCCAGGTGACATCAATGTCGTGCAAATCGTTCTCATTATGTTAACAATGGCTGGATTTTTTCTGGACAGACCTTGTATAAAATATGAAATATGTACATTGATTTTGTGTACATCTTTTTAAAAAATCGGGAGCAGACGGGAGAAGAGAAGGTTCGGAACGTAGAGACTGCTTTTGTTTTCTGTGGTGAAGCACAGCAACTCCAGGGTGACGCTGGGTTGAGAGCTTTTCTTCTCTAACACGGTGACAGAAAAGGGGGGACATGGGGGCAGAGCGCCACGGCACAGGGTGAAAAGACTGTGGTAGGACTGAAGGTCCGGAGACGGCGAGCACATGGGTCCTGAGCCCGGGATGGGGGCAGCAGTGCGGTCCCCTCACTGTAAAGTGAGGAGTGAAGGGGGCTGGGGGGGTGGGATGAGGGAGGGGAGGCCATTTTCAAGTCACTGTCCTGGGTTCCTGGGTCAAGTGTTTAGGGGGGCCATCTTTGAGAATAAACACATACAGCTGAGTGTTGCTGCTCAAATATTTAGTTTTTATAGCATCTACAGGTACGATAACATACTGTTTAAAAACCTAAGGAATGGACTGTGAAATGGAAAGCTGCCCAAACTTAACTGTTAGTGCAAGTCTGTATGGAGAGGACAGATCTCTGAAGTTGTACCTACCGAGCCAGGCTCTCCCCGATGGGCACAGGTTGCCCAGCCCTTTGTGGGGCCACGGTCCACACTTCAGAACACACCACCTCTGTATTCCCTCGGAGACAAAATAAGGCCAGCGTACACCTGCTACTCACACCTGTTCCCACTGAGAGGTGGCCAGGAAGGAAGTCTGGGAACCCATGCTTGCGCCGAACTGCACCCCTGAACTTCGTCTGGGAAGGGTGCCGGAGTGCAGGCTGGAGCGTGGTCACAATGTCTTCGATGCCCAGCTTCCCGACCTCCAGCAAGACCACGCTACACACGGGCTGCATGACGTGCCGTGGAGCTGGGGGCCTGACGGGGGGCTGACAGTGCAGGCCGCAGGCGTCCTGTCGCCGAGACGGCTGGGGTCAGCCTTAAGCCCTGTCTCGCCACTCAAGGCTGTTCCTCACCACTCGGGTGAGTCTTCAGAAGGGAGGTTCACGCTCACAAAACTGATGGAGGTCGCACACCAGCCAAGAGGACACACGTGAATGATGATAGAATCAGGATCAACCACAGCAGGGCCAAGTCCTGGAACCCGAGTGCGACGGCCGTAACAGTGAAGACCTGAGACTGTGTTAACTAGTTGGGGGGCCTTGTTTGGGGAACATGCTGGAATGTTGGGTTTACATCTAGACCCCTATTTTTATTTTTATTCTTTGTTGCCTTTTTAAATTAAAATTTGAAAATTTTTTTCAATTACAGTTGACATTCATTATTATACTACTTCCAGGTGTATGACATGAGGATTAGACGTAAATGTAATTGACAGTGATGCCCCAGTAAGTGCAGGGCCCACCTGGCACCACACACCGCTGCTACGACATCATCGCCTCCATTTTCTGTGCCGCACTGCACACCTCGTGGCTGTTCCGTGACCGCCAATCTGCACTTCCTGCTCCCTTCCCCTTTTCACCCACCCCCAACCCCAATCTGGCAACCATCTCTTCGTTCTCTGTACCTATGAGTTTGTTTTGTTTGTTCATTTATGCTGTTCTTTAGATTCACACATGTGAAATATGGTAGCTGTCTTTCTCTGACTGATTTATTTCATGTAGCATACTGCCCTCAGGTCCATCTGTGCCGTCACAAACGGTAGGATTTCATTCTCTTTTACGGCCAAGTTGCATTCAGCTGTATTGTGAGTATGCACCAAGCCTTCTCTGCCCACCGCTCTCCTGATGGGCTGGCTCTTGGGTCTTCTTCCATTCAGCCATCCTATGTCTTTTGATTGGAGCATTTAATCTATCGACATTTAAAATGATTGTTGATAGGTATGTAGTTATTGCCACTTACTTATTTGTATTTTTATTTCTTCTTCCTCCTCTTCTTTTTCAAGAAGTCCCTTTGACATCTCCTGTACTGCTGGTCTGGTGGTGATGAGCTTCTGTAGCTTTATCTCATCTGGGAACTAGGCAAGTTTTCTAGGGCTCTGGGGGCTTTTTCATATGAGAGGGTTGGAACAACTTTGAGTTTAATCTAGAGACTGGAAGCTTTGGAGCTTACCTTTCCAACTAATGTCTTAAACCCTGTCTCATAAGATGGGTCCGACTCACTCTGTTTCACGCAAAGGAGACACCTGGGACTCAGGGGTGGAAGTTGTGGGAGCCACATTTCAATTCAAGGAAGAACTTTCTAACAGCCAAAACACCAGAAGGTTTAGTGGGAAGGGCATCCCCTGATAAAAGAAAGCCGTCTGAGCAGAGGCCAGGTGACCACTGCAGGTAGGGCCCTGCCCTGAATAGGGTGTGAGCCAGAGGACTCCTCCATCTGTCCTCACTCTCTGTGACATCTAAGTGTGTAAGTAAAATTAATTTTAAAGCACGCTTATAAAAATTCTGAGAAAGTCACAGGGCGGTTGTAGGAGAAGGGGAGTCAACACTTTAAAACAGGGATTTGGGTGTTGGGAGAGAGGGACGGCTACATGCGAAAAAAAAAAAAGAAACTTGACCACTAACTTACACCACACACAAAAATAAACTCAGGATGGATAAAAAACTTAAATATGTCCTGACACCATAAAAGTCCTAGAGGAGAACATAGGCAGGAAAACTTCATATTCCACACAGCAAATTTTCACCAATACGTCCCCTAGAGCAGGGGACATAAAGGAAAGAATAAACAAATGGGATCTCATCAAAATAAAAAGATTCTGCGTGGCTAAAGAAAACAGTATTAAAATAAAGAGAACCAACCGTATGTGAAAACATATTTGCCAATGATACCTCAGACAAAAGTTTGATCTGCAAAATATATAAAGAACTCACATAGCTCCACTCCAGGAAGACAAACAATCCAATTAAAAAATGGGCAAAGGACTTGAAAAGGCCCTTCTCTAAGGAGGACATACAAAGGGCCCAGGGATATATGAAAAGATGCTCAGCATCACTAGCCATCAGAGATGCAAATTAAAACTGCAGTGAGATACCATTTCATACCTGTCACAATGGCCATCATAAACAAATCAACAAACCACAAGTGCTGGAGAGGATGTGGAGAAAAGGGAACCCTAGTGCACTGTTGGTGGGAATGCAGACTGATGCAGCCACTGTCGAAAACAGTATGGAATTTCCTCAAAAAATTAAAAATAGAACTGCCTTTTGACCCAGCAATTCCACTGCTGGGATTATACCCTAAGAACCCTGAAACACCAATTCAAGAGAACCTATGCACCACAATGTTCACAGCAGCAGAATTTCCAATAGCCAAGTGCTGAAAACAGCCTAAGTGCCCATCAGTAAATGAGTGAATCAAAAAACTGTGGTGCATTTACACAATGGAATTCTACACAGCAGAAAGAAAGAAGGAGCTCCGACCCTTCACAACAGCATGGATGGAACTAGAGAGCATTATGCTGAGTGAAATAAGGCAGGTGGTAAAAGACAAATACTGTATGATCTCACCTATAAGTGGAACCTAATCAACAAAACAAACAAGCGAGCAAAACAGAACCAGAGACATGGAAATAAAGAACAAACTGACAGTGTCAGAGGGGAGGAGGAGGTGGATAATGGGGAAAGAAGGGGAAGGGCCAAGTCAAAGACCATGTATAAAGGACCTGTGGATAAAGACAACAGGGGAGGAGGGAGACTGAATGTGGGAGGTGGAGGTGGGTAGGGCAGGGAGAGTATTAGGGGAAAAGTGAGGACAACTATAACTGAACAATAAAAAAAAGTTAAAGAAATAAAATAGGGATTTAAATCAAGAGTTTATTTCAAAGCTTCATATGTGATGACTTCATTTAAAAAAATTTTTTTGATTCTCACCTGAGGATAGTGATTTTCGAAAGAGAGGAAAGGGAAAGGGGGAAGAGAGAGGGGGATGTGAGAAACATTGATCAGTTACTTCCCAATATACCCCACTGGGGATTGAATGAGCAACCTAGGTATGTGCCTTGACGGGGAATTGAACCCACAGCCTTTTGGTGTATGAGACTATGCTCCAGCCAACTGAGCCACCTGGACAGGGCCGTTAAGTACTTGTTGAAAAGAAGAGAATCACTTCATTCTGTGTTTCCAGGACTGTGAATTCAAGCCTCTATCATGTACTATGTTCCAGTAGGAAGGAATGATGGAAAGGACCCACATCACGACAGCTAAGCCCTTACATCCTCTTTCTGACCAGTTCTGGAGCTCCAAGAGAGGATGCCCTGTTCATACCCAGCACCGGTGTGCAGCTGTTGGTGCTCGCATGCACAGAAAGGCCCCATGCCCTCCCGCAGGCTCTGCTCCTGCTCAGCACACAGGTCTCGGGCTGCCGCTTGTAGGAAGGCACTCTAACCAGGCACCCCCATGTGCCAGGATTCTTCAGGAAATTGCCAAAGTTCTGTGCTCATGGCATTGACCTAGGAAGTGGGTCTGAGTTTTCCGCAGTGTCTCCAAGGTGTTTGTGCCTCAAGGAAGAGTGAGATGGACACTGCAGCCCCCTCTCAGGGCTGTGGCCTTCTTGCTCTGTGTGCCGCGGTGGGGTGGTGGGGGCAGGACAGTTAGAGAATGGATTCAGAATTTCCCCCAACTCTAGAGCACCAAGGCAGAGAAACCGGGGTTGCAGACACCCTTGCTGGTAAGGACCCTGGGCCCCGGAGCTCGGTCTTTCAGACTGTGAAGGGCTGTGTGGCCGAGGGCCTTGAGGGCAGAGCAAATGACAAGTTCCCAATGGCTTGGCAGGCCTGTTCCTCTAGAGCCTGGTTTTGTGAAGCCTCCAGCAGATGGGAGTGACCATTCTGTCACTATTATGATCAATTGACCAGGTTTCCTGATCAAAAACGAACATCAGAGAACTGCCTTACTGTCAAAGGTAGCCTCATGCTCAGATCACCCAAGTAGGCACTGGATGAACCTTCAGGCGTGCATCCAGATGTTGTGAAACATGGCCCCTCCCCTATCCCTGCCCCCCTGCCCCTGCTGACAGGTAGCATTTCAGTCAGTTAAGAAAAAGTATTTCAGTCCTGTCTACAATGAAAATGGGAAGGGGGTAAGATAGAGAACTAGATAGAACCCAGGCCAGTTTCAAGAGCAGTGCTTGCCTTCTGCAGAGCTTGTGAGAGTAAGATCGAGGCTGGCCCGTCTGGAAGGACCCCAGCCCTGTTAAGCAGAGGAAAGAGAGTGAGCGGCGGAGGGCTGTTCCGCTCCTGTGGTTTTAAGCAGCGAACATCCTCCAGTGCCTTGGAACCCACGGCGAATCTGAGCGCTCGCCCAGTGCACGGGACACAGCACCCGGGCGCCAGGGCTGGTCCACGGTGTCTCCGGGCTCCACCTCGTGAGCAGACAAGCGCACCGTGGCTCTGATTGTTTGCTTTTGGAATGCTTGCTTTTGAAAACTCATACCAGGGAATCTGCGGGCTACTTCCAGTAAGACATCTAACAGAAATGTTTTATCTTTCAGTTTAAAAACAGTTGCCTGTGTGACTGAAATGTCGACACTCCATCATCCACCTGTGATCATATTAAATGTGTCGTCAGAGATGGCGACGTAGAAATGTGGTCGACTGCCATTTAAACACACGCAAAGTAGACATGCCATACACTTCTCTTTTAAAATGTATCTGTATTATTTTCACCAATCAAAACACACATAACGCATTTCATTAGAAAACATCAGGCGACATTACTTTTGAGATATAGTATCTGAAAGGTCACATTTGTATCTCCTGCTGGCATGAAGCTTCAGAGGCACTGCCTGGGTGACAAAGCAGAAGACCCCTCCTTGCCCCCACACTCAGCCTTTCCTTCACTCAGGCTCTCCTGGGTGGGGGGCCCCAGCTGCAGGCAAGGGCCCTGCTGAGGGTGCCTGGACCCAGCTCTGCAGCTCTCGTTTGCATCCCAAAGAGAAGACCAGAGCTGGGTGAGCCTCTCCAGATCCCAGCTGATTAGCCATGAGTAGCATGTGTTTCTAGAATGCTCTCTCTCTGGAACCTGCACTGGAAGTCAAGACCCAACAAAGTCAAGGCAGGCATTTTGGTTTCGACCAAAAACAAACGAAACAAAACCTAGTCCAAATTCCAGGCTAGTGACAAATTACCAGGCTTATAAAAATATGGGTCCAAAATAGTTACTTCCAGGGTTGTGCACAATATAAATTATAAAAATGAATTGGAGAAGACTGAGCATGTTTCAGTTCTCATCCACATCAGTGTTCACCCTGAGCGCTGCCCGCACCCCGGCCCACCTCGCTGGCTCACTTGGGAGTGAGGGCTCTGCCATAGGGAGGCGCTCCCGCAGGACTCTGCGGTCCTCTCAGTGGTCTCAGCAGGAGACCCGTCCGCACAGATGCGGGCCCCACCACGGAGCACACAGAGGAATGGATGCCTGAGCGGGAAGCCTGTCTGCGGGGTGCCTGGTGAGGGGGGCCCCCTGCACCCTCAGCACAGGGAGCTGCATCAACATAGCTTAGGGCACACAGTACATTTAAAAACCTCTCCCCTTTCTTTGTTTTTCTTTTTCAAGATAGATTTACTACAGCTTTTAAAAAGAATGTAGGTCACAAACAAGGCCATTTTAAGATGCTTTTATATGCGTAGTAATAGCTTTCTTCACTATACCATCAGGCCTCCCAAAACAAAATCATCCCAAATCCCACAAAAGTTGCTTCTGCCTCGGTCGAAGTTAGTATTTCCTTCCTGTACCTGAATGTGTCTAAATCTCAAAATATAAAACTATTATTTCAATATTACATTTGCTCATCAAAGGTTCCATTTCCCAGTGATAAGGCCAACCAATAAGATACAACTGGTGCAGAGAGAATCATATATTTTAGATAATATTTATAAGCTTTCCCTCCTCAAAACAATCCTACAGGATGTTGACCCAACAGCTTCCAAAATAACTGAACATAAGACATGAACCTGAAACAGAATAAGCTCAAGGGGAAGCACCAAGCACACAGGGAACCGGCCGTGACCCCGGCAGCTCCACTTCTGCAGCGACACCTGGATCCTCAGCATCCCAGTGAACTGTCCTGCCCACACGCACAGTCTGAAAGTATCCATTTCAGGTGAGCAGTTTAAATCGGGGATATTTAGCAGTTAATCACTACTCTTTCAGGCATCTGCCCCACACCCCCATGAAGAGTTTTCCCAGAACACTCGGGATTTCCCCGAGGGCAAGGCGTGGCCACCACGTGGGGAACCACCATCAGGCACCAGGTCCGTCTGGTTCCTCAGACAGACCTGGGGAGGCTGACTCTCACACACAGGTAAAGGAGAACACAGCCTGTGACGTCATGCACACCGGGAGTAACGACGTAGGCAGGGACCTGCTGGGCTGCGGGCAGAGCAAGCACTCCTGGAGGTGCCCGGGGTGGCCTTCAGGGATCACTGTAAAACTCTGCTCTAAGGCAGGCAATGGGTTCCCGGAGCTATCTGCCATCATATTATTGAAATGGTGGCTAATACAGTGAATTTCTAGGTAGCATTTTAAGTTAGTAGTAAGTCCAGAAGACCCAGAGAAGAGAGTTAGGGAGAGTAACATTTAAAGGTACACATGTCTTGCACAGCACAGACCAAAGCTTGAAATGTTATCATGCAGTCAAGCTGAAGGGCAGCCCCAGCCTCAGACGCCTTGGCGAGAGCAGAGCAGAGTGCACCCAGGTGTCATGGTTTCAGCAGAGATCACTCTGAGCCCCAAACATGACACACTTTTTAAAAGTTCTATTTTTTATTTATTAAATAGATTTAATTATATTCCTTCTGAAATACAAAAGATAGAATAAATCATACCATAAAAGGTGAGATATGATAATAAGATGGTGGCCAATTAATACATGTACATCTATTTTTTTTCTGGACAGAGTGCCAAGTACTTAAGAGGATTAAGAGATAATTCTAGAAGCAGCACTACCTGGAAGACTATTGGGCATTTAAATACTGATTTCCAAAGTGACAGATGGCAAGTCGGAGCAAGCATTTGTGGTCACATGCATAGAAGTCCCAACAGTGACTGAGGATGAGAAATCGTCACGATGATCACCATACGACTTAAAAAAAAATTCATCCACTCTAATGGCTCACCTGAAATGACCGTGAACAAAATCTCTTCAGACACAACCTGCTTCAACCCTAGGCAGGCGATGCTATGAGGACTAGACAGGGCAGGGCCCCGGGTTTCTCACATGCAGAACACGGACTGTGTCTATTTGGTTCCATCAGCTTCTGGGCACCACAGGCCCACGGAGGCGAGAGTTCCTCACGGACGACGGGCTCGCCGTGCCTTCCGCATCATCGACACCCTTCGAGGGGCCCCGTGGAGGCGTCGAGGCTGCTGTCGGTGTCGGAGGCCAGCGTCTGCTCGGTGGACATGGACGAGATGTCGTTGATGGAGGATGACTGGGAAGGCGTGGCGGCGCTGCTTACGGCTGCATCTGTGCTAAGAAAAGCAAACGTAATGAAACCTGGCGCACGACCCTGCGGCAGAGTCAGGCAGTGCGGCCTGGGCACTCCCTGCTCCGTCCTGGGCGTCCGTGTCCATGGGAAGTCAGTCAGTCAGCTGCACGTCTGGAGCGTTTCCTGGAGTCTGTCCCGAGGCCCGGAATCTCAAACACCCCTGTCTTTCCCTGCGACACACCCCTTTTCTCCCCTGTGGCCAAGCATCATCTATGTCCTCCTATGTAATCATGTTAACTACTTAACAGCACCTGCTGGTTTAAAGAGGGTGTTAAAGAAAATCGCTGAATTTACTCTAAAATTATCAATATCTCAAAAGGCTTAAGCCCAAATAGGATTCAAACACAATCGGACATTTTAATAATAATTTCAAACACTTAATCCAAGGAAAACAGCATCAACCTTTGAAGAATTCTTCTGCAATAACAACACCTTCTAAAAGAAGGGCTGTATACAAATAAAAAAGGAAAAATGCAATGGCCTCTTGTTCATTTTATTTTTGTTTTAGAAATCTGCAAAACTGACATTTCGAGGCACACGAAATGATCCCGTTTCCTCTCTCCACATTCTGGTCTGGTCTGGGCACAAGTAAAACTCCCAGGCTGCAGAGGCCGGTGTCTCCAGCCTGAAAAGTGGGCTCAGCTCACAGGAGGCTCCTAGCTCCGTGCTGGAGTTGCAGGACCACCACCGGAGGTCAGGCGGGTCAGGCTGAACGAAAGCGTCAGTGTGCGGAGCGCACAGCACACGTGGGCCAGGAGCGGGGTTGAGGGAGCAGCTCTGGCTGCAGAATCCCAGTGACCAAGCAGGCAGCACCCTGTGCACAGGCATGAATACCACACACTTGCTGTCCCCGGAGCCACACAGTCGCCTCGCTGCCTGTCAGCTGCTCCCACTGGGAAGCTCAAGGGCAAATGGGGTAACTATGTGAACAATTTTCTCAAAAGAAAACCAATTCCACTGTACCTATGTTCACATTGATTTTCTTGTTTAGCTGGATGGGGCCAGTACAAAGTGGGCCATGCACACAGTAAAGGCTTTAAACTGTTTCCTCATCTACAAGTGGAGGGGCGGCAGCTGCTGCGAGGATGAACAGTAAGGTTTGTAACAAGGTTTGCTCACTGCCTGGCCGCTCAGAACAGTGTCAGCCGCCACCCCAAGGGCAAACCCAAATGGGGGAGCCTGACTCACAGAAGGAATTTTCAAGTCCAGTGCTGCTCAACCTGGCCCCCACACACTGCCACTCTCTGCAGAAGCTGTCCAGGGGGAGGACAATGTGCTCACACTCTGAAAGCGAGGACTAACCTGAAGGCTGATCTTTGACAACGCCATTCTTGCTTCTTTCTTCCCAGTCCATCACTTCTTTGTAAATCAGCTCTGCAAACACAAGTGCAAGAGAAAGGCTCTGTCAGCTTCCCCACGTTGCTGAGCCCCGCCCCCAGGTCCCTGGGAGCCACTCCTGGGCACTGTGCAGTGCCACTTTTCATTGTGACACATAGTCCGTTCATAAAGGTAGTTCACCTGGACCAAACTATCCATGTTTTGATCAATTATATCTTTTCAACCAAACAATATTAAGGCCACCAAAAACGTAGGTGGTTCTGGGTCCACAGAGGGGTTTTACACGGCAGGGGGAGGGAGAGAGAACGAGCAAGATGGCTTTCACAGAGCATCTCTGAGTGTTGGATGTTCTCACCTCCATTTGCACGTTTCTCTCCATTGTTACTGTGGTTTCTTCTCCACCCCTGACCAGAATCCACAGGGGCTGGATGCCTCTACAGACCGGCCAGAAATTAATCCAAATACCTAACTTTTTTCTTGGCTTCAACCTGTTTTCCTCAGTTTTCATTTATGAGAAAAACAATCACTAGTAAGTAAGCTATTAGGGGTCCTTGAAAGTTCAGTCTTCGTGAACTGACAGGAGCCAGGCTTCTGCACACAGCTCGGGGCACAGGCCCTGCTGAGAGTGGGTACAGTCACAGGCCCCCTGGCCCCTGGGAGGGAGGCCCCAGGAGGGGCTGCTACCGCTTCTGTGTGACCACAGCTCTCAGTTACCCCGACTCTCATCTTCAATGAAAAATTCTCTTTATTGCTGGTTTGCTTGGTTAATCTTATACTGGTAATAAAAATTATTTGCATATCTGTGATCCCCAATTTTGCCCAAATTGTATTTTAAAACACGCATCCAACTCCATGACGTAGGAATGCAGCAGAAGCTCCGTGCAGGCCCCAGGGAAGGCCCCTCATCTGCCTCTCGGGGACATGTAAATATGGGTTCCTCAACATTTTGCAACACGTTATCAAGGTAAGTGAGTTATCATTACTGCATTTAGTTTACAAACCAGGATTTGCTCATGTCAGGTCATGTGAAAAAGCCCTATTTTTCTCTTCTGAAGCCAATAATAAACAGCTCTTCTTTAACTCTGTTACTTTCAAGCTCTTTCTCCTGGGGAGCAAGGAGACAGAGGCTGGTGGCCTGAAAAGTGAAAGCTCCCCCTTCACAGGGCTTCAGGGCGTGTCCTAGGTAAGGGTCAAAATTAGTAAGCTCACCCTTACCTTTCCACTCTTCAATTGCATGTTCTCTTTCTTCCAACTGGGCATCATAAATTTGAGGTGGTGGCTAAAAATTAAATTCATGTAAAGTCAACAGTTTGCAAAATAATGAGGCATGAAGAAAAGGCAGAATCACTTGGAAGATTTCTCATATATTTATGACATGATATGTATTTTGCTGTGTATGATGTGCATTTTTTGCCCAAATTTTTGAGGTGGAAATAAGTATCCACATTATACATGGGTAGTACTAACTCCCATAATTATGAATTATACATGGGAATCACCATATTTGGCAGTGTATAATGCACACTCACATTTTTGGCCCAAACTTCCAAGAAAAATCTTTCATTTTAATTTTTTAATGTAATTATTTATTTATTTATATTTGGAAGCAAAACCATTATCATATTTCAGGGTATTATTTTGCATATGGATATTGCTACTGCTTCCTAGAATTATACTTTGAACATATTAGCATAAGTAAAAGAATTAAAACCATTTATATAGATACAGAATTAACACTAGCCATGTATAATGCACATCCTTATTTTTCCCCAAAAAATTTGGATAAAGAAGTGTGCATTAGGACTTCCAGCAAGATGGAGGCATAGGTGGACACACCGTACCTCCATGCACAACCAAGATTTGAACAACAACAATTTAGAGGCAGAATAACACCCAGAACTGACAGAGAATTTATCTGAATGGAAGTCGGACAGCCAAGAAGTTGAAGTAGACCCGTTCATTCAGACTGGTAGGAGGAGCGGAGACGAGCGTGGGTCGCAGCTCGCGGAGTGCAGGGAGAGCTGGGCACCTAAGGCAACTGGGAGCTCATAAGCCATCTGGGGCATGCAGCGGGTGGACCCTGAGTACCAAGCGGCAGCTGGCGGACCCAGTGAGGCTGTGATTGTGGACCAGGGCAGAGCGCACAGCCCAGGATCCCAGGGAAGGGACTGAGATCCCAGGAGAGTGGGGCTGCCGCCATTGTTCCCTCCCGCCCCCACCCCCGCCCCTGCCCCCACATACAACGTCACAATCTAGCGACTGGGGTGCCCACCCCGGTGAACACCTAAGGCTCCGCCCCTCACCGTAACAAGAGCGATCAGACCGGAAAAAAAAGAGAGAGCAATGGCTCAAATAGAGGAACAAATCAGTGCCCCAGAACTCATCCTTTTGAGCGACCAAGAAATAGCTAACCTATCAGATGAACAGTTCAAAACACTGGTGATCAGGAAGCTCACAGAATTGGTTGATTTTGGGCGCAAATTAGATGAAAAAAATGCAGGTTACCATAAAAGAGATGAAGGAAGATGCACGGAGAACCAACAGTGATAAGAAGGAAACTGGGACTCAAAACAATAGAGTGGACCAGAAGGAAGAAAAAAGAAACCAAACAGGAAATAATGAAGAAATAAGAATTCAAAAAAACGAGGCGAAGCTTAGGAACCTCCAGGACATCTTTAAACGTTTCAACATCCGAATTATAGGGGTACCAGAAGGGGAAGAGGAAAAGCAACAGATTAAGCACGTATTTGAACAAATAATAAAGGAGAACTTCCCCATTCTGGCAAAGGAGATAGACTTCTAGTAAATCCAGGAAGCTCAGAGAGCCCCAAAGAAGTTGGACCCAAGAAGAAACACACCAAGGCACATCATAATTATATTAGTCAAGGTAAAAACGAAGGAGAGAATCCTAGAAGCAGCAAGAGATAAGGGGACAGTAACCTACAAAGGAGTTCCCATCAGACTGTCAGCTGATTTCTCAAAAGGGACCTTATAGGCAAGAAGGGGCTGGAAAGAAATATTCCAAGTCATGAAAGACAAGGACCTATATCCCAGATTACTCTATCCAGCAAAGCTTTCATTTAGAATGGAAGGGCAGATAAAGTGCTTCTCAGATAAGGTCAAGTTAAAGGAATTCATCATCACCAAGCCCTTATTTTATGAAATGTTAAAGGGACTTATCTAAGAAAAGAAGATAAAGAAAAAACATGTATAGTAAAAGGACAGCAAACTCACAATTATTAACAACCATACCTAAAGCAAAACCAAAAGAAACTAAGCAAACAACTAGAACAGGAACAGAACCACAGAAATGGAGATCACATGGAGGGTTAGCAATAGGGGAGTGGGAGGAGGAGAGAGGGGGAAAGGTACAGAGAAAAGCATAGATTGCATAGAAAGCATAGATTGTAGGATGAAAATAGATAGGGGGAGGGTAAGGATAGTATGGGAAATGTAGAAGCTAAAGAACTTATAAGTATGACACATGGACATGAACTAAAGGGGGGAATGTGGGTGGGAGAGGGTATACAGGGGGGAAAATGGGACAACTGTAATAGCATAATCAATAAAATATATTAAAAAAAAAGAAGTGTGCTTTATACATGGCAAAATATGGTAGTTTCTTTCAAATGTGGCTCATGATAGGTTTCTTCATAAGGGTGATATATAAGTTTTAGAATCAAAGTACCACATTTTGCTGTATATAATGAACTGATGCATATAACGTGCACCCACGTGTTTGGCCCAAACTTTCAGGAAAAAAAGTCTTTTAATTTTTAAATTCAATTATTTATTTATTTATGTTTAGAAACAAAACCGATGATCATATTCCAGGGTGTACTTACTTTGCATATGAATATCGTTATTGCTTTCTAGAGTTACACTTTTAATACATATGCATAAATAATCAAAAACATCTAAATTTTTTTTTAGTTTATTTTATTTTTAGACAGAGAGGAAGGGAGGGAGAAAGAAAGGGAGAGAGACATCAATGTATGGTTGCCTCTTGTGCACTCTTTCTGTGGACCTGGCCTGCCACTCAGGCATGTGCCCTGACTGAGAATTGAACCAGTGACCCTTTGGTTCGCATGTCCATGTTCAATCCACTGAGCCACACCAGTTAGGGCTAAGAACATTTATATAGATATGGAATTAGTACTAGCCATGTATAATGCTCATCCTTATTTTTCCCTCAAAAATTTGGGCAAAAAAGTGTGCATTACACACAGCAAAATAATTTTTAAAAATTACCCAAAAAATGGAGTTATTATGGTCCTCTAAATACTCACATGACCTAAAACACTCTAAATATAGCTGCCCCAATGCAGCTATAAAATGAGCCCTCACAGCTGCTTCCTGCCGACCGGCCGGGACAGTGCTGCGACGGGACACGCGGCAGGTGGAACGCGCAGGCCAGACGTAGTCCTCCGGGCAGAACTCCGAGCTCAACCCCTGCCTATGCGCACTGCTCCAAAATGTGCTTAAAAGTCAGACGTTGATGTATCAGACTTTGTTCACATAAAACACTGTTTGAAATGGTGATTGGATCCGTAGGCCCAGACACACAAATGTGTACTACGTGACTCATAGTAACAAACCACCCATAGCAGAGCGCCTCCGGGAGGGCACAGGAGCACCTGTGCAGAACACAGCACCCCCCCCCACCAGCCCCCACACCGCCCCCTGCCCAGGAGCCCTGGGAGGGACAAGCACACCAGGACTTTCCACAGGTTTCCTAGCCTGACTGGGGCCTAAACCAGATGATGGGACCAAAACCAGGTGCACAATGGAGGCTTAGAGATGGCGACGTGATGACCACATGTCAGCCCTGCAACCAAGAACATGATAGTACTGCCACAGCACAAGCTTGTGCGCTCCTGAGGAACTCGGAGCTGCGGCCCCAGAACGAGTGTCCTAAAGGGCTGTGGCTCCTGTCACATGGCCTCTTTGTGGTCCTCTGGAACCCAGGACTTGCTGTCCTGACTTGGCCATTCCAGACCCTGCCTGCCCCCGCCACCCACAGTTGCTCGCTCACCGCTTCTGCTTCAGCGGGGTCGTACCACACGGCGATGTAGGGGTGGCGCAAGGCCTCGTCCACAGAGATTCTCCTGTCAGGGTCTATCACGAGCATTTTTGACAGCAGATCTCTGGCTTGACTTGCTAGAGTGAAAGAGAGTGAAAACAAATGATAGGATTAGTAACTAATGCTATTTATCTGAAAACTGCACAATAATGAACTTCATATGACAGCACAGATAGAACAAAGATACATTAACTCTGATAGTTTCTTGATTGGTTCAAGATCAACAGAGCCTTTTTCTTTAAGAAGAAGCGAAGCAGTCCTGGCTGGTGTGGCTCAGTGGACTGTTTGCCGGCCTGCAAACCAAACGGTTTCGGGTTCAATTCCCAGTCAGGGCACAAGCCTGGGTTGTGGGCCAGGTCCCCAGCAGGGAGCACATGAGAGGCAACCACATACTGATGTTTCTTTCCCTCTCTCCAAAAATAAATAAATGAACTCTTAAAAAAAAAAAGGATAAGTGGAGTGGCCCCTTTCACAGGAAACTGGGCTTTCAAATGTGATTTCAGCCACCGGACCTGGATGAGGACAGGGCCCCGCGCTGCGTGGCCCAGGCCAGGGCGCGCCGGCGAGCACTTCCTTCCGATGTAGAACAGACCTTACAAGCCACACAATAACCTCACGCTCACACAGTACAGAACACTTCACAGATGCCTCTGCTCTGCCTACCTGTACACAATGTTGTCAATATTCACTTTTAAAAATATCTAGAGATTACTACAATAATTAGAAAAACCCAACAAGTTCAATAACTTAGTTACATTCGAGGCTCATGTAGGTTCTGGCCATTGAAGTTGACACAGGCAAAGGAGAGATGGGACTTTTCTGGCTGAGGGGCAGGTAACCTTGATGTGGAGAGGAATACACCCATTCTCCCTTAAATTACATTTCAGTGATGGACACAGAAGGGAAGAGCTTTTTTTATTGGAAGTACTACCATATGGTTTCTGACTTTTCAACTGGGCTAGATCTTTAGTTGAGTATTCTGTAAACCTGAAAACTTGCAAAGTACCAATCGCTGTAATTAACATATGAGCCTTTCAGGCTGGTGGGAGTATTTTTATTTTGGCCAAAGGCTTTAGTTAAACCATTTTATTGAGGACAAAACTGCTAGGTTGTGGAGCTTTCTCTCTGCAACACCCTTGTGCTGGCCTGTAAATGGCTTTTACTCGAGGGTTTCAAATGCTGTGTCTCCCAATGTTCCTAGGTTTTAGAACACAAACATGGAAAATGAAAGCTTCACCCAGGTTATGAAAATTAGTACAAGAAAAGAGGATCTCTTACTTTTAATTTTGTCTCGTTCCGATTCTGATGGGAATATCCAATCTGGGAAGAGTTCTTCAAATTTGATTCCTGGATACTTTGGTCTGTTTTCTACATAATTCCTCACTGTCGGCTGGAGTTTCTTCATGAAATCTGCAGATGGCGTTCCTAACTGCTCAATCACTTTATTCCACTGATCAATATCTGAGGAGTCTCTTGAGGAAAATACAACTGAAATGCCTTATATTCCCATTATATGAAGTAGCATCATTCAAAGAAAAATCAATTATATTTATACCCGCCAACAAGTAAGTAACTAGACCACCTCTATTGGGTCACTTTAAAGTAATATTCAAATAAGGTTTGAGTGTCCAAGTTGAGATCATTAAAAAAAAAAAAAAAGAAACTCTCACACTCTGCATCTTTATTAAATCAACACAATGAGGTCTACACGTCTTCCCATTCCAGGTCAAATTAGTTATCTTGTAACCAAAGAATAACTATGACAGAAATGCTTATACATGAAATTAGACTGTAATTACATATGCAAGGTGAAATCAGTTTTCATACTAAAGGAGACCTATGGGATCCCTTGGCTCACAGCTGGAGAAGCAGAACCCTCGGACGCAGGGTTCACACCTGCTGCTTAGCTACCATTCCCACATGCACAAAAAAACAAACAAGCAAGAGTTGTCTGTACCTGTATCTCTAACTCCCAGCCTTTTTCTATCTTAAGAAAGTCCTCTTGTCAGCCTTTTCTCCCGTCACTCCTTGAAAGCTAGCCTATCAAGGCTGCCAGTGACCACCCCTTATGCCTCACCTTTCTGCCTGCGTCACGTGGCTCCCCTCAGTACCTCTAACCCCCCACCACCTCTCAGGCCCCCTCTCTGGGAGGGGCCTGTGCTTCCTTTCCCACTCCTCTTCTTTTTGCCACCCCAGGGCATGACCCCTTTCTTCTCTCTCTCTCTCTCTCTCTCTCTCTCTCTCTCTCTCTCTCTCTCTCTCTCTCTCTCTCTCTCTCTCTCTCTCTCCCTCAGCCCTCCTTCCACACCAGCATCTTGGCTTTAGTCAGCACAGCAGACTGACCACCCCTGTTTATTACTCCATCCCTTGCCTCCTTCCTGAGCTCAGCTCTTGACATCTCCAGGGTCTGACAGATGTCTCAGACCCCAACAAGGCTCTCCCGAAGGGCTGACCTTCAAAATGCATGCAGTGTTTTAGCCCTCTCCGTCCCCACCGCCCCCCCCCATCCTGGTGGTCTCCCTGCTTCAGCCCTTGACCTTGCAGGTCTCACCCTCACCTCAGCAGCTGGGCCACCCTGTCCAACTGAAAGTCAGATGGAAGCCTAGGAATGGGTGGGCACTCAATAAATAGCTACTGGATCTGTGGTCAGCAGTTGGAGCAGGGCAAGGATGATGGGCCAGGTACAGAAGGTCACCAGGGTGGAAAGCCCTGGATACCTAGCAACAGGCAAAACTGGGAAAGCAGGGACCTCATCCCCATAGTGGCCTTTCCTCCCCTGGAATGTCACTGGTCCCCTGACCTCTCCTTCCCTGGCATGTCACCAGTGATGCAGGTTAGACCCCTTAGTATGGGAATGAACAAGGAGGCCAAAGAACAGCCCTTCAGCAGTGAGCCCCCAGGACGGTGAGGTTTTGACTCCCATCAAATGCATCAAATGCATTTTGGTCTTGGTTGTGTTTCAGCTCCAGCCCAGAAAAGCAGGAAACCAGACAAGCGACACCATCACTACCTCAGGAGCCCCTGCCCTGGCACCATCCAGTCAGTGGAGACCACGACCCTGAAAGGACACACCTGGACACTGATGACTGTTGTATTGGCATCGTCCCCAGGACCTCTCCTAAAATCTCCACCCTTAAAAGCCCTGAGGATGGAGCACCCAGAATGCTTGCTGTCCCTCCTTGGAACTCCTGGCATCTCTCCCCTCCCTGCCTCTTCCCCCCAGGTGGCTACCTTTACTTTCTCTGGCCTAAGCTCCAAGGGCCCTTCTTTTGCCTCTGTAACTTGTTTCCTGAGTGCATTTCTTCTATTGCTCACTCCTTCTACCTCTGTGACTCTCTAACTACACGTTCTCTTACAGTTCCAGTTGTGGCTCTGAATTCTTTCCCAGCCAGAACTCAAGGACCGAGGATGCTGAACCAAGGTCAGGTCTGACCCTGCTGGTACAACACCTGGAGCCGCTCTCGCTGCTGCCAGCAGATTCATGATGAAGGGCCATGTCTACAGAGTTCAGGGGGCTGGATAACGGGAGGACAGTCCTGATCGGCCTGGCTGATGTCCTGGGTGTGTGAAGGCGCCACTGTGCTCTTGTTACACCACAGAGAGGCCAGGGCTCAGAGTGGCCTTGACTCCTCAAGGATGCAGACAGCGTGTGGGAGCCTGGCTAAAGCTTCCTCTTTTTCACAGGCCACGTTAGCACAGGAGCTCCTTTTGACCCCAAGTCATGAATATAAAATAATCTTGAAAATTGTAATCTGGTTTCCAGGATCTTTTTCTATCCTAGTAGTAATTCTTAATCTAATGTATGAAAAATTGGCAAAGTTATCTTTGGAAATTATGTCAATCTCCATGTATGTTCTGAGAATGACATTGGGTGACCTTACATATATAACTATTAATTACTGACACTGCAAGATATTGATATGTAAAACAAGAATTTTAAATTATTAATGTACCCAAAAGTACCCATATTTTTCATTTTTATACTTTCTGAAAAGCACATTTCTTAATACTAAAAGAAAAGGCACAAAATGAATAAGAATTGAGACAACCTGAATGTTAAATAGATACTTCCATATTATGTATCTTTAGAATATGTCAACTTATCCCTTTTTAATTGACTTTATTTGCAAAATAAAGCCCTCCTTACAGTTTGAAACAAACTAGTGTAGGGTAGGCTACGGAAAACTGTAGAAAATTTACTAGAACAAAATAAATTGCTGTATTCAATGTCACATAAAATCTGTGATGTGGAAAATGTAAAGGAAGGTAAATAAAATCACAGAAACAAAATCTTTTCATTCCAAATTTGTGTTGTGAAGAATTTATAATACAAGAAAACCACCCTCATGAAATTATAAAAAACTAAAATTACTTTAGCAAAATACAAACATTTACTACACAGCTTGATTTCCTTTAAAAATAACCATCAATTGGCAATGAACTGAGATGCTTAAAGCTTTCATTAGGAAAAAAAAAAACAAAACAAAACCCAAAGACTAATGAAAATAATAAGTGGTGAGAACACAAATAAAAAAGGACGTATGTGAAGAACAATGTTTGAGTAAAAAATATTAACGATGGAAGAATATGAGGAATATGAGGAAAGAAAGCTATTACATTACCTACTCTACTTTATGCCATGTCATTAATACAATTTCCTGACCACAGAATAAGTTAATCTTTTGTATTTTATATTTATTTAGACTTCCCAGTATCTCACAAAATAACTTGCTAAAGGATCTTTTAAAAATTTCTATAAAATGTCAGCAAAGTCACAAACAAGAAAATTCACCACATATTGCTCCTCACAAACTTTTGCTTTAATCTTTTTCATTTAGGTTGTGAGTAGTGTGCTTCAGTTCTCTGGGGGAAAGTATTTTAAGTACATAGATAATTAACAAAATGGTATATTAATTTAATAACACAGTAATACTAGCCTATTAGATTTAGATAGCAACTTGCCTAGTTAAATTAATTGAATGAACTACATAAACAGTATTTGCATTTATATCAGAATACATTCATCAAACAATAAATAAGTTTCGAATAAGCTACTTTTGATAAAATTAAGAGCCAATTTTAACTGGTTTAACTTAACTCCAAACCTCAATAAAATCATTGGAGGTAGTCAAGTGAAAAAGGAAATGCCAAGGAGAGCCATTTGGTTTGTGATGCCAACTGAACAAGCACGATAAAGCCCCCATGAGCCCAGTCTGGACTTGGGACAGTCTCCTCCAAGCGCTGCCCGCGGGTTTAAGGGAAGCACGGCGGGGAGGTCCCAGGAAGGATACGGTCAGTGCCTTGGAATATCACACAACCTTTCACCAGCTCGCCCATGATGCACCCCACTGACCAGATGTCAACTGAAAATAAAATGAAATGATGAAATTATAAAGTGCCATGAACAAAGCAAAGGTGAGGAAAAGGAACTCGAACAGTGCGCTGAACACACAAATGTGGAAGAACCAATCACTAAGGGTGAACGTCACACGGCGGGAATGTCGTCGGCATCCAGTGGAGCCGTTGGTGCGCAGCGACGTGGGGTTTCAGAGCCGAAGATTCCGAAACTTTATAGCTTAAAAAGCGACCAAGACTCTAGGACCAAGCAGTGCTTGTCCACCCAAAGACACTTCAGGCCACACCCACGCTGCCCAGCCCTGCGGCCAAGGCAGGGTCTCTCCGTGAAGGATACAGTCTCTTCCTGGGAACAGGACTTTATGGAGGACCATTTCTGCCATGATGCACCCGACAGACCAGATGTCCACTACCAAACACCAGGTGATTAAAACCAGCAGCAGGCCCATACCTCTTTCCTCAGAGCCCCTCCCACACAAACACAGACCCCGCTGGTTAAGGGAGCTTTTGAAAACACCCCACACCTCCCAAAAGACCTTTTCTCAGTCGCCTGTTGGCGTCAGTGGGGCCTCACAGAGGCAGGCTTGCCTTCCTGGGGCCGGCTTTCCTCTGCCTGCCCAGGCCTTAGGCAGCGGGCAGAGGCTGTTTGGTGCCCCTGCTGCTGGGTGGGGTGCGGGGGAAGGTGTCCAGGAATCTTCTCTCCCTTTCACAGGAAACAAGAGAAGCCCACAGAGCAGGGTCTCTCACAGTGGGTATGCAGGTTACAGAACAGCTAAGTCAACCTGAAGCAAAACTCACTTCACGATTCAGGCAAACGTTCAACTTTCTTTCTTTTTGACAAATTCATGAAAAGCTAGGTTTGAAAGAGATCTGATATTGCTAAAATAAGTTTTGATGTCAAAAACCCCATGATTTTATGCACAAAGAACATGTATTATTCTGTTTAGGTCAAGTTTGAAGATAAGCAAAACCGATCAATGGTGCTAGAAATTAGGGTGAAGGTTTCCCTTGGGGCTGAGACCTGGGGGACTTGGGGGGGGGGTGCTGGCCTGTGGCTGCGTTCCCACGGAGTACATATGGGAAGTCTGTAGACTTTCCTGTAAGTATGTTACACTTTGATAAACACTCAAAAGCACCAACTTCAAAAGTGAGTGACTTTAACTAATGTAAAAAAAAAATTATTTGTTACACGTGGACTATGATAATCTGTGGGTAACCCAGGCCCCACTTGGTATTTCACGCAACTCACAGGGAAGAGACAGAACCAGGACAACCAGCCCAGTCTGGAGATGCCTTGGCCTCTTTTGGCTCCATGCGCACTTACCGTTCTCCTTGTAGCCCATGCCCAGGATGACTTCAGGTGCCCGGTAGTACCGTGTCACCACATATGGGGTCATCATGAAGTTGGTGCACGCCGTCCGTGCCAGGCCGAAGTCCAGGATCTTCAGGGTGCAGTCTGACTTGACAACGATGTTGCTAGGTTTCAAGTCCTGGGACAGAAATGGTTTAAATGAATAAAGTGAATCAAAGCACGTAAACAAACCACCTCACATGGGCACAGACCGAGGGGTTTCTGACTACTGAAGTGCCTGACGGTGCTGCTGGGAGGAAGGAAGTGGGACAGAACCCTGGCCTTTGGGAACAATTTGGGAAAATCCTACTCTCCAACTGAAACGAATACATGTACACCTAAAGAGGTCAGATGGTAGCCCTCACCCCCATGTGGAAACCTTAATGATCTATCTTTGCTTAAAACCTTGTTAGGTGGAGCTGGCTGGGCTGAGAGCCCAGGGTCCGTAAGGCATGGGGCTGCCAGTGGGTAGGAGCTGTGCCACCCTGGTTCTGGATAGCAAGCATGGTGAACCTGGCAGCCATGGGGAGCACTGGCTCCTGAGCAGGAGGAGTAGAGGGCAGTGAGAGATGGGTATCTCCTCCAGTTCAAAACCGTGATCAGCCCATTTTGTGGAAAGTGCAGTTTAACAGCAGGCCCAGTACCCAATGCCAGAACTCCATTCAAGGGATACCCCCAGCACGGACAGATGAGCTGGGAAGGATGTGCCAGTGGGCGGCTGCTGGACCGGCTACGCCCCAGCACCAAGCAGCAGTGCTGTGATGGCGGCTGGTCCAACAGCTGCTGCAGCACTGGTAAGCGCTGTGTTTCTTGCTGCTGAAGCCGACCAAGCAACTCATCAGGGAGTGCCTCCTCAGCCTCAGCTGGCAGCCTCAGAACCTCCTCGTGGTCACTGAAGATCACCCTGAACTGCTTGGCTAAATGCAGAACCTCACCCCAGGGCGGGCAGCACAAACACCCCTACAGGGGCCCCACAGTGAAGAATTGCATGGAGAGAGCGCTCCCTGGCTCTCTTGTGCTGGGTGCAGACCTGCTGCATGCATGACCTGAGCCCTTGCAGCCTGAAGCCAGGCCTCAGCAGGCACTGGTCCCTTGGGAGAAGAGGGAGGCGTCATGTGGAGACCTTGGCTTTGGCCACTTCTTGGGTTGTACACTTTGGCTTCACTCCCTACCAGGCTTTCCCAGTTGGGGCTGGCATGTAAAGCAGCTTGGAAACACAAGCGAGTGGATCACATTTGAAAAAAAACTTCAGGCCAGGTGTGTGAAGGGGCCGGCACGCTGGGTGCCTCCACCATGCAGCTGCTTGGGGACCTGCGGTCACTTGTGTGCTCATCGGGGCCCTGCCCCGCAGAGTTACTCACTGGGCTTCTTTGGGGTGGTAGGGAGATGATGACGCTTTATACAGGAAAATGCCTCGCCTTGCCAGTCGCCTATATTCAAGGCAACTGTCTTGTGTTTTTGAGGGTCATGAGTTCAGTCGTCCCTTCCCCCAAATACAATGTTTGGCCTCTTGAAATGTGCCTGTTCTCTCAAAGTAGCTGTTTTGGGTTTTGTTTTGAGTCTTCAGCAGTGGGCCCTGAACATTGTATGCTGACATCTACAACTGTCTAAAATCTCAAAGATACTGTTCCATTCTAACCCAGAGCCAAGCTTCCAGTAGCGGGCACCACATGCTCTCAGATTTCTTTTCTGGGGGTATTGGGGACACTTGTAAACCTATATGTGAGCCCCATTTTAAACAGAAATTCTGACTTAGTTGTCCTGGAAGATTTCATTCTTGTCACCTAGAAAAACTGAAATCAACTGTCCAGATATGGGACTCAGACTCAAGACCTGTTGGTATGAGGCCCAGGGAGGGCATGAGTGAGGGGCACAGCCTGTGAAAAGCATTGACTGGTCACCATGATGAAAACCACAATGTGGGCTCTGATCCAAACCCAGCTACACTGTAACTACTGGGAGGTGGGGGGACTGACTGGTAAGGGTTACGGTCAGTAAAAGAAAGTCACATCAGTAACCTTAAGCTCCAAATTTTTTAAAAAGTCAACAAATAGAGATCTAATCATATTAATTCAAGATATGGAGATAAACACTAAAACAACAGCTAAAGGAAGTGAAAGAGCTTGCTTCTGGGGACTTTGCTCTTTTTTTTAAAATAAACATTTGTAGAATTATTTGATCCTTGATTAAAATAAAAAACAAATCAACCAGGTAATTCAGCGAGTTGCAGGACAATTATGTACAAGATGAACCTGTTTTCGAAATATAAGCTAAGAAAGACATAAGTATAATCAGATACATTGGTTTCAGCTTTCACAGGAAGTCTGCATCCACAGGAAGTGAGGAAGGAAACACCCCACCTGGCACAGGTTACCTTCAGGTGGCAGTGGAGTGCTTAAGGATTCCCATTTCTTTTAATTTTTCAAATCATGTAAAGTAAAAAGTGGTGGGATTATGGTTTATTTTTAAATAACTAAAATTTATGCAGAGTGTAAAGTCATCTTACTGAGCAAAACTGAAATTGTGTATCTGTGTGTGTGGAACTGACTGAAAGTGTGAGCCTGTGTGCCAGGTACTGACTGAGAGTGTGAGCCTGTGTGCATGGCACTGACTGAAAGTGTGAGCCTGTATGCACGGTACTGACTGAAAGTGTGAGACTGTGTGCATGGTACTGACTAAAAGTGTGTGCCTGTGAGCATGGTACTGACTGAAAGTGTGAGACTGTGCATGGTACTGACTGAAAGTGTGAGACTGTGTGCATGGCACTGACTGAAAGTGTGAGACTGTGCATGGTACTGACTGAAAGTGTGAGACTGTGTGCATGGCACTGACTAAAAGTATGAGACTGTGTGCATGGCACTGACTAAAAGTGTGAGCCTGAGTGCCTGGTGCTGTACCCAGACAAAGGATGGGGTGGGTTAGCAGTATAAACGTTAAACGCACTTTCTTCCCTCTCAGTACCTGGAAGTGGGGTGAGGTGGGCACACAGGGCGTTTCAGTTTTGTTTTATCTACCCTTCCCACATGAGCATGGGGCACTTTTGCAGGTGGGGAGCCTGGCAAGCGTCAGAGTGTGAGCAGGATGGAGAGCTGGCCCACAGAACCATCTGCTCAGGTCTTCTCAGGTTTCCGTGCACCACCTTTGGACTGTAGCTGCCCTCTGGCCAGCAGCTGTGGGCCTGAGCTACAGGGTCTGCACATCCCCTAACACCGGCCCCTGTTGGCTGTAGCTCTCTTACCAGGTCCCAGCACTGGACAATGGTGCTGTCCTACAAATCTCCGGGCTCGAGGGGGAGGAGAAAAGGCAAACCCTTGCCCTTTATAAAATTAGTAAGACTTAACATAATAATCTGGGCACTTATTCCAAAGTATCAATTTAATATAAAATGTACTTAAGAGATATTAAGAATTCTTTAATTTGTATAAATGTCTATGAAAATTTTAGGAAGAGAAATACAAAGTACGCTGGGAAATCATTTTTTTTTAATTTTTAAGATTTTATTTATTTATTTTTAGAGAGGGAAGGGAGGGAGATAGAGACAGAGATAGAGAGAGAAACATCAATGTGTGGTTGCTGAGGGTCATGGCCTGCAACCCAGGCATGTGCCCTGGCTGGGAATCGAACCTGGGACACTTTGGTTCCCAGCCCACGCTCAATCCACTGAGCTACGCCAGCCAGGGCTGGGAAATCATTTTTAATAAAAAAAATGTATTATTTTGAATGCAGATTCAACAGAATTTGTATTATTCTAACTGAACACTTGGTGGCAGCAGAGGCTTCATTTTACATAACGGTTCACCAGTCAGGAGCCAAGTGCTCATCAGTGAGTCTTCCAGGACTGGACAGGCCCTGGGAGGACCAGGGATGCCTCCCCAACGCTGGCCTCATGCTGCAGACCTGAGGATCATGATAAGGTCAAGGGCTAGGCCCTCTCTGAGTGGGTGGGCTCTGTCACCATGGAGACCTCCATTCAGCAGCTGTGATGGGACCAACCTTCCTGGCACCTAATGGACCTACTACACCATTGAAAATCTCTCTTTTTTTCTATATGGATAGGTTTCATTGTTCTTGTCTATCTTTCTCTGTATACAGATTTAGTTCCAAGAAATGACAATTTCTTGATGTTGAAACATAATATCTAAAGAATCCATGAACAAAATTAGTATGGTAATAATTTAGAGAATGCTATATATGATTCCAATAAAATTACATTGTTTCCACCTTTAATCTCACTCAACATTTTGTTTCAAACTTCTATCATGGTGCTCTGCTTATACAGCAGTCCAAGTCAAAAAAATAAAAACTCATACAACCAGCTTAGAGAATTCCATTGTATCTCCCTGGTTTTTAACTGTTACTTCCTGACAGTACAGGCAACTCTGTCATCCAACGCCAGTCTTAGTCCACTCAAGAGGCCCACGCAGGTGGATGCTGGAGTGGCAGAATGTTTCAATAGAAGAAACATATTTGGGCCATAATTTATGTAAGATTTCTCAAATACCTATATTATTTACTACTTGGCTTCTAAATTTCCCTATCCCAAATCTAAACCCTTGATTCATTAAAAATGGGATTTCAAATACAGCAAAAACAGTAATAGGTGAGTATGGGTAAACAGTATGTGGGAGTTCTTTGTCCTATTTTTCTGCAGCATGAAGATGAGCACCTGCCGCTGGCTTGCATTTAATGTGGCCCACATGGGCCCAGGCCAACCAGGTGAACACAGATGTGTTCTGATCTCAACAATGTTTGGAAACTCAACACAATCCTACAGTTTATGTGGCTTTTCAACATTGACATATTTTTTAAAAATATTAAGTTCTTTTGTACTTGGAAGATTCTGACAACAAAATGATTGTGATTTAAAAAAAAATGAATATGGCATCATTACTTACTCGATGAATGATACCGGCTGAATGGAGGTGTTTAATACCACAGAGCATCTGGTAAAGAAGGTAGGACATTCTTTCGTGGTCCAACTCCATATGAATAACCTGACATAAGTTAGCATCCATTAATTCCATAACCAGATACCTGAGGGGGAAAAAGAGCAGCCATGTACACATAAAAATCATCCAAAATTCCTTTATGGCTATTAAACCAGAATTTTTATGAAACAGTAATAGCTTACCTCCTAGTCAACACACTGGCTAAAGTAAAATAACTTTTCTCTAAACATTTTATAAGGTATCTTGAAAAGAAGAACTGTATAATGGAACTTCATAAAACTTTTTTTCAAAAAAAAAAACACAACTAGCAATGCAATGTCTTTCAAGTTAAAAACATTTTTTATGTCATAGTAAATTGAATCTCACACGTCCAAATTCTCCTACACCTTAACTTTTTTTACTATGTAATCATTCTTACCAATATAGAAACCTGCTGTTATTTCTCTCATATTAAGAAAACCTAATCCCTGGAGATGTAGAAGGAATAGTCAATAATATTGTAACAGATATAGTGCCAGGTGGGTACTGGACTTATCAGGGGATAACTTCCTAAGTTATGTAATGTCTAATCATGGTGTTGTACACCTGAAGCTAACATGATACTGTATATTATCAATAATAGGGAAATAAATTAATTTTAAAAAGCTTGACCTCACTTTCCCCAGAAGCTACTCTGCCCTACTTTTTTATTCCCTTTGTAAGCATAACTCCCCAAAGAGGTGTCTATGCTCACCATTTCCAATTCTCCTCCCATTTTCCCTTCATCCCACTTTGATCAAACTTTTGCCCCTCACTCTGCTGAAACCTTCCTCAAGACTCCCAGGGACTTCCACGTTGCTAAGTACTGGCTGGCAGCACCTTTCTCCTCCCCCACGTCTTAATTGTGGCATGCCGGGGCTTGATGCTCGGCCTCCCTATCTGTCACAGACTCAGCAATCTCCTCTGGCCTCTGGTCTCAAGGTTTTAAATACCATCTACAGACCACCAACTATACATTCTTACCTTCAACTCACACCTCTCTCCAGGCTCATTTATCTAACTGCCCACTTCACGGTTCCACGTGAGTGTCCAACAGATACCTCGACATCCTGTCCAGAGCTGAGCTCCTGAGTGCATCCTGAATGTGCTCTCCCTGCAGCCTTCCCCATCTCGGTTGAGAGCATTTTCATCCATTAGATCGGTCTGAAGCTCCAGGGGCCATCCTCAGCGCCTCTCACTCTCTCACCACGCGTCCTCTCTCTGAGTGAGTGCTGAGGTTCCACCTTCCGAACACTTTCAGCACCCAGTCTCGCCCCTTGACCCACATTAGTAACCCTCTGGTCTAAACGAAGCCACCATGGCCTCTCACCCGAATTGCTGCAATCACTGCCCAACTGGTCGTCTGTGTCCCTACAACTTATGGCGGGTTCTCAAAACCCAGAAACCAAAGTTATTCTTTAAAAACAGAAGTCAGATAAGCTCCTCCCTCTGCTGACAGTCTTACTTACTTGCCTTTGAATAAAAGGAAATCCTTCCAGGGGCCTAGAAGGCCAACAGTGCCTGGCTCCATCCCTTCTCATCCTCTCCTCTGCTCCCTGCGCTCCAGCCCACTGGCTGCCTGCTGTTCTCAGAACACATCAGGCATGCTCCTACTTCTGCTCCTTTGCACTGCCTATTCTCCCATCTCAAGTCCATCTTCCCTTAACTATCTGCAGGACTAACCTCTTTACCTTCTCCAAGGCTTTCTTCAAATGCCACCAATCCAGTGAGGTCTTTCCCCAAGCCCTCTTCCTTAAAACTCCAATCTGACTCTTAACCCCCAGCACTCTGGGTCTCCTGACCCAGCTCCACCTTTTCCTCAGCACTGCCAGTCCCAGTGTGTGACATTGTGACATCGTCCCTGTCTCCATACTTCTTATGGTGATTGATTCTCTCTCTTCCTTTGCATTCCTGCATGCTTGAGGAAGGAGGGTGACCACCAGCAATTCTTAAGTAATAAAAGGGATTTTTTTCTTGTTTTGGTCACTAAAATATGCCAAGTCTAAGACAGTGCAAACACAGGGCTGGCCATCAAATATTTGTTGGATGAGTGAATACACCAATAACTTTAGAATAAATTCATATTTCATTGTTAGTAATTCTATTTCAGATTTTAGAGATGCACAATATTTAATGACTTAACCATTTTAAATAATAATTGTAAACACCTGAACCCTACAATCCTGGCTTTTGAGGAACTGGAGAAAAACATTTTTATATTTCAGTAAAGCAAATTAGTGGCATTAATAGTCATTGTCTGCTTTGAAGAATTGTTTCTAGTCATCCCTTATCTGTTAAGGAGAGGATAACCATACAGGTGCAGACAGTTGAAGATTATTATTCATTTCCCTAATAGTTCTCTTCCACAGAGAAAAGTGGCTAAGATAGCATTAGAAATGTACTGTTGTCCAAAGTAAAAAAAGAAAACAAGAGAAGTTACTTTCATAAGTAAAAAAAGCAGCTACTGTGTTTTCTAAATATTCAGTCTTTGACACTAGTGCATTACTGAAAAAAAAAAAGGGATACTTACACATCTTGAAATTCTTCAAGAGTTTTTTGTGGTGTAAACACATTTAACAAACTAATTATCTGAAAAGAAAAAATTAGTTAAACCTCAGAATATCTGAAGACTCTAAAAGTTAAGTTTAACATATCAAAACTGGAAAAATTACAGCAGGGCTTAGTATTTGTTATTATTGTCATTGTTTTTACCAAAAACATTCTATTACATGGTATTTGAAAAAACTTAGACAATTAGGATTCTCACCTTGGAAATAAGATGTACTTTTAATCAAATCACTTTTGTGTGTCCCTAATTTATTATTTTATTATTAAGAATTTATTATTAAGAATTGTAACACTTAATGTCTTTCTAACTCTGAACATAAAGTAGAAATTATGGGCAGAAAAACACAAAATAAAGCAATATGCTAACTCTGAAAATTTAAATACTATATGCAAATTTCTAAAAAGTTTTGAAATATGAAGGCTAAGCTCGCATCTCTGGTATGAGAAAGATGAAATGCCTCAGAACATGCCAGAAGCGGCCCCAATGCAGGCTTTGGTGCCAGCAGTGCGATGCTGCTTGGGCATCAAATGTGCATCCTCTTGGGCATTAAATGTGCATCCTCAGTCATTTCAAATGACCATGGGAGAGAGAAATCATTCAGTACATAGAATTGGGGTGGCTGGCTAGCCAAGGAAAAAGTATAACTGGATCTACACTTCAATCTTTCTTTACACCAAGATAAACTTGGAATGGAACAAAGATTTAAGCCTAAATCACAAAAGCATAAAATGTGGATAAACATTTCTGTAATCCTGGTATAGAAAAGCCTTTTGTCAGCATGACAGGAAACCTAAGAGATCTGATTCTATTAACCAACCCAACAAAAATAAAATTGGTAGGGCAAAAGCATCCTAAGTAAGGTCAAATGGAAAAGAAAAAGTGAGGGTCAATGAGTTGACCCACACAAAGATCTATAGTGCCTACGGAAGAGGCCAACAGCCCAAGAGAAAAATGGACGAAGGCCATGGAAAACAAATTCTCAAGAAATGAAAATAAATGGAAAGAAATTTAACCTCACAAATAAAACATGTCTTTGGTCATCTGGCAGACTGTTAAACCATATGTGGTAACACTCTCAAGGAAAGCACACAGCTGACAGTCTTCCTTGAGGTGAATTTGCCAGCATGGATTGAAGTCAGAAGTGTGCGTACTCTTGGACTCAGCACTCTTGGTCAAGAAATTCAGCTGGATGAGTGTGTAAAGATGCATGTGAGGGGATACTCACTGCTGCAGCACTGTTTACAACAGGGAAAAACTGGACACGACCTACATCGCCAGTAACAGGTGATTGGTTAAATAAATGATGGTGCATCTGTACCAGGCAGTCATTTAAAAAATGGTTTCTGTCTATGTTCATTAATGTATGTGAGACCCAGTGGCATTCCATGGGGGAAGAGGCAAGATGCACAGTCATGGAGCTGGTCTTGTTCATGTGTGTGGGAGCTCACATGTGCACCAGGAGCTGGTCTTGTTCATGTGTGTAGGAGTTCACATGTGCATAAGGATGCTCACCAAAGTGTCAATGACAGGGGTCTGTGCGGGGTGGAAGTCAAGGGTTTTGCTTTCTTGTTTACAGGGTTTGAACTGTTAAAAAATAATAACCATATTTTTGTAACCTGAAAACAATTTTTTAAAAATAGATAAGTAAAATAAAACATGCTTCAGAGAAATTAAAAACAAACTGAAAGCACCGACTCAAAACAATGAACCTACCTCAGTTTGGTACACCACAAAGACCCAGCATAAATGTTAAAACGTTAAGAGCAATCTCAATCACCCTCCACAATAAAAAGAGGTCACATGGGGGGATCTTCAAGGGCCCTTCCTGGCTTGACATTTCACGACTTTATAACATGATAAGGTTATGAAAGAATGCTCAGAGACCAGAACATAAAGTGTGCTCGAGTACCTCATTTCCTATAGACACCTTTTCTCCTTGAAATGTACGGTGCTGCCCTGGCTGGTGGGGCTCAGTAGACTGTGAACTAAAGGCTCACCAGTTCAATTCCCAGTCAGGGTACATGCCTGGGTTGTGTGCCAGGTCCCCAGTAGGGGGCGCTCGAGAGGCAGCCACACACTGACGTTTCTCTTTCTCCCTTCCTCTCTAAAAGTAAATAAATAACCTAAAAAAGACAATAAAGTATTTAAAACAAACAAACAAGCAAACAAACAAATAAAGGGTACAGTGCTTTGATTTCTGCAGAGATGCCAAGCACAGCTAATCTTGAATATAATGTCATCTAATAACATTTATTTAAAACTGAAATATCTGTAGGTAAAAAGCTACTTACAGAATAATGCTTTTCTAAAAAAATATTTGTTGTTTCTTAGTTTGCTAGGTCAACACTGATGCCATTTAATAGAAACAGAGCCAGAGACAGCTTAGTGGCTACAGGGCTGACTGACATTCCTATCCCTGCTGAGTGACCTAAATTCCTACAGACCATGGTGCCTCTTGCAGACTGCAATTTCCCCAATGTTGAGAAGAATTTTATCAATAAAATATAACCATTTAAATAGTTATTTTTTAAAAAGATTTTATTTACTTATTTTCAGAGAGAGGAGAAGGGAGGGAGAGAAACATCGATGTGTGAGAAAAACAATAATCTGTTGCCTCCTAGACTTCCCCCACTAGGGACCTGGCCTGAAACCCGGGCATGTGCCCTGACTGGGACTTAAACTGGTGACCTTTTGGTTTGCAGGCCAGTGCTCAATCTGCTAAGCCACACCAGCCAGGGCTAAATAGTTATTTTTATCACTAAGTTACCCTAGGTCTGGACTCAATGTGACCCACAGGATTATCACACCACTAACAACATTCACGTATATTGAAGAAGCACAGATGTAACTCACATTTTTATGATTGACACATTTTAGGAGCACGAGTTCACGATAAGCTCTCTTTGCATGAGTTTGATTTTGAAAAGGCCGGCTTAGCTTCTTGACTGCAACATTTATCCCAAGAACTGTATCAAAAGCAGCACTATAATTAGGAAATATAACAAGCAATCCATTAGAATGATTATGAAAATACAGCAATGCAATATGTACAAAGTATGATCTTTTTTAATGAGTAACAAATAAAGAAAAATCTTTCTGCTTGTTTCCACCCGAGGGACTCCTACTCATGGAGAGCCAGGTGAGCTGGCTCAGGGTGTGGGGCAGACTGGCGTTCTGCAGAGACGGGGCGTGGCAGCCGCAGTTAGGACAGGGTTCGGCAATCCTGCGCATGCTGGCTTCTCACTGTATTAGTTGGGGTCACTATATTCAGAATCAAGTAATTTAATGCAGAGCATGTAACAACAATTAAGAAATGAAATCTTCAGTTTAAATATGCCAGTAAATTAGAACAAAGCTCCAGGTTATCACAGGATAAACTATATTTCAGAATATCACAGCGGAGGGAATGGTTGAGCTCATGGAAGAAAACAATAAATTTAAATTTTGACTGAGTGTGTTTTTCCCAGAAAGAATCTAAAAAGAAAACAGAGGCCAAAAATCTCAGCTCATGGTAAACTCCAAGATACAAAATCCCTAATGTAAGCAATTGCTACATATAAAATTCCATGAGAAACTGCCTTGTACTAGTATAATAAAAATAGAATCTTCTGGAACCTGTTTCTACCACCTCTAGTTCCTAGTTGAAACTGGTTCATTTTCCTCCAGAAAGAGGAAAGACAGACAGAAAAAACTGAGTGGACCAACTGCACATTTTGTTCTAAGTTCAAATGAGTTCTAATAGCACCATTCAAGTTACTTTACTATCTTTTGGCTACCCATCAGGGGCTGCAAGCTGCTAAAGACCACCTGAAACATGAGCGACATTTAAAGTTCTGTTTCTATTTCTTTATCCTATTCAGTTTACAATATGGCTCACACTTACTCAATTTTTGAATAGTGTGTTTTCCCCAGAATTCCCTAACTTAACTCAACCTGCTTTTAAATTGAAGGCTGAAGCATTTGGTTAAGAATGGTTAGAAACTTCATGAACCCTGGAATCATTTTTCCTCTAATTCAGTTCACATTATGTGTACATGTTTACACATATGTAAATTCATATGCCCATATATAAATGCATCATTCACATGAATTATAAAATGTTAAAGAAAAATCTATTTGTGAAACAAATCCTTAATTAATGTACATGTATACACATGTATTTGCACCTATATTTCTCAGGCTCAGGAATGTGACAAAAGACACATCTTTTTTGGTCTCAACAGTTTCTGTCCAAAATAAGCCAAATGGATCAACTCTGAGCAGCTGAGCAGACACATCACTACTCCTCGCTTCCACTTCAGCAGTGACTACCATCCCGGTTTTACTTCTTGCAGTTACCGCTAAGTTCCAAAGAACACACTTTATCACTATTTCTTCATCTATCAGTTTTAGAAATTGTCTACTCATTCCCCATTATAAAAACAGAGAATTCAGTCACTTACTGGAAACCTCAACTCCTCCCAGTTCTTCGCTCTCATGTCATTTTTAACTCTCCCTCGGTTACCCAGGTAACTTTAAATTACATGCCCAAACTTCTGTCCCATCAGCTTCCAAAGTACCCTCTTGACTCCCCAGTGTAATTAAGCCTTCCGTGTTTCTCACTTAGGACGTGACAATACTAATAAAAAAGTCATTTAAATGAAAATAGGAGTATGAAGAGTTAAGTAAAATTATTGCAAATATTCTGTCAATACATAACAAGCTGCTACAAGAAAATCACATTATTTTATACATAATATAGCATGAAAATATCATTATATATAATAGTATAGTATTAGGAGTTATATAGCTATTAAAAATGACAAATATCCTTAGTTTAAGGTAACTTCCAGTTTATTTTATTTTTTTAATAATTTTTATGGAGGTGAGATTCACAGACATAAAATTAACCATTTTAAAGTGAACAATTCAGTGCTGTTTGGTACATTCACAATCTTGTACAATCAATCACCATGTCAATGTGATTCCAAAAAAGTCTCACCACCCCAATGGAAACCCCACGCCCAGTAAGCAGATGCTCCCCAGGACTCCTTCCCTCCTGCCCTCGTGGACTACCGGTCTGTGTCTGTCTCCACAGATTCCCTCCTTTGGATATTTCACACCAATGGACTCAGGCCACTTTCCGTGTCTGGCTCCTTTCACTTGGCAGGTTTTTGAGGACCACCCATGTTGTAGCATGGATCAGGGCTTCCTTCCTTCCTGTGACTAATCTTCCATGTATGTATATTACACACTCTGTGTGTCCACTCATCCACTGATGGACACTTGGGCTTTTTTTCGCCTTTCGGCTACTGCAAATAAACATCTGTGTAAAAGTCTTTGTTTAAACAATTGTTTTTAATTCTTTTGGGTATTTATCTAGGAGTATTTAACAGGCCATATGGTAATTCTATGTTTGACCTGTCAAGGAACCTCAAAATGTTTTCCACAAGTGGCTGCACCAGTCTACATCCTCACCAGCAATGTACAGGGTTCTAATTTCTTCCCATCTTTGTCAACAGTTGTTATTTGGGTTTTGATTATGGTCATCCTGGTGGGTGTGAAGCCGTGTCCCATTGTGGTTTTGATTTGGATCTCCCAAATGATTAACAACTAGACACCTTTTGAGGTGTTTATTGGCCATTAGTGTGTCTTCTTCTCGGGGAGCGGAGAAAGGCCTATTCAAATCCTTTGCCTTTTTTTTTTTTTTACTGTGTTTTTCTTTTTGTTGTTGAGTTGTAAAAGTTCTTTATGTATTTTGGATCCTAGACTCTCATGAGACACCCTATCTGTGAACACTCTCCCATGTTGTAGGTAGTTTTCTTGCTCTCCTGACAGTGTCCTTCAGTGCCCAATTTGATGGAGTCCCATGTGTTTCTTTCATTGCTCGTGCTTTTGGTGCCATTCCTAAGGATCCAAAGTCATGGAGTTTCCCCCTCATGTTTTCTTCTAAGAGTTTTAGGGGTTTTGCTCTGTGTTTAGGTGGCGGCCCATTTTGTGTTAACTTTACCCACGATGTGAGACAGGAGTCCAGCTCCACTCTCTCCCATGTGGGTGTGCAGTTGTCCCGGCACTGTGGCCTGAAGAGACTGTTCTTCTCCCACTGAATAATCTTAGGACCCTTTTTGAAAATAAAACCCATAGGTGTATGGGTTTATTTCTATACTCCTAGCTTTTAAATTTTTAAATAAATTCCTATCTTCCCATCCTATAATTCTACCACTGCTTTTACCAGAGGAGATACAGTTTATAATGGCATATTAGGAACTTTTATGTCTAACTTAGAACTTTGAAATGAGAAATACACATCCATAATGAACACTCATAATTTCATTACTAAACATTCTTTTAAAAATAAATTGTTTATTTCTTTAAAATGAAATAAAATTTCATTAAACATTCTTTAAAAAATAAAAATTCTTTAAAAAAGGGATGGCGCCTAGAAGTAGCAAATGCAAACTGAAAATCAAAACCAATCTGCAAAACAGCATTTTATAAAGTAGCATGTGATTTTATTGTTACTGAAGTCATGTGTTATGACGTCATCAATTTTAACTGCCTATCCTTTGTACAGCCTTTTGTTTTACAATTAATTATGAACTTGTAGTCAGCATCTCAGTGTAGGTGTTACATGAAATGTCCTTGATGTCAGCCTGGCAAAATTAGCTGTGTAAAATTACCATGCAATTCCAAATATGAGATGGATTTAAAACTGAAAGAACGTTTTACCATCTAGGGCCTTTTATTAACATCAAACTGTCCTAACAGGAGCCACCCACTAACTGTACAACCTCTCCAGGCACACTGGGTTTAACATGCCAGAATGGCATGTTATCACTCGAAAGTTAAGATCACCCCTATTTTGGACACAGGCTGGGCATTCCTTCCAAACAGCCTTTCTCCTGCATCAGTTTGCCCAGGGAGGTCTGCACTACCATCTCCTCTTGGCTCGCAGGCCTCCAGCCGCCTAGGCCAAAGAAAACAGCCCGCTTCCCTGACCACATGTCACTACAATAGAGGCTCAGTTCCAACGCAGGTGAATAGTCTCTAAACGCAAGGTCTCTAAGGAAAACAAACCTCTGCTACAATATTCACTGAGTTCTCCTTCACAAGTTCTCTTTCACCTCAAACCCTCTGCTACCAGCTGTAAATACTGAGTGTTTAGCTTCACCACAGTTTCTTTTAGGTGCAAAAACAATTTTGTTTTTATTGACCAAAAAAAACCCCCAAAACCAACAACAACATGTTTTGCCCAGAAAACTAAGGGAGAAGAAGTTTGGGAAGTGCTGATAATGGTAATCCAGAAAACAGGTGAAGACTTTACCTTTAGCTGGCCGGTGATGTCGCGGCAGCTGACTGTCTTACCATGCAAGAGACTAAGGTTCAGGGTCAGACCAAGGGTTCTGACGTCCTGGAGACACCAAGGAAGAGACGGCCAGCCCAACCCCTCACACAGCATCCCTTCCTGGTTAATCCACGGGTGACAATGACACTGACTGGCCTCATCCTGCCAATGAAGAGCAAGGCCCTGCAGTGACGGCGCCTAGAAATGAATAGGAGTGATTGGGGATAAAAGGGGGAGGGGAGAGGTGGCCAGGATGAAGAAATGAATAAAACTCCAAATTTCTGTTACAACTCACTGTCATACCTAGTGCTCTAATATCATAATGGCAGGGGGAATGGAAAAGAAAAGAAACAAAGAAAAACTGCTACCTATTAAATTTATGCAGCATTCTAAGAATTTGGGTCTGTGCCCTACAATCTGACTACACATAACTAGAGGAAGAGGTTGATTCAATTAGGCTCATAAACCTAGAGAAAAGAAAAGAGGATTTTCATCGTCAGCAGTTCTAAATTCTGATGACTTAGTTTTACTTAGTTTTTATTACAAAAACAACTCAATGCACACTATTGAAACAGACAGTACTTACCAAACAATCCCTTGGGCTCCAGAGCCAATGGGTTTCAGCTGCTGGTAACGCTTGAGCACAGTGAAAGTTGAGTCTGCCACTTGCACACTGTAAAACTGACTATCACATTTACTGTCACTCATGATGTAGTGTCATGTGATATTCCAAAGTCTGTACGGTCGTCAGATTCCTTAAAAGAAAAAGAGAATGAATATACTTTCTTCCTGAACTTAGACACATAGCTAGCTTAATAGTGTTTCAAATTTATTGGTATATAAAACCATTTGGCTTTATAAACTGAGTTCATAAACTGAGTTCATAAACTCAGTTGGACCAAGTTCTGAACTTAAGCAACACATGAAAATTTCAAAGAGATTTCCCTAGTACAGGGCCATTATGAAAATTTGAGGCCCTTAATGACCACATTTTATGGAACTAGATTAGAAAATAACCCCCTTTGGAGAAAAGAAATTGCTTTTTAAAAAAAGATTTTATTTATTTATTTTTAGAGAGCAGGGAAAGGGGAGGAGAGAAACATCAGTGTGTGGTCACATCTTGTGTGCCCCCTACTGGGGGCCTGGCATGAAACCCAGGCATGTGCCCTGACTGGGAATTGAACTGGTGACCCTTTGGTTCACAGGCCCACACTCAATCCACTGAGCTACACTAGCCAGGGTGAAAATGCACATTTTTTCTAGCTATGAAGACTATGAGGTCTGTCGGAAAAAGTCCAACCATTGTTAGTCCACTCAACACAACATCAATGTAACCTGCAGCCAAGGAGAGTGGACCAAATGTGGGATGTGTGAACAATGACAACTTCACTGTACTAGTCTGTGGGGGTGGTAGACACCGCTAAGTGAGCATGTCTGTGAGACTGTCATATTCAAAATGACTGAGCAAGTAGAGCAACAAATCTGCACCAAATTTTGCATTAAACTTGAACATCCCTCTGCAGAAATTATTGGGATGAGAGTTTCAGAAGGCTGCAGCTAAGGGCAACTGGTGATTGGCAGCTTTATCACAACAATATGCCTGCTCATGCATTGTGTCTTGAGCAGAGTGTTTTGGCGAAATGTCAAATCACCCAGGTGACTTAACTCACCTATGGCCCAGACTTGGCACCCTGAGACTTCTGGCTTTCCCCCAAACTAAAATCACCTTTTAAAGGGAAGAGATTTCAGACCATCGGTGAGATTCAGGAAAATACACTGGGGCAGCTGATGGCGATTGGAGAACTGTGCGAGGTCCCAAGGTGCCTGCTCTGAAGGGAACAGAGGCATCATTGTCCAATCTACAGTGTTTCTTGTTTCTCGTATCTTCTTCAGTGAATGTCTCTATTTTTCATACTACATGGATGGACACTTCCTGGACAGGCCTTGCATGTCACTATGTGATTCTCATCAGCTGGCTTCCTATGGGACCAGCTTACAAGAAGCTGTCTCAGCCAGAGAGGAGGCGCTGTTTCAAATAAACATGTCTACAATTCCTTCAGAAAAACAAATGGACCAGTCTTCTTTGAAGTCCACAAATGCAGGTTAAAGTGATGAACCAGAAAGCAAGTCCTACATCAGTGTGATGGAAAGGGGGAAGCTGGAGAACAGCAGGCCGTCAGAGGCCTGGGGACGAGGGTATGTCTCGCCTGCTCACAGGAGTGCTCCTGTCTGGTAAGAGTGGTCAGGAGATGTCCATGTCCCTGCACCCACATCACTAGAGGGAGACCAGTAACACGGACGCCATGATATTCACTCATGCAGCCTGAGTATAACCTGGCAGCCTGGGAGCAGCCTTCCCAGACTTTGGGCAGAGGCTGAGAGGCTGAGATGCCCAGTCTGCAGGAGCCCACATGATTTTACATAGAAATCGTCAGGTCACTGCTCTTATTTTCACAGTTCCCTGGCTCTTGTTTGGTAATGTTTACTAAAATGTCAGGATGCTATTTAGGTTTATCCTTTTCTTAAAAAAAGGTCAAGAATTAAATCATATAGTTGAACATTCTATACTGTTTAAAATTATAGAATTTAAATTTTATTCTATTCCACCAGGAAATTCCTGCCTGTTTGCTGTAGGATCTAATATTTAATGTCTACCCACTGAGTAATTTAGAGTGATGTCTAGGATTTCCATTAAACATGAAAGTAAGTTGACTGATGACAAGTCTAAACAAGGAATTTGAATCAAGTGAACAGTCTCTCCAAGTGACCACTGGTTCATGTTCTTACTGTCCTCAAGCAGCGGCTCAGACACAGCTGTCAGCACCACCAGCCTCTGCAAGTGAGAGCCTTGCACCCCGCCAGGTGCACCTTGGGGAGGCCAACCCTGCACACAATGCGATGAGCCACCACACCTCTCATGACACTGCAGTGGACCAAGTCGAGCTGCTGCGGGGAGGGTCCCCGAGCTCCAGGAGGGTGGGGGCAGGCCTGTCTTGCTCACCCAGGCTTCCCACACTCACAGGACACTCAACAGACCTTTGTTGATCTAACCCCTAACATAGTATCTGATGGCTTCCTCATAATGTTGCTCCATTTTACTGGCATCTTGAAAGAATATCCTCTTCTAAAGATTCATTTATTCATATAAGTCCCACTCAACATTTATGGGGTGCCTTTCACAACAAGTCATGTAGGAGATACACAGTAGCAGCTAGGAACCAGTCTTGAAGCAGCATGGAGCTCACAACGGGGAGGGAAGTGTGAGGAGTGCATCTGCTACCCATATTGTAATAAAAGCTACAATGAGGTGAGGCGAGGCCATGAGCAAAACGTAACCAAGTGAAGAGGCTCTACCCACAGGTGGGAGTGTAGAAGACAAGGAAAGCTTCCCCGAGGAGGTGGCATCTGACCTGGACTGTCTCCCCAGAGGCAGACAGTGGAGGCACAGGGCTTGAGCTGACTGCTCAGACATGGTGAACTGCTCAGCTGAGCTAGTCAGGTACAAATACAAAGGTTCAGAGACGGACTTGGCAAAAAGGCAGGCAGCCACTTCGACCTGCTATTTCTCTGCCACACTGTAAGACATCAGTAACGCTGGTCATTCACGAAGCATGTCCTCTGTGGGCAAGGTCCTGTGCCGGAGCAGCTGGTGTGGCTATCCTCAGCGAGCTCACGGAGAGTGCACACTGTGGGCATGCTCGCAAAGAGACATGGGGCCAGAAAAGCCCTAAACCCAGGAGCGTGGAGCAGGAGTTTGGGGTGCAGGAAGAAAAATAGCGTGTGCAGAGAGCTGGAGATGATGCCTCTGAGCATGACAAGTCATTTGAGATTTAGTTTTGCTGGGTAGTGGGGGAAAGAAGCTGGAGAGAGAAAATGAGGCCTGGTCGCCAGGGGCCCAGCCGCTGCTGGGAGCTGCTTGGGCCTGGGCCTGAGGGCTGAGGACTGAGGACTGAGGGCTGTGAAGCCTCCAAAGTACATGAGGCTCGTGCTCTGACCTGCTCTTCAGGGAGCTCCTTTGGGAAGCTGAGCAAGGGGTGGATTTGAGTGGGCAGGACGGAAGACGAAGAGACCTGGCAAAAGTGACTGGGTCTTGGCAGGTGGCGGAAAACAGATGCATGGTCTGGAAGAAGAGTGTACACAGCTCACTGCCCTCAGAGGAGACCGGTGAAATGAGGAGATGCCTTTGGAGGTAGGCAGGAGACCCAGCAGAACCTGTGAGTTCAGCCTTGGGGCCTGAAGCACCTGCGGAACAAGCAGCATGAGAGGCACGGGCTCCTAAGGCACTCCAGGACCCCTCCTCCTTTCTGTGCTTCACTGACAGCAGCTTTCCTGTCCCAGCTGGACGAATGGCTGCCTAGCGAGAGACAGCATCTGGCTGCTTTCCTGGTAGCCAGGTGTGGCCAGTCACTGACTTTTAGCTAATGAGATACAAGCAGAAGCAACGTGCGCCACTTCCAGGCCCTTTTCTAGCAGACAGCTGTGTGCAGACCAGTCTGCCTCTCCTCCCTGCTGATGGCTGGGGGATGAGTGGTCACAGACTGGGAGGCAGAAGTCACAAGCTAGAGCCCCCACCAGTCAGTGTTCCACATGATCTGGTGGCATAGAGACATCCCCACTTCTGGTCTACCTGCCCACACTGAGACTGGCACAAATTGATCCCGACCTTATTGAGCAAGTGGGGGACTCTCTCTGCTATGGCTGTTGTAACAATATTAGGTTAGCTTTCATGAGTTTTGGGAATACATTACATCATTAGGTTCAAGAATTATTAAAATAATTTCATCTCAAGATATAAAATAATTTTAAAATTAAAATAAGTTGTCCTTCTTAGTCAGGAAGAAAAGCGCCTAAGAGAAAACCCATTGGAGCTACCTTCTCTGTCAAACTCCGGCCTCGTGAGCACAAGGGAAAGAACCTCCACATGACCCGAGAAAATGTGTAATTTAGTTATTAATGAAATCAACTCTGCTGCAATTATATTTCAGCAAAATGGATATCAACAGGGTTTTAGAAAGCAGTTTACAAACTGCAAAGTGTAAGAATTCCTCATGCAACCTTGTTGAAACACACTGAAGCTACACTCGCTGCCTCCATGTCCCTCCCTGGACGCTGGTTCTTTACCTCACTCCCAGCAGTGGGCCCTGGGGCCCACCAGGCCAGGAGCACCTCAAGAGCAGGGAGACCCAGTCTTCCCTTTCCTACAGCATCGCTTGATACACTTAAGGAAATGTCCAAGGCCCACAGATGATCCACTGACAAAGGCTTGGGGACATGCCCTGCTCCTGGGTCTCTCCAGACCTGAGTGCTATAAGCAGATGCCCAGAGGGAAGGAGTTAGCATGGCCTTTGCTGAAGGCTCTGGCCCCCGCCTATGGCCTTCCCACTTTCCATGCTGCTTCCTGAATGCTTATTGAATAACATGCTCTCATCCCAAATCTCTATTTCTCTAAGACTGGGGACTCTTGTAGAATCCCCTCCAACTAGAGGAGTAAACTCTACCCAGTCTATAAATACATACTGGTGGGGAGAGACATTGCTACCTGCTTAGAACCTAGAGTAAGAAATGCTATTCTAAAAAAAAAAACTCTCCAGCTCTAATATTCTTCTGAGTATAAGCACTTTAGGTACTATCAACATAATATTGAATCTCTGGCTACTTTTTACAAATTAAAAAAATTGCTCTAACTAAAGCTTGCAGAACATACAGTCCCAGTCTCATGGGAACATCAGCTCTACTCACTGAGTTTTCTCAATGCACATTTCCCAAAGGCCTCTTGGGTGCCAAGCAAGAGGTGGGGGCTGTTGGGAGTGAGCACCAACCAGAAAGTCCCTTCCCTCATGTAGCTATCATACCACATCTAAAGTGCCCTCAGGTCCTGACAGGCTCATGGCAGGAGCCCAGCAGAGTAGTGTAAACAAGTGGATGGAGGTGTGAGTGAGAGGTGGATGTACAGGAAGGCCTCCTGGAGGAGGCAAGATCTGAAAGCAAGTTTGTTCACAGTGTCAACCCAGGCATGAAGATTCTGATACTTTTATAAATGCCAGTGAGAAGTATAAGTTGGTAAAAGATTTTTTTGGAAGGAAAATAGGTAATATCTAATGAAAATTTCAAATGCATATGACTTTTAACCTGGCAACTACAATTCTGCACAGGTATTCAACAAATATGTATACAAATATTCAAAGATGTTTGTGCAAGGATGTTTGCAGCATTTCTTGTGACAGACAAAATATCAGAAATAACCTAATATGTACACTTGGAAAGACTAAACAAATTATGGCATAAAAGTAAAATAAAGCCATTAAAAACAATGGAGGAAATTCAGGTACAGATAAGAAACGATGTCTAAAACACGTAAAAGAAATAAGGTAAGTTAAAGAAGAGCACACAAAGTATCAGTCTGTGGAGAAATACATGTGTGCACCCACACACCACATGCCAGCAAGTGCACAGACACAGTGGGAACGAGACTTTCACTCTTCCCATTATAACTTCCTGGGTTTTTGTTTTTTTTTTTGGTAGCCATGAACATATTTCACATAAAAGAAAAAATAATTAAACAAACACTTACAAATGAAAAGCTGCAGAGTGGCCACTCTGACCTCCACGGGGAGGATGGGCTGGCACAGGGGGTGGGCCAGCTCCTGGCCAGCAGTTGAAATGCTCCCTGCACGGCGTGGGAGGTGCGCAGCACCACCCCACTCTGCAGGTGAGGGCACGGACTGAGAGCTGGAGGGCCGTGGGGCCTCTACTGCAACACTCACTCGTGCTCTTTCCAGCACACTGCTCTCATATTTCCAACTGTGGTTAGAAAGTAGAGCGATGTGCCCGAGGACCTGTCTGAACCAGGCTGAGAGACACAGGGTGTCACCTTTCATCCTGTTGGCTTCACTCCATTTCTGTTGCTGAAGATGACTCAGTCACTCAAAGGCTCGGTTAAACCTTTGATGGCACTGAGCCTTCAGAACACCCAGGACATGCAATATTTAAATTAGCTGTTGTGATTGAAGGCAAATTTCCTCGATAACCCTGTTTCAATAATTGCTAACATTTTAATCAAATTATTCTTTTTTTCCTACTTTTATTCTTTTTTTTAGATTTTTATTTATTTTTTAGAGAAGGGAAGGGAAGGAGAGAAACATCATTGTGTGGTTGCCTCACACTGCCCCTCCCAACTGGGGACCTGGCATGCAACCCAGGCATGTGCCCCGACTGGGAATCGAACCAGTGACCCTTTGCTTCGCAGGCCGGCATTCAATCCACTGAGCCACACCAGCTAGGGCCCTATTTTTATTCTTAGTAAAAATATAACAGTGCCCAAAACACTACATACACCATTTAGATAGACAAATCTGTCCATACAAAAACCTGTGCACAAATGCTCACAGCAGCTGCATTTGCAATTGCTCAGACTGGACATCATCCAGATGTCCGTATGTGTGTGGGTGAATGAATGGTGGAGCGTCATTGCAAACTTCTGAAGGACGCAACAACTTGGGTGGATCTTAAGGGCTATCCATACTTAGCGAAAAAATCCAATCACAAAAGATCCATACTATATGATTCCATTTATACAACATTCTCGAAATGACAAAAGTAGAGCCGTAGAATAGATTAGCAGTTGCCAGGGGTGAGGGGTGGGGGAGGCAGGGAAGAGGGCAGTGTGGTTGCAAAGGGGCAGCACAAGGGGAACCTTTGGGTGATGAAATTGCTCTGTGTGTTGACTGTGGTGTGGTTACACAAATCTCCACGTGGAATGCAGGAATGGGACTGTAAGCGCTCACTGTGCCAATGCCACTTTCCTGGCTTTGGTGTTCATCTTGTTGTGTAAATATACAACCATGGGGGAAACTGGGTGAAGGGACCTCTCTGCACTATTTTTTTTTTTTTTGCAATTTCTGGTGACTCTACATTTCAAGACAAGGAATAAAAAAAGAAAAAACAGATTTGTTAAAAATATGCAGTGGTCACAGTGCTCTTCATTTAAGTTCCCTCAATACTGACCTTAAAAACAAAATTCTAATCCTTAGCACAGCAGAGGAGTCCACAGGCCCTTTGGCCCTCTCTCGACCGGTATCAAACTACATGGACCAGCAGACTAGCTGCCTGTTGTGCACCTTCAGGCCCCTGCCTGAGCTGTTCCATCAGCCTGAAATGATTCCCTACCACTTTGTTCTGGCCAATCTTCATCCTCCTTCACAATCTTGTGCAAGTACCTCCTCCTACAAGTTCTCCCCTCCAGCCTTCCCTTTGGACTGTGTCCAGCACCACCAATGTGAATCTGACACTGAATTGCAAGTCTACTTCTACTCTGTGAGCTCCTTGAGGGGAGAAAATGTGTCTGATTCATTTTTCAGTCCCCTACTGACTATGCTAATGGGTGCCCAGTGAGCATTTATTAAAAGCAAAACAGAGTGAATAAATGGGTAAGGCAGCATGACACAGTGCTTCAGATCAGGATTCTGAAGTCAGAGGTGGATTCCTCCAAAAAAACTGTTATAACTAAAAAACAAATTCAGCACTGTTGGAGGATACAAAATCGATACATAAAAATCTGTTGTTTTCATATACAGTAATAATGAACTACCAGAAAGAGAAATTAACAAAACAACCCCATTTATAACCACATCAAAAAGAATAAAATACCTAGGAATAAATTTAACCAAAAAGGTTAAATACCTATAGTATGTATTACATTAATGAAAGAAATGAAAGATGACACAAAAAAATGAAAAGATATTCCATATTCATGAATTGGAAGAATCAGTATTGTTAAGTAATATCCATACTACCCAAAGCAATCTACAGATTCAATGCAATCCCTATAAAAATTCCAATGGCATTTTTCATGGACATATAACAAATAATCCTAAAATTTGTATGGAACCACCAAAGGCCCTGAATAGCCAAAGCAGTCATGAGGAAGAACAAAGCTGGAGGTATCATGCTCCGATTTTAAAATACATTGCAAAGCTATAGTATTTAAAACAGTATGGTGTCCTGGCCAGTGTGGCTCAGCTGCCTGTAGCGTTGTCCCATAAACTAAAGGTTGCTGGTTTGATCCTGGGTCAGGGCACATAAGTAGCTCGCAGGCTCAGTCTCCAGGAGGGACAACTAATCAATGTTTCTCTGTCACATTGATGTTCCTCCCCTACTCCCACCTTCTCTCTCAATAAGCAGTGAAAAAATGTCCTCAGGTGAGGAAAATCAATAAATCAACCAATAAAAACAGTATGGCATTATCATAAAAAGACATATAAGTCAATGGAACAGAATAGAGAGCCCAGAAATAAATCCACATACATATGGTCAATTAATTTACAACAAAGGAGCCAGGAACACACAATGGGAAAAGGACAGTTTCTTCAACAAATGGTGCTGAGAAAACTGGGCAGCCCCATGCAAAAAAATGAAAACCAATCATTATCTTATACCACACACAAAAATTAACTCAAAGTAGATAAAAGACTTGAATGTAAGACCTGAAACCATAAAAATGTTGTAAAAAAACATAGGCAATAAGCTCCCTGACATAGGTCTTGGAAATAATTTTTGAACCTGACACCAAAACCAAAAAGGAACAAGTGACACTACATCAAATTGAAAAGCTTCTACACAGTAAAGCCATCAACAAATGGAAAAGGCAACCTACTGAATGGGAGGAAATATTTGCAAGTCATGTGTTTGACAAGTGGCTAATATCCTAAATATATAAGGAACTCATAAAATGCAACAGAAAAAACCAACACTCAGATTAAAAATGGGCAGAAGATCTGAACAGACATTTTTCCAGATGTAAAGATGATCAACAGGTATGTGAAACGATACTCAACATCATCAATTATCAAAAACTGCAAATCGAAACCACCATGGGACATCAGATCACACCTGTCAGAGTCGCAAGTATCAGAAAGACAAGAAATAACCAATGTTGGCAAGGATATGGAGAAAAGGGAACCCTTTTGCATTGCCAGTGGAAATGCAAACTGGTCCAGCCACTAAGGAAAAGAATATGGAGGTTCCTCAAAAAAAAAAAAAAAATAGAAATACCCTATGATGAAGTAATTCCACTTCTGGGTATCTATCTAAATAAAATGAAACACTCATTTAAAGATATATATATCCCATATTCACTGGAGCATGATTTACAATAGCCAAGACATGGAAACAACCAAAGTACACATCAGTGGATGAATGGATAAAGAAACAGTGGTATATTTACACAATGGAATACTATTCAGACATAAAAAAGAAGGAAGTCTTGCCATTTGTGACAACATGGACAGACCTCAAGGACATTGTGCTAAGTGAAATAAGTCAGACACAGAAAGACAAATACCATATAATCTTATATGCATAATATAGAAACAAAAGAAATTAGCAAATAAAAAATCCAAGCTTACAGATACAGAGAACATTGGTACATGCCAGAGATGAGGGCTAAGAGATAGAAGAAACAGGTAGGACATCCGATCAAGATTGAGGCACAGGTAAACAAGCTCGCGTCCTTGCACAACTGCATCAAAATTAAACTAACTATAGACCAACCATCACGCGAAACTGTCAGAAATCAAGTTGAATAGAAGTCCGACAACTACAGAATTAAAAAAATAACATCCATCCAGACTGGTAGGAGGGGCACAGATGTAGAATGCGCTGGTCCCACATCCACGTGCGATGGACAAAAATTCAAGAGGGATATCTTGTGAGCAAGGAGTCCTGGCCCCCAGCCCAGAGTTCCAGTGCCAGGGAGATAAGTCCCATAACTTCTGGCTGTAAAAACCAGCAAGGATTAGGCTGGTGGAAGAAACTTTTAGAGTCCCAAGTCGTTCCCCTTAAAGAGCCCACACATGGACTTACTCGGACTCACTCCCTCTGAGCTCCAGCACCAGGGAAGCAGCTTGAAAGGCACCAGTGGCATATGGGGAGGAACTAAAGCATCTGGCATCCAGGTGAGAGCTGGGGGACAGACAGAAAGGTAGGCAGAGGCCACTGTCCCTTTTCTGAACCCTCCCCAAGCAGAGCCACAGAGCTGGCAGGCAGGTGCCATACCTGAGATACCATCAATCTGGCTAACTGTTCACCCCTTCCCAATATCCCCTAAGGCTCCATCTCACCCAATTTATGGCCCACCCTTCCCAATATCACCCCTTCCCAATATCCCCTAAGGCTCCATCTCACCCAATTTATGGCCCACCCAAGCTGTTAACAGTGGCTTTTCTATCTGAATAGCTGGTCCTGGCTCATGCTTCACAACTCCCTAAATCCTCTCAAACAAGAACAGTAGGCCTCAGTGAGACCCCAGGCCCTCTACCTCTTGCAAAGTGGCCCCAGGCCTAGCACTAGCAGCAGCCAGCTGAGAGTCACAGCTGGGCTTTGCCTGAGAATCTCCAAGTCCAGCTCAAGTAGCAGCTATCTGCAAATTGCTTTATAGCCCATGCAGGGTGGCCTTGGGCAGAACACAGGTGGGGGCTGACCTTGGCCTACACCACCCAGGAAACCCCAGAGCCTGTGCACCAGTGAATGGCTACACACCATATCAAAGCACCACCACCTGCCCCTGCACAGCTGATCCTCCACAGAGGACAGAGGTTGGTGGTCAGTGGTCACTGCCAGTCCTTGCAGCTGACTGGTTTGGGTAAATCCTTCCCATTGTCCTGCCAGTAGCAATCAAGGCTCAACTACAAGAGGAGGGTGTACTCAGTCCACATGAAGTGTGCACCTAGAGAAAAAACAATGAAAGAAAACTTCCCTAATCTGGTGAAGGAAATAGCTGTGTAAGCCCAGGAAGCATAGAGAGTCCCAAACAAGACGGATGCAAAGAGGCCCACTCCAAGACACACGATAATTAAAATGCCAAAGGTTAAAGACAAGAAGAACAGAGATAGAATCCTGGATACAAAGAGCATTTTGATGGTTGCCAGATGGGAGAGGGGTGTAGGAGAATGGGTGAAGAGGTGAGGGGATTAAGAAGCACAAATAGGTAGTCACAGAATAGCTATGGGGATGTCAAGTACAGTGTAGGAAATGAAGTAGCCAAAGAACTTACACGTATGACGCATGGACATGAACAGTAGTGGGAGGATTGCCTGAGGGAATGGGGGGTACTGAGTGGAGGGGGGGAAGGGGAAAAACTGGGATAACTCTAATAGCATAATCAATAAAATATAATTAAAATTTTAAAAATTTAAAACAAATTTTAAAAATGAAACAGGTAAAGGGGTCAAAGGTAAAAAGACAAAAATGTACTACTCTCTTCTAAACTATAGTACACAGATGTAACATTTAGAGTGTACATTTCCTACAATAATTATCAAAACAGCTATCTAGATCAGAGTTTATATGTTCTGTAAAAAATTTTAATTGTAGTACATAATACAATAAAAGATATCTACATTAAAGAAAGATTAGTACTCCAGAGCTGGAGGGCAGTGGGTCTGCCACTTACCTGGGTGACTTTGAGCAAGTGGTTACACTCATCTGTGAAACGGGGACACCTGCAGAATCAGCCTCGAAGGACAGCTGGCACGGGGCCTGGCACGGGCTACTGTCCCGGTGTCAGCTGACATTAGCACAGACATTACTACACCCATTACTGCTCCCCAGACACATGTTTGGGTTCTGAAAATGTGAACTAAAATCTGGGAGGTACAAAAGCTGGGGATGTGAATAATACTTGGTCAACACCGTGGAGAAAGACACAACAGATGAGTGGCCATGCACAGAATTCACTTTTCATTCCAGGGTATAGCAGGCGGATGATGCTTCAGGAGCATTTCTGAAGTCATATGCTTCACAACATGTAATAGTGGGCATGTTTCTGAGAGTACAGTTACAAGTTAGTGAAACAGGTTTTGATTCTAGAATCAGGGCTGGTGGATTTATTGCTGGGCTGCACTCTCTTGCCTAGATTCAGAAATCAAACTAGTAGCTTCAGTTGAGATACACAATATTTAAATAGCCTAACAAATTAAGTCACTTACGGTTCTGTAGAAATATATACAGGGTCTGGCACAAATAATGCCCCCTTTTTATTACAAAATCTTTTATTATAAAATCATAAGCATGCAATTCTGTAACATAACAACATCACACTCAAGCACACCATATGACATTTTAGGTGAAATGTTCAAATTTAAACTACAAATTATTACACCCATATTATTACCCTACCGACCACACTCAAGTAAGTCTTAGTTCTGCTGGAATACACACACTTTTTTAGAAAAATAAGTTATTTTAAAAGCAATTTCAGAACCTATTTAACACATAAGAGTCAATATTAATGCCTCATTTTCAAGAAGAAATAATAACTATCTCATTTGTGATCCATTTATCCTTAGAATCTATTTTTACCTGTGTTGAAACATTTTAGAATATGTAGTCTTTGCTTAAGAAAGCTACTAAGGTAAAATTAGCTGGGGTGGTAGTTGGTGGTGGTGGAGTATTTTACAGGATCAAAAAACAACAAACAAAAAAGCAAATTAAATAACATCAAATTTGTTGAATTTCATCTTCAAACGTTTAGTAAACTTCCTTAGCTATGTAATTCTTATGTTAACATGGTGACTACCCTTTCTCAATATTTTTGTATCTACTACTAATTTATACCCAAACATTTTCTAAAGAAGATTGGAGGCATCAGTTAAAAGTATTTGAAGTGTCACTTCAAAGGCCAACATAAAACCAGAGACCCCTAGTTCTTCTTGTAAAAAATGAGTCCTTGATGAGCAAAAGGTATACAAACTCGCCTCCCAAATAATTCACCCTCCAGGGACCCACTGGGTCTAGGACTGAGTGTCGTCACCTGACGACACCCCAGGGAGCCCAGCAGGAGAGCGCACCCACCTAGGAAGGCACCCTGCATCTGGCCAGGCCTCCTCCAGATCCAACTATGAATTTTTGGGAGATACAGAGAAACACATCAAATTACATTGCAGAGACGCAATCAATAAAACCCAACTATGGAAATGCTACAGAATAACCAAATCACTTTACAAACACACTACAAGCAAAACAAACAAAAGAAACAGAGGGGGAATTTACAGGTTAAAAGACACGAAGAGACCTATTAACCAATCATAATATATGGACCTTATCTGGATCCTGATTCCAAAAAACAAAGTATCAAAGAAACTAAAATGCATGGGACAATGGGAAATTTGAATTGACTGGTCATTTGGTTATATTAAGAAATTATTGTTTTTCCAAGCTTAAAATGACCTATTTAGAATTTGCTTGAAAATAATATGATGGGGTGAGGGAGGGTGTAAGTAGCTGAGGTTAGGGATGACACAAGATTGACTAGGAGTTGATAATTGTTGAAGGTGGATACTACTATGTTTTGTGTGTGTGTGTGCGTGTGTGTGTGTGTGTGTGTGTGTGTGTGTTTGAAAGTCCTCATAATAAACTGTTGAAATAAAGACTGATATTGAAATTAGTTCACACAATCATAAAAGGCCCAGTACAAATTTAATTACTCTCAAAATAAAAAGTAAAAATGTCACCTTCTTAACCAGGAATAAAATATCACTACATATTTAGACCAAAAATAGCTGCCCTGCTGCGGAAACAATAGTGTTGAGAAAAAAACATTCTGCCTTAAGCATCATGAAAATAACTGCTTTACTCACTACGACTTGCTGCACCTGGTACTTTTCTTTATCTAGAAAATTAAGTTTATTTTAAATATACAAATTGAAGTGTGCCCTCTAACATTATTTCAGGGGAAGCAAATAAACACATTTTAATCTGTCAACAAGTTATTATTTAAAATCCTAGCATCCTGAAAATTAAATCCTTAAAAAAAAAATTCAAAGCTCTCCAGAGAATACTATGCCAAAATTTTTAACCCTGAAGGAAACAAACATGAAAACAAAAAAGGTTAAATGAAGGAAAACATTATCTAGATCAGATATTATTCTTTCAGAACAAATGAAAAGCCCAAAGAATACTCAGAGCTGAGGGACCCAGAGAGGCTTGCCAATCTAGGGGAGACCTGGACTCAAATTCCACCTCCTAGTTGCTTGCTATGAAGCAGACTTCTGAGACCCTGGGAGCCCTCACTTCCTGTTCTGTAGAAATGGGTTTCATAGCTGACACTCACAGTGACAATGAAATGAGAGTACCTGGACAAACTTGCTCCCCTGGCCCCAGGCTACCTTTCCAGCTCACTGCATCTCTTCCCTCCTGGGTTGCCTGCCCTGGAGATCCACAATCCTGCAATCAAGCTGAATCAGGTCTGTATTTTGCTTGGCTCACAGTATTAAAAAAATGTTTTTAATTAGCTACTGCCAACATTTAAAAATCCAAAGAGTCGAGTTAACAAATTTAGAATTCAGACTTTTTTATCATTTTTAAAATTTACTTTCTTATTTATTAATTTTAGAGAGGAAGGCAGAAAGAAACCTTAATATGTTGTTCTACTTATCGACGCATCATTGGTTTCTTCCTGTATGTGTCCTGACCGGGGATCAAACCCTTAACTTGACATATTGGGATGACACTCTGACCAGCTGAGCTACCCAGCCAGAACCAGAATTCTTCTTAAGAATTGCTGGGTGAGGTCTGGTTCTGCAGGGTTCCCACCCCATCTCTCTTACCACCTGGTCCTGCAGGTTGACTCCCTAGCCCACACTGGCTAAGGTCCTGCCTTCACCCTGCCCTTTCCCACTCTGCCTCTCCCATCCTGGCAAATTTCTCATGGCCCTTCGAGGTCCAACGCTGGCGCCCAGTCCTCTTCTGTGAGTCTCCAGGGCACAGCCCCTCCCCTGAAGCGGGCATCACACTGCCCTGGCACTGTGTGTGTGCACGTCTGCCTTCAAGGCTGGATTCTCAGGCTCTCCGGAGGAAGGGACCCTGTTGCTATTGTATTTCTGTCCCCAAGGTGGAGCAGAAAGCCTGACCTAAATAATGCACAATTCAGTAAATGTCTCCTGAATGTGTAAAAGGAAATTAGAGCTAAAACATTATACAAATGGAAGATTTTTTTATATCACAGCTTGTTCTGAATGTTACCAAATAAAGGGGTCAAGGACATTAAAATGTTTCACAAAATGAGAACAAGCATCCATCTGCTTCCATGTTTCACAAGTTAGTCAGGAGCCATTAAATGAGCAGATAAAGCAAAGACAAGAGGCAGGCAGGCTCATTCATTCATCCTCTAAACTGAAGTCTTGAGCACTTACTGTGTGCTTCTAGGCACCTCGCGGGGGGAGGGGGGGCGGGGGGGGGGCAGAGCATTTTGGACAAACCAGACAACTACCTGCTACATCCTAGTATGGGAGACAATATAAATAGGCAAATAAAGAGTATCAGAGTGAATGCTGGGGAAAAAATGAAACAAAATAACGATCGAACGACTAAGGGATGAAAGAGGGTGGTCGAGGAAGGCCTTGTGTTAAATGAGACTTGTGACCAGAGGAAGAGACAGAAGCAGACAGCTGCGCAAAGAACCCGGAGGCAACTGCGAGCCCCGCAGACCGCAAGTGAGAAGGTCGGAAGGTAAACAAACGGGGGCTGCGTGTTCCAGGCAGGTGAAAGGACGCGGGGCACATGGGAGCGGGGCTCCGGGCAAGGGAGCGGAGGGGAGGTGGGCAGGGCCGCTCTGGGCACTGGGTGAGCAATGACGAGGTGCAGGAGGAGCGCGAAGGCCGGGGACCCTGGGCGGGTGCGCGGGGGGGCTTCCGCCACACTCATGCCAGGTGGAGGCTGTCTCCCGCCCAGTTCTCCTCATGCGGGCACCGGCTCCCGCCCAGGCGCTTTCCCACACCTTCGTACAGCCCGACAACAGCCATATCCAAAAGGGCAGGCATTTCCCCGCTTTCCCGAGGGGGAAATCGAGGAACAGCGAGGGTCAGTGCCACGGCCAAGGTCGCGGGAACCAGACCCCCCAGTCGTGAGCATCCCAGCTTGGGGTGCCTCTGCGTGCCCAGAATCCCGAGAGGTGGCTCCCACAGAACCCTGCAGGTCCGCGCGGCCAAGCCAGGCCAGGGAGCGGGCCCGCGGCCCGGGACTGCTGCCCGCCGGCGGGCGGGGGCGCCTGCGGCAGCCCTGAAGGCAGGGGCGTCGGCCCGGCCGCCCGCGCCCCCGAAGCCCGGTGCCCGCAGAGCCCAGTCCCCAGGCGCGACACCCTCGGCACCGCGGCCGCGCGGCCCTCCCACCGCCCCTCCCCGGCGGGGCGGGGCGCTGCCCGAGCGGCCCCCGCCGGGCCTAGTTCGCTGCCGGGCTCACCTCGCCTCCAGCCGCTGCACCAGAGGAAAGGGAGGGAGGGCGGACTGGCGGCGCTGGCGGCTCCTGCCGGGAGCTCGGCCGGCCGCCCCGCCCGCTCCGCCCCGCTGCCGCCGCAGCTCCCGCCGCCGCAGTGGGTGTGAGGGGCGCCGGGGCGCTTCGACCCTTCCGGTCCGGCTCCCTTCGCCGCCGCCGCCGCCGCGGTTCCCAGCCTGAGCGATCTGAATGCCGACCAATCAGCGCGCAGGAATCCGGCCTGGCGCGGCCAATAGCACCTGGGGGCGGGCCGCGACGGAGCAGCGGGCGGAGCCTTGGACTAGGTGCGGGTTGGGAGGCCGCGGGCACTGCTTGGAGCTCCCGCTGGATTAGCGGTGCCCCACGGGTCCCGCGGCGCGGCTGCCGGATGCGGAGCTGGCGGAGGGGCGGGCCGATAGGATGGACAGAGGGACCTCGAGGCTGCAGGTGCAAACTGGCAGCGGCGAGGCGGCCTAGACGGGGGCGGAGCCGGCCCGTTGTAGGGGAGAGACGGGAGTCTCGCAGCCCGGGACCCGGGCTAGCGCTGGTCCCCGGGAGGCGGAGGCTGGGCGGCGAGGGAGTGGGGAGCAGAGGTGGGGCCTGGGACTCCGCTGCTCGCCAGAATGGGAGTGTAGGAGTGCTGCCAGAAGTCGGGGAAGGGAAGGGGTTGCCAAGGAAATGGTCCTGTGCAGACGAATGTCCCCTCTCGGCCGGTGGCAGAGGGGAGGAGATGACAAGCTGGTGTGCTGCGACAAAGTCAAACCAGTCCCAGACAAGGACGGGGTCGTAACTGGGGGGAAGGGAGTGCAATACCGAGGGCCCCCTAGGATCTGGGGTCGGTTGACATTGACCTTTTGAGGCACATCCCGCAGCCCTCCGGCCCCTCGGTCAGGTTCCAGCAGGCCTAGGGTCGTCTGAAATTGGGGAGAAGCCAGGGTGGTAGGTGTTGCCTGATCGTTTGGATAAGCACCGAAGGAAGAGAGGCTAGGAGGCTGGACACATAGCGGGGGGCAGGGAGCGGAGAAGTCCTTGAATGGGGAAGAGGGATGTGGGGCAGGAGCAGCTGTCACAGGGAGCCTGGGCCTGCAGGCTGGCCAGGGTGGCAGCCAAATGGGGGAAAGGGGCAGGACCCTGCTTACGGGGAGGTCAGAGGGCAGGAGAGTATGGAAGGTAGCGGCAAAATTTGGGGAGGGCGGCAAACCAGTGACCCAGAGCCAGGCGGTGGGGTTCCAGAGCTTCAGCTGAGGGGTGGGGTGGAGGAAGGGCTCCAGCGTGCTGTCCCTCTTAGACTACCGGCCTCCGGGCCACCGTGGCCACCAGAGGGAGTTTCCTGAAATTGAGTGTGGCCTCCTTCCTGCTTGAAATTGTAGTTCCTGAGTGTGGCCACTTGGTGGCCTCCTGCCCATACCAGTCCTCCCCTCAGTCTCGCCTGCCACCTGCTCCAGGTACACAACAGAAAACAAGGAAGCAAAATTTCACCATCAAGGCTTATGAGTAACTCATGAAGTCTGGCTGTCAGGGGTGTGGTTTTACCAGGGAGCACACCCATTCCCAGATGTACTCCAGCCCTGAGCTTACAGCACTCACCCCATGCAGAGTGAGCACCAAAAATCATTACTCACACACCCACACACCACCCCCCCCCCCCCGCTGTACCTATCTCATGTTGAGTTTTCTGAAAGGATTCCATTTTTTTTGTTTGACTCATGAAATGCAGTGAACAGAACTGAGGTGAAAAGATGGGCCCCGGTCCGTGGTTGGAAGAGTGCACACAATTCTGTCTGAGTCTGACAAGTGAGCGGATCCTGTTGCAACTGTCATGTGAATTATGAGGAGGACACGTGAGCACTACTGACAGCCAAGCTCACCTGCTAGGTGAGGAGAAGCAGCTGAGGAGGCCTCAGGCAGGAGGAAGCCCCAGCTGAAGCTGGAAAGCCGACAGGAGAATGCTGGGCCAGTAGTTTAGGTGGGGAGGGCACTCAGACTCAAAGGTTCAGAAGTGAGGACCTGCGTGCTGTGTTTGGGGACCACGCATCATCTGGTCTTGCTGGAGATGGGAGAGTTATGAGGACCTGGAGTGGGGTGGACGGCACTGAGCTGGCTTTAGCTCCCTGATAGGCCTTGTTTAGCCCAGATAGTTTTTTACTTGCCAACTCTTAAAAATTGGGAGCTGTCACCTGAAAAGTCTCAATTTTTTTTTCACTTGCATAGTTAGAATGGAACATGGGGCCTACATCCCCAGAGGGCAGTGGTCAGCTGGAACTCAGTGGCTGCTGCCCTTGAGAAGCTCCCAGCTCACCACAGTCCCCATCATTCCTTATTACGTACCCCTAGCTACAACTTGACTCATCACCTACCTGCTGGCCCTTGGGGGCCCTGGCTGTGGAGGTAAAGGACAGCTGTTGAGCAGTGTTAAGAAAGGAAGTGAGTGATGTGGGTTATTTTGGAAAGATTACTATGACACATGAAGTTACGGGTATAAGGAGCACACAACACCAGTTAGGGAGCTATTGCTATGGCACTTGTCAGACAAGGTGAGGCCGTGACAGCAGGTGTCAAGAGGAAGGAACTGATTTTAAAATGATTTCAAGACTTTAGGGAAATGCAAATCAAAATCACAGTGAGTGACACTATGTGACCACTAGTATGGCTGTAATAAAAAAGACAGATGTTATCAAGTGGTGGTGATGCAGAACCCTTGAAAGTCTCATACACTGTTGGTGGGAAAGCAAAATGGTATATCCACTTTGAAAAACTGTGGCAGTTTCATAATGTTAAACATACACCAGTTATACCACCCAGCTATCCTATGCCTGGGTGTGTACCTGAGAGAAAAGTGTCTGTGCAAAGAGTTATATGTGAATGTTCATAGCAGCTTTATTTAAAATAGTCAAAAACTAGAAATGACCTGTACATCCATAATCTAGTGAGTGGATGAACTGTGGTACAGCTGTCCAGTGGGCTGTTACCTAGCAACATGAAACACAGGCCTGCTGACAAGAATACAAATGGATAAGTAGCAGAAACATCATGCTAAGTGAAAGCAGCCAACATAAGGCTGCATAGTCTGTGAGTCCACTTATTTCTATGATGCTCTGGAAAAGCAAAATCAGATCAATGGTTGCCAAAAGTCAAGTGAGGGGAGGGAAATGACTAGCAGGGGCCACATGGGAGTTTTCTGGGATGATGAGTGTGCTCTATATTCTAATTATAATGGTGGTAATACTTAGTTGTCAAAACTCAGTATTGTATACCTAAAAGGGTGACTTTTAATGCATGTAAATTATACTAAAATGATGTAAAGAAAAAGTCTGTTTTAGAGGTGGAATTGTCAAGTGTTTGAGGTAGGGTGAGGGAGGAGGTGGGTGAGGAAGGGTGTCATGCCCCCTGGCTTCATTTCCAGAGTGGGAGCTCCGCCCTTGGCCTGCTCACCCTCCTTCCCAGGTGAAGACTCTGTCAAGCCTGCATCCCAGCTGCCTACCCACCTCCCCCTTTCCCATCACCTTCAGCCCTGTGGTCCTGGCTGTGTACCCTTTGGGATGAGGGCCACCAGCTCTTTCCTCCTCCTGATACCTCACTGTCTCTCCCCTGCCCTTGACTTGGCTCCTCAATTGCCCAGTGTCAGACACTGCCCACCTCCCCACTCACATGGGTGTCCACCAGGGAGAAGAGAGTGCGGGGCAAAGGAAGGGCCCTATCTTGACTCTAGGGGAAGGGAGCACCAGGGCACCGGGGCTGATAGGTGTCCAAGGCTCCAGTCTCATCATCGCCCTGACCTGGCCTGGGTTCCCATGGAGCTTTCCACTCAGTTGTGCTCTTCTGGGCAAGGCATTTGCCTCTCCCAGACTTGGCTTTGTGGGCAGTGGTCTCAGCCTGAGGGGATGCTGCAAGGGCTCCAGGGGAGGCACAGATCATGTATACAGTGGGGTGCCTTCCTGCTGGCCTTCTCCAGCCCCTTCCCCCTCAAGTCATGATTGTCAGTTATGTTATAGAAGGGGCCACACTGCACTTAGACCAATGGGGACAATAACTGAGAGGTTCCTTGCATAGGATGGAGTGGGGTAGGGTGGGGTCAGGGGTGGAGCTGGCCTCAGGACTGCAGGCTAGAGGACCAGGCTGGGGCCTTGGAAGTCACTGGCAAAATATCTGTGACGTCCCACTCTTCTATGTGTTGTCTTCCTTCGCCCTCTGTCTTCAGCTCTTCTGCCACCCAAGGGGGTTGGGCCCCACTGTCCCAAATTTCATTTGAAAACCCCTAGAGGAGGGCTCCTGTGGCTCTCCTGGGCAGGGCTCCCATTCCTGGGCCTGGCAGTCAGGCTCAGGTGAGGATGTGGCATGAGAAAGGGCAGAAACAGTTGGGAAAGGCAGAAGTCTCGGGGTTATTCTTTGTGATAAAAAAGGATGTCCAGACATTTATGAGAAACCTGGACATTGCAGTGGCTTTTTTTCAGGTGGCTGAGAAGGTAGTGGACATTCAGACTGAACTGAACGTGCTCACCATCCTTCAAAATAAGGAGAGGGTCAGGTTGGAGAAACTGGCAAAAAGAAGCTACCACGACTCTGCAAGAATCTCAGTCTGGGTTGTAAGACGCCCATGGAGGCCATCAAGGGCACCGGCATGGGCAAGTCATGTCCCTCGCTAGTCTGAGGGCACGCCCTGTCTGGTGTGGTGACCACAGGAAGATGCAGAAGACCATGGTCACCTGCCAAGACGACTTCCACTGCATCCAAAAGTACAACCACTTTAAGAAGTGCCACAAGAACATGTCAGTCCACCTGCCTCAGAGATGCCCAGATCGGTGACATGGTCACAGTGGGTGCATGCCAGCCCCTGAGCCTAACCATGTGCATCAACATGCCCAAGGTCACCAGGGTGGCTGGCACCGAGAGGCAACTCCAGGAGTGCTGAGACTGGATACCTGCCCATGCCCCAGACAAAGCACAGTCATTTTCCCAGTCAAAAAGAGGGGGAAAGAGAGAGTGAGTCTGAACCAGGGGCACAGCCTAGGGCCTGGGGCCGGCAGTGGGGCGGTCCTATGGCTGAATGCTGCCCACAGTGGCTCTCAGCCCCTCCTCCAGGCAGCTCACGGAGCACCAGCCCTGGGCCCTTGCTCTTCTCTGGAAGTCAGACCAGCCTTAAAACCTACAGGAAAGTCCTGTTTCTCCCTGCCCCAACCCTCAAAAAAACCCTAGGCTCTCCCAGATTGCCCAGCAGTGAATCTCAGTATCAACAGGCTGCACTGTATGCCCAGAACTACCCCACCACCTTGAATCTGACCGAACACCCCAAGGTCATGTGGCAAAGAAAACCAAAACAAATCTGGAAAACAGCATCTGTAAAGAAACAGACTATATGGAGAGGAAAATTCCCAAAGGAAAAAAATATATATCATTGCAGGCTTCAGGGAGAATGAAAAAATACTACATCTTTGAAACAAGAAACAGCCATTGAAAAAATTATTCAGCACACAAATTATGTCCTTGCTGTCTCAGCTGAGATGGCCCAGAAGCAATGACACTCTAGTAGCAAAAGCTCGCCTCGAGCCCAGGTCTGGTCTCCAGTAAAGGAAACCGGGCTGGTCCCAGGGCCAGGGCCGGGCATGTACGAGATGAGCCTGCAGTATCTTGCAGTGCATGAAAAAAGTAAGGGCATGCTTATCAAGGGCACGAGGGCACGTGCGGGGGGCATGTCATATGGGACCTGAGAGGGGACTGAAAGAGCGGGAACAATTGCAGCAACAAAATAAACAACACAGCATTGGGTTGCTACTCAAAGTACAAAGTAAATATCCATGAATTCATAGTAGTAGAAATAAAGGATTTCATAAATAAATGGGGGAGAACAAACAGATCTGTACCGAATAACACATAACTGACAGAGATGCTCCCTCTCAGGGAGGTGAAGCACACCCCCTCCTCTGTACATGGGGGAAACGCAGAGTGACTTCCTCCCAAAGAGCACAGCGCGGGAAGGGGGGAAACAGAGCGTCTCAGGTGACCTCTTAACACAGCAATGAGAAGACATGTTGACATATGTGCCCTTGACATAAAGTGATGAGAAGGACACTTTGCTTCCAGGGTCTTCCTTCTGAAACCACATGACCCCTGTCTAACCACGAGAGAAGCATCAGACAAACCCAAATGTGGGGCCTTCCACAAAATGGCCACCGCCAATCCTGGAAGCTGTAAGGTCACTGAAGACGAGGAAAGCAAGAAACCGCCAGAGCCAAGAGGAGCCCAAGGAGGCGTGCGTGCACCATGGTGCGTGGGGGCAGAGAAGGGCCTTCGGTGCAAACCAAGGCAGCAGGAGTATAGTATGGACTTTGGTTCATTACAGATCTATGTGTCTTACAAAATACATATTTATATATTTATAGTATAAAAAGAGCTCTTGGAAATTGAGTGTGTTGGCAGAAATGAAAAAAAATGTTTGTAGAAGACAGGTTGGGAGAGAAAGTTGAAGATACCCCCCATTCAGTAGAGCAGAAGGACAAGGTGTGCAGTAGAAAAGATGAGAAATAAAAGGCCAATCCAGCAGTGTTGACCTCTGAATAACGGTGAGGCAAAAAAAAAAAATAGGGAAAGAAATCCACAAGAAAAGTAACTCGAGGGATCTTGGTCAAGATGGTGAGGTGCCAGTAAATGCCATACTTGCCTCCTCCCACAACCACACCAAAGAAAGTCACAAGTAACCTTCAGAACAACCATCATTCAGAACTGCCTAAAGTCTAGCTGAACAGAAGTCCTACAACTAAAGATATAAAGAAGAAGCCATGCCAAGATTGGTAGGAGGGGCAGAGATGCAGAATGGGCTGCTCCCACCCCAGCATGCGCCATAAAAATTGGGAGGGAAATCTCAGCTGCGGAGGTCCCCCCGAGGAGCGAGGGGTCTCAGCCCCACACCAGGCACCATAGCCCAGGATTCCAGAGCCATGAAGAGAAGTCCCCATAACTTCTGGCTGTGCAAACCAGCTCAGACTGTGGCTGAGATGGGGGCTTCTCCAGGCCCAGGCACTCCCTTTCAACGGGCCCACACACAGACTAACTCACTCTGAGATCCAGCGCTTGGGCACCAGGGACATATGGGGAAGAACCGAGTTGTCAGGCATCAGGGTGAGAGCTGGAGGGGCAGCCTTCTCCCAGACAGAAGTGCTGGTGGAGGCCATCCTTTCTTTTTCAGACCCTCCTCCCACAGAGCCAGCATGCGGGCTCTGTATCCAAGACTCCAGCGACCTGGCTAACATCCTTCACCCGGTCCCACCTCCTGGCCCGGCCCAACCTGTTTCCAATGGCTTTTCCATACAAGTGGCCTGTCATGGCTCATGCTTTAGACTTTCCTAAAATCTCTCAAACAGGCTTTCCTGTGCCCTGTACCTCTTGCTAAGTGGTCCCAGGCCCAGGACTAGTGGCCACTGACCTTGGTTTGCAGCTTGGTGTCTCCTGGGCACCTCCAAGCCCAGCACAAGTAGCAGCCACCTGCAGATCACTTTATGCTCAGGCCTGGTGGCCCCAGGTAGGGCACAGCTGGGGCTAACCGTGGCCTGCATCTCCAGAGAGGCCCCAGAGCCAGCACACCCAGTGGACAGCTTCAAACCATGTTGAAGAATCACTGAACATCCTCCACAAGGGACACATTCAAGGGGTGGACTTAGCAGGCACCAGAGCCCTCCTGCAGTAAGTCCTGCCCAGTGGGGCAGGCCCCTGCACAGCTGATCCTCCTCGGTGGCTGCAGCCTGTCCTTACAGGCAACCAGCCTGGGGGTAAATCCCTCCCACTGATGTGCCAAAGCAGCCAGGGCTCGACTACAACAGGAGGGTGTGTACGCCCCCTCAGGGTGGGAGGGAGCACCTCCAGTAACCAGCCTGGGTGATTAGAGGCTGTGTCACTGGACCCTTCAGGACACCTACTTCATAAGACCACCCTGCCAAGCTTGGGAGATATAGCAGCTCTACCTGATACAGGGAAACAAACGCAGGGAGGCTGCCAAAATGAGGAGACAAGAAATGTGTCCCAAATCAAAGAACAGAAGAAAACTCCAGAAAAAGAACTAAACAAAATGGAGACAAGCAATCACTTTTGTTATAAGACTGCTCAATGAACTTAGGGGTGATCGCTTAGTAAGTTCTATAATGTCCAATCACTGTGTTATACACCTGAAACTAATATATTGTATGTCCACTGTAATTGAAAAATAAAAAAATATTTAAAGTAAAAGAAAAATGTAATTCAAGAAAATCCCCATGTGCTGTTCACCTGAAATGAATACAAAATAATGTTGAATGTGAACTGTAATTTAAAAATTAAAAAAGAAATCTCAGATCCAAAGGGCACAAGTTACTGAACTGAAACCAACACTCGATGAAAAAAGACAAGTCACCTCACTGGGGTGTTTCAGAGTACAGGGGTCGAAGGAGAAAATATGAAGGTCATGTGCCAAGGCTCCTCAGAGGGACTTTGGACCCCTAACTGCAACACTGAACAAGATGATGTAGCATGACCTTTATAATTCTGAAGGAAACAGGTTTTCTGAACTTGAGCTCCATATTTAGCTAAACCCTCAATCACATGTGAAGAATAAAGTCATTCCTAGACATGCAAGCTCTCAAAAGTCTTACCTCCAAGCACCGTGACTGTACAAGGAGGCACTCCACCAAAACAGACAACCAAACTCCGAAGGAAGACATGGGAGGTGGGAAGCAGGAGACCCCATGAGAGATGACAAGGGATCCCTTGGCGGATAGTGAGAGGGGGTCCCAGGGTGACAGCCCTGCCCTGTCACCTCAGAGACAGGCTGTTACTAAGACCCCAACTTCCATCGGGCCATCTTCTTAGCCCAAGGACAGATGCCCAGGAGAACCTGGCCCAGATCCTGCTGAGGACGCTCACAGCCAGTCCTCAGTTTCCCTGAGGGCTGAGGGGGGAGGACCCTCGGGCCCAGGAACACGGAGCACAGAGCAGCCCCTGCCCTCTGATCGCCCCACTGCTGCACATCCAGCACCTGGTCCACCCTGCAGTCCTGCCAGGTGCCCCCGGTGCCCAAAGGGGGCGAACCCTGTTCCCCAAGACTCTCTGGTGACCTTGCTCACGACTTCCCCAGAAGGGGCCTTGTCACCTCCCAGAGAAGTGGAAGTGAGACCTCACCACCGAGACTGCTCCACTCACCCCTCCTGGAGCCCCCATCTGGTGGGTGCAGGGCTGCCCTCTCCCTTCAAGACTGGCAGATTCTCATTTGGGGACAGATTCCATGAGGGTGGTAGGACAATGAAGAAAAACAGCTTATACAAAAGTCAGGATGGCCATCACCCCTCAGGCCTAGGGGTGAAGTTCATTTTTTGGTTTTCATCCAGATAAAAATATTCTGGCTAGTTTGGGAAAAGTTTCCTAGCCTCGGGTGTCAGATCAGCCGTGTTTCAGTCAGGAGGACAAAAACAGGGCAGGCATTTCCAGCAGGACTTGCATCCCGGTTAATTACTATGTGAAAAGAGCAGGGGAGCAGAGGTCACAGAGCACTACCGCAGCCCCTGGGCTCCCTCCAGCTCTCTGGAATTGGGGTTCTGGAACAGCTGCAGGTGGCCCCTGCTGCCTGGAGTGCCCAGTGGCAGGTGAGTTTGGCGGAATAGCACCGTAGTGGGACCTCCAGTCTGCAGAAGCCATGCTTCTGTCTGCCTCTGCCAGAGGAGAAACAAATAATAGGATCTCTCCATGAATACATAATATGATTTCTAAACTGTCTTCCAAATCTCCCAGCAGTGCCTCTCACTGGTGGCATGTAACCATGAAACTCGGGTTCCCAGGTGTCCAGGCCCTGTAACTTGGAGGAGCATGCAGGAGGGACGGGGAGGCTGCTCCGTGGCTCACAGGTGCTCTAGGACAGAGCACACACACTTGCCGGCTGGCCTGAGGACACCAGGCCAGCCCCTGGACGGCTCTTCCAGGGGGAGTCTAAATTCCAACCCCATAAGTCATCGGAACTCTGTCTCTGGCTTTCCACCTTCCTTCCTGACTGTTAATAGAATTGGTGAGTAGAACAGGGTCACCAGGGAAAAATTGAGAGATCTGAGAGTTTTCCCCCATCTGCTGTAGCCTTCAGGCTCTGGGCGACCATCTCAAGCAGCATCACACGGCCCAGCGCTCTCCTGTGCTGTTCGGGGGACCCTCAGCAGAGCGCAGAAGCTCCTGCATCGCGTTCCATCCTGTGAAACAGTCCCTGTTTTCGGGCTGGAAGCACAGAGCTCACGGTGTCAGTAGCAGCAGATGGGGCTGCTCCCACCAGACACTGCTGAGCCGTTTTGAGGAGCCCTCAAATCCAAATACGCACAAAAAATGAGATTAACAGAAATCCAAATGCACAAGACAGAAATATTATACTGCCTTTATTGTCTTAGAATTGCATAGTTCTTTGATGGTGTGAGCTTTTAAATAGAGGACGAAAGAACCTGCTTGAAACTACTCTCTTGCACGGGATATTTCAAGCTTTTTGCTAAGGGCAGGAGCAGAGACCGAAATGCTGCCTGGGCTTGAAAAGAGTCACAATCAGGTGAAACCAAAGGTGGAGGGTAGAGGAATACAGACAAGAGGTGAGCGGCCATGGAAGGGAGTTGAGATTTTGACAGGACTTGGTGGGGGGAGAGCTTCTCTGACGTCAGGGGACTGGGTTGAGGAGCAGCCAAGAGAGGAAGAGGAAGGAGAAAGGAGTCGAGAGGAAGTACCTGGTGCTCAAATCTGAGATGAATGCCCTGGCCAGGAGACAGAGTGCACTGGGCAGTGGGGGGCACAGTCTGGGCAGGACCCCCGCTACAGCAAGCCACATACTAGAAAAATAACTTAAAAGCTATACAATTGTCATTATAAATATTTTGTCGCTTAAAACTAACTAGCGTTGGTTAAAAAAGGTTCACAGTTACTCGGATGAGCTGTACATTGCACGGTAGTGGGAGAGTCGGCTCTGACCCCCACGTGGAACAAGGAGTCCCTTCTCCTCTGGCAACTTCAGGACACAGAGAAACCATATCTGCCATAAGCAAAGCATTGGGGTACAAGGCACATAGAAGCTGTCAGGCTCCGTGGGATCCAGGAGATGAGACTGGTATTGCTGGGGTAGGTCTTGAACCCGATTCAACACAGTGATGGCTTCCTCATTCCCTCTCATTCCACAGTTACAGACTTGGCCAGATTTCTGGGGAAGTCAACCTAAAATGAAAGAAAGTAACTGCTCAGGATCTGGCAGGGCGGGCTCAGCAACATGCTGTATTGTGCTTGAAACGGAGGCGGTGTTCCCAGTCACCAACCACGGGCTCCCTTGAGACCTGCAGTTTGGATGTGGCTCCTCACTCTAGAAACTCCAACTCACGCTGCTGTGTCCAGTCCATTCAGTAAACATTTACTGTACATCTGACACGTCTCAAGCAGCATCACTGTTAAAAGGACGTGGTTCATGCTGTTGAAGACAGCTGGCCTGACTGGCACTGTTAAGTAGTCGCTGCTCTTGAAAGGATACACACTAAACCCAAGAGACCTTTCAGTGCAGGGTTGGGGGCAGGAAGGGAGTGTGACTGGGGCTGGCCAACCAAGTGGCTTCGACCCTGTCCGAGATGTCTCGTTTCGTTTATAATAATGTTTTTTAAAAAGAAACAAACAGAACTAAATGTTGGCAAATTTCACTTCCATTTCTTGTGCTTTTGGTGTTACATATTTTTTAAAGCTTCTCAAGGTAAATTATAATCAAACTTCTACTTCTTTGCACAATGAGTTGTGTTTTCTTACACGCTTGTGGATGAGGTCATAAATTGGTTCTTTTCCATAACGAGTTGACAATTTGTGTGAGGAGTCTCAAAACGTTAACTAGACCGAAGACACATCCTCACTGTGGGGTGAAGCTGTAGGTATGAACACATTCACTGCAGGTGTTATTTATGCAGGTGTTACAAAAAAAATTAGAAACAGTTTAAATAATAGAAGGTTGGCTAAGTAACTGTTACACTCATGTTACAAGATTGTGGTGAAGTACTGTGCAGGGATTGTGTTGCTTGCAACACATTCAAGATGTGAGAAAATACTCGTATCAAAAAGGAAGATGTGAAACATCACCCCTGACATAATCTTGAAAAATGTTAAGTCACACATACAAGGAAAAGACCAGAATAAGATATCGAACATGCTTGTTAACCTTGCTTCTGGATGACGAGCTTATGGTGTAATGATGAGGTCTTCATACTCCTTGTAGTTCCCAAGCTGTTTTCAGGGGGTATAAGTGACCTTACAAAGATTTATTTTAAATGAACATATATATCCTATAAATATCTACACCTGATAAAAACTGGAACTTCACGAACACGTATCAGTTGGGCAGGTCTGTGGGAGGAGCCAGAGCTTAGGGAAGCCCTAGCAAGCTGTGTACCTGCAAGAACCCTACAGGGGGAACTCTTGTGTTTATAATGAAATTCCAGCACTAACTTCCCTTCCCTCAGCTTCCGTTTCCTTCCCAGAAGTGCCCCTCTGTCTGGGCACAGGCCAGAGAGTGCACAGGGCTGCCCGTCTGCCCGAGCTGGGTCGCAACCCTTTCTTAGTCCCCCAGATAAATTCTTTCTGGTGATGAAACACCTAGTCGATACTGCTTTTGGGCCGACACCCTGAGTAAGTATTTAAAAACAAAAGGGAGCCCTGGGGTCACATCCAGCCCTTCTCCTGGGCAGGCAGCTTCCCACTTACATCGTAGCCTCGGAGAACGGCCAGGTGGAAGGAAAGGAGCTGCAGGGGGATGACGCTGAGGATGCCCTGCAGGCAGTCCACCGTGCGGGGCAGTGAGATGGTGCGGTAGGCGAGCTTGGCGCTCTCGGTGTCATCCCGGGAGCACAGTATGATCGGGCGACCCTGTGGCAGAGAGAGGCAGAGAGATGATCATCGGGAGCAGTCTCCCAAAGCAGTGTCCCTCCCACACAGCAGAGTTTCTGGGGTCAACATTGCAACGAAGACAGTGATGTCTGCTTTTTGCTGGAATTGTGGGTGAGAGGTTGTGGGTGACTCATGTGAAGAACAAAGGATCTGAGGCTTTTTGGTGGTTTTCTTTCCCTTCCCCGGTGCAGCACTTGTCCTCCTGCTTCAGTCACTCAGCATCCGTTGCTGAGCATCTTCTGTGTGCCTTGCAAAGGGCAGGCCACAGCCACTCCTTGCTCTACTGGGGCTTGCAGGGAGTGGTGGGCAACAAAACACAGACCGGGAGACAAGCAGTGATGACCTTTGGGAAACGAGACAGGTGGTGTGACTGGGCAAGACCCACTGAAGCCTGGGGCGGCCTCTCAGTTGAGGGGACCCTGGGACTGAGACCTGGGTGAGGACAGCCCAGCGCTCTGAAGCTGTTGGGAAGAATATGGAAAGCAGAGGGAACAGCCAACGCCAAGGCTCAGAGGCAGGAAGCAGCTGGCACAAGGGGGAAACAGAAGGAAGGGGCTCGAGGTCACTGGTTTGTCGGAAGCCACTGGAAGGTTTTAAGAACTGAGTGTGGTGATTGTGTTCTGTGACTTCTCTCTGACCTCCGTGCTGAGCCAGGGGTGGCGGCAGCTGGCTCAGGCGCCTGGTCCAGTTTCTGCCCCCTGCAATGCCATTGGCCCTGCCAGGGTGGACCTGTGGGGGCTCTGCCCTCCCGTCTTGGAGCACTATAGTACGGCAGAGTTTGGCTGCTCTGTCTCTGGTTCTTGGGAGGGGCTGCTAAACTCTCAGGCTTTCCCAAGTGACAGCAGTATCTATTTTTCATGATGGGACCCTGGGACCACACCTGAATTTATGCTAATGAGGTGATACTTGGTGGGCTCAAGGACACTTCCGGGATGGGGGCTGGCCATGCCAGGAGGACCAACCGTCTAGTTAGGGGGTTAGGGCTTTGAGCCACGTGATATCAGCCTGACCTCCTGACCTCCGGGAAAGAAGAGGTGCTGGAAATTGAGTTCAGTCACATGACCTGTGATACAATCTACTGTGTCTGCATAATGAAACCCCAACAAAACCCTGGGCCCTGGGGCCAGAAGCTCACTGGGCAGGCTCCGGGCTGGCGATGTGCACAGCTGTGCAGGGAGGGTGCCCGGGGACACAGGAGCTTCGTGTTTTGGGGCCCCTGCCCTGTGAGTACCCACGTTTGGCTGACCCTGATCTGAACCTGCATAATCACACTGCAATAACCACAGAATGTTTTTCTGAGTTTTATGAGTCATTCTAGGGAACCTGGGAGCCTGAGGGGCTGGCAGGAAATCCAGAAGTGTGGGTAATTGGGCCCCCCTGAATGTGCAGCTGCCGTCTGTCATGCAGACAGGCGGGTGGAGGACAGGGCGCTTCACCTGGGATGTGACCGACTCCAGGTAGTGCTCCCTGGTGGCCTTGCCTGGGGCGCAGGACACTCTGGGTCACTGGGCCTCACTCAGGAGCTGTTGCACTCATAGCCGGGAGCCAGCCAGTCCCTCTAGGCATGTGCATGCCACTCATGAGGGGGCCAGGGAGAGAGGTGGGCGCAGTGGGTGAGGTGAGCATGTGTGAAAGCGAGGAGGAGAGAGCGGCCTGGGCTGGCAGAGAGCCCTCACCTGGCGGGCCGTGATCTGCTGCAGGGCATTCTGGCACTTGGCGAAGCAGGGGTCCTTCATGATGACCATGATGACAGGCATCTGCCTGTCAATCAGCGCCAGTGGTCCGTGCTTCAGCTCCCCCGCCAGGATGCCTTCCGAGTGCATGTAGGTTATCTCCTTAATTTTCTGGGGAAACACGAGGTGGGATGAGTGTCACCCTGGGCAGAGGAGTCTGGATCACGCCAGCCGGAGGGGAAGACCCGCTGGGGGAGGGGGTACTCTGGACAGCGGGGCCAACTGGCAGACAGACGCATGGAGCAGTCAACAGCACCAAGGGCAGCTGGCAAGGCCAGGTCCAAGGGAGAGGGCTGGCTGCTGTCCAGGGCTCATATGCAGCCCAGCGCTCAGCCTGTGTCCCAGGCCAGCTCCTGGGCACAGCCACCCCCCTCAGATAGACAAGGCAGCATCAGTGTAGCTTTGCCCAGGCCCCACGACCTCCTACACTTTGGGTTTGTAATGACAGCGTTGGATTCTGTCTGGGCATGCCTCCATTCGACTATCTGATTAATCATTCCCCCATCCTAGACCACTAGTAAATTGCAAAGTATTGCTCCAACTTATGTATTGAGCAAAATCCCACACATGGGGCTATTACTAGCAGTTTCCTTGTGTTTAGGGAGATTGGTTCTGTCCAGCACCACTGATCCCCGCCACTGGACTGTCCAGCACCACTGACCCCCACCCTGAGACTGGTGAGAGTGACGACGAATGTGTTTCTCACTGACCCTGGGACTGTTTATTTGGGTCGGGAAATGCTGTTAAGAGTGTGGCTCCACCCTGCCGGCTGCAGACAGCTGGAGAGCCGGCCCCCAAGTGATCACAGAGGGCCATTGACTGTGGCCAGCAGCAGCGTGAAGGCCTCTTTCTTTCCCCAGAGACTAACTTGGAGACACAGTTGAATACACCTCTTTCAGCAGCACACGCAGCACTGTGGCTGAGCCCCCAGATGACAGGGGCATGGGGTGCTGACAGCACACCCCACCCCGGCCTCGCTTCACTGCACCCGAGGAGTGGCATGCCCTCGCTGCCTTTGGTGAGGGGCCAAACCTCTCTTGGAAGGGGTGGGCTCCTCATGGCTTGTCCGGCCCCATCATTCTCTGGCTGTTTTTTACGCACCTATTGCGAATGGCACTGTTTCAAACGGTGGGGGTGGTGGGAGGGAGAAGGCTGGTGGAAAAGGGGCAGCCACTTGCTCACACAGGGAGAAGAGGGAAGCCAAGCCGAGTTCTCACCTGTGACACCGTCTGCCGGTTACCTCGGTTTAGCATGAACAGCAAGCACACAGTGAGTCAAGGGCAAGCTCTAGACCCAGGCCCCTCCCTGGACAGCACTGCCCACCCTCTCGGCAGCCCCGGAGCCCCTGTCAGTGCCCTGGACCTCGCCCCTGCTCCGTCAGCTCTCTCTCATGCTACTGGCCAGTGTGGCTCTTCACCACTGTGGGCAGAGGGTGGGGCACAACAGCCAGTCATTGGTTTAAGCAATGCAGGGCCTTTGAGGCTCATTCCTGCAGGATCTCTGGCTCCTCTTGAAAGTCCAAGGGTGCCAGGGAAACTCTGCAGGGGCCCCACCCTGCAGCTCCAGTCTGCCCAAATCCTCCCAGCCAGGCTGCTTGTAATGGTGTGGACAAAGCGAAGCCCACGTGGGCATGCGTTCGAATCTTAGGCCGAGCACTTCTGCTGTGCGCTCTTGAGATTAATTTTTTGGAGGCTCAGTTTCCTCCTGGATAAACTGTGGACCATAACTGTCCATCTCTCAGATGATGCTCAGGAGGTAAAACTCAGCCAACCCAGCTAGAGCCCACCCAAGGTTGTCCTGACCCTGTGCCCCAGGAGGATAAAGACTGGGATGTCCACCTTTATGTCCCCAGGGCTAGAACACCTGGTAGTAAGCTGGTGCTCCACGCAGCCTCACAGGGTGGACAATGGGCCCTCAGGCACTCCCCTACCCTAGCCCACACCCTGTCCTCCTCCTTGCTGGCTTCCCTGGGTGTCTGCCATGCCTGCTCTCAGGCAGGGCCAAGGGCAGGGGGCTGGGCCGAGGGGGCTCACCAGGGCTCCTTCCAGGCACGTGGCATAGTTGTAGCCCCGCCCCATGACCAGGAGCGACCTCTGTGTGTAGAGCTCCAGGGCCAGGTCGTGGATCTTCTGGTCCAGTGACAACACTTCCTTGATCAGCTCTGAGTCAGGCACACAGCAGAGGGGAGAGCTGGTCACAATGATTTTAAGACAAGATGCACAAACAAAAATCACAGGGGATAGGACAAGGTTTGGGAACTCACATTACTTAGTATGCTTGGCTTCCTTGAATTAATTTAAACGTTTTAAACTTAGAATATGGTAAATAACTTGGGTTACTGGCCAGGGTTTTGTTGGGATGCTGACTCATATTTGTACTCATACTTTCCAAGCAAGTAAGATAAGCAGGGAAATGTTATTTGTAGCTCCATTTTACAGGTAAGGCAATTGAGTCCCAGGCTGGCCAGTTGACTTTACAAATTAACCCGTCTTGGCCCCAGGCCACCTCTCAAGACAAAGCCAGTATAAACTGGATCAATGATTCTTGAATTTTTTGGTCTTGGGGCTCTTGTAAATTCTTAAATATTACTGTAAATCCCTAAGAGTCTGTTTTTGTGGGCTATATCTACCAATATTTATCAGATTAGAAACTGGTTTGATTAAAGGTATTTATTCATTTATATAAAAGTAACAAAAATGCCATTATATATATATTTTAAATCAGTGAGAAGAGTGGCATTGTTTTTTGCTAATCATTTTAATGTCTGACTTTCATATAAACCACATATTCTCACTCTGCTTCCTCATTAAGTCTATTGTGATTGATCTTTCAGTTAAAGTATAGGAAGAAAATGCAATTGCATAGAAATTTGTAGTTGGACAAGGAGGGAATACTTACATAGCTTTTTAAAGTCACTGTGAATGTTCTTTGATATTACACTAAACTCAAGAAGTGACAATTTCTTAAAATGGTAGTTGCAAATGTGGAATTTGAAATCATGTCAGTAAATTCTTCCTCCGTTACATTAAAACATGCTGGCCTCCTTGGGTTTATCTCAGTGGGTCCTTTACACATGCATGATTTTGAAGACTTTATTTATTTTTATAGAGAGTGAAGGGAGGGAGAGAGGGAGAGAAACATCAATGTGTGGTTGCCTCTCGCACGCCCCCTACTGGGGACCCGGCCCACAACCCAGGCATGTGCCCTGACCTGGAATGTCATAAGCTCGTGCTCAGTCCCCTGAGCCACATCAGCCTGGGCACCTGCATGATTGTGTAACGCCAGATGTTGTCCATTTTTGAAAAGTGTTTGTTCGCTAGTTATGCGAATGGACATAGTTCACTATAAAACATTTTTTTAAAATCACATTTGTTAAAATCACCACGATCTCATCAGAAGTGTCTTTAAATGCCGGGAACATGATTAAGCTCTCCGTTTTGCAAAATCTTAAGTTTCTGTTGAAAGCTGGAAGTTTATCGTTGGTAACAAATACAGCCCATTGTTTTTCTCAGCGTCAGGCTCACTTGGTTCATACCCAAATCAGCTTGCTACTCAATCACTTTGCTTTGAAATACCCCTCATGCTTCAGGGTCTAGCAGAAGGACTTTTACATACTTCCCATTGGTCACATGACTTAAAAGGTACTGCAAAGTAATGATGCATTTTACTGCATCATCGTCCTCAAGGGCTTTTGTGTATGAAGCTGGGTGTGTGGTGGTTGAAGAGGGTGCTTCTCCTGCTGGGAAGTGGGCGGAGGTGCCAGTGGTGAACCCCGCTGCCTTTGCAAACATTGAAAAGGCAAACATGTCTTATTTATTAGGAACAATGTAATACTGTGAATACAGTTTTGATGCAAAGGTCTTGCAGCCCCTTAGGACCTGTGGACCATGTATTAAGACCTGCAGACTTAGACACTGGGATAGAGTCCTGTTTTTGCAAGGTTATTATCAGCTTAAAGTTAAGAATGCTTTTCTTGCCAATAAATTTCTAGCATGTTCGCTTGGCCAGATTCAGATCCCCAGATTCAGATTCAGCTTTGTGTGGTTTGATGGTGGCTTTCCCTTGCTGTCTTCTCCGGGTCTGGTCCTGGTTCTGGGCAGGGGTAGGACCCAGGGCTGCTCTGTCTCTTACAGGGGCTGCCCCAGCCACCTAACCAGCCATGGGGCGAGGTCTTCCCATTTCACGCACTCAGGGCTGCACAAAGTAAACCCCAGAGGTCTCTGTGCCCCCGGCAGTGTAAGTGGCTGAAGGAAAGGAGCTACTACTTCTCCTGGCTGTCCCAGGCTGGCCTCAGGTCCATGTGTGAGCCCTGAAAGAGTGACTGAGGGAACGAACGGTGACTGGAACCACCTTCCCCCAAAGAGCTTATGATTCTGTGCAACAAACGCTGTACCTCTCCAACGGTGAGAGACAGGACTGAGAGAAAGAGGAGTTTGGTGAGCCCGTGAAGGAGCCATCTGGGACAGGAGACTCAGACCATATGCTCCTGCTCAGGCCTTTCCTGGGCACCTACTGTGTGCCCTCCCTGGCCAGGCACCTGGCGTCCAGTAGGCCCTGTGACAAGGCTGTGTGCTCACGGGGCTGACATGTTAGTTGGGGGAGACAAGCCAGGACATAGCATGTGCTATGAAGAAAAGGAACTGGTTGACATTTCATAGAGAGCTGGGGCAGGGGGTGGACACTGTTAGTCAGGGTGGCCAGGGAGGGTTCCAGGAGGTGACATTTGGGCTGAGACTTGTGATGAGGAGCCATCGCTGTTTGAAGAGCTGGGGAAGGGGGTTCCTACAGGAGTGAGACAGAGCAAAGGCAAGAGCTTGGCATTGTTGGGGATCAAAGGTCAGTGAGGCCTCCAGAGTGGAGACTGGGGAAGGGAGTCTGGTGAGGTCAGAGGTGGCAGGAGCCCAGCATGTAGGGCTCCGAGGCTGGTGAGGAGTGTGGACTCCAGGCTCAGCTCAGTGGGAGCTGCTGCAGGCGTGCAGTGGTAAGGAGGAGGGTGTGATTAATATCACTGCTACCCTAGCTGGTGTGGCTCGGTTGGGCGTTGTCCCACGAACAAAAAGGTCGTCAGTTTGATTCTCAGTCAGGGCACATGCCTGGGTTGTGGGCCAGGTCCCCAGAAGGGGGCATGCGAGAGGCAACCAATTGCTGTATCTCTCACACACTGATGTTTCTCTCCCTCTCTTTGTCCTTCCCTCCCCATCTCTAAAATTAAATAAATAAAATCTTAAAAAAAAAAAACCAGCATCACTGACAGAGCCAGGAAGAAAGTGCGGAGAACAGCCCTCTGGGTGTGAAGGCGAGGACAAGTGCCATTCGGGACGTACCGGGTAGCGACCGCAGGCCGTGGATGATCTCGCGCCGCCTTGCCTGCAGTGAGATGCGGTCTTCGGACATCATCAGGCCAAACATCACCAGGGAGATGAACTGGCTGGTGTAAGCCTGTGGACAAACGGCGGCGCTGGCAGAGAGGCAGATGTGCATGTGGCTTCCCCGTGTGGGAGCAGATCATGGGGCCCCCTCTCAGCCTTGACCTGCCAGCCAAGGGCCTCCCACGGGGTGCACAGGGCTCTGTACCTTGGTGCTGGCCACGCCGACCTCTGGGCCTGCGTTGATGTGGACGCCACAGTCGGTCTCTCGGGAGATGGAGCTGCCCACGGTGTTGGTGACGCCCACGGTCAGGGCCCCACGGTCCTTGCAGTAGCGCAGTGCCAGCAGGGTGTCTGCGGTCTCGCCTGCCACAGAGGCCCTTGCTTTCAGCTGTGTGTTTGCAGGTGTGTGGCTCTGCCCACTCGAGCCCCTGTCCCCACTCACTCACTCACTCCCTCCCTACTCTTACACAAAAATCGGTGCCCAGACACAGCCGGTTTGCACTGAGAAGGGAAAATGCACACTCGACAACTTTGCTGGTAGGTTCTTTAGATTCCAAATCTCACTACTATAGTGTGGCAGACACTTCCTCGCCCGCCACCACTGCCGTTTCTTTGACTCGCAGGGCGATGCCATGGGGGCACCGTCCCCAACTTCCGTTTGAGGAGGAGGGACTCAGAAGAGGAAATGGAGGCAGGGCCTTGCTGGCTCAAGGCCACCTGCTGTGGGGATGGAGTTGGCACCAACCTGGGGGGGCTGGGCCCAGAGCCCTTCCTATTGCTCTGAGCTGCCTTATTTGGAATGTGCCAAGATTTCACGTTTAAAAAGCAAGAATGCCCCACAAATGGCATTTCTCAAATAAATCTTGTTTTGAAGAGAAACAATTCCTGCTGCCTCCCAGTGTAGACAAAAATTACTTTTACAACAAAATGATTTAAATAGGTTCAGACATAAGCTGGCACAGACTCCCTATGTCTGCCAGCCCCCAAAAGCTCAAACTAAATTAAATGCAACCCAGACCATAAAACCAAACTCGGTCAATGTCCACTCGACCACTGCGCTTGCCGGGCCCTTCCTGGCTGATCTGCGAGGCAGGCTGCCCCTACTGCGTGTCCGGTCCTCCTCTCCTTTCCCTCTCCAGACTCCCATAGTGCATGCCGGGGTGTCACGCCGCCCTTCCTCCCTGCCAGCAGGGTTCAGGGCTCTGAGGCGCAGAGCAGGGCAGCCCTGTCTTCACCAGCCCTGTCCCCCAGTTTTTGGAACAGTCTTTTTTAAGTAACACAAAGGGCTAAACAAGATGAAATTTTAAACCCCTGCTGTGGAGATGCTCAGGAGCTGCCACACACATCATTTTCATGTTAAACCCACCTCCGTTCTTCGGTGAGTGGGTCCCACCAAGTCACGGAACGTTTTTTGGTTTGGACGGATCATAAACCCAAAGGCACTGCTGGCAGCAGAGGTTGCCCCAGTGGCAGCTCCTGCATGCCTGTGCTCAGCTCAGCCCGAGGGTGGCCGCATCTGCCTCAGCGTCCCCTGGCTTGTCGCTGAAAAGGGGCGGGACCCACAACACAAGATGGAAGCCCTCCTATCTTTTGGGATTTTCAGTGCTGCTTCCCTTTTGTGGTTGGGGTTTTTTCCTTTTATCAAAAAGAGGTCTGCTCTGAAGTACTCCTGGGGGAAATACCACAACGTCTGGGGCTGACTTCTGAGTCACCCAGTGGAGGGAAGGCGCTCGTGTGGGTGTGGTCAACCCAAGGTCTGCTGGGCCCATCCTTGCTGAGGCTGGGTGGTTCCCTACGGGGATCTCTATTCCTTTAAAGGCCTGGACTTCCTTCTTGATTAAAGTGTTTACAAACCCTCCCAGGGCTCACTGGCACTCAAGAGTGCGGCTCTGAGCCACGCTCCGATCCTCTGCCCAGTCTGACTTCACCAAGTGCTTTAAGCCCAGTGCTAGGATGGCACCTGCGGGGGTTGTTTGCTGAGCTGGGGGTGCCCTGCCACCCTACCTGCAGCAGTGTTTCGCCAGGCCTCCTCCTGCTGGGCAGCTTGGGCACTGCTCAGTAACCACACAGCCCTTGAACCAGCAGGATTTTGAAGAATGTTCTCAGTTAAACCCAGCACACATATATGGTGCCTTGGTGGATGGTCCCATAAGCCCTGGACTTGAAAGACCAGAGGGGGAAGAAGCCCTGGCTGCGTGGTCCTCCCCATAAGATGGGATAAAATGGGGCAGAACTGATGGTGCCAACGGTTGAATGCCCAGGTGCACGAGAGGGTGGCACTCGGGCAGTGCAGAGGAGTTCACCACTGGGCGGAGCAGGCAGGGTGGCGCACGGTGGGGAGCCGGCACAAACCTGCATCCCTTACCTGACTGGCTTATGAAGAAGCAGACGTCATCCCTGAATACGGGTGTGTTCCTGTCCAGAAAATCGCTGGCCAGTTCCACCATCACGGGGAGCTCGGTCAGTTCCTCCAACACTTGCCGTGTCTGCAGCCAACAAGCACGGGGACTGAAGTCAGTCAGGACGCTCCAGGGACACAGGGGCAGTGTGTGGCGTGGAGCCCCCGTGTCCGGGCGCTCAGGGCAGCACTGCAGGAGAGGGACTCTGTGCCGGCTCTCACACGCTCGGAAGGCTGGGCTGTAAGATGCACTGGTCCGGGGACACATGGCTCCCTGCCCCCACTCCCAGCACCAAGGGCACCCGCATCGCACTCACGGCCACAGCGGCATGGTAACTGGTTCCACAGCCAATCACGATGAGCCGTCGGCACCGTCGAATTTCCTTCAAGTGGGCCTTCAGGCCTCCTAGGAGCACTGTGCAGCACACGCAGGCAGCGAGTCAGCGAGAGCCCTGTCCCCCAGGGGCTGCGAGATGTGTGTGTGGGGGGCGGGGGCAAGCCCAGCGGTTACCTGTGCCGGTCTCGAAGTTGACCCGGCCTCTCATGGTGTTGAAGACGGACTCTGGCTGCTCAAAGATCTCCTTTTGCATAAACGCACTGAAGTTGCCTGCTCAAACCAGAGCCAACAGGACAGGTCAGTGGCTGTCCAGCTACACTTCCACGGCTCATCTTTTCATCAGGATAGAAGTCGTTGTGCAGTTAGCATGACACATGAAGAGACCAGGGCAGTACCGTCCCCAGGTGCTGTCCCACCCGATGCCCATGGTGATGAGTGAGAGGGAAGCAGGTCAGGTGTCAGTTTACACACCGGGCCCTCCCATCAAGGGAGGGAGGAGGGAGGACAGCAGATTGGGGGCTCATCTTCCTGGGCGGCACTCCTCTTAGCGAGGCCAGAAGGTAAAAGGCTTAGTTCCCGAGCCTGCCCTACCCAGGGAAGCACATGCTCAGTGCAAAGACATGGGCCCCTTTCTCCCTCACAACATCCCTCCCAGCTCCGAGCTACAGAAAACCTTTCCAGTCACACGTGCACATGCGGGGTCCGATCTGAACAGTGCTGAGTGACGTCAGAGGGACCCTGCCGCAACAGCGTGTGAAAGCCCTGGACAGGTGCCTCGGCAGGAGACCTGGGGGTGTGCAGATGGGGTGGGGGCGCCCTCTGGGACACACCATGACCACAGCGTCTATCTGCCACCCTCACAGAGGACTTGGACCAAAGGTGCCATGAAGCATACAAGACAGGTGAGGAGGGGTGGTGCCAACGCAGACGCGGGGGCAGGGAGGAGCTCTCAGAGTGGTGGCGTTTCAGGCCACATGATGGAAAGGAGCCCGTCCTGTGAGAGGGACAGCAAAGGCAATGTTCCCCCCAGTGGTGAGCCCGGGGCCTGTCTGTGTAACAGGGTGGCCAGGTGTGCGGGGCCTACGGGAGAGGGCAGAGTGAGGTGGGGCCAGGCTACCTGTGGGGGGTCGTGCCTTTTATTTTCAGAATACCAAGAAACCACTGAGGGCTTTCAGCAGCAGGGCAAAGGCTCTGGCTCATGTTCTTAAAAGTCTACCCAGGCTGCCCTGTGGAGAAGGGGGTGCCAGGAGGCAAGTGGGGGTGCAGAGAGAGAGGCTCCCCTTGAAAGGAGAAAGTGGTCTGAGTTCCCCTTTCCCACAGGTCTCCCACCCTGAGAAAAAAATGACATGGAGGAAGGGCTCCAGGGTCAGTGCAGGGAGGTAGCTGATGGCCTGGTCACTTCAAGCAGGGGACCTGGCACCTGGACATAGTCTGACACTCCCTCCTGGGAGCCAGGACAGGCTCCCATATCCCGAGACCACCTGCAACCCCTTCTGGGGCCCCAGCAGGCAGCAGGGCTGTGGTGCCTGTCACCCCAGGCTGTTGTCCCGGGCCCTCAGGAGACACCTGCCTTTCATGATCTGCTGCAACTCCATCTGCAAGGTCTGGATGGCTCGAGATGGGTCATCACTAGCTGAACGCTTGACCCGGTGAATGGAGAGTTTCCCATCAGCCACCGCGGCGATATCATCGTCCTCGAGGAAGATGACCCGGTTGGTGTGTTCTATGATGGCACTGGGGCGAGGAAAACACGCAACTCAGGTGGGGACAGTGCTCAATGGCTGCAGGTCAGTGGCCGATCACAGCCTCCGCAGCCTGAGTCCCTCCCCGTCAGCATGCTGGGAGGCCTTTTGGGAGGGATGGGACATCATACCCTGACTTATCTCCTGGAGGAGGGCCACCAAGAACTGAGATCTGCTACCAGCCCTGTTGAGCCAGGAGAAAACAGCTCCCACTCGGGGGGTGGGGGGGGAGGGCCTAAGACACGGTGGGTGCAGCAGTCATTCTGATCCCACAGCCCCAGGGAAGGAGGGACATGAGGCTTGGCTACCTTGCATCAGAAGCAAAGAAGAATTCCACAGCTTTATTGCCCACGGCGTGAAGGCAGGTCGAGCTGTCCAGCCTCTGCATCCTCGCTTTACAGATGTTCTTGGCGTTCTCGATGCTGCCTGCATGAGGGAGCAGTCGCCGTCTGGTTAGACCCTTCTGCTTGACTAATGAAGCGTGCAGCCCGTTTCCCCTCCAAGTATGTGTGGGCGAAATTTGTGATTTTCAGCTTTGGTTGCATCAGCCAAAACATGTGAACGATCCCCAAAAAGCAAGAGCATTTAAACAGCCGCAAAGAGAATGCACCAAATCAACATTGGAACCCGGGCCCAGCTGCCTGCAAATTGGAGCCGCAGGCAGTGAGTGCCAGACTCGGGCAGGTGTTTAAAATTATCCATTAATGAAAAGGCTTTTGGGAAAATGGAGCCAAGCCTCGGTTGCTGAGAAGCTTCTGGACCTGGGGTCACGTGAAGGCCTGAGTGGGAGCAGCCCCCAGCGGCCCTGCTGAAGGCACTCACCTGGCCTGTACAGGATGGGGACCTGTTCTGTGGAGAGCTTGTGTTTGCTCCGCACTCCGATCAGCAGGGGGCTGCCTCTCCTGTAGGGACAAGAGGGGATCCAGTCGGCCATCGCCCAACACCCAGGACGAGGCTGGTGTCCTCTGAGCACTGGGGCCGGCTCCCCGAGGTCCCACAGGAGGTGCTCCCCAGGATTGGAGCAGGAACCAGCAGGTTAGCTTGAGAACCCCAGCTCGTTCTGATGGTGCCACCCACCTGCCCAGTGAGTCCCCATGGACGCTGGCGTGCTGCAAGGCCCAGGTGGTGGCAGGTGTGCTTGGTCTCTACCTGCCCCTGCCCCCTGCCCATCTCTAAAGAGGGAGCCTGCCAGGGCCGGGATCTGCACAAAGGCTCTCTTTGCTCCCGCTCTCCATGCCCCAGCTCAGGTGTTTTCCAGCTTGGGGGGGCACTCAGTTGACAGGCTCTGCTTGACTTTGTGGGCTATTTAAAGGGCCTTCTAGGGCAGTTTTGTCTCTGCTTGAGGAACACCTCGGCGAGGCTTAGGATGTCCATCACAAAGGGGCGGTGCTGGGCAATTCCCACAGCCGACCCACGGGAGGGCCCCAGTGTCCTCTACCCTGGCTAAGCTGCCAGCAGCAGATGGCCCCCTTCAGTAAAGTGCCTTAGGGAATTCCTTTCTGGTTCCCAACTTGCATGGCTAATGTGTTTATAAGGTATTATTCCACGATTTAAATGGCATCCTGCCTCCAACACCTAATTATCTGCTCCCTCTGATACATTACAGCATGCAAATCAAATTCATAACGGGTGTGCACCCTAGTAAGCAGCTCACTTCTGGAACTCATGCTCTCCAGCCCTGCCCTTCTTAGCCGGAACCTGGACAGTGACGTTCCCATAGCTACCAAAGGACACAGGCCTTTCCTCCCCTACATGTTAACTGGTTAATAAGCAGAAAACACTGAGAATGTATTAACAGACCATTTAAGAGGGTTGTCACAGACACATTAATTAGAATACAACAGAGTAGTATTTTACATCAACTGGTTTCTTGCTAGCTTTCCTCCATGACTTACTCAAGAATGACATGTTAAGTAGCCTGCCTCCAGCCCATACATAACCATTTGGTCTCCTATCCTGACTCAGCACAGGCTCTGAATCTTTCTTCATGAGTGACAAGTCTTGTTTTGTAGTAGCATTGCCTGTTTGGACCCCACTCGGATTTCCCCAAGTAGGGGGGCAAAGTCTGTGTCTTTGCAGAAGGAGCTGTGAGCACCTGGAATATTTTGGACATTTCATCCATACAAAGCATGTCAGAGACACAGTTCTGGGCCCAGTGGGGAGCTAGCTTAGACAGTCTTTATAATAACAACAGTGGGAAGTCCCACGGTTATCTGCATCTCTCGGCAAATGTCTCCCCCAAATGTTTTTTTTAATGGGTTGAGCTCTGTGGCTTCTCCACACTTTGTGACATAAAACACTCCCGACTCATCCCCAAGTCTGTCCTGCATGTCACAGAGCCATTAGTTACAGACACTTTAGAAAAATAAAGCTTAATGCTTTTTCACAGTTTTGTCATTCATTTAAAAGAGTAATATCATAATATTAGCAGATTTTAAAAGGGGGTTTTAAACTTGATAAGGACCAACTGGTATTATATAATTCTATGATCTGAAGAAATAAAATTCCATATGATGAATTAATTCCTGTCTTAGAAAAAATAAAATCACGATACACTTCCTGCCTAGATAGTTGGATAGTCTGCAGGGCAGAGCTTCGCCCTCTTGGCCTGGCCTCCTGGGGCCAGAGGTGCACCCCAGTGCGGCCCACAGGGCCCCCGAGGCCCTGCAGAGCTGGGCCTCTGCCCACGTTCCCACTGCCCTCCAGCCCTCGAGTGTCCCATAACCTTGTTCGCTGCCGTCCCCAGGCCTGGGACACGGCAGGTGTCAATAAGCCCACACGGAGACTGGAAGAGCCAAGCCCCACCAGGACCCTTCCCTCCCATCCCAGCCTAACTAGACCCCAGGAGCACCGTGCTTGCTCTGCGCCTCTTGCCTTCCCTCACGCTGGTCCTCTGCCAGCCTCCCCCAGGCTGATACCTGCTCCCCCAGAGCATCACCATCTCTGCCCTGCTCTGTCCTTTTGCACAAATGTCTAGTCCTTAAAGGCAGGACAAGTCTGGTGTCACCAGGTCCCTAGGGCCCCTCTGACACAGTAAGTGCCCAACAAATATTAGTTGGATGGACAGATAAATGGACAAATGGATGATAGATGGATGGATGGATGGACCGACAGATGGAAGGATGAACAGATGGACAGACAAGCAGATGTATGGATGGAGAGACGGATGGATAAATGAATGGATGCGTGGATGGACAGATGGATGAATGAGTGGATGGAGAGATGGACAACCAACTCATCTGAATATAATACAACAGGATGTTGGCCCTGACTGGTGTGGCTCAGTGGACCGAGCACTGGCCTGAGAACAAAAGGGTTGCTGGCTCAATTCCTAGTCAGGGTACATGCCTGGGTTGCGGGCCAGGTCTCCAGTAGGGGCCGCACAAAAGGCAACCACACATTGATGTTTCTCTCCCTCTTTTTCTCCCTCTTTTCCCCTCTCTAAAAATAAATAAAATCTTTAAAAAAGATAGAATGTCACTCACACATCTGCTTATGTAAATCTACAGTGCTGGGGACCCTGGGTGGCTCCAATAAAAGGGCATGTAGGCTGATTCCTTGGACCCCTCTTCCACACAGGTGATGAAGCTGGAGCTCTGGGCCTGTGAGGCCTCTTCCTTCTGGATTCAAACCAATGTTCCTATTTTTTTAAACATTTAATCTCTATTGTATTTTTTCTATTACCATTTAGTCCCCTTATATGTCCCTCCTCTCAGTAATCACCACGCTGTTGTCCGTGTCCATAAGTCCTTTTTCCTTTCTTGCTCGATCCCTCTACCTTCTAACCTTCCCCCCACAACTAGCTGTCATCTGCTCTCTATCTATAAGTCTGTCCCCATTTTCCTTGTTAGTTCAGTTTGTTCATTAGGTTCCACATATGAGTGAAATCATATGGTACTTGTCTTTCTCTGACTGGCTTATCTCACTCAGCATAATGTTCTCCAGGTCCATCCATACTGTTGCAATGGGTAAAACTTCCTTCTTTTTTATGACTGAGGAGTATCCCATTGTGTAAATGTCCCGCAGTTGTATTATCCACTCATCTTCTGATGGACACTGGGCTGCTTCTGTCTTGGCAATTGTAAATAATACTGCAATGAACATAGGGGTGCTTATGTTCTTTCCAATGACTGTTTTGGGTTCCTTTGGATATACTCCCAGAAGTGGGATCGATGAGGCAAAAGTCAGATCCATTTTTAATTTTCTGAGGTATCTCCATATGGCTTTCCATAGTGGCTGCATTCCTACCAACAGTGCACTAGGGTTCCGCTTTCTCCACATCCTTGCCAGCACTTGGTGTTTGATGATTTATTGATGATGGCTATTCTGGCAGGTGTGAGATGGCATCTCATCGTGGTTTTAATCTGCATCTCTCTGATGACTAATGATGTTGAGAATCTTTTCATATGTCTAGTGGCCATCTGTATGTTCTCTTTGGAGAAGTGTTTATTCAGGTCCTTTGTCCATTTTTTAATTGAATTGTTTGTTTTTTTGGTGTTTTGTAAGTACTTTATAAATTTTGGATATTAACCCCTTATCAGATGTATTGGCAAGTATGTTCTCCCAATTCTGTGGGTTGTCTTTTTATTTTGTTGATGATTTCCTTTAGTATGCAAAAACTTTTTAGTTTGATGTAGTCCCATTTGTTTATTCTTTTGTTTCCCTTGCCTGGGGAGATATATCCGATACAAAATTTCTGAGAGCAATGTCTGAGATTTTGCTGCCTGTGTTTTCTTCAGGATTTTTATGGTTTGGGGTCTAATATTTAAAGTCTTTGATCCATTTTGAATTTATTCTTCTGTGTGGTATACGAATGTGGTCTAGTTTCATTTTTCTGCACATATCTGTCCAATTTTCCCAATGTCATTTATTATATAAACTATCTTTAGCCCATTGTATGTGCTTGCTTTCTTTGTGGAATATTAATCAACTATAAAGGTGTGGATTTATTCCTGGGCTCTCTATTCTGTTCAATTGATCTATGTGTCTGTTCTTCTGCCAGTACCAGGCTATTTTGATTACTACGGCCTTATAGTATAGTTCAATATTAAGTAGCGTGATTCTTTCAACTTTGTTCTTCTTTCTCAGGATCGCTGTTGCTATGTGGGGTCTTTTGTGGTTCTGTACAAATTTTTGAACTATTTGTTCTCATAATTTTGTATGCTTTTTCTAAAGGGAGTCTTTGAAATTATATAGGTTTTAAGCCCCATGGAAGCTGGCTTTGCTTTTACTATGTAATTTTACTTTAAATTTGAGCATGTTGTCAACTTCAAAAAATATGGAGGTTTCAAATAAAAATCCAACTCTGGTTTTCCTTTAAACACAGCAGAAGCTATGACTGGAGAGGTGATGGGTGCAGTCTTTGTGGCTTGGCCCCCATTGTCCTTCAGGCAGAGCCAGTGCCTTCCTGTCTCTGGAGGCCCTGCAGCTCCCATGCCTCAGGCTAAGTTATTACATCTCAGTTACGTGCTACTGGAAATAGCAACGCGTTTACCTTACCTTGTGGCAACAGCTTCTCCCGGGTAATGGATGCTCTTGAAAACCAATGCGAATGCTCCTTCCTGAAAACACAGGAAGATCAGTGAGAACACCTTGCTCCAGCTGAGCCCAGCCACTACAGCCTGGCCTGTGCCTGACCGGACTCCCCGGGCTCCGCACCACTGCGGGCAGTCCCGGGGTCATGCTGGGCACCGAATGCAGGATGACAGGTTGACTTTAGGAGGACAGTGGCAGAGATGGTGCCATGCTGAATTACAAAGACCAGGGTCTGTGGATTTCCTCATGAGCAGCGGCAATCGCACCCAGCAAGGCCCATGAGGAGCGAGTGCCAGCTCTGCGATGCATGGGGCAGATAGGGCGTGAAAACCAGGGGCCAGGTGAGCACCAGGGCCAGGGCTCCTGCCCCCCAGGACAGTACCTTCTCAGGGAGCACCTGTAAGGATAAAAGGAGCTAATGCTCCATGACCTGTGCTTAGCTCAATGCACAATGGAGCCTGGATTCAAATCCTGACTCCCCCCTGAGCTGAACGGTTTCTGTGAACCAATGCATTAGAATACTGCCTGCCATGCAGAGAACCCAACAGAAACATGGGTTGATATTATTGCAATTATTATTTCATTGAGATGACTGTCAGCTGTCCTCTGTGCCTTCACTTGTTGGTTTGTACAAAGCAGAACTAGAATCCGGGTCTCCTAACTCAAGACTCCATGTGCTCTTTCCATGTAAATCTCTGGTGCATAATTCTCCCCTATATTCTGACCATCCTGCACTAATGTGCCATGACTCTAGCAGACTCTGGTTAGGAGTGATCAGCTATAAATCTGGATTTCCACATGAAATCCCCAGGGTTTGGTACCCTGGCAACTCTAAGACCCTGAGCAGCCAGTGCACTACGACCAGTTTGCCAACTCAGTCACAAAGTCAGAGGGACCCCACACCTGTGTCCCCAGGCCTCTGAGGGCCCTTCACACTGCCCAGGACACAGGGGCGCCAGGCAGACCCTGAGCAACCTGACATTTGCCCTGCAGGCCTCGTCTACTGTGGTGCTTTTTCACCTTTTTCGTCTCGCGACACACAAAAACTACTAAAATTCTGTGACATGCCAAAAATTGTTTTTTTACCCATCTGACAAAAAAATAGGTATAATTTTGATTCATTCACTGCTCTGTTGACTGCTATCATTTTTCATTTGACAACCTAAGGGAAAAGAGGTCAGTGCCCCTGACTAAATAGGTACTGCGTGTGTTAAAAATCCTTGTGGCACACTGCCTGAAAATCTCTGGTCTGCAACAGAGCGGGACTGAACAGAATACACCTCTCGTTCTCTGCCTGAGAGACCTGTGTTGCTTCAGGTAAGAGAGGTTGCTGAAGTTGAAAAGTACCATCCTTGGAGAGGTATTTCTGAAATTTAAAATCACGAATGGAAAAGAGGAAGTACTGTCTGAAAACAGTACTTCCTGCATGTTACACAGTACATTCATTATACTTGACGCCTGGGCCAGACTCTCATAAACATGCCCACTAAATTGTAACCCCCCAAATGGGAGTCGCAGAGCAAAGGGCTCCACTGCAGACTTACTTTTAAATAAAGGCTCTGAAAGCACCGAAGGGTGATATGTTTTAAAGCACATTGGTGGGGCTGCAGCAGCCTCTGACCCTAAGTGTGGTGGATTCTTGGCCTGAACACTGTCCCCAGGCTGTCCCCACAGAGGAGGAGCTGCTGGGCAGCACTGATGCCCAAGAGGCAGGGTTCTGGGAGATCTGGAGACCTCTCCTCCTCCCCCACTATCCACAGAGGGGACTGGGTCTGCTCCCCCTCCTCCTCCAAGTAGGGACCTCTTTTGGATAATTCCCTCAGCATAGGCATCTCAGCAGGCCCTTTGTTCTGTGGGCCCAACTCTCTGGGATGCCATGAATCTCTCTCTCCTGGATCACTCCCTTCCACACACAAAACTGATCTGACATCTGTCTCAAAAGCAGAACCCTCCTCCCGAACTGCAAGCCTCTCCTGGCGCTGGGCCATTTCTTTGCACTCTTCCTCTCCAGTCAGACTTCTGGACCACACCCTTCATGTCCTCTTGCTTCCTGCCATCCACACATTCAGGAAGGATGCTGGGCCATTGCTCCCTGGGTCAAATATTTGCTTTACTAAAACAGTACACAAGACTACAATTCTAAGCCAACATCAGCGAAATGCACCCGAGGATGCAACTAATGGTGCAAACAGCCCAGCTGAAAAGAAAACAGTGGGAACGACCACCCACCACCAAGTTCTTACGTGCAACCTGTGGCCCGGGGGGGTCTGTCAATTTCAGAGGTGTTAAAAGGAGACAAGGCACTTCCATTTGATGTTTACCACCCAAACCTCAGAACTTCTCCAAATATAACAAGGATGTAACATCTTAAGGCCAGGTGCTATAGACGAGCCAGCTTGAACCCTCAGGTATTTGGCACAAATCTGTGTGATAAATGCTCATGTGAAATGAAGGGATGCTTTGGACAGGTGGGACTTGTAACTCACCAGCTGCTGCACGACTCTCTCGACCAGGGTTGAAAATGTGATGTCCTCAAACTCTCTGTTGTCGAACACGTATTTGATCAGCTTTGCAATAGTCTCCGTGTCTGTTTCTGACTCAAACTCATAGCCTTTGCTTTCCTGGAATATTTGGTTGAACACAGGGTCAGATGATGGTCATTGAGAAACGCTGGCCTGGGCAGCTTCCTCTCCTCCCTTCTGACTTGCCCTCAGAGTCACTTAGGGAGCGACCAATAAAAATGTGAAAAAGATGAGAAATGTGTGCCAGAATCACACAGCGCAACACAGCTGAGTCACTCGGAACCCCTGAGAGGGCCTTGCCTCTGTGGCCTGTCCCTGCCACGCCTCTGGACGTTGCAAAAGCACAGCAGTCAAAGTGATCAAATGAACTGCGTCAAATCCACCCACGTCCCAGCCAGCACCACAGCCTTTTCCTCCCTAAGATGCTTGCCATCTGCCTTCCTGCCCCACATTCCATGTGGTGTGTGGTCGATAATTTAGTGCAGACACTGTAATAGGAGGAAGTGCATGTTCTTTCGATTCTGCGGCTCTGTAGTGGCCCTCGTGGGCATGAACGCCTTGCTATCTCCTCCAGCAAGATCTGAGGCGGTGGCTGAGCTGGGGCTGAGGTTTGTGTCCAATGTGGTGACATGGCCAAGAGTGGCTCTCACTTGGCTACACCTTTGCTGCTGGAGGGAAATGAGCTGGCTGGCAGTTTCTAGGAAGACTAAGACCACATGACTTAGACATTACCCGGGAGAAGTATCTTACCAGAAATTTCCTCAGGTCTTTGTAATTTGTGATGATCCCATTGTGGATGACCACGAATTCTGGAAGAAAAGTTTAGTCAAAGAGAGAAAGGCTGTGAAGGAGTGACACTCAAATCAGATGTGAGGGGAAATCATTTGGGAGCTTGAAACTGTAAACGCTGCTCCTGCAGGGATGTCTGTTAAGCAAACGTCTCTTACAGTCACTAGTGCTGACATCTGCTGTGACTACCCTTTCAACCTGAGGAAACATATCTTCCTCTTTCAGGAAAAATCCTCCAGCAACCTGAGCACAGACAGAACTCCACTCGTGGTCTACACTGCCACCACACAAGCTTTACTATTTGTGTTGATGGGGACAATTAACCCTTCACTACCCAGAAACAATTCCAGGAATTCCCACTGGCCCAAAGAAGTCACAGACAAGTAGTCCACGCATGTGCTTCTGTTTGACCATACTAAACTGTAAAAAGATTGGCGCTGAGCCCTGGCTGGTGTGGCTCAGTTGGCTGGAGCATTGTTCGGCCAACCAAAAGGTCACAGGTGTGATTCTCAGTAAGGGTACATGCCTGGGTTGCAGGTTCGGTCCCGCTAGGGCATGTGCAAGAGACAACCGAGTAATATGTCTTTCTCTCTTTCTTCCTCCCTTCCCCTTTCTCCAAAATCAATACGCATGTCCTCGGGTAAAGATAAAAAAAGTTTATTTTTAAGATTTGATGTGAACAATTGCAAGTTTTCACTTAAAAACCCTGGCTTTCTTAAAGGAAAATAACCAGCAGTTCCAGCACCCTTGGGCACCCCACAGGCCTGCGGGGCCACAAGCACATCTCTCTGCAGCTTCGGTCTGCTGCACCTGCACCTCCTGACTCCAGCAGCAAACCGCTCCCTGGGGCTGCTCCCCGTGCAGGCTGGGGGGCGGGGGGAGGGCCAGGGCGGTCCCCTCAGCTGCCACTGCACACCTCCATACATAGTTGAAGCCAGCCTGAAAGCTTTTCTGAGCAAGTGACCCTTTTCCCCCTTTAGCCTTGATAACGGAAAGGCACTTTATTATCCCTGAGATTCAATAATTCCACCAGGATGCGTCCAGATGTTGGGTGTTCACCATAAGTATTGACCGTCCTCATTCAGTGAAACTCTGGATCTCCAACTCAAGTTCTTCTTCAGTACAGGACAGGTTTTTCCTGTTACATCTCTTAAAACCTTTTCCTTTATTCCTTTTCTTTTATTTTCACCATAATTCTCTCTATATTTTTTTTAGAGGACACGAATAAAAAAAGCCGCTTTCAGCAGGTGCACTAGCCCAGCTCACCAGTGTTACAGCTTCCGTGTGTTTACCGCTCCACTCGCTCTGGTCCCTCCTGGGGACAACGGCTGGGCCTCTTCTGCATGAACTGCCTCCAGAGTCACCCCCTCCTCGAGTTGCTTCCACATCTACTGTGACATTGTCTCTTACACTATTTTCTTAACTTTCACCTCAATTTATTGCCTTCTCGGCATTTCCTAGAGCCTGTGTATTCTTTGTGAAAAGTCCTTTGTATATTTTCCTTGTGCAGTGCTGTTGCTGGGTGTTAGCCTTCCTTAAAAGCATGCTCTCTAGCAGTCACTGATGAATTGCTAAAGAAATTTCACTAGTCTTTTCTTACTTCCCATGTTGTTTTGTTTTTAATTACTCATCCTGAGTCAGGGCAGGCGTTTCCAAGTTTGGGTGTGGGGGGATCTCCTGGGAGCCTCCTACTTGGTGACGCAGAATCACCGTCTGCACTGGTGTGGGGCTTGCCTCATCACCTGGGTGGGCAGGGGGCATGTAACATCTCAGGGCACATGAGACTGGTACAGCATCTCCTCCCCCAGCACTGCTGCTCCAGGGCCCAGCCCGTGTCTGGCTCAGGGTTCAGCTGGATGTATGTTCTGGGTCCTCAGCACCCTGGGGTCTGCTGTCTCCCTCCTGGGTGCAGGGCGCCTGTCCCAGTGGTGGGACGCCCTATGATCCTATGGGCAAGATACAGGGAAAAGTCCCAGCAAAAGCCTTACTGTCTGAGACTTTGACCATGTGGACGCACGTGCAGCCTGGCCCTTTCACGCCCTCTAGCTGCTCTGCTGAGAGGGGTGTGTGGGGTGTCCTGTTTTGCAGAGGAGGCCTAGCTTTCCAAACTGGGCAGGAAGGTGCAGCTCCCTCTGGTGGCCCCACTTCCGGGAGGATTCATTGCAGTGAGTCTTGTGGAATGCTCAGCTAAATGCCTGTAATGAGCACGTCTGATGCATCTGTCCCTGCTCTGATGCGGGGCTTGGCAAGAAGCTGCACTGTGCCAGGGGGTCTCAATGGCCTCCCAGCTCTCTCTGGAGATCACTCTCCCTGCTGGACACCCTCCTCCATCATGCCCCACTGTGCGTCTTTGGGGCTCCTGACCTGACCAGGCCTAACCTAGAATGGGGACCCTCAGGAGGGCCCAGATGACATCTCACACCCTTGCCTGGAACCCTGGGAGGAGTCAAGGGCTTGGCCCTCTCTGCAGTTCACATGCCTGCTGCGTCCTATTGTAAGAGGACCGACCACCCTGGGGATGACCGCAGAGCCCCCAAGAGCTGCCACTAGGAGCCCCAGAGCAGCCAGTCCACCTCATGAAAGAGGCGGGGTGTGATTAGGGGAACCAGGGAGTGGAGAACTGTCCTGGGGGTCCAGGCAGGTGGTGAGGACCCATGAGCTGGGGCTGGCTCACAAGAACAGCTAGGAGCAGTGGGAGCCCACAGCCCACCAGAGGGGCTGCCGTGAGCAGTGGCTGTGTCCTGCTCTGCGACAGGTCCGCTGTCTGTCGGTGGGCACGCAGGGGGTCTGTGAGTCCAGTTACCATGGCTTCCGGTGCGTCAAGGGAGCCAGAAGTCTGGATGTTCCCAACCTTCCTTCTCATTTTCCACAAAAAAGCAAAGTGAGCCAAGTCAAGGGCTCTGCTGCTGGGAGGAGCTCTGGGCCTCCACTCACTTGCAGCTTCTGTGTCTCCCAACCTTGGGCCCTCAGCCGCTGAGGCCTCTGTGCGGGGCCAGTTGGGAGCAGGCATCTCAGACCCAGTTAAGCAAGGGGACACCGTCCTCTCCCCACATGCCCAGACACCGCAGTCCCGAGTTTTGGAACAGCGTCTAGTCCCATCACCCCTCGTGCTGCCAAGTCCTCTCAGGCTGGGTCCCCTAGAGCCTGCAGAGCTCTCAGGAAGTGCCTTGTTTTCCTGGGGACAACTAGGGGGCTTATAGCACACAGCCCTGGGGCCAGGCTGACATTGCCTCCCATCTGGGGCTGGTGCCACCAGTTTGGGTCCCAGGGATGCCCCTTGGCGGCGGGTGTGGACTAGCTTGGCACAGGCCGGGCTGGGGAGCAAGGCCTCGGTACGTACCGTTGCCTTTGTCCGATCGCTGTGGGTGGCTGTTGATGGCGCTGGGAGCCCCGTGGGTGGCCCAGCGTGTGTGTGCGATGCCAAAGTGGGTCTCAAACTCTACCTCCAAGTCCACACTGGCTTGCTCTAGACGGAAAATAAATCTGTCTGCCACACTTTCACAATAAGCATCAACACAGGAGTAAAGACATCAAGGTGGTGTCGCTTCATGGAAACACATCAGCGCACCCCACCAGCGAGCCCTTGGCCCCCGCCCTCCCGGGGTTTCTCTCAGACCCCTGCTGTTGTTCATACCATGTTCATCGGTAACCCAGCTCACTCCACCGAGTGCGTGAACTTACTTTAAAATGAAACACATATTATCTCACTACAAGTGGAAAAGCAGTATCACATTCCAGAAAAATGAAAATAAATGCGTAAATACCAACTTTAAAAAAAAACATTTCTTCACATACCACTGGCTAACCGAAACCGTCCCGCAATCTGGGAAACACGGTTCTACACGGCAGGCTCAGACGAGCCGGTATTTCCCATGTCCAACACAGCTGGAGTAAAGGGTTTCTGAGCGACGCACGCACGTGCTGCCCGCACCCGGCACGTCTCCCACTCACTGTAAAGCTCTTCGTCCAGGGCCTTGACATTCCCTTTTTTTTTGACCAGCTGGATGCATCTTTCTTTGACATCGCTGTCATTTCCGTCGATCGCCACACCTGTGAGGGAACAGCAGTTTCTGTACTGGAGGTTAAGGTTTGTCTCCTAATCGACTCAGAAAGAGAAGGCTGTGATTGACTGTGTGCCTGAACTCTGGATGGCCACTGGGGAGCCCTGGGGACAGGCGCCACCACACCTGCCATGGAGGGCAGGGTGCCCTTAGGGGCATGTGCCCTGCTGCCTACGCCAGTCCTCTGCTGTAAGTGTTGAGCTCCCCTACACCAGCCGGCCTCCTGGTAAGCACCCACCGACAGGGACGTGGAATGACAGGCCCCCCTTGCTCCTAAGGGAGGTCATTAAAAATGGGAAACAGACTAAGTGCCCACCAGCCAGGTCGTGGGGGACGCACTCTGAGAGGGCCGCCCAGTACGGGGCTGTGCAGCTGCTCAGGAAGACCGTGAGGAGGAGTATAGGGTGACAGAAAGTGTGAAGTGAATGAAAAAAAGGCGCAAAAGGCCAAAATGCCACAATCATGATGCAGTAAAATAAAAGATGTCCATGTGTGACCCCGACCCCGACCACAGCAGGAGGAGAAACACGAAGACGCCCCGGGAAGGCACACGGGACTTGATCTCTTTTGCCCTGTTTCTTCCCCAGGCTTTTCTAGGTTTTCAGATGTGATGAGAGCGTCCTTGCCACAGCAGAACCCGCAGGGCTGGCCTACCTGCCGAGTCATAACCTCTGTACTCCAGCCGCTGCAGGCCTTTGAGGAGGGTTTCAAAAATCTCCTTCCTGGTGCGGGGGACTCTGTAGTTCATGTAGGCAAAGATCCCTGTCGAAAGAGGGGACACCATGCATTTACCAGTCGCTGGGGTCCTGTTTGGAACAGGGGCTGGGCATGCAGATTCAGACGGCCCTGCAGGAGGGTATCCGGGCTGCACACAGAGGAAGCGGCACACTGCCCTCCGCTTCCGGAAGGCCACCGTGGGCACCTATTCCCCTGTGATAAAATGACTCATGGGGCACCTCACACAGCAGGTGATGAACCCCCGCCCGCCCGTTGGCCTTGCCATTCCACCGAGGAGTTTTCCACAGACGTGCTGGCAGGAGATGAGGCTCTCACGGCAGCAGCGTCTACAACGGCAAAGATCAGCAAAACCACTGGACTGCCCATGGGCCTCTGGGAGTCCCCCCTCTCTCTATGTGGACTCCTTGACTGGCACAGAAAGCACCTGGGGGGAGTTGTACGGAGGCCACAGTAGCCTCCCGAAGCCAGTGGGATGGGCGCTGCGGCCTTTGCTCCACTTCCTGCGCAGCCCTGCTACTTGGGCCAAGAAACACCGCCTTACAACAGCAGGATGAAAACCATCTCTGGCCCTAGAGGATCCGTATCTCTAAGGGAGGCCCATGGCCGGGAAGATTTTGTTTGACTTTATTTCCTTTGTTCATATTGCAAAACCGTGTTTTCCTAAATAGGAAATAACAGTCGTCATGTGGGTTCTTTCCAAAGTCCTCTACTCAGTCCCATGCCTGAGACCGCAGACTTTCAGTCTGTCTCTGTCTTGCCCTGCGAGTGCACCATCCAGTCACCCCTCTGCTCTCGCATCCTCTCTGCCCACCTCAAAGCTCAGCTCCAGCTCCCCTCCCAGAGCAGGCTTGTCCAGGCCCGGGCTCTCATGTCCACAGGGCCACTCCAGTGCTCTTACATCCAGGGACATCTGTACCCCGACAGGGACACAGGCTGGCACTCCCTTCTTTATATTTATCACTGCATCTCAGCACACAGCCCTTGTTCAAAGATCCTGAATGGGTAGTAATTGGTGAAGCAATAGTACAGATCATGAAGAAGTTACTGGGCTTCTGGCATATTTGTAGTAGCTTGTCTTATTGAGAGTTCACCCTGTGTCAGGCTCTGGGCCAAGCATTCCCACGGAGGTGTCAATTAAAGCTCACAGTAGCCTTAGATGTCACACCTGCTATTACTCAGAAGCCCGGGAAGCTGTGACTGGGCCAGAGTCAGGAGCAGAACCAAGGGGACCTGACTTAAACGTCCCCAGTGCTAGGGGATGGGTAGGTGTGTGATTGGTTTGCATGAGGACAAACCAATCAAAAGGTTTATTTTCCCAATTTTAATTCTGGAAAAGAAGATGCCTACCAAGAAGGGTGTCCAGTGGCTCTCCTGATAAAAGAGTCCCTGGAATTGTATTTCAACCATAGGATTGAGGCTACTTTCCCTATCCAATCAGAGCTGTGCAACTATATCTCAATCAATCAGAGTAGCGCCAATCTGACCAGTCTGGAGAGTGCTTTCTGGACCAATCAAACTGCAAGGATTTAGAGCCCTCATTTGCATGAGGACAAACCAATCAGAGGCTGGGGAGGACACTTGTGTTTATAGTCCACTCTCTTCTGGCTTCAAGAGCCTGCCCTTTCCACTGAAGACTTCCCGATGGGGGCTGAAACACCAAAACATCCCACTGGACCAGAATGAGCAGACTGTCACAGACCAGTGCACATGGGTGTGGAGCAGAATACACAGACCAAAGCCCAGCAGAGCTGTCTGGTCAGAGAGGGGCCTGGCCTCAGGGCCCTCTCATAGCCTCGCTGCATCATAATTGAACAGTGACACTCTGGAGCTGTCTCACAATCAAACTGTTTGCACTCAATGCAATTTCTGTCTTCTCTGCACTCCAAACTGAGGATTCTTGTTGGCATCGAATTGATGCCAAAGACCACTGATTAACAATTTTTTATTTCTTTTTTTTTATTTCTCCAACACTTTTCTGGGATAATGAAACAGTCTGACCAAGATTAAAAGCCTGCCGGATAGTTGCACCCCTGTGTTCACTGCAGCATTATCCACAATAGACAAGACATTGTAAGTATCTACTGGCAAATGAATTGATAAAGAAAATGTGGTACATATACACAATGGAATATTATTCAGCCATAAAAAGAAGGAAATCTTGCCATTTTTAACAACATGGATGGGCCTGGAGAACATTATGCTAAGTGAAGTCAGTCAGAGAAAGATGTTCTGTGGTTTCATTTATGGGTGGAATTTTTAAAAAATAACCAAATGCACAGATACGGAGATCAGATTGTTGATTGCCAGAGGTAGGTGTGGGAGGCGGAGAGATTAGGTAAAGACAGTCAGAAAGCACGCACTTGCAGTTATATGATAACTGAGTTCTGGGGATGCGACGTGCAGTATGGTAACTCCAGTTAATACTTCATCGTACATTTCCAAGTTGCTAAAAAAGTAGCTCTTAAAAGTTCTCATAATAAGGAAAAAATCGTAATTATGTGAGGCGATGAATGTTTAAGTAATCTTATTGTGGTAATCATCTTATCAAATCATCAAATTATTATGCTGTACACCTTACACTTATACAATGTTATGTCCCTTCTACCTCAATAAAAATAGAAAATCTTTTTCCAGAGATGACCCTAGGGAAGGACAGCCTTCTTGAGGACATCTGAGGACTGAGTATGACTATACACAAAGCCCCCATAACATCTCCAGCTGATTGAAGTCAATATGGTATCCCTGAATGGATGATTAAATTTTAATGAAATGAATGTGATATTCCTAAGCAGTAAGTAAGGTCAACTCACATGAATAGTTAACTTGCTAAAAGTCGTCTAGACACACTCGGTCAAAAATAGGTTACAAAATTAAATGTTGCTAAAATAGTTTGCATTCTTATGTACTGTGCGTTACTGTATGCAGGACATATTTTTGCACCCCTCTGCAGGCACAGAGTTTATATTTAAAAGCATGCAAACAGTGCTTTCTGAGCAGTTACAGGCAGGTTCTGTTGGGAACGGCGCAGGCAGCTCAGACGGCCACTGTTCCTGGCCTCCTGGCCACCTGAGCTCGGGCTTGAGGCGCTGAACAGAGGCTGGGTGTGCAGTGCTGGCACCTCCCCAGCACAGCTGCCTGCTTAGCACCTGGGGAGGGGGGGCGCACCCACTGCCCCCACTTCATACCTGAACACGGCTGCCAGGGGGATGTATTGTCACTTCACTTATGAAAAAAGACAGTTACCTTTTAATGGAAACATTTTAAAAAATGTTAACAGATTTATTGGGAGATAAAGGTCACGTACCATAGTGGTTTCCCATTTAAAGTGCAAAATGCTATGGTTTTAGCCTGTTCACAGAGTTGTATGACTACCAGCACCATCTATGTTTAGGCGGAACTTTTAGGAACATTGATTTGCTTCTCTAAAAGTTCACAGAGTTTTAGCTCCCCTGGGGAGACATGATCAAATTCTACCCAGTTGTAAAGACCACCTTGCTCTGGGAGACCATGAAGGAGGGAGCAACTCAGGTTAATTCTGTAGTCTTTCAAGGGGTGAGTCTTTGCTGGCCTCCTGGAAATTGTTCTAACATTGCACCTGCACCTGGAGAAGAGGAGCAGGCAGGCACCACAGCTGGCACAAAGGCCGCACGCCAAGTCTGGGAAGACTTTAAATCTGAGATGCTTTTACAAGAGCGCTCTGTGGTGCTGCTCTCTGATCCACGCTGCCCCCGCCCCCCATTCCCCCCTTCTGGGCCAGACTTCACTCTGAACTCACGTCAGGCACGTACTTTCTTCAGGGGCTCTGGCTCTCAGATCTGGAGCAGCCTCCTTGGTGGGAGTGGGGGCTGCTGCTACAGCCCCCATGGGCTGGGATGGTGCAAGGTTCCTCCTCCTTGTCCTGTCCTTGGGATCCCCAGCTGTGTCCACATCTGGCCTGGGGGTTCAACAGCCATGAGGGCACTGTTTGGGAGGTTTCTGTGGTGAGGGGCTGCCAGGGGCTGCTTTTCAAGGTCTTTGCACAAGGAGGCGTAAATCTAATTTTCAACATAAGCCTGTCTTGCAGCCTGACATCTGTTCAGTGAGTTCTTTGCCTCACTGGGAGCAGCCTCCTCCCCTCACAGCTCACCCTCTTGGCCGCCCCTGCACTCTCCCGAGGTGAAGTGAAGAAGGGAGCCTTTCCATTGTGCTCTTGCCATTTTTTAAAAATAATGAAATAAAAGAAAGCTGCCTTCCCAGGTCTTTCCTGGTGCGATTCACATCAGAATTCCCTGCTGGAATCCCTTCCATCGTCCCCAGTAAAGGAAAGCCACCACAAGAATCCATGTTTTACCTCTGAGATCAGTAAAGATCAGCTTGACAGTAAGTGAAAGTTTAAATTCATGCACCCTGTTGGGAAGGCAACTTAGCTCTCTCTCAAAATTGAAAGGTGCACATCTGCTGCCCAGAGCAGCTATACTCCCAGGACTACCTCCGACAGACACCTCTGCAGAGACACTAGTGTACTCCCATGGAAGGAGCTGCTGGATGCTGTTTGTGGTAGCTGAGGCCTGGGACAGCCTGATCCCTGGTAGGGACCCGGTAAGTGACGGTGCAGCCACACACAGGGCCACTGCGGAGCCACGGGCTGGCAGCCCTCACAGGAACAAGGTGAAGCTGTCCGCTCTCTCAAAAAACAAGTCACCTCTCCAGGATGTGTCAAGAGGAAAATGCAGACTATACAACGTGTGTGAATTATGTGGGGTCGGGGGAGACACGGTATTTCTGGGAGAACATACAAAACACAGGACCAGTGTCTGCCTCCCGAGAGGGCACTGGCATTAGGGCGGAAGACTCTCCCTATTGCACGTGAGCTCTGGGTGCGGTCGGGCTATCTCAGCTCCCGCACACTGGTTTAGCGTGTGCCACTCTGCATGCTACTCAGAGTGGAGGCCATCCAGCCCAATCTGACTCCACCGAGTCCCTGGGGCTCCCTGGCCCCGTGCACCTGGAGGACAGCCACCCGAAAGGAGAAAACACAGTCTGAGTATACCTCCCAGTGTGTGAGAGGATGCGTTCTGGGTCACCCACCTGCGGGCCTTGTCTTTCAGGCTCACCAGCATGACCGCTGGAGGTACAGAGGGCAGTGACTGACGCCGGCAGCCAGTGCTAAATACAAGTCTCTGAACCCTGTGGAGCCTTTGCAAAGCCCTGGGGACAGTCAGTGCCCGCTGCACAGTGAGAGTCCTGAAGAGGAGCAGGTGGGAGCCTCCCTCCTGGCGGTGTGAGGTGCAAGTGCAAGGCGCACCGGAAACCCTGGAGAGAGGGTCGTCCTAACACCCAGGGTGAAATGCAACCACTGCCAGTGGTGTAGCTCTTCTTAGCTTTCTACTGGGAAAACGATGATTACACCAAATGAGTGATTAGGCTGCAGCTTGATCAAGGTTCACTTATTGATTATCCTCACCTGAAGACACTTTTTCATTACTGAGAGAGGGAGAGGGAGAGAGAAACATTAACCAGCTGCCTCTCATATGTGCCCTGATGGGGGAATGAACCTACAACCCAGGCACGTGCCCTAACAGGGGCTAGAACCCGCAACCTTCAGGTTTTCGGGACGCTGCTCAGGCACCTGAGCCATACCAGCCAGGGCTGGTCAAGATCAATTCATTTCTAAAACATTTCTGTGGCTCATGAAGGCCTCATCACCATGCTAGGGATTTCAGGTACAGAGCACCTTGCGGGGTGGACGGAGAGAGGCCACCACGCCCAGGCGGCAGAGGGGCTGGGGACCTAGAGGCGGGAAGGGGCGGAGCTCCTGGGCTGGCTCCGCCCACAGGCGGCTCACCTCCCACTGGGTCCGATGCTGGCCTTCTGCATTCTCCCTCTTTAAAAAACCACCGCGACCCTGCGTGTCGCCTACGTAGCACTTGCTTCCTGGTCTTTTGACTGACTCTCCACTGGACTGGAACCTTCATAAGGCTGGAACACACCTGTCTGTCTGTCTTATTTATCGCTGTATCCCCAACCTTAGCCAAGCACAGTTTAGGTGCTCAGTAACTACATGAGGAAGGAAGGGAGGAAGGGAGGAAGGGAGGAAGGGAGGAAGGGAGGAAGGGAGGAAGGGAGGAAGGGAGGAAGGGAGGGAGGGACTGGGTGCAGGGGATCAGAGCAGGCGGCCTCTGAGCAGGGCCTAAGACAGCCCCGCCCGGCCACCCACGAACGGTGGACCTGCTCTCTGGAACCTCAGTACGTGCCAGGCGGAAAGGCTGGAGGTGGGCAGTGCTGAGTCCCCTGAAGGTCAGCCCCTCTCACAAGGGCAGTGTGGCCCTGCCAGTGGCCGGGGTCACCCCAAGACCCTCAAGCACAAGGCTTATGTCCCCATAAACCTGCCACCATCCTGCCCCCATGCACTGTGATGACCCCAGGGCCAGAGTGAGGAGACCCTTCTACATCAGCCCCCGGAAGAACCCCCAAGCTCTGCTTGCAGAGGGCACAGAGTCAACCACCACTGGCAGCATTTACGGGGGGGCCCCCACGCCCGGACTTCCAGAACCACACCTTATCTGACGCTTGCAGATACCAGTACCCTGTGCTGAGTCTGTGACTTGCAGGGACAGACAGGGCATCAAGTCATTCCCAGACACTCTGTCTGACTGCAGGTGCCCCCAAACCCTCTGTTCAAACCTGTCTTAAAATCCTGCCCTAGCCCTGGCTGGCATAGCTCAGTGGATTGAGTGCAGGCTGCGAACCAAAGTGTCGCAGGTTCGATTCCCAGCCAGGGTACATGCCTGGGTTGCAGGCCATAACCCCCAGCAACCACACGTTGATGTTTCTCTCTATCTCCCTCCCTTCCCTCTCTAAAAAATAAATAAAATCTTAAAAAAAAAAATCCTGCCCTGAAGGGCAAGGCCAGCTGGCACAGAGGATACTTGGCCTGAGGGAAGGTGCCTACCTGGCTCCTATGGATGACTTCTGACCTTTCCTGGGCAGGTTTGAGCCATGTTGACAGACCCCCCCTGGTTCCTGGGGTCCTCCAGTGCACCACAGGACACTCCTGCTTCGGACTCCCCACAGGGCCCGTGACCACAGCATGGCTGGCTCCCACTGTATCCCTCCTAGGGCACCTCCATCTCCAAGTGATAGGTCATGACAATGACCTCATCAGAAGAGGTCAACACCTGGCCAGAAGCAGGGGCGCTGAGCTCCTGGAATCTTCTCTACACCCCCTGGAGTGCTCAGGGTGCAATAGCAGGGGAGGTTGTTAGGGGCCTGGAGGATGATCGAAGAGGTCAAGTTCGCAGTGGGCTGGCTAGGGACCACATTCTGATTTGGCTGTAGTTTTGGAAAACACTCTCCAACTCTCTGGGCATCGGCTGTGAATAAAGCACTGCCCCCACTGTGCATGCATGGCCGAGAGCCAGCCTGTTCCACACACAGGCTGGGGCTGCACTGGGAGAACTGCGCTGCCACCCAGCCAGCAGGGGGCCCTTCCCAGACGAAGGGCACACATTCCACCACCATCCCTGCTCAGAAGTGAAACATCTGACCCCTGCTTTTCAGTCCATGAGCCAACTCCAATGCAATACTACCATCAGTCCCAAACTATACTAGTTGTTGCCCAGAGAGAGGAAATAGCCAGTTGGATTTGGGCCTTATAAAATTCCTGAATATCTGTGCCTGTGAGTGTGAGAGTGAGTGTATGTGTGAGCGTGGCCTGCTGGGGGCGGTGGGGCTGTCTCCTCTTCTGTCCAAGGACCCCAGGAAGGGGAGGCCACTGGGCCAAGTGCAAGGGCTGCAGAGGAGTCCTTGGTGTCCTGTCCTCACTCACAGACTGGGGAGGCCACTTTCTTCCTGCAGCAGGGACAATTTCTGCTCCATCCTCTCAAAGGGGGGGCAGAGGTCCTCATACACTGGCTCAGGGTCCAGAGGGTTGGCCCCTCTGGGGACAGCCTTGTGCTGCCTCAGGCGACCTTGGGACTCCAGGGGTTACAGTAAGGGCACCAGGGAAGCTCTGAGATCACAGGAGCTGGCTTCTGGCAGAGATCATGGTAGGCAAGGCATCTCCTTGTCTAATAAGGAAGCTCCTGGTGTCCTGGTCAGGTTAGGGGTTCACCAACACCAAAGGGGAAGGAACATACACTCTAGATTGTGAATAAAGAAGTATTAGTCTTATTTACGCTGCCAACATTGGGTTGTAAAAAAAGCCAGACTTTATTACCAGTGAGAGAAACAGTTCCATTGAAAATGAGAAAGAGGCAGATGCTCAGGTTAAATTATTTAATTGTTTCTGCACTGAATTAATCTTCGGAATTTTTTCCCAAGAGTATTTGTAGCCTCAAGTTATCTCCCTTCCTAAGTGAATGTTACTCAATATAAACATAATTCCTCAGTTAAAAGTATCCTTTACTAATGCTACATCACAAGATTTCCAGGGGTGTCTCAGAACTTGGGAACCCCAGAGGAGTGAGGCTGCCCGACGGGGGGGGGGGGGGGGGGCATGGCGGTGGGGGTGGAGGGTGGCCGCCAGCCTGAGCCCTGCTCCAAGAATGCCCAGGGGACTCTCACCACTCGGGTGGTGGCACGAGGGAGCTGGTAGAACTGGCCCTGCAGATGCAACTATGCACCTCTCTTCCCCATTCCATGCTCAGGGACCTCACACTTATGCCCTGAGATTAGCCACGGTGACAGTATTTCCGCCACAGAAACCAGCAGACCCGGGAGCCAGTTGTTAAGCATTTACCTGCCCATCGCCGAGTAGTGGGTTCTGTGTCCTGAGTCTCCTATGGCTTAAAGAGGTACCAAGCCCAGCTACCTGAGCCCAGGGTCTGTGCCCCATGCACTCCAGCCCAGGCCCTCCTGAGACATCCTTCCACAGATGGAGCAGGAGCGTCACATGTGATAGGGCCCTGGAACAAAGGTGAGCTCTCGCCGAGTCCCCTTATCTCCTGGGCTGCCGTCTCCTCTGCTGAGCCCCAAGGCTAGATAGACCCTGTGCACCCCTGACAAGCTGTCCTGAAGACCACTGTACAAGCAAACAGACCTTGGGGTGGGGGGGGTCCTGGCCCCTCTTGATTCTGGGCAATGAAGCGAGGCTTGCTTCCTGCAGGGAAGGGATGAGTGGGAAGGGCATGCACATGTGTGAAGGGCAAGAGCCGACACAGGGACTGAAATCACTTGGTCAAACTGGGTGTGTTATACCAGTGAAAGGCCGGTGTGTAGTGGACACCTAGGCTCACTTTCCGCCTGCAGCGCATCCAGGTTGAGAGTGCTGAGCCCAGGGGACTCCAGTTGTGTGGGGGCGGGTATGCGGGAAACATTCCTGTGACTGTGGCTTGAGCGTCTGGGACTGGCCACATGGGTGATGGCAGATCTCGGGTGGGCCACAGCCAGCCCAGAGAAAAGGCCCCAAACTCCTTCTGCTCAGACACAGGTGTGCACAGTCCTCTCCAGGCCTCAGTTTCCCCAAATGCAGAATGAAGAGGATAAGTGGTTCATTCAGGTGCACCTTTACAACTTCTGCCATATCTCTGTACTAAACGAACACACATTTCTTCTATGTGTGTCTGTAAAATCGACTATATTTTTGAAAACTTAAATAAATTCATTACAAGACAGCCATAAAAGGAAACCCAGTACTATTTGCCAAACACACACAGACCACAATCCGAACAAACCAGACCAGTGCGTTCAATTCTAGACAGCTATGTGCTTGGAACGTGCCAGAGAGCTGCAAAAGACACAGAACGCCTGGCTGAGCCTTTCCTGGCTACTGGAAACGGAGCCAGCCTCCCCATCAGGAATTCCACAGCGGCTCCGGGACTTCCCTGAGCGCCGAAGGGTGGGGTGTGCCAGTGGGTGAACCAGTGCGGGACACAGGGAGTCTGGGCTATACTCGAGTAGCCCTTTAAGAAAATAGAACAAACTCTTGGACCCTCCCAGGGCACTACTTTGGCTCTAAGACCACCAGTTGGCCCAGGGCCTTGAATGTCACACTGACAAATCCAGTGGGTTTCTGGCAAAAATGCCACCTTTGCCTCATCTGCTTCCCCAGAACTGCCCACAGACAGCCCTCCAAATCACAAAAGATGCTCACAGTCCAGAGAGCCTCACTGAGGGTGGGGCTCTCAGTCCAGAGAGCCTAGACTGAGGCCTACCTGGGCTGGGCAAGGCTGCACCTCAAAGCCCGCTGCCGGCTCCTTGGTTGGTGGTTCCCTTTTCACTTTTTTTTCAGGAGAGCCTGGCCTCAGAAACAAGGCCTGCACAGACTTCGGCCCAGGGCTCCCTGCGGGTGCACCCCACCTCGCAGCCCTCGGGAAGCTAGACAGAGGCCTTTCATGGCTTCAAAAGTTCCACCAGGTCCTCCAGCCACAGGAGGCTGGAGTGGGTAACTGAATCCTACTCAACGAAAAAAAAAAAAAGGCACAGTGACCTTTTGTCCCAGCAGAAGTTCCCAGCTTTCTCCCCAGCCAGCGGAGGCGGCCCAGCCAGGGGAGTAAGGAATTGCAGATGTGCACGCGGGGCCGCGCTGCCTCCCCCATGGCAGGGCTACCTTGCCGGACAGCTGCGGGTCGCAGCGGTATCTAGGAAGCCCAGAGCCAGGCCCCGCTCCAGTTCTGGACCCGCTTCAGTTCTGGACCCGTCCCCCGGCCCAAGGCTCGAGGTCATTGCTGCCTCTTCCCTGCGTTCCAGCAAAGAGACAACAACACGGAATCAACATTTCTAGGGACAGGGGTTCATGTTGGGACGTGAGGAGGGCGCTCTGGTCCATATGGAGAGCACTAGGGGCTGCTCCAGATGCTGCCAGGAGTGCGCAGGTCGGGGGTCACCTCTCCTCGGTGGGCTCGGGGCACTGAGAGCCAGTTGGGGCACTCCGCGCCCGGGACGAGCTCCGGTTTCGTGGGAGACTTGGGGCAAGCAGAGAAAAGAGCCCTTTCTGCTCTGGGGGTGCAGACATCACTATGTTGCAAGCGTCCCGGTGCCGGACAGAACCAATTCCCTCCCCTCTGTGATAGCCTCCACCAAGTGCAAGAGCGGGATTGGGCACTCCCCTCCCCCCACCACCCTGGGACACCCACTCCGGGGAACCAGTCCTATGGACGCCCCCATCCCCCGACGCTTCCTGCCCCCCAGCAACCCATTCTCGGGCTCAGGCGTTGAGAGGCTGGGGCGCCCGAGTCCGCGCCGCCGCGGGGAAGGGGTCGCACTCACCACACATCGTGGCCGCTGGCGGCGTCCTTCGCGCTCCGGTCTCTGCGCTCCTCGAACTCTGCGCACTCGGTGCACGCTGGCGCTCGGGGTGACGGCCTCCGGCCCTTAAAGCCCGCAGCCCTCCGCCAGGGGCGGGGCTGAGGCGGGGCTTCCTCCCCTCCCCGCTCCCCACTGGCCCCCGGTTGTCGTGACGACGGCCGGGATTAGGCCCCTGGAGTCCAGGGAGCTGGCGAGAGGCGGCTCCAGGCGCCAGTCCGGTTGGGGAGAGCAGGCGTCGGCCATCGAGTCCTGAGCCGGGCTGGGAAGAGGGGGAGGGGGCGACAGATTCGGCCTCAAATGCCGAGGAGCGCGGGGCCTTGGGCAGGTGCTTGTTTCTCCATCCGTGAAAGGGGACGACAGCGGGACGCGGCCCTGGCACACGGTGAGGATTAGGACGGCCCGTGTAGGGCGTGGAGCACGTTGCCAGGCGGGACACGCGGGTTCGGGGGTGCGCCCCCTGGCGGCCAGGCTCTTCAGGGCACCTGAGACCCGGCACCAGGTGGCCTTCAAGCTGTTCCCCGCCCTCTAAGCAGAGAACTCCAGTGCCTGGAGTTCTCTGAACAGATGAGAAAACCGAGATTCCTCAGAGACAGAAAGGAACTTTGACAAAATGGGCGGTGGAGGCGGCGGTAGGATCCGAACTCGGTCCCTACTGCAGAGCTGGAACCGAAGAGGGGGGGTTCCCGGATTTCCCGGGTCCAGAGCCGAGCTGGAACGACCCAGGAAGCTGCCTCTTGGCTGCTGTACGGGCACGCTCGCACCGGGCGCGCTCCCCCTCCCCGGGGCCAGGAGCGCTCCCCCGCCCCCACCCCCACCCCCGGCAAAATCCCTCCCGCAGTGACTCACAGAGGCCGGCGCTCCCCGCCTGGTTCCCGGCCGTCCCCTCCCCTCCGCACTGTGCTCCGGGCCTCAGTCTCCCTTGGGAGGTCATGAGGACTGGCCCAACATTTTCATACTTTGAAGCCATCTGGTGTTTTTTTTCTTTACTTAAAAAAAAAAAAATCCTGAAACTCCAAACAGATCCTCCCAGCCCGGTTAGAGAACAAAATGAAGAGTTTTACGTCGTGTCTAGAGTATTTCCTGATGTAATCGCTCTTCACGCGGGCTCTGCAGGCCCTGAGGGAGGAGGTGTCCATGGCACACATTTGCCCATTGAGGAAACAAGCTCCCCGGCGGTAAGGAGGGAGTTTGGCTTAAATTGTCCCGACAGGAGCAACACAGCTGGTCCAGCAGCCTCTGTGCTCAGCTTCCACTTGCAGGGTCACCCTCGTTCCTGGGCAGCAGCATGCCAAGTGGCAGTGGACACAGCCTGGGCCCTCCTGGCACTTCTGAACTGCTGGGAGGCAGACAATTCCAGGTGGCACACAGGGAAGGTCCAGCAGGGCTGATCGGGGTGGGGGCAGGCTCTGCCAGAACGGGGCTGCAGTTGGGGCTGATGCAGGTCAGTGTAGGGCTCGGGGAAGTTACCAGAACAGAGTCCAGAAGGGAGGGATGAACAGGAATGTGCAAAAGTCCCACACTGGGGGCTAGAGCTAGTGGGCAGGACAGGCTGTTCTGCCCCAGGCCAGCCTCCACCCTCTGTGACTGAGGTGAGGACAGGATGATGTCAGCAGCCCTCTGCTAGCAACCAGCCACCTGGACCCCCAAGATTCTAGCAGGGCCCAGATCTGCCTCCCACCCTTCTCTGGGATTCACAACTCCACAGTGGGGAGTGGCATGAATGTTATGACCCCTGCAGAGGTCTCTGAAGCTGCTGCTGGCCCAGTGTCCCCTCTGCTATGGGGACCAGCCCCGGAGAGTCTTTGGGAGCACAGTGGCCAGGGCTGAGCCACACAGCCACTAGATCCCCTGGCATCTGGGTGGGGGAAACTGGCAGAAAAGATGAGCTGGTATCATTTGTGGTGGCACAGCTGGCAGCAGGATATACTGGTGATGCTGGGGGTCCTCTTGTCATTCTCAGAGCCCTGAGTTGGGCCAGGCCTAAAGCCAGGACCCATCCCTGACCTCAGTGAACTCCTGTCTTTGCTTGAGGCACTTGGAGGCAACTTCTTTCATTTGTAACCAAGTAGAGTCCTGGTTCCTCCAACCTACTGGGACTGCAAGCAGAGGTCCAAGGAAGCAGTTAGGCAGCTGGTGGCCCCAGCCCATAAAGTCTTGCAGCCCGAAGCCTCCTCCTTCCCATGAGCTTGTCAGGAACCTTGTGCAGGTACAGCCCAAGCAGCCCCTGGGGTTTGGTGAAATTAAACAATCTGCCCAAAGTCACACAGCTGGGAAGTGGGGGCCGGTCTGGACAGGAGGCCAGGCTTGGCCTTGTCATGAGGGAGGATATGGGACCAGGCACACGTGGCTCCCCAACCTGGCCCACACTCGTGCTTCCAGGAGGGTGAGCCTGAGTAGCGAGCAACAGAGGCCCACAGGGCCTGGTGGGGCAGGGCCAGAGGGCTGTGAGGTCCGGCGTCACGGCTGATCCCCATGGCTGGCTCAGGCTCCACTTTCCAGGAAGTATTACAGAACAGACCCAGGGTGGGGGTGGAGGCTGAATGATATATTATTACCGAATGGACCCACTCTTGTGCTCTAGGGGTCCCCCACCCTGTACTAGGTTCACTTGCCTGCCACCAGGGAAAGATGTCTCTCAATGCCAGAGATTGATGAAAAGGAAAGGGATTATTTATTTAAAGAGTTATACAAACTTAAGAGTAATAACTTAATGTCTTCACTTTAGATCCCAAAGTCCTTTAGAATGCCTACAAACACACAATCCTTCCTTCCCCCTCTGCCCAGTCCGGAGTACTGTATCTCAGAAAAAGAAATAGAAGATAGAAGTCCATGGTGCTTCTCTGCCCAAGCCATGTGGTCCCAAAAAGACCCTTGGTTCTTCTCTGCCCAAGCCTTGTGGTCCCGAAGACATTGCATGACTGCTGTGCCTGGGTTTAAATCCCAGAGCCAATCTTCCTCTGCTGCATCATTTCTGACTCCTCCCACAATAGGCCACAGCTGCCAGCACTCCTGTATTTTCCACCTTTACTGGGCTGCCATAGTAAGTCCAGGCAGGTGTGGCCCTGTGGTGTGGAGCCAATCATCTCCAAGCTCTTCTCAATGGCTCTGCTCCATGTGTCCCATCCCCTAGCTCAGACTTGTGGGAGTGAGGACATCCTATATATATTTTTTCTAATATTTCCTGGACACTGAGTTCTGGACCCCATTACAAATCCCTGTGTGGGCCCCCCCTTTGGCTGCACCCTGTTATAAAATGACTGGACCTCTCTGGCTAGGAGGGTGAGACCACACACTGGGAATTGCAAAAGCAACAGCAGATGTGTCTTTTTCACCTGCAGTTTTTTTTTTTTTCAAACCTCAAGTAAACTTTTATATAGTTGGGAGATTTGCTTACTGACCTGGTTTTTCCCAAGCAACCCAGAGATCTGTCTCTCAACCCTGTACCCCCAGCTGGCTGAGTTCCATGTCTGTCCTGTAGACATGGAGCAGGCCTGCTGTCTCCCTGCCACAGGCCCTGTTCAGCTGCTTTTCCTTGTGATGTTCCCACTGGGCCCTGGGGAGGGTCATGGGGTTTGTGGTGTTAGCCTAGGGAGTTAGGTATTAAAAAAGGAAGAGAGCAAAGGGAATCAGACATTATTAAGCCAAATCGACTAGGGAGCAGAAGCCTACTTGCTTCACCAGGAAGTTAGAGCTTCATATACTCCCCAGGAAACCGCCAGTGGTCCCCAGTGCAGATCACAGTGGGAAGGGATAGGGGAGTCAAGCAAAAGGAAAGCCCATATGTGGTAGGAGCCAAGAAGGCAATCATGAAGGCCTGTCACTCTAGCCTGGGAAAAAGATTGGATTGGGTACAAGCCAACCCTGGAAGATCTAGGAAATAGTGTGGTTAGGGGGTGGACCCATCAGAAGCCCACAAAAGCCTGGAAAGTTGATGGGTTATTTTGAAAGTGCTCCTGACCCTTCCCTGGTCCAGTGCAATACATTCCCAGCTAACAAAGAGCCCTGTCTGTCTCTCCCTTTCTCGCTGCAGCATGGTCCCGCCCTGGGTGCTTTGTGCAACCAGCAGGTCTGACAGCCGTCTGGGGCCCGGGGCACAGAGTCTGCGTACGCTGGCCTTATTTCTGGCCCCGATGAAGACAAAATTGGACTTTTTCCACAGCAGGAGGGATGGAGATGAGACCTTGGAGACCTGCGGGCAGCCTTCTAATCTTACCATGCCACGACTTCCCGTGCGTGGGTCTCTCTGAATGCTTTCCTTGGCACTCTATGAAAGAACACGGTTTCCACCGGCAAGAGTGCTATGGAGAGGACTGCTCTCCACCTCCTGTGGGAGTCCTGACTGGGCTTTTACCCCATTGCCATCAGCGTCCTCACCACCAGCCTCCAGGTGCCCTACCTGGGCATGGCTTCCCGGCAATCGGGGGTGCTCACTTGTTCCTCCTGGTCCTCCCTGCAGCCCTCTGAAAGCAGACATGCCATGCAGACCTCAATGACAGCTCCTTGGGCCCAGAGACCCAGCCCAGAGCCATGGAGCAGAGGGTTTCCCAGGCTTTGGTGGAGGGAAGGTCAAGGGGTGGGGGTGCAGCATGCTGAGGCTCGTAGCTGGGAGCCCCGCAGCTGGGAGCCCCACATTGGATCACTTTGTCTGCGTTGGGAAGAGATTCTGTTGGAGTCCTTGAATGGTGCCCACAGTGCATGGGGTTTGGGGAGCCCAGGTCAGATACCCCAGGTGTCCTGACCCAGATGGTGCCCTGCCCCAGAGCCGCTAACCCTCAGCTCAGACCTCAGATGGGTAGGACAAAGAGTGGCAAGGCAGGAAGCCACCTCATCAGTGCCCCCTCCCTCCTGTGCGGCTGGGGTGGAGTGGATGTTCAGTGGGTGGGGTGCGAAAGGCCCATGGCTAGGGAGAGTCTGAGAGATTGACCAGGGTTCAAGGACAGCCAGAAATGGAGAGCTAGGTGGGAAGCTGAGGCAGGAATTCCTTGACAGAGTAAGGCACTGGGGAGGAAGGCCTCAGAAGCTTGGCTCGGACACAAAAAGAGGGAAAGCTGTGGCTGCCAGACAGCTCTACCCAACCCCAGCCCAGTGTGGGGTCAAGAGAGGGTTGGGTGTGGCCAGCCCCCCCCCACCCGCCCCACTGGCACAGGACAGGGCTGCACAGAAGCACCCACCCTGAGGAGCTCCCAGAGCCAGACCTTGTCACCTGTCACCCCCCTTCAGGGACTGAGGGGGAGGCGGTCTGCCTTGAGGGCGGGCTAGTGTGTTCTTTTTACGGTTGCCAGTTGATTTTTTGAAAAATAGAAGGCTAATTATTAACTTGTATAACTTTTTTCTCACAGAAGAAATACATATTCATTTTAGGAAAAACAGAATGAAAACACTGTCAGTTTTTTACACTTCATAAGCGTTATTCTTTGCACATATAGTCATTATTCCAACAATGATGTGGTTGGGCTGCAAATACTGTCTTGTAGCTACAGTTTGGTTTTGGATGAGAAAGCATTTCAGCTTGCACTGCAGAGCCTGGATCTGGCCCAGGAACACCGCTCTGTCCCTGCTCCGCTGGCACCCTTGCACCCAGGAAAGCCGGGCCTCTGCTCTGCTCTGCTCGGCCAGGAGAGGGCCAGGGTCTGTGTGAAACCAGCAGAAATCAGGATTGCACTGAGCATTGGCTTTGGGACAGTGGTGAGTGGGGAGTACCATCCAAGCCCTGGAGGATCTGGCGAGAACCAGCTGGGGGCACAGTGCCTGCCTTTGCAAGGTTGGGGGGGGTAGTCTGTGGCCCCACCCCACCCACCACTGAAGCTCACCCCACTCTGAACAGCATGATATTTCAGGCTCAATTTTTCAGGCATGTATCTCCTCAGACACAAAAGGGCATGTCTTGGAGTCCTGCCCGAGCTGGGGGAGGCCTCATATTCACGACAATGGGGTGAAATAAAGCTCAGTTGTGATTTATGCCACGAGTGTTCTCGACACTTCCACAGGCCTGCACTATGCTAGGCCAGGGGATGCAGAGTGGAAACCAACCCCGTGTGCATCCTGGAGGAGCTTGTGGTCTTCTCAGGCAAACACACCCACCAGGACACATACAAGGGGGACCTCCAGAAAGCCAGGGTTATCTTCTGGAGGGCGGGCCCCTTGTTGGCTGGCATTGCTGTGAGAGGCTGCATTCCAATTCAGTGAATTCTTTTTGAAGACTCTTTCAATGCATTTGCCCATTTCATGATAGGTGATTTACGAGCACACCTGCCCACACCAGGCTGAGTGTTCAGCAGTTTTTGACCAAAAACTGCATGACCCCCATGCCCCACCCTCCCCGTTCACTCGATCTTTCCCCAAGTGACTTTCCCCTGATGGAAATGTTGGGTAGAAGTTAGCAGAACGCAGGAGGAAGGTGGGAGAGGGCCCACAGCTCTCAAGGAAAAAGCCCATAAAACAACTTTGGTTAATCACCTGCCTCTGGTCACTATCTGTTTTACAAGGGCATCCTTAGTGCTTACAGAAAGAGCCCATAAATAACTTTGGGAAAGTGCCCCAACGTTAACACCTCCTATCACATATTTGCTCTATAGCAAGATGAACAAATGTGGTCTGGAGCAAGAGAAGGATTCTGGATTAACAGCCCTCCACACACACCTACTTTAGGGTCGTCACATTCTTGTCCCCCTGGGGGAAGCTGGCACCACATGTACCCGCCAATCAATGTGGAACTCCCTCACCCCACCCTGCTAATGATATCAGTCCTCAGGACAAAGGACCTGATGCTTTCTGCTGCTGCCCTTGCCTTGCCTTTACCTATGCCCTCTGCCTTCCTCCTCACCTTGGCAAGGCCCGGAATCTTTCATGAGAACGTGTCACTAACAAATTGCCTATAAACCAATCAGCTTGCTGATCTGTAATTCTTTTCTGAGTTACCAAGAAGAACTGAGTTTTTCCCTTAACAAAAAAAGAAATCCTCAGAGGGAAATGTTTAGACAATATGGAAGAGGTGAAACAAAAATGGAGAAGCACTAAAAGGCATCAAAATCTATGAGTTCAAAAACTGTTTTGAGCAGCAGAAAAAGTCTCGATAGGTGTAGTGCATCCAATGGGGAGGACTGTGAAGGTGACTGACGTTTAAACATGTGAGAATAAATCTACAATTTTTTATAAATAAATTCCAGGTTTCTTTGGGTCCCCCTCACACACACAGGCACTTGTGCACACAGAGAGAGAGAAAATAGGGCATGGGTTCTGGTTCTAGATGAATTTTGTAAGTCAAGGAGGTACTCCAAGGGCAAGTGAAGTGGAGAACATTCTGGGCAGAAGGGACAGCGTACATGCAAAGGCCTCGGGGTGGGCAGAAGCAAGTCAGGCACAGGAAGTAAGAATTGCTTTCCTGTGGATCTGCTCCACCTCGTCTAGGGCTAGGGCCCTGGGCCCACACAGGTAATGCAGGCGGGGAGGCTGAGTGGAGATGAGGAAACAATGGGGTGACAGAGAGAGGTGGGGACTGCGGGCACTGGGCTCAGGTGTCCTGATTCCAAGAGAAAGACATGAGGCTGATGTCACCACGAGAAACACTGAAACCTGTAGAAAATTTTCATGAGTTTATTCGAGATAACCTGACAACAATTACTGGAAAGCAAAATCTCCAGGGATGGAGAAAATGCTCCCGAGAATGGCAGTTTTGCACCTTATTTGATACATTGGCATCAGTGGAGAGGATACAAAGGGTTACACGAAATCCACTAGTGACAGATAGATCAGAAATGCAGGAAAAACCAAAGCAGGGTGTCTCTGAGATTGGATAAAACTCCACATGGGTAAACACGTAATACTTTGTTTACACAGGTGGGTAAAGGATAGTTAACAACTAACCTGATACAATAACTAGGAGGGCTCTGTGGTCTCCCTCTGGTGCAGCAACTGTGCCCTGAGTGGTCTGGAAAAAGGAACCGACCCTGACATTCCAAAGTTTGTTATCCTGGATGCAGAATCTGAGACAATACACAGGCTCAGTGAAGGTAAAGATGTGATCTCTGTCAGGGAAGATACAGGCCTAGGACCTGACTAACCGCCAGAATTTGGCTTTTAGTTAGAAAGTTTTAATAATTTCAGACCATCCTAGGTGGCTACTTTGGTCTCTAAGTTTCTAAGGCTGGCACGCAGGCCCCCCTGAGCTTGTCAGGTTTAGTATGTGGCCTCTTTCTCATTCACGCTGGCCAAGGAGGAGAGGTCAACGAGGGGAAGGAGGACCCAGAGCTTATAAGAGGTGTTCTCAAATAAAAAATTCAAGGGAGGTGTTTCCAGTTTCACTTATAAGCAGGTGTTTCCTGGACGGTGCCCCTGCAAGCAGAGCGCTGGGGACAAGGAGCCGCAGGACTTGAGAGCGGGAATGTGGGCACAGTGTAGCCCACAGTGCCTCTCCTTTGCCGGGGCATTTCCTGCGCACTCCCGGAGACAAGATTGTGGCCCGCCGGCTGGGAGCTGGGCCCATGGCTGACAGTGGGGCAGGGACCCAGCAGAGAATTCATCGGCTGAATATTTTAGGGTTATGGGGCACAGAAGATCCGCATTGCGTATTCTTTTGTTTTGCTTATTACAACCCTTTGTAAATGGGAAAGCTGTTCTAAGCTTGCTGGGAATAAGAAACAGGCCCCGGGGAGCTGCCTGAGGCTCTGAGGACAGCGCTCGCTCGGTAGAGGGTGAGGGCACTGGGCCCCTGTGTGGTGCTCCAGTGCACCCGAGCCACACAGTGGGCGGGGCGGGGGCGAGGCAGGTCAGGAGCTCACACACTCAGATGTGCCAGGGGTCGCTGGGGCTTCACAGGGGCTACCTCCGTGGGTAGAGGGCCAGGTCTGGGCACTTTCCAAGAGAAGCGTTTGTGATTGCCCTTCTGCAGGCGATTTGGGAGGGGGGTGGTTCAGAGCAGCTCTGCCCAGGGGCCCCTAGAAGTTGCCCCAAGTGTGTGTGGGGGGGGTGCCCAAGGCTTCCCAGAGCACACCCTCGGGGAGCGGCACTGCAACGCAGCCAAGGGGAGTGCAGAGCTTCCGGGCCACTCCCTTCGTCACCGTGTGATGGGAGAGGTAGAGGTCAGGATCCAGGTGGACCATGCTTGGGCAAGTTTGCATTCTTCTGAGGGGCCTGTGTCCAGCCTTGTCCTCTCTGGTGATTTTGCCTCTGGCCAGGTATTTAAATGTGTCCCTGCAGGTCTGCTCCTCATCCCCTCTTCTGGCCCAGGAAGCGGGCCTTCATTGGGGCCCCTAATGTCCAGCTAGGTACAGCTAGTGGGAGACACCCAGCAGGAGTCAGAGGAGGGCAGGGCTGCTGTCTCCCCAGGGCTCCAGGTTCTGTCTGGGTCCTGCACCTGTAGGTCTTGGGGTGGTTATGCTCTGCCCTGGCACCCCAAGGCTAAGCCAACCCACTGGTCTCTCTTAACCTTGCACACTCCCTTCAGAAAACGCTCTCGGTCACCCTGCCTGAGGGCACAGCCCTGGACTGTCCTGACTTCCACACTGAAGTTCCCTCCTAGTCTTAGGGGACCTGGGACAGGTTCCTGTGGAGATCTGATCCAACCGTCTCATTTGCTGCCTTCTTGTCTACTAAACTGAGATTAGGAAGGTTCCAGGCTGTGTCCCGGACTTCCAGGTTCTCAGGACTGATCAGAAGAGCTAGCCCTGACCTGAGGGGCAGCAGCTGCCTGAGCTGAGTGCGGCCGTGTCCTTGGAGGGCCTTGCCCCCATGCTCTTCTGTGCTCCCCTTGGCTGGCGCTGGCTGTCCTGCCAGCTGGGTTCCCCACCTGGCCCCACAGGTCGCTGAGCACTACCCTTCAGGAAAGAGGAGCTTTTCTGCAATAAAGTGACTGCAGAATGTGGTATCAGGATGTGAGACAGGTGTCCCCGTGGCTAGCCTGACCCCAGTGTGGAGGACCTAGGAGTAGAGATAAAGCAGAAGAAAGCAGGTCTGTGCCCCTGGGTCCAGTCTTGCCTGAAGGCATGCGTGCTGGCTTCTCAGGCACCTTGCCTTGCTCCAGCGGGCAGGGGCCCTGGCTTTCCTGGCTCTCTTGGTCTTTCCCCCAGGGGCCATGGTGCTGGCTCCAGGGTGCTCCCTGGCCCCCCTGCTCACACTTGGCTATGTGTGGGGCTTGCAGGCAGCCTGCCCAGTCACTGAGCAGGGACCCGGGACTGGTAGGTCCTCCAAACACCAACCCTTGGAAAGGCCTGAGTCTTTCAGAGAATGCGGGTGTGATCCCACAACTACCATAACTTGGACCGCCCACCTGTGGAGCACAGGCAGTGGCAGATCTCCAGGATGTCACAGCTCACGGAGCAGCAGGGAGCCTGATGGGGATGTAGGCGTGCTTGCTGCGAGTCCATTTGCTGTCCCGGCACCAGCGCGCTGCATCCAGCACTCCTGACCCCTCTGTGGTGGGCAGCTGTGGGGAAGTCCTTAGCAGAAGTGTCCTGTGGGCTGTGAACTTTAGGAAGACCTCCAAGGCAGTGGGACTTGGGAGAGCGGGGCTCTGGTGCAGGCCTGAGGTGGGAGGGGAGGCAGCAGGGGGCTCTGGCAGGTCATGCCACTATCAGTAGGTGGTGGTGGGGAGAGAGCCAAGGCCCAGCCTCCTTATCCATTCCTGGGGGCAAAAGGAGAGCCATTTGCTGGTCCTCAGAACACAAGATGGCAGCAAGCTAAGGGGGTGGGGGCGAATGTTTGAGCCTTGCTGAACTTGGGGTGCCTGTAGACACCTGCCCCACACTGGAAAGTCCACAGGCTGCTGGGTATGGGTGTGGAGCTTAGAGAGGACCGTGCTGGTGCAGGATTTGGAGTCGGGACTTGGCTTTAGAGGTGGAGGGTGTGGGGGAGGGGAGGGGATGCTGCGGAATCCAGGCCTGGCTTGCTCAGAGTTCTGGTCCCCTTCTGGCTGGCCTGTGACCTCAGTTTCCTCATCTGTAAAAATGGGGCTGAGAAAGCCTGGCTCCCAGGTGGTTCTGAGAACAGACAAGGGTGGACTCTGCAGCTGGGTAGTGTGGTGTAGGCGCGCAGAGGACCCACGGCAGGTAAGCCAGCCGGCAGGGCTGAGGCCAGAGAGGCCGTGAGAGCTGCTGTCCACGGCGAGGGGACAGCTGCTGCTGGTGCCCTGTGAGCTGGACCACAGTGGCCCTAGCAAGGACAGATGGGTGGGGTTCCAGCTAGGGCAAGAAGCTCCGCCGCAGGGTTACTTCTAAGCAGTCACAGGGCCACCCTGTTGGCAGCATTTAGAGCCTGAATGATTTTCTTCTGAAAACACAGCTGGGAAATGAACGGTCACTGTCCACAGAGATGGGTGTTGGCTAGACGGCACTTCTGCCACCACTCCCAGCCCAGTGGGGACTTTGGGGATTGTCTTGCCATCATCTGACCAGAAAATGAGCTATGTGTTGCTTGTCTGTGGACTGCAAGTGAGACGGACCACGTGGGCCATGGGGACTCTAGAGCGCGTAGGCCAGTCCGCCCACTGGGCACGTGTGACTGTTCCGCAGCTCTGCTGGCCATCGGTCTGGCTCTGCTCCTTTGTGTCTATCATGGTGCTAGAGACACCAGTGCCCCACACAAGTGTGCTGACAGAGAGGAACATTGGGATTTCAAAGTGCCTTCTGCATGCTTAAGGCATCCCTTCTAAACTTTTGTCTCAAATAAAGCCATCAACGTCCTGTTTTAACAGCCTATCTCCAGCTCTTCATTCGCAGCAGTTCCAACACTTCCTTCTCCGAGTCGTCGTTAAGTTATCTTTCAAAGAAAGAAAGGATTCCAGATTTTAAGTAACACATTGGGCTGCCGTCAAGGCCAACCCAAAAACCCCACGCAGGGCGGCATGGTCCTCGGGTGCACACCCAGGACTCGCCTGCACCACGCATGACTCGCCGTGTGACCTCAACAAAGCCCGAACTCGTCTCCACCCTCTGCAATGAGGGCATGGGCCACACTTGACCACAGCGCTATGCAGGCATCCAAACATACTCAGCATCTGAGCTGGTGTCCGCTCTGAGCAGCAGCAAGCTGGCAGTGGACAGCACGGGTCTGACAGTGGAGTGACACATTCTGACAAGTGTCGCTCTAGGGTCATCACTATTCTTGGGTCATGGTTGCTATAGCAACCAAGGGTCACAGCCACCCGGTGCTCCAGTGTCTCGCCCTTCACCTGCACTTATCTCATGCCACCACCAGCCATCCTCTGGGGAAGCACAGTGCTACCGCATGCCCGACATCCCCTGTCCCTTTCCCCTGCAGGGAGGGGTGACCTGTGTGCCCCTCAAACAGGTGAACAACAGAATCCCATTTTCGGGGTGTGTGTTATGAGGCATATGCAGCTAGGGTAATTTGAGGATGATTTAATAAAACAACTCTGTCATGGTGTGGGGAAGGTACACAAGGGAGAGTGACACTGAGGTGTTGCCCACAGGGACACCACGGTGCTCGAATGGGAGACCTGAGGAGGAGGGGCTGTGCGGATCGGGGCAGGGCACACAGCCAGCCAGGTGGCTCTGCGGGAGGCGACTGGGAGGAAGGGAACGCCCCTCTGTCCATCAGCTCCCCGCTGGGCAAGGCCTGTCCGAGTGTGGCTTCCTGAGACGTCAGGCACCTGGGCAAACCCACCAGACTTTCTCATTTCTTACTCTCCTGTATTCCTGCCTAGAGATTTGGGTTTCCTATGACTTTTTCTGAAACTGGAAGATATTTAAACTGTGCCTGTGGTGGTATTTCTTTGCACGCTCTCCATATCTTGAAAAACTCAAGTCAGGGTCAGGTGCGCACGTGGTTTAAAGCCCGTGCCCAGCACACCCTGTCTGCAACTACGCGCCTGTGCATTTCCCTCCGTACCGCAACGTGTCAACATACCAGCGACACTGGGGTCAGCCCAGAGCTGTGCGCTGGCCGAGGGACAAGCTCACACCAATTTGAATCGTTCATTCCCAGGGGTGCCCGGTGCCCTCCCCATGTCCCCCTCTGAGAGGTCTTCTCTGGCAACCTCCCCAGGGCAGCGAGCCCCTTCCCCCTCCCCTCTCCCCCACCCACCAGGTTCGAAGCAGAGAGAAACACCGTCCCAGTGGCTGGGCCGCCAGGGCCCAAGGACATGAGTGGTGAGGGCCCTGCTTGTCCCTGTGTGGCCTGTGCTGGCCTCAGGCGCAGGACAGGAGTGGCGCTGTGGGAGCTCTCTGTGACGCTCACCCAACTGTGCACACAGAAGAGCTGCAGACTCAGAACTCGCCGGGCGGTGGGCGTGTTGTTAGAATGTAGGAATGGTTTTCTTGAATTTATTTTCGTGGCTACCTTCTATTTATGGAAAAAGGAGTCTAGTTTTATATTTACATTACTGATCTAATACTGCATTTTAAAGTGCTTCTTTAAATGGAAACACGGAGGGACATTTTTTCTGAAAAAACAGGAGGTGAGAAAATATAGCCAAACCTGGATATGGGCAGGTCCTATGAACCTGGGGGTCACTTGAGGGGCTGTGTCTTGGAGCAACCCCCAGGCCTGTCTCCCTACCCTCTCCCTGGCCCTGCTTGGGGTCATATCCATTTCCCGTGGCCGCCTTAACTGTTACAAAATGGGTGACTTACAACAGCACGCATTTCTTCCTACACAGTCTGGAAGCCAGAGGCCTGGAATCTGTTCTACTGGGCACCAGGGCTGCGCCCCATCCCAGGGCTCACGGGGCAGACCCTTCCTGCCTCCTCTGCTCCTGGAGGCTCCGGCTTCCTTAGCTCTGGCTGTAGCCCTTCCATCTCTGCCTCCATCTTCACACGGCCTTCTCCTTGCCCTGTGCCTCCTCTGTGCGTCCCTTACCAGCACCCCCTCCATTGGATTGGGGGCCCAACTGGGTATATCCAGGATGATCTCATCTTGAGAGCCTTAATTACATCTGCGAAGGTTCTTTTTCCAAAAAAAATCACATTCGCAGGTTCTAGCACATGGACACACCTTTCAGGGGACTCCACCGTGGAGGGTCCTGTCCCTCCTCCACTCAGCCCCTTCCCTGCTCTTCCTGCCCCTTTCCCATCACCATTTCACTGCAGCCACGGAGTGGCCAGCCCCCAGGTGTTTCTAGAACGTGATGGGCTCGTTTCCGCACACACCACTCCCTCTGCCTGCACAGCCTCCCCTGGAATCCGTGGGACCCTCTCTCACGTCTTCAGGTCCTTGCTACCCTGTCACCTGAGAGCCATGGTTAATAAGGCAGTGGCCTGCCCACATGCGGCTGTCCCCTGCCCTCCTCCCAGCTTGAGGTCTTGACCTCAGGCCACATGCACTCCGTCTCCCTCGAGACCTTTCAGCTCCACGAGGGGAGGGACGTTTGTTTGTCTGTCCACTGCCTCGGGTTCTAGAATGGTGCCTGACCTGTACTGGCTGCTGAGTAAGCATGTTACTGAACAGCTGGGGGGCTGTTGGGATGGAAGGTACCATGAGATCAGGGAACCCTGTAGCCACCCCAGCCTGAAGCATAGGGGTGAGACCCGAACCCAGGACCTGCAGCGTCTGGTTGGCCACCAAGTCTAACTGTCCTTGTCTCCATGTGGTTGATAGCAGACTCTTCAACCACCTTTTGCTTGAGACTCGAATCTTGCTTCTTTAATTTTTCTTAGAATGGAGGAGAGGGAGAGAGTCCATCTGTTTAAACATTAAGACACTTCCCAATGATTTCTTGTGCTCCATTTTAGGTACCCCCCAGCCCCCCTCCACAAGAAATAATCAGGGGTTTACCTTTGAACATAACTCTCTGTTTTTCACTTATTTTCACAAAAGGATGATTCACTGCAATCAAAGCCATACAGAAACAATAAATAAGAAAATTCACTAAGTACTTTCAAAGGTCTTTTTCAGAAGGAAGGAGAGTGAGTGGTTCTGCTTCCTGTGGTTCTGTCTTCAGGGCAATCTGTGAGCCAAGCGAAGCATCTCAGAGAACCCTAGAGCCATCCTGGGGAACCCCTGTCCTGGAAACCGATGCCAGCCCTCGCCAAAAATCCAAAGATGAAAACAGAGACCAGCCGGAAACTTGGAGCGGCGAGTTCCTGCAGCGAGCTCCTCTGGCTGGTGGCGCCTCAGCTGGGCCAAACCCTCCCCTCCCTGGTGTGGAACCCGAGGTTCGGCCTTCACTCGCCTTGAGGAGGAAGAAAAGAAACTTCATTCAGACAAGCTCATCCACCTGCATCTTGCAACGGTGATTCTGCTTCCCGTGCCCATGAACTTGAACAGGAAGGCACTGGGAAGGGTCTGCCTCTGTGGGTCGGGAAGGGATGCTGCCAGGAATGTGCTGGAGAAAGGAGTCAGCACCTGGGGGTGCTGCAAGTCTCCCATGAAGGCGGCCACTCTGCGGCCCCTAAGCTGACCTCCCCGCCCACCTCCCAGGTTCTCAGAGGGCCCTCAGCAGGAGCACACTTGGACCCTCGCCCCTCCCCCTCCTTCCCAGGACCTGCAAGCCTGATCAGACAGTGTTGGCCCTGGCAGTCCCTGGCTTCTGAATTTCATAGGCGACCTTGGTCCTGAGACATAGCTTCCCCTCTATGCAGTGAGCCGATAGCCCTGCAGTGGGCACAAAGCACCTGCCTCAGGCCGGCTCTCTCTCCCTGTTTATCCCCTTGCACAAGAGCTCAGGTTGGTCACCAGAACCTTTGACTTCTCATGCTATTTTTCTAGGTTGTCATAGGGACTGGGCAGTGCCCTCAGCCCGCAGCCCCCTGGGCAAGGCCCCAGCATCCCTCCCTAAGGCCCCTTCAGCCCGCCCTCAGATACCCCCCCAGAAGCTACCTCTATACCCCATCTCGGGGGGACCACCTCCCTCAATGCCTCAAAAGGGCCAGAAGGGTCTCAGGAAGGCTGCGGAGCTCTGCTCCTTCCTACCAGGTACCCCGTAGAAAAGTCCCTTGACCTTTCTGAGCCCTGTGTCCTCCTCTGTGGAGGACCAGTGGTTATATCCCCTTTACAGAGCTGTGGCCACTTGGCTTGTGGGCACCCTCATCATAGCTGGCCCACAACTCTCCCCCCACTGGGCTGGCTCGAACCCCTTTCTTCTTTGCAATGTGCTCACCTCACATCCCCCAAATCCGCACATGCTTTCACTCCTTCCCAGCCCCAGGACTGGGGACTCTTTCATGGCCCCCACCCACCGCTCTGCTGGCCTTTGCAGCTGGGCACACACAGGAGGTGAGTCCTGCCATCCACTGATGACTTTGGGCGCTGCCTGATGCACAGCTGAGCAGTCAGACCAGCAGGGGTGGGTGGGTGGGGTGGGGGAGAGCAGGCCACTCAGAAGGGAGCAGGTGCTGCAGAAAGGGCCCCATGGTAAGGACACACCCATCTGCTGGAGCTGGGGCTATGCCCTGGGGCCCCTCCCCATGCCCTCTCCCTGCTGACACTGCCCTGTGTCCCACATGGCCTTCTAATGGGCCTGCCCAGCGCTGCCCAGGAGCTTACCCTTGCGGCCCTGCTGTTCAGACTGAGTGCCTGCAAGAAACACTCCCCTACACCCTCCCGCAAGACCTGATCCCACTGTGTCCAAGGCCATTGGGCCCACAGATCCTGTCCTCACCAGGACTTCTGGGGTCTCCTCTTTGGACAGGGGCACCTGTGGGCTACTTTGGCCCCAGGCTATGGCCTACAGGGGTCTTGTGAGTGAGACCTTTCACTCCTCCAGTATCAGATCTCCCCATCTGGGCAGGGGGCCCTGCACCTCAAGGCCTTCCCACCTCCACTGCCTTCAGACTCCTGGCCCCAGGCAGCAGAGTGTGCACCAGGGGTGTGGAATAGGGAAGGGGCAGCAGCAAACACCCTGTGCACCCCGTCGCTTGCCCAGCTCTGTTTGTGAGGTCAGCCCTCTTTGAACCCCAGGAGGGGGGATTGCTTCCCAAAGGAAAGCTGGCCGGGATGACTTTCACCCCAAGGAAGGTGTTGTTAAGACTAGTTTGTTGAGTCTCCAGAGCGGATGCAAAAGGAACTGTTTGCTGTGATTCCCTGGAGTGTGACCCTCTTTCTCTTGATGTGGGGACTCTAGAAGAGAGCTCTGTGGGGAAAGGATGTGAGTGTGGAACTGTCTCACTGTTTTATTAACATGAGAAAAGAACCTGGAGGAACTGAGGTCACTACAGAAATAAGAGCAGAGAGAAAAGCGTTGGGCTCTCAGTGAGACTGCCAGAGTGGCTGGAGCAAACCTCACCTGAAGTCTGTCGCTGGGCTTTTCAGCGGCATGATCAACACATTTCCTTTGCTTTAAAAAATCCTTTTATTTATTTATTTTTAGAGAGAGGGCAAGGGAGAGAGAGAGAGAGAGAGAGAGAGAGAGAGAGAAACATCAATGTGTGGTTGCCTCTCGCTCACCCCCTACTGGGGACCTGGTCTTCAACCCAGGCATGTGCCCTGACTGAGAATCAAACTGGTGATCCTTTGGTTCACAGGCCAGCACTCAAGCCACTGAGCCACACACCAACCAGGGCCCTTTGCTATTTGAGTCACTTTGATATGCTTTTTTGCCACATGTTCTCATCCCAAAAATTCCTCACAGAGAAAACCTTGCCCTCCCAAACATGGCGAGAAGTGGGATGTGCAGGCAGCTGGATGAAGCAGAAGCTCTTATCTGGGAGTGGAGGGCAGGGCCAGAGCTGCTGGGGAACACCAGTGCAGGGGAAAACACCTTCCTGGTAAGGGTCAGTGTTCCCATCAGAAGGAGGTGGTGTCTCTGTGACAGTGCAGACTGGGTCAGACCCCCAGCCAACAGTGTCAGTGAGGCGTCTGGGGTCGAAGAGGATACAGAAGCCCCTACATCCTCAGGCTTCGGGTAAAGGGCTGCTTGGGGCTTTTGAACACTGAGCACAAGACAAGGAAAACTCGGTGAGCACGTACAAGGCAGCCCTTGTTCTGACATGTGCTGGCCTTCCGGGGCCAGCAGCTGGCTGCAGATGGCTAACACGTCATCCCTGGGCCTCGGGTCAGGACCTGCGATCGCAGGTTACTATTCCTCTGGTGGACATACCAGGCTCTTTGAAATGAAGTCAAGCCTTGGGTACCCACTTCAGAGCTGGAGGCACAGGTCTGGCTGGGGTCTGGCCGCAAAGGAGCTGGATTTGGATAAATTTTGAAGACATTCATGGCATTTATGTCCCAAGAAGCCTAGGTTTTGGATGTCTGAGGCAACCCTGTGAAGAACCCTGTCTTGGTTAGTCTTGGGGCTCCTGGGACAGTGTGGCTGATGCTCGATGCATTTTTATGTGGGCTGCATGACTATAGAACATAGGTCCGAGGCTCGCCTACAGTTTCCTCACCTTCTCTCCTCGGGGTAGCTGGCCTGCTGCAGGCAGTAGCAGCTGGCCACAGCACCTGGCTGTGTGGGAGGCTACACAGCTACTTCTATCCTTGGAGTAAAGCACACTGAATCCTTTGTTACTTCTCTCAGCTGGGAATCACATCCAGGAAGTTACAGTGGCCTACCAAGGCACATATGCATTTCTGTGTCACAAAAATGCAGTCTGCACCCAGGTAAGCTATGTTTGGGGTGGTGGCTCCATGGTGTCACCAAGATCTGGGTTTCTCCCATCTTCCTGCTCCACCATTCTCAACATGGAGCATTCATCCTCAAGGTCTCAAGGGGGCTGCTGGGCCTTCAGCCATCATGCCCAGTATCTACATCAAAAGAAAGAAATGAGAGGATGGTAAGGAAGAGAAATGTGAAAGTGCAGATTTATCGAAAGGCCCACATAAACTTCCACTACAGCTCCTTGGCCACCTCCAAGTGAGGCTGGGAAATGCAGCTTCTCATACCATGGAGCTGGAGTTTCCCCATGGAGCACCCTCAGGAGCAAGGCAGGCTCCTGAGTCTGTTCTCTAACTCCTGCACTGCACAGCCTTCCAAAAGTAATGGTGTAGAATTAGAATTTTGTTTCTACTTTATTTGTATGATTACATTTAGTTTATGGAAAGTTGATAAAAATTGAAACCAGCCATTATATATTGTTATGTCTTATTTATGCTATATTATTCAACCATTACTTGCTCATTTTGTGTGTGTGTTTATACACTGTTCTATTTTTCTTTTATTCATTGCTTTATTTTAGAATATTTAAACATTTATTATTTTATTTCATTATTGTAGAAATATCTTTATAAAAAGTGTCCTTAAACACCTCACTGCGTGCATTACAGAATGTACGTCACTGCTATTCACCAAGCTGACACCGTGCAGAGCGCGGCGCGCGGCAGCGCACTGGAACTGCCCCTGTCAGAGGCGCCTATGCACTTTGCCACATTTGTTACAGAACGTGCGTCACTGCTATTCCCTGAAATGACACTGTGCGGAATGCGGCATGCGGCCGCGCACTAGAACCGCCTCTGCCAGAGGCGCCGACAAACTTTGCCACATTTGTTACAGAATTTGCGTCACTGCTATTCACCGAGCTGACACCGTGCTGAGCGCGGCGCACTAGAATAGAACTGTCCCTGTCAGAGGCGCCCATGCACTTTGCCACATTTGTTAAAGAATGTGCGTCACTGCTATTCCGTGGGCCGACACTGTGCCAACGCATCTTGCAAGTGGTTAAACTGTTACATGTTATACTTTATTTTATATTTACATATCTTTTATTGTATATAAAATACCTGACAGAGACAGAGAGAGACCAAACAGGACCAGAAATGAAATTATCCAAGTACAGAGAACATTTACACAAGGGAGGAAAAAATCTCTTGGCTATATCACGACATACACCAAGGCATTTAACACAACTCAGCAAACATTTCTAATAAAAATTCCAAATTAAATAAGAATAAAATAAAATAATGATCACTAAAAGAAACACATTTATCAGATCCAACAGCAAATATAATACTAATTAAAATTTGGGTTGTGAATATGCACATGTTGCAGGGGGTGGGGGGAGAGAGAGAGCAGAGAATAGATGTGAGCTGCCATTAGGAAGAGACCCAGACGATATAGAAACACTATGAGCAAGAGCATCGAAGAAGTGGACATCTGCTATCACCATCAAGTTCAAGGACATTTTATTTTACAAATTTTATATATTTTTAATATTTTGGAAAACAGTCCAAATTATCTTTATTTGCAAAAGAAATTATTGTATATCCAGAAAGCCAAGACATTTTTGGAAATAGACTTCTAGGATTGATACGAGATTTTAAGGTGGCTGATAATATGATACATATTTTTAAAAAATCAATGTTTCCCTCTAAAATAGCTAAAAATGAAAACAAAAAATGCATTCACAATAATATAAAATCTTAGGGATAATTTTAAAAAGAAAGATACAAAACCTGTATGACTAAAACTATAAAATTGAGTAGAAAGACCCAAAATAAAAGCTTAGCAAATAGAGAAAAATTAAAATTTTGGATGGGAAAAGACATCATCAAAACGACATTTTCTCCAAATTCAAATATTAATTTAATGTATTTTGGCCTTTTTGGGCTGAGGGACAAGAGATAGGAGGGGAGACAAAGAGCTGGACAAAACGATATAAAAATTTTTAGCAAAGAGGAAATTATTACTTTAAAAAAAAGAACAGGGCCTCTCCTCCTTCCCCTGCCACCCCTCTCACCCTGAGGGAGCAGGAAGAACACAGCGCCCATCACAGTGAAGCAATCCCAGCATGAGGCTGGCCCTGCTGATGTTCAGGGGCGGCCTCCCCAGCATGGAGCAAGGTGTGGTGTGACACGGGGGAGCCTTGCCCACACCCTCTGCAGTGCTGCTCTTCACGCAGTCAGGCGCACAGGTCGTGATCCCTATCTCCAGGCTGTAACTGCCTGTCAGTTGTCTGTCTATTGTAATTGTTTCCTACGGCTGCCATAGCACATTACTGCAGTCGGAGTGACTGAAAACAACAGAAGTGTGTTCTCTCACAGTTCTGGAGGCCAGAGTCAAGGTGTCAGCAGCGTTGGCTCCTTCTGGTGCATGTGCAGGAGAATCCCCCCGTGCCTCTCCCAGTTTCCAGTGGCTTTGCCGAGCCTTGGTGTTACTTGGCTGGTAGGTCACTCCAGTCCCTGCCTCTGTCTTCACATGATCATCTACCCTCTGTGTCTCTCCGGGTGTACTCTCCTTTCTGTCTTAGTAAAGACACCTCTTATTGTATTTAGGACCCACCCAAATCCAGGATGGTCTCATCCCAAGAGCTTTACCTTAATTACATATGCAAAAGGTTTTATTTCAGTTAAGGTCACAGTCTAAGGTTCCGGGTGAACATATATTTTGGGGGAGGCATTCAGCCTGCTATAGAACTGTAGCAGGCAAGTCAGTCATACTGGCTGCTGCACACAAGTCCCCCTTCCTGTGAAAAAGATTGTACCAGCATCCTTCTGCTCAGGGAGAGAGTATGTTGAGCATAATGGGGTAGGGTTGGCCCCAGACTCAAGGGAAGCCATTGGGTTAGGAAGACTGTGATGTTGAATAGGCCAATTGACTGGCTCCTTTTACAATTTGGGTTGAGAATAGGTACACGACAGAAGAGAAAGAGAGAGAGAAGAGGAGAGATGAGAGTTGGCATTAGAAAGAGACCAAGATCATATAAAAATACTATGTATAAAAATATCAAAAATTTTAATGAGCCCTGGCAGGTGTGGCTCAGTGGATGGAGTGCCAGCCTGTGAACCAAAGGGTTGCTGGTTCAACTACCAGTCAGGGCACATGCCTGAGTTGCAGGCCAGGTCCCCAGTAGAGGGTGAGCAAGGGGCAAGCACACATTGATGTTCTTCTCCCTCTCTTTCTCCCTCCGTTCCCCTCTCTCTAAAAATAAATAAATAAATAAATAAATAAATAAATATTTTAATGAGAGAAGTACAAGATATTTACACTAAAACCTACAAAACTTTGCAAAAGGAAATTAATAAGTATCTGAATAATGGAGAGGTATGCCATGTTCATAGATTATAAGACTCAATATTGTTAAGATGGCAATTGTCCTTAAACTGATTTGTAGGTTCAATGCTATTCACATAAAAATTTCAGCAAGCTCTTTTTGTAGAAATTGATAAACTATTCTAATATATATATATATATATGTATAAAACAAGCTAAGACAAACTTAAAAGATTATGTGATATCAAGATTCCCACAAAGCTACAGTAATTAGGATGCTATGGTGTTGGTGTGAGGGCGGACAAACAGTCCAATGGAAAGAATACAGAGCCCAGCCACAGACTCACACGCACAGTTAGCATTCCATATCCATGGGTTTCACATCCATGAATTCAACCAATGGCAGATCAAAAATATTTGAAAAAGTATTTTTCATTGTTGCTGATGTGTACTATGGAGTTAGGTCCACAAGTTGCATCTGTACTGAACATGCACATATTTTTTAGCTTGTCATTATTCCCTAAACAATACAGCATAGCAATTTATATAGCGTTTCCATTGTATTAGGTATTATAAGTAACCTAGAGATGATTTAAAGTATGTGAGAGGTTGTGCATAAGTTATATGCAAATAATACACCATTTTATATAAGGGACTAGAGCACCAGTGGAGCTTGATATCCTTGGGGAGATTCCTGGAACCGATTCCCTATGGATACCAAGGGATGACTGTATAGAGTCACATGATTTTCACCAAAGGCACTAGCGTAACTCAATGGGAAAAGGAAGGTATTTTCAATAAATGGAGCTGGGTCAACTGGAAATCCACATGAAACAAGGGACCATGATCTCTTACCTTGCACCATACAGAAAAATTATTTTGAAATGACTCATAGACCTAACTGTGAAAGATAAAACAATAAAATCTCTAGGAGAAAAAAAATATCTTCATGATCACAGAGTAGACAAAAATTTCTTAAACTGGATGTAAACAGTAGTAATCATAGAGAAAAAGTAACAAATTTGATTTCAATAAAATGGAAAACTTTTGCTGACCCACAAATACCATTAAGGAAGTGAAAAGTAAGCCACAGACTGGGAGAAAACGTCCACACTCCATGTATCTACATGTATCTGACAAAGGACAGGAATATATTAGAATATCTTGAACATAAATAAAGCTCCTACTCATAAAAATGATAAAACCTGGAAACCAGGGGACTTCCAGTCTAGATGGAGGCATACGTAGATACACTTTGCCTTCTCACACAACCAAAAGAAGGACTACAACAAATTTAAAAACAAAAATAACCAGAACTGCCAGAAAATCAAACTATAAAAGTCCAACGAACGAGAAGTTAAAGAGGAAACATTCATCCAGGATGGTAGGAGGGACAGAGATGGGCAGCCAGAGTGCAGAGGACTTGCAGCAAGGCGGTGGCTGGAGGCCTGCGGAGGGCAAGGTAGTAGCTGGCAAACTGGGTGGTCCCACATTTGTATGCGGATAAACCAGGATGAACAACTGAGGAGCTAGACTGATGGTGCAACCCAGGGGTCCAGCACAGGGAAATAGAGCCTCAAAACCTCTGACTGTAAACACCTGTGGGGGCTGCAGCTGTTGAGGAAACCCCCAGTCTCCCAGGTGAGTTCATTGGAGAGACCCACAGGGTCCTAGAACATACACTGACCCACCCACCCAGGAATTGGCACATGAAAGGGCACAATCTGCCTGTGGGTAGAGGGGAAAGTGACTGAAAGCTCGCAGACAGCCAAGTAAGCACCATCGTTCCCTCTCTGACCCCTCCCCCACATGCAGCACCACAAGGCAGCGGCAATGCAGGTTGCTCCTGTAAGGCTCTGAATACTTAAGGCTACGCCCCTTACAGTGTAACAGGTGTGCCTCGACAAAGAAATATGGCCCAAATCCAAAAATAAAATTAAGCAATGAACAGATAGCCAATTCATCAGATGCAGAGTTCAAAACACTGGTAGTCAAGATGCTCACAGAAATGACTGAGTATGGTTGCAAAACAGAAGAAGAAGTGAAGGCTATGAAAAGTGAAATAAAGGAAAATGTACAGGGAACCCACAGAGAAGAGAAGGAAACCGGGACTCAAATCAATGATTTGGAACAGAAGGAAGAAAGAAATATTCAACCAGAACAGAATGAATAAATAATAATTCAAAAAATGAGGAGAGGCTTATGAACCTCTAGCACAACCTTAAATGTTCCAACATCTGAATCATAAGTGTGCCAGAAGGAAAAAAGAGAGAGAAATTGACAACTTATTTGAAAAAATAATGGAGAACTTCTCCAATTTGGCAAAGGAAATAGACTTCCAGGAAGTCTAGGAAGCTCAGAGAGTCCCAAAGAAGTTGGGCCCAAGGAAGAACTCACCAAGGCACATCATGATTACATTACCCAAAATTAAAGAGAAGGAAAGAATCTCAAAAGCAGCAAGAGAAAAGGAGATAGTTACCTACAAAGGAATTCCCATAAGACTATCAATTGACTTCTCAAAAGGAACCTCGAAGGCAATATGGGGCTAGAAAGAAACATTCAAATTCATGAAAGGCAAGGACCTACATCCAAGATGACTCTACCCAGCAAAGCTATCTTTTAGAATGGAAGGGCAGATAAAGTGCTTCTCAGATAAGGTCAAGTTAAAGGAGTACATCATCACCAAGCCCTTATTATATGAAATGTTAAAGGGACTTATCTAAGAAAAAGAAGATAAAAATTATGAACAGTAAAATAAGATAAAAATTATGAACAGTAAAATGACAACAAACTCACAACTATCAACTGAACCTAAAATAAAAACAAACTAAGCAAACAGCTAGAACAGAAATGGAGATCACTTGGAGGGTTATCAGCAGAGAGGGGGAGGCGTGAAAATGAGGGAAAAGATATAAGGAATAAGAAGCATAAATTGTAGGTACAAAACAGACAAGGGGAGGTTAAGAATAGTATGCGAAATGGAGAAACCAAAGAACTTAGATGTATGACCCATGGACATGAACTGAAGGGGGGGAATGCTGGTGGGAGGGTGGGTACAGGGTGGGTACAGGGTGGAGGGGAGTAAAGGGGAGAAAAAATGGAACAACTGTAATAGCATAATCAATAAAATACACTTAAAAGTAAAAAAATGAAGTATCTCTTGAAACCTTTAAAAAATGATAAAACCAAATAAAAAGTGAAAAGAAATGTTTGAATAGGTACTTCACGGAAGAGGATACCCAAATGACCTACAAGCATATATACAGATGCTTTGTTTCATTAGTCATCAGGAAAGTACAAATTAAAAGCACAGTGAAATACTACCCTGCATCCCTAGTTGAATGGCTAAATGGCTGAAGACCAACCACAGCAAGGGCCGAGGAGACCGGGACAGTGGACCTCGAGTGCATTGCCAGTGGTAGTGGATAGCGGGCCGATTGCTTTGGAAAAGTGCTTGGCAGTTTCTGCTGGTTAAACCTACTGCTGCTCTGCAACCCAGAAGTCTTGCTCTAGGCCTGTCCCAGAAGTCTCGCTCTAGGCCTGTCCCTGAGTGAAACAAAACCCTAAGTGCATGCAGACTAGTAGGAGAATGTTTATACGGCATGGCTCAATTTACATGAAGTTCAACAACAGTCGAAACAAAGGTGTGATGCTAGAAATCAGAACTGTGGTTGCCTCTGGGGTGTGGGATGCGTGTGTATTGACTGGGGATGGGCTTGAGGGGACTTTGTGGAGTGATGCAAATGTTCTTTATATTGATCTGGGGGAGGTCACATAGGTGGGGCAGAGCTTAAACCTTACCACCCATGTACTTAGGTGAGGGAGAGAAAGGAACATCAGTGTTTGAGAGAAACATCGATCTGTTGCCTCCCGTACACGCCCCAACTGGGGATCCAACCCCCAGCCTAGGTGTGCGCCCTGACCAGAGATCGAACACACAACCTTTTTGGTGTACAGGATGATGCTCCAACCACCTGAGCCACCCGACCAGGACAGCTAGCAAAGTGTTTCAACCCTTGTGAGTGTCAGTGCCCTTAGGTAGAGCAGGTGTGAAGAGTATCTAGTCTGTGAAGTCTGTGTCTCTCTCCATTCTGTGGTCCCTGCAGGCATTTTGCCTCAGGGGTCAGCCCTGAAGGTGGGGGAGGTGGAATGGGGGCCCCTCCTATTTTCAGCAGGGAAACTCAAGGGTCTGCTTGTTCCCTGGTGCTGTCCCCTGCCAGCCCCTCGCCCCCACCTGAGCCTCGTGGGCTCATAACCTCCCTGTCCCCTCCCTAGTGCTCCTTATTTGAGAATTTGTCTCTGGGCCCTGCAGGTCCTTCTCTGAGAGGCCCATGGCCAGGAAGGCAGGATGGGGTTGGCCATCACCCTCTCCACCCCTGTGGTCCCGGACCCCAGCCAGTCCAGCTTGGCCTGCCCTGTGCTCCTTGCAGAGAGGCTGAGCGGCAGTGGGGGCACCCCCCAGCCTGTACTGGGCCAGGCCCAAGTGGACAGCTGCTAGGAGGCTCTCCCTCCCTAAGGCCAAAGTGCTTCCCTGAGCTCCTGATGCAAAGGGCAGACAAAGAGCTCTGACCCCATCATCCCTGCCACAAGGGGCGGCCAGCGTGACAGTGTGTGATGCCAGAGGGTAAGTCAGAGGCCGACTGAGCAGGGGAAGTGCTGTGTAGAAGGGCAGGGAGGAAATGACGGGCACTGTGTCAGAGCCTCGTAAACAGCATGACTTCACACTTGTCCCACACACACCCCTCTGAGGTCATACAGACCCCTCCCGTCCCCTGGGCCTTCCTCACACAGGCCCTGACGCCATGAGACCATGCGCTTCTCGAGGTGGGCCTGTCACTTGCACAAGGGCCGGAGGCATGTGGCCACCCGGAAAGGACACGCTGGTCCTGCCCCACGAACTGTGGAAGTACCCGGCCCTTCTCTGTACCAGGCCTTGGCTGGGGACAGAGGGGATGGTCTTGCCTCCATCCCTCAGGGCCTGGTGGGGAACATGGCCAAGTGAGAACCCCATGGCTGCCGGATGGGATAACCTAGCAACGTCCAAGGCCCTGGGGACATCCAGCAGAACAAGAGGTTTCTTCTGCTGGAGGGTCAGAGAAAACTTCTGGGAAGAAGAAACTTTTGGGAACACCTGACCTGATGGGTGAGGTCAGTCAATTTGCCTGCCCATGCTAGGTGATTAGGTGTTTTTTAGGCAGTAGAGCAGACCTGCAAGGGAAGGAAAGGGCCCAGGTTGCTGCCAGGTTTGAACAGACATCCTCCTTTGGACATGCTGAGGCCTCATCTTCCCATGGTCTTCTCTGGCCAATGCCAAGATGGTGCCCCTGTTCCAGCAGGGCTTGGGGTAACTGGGCCAGCCCTCTGGGGCCAGAGTACCAGGAAGGGAGCAGTTCTCTCAGGGGGTGGGGCAGGCTGGAAACCTTGGGAAGGAAGGAAGACAGTAAGTCTTGTTGAATCAAATGAATGAATGAATGAACCAACGGTGTCAAAGGCCCCCAGCCAGAAGCCTCTAGGAGCATACAATCAGAGTGGTCAGTAGCAAGGGTGGGTACACACACCAGGACTGTGGGGGCTGCTGAGAGGGGCTTGAGGAATGGGGCCTGTGCTGGGAGATTCCCAGGAGCATTTTGGGGAGCACAGGTCAGTTCTGGTTTGGGTGCTGTGGGGAAGCAGAGCCAATCTGGTGATTCTTCCCCGTGCTTACCTGGGAGAAACAGAGAGGGTGGGGGTCATCACAGGTGAGGGGGCAGTAGTCACCTGGGGGCACCAGGAGAGGGGCTAGCGGTGGGCTTATCTCCAGTTCTACCATGGGTGTGGGGTGGTCCTTCCCCGGTGATCCTTGTACTGTACCTAGCCGAAGTGATTTCCCTTCAGCCGGGCCCATCACAGCCTCGGTGGCAGGTCCCAGCCGCCAGGCAGATGGCCATCTGCTGTAGTCTCGATGTGTAACCCAAGTGGCTCCTTGTTTTCCCATTCTCCGGGGCCACCTGTTCCTGCCTCCTTTAATTTCTCAGTGAGGAAAGCCAGGGTGGTCCCTGCCGCCATGTTTCTGAGAATCCTGGGGAAGCATGGACTCATCCCAGAGCCCTGGCGCCCAGGAAGCAGGCCTTCCGGTGCACACACCCTGGGCAGTCCCCTCCCTCCCAATCTGAGCTGCGCCTGCAACCTGTGTGAAGCAACTGCATGAGTTAACCACCATCCGTGCCTGAGGAAAGCCTGGCAGTGCACATGTTCGCACCCAAGACCTGCTGTGTAAGAAGTCCGACTTTCTAGCTGAAGAGACTACTTGGAAAGGCCATGTGGAGAGATAGAGGCCCTGAGGCATCAGGGAGGGAAGCGAGGAACTGAACTCAAAGTGTCAGTGGAGGCCACCCAGGGTGGCTGTGGCTGAGCCAGAGCCCTAGTCCCTGGTGGGAGGGGCGTCCTGACTAAAGCACCACCAGACTAAGGAAGACACCACCCTGGACACCCAGCCTCAGCAGAGGTCAGGCGGTGCAGATGGGAGCGGTCGGCTGTGCTCTGTCTGAACTCCTGACCCTCTTGGCCTCTGCTTTCCTCTGATGGAGATGAGAGAACAATATTCCGCTGTGTCTTACCATTCTCTTAACTTTCTCTTACTGCACCATAAGAAATGGTGGAAATGCAGTGATAAAGGGTGGCCAGCACTTGGCCTCAGAAACAGGGACAGTAAGCAGTGGCATGTTCTATGACACACAGGAGAACACACACACCCCTCTCCTGTCCCCAGCACAGCGCTGCGTCACCTCCACTGCCCATAGTCCAGAGAGGCGAGTGGTCTGTGCACCTATAAAATCTCCCTTGTTTTAAATGTGAACTCAAATTGTTTTGTAAACACTTGCAGATGCCCTTCTCCAAAGGAAAAAAGAAAAGGCAAACCCTTCTGCAGCCTGATTTTGGTTGTGGTTATCACTTTGAAACCTCTTCTCCAGAGCAATGCTTTGCAACACTTACTCTTAGAAAGTATTTTTGTTTTCTAAAATCAAGCATTTCAGACTCCCTGAGTAGTAGGAGCTCTTCTTAGTTATCAGTTGCTGTGTAACAAACGGGCCCAAGATTAGTGGCTTAAAATCACACGCAAGATTGTCTCACTTACTGTGGCTCAGGAATTGGGTGTGGCTTAGCTGAGTGCTGCTGGCTCGGGGTCACTTACAAAGCTCCTGGTATCTGAAGGCTTGACTGGGGAAGGATCACCTTCCAAGCTCACAAACATGACCATTAGCAGAACCTGTGGACTGTTGAACGAAGGGCCTGAGGCACCCTCAACTGCAAATGCACCACATTGGCCTCTGCACAGGGCGGCTCGCTGCAAGGCAGCAGTCTTTGCCAGAGGGGGACATTGAAGTGTGCTGGCCGGGGAAAGCGTGCAAGCAGGAGGGGGACTGGCTGTCTTTTACAGCCCAGTCTCAGAAGGGACCTCCATCGCTGTGGCTGGGTTTTCTCTTTTCGGAGCCAGTCACTACACCTGGCCCTGGGCTGTGCTTGCACCCAAATTCGCTGGGCAGAGACAAGAATCGAAGATGGCGGCAACCAGCAGGCACTTCGTGCCCAGAGGAGGGAGGCTGGCTGGGTGGCACAGAAGCGGTCCAGTCCCAAAGCACCCTGCCTCCCAAGGACGGCCTGCCGCCTGGACAGACGTCTGCGTAGTGCCACTGGGGCTGTAGCCAGGGTCTCTTCTGGCCACATGGAATCAGGTGGCAATCATAACACAGCGACCACGGCGGGGCAGGGGTCTGTTGTCACGCGCTGTTGGAGGAAGTACATGCTAACCCCATACTTTGGGACCACAAAATGTGTCAAGAGACTCCAATGAGGGCCAGCACTTGTCCCATTAATTCTCCTTCTCTGAGTCTTGAGCATGCAGATGCATCAGAAAAAAATCACACAACATACATTTTTAATGATCCCACTTCTGTTTATAAAGAAAAGTGTACATTTAAGTATTAGTATATCCAAACAATTATCTCTAGGAGGCAGAATGACAGGCAAATTTAATTTTTCCCCATCTGCATATCCTGTGAGTTACTTTGTATTAAGAGATTACAAACACATATGTAGATTGTAATGGTTATCATTAAAAAACCAGAAAGTAGAATCATTTAAAATGCTCAAGACTTGGGTTAAGTAGTTACAGTAGAGCCATACAATAAACCCTTACATAGTCGTTAAAATTACACTTGCCAGTTTTTAGCAACACAGAAAAATCCTTATGAAATAAGTTTAAAATAAAAATTAGATGTTCAGAAAATATATATTTACATATAAAGTCAAATGTTGGACTCAATTTACATACTCAAATCAGCACAGTTAAGTCAGCAAACAACGAAGTCCGGTGTGCAACAGGTCCTCCACGGGGTGGGGCCAATAACCTGTTTCTCCTGCCAGAGCAGGGGAGGGGCCTGAACAGTTGGGTGTGTCGGGGCGGGGCGGCCCACTGGGCTGCCCAATTAGCGTTTGGTATTCCAGCTGGTTTGAGTATCCGGGTCTAGTTGCCTTTGTGGTTAGACGAGAATGACAGTTTGCACGTGCCTGGAAAGGTACTGAACAGGACCTACCAGGAGGATGACGGTGTTTATCTCAGGGTAGTGACATTACGATCATTGTATTATATTTTTTATACTTTGTTCTCCCCTACTCTGCAAAAGGTCCCCACCCAATGCAGTGACCCTGTTGTGGGCCCCCGGGAGAGGCACACTACCCCGCGCCCCGTCCCCCCACTTCAGACCTGACCGCTGATTTGCTCAGCCAGAGCAACGTGGGCTGACGCAACAGGTGCCAGCCAGGTTGAAGCGGAAGCCGTGAAAGCAGTCAGGTGGTCCCGCGGTTGTTTTCTTCACTACGGGAAAAACCTATTCCAGCAAGGCTGACCCTCCAGCCTGCGTCCTGGAGCGCAGACCTGTAGCTCGGAGCCTGGCTGACCACTTCCATCCTGAAACAGCAGGGTGGAGGGAGCTTTTGCTGCATCAGCCACGGGGACGTGGGCCATCGTCTGTTACTGTAATTTATCTCCATAAAAGCTGACGTGTCCCTTTATTTTCCAAGTATTCTACAAGTAGCAAGCAAGAGTTTAAACGTTTGTGTCTAAAGGTTATTAAAATACATATCGCTCTATAGATATTTAACCTGTTGCCCCAAATCTTTTTATCTGTCCAGAGTCTGTGTTATAAAATAAACCTTGAATATTCTGAGTTGGATTTTCCAGGGTCTGAAAGTTATTGGGATATACTCTCAGTGCAGTCAGAGGTGCTCTGGGCCCTCCGCCAGCCCAACCCTTCTGAGTAGGCTCCAGTGGAGCCTGTGGGCCCTGCGCGCAGCTGCGTGGGGCTGCGAGGGGCTGAGCAGCGTCAAGAAGTGACACTAGGGCCTGGTGTCTGTGGTAATGCTTCTGGCCCAGCATCTGTCCCTGATTCAGGCAGTGGCCCCTGGTTTCTCACAGGGGAGTGGCCCTCCACCTGAGCTGGTCCAGGGGGTGATGGGCTGACTCAGTCCCCTGACTTCAGGGGCCAGCGTGTGACCCAGGCCTGGCCAATCAGAGCAGTGAGACCGCCTGACCCTGGGATTGGCTCAGGGAGTCAGGTTGTCTGAGCGAGCTGCAATACTGCAGGTTTACAAACCCCTTTCCTCTCCCCTGTGCCAGCTCTGGCCAGTGGAATATAGGCAGAAGTCATGAATGCCCCTTTCAGGCCCTTAGCACACTCCCACTTGGGCTATTCTCTCCTGTCTTCCCATGATAACCTTGAAGCCTTATACTGAAGATGGTAGGGACTCAGACAGCAGGAGCCTGAACACCTTAATGACTACTTGGAGCAAAGCCTTCTTCCCCAAAGCTCATGTGAGTAAGTAGTGAGAGATTTTAAGATTTGTGTGTTACCATGGCAAAGCCTAGGCTGCTCTGACAAATATATGACCCAGACCCAGCCAGACTAATTAGATTCAGCCCTAAGGATTTGGTTCAGAAAGGATTACTCCTTTTTTCTGGAATTGCTACATTGATAAGATGTAAACCTCGAGTGGTAAGCCTGTCATTTATTCATTTACTCCACAATTATTTACTGAACCTCTGCTATACTCCTGGCACTGGCTTAGATGCACGGGCCAGGGCTACACAGTGGGGAAGTCTGAGAATGAGGCTAATGTTAGAGGAAAGTCAAGCCGAGAAGCAGAACATTGGCTTAGACTGCTGGATCCAGCCATACCTGAAACGATTCCACTTTTTTGTAAACCACTTTGAGTGGTTTCTACACTTGCACACAAGCAGTCATAACTAATTCAAAGGTCAGACTGAAATAAAACAAGGTCACAGGTCTGTGTTGTCATCTAGATGGACTTACTAGACTCAGGGTGCTGATACTGTCCCAGACGGAGCTTGCCAGAGAGGAGCAAATGGGCCCAAGTGATATGGTATGCAGGGCTGGACTCACCCTGGGTCACTGGAACACACCCCCAAAGACAGGGGAGGAGAGAGCAGCGCCGAGCACCGAACCTCTCGCTGAGGTTTGCTCCAATACCCAGCCTTGCATTCCAACTGCTTGGGCAAGCTCTTCCAGCACCGACCTCATTCCTGGCCGCAGGCTTGTAGGCTGTGTCCTGGGCTGTGTGTGGCTGTGGGCTTGGATTTGGTGAAAGGCTACGAGTCAAAACTACTAGAAGGGGAAAGATGAAAGCCAACTGCAGGAACTCAGCACATGTTTCTAGTGCTCCTACCATGTCCCATTTTCAGCGCTGGTTTGGAAGACCAATCCTGAACACTTTCTACATGCCAGGAACTTGACCCGCCCTTTCTTCGGAGGCAGGACAGCAAGAAGCTAGAAAATTCTTAGCAAGTGAGAATGAGGGAAACTAAGACAATAGTTAAACAAAGCCACACAATTAACAGCCTGCTAATAAGTCCCAAGATCTTCTTTTCCCTAACCAAGCACACTCAGGAGCAGATGGCTCTCCTCCCCAACCAGAGAGTCAAGGACATAGATAACAGAGACCAAGTTAGTGCCATTCGTGCTGGCCAAACCACAGAAAGTATGAAGCTGGGGAGATAAGTAACAAAAAAACTCGATTAAGGCCAGACAAACCCAAGATAAAAGTAAAGCAGTGAAGCTGACTGGTGGAGAATGATCCCAAACTCCCCTATACATACATTTTGATGCATCAGCATATTTGAGGACACCTGGAAAATTGTTGAATATTCTGCTGAGACGCTCCCCTGAGACCTCCCTTAAAACTCCCTACCTTAAGAAAACATATAAAAACCCTTAAGACAAAGAATGCCAATGAGCACTCTCCCTCGAGTGCACCTGCACCCCCCTTTCCTCAGACATGTGCTTTGCTTTTTTTCTCATAAACTCTAAGGGTTCCCAAGAGACTTGCCACCAAGGAAGCAGCAGGCAGCTGCAGCTCGTCCTGCACTAAGACCCAGAACCTGTCTCCAAATAAATGCCCTCCTTTATCTCTGGAACTTGTTCTCAAGTCCACGCAGAAGCGTGGCTCACTTCTGTTACTGTGACTTCCTCTCCTGCGTCTAGGCAGCTCTGCCTAGGCTCACTCCTGTTGCTGGGATATTGCCTCTTCTACCTTAATCCCTTCCTTTGTTTCACTGTCCCCCGCTTTAAGAAACGTCCTCTCAAAATCACCTGGACTCTTGTGAAATCTTTCCTGCATGAAGTCAAGAATCCACACATCCCAGACCGTTTCAAGGCAGACCTGCCTTGGTCCCAGTCTGGGCAACATGATAGGGTCACACTCTCTGGCCTCCTTGTTTGGGTGGATTTGAATGACTAATGAGTCAGACCAATGAGCTGGAACATTTAATGGCTTATGTGGGATCTGCCAAATTTCTCATTTCCTCTGCTATTATGACTATTAATGCTTCATATGGTGGCTGCTGCTTCAGCCTGGGTCATGGAGACAGAAAATATAGATTGAACCCATACATAACCCATTATACACCCGTGCATGGGAAGAAACAAACCTTTGTTGTTATAATACACTACGAGTTTAGGGCTCTTAATTATTGCAGCCTGTCCTCCCCTATGCTGACTGATGCACACTTTTGCCAAAGGATATAACAATATAACATTAAGTTGAGTAACCTTCACCACCAAAGATACTTCCACAGAGGAGCTCCACTGAAGCCCTTCTCAGAGGACACTGGGCTCCTTCCTGGTTCGAAGTCTTGTCTCCAGCAAGGCCCTGCCCCGCACATCCCTGCTCTTCCCTCATCAGATTGCAGTGGAGTTTTCACCCATCTGCCTGGGCTCCGACTGCTGGACTGAGCTCTCTCGGGCCGGATGACCTGCCAGGAGCCTGGCCCGTCTGAAGCTCTGTTAGTTTCCTAGGGCTGCTGTCAAGAATTGCCACACACTTGGAAGGTTAAAGCAGCAGAAATGCATGCTCTCACAGTTCTGAAAGCCAGAAATCCAAAGTCAAAGTATTGCAGGGTCACTCTCAAAAGAAAGTGAGAGAAACATTGGTTGGTTGCCTCTGATTCATGCCTTGACTGGGGATCAAATCTGCAACCTAGGTGTGTGCCCTGACCGAGAATTGAACCCACAACCTTTTGATGTACAGGAAAATGCTCCAGCTAACTGAGCCACCCAGTCAGGATAACATAGTCTTTCAATAAATGGTTTCAGAACAAATGCACATCCATATGCAAAAAAAAAAAAAAGAAAAGAATCTTACACCCTTCACAACAATTAACTCAAAATAAATCACAGACCTAATGTAAAGCATAAAACTTCCCGAAAGACTTGGAAGATAACATGAGAAAATCTAGATGACTTTGGGTATGGTGATAACTTTTTAGATATAACACCAGAGACGTGATACATGAAAGAAATGACTGATAAGCTGGACTTCGTTAAGATAAGAACGGCTGCTATGTGAAAGACACTGACAAGAGAATGAAAGAACAGGACACAGACTGGGAGGAAATATTTGTAAAAGATATATCCAATACAGGACTGTTATCCAACACCACAGCACAAGAAAAAAAGTAAATCTTTTAAAACTCAACAGTAAGAAAATGAATAACTCAATTTAAAAAGTGGGCAAGCCCTGACCCGTATGGCTTAGTTGGCTGGGCGTTGTCCTGCAAAGTGAAGGTCGCAGGTTCAATTCCCAGTCAGGGCACATGCCTAGGTTGCAGGTTTGGTCCTGGTCAGGGCGTGTACAAGAGGCGACCAATCGGTGTTTCTCTCTCATATCAAAGTTTCTCTCCCTCTCTTTCCCCCCTCTTTCCCTCTCTCTAAAAATAAATAAATAAAACCCTATAAAATAAATAAATACAAAGTGGTCAAAAGAGCTTAACAGACACCTCACTAAAGAAGATATGCAGATGGAAAATAAGCGTATGAAAAGATGTTCCACATCCTATGTCATCAGAGAAAGGCAAATTAAGACAACAATGAAATAGCATTCACTACACACCTATTAGAATGGCTAAATCCCCAAACACTGGCGACACCAAATGCTGGCCGAGATGAGGAGCAGCTCTCTTATTGCTGGTGGGAATGAAAAAACGATACAGCCGCTCTATATGAGAGTTTGGCAATTTCTTATCAAATTAAACATGGTCTCATCATACAATCCAGCAATCATGCTCCTTGGTATTTATCCAAAGAAGATGAAAACTTACGTTCACACAAAAACCTGCACATGGATGTTTATAGCAGCTTTATTCATGATCTACAAGTTTGGAAACAACCAAGATGTCTTTCAGTAAGTGAATGAATAAGAAACTATGGTACGTCCACACAATGAAATATTATTCACTCCTAAAAAGAAATGAGTTATCAGGGCATGAGAAGACATGGAAAAACCTTAAACACATTTTACTAAGTGAAAAATGCCAACCTGAAAAGACAATACTATATGACTCCAACTATGTGACATTCTGGAAAAAACCAAAACTGTGGAGACAGTAAAAAAGACCTGCGGATGTTGGAGTGTGGTGGGTGGAGATGAGGAGGAGTGGACAGCAGGTCACAGTAGAGTTTTCAGGCTGTGAAATTATTCTGGAGGCTCATGAATGCATGCCATTACACATTTGTCTAAACCCATAGAACATCTAACACCAGGAGTGAACCCTGTCGTAAATGATGGACTTTGGATGATAATGACATGACAGTGCAGGTTCGTGGCTTGTAGCAAGTGTACCACGCTGGTGCAAGCTGTTAATAGGGGGGAGGCTGTGCATTTGGGGTGGGGGGTGATGTGGGAACTCTCTGGACTCCCCCCCGCCGCCAATGTTGCTGTGATCCCAAAGCTGCTCTAGAAAATGCAGTCGATTAAAAAAAAATGATAGCTTGTAGATTGGGAAGGAGAGCAGATCTCTAAACACCACGGAACCTCTGTGAGTTTCCTGTTTTCTTCCTTTGCTATTATTACCTGGCTTAGGCTCCAGTGCAGCCTGAAACTCAGCTGTACACACAGGGTGTGACTAGCAAGAGAGCAAGAGCACTAAGAGAAACCCTTGATGATTCACAGAGTGGGAAGAGGATTCCTACTTGGGATAGAACGAGGAGGAAACCTATTTTTCTCTGTTTCTCTCACCCAGTCCCCAGGGTGATCCCCACAGAAGTGGAGCTGCAATGGCAGCTGGGAAAACACCTAAAACTCTGAGATAAGAAAACCCTTTCTGACCAAAGAACTGAGGTCCCAAGGGGACCCCTCAGAGGGAATACCCCTGGCTGTTGCTTGGGCCATCCTCTCACTGCTCGGTCCCAGAGACAGACACAGGTGCATCCTGTATGTGACAGAGCAGGAAAACTGAAGTTCCAGTACTCTAGTTAGAAACCCAGGTAGTATGTAGGGCAATAGGGGGTGAAGGAGGCACTCGAAGCAGGAAAGTATTGGGAAGATTATTTAGAGATAGGAGCTCAAAAAAATCCATCTGATGCCATAAAATTGTGTATGAACTCCAGGACTCACCCCCGAGCTGTGCACGTGCATGTGTGGATCTGCCGCAAGCCGAAAATCTATGGCTTTCAGATCCGAGCTACAGAGTAGACCACGATTCAGGTGCCAGATGAGCCACTGGGAGGTGCGTACACAGGGCAGGTAAAAGTCACCACAAAGGCTTTGAAATCTGAACAGAGATGGGAACCACAATGCTCAGAAAGCAGGTTGCCTGCTAAAACTTAGACAGAAAAAGCCAATATTCTCTGTAGAATTGAAACAAGACTTAGGATCCCGTACGGTGATACCACAAAGTCCCAGAGACAAAACAGAATTGCTTGACATAAGAAGTACGAGGACAAAGCTGGCATCAGCTCACAGGGGAAGAGACTATCACCAGATGCCAACCCAGAGGTGACACAGGTGCTATTCTGAGAAGACGTTAAAGGAACGACTATATTCATCCTCCAGGAAATAAAGGCAAAGAGTTTTTGAAGTGAATGAAAAGATAAAAAGTCTTGGTGGATAAAGAGAAGATACTAAAAATAAGTAAGTGGAGCCCCGGCTGATATAGCTCAGTCCCAAAAAGTCACAGGTTGGATTTCCAGTCGGCACGCATACCTGGTTCACAGGTTCAGTCCCCGGATGGGTGAGTACGGGAGGTGACTGATTGATGTTTTTCCCGCTCTCACATCTCTCCCCTTCTCTCACATCACTCTTTCTCTCTCCCCCCTCTGCCCTTCTCTTCTCTCTAGAATCAATAAAACATATTTTCAGGTGAGGATTAAAAAAAGCCAAGTGGAAATTTTAGGTTTGGAAAATGCACTACCAAAACAAATTTTCTGACTAGAAAAGGAATCTCTGAACCTGAATACAGATCAATAGAATTTATCCAAAAATGAACAACAAAGAGAAAAATTGTAGAAAAACATTAACAGAGCCTCTGAGCCACATGGGGCAATGCCAAAGGATCTATATTCATGTCATCAGAGTCCCAAAAGGATAGGAGAAATGATGTAGAAAGAAATATTTCAGAAATAATGGCTGAAAACTCCCCAGTTTGGCAAAACAGACCCTCCCACACATGTACACATGTCTGAGAAGCTAAAGGAATCCCCAATGCATTAACCTCAAAGAAATCCATGCCACACATCACAATCAAACCGGTGAAAGCCAGGTAAAGAAACGTATCTTAAAAGCACCCAGAAAAAAACCTGACACATTAAATACAAGGAAATAGCAATTCAAATGGCTTCAGATTTTACAGCAGAATCCATGAAACCCGGAAGATCATGGAAGGATATCTTTAAACTCTTGAGAGAATTGTCAACACCAAATTTCAGGTCCATCCAAAATATTCTTTAGAGGAAGAAAAACTAAGAAAATGTGTTGTCAGCACCAAAATAATCTCTAGGGACACTTTTTCAGACAGATGGGAAAGGATATAAAAAGAAAACAGAAAATCAAGAATTTAAAAAAGAGCAACAGAAATAAATATCTGGGTAAATACAGCAGGCTATTCACTTCCTGGGTTCTTTAAACCATGTTTGCTGTTCAAGTAAGTGAAAACGACAGCATGGTCTGTGGGGTTCCTGACATACCAGGATGTAATACGCAAGGGGGCTGCAGTGTGGAAAGGGAGTGGGTGCAGTGAAGCTTTCTGTGTTTTACTCAAAGTTAAAATACTGATTCTGAGCAGACTGTGAGAAGCTGAGTATGCATATTGTAACTCCTACAGTGATCGCCCCCCAAAAGTCTATACAAACACATATATAGAAAAGGTAAATAAATACATTGAAATGGAATAGTAAAAAAATTTTCAAATAATCTGAAAGGTAGCATCTTTAGGCCAATACCACATTGTCTTGATTACTGTGGCTTTAGAATCAATTCCAGAATAAGGCAGGGTTAGTCCTTCAACCTTATTCTTTTCCAAATTTGTTTTGACTATTCTAGGTCCTTTGCATTTCCACATAAATTTTAGAACCTGCTTGCTAATTTCCACAAAAAATTCCCCTAGAATTATAAGTGAAATTGCACTGACTCTTTAGACTAACATTGGAACTGACATATTAACAATACAGAGTATTCCTCCTATGCATGAAAATTGTATTGCTCTCCTTTTACTTTGTTTAGGTCTTCTTCAAGTTCTCTGTAACGTTTTGTAGCCTCAGTATATGGATTTTTTACATCTTTTTTAAAAGGGCATTTTTGGTGCTATTTTAATTGCTATTTGTTTTCGTTTCAGGATCTTACTTTTCTATCCTAGTACGCATGAATATAATCGGCGTTTGTGGGTTGGCTCTGAGCTCTGCAGCATCGCTAAACCCCAGAGTGTTAGTAGCTGTTTTATAGATTCCACTGGGTTTTCTCCAGAGGGGATCATGCCAGCTGTGAGTGAAGCCAGTTTTTCTTCTCCCTCAGCTTGGATGTCTTTCATTTCTTTTTCCCGGCACCTCCAGTGCAACTTGAACGGAAGTGAAACTGAACATTCTTGCCGTGCTCCCGGTCAGGGAGGGGGACGTGCTCAGTGTTTCACTACTGGAGTGACGTCAGCTAGATCTCCTTCTATACTCTTCGTGGGGTTGAGGAAACTCTCTCTGTTCCTAGTTTGCAAAGACAGCTCTTATTAGGAATGGATGTCAATCCTTTTTCTCCATTTATTTAACTGATCATATGGGCCTTTTTCTTTCCAGTCTCTTAGTATAGGGCACTCGTTTCCCAGGGTTTCTGTAACAGATTACCACAACATTGGTGGCTCACACATATGGCAAGTGCGCTCTCACAGCTAAGGGGTCTAGCAGCCTGACACCAGGAGGGTGATGGGGTCTGTTCCCTCTGCAGGCTCCAGGGAAGGATCCTTTCTCATCACCTCTGGGGGCTCAGACCTTCCCTGGGGAGTGGCTGCTCACTCCAGCCTCTGCCTCCCTCCCTCTTCACACCGCCATCTTCTCCCTGTGTGTCTCCATGACCTCTCCTCCTCTTCTTGCAAGGGCACCACTCATTGGATTACGGCACCCCTAAACCAAGATGCCTCCATCTCTCCCGACGCCCACACACTCTGCGTGGCCACCCACATCTGAGCTCTGCAGCGTCAAGGTCTCACTCAGCCCAGAGCCCCTGCTACTCTCTGGTCTGGGCCTGGCCTTCCTGAAGGACTTCTAGCTCCCAGTTTCACCTGGCAAACAAAGCCAGGTGCCCTCTGTTCAGGAGCCCTTGAACCTTTCTGGGCTGTTTCTGCTTGCCCTCTGGGTTGCTCCCTGGGAGGTGAGGGGTTTTGAAAGCAGGGTCCCTTCTCAGAGGATTATACCAGCTGGTCTCAGAAATACTTGCCTGCAGCCCCAAGAAGGTTTTATACATGCTTGGGGGACCTGGGTCTCTCGGCATCATTGCAACTGTGGGCTGACTCACAATGAGGATGATGATGCGATGAAGTCAATGGTGAAGATGATGACAATGATGGTGATGATAATGATGGTATTGAGGACAAAAATGATCATGACAATGTGAGGATGGCCACAAGAATTTGACGGGCCAGGGTGAGGGGTTTCTGCGATTTAAGAGTCTGAGCCAGAGGGACCCTGCCTGTTCTGATGTGAGCCCCATGTGGCACAGCCTTGGGGATCTCTGAGGAAGGTAGGCAAGTAGTCCCCATCCCTTCTCAAAACTGAGATATGTGACTGGCTGGCACCCCATGACCAAGGTGGCAGGGCTCCCTCCTTGGATCTGTCCAGGACATGGTCAGCGCTGTGTCTGCCCAGAGGGCACAGCCTGGCCAAGCCCTGGTGTCAAGAGTAGGTACCAGGCAGGTCCCAGGGCCAGGGTGGGGGGCGCTGTAACTCTAGACTAGGCAGTCTGGGTCAGACTCCCAAGGTGACAGGGGACTACTCTAAATGCTTTTGTATGATGTGGTTTTTTATGCATTATAGAAAACATTTTAAATTAAGAGTTCTGTGCAGGTGTTCTATACTACATGCATGTGCAGCAGATAGAATGGACACACGTGTGTCCTGGGTTTATCTGCCTGCCCTATACATCCCAGGAGAGGATCTGAAGCAACCCCTCACATGTCCCACTGGCCACAGAGGGTGCTCAGCATGTGGCGTGACCTCCCTGCACAGCTCCAGGTACTTGCTATCAGCATCCTGCTGAGGCCATGTCCCCAGTGTCCCTTCTTCCCTTTCCCTCCTGCTCCCCCACCAGCTTCCATGTCTAACCACATGACGTATAACCCTCCTCACCTCTCTCTGTGCATTCATACATCAGGCATACACCCAGGAGGTTTTGTGGTTTATTTTGTTTTGTTCACTTCGCAAAAATGGGATGATGCATTTAGTTCTCTACTTCTTTCTTTTTCTCACTGAGCAGATAGCTCATTGTAGAAATCCCTCCAAGTGAATTGCCTCACTTGGCAAAAATTTATTTATTTTTCTAGGCTACTTAAGCTTCCATGAAATAGTTATGCCATGAATTACTCTATCTCTTTCCTAGTGAGAGGCAGTCTCTTCGTTTTCTACTGTTTGCGTTACACTCACTGGCAGATGATGGGAGGGCCCCTCGAGATGGTGGAAGGTGCTGAAGGGAGAAGTTACAGTCGGCGGAGATGGGGGGCTGATGCGGATCCTGTCTCTGTGCGCTGGGGCACTGCACTGGGGAAGTTGCACATCCGGTGAGTCATCTAAGATGAGCCCAAAGTAGGATACAGAGCACACAGTCAGCTGAGTTGCTGGCTGATGGATGTGTGCACTTACTTGCATGGATTGCTGTTTTATTTGCATTTTTTATAGTTGCTGGGGTTACAGAGACTTGGAGCTGGAGCAGGTGGAGAGGAAGGGAGTGGAGGAGGCAGGGTGCCCCACAGGGGACTGGTTTCGGGGACTCTACAGGGAGAGGCAGAGGCTGAGTTTTCGAGAGACATTTTGTGGGGGCTAAAGTGTATGCTTTTCAGGTTACAGATGCCCTGTGAGGCAGGACAGGAATTTAGATAGGGGACACAGACACAGCAGTGACAGAAGTCAGGCCAAGAGCACCTGCAGGGATTGTAAGCCAGAACTCGGGGGAGAGTGTCACTCAGAGGGCAGAGACCAGCTCAAGTGGGCAAGAAGCGCCTGCAGACCCAGGAGCGCAGGGCGCCGGGGCTGCCGCCCCGCACACAGAGCCCGGCTCCCTTGGCGGGATGCCGGAGAGCTAAGGGGCAGTTCACGGAGCATTGGCAGACCAAAACTTCAGTAATTTTGTGTAAGGTGTCTAATTACCAATGGCCTCGCTGTTTGTCTATTTGTAAGAATATTGTGACAACAAAGTTTTACTTCTAAAAATGGAAAAAATAAAGCTATTTGCAAAACTTTTGAGAAGTCTGTGATAAGAATCAAGCTATCAATACTGTAGTGACACCAGAACTTTCACTTATTGATAGTACAAGCTCGTGTGGGAAGATAATTTGGCCATAAGCAGGGAGAACCATGAAATCTTCCTATCATCTAGCCCAGGAAATGCAGAGTGGCGAATCAGTTATCCCTGATACGTAATGATGGTGAATGTCAGGTCATGTGCTTATTTGGCATCCATATCTTTTCTTTAGAGTAATGATTGATTGAAGAGATGAACTTGGGGGAAACTGACATCTTAACAGTATAGAATGAATCTTCCCACCCATGAAGAAGGTATAGCTTTCCACTTGCTCAGGAATCTACATTCAGCTTAGTTTCCCAATCATTGTTCTCTAATTGGCCTCACAGAGTCTCACCCTGAGCATTCCAGCTTAGTACGGGGGGTGGGCGAAGTAGATTAATAATGATAATGGTGATGATGATGATAATATGATAATTAATAAAAATAATAATACAAGAATAACCTCCATTTTGCATACTTAGAATTGTAGGCCTACTTTTGCCCGCCCCTGTATTTGGCCAAAGGCTCAGGGGAACCACTGTGCAGCTTTCTAAGTCTTCCCCCAAGCACAGCTTCATCCTCTCTGTTATTCAGCCCCCCAAATCCCAGCTGCTGCCACAGTTCTAAGATCCAATTCCCATTTCCTCCACCCAATGAAACCACTGACCCCAACTTCAATGACATTTTGTGGTTTGGAAAGTGTCCCAGGCAGAGAGCTGGGGTAAATCTTGCTATATGTACTTCCCTTTTCCCAAAGATCCCAGGAGTGTGCTTCCTGTACTTTCACAGTTTAACGGTTGTCTGAGGGAAGAAGGTAAATCTAACACCTGCTTCTCTGTGATGGATGGAGTCGAAAACTCGCCATGCTGCTTTCTCCCCTTTAAAAGATGAATGGAGCATCCAGGATTACCATACATATGAGGAAAGTTTCTTCTATCAAGTCAAGAGACCACAGCTAACAACTAAACAAACAAACAAATTGAGAGGCAGGAACCAGGCATCGAAGGAAAAAATAAAAAAAATAACCCTATGAGACTTCTGGTCAAGATGGCAGCACAGCTAAACAAGATACTTGCCTCTTTGCACAACCACATCAAAATGACAACTAAATTGCATAATAGCCATCATTCAGAACCACCTGAAACTGAGCTGAATGGAAGTTCTACCGCCAAGGGTGTAAAGAAGAAACCACATGGAGAGTGGCAAGAGGGGCAAAGACATGGAATGAGCTGGTGCCACACCCTTGTGCAGTGGATAAAAACCAGGAGGGGTACCTTGGTTTCAGAGGTCTCCCCTGAAGAGCAAGGGGTTGAAGACATATGCCAGGCCCCCCAGCCCAGGGTTTCAGTGTCAGAAAGAGAGGTCCCCATAACTTCTGGCTGTAAAAACCAGTGGGGGTTGAGGCCGAGTGACAATGAGGGCTGCTGGAGCCCCAGGCGTTCCTCCCACAGGGCCTGCGCAGGGAGGGGCTTCTTTGGCCTTGCTCCCTCTGAGTTCCAGTGCTGGGGCAGGTGCAAAAGGCACCAGGGACATACAGGGAGGAACTGAACTGTCCTGCATCAGGGTGAGAGCTGGGGGCGGCTTTCTCCCAGGCAGAAGTGCTGGCCATGATTCCTTTTCTGAGCCCTCTCTGCACAAAGCAGGCAAGCAGGAGCCATATCTGAGACTCCATCAACCTAGCTCGCACTGTTTGCCTTGCTCTGGTGACTCTCAAGACCCCTCCCCACCCAACTTTTGGGCCCGTCCAAGTTGTTTGCAGTGGCTTTTCCATATGAATGGCCTGTCTTGGCTCATTCTTTATTCTTTCCTAAAATCTGTCCTCAAAGTGCCCCATATAGCTCACTAAGGGGACCCAGGCCAGGCAATCATGGCAGCTGGCCTTAGTTCACAGCTTGACATCTCCTGGGCATTTCCCAGCCCAGCACAAGTAGCAGCCACAAGCAGATCGCTCTGTAGCTCATGCCGGGTGACCCCAGGCAGAACACAGGTACCAGCTGACCTTGGCCTGCACCCCCAGGAGGCCCCGGAGCCAGCTCACAAGGCACATTTTCAGACTGCACTGAAGCCTCACCATGCGCCCACCTCCACAAACGACACACTCCAGGGGTGGACTCAGCAAACCTCAGAGCCCCCCGAAGGAAGACCTGCTCTGGGTATGTGGGGGGGTCCCTGCACAGTAAAACTGCTCTTAGAACATAAAAATATTTTTAGAAATAGAAGGTTCCACAAAGAGAAAATATAAGGGAAAAAATTAATTTATAATCCAGCTCAAGAAGTCTAACATCTAAATAGTAAGAATTTCAGAAAGAGGAAACAGAAGAGGTAGAGAAACCAAAGAAGTAATTCAAGAAATTTCCCAGAGCTCTGGTCGGGTGGCTCAGTTGGTTGGAGTGTTGTCCTACACATCAAAAGTTTGAGGGTTCGATCCCCGGTCAGGGAACATACCTCAATTTCAGGTTTCATTCCCAGTTGGAGCGCATGCAGGAAGCAACTGATCGATGTTTCTCACACTGCTGTTTCTCTCTTTTTCTCTCTCTGCCTTCATCTCTCTCTAAAAACCAATAAACATCCTTAGGTGAGAATTAAAAAGAGAAAAGAAAAGAGAACATTAAAAAAAGAAAAAGAATTTCCCAGGAACACAAGTGTCCAAAGAAAGAACATTTCCCTCAACAAATGCTCCGCACAGTTGATGAAAACACACCAACAGCAAAGTACATCACAATGATATTTTAGCACAAAATAAATAGCACATATTTTTTAAGCTCCCAGACAGAAAGAAAAAAACAGATTCCATTTGTTTAAAAAATGATAGTAATTAGAATGTTTTAGATATCTTGGAAACAGTTCTGGAAGGAAGCACACATCTTCAGAAAAGTTGGGGGGGATATACCTCCAAACTAGTTACCTGTGTCAACAAAGCCACCAGTTGTGTGTAGAGTAGATCAAAGACATTTCCACACATGCAAGGTTTCAAAGTAATTACTTCCCATGTTTCTGATTTCTAAAAGTGGTTACAGAATGTTCCTGTCCTATGAGGAAGAAAGTCAGAAAAGAGAAAGACATAGGAGCCAAAAAAAGAGAGGCTCCAAGCCTGGAGTGAGGGGAAGGAGAGCCTGGGGTGACAGTTAGAGAGGCCGCTGGGTGCGAGCCATGCACCAGGCGCAGAACTCTCTGCCTGGGCCGGAGGGGCAGGAGGCTCTGGGAGGGAGTTCCTCAAGAAGCCCAAGCGGCGAAGACACTGGGTACACGGTCACACAATCAAGAGGAGGTTTACCGAATGGGAGGAAAGTTTGGGACAACATTAGTGACAGGTGTGTAGAGAACTTGATGACAGCCATGACCTATAGGGCAAACAAGAAACTGTTCTAGAAAAGGAAAAGTAATCACGGTGCTGCAAGGTTCAGCTGTGAGCAGCACTGACCTAACAGTGGACCCTGATCAGCAATCTAACTAGAATGACCATAAACTGCAGAGTGGGAAGGTGAGGGACGAGAAGTGGGTGTGGGGCCGGGCTCAGAGAAGGGAGGGAAGAGCTGCATTTTCACCTCACACTGTGGAAACACAATAAAAGGAGCTTAAAGTGAAGCAATGAAGAAGTAGCAATATGAACATACCATTTAGAGATCTGAAAGTGGAGAATTGCCCGGACGAGCTGAACAGGAAGTGGAGGGACGGCTGCTCTTGCTGTGATTCATGCACATCTCTGCTCTGATGTCTCCGCACTGTGTGCGTGCGTAGCTCAGATGACCAACAGCAAACCGGGAACAGCTAACTCTGTGACGAGCCCTGCCAGGCAGAATTAAAAAAAAAATTTTTTTTCTTTTTTTTTTAAATCCCTGATTCTAGCTACTCCCACCAATGTCCCTGCCAGCGATGTCACCAACCCAAACTTCTCCCATAAATCCCATTTCCAGCTACTCACACCAACCCCACTGCCTGTAATGTCACCTTTACAAACTGATCCCTTCAATACCGGATTCGGGCTACTCCCAACAGTATCTCAGCCGGAGATGTCACCAGCACCAACTGCTCCTAATCCCAGATTCTAGTGATTCCCACCAGCACCCCTGCTTACGACCTCACCATTACAAATCACACCCTGAAATCCCCAATTCAAGCTACTCCCACTAGTGACTTTGCCTGCGGGACAATATTAGAAACGAGCCCAAATCCCTAATTCCAGCTACTGCCACCGAGGCCTCTGCCCTCAGCGTCACCATTAGAAACTGCCTATAACACCCGATTCCAGTTACTCCCACAAGCTCCTCTCCCCTCAATGTCACCACAACTTCTCCCTTAAATCTGGGATTGTAGCTACTCCCACCAATGCCCCTGCGTATCACGTAACCACGAAAAACTGCTCCTTTGTAGCCTCAATTCCAGCTACTCTCACCAAGGCCTCTGCCCGCGATGTCGCCATTAGAAACTGTCCCTAATCCTACAGCTGCTCCCAACAGTGTCCCCAGCACAATGTCTCCATTAGAAACTCTTCCCTTAAGGGAACCCCAGTTCTAGCTACTCCCACCAGCTAGTTTTAATTTGTAACATTACTTCCACAGGGTCGATTCCTGGAAGTGGACGTGTGGGGGCAATGGTGCACGTCTCTCGCCGTTTTTGCCACGTTCTCCTCTATAGGGTTGTGTCAGCCCCGTGCCCTGAGCGGGCTGCTCTGACTTGCACTTGCAGGCGCTTCTCGCCCATCACACTGGGGTTTAGGGGACCCCAGGGCCAGAAGTTCAGCTGCGTAGCTGTGGGCGGCAACAGGCTTTCTGGGGGAGCTGACATTGGAGCTGCGTGTTAAGAACAAGGCAGAGTTCCCTGGTGAGGAAGGGCTCCTGGCAGGAAGTGAGAGGGAGCTGCTTTGTGTCTGTGAGTCGGTCCCTCAGGTGCAGCTGTGTGCAGAGGAGGCCTAGGTGAGACTCGGGGAAACACAGTGCATTTTCATCCTCAGATGAGGGTCCCAGACGTGGAAGGGAGGGCCCGCGGGACAGTCACTGGGATGGTCAGGAGGCCAGAGACAGAGGCAAGGGAAGGTCACACCAAAGCCTCTAATGGGGCTTCCTCGGGAAGAGCCACGCAGGGCCGGGGGAAGGGTTTAAGGTTGGCTGGGGGGGCTCGCAGCTCCAGTGCAGCCCCTCGGGTGGCCCCTGGCCCTGGGACGATCAGGCAGAAGATGCTTCTGCCTCGGACTGGTCGGCGTGCGGTGGTGTGCACAGTGTGCAGAGAGGAGTTTTTCCAAAGATGTCAACCTTTCTCAATAAACAGAAAATAAAAATATAAACAGTCCAAAAACCATCTCAAATTAACACGTGCAGGGGGCACCAGCCCTGAGGACACCTGGAGCCGCTGGCAGGACGGCCAGCGCGTGCTCTCGCCTCCTCTCTGTCTGTCTCCAGCCAGGGGCCTGTGGGCTTCCCTAACTCTGACCAGCCCAGCGACAGACCAGCGTCTCCCCTGGAGGGACAGGGCGGCCTAGGCTTGACCACAGCGAAAGGTGTTTTCTCCTCGCCGGTGAGAAGCACTCCAGTTGACCCAGCTTAGGTGAAAAGTGCCCCCTGCCCACCCCCCAAACTTACACACAGCAGACCTCTGTGACTGAGGGTGGGTACTGTGATGTAGCCATCAGGGGTCAAGATCAGGGGTCAAGGGCCTAATTCCTGGTTGGTGCTGACTCTTAACAGTATAGCTGAGCACGGTTCCACTGGCACACCTTGCACTTGGCCTCCCTTCTGCCCAGAGGCCCCTCCCCCACATGGCATGGTGCCCTCTCTTGTTCTCCCCGAGTCTGTGTTCACATGTCCCCTTCTCAGTGAGGCCTTTCCTGGCCTCCTCTGCCACAGCTGGTGCTCACTGCCCACCGACCTGGCCTTCTGCTGTCCCGTGGCACATACGTCGCCATGTGGCTCCACACGTGTCCCTGTGTGCTTGTTCTTGTCCTGTCTCCCCCGCCCCACTGCCACCAGAAATATTAGCTCCATGGGGGCAGAGCCTTGGTTGGGGTTACTCACTGCTGTGCCCCTCATGCCTAGAACACGGCCTGGTGCATGGCAGGTGGTCAGCAGCGTACAGCTTGTGTGGTAGAAGCAGTGGGCAGAGGAGAATTTCCTCAAAAGGAGGAGGAGAAGCGCAGACATGAGGCTGTGGCCTTGTGGAAGCGAGGAGACAGTCCAAGTGGTGTCTCCCGTGAGGGTGCGGGGTCCAGGGAACTGCCCCCCAGGCTGGTAGAGTCCCCCTAGGCTTCCGGCTGCACCCCTCATTGGAAAGGCTCTTGGCACACTCTCTCCTCCATCCAGGACAGAGCTAGTAGGGCCCTGGGGAAGAAGGAAGAGCAACAAATGTAGAGAAAGGGCGTGGCCGTGCCCATGGAGGCAGCAGACACCACCCAGCCTTTCCCCTGCAGGGTCAGTGGTGAAGCCATGTGGGCTCCTGAATACCTGTCCGGCCTGAGACATTCCTGTCATGGGTGGAAAGCCGACCTGTGGCCCCAGTGGGGCTGAGGTTGTGGTGGGGATGGTGGAGGGAGCCCCTGAGCACCTGGAGAACGGGCCGTGGAGGGGCCACAGGCCAGGCAGGACCAAATAGAGACACGTGACGTGACGTGGCACCCAGCCCCCCTCCCACTGGGTCCCGGCAGGGGAGTGGGCTCCCACCCCTGCTGCTCCAGCACAGACTCGGGGCGGCTCTGGGCTGAGCAGACCCCTCCCTGGAAGGCAAGCTGCACAGGACCTGGGATCTGTCTCTTCTGTTCACCGAGGGGCCCTGGGTGCCCACAGCCCTGCCCGGCGGGGGTAGGCTCTTCCTCCCCTCCTATTTGTGGGGCCACTCACTAAGCCACCCACCTGAAGGGACGGTTGAGTCTCCTTTGGGGTGGCTCCAAGGCCACACAGTGGCCAATGTGTCCTCTTTACAGGAGACCACACACAGGCAACCAGCTGCCTGGGAGTGGGAAGGGCCATGCGGACCAGGCCCACCTCTGCTTCCCGTGCTGGCCCTGGGTCAAGTCTGACTGGACCCCTACACCCTCAGCCTCCCAGGAACAGGTTGAGCCTGAGTGTTTGGAAGGGGCAGTCCTGCAGACCCTAAGAAAGCTGGTTTAGGCCCTGGCTGGGTAGCTCAGTGGGATAGAGCATTGTCCTGATACGACAAGGTTGTGGGTTCACTCCCCAGTCAGAGCAATATGAGAAGGAACCAATGAATGTATGAATGTGTGGAACAACAAGTCAGTGTTTCTGTCTCTTTCTCTCCCCCACACCTTCTCGCTCCCTAAAAATCAATAAATAAAGCGTTAGAAGCTGGTTTATTCAGGAAAGCATCAGGACCATATTCCCATTCCCATTCCTCAGTCTGAGCCCCTCCTGCAGCTCTGCCTCCACCTGGAGACCTGGGCACCGGAAGGGGGTGGGGACCCTGGCATTCCCCCTTTGAGTGGACTCTCTGAACCTCCCTAGTACCCCTTCCAGGGTTTCTGGCCCCATCAGCAGCCCCCCTTATTTCTTGTCTCAGGCCCTGTCTCCTCCTGCCCCCCCCCACACACACTCCAAGGCCATCCTCCTGCCCCCAGCCTCGCCCAGAACCCTCCTGTGAGCTCCCACAGCCGTGCTCCACACTCGCATCAGGACACCCAAGCTCCTGCCTCAGCCCACTGGGCTCCTCTGGGCAAAGGCAGAGCCCAGCACAGACCGGATTCTAGGACACGTGTGGCTTGAGTTAGCTGAAGCCCCAAGGGCAGCCTGTAGGCACTGATTGTCAAGGGCTGGCCTCTGGCCCAGGCCTGTGCATGCCCCTGCCATCCTGCCCACCGCCAGCCCGGTGCTGGCTGCACTCTCAGGAAGGCCCCCGCACTCAGACTTCATGTGCCCAGCTTTACAAACCCACTGGAAACAGTCCCCACAAAAGTCCCCACATGGTGTCCTCTCGTCCTGGGTGGAGCTCCTGTCCAAGCAGAAGCACTAACTTAGGCAGGGCACAGAATTCTCTGAGTCAGCCTGTGGGTCTCAGGCCAGGGCCCAGAGTGGAGATGCTGTGAAAGGGGAGGAGCCTCCTCTACTGAGAGTGGGCAGGGACAATTCTCAAGAGAAACCCACTAAGACAGAGAGGGTGCTGGGTGGGCAGAGAGGGCAGGTGCTTCACCAAACGATGCTGCAGCTACCGTGTGCCACTGTGCCCTCTCTAGCACTCTCCATGTCTCCACTGTCAGGCTGCCCAGACTGGGCTGCAGGGCCACACCTGGCCACTGGGTATGCCAGGCAGGCTACAGGGCCTTACAGCTCTTGGCAACACCTGCCCCAGCCTCTGCTCAACAGTCTCAGCCCTTTGAAGAAACCGTGGGACCCTCCTCACCTTCCCCAGTTGGAAGAGGCAATGCAGGGTAGCAGGACAGGGAGACACATCTGCCACTTAACACTCTGGAAAATTCAGTCACAAGCTCTCCGATTTCAAAATGGGAGGTAGTCATTCCTGCTACCTGTCCGAGCACAGCAAGGATAGCTGTCAGGGGATGCTTTTAGGCCAAAGATGCTGTCAAAATGCAGGCTGGCCAACAGGCCCCTGGGAAGCTCCCCGAAACCAGCACTGAGCTCAGAGAACGTGCCTGGGACGTGGGCGAGGTCCCAGACCAGCAGCTCCAGGCTTCCCCAGTCCATGAGAAACAGGTGCTCACCTGTTCATTTTCAGAAAGACGTCGGTCCAGCACAGGCCGCCACTGGAGGGCTGGCTGGAGCCTCGCCTCGTGGCCCTGGCGGGGCAGGGACAGCACTGCTTGCTTTGGGCTCCACAGCTGATCAGCACCCGCTCAAGCTTTAACACTCTAAATCTCAGGCTGATACTCTGGCCTGAGAACAGGACTGGAGGGGCGAGAACTCCCAAACTGCTCCCCCAGCAGAGCCCAGGCCTACCTGGCTGCCCCTGCCCGCTCTGATCATCCCGCCAGCAGGAGGGCCTGCGGGCTGCTCGGAGCAGGAGGCCTCATCTGTGCTTGGGGGCTGGAGAGGGGCTCGAGGGAGCTCCCAAGCACCAAGCCCTGGGCCAGGTACCAAAGGGAGACCCTACACCCCACAAAGCACCAAATCAATAACTGAAATTCTTCATTAGGCCCAGTGTTACCCCTTCCAAGGGCTGTCTCAAGGGCATGGACAACTGGAGCCTCGTCCTTAGAGGAGGGGAGAGCCCAGGGGCTCGGGGTCATCAAGGAGGCTTCCCCCACCCCCTGGCAGAAGGCCTGGGGCTGAGAGGATGGGGAGCAGCAGGCATGTTTGTGGGGAGGCTGTGATGGTGTTGAGGGGGCAGGGTGTGGCAGCTCGGGGCTTCCCGGAAGCCAGAGAGCCAGGGTGGAGTGGGTTGTGCCCCCGTCTCATCACTCCCACACTGGCCGTAGCTGGAAAGCCCTGGGCGGTGCCCGTGGGCAGCTGGCACACTGTGCTGTCAGCAGAGATTGGAGGTGAGTGGGGAAAATGAAAGGGAGGGAAGGGAGTTACCCTGGGGTCCCTGGCCAGGGATGGGCCCTGCATGCAAGATAAGAACAGGGAAGGCCGGCGGAGAGAGGGCGAAGCTGGCGCCCTCTTCCTCTGCCTGTTGTGCAAGACGGAAGGCAGGGCTCTGGTCAGATTTCAGAGCCCAGGGGGCTGTTTTCTGGTCCTGGGCAGTCCCACAGGTCCTTGACCCACTGGCCTAGAGGATCTGAAGTGGGAAAGATGGAGGAAGCATTTCACACTCACTGACTGGCAGGAGATGTCCTCACCCCAGTTTGCAGATAAGAAAACTGGGGCTCAGAGAGAGGACTGCACACCCTCAGGGCTGGGCGGCGGGCATGGCCCTGGGTGCTGACTGCTGGTGGCTGATGGCACTGGGTGGGGCAGGTGCAGATGGTGACCTAGAGGATGACAGTGAGGAAGGCCAAGCAGGAGTCAGGGCAGAGAAGCCAAGGGGAGGTCAGGCGTGGGCTCGGCTGTGGACTGGCTTAGAGGGCAGGGATGGCCTGGAGGCCGGAGGCCGAGCATCAGGGTCGGAGCAGGGTGGCTGAGGAGCACTGCCTGAACCCCTCAGGGGCTTCCCAGCTTCCTGGGCCTGGCCTGGTCACCTGGTGGTCAGGATCCCTTGCCCTTACCCTCCCTTCAGGCTGCCAGTCTCTGCCTTCTCTAAGTCCCCTATCACAATCCCCTTTCACAGCTGACCCACCTAGGAGAGCCCACCCATGCACACCCAGCTCACTGAAGCCCCCCTGAGCACAGGCCTCTCCATTCAGCTCCACCTCAGGGAGGCCTTCCAGGAAGCCCTTCCTGGCCGTGCTGGCCACAGGGACCAGGAATTTCTCTAGGTCCTGGAATAAGTCAGCCAGTCCCTCAGCGTCTGCAGAAATACCAGGGAATGCTGGGCACCCACAGTCCCTGCCTCCCGAAGATGACAGTTCTAGGGAGACGGAGTGCCACCAAGGGCAGGAGCAACCCTGGGTCTGTGAGGAAGGGAATGCTTGGTGGCTGTGGCCTCTCTGGGCAGGCGGGCAGGCGGGCAGGTGGGCAGGTGGGCAGGGAGCTGTGGTGGAGACTGGGGTACGTACGGGGCAGGCCTGGGTTGTGGAGGGGAGGGAGACTGGTGCCAGGGCCCAGTGGTGGGTTGGGTTTTATATGTGGAAGTGTGTAGTGACAATTTGTGTGTGGGGAGCCCCCTCTGGCTGCCATGGGCAGAGCAGGTTGGAGAGGCCAGGAGTAGATTCCAGGACACCACTTGGACTCCGTGCTAGTCATCCAGTTTAAGGTGGTGTTCTTGGACCAGGTGATGGGTTGTGGGAACCAGAAGTGCATGGACCTGGGGAGCGGAATCAGCAAGACCTGGGGGCAAGGAAGGGGAGCTCCCAATGCAGCTGTGTCCACGGAGGGGAAGCTCAGACAACAGCAAACCTGGAGCAGTGTGAGCTGAGCAGGCTGTCCGCTCTCTCGGGACCACAGCTGTGTGTTGTGTCAGTCAAGGAGTGGGTGGAGATGGCAGGTAATTGTGACAAGGATCTGCAACTCTAGAAGGAGTTCCAGGCAGGTGACATGAACTTGGGAGGACACTCACCACAGAATCAGAAGGGCTAAGTTCAAGTCTACTCCACCACACATGAGCTGGGCCACTGGGACCCATACACTGCCACCCACCATGCAGAGGGATTTCATCTGCATCAAGACTTCAGCCACCATGTCTGTGATCCCGGCTCCTATACCTGCACCCCCTGCTGAATCCCACCCACTCCCAGCACACGCCCGGCTCCTCCTAGGCTCCACACCTGGGCGTCCTCAGGCACCCACAAACCCTGTCAGCCAGAATGGGACTTGCCCAGGCTCCTGCACTCCGGTCACCCTGCTCCTCTGCCTGCGCCCTCTACCAGGAGCGATGTCACAGCAGCCAGAAGCACAGCTGCACAGTGGCCAGGGCTTTCAGACCTGGAGGTGCACATGAATCACCCGGGGTCTTGTTAAAGAGCGGGTTCTGACCCAGCAGGTCTGGGGACCTGGGATCCCGCCTTTCAGACAAGCCCCCCAGGTGCTGCTGCAGCGGCTGCTGGTTCCTGCAGCACAGCTGGAAGCCTGCAGTTGTTCTAGACTTCCCCCTCTCTTCCTTTCCCCTACACCTTCAATCCCCCCTCTCGCACACACACACCAGGTCCTTTCCTCCCTAACCTGGATCATTGTGGCCACCTCTTGACCTGTCACCCCTTGGTCCTTGTTGCTGAGAGGTACTGCTGGGAGGGGTTGAATGTTCCATGGTAGGTTTTTGCTCAGTCAGCTTCCAGTGTGGGGAGGGGAGTGTCCAGGATAAGGGCAGGTTGCAGGGTCCAAGACTGAGTATAGGCCCTGTGCGTGGGGCTGGGGAACAGGTGCGCAGCAGCGCCTAGAGGGACTACCAAGTTCAAAGCCGGGCAGTGAGCTCTAATGAGGTCATCCAGTCAACCGTGGGGTCTCTCTCATTCCACAGTGGGCTTAAAGGTCCTGGGCCAACACAATGGAGAGCCAAGGGTGAGGGTCCATTCCCGAGAGGAGGCGGGGGAGGCCTGGACCACACACCCGAAGCTCTAAATCAGTGGGTCTCAGACTGTCAGGCACAGACTAAAATCACTCGTTAAAATACAGACACCCTAGCCCCAACCTCAGAGACTCTGATGCTGTCTCTCTGGGGAGGCCTCGTTTTCAAAGGAAAAACAAACAAAAACCTTCTCAGGAGATGCAGGCCCACCCCGGTCCCAGTGGGGCTGTGCTTCATCACCAAGCCAATGGCGCCATCTGGCGGTCTTTGGGCGAGTTACAAGCGTTCCCAAAGGGAGGTTATTAGTGATTCCGATTGGACGTGGGATAAGCTCTCTACACACAGCATCTTTTCTCATTTTCCCAGCACCTCCCTGCGTGACAGACCCTCATCCCCATTTCACTGATGGGTAGACTGAGACTGAGAAAGTGGGAGCGCGTCTCCAGAGTCACACGTGGAAAGCGGAGGAGTCAGGGTTAGGTTCCGAGGCTCTCTGAACCCGGGCCCTGCCTTGCTGATAGCTTGGAAATCTGGCTGCTAGCCAGTCACCCCGGGGGAGCCTCGTCAAACTAAAAATGAGGCTGCAGGATCAGCCTCAAACATGTGGCTCTTCACCCTCCCACACAAGAGTGACACTCAGTATAGTCAAAGGCAGGAAGACTGCAACCACCCAGGGCAGAGCCTGGCCTGGGGCTGGGGGCTCCGGGGCCCCTCCCTGCTAAGCCAGGCCTTACCCCGTGAGTTGCTGAATTGGAGGGATCTGGGGGTCTCAGGGAAGGACCTGTGAGGGACACCTGAGGGCTATGAACAACCTCTGTTTATCAACCACAGAGGAAATATTTCAACATTTTAACAACTGTATGTACATATCTAAACTGACATCTATATTTATATTGATTTTTATATATAAATTATATATAACAACATGTAAATTATATATAACATATACTTAGAGACGAGCCTAAAGCATGGGGGGAATGAAAGATGGAACGACAGCAACCCAATTTTGGACACTGGGAAGCAGATACTTGAGTGGCAGCTGACCTAGCAGTCTGCATTGGCTGGGTCTCCCAAGACCCTGTTAATGGGAGAGCAAAGGAATAAAAGCCCTATGAGACTCTAACACAAAGAAAGGAGGGTGTTCATCAATAGATGAGTAGGTAAAGTGTGGTGTCCACATAAAGGAACATTATTCAGCCATAAAAAGAAGGAAATCCTGCCATTTAAGACAATGTGGATCAACTTTGAAGGCACTATGCTCACTGAAATGAGTCCGACAGAGAAAGACACATGTTGTATAATCTCACTTATATGTGGAATCTTATAAACAAAACAAAACAAACAAATAAACAACCCCCCTGAGCTCACAGATACAGAGAGCAGCCTGGTGGCTGCCAGAGGATGGGAGTGGGGTGGGCAGATGGGTGAAGGGGTTGAAAGGTACACACTTCCGGGTATGTGATAACAAGTCCTGGGGACGTGGTGTGCAGCATGGTGACTGCAGCTGACGACCCCACGGTGCATATGTGACAGTTGCTAAAAGAGTACATCTCAAAAGTTCTCATCACAAGAAAAATATGTGTTGACCGTGTGTGGTGACAGATATTAACTAGGCACACTGGGGTTATCATTTTGCAATATATATAATTATCCAATTATTATGTTGTGCATCTGAAATTAATATGTCATGTGTCGATTATACTTCTATTTTATTTTATTTGTTAAATTTTCACCTGAAGACATGCTTACTGATTTTCAGAAAGGGGAAGGGAGGGGGAAAGAGGAAGAGAAACACTGATCTGCTGCTTCCCACATGTGCTCCAACTGGGGACCGAACCCACCACCTAGGCGTGTGCCCTGACTGGGAATCAAACTCGGGACCTCTGGGTCTACAGAACAATGCTCCAACCAACTGAGCCACACCAGCCAGAGCATTTATGTCTCAGTTCTTTTTAGAAAGAGGGTGTTGGTAGTTAAAGGCTTCCACAAAGGAATGGGAAGGGGGTGAATTGGGCTGGAGCCACACCTTGTGGAGTTTTCAAGGCCACAGGTGTGGCACAGTAACCACAGTGGCCTTTTTCAAGGCCACAGGGGAACCACAGTAACCACATGGGAACCACAGGTGTTCAGGTGGCCCCCTCAGCTGTGTGGTGGGACTCATCTTGCCAGCTTGGCCAAGGTCAGATGTATCTGCTTTCAGCAACCCTGGGCTCCAGGGACAAAGGCAGGACTGCGGTGATGGCTGCTAGCCAGCAAGCCCTGTCCCTAGTATCCCAGCCTTTTCTTCCTTGCACATGAACAGAAGACCAAGAGCCACACTCTGGGAAAGCCAGCTTCATCAGGAACTGGAACCAGGACCCCTGCAAACACAGGGTGGTGCTAGGGATGGGAAAGAGGTCTCCAAGGGTACATCCAGTCAGAGTCCCCACAGTGGTTACAGACAATATTGTGTGTCTCACCCTCACTTAAACGTTGTCTGCAACTTGCTCTTTTCTCTCAGTGTTGCTACTGAGGTTTATTCATCATGAATAAATCAAGTAGTTAATTTTTTCAAAATTCCTTTGTATGCATGTTCCACAATTACTGAATTAAATTGAAGTTGATTCTGTTCTGCTTTGTTTTGTTTTTGCAATTCCAAATAACGCCCTGTGACTTTGGAAAGTTACTTTGAACTTCTCTGGGTTTCTGTCTATGGACACTTACTCGGTATACAGGCACATCTGTAAAATGGGGTGAGAATAGACCCTGGCACTCAGGTTTGTGATGGGGATTAAATGAAGTCCTGAATGGACAATGGCAGTGGGTCTGACCAAAGGGCAGTTTTGTACTTGGGGAACCTCTGGCAATGCCTGGAGGCATTTGGAGTTGTCACAACTTGGAGGAGGCCACAGCCGTTCCTGGCATCTGGTGGGTAGGGGCCAGGGATGCTGCTAAACACCATGCAGTGCTCAGGGCAGCCCCACATGCCAGGAGTCACCCAGCCCGAAATGCCAGTGGTGCCAAAGTAGAGAATGGTGCACGGCCCAAAATAAGCACGCAGTAAACATCAGTTATTTTTAAGGAGCTCCAGCAAAAGTCCTCTTATCTTCTATGCACAGCCATGAGACTCAAGGAGATGATCACTGCTGTCAGATATTCATGCAGCACTCACCAAAACTGCTTTATTCAGTCATAAAGAGCAGTAAGTTAACCTCAGTAAGTTACAAAGGTAGAAATCACGTGGAGCATATTCTTACCGTGAAGCAGTAATTGAGAAATTGGCTACAGAAGGAGAGCTTCTTCTTAGCCTACCCACCCCCTCCCACGCAATTCCAGGACCATCCAGAATTTTTAAATTTCACAAGTAACTTTTTAAGAAATTTTCACCCAAGGATACTCTCTCATTGTTTTAGAGAGGGTGGAAGAGAGTGAGAAAAATCGATTGGTTACCTCCAGTATGTGCCCAGGTGTGGGTTCGTAAGTATCCAGAACAGGGATCGAACCCCAACCCAGGCGTGGCCCTGACCTGGAATCAAACCTGCAACCTTTCAGTCTCAGGACAATGCTCCATTCAACCGAGCCACACTGGCCAGGGCACAAGTAACTTTTTTTAAAGACTTGAAGTGAAATAAAATTTATAAAGTAATATCAGTGATAATATTATATATTAAAAGCCATTGAATATAGGCAAAGAAAAACTAAAAAGAACCATAGTCTCATAAAACTTTAGAAAATAAAGAAAATTTTAAAAAATGAGCTAAGCATTCATTTTGGAAAGAACACAATGAAATAAATGCCAAGAGAGCAGTAGGAAGAAATTAATAAAAATAAAAAATAAATCAACTAAATAAGAAAAGAAGTAGCCCCAATTAAAAAAAAAAACTATTTTTAAAATGTGGATAAAATGGACAAAAATCAGAGAGGGATGTCTTTAAGAGGAAAAAGCTAGAAACAGAAATAAGCAATATTGGGAGTGAGGAACAAGATATGACCACATATGTATGTTTATGTATATAATTGAAGTCATAAGAATTCCGTTGCAGATAGAGCACTGAGTTCAACTGCCTGATTGCACCCCCATGAAAAGTCATGGGAACCACAGTAAAGGGATGAGAAGCGGTGAAGGAGCTCACAAAACACAAAATGGAGAGAACAGAATGGAGGGAAAAGCAATAAAATTTGGGAGCTGGAAAGCAGATATTTGAGTCATAACTGACTTAGACTCCAGACAACAGAAACTAAATGAGGAGTGCAGATAGCTGAGAAAGCATATTAAAGCCTCAAAATCTAGCCCCTGCACCACATTATGGGCCATACACTCCAGCAGCAGCAGTGAAGTCGAGCTGCTCCAACTCCCTCTCTAAAACCAGGACACCATGATGACACTATCTGCCTGTAGCAGCAGCAGTAAGGTCTTGGGGTGTCCTGGACCCTGGATCCTGCTCCACAAGCAGACAATGGCCCCACCAACAAAGCAGCAATGTTCTGTGCTCTGTACCCAAAGGCACAAGGAGACCAGGGCCTGGTGGCTGCTGCTCATCCTCCTCCCCTGCAAACAGGTTACCCAGAAAGAGCAGAAACACCTTGAGAATGCATCCTGCCACCACAGATGGCACCATGGACACCAGGAGAACAAGGAGGACCAGAAAACTAAACTGTGGTCAGAACTAAAATCCACACCTGAGTCTCCAAGATGGCAGTCTAGGTAAACACACCTTACCTCCTCCTTGCACGACCACATCAAAATTACGACTAAACTACAGAACAACCATCACTCAGAACCACCAGAAATCGAGTTGAATGGAAGTCTGACAACTAAGGAACTTAAAAAAACCACATCCATCCAGACTGGTAGGAGGGGCAGAGACATGGAACGGGCTTGTCTGACATCCGTGTTTGGCAGATAAAAACCAGGAGGGATAGCTCAGGGGCAAGGAGACCCAGCCCCACACCAGGACCCCAGCCCAGGATTCCAGTGCTGGGAAGGTAAGTCCCCATGTGTTCTGACTGTAAAAACCAATGGGGTTTGAGTCTGTGGAAGAAACTGCTGGATTCCCAAGCAGTTCCTCTTAAAGGGCCTGTGCACAGACACACAGACTCACTCCTTCTGAGCTCCAGCACTGGCGCAGCGGCTTGAAAAGCACCAGTGGCATACGGGGAGGAACTGACGTGTCCGGCATCAAGGTGAGAGCTGGAGGAGAGCTTCCTCTGAGACAAAAAGGCAGGCAGAGGCCATTAGTCCTTTTCTGAGCCCTCCCCCCACAGAGCCACAGAGTGGTGGGCACCATATCTGAGACTCCATCAACCTGGCTCACACTGTTTGCCCCATCCTGGTGATTCCCTGAAACTCTGTCCCACCAGAGTTCAACTTACAGGCCCATCCAAGCTGTTAACAGTGGCTTTCCCATACAAATGGCTTGTTTCGGCTCAAGCTTCTGATCTTTCTAAATCCTCTCAAACGTTTAGCAGCTGGCCTCAGTGAAGCCCCGTACCTCTAACTAACTGGCCCCAAGCCTGGCACTAGCAGCAGCCGGCCTTGGTTCACAGCTTGGCCATGCTTAGGCACTTCCAAGCCCAGCACCAGTACCAGGTATCTTCAGATCACTTTATATCTTATGCTAAGTGGACCCAGATAGAACACAGGCAGTGGCTGACCTTGGCCTATGCTTCCTGGGAAAACCCAGAGCCTGCACACTCAGTGGATAGCTATAGACCACGTCGAAACACCATCACCCAACCATTTCCACAAGTGACACACTCAAAGGCAGACTCAGTGAGCACCAGAGCCCTGCTGAAGTAAGTCCTCCTCTGTGGAGTGGGCTCTGGCACAGATGATCCACCATTGAGGGCAGAGGTTGGTGGTCAGTGGTCACAACTAGTTCTTGCAGCTGACTGGCCTGGGTAAATCCCTTCCATTGACCGGCCAACAGCAATCAAAGCTCAACTACAAGAGGAGGGCACACTCAGCCCATGTGGAGGATGCACTTTGAGTACCCAGCTTAGGTGATAGGTGAGGCTGCGCCACTGGATCCTACAGGACACCTACTTGGTTAGGCCATGCTACCAAGACAGAGAATCATAGCACCTTCACCTAACACATAGAAACAAACACAGGGGGGCCATCAAAATGGGGAGACAAAGAAACAGGGCCCAAATGAAAGAATAGAACAAAACTCCAGAAAAAAAAATCTAAACAAAATGGAGATAAGCAATCTGTCAGATGCAGAGTTCAAAATACTGGATATAAGGATGTTCAAGGAACTCACTGAGGACCTCAGCAGCATAAAAAAAAATCCAGTCATAAATGAAGGATACACTATTTGAAATAAAGAACAATGTACAGGGAAACAACAGTAGAGTGAATGAAGCCAAGAATCAAATCAATGATTTGGAACATCAGGAAGCAAAAATCAATCAGAACAGCAAGAAGAAAAAAAAATTAAAAAAGAGTGTAGGGAAAAGAGCTCTGGGACAACTTCTAAGTGTTTCAACATTCACATCATAGGGGTGCTAGAAAGAGAAGAGAAAGAGCAAGACATTGAAAATCTATTTGAAAAAATAATGAAAGCAAATTTCCCTAATTTGGTGAAGGAAATAGACATACAAGTCCAAGAAGAACAGAGGGTCCCAAACAAGATGGACGCAACAAGGTCCACTCCAAGACACATCATAATTAAAGTGACAAAGGTTAAAGATAAAGAAAGAATCTTAAAAGCAGCAAGAGAAGATAATTTAGTTACGTACAAGGGAGTTCCCATAAGACTGTCAGCTGATTTCTCAAAAGAAATGTTGCAGGTGAGAAGGGATTGGCAAGAAATATTCAGTCATGAAAAGCAAGGACCTATAGCCAAGATTATCCAGCAAGGCTATCATTTAGAATATAAGGGCAGATAAAGAGCTTCCCAGACAAGTAAAGCTAAAGGAGTTCATCATCACCAAGACATTATTATATGAAATGTTAAAGGGATTTATTTAAGAAAAAGAAGAAGTTCAAAACTATGAACAATAAAATGGCAACAAATACATATCTATCAACAATTAAATCTAAAAAACAAACTAAGTAAGCAAGCAGGACAGAAACAGCAGCATAGAATGTTTTGACAGTTACCAGAGGGGATAGGGATCTGGGGGAGAATGGGTGAAGAGGTGAAGGGATTAAAAAGAACAAATTAGTAGTTACAGAATAGCTATGGGGATGTAAAGTACAGTACAGGAAAGGGAGTAGCCAAAGAATTTATACCCATGATCCATGGACATGAACTATGGTGTGGGGATTGCCTGAGGGAGTGGGGGGTGCAAAGGGGAGTGTGAAGGGGGGGCAAAGGGGAAAATATTGGGACAACTATAATTGCATAATCAATAAAATGTGATTTAAAAAAACTAAAGTTCACAAAGGCAGACAGAACCTGCATGCTGACCTGAGTGACAGCCTGCTGACATAGACAATTTAAGTGGGGTTAAGAGTCCTTTCCCGTGACAACCCGAATGGAAGGGTGTTTCAGCAAATTTCTTGTAGGACCAAGAACCAAGCAAACCACAATCTAAATGGGAGAAGACAATCAACTGACATAAATCAGATGTTGGAATTGATAGAATTATCTGAGAAGGATTTTTAAGCAGTGCATAAAAATGCTTGAGCAATCAATTACAAATTCTCCTGAAACAAGTAAAAAAAAGAAAGAAAATCTCAGGAAAGAAGTTATATAAACAAAAGGATTAAATGAAAATTATAGAATTGAACAATAGTATACCCGAAATTTAACAATGAACTGGGTAGACTCAATAGTAAGGTGGAAATGACAGATGATAGCATTAGTGAATTTGAAGACAGATTGATAAACTACTGAGTCAGAACATTAGACAAAAAATGGACTGAAAAAAAAAAAAAGAGTGAACAGAGGCTCAGGGACCTGTGGGTCCATCGTAAAGAAATGTCCCTGAAGTCCCAGGAGAGGAGAGAGCGTGTGAAACTGAAAGGTATTCAAAGAAGTGACAGCTGAAAATTTCCCCAACTTGGTGAATGACATAAACCTATATATTCAAGAATCAGAGAGCAATCCAAATCCACAACAAGACACAACTTAATTAAACTTCTGAAAGTTAAAAGCAAAGGGGAAAAGAAGTCCTAGGAACAGTTAGAAAGGAATAGCAATTCAATGACAGCGGCTCTTTCCTGTGAAACCACGGAGGCCAAAGGGAAGGGGCACAACGTCTCCCAACCGCTAACGGAGAAACCGTCGACTCTGAAGCATAAATCTGATGAAGGGGAAATAAGGGTATTTGCAAATGAGGGACAGCTGAGAGAATTTGTTGCTGGCAAACCTCTCTTTAAAGGATGGCTAAAGAAGTTCTCCGAAAACAAAATGATAATAGGAGGCAGAGGCCCTCAGAAATGAAGGAAGAGCAAACAAATGGATAAACAGAATTAAACACAACAGATTATGCTTCACTTCATGAGTCTCCTTTACCATATTTAAGGTTGAAGCAAAAGTTATAGCAGCACCTAAAGTGATGCTCAGTGTATGCAGAGCAAATCCTTAAGAACCTTATGTTTTACAGGGGGCGGGGGGCGGTGAAAGTATGTAAACGTAGGTAAGTGTTCTACATTTTACTTGAAATAGTGAACCGTCAACACTGGTAGGTTATGATTAAGTTACTTGCATATATGATAATATCTACAGCAAATTACTAAGAAAACTATACAATTGATACACTAAAAAACCTTATTAGGCAATGAAAATGGAATTCTAAAAAGTGTTCAAGTGACCGACAGGCGAGAAAAAAGAAGCAGAGAAAAGAGAAAGTGAGGAAACGAGCAGAAAACAATAAAGCAACCCACTTAGTTCCAACACAGCAATAACTGCTGTGTAATGTAAACAGCCTAAGCGCATCAACTCAAAGACAGAGCTTTGGAACTATGAATTAATTAAAAACTAACCGTATGTATGTTGCCTATAAAAAATTCACTTCAAACATAATGGGATAGGTAGGTTCAAAGTAAAAGTGTGGAAAAACAGAAACTTTAAGCCATATAGTTTCACTGCAGTATTGTACCAAACATTCAAAGAATTAATACCAGTTTCACACAATCCATTTCAGAAGACAGGAAAGGAGGGACATTCCCAACTCATTTTATAAGCCAGTATTACTCTGATACCTGAACCAGTCAAAGAGAGCACACCAGAAAAACTACAAACCAATATCTCTTGTGAACTTAGATGCAAAAGTCCTTGAGAAAGTGTTAACAAAACAAACCCAAGAATGTACAGAAAAAATAATAACCATGACAAAGTGGGATTTATTCTGGGCACATAAATTCAGTTGGTTTATATTCCAGGTATGTATTCCAGTTGGTTCAACATTTGAAAATGAAGAAGGAATATCGTATGATTATCTCAATTTATGCAGGAAAAGCATTTGACTAAATTCAGCAGCCAAGCTATTCATGATGAAAATGCTCAGTGCACCCGGAAGTAGAGAGGGGTTTCCTTAACCCACAAAGAGCACATACAAAGCCCGCAGCTAACGGCACAGTTAATGGCGAAGGCTGCTTTCCCTAAGATTGAGAACTGGAAGTTCTTACCAAGGTGAAAAGACAAGAAAAAGGGGAAAAAAAGGCATGTAGTTTGGAAACGAAGAATGCCTCTACTTGCAGACAGCATGATTGTCTACATAGAAAATTCCAAGAAATGTATGAAAAAATCATCTAGAGCCAATAAGTGAGTTTGGTAAGGTGGCAAGATATGACATTACCATTCAAAAACTGATTGTATTTCTATATGCTGACCATGAATGAGTGGGAATCAAAATCAATCAAAAAGACCATTTGAAATTTCTCCAAAGAAACTCAATACTTAGGTATAAACCTAACAAAACATGCACAAGATTTACACAATGAACTTTATAAAGTGCTGATGCAAGCTGTCCACGAAGAACTAAATATTGGAGAGATGTACCATGTTCAAGATTTGAAAGACTCAACACAAAAAAATTGTTAATTCTCCCCAAATTGATCTACAGATTTACCATGATTCTTATAAAATTTCATAGATATAGAAAAACTTATTAAAAAGTTATATGGAAAAGGAAAGGCCATGTAATAGCCAAAACAATTTTTAAAAAGAAAAATAGGGTAGGAGTAATCACTCTTCCAGATGTTAAAGCTTTGCCCTGGCTAGTATGGCTCAGTGGATTGAGCGCTGACCTGAACTGAAAGGTCTCCAGTTCAATTCCCACTCAGGGCATGTGCCTGGTTTGCTGGCCATGTCCCTGGTTGGGGTCATGCAAGGGACAACCAACTGATGTTTCTCTCCCTTTCTTTCTCTCTCCCTTTCCTTCTTTCTGAAAATAAATATTTTTTAAAAAGCTTTACTGTTAGCTACAGGAATCAAAAGAGTGGCAGAGAGAGAGGCACACAGTTCAGCGGAATAGGCGCTACACAAATATGCTCAATTAATATTTGATGAAGGAACAGAGCCATTCAATGAGGGAGGGGTAACCTTTTCATTAAATGATGCTGGAGCAACTGGATACCTATAGCAAAATGAAAGCCAAAAAACTGTGAACTAATCCTCCCATTTTATACACATTTTAACTCAAAATGGACCATGAACTTAAATGTAAAATGTAAAGCTATGAAACTTCTAGAAAAAAATAGAAGACTCTTCAGGACCTAAAATAATGTGGAGAGTTCTTTTTTTTTTTTAATGGGTTTCTTTTTTAGATTTTATTTATTTATTTTTAGAGAGGGAAGGGAGGGAGATAGAGAGAGAGAGAGAGAGAGAGAAACATCAATGTGAGGTTGCTGGGGGTTCTGGCCTGCAACCCAGGAATGTACCCTGGCTGGGAATCGAACCTGGAACACTTTGGTTCCCAGCCCACACTCAATCCACTGAGCTACGCCAGCCAGGGCAAGAGTTCTTTTTTAAAAACCAAAAGCATGATGCATAAAAGAAAAAAACCCAATTAATTGGATTTTATCAAATTAAAAAACTTTTACTCAACAATAGACCCTGTCAGAGCACAAATTCCTTATGGGCAGAAAATACCTGTTAATCACATATCTGATAAAGGACTTGTACCTAAAATAAAGAACTCTGAAATCCCAACAATAACAACAACAAAAGAAAATCAATCCAATTAGAAGATGGGTAAAATACACGCATAGACGTTTCATCAGAGAAGATATACAGATGACAAATAAGCAAATGCAAAGATGTTCAGTGTCATTAGCCATTAGAAAAGTGCCTATTCAAGCCACAATGAGCATCTCTGCACACCTATCAGAATGGCCAAGATAAAAACTAGTGATAACAGAAATGCTAGCAAGGATGTGGAGAAACTGGATCACACACACATTCCTGGTGGGAATGTAAAATAATACAGTGTAACATAATATTTTTAAGTGCTGTCTTGACCCCATTTTGAAGCCCTGGTTAGAGGCTGGTCAGTTCTCCTCCAGCAGCCAGTTAAGCCCCTACTCCGAGCACCTTCTTTACTAGGCTCTCACACTGCTGCCTACTCTTCACCCGCCCTGCTCACCCCAAGGCCAAGTACCAGACAACCAAAGATAGCCCCTAGTCCCCAGAGCCCACTGAAATCATTCGGGTTAGGCAGTCCTAAACTGCTCACCCTGCCTTGCCCGGTCCATCCTGCGGAAACTACGGTAAAGGTGCTGCCTCACAGCTTCCCCTCCCTCTGCCTCCCGACCGGCCCCGGTGCTTTCTACATAGAGTGCTGTGTACTTCCCGCTGAATGTTGAGTAACAAAACTGTAAAACTCTTTTCAGCTTTTCTCTCTTGACCTCACTCAAGGTATGTATGGTTAAAACATACAACCACTCTGGAAATTAGCTTGGCAGTTCCTTTAAAAACGAAAAATAAGGTTATTATATGAATCAGCAATTACACTCTTGGGACTTTATCACAGAGAAATAAAAACATTTTCATGCACAAACTTGTACATGAATGTTGTTTTTGTAAAATATATTTTATTGATTATGCTACTACAATTGTTCGATTTTTCTCCCCTTTATACCCCTCTGCCCTGTACCCACCCTCCCACCAGCATTCCTCCACCTTAGTTCATGTCTCTAGGTTGTACATATAAGTCCTTTGACTTCTCCATTTCCTGTACTACTCTTAACCTCCCCCTGTCTATTTCGTACCTACCATTTATGCTTCTTATTCCCTGTACCTTTGCCCCACTCTCCCCCTGCCCCTCACCACTGATAACCCTCCATGTGATCTCCATTTCTGTGATTCTGTTCCTGTTCTACTTGCTTGCTTAGTTTCTTTTTGTTTTTGTTTCTGAGTTTTGTTGTGTGTGTGTGTTTTTTTTAGGTTCAGTGGTTGATAGTTGTGAGTTTGTTGTCATCTTACTGTTCACATTTTTGGTTTTCTTCTTTTTCTTAGATAAGTCCCTTTAGCATTTCATATAATAAGGGCTTGGTGATGATGAATTCCTTTAATTTGAATTTATCTAGGAAGCACTGTATCTGCCCTTCCATTCTAAATGATAGCTTTGCTGGATAGAATAATCTTGTAGGTCCTTGCCTTTCATGAATCTGAATACTTCTTTCCAGTCCCTTCTTGCCTATAAGGTCTCTTTTGAGAAATCAGCTGACAGTCTTATGGGAACTCCTTTGTAGGTAACTGTCTCCTTTTCTCTTGCTGCTGTTAAGATTCTCTCCTCATCTTTAATCTTGGCTAATGTAATTATGATGTGCTTTGGTGTGTGCTTCCTTGGGTCCAACTTCTTTGGGATTCTCTGAGCTTCCTGGACTTCCTGGAAGTCTATTTCCTTTGCCAATCTATTTCCTAGATTGGGGAAGTTCTCTTTCATTATTTTTTCAAACAAGTTTTCAATTTCTTGGTCTTCCTCTTCTCCTTCTGGCACCCCTATGATTCAGATGTTGGAACGTTTAAAGCTGTCACAGAGGTTCCTAAGCCTCTCCTCCTCATTTTTTTGAATTCTTGTTTCTTCATTCTGTTCTGGGTGAATGTTTATTTCTTCCTTCTGGTCCAAACCATTGATCTGAGTCCCAGTTTCCTTCCCATCACTGCTGGTTCCCTGCACATTTTCTTTTATTTCACTTTGCATAGCCTTCACTTTTTCCTCTATTTTGTGACCATATTCAACCATTTCTGTGAGCATCTAATTACCAGTGTTTTGAACTCTTCATCTGATAGGTTGGCTATCTCTTCATCACTTAGTTGTATCTTTTCTGGATCTTTGATCTGTTCTTTCATTTGGACCATTTTTTTTTTTTGTCTCAGTGCACCTATTATGTAGTAAGGGGTGGAGCCTTAGGTTTTCACCAGGGCAGGGCAACTCATGTCACTGCATTGTGGTGCTATATGTGGCGAGGGGTCTGAGAGGGAACAATGCCATTTGCTCAGCTCTGCACAGGCTTTCAGTCACTTACTCCTCTACCCACAAGCAAATTGGGCCTTTCTGGTGCTGATTCTGGGGTGGGTGGGTTCATGTACTTTCTAGGGCCCTGTGGGTCTCTCCAACAAACTCTCCTGTGAGGCTGGGAGTTTCTCCTGCTGCCACAGACTCCACAGATTTTTACAGCCAGAGGTTTTGAGGGGTTATTTTCCTGTGCTAGAAATCTGGGTTTCGTGGTCTGTTTTGCTTCCCAGTTGTTCCTCCTGGTTTACCCACACACAAAGGTGGGACCATCCAGTCCTCCAGCTGCCGCCTTGCTGGGAGTCCTCTCCACTCCAGCTGCCCATCTCTGCCCATCCTACTGGTCTGGATGAAATGTTTCTTCTTTAATGCCTTGCGGACTTCCATACAGTTTAATTTTCTGGCAGTTCTGGTTATTTTTTTTAATTTGTTGTTGTCCTTCTGTTGGTTGTGTGAGTAGGCCTGTACATGAATGTGGTAGCAGCTTTATTCATAATAGTCCCAAAGTAGCCCTGACTGGTGAAGCTCAGTTGGTTGGGCATCATCCTCCAGAGAAAGGGGTCACCAGTTTGATTCCTGGTCAAGGCACATGCCTGGGTTGCTGGTTCAGTCCCAGGCTGGGGCATGTATGAGAGGCAACCAATCGATTTTTCTCTCCCAGATTGATGTTTCTCAGCCTCTCTTTCTCCTTCCCCTCCTCTCTGTTTAAAAAATAAATGAATAAATAAATAAGTAAATAAATAAATAAATAATTTTAAAATACAATAACCCCAAACTAGAAATTCCCTATAGTCTTTCAACTGATGAATGGTTAAATAAATTGTGGTATGCCAATACCATGGAATACTATTCAGTGATAAAAAGAATGGAGTTCTTGATACATGCAGCAGCTCTGATAAACCCAAGGAAATTCTGCTGAGCCAATCTCAAAGGATACATAGTGCATGATTCCATTTACAGAACATTTATGAAGGACTGTAATTGTAGGGATGAGAATGGTGGTTAACCAGGGGGCGGGAAGATGTGGCTGTGAAGGGAGCATAAGGGAGTCTTGAGGTGGTGGTACAGTTAACTGTCTTTTTTTTTTTTTTTTTTTTTTGCCCTTAAAAGCTTTGCAGTTTTTATTTATTTATTTTTATTTTTTGTATATTTTATTATGTTATTGCAGTTGTCCCAATATTTTCCCCTTTTCCCCCCTCTTCCTAGTACCCCCTTCCCTCCAACATTGCTCCCCCTTAGATCATGTCCATGGGCCATGTGTGTAAGTTCTTTGGCTTCTCCATTTCCTATGCTCTTCTTAAACCCCTGTGTATTCTGTACCTACTTATTTGTACCTCGTACTCCCTGTGCCTTTCCTCCATTCTCTCCCTTCCGCCTCCCAGCTGATAACCCTCCATGTGATCTCCATACCTATGATTCTGTTCCAGTTCTGGTTGTTTGCTTAGTTTGTTTTGTTTTGTTTTAGATTCAGTTGTTGATAGCTGTGAATTTGCTGCTGTTTTAATGTTCATGGTTTTGATCTTCTTTTTCTTAAATATGTCCCTTTAACATTTCATGTAATAATGGTTTCATGTAATAATGATAAACTCCCTTAGCTTTACCTTGCCTAGGAATCACTTTATCTGCCCTTCCATTCTAAATGACAGCTTTGCTGGATAGAGTAATCTAGGTTGTAGGTCCTTGCCTTTCATGAATTTGAATACTTCTTTCTAGTCCCTTCTTGCCTGTAAGGTTTCTTTTGGGAAATCAGCTGATAGTCTTATGGAAACCCCCATTTAGGTAACTCTCTTTCTCTCACTGTTTTTAAGATTCTCTCTTTATCTTTAACCTTTGGCATTTTAATTATGATGTGTCCTGGTGTGGTCCTCCTTGGGTCCAACTTGTTTGGGACTCTCTGTGCTTCCTGGACTTGTATCTCTATTTCCTTCACCAAATTAGGGAAGTTTTCTTTCATTATTTTTTTCAAGTAAGTTTTCAATTTCTTGCTGTTCCTCTTCTTCTGGCATCCCTATAGTTCAGATGTTGGCATGTTTGAAGGTGTCCCAGAGGTTCTTAAGCCTATCCTCATTTTTTTAAGTTCTTGTTTCTTTATTTTATTCTGGTTGAATGTTTCTTTCTTCCTTATGTTCCAAATCATTGATATGAATTCCAGACTCGTTCCCTTTGCTGTTGGTTTCTTGTGAATTTTTCTTGATTTCACTTAGTGTAAACTTCAATTCTTTCTTTATGATTTTGCCATACTCAATAAGTTCTTTGAGCATCCCTATAACCAGTATTTTGGACTCTGCATCTGATAGATTGCATATCTCCATTTCATTTAGTTCTTTTTCTGGGGTTTTGTTCTATTCTTTCACTTGGGCCATATTTCTTTGTCTCCTCAATTTGGCAGCCTCTTTGTGTTTGTTTCTGTGTGTTAGGTAGTGCTGCTTTTACTCCCTCTCTTAGTAGCGTAGCCTAAGTAGAAAAGACACCTGTAAATTGTATGGGGCAGAGCTTTAGGTGATTGCCAGGGCAGGGCAACCTGCTTTACTACTTTGTGGCTCTGAATGTGGGGAGGGCTCAGAGAAAGGATGGTGCTGCCTGGAGGTTTGCCTGGCACTTGCCCTATTTCCAGTCACTTCACCCACTTCCCGTAACTCCTGCCCTGGTGGTGAAACCCAGAGTGTGTGGGTTTGCATATGTTCTAAATCTGTGCAGGGCCCTTTAAGTGGTGAAAATCCAGCTGTTTCTTTCACCACCCCAATGCCACTGGTTTTTACCAGAGTTACTGGGGATTTACCTTCCTGGTGCTGGAGCCCTGGGCTATGTGGTGTGGTCTCGGGCTGGGATCGCTCACTTCCAAGACATCCCTCCCAATTTTCACCGACCACACGTGACTCTGGGGCCATCTGTTCCACCACTGCCCCACCCCTCTGCACCACACCACCTTTCCACCCTTCTCTGTGACTCTGCCTCTTCTACCTGTCTGGATGAATGTGGCTTCTTTAAGTCTTTGGTTGTCAGACTTCAATACAGCTCGATATTCTGATGGTTCTGGGTGTTGTTAGTTTTGAGATCTGGTTGTAATTCTTTCTATGGTTGTGTGAGGAGGCGAAGCATGTCTATCTGTGCCTCCATCTTGACCAGAAGTTCCACAGGTGATGTCTGGACTGTGCTAGTGGTTCCATGAAACTATACATGTGACAAAATTGCAGAGCCACTCACAATGCATGTAAACTGGTGAGATCAGAATAAGTTTAATAGTTCTTACCTGTGTGAGGGGGGGGCTGCGCCCACAGAGCCCCCCCCACCCCCACCTACCATGGATAAGAATAAGTCTACCAAGACATGATCTGCTTGGGGAGGAAAGGTGACCAATCTCTCAAAGGAGAAGGGCCTTGAGTCTGTTCCTTAGTGGGCTTTTATGAGGTTCAATTTGCACAGGAATACAAGTAAAGCTCATCAATCATTGTCAGGCAGTAATGACCAAACAATAGATAACATTCAAAGAACTGTAAGGGCTTATTCTGAGTCAGGGTCAGTTAGCTAAAGGGCCATAAAACTTTGGGAAACAAACTCATTTTATGCCTTGACCCTTATCAGTTAAGTTGAGGACATTCTTAGCAAAGCAGGTTTCACAGGATTTTATGTATTCTTTCTTAGGCCTGATTGCCCCAGGGAACTGCCTGTTCCTGCCCAGGTCTGCACCCACCTCCAGCATTGTTTCAGGCTTAAGTCAGGCAGAGGAAATAAGGCAGCCGAGAGATTAGGAGACTTCTTGCAGATAGAATGAGGATTCAGGCTATGTCAAAGCTGAGAGGTGAGGGTCCATCACCCCCTTTTGCTACAGCCCCCCAAATCCTTCCCTTTAGGGCCCCCCATGATCATGCCTGTTTTAGGTCATCCCTCCCTTTAGGAACCTTACCTGTTATTGGCTAACCAGTCATCTGCCCAGGGCCAAGCAGGGTGAAATAAAGGGGGCAGAGGTAGTGCCTCAGTTGGGAAGATAAGCTTTGTCTCCTTAGTGGCTTATGGTCCCAAGGTCTTTTAGTCAGCCTCAGGCATGGGGGAATACAGCTTCTGAAACCAAACAGGGCAGTTCCCAACATGCACCTAATGTCAGTTTTCTGATTTTGATATTGTACTACAGTTATGCAGAATAATAATATTGCATCAGTAGGGTGAAGCGTACAAGGGACCTCTCTGTACATTTCTTTGCAACTTTATGTATATCTATAATTATTTCAAAATGAAAAGTTATTATTTTAAAAAAGGGAAGAGGACTCTTGAGAAGGAAAAAAATGAAAAAATAAAAACCTTTCAAAAGTCTCAGAAATTGGTACTGGCTACATCTACAGCTGAAAGTTGCACTTTTTTTTTTTTTTGAAAGTGTGGGGAGGATAAAATCAAGGACAGGAGAAAGCTCTCTGAGAAGAAATTAGACCCCAGATCCTAACCCCTAACCCTGCTCAGCCAGGTGTCTGCCCCTCCCTCACCCAGAGGTTTGTCCTCTGCTGACAGTACAGCAGAGGATTTCTAGAGCTTTCTTCCTACTCAGTTCGAAGGATGCTGGCAAGTAAAAGGACACTGGGAGATTCCTTTTCATTCTGGAAGAAGAGGTATTCTGCAGTCCTGGTACAATTTACCCCTTTGGCCTCCTATATAGCCCTGGCCTTCACGGGGCCTCACAGCTCAAGTAGCGAGTAGCTCCCAATATGACTTTTTGTGGTCCAGTAACCTAGGCAGATACATACTGGCAGTAGAAATAGCACCCTTGCAGCAAACCAGGAAACAATCAAATTCAGATCATGGTAGGAGGTGGATGCACAACCATCACAGGTTCTTGCCTGTCTGGTTTTCCAGGCACACTGGGGGCTCCCTTCTCGGAGGCAGAGTAAGTTATTTGTCAGCCCACCTGACGTCCTTCATCCACCGGCCTGGATGGCTTTGTTCCTGCCTTCCGGAAGGCTCATTCTGGTTCATGTTCACATGAGACTTGGAAATTAGAGCACCTGCTTCTTGTTGATGCGGGTTTGGGGGACTGGGTATTACTTGGGGGGATAACTAATTATGGAATTGTAGGCCACACTGGTGGTCTCTCTCACATTTCCTTCCAAAACCTAGTAGGCTTCCAGCCTGTTCTTGTCCCACCACTTCCAGGGGAAAGTGCCCATGGCCAAAGATCTTGCCTGGACATCACTTTTAAATTTTAATACTTGGGTCATTTGTCTTTGTGGTCTGTTCACCACCCAGTTTCACAAATTAATGAGCCTGAGGCCATTTTTGAAATAATTACCTTATTTTGAAAGGCAACCCCCTCAATCCACTCTCTGCCAGCACACTTTCACTTTCTGCTCGTCAGTCTTCCGTCCTGCCCAACAGGACCTGGATTGCAGAGGAGCTCAGCCCACAGCTGGTGCGTTTCTCTGCAAGGGCAGGGCGGGTGTGGGGGTGCTCTGGCTGGATCACTGGGCAGAGGGGAGCAGGGACCCCAGGAGCAGCACAAGAGGCTGCACACCACCCCGCAACCCCAACCCCCGCCCAGATGAGGCAGGGGTTAGGAAGTGCTGAGGACTGCGCCTGAGCAGTTGCCCCAGAGACTGGGCAGGGCAGCACATGTGATGGAGGGAAATACCCACCTAGTGCCTCTGCCCTGCGGAGGATTTTGAGCCAGACTATGTACAGCAGAGAGCACGGAATCACCGCCCTCTGTTTTCCCCTCTTTCCCCCTCACTGTCGGGGAGAGGGCTTGAGTTCCTGGGCCAGACTGGAGACTGCGTGGCCCGTGGCCTGCCTGGCCTGGAACACAGTAGGTGCTGGGCTGGTAGGGAGGAACCCCGAGTCGGCTGACCGTGGAAGGCCCATGGCCAGGTGACAAGCCCCACACTCTTACCCTGCAAGGGCAGCTGCAGTGGTGCTGGCGCCTGAGCCACGCTGCGCGGGTCCTGCTCAGCCAGGCACACAGATGCACTGGAGGGCGGCAGCAGGAGGAAGAGGGCAGCGTGCCCTGATTACGGTTGTGGGATGTGGGACTAAGACTCCAAAAGATGCCTGAAGCCAGACAGTGACTGGAACCCAGCTGAGCCACAAGCGTTTCCTAAAGGGAGGTGCTTTTGGCGGAGGGGGTGGGGGGAGTTCCTGGCACAGCCTTGAACTGAGCCAGCAGGGGGTGGCAAAGTGAGTTTTAGGGGGTGTCTTAGTAGAAACCAGCTTTGAGGCAGAAGCCTGCCATTATTTCAAACTGTTTAGCCTTTGAATAAAAGATTCTTTTCCCTTTTTGCCGAGCTCTGCCTCCAGAATTTTTACCTGTTGTGGCGAGCAGAAGGATCCCACTGGCAGCTTCCTTACTTCTCTGCTCCACGGAGTGTTCAGAAAACAGGCTTTATCCAGCTCCCTCTCTTATTCTGCTCTGTTAGGTTCATTCCCATGGTCCAAGATGGCATCTCCATGCTTCAGGTAGGAGGGTAGAGGAAGGGCCAAGGGAAGGAGGCAGAGATGGATGGAGGCTTCCTTGGGGGCAGGAAGAAGAGGTGCCATTTATTGGAACAGGTGTCCATGAGGGTATTGGGTAGGCAGAGGGGTGGACCAGGGCAGAGATGGTTACCTCTTCAACGAAACTCCTGCTGTTCCCTCTGTTGTATAGATTTGCTGCTGAGGAGCAGCTACTCAGGCAGAATTGAGTGAGTTGTTTCCAAGCTGGTGGCACTCTTTGCCAAGTCTTCTTTGCACTTGGAAGGGACAGGTGACTAGCTAATTCTTGCCAATGCAGGGTGAGAAGACGTGTGAAGGGTGACTTTGGGCTGAGTTGGTTAAGAAGCACTTGTCCCTTCCGCCCACCTCTACCCTCTCTGCACCAAGCGGGAAGGACTCCAAGGCCCAGTGTGGGGGTTCTCAACACTTTTTTACGCCCTTAGCCCTCTCGGTAATCTGGCAAAGCTGAGAGACCCCTGCTCAGAATAGTGCTGCTTCAAATCATAGAATAAAACACATAGGAGGACAAAGGTAACTAATTATATGGAAATATTTTCAATATTATGATAATAACAATATTTATGCACTTAAAGAGCATATTAAAGAAGACCTACTGGTGAGTCTAATGTCTGCCGCGTGTTTAAAGTAGTACATGAGTGAACATGATACTTCAACGGCTCCTCTTAGGCTGATAAAAATGCTCACAGAAGCAAAGGAACAACCCGGGGTGGGGGTGTCAGTCCAAAGGCAGTGCCCATGTGGGCGTCCTCTAGATGAACACCATCCACCGAGGTTTCCCGGGTGCCTGGAAGGCCCACAGACAAGATCAGTTTTTGGAAACTCTACAGGCCTCATGTTACCTGTCTCAAGCAAGAGTCAACCTTCCCTACATTTTCTGAAGGTCAATTTCCAGAAGAAACATCCTTCAGATTCCCCTCCTAGTTCAGTGTCCCTTTCACATTCTAACATCCCATATTCCATAAAAAGTCCCTCTCCTGGGCCTTTTTGCCCAGCAGAGGTGATAAATCTGCCCATAGGCCTTAAATCAAACACCTCTAACAGCTACCCTACATTTGTACTTTTAGTTATGGAGTCAGTCAGTATCCTTATTCACCCAGTATGTCCGAAAGTGTTTGATTTGTTTCTTCGACTGGCTATTTAAAACCCAAGCATCATAGCCCTGGCTGGGTGGTGAGTTCAGTTAGAGAATTGCCCTGATACTCTAAGGTTGTGGGTTTGATTCCCAGGAAGAACACATACAAGAAGCAACCAATGGATGTATGGATATGTAGAAACATCATTTGTTTCTCTCTCTCCTTTCCTTTCTCTCTGAAATCAATAGAAAGAAAGAAAAAAACAATGCATCATAATCAATTCAAATCTTTGAGGGTGTGTCTAGGGTGGGGCTAGGAACGACACCTCCCCTTTCTTCTTCATGCCTTTCTGCTGTTTATTCTTACGTTTTTAAAAACCATGACCAAAAACTATTATTTTTAATTTTTTGCATTTATTGATTAGAGGGAGACAGAGAGAGAAAAACATGGGTTTGTTTTTCTACTTGTTTATGCATTCATCGGTTGATTCTTGCATGTGCCCTGACCAAAGATTGCCCCAGATCAAGCCACACCTGAACCTCATGGATTCTTTCTGGCTTTTTACGGTGATTTGAGCCAACTAATACCTTTCTTTCTTTTTTTTAAAGCTGTTTGAGATGGTTTTTCAATCAGTTGCAGGATAACACAGTGAACCCAGAGACAGAGGACACCCTAGGACCTGTGAGATTTGACTGGGACCTGTGACTTCACCTGTCATAGTGGGCCCTCTCTGAAGAAAACTGGAGGCCTGGATGTCAGAGAAGGGAAGACAGATGGCTAGGGCATATCCATGTCTTTGGCACTGGGTAGAAGTGAGGGATCTTGGTCACCAGTGCTGGTCCCTGGCCAGCAAATCTCCACCTCCAGAGGAGTTATCAGACTGTTAGAGCTGAGAGACTCTGCAGGGCCCATAGTTCAGGCTCACCGAGCAAACTCTAACATCACTTCGTTTGTCGTGTGCTTTCCTCCTGGGAGACAATGCATGAATCTTCCACTGCAAGCATCCTGGTCATATAGTGGTTGGGTTTGTCTTGCAAATAAACCTTAGAACCTGCTTCATTGGGCAGTCTCCTGTGCGTGCTAGTTATTGTAGTCAGTTTGATCAGCCCTGCCCATTTCTGGGGGCCCCAGCAACTCCAGTTGCTGGACCCTCACAGTTATGGTCCACACCCTACACTGCCCCCGAGTTTGAATTCTGGCGCCCCAGACACGACTGAGAAATAAACAGCATAGCAACGTCAAGAGCCATGGCCACCGCTCAGGTGTTAGGTCTTTGTTACTCATCCCCCCATCTACTATCCAGTGTTTACTGGGCAACACATTAGAATTATTTTGACTGCAAGTGTCAGAAGCCCAACTCCAGCTGAAGCCAAAAATGAATTTATTAGCTCATGTAATTAGGGTAGATCATAGACTAAAAGGAAAAACTACTGAAATCAGGACTTTGACACCAAACCAAGTCTCTGTCACCGAGATGGTCTCTCTTCACCACCTCTCATCTCTCCACATGGTAGGGAAGACACACTGGCTGCCACCAACTCATACTGTCCTAGCTTAGCACCCAGTGGAGCAAGAACTCCCTTCCTACACCTACATAGCAATCCCAGGTTGGTACATGCCCACCCCTGGCCTCTGGGGCAGGGTGCTCCCGACAGAGGAAGGAGCTGGGAAAGCCTGTGAGTGGAAAAGACTCAAAAGCAGTCCCAGCTGGCAGCATGGAGGCAGCAGGATTCAGATTTGAGCAGCTCCCAGCCTGGCAGGGGAGATGACTGCAGGGCTTGCTGAGTGGCGTGAGGGTGGGAAAGGGGCTAGGAGGCTGAGGGGACAGTGACCAGCAGTGCCAGGGAAGCCTTTGCAGAGGAGTGGGAGGGGTGAGGTGGAATCTGCTTCCCTTCTTCAGTCCACCCTCAGTTCTCCCGCTCTCAGCACATGTGGGCCTGACCTCACATCTTGCTGCAGAGGTAGGGATAGGGCTCTGGCCAGGCCAGTGAGAGCTGTTGCTAGAATGACTAGGAAAGAAGGACTCTCTACGCAAGTGGAGAAGCTGGAAGTAGCCCTCTCCCCTGGTCACATAGCCTGTGTGAAGAAGCCAGCAGGGAGGAGAGCAGAGTAAAGGGTAGAGGATTGAGATCAGTTCTTTTTATTTTTCAGTTATGTTCAACATTATTCCGTATTAGTTTCAGATGGACAGCATAGTGGTTAAATTAGACAATCGTGTACTTTACAGGGTGGTGTCCTTGATACTTCGAGTACCCACCAGGCCTCACACATAGTCATTATATTATTGACTGTATTCCCTGTGCTGTCATTTACATCTCTGTGACTGTTCCGTAACTTCCGATTTGTACTCTTGATCCCTTCACCTTCTTCAGCTCCCCACCCCTTCCCCTCTGTCAACCATCAGTTTGTTCTCTGTATCCATGAGTCTGTTTCTGTTTCCATTGCTTATTTTGTTCTTTAAATTCCATGTACACATGAAATCATATGGTAGATTGGTTCTTTCTTTCCTTCTTTATTTTTAGAGAGAGAGAAAGAGAGGGAGAGAAACATCAATGTATGGTTGCCTTTTGTATGCTGCCTACTGGGGACCTGGCCCATAACCCTGGCACATGCCCTGACTGGGAATTGAACTGGCAACCCTTTGGTTTGCAGGCCAGCACTCAATCCACTGGGCCACACCAGCTAGGGCTGTGAGATTGGTTCTTCATGGTATCTTATGACACCCAAATTTTTCAGTTATGTGACATCTGGATACATAAATGACCTCTTTGTGCATCAATTCTACCCAAGTTGGGGTTTTATATCTTGCAATAGGAGGTCTTGCATGACATGAGGGGCATGTTGATCTGGATCTGGAAGGCTTAGAGGCATTTGCTGGAATATTCTTCAGATATTTAGAAAGAACAGGACATGCACAGGCAGGGACACCATTGGTACCCTCCCTGAGGCCACTCCCAATCTACCCAGGTGACCCCAAATAAGCCTGCCCCACACTGTTGTGCATGCAGCTCCTGTGTTGGTTATGTCCTCTCCTCTTGAATCTGGACTTGGCTCTATGATTGATAGACTCCAGAAGTGACATTCTTTGGAAGAATTAGAAGCTTCTACTTCCTCCCTCATAGAGCCCTGAGTTGCCATGTAAGATGTCCAGGATCACCTGCTGTGGGGAGAACCCACAGAGAAAAGTGGAGGATGAGATGCTGCACAGAGAGAAGCCTCACAGATGCCCAACCTCTAGCCACCATCTCACTAGAGGCATGAGAGATCCCAAGTGAGACCAGCAGAACTATGTAGCTGGACACTAGAATTATGAGATATAGTAAACTTGTTTTATACCACTAAGTTTTCTGTTATGCAGCTGGACTACCTCTCCTCCAATTATAAAAAGTAGCTTCCTCTGGTAAGATGAATTACAAACAGATACCCTTCTCTCCAGGTGGGAGTACAGGTTGCCAGGACACAGCATTCACACAGGGGGAAGAGGCCCAGCTGGAGGTACTGCACAGGCCACACAACCCCAGGGCTCACTCAGTGCCTGGGGGCTGGAGATGTTGGGAGGGGGGTGCCCACAGGCGGCTGTCAGTCTGCACTTTCTCTTGTCAGCCCCTTATCCCTGCTGGGCTTCCATGCTGCCCTCCTGTGGCACTGGAGGATTGGGCTGTCTTGATTTTTTGGCAAATGGCAGGCAATGACCATGTTAGGGCCACACTGGGGAGAAACGAGCAGTGAACACAAGGGGCTTTTGTCCTTCAATCTTTTCCTTGTCCTTTCAGCCCTCCCTTGCTGTAGAAGCCACCCATATCCCGAGTACTCTCCCCCGACAGCCTTCCACCAAGGGCTGTCTCACTTTATCGGTGTTGTTAATAACGGGAACCGGCTCATTCTCATTTCTTCAGGGTGGACACTTCAGGGAGGAGCCCCACCTGGTTTGCCATTCGGGTGAGCAGACAGATGCTACTTCTTTTCCTTCAGGCTGTGCTTGTGCTCTGGTATGTCAAATGGGCTTCAAGTCTGCCGGATGTTTCTCTTGCCTTTGACTGTGTGAGCTTGCTCAGGGTAGGGTAGGGTAGGGCTTGATGCACCTCCCAGCCCAGGCCCCAGTACACCAAGGTGCTCACACCATCGGCAGCCAGCCCTTCCTCTGCGCACCTTCAGTCACCACCTGAATAGGACACTGGATGGCACTCTGACTCGGATCCCACCACCAGAACTGTCCCTCAATTTACCGGACTGAATGACTATTAATGGACCGAAACGGGCCATTAAGTAATTTTTTCTGCATATGTCAGGCAGGAAGAATCAAGCAACTGTTGACAACTGAATAATGTCTGGCCTTTAAGGCAAATTAAGATATTGGCTAAGGTCAAAACTCAGAGCTTGTCCGTGTTTCCACATGATTGACAGGCAAAACTAAGGGTATGAAGACCAAGGAAAAACAAGGAAGAGAGAAGACAAAAGTGAACAGCTCAAGACAAACAAAACAGAGCAGGGCGCAAAAACAGAGGAATATAGAGAAGCGGAGAAAAGAAAACACTAGCAGCACCGGAGCCAGAAGAGCGGGAAGCGGAGCGGAGGGCGGGCCCGCGCGCGCCGGGCCGGCTCACTACCCCAGCGCGGGGGTGAGGGGGCGGGGCTTAGGGGACGCGGCGTGCGAGGAGAGACCCCCTCGGCGCCGAGTGGTCGCGCCCAGCGGCGGCGACCAATAGGCGGCCGGGATGTTGGAAGGGTGGAGGCGGGGGGGGTACTTGCTGGCTGGGGGAGGGCGGCCGCCGCCATGATGCTTGTTTGCTTTCAATGAAAGCGAGGGGGGCGCGAAGGAGGAGGCGGCGGCGTCGGTGGCGGCGGCGTCGGCGGCGGGGAGGCGAAGGCAGCGGAGGGCGCTGCGAGGGGGGCGAGGCCGACTGTGGAGAAAGCGGGAGGGCGTAGCGGCGGCCCGCCGGGGCTGCTGAGGCGGGCGACTGAGGAGGTGGCGCTTGGAGGGGGAACAAAGAGCGGCGGCTGAGGCGACGCGGAGCGGCGGTGGCGCTGCAGCAGCGGGCGAGACTGGTATGGTGGTTCCACAGGTCAGACCCCGCTGCACTCACTGGGAGGAGGCGGCAGCGGCGGAGGCGGGCGGCGCACCCCGAGAGGTGAGCGAGCCGGCCCGAGGCCTGCCGGGTTGCTCTCGCACTGGCCGCTCTCGGGCCCCGCTCGGCCGTGTCCTCGTCGCGCGCGCGGCCGGGACGACTCGCGCTTGGCGGGCGGCGGGCCGAGCCGGCGGCTGTTGGGGGGGCCCCTCGACGTGCCGCGGTCGCCATCCCGCCGGGGGCCGGGGGGTGCGCCGGGGGCGGGTTGGGGGGCGCCCTGGCTCTCGGACCCGGCGCGGGTCGAGCGGCCGAGGCGAGTCGGTGTCCGGGCCTCGCGTCCGGGATGGGGGCTACTTGGAGGAGTGGCTGTGTGTGTGTGCGGACTGCGGAGTGTGGGACTCAGTAGTTACGGCGGAGTGGGAAACCCTCTGTTGCACCCCCTCCCCCCGAATGCTTAAAATTCAGTTTAACGCCGATTTGGTGGGGGGGCGGGGTTGGCATGGCTAACGAAGTACTTAGAAGTACGCCGAGGAAAGTGGTGTTGCTACGGCCTCGCTGGGCGGCCTGATGGCCTAAAGCGGTTTTCTCCGGTTACCGAGTTACAGGTGTTTTTTACTGAAAGCCAGTCGTTTTCTCCGGAGACGTCTTCCCCGGCCCCTGTCCCCCGCCGGCCGACTCCGGGCGTCTCTCGTACCGCCCGCCTGGCCGCGGCCGGGCGCGGAGGTGGCGTTGTTTCAATAAACTGCTCGAGTTTGAGTTTCCATGGTTACGTGCCTGCCAGGTGGTTAGTCCTGTTAGTCTTCGTGCGAGGCGTCTTGCTTTTTCCCGGGAGTTGAGTTTTGGAGAGGCTGGGGTTGAACACGAGTGGATGAAGGGCAGGGCGGCCTGCGAGGGCGCGTCGTGAGTTTCCCGAGCCGCGAACTAGCGTTCGCGCTGCGCACAGTACTGAGGGCCGTGGGCGCGGGTGAGGCCGCTAGTCGGGAGACTTGGAAGAATTTTTTTGTTTGTTTTTGTAATTGCTGTCAGCAGTTAGTCACAGTCTTTAGAATGTATGACTTGGAGTAAAAGTTGCTGACTATTTTTTGACCAGTGACCTAGTCCAGTGAACTTGCTCTAAACAAAACGTTTGAATAGCTGCCGACGAGGAAGCGGAGGCCTGGAAAGGTTGAAAGGACTCGCCCAGACATGCAGCAGCCAGGGGGGCGGGGCCGGGTGTACCGGGACCTGAGAGCCCCCTAGAGTGCGGTGTGGTTGTTGGGGTGACAGTTCTGGGGAGGGGGGCAGAGGGTGACTGACTGACTGATTGGTTGATTGGATAGAGGAAGGGAGAGAGAGGAACATCGGCTGTCCCACTATCGATGCATTTATCGTTGCCTCTTGTGCCCCGAAAGGGCGGGTCGGGTGGCGCTCCGGGCAGCGGAGGCGCCGGGCCAGGCAGAGGGCGTTGCAGTTATTTGAGGTGGTTGGCTCCGGTCACATGTCAGCAGACAACGAGACACCTAGTGAAGTCGCTAAAAACAAGGTTGTGACAAAAGACAGTTTTTCTTACGAGATTCAGAAGAGTCACTGTGGGAGTCCGTCTTCGCACAGTTTCAAGAGTGTCTAGATACGTGGGAATGGAGATGGCGAAGCTCGTCTGAAGGCATATTCGATTTGTAGGTGTTTCTGGGTTTCTGGAATCTTAGTGGCAAAGTAAGGTTATTGGGATATTTCAGACTGTTTCCTTTTGAATAGATGTTTACAGAAGGCATTTACAGAACTTGGTCCTGACCAGAAATAAAGGCATTGTAAGAATCTAACTGCTATGATTGTGGCTTATAGATGCGCATTTTGGTTAATGCTTAGGTATCTTGCTATGCCCAAATTAGCCGCCTTACATATTTTTAAAGATTTTGTTTTTTAGAGAGATGGAAGGGAAGGAGAAAGGAGAAAAATAGCAATGCGTGGTTGCCTCTCATGCACCCCCCTAATGGGGACTTGACCTGCAACCCAGGCATGTGTCCTGACTGGGAATGGAACCAGCTACCCTTTGGTTCACAGGACAGCACTCAGTCCACTGAGCCACACCAGGCAGGGCACTTATATTTGAAGCATAAACCTTTCTCGGGGGTGCAACAGAGGGAGGGTGCATGTAGGGCACACTGGACTAAAGGGACAACAAGGCGGCGTGAGGCTGAGGGGAGTGAGGAGACCAGTGTCTTCATTCAGCACACTTGCAACTCTCCCGTGTTTGAGCACACCGGTGCGGAGATTCTGCTTTTAAAATGTTTATCACTTTGGGAAAGTCCAAATAGGTTCAGCTAAGAATGTATTTTAGTGGAGAAAAGACTTGGATTTGTGGATATGTAATGCTGTTATTTACACTTTTGCGATTGGAACTTAATGTTTGGGAAAAGTTCCAATTTTAATTGTCAAATCCTTAGCTTCCACGAAATCTTTTACTGATGTAGTTTTATTTAACCTGCCACTCACTTTAGGAAGGTAGCCATTTTACGACAAAGTGTGATTAATAAAATACTGTGTGGAATTTAAAAATGCTGTATAAATTAAACTGTAAAACTTAGTGTATGCATAGCCTGTGTGCATTAGAGTACAATTGAATGCACTGTATTTTATTATTTTAACTGGTAATTAAAGAGGAGAAGGTTATTTGCATCCAAGATGGGGACTCATTGAGGCTCCCTTAACTTTACTACTCTCTGGGCTTTACCTCTTCCTAAATATTCCTTTATATCTTCTCGATTAGTTACATATGAGGGAATAGTGTATGTGGGGTTAATACTCAGGTTTCTGCCTTGTAGTTTATAGGCTTAGGTGTGCAAAATTCTCTAGAAGAAGAATGAATGATTAAACCTGTGGAAGGTGTGCAAGCAGTTTATGGAAAGTAACACAGAGGAGGTGTTTGTCGAACTGGGGGGAGCTCATTTCAAACAAAACGGTGGGTGTGCTGGAGTAAGGCTAGTTGATGGTGAGATGTTACTAGAGTGTGGAGAGTGACTGGAGATGAACCTGTGAAGGTGTCTCCACTTTAGGTTTTGAAGGACTTTGCTTGGTAAGCTAAGAGTGAGGTTTATATCTTTATCCTGTAGCACAGGAGGGAGCCAAAATGTTTTTAGTAGGGGAATAAGATGATTTAGAGATCACTTTGGCATTACTGTGGAGGATTGTGTGGAAACCCTACATATAAAAAAGTCACATGGAGTTCATGACTCTGAATGTATTGTAACTCGGATATAGTGTGTTGTGGTACCTTTTACAGTAGGCTTGAGGGCTCTGCCCAATTGCTCTATAATACAGAGTAATGAGAAATGAAAATGCCAGGATGTTTTGGAAGAAGTTAAAAGCAATCAAAACAGTGAAACCCATAGAATGGTACACATGAAAGTTCAGGTGTTGAGAGCTTGTCTTCCGAGTTAGGCTTAGGCAAGCTGTAGACCTTACAGTGGAAAAATCAACCCTCTGCTCACCAGGAGTGAGAGCTACCAAGCCTAAGGTTCTCATTACCCCAATAGTCAGTTGGGATATGGGCTGCAAACATTTTGTGAAATTTGGAAGGGCGTGGGCTGGGAAAATTTTTCCCCAATAAATTACTGGAATTAGAATACTGAAACTTCCTTAAAGCCTAAGAATTCTATATAATCGAATCTGCTGTAAAGCAACATAGGTTCCTAAATATCATTATGGTATGAAAAATTGTGCAGAAAAACTACAGGTCTTATGGGGGAAAATGGGATCGGGGCCCAACACTCCCAATAACTTTGTCAGTGACTTGTTTTTAAAAAGGGAACCTGATAAAAATGGTAGCACAGTTTCACATGCTACATGGTTGAGCAGTATATAAATACTGCAGTAAATGTGGCACTTTCCCTTGAAAAAGACCTGGATTGCTTGTGGAAATGGTCATAAGAATGTTTGCTGCTTGTGAGTTATTGTGAACTGATAGAAGTTGACCTGAACTCAGGTGGAATGTTACATCAACAACAGATGTGGGTAAGCGCGTCTCATCACTCACACACACACACACACACACACACAGTGAACTGATCTACGTGGTTGGTGTGTGAGGTCTCTGTTTTGTGTGTGTGCAGCCCAATTTACTGGGTTGTTTTCTACCTTCGTCTAGTGATTTTCACAGACAAGTAATTGGGAAGTCTGTGTTAGGGGCAGATTTCCTAATCTATCAATCATGTTGGAACACATTCAAATTTTCAGAACAAGCAATATAGCAGACCTGATTATATTTGAACACAGCATTTTAAAATAGTACTGTAAAACTCAGTTCCAGAAATACTTGAACACTCACGTGTCAAGCATCATGTAGATTTGCTACCCTTATGGAGCTTATGGTCTTTGTCCCAGGTGGGTTAATAATGTTTATAGAGAGAAAGACAGATGAACCAATAAAGCCTTCATTAGGCTGTGTAGCAACAAGGAATATACAAAGTTGGGAACAAGCTAAGGAAAGAGCAACTAACTTCTGATTAGGATTCCTGAAGAAGTTGTCTCAGGCCTTTGAGCTGAGTTTTGAAGGGCGAATAGGTTTGTCAGGTGAGTAGGGCATTTCAGGTGAAAGGAACAGCATGTGCAAAGTCCTGTTATGTACAACTTCAGCTGTGAAACATAGGACACAAGGATATGGGATGGGGGGAGTGGGTCAGAAACAGTTTATAAATACTCAGGGTTTTTCTTAATGTGTTGGGGATCCCGTATGTATTTAATGGGGATCCATTTAGAGTTTAGATGGGTAGGGATGGGAAATTGTGTGTGTGACACTTTTTCTTTAGAAGAGACAGGAGAAGTGCGGAGGCTAGATGGAAGGGGACAAGATACTGGTCAGAGAATTCATTTTAGTCCCTGTGAGAGGTCAAGGCCATCAGCATAAAAGCTAGAAAAGCAAAAGATAGATATGAAAGATACCAGAATTAGGGGCAGATAAGCAGTGAGCTGATGGAATAGGAAGGAGATGATGGGATTCAGAAGTTCTTTAGCTTAGGGAACTATTCATGTAATTTCATTTGGGAAATAGTAGACCGAGGGCAGATTTGACGAGGAAAGTGGTATGGTTTGAGGTTTTGTTTTTTTTTTTTACTTTAATTTTGACGTATCTGTCAGATATTTACGTGGATATGTCTGATAGGTATCTGGACCAGGGGTGGTTGGGACTTGATACATTTGGCCATTGAATAGTTGGCATTGGGAGTTAGGAGATCATTCAGAGAGAGGGTGTGAACAAATGCTTTTCACATTTTGGGGGGAGGTAGGGTCCCCAATTGACAATCAGTTGAGAATTCTGGACCCTGCTGAAGAGAATGAATGTATGTACACAAACAGGTGCAAAACTTACTCATGGACCACATGTTAATATAAGAGAACTGAGGGAACCCTTAGGAATATGATGTAGTAAAAGGGTTTAAAGAGGTAGGGGAACAGGAGAGAGGACATTACAGAGAGATGCTAAGAGAGGTAGAGTTCTGAGCAGGGGGGAGTTGTCAGTGGTGACATATGGTGCCCAGTTTAGGGTAGGATGAGCTCTGAGAATGGATTGATAGGATTTGTCAGGTGAATATAAGCAGAGCAGATTTTTCTGGGACCAGAGAAGTAGAAGTCATGTTGTCATTTGGGCTGGGAGCAACTGGGAGGTTATATTTTGAAAAGTTTAAAGTGGAAGAGAAGGAAAAAAAGGTAATAGTTTACAGAGGAGCCAGGCATGAAAGAAGGTAGGCACCTATGTTAGTTGTCAGCCTTCTGTTTCCTTGAAGTCCTAAACTTAAATTTCTGATATGTATTATATGTATACTTCAAACTTTTCCCAGATATATTGGTTGAAATGATTGACTTCTTATTTGGTGGGATTAAACTTTGTGGGATTTTTGTTATTTTAGAAACAGTAAAGGGAATTCTTACTCATTGGAGGTGGAGATTATCTGGTGTAAAATCATATTAGAACTTTCAGTCTTCAGTTACTAGAAGAATAAAATTTGCTTTTCATATTCCCTGTGCTAGGTTTGTACTTGCACTGTGTGTAATAGCCCAAAAAGTTCAGTTAAATATTTGATGCACTTTAAAATGTAAAATAGTAGCAAAAAGGGCATCATTAGACATAGTAATTTTCTTTCAGAGTTATTTGTTACCAGTATATGCTCACAAAGTAAACCTGTGATCTAACAAAAGAAACATTAGCCAGTGGTCTTCGGATCTAGAAAGATCACTGGTACTTCTCCAGATACCTGAAGAAGTTGCATCTAGATTTATTTTTTTAAACTAGGCAGATTTTGTGTGGGGGATATTTCAAGTCCCTACTAAGTAAAGACCAAACAGAAATGAAGATTTATTAAAATAAAGTAAAGCCCTGGCTGGTGTGGCTCAGTGGATTGAGCATGGGCCTGTGAACCAAAGGGTCACTGGTTCGATTCCCAGTCAGGGCACATGCTTGGGTTGCAGGCCAGGTCCCCAGTGGGGGGCATGTGAGAGGCAACCACACATTGATGTTTCTTTTTCTCCTTCCCTTCCCCTCTCTCTAAAAATAAATATCTTAAAAAATACTTAAAAATAAAGTAAAAAAATATATTTGCACTTAGCTCCCTGGGGGGCAAATTTTTTTCTTCCCTAAGATTGTGTGTAGTTGTTTGTAGACACCACAGTATTGTAAAGCAGTATCTGATGAGGCTAACTGCCTTGTTTCAGACCAGTAACAATGTATTTTGATTTAAAATTGTTGTAAGTGAAACTATAGTTATTTGGGACACCTGAAGAGTTGTTATTTGGTTTCTAATTTTAGGGAAATTTACAGAAAGCCATTTAGGGGTTCTTAGTCATGGAAAGAAAATATGTGATAGGCACCGTGCGTTACATTATGTTCCCTCATTTAACCATCACACCAAAATTGTGAGGTGGGTATTTTATAAATGAGAAAGCTTTAGCCTTAAAGATGAAGGTGCGTGCTTGCAGAGCTGGGACTTTATATACAGCTGTTTGGCTCTAGTTTATGTGTTTTTCAGTCCTCACCCGAGAACATTTTTTCCATTGCTTTTAGAGAGAGGAAGGGGGGGACATCAATGTGAGAGAGAAACATCAACTAATTGCCTCTGGTAGGCTCCCTGACCAGGAATCAAACCTACAACCTAGGTATTTGCCTGACAGGTAATCAAACCTTCAACCTTTTGGTGTATGGGACAGTCCACCAGCTAGGGCTCTAGTTTGTGTCCTTAATGACATTGTACTGTGCTCCTCTTTCCTCCTGATACGCTGCCACGGTGCTGCACCTGGGAGTGGATCTTCAGTTCAGGTTTGGTGATGTGGGGAGGCCCAGTTGCTGCCACACGTGCAAAAGCACTTAATGTTAGCAGCTGATCATGTTGATGTAGTAGAGTTAATGGGCGGGATCTTTCTTAATACTTTTGATTCTCTTTTTGGTCATAGATCAAAAACCTCATGAGAGTTCATGTAAGAATACTATTTGCTGGTCAAAAATCCAGTTTTAAAGCATTTCACTATTGTAGGGAAAGGTAGTCACTTACACATCTGTTGTCAAAAAGCACTGTACAACAGAACTGCATTCAAACAACACATTTGCTTCAGATTTCTTTCTTACATCTTCCAACACATCCCTAAGAGGCTTTATGTCAGTATTGTAGTGTTCTTAAAGGCTTCTTGATTTTTTTATTTTGTAAGGTCATCATTTCATGAATAATTTTATTTCTTAGTTTTAGCAGGGGAAAAGGACTAGTGTGTAAAATGATTGTATGTGTGAATTAGAAGCTAGAATAAATGCTGACTCCCTCAAAAGGTCAAAATTCTCACCACATGTTTTTTGTTTTTTATCCTCACGCCAGGACTTTTTTTTTTTTTTTTTTAATTGCTTTGGGGATGGGGAAGGGGTGGGGGACAGAAACTGGTTGCATCCCTCCTGTACATACCCTGACTGGGGATTGAACACCCAACTTTTTGGTTTATGGGACAACGCTCCAACCAGCTGAGCCACACTGGCCAGGACTGCCTTGGTGAGGTGTTAGCACACAAATCATGATTAATTATAGTGTGCAGTCCAGCTTTCACTGATGAGTTGACAAATTCTGTCATAATGTTTTTTTGCTCTATACTTTGTATTTGACTTAAAATATAAAAATTAACATTTCTAAGGTAACAAACACTTCTATTTATTTTGAGTAGGAATTTATGGATGACCTGTGGTTATATTTGAATTAATTTATTGGGTTTAATGAAATTGCTAGTTTTGACCATTTTTGACCCTCCAAACTGGGATGGTTGCAGGACACCCTGTGCTTCCTTCGACTGCATTTCGTGACCACTTGTGTTATTGGGCACACGTGCAGGTAGCATTGCACTTTAACAGCAGTCCAGTAAGCTAGTCTGGCGGGGTGTTGTGGGTGCAGATGGATGGGCTATGTTGTGCTGTTACTGCGTCTCACTGACTACAACACCTGCTCTCTCAGCTCTCTGTCTGGAAGAATATTTTACCACAATCTAAAAATCTCTGTTTTCACAGAGGTCTTAGTTAAATCAGTTTGGTCTGAAATTTATTTTTGTACTACTTCAGGAAAGGATTTATGGAAATTGATATGAGATATTTTGGAGGCAGGTAATTTTTGGATGTCATAAATACACCCTTTTTAAGAAACCTTGAGTTCTTAGACATATTGCCAAAGTGTTATTTGCATTTTTCATTCTCATTCTCTTCATGGGTGGAGCTTCTCAGGGGCAAGCAAAATGTGTAGTGTCTGATCAGTTTGAATTCAGAGCAGATAAGCGAATCCATCTGTCTTCTAGTCTGTCATACATTAAAGAGATTTGCAAAAATGTAAGATGATGTCATTCTGTTCACAAAAATTTTACTTTGTTTTTGCAAATAGTGTTTAAAATGTTTATTAACATTTATATTTGCAGTTAAATAATTTAAAATTTTATAGTTCTAATTTCTACTGTGATAAATATTGATAGATATAACTCCCATAAATGAAAGCTCTTTGAGGTACTCAATTTTTAAGAATGTGTAAGGGTCCTGAGATCACAGAGATAAGATCGCCTGTCTTAGAGTATTAGGCAGATTTGGGAGAGTACAGGTGGAGAGTAGCTTGGAAAAAGAATGATACTTCTGAAAAGGAAACTAGAGGGCTTGTGGTCTCAGCAACATAAGATTTGGAGAGACTAAGATGAAGTGTTGGTTTTGTCAGGGACAGAATACTAGAGAGGTGTGTGAGGCAGTGATGTGTAATATGTAATAGATTATATAGCTTTGCAGCTGGATCATCCCAGGTTCAGATCCCAGCTCTGGTACTTAACCAAGTGTGTGTGACCTTGAGCAAGTTATTTAAACCTTAGGTCTCAGTCTCCTCAACTGAAATAAAATGAGGATAGAGTCTACCTCAGAGGGTTGCTCTGAGAATTAAATTGAGATAATCAGGTAAACTTGCATTGGGAGTGAAAGCACAGACTTTGGATTAGATTTGGTTAAAAGTCACAATTGTGGCCCTCGTATATCTGACCTCAGGCAAGTTGCCTCCCTTTCTTTATGTAAGGAGAATAATACTGAGTTGGCCAAGTTCACTCACTTTTACATAAGCATAAAGGGCACATTTTTCATTTTTACCAATAACTTTATTGAACAACATATTCACCATTTTCTTCCGCTGCCTCCTGCCATCTTTCAGTCAACTTCATAATTCCACCTCCCTAAAAGTTTTTATCTTTTTGAGCAAAGAACTGTTCTAGGTGCCTTTTGCAGTGTTCCCAGGAATTGAAATTTTGTCCATTAAGAGAATTTTGTAAAGACCAAAATCAATGGAAATCTGAAGGTGCACTGTCTGCTGAATATGGCAGGTGAATCATAATTTCCCAGCCAAGCTGTCACAATTTTTGCCTAGTCATAAAAGACACATGCTGTCTTGCATTATTATCCTGATGGAAGGTTATGTATTTTCTGTTAACTAATTCTGCATGCTTTTCATCGAGTGCTGCTTTCAGTTGGTCTAATTGGGAGCAGGACTTGTTGAAATTAATCATTTGGTTTTCCAGAAGGAGCTCATCATAAAGGAGTCCCTTCAAATCCCATCGTATACACAACATCACCTTCTTTGGATGAAGAACCAGCTTTTGATGTGATTGGAGGTGGTTCCGTTTCACTTGCCCCACCATCTCTTCCTTCCACATTATTGTAAAGTACACCACTTTTCATCGCCCATCACAATTTTTTAAAAAAAGGGAATGTTTTTGTTATATTTGAGTAGAAAGCTGCATGTAGAAATACAGTTAAGATTTTTCTTGCTTATGTAGAACCCAAATATCAAAGCAATTAGCATAACCAAGATGGTGCAAATGATTTTCAACACTCACTTGATTATTTTGACTCTGTCCTGGGTGTTAGAATATTGGTTGTTCTCAGTGTTTCGATTTGATTGCTATCAACTTCAACTGGCCTACCCAACCGTGGTGTGTATTTCAGTGAGAAATCTCCAGTATGAAACCTCACAAACCACCTTTGACATATTTGATTAGTCAGCACCTTCTCCGTACACTGCACAAATTTGTTTTTTTTTGCATTTCAGTTGCATTTTTGCCTTGAAATAATAAAGCATAATATGCTGAAAATATTGTTTATTTTCTTCCATCTTCAATATTAAAATAGCTACACAAAATTCACCAATTTTGATTTTTTTTAAATGCATGCTGATATGACAGCTGTCATAATACAATCTAACAAAATTGTTTCGAATGAAGTTCAAGACAACTAAGTGCTACTAAGATCCTCCTTACAGAAAGAAACAAACCTTTTGGCCAACCCAATAGAAATTACTTGCTGGAGTCCAGAGAATTAAAATGAGATAATGCGTATGAAGGGCCTGATAGGCCTGCCAGGTGGTGAGTGCTGAAAAGTTAGCTTGTGCCTAGGGCAGAGTGGGGCAGACAGACACCCAACATAGTTTTGCCATTATCCTCATCTGAGGTTTGCTCTTGTTCTGTCATAGCATGTCACTAAGATTACTTTTTATACAGTTTAACCTTTAGGGCTGTCCCCTTGTTTCTTATCCCAGGCTATCCTAGAACCAAGATTCTCTGTCTTTGGTCACTGAGATCTTTCTTTCTGGTTTCACTAGATTTTGCTTTCAAGAATATAAGCCTAGATATTAGTTTTTATTTCTGGTAAGCTAGGCACTGCTTAAGCACACTTGTCTCTTGCAAAATGTTTCCTCCTTTGTTTTTTTCCTATCACAGTCTCTCCCCTTGAATTATTATAAGTGTTCATCAAGTATTTAATATTTGCCAGGCTCTGAAGACATAAAAGTATTTAAAATATGAGTAAATGCAAGATGCCTGTATTAGAGGATCAGTAAGTGAGACATGAGGAAAAAATTGCGGTGTGATTAAAAAATAGAACTGTAGAAATTATCCTCAAGATTCAGAACAACTCAAAGCAGGGAATAATAATCTGTGTTTGGGAGGGATAAAGAAGAAAAGGGCCTTTTTAAAGCTGGTTACTTGAGTTGCCACTTGAAGGATGATTAGTCACTAAAGTTTTTGGGGGGAGGGACAGAGAAGGCAGAAGCAATAGCATATGCTAAGGCGTGGTGGTTTGTTAGAGGTAACTGGGAGCTGGAGAGACCCAGTGATGAGACTGGAGAGTCACACAAGGACCTGGTTAGGGGTACACTTGGTTTTGTAAACATGTCTGGGTTTAGTTAGTTCAACACATATTTGAACCTCTTTTGCGTCAGATGCTTCATTAGAGTCCAAGGATACAAAAATGAAGGAGATGTTGGTTTAGAACCATGAGGTAAGTACCTGTGTTTTTAGCAGATCATTTTGGACAGGATCTAGGATGCATTAAAGTGGGAGAGTAGGAGAAAGAAGGTTTTGAGACTGGTGGAGTAGCTCAGGTAGGAGTCTGGGAAAGTAGGGCAAAGTGGATACAAGGTTGAGGAGGTAAAATGGGCCAGAACTAGAGACTGGATGTGAAGGCTTTGGTTAGCTGGGAAAGAGTCAAGGATAATGCTCATATTTCTGGTTTGGAAAACTGGGTGGTGATTATAGGAGGAGGGGCAGGTTTGAAAAGCAAGATGACAGTTTCACTTTTAAGTAAGATCTAACTGATAATCTTTTTTCTTTCACTAGCTGTTTATTCTACCCGTCTGGTGCAGTTCAAGTACCTTGATTTGAGAGAGATCATGAGTTGTGAGGTACCTGCCATAGTGTCATTGGCTGTTTATAATAGTAGCCTTGAAGTCCAGAAATCCACAGTTAGGATTTAAGTTTTGCTTTTTAGATGAGTAGTCATCTTTTGGAGAGGTTTTAATACTTGTTTGTTTTGCCACAATGGTACTAATGATAGACATTTTGCCACTAAGAGCAGCTCCGGAATGAGGTTTATCATCCATGTAAACATTTGATTGTGGTGGAAAGCTGGGTAGAAAGGAGAAAACAAGTGTGATGACACGGAATAAGGATGATTTGGGTTTAAGTGAGATGTAGAAGTACCTTAACTGTATTGAGGTTGTAAGAAAGACTTAGGAACTGAAGTCCAGGGGAGCCATCTGTTTTTATTTACAGTGGAGTGTTACATCATATTTTTCATTTGTAGAATTCAGGTAATACACTTGGCAAAACAGAACATAAATATACCATCTCAGCCATAATTAGTATAAATTTAAAATTCCAGGCTCTGGCTGGGTAGATCAGTTGGTTAGAGTATCATTCGGATACTAAGGTTCAATCCTCAGTCAGGGTACATACAGGTATCAACCAATGAATGCATAGATAAGTGGAACAACATTCTCTCTCTCTTCCCCACTTCCCTCCCCCGCTTTGTCCCACCCCACTCATAGTTCCTTTATCTCGTTCTAAAAATATCAATAAAAAAATCCGAACATTATAGCTTTTTAAAGAAATTACCAAATTATTATGGTTATATGACATTTCAAATGTCTTCATGTCTTGGTAGCAATGCATTTGTTACACAAAATCTCTTAGTGTACCTGTGACTAAATGTCATTTGGGTTGTATTCAGAGAGGGAGTAATTTTTTTTTTCATTTGTGGTATTAGAATTTTGTGGCATTAGAGTAGTGGCTTGGTGTTTTTGTAATAATGGGAAATAGGTTATTTTTAATAAGTGTTTAGAATTTGATTTCTTTGGATATTTTCTGTTTTAAAATAATCACCATTTTCCTACTACCCTTTTCATCAAAAGCATGATGCAGAACTAATCTGTTTTGAAATTTGTAGACTTTTTCATTGACTTATCAGTGTGTCTTTACGTAAGATATGAAATAAAGGGCTGTAATAAACTTGGTGTCAGATTACTAGAAACGTGAATTATGTGGTATTTTTTGGTCCTCAGCTGTGGATTTTAGATTGGTCTTTGAAGGACATGGAATGAATGATTATCTTGTCTGGTCTTACTTTATGAAAAGCAACCCTGGTTCTAGTGCTATCAGAAACAGTTTGTGAGCAGTTTATGTATGACCCACTGTGGAGGCCTTGGCGGGGTGCTTGGGAGGGGATAGTACTGGCTTAGCTTTGAAGTGTGGGTAGAATTTCTGTGTGAGAATGGCATGGAGACAGGGAAACATGGAACATATTTGAAGGGTGGCAGTTTATCTGCCAGTTCCATCAAAAGGTAGAGAAAGAAAAGTATTCGCCCTGACTGGTGTGTGGTGTAGTGGATTGAGTGTGGGCCTGTGAACCAAAGGATCACTGGTTCAATTCCCAGTCAGGGCACATGCCTGGGTTGTGGGCCAGGTCCCCAGTAGGGGGTGCACTAGAGGCAACCACACACTGATGTTTCTCTCCCTCTCTGTCTCCCTCCCTTCCCCTCTGTCTAAAAATAAAATAAAATCTTTTTTTTAAAAGTACTGGACAAAAGTCTAGAAAGGCAGACTTTTGAATTCTAAACTAAAAAGTTGAATTTGTTTTCTAAGCAGTAGTAAGTCGGGTGGGGGAGAGAGGATGTCATAGAATTGTAGTTTTAAAGCTGGTGTAGGACCAGAAGTAATTCAGATAAGCTTTTCAATTCTTTTTTCTGAAGTCTGCTCTCAACAAAATGTTTTTTTTTTCTTTTCTGAATTTTGCAGAGTAATTAGAACTTGGCTTTTTGAAGAATAATTTGAGAGTGGTATGTAGGTTAGTTGTATGTAATCTTAAAGCACAGACACCAATTATTAAAGGCAGTTGTAATAGTTGAAAAAATGGGAACTGAAGTCCTAAATTAGCCCTAGCCAGCGTGGCTTAGTTGGTTGGAGTGCTGTCCCATAACCAGGTTCAATTTCTGGTCAGGGCACGTCTAGGTTGCAGGTTTGATCCCTAGTCCGGATGCATACTATCTCCAGGTCCAGTGCACCCATGGGAGACACCAGGTCTACCATATCCGGTCTGGGCACCTGTGGAAGACAACAGATTGGTGCTTATCTCTGGCTTCATGTTTCTCTCTCTCCCTTCTTCTCTCTCTAAAAGTAATGAAAAAATGTCCTTGGCTGAGGATTTAAGAAAATTAAAACATGAAAGTCCTAAATTAGAATGATGTCTACTAAAATAAGAAAGAGTTGGTAGTGGGATTAGTGTAGTTGGTTGTGAGATCTTTTTTCTTTGCTTCATTAGTAGATTGAAATCCAGGATCATGAATTTCTTACTCTTTATTCCTAGCACATTGGCAGAGTGCTTGGCACATAGAAGGTGCTTAGTAAAAATTTGTTGAATTAATCATTCTATAAAGAAAATTACCTTAAAAGGTTCAGGTGGATTGAATTGCTTTTGAATTTTTCTTGCTCATTCTTCTATAGAAACCTGATTCTGGGTCATGAAAAAAAGAATGTTTAGATCAGTTCATCAGTGTGATGTGCTAGGCCTTACATAGGACCCCAGGAGATATGAACTGCTTGGGAAATAGATGCTCTAGTGAATAAATGTATGGCGTGCAGAGGAGAGAATAGTTAGTATGCATGGTGCCTTTGTTGAGAAGGGTTTATAGGGCTCTCAGTGTGACCTGAGTGGCCTTGCAGGGTGAGTAGGAGTTGAGAGCAAAGATTGTTTTTGCTGAAGGGATTAGCATGTATTGAAAGGCTGTGTCTTAGAAGTAGGCTTGCTCTAATTAACTTAGGACTTCATAGGGTGCTATGTGAGTGGCTGTAGTTGAATGAGAAAATTGTTGTCTAAGTCCAGATTGTAAAGGACTTTGAAGTTTGGACATTAGATAGGTGGACAGGAAGGGCCACTGTAGGTTATTAAATAGGAAAGGACATGAGCATCTGTCAGGAAGATAGATGTAGAGGAAGTTGTTTTATATTTGAAGCTGAGCCATGAGGAGGGTCTAAATTAACTTAAAGTAGCTTTAAAAATGGAGAAAATGGGTTAAAAGTCCTGAAGGTGTAAAAAGTCAGTCAGATTTAGTGAAAAATTGGGTAAGACCTATTGAAAAATTGGATCAGGAGAAGTGAATTGGTGTACCAAGGTTAACGTCACTAGGTTTTTGTATATACCCTGACTTGTAGCTCTGAGAGGAGCTTGGTCAAATAAAAGGTTCTTTCTGCACATGAGTTTTGCTTCCCTTTCTTTTTCCTCTGCCCCTCTTTTTGTCTCCTTAATGTTTGAGAAAGAAGTACAGCACAAAGAATGAAGGAGAAAATATAAAACGCATGTAAAGGAAAAAGATATTAAATATAGCATTTTATTTTGTTAGTTGAGATTGGCTGTAACTCAACCTCATTTCCCTTGGGAAAAATCTGGGTAGTATAATTAAAATAGGTTATTTAACTTTAGAGTTCTTTTTTAACACATTTTTTACATGGCCTAAATAACATTGCATAATCATTAATATTGTAAATAGGAACTAAGTATGAAGTGCTTCTCTAACTGTCCACAAAATGTCCTTTATTGCTGATCTGTGGATCTTACATAGGGACTACTTGTTACATCTGATGGTATCTCTCAATTTTTTTCAAATCTAGAATAGTCCTGGCACTAGCTTATTGAAGTCAGCAGACCAGTTATCCTGCAGAAAGTCCTGCATTCTCATTTTTTCAGATTGCTGCTTTGGTGTCATTGTAAGCGTTGTTGATGTGTACTTCATATTCCCCCACATCAAGAGACAGCGGTATCTGGTGGACCTCCCCCCATTAGCAGTTGCAAAGATTGTTGAAGAAGGTAACAATTTATTTCTCCCTCGAACATTTTCTTCTCCCTTATGATCAGAAAACAGTCCGGGTGGTGGTGTTACCCTTGCATTGCACCAGTGGTTCATCTAAGGGTTTTCACCCAGTTTATAATCTTTGCTTTAAAAAGGGTCCCTAGGAATTACGAAATGATGTTGCTTTTTAAAAAAAGTTCTTTCATTCTTTGTTTATTAGCTTTCTTTTGTAAAGTAGGACTTTTCCTTCAACTGGGGCTATTTGATTGCTCTGAAATGCAGTACCTGCTGAAAGTATAAACACTTAAATCTTTCTCAAATGACCAATTGTCTTGGTTTAATAGCTGCCACAATTTTGGTGGCTGATTTGTACTTATGGCCTTCTCTTCACTCCCTTCTTGCTTTTCTTGCCTTGATTACTGCACGTGTCTTCTGCTACTTAATCCATCTTTTACATCATTGCCAGCTGTTTTCTGCAACACAAATACTGATTTAGTGTATTTTGTTCCATTATAATTATGGTTGTTTTTGCTCAAATTGTCACAGCTTTGGCCTGTGAGGGCCCCTTAGCTGGCTCCTGTGTAATGTCGACATGACATGGCAACCCCGTTAGACGTAGCTCTTTGGCACTAAGGGAAGTCCCGTGCTTGGTTTATAAAATTCCTGCTTCGATCTTCTAATTGAGCATTTTACAAAGAACTTTCTTTGCTTTCTTAATATTAGAGATCAAAATCAAGGATTGAGAGTGCTGTTGTTCCAGCGGTAACATTGCTTTTAGAACACTTCAGTGGCTACTTAGAAACAAACAAACAAAAAAATCATGAGTTTATGTTGATATTCTCAAGTCATTTTTAGTATTGGTGTTTTCATTTACTTCTATTTATTTATAAATATTCCCTTACCCTGAAACTCGTGGTTTTTAACATCATTAAGTACTTACTTGCTTATTCCTAAGTATGAAGTAATTCAGTGTAATACCAATTGTTTACTTAATACCTCCTTTCACAGCTTCATGATCTTCCATAGTATGGCTGCCCAGTAACTGATTTTACCATATATTCTCTGTGACGGTGATTGAGGGTTTTTGCATTTTTTGTCATAAACAATGCTTATTTACAAAAAGTACATGGGTTGTTTATTCTCTTAGTAATTGCTTGTCTGAAAATGCCTTTTTGTTTGTCTTCACACTTAACGAAGTTTTTGAGATTGGAATATTTTTTAGTTGAGATAAAATATATGTGAAATGTATAATCTCAAAGGTACAATTGGAGTTTTGATAACTATATAGACCAATATAAAGCACACCTCAGTTAAGCTATCAGATATTTTCATCACTCCCCACAAGGGCACCCTCTGTTATCACTACAAAATTCATGTAAATGAAATATCTTTTGGGTCTCTTTCATTCAGTATAATATTTGAGATTCATATATGTGTTCGTTATATCAGCAGTCCTTGCTTACTGCTGAGCAGCGCTCGGTTATGTGGCTGCATCACCGTCTGATCATCCTTTCACTGTTGATGGACATTGGGGTGTTTTCCATTTTTAGCAGTAGGAATAAAGGTGTTGTGGCTGACATTTGTATAAATGTCTTTGTGGACATTTATATTTCTTTTAGGTTAATACCGAAGGGTAGATTTGCTGAGTTACTGAATAGGGAATTACTATCATAGTGTTACATTGATCACTTGTTTGTTTTTCTTTTGTCTTTTTGCCTTTTATGTTAGTAGGAAATATGTTGGTATATTCCGTGATCTGCCCCCTTTTTTTTGGTCTCAGTCTTGTTTTAGAGAGTCTAATATTCAGATGCTTATATTTTTTCTACTAGGTTTACACTGTACCTTTTATCTCAATTTGTCTTGTTCCCTAGTACTTTACTTGTTTTTGTTTATGAGTTTCATGTTCTTTAGCACAAGAAGCACTTTTTTTGCCAAGTGTTTTTCTATTTCTGTGGTATTTTGTTTTTTGGTGGTGGTTTTTGTGCAGTCATTATACTGTGTTAAATTTGTTTGACATTGGCTGCTCTGTGTTGCTTTGCTTTTTATTCAGGTAATGGTATGGATGGGTTCTTCAGTGTCCCATTTAGAAGGCTGAGTGTGCGTGGGGTGGGCAAGAGGCAGGCTGTGACACACCTGTTTGGCTGTGGGCAGTTATGATTGGTGATTTCAGTGCTGGCTTTGTCATTACATGTTCTTTTCCCATGGGAAACATTCAAATATTTGTCCCCAGTTTTGGTTGGACATAAGTTTGATTCCTGACAGAAGTATAGGCCAGAGGCTCCTGTCTCCTTTCCTATGTTCCTGTCTCTAGCAGCTCTTCCTTTCCACTCACTCCTAGTCAGAGGATGGTCAAAACAGGCTTAGTTCAAGGGCTGTAGCTAGGGAACTATTCGTTTGTTTGGGGCTGCAGTGGGGCTGGGGTGTGACTTTTACACTGGGCCTTTATGGAGGCCTTCATTCCAGGCTGCTTCCTTAGTTCTTCTTGTCTTAAACCTTTCCTCTTTACCTTGGAGTCTGATAAATTCCGTATAACCCCCCTGTGAATCCTGCCCAGCTTGTCCCCGCGCGCATGCACGCGCACACACACACACACACACACACACACACCCCACCCCCCCCCCCTTCCAAATGAGTAGAGGCTGTGGGTTCCCGACGTCCTTCCCTGTGGGAGAGGATAGTCTTTTCCAGGTTGATGGTGTGCAGCTAGTCCACCCTAAGTTTTAGTGCTCCAGGGTAGCCCTCTATTCGTTGTGTAGTGGTTTGTAAGTCATCTTCACGACATTAAGGTTCCCAGGGTAGTTCTGAGTTTTTAAGCCATTTTATAAAATATTTAACTATGAAAGCATATGTTTCTATGCTGGTAGGTAATGTCCTGTGTTTCTTCGAGACAAATAATTACTCTAATATAATAACTGTTTCTCTGAGATCTAGCAGGGGTGGCGTTGTGCTGGCAGTATTAGTAGTATTGTCCAGCCCTGGGCTGGAGCAGCAGGAGGTTGACTAGTCAGGTGCCATATACCCACTGGCTCTGGCCTAGCTATTTTGAAAAGTTTTTTGTAATTATCCTTGACAGTTTTCAAGTCTATTTTGGAAGTTCGTCCTTTTTTTGTAGATGACAATCTACTGTGACATACTGTATTTTTTAGAGAGTAAGATTTGCTTTGTTGATTTCAAAGCCATGGGAGGGAATCTTAAATTATGTGTATTCTTACATCCTTTTCTCTTCCTAGTCTCCAGCGCTGTGTTCTGTCAGACTCCCAGGAAGATGGGTGGGGCTGTGCTGCTTGTACTGCTCCTTGGAGGACGCTACCTTTTTTTTATTTTAACATGTCCTCTCCTCTATCCCCCACCCCTGCCCTCCTGCCTATCCTCACTCTCAGGGATTTGGGAAATAAAGATCTCACTGCTGTTGAGTTTAGAGTAATGGCCTGTGTCTTAAATTTTAAGACAGCCCATCCTCTGTTACAGAAAACAAAGAAAGGAAGTGGTTGGCTGCTCAGGCTGATGGAATGACTCCAGGCTCGGGGCCCGGTTTTCAGATTTCTTAGTTCAGTAACACTTTTATTGATTCTCAGAGCTGTGATCAACTCTGGATATTGATTCACCCTCACCTCACATGATATTGGTAAATCGGACTTCTGAACTTTCACTAAGAAGTCAAATTGATTAATAATAGGACCTAAATACCTCAGCTGGATAGAGTAATTTCTTCATTATTAAATTCTATTCGGAAAAGGCAATAAAGAGCAAATGGTTGTTTTGTAAGTAGAATCTGATCAGAAAAATGGCATTTGGGTGATCTTAAGGAATGTTTTCAAATTCTGGTAGCTTTACACAGCATTTTATATTTTCTAGATTATTACTGAAGTAGTCACAGTGTTCCGAAAGGTCACTGGTTTTGACCAGTTGTCCTCTGGACTGAATGGGAACATTTCTTGACTGTGTAGTTCTCCGTGTTGTGTATTTTGTATTGGTCTATAAATTCAGTTGTTGTATTTCTATTCTGAAGAAATTAACATAGGACAGTTTTTAACAAAACAGAAAAACAGTGCTATTTCTTATACATATGATTATTCTCACCATTCGTATTCTTTTTTTCGAGCAGCTTTTTAGGATGACTTTCCTCCTGCATTTTGACTACATGGTCAAAGCCCATTTCTGTGTTTGAAAAATAGCACAAGTCCCATCAGTAGGGAGATAGAATAGCAGGAAGAAAGTAACTTTAACTTTTCTCCATTTTTTTTTATTGTGGGAAAATGCACATAACATAAAATTTGCTATCTTAGCAACATTTTTAAGTGTGGTGCTCTTGTTATTATATTCATAATGTTGTGCAACCATTACCATCTTTATAACTTTTCTTGTAAAACTGAAACTTTATACCCAGTCAACAGTAACTTCCCATTGCCTCTCTCCCAGGCCCTGGTAGCGTCCATTCTACTTTCTGTCTTTATGATTTTGACTATTCTGAGTACCTCATATAAGTGAAATTATATAGTGTTTGTCTTTTTGTGATTGGTTTATTTCACTTAAAAAGTAGCTTTAACTTTTAATCAGACACATTCAAAGCCTGATTCTGTTACTTCCCAGCGTTGTAATACTAGTGAAATTGCTTAAACCTTTTTGGGCTTCAGCTTTCTCTTGGTAAAATGGAGTTAGTGTCAACTCTGCAGGAAGAAGTAGCAAAAGACTGAAAGAGAGAGAGAAAGAGAAAAACCAAGAGAAAAGATATCCTGAAAGCCAAGTGAAATAAATGTTTCTAGGAGGGAGTGATCATCTACATCAAGTATTGATCATAGGATAAGTAAAAGGCAGTCTGAGAAGTGACCTGTGGATATAACAGCGATTTTCAACTGGTGCGCCGCAAGAACGTTTAAAACATGCAATACCTGACTATTTACTTAGGGTCACTGACCTCTTTCCCTTAGATTGTCAAACAAAAGAGTGACAATAGTTAACACAACAATGGCCATCGGGTGTGCCTAAATCAAAATTATACCTATTTTTTTGTCAGATTGGCAAAAAATATGGCATATTTTTTAGTGTGCTACAGAATTTAATAATTAGTTTGTGTGTGCTGTGGGATGAAAAAGGTTGAAAATCACTGGGATATCCCTGGCTGGGTACCTCGTTTGGTTGGTGTGTTGTGCTGATATGCCAAGGTCTCAGGTTCGATCCCCAGTCAGAGCACATACAAGAATCAATCAATGAATGCATAAATAAATGGAACAACAAATTGATGTTTCTCTCTCTCTCCCCCTCACTCCCTTCCCTTCCTCTTTCTCTCTAAAAAAATTTTTTTAAAATCTCTGGGATATACAGTAACAGTGTGAGGTCACTGGTCTTCTTGACAGTTTTTGGTGGGATGTTAAAAGCATGTACTGGTGTGAATGGGTTTAACTGGGAGAGTAGGTATAGGAAACGGAGCATGTACAACTGTTGGGAAATTTTTGCTTGTAAAGAGAATGAGAGAAAAAGTGGTGACTGGAAGGAGAAATGGGGTTAAGACTTTTAAAAAATAGAAGAAGTAATACCATGTATGTGAAAAGAAGGTAAAGATCCAGTATGGAGGGAAAATTTGAATTGGAGAAAATTGCCAAGCAATGTCCTTGAATAGGCAAGGTGATGGGGTGAGATTATGTGCCAAGAGGACAGGCATTTTGTCCCAAATAAAACAGAGGATATAGATGGGCTAGGTTGGAGTTCGTACAAAGGCCTCTTGTGGTTTCCTGTTCTAATGAGAAAATGGAAGAGCAGGGAGATGGAAGAATAGGTGTTGGAAATTTGGAGAAGTCATGTAGGACAGGGGGCCGGGAGAATCAACAGTATAATTTCTGGTCAGTATAAAGAGTCCATTTGAGGGAAATAATCACTGACTAGCTCTCTTTAAATTCATGTGGTGATAGGTTTTTTCCAGCTATGTTTAACTGTGTAGGTATTCAGAGTAGGTGGAGAATTGGTTAAAGTGGGTTATGTGATTCATGCAGATGAATAAGGTGATATAAGACTGGGCAAGACATTTTGGGGAATACGTAAGAGCGTGTAATTCCATTCCACCTAAATATTTCAGAATGTGTCTATAACAGATAAGGGTTTGTTTTTTTGTAAAGCCAACAAGTGAAATGAACAGTAGTCCTTTAATATCAACATATTTTTCAAATTTGTCTGATTCTCAGAAATTTTTTTAATGGTTAATTTGTTCAATCCTTCATTTCTCCAAGAAGTTCCTAATGGGAAGGATATTTAGAGATCATAATATGGGTGTCTACTTTTTTAAAAAAAGACTTTATTTATTTATATTTAGAGAGAGGGGAAGGGATGGAGAAACAGAGGGGGAGAGAAACATCAGTGTGTGGATGCCTCTCGTATGCCCCCTACTGGGAATCGAACCTGCAACCCTTTGGTTTGTAAGCCAACACTCAATCCACTGAGCCACACCAGCTAGGGTGGGTGTCTACTTTTAAAAAGATCTTGTTATTTTCAGTTATTTGACTCTTCATAATACTGATCAGTTTCTTTTCTTAATTTAACAGGCATGCCCAAAGAAAAATACGAGCCCCCTGACCCTCGGAGGATGTACACAATTATGTCCTCTGAGGAAGCAGCAAATGGAAAGAAATCACATTGGGCGGAGCTTGAAATAAGTGGTAAGGCATGCAAGTGTAAATTTATGGCATGGAGATTGAGACATGGTAGAAAATTAAGTTTTTAATGTCAGCACACAAAAGAAGCAATGTTGTATTTTACCATTGCTTATTTATCTTAGAAGCAGGAAGGTCCAGTGGGAAGAAGATGGTTTGATTCAAAGTTCAAAATCCATTCATTGCTTATTCTTTCAGTGTCTGTCTTTTTATAAAATCAGGGTAATAGTATCAAGTATGAAATGAAAATAACACACATGAAATGCCTCGTGTGCACAGGTGTGTTCTGGTGATTCTCTGATGGAGCAGGGTTGAGCTTTTGCATTTTCAAGTTACAGGTTTCTAATGGGGTGGGAGCTGCTCGTTCCAGTGTAAGTTCTGGGATAGATTTGTTTCTCCTCACTTCCTTCCTCTGCTCTTTTTAATCTGAGTCTTTGAGGACAGCCCTACTCAGAAACACAGAATCTCAACGCAGATCTCAAAGTTCTCTTTGACCTTTAGTGCTTCCTAGACATTTTTTTAAAAATATATGTCCCTGGATCCACAGGGAATATCCTGAGCATCTCTGCCAAGGGGGCATGAAGCCCCTTTTTAATACTTCAGAGGTGGTGAAGGGACATTACTTCTGAAGCAACCAGTGCTAAACAAGTTTTGTGTTAATGTTGGCTTAATATGCCTCCCGATACTTCCCTGAAACAATACAGTAAGTTTTCCCTTTCTGTCCTTGATTTTTTTCTTAATGTAATGAAGCGACAGGTGCTATGTGTAAAACATTTTGCCAGGTGTTATACTAAGCATATGGAAGATACATAAATGAAAAAAACACAGTCCCTGTCATTCTGGAGCTTACAGCATGTTAAGGGGTGAGAAGGGGAAGTGTACTAATATAAATAACTAACAGACAAAATAAAACTGCAAGATTGAGGTAGAAAAGTACTATAATACAGGAAGCAAAAAGGAAGCAATGATGATAACATTCTTCCCTTGCCAGCTCAGAATTTCTGGTTAACCTAATGAGTTAGTAAACCCAAACTCCCTCTTCTGCAGCCATAAGTTTGGTACCCACATGGTCTCCTGGTTTCTCCCGATCTTTAGATTGCTGGCATTAACTAAGCTGAGCAGTTTTACAAAGTAGGCATGGTGGAGAGTGACATTTCTGTCTTCTTTCCCTTTTCCTGTCCTCTGTGACTTCTGGGTTTGCCAGTTACCCTCAGATCACAGGCAGACACTACTCCCACTTTGCTCTTTTAATTTCTGCAGGACCAGCATTTAACTTTATTTCTCTTTCTCAGCCTCATTAGCAGTTTTTGAATTGCAGTTCTTTGCATGTAGGGAAGTTTCCCCCTTAAAACATCAGGATAAGCTAGAAAACTACCCAGTTTTCTCTTCTTTTTCTTCTGTTTTATGCAGTATATGAGACTTTCTGGTTTTGTTCTCTTATTTTTATCTGGACTCTCCGCCCCCCCCCACACATGCCATGTCTTTTATTCCTGTCCTACTCAATTTTAATTCTGTTTTTTGGAGTTTTGTCCTCAGTGTGGGGCCTTGCCTGGTCAGTTTGTAGAGTCCAGAGGGCTTAGACTGCTTTCAGACTTATTGTGGACACTTGGCACTTTATACTGCATTGCACTGAACTCCCAGTTGTAATGTTCTCTGGCTGTTGTTTCCAGTGGATACTAGTTGCTTTCTCGTATTTCCAGTTCCTTTAGATAGATTTGCATTTAATGCTCTTATTGATATGGGTGGGTTTAAGTGTACATCACTCGATTTAGAGTCAACTCTGGAACATACAGTGTTGAACTGTGTGCGTCCACTTACACACAGATTTTTTTTTACATTTGCTATCAGTGGTTTATTACAAAGGGTACATCTCGGAAATAGCCATAGAGAAGAGATGCACAGAACAAACTGTGGGAAAGGGGTGTGCAGCCTGTGTGCTCTCCCTGGACATGCCTTCCTCCCAGTGTGTTAGTGCTTGTGTACAGATTTTTAAAGATAAGTAAACACCTATACTGTTTTCAGTCTCCAGTCGGGAGTCTGCGGATGCAGAGGGCGGACTATGCATTGTTCTACACCATTTTGTATATGGGACTTACTTGAGCATCTGCCAGTTTTGGTTCCTGGAACCACCCCTCCCTGCCCCACCACTCTGGGTACCAGGGGGTCACTTAGGTGTTTGAGGAAATCAAAAGTTACATTCAGTTTCCAGCCCTGACTGGTGTGGCTCAGTTGGTTGGGCATCACCCCACCAAGTGAAAGGTCGCCAGCCTGATTGCCTGTCAGGGAACGGCATGCCTGGGTTGCGTGTTTGTCCCAATGGGGCATGTATGAAAGGCAGCCTGTGGGATTTTTCTCTCTTGGATTGATGTTTCTCTCCTTTTTTTCCATACCTCCTTTCTCCTGTCTCTAAAATAAATAAATACAATCTTTAAAAAAGAAAGTTTTGTGCAATTTTCAACTGTGTTGAGGAGATTGGCAACCCTAACCCCTACAATTGTATTTTCTGTTTATTCCTTTTTTTTCCTTTTTTCTTGTATTTTTTGTAAAATTACATTTTATTTCCTTTGTTGACTAATTAGTTTTATGTAACCCTTTAATAATGGTTGCTTTAGGTATTATAATATAGAGTGTGTCAGTACTATCATACCACTTCCTGTGTAGTGTGAACCTTAACAACAGTACACTTCCATTTCTCTCCTTCTGAACTTTGTGCTGTTGCTGTCATAGATTTTACTTATACATTTGTTATAAATCTCACACAGTGTTATTTTTCCTTTAAACAGTTGTATAGTAGGAAAAGTTTTTTTATCCATGTACTTCATTCCTTTGTGTGTGAGCAGGTTTCTTTGGTATTTTTCTTCTTATTGAAAGATTTCCTTTAATATTTCTTATAATGAAGCTATGCTGGTGATTTTTATATAATATAATTTTATGTCTGAAAATATCTTTATTTTGCCTTGGTTTTTTTGCAAGATACTTTTGCTAGACATAGAATTCTAGGTGGACAGTTTTTATCTTTCAGTACTTTAAAGATCCTGCTCCACTGTCTTTCTTGCTTGCTTTGTTTCTGATGAGAAGTCTGCTGTCATTCCTTCCTATCCTTGTTTTCTTTTATGTGTTTCTTTTCTCTGGTTGCTTTAAGATATTGTCTTTATCACTGCTTTAGCAGTGTGATTATGATATGCTTTAATAGAGTTTCTTTTCTTTTTTTTTCTTTTGCTTAGGTTTTTGTTGAGCTTCTTGGATCTGTGGATTTATAGTTTTCTTGAAATTTGAAGTTTAGGCCACTATTTCTTTAAATAATTTTTTTGCGCTCCTCTCAATCCTCAGTTCCCTAGGGAATACAATTTGTCTTGAAGTCCCATAGCTCACTAACGGTTTGTTTAATTTAACTCCTGTTTTTATTTTCTTTTTTTCCTTTTGAACAGTTATTATTGCTGTGTCTTCAACTTCACTAGTCTTTTCCTTGCAATATCTAAATTGCTGTTGATCTCATATAGTAACTGTATGTTTCAAAGCTAGAAGTTAAATGTGGGTGTTTTTTTATATCATCTGTGCCTTTATTTGAAATATTGCCTTTACCTTTTTGAGCAAATGCAATACAGTTCTATGACTTTTAGTGTCCTCATTTGCTACCTGTCTTTTTCATTTCTTGATTGGGTTTGATTCATCCACCACCACCACCACCACCACTAGTCCTCCTCCCCACCCCACCCCTTTCTCTTCTCTTTCTCCACTGCCTTCCCACCTGCCCCCACACCTGGTTAATTTTTTATTGGACACATTACATTGTGCATTTTACTTTTTTGGATGTTGAATATTCTTTTATTTCTATAAATACTTTTTGAGCTTTGTTCTAGGATACAGTTAAATTATTTAGAAACAGTTTGATTCTCTCAAGGCTCGCTTTTAAGTAATAATAACCTTTCTGAGTTCACTATGAGTTAGATTTTCCACTTCAGTGGGAACACAAACTGTTCCTGGTCTTGTGTGACCCCAAGTATTGTTCCCTCTCGCCTTTTCACTGTGTTTCCACCTCCACCCCCCACCCAGGTCTTGGGTTGTTCCTCACATGTACTTGCTGATTACTACTCAGCTAAAGACTGTAGGGCAGGAATCCTCTTCAGCTCCCCAGAGCTTTTTATCTCCGAGGCTCTTTCCTTTTTGACGCTCTGGTGTGAACTCTAGCCACCTTGGCATCTCTGGACTCTCTCCTCATCTTCTCAACTTGAAGTGGCCAGCCATACTCCATCTGGGCTTTGCCCTCCCCCGCACTGCTTTCTGGAGACTGTCTAGGCAGCAAGCTTGAACAGTCTTAGGGCTCACCTCGTTTGTTTCTCGTCCATCAGTAATCCCTGTCTTGTGCGGCTGTGTGTCCAATGTCTGAAACCCAAGTTTTCATAGACAGTGTTTTTCTGGCTTTTCAGTGGTTAAGGGTGGGAGGGTAGATTCAGACCCCGTTACTCTCCATTGCTGGAAGTGTTCTAGCACAGTTTTTAAAAGGACTGCGTGTGGTAACTACAACATCTGAGTCTCCTGGTGGTTCTGTTTTGTTTTTTCTCTTTTTCTCTGATTTCTAGTTCTTCAGAATTTTTATTGAACACTAGCGGTTATATGTGAAATGGTAGATTAAGTTGATGATCTAGATGGTATTCTCTTTCTTAGGAATGAATCTGCTTTTCGTGTGTGCCAGGAAGTTTTAGAAGTGGGTGACCCTGGTCTCACCAGGGGTTCATCTCTCTTAGGTCTGGTTATCAGTGGTTGAGAGGCTGGCTTACTCCAGGTCACCTGTGTCCTGTTTGCACTTCCTAAGTGGAACCTCAGTGGTTCATCAGGATCTCCTCTGGTGGCTCCTGAATTCCTATTGCACCTGCCCAGCTGTGTAAAAGGGCTCACCGTTGTGCCCAGTGCCTCAGCCTCTCAGCTGCAGTCCCCACTTCATCCGCCTGCCTCCCCACTCGTGGTCACACCTACTCTCCCAGAGGTGACCTGGTAGGTGTGCCCTGCTTGTTACCCTCTCTTTACCCCCCTTCTTCAAGTTCTTTTTTGCTCATATCTGTGCTGTTTTTATAGTTCTCCAAGGCTTTCCCCCTCATTTTTGTGGGTTCCCCCCAATTTTTTCTACTTTTCTTCTTCTAGTGGGATCATTGGTCAACAACAAATTACTCTGTTGTAAACAGGAAGCTAAAGTTCATATATGTACAGATTTTGAAATTCTGCTTAAGAATCTTCAGGTAACAACCCTGGCTGGTGTAGTTCAGGGGACTGAGCGCCAGCCTGTGAACAAAATGGCCTCCAGTTCAATTCCTAGTCAGGGCACATGTGAGAGGCAACCACACATTGATGTTTCTCTCCCTCTCTTTCTCCCTCCCTTCCCCTCTCTCTGAAAATAAATAAAATCTTTTTTTTTTTTTTTTTTAAGATTTTATTCATCCATTTTTTAGAGAGGGAAGGGAGGGAGAAAGAGAGAGAGAGAGAGAGAAACATCAGTGTGCGGTTGCTGGGGGCTGTGGCCTGCAACCCAGGCGTGTGCCCTGACGGAATCGAACCTGCAACACTTTGGTTCGCAGCCCACACCCAATCCACTGAGCTATGCCAGCCGGGGCAAAATAAGTAAAATCTTAAAAAAATAAAAGAAAAGGATTCTGCAGATAACAAACAAGTCTCATTTTCATCTTGTTCTTGTTGCCCTTTGTGTGGGGGGCATTGTGACTGCCTACTTTGATGCACATCTGTAGCCCAGATAACCACTAGTTCGAGGCCCTTGAGGTGGCTGTGTAGGCCAGGGAGAAGAGTGCTGACCAGGGCTGCTTCAGGACCTTCCCATGAAGTAGGGGCTTGGGTCTGGACTCCTTGGGAGTTGTTAAATGACCTTTGAATAAGGTACCTTGGCTCTAGCCTTTTCTGCTTTGTGATATTTTTCCATGAAGAGTGATAGGCCATGTTGCTCAAATTCTGGATCAAATTCTTCTCATTTTTTTTTAGGACCGAGATATTTAGCTCTTTTTGATAATCATGATATGTATAACTTGTGTCAGTCAACTTTTTAATCATGTCACCAGCTTGTGGAACTGCCCACCCTCTAGATAACGCTGGCGTCTGCTTTATGGAAGTTGTTTAGAGTTGTGGACAGGTAACGAGGAGAAGAGCGGGGAACCCAGGAATGGTAGTTCTGAGGCCATTGCTTATCCCTGGAAAAGATTTACATGCCTCATTTACATACTCATTTACTCATTTTGAAACTTCTGATATGATGGGTGATAGGACAAGTTTTCAGGATCCTTTCAGACTGTAAGAGGTCAAGTATAGAAGGTAAAAACCATTATCAATACTGGACAGAAAACTTGAACTACTATCTTTTCTTTAAGACTGTCTTAGCCAGCTTGGTGGGGATGGGAAGCACATCCTAGGATAGCTAACTACCTAGTTAATGGTATGATCCAGGGGAATGTGGTGGAAGGACATCTCAGGAAGAGGGGACACATGAGAGTGTAAACAAGTGTACAGTGCAAGTACCTCAACCCCCCACGACATCTCCGAGCTCACACGCGCACTGGGCACTCAAACACATTTACCTGTTTGTGTTGCATCTCTCTGGAGTCCTTCTATGCATATACAAATACAAGCACAGGTTCTTACTCCACAGCTTGTTTTTAATTGAAAAGATAAGCTTTTCTTCATGTAACGTTGTATTTTAGAGAGATTTCTAAATAAGTATGTAGAGACAGATGTCCTGTACTTTTGAGCTCCATAATATTTCCGTCACATGTGTACTGTAATTTGTTTCAGTGGTGCTGTACTGATGGTTAGTCTGCAACACACAGTGCTGTAGTGACCTTGCAGGATACTGTGCATCTCTGTTAATGTATCTGTGGGTCAAAAGGTATATGCATTTGTAATTTTGACATACAATATTTGGCTGTTTTTTTAAATGTTGAAATTCAGAATCAACTTATTTAGTCCTGACATTTTTTAAGTAATCATGTTATTTTATAAATTGGGATGATTGATGTTTTTCTGTTTGTTCTTTTTTGTTTCCTTAAGTGTAATATACTTATTACATTCAATCCCAGGTATTTTACTTTCAGGTTCTTACTATAAATAGGATCTTATCATCTGTTCTTCCATCTGATTATTTTATACATGCAAAATACTGTTTTTCATGTTAATTTTGCCCTTTGTTCTGTTACACTAAAAATTATTTTTTATATAACAGTTATTGAGAAATAATTTACATACCATGCAATTCACTCATGAAAGTGTGCAATTCAGTGGGTTTCATTATATTCAGAGTTGCACAACCATTATTGCTTTGCTTTTAAAACATTTTTATCACCCCAAAAGAAATCCTGTATGCCTTAACAATCACTCCCCCTTTCTTCCCTACCCTCCAGCTCTAGGTAATCAGTAGTTTACTTTTCCACATCTAAAGATTGGCCTGTCCTGAACCAAAGTTTCTGCATCATTTTGCTTTCTAACCAGCAATACGTATGAAGGTTCCAATTTCTTGACTCCTTGACAATACTTTTTGATTTAGCTATCTTACTGGGTGTGAGGAAGCATTTTATTGTGCTTTCGATTTGTGTTTCCTTGATGGTTCATGACATTAAGTATCTTTGTATGTCTATTGGCTATTTCTTTATCTTCCTTGGAGATGATATAAACTTTTCAATGTAATGAGTGAATAGGTGGAAGTGTAAAATGATCTCTTTTCCATTTTAGAAAGTCAAGTTTAAGAGTGAAACATGTACCTAAAACTATAAAAACTCTCACCTTTCTCACATTTTGTAGAATCTGTTACCCTTAGAAGGGTTTTAGAAAATCTGTGTTAGCAAAAAAGGAAAACAAGTATTAATATACAAGTCCTGCACTTTTGGGTCACAAGTCCACTACTTTAGGGTCAGACCCTAAAGTAGTTGATAAATTTGATGGTATTGCAAATGTTGCCATTTTGGAATTTTAATTTCTCATTGTTAGTGGTTAGTATATAGAAATATAATAGATATATTTGTATATTGATCTATCCCTATGACCCTTCTAAACTCACTTAATTGGTAGTATTTTTATAGATCTCATAGGATTTTTACATGGATGGTTGTACCATTTGCAAATACAGATGCCTTTACTTCTTCCACCTTTCCAACTTTTAATTTTTCTTGTCACCTGTCTGGCTAGAATCTCCAGTATAATGTTGAATGAGAGTAGTGAGAATGCATGTCCTTGCTTTGTTTCTGATCTTAGGGGGAAGGCAGCCGTTCCTTTACCACTAAGCTTTTTGTAGATATCCTTTATTAAGATTGAGGAAGTTCTCTTATATTCTTAGCTTACTGAGAGGTTTGTTTGTTTGTTTTTTAGTTAGGAATAGGTATTAATTTTTGTTAAATGCCCTTTCTGCATTTATTTAGATGATTTTCGTATTAAGAAAAAAATTTTTGAATGACTTTTTTTGAATGTTCAAAGAACCTTGAATTTCCTGGCACATATTTGTTTTGTTTTGTTTTCTTTTGTTTCTGTTTGTTTTAGATTTTATTTATTTTCAGTTTGTTTTATTTATTTTCAGAGGGGAAGGGAGGGAGACAAACATTGATCAGTTGTGCCCTAGCACAAATCTTACTTGGTAGTTAACCCTCTTAATGTATTGTTGGATTTGATTTATTAGATTTTGTTAAATTTTGCATTTGTGTTTATGAGGGACATTGAGTTGTAGGTTTTTTGTAGTAGTTTTGCCTGGTTTGGGTAATAGGGTGATGTTGGCTTCATAGAAGGAGTTGGGAAGTATCTCCCTGTCTTCAGTTTTCTGGATGAATTTTTGGAGAACTGATATTAGTTCTTCTTAAATGTTTGGCAATGTTCACCAAAGAACCCAACTGGTTTTAGAATTTTCTTTGTGGGAAGGTTTTTATCAAATACATTCCTAGTGTTGTGCATCAATCTCCATAGCTTTCTGTCATCTTGTAACCTGCCTTCATTATTGGAAGATACTTTTGCTGGGTTGCTAAGTTGACAGGTATATATATATTTTTTAGTATATTAAAAGATTTTGTTCACTGTCTTCTCTCTTACACTACCTCTCTTTTTTGGTAACAGCTTGAGATGTAATTCACACTATTCCCTGTAAAATGTACATTCAGTGGTTCTTGTATATTCACAGAGTTTTATACATGTGAGCAGTCATTTTCCATTTCCTCTCAACCGACCAGCCCCTGGTAAACATGTAATAAATATTCTGTTGTATGACTATACCACACTTTATTTATTAATCAGTTGATGGACAGTTAGCTTGTTTTCACCTCTAGACTCCTAAGAATAATTCTGCTGTGAACATTCATGTGTGAGTTTTTGTGTGGACAAGTTTTCATCTCTTTCGGGTGCATACCTAGGAGTGAATTCCTGGCTCTGTGGTAACTGTGTGTTTAACCTTTTCTGAGGAACTGCTCTACTATTTTCCAAAATGGCTGCGTCACTTTACACTACCCCCTCCACCTGTCAGGGTTCCAGTTTCTCCACACTTGCCAATATGTGTTCCCGATACTTTCTGATGATAGTCATGCTAATGGATGTGAAGTAGTTTATCATTGTGGTTTTGATTTGCATTTCCATAGTGGCTGATGATATGGAGCATTTTTTTCATGTCCTTATTGACCATTTGTATGTCTTTGGAGAACTCTGTGAGATCTTCGCTTATTTTTATATTGGTTTGTCTTTTTCTTACTAAGTTGTAAATGTTCTTTATACATTCTGGATACAAATGTGCTATCAGATTTATGATTTTCAAATATGTTTCCCTTTCTTGGATTTTTTTTTTTACTTTATTAATGGTGTCTCTTGAGGCACAAAAGGGTTTTAATTTTGATGAAGTACAATATATCTGTTTTATCTTTTGTTGCTCATGTTTTATCAGTGTTATATCTAACAAGCCATTGCCTATTCCTGGGTCACAAAGATTTATGTCTGTGATTTCTTTTGTGTGCATGTGTCTGTTTCTTCCAAGAGTTTTTGAGGTCATTTTTGTATGTGGTATGAGGTAGGGGTCCATCTTCATTCTTTTGCATGTAGATACCCAGTTGACTCTTGCCTTTATTTCTTAAGGTTTTTTTGTTTTTGTCCCTAACCCACCCCTGTTTTGAGGACTCCAGTTACACATACATATATTAGACTTTTACAACTTGTTCAAGAGTTCACTGATACAGTTTTCCCAGTGTGTTTTCTTTGTTTCATCTGGGATGGGTCTGTTGCTGTACCCTCATTTTAGACATAGGGTTCAACTCTAGACGTTCCGTCTGGGTGGATGCGCTGTCTTGTACCTACTGCGCATGCTCAGTCATCTAGCCTCCAACTGTGTAAGAGCAGTTACAGCAGCTTTGCATGTCTGTCTGCTGATGTCATGGCCATCTCTTCTGGGCTTGTTTTGATTGCTTTTTCTCTTCATTATGAATGTTACTTTCCTGTTCCTTTGCATGTCTGGTAATTTTTTACTGGATTCCAGATACTGTGCATTTTTATCTTTGTGGGGTGATGCATATTTTTATATTCCTGTAGTTAGTATTGAGCTTTATTTTGGGATACAGTTACTTGGAAAGTTTGATTCTTTTTGAGACTTGCTCTTAAACTTTCTTAGGGGTGACAAGAGTAACTTTTAGTTTAGAGCTGATTTTTGTTTCATTAAGTGTCTAATGAGTTACAGGATTTTCCCTTCAGCATCTGGCAACACCAGCTAGCCTCAGTTGTGTATGAGTCAGGGATTGTTGCCTATACTCCTTTTGGGTGTTTCTTTCTTTCTGTCTCAGGCAGTTAGTTTGTCACATACATATGTGGATCAATACTCAGTTGAAAACTTACCACCTGACCCCTCTGTCTTTTTATCTGCCCTTTCTGGTACTCTGCCTTTGTAAACTTCAGCCATCTTTGTTTCCCTGGACCTTCTCTGTCTCCTGAACTTAGTGTTGGGGATGGGGGAGTCTCTGGGTTTCCCCTGGGACCTCCTCCCTGCGCTGGCTGTCAGGAAATCAGCTGAGACCCCTTTAGGGCCCACATCATTTCCCTTCCGTCAGGGCTCACTCCCTGCACTGGCTGACATCTGATGACTAAGATGTGTTCATTTGTGTGTTTTGTCTGGTTCTGTCGTTCACGTGGGGCGGTGGTAAACTTGGTCTCTGTTACTTTGTCCTGATTAGAAGTGGAAGTCCCAGGATTGTTTTCTGTCAGTAGGAAATCCCTTCTCAGAGACTAGTATGTTTTCATTGCATCTGTGTGTTTCTTTTTCCCTTAGACCAGGTTCTAGACCTTTAAAGAGACTATGGGAAAAGTTCCTAGATAGATTGTAGAAATGATTGGCATTTTATCACGAAGTGTCCAAGTATAGATTTGATATTGCATTGATAGAAATTACTGTGTTCTTAGTCATTGATTCTTGTGACTACTGCTGTTTGATTATGTAGCTGTGACTTAATATTGGAAATGTTTCTGGGCAAGTATTTTTACCCTTCATTATTTTAGTTACACTGTTCTGGATGCAGTTATCACTTGGGTAGTCTGGTCTTAAAACTGCTAAACCGAGAATGTCTTGTTTACCAACATAATTCCTATTTTGAAGTATAGATATGAACAGCCTCTGAGATGCTGGATTTGATTCTTTTCTCTTTTGTATAAATCCAGATCAACCATGTTGAAATAGTGGATTTGTCATTTGTATAAATTACTCATACTTTTTCTGTTAATGTCATAGCTCAGGGGTGTCAAACTCATTTTCACCAGGGGACCACATGAGTCTCATGGTTACCTTCAAAGGGCCAAAATAATTTTAGGACTGTATAAATGTAACTACTCCTTAACTGTTAAGGAGTTGGAATTACATTCGGCCCTTTGAAGGCAACCTCGAGGCTGATGTGGCTCCCGGTGAAAATGACTTTGACACCGCTGTCATAGCTGAAGCCACTAAAAAGTCTTAGCTCTTGTGCTCTTAAAAATAATGATACAATCTAAATATTGATATATTGCCTCAAATGGGTTTTTCATTCTGCTAAGCGTAGAGTTTATAACTTTATGGTAGATGTGAATTATCCTAGAACAGGTAAGGTTTCTCCTGCTAACCCTTTTCTCGAAATTTTTTGTATGGTAAATTATTACTCATCAAAACACCTAAATATTCGTTGATCCAGGAACCAAATGATAGAGAATACTATAATCCTTGCCCTGTTTTTCTTTTGTTACAGGTAGAGTAAGAAGCTTAAGCTCATCTTTGTGGTCATTAACTCACCTGACAGCTTTGCATTTGAGTGACAATTTCCTGTCCCGCATTCCTTCAGATATTGCCAAGCTTCATAATCTGGTGTATCTGGACCTGTCTTCAAACAAAATCCGGAGTTTACCAGCAGAACTCGGAAACATGGTATCACTCAGGTGCGCAGACTGAACTCAGTACCTGACTGCACGTCCCCTGAAATGAGACAGAGTGCTCACTGTGTTAGGAAGCGGCACTGTCAGTGTGATGGCATTTTACCAAAAGTAAACATAACTATATCCTTTATGTGAAGGTTTCCTAGAAAACCGAATGTCAGCTAAGAAATAACTCAAATAGATCCATTGCCTAAAATTTGTTTTATTGCTGTGGTTGTGTTACATACTTTTGGAGAAAGTAAACATAAACAAATAGAAGGCACCCATGTGAACCCCACATATACACTCACCTGTGGCAGACAGTTGTGGTGCCTTCCCCCCTAAGTTGGGCACCAGGCTGTCCTTAACACGGGGTCCTGGACACCATGGCCAGTTAGGGAAATTTTGGGGGGCATTCCAGGGCTTATATGCATGATAGTGATAAAGCCTGGACTCGAAAAAAGCCAGTAGTAGTCATTGAGTTGGGGAATTGTCATGTAGAAGCACAAGAGGCAGGTTGGATGTGGAGTTGCCCAGAGGTCAGGTTTGAATCCTGGCTTTGCCCTTTATAAGTAGTGTGATTTGGGCCAGCTTTTAATCTCACCGACTGTTTCCTCATCTCTAGAGTTGCTATAATAATACCTATCCTGCCAAGGCTGAGATTAAAGGTGTTTGAGATAATGACTAAAAACCAACAAGCAAACAGCCTGGCATATGGTATTTAATAAGTGGAATCACTATTGTTTTTGTTACCTGTGTTTTATAAGGTAGGTGAGATCTACTCAAGTCGAATATAAAACCAATTTCTGGCTATTATATTAACCCCAGTGGAAAATCTGGCCCCATTTCATGCTGCCTGCCTGTGCTCAGCAGTCCCACTCACTGTCTTTTGCTGCGCAGTAAAAAGGAGTAAGGACCTTGTGACAGTTTCTTTACCCCTTGCTCTTCTTGGTCCAGCCCTGTGACATTTTTGTAGGCTTAATTATTGAGTACGTATTATGACCATTTCTTTTGAACCAAATTTACTTAAAGGACCTTCTTTCCCATACATTTATATTTGGAAATAAACAGGAACCAATGAGAACATTTTTCTTATTTATTTTATGACCTTACCAACCTCTGTTTACTCATTAGTAACCAAGGTTTATTTAAATTCCAAGAACCAAGGATTAGAAAAATTGTTCTTAATCACAAATAAAAATTAATGAATAAAACTTGAAGGAAATTGCCAGTACCTCAATGTTGGGTCTTTGTAGGGATTCCCCCCCCTCCATTGAAGAGTCCTTTGATATTTATATTATGGTTATCTATACAAAACAAATCATTATAATCACCATTAGTAGTCAATATAGCTGCCATTATTTCTAAAGTGAAACTTCAGTAATTTTGAAGTGTTAATCATAAGTTCATTGTGCAACTATCAGCTGTTTTCCGTTGGTATTACATGATTGTTTTCATTCTCTTTGAACAACGCACATTAGGCTGGTTTATCATTTTCACTTTCTTCAACATGTCCAGCAGCAGACCCCCCTGGGTGAGAGCTGTGCTCTCAGGAGGGCCTGTGGACTGCCAGGGTGCCCACTCATATACAGCCTGTGGGAGAGGTTTTGTGTCTGTTGGATCTAATACTCTTAAAAAATTAAGGCTTGTATTTTGTTGGTCTTTTTTTCTCCCTCATTTCATTTTTCTAGCAACTCATTGTTTCCCTGTATTTTTACAAATGTATTATTTTATGGAAGTTTTGGGTGGGGGGTTGTGCGTGTTTTTATCACATATGATTTGAGAAGCACTATACTAGACACTGGAAGATAATATAAAATTTTGTCAGTTTTTGGATCGTATATTCCCAGAAATTATATTGTTGATGTTAGCTGTTAGTTAAAGGTTAATATATCTTCTGACTTTCTGGAACTTTTACATCAACAGGGAACTCCATTTAAATAACAACCTGTTACGAGTTCTACCTTTTGAGCTGGGGAAACTGTTCCAGTTGCAGACTTTAGGCCTGAAAGGTACAACTTCCCATATATGTGCTTCTTTTGGTTTGTATTTATGTCTTTGAGTCTGAAGATGCCATAAGAGGAAATACTTTTACCTGGGGATTTATAGGCTAACTCTTCCCAAACTTCATTAATTTCTTAGGTACACTGAGTGCTTTTCTCTCTTGTCCACCTGTAAACCGGCTGCTAGTCTTTGTACCCTGTTGTACTTCTAGTCCAGCACTGCTGTTCTAGCCTTTGTTTCAGTTGCCTCTGTTCTGGTGACACATTCTGGTGGTTAGACTTTACTTATGTCGTCATGCAGCTTTCTTATGTTCAAATCTCAAAAAATGGCAACTTGCACAAAGTATAGAAATAGTAAGTAGAAAATTTGGACCTGTTGATAAAGTATTTGAGCATTTTTTTTAAAGCTTGCTTTATTAGGACTTCCCTAATATATTAGAATTTGATCCAGTAAGAACTGCTAGGAAGTATATTTTTTAAACCTTCAAGATTAAAAGTCACATTAGAATATATGAATATCTACAAATATTTTATTACCTTGATTTCTTCACCAGTCTTGTAGCTTACTTTTATAATAGATTACTTTTAGAAGTCACATAATGAAGTCTTCACAAATTGCACTCTTTCTTTCTTTCTTTCCTTTTTAAAATTTATTTATTTTTAGAGAGAGGGAAAGGACGAGAGAGGAGAGGGAGAGAAACTTCGATGTGTGAGAGATACATCATCAATCTGTTGCTTCTCACACGCCCCATCTGGGAGCTTGGCCTGCAACTCTGGCATGCACCCTGACTAGGAATGGAACCTGTGATTTTGTGAATCACAGGCCAGCACTCTAATCCACTGGACCACACCAGCCAGGGCTATTCCTTAAAAAATAGAGTTTAAAATGAAGTTTTATTCCTATACATTTGTCATATAAATAATAATACAAAAATAAATGAAATGGAAAATTTTTCTGTTCTTAAATCTGATAAACAAAAATTTAAAATGTAACAAAGTATACCCGTACCCATATCCTGACCACCAGAATTAACCATTAATATTTTGTCAGTTTTTTATTACAAAAGAAGTGGAACATTATAGAATTACGTAGGAAATTTCAGAAGTTTTTAGGAGCTCTGTACCAGGAACATTGGAGGAAGACCAGATAGATGGGGTGGGGTAAAAGGAGGCTTACAGTTCTCATGGACCATGATACAGAGATTGATAGATAATATAGAATAAAGTCTGTTTTGTGTATTCACAACTGTAAATCTGCTTCCCCGTCCCCTGTATATTTCTGATTATAAAAATCACAGCTTTAATACAGAGTCTTTTACATAACAAAAATTTCAAGGAAGTCCAGTTTATCAGTTTTTTCTTTTATCGATTCTGCTTTGGGTATCAAGTCTGAGAACTCTTTGAATAGCTCTAGATCCCAAAGAGTCTATGTTTTGTATTAAGTTTTATGGTTTTATGCCTTGCATTTAAGTCTGTGATCCATTTTGGGTTAAAATCAAGTTGAAAGGAGTGAGTTGTACGTCAAGGTTCTTTTTCCCTCCTGGTCTATGGATGGATGTCCAATTTCTTCAGCACCATTTGTTGAAAAGTCTGTCCTCAATTGAATTGGTTTTATTTTTGCAACTTTTTGAAAAGTTGTTGGACATATCTGTGTGGATCTATTTCTGGATTCTCTATTCTGCTCCATTGAGCTATGTGTGTGTCCCTCTGCAAATGAACGCCTCATGGTTACTTGAAACTCGAAATAGGGTATACGCCTTGAAATAATGTCTTGATATAGGATAGGCCAATTCCTCCACTACTGGCACGCATCACATAATAATGTTTCAGTTGATGATGGAACACATCATCATTCCCTCTTAGCTTTAACTATGTCCAGCCACAAGTTTTGATGTATTTTATTTTCATTTTCAGTAGCTCAATGCATTTTAAAATTTCCTATGAAAATTTCTTTTTGATCCATGGATTATTTAGAATTTTCAGTGTTTGCAGATTCTCCTATTGTCTTTTGGTTATCAGTTTTTAGTGTGAGTCTGTTGTAGTTGAAGAATATATATTCTATATAATTTCAGTTCTGTTAAATTTATGGCCCAGGATATGCTCTGTCCTAGTGTTTGTCCCTTGAGCACTGGATAAGAATATGTATTTGCCTCTTAATGAATAGAATTGTGTTGTGGACTTTTTTGTTTGGTTCTGTCAACCATTTAGAGAGGGGTAGAAAAATCTGCAATTATAATTGTCCTTTCCGTTGTCAGTTTTTGTCTAAAATATTTTGGAGTTCTGCTGTTTGGTGAACATACACTTTTAGAATTTCTATGTCTTCTTTTAACATTACATGATGGTACTCTGTCACTGGTAATTTTACTTCCTCTGAAATTCACTTTTTTTATATTGATGTAACCACTTCCACCTTTTTAAGTTAATATTTGTATGACGTATCTTTTTGTTGTTGTCGATTTATACATTTTTTCCATTTTTTTCCTTTCATCTCACTTATATTATTATACTTGAAGTAAGTTTCTTATGGACAGAATATAGTCGTGTTATGTTTTTAAGTCCCCTCTGCGAGTCTTTTACAATTGGTATATTCAGATGATTTACACTTCATGTAATTATTGATGTGTTAGGACTTTGTCTGCGTTATATATATATATTGTTTTATAGTTCTCCCTTTTTTTGTTGTTTCATTTTGTTTTTTACCTTCCTGTGGATTATTTAAATATCCTTTATATTTTCACTGTGTAGTGTGTTTGAAATACCTATTTGTATATCTTTTTTTAGTAGTTGCTGTAGGAATTGCTTTATATATGTATACAACTTAGAGTCTGCTGGAGTTATTGCTAGTTTGAAGTATAGAAACCTTAACTGTCTTTATGACCTTCTGTAATCTTTATGGCCTTCTATAATATTTCCCCTCTATGATACTCTTAAATGTTTTCTCTACATACACTTAGAAACAAATGAGTGTGACAAATAAATTTTAACAACGATGATTTAGAAAATTTAAGATAAGTAAAACCTATTTATTATATTTACTACCCTACCTCTTTTTATAACCATATTCTTTTATCTCTCCCTAATGTTTCAGGGTTCTTTCTTTTATCATTTCCTTTCTATTCAGAGAATTTCCATTAATGGTTCTTTTAGGGTAGATCTACTGGAACAGATTCTCTTGATTTTTATTGTTATCTGGGAATGTCTTTATTTTTTTCCTTTCTTGCTAAAGGATATTTTCACTGGGTATAGGATTCTGGGTTGACAGTTCTTTTGAAACTTGAAAAATATTGTGCCACTTTCTTCTGGCCACCATAGTTTCTGGTGACAAATTAGCTGTTATTCAAATTGTTTTCCCCCTATAGGTGAGATCTCTTTTTCTCTGTCTTCAAAATTTTTTATTTGTCTTTAGTTTTCAAAAGTTTAATTATGATGTGGCTTGGTGTGGATTCCTTTGGGTTTGTCCTGTTTTGATATATTTGAGGAGTTTTCAGCCATTAGTTCTTCAAGTACTTTTTCAGTCCTGTGTTCTTTGTCCTTTACTTCCATGACCTTGAAGTTTTTATTTCACTTTTTCTATTTTTTTTTTCAGTTTTAATATTTTCATTTTTAAAATGTTTTGTTGTCAAAATTTTCTTTTTCTTTGCTGAGGCTTTCTATTTTTTTTCATTTATCTCAAGCATGCTTATAATTTGTCATTGAAGCATTTTACCATGTTCACTCTGATTTGATTGGGTCGTTCTTATGTTCTGTCATCTCAGTGTTGGAATTTTTTATCCTTTTTTCATTCGGTTTGAAATCTTCCTGGTTCTTGATATGAGTGATTTTCACTTGAAACTGGATGTAATCATGTTATGTTATTTAAGTGATCTGGTTTTGCTGACTGTCTCTAACACTGCACTGGCAGGGAAAGTGCGGGCCACTATCTCTTTACTGCCAAGGGAGATCAGAGTTCAGATTCCCCTTGAGGGTCAGCTGGATGAAGGTGGCAGTTTTGGCTTTCTGTGCGTCTCCACAGTGACTGCATGGAGGCGACCTCATTACTGCTGGGAGGACTCTCCTCCGCCTCTGACATCATTCCCAGAAGGAATGTGGAGAGCCACCTCCTACGGTGGGTTGAGGTGGAAGTCAAGGCTCCGCTCGTGCTGTCTGCTAACACCACAGGATGGGGAAGAGGAGGTCCTGTTACCCAGAGGGAACAGAAGCCCCAGCTCCCTCTTTGGCCTTCTCTGGTGCTACCCCCTTGCTAGGGACGTTGGGTCCTCCTCACTTCCCCACAAGGGGCGGGTCTGAGTTCCCTGATTGTTAGCCTTTATTGACAAAGGAACTGTGTTTCTTGGTGTTTAGGTGGAACAGACCTGGTATTATCTAAAAGTTTTGTCTTGTTAGGCTGTCCTTTGGCTTTTGCTGGCATTTTTTCTGTACTCATTGGTATTTCAATGTTGCTAGCTTCTCGGCTCCGTGTCTGGCAAAAGTTAAACCCAGGGAATCCATCACTACGGTGTTCCTCAGGTCCTGGGTCTCTAGCTACTCTGCCTCCTCACTGCACATCAGGCTCCTGATGTCCATTTACACCTAAGGTCCAGGGGTTTTCCTTGTGTTTAGTGAGAGGACTAGGGAAGAGTGGGTCTGCTCCATCATTCCAGAAGTGACTTCCATTATTCACCTCAAGGTCATGTTTCAATTTTAGAATCTTGTTATTGTTATTAACTTTATCCTGTCTACGTGGGCGTGCACAAGTAGATTTACAATTGTATGTGAGTTTATTCTTATATTATTATTTATTAATTATTGTATGTATATTTATTTTTGTTACAACTGTAAACCTACTTTTGCCCGCCCCAGTATTTTATTTTTCCATGCAATGCAGAACAGATTAGTTTTAAATTTAAAGGAATCCCCAAAAGCAAGCAGACATTGGGGGAAATACACTGGCTTCGACTGTATTTATTAGTCATAAATAGATGCTGGTGTTGAGGGGTGGTTTTTAATTCATAAAGAAAGATCTTAGAATGGAGGGTCACATAGTTGTAAGTAGTCCGTGATTGCCTCTAAATATTACTAGAGAGTAGTAAAAAGATAACATTAATACAGGTCTGGTTAGAGTGGGCTGTGTACCTGGTACCGAGAAGTTTGTAGTTGACTTCATTTTTGCAAGCTCTCTTTAACAGGTGGCCCTCTTATCTCGCAGGTTGTGACTGTACCTGCCTCACAGCACTGTGAGTACATGGAAGTTTCAGGGCTTTAGTAGCTGTCAGGGACTGTGTGCATGTGAGGAGTGGTGCCTTTGTAACTGTCTTCCTGCAGAGATGGGTTCTGCACTTGCAGGAGCACATTTGCACCTTCCTAATTCTTAAAAACTTCTTCCCTTCTATGTGATTCAGCTGTAGAGAGGCTGCTTTGCTACCTTATGGAGAGGGCACTGCATCTTAAATAGTTCCCATGTTTGCCAGCCTCCTCTGTTCCGAGCTGGCTTTCTGTTAGGTCCTTTCCCTTGGTCTTCATTCTGCCATTTGAGTCTAGTCTTTCACAAAAGAAGATAAAATAAAAACCTTTTCTTTCTGGGCCATGATCATTCTGATATTCTATATCCTTTTGTTGTTGTTTTTCATTTAGCATGGTTAAGATGTTCCTTCATTTCAGCTGCCTTCAATCTGTAGAATTTATTAGTCTTTGAGTTGAACTAAGGCACCATTTGTGTGGTGTGAATAGGAGCTACAGTAAACAGTGCAGTGTGGTGTTTTCTCTCATGTGTGTAACAAGTTGTTCTGAGAGGATTGGGACTCCTACACGTCAATCATTTCTTTTACTTTCACTTTTGGTGATTAACACCAAAACAGTTACTGGATTTATAGGTGGGTCACAGCCCTGGGTTTTTCCCCTTCTTTAAGTGACTTATTCTTAAACCAAGTCTGCCCCCTCTATTCAGTGGAACTGTTTAAAGTCTAGGTGCTAGACTATATTTGTTTTTTTAGGAAGTCCTCTTGTAGCTTTGTTGTGTTCCTAAATGTAGATTCTCTGACTTTCCCCGCCGGCCATTACCCTTATTGCACCCAGTCCTTCTCTCTGCTCCTCCCCAGTCCGCTTTTGCTCACTTTGGTCACTGCGAAAGTGCTGAGGCAGGGCGCTGAGGGGTCTCTTCCACATTGGCATCACCTGGCAACAATTGTTTTTGGATACTCTGTAGAACGTAGTGTAGATCATTTTCATTCTTCACATCAAAAACAGAAAAAATAATATTTTCCCTAGTATGTTAGTAGTAACTATATACATTGTTATGAATGATCTGATGACTTTGGTATATTTTTCCATTTTGAAATATTTTAGTACTTGGTTTCATTTTACCTATTTTAAAAATATTTCCAGGAAATCCACTTACCCAGGATATATTGAACCTCTATCTGGAACCAGATGGAACAAAAAGGCTACTAAACTATTTGCTTGATAATTTGGCAGGTACTGCAAAAAGAAGTAAGTGGTCACTTGTTTAAACCATGTTTTTAGTAAGACATGTAAGAATATTGCTTAATTTTGTGTTTTATATTCAACTAGTTTCAACAGAACAACCACCTCCAAGATCTTGGATTATGTTACAAGAACCAGACAGAACAAGGCCAACTGGTAGGTAGCTTTATTTTTTTTTTTTATTTTTTTTACTTTTTTGCTTCATCTTTATAAACCTAACAGTATTGTTGGCATGCTTTTAGATTATGGTCAGTGTTGCAGTAGGATGCTTATAGTTGATCTGTTTGGGAGATAATAATAAAGAATTTTTGCTCACCTAGCCTCTCAGCTATGCTGTAGAAAGTATGCTGTAAAGCAGTGCTCCTCAACCAGAGGTGACTGTATGCCCTAGGGGACATTTGGCAATATCCAGAAACATTTTGATTGTCACAACTGGGGAAGTGCTGCTGGCATTCAGAGATGCTCTGAAGCGCCCTACAGTGCACAGCACAACCCCCCGCCCCCCAAAAAAAACACAGAGATACCACCCACGATGGTGCTAGTGCCTCTGCTGAGAAACCAATCAAGTATTGATCAAATTCAGTTATAATGACTATACAAAAATCTTTTTATATTAGAAGTTTCTAAACCCTAGTAGGTTCCAAATGTATTTGATACTACAGAATTGTAGGACAGCCACAACACTTCTAAGATTGAATTAATGACCTTTAATCTTCTTTTAACTTAAATTGTATGGAAATAGTCTGGGAGCTTGTGTGATAGGTATAACAAGATGTGGTCTGTGATGTTCCTACTTTTTATCCACTGAGAAAACTCCTGTTTGATTTCCACATTCTATGTGGATGGTGGATGAAGTGGTGGAGTGGGCACGGAAATGAGGGGCCCTGGACTGAGAAGCTGAGGGCTCATGATCTCAGGCTCTTAGCTTCTGAACCTTTCACATGTACCTCTGGCGGGTAACACACATTTCATAATACGTTCATGTATCTGTCCTTCCTCATTCGACTTTATTTATATCCACCATGTCTGGCATTTGGTAGTTTTTCAGAGAATATATATTGAATGAATAAAGTCAAACTTAGCATTTAAGTGAAGACTATTGAAAAGTAATTGTGTGCTTTTTTTCCTGCCAGTGTTGAATAAGTAAAGTTGTCTTTCCTACAGCTTTGTTTTCTGTCATGTGCTATAATGTTCTTTGTGATAAATATGCAACCCGCCAGTTGTACGGCTACTGTCCATCATGGGCACTAAATTGGGATTACAGGAAAAAGGCCATTATTCAAGAAATTTTGAGCTGCAATGCTGACATCATAAGTCTTCAGGTAAGTCATCATAAAAGTATTTGTTTAAGTTGCACAAATGCCCCAACATTGATTAAAGCAAGGAGCAACCTGGGAATGCATCGCATTGATGCATTTGAAGTCCCGCCTTTAGCAATTCTTTTTTTCTTTTTCTTTTTTAAAAGATTTTGTTTATTTTTAGAGAGAGGGAAGGGAGCGAGAAAGAGAGAGAGGGAAACATCCATCAATTGCCTCTCTCACACCCCCAACTGGGGCGGGGGGGGGGGGGTCTGTCCCGCAGTGCAGGCATGTGCCCTGACCAGGAATGATCTGGCCACTCTTCGCTTGGCAAGCTGGGGTTCAACCCACTGAGCCATACCAGCCAGGGCAGCAATTCTTAAAACAGTGGTTTTTTCTGTTTTCAGTGAATCCTGGGAGCATTCTCTGCCTGCTTTGTTCTGCAGCACTGTGTTGCCAAATTAAGCAGATGGGTTAAGCTGGGTTTTAAGCATTTACTATGAAAGCTAAGTACTCACCTTTCCCTCCCAAATGTCCCTGCACACTGTTTTGAAGTGGGTGACAATGTTACTGAAATTGTGACATTGCCAAGGTATGACTTTGTTTTATTAGCAGTGATAATGCAATAATCAGGGCGAAGTGGAGAGAACATTAAGCCTGGGTACACAGTAACTTTGGGTTCTTAGTCTATCTCATAACTTACAGGACCTCACAGTCCCTCTCTCCCTGTGGCCTGAAATTAGTATCTGTGAAGTTCCTTCTACTTCTCTGAATTCTTGTTCTATATCACCTCTAAAATAGAAGGAAATGTACATGCGTAAAGATGTATGTCTTTCCAATCTTTACTCCTGAACAACAAAGATTTGACTTTGTCAGCTGGTATCTGTCAAATCGATAAGTAGGTGTTCTGATTGGTTTCAGATAAATTGAGAAGATAGCACTTCATTCTTTATTCTGCAGATCAGTATTTTGACATGATTTTAAGTTTCCATCTGTATAAAGTTAATGCATATGACTGATTCTGTCTTATGAAATAACTTTGCTGTTTACAATTTTTCAGGAGGTTGAAACAGAACAGTATTATAGTTTTTTTCTGGTAGAACTGAAAGAACGTGGCTATAATGGATTCTTTAGTCCCAAATCTAGAGCCAGGACAATGTCCGAACAAGAAAGAAAGCACGTTGACGGCTGTGCAATATTCTTCAAGACAGAAAAGTAAGTCATTTAACTTGTAAAGCAGAAAATCTTCCTTACAAGTTGGGGACCAAGAGTATGGAAATGAGTTGGAAAGTAAGAGAATGAGGCATTGTATTATCACTTAAGAAAACAATACTTTTGACTTAGACAATACTCGTTGTTTTGAATCATCAGAAGTAATCTTGTTTTGGAGACATGTTGGAAATACTGCTATTTCTTCATGTGTTTAGTGGGATTTCACTCCAATTGTTCATTGAAACACCTTGCCTCCAGGCAAGGTGACCTTCCCTGCAGGATGGTAAAGGAATTCTTAAACTCATACTTTGGAAAAGAAAGTTTAAAAATTACAAGATGAAATATTCCAATACAAAACCTAAACAGAAGATGACTACATTAAGTTGTAAAAGTTGAAATCAAGATGTTACTTGTATCAGTAACAGACTGAGAAGAACTTTAAATGAGTGTGGGAAGTTGGTTTTAGGTATGGAGGATTTTCTATAATGTGATGTACATGCCATTATATATCTGTTAAGGAATTTGAGAAATTTGCATTTGTCACAAAGCTAATATCCTGGTTTTCCCAATTGTGTGTGTGTGTGTGTGTGTGTGTCTTGTTTTAGATTTATTTTGGTTCAGAAACACACTGTGGAGTTTAATCAGCTGGCAATGGCGAATTCAGAAGGATCGGAAGCCATGCTGAACAGAGTCATGACAAAGGATAACATTGGAGTCGCAGTGCTGCTGGAGCTGCGGAAGGAGTTGATTGAGATGTCATGTGAGTGACCTTTTCACTTCCTGTGAGATTGACCTCCGAAATTTAATAGGAAAAAAAATAACTCGTATAATAATAGTGTTGTATAACACCTGAAGAAACTCACTGAGAATGTAAATCTTTTCTAAAATACTGTATCCCATTTTCTCTACCAAAAAGCTTAAGGCGAGAAATCATTGCCAAGAAAAGTATTTCAAATCGTGAAAGGCATAAAGCCAAAGGAAAACAAAACAGTTCTTTTGTTCCCAAGAATTTTTCACATAAAAGAAAGGTTGAAGTAATAATTTGTTAAAATAACTGCTCAGAGAGCACTCCATGCATTTTCTATAATTTCTTGACAGCAAGGATATGTAAACTAACTTCTCTTCCTGGCCTACTTGTAATCATTATTTTAAAGGTCTCAAGTTTTGGAGAAATCAACCACTTCAAATGACAAAGGGTTATTTAGAGTGATCATCATGCTGAGAACTGAAATTTCTGTCACCCAGGGAACAGTTGGCACTGGGGCCGTTTAACCTGAAGGATAGAAAGATGAAAGATGGGATTTAGTGGCCATCTTAAATATAGCTAAGGAAAGGAGTGTAGATTCCATTTTGTGAGGGTCAATTTAGTACATCTAAGCTAAGATCAGAAGCTTCAAGGAGACACAGCTGTTTAAAAACAAGGTGTCCCAAATAGAATGAGCTGTTTTTGATTAAGTAATGAATACTCAATGCTAAAAGTACACGTGCTGAAGTTTAAATGTCTATTTCTCAGGTTTATTGTAGGGTAGGTTCAGTCATCGGGTGAGAAATTAAGTAAATTTTAGGGTCCTTTTTTATCCCTAAGACCCTAAGGAGATACTACTTGCTTTCAGACTCTTGAGAACTCATAGACAGGTTCTGTCTGTTTTCTTTTTATCTGGTATAGCTGGAAAGCCACATCTTGGAACAGAGAAACAACTTATTCTCGTGGCTAATGCTCATATGCACTGGGACCCTGAGTACTCTGATGTGAAATTAGTTCAGACAATGATGTTTCTCTCGGAAGTGAAAAACATTATCGATAAAGCCTCACGAAGCCTCCAGTCCAGTGTATTGGGAGAATTTGGAAATATTCCACTAGTGTTGTGTGCAGATCTCAATTCTTTGCCAGACTCTGGTAAGAAAAAAATGTCATTTTTATTTTTTAGAGATTTTATTTATTTTTAGAGAGTGGGGAAGGGAGGGAGAAAAAGAACCAGTGAAACATTGATGTAAGAAAGAGCATTGATTGGTTACCTCTCCTACCGTCCACCTGCCCGCTGCCCCCCGCCAGACCAAACCCACAACCCAGGCATGCGCCCTAACCAGGAATCAAATTGACAGCCTCTGCTTTGCGAGACGATGCCCAACTAACTGAGCGCCACTGGCCAGGGCAGAATGTTAGTTTATGTAGAATGCTTTTTAGACTTGAATGTTTTTATAATGTCTTATTTCTGATAATTCCAAAGTTGGTGAAAACAAATTCAGTTTGTAGTGGCAGCCAGGAATCAGATTTAAAATTTTTTGTGTGGAGTAGGAGTTACATTTTGAAAATGAAAGGGTGTCATGAAAACCTCAGGGGGAAGGACGTTAATCATCTTTGATTAACAATGCATAGATAATAACAAAAGAGAACATAAAGTTAGATTTCATTATGCTCACAGTATATAGGGATTGGCAAAAGTAGGTTTACATTTGTTCATATGGAAAGTAATATAATTAATAAATTGTACAAGAATAAACTCTGCTTTGCCATGTATTCACACTGTAAACTTACTTTTGCCCACCCCTTTATATGCATGTGATCTAGACTGCAGGGGCTTTGAGATAGCTTCTTTGGTATTCCAACATGTGCTATCCAGTTTAAATTTAACCATATATTACAAAATTTTGAATTTGGGAGGTCTTCATTAGAAAAATCCACCTCAGGTAGAAATTGAAATTCTTCATTTATGCAGATCAGGCAAGTGATTAAAAAAAAAAACAGCTTTTTTTTTTTATTACAAAGTAGAAGAATACAGAAAGCTTTATTCTTGAATATTTTTCCATGGATGGTTGTGCTTAGGAAATTGGAAAAGTAGTGTTCAGGGATGGTGAACTTGCTCTGTTACCAACTGACATTCTCTTCTGTAGTTGCCTTTATATAATGGGACAATGAATACTAATCTTGGTGTATTATACCAAGCAAATAATTTAGCATAAGTAGAAATCTACATATTAAGATGTTGATTGTGGTATTAACTCTTTTTAAAAAGTAGAAGCAGCCTACGTTTTTTGTTTTTGTTTGTTTGTTTGTTTTTTAAGAAAATGAGAAACTAGTTTAACAAATGTTATACACCAGCCCTGCCTGTGGTATTGTGAAACCATTTTAAAAAGGTAATTGAGAGCACATACAAGTTCATGTGAAATAGTAAAGCAAAACATAAAATACTCAGTATACTGTTATGAAACCTGTGTAAAATGGATTTAGACAAGTCTGGCAAATGTATAAAACCATTTTAGAAAGTAGTATTTTATGCATAATTATGTTTTGTATGGTGTTATACTTGACAATCAAAAAGTCCATTTATTTTCATTCTAGGTGTTGTAGAATATTTGAGCACTGGTGGAGTAGAAACAAATCATAAGGACTTTAAGGAATTGAGATATAATGAAAGTCTTACAAACTTCAGCTGTAATGGGAAAAATGGGACAACCAATGGAAGGATCACTCATGGTTTCAAGTTAAAGAGTGCCTATGAGAGTGGCCTGATGCCTTACACAAACTACACGTTTGATTTCAAGGTGAGCTTTTTGACATCGATGAACTTTTACACCTCCATTTTTTTTTTAAGGAGAGTTTTGCTCCTTTGTCATGTCTTTAAAATGTGAGTATGTGTTCACAGTAGGCCATATTGAGTTAGTATATGTTAGAATCATTTCCAGGGTAAGAAATCAGATGAAGTAATCATAGTAAGTCCTGAGTTAACTGTCTCACCTTTTGGGGGCAATTGTGTTTCTCATAGATTCAGTACTGATGGCTGGGTTGGCAGTGCCACCGCACAGCAGGTCCCAGAGAACGTTGGTTCTCTCAACATCATTTCATTACAGTGTTGATGAGATGCCACGGGAGCTTAACTGTTGTTTGTATCAACTAGCCTATATTAAAACTGTTTTCATTATGTGTTGTTCTGCTTCAAGTCACAGAACCTATCAAGCTGTTAAGTTCGGACTTAATTGTATCTAAGTTGGTGTCAGTTTGGGTGATGTGTTCGGTCTGTAGTGTTAATTTAACTGGAACCTACTCCTTGAGTGAGGACATTTGGTTTATTGGCTGTTTTTAAGTTGCTAGAATATATTTATAGACCTTCTTACAGTTAACAGCCTGTAGTGTGAGCCTTTCATTAGTGAGTCTTCTCATTTTTTGTATCAGCAGTTGTTTAGGGCTTATGTTCAATTGTCCTTTTTAGCCACTTTGGCATTTCTGCTTTCTTCAATCCTACTTTTTCCACCTCTAACCTGCTGGAACCAGAATTGTTCAGGTTAGATTGTCTACTAGACTGCAGATAACTGGTGTTGACTGATTCTTAATTTTGGAGGGGAGAGCTTTTTAGACTCTAAAGATTTTTGAAAATTGATGGTTTTTTAATTTGCCTTTGGGGGATTCCCAGTACTCTAATAATTGAATCCTGGGAACAAATGAGTGTGTCAAGTTGAAGAGAGGCCGGAGTGGACCTGGGAAAACTGACGTATAAATGACAATAACCAAAGAGGACCAAAACCAGGACTGTAGGAATTTAACTGCCAAGGAAATAAGTCCTTTCTTGGAAAGAGGAGTGAGGAGTCAGCTTCAGGAAGATGTGGGTGAGAGAGATTTTCTTGGAGAGCTGGGTGGAAAGACTAGCATGCAGGAGTTGAAAAATTACTGATGAGGTAGTAACAACCAATTCGGAGGTTCTTAAAGAGGTAAGGGTGATAACCAAAACATGGGAGAGATTGGGGATTTTTTTCTTCTCTTTTTCCTGTTTATGGTGTAGAGATAGAAAGGGGACATTTAAATGTGCTTACATACTTTTGGCCAAGAACATATATAGCGGAGAGGTGAGTTACGGGAAGGACAGGGCAAACCAAGAGGTGCTGGGCTGTGTGTGCCAGGTGCTGCTGAGGACATGCAGGACAGGGACAGCCAAGTCTCAGCCACATAAATGAAATGTGTAGTGGGGTGCACGTGGGCAAGGGAAGAGAATTGGGGGTGGTAGGAGGTATTAAGTGGGTGACAAAGGTCTTTGGAAAGTGATTGACACTTGAAGGTTGAGAAGGAATTAACCAGGTAACAAATAGAAGAAGTGTTTGAGGCAGGGGTGCAGCATGTGTGAAAGCCCTGGGCAGGAAGGAGACTGGCACATGTGAAGAATGTGCCCCCAGTTCATAACCCCCACCCCACCCTCACCCCCCAGAAGTGGTAGTGAGCAAGGGAAAGTGGCATCAATTAAGTGAGCAAACAGAAGCATAGGCCATATCATGAAAAATCCTTTAGGTCTCATTAAAAATTCTGGAAGGATCCAGATAGGAGGAAGAATGTATGAGTGCCATGCCTAAACTGTCTGTCTGCATTCTGTGGGATTGGACGTTTGGGGGACCATTTGTGTTAGGTAGTGTACTGTTCCCACACACTGCTGAGTTTCTTTGTTTACCAAACATGACTGTAAGGGTATGTTTTGAGAGCCTTCAGTATTTCGGACTTGTCTTATGTGGGATCTTGTCTTTTATTTCCTTCTGATTTCAGGGTATAATTGACTACATCTTCTATTCTAAGCCTCAGCTGAACACATTAGGCATCCTGGGACCTCTGGACCACCATTGGCTAGTTGAGAACAACATCAGCGGCTGCCCGCACCCACTCATCCCCTCCGACCACTTCTCACTTTTTGCACAACTGGAGCTCTTACTGCCTTTCCTGCCCCAAGTTAACGGCATTCACCTTCCCAGCAGGAGGTAGTCAAGTACCTTCAGAAGATGACCTCAATTTCACTTGTAAACTTATAAAAAAATCTGAATACAGGGGAGTGAGGTATGGCCACTAGGGATTTTTTTTCTTGATGATGATTTGAGTTCTCAGTCTGATTATTCCATAAGGATGTAGTACGAAAGCCAGGTGCTAGCAGTGGACAAATTCTGAGCCCAGTATGCTTTATATACTGTTAGACAGGGATCGGTGTGTTCGCACCTGTCTTTAATTTGTTACAAGTAATTTTCCTGTTTCTTCTATCCAAAATAATATTTTCATGCCTTGAAATAGGAAAATGTTTGAACAGCATATTCTCTTTGCACAGAAATCTGTAGCACTGCTTTTTTGAGGCCAGTAATAACATCCAGAGACCAATTGTTCCATACTTTACTCCCTCCTTTTTCAGAAATGTTTGTAAAATACAGAATTTGAATTTAGCCTTTATGATTGTATATGATCCACAGAAGACCTGATTTATGAAATTTTGTACTAAAAATCAGATTTGGAAATGATTGTATTGTACTAAGGCTAAGGTGTTTTTTTTGTTTGTTTGTTTCTGTTTTTTTGTTTTTTACCTGTTTCATGTATTTTAAAGGCCAGCTTGTAAAAGATGTTGCAACAGACTTTCTCTGCTGATGATTTGCACTGTTAGGGTTTTCTTGGCCCTTTTGTACTACTTTGTTTTTAAATGGAGAACATTGATTGCTTTTTAAACCTGTTTAAAGCTTAGGACATTTTTTCAGACCAGAGGTAACCTTATTTGTGAATTCCTGGGTTTTTACAAAAACTGTACCAGGACAGATAAGCTGAGCAGTGATGATCTGTAGGCATTTATGGACTGAATGTAATGGTTGATATTTGTACATTCTGATATTTTTAAACTTTTAACTTTTTTAAGTTAAAAAATTGCAGCTGCTTAGGTACAGCTTTTTAACTGCTTTTTGAGACACCTCCTGTCTATCTCCACCGTGCCTGCCTGAATTGTCCTCACCAAACACTGCCTGTGCACGCAGAGAAAATCTGTGCGTCCTCTTTTACAGTTTTTAAATACTGTTGAACATTTGTGAGAATTTTATGAAAATGCTTTTGTATGAGCTGTGACTTTCTTCCCATTGAGAAGCATCGAATATCACATTTCGGGACATGTTTGCAGGGTGAGTCCCTGGGTTTGTGCTCCCCAGACCCACACGTTGCGTCTCGGTGTCACTGCACCGTGCCGTCCCCGGAACACCGCTATCATGTGAATTCTCCTGGTCGTCCTTGTAGTCCCTCGGTCTCCATGTTTCATTTTTTTAAATCATTCCTCTTTTTTTTCTTAAGTAATTTTCCGTTTATGAAGCAGTATAAATGAGATGTTTTTTCAAAACAGGTCCTTAAGACAGTTCTTCAGATCATTTTTTAAGTGACTAAGTCATTTTAATATGTCAACCAAGATGAAAGTTACATTGTACCCTGTGTATTTTGCCCATAGTGCCATTAATAGATTAGAGATTGAAACCAGCTCTAATTTTGCAAAATTAACTTGTATATATTCTGGTCACATTCATTTATTTTTGTCTCAAAAATCAAATGAATTCAGAGGGAAGTTGTTCCACCTGCTTTTGTTTCAGCTGCAGGCAAGGAGCAGCAAAAGGACACCACGTGAACATTAGGGAAAACTGTAGAGTTAATTAACAATTTTTACAAGAGAATGAGTCATTTTGGATAATGACTTAAAATTTTATGAAAAAATGTTCAGCACTTAAATGTGCTTATTCTGTTTTTAAGAGAAAATAAAATTTACATACTGTTTAAATAAATGAATTTTTTTTTTCTTTAAAAAAAATTCTCCTAAAACTGTTGATCTTGAATCTTTGGGACCTGGTTTCTTCTTTAAGGTTTTTTTAAAGATTTTGTTGTGATGGATTTTTTTTTTGCTTCTTGCTTTTTGTTTAAGTTGTGCTGACACCAAACATGTCCAGTTTATAATCAGTACATTGAATAGTTGGTATTATTGATGTAAAACCAATGCATAACTTTTTATGGGTTTTTTGTTTTATTTTTTTATAAAGTGTGAATAAAGGTGTGTTTACTCATTTTTCCTAAACACTGTGTTGTAATGTGCATCATGACAATGTCCAGCAAGGGCGAGCTGGAGCTGGAGCTGGTTGGACTGAGAAGACAAAGGAGACTGCTTTTCCTCTGATCTGCATTATGTAATAACAGGTCCAGAGAGCTTTATGGAAGGGGTGGGAGCGGCACTTAGTCATTTTGTATTTGTTTGAGGAGGATGTATTCTTTTCATAGATGCTGGAACTAGAGTGCACTTGTTAGATGCTAAAGGTTTGAGCTTTACGGAAAATGTTTTCATCTGTATTTGTTAATTGTCTTAAATATATTCGAATTGGGGGGCAGGATGGTAAGATACAATGGCCTGTTATGTCTTGAAAATGTTTGTTCTTGCCTCTTCTGGGCGTACTGCATTGTGTGGGTCAGTTTGAGCAGCTTCTCCACCTTACTGAGATAGTGATCAATTGAACCAAGAGTGTGGATTTACAACTATAACCTTCAAAAGAGAAAGAAATATTTTGGATCTGTAGGGAATAAACAGTAACACCAAAATAGATTGTGATACTTTTGTTAAGCAGAGTTTTGTGTTTTAAATACTTCTGTGTCCTGAATAATTTCCAATAATCCATACTCCCTGAAATGCAATGAAAAACTAGTATGTTGTCACAGTATAGATTTTTTTCAAAGATTCTGTAACAAATACATTTAATGTGGTGTTGCCATACTGTAATTTCATTGTTCTTGCTGGATAAATCCATCTTATGAATGTTTTACAGAAAACTTGGGCTGTGTTTTCTGTTTTAATGATCAGAAATTTGGAGGCACTCAGTTCCTTGCTGTAAATCTCTTGAAGTACACTTTACCCTGTTAGTGGTAATTATTTATACTTTGAGAATTTAAATTATGTTCATAAAAATTAATTTGTGGCATAATTTAAACTAAAGATGTAGATATAGAATGTTGGTTGCAACTTGAATCATCCTAGAAGATAGGCAAGGAACATCTCCAAGAAATGTGTGTTTTTATTTTTACCTGATTTGGTGACAGCCAGGAAAACTTATTTTGAGTTAGCACTTTGAAACCTGAGAACATTAATAATAGGGTGAATGCACTTCTAAACGTTGAAATTAAAATTTCAAAGCTCTTCTAATATGCAGGTTTTCACTAATAAATTTCAGTTTTAGTATTCCATTTTTTACTATTTAAACTCATGGGATTTGTTTCCATGGTGATTTTTAAGGTTTTGGGGTCATGTCATATAAGGACAAAGCCACCCAAGGCAGAGCAGTCACAGCAGCTTGTTCCTTCAGAGAACCGGTCAGAGTGCCCAGAACAAACGCTGCAGATGATTCAAAGAACACCTTTAGCAATTGTTTCTCCCCCACTCCTAAACAGTATTTCAGGATGTTCGCTTTTCCTCTTCTCGTTGGTTACATAAGTTTTAATAACCAGTGTGTTGAAGTAGTACCTAAAATAGAGTATCTAGTTTTTATTCACAGTACATTATGTTGTGTAATGCACTGGACTAACTTTTGTTTACCATTCATGTAACAAAACCCAGCACATTATCTGCACTAAAGCTCAAAGAATGTCGCATTTGCCCAGGCAGCTCTTTGGTAAGGGTGATGGGAAACCGAGTATGTACCTATGGACCAGAGGTGACAAGGGCTTTTACTGTTCTTTTCAGCAGAACCTTCTTGGTCAAATTGTAACTAGCTAGTATTATATTTATATACAGGGTCTCTTTTCTTTACCGATGTATTTTCCTACTCATAGCCGACCAATAAATTCAGTATCTGTTTCAAATATTTTAAGTGTAATTTGTATAGTTGTAGTACTGAGGTTTGAGAAAAATGTTAATCAGCAGACCACATACTTAAAATGCTGTCATCTGGGACAGGGTTACAACTCATCCTTTGAAAGGGAAGAGTGATTTGGGTCAGGCCATAATATTGTAGAAATGGTATAAACGTAAAGATTTCCTTAATGCCTGTGTTATTCTGTGTTAGCATCTATATCTTTGCCAAAGTTCAGCTTTATATTTAGGCAACTGATGGTCCTTCTGCATTTAGGATTGTTGTTGTTACCATATACCTCATAATGAGCTCGTAAGTCTTCCATCTTTTGGAAGGAGGTTGACATTTTAAATAAATGCTTTTAAATATAGTAGCGAACATTGTGTTGGTGGGATTATACTAATTAAATGTTTTACTTGTTACGTGTATGTTTTGTTGTATATAAACTTTTAAAATATGTGACTTCCCAACTCTTCAGGATATTATCTCCATTTGCTTTATAGAAACTACCTTCTATAACAAATAAATGTAAATTTTTATGTAGAGGCTGGAAAACTTATTTCAAATCAGAAGACAATTTAGATAAAATTAATGTTTGCTGATATGTCCAGTTTTTAAAGTAGTCATTTTCTACCTGTACTTTAATATATAATTTTACCTCTATAACAGAAGTCTTGCTCCACCATATAACTGTCAAAAAATACATTTAAAATTAATGAAGTATCTCTATATTACTTTATAAATTCCTAGTTAATGTTCTTTAGAGGAACAAATACCTAAGGAAACATTAACTGGGATATATTTAGAATAAAGTTTTCAGATTTTAGGTAACGATGTTATATATACTGAGAATTCTTTTTGGAGTAGTAGTTAGGTATTAAAATCTAGAATGATTTTTAAAATAATTCACAAATACTGTAAAGACCATTTTAGTATATCCAAGTTATATATTAGAAGAAACTAGAATTTCACAAGAATTTGAGGAATATTCATGTAAGTTAACTTCCTCCACGTAATAAAATACGTGTTCTACATAGATTTTTTCCCCAGATGAGTCTAACCAACTAGTCTAAAGCTAGGAATTGGGAAAACTGCTGGATTGCAAGGTACCTTGAAGACCAGTTTCTAGGATTTCCTTAGCAACCTTTACATTTTTTGATCAAATGAGTAAGGAGATACCAGTTTTATCATTTTCTTTGAACTGCAAACTTAAAGTCATTCTAATCTTGAAAGCACATGAAATTATTCTGGGCCTGCCACAAGCACATGGCGCGCAGCCTCGCGCCCCCTCACCCCACCCCACCCCACCCCTGGTGCCTGAGCCCTCCAACGCGGGGAGAGCAGCCTACGGGTCCGTAGGCTGCCTCCTTAGCTGGTGGCTTCTCCCCACCAGCCTGCGGCCCTGCTGACTGCTGTGTCTCCCCTTCAGAGCAGTCTCGCTGCTAGTGCTCTTTGTATCCAAAGTTAACCTGACTCTTGAAAGCCGGGCCCGTGAAATACACTGAAAATAGATACAGTGGTGTGACCAAAGCCAGATAAAAGAAATCTGCAAAACTCAGAACTTGCTTCCTGTTCAATATTCACACTGGTGTAGCTGGCCCACTCTCCGGCAGTGGTGCAAGGGAGGGATATACGAAACGTGTGCCCCTGTGTATGGCGTGGTCTTCTGGTGGAGAGTCAACCTGAGTGGCCAGAGCACAGTGGGCAGTACCTTTAAACCTTGAACCATTTGCTGGAGCTGGAACTTCATCCTATGGGGGGCGGTAAAGAGCCACGCTGAGTTTGAAATGTAAGTAGCATTACCAGCCATGCCTTTGAGAAAAGTCCCCGTCTCTGTAGCAGCACTGTGGAGGATAAATTAAAAGAATAAGACTAGCTAGCTGGATTCTGGCATGTTTCCGTTGAGAGAAGATAAGCTGAGGACAGCTTGCAGGGCAGTAAGTAGAAAGGAAGGGAATTTTAAATGTTTAGGAAATAGAAGCAGTAGGGACCTCAATTCCTGCCTCACACCCTGGTGTGAGAAAAGACAGGAACGTGAGCACTCTATCAGGCAGACTGGCTGAACATTTCATGTCCCTACCAGTAAGGCTTTCGTTTTTCCTTTGCTGAGCTGACAAAAACATTAGGTCGAAGGATTTTGTTTCTCAGGGTACATTTTAACTATTTCCCTTTTTTCCATTCAGATTTTAGTCTACAAAACATGCAGTATGCCTCTACTAAACAGTTGAGTAAATCCAGAAAACAATTAAAGACAGTATTTGATGCTAATTTAATTTTTTAGCCTGTCTCCTATATACTCTTATATTCTTGAAAATGATTTAAGTGCATAAAGACTGCCCTTCAGAGGTTACTAGGTGAGACTAGGCATTACAAGGTACTTGTTAATAAAGCAACACACAACAAATGGGAAAGACCCAAGAATTCCAGAACCAGTTAAGTTCCCCTTGTGCAACGGATTAGACTGGTGTTCAATGTGGTAGCTTTTTGCCACAAGTGGATTTTGAGCACTTGAAATATGGCTAATGTGACGGACTGTGGAATGTGTTTCTGTTACATGAAACATTATTTTGATAAGGCCACATTTTGCTTTACCTGTTGCATTGTGGAACTAGTGTATTGCTTGTTTGTATTCCACATAAACGTCACCAGTTGGTGTCAGATATTTGATTCCACTCTAACAATGTCTTACTTACCGAAGTAACATTATAATGTGCTAGTTGAATATTTTGTGCAAGCAGCATCAGTTAACCATACCTATGTAAGATATGTATGGACAAATAATTGAAAGTCAGTTGTGATGCAGAACTGCGCTAGTACCACAACTGGAAAAGACTGGAATTTGGTGTATTACAAATTTCATGGGGAGTGACCACTGCAATTTGCTGCACCAGAGCAAAAGAGAAAAATGAATGGTTCCTCAAAAGAGAATAGATTAGATTAATTACCTGAAATGTCCAACAAAGCTTTTAAACAATTTATAACAGGATATGAGCTTGTATATTTGGCTTGTATTCTTGTACAGAAAAAATTTAATGGAGATGCTTTTCTTAAGTATTATGGGAATTTTGTTAGAAAATTAAAAGGAAAAGACTAAATTTCTTCAGTTAAGCTAGCAGTTGAAAGTACTTGTTAGGTTTAGGTGAGCTAAAAGGCACTGTGATATAAAAGGCACTGTCCAGTTGGTACTTGGTATATATTTTGTCTTAAAGGACTTCAAAGTTTATAAAGAAATGTGAATTCTGACCCTAAAGTAATTTAACTTAAGAGACAGGTGGCAAACAGAAGGCCCTCGAGCCAAATGCAGCCCTCTACCTTGTTTTATCCAGCCCTTCGCCTTGTTTCTACCCGGCAGCTGTGCGGAGCTCTCGCTTAACTGTTGAGTAGTAGTCACATTTATATAATCCTAAAATTACATTTAGCCCTTTGAAGGTGACCATGAGGCTGATGTGGCCCCGGTGAAAATGAGTTTGACACCCCTGACTTAAGTATTTTGCATACCTCACATCTGCCAAAGAGTTTCTGCTCAATATGGAAAAAAGTCATCTCACTAGGGATAGTGCTCTGGCCATGCTAGGTAAAAAAGCCTGAGTGACTGGGGTGTTTAAAGGGGACTGCATCCCGTACATACCCCACCCTTTTTTAAAAACCTTATGATACTTACTGAAAATAGTTGCACTCAATTTTCTGGAACAGACTCTTTGAAAAGTGTCACAGTTGTTAACATTGTTCAGTGTGTGTAGGTTTACATCAAGGACTAGCACCAGTTTGTGGAAACTGCTCAGAGGAATAGAAATGAAAGACAAGTGGAATGATTTTGTGCTTTGCACTAATGTTCCCTGTTTGAAGTATGAAGGAATTTTAACCGTGGCTTACTGTTCTGTCAATGTAAAAAACATCCAAACCTGTAGAGAATTTTTATGTTTTTTTGAGCCAAGCTGATGGCAGTTACCAGGAAGCAAAATCTCCATGGATTGAGAAACTACTCCCAAGAATAGCAGTTTTGCTGCTTGTTTTATCCATTAGAATCAAAGGAGGAAATCTAAGGTTGGGTTAATGACACCCATTGGTAGGTTAAGGAGGCAGGAGAGAGCCAAACGGGGAACTCTCAAGAACTGGGTAAAAGGTAAAAAGGAGAAACACATACATGTGTGGGTACAGGGTAGTTACATTTACAGCACATGGTGATAATATGCAGGGAGCAGATCGCAATGAGGGGTCTGAAAAGGGTTAGGGTTAGTTATCTTAGATGCAAAATGACAATAGGCTACTTCAGGTGAGGACTGACCTTTGTCAAGGAATCTGCAGGCTGAGGACATGACTGCCACATGCTTTTAGACATTCTTACGTGCAGGCCATTCTGTGTGGTTACTTCTGGTATCTGAGTTTATAAGGTCACCATACAGGCCTCTCCTGAGCTTTATAGGTTTAGTATGTGGCCCTATTTTTGTTCACAATTCCAATTTAAGATTATCTTGAAACAAAAGGAATGCTTACCAAATACCAGTAAAAGCAAAACATGTCAGTGGGATAACACATTTTCTCACTGCTATCACACTGCATAGGAACTAAAATTAAAGCTCCAAAGAATGGAAATACTAACTTGTCACTTTCATAGACAGAAGAATTTATGTTAAAACTTCATCATAAATACTGACACATTTTCTAACACAGATTTTAACTTACAGCATTTTGTAAATTGACTGCAAAGTGTACAAGAAAGGTCTGAAGAACACTTGGTAAGTTTAGAATTGCTTTCCAAGTTATGTAAGTGCCCCTTGGAATCTGATGTTAATCTAGAGTTGACAGAATCAGTACTTAGATAGGAAAGTTCTTAATTTGGAGAAAAATTGATAAGCTTTTGTTATAAAATTAAATAGATTTATCTGAACAAGAGAAAAGTTTCCTTGATATGGATCCAAAAGAGATTTTAATGATTTTGGGGCATTTAATTCCATTATGGAAAAACTTGAGCACATTTGGAACAATTAAGATATATGAATCTACTTTTTCAATTATATTTTATTAAATTGAGTGTAAAATTTATAAAGAAATTAGAATGTTACACTAGAGCCCTGGCTGGTGTGGCTCAGTAAATTGAGTGATAGCCCGAGAACCAAAGAGTTGCTGGTTCGTTTCCCGGTCAGGGCACATGCCTGGGATGTGGGCCAGGTCCCTGGTAGGGGGCGTGTGAGAACCAGCCACACATTGATGTTTCTGTCCCTCTCTTTCTCCTTCCATTTCTCTCTCTCTCTAGATAAAATCTGTTTTAAAAATGTTACACTAGAAACTACTAATGTAAAGAATAGTAGTAAAGGAGGAGTAGAGAAACGAAAGACATGACGTTCAAGAAAGTAAAATGGCAAACATAAATCCAATAACATTAAATGTGAGCAGATTAACAGTCCAACAAAAGACCAGAACGAATAAAAAGCAGTCCAACTACGTGCTTTGTACAGAAGATGTTGTACATTCAAAGGTACAAATAGGTTGATAGTAAAAGGATGGAGGAAGCTTTCATGCAAACTTACAAAGTTTGAATAACTATACTAATAGACAAATAGACTTGAAAACAAAAAATGTTACTAAAGTTAAATGGGACATTTTATAATGATGGCCAATGCTAAACAATGATAAGCAACCCTCAGCTTCATGAGGTAGAAACTGACATAGTGAAAGGAAGAAATGGACAGTGGGAGATTTCAACAGCCCATTGTCAATTGATAGGACAGCTAGGCAAAAGATCAAGGAAATAGACTTGAACAACACTATAGACCAACTAGACCTACCAGACTTAGAAAACACTGCCTCAACAGCAGAGTACGCATTCTTCTCAAGTGTATGTGGAATGTGTCCCGGGAGATTATGAGTTGTGCCATAAGAGAAGCCTCAACAGGTTTAAAAGAATTGAAATTGTTCAAAGAATATTCTCCAATTATAAGGAAGTAAAAATAGAAGGGAAGTTGGAAATACATGGAAATCATTATATACTCCTAAATAGTCAGTGTATGAAAGGGAAATTAGGAGATACTTTGAAATAAGTGAAGACACAACATACCAGAACTTACCAGATGCAGTGAAAGCAGTGCTTAAAAGGACATTTATAGCTATAAATACCTCCATTAAAGAATATCTCCAAGCAATATCCTAACTTGAAGACACCGGAAAATAAAGCACAAAGTAAACACAAGCGGAAGAAGGAAAACTAAGGATTAGTTAGAGCATAAAATAATGGAGAAGTCAACAACGTCTTTGGAAAGACAGGCAAAAGTTATGTTGTTCCTTTCTATGGAACAACAACAAAAAAGTTTACTAAAATCAGGAATGAAAGTGGAACATTACCAACCTTCCAAAATAAGAGTTATGGAATACTATGGGCAACTTGTATGCCAGTGAATTAGATTATACTGACGAAATAGACAAATTTCTAGAAACTACCAAAACTGACTCAAGTAGAAATAGAAAATCTGAACAAATTTATGAGACTGAATTAGGAATGAAAAATATATGGAAAGAGAATTGCAGACCCAAATGGCTTCATTGGTGAGTTCTACAAATACGTAAATAAATATCAATTCCTCACAAACTCCCCTAAACTTTAGAAGAGGAAACACTTCTTAACTCTATGAGTCCAATATTACCCTGCTATCTTAACCAAAGATATCACAAGGAAAGAAAACTACATACTAAGAATCATGTATGGATATGAATGCAAAATCCTCAAGACAATACTAGCAAAACTGAATCCAGCAATTTGTAAAAAAGTATTGTACGCCGTGACCAAGTGAGGTTTGTCCCAGGATCCAAAGCTGGCTCAGTATTGCCACTTCATGTCTATAGCACCACATGCTGTAGCAACAGGAAAAAGGACAAAATGACAAGATGAGCTCATTAGACACAGAAAAGGTATTTGACAAAAGTCTGCAATCCTTCACTTAAAAATAACAAAAATGCCAAGCTAGGAATGCAAGAACTTCTTTAACCTGATAAAGGCCATATAGAAAGAACCCACAGCTAACATCCTACTTAGTAGCGAAAGACAGAAGGATTTGCCCGAAGATGAGAAAAGAGACAACATGGCCACTTGCCACGTCTACTCAACACTGTACCGGGAGTTCTAGCCAGGGAAATTAGGCCAAAAAGGGAAATAAAAGGTATCCAGCTTGGGAAAGAAGAAGTAAAACTATTTGCAGATGACATGACCTTGTACCTAGAAAATTCTAGGTAATCCATTTGCCAGAAAACTTATTAGAACTAATAAGTGAGTTCAGCAAGTTTAGAGGATATGAGGTCAATACATAGAAATCAATCATTTACTAGCAATGAACAGACCAGAAAAAAATTAAGAAAACAATTTTATTTGCAATAACAGAGTAAGTACTTGGAAATAAATTTAATAAACAAAAACAAAACTTGCACCCTGAGAAGAATAGGACATTGAAAGAAGATGTAAATTAATGGAAAGACATTTCATGTTCACGGACTGAAATGCTTGATATTATTGAGATGGTGATACTGCCCAAATTAATCTATAGGTTCAATGCAATACCTCTCAGAAGCCCTGCTGGTCGGTCTTCTGTTTGTGGCAGAAATTGACAAACTGATGTTAAAATTCATGTGGAAATTCAAAGCCCCTCCCCCAAATAGACAAATTTTGAAAACACAAAGTTGAAGGATGTAAACTTCTTGGTTTTAAAATGTATTTATCAGAAAGCCACAGTGTTATATGACCATGTGATATTGGCATAAGGATGTTGTATGGATAAATGGCATTGAATTGAGAGCCCAGAATAAACCCTTATATTTATAGCCACTTTACTTGTGATGAAGTTTCCAAGACACTTCAATAGGGGAGAGAGTAGTGCCTTCAACAAATGGTGCTGGACAACTGGAAGTCTATAAGCAAAAGAATGAAGCTGGACCCCTACCTCATACCATATATAAAAATTCAAAATGAATCAAGAATTTAAATATAAGAGCTAAAACTTTAAAATCCTTAGAAAAATATATAGATATAAATTTTTCATGACCTTGGTTTTGGCACTAGTTTCTTAGACGAGACATCTTAAAGCATAAGCAACCAAAGAAAAAGACTAGATTACTTAGGCACTAGTTAAAAAGATTGAAAAAGACACAATGAAATGGAAAGATATTCTGTGTTTATGGATTGGAAGAATCAACATAGTTACAGTGGCCATATTATCCAAAACAAAATACAGATTTAATGCAATCTCCATAAAAACCCCAATGTCATTTTTTTTTTAAGAAATAGAACAAAAAAATCATCAGATTTGAATGGAACCACAAAAGACTCCAAATAGCCAGAGCAATCCTGAGGGGGGAAAAAAAGAACAAACCTGGAGGTATCACACTACTTGACTTCAAATTATATCACAGACCTACAATAATCAAAACAGCATGGTATTGGCAGAAAAACAGACCAATGGAACAGAATTGAGATCCCAGAAAATAAAACCACATACATATGGATGAATAATTTTTGCCAAAAATACACAATGGACAAAAGAAAGCCTCTTCAATGCATGATGCTGGGAAAATTGGAAAGCCACATGCAAAAGAATGAAACCAGATTACAGTTTGTCCCCATGAACAAAAGTTAATTAAAAATAGATCAAAGGACTGAATATAAGACCTGAAACAATAAATTACCTAGAAGAAAACAGGCACTAACCTTATGGACCTTGGTCATAGAGGACATTTTATGAATTTGACCTCAAAGACAAGAAAAGTAAAGCAAAAATAAATAAATGGGACTATATCAAACTAAAAAGCATCTGCACAGCACAAAAACTGAATGGGAGATGATATTTGCAACAGCTCCAACAAGGGTTTAATAACCAAAATATATAAAGAACTTACACACATCTACACCAAACAAACCAATTAAAAAATGGGCAGAGGACCTGAACAGACACTTCTCCCAAGAAGACATACAAATGGCCAACAGATAGATACATGAAAAGATACTCAGCTTCACTAGCTATTAGGGAAATGCAAGTGAGATACCACCTCACACCTGTTAGAATGGCTGTTACCAAAAGACAAGTAATAACAAGTGTTGGACAGGTGGCGGAGAAAAAAAAAAGAACCCTAATTTTCACTGCTGGTAAGAATGTAGACTGGTACTGCCACTATGGAAAACACTGGCAAGTTTCAAAAAATATTAAGAATAGAGTTACCATGTAACCCAACAATCCCTCTCCTGGGTACCTACCCAAAAACCTGGAAAACATGTGTTCACAAAGACTTATGTACTCCTGTGTTCATTGCAGCATTATTTACCATGGCCAAGGCATGCAGACAACCAAAGTGTCTTTTGAGAGAGGACTGGATAAAACAGATGTACATATACACAATGGAATACTACTCATCCCTAAGAAAAGACAAAATACTGTCATTTGCAATAGCATGGGTGGATCTTGAGAATATTATGCTAAGTGTAGTAAAGCCAGTGAGAAAAAGCTAACAACCCTTAGGATTTCACTCATATTTGGGATATAAAACTGAAACTCAAAGATACAGACAACAGGATGGTAGTTGCCAGGTGTGGGGGTGGTGGGCAATAAAGGGTGGTGGGCAATAAAGGGTAACTGGGGCCAAATAAATGGTGATGGAGGATGATTTGATTTTGGGTGGTGTGCACACAATGCAATATACAATGCAGTGCAGATCAGTATCATAGAAATAGACATCTGAAAACTATGTGATCCTATTAACTAACGTCACCCCAATAACTTTAATAGAAAACTGGAAACGTGTGCTTCAAAGGTAAAATGACAACTCATAGAATGGGAGAAAATATTTGCAAATCATATATTTGATAACCCTAGACTCCAGGATACATAAAGAACTCATAATTAAACAATGAAAAGACAAATAACCCAGTTTTAAAAATGGATGAAGTATGTGACTTCTCCAGAGAATTTACTAATAGGTATGGAGTTTCTTTCTGGGGTGCTAAAAAATGTTCTAAAATTAGCCAGTGATGATGGTTGTATAACACTGGATAGTCTAAAAACCTCTAAATTCCATTTGAAGAGGTGGGTGTTGATAGTATATACAGTATGAAAAAGCATACACAAACGAAATCTGTGTGTGTATCATTTTTGTGGGGGCTTGAATTATTTGGTCGATATGTTGAGATTCATTCACGTAAATGCATGAATTTGTAATACCTGTAGTTAATTTATTTTCCTTCTAGTGTGATATTGCATTGTATGAATATCCAAAATGTATCTAGCCATTCTTCTCTGCAAATATTCTTGAGTGGTTTATAATTTTCTTCCTCCTTCCCTGCCCCTTTGCACAGGATTCTGCTCAGAACCTCCTGGTGGGTGCGGTCCTGAGGGCTTCTCTGGAGTATGAATGGGAGGGTGGGGCTTGCTGGACGGTGGGGTGTGCACAGGGTGCTCTGTTGCATTGCTTCACCCCGTCCAAAGAGTGCGTCGCCTTTACTCTCCCCGCAGCAGTTCATGGGACTTTTTTTCATTGTTCCACACCTTTGCCAATGCTTGTTTCTTTTTCCGACTTAAGTTTTGGTAATCTGGTAGGTATAATAGTATTTCAATTTATATTACCCTTATTAATAAAAGGCACATTTTTTGGCTCTTTTACGTTCTCCTTATGGTTTTATGCTTCTTGAAGATTTTACTTTTTTTCCAGTTGACTCCAAATTCTTTACATTCTCAGACTACTTGTCCCTTATCACGCATGTGCATGTTTTCTTTTCATCTCTCCTTTTTAAACGTTGCATTTTGAAGTGTCTCTGACATACACCAGAGTGCAGAGAACGACTTCCTGGTGATTCCCCATTCCTCCCAAGTGGCCCCCCTGGATTCAGCCAGCCCTCCGTGGTGCCCACGCTGGGCTATTGTGAAGCAAAGTCCAGGCGTCCTATCATTTCATCTGTAAGTATTTCTGTGTATATTTCAAAGTGCTAAGCATTCTTTAAAAAATATTTACCAGTTTTCAAAATAATGGGTTGATTCCTTGTGTTCTCTAAAAATTACCATACAGATTTTATTCCCTGTATGAAAAACATGGTATTAAAAGACATGATATTTAATCACATTCAATGAACTATGGGTAAAGGATTTGCCTTATTATGTTCAAATTACCCCATCACTGGCCAGTGGGAGCTTGATTCAAACCAGTCCCTGTGTCTTTCAAGCACAGAATGGAGGGCCTCCTTCTATTCGGGTGTGAAGAAATGTCCTAGGTTCATCTTTAACATTTGCTGCTCAAGACCTGGAACTGGCCATTGCTTTAAAATTGTTTATTTGGTCTTTTATTTATTTTATTGATTTTAATATATTTTATTGATTATGCTATTACAGTTGTCCCATTCCCCACCTTATTCCCCTCTGCCCTGCACACCCCCTCCCACCCACATTCCCCCCCCCGCCCTGTAGTTCATGTCCATGGGTCATACATATAAGTTCTTAGGCTTCTACATTTACCATACTATTCTTGCCCTCCCCCATCTATCTTCTACCTACCATTTATGCTACTTATTCCCTGTACCTTTTCCCCCTCTCTCCCCCTCCCACTCCCCTGTTGCTAACCCTCCAGGTGATCTCCATTTCTGTGGTTCTGTTCCTGTTCTAGTTGTTTGCTTAGTTTGTTTTTGTTTTACATTTGGTTGTTAATAACTATGACTTTATTGTCTTTTTACTATTCATATTTTTTATTGTTCTTTTTCTTAGATAAATCTCTTTAACATTTCATATAATAAGGACTTGGTGATGATGAACTCCTTTAACTTGACCTTATCTGGGAAGCACTTTATCTGCCCTTCCATTCTAAATGATAGCTTTGCTGGATAGAGTAATGTTGGATGTAGGTCCTCCTTGCCCTTTATGGCCTGGAATACTTTTTTCCAGCCCCTTCTGGCCTACAGGGTTTCTTTTGAGAAATCAGCTGATAGTCTCATGGTCACTCCTTTGTAGGTAACTGTCCCCTTTTCTCTTGCTGCTTTTAAGATTCTCTCCTCTTTAATCTTGTCTAATGTAATTATGATGTACCTTGGTGTGTTCCTCCTTGGGTCCAACTTCTTCAGGACTCTCTGAGCTTCTTGGATTCCTGGAAGTCTATTTCCTTTGCCAGATTGGGGAAGTTCTCCTTCATTATTTGTTCAAATAAGTTTTCAATTTCTTGTTCTTCCTCTTCTCCTTCTGGCAACCCCATGATCCGGATGTTGGAATGTTTAAAGTTGTCCTGGAGATTCTTAAGCCTCTCCTCATTTGTTTGAATCCTTGTTTCTTCATTCTGTTCTGGTTGAATATTTCTTTCTTTTTTCTGATCCAAATCGTTGATTTGAGTCCCAGTTTCCTTCCCTTCACTGTTGGTTCGTATACATTTTCCTTTATTTCATTTAGCATAGCCTTCATTTTTACCTCTAATTTGTGACCATATTTAACCAAGTCTGTGAGCTTCCTGATTACCAGTGTTTTGAACTGTGCATCTGACAGATTGGCTATCTTTTCATGGCTTAGTTGTATTTTTCCTAGAGCTTTGATCTGATCTTTCATTTGGGCCATTTTTTGGGGGGTAGTCTCCCAGGCCTGTTATGTAGAAAGGGGCAGAGATTTAGGTGTTCACCAGGGCAGGGCAACCCACATTGCTACATTGTGAGGCTGTACATGGGGGTGGGTCTGAGAGGGAACAGTGCCACTTGCTCTGCTCTCTGTCAGCTTTCAGTCACTTCCCCTGCTTCCCACAAGCAAAGTGGGCCCTTCTGGTGATGATTCCCAGGTGGGTGGGCTTGTATACATTCTTGGACCCTGTGGGTGTCTCCAATGAACCTCCTGTGAGGCTGGGAGTTTCTCCTGCTGCCATCTCAACCCCCACAGGTGTTTTCAGTCAGAGGTTTGAGGCTTTATTTCTCCACTGGGATCCTGGGTTGTGGGCCTGTCTCGCTCCCCAGTTGTTCCTCCCGGTTTATCTGCACATGAATGTGGGACCCGGTCCTCCAGCTGCCACTCCAGCCTCTGCCTTGCCTCCAGTCCTCTTTGAGCTGCTGCCTGTCTCCGCCCCTCCTGCCATCTGGGTGGGTGTTCCTTCTTTAACTCCTTGGTTGTCGAACTTCCATACAGTTTGACTTTCTGTCAGTTCTGGTTGTTTTTTGTTTTTAAATGTATTGTTGTCCTTCTTTTGATTGTGCGAGGAGGCCCAGTGTGTCTACCTACGCCTCCCTCTTGGCCAGAAGTCTCTTTGGTCTTTTATATCATGTATAATCATTACATGGTTACTAAGTGAAATTAGCAAAATAAGGTATTTATTTTTAATCCTAACCTGGGGACTTTTTTTTTAATTGATTTGGGAGGGAAACAGTGATCAGTTGCTTCCCACACACGCCCCCACTGGGGATCGAACCTGCAAACTTTTGTTGCACAGGATGAGGTTTTAACCAATTGAGTCACCTGGCCAGGGTGGCAAACTATGATATTTAAATAGCTTTCTCTCCCCCATATCTCCCCTTCCCCGTGATCACAGTTGGTCTCGTCTCCTCGGGAATCTGCTGACAGTGGGATCGGCGATCGACAGTGGCAGGTAGCCTTGAGGCTTCAAACAGTGCTCCTGGTCTTCCTCTCCTGGGAAGCAGGGAGATTCCCCTCTAGGCTTTTCCTGGGAAGGCTCCCCAGGTGGCCAGTGGCTGGGCTGTCTCAGAATGGACTTTCATCTAGGCCCCAAGCCCACCAGCAGTCTCAACAGTTCCTATAGCAGACGATGTGCTTCAGTGATTTTGCTGAGTATTTTAACCCACTGCATTAACTGTGAAGCTCGTATCGGACAACCTGCCGAGAGCCCGGATGTGACACCTTGGCAGCGATGGAGAGCCAGGTCCTGTCCCTTTGCCTTCTTCCCCACAGATGCTCAGAGACCCATCTAACACTGCTGCATCTTTGTCTAGACCAGACCTTTGCAGACTCAGGACCCGTGAGAGTCTCAGGGCAATGTATGATGGTAAAATTTATTTCATTTTATTTTATTTTGAGATTTACATTGAATCTGGATCCAAGCGGCCTCCCTGTTGTAGCTTGACTATGAATATGTTAAAATGGCCAAAAATTAAATCCCTGAATTTTTTTGTCAAAATAAGGACAGAAAAAGGCCAGACCCATGCTTTAATGTAAAATAGATAAAATGAATTCAGTTTGTCCTCAGGTGTTGAGAGGCAAGACAGGGAGGGGCCTTCCCAGGAAACCTGAAGTGGATGCGTGCTTCTTACAGGGCTGTCATTTATCAGTGGCACAGGTGTTGGCTGGGGCGTGCTCGTGGGATGTGCTCCCTGAGACAGACCCCCGTGTCTGGACACCCCACCAGCACCAGGGTCAGTCAGCCCTCTGGCATAGCAGAGGGGTCGCAGCCAGGGGCTTTGCCCCTGAACGACAGGGATGCAAACCCTTGGTAGACTTCCTGCGGGCCTCAGCCCTGCCCCTTCCACGGGAGAAATCAGCAGTAAGGGAGGAAAACATTTTCACATATTAGCAACAAAGGGCTTTGTTTGTTGGGAGAGTTCTTGCCGCTCTTCAAAAGTTAGATAATTCCCGTGCTTCATAAACCATTACAAACCATAATGGCAAAAAAAATTCTCAATTTAGTTTTAAACCCAGTCTACCTTGATACTTGCCCAATCTGTCTCCTCTAATTGCTGGCTCTGCCCCATACCAGTATCAGTGGTTTCTCTCTCCCTCTCTGTCTCTCTGTCTCTCTGTCTCTCTGTCTCTCTCTCTCTCTCTCTCTCTCTCACACACACACACACACACACACACACACACACAGCCCTCCTGAGGAGTAGAGGCAGTCTTCACCCCTCCCCAGTCCAGGCCCAGGCCCAGGCTCCTCCTCCTGCAGCACCGTGGCTCCCAGCAGGGATGAAGGGGGGCAGGGGTGTGAAGGCAAGAAGGCATCAGCCCAGAGCTGCTCTTAACTATTTATTGACAGGAGGAAAGGGTGCGGGGCTGGGGCTGGTGTGGGTGCCCGGCCTGAAGGTGGCAGCATCTTGCCCCAAGGCAGGGATACTCAGCCGCTGCTCAGCCCAGGAATGTCAGGGCTCCCTGGAAGGAGAAGCCAAGAGTGAGTGTGTCCCCAGAGCAGGGAGGCCCGTGCAGCTGGGGGCTGTTGGGAGAGGCACTGCTGATGCCCTGGCCAGGTTTCTGTGGGGCTCAGGCTGCCTGCTGTGCTGGGACAGACATGGGTGGTGTCCCCTTGACGGGCGCATCCCCACCTAACCCCCTTGGGCCCTCTGCAGTGCCACATTGTTCAGATATGGTTGGTCCACCTGGTTCCCACCAGAGGCCACCGAGCTCCCGGGGGTGGGTAAAAGGCGGTCCTGTCGTGGGTTTACAGGAGTGGAGGGCATGTGTCCAGGGGGAAGGGCAGCACACACAGCGGGGTGGCAGATGCCCCCTTTACCAGCAGTGACTTCAGAGCCCCCACAGCCTCGGGGCCCAGCTCAGTTACACACTTCCTGGAGCCCTCCACCAGATGATGCACCGGGATGCCCAGATTGGTCAGCAAGAGCTTCAGGAGCATGAGGGGGCCGAAGCTGTTGAGGGAGGGAACGGGCAATTCCCCAGCCGGGGCTCCGGCCCCAGCCAGGGCCCCGGCCCCAGTCTCCAGGGCCCCAGCCCCAGCCTCTAGGGCAGGGGTGAGGACGGGCACAGCTGGGACTTCAGGCTTGATCCTGGAGCCCATGAAGAAGGCTGTGGCTGCAAACACAACAGAGAAGAGTGGCCCACCTGTGCCTGCCCAGGCCCCCAGGGGAACTGCTGAGGGCCCCTGTCCTCCGGGAGGGGACTGGGGCCTTTGGGACCTGCCAGCACTCCCAGCTACCCTCCCCCTCGCTCAATGACTGCACAGAGCTGTGGCCCAGCAGGGAGCTGGCTGAACACAGGGTCAGAGTCCCCCTGAGGGGTGCCTGGGCAGGCTTCCTGAGGAAGGCACTGGGCCTTGGAGGGTGATGCAGAGGGCAGGTGATGTTCCCACCCAGGCCAGTGCTCACACCAGCCCAAGGCTGGGAGAGCCTCTGGTTGGGGGAGGAAGAGAAACTGGGGCAGGCAGGGCCATGAGAGGAGGCCTGAGGACTCAGGCGGGGTACACCAGAGGACTGGCCTGAGGGGCCTGGTACCCCCAGTGGAGGCAACAGGGTCAAAACTGGCTGGACTGGGGCTGTGGGGCCCATGGCGAGTGGGGACCGAGGCTGGAAGACACTCACTGCACTGGCTGAGCAGGGCCACGCAGAGCACCGGCAACACGGCGGTGAGCTTCATGGTGCCAGGGGCTCAGGGGATGCTCCTGGAACCCAAGACGTTGCCCAGAGCCTGGGGCTGTGGGCTTCATATACCCCACCCTCGCCCCTCCCCAGGGCTGGGCCTCCCCCACCCAGTCCTCCTGAGAAAGGTGTTGTTTGCTCAGCTAATAGGCAAAGCCCTGGCCAACTTCCTGCTCAGTCTGGTGGGCCCTGGGAAGTTCACACCCCCCACCTGCCCGGGGTGCGGGACTTCCTCTTGGCCAGGTCCTTTGTGAGGGCAGCAGCGAGGCTGGGCTTTGTCTGCACGGGGGCCCAGCCAGGCCTCTGCCCTGCCCATGAGCTTCCTGGCCTGGCCCCACCTGGCCTCCGCAGTCGGGGGGTGGGGATGGGGGCAGTGGAGGAAGGAGCAGGGCTGTGACCCCAGACTCTCCCTGTTCTCAGGGCCTGGGAGGATCATGCAGTGGGGCCTCCCAGCTCCTGCTGGTCCTGGGGAGGCCGTGCAGGTGGGGTGCTTGGGCCTCCTGGCTGCCTCCCTGGTGGGGCCATGGGCAGCTATCAGTGCCAACAGAAAGACCTGGGACATTTTCCATCTTTGAAAGTAGTAGTTTTTTTTTTTCAGGGGCGGAGAAAGAGATAGAGAGACAAAGAGAGAGAGAGAGAGAGAGAGAGAGAGAGAGAGAGAGAGAGAGAGAGAGGGAAATGTCAATTTGTTTTGCCACTTATTGATGCACTCATTGGTTGATTCCTGTATGTGCTCTGGTGCCCTGACTGGGGATCGAACCCACAACCTTGGCCTATCAGGATGATGCTGTAATGAACTGAGCTGCCAGGCCAGAGCTGAAATCAGCCCTGGCATGATGAGTTTCACACATCTGTCTCCTGCAGAGCAAAATATACTTAACCCATGACGTGGTTCACCAGGGGACAAGCCTTTTCAGGGAGAGTCCCAGGACACACCCAACCCGGGTCACCAGGGGTCTCCAGCACCCCCGCCCCCACCCCGGCCCGGCCCACCCCAGCCCAGAACCCCTGGGGCCCGGCATTCCTGCTCTCCTGCCTGCAGAGGGCGTGGCTGACCAGTGGCCCTGGTTACTCGTGTGTGTGCACGCGCACGGGCATCTCCGTTCCTCTGGTCCTTTTTCCGTGACTGGTTTGGGAGGTTTGCGTCATAAATATGTGTTTTGTTGGCTGCTGTGGAAGTAATTTTAATAGAACACGCACTTCAACTTGTAAAAATTCACCTTCCAAGGGATTTCATCGAGGGAAGGCTGCTCACCAGGCAGGGCCAGGACGCGGCCGTGATGCAGCAGGGTGGGGGCCGGCGGTCTGGTGGCCTCACTACCCATGGTGCCCGGCCTCGTCCTCTCCAGGAGCACTTGCTGAAGGACACAGCTCTGGCCAACGCCCTCCCGAAAAACCTGAGCCAGCCTCGTGGGCTGCCGTCTTCCCGATAAGCAGGGGTTCTGGAGCCTGGGCAAGGCGAGGGCGGGGGGTGGGGGGTTCGCTGTGGCCCCTAGGCGGCAGCAGGGCTCCCCAGGGTGGAGGCTGGTTTGGGGGTGACAGGATGTCTGCACAAGGGGGATGAGGACGACATGGATGCGGCCAAGCAGCTCTTCCCAACGAGAACCCAGGAGACTGTGTCCGCCCCCTGCCCCTTCCTGTGGCAACACAAGTCTCTGAGCACCCTCGGGCCGGATGCAGGGCTACGGTGGCCCTGCACCGCGGCCCCTTCCGGAGCGCCGCCTCTGCTTGGTGGGGGCACCTGCCCTCAGGAGAAGCTGCTGGGGCAGCTGAGAATTGTAAGTTTCCTAAGTGGGTGTGTGTGGAGGTGGGGAGGGTGCCAGAATGTTCTCATTTGTCCTCTTGTCCCTTTGAAATTTGGGGACAGGGGTCTTTGCAAGGGGCATGGTCCCCGCCAGTGTGAGGTTGGGGGGAGGCAGGACAGTTCCCAGGGATGCAGCTGATAGACCTCAGACCCCTGGGGTCTCCTTTCGTTGTGGGGACCAGAGTCAGGCATTCTTCAGGAACCATGTGTGGGGGTGCTGGGTGGGGCTGCTCCCCTCTGAATCAAGTCCTGCCTGGGAGCGAGCCCCTGCATGCTGGGGCCGAAGACATCAGGGCAGGGGTTCACTGGGAGCCGACCTGGGACACCTGCCACTGAGCAGACGGAACCAGAGAAAGCTGACAGCAGGTGGGACTGACCAGGATGGAGCCAGAGGCCAGGAGGAGGCGGAGGCTGCCAGCTGTGCCTTCCTAGCAGCGCTGGCTCTTGGTCGCAAGCGCCCAGCGGTCCCCTGCCTAGCCTTCCTGGCCCTCTTCATCTCTAAAGCAACCCTCACCCCACTCTCACCCACCGTGGTTAGCGGGGGCCTGTCACTGGCTTCCCGTGAACCTGCACAGTGATGGTAAGCCTCCTCATGTGCACCCCAAATTTCTGATTCCACCAGTACACCCCTCCTCCCCGGATATCCAGCAAAGTGCATCTCATTGTGTCCCCGTTTCTCCACCAAGGAGACCAAGGGACTTGCCTCTGGCTCCTGAGTCCTGATGGTCAAGGCTGGGACTCAGTCCAGGCTGGCCCAGCCCCTTGCCCCACACCAGGCCTCCATGCTGCCCCTTCTGAACCATCTACGGCGGGGTTGGGGGCAGCTGGGGGGCATGTTGAGCCCGGGCGCCAGCCTCGTGGCCCTGGGACACCTCTGCATTTGTTTCCTGGGGCAGCTAATGACTGACCACACCCTCGGGGGCTGAACACTAAACCCACTTCCTCACCTGCAGAGCTGGAGCCAGAAGCCAGTGTCACCGGGCTGGAACTGAGGGGCTTCAGGCTTGGCTCCCCTGGGGCTCCAGCCTCTCGGCTCATGGAGGCCCCCCTCTGCTTGGCTGTGGCCATATCACTGCAGTCTCTACCTCTGTGGTCCCAGGGTGCTCCCCCCCCCACCCCTGCTCACCTTTGTCTCTGAAGTCTCTCTCAGCCTCTCTATTATCACATGTAATTGCATTCAGGGCGCACCGGATAATTGAGGCTGTAACCTCATCTCACGATAAATTACAGCTTCACCTGTGCCGAGACTCTTTGTCTGTTAACGGTGGCACAGGCTCAGGAGTTTGGTCCTGGATAGCTGTGGGGTGCTCCTAAGGCTATCCCACCCCAAGCTGGGTGGCTTCCTCCCGTTCCAGGCCAGTGGGTGGGTATCCCCACCAGCCGATGCCAGGAGCAGGTGCAGGGAGGGCAGTGGCCGCAGGGGCCCCCAGTCCCTGCTGCTCGCTTTCCTCCACTGGGGAGAGGCTGGGCTGACCCCGAGGTGCTTTCCTGCAGACTCTTGGCCAGCCCATCCTGGGCAGTGTTTGCAGGGCCTCCTTGGTGCCAAAGCAAACACGGGCCCCTGGCTTGTCCCTCCGGGAATGAGGCGCTAGAGGTAGATGAGAACATCGGCAGCCCCGGGGCATGGACCCAACACCAAACTGAGCTGTGGAAGGGCCACGGGGCTCACGGGCCCTGGGAGCCGGCCTCAGGCGGGGTGCAGCTGAGGCCCGTGCCAGCAGCTGAATGAAGCCTGGGCCTCCCGTGTGGCTCTGACGTCAGCAAGCACCTTCAGAGAGTGTGTGGCAGTTGTCCCTGCTCTGTGACACAGGCAGCAAGGCCAGGAAACCCTTTTTGTTTGGCTGGGGCCGCCAGGCATGGCACCCCCAGGTCCTGGGACTTTCCTGGTCTCTTCTCTCTCTTCCTGCCAGACCTGTGTCCCTGCCTCTGAGTCCTCTCTGTGGCTGAGGACCCCAGTTTCCCTCTTCGTGAGGATGTGGCCACTCTGGGCCACAGGTGTGGGCCCTCAGTCCCGGCAATCAACTTGGCTAGTGAGCATCATTGGAGTTTTCCTGGGGTCCTGGAGGCACCCTTCCCGGCTGCCCGCTCTGTAACTTGCCCTCATGTGATCCCCGTGCAGCCACTCGAGCTGGGGCTGGTGTGGCCGGCCCTGCGCGGCGCTGTGGTCTGGGGTCTGGCACATGTCTGCAGTGTCACTCGAGCATTATCTGCTCCTGTTTCAGTCTGTGTGGCCGAGGCCCACACAGGCCTGGAAACAGCCCCCTCAAGCTACAGGCAGTGGGCACAGAGGGGGGGCAGCCTGAAGACAGCTCCCCCACCCAGTAGCTTGTCTGGAAGAGCCCCAGTCACACGACCGCCCTCCCCTGGAAGTCCTTCCAGGCCAGCAGCACAGCAGCCAAGAGAAGACCCACCCTCCAGCCGTGAGTCATTGCCACGAGGACAGAGGGGCCTGTGGGCATGTGCAGGGCTCTCCTGGGAGCTGAGACAAGGCCATCTCCATGGAGCCTGGATGTGGCCCTGAGAGGAGCAGGCCAGGGTCAGGGCTGGAGCGGGAGGGTGGCCGGGCTCACCGGCCAGGTACAGAGTTGGTGCCCTGCCCAGGGGTCACACCATGACTTTGCCACCACCCACCTCGGTTCCTTCCTCTTCCTCATAGCTCGGTCATCTGAGCCCTGGGGCTCTGGGCAGTGTCACCGGCGTGTCCTCTTCCTGCCTCTGTGGGCACCTTCACTTGGGTCAATATTGACCTGGCTCTGGGAGCACTTCCTTCTGCCCCTTCCCTGACCAGAGCCCTGCCTCAGGGGTGGGGCGGGGCCCGCTGCTGCCCACAAGGTGTTTGCTGTGTGGGCTCCAGGTGAATGTGATTGGAAAGCATGGCTTAACTGCAGGGCAGACCGAGAGCTGTCTTCCTCAGGGTTACAGCGGGGCCGGTTCAGGCTCAGGGGAACGGGCTGCTGTCCCCAGGAGCCTCCCATGAGGTTTCACGGCGTCTCCTACTCTGAGTGGCTGTGCTGGCCAAGCCATGTCCTGCACAGTTAGGTCCAGTTTACGTGTGCGTGTCGGCCTGGGCTTGGGTGGGGCCCCACCCCCCATGGATTGGAGGTGCTGCCAGCACTGGTTCCCTAACTGCAGTGGGGCTGGGGGTGTGGGTTGTATCATCCTCCCAAAGGAAGAAACAGAGCTCAGAACATTGGTGACCTTCACAAGGTCCCCTGGGTCTCTTCCCAGGCCTGGTGCTGCTCAGGACTGGAAGACACCTGGGCTGAGAGGAGCCACCTGCCAGGTGAGTGGCGTGTGTCCCAGCCCAGACTCCAGACCATGGCCCCACTCACATAGCGATGTACTCACGGCCACCCCGAAGTGCGACCTGTTCGAAGCTGATCCTGCTCACTAAACCGCAGGGGGTAGCAGCAGCCTGCCCTGTCATTTCCATCTCTGAGAGGCCGCAGAAGGGGCAGTGGTACCTGGCTGTGTCCAGGGGGCCAGGCCCTCTGTTCTTGGGAAGAAGAGCAGACCTTTCCGAGGGGGCCACGCTCGGTGGCCCAGCTGCACAAAAGCAGCTCTGACAGACTCCGGAGGGGCACCAGGGTCCCGGGGTCCTGGAGCAGGGCTGACGTGGCCCCTGGAAGCCTTACCCACCCTGGCTCACTGCACCATCACGGAGGCTGCCCCGTTACCTCCCTGGCCCCTCGAGTCTCTCTCCTGGGGCTCTCGTGAGCTCCTCCCTCAGCCCCTGCAGTAGCCCCTTCTGATACCCCACACCCACACGCGCTTTGGGGCACACTATGCCACCTTTGCCTCCAGCTGGAGAGGAAAGGGGTCTCTCTCCCTTCAAACACGGACTCTGAAGGATAGTGGGACATGCCAGCCACTGAGACCCGGGATAGTGACACGCTGGGCAGTGCCGGCTGCAGCCAGCAGCTCCCACATCTGTGAGGAGCACAGGGGTGTTCACTTGCTTCCAGAACTCCCTGGCGGGTCTCATACAAGGAGTGCATTTTCCCTACTAATGTCACTTTAATGCGATTCCTTCTAAAAACAGGCTTCCCGCCCTGGCCAGTGTGGTTCAGTGGGTTGGGTGTCATCCTGCAGACTGAAAGGTCGTGGGTTTGATTCTCGGTCAGGGCACAAGTCTGGGGTATGGGTTCAGTCCCCAATTGTGGCATGTGCAAGAGGCAACCAATCAATGTTTCTCTACCTCTCTTTCTCCCTCCCTTCCCCTCTCTCTGGAATCAGTTAAAGAAAAAGAAACAGGCTTCTCACCTCCCCTACCTGTTGTCTTCACCGAAGACCCTGCATTAGCGGAGAACGCCTCTTTCCTTATCATCAATGGCTGCAGCCCCAAAGGGTCTCTGTGGTCCCTGACAGGGTGTTTCTGGGGGTGGGTGTCTGTGAGTAGGGGGAAGGGCGATGGGTGAGTGGGTGGACGGAGTAATGGGTGGATGTGGGGATGGGTGGATGAGGAGAAGGTGTCTGAGGGAGGAGTGGGTGGCTGAGTCGAGTTCCCTCTGGCCTTCAAGTAAAAAACCAACTCCCAATTGGGGCTTCTAGGCCCTCTGGGATGGGCCCCTGCCAACCCCTCCTCTGCTCCCTCCCTTCTTGCTGTCCTGGCTCCTCCTGCATCCTGAGCTGGCCTTCGCAGCCCCTTCCTCCTGTGCAGGGTCTCTGGCCTGTGAGCTCCCTGGGGGACAGTGACTCTGTCAGGGCCCAGGATACTATGTGTAGCTCAGAGCAGGGCCCAGGAACCCCTCCTGATGCCTAGGGCAGTGGGAGGTGGGGATGGAATCACCAGCATCAGGGGACGTTCAAGTACGCCTTTGACCTCTCCTGAAGGACTGGAATCTCGTGTCTCTGGCAGAAGAGGGGTGTGGGTGGGCATCCTGAAGAGCTTGGGCCTGAGAGGAGGACGGGGAGGTGGGGAGAAGATTCCCTGTAGGCAGGAGGAGCCGAGGGACCGCAGGATGAGAGCAGCGGAGGCTGCGCGGCATGCCCCCCACGCCCCTCCTCCTGGTGGTGGAGTTCTGGTTCTCACTGGAGTCCTGCTGGAGTCTCACTGGGGAGTGAGAGTGAGGTGTGGCTGGGACTCCGAGTGCAGCCCGAGCATCCAGCCCACGCAGGATCTGAGGAGCCCCGAGGTGTGAGTGCAGCCCAGCTGAAGCAGGCACGTGGGGAGTGGACCCACCTCAGGGTGCGCTGGGGCTGCCATGCCAATGCCTATGCCAGGGCTGAGGCGTGCAGGCTGGGAAGGCGGCTAAAGCCCGCCCATGTCCTTGCAGAGTCCAGCTGTCCAAACCCAACGGGAGGGCAGTCTTTCCTGTACTCATATTTACGTTTATTGTAGAAGTGAGAACAGCAGACCTACCACCTCCTCTCACTAGAGTTGAAAATGAGGCTTGAGCCATGGGTGTCACACCAGGGGTGGGTGGGTGGGGTGCAGGGCAGACACCTCGCAGGCCCTGGGCCCCAGAGGAGTGGGAGAGGCTGGGGTGGGGAAGGCACAGGGCCTGGCCCACAGGGTGGCCTCTGGCTCCTGACCTTGGCTGGGCTTCTGTTGCGCGTGGGGCTGTGCTGACAGCCCTGCCCGTGCCCCATGTGCCTGGCTGCAGCCACGGCCCTGTCCAGGTGTCATCGCTGGCTTTCCCTCCTGAGCCCCTGGGACTGTTGCTGGGTCAGCCCTTCCCAGGAAGCATTCACGGGCCACATGCAGATGGCCAGTGTCAGGCCCTGTCTGCAGCCACCGTCGTGCCAGCCCTCACTGTAAGGGGAGGAGGTACAGACACGACAGCCCCGCCACTCTCTGCTGCCCGGAGCTCGGCTCCCTGGGTGGGGATGGAGACCAGGGTCCCCGCTCAGACCTGGCCTCGGATTCCGGGGAGGTGACCCCGGGCTTGCATGGCACCCTTTTGGGCATCCGGAATGATCACAGGCACCTGCTCCCAGGGGGAGACGTGGGAGCTGGTCGCAGTGACGCCGCCTGGGCTGTGCTCCCAAACCCATTGCCTGCAAAGTGCCACGTCCCTTCAGACATATAGTAGATAGGGGAGCACCTTTCTAGCGCTTCAAACCCAGGATGGGTGCTCCCAGGTGTGCCGGCGCCCTCTGCTGGTGGCTTTGGGGAGATGGGGTCCTGGCTCTGAGGCTTCTGCTGCCCTTTCCTTTGGTGGCCTGTCCAGTGGTCTCATGGGTCTGACATTGATCAAGGGGAGGAATGCTGAAATCAAAGCTTTGAAGAGAGCTGGGACTTAACTGAGAACCCATTCACTGTAACTCAAAGACTGGCATCAAATTTATTATTATCTTTTGTTAAATATTTCAGAGCTTTTCGGAGCCCGTGGTGCACAGGGGCATGGGAGGTTTTCTCCCCAGTGCATGGCTGTGCATGCGGCAGCACATGGAGGGGCCTGGTGGGCCATGCCCTGCACCTGCGTCCAGCGTGTGGCTTCTCCACCTGAGACCCAAGTCTCGCAGTCAGGTGACATCAAGGAGCAGGCCCAGTGGGGAAGTGAAGGTCAGTCACACCTGGGACACTATGCGTATCCTAGGAAACAATACACAGTGGGGGAGGGTCTGTGTGCAGGCCCCTGCTTGCTGCACGGCGCCTGTCCTGCAAGCGACTGGTGTGCTGGGGTCAGTGCCAGCCTCTGTGGGGCTAACTGGGAGGCCAGTCTTTCTACTTCTGGGGGTGCGGGGGGCTGGGCAGTGTGAGCTGGGGTGGGGTGTGGAGCAGAATGGCCCCAGCCTCCAGAGGATCCTTGGCTGCTCCTTCCTGACAACAGAGGTTTGAGTGGCAGGGCGCCGATGTCAGGCAGACACCAGGAGCAGAAGACAGGGTCCCCTGGAGGCCACATGAACATTGCTGATTGCCTGGTGGCATGGAGCAGCGCCGGGGGGCCTCTGGGCCAGCCTGGAAGCCTCCTCGGTGGTCACCTCTCAGAAGGACCTTCACAGCTTGGGAGGTGCTCCGTGGCGGGCCCAGGACCCCAAGGGAAGAACCAAGTGATTTTTCGAACGGGGCTGCTCTAGCCCATCTGTCTGCTGCTGCATCCGGTCCTGGGCCAGGTGGGCAGGCAGGGCCGACCCTTCTCCAGAGGCACTGCGGCTGTGTCTGCTGTGTCAGCACCAACTGGGGTTTGGGGTTGAGGATCATCCGGATTCAGAACAAACTTCCCTGGGTTTCCTTCAGATGGAAGTTTTGAAAAGCGAATTCTTCACAACAGCTCAGTTTCTCAAGTTCTAATGAAAACAATCTGCAGAATCGTCCTTGCCCGCCGGGAGGGTGCGCTGTGACTGAGCTGCTCGGGGGCTCAGGAGAGGAGCCCCCCAACATACACACAATTCCTCACCGGTGCTTTGAGAGGGGACCCAGCATCCTCACTGCAGCCCTGCGAGGGCGAGTGAAGAAGGGCCCCCCCAGGGGACGGGCGGAAGGGCTGCTCAGGGATGAGGCCTTGGGGAGGGGCTGGGAGGCCGGAGCTTTGCCCTCATGGTCTGTGACTGTCGGGTCCTCCGGTTCCTCATCAGAAGTGGGGATCATGCCACCGCCCCCAGTGTGGGCGAGGCAATCAAAGGGCCACTCTCTTGGGCGTGCCTGACCCAGGGCTGGGCCCCGTGGACACTGAGCTACGGGGAATCTGATAGGAAGGGGAGAAGGGTCTGAAGGGTCCATGCAGAAGTTTTGGGCAGGTGTGGTGGTGGGGTTCTGGGAGCCCTGGAGCCTGGGTTTTGCTCTGCATAGCTAGGAAGGGGTAGCCAGGGAGGTGGAGACACCTCCCAGCAAAACCAAAGGAGATGTGGGCTCAGCCCCAGCCTCCAGCCCCCCACCGCCCCGCTGGGCCTGCATAGTGGGCACCTGGGGCCCTGGGGGCTTTGCCAGAGCCTTCTTAGTAGCTGCTGTCTGCGGAGAAGGGCACGTGGGCCAATGGGGTGTGGTCGCCCTCCCGGGGTGGCCCTGCCAGCTCCCCGTACTCGCTGTTACAGAACACCTGGCCTCCCTGTGCCCCGTGGTGGGGCCGCCGCCGCCGCCCCTGGGGGTCAGGGTGTGCCATGGTCACATTCCAGCCGGCTCCTTTACAGCTGCCGAGACAGGGAGGATGGCGTCAGCAGGGAATGGGGGGATTAGGGACTGAACCTGGGCGAATCCAATTGGAATCACCAGAGACAGAGACACACCTGAGTTTTAGTGAGTGTGAAGCCTATGGAAATACACACAGGTGTCACTTATGTCACCACCAGACTGGTGCAACTGTTGGCAAACGCTGGAGCTTTCCCCATCCTGGGCCCCGGGGTGGGACAACAGAGAACACCGAAGCTCAGCCCCCAAACCTGCTTCTCGCCCTGTCCCGCCATCTCTGTGAAGAGCACCAGTGCTGGCTCCATGGCTCAGGCACCCGGGCAACCTTGCTTCCTCCCTCCCCCGCCACCCTCACCCAAGCCACCCAGCAGCCCTGCCTGCTCTGAACTCGAAGTGCATCTCCACCCCTCTCTCCAGGTCTGCCCATCGCTGTGTGGTGTGCGCCAGCCTCCAGCCCACCCTCCCCTCTCCTCCCCTCTCACTCATCCGGCCTCTAGTCCACGCCTCAGAGATCCTTGCCGCCGGAAGACCTCCTTCCCCTCACAGCAGAGCCTGCGAGAGCTTCCCGTCACTCACAGAATGAAACCCAAGCTTCTCACACTGGCTTAGGGGCCTGCACGGTGCTGCGGCCTCTCCCGCCTCTCCGATGCCCTATGACGCTCCCTGTGATGCTCCCTCCGCTGCTCTGCTTTCTTTGAATTCTTGGGAAATGTTGCTTTTGGCTTTGCTTTGCGTGGTACTATTGGAAGACTAGATGCCAACCTGCCTCTTTCTTTGTGGGTCAGTCTTTTTGCCCGATTTCCCAGAACGTTTCGAGTCCAATAGTTCAGCCAGGATATGCCTCAGAGTTTACTGCCTAGCCTGGCTTCCCAGATGCAGACTCAGGTCTTTCATTTAGAAGGCATACTTCGAATTACAAGTTTAAAATATTTCATTCCATTCTACTATTCGCATTTTCTTCTTCAGAGACTCCAATTGTGTACATACTGGATCTTTCCCTATGAATTTCGAGATCACTTTCTTTTTTATTCTTTTTACCTCTCTATTAAACATTTGCATTTTATTTTCTTGACTCTTTTCGCGCCCATTTCTGTGTTCTCCATGGGAAGTCTCCCCCATCTGCTGTGCCCTGGTCGCTCTAGTTGCCACACAGCAGCCCCTCTGCTGGGTTCGCTGCGGTGCCCCCCCACCATGCGCCCGCGTCTGCACTTCCGATTCCTGGCGCAGCTGCGTGTCTGTCTACAAGTTCCAATTGTGCTGGAGCCTTTGTCAGTGTTTTTTTGTTTTTTTTTTTTTTGCCTCTGCTTCATATTTTTGAGTGTTTACATCTACTGGAAGTTTGTATTCCATTTTTCTTTTTAGTGCTCACGCTGCCTCTGGGTGGGCAACGCCTGTTTCTCCTTGCACGGACTGTGCGCACTGGGGCTCCTGCACCCCGCAGCGCGTGGCCCTGTAGAGAGGGCCGGGCCCGGGTGGCTTCCTCGGCGTCTTCGCTCAGGAGTGCCGCATCAGCCCCACATCTTTGGTGTCACTGTGAATTCCTTCAACTGTGTCCTTCTTTCCAAAGGCTCTACTCATGTCCCACACCCTGTCATATTGCCACTGGGGACTAACTAGCAGTCCGCTTAGCTGGGAGTGCGGGGCCTTCCTGGCCGCTGCCGTGCTGACCGAACCCAAGCCCAGGGTTTCCGGCCCTTCCTGTTGCCCACAGACTCGGGTGACGGGCCCCTCTGTGGGCACGGGAGCCGGCATCCTGAGTGGCCAGAGGAAGCTGGAAGTGAGGATGAGCTATCTCCCCAAGGGTGAGTGCTGAGCAGTGGTGAACGGAAAACGGGAAAGGACTGGAGATAAACGCCCTCCTCTCCCCGCCCCCAGGCTCTCTGAGGCTCATTCTCCGCGTGCCCTTTTGCACCCTCTGCGGGCCAAGTGCCCGCCCCTGGCAAAGGCCTGCCGCCCTGCTCTGGGGCTTCTATGACGCTGCCAAAGGGCACCAGCACGCAGCGTGTCCCTGCAACCAGGAAAGGAAGCTTCTGCAATAAGTGGCTCCCTTGGGTGTGTGTCTGTCTTCTGGATTCTTGATACGATTTTGCTTCTGCAGGACTCTCATCGTTTGTGTTTTCTTCTTCCTTTACCAGCAAGCATCGGAGGCGCACCCTCCCCAGGAAGCTCACTGCCCTTCAGAAGCGGTGCCTGCCCGCGAGAGCCACCCCTCCTGGTGCACGCAGCCCCTCCTCATCTCCCCGGCCTGGGGCCGACGCCCCGGGTTCCGTCTCCTCCGCAGAGGCCCAGCCGCGCAGTGCTGGCTGTGGCCAGAGTCCATCTCCTCGGTTCAGTCACAGGCTCTGAGGGCCTTATTCCATGTGTGAGCATTTGAATTTAAGTAGCTACCCTCCCTGGACCCTCTCACTGAATTACTTTTATTGAGAGACAAAATACTGTTTGGTAAAGAAGCATTAGGTAGAAACTATTTCTGTCCATGCAATTGGCAATAATTTCCTCAAACAGGGTCACGAATAGGGGTCGCTCAATAGAATCAATAAAAACAAGAGCAGGCCAACACGCCCATTTCAGCCGCATTATTCATGGGTGTTTGACCCCACAAATGCCAGTGTCCACAGTCCCTCAGACTCTCCCTTTGCAGGCCGCCGGGGACAATAACCAATAGTGGGTGCGGACGGACCCCACGAACAAATGCACCTGTTGAGAAGGGCTTCTGGGGGCTCCCTGGGCTCCAGTTTACAGACAGCCGAGCAGCTGCTGCTGCTGCTCAGGGCTTCTCACGCAAAGGGCACCCCAGGGAGAAGCCGGCACTGGACCGCCCACCTGCGCTGTGCCCCTGCCTGCTGAGCCAGCTCTTATACAGGAGTTCCTGGGAGTGTGCTTTAACCAGCAGGGCTGAGGCTTTGCTTGTTTAACCAGAGCTGTGCAGCTACACCCCCATCAGCACCTTCACGGACCATCCATCCAAATAGGACTGTGTTTTTTGGACCAATTAAACTGTGAGGATTTAAAAATCCTCATTTGCATGAGAACAGACCAATCAGGGACCAGGGCAGGGACTTCTCTCTAGATAAGTCAGCTCCCCTCTGGCGCACAGAGCACTTTGCCTTTCCCCAGAAGGCTGCATGTAACGGTGCAGCCAAGAGGGGAGCCCCAAATAGGGATCTGTAATAAGATCCAGAAGAGCTTGGAGATAATTGGCTGCACACCACAGGGACACACCTGCCCAGAATGCTGGCAGCTGTGGCCAGTTGTGAGAGGAGCTGGAAATGGGGCTGCAGAGGAAGATTGGCGCTGGGATTTAAACGGAGGCACAACAGCCATTGGGCATCTCTTACTTTTTGGGACCACGTGTCTGTTTAGGACCACGCGGCTTTGGAAGTGCTCCCTTTTGCCATGTGGAGGGTGCCAGGAGGACTGTGTGCATTTGTGGGGAACTTTAGTTTGTGCTATTTCAAATAAATAATAAATTCCTTTCCTTTTCACTGATCTCTGGTATTAATAGACATCTTTCCTCAGGTGGCGGGCAAAATGAACCCAGTAGGTGGGGAGGAACCCCCAGAGAAAAAGGGGGGTCTTTTATATCATTCCGCCTTGCCCCCCTGCTCTGTTCTGCAACAGGCAGACGGCTGCTTCCCCTGCTGGAGCCGAAACACCGAGGCCAGCTCCTGGGACCAGAGCCTCGCCTCGCAGAGCAGAGCAGAGCGGGACAGAGTGGAGCTGTCCAGCCAGAAAGGGGCCTTGTGCCCAGGGCCTCCTCACAGCCCTGCTGCTCCACGCGGGATGGGCTGCCGCACAGCTGAGCCATAACATCATTGAGCTTTCTCACTGCCGTGCTGTTTGGTAATTGAGCTGTTCGCACCAACCACAGTTTTCTCATTCACTGTACCCCAAGTTAGGGGTTCCTGTGGTCACCGAATTGGTACCAACGACCATTGCTAGACCTTGGTTAGGCTGTAGAGGTCATAAATTACTGACCAGAAAGGTGGAAAAGGACATCAACTATGCCGATAGCACAAATAAATCCTTGGGGTGACAACATATAAGTTGATTCAGGAACAGCATAGGTGGAAGGCGAGGTGGCTTTGGGCAGCTGTGTGGGAGGGAGCCCAGGGCGGTGTGAGCCGAGCGGAGCGGGAGAGAGCCCTGTTCTGAGCTGCGTTGCAGACACAGCCATGGGCGCGCACTGATAAAGTGAACCAGCAGACACTTAACTATTTTATCTGCAGCATTAAAAGTTTAAATATTCAGTATTTGGAGGGTATCTTGTTGGGCAAGTGGTGATCATCTTCTAAGCAGGCACCCTCAGTACAGGATTTCTCTGTCACTGTATTCTTATCAAAACAGAATGTCAGCCATGTCCAGGTTACACCATCTGCGGGGCTCCAGAGGCCACCAGGCGACGTTCCGGGGGCCCCGGGGCGGCGGGGGCCTACCCTGGCTGGGGAGGGCTGTGCGTGCGCACTGGGCATGGAGGATCACACTTGGTTTTACAAAGAGGTGGTGTCCGAGCATCTGCCAAATGGAAGAGAGGTGTGGGACCAGGCCCAGGTGTGCTGGGTCCGGACGGGGAGGGGGAGGGTGCTCCTGCAGAAGGGCTGGTGGGCCAAAGGCCTGGTGTCCCAGAGTGCATTGCTTTGAACACACAAAAAGGCAATAGGGAGCCACGAAAAGTTTCGGATAAGAAAGTGACAGGTACACGCAGGCCCGGCCCAGCCCCTGGACCCCTTGCAGGGGAGGGGGCGCAGGAAGCCCTACCTGAGCCCGGCTGCTTCTGTGTGCCTGCTCTCCAGCTGCTCAAGCTCCTCAGAAGCCAACACCATGCCGCTGTCTGTCTGGTTGTCCTATGTGGGGAGAACAAGCCAAGGCTCTGGGCCCCACCGAGGCCTGGCTGCAGGTGCCCGCCCTGGGTGGGATGGGGCCACATGCACCGCACCACTGCCTGCCTCACACCTCTTGTGAGCAGGGGACAGACATCCATTCCCTCCTCTGAGCACACGGGGGATGGTCATCAATCACTTCTGCACACAGAGAGAAACTGAGGCCTGGGAGCCACTCCTGCCCAAGCTCAGGAGGCAGCAAAAGCTAGAATACCCCACATGTGGGGACCTATAAGGCAGCCATGCATGTATCAGGGTGTTAGGACAGGGGCTTCAGGGTCTGAACAGCCCTTATTAAATGCTGCTCTTGCTAAATGTTACAACGTAGCACAGTATTTTTGCAGAGTGCTGTAAATAGGGTGAGCTTGGGAGGAACTCCAACAGATAAATGTAACCAATGCAAAGAAGAAATCAAGGTGCAATTGACCAAATAGTGTATAAAAGCAGGGGCCAAGCCTCCCTTCAGGGAGGATTTGGATTTGCCAACCACCTCCTTTACTTGTTGCCAAATAAACTACCTGTGACTACCACGTGCAGTTTCTTGAACAGAGCACCTCAAGCAGCGAACCCGTGAGTTCCGGAGCAAATCTGGTGACTCAGATGGAGTCCTCCTAAAAGGACACCCTCTCAGCCTGGTGGGGCAGTGGGCAGCGAGCGGCAGCTGTCCGGGGCTCACCTGCTTACGTCTCTGCAAGAGGAGGACCTGCTCTAGGGGACTCCTGTTCAGTGCTGACCACCAGGACAGCTGCCTGGCCACCTCTCGAGAAGCGAAGGGGCACCTGAACCTGCTTCCTGCTTCAGAAGGGAGTTGGCAGGACAGCCCCTGGGTCACTTTAATTAGTATTTCCATTCTCGTTTTGGGTGCAGGGTGGTCAGAAAGGTAATTTCAGTTCTGGTGAGGGCTTGGTTTCTGGTTGGTCAGGCAGGAACTGTCTGTGGGAGGCAGGACTCCGGGCAGACCTTGGTCTAACTGTGGAAGGCTGAGGGTCGCCTGCTGGGCAGTCCAGGACATCCCTAGGGGACCATCTCCAGTCCGGTGTCTGTCCTGCAGGAGTTGGGCTGTGTTCTCTGTGCCTTGTCTGGCTTACATGTTCCCATGTTGGCTACAGGAGACTCAAACCCAGTCCCCAAGGGCAGCCCCTGGGTGCATTTGTTCTTCAGAATTGGGCTGAAAGAGCTCTGTTAATTGGACTTAATGAAATTAAGCATGGACAAAAATGAAGAAATGTAACAAACGGGTCAGTGGTGGGAACTGCTCCATGCTGGGAGTCTGCTGAGCATTTGGAAGGCACTGCTTTCTAGGTACAGCTTTCTCGGGTTTCAGCCTTTACTGCCCACAGGTAAGCCCCTCTCCTGCACCCCCTCCCCTGCACCCTCTCCCCTACACCCTCTCCCCGGCCTGCTTCCGCCCAGGCAGGGCACTGTCTGGAACCACCATGCCAGGGCAGAACTTGTGATGGGAAATGGGAATGGCACCCCCGCAGTTCCAGAATGCAGAAAGGCCCCCGTTGGATGGTCTGTGCCACTGGCACAGAGGAGCCTCCTGGTTTCCAGGGGAGGTGACCTGGGACCTGCAGGATGGAGCGGCAAAGGCTTGGCTGTGGGACACGGGGGCCAGTCTCTGGCTACTGGTGTAAAGTCATGTGCTCAGGTTACATGGGAAGAACTACTGGTTTATCTATTAACTCTTCGCATGAGACGCCCATTGCTTCTCTTCCTCTGAAGGGTAAGGAAGAAAATGGCATGCCACATCTCTTCGGAGAGTCTCATTGGTGTAAGGAGGTGTTCTATTAGCAGGTGTGGCTCCAGAAATTTTACCAAAGGTGTGGTGATAGAGGCCAAACCTTCTAGGTGTAGGGAAAATGAAATGGAACTGAGATGACCTGATTGTATTGGTGCCGGAAAAAGAGAAAAGTCTGCTGTGGCTTAAAACTGCAGTTGGAGTCAGCTTTACTGGGCTTGCAGAACGAAGCGGGCAGAACCAGCCACGTCTGTGTACCGACCGAGTACGCAGGGCAAAAGGGCAGGCTTCCCAGTCATGTGGTGTGGGAGGAAGATGGAAAAATACAGGAAGGAAACTGAGTTGCTTTAGGTAAGATTTTCAAGTAATCTGACCAAGTGAATTATGGGGTCCCTGTCCCTTCACCTGCAGCATGGTTTTGAGGCCACTGACACTGGGCGGTTGCACAGCTACGCACTCACTGGTGCCAGAGCCCCCTCAGGTCCAGAAGATGCCTCAGACCTCAGCTTCTGCTCTGAGCAGCCTCCCATTAGCACGCCCTCTCCCCTCCAGAGCTGTGAGGTGGGTGGGGGTGCCTCCTCTCTGCATCCACAGGCAGGACAAAGTGCTTCTAAGCTGTGTCCCCCCTTGGGAAGTGGCCCCCACTCAGCCTGGGCACAGGCCCCCGTGACTGTGGGAGTCTGCTGACTGGCAGAGGAACAGGCTGGCCAGGCACCAGCCCTGCCAGGAAGCACAGGGGGCAGCTCCGTGCTTTGTTGCAGCAAAGGCAGCCATGGATGTTTAGGGACAGAACACCATGCTGCCGAGCATGGGCCGGACCAGAGAGGCAGAGGGGCAGCTGGGCCACCCAGAGCCTTCCTCTCAGCAGATTGCGCCAGGATGTTCTGGCTGCCCAGGCCTGTCCTCTGCCTCTCACAGCCCCACATGTGTGGGGTGTGAGGAGATTATCTCAGCCCGTGGTCTCTTGGACTCCTGAAGCCAGGGGCTGAGCAGTGCTGGCACCGCTCACTCTGGCAGAGGGCTGGGGCTGTGCGAGGGGGGAGGGTGTGGGCCCTGCAGGAGCACCTAGGCCCCAGGTGTCCCTGAGCTGGGGTGCATGCCCCCCTGCATTTACCGCGGAGGCCTTGTAGGTTGTTGGGGTCATGGGAAATTCTTCAAACGTCTTCATCCTGGAGGCGCCCTGGGTCTGCGCCCCTCTGGCCAGGCTCCCGGGAAAAGCCACACAATTGTAGTATCTGTGGGGAGCAAACAGAAAGTGCTGAAGATACTCACCCCGGGGCCCTCCAGAAAGTCGGGCCACCTCTCCCACCTGGTCTCCTGCTGGGCAGCACCCAGGCCTGGGGCTGGAGCTCTGCCCTGGCTCCTCCCTGGCACCCTCCCACCTCTCCGCAGAGGATGAAACCTGAGGCCACTGTGGGGAGGGTGCAGAGGGGAGCGAAGCCGCCAGCCGGGCAAACGGGGAGGCCTCCACCCCAGGATGGCCGCCCTGCGCACAGCAGGCAGTCCGAGGGCTGCAAGCCCCCACCTGGTCAGCACGTGCACACGGGTGTGAGCATTTGCGTGTGTGAATTTGCATGCACACATTTGCGTGCACTATGCCATTGGTGGAAGGAGCCTGGCAAGAACCAGCGGGCCCTTCCTGTCCCCAGGCCTGGCCCTGTTCCACACAGGGGCAGATGGGCAGGAGTCTCAGGACCCTCCTCAGCAGGGCCAGCGGGAACGGGGAGCACAAACAGCTGCCGAGAGGGACCTCTGGGACCCCAGACTACGTCTCAGTCACGGGCTCCAGTTAGTGGGGGCCCGCCCTGCTCCCAGGGTCTCTGTCAGTGGCCCTGGGGACTCATTGCCCCTCCCTTTTCTCCTCAGGCGAAGTGGAGCTAGCCTGGCCACCGCGCCCCAGAAGGACAGTCCCTCTGAACTGGAGATTGGGGGCAGAGGCTGGGAGTGCAGGGAAGACAGAGGGTGGACAGAGGGGCCGAGGGGCCACAGCTGGGGGCGAAGTGGAGGCCGTGGGCCTGCAGGGCTCTGAGGCTGACTGGGGACGGGGTGCTCTGCCACCAAAACCACTCTGCAGTTGGACTTGGCAGAGAGCAGTCTCTCCAGTCCTTGAAGTTTGCTTTTTCCCTGATGACTAATGTGGATAAGAGATACCATGTCCACACTGTCCTCTTCCTACCAGGGGAACCCCTGGACCTGGGGAGTGTGGCTGACCTGGCGGCCACGCTGTGCTGGAGCGGGGTCGGCCAGCTGCCCTCCTCAGCTGCCTCAGCCTTCACAGCATGCAGGGCAGTGGTGGACGCCTTCCAGAAGCTGCCTTCCTCTAGGCTCAAGCTGCAGGGCACCTCGTGGACTTCCTCTTCCTCCTCCTAGGGGCAGGAACCAGAGTGGTGGCAGGGGCAGGGCCACCGTGGACCCCAGCCACCCAGGCCCTCAGGACTGCCGGCATTCTGGCCAGAGAAGGGCTGGGCTCTGAGGGCTCAGAGGGGGCTCAGCCGGAGCGCCTTCTCCAGGATGCCCAGCTCTGCCACCCAGGGACCAGCACCAGCACCTCCCGCCTTCTTCTTGAGATACAACTGAGCACTAAGTGCCCTGGGGCAGGAGGTCTCTGGGCCCTGCTCCAGGCCCCAGAGCGCCAAGGCCCCATGTGCCCAGGGGAGGGACACATGAGGCGAGGGCAGGTGCAAAGGAACAGGAGGTGGGGCTGTTGGGGAGTGGGGGAAGGAACCTATCACTTCACTCAGAGTAAGGAACTCCTTGAGGGCCAGGAGGAGCTCTGACCCTCCGCCCCCAAATGCTGGCCAGAGACTGCTGCAGCAGGATGTGGCTAAGAGGGGCTCACCTGTGGGCCCCCGCTCAGAAGCAGGTCCCCCAGCATCTCCACCAGCTCAGAGAACGCAGGCCGCTCTCTGGGGTCTCCAGACCAGCAGCTCAGCATGATGCGGCGTCTGCGGGAAAGCGTGGCTGGACTGGGTATGAGGGACCGCACCCTGCACCAGCAGACCCAGCCGCCTCCCCAGCCTCACACCCACTGCACCTGCCCCCAGGGCTCAGGCACCCACTGTCCCTCCTGCCTTGGGGGAAGAGAGGAGGAGAATGAGAGACTGCCTGCCAGCCTCCATTCCCATGCCCACCTGCACCAACTCCCTACTCCTGCCCCCTGCCTGCACGCCCCGTTCCGCCCCACCTCTCCTGACGCCCAAAGCCTGCTTGGCCAGCAGGGACTCACATGGCAGGAGAGGCCAGTTCTGGGGCCTTCATCCGGGTGCCCTCTTTCAGCTGCTGGCAAAACTCCTCGTTGATCTGCACCCCAGGGTATGGGGAGGCTCCTGGCAGCAGGAATAGGGGGTGCGTGGGTGGGAAACAGGTAGCTGCTGCTCCACCCAGCTTCCCAAATCGCTCTGTCCTGGCCACCATGGTGGGTGCTCATCCTGCAGCTCCTGAGGGGCCTGGGCAAGGCTCTCCCCAGCCCCAGGGCAGTGTGGCATTGCCCTGCCCACGAGGCTTACAGTGGGCACTGGTGCTTTCCAGCCGTATCAGCAACAACAGGGCTCCTGAATCACCAGGGGCCTCGGGGCCTCTTGGTCTCCCTCTGCCTGCCCACAGCAGGCCATGCGGCAGTGCAAGTCGGGCTGCTCCCACCTTTGTGTGAAGCCCCGCACAGCTCCCCTTAGACGGAAACTCCAGGTCCTCGCCCAGCCCGGAACAGCCCAAAGGAGCTGCCAGGGCCACCTTTCCTCCCTCTCACTGCATCTATTGACCCTGGCCCTGCCTGCCTCCTATACTCAGGGACCATGGCCCTGGCCGCTGTCCTCCCGGGCCCACCTGCCTCTCTGTACCCCTTCACCAGCCCAGCCTCCCAGGCCCCTGGCTCACAGCACCAGTCCTCCCTGGGAGCTCCGTGCTCTCCCTTCAGTAAAAGCGTTCATCTCACTAGTTCACTGCTTGCTCCCTCCACCCCCAGTGTAGGGGCCTCTTCATCCTGGTGCCTGGGGGGCCCAGGCTCCCACATGGGGCTTGCATAAGCAGGCGAGCCCTCAGAGTGAGCCCCAGACAGGTGAGAGGGGTAATCCCCACAGCAGGTGAGGAAGCAGCAGCCACATCCCCACAGCAGGTGAGGAAGGGCTCCGTGGTGGAGAGAGACTGTGGAGGACCTGTTGGGCCTCGCCCGGTGCCCTCCAAAGGAGCTAGGGTGATCCACCTGGGTGGGTCGCAGGGGCTCTCAGAATGACTAGGGCGGAATGCCCCAGGCTGCCCAGGCCCCTGCACCACAGGGCTGGTGGGGCTTGGAGCCTGAGATCCCGCCGGTCCCCACCCCGAGCCCTGCTCTGCACTCACCCAGGGAGAAAATCTCCCAGAGCAGCACCCCAAAGGACCACACATCACTCTGCGTGGTGTACACCTTGTCGAAGATGCTCTCGGGAGCCATCCACTTCAGGGGCAGCCGGGCCTGCAGGCAGCAGAGGAAGTGTGGCTCCTGATTCTCGGTTCTGTCCCCAGCCCCCTGCCTCAGATGCTCCAAGGGTCACTTGGGTCCCTGCAGGTCCTCTGAGCTTCCCTGTAGACAGCAGGGCATGCCCCCCACCCCGCCACCGTCCAGAGGCCTGTGGCCCACACTCACACTGCCTTTGCGCACATAGTCGGGGTCCTTGTAGATGTCCCGGGCCAGGCCGAAGTCGCAGATCTTGACCACGTCGCTCTCTGACAGCAAGATGTTCCGAGCAGCCAGGTCTCTGTGGATGCACTAGGGGCACGAGCCCGTGGAAGGGTGGTCAGCAAAGGCCCCTGGGGCAGGGTCATGGCCACGGCCATGCTGAGGCCCTGCTTCTTCCACCCTGGATCTCTGGGCACCCCCAGGACTCGCCGTGCGGGGGGCTCGTGGAGGTTTTGGGACAGCGGAGGAGGCTGTGAGGCAGGACAGACTCTGATTTCACATCCAGCTCTGCTGCTGACTGGCTGGAAATCCCAGGGAGTCATTTCCCCACCACGTGGACTCGGTTTTCTCCACCAAGTGGGAGAAATGCACCTCGACCTCAGGGTCATTGTGGAGGGAGCTAGGACCGCTCACGTCATGGCGTGCCGGTGGGTCCCCTTCTCCCCTCTGAAGGGCCTGCGGGGGCAGTCACCTTGCGGGAGGCCAGGAACTCCATGCCTCGAGCCACCTGGAAACTGTAGCAGACAAGGTCTTCCATGGTCAGCGGGCTCAGCCATAGGTCCTCGGCTGTATAAAGGAGCAAGGCGGGCTCAGGGGGATCTCTTCCATGATCCCCAAACTCCATTTACCACCCCAAAGGCTGTTCACCCAGCCCTCGCTGCATCTCTTCTGGCACTGGCTAAAGAGCTGTGGGCCCTCTCCCCGCCTCAGCCTGCACTCTGCCACCCCCACTACTTCCAGGTCAGCGAGCACTGTTGCACCACTGGACCCTTGCACCTGCTGTATCTGCTCCACCTCCCTGTCTGCAGGGCAAACTCCTGCTCATCCAGTGAGGCCCAAAGCAAACCTTAAAAGCTTCTATGGAAACCGCCCCCGAGTGGTCCTGCTTTCCTACTGCGAACCCATTACCCCTCTCACATGCAAGTCCTGCCAGGAGGGCCCCAGGCCAGCTTATGCCACTGTCCCCTAACCATGCATGAGGTATCGTGGTGCCTGCCACATCTTGGGCAAGAGGAAGCCAGGCTTTTACCTTCTGGGGCCGGAGGGTCCCGCTCTGCCCTGCCCTTGCCCGTCAGCAGCCTCGTAAAAAGTGCCCTTTCACTGCTCCTGGGTTGCCGCCTGTCAGCTCGAGCGCCTGCCACCATGGCACGGAAGCGCCTTCGCTGCTCGGAGGATTTCTCCTGCGATACACAAAGTGGGTTCGAAGGGGGGCCTGCCACCTACAGCAAAGGCATCACCCCAGCCCACCTTGGCACCCCGCTGTCTCACGGCAGAGCTCTGGCCCTTGGAGGGTGCCCACTTACCGCATAGGGGCTGAAGGCCTCCCTCTTGGCGCGTAAAAAGTTGGAGAGGTTGCCGTATTTGCAGAACTCCACGATCACCATGAGGGGCCCTGGGGCGGGGCGGGGCGGGGCAGGGCAGGAGCTGAGTGTTTGGGAAGCCAGGGCGCCGGGAAGGGCTAGCACCGCAGCAACATCCCTGCCCGCCAGCCCTCCTCCACCCCAAGCACCCACAGACTCAGTGCTCCGAGGGCCTTGCCTCCCATGCAGGGCGCTCCAACCTCGTACCGTTAGGCTTGGTGCACGCCCCTAAGAGGTTGACCACGTTGAGGTGGTTGCCGATGTGGATTAGGATCTTTAGCTCAGACATCAGCGCGCGGTGCTCGCTAGCGGTGGCGCCCTCTGGAGGAGACACAGGGGCTTCGCGTGGTGCCGGGTCGCCCGCCTCGTCCCAGTCCCAGCGCTTAACTAAGGCACCTTCAGCGCTCTTGTGGGGTGGGGGGCGCAGGGTGCCCAGCACTGCCCAGCCGCCCCCGTGAGGCAGGAGGTTCAGGTGGGGTTGCGAAGGATGACTCAGCCCTGAGCCCCAGGCCCGGCTCGGACTCCCAGGGACTCCCCTGTAGAGCCTTGTGTGAGACCCTGGCTCTGAGCCTCAATTTCTCTTCCTGCACCACATCGCTACCAGCACACCCGGAGCTGCTGCTCCTCCCCTGCTCAGCGGCCCCTCCCTCCACTGGCCGAACCCACACCTTTCAGCATTTTCACGGCCACAGTGTCACAGCTGCTGCCTTTGTTGATTCCGAAAGCGGAGGCTTCCACCACCTTCCCGAAGGCCCCGTGGCCCAGCACTCTTCCTGTGGGGACAGGGAGCCGAGTCCAGGTGAGCTGCATGGAGGTGAGGGTGCAGAGGGACAGAGGCAGCCGGGCAACCGGTGTGGGGGCTGGGGAGGAAGGCCCAGAAGGGGGAGGAAGGGCAGGAGCCCCTCCGCCAAACAGGAAGAGCCTGGGGAGCAGAGCAGGCAGAGGGTGAGGACAGGCAGACAGGAAGCCCTGCATCCTCTCCCAGCAGGTGTGGTGGGCCCACCCTGCTCAGAGCAGCAGGACATGACCCCGGGGGGCCTGGGAACTGGGAGCCCTGGCTGTGGTTCTGGGGGTGCACTCCCAGATGGATAGGTCAGGACAGATGGGGGCCAGGCGGGACTTCCTGGCATGAGTTCTGAGAACGGGTGTATTTCAGGGCTCCGCTTGCTGCCTCCGCCAGGTAGGACAGGGCGGGTGGGGCGCGCTGGGTGCTGGCCTCACCGAGGTGCAGCCGGTCCCGGGGAAACTCCCACTGGCTTGCATCGTAGGACAGGTATTCGCACTGCTCCTCCAGGGGCACCTCCCCGGGGTCCATGATGATGGACAGGTAGCCGGTCTTGATGTCCGCGTGGGCTGGCTGGGGGTCGGGGTGGGGACAGCTCATTGGTTGGGCCCTACCTCCGTGGCTTGGGTACAACGCAGCCCAGGGCAGATGGGACTCAGTCAGGGAGAAGACAGTGGGACAAACCAGCTCTGGTCCCATAAGAGCCCAACAAGGAGGGGTCAGGGCAATTTCCAGGGAGGCGAGGGTGCAGGGTATCTCACGGGCTGGCCCAGGTGGAGAGAAGCCCCGTGAGGAGCTGGGGAAAGGAGTGCCTACCCTCCTCATGTTACAGAAAATGACGAGGAGGAGGACCCAGAAGAAGACGGCGATGACCCCGGTGCCAACGAGGATCACTATCTCCATGCTGCCTTTATCGTCGGAGCCTGAGTGAGCAGACGTGACCGTGTGTAGAGGGGGCGACAGCCCCTCCGCGCGAGCGCCCCCTTCTGGCGGGCACAACTTCAGGGGGATGGCCACAAGAAGGCACCAAGCGAGGGCGGGAGGTGGGCGGAGGCGCGCGAGGGCAGCCCGGACCTTCCACGGCCACGCTGGCGGAAGAGTTGACGCAACCCTTGGCGTTACACACGCTGCAAAGGTAGCGGCCCGCGTCCTCCTCACGCACGCGCTGGATGCTCAGCTTCTGGTTCGAGTCCGCCAAATCGATTCCTGCAGGAGGCGGGTTGTGCGTTCAGGTTCAGATGGGTCTGGGGCTCTGACCTCCCGAGCCTCTGCCCCACCCCACCCGCCTTTGGTAGGCTCCGCCCCCTACCGGACTCTTCCTCCAGCAGTCGCTCATCTTTGTACCACAAGATGCTGGGCACGTGTGTCCCAGCCACCCGGCACCGCATCTCCAAGGAGTCGCTCACGTTCACCAGGAGGTCGGTCAAGTTCTGTGCAAGCTTCGGGGCTTCCAGGGCTGGGGGCGGGAGTCAAGAGGAAACTAAGTGGAATGCAGAAAGCCAGAGGGCCCAAGGAAGGGGCCTCCAGAGAGCAGAGAGCTGGGTGGGAAGGCGAGGCTGTGCACATGGGTGGCCGCCCGGCGCCTGCTGGGCTGGGGGAGAAGGCTATGTGGGAAGCACTGCCGTTTCCCCCACCAGCCCTGCTCGCCTCACCCTGCACCGACAGGTACTTCTTGTGGCAGTGCTTGTCCTGGCTGTGCCGGTCCTGCACCTCGCACACGTAGTCGCCCTCGTGCTCGGGCGCCACACGGGGGATGATCAGACTGAGCGTGGTGTGGCGCGCCCCGGGCGCTGCCTCCTCCAGGCTGGCGGCCAGTGGTGTGGCAAACAGGTGCACGTTCTTGCAGTCGAGCATCAGGGGGTTCCCGTGCGCGTCGTGCAGCGTGGACAGGTTGAGGCGGTACCAGCGCAGATGCTCGTAAGTGTAGTTGTCTGCCTGACAGCTGAGGCGCACCGCCTGGCCCTCCAGGGGCTCTTCCGATGGCTCCGATTGGATGCTGAAGCCGTCGGGGATGGCTGCAGGGGCAGGAAGAACCACGGTGACTCTGCACCAGCGATATGGTGGCTCATCTGCCAGGTGCTTGCTCCTCGTTTCTCATTGGCCTTTGGGCTCACTCAGCTCTCAACCAAGGGACACCACCTCCCCTCACTGACCACCGGCGGTCACAGAAGTCAGCCCCACCAGCTGTCCTCATGCCTGCCTCCCCCCATCACCTCTCCTGGACATGCCCCACCCACCCCAGCTGCTGCCCCACTTCTCCCAGTGGGCTCCTCCTTCCCGGGCTTAGAGGAGGCCCCAGTCTTCATCCTGCCTTGCTGTTGACCACACCCCACCACTGCCCTGTCCTTGACACATTCTCACTGTCTCAGCTTTCCCTGAAGCTTTTGCACTCTGATTTCCTCTGGCCACTCCTTGTCAGGCTCCTGTGGGCGCCTCTCGCCGCCACCCCCAGAGTGTCCTCTCTGGCCCCATCTATCTTCTGGGTCCCCCACCACACTCCTAGGCCCAGTGACCTCCCTTTTGTCAAGTTCTTAGCTTCCTGAGGTCTCTAACATGTTAGAAAATCTGAGGAAACTAGGGACCTTCTCCCAGGGCAAAGCACACTGATGCACCACCTTCTTCAGACCCAGGGTTTGGGAGGGGGTGGGGAGAAACAGGACAGTACCCGGGGGGAGGCCCCTCCAGGGCTGAAGGCAGAGAGGGTGCTACTGTCCCCCAGGGGACTGGCACCCAGTCCATATGCCATGGTCGGCAAGTCTGTCCCTCCCGCCCAGATCTCTCTCCTGGGTGCCCCACGGTCACCAGACTTAAGTGGGCCCCAGCCCGGTCTCCTCCTCTTCCAGGCCTGCTCTCCTCTAGCGCCCACCTGCTCCCTGACACCCGCCCCCCCCCCCCGGGGCACTCACTGGTCACGTAGAAGTAGATGAGCCGCTCGTCCTGGCCCACCTTGTTGAAGACCACGCACTTGTACATGGCGGACATGTTGGCGTACTGGATCACCAGCTTGCTCACCGTCTGGGCAGAGCACAGGCCGAGAGTCCGTCTCCTGCCCCTACCCTCCCCTTCTGCAAGGAGGCGGCTGTGCCCACCAGGCATGGGGGAAACTGAGGCTCTGAACCGCAGGTGACAGAGCTCAGAGGCAGGGCCCGGAACGTATAGAAGAGGAAGTGAGGCTTCGGGCAGCAGAGGCCAGGGGTGGGGCGGGGAGGGCAGTGATCCTCGGAAAGGCCAGGCGACAGTGCTGTGGATGGCTGGCATCGCAGTGGATGGGGTCAGAGGATGGCCACAGGCAGGGCCAGAGAGAATTCTGGCTGTGGATGGGCTCAGGTTGTGGCCATCAGGTTGAGGAGGGGACAGGGGCCTGGAGGTGCCAGGTCAGTTCCAGCCAGGGTCAGCAGTCGGTCTATGGCCTAAGATGAGCGGCAGGTCCCTACTGGGGGCCTGTGTGATGTGTGCATGCCGGCCCCCGGGCTGCCCCCGCCACCTGTGGTCCCGGAGCCCTGGGCAGAGGCAGGGGGAGGCTGGGCCCTAGACTTCCAGAAGGACTCTGGCCTGGGGCAGTAGGAAGCTTGGAAACGGGAGGAGAGAGGGCCCTAAGCCCTGCCTACCACCCCAAGATGCACGCCGCCCCCCCAGCCCACTCGAAGCTGGGCACTTCCTGGCCAGGCCTGGAACAGGAAGAGGCTCTGGAGGTGTGCAGGAAAACAGGACGTGACTGTAGGAAGTGGGTGCCTTTGTTCGGTCCCCTCCCCCCCCCCTCCCCCCCGGCATCTTCTAAGCATTGCCCGCAAGGCTGGGCCAGGGGCTCGGCAGCTTTTGGTAGGGACCAGGCCAACCCCCAGCCTGGATCCCGTGGGCAGCTGGAGGCCATGGCCTGGCCAGGCAGCCTTGAACCCTATCTTCCTTGTTTGGGAAGCAGCTGGCCCTCCCCGCACACTCAGGCCGGGAGCTGAGGCCCGGAGATGCTCCCTGCAGAGCCCTGACGGCCTGGTGGGCGCCACGGAGGCCAGGACTGGACCCCCCTTACCCCCACTCTCCTCCTCTCCTGCCAGGTGGTGGCTCGGCTGGTCCCTACCTTGTTCTTCCCCTCCACAAACTCGGTCCAGGAGTCCAAGCTCTCGATGGGGTTCACAGCGTCCTGTGTGGTCACCTCCCTCCAGTCCCGGCACTGCAGCATGCGGTCCCGCTGCTGCCGCCGGCTGCTGGAGACCAGGGTGCACAAGGCCTGTCAGCGTCGTGGCAGGGAGGGGGCGTGTTGTCACGCTCAGGGTCCCCTCCTACTCTGTGGTGGGTAGGTCTGCCTTCGGCTGGGGGGAGCAGGGGCGCAGAGCCACTGGCTTCCGGAACACTCTCACTCTGTGCGCTCAGGGCCCTATGACTGTCCTGCAGGGGCTTCCAGACACTGCCTTCCAGAGGGGGCCAGGGCAGGACGCGTGGCACCGGGGGCGGCTCTGTGGCCCCCTCCTCGCATGTGCCCCTCCTGCAAGGTCTGCCTAGACCCCCGGGGGCAGCAGTTAATGCCCCTGCCCCACGAAGCCCTGTCCCTTCCTCCCCCCACAGACAAGGGGTCTCCTGCTAGGGTCTGGACCCCCAAAGGAGGCTCTTCTCTGTCCTGAGCAGAGCACAGTGGCCAGGGCAACTGTCGGTTGGTACCGGACATCAGAAGGAAGCAAACTTGTAGGCACCAGCTGTGACTCATAGCCTTGTGATCCGGAAGAATCTCTTGTGAGCCTTGGACATTGGGGGCTGGCTCAGACCCACGGCCACCCCTGCTGAGCTTCCCTCACTGACCACATCGGGACCACAGCCCCTCCCTCGTGCCGCTGCCCCGTCTCCTCCCTTGGGTCCCAGCTAACACCCCTCCCCAACCGTGACCCTCCAACCTCCTTGTGATAATCTCTTGCTAAATGGCAAACAGGCTCTGACACTCCCGCTCAGCACCCTTCCCTGGCTCCCTAGCGCCTTCCCAACCACAGCCCACCTCTGCACCCTCTTCTCCTGTGCCCTGCTGCCCCCAGCCTGTCCTGTTGGTGCCCCCTTAGGTCTAAGGGAGCATGGCCCAGCAGGTGGGCAGGCTCTGCTGCTGAAAGCGGTGACCTTGGGGAAGTCACACCCCTTCTTGGACCCTCAGTGTCCTCCTCTGTAAGGGCTGGGGGTAAGCGCTACGCAGAGGAGCTCATGAGCGTGGGCGAGCTTGGTATGCCACGCCTACGCTCAGTCCAAGTCTCTGGACCGTGGCCAGTTCCACCTGCCCGGCAGGAGGTGCCCTCCTGGACCAGTGGCATTGCCCCGGTTTCTCTCTGACGACACCAGTAAGTGCCATCCATGTGGGAGGGCTGGTCTGACAGATGTGGAGAGGCTCTGAGCCTTGCTGGGATGGATGGCATCAGGGGCTGGTTCCAGTGCAATGGAGACAGGGTTTGAGTTTAGAGCGGGGCTCTGGGAGAGGTGCGAGCCGTGGGTCACGGCTGTGGCTGCAGACAGGGCTGGGAGGCAGGGTGAATGGGCTGCAGCCCCACTCACAGGCTGCGCTGGGCGAAGGTCTTGCAGGGTGTCCACGGCCTCCAGTGCCACTGCACGCTGAGAGGAGGGGGCACCCCGTGGGCAGTGCAGGTGAGGGCCTGGCGGCTGCGGTGGGAATAGATGCTCGGGGAAGAAGCCTCCTTCTCGTGGATGCTGGGGGGCACTAGGAACACAGGCAGGCAGCGGTCAGCCGTCCACCTGACCACGCCCACATGCCCACTGGCCCACCTGCCTGTCCCACCTGCCCCTACCATTCACCACCAGTTCCAGACTGATGTTGCACTTCAGGCCGGCCACAGAGTTCCGCAGGGCAAGGGTGTAGATGCCGGCACTGGCCTCAGTCACCTCTTTGAGCACCAGGGCATGAGGACTATGGCGCCCCGGCACAGCCTTCCTGTCCTTGTACCTGGCCAGGGAAGGGAGTTCAGGTGCTGGGCAACCCGTGCAGCCCCACCCCTGGGTACTGGCTCCCTGCCATGCCCCGGCCCCCACAGCCGGGAGGTGCTGTGGGGAGGCAGCCCCCCAGGGTAGCCTGGGAGGCTGTGGGGTGCAGGGCAGGGCACTGACTCTGCTCTGGGGTGCAGATGGCCTAGAGACTTTGGGGGTGTCTCCAGGTACCAGTACGACCACAGCAGGCTCAGGAACACAAGGTCTGCGACGGCAGGCTCTCTCTCAACAGCCCTGCAGGGCTTCCACGGGGAGTGAGTCACCACTCAGTGCAGCTGCCTTCTCTGGGGCCTGCCTGTGGCTAGGGCCAGCCTCTGGTAGCCGGGCTCTGAGGCCCAGGCCAGGAGGGTCCTGCCCGCCTTCCAAATGGGCTCTGTCTCTTTCTCACAGGCTTCAGTGGTGCGTGCAGTGAAGGAGGGGAGGTACACTCCCCGAGCACAGCCTGGACCCTTACCTTGTGGGAGCCCTGGTTCGCCCTCCCCTGGCTCTGTGCCCCCATCCCTCCTACATGTGGTCAAGTACCCACTCAGCAGACAGGCCTGTCCTGGGGACCAGCAGGGCCCTTGGCCTTGTCTCTGCTGCCTGCTCACTGCACTCAGGTTTCCATACTGACTGTCTGTCTCCCCCATGGAGCAGTCCCCACTCAGGCAGCACCGTCCTGGGTGTGCGAGGCCAGAGAGACACCGGAGAGGCACAGACCTCAGGCAGAGACCAACAGCGAGGGGGACACAGGGGCCCTGCTCTCAACTGGGAGGGTTGTGACTCCCTAGGGTCACAGGGCAGGGCAGCACCAAAGCCACTCGGCCCGAGGGCTCTGGTGCAGAGTCCTGAGTTTGCCAGCCCCTGCCCCCCCACTGCACCCTTGACCTTGGCAAAGCCCCTCACTGCCTCATCTGAAAACAGAGGATGGAAGTGCACCTTCCAGCAGGGGGCGTGCCTGAAGTCAGGCACTTAGCGTCAGCCTCCTGCACTTGGGGTCGGCGCACCCTGGGGGCACTTTGGGGCCTGTCTGTCCACTAGATTTCCATCCATTCGCTCCCTCATGACCATCGCACACCCAGAAGAGGGGGCTGCTGCCGGGCTGCAGTGTCCACTGGTGCCCTGGCAATGTCTGTGAGCCGCAGGGCTGGCTGAGCTCTTCTGGGAGGAAGATGTCAGCCAAGTGAGAAGAGAAAGGCCAGATGTGGCGGGAACAGTGGTGTGCAGCCAGCTGTCTGCAGACCAGGCCTGGGCAGCCCTTGGTGCAGCAGAGCCAGCCCCCCAAGTGGGACAACCCGATGGCCTCGGAGGGCAGGGGAGAGGGCCCCAGGGGTCTTCAGGAGGCTACACCTGTGAGGGAGTTCTTATACCAGGGGTCCCCAATGGACCCCGAAGTCTGTGGCCTCAGAGGCCGGGTCGCACCCAGCCCCGTGCCCTCCCAGGAGAAGCTGTGTCCAGCCTCCGGCCAGCGGACTGGGCTGCCGGCTGAGAGCACCTGGAACCTCTGCTTGCCCAGATCCAGGCTGCCTGAAGAGACTGTTCTGCCTGAAGGGGGTGCCCCATGCTGGGAAAGGTGAGGCTCCAGGCTGGGCAGGGCCTCCCAGCAGGCTCTGAGCTCAGGCAGCAATGGTTCCCCCTTTCCTGGCCTCTGCTTCCTCCTCTGTATGATGGGGTTGGGGAGACCTGATGTCCCAGGGGGGACCACTCAGGTGACGGGAGGGTGCAGGGGGTGCTATGCCTTCCCAAGGCCTGGGGGAGCTCCCCTGAGGGGCTCTTGCTGGCGCTCGGCATCCCCTCACTCTCAGGCCACAGACTGAAGCCTGTGGGCCTCCTCAAGGCCCTTCCGGTCCCCGTGTTGGGGCCTGGCGCCACGGCAGTCTGTGGAACCCCCATGGCGTCTCCGAATTTCTAGACAGGAGGGCCCTGGGGCGGCAGCTAGTTCAGAGTGAGGCCGAGGAGGCCTGGAGCCATTGCTCTGGGTGGCAGGGCCCTCAGAGGCATGGAGCGGTTGCAGGAAGCAGTTAGGTAGAGTCCCATGTTGACCCGCCACCCCCGCATGGAACGGGGTTGGGGGGGCCGCACCGACAAGCACTCTCAGTTCAGCAGCCTCCAGGGCCAGCCTTCCCACTGGCTGAATGATCGCACTGTCAGCACGTTCCTTTGCGTGTCTGCACAGCGGTCCCCACGGGCTCTCAGGGCGCTGCCCTTCTCACCCCAAGGTTAGCTCTCGAGCTAGGCCTGGCAGGTGGTGAGGGGCAGGAGCCAGGACTGTACCATTGGAACTCCGGCGGGGGGTACGCTGCCAGCTTCACGGGCAGCTTCACCAGTGTGTCTCCAGCAGTGGCTTCCAGGATGGGACCTTTGAGCCACTCGACGCTGATGAAGGGCTTTTCTGCAGGACAGGAGGCATCGGTGTGAATCCAGGGCCCCCACCACTGCCCGGGCACTCCCCGTGTGGCCCCACACCCAGAGGACAGACACTTGGGGACCGGGGCTCCTTCTGCCCACCAGGTGTGGAGACCCAGCAGGCTGTGCACTCAGCCCCTCTTCCCTGGGGCTGGACTCCACATTGCTTGGTGCACTATGACTTCTGACCCTGGGCCCAAGCTGCACAAGGACCCTTGCTCCCCAGGCTTGAAGACTGACTCCCGGTCCATCCAGGCCCTGCGGGGCACGCAGAGCCCAGCCAGGATGTACCGTGCACGATGACCTCGGTGCTGTCGTGGAACAGGTGGATGCCATTGTTGGCCTTGCACGTGTAGGTGCCCAGGTCCTGCTGGCTGACATTGTGGATGGTCAGGATGCTGGAGAGCTCCGTGTGAGTCTGCTGGGTGCGCCGCTCTGGCACCCACTTCCCCCGCTCGGCCTGCCCAGGGAGGTCCAGGGTCAGAACAGGCAGGCTCTGGCAAAGCTGACCGCTGAAGGCACACACCAGCCCAGCCAGCACTGGCTCTGGGAGCCTGGGACCCAGGCCCAGAGTTGTCCTCAGGGCAGAAAAATTTCCCCCTCAGACCAGGGCGCCCAGGGCAGAGCTCAGGCTGCACCTTCTCTCTGCAAAGGCCAGTGTGTGCCAAGCCAGGGCGGTGTGGGCAGTGATGGGGACTCCTGGGGGTGGCTCAGGCACAGCCCCTGGTGGAGCTGCCGGCCTTACCTGCTTCCCTGGGTAGTCCCAGTCGAAGGTGACGCCGGAGTTGAACTCAGCCCACACGGTGCAGTTCAGGACCAGCTTCTCCCCCACTAGCAGCTCTGTCGACTTTTTGGGGAACAGCTGGATGTCATAGAGCTCGTTGCCTGGCAACACATAAAGAGTGACCCCCAAGCCCCTGGCAGGACGGAGCACAGAGTGCAGGGCACTCGACGAGACCAGCTATGGCACCCACAGCCCCATCACCCGTCACTGGGGGTGGGGGTCCCCGCCTTCCTCCTGCGGTCCCCTTCCCAGGACATGGGAGCAGTCACTTGGCCATGACCCTGTGGCCCTGGGCAACCCCCACCTGTGATGTGCACGATGAATGGGTTGGAGTAGAAGGTCTGGCTGCCCCAGGTGGTCTTGCAGTGCACATACAGGGCCTCACGCAGCAGCGGGGTGGGCACCCTCATGCCCAGGCGGTCATCCCATACCACGTCCCGCCCGTCAGGCTGCAGCACTGAGCTTTGCTGCGGAGACACAGCCATCAGCCCCCGGCTGCCCCTTCCTCCTGGCCGGGTGGATGGCTGCGTTTCCCAGGGGGCAGGGCTGGAGTGCTGGGTATCACGGTGGGTGGGCACGGGGCTGTACCGAGCGCAGTGTGACGTTGAGGCCAGGGGTGGACACCAGGCAGGGCACCCACATGGAGTCCTTCCTGTTGACCAGGAGTGTGGCCGGCTTATTGATGAATGGCTGCTTCAAGTCTGCAGAGAGGGAGCAGTTTGTGGGAAGGGCAGGCGGGGCTCAAGCGGCCTCTGAACCCTTGGACCAGGTGGGGGGAGCAGCGGGGCAGTCCCACGAGGTCCACAGAGTGGGGATGGGGGTGCTAGCTGCTGTCTGGGCCTTAGGACTTTGCCCACCCACACTCCTTGCTGGCCACAGGAGCGCACGGGCTGGGCCCCTCACCTCTCACGAACACATAGGTGCTGGCTGCCGTAGTGCCCTCGATGCGGGCCTTGATGTACTTGTAGTAGCAGCTGTAGCTGCCGGTGTCGTTGGCGTGGGCTTCAGGAAGCAGCAGCACCTTACAGTAGGGCTTGGCATCTGTGCCCTCGCAGTCTTGAACTAACCCTGTGTCTTCGCTGTCCTTCCCTGTGGCTGGCACTTCCTCAGCCCCTTTTCCTGTGGCTGGCCAGGCCCACTGGAGGGGGTGCTGCCCCCTGGCAGAGGATATGGAGGTGAAGGGGGGCCCCTCTGCAGTCCTGGGGCCCAGTCTTGCCCACAATATGTCTCACCCAGAGTGCAAGACAGCCCAGTGCTGGGGCACCCAGCACCAGCCCAGTGCCCGGCCGGCACCGGCACCCCAAGTCCCTGCCCGCCACCTGGGCCTCCGTGTGGCAGGCTGGCTTGCAGAGCAGCCTCGGCCCTGGTCAGAGCTGGGCTGCAGGGGGACTGGGCCATCGGGTACCTGGCCTGGGCTGACGGTGGCTGCTGAAATGGGTGCAGAGTGACCTGGTGGTGAGTGGGCAGGGGGTGGCTGGGGCTCAGTGCGGGGTGACCCAGGGGTGGGTGCTGGGTGCCTGGGGCTGCAGGGGCTGCAGCTCCCACACCCAGGCTCCCGGGAGACCCAGGAGCTGGAGACCCAGGTGTCCAGGCCTGTCTGTCCCGGCGAGGGGCTGCCTTCAGGGCTCCCACCACCACCGACTGCCTCAGGTTTGCGGCCTCCTTGGCCTGATGACAGGAGGGACCCAGGCCCTCTGCTCCTCTGGCAGGGGGAGGGCTGAGTACCTGCAGGAGATGGACAGGTTGTCCCCGGAGTCAATGATGTGTGTCTCCTCCGTGATGTTCAGGGTCGGGGGGGTCATGGAGTAGCCACTCACCAGGCCTGGGGTGGGAGATGGGTTGGGGCAGCGATGCGTCATAAGTTCACACGATCATGCCAGTCAGGCGCAGGTCCCTCCCCAGGGCAGGGCCCTGAGCGACTCCACAAGGCTGGGCCAGCCCTGGGCCACCGACTGGCAGGGCCCACCCAGTGAGCCCTGGTGGAGGCCTGGCCTGGGCCCACACCTGCGGTCCTACATGAGCCAAGCTGCCAGCACGATGCTGACAGAGGGCAGTTCAAACCCCGCTTTACACTGGGGAGGCCTGCAGCCTGTCGCCTGGGCCTCGTGACCCCCATGTATCCGCCCAAGGGCCCCTCCCTTCTGAACTGCAGACACACAGCCCCTGCTTGTGAGGGGTTCTCGCACGGTGCAGGCTTTCCCCAAACATGCCCAGAACTGACGGCCTCGCCAACATCTCTCCCCTCAGCGCTGCCTACCTCATGCTCTGCCTGGTCTCAGAGTCCACTTTGTCTTTCCTTGGTTCCTCCAATTGCTGTCCGCCCTCCAGGCCCCTGCTGGCTGCCCCAGCTCTTTCCACCTCCACCTGCCTTGGCCCCCATTCCTCCTACAGGCTTGTCCCCAAACACACAAATGACCCCACTCACCTAGTTGAAAACCCTCCCACAGCCCTCCAGGACCCTGGCCTCCTCACCCACCACCTTCCTGCCAGTGTGATGGCGTGTGTGCATGCGTGTGTATGTGTAAGTATGCACGCCTGTGTGTGTGTCTCCATCTGCAGGCATGAATCTGTGTGTCTGTGGGGTTGGTGTAGATGTGACATGTCTCTGACATGTGTGTGTGCGTGTGTGTGTGTGTGAGAGAGAGAGAGGTCCTGGCATGCTGGGGAGGTCTGGGTCTGGAACCCTGGCAGGTGCATCCTGCCAGGGCCATCCTGAGACAACAGGAAGACAGGACTGGGTGGCTAGAGGCCCTGGGCTCTGTCCTGTCCCTCCCTGCAAGTCCCTGTCCTCCTGGGGGGCAGTGCCCACTCTCTCGCCCCAGCCCCTTTTGTCCCCCCGCCAGTGCAGCTCCTCTGCGCTCCCTTACCCCACTCTAACCCCACACCCCAAACTGCCCTAGAAGAGGCACCTGGGTGGCACCCTCATATACCAGGTCTTATTTCAGCACCCCACAGGCAGTGCCAGGGCTGGGAGGTCCTCATTAAGCATCTGGTCCCACTGTGCAGATAGAAACTGAGGCACCACCACCCTCAGAAGGCAGCCCCTCACTGGGCTGGCACTGTACCTGCCACAAAGCCTGAACCCAGGGCCCCTCCTGGCATCCAGGCCAGGAGCATGGCGCTCCCTGGGGCCCCACAGTGGGAAAGCGGCCCTGGGCTCTGCTCCCAGGTGACTCCTCCATGTGGGTTCTGTGGCCAGACCCACACATCACCAGGTGGGCACCTGGCCTTCCATGCACACCAGCCCCCCACCATGCACCCCCTGTGTCATCGGAGCAGGGGCACCCTGCAGTGGGGAGGCCTTCCTGGGGTTGTGAGGGGCTGGGGAGGGAAGTCTGGAGCAGTGGACAGGGATTAAAGGCACACCGGGCAGACAGCTGGCCTCTGAGCTGTGCAGAGGGGGACACGATGGGCTTGGGGTGGAACCTGTGGGGGTGGAGAAGCTGGCCCTCCCAATGGCCGGCATGTGGCCCCCGGAGGACAGCCTCGGCAGCCAGCGCCCACCTGCCCAGCCCAGGGACTGTGCGTTCCCTGCAGCAACACTGACGGTGTTGCCCTGAGACCCTGGAGGGGGTGAAGGTCTCCCCTTTGGGTGCACATCCAGGCACACACCCAGTACCCCAGCTCTGAAGCTGTGGCAGAGGGCACAGGTGTCGTAGGCTCCTCTTTGCTTCCAAGGTGAAGTGGGCCAGTCAGGCCCCTCCCGTCCACCCACCCCCTCCTCCCCAGCTTCGTCTCTTGGCACGGCTCCGAGAGGTGTCATCGCAAAGGGCCTGGCTTTCCACACCTGGGGGTCTTCCGCCTAGGACACTCGGGCTCCTTCCCCTCGAGAAGCTGTCTCGTCCCTGTCTACCCCGTGCCTCTCTGCCTTACTGGAGCGGTCACTGTTACTTGGACGGTGTGCCTCCTCGGGCCCCTGCTGGGTGGCGGGGTGGGTGAGTGGGTGAGTGGACGGCTAGAGGAGGGGGGCCTGCGGGAGCTCCCTCCCTAGAGGCCCCTGCGCACCAGGGAAGCACCGGCCTGCACTGAGGCTGCACTGCAGGAGAACCACCCACCCTGCTGCCAGCCTCTCACTGTCCCTTGAGTCTCTCCCTTGCTGCCAGGTGCCCTGACCTGCCTAGTGCCCCTGTGTCTTCACTCCTCCCCTGGAACCTGCGTGAGTGGCGTACCTGGCTGTTGGCGTCACTGTCTCCCTGCGTTCCCCCTGCCTTAACTGAGACTGGGCTTTCTGAGGACACCACTGCCCCTGAGGGTTACTGCTCTCCACTGCAGGTCTGACACCGGAGAACTGGTGGCCACCTCCCCTCTCCGAGGGCACCACCCCCGCCCCACTAAAGCTGTCATCGGCTGTTGTCTTGGTCACTTCCCTTCATCCTGTGCTCCCGGCCCTGGCCTCTCTGCCTCAACTTGACTTCAACAGCCACACGATGACTCGCCAGATGACTCGCCAGCGCCCTGGCCTTTTAGGTCCCCATCTCCACTGTCCTCCCCCCACTCCCCGGGCCCCTTGCTTCCTGGGCACACCCCGAACCTGGCCCTCTCCACGCTGCTGTCACTGAGTACTCATCTTCCTGAACGCCGCTCCAGCCCCCACTGGGGAATCCTCCAGCAGCCCCTAAACTCCCAGGCCAGGGACCCCCCCATCGCCACCCCCTCCTGGCATCACCCTTTTCTTGGCACAGCATGGCCCAGGGTCCCTTACTGCCCCTGGCCCTCCACCACAACCCCGGGACGCCACTGTTCCCTTCAGCCACTCAGCACCGCAGACAAAGCCGGAGCCCTGCAGCGCAGCACAGCACAGCCTCCCCTTTTTTTGCCTGTCGGCAGACCCAACCAGGCCCTGGGGCTGCAGTTCGAGGGGATGGGGGGGCTCTCCCGCCCTCTCACCCTGGCCTCCCAGCACCGATGAGGGAAACCATCGTATGGAGCTATCTCACCTTCCCACATGCAACACCCCCCCCCTTCCCGCCAACCCCAGACCCTCTGACCCTCCCTGCCCCAAGGAAGGCCTGGCCTCCCATTAGGCCACCAACCCCAGCCCCTGGGCCTGACTCCCACAGATAACTTCCCCCCCTTCTGACCACCAGCATTTCCCAATGGGATCACCTCCTGTCTTACAGAACTGCAACACCCGGGCCCAGCGTTCCCTTCCCATCACGGCCCCCATCCCCATTTGGTTCGAAGCAAACGCTCTGCTCCCCATTCCTCTCCTCTCACATTTGCTCACCCCCCACTGGGAGGCAGCGCACCCCCCCCCCCAAGACGACCCCCAGGCTCCAGGACAAGGGGCACTGGTGGATGGGGGGGGGCGGGGGGGGGGAGCTGTGAGCCACCCTGCCCTCGCCTCCCCCTCCCCCTCTGCCCAGCCCCAAACTCTGTGGTCTCCCCAGATGGGACAGGAGGCCCGCCTCTCCCACCCCAGCCCTTCTGCCCGTTCCCAAAGCATCTCAGAGCCAGGCCGCTGGCCTCCTGGGGGACGGGGCCTGCCCGCCCCCCACCCCCACGCTTGTCCCCAACATGGCTCCTCGTCCACTCCTCATGTAACTGTCAGTGGGAGTTTAAAAGCGTGCTGTGCTTTCCTACCCGTGGCTTCCTGCTGAACTGCCAGGAAAATCCAAACCCCTGACCTTGGGCTGGCCCTACCCCTCTCCATACCCTCCAAGTCCACTCTCACCTGTGTTCACACCCCCCAGCCCCCGCAGCCTGCACGCTCTTCCACGACCTGCACACCCGCCTGTGGAGCTCCTTCGCAGCCGGCCCGCCCTCGGCAGGCACCTCTCCACCCCAGCCACCTCCCTGCCCGCGCCCCGCACACAGGGCTGCTTCTCGCCTTCCTTCCGCTGAGACAGGACTTCCTTGCTCGCCTCCTCCCAAACCTCAGCGCCCCTGCAAGCACCCATCTCAGCCTCCCGGTTACTCTCTTCATCTTTCTTGTCATAATTAGTAGCGACCTCATTTACTTATTTGTTTCACTTATGTCTTTCCACTTCCTTCACTGGACAGTAAGTTTCAACAGGGTCAGGACAAAGACAGCCCCCTTTTCTCCACCACCCCAGGGCCTAGCATGGCACCTGGTGCAGTTAAAGCTCCATAAATGAGCCTTGTCCACATCTGTTTAATGAGTAAATGGGTAGGTGGATGGATGAACGGACAGATGGATAGAAGGATGGATGGATGGGTGGATAGATGGATGGGAAGGCTGAAGGAAGGGTGGCTAGATGGAAGGACACATGGACGGACAGATGGATAGAAGGATGGACAGACTGATGCCCAGGATGAGTGGGCGAAGGGACAGCTGGGCGGCTGACGGGCTGGCTAAAGAAACTTGCAGGTCTTTCTCTGGGTTGCAACCGTGTCAGACCCCGCTGTTCCTTTGGAAAAGATGTTCCAGGTTTAAGGTCAGGACCCCTGGCAACCTGTGTGCCCAGGTTGCTCCGCAGCTGGGGTAGACTTGGGCCTGAGGGCTGCGGCGCCCACAGGCTCCCTGTTGCCCAGCCCCCACCCACAGCCCCGAGAAGGCGCATCCTTCCTGCCTGGCTGTCATCTGTCCCGTCCCGGCAGTCCTTCCCTTCCCGCAGCAGGAAGCACTGTCATCCTGGCCTCTGCCGCGCTCCCCCTGCCTTCCTCTTCCTGGCCCAGGAACTGGCTCCTTCCTTCCCCTGGCCAGCGGCCCTGGCCCCCTAGCCTGCAGCAGAGCAGTTGGGGCTGAGCCGAGGTCAGGGAGGCCAGAGTGCATACCTCTTCTCTGTGCTGTCAGCAGCCTCAGGCAGCTGGGACCCTGGCGTCAGCCACAGGCGGCTGGCTGACCGTGGGAGCAGCCACTGGGACCCCGGGTGAGGGGTGGGCAGGAGGGGCAGGAAGGCTTGTGGGTTAGGCACTGCATCATGTGGTCCTCACTCAGCCTGGGAGGGGGCATGGGGTTCGGGCAACAGCAAGGAAACTGGAGCTCTGAGCCCCACGGCGGTGATGGCCAGTAGCAGCGCAGGAGCCCGGGCCTGCTGAGCCCAGGCCTTTCCCTGTCCTCTGCCGCCTCTCCGTCCCTTTCTCTCCCACAACTGCCCTGAGGGCCAGCCTGCCTCCCTGGCCCCAAATGGCCTCCTTCCCCTCCTCCAATCTATCCCTTAGCCCAGAGGGGCGACCCTCAGCTGCCTTCTCTGGCTCTTCCTGGCCCTCTGGAGCTGTACATGACCTTGGCCTGGCCTCCAGAGTGCAGTCCATTCCCAAAGCACCTGCCCTCCTAGACAGCTTCACCTCCCAACTCACCAACCACACCCACTGCCCATCTGTGGAGCCCACCAGGCCCTGGCCCTACCTCCTGGCCAGACTCATGCTGTGTCCCCTGCCCTTCCCTGCCCCCTGCGCCCTGAGAACTGCTACTCCTGCTCCAGGGCCTGTGCAATGTGCCCGAGACCCGAGGCTGTGAGCACTGTATCCCCCACGCTGGCTGGAGCCTTCACCCACCCCCCAGGGCAGGACTGTGTGTCACTGGGCTGCTCCCGGGGGTCAGGATGTCAATGACCTATGTCTCTGTCCGCAGGTCCAGGAGGACTGCCCAGCAATGACATCAGGATGGTCTGTGACCTCAGAGGGCCCCCTCCTTGCCCTGGCAGAAGGCGGTAGTCACCCATGGGGAACCGGGCTGTGTGGCAGCCCTGCCAGTCTGGCCCACCCTCTTCTGAGCATCCGTGCCCAACAGGACAGAGGCTGCCAGGGTCAGGCAGGGACTGCGGGGAGAGAGCTGAGGCAGCGGCACTGGGGGACAGCTGGCCATGCAGGGCTGGGCTTGGGGTACCCATGCGTTGGCTCAGGGTGGGGCAGGGTGGGGGCACCCCGCTCCTGAGCCCTCGCCTTCCACTCTCAGGTCCGGTCTGTGTACAGACCTGGGGGTGATGCAGGGCTGCTCTGTCCTGGAGACCCCCCACCTGGCTGGCTGCCTCCATGCCTGCAGCGACAAAGGGTGAGGGTTGAGAGGCCATCAGTGCCCGGCATCCCCAGGATGGAGACGGCTGCGGGGAGGGGCCCCGAACCTGGCTGCTGGACCACAGTGCTACTCTCTGGCTGCGTGGGCTTGGGCGAGTCGCTTCCTCCCAGCCCCCACCTTCCCACTTGTGAAAGGTGAATTGTCCGTCAAAGTGTTGAATTACTGGGAACCACAGACCACAGATACCATAGCACCACACCAGGAACCACTGAGAGAACATAGTCAGCGGCTGCGCACATTGGGCCCTCCTTTGTTGCTGCCTGCGGCCTGTCTTGCCTGTCACAGCTGCTGCATCTCACTGTGACCCTGTGCTGTGGTCACAGTATGGAGGGGGGTGGGTCACAGAAAGCCTTCCTATTGGGAGGGATACTCATCTGAGCATCTGGGCTTCGGAGATTGAGCAGGAGTTTGCCGGCCCAGGAGGAGGGAACACAGGACAGAGAGACTGTGCGAGGCCAGAGCGCAGGAGACCTTCTGCTGTAAGGCAGCCGGAACAGGTGGAGCATGGTGGGGGGCCCTGAGGCCACAGAGGAGGGCCCCTGCTTGCAGCCCAGCCTCAGGCCCTTGGCCAGCTCCTTGCATTCGGGACTTGGCTCTGCCCACCCATGGGCTTCCTCCTCCTAGAAGTGGCCCAGCCCCCAGGGCTTCAAGGCCATCTCTGAAGTCCCCACTGTCCCTGGCAGCTCTGCTGAGCTCTACTCCTGGGAGGCCCTGCGCTCCAGATGTCTCCTGTTGGGTGCCCCCCAAGCCTCGGACCTTGTCCAGACCAGATCCCACCCCCGGAGAAGACAGCCAGCGCCACAGGACACACACAGCCATGTGCCCGGGGCCCGGATGAGCAGTGTGAAAAGGATGGAGAATCCCCAGTGTTGGAGAGAATGTGGGCAAACAGGCCTCACAGGAATTAAAAAAAAAATGCTCGTACACTTTGACCCCAATTCTGCTCACTCCAATGCATCCTGTTGCAGCAGTGACAGTGAACGCGTGTTTAGCACTTGCAGCGGCGCTCCTGGAGCCTGTAACGCCCTCCCTCACCGCCCGCCCCACCGCCCCGAGGGCACACTATTCTTGTCATTCTGCAGATGAGAACACTGAGATACGGAGGTCAGCCTCCTAGTCGGAGATGACCACTGGGGGCGGGACTCTGGAAAGCTACCATGTGCTCCACACAGGTCTGCATCAGCTGCGTTTCTGCAGTTTACGGGTGTAAACGCCTTAAACCCAGGACAAGTCTATCTTCCATCCGCCTGGAAACGCTACTTTCCCACCCGTGACATTCACAGTCCTAGTGGCAGACACACGCCAGGTGCCCAGACTCCACTCATCCCTCATAGCCAGCTGGTCACCAAGTCACGTCCACTCTCAGGTCCAGCACCAAAGACAAGGGTGTCCGGAGTGCCAGGCCCACCCTCTCCTCTGCCTGCCACTCTGGCCAAGCGCTCTGCACTCCCGGCGCTCAGACGCCCTGCCGCAGATGCCCTCCGGCCACTCTGGACACCGCAGCCAGCCCTCCGCAGTCCCCTCCGCTCCTCCCCACTGTCAGGCCAGCCTCAACGCCCTTTTTTCTGACTCAACACACCAGTGTCTCCCCACTGGTTGACACCTTATCCAGTGGTCAGAGGATCATTCTAGAACTCAAGTCCTTCTCCTGCTGAAAACCATTCCCTGGTTCCCCGACTTTTAGGGGCAGATTCTGAGCTTCTCCCCTGACCCTCTAGCCAGCTTTGTTACCTGCCACCTGCTTGATGCCCGTTCCAGCCCTGGAACCGCAAGCTGAGGCCCTTTCCTGAGGGCCCCCTGCACGTCCCCACAGCCCACAGCTCCAGGCAGGGACTGGCTCACTGCACTCGGCAGATCCTTAACTGGAAGACTGGGAGGTCCCCTTGTAGTGTGGGCCCAGCGTAGGGCTCCCCTGCGACTGCCCCCGATGGGCTCTAAGGATCTGGGGCACAGAGACGGCGCACAGCATGTGGGCAGGTGTGGAGGTGTGGGTGTCTGGGGTCAGCCAGGGGTAGACCTGGGAGAAGGTGATGAACCTGTGGGGCATGACCTTGGGAAAGACCTCTGGGACATCAAGGTGAAAATGTCCCCTAGGTTGTCAGGAATTTAGGATCCCACATGCCCACCTCTCTGGAGCTTCCCCAGGGAATGTGGACCATTGCTGGTGTGCCTGCCCCTTCCCACCCCCTTGGCCCCCATGCCACCTGGGACCAGTCACAAGTTCTGTCCCTCAAAGCCACGCTAGCACCGAGTGAGCCACTTCAGCCCTCTGGCTGTAACTTCTCACTCTCCAGATGGGCACAAGGAGCCTGTGCTGTGAGGTCGAAACCTTCACACACCATAGTGTAAAGCAACCGATGAATCATTGTGAACAGGGGCAGCTGGATCCCTGACAGTGTGGGAGCGCGCCTGAGCCTGAGCACATACCGCCTACATCACCCAATGCAAACGAATCTCCCTTGGGTGAAGTTTAGGGTAGCTCAGAGCAGAGTGCTTCCGGTTGAGTGAAGACAAGAGCTTCCCCCAAGCCCACCTGAATGCCTGAAATCCAGGCTCTTGGGGAGCACAGCAGTGGGAATGAAGCTCCCCACCTCCTCTCCCGTCCCCAGTAGGCCCTTGCCGCTTAGGGCAGCCGCCACACCCCTGCCTGGAGCTCTCCACAGCCCTGGAAAGGCAGGGTGAAGGGCAGCGCAGATCTGGAGTGTGCTGGGGCTGGGGTGTGTGGCCGGCGCAGGCTAGGTGGACATGGGGCTAAGGATGCTCTGGGGACTCCAGCATGAGGACCTTCAGCACCTGTCCAGGAAGCTGGTGCTGATCACTGAGGGGCAGCTGAAGGCTCAGGTCTTTGCTTCAGAGAGCTTGCCCTGGGGCAGCACCCAGGCAGCTGTGGGAAGTAGGGAGCGGTGTTGAGGCTGCGTGACAGCGGGGACTGCCTGAGTACCCCGGGAAGGACGGGGAGGGAGGGAGGAGGGAACCCTAGCAGATTCTCAGTTCCCCATGCAACACAGCAGAGTGCAGCCAGCAGTGCCGGGCAGTTGCCCCGCCTGCCCGGGTCAGGACGGGCGGTGTTATCAGACAGCCCAGCTGGCTCAGAGGTGGCCCCCTCGAGCTGCTAAATCGGGGCTGTGGGCTCCTGCTGCAGGAAGAGGGAAATACAGGCAGGATGTCCTCTTCTGTGGCCGACAAGTCCTTTCCCATGAACCCCTGCTGACCTCGCTGGCCACGTGGCGGGGCTCCCCCACTCACCACCCTGGCCTGAGCCCGTCCGCCTGTCGGAGGGGCCACCCACACCCAGCCTGGCCTGCGGCAGGGAGTGCCTGGTGTCTGACTGCCCGGTCTCAGCCGCCCCGAGATGCAGACCAGCACCTTCCTCCCCCAGACTTGTGTCTTCGGTGTGACCGGAAAACCAAGATCCCAGAGGAAGCCAGTGTCTGAAAAGGATTGAAACTCAGGAATCCCTGGCTGCTGCTAGACATGTCGGCAGGGTCTTGCTCAGGGGTCGATGCAGAGGGTGCGAACAGCTCCCTGGACCCTTCTCCCTGCCTGCTCTCCTCTCCCAGCGACATCCCAGAGGGCTGCAGGGCTCACACCAGGCCTGGGTGGAAAGCAGTCCGCCACTGGGAGGATAATACCCAGATGACAGCAGGAGGGGTGTAAGGCACACCTAGAGAAGAACTTCCCCTCATGGCTAAGACCCCACTTAATTTCCCTGGGTTCCCCGATTCACCTCAGCCCCATACTATTCAAGTGCTCCCAACCTTCCTCTTTCCTTATCTGGCCGAACTGCACCAGCCGGGGTCTCCCGGGAAGTCTTGCTGGAGGCCTCCACCCAGAGGACCTGCCTCCCCCAGGGAGCACCTTGACTTTCCCCACACTGGATCCTGCTCCCGGGGTCCCCATCTGGTAAACAACCTCATGGCCCCTTCCATTGCTTAAGCCAGAGACGGGCCCTTGTCCCACTCTGCCTGACATTGCTGCTGCCTGCCCCCCTGGTGCGTCTCCTGGTCCATTCACAGTCTCTTTGCTACCGGCTCGCAGCGGGTCTGTGTGTCTGGCCGTGTCTTCATCAACCCTGGCCAGGTGGCCCCCTGCTCAGCGCCTCCTCTTTCCAGATGTGCTGCTGGCTCCTGCCGCCTCCACCTGCTTTGTCCCTCCTCCCTCACCCCAGACTCTAGCTGCATCTGGCCGCCCACAGATCCCCATACACCATCTAGAGTTTCCTGTCTCTGGGTCTTTGAGGGTTTCTTGGCTCTGCCTAGAATTCACTGCCCTGGAGTCTGCCGGTCCCTCCAGGAAGCCCCAGCTGGAAGTGCTGCTGCCTTCCTGTGCAGCCACAGCCACCAGCTGGGCCACTGGGGTCACTGAGCACTTGTGTCCCTGTGCTAGACATCCAGTGCCACATCTGTGTCCCTGGTAGTCTGACACTCAGGAAATCCCCGCAGGACGGACCCAGGTCTACAGCCCCCGGACCACCCTGAGCACTGTGGCCTGTGACTTGCACAGAACTGCAGTTGCCTTCTCTGGGTTGGGGGGCTGCTGCTTGGGGGCAGGGTGGGGAAGGCACAGCCAGGAGCTGGCCAGATGGTCCCCTATGACACCTGGAGACCACTATGCTCTGGGGAGGCAGAGCCCCTCAGCCACACTGACCCCAGAGGTCTAGCGGGTGTGTGACGGGCACCTGCACTGGCTTCCCCGGAGCCCTGAGCTGGGGCCAGTGGTCCACAGGCACCAAGTAATGTGGGCCCAGGCCCTGCATTCCACCTGCACCAACTGGCCTCCCCGACCCAGCCCCACCACGCCCCACACACCTGGGTCTGGCTCAGGGCTGGGGGGCTGGGACAGTGCAGAGCATGGCCACTCAGCTTGCGGCAGGGGCCATTGTCCTCAGGCTAGTGCAGCTAGGTGCCCGGCAGTCACTTGCCTCCCTTGCATGTCCCTGAGCCGACTACCCATTGTCCAGCAGTACAAACAGCCTCTCTAAGCCCAAGAGACAAAGCCCGTTGGGGCTGACCTCTGCCACCTGCCCTATCTACAGGAACACTGCCAGAGTGAGGTTTTTGAAGGTGGACTGAGACGCCAGGCCATGAAGTCCAACCCAAGCGCAGCCCCTCGGTGCTTGCCAGCCTGTCTCACTGCCACCCCTGAGAAAACTGAGGTGCAGAGAGAGGCAGAGAGGGGCCCGGGCCAGACAGCAAACACTTAGGGGGAGAGCTGGGACAACGGTCTGGTTCTAGGACCAACAGCACACCTTTGAGGGGTTGGCTTCAGAGACCCAGGCTCCTCTCCTGCCAGCGCCTCCCCTCCCTCGCTGGCTGGGCTGGCACTCAACTGAAGCACGTCTGCCTGTGCCCCTCATCCCCCATCAGGCTGAGTCCTCCTTGCCCAGCAGTGGGTGGGGCAAGTGCAGGGCTCAGGGAGGGCAGCAGTGGCCTCCTCCTCTCTCCAGGAGCATCTTCCCACCAGGGGAACTCAGATCCAGCCTGGGCCACCCCTCCAGGAGCACTGACCAACTTCGGCAAAAATCATCTGTCTTCACAGCAAGACTGGCCTCAGTGCCCCCCAGCTCCCGAGCACCAGGACAGTGGCCTCTGCAGTGTCCCCGTCTCCCCCTCTGGCCCCTCTGTGAGAGGGTGCCCCATCCCGGACCCTTTCGACTCCCTCTCATCACCCCAGCCCAACCTCTCTCTCAAATACTGCACTCAGCTGCCTGCCAGATGTCTCATCATGGCAGGGCCTCCCACAGTCCAGCCAGGGACCGATTCTCTTGCCCACCGACACTCATTCAGTCACTCAACAAACACACCCACCGCCTGTGAGAGCCTGGGCCTGGGCTGGGTGCAGGGCCGTGGGAAGGACCCAGGGGTGGCAGAATCAGTTCAGACTGGTCCAACCTGAGGTCCAGACAGATGTCCTCCTCCCACCTCCCTGGAGGTTCTCCCGCCTGTCCCCTTGGCTCTGAAGGTTCTTAGCACAAAGACATGGGCTCACCACTCCTTTACTCTGGCCTCCTGGACACCCTGGAGATGTTTATGTAATGCCTGGGTCCACGCGTTCCTACGTCTAAAAAACGGGTCTAACACTCCCTTGTGAGGCTTAAAGGAGATGAAGCGTGTAAAGCCAGTATTTAAGGCCCACAGTTTTCCCAAACGCTGAGACCCCACCTCTCCCTTCAGACCTCCCAGCACTCCTCCCCCAACCCTGGGAGCCCATGACTGTCCCTCTCACCGTCTGGTTTCCAGGGTCCCCAGGCCTTGAGTAGAGCCCCAGCTCATGCCTCCCGCGCTGCTGATGCTTTATCTCTGCCCCTTCTCACCCCACTCTCTCCAACCCCTAAATGGCAACCTGCGGTCACGCTCCTGTCGCAAACTGGACCCAGCCTCCCCTGTGCTTAGCACCCTTCTTGGTGGCCCCTGCCTAGTGGCCAGGACCCTTAGCTCAGCCTTGAAGACCCCTGTACCCCCAGACACAGGGAGGGCCGGCCTCCTGCTTCTTCTGTCCTGCTGATCGCTCACAAGTTGCCGACTCAAGATTCGCTTCAAATTCCAACACGTACCTGCGCCCAACCCTCCCGAGGGCGCGCTTGTATGCAGCGGTCCCCGAACCGCTGCCCCCCACGTTCCCTGGCCTGGGCAAGGTAGGCGCCTGCTGGCAGCGGCCTCTGGGGGGCCGACCTCGAGCGCTGACGGGAGGTGTCGGGAAGTGCGCACCCAGGTCTGCGGCCGGGTGGGGATTGCCGTCCCGTCGCCCTAGGGTGATCGTGGGCGCTCCGAGGCACTCCAAGGGCCCGGACTCCGCGGGGGAGCGAGTGGGGAAGCGAAGGACCTAGAGTGAGAATGCAGCGCGACTGGGCGGGCGCGGAGGTGGCTGGTGCACGGCGGGTGCAGCGAGAACCCGGGCGCTACTCTGCGCGGCGGTACAGCCGGAGCCCCGTCCCTGACCCGGCTGCAGTCCCCGCCCGCCCTTTCCTCATCCCGGCCGCCCCCGCCCGGCCCATCGTGCTCCGTGCGGTGTCCCCACACCCGGTCCCCAGCCCCGTCTCCCGGGTGCCCCAGGCTTGCAGGCGCCCTGTCCCCGCCCGCATCCCGTCGGCGCGGTCCCGCCAGTCGCCCCGGGAGAGAGAACCCCGCGCGGCTAGCGGCGCGCTCGGGCGGACGGAGAGCTCACCGCGCTCGCTGTGGAGCAGTTCGAGGCAGAGCCACAGGCGCAGGCACAGCGCGGCACCCCGCTGCATCTCCGGCCGCTGCGGCGCGGGTCCGACCTGCGCGGCCTCGCCGGCGGATTCTGAGTGTGAGCGCTGCCCTGAGGGGCCGGGCCGGGGCGGGGACCAGAGGCGGGCCCGGAGCCTCGGCCCGCCCCTCGCACCTCTCAGCTCCGCCCGGGCCGAGGGGGCGCCTGAGTCGCCCCCCGGCGGGGGGCTGGTGAGCGCTCGCTCCCGGGGAGCGTCGCTCCGAGACCCCAGGGCTGCTCGGCGCGGAGCGCGCAGGTGACACGCACGGTCGCTCGCTGTGCGCTTCGACCCGGACCGACGGCGTCCGGCGGGCCAGGTTGAACACAAGGTGGCCCCGCTTGCTTTTCTGCATTTTCTTCAATCAGTGAATACCACATTTAAAGTCAGGGGGGAAAAAAGGCAATAACTATGACAAAAATAGCTATATGTCAAATCTTTGAGAACATTCCGCAGACTTTATCTTGCCCCCGACGTGTTGTGGACGGAGGTCCAGGGGCCCGGTGCACCCCACCTGCGCCCGGCAGGCAAGCTCCTCTCCAGATCTCCCTGGAATACTTTTTTGCTGAGCTCATTCATAAGTCCTTTTATCAGGTGGCACTTTACTCTCTGACTTGGCAACCCTCCCGCAGACTTCCTTTCTCTTTTCAGCTCTAGAATTTTCCTATTTACAATAAATCCCACGATGATGGCCACCTCCTGCCCTCGCTTTTATTCTATTTCATTCACACTTCGCCCACGCTCTCCCCGTCCATCCGCTGGTCCTGGCCAAAAACCAGGACGAGGTTGTAGCTAACGACCAGGACAAGCCCTCAACTGCAAGTAGGAATTGAGTATGTTATTAAGCTGGAATCACTAATCAGTAGGGACAGTTTTGATGATTGAATAAAGTGGTGGCCGCCCTGGTTGGTGTGGCTCAGTGGACTGAGCGCCGGCCTGCGAACCAGAAGGTCACAGGGTAGATCCCGGGTCAGATCGCGGGTGGGAATGTGCGGGAGGGAACCAATGGATGTTTCTCCCACGCATCGTGTTTCTCTCCCTTTCTCCCCCTCCCTTCCCCTCTCTCTAAACACAAAGTAAATAAATGGAGGAAACTAGGAAACCAAATAGATTTTTTCCTACCCATATATTGATTTTCTTCCAATATATTTTAGTTTTAAAATAAAAAAATCTCGTGTGGTGTAACACATACAGAACGTATATATGAATGTGTTATAAGTGTAAAATGTAAAGCAAACCCCCGTATGTTCGCCCCCGGACCAAGGGGTACAGATCCATCGGCACTGGGACCTCAGAGGCCCCCCTTTGTCATCGTGAACCCCTCCCCAGGCCCCAAATCTTGGCTCTATCATCCCCCTGCTTTTCTTTGCCAGTTGATTACCCAGAATACATATTTTGTTTGTTTTTTAAACCTTATTTATTTCATTTTTAACATATTTTATTGATTATGCTATTACAGTTGTTCCATTTCTCCTCCCCTTTGCCCATCTCGTCTTTCGCTTGGGCTCTTCTGTGAGATTCCCGTGGACCGTTGTGCCTGCCCACCCCACTTCGCTCACTCTCCTCGTTGCAACTTCCCACGGCGTCTGTGCTCTGTGACGGGTGGAAGTTTGGGCTGGGACCAGCTTCCGACTTCCCCTGTTAGCAACACTCCTGCACAGGTTTCTTGCTGTGTGTGTGCCCGGCGCTCTAGGGTGTGTTTAGGAGTGCCATTGGTAGGTGACAGAATGTGCGTCTTCGGCGTGGTGGACAGTGACAACTCTGTTCCCATCGTTTGCACCATTTTGCACTCCAGGGGGACCAGTGTCCTGGGCCCCACATCTTTGCCAACACAGTGCTGTCCATTTTGATTTTTAAAATTTAGCTATTCTTGTTGGTTTGTAGCAGTATCTATCTCATTATGGTTTTCAGTAGCTTTTCTTAAATTACTGTTGGGGTTGAGCACGCTTTGTAATTGCCCATTTGGATGTCGGGTCTTTTGCTATGTGCTACTGCTCATTGTATTTTTCTTATTGATGGGCAGGAGTTCTTTTACATATTCTGGATATGAGTCCTTGCCAGTTCTGATTATTACTGCTGTGTAACAAATTACTCCAAAGTGCGGTGGTGGAAAACAGCAGTGTTGTTTTCACTCACACTTTCGAGAGTTGGGAATTCGGGAAGAATTCGAGGCTGGGCACTTCTCTTCAAGGGTCTCTCCTGCAGTTGTTGCCAGCCGACTGCGGGCTTGGCGGGATGATGGGTGGCTGGTGGCTGATGCAGATCCGCCTGGAACTGGTCTGGGCTGTCAGCTGGCGAACCCATTCACGGCTTTTCCAGCACTGGCAGTCTTCCTCAGGGCAAGCTTCATGCAGACTACGATTTCAAAGTCGTCACAGCCTGCCCAGGGACGTGCTGTCCAATTCTTGGAAGGGGAGAGGCCAGGTCACCTGCAGAGAGCATGTGAGGCTGTCTTGGGGAAACTCACTGGATCGCACCACGTGCTATAGGAGCCCTCTCCCATTCAGAGACTTACTTTCCATTCTCTTAATGGCATCCTGTTTTTTTTTGGGGGGGGGGGTGAAGAAATCTTCATTTTAATTCAGAACCCCTATGAGTTATTTTCCTTGTGGATGGGGCTATTTGCATCCTTTCAAAGAAATCTATATCTTGATGTAGTGAAGATTTTTTTTTTATCATTCACAGTTTTTAGCTGTTTTGTCTGACATTTAGATCCTTGGGCACCTGGATTTGCTTTCTGTGTCCTGTGAAGAAACAAGGCAAGTTTCTTCTCTTCCCTGGAAGGACATCGAATCATCCCAGGACTATGTATGAAGAGATCTTTCCATACTGTTCTCTTGCTCCATGCTGGTCATAAATTACAGTCAGAAACCTACATTGGTTCGGTCATTTTCTGGGTTCTGTGTAGTTGTCTATTTTTATGCTGATATCATGTTTTAATTGCTTTAGCTGTATAAAAATCTGCATATGTTTTTTTAGATCCTCATCTGGGGATATGTTCATTGATTTTAGGGTGAGAGAAAGGGAGAGAAAAGGAGAGAGAGACATTGGTCAGTAGGCTTTCTTTTGCTGTTATTAAGCCCTTCTAATGAAATTTTCATTCCTGATATTGTAATTTTTAGCTCCAGGATCCCATTTGATCTTTTAAAATATCTTTCATTTCTATGTTTATTTCATTAATTTGTCTTCTTTTTGAATTCTTCAACATATTTATAAGTATTTTAAAGTAGTTGTCTGCTAATTCCATCATCTCTCTTGTTCATGGGTTTGTTTATGTCGACTGGTTTTTCTCTTGGTTTTGTGTCAAATCTTCTTCGTATATTCAGTAATTTTTGTGGGGCATTGGACATTTTTAATATCACATGGGTGAGTGTCTGGGTTTGTTATGTTCCTTCAAAGGGCACTAACACTTGTTCTGGCTGAGAGTTAACTTACTTGTACAGCAGCTTGTTTCTTTTGCCATTTATTTTAAAACTTTTTTGTGGAAAGGTGGTACCCACCTTCTAAGGCTTCATTGTTTTTGGGTTTCTGCTGAATGCACAGGAATGCACCAAGGCCTCTCTGTTTTGACTGTGATTTCTAGCCCTTTCGGAATTGTTGGGATTGCTCAGTCTGTAGACCATTGCCCATCCTCCTGGGATTTGCCTCATGCACACAGAGGCAAACACAGCTTCATGCTACAGAAGATCAGGTGACTCCTTTTCTGGTCCTGAAAGGCGTTTTCTGCATAAGTCGAACTTGTAACAAAAAGTCCAGCTGCTTTGGCCTTCCTAGTTCTAAGATCTGTGATCTCAACTTCACAGGTCTACCGTGCTTCGTTTGATCTGGAAAGTTGAAAACTGTGTAGGACACACCCATTCAGAAAGTGGAAATATATGTAGGAATCACCTGGCTTGTTGTTCAATATCTGAAAAGCATAGTTTCATATGATTTGTCCAATTTTCTAGTTGTTTATGGAAGGAAGGAGAATTTGTTGTGATGAAGAGTTGTCATTTTGATCAAACTTGCATTTATATGCACATTAGCTATTTGGTCTATTTTCTGATTGGTTGTGTCTTTGTGTGGTCAGTCTGTGGAACTCTTCACACGTTCTGTGTGCAAACACTTTGACAGCACACTCGTTGCAAAAACCGTTGGCTCAGTGTCTTGTCTTTGTATTATTTTGATGCTACCTTTGATAAATGGAAATTATTATTTTTAGTTACTGTAGTCCATTTTATAATCTCTTCTGTTTGTGGATAACCTTTTTGTGTTCTGTTCTGAAATGTTTCTGCCTCCTCCAAAGTCCTAATGTTGTCTTCCTACACTCTTTCCTCAGTCTGTTAGTTTTCCATTTGCACAGTTGGATCGACAATTTATCTAGAATTGATTTCTGTGTATGATGTAAGGTATGTATCAATATTCAGTTGTTCATCATGCTATTTAATTGACTTAGTATAATTTATTGAAATTACCAGCCTTTCTCTCATTGCATCATTGAGGTACATTTGTCATAAACCTTGTCACCACAGATGGATGGGTCTGTTTCTGGACTGTTATGTCTCATTTGTCTACCTGCCTACTCTTGTCTCAGTACCACACAGGTGTAACTACAATGGTTTTATAATAACCTTTGATGTTTGGGAATGTTAGTCTTTGAAATTCATGCATTTTTTCCCAGAGTATCTTACTTTTTATTGGCTTACTTTTTATATTAATTTTAGAATAAGCTTGGTAATTTTCAGAAATGAAAAATCTGCTAGAACTTTGATTGGAATTACATTGAATGTATTTGGTGAAATTACCATCTTAGCAATTTTTAATCATGAACATGCTATGTCATTCATTTATCTAGTTTACCTTTCATTTCTCTATATAATGTTTTGTAGTTTTTTTGAAATCCTCACCCAAGGATAAGTTTATTGATTTTAGACAGAGAGGAAGGGGGAAAGAGATAGAGATACAGATAGAGAGATAGAGAGAGAGAGAGATAAAGAGGGAGAGAAGCATTGATGTGAGAGAGAAACATGGATCAGTTGCCTCTTGTACATGCCCCAACCTGGGATTGAACCCACAACATTTTGGTGTATGGGATGATGCTCCAACCAACTGAACCACCCAGCCAGGACATGTTTTGTAGTTCTGATTTGCTATATTTTATTATAATTCAGATCATAGCATTTTCTAATTTTAAGTATAATTTCTTTTTTGAACTATGCGTTATTTAGAAATATGTTGTTTAATTTACAAATACTTGGGGATTTTTTTTAGTTATCTTTGATTCCTGGTTTAATTTGCCTGTGATTAGAGAACCTATTCTCACTGAGTTCACTTCTATGAAATTCACTGAAATTGATTTTAGGCTCAGCATATGGTCTACCTTGGTAAATATCTGGTGTTACTTGGAAATAATATACTTGAAAAGGTCACTGAGAGTAGCGTAGCACTATGCGTGGCCCCTGGCTCGAGCTGGTGAACCACGTTGTCCACATGTCCTACGTCTTTAACTGTTGTTCGTTTGTTTTCTTGTTTTGTCCATTCCTGAGGGAGGTGTGTTAGAATTCTAACTATAATTTGGTTTTGTCAGTTTTCTTTTTTAGTTTTTTTTAATTTTTGCTTTGTGCAATTTGAGCATATAATGTTATGTGTTTGTGTATTTGCTTTCAATGGGTTAACAAAGTGCTTTTTGTCCAACAGATCAATCAAATATTTTTGTTGTTATACATTTTTCTTCTGTTTATGTAGTAGATTGCAAAGATAATCACCATCCTTTACTTCTGTCTGTGACTTGGAAGTTCCTGTCACCAATTTTATGTGTTTTGATCAAATATTATTACTGGCATGCCTATTTAAGATCAATGCATCTTCCTGTTGAATTGGCCCTTTTAGTTGTATGTGATATTTGTAACTTTTATCTGTTGTGATACATTGTAGCCTAAACCCTACTTGGTCGGGCATTATTCTAGACACAGAAGCTTTCTGTAGGTTACTGTATGTGTGGTCCTTCTCTTACCATCCTTTTACTTGCAAACCATAGTCAATTCTGCACTGGTTCAATATTTGCATTTCTAAAAATTACTATACCACTGAAAATCTCCCAAGAGAAAACACAGAACTTGTGGAGGAAATGAGACCAGGGACTCAAACCTTCAGCACTCAAACCTTCATCAGCAACACATTGAAAAAGGGACCGGAACTCAGTAAAAGTGCTAGCGCAGAGTCCATTTCTGTCACGACGACACAAGGAGAGATATGGACACTGGTGAAAAATTACTTTGAAACAACCATTTAAAGCTTCCGGAAATGGGCCAAAGGGCATACAGAAGATGAAGAAACATTTATTCAGAAAAACCTACTAAAACTCAGTAGGAACAGCAAGAGTCTGTGGCAATTGAACTACAACCTGCTTCCTTCCTCCCCTCCTCAAGCTCAGTGATGTTGTAGAAACTCCACTCCAGACCGTGTAGCTGAGAATGCAGGCGCCCTCGCCACCGGCCCTCAGCAGGTCGCTCACCGCACCTTCCCAGCAGGTGCAGGGCATCAGCATTTCTGTCCTCGCCTTGGTGCCCACTTCAGAGGCTAAGTCCTGGGTGGGTGTGGCCAGGAGATGGCTACTGTCTTCCGTCCAGCCCTCCTCACTGGGCAGAGGCTCTGCCGTGGGGGTGGTGCGCTGAGAACGCAGGGGTCCTGAGTACCCTCGCCCAGCCCGTTTGTGAAGCTGCGGCCCCGTGCCCGGACATGCAAGCGAGGAAGAACAGGGACTGAGGGCTCTGCCCTGTTTCCCGGAGCTCAGAGATCCCGAAGCAGGTGTTTCTCCCCGAGGCACGCATGCCACTCTTGCTTCTCGGCTCTGGAGGCGAGGCCGAGACTTTTCCCCGGAGGGAGACGGAGGTTACTTTGAAGATCTTCCAAAGAGAACTGAGTGTATTTTCAACAGAAAGTAAGAATGTTCAAGCCTAAGGGTATGTTGAAAAAACAATGGATGTCGTGATACAAAATAATAAAGGGAGATACTGGTAGATTTATTAGAAATAGAAGCTAAACCACAGGGTCCCTAGTTTACCAGAGAGAACCAGGAAATGAAACAGCTACGAGGCCTCCCTGGGCCAGAACAGATCTCAAACACTGACTTCAAAATCCACCCCTGTAAAGGAGCCCAAATTTAATTTAATCAATCTGTGCAGCAATTTAAGCCCCAGGGTATTGTTAGAAACAATAGAGCGATCAGTCAGCAATTAACAGAGCTTAACATCTGGGTGTGGGCAGGGAAAAGATGGTGGAAGAAGTGTCACCCCAGGGTGACCTGCCGCAAGTGCCCCAGGGTGTGCCCACCGAGCAGACAGCCGCATGGCTTCAGAGGGAAGAACTTGGCATCACTAAAACAACCCTCATCACAGATAAACAACAGCTCACAACAACAGTCTGAAGGGTGGAGACCAGTGCCCAGAGTCGCTACAATATGCTACCTAAAATGTCTAATTTCCAACAAAAAAATCACAAGATATGAAAACACAAACAAACAAACAGGAAAGTTTGACCTGTACATGGAGGGGGAAAAAAATCAGGCAGCAGAAAGTTCCTGTGAGCAAGAGCAGGTGTCTGATTCAGAGTAGTTGCAAATATCTTCATAGAACTGAACTAACTCATACTTAAAGGTGGTAGATGACTATGTTTAATTAAATAGAGAATATCAATGAGAAATATAACTGATTAAAAAGAATCTAATGGAACATGCAGAAAGGACCCATGGACAAAGACAATGGTGGGAGGGGAGGATTGAATGTGGGAAGTAGGGGGTAGGGAGGGCAGGGGAGGGTAATGTGGGAAAAATGGGGACAACTGTAACTGAACAACAATCAAAACATAAATAAAATGGAAAAAAGTTAAAAAAGAATCAAATGGAAATTCTAGAGAAGAAAAGTATAATAACTAAAATTAAATGTTCACTATGGTAGGCTTAACAGTATATTTGAACTAGCACAGAAAAGAATTAGTGAACTTGAAGATCGACCAGACCAATAAAGATATAATCTGAAGAAGAGAGAAAAACTTTAATCTACACATTTGAGAAGCTGAATAACTGCAAGCAGGAAAAAACACAAAGAGATTGGCAGACATATCCTAGTAAAAATGCTGAAGGATAGCCCTGACCAGTGTGGTTCAGAGGGTTGGTGTTGTGCCACAAAGCAGAAAGTCACCAGTGGGATTCCCATCTGCGCATGTGCCTCGGTTGTGAGTTCAGTCCCTTGTGGGGGTGCATTCAAGAGGCAACTAATCAATGTTTCTCTCACATGTAAATATTTCCCTCCCTTTCTTTCTCCCTCCCTTCTCCTCTTTCTAAAAATAAATGCATAAAAAATCTTCTTTTTAAATGCTGAAAGACAAAGACAAAATCTTTAAAGCAGCTGGAGAAAAGTGAATCATCACCTACAAGGTAACCTCATTAAATTAAAAGCTATTTTCTCAACAGAAACAATGGATGTACTTGAATGACATAGTCAATGTGTTCAAAGAAAAATATTGTCGACTAAGAATCTTATATTCAACAAAACTTTCTTTAAAAAATAAAGGCATAACAGACATTCCCCCAAACAGAGAATTTGTTGCTAGAAAACGCACTTCACAAAAATTGCTAAAGGAAGTTCTTCAGGCTGGAAGCAAGTGATCCCAGACAATAATTCAATTCCACTTGAAAAAACAAAGAACACTAGTAAAGGTATAAATGCATATTTCTTTTCCCTTCTACTTCTGGCAGATATAAAAGAGAATAGTATAAAACAATATGTATATAATTGTGTTACTGGGGCTTTACCATAGAAATGCGATATTTTTGCAATAATAGAACAAAAGAGAGGATGGGATCAAAGATGCTTTGGGCTAAGGAAATGACTCCAGATGGCATCTTGAAGCCACAGGAACAAATGAAGAGAACCAGAAATGATAACTGAGAAGGCTAATGTGACATAAACTGTAAATATATACTCATTCTTCTTTCTGCACTAAGCTTCTTTAAAATATATAAAATTGTGTAAAGTTATAACAATGTATTATTTTGTAACATAAATGAAAAGTGTATAAAATAATACCACAGAAAGAGGAAAATGGAATAGAGTTATAGAGTAGTAATGTTTCTATGTTTACTGGAATTAAGTTAATATAAATATGAGTAGATTCTGATTGGTTAAGATGTATGTGTAAGCTCAAGAAATAACAAAAAATAATTCAAAAATAATTAAAGAAATTAAATAGTTACAAAAGAAAATACTCACTGACTGAAAAAGAAAATAAAGAACCAATAGAAACTATATAGAAAATAAAAATACAAGGTAGCAGATATAAATCCACTTATATCAATAATAACAGTATATTTAAATGGATTAAATAATCCCACCAAAAGGTAGAGACTGTCAGATTGTGTAAAAACAGGACCTACTATATGATGTCTACAGAAGACACATTTTAGATTAAAAAGTACAAATAGATTGAAAGTCAAAAGATAGAAAAAATGTAGCATGCAAACAGCAACCCAGGAAAGTTGGAATGGCTATGCTAATATTAGACAAAATAGACTTTAAAACAAATGATGTCACCAGAGATAAAGAGGGACAATTTATAATGATATAAGGATCAATCCATCAGGAAAGCATAACAATTATAGACACATACGCACCTAACAACAGAACATTAAATACGTAAATAAAAACATACAGCAACAAAGGGAGAAGTAGGCTGTTAACTATAAAGTTGAAGACTTGAATACCCTACTTTCAACAACAGATGATACAACTAGGTACAGGGTCAGCAAGGAGGTAGAAGACCTGAACAACACTATAAACCAACCCGACCCATAGAACCTATAGAACGCTCCACCCAACAACAAAAACACACATTTTTATTAAGTGCACATGTAACATTCTCTAGAAGAGACCATATACTGGATGGCAAAACAAATGAAACCTCTCTAACTTTAAGGCTTGAAAGTATAGAAAGTATTTTCTCTGATCACAATAGAAATAAGTTAAAAATCAATCACAAAAATAAATTTGGGAAACTCACAAAAATGAAATAAAACACATTCATAAATACCCAATGGGTCAAAGAAGAAATCAAAGGAAAATTAGAAAATACTTTGAGATGAATGCAGTGAAGGCACAATATACCAAAACTTAATGGACACAGCTAAGGTAATGCTTAGAGGGGAGTTTATAGCCTGCGTTAGAAAATAAAAAAGATCTCATCAGTAACCCAACATTTCCCCTAAGACACTGGAAAAAGAAGAGCACACTAAGCCTACAAAAAGAAGATGAAAAAAAAAATTAAATTTAGGATGGAAATTACTAAAATTGAGAGGAGAAAAACAATAGGAAAATTAATGAAAAAAGTTGATCCTTTAAAAAGATCAACAGTATTGCAAATCTTTAGCTAGATTCACTAAGAAAAAAAGAGAGAGACAATGCAAATTAGTAGCATTAGAAATAAAAAAGGGGACATTACCACTAACCTTACAAGAATAAAAAGAACTATAAAGTGACTTCTGGCCAAGATGGAGGCACAGGTAGACACACTCCTCCTCCTTGTATAGCTGAAAGAAAGACAACAACAAATTTAAAAACAAAAAAATAACCAGAACTGACAGAAAATCGAACTGCATGGAAGTCTGACAACCAAGGAGCTAAAGAGGCAACATTTATCCAGAGTGGTAGGAGGGTTGGAGAGGAGCACCTGGCGTGGAGAGAAGGTGGCAAGGCAGTGGCTGGTCCCAGGATGGGACCAGGTGGTCCCATATTTGCATGCAGATAAATCAGGAGGAACAACTGGGGAGTGAGACAGACCATGCAACCCAGGGTTCCAGCAGAGGGAAATCAAGCCTCAAAACCTCTGACTGTAAGCACCTGTGGGAATTGTGGTGTCAGGAGAAACTCCCAGCCTCACAGGAGAGTTTGTTGGAGAGACCCACAGGGTCCTACCCCCCTACAATGTACACAAACCCATCCTGGGAATCAGCACCAGAAAGGCCCTATTTGCTTGTGGGTAGCAGGGGAAGTGACTGAAAGTTAGCTGAGAGAGGAACAAGCTGCATTGTTCCCTAGCAGACCCCTTCCCCACACACAGCACCACAACGCAGCAACATGGGTTGCCCTGCCCTGCCCTAAGGCTCTGCCCCTTACAACATAAAAGGCATGGACACACACACAAAAAATACAACCCAAGTAAAAGAACAGAACGAAGCTCCAAAAACAGAACTAAGTGATGAAGAGATAGCCAACCTATCAGATGCAGAGTTCAAAACACTGGTAATCAGGATGCTCACAGAAATGGTTGAGTATGGTTGCAAAATAGAGGAAGAAGTGAAGGCCATGAAAAGTGAAATAAAGGAAAATGTACAGGGAACCAACAGTGAAGGGAAGGAAACCAGGACTCAAATCAACATTTGGACCAGAAGGAAGAAATAAACATTCAACCAGAACAAAATGAAAAAACAAGAATTTTTTTAAAAATGGGGAGAGACTTAGGAACCTCTGGGACAACTTTAAATGTTCCAACATCTGAAACATAGGGGTGCCATAAGGAGAGGAGGAAGAGCAAGAAATTAAAAACTTATTTGAAAAAATAATGAAGGAGAATTTCCCCAATTTGGCAAAGGAAATAGACTTCCAGAAAGTCCAGGAAGCTCAGAGAGTCCTGAAGAAGTTGGACCCAAGGAGGCACATACCAAGGTACATAATAATTACATTGCCCAAGATTAAAGATAAGGAGAGTTTTAAAAGCAGCAAGAGAAAAAGGAGACAGTTACCCACAAAGGAGTGACCATAAGATTATCAGCTGACTTCTCAAAAGTAACTTTGCAGGAAAGAAGTATTCAAAGTCATGAAAGGCAAGGACCTCCAGCCAAGATTACTCTATCCAGCAAAGCTATCCTTTAGAATGGACGGGCAGACAATGTGCTTCCCAGATAAGGTCAAGTTAAAGGAGTTTGTCATCACCAAGCCCTTATTATATGAAATGTTAAAGGGACTTATCTAAGAAAAAGAAGATGATCAAAAATATGAACAGTAAAATGACAACAAACTCACAGCTATCAAAAACTGAACCTAAAAAACAAAACCAAAAACAAACTAAACAAACAACTAGAACAGGAACAGAATCACAGAAATGGAGATCACATGGAGGGTTATCAGTGGGGAGGAGGAGGGAAGAGAATGGGGGGAAAGGTTCAGGGCATAAGAAGCATAATTGGTAGGGGGAAAATAGACAGGAGGAGGTTAAGAGTAGCATGGGAAATGTAGAAACCAAAGAACTTAGATGTACGACCCAGGAACATGAACTAAGGTGGGGGAATGCTGGTGGGATGGGTGGTTGCAGGGCAGAGGGGAATAAAGGGGAGAAAAATATGGGACAACTGTAATAGCATAGCCAATAAAATATAATTAAAAAGAACTGTAAATGATGCTATAAACAATTGTATCCCATTAAATTAGATAACTGAGGTGGTGAAATAGATAAATTCCCAGAAAGACACAAACTACAAAAACTGACTCAAGTAGGAATAGATAATTTGAATAGACTTACAATAAGTAAAGCTATAGAATTAAGAATAAGAAAACTACGCACGAAGAAAAAACCCAGGTCCAGATGGCTTCACTACTAAATTCACTTAAATGTTTAAAGAAGAATTAATACTGATCATTTACAAACTGTTCTGAAATAAAGGAGATGAGGAAATATTCCTCAACTCACCCTAGGAGTTCATTTTTACCCTGATACCAAAACCAGACAAAATTATCATAAGGAAAGAAAAACTATGCCCAATGTCTTTTATTAATATAGATTCAAAAACCCTCCACAAAATACTAGCATACCATATCTACCAATGTATAAAATTAACTATACATTATGACCAAACTATAACTTCATTTTATTTTGTTCACTTTATTTAGCTCATTAGATTCCATATATAAGTGAGATCATATAGTACTTGCCTTTCTCTGACTGGCTGATTTTGTTTAACATAATAATCTCCAGGTCTACCCATACTGTCACAGTAGCTAAGATCTTCTACTTTTTATAGCCACATAGTATTCCATTGTGTAAATGTATCACAGCTTTTTTATCCACTCATCTACTTATGGGTATTTGGGCTGTTTCCAGATCTTGGTTATTGTAAATAAAGCTTCTATGAACACAGAGGTGCATAGGTTTTTTTGAATGGGTGTTTTGGGTTTCTTAGGGTATATTCCCAACAATGGGATTGCTGGGTCATACAGAAGTTCCATTTTTCATTTTTTTTTTGAGGAAAATCCAAGCTGTTTTCCACAGTGGCTGCATCAGTCTCTGTTCTCACCAGTAGTGCACTAGAGTTCCCTTACCTCTACATCCTCGCCAGCACTTGTTTGTTGATTTATTGTTGATAGCCATTCTGATGGGTATGAGGTAGTTTTGATTTTCATCTCTCTGATGATTAATGACGTTGGGCATTTTTTCATATGTCTATGGGCCATCTGTATGCCTACGTTGGAGAAGCATCGATTCCTGTCCTTTGTCCATATTTTAATTTGATTGTCTTTCTGGTGTTGAGTTAAACATCTACATTCTTTATATATTTTGGAAATTAGCCTGTTTTCAGATGGCAAATATGTTCTCCCATACAGTGGATTCCCTTTTCATTTTATTGATGGTTTCTTTTGCTGTGGTTTTTAGTTTGATGTTGTTCATTTGTTTAATTTTTTTCCTTTGTCTCCTTTGTCCCAGGAGATAAAGCTGCAAAAATATTGCTCTGAGAGGTGTCTGAGATTTTACTACCTATGTTCTCTTCCAGGATTGTATGGTTGTGCAACCTACATTTAAGTCTGTTATCCATTTTGAGCTTATTCTTGTGTATGGTATAAGTTGGTAGTCTGTTTTCATTTTTCTGCAAGTACCAGTCCAGTTCTTCCAACATCAGTCATTGAAGAGACTTTTTATTCCATGTATGTTCTTGCCTCCTTTGTCAAATATTAATTGACCATAAAGGTGTGGGTTGATCTCTGGCTCTGTGTTCTGTTCCATTGATCTATGCCTGTTCTTGTGCCAGGCTGTTTTGATTACAATGGCATTATAGTATAGTTTGATATCTGGTATATAATTCCTCCAACTTTATTCTGTCTCAAGACTGCTGAGGCTATTCAGGGTCATTTTGGTTCCATATAAATTTTTAGAACATTTGTTCTATATCTGTGAAATATGCCATTGGTATGTTAGTAAGAACTGCATTGAATCTACAGATTGCTTGGGGTAGTATGGACATTTTAATGATGTTAATTCTTCCAATCCATGAACATGGTATATGCTTCCACTTGTTGATGTTTTCCTTTATTTCTTTCTTCAATGTCCTATAGATTTCCAAGTACAGATATTTTTCCTCTTTGGTTAAATTTATTCCCGGGTACCTTTTTTTTTTCTTCAATAGTGCATGAGATGGTTTTTCTGGTTTCTTTTTCTGACAGTTTAATATTGCTATATAAAAATATCACCAATTTCTGTATATTAGTTTTGTATTTTGCCACTTTGCTGAATTCATTTATTAGATCTAGTAATTGTTTTTGTGGAGTCTTTAGGGTTTTCTATGTACAATATTATATCATCTGTGAATAATAATAGTTTTACTTTCTCCTTTCCAATTTGGATGCCTTTTGTTTCTTCTTCTTGTCTGATTGCTATGGTTAGGACTTCCAGTATATGGTGAATAAAGCAGTAAAAGCAGACATCCCTCCCTGTCTTTTTCCTGATCTTAAGGGAAACACTTTTTTTTTTTTTTTTTTTGCCCAATGAGTATGATGTTGGCTGTAGGTTTTTCCACATATGACCTTTATTATGTTGAGGTATGATTCATCTATTCCCACATTTCTGAGACTTTTTATCATAAATGACACCACTGGATTTTATCAAGTGCTTTTTCTGCATCTATTGATATGGTTGTGAGATTTTTATATTTCAATTCATTTATGTAATGTATCACATTCATTGATTTACAGATATTGTACCAACCTTGCATCCCTGGAATAAATCCCACTTAGTCATAGTGTATGATCTTTTAAATGTGTTTCTGGATCCTTTTTGCTAATATTTTGCTGAGGGTTTTAGCATATAAGTTCATCAGAAATATTGGCCTATAATTTTATTTCTTTGTAGTGTTATCTGGTTTTTGAATTAAGATAATGCTGGCCTCATAAAAAGAGCCTGCAAGTCTTCCAGCCTCTTAAAGCTTTTAGAGTATTTTGAGAAGAATTGGTGTTAGTTCTCTGAATGTTTGGTAAAATTTTCCTGTAAAGCCATCTGGTCCAGGACTATTGTCTGCTGGGAGTTTTGGGTTTTTGTTTTTGTTTTTTTACTGCTTCAATTTCATTAGTTGTTATTGGTCTATCCAGGTTTTCTTATTCTTCCTGATTCAGTTTCTGAAGGTTGTATGTTTCTGAAAATTTGTCCGTTTTACCCAGGTTGTCCAATTTGTTGGCATATATTTGTTCAGAATATTTTCTTACAATCCTTTGTATTTCTGTGGTGTCAGTTGTTACTTCTCCTTCATTTCTGATTTTATTTATTTGAGTACTCTCTTTTTTTTCTTGATGAATCTGGTTAACGGTTTATCAACCTTGTTTATCTTTTCAAAGTACTAGCTCTTGATCTCATTGACCTTTTGTATTTTTTTGTCTCTATGTCATTTATTTCCACTCTGATCTTTACTATTTCCTTCCTTCTACTAACTCTGAGCTTTGTTTGTTGTTGGTTGTTCTAGTTCTTTTAGGTATAGAGTTAGATTGTTTAGTTGAGGTTTTTCTTCCTTCTCAAGGCAGGACCGTAATGGTATGGACTTCCCTCTCAGGACTGCTTTCACTGTGTCCCATAGACTTTGGGTTGTTGTGTGTTCATTTTCACTTGTTTTCAGGTACTTTTTAATTTCTTCCTTGATCTCACTGTTAATCCATTCATTGTTTAATAACATGTTATTTAGCTTTTCTGTGTTTGAATATTTTTCAGTTTTTTTATTGTAGTTCATTTCTAATTTTAAATCATTGTAGTCAGAGAAGATGCTTGATATGCTTTCAATCTTGAATTTATTAAGACTTGTTTTGTGTCCTAGCATGTGGTCTGTCTTTGAGAATGTTTCATATGCACTTGAGAAGAATGTATATTCTGCTGCTTTGAGATGAAATGTTCTGTAAATATCAATTAAATTCGTATACTCTAGTGTATCATTTGAGGTGGCTATTGCCTTGTTGATTTTTTGTCTGTAATTCTATTCAGTGATGACAGTATGGTGTTAAAGTCCTCTGCTATGACTGTATTGCTATTGATTTCTTAAAGTTTTTAAAAGGATTTTATTTATTTATTTTTAGACAGAGGGGAGGGAAGGGAGAAAGGCAGGTAGAGAAACTTCAATGTGTGTTTGCCCCTTGAGTGCTCCCTACTGGGGACCTGACCTGCAACCCAGGCATGTGCCCTAACTGGGAATCAAACCCATGACCCTTTGGTTCACAGGCTGGTGCTCAATCCACTGAGCCACACTAGCCAAGGCTCCACCAAGGGTTATATATTTAGGTGCTTCTATGTTGGGTGCACAGATATTTACCAGGGTTTTATTCTCTTGTATTAATCCCTTTCGCATTATGTAGTAATCTTCTTTGTTTTGTTATGGCCTTTGTGTGAAGTCTATTTTGTCCAATATAAGTATTACTACCTCAGATTTTTTGTTGTTTATTTCCATTTGCCTGGAGTATTTTTTTCCATCTTTTCACTTTCTGCTTGTGTGAACCTTTAGCTCCTGGAGGCAGCTTATACATGGGTCATGGTTTCTTATCAATTCAGCTACCCTATGTCTTTTGATTGGCACATTTAACCTATTTACATTTAAGGTTATTATTAATATATCCTTATTTATTGCCATTTTTCTTTATACTAATGTCCCCTCCCTCCCTCTCTTTTCTTTTTAAAGCAGTCCCTTTAACATTTCTTGCAATGTTGGTTTGGTTGTAATGAACTCCTTTAACCTTAGGGAAGTTCTTTATTTTGTCTTCAATTTTAAAAGACAGCCTTGTTGGATCAAGTAGTCTTGGTTTGAGGTCCTTGTTTTTCATTACTTGGAAGACTTCATACCAATCTCTTTTGGCCTGAAGTGTTTCTGTTGAGAAATCAGATGACAGCCTTATGGGAACTCTCTTGTCTATAACTGTCTCTCTCTTGCTGCCTTAAAGGTTCTCCCTTTGGTTTCATCTCGACTGGGACTGTTTGTGCTTCCTGAATTTGTGTGACCAGGTTATGGAATTTGTTTTGTCATTATTTCTTCAAACGGGTTGTCTTTCCCTTCCTCATTTTCTTCTCTTTCTGGTACCTCGATGATGTGAATGCTGTTATGCTTCATGTTGTCCCAAACTTGCCGTTTACTGACTTCATTCTTTTAAATTCCTTTTTCTTTTTGCTGCTTTGACTGGGCATGTTTTTCTCCCCTGTATCCCAAGTTGCTGATTTTATTCCCTGCTTCATCCAACCTACTTTTCATTCCTTCCCATGTGTTCTTGATGTCAGACATGGTATTCTTCATTTCTGACTGGTTCTTATTTATAGCTTTATGTCCTTTTTATGCTGTTGTAGTTCCCACTAACTTCCTTGTAGTTCTTACTAAGTTCCTTTAGAACTCTTATAACCATTAGTTTGAACTCTATATCTGATAAATTGCTTGCCTCCATTTCATTTAGTCCTTTTTCTGGAGATTCATTCTTTCATTTGGGGCTTAATTTTTGTCTCCCTATTTTAGCTGCCTCTTTGTATTTGTTTCTGTGTATTAGATAGAACTGCTATGACTCTCAATCTGCATGGGTTGGCCCAGGGGTGCAGTCCAGTCACCTTGACCTCCTGAACTGGATGCTCCAAGAATGTCCCTTGTGTGGGTACCTTGGATATTCATGCTGTAACTAGATCTTGATTGCTGTGGCCCATTTGTGCATAGGACTGACCCTTAGGCTGGCCGACTCTGAGGCTAAACTGCAGCTACGTAATGTAAGCCATTGTACAGGGGCTGACCAAACCAGACCAAACAGAACAAAAGAAGACATACACAAACCACAACACCAACACCAACAACGAAAAGAATAAGAAAATAAAAAAAATAAGAAAAGAATAATAAAAGAAAAAGAAATATGACAAGAAAAAAGGAGAGAATAAAAGAATATCAAAGAAACAAAGGAAAAACACAAAGAATAGGAAAAGAAAACTGGGGGAAAAGAGTAATAAAAGAAACAACTAGAAGACAAGGAAAGAGAAGATACATAAAAGAAAACAGGGAAAAGTAGAAAAGAAAAAAAAGGAAAAGGAAGAAGTGGAGTTTGCCTGAGCAGAGTTTAGTGCCTGCTGTGACCTCCCTTTGGATGTGCTGCTGGTGAAGCTTGGTGGATCCCACTCTGATGTCATTTGGAGCTGCCCACCTGGCGTGTTGGGTCCAGGCCTCCGGGGAGGTTCACAGCATCTGACATTGGGTGTAAGCCAATGTCAGATGTTGTCCAGGCTATCGGCAACCTGTTTGATGCTTCATGTGATCCACATTTTGTGGCTGCCTCTGCTGTGCTTGGCTGTCCAGGGGAAGGCCAAGGCTGCATTCCAGGGCCTAAGGGCGGGTCAGCAGAAGTCCCAAGGCATTCCAGGATCTGCCTCTTCCTGCCCCCACCTGCTGGCAGGCTGTCAGGCTTAGTCACTGAAAAGGCTCCCTCGTGAAGGGCCTCTGGTGGAATCAGGGTGGGGGTGGGGGAGGTTGGGTGGGGTTATTCGGTCTCCCATGATGGGGAGGGGACATTCAGACCTCAGGGAAGATGGTGGGTGTGTTCCCCTGCCCTAGATTTACTTAAGTGAGTCTGTCCTGGACTTTTTCCTTGACCTTATCAGGGCTGGACCCCTAATAGTCAGGCAGGTGGGCCTCTGGAGCCCAGAGGTTGGGTGTGCTGGTGGCCAGGAGAGTGTTTCCACTGGATCTCTTGTGAGGGGGAAGCACCAGGCAGGTTCACAGGAAAGGTGGGGAGAGGACAACCGCCTGAGAGCCAAGTATCTAGCCCTCTCTGAGGTTGCCAAGGCTTCTGTGTTTAAAATGCACAGTGAGGTGAGTGGGATTCCAGAGGGTGGGGTGAGTGAGATTCTTGAGGGAGTAATTGCTTTTCCCTAAGGCTAATGCCACTTGGAGGGTATTGCTTCTCCCAAGAAAAATGGCTTCTGCAGTGGGAGGGTGACTCAGTACATGGATTCTGGTGGCTGATCCCCCATGTTTCTCCCCAAAGTTATTCATCTCTGAATCTCTTCAGACAACCCCAGTCCATAGCACCCCCCCTCCGCAGAAACCCAGAGTCCGTGACTGTGAGTAAAAATTTTGTGTATTGGTCCTTTAAAAGGGTGGCTTTGTCTCCAGAGGGCTCCACCTCTCCTTAGCAGACAGAAATCCCACTGGCTATTATAGCTGGTTGCCATGTGGGCTCCCCTGTTCAGCTCTGGCACCGCAGGCCTGGAGCTTGGTCTGGGGTCCATGCTTCACACTTCTCAGGGGAGCCTCCCACAGCTGAGGTGTCCCTCTGTAAGCTCTGTCTGGGTCTGGTGCCAGGGGGAGCGACGCCAGCCCCTTTCGAGTCTCTGCCCTCCCTCCTGGCCTAGAGATGGCCTCCTCCACCAGTCCTTGGTTAAAAGTCTCTTCAGATAGTCTTTAGTTGGTAATTCAGGGTGATTTTTCCATGTTGCAGTTGTAATTTAATTTCCAATGTGGTTTTGGGAGGAGTTGTGAGCAAGGTTCACCTACTATGTTGCTATCTTGATCTCTTCCCTGGTTGATTGTTTTCACAAGGGTGCTCAGCCCATTCAGTGGGTGAAGAAATAGTTTCTTCACCAAATGGTACTCAGATAGCCACATGCTGGAAAATGAAGTTGGACACTTTACACTATATACAGAATTTAACTCAAAATGTATCAAGATCTAAATGAAAGCCTCAAAACTATAAAACTCTTAGAATAAAACACAAGAGCAGCCTGGCCGGGTGGCTCAGTGGGTTGGAGTGTTGTCCTGTGCACCAAAGGGTTGCAGGTTTGGTCCCAGTCAGGGTGCCTGTGGGAGGCAACTGATCAATATTTCTCTCTCATATCAATGTTTCTCTCTCTCTCTCTGTGTCTCTCTTTCTTCCCCTCCCTTCCTCTCTCTCTAAAACCAAAGAACAGATCCTCAGGTGAGGATTTAAAAAAACAAAAGGGTAAATCTTTGTAACTTTGGATTCAGCAGTGGATTCTCAGATACGACACCAACAACACAAGCAACAGAAGAACCTGGATAAACTGGACTGCGTCGAAATCGAGATGGTTCATGCATCAGAAGTTGCTGTCAAGAGAGTGAAAAGAGCACACAGAATGTGAGAAAATATTTGCAAATCATATATCTGATAAGGTACTGATATTTAGAATGTATTAAAAACTCAAAAATAAAAAGACAAATAATGCAATTAAGTATGGGCAAAGGATCTAAACAGACACTTCTCCAAAGAAAAGCTGCACATGGCTATTAAGAACATCAGCATTGCCCTGGATGGGTGGTTTGGTTGTTTGGAGCATTGTTCTGCACACCAAAAGGCTGTGGGTTCAACCCTAGGTCAGGGCACAGACCTAGGTTGCAGATTCAATCCCTGTTTGGGGCACACGAGGGAGGCAACCAACTGATGTTTTTCTCTCACATTAGTGTTTACCTCTCTCTCTCTTTTCCTCTCTCTCTCTAAAATCAATAAACATATCATTGGGTCAGAATTTTATAAAATCAATGTCACTAGCCATTATGGTAATGCAAATCAAAATTGCGATCATGCATACTAGGATGTCCATTATGAAAACAATAGGAAATAACGAGAACTGGTGAGGAAATGGAAAAACTGGAATCATCATACACTGCTGGTGGGAATGCTAGGTGGGGCAGCTTCTCTGGAAACAGTCTGACAATTCCTCAAAAAAAAAAAAGCAATATCACTTAGCCTATAGTTAACTTTTACTCTTTTACCCAGCAATTCATATATACATATATCTCCAAGAGAAATGGGGAAAAAATGTGTATACGAATGTTCATGGCAACATTATTCAGAATAGTTCAAAGGTGGAAACAACCAAAACTGACACCAACTGATGAATGTATGTAAGTAAAATGTGCTTTATCCTTCAATGAAATATTATTCTGCTGAGAAAGGAAACGAAGTTCTAACATATGCTACACATGATGTATTTGAAACATGTTAAGTGAAAGAAGCCAGTCACAAAAGAATATTATCATATGGCTCCATTTACATGAGGTGGTCAGTAGCAGCAAACATACAGCAACAGAAAATGCATCAGCAGTTGCTCGGAGCTGGGGACCCTGAGAGCACAAGGCAGGAAGAGCTAAAGAGCATGAGGTTTCTTTTCAAAGTGATGAAACATTCTGGAATTGATTGTGGTGTTGACTGAACAACTGTCTGAACACACAAGAACCATTAAACTGTACACTTCAAGTAGATGAATTGTGTGCCATATGAATTAGTGGCATAGCTTTGCATGTGTTAAATGGTTAAGAAATACATAAGAACTACGATAAATATGGCATAAAGGTCGATTGTGGGAGTGATTGCTGGAAAAACTGCAGCTTCTGATTCATGGTTAAGCGGCAGAAGGGAGATGATGTGAAACTGGATGGGACAGAAAGTACCAGAAATGGATGGGTGTGGTCCATCACACACACACCCACGGGACAATGAGGGACCTGGCGGGTGTTGGGGGTGTGCATTGGTGCTTGTGGTACACTACTACGCAACTAATCATCTGGAACTGGGCACAATTTTCCATACGGACTGGTGCCTCTTGCAAATGAAGTCACCATCAGCAAATGCAAAATCCATGTTATACTGAAATTTTTCTCTAATATGTTAATTGTGTTGGATAAAATCCAAATATTCAAAACAAGCACTATATATAGCACAACTGACCACGTAGCTCTTCCCTTATATTTAAAATGTCTCTAGTAAACAGCATATAGCTGACCTTTAAGAAACCAAACTGACAATCTTTGACTTAGTCGATTTTACATTTAATGTAATTAGGAAGATATTTGGGGTTCTGGCTACCATATTGCTGTTTTCTCCTCTTTTTGTTGTTAATTTGTTTCTTCTTTATTACTTTTCATGAGTTAGTCTTTTTTTTCTTCATAGATTTTATTCTGAGTGGTTTTAGGCTCACAGCAAAACTGAGCAGAAGACGCAGAGGCTTCTCGTCGACCCCCTGCTGCCACCCGTGCACAACTTCCTCCAATGGCAGCTTCCCTCAGCAGAGGGTGCGTGTGTTCATTGAAGATGAACTGACGCGTTGTGGTCGCCCAGAGTCCCTGGTTTACACCAGGGTTCACTCTTGGTGTTACACCTTCTACAAGTCCAGGCAAATGTGTAATGACATGTGCCCATTGCTATAAAGTCTTACAGAGTGTCTTCACTGCCTTGAAAACCCTCTGTGCTCCATGGCTTTATTCCTTCTTTCCTCCCCCTGAGCCCCTGGCAGCCATGGGTCTTTCCACTGTCTCCACAGTTTTGCCTTTTCCACAGTATGGAAATAGCTAGAATTCTGCAGTATTTAGTCTTTTCTTCTTGGCTTCTTCCACTTAGTAATATGCATTCTAGCTTCCTTTGTGTCTTTTCATAACTTGATAGCTCATTTCTTTTTAGTGCTGAAGAATATTCAACTGTCTGGCTAGACCACAGTTTGTGTACCCATTCCCATAGTGAAGGGCATCTTGGTTACTTCCAGTTTGGGGCAACTTCAAATAGCGTTATAATTATGACAAGTTGTTATAAGCATCTGTGTGTAGGTTTTTGTGAAGACATAAGTTTTCAGCTTTGTTGGATCCTATGGTAAATGTGTGCTTACTTTATAAGAAACCACGGAACTGACTTTCAGAATGGCTGTATGACTTTTTATTCCCACCAGCAGGAATGAGACTCCCTATTGCTCCACATCCGCTCCACTATTTGCTGTCCTGTCATCAGCATTACAGGTTCTGGCCAATTAATTGGTGTGTAGTTGTTCCTTATTGTTTCAGTTTGCATTTCCCTGATGAAATATGATTAAGAGTACTTTTTCCTATGTTTATTTACTATGTGCATGTCTTTTTTTGTCAGTTATCTGTTCAGGTCCTTTGCCCTTTTAGAAATTGTTGCTTTCTTATGTTTGAGTTTTAAGTGTTCTTTGTGTATTTTGGTCAACAGTCATTTATGATATGACTTTTGCAAATATTTTCTGTCAATCTGTGACTTGTCTTGTTCTTTTGACATTGTTTTTCACAGAGCACAAGTTTTTAATTTGAATTAAGTCTAATTATTTGTTTTATGAATTGTGCCTTTGGTGCCGTATCTAAGAAGTCATTTCCATACTCAGGATCATCTAAGTTTTCTCCTATTTTACTTTATAGTTTTGCATTATATATTTAGACCTACAATCCATTTTGAGTTAACTTTTGTGAAGGGTGTAAGGTCTGTGTCTAGGTTTATTTTTATTTTTGCACATGGAGGTCCAGTTATTCCAGCACCATTTGATGGAAAGACTTTTTCCATTGTATTGCCTGAGCACCTCTGTCAAAGATCAGTTGACTATATTTATGTGGGTCTATTTCTGGGCTCTCTATACAGTCCCATTGATCATATTTGTCTCTTATTTTGCCAATACCACCCTGTCTTGATTACTGTAGCTTTACAGAAAGTCTTTTTTTAATCCTAACCTGAGGATATGTTTATTGATTTTTCAGAGAGAGGAAGAGAGAGAGAGAGAGGGAGAGAGAGATGTGAGAGGGAAACATCGACTAGTTGCCTCTTGTATGCACCCCAACCAGGGGTCAAACCCACAACCTAGGTATGTGTCTTGACTGGGCATCAAACCTACGACCTTTTGGTGAATGGGATGATGCTCCAACCAACTGAACCACCCAACCAGGGCTAGAAAATCCTGAAGTCAGCTGTTGTCAGACCACTGACTTTGTTGTTCTCCTTCAATATTCAGTTGGGTGATTCTGGGTTTTTTGCCTTTCCACCTAAACTTTAGAATCAGTTTGTCCATATCCGCAGAATAACTTGCTGAAAATTTGATTTGGGTTGCATTGAATCTTTAAGTCAAGTTGGGTTCAGTGTTTTTTATTATTACATTTTTCCTATTCTATGAATGTGGTAGACTGTAAAATGACAACTATTCCCCCCATGTTCATGCACATTTATAATGTGACTTGCCACTTATCCTGTTAAGAACTGAAGTTGATTTCTTCTTCCCTTCCTTATAAGATGGTCTCGTGTCTTCCTTCAGCCAAGACAATTTTGTACAAGTGACAGTGTGAAGACCTTGTCATTTGTGCTCTCAGAACCTGTGACCACTGCATGTACATGCCCAGAGCAGTTCGCTGAAAGACAGGAAACAGAGGGATCAGCAAGTAATGACTCTGTTTTGACTTTCAGATGAAATGTTTTAAAGCACAGAGTGGAGAAAATAGCCAGAAACTAGAGGGCTTTTGATTTGCAAGTGCCAGGAAGAGATTTTGGGTTGAACTTCAGAAAAGCCTAAGTGTGGAGGACTCAGACCACTGAGTTTATAAAATTTAGCCACACATTAGGGAAGTAGCTATGGTGTAAGACCCATTTCCCCTGGAAACAACTTGTGTGTCACAGATAGGAAGAAGAAAAGGGATCTGAGTGGAAGTGCAGTGGGGCCAGGCCCTTGGGGGGACTTGGTATCTCCAGTATTGGGCCTTGGTTGAAGAAGAGGTTCTTAGTGTCTTATTTGCTTGGGGGTTGCCCAAGAGTCACTAGGGTACTGCAGAGAAGCTGGTGCCCACCACTGTGCTGAGCTGCTTGGCCCATGGAGAATAGACAAGCAAGAGCCAAGGGAAATGCCAGAGTGACAAGCTCAAGGCATCTCTGAGGGAGGGCCCTGCACTGTGCATGTACCTGGAAGGATGAAGAGAGGTCTTGGACCTGTTTCCAACAACATGTGTGCAGCAAGTGTGGCCTGGAGACAAGGAGAATTTATAATGGTTAAAGTCACAGCTAATTAAGAGATACAACAATTATAAATATATATAAACCTAACAATAGAACCATAATGTAACAGAAGCAAAACCAAGCACATCGAAGGGAGACAAACAATGCAACAATGACAGTTGGAACCTTCAACTGTTCCAATAATGGACAGGACAACTAGACAGAAAATCAGCAAGAATGTAGAAGATTTGAACAAAACTACAATCTACACCTAAATGACATCTATCAAACATTCTACCCAATAACACCAGAATGCACATTCTTCTCAAGTGTACAAGGAACAATCTCCATGATAGAAAATATGTCATACCGTAAAACAATTATCATGAGTTAAAAATAATTAATTAATTAAATGTATAGAATCAACAAAAAAGGAAACTTGGGAAATCTATGATTGTGTGAAAGTTAAATAACAGTTTCAGATAACCAATGAGTAAGAGAAGATATCACAAAGGAAATTAGAAATTAAGATGTTGAGCTGAACTAAATAAAAAATACAACCAACCAAATTTATAGAATGCAGATAAAACATGTTTAGATGGAAATTTATAGTTTGAAACACATATATTAGAAAAGAAGGTCTCAAATCTCTAACCTAAACTGTAATCCTAAAGAAAAAAAAAGGGAAACTAAATTCAATGTAAGCAGAAGGAAGAGAATGATAAGGATTATAGAGTGACTAAATTAAATAGGAAACAGAAAGTAGAGAAAATTAATAAAACTAAAAGTTAATTATTTGAACCATTTAAAAAATTGACAAATATTTAGCTGACTTAACCAAGAAAACCAAGAATCCACAAATTAATAAAATCTGAAATGAAAGGGGGGATATCATTACCAACTTCACAAAAATTAAAAGGATTTTAAGAGAGTACTATCAACAACTTTATGTCAACAAATTAGACTCCTAAGATGAAATGGAAAATTCCTAGAAAGATACAAATTACCAAAACTAATTCCAAAAGAAATGAAAAATCTAAGTCTACCTGTAAGAAATAAATATCAATAGTATTTAAAAATGTTGAGACTTCTGGCCAAGATGGAGGCATAGGTAGACACACTGTGCCTCCTTGCACAGCAAAAAGGACAACAACAAACTTAAAAATGAAAAACAACTAGAAATCACAGAAAATCAAACTGTATGGAAGTCCAACAACCAAGGAGTTAAAGAACAAACATTCATCCAGACCAGTAGGAGGGACAGAGATAGCCAGCCAGAGTGGAGAGAACTCCCAGCAAGGTGGCAGTTGAAGAAGGACCAGGGCAGGCCAGGTGGCGGCTGGCAGAGTGGGCAGTCCTACATTTGCGTGTGGATAAACTGGGAGGAACAACTGGGGAGCGAGACAGACTGCACAATCCAGGGTTCCAGCACAGGGAAATAAAGCCTCAAAACCTCTAACTGAAAACACCTGTGGGGTTGCAGGGGTCGAAGAAATTCCCAGCCTCACAGGAGAGTTCTTTGGAGAGACCCACAGGGTCCTAGAATGTACTCAAACCCACCCATCGGAGAATCAGCACCACAAGGGCCCAATGTGCTTGTGGGTAGTGGAGGTAGTGACCGAAAGCCAGAGGAGAGCTGAGCAAGCAACACTGTTCCCTCTTGGACCCCTCCCTTAATGACAACACCACAACACAGTGACATGGGTTGTCTTACCCTGGTGAACACCTAAGGCTCCACCTCTTACTACATAACAGGCACACTGATACAAAAAAAAAAATATATGGCCCAAATGAAAGAACAGATCAAAGGTCCAGAAAAAATACTACTAAGCGATGAAGAGATAGTCAACCTATCAGATGCACAGTTCAAAACACCAGTAATCAGGAAGCTCACAGAATTTTTTGAATATTGTCTCAAGATAGAGGAAAAAAATGAAGGCTATGCTAAGTGAAATAAAGGAAATGTGCAGGGAACCAACAGTGACAGGAAAGAAACCTGGACTCAAATCAATGATTTGGAGCAGAAGGAAGAAAGAAACATTCAAACAGAACAGAATGAAGAAACAAGAATTCAAAAAAAAAAAAATGAGGAGAGGCTTAGGAACTTCCAGGACATCTTTAAACGTTTCAACATCCAAATCATAGGGGTGCCAGAAGGAGAAGAGGAAGACCAAGAAATTGAAGACTTATTTGAAAACATAATGAAGAATTTCCCCAGTCTGGCAAAAGAAATAGACTTCCAGGAAGTCCAGGAAGCTCAGAGTTCCAAAGAAGTTGGACCCAAGGAAGCACACAAGGTGCATCATAATTACATCACTCAAGATTAAAGATAAGGAGAGAATCTTAAAAGCAGTAAAAGAAAAGGGGACAGTTACCTACAAAGGAGTGCCCATAAGACTGTCAGCTGATTTCTCAAAAGAGATCTTGCAGGCAAGAAGGGGCTGGAAAGAAGTGTTCAAAGTCATGAAAGGCAGGGACCTACATCCAAGATTACTCTATCCAGTAAAGCTACCATTTAGAATGGAAGGGTGGATAAAGTGCTTTCCAGATAAGGTCAAGTTAAAGGAGTTCATCATATCCAAGCCCTTATTACATGAAATGTTAAAGGGACTTATCTAAGAAAAAGAAGATCATAACTGTGAAATGTAAGATGACAACAAACTCACAACTATTAACAACCAAGCCTAAAAACAAAACAAAAGCAAACTACACAAACAACTAGAACAGGAACAGAATCACAGAAATGGAGAACACATGGAGGGTTATCAGTGGGGAGGGGGAGGGGAGACAATGGGGGGAAATTTTCAGGGATTAAGAAGTATAATAGGTAGGTACAAAATAGACGGGGATGTTAAGAATGACATAGGAAATAGAGAAGCTAAAGAACTTATTTGCATGCCCCATGGACATGAACTAAGGGGGGAATGCTGGAGGGAATGGGGGTACTGTGTGGAGGGGGGCAAAGGGGAGAGAAAAAGAATGGGACAACTGTAATAGCATAATCAATAAAATAAGCTTTAAAAATGGACAAAATAATAGAATCGACATTTCAAAGAAGAAATTTTAATGGCCAGTCATGTCATGAAAATATGCTCAATGTCCTTACTTATCAGGGAAATGCAAATTAAAACCACAATGAAATGCCACTTCTCACCCACCAACAGGGCTGTACACAGAGGCAGACAGTGAGCTGTGGGGGAGACGGGAAGAAATGGAGGTGCTCATGCACTGCCCATGGGGATTTAAAATGCAGCTACCACTTTGAGACAACAGTTGTTTTTTTGAAATGTTAAATGTAGATTTACTATACTACCTTACAGTACCTTCCAAAAAATGTGTCCCTGGAAAGACTTGTACATGAATGCTCATAGCAGTATTGTTCACAATAGCAACCCATGCCTGGGTTGTGGGCCAGGTCCCCAGGAGGGGGTGCACAGGAGGCAACCACACATTGATGTTTCTCTTCCTCTCTTTCTCCTTTCCTTCCCCTCTCTCTAAAAATAAATAAATAAAATCTTTTTAAAAAATTAAAGACCACCTGAAGACACAGGGAAAAGAAAGCTATCTCCAAGCAAAGAAGAAAGACCTCAGTAGAAATCAACCCTGCCAACACCTTGACCTCACACATCCAGCTTTCAGAATTGTGTGAAAATAAATTTCTGTGGGTTAAACCCCCAATCAGTGGCCCTTTGTTATAGAAGCCCTTGCCAAACAGATTTTGATACTGGGAAGTGGTGTAACAAACACCTAAGTGTGTGTAAGTGGCTTTGGAACTGAGTGATGGGTAGAGGCTGGAAGAGTCTTGAGGTTCATGTTAGAAAAGCTTGGAGAGACTCTCCTTGAAGAGACTAAACATGGACATTAAAGGTGATTCTTGTGACAGCTCAGAAAGAAAAGAAAGCTGTAGAGAAAGTTTCCATTGCAACACACACACAGATATATTTAATCAGCATGAACAGAGTGTTGGTAGAAAGATGAAGTTTAAAGGCGTGTCTGGGGAAGTCTCAGAGACACAAGAGGAACACGTTATTGGAAACTGGAGGAAAGGCGGGCCTTGTTATAAAGTGGCCAAGAACTCGACCAAACTGTGTTTCCATGTTTTGTGGAAAGTTTATAAGTGGTTAACTTTTGAAGGCATGGTTCTGGGTGTGAGTAGAGAGAGACAATTAAGAAAGGAATTATTAAGTGACAAAGATGATCTCTCTCTCTCTCTCTCTCTCTCTCTCTCTCTCTCTCTCTCTCTCTCTCTCTGGATGTTATTCAGAAGCTGTGCAGTCGTCTCTCAGTCACTCCTCTCACAGGAGGAATCCCTCCGGGTGCACATTCTGTGTTTCCCCGGGGTTGGGGGGGAGCTCAGCACCCTCTCCCTGGGCACTTGGACTTGCCGCCTTGTTGTTATTTCTTTTCTGAAGGTTCAGTCTCCCTCTCTCACATTTTTCTTCTGTTTGGACATCTTCCTTTAAGGGTAGGTCTGCTAGCAATATATTGTGTTAGTTTTTCTGTGTTTGAAGATATCATTATTTTTCACTCACTCGCAAAGCATAGGATGTGGGATTCAAGATACACAATTCTTGTGTGTGTGTGTGTGCGCCTCCTGCCTCCTGCTTACTAGGTCACGCAGCCCATGCAGGTCATCCAGGGTGATCTGCCCGTCTCAAAATTCGTAACTGATCACGTCTACAAAGTCCCCTATTGCTACTGAAGGTAACAGGTTCCCAGGTTCTGGGGTTTAAGATAAAGACATATCTGTTGGCCCATCATTCAAGCTGCCGGGGAGGACTTTCTGGGTCCTTCACCAGGACCCTGGAGACCACCTAGGAGAGCGTCGCTGGGAGGGGCAGGGAGCTCCTGCCAAGGCCAGTGGCCGGGCAAAGGCGCTCTCGAGAAAGGACCTCGGGAGCACCGCGCTGGGACCGCCTGCGCTAAACATGATCATTCACGCCAGGACACTGGAGGCCCTGAACAGTGGCCGGGCTCCTCTCTGAGCCGTGGTTCCCCAGCTTTCTCTCTGCGATCTCCTCTCTCTGTGAACCACAGAAGCCTGCGGGGCCGCCTGTGCCACTGGGCGCCCGGCGGAGCTGCCTCACAGAGGCACAGGGACCAACAGACCGCTGTGGACGGACCCGGGTGCCAGCGCCGGGCTCGTGGGCTCCCTTCTCCCCTGGCGTAAGGGAGTGAGCGGGGCCGCTGGCGTCCCAGCCTGCCCACCCGAGGAGTTTTCCTCCCGCGGGCCAGGGAGAGGGCAGGAACCCAGCTCGCCTCGCTTCCCTCCTTTCCCATCCCCTCCTGTTCCGCGTACTCTCCTCTTCCTCCTCTGCTCCCCTCCTAGACGTTCCCACCCGGACCACCCAGCGCCTTCCCTCCCTCGAGGCCCTGGTCCCGCTAGGCTTCTCTCCAAGGCGCCCACGAGGCCGCTCCACCGGGAGCCGAACCCGAGTTAAGAGTCCTAGTGGGCGGCCTGGTGGCGCCCGGGCTCAGGGTCTCCGGGTCACCGGGCGCAGCCACCCTCCACGCCCCACCACTGTGGGCGCTTTCCCCCAAGCTCTGCACAGCGGCACCCAGGAATCGGGGCTCGCAGACCCCCCCCCTCGGGTCTCGCGCGGGCTGGCCCTCCACCAGAGACCTGCCAGCTGGAAACGGCGCGTCCCCTCCCGCATCTCCGACCGCTTTTCCCGCGGCGCCACCAGCATGGTAACGCTTAGGCCGGTCGTCCTGCCTGGGGGTCACTGAGGGCACTGGCTCCCGTCGCTCGTTTTCGGGTCACCCGCAGTGTCCGGAGAGCCCCGCTGCAGGCCCGAGGAAACTGAGGCGGGCAGCGGGAATCTCTGGGCTGCTGTCGGTGCAGCCGCGAGGCCTGGAGCCAGGCTGCCTGGGTGTGAATGCGGGCTCCGCAGACAGCCTTTCCTGGAGCGTCCGGGGATCCCCTTATTAGGGGCATTCAAGAGGCCAGGGGATGGGGGGCTGTGGGAAGCCAGGCCTTGCCTAGATGCAGTGCTGCCTGGGGGCAGGCGGGAGGGCGGGCGGGCGGGCGGGGGTGATGGGAGGGGCAGGGATTCCCGGACCCGCCCTGGAGGGCCGGCGCTCAGAGCTCCGGGGCCAGGGGCTTAGGGGAAGAGCAGGGCTGCCCCTCCTAAGTCCTGCGGGACCCCTCCGCAGTGGGACCTGCAGGCCTGGAACCGAGACCCGGTTCAGAACTCTGGCTGCGGGTGGAGGACGCCTGCTGCCCCCAGGTCTCCCCTGCCTTTGGCCTTCGCACTGGATTGGACCTCCCAGGGGCAAAACACTGACTGCAGCGGCACCTTACAGTGGCCTCGCTAAAGGACGGGCGTTCGTGTTTGCTCCGTGGACTCCTGCCCAGCGGACGGCTCCTGCATTGCCGGCAGCAGCGGAGCCACCAGCAGCCAAGAGAAATGCGTGGCTCCTGCCACCCCTGCTCCGCCTCACCTGGAAACGGCAACTGGGAGCTACAGCACCGCTGCTCCGCGCAGCCCCCGCCGCGTCTGCTCTGGTGGCCGGCTCGCGTACCTCGGTGAAGGGAAGACCAAGATCGGGAGTTCAGAGGCCCCTGGGGCGACCCGTGTCTGGCTCTTGTACGGAGCCAGGCCCCTGGGAGGTGGGTTCGCAGCACCAGCCTCCTCCACGCTCCTCGCTCCTGCAAACACCAGCTGCCACAGGGGTGCTGCCCCCTCTCTAGATGTAGGGACTGCGACCCAAGGTGTTCTCTAGAGTCTTGGATTTGATTTGCTAATATTTTGCTGAATATTTCTGCATCTATGTTTATGAAAGATGTTCGCCTGTAGTTTTCCTTTCTCGTAATGCCCTTGTCTGGTGTTGGCGGTAGGGTAATGATGTTAGCATAGCCTGAGTTAGGAAGTACTCCTTTTGCTTCTATTTCTTGTTTTAGAGAATGTAGAGAATTTTTAAAAAATATTTGATAGAATTCACCTAGAAGCCCATTTGGGCTATTTTTAGAGAGAGGGGAAAGGAGGGAGAAAGAGGAAGAGAAACGTCAATGTGTGGTTGCCTCTCTCACACCCCTTACCAAGGACACAGCCTGTAACCCAGGCATGTGCCCTGACTGGGAATCGAACCAGTGACCCTTTGGTTCGCAGATGGGGGCTCAGTCCACTGAGCCACACCAGCCAGGGCCGGAAGTTATTAGTTATTGATTCAATTTCTTTAATAGATATAAACCTATTCACATTTTTTAATTTCTTCCTACATGAATTTAGGTAGATGGTATCTTTCAAGGAAAAATTGGACCACTTTATATTTCTTTATTATCCTTTTTATTAAATCCTCCCTTGAAGACATGTTTGTTGATACTAGAGAGAAAGAAACATTGATTAGTTGCCTCCTGTATGCACCAAACCAGGGATTCAACCAACAGCCTAGGTATGTGCTCTGACTGGGAATCGAACTCACGACCTCTTTTGTGCATGGGATGATGCTCCAACCAACATAGCGAACTGGCTGGGGCTTTTTATTACCCTTTTAATGTCGATGGGATCAACAGGGATGGCCCCTCTTTCATTTCTGATATTAGTATTTACATCTTCTTTTCTCTTTCTTAGTTAACCTGGCTAGCATTTTATTAAGTTTATTAATCTTTTCAATACATCAGTTTGGGTTTGGGTTTTGTTGATTTTTCTCTACGTGGTTCCTGTTTTCAATTTTATTGATTTCTGTTCTAATTTTCACTGTTTCTTTTTCTTCTGCTTAATTTAGTTTTTATTTACTTTTCTTTTTCTAGCTTTTAAAGTAGAGGCTTAGGTTATAGATTTTAGATTTTTTTTTTCTTTTCTAATGTATGCATTCAATATTGTAAGTTTCTCTCTAAGCACTGTTTTCACTTCACCCACGAATTTAACAAAGGTGTTTTCATTTTCATTTAGTTCAAAATATCTGTGAACTTCTCTAGAGACTTCTTTGGTGTGTGATTTAGGTGTATGTTGTTTGATCTCTGAGTATTTTAGGATTTTCCAGCTCCCCTTCTGTTGTTCATTTCTAGTTTAATTCCACTGGTTGTCTGAGAGCATACTTTCTGTGACTTCTATTTTACAAACTTTGTTGAGCTGTGTTTTATGGCCCAGAATGTGGTCGGTCTTGGTGAACAAGCTACGTGAGCTTGAGAGGGATGGGTATTCTGCTGTTGCTCGATGAAGCATTTCATAAATGTCAGTCCGACCACGCTGACTGGTAGTGCTTTCAGCTGAGCTCTGTCCTTGCTGATTCTCTGCCTGCTGGGTCCCAGTAGGAGGGTATTGAAGTCGCCAACTGTAATAGTGTATTCATTTCTTTTTCCTTGCAGTTCTATTAATTTGTGCCTCCTGTATTTTGAGACTCTCTTGTTAGCCACATTAAAGATTGTTATGTCTTCTTGGAAAATTGACTCATTTATCATTATATAATGAACTTCTGGATTCCTGGTCATTTTCCTTGCTCTGAAGTTGGCTTTGTTTGACATTAATATATCTATTTTGGCTTCCCTTGATTAGTGTTAGCATGGCTTATCTTTCTCCCTCTTTACTTTTAACCTATCTGTGTCTTTATACTTAGAGTGGATTTCTTGTAGACCCCATATAGTGGTCATTTTACTCACTCTGACAGTTTCTTTTAATTGCTGTATTTAGACCACTGACATTGAAATTACTTATTGATATAATTTGATTAATATCAAGCATATTTATTACTGTTTTCAATTTGTTGCCTTTGTTATTTATTCATTTATTTTTAGAGAGGGGGGAAGGGAGGGAAAAAGAGAGGGAGAGAAACATCAATATGTGGTTGCCTCTCACGTGGCCCCAACTGGAGGCCTGGCCCACAACCCAGGCATGTGCCTTGACTGGGGATCGAACTGGCAATCCTTTGGTTCACAGGCCGGCACTCAATCCACTGAGCCTCACCAGCCAGGGATATTGGTTGATTCTTGTATGCGCCCTGACCAAGAATCAAACTTGCAACCTTGACGTGTGGGGACAATACTCTTAACCGACTGAGATACCCAGCCAGGGCTGGGCTCTGGTTTTAAATTTGAACCCAGTTAGCCATCAGGAGTTATTCTTGGTAAATATCTCCTTCTCAGGGTCCACAGCTGGAAGCCAATATGGCCAGTTTGGTTTGCCTTTTTGGGGGGAGGGGGAGGGTTTGCAATGGGTCTTAGCTGCCTGCTGTCAGGGTTAGGACTGTGGGGCGGGGGCAGGCGCCTGGGGGATGTAAGATACAGACTGCTGGGTCCAGGCCTCTTTGTCAAAGCCCCCGGTGGCTGTTAGCTAACACTTGATTCATTAACTCAGGCACCTCTGGGTGGTGCCAGGCATTGAGACTTTTATTTTTAACTTGGTATTATGAAAAAATTCAAATAGTCCCTGAAGCAGAGAAAATAATACAAGGTACCCTGATAAACCCATCTCCCAGATCTTACACTTATCAACGCATGGCCAATCTTGTTGCATCCAAACCCCTCAGCTTTATCTGAGGAAACCCTCTGAGCATCATTATACCCCTTAGAGCCAGGCCAGTGGTGAAGTGCCTGGCCTTCTACAGCCAGAGTTCAAAGCCCAGGCTGAGCCACTTTCTGGTTGAGCCACCTTGAGCAAGATGCATAACCTGGCAGTGCCCGGCTTTTCCATCTGTGAAAAGAGGAGGATAAATGGGGTTGCTGTGAGGCCTGGATGAGGCCAAACCTGCAGGTCACTGAGGAGTCTGAGTCCTTGATGAGCGGTAACTCATGCTGTCCTCAGTCCACCTGAAGGTACTGGAGTCACAAAGGGAACACTCAGCTCTCCCCAGCACATCAGGGAAGGCTGTGCTCTCATGCACAGCCCCAACTCCCTCCTGGAAGCTGTGGAGGGCTTTTTCCTTCTGTTGAAGTTCTTCTGACACCTTTGACCTCTCTATTGCACCTCCACCCCCAAGGTGGGACTTGGAGATTTCCCACCTGGAGTCTGGAAACTCAGATACAGTCCTGTGGCTCACATCCTGTCCCCTCCCCAGGCCAGCCTTCTCAGGCTCCTGTGCTCCTGGGCAGACAGCTTGTTGGGTGGCGCATCCCCACAACCCACTCTCAGGTGCATGCCGTTTATCTGCTGTGGTCCTGTGGTGTCCACATGGCAGGTGGATTGCCTTCGACAGTCCTTGACTTCCTGTGCCCTGCGGTGCCCCATCCAGGGCGTGGAGGCCGAGCTGACCCTCAGGAAACAGGCCAGTTCCCAGGGCCTTCACAGGAAATGATGCCCCAGCCCTTCTCACACTGTCCCCGCAGCAGCAGCCCCAGGTCGCCAGCCAGCGCTGGGTGGGCTCGAAGTCACTGCCTCCTCCTCGGTGACTTCTCCAGAGGACAAAGTGATTCATTGGCAAGATAAAGGAACTCTCATTGTACAACACAACACAGTTAGGGTCGGGGAAGCAGGATTCGGAGCTAGCTGCCTTTTTCCCCTCCAAAGTGTTAATATAATTTCTAAAAAGGACCTATATTTTTCAAGTTGCCTTGCACATTTAATGCCGACAAAAATGAATGGCTTTTTCTGGTCCTCAGTCTCAGCTTCTTTGTGATATTGACTCAAACAGACCTCAACACGAGGTCTGCACCAGACCACCCACTGTTTCAAATTTTCCCTCCTTAAAACTCAGCAATGAAACATTTTTCTAATTTTACTTTCTCTTTTTGGGGGGAGGAGCAAAGTTACTCAATCGCTGAAACATTATGGCCAGATGGAGACGTAGGTAAAGGTGGCTTGCCTCTCTCATAACCACAGCAAAATTACAACTAAAATAGAGAAGAGCCATCACTCAGAAGCATCAGAAAATCGAGCTGTGTGGAAGTCTGACCACTAAGGAATTAAAGAAACCACATCCATCCAGATGGGTAAGAGGGCAGAGAGGTAAAGACACAGAGTTGTGGATCCAGCTGGTCCCAAACCCACGTGTGTTGGATATAAAACAGAGGGATGTCTGGGGAGTGAGGGATCCCACCCCCACACCAGACCAACCAGCCCAGGATTCCAGTGCTAGGAAGTCAGGCCCCCAAAACTTCCAGCTATAAAAACCAGTGGGGTTGGATTGCTGGAAAAAACTATGGGATTCTCAGGCCTCTCCTCTTTAAAGGGTCTGGCCCCACACACGCACTTACTCAGACTCACTCCCTCTGGGCTCCAGCACCAGGGCAGCAGCTTGAAGGGCACCAGTGGCATATGGGGCGGGGTGGGGAGCACAGGGAGTGAAGTGTCTGGCATCAGGGCAAGAGCTTCCTCCCTGACAGAACTGCAGACAGCGGCCATCGTACCTTTTGTGAGCCCTCTCACACACAGAGCCACAATGTGGCAGCTTTATACCTGAGTCTCCATCGACCTGCCTCACATGGTCAGCCCTCCCACCAGGATTACCTAAGGGCCCACCCCGTCCAAATTACAGCCCCCCCCCCCCAAGCAGCCCTCCCACCCTGGTTACAGCGACTTTTCTACATGCAGAGCTGAACTAGGCACAGGCTTCAGACCTTCCTAGATCCGCTCAAACAAGCAACAGCTGAGCCCAGCCCCATACCTCCCACTGACCAGACCCAGGCCCAGCACCAGCAGCAGCCATCTGTAGATCACTTTATAGCTTAGCCAAGGGGCCCCAGACAGAACACAGGTGGTGGCTGACCTTGGCCTGCACTATCCGGGAAAACCCAGAGCCTGGGCACCCAGTGAATACTTATAGGTCTGCTGGAGCACCACCCAACCACCTCCACAAACCTCAAAGGAAGGTGGTTGCTGGCCAGGGCTCACAGCCAGTCCTACCAGCTATCTGGACTGGGTGAATCCCTCCCATTGACCTGATGATAGCAATCAAGACTCATCTACAAGAGGAGGGTGTACTCAGCCACATGAAGGGTGCACCTCGAGTGCCCAGCTTGGGAGAGATAGAAGACGCTGTGCCACTGGGCCCTAAGGGACACCTACTACTTTAGGCCACACTACCAAGACACGGAGTCAGAGCAGCTCTACCTAATACATAGAAACAAACACAGGGAGGCTGCCAAAACAGGGGACAAAGAAACATGGCCCAAATGAAAGGACAGATCAAAACTCCAGAAAAAGCTAAACAAAATGGAGATAAGCAATTTATCAGATGCAGAATCCAAAACATTAGTTATAAGGATGTTCAAGGAACTCACTGGGTACTTCAACCGCATAAATGAAGGAGACACTAAGTGAAATAAAGAATAATTTACAGGGAATCAAAAGCAGAGTAGATGAAGCCAAGAATCAAATCAATAACTTAGAATATAAGGAGAAAAAGGACATCCAAACAGAGCAGCAAGAAGAAAAAAGAATAAAAAAAAACTGAGGATAGTGTAAGGAGGCTCTGGGATAACTTCAAACATTCCAGCATTCACATTATAGTGGTGTTGGAAGAAGAAGAGAAAGAGCAAGACACTGGAAAGTTATTTGAAAAAATAATAAAAGAAAACTTCCCTAACTTGGTGAAGGAAATAGGCATACATGTCCAGGAAGCACAGAGAGTCCCAAACAAGTTGGACCGAAAGAGGACCACACCAAGACATATCATAATTAAAATGGCAAAGGTTAAAGATAAAGAGGGAATCTTAAAAGCAACAAGAGAAAAGCAGAGTTACCTACAAGGAGTTCCCATAAGACTGATTTCTCAAAAGAAACTCTGCAGGCAAGAAGGGACTGGCAAGAGTATTCAAAGTGATCAAAAGCAAGAGCCTACAACTTAGATTATTCTATCAAAGATATCATTCAGAATGGAAGGACAGATAAAGTGCTTCCCAGACAAGGTAAAGCTAAAGAACTTCATCATCACCAGGCCATTATTGTATGAAATGTTAAAGAGACTTATTCAAGAAAAAGAACATTGAAACTATGAACATTAAGGTGGCAATAAGTGTGTGACTATCAACAATTGAATCTAAAACACAGGCAAGGCAAACCAGCAGAACAGAAACACAGTCACAGATGTGGAAACCATTGGGATGGTGGCCCGTGGGGAGGGGAGTCTGGGGGAAGAGGCGCACGTCTGAAGAAGGACAAACTGGTGGTTACAGAACAGGCAGGAAGATGTTAAGAGCAAGTATAGGAAATGGAGAAGCCAAAGAACTTATATGCAAGACCCCTGGACAAGAACTAAGGTTGCGGGGTGGGGGTGGGCGGAGGGGCGGAATCCTGGACAGAGTGGAAGGTGCTGGTTGGAGGGGGACGAAGTGGGGAAATGGGGACAACTGTAATAGTGTAACCAAAAACAATTAAAAATAAGGTAGAAACCATGTTAAACTACCCACGAACACAGCAGGAACAGCGTCTGAGCCCACCTGACCCCGCCTGGCAGGACTGCAGTGCGCTGCTCTGGCGGCTGCCGGACCCCAGCTCGTCCTCCTCCGCAGGCGTTTGAGAACCAGTTCCCAGGCTTTGCATCATTTGATTTGTAATCACGCATCTTCAACAGGAAAGTTGTTGTTTTGTTTTTTTTTTAAAATGTAACTGTAATGCTGTGATCACATCCGACATAATTAGTCACTAACCTCTTAATATTTTCTGGTCTGTAGTCTCTATTCCCTTTCTCTCAGCTTTTTCAGAATAGTAATAGCGTGACCCCGACAGCTGCAGGAGAGGGGGCGGCGGTGCGGAGGGGCCCAGCTGACGCGGGAGGAGGCGCGACGGGCGGAGGGGCGTTGGCACAGAGGAGGCGCCCAAGGAGCGCTGTAGTTTTCAGCGCCCCGGCTACCCCAGTGCGGAGCTTTCAGGAATCTTCTGCGCAGAGTCAGTCTGTCTCCTTTGCTGCCAAGAGGACTCTGTTGATGAAAACCCTGGGCCAGGAGGCTTCCCTGTGAGGGCGGGGGACCCTGTCTGGTTCCCCGGGGTGCACGACACAGGGCCTGGGTGGGGCCTGGGCGGGGCCTGGGTGGACTAATTGGCGACAGCTCTGACTCTAGCAGTCGTCCTGGGGGAACAGGACGTGTATGTGGGAGGTGGTGAAACCCGATTGGAAAGGGGACTTGGGCCACTCTCAGGGGGCTGGGACTGCATGAAACCTTTCCGAGCAGAGAGGGCCTGCGACTTCCCCCTACAGCTCCCTCCCCTGTTCCCTTTCAGAGCAAACCTCCGTGCAAGAGCGGTCTGCGTGTGCCGTCCTCAGGTCCTGGCATTGTCTTCGAACCCCGTGACAGTCAAGCTCCTGCAGCCTTCCTGCCTTGCTCCCGGGACTGTTCTTGTCCACGTCCCCAGGCCTTTCCATGCGGCAGCTTCTGGTGCTCTCAGCTGGTGTCTGGCCGGTTCTCTGAGCAGCACCTGATCCCGAGATCCCAGCATCCTCCTAAAGCACGTTTTCACTTGGTTTCCAGATCACCGCACTCTCCTCGTTTCCCTCCTCACTTACGAGCTTCTTTTCTGGTTCCTGGCTCACTCTCTTCCAGAACTAACGGTGGAACACGCAAGGCATCAGCCTCAGAACCTCTTCTCTCTCTGCTCTCTCCGATGGTGACCCCGCCCACTCTCAGGGCTTTGCAAGGCCTCAGGTTAGGCCGTGTTTTTGAACTCCAGACACATACACCCAGCAGCAGTGATCTCTGAATGTTGCACAGGTAACCAAACCTGCGTGGCCAGAACCAACCTTCTGATTCTGCCCCAGATTTGCTCCACACCCAGCACCCCCAGCCCAGGAGACAGCCACTCCACCCTGCCAGCCACTCAGGACCAAGTGCACCCTTCAGCTTTGACACTCTTGCTCTCACATCGCATGTCCAATGAGGAAGTCCAGAGTTCAGCTACATTTGGCTACCTCCACTGTTTGCACCGAGGCCCAGGCCACCACCTTCTCCTATCCGGGTTACTGCAATCACTGCAGTGTCCTTGTGCCTCATTCTGCAGGGTTCTGTCGTCAGGACAGCAGCCATGTGGGTTAGATGGATATAACAAACTGCACAGCAGCACATGCTACGAGAATGAACACTGTGTGTTTGGAAGGCAAGGGTATGAACGAAAATGCATGAACAAAATACCAAAAAGCACTAGCAGACACTCACGGGGGTGGAATAGAAGTAAAGAAGGGTCCGAAAGGGGAACTCAACTTTTAGCTTGGTCTACGTCTGCACCTTCAGGATTCTTTCTGATGCTACGATGTTATTTATATAATTAGAATAAGAAAATTTAATAAATAAATTCCTTTAAAAATGTCTTTTGGCTTTTGTACAGGAAACAACACAGCCAGCCTGACCACTCTGTTTTTGCAAGGTCTGCTCCCACACATGGACTTTGGCTGGGTCTGGGGATTTGGATTTTGTGAGGGACCCCCACTCCCTGGTAAAAGTGGCTCACTGTGCCAAAGCGGTTTGTATGTATAAGGTGGTTTAGGCTGAACGTTTGTTTTTCTGGGAGTCTGAAATTTTGGTACAAACTAGGCAATGGGCGCCTTCCACTCTCCCCAGCTGCAACCCTGGGCACTGAGGTTCCAATGAACTTCTCCCCTTGGCAACATGCCACACATGCCATCACAGCTCATTGCTGGGGACATTAAGCATGTCCTGTGTGACTCCATGAGAAAGGACTCTTTGGCAGCCTGAGCCTGGTGTCCCCAGGCTTCACCCCAGGTGCCCCTTCCGCTGCTGGCTTTGCTCCACGCCCTCTTGCTGTTGTAACAAATTGCAGCCACGAGGGCTGTGCATGCCCCGTCCTAGGGATCCGGTGGAGCCAGGGAGCCACACTGGTCTGAGGTCCTGACCCCACCCTTTTCTGGAAGATTCATAATTTTATTCCTTTCTCTGACCCTTTCAGTTATGCCTCAGTTTTACCTTACCTAACATAACCTCAATATCGCCAAATTAATGGCAGGTTTTGTCTTCTCCTTTGAAATGATCATAGCCCTGAAAACTTCCATGCTTACTGTCTTCATAGGTTCTTGTTATTGCTCTAATGTTTTCCTTGTCCTATTAGCCTGTTAAAAATGTGCACTTTTGTTGGACTTGGTGGAGAGATGATGTCGTGAAGTATGGAGATGTCGAGTCACTACATTGTGCCCCTGAAACTAACACAAGCAACATAAGGTTGTATACCAACTATCCTTAAATTTAAAAATAAATACATACTAAATAATGTTACCTTGAAACTCTTAAAAAAGGTGTCCTTTTTTTTACTTCTTTGTAATGAAGATTTTTCAAACATATAGAAAAGTAGAAAGGATAGTATGAACACATAACTCGAGGATGAACCTCTCAACAGTTCCAGGACTTTTTTCCATACCAAACAATTTTTTAATTCTCAGTCTACACAGACTGGGTGTCCTATAATTGAACTAAATCCTTTCTCTTCCAGGAGATAGTGTCAGTTCTCACAGGGCTTGGGCCTACAAGAATGTCCTCCTTATTTCAAGTGTCAACTGCAAGTTCACAGAAGTACAGGTAACATACCTGTTACAGGGTATAAATCTGACCTCCTCCTCAGGTTTGATAATTTGCTAGAATGGCTCACAGAATTTAGGGAAGCATTTGCTTACATTTCAGACTTATTATAAAAGGATACAACAAGTCAGGAACGACCCAATGGGGGAGGGGTCTGGGGTCAGGTGTGACAGACAGGGGGACAGGGATATCCTTGCTCCCTGTGCCCCCTGCCAGCACCTTGTGTGATTGTACTGGAGACTCGGGTTTGGCTGCCAGCCACAACAAATGCCAGTGCTGCGGGGGGGGGCAGGTGCTCCTGGGAAGGAAGGTGGTTTACTCAAGTGCCAGCCACCTGAGAAGATGGGGGATTCTCATCCCAAAGCCCTTCTCCTCATCCCAGAGCAGGCAGAGGTGTTTACAAGGAGGGAGAGGGGAAGCAGGACAAAGAGATTGAGGGGACAGGGGTTGGAAATGTCTCCACCTGCAGACCACCAGTACGGTCTAGGTGGAGGAACTTGACACTGGTCAAGCGATGGTCTGGCATGCGTCAGTCACCCTAGCTTGATGTCGAAGGTCAGCGAATTTCCCGGAGCTGAGATGACTGAGGGTAGGAGTCTGTATCTTTTGAAGTTAGTTCCTGGAATTCTTATACAAACACGCTGTTCATCCACCAGCTACATGTCAGTCAGAGTTGGCACGTCCAGAAATGATGTCAAAAGAATGGTGAGTGGGGTACAAGTCCCCACCAAAGCAGAAGCTCATCAAATCTTGTTCAAGAGCCTTTATAGAGATTAACCTTCAGCCCCATACTGTGGCTATTGAGTGCCCCAGCCTAAGCCAGCTCACGAGCATAAACAGAGGTGGTCTCTAAAGGGATCCCTTGTGAAAAACAGAAGACACTCCTGCCCCCCAGGCCACCCCTGGGGTTCTAGGAGCTCTGCATCTGAACTGGGACAAAGACCAAACACATTTCTTATTTTGCCACAATTTTCGCCTCTGTCAATGTAAGAACTATCCACACCTGTAGATAATTGTTATGAGTTTTTTTGAGTCAAACTGACAATTGCTGGGAATAAAAATCTCCATGGATGGAGAAAATGCTCTGGAGAATGGCAGTTTTGCAGCTTATTTTACACATTAGAATCGAGGCAGGAGATAGCAAAGTGGGGAAATGTCTGGGGCTGGGGCAAAAGGAAACAGGGAGACACATCCTTCTTTGACATTGGGTATGAGGTAGTTAATAATTCACATTTGCAGCTGCTAGCAACTGTGGTCTCTGGCCCTGCAGGGTCTGGAGAGGAGATGGCTCTGACATTTCTAAGGAATGTTATCTGAGATGCAGAAAGACAATAGGCGGGCTCACTTCAGGTGAAGACTGACCTTTGTCAAGGAAGTCACAGGCCTATGACGTGACCACCCACCACGACCCATTCTTACGGAAGAATTTTCACGTGCAGACCGTCCTCTGTGGTCACTTTGGTCTCTGAGTCTGTAGGCCTCCCCCGGGTGTGTCAGGGTTAGTGTGTGGCCCCTTTTCGTCTACATGTTGATTTAACAATTATTATTTTGCCTTATTCGTTTTACTTTGTTTTCCTTGTTGCAGAGTACATCAGAATAATGAAAGCTATGCTGACATCACCCAATTTTTAAAATGTATCAATACTGCTGACCAATACTGACCCCTTCTTTGTTTCCCTGTCTTTCCCTGGGATGTGCAAAAGCACACTGTGGGCACTGTGGTACCTTGCTGGAGCATCTCCCAGACCCCTGTCAGGGTCAGCGATTCACTAGGACAGCCCGGCGGAGTGCAGCCTTGCTCTCGTGGCTGCAGCGTCTGGTAGTGACAGGACGCAGGTGAAAATCAGCCGAGGGAAGGTGGCAGGCAGGGCAGTGTCCCAGGGACACCAGGCACAAGGCTGCCAGCTGTCCTCTCCCAGTGGGTTTTTGCCTACAGTGCCTGTTTCTTTCCCAGCGACAGGCGCCACCACGTAAGCAGTGATGCCATTGTGGAAGCCACTCGAGCCTCAAAGGCCAGAGCATTGACTGGGGGTCGGTCCTGCAGGTGGAGCTGATAGCTCACGGGGGCTGAGTTTTGTTTACTCTTATGTAAAGAGTGATATAGCTTTAGTTTGGACAGGCTGTGAAGGGAATCGTTTACCTTTATCTTTTCAAGTCTTATTTTCATGCTTCATGAGGGTAGGTCGGGAATAACGTGGACTTAGGCTCAATGTAGTCTCGCTGCTAAGGCCAGGCCCTTTTGGTTTCTGTACTGAATGCCCATATTTTTAAAAATTATGGTAACGTATGCATGACATAAAACCTGCCATTTTTACGGTTTATAGTGCACAGCCCAGCGGTGTTAGAGGCACATTTGCACAGCTGTGCAGCCCGCTGCACCCTCATCTCCAGAGCTTTCTCATGGCCCCCACTGAACACCTGTCCCCCTGAAACAGAAACTCCCACCCCCTGTACCCCCAGGCCCTGGTAACTGTTATTCTGCTTTCTGTCTCAATGAGCTTTACTATTCTCATCACCTCAGCATTTGTCTGTTCGAGTGTGCCTTACTTCACTTAGCATAATGTGTCCACATTTATTCCCTGGTGTAGCATGTATCCTAATTTTATTTCTCTTTAAATTTAATAATCCATTGTACACGCCACCTTTTGTGTATCTGCTCATCTGGGGGTGGACATCTGGGTTGTTTCCATCCTTTGGCTATTGAGGTCCACGCTGCTGTAAACTTACATGTGCAAACAGCTGTCTGAGTTCCTGCTTTCACCTCTGGGTGTACACGCGGAATTTGGTTTGCTAGATTTGGGGGGAACCACAGCGCTGTTCTGCACAGTGAAGAGCCCGGATTCTTAAAGAGGTCTTTCCTACCTCCGCAGTCCGACCTGGCGGAGGGAACTGACTGGTTGGCGCCTCCGGGGGTGGTTGTCACAAGACTGGCCTCCGGGTGGGGGGGTTGGGGGGGATCTGCAGCACGAGCGCGGCCAGACCTCCTCTGCGGCTGCAGGTGACTTTGAGCAAACCCCTGGGGCTCTCTTTCTCTGTGTAGCTTTCTCCTCTTTAGTACTCTCTGCATGGACAGAAATTATACTTTGGAAAACAAACAAACAAACAAAGAAACAAAGAAACAAACAAACTTTGATCTGAACACCACCTTATTGAGATGGTGCAGTCTTCCCCCACGACCTGTAGGGCGCAGTCCTAGCGTTCGATCCCGTCGCCTTCTGAGTGGTCTCCGCACTCCCACTGCGCGGCCTGTGCCCGGCGGGGGTGGGGGGGGGGGGGGGTTCCGAAAGCCGAATGCTTTCCGCCACTTCCAGGCCTTCACAGCAGGAGGGCCGCCCGCGGCCCCTGCCTGACCCGCCTCTGCCTGTTCCTAAACGCCTTTCTCCACCGCGGCAACTCGCTTCCCTTCACATAGTAGGCGCTTTATCCCACGGGGACTGCGATCTCCGGCGGGAACTCTGCGACAGTCCTCTCGCCATCTCCCCGGACGCTCTTTCCGTAGCAGCGCGTCTTCTTCGGGAAGCTGTGGCGGGTAAACAGGCGGTCGGCAGTATTCACGGAGCCAACAGTTGTGTCCGCGACCTGCGTGGAGACGTGGCAGTGCGGGAGAGGTGGAGGAGAGGACAAAACAGACTAAATACAATTGCAGAAAACTGACCCTGATGTGTGGCTCCCAGGCCCTCACCCCGCACTTGAGTTCTAAGACTCCTGACGGGAAATGTGACGCGTCCCGCCGTCACCTTCCCAGGACGGACTGGGGATCCGCGGGCGGGCGCGGCGCTCGGTGCCGCGAGCGTGGGGCCCCGCGGACGCTCTGCGCTCTCCGAGGCCCCGCACGGCATCGGCCCACCCGCGCGCCTCCTGCAGATAACAGAACGAATACACGATGAAGGCATCGCATAGAGCTTAAAAAGCACTTAAGGCAGAAATCTGTAGCTTTAAATGTTAACATTTCCATGGAAACAAAGCTAAAAAAGGTGAGTAAAACATCCACAATCAAGGGTGAAATAATGAATACACTAGTATAACCAAAAAAAAAAATACAAAGCATCGAGTAGATAGAAGAATAAATAGCCAAAAAGTCATTTTCTTTGGAAAGCTTATTAAAATCGACAAGTAATTGTTTATTGAGAAAAAGTAAGAGAGAAGGGGAAAAGAGCCAATATTGGAAATAAAAGGGCTATCAAAACAAATACTAAGACAATGAAAAGACAAAAATAACTTTCTGTCAAGATATTTGGAAATTTGGATGAAATGCAAATGTTCCAGGAAAATATAACTTATTAAATTTCTTTTTTAAAAAATCTAGTGTGCGAACTTATGATTAAATCATTTTTATTGTTATTCTATTACAGTTGTTCCAATTTTTCTCCCTTTGCCCACCTCCGCCCCGTCCCCCCACAGTCAGTCCCCACGGGTTGTCCATGCCATTCACACATGTTCTTTGTCTAGTCCCTTCCCCTTCCTTCCCCCAGTCCCCCACCCCTCCCCTCTGGTCACTTTCAGTCCGTTCCATGTTTCCATGCCTGTGGTTCTATTTTGTTCATTACTTTATTTCGAGATCATACGGTATTTGTCTTTCGCTGCCTGGCTTATTTCACTTAGCATAATATTCTCCATTTCCATCCATGCTGTCACAAAAGGTAGGAGATCCTTCTTTCTTTCTGCTGCATAGAATTCCATTGTGTGAACGTACCACAGTTTTTTGATCCACTCATTTACCGATGGGCACTTAGGTTGTTTCCAGCACTTGGCTATTGTAAATAATGCTGCTATGAACATAGTGGGGACATAAGTTATTTTGCATTGGTGATTCGGGATTCTTAGGGTATAATCCCAACAGCAGAATGACTGGGTCAAAAGACAGTTCCATACTGTTTTTAAGGAAACTTCATACTGTTTTTCACAATGGCTGTACCAGTCTGCATTCCCACCAATAGTGTACCAGAGTTCCCTTTTCTCCACTCCTCATCAGCACTTGCTGTTTGTTGATTTATTGATGGTAGCCATTCTGACAGGTGTGAGGTGATATCTCATTGTGGTTTTAATTTGCTTCTCTCTGATGACTAGTGATGCTGATCATCTCTTCATGTGTCTATGGGCCCTCTGTATGTCCTCCTTGGAGAAATGTCTATTTAGATCCTTTGCTCATATTTTTAAAGGTTTTATTTTATTTACTTTCAGAGAGAAAGGAAGGGAGGGAGAAAGTGAGGTATAGAAATATCAGTGTGTGGTTGCCTCTTGCGTGCTGCCTACTGGGGATCTGGCTGGCAACCCAGGCATGTGCCCCAACTCGGAACCAAACCAGTGTCCCTTTGGTTCGCAGGCTGGCACTCAATCCACTGAGCCACACCATCCAGGGCTTTTGCCCCTTTTTAAATTGGGTTGTTTGCCTTCCTGGTGTTGAGTTGTATGGGTTCTTTATATATTTTGGAGATCAAACCCCTGTCTGATGTGTCATTGGCAAATATGTTCTCTCATACAATCAGTTCCCTTTCATTTGATTATGGCTTCTTTAGCTATGCAGAAGCTTTTTAGATTGATACAGCCCCATTTGTTTATTTTTTTCCTTTATTTCCATTGCCCTAGAAGACAGACATATCGGCAAAAATATTGCCATGTAGGATATCTAAAATTTTCCTGCCTATGTTTTCCTCTAAGACTTTTATAATCCTTATATTTAAGTCCTTATATTTAAGTCTTTTATCTATATTGAGTTTATTCTGGTTTATGGTATAAGTTGGTGGTCTAGTTTCTTTCTCCCTCCCTCTTTCCTTTCCTTTTCTTTCCCTTTTTCCTTCCTTCCTTCCTTCCTTCCCTCCTTCCTTCCTTCCTTCCTTCCTTTCTCTCTTTCTTCTTTCTTTCTTTTTCATGTACCGCTCCAGTTCTCCCAACACTGTTTACTGAAGAGGTTATTTTTATTCCATTTCATGTTCCTACCCCCTTTGTCAAATATTAACTGACCATAATGACATGGGTTTATTTCTGGGCTCTCTATTCTGTTCCATTGGTCTATGTGTCTCTTCCTATGTCAGCACCAGACTGTTTTGATTACAGTGGCCTTATAATACAGTTTGATATCAGGTACTGTGATCCCTCCTACTTTGTTCTTTTTTCTCAAAATTGCTGAGGCTTTTTGGGGGTCTTTTTTGTTACATATCAATTTTTGAAATATTTGTTCTAGACCTGTGAAATATGCCATTGACATTTTAATAGGAATTGATTTGAATGTATAGATTGCTTTGGGTAGTATGGACATTTTAGTAATATTAATTCTTCCTATCAGTGAACACAGTATATGCTTCCATTTATTTGTATCTTCCTTAATTTGTTTCTTCAGTGGTCTCTAGTTTAAAGATTTTGCCTCCTTGGTTCAATGTATTCCTAGGCACTTTATTTTTCTTGTTGCTGTAGTAAATGAAATTTTTCCTAGCTTCTCTTTCTGATATTTCATTGCTGGTGTACAAAAAATGCCATCAATTTCTGAATATTGACGACGTATCCTGCTATTTTGCCAAATTCACTCATTAGGTTGAGTAGTTTTTTGGTGGAGACTACAGGGTTTTCTATGTATACTATCATGTTGTCTGCAAACAATGACAGTTTTACCTCTTCTTTTCCAGTTTGGATGCCTTTTATTTGTTTTTCTTGTCTGACACTGTGGGTAGAACTTCCAACATTATGTTGAAGAACAGTGGTGAAAATGGACATCCTAAGCCCTGGCTGGCGTAGCTCAGTGGATTGAGCACGGGCTGGGAACCAAAGTGTCCCAGGTTCGATTCCCAGCCAGGGTACATTTCTGGGTTGCAGGCCATAACCCCCAGCAACCGCACATTGATGTTTCTCTCTCTCTCTCTCTATCTCCCTCCCTTTCCTCTCTAAAAATAAATAAATAAAATCTTAAAAAAAAAAAAAGAAAATGGACATCCTTGTCTTGTTCCTGATCTAAGTGGGAAAGCTTTAATTTTTGCCCTTTGAGTATAATGTTGGCTGTAGGTGTCTCATATGTGGCCTTTATTATGTTGAGGAATGCTCCCTCTACTCCCAATTTGCTGAGTGTTTTTTATCATAAATGGGTGAAGGATTTTATCAAATGGCTGTTCAACATCTACTGATATGATCATGTAGTTTTTGTCCTGCCTTTTGTTTATGTGGTGTATTATGTTTATTGATTTGTGAATATTGTACCATCTTTGCATCACTGGGATGAATTCCACTTGATCATGGTGCTGGATAGAGTAATCTTGGATGTAGGTCCCTGCCTTTCATGACTTTAAATACTTCTTTCCAGCACCTTCTTGCCTGTGAGGGTTTTTTTGAGAAATCAGCTGATAGTCTTATGGGAACTCCTTTGTAGGTAACTGTCTCCTTTTCTCTTGTTGCTTTTAAGATTTTTCTCCTTATCTTTAATCTTGGGTAATGTATTTATGATGTGCCTTGGTGTGTGCTTTCTCGGGTCCGGCTTCTTTGGGATTCTCTGAGTTTCCTGGACTTCTTGGAAGAAGATTGGTCCTTGTTGCCAGATTGGTCGTTCATTATGTTTTCAAATAAGTTTTTTAATTTCTTGCTCTTCCTCTTCTCTTGCTGGATCTCTATGATTCCAATGTTGGAATGTTTGAAGTTGTCCCAGAGGTTCCTAAGCCTTTCCTTACTTTTGTGAATTCTTGTTTTTTTAATTCTGTTCTGGTTGGATGTTTATTTCTTCCTTTTGTTCCAAATCATTGATTTCAGTCTCGGTTTCCTTCCCTTCACTGTTGGCTCCTGTATATTTTTCTTTATTTCACTTTGCATAGTCTCCACTTCTTCCTCTATTTTTGACCATACTCAATCATTTCTGTGAGCATCCTGATTACCAGTGTTTTGAACTCTGCATCTGATAGGTTGGCTATCTCTTCATCACTAGTTCTGGTTTTGGAGCTTTGATCTGTTCTTTCATTTGGGTCACATTTCTTAGTCTCAGCACATGTGTTATGTTTTAAGTAGCAGATTCACCAGGGTGGTGCAACCGATGTCACTGCATTGTGGTGCTGTATGTGGGGGAGAGATTCAAGAGGGAATGATGTGCCTTACTCAGCTCTTGCTGGCTTTCAGTCACTTCCCCTGCTATCCACAAGCAAATTGGGCCCTTCTGGTGCTGATTCACATGTGGGTGGGTTTGTGTACATTCTAGGACCCTGTGAATCTCTCCAACAAACTCTCCTGTGAGGCTGAGAATTTCTCCCACCCCTGCAACCCCACAGATGTTTTCAGTCAGAAGTTTTGAGGCTTTATTTTCCTGCACTAGAATCCTGGGTTGTGCCCCCCAGTTGTTCCTCCCAGTTTATCCACACACATATGTGGGACTACCTGGTGTACCAGCTGCTGCCTTGTCACACATCCTCTCCACCCCAGCTGCCCATTCCTGCCCCTCCTACTGGTCTGAATGAGTATTTCTTCTTTAACTCCTCAGTAGTTGGACTTTCATACAGTTTGATTTTCTTGCCATTGTGTTTATTTTTGTTTTTAAACTTGTTGTTGTCCTTCTTTTGGAATGTGAGGAGGCAAAGGGTATGTACCTACACTGCCATCTTTGCCAGAAGTCACAGACCTTTGGGATTTTTAAGGAGGCTTCCTCATCTAGGCATGGTCTATCAGTGACTCAATTCCCAGGCCCTCTGCAGATAATGAGGGTTCGGGCTGCAAGCGCCAAGCTTCCCATCATGGTTGGTTTTTTCTGGTGCCCAGCCCACATCCAGGAGTCCACCAAGAGTCACTGTATGAGAACAAAAGATGCTGCTGTCACCCAGGAGATTTCCAGAGATTTAGAAGCTTGGTGTCAGGAACCAGGATTCCTGACATTAGAACAAATGTTACAATAAAAGATATTCTTAGTGCTCTTATCACTTAAGAAATTACAAAAGTTTTAGAAGCCCTATGCCAGGAATCAGGGGCAGAAATATATTCTGTTACTTCACAGTAAGGAAAACTGGTAAACTGGGAATCAGGGTTACAGGGTGACATGAAGCCATGACAGTGAACAATATCCCAAAAGGTATTGTACACTTGCAGACATGGGATCTGAGTTCACCTCTTGGATTTCAAGATTCCAATGTGGAGGACTGGGGTCATGATGGCAGGGCAGGTAAACATTATACTCATTTCCTCCCACAACCACATCAAAATTACAACTAAACTACACAGCCATCATTATTCAGAATTGCATGAAGTCTAGTTAAACAGGATTCCCATAACTATGAATATACAGAAGAAGTCCTGTGGAAACTGGTAGGAAGGGCAGAGATGCAGAACAGGCTGGTCACACATCCTTGTATAGCAGTTAAAATTGAGAGGGGTATATTGTCTGTAGTGGCCCCCCACTGAGGAGTGGGGGTCCCAGCTCCACATTAGGCCCTCCAGTCCAATGCTTCAGTATCAAGAAGAGAAACCCCATAACTTAAGGCTGTGAAAACCAGTGGGATTGTGGCTGAGTAAGGCAGAGGGTTTCTGGATCCCAGGCACTGCTCTCAAAGGGCCCACACAGGGATTTACTTGGACTCCCAGTGGCTCAAAGCCTCCAGAGACATATGGGGAAGAACCAAATTTTCCAGAGAGGGCTGGAAAGGCAGCTTTTTCCCAGACAGAAGTATTGACAAAACCCAATGTTCCTTTGCTGAGCCCTCCCCCAACAGATCTGGCAGGCTGGTGCCTTATGAGTCACCATCAACCAGACTAACACTCTTTGCCCTGCCCTAGACCCCCACCCAACTTGTGTGCCCACCCAATCCTTGTCTAGTGGCTTTTCCATGCAAACACCTTGTCTTGGCTCATACTTCAGACCTTCCTAAAGTCTCTTGAACAAGCAGCATCTCAGCTCAGCATGCTGCATACTTCTCACTAAGCTGCCCCAGGCCCAACACTAGCAGCAGTTGGCCTTTGTTCATGACTTGGCCTCACCTGGGCACCTCCAAGCCAAGAACAAGTAGCAGCCACCTGCGAGTTGCTTTATTCTCAGGACCAGTAGACCCAGGCAGGACACAGAGTTCAAAACACCAGAATGTCCCGGAGCCAGCACACCCAGTGTATAGCTTCAGACCACGCAGAAACACCACTCTACCACCTCCATGAGAACATAGTCAAGGGGACACTCAGTGAGTACCAGAGCCCAGCTGAAGCCAGTCCTGCTCCATGGGGTCTGAACAGCAGACTATCCAAGTGGTCATGACCAGTCCTTACAGTCGATTGGCCTGGGGAGCAAATCTTCCCATTGAAGTGCCAACAGCAATCAAGCCTCAACTACAAAAGGAGGGTGCACACAGCCCACATGGAGCAGGGGGTGGTGCAGCTGGAGTGACCAGCTTCAGTGACAGTAGATGATGTGCCACTGGACCCTATAGGACTCCTACTACATTAGGACACTCTACCAAGCTGAGGAGATGTAGCAGCTCTACCTAATACATAGAAACAAACACAGGGAGGCTACCAAAATGAGGAGACAAAGAAACATGTCCCAAAGGAAATACTACAACAAAACTCCAGAAAAAGAACTAAACAAAATAGAGATGAGCAATCTGCCAGATGCAGAGTTCAAAGCACTGGCTATAAGGATGCTCAGTGATGTCAGTGAGGATGTCAAGAAAGAGATAGAGAACATAAAAATGGAGATAGAAAACACATAAAATAACCAGTCATAAGTAAAGAATGCAATAACTGACATGAAGGATAATTTACAGGGAATTAACAGTAGAGTAGATGAAGCAGAGAATCACATCAGTGATTTGGCACATAAGGAAGCAGAAAACATCCAAACAGCAAAAGGAAAAAAGAATCTAAAAAAATGAGCATAGTATAAACAGACCCTGGGACAACTTCAAAGGTACCAATACTCATATGGGGGTGCCTAAAGGAGAAGAGAGAAAGCAGGAAATTAAAAACCAAATTGAAAAAATAATGACTGAAAATGTCCCTAACCTGGTGAAGGAAATAGACATACAAGCCCAGGAAGCACAGAGAGTCCCAAAGAAGACGAACCCAAAGAGGCCCACTCTAAGACACATCATGTTTAAAATGCCAAAGGTTAGTCCTGGCCAAAGTGGCCAAGTCGGTTGTGGCATCTTCCTGTGCACCACAAGGTTGTGAGTTCAATCCCCAGTCAGGGCACATAATAGGTTGCAGGTTTGATCCTCAGTCAAGGTGCATATGGGAGGTAACCAATCAATGTTTTTCTTTCACAACAATGTTTCTCCTCTCTACCTCTATCTCTCCTTCCTTCCTTTCTCTCTCTGCTCCCCCCTCCCTCTCTTCTCCTTACCCTCTCTCTAAAATCAATAAAAATATCTTCAGGTGAGGATTAAAAAAAAATGCCAAAGGTTAAAGACAAAGAGAGCATCTTAAAAACAGCAAGAGGCAGACAATTAGTTATATACAAGGGAGCTCCCATAAAACTGTCAGTTGATTTCTCAACAGAAACTTTTCAGGCCAGAAAGGAGTGGCAAGAAATATTCAAAGTAATGAAAAGCAAGGACCCATACCCAAGTCTACCCAGGCAACTTATCACTTAGAATTAATGTACAGATAAAGTGCTTCTTAGAACAGAAAAAGCTAGAGTTCATCACCACCAAGCCAGTATTTCAAGAAATGTTAGAGTGTTTTTGAAGAAGAAGAAGAAAAAAATATGCATAATGAAATGGCAATAAATACAATTATCAACAATTACTTTAAGTGCAAATTGTTTAAGTGTTCCAGTCAAAAGGCATGTGGTGGCTGAATGGATAACAAAACAAGAGCCTTACATCTGCTGTCTACAGGAGATAGAAACACACACAGAATGAAAGTAAAGGGATGGAAAAAGATGTTTCATGAAACTAGAAATGCAAAAAGATGTTGGTGTAGCAATATTTATACCAGACAAAATATAGTTTAAAATAAAGGCTATAACCAGAGACTAGGAGGACTCAGCAATTCCACTTCTGGGTATTTCTGAAGAAACCAAAACACTAAACTGAAAAGACCTTTGCATCCATATGCTCACTGCTGCATTATTTATGACAGCCAGGTTATGGAAGCAACCTAAGTGTCCACCTGTAGATGAGTGGAGAAAGAAGCGGTGCATCTATACAATGGAATACGACCTAGCCACAAAACATAATGAAATCTTGCCATCTGCAACAGCATGGATGGACCTAGAGGACATTGTTCAAAAGAAAGGAATCAGACACAGAACAACAAATGCCATACGACTTGACTTGTATGTGGAACCTAAAAACAAAATAAATGAACAAGCAGAAAAGAAACAGGCTCCTCGATATGGAGAGCATTTTGACCACTGCCAGATGGGAGGGGGCTTTGGACGTGGATGAAAGGTAAAGGGATATAGAAGTGCAAACCTGTAGTTACAGAATAGTCACAGGAATGTAGATACAGCATAGGGGATATAGTCAATAGTATTCTAATAACTACGTATCTCATATGTTGTCAGATGGGTATGAGATATATTGGATGATCAATTCGTAAGTTATATAATGACTTACCACTGGGTTGGTATACACCTGAAACTAATATAATAATGTACATCAACTGTAATTGAAAATAAAAAATTATTATAAAAAGATTCTAATGTAGAAGGAGATAATATTCTCTACATAAACTACAGTGTCCATGAACTTAAAAGATTTCTTAAATGCATAAATATTCTGCTCTGATCAGTGTGGCTTAGTTGGTTGGGTGTCATCCTGCAAGCAAAAGGTTGCAGGTTCGATTCCTGGTCAGAGCACATGCCTGAGGGGTTGTGAGTTGGGTCCCCAGTCGGAGTGCATCTGAGAGGCAATTGATGATGTTGTTCACACATTGATGTTTTTCTCTCTTTCTCTCCCTCCCTTCCCCTCTCTCTAAAAATAAATAAAATATTTTAAAAGATAAATGCATACATATTCTTAGCAATGACACAAGAGAGAATAGTTTCCTCTAGGTCTTCTTAAAAGGGTCTCAATGTCCTCACAGCAAACACAGCCTTGAGTTTTATAATATTGTTTCTCTCACCGTGTATTGCTGGTCTGCTGCTGAAGCACAGCTCCATTTGGTAAAAGCAGCTCAGCAAGGAGCAAGTGAAGCTGGTGTGGACTCCAGCTCAGAGGGGAGGTGACAGGTGTGCAGGTACAGAAGAAAGAAATGGTCTCCAGGTGACCCTCCATTGCTTTTCTCTCTCACCAAAGTTTTACGGATTGCCTGCACACTTCAAATCACACAGTTGGAAGGTACCCAGAGTCCTGTTGCCAAATAAGGTCAGATGTGGGGTTGTATAGCCACCTGCAGGAGGACATATCTTCACACTTTCTTCAAGAAGCTGAGAAGCTCAAGGACAATAGCACTTGACAAACAGGAGAAGGGTGATCACAAGCCAGAGTGATGAGGACAAAGTAGTCCCTTTCTGTAAGGGCTCCCGTGATGGCAAAATCTTGCGTGATCAGCCGAAGTGACAATAATTTAAGCCTGAGAACCCTTTCACTCAAATAAGACCAGTCTTCCCAGGGTCATGAAAATGTATCAAACAAGTGCCACAGGATGTTTAATCCTGGGCAATATAATTCCCTTTCGGAAATTCCAGGAGAGACTGGTTGCACATGATACATCTAGAAAACAATGCTGAACCCTGGGCCAAGGGGGTGGGATGGAGTCCAGGTCCCAAACTCCAACAACAGTTCCTGGCATGTGGTACTCACTCATGCAAGGTGTGTTGGATGCACTTGCTAGGTAACATTATTCACCATAGTTAAATATTGGGCAACTCTACCCAAATGCTGTTGGCAATGATATCAAACTAGTGACTTTATTAGCTCCCTTTTACATGCACATCAATACCAAGGCCAATTGTCTAGTTGGGTTCCTTGGAAACTGCTTCATGCCCATAAGCCACATCGGAATGATAGTGCCCACCTTTCTAGGTGGAACTCTAAAATCTCTGTTTGCTGTCCAGCAGCCTGCCCTGCCCTGCCCTTTCCCATACCAGAGGGGCTGTGACTTTTTCTAGCAAGTGGCTCTAGAGAGAAGGGGTCCCAGGGGAGGAAGAGATTTCCTGGGCAGCACAAGCTGTGGTCACCACAAGCTGTGGTCACCACAGAGATGCCACAAAAGAAGACTCCACAGAGGCCTTTTATGATTTCAGGGTCACCACACCCTAACAGCAAAGTCATTTCTACATTCAGTGCCCAGCTGCCCGCTTTACTGTAAGGTTATGTTGTAACACGGGGACCCTGCCCCTCATAAATAAGGGAGGGGTGGGGAAGTGCTTAGGAGGCAGGTAAATGGCTACCACTGAACCAGTGTACGTTGTCCTGACACAACTACTGACACAACAGGGTGATGACACAACTACTTCCAGCGCATAGGGGGTTCTGATGACAGCCTTCAAAAGGGGAGCGCAAAGAACCGCCAGGTGTTCTCCCCTCTTTCCAGGCCGCCGGGAAATGGAGTCCCTGGGCCCCATCCCCGAGGATCTCCTGGTCTGGGAATCTCCCGGCACCCCTCCTCCAAAACCCCAGGGCCTGCCTGGAGCCCTGCTGATGCTAGTCTGGTAAGAGGGGAGATGGGAGGCTCGGGCCCCTGGGTCCTAGGAGCTGCACCGCTGGCGATGAGCCCACGCCCCTCCCTCGTGTGGGAAGCTGCCCTGGGCATTCTGGGCTCCTGTGCTCCTCCAGGAGCTCCACCACATCGCGCGGTGCCTGCCCAGTGAGGGACACAGACGCGCCAGAGGGCAGCAGCGGGAGGAAGAGGGCGGTACACTGAGAGAAGGACTCCTGGACACAGACTCAGAAGGGCTCCTGAAACCAGACGGTGACTGGAAACCAGCCGAGCCACGCGTGTTTCCTAAAGGGCGGCGCCTTTGAATGGGAGAAGGGTCCCTGGGCAACCTCGAACTGAGCCAGCAGAGGGCAGCACGGTGGCTTTTCTTTGGGTTTCTTAGACAAACAGGCTTTGAGGCAAAAACCTGCCGTTATTTCAAACTGTATTTACTTTAATAAAAGACTCCCTTTCCTTTCCACTGGGCTCTGTCTCCAGAGTTTCCGCCTATTGGCGACGAGTGGTAGGGCCCCACCAGTTGTTTGGTCACAATCTCTCCCTGTAGCCAGATGGCAGGGAAAACCACGGACCTTCCTACCCCTTAATCATATTTATATATTAAGAATACAATCAAATTGTCCCTGCACCTTTTCTTACAATGCTTTCCATTGTTTTCATCATTTTCTAGATATTTTCCTCTTTTCTCATGTCCTTGCGAAAGAGATATCCCCACATGTTTTTCCTTCTTTTTAATGGCTGAATAATATTCCATATATATTTTATATATAATATTATATATATGGCATTTTCTTTATCCATTCATCTGTGGCTGGACACTTAGGTTGTCTCTGTGTCTAAGATATTGCAAATTATGCTGCAGTGAACACGGGGGTTCAAATATCTCTTCAATGCAGTGGTTTTGTTTCCTCTGAGCATACTCCCCAAAGTGGGGTTGCTGGATCATGTGAACCTTGAAGGCATCATTCGGAGTGGAGTCAGAGAAAGACAAACTCTCTCCCTCATGTCTGGAGTCTCAATGTAGCCGAACAACTAGGGGGGCCTTACTGCCTGTCACCCCCAGAGACAGAGTCCAGTGGAAAGAGAAATGGAATTTTTTATTTAGAATGTAACACAGCAGGTTTCTTGATGGCCCCCCACCCCTGCCAGAGGAGCACATAGGTGGTGGGCTGGAGGCCGCTGTGGTGGCTTTCCATAGCCTTGCTCATAGCTGAGGGGCGCAGGGCTTGCTGCCTGGCGGTGCCACCTCCTGGGACCTGCTGGCCCAAGCCTCCTCTCCACCCTTCTGACCAGCCTAGCGCCCCCAGCACTCCTGGTCAGGCCCAGAGTGCTTGGGGAGGGGGTGCAGGGCCTGCCCCCCAGCTGAACCGGGGCCATACAAAATCATAGAAAAAGTGGTCAGATTAAAGGCTACCACAGAGGGTGGGCGGTGGGGGAATTGGATGAAGGTGGTAGAAAGGTACACATGTGTCTACTTGTGAGGTAGAAAAGTGCTGAGAATGGAAAGTACAGCATGCAACTCGAGTTGACACTGAGGTGTGGTGTGTTTGGAAGTTGCTAAGATCCTAAAAGTTCTCATCACGAGGAAAAAAGATTTCTTTCTTCTTTTTGTATCTATATGAGCTGATGGGTGTTACCTAAACTTATTGTGGTAATCACTTTGCAATGTACCTGAGTCATGATGCTGTACACCTTACATTTACATAGTGCTGCATGTCAATTTTATCTCGAAGTCGAAGGGACAAAGAGAGAACTGCCCTCCAGTGGGCCCAGGTCTCACGGGCAAGTCTAAGCAAAAACACGGGGTTGGGGTGTGATAAAGGAAGCACCATAGCTCTCACATCAGCCCCAGACAGAACTAGAAACATAAAAACCTTAAAAAATCCTGGAGTGTTTGCCGTGAGGACTCCACACAGCCAAATACAACTCTGGTTCTCCTTGCTCAAATCATGGCTAATGGTGAGGCATATCTGGGCATCGAGATGCAAGAATGCGGTTGAGGGAGGGGGTCAGCCACCTCCTTGCACATATGAAAAAGGATGGAGATTCAACAAACAAGAATGTGACTAGTGCTGAACATCACCTAGGGGCTCTTCCTGCTGCTCGGTGTCCTTGTTAGATAGGACACGGGTCTCAAGGTCTGGGTGGTAGTTACTAAATGCTGTTCTTGCTAAATGTTAAAATGTAGCACAGTATCTTGTAGACGCAGCTGTAAACAGGATGAGTTTGGCAGGAACCCAACCAGATAAGGTAGCCAACTGCAAAGCAGAAATCAACACGTAATGAACCAAATAGTGTATATAAGCAATGGCTAACCCTCCCTCCCAGGGACAGGGCTTTGGATACGAGTTCAGTGCTTCCTTCACTCGCTCATTCACTTGAGTAAATCAAACTACCTACAATTACATCTCATTCTTTAATAGAACACCCCAAATGGTGAACCCCTTGTCACCCCCACCCAGCACATGCATGTGCATGCACATACTTGTTCTTGCCCCAACACACACACACTCCTTCACCACCACCCCCTTCTGAGAAGATAGGGGTCTTCTCTTTTGCCACTGGTTCTGAGATGTTTTTATCTGACCCTTCCTTTCTGAAGTTAAAAGAAACTCCTCCACCTGAACACTCTCTTAAGTAAGCACCCAACCCAGGGAGGAATTTCCTGTGGGATTTTGATTGTAAGTGATACCAGTAAAACCAGTAAGATTTTTTAAAGGAAAATAAGCGATAAAGTCCAGGAATGTTTTTGATTTTCAGTAACAGCCTTTCTTGGTATTCACGGAAATATCTCTAAGTTTTTGTCTCTTTTTTTATTAAATAAATCATCCTTTAAATTTTTCCCTTGAGTGCCTATCCTACACAATCTCTTCCCAGTCCCCCTCTCTTTCCAGCAGACAAGCCCCCATTCTAAGTCCTGCGTGCACAATTATGACCCCACTCGGAGGTGTACCAGGCTTAGGAACAATGGCAAGGCTTCAAAGGCAGCCCTGGGCTCTGGCAGACAAAGGAGACAGGTGCCACTGTGGTCATACTCTGCTCCATGCAGGGAAGTCACCTCTGACCTCCTCTCCCAGATGGGCAACTGAGGGAAACCCTGAGTCACTGGGCGACTCCAGCAGGGCTGTGGGAGCCCAGAACTCTGCTGAGAGTCAGCCACTGCCATGAATGAGAGGGTCCAAGGAGACCCGAGAGTGCAGGCTCTCGTGGAGCAGGCAGGCGGGTGGGTCCCACAAGACATAACTCGCAAAAAGCAAGGGCAGCCCTGGCCAGCGTGGTTCGGTTGGTTGGAGCGTGGTCCTGTAAACTGGAAGGTCGCAGGCTTGATTCCCGGTCAGCACACACGCCTGGGTTGCAGGTACAGTCCCCAGTCAGAGCGCATATGAAGGGCAGCTGATGGATGTTTCTCTCTCACATCGATGTTTCTCTTTCTCTCTTTCTTCCTCTCTGGAATTAAAACGAAAAAGCAATGGCTGGGTGTGCTCATCTGTACGATGGCCCCTTATGACTGCTTGACCGTGGGGTATGCTCCCCCTAATACAACCAAGGGGCTGTTTTCTCTGCACACCAAGGTAAGAATAACACAATAACCGCAAAATAATTTTATCACACGCTGTCCTGAGTTCAAATAATGCCCTTCTCTCTTTTAAGTTAATGCACATGCTTGAATTGTTTGGACCTGGCACACAAGGATTTTCACCCACCCAACATTTAGGAGAAAAACCATTTGCTCCATGAAGGTTATTGGTTAGTTCCTTGAGGAGTATGTTGCAGGCCTCCCCTGAACCTGTCTCCTGGATTTGAGACTTTTATGACCCCAGGCAAACTTTTGAATTGTTCTATAGCCTCAGATCTTTACTGGCTAACAGGAAAGACTACGTTTTGCCCGCCCACTCAACTGCTGATGGGCATTTGACTATTATGAATGATGCTGTCACATAACATATGTGTATGAGGTATGTGCGAATATGTTGCCTTCTGTAATTTTCAAAGAAAAGCAAATAAAATATTTAATGAAAATAAAGGTGTTAACCATATACTTCAAAAATCTGGAAACAACAGGCATTTTCTACAGATAATGTCATTCTTCTGTAGAGCTGAAAAAAAAAAAGGAGGAGGAGAAACCTGACGCTGGATACGGAGACCAACCTGGCAGCCACCCACAGGGCGTGCGGCCGGCAGAGCGGTGCGTTCGTACTGCAGTTTGTGTCAACATGTGAAAATCAGTAGAATGCATGCAAGCCTTGCATTTCACCGTGAGTCCAAAAGATGTGGCCGCACTGGGTCCCAGATCCCTCTCGTGTCTCCAGGAGCGGAGCTTGCCACTGCCTGGGCGTTACCTGTAATGTTGGCCTCTCCCTCGCCTTTGTGAAGTCCTCCTCACACTCGGTCATATTAAGTCCCCCACAAGTTTCAGTGAGTTTGTCTTTTTAATTCACTGGAATTCACAACGAAAATTTAAAACCCTTCTTCTACACAGTAGCCCTTCAAAGAGTGAGGTCACAATCTCTCTCTCTTTTTAAAAAATCAACTTTATTGTGGTGTCACTTACATGTAATGCTCACATTTTTAATGTATGGTTCTATGAACTTTAACATTTTTAATTGTGGTTAAAAAAAAAACACGGAAAGCTTTCCGCCTTAACCATTGGTTGGAAGATGAAACAAGGAACTCCCTTGTGACAGGCGACTTAGCTTGGACACGCAGGGCACAGTGCGAGCAGCCGCGAGCTCAGTCGGAGGCTCTTCCTGGTCAGGGAAACAGTGAGAGCCACCAGTCAACACAGGGCTGCGAGGCTCCAATCATTTATAAAACTTGGGCCTTTGGTAATTTATGTGTGGATCAGTTTGTTTATAATGTAACGAACCCTCCAACACATGAACTCAATCTTTCCCATAACTGACATTTCTCTATTGCACCTGCCCTTCCCTCTGCATTCCCCGATCCCCACTGCTCCCCAGTGGCAGTGGCTGCCACTCGGCATTTGTGCTTTCCTTCTCCCGCATCACAGATAACGAGGGGAGGTAAAGGGAGATGTGTGCTTCACCCACATGCTTAGTGTGGCTTGTATTTGGTCTTTACAACAATGGTATTATTCTGTACATTTTTCTGGAACTTGATTTTTCTACTCATCATTGTCACGAAGACTCAGCAAGGCTGCCACCTGCAGATGTGGGTCCCTCCCTCTCACTGCTCTGAAACATCCTATGGTGAGGACACACCATATTCCATGTTCCTGCTCCCACCAGTGGGCACAGAGCACATGACCAGTTTTTGCTGGATTAGCAGTGTCTAGGCACGTCTCCTGGGGCTCATGTACACGAGCTTCCCCAGTGCTTGGGAGTTCAAGTGTGTGAATGCTCAACTGCTGGGAATAGTGTCAAACTGCTTACCAAGTGGTTACCCCAGCTCACACTTCCTCGACCCCCCAACAATGGGTCCACTTCTATGGTGTTTGGTAATCCAAACATCTTAATTTACCTATGAATTGCCTATAAAAGTTACCTTATTGTGGCTTTGGCTTTCAGTTCCTGATGAATAAGGAGCTTGGGGATCACTCCATACACAAACGAGCTAGAAGCTTTTCCTCTTTTCAGAGTTGCAAGCCATGTCTTTTGTACTTTTCCTGTTGAGTTGTTTGATGATTTCTTCTGGATCTGTGCAAGTTCTTTATCTTTTTGGCTTAATTCTTTGTCAATTGCGAACTACAGTGACCATTTCCCAACTGTGACTTGCCTTTTCACTTTCATAAAGGTGTGTTTAGATGACCGAGGCCAACGTTAAGAAGGTCCGAGGTAGCCATCCTGTTTTAAGGAGTGCACGTTGAAGGGGAAATCCTTCTCTACCCCAAGGATAGAATTGCACGTAAGCCATCCATTTATTTATTTATTTTATTTCTGAAGTTATAGTTTTAATTTCCAGAATTTTCACTTGTGCTTTTCAACCCAGTCCCACCAAACTGCGAACTCCATGAGGGTGGGGCTGGGGACCTCACTGGTGGACCCTCAGCGTCCGTCCACTCAGGAGCAGACAGCCTGAAGATGTTCCGTGAAAATCAGAATTATGGAGTTGACACCAGTCCCAAGGTAGATGTGACTGCTCCCTCAGAGTCAAACATGGAGTCCCGCGTGTGTGTCACCGGGCTACGGATGTCACCGTCGGGTAGACCAGGAGAGAAGAGTGTGGTGGAAACAAGCACTGGGAGCTGAGGCCTGTCTGGGCAGAGCTTACTCATCTCCGCAGGTTTGCAGCCCAGAGAGTTGTGGGGCACCTGAGGTGGAGCAGCTGCCTGGGCTCCGCTGACACCTGGGTCTGGCACTGGGCAGCCACAGGGGTCAGGTACGTGAGAAGGCTCCCACCTGCTGGTGCAGGGAAGGTGAGTGCAGGTCCAGGTTAGCCCACATGGCGGGCACTGTGAGACACGCTTCTCCTTGTTCTAGCTGTCACGTCATTGTCATAGCTGTCAGTCGTGGTCCTAGCTGTCACGTCATGGTTCTCTCGTTGTGCCAGAAAAGCAGAGGGCTTGAAACTATTTCACGTTCCATAGAATGAGGCTCTGGAGCTCCTTGAGAAGGAGGCAGCATGAGGCTGTGAGACGAGACTGTTAGCAAAAAACGCTGAGAGCAACTGATCCTGCATCTTCATTGCACTTTGGCCCACTCCAAAGTGATGCTCACAGTGTTTCACATCTTCAAATGCCCTACCCTCTTTTCCCTCCACTCCCCACACTCTTATGGCAAAGGCAAACTATTTCCCTGGAATTTTCCCTGATTGAAGAGTATAACAGTAAACCGTGAAATCTTTAAAATGCTCATTCATTTACTGCTTGTAAGGAGAGTGTGACTTCCTGCAGAGAGCAGGGGGATCCTTCTATACATTTTATAGAGTTTTGTTATATGAACACGAATACTTGAATCTACCAATTTGCAATGAGGCATGAGTTGGTAGAATGAAAAAAGAACAAAGTGAAGTGAGTTTACACCAGAGGTTCTAGAAGGTGTAAAGTGTACACAAGACAAAGATGTTAGTGTAGGAAAAAGGGTAAGAAAGATGAACCAAAGGAAGGAAAAGAATCTAGAAAAAAATCAGGTGCATGCATTCAGCTGGAGAAGAAATGTGCTGGAGCCCCGGGGGGGGGGGGGCGGGCGCGGGCAGCGGGGAGCTGCCAATGTGGACTGCAGGGGCGTCCCCCTCTTTGGGCCCCACTTAAAGGGAGCGACATACAGCGAGGGCAGCTAAGGCAGACGAGCTGTTTCAGGTGAGGCCTCCCCCTAGACTTTGATAAACTCCCAGGTGCGGGCTGGGGAACGCTGTTCTGTGGTTTCAGAAATTCAGATTTCTGCCTGGCAGAGGTGGCGGTGGCGGCTGTGGCCACCGAGAGGTTCCTGGTTGGAGGTGCTGCCGGGTGATCACCGTATTTTGGAGGGAAGACTGAGAAGTACACGGCTGATACACAGGTTGTTCTGAATATTCCTGAAACACCAGTAACACGTCTGGAGAATGGACGCCGAGTGGCCTCTGAAGATTCTGGGCACACGCACCGTGGGGTCTGGATGGATGCTGGAAGTGGATGTGACAGTGAGAGGAAAAAGGGAACAGCTCCCTTTCTGGGGCATATGGCTTTCAAGGGCACCAAAAAGAGACCCCAGTGAGATCTGGAACTTGAGACTGAAAACACGGGTGCTCCTCTCAATGCCTATACTGCCAGAGAGCAGGCTGGATATGATACCACAGCATTTTCTAGTGATTTGCCAAAAGCTGTAGAAATCCTTGCTGATAGAATACAGAACAGCACATTGGGAGAAGCAGAGATTGAGTGTGAGCGTGGAGTAATCCTTAGAGAGATGCAGGAAGGTGAAACCAATTTTCAAGAAGTTGTTTTTGATTATCTTCATGCCACAACTTATCGAAATGTTGCACTTGGACAATTTTCAAACCAACTGACAATATCAAGTCTACAAATTGTAAGGACTCGGTGGACTGTGTGACTGCACATTCTAAGGGGCCAAGAAGGTACTCTCCGCTGCTCCACGAGCTTCCCATGGTGAACTACCTGAGTTAGCGACGTTTCATTCTGGGGACTCTGTCCACACACAGAGGAGAAGTGCTTGCTCTGCCTCCCCGCAAACACAGGAAGTGAGACTGGAGGGAGAGATGACAAGGTGCCTTCGGCACACCCTGCGATAGCTGTGAGGCTGTTGGTTGGGCACATCCGGCTCTGCCTCGGGGTTGCAAGCACACTGGGTACACCTGGATCACTCTTTGGGAGGAGGAATGAATCTGTCTGGCAAGCCAGCCCTGCCCCATTACTCAATTCTGTCACGGCTTCCGGCCCTTCCACACTTCCTACAGAGATACAGGATGGCGGGGTCTGCACGGCCTGTGAACCAGCCACTGTTGCAGACATGTGACATGCTGTTCCCAAAGAATGGACATGACTCTGCACAAATGTCACCAAATGGGAAGCCTCAGGAGCCAAAAACCTTCTGAAAACAAACATGTTGTTCCAGTCCGTGGCTCCGCTCCAACTTGTGAAGACATTGGTAGGCACATGCTATGTGGGAATAGAAGAGTTCCCATTCCTGAGCGTGATGCGAGAGCCGATGCCTTAAACACTGAGACAATTAGAGGAGCGCCGGCCAAATGAGCAGAGGAGAGGAGTCCCGCTGTTTTGGCTGTTTGCCCATTGAGCAGCTAGCAGCTCCTAACGGCGTTTGCAGTAACATATGCTGGCCTCACGGTTAAAAAGCTAATGCAAATATCACATTTATATACTATAATATAAATATATATTTATATAGGTAATCTGAATATATATACACATATATATGTATGTAAAGAGTTTGAGGAATCAATTCAACCTATGCTCGCAAGAGATTGCTTAACTGGAAACTCCACTTCCTGAGAATTCGCCAAGCAGACACTAGAGGGCAGCCCTGCCCAAGGAAAACCAAGTTCACAGGCGAAGCTCGCTCCACAAGCCAAGCAAGAATCAGGACAGTTCAGGTAGGCAGCTGGGTTTTGGAAGAACCTTCTTTCCGTTTTATTTTCTACGCTTTATAAGATTATGCAATGAAAATATATTGCATGACCAGGAAAACTGTTATTTAAAAATGAGGCATTTAGTCTTCAATTTTCTGCCAAATGGTACCGAAAATTACATATATTTGCCTTATGGCAAAATATTCATTGTTGTATCATCTCAGCGGAAGGAATAAGAAGTCCTCTTGGTACTAATCTTTCAACTTCTCAATGGGCTTGACATTTTTCTCCATAAAAGCTTGGGAATACTCTGAATACGAAACTGAAAAAAGTTCTGGGAGTGAAAACAAGGTATTCACATCCCTTAGTTCAAGGACTACTTCCACCTGGGTAACAATATTCTCACCCCTGGGGACTGATGACTAAACGTTTAAAAATTCTTATTCTCAAACATTTGTTTACACATTCCCTTCTGTTTACAGAATACTTCAAGGACAGAACGCACGGTCATTTAACGAATTACCCCAAAACTTAGCAGCTCAAAACAGGCATTTTCATTTCTTCCCTATTCACGAGTCAGACTTTCAGGAGAAGCTCAACGGATCAGCTGTCGCTTGGAGCTACCACCCGCTTGCGGACTGTGGCCTGCTGGGGCTCCGGGCCTGGACAGCATGGTGGCTCAGTCAGAGGGCTGTGACCGGCCAGCAACACAGTCCCGGGGCACCCCTCCCGCGGTGGCCCCGCACAGCGGCAGTTGGCTGGGAAAGCCACGGAGGACTCTGGCGAGGTCTCATTGCCACTCACACAGCCCTTTGGGATCCAGAAGGGTCTTCTGCCTTTTCCTAAGAAGTAAGGCAAACATTACCTCCAAGGAGAAGCTTCGACAGGTTTTGTCATATCGATCAAACGCAGAGGCAGCAGACCCTTCTTAGTAGTAAGTTGTCGCTGAACACGTGGCTGCCACTTCTGTGCCCAGTCGGTCCTCAAGCAGGGCTGTGAGACCACGTCCTGGGGAGGGAGGGGGTGGGCGGGGTGAGGAAGGTGCCTTGCTCACGTTCTTCCTTTCATTCTAAAATGAAAAGGCCTCCCCTGCCCTTCTCTTTGCCTCCTTCCGGATTGCGGCCCGGGCACCATCTCCACCTGGGAACTAGGAGCCCTGTTGGAAGACGGTAGGATGACAACATAGAAGAAGGGGTCCCTGGTGGGTAGGGATGGGCTGTAGCAGCCCCCCCAACACCCCCCACCTGAACTTTTGAGTGAATGAGAAGTAAACCGTCTTACTTAGGCCACAGTCACGCCGGGTCTCTGTGTTTCGGCTGCCAGGCAGATACCATATCAAAAGAGGGTCGTCTGCTTGTAACGTAGGTGTACCACGCGTCAACATGGTCACTGGCACAGATGCCACACCAGCAGGAATCCCCAGTTTGGGGTGCGATGCAGGAGAAAACTTTATGCAGTGCAAACATTTCCACTTCAATAAGAGCGGCTGCAGAACAGCAGGGCAGAACCTGGAGACACAGCCTCCACGCTTTCTGGAAAGGGACGGGACTGCCGAAGCCCGCAGGGAGCTGACCTATAGACAGAAGTTCCCTCCTTCCCTCCCCTGGGTTCTGATTGGCCCATATTCATGCAGATGAGGACTCTAAATTCTCACAGTGTGACTGGTTCAAAAGGCACCATCCTGATTGGTTAGGGTGGAGCCACTCTGATTGGTCCGTGAAAATACTAATGGGGATATTGTTGTGCTCCTCCATTAGGGAAAGCCCCAGTCCTATTGGTTGAATAGGCGTCCAGGAACTCGTATATAAGGGTTGGCTCAAGGCAGGGACACTGTTCAAGCTTCTCCCTGAAGCGGGGCTGATGTGGGAGTCTCTCGTGCAGAAGTGGCTGCTGGGCTCTGTTTTTACATTTGAGCCCAGTTAGCCTCCAGGAGCCCTTCTCAACAGGTCCATTCATTCTCGGGGTCAAACAATGAATCTTCTGGGAATGAACACACAGAACCTTGCATCGTGGCTTAGGCAATGGTCACCAACGTAAATCCCTTCCCTTTCCCTTTGACAGAAAGAGTAATGGGAACAATAACACTGAATGGAAATCGACCAGAGGGTGCAGGGCCCCTGACTTGTTCTGGAGGGTCTCCCACAACAATGATAACAGCAGGCAAGAGGGTCCAGGAAAGGTGTAGGACATATACTCCCAAAAATACTTAAGAAGGAAAAATAATCTGCTTCCTGTCAATCAGCAGTTCTGGGGCCTCTAAGGATTTCGGTTGTCATGTGTGACCCTGGGAAAGCCTAGTTCTGGGGAATTGTCATTTGATTCCACTGAACAATTACTTTTTCCAACCTTTCCGCAAATCAATGTGTCTGTGGGACCGCACTGTGGCCAGGGAGCTGGAGCAAGGTTGCTGGTGGGCTTCTAAGAAAGGAGCTGCGCAGCCAGCATTCACTGTTGCCCTTTCTTCTGCCTTAACTATGGGTGTGGTGGCTGGAGCGCCCTCAGCCATGGAGTGCCCTCTGGGATGGAAGCTGAGGAGGGTGAGACAGAGAGAAAGGAGGCCCCTGGCGCCGGAACCACCAGGCCAGTAGCACACCACCCAGCTCTCCTACGTAGGTACTGTGACTTGGGGCTTCTACTGTATACAGCTGAATCTCATCCGACCCACTCACTGTAAGAGCCAAATTTCAGTTAAGCCAAAGGAAGCAGAGGAGGAAGGGTAATAGCCTTTGGACTTCCCAAGCCCCTTACTTTCAACATCTAGGTGAGAGGAGCAGAAGGTGGGATCAAAAGTGAACCTAGGGAAAGGAGGGCACTGAGACAGACTTCTTTAGGCTTGGGCTGTTGCTTTCACATGTATTAGTTCATCTTCACAACCACTCCGGGGGAGGGGGGGAGTATTATTGTCCCACCTCCCAGGAAGGGCCTCTCTGGCAGGACAAATGGCTGCAGGTCCAGCTCAGGTCCACCACACAGTAGGGCCTCAGCCACCAGTCCTGTATCTATGACTCAGGACAGGAGGTGTATCCCTCACTGCCAGGAGCCCTACCTCTGCTGCGGGTATGAACTCTGTGACTTGCCCAGGTTAGGGGGATGGTAGGTGGAAAACAGATTTTTCAGGCTCCTGCTGGAAGCAACCCACTGACCCCTATGGAAATCCTGTCAGGAAGCCTGAAATCCCTTGTGTTAGTTAAAAGATATTCAAGATAGAAGGTAGCCCTGACCAGTGTGGCTCCATTGGTTGGGAATCACCTCACAAGGTGAAAGGTCTCTGTTTCAATTCCCAGTGTGCGTGTGTGCCTGGGTTGTGGGCCCTGTCCCCAGCTGGGGGTGTGCAGGATGCGATCAATCAATGTTTCTCTCTCACATTGACATTTCTCTCCTTCTCTTGCCCTCTCTCTGAAAATAAATAAATAAATATTTTTTAAAAAGATAAATGGTTAAAATTGTGATACAGGTAAATATTTGACAAGATTATAAAACAATTTACCATAGGGTACATATAAATGTTTAACCTGTATAAAGCCAAATAAGCTTTGTAACTTTGCAGGTTTTACTGTAAAGAAATCTTACCTGCTTATTCACTGTGTGTGTAAGAAAGAAATCTGGTGGGTGGAAACAGATGAGGGAAAGTGTGGAACCGTAGTGTTATCTGCTTTCTGGTTTTCTAAAATGAACGTGTATTGTTCTTGTAAAAAGAAAAAATGTAAACGGTATCTTTCATTTGTCAAAAAATAAATTAACAGAGCCACTTGAAGACTGAGTGAGAGCCGCTGTGCATGATGTAGGTCTCAGCCCTTCGCGGTGTTCGAACGGGGCAGAATCACCTTTGCGCCAGACCTGGAGCAGCACTGTGCCCTGGGAAGCCCTCTGCAGAGCCAACCAGAAGGCAGCTATGGGACTGATGACTAACTGGGCTGAAAACTGAAAACGGTTTGTAGAATTATCACCACTGTTACCTGCACCAGAAGGAATGCCTGCCTTCCGGGGATGTGATTGTTCCCCTTCTCCGTCTCACAGACACCCATTGCCTTTGTCTCCTAATCCGAACATTACTTGGGTCTCTGCCTGAATCAGTGATTCCCAAATAGCTCTTCCTTTAGTTACTGCAAAGGGTGCTGGGCCCCAGGCATGTCTGCTCCGGACCAGCTTGTAGTGTGTGGGTCTTTGACTTCATGCAGGAAAGATTTTGTAACACGAGTCCAGGTGACTACGAGGGTATGTTTATGAGAGCTGGGGACAGTGAAAGTAGGAAGGGCCTCTGATAGAAGCAGCAACAGGAAAGAGCTTAGGCGGGGCTGCCTGGTTCTCCAGAAACGTTATAGGAAAGAAGTGAGCCCAGTGGGCATCCCAAGATTCAAAAATTATAAAGTCTTTTTCTTGACCTTTGAGATTTTTAAGATCTTTGGAGTTTTTCAGAATAATTCCTGAATCACTTCAAATAAAATTTCTCTTTATAAAAGGGGAAAGTTAAACTAATTAGGCTTATTTGGTATGTTAAATGATATGGGAAGCATTAATTTATGTCAAATAAATTATGTTAAACCTTTGATTATATTTATATAGCTATGTTATAAATGCAAAAACATTTACATTCTGTGTCTCTGAAAATTATAAACACTCTCATGTCTTTGAAATGTAAATACTCAGAACATTGCCCACAGAAACTAAAGGGGGGAAAATGGCCTTTTAAAAACACAAATTGCTGTGTAAGCTCCCTTATCAAAATTAAATATGGTTTTTACAAAGCCACTGGAAAATAGTAAAAATAAAGCAAAATGACTGTATATGAAAAACAGATGTGTGTTTTCAGAGGAAGGTATGAGGCACAGAACTGAAGGACCCAGGGGGACCTGGTGTGGGACCCCACCCCAGTCACACTACAGGTGAGATCCCATCAGAATTATCCTGGTAAAAGGGGAGGGCAAAGGCTGACAGCCTCCTGCAGTGGAGTGAGGGTGGAGCCGGGAGCCAGGGGAGAATGGCAGGAAGTAGTGAAGGACTGTGGTTCTGAGATAAGGCAACAGTGCCAAGGCCAAGGTGATGGAGTGGTGGGCTGGCCCAAGCTGCTGCTGGACCACCTACAGGCAGCTGAGACCTTCCACCCATGGGGACTTGTGACCAGCACAGGCTGTGCCAGTCACAGGTGTTTCTGTCTGGGCCCACCTGGCCTGGGAGCTGGAGGGGCTGGGTGAGCTATGGAATTGCCTTTAAATCTTCAAACTCAAGGTTAACAGAATTCTGTAGCATTTAATACCATGGTACTTTTCTTGTTGGTGTTTCCGCTTGCTTTGTTTGCATAGGACAATCCTGAGTTTTAAGGGGAGGCTGTCCTACACACAGGAAGCAAACCTGAGGAAGCTCTGAAATGTGAACGTAGCCTCCCCGGGGACCCACATCCAAAGGAAGGAAAACAGGATACAGGGACCCCTGAGAAGATGGCCTGTATATCTGAGAGCTGTGCCCCCTCTGCAGCCTACCTGGGAGGGCTGTTGCCCCTGCCCAGCCCCGTGGGCCAACTGCTGCTTGGCTTGGAAGTCCCGCCCACCCACCACCTCTGGTGCCTGATGGAGGGGAGGCCAGAGTCTGAGGGAGGCCGCCCTGGGTGAAGGGGTCAGAGGTGAAGGGTGGAAAGAGTAGTCCAGCATGAGGTGGTGGTTAACAGCATGGGTTCCATTCAAACCCCTGCTCCACCCCGACCAAGTGTGATCTTGGACAGCCTCTATTCTCACTTGTAAAAGGACCTACTGCCCACAGCTGCTATGAGGACTGAATTAGTTTACATTAATCTCGGAGCAGCGGGAGCAGTGCACTTGGCCAGCAGTTGTTACATCGATGCAGAGTGGCTAAGAACACGGAGTCTGGCAGCCCTGGCACTGCGGGCTCACGAGGCCCCTTTCCCTGTCCATAAACCACAGGTCATGTCCATAGCCCTAGCCCAAAGTTGAGTTAAACAGTCCATCCAGGAGCACGTGGGAAGGCCAAAGTAGCCCTACAAGATCCTGAAAGGTGAAACTGAATGTCTGACTTTCGTTCCCTGGGCACACTGGGAATTCCTGAGGCCAGGAGAGGTGCCAGAGCAGCTCCACTGGTGACTGGTGACTCTGCCCCACAACGGCTGACCCATCTGGCGTGTAGCATCTGGGTGGTTTCTGTCGACAAAGCCACCCAGCCTGGGGTTTTCAAACCCGCTACTGAAATCGAGTCGGCAGATCACAACCAGCACTCTACATGACACGGGTAACTAGTTTGCCAGCACGTGTTCCGAGTGGCACTGTGAATGCCATCCACACACGCATCACGGTCCGGGCATACCCGGGAATCGGCTCTGCAGCCCGGAGCGCAGGAACAGGTACTGCGGGACGCCCCAAGTGTCGCCTGCGCCAGCAGAGGGCGCCCTGTACACTGCATCCACTCCTGCAGCGACTCTCCCCGCCCCCGCCCCCCCCCCCCAATTGCCCACTCTAGTTCTCTGGGCGCACAAGCAGCCCAAGCCCCCGGAGGGCCCACAGTCCACTTCCAGAGAAGACTGGCCGTAGCGGGTGTCGTCTTGGACCCCGCCCACCTTCTAGCCAGGACTTGGTTTCACACCAGACCCCTCCTGGCTCTCCCGGGCCTGGCCCCACCCAACCCTCTTCCAGTCAACTGCTTCCCTTCCTTCAACTGATCCACTTCCTCCTGTCCACCCAGCCCTTCCTGTAGTCTTCACTCTCCCCTCCTTCCTTTTCTGTTTCCACCTTTCACCTCCTTGGGGGCCACCCCCCTCCCCCGTCTTTTCCAGGACACACACTACACACATGCTACACACATACACACGCACCCAGTTTCTCAGGCAATTCGGCCTTTTATTTTTGAAAATAGTTCTGCAGGTTCAACTTTCTTCCATGAACTGAGGTCAGGCAAGACACAAAAACACAGACAGTGCTCTCCAACCCTCCTCTGCATCCCACAGTGACTGGACCCAGGCATCTAGGGAATGGGAAGGGACATTGGACCACCCTGTCCGGGCTGCCCTGCCTCCCCTGAGAGGTCTCAGGCAGGAGCCTGTGCAGCAGACCCCAGGGAAAAGGGACAAGGGGCTGAGCTCTCTTCCTCCAAGCCCACCCGGAACCTGCCTAGAGTGGCAGGAAAGGGGTCAGCTTTCAGAAAGGACAGGGTCCAGGATCAGGGCAGTGAGTCTCTTCTAGGCTGGACAGGGAGAATGCCCTGCGCACCAAGGCCCACTGCCAGGGGCAAGCGGAGGTTCGGCCTTTCTTTTCCCCTTCAACTTCTCATCGGAGAACCCTGAACTGTTGGGCTGTGGGGACGGAAGAGCGTGAGGAGGTCAGGGACCTGGAGAGAGGAAGAGGGAAACACAGGTGGGAGGCAGAGACCCTGACAACCCAGCAGCTGTACCCAGACCCTGATGGTAAAACCCCTTTGGTTAGTCTGATTTTGGCCACAAGTATGTTCCCTTCTCACAAAACCCAGCTCCCCCTCTAATGCAGGGGAAGGGTCAGGTGTGAGAGGGGGCTCATACCCTGGCTGTGAGAGCCAGCACCGGGAAGAGAGGCCTGGTCAACAGCACTGAGGCTGCCAACCTCTGCAGACGCCCGGGGAGGACTGACACCTGGCACACAGAAGCTGTGGCCACGAGAGCGGAGCAAGCCCATCTCGCCCTATGACAGTGACTTCCTGCTTAATACCCCCCAACATACTGCGGAAGTTTCCCTGATTTGACCATCTTGAGAATAGAATAATCTTCACCTTGTCATCTGTGCACTCGAATGCCACTCGAGAAATTTAAAAAAATAATAATAAAAAGATAAATGGACCCAAGAGAGAAACAGAGAGGGCGATGTAGACCCCTGGTGGGATCCTCAGTCCTCTCAGCACGGGAGGCGGCAACGCTGGGGCCCAGGAGGGACAGGCAAGCAGCTAATTCCAGCTGGGATCGTAGCCGCCCCAGGTCTGCGGGGGCGCCAGGTGGACACGGCGGCCCCGGAACAGGAAGCTGACGATGCCCCTGTAGCCTGCCCTCGGGACCCCCGACTTGAGGTCGTCCATGACTCCCAGGGCCTTGGCAAAGGCTTTGAAGCTGTCCCTGCCGGTGTACTGCACCCGCACCTCCCCCAGCTCATTCTGCTCGCTGGTCCTCACTTTCTCCACCTGCAGGAGGGGGGCGCCGTAGACGCGGGCCAGGAAGTCCCTGTCGTAGGTCTCCTGCCGCAGGTAGGACAGGTCCAGCTGGGTGAAGGGCACGAAGTGCTGGTTCAGCTTGATGAACTTGAGGTGCTGGTCAAAGAACTGCCCGTGGCTCACACCCTTGCGGCCGAAGGTCATGGTTCTGGAGATCTCCGGCCGCACGCAGGCCCGGCCCTGCCGCTGCTCTGGGCGCCGCATCCAGTCATCCCAGAAAGCCTTGGGCCACTTGGGCTCTAGCTCCGCCCACAGCTCGGCCAGCAGCAGCCAGCCCAGGCCGGGAAAGAAGTCGGTGCGGTAGAGCAGCTCCGGCTTGCTCGCGTCCACCATCTGCTCCTTGCCGTTGTCGTTCCAAGCGGACACGCACCAGAGGGAGGGGTCAGCCCTCAGCAGCGGGTAGGTGGCCTGGAAGTACTCAAAGAAGTCCGGGGCCACCTCCAGGTCATCCTCCACCACCACCACCGCAGGGAACTTGAACCTATGGAAGACCTGGCCCAGCGCCCAGCGGTAGTGGCGCGCGATCTTGTAGTAGCCCTGGAACTTGCGGTGGTCGGGCGGCACCGGGATGGTGCTCAGGTCCGGCTGTCGGATGTGCGTGAGGGCGCTGCCATAGGAGGCGATCACCTGAGCCGTCTCCTCGTGCCCGCAGTCCTGGCTGACGATGATGGGGAAGCGCTCGGCCGACGGCCGATAGTGTAACAGCTTGTCCAGGCAGCGCCGGACCGTGCTGCGGTCACAGGCGATGACCAGGATGGGGATCACAGCTGGCGGCGAGGTCGCATGCGCGTGAGGCGGCGCTGGGGGGACTGCAGTGGGTGCCCTCCACCGCTGGCTGCGCCGCACATGGTAGTCCCAGATCTGCTGCAGCAGCCCCCGCTGCCGCTCTAGCTCCACCTCGGTGTCCTGGGCCAGGCGGATCACCTCGCGAGTGAGCCCAGCGGGGTCGTCATCCAGCGCGCTGTCTGAGGGCAGTTTGCTGGGCGCAGGGCGGGTCCAGAAGAACAGCAGCAGCAGGGCGTTCCAGGCCACAAAGAGGACGGCGCCCCACAGCACAAGCCCTGCGGACTGCTTCTTCAGCATCCTGGCCCCCGCGGGGGAGGTGCCAGGGGGGCTCCAAGCTGCCCTGCTGGCCGGGCTCACTCCCCGCACTTCTAAGGGTGTCCTCTGGGCTTTGGGATCAGGAAGCAGCCATGCACCTAGGAGAGAAGAGAGAAAGACAACCTTCATCATGAAGGCATGGGCAGGCCTGGGGCGGAGGGTGCCGTGGGGGTGCAGCAGCAGCAGCAGCAGCAGCAGCAGCGGTGAGAAGTGCAGGACAGGGCCAGGAGGAAGCTGCAGGGCTCTCTTAGAAGGGAGCTACCCTCCCCTAATCTGGGTGGTCATCTGAGTGGGAGGGGGGATGGGGCAACGCACCTCCCACCCCGAAGTGAGTTCAGGAGTCCTCAGAAAACCAATACATGTTTAAAGAGGAAGGACAGTCACGTTGCTGAAAGAGAAGAGGCAAAGGAACCCCAGCTCCCCTCCGCTCCTGACCGATTTCACTTCCCATTTTCTAGCCAAAGCTGGGGTGCAGTGGGAGGGCCCAGATGAGACCATGTTTCCCATTATCAAATCAAATTGCTCCAAGATTACAAAATTAAAAAGTCAAATATCACACCTCAGGCCTAAAGCCAGCACCTTACCCAGTAAGGAAGCACCAGAGATGTTCCCACAGCAGTCAGGAGCAAAGGCAAGCGCCCACCATCTCCATGGAGGGTCAGCCAGCACACCCAGAGCACGGAAGGAACCGGAGGCGAAGGAGCGGGGCAGAGGCGACTGTCCCCATTTGCTGACTCGGGAGAACACACGCGGAAATTCTGAGAGGACGAGTGGTAAAACACAACGCAAACCATTGAAGAGCTGACCGAGGGGGCAGGATATAAAAACTGACCTGCAAAAATCAACAGCCCTCAGAACCACAAATAGCTCATTAGAAAAAATGGATGAGAAAACCCTATTTCAATCACCATTAAAACAGTAAACTACTTAGGCATAAACTTAACAAGAAATGTTCAAAACCTCTATGAACAAAACTATAATTCCTAAAAGACACAAAAGACTGAAAAATCCCATGTTCTTATGTAGGACATCTCAGCATAATGAAAACTCTCCATGAAAATACCTTTTCACGAAGCGGGACAAACTGACACTGAAGTTCATGTGGAAAAACAAACCTGCACGAACAGCCCTGAAAATCAGGAAAGCAAGCTGAGGAGAGGGACCAGCACTCTCAGATACTAAAGCATTACATGTCACAAAGCCTCCATAGTTAAAACTATGTGGTGCCGGTAGGTAAACAAACAGATCATTCAACGGACTAGAATTTAAAACTCCAGAAATAGACCCAGCTACACACAGAAATTTCATATATGATAAAGGTAATATTTAGAAATCCTGGAGCAAAATACTGTCTTAGTAATAGTGTTACAACAACTGTCTCTTTGGAAAAAATAAATAAAATTAGATCTGTATGCAAGAGTAGCTTCTAAGTGGCTCAGGGCCCAAAATATAAAAAATAAAACTATACAAGTGCTGGAAGAAATCAAAGGTCCACCCCTCTGTAACCCAGGTACAGGGGAAGACTTCCACAGCACACTTGAAACCCAGATCCAGTAACACAGAAGATACTCTCCCATTTCTCTGGGGCGTACATCCAGAAGTGGATTTGCTAAAAACACATACGCCAAGTAAAAAGTCAAGTGACAAACCAGGAGAGAATATTCACAACACAAATCACAAATAAAGAGTCAATACCCTGTAGACAAAGAACTTTTAAAAAGGGGGGAGAAGAGAGACAAAAGGCCAAAAATCCTTTTCTAAAAGGCAAGGGCAAAGAGACTAAAATGGTCCTCAGACATATGAAAAGATGATCCACTTCACTCATAAGAAAAACGTAAATTAAAACCATTACCTAGCAGGCCAGTAAAAATGCAAAAACTTGTCCTTCCATTCTCTTAACAGCAGCCACCAAAGAAAGGTTCTTAATTTTGAGGCTGTCCAATTATCACTGGTTTTTTTCTCTTATGAATCATGCACTGAATCTTGAAAGTCTTTGCCTAACCCAAAATCAGAAAGATTTTTCCGTTTTCTTTCTTTTTTTAATCTTCACTCAAGGATATGTTTATTGGCTTGAGAGAGAGAGAAACATCAACATGAGAGAAACAGCTATCGACTGCCTCTTGCACACATCTGGACCGGGTATCAAACCATCGGCCCCAGTATGTGCCCTGACCAGGGATCAGCCCAAACCTTTTTTGAGGGGTACAGGATGATGCTCCAACTGAGCCACCCAGCTGGAGCCCTGTTTGCTTTTTTAATTTTCTAATTTTAGGGTTAACATCAGAGGTTTACAATTCACTTTGAGTTAATTTTTGTATTTGGTGTGAGGTATGGAACTAATGTCCTTTTATAGCAGTTTGTCAAAATGCTAGATGGACAGTTACCACAGGACCCAGTAAATCCGCTCCCAGATATACACTCCAGAGAAATGAAATTACGTGCCCATACAAAAACCTGCATGGAATGTTTGTAGCAGCTTTACTCACAATTGCCAAAATCTGGAAACATCCTGAAGGTCCATCAACAGGGAATCCGAAAAACCCAGCTGTGATTTACCCACAGAATGGAGGGGCAGTCAGCGGTAAGGAGGAAGAGCCTGCTGATGTGTATACACGGGACACACGGATGTCTCAAGTCAGTGAGATGCGAAAGCCCAAGGGAGAGCACATGCAGTGTGATCACATGTGTCTCGGGAAAACACGAAGCAGCCCACACAGACGGAAAGCGCATCAGCCTGGAGGTGCGCTGGTGAGGACAGCTGGGCAGCCCGACAGGGGCCGAGAAACTTCGGGGGACTGTGTGGCGGCAGTTTCGTGGACAAGCCCCTATGTCCAGACTCACTGCATCGTACGTTTTAAATATGAACTTCCCACTTTTTGGCCTTTTGGCTAAAGTCAAATGTAAATACGTCCCATTTACTGCATGTCAATTATACCTCAATGAAACTGTTTTCTGTGAAGACATTACCAGGTCCAGTGACAAACTGGAATGCGGGGCGGGCAAAAGCAGGGTCATGATTGTGAGCCCGGCAGACATGGAGTTTGTTCCTGTGTGATTTGCGAATCATTGTATTATTTCCATACAAAGCACCATAAACCTCCTTTGGCCCGCCCCGTGCAGACAGCCGAGTGTCACCGGTGCCTGACCAGCCACACGCGGCGTGGGAAGGAACACCCGACTCTGCGTTGACACAGGCTGAAGCAGGTGGGGTGGGGGCTCCGAGAGATGCGACTTCTCAAACGGTTCGGAACAAAAATATTGCGTGTATGTATATGAAGAGACAGCGCAAATGGAGCCCACAGTTAACAGGACACGAATCTCAAGTAAAGGATGGGTGTGTCCTTATGCCATTTTGATTCTTGCAATTTTTCTTCAATCACTCTACCACCTGCCGGCTGCTAGGCTCTGCAAAGGGCTGGGCCACGCGCCCAACAAGGAAAAGCAAGGGCCCACCAGCCCTCACTCTGCCCGACCCCCTTACCTTAAAGGGTCTACCACTCCCTCCGACTCTCGGGCAGCTGCCATTCCTACCGTGCGATCCTCTCCCTGGCCTTCCTGCCTCTGGTCTTGCTCCACTACACGCCCCAAACCTTCAGTATGTGCCCTCCTACACCAGCTGCCCTGCCAGGTACCCTCCGCCTCACAGCCCAGTCCCCCAATCCCTGCCACGGCCTTGGCTCCAGATGGAATCTCTGCGCTCCTGGGCTCACAAGCAGGCAGACCCGCTCTGTCCCCTCCTGGGGAGAACCCCGGCGCCCGCCAACACCACCACCTGTCTTTCCTCCCAGAAATCATCCACAGCCTACAGCCCGATGCCACCAGTCTTCACAGAACCTTGAGTCCCCTTCTGTTTTACGGTGTCACTGATTTCCCACTTTGTCAGCGACTATACACCATCCAGGGCTTCCTGGAAGAAAGACTCGTGGATCCCAGGATCTTCCTCCCCCTGCCTCAGGATGCAGGCCCTGTCGGAACGGAATGCTCAGTCTTCCGAAGGCCCCTCCAAGGGCTGGTGTTTCCGCAAGTCTGGAAACATGAGAGGCCCACGGCCCACAGCACACAGTGGCCATAGAACAGCCAGGCCCCCATCCCCGGGCCCTCCAGCCTGGGCCCCTTTTCAGTAACTTCCCAAACAGAACTTGCTCCTTTTGCCGCAAAGGAATGCAACACACCCGCTCCCAGGCCCCGTAGCTTCTCCACTGGGGCCTTGCACCATCCCAAGGCTGTTTCCAACGCTCGCCTGAGTATTCCTCAGAGCCAGACCGCGCTCTCTCTTTGGAGCTAGCGGTTCGCTGTAGGCACAGACACAGGAGCACATGCACTGCTCTGCGTCAGTGGGACCATAGGGAGGACAGGGAGGAAGGAGGGCAAACCAGACAGCCTGGGGCAACACTCGGCACTGCCCTATGTTTCTGTTTCTTCACGTCTCTGGGACTCAGTTTTCTCACCCCATCAAACACCTCATGGGGCTGCTATGAGGACTGGGTGATAACCCACGTCAGGCATTCAGAACAGTGCCTGGCACGTGACAACAGAAATACCAGCCAGTCACTCGTTTGTCCCCTTTCTGCTGGCTGTCTCTGCTCCACTCTTCTAGACTCCTTCCCAGCCCCAAATACGCACACTCACCTCAGGGCCTTTGCATGGGCCTGCAGCCTGCTGTGCTGACTCGTCTCAGGACTGGGCGAGGTCCACCTGTCCTTCAAACTAGCGGCACCCAGCACCTCTCGCTCATCTCAGCATCTGTCAAACCTCTAGATTACAAGTTCCTTGAGGACAGGGACCAGCGGCCCCAGTGGGTCAAGCTGCTGTGCTGGGACCCTCGATGTTCAAGAGATTTGCCTGTGACCTAAAACCTGGCTTCGGTGCGGATGCCACACACCCACAGTCCCTTAACAGCAAACCTCAAGTCCAAAAAGAGCTGAAAAACAGAAGTTTTCTACACTCAGTTGGCAGTAAAATGTGCCTTAAATTCATGTGGTAAAATCTGATCTTATCTAATGTGAGGCTATCTATAGCGTTTATTTATCCCACTTAGTGTGACTATTCATACATTCCGCTACAGGAATAAATATGTTGGATTACGGTGTGCTGCTCCAGACTGTACACTACATCATAAATGCACCAAATCATCTTTTTTTAAAATAAAAAATTCTAAATTCTGAAACACATCCAGCTCTAAGAATTTCAGAATTATGAAAATGGAAGACAGTTATTCAAAGCCATCATCCCATTATCAAGCCTGAATTCTCTGTCCTTATTATAAAGTATTATTTTAAGCCTGAATCATTGATGGAGCCACTGCCTGCAGAACAAAACTCACACCCAGGACACACAAACTGCCTTCATAGCAAACGGACTCCGATGTCCATTTCCAAACTCACCCCCAGCCCCTGCCCCACCGGCCCCCCACGCTGGTCTCACAGGCGGCTTACGTGGCCATCAGCACACTGGTCCCGCTACATCTGTGCTCTGGCTGCCCCAACCCCCTGCGAGCACTCAGACGTCCCTCAGGGCCCAGTCCAGGTGAGTCCTTCTGGAACAGCCCTGGCAGAGCCGGGCCTTCCTGCAACTGCACGCCCACTGCACTCTCCATGCCGCCCGCCCGCCTCTCCCCTCCATGCTGTAACAGAACCTGGAGCTGTCCCTTAGGCTCTCGCCTGCTCCTTAGGGAAAAGGCTCCATGACCTCCAAGCCTATCACGTGGTCGGAAGAGGACTGACCGCATTATTAACTGAACCAGGGTGTGACAAGATCAAACTAGCAGCATGGCAGTGAAGGATGACAGTTTCCAAAGGTGATCACCACAAGTCCTAGGCCACAGGCTCTTCTTAAAAAGTGACGCAAGTCCTCCTCCAGAGGTGGAGAAGGTGGGCTCTATGTCCCCTCTCTTTGACATGTGACTTGTGAAACCACTTTGTGGAAGGCACTATGGTTCCCATCCGGTGCTCCTGAGATGCTTGCTCTTGGACCCCAATGCAGAGGGAGCCCTGGCCACAGGGATGGGACCCATTTAAGTAACCCAGTTGACACGCAGCTCCGATGCGAGTCACTTGGGGAGTCTCTTCACTTGGAGAAAGGCTTCTGGGTGGCCCCAGCTCAGCCACATCAGACTGCACCTGCACAAAGGCCAGGCGTTCGAGCCATGTAGTGGGTCAGGAATGAAATGATTCTGTGGTTTGAAGCCACAAAGTGTTGGGGGATTCGTTGTAAGGCAGTAAGTGCCTGATACAAGGAATAAGCAGAATCTACGGTAGCCTTGACAAACAGGGCAAGAGGTCTCTGTGCTCAGGCCCCAGGCCCCAACTCGGAGGACCTGCATCTGCTCACCTGCTCCTCACCAGCGCCCCACTGCCGATAATGGAAACAGTGGCTCACAGCAGCAGCGACCCCATGTCCCCTCTCCATGTCCACGGGCCAGGGGCTGAGACAGTGGGACACAGAGGGGATGGCCTGCCTCTGCTCCACAACATCTGCGACCCTGACTGGAACACTTGAAAGCTGGGGGGTGGGCCCCCCACAACGATTATTCTCTCGCAGGTGGGACTGCTGGATGGAACCCTCCACGTGGCCTCTCCGAGTGGCCTGGGCTCCCTCTGCACAGGACGGGCTGCGGACCAACGGTGAGAGTCCCGTAAAAGGCAGCAAGCCAAGCATCCTTTCCACGGCCCAGCCTTGATTCATGTGCCTCCCTCATAGGTCTGGGGAGAGAACCACAAACCCCACCACTGGGTGGAAGGAGGACAACGTCCAATGGTAACAGCACATGGAATGGGATATTTATGAGTGTGGCATGCTGGGCAAATATGGTCTGCCACACCTTCCTTCTCTAAACTAGATCAACAGTCCATAGCCCTGACCTGAGCCTCTCATGTTCTATTAATGACAACCGCCTGCAAGGCACAGACTCAAAGTTGGCTTTGACTTGCTCGAGTTTTCGTAGCTCTGTGAGGGAAGTGAAACACAGCTGGTCCCCATCACCAAGCACAAAGACACCTGCACTGCTGAGGGCCCTTTTCTAGTACATAAAACCCTCAGCTGAAACCCAAGAGGCACTGGGCAGGCGCACCCACCCCATGGATCTCTGTGTCTTCATCTGGGGATGGCCTGCCTAGGAGCTGAGGTCCCTTTCTAACACTCCAATTCCACAGCATTCTCCAGCCAGTCCCTCTAGCTGGTAAAAATGTTTCTTAAATAGGGAGAACTCCAGATAGTCAACTTTCTACTTTCTATTGCTCAACTTTATCTTGAGCAATAATGGAGAAGACATATTTAGCTTTTAAAAAGTATGGGAGTTGAAGGAATACTGACAGACTTTCCCTTTTATCTCTGCTTAGCTGAGCATGTTAAAAACCACTGCTTACAGCACTCAGAAAGTGTAGAACATGGCGCAGGTAACGGAGACCCAACTGCATGCCTGCCTGGTCCTTTGCAAGACCTCCACTGGTCTCCTGCATCACGCACCAGGCTACATAGTCTCAGGAGGATGGAAGAACTGAAAGGGAGTCCCAGAGAGTATGCTAAATAATTCAAGGGCTAGAGAATGGGACCTAGGATAGAAGGGGTGCAGGTTGTTCACCCTGGAAAAGAAAAGGCAAGGTGGGAGCACGATGTTAGCTCGGCAAAAGCCTGAAGGCCAGGGATCAAGGCAACACCCCCCCCACCCCCGCCCCCTGGCAAATCAGGTGACCCAGGGCAAGTCACCTGACTTCCCGGAGACCTGGTTCCCTCATCTGAACAGGAGAGGGTTGGCCTGGATCGTGGTCAAGGTCCCAGGTCTCTGATGACAAAGAGGATAACAGTTTCCCCAATGTCCCAAGCAGGAAATGAGTTTAACCTGTCATATAAGCCACTGAGAGGAGACACACTACACGCTTTCTAACTGTGAGAAGAAGGCCCTGGCTGGTGCGGCTCAGTGGATTGAGCACCAGCCTGAGAACCAAAGGGTCACAGGTTCCATTCCCAGTTAAGGCACCTGCCTGGGTTTCTGGCCAGGTCCCCAGCTGGGGTGTGCCAGAGGCAACCACACACTGGTGTTTCCCCCTCTCCCTCCCTCTCTCTAAAAATAAATAAATAAAAACCCTTTTAATTGCGAGGAGAAGGACACAGGAGCAGGGGTGCAGGAGAGCCCGATGGCCTCCAGGAACCGGGTCAGGCAGCACTGTCGGCCCTGGGAGGCAGAGCCCGAGGACACAGGCATCTGGGAGAAAGGGCTGCGTGTTCTGCAAGTACGGTATTACAAAGGCCAGAAAAGAGAGCTGGACAACCGATCAGCCAGCGATGTTCTAAAGCTGAGATTTTCACCCAGTGTGTAGCCCAGTGCGCCGCAAGAATCTGTAAAACATGCAATACCTGATTGTTTGGTCAGGGGCACTGACCTCTTTTCCCTTTGATTGTCTAATAAAATAATGACAACAGCCAATACAAGAAGGGCTATTCAGTGTGAATCGAAATTACACCTATTTTTTTGTCAGATTGGGAAAATATATATTGTTTGAGGTGCTGCAGAATTTTAGTAGTTAGTTTATGTGTGCCGTGAGATGAGAAAGTCTGAAAATCGCTATTCTAAAGCAAAGACTAATTAAATACAGCACAGCGGAAAGCGTTAACCTCGGGGGAGCCTCCTGGGCTTCACCAGCCTGCCACAGTCCCCCTGCTCCAGAGTTTTCAAGATAGGGACCTTGCAGGCCTCAGGGACCCTTACTCCACACACGTTAGCAAGCAGGGAAAAAGTTTTCTTGCCACTACACATTTTCACATTGTTAATTATGCTTCACGGCTGCGGAGAGAGAACTCCTATAACTCGTGGAAAGAACACTGGGGTGGGTTTGGGGAAAGGCCACCTCTCATTCCCGCCGTCAACCCTTCCAGCGACCCCCCTCCAGCCCGCACCCACGACGCCCGCGTCGGAGTTTCCCAGCTGCGCCCTCTCTTCCTGCCACAGCTGGAGGCCAGGGGCTCCCGGCGTGGGACGCGGGCGTCACTTCCCATCTCCGGAGTGGGCAGCAGCGGGAGCCCAGCGGCTCCAGCCGGGCCTCTCCGGCGGGTCTCGCGGGCACGGGGCTGTCGGGGGACACGAGGGGAGCGGAGGGGGCAGTGCCCTCACCACTCCCGCGGGGCCTCTCTTACTCGGACCTCATCCCCTCCCGGGGACAAGCCCCGAGATGCCGAACGCCGGCTTCCCTGGGCCCCTACTCACCAGGTCTCCCCAACTTCTCGGCTCTGAACTTGGCCCGCCTCAGGGCGAGGGGAGCAAGCCTGGTGCGCCAGGCTCGTCCCTGGAGCTCGCGCGGCCGCCGGCGCCTTCCGCCTGGCCGGCCCTCCCCGCGGCACGCCTGGGCCGGGCGGGCAACGTGGCCCTTCCCCAGGGAGGCGGGGCGGGCCGCCCCCCGCCGCTCCTCCCCGGGCCCGCCCTCTCGCCCCGACAGCCCGTTCCCCCCCCCCCCCGGCCCCCAACTTCGGGAGGCGAAGCGGAGGAAGCCTCTTTCCGCCCTCAGCTGCAACCGCTCCGGTCGCTGTCGGACCCCAGCCCTCAAGCCCGCCAACCCGGACCTCCCCCGCCTCTCCCCCTCCCCCGCTCCGGAGCCCAGAACCTCGCGGAGTCGGGGAGGAGAGCCCGGCCGGGACGCCGGGCGGCCCTGGGGAGTGCGCCCGCCAAACTCCAGACCAAGGGTCTGGGGGCCAGTTCTCCTGACCCCCCTACCCCCAAATACTAGCTTCCGGCGGGGAGGAGTCAGGCCCAACAGAGGGGCCCTGGTGCAGGGACGTTAGAACAGGAACCAGGGCGCCAGAAAGGAAGCCAGCGGGGGAAACACCTGCTGCCAAAAGCAGGAGAGGGCCAGCTGTGGTCTCTTTCATTTTGGGGGTGGGGGGTGGGGAATGAGAGCTGTTAGTCCTCCGTGAAAGCCGAGACAGACAAGTCCCCAGGGTAGAACCACCAGACCCAAGAGGAAAGGGCCAGATCACAGGATTTCGCGGTAGCCCGTGCCGGGGGGGGGGGGGGGGGGGGGGCAGACTCCAGCAAAGCCTAGACGTGCGTATCTACAGCTGAAAGGGGGGCGGGGCGCTGGGCACGCGCTACTCTGTAGAGGACGCTCCCGTGAAGGACTGAGTGCAAGGCCGGACCTAACATGTGATAAGGACACGCTCCGCAGGCACCAAGCCCTCCCCGGCCCGCCTCCTTCCCGGGCGGGGGCGGCAGTATGGAGCAGCAGGCCTAAACTTTTCGGCGCGAGGTTACTCAAGACGGCTGGCTAGCGTGTTTCCACACGAAACCGGAAGTGCGCAGGATTCTAGAGAAACAAAAGGTCCCAAAGGTTGCCGAGGTGCTCAAACAAAATTACACGGAGGCCTCCACATGCCAGACCCCTCCCTCAGCCCCTCTCCTTTAACCCTCCTAGCAGCTCTGCAGAGTGGGCATTGCCATCCTGTTCTACAGACGAGGGACTTGAGGCTCAGGGTAAGTGCCAATTGCCGAAGGTCTCGAGATCTACTGGGGCACCTGAGGGGTTTTAGGCCTAGGCACCCCTGCCTCCAAAGCCGAGGTCCTCACGCACCCTCAGATGTCTGTGCCCAGCCTGACAGGCGCAGAGTGGGCACCTGGGAAATCTTGGTAGAAGCCGTCGGAGCTCAGCCCTGACAGAGCAGCGAGAGAGTTGACACATCAGTGAGGCTGCACTTCGTGTGTGTGTGTGTGTGTGTGTGTGAGGTCTCCAGCTTAGTTGTGTGGACTTTGGCCAGAGACGTGGGCCCTGGCTTAGGGGCCAGCCAGTGGCCAGTGTCTGCACCTCTGCCCTCTCTTAAGCTTTTCCTTATGTAGGGGACATGGGAGGCCTACACACTCACACTCCATGCCAAGGCAAGAAGGAAAACAATCAAGTGTCCTAAAATTGTAAAAAGTTGGGAAACAGTGGTTTATAGATCCAAGGTATCAGGAGCAAAAACCACTCTCCCGGACAAGGGACACAGTGGGGTGCTGAAAGGCCGGGAGACCCACCGCCCGTGAGACTTCAGATCCCCGCCTCCACCAATAACCTACCTAGGGCAGTTCAGTGGAACCAGGCGGAGGGCTGTCTGCACCTCCTGACCTCTCATGGCCACTTTCCGCTGTTCAAATACCAGGGCTCTCAGGAAGCCCTGCATTCAAATTTACCAACTTCAGGAGGACTGTCCCAAGCAGAAAGGGCTTTTAGAGAATTAGGATGGGCTACATTCTTGGATGGAAGCAAGAAAATATTTGCTGCCAAACTGCACCTGAGCTGGGAAGAGGCCCTGAGCTCCAGACAAGAAGTTTCATGGGGAGGGATTATGGGGGAAGGGCAGAAGACAACCAGGAGGGGATGAAACTCAGATTCGACTATGTGAAAATGGAGGAAACAGGAAGACCTGGGTACAGGATGAGAGAGAACAGAGGAGCAGCACCGTACACTGCCCACCTCCACCCCCTCCACAAGGTGACCGGAGAGGGAGGAGGAGGAGGAGGAGGAGAAAACTGTTCCAGGAGACTGCCCTCCATGAACCAGGCCCAAGATAACCTGAATTTTTTTACAATTTGAAAAGAATTAGTGCTCTGAACTTAAGACAGATCTCGGCTTGAAACCGTAAGAGGTAAAAGGGATGTTTTAAATCAGTGTTGTTTCTACTTTCCCTTCTTCCCTCCTTCCAACATACCCATGCCCCACGGAGACCCAGAAACTCAACTCATGGAGATCCAAGAAAGGAGACAAGATTAGCACAACCATTGTGGAGAAGTGTGTGTGAAGTGCGACTTTTCATTACACCTTTTGGAAAAAAGAAGGGTGTAAGTTCAGTCAAAACACACCCCACTTGGTGGAATCCACCACAGGTCCTGGCTAAGTGGCCTGCGCATCCTGATGCCCTGGAGAAGGTGCCGGTGCAGGGAGGCCAATGGCTGTATCGAGAGGACTGTCTTGCGGAAGGGTCAGGGAGAGGGCAGGACTAGTGCTTTTGGTGGAAATGACAGGGGCCAAGTGGCCCTCCCTGGGGGTTTGCAGCAGGGTCCCCACGGCCCTTAGCAGGCTGGGCACTGCAGAAGCACCACAGCGTCGGCTGGCAATCCTGGGCCTGCCACTCCCTTCCTGCTAGGGTTTCCATAGCTCCCCTTAGACACCCACCTGAGAAAACAACCCCTCCCTCTCCTCCACATGACAACGTGGGGACAGGCACTGCCGCAACACCACAGCCTGGGCACTGTGCACATTGGAAGCACCACACAGGTATAGCGCAGCTCCATGCTGCCTCACTTGCTTCCAGGTGCCCCTGTCCCCCCAGGCAGGACGAGGCCTACGCCTGCCCGAGGGACTACTTGTCCCGGTGCCTCAGCACGGACTGACACCAGGAGCTGGCTGGGCAAAGCTGGAAGAAGCGACATGCCCTCCCTGAAATCTGGACCTTCTAAAGCAGAAGACTGGCCTCCAAGGGGCTCCCCTGCATCAGACCCTGGAAGGAACACCCCAAGCCTGCCTGCTCAACCCTCAGACCAGCAGGGAAGTCAGGGACTCCGATGGCAAGGAAGGAAGGGGAAAAAGAGACTAAATCATAAATATAGGACTTTCAGCTTGCAAATGACCTTAGTTATTGTTGCCATCCCCTCACTGAATGTGAGGCCCAGATGTTTACACAGCTACTGGGAGACAAAGAGATGCCAGAAGCTAAGTTTCCTGCCCCTCACCCAGGCCACCACTCCATACTGTCAACGCTCCAGCCCCTCTCCGGTCTCCCAACACCTTCTCCTTACCGTTACTGAGGACTGCAGGCATCTTGGCCTGGGCAAACTGGAGTTCCAGGAAGGAACAGGCAGAGGCGAGAAGGTGACTCTGAACAGGTCCCCTTTAATTGGGGGGCGAGCCTGGAAACTACAAAGGGCTAAGAGATGGCAGTCAGAAAAAACTGTCACCTTAAAGAGCAGGGGAGAAGACTGGGACATGGCACAAGAAGGAAAGGCCCAGTGCTCAGCCCAAGAAACGGAGCTCCATGTCCTAACTGGATGCTTGGCCCTAAGAGGCCTTGGTACTTGGACTTTCCAACCCCTTCTTGAAGAGACTCGCTGGTCACGGAGAGTCCTGAGAGCCAGAATCCCTCAAGGTTCTTGGACCCGTACACCTCTCCACAACATGATGATCCCAGGCATTGTTTAATAACAACAAGATGAGACAGATTCAGGTAGGCTTTTAATTAAGGCCATCTAAGGCTTTGCCAGCACGCCGATTCAATAAGACAGAGCTCTCCTCTGTGGAACGATTACACAAGTGTATCAAGCGATGTCGATGCTACTGCGTTAGACATACACGGCCCTGGACACTTTTCAAAACCTATCACTTCCTTTGCTCCTCGTAACAACCTGTGAGGGGCCTGGAAAGCCAGTTACTCCCTCGCTGCAGGCGAAGAGAACCCCGCGGAGACAAACACAGCTAGGGCTGTATGAACAGAAAGGGAGGGCCACAACCCAAGTCCTGCTGATGCCCCATCCTGCTCAGTCCCTCTGCTCTTTCCACGAGGTTTCTCAGCCTAAACTCCCTTTTAGGAGAAGGAGGGGAGGAAACTTAGAAGGATATCCAGATCACCTCCTACCCACCCCCTCAAGGCAGTTAACTTAGCTCCCGAAACAGAACAGCCTGCCTCTGCCTGGGTGGTCCATTCCAGAGTCTTAGTTTGGCCCCAACTGACTCGAAATCCTATTATCTCAGTGCTGGAAAGGCCCTTCCAGGTAATCTAATCCAACCTTCCCTCAGAGGGCTGAATTCCTTTTCTGTGCCCTCGGCCCAACCTCATAATTGCCATTACTCACAACCTTACAAGGTACTCCTTCCTGGGTAAGGAGCAACTGGGGAAAAGTCTGCACTCAGAGTGAAGGAGAGGCCAAGTGTCCTCAAGCACCCAACAGGGTAAGGGTTCTCATCTGGGTACTTGTTGCACAGTAGCATCCCCGACTCACCCCATTCAACACTTCCCACACAGGAGCAGCCAGACACCAAGTGGGAAATGAAGCAGGAACCTTACCTTTCTTCTCTTCTCTCAGCTGCTCCCCTGGAGAGCATCAAACCCCCATCCAGCACTCCATTTCCAAAACTGAGAATCCCAAACCAGAGACAAAGTGCAGCTTCTCTCCTTATGCCAGTCCAAAGTCCATGGCTCAGCGTACTTTGAGAGGGAGGAGTCTGGGGGGGAAGGGGTATGTCCAGGCCCCTCCCCCCCCACTGCTGGCTTCCGTGTCCCTCCCAGGGGTCTGTTATATGCCTTCATCCAGCTGGCTTATTAAGCCCAGAGTCTGGTGATGGGCAGATCCCAAGCACTGCCCCACCTCTTGATCAGGGAGGGGAAGTCATCCACTCTGAGGACCAGCCTTTCTGTCTTCTGCTGGGGCTCAGGAGAAGCAGCAGGCCTTAGAACCGGCATGGCCCCAGAGGCTGAGTTCTGTGTTAACCTGCAGAATATTTAAACATTATGACAGTTTCTAATCTGTTATATTCCCAAATGGACTCCTAAAACTCCTTACCTGAACAAGATCCCTTTAGGATGATCTACCATGCAAACTCTTTCCTTACACACTCCACAAGATACACCAAGTACCTACTTCACTCACACATCACCCCACAACAGTCACCTCATCAATATGTGTACACACACACGACTCAGGATAAAGGACTGCACCTCCTCTCATGACAGAACAGTAACCACAGGCACTGACGGTGTATGGAGACTGTCTTCTAAGAAACGTGAAAAAGAACATCCCCATCCTGTCCTCTCGTTCTGTTAGGTGCCACACACTAACTGCTCTACATCTCCCAAGCTTCTTAAAGTGTCCAGTGTTCTAATCTGCTAGCTTTCCCGACTGAACCAAATCCACTCCAGACCTAGATGTTGGCACCTTCTGCATGCATTCTTTGCTATCTTCTCTTAACCCTCATCTCCCAGCCCTCTCCCAGCGCTTCCAAAACCGTGGCAGGGATGTAATTCCTAATCACTGCCAAACTCCTCCCCTGGGCCACTCCCTAGAGCGCTCTCCTGGAATGTTTGAGGCCCCAGTTCAGCCTGCAGTAACCACAGTGTTCCACTTCCCCAGTCTGGGACGTTACCACGTCGCCCCTCCCTTCTAAGTTTATTCGTAAACACACACACACACACACACACACACTCACACTCTCTCCTTTCTCCCCCCGCCCTCAGTTCCTTCCTGTAGGGGCGTGGCATCCACAGCCCCCCCACCCCCGCCAAAAACTTAGCTCCTCCCACCTCTTGGAATCGTCGCGCTCTGGGTTCACCGGGAAGGGGGTGACAGCTACCCTCCCTAGACTCTGACCCCCCACCTCTCTACCGCCCAGACGACCCTCGCCCTATCTGCGAAGAGTCGTTACCTGGATCCCGCCCGCCCCAGCTCAGCAGGGTGCCGCGGCCCGCCCAGGATCGTAGTCAAGGCCCCACACCGGGTCCCCACGGCCGGCCCAGGCCCCACCCCCTCGACCCCCGGCGGCCCGGCCCTCCCCTCGCTCTCCAGCCCACCCCCATCCACCTCAGCCACTTCCGCCCGTCCCCCGGAAGTGAGCCCGCGGAACTGCCACCTCCCCTCATCCCGCCTTATTCTTCTACCCCGCAAGCCCAGCCCATCACCACCGCCAACGCGGGAGCATGGGACGTGGGTCTTGCAGGCCTTGATATTGTTCTACAGTCACTGTCCACAGGCCTGGAGACCGGGTGTGGGAGGGCCGGGTCTGGGGGAGAACAGAGCTGGGGAGACAGCTCAGGCCGCGCAAGAAGGGGCGGGGTAGCGTGTGGACGAGAGCGGGAGCGCGCAACACGTCGAGCCTCCCGCGACACGCCGAAGCGTCGTGGCGTGTGCGTCACTACGCTTCAGCCTGTCGCGTGCGTTGATACTAGGACGGTCCGACCCTGCGGGACTTGGGCGGGGTAGGGGCGGGGCAAGGAGGGCGGAAGTGGGGGCGGGGCAGCTTAGTCCATTTCTCTCGGACCTGAGATCATCTAGCAACCGCGAGTTTGACCTGGCTGCTGGAGGAGACCCTGGCCGGCTGTTTCTCCCCCGAGGGTGGCCTCCCGGCGGAAAACAATTCAGAAAGTATTAAGGCCTGTGTTTACCATCGTGTGTTGAGACCTCTGTAGAAGAACCAGAGGAAGGTCGTTTTCTTTTGTTCATCGCGTACTTTCTTGCTACACTAATCGCTGTGGCAGGATCTTCCTCACGTGTGAAAAGAGAAGGCGAAGTGTGAGAGTGCTCAGAACAAGTGCCTATCTCCCCCGCCGCTGGGGAGCATGGGTACCATTCCCGCGGCCGCAGGCAGGGTTGCCCACGGATCCCTGCCCAGAAAACCCAGAAGCAGGACGCGAGGCTCCCGTCGGGGCTGGCCAGTAGGGCCGATATTGCACGCCACCTGAGACCTGTCTTCTCTGAAGAAACCTTTGCTCTCCTTGAGAAGTTGCAGTTACAAGTTATGAAATCGTCCTGGTTGCATTTTTTCTAAATATATGGGGCTGACTGGCCTTTGACTTCAAGCTGAATCCAAAGCGAGTTTCTGCTAGTTTTTGGAGTTCATATGTCATCCATTTAATGGCATGTTCTAGAATCTTGACAGGACTAGGAGTGGATTTTCAGGCTCTGTTTTGGGTTTTGTTCCACCCCCCTCCCTTTTGAAAGCTGGAACCTAGACCTCACTCTTCAGGCATATTTTCTGGGATGTGATTAATTTGAAGAAATACGTATTTGGTCTTCACCTATCCCACCCACCCTTCTTCCTGTTTCTGGCACAAGGCTCTTAAAACCCTTGGAATTTCTTAAGTGATAAGAGCACTAGGAGCATCATCTGTTCTAATACTTGGTCTTAACTGCTGTTCCTGACACAATGCTCCTTACACCCTTGTAGCTTCTGGGTGGTAGAAGTGTCTTCTTGTGATTAGGTGATGGGGTGGGCTCTTGCATGGCTTCTGGGTCAGGGCTGTCACCGGAAAGACCCAGCCATGCTTACAAGCTGTATTGGGGTGGCCAAAAAGTCCTTTTAGGTTTTTTTTCTGTAAAATAAAAAACACAGTTTTCATTTTCACCAATAGCCTCATTGATTTGGGTATTTGGAGTATGTTGGCTGTCTCCGTCATGGTAGAATGTTGATTGTTCTCAATGTCTCGATTTGATTGCTGTCAACTTCAACTTGTCTATCTGACTATAGAGCATCATCCAGTGAGAAATCACCAGCATGGAACTTCGCAAACCACTTTGACACATTCAATCAGACACAGCACCTTCTCCATACACTGTACAAATTGTTTTTTGTGTGTTTCAGTTGTGTTTTTACCTTTCTTGAAATAATAGAGTATAATACACCAAAAACATTGCTACACAAATGTTCACCAGTTTTGGTGAGTTTTTTTGAGGGTACATTGATATGACAGCTATCACAATACAATCTAACAAAATTGTTTCAAATGAAGTTGAAGACAACAAAGTGCTACTAGAGCCATCTTACCAGAAAAACCAAATACGCTTTTTGGCCAACCCAATATTTTTCAGCTTCCCCCCCTTTCTCCTTTCTCTATTCTCTTGAGAAAGAAGGGCAGAAAATGGGGTCAATTATCAAACCTCCATTAAAATCCTGATAGCACGAGGTTTGGAGATCTACCAAGTTTGTGTGAATACATCAACGTACGTGAGGGAACCCAGCTCCCTCACGGTGACGCAACCCAGCTCCACCGGGAAGGATCTGCAGTGGTCAGGATGTTCCCAGACCTCAACCTGTGTCTGTTCACCTGGCTGTTCATCTGCATCCCTTACTATACCCTTTGATACACTGGAAGTGTAACTGTTGCCCTGAGTTCTGTGAGCTGTTCTAACAAGTCATCAAATTCAATGGGGTGGGGGTCATGGGAACCTTTGATTTGTATTCACGTTGTACAAAAGTTATGAATAACCTGGGGAACTACTACTTGGGATTGGCAGCTGAAGTTGGGGTGGGGAGCAGAGTCTCACGGGTCTGAGCTCTTACCCTGAGGGATCTGACAGTAGATGTTTCCAAGTAGATGGGGTCAGAATTGAGTTAAATTGTAAGACAGCGAGCTGGTGTCAGAGCGAAGTATTCTGTGTGAGTAGTAAAGGAGACACACAGGAGGAGAGACTAGGTTTTTCTAGTAGTTACCAGGTGGGACATTAGGTTGCAGTGGTTAGTATGTGAGTTTATTCTTGTTCTATTTACTATTGTATTATTTTCCATATGAACAACTGTAAACCTACCGTTGCCCACCCCGTGTATTGGTCTCACTTGCTCTTGACCTCAAGCTGGGTCCTAAAGGAGCTGCTACTAACTTCCAGAGTTCATGTGTCATCCCTTTAGTGACATGTGGAATCTTTCCAGGAGTGTGGACACGTTTGCAGCCTCTGTCCCCTTCCCCCGTCCCTTGAAAACTGGGGCCCAGACTCCAGAGTGTTCTGGCCTGTCTTCTATCCCCGTGGTTTCTCCATATCACCAGCAGTGACTGACTTGCATATTTTCAGTACTAGGAATGCAACAGTTGCTGGGTCAGGAGTCTTGAAATTACTTTTATTTGGAAGATGTCATCATTAGGAACTGTTGAACAAACTCAGAGGAACCTGGAGGCTTTGACTAGAAATAAAGGATAGATTTATTCAAGAGTCTTAGAGCTTGCACACTAGGAACCCAGGCAAAAACTCAGACGTGTTCTGAAGAAGGAAAAGTTAAGAGCTTTTACACTAAAAAGTGTGTTCTTGAGAATATGCAGTCCTGCGTTCCCAGCCCTAGGATTGGCCCAGGGTGGCTGTCAGGTGTCAGGCGGTCTAGCAGCTGGGCAGGAGGGTGTTGGGTGGCCTGCACACGTGAGTCTCTCAGGGTCATTAGAGGGTTGTCGGAGCTCTAGTGTGTAGCCAGATGTGTGCCCAGGCAGTGACACAGCACTGGAAAGTTCAAGAAGTTTAAGTTCCCAGGCTACTTATGTAGAACAAGAATAGTCTTTTCTCATGCCCCAGTCTTCACAATATAATGGGGGAACTACCTCCCCGGCCCTGGGGAGGGGTGGAGAGGCACTGAAGATGTGTGTCTCCCTGGCAACCTGGAGAACATGAGCATGACACAGCAGAAGAGGTGTGCAAGGCTGACACCAAAACCTAGGAAGGTGGTTGGATGGAAGGGACATACCCTCCCATCTACTTCTACCCAGCAGGGAGTAATGGTGAGTATTTTAAATGCAGAGCATGCACAAATGCCCTGTTTTTGCTCCCCCATCTCCTGGCTGTAGGTGCACGGCTGGGGGCAGAGGCTACTGAGCTGGGGGCATTACCAGAGGGGTTCCCAGCCCCCCTGCCATAGCACCTCAGGACCTGCCTGTCCAGGAGGGCAGGAGGTTTCAATTAGGAGAGCCTCAGGGAGGCTTGGCAGCAAACCCCACACCCCATCCCCATGTGGGAAGCTGCTGAGGCTGTAGGGTGGGCCTGGAGCTTGGGGCTTGGGCTGGCAGGTCCTGGGAGGTGGGGAGGGTGGGGCTGCCATGTGACACGTCCCATATTCCTCCCCTATGCTGCAGTGGCGGCCCACCATCCACATGCCTGCTCCTCTGGGGGTGGGGCATCAAGAAATCTGCGGTGTATATTTTTAAGTAAATAAAACATTCCATTTTCTTTTCCACCAGACTGTCTCCAGAGTTATTGCCTGTGGGTGGCAGGTGATGGGACCCCACTAGTTGTTCAGTTACAATAATGTTAGTAATTTTAGAAGCCGGGTTAAAGTTACTCCATTTTATATATCTGCTACCCAGACTCTTTCCTCAAAACATTCTGCAAGCAAAATTTATATTGCTGCTACATTCAGACATAACAGGTCCAAGATAAATTCCTGGCCCTTCCCCAACTCCAAACCTACGGCAGCCTAATGAGTAGCAACTCCACTTCCCTCACTCAGGCCACAACCCCAAGAGCCATCCTTGCACCCCTCACCCTCACAGCCTCTACCCACTCTGTGGGAACTCCTGTTGGCTCTACCTTCAAAACCGTGTCTTGGATCCTACTGCTCAGCATCCCCTCAGCCACTGTCATCCCTCACCTGGACAAGCAGATCTCTGTCCCCACCCCCGGAACCCCAACCCCAGTACCCCAGTCTCCACACAACAGCTGGAGGGATCCTGGCATTTCTGTGCTCAAAACCCCACAGTTGGGATAAAAGCCAAAGTTTGAACAGTAGTCTATGGAACCCCACACTCATTACTGAATACCTGGCCTGCTTGCCTCAGACTTGCTCCGTCCTTGCTGACTCTTGACTCTGTCTTGGCCTCCCTGCCCCCATCACTGCTCCGGAAATCCACCTGGGGGCCTTTGCACTGGCTGTTCCCTCTGGTTATGAAACTCCAGCTGTTTGCATTACTCCCTCCCTTGCCTCTTATCAAATCTTTGCCTTACCTCCTCAATGAGGCCTTCCCTGATTAACAGTTGAACCCTGCCTTCATCCACTGCGGGACCAGTCTCCTTTACCCTGCTTCTTTTTTTTTGTAGTGCCCACCAGCTGCTGACATACCTGCCATGGTTATGACTTGCTGTCTATCCCTGCTGGAACGTAGGCTCCACGAGGGAATCGTGTTGGGTGGCTCGATTCCTTGCTGACTCCCAGGTTCCTAGAGCAGCGCTATCCATGTGTCTGGTCCATCCTAGGTGCACAACACACATGTGTGGACTAAATGAATGAGTGTGAACAACTACTTTCACGAGAGTGTGCTCCCAGCCAGGCCTCCCCTCATGTGCAGATGCATGGACATAGTAAGCGTAGTGCACATATTCTGTGTTGTGATTTTGTATCATCCAACCATGGAGACCACTGTGTTCCTGAGTGTTTTCATAGTTACAACCATTTTTTGCTTTTTAAATGTATTTAGATTTTTGCATGCTTGTTATAACAAGTCCAACAATATTGACTTGTGTAAAGGAAAAGTTATCTTCCCTTCTCCTCTGATCCTACCCTGGTGAAGGGAACCATTTTAAAATGTAGTGGATATCCTTCCAAATATTTTCTATACACATGTAACAGGTACAAGTTTCGCAGGTCAAAGACAGGTATGCCCAAATTATAACTCTATTTTCTACAACTCGAGTCAGTTTCTGATTTAGGCCTCATTCCCTCTGATGGAAAAAAGTAAATCCAGTTAATTCAAGGTAAATGCTAATGCTTTATGATCCTTTGTTCCTTTTTTTTTTTAAATCCTCACCTGAGGATATATTTACTGATTCCAGAGAGAGGAAGGGAGGGAGAGAGGGAAACACCTGTGGTCTGCTTCCTGCATGTACGTCAGCCGGGACCGAACCTGCAACCCAGGCATGTGCTCCAACTGGGAATTGAACCCGCAGCCATTGGTGTATAGGACAGTGCTCCAAACAACTGAGCCACACCAGTCAGGGCTGATTTGCTTCTTTATCAGTGATCTGGTACAGTTTAATTCCCATGAATTCAGGATTTTTTAGTGTCCTTTCCTTTCACCTTCATGTAATTGCCAGTTTATAAAACTTATTAAGAAAGAAACATTCATTATAGAAAAGAATTTAGCCACGAATAAATGAAAAACAAAAACCATCTGTAAACCCAGCAGCCAGAAGTCAGTCTTCCAGATTTATTCTGTTCATATATATGCATTTTGGGGGTCATATCATAACCAGCTTTTATTGCTTAATATATTGCGAGCATCTTCCCATGTCAGAGAAAGTACTTGTTCGGCATTTTTGATGACGGCTTTGTGTCCCATTATGCAAGTGCACCATCATTGTCCCTGTTTTTGTATATGTGGGTTGTTTGCAACTTTGCATGTTTGCACAATGACTTGTAGCTATATCTCTATGCAGAGCTCTAATTCTTTCCTCACGGTGAGATTCCAGAACTGGTGTGCAAAGGCGTGCTCACTGCTGAAGGCCTCTGAATCACGCTGTTGCCACCCGACCAAGAGCTGGCACTGCTCTGACATTAGGGGGAGGAGGGTCCTTCTTTCCACACCTTGCCGGCACCATCTTAGTCCTTCTTTGCCATCTTTGTTAACCTGATAGAACAGTGGTTTTGCATTGCTGTCTCGAGTTGTACTTCACTGATGATTAGTAAAGTTGAACCTGTTTTTAGTCATCAGCTGTGTATGTGAATTGCTGCTCCTCTCTTTTGCCCGTTTAAACTCCAGTTTGTCTCCTTCATTTGCAAGACCTCTTTGTAGAAGGTAGAATGCTGTTACCTGTGCTGCAGGTGTTTTCCCAGTTAGTTACTCACCTTTTATTTGTGTCCACGTGCTCCTTTGCCATTGCACAAGTCCAAGCAACTGGGCCAGATTCCTGGTCTTCCGCATGTGCTCTACCCTCGAAGAGGTTTGTGTTTCAATGACTGCACCTAGAGGACCAGCTGGCAGAATCTCCCGGGCATTTGGATCTGGGTGGCCAAGGGGCTGCATACACCAGACAGGTCCCTCCCATGGAAGCCTCACGTTTCTGACAGAAGCAGCTGGGAAATGGCTCCCCCTTTGTCTGCCTTCCCAATCTCACTTAAGGGCCAAATCTAATTGCAAGGGGATTGGATTTTCAAGCTCTCCAACTAGAAGAGAACACGGAGTTCACCACCACAGCTGCAGTTCAGTGCCAGCTCCACAACACAGCTCCGTGCCTCATTTTCCCCACCCGTACCCCTCCCCCCTCAGTGCTCTTGTGGAGATTGGAAGAGTTGCTAGCAATGGTGCCTGGCACAAAGTGACTACCAGGTGACATAATAATATAGAAGTCAAACGATCCAGTTTGTAATTTATTTGGAAGAAATAAGGAAACTTCAGGGATGATGTGATTAAATTCCTGTGTGATTCTGTAGATGATGAACACAGTGTCATTCTATGACTTTACAAGTCATTTCAAATGCATTTTATTATCCAGTCTCTTCAGGTTGTTTTTACACGGCCTTTCATGCACTTAAATCTTGTCCTCCAGTACGACTCATGAGTGTAGGAGCCCCGGGGCGGGAGGGGAGTCGCACATGCAGGAGGCCTCCGAGCCTCAGCCCCTGCTGTCGGGGGAGGCCCCGTCCTCCTCTGTTGGCGCCCCCGTGTGTGTCAGCTGGTAGACAGGACTGGTAGGGATGGAAAAACAGCACACCCTTTTCCCCAAGTTAGGAAGTCCACAGGTTCTTGCACAAAGCCAAGGGGACAGGGGTTGATATTGATCACCCCTTCATTTCCACAGCCCCCCAAGTCCTTCCCTGAGGCCCCCATGTGATCATGCCTGTCTTAGGCGATTCCCCCCATGGGAAATCTTACCCGTCATTGGCTAACTGATCAAGCATTGGAGGCCAGGCAAAGAACAGGCAGCGTTCATGCCAGGGAAATAAGTTTGTCTCCTTAGTGTCTCCTGGTTCAGAGGTCTCTCACTCAGCCTAAGTCTCGGTGGGTTACAGCTTCCTGAGACCAGGCAGGGCGGACTCCAACATGCACAGAAATCACTCAGGAATGGTTGGGAAGGTTTGTCTTGACTGTGAGTGCAGAATGACTGTTAACTTCTGTGGGAGTGACAGTGGCACTGCGGTCATGTAGGAAACTGCCTTCTTAGCAGGTTCATGCCGAAGTATTTGGGGATCACAGTGTCACACAACTCGTGTGTGTGTGTGTGTGTGTGTGTGTGTGTGGTCAGTGTGAGTCTAGTGGGTGGGTGGAAAGAGAGGAGAGAAAGCAAATGTAAAATGCGGTGGTTGTATTCTTTTAACATTTTGAAGTGTTTTAAAATTTTCCCAATAAAAAGTAAGTTAAATACCAAAAAAAACCCCTAGGTAAAATTGAGAATATACTGTATTTTAACTATGTTTTATTTTCCTCAACCAGTTTCAAGTAAGTAGCCAATTCATTATCAGGGACTAACTCATCCACTTCGAAATGGGTAGTCTTGCCCAAATTGCTTTGCTTTCAAGAGAATGTGCCTTCTGCATGTCTCCAGCAACTTCCCAGGGGGGGAAACTTTGCTACCACTTTTGCACACCCAAATCCTTGCTGGCAGAATGACTGACAAGCAGCATTTGAAAAGCTGCCGTTGGTGAGGGGAGCGCATGCCCAGGCCCCAGCAGTTTGGGAAATGGCCCTTCGAGGTGCTTCTTCGTGGGTCTGGCAGAGGCCTGAGCTGTTTTCTCCAGGCACTGTCGACCTCATATGGGGTCCAGGTTGGAATGGCGTCATTCTCCACTGTGCTGGCAGCAAGCAGACAGTGATTTAGTGTTTAATGTGGTAAAAGGCACCATTATTTCAGGCTGCTGTTAATAGCACCTCTTGACTCACCACGAAAACTCCTCCCATACTTTTTATTAACGTGACATTTTGACAGTGTTCCATGATCATTGTCCCTTCCATCCCTGACCTACCCTTCTTTCCCAAGACACCTCCAGACAGGGTTGCTCGGGTCTGCTGTCCCCATGCTGGGTGGCCCCAAGCCACCACCTCCAGTGCCTCTGCCCACAACAGCATGTCTGGAAAGCTGGCCCCCTTCTGTCATGTTCATGCCAGCTAAGCTGTTGAGCAATGCTCAGGACTCCTGAAGGGTCCCTGCAGGTTGGGGTGTCAGCTCCACCAGTGCCGACTCTTCCTTCTTCAGGAACAGAACTCCCCAGGCAGCCTGAGCGCATGGCCATCCGAGTTCCTCTGCAGTACAGCTGATGACCAGCGGCTCCACATCCCAGCAGGTCAGCAGAGGTGGCATTGCTTCAGGCTGCGGACCCATCAAGGGTTACTCCTCCTGTCTCCTCCTCTGGACCACTGGCTGCCTGAGGCATGCTCTTCTCCATATTGGGGTCTTGTACTTCTGTCCTGTTGTGGTCAGAATGTCTGTGTTCCCCCAAGTCACAGGATGGAACCCTAATGCCCAGTGTGAGAGAGTTAGGTGAGGCCTTTGGGAAGTGATTAGATTACGAGGGTGGAATCCTCATGAATGGCATTAGCACTCTTATAAGAAACCCCACAGAACTCAGCCTTTTCCACCATGTAAATATAGTCAGAAATCTGAGGACAGGAAGAGCCCTCATCTAACCACTCTAATCTTGGGCTTCCTGGACCCCAAACCTGTGAGAAACACATTTCTATTGTTTATAAGCTACCTATTCTGTGGCATTTTGTTATAGCAGTCTAACAGACAAAGACACGGACTAACAATCTTTGTAATTTAATGAAATCAAATAGAATGTACATACTGGTATTTTTGGCTTAAGATCTGTCATCTTTTTAAGGTTTAATCCTCAGCTGGGGATTTTTTATATTTTAAGGGAAAGAAACATTGATGTGAAGAGTGAAATATCAATTGGCTGCCTCCTGCATATGCCCTGACTGGGAATCAAACCCACAACCATCTCATATATGGGAAGACACTCCATTCAACTGAGCCACCTGGCAAGCACTTTGGGTTTCCCCCACCTCCCGTCTTATTCATTTTTTAAGCTGCCTTTTTATTGATTTCTAAATATTCATTTTTAGCCCTGGCCAGGTAGCTCAGTTGGTTGGAGCATCCTCCTGATATATCAAGTTTCGATCCCTAGTCAGGGCACATACAAAAATCAACCAATGAATGTATAAAGTAAGTGAAACCATAAATGGATGTTTCTCTCCCTCCCAAAATCAATTAAAATTTTTAAAATTCATTTTTAATCTACTAGTCTTGAAATGACACACTCTATTTTATGATTCTCTACATTTTACAATATGCATGTGATTAACAAAAACCTTTACCCTCATATGATACTTCAATCCTTTTTACTCTTGTTATTGTTGTCTGGCATTTTGAGTCTGTGTTACTTTAACAACTCCAGACTTTTGTTTTATATAACACTCATTCACATTTGCCTACGTATTTCCTATCCTCTTTGCTCATTTCCTTTTGTATCTCAAAACCCCATTTGGAACCTGTCTTTTGTATCGGTATGCATTTTTAAGAATTTCCTTTAGTGAGGGGTAGCAGTAGATAAGCCAATTTTTGTTGTAAAATGTGCTTTTACCCCCTCACTCTTAAGAGATTCTCACAGGATATAAAATTCTAGGTCGAGAGTTACCTTCTATCTTTAGGCTAATGTTTTCACTCTACTCTTCTGACTCCCATTGTTGCTGCTGAGAAGTCTGCTGTTCCTTTGAAGGGATCTTTTGTCTGTTTAAGCTATTTTTTTCTCTTTGATTTTCTGTAGTTACACTAGGATGTATGTGGGTGTGATTTCTATAAATGCATCATGCTCTGTATTCTTTAGGCTTTTAAATCTGTAGGCCTATATTTTTCATTAGCTCTGGAAATTCTCAGTCCCATTCTTTTTCTTTTATTCTGTCCTTGACTTCTGAGACTATGATTAACTGTAGATGTTAAATTTCCCAATAAAATCTTCCATTCTCTGAATTTTCCTGTCTCCATTCTGCATTTCTTCACCCATCTTTCATATTTTTTCACCAATTTCTTCCAATCTGTTGCCCAATACATCACTATTTTAAGGACAGCCCCCTCCGTTCAATGTAACCAATAATTCAATATGTCAAGTCCATGTGGATCTTTTCTGCTAGCTTTCAGTCATGTTACCTTTTCTCCTGATGCCTGGTTTTTTATTAATTGCCCCTGAAAAATTATCTATAAGGGTTGATGTTGAGATTGAAGGAGTCTTCTTCCAAAGTTTTGTGTTGCTTCTACCAGGTGTGTTTACCCGGGTTGTAAGGGCTGACTGGTGAGCAGAGGGTGTCAGGGATGTTTTTTTTTCCCATTTTCTTCTCTTTCTCTGTTCAGTCACAGGACCACTGGGGCTGGGCTTAGACCTGGTTTATCTTACCTGAGAATAAAGCACCTTGGGGACCCAGACTAGCTTTGGAAAGGTCTCCTAGAAGAGTTACCACCTCGGGTAGACCTGGCCCTGACCTCCTGTCTCTCCCTGTGGCTGAAGTGGTGCCCAACTGTGTAGCGTCAGCAAACAGCCTAAGGCATAAGGTGCTCTGGTACTCTGATGCCAGGATCCCAGTTTTAAACTGCCCTGCTTGTTCAAATTGCATTGTCTCCCCACTCTCAATGCTCTCACTGGAGCAGATACACTGCCTATTTTAAAATCTTTTTTTGTTTTGGTGGGAAATCGACCCAAATAACTTAGCCTATCTTTACCAGAAAGTATTGTCCCAGTTTTCCAGCCTTTTCAATGTTGTTCTTTTCCAGCCTTTGAGGATTTCCGGCCCAGATTTTGACTTACATCCTTTATTTCTACCCTGGTGCTTGTCCATGACAATCTGTCATGCACAGTCAACATTATAAAACCCAGACTCAAGCAACATCTTAACCTTCCTCCAAAACAAGCGCTTTACGCTCTCATACAGATCTTCCATCTTCCTACTTACCTACTGTTCTCCATTTCAGTTATATTTTTAGTCTTGAATTAGACACTGCTGTTTTTAAAGAAGTGTTTTGATTTACCTACATGTTGGCAATTTTCCTTCCTACATATTAGAAATTATCTCTGAAAAGAGGTGAGGGATGGTAGTCCCTAACAAGCCAAAGCCCCAAGCTGGGCCTGGCAGATGCAGCCATACCACCTCACTGGCTTTGTGCTGCAGTCTGCCCAGAATGGCTGGAGACCCAAGGACCTCTTCGCGTCTGGGATTACCCAATGCTGCATGCTGCATGTGTCTGGCCTTAGGTAGCCTCAAGGCCAAGGCCCAGAGGCCTGGGTCCTGTTTCTTGTGGACTGGAGTCAATGGAGGTCTCAGCAGTGGTGTCCCAGTACTCAGTGGGCTTGGGCACTTAGAATACCCATCTGAGTGGTGCCGCTCCTGAAAGCAGGCAGTGCATTAGCGTGCACATGTGAGGCCTGCGGGGCCCCTGAGCCACTGATAGCTCTGGCCACACAGGTAATCCAATCATTTAAGACACACCTGGTTTTACCTTCAGTAAATGAAGATGAATCAATGTGCCTCCTAGATGACTCCTAGAGAATGATACTCCATGGTCTCCCTCCTTTCTGCCCACTGTGTACCAACCCTGCCAGACCGGCTACTCTCAAGGATGTGTGAGCTTTTCCTATTCGGTCTTTCACTGGGCCAACCCATTGTCCCCTACGTTTCCCTATTTAAAAACCCAGCCATCCTGCCCAGATGTCACTTGTCTCTGAAGGCTGCATTTTACTTCAGCATCCACCAGGGTGGCTTTGCTTGTGGGTTTTCTCCCTCCCAGGTCCTTTATTTACTCCCATTGCCTCCTGCTTAGGAGACAGTGGACTGCGTCTAGCACGTCCTCAGCAGGTATTTCCTGAATAAATGCACTCAAGTCTGTGGAGAGGATCGTCTGTCAGGGCTGCATGCAAACAGGACACAGAGCGAGTGTGGTCACAGCGTTTCAATGTGGAGTTGCATGGCAGAAATGCTTTACTTTTCCCTTTCCTCGTCCCACCCTGACTCCCTCCATCAAAATCTATCGGTGGGGGTTTGGAGACAAAGTGAATTATACTCCTAGAGAGAGGCATGTAAGCTTTGTGGCTAGATATGTGAAGTCCTAGAGAGCAAGGCAACCATTTAGCTAGAGATTGTTCTCTTATAAAAGTGGGTATCGGAGCCAGAGAAACCTGATGAAGAATTCAGCCTCTACAGATAGGCCCCACCCAGTGTATGGTTCGATAGGTTACTTAACTCTCAGAAGACTCTTTTTACCCTTTATACAAAGTCAACGTTTTGTTCAATTCTGTTCAACACAACTATTTCTGGGTGATGAGTGCCACTCACAGAGCCTGCCCATTCCCAAGAGTTGGGACCCAGCCCCAGCATGTGAGGCTCCAACCAGGCTGCACTTCTCCTGGTAGGGGTGCCGCCTACCTGCTAGTGAAACCTGAGATGCCAGCACTGGGGGATGAGCCCGTTGCTCGCCCACCTGGGCTTGTATCTGCTACAGTCTACCTCATTAAGATGTGACACAGATGGCTTTCCCCACACACTGCTCCTTCTGAAGTCAGGCACAGCCCGTTTACTTTTGAAGAATTCTTTATTGGAGATCCACTTTACCTTGCCACAACTACCTGCCTCTTCATGGCCAAGAGAGGGAGCCCTGAACAATATATTCATAACATTTTACAACAGATAATACACACAGGTAGTGCATGAAATCTTTACAATAACACAGTCCAAAACAATCTATCATTTAACAGGATTGAGAAGCAGGAATCTCTTCCTATCCCCCAATTATTGGTAGTTACTTAGCTTTTTACCTCCTGCAATAAAATGCCCTCCTTTTCAGTATTCCTATTCCTAGGAATCCCTGAATCAATTCTTGTGCAAATTCATATTAAAGACATGTTCCCTTAGTTACTGAGTGTGCTCTATTTTTCTCGATGATAGAACCTTTCATTTGCAGTATAACATGGGGTTTTCACTCAGCACACATTTATCATTCAATGACGGGGTGCATCTGGAGATTTTAGGTTCCCCTACTCAACTAGTGTACCACACTACAACAGTATAGTCCAATCAACCTGCATTTCTTCAGACTGACTCTCATATCTCCTATTAGATTAAGTCTACACTTTTTAAATTTCCCTACAAAATTCAAATTTTGTTTCAAAACTTGTCATCACCTCGCCCCAAACCACTGAATTATATAATAAAGCTTTTACTTCATGAGTGCTACTAATAAATAAGTTTATATTCCCTGAAGCCTATCTCTCCCTGAATGTGCCTACTGGAGGCCCTTCTTGGGTTATTTCCGCTGACCAATGTATAATTGGGACTCAAAAGATACACCTGAATGTCCCACATTTAGATTCACAAAATTTACCCAAATATGAACTTTCTAATGGTGACTGTGTGACTTCTGATCGAAATCCTTTCCTCACCCATGTGTTTCATGTCCAGAAATGTCTGCTTATTTTGAAGGTTTTAACATCGTATCATTCTGATAGGTTTTATCACCAGTATAAACTGTTTTGTATTCCATAAGGGCTCAACTATTTTGACAATGGAGGCTTCCCTGAAGCACAGGTTACTCATGGTTTCATTTGTACTATGTAAATTATAAGCCATGAACAAGGACCTCAGATATTCTTACATTCATAAGGTTTTTCTTCCACTTGAGTTCTGAGACTTGGTAAGCTCTGCCTCCTACAGAGACAAGCTCATCCTGGCCCCATCCAGAACATCCCCACCCTCATAAGTTCTCTTCTGTGTTGTACCACTGTAACTCCCCACATTCGGCACATTTAAAGATTCCTCTCCTGTATGGATTCTTTTATGCTTGGTGAGATCTGACCTGGTATTAAAAGTCTTCCCACACTCATTACACCGGTATGGCTTCTTTCCAGTGTGGATCCTTTTGTGCTGGTCAAGGACTGATCTATAATTGAAGGACTTCCCACACTCACAATTATAGGGCTGCTGACCACGGTGGATGCTTTTGTGGTTGATAAGACTCGAGTGTGAGATGTATGCCTTCCCACACTCATCACATCCATAGGGTTTCTCGCCTGTGTGGATTCTCTTATGCACTGTGAGGCCTGAGCTGTTCCGGAATGCCTTACCACACCTATCACATATGTAGGGTTTCTCTCCTGTGTGGATCCTCTTGTGTTGAGAAAGGAGCGAGCTGTAACTGAAAGATTTCCCACACTCAACACATTTAAAAGGTTTCTCCCCAAGATGGACTCTTTTATGGCTCACAAGAGTTCTGCTTGAGAAAAAAGCTTTTCCACATTCATCACACGTATAGGGTGTCTTGCCAGGGTGGGTACTTTTATGGTTAATAAGGCTTGAGTGTGAGATGTAGGCTTTTCCGCACACATCACATTCATAGGGTTTCTCCCCTGTATGAATTCTTTTATGCACTTTAAGGCTGGAGTTGTTTCTGAAAACCTTCTCACACCTATCACACTCGTAGGGCTTCTCTCGAGTGTGAACCCTTTTGTGCTGAGAAAGGAGTGACGTGTAGTTAAAAGATTTCTCACACACATCGCATTTGTAGGGCTTCTCCCCAAGATGAATTTTTTTGTGGTTTATAAGGGTTCGGTATGTGATAAAGGCTTTTTCACACTCCTCGCACTTATAGGGCTTTTCCCCAGGGTGCACACTCTTATGGTTTATAAGGCTTGAGAGTGAGATATAGGCTTTCCCACATTCTTCACATTTGTAAGGTCTCTCCCCAGTGTGGATTCGCTTATGTACTTTAAGGCCTGAATTATTTCTGAAGGCTTTTCCACACTCATCACACCCAAAAGGTTTCTCCCTCGTATGAATCCTCTTATGTTGTTCGAGGGCAGAACTATAATTGAAGGATTTCTCACAATAGCTACATTTATAGGGCTTCTCCCCAAGATGGATTCCTTTGTGGTTTTTAAGGCTAGAACGTGAGATGTAGGCTTTCCCGCACACGTCACATTTGTATGGTTTTTCCCCAGTGTGGAGCCTCCTGTGGACTTTGAGACCTGAATTGTTTCTGAAGGTTTTCCCACACACATCACATACATAAGGTCTTTCTCCAGTGTGAATGGTCTTATGCTGAAGAAGAAGTGAGTTATAGCTGAAGGATTTTCCACATTCCTTACACTCATGAGCTTTCTTCCCAGGGTGAATGCTTTTATGAACTGCAAGGCCTGAGCTATAGCTGAATGCTTTGCCACAGACATCACATTTGTAAGGTTTCTCTCCTGTGTGAATCCTTTTATGCACGATAAGGCCTGAACTATTCCTGAAGGCCTTCCCACATTCATCACATTCATAAGGTTTCTCTCCAGTGTGGATGACTTTATGCTGAATGAGGAGAGAGCTATAATTAAACGATTTCTCACACTCATCACATTTGTAAGGTTTATCTCCAAAGTGGATGCTTTTATGGTTTAGAAGTGTTCTGCAAGTAATGAAGGCCTTCCCACATTCATCACATTCATAGGGCTTTTCACCTGTGTGGATCCTTTTGTGAACCCTGAGGCCAGAGCTATTACTGAAGGTTTTCCCACAGATGTCACATTCATAGGGCTTCTCCCCTGTGTGGATCCTTTTGTGGACTCTGAGGCCAGAGCTGTTCCTGAAGGCCTTCCCACACTCACCACATTCATAGGGCTTCTCCCCAGTGTGGATCCTCTTATGCTGGTCTAAAACAGAGCTGTAATTGAAAGATTTCCCACACTCATCACATTTGCAGTTCTTCTCCCCAGAATGGGTGCTTTTATGGTTTATAAGGCTGGAGTAGGACATGTAGGCTTTCCCACACTCCTCACACTTGTACGGCTTCTCCCCAGTGTGGATTCGCTTATGAACTCGAAGGCTGGAGCTGCTCCGAAAAGCCCCTCCACAGTCACTGCACTCATAGCGTTTTTCCCCACTGTGCATAATTTTGTGTTGAACAAGGCGGGAGTTATATTTGAAGGATTTCCCACACTCATCACATTTATGAGATTTCTTAACAGCACTGGTGTCCTGGTTCAGATGGGGATGAGAGCTTCCATTCACATTCTCTGCACATGTGCCTTGCTCATTGCTTTTCTGTTTGATAGGGATGGTCTGGTGTGTAACGTGCTTTGAGCTCAGATGTAAGCTTTTCTCAGACACCACGTCTTCTTCCTGTTCTGTCTTTATATTTGCTGTGTTTGGGGGTTTTCCAATCCTTTCCCTGATGCCACTTTTGTCTTCCTTCATTCTTTTCCCATCAGGCTTTTCTGACTGGTTCTCTACTTTGCCATCCCAACCACAGGTTCCATCGACCTTAGACTCCTGAACATGATCCTTGTGAAGGCCTTCCACTTTTAGCCACAGAAGTTCTGCATTCCCAACATTTTCACAGTTTTCAGTTGATTCCTCATCCTCAGTGCCCCTCGTCTTGTAATGTGACACTAAACCAAGAAAATAAAAAGATATTTGTTCACTTTGTTTAGAAGAAACTATAAGAATTACATCCAAATTCACTCATTCACTCAAGTGTTTACTGACTGCATGCTGTATGATAGGTACCATTTCTAAATGCTGAGATACAATGGTGGACATGCCAAAACTTATGTTGCCCTGGGGCTAATGTTAAAATGTGACAGCCGTGAATTTTCAACAAAACAGAGCACTTTTCTATTCATGCATAACAGCTTAGCACGAGGGTAAGTTGAAATATTGCACAGAAACAAGGGCAACACTGATCAGTTTTTAAAAAATGCCACCAAGTAATGGAAAAACAGAGGGTAGAAGAAATCTCTGAAACAGAGGAGACAGACTGGTAAGACAAAAGTTAAGAAGACATAATCAGCAGAAGAGAGGCAAAACTGAAGATGAGAAATCAGTACCTGGGAGGAAGTGTTGGGGAGAAGGTTTAAAATCAGGAGAATAGTCATGTCAGGAATTATAAAGAAAACAAGCCGTTGGTTTGGCCTCTTGGATCTTCCCTCCGAGAAAAACTGTGACCCTGGAAAGTGGCTAGCTGGGGAGTCAGGGGGGATCTCTAATACAAGAGAGGATACCTCAGCCTGCCAGACAAAAGGCTTTCAATCTTACTTCAGGAACAGGCTAACTGCAGTCAGAGAATATCAAATATCAAAAGCAAAAACGCAAACCATTAGGCAAAAGAAATAATTCTGCCTAAGTTGAAATCCCTTTGAAATCCCTAGCTGTGTGGCCTTGAGAAAGTTATTTAACCTTCTGGAGCCACAGTTTCCTCATCTGTACAATGAGTCAACAGGACTGGTGTATTATATGAGAAAACATGTGTAAAGTGTTGAGGACAACGTCACTATAGCAGAAAGCACTTGGTGAGTGCTATATGCTATTATGATTCTGTTATTTATTCAAGGTCAGGTTATTGGATCATGGTTTAAACTGAGGATAACGTGCAGGACTCGGGAAAAGTGAACTCCTTTCCAAAGGAGTTTAGGAGCCAGGCAGGGTCACTCTGTCCCTGTGAAGGTTCTCTACATGGCTGGCACTCCATCAGTATCCAACTATGGACAAACTGACTCCTAAGAACACAAGGAAGAATTCTAAGTCCCTTATTCCCAACCTTAGACAATTAGACATTTGTGATTAGACTTAGTTAAAACATGGACCTCTCCTCTTAACCTGGGTACCAGACTCTCTTGGGTCAGTACTCTGGAATTCTGTCAGTCCTACTTAGAAGCTCTGTATGTAAATGTGAGGTGGAAGCAGAGGCGAGGCAAAAAGAGAAAAGAAAGATATATATTCTGGCTTGGACATGTATAAAGGACAACATAGTCCAACTTATGCTTATGGAACTGTAATGACAGACTCGATTAAAATGTACAGAAAAGGAGAGGTTAAGAACTCAGAATGCCACTAGGATAGTAAAACAAAGCACCATGCAACAGACACTAAACCAAAAGGTAGTTCTGCTGAGAAAGCTTCACAAAATGACAAGTGATATAGGTAAGAGATCTTTAGAGGTCACTGACAAATGGTGGCTCTTCTTGGTTCCTTGTTCCATTTACTACTTGGCAGTGACTTTGGACAGAACACAGCCCATGTCACTGGGTGAACAGTGACATTCCAGAACTACCAGCGGCAATACACGTTTTATCTGTGCTCTGAATCCTGCCTCCACATACGGCAGGGACTCTGAGCCATCCAGTCCCTTTGGCCTTTATGTTCCTGCAGATGGAAAACCAAATCCCCTAGAATAAATACACAAAAACTGCTAGAGAGAAAAACGGAAAAGGGAAAGCCATGAGGAGAGGCTAGCCATGCTAGATATTAAAGTATAATACAGCCCTGGCCCAGTGGCTTAGTTGTTTGGAGCATCATTCTGTACATCAAAAGGTTGCGGGTTCAATCCCCAGTCAGGGCAGGTTCAAACCCCTGTTGGGGCACATACAGAGGCAACCAATCGATGTTTCTCACGTGAATTTTTTTTTTCATTCTCTCTCTTTGAAATCAATAAACATATCTTCTTGGGTGAGGGTTTTCTTTAAAAATTTTAAAAAAGGTTTAAAGTATGCCACAAAGATTCTACAACCAAAACAACGTGGCACTTGTTCAGCTCACAGACAAACAGAACAGGATACAAAGTACAGAAATAGTCGTAATTACTATAGAAATCAAATATATAATAAAGATAATATATCAAATTATTGGGGCAAATATGATCTTTTTATTAGTGTTAGAGCAACTATAAAGCCATTTGGGAAAAGATAAAATTAGATCCATTCCTTACACCACCCTCAGGAATAAACTCCATGTGGAGCAGAGCTCTAAATACAAAAAAGCTACACCACACACACATGAGAACAGAACAGGGGTGAACGCCTCTGTAACTCGAGTACAGAGAAAGCTTTCTAACTATGACCCAGATAAAATAAAAGATTGGTACTTTTGACTACATAAATTGCCATGTCAAAAATACCATAAGCAAAATCAGGAAATGAATGACAAAGTGGAAGAAAACATTTACACTGTATATAAAGCCTAACATCCTTAAGGTACAAAGAATCTTCAGAAACTGAAGAAAAAATAGACTAAAAATTCTACAGAGAAATGGGCAAAAGATACAGACAATTTATAAAAGGAAATATTAAAATGTTCCTTAAACATGTCTTCAATTTCACTCATAAGAAGAGAAATACTAGTAAGATCTAGCCTGAAGCACCAAGTCTTGCCTGTCAGACTGGCAAATATTCAAGCTCCTGACAGTCTACCCGGCCAGTGAGGCTGTGGGGGAAATGGGCACTCGCATGTTGCCAGGAATACAGCCTGGCATAACCTCTGTGAGGGGATTTGCCAACACCAAACACAAGTATGTGCTCATGCACACTTCAACCCAGAAATTCCATTTTGGAATTTATACTGAAGATACAGTTCCAAAATACAACAGTATATATGCACAGAGTTATTACTACCTACAAGTCTACGCACAGAAGAATGGGCAAGTAAGCTATGGCACGTATGCACAGTGGAGTACTACAAAAGACTGCAGAATATCTTTATAAATTGATTAACAGCGAGCAATTTCAAGGACATGCTGTGAAGTGAAAAAGCATATATGCTACATTTTGTGTGGAAAAAAAAAAAGAAAACAAGCACATAGCTGCTTATTTGACAGTAATGAGAGAAACTAGGAAACACTGAAGGACATCACCTATAAGGGGCGGGGGAATGGGCAGCTGTGTACAGCTTCTGTACAGTTTTTAGTTGTAGAAGTGTGATAATGTTCTCCAGACTCGAAGAATAAGGGTACATCAGTGAGAATGGGAGGGGGGAAGCCACTAGCTCAGAAAGCAAATGAAAAGAACTCGTCTGTGCTTCTCGTGAATACCACAGCCACAGGAAAGAACAAAAGAGACCACGAATAAACCCACATAACTCACACACATAACATGACGAGATGCTGTACACTCTCAGTTTAAGAGAAGGCTGGAGGGGCGGTGAGGAAGAGCTGCAAACAGAAGAACTCTTTTTAGCAGCTTTGTTTTCTGTGATGGTACGGGCCAAATAATTTTGGAACAATTTTAGATGTTTTATGGGACTGAGCAAATGTGTTTAGTTTTGAGCCAGGACTCTCCTGGAGGAAAAAGACACATAAAAATATGGAATATGGGAAGGCAAGAAAGAACCCTGTGGGGTGAAATGGAGGTACTGGTGTCAATGCAGGATTTCTAATTTATAGGTGTGCGTACACATATATAAATGTATGTATATTTCATACATACATTTCATATATATATGTACATTCACATATATGTACATTTGTGTGCATACAGATATCCCCTAGCTCTGTCTGCCAAAAAGCAAACACGCCTCAGTGGTAACGAGCCCATCCAGCACCAAAGGAACCGGATGGATTCCAGGCTGGGGACAGAACAGAACACATACAAAATGAGCTGGGGCATCCTGTTATACCAGCAAGTAAGGAGGTGCTCAAAACAATGGGGGCATGTCACAAGACCACAAGATCCAGCTTGAATATCCAATTCAGGGTCCATAATAATTAGGTACAGATTACAAGTGCCCCTGCCCACATCTCACTGAGTGTTCAGATTTTAACCAAAAACAGCATGACCCCTGTGCCCCACCCTCCCTATTCATCTGTTCCTTTTCACCCTGAGTGACCTTTTTTTGTTTCCCTGAATGAAAAAAGCCCTCAAAGGGAAATGTTTTGACGATGTGGAAGAGGTGAAACAAAAAAATGGCAGAAGCACTAAAAGGCTTCAAAATTGATGAGTTCAAAAACTGTTTTGAGCAGTGGAAAAAAAGTCTCGATAGGTGTAGAGCATACAATGGAGAGTACTGTGAAGGTGACTTATGTTTAAACATGTGAGAATAAATATGCATTTTTTATAAATAAATTGTGGGTTTTTTTGGGTCCCCCTTTCCATTACTCATTGCTCTCATCCCACAACTCCACCTACTAACCACTAGGTCACCTGAACACTGAAAGTCCAGTTGACCCCCGAATCAGAAAATGAATGATGTAACTTTGTGAACTCGTTCCCTAGCAACCCATCTCTTTGATCATCATCCCCTGGCAACACATATCTTCAAAAACCCTGCTCCGTTCTCCCTACCTAGGGTGTGTCTCTGATTGATACTGAGGGCTGTGTTCCCCCATTTGCAGATCCTATCAGAATAAACTCCCTTTCAATTTCTCAGGTAAAAACAACTAAATACAGTAATGAATTATAAACCATTGAAAATAGGATTTCATAAGTCCATGCAGATACAAACAGGGGAGAAAGGGAAGCCTCTTCCTTTCAACAGAATGCCAGGGCCAGACAGTAAGTGTGGAAAGAATAGTAGAGTTGGAAAACACAAAATCTGCATTCTGCAACTTTTGGAGCAAATAAATCAAAGAGAATTATTAATGGATTCTAAATCTAGGAAAAATTTTGACAAGCAGTATAAATGTTCCCTCAAAGATTGTAAGGGAAAAATAGTAATTACATAGTGGAGAAGACAGAGGCTGCCTTGGTCAAGTGCTGTAAATCAGTACAGTATTGTCAGTGGGGGCAGAGGGACAGCACATGCTTCCAGAAGTGACACTCTCAGAGGATACATCATCACCTATGAGCATGCACTGCCTGAACTGAATCACAAGGAAACATCTGGTGGATACAAAATGAAGAATGTTCCACTAAAAGTTACCTGTATTCTTCAAAAGTATCATTTTCATAAAAGACAGAGAAAGCTATAGAAATGGTCCAGATTAAAGAAGGCTAAAGAAAATTGACTAAATTCAATACATGGCCTGGAGTAAATCTGCACTGGAGGGAAAAACTGGTAAAAAATAATTGCATTGACTGATCAAATTGGAATATGGTTGACTAAAGTAATGACAACTGTAAACGCTGAAGGTGACAGCTGCACTGTAGTTACTTCAGTGAGTATCCCTGTCCTTATGAAATATATACTGAAGGGACAAGGGACCATGACATATGGTTTAGGTAAAAGTATGTATGTATGAGAGAAAAGAATTGGAGAGGGGTAAGAATGGAGATAGGGGGACTACAGCAGAAGTTCAGAAGGGAATGTAGGACCTAAACTAAGGGCTTAGCAGTGGGAATGGAGTTGGAGTGGGGGCTTGAGAACCATGTAAGCCATTAAGGCAGCTGGTCTTATGGACTCTTTCAGAGAGAGAGAGAAAGTGTGTCCCTTTCCACACTTACTGTCTGGCCATGGCATTCTGTTGAAAGGAAGAGGCCTCCCTTTCTCCCCTGTTTGTATCTGCATGGACTTATGAAATCCTATTTTCAATGGTTTATAATTCATTACTGTATTTAGTTGTTTTTACCTGAGAAAATGAAAGGGAGTTTATTCTGATAGGATCTGAAATGAAAGGTTAACTATACTGATGAATGAGTTAAGGGTGTCTCCTCATGATTCTTATTCTTGAAGTTTTTCTGTATATTTGAAAATATTTGCAAGTAAAAGTTTTTAAAAATGTCCAGAAGTAGATTTAAGTTCTACTTTTCCGCCAGGCACCGCTTCTGCCTCTTGCCTCATGTTCGCAGTGTGTCTTGAAAAGGTGATCTTCACACACCTGTCTTACCTCACGCTTCACCTACTCAGTCTGACTTCCTCCACCCAAACCACGCTCTGTTAGCTTCTTCCAGGCGCCAACTCCCCAGCCTGCTGTTCCCTGGATGTTCCCGGCCCCACTCCATTCAAGAACCTTTCCTCTCCTGACTCTGTATACTCTTCTGGAGCAGCTCCTTCTATAGGAGCCTACAGGTAGGCCCCTATCACTCCTGCGTCTCAGCGAGTCTCAGAGAGCCTCCTCTCGAGACCAGGCCCCTCTCTTCAGTTACAGACCCTCATAAACATCCTTGTCCTCCCTCTATTTGCCTAAATCAAAAGTGGACTTTTCTCTTTCTCTCTGAAAGAGTCCCTAAGACCCTTAATGGCTTACATGGTTCTCAAGCCCCCACTCCAACTCCATTCCCACTGCTAAGCCCTTAGTTTAGGTCCTACATTCCCTTCTGAACTTCTGCTGTAGTCCCCCTATCTCCATTCTTACCCCTCTCCAATTCTTCCTCCAACAGCTGTCAAGGTTTCGAGAAATGCACACCTGGTCATTCCCCATCGCCAAACCTTTCCAGGCTACTTAATGTGGCACTTGAAGCCTTTTGCATATGGCCAGCCACCTGGAGTGACTTGCGAGGCACCCAATGGGCCATGCTAAACAATTCCTCTTACCACTGCACACTGGTCCTCGGCCTTGATGGACCCTTCCCTTGACTCTCTCTGACAGGTTAATTCTTAGTCCCCTTCATGTCCTCTGGGATCCCCCTCATCTGATTGGCTACTAGCTGGCCTGCTGTGCTGATCACAAATGCCTCACTGTTTACCTCTTGCCTAGGCAGAACCCAGCAGTCTCCTTGTTTCAGCCCTACCTAACCTCCTCTGTTTGGGTGGGGCACAGTGTTCCATCACCCAGTGCAGGGCACCCAATTCTCTTAATGGCTGAAATCGAAACAGATCAATATAAAGGTCCATCTTCATTGAAAAAAGATGGTCAGCAAGGAGATTCACAGTGTTTAATACTGAGACTAAGAAAGGCCACAACCCAGGCAGGACAGCACCAAGATGTGTGAAACCAGCATGAGTATATGCTGCCCCTGCGCCTTGAACGTCTGTGCCACCCCAAATCCCTGTTGAAACCCTGGCCCCCAAAGATGAAGGCAGTAAGAGGGAAGCCTTGGGAGGTAGGTACACAGGACATGTGGGGGGAGCCCTCGTGAATGGGATCAGTGCTCTTAGAAGAGACCTCATAGAGATCCCTTGGTGCCCTGATCTCGAGAAATAAATTTCTGTTGTTTATACGCCACTAAATCTGTGGTATTTTATTATAGTGGCTTGAATGGACTAAGCTGCTAAAATGCAAAGGCCATGAAGAGAATGTAATAAAATAGTATTACTCTTATAAACAACAGTGAAGATGCATTCTGGTATGTTATCTCTGAGGCTGAGTGCTGCCCAGGGAACTTCGATTATGATCCACATCCTGCACTGGGCTAGTCCTGGGAATGCAGAAATGGGTAGCACAAGGTCCTGCCATCAAGCAGATCACACACGAGGTGAGCCTGGTAGGAAAATAATTAACACACGGTAAAAATGGCAGAGGCATACACAGGGCACAGATCACATAGGAAGGAGGAGGCAGAAGGGGTGGAACTGTTGTGAAGGACTAGGGCAAGCCTCAGGAAAGGAGTAGTTTCAGCAGAGGGAAGAACTACAGTAAAGGGAGAAGTGTTCACCACCCTCGGACATCTGGGGCACAGGGCACAGGCACATCCAGACAGGTGGGCACAAACAAGGGCTATCCATCGTACTAAGCAGTCCTGACTGGATCCTCAGGAGTTTTAGGCAGAGTAACAAGCTCAGATGTGCATTTTGCATGATCACTTACTTCATTAAATCAGGAGTTGGTAAACTTTTCCATAAAGGACCAGATAGAAAATACTGTAGATTCTGTGGGCCGCATTCCATTCTGTCATTCATTCATCCATTCACTTTTTGTTTAATCCTCACCAGAGGATTTTTTTTTAATTGATTTTAGAGAGGGATCAAGGAAGAAGGAAAAGAGAAACATCAATGTGAGAAATATTGATTAGTTGCCTCTTGTATGTGCTCTGACCAGGAATTGAACCCTTGGCCTTTTGGTCTACAGGAGGATACTCCAACCGAGCCACCTGGCCAGGGCTGTCACTTATTTTTTTATTTTATTTTAAAAAATATTTATTTTAAAGCCTTTTTAATTTATTATTTTTTAGAGAGGGGAAGGAGAAAGAGAGGGAGAGAAACATCAATGTATGGTTGTCTCTCACATGTTCCCTACCTGGGACCTGGCCCACAACCCTGGCATGTGCCCTGACTGGGAATTGAACTGGTGACCCTTTGATTTGCAGGCCGGCAGTCAACCACTGAGCCATACCAGCCAGGGCTGTCACTTATTTTTTTAATCTGCTTTTTAATATCTCTTAAAAAATGTAAAAACCATTCTTAGCTTACAGGCCACACAAAAACCACAGGCTCAGCAGTTTGTCAAGCTGTTAGATAATATCAAGGAATCAGAGTTAATTTAGGAGAGTGTGACAATGGCATTTTAACTGTTAGTGTCCTTTCTTTCCTTTCAAATAAAAAGAGAAAGGTAAAACAGATGTAGCAATGCTGACAACTGTTAAATCTAAGCTATGGGTGTATGCAGTTCATGGTACTATTCTATTTTCCTGTATGTTTAAACTTTCTCACAATAAAAAAAAAAAAGAGGTCACTCACAACAGCTGTGGCGTGCAGGGACAGGGAACTGAACCCTGGAGTCTGGGGGACTACAATCCAGTCAAGACGGCTGACAGAGTGGGCTAGGCCATGCGTCCACTACAGCACAAGAAAGAGTCACCCCACCAAAGACTTGCGTGGGAAGACTCGTTAACAGAATCAAGTGGGCTACTGGAAGGGTAAACTTCATAAACACAAGTAGAAACTACTTGGTTTTGTTTTTTAAACACTACATGAGTTATAATAATGACTTGGTATATTTAGCAATCTAACAACTGGCTTAACTGATGTAAACCAAAATTTATTTTGACTCTTTACTCACTTTTTAAAAACCCTTTCTCAGATAAGCCCTAGTATGTCACTGAAAGGGCTGTAATGAGGTAACAGAAATTGGGAAGAACCCAAACGTCCCTGCCTAGATCCAAGGCAGAGATATCAAACTCATTTACACCGGGGGCCACATCAGCCTTCAAAGGGCTTCAAAGGGCTTCATGTAACTTTAGGACTGTATAAATGTAACTACTCCTTAACAGGCAAGAGGTCCGTGCTGCCACTGGGTAGAAACAAGGTGCAGGGCCGGATTCCACCTGCGGGCCTTGTGTTTGCCACCTGTGCTCTAAAAAATTATGGAACACCTGAAACCTCTAAATGATGGCTAATCCAATACCATGGCGCAGTAAAAAACCAAAAAGGCTCTTTGTGTTCCGATCTCTAAGACAGACTAGGTGAAAGCTGCAAGGGGCAGAACACTGAAGAGTGACCACCACCTGTGGGGGAAAAGGGGCACTGACTACATTCACACCTGCCGGCATTTGCATAAAGAAACCCAGGAAGGAGACACTCAAACTGAATGGGATTACCTAACAGGTCGGGCCTAGGAAGATGGTGCGCAGGAGGAAACCTTTTCGCTGAAAACTTCTTCATATTTTAAACAGCTGAACCATATGACTATATTACAGATTTAAACATTAAAAACAACAAAAATAACCCTTTTGCTTTCAAAAAGAAAACACTCCTAGTGGCTTAGTCCAAATGTCTTCAAGCCTCACATGCAGCCCCGGCCGCCGTCATCTCTCACATCCCAGCGCCTGGCTTCCCCTAGGCTGTCGCCGCGTCTGGAGACTCTTCGGCCTTCTCCCCAGTTTACTCCCAGTCTGCGGGGCCCATGGCAGGCCACCTCCTTCGGACGCGCCCCCGTCTGCGCACAGGCGAGCTGCCCCAGGCGAAGGCCCGGGAAGCACCGCCCCGGGGCTCGATCCGCACCTGGGCCAGTGGTCTCCACATCGTCCCTCCTCCAAAGTGGGAAAAAAAGAGGGTTGGGGGAAGGGAGGACGAATCCGGTCACCCCTAGGGGTCCCTCTCACGCTCGTATTCACTCTGGAGGCCAGGACCAAACTTAACTGCAACGCGGGCACGACAGGGCGGGAGGGCGGCATGTTAAAGCGCTAATTTTCACGACTCCCGCCCGTCCGAGACAGCCTGGAAGAGTTGAGAAACACGAAGGCGGGGCGTTTCTCCGCGCTTGGGGCAGCTCCAAACCGACCCCGGCCGCCCGAACGGCGGGACTTGGCGCCGGCGAGCAGTCCAATGTGTACCGGCGGTGGCCCCGCACCCCTTGGCCAGCCCGTGATCCCGCCTCCCCCGTCCTCGCCCGAGGCGTAAGAGCAGGGGGCGCGCTTCCTCCCAGATCCCGCCCGCGACCCAGGGGGCAGCCGGGACCGGCCCGCGAAGGGGAAGGCGTGTCAGCAGCGGGCCGGGGGCGGGGGCGCGGGCGGCCGCGTACTCACGTACTGGCTGAGGCGGCGCCGCAGGAGGCCAACTGCCAGCGGGACAAAAGCGCAGCCGTCCCGGCCGGAAGAGCCCGCGCCAGCTGCGGGGCACTTCCGGGTTCTCTCTAGGAGTCCGGAGGACTGACTCGGTGGTGCTTCCCTCGATTCCGGCAGTGGGCCGAGGGGCGCTGGGGCGGTAGGTGCTGCTGTAGCTGCGTATTAAGTCCCGGCTGGGGTGGGTTCGTGAGTGCGGTGGAGGAACTGCAGGCGAGCCTCCTCTTTTTCGTAGACTTGACGTTCCGCGATGGGGGCAACAGGAAAGCAAATAAGTGCCTAGGTAGAATAAACACCTAACGACCTGTGCACCTAAATACAGAACTCGCTACCGCGTGAGGGCGCGTGGACACCGCCCCTTCCCCTCGTAGCTAGGGGGAGGAGGCGGAGCTGAGCGCGGAGCTGAACTGGGGGCCCTTCAGCCTTCCACCGCTGGGCGGCGGGGTGGGCGGTTCGGTCGCCGACTGGGACCAGAACCCCCTGACCCTTCGGGGCACCTTCCGTGCAGTGATCCCCGGTGTTGGCTCCCGAACTCTCGGCCTAAAATGACTTCAAAAAAGCTAACCTTTCTTTTATACTTAACATCTAAGTATCTTTTGGCATATTGTTAATACTGACATTTAAAAAACAAAACTGCTTATCATTCTTTCGAACGCATCTGTCATCCACTTTTTCAAAATTCAGGTAAATTGACATATAACATTGTTTCAGGTGTAAAGCATGGTTCAGTATTTGTTAGATACAAATATATGTTGTGAAATGATCACCACAGTAAGTCTAGTTAACATCCATCACTACACATTCACACGTACTCTTGTGATGAGAACTTTTAAGATTTATTCTCTTAGCAACTTTCATATACCCAACACAGTATAACAACTATAGTTGGCATGCTGCACATTCCATCCAGGACTCCTGGGGACCACGAACTACCAATCTGTCCTCTGCATCTAAGTTTTCTTTGATCTAAGACTCCTTCCTTCCTCTCACCCTACCCTATCTTTTATGATACCACCTATAAGTGAGAGCATAGGGTATTTATGTTTCTCTGATTTATTTCACTTAGCATGATACCTTCAAGGTCCATCCATGTTTCCACAAATGGCAGAATTTCATTTATATATATGCATATATCTATATGAATAGATATATATCTATATGAATAGATATATGCATATATGATATTTGCAAATATATGCAAATATCATATGTGTATATATCATATATATGATATTTTCTTTGTCGATTCATCCATGATAGATACTTAAGTTGTTTTCCTGTCTTGGCAATCCATATATAATGCTCACCACTCACTTTTAACAGTCATAAATTTTACATCTTTCTGTGTTTTTTTCCTTAAACCTGTAGTTTTCATGTTGTGTCCCTCACAAGATTTTTATCCTAATATTTTATTTTACATGTATCACTGAGTTTTATCTTAGTGTAAAATAGTTTGTACTTTAAGTTTTATTGTTCACCCTAGCATACATCTCTGTAAAGAAATTACGTTTTCTCACTCTCAGATGTTAATTATTTTCTAGATCATTAGCAAAATTATATAAACATATTTCAAAATTTACTGTCAGTGGTTACACAAAATATGAAATGTTTTGGAAGCACAACTTCTTTTTTTTAAAAGATTTTATGTGAGAAGGGGAGGGAAGGTGAAAGAGAGGGAAAGAAAGAGGGATGGGTTGCCTCTCTCACCCCCACTGGGGACCCAGCCTGGCAATCCAGGCATGTGCCCTGACTGGGAATCAAACCGGCGGCCGGTTTGCTGGACGATGCCCAACCCACGGAGCCATTGCTGTCAGGGTGGAAGCATGATGGATTTTTTAATAGTTCAAGTGATGCAATTACTTGGATGAATTTTACTTTTCGCTGGAGTGAGCCAGTCAGTGTTCACTCTCAATTCCATGCAGATTTTCCATTTTTAATAGATGCAGGTGCTGGGTAAATGGAAGGAATAGAAGTCTTTCCTTGTAGCAATGGCTCCTTGAGCACATTTGGCTCCATACCAGAACTCCCTGCACCTCCAGAAAGTCTGGGCCAGTAGCTACTGAGTACTTGAAAATTAGCTAGTGTGGCTAAGCACCTGAATTTTTAATGATGTTTAACTTAAAATAGCCCTATGTGGCAATGACTGCCTTCCTGGGCAGCACAGCCCAGGCTGCTCCCACTGGTCCCCACAGCCTCCGGAAAAAGTCACACTCCAGGATGACCATTGCTGTGTAAGTTCAGTGGACCACCCCTGGAGCGAGAGTCTGGGCTTTCCCCTCTCCACAGCAAGATGGACAAATATTTGTGTCCAAGTCAGGAGGCTTTGCTCTTCCATAAAAGGTAGTGTGTGAATAGGGAAGGAATCATTGGGAAGCCCAAGTACAATAAATAATATAAATTCATGTGATTTTTATTTTAGACGATATTTTTTCCTCCATGATCCTCGCTATACTGCAGGCACTTTTTGTTTGCTTGTGGATCTACACTCACACACACGTGTGCTCACATGCACACCTTTTCTGCCTGTCTGTTCTGAAAATCTACACATCAGAACTGTCCAGACTTGTGCTGTCTGGGAGTGCAACCCCTGGTCACACTTGGCTACTGTGCACATGAAGAGGCATCTGAACTGAGATGTGCTGTAAATGTAAAAGCCATGTTGGATTTCTAAAACTTAGTGGGGACAGAGTATAAAATATTAAAAATTATGTTGTTTTTTATGTTGATTATGTTAATAGTAGTTTGGCTGTTTGGAGTTAGTAAAATACATTGTTGGGATGAATTTCACCTGTTTCTTTTCACTTTCTATGTAGTTCTAGGAAATCAGAACTCACATCCATGGCGGGAATCACACTCCTCAGCTCTGCTCCAGGCAGCCAGTAGGTGCGCTGGATGTCCTTTGTGTGCTCTTGCCTTGGGGCTCGCCTGCCCCTTCCAGGTGGTTCACCTGCAGGTTGATGAGCTATGCCCAAAGGGGCTTCATTACAGCTCTACTCTCAGTTGTTGAATTTAGCCACAAATTTTAAAAATAAATGCCCCCCTTCCACTATAGCATAATATCAGCTCATTATGTAAACTTTGGAAAAGAAAGAAAAACATAAAAAACTAATCACTTGTATCCTGTTACCATCTTAGCAAACTTCCTTCCTTTTCTACTGCCCATTTGGAGACTTTTTCAAATGGTTGTAATTGTACTATACCTGCAATTTTTATAGAGTTTTTTTTACAAATAATATACATGATCATTTTTATTTTATTATAATTTTTGATTTGCCACTGAATTACAATCTTCTTAACTCTTCTGTTTTTAATCATTGAAGTTCTGTCCAATTATTATTTCTTCTCCTCCTCCCCCTCCTCCCCTTCCCCCCTCCCCCTCCCCCTCCCCTCCTCCTCCTCCAGAATCAACCTTGGCTGGGGTGGCTCAGTGGATTGAGTGCCAGACTGTGAACCAAAGGCTCACCGGTTTGATTCCCAGTCAGGGCACATGCCTGGGTTGTGGGTCAGGTCCCCAGTTGGGGGCATCTGAAAGGTAACCACACATTCATGTTTCTCTCCCTCTCTTTCTCTCTCCCTTCCCCCATGTCTAATAAATAAAATCTTTATTAAAAAAAAGTGCTGCCCTGACCAGTGTGGCTTAGTTGGTTAGGGGTCGTCCCACAAAGTAAAAGGCTGCCAGTTGGATTCCCAGTCAGGGCACATGCCTGCCAGGGTAGCAGGTTCAGTCCCTGGTCAGGGCATGCATGAGAGGCAACCGATTGATGTTTCTCTCTCACATTGATGTTTCTTTCCTTCTCTTTCTTCCTTCCATCCCCTCTTTTTAAAAATAGATGAAATCTTTAAAAAAGAATCAATGCTGTGCCCTGGCCAGGTGGCTCAGTTGGTTGTAGTGTCTGCATGAGCACCAAAAGATTGCAGTTCTGATTCCTAGGCGGGCACACATGTAGGTGCAGGGTTGACCTCCCATCGGGGTGCATGTGGGAGGCAACTGGTGGGGTTTGTCTCTCACATTGATGTATCTCTCTCCCCTTCACTCTCTCTAAAATCAATGAACATATCCTCAAGTGAGGATTAAAAAAATAAGTGCTATAATAAATAATAGGGTACAAAAGCTTTTTAAAATTTTTTTCCTTGGAATAGTTGACAAGAAGGGTCAAGAAACACTGGAAGTGATCGGAGCAGAGATCTAGACATCACCCATTATTAACATCATTTTCTGTCTCAGCCGGGTAAGGAAAAAGGAAGCAGAATACAAATACTGGGAAGCAGGGCCATCATTATCCTATCTGCAAATAACAGATTTTATTTCTGGAAATAGACTAAACAATAAGAGAATTCTGTATGGGGTGTGGTTTCAAAATTACCAATCAGAAATCAATAGTTTTATGTGTACACTACAATTAGAATACTAGAAAGAAATATTATGTTTACAATAGAAGCAAACGAACAAAAGACCAAATACCCAGGAATTAAGAAGACATGGGGAAGACCTCTATGAGGAAAAGTCACAGTTCTCCTGAGGTCACAGAAGACAAACTAAATTCATGGAAAGATTCTTGGATGCATTGCTCACCTGAATGAAAAGACTTGGCATCGGAACAATGTCATTTCTCTCTATAGCTGTAATGAGCCTGACGAAGGCCACCTAGAACACAATGACATTGCAGTTGGTCCGGAAGGCCTCTGGGAGAAGCTAGAGTGTATGGAAGTCTCCTCTACAGGAAGAAATCTTGGCTTATCACAAAGCTCCGTGGTTCTAACTAGCTTCCCATTCCCTTAATTTCCTCTTTCCTTGGATAAACAAACACCTCTCCATTTTGGCATGTCAGGCAACGTGTGCCGTGTGCTCGGGGCTTGCCCAGCCTGAACGCACTGGGCTGCAACTCCTTTTTCCTGAACAAATCCTTCATGCTTACAAAACATACCTAGCTGATACTAATTTTCAGATGACAAGCCTGGTGAAAATTAGCGACAGAATCTTTAGCAACACACAATCGACTGTGAAGTTCACATGGAAAAGTGGACACGTTCTTGTTTGTTTGTCTCTAGCTAGCAAACACCTGAAAAAAAATGCAGGATGAGGGACACTATTACAGCATATTTATAATTAAGCTGGTGTAGTTCTGAGACAGAAAGTCTAAAAATGGGCCTGTCTAGTCATGGACATTTAGTGTCTGATGAGGTGGCATTTCAGGGCAGTGAGGAAAATGGTGTGGGGATAACTGGGGAGCATCAGGGACATGTGAGCTTGCAGGCCAAGGTCTGCACTTCCGCCAGGATGGATGGAGTCCCTCTGTGTCGCAGACTTGCTTGTGGATCGTGGCACACTGGTCACCACTGCTGCTGCCACCACCACCTCCCCAACCCTAGTCCATTCAAATGCACAAAAACAAAAATATCATTGTGGGGTAAAACCACCATAAGAAAAGTAAAAATCCAAATGACTAACTGGGAAAAAATATTTGCATCTAGTATCACAAAGGGTAAATGTCCCCGATATACATAGAAAAGACCAACAACCAAGGAGATAAATGGGTTCACAGAAAAGTACACATGTGACTCATAATTTAAAAATGCAAACCCAAACTGCACAAAGACACCATTTTTCTCTTATCAGCATGGCAAAAGTCCACAAGTTCAATACGAGGTGGTGGTGAAAACGGAACAGCCCTGCGGTCCTGCTGGAAGGCAAGCAGCCTCGCCAGGCCTCCAGGGAGGAGCGCAGCAGCCGGCTCACCATGCACACGTCCTGTGTGTGGTGATGCTGCTCCGGAAATTCACCGAACTGGTGTAGTATTGTACTCAATGAGATGGAACACAAAAAGGTTATTCACTGAAGTATTTTTTTAAAGTGAAAATTAGAGAAAAGCCCAAAGTCCAAAGTAGGGAAATGGTTCAATATTTGCTGCACGTCCACGTGAATTATTTGCTTGGGCTGCCACAGTCAAGGCCCAAAACCGGGTGGCTGAAGTAACAAATTTGTAGTCTCACAATCCTGGAGGTGGCAGCAGGCTTGGCTCCTTCTAGGCCTTTGAGAGAGAATGTGTTCCCTGCCTCTTGCCTGGTGTCTGGTGGTGGCTGGCAATCTCTGGCATCGCTTGGCTAGTAGATGCATTGCCCTCATCTCTGTCTTCATCTTCACACAGAGTTTTCTCTGTGTGCCCGTCTGTCCAAATTTCCCCGCTTTATAAGCACACCAGCCATATTGGATTAGGTGGCCCAACCTGTTCCAAGTATGAACTGATCTTGACTGATTGTGTCTGCAATGATCCTATTTCTAAATCGGGTGCTTGGGGTCCAGACTTCAACATGGGAACTTTGGGGGAGGACACAATATAATCCATAACATTACACAATGGGCCAATATTCAGCCATAAAAAAGAGGAATCCTGACTAGTCCACAGCTGGTGGGAAGGCAGCTTGGTTCAACCAATATGGAACAGTGTGCAGGCTCCTCAATAAATTAAAAATTGAATGCTTTATGGCCCAGCAATTCCACTTCTGGGAATACGAGGTCTGCTCAGAAGGTATCCAGCCATGTAATATGAAAAATAGAAGATACAAGATACAAGAAACATTGTACATAGGACAATGATGCCTCAGTCCCCTTCAAAGCAGGCACCTTGGGACCTCACACAGTTCTCCCAATTGCCATCACCTGCCCTGTTGTATTTTCCTGAATCCCACTGACAATCTGAAATCTCTTTCCTTTCAAAGGTGATTTTAGTTTAGATCTGGGCTGTAGGGGGGCTGAGTCACCTGGGTGATTTGATGTTTCACAAAAAAACTCTACACGGGATGTGATGCATGAGCAGGCACGTTGTTGTGATGAAGCTGCCAATCACCAGTTGTCCATAGCTGTGGCCCTGTGAATCATCCTAATAGTTTTTGTGGAGGAATGTTCAAGCTTAATGCAAAATTTGATGCAGATTCATTGCCCTACTCACTCAGTCATTTTGAATGCAACGGCCACGCAGTACGCATGCTCACTCAAGGGCATCTACCGCCCCCACTGACTAGTACAGTGAGGTCATCATTGTTCACATATGCACATTCCAGTCCATTCTCCTTGGCTACTAGGATACATCAACGTTGCCCAAACTGTTCTTGTTATATTAAAAATGGCTGGACTTTTTCCAGACAGAAGTCGTGGTATACCAAAGAAACCTGAAACGCTAATTCACAAAAACATATGCATCCTTATGTTCACTGCAGCATTATTTACACTAGTCAAGATTTGGAAATATCCCAACTGCCCATCAGTAGATGAGTGGATAAAAAATTGTGGTATATTTACATAATGGACTACTACTCTGCTGTAAAAAAATAGAAGGAAATCTTACTTTTTGCAGCAGCATGGATGGACCCAGAGGATATTATGCTAAGTGAAACACACCAGTTAGAGAAAGACAAGTACCATATTAATTCTTTTTATATGTGGAATCTAATGAACAAATTAAAAAAACAAAATAGAAACAGACTCAGGTACAGAGAATGGACTGACAGCTGTCAGACAGGAGGGGAATTGGGGGCTGGGTGAATGAGATGAAGGGACATAAATGTCCAAGGTGGTAATTGCAGAACAGCCACAGAAATGTGGACTGTAGCCTGGAGAACAGCAATGATGTTGCGATAACAGGGAGTGTAGCCCGGTGGGGTCTGGGGCAGTGGGCAGACTGAAGTGGGTGGTTTTCCAGCAATGACCCTGGCTGGAAGTCCTGGCTGAAACTTGTGTCTACAATGGGAATCCACAATAGTGAGTACTGTTTTGGTGCAGATTGTGTGCCAGGGTCTAGCTACTTTGACATATATTCATGTATTGAATCTTCGCAACAAGTGCATGATGAAGGCACTTACATAAATTCCAGTTCTACAGGTGGGGACACAGTGAGGGTAAGCAAATCGCCCAAGGACACAGAGCTGGACAGTCTGAAGTTGCAGTCTTCGACATCTTTGAAATGCCCTGTCCTGGAAATGTCTTTGGCCACTGCTGGCCCATGCCCAACAGCCTGGGTCTCCTCCTGGACGTGCCATTTTCCTCACTGTTCATTCACAGGCCACAGGGCATGAAGTACCGGAGGAACAAAACCTTGTTTGATAACGTCTGGATAAGATCTGCTTCGTTAGTGCTTGATTTAATTCAGAATGTATTTATTACTACAGAGAAGTGAAAAAGGTTAGTAAGACATAATCCCTCCCTTCAGTAATATAAAGTACAATCTATTATTAAGTTTTACATCAGCTTATATAAAAGCATTTCATATGGGAAGTAAATTTTGGTGGAAATAATGTTAGTATGGATGAGTGGATTAAAATAATTATCTCATTTAAAAACATCTATTGCAGGCTGCGGGGGGGGGGGGCGGGGGCGGGGGGGAGCCGCGGACGCTGGAGAAATTCACAATAAAGGTGCTAAGAAAGAGAATGTAAGACAGGAAGAGAATTGAATATTTGACTAAGTCTCTTCAACAGACCACCTTTAAGAGGTATCACAGCCCCGTTGCCAGCGTCTGGAACACCCTGGAACACCCAGGGGCACTGGCCACCGAGGATGCATAGAGCCTGCAGCCCATCTTGCTGCCCGCGAGGGCGGTGGGCCCTTGCGGTCTGAGTGAAGAAGCCGCCAGCGCTCTTTCTGGCCAAAGCTGCGTGCACAGCTCCGCGCGCGCTCGCTCATCTTACAGGTGAGACTGGTGGACACAGGCGGACTTATCACCGAGGTGGCAGTTTGAGCATCTTCCAGAAGGATATTCCTCCTTTGCTTCTCATTTAGAATATGGGCATGATAGATTGTTACAGACTTAAAAGATAAGAAAAAATAGTTGGGCTTGCTAGAGTGGAACTCCTTTTGGGTATGGGTAGAAAAAACATGTAGATGGAAGCAAGCAACACTTGACAAGGTATAAACAGCCGTTGCCGGAAAACAAGCAGTGGGGCCACCTCTGCTGGTGCACAGCAAGCCTTATCGTAGGCTCTTATGGAATCAATACATGTAGTTCTCAGGATACGTCTTGGAGACTCGCTAAAGGGAACTTAAATTTTTTTCCAAATTATTCGCTTAAAAAACAGTTAAGAGTTGCCTATGCATCATTTCAGTCAAGGGCAAGTATTAAGCTACTATTACCATCCTCAATCCAAAACAGTTTTGCGCTACCTGAAAAACTGAGAAAGTAGAAGCAAAAGGCATAGGAAAAATAAAAAGGTGTCAAAAGAGCAGAATATGATAAAGGAACATGGAAAGCAAAGGTTAAATGTATAAAAACAGGGCATAGGGAATGATCGACAGGAACAGCGTTGTGGAGTCAACAAGACTGCATAACATACAGATTGCTTCCCCAACCTAAGTGGGTGGCCACAGTTCCGATTTGTGCGGACACAACAGAACACCACCAGGGGAGCAGAGCGCCGGCTGTCCAGTGGGATGTGTGCTGCGGTCACGTCCCAGGCCTGCACCGCCTCGCTCTGTGAGCCTGGACAAGTTTTGCACAATGAGGAGGAGCAGTATGTCCTCCGTCGTGTGGTTATGAGATGCCTGGTTTAATACCAGCTTATCATCCCTCTTCTTAGGTTTTCTAACCTTTGGCTATTTTCCCTTCCATTTAAAATTAAAACTTTAAGATCCTATATGTATTGACAAAATATAGCAGTAGCCTATCATTTACTGTTATATAAATTCGTGGGTATAAAGAGGTGAGGGGGGAGAATGTTTCTGTTTTGAAATGCTCCACAGAAATGATTGGATGATAAAATTCATCTCTCTCGCCACAGGTGCACCAAACTGGGTTTGGCTTTGCATCTCAACAGACTGTGTGTCTATTCTTTTTCTGGTGCAGATAGTGCTGAGGGAGAAAAAACATACAGGCATGGAGGGTGATCTGTTACCTCAAAGTTACCGACAGAGGACTAGACCTGGGTTTAATGAGAACAGAAAAAATAAGAGGAATTTTACAGAAAGCTACATTTTTACCTGGAGCCCCATGGAAATAACTGTGCAAATTTGAGTTCCTGGAAGTCCTTGCATCACAGGGAGCAGCCAGGTCAGCTTATCAGACAAAACAGAGGACAGAGCTTCATCTGCTTTTAAGCCTGGGGTCAGAGGTCAGCCGTCTTAATCCACGCAAGTTGGCTGCGTTGTTCAAACACTGGAATACCCTGGAGTCTAATTAGATCCTACTTTGTTTTGTCAAAAGAGCCAAATGTGTGACGATCGGCAGCGTCCAGGGGCTTGTGCCTCATCTGTTAAAGGATACGAAATATTTATTATATTTCACATCAACGGTGTTTGGTTTTCCACCCATTTTTGGCAGAGTTGGTTGTTATTTTTGTTTGTTTGAAAGAACAACCTTTGGGATTTTTAAGAAAAGTCTGGATCATCAGTTTTCAGGTAATGAGGAAATGATAAACTCGGGCCCATTCAGTTCTAATCACAGACGCAGCTGGGTCTCCCTGGTGGTCCTGACACTACCTGCTGCCAGGGTCGGAGTCCGCTCTGCTGCTCAAATAGTTGGTCTAGCTCTTGCTTATATTGGGAGATTTTGGAATTTCTATGATCGTTGACTGTGCTAGTTAGCCAAAATTATCACTGAGGGAAAGCAGGCTTTCTAAGCAAATAATTACAACAGTTTGTGATACCTTAATAAGAAAGTTTAGAAACCTCTATTGAAAATGTTTGTGTCTACTGCCTATGAGTGGTTGCCATCATATACAGAGAATTGTTTGGTTAATAAAGCACATCACCTCACAGTCTTGTTAATGCTTGTACAAACTTTTTGATAAATACCAAAAAACAAATTAAAATATGTGTTGCAGAACTGCTCTGTGTCAGACACTCAACTAAGTGCTAGGGATACAATTGTCAAGCTATTATCACAAAGTTCAGAATACAGGGTAGTAGGTAGGCATTAAAAAACAGGATATACAATTTTCTAATTGTTTCTAAATGTTAAAATGTAAAATAAAGGGCATGATAATAGAGATATGCTTCAGATTGACAGTGTAGACAAGGAATCTAAAGAATGAGGGATGATGTGAGATCGATGGGAGAACATTTCTATGTTGTGTTAGGTTAGGGCAGTTTAAAAATGCCTGCATATAGGGAATCAATTGAAATGTGAGAAATGTGAACCCAAACAAAGCACAAGCAAGACTGGAGCAAACAGAACTAAGGAAGCAAACTGGAACGGTCATGCTGGGCCCTCTAATTGGTGTTCAGAACTTTGGGATTTGTCAGACTCTCATGAGAAACTGTCAGGGGGCTTCAAATGAAGCGTTGACATGGAAGGAGGGATCAGTGAGGGGCTAGCGGGCCGAGAACATGGAGGACTGTTCACACATGTTCAAGAAAAGTCTTGAGCACTTCCAGAAATACCACGGAAATTTCCTAGGCTACAAGAAGTGCTTAAAATGATAAAAGTTAGGACTTAAGGATTACAGTGCATTGTTCCCTTTGGGCAGGCATCTTGTGTTTAAAAATTATTTCCTAGCCCTGTCTGGCGTAGCTCAGTGGATTGAGCGCAGGCTGTGAACCAAAGTGTCACAGGTTCGATTCCCAGCCAGGGTACATACCTGGGTTGCAGGACATAACCCCCAGCAACCGCACATTGATGTTTCTCTCTCTCTCTCTATCTCCCTCCCTTCCCTCTCTAAAAATAAATAAATAAAATCTTAAAAAAAATTATTTCCTGCAGAATGATACCCTAAGGGACCAACCCACGGCCTTTCCTCTGGCATGTGCCAGCACTCGCCCTTCAGGGAAATGGACAAGTTCGTAATGAATTGCAGCTATTTTCTGGGTATCGAGGGAGCAAAAACATTTTAACTTACTACACAGTTTGTGCTGCTCCAAATATGGATTATTCTAAAGACAGCATATTTGTTTACTTGTATTTTTAAATATATTTTATTGATTATGCTTGTCCCATTTTTTTCTCCCCTTTATTCCCCTCTGCCCTGTACCCCCCACCCCCAACCATCATTGCCCCACCTTAGTTCATGTCCATGGGTCGTACATATAAGTTCTTTGGCTTCTCCGTTTCCCATAGTATTCTTAACCTCCCCCTATCTATTTTGTACCTACCATTTATGCTGCTTATTCTCTGTACCTTTTCCCCTTCTTCCCCCCTCCCCCTCCCTGCTGATAACCCTCCATGTGATCTCCATTTCTGTGATTCTGTTCCTGTTCTAGTTGTTTGCTTAGTTTGTTTTTGTTTTTGTTTTTAGGTTCAGTTATTGATAGCTGTGAATATGCTATCATTTTACTGTTCATATTTTTGATCATCTTTTTTAAAAATATATTTTATTGATTATGCTATTACAGTGTCCCATTTTCCCCCTTTACTCCCCTCCACCCTGCTCGCCCCTCCCACCCACATTCCCCCCTTTTAGTTCATGTTTATGTGTACAAGTTCTTTAGCTTCTATATTTCCCATACTATTCTTGCCCTCCCCCTGTCTATTTTCTACCTACCATCTATGCTACTTATTCTCTGTACCTTTTCCCCCTCTCTCCTCCTCCCACTCCCCTGTTGCTAACCCTCCATGTGATCTCCTTTTCTGTGGTTCTGTTCCTGTTCTAGTTGATTGCTTAGTTTGCTTTAGTTTTAGGTGTGGTTGTTACTAACTGTGAGTTTGATGTCTTTTTTTAAGCTGTTGATATTTTTTAATCTTCTTTTTCTTAGATAAGTCCCTTTAACATTTCATATAATAAGGGCTTGGTGATGATGAACTCCTTTAACTTGACCTTATCTGGGAAGCACTTTATCTGCCCTCACATTCTAAATGAAAGCTTTCCTGGACAGAACAATCTTGGATGTAGGTCCTTGCCCTTCAGGACTTGGAATACTTCTTTCCAGCCCCTTCTTGCCTGCAAGGTTTCTTTTGAGAAATCAGCTGATAGTCTTATGGGAACTCCTCTGTAGGTAACTGTCTCCTTTTCTCTTGCTGCTTTTAAGATTCTCTCCTTCTCTTTAATCTTGGGTAATTTAATTATGATGTGCCTTGGTGTGTGCTTCCTTGGGTCCAAATTCTTTGGGATTCTCTGAGCTTCCTGGACTTCCTAGATGCGTAATTCCTTTGCCAGATTCAGGAAGTTCTCCTTCATTATTTTTTCAAACAAGTTTTCCAATTCTTGCTCTTCCTCTTTTCCTTCTGGCACCCCTGTGATTCGGATGTTGGAATAGCTAAGGTTGTCCCAGAGGTTCCTACGCCTGTCCTCATTTTCTTGAATTCTTGTTTCTTCATTCTGTTCTGGTTGAATGTTTATTTCTTCCTTCTGGTCCAAATCATTGATTTGAGTCCCAGTTTCCTTTCCTTCACTGTTGGGTCCCTGTACATTTTCCTTTATTTCACTTTTCATAGCCTTCACTTTTTCCTCTATTTTGCAACCATACTCAACCATGTCTGTGAACATCCTGATTATCAGTGTTTTGAACTCTGCATCTGATAGGTTGGCTATCTGTTCATCCCTTAGTTCTATTTTTGGAACTTTGATCTATGGGCCATATATATTTTTTTGTCTAGGTATGCCTGTTACGTAGTAAGAGGTGGAACCTTAGGTATTCTCCACCCTGACTGCCTATCTCTGCTCCTCCTACGGGTCTGGATGAATGTTTCTCCTTTAACTCCTTGGTTGTTATACTTTCATACAGTTCAATTTTCTGGCAGTTCTGGTTATTTTTTGTTTTTAAATTTCTTGTTGCCTTTCTTTTGGTTGTTTAAGGAGGCAAAGTGTATCTACCTATGCCTCCATCTTGTCTGGAAGTCCAGGGATTCTTTCTTTCTTTTTTTTTTTTTTAAACTGCAGCTAATGTTATCCCTGGAGATAATGCAGAACACAGCCTCGCTGTTGGCAAGTTAGAAGGCTGGGTGGGACTTGGAGAGACTCCCTGACCTTCAGCACTCTGCCACTCTAGTGGGTGCTTTCGTCTGTGTGCCACATGCAACAGCTGCTGCCCCTAAGGTCCCATAAGCTCCCTGTGAAGTGGGTGCTGTCCCAGGCACCCACCACTGGGACTTGTTATTGTACTGTCTTTTCCAAGGAGTCAGTAACAGTGTCCAAGAGGCTAACTTACGTGAAGACATTGTTTTTCCCTGTGGGGATGAGCTCCACCCACAAGGATGGCGGGCCTGTTTCTGAGAGCGGCTGACACCAGTGGCTGCACATTCCAAACCAACCTGAGACCTTCCCTTTGGGTGTAGGTTTGTTGTGTGATTAATTTTGAAATAGACTTTTGAACACCGGGATCTCTGAAAGTACCAGGTCTCTAGAACTGTAACTGTGAAAGGAACTTGCCTGTAGCTTTAACAAGTAGCAACTCTCCCGATTATAACTTGTCTTCTGGTGTGAAAAATATTATCTTTCTGGGAATAACACAATCTATATATGTGAAGGCATAATTGAGTAATTCACATTATTTTATAGTATTTCACTATATAATTAAAACAGAGTTCATGTTGTTTGTATATGTGAAGTTGTTTCCATTCTTTTGGTATTGAAGGCACTGGTAATCTTTTAAAATTATTTTAAATTTTAATTGTGATAAAGTATACCTAAGATTTATCATTTTAACCACTTTTAAGTGTACTGTTCAGTGGTGAGAAGTAAATTTATATTGTTAAGCAACAATCATCCTGGTCTATCTCCAGAATTTCTTACGCTTTCAAACTAAAACACCTCAGCCATCGAAGGGACACTTCCTCCTTTAGCCTCTCAGAGCCGCTCCTCTTCTGTCACTCACAAGGCGTCCAAGTGCCGCCCAGGAGGGCCGTGAATGCGGCCCAACACAAAATCATAAATTTGCTTAAAACCTTTTCTTAGCTCATCAGTTTTTGTTAGTGTTTGTGTATTTAATGTGGGGTCCAAGACAACTCTTCTCCTTCCAGTGCATCCCAGAGACACCGAAGGGTGGGGCACCCCTGGATCAGACTGCTCTGTGCCCCTCATACAAGTGGAACCACACAGTACGTGTCCCTCTGTGTCTGGCTTATTTTTCTCCAGCATAGTATCCTCAAAGTTCCTCCATGCTGTAGCATATTTTAGCATTTCCTTCATTTTCAAAGCTAAATAATATTCATTGTACATACGTACAGTATTTTGTTTACCCATTCATCCCTCAGTGGACACTCGGGTTGCTTCCACCCTTTAGTTATATTGCATAACGCTGATAAGAACATGGGTGTACAAATATCTGGACCAAATGATAATTTTAATTTTTTGAGAAACCATCGTACTGTTTTTCATAATGGCCACTTTATATCCCCACTGACAATATATAAGGTTTCTGATGTCTCCACATCTTTACCATCAGAATAATAGAAAACTTTGTTACATTTTAAAACTTCTTATCAGTCATCCATGTGGTTGTGAGGTGACATCTCCTTGTGGTTTTGGGTTGTATTTCCGCAGTTACTGGGGGGAGGTTAGGCATATTTTAAAGTGTTTATCGGTCACATGTGTATTTTCTTTGGAGAATGTCCACTCAAGTCCTTTGCCCAGTTTTTAAAAACTGAGTTTTTTAAAAATTTCATTTGTGAGTTGTGTGAGTTTATTATGTATTCTGGATATTAACCCCTTGCCAAACATATGATTGGCAAATATTTTCTCCCATTCCATACTTTGCTTTTTCACTCTGGTGATTGTGTCATTTGACACGTGGAAGTTTTTGTTTGATAAATCCAATACATTGACTTTCCTTTTGTTGCCTATGGTTTTAGTGTCTTTTTAAAGAAGTTATTGCCAAATTTAATGGTATGAAGCCATTCCCCTCGATGATTGTTCTGAGAAATTTTTTAAAAAAGATTTTATTTATTTTTAGAGAGGGCAAAGGAGAGAGAAAGAGAAGGAGAGAAACGTCAGTGTGTGGTTGCCCTCTACTGGGCACCTGGCCTTCAACCCAGGCACGTGCCCTGACTAGGAATCGAACAGGCAACTCTTTGGTTCACAGGCTGGCACTCAATCCACAGCCACACCAGCCAGAGTGAATTTTAATAGTTTTAATTCTTACATTTTGTTTAATTAGAGTTCACTGGAAAAGGTACATTGGTTAAAGTTCAGGCTGGTAAACCTGCAGAAGAATGCAACAGGTGCCACGAGAAAAAAAAAATCGCCCCCCTTCATCCCCCTCCCCTGCCCCCACACAGGCAAAGAAAGACAGGACACATTTCAGGAAAAACCCAAGGATTATGCCGTTGCCCAAGGATGACGCCATGGCTAAAAAAGCCACACTGATAATTAGTGAAAATCTTTCCTAATGGACTCCAAAGACTAGGAGAGGTGATATTTTCTTCAAATGCTCAATTTTCAATAGAACACCACAGTTATACAAAACAAAATGGAAAAACATGGTCCACTGAAAAAAAAGAAAAAGAGATTTCCAGAAACCATTCTTCAAGAAACAAAGCATCAGAATTAATAGAGAAATGTTTTTAAGAGAGCTGTGTTAACTATTTTCAAAGAGTGAAAGGAAACCACAAAGAATGAAAGAATATCAGGAAAACAATATGTGAACAAAATGAAGATATTAACAAAGAAATAACAATTATTAAAAAGAAGGAAACAAAATCTAGAAATGCAAATAAAATAATAAATCAAATAATTTACTGGAAAGTTTTAATAGCAGACATGAAAAGGAAGCAAAAAAAAATCTAACTTGAAGCCAAGTCATTTGAAACGATCAACTCTGAGAAGCAAAACGAAAAACATGAAAACAATATGTAATTTTAGAAAAAGGGTCCGTTCAGTAGGAAGATGTGAACACTGTGTGTGTGCATCAAAATCAGGGCACCAAGTACACAAAATAAATGCTGACAGATCTGAAAGAAAATAGCAGTCACAACACCGGGGCAGTAGGGGACTTTGAAACCAAACCTGCTTTCAATGACAGACAGAACGCCCAGACAGCAAATGAAGAAACTGTGGACTTCAACAAGATTATAGACGGCATGGATCTGTCATACTTACTCAGGACTTTTCACCCTAAACAGAGGAATACCCATTCTTCTCAAGTGCACACGGAACACTGCTCATACCAGACCACATGGCAGGTTATAAAACAAGTCTTAGCACATTCAGGGGGATCAAATCATATCGATTATGTTTTCTGACTGCAGTAGTATAAAACTGTATATCAAATAAAGCAAGGAAATGGGAAAATTCAAAAGTATACAGCAACAATAACACAGTCTCGAACAGTCACTGGGTTGAAGAGAAAATGAAGAGGGAGTTTTAAAAGTATTTTTATGCAAACAAAAGTGAAAACACACCAAAAACTTATGGGTTGCAGAAAAAACTGCACTAAGAAGCATGTTTATAGTGATAACCATTTACGTTGGAAAGGAAAAAAATCTCAAATAACCAAAGTTTACACATCAAGGAATTAGAAAAAAAATTAAACCCAGAATTTGCATAGAAAGTATATACTAAAGGCTAGAATAGGAGTAAGTCAAATAGAAAATACAAAACCATTGGAAAAGCAACAAGTCTAAAGAGTTGTTTTTAAACAAATAAAATCAGCAAACTCTTAGCTAGGATAGACAACACAGTAAGGATTCAAATAAATAAAATATCAAATAAAAATATATATTACAACAGATGCCTTGCAAAGAAATGAATCATAAGGAACTACTATGAACAATTACATGTAAATAAGTGGAATAACCTAGAAGAAATGGATAAATTTATAGAAACACACAACCTACCATGACTGAATCAGAAAGAAATATAAAGCCGGAACAGACCAATAACAAGTAAGGAGATTGAAGTATTAAAAACTTTCCAATCCAGAAAAGCCCAGAAATAGTAGCTTCATGGCTAAATTCTGCCAAACGTTCAACTAAGAATTAATACTAATCCATTTAGTACTCTTCCAAAAAGTAAAAGTAGAAGGAACACCTCTAAAGTCATTCTATGAGGCTGGCATCATCCTGTACCAAAGCCTCGCAGAGAAACTGCAAGAAAATAAAACTACAGGTCAATATCTCTAATGAACGTGGATGTTAAGTTCTTCAATTAAATAGCAGCAAACTGAATCCGACAGAATATCAACAACACTATCCACCGACATGGAGTGAGACTTCTCCCCCGGATAGAAGGACGGTTCAAATCAATGTGATACACCATACTCACAACAAAACAAAGAATAAAACCACGTGATCATCTGAATAGATGCAGAGAGTGCACCTGACAAACTTTGACAGCCATTATGTTTTTTAACTGACAAATGTGAAAGGAGAAATTCAAAGCAATCAGCTATAGTGTGAGAGTTTACTACCCCACTTTATATAATGGGGAAACTACCAAAAATCAGTAAAGAAACAGGACTTGAGCATGGCTGCAGTCCAAAGGACCCCCGACCGCAGGGAAGAATGCACATTCAAGGGCACACAGAACGTTTTCCAGGGTGGATCTTACCGTCACATCACAAAACAAGTTGAACAAGTTTGAGAACATCAAAACCATACCAAGTAACTTTTCTAACCACAAGAGAATGTTACTAGAAATCAATAACAAGAAGAAAAAGAGAAAAATCACAAATGTGGAAACAAGAGTGCCCTCTTGAAGAACCACTAAGCCAAAGAGAAAGTTAAAAAGGAACTTTGAAAAATCTCGAGAAACAAAAATTAAAACACAAATTACCAAAACTTGTAAGATTTGTGCAAAAGCGATACTGAGAGGGAAGTTTATGATGACAAATAACGACCTAAGATAACAAGAGACATCCCAAATAAACAACCTCAATTTAATGCCTGAGAACAAGAAAAAGATTAAGTAAACCTAGTTATCAGAATGAAGGACGTGATAAATATTACTGCAGAAATATATAAAATAGAGACTAGGAAAAACAATAGCAAAATCAACAAAACTAAGAATTTGTTCCAAATTCTTAGACCAAGAAAATGGTACAAGAAAAAGGAAACATTACAATGAATACTTAAAAAATACAAGGGACCCCAACGGGCTGTTATAAACAATAACCTGCAGGCAACCTCCATGACCTAGAAAAAAATGGGTAATTTTCTAGAAATATACCACCTATCACAACTGAATCAAGTAAAACTGGAAGGCGGGGGTGGGGATGAGGGGTGGGGGGGCGGTGGCCCTGGCGCCGGTGGAGGGTGCAGAGCCCACAGTCTGCGTTCCGGACTGGCTGGGGCAGCAGAGTGGCCCTGGCGCAGCCACCTCGGAGTTCCACGGCCCGGACACCTTCCGTCCTCTGCCCACCACCGGATGGTCCTGGAGCGGCACCTGGCGGCGCCAATGGGAACTGCGCCGGATGCCATGCTTCAGGCTGCTAGCAGTTTTTTAAAAAATATATTTTATTGATTATGCTATTACAGTTGTCCCATTTCCTCCCTTTCACTCCCCTCCACCCTGCTCACCCTCTCCCACCAACATTCCCCCCTTTAATTCATGTCCATGTGTCATAAGTTCTTTAGCTTCTACATTTCCCATACTATTCTTACCCTTTCTATTTTCTACCTACCATCTGTGCTACTTATTCTCTGTACCTTTCCCCCCCTCTCTTCCTCCCATTCCCCTGTTGCTAACCCTCCGTGTGATCTCCATTTCTGTGGTTCTGTTCCTGTTCTAGTTGATTGCTTAGTTTGTTTTTGTTTTTGTTTTAGGTGTGGTTGCTCATAATTGTGAGTTTGCTGTCATTTTGCAATGTTTTATCTCAGTAGCTAATGAAGGCGTTTTGTGCTGATGCTTAGCAGGTGAGAAGGGAGTGTGAGGAGGGACTGCCAGATTCAGATTCAGAGTAGTGTTTCCTTTCCAGCTTTATTTATTCCGACAACTTATTTAAACTTTATTATCTAATAGTGAGAACAATTAATTTTAATAGAGGGCCCTAGAGAAATGCTCAAGTATCATTGTTTTCTACATTTTCTGTATATCCTGGTGTGATAATGTAGATTCAGTCTGAAACAAAGGATTTGATAAAGTAAGCTTTCAGAGTTTGGACACTGAAAGCTGGTAATCAAGAATAATGTTGAAGAAAATAAATATACTTAATTTTTTCATGCCCCTATAAATGAATATAGACATTAAATTAACTGATATATTAAATTTATAGGTGTCAGTTTTTAAATTTTATATTTCCAATGACTGGTCTTAGATTTCACACAGAACATAGTCTCCGTACATGGTTTGCTAAGAAAGGAAACCTAAAACAGTAATATGGGCATTTTAAAGAAAATACAGTCCTTTCTAGTATGAACAGATCTTTTGGTTTTATCAAACTTTCTTTTGCCAGTAATATAAGGTGCATTAATGGGATAGAACTAAGTATATCAATACATACAACTACATTTTGTAATACACAATTAACCTTTTTTCTCTCAAGTTTAGGTATCAATTTAAAAGGCCAGGGATAGAAGATACTCAATTGCTTGTCTTGATTTTGCTGAGGGTTGAATATGATTTTAGTAAGCAATTTAAAATATTTTTTCTTTTATGTTTTCTTTTCTTTTACTTGCAACAATGACAGTACATGTTCTTAAACTACAGGAAGGATCAGATGTAAACTGCAACTTCAGGTTCTTGTACTTAGAAATGCCATGTGGTCCTTTCGATATTTGGACCGTCAGGCAGTGTTGGCTATCGCTTCATCTCTATTTTGTCTCACAGAAATAAATATGACACTTTGAATGTGAAAACACATCAGGCAGAGCTATTATTTTGTAATCCAAGTTTAGCTTGGAGGGTTGGATTTTATCACCAGCTTCTCTAGGATGTGCACTTGTCTCCAGCACTTGTTTCCCTGTTGCTTCCGGACCCAGCACAAATCGGGGACCAAGACTGGCCTTTCCTTCTGTGTCCTTATGGAGAGAGGAGGAGGGTTTGTTCTTTCCTGGGGACCAAGAGTGCTCCTGTAAATATCAGCAGGCCCACAGCCAGGTTGGATGGGTATCTCAGAACTGAGCTAATGAAGCAACCTCTTTAGTCAAATATTCACAGGCAGCAACACACAGAATAAAGAAGATTATTCCACTACTGTTGCTGGGGTGACTGATGAACTTTGGGAAAAAATAAAGCCATGTGCCCACACAGTTCTATAAAATTGTTTGGTGTTTAATAGTTAAATGTATAAATTGAGAAAATGCAATAATTTAAGAAGTGTGCTTTGGATTATGATTAGAGATAACTTTATATCACATGCATTACTTAAAAAAATTATTATGTATAGCTCTTCATAGTACTTTCATAATAAAAAGAAGAATTTTACTTCCCTAGAGGTAAGTACTGTTATGACTGTGGCGTGCATCCAATTTTATATTCCTGTATTTAAGCATGACTTAAAGTAATGAAAAGTAGTGTGCTTCCATCATGTTAGATACCTCTAATTATTTTCTTACTTAACTAGATTTTAAGAATATTCTTTCAATTTAACTTAAAACACTATATTTTACTTTGTACTAAGTGATAATGGCAGACAATGAGATGTAAATTAATAGACCTTGTTTCATACAAATTAATCTATATGATGTCCAAAATGTTCTTGAGGGTGAATGAATTCTGAGTTACATGACGTCTTTATTAGGAGATCAGAGACTGGGTACACCGCAGGAATTCAAAGTGTGCCAAAACACTGCCTCACAAGATGCATTTCACTAGTCAAGTCAGTCCACGTAGTTCAGTCATACAGGCAGCCTGATTTCAACTTTCCTAACAAATTTGATTCCTTTGCTCACAGTAATCAAACACTTAAAATGGATTTTTATGCATAAAGGCTGAATGACTAACTACTGAATAGTCCAAGTTGCCTAATTTGGTAAATTGTTAAACATTTTGCCAGCAATTTAGCCCCAGGGAGAGCTCACCTAGGTGCTGGCTCATCTCATGCCTAGGGAGTGCTCTGTTTTTCATCTCCTGAGATTATGGATGGAGTCTGGGTCCTCAACTGACTTTAAGGACAGAGTTTAAATAATCAAAGCTACTGAGATGAAAAAGTGGTGAGTAGTTTTAGCCTTCCCACTGCTATTAGACAGGAAAGGACACTCCAAGCATCGGAGAGCGGACTGGAGGGGCCCTGGGCATCCGTGGCAGGACTCCGCGGCAGAGGCAGAGTGAGTTCATCACGGCTCCTTTCTTCCTCCTTCCCCAGAGGATCTTTGTTCTGAGCTCTGGCTTATGCATCTGACTTTATTCGTAGTAACTTTTATCCCTAAAGTTGCCTTTTATCTGACCCATGTCACCATTTCTATCTCAGTATTCTAAACAGAATTCCAAGTGTCCCCGTCCCCCTGACATTCCTTATTATTTTATCTTATTATCCCACTCTGGTTATATCTACATGATACTGCAATACTATGATAAACCATCAGAATAAACCATCCAGGGAGTACGATTTATTTAAAGTATAAATATGTTTTGTGAAGACCAGGTGAATTGTCTCTGGAGAGTTTCTTGACATTCCTTGAGTAAGATAAGTTAAACTTCCTCGGCCACAAAATCAGAGATACTATGTTTACATTTGCAGGCTGTGGTGAGCGCAGGAGAAAGCACACTGCAGAGACAGTGCCTGTGTGCGCTGTTCGTGTGATAAAATGCCACAGTCAGATGTGGCTTTTCATTGGTATTTGAGGAAGTGGTTTTATAAATTAACCAACCTGATTTCACCGGTGAGGGGACCTGTTGTGTGTGGAGGGTAGGGAGAGGAAGAGAAGAAACGACTGAATACTGGATCAAATGTTAAACCAAATAGATGCTTGGAATTTTTAAGCATAAGGTTAGAAATATTCATAAGAATGATTTATTTACTTATTTTTTCAATGTTTTCACAAAGGACGGTGGTAATGGTGCTTCTCCAAAGTATATAAACATACAAGAAAATAGGCTGAATTAGAAGCTATGTGAAAAAATATACAGTATAAGTCTCTGAAAAGAGACTAAATCGCAGGCAGATTATTGGACTTGACAGTGAGTAGACCTTATGCCAGACATTAAGCTAGTACCGCCATCAGTACAAACAGAAAATTTAAGTAAATGTTAAGTAATGAATGCTTCTATAAATCTGTTAGATATCTCTTAACAATATCTCAAAATACACATCTACTTCTTTGAGGAACTTGCATAAATATTATTTTGAAATCTAGAGATGAGCAGACTGAGAACACATATTGTGTGAAAATGAGGTTGGGGTAATCCTGGGAGGGGAAAGGGAGGTGAGCATTTGTTTAGTTGGGGGAGTAGAAAAGTCTGGATAATACCTTTTTTCAAAAAAAAAAAAAAAACAGACAATGTGATGTGAGCCTGAGGTGTCCCCTTAGTGAGGGCTGGGTCTTACCTAGATGACAGAAACTGACTCATTCTGAGTTTTATTTAAATTCAAGTTTTATTTTGATCAAATGAAGTTGTTAATTACCAATAACACATTTGATTCAAGAACTGATTGAAAAGCTTTTTTTCTCTAGCCTTTAAATGAGTACAGATATTTTTTGCATATTGTTACTAAATACACAAATATACTCTGTTACCAAAAAACCCCAACTATTTGTTTTCTTAGGGTAGTATTCTTTATTAAGTATAATGGGAAATATCCAACATAAAAAAATCTGGTGTGAATATAATTTTCTTTAGTTGAAACATTAAAGTTATCTATATAGCTACTTATGTGGTAGAAATCTAGAACTATTTAACTATAAGGTTATTTATGCAATTTTAACAGATCATTGCAACTTGGATAATCTCCTTCTTTTATCCATCCAAAAATAATACAACTGCTAATTTCTTGTATGTTACTTACAATCCATCTTCATAACCCTGCATTTTTCTTCCACCTGGGATCTGTACCTTTTTTATAAAATTCAAAAGCTTCCCCATTCTCCACATGGCCACTTAAATATTTACTTCATCAATGACTCAGCTTAAAATGTATTCACTGTTGTCTAAACTTCCACAGGAGCTGTAGCCCACACCATCTGCTATCTAGACAGAGACAGACTGGTGTGTGGGTGTTTGCGTCATTTCTGCCTGTCAAGTCTTTACAATGCACTTCAAAGGCACACACATAGTAATTATTCTCTGTATGTACACACACATATATATCTGCACAATTATTAATATTGACTATTAATATTGAGTATATTAGTAACTGGGTATATTTTATAAAAATAATGTTATGTACCTTTACAGTGTATCACATTATATGACATTATAATATAACACATTCTGGGCCCTTGAGAGGCAGAAAGCATAATATTATCTCTATGTCTCCAATGATGCTTCTTCATTGTGTTAAACCCCAAATATTTTTTTTGCTAAATAAAATTTTTTAAAAAGACTTTGATCTTACAGATATTTGTCACATAACATTTGGCCACAGGGATAATACTTTTTTCACAATTCACAGCAAAACACAGCATAAATTTTGTGTTTTTCTGATGCCACAAAAAATAAGTGGAAAGAGAAAGACTGGAAGTGAGGGTGCTCATGTAGAGAGCCAAACATTGCTCCTGAAATAAAGCAGACTCACACAAACAGGTGTGCAGCCACGAGGCAGTGAACATACATTATTCTTTATATGTTGTTTCAAGTCATACATAGTTAGCACTTCTCCTCTGTGCCGGGAGTGTGTGGCTCTGTGTTTTTGTTATCTTTTTCATATTTAGTCCTACCTGCTTTTGAGTAGTCAGTCATTCAAGAAACAGTTGCAGATATGTTTGCTATTTTATCTGTGTCATCTGTTTCCTCCTGAAACATGGGCAAGACATGCACTTTATTTCTTCCTGGTTCGTGAGGCGGTGACCCTAGTGGGGAGAGGCTGGGCTGGGCTGGGTCAGGCTGTGGTCACTGCAGGATAACAGCCTGTGCCTCCTCTGTGAGTCCCTAACGCATCTGGGAAGCTCACCAGGTCACCTCTGTGGACTCCAGAAGCACTACGGTCTGAGCAAACACGGTACAATTCTACACTCAGTATTTTGAGAGATGACAGATTCAAAGCTTGCATTTGCATAGGGGGCATTGGTTGCACTAGCCCATTAGCACCAGGGAACAAATGCACTACCTGCTAACCTGCTTGTAATAAAAATACCCAGTTCAGTGTTATGCAAGCCCAGAGATTCATCAGATTAACAAAGGGCAGACTGTATGCAGCTTGTCAGGGAGATATTTATTTTATTTTTGAAACATAATTGATGCCCATGCCTTCATGCCTGAATGGCTAGAACAGAGGTAAGCACCTTTCACTGAGATGCAAACACTGTTATAAATCCAGCTTTTGGGGAGAGATAACACCTGAGCTGGTGGTAGACGAGAGTGGTGACAGTAGGTGTCTGTCAGCTCAGTGGAAGGCGACTGAGCAGTGGGCCGAGGGGGGGCATGGAGGCAGCCAGAAGGACCAAAGGTGAGCTTCCCACTTCCCCGTGGTGGCTCTGGCACATCCTGTGTGACTCTAACTCACCGCCTGAGCCTGTCTCTGTGGGACCCCAGGGTCATTGAGTCATAGCTCCTTCACTGGGCAAATGAAGAAATCTAGAGCTTGATTCTCAGCATCACTGCCTGTCAAGACAAATTTCAAACAAAAGTATAACTAATTTTCTTAACATAAGTGATGAGCTAACTATGCTTAGAGTTTAGGTGGCCTGTGAAGATTTTTAGCTGAGTTCGAAACCAGGCCGCCCTGAGGCGATGGTCTTAGACACCCAAAGTATAGTGTTTCCACTATTCCCACTGAGGGGCCATTAGAGTAAATCAGGGAACTGTTCTTGTTACTCTGAGTGACTCTTGCTGGGAAGGTGATTGAGGGAACACCAGTCAATGTGAGGTCTCTCTTCTCTCTCTCCTCAAGAGACACTGTCACTGCAGGCAGATGGAAGGATCCTTCCAGCAGCTCACCTCTCCCCTGGTCTCCTCCCCCCAAATCTGCTATTTTTCTTATTGGCTGTCAACATTTGCATTGTATCCCCTCCAAAATTATGTTGAAACCCTAACCCCAGGACCTCCAAATGTGACTTAACTTGGGGAAAGAGCCTTTAAAGAAATAATAAAGTTAAAATGAGGTCATTGCACTGGGCTCAGAGCCACTACAACTTCTGTGCTTCTAAGAAGAGGGAAGTTGACACACGGAGAGATAAATCCCATGGTGAGAGACACAGGGAGAAGATGTCCATCTGTCACCGGGTGGGGGCCTGGCCCCGAGCGGGTCTGTTGCAGGCTGGCTTGCGGTGTGTGGGCTCCTGACTTGGTGTAGGAAAGATTTCACCATGCGAGCCCAGGTGACTTTGAGAGTACATTCTAAAAGCTGGGAACAGTGAAACAAAGGAAGGACTTAGGGTGGAGAAAGCAATAGGCAAGAGCCTAGGCTGGGCTCTTTGGCTCTCTAGGAGAGTCAGAGACCAGGGGGCCTTGGAGATGGGAGCGGGGGTCGGCCCAGGTTGGGCTGCCACTGCCCACTGCCCCTCTGGTTGCGAGTGTCACAGTGTCCCTTAGAGTTCAGGAGGCAGAAAGTAAGAAGTTCATGTCCGAGGCGGGGAACGAGAATGCTCTAGAGAGAGTCCGCGCTGGTATTCTTTGTCTCCAAAGCGCGTTTTTTTCTCTCTCCTCTGTGGGCCAGAACCTTAGGGGAGGGTTTCAGCAGAATATTCATCAGCTTTCCAGGTACATTTTTAATGTGCCAATGCATCAAAATGAGTACCTAATGGAGCCTGATATTACTCCCTGGCCGATTTCACTGCTTTACTTTGCTCTCAGGTCTGCCTGGCTCTAGCTGGTTTTTATAATTTGTTCCCCTGACTTCATCTGTCCTTGGGTTTAGCTGTCACAAATGGCACTAATTGGATCTCTTTTCTCTATCTCCCCACTCGGCGTGATTTAAGCTATTTATGCGCTGGTTGGAGGGAAGTTTAAACCATTTGCTCGCAAGTGTCCTTGCTTGGAGAAGATGAGGTCTTGAGATTCACTGCCAGTTCAAATTGTCTGTCTTTGTCCAGTGTTCTTGCCTTGGTTTCCTAATTCCACCTGCTCGAGAATTTTCCTGGCTTCTTCCCATCCCGCTTCACATCTAAACCAAGGATAGAGATTTCAGAAGAGACCAACCCTGCCAACACCTTTACCTAGGACGTTAGCCTCCCGAACAGAAACAACACGTTCCCGTGTTCGCCCCGCCCTGTCGGTGCTCCCCGTACCCGGAGCCCCAGCAGGCCTCCTCTCCTCGGGTCTGCACATCTCTGTGAAGCGGTGAGCGTGATGAAACTCTTAGTTAGTTCTTGCTGTCATTTTGACCACATTTTATTTCTTAAAGTGTGATAATAAAGCCAATATGTATTCAGTATTCATTTTAACTTTTGGAAAAAGACATTATCCCATTTCCAGAAATGACCTTAATTTTTTGCATACAAAGATTGATAGAGCTGTTTAGGTCATAAAAATATTTTGTCATGACTGATAAATTTTTTTTTTAATTTTTAAAATCAATTTACTTATAACAACACAAACCACACATATGCACAATGAAAGTTGTACAGGTGACAGACACATTCAAAAGAACATTTAAATGGAAGTTTTAAAAATCAAATCTGCATGGGTCCCAGCTGGTTTTTACAGCACAGTTGTGTTACGTACACACTCGTGGTGATGGTCTCTGAATTCCGAGGAACGATTTCCCTTTGTTCGAGTCATGAGGGCCAGTGGACTGTCTTCCTCAGCTCAGAGCCCTTCCCTCCACACTCAGTTTCTTGTTCTTACTTAAAGTGCTAGGTCCTGTGAGGGTCCTGTTGCTGCTTTCCAAGGGAAGGGCGAGTGAGGAGCCCCCGTCCACTTCAGGGCTGCTAACAAAGGCCGGCTTGGTCCTGGCGGGTCCTGAGACAAGGCCCCCTGTCTGTCCGTATTCAAGGCACGGTCTCACATGCTTCCCCAGAACAAGTCTCAATATCATGACTTTCAAGATCATAGCCTAGCAATGCTTCTCCTGTGAGGGACGCCACAGGGACTAAATATATTCATGCACACCACAGTGGCCACTGGGCCAGACTCGGGTCACCATTGTTCTAGTTGACATTTGTGCTAAAATTAGAACATTTTTGCTGAAAAAAAAATTGAAGATTTGACACCGATACCTAAAACTGCATACAGGTAACCCTTCACAATCCCATAACCACCTGCTCCTAACCTGCTCAGACACTCACGTTATCTGCTCAACCTCTGTAAGCTTTCATGTGACAGCCATTTACCTGGTTTACCCTCTTTGTATGAACTCTGTGCACCTACTGCAGTGAATGCAGCCATTGTTGAGAAGGTAATTAATGGGGGAATGAAAATATTTCATCGTGTACATTAAGAAATGTAAATTAGCCTGGCTGGTGTAGCTCAATGGATTGAGCATGGGCCTGGGAACCAAAGGGTCGCTGGTTCAATTCCCAGTCAGGGCACATGCCTGGGCTTCAGGCCAGGCTGGCAGTGCGGGGTGTGCGAGAGGCAACCACACATCGATGTTTCTTTCTCTCCCTCTTTCTCCTTCCCTTCCCTTCTCTCTAAAAATAAATAAATAAAATCTTTTTAAAAAGAAATGTGAATCACTTCAAAGCTTGTTATTTATGGTGCATGCATATAACCAGTATCTTAATAAATACATGTTTTTTTTCTCTTTCACTTATTTAGAATTGGTTACTGCTTAGACTTCTCAGAGAAGCAGCAAGAGAGGAAAGAAGAGGGAGTGGACTCATGAACTATGGTGAGGACCTGGTTCACTGCGACTGCCTCTCTGGTCCGCTCTGCGATCGTGTGTTTCACAGTGTCACAAAGACCACAGCTCTCTTGACTGTCCCTTCATTCTCTCTTCCTCTGACTTGAAAGGGAAATGAGAAATGAGACCAGCGTGACTGAATTTATTCTCAAAGGCTTCTCAGATACGCCTGAACTGAGGTTCGTGAGCATCTCAGTTTTCCTTTTCATCTACCTCTTTTCCCTCCTTGGGAACATGTCCATCATCGCAGCTGTGACCAGAGACAGCCGCCTCCACACCCCCATGTACTTCTTCCTGCAGAATCTGTCCTTCTTGGACATGTGCTACACCTCGGTCACCATCCCCAAGGCACTGGTCAATTCCCTCGTGGGTTCCAACCTCATTTCCTTTTGGGAGTGTGTGGCTCAGCTCTTCTTATTTGTCATGCTGTGTGCTTCCGAGTGCTTCTTGCTTACGTCCATGGCCTATGACCGCTGTCTAGCCATCCACAAGCCTCTCCTCTACGGCGTCATTATGAGTAGAAAGCTGTGTGCAGAGCTTGTTGCCATGGCCTGGCTGAGCGGAGCTCTCTATGCCGTTTTCCACACCGCCAACACCTTCTCCCTTCTGTTCTGTGGACCCAATGTGGTCGACCACTTTTTCTGTGACAGCTCCCCCCTCATGAGGCTCTCCTGCAGTGACTTCCACACCCACGAGGAAGTGGGATTTGCAGTGGGCGGGTGCATCATTCTCAGTGCCTTTGCCCTCACCGTCGCCTCCTACGCTGTCATCATCTCTGTCATCGCTCAGATCCACTCTGCCAGGGGCCGTGGGAAGGCCTTCTCCACCTGCTCCTCTCATCTTGCCACTGTTACTCTGTTTTATGTCACTGGGAGTGTTGCTTACCTGAGACCTACTTCTCAATACTCTCCCACTCAAGGACGACTACTGTCTGTGTTTTACTCCATCCTAACACCCAGCCTGAACCCTCTCGTTTACTGTCTGAGAAACAAAGACATGCAGGTGGCCCTGAAGAAGCTACTTGCCCCATCCGACTAGACCTTGTTTTCTCATATTAAGCACATTACCCTGAACCTTAACTTAGATATAATGAATACATTTTTAGAAACATGCAACCTAGCAAAACTGAGTAATAAAGAAATAGAAAATGTGGCCCTGACTGGTGTGGCTCAGTGGATTGAGTGCTGGCTTGTGAACCAAAGGGTTGCAGGTTAGATTCCCAGTCAGGGCACAGCCTGGGTTGTAGGCTAGGTCCCCAGTAGGGGGCTCATGAGAGGCAACCACACATTAATGTTTCTCTCCTTTTTCTCCCTCCCTTTCCCTCTGTCTAAAAATAAATAAAATCTTAAAAAAAAAGAAAATGTGAACCAATCTAAAATAAAGAGCTTAAAACAGTAATCAAAAAAGCACCAAACATTAAAAATCCCAGTATTAGATGGTTTCACTGGTGAATTCTACCAAATATTTAAGAATAATTAACATCAATCTTTATAAAAATCTTTAAAAAAACTCCCAAACAGTTAATACTTCCAAAGTCATTGTATGAGGCCAGCATTACCTCAATACTAAAGCCAGAAAAGACACTACAAGAAAATAAAACTACAGACGAATACTTTTGATGAATATGGAGGCAAAAATCCTCAACAGAATACTAGCAAACTAAATTCAGTAGCACATGGAAAGGATTAAACACTCTGACCAAGTAGGATTTATTCCTGGGATACAAGAAGTCAACATATGCAAATCAATAAATATACTATCCCATAATAACAAAAGACAAAAATAATATGATTATCCCAAGAGATGTGATAAAAGCATTTGGCAAAATTCACCATCCTTTCATGATAAAAACTCACAACCAGTTGAGCACAGAGTGAGCACGTCTAAACATAACAAAGCCCGTCTATGACAGGCCCACAGCTGAGACTGAGCTGGATCAAAGCCCAAGAGCTGCTCTAAGTAAGATCAGGAACAAGATGAAGGTGCCCGCTCGCACCATTCTTACTCAGCATCATACTGAGCTCCGGACAGAACAATTAGGCAAGAAAAAAAGTATTTTATGTATATTTCACCACAGTAAAGAAATGATCCATTCAAATCCTTGAGGGGTAATGTTAAAGTAACTATGATCTCAAAATTGCCAATAGTTTTTGCTTCCAAATGGATAATTTAAATCACTTGTGAATTTAAGTGCTAATTATAGATCTCCTCTTTTTAAATTGATTCAAAGAAGAAATTAAATAAATGTAATTGAAAAATTAAAATTAAAACATAAACAAATGAACCAGGTTTAAATAATAAAAACTTTTATAAGAGAATTGTGCTGTAAGTTTTCTTTATTTCACCACCACAAAATAAATATGTACAGTCACTCTTCTCCAGGTGGCTCTGTGTGATGAGGTGCCCTAACACAGGCCTGTGTCTCCCACATAGAGCAGGCCTGGCATCACAGATCCCGATGCAACAGTGCTTTCAGAAACATAAGTCACACTTGTTATCAAAGTAAGTTAGAAAGGTTACACATTTGCCCTAAAAATGGGACAGAAGCAGTTTGGTAACCTCCACCACAAGGTAAATTTTGCTAAATCTTCATTTAAGTCAGCTAATTCTACAAATCTACCCTAATTAAATACTCAAATACACTTAAATCACTACAAATGAAGGCATTTAATGGAGCATTTTGTTTAAAATAATAAGAATTAGAAACAGTTTATAAGCTCATCTATATAAACATAAACAAATTGGGGAAAATCTGACTCACCTGCCCTCTTTACACACTCTTGTGCCTGCCAGGATTGGCTGCTGTGATGGAGGGGGAGGGGAAGGTGGAGGGAGAAGGGGTGAAGGGGAAGGGGGAGAGGGAGAGGAAAGAGAAGGAGAGCGGGAGAGGAAGGGAAGGAGGTGGGGTGGAGGAAGGGGAGGGAGATGAGGAGGGGAAGAGTAGGGAGGGGAGAGGAAAGGGGACGCTGAGGGACAAGGGAGGGGGAGGGGAGGGGAGGGAAAGGTGGGTACCTCATACCCACCAATGCAGAAGAAATGTGTTTCTCCACTTTGCTTTTTATCCAGTCTTAGAGATTTCCCTGCTTTGCTTTCCCTCATGTTCCTAATGTACCAGCAAAGGATTTCCTGTGCTCCTTCTCACATTTTCTGCTTTGATTTTAAATATTCGGTTGGACAAAAAGTCCATATGATTTTTTCTGTAAAATATAAGACACAATTTTCGTTTTCACCAATAACTTTATTGCTTTGGATATGTTGAGTATGTCAGCTATCTCCTGTGGGGAATAACATTGACTGTTCTCAGTTAGTGTCTCGATTTGATTGCTATCAACTTCAACTGGTCTACCCAACCATGGTGCGTTGTTCAGAGAGAAATCTCCACCACGAAACTTCACAAACCACTTAGACTTGTTCAATTAGTCACAGCACCTCCTCCACACACTGCACAAAACTTTTTGTTGCAGTTGCATTTTCATCTTTCTTGAAATAATAAAGGATAATATGCCAAAAATGTTGCATATTTTCTTCCATCTTCAGTATTAAAATGGCTACATGAAAACCCACCAATTTGATAAGTGTTTTTATAATGCACGCTGACATGACAGCTGTCACCATACGGTCTAACAAAATTGTTTCAAATGGCATTAAAGAAACAGTTTATACTGTTAAAGACAACTAACGTGCATTAAAGACAACTAAGTGCTACTAGAGTCATCTTACAGGAAAAAAAATGGACGTTTTCTCCTACGGACTCTCCTGTGGCCCTGCAAGTTTCTCCCACTGCCACCACTCCCACAGACTTTTACACCCAGAGGGTCTGAGTCTTTAGTTTCCCATGCTGAAACCCTGGGTTCTGTGGTCTGTCTCACTTCCCAGTGGTTCTTCCCAGCTTATCAGCCCATGAATGTGGGACCAACTGGTCCACCAGCCACCTCCTTGGCTGTGCATCTTCCTTGCCTCAGCTGCTTGTCTCTGCCCCTCCTACCGGTCTGGATGAATGTTTCTTTAACTCCGTGGCTGTTGGACTTCCATGAACTTTGAATATCTGGCAGTTCTGGTTGTTTTTTTGTTTTTAAACTTGATGTTGTCCTTCTTTTGGTTGTGCAAGGAAGTGAAGTGTTTCTACCTATGTCACCATCGTGGCCAGAACTCCTGGGCTACCTTCTCCAAATCCTTGGTGTATCAGTACATGAGCAGATCCAATTTTATGCATTTTGATACATTGGCTAAACACAGTCCTGCGAACAGCAAAAAATATTCAGCCTTGTTTTCCAATTTTATACAAGAGTTTGAAAACAGATGTCAAAATTCCTGGGAAAATAATCAATATTTTGCTACATTTTCGACTCCATTTTCAGTCGACATAAATGTGTTACCTGCCAATTTTCAAATGGAATGCATAGAGCTGCAATCTGCCATTCAACTTAAAGAAAAATTTGATCCTGTCTCTTTACTAAACTTTTATAGGTCCTGTCTTCCCGGAGACAAACACCCCTGGCTTCACATCACACCTTATTCATGTTATCGCCATACGGCAGCACCTGCATTTGTGAGCCACTCTTTTCAGGAATGAAACACATTAAGAACAACATTGGAACCAAAGCACCTTAACAGCACCTTCAGAACTCACTGAGAACTGCAGCAACTTCTATCAAACCAGATATTGATGTGCTAGTTTCTCAGATACAATGTCAAACATCTCACTGGTTTTATGTTGCCCTCTTTTCTTTCACTTCTATAATAAAAATATTTGTAAAAAATCAATGACATGTTAGTACTTAGATGTGCACATTTTCTATATTAGTGATCACAAGCTTGGGACCTGCTCAATGATTTTAAAAGATTATCGGAAGGGCCACTGCATAATTAAGGTTATTATATGAGGACTTTTTGGCTTATCTGTGGTAGTGGATATCACAAAAATTATGCACAGATCTTTTTTTTTTGCTCATCAGTTTTTGTTAGTGGTTGTATATTTAATGTGTGGCCCAAAACAACTCTTCTTTTTTCAGTGTGGCCCAGAGATGCCAAAAGTTGGAACACCTCTGTTGTAGATAATTAGCTGCCTTTCTCTTGCTGCTTTTAAGATTCTCTCTTTGCCTTTAATGTTTGTCATTTTAATCATGATGTGTCTTGGTATGGGCCTCTTTTGGTTCATCTTGTTTGGGGCTCTCTGCACATCCTGGACTTGTATGACTTTTTCCTTCACCAGTTTGGTGAAATTTTCAGTCAGTGTTTCTTCAGATAAGTTCTCAATCCCTTGGTCTCTTTCTTCTTCTGGTAACCCTTCCGATGTGAATGTTCCTGCACTTTATGTTGTCCAATGTTTCCTTAAGATAGCCTAATTCTTTTTCATTCTTTTTATTTATTTATTTATTTTTGCTGCTCAGATTGGGTATTTTTTCTACCTGTCTTCCCACTCACTGATTTTAGTCCTCTGCTTCATCCAACCTATTTTTTATTCCTTCCAGTGTATTATTTTTAACATCATTAAATCATTTGTTCAGTAACAACAATCAGCATATAACAGACTGTACATATTCATTTCCCATTTAGCCTGAATAGCCCATTTTGCTACGGCTAGGGAAAACAGCATTTTAAATAGTCCATCTTTCTAAAATTGAAATGACTTTACATCAGGTATTTAGAAGGAAATGAGAAGAATTAAGGCTTAATTACTATAAAAAACAAAAACTAACACTGCAATTGTAGAACATTTAAATAGAAAAATTATGAACCTATATAAAAAATTACACATATATGCACACTGTACCAAAATACCTTTTCTATTTTAGTAACTAAATTTTTGAGATTAAAAACCAACTACTTCAAGCATTTCTAAATATAAAAATGTTAGGTTTATATTTATTAAAAACAAAATAAATCAGTTCTGTTAAAGAAAACATGTACAGTAGGATAACTATCTGGAATTGTGGAAACAGAAAGAGTGAAGAGCTTAAAATTTCTCAGTATTTTAATGGCTTATATGTTATCTTTTTTAAGACTTTTTTTGTTAAAAATAAGTTTACTTAACTTTAAACTAAGGTCAATATGTTTTTTTATAAAAGACAAAATACTTATTAAAAATGGTAGGCATTAGGTTTGCACCAGCTAAAGAGTAATGTTTTCATTTGTCCTATGTAACAATGTTTAAAACATGCAAATTCAATACCTAATAGAAAAATATGCCTTTCTTCTAGGGATAGGGAGGGGAGGGCTTCTATCTACCTAATTATTCTGCTGGCTGTTGGCTCGCTTGGGTCCTGTCAATCTTTCTAGCTTTGGGTGAGCTCAGTGTAAGAACCTCCCCCTATACCATCTTGGTCAGTGGAAAAGACTGTCCAGTGGTCCCTGTCTACTGTAACAAGAGGGTGACTGAGGGGACACCTGGCAGAAAGGAGAAAGGGGCAAGTTGGGAAGGGAGGGGGCTGGATTCATTAGCCCCAGTGTGCCTGGACCCCTGGCCAGCCAGGCTATCCTGGAATTCCAGGTCCCAAAGATGAGAACATCAGGGCCAGCCTGGCCCACTTGTACCTTGGGAACAAACAGCTGTCCCCCCAACCCCCATACTGGCTACCAAGGGTGCCAGAGTGACCTTCCTTTCCTGGCCCTTAGAGGCAGACTATCAATGTCCCTGCCTCCACAGGCCTGCCTGAGCCCCCAGGACCCTCATCTCGGAACCATGGGCACCTCCTCGGGGCTGAGGATCTGGTGCGTGTACCACACCATGCTGGACAAGGTGCCTGAGGTACCGGAGGGCTGGCTCATCATCTTCTGGCTGAGAGGGAGGAGCTGTACCTTTGTGTCCTGAATGGGCTCGGGAAGGTCCTGCTGGGGGCCCAGACACTAATCCTCTGTAGGACAGAAGTGGTTTTTTTCTAGCTCCCATCCCCAGGCCAGTGCAGCTGCACTAGGGTAACCGGAAGTCCCGGTGGGTCTCCCTGCTCCAGGTGCGGCCCTCGCAGGGCGACAACCTCTTTGCCACGTCCTCGAGCCTGCTGGATCTCCTGCGCTACCCTGGAGTCCCCGCAGCTGTGGCTCCCACGTGCGCCCCAGTCAGCCTGCCCCACCCAGCACTCCTGCCTGCTCCCACCTAGACTTCCAACCAGTGCTGCACCTACTCCACCTACTCGTACTCAGCGGGCAGGATGCCTGCGAGGCGTGGGTAGCGGACCTCGCAGGCTTCCAGCAGGCACGAGGCCTTCAGGTCTTGGGGCCTGCAGAACCAGTAGCATCATTCACCCCGCCCACCGCCGCACCCCGCCCACCGCCGCACCCCGCCCACCGCCGCACCCCGCCCACCGCCGCACCCCGCCCACCGCCGCACCCCGCCCACCGCCGCACCCCGCCCACCGCCGCACCCCGCCCACCGCCGCACCCCGCCCACCGCCGCACCCCGCCCACCGCCGCACCCCGCCCACCGCCGCACCCCGCCCACCGCCGCACCCCGCCCACCGCCGCACCCCGCCCACCGCCGCACCCCGCCCACCGCCGCACCCCGCCCACCGCCGCACCCCGCCCACCTCATGGAGGAGGAGCTGTTTCCCTGCAGGGAGCGCTAGGTCTGGGCCAGGACCCGCTGAAGCCCAGGCTGCATCTTCTAAGGTTATCACTCGAACTCATGAAGCAGGAAAGAAATCGCGCTCCATCAGACTTTCTCTCCTCTTTTCGTGTGTGCAGTCAGTCTCTTGGGTTAACAAGAAAGATCGTACAACTTCCTCATTGGCAATATATCGATTACAAAGACATCGCACTTGTTTTTCGAATTAGATGGCAACCACCTAGCCTTAATTGTTGTAAGTACCACACTTGAGAGAAACATTAAGGAAAAAAATCTTTTCTGATTATCTTCAGTGTGGTTAAAAAAAAAACATTTCTTACAAAATGGTAATTAGTATAAATTTGAGCCCTGGCTGGCATAGCTCAGTGGATTGAGCTCGGGCTGTGAACCAAAGTGTCCCAGGTTCGATTCCCAGTCAGGGCACATGCCTGGGTTGCAGGCCACGGCCCCCAGCAACTGCACATTGATGTTTCTCTCTCTCTCTCTCCCTCCCTTCCCTCTCTAAAAATAAATAAATAAAATGTTTTAAAAAATGGAATCTCTCGATTCCCTCACCAAAGCTTTAAAAAATAAATAAATTTGGTTTTACAAAGTATTCTAATTTACCTAATTCCATATTTAGATGGGGGTGGGAGAAGAGGCTCTTGTCCTGACTTTGCAAATCCTTGAGCAAATGGCCGCTAACACAACGTTCACACGGCGAGCACAGCATTACCATGCTACTCTATCTGGAACATCCTAAAATATTTTCTACAATAAAAATAAATTTAAAAAGTTAATGTACACGTTGCTGTGTTTTGCGAAGTTTGCCACACACTGTCAACTAATATCGTTTGAACCAACAGTATCCTCTGTTACACAAAACCGTTTTTCCACACTGAGGATGGGTGATTCAAAACTGCTAAAATGAAGGCATTAAATTAGACTGTGTCTTATTTCTCCTCAAAATAGATTTTAAAATCTCAGAATTCAGATGCCTGGTACTTTTCAGATATTCCTCTGCTTGAGTTTTCTAGATTTTTGCTCAAAAATCGCTACTACTTATTATAAATGTTTTTTTTTTTAAGTCTTCATCTTCATGCACATGACCAGATCACAGAAACCACGGCGTGGACGACAGGTTGAAAAATGCAACTCGCTCAGCCCGTAAACTTACAACGTGTTCCTGGGGGACCTCGGCCTGGGAGTCCAGAGGCCCCTGGAAGATGCACGGCTCGCAGCCTGTGCACCACCCAACCCGCTGCCGCGCACAGCAGGGGCAACAAGCGGTTGTCTTTTGGGGACATACGTGCTCCCACAGGCTACACGCATGGGTAGGAGGCCCAGCACTGGTGTTGAGAGGGATGGGTGTGACTAGAGAGCTGCATTTTCTGATGGGATGGCACACCATTCTCTCTCCGTTCCCTCTCCCTGTTGCCTCTAAAAATGAGAACGTGTGCTCTCTGAACTACTGCTGATGTAATGCAGTGCTTTCAGTTGAAGTCATGTATCATTTTCTCCATAGTTCCCCACCCCAACCCTGGAAATTCCAATTTATCTCAAAGTGCAGTCTGCCATCTAGTGGTCCAAGTTCAGACGCACCCACGCTATGCATTTCCGATTCCTCTGACCCTGTGTCTTCTCCCGTTCTTTTCCCTGCTTTCTGTCCTTCCGTTGTCACCCCGTGAAACGACCACATCACTGGCAGAGTGTTCTCTATTATTCTAAGGCACCCGTTACCTCTGCCTCTGGGCTGTTACTGATGTCTCGGTCATTTTCAGAACCGCACCAAATAACAGCCTCCTCACACACACTTGTGCTGCATGAACTATTCTGTCAGTGCTGTGAGATGCCGCCGGGTGGGAACAATGACATCCTCCAGAGCTCAGCGATGCCCTAGTATGTCCTCTACAGTATTCCAGGGCAACTATCTGTTATTTCATTTCAGATAGAGCGGGAAATCCTGCAGATCTGAAGAAAGAAACAAAGTAATAATATCACCTTACTATTATAAATTTGGGATTTGTGTTGATTTTATTTCTCATTTTATTTTCCACTGCAGAGTTTGCCTGTGGCATTGAAGAATCAGGTTCTCATTGTATAAAGAAAGAATACACGGATTTTGTTAAATATAATACCATATAAAATTAAGTAGAATTATTTTTAATTTTTTAATTTATTGACTTGCAAGAGAGAGAGAGAAGAGATGAGAGGATTTGTTGTACCACTTATTTATACATTCATTGGTTGATTCTTATATGTGCCCTGACTGGGAATTGAATCCGCAACCTTGGCATATCAGGACAATGCTCGAAAGAACTGACCTACTTGGCCAGGGCCAAGTAGAATCTTAAATATCAACCATTGTTTATTTTAAATAGCAGGTACTCAAACATTTATTTAATACTTTAGCACTGTTGACTGCAAAGTCATCTGTCATGTTGGTGGCACATCTGTGTCACACACACTTCTGTGGAATCTATTTCTGTCCTTTTAGAAACAGTGCGTCTCTCACCAAGTTCACCACAAATCAGACCTTGGCCAATGATCAAGCATAACCTGGTAAACAAAGACTTGACTGATTTAAAAGCATCCTAACTGATGAACACATCACAAGACCACATAACACACACACACTCTTACCTCAGAAATTTCAAAACCAAAAGGAATATTTTAGAAGTCTTCAAAACAAAGGGAGCATACCAATACTGATGAACATTAGAGCAACTGATTTGAAGAATGGATACCTAAGAATTTGAACTTGGAATTCTGTTTCTAATACATTATACAAATTACAGAATTAAATTAAAGCATTTTTTGGTACCATGTTATTCTCTTTGCAAATACCTTTGGATAAAGAAATAACAAAAATTAGTTAAAAAGAAAGTAGTAGAAAGGAAAATAAATAAAACACAAAATTAGAATAAAGAAAATCAACAAAACCAGAGGCGAACTCTTTTAAAGTTTTATTTTATTTTATTGATTGATTTTAGAGACAGAGAGAGGAAGGGAAAGGGAGTGGCAGGGAGGTGGGGAGAGAGAAAGAGAGAGACGAACTTGTTCCATTTATTTATGCATTCGGTGGTTGAGTTTTGTATGTGCCCTGACTGAGGATAGAACCCACAAACTTGGCATATCAGGACAACATTCTAACCAACTGAGCTACCCGACTAAGGCTAAAATATTAATAAAACAGATAAAACCCAATAATAATGATAAAAAATACATAAAACCAACTTAAGTAACAAACAACAGAACAAAAACAAAGAGGAACTTTGCTGTAGAACCTATATTCATCAAAAAATAGTAAAAACTATAAAATATCTATATGTGTGTATATATGATATGTTATAATATTATATAGGTATTTATAGAAATAAGTTTGGTTATACCTGTTCTATTTGTTTGTGGCTCCATAACTAAATATTAGAAAACACACAATTGTATTAAAGACCATCCAGGAAATACATTAAAAATAAGACTGATTATGAAAAACCACTCTGCTAGACGTGGAAATATAACTCAACACCCACGTAAGAAACCAGTGGGGGATGAGTCCGTGCGCAGAACTGCACCTGTGAAGAAATCCTCTCGTAGGAAGTCAGGCCAGCGCTATACTCAGACTGCCTTGTGATTTACCTTTCCTGAAATCTATGTAATTCTCCCAAATATTGAAATGTAATCAGATCTGTTACTCCTGTTTTTCCCCTGTATCTGAAATATGTTTTTTTAGACTGAGTTTAGGAATCTAGGTATTAATAACCTGTAGAATCTCCTTTTTTGCCTTAATTTTTACTTGTGCCTTATGATGTATATAGATATTGCTTTTCTTGTCATTTGCATCCATGAACACCAATAGCAGGCTTAACAACAATTCGGTTTTTAATAACTAAAAAAGGGGGAGGTGTTGGGGACCACCCTACCTGGTCTCAGGAAGCTGTAACCCCCATGACTTAGGCTGAGTGAAAGACCTCCAGACCAGGAGCCATTAAGGAGACAAAACTTATTTCCCTGGCATGAATGCTGCCTGTTCTAATGCCTGGCTTCCTTTTTGCATGGTCAGCAGTCAATGACTGGTAACAATTCTCTAAGAAAGAGAATGAATCTAAGATAGACGTGATCACGTGGGAATGCCCTGAGGGAAGGGGCTGTGGAAATGAAGGGGTGATGGACATCAAGCCCTGCCCGCTTGGCTTTGTCAAAGCCTGGGTCTTTGTTCTTAGATGTGAGAAATCCAAGTCTCCTGGCTGCCTCTGTCTTCTGCCCTTCTTAGGCCTGCAGGGGCGGTGCAGTCCAGACCAGAAATGGCAGAACCAGGGTAATCAGGCCTGGGACATAGAATATGCAAGATCCTGTGAGATCTGTTTGCTGGAGGATGTTATTAACTTGGAATTTAAAGGCACAGGCAGGAAACCTTTGGAACCTGTACTCCTTTCATATGTTAAAGACCCCAAACTTTGCCCAGAATCACAGCAGGAGTTTGGTCTGCACCTTTGTAAGTCACCTACATCTTTTGATCTTTTCTGCCAGACTGTGAATCCACAAACCAAGTCTGTTTTCTCAATAAAAATCTGCTTGGGAATGGAGACAGGGCGCTCTCCCCACTAGAGAGAGGGTGGCCATTCTGTCCTTATTCACCCACAGGACCTGGTTGTCTCTGTGTATGTTTCTCTCATGTTTCGATGAGCCATCCACAGTGTTCCACAATCACTGCAGGCAGGTGAGGACACATCAACTGATAAGTACATGACATGAAAAGTAGCTCACTCTAAAGCAATACTAACTTAAGAAGAATGATGCTGGTGTCACAGCTTTACGTCAGAAAAATGGCACAGAGAGCCAAACTTCAACAAATGGAAATTTTATATATGACAAATGAAGCTCTTTTTTAAGTAAAGAAAGTTGTGCTCATCTTGCAATATATAAATATGTAAAACCACTCAGTTGGACACAGAAACTTACACAATGTCACATGTCAGCAACATTTCAACAAAGGTGGAAAGAAAACAAAGAAAGGTGTGTTGTTTAAATACTGCCACAGGTGCCTCCATTCCCCTTTCCCAGGTGAGATCAAAGAAAACCGCGCCCCAAAGACGGTGCTGGATGAGAAGAAACCCATTGGCTGTGATAGTCACAGCATCTGGGGGATGACACATCAGGATCTGTACTTCACTCTTCATTGCAAAATAAGTTACATTGAAATAAAATATTTAAATTTAGAAATTACCACCATAAAGGTACTAAAATTTTTAAAAGTAATGATATGTATAAATATTGGTGATAGAACCTTTTTCTAAACATGGTCACTTACCAAAATGAACATTTGAGTTATTTTGGGCACCCTCACTTTATCACGGAAGAGCTAGCTAAGACTGGACGTGTCCTTTTCAGAGACTCGCAGACAGCCTCTCCGAGGGTTCTGAGCAACACCGTGGTAGAACTGAACTGAGTTGTTGATAGCATGATTAAACAACGTTTAACTTGGATTACATTGTTTTAAAGCTAAAAAAATAAACAGATCATATTAACCAACTCCAATTCTTCAGGTTTGTCCTTTGCTAAGGAATTGAAGATAATTAATTTTTCTCCTCATTAGGAAATTAATTCTACCTGAACAATATCCCTGGTGGTGATGCTGTACTTTTTGAGGGTAGTGTCTAAATTCCACACTTTTTCTTCATTTTCTATTTTTCATGGGTGAGCACTCTGAATCTTTACTAAAATGCTTGATAATATAATATTCATGAGCATAGTCTTTTCTGATATTCTAATCAAATATGATTATTTCACTCATTGGGAACTATAAAGGCAATTCTCTTGAGACCATGACCTAGGATGGCTATCCATTACCACAGGATTCTTTAACTTTATTTTTATTGTTGACACTATTACATATTTAGCTTTATTTTTATTGTTGACAATATTTCACATGTCCCCATTCCCCCCCGACCCCGTCCTTCAGCCAAGTTCACTCAGCCCTCACACCTCCACCCCTCCGGCCACCACCACACTGCTGTGTGTCTATGCGTCACAGGTGTGCAAAGGTAACCGGGTTCTTGGTGATCTTAAACAAAGAATGGAATGAATCACATGAACAGAGTTGAGAGAAGCAAGCAAGCTTTATTAAGGATGGTACACGACACAGAATATGGGAGTAGGCCGATCCCCCGAACAGAGAATGGCCCTTTGTTGTCAGAGGGGCTTTAGTTGTTTTTTTTTAAATATTTTATTTATTTATTGTTTAGAGAGGGAAGGGAGGGAGATAGAGAGAGAGAGAGAGAGAGAAACATCAATGTGCAGTTGCTGGGGGCTATGGCCTACATCCCAGGAATGTACCCTGGCTGGGAATTGAACCTGGGACACTGGTTCCCAGCCCGCGTTCAATCCACTGAGCTACGCCAGCCAGGGCAGGGGCTTTAGTTTTATATGACTTTTTACTTCCCTATTCTTTATTTACTTTCTGCTGTGCATATATTTGGAGTTATATAATATTTCTGCACTGCACATGCAATTACCCATAGTTCTGTCTGATTGCCCATTGTGGGGGGTGGAAAATGCAATTTATTACAATTAGATTATAATGATGCTAAGGTGTACTATAAGTTTTTTAGGATCAAAGTGCATAAGCCGGGCTGTGGTTTTAAGTATTACTATGTTATTACAAGACTATCTGCAGAATTCAGGACATTGGTAAATGTCATGTCAGCTACTTACTTTGATGCCAGCCTCCCAGGACTTCCTCATTTTTATTTTATCTACTATCTCCAAGTCTCCTGTCTCAAGTCAGCTACTTGTGGGGAGGGGAGTGACTATTTCAGGAACTCAGCCTGTCTGGCCCAGGAAGTCTGGTTTAGCTTTCTTTAGCATGTTTTGCATTTGCTGCAGATGCCTTTGGGACATCCTCATTTCTAACTCTCTTCCTGCCTCATATGGGTTGTGTATACCCGTCCCTTGACTAATTCCTTACCTTCTTTCATCTGGTTGCCCCCTTCCCCTTGGAGAGTTTTCAGTGTGTTCCACTTATCCATGTCTCTGTTTCTATTTTGTTTGTCAGTTTATTTTGTTCATTAGATTCCACATATAAGTAAAATCACGTGATATTTGTCTTTCAATGTGTGGGTCCTTTTACTTAGCATAATAATCTCCAGGTCCACCCATGTTTTTGCCAAAAGTAAGAATTCCTTAATTTTTCACAGCTACATAAGTATTCCATTGTGTAAATGTACCATACTTTTTTTAATCACTTATCTCTACTGATGGACACTCAGGCTGTTTCCAGATCTTGGCTATTGTAAATAACACTGCTATGAACATAGGGGAGCACATATTCTTTTAAGTTAGTGTTTTGGAATTCTTAGCATATATATTCCCAGAAGTGGGATCAGGGGACAAAAGGCAGTTCAATTTTTAATTTTTTGAGGTAACTCCACACTGCTTCCCACAGTGGCTGCTTCTACATTCCCACCAACAGTGCACAAGAGTTCCCTTTCCTCCACATCCTTGCCAGCACTTCTTGTTTGTTGATTTATTTTGATGATAGCCAAATCTGACACATCTGACAGATGTGAGATGATGCCTCATTCTGGTTTTAATTTGCCTGTCTCTGACGATTAGTGACATTGAGCATCTTTTCATATGTCTATTGGCCATCTGTATGTCCTCTTTGGAGAAGTGTCTATTCAGGTCCTTTCCCCATTTTTAATTGGATTGTTTGTCTTCCTAGTGTTGAGTTGTAAAAAAATTCTTTATGTATTTTAGAAATTAACCCCTTATCAGATGTATCATTGGCAAATATGTTCTTCCATAGAATGGGTTCCCTTTTCATTTTATTGATGGTTTCTTTTGCTGTGCAGAAGTTTTTAATTCAATGTAGTCCCATTTATTTATTTTTCCTGTGTATCCCTTGCCCTAGGAGATATATTGGCAAAATTATTGTTCTGCGAGATGTCTGGAATTTTACTGTTTATGTTTTCTTCTAGTATTTTTATGGTTTTGTGACTTACATTTATGAATTTTACCCATTTTGAGTTTATTCTTGTGTATGGCATAAGTTGGCATCCCAGTTTTATTTTCTGCACATACCTGTCCAATTCTCTAACACCATGTATTGAAAAGACTGTCTTTACTCTATTGTATGCTTTTACCTTGAAAAAAAAATTTAAGATTCTTTCAACACGTTTGCCCATTTCATGATAGGTGGTCTATGAGCACACCTGCCCGTACCACACTGAATGTTCAGCAATTTTTGACCAAAATGGGCATGACCCCATGCTCCACCCTCCCAATTCACCTGATCTCACCCCAACTTTTTTTTGCTTCCCCTGATGAAAAAAGCCCTGAAAGTGAAATGTTTTGCCCATCTAGAAGAGCTGAAATAGAAAACAATTGAAATGCTAAAAGGCATAAAAATTGATGAGTTCAAAAACTGTTTTGAGCTGTGGAAAAAACATCTTGGTAGGTGTATTGCTTTAAACGGAGAGTACTTTGAAGGTGACTGAAGTTTAAACATGTGTGAATAAATTCTGGTTTGTTTGTGGTCCCTCCTCATAAGTATTGTTATCCCATCATTTTAAAAAATGTCCTTTTGTGTGAAGTATTTTCTTCCATCCCTTCACTTTCAGCCTGTGTGAATCTTTTGTTCTGAGGTGACTCTCTTGTAGGTAGCCTATATATGGGTCATGTGTTTTTATCCATTCAGCTACACTATAATTTTGATTAGAGCATTTAATCTATGTACATTTAATGTTATTATTGATAGCTACTTGTTTCTGTCAGTTTTTCTTTATACCTATGTTCCTCTCTCTATATATATCTTTATTCTTCTTAAAGTGGTTCCTTTAACATTTCTGGCAATATTATTTTGGTGGAACTCCTTTAGCCTTTTTAATTTTTTGGTCTGGGAAGCTTTTTTTTTTCACCTTCAGTTTTAAATGGTAGCCTTGCTGGGTTGAGCAGTCTTCATGCATGCCTTTGTTTTCTATGGCTTTGAACACTTTGGGCCAATCTCTTCTGGCCTATAGTGCTTCTGTTGGGAAATTGGCTGACGGCCTTATCGGAATTCCCTTGTAAGTAACTAACTTTCTCTCTCTTGCTGCCTTTAAGATTCTCTTTAACCACCCTGGCTGGCGTAGCTCAGTGGATTGAGCACGGGCTGCAAACGAAAGCATAATAGGTTCGATTCCCAGTCAAGGCACATGCCTGGGTTGCAGGCCACAGCCCCTAGCAACCGCACATTGATGTTTCTCTCTCTCTCTCTTTCTCCCTCCCTTCCCTCTCTAAAAATAAAATAAATAAAATATTTTTTTTTAAAAAAGATTCTCTTTAACCTTTGCCATTTTGATTATCATGTATCTTCATGTGGGTCTCTTTGGGTTTATCTTGATTGCAACTCTATGCCTCCTGAATTTGTGTGACTTTTTCCTTCACCAAGTTAGAAAACTTTTCTGCTATTATTTTTTCAAACAGGTTCTCTATCCCCCGGTCACTCTCTTCTCTGTCTGGTGCCTTTATGATGCTGATATTGTTATGCTTGATGTTTTCCAGAGGTCCCTTAGACTTCACTTGTTTCTCTTAATTCTCTTTTCTTTTCCATGCTTTCCTTTCGTGGTCGCTGTTACCTTGTCCTTTAATTTGCTGATTTGATCCTCTGCTTCATCTAACCTGCTACTGATTCCTTCTAATGTAGTCTTCATTTCAGGTATCATATTATTCATTTTTGACTCTTTCTTTTCTATGTTTTCTATATTCTTATTTAAAGACTTTATTTCTTTTTTAGCTAGAGGGAAAGGGAGGAAGAAAGAGAGGAAGAGAAACATTGATACAGGAGAGAAACATCAATCAGCTGCCTTTCACACATGCCATGACCAAGGATGGAACTTGCAACCCAGGCATGTACCTTGACTGGAGATTGAACTGGTGACCTTTTACTTTGTGGAAAAACATCCAACCAACTGAGCCACACCAGTCAGGGCTTCTGTGCTTACTATCTGTTTGTTAAGTTCTGAGATCCTCCATTCTTCTCTTAAGGTCCTCAAGCATCCTTATAACCATTGTCTTAAACTCTGCATCTGGTATTTTGGTTGCTTCCATTTTATCCATTCCTTTTCATTCTTTTTCTAGGGGTTTCTCTTGTTCTTTTGTTTGGAGCACTTTTCTTTGTCTTCCCATTTTGTCTCTCTATGTTAGATAGATCTGCTATAACTCCCAACATTTCTGTGATGGTTTTATGATGAAGGTGTCTTTTGGGCTTAGTGGCACAATCTTCCAGCTCACCTGACCTCTGTGCTTCAGGAATATTTCTTTTGCGTTATGTGCACCCCCTGCTGTAGGTGAGTCTTGAATGCTGTTGGTCCTTTCATGAGTGGAGTCAACACTTCAGGCTGGGTCACTATAGGGGTAAATCTTGATCACGGTGTATAAGATCCTGTGTGGGGACTGCCGAGGCAGAATCTCCCTTTGGGTGTGCTGGTTGTGTGGCTAGTTTGGTCAAGGTCTGGTGTAGTCTGAAGCCCACTAGTGGTTTTGTTGGCTCTGGTCCACGTGGATGGGGTTCAGGTTAGGTCACTGTCTGATGTTGTGCAACTGGCCTTTGGCTACCTGTCCATAGCTACCATGCTGCTTGCTGTTGTATCTGTGTCTGTCGGACCTGTATATTGTATGTGATGGGCCAATCTGTATAAAAGGGTCAGTTTCTTCCAGCTGAGAGCTGGAGGCAGCTCTCTAAAAGGACTATGGCTTCCTGAGGCCTACCTCCACCTGCAGCTCCCTGCAGCCTGCCATCGCTCTGATGCCCCCTGACATTACCTGGTTTTCCTCCTGAACCTTTTGATAAGAGACTATAGGTTGAGCCCAGGCTAGTTGAGATAGAGCTAATGGGTCCCCTTGCTGGGGGTCATACAGTCATACAGGCACTGAATGAGGGGCAAGAAGCCCTCACTTCAAAGCCGTACCTCTTAGTCTCTGCCAGAGTCTCCAATTCTGGGGGGAGGCTTCTGCAGATTCAGGTTGGGTACAGCCAGTTGTCTCCATTTTGGAGCAAGCTCAGCCACCCTGGGCTCAGGGGGATAGATCAAAAGAGTCTCTTGTGGATAATGGGAGCCTGCCCTGCAGGAAGGGACCAGCTCAGCACAAGTATCTGGGACTCGGCAGGGCTGATGTAAACAGTCTCCCATTAGGGGGATGCCTGCAAGCCTGTAGGAGGGGGGCAGGCACTTCTTTCCCTCACGAGGGTAGCTTGTGCTGACTCACAGGGGAGATTGGATTGCCTCCCTGTAATGTAGCCACACGGCCCTGAACTCAGGCTCCCCAACAGATACCACCTTAGGAGACACAGTCCAAATATCCCACTTCTGTGCTGCTCTCCAGCACACCGCCAAATCCAGCAGGGTGAGGCTGAAAGTCCCTGCCCTGCACAGCAACCTTGCATCCTGACTCTGGGAGGACAGGGCAGGCAGAGTGGCTCAGGAGGTGGGGGAACTTGAGATGGAGGAGAACCAGTCCTATTTCCTAAGCCACACAGTTTATGGGCCTCCACCAAAAGCTTCCCCAGGAAATAGAGGTCCCCTTAAAGTCACTGCTCAGTGTGGCCAGCAACCCATTACATAGGATCTGAGTATGGCAGTGTGGCCTCGCCAGCCGTCAGGGTCTGGACTGTGGACTCCCAGGCTGGCACTGTAATGACAGGCATGCTCCTCCCTGGAAGGGTGTGTTCCCAGTCTCCCAGGCTGAATCCTCACTGAGTCCCACCACCAGATAGTAAGTGGACTCCTCTTCCCATCTCTGCAGCTCTGGGTTGGGGCTCCCTGTTCGGTGTTGAGACCCCATGCTCCTGGGGAGGAAGTTCTGCAGCTGTGATATGCCTCCAGCTTCTCAGCCACCACTGTGTCCCTTTCCCTGTCGCCATCCTTCTACCAGTCTCCATGTAGTTTCTTCTGTATTCTTTGATTATAGTACTTCATATCAACTTAGCCTTCAGTTGGTTGTTCAGGTTGATTGTGCTATAATTTAGCTATAAATCCAGTTTGGGGCTGGAAGCAAGTGGGTGCAGCTTCCACCTGCTCTGCAGCCATCTTGGAAAAATGTGATACCACCAGATTAAATAAATAATCACGAATTTGCCCATGTGCCTCCTTTTCTCATTTTCCTCTGGTTCCAAGGCCCTTCTCCATGCTCACATGTCCTCTGTCGGGCTTCACAGGGGCCTTCAAGGGTCTAGATGTATCAACCTTCTGTGCGAATCGGCCTGTAGTAACACATACATCATCACCAAACCCCTCGCTGTGTCATGTGAGCAGAATTCTCAATATAAACTTAAAAATATATACATGTAACATAAATGTATAATATACATTTACAGATATAGAGCTATATAAAGCTTTATGATATATAAATATACAAATAAATATTCAGTAATATAAACTTACATTCCTGGATATCTCATCCTAAATAATTGCAAATGGCGGGTGGCCAGAAAGACCCCCTTTGGCTTTTTTGTCTGTCTTCACAATGGCTGTTTTCAATGTCTTCCTTATTTCTGACGACGTAAGCTCTGACCTAATGTCTACTTCCAGGGAGGTCTTAGACCCGGAGGAGACACACAAACAACTTGGCTGGAGTAACAGCATCACATTGTGTAAATAACAAATACGAGGAATATGCCGTGGGAGCAGATCTCAGGACTGCAGTTGTTGCTATGCACCTAAAAGAAAGCGAAAGTGCAGGATATCAAATTACAGTTAAAATAGCAAAACACTATGTACAATACTAAAGCTATGCAAATAAGGAATATTTTTACTTCTGAATATATATGTACCCATATACATATATATGTAGATATACATATTCCCCCAAACTATATATATGTTGATTACAGATATAGATATAGATATAAATATCTCAACCAAAATGATAACATTTACTGGTTTATTTTTTCAATAACCCAGTCCTGGTCCTTGGACTAAACAAGTGAAACTTTGCGTAAACTTTAAACAATCAAATAACTTCTTATCAAGTAAGAGTTGAATAATGTGTTTCTATACCCAATAACATATCCAATTATATTTATATTATATTACACATAAAATCTTGGAAAAAATATGGGACTTCATATATACACATAATCTTGTGTACACCAAAGGAAGAAAACACCCACCAAAGTCTCCTTGTGGTTAATCGGGCCGGAATTTGAAAACAGGGCTAGCAGCTGCTGTGGAACAGGGGGCTCTCACGCACACCATGCTTCAGAGAGAAGCCCACGGAGCTGCCTGCCGCTGGCACCGTGTTTCTGCCACCTGAGCGAACCCTTGTAAAGGAGCTCCTAGGCCAGCAAAGAACCAATGGCCTGAAGACCTGCCCTATTCGATCAGAGCTGCACAGCTACATCTTCATTTGCATTTTCACTAACCAATCAGAGTGACTCCGTTCTGACCAATCAGGACAGTGCTTCTTGGACCAATCAAAATGTGAGATTTGGCATCTTCATATGCATGAGGACAGACCAGTCAGGGACCAGGGACAGGGACCTGTCTATATATAAGTCAGCTCCCCTGTGTATCTGGAGTGCACTTTCGGTTTCCACTGAAGAGTGAGTCTACCCAGGTCGAGCAGTTGCATGGAAGCGATCTCACAGGCTGGGACTGGAGTGGAGCAGAGCCACGCTGCAACACCAGGGCCCCCTTGTTCTGGGACTGCCTCACAGCTCTGCTGTTCCACAGTCATGTGCTGTCAAAACTGAGCTGATTTCACTGAATAAAGTCTCCCCCTTCACCTCACTTCCAGTTGGGGATGCCTGTTGGTGTTAAATGGGCACCAATGACTCTTGGTTGATACTTGAGAAGAAATGAGATTGCTAAATACACTCTTTGAAAAAAAAAATCATCTAAGGAGCAAACAACAATAGTGGCTATAAAAGAAGAGTGAAAACTTAGAAAGCCCGAGGTCAAGCTGTCAATGTCCAACAGAAAACTTTGTGTTGTGGCTGTTACAAAGTTATTGGAGGTACATAACTTTTCATGTGCGCTGATTGGCCAGTTGTTGAGTCCCAGCTATACTTCTGATATGACCAGTAATTAGTTAATTAAGTATTTTTGTCTAGTAACCCATTTTTGGTTGTTTTGAGGTAGTGTGTAGGATGAAAATTGATTTTATAGTGCTGGTTGTTTTGATAAATGTTAGTACATTTTCCATTTTCTCCTGAGGCTTGTCTATTAATGGAAGTAAATAAATAAATAAATATATAATGTTTTTCAAATGTGTGTTAGGTGATATAAATAAAACCCCAGAAAACTTTTATTTGAGAACAAAGAATAAAACATCAGAACTATCTAATAATTAGAACACAGAGTACAATTGCTTTGTTCTATGAAAACTGCCATAAATAGTTCCCTAGCTGGGGTTTGATTTTCCTCATTTGGTATCACCTGACCTCCCAGTGAGACTGTTTATTAAGACAGGGGCAGGGTGGGGGCCTGAGCAGGGATTAAACTGCCTCTCACACCATGAAAACAAATTGAAAGCAACTTTGTTTTCTTTACGTAGCAACTTCTTGAAGCTGGGGACTTTGCCAGTTAAATCCCTGCCCTGGAAGCACCAAGGGGCTTGTTACAGAGCTGCAACATAACAATCAAACACTTACATTTAAACAGAGGAAATTAGAAACGCTTGCTTCTGTCATTTTGGAACCTAGGAAAACAAGAACTTGTTAAAACATCCCCTGGGTTTGGCTGTAAGGGGAATTGGCAACAGCGAAATCAAAGAGAAACTTGGAGAGAAAGTGGGAAATTTCCCCTGGGAGCAGACGCAGAGCTCACACAGGGTGCATAGATTGCGTGCCCGTCCCCGAACGCACAGGGCCTCTGTGCTCGGTGTGCTTCTGACTGTGTAGTGTAGGACAGCAAGGTGCGCTCCCCACACTGGCTGTGGGCTCACCCAGCCCTTCTGCTCAAGCTCCATGAGGCTCTTTTGCACACAGGGACTGACCATTGAAATAAGCTGATTGTTCCAAGGACGGACCCTTTTTCTCTGATGTTACCATTTATTTCCATATCTGGACTGTAGGATTCCAGATTAATAACTTAGCTTTATTTTAATATTTTGATGATGTCACAGCACTTCTGGTAAAGCAGCCAATGAACTAAATATATTGGGCATTTTACTGGGTATACACATGACCCAGAAGAAGCTCTCTGATTGGTTAAAGTTTGCACATATCTTTCAGTTATTCATTCAGCCCAAGAACTGGGGCAGGAATGTTCAAAACCAAAAACCAATAAGCAGCACCAATTTGGTAAAACATTCAGTCACATCAATGAAAAGCACAGATAACCATAGGGTAGACTGAGGTACCTTATTTCCCCCTGAGGTCCAGCGGTCCAGCCCTCCAGTACAGAGAAGTGGTGGTTATTCTGGAGAAGGTAGAGGGCGAGAAAAACTTTCCTTCTTGCTGGTGACTGGGAGGACTATACTCCGGTTCCAAATTGTTTTTGTCGTTGTCTGCTAAGAGTTCTACCTCCCCAGCTGGCTGCACGTGTCTTCTAGATGGAACGTGCGTGGCTGAGGCCCCCATAGTCTCTGCACCCCTGTTTCTTCCTTGTGCCGATTTAAGACAGTATTCTTATGCCATTTGTCGACGATAACAGCACAGTAGTTATCATGAGATGACAGATGCACCAATGCATTGGATATTTCATTAATTATCACTTGGAAAATCATACCATTTTCTAACACACTGTGGTGTTGAGAGTTTGTGTATTGCTGCATTAAGGGCTGCACAGGCACAGCTGCGCCCTCACCCACGAGGGCTCCTTATTCTCCCCGCGTGACAGCTGCTCACAGTTCGCAACTTCTTTCCTCCCGCCCATCCTGAGGCAATGCCTCATTGCCATACTCTGATCATCTAAGTGTTCTTTGACTATGTTGAGTCTAGATTGCATTTCATTTCATTTATTTTTCTAGTTCACTTTTATTGTCTTTTTCCCTTACCATTTATCCCCATACCTTCTTCCACCTCCACTCACTCCCTCCCCCTTCATTTATTTTATCTTATTTTATTTTATTTTTTAGTCCAGTGAATGTATTTTTGTTTCCATGACTCTGATTTTGTTATTTCATATCCACTTTACTCCTTTTGCCTTTCACACTCTGTTTCATAATTAGTGTGTGTGTGTGTGTGTGTGTGTGTGTGTTTGCATAGAAGTTATTCTTCTATTCCAGTTGGTTTGAAGAGTGTGTATGGCTGTGTGGGTGCATGTGTGTGCATGCTGTGTGTGTATAGTGAAATGCTTCTTATCGACAACATAAATTTCACTTGTAACACATTCCTCTTACTATGGTAGTTTGCAACTATTTTTCTTAACATTTTTCCATACACTGCATAAATCTTTTTTTCAGTTGCAGTTGCATTTTTACCTTTCTTTAAATAATAAAGCATAATATGCCAGAAATGTTTCATATTTTCTTCCATCTTCAATATTAAAATGGCTACACAAAAATCCACCAATTTAATAAGTTAAAAAAATGCACGCTGATAGGACAGCTGCCACAATACAATCTAACAAAATTGTTTTGAATGAGGTTATGGACAACTAAACTCTATTAGAACCATCGTATGGAAAAAACCAAAGGAACTTTTTGGCCAACACAATATAAGTGTTGCTGAGCATCTGCCACATAGGGTTACTTCTTGAACATCCCTCACAGACCGTCTGCTTATTAGAAGCATGTCTGTGGTTGCAAGTGAGGGGGAAGCGGGGTGACAATACTGTACCATTAACAGGACTCAGTAGAACAACACAGCAATCTCTCCTTGGTGGCTTTATGATGATTTTGACACTTTTAAAATTATTTTAATTCTTATTATGAAATATATTGCACATACAACATAATATATATCCTCTTAATATTTTCATGTTTAAAAGTAAAACAGAACAATCTATGATCACCACACACATAAGGAATGCACATCAGCACTCGGACGCTGGGTGTCTACCCCCGCTGGTCCCGGGCCCCTGCAGCAGCCTCAATGTTATTCCAGCCAATTCCTTGATATTTTTCTAATTTTATCTGAAGTGTTTGTATCTTCAAATATGTGTGTATCTGTTTTGAGCATTAGATTCAGAGAATTCTGCTGAAAGTGTTCTTTTGACTTTTCTTTTTTGCACTCAGCTTCTTGCCTGGGAGACTCATTCATGCAAGTGCTGATAGTTGGAGATCACTTAAAATATAACTGCATGTAGTGTTACATTGTTTAAACATAAGCTCTCCAACTTCCTGTTATTACAAATAAGAACTCAATGAGTGCCTCTGGGCAAGTCTCCTTGTGAAAGTAGGGGTCATGTTAGAGTGAGCACCTAGCAGATAAATAAATGGGTCATAGACCATTTACCAGGTGACTCCTGATTGTCAAAGTGATTGTGCAGCTGTCACTCCTACTCCTAGTGCATCAGAGTTCATTTTGTTCCACATCATGATCCAAACCTGGTATGTGCACTCATATAAATAGTTGCCACTAATCAGGGAAATGCAAATGAAAAACATAGGGTATCACATCACACCTGTCAGATGGCCATCATCAATAAATCAACAACAGGTGCTGGTGAGGATGTGAGAAAGGGGAACACTTGTACACTTTTGGTAGAATTGTAAATTAGTGGAGCCACTATGCAAAACAGTGGAAAATTAAAAATAGAACTACCATATGACCCAGGAATTCTACTTCTGGGTATTTATAGAAAGAAGAAAGAGAGAATGAAAGAAAAAAAGAAAGAAAGAAAGAAAAAGAAAGAAAGAAGGAAAGAAACTAATTTAAAAAGATATATGCACCCTTGTGTTCATTGCAGCATTATTTACAATAGCCAACATATGGAAGCAACCTAGGCTTCCATCAATAGATGATCAATAAAGAAGCTGTGGTACATACACATATCTGGGCATTCTGTGACCCAATTAAGTTGACAAATGAAATTAACTATCATAATATCCAGTTTTTGATAGGACGGTGAAGGGAAACATCATTCCTAAAGAAAATAATTTTCAGAGACTTCCGGCAAGATGGAGGCATAGGTGGATGCACCGTACCTCCACGCACAACCAAGATTGGAACAACAACAATTTACAGGTAGAATAACACCCAGAACTGACGGAAAATTTATCTGAATGGAAGTCGGACAGCCAAGAAGTTGAAATAGACCCGTTCATCCAGACCAGTAGGAGGGGCAGAGATGAGCTGCCGGGAGCGGGTTGGGTTGCCGCGCAGTGAACAGGGAGAATTGGGCACATAAGGCAACCAGGAGCACATAAGGCATCTGGGGAGCGCAAGATCACAGCGGGTGGACCCTGAGTACGCAAGCGGCAGCTGGCAGACCTGGTAAGGTGACGATTGTGGAGCAGGACAGAGCGCACAGGCCAGGATCCCAGGGAAGGGACTGAGGTCCCACGGAGAAGGGAGCTACCACCATTGTTCTCTCTCGACCCTGCCCTCACATACAACATCACAATCTAGCGACTGGGGTGCCCAGCCCTGTAGAACACTTAAGGCTCCACCCCTCACCATAACGGCAGTGACCAGACCAAAAAAAAAAAAAAAAAGAGAGAGAGAGAGATGGCTCAAACAGAACAAATCAGTGCCCCAGAACTCATCCTTTTGAGCAACCAAGAGATAGCTAACCTATCAGATGCACAGTTCAAAACACTGGTGATCAGGAAGCTCACAGAATTGGTTGATTTTGGTTGCAAATTAGATGAACAAATGCAGGTTACCATAAAAGAAATGAAGGAAAATGCACAGGGAACCAATAGTGATGGGAAGGAAACTGGGACTCAAAACAATAGAGTGGACCAGAAGGAAGAAAGAAACAACCAAACAGAAAAGAATGGAGAAATAAGAATTCAAAAAAATGAGGAGAAGCTTAGGAACCTCCAGGACATCTTTAAACATTCCAACATCCGAATTATAGGGGTACCAGAAGGGGAAGAGGAAGAGCAACAGATTGAAAATGTATTTCAACAAATAATAAAGGAGAACTTCCCCAATCTGGCAAAGGAAATAGACTTCTAGGAAGTCCAGGAAGCTCAGAGAGTCCCAAAGAAGTTGGACCCAAGAAGAAACACACCAAGGCACATCATAATTACATTAGCCAAGGTCAAAATGAAGAAGAGAATCCTAGAAGCAGCAAGAGATAAGGGGACAGTAACCTACAAAGGAGTTCCCATCAGACTGTCAGCTGATTTCTCAAAAGAGACCTTGCAGGCAAGAAGTATTCCAAGTCATGAAAGGCAAGGACCTATATCCCAGATTACTCTATCCAGCAAAGCTTTCATTTAGAATGGAAGGACAGATAAAGTGCTTCTCAGATAAGGTCAAGTTAAAGGAGTTCATCGTCACCAAGCACTTATTTTATGAAATGTTAAAGGGACTTATCTAAGAAAAGAAGATTTAAAAAAACATGTATAGTAAAAGGACAGCAAACTCACAATTATTAACAACCACACCTAAAGCAAAACCAAAAGAAACAAAGCAAACAACTAGAACAGGAACAGAACCACAGAAATGGAGATCACATGGAGGGTTAGCAACAGGGAAGTGGGAGGAGGAGAGAGGGAGAAAAGGTACAGAGAATAAGTAGCATAGATTGTAGGTAGAAAATAGACAGCAGGAGGGTAAGAATAGTATGAGAAATGTAGAAGCTAAAGAACTTATAAGTATGACATATGGACATGAACTAAAGGGGGGAAGTGGGTGGGAGAGGGTGTACAGGGTGGAGGGGCGTGAAGGGGGAAATGGGAAAACTGTAATAGCATAATCAATAAAATATATTTAAAAAAAGAAAATAACTTTCAGACTTCTGGCCAAGATGGAGGTGTAGGTAGATACATTTTGCCTCTTTGCACAACCATAAGTAGGACAACAATAAATTTAAAAACAAAAAAAACAACCAGAACTGCCAGAAAAATCAAACTGTATAGAAGTCTGACAACCAAGGAGTTAAAGAAGAAACATTCATCCAGACTGGTAGGAGGGGAAGAGACGGGTAGGTGGGTGGCAAGGCAGCAGATGGCAGACCCTGCCAGTTGGTGGCTGGTGAGTGGACAGTCCCACATTTGCATGGGGATAACCTGGCAGCAATGACTGGAGAGCAAGACAGACCACACAATCCAGGGTTCCTGTGTGGGGGAAATAAAACCTCAAAACCTCTGACTGAAAACACCTGTGGGGGTTGAGGTGGCAGGAGATACTCTGAGCCTCACAGTTGAGTTCATTGGAGAGACCCACGGAGTCCTAGAATCTACACAAAACACCCACCTGGGAACAAGCACCAGAAGGGCCCAATTTGCTTGTGGGTAGCAGAGGAAGTAACTGAAAGCCAGCTGAGAACTGAACAAGTGGCACTGCTCTCTCTGGGGCCCCTCCCTACATACAGCACCATAATGCAGCAAATGCCTAAGGCCCCGCTGTGGAGGGCTCCACCTGCAGGCCCCCCCCCCACCCCCGGCCACCACAGATGAGAGTAAGTCTATCAAGACATGATCTGCTTGGGGAGGAAAGGCGGCCAATCTCTCAAAGGAGAAGAGCCAAGAGCCTTTTACTCAATGGGCCTTTATTGGGTTCCTTTGCACAGGAATATAGGTAAAATCATTGTCAGGCAGTAAGGCTCAAACAATAGATAACAAAGAACTCTGAGGGCCTATTTTGAGTCAGGGTCAGATAGCTAAAGAGCTATAAAACTTTAAGGAATAAACTCATTTCTTGTTTGGACCCTTATTTAATTGAGAGCATTCTAAACAAAGCAGGTTTCACAGGATTTTACATATTCTTTCTTAGGCCTGATTGCCCTAGGGAACACACCCTTTCCAGCACAGGGTGGTACCCACGACCAGCATTGTTTCAGGTTTAAGGCATTGTCTCAGGCTTAAATCAGGCAGGGGTAGTAAGGCAGCCAAGAGATTAGGAGACTTCTTGCAGACAGAATGAGGACTCAGGCCATGTCATAGCCAAGGGGTGAGGGTCCATCACCTCCTTTCTCCATAGCCCCCCAAGTCCTTCCCCAGGGCCTCCATGTGATTGTGCCTGTCTTAGGTCATTCCCCTTTTGGGGAATCTTACCCCTCATTGGCTAACTGACCAAGCATTGGGAGCCAGTTATGGATGAAGTAAAAGGAGCAGAAGTGGGCTCCTGCCAGGAAGATAAGCTTTGTCTCCTTAGTGGCTTATGATCTGAAGGTCACCCACTCAGCCTTAGCCATGGAGGGGTTACACTTTCTGAAACCAGGCAGAGTGGTTCCCAATACTCCACCCCTTTCTACATAACAGGCATGCCCAGATAAAATAAAAAATGGCCCAAATGAAAGAACAGATCAAAAATCCAGAAAAAATACAACTAAGCAATAAAGAGATAGCTAACCTATCAGATGCACAGTTCAAAACACTGGTAATCAGGGTGGTCACAGAAATGATTGAGTGTGGCCACAAAATAGAGGAAAAAGTGAAGGCCAAAGGGAAATAAAGGAAAATGTACAGGGAACCAACAGTGATGGGTAGGAAACCAGGACTCAAATCAACAACTTGAACCAGAAGGAAAAAATAAACATTCAACCAGAACAGAATGAAGAAATAAGAATTCAAAAAAATGAGGAGAGGCTTAGGAACCTCCAGGACAACCTTAAATGTTCCAACATCTGAATTATAGAGCTACCAGAAGGAGAAGAGGAAGAGCAACAAGTGGAAAACTTATTTGAACAAATAATAAAGGAGAACTTCCCCAATCTGGCAAAGGAAATAGACTTCCAGGAAGACCAGGGAGCTCAGAAAGTCCCAGAGAAGTTGGACCCAAGGAAGCACACACCAAGCCACATCATAATTACATTACCCAAGATGAAAGATAAGGAGAGAATCTTAAAAGCAGCCAGAGAAAAGGAGACAGTTACCTACAAAAGAGTTCCCATTAGACTGTCAGCTGATTTCTCAAAAGAGACCTTACAGACAAGAGGGGACTGAAAAGAAGTATTCCAAGTCCTGAAAGGCCAGGACCTACATTCAAGATTGCTCTATCCAGCAAAGCTTTCATTTAGAATGGAAGGACAGGTAAAGTGCTTCCCAGATAAGGTCAAGTTAAAGGAGTTCATCATCATCAGCCCTTATTATATGAAATTTTAAAGGGACTTTTCTAAGAAAAAGAAGATAAAAAATGTGAACAGTAAAATGACAACAAACTTACAGCTATCATCAACCAAACCTAAACAAAAACAAAAACAAACTAAGCAAACAACTAGAACAGGAACAGAATCACAGAAATGGAGATCACATGGAGAGTTATCAGTGGGGAGGGGGAGAGGGGAGAATGGGGTAAAAGGTACAGGGAATAAGAAGCATAAATGGTAGGTAGAAAATAGACAGGGGGAGGGTAAGAACAGTATAGGAAATGGAGAAGCCAAAGAAGTTATATATGTGCAACCCATGGACATGAACTAAGCTGGGGGGGAATGTGGGTGGGAGGGGGTGTGCAGGGTGGTGGGAAATAAAGGGAGGGAATGGAAAACTGTAATAGCATAATCAGTAAAATATATTTTAAAAAGAAATAAATAAAAAGAAGTTAAAAATAATTTTCAAACCATATACTTTTATCACATAAGTAGAAGAACAAAAAGTATTTCCCCCCCTTTTTTTGCAGTTAGGCTAAAAGTTGAATACAAAGTTAGATTTGTTTGTTTCTAATATTTATGGATTTAAATTTTTAAAATTTAATTTTGTTGCACATTATGTAAAATATTTGATGACCTCACAGTAAAAAGTACAAAATAAATTCAAAGAGCTTCCATTCTGTCAGAGTCATGCTGTGTACCCCTCTCTCTATAGAAAACCATCTTCATTGGCTGTGACCCTTCCATTCTTTAATATAAGCAAATATTATATGCATTTTATTCTCTTAGCAATATACCTTAGAGATTTCCCCATAATAGAACTTCATACACATGTCATATATATATATATGAACAATATATTACAAATATATATTGTACATTACAAGCATATATCTAATAATATTTGTAACTGTTTTATGCTTTGATCCTATCTAATTTATTAAGACTCACTTGAAGGTGAAATGCATGACCCATTTTTAAACAGTTTTATATGTCCTTGTAAAGAATCTTCTCTCTCTTTTTAAAGAGTGTGATATACAACAGTATACATTGAGCAGTAGTTCACTGTTTTTATGTACAAGCTTACTTTTTTTAATCCTCACCCTAGGACATTTTTCATTGCTTTTAGAGAGACAGGGAAAGAGAGAGAGAGGAGATAAAACATCGATCAAGTGCCTCCCATATATGCCCTCCGGGAATCAAACCCACAGCTAGGTATATGCTCTGACCAGGAATGGAACCCATGACCTTTAGGTGTGCAGGATGACACTCCAACCAACTGAGCCACACTATTCAGAGCTGCCCAAGCTTATTAATTAAAGTGTTTATATGTTTGATATATCTGCAACCAGTATATTGCTGGCTCATTTATTTTGTTAGGTTTATGTGATTTGTTGATGATTTACCTTGTTTTTCTTTTTCTACTCCAAAATATCTATTGTCTAGAGATTTTTTTAACATTTATTTTTACTTATAAAAGGAACAGCAAGAAAATTAAAAAACTCAAACCAGCATTGTATGTACATTAATCAGTTGAAAGGGAGCACGAGAGGACGAGCCCTGGTTTATGGGTTTCGACCTTCCCTGAGGTAGGTTGGCTGAGCAGAACCCCTGGCAGGGGGTTGGTGCGTTTGGACCGGCTCTCAGGGCCTGTAGAGGGCGCTGCAAGTCCCCGCTCCGCCCCGGACACCAGCACAGGCCGCAATGCACCGCCGCCCTAGCTGGGGCTGGGTGTGACCTTGGAGTTAGGCTCCTCAGTACTGTTCTGAGAGCAGGGCCAGGGCTGCCTTTCTCTAGCAAAGGGACCCGAAGTTGGCAAAACTCAACGCAATCGCCTCTTCTTAGGAGCCTTTTGAACCTGACGTGACTGGTTATCTCACTCCACAGAAAGCCTCCTGCACCGGGCTGGGTAGGTGGGTGCTGTGAAGGTGGGCGATAGGAGCGCTCCCACAGACACGCTCGGTCAGTCTCCGCGACACTGACACGGAGGGAGGCAGAGGAAACAACACGAAGCGTGCTGACGCTCGCAGTGTGCTCTCCCCTGCTCCACGTGGAAGGTGCTTTCTCCCACCAGGAGTTGTCCCCTCTGTGTTCTTCTTTCTCCCGCAGTAAAGTGGGACTCTCGCTGCCTCCCCGCCCTCATCGTTCTCATTTTCCCTCCTCATTTTTTTCCCTTCTTCCTTTTTTAACCTCACCCCACGACTGTGGGTGGGTAGTGGAGTATTTTAGGAACTCTGGCTGTCTGGCCCAGGATATCTGGCTTAGCTTTCTTTAGCATGTTTTGCATTTCCTGGAGATGTTGGGAGCCTCCCTGCCTGGTTTCAGGAGCTGTAACTCCCCCATGGCTAAGGTTGACTGAGGGACTTTGGACCATAAGCCACTAAGAAGACAAAGCTTATCTCCCTGGAAAGAGCCCACTTCTGTTCCTTTTTCCATAACTGGGCCCCAATGCTTGATCAGTTAGCCAATGACATGTAAGATTCCCCAAGAGGGGACCAACCTAAGACAGGCATGACCATGTGGAGGCCTTCCAGGAAGGACTTGGGGGACTATGGAGAAAGGAGGTGATGGACCCTCAGCCCTGGGCTTTGACAAAGTCTGAGTCCTCATTCTGCCTTTGGAAAGTCTCCTAATCTCTTGGCTGTCTTGCCTCCTCTGCCTGACTTAATCCTGAAACAATGACAGAGGGCTGTGCAGCCCTGTGCTGGATAGGGCAGGTTCCCTGGGTGATCAGGCCTGAGAAAAAAATACATAAACTCCTGCGAAACCTGCTTCACTAAGATTGGTCTTAATTAAATGATAAAGGCCAGAGCAGGAAATGAGTTTGCTTCCCAAAGTTTTGTAGCCTGTTAGCTAACAGACCCTGACTCAGAATAGGCCCTCAGAGTTCTTTGTATGTTATCTATTGTTTGATCCTTACTGCCTGACAATGATTAATGAACTTTACCTGTATTCCTGTGCAAATTAAAAGCTAATAAAAACCCTGTGAAGAGAAGGGTCGACGCACTCTCCTCTTGGAGCGGTGCCAGGCCACTCCCAAGCACCCTCCCCTTGAGAGGGTAACCGTGCTGTCCCTTTTCCTCCACAAGTAGTTCTGGTGAATGTCTCACTTCTCATCCATGACACTGAGGACACTGCTGGCCGGTGTCTGCATCATGCAGATGCTTTCGGGACGTCCTCATTTCTATGTGCCTGCCTCAATGTCTCTGCACTTAAAGCTAAAATGCTTGAGAAATAAAAAATAATTGTAACTTAAAGACACAGTAGATGGCGGCCCAGATGGAGGCGTAGGTGGATACACTTCCTCCTCGCACAACCAAAAGAAGGACAGCAACAATTTAAAAACAAAAAATAACCAGAACTGACAGAAAACAGAACATAAGTAAATACAACATTGAAAGTATTAAAACTATTAATTCAAATATGGGTTTATTCTATTATTATTAGCAATAAATTCCAACTTAAGTAATTGTCTCATGATATTAGCTAATAACAATATCAAACCATCTCCTTAGTAAAAAGCATTCACATTAAGCTTCCAGAACAAAGAGACAAACCTCAAAAATTATCAGAGTAGGTCACACTTAAGAGACTCTTATAATTTAAAAAGATGTGTAGGTATGACAATTCAAATTTGGGAGCTGCCTTCGAAGCTTCTTACTTGAAAAAAAAAGTTCTCCGGAAGAGCCTGTTTTTGATGTTGACAAACAGGGCCGAAGTTGGGAGGGAAACCAGGCGATTGGAAGGTCAGTCTGACTCCAGTGTCAACAGATGTGTTCAAAGAAACACAGAAAGCCGTGGCAAAGCTTTCTAGGAACATTCGAACAAGTTAGTCATTGTAGGAGATCTAAGATGCTAGCTAACACTTGTGTAGTTCTATTTTAATAAGGAGATACTCAAAGCTCACTTTTGTGAATGAAGGAAAGTTGCATCACAAAATATATAATCCCAAGAGTAAATTCTGTCTCTTAAAAAAAAAGTTCTGTAGAAACTATGTAATGCCAATGACTAGTTAAACAATTATCTTACTGGATTATTACTTAAAAATTCAGTGGCAAACTTACCATATTTTGCCATGTATAATGAGTACATTTTTGCCCAAATTTTTGAAGGAAATATAAGGATGTGCATTATACATGAGTAATACCAGAAATTCCTTGTATCTGTTCTTGTGTTTTATACTTATTTGTTACATAAAATCTCTTGTACCATAACATGTTCAAAGATAAATGCTAAAATTCCTTTATAATACAAAAAACAAGTATCTAAATATAAGTAAATAAATAAATAAATAGATAGATAGATAATTGAATTTAAAAAATTAAATAAAATATTTTTTTCCTGCAAGTTTGGCCCAAGAACTTGGGTGCACACTACACACAGCAAAATACAGATAATTTCTAAATCAAAAGCTAAATTATACAACAAATATTTGCAAGCACAAATTCGAAATCACTAAGCGATTAATTTTCATCAAGAAAATACATTTAAAATAAAATAGAACTTCTGTTAATGTATATCATGTCACACAAAGGTTGGCTTTTTTAACTCATTAGAAAAAATCTAGATACTTGTCAATGTGACCTAAGCATTCAACAACGCAAAGGGAGCTCAGCTGGAGCATATGGCTGGGTGTGCCTTGCCCCTGCTGGGTCCCGCTGCACCCCTCCCACGCTGCTCTGCTCCAGGTGAGCTCCTACAGAGATAGCCTGACCTTGCACATGCCCACAGCCTCCCTCCACACCCGCCGGAGCGTCCACCCACCTGCCAGCAGTCAGGCCACATTCTCACAGTACCACCGGGTACTGAGTGACTATGGTTACCATCTCTAGGCTCCACCCAGGAAATGGAGCAGCCAGGTGCCCAAAGCTAAAACTTTAGTTCAGTGGGCCCCAACCTTTTTTGGCACCAGTGACCAATTTCGTGGGAGAATGTTCTTCCACAGGCCAGGGTGAAGACAATTTCAGGATGATTCAAGTGCCGTTACATTTATGGTGCACTTTATTTCTATTACTACTAAATTGTAATATATGATGAAATAGTTATACAAATCACCATAATGCAGAATCAGTGGGAGTCCCGAGCTTGTTTCCTGCAACTAGACGGTCCCATTGGGGGGTGATGGGAGACAGGGACACCCGAAGCGTGTTGCTTATATCCAGTCTGTTCCGTAATCTCACTGGTTGCTGTCACTGCAGAAAACCCTGCTTCACAAAGGATGTTGGAAATGGGACCAGACTTCTCGGTGCCTTTGTGGCAATCACAGGATATTCTGTCTTGACTTTATTTATGTTTTGCCTGCAACAGTCTTTTATTTTATTTTTACCTTTAAGGTGACTGAAAATCTGCACATAGACAAGACCATTAATTCTCCTAATAAACATGCCCTGTCCACACTGCCAAGGTGTCCATCAAATCCACAGTGGGCACATGCTACGTCACATTCTATCCCATGGGTGCATTTTCTCGTGAGTCTGTGGGGTTATGCTGAATTCTTTTGGAAATACCAGCTTTTCACAAACTGCCTCCTTGATCGGGGAATACTGAGCTACTTTATTGGTCTGCGTGAAGAAGGGAGGCAGAGCATATGTTAAATGAGCAATTTTGCTCTCTCTGTGATATATATTCTCGTAACATGCAGGTCTTGTCAGCCTCTGGTAAAATCTCCTGTCATTCAGTCTGATAAGCACTCCATCAATTCTTAAAAAGAAAAAAAGCAACAGCAGGAAAAAGATGGGAGGTGTTACTGTAATTTTCACACTAAGACTGGAAATTTCGTGATTGTGAATTCATCCTCCGCCAGGAGAACTTCTTCAAAAAACCTAATCTGTTCCCTGGCTTTCAGTTTTTCTGTATCTATATGATCTGCTATAGGGACAACCTTTAACTTGAGCAATTCTCCAAGTATTGTTCCCTTGTAATCTGTCGTGTAGGTCCCATCCTATGGTTTAATATCCTCCTTGCAGTGTCGGCCCTCCATCCTGCTTTCCTGTCCCTCTTCTGCACAGGCTACATTCCTGGGTGGCTGCTTACACATCTTAAAGCATCTGTAGCATCAAACTCAATCCCAAAGCCAGAATGGTGCTGGATTCTTAAAACATTGTCTCCAAACATCATTCCTGGGAGGGATGGCATATGCAACTCACTGGCTCACTTCTCCCAGTCTGCCGACTTTGTGAGTGGGTGTCTCAGTAGCTGTCAGCTTCCAGGGCCTGAAAGAGAAGTCCTGACAGCTTCCCTGGATGCTGTGGATCATTGTGGCTGATGTGGGGCCCATGTGGGCCACGGGGGACACTAGCAGCAGACACCAGCCTCACTCCCCCAACCCTTGACTTTGATCTCCTCACCTCCTGCTGCACGCTCCAGTTCCTAAGAGAGTACGGACTATACCTGTCCATTGTCCCGGGAGTCAGGATGCCTGCTCTAGCTGCTGGCCATCAGGAAAAGCTGGGGAAAGAGACCCCATCCCCATATGCAGGTACAAACATTCTTTTTTTGTACATAGCAAAACCCTATAAATTATCACAGTACAAAAATAACACTTCCAGAACTTCCAACCAAGATGGAGGCATAGGTAGACACACTATGCCTCATCGCACAACCAAAATAAGGTCAGCAACAATTTAGCAATCAGATCTGACGGAAAACTGAACTGTATGGAAGTTGGACAACCAAGGAGTTAAAATGTACACATTCATCCAGACCAGTAGGAGGGGTGGAGTTGGGCAGCTGGGTGGAGAGGGGTGGAGGCACAAAAAGTGGTGGCACCAGCTGAGTAATGCAATCCGGGTGCGTAAGGCATCCCGAGGGCAAGACTGCAGTGGGTGGACCCTGGGTGCACAGGAGGCTGGCAGACCCAGCGAGGTGGCAACTGTGAAGCAAGGCACTGTGCAAAAGGTGCCTGGCTGTCTGGGCCACATTCGTGTGCAGATAAACCAGGCGATATTGGGCAGTGAGGCAGATCATGCAACCCAGGGTCCCAGCCCCAGGGAATAGAACCTTGGGACACTGACTGAAAACACCTGTGGGGGTTGAGGCGCAGGGGCAGACTCCCAGCCTCACAAGAGAGTGCGTTGGAGAGACCCTCAGGGTTCTGGTATGTACACAAACCCACCCACATGGGAATTCACACCAGGAAGGCCCAGTTAGCTTGGGGGAAGCAGCAGAAGGGACTGAAATCTGACAGAGAGCGGAGCAAGTGCCATTGTTCCCTCTCAAACCCTGCCCCCACATACAACGTCACAATCCAGCAACTGGGTTGACCTGCCATGGAGAACACCTAAGGCACCCCTCATACATAGCAGTTGAGACCAGACCCCCCCACCCCCAAAATGGTTCAAACAGAAGTAAAAATCAAAGCCCTAAAGCCAATACTTTAAAGTGACTTAGAGATATCCAACCTATCAGATGTATGGTTCCAAGCACTGGTGGTCAGGATGCTCAGAAATGGTTGAATTTAGTTGCAAATTAGATGAACAAATGAAGGCTATGACAAGAGAAATGAAGGAAAATGCACAGGGAACCAATAGTGATGGGAAGGAAACTGGGACTCAAAACAATAGAGTGGACCAGAAGGAAGAAACAACCAACCAAACAGAAAAGAATGGAGAAATAAGAATTCAAAAAAATGAGGAGAAGCTTAGGAACCTCCAGGACATCTCTAAACATTCCAACATCCAGATTATAGGGGTACCAGAAGGGGAAGAGGAAGAGCAACAAGTGGAAAAGTTATTTGAACAAATAATAAAGGAGAACTTCCTCAATCTGGCAAAGGAAATAGACTTCCAGGAAGTTCAGGAAGCTCAGAGAGTCCCAAAGAAGTTGGACCCAAGGAGGAACACACCAAGGCACATCATAATTACATTAGCCAAGGTAAAAATGAAGAAGAGAATCCTAGAAGCAGCAAGAGATAAGGGGACAGTAACCTACAAAAAAGTTCCCATCAGACTGTCAGCTGATTTCTCAAAAGAGACTTTGCAGGCAAGAAGGGGCTGGAAAGAAGTATTCCAAGTCATGAAAGGCAAGGACCTATATATCCAAGATTGCTCTATCCAGCAAAGCTTTCATTTAGAATGGAAGGGCAGGTAAAGTGCTTCCCAGATAAGGTCAAGTTAAAGGAGCTCATCATCACCAAGCCCTTATTTTATGAAATGTTAAAGGGACTTATCTAAGAAAAAGAAGATAAACATGTATAGTAAAATGACAGCAAACTCACAATTATTAACAATCACACCTAAAACAAAAACAAACTAAGCAATCAACTAGAACAGGAACAGAATCACAGAAGTGGAGATCACATGGAGGGTTAGCAACAGGGAAGTGGGAGGAGGAGAGAGGGGGAAAAGGTACAGAGAATAAGTAGCATAGATTGTAGGTAGAAAATAGACAGGGGGAGGGAAAGAATAATATGAGAAATGTAGAAGCTAAAGAACTTATGACACATGGACATGAACTAAAAGGGGGGAATGTGGGTGGGAGAGGGTGTGCAGGGTGGAGGGGCATGAAGGGGGGTAATGGAACAACTGTAATAGCATAATCAATAAAATATATTAAAAAGAAAAAATAACACTTCCTAAATATTATGATTGAATATGGAATCATAGTTATATTTTATAATTGAGTTATTAGCTTTTGTAAAACATGTTTGCCTGAATTGAGATATAAATAAGGCTTATACTTTGCTGTTAATTGATAAGCTTCCTAAACCTTGTCTATAAATTCACCTTTATCTTCTTACTCATTGTTAATTTTGCAATTTTATTGTTGCTGAAGAAACTGGGTGACTTGTAACAAAGACTTTCCTATAGTCTGGATTTTGCTGAATACATATCCATGGTGTCATCTTCGTCTAAGCCCTGTAATTCCCATAAATTGATTTGATTAGATTGTCCTTTTTTTGGCAAGATGACCTACATTGGTGGTTGCCTTTATTTTGAGGTTATCAGTGGTCATTAATGAAGATTTCCTATATTTATGCTGTCATTATAGTTTGCAAAATGATACTTTAACTTTATCTTCCTTCTTCATTTATGAGCTAAAATCCTTGGACAACACCCCATCCCCCGCACCAAACGCATACACCACAAGCTAATTATTGGCAATCCAGATGTCCTGATGTGCAAATTACACAGACAATTTTAAAAAATACAGTATTATTATTTTTATTACCAGTTTTAATAAGCTGGTTTCCTAACATTCTCCTATGTTTACCAAAATATTTTAGGATCATTTGGAACTCCTGAATTTAAACATGTTTGATGTGTTACATTCATGGCAGTCACTATTCATATTGATGCAGATGCCTGATGCCCGAGTCCATGTGTAGTGAGGCCATTTGATTGCAATGCTGTTTTCTGGTGTGATCGCAAGCTCCCAGCTTGCCATATATAAATTCTACCGCTGACACAGAGCTTATGATTACACCAAATATCTGTGACTTTTGAAAATAGGAAATAGTCTTAGATACCACAATTTCAGGTCTGGCAGTGGTCATCACTACTGCATTGATAGTTATTTCTAACTCTTTTTGGTGGACAGAGTTGACATACACACATTTTAAAGGTACTATACCTCATGAGTTCTAATATTTTTGTTTAATTCTTGCAAATTGTTGTTGGAGAACATAGAAGTTCTGTGTAGAAGGTTTCATACACATTACCTCAGGATTATGTCACGTTGCTGAAAAAATTAAGAAAAGGAAAGTTCTTTGCATTTAGGTTTTATCGCATTAAAGACATAGTCAAATTATTTTGTTCTAAAGTCATTTGGAATCATTACAAGACCTTTGACCTTTATAAAAATTTCAAAGTGTGATCAACTGTTTAAGAATGTTTGTGTTCTACCTAGCTCAATGTTAAATTTCCAAAAACTCAGCACACACACTATCCTTTTAATATAGAGGTTGCCTTTTTAAAACAAGGGTGAAAGTTAACTTTTCATAAAGAAACTAATGATATGGGGGGGGAACCAGGTGTTTGGAAACATGTCTACTATCATGTGATTTTGCTGGCAAAAATAATGTGAGCAAATGATATCTCCAAAGCTTTATGTATGCCTGCTAAACACAGTTAGAAACAATTCTCTAACCTACTTTCTCTTACTAAAAAAAAAGCCCAAAATATGCTTATTATCCTTTTAAAATAAAACATGAACAGCTTTAGATTTATTTTAAATTAAAATTGCAACAGTATGCTGGAATTTGTGAAAATATATTGAAAAAATATCTGATTTAGTAAACACAAAAGTAACATATTTGTAAAATATATGTAATAAAAGTAATATACCATTTTCATATATGTGTTGTGAGGTGTCATTTTTAGCTCTGGTACTAACTAAACACAAATATTACAGTATAATACACCTATTGCCAGGTCATGAACTTATTAATCACAAAATTTAGATACAATTTCAAAAACATTGAGGCACATTTACTCACACTGTTCTTACTAAAAATACCATTAATATAAAATAATTTCATTATACATTGGCGTGGTCAAAATGTGTATATAATTGATAAATTAATTATATTAAAATGTAAGTCATTTACTGTCTCTTTAAAAAATATATTTCATTGATTATGCTATCACAGTTGTCCCATTTTTTGCTCCCCTTTACTCCCTCTCTGTGCTGCACCACACTGCCACCAGCATTCCCCCACCTTAGTTCATGTCCATGGGTCATACATGTAAGTTCTTTGGCTTCTCCATTTCCCATACTATTCTTAACCTTCCCCTGTCTATTTTGTGCCTACCAATTACTCTTTTTATTCCCTGGACCTTTTCCCCCTTCTCCCCCCTCCTCACTGATAACCCTCCAAGGGATCTCCATTTCTGTAATTCTGTTCCTGTTCTAGTTGTTTGCTTAGTTGTTTTTTTTTTTTTTGTTTGTTTGTTTTTAGGTTCGGTTGTTGATAGTTGTGAGTCTGTTGTCATTTTACTGTTCATATTTTTGATCATCTTCTTTTTCTTAAATCAGTCCCTTTAACATTTTGTATAATAAGTGTTTGGTGATGATGAACTCTTTTAATTTACGTTATCTGTGGAGCATGTTATCTGCCCTTCCATTCTAAATGAAAGCTTTGCTGGATAGAGCAATCTTGGATGTAGGTCCTTGTCTTTCATGACTTGGAATACTTCTTTCCAGCCCCTTCTTGCCTGCAAGGTCTCTTTTGAGAAATCAGCTGATAGTCTGATGGGAACTCCTTTGTAAGTAACTGTTTCCTTTTCTCTTGTTGCTTTTAAGATTCTCTCCTTATCTTTAGTCTTGAGTAATGTAATTATGATGTGCTTTGGTGTGTTCCTCCTTGGGTCCAACTTCTTTGGGACTCTCTGAGTTTCCTGGACTTTCTGGAGGTCTATATCCTTTGCCAGATTGGGGAAGTTCTCCTTTATTATTTGTTCAAATAACTTTTCCATTTCTTGCTCTTCCTCTACTCCTTCTGGTACCCGTATAATTCAGATATTGAAACGTTTAAGATTGTCCTGGAGATTCCTAAGCCTCTCCTCATTTTTTTTTGAATTCTTATTTCTTCATTCTGTTCTGATTGAATGTTTATTTCTTCCTTTTGATCCACTCTATTGTTTTGAGTCCCAGTTCCCTTTTTTTCAATGTTGGTTCTCTGTATATTTTTCTTTATTTCACTTTGCAAGCCTTCACTTTTTCCTCTATTTTGAAACCATACTCAATCATTTCTTTGAGCATCCTGATTACCAGTGTTTGTAACTCTGTATCTGATAGGTTGGCTATCTCTTCATCACTTAGTTCTTTTTCTGGAGTTTTGATCTGTTCTTTCATTTGGGCCATATTTCTTCGTCTCGGCATAGCTGTTACATAGTAAGGGGCAGAGCCTTAGGTATTTGCCAGGGAGGGGCAACCCTCTTTGCTGCGTTGTGGCACTCTATGTGGGGGAAGCGTCAGAGAGGAAACAGTGCTGCTTGCTTGGCTCTCACCCTGCTTTCAATCACTTCCCTCAAATCTCACAAGTGGATTGTGCCCTTTCAGGTGCTGATTCCTGGGTTGGAGGATTTATGTACATTCTAGGCCCTGTGGGCTTCTCTAACAGACTGTCCTGTGGACTGATAGCTTCTCCTGCCTTCACAACCCCCACAGAATTTACAGCCAGAGGTTTTGAGTCTTTAGTTTCCCATGCTGAAACCCTGGGTTGTGTGGTCTGTTTCACTCCCCAGTTGTTCCTCCTGGCTTTACGTGCAAATATGGGACCACCAGGTCCACCAGCCAATGCCTTGCTGCACATCCTCTCCACCCAGCTATCTGTGTGAGCCCCTCCGACCAGTCTGGATGAATGTTTGTTTAACTCCTTGGTTGTTGGAATTCCATGCAGTTTGATTTTCTGGCAGCTCTGGTGGTTTATTGTTTTTTTTTTTAATTAATTAATTTATTTTTAGAGAGAGGACAAGGGAAGGATAAAAAGAAGGAGAGAAACATCAATGTGTGGTAGCCTTTCACACACTGCCTACTGGGGACCTGGCCAGCAACCCAGACATGTGCCCTGATTGGGAATCGAACCAGTGTCCCTTTGGTTCCTAGGCCCATGCTCAATCCACTGATCTATACCATCCAGGGCTGTTTATTGTTTTAAATTAGTTGTTATCCTTCTTTTGCTTGTGTGGGGAAGTGAAGCATTTCTACCTATACCTTCATCTTGGCCAGAACTACTTAATTGCATTTTTTTACACCAATAATGAACTACCTGAAAAGAATCTAAGAAAACAGTCCCATTCACAATTGCTTCAAAAAGAATAAGTGGATGCTCAATAAGTTGATTACAGTGCCATCCCGACATGCCAAGGTTGTGGGTTTGATTCTTAATCAGGACACATACAAGAAATAACCAATGAATGCATAAACATGTGAAACGACAATTGATGCTTCTCTCTCTCTTCCCCCTTCTTCTTTTTCTAAAATCAATAAATAAAGATAATAAATGGATAAATATATAAATAAGAATAAAATATCTAGGAGTAAATTTAATCAAGGATGTAAAAGATCTGTACTCAGAAAATTTTAAGACACTAAAGAAAGAAATTGAGGAAGACACAAATAATTGGAAGCATATACTGTGTTCATGGATAGAAATATTAACATCATTAAAATGTCCATACTACCCAAAGTGATCTATATATTCAACACAATTCCTATCAAGATACCAATGATGTATTTCACAGAACCAGAACAAATATTCCAAAAATTTGTATGGAACCACAAAAGATCCCAAATATCTAGAGCAATGTTGAGAAAGAAAAACAAAGTTGGTAGAATCACACTACCTGATACCAAACTATATTACAAAGCCATTGTAATAAAAACAGCACAGTATTGGCATAAAAACAGACATAAAGGTCAATGGAACAGAATAGAGAACCAAGAATGCCTTTATAGTCAGTTGATATTTGACAAAAAAGGCAAAAAAACATACAATATGGTAAAGGTAGTCTATTCAATAAATGGTGTTGGGAAAACTGAATACATGAAAAAAATTGCAATGATAACACCTCATATCATACACAAGAAAAAACTCAAAATATATTCAAGATTAAATGTTATATTTGAAACCATAAAAATCCTAGAAGAAACAATACACAGTAAAATCTTGAACATTTATTGTAGCAATATTTTTTTCTGATATATCTCCTTGGGCAAGGGAAATGAAAGAAAAAGTAAACAAATATTACTACATAAAACTAAAAAGGTTTTGCACAGCAAAGGAAATCATCAACAAGATGAAAATAGAACTCATTAAATGGGAGAACATATTCACTGATGCATCTGATCAGGGGGTAACATCAAAAATTTTAAAGAACTTATAAAACAACACAAAAAAACCTCCAAACAATCTGATTTAAAAAATGGACCACAGAGATAAATAGACATTTCTGTAAAGAGGATGTACAGATGACCGATAGACATATGAAATGATGCTCAATAGTACTATCATCAGAGAAATGAAAATTAAAACCACAATGAGATATCACTTAATATCTTTCAGGATGGTCATCATCAATAAATCAACAAACAAGTTCTGGCAAGGATGTGGAGAAAAGGGACCCCTCATGCACTGTTGGTGGGAATGTGGACTGGTGCAGCTACTGTGGAAAGCAGTATGGAGTTACTACAAAAAATTAAAAGTGGAAGGATTTTGTGACCCCACTTCTGGGATATATATGAAGAAACCAAAAACACTGATTTGAAAGAATATATGCACCCCTGTGTTCAATGCAGTGTTATCTATAATCACCAAGATTTGTAAGCTGCCCAAGTGTCCATCAGTAGATGGATGAATAAAAAAGCTGTGGTACATTTACCCAGTGGAATACTCCTTGGCCATAAAAAGGAAGTAGATGTTACTTACCTATTGGAACAGCATGGGTGGACCTAGAGGGTATGATGCCAAGTGAAATAAGCCAGTCAGAGAAAGACAAATACCATATGATTTACCTAAATGTGAAATCTAACAAACAAAATAAACTAACAAGCAAAATAGACTCATAGAGAGCAGACTGACAGCTCTGGAGGGTTGTTGGGGAAAGGGATTGAGCAAAGGAAGAAAAAAAAGAGAAAAAACTGACGGACATGGACAACAGTGTAGTGATTGCCTGGGGAATGGTTGGGGGGAGGGGGAGAAGGGTAAAGGGAGGATAAATGGTGATGGAAGGAGACTGACTTAGGGTGGTGAACACAAATACAGGGTACAGATGTTGTGTCGTGGAATCGCACACCTAAAACCTACATAATTTAGTTCCAGGGTCACTGCAATAAATTCAATGAAAAGGAAATAAATAAATAAATAAATAAATAAATAAATAGCAGTGAAATGGTAGCTGTATACAAGCTAAGGAAAGAACCTGAAGGAAACCAACTCTACCCACACCTTCATCTTGGACTTCTAGACCACAGAACTGTGAGAAAATATATTTCTGTTGAAGTTACCCAGTCTGTTGTATTTACTTACAGTAGCACTAGCAAACTAATACAGATTTGGATAAGAAATGAAGTATTTGCAGATGAATATAACAAAATGCATTCATGACTTGTGTGCTGAAACCCTAAACATTGCAGAGATAATTTTTAAAATGTTTTTAAATGGAAAAAATATGCTGCCTATATTTGTTACCATGACAGTATTCTCTACATTGATCTAAGTTCAATTTTAATAAAAATTCTTTCAAGTTATTTGGAATTGATAAGATGATTAAAAACTCTTATGCCCTGGCTGGGTAACCCACCCGGTTAGTATTATCCTGATACGCCAAAGTTGCAGGTTTGATCCCCAGTCAGGGCACATACAGGAAACAACCAATGAATGCATAGATAAGTGGGACAACAAATCCATCTCTCTTTCTCTCTCTCTCTCTCTCTCTCCCCTTCCTTTTTTCTCTCAAAAATCAGTGGAACAAAACTGTTATGATGGTGGTCCATGAAGCTGACTGTCCTGTGATTTTTACCAAATGCCATCATGATGTGAAAAAATAAAGAGGATGAAGTTCTAATCTAAACACCGACTCTATGATGAATGTGGGAGAGTGTCCCCAAGAGGCTGCAAGATGATAGAAACAAGATATGGGCATCTTGGAGGCTTTATCATCCAGGGTATCTGGCGAGGCAATAATGGAAACAAAAACAATGAACAAATAAAGAGAAATCAATGTCTGTTCTAGCAGATGAGGAGAACATTATGTGATCAGGTGCTGAACATGTACCCCACTTTATCCCAGCAACTGAGAGGACCCTGCTGGGTTTCATCATGACATGGCTTCCGAGAGGAGCTGAGCACTCTTCCATGCCATGGACATCGCCCGAGGACCTAGTGGTGTCAGAAATTAGGAGATTCTTGGAACTTTCTACCCTGGTGTCTCTGGTCACTAGTGATAATGAAGGGCAGTTATCCTCCCTGGGGGCTGGCTTAAGCCCAGGGAGGAAGTAAAGGAAAGATCAATGAGACATTTCGTGGCTCAAGGCCTTAAACAAGACCATGTACTGATCCCCAAGTCAGAGGACTCGAGTCATTTAGTGCCCCTTTCTGCTGAAGCTGAACTGAGGTTATTAGACTCAGTTTAAAGAGTAATGGGAGCAGACCTACACTTAAATTGTTACATCCTTTAGAAGCAAATGAATGTCTTACCATCAATAGTCACATGCATATAAGAATAATTAAAATGTTGCTGCAGAGTTTATTCTAATGAGCCCCAGAGAGAGCTCACCTTCTGTGTCACTGGAGGAAAGGGCAGTGGCAGCAGCTCTCAGGCCCGAGGTGGGAGTTAAGGGCAAGGTCTCCCAGGCTTTAGCATCTCAGAGCTAAATGTAAGCAGAGCGGACAGTGACCTGCTGGGAGAGCCCCTTGGAGTCTGTGAAGGTCCACTTGTGACCGTTTTCAAAGCCCTGCCCCTTCTTCAGGAAAGAACTGTGTGATGCGCAGGACACCAAAACGCGTTTTTCCACCTAGAAATTGAAGACTGCACAAAGCAAACAAATACCGGTGTGTAGAGCACAGCGATGCTCAGTCAGCACTATCGTAAGTTTGAATGGAGTGGGAGGAGACTTCAAACGGGAATCTGGGGCATATGGGAAAACTAGTTGCAGCAAGCGTTCCGGTTCTTTCTATGACTTGAAAACAGAGCTTTTTTAAACGGAAATTTTGGAGGGAAGTCCCAAATTACTTAGCTATTTCATTTTTACTTCCTCTCCAAAAAATTATTTTGAAATCTAAAATAAATGTATTTGTATTCCAGAGAGCATTATCGTCGGTAGTTTTCTGTAAATGCTATTCTTCTTGCCTCTACTTAACGCTGAAACGCTACCGAGACTGCTCGGGTTCCAGCAGCTCTGTCCTCTCTTTCCCTCGCTCTCTCCATTCTTTCCACCCTCCCCCTTCCGTTTCCGCCAACAGTGACAGAGTCCTGCTACTGTGATCTAGAAATAGTTCGGAAATGTGTAAGCCGAACTCCACTGAATTCTAAGGCTCTCCCACAAAACCTCCTTATTTTACGGCTGTTCCATGCACTTTTAACATTTCAAAAAGTTTTGAAAGCTCAGTTGGGACACAGCTTGTGGATTTTTATTCAGTTGTGTGGAATTGCTGTGGGCAAGCGAATCACAATACATCAAAGGTTAATCATGTTATCGACATTAGCTGGAGAGCGAAGCACACAGAGCTTTCAGCTACTTCACACATAATCCCAGGCACAGTAGGCCGAGGGAGAAGAACCCACTGAGGCACACGGGTTGGCTGAGCAGAACCCCCGGCAGAGGGTTGGTGCGTTTGGACCCGGCTCTTCGGGGCCTGTAGACGGCGCTGCAAGTTCCCATTCAGCCTGGGCACCAGCACAGGCTGCAAACGCCGCAGCCCCAGCTGGGGCTGGGTGTGACCTTGGAGTTAGGCTCCTCAGTACTGCTCTGAGAGCAGGGCCAGGGCTGCCTTTCTTTAGCAAAGGGACCCGAAGTTGGCAAAACTCAACGCAATCGCCTCTTCTTAGGAGCCTTTTGAACCTGATGTGACTGGTTATCTCACTCCACAGAAAGCCTCCTGCGCCGGGCTGGGTGGGTGGGTGCTGTGAAGGTGGGCGATAGGAGCGCTCCCACAGACACGCTCGGTCAGTCTCCGCGACACTGACACGGAGGGAGGCAGAGGAAACAACACGAAGCGTGCTGACGCTCGCAGTGTGCTCTCCCCTGCTCCACGTGGAAGGTGCTTTCTCCCACCAGGAGTTGTCCCCTCTGTGTTCTTCTTTCTCCCGCAGTAAAGTGGGACTCTCGCTGCCTCCCCGCCCTCATCGTCCTCATTTTCCTTCCTCGTTTTTTAAACTTGCTCCCTCTATCCTGTTTCTGTCTCTCTTCCTTTTGCATTTCTTCATTTCTGTCTGTATCTTTGAATTTCTGTAGTAGTACACTGCTCAAAATAAATCATTGTAAGCCACTGCTCAGCATAATAAATGATGAGGTTTTCCCTAAGATGTTATCGCCAGCACACGGAAGGATTATGTTCAGTGTGCTTACTTGCTCCCTAATCTCGTCTGTTCCCTCTGCTCCTGCTACTCTTTTTAATTGGTGCCATGTAAGCTGCCTGTAAGGGGTTGTCACTGGTTCCTCAGTCTCTGCGGTCACTCTCTGAAACACATGATGCTGTTTCTCACCTCCTTTTGCTTGAAACTCTTCCCCCACTTCCTGCCTTTATGCACTGACCTGGGTAACCACGTCTGTCCAGCTTTCTTCCCTTACAGTTCCTTCCATATACGTCTATGTTTTCACTGCCCTTCTCCCTCTCTTCTCCTCATTACAATCTGGTGCATGTTCTGCTGGACCCTCTTTGGGTCAGTCACAGGCCACAAGAGCTGCACACCTTTATCCACAAAGTGGGGGCAGGCAGAACTCATTCTTAGGAAATAACTAGATGTTTGGCAGAGCAGGCATGTAAACATGTGTTACCATGCTTAAATGATGAGGATGTTTTTCCTTAACAAAGCATCTGTGACACTCTAGTCTGATTTACAAATCACACCTGGAAGCGGCGTGAGGAGTGTATGTGTGTGTGTGTGTGTGTGTGTTGTCCATGTCCTGTTGTGGTGCCATGTGTGTGGTTGTATGTGGTGGGAAGTGTGTGTCCGTGTGTGTGTGTATGGATGAGAGCTGATTCAGACATCGAGCTTGGTTCTTCACCGTTAGCTTCTAATCTTCTTAAACCTCCTGAAACCAAATATATTTTCAGCTCACTTTCTCATTATCTTTTGTCCCTTCTGTATTATGTAACTTTTTTCTACCCTTAATAAAAATAAAATATAATACTTAATTTTTTCTTTGAGATGCTCTTTTCTTCTTGCCATTTATTTTATGTCTGCTACTAATGTATTACCTTAAAAACATGACTATTTCCCATTAGTACACTATTTAGAGTTAGGTGGCTTCAAACAACTTCTTCTCTATCAGATGAAAATAGAAAATATTAGCTTTGGGGATTTTGTAAATTGAACTTATTTTAGGTAGAATCATAATATTAAAATACAATGAGTTTCATACCAAAAATGCTAATAATTGTGTTTGATTATTAAAAATATTGATAATTATGTGTAATTGTAAAACCAGTAAGTGTGGCTTTTAGATGTCAAAATAAATAGTGTTTTTTTAAAAGATTTTATTTATTTATTTTTAGAGAGAGGGGAAGGGAAGAAGAGAGAGAGGGAGAGAAACGTCAATGTGTGGTTGCCTCTCATGAGTCCTCCAATGGGGACCTCACCCCCAACCCAGGCATGTATCCTGACTGGGAATTGAACCAGCAACCCTTGGGTTCGAGGGCCCACGCTCAATCCACTGAACCACAACAGCCAGGGCTAAATAGTGATTTTGTTAATAAAAAATAAGTCTACATTGTGAGAAGGAAGCAGCCCTGGTCAAACCACATTTATACGTTTCATGAACTTTTTAGAATTACAGATTGATAAGAGATCAACAAAATGCAGCTTGCCAGAAGCTGTGGCACTGTTACTTCAGAGGATGCAGAAAGCACATAGAGAATCCAGGAAAGGACAGGGCCTAACTCAGGAGGAGGAGAGGAAGAGTGGAGGAGCTCTAGTGCAGGTGCTGGGGGTGTGTGGTTGTGGGGGGTGGGGGTTGCGTTCCAAGTCTAGTTATGGCCGCAGAGACAAGGATTAATGTCTGCTCAAGCTCAGCTGCACAAATGCTGAGTGGGCCTTGGGGCACTACTACGAGGCCCAGAAATTAAACTGAAGGCTTTCCCTAGGCGGGACAGTCTCAGGATGAAGGTTATGAAACTCCATTCCATTTAGCTTTTATAAGAAACTAGAAGGTGTGGCAGCATGACACATACACATGAGCTTTGGGGACACAGGCAATAGTGCAGCAAAACTAGGCTCAGGGCCAGGATACCCAGAAACCTGGCAAGAACAGTAGGACCTAGTGAGAAAGGCACCAATGCGGGAGTCCGCACAGGTTCTGTAGTTAGCGCCCACTTAGAGCCCTGTGCCTGGGAGGCTGAGTTGCACTTACAGAGGCCAGAGATGATCATGTTTTCTTACCTTAAGGTGCTTACAGGAAGAGCCACAAATATTAGAGGGGAAGGAGGCTGCATGAGAATGAAGAAGTTAATTAAATGATGCTAAAGAAAAATTGAAGAGTTCTAGAAACAAAGAGGATCTGAAGGAGGAAAACACACCCACAGACCTCCTCATGCTGGCGTGACCCTGGGTGACCCTGGACAATAAGCCCTTAGAGGTCAGAGGACACAGCTTCCTTCATTAGATGCACGGCACATTGCTAATGTTTGCTGGTTCTTGCCATTAATTAACTCCTTTTCAGTGTTACATGCCCATGACTTGGACAGTCTCAAGTTTAGCTCTTTCCATAAAAAATGGCACCACTTATAAACCAATTAATCAAAATTACCAGAGTAGCTTTCTGGTTTTTGTATGCTGCACTAAATATCTGCACTAGAAAAGCAACAACAACAAGATCCTCTGACATTTGCAACAAAGAATTTCTTTTTTTTTTTTTTTTAGTGAAAAGACAGGGAGCAACCTTAATGTCCTTCAGTAGGAACTGAATAAAAAATTAGAGTATCATCTCATAACCATGATTATTTAAACAGATTGAAATATGCAGTAAGTGGGAAATGAGTCCATGACATCTAATTCACAAGAAAATTTACAATAACTAGGATAATATTTATGCAGGAAAAGTGCACCTGAGCCCCCGACAGTGTGGCTCAGTTGATTAGAATGTTGTCCCGTAAACAAAAGGTCACAGGTCCAATTCCCGGCCAGGGCACAGGCCTAGATTGCAGGTTTTGTCCCCAGTGGGGGTGCATGGGATCGATGTTTCTGTCCCTCTCACTCCTTCCTCTCCCTCTAAAACTCAATAAACATGTCCTTGGGTGAGGATGAAAAAACAGAAATTATACTTTGTCATAATCACATAGTCAGTGCTGCAATTCCCATTAGAAATAAACTTATTCAAAATAATTTCTAAGTTATTAGGGAGTTCTTTTCTTCTTTGACAACAAATTTAACTCCAGTTATATTGGAATGTTATCTCCATGGTTGTTTTCATACCCAATCAACAATAAATACGAATATTTTTGTATTTTTAAACTTTTATCTAACCCATGATGCTAATGTGTACAATGTTTCAAAACTAAAGAAGCAAGTGGATTTTATTTGTTATACTAACATAACTATTTTTCTTGACAGAACAGGTGGCGCATGATCGTAAAACACGATGAATCAAACCCTGGTGACAGAGTTCTCGTTTGTGAGATGGACTGAGAGTCGGGTGCTGTCGAGGATTCACGCTGCATTCTTCTCACTGTTCTACCTCGTGGCCATGTGGGAGAATGTCATCATCATTTTCCTCACAGTTCTTGACCATCACCTCCACACCCCAATGTACTTCTTCCTCAGGCATCTGTCCTTCTTAGATCTTTGTCTCATTTCTGCCACAGTCCCCAAGTCCATCCTCAACTCTGTCACCTTCACTGACTCCATCTCTTTCCTGGGGTGTGCGGTACAGCTCTTCCTGGTGGTGCTGATGGCTGGGTCAGAGATCGGCATCCTCACAGCGATGTCCTATGACCGCTACGTTGCCATCTGCCACCCTCTGCATTACGAAGCCATCATAAGTAAAGGGACCTCTGTCCTTTTGATGGCTGTGTCCTGGCTTAATGGAGGGGCCCTGGGCATCTTGTACTCAACTGGGACATTTTCTCTGAAATTTTGTGGGTCCAATAAGATACAGCAGTTCTTCTGTGATGTCCCTGCCCTACTGAAGCTCACGTGTTCAGAACAGCATGTGACTATTCATGTAAGCGTGGCCATCGGTGTCTGTTATGCATTTTCATGTTTAGTTTGCATCGTGGTCTCCTATATGTGTATTTTCTCCACTGTGCTGAAGATCCCGACCAGGCAGAGGCAGTCCAAAGCCTTTTCTACCTGCCTGCCTCACCTCCTCGTTGTGAGCATGTTCCTTCTGACAGGCGCTGTTGCTTATTTAAAACCAGCATCCAACAAGCCCTCCCTTCTAGACTTGCTGGTATCTATCTTCTATTCTGTGGCGCCCCCAACCTTGAACCCTATGATCTACTGTCTGAGGAACAAGGATATTAAAGCGGCTCTAGGAAAAGTCCTGCGGATTGATAGAAATAGGAGAAAAGTTGCAGGTAGAAAGTAGAATTTCTTTTTGTTCCATGATGAACTAGCTGTTTGAAATTGTTAGTACTAGAGATAAATATACCACAGAGATTTGTCCACAGAGATTTGTCGGTGTTAAACTCAGGCTGTCAGTTTGAATAGGAAGGAAGTTTTTATGTATTTATTTATTTTTATTTTTTAATTTTTTAAAAGATTTTATTTATTTTTAGAGAGGGAAGGGAGGGAAAGAGAGAGAGAGAGAAACATCAATGTGCAGTTGCTGGAGTTCATGGCCTGCAACTCAGGCATGCGCCCTGACTGGGAATCGAACCTGTGATGCTTTGGTTTGCAACCCACGCTCAATCCACTGAGCTACACCAGCCAGGGCTGGAAGGAAGTTTTTTCCTTAGACTCTTTCACTTAGTTACACAGAAACTATGGAGCTTTTCTTCTCATAGCTTCCAGGATTTTGACTCTTGTCTGAGCTCCATATATGTGAGATTTGTATGAGGTTCTTATTCCTCCAACACTATTATGTTCCCTGGCATTTTCTCCATTTAGCAAATGTTTTAATAGCCTAGATTTTGCATCTATGTTTTATTTATTTAACCTTCTTTGAAATTCTCACCTAAAGATATGTTTTTAATTGATATTTTTTAGAGAGAGAGGAAGGGGAGAGAGAGAGAGAAGCATGGATGTGTTGTCTCCCATATATGCCTGACAGGGATCGAACCTGCAACCTTTTGGTGCACAGGATGAGGATGACACTCCAACCAACTGAGCCACTCAGCCAGGGCTTAACTTTCTTGATAGACTCGGATTTTCATTATTTGATGAAAATTATGAATTTAATTTAAAACAATGATTTTAACTTTGCAGTTTAAAAACATGTACATATTCAATTTTCTCATATGCTCCACTTATTTGAGAATGCATATTTGATTATTAATTTTACATGGTTACTCACATACTTAAGAAGATGGTTCTTTCACATGTTTGTTTGTTTTGATACAAGTCATGTTATTTTGGACTCAGATATTTTCCTGTTTGTTAAAATTTCCTTCCATCTAATGTCTTGGTTCCTGACATTGGGCTAATTGTTTTTAGAGTGCACTATGATCCATGAGAGATGATCGTCTGACAACTGCTTTTCTTACTGTGATAAATCCCACATCCTGCTTTTTCCAGATTTAATTATTATTTAAGATTTCCAATATCCTAAGTATTCTAAGTTATTTTCCATTTTTTTTCCTGCAGAAACACTCTGTCACTTTTATTTTCCTGCTCACTGCTTCCTCCACACACTCCCTTAATTGCATAAGATAGAAATGGGTGTTTGTTGGCCACCTTCACTGTGTCAGACACTTCAATGGACACGCTGCTAATGCTTCCAGCCAATGAGACGTGGCATGAGTGCAGTGAAACAGGTGACACAGCTGAGACTGAGGAAAGGTGGTGGGCATGTTTTCAGTTTTATTATATATTATGTATATTATATATGTATATATATTATGTATACATATACACATGCACATATATATTATGTATACATATATATTATGTATATTATGTATAATATATATACATAATATATATATGAGATATATATATATCTTATAAAAATATATAAAAAACATCTTGCCTTTAGAAATACCTTTCAAGTTCTGTAGGCTCATTATAATGTTTCTGAAACTTTGTTCATACCACCCTCCTCATGAAATCCTCTACTTGTCCAAATTATATCTCCAAGTGTAGCTTAAGTAGAGTCTGGCTACATGGAGCTATAAAAGCACTCATTTACACATTTACCAGTCTCTAACACCTGGCACATAGTTGATGGAAAGTGTTGAAATATATCTCCTAGTGAGCCTCATGCATAAATAAATTAGACAGAAAATAAACTGTAGATCTCTTCTAATAAGCAAATGGATGTGATACCCATGTGAAAAGTCCATTCCCAGAGTCTGATGGATCTTCATGGTTTAGGTCTCAGTGCTGAGCAAACAACAGCTCTGTCACAACTGCTCCTTCAACACACCCCTCATCTGGAGCAGTTCAGTTCAAATGCACCACAATCTCACCATCCCTTTTCCAGAAATGCACATTACATTGAGTGAGTATATCAATTTTCAAGTGAATTCCTATTACAGAGGCATTGAAATATTAAAAAAATGTTTATTTAACAATTAAGGACATGGAATAATGACCACATTTTAGGAGGAATCATAAAGAGTAGAAATACACACTTTGTGTGGTATCAGAGACTGTAGCCCCTTGCAAGCAAGGCCTTGAAAGAGACCTGTAAGTCTGGACTGGAATGTCAGGAATGCTTCAGGCAAAAGAACACTGTACCCCTTGAGGCTTGCTCTGCTCTGTATGGCCCTGTTGCCATGGATCAGATATCTAAGTCCAAAAGCAGGAGTGAACATCCTCATGCTCATCTCATGAACCACACCTTAACAACCATCTGGTGTCAGCATGTCTAACAGAGCCTGATCTGAGGCAGAGCTCTGTGTTCCTTCCATTGTTGTCCATAGATACTATCTGTTTACTTTAACTATGGCCTGTAGACACTGATTAATGAGCTTTGCAAGCACACTGTATACCCCTGTGCATACCAATCCCAATAAAAGCCATTTCAGAGAAAGGCTCAGGGCATTCTCCACTAGAGGGAATCACCACCCCCTTTCCTGCCAGAACAAGAGATTGTGTCTGGGACAACTCATTGGCATCCGTGGCCGGGAGTGCTCCACTGGACAGGGCTTCCCACATACAACCAAAGTTTGGAGCAGGGTGAGAAGTAGTACAAAGAAGTAGAACTGAGATGATTTCTCATGTTCTACACTGAGAGGAAAGAACTGTGATAAGTCATGGGCCTTTGGTGACACAGGTGACAGTGAAGAGCATATCACTTTGATGGTTGTGCTATGAAATCTTTCTCCATCCTCATGGTCCTCATTTACTTCGTGGAACTTTCATTACAATATATTTGCAGACAGTAGATGGAGATTCAGCACAGCCAATGAGAACCCTGCAAACTTATACTCATTTCTGTCTTGCCTTCCCACTCCTTTTTTTCCAAAACATTACCACCACAGTGACGATTCAGATGAGCATGAATGGAACTAGGATTTCCACCTCAGTTCAAAAGTAGCCCTTTATATCTGGAGGAAGAAATTGGTTTGCTTGTAATTTGAAACAAAACATGTATGTCACTTTTAGAAAGCTTAAAAATTTTTTATGGGCTTATGGAAGAGCCTGAATTTAGTATGGTGTAAATATTTATTATTTTTTGACATATTAAAATATTTATTTCAAAGACCTCCACAAGTAGGCAATTGAATCAAATATCCAGTGCTGGCCATTTCATTGCTGTCCAAGAAATGTGGGCTTCCATGGCCTGTAGGTAAAATGCCAGAGGTGATCAGTAGATAATACAAATAAATTAAGAACATTACAAGTATTTGCCATTTCAATCAACAAATTTGAAAAACTCATATGGAGGGATAATGATTTGGGACAGGATAGCTGGAAAAGCATACAAGTGAAAAGGACAAGGAAGAGACATAAAAATGCACAAAAGTTAAAAAATTCTTTGTAGAGTGAAAGGAGGTTATTAAATTAGAGGTAGGAATTCTGTCACCAGACATAGGCTTTAATGACATCTAGACCTGTACTCTCAAACATGGATATGTAGAATTTTTACATAGATTGGCACAGAAAAAAAAGTTGTGTGTGCATCAGTGGTTGGTTTCTCCACAATTTACCTTCTCCCTGATCCTGACCACCATTCCTCTCCACATAACAAGCTTCCTCACTTTTCCTTGAGGAAAAGTCCTAAAGTGTCCTGTGCCAATGAAAACTGAACAATCCAGATGGATGAAGCAAATTTTAACAAGTGTGGACCTGTCTTTGGTTTGACATGTGCTGAAAGGATGCATGCAGCTTTGGGTGGTTGCCAGCCATAAGACTGAAGACCACTAAGTCACCTGCCCAAACAGGTGTGGTACCACCAGATGCTCACTAGCAGGCTGAAAGACTGAAGGCTGGATCTGGCTTCCTTGGAACCTGAAGCTGCACTCCTCTCTTCATGTCATAACCCTCCAGGGTTCTCTGATGTCATCCTATATGCCCACTCCCTCCATGCAGCAGGCATCTTCTTCAATTCTTTTTTCTATACATTATTATGGCCACTCTTTTCTATTGGTCTAATTTCTTTTGTCACAAAAACTAAGCTCTGACTCATAAAATATTTTGCCTTTACCTGCTTTTGTTTCTGAAATATGCTTAAAGTGGTCACTTTGAAGAATACAGGCTGACAATGATTGCTTCTCTCTGCATCCCCGCATGACCATCCTACATCACTATACATCTGTGATTGACAAAGAGAAGGTTTTAGGATAAGTATTGCAGAAACAAAAACAATAAATTTACATCAATAATTACCTCATATACAATAAATCAATAAATAAACAGTCTGTTGCATGAAATAAAAAACTGAAGGCTGCCCTGGCTGGTATGGCTCAGTGGATTGAGTCCTGGCTTGAAAACCAAAGGGTTGCCAGTTTGATTCCCAGTCAGGGCACATGCCTTGGTTGCAGGCCAGGTCCCCAGTAGGAGGTGCTTGAGAGGCAACCACACATTGATCTTTCTCTTCCTCTCTATCTCCTTCCCTTTCCCTCTCTCTAAAAATAAAAAAAATTAAGATATTTTAAAAAACACTGAAGACTTTCTGTGAGTTACAAGTCTCTGGGTATTTTTTCTTCATTTTTAAGAGTTACATAGAGCAGTGCTCGCTTTGGCAGCACATATACTAAAACTGGAACAATACAGAGAAGATTAGCATGGCCCCTGCACAAGGATGGCACACAAATTCGTGAAGCGTTCCATATTTTTGAATGAAGAGGGATTAAGAGAAATGCAAGACAATGTGAAACATAATAATATCTATATAATAGGGATACCAGAAGGAGAAGAAGAAGAGCAAGGGATAGAAAACCTATGTGAAAAAGTAATGATGGAAAACTTCCCTAATTTGATGAGAGAAAAAGTCACACAAATCCAGGAAACACAGAGAGTCCCAATCAAGAGGAACCCAAAGAGGCCCCCCTCAAGACACATCATAATTAAAATGCCAAAATTTCAAGACAAAGAGAGAATATTAAAGGCAGCAAGGGAGAAACAAGAAGTAATATACAAGGGAGCCCCAATAAGGCTAGCAGCTGACTTCTCAATGGAAACGCTCCAAGCCAGAAGAGAATGGAAAGAAATATTCCAAGTAATGAGAACCAGAGGTCTTCAACCAAGGCTACTTTACCCAGCAAGGCTCTTAGTCAAGACAGAAGGCCAAATAAGAAGCTTCCCAGACAAAAGAAGTCTAAAAGAATACACCTTCACCAAACCAGCTCTTCAAGAGATGCTAAAGGGACTGCTTTAAGGAAAGGAAGGAAAAGGGGGAGAGGGAGAGGGAGAGAGAGAGAGAGAGAGAGAGAGAGAGGGAGAGAGCGAGCGAGCGAGAGAGAGAAATACAGGTATGTAAAGGGCAATGAATAAGTACCTATCAATAATAACCTTAAACGTAAATGGATTAAATGCACCAATCAAAAGACATAGAATAGCTGAATGGATAAGAAAGCATGACTCACACATATGCTTTTTACAAGAGACCCACCTCAGGATAAAAGATCTGCACAGGCTGAAAGTGAAGGGCTGGAAACAAATCTTCCAAGCAAAGGGACAGGAAAAAAAAAGCCGGGGTAGCAATACTCATATCAGACAAAATAGACTTCCAAAAAAGAACCATAAAGAGACATCCAGAAAATCACTTCATAATACTCAAGGGAAGAATCCACCAAGAAGACATAAATATTGTAAATATATATGCACCCAACATAGGAGCACCCAAATACATAAGGAAAATCTTAGAGGACTTCAAGAAAGATATTGACAGCAACACAATTATAGTGGGGGATTTTAACACCCCACTGTCAAAAAAGGACAGATCTTCCAAACAAAATATCAACAAAGATATTGTGGCATTGAACAATACCCTAGAGGAAATGGACTTAACTGATATATACAGAGCCCTCTATCCCAATGAAGCTAAATCCACATTCTTTTCAAATACACATGGAACATTTTCAAAGATAGACCACATGATAGTACACAAAACAAGCCTCAACAAATTCAAGAAAACTGAAATCATACCAAGCATTTTATCGGATCACAAGGGACTAAAACTAGAAACCAACCCCAAGGAAAAAACCAAAACACTAAAAAATCATGGAGAATAAATAGCATGCTATTAAACAATGAATGGGTTAAGAAAGAATGAAATTAGGGAAGAAATCAAAAAGTTTCTGGGAACAAATGAAAATGAACTCACAACAACCCAAAACTTATGGAACACAGCAAAGGCAGTCCTGAGAGGGAAGTTCATAGCGATACAGGCCTACCTAAAAAGGATAGAAACATTTCAAGCAAACAACCTAACCCTATGTCTACAAGAACTTGAGGAACAACAATAAAGATAGCCCAGAGTAAGTAGAAGGAAGGAAATAACCAAGATCAGAGCAGAACTAAATGACATAGAGACTAAAAGCACAATTCTAAGGATCAATGAATCCAGGAGCTGGTTCTTTGAAAAGACAAACAAAATTGACAAGCCTTTAAGCAGACTCATCAAGAAAAAAAGAGAGACGACCCCAATAACCACAATCAGAAATGAAAGAGTAGAGATTACAACTGATACCACAGAAATACAAAGGAATCACTACAAAGAACTGTACACCAAGAAATTTGAAAACCTAGCTGAAATGGACAAATTTTTAGAAAAATATAATTTTCCAAAACTCAATGAAGAAGAAGCAGAAAGCCTGAACAGACCAATAACAGCAAATAAAATTGAAGCAGTAATAAAAAAACTCCTGACACACAAAAGCCCTGGACTGCATGGTTTCACAGGAGAATTCTACAAAGCATTTAAGGATGAGCTAACCCCTATCCTTCACAGACTATTCCAAAAAATCCAAAAAGATGGAAGCATCCCAAAGTCTTTTTATGAGACTAGCATCATCTTAATCCCAAAACCAGACAAAGACACAACAAAGAAAGAAAACTTAAGGCCAATATTGCTGATGAACATAGATGCTAAAATCCTCAACAAAATATTGGCAAACCACATCCAACAATACACTAAAAAGATCATACACCATGACCAAGTAGGATTCATTCCAGGGATGCAAGGATGGTACAATATTAGCAAATCAGTAAATGTAATACATCACATAAACAAAATCAAAGACAAAAATCACATGATCATATCAATAGATACAGAAAGAGCATTTGATAAGGTACAGCACCCATTTATGATAAAAACACTCAGCAAAGTGGGAATAGAGGGAGCATTCCTCAACATAATAAAGGCCATATATGAGAGACCTATAGCCAACATCATACTCAATGGGCAAAAACTAAAAACTTTTCTACTAAGATCAGGAACAAGACAAGGCTGTCCACTTTCACCACTTCTATTCAATATAGTATTGGAAGTTTTAGCCAGTGATCAGACAAGAAAAGGAAACAAAAGGCATCCAAATAGGAAAGGAGGAATCAAAACTGTCATTGCTTGCAGATGACATGATAGTGTACATAGAAAATCCTATAGGCTCCACCAAAAAACCGCTCAATCTAATAAATGAATTTGGCAAAACCGCAGGATACAAAGTCAATATCCAGAAATCAAAGGCATTTTTGTACACCAAAAATGAAACAGCAGAAGCAGAAATCAAGAAAAAAATACCATTCAATATAGCAAAAAGAAAAATAAAATACCTAGGAATAAACCTAACCAAAGAAGTAAAAGACCTGCATCAGAAAACTGCATAACACGGAAGAAAGAAATCAAGGAAGACACAAACAAATGGAAACATATACCGTTCATGGATTGCAAGAATTAACACATCAAAATGTCCATAGTACCCAAAGCAATTTACACATTTAATGCAATACCTATTAAAGTACCAATGGCATATTTCACAGACATAGAACAAACACTTCAAAAATTTATATGGAACCATAAATGACCCAAAATAGCTGCTGCAATTCTGAGAAAGAAAAGTAGGAGGGATCACAATACCTGATACTAAACTGTATTACAAGGTCACTGTAATCAAAACAGCCTGGTACTGGCATAAAAACAGGCACATGGATCAATGGAACAGAACAGAGAGCCCAGAAATAAACCCAAGTCTCTATGGTCAATTAATATTTGACAAAGGGGGCAACATAAAATGGGGTAAAAATAGCCTCTTCAACAAATGGTGTTGGGAGAACTGGACAGCTACATGCAAAAAAATGAAGCTCAAGCCCCAACTTACACCATACACAAAAATAAACTCAAGGTGGCCCTGGCTGGTGTAGCTCAGTAGATTGAGTGTGGGCTGCGAACCAAAGTGTCACAGGTTCAATTCCCAGCCAGGGTACATGCCTGGGTTGCAGGCCATAAGCTCCAGCAAACACACATTGATGTTTCTCTCTCTCTCTCTCTCTCTCCCTCCTCTCTCTCTCTCTCTCTCTCTCTCTCTCTCTCTCTCTCTCTCTCTCTCTCTCTCTCTCTCCCCCTTCCCTTTCTAAAAATAAATGAATAAAATCTTTTAAAAAATTAAAAAAATAAACTCAAGGTGGATAAAAGATTTAAATATAAACTGTGACACCATTAAAATCCTAGAGGAGAACATAGGCAGGAAAATCTCATATATTTCATGCAGCAAAATTTTTAATGACATGTCCCCTAGAGCAAGGGACATAAAGGAAAGAATAAATAAATGGGATCTCATCAAAATAAAAAGTTTTTGCACGGCTAAAGAAAACAGTATTAAAATAAAAAGAGAACCAACTGTATGGGAAAACATATTTGCCAATGATACCTCAGACAAGGGCTTAATCTCCAAAATACATAAAGAACTTACACGACTCTACTCTAAGAAGACAAGCAACCCAATTAAAAAATGGGCAAAGGACTTGAACAGACACTTCTCCAAGGAGGACATACAGAGGATCCAGAGACACATGAAAAGATGCTCAATATCACTAGCTATGAGAGATGCAAATTAAAACCACAATGAGATACCACTTCACACCAGTCAGAATGGCCATCATAAACAAAGCAACAAACAAGTGCTGGAGAGGTTGTGGAGAAAAGGGAACCCTACTGCACTGTTGGTGGGACTGTAGACTGGTACAACCACTATGGAAAGCAGTATGGAACTTGCTCAGAAAACTAAAAATGGATATACCTTTTGACCCAGCAGTGGAATTGCTGGGTCTTATTATATCATAAGAACCCTGAAACACCAATCCAAAAGAACCTATGCACCCCAGCGTTCATAGCAGTACAATTTACAATAGTCAAGTGCTGGAAGCATCCTAGGTGCCCATCAGTAAATGAATGGATCAAAAAATTATGGTACATTTACACAATGGAATTCTATGCAGCAGAAAGGAGCTCCTATCCTTTGCAACAGCATGGATGGAGCTGGAAAGCATTATGCTAAGTGAAATAAGCCAGGCAGTGAAAGACAAATACCATGTGATCTCACCTTTAACAGGAACCTAAACAACAAAACAAACAAATAAGCAAAATATAGCCAAAGACACTGAAATAAAGAACAGTCTGACAGTGACCAGAGGGGAAAGGGGAGGGAATTTCAGGGGAGAACGGGAAGGGTTTATAGGAACAAATATAAAGGACACACGGACAAAAACTAGGGGAGGCGGAAATGGGAGGGAGGTGGGGAGGGATGGGTGGGTGGGCTGGGATGGGAGTAAAGGACAGAAAACTGTACTTGAAAAGAGAAAATTAAAATAAAAAGAGTTACATAGAGCATATAATATATATAGCCATGCATTTGCATAAATAATGCAAAACTTTTTATGGTTCCTCTGAATGACACATTATATGCCTGTATATGCATATGCATTTATATATGTTATTATGCATGGATACATATTCATAAATGGAAATATAGATAAAGAGATCACATAAAATTTTACTTACATAATCTTTCATCTTGAAAAGAATGAAGAGAAATGATCGCATAGGAGATTAACTTCTTAAAAATAGTCACTTGAATAACTTGTAATAACACATTCTGTTAAGGCAAAGAGGAGAATTTGAAGATCGTGGTAAATATGACCTAGATCATAAAACTCTAAACTGACTGGACAGGTGACTTATCAGAATGATAGTTTGAACTAGAGTCCAGTGGGTGTGATGGCAATCCAGATTAATTAAATATGCATTGAATGTGAAGAGGTCTAACTGGGTAATGTTTTATAAGACATGAGATATTTCTGTATGTTCTGTATATATGAACTGCTGGATTGTTTCCACTTTGGGACAATTAAAGATACTGACACTCCTGTTGCAAATGTACATTGGTCTTTTTTAAAACTTAGGTATAATTAACATACAGCATATTGGTTTCAGACATACAACATAATGATTTGATATTTGCATATGTTCTGAAATGATTGCCATAAGTCTAATTAAGATCTATCACCACATAGAATTTTTTTTCTTCTCATAAGGGAATTTAAGGTCTACTGACTCTAAGCAATTTTTATATTTATTTGTGTTTTTTTACATTACAACAGAGGTCCCCCATTTCCCTCACTTTGCCCTCCTCCACAGAGCCTCCACCCTCCACCAGGCCTTCACCACATTGTTTTCTGTGTCCATGGGATATGCAAATATGCATATATGTTCTTGGGCTAATTTCTTCTAGTCCCCTCCCCACTGCCTCTCCCTTCTGAGATGTCATTCTGTTCCATGTATTCATGCCTCTGGTTTTATTTTGTTGGTTTATTTTGTTCATTATATTCCACATATAAGTCAGATCATATGCTATTTGTCTTACTCTGACTGGCTTATTTCACTTAGCACACTATTCTCCACGTCCATTGAAGACTTAAATATAAGTTGCAAAATCATAAAAATCCTAGAAGAAAGCATAGGCATTAAAATTTCAGTCACCTTGCATGGCAATATTTTTTGCCGAAACTTAGATTTTACATCTCCTAGGGCAAGGGAAACAAAAGAAATAATAAACCGTTGAAACTACTTCAAATTAAAATGCTTCTGCACAGCAAAAGAAACCATCAACAAAATAAGAAGGGAACCCAATTATATGGGAGAATATATTCACCAATGATACATTTGATAAGCAGTTAATTTGCAAAATATATAAAGGACTTACACAATTCAACACCAGGAAGACAAACAATCCAATTAAAAAATGGGCAAAGGGACTTCTGGCCAAGATGGAGGCATAGGTAGGCACACTGTGCCTCCTCGCACAACCAAAAGAAGGACAACAATAAATTTAAAAAACAAAAACAACCAAAACTGATAGAAAATCGAACTGTATGGAAGTCCAACAACTAAGGAGTTGAAGAAGAAACATCCATTCAGATGGTAAGGGGGGCAGAGATGGGTGGAGAGGACTCACCGCAGGGCAGCAGCTGGTGGGTAAGGGGAGGCAGCAGATTGCAGACTGGACGGCCCCACATTTGTGTGCAGATTAACTGGGAGGAACCACTGGGGAGCAAGACAGACCCACAACCCAGGGTTCCAGAAGGAAAATAAGTCCTCAAACCTCTGATTGAAAACACCTGTGGGGGTTGAGGCACCCACAGGAGAAACTCCCAGCCTCACAGGGGAGTTGGTTGGAGACTCACAGGGTCCTAAAATGTACACAAACCCACTCACCCAGGAATCAGCACCAGAAGGGCCCACTTTGCTTGTGGGTAGCAGGGGAAGTGACTGAAATCTGGTGGAGAGTGGAACAAGCAGCATTGTTTGCTCTCAGACCCTCTCCTACGTATGGTGTCACAATGTGGCAACCTGAGTTGCCCCACCCTGGTGAAAACCTAAGTCTCCACCCCTTAACTATGTAACAGGCCTGCTGAGACAACAACAAAATGGCCCAAATGAAAGATCAGATCAAAGCTCCAGAAAAAATACAAATAAGTGACGAAGAGATAGCCAACCTATCAGATGCACAATTCAGTGATGGGAAGGAAACTGGGACTGAAATCAATGGTGTGGACCAGAAGAAAGAAATATTCAACCAGAACAGAATGAAGAAACAAGAATTAAAAAAAAATGAGAGGCTTAGGAACCTGCAGGACATGTTTAAACATTCCAATATCCGAATCATCAGGGTGCCAGAAGGAGAAGAGGAAGACCAAGAAATTGGAAACTTATTTGAACAAATAATGAAGGAGAACTTCCCCAATCTGGTGAAGGAAATAGACTTTCAGGAAGTCCAGGAAGCTCAGAGAGTCCCAAAGAAGTTGGACCCATGGAGGAACACACCAAGGCACATCATAATTACATTACCCAAGATTAAAGAGGAGAGAATCTTAAAAGTAGGAAGAGAAAAGGAAACAGTTACCTACAAAGGAGTTCCCATTAGACTGTCAGCTGATTTCTCAAAAGAAACCTTAGACGCCAGAAGGGGCTAGAAAGAAGTATTCCAAGTCATTAAAGGCAAGGACCTACATCCCAGATGACTCTATTCAGCAAAGCTACCATTTAGAATGGAAGGATAGATAAAGTGCTTCCCAGATAAGGTCAAGTTAAAGGAGCTCATCATCACCCAGCCCTTATTATATGAAATGTTAAAGAGACTTATCTAAGAAAAAAAGATAAAAAATATGAAGAGTAAAATGACAACAAACTCATTTAACAACTGAATTAACAACCAAACAGCTATTAACAATCAAATCTAAAACAAAAACAAATACAAAAACAAACTAAGGAAACAACTAGAACAGGAACAGAATCACAGAAATGGAGGTCACATGGAGGGTTATCAGTGGGAAAGTGAGTGGGGAGAGAGGGGGAAAAGGTACAGAGAATAAGTAGCATAAATGGTAGGTAGAAGATAGACAGGGGGAGGTTAAGAATAGTATAGGAAATGTAAAAGCCAAAGAACATATATATGACCCATGGACATCAACTAAGCCAGGGGGGTGTAATGTGGGTGGGAGGGGTGTGCAGGGAGGAGGGAAATAAAGGGGGGAAAATGGGACAACTGTAATGGCATAATCAATAAAATATATTAATAAAAAATTAAAAATGGGCAAAGGACTTGAATAGACACTTCTCCGAAGAGGACATACAGATGGCCCATAGACACGTGAAAAAATACTTATCACTAACCACCCATGTAGTATTCCATTGTGTAAATGTACCACATATTTTTCAATTCATCTACCGATGGGCACTTGGGCCAGATTTTGGCTAATGTAAATAATGCTGCTAGGAACATAGGGGTGCATATATTCTTTTGAAATGTTGTTTTAGATTCTTAGGATATATTTCCAAAAGTGAAATTGCTGGGTCAAAGGGAAAGAGGAAACTCCATACTGTTTAATTTTTTGAGGAAACTCCATACTGTTTTCCACAATGGCTGCAGCACTCTACACTTGACTGCTTATGGGATGTATCATTGGAGAGTATCTTCTGTCCACTTCTGGGTATATACCCGAAGAAGCCCAAAACATTAATTCAGAATATGTGCACCCCTATGTTCATTGCAGCATTATTTACAATAGCTAAGATATGGAAGCAGCCCAAGTGCCCATGGATAGACAAGTGAATAAAAATGTGGTGCATGCATACAATGAAATATGACTCACTTATAAAAAATGAAATCTTACAATTTGCAACAACATGGATGGACCTAGAGGGTATTGAGTGAAATAAGTAAGTCAGAGAAAGACAAGTACCACATGATTGAATGTGGACTCTAAAGAACAAAATAAATGAACAACAGTAACAGAAGCATAAGAAGGGGCATTGTGGGCTGGGTGGAGAAGATGGAAGGGTTAAGTACAAAGTGGTAGTTACAAAATAATTATGCAAATGTGAAGTACAGCACAGGGAATATAATCAATAATATTTTAATAACTGTGTACCATGCCAGATGGGTACTTTACACATCAGGGAGACTACTCTGTAAACTACATGATTGTCTAACCAATATGCTATACATGTAGAACTAATATAAAATAATAATGTGAACTATAAATGAAAAATAAAGTTTAAAAGTTATGAAAAACAATAGGCAAGTAGATAAACAAAATGTGGTATATACATGCAATGAAATATTATTAGCCTTAAAAAGGAATTCTGATACATGCTACAACATCGACGAACCCTGGAAACACCATCCTCAGTGAAATAAGCCACGCGCAAAAGGACATATACTGTATGATTCCATATATATGAGGTTAACTAGGAATAGTTAAGTTTATAGATACAGAGAGTATAATGGTGGTCATCATGGCCTGAAGGGAGGGGTAATGGGTATTATTTGATGGGTAAAGAGTTTCAGTTTGGGTTGATGAAAAATTCTGAAGATGGGTACTGGTGATGGTTGTAAAACAATATAATTGTATTTAGTGCCACTGAACTGGACACTTAAGGATGGTTAAGATATTAAACTTTGTTACATATATATTAGTATGATAAAAGAGTTATAGAAAAACATGCATGGGACTGACTGGGTGCCAATTCAAACCCAAATATACACATGGAGACACCAAGAAATCGGAGTCTTTTTGGCCAGTGGGCAAGCCATTGTCTTCCCCCTACTCAGACAGAAAGGAGAACTTGTTCTGGGCCTCATGCTACCATGGAGAGTAGCCCTTTGTGGTAAAGATGACTCTGGGCATGTCTCACAACGGTTATCCTTTCCTTGCCAGAACCCTGAGGGGGTATTTTTCAGGTCACCACCACGTAAATATGAAGGGATTTCAGAGCTAATGGAGATGGAAATGGGAGATCCATTAAAACTGTGGCCCCCAAGAATTTCTCCCTTTCAAGTTAGTTCTCACTCAACCTTTAGCAATTCAACAAAATTAATGTTTACACATTTGTATTAGGTTATTACTACAGTGGCTTCTATTCCAGCTAAGCAGATCTTGACTGTCTTCTGGGTGTGCCCATCTCTCCAGATTTCAGGGTTTCAGTGTACCCAGCAGCTTCAGTTCTCAAGAAGATAAAAGCAATTGATTTTCAGCTGTCCAGATTTTTCTCATTGTCAGGAGTGATGACTTCCATGCTGTTTACATGTTGTAGCTAAAACTGGAAGTCCAACCAAGTTTTTGAATGCTGGAGAATTGAAGATTATTTAATGCAAACCAAATCACAAAACCCTTTAACTGCTTAAATGTTTAAATGCTGAATAAGTTACAGCAGTATCAACAGAAAGGATATCACATGTCTGTACAGAATTATGCAAAAATTCAAAATATGGGTAGGACCACCAACACATTCCATAAAATCCTCTAGATTTTATTTCAACTTTGAATAAATGGTTTGGACTTTTGCACATTCATTAAAATTTGCATTTGCATACTTTACCCAAATCAGGGCATTTTCCTCATTAACTCAACTCAATAAGTAACTTTCTGCAAAAAATATGTATATTGTTTCTGATGTTTTATCTGAAAGGGATTTTACTTGCAAGTCTTCTAAGCAAGACTCTTTCATGAGAAAAAGTACACAAGCAAAAGGAAATTTTTTCTGCATTGTATCACTTACAGCTTGTTTTAAGTTATAAAAGCATAAGGCACTTTAGAGCTTTAATAATTTCTGTAATAAGTTAGCTAACAAGTTTTATATCATTGCAATATTTTACCCTAGCACTTTAAAATTCATTTGCAATTTTAGAATTAGAAAATACTCCTGCAGCATTTAAGGAAGAGCCAACCCCTATCCTTCACAGAGTAGAAAATACTCCTGGTATATTTGGTGAGTATTCTGTGAAAAAATTTATGGTGATGAAAATGATGGTGATGAGATACAGTATGGACAACAATTACAACTTCTGCCATGATTATTTTCATTTACAGCTTTTAATCAGAACATTTATAACTTTGTATCTTTATAGTTGAGTTAATCACCTATCTCAGTTTTAATGGTTAATACTCATCTATTCTGATTTATATCAACTTTCCATATTTTTTGATATTGAATGTTTCATACTGCAGCTTTGAAAGGTCTTTTTCTCATGTAAACTGCTATTGATTCTATCTGATGTGTTCATTTGTTATTGTATTCATTTCAGCTTCATCCCCTTTTATGGCTTCTCTGTGTATGTTCTCCTTGAAACGATCTGCTGTTCCCAAGTTCATTGAGCATCCATATAATCAGTGTTTTGAACTCCACATTTTGTACATTGCTTGCCTTTACTTTGCTTAGTCCTTTCTAAAGTTTTGCTTTGTCCATTCATTTGGGATATTCGTTTGTGGGGAACCAAGCCCCCAGGAAGGGGTCAAGAGTTAGGGTCCTGCATTGTGAGAATGATGCTTGGGCCTGTTCCTTGGCCTCGGGGGAGGTGACCTGACATTACCCCGGCCTTGTTTGTTATCGGATTGTTCCCAAGAGAAGGACAGGGAGGTGCCGGAGCCTTGGGGGCGATGCGTCGTGTCCTTGGAGTTAATCTAAACCAGGATGTTCTGTACGTGACCTGAAGGGGTGTGTAAACTTTCTTGAACAAAGACTCTCATTGAGTAGCAAGCATTCTATTTTTAGAACATCTCACTATATAATGACAGGAGTTTTCAATAAACTTGCCTTTTGCCACCAGAGCAACTGGTCGCTCTCTCTTTTCAGTCCGTCACTGCGCGTCTCGAACCCACTGCCTCGCTGGCCGCGGCAAGTGGCGCCCGAACAGGGACCGGAACCAGAGGTCTTCGGGGGACCACCAGAGTCCTGAGATTGACGACAGCAGAGCCTGACAGGACCGCTGCTACAGGGGCCCAGTAAGTATACGAAAGAAAAAGAAAAACGAAAGTAGCAGGGAGTAGACGAAGAGAGCTAATAAAAATGGGGGTTTCACTTTCTACCGAGAGGGAACTCTTTGAGCAGGTATTGTGTTCCCTATTGAGGGGACGGGGAATTTCCACGTCGAAAGGGCAAATCCATCACTTTGTAGATTTCATTCAGCAGATCTGCCCGTGGTTTCCGGAAGAAGGGACTATAAATATAGATACGTGGAAGAAAGTGGGGGGAGCGCATCAAAGAGCATTATCAAACTAATGGTCCTGAGAAGACACCTGTAGATGCGTTCTCTCTTTGGTCTCTTGTTCGAGACTGCTTAAGGGGGGGATTCTGAGCTTGCCAAGTGGGAGCGCAGCACGCGGGGCAGTCTCCGTGCTGCTCGCTCGGCGGAGAATCTATATTCCCCACCACCTCCGCCCGACCGCACCCCCCTAAAATGGGAACCGCCGAACTATGATCAGTCAGAAGTGAACTTATCGGAGAAATCGCGGGTTCCCGGTCCAGCAGAAGTTGATTGGGGGGGGGGACCTTGCTGAGCAGACAGCATCATGTCGCCCCCCTCAGGAGGTGTTCCTCGCCTCGGCCGAGGATGAGAAGCCGGCCGGCAAGGCGGATCCAACCCTGAAAGAATTATTGTCTGTGCTTAAAGAATTAAGGGATGAGCGAGTTCAAAGGGTTAATAAGCAGGAGGTTCAAATGCCCCCAGTCTCAGCTCCCTCTCCTCCGGACCCCCTGTTTGCCACTGGGGTGCCGCTCATAGCCCGTGTAGGGACATCGGCTTAACCCTCCACCAGGATTTATCAGGCACAGTTCTCCGTTACAATTAGCATTGCAACAGGCGCGCTAAGCGGGGGACCCCCTTGAGGGATTCCCGCAGTCTCAATTGTTTCCCGTTATTAGAAGGCAGGGGCAGAATGATCAGGGAGAGGTGGTTGACATTCGTGATTATGAGCCCATTTCCTATAAGGCATTAAAGGAGCTTAAGTTAGCCTGTGCCCAATACGGAGCTACTGCTCCTTTCACTATTGCTACCATGGAGGCTATTGCTGGGAATGTCTTACCTCCTCATGACTGGAAGACCATATGTAAGGCGGTATTGGCAGGGGGAGACTACCTTTTATGGCTGACGGAGTATTATGAGCAGTGTGTAGGCTATGCAGGAACAGACGCAGCTCACCGGGATAACCTTACTGCAGAACAATTGCAGGGGGGCAGGGGAATATTCAGGTGCTGAACGCCAATTGTTATACCCGGCGTCGGCATATGATTTCATCAGATGGGCTGCTACTGCGGCCTGGAAGAGACTACCTAAGTCAGGAGTCCGAAGAGAGGAGCTCTCTAAAATTCGGCAGGGGCCTGATGAGCCATTCCAAGATTTTGTAGCTCGGCTCTTGACGGCCACTCAGCGGATCATTGGAGACGCTGACGCTGCGTCCCATAGTAGCCAAGGAGATGGCTTTTGAAAATGCCAATACCGCCTGCCAGGCTGCCATGAGACCGTGGAAGGGTCGCGCTACCTTAAATGATTATATCAAGTTGTGCGCTGACATTGGGCCTGGGTATGTTCAGGGCCTTACTATAGCTGCAGCCTTAAAGGGACAAACAGTTAATGAGTTCTTGGCTTCTAGAAGAGACAACAAGAGAAGGAAGCCCGGACCGCCTGGGAGCTGCTATAATTGTGGGAAGCTCGGCCACATTGCTCGGCAATGCAGAGGAGGTACCCCTCAGAATTCAGGTTCCGCACAGCCAGCTTCGGCCCGGGCTCCTAGTTTATGTGCCCCGATGCAAAAGAGGCAATCATTGGGCCAATGAGTGTCATTCCAAGAGAGATAGAGGGGGAACATCCTCCCGTCACAGGGAAACGGGAGGAGGGGGCCAGCCTCGGGCCCCCGCAGCAAATATACGGGGCAATGAGCAATCCCGTGCTGGATTCACCTCCAGTATCCAGCAGCCAGACATTTCCCAGCTTAAGCGAGCCACCCCAGGGAGCGCCGGCTTGGACCTCTGCCTCTCCCAGCATGTAACCTTGACCCCTGAGATGGGCATGCAGGCTCTACCTACTGGCACATATGGGCCTTTGCCAGAGGGGCACGGTCGGGTTACTTTTAGGAAGAAGCGGTTTTACCATGAGGGGACTTTTTTGTAGCTCCTGGAATAATCGATTCTGATTATACGGGAGAAATAAAGGTTATGGCAAAAAACAGAAAAAGTGATTATTAACCTACCCTCTGGCACCAGGATTGGGCAACTTGTTCTGCTTCCTTATCAAACTTTTGGACAGCCCTCCCTACAGGAGAAGGGCCGTGGATCCTCTGGATTTGGATCCACTGATGTATTTTTGATGAGGGCCATTAAATTAGACCGACCGGAGTGTCAGCTCCGAATCAATGGAAAGGACTTTAGAGGCATTTTAGACACTGGAGCCGATGTATCGGTAATCTCTCTAAAGCACTGGCCTGAATCTTGGCCTATGCACCCAACTACTACTACCCTCCAGGGGGTTGGACAATCCTCCTCCCCCTACCAGAGTGCCTCCTTGCTTAATTGGTCTCATGAGGAAGGCTCCTCTGGGACCTTCCAGCCTTTCATTCTTCCCCCATCTTCCAGTGAATTTATGGGGAAGAGATGTTATGGAAGGTATGGGCTTAGTTTTGTGGCAACCAGGAACCCCGTTACAGTCTTTTTTCTTAGCGGCCACGGTCTCTCCTGCTTCATATGCGGATCCTATAGCATGGAAGGATAATACACCCATATGGGTAGATCAGTGGCCGCTTTCCAAAGAGAAACTTTCTGCCGCGCAACGGCTGGTGCAGGAGCAGCTAGCGGCTGACCATATTGAACCTTCTACTTCCCCCTGGAACTCGCCTATCTTTGTCATTAAGAAAAAAATCAGGGAAGTGGAGACTTTTGCAAGATTTAAGAAAAGTGAATGCCTCCATGCACCCTATGGGGGGCCTTGCAACCTGGTCTGCCTTCGCCCGCCGGGATTCCCCGGGCACTTATAAAATTGTCATTGATCTCAAAGATTGCTTTTACACGATCCCGTTGTCCCCTGTCGATTGCCCTCGCTTTGCTTTTAGTGTTCCGACCATTAACCTTCAAGAGCCCATGAAACGTTATCAGTGGAAAGTTCTCCCACAGGGCATGGCTAATAGCCCGACCTTATGCCAAAAATTTGTCCAACAGGCGATTCAAGTCACTCGAGAACGATTTCCTGATACTCTGATTATTCACTATATGGACGATATCCTCCTTGCACATGCTGAAGAACGGCGTTTACTTGATACCTTTTCTCACATGCAACAGGCTCTTCATTCTTCAGGGCTCCAGATTGCAAGCGATAAAGTCCAGACTGCCTATCCCTACTCCTACTTGGGATTCCAGTTAAAACCCTCCCTTTTTACCCCTCAAAAAAATAACCATCAATACGTCCTCTCTCCAAACATTACATGATTTTCAGACATTCCTAGGTGAGTTAAATTGGTTGCGACCAGCTCTAAAATTGACTACCGGAGATCTCAAACCTTTATTTAATATCCTTAATGGAGACTCTAACCCTTCTTCCTCTAGATCCTTGACCCCGGAAGCTAAACAAGCTCTCCAGCTGGTCTCTCGAGCCCTACAGGAAGCGCAGTTGACCTACTGTGACGTCACTCGGCCCTGGCAGTTAATTATCATTCCCACCTCGCTGACACCAACGGGCGTTCTCTACCAACAGGGTGTTTTGCAATGGCTCCATGGCTCTGCCACCCCGCGGAAAGCCCTTCTTTCCTACCCTACCCTGGTGGCGGAGCGCGTTCAGCAAGGCCGTAAATTATCTATACAAGTCCTAGGCAGGGATCCTCCCACAATTATTATCCCCTATACTGCAGAGCAATATTCTTGGTTGATGAATTTTAATGACTCCTTTACTCTTGCCTTTGAAGGGTTTGCAGGTGAAATAGCTCATCACCTCCCGCATGACAAGATTCTACAGTTCGCGCACGTTGCCTCTTTCATTTTTCCTAAGGTTGTCGTCAGTGACCCCATCGCAGGAGCCATTTCTCTCTTCACTGACGGCTCCTCTAATGGCAGAGCATCTTTAGTTACTCCTGATAAAACTTATGTATGGTCCACCTCCTTTTCATCTGCACAGGAAGTTGAGCTCTATGCAGTGTCCCGCGCGTTAGAGCTTTTTCAGCAAGCAATCAATCTTTACACTGACAGTCAATATATCGTTCGTGCCTTATCTGTCCTTGAAACAGTCCCTCTGATCCATACTCACAACCCTACTATTTTCCAATTATTCCTTACAATTCAATCCCTCCTTCAATCTCGTTCTTCCCCTTGTTTTGTCGGACATATTCGAGGTCACTCCCGGCTCCCTGGTCCTCTTACGCAAGGTAATCATTTTGCTGATCTTCATACACAAGTCTATCTGTCAGAGGTACAGCAAGCTACGGATTCTCATGCCCTTCACCATCAGTCAGCCCGCTCGTTACGATATCAATTCCGCTTGACCAGGGATGCTGCACGACAGATTGTCAAGTCATGCTCTTCCTGTGCTCCCTTATCCCCTGTTCCTCATTTTGGCGTCAACCCTAGGGGCCTTCGCCCTAACGATCTCTGGCAGATGGATGTAACCCACCTTCCCTCCTTCGGAAAACTTCAATATTTGCATGTTACGATTGACACCTGTTCTCATTTTTTTATGCGCTACACCCCTTCCCGGCGAAAATACCCGTAACGTTATTCTTCACCTCCTTTCCTGTTTTGCCATTTTAGGAACCCCTCGTGTACTGAAAACTGATAATGCTCCCGCCTATACCAGCCGTACTTTTCACAATTTTTGTCTCTCTTTTCGAATTATTCACAAAACCGGTATCCCTTATAATCCACAGGGCCAAGGGCTTGTTGAACGCGCCCATCTTACTTTGAAACACCAGCTTACTAAACTAAAAGGGGGGAGATGGTATGATCCTCGGTCCCCGAAGTTACTGTTAGCCCATTCTCTTTTCGTTTTAAATTTCCTCACTCTAGATACCGAGGGGCACTCTGCAGCTGACCGTCATTGGAGCCCACGTATGAGTCAATACCCACAAGTTTATTGGAGAGATCCCATTGACGGGTCACGCCATGGCCCAGACCCAGTATTAGTATGGGGGAAGAGGGTATGTGTGTGTTTTTTCCTACAGACGCTGAGGCTCCTCGTTGGCTGCCTGAACGCTGTGTTCGTCATGCCCAAGAGCAAAATTCGCAAGCTGACGAGAAGGATGGAGAAGATGTCGCTGACGACACAGCCTCGGATCAGGAGGCCGGAGAAGAAGCTGCGCCGGCTGGCGCTGTTACTTAGCCTTATCTGGCTCTTGAGGCTGTCGGTGAGCGCGGAGGTGTATTGGGCTTTCGTCCCGAACCCCCCTGTCATGCACCCAGTCACTTGGGAAGACAACGAGTTCATTCCAGTTTATGTCAATAACACCCAGGTACTGGGCACCCCTTCCGTCGGACATGTGATACCAGTGAGTGCGATGGTCAATTATTCAGGCATATCTACGACGCAGCCGCTTTGCTTCTCCACCTCTCTGGCAAACTGTACTCTTATTCAGAGGTATGAGGACTGGGACAGTGACTTTAGTAATGGGACTCACTGGGGGTGTTGATATGCTGTATTTGAAACGCAACAATACCTCCGCCACGATTGGCGTAGGAACTCCCCCCTGCTGACATTCCAACTTGCAGAAGTCGGACCCCATCGCCCAGCCAATGGGGACCGGCCTGGAGGATTTGCCATCTCAATCAAACAGTTTGCGACCAAGGGGTTTGTGACTGGAGTGACTTTCGCAACGGCTCGTTGCGGCCTCAAAATCTTCTCTACGGAATTTGGACCAAAAACAATAGAACCTATCAGACTATGTTGTGGAAAGCTGTGGCCTCTCTTCAGTATATTACCGTAGCAAAGAGAGCGGTCCAGTGGATGCACATAGGAGCTCAGGACGCCATCTCTTGGTCTGGAAATCAGAAGAATGTTTCTGTGATAGCTTGTGTACCCGACCCTTTCGCGTTCATTGCTGGAGACTTGCAGGTCTCTCATAATACTGTATATAACCTAACCTGTGATCAGTGCTATCTAACTAACTGCCTTAATCTATCTATGAATGTTAGTTCATTTGCTGTATTGAAACAACCTTCTTTTGCCTTTGTACCTGTTAACCTTTCCACCCCTTGGTATGGGGACCCTGGTTTTGCTATCATCCAAAAGGTTAATGACTTAATGTTGGCCCGCACAAAACGGTTCGTAGGAATGCTCATTACAGGAATATCTGCCTTAATTGCCCTTATAGCTACGGCCGCCACCGCCACCATAGTACTAACAGAAGAGGTTCAGACCGCGGACTTCGTTAACGAGCTAGCTCGCAATGTGTCTGTTGCATTTCAGACCCAAGAGGAATGGGATCGAAAAATAGAGCAGAAGTTGAATGCTCTGTACGATACCGTAAGGGTTGTCGGAGAGGAACTGAACTCTCTCGAGGTCCGCTCCTCTCTAAAATGTCACTTTCAATACTCACATATTTGTGTTACCCCGTTTCCTTACAATTCTTCTCGATTCCCTTGGGATAAGGTGCGGAATCACCTGACGGGAATCTGGCATGATTGTAACACTTCTTTGGACCTCGCCACCTTGCACAAAGAGATACAGGATCTAGTCAATGCCCCCCCATTGGACGTCGACATTGCTCGAGATGCCGAAAAATTCTTTAACACTTTAGCCGGTTATTTTCCCTCCATTCACCAACTCTTGTACAATTGGCTAGGAACCGGAGTCGTTGTCCTTATCTTACTGCTTTGTCTTCCGTGCATTTTGCGATATCTACTTGGGCACATCCAAAATCTATACCTCGATTTAAAAAGACAAAGATTGGATTATAAAAGTCATGAGGCACCTATTGCCTTGTCCTAAACAAGAAAGGGGGAGATGTGGGGAACCAAGCCCCCAGGAAGGGGTCAAGAGTTAGGGTCCTGCATTGTGAGAATGATGCTTGGGCCTGTTCCTTGGCCTCGGGGGAGGTGACCTGACATTACCCCGGCCTTGTTTGTTATCGGATTGTTCCCAAGAGAAGGACAGGGAGGTGCCGGAGCCTTGGGGCGATGCGTCGTGTCCTTGGAGTTAATCTAAACCAGGATGTTCTGTACGTGACCTGAAGGGGTGTGTAAACTTTCTTGAACAAAGACTCTCATTGCGTAGCAAGCATTCTATTTTTAGAACATCTCACTATATAATGACAGGAGTTTTCAATAAACTTGCCTTTTGCCACCAGAGCAACTGGTCGCTCTCTCTTTTCAGTCCGTCACTGCGCGTCTCGAACCCACTGCCTCGCTGGCCGCGGCATTCGTTTCTCATTTTGGCTGCCTCTCTCTATTTGTTTCTATGTGTTAGGTAGATCTGCTGTCTCCCAGTCTCGGACCACCCGTATAAGGGTGGCCTTATATAGTAGGTGTTTTGTGGGTGGGGTGACCCTGAGGCCATCTTGCTATGAAGACTGGTCTAGCTGTTGTGCAGCAGCTGACCCTAGGGATCAGAATTCATTTTCGCAGGGCTCTGGTGCCTGCAGAGTTCACACTTAGGATCTGTTTTATGTGGTGGTAATTGGGTGGTGCTCTGGTGTGGCCTAAAGCTGTCCATCAGATGTGCTGGCTCTGAGGCCTCATGAGAGAACTTCCTGGGTGCAGACCCAGGTCAGCTGCTGCTTGTGCCTGGCCAGGGGCGACCTGGTAGGAGCTACAAAGTGATCTGAGGTTTGTAGCTGCCTGTGCTGTGAACAGAGGCCAGCTGCTACTAATGCCAGTCTTGGGGCCACTTAGCAAGAAGTACTGAGCATGCCAAGGCCAGACACTGCCTGTTTGGGATTTTTGGACCTTTGAGAGATTTTAGGAAAATCCAGAGTGGCGCAATGTCAGCAGCTTTTGAGGAACAACCACTGAAAAAGGTTTGGGCTGGTCGGAGGGTTGAGTGTGGTGAAGTCTCAGGGAATCACCCTGGTGGGGAGAGCACTTGTTAGCCAAATGAATGAAGACTCAGTTAGGGCACCTATCTGTTTGTGGGGAAGGGTTAACAAAGGGAACAGGGGTGTCTTCCAGCACTTCTATCTGGGACAGAGCTGGCCCTTTATCCCAACCCTCCAGCCAGACAATTGTTTCCTCCCTTATGTCCTTGGCACCTTTAGATCTGCTGCACCAGTACTGGAGCTTAGAGCAATTCAGTCCCACAGGAAGTCAGTCTGTGCACGTTCCTTTAAGACGAAACTGTTAAGAGGGCCACAGCAGCCTTCTGTCTCACTTGGACAGAGTCCTGGCTGATTTTCACTGCCCCATGTTGTGGGCTCTTTCTGGCACTGGCAGCCTAGGCTGGGGGACCTGATGTGAGGCTGGGACCTCTCACTCCTTAGCAGAGACCTCCACAGCCGAGCTATCCCTCTCAATTCTCAACTGCCACACAGGTATGGGGTGAGCCCATTTTGCTCTCCACCCCTCCTACCAGTCTCAAAGTGGTTTCTTCTTCATATCCTTAGTTACAGTAGTGCTACTCAGCTAGTATTCAGGTGCTGCTCAAAGGTGGTTATTCTGTGAGTCAGTTGTAATTTTGATGTGGCCATGGAAGGAGGCAAGCACAGTATTTACCTACTTGGCCTTCTTCATCCTCCACATTGTTGGCACATTTTCCCTTGCTTAAAACTTTTAATTCCATTAATTTCAGAATAAAATGCAAACTTCTCAGCATGGCAACTACGTCTTTTGTTATGTGGCCTCTGCCTTCTGCTCAACTTTTAACATGTCCTTATCTTGCTCATTAGTTCCACTTGAGTTTCCACAAAGGTGTCATTACACATGCAGTTTCTCCTTCTATGAAATGCTTATCTCGCCCTCTGGAGAATTATTCTTCTTTCAAACCCTGGCTCAGGTGCCACACCTCTGGAAAGCATCACCTCACATTTCCAGGTTTGCTGGGCTAGGTTCAATATCCTCTTTCTTCATTCTGTGCAACCTCCACATTCTTGCATTGCAATATATTGTCCCAAATTACCTATTTGCCTGCTAAAAGTCGTATTTACATACTGTGACATAATAATTTGCTTACTCATCTGCTAGTCCCTGAATTCCCCACCACTTCCCCCAATTCATGGCTTCCCTAAAGCCTATGTCTTCTTAAACCTCCCAGCCATGCAGTATAGTATCTCCCCCAAAGCTGAGATTAAAAACAAAAACAAAAACACAAAAAGCAACTACTGAGTTGTTTCTAAGTGCTCCTTTTGTTTTCCTGAAATTGACACTATAGAACACCAAGTAAGGATAACATATTTTTTATATCATGAAACTATTGCTGCGCCTTTCAGTATTTTGGCACAGATGTTAAGGTTCATTAAACTTTTGACAGTTCCTCTGTTGCAAATAAATAAATATTAATAGCTTTAAACTTGAAATAATTGTTCATTTTCCACTTGATATATCTAAAATGAAAGTTCACAGTGTAAGGCAGGTGTATTTTCACAATAAATAACTTCAGAGAAAAATATTGAGAACAGAATTACAAATTGGGTAGAAAATACCAAACCCACTGCAATTACTAGAACAAAGGAAGAAAACGGACCTTTATTTCTATTTTTAAATGAAATCCATGCACAAAGTTTGACATCAGGTCAGGAAAAGGACAAACCCCAGCAACTGAGAGGTAGTTTACAGTTCTTCGAGTCTTTTATTTGGTCCTTCTCTCTAAAAACATATAGTTTCTTAGATCACATCTTTTATATGCCATTAAGATGTTATTTTAACAAGCATTACCAGTTTATTTTAAATGAGAAATCCAGTGTACACACCCCACCCCAGCCCAGATATTACTGACAATCACGAATGGTATCTAGTGTACACTGCTGTCAAGATAAAAGGATTCTTCTGTTTCACAACTGCCCGAAGTCAGTGCTCCTCTTGTGAATCTGCTTCAGGTTGTTTTAACAGTGTCTGACAGACACGAACACTTCCCACTTTCCTCATGGTCTATTATGTAGTCAAGACTTGTCCTTGGAATTGAATATCTGATGACTAAATTGTAGAAAGGCTTTTTATGTATGCACCACATTTACTCCAGCACTGTCATGTATTCTGGTAAGCTTTGGTTTAAGGCTTTCACACATGTAAGTCTACTTTCTAGGCGCTCTCTTCAATGTGAATTTTATAATGATTCGTAAGAGATGACCTATGGTTGAAAAGTTTCCCACATGTACTGCACTCATAGGGTTTCTCTCCAGTGTGAATTCTCTGATGGGCAATACGTGAGGAGCTCTGTCTGAAAGTCTTCCCGCATGTGTTACACTTAAAGGGCTTCTCTCCTGTGTGAATCCGCCGGTGCTGAATCAGAGCTGAACTTTGGCCAAAAGATATCCCACACTCCTCACAGCGATACGGCTTCTCTCCAGTATGAATTCTCTGGTGATTGCTGAGGGACGAGTTGCACCGGAATGACTTCCCGCACTCATTGCATTTGTAGGGTCTTTCTCCAGTGTGCATCCTCTGGTGCTGGATGAGGGCGGAGCTCTGTCGGAAGGCTTTCCCACACACTTTGCATTTACATGGTTTCTCCCCAGTATGAATTCGCTCATGAATGATAAGTGTAGAGTGGGAACTTAAGGCTTTACCACATTCATTACAATTATAAAACTTCTCACCAGTATGAATTATTCGGTGTCTATTAAGTCGTGAAATAGAGGTGAAGCCTTTTCCACATTCGTTACATCTGTAGGGCTTTTCTCCAGTGTGAATTCTCTCATGTTGAATAAGAGATGCACTCTGACTGAAGGCTCTCCCACACTCACTGCATTTGAAAGGCTTCTCTCCTGTGTGAATCCTCTGATGATAACGAAGGGATGAGCTGGACTTGAAGGTGTTGCCACATTCATTACATAAATAGGACTTCTTTCTGGAATGAATTCTCTGACACCCAGGAAGAGATGTGCTGCAACTAGATGATTTCCTACCTGGATTATATTTATAGGGGTTTTCTCTAGCGTGGACTTTTTGATGTATAAAAAGGCCTGACCTTCGACTGAAAGATTTACCACATTCTTTACATCTGTAGGATTTCTCCACAGTATGTGTTCTTAGATGTTTATAAAGGGATGTACTAAGGGTAAAGGCTTTCCCACATTCTTTACATACATAGGGTTTCTCTCCAGTATGGGTTATTTGATGTTGAATAAGAGCTGAACTTTGGTTGAAGGCTTTTGAACATTCTTTACATTTAAATAATTTCTCTCCACTATGGTTTTTCTCATGTTTACGAAGGGATGACGTGTTAATAAAGGTTTTCTCACATATACTACATTTATAGCGTTTCTCTGCTGTGTTGCTTTTTGGTTGATTAAGTAAATTTAAGTTCTTTATGAAGCTGTTTCCTTGTATTTCACATTTTGGTGGTGTTTTCTCCCTAGAAACCATCTGTTGCCTAATAAGTACTGACTTTGGGCTGAAGTCTTGGCCAAATTCAGTATTTTTATGTCTTCTTTCTACAGTAGGAATGTTTTTCTGGGTGACTGAAAATATCTGAACAGTCTCATTTTTCTTCTGCTTTCTCTCTAATCTGTTTTCGTATGTGCAGGGATTTTCTGATTTGAAGTCCCAGGGTCCATTACTTTTGGATCTTTTCATTACCAGCTCCTGAAATGAAGAATCTTGCGTTTGAGTTGACTTGGTAGTTTTATTACTGCTCTTCTGTCCTGGAGGGGGAAAAAACCCAAGATGTTTCATGTGATATACCATTTGGCTACAGAAACCAAATTGTATAGAACAGATAAATATTGATGATATTCAAATAAGTTCTTAGTATCTGCCCCCAAAAATAGTTAAAGGGAAATTTTAGGAAATTTAAGCAGTACAGAGAAATAATCAATGAGAGCTTAAGTACTAGGGTAGAAAAAAGTAATAAAACAAGCCCATTTACAAGAGGGTAAGTGTGAGAGTGACCAGGAGAACTGGGGAATGGAGAGAAGGAGCATGAATTGGGAAAGGCAGTCTGAGATCAGAGTACAAAGCCCATGATAGACTCCTACATTATCTTCATGACATCTCTCTTCTCTATGTAATCATTCCTAACCTGCAAAGGTTTCCTCCCTTTCCCTCATGGAAATTCCTCTGTATCCCTCAGATTCACTTGAAAACTTAACTCCAAGTCTTTTCTTGACTCTGAGTTTCCATAGTTCATTCCCCTTATTATAGGACTTACCAGCGTTTTAAAAAACATTACATATCTAAATATTACCCTTTCCTCCTGTAAGGATTCTTCACAAACAAATTAGCATGCCCTATTTACCTTTAGGTCTTCCTGAAGGCACCCAAAATATATACAAGAGTTTTGTTGATCTTCCTTATTAAATAGTTATATATCCCTAATTTGAAAAACGTCAAATGGTCTCAATTATTTATATATTAACTTTATACACACACAAGTTGCCTTACAGATCAGTGCATTACACAGTGATAGGAGGGTTTCAGGGCCAGTTCAAACAGGAGGGCATTACTGAATTAATCTATAGAGGAGTTACAGGTAGACATGAAGCCAAAACTCGCAAGCTAGGAAGGCAGGCTTGCTCAGGTATCAAGCATGAGACAGTACAAGCAAAGTAGAAAGGAGTCAAAAATCAAGAATAAGGTAGGCACAGCCCCAGCCAGTGTAGCTCAGTTGGTTGTACACTGTCCCACAAACCAAAGGGTCACTGGGTTTGATTCCCAGTCAGGGCACAGGCCTGGGTCGTGGGTTCGGCCCCAGGTCAGGGTACCTAGAGAAGGCAGCTGATTGATGCTTCTCTCACACTGATGTTTCTCTCCCCTTTCTCCCTCCTTTCCCCTCTCTCTAAAAAAATAAAATAAAATAAAAATAAATTTACAAAAAGAATAAGGTAGGTATAAATATAAAAAGGTTAAAAAGAAATAACATGATAAAATGGTAAAGAAAGAACTGATTTCGCCCAGACTAGTGTAGCTCAGTGGGTTGGATGTTGTCCTGCAAACTGAAAGGCCATTCGTTTGCTTCCCAGTCAGGGCACATGCCTGGGTTGTAGGCCAGGTCCCCGGTTGGGGGCACAGGTGAGGCAACCAATCAATGTATCTCATTCCCACTGATGTTTCTCTCCCTCTCACTCTCTAAAAATAAATAAATAAAATCTTTTAGAAAAAGAATTGATTTCAATAAATATTAAAACTGGGTAAGAACACAATTCATTGAATATTAAATTTTGACAGGGGAATGGTCATGCACACAGTTTGGCATTTTCTCCTGTGTTAGAGGTAACCACTTAAAGGGCCCCTTTGTATCTCATTGTATTTGAGATTGCTATTTGACATTAACTTTCTTACCTATGTACACAGGCCTTCTCCTTGGTGAGCACGATGTATTGTGCTTTCCTTTTTTCTTCTTCTATCAGTACTCACTTCTCAGTTTCCTTCATGAATAACTTTTCCTGTTCCCTCTTTAAAACTAGTATTCCCTAGGGTTTGGGTTTTTTTTTTTCACTCTACACTCCCTCCTTGATTAATTTTATATGCACCCATATCTTTACTACTTACTGTAAGGGAAAGAGGAGTTTTTCACTTTCTGCCCAACAACTTCCTAGCTCATTTTCCATCTAAGTCTTAAAAAATTAAATGATCAAATTTCAATATATTATTGGGTGAAAGTATGGAAGTCAGTCCCATGCACACAAAAAATTGGAGTACACTTGTTCTGGGTTTAGTAAATTTAGTAAAATTCTGCAATTTGGATTCTGGCCTGTAACAAGGTAAAGTCAGAGATCCTGCCTGAGGCCTGTATGTAAAGCCTGCAGTTTAGTGCCCACCTTCACTAGAGCCCTGAGCACCTGGGCACAGGCACCTGCGGCGTTTTGCTTCCCACGCTTCACTGCAGTCTCCCACAGTCTCCTACACAGTCTCCTTGTCTTAAGTCTTGCTCTCTGCCAATTCAGTTTCCACACTGTAGCTAGAGTCCTCTTTTTAAATCAGTATATCTCATCATGCTGCAAACTTCCTTAGATCCTCCAACTCATCTTTAATGGTTTAAATACAAGGTCCAGAGTTCTTAACGTGGTGATTGAGGTGTTCCACAATCTGACCTTTGGCCACCTTTGTCATCTCCCTCCCCTGGCTTCTTGTCAGGTATGCCGAACCATGTGCAGTTTCTGGATCACTCCATGCTTTTTCACACTCCTTTATCTTTGCATGTGCTGTAGACATCCTTTCAACTCACAAATAGTTATTAAGTGCCTACCATGGGCCAGGTAACATTCTAGGGAATGTAGACAATGTGATGACTTTAGACAGAGTTCTGGAACTTACACTTTGGAATGTGTGCTTGAGTGTTGAGGGGAAGGGGGGAAATGAAGTGACATATAATAAATAAGTAAATAATAAAAGCCATGTGGATATGTGAAGAAAGGCTTCCCTGGCAAACAAAACAGAACACAAAAGTGTGGTGACTTCAGAGGACCAGCAAAGAACCTACATTGCTCAGGTGCATAAGCAAGAGCCAAAAGTGTAAAGGAGACCGAAGCAGAAGGTAGGGGCCAATCATGTTAAGGCCTTATATGCCATAGCAAGGACTTTGGAATTTTAATCCTCTCATAACAGAAAGCCACAGGGAAAATGCATGCTCAAGTTACCCACTGCACAGAGGACAGAGGGGTGGGGCACAAGTGGAAGCAGGAAGAAGGGAAACCACTTAGGGGGACACTGTAGGTAGGCAGGTGAGAAAGGGGTGAGGGTGCGGATGATTTCACCAGGATACACCATTATGGAAATACTAACAGGACTGGACTTGCTGATGTTCGGCAGGCTGGGTGCTGAGAGGGAATAAAAATGCCAGGGTCGCTCCCAGATGGCTAGCCTGAAAATAATGAAAGCCCAGCCCCATCTGCACGTAGCTCCAACGTCTCTCTGGAGAGCTTTGGACTCTAGTCTTATGTCCTGTTCATTTCATCCAAAGAAGGCTTATGTCACTCAGGAAAGGAGACACCCATTCGGAGCAGAGGGCCTGAGGCACCAGAGGGGAAAAGGGTTGCTTCTTTGCTCTTTCTGGCCGTCAGCCCAGCTCAGCCCGCATCCAACAGCAGGACTGACACCCTCTGCCCTGCTCGATCCAGTCTACAAAACCTGGCCCCTGGCTCTGGACGAGCACACACATTCTTTCCCAGTCAGAAATACTCCACATCCTCAGGGAAGCCTGGCCACCCCCACCCCCTGCTCTGCATTCTCAGCACTCTGTACCTTCCCAGGAGGTCCAGGCCAGAACCTGCCACCCCGCACACTGTGTGTGCTCGGTTCCCCAGCACGTGTCTCCCACTAGACGGTGCAGGGTCTGTGTCCTTCTGCCCCCAGCTGCTTCTCCCCTTCCTCTCCCGATGCTTCCTTCCTAACCCACCTCATCGATGTTCCTGGGATTCTGTCTTTCGCTCTGCTCCCTTGCCTGGTCAGCTCAGGGCCTCTGATGCCACCTCTGCACTGATGGCTCCCTGACCTTTGAGTTCCAAAGGTCAGGGTGTACCTTAAACTGCCTATGGGCAGTGACTGCCAGAGTATCTCAATCTCATCTCAAATGGGCCCATGCCACACAAAACTCGCCCTGTACTCTTAACAAGGGACCCTTCCCATTCCCTTCTGAACCCCGCTGCACGCCTCCTTCCAGGCCCAGTTTCACCTTGTGCCTGAGTCTCTGGGAACTCCCCACATCTAGTTTTGCCTCAGTTCAAATCCATCCCCTGCAGTGCTTCCAAACTGCCCGTTCTTATTAATATCAAGCTGCTAAGAACTTCATGGATCATTCTCCATGTGAAAATCAACAGATTTCATGTACATGAAGTCCCCTTCTATCCCGCCCATTCTCGATCTTCTTCCAAATGTAACGGTTACCAGCTAAGCTATGCCCTTAGTTGTCCTCTCTGTACTCACCTGCATGTTATACTGTAGACACACACCCACATACTTTTCTTCAAACACAAATGCTGACACGCCACAGCAATGCTCCAGAACTTGCTGTGCTGTGGGGGGAGCTCTGTCCACACCCGGTGCTCTCTTTCCGACCGTGTGGCAGAGCAGGGACAGACCGCAGCTCCGTCAGCGGTGCCTTTACTGAAGGACGTTCGACTGTTTCTCATTCAGACCAACTTCTCTAAAGTATCAAGGACCATGTCATTCTTCTGCTTAAAGTCCTCTGTGGTCGCTCATCGGATGGCTCACATCTCTAACCACTGTGCCAAAGCACGTTATAACAGAGCCCCCGACAAGTTTCCTAAAGTTGCTTCTCTCCTCGTCTCATTCTTCCCCCAAGCACACACCCTGGGCCTCAGTCAGAACGAACTACTGGCAAGTGCTTCAACACACCATGTTTGCAGAATGAACATATGAGAATGTTGCTGCCCTCCTCTGAAACAACAGGAAAGGGCGAGAAGAGAGACCCTGATGGATTCATTTGTGAAGTGATTACCAGGGAAAAAGAGGACACTTGTATCTGGGGTCCTCAGTGCATCCCTTTCCAGCACTTCCTGCGGACTGAGGACCCTGGGGACACTTTCCTGACCGTTGTCCCCATGCCGCACCTTCCACTCGCCAGACGGCTGCCTGTGGGATGCCCAGGCCCCTCAGCCTCACTCACCGGGAGTAGCGTGTCTGCGACGTTCCTCCTCTGCCTTCCAGGGCTCTTCTCCTTGCTGCAACAGGGAGATCACTTTGGGTTTGGAAAATGGGAGTCCTGCTCACAGACAAAAAGGAAAAGACTTGGTTTTGTTTTGCTATAAAGAGCTATCCCAGATCTGAGTGGAAAACAGGGGAGGGCACAAAAGCTTCAGTGGGGTGCTCAAGTTGTGTCCCCATGACATGAGAGGTATGTTAGGGAAAGGAAGGGACTTGCAGGGCGTGACTATGTAATAATTAGTGGTATAGTAGGGAAACAGCATAAACATGCAACCTTGATTCAGAGGGCGCCATTGGCTTCCTACAGAAGGTAGAACGTGTTACGTGTATAGACTGAAATAAAATTCACTAGCAGGCATCTATGGAAAGCACCATGTACCAAGGAGCTTGTTTAAAAGGAGAAAATACTCCCTCATTCCCTTTCGTGATGGCAGTGGTCAGCAAGCTTTAGGTCACAGGCGAAGTCGAGACTACTGTCTATTTATGAATGACCCTTGACCAAAGAGTGGTTGAAAAAAAGCCGAATATGTTACAGAAACTGTATGTGGCCCACAAAATCTAACATATGTGGGAAAGGCAGGTGGTGGGTCTGGGGAGGGTCCGGGGACTGAACAAAGCCCCCCCACTGACAAGGGCAAAGAAACCACAAAAAAAATCGTTGCAAGAAAATAATGCCTGAACCACGAAGAAACTTCTAATGTGTAATTTTACAGAGTGCAGGGGATGATTATCAACACCACCTCCTCCATTCCCACACACGCCGCAACTCCATGTACACGGGGCAGTGTGTTTTTAGGATATACTTGTAAAGATCCCGTAAGGCCAGTCTCTGAGTGAAACTCAGTGAAAGTTTAGTAGAAAACCCACAGCTCTTATCCAGGAAAGCAGGTGCTAAGTCACCCCAGTTTCTGGACTGGAAAAGAGAACTAGGAAAGGCAAGTGGCGGGTCAGTGAAGAAGGCTGAGGAACGCTTTCTGCTGGGAGCTGAGCCACCAAACGCAGAAGAGTCACATGGGAACATGATGCCTGAAGTGGGAGGTGATCTCTACTGTGTAACTGCAGACTGTGCCACCCCTGGGGCAGTTCCATGTCTATAAAGGGGAAAGGTTTTTCCTATTTGTTTTTGGAGAGCTAATCATGCAATCCTCAGGCCAAACTCCGCCAGAGTTTCTCATGACCCACAGCTTCTACCCAGAAAAGCTGGTGCCGAGTTACCCCATTTCTAAACTCTGCACCACGGGGACAGTGTCCTCACCCAGTGAGACCAGGTGACTGTAGTTCTCCAGCATCACATCCTGGTACAAGCTTCTCTGAGATGGACGCAGCTTTCTCCACTCATCCCGGGAAAAGAACACGGCCACATCCTCGAACGTCACTGACACCTGCTGCGACAAGCCACCCCAGCGCACCAGGACCCCGTCACAGAGTGAAGAAGGGGGCGGCGGGGAGGTAGATGGGTAATCATAAAACGCTTGTTCAGAGATTCCCACAATGTACTCCTCAGGTTTGGTTACTGTGCTAGAGTGGCTCACAGAATCCAGAAAAACAAGTTATTTACTAGATTACCGGTTTATTATAAAAGAATATAATGCTGCAACAGCCAACGAGATGCACAGGGCAGGCTTTTGGGAAAGGGGACTGGAGCTGACACACCCTCTTAGGAGATGTGCCACTGTCCCAGAATCTCCATTTGATACAGAGATCTGATTAAGAGAACTCAGATCACCTGGGAGAAGCAGGGAGGGCCATCGGAGTTTGCGAGACAATTGTGGGCAGTCTAGGACAGAACTGGCTGAGGCTGAATGCCTCCAGAGCCGATGGAAATAAAAAGAGGGCTGGTTCTGTGGCTCAGGGAGAGCTCTGACTCTTGAGCTGGCTCTCAGCCTCAGACTCTAGGCTCTTCTTCCTTGAGGACGCCTGGATGATGGTGCTGCAGCTGCCTGCATTTCCCAACAGACAGTATTTTGGATGGGAGGGAACTCCAGGCACAGCCTAGGACTGGGCTGGCCTGGCAGAGAGTGGCAGGGTTATTCCTTGGGTGTTCTAGAGGAGATGGGCTCTGAGTCAGAAGCCTTCCATTGTTCCAAAATTGCATAGTTTCTGTACATTACATTGTTTCTAGTTTATAAACTAACCCTATAGAAACAAAAGAACTAAAAACTAACAGGGAAAAGCTAGGAGAACTCAGGTGCTGGAGTATAGGCTTATGTGATTAAAGCTGTGACTTGACAAGATTCAGTAACTGCTCTTGAATAAAGACCCCTTTCCTTTAGTACCAAACCTCTGCCTCTGGAATTCTTGCACAGATGGCAGCAGTAGGCACAGGACCTCAAGTGCTGCTGGGTGACACTTCCACCAACCGAGCAGCTCTCGAACCTGGTCCCTTTGGGTTTCTATGAAGGCTTCATTAGGAGGGCACGATGGATTAAATCACTGGCATGACTGACGAAATCATCACACAGGCAGGCCACGGGGCGGAAGGCTGAAAGTTTCAACCTTTTAATAAGGGTTGGTTTGTCTGGCAACCAGCCCCAGTCCTCAGGTCACCTCATTCGTGTCAAGTCTGGTGTGATTGAAAGGGCTGGTTAGGAATAACGAAACACAACCATTTCACCTTTATTGCCTTAAAGTTATTTTAGATAAAAAACCCAAGTATTACCAATCACTTAGGGAATTAGAAGTGCTTTGGAAGCTATGTGTCAGAATCTGGGATAAAGACCAAATATGTATTTTATATTATAAATCAACACATATAGCTGCTCAGTGGTAGAGACGGAATTCCAACCCAGGTGAGTGTCCAAGGCGCCCTTCTAATCCACTCTGCAGAACCACCCATCAGCGCCCACCTCACAGGTTAGCAAATCAATGAGATCCTCCATTTACTGGAGGGGAAGGGCGGTGATGGTTACAGAACAATGTGAATGTGCCGAATGCCACTGAATCATACACTCAAAAAGGATTTAAGTGGTAAATTTTATGTATCTTTTTGCACAATAAAAAGTTAAAATGGTAAAATACAAACATATGTACATATATACATAGATAAAGGTTCATAAAAATGATTCCAAGAGATGCACACCAAAGGGGTGATAATGATGATCTCCAGATGTTAGGGTAACAGTGACCTTAAAAAAATTTATTTATTTATTTTTAGCGAGGGGAAGAGAAGGAAAAGAGAGGGAGAGAAACAATGTGTGGTTGCCTCTCACATGCCCCCTACTGGGGACCTGGCCCACAACCCAGGCATGTGCCCTGACTGCGAATCGAACTGGTGACCCTTTGGTTCACAGGCTGGCATTCAGTCCACTGAACCACACCAGCCAGAGCGGGTAAGAGTGATTTTAATTTTTTCCTTATACATGTATTTTTTATTCTCTGAATTTTTAAAATGAGTGTGCAAGCAATACATGTATAATAAGGTAATTTATTGGCATATGTGGGAATACAAAAAATGGTCTTGTCCTCAAAAGAACTTACAATCCAACTGGTAGAGAAGAAAAACCCATGAAGTAACTTGCTCAATGACAGAAAAAGTGTGGCTGGAAAAGACTGAAGGCCGCCTCTGCCTTCAGCCCTCCCCTTTAGAGAGAGGGACGCCAGGTCCAGGGCAATCAACACTCGGGCCACCTCACTTATTGGTGACAGAGGCAGGACAATCATTAATGTTTTTCTTTTTCTTTTTAAGCCAGTACTCAGTGTACTTTCTCCCTGGTCATCAGTGTCCTGTCAGTGAGTTTTCCACCCGGTCCAGGCAGTACTGACGTTAGGGTAGCGGGCAAAGTTAGGGAGAATGAAGGACGGGGTTCACTCACACTCAGGGGGGAGAAGATTCTGGGCAAGACAGTGATGTGGCTCTGTCGGAACGGATGGCAAAGCCTCAGGAGCAAGTGGCCCACCTGTGCAGTGGGAGGCGCTAGCTGCAGTTGGTTAAGGTCAAACACCACCAGATGCTGTGGGTCCAGAGGCCTAGCAGTACAGGGCTGGGCCTGGCCTGGTTCTGAAAGCTCACCAGAGCAGTGGCTGGGGGACAGCAAGTGGGAACACAGAGTGCCACGTACCTGGGTTTGAATTCAGGTTACTTGACTTGTGCTGCTGTGAGAATGGGAACAAAGGTAAAGCCCCCAGGACAGGGCCCAGTTTCATTACCTGTTATTGCTAGATGAAGAAGAGTGAAGAAAGGACAAGCATCCTCTAAGTCCTAGGGACACTGCAAAGCAGTTTCTCTCTATGGATACTAATGCAATCGTTACTAGAGAAATGTGGTTCGGCTACCATGACAACCACATATTTTGCCCGGCCTTGATCTAAAGTTTCCAATTCCTGTGCCCATTTTACAGGTGAGGAACCAGAGAAGGAGAGGTGGAGGTATTTGCCCAATGCTCATAAATGGCAGCAGAGGACATGGGTTCAAACCCAGCCATCTGACCCAAAAGCCCCACTTCCTAACCACTGTGCACACTGCCTTTCCACTGCCAACATCCCACGAGACCCTCCCTGCTGCTTCCTGAGGAGCCAACAGACCTCCAACCCTGTGCCTTCCAACAGGGCGATCAGGCATTTAAGCCCTGGCTCACAGTATGGGGTCCCTCCCTCATTCCCACACAGAAAGATGAAAGTAGCTGGTCAAGATCAGTTTTCAAGAGCTGCAGAAGCAAGGCACACAATCTGCAAAGTTAAGAGGGAATAAAAAACTAAAACTATGGATTGGAGAAGCCTGGGGAAGGTATCACCAGGGCTCTTAGGGGTAGCAAGAAAAAGGAAAGTATTCCCGACAAGGGTAGGGAGGGAGGTGTGGGTGAGCTAAGGAGGTGGGGCCAGGAAGCAACTCTGTGGAGTGTGATATTTGTTCTGTCCCCAAGTGATATAAGGTGTGTGGCATCTTACCTGTCAAATTAGTAATCATGCACTGAGTTGAGATTAATGCAAAAAAGTGTGTCTATTTCAGAAAGAAAAGGGGACCACTAGACATGGATTGGGGGAGGAGGCAAGCATCCACCACAGAACGCACCATCCGCCAGGGTGGAACAACTCTTCCAAGGAAAAAGGACTTGGGTTCCAAACCCTGGGGGAGGCTGCACTGGGTAGAGAATTTCAGTGCGAGCGAAAACGGAAAACAAACAAAAACAAATAAACAACAACAGCAACCTGTCCCTAAGACCTGAGATACAGTGAACTCACCTGACAGCTTGCTTCCCTCTGCTCAGGAGCCATGTCCTCCTTCGCTGCTCTTCCCCCCGAGGACAGGCAGAACCTGCAGAAGGCAGACCTGTGAGAAGAGAACGGGAGCCAGGAGAGAGACGCCCCTTCCACTTTCCGCCCCCAGAATCAGCAGCTCTCAAATCCTTAGACCACCTGAGGATGCCCCACATGCCCTCCGAGAGAGACCTCAGGAAGAACCAGGAGCAAGCAGGACCAGGGAGAAGGGCTGGGCCAGCCGGTGCGGGTGCCAACCTTCCCCTGGCTTGGAGAGGACCTAACACCGATCAGCAGCAGCAGCAGCAGCAGCAGCAGCAGCAGCAGCAGCAGCGAATTGGGGCCTTGCTGCAAGCCAGGCCCGCCTGCCCCGTTCAGTTCCCCAGCGCTGCGGGCACCTTCAGCACCCCCACTTCACAGAGCAGGAAACTGAGGGCGGAGTGGGAGCAGCTCGCGCTCACCTAGCCGGCCACGACGCCTGGGACTCCCACCGCGGCTCTGGCGCGTCCTCTCTGGCCTCAGCGCGCTGGCGACAACTTTCTCCACCGCAAGCTTTTCCCACCCAGGGCCCCTCCCTCCTGTCAAGGACTCGATTTCCAGAGGTTTACCGAAAACTGCTTCGGAAAGGGTAAACATCCGCTTCCCCAGGGAGGGGAGGGGCTGCTTTAGAGCAGTGGGCACAGAAAACAAAGACCCGGGTCAAAGTCCCAACTCTGCCATTGGGGGAAGTCAGAAATTCACTTCTCGCGGAAAAGAGATCGTTGGGCCCGTTTGCTCCCTTGGCAGGGCAGCGGCCGCTGGGAGGGGAGGAAACACCTTTCCTCTCAACGCCCGCAGCGGACTCAAAGGCCGGCAGGGGCCGGGCGGCAGGGGTCCGGCGGGAGCGGGAGCGCGCTGGGAATGGTCGGGAGGAAGCCGGAGGGGAGCTGGGGCCTGGGGCAACGGAGGCGAAGTGCAGCGTTCAAGGGCATGCCTGCAGGGCAGCTCCAGGGGCGCAGCCGGACAGAGCTGGGGTGCCCGGGGCTTGGCCCACTCGCGCCCACAAAGGCCCCGCTCGTGCTTCTCAGGCCTGTGCCGCCGCGCATCCTCCCGAGGCCCCGGTCCTCCCTCCCGCACCCGGCCAACCCTCCGCTGCTCACCTTTCCCAGGCCTCGGGTATTGCCCGGGTCGTGCCTCCGCGGGAGGGGGACTCCGGAACTTCCCCGGCCGGAGGGCTGCCTCCCGTCGAGACTCCCGAAGGTCTCCGGCCGGGGAAGCCTCTCACTGGGGCGGGGTCCGGGATGGGCGGGGCAGGGGGCCGGGCAGGGACGGCCACTAATCACTCTGGGAAGTGTAGTCCACGCCAGGACCCGAGTATCCTGGGAAGTGTAGTTCTCTGCGCTTGGCGGGTCGCTGGTGAGTCTGCGAGTCCCTAGACCCCACTTCCGGACTTGGCGCCGCCGTGAGTGTTTCGCAGAGTCCTGGGTTCCCGGGTCTTCGGTAGGGAAGGGGAGATTCCGCTCCAGCCATTCACCGAAAGTGTGTGCGCTAAGCCAGTTGTAAGCAGCTGGAAGTATGCCGGTGAACAGAACGGAAACCACTGCTCTCCACAACTTTGGGCGAGGTACAACAAGGCATGGACAGAATTGTATAACCTTTTCAACAGTGTGCTATCTATCTGGCTGTCCTTTTTATAATGCATACTGAGAACTTTCTCTACCATGTCTAATAAACATCCAAGTTCCATTGCAAGAATGCGTTGTCCAGAATGTCTGTTTAGTGCGTAAGGATGAAACTCCACCCTTCCCTTGCTTTTCTGTATGTTCCGAATGTTATGACAGAACACAGTAGTAATGGTGGCGAGACCAATGCAAGTGGTGGGAAGACAAACATATATATGTGAAATAAACTCATTATTTTAATAAACTCATTTTTAATAAGTGAAAATACCTCCGTTAAAAATAATTTTGGATCTAACAAAAATGGACGAAATATTTCAACAGACATCGATTGCACCAGTGAAGACATAGATATCAAATAAAAACATGAAAATGTGCTCAATATTTTAGTCATTAGAAACCTTCACACTTAGACCCCAATGAAATACCATTACACAGCGACAATACCAAGTGCTGGTGAGGATGTAGAGGAACTAGACCTCTCACAGATTGTAGGTGGGACTCTAAAATTTTACAGCCACTCTGGAAAATGGTTTGGTGATTTTTTTTTTGAAATTTAAATGTAAAGTTATATATGACCCAGGAATATTCTGGGTATTTCCCCAGAGAAATGGTAACACAAAGCCTATATGCATGTCTGTAGTAGTTTTATCCACTGAATAGAATGCTATTCAGCAATAAAAAGGGACACTTTATTGATATACACAACAGCATGGACGAATCGCACAGGCATTAAGCTAAAAGAAAAACAAGGTTGAAACATTTATATACATTATGAATCCATCTACATGACATTCAGGAAAAGGCAGAACTCTGGGGGTGGGGAATATATCAAGGGCTGATGGTTTAGGAGAGGAGGGAGAGTTTCACTACACAGGGATAGCGTGAGGGACTTTTGGAGCAATACAACTGTTCTCTTTTTAAAATGTTTATCAGTTACAATGGGCATTCAGTGTATTAGTTTCAGGCATACAGCGCAGTGTTTGGTACCCACCTGACACCATGTAGAGTTATTAGGATTTATGGACTGTGCTGTAACTTAGATTCCCATGACTATTTTGTAACTGCCAATTTGTGCTTCTTAATCCCTTCACAGTTTTTATCCAGCCCCTAAACCCCTTTTATCTGGAAACCATCAGTTTGTTTTTTTGTTTCTATAAGTTTCCTTCTGTTTTGTTTGTTTTAGATTACACATATAGGATGAAGAAAATATAGGTTTAGAGTTGTGAGTATGCTAAACCCAATTTATTCTTGTATTACTGTTTATTATTATATTATTTTTCCATATGAACAATTGTAAACCTACTGTTGTCCCACCCTGTATGAATGAAACCATATATTTGTCTTTGTCTGATTTATTTGCTTAGCATAATACCCTCTAGGTCCATCCATGTTTTTTCAAATGGTAAAGTTTCATTTTTTTTTTATGGTTGAGTAATATCCACTGTATATATGTACTACATCTTCATTATCTAGTAGTCCATCAATGGAAACTTAGGTTGCTTCTGGATCTTGGCTATTGTAGATAATGCTGCAATGAACATAGAGGTGCATATATCTTTTCAAATTAGTGTTTTGGATTTCTTCAGGTAAATACCCAGAAGTGGGATTATGAGGTCGTGTGGTAGGTCTATTTTTAATATTTTGAGGTATCGCCATACTGTTTTCCACAGTGGCTGCACAACCCACCATCAGTGCATGAGGGCTCCCTTTTCTCCACGTCCTTGCTGGCACTCGTTGTTTGTTGATTTACTGATGACAGCCATTCTGACAGGTATGAGGTGATATCCTGTTAAGTCTTTAATGTGCATTTCTCTGATGATTAGTGACCTTGAGCATATTCATGTCTGTTGGCCATCTGTTCTCTTTGAAAAAGTGTCCATTTAGGTCCTCTGCCAATTTTCCTTTTTTTCTTTTTTAAAAAATTATTGTTAAATTACAGTTGTCCCCATTTCCCCCTTATTACTTTCCCTGCCCTACCCACCCCTACCCCCCACATTCAATCCTCCCATGCCCCTATTGTCTTTGTCCATGGGTCCTTTATACCTGTTCCACCACTTGACCCTTCCTCTTCTTTCTCCGGCTTTCCCCTCTCCCCTCCCCTCTGGTCACTGTCAGTTTGTTCTTTACTTCTATGTCTCTGGTTCTATTTTGCTTGCTTGTTTGTTTTGTTGACTAGGTTCCACTTACAGGTGAGATCATATGGTATTTGTCTTTCACCACCTGGCTTATTTCACTTAGCATTATGCTCTCCATTTCCATCTGTTCTGTCTCGAAGGGTGGGAGTTCCTTCTTTCTGCTGCGTAGTATTCCATTGTAAAAACGTACCACAGTTTTTTGATCCACCCATTTACTGATGGGCACTTAGGCTGCTTCCAGCAGTTGGCTATTGTAAGTAACACTGCTATGAACATAGGTGTGCATAGGATCTTTTGAATTGGTGTTTCAGGATTCTTAGGGTATAATCCCAACAGTGGAATTGCCAGGTAAAAGGGCAGTTCCATTTTTAATTTTTTGAGGAAATTCCATACTGTTTTCCACAGTGGCTTCACCAGTCCACATTCCCACCAGCAGTGCACTAGGCTTCCCTTTTCTCCACAACCTCGCCAGCAGCTGTTGTTTGTTGATTTGTTTATGATGGGCATTCTGACCAGTGTAAAGTGGTATCTCACTGTGGTTTTAGTTTGCATCTCTCTGATGCCTAGCAATACCAAGCATCTATAAATTGCTTTAGGTAGTGTGGACATTTTGATGATGTTAATTATTCCACTCCATGACTATGGTATATGCTTCCATTTATTTGTTTTCCTTAATTTCTTTCTTCAGTGTTGTGTAGTTTTTTGAAGATAGGTCTTTTACCTCCTTGGTGAGGTTTATTCCTAGGTACTTTATTTTTCTTGTTGCTATAGCAAATGGGATTTCCCCCCTAAAATCTGTTTCTGATATTTCATTGTTGGTGTATAAAAATGCCTTCAATTTCTGAATATTGACTTTGTATCTGCTGTTTTTGCCAAATTTGCTTATTAGGTTGAGTAGTTTTTGATGGAGTCTATAGGGTTTTCTATGTACAGTATCACGTCATGCCAAACAATGGCAGTTTTACTTCCTCCTTTCTAATTTGGATGCCTTTTACTTCTTTTTATTGTCTGATCTCTGTGGCTAGGACTTTGAATATTATGTTGAATAGCACTGGTGAAAGTGGACACCCTTGTCTTGTTCCTGATCTGAGGGGGAAAGCTTTTCATTTTAACCTGTTGAGTATGATGTTGGCTGTAGATTTCTTATATATGACCTTTATTGTGTTGAGGAATGCTCCCTCTATTCCCACTTTGCTGAGTGTTTTTATCATAAATGGGTGCTGTACCTTATCGAATGCTCTTTCTGCATCTATTGATATGATCATGTGATTTTTGTTTTTCCTTTTCTTTATGTGATATATTACATTTATTGATTTGCAAATATTGTGCCATCTGTGCATCCCTGGGATGAATCTCACTTGATCATGGTGTATGATCTTTTTAATGTATTGCTGGGTGCAGTTTGCCAGTATGTTGTTAAGGATTTTAGTGTCTATGTTCATCAGTGATACTGGCCTCTAGTTTTCTTTCTTCATTGTGTCTTTGTCTGGTTTTGGGATTAGAAGGATGCTGGCCTAATAAAAAGAGTTGGGAGTTTTCCCTCTTCTTGGGTTTTTTGGAATATTTTGGAAAGATAGGGGTTTGTTCTTCCTTAAATGTTTTGTAGAATTCTCCTGTGAAACCAGTCCAGGAGGTTTGTGTGCTGGATATTTTTTGATTACTGCTTCAATTTTACTAGCTGTTACTGGTCTGTTCAGGCCTTCTGTTTCTTTTTGACTTAGTTTTGGAAGATTATGTCTCTAGAAATTTGTCCATTTCACCCAGGTTTTCAAATCTCTTGGTATGTAGCTATTCATAATAATCTCTTACAGTTCTTTGTATTTCTGTGGTATCAATTGTTATTTCTCCTCTTTCATTTATGATTTTATTTATTTGAGTTCCCTCTCTTTTTTTCTTATTGAATCTGGTTAAAGGCTTGACAAGTTTATCTTTTCAAGAAACCAGCTCTTGGATTTATGGATCCTTTGAATTGTTCTTTTAGTCTCTATGTCATTTCATTCTGCCCTGATCTTGATTATTTCCTTCCTTCTGCTTACTCTGGGCTTTGTTAGTTGTTGTTGTCCCTCCAGTTATTGTAGATGTAGGGTTAGGCTGTTTATTTGAAATGTGTCTGTCTTTTTTAGGTAGACCTGTACTGCTATGAAGTTCCCTCTCAGGACTGCCTTCACTGTGTCCCATAGGTTTCAGGCTCTTCTGTGTTCATTTTCATTTGTTTCCAGAAACTTTTTTATTTCTTCCTTGATCTCACTTTAACTCATTCATTGTTTAATAGCATGCTATTCAGTCTCCATGAATTTGAATGCTTTTGAATTTTTTCCTTGATGTTCATTTCTAGTTTCAAGCCCTTGTGGTTGGAGAAAATGCTTGATATGATTTCAATTTTCTTGAATTTGGTGAGGCTTGTTTTGTATTCTGTCATGTGGTCTGTCTTTTAAAATGTTCCAGGTGCATTTGAAAAGAATGTGTATTTTGTTTCTTTGGGACGAAAAGTTCTGTAAATATCAGTTAAGCCCATTTGATCTAGTGTGTCATTCAGTGCCACAGTATCCCTGTTGATATATTGTTTAGAAGATCTATCCATTGTTGATAGTGGGGTATTAAAATCCCCTATTATAAGTGTGTTGCTGACTATGTCTTTTTTGAAGTGCTCCAAGATTTTCCTTATATATTTGGGTGCTCCTATGTTGGATGCATATATGTTTACAATGTTTATGTCTTCTAGATGGATTTTTCCCTTGAGTATTATGAAGTGTCCTTCTGTGTCCCACTTTATGGCCATTGTCTTGAAGTCTATTTTGTGTAATATAAGTATTGCTACCTCGGCTTTTTTTGCTGTCCATTTGCTTGGAATATTTTTTTTCTGGCCCTTCACTTTCAGTCTGTGTAGGTCTTTTGATCTCAGGTGGGTCTCTTGTAGGCAGCATATGTTTGGGTCATGTTTTCTTATCCATTCAGCTACCCTGTGTATTTTGATTGGAGGATTTAAGCCATTTACATTTAAGATTATTATTGATAGGTACTTATTCATTGCCATTTTTTGTCTTTGTACTTGTGTTTCTCTCTCACACTTTCTTTCTTCATCTTCTACGGCCCCTTTAGCATTTCTTGCAATGCTGGTTTGGGGGAGGTGTATTCTTTTAGCCTTCTTTTGTCTGGGAAGCTCCTTATTTCACCTTCCATTTTAAATGAGAGCCTTGCTGGGTAGAGTAGTCTTGGTTGCAGGCCTTTGCTTTTACATAGAATATTTCTTGCCATTTCTTTCTGGCTTCTAGTGTTTTATTGAAAAGTCAGCTGCTAGTCTTATTGGAAATCACTTGTATGTCACTTCCTGTTTCCCCCTTGCTGCCTTTAAGATGATTTCTTCGTCTTTGAATTTTGCCATTTTAATTATGATGTGTCTTGAGGGGGGCCTCTTTGGGTTCCTCTTGATTGGGACCCTCCGTTCTTCCTGGACTTGAGTGACTTTTTCTCTCATCAAATTAGGGAAGTTCTCCATCATTACTTTTTCAAGCAGGTTTTTGTATCTCTTGCTCCTCCTCTTCTCCTGTTATCCCTATTATACAGATATTTTTACATTTCATGTTATCCTGCAGTTCCCTTAACCCCTCTTCCTTCTTTCTGAGTCTTTTTTCCTTTTCTTGCTCTTTCTGGGAATTTTTTTCTACCTTGTCCTCTAGCTCACTGATTCGATCCTGTGTTTCATCTAGCCTGCTTTTGAGTCTTTCTACTGTGTTCTTCAATTCAGAAATTGAATTCTTCCTTTCCTCCCCTGCTGTTATTGATAGTTTCTACGTCATTTTTCATGCTGATGTAGTTTGCAATAAGTTCCTTGTAGCTTCCCTGTAGATTTTGGTAATTCTCACTGAGTTCATTGAGATTCTTTATAACCATTGTTTTAAACTTAGTATGTGATAGTTTACTTGCCTGTATTTCATTTAGCACTCTTTCTGTGGATTCCTCCTTTCCTTTTGATTGGGGGCAGTTTCCTTGTCTCCCCATTTTAGTGGAGACTTTAAAGTGGAGATCTCAAGAAGATCTCTTGTAGGCAACATATATATAGCCTTGTTTTCTTATTCATTAAGCCACCATATGTCCTTTGATTGGATCATTTAATCCATTTAAAGTTATTATTCATAGGTCTATAGTTATTACATTTTATTAATTGTTTTCTGCTTGTTTTGAGTTCTTTTCTATTCCTTTCTTATTCTCTTGCTCTCTTCTCTTGTACATTGGTGACTTTCTGAATTGTTGTGACTGGATTCCTTTCTCTTTATTTTTTTTTATATCTCTTGTAGATTTTTGGTTTGTGGTTACAATGTGCTTCATATATGCCAAAATATGTTTATAGCAGTACATTTTAAGTTGATGATTAAGTTTGAACGTGTTCTATAATCACCACCATATTCTCACTCTCTTTACATTTGTTTTTGTCATTAGTTTTTGCTTCTTTCGTGCATGTGTTTTTGTGTATCAGTTAATTTTCTCTAATAATTACAAATGATCATTCTGCTTTTGCCTTTTCACTTTTGTACTAACTTTATAGTTGGTTGAACCACTGCTTTTATCATGTGTTTGCCTTTGTCAGTAGAGTATTTTTTTTACCATATTTTCTTATTTATATTTTTTCTTCTTTATCTTTTTAAAAAAATTCTTTCACACTTCTTATAATGTCAGTTTTGAGATTATGAACTCCTTTAGTTTTCTCTTTATCTTTCTTTCTTTTTTTTGTCTGGGAAGCTCTTTATATATCCTTCAATTCCAAATGATAGCTTTGTGGGAAGAGTAATTTTGGTTGTAGGTCTTGCTTTTCATCACTTTGAATATTTCATGCCAATCTCTTCTGGGTATTTTCACCTACCCTTTCTCCAAATTGTTCACCCAACCCCCTGCTTCACCCAATCTGCTGTTGATTCCATTTAATGTATTCTTTATTTCAGTTATTGTGTTCTTTATTCCTGACTGATATTTTTATGGTTTCTATCTCTTTGTGTGAGTTCTCACTGAATTCAACTATTTTTCCCCATAAGTTTATTGAGCATTCTTGTAACCAATGTTTTGAACTCTGCATCTGGTAGTTTGCTTGCCTTCATTTTGTTTAGTTCTTTTTCTGGAGGTTTCTTCTGTTCTTTTATTTGGTACATGTTTCTTTGTCTTTTCATTTTTGGTTGCCATCCTGTGGGTTTTTTTCCCCCCTGTGTATTGGATATATCTGCTAAGTAAGTCACCCCTCTTGACAGGGTGGTCTTATGTACTACTATGTGTCCTGTGATGCCCAGTAGTACAGTCACCCTGGTCACCTGAGCCAGGTGCTCCAGAGATGGCTCTTGTGTGGGTTGTGTGGGCACTCCTGTCACAGTTGAACCTTGATTGTTGTTGGCACATAATTGGGTGAGATTGACCCTCAGACTGTCTGGCAATGAATCCTGGCCATAACTATAGCTGATGAGCTGTTGAGTAAGAGCTGATGTCATGGGTTGGGACATGCTTTAGCAGAGTTCTCATATCTTACAAGTACACTCTTTTGGTGTAATTGATGGAACTGGTAGGGAGGTGCTCTGCTATGTTAGTTCTGGGGTCTTTTAGGAGGAGCTGAGTGCAGACCCAGGTCTGCTGCTACCTGTACCTGGCCCAGAGCCACCCGGTAGGATCTAAACAATGATCTGCATTTGATAGCTCCCTGTACTGGGCTTCAAGGCACCTGGCACATGCTATGCTGAGAACCGAGGCCCCATTCTAAAACATCTGGACTTGAAGCGACTTAGCCATGGTACAGGGCATATTGAAGCCATAATGCTGTATAATAGCCACTGAAAGCATGCTAGTGGGTTGGGTGTGGTCTCAGGGAATCACCATAGTAGGGCATAATGCTGGCCAGGATAGTGGAAACTCAGACTGGGTGTGTACCAGCTGGCTATATGGAGGGAGGACTCAGCAATGAAACGATGACTTGTGCCAGCACACCAGTCCAAGAAAGAGCTGGACCTCATCCCTTACACTAAAGCCAGATAATTCAATTCTCCCTATATTTCTTATGTGGTTTTCAAGCAACTGTCCCTTTGCTGGAGATTAAGGCAAGGTTTTGTGACTGAGTGAGTCTGTGTTCAGACCCTTTAAGAGGACACCTGGGTCTACAGCATCACTCCATCTCTCACCCGATGGAGTCCCTGACAATCCTCACAGCCAGATGTTGTGGGGATGTTCTTTTCCAGCACTGGGGCTCTAATCTGGGACTTTCACTCTTCAGCCAGTTCCTCCAGACCCAAAACATCCCTCCCTGTTCTTAATCACCACACATGGGTGTGGAATCAGCTCATTTTGCTGATTCTTCCCCTTCTACCATTCTCAGTGTGGCTTCCTCTTTACATCCTTAGTTATAGGAGTTATCTTTCAGTTGGTCTTCAGCTTTTTCTCAAGGGTGGTTATTCTATAACCTAGTTGTAATTTTGATGTGACCACGGGAGGGGGCAAGCACAAGGTTTACCTACTTCACTATCTTGACTGTAAGTTTATGGAACTGTTCTTTGTCTGAGACCTATGTTGGTTATACAAATCTATAAATGTCTTAAAGCTCATAGAACTATATGCCCCCAAAAGGAGCAATATTTTCAAGTTACTGTATGCAACTTAAAAATAATAAAATTAACAATAAGAAGTAAAAAAGAAAATCAAATACCTCAAAAGAAAATGGTCAGGACCATTCTGGTTTCTATAGTTAATAGTTTTATGGACTTGGACAAGTTAATTTCTCTATGACCCAATTTTCTCATCTTCTACCATGGCAATATTTGTCATATTACCTCATAAGGGGTAAGAGACTTAAGTAATGTAATACAAAGATAGTCTTTGACATATTGAAATAATTTAGTACTGTCAGGTCTATTTTATTATGCATAGGAAGATCATTGGCATGAGATCTGTGAAACTTCATGGACACATGTGCCTCTAGTTGGCATACATATGCTGCTTTCTGCCTTTCCTGTGTCTGAACTCTCAAACTCACACCACTCTCAACAGGCTTCCTCACTTTTCACGTGGGAGAGCACATAGAGCAGCTACCTCTAACAAGTCCATTGCTCAGTCATTTGCAAGTCCCACACTTTAGTGGTGGCCAGTACCATGTAACATTGCTATGCTCATCCTTAAAAAATGCTTGCAGGTGTCACTTTGGATCTATTTCCCTTAGGTCTTGGCCTAGTTTTCATCTGGATGTTGGGGGCCATAGGATCAGACCTTTATATAGGTGTCAAATGAACGAATTTATGACTTTTCATAAAGAGCACCTGTCAGCCTCCTTTTAAAATAAGGTCATGACCATGAATTACAGAAATGGTCATGGAATAATTTCACATCTATCTGGGCCTCAGTTTCTCTTTTGAAAAACAAGTGTTTGACTTCCAATTGCTTTTTTAGCTTTAAAATTTTCTAATACTAGGATCTTGACAAAACAATTCTCCTAACAATAATTAGTTTCCTTAAGGCTTCCTTCACATCACGATTTCTCAAGCTATAGATGAAGGGATTGACGAGGGGGGTCAGCACGGTGAAGATGATAGTGGCCACTATGTCCCGTACTGAGTAGGAGGATGAAGGGTGCATATAGACCCCCAGGATTGCCCCATAAAAGAGGGAGACCACAGTGAGGTGGGATCCACACGTGGACAGGGCTTTCCTTAGTCCATGGGCAGTTGGCAGCTTTAGTACATTAGAGAGAATGTAAGCATAGGAAATGATTATACATGAAAATGGTGTCAGAAATATCAGCCCACCCACAGTAAAGACCATCATGTCATTGACAAAGGTGTCAGAGCAGGACAGCTTTAGAATTGCATAGGGGTCACAGAAGAAGTGGTGGACAAAATTGTTGGAACAGAATGTGAGCCGAACCATGAGAAGAGTGTGAAGGAGAGCATGCAGGTTTGTAATGACCCAAGACACTGCTACCAGAAGGACACAGAGTTGGGGCCTCATGATCATGGTGTACTGGAGTGGGCAGCAGATGGCGTTGTAACGGTCGTAGGCCATCACACTCAGGAGGAACCCATCCATGTTGATGAAAGTGATGAAGAAGTAGATCTGGGTCATACATTCCACGTAAGAGATAGACTTGCTTCCCACCATGTGGTTCACCAGCGTCTTGGGCATGGTGACTGATGAAAAGCAGATGTCCACACAGGAGAGGTTGGCCAGGAAGAAGTACATGGGTGTGTGGAGACGACTGTCACAGCTAATGGCCAAGATGATGAGAAAGTTCCCGATGATGGTGAGCAGGTACATACATAGGAATGAGCCGAAAAGAACCTGTTCCTGCCCCGGCTGATTAGAGAGTTCCAGAAGAAGAAATTCTGTGACTCCAGTCTGGTTGTCTCTGTCCATGTCTGTAGCAGAGGAAATGTGGTGAAAAGTAAAAGGAGCGATTTCATTAACTGGACTTGTAATTTCCTTAATGATAGTGGATCCAAAGTTTATTTTTTAATGAATATTACTTCAAATATAAAATTAGATGAGATGGTAATAATATGTCACGTTTTAAAAAAGATTTTGTGACACTATTTTTATCATTGAGAATTAATTTACAATTAGATGATTCTCTAAAGGTAGTTTTACTGAAATAGCCAGTGAATTTGTATAAATTTAATGTTATTTTTGATTACATCCAGCTTAATTGAGATTTCACTAACATTTAGTGAATATCTGTATGTACAAAGTATTTTTACATACATTATTTCTTTTTATCCTATGAATGAATTCTGTCCATCTTCCATGAGACAGTGGTGAGGGGAATTGGAGAAAGAAACTGAGACTCAGAAACATGAGATGATGACACATTAACACATAAACTTATTACTAAAATTCTGTGGCACACCAAAAAAATATATTATTTGGTGATCCAACAAAAAGATAGGTATAATTTTGATTCATTCACACCAGATGGGTATTGTTGTGTTGGCTGTTGTCATTATTTTATTTGACAGTTTGGGGAAGGAAGTCAGTGTCCTGGCTAAATAATCAAGGATTGCATGTTTAAAAAATTCTTACAAGCTCGGGACTTCCGGCCAGGTGGAGGCATAGGTGGATGCACCATACCTCCACGCACAACCAAGATTAGAACAACAACAATTTACAGGTAGAATAACACCCAGAACTGATAGAGAATTTATCTGAGTGGAAGTTGGACAGCCAATAAGTTGAAGTAGACCCATTCATCCAGACCGGTAGGAGGGACAGAGAGGAGCAGCCGGGCGCGGGTCGCAGTGCACAGAGAACAGGGAGAACTGGGGGCATAAGGCAACTGGGAGCATGTAAGGCATCTGGGGCACGCAAGATCACAACGGGTGGACCCTGAGTATGCAAGCAGCAGCTAGTGGACCCAGTGAGGTGGCGATTGTGGAGCAGGGCAGAGCTCGAAACCCAGGATCCCAGAGAAAAAACTGAGGTCTCAGGGGAATGGAACTACCACCATTGTTCCCTCTCACCCCCGCCCCGTCCCGACCCCCCCCCCCCCATACAACGTCACAATCTAGTGACTGGGGTGCCCAGCCCTGGTGAACACCTAAGGCTCCGCCCCTCACCATAACGGGAGCGACCAGACCAAACAAAAAAAGAGAGAGAGAGAGAGAGAGACATGTCTCAAACAGAAGAACAGATCAATGCCCCAGGACTCATCCTTTTGAGCAACCAAGAGATAGCCAATCTATCAGATGCACAGTTCAAAACACTGGTGATCAGGAAGCTCACAGTATTGGTTGATTTTGGTTGCAAATTAGATGAAAAAATGCAGGTTACCATAAAAGAGATGAAGGAAGATGCATGGAGAACCAATAGTGATGGGAAGGAAACTGGGACTCAAAACAATAGAGTGGACAAGAAGGAAGAAAAAAACAACCAAACAGGAAAGAATGGAGAAATAAGAATTCAAAAAAAAAAAACGAGGAGAAGCTTAGGAACCTCCAGGACATCTTTAAACGTTTCAACATCCTAATTATAGGGGTACCAGAAGGGGAAGAGGAAAAGCAACAGATTGAACATGTATTTGAACACATAATAAAGGAGAACTTCCCCATTCTGGCAAAGGAAATAGACTTTCTGGAAGTCCAGGAATCTCAGAGAGCCCCAAAGAAGTTGGACCCAAGAAGAAACACACCAAGTCACATCATAATTACATTAGCCAAGGTAAAAATGAAGGAGAGAATCCTAGAAGCAGCAAGAGATAAGGGGACAGTAACCTACAAAGGAGTTCCCATCAGACTGTCAGCTGATTTCTCAAAAGAGATCTTACAGGCAAGAAGGGGCTGGAAAGAAATATTCCAAGTCATGAAAGACAAGGTCCTATATCACAGATTGCTCTATCCAGCAAAGCTCTCATTTAGAATGGAAGGGCAGATAAAGTGCTTCTCAGATAAGGTCAAGTTAAAGGAGTTCATCATCACCAAGCCCTTATTTTATGAAATGTTAAAGGGACTTATCTAAGAAAAAGAAGATAAAGAAAAAAACATGTATAGTAAAAGGACAGCAAACTCACAATTATAAACAACCACACCTAAAGCAAAACCAAAAGAAACTAAGCAAACAACTAGAACAGGAACAGAACCACAGAAATGGAGGTCACATGGAGGGTTAGCAACAGGGGAGTGGGAGGAGGAGAGAGGGGGAAAAGGTACAGAGAATAAGTAGCATAGATTGTAGGTTGAAAATACACAGGGGGAGGGTAAGAATAGTATGAGAAATGTTGGGAACCGCCCTGACTGGTATGAGAAGCTGAAACCTCTGCCTAGGCTAAGGCTAAGGGAACGCCCTTGGAACCGTAAGCCAGCAAGGAGACAAAAGCTTATGTCCCTGGCAGGAGTGCTGCTTCTGCTGCTTCATTCATAACTGAACCCCAAAAAGCTTGGTCAGTTAGCCAAAGATGGGTAAGATTCCCCAAGGGGGGAACGACCTAAGACAGGCACAATCACTTTGGGAGGCCCCCCAAAAGAAGGACTTGGGGGGCTGCAGCAAAAGGGGGTGATGGACCCTCACTCCTCGGCTTTGACATAGCCTGAGTTCTCCTCGTCTGGGAGAAAATCTCCTTATCTCTTGGTTGCCTTAGTTCCCTTGCTCCACCTAAGCCTGAAACAATGACAGGGTGGTGCAGCTCTGTGCTGAGAAGTGCGGATTCCCCGGGTGATCAGGCCTAAGAAAGAGTATGTAAATTACTGTGAAACCTTCTTTGTTTAGAATGCTCTCAGTTGAGTGAGAGGGGTCCAAGGAGGAAGTTAGTTTGTTCCTCAAAGTCTTACAGCTCTTTGACCCCGACTCAAAATAGACCGGCAGAGTTCCTTGTTTTCTATGTTTCCTTACTTCCTCATAATGAGTACTGTGCTTTACCTGAATTATTATGCAAAATTAGCCCAATAAAAGCAGGTATGGACAGTAAATCGGTGTGCTCCTAACTAGAGGGCGTGGCCATTCCGTCCCTACTTCTCCACAGAAACTAGTTTGTCTCTGTATGTTTTTTCTTGCGTGTTTTTCGGTGAGCCATCCACAGCGTTCCATGATCACTGCTGGCCGGTGACCCACGCATCAAAGAAATGTAGAAGCTAAAGAACTTATAAGTATGACATATGGACATGACTAAAGGGGGGATATGGTGGGAGAGGGTGTACAGGGTGGAGGGGAGTGAAGGGGGGAAAGTGGGACAACTGTAATAGCATAATCAATAAAATATATTAAAATTTTTTTTACAAGCTCTGGCCAGGTTGCTCAGGTGGTTAGAGTGTCCCAATATGTCAAGGTTGCAAATTTGAACCCCCAGTCAGGGCATATACATGAATAACTACTGAGTGCATAAGTAAGTTGAACAACAAATTGATGTCTGTCTGTCCGTCTCTCCTTTCCTCTCTCTTTCTAAAACAAACGAACAAACAAACAAACAAACAAAGAATTCCTGTGGCACACTGAAAATGATGGATTAGATTGATAGGATCCATAACATTTACAGTCCTAAAACAATTAAAATTCTGTTTTTCAAAAATTCCTCCCAGTTTTACCTCCATATTTTGATTAGCTACCATTTATTTAAAATAAATGTGAAAGAGGTATAGCAGGATGGCAGTGGTTTTCCCCCTGTTATCTGAGAACTGTGGATAAAGCTAAAAAAAGGTCATTAAGCTCTAAGTAACTCCAAATCCTTCTGAGAGAGCTGCCAGCATTAAGGTTAGCTGCTTCCCACCAGTGTTTACTGGGACAGTGCTCTCAGGAGCTCAGCCAACAATGCCCCCAACCACAAGTCACTGTGGTGAAGGGGTGAGAGGTGACAGGGCAGCAATTGTGATGGAAGACTGTGCCGTCTCACCACACTGTTATGCACATTATGTTTGTGATGTAGTCTTTCCTATAAGTCAGCCAGGCAACTGCTTGGCAAGCTGCCTGCTGAGCAGCCCGGCACCAAGGAACACATGAGAGTCACACACAGTAACTGTGCTGTTCACTCAGCTCATATTGAATGCAGGTTCACTCAAAGTGGAACATCAACATACATTAATATCCTACTCACACTCTTAACAATCTAAGAGAACTGTAACACAGACACAGCAATCAGTGGGGAATAACGAACCCAAGTCCCCGAGTCTCATTTGGTGGGTCCAGGAGACAGCAAGGTGGGCAAGGGAGGTGTCAGCATCTTGCAAGGGAGAATCTCTGGAGCCAGGTGGGCAGTGGGCAGATGGATCTTCAGTCCAGCAGGGCAGAGCCTCCAGCAGCCGATGCCAAGGCAGAACAGTGTCGCATGGAGCAACACTCTGGTGTGTGTGGCTTGGCTGTCTTGGCAGTGGTCTGAACTTGCTCAGTTACACCTTGAGAGAGGTGTACTGCCCCGTTTTGGGTCTTTCTGATAAATGTCTTGACACCCCTAATGCCAAGTGTGGAGTTGGCCCAGGAGCCTATCTGTGGGTGGTCCTGCTCTGCAGACATGGCTGTTCCAATCACGTCTGCAGATGTCTTGCATGTGACCCCTTGCCAGATGCATCTAGGGTGACTTAGGTAGTTTCCCTCTTGATCCAAAGTATCATGGTTGGCTGACGGCCATCTTGGTTGACATGAATGGCTCCATTTGTTTTAAATACTTCATGCTATCTGGACTGGACCAGTACCATTTTATTGGTCCTGCTCTCCAAACAAATGCCTTTAGGAGAGAAAAGTGGGCTCTCTAGTGTCCAACTAGACACTAGGCTTTCTAATGTCCATCTGAGGGAGGGAAGCACCAAGAAAATTTCTCCAAAAAACTGAGATGCTTACAAGGAGGGAGACTGTCATTTGATTTTCTGAGTTGGAGAAGTCTGCTTAGCTAATGGGCTTGTTGATGGCCCTTGTTTCCTCTCAGCAGGGCAGAAAAAATGGATAGAGGTGGTAGAGCTGAGAGTGGAACGGAGGGAAGGGCCCTGTGCACTTGCTGTTTGTCATCACAAAGTGTGTGGGATTCCTATATGCTGGCTGGAGCTTGTGGAAGGCACCTGACTTGGGACATCTTTGCAATACTGAAGGTGAAGTGGTGCCTCCCAGGAAAGGAGATGCTATTGATAAGACACAGCAGAATAAACTGCATTTGGGTGAGGCTTTCCAGAGTTACAGAGGCTGAGTGAGTGCTGGCTCTCCCACCCCTGAGACCATATGGGGGTCCTTGGGGAGCCCTCAGTGAGAAGCTCACAGTGATGAGCCTGTAGGGAGCCAGCTTGCATGTCCCTGCCATGTTCTGTGACAGCCAGAAAAGCAGCCAACACCAAGAGAGAAGGGGCAGCTTCCTTAAGTGGTCAAGAACAGTAATACCTTCTGGATCTCCTCTCTCTCTTTCTTGCCCCAACTCAGGAAGAGCTGATTCTAGAAGAGTGCAGGGGAAGAGGTGCCTGAGACTGAGACCATGTCTACCATCATTCACCCTCTCCCCACCAAAACATTGTGGGAGAGTGGGACACAAGCAATTGACGTTTTAGAATGTTCTTGACCACTGAATCACTAAGAGTGATTTTTATAATATACAGTGGCTTAAAATGGTGGAATCTGGCCAGGGCATTTTTATGAGAGCTAGCAACAGAAGATCAGTTACAAGAAAAAATACCATCATTTCACAGTTTAAACCCCGACAAGCTGAGATTCCATACTGAGTAGTAGGTCATGTACTAAATTCATCTACTGTGATTGGATAGCCACCACACACCTCTTAATTTTAGTTTAACCTCCCAGATAGCATCCTTACAGTGAGAGAGTGCTCTTCCTAGTCCCCTTGGCAATGATATTATTTTATGTAACTTCTGTAGACGTGTAGTTTCGTGCATTAACCTCTCGTGAGCCTTGTTAGTGTGTGACTGTCTCTGAAACATCTGCCATATCTGTAGCAGTGAGAGGTCATACTCCTGCACATTAACCCTGAGGCTGTTTGTGCCTGGATCCTGGGCCGAACTGACTCCCCTTGGTGGGGCTCCCTGTGACATGCATGGAGCCTCCCTCTGAAATACCTTTATTGTGACCACAGTGGATGAACATGGGGAAGCAGCTGGAGAAAAGGTGGAGATTAGAGGCAGAATTGGGGCTCTTGACTGTCTAACGGAGTAGTCTCTTTTGTGGACATGGACGGTGGCTCTCAACTAAGCTTCTGGGATGGATCTAAGGAGCTGAAGTCACTGGTCTTAGCGCCACTAACCTTAGTTATCTCCTTCCTTTCCCACAGCTTGCTTTTCTGCTTCCATCTCAGAAATGTGCTTGCTCTGTTCTGCAGTGGGCACCACATCCTGACAGGAAAAAGTCCTGTACCTGTCCAATCGAGAGATGTTCCCCCTTTGAACTTGGTTAGATGCAAAGGGATTCACTGTGTCTGTTTTTTCCTGTGTGAATCTGTGCATGTGGGTGGGAGGTAGCCTTGCCCTCACCTGCTTTCCCAGTTCTTACCTGGCAGCTCTCGGGTGCTGTCAGATGCTCTCATGGATCGTCATCCCCACTGGCTCCTTGTTTGACCCTGGATGATGGGAAAGTCTCAGCTAGGGCTGAGGATTTGGGAACCTTTTCTCACTGGAGGAGGCATGAGAGTTTGACACTGTGGCTCTCCTGGCTTTGTTGAGTAGGGGCAAATAAACAGATCTTCTGTCCCTGGAGATCAGGCCTTTCATGGGGAACCAGGACAGCAATAGCTGCCTTGTTTGGGCATCCCCAGGGTGGATTTCCCACAGCTCCTCATCAGAGGCTCACACACTAACTTTCTGTGTTCCTGTTTTGTTCAGACACCAATATCTTGGTGTCAGCTTAGGGCTTAGACTTGTTACTTCTCACTTCCTCAAGTACACCTCATGCCCATGTCACAGACAAAATGTACCTGGTCCCCTGATCTGTATCCTGAATTTATCTAATGAAAAATGGGAAGCCAGTGAAGATACTGGCCCACAGAGATTTATAGCCGCTCTGTTCTGTGTACCCTGTTCCCTGCACTGACTCCCATTTGTGTGATCCTAAGCTGTCAAAACCCTGAACTCAGCCCCTGGCTGGTGTAGCTCAGTGGATTGAGCGCGGGCTGCGAACCAAAGTGTCGCAGGTTCAATTCCCAGCCAGGGTACATTACCTGGGTTGCAGGCCATGACTCCCAGCAACTGCACATTGATGTTTCTCTCCCTCTCTATCACCCTCCCTTTCCTCTCTAAAAAAATAAATAAATAAAATCTTAAAAAAAAAAAAAACCCTGAACTCTTTCTTCTTTCAAACACAAGGTTTTAAAAAAGAACCAAAAACAAAACAAAACAAAAAATCAAATACAAGGTTTGATTGTTAATGTATGCTAAGAAGTAATGACTAGTAGCAGAACCTCGATTCTGTGTTTTAATCTGTCACAGTTACTGTGTCCTTGACATTGGAAACTGGAGGTACTGCCTGGAGGTGCTGGCCTTGGACAAGGGGTAGGGAATACTGAGTGTGGGGTGTGCAGTGACTATCCAAATACATGGTATCTGTGGGCTGGCTAGCCCACATGGTATCTGTGGGCTGGAAGTAGGGTGTGTATTAGTATTTATTTGTCTGTCATTCAAAGAATACTATTTAAAGCAAAAATTATTCAAAGCATATTTTTTAAAAGATGAATTTTAAAAACCCACATTAAAAAAATACAAATATGAGCCCTGGCTGGCATAGCTCAGTGGATTGAGTGTGGGCTGCGAACCAAAGTGTCACAGGTTCGATTCCCAGTCAGGGTACATGCCTGGGTTGCAGGCCATAACCCCCAGCAACCACACACTGATGTTTCTCCCTCTCTCTCCCTCTCCCTCTCCCTCTCTCTCTCTCTCTATCTCTATCTCTCTTTCTCTCTCTCTCCCTCCCTCCCTCCCCTCTCTAAAAATAAATAATAAATAAAAATCTTAAAAAAACCCCACAAATATGAAATTGGGCAAAGATGTGTTAGGTAAAGGCAGAAATTAGAGAAAAATGGTTGCATTCATATTTATAGATAAAACAGTAATTAAGCCCAATATAAGCATAAATTACAAAATGGGAATATTTTATAATAGAAAAATTCATAGATCATAGCAGTTATAAAAATAAAAAACAATGTAAAAGTAGTTTGTATAAGAAAAAGTCTTGGAGACTTCTGGCCAAGATGGAGGTCAGACACACTGGGCCTCCTCACACAACCAAAAGAAGGACAACAACAAAATTAAAAACAACCAGAACTGACAGAAAATTGAACTGTATGAAGTCCAACGACCAAGGAATTAAAGAAGAAACATTCATCCAGACCAGTAGGAGGGGTAGAGATGGGTAGCAGGTGGAGAAGATGCTAGGCATGGCAGTGACTGGTGGACTGGGTGGTCCCACATTCACATGTAGATAAGCCAGGAGGAACAACTGGGGAGCAAGACAGACCACTCAACCCAGGGTTCCAGTACCTGGAAATAATGCCTCAAAACTCTGACTGAAAACACCTGTGGGGTGTTGAGGCAGCAGCAGAAGAAACTCCCAGCTTCACAGGAGAGTTCTTTGGAGACACCCACAGGGTCTAGAATGCACAGAAACCCACCCACTGGGAATCAGCACCAGAAAGGACCAATTTGATTGTGGAAAGGAGGGGAAGTGACTGAAAACTGGCAGAGTGGAGGAAGCAGCATTGTCCCCCCTCAGACCCTCCCTCACATATAGCATCACAGTGCAGCTAAGTGGGTTGCCCCGCTCTGGTGGACATCTAAGGCTCCACCCCTTACTACATGACAGGTGTGCTGAGACAACAACAATAAAAATGCCCCAAATAAAAGAAAACTTCAAAGCTCCAGAAAAAAATACAACTAAGCAAGAAAGAGAACGCTAACCTATCAGATACACAGTTTAAAGCACTGGTAATCTGGATTCTCCAGGAACTCACTAGGTACTTCAACAGCATAAAAAAAAAACACAGGCAGCAATGAAGGTCACATTATGTGAAATAAAGAAAAATCTACAGGGAGTCAACAGTGACAGGAAGGAAACCAGGACTCAAATAAAGGACTTGGACCAGAAGGAAGAAAGAAACATTCAACCAGAACAGAATGAAGAAACACAAATTCAAGAAAATTAGGAAACACTTAGGAACCTCCAGGACATCTTTAAATGTTCTAACATCTGAATCATGGGAGTGCCAGAAAAAGAAGAGGAAGGGCAAGAAATTGAAAACTTATTTGAGCAAATAATGAAGGAGAACTTCCCCAATCTGGTGAAGGAAATAGACTTTCAGGAAGTCCAGGAAGCTCAGAGGGTCCCAAAGAAGTTGGACCCAAGGAGGAACACACCAAGGCACATCATAATTACATTAGCCAAGATTAAAGAGAAGGAGAGAATCTTAAAAGCAGCAAGGGAAAAGGAGACAGCTACCTACAAAGGAGTTCCCATAAGACTATCAGCTGATTTCTCAAATGAAACCTTACAGGCAAGAAGGGGCTGGAAAGAAGTACTCAAAGTCATGAAAGGCAAGGACCTACATCCAAGATTGGTCTATCCAGCAAAGCTATCATTTAGAATGGAAGGGCAGATAAAGTGCTTCCCAGATAAGGTCAAGTTAAGGGAGTTCATCATCACCCAGCCCTTATTATATGAAATATTAAAGGGACTTATCTAAGAAAAAGAAGATAAAAAATATGAACACTAAAATGACAACAAATTCATAGCTATTAACAACTGAACCTAAAAAAAACACACAAGGAAACTAAGCAAACAACTGGAACAGGAACAGAATCTCAGAAATGGAGATCACATGGTTATTAGTAGTGGAGTGGGAGAGGGAGAGAGGGGGAAAAGTTACAGAGACAAAGTAGCATAAATGGTAGATAGAAAATAGACAGGGGGAAGTTAAGAATAGTATAGGAAATGGAGAAGCCAAAGAACTTATATGTACGACCCATGGACATGAACTAAAGGTGGGGAATGCAGATGGGAGGGGGTGTGCAGGGTGGAGGGGAATAAAGGGGGGAAATGCAACAAATGAAATAGCACAATCAATAAAATATATTTATATATATTTTTTAAAAATCAACGGAAGAATAATAGGAGCTTTCAGTAAATGTGGTCCTCATATCCTACCACAACCACTCCAAAATTACAACTAAACTACAGAACCATTATTGTTGGGAACTTCCTGAAATCTACCTGAACAGAGTTCCTATAACTAAGGATAGAAAGCAGAAACCATGGTGTGAATGATGGGAGGAGCAGGGAGACACTGAATGGGCTGATCACACCCCCACATGTGGCAGTTAAAAATTGGGGGATATCTCAGCTGTGGAGGTCCTCCTGAGGAGCAAGGAGTCCCAGCCCCATACCCTCAGTCCAGGTTCCAGGGGCCAGGAAGAGAAGTCCTTATAACTTTGGGCTGTGAAAACCAGTGGGGATTGTGGGCGAGTGAGACAGAGGATTTCTGGCGTCCCAGGCATTCCTCTCAAGGGACCAATGCAAGGACTTACCTGCACTGACTGGCTCTGAGCTCCAGCGCTGGAGCAGCAGCTTGAAAGGCACATCAGGGACATACAGGGAGGAACTGAATTGTCTGGCTTTGGGGTAAGGGCTGAAAGGACCAGCTTTCTCCAAGACAGAAGTGCTGGCAGAGGCCATTGTTCCTTTGCTGAGCTCCCCATCACACACCACCGAGCCACCAGACTGTGCCACAGCTCAGTCTCCACCTGCCTGGCTAACACTGTTTCCCCACCCTAGTGATTCCCAGAGACCCCACACCACTCAACTTTGGGGCCCACCCAAGCCTGTCCAATGGCTTTCCCATACACATGGCCTGTTGTAGCTCATGCTGTAGACTTTTCTAAACTCAGCAATTTATAAACCCCAAACAAGCAGCATCTGGCCCCAGCATGCCCTGTACACTTGCGTAGTGGCCCCAGGCCCTGCACTGGTGGCAGCCAGCCTCAGTCTGCATCTTGGCCTCTCCTGGGCACCTCCAAGCCCAGCACATACAGAAGCCATCTGTTACTAGCTTTGTAGCTCATGCTGGGTGCCACCAGCATGACTTATCAGATAAATGATTTGCAGATTTTTCTCCCATTCTGTGAGTTGTCTTTTCACTATCTTGATACTGTCTTTGACATAAAAAAGATTTCATTTTGATAAAGTCCAGTTTATCGGGGACCGAGGAGGTTGCTTGTGCTTTTGGTATTATATCCAAGAAATCATTGCCAAATCCAATATAATGGAGCATTCCTCTTATATTTCCTGCTAGAAGTTTTATAGTATAAACTCTTTTTTTAAGGGTCCAAGAGTTCATTAGCCCATGGCAAGATGTGAAGTGATTAGTGGCGATGGAAGCATGTGCCAGTAGCCACATGCCAGCCCTCACACGGAACCCTGCCCTGCAGAACACTGGCGGGGGGGGGGTCGCACTTCCTGGGGGAGCTTCCTGAAGAAATGAAGGCCCACAGATCAGGGCAGGGACAGGAAGGAATGCCAGAGACCACTGGGGAAGAGCACAAGGTAGGAAGCTGTTATGAACGTGGGGAGGGGTGGGGGACCATTCCAATCTTCCAGCTAAGTAAGAGGGAAACAAACGCACATGGCAGGGTCTCCTGGGTCTGGGACAGGGGTGGGGGCGGCAGAGGATGGCAGAGGACGGCAGAGGCTGGGGCCTGACAGCAGGTTCCGCCCTCCCACTTCTTCCCCCAGCCACTCTCCGGGTTGGGGGCTTATGTCGTGGGAAGCCAGGGAGCTGGAGTCTTGGATGGAGGTGCCCCCGTACACACTGCAGCTTCTGCTTCCTTGTGGGCATGGCCCTGGCTTCGTGCCTCTTCGCCTGCGCCACACAGACCGGGTCTGGGAATGGGAGGGTGCAGACTCGCCCCTGTTTCCATTCCATCTTCTGCTGCATGTTGGGCACTTGGACTTGGATGGACGCTGGACCCTGGTTTCTGCACTGAACTTCTTGAGCACCTGGGCTGTGGCTAGAGCTGGGACGGCTGCTGCCGGTGGAGTGGCACAAAGGCTGTCTGCACAATCCTGGGAGGTGGCGGGGTGGGGGTGGGGGCACGATAGGAGGGTCTGAGGAAAGCACGGGCACTATGCAGACAGGGCGAGTGTGTGAGATGCTGCACAGAGTGATCACCGAGCCGGGGGCAGTCGGACCACTGGCACCATCGGGCGGGCGTGACCGGTACTTCAGATACTACTGACAAAAGGCTGCATGGCGGCTGGCCAGGGCACCGAGAGATACTTTTAACTCTTACGTTTAGGTCTACAATCCATATTTCATCAATTTTCGTATACCATGTAAGGTAAGTATAAAACTTCATTCTTTTGCATGTGGATATTTGGTTTCCCCAAAGCCATTTGTTTAAAAAACTGTCCTTTCCTCATAGAATGGTCTTGGCACTGTTACTGAAAATCATTTGACCCTACACGTGAAAATTTATTTCTGGATTCTCTACTCTGTTTAATTGGTTTACATGGCAGTACCACAGTTTTGATTGCTGGAGCTTTCAATAAGTTTTGAAACCAGGAAGTGTGAATGCTCCATCTTAAATAACTTAAAAATGTATATATTTGTGCATCACTGAATGTCTTAATTTGTTTCTTGCTGTTTGGTGAGTATGATGGAAGGAAAGGGGAGCGTTATGTTTGCACCATTGCCATTCTTTTCTCATTATTTGCATTTTAAGAGGGTCTGGACAATATTTGCATTCCAGTAGATCGTCAGGAATCAGTAGATTGAATTTTAGGGGAAATTATGCAGAAATTGGACCCTGGATATGGGTTGGTTAATTATTGGACTTTAAGGAAAAAGAAAACAGTCTTCAGGAAGACAGAAAAAGTCAGGTATTTACAATGCCAAAAATCAAGAAATGGCCACAAAAATATTTCAAGACAGAAGAAATATTTCTGAAGGAAAGTATGGCCCAAAGGTTATTTGCTTGAGATTTTTTAAGTACAAAGGCAAAAGATAAACACATTCTTTAGTCCCTGTATTTGCTAATGAGCTCTGGAAACTCCAGAACAACCTGCTGTCCAAAGTCTGCCCAAACACAGCGTTTTCCCTGCACCATTAGACTCATCCTCTGTGACAGTAAACAAACATTTATTTAAAAGAATATATTTCTTTAGTACAGTGATTCAATGTATTGCCAATCAAAACCCCAGCTTGTTTTTATGGAATTTAGCAAGCTGGTTGTAAAATTCCTACGGAAATTCCAAGGGCCAAGATTAATCAAGATACTTATGACAAAGGAAGACAAGGCGATAAGACATGCCCTACCCGATGCAAAAAACCTACAAAGCCACAGTGACCGAGACAAGCGGTGCTGGTGCCAGCATAAACAGGAAGTGTAAATGGAGCAAAATAAGAACACAGGCACAGATCTGTGCCCAAATCTGTAATCTATAACAGAATACACTTCAGAGCAGTGAGGAGAGGAGGACATTTTCAATCAATGCCACTCAGACCATTCTAGGTCACTTCAGACCCAGGATAAAGAGGACATTTGACTCCAGTTTTTCTAGAAGCTTTATTAAAGGATGAGCCGCCCTGACCCCTCCCCACAGAGCCCCAAACCCACTCTGTGTTCTCGAATATCAGCATGAAGTTTCCATATTCAAAGGTCTCACTGTTTAGTCAGACTGGCTTCTGCCCCCAGTCTTGAACCCGGTTCTATTTATTACCCTGTGTCCTGAGACCAGGCCCACCCCTGGGGTGGACACGTATTGTTTTTGCTGGCCTGGAACACCGAAGGAATGTTCTAGTACTCATTTCACAAGCGAGGAAGGTGACGCATAAAGCAATTTAAAAACTTGCCCCTGGTCACACACAAGGGCTGCTTCCAGAACTTGAACTCAGACTGTCAGCCCAGACAGTGTTCTGCTAGGATCAGAGCATCCTAAAGGGATGGAGTTTATTGGATGTTTAGTATATTTTGTGTGATCAGTGTTTTCTGCAAGGTCAGAGTGGACCCAGCAGGCAGGGTGCCCTTCCTCGGGCGGAATGTCCTGAGCTATCAGTTGTACTATATACTGGGGGCCTCAGTAACTGTGGATGGCTAGAATGTCCTGGGAGCCCGAGTGTCTTGAGACGTTAAGACGTTCTACCCTGTAAGGTTGAAAAACCTAGAAGGCAGGTTTTTCGTAGGCTCAGAGTAAACTAGTGTCTATGTTGCACAGGGGGACTTATGAGTCCTCACAGGGCCCTTATTTTCTTGGCCCTCAGGGAGTACTCACACAGTCAGAGTGCTGTCTTGGGGCCTCACTGGGTCTGGGGATGGTGAGCCTACCTCTGTGGTTTCCAAGTGTTCTGCGGGATTAAGACGTTCTAAGTGGTCAGAATACCCTGAGGGAGCAGGGGTGGTGTTTGCAGGACTCCAAGATATCACGTAGGATCAAATGCCTGGAAGGTAACAGCCTCGGAATCTGGGAGACTTGCAGAGTCTTGGGAAGGCAGGCAGAGGTTGGAGAGACAGCATCATGGGAGGCAGGGAGTTCTGGCCTCGGGATTTTTATGATGTCAGAACATTCTTGAAGTGTCCTTACAACAGCATTAACTTTGAGGTCAGGGTGTCCTGGAAGATCAAACTGTTTTCACAGAATCGGGATTTCTCGGGGGTTGGGCTGACTGATGGTTCAGAGGCTCCTGGGAAGCCTGGGAGCCCAGAGCTGGCAGAGCTTTTGGGGCAGGTTAGCGTGTCCTGCTAGGATCTGCATGTGAAATTCAGCTCTTCTCAGGCAATTGGAGTTACCCAGAGACCTGGTGGTCCTGGAATTTGGAGAGACTTGAGTGCACCTGTCGTGGAGTGGAGTGCCGGGCATCCCTGTACAGGCAGAATGTTCTTAGGAATCAGAGGGTCTTGGAGTAGAGGACACCAGGCAGGAGGGGCAGTGTCCAGGGAGTCAAGATGTTTGGGCAGTTGGGGGAACATGGCGGCATCTGTGACTGGCAGGGAATGGTTTCCTCGAATGGCCAGGGTTTCCTGAGGATCAGAATAATCACCCTAAGGCTTCAGGAGGTCCTGTGGGGTCAGCGCTGTTCTGGGCTGTCTGTGCTGGGGGCAGGGGGGGTGGCAGTGCTCAGGGGCCTGCTGAGAAGTCCAGGGCTGAGAGCGTCAGAGAGCACTAACGGGTCCAGTGCCCTGGGATCAGAAGTCCTGGTGAGGGCACATCGGACAGCCAGGGTGGCCTGGGAGAGCAAGATGTATCTTTCCCTGATCTAACTGTGCTGTGGGTCAGCTGTGTGAGCAGCACGCCTCCTGGGCGGGCTTCTGGGCTTGAGCGGCTTTCAGTGTCAGCACGCCCTGTGTGAGATTAGCACCAGCCGTGGGTTCTGAATGGGCTGAAGGGCAGGATGCTCTGGAGCATCTGGATTCTTGTCGGGGAGTTCCTTACAGGGTCAGAGCTCCCCAAATCTCTGCGGGTCTGCACGTCCTGGTATCCTGAACCCCCAGGGCTGTGGCGTCACTGGGGGTTCAGGATACCATGCTTATCATAAGGTAATGAACTGGAAATCTGTTGAAGGGCCACGAGCCCTCAGGAGTGGATGCGTCCTCTGTGCCCTCGGGGGTCAGAAGGACTCCGAGGGCTGCAGCCCCCTCGGAACCCTGGTAACAGTAATAATGACGGTAAAGTGACATTTCACCCGTGCTTACTACTTCAGGGTATAATGCTCCCAAATGCTCTCTTTAATTCTCAGTCATTACTTCATCAGGTCGATATGGCGACCTTCGTTATGTGTGGATGCCGTATTTGCAAATTCACCTACTCACTGAAATGTATTTGTCGCCCCCAAGTCAGTAGTTGTTTGTGATGCTCTTCGGCACATCTGTGGTTATTTGGAGCTGTGTGCATGCCCCAGAAGGTGACACATTTGAGTTGCCGCATTCCTACGTGAGGCCGAACGAGGTAGCTCCTCTGCCTTCTTGTTTCAGCTCTCACACTGTATACAGGTGTCTTATTGCTTTCTATTTAGTGCCATTGTTTTGCTTTGGGGGTGATTTTGTTACAGAACAGAACAAGGGGGGTCTGGAACAATATACTATTATTGAAAGAAGGCCCCGGGTCCGTTATGTCCGCCGCCAGAGGAAAGACATCTCTCAATGCCAGAGATTCGTGAAAAGGAAAGGAAATGTTTATTTAATGCTATACAAACTTAAAGTAGTGACCTAATGTCTTTATCAAAAATCCCAAAGTCCCTTAAAACACCCACAAACACACACAGTCCTTCCTTCCTTCCCCCTTTGCCCAGTCCAGAGTACCGTATTTCAGGGAAGGAAAACGAAGTCCATGGCTCAGACAGTCCTCTGGTTCTTAGTCCTCCTTCTCGACTGGGAGACCTCCCTGGGTTCCCGGCACCCTCGACTGAGTCGCCAGGACCTTTGCTAAAACCAGGTGGTGGTTCCCCCTTCTAAAGCTGCGGGGGTCCCCACTCCGTCCAGGCCTCGTGGTTCTCTCTCTCAGGGCTGCGGGAAGGGGACAGCCCCAACTCTGCCAAAGCCGCGTGGTTCTCTCTCCTAATGGCCGCCAAGTCTGGGTTTTAAATCCCCGTGGCCAATCTTCCTCTGCAGCCTCATTTCCGACTCCTCCCACACTCGGCGTCACATGCCAGAACTCGTATCCTTCCAGCTTTACTGGGCTGCCATCTTGAGTCTGGGCAGGTGTGGCCCCATGTCCTGGAGCCAATCTTCTCCGAGCTCCCACGCAGGCGCTGTAGCTTGGGGGATCTGCCCCCAGTCACGTGTTGGTGGGGAAGTTACTTCCATTCCCCCCTGCTTAGAGATGATCACAGCTATTTAACATATCTAAGCGACCAGCCAAAGGCTATAGATATGTTAAATGACCACGCCAGAGCTTAGCTGCAAAACAGCTCTCAATGGTCCTGCTCCATTTGTCCCTTCCCCCAACCCACACCCTGGGGGGGTGGGGGGGGTTTGGAGACATCTTAAAATCTCCTGGACACCTTAAGTTCTGGGCCCCATTTCAAATGCCCATTTGGGTCCCCCCTCTTGGCTGCACCCTGTAACAATTTTGCTGCTTAAAATGCTTAAAAGCTGAACTGAAGTGCCATCTGGTGTTCCTACGTACAGCAAGGCCATGATGAACCTTGTGGGGGAAATACAAGAGCTGGTGGTGAGCTTTGTTCAGGCGTGAATTATGAAGCTGAGGTCTGTGAGCTCAGTGTTGACGAATTAACAATGTGTATTAAGTAAGGTATCTTTAGATGGAAACACACGTGCACCAAGGTTATGTATTGGCCAGTTGATGAAAATATTGTGTCCAGAGGCTCGCAGGAACCTGTTTCCCCTGGGGGCAATGGGTCCACATATTCGCCATTTCAGCCTTTATAGTGACTTTATGCAGCTTGGCCTCCAGTAGAGAGTCCACTGGGCTAGGCATCCCCACTGGCAAAGCCACAGCGCCGACGTATCAAGTGAGGTAATCAGGACCACACGGCCAGTGAGATGGACTGAGGCCGTGGCCCTCTGGCCCTAGAACCTATGCTCTCCCCACCACACCACTCTGCTTCTTACAGGACAGGAGGTTCCTGGGTCAGGCTCCATGTGGGGGTGGGAGTTAGGATGCCCTGGAGGAACAGATGCCTGTAAACCCCCCAGCCACCTGAGGGATTGTGATATTGTGGGATGTCAAGTCAAAGTTATGGTATCTCGGTGTCCTCAGGGAGCAAGGGCAATGTCCTTGTCGAAATGTCCTGGGAAATTAGGTGTCCTGGAAGGTGGGTCAGGATTCCCCTGCAGGGTTAGAGTAACTTGAGGCATTAGGGTGTGTCAGATTCCAGTGTTTGCATGTTACTGGGTCCCTGGAGGTCATGGCAGTCGTGGAGCTCAGGTTGCTCTAGGAGGTCACAGGATATTTTGGGGTGTGGGGAGGGGGAGGGCCTTGGATCAGTGCTTCTCAGCTTTAGTGTCATTAAGGATTGAAATGTTTGGGCTGTTCCACAGTCCGTGAGTTGAAGCCCTAGTCCTGCTGTGCTGGTGTTTGGGGGTGGGGTCCTTTGGGAGGGGAGTCCGGCTAGATGGCATCAGGAGGGTGGGGCCAAGTGATAGGATTAGTGTCCCTGTGAGAAGAGGAGGAGACAGCAGAGCAGGTTCCCGGGTGCCCTGTGTGGACAGAAGACCCTGTCAGCAACCCAGGAAGAGGTCTCTGCAGGAACTGACTGGGCTAACCCTCAGCCTTGGACTTCCTAGCCACCAGATCTGTGAGAAATAAATGTCTATTGTTTAAGCCACCCAACGTTCCATTTTGTTTGTTTGTTTTGGGTTTCTTTTCTTTTTTTTAGCAGCCTGAGTTCAAGAAGACAACTGTACCTTCAGTTCTCTTGGGAATCCCGTGGCAATGCAGATCCTGACTCAGGAGGATGGTGGTGGGGCAGAGGTTCTGCATCCTGACAAGCTGTTACATGTTTCCGATGCTTTTGGTCCATGGACCGTCTTGTAAGCCTAAGATCCTAGAGGATTATGATGGTTTTCTGTCTTAACTTGTCAGGGTGCTTTTAAAGGATGTATGTGAAGGTTAGTATGACCTTGGGGATCAGACTGTTGTGTGAGTGCAGTGTGTTCCAAGGGGGTTAGGGTGTCCTCATTGGGTGTGTCCCAAGAGCTCAGAACTTCATGGTAAGGGCAGGGGGACCTCCCGGTACAGGTGGAATATTCTAGGGGTCAGTGTGTCCTAGAGGATCCCAGAGTCATGGGATCTCAGGATGTGCCAGGGATGTCAGAATGTACTTCCTGGGTGAAGGGAACCTCAGTGAGCAGAGGACTGTGGGTGTCACCGTGTCCTGACTGCTATCTCTTGCACAGTCCCAGGTCCCCGGGGACTCAGCATATACCCAGGATTCAGGTGCTTCTGAGGGTCAGGGTGTTCTGCAAACCTGGGCACCCTTGGAAGGCCATGGAGCCCTGGGGCCCTGGGTGCATGCAGAGGTGGCACTTGGAGGAGGAAAGTTAGGTGTGCTGGAGACTCACCCCGGTGTGCTGCAGGTTCCGGTCGTCCTGAGGGGGTGTCTGGTGTATGCTGAGAATCAGGGTATCCAGAAGGGGCCAGAATGCACTTGTGTCTTTTAGTTTTTTAGTTTTCTGGAAACAGACCCTTGGGTACCACCCACAGGCTGAGATGCCAGGCAGGCCCTCCTCCGGCCCCCATTGGCCCCCCTCCCTTGGGGGGGTTCTGAGCAGGGGTCTGAGGAGGAATGCATTTTCTCCTCCTTCCCCTGCCTGCCCCCAGTGAGGGATTTAAGTGGACAAAAGAACTTGGTGCTCTGGGAATACGAGCTCTTGGCCCCTGTCCCTGGACCCTCCAACAGAGCACCTTCCCTTATCCAGAGTGTGATCCTCCCCGATGAAGGGGCTCTGGTGGTCAGGCAGTGATTGGATGGGCCCAACGGGCAGGTGAGGAGGCAGCCACTCCTTCAAGACTGGGGAGGAAGAGGGGGTGTGGGGTTGCAGGCTGGGCACCGGGGCAGCCCAGAGCAGAGGGAGGGACTGCATCAGGAGAGAAGGGGCAGGGAGAGGGAAGTAGAGACAAACCAGAGAAACAGGGTGCGGGCAAGACGGAGAGAGAGGTGATGCTTAGGAGTGGGGCTGGGGAGTTTGAAAACAATTAGCAAAGGGAGAGACAGTGAAAAAGGCAAAGATCTCTATATCTACACAGAGACTCGAGAGAGGTGTCAACAGCGGCAGAAGCAGAGAGGGCGCCGACCTGGAGGGTGGTAGGACTAGAGAAAGACTGACCCCGAGGTGGAGACTCAGGGACGCAGAGACTGGACTGCCCTGGGTGCTCGTTCCTGGGCATGGAAGCAGGCGGGACAGGCGAGCAGGGTAAGCCAGAGACGGGGTCAGTCTGCAGCAGCCTCCAGCCTGAGAGCTGCCCAGCCGCTGGGACTCGGATCTCCATGGCCGGTGAGTGAAATTGAGGTCCTGAGGAGGCAGCAGGCATGGGAGCTCCATGGCTGGGCTCCTGTGGGGCAATGGTTTGCTACAAGGAAGGCAAAGAGAAGAAATAAAAACAGAGCCTGGGAATGTTAAGACCATAGGACCCTTAGTGAGCCCGGGGCACCTCTGTCAGTTCACCAACGGGAGCACTGAGGCCTGAGCTCTGGCCGGCTGCTGACCACATGCCTCGCTGTGCTGTGGGACAGGGGAGGAGTGGGAACCTGCCCCCTCACTCCTGGCCTCGCAGTTTTCCCCCTACGCTGCCTTCTCTGAAGGAGGGAGCCGGAGGGGCCAGGGATTTGGAGCTGAGGTGAGCAGGGGACCAGTGGCTCGACACATCTGTGTATGCAAGGCAGACAGTGAATGCTGGGGAGCCGTGCCCCTGGGTCCTCACCCCTGCATCCCCATGGGGATGGGGGCCTCAGCTCCAGACACCTCCTTTTCTCAGTGCGTGCCTTCCAGGTGTTTCCTTTTACTCCCTGTTCTCTCTGCCCCCACTGGCTCTCAGACTAATTAGTGTGCGGGCTTAGTGAGCCTGTGGGAAGGACAGGCAAGCCTTTCCCACGAGCTCAGGTTCCTGCAGCCTAGTGGCCCAGCCAGGGCCGGAAGAGGGGAGAAGATGAGATGTACGGGGTGGGGGGTGCCTGAATGGAAGAGGGGGAAGCATTTCATCTTCCCAGGTGAGGAGTGCAGGAGGATGGGAGTGGTCTGCAAGAGGTTTAAGGTGTGTGGGAGCTGTGAGAGCAGGGACAAGCCACGGGGTCTCCAGCAGGAACCTGGACAGTTTGTTAGGGGGTCAGAGCAAGTGGGAGGCCCTCAGGATGAGGCTCCGGGAGGTGAGAAGCACATGGTGGAGAGCACATTACGTGGGCACATGTTGTGTTGGGGCCACGGGATGGGGGTGGTGAGCCCTGGGGGGGTGGGGAGGCTGGAGCAGGAGTGAGTCTGAACAGCAGGTCCGGGTCCTACGTGAAGAGCGCAGCCTGCCTCAGGAGGCTCGGAGCTGGCGCGGGCCCAGGTGGAGCCCACGGGCCCAGGCTGAGCCTCATTCAGCTGGCTGTGGAATGGGTGTCTGCATGGGGCAAAGCGAGTAGGAGCCACATGGGAGCGCTGAGCAGAGGGCACCCCTGGGTTCCAGGAGTGGATGGGGGTCCGCTGGGCTGCAACCTCTCCCTTCCTGCCTGCCCGCAGCCATGAGCGCTCAGCCCTACGGGAGCTTCTCTGGTGCAGGAGTGGGGAGACCAAGGCTTTCTTTGCAAGGACAGAGAGGCCACCCGCACTCCAGGCGCCGCCACCGCACCACCTTCAGTCCAACGCAGCTGGAGCAGCTGGAGTCGGCCTTCGGGAGGAACCAGTACCCTGACATCTGGGCCCGAGAGGGCCTGGCCCGGGACACAGGCCTCAGCGAGGCCCGCATCCAGGTGATGCCCCGGGAGGCGCCCCCACACCTTCCTCTGGGCAGAGTACAGTCTGGATTGTAAGGAGCCACCAGCACACGCTCGCTCTCACAGGCATCATAACCCCAGGCTAACAGTCACCACTTGTAGCCTAAGGTGACAGGCCACACAACCTCATCCACACCAGGAGTGTCACTGGAGTTACCCGTTGTGCTGACCTATTCCAACTTGAATGTCAACACCTACCCCCAACCTTCACAGAAATTCACTCTTACCCTTTCACCTACATATGTAAATATATAACCTTGGCCCTCACCATGGCCTCAGACCTCAATCAGCCTGATGCTTCCTCAGCTCTCGCCATGGAGTCAATCAATTTCAAATACAAACCCTACCCTAAATCCAACCCTGTCTATAACAATTAAACCTAATCTCTAATAACCCTAGGGGACATTTCCTAACCTCTGGGGAGGGAAAAATGCCATTGTGTCATATTTATCTCTTTTTTTTTGAAATTGACATCTCTTACTCATCCAAAGTTATAGTTGGGCAAACTTAGACACAAGTTGGAGATAATAGTATTCATCTCACTTTGTCAATAGGTCTGGCCCAGACCTGCCTCTGAAGAGCTTTGCCTTTTGCAATGATGGGGGAGGGACCTATGCCCTGCACCTGCACCTTCTGTCATCAGGGGAGGGGACCGCATGTGACAGTGCCAACTCCTTGAGAGAGGGGCTCTGATGTGGCTATTCTTCCCCTTCCCCAGGTCTGGTTCCAGAACCGCAGAGCTAAGAAGAGGAGGCAAGAGCGATCACTGCTCCAGCCACTAGCTCATCTGTCTCCAGCCATTCCCTCTGGTTTCTTGCCTGAGGCCCCTGCCTGCTCCTACTCCTACCCAGCACCATCTCCACCAGGGACCTGCTTTCCTCACCCCTACAACCAAGCCCTTCCCTCTCAGCCCTCTCCAGGTGGTTCCTTTGCTCGACCCCACCGATCTGAAGACTGGTACCCGACCTTGCACCCAAACCCTGCTGCTCACCTGCCCTGCCCCCCACCCCCACCCCCACCCATGCTTCCCCTCAGCCTTGAGCTACCCAAATCCTGGAACTGAGCTCAAACAAGTGACATGGCCTTCAGAAAACCTGGAGAAAACTAGGTGGTTTCCATCCCTGCTAAGAGTAAAGTAGAAATATGGTGAGGGGCCACTCAGAGATTGGGAATTTACAAATGGGTGATTTTTGAGAGAAATTAGGGAGGTGAACCTACTGGAAGATGTACATAAGCCTCAATGCGATGAGTGCAGGAAGCGTAATTTTGATGGAAGCAAGTGCTACTCCTGGTGAATGGAAGTGCTGGAGGCAGATGGAACCAGCAGGGCTTCGTTCTTTGAGCTCACAGCTGCAGAGCTTCATCCCAGCTGTTGCAAGCTGATTTCAAGAAGGCTTCTGATGAAAAGTCTACCCATACATTTCCTCCCATGCCCCACCCCACCACCCAAAGCAGTCCTTAACTTTTGCTCGTTCTGTCCTAGAAATATCTCTTGAATTTATTCTTCTCCATTCCAGCAGACACTGCTTTTGCTGGTCCAATACTTTCTAACTCTCCTCACTGGCTTCCTCAGCTTCAGTCTTTCCCACTTCCAACAGAACTTGCAGGTCCAGTCATCACTGAGTGGCGCTCCAATGTCTTATAAAAAATAAACAAGATCTGATTAGCCTGGCCTGTAAGAGTCTAAACGTACCAGTTTTTGTGTCTCCAAAAGTACCTGAGTGCTGGTTTTAGCACATCTTCGTTGACAGAAACAAAAAACCCAGAAATTCCAATTCTGCTAAGACACAGTCTGAAAATGAATTATATAAGCAATTTTTAACAGCAGGGACTTTGTAGTTGTTTAGTAAAAGCATACAACTATGTTATATATATTTCTAGTTATTTAGTAAAAACATATCACTATTATATATATTTCTAGCTATAAGTATATATATATATTTCTAGTTATTTAGTAAAAACATATGACTATATTTTATGACATATGATTCTAACAGCCAGGCTTGAAAAACAATTATTTCTCCTGTAAATTATTTAAAGTACACATCTCATTCTCACTGGAAAAATCAGTTCATTTTCTAGAGACTATTTTAATGAAACTTGCAACATGGAGATTATCTGGTTCAAAATGCCAAGATTCTTATGCCTACCTGAACCACCTAAATGCTCAAGGAGAATCAACCATGCAAGGTGTTACAACACACAGTAAAATGTACATGCTGGGAGAGCCTTGTGGGCAACAATAGGACACGAAGGGGACTGAAGATGGCCCAAGTGTCATGAGCATCTTGGGCTACCCACCAGCTTCTGGCCCACGCTGGGGCCGTCTGACCCGCCTTAGGAACCAAAGGCCTTAGGAACTTGGCTGAACGCCGAGCAGCCTATATGACTGTCGGTCCTGCAGGTGACACTGGCACTGAGAAATAACAGGGAGACAACACAGGGGCTGTGCTGCTCACTCGGATTTTATTCATGCAGGTTCACCCAGATTTAGTCCAAAATCATAGTAACCTAATAACAATACTAATCACTTAGTAACAACCAGTGGTAACATCATCACACAAGAGAACTGGGGGATCACAAACCTGAGTCCCAGAGTCTCAGTCTGCAGGTCTGGGGGACAGCACAGGGTAGGAAGGGGGCAAAAGAGGCATCAGCATCTTGCAAGAAAAGCGCTCTGGAGCCAGGTGGGCAGCAGGCAGACAAATCCTCAGTCCAGCAGGCAGAGCCTCCAACAGCCGATGCTGAGGGAGGTCAGCATGGGTTGGAGCAGCACTGGGATGTGTGGGCTCAGCTCCCTTGCTGGTGGCCTGGAGCCAGCCTCAGTTACACCTTGAGAGAGGTGGACTCCACCCTCTGGGTCTCTTGATTGGTGTCTTGTCACCCCTAATGGCAAGTGGGCATTTCACCAGGAGCCTGTCTCTGGGTGGTCCCACCCTGCAGACACAGCTGTTCTGGTCACGTGTGCAGATATCGTAGGTGTGTCTCCTTGCCAGATGTGTCTAGTGTGACTCAGGTAGTTGCCTTCTTGAACCAAAGTGTCATGGCTGACTGGTCGCCATCTGGGTTGACATGAGTGACTTCACTTTGTTTTATGTGCTCCATGCTATCTTGACCAGACCACCACCATTTTATTATTCCTGCTCACCACAAAAGGTCATCAAAAAACAGAAACAAAAACCCTTCAAACACCCCTAGGCCTGCCAGACCGCGTTTCTGAGCCACATGCAGCCTCCCAGGCTGCGGGTCTGCAGCGCAGACAACTAGGAAAACAGTAGCCACGACGGAGTTCGACCACAGATGTGAACGTGGCCACCAGCAGAGTCCAATAGATTTTAACCCTCAAAGAGTGAAGAGAATACTTCTCACAAACATTTAATCATTCTACTGACACAATTTGAGATATAAGTGTGTTTAACAGCAGCCTGTTAAGTCTGATTATGAACACCTGCCACACCCTTGCACACTAGCTGTTTGCGCCTGCAGGCGCAGGAGGGAGACTCTCAGTTCCGACCGTGTGGAGGTCTCAGGCCCACAGACACCCAGCCGGCCTGTGTGAGGCTCACCGGCAGCCAAAGGCCTCTCTACTGGGGGGATGTCCGGCTGCTCCGGGGCCTCACGTGTGATCTGGGTGCATGCACACCCATGAGCTCTGGAAACACTAGAGTGGCCTGTTGTGAGCACATCAATCTACCAAGAACCCTGTCCACGTGTGTCTGAGATTTGTTTATTTTATCATTAAAGGCAGAGAATACAGGAAAAGTCACTGGAGTTGACGGAGAAGGAAACAGAACATGAGGCCGACAGGAAAGACCAACATCCCCAGACCTCCGGACCTCCAGGGAGAGCTGAAGCTGCACACCCTTTGCTGAGACACCGGAGGGACTTGGCCAGGATCTGTAGGCTGCCACGAGGGACGCGTCCCTGCGAGCTGACTGCAGAACTGGGCACTGAGGACCCCCAGCCCTGCTGACAAGTCTGGAGGGACTCAGAAGAGGGGCTACTTTTTGGCAACTAATCTAGAAATCCATACACTAAGGATGTGTTAATGGAGATAGAGTGTGATCTGTTTGATATTCCTTCATTGTGTATATTAAATAATCTCTTGTTAAACAGTATTTCCCAGCCCTGGCTGGCGTAGCTCAGTGGATTGAGCATGGGCTGCAAACCAAAGCATCACAGGTTCGATTCCCAGTCAGGGCACACGCCTGGGTTGCAGGCCACGGCCCCCAGCAACCACACATTGATGTTTCTCTCTCTCTCTTTCTCCCTCCCTTCCCTCTCCAAAAATAAATAAATAAAATCTTTAAGAAAAGAAAAAAAAACAGTATTTCCCACACTGTCTTCTTAAGGTCAGTTAATATAATGTTCAAAGCCGAAAGCAAATATTTATAATGCATGTTTCAAACAGCCTTTCATGCTTTATAATAATGGATTCTGATTAATCAGGCTTTGGGCCAAGATGGAGGCATAGGCAGAAACGCTTTGTTTTCTTGCACAACCAAAAGAAGGGTAACAACCAGTTTAAAACAAAGAACAAGCAGAACTGCCGGAAAATCATTTGCATGGAAGTCTGACAATGAAGGGGTTAAATAAACATTCATCCAGACTGGTGGGAGGGGTCGAGATGGGCAGCTGGGGTGGAGAGGACCCACAGCAAGGCCAGGGGGCAGACCTCAGGGCAGTCCCACATTGGTGCACAGATAAGCTGGAAGGAACAGCAGGAGAGTGAAACAGACTGCAGGACACCCAGGGTTTCAGTGTAGGAAACTAAAAACTCAAAACTCCTGGCTGTAAAAATCTGTGGGGGTTGCAGCAGTGGGAGAAACTCCCAACCTCACAGGAGAGTTCCTTGGACAGACCCATAGGGTCTTAGAATGTACACAAACCCACCCACCTGGGAATCAGCACCTGAAAGGGCACAATCCACTTGTGGGAAGTGAGGGGAGTGATGGAAAGAGGGACGAGAGCAGAGCAAGCCGCATTGTTCCCTCTCGGACCCTCCCCAACAGACAGCGCCACAACACAGCAAAGAGGGTTGGCCTGCCCTGGTAAATACCTAAGGTTCCACTCCTTACAACATAGCCGGTGCACTGATACAAAGAAATATGTCCCAAAAGAAAGAAAAGATCAAAGGTCCAGAAAAATACCTAAGTGACAAGGAGATAGCCTGTCTGATGCAGAGTTCAAAACACTGGTAATAAGGATACTCACAGAATTGATTGAGCTCAGTCACAAAATGGAGGAAGAAATGAAGTCTACAGAAAGTGAAATAAAGGACAATATACAGGGAACCAACAGTGAAGGGAAGCAAACCTGGACTCAAATCAATGATTCAGAGCAAAAGGAAGAAACAACAAAATGAAGAAACAAGAATGCAAAACAATGAGGAGAGGCTTCGGAACCTCCAGGACATCTTTAAACGTTTCAATATCTGAATTATGGGGGTGCTGGAAGGAGAGGAGAAAGAGCAAGAAATTGAAAACTTATTTGAGCAAATAATGAAGGAGAACTCCCCCAATCTGGCAAAGGAAATAAACTTCCAGGAAGTCCAGGAAGCTCAGAGAGTCCCAAAGAAGTTGGACCCAAGGAAGCACACACCAAGCCACATCATAATTACATTAGCCAAGATTAAAGATAAGGAGAGAATCTTAAAAGCAGCAAGAGGAAAAGAAAGAATTACCTACAAAGAAGTTCCTATAAGGCTATCAGCTCATTTCTCTAAAGAAACCTTACAGACAAGAAGGGGCTGGAAAGAAGTATTCCAGGTCATGAAAGGCAAGGATCTACATCCAAGATTGCTCTATCCAGCAAAGCTATCATTTAGAATGGAAGGGCAGGTAAAGTGCTTCCCAGATAAGGTCAAGTTAAAGGAGTTCATCATCACCAAGCCCTTATTATATGAAATGTTAAAGGAAGTTATCTAAGAAATAGATTAAAAACTATGAATAGTAAAATGACAACAAACTGACAACTGTCAACAACTGAGCCTAAAAAACAAAACCAAAAACAAAACCAAAAACTAAGCAAACAACTAGAACAGGAACAGAATCACAGAAATGGACATCACATGGAGGGCTATGGGGGGGTTGGGGGGAGGGATAGGGGAAAGGTACAGGGAATAAGAAGCATAAATGGTAGGTAGAAAATAGACAGGGGAGGTGAAGAATAGTATAGGAAATGGAGAAGCCAAATAACTTATATGTACGACCCATGGACATGAACTAGAGCAGGGAATGCTGGAGGGAGGAGGGTGCAGAGAGGAGGCAGATAAAGGGTGGAAAATAAGACAATTATAATAGCATAATCAATAAAATATACTTAAAAAAGACTGAATTCCTCATACTTCTAAAATACTGAAACTCACTGGTTTCTTTTTCTTTGCCCCAAAACATTAAACTTGAACATTTAACTGAAAAAAAAAATTTATAGGCTGTTTTAATACAGATGAATCAATAAATCCGTATATGATATAGTACATGATCTATGCAGTATTGTAACAATAACAGCTAACATCCTTTGACAATTTACTACATGCCAGACACTAAATTAAGGGCTTCACATGGATCATTTTGCCATTTTACTTAATCTCCAAAATCTGTGAGGTAAATACTATTATAATTTATACTTTCAGTTCAATTAAACAAGGCTGAGAGTACTGACTTACAAAAGACAATGAAGCTAATATACAGTAGAGTGGTGACCCAAACCCAAATTCAAGTTTATATTCGTCTCTCTCAGCATTGTGCTTAATTGTACACAAAACACTGAAAAAGTAGACCTCAATTAAACAGTAAAGAAGAATACCAGATGAGTCCTATGTTTTATAAAAACTATTATTTATATCCCAGAATATCTACATAATCTGTGTGTTTTAATATTTTTTTGTCCAATTCTCTTCCTACAAGATCTGCAAGCCTGTTCATCAATTTTTAAAAGATTTTATTTATTTCTTTATTTTTAGAGAGGGGAAGGGAGGGAGAAAGAGAGGGAAAGAAACACCAAAGTGTGGTTGCCTCTCCAGCTCCACAGGACCTAGAGCTGGACCTGGCTCGCAGGACCTGGCCTGCAATCCAGGCAAATGACCTCACTGGAAATCAGACCAGGGCCCTTTGATTTGAAGAACTGGGCTCAACCCCCTGAGCCACACCAGCTAGGGCCTGTTCATCATGTTTTGAAAAATATAATTCCATCGTGAATATATTTCATCTACTGAAACACAGAAATCATGAACATGTGTCCATAACAGTGCTATTAAGTCTGCAAGAACCTTTACAGGGAGGAAAAGCCAAACAAAACCCTGCACTCCGTGAAAGATATAGTAAAAGACATTCAAAAATTTAAGAAAGTTCTGTCACAGATGGTTTTTTAAAGGAAGGATGGAAACAAAATTACTGATGAACTGCACACCTTACTCTATTAGCAGATGTGAAATCCCACCCTTACTAAGGATGCCAGCCCAGGGGGGAGCAGGTAAGTTTTTCCATGTAATGTGAGCACTGGAGAAGATGAACACCATTTCCGCCAACCGGAAATCCACACTGGAAAGCCTCAGTGTGGCTCTGCCCAACTGGCCTACTTGTGTCTCATAAACACGGAACACACCCTAATATTAAAGTGCTTAGATGTGATTTAATTGTATATTATCTTTACTATATTTATTAATAGTGTTTATTATATTCCTAGATAATAAAATTTTCCACCATTCTTTTAAAGACGTTGAGACTCTGCACTAGGATTCAACTAATGTCTCCACAAAAGTAAACACTGTTTAAGTTGATTGTTTAAAGAGTAAAATTCCAAAACAAAACAAATTTTACATAATTGCTTAGGAAAATGTAAAGTCAACATTCTGAAAGCATATTTCTTTATAAAATATATTCTATTACTAAAAGTGTGTAGAAATGATTTTCTTATACCGATTTCAAGTCAGTAAAGGACAAGGATTAATCTAAAATGCAATTGTATTGACTTTGGGCCAAGATGGAGGCATAGGTAGACTCATTGTGCCTTCTTGCACAACTAAAAGGAGGACAACAACAAAATTAAAAACAAAAGCAACCAGAACTGACAGAAAATAAAACTGTATGGAAGTCCCACAACCAAGGAGTTAAAGGAGGAATACTCACCCAGACGGTAGGAGGGGCGGAGATGGGCAGCCAGCAAGGCAGCAGCTGGAGGACCAGGTCCCACATTCACGGGTGGATAAACCAGGAGGAACAACTGGGGAGTGAGACAGACCCACAAGCCAGGGCCCCAGTGGGGAAATAAAACCTCAAACCTCTGAATGAAAACACCTGTGGGGGTTGAGGTGTCAGGAGAGACTACCAGCCTCACAGGAGAGTCTGTTGGAGAGATCCACAGGGTCCTAGAATGTACACAAGCCCACCCACTGAGGAACCAGCACCAGAAGGGCCCAGTTTGCTTGTAGGAAGCGGCAGAAGGGACTGAAAGCCGTCAGAGAGCAGAGCAAGCACCATTGTTCCTTCTTGGACCCTCCCCCACATACAGCGTCACAAGGCAGTGACATAGTTGCCCTGCCCGGGTGAACACGTAAGGCTCCACTCCTCATGTAACAGGTGGTCTGAGGCAAAAAAAAAAAAAAGGCCCAAATGAAAGAACAGATCAAAGCTCCCCCCAAAATACAACTAAGTGATGAAGAGATAGCCAACCTATCAGATGCACAGTTCAAAACACTGCTAATCAGGATGCTCACAAAATTGGTTGAATATGGCTGCAAACTAGATGAAAAAATGAAGGCTACGCTAAGTGAAATAAAGGAAAATGTACAGGGAACCAACAGTAACAGGAAGGAAACCAGGACTCAAATCAATGGTTTGGAGCAGAAGGAAGAAAGAAACATTCAACCAGAACAGAATGAAGAAACAAGAATTCGAAAAAATGAGAAGAGGCTTAGGAACCTCCAGGACATCTTTAAGTGTTCCGACATCCGAATCATAGGGGTACCAGAAGGAAAAGAGGAAGACCAAGAAATTGAAAACTTAGTTGAGCAAATAATGAAGAAGAACTTCCCCAATCCAGCAAAGGAAATAGACTTTCAGGAAGTCCAGGAAGCTCAGAGAGTTCCAAAGAATTTGGACCCAAGGAAGCACACACCAAGCCACATCATAATTACATTAGCCAAAATTAAAGATAAGGAGAGAATTTTAAAAGCCACAAGAGAAAAGGAGACAGTTACTTACAAAGGAGAGCCCATAAGACCGTCAGCTGATTTCTCAAATGAAACCTTACAGGCAAGAAGGGGCTGGAAAATATTCCAAGTCATGAAAGGCAAGGACCTACATCCAAGATTGGTCTATCCAGCAAAGCTATCATTTAGAATGGAAGGGCAGATAAAGTGCTTCCCAGATAAGCTCAAATTAAAGGAGTTCATCATCACCAAGCCCTTATTATATGAAATATTAAAGGGACTTATCTAAGAAATAGATTAAAAGCTATGGGTATTAAAATGACAACAAACTCACAACTATCAACAACTGAACCTAAAAAACAAAAACAAAAACTAAGCAAACAATTAGAACAGGAACAGAATCACAGAAATGGAGATCACAGGGAGGGTTAGCAACAGGGGAGTGGGTGGGGAGACAGGGGGGAAAAGGTACAGAGAATAAGTAGCATAGATTGTAGGTAGAAATAGATGGGGGGGGGCGGTGCGGTGAAGAATAGTGTAGGAAATGGAAAAGCCAAAGAACTTATATGTACAACCCATGGACATGAACTAAAGGGTGGTAATGTGGGTGGGAGGGGCTGTGCAGTGTGGAGGGGAATAAAGGGCGGGGAAATGGGACAACTGTAATAGCATAATCAATAAAATATTTTTTAAAAATTTAAAAAATAAAATAAAATGCAATTGTATAGTGAAAAGCCAATAAAAATGTGGTGACTATGAAGTTCCATCCTGTAAGACTTGGAGTCCGTTCTGTGTGTCTCTCTCTTTGTGTCTGTTCATGAAAAGATCTGTTTCCACTACTGCAACAGAGATGAACCCCCCCCACCCCCCCACCGGCTCACGAACAAACACCAAATCAGTTCTCCAGCAGGCAGGTCACTGAAGGGCATTTTACTTTCTCAGAACGTGAATGGGGGAGTGCTTTGTAGGGGCTGTACCTTCACCGAAGACTCAGTGAAAACTTGTAGCCGGGACACAAACAAAAGCTTTGTTAAAACTTCGCATGTGAGGGGAAGACAACACAGTATCAAGTAAAATGATCATTTGCCACCTTTATTTTTAGATATGACTTTTTACTCATCCATACAGAGTAAGTCAGCAAAGTAACATCCACCTGTAAAGAAAATCCACCGGATGTGTTTTCTATATTGAGTAATATGGGGTGGTTTTTTTTTTTGCCTTCCAGTTAGTTTTATATTAAATGGTGAAAGGCAAATCTTTTTCATTGACTTTATTCTCAACTACCTATTTTTAAACTCTAATATGCTTGCATAAATTTTTATTCTAAAAAGTAGTTGTAGAACAGTTTTATATAAGAAAAATTACTATTTTTCTTATCAAAACAAATGAGGAATGTAGTAATTTTAAGCTTGCATAGTACATATTCCAAATGATTAGTTCTCAAAAAATTTTACTTTCTGTAATAAATATGAGAACTATTTCCCAACAGTGTAAATACCAAAACAACAACAAAAAAAGAAAACGAAGCCAAATTCACCAAAGTGAGATTAAACTTCCGAGTGTAAAGTGGATGAGACTGTGTGGCCTTGAGGTATAAGGGCCTCATGGGCAATCCGGGGTGGGCACAAGCAGGTCCACAGGGCTGAGTGTGCAAAACACAGGGCTTTTTCTTGCATCATTATCTGTTAATCATTGTATTATTTGTTGTACTAGAACTGTAACTAACTTTTGCCTACCCCTGTATATTTCCATAATTGTTTCTTCTATACCAAGAGACATGAAAAGTGAGTTATCACTTACAAAGGTGTGCACTGGGGAGCTAAATTACATTGCACCCCAGCTACTTGAAAACCAAGCTACAATGAAAGCTGCAATAATACACTGAGTGTTTAATCAATTTTTACTAATATTATCTTTTGGGAAAACTATTTTTTAAAATATTGTATTTCACTTAAAAAACAATTTCTGAAGGAAAAATCTTGAGTATTGTGAAAATGAATCACTGCAATTAAATAAGAGTTCATAACCTAGATTATTTAAATAATAGTTGCTGTTCAGGAAATAGAATAAACAACCTCTAGGGACCCAATCAAAATATCAAGCAGTTACTTAACATCTTCAGAACTACTTCTGTTTTTCTAGATCGTTCATTTCTCTTAAAATTTTGTGAATAAATCAATCATAAGTAATATATTGATTATGAGTTAACTTTCCTGTGCTTTAAAGAAATACATGTTACATTTAGATTTTCCACATGAAAATCTTCAAAAAAACTTCAGATTTTAACTATTTGAGAAAAACAAATACAATTACATCCCTAACCAAAACATCAAAACAAATAACTAAGTACTAAATGCTAAAAGCTACAGCCCCAGAGAATTAGTCCTCTGGTGAGAGGCAGGACATGGATACACATGTGTATGAACCCCAGTAAAGCAAAAACAGGGGAGAGCATCCTGCAGAGATGTGACACGTCCCCCCTCCCGGTCCAGGCTGCGGATTAAGGTTGAAGGGATGAGAAAACCTCAGGCAGGCCTTAGCTCTAACAAGAAAGGTGTGTCCCACCACCACCCTGTGTCCACCACCAGCTGTGCTGTCATTCTCAAGCAAACGCAAAGATAAAGAGAGAACCCACGGAATCAGTTGCTGCTCAGACTGTGAAGAGGCATGCACCTGTCAGAGGCCAACGTTTTCATCACAGCTCCTCTTACCTCGTAAGACCAGACACACTGAGTCCCACCAAACCGCCGAACACACCTTCCCACTTCCACGTCTTTGTGTGTCGTGTACATCTCTTCCAGGCATTCACCAATGTGCGGCACCATCCTCCTGAGAACCTCCCGACTGAAGATCATGCCGGGGCCCCCCATGCAGAAGTTCTCCCCAGGCTCCAGGCCCAGCTTTCCCAGTTCTTCAACATTGCCCAGGCCAGTCTGGCCCAGGTAGAGGGGCTTGCTGCTCTTCAGTGACCTAAGAAACTCTTCCAACTTGTCACCTACAAAGAGAAAGGCAACAATCACTCCTGGTCCTAATTCCATCATCACTTAGCTGTACAAAGGGACGGGACTTCCAATAGGGTGTGTGAACTCCCCACAAGTCTTAAACAATAGAAAAGGGGAAAAACCTCTCTGAATATTCTATTATTTAAAAAATACTAATTTATACTTAAAATTAAATCATAATAAGATTGTATCAACCTTGTAGTCAAGGTCACTGAAAAACCTTAAAAGTCTTACAATCATCAGATTTTTAAGTGAAAATAATGATAAGGAGAAGAAGTTTCTTAGCATATTTTAAGTAATGATAAAATTCCCAGATTTATTAAATATTGATATTTAGCATCGACTGGCAGAGTGTTAATATCCAATAGTTATTTTTTCTACTGATTATTGATTTAGTTTAGTGCTTTACCCTTAACCTGCCTTGAAATTTAATTTTAGACTTTGGAAAGCACCCTTTTAAGAAAAGACAACATTTGTAAAAAATTAAGGAATAAAATTGGTTTACTTACAGCTTGTGAGTTCACCAGGAAAAACCATTTAAAATCAGCTAACACAGTTCCAAAGCATCTGATATTCTAGCCAATGACGCGTTGGAAGAGCGGCCGCCTTCCCACACTCCCACGTCAGCGTCTCCACTGTGGTCTGTGACGAGCGCAGCACCTGCATCACTCTCTCCATCTCACCCCGCCCCTCGGACCTCAGTGCGTTTCAGCTGACTATTATGGGGTTCTTAACGCAAAACGTCTTTCATTCTTAGTAGAAATGGAAAGAATATGGCATTTCCACGTTCTAAAGGACAATCTTTCACAGCACTAAGAGAAATGCTTGCTTTTCCTCGAGCCCTGGGGAAGGCACCCCTGCCTGGGTCAGGGGAAAGCAATGAGGCTCCAGGTGCGGAGGCAGGAACTGAGCAGGGACGGCCCGCGTTTGTCCAAGAAACGCGGTGCGCACGGGGAGACCTCCACTGCACACAGCCTCTACTTCCCTTGCGTCCTTCTCCATCCCTGCAACAGGCTGGACTGGAAAGATTCACTCTCAGGAACACCTCTATGCTGAGTTCAGAAATCTCTGGCCAGAGCCACCCACACTCAGGGCGAAGGACCGCGCCTCTTCAAAAAGCTGAAAAAGTTTTCTCCTGCTGTGGCTGCGCGTGGCCTGCGGGACTTCAGCCTCTGCTTACCACCGCAGCCACCAAGATGGACTGAAGGACCCTTACTGGTGTGGGCCCGGCCAGCTCGGAACTCGTAGGGTCTGGACAATTCAAGGACCCTGTCTCTTCCCTCCCACCACCAAATCTGACAACACGCCCATCGCCTGGGGGTTCGCTGAGGTGTGATGGGGCGGGGGTGGGGGTTGGGGAGGGGGGCGTGGCGCTGCACTGTAACAGCTGGAAGGAGCTGCGCCCGGGCGACAGGGATGCTCTCCCGCTCCCAGTGCGTGACGCTGTGTGCGAGAGGGAAGGAAACGCACAGGGAGGGTCCAGGGCAGGGAAGATGGTTCCTCAACCTCCCGAGGTCCGAAACTGCCCTAGATCCATTTAAACAAAAAGATTGGGAAACAAAGCAAGAACAGCGATCTCCAGCCAGGCTGTCGCCCGCGTCCACTGTCTTCCCTTCCTCCTCCGAGGACACGCCCCTCTGGACCGATTTGGGAACCTGACACCACCCGGGTCTTTCGGAGTAGGGCAGAGTGGGAACAGCCTTGCGTGGGACCCCAAGGTGCCTGTCCTCAGCTCTCTCACCCCAAAAAGAGCAGGGCTAAGCGCTGGGCAGAAACGAGAAAGCAAGAGTGAGGAAGGCGGATAAAACCCGGCAGGTGTGAGGAGAGCCCAAACCGCAGGAAAGGAGGAACGGAGCGGACTAGGGGTGGCGGGGGTTGCGAGGGGTGGGGACGGCGGGCTGGGGGCTGCAGGATCCTGGAGCACGTGCTGGCAGAAAAGCACAGCAGGGCTGGGCAGGGGTCGGGTTGGATGCAGAGGAAGGAGGCGGGCAGGCGGGGCACCAGGGGCTGGGAGGTCACCTTTGATGTAGACATCGTCGTCGGCACGCATGAACCATTCATACTTGTCCAGGTAGTGGTCGTGCATGTACTTGCTCATCATGAATGACTTTTTTGGGGGGAGGGTAGGAGTCGTCCACCCCCGGCAGCTCGATGACAGGCAGGGGTGGCGAGGGCTGGCCAAGCCCAGCGTCGCGGGGCTGCTGGCTGGAAAAGAACTCCACGCGGCCTGGGATGAAGCGCGCGCAGGTGCTCTGCGCCGCCAGCGCGGGGCTGCCCGGGTTCTTCTGGGCGGTCATCACCTCCACGTACAGGAAATCTCCGGGTGCGGAGCTCCGGACGGTGGCGCCTCCCTCCTATTTGCCGTCGTGGCTACTCAGCCGGCCACCTCTTCGCTGCCCGGCCGCGCCGCGCCGCGGCCCACTCCGGTCCAGGGCGCCGGGAGCCCCGTCGCGCCTCCGGGCTCGCGTCCTCGCTGCGGCTGCCCAGCGCAGGTGGCTGCTGCCAGGCGCTGCTCCGAAAACTGGTCACCGCAGCCATTGGCTCAAGCACCTGCGAGCCCTGCAGCCCGGGGTGCGGGACCCGGGCGCGGGTACTGCTCAGGCGGCGGCCAGGCCGAGGCAGGTGCAGCGCCTGCAGGCCGAGCGGCCACAGTAGCAGCAGAGGCTGGAGCCACGTGTCTTCCTCTCGCTCAGCTCGGCCACTCTGGGGGCGATCAGCCAGGACGCGTTTGAGAAGCCCGGCACCGGCCCCTGTGCCATGCTTACCTACAGGCGGCGGGAGCGCACGGCCGTCGCGGCTCCGGGGCGCCGACCGGGCTACGCTCAAGTCCCCCGCTCACACCCGCCCGCCCCCCAGCCCCACCGCTGCCTGCCACCCGGACGCCCACGCCGGCTCCGGCTCGGAGCGCTCTCGGTGCCCAGACCTCTGCGGGTCGGAGCCGGGTCAGAGCCGCCCGCCGCGGTGCCCTTTCCGCTCGGGGGGTGGGGGTGCGGGGGCTTCCGAGCGCGGGTCTGCGGCTACAGGAGCTACAGGAGGAGGACGCTAAGCGCCGGGTCCCTCCTCCGACCTCGTTTCCCGCCTCCGGCTCCGCCCCAGGCCGGCTCCAGGTTGGCCTGGAGGAGCCACGAACACCGCCGCTGCCGGCTTTGGGGGGGCGGGCGCGGTGTGTCCATGTCCTGCACGCTCGGGGGCCACCCCCCCCCCCCACGTCCGCGCCTGGGACACGAGCCGGCCTCCCCTCCTGAAGTAACGATCCGGATCGGGTCCGGCTGCCTAGGACTTCCAGTGTCCATGTCCCCCGTCCCCCGCTCCCAAGGCCCTGGCCCTGCGTCCCACCCTCGTCCCCTCCCGTCCCTCTGCCTGGCGCACCGAGCCCGACTCCGGGGCTCCGCTGCTATCCTCCTGGCGCGCCGGCCCTGCTGGCCTCATAGGCGGAGCTCGGGTCCTGGAGCCACTGGCGAGCGCCCGCGTCCCCTTGGATTCCCTGCCCGCCCGCGGGCCATTGCGTCCAGGCTTGACCCTTCCCCATTCTGCCCCGCCCAGGTCCGCCCTCGCTCCTCTCCGCGTGTTCGGTCCTCGTCTCGCTCGCTGCTCGGGAAACCACCTGCCCCATCTCAGCGCCTCCTGCTGGCCTGTCTGCATCCCTGTCCTCCCCGCCTCCTTCACCGCCTCGCCACGGAAGCACCATCGTCACTCGGTGTCTCTCCTGAGAGAATCTCAGCAAGATAGAAAAGACCTAACCCTAAAAGGCTTGAGGACTTCATGGGGAGGGCGGGCTCCACCCCATAAAGAACATAAAAATTCCCTGTTCCCCACCTGCTGAGTTAGGAAATGGGGGCCTGCCCAGTGCTGCCCTCCCTACGTCTCCCACCGGCCTCTTGTCTAGAAGCGAGAACCAGGAACCATCGTCAGTCCTGGGACAAGACCGGCTCAGTAAGACCGCAGAAATGTGAACACATTATGGGGCCAATCCCCGGGAGATTGTTACCCGCTCCCAACCGCTTAAGGGTACTTAATCAGAAAATAAAATGTAAATTTGTTCTTGTCTATAAACCACTTTGCATTCAAAGAAAATGACAGGAAATGTTTTACCTATCCAATTAGGGAGATAAAATCTCTGGCAACAGACTCTCAGAAAGAAAACAAAAGGAAAACTGTATTAGCCAAATATCATTGAACGTCACTTTATGAAGAAATTACCTGAATGAAGATATGTGACATTTTGCAGAAGGGCGCTTTGAACAACTTTCTCTCTAGACGCTGAGGATCTAACTGTAGTCTGAGGTGCATTTGGCATCCCAAACCCTTCCCTCGTCCTCAAATTTCAGTCGTCTGTTTTGCCCATCAAATGCAAAGGGATGGTCCTGAAGGGCATAGACCTGGGGCTCCATCCAGCAAGGCGCTGGCAGCGGCCCTGGAGCAGCGGGCCGCCGGGAGCCCCAGAGGAGCTTCCTTCCACACCAGTCACTGGCGGCGCTGAGCACGTCTCCCTAAGTGCTTGTCTCTGCACCACGAAGCTCCTTTTCCACGTCTAGGTCTTGCCCAGGGACGCTTGGGGATGCTGATTATTGCACTTTCTCCAAGCTTCATTTTAGTTAGAATACAAAACTAATCCAGCAGGTCCCCTCCGATTAAAAAATATATCTTCCCAAGGACATTTTATGCTTTCTAGAAGAGTGCTGTTCAACAAAACTCCTCCTTAACGGGAATTGCCTTTATCCCTGCTGTCCAATTAGGCTGCCTCTGCCATGCACGATTACTGAGCACTGGGAATGCAGCTGGTGTGATTGAAGAACTGATTGCTCAACCATATTTAATTTCTGTTAACTTTGATTGAAGTAGCCTTGGTGGCCAGGAGCTGCCATTTGGACAGCACATGGTCAGAGGAAATCCATACCATCTGGTCCCCCAACACACCAGCACACTCTCCCCTGCAAGGCCCTGCCAGGCTTTATTCGGATGGGCGCCATTCATGTAGTTGCCCTACAAAATCACTTGTTCTCATGGGGCACACATAACCCACTCATCAATGCTTACAACATTTTAGGAGAAAATTAACTTCATTCATTCTTTTATTCAACAGATAGGTGTTAGAGATGAAGCATTTGACAAGGAGGAAGGCTCCAGACTTCAAAATGTCAACAAGATACTCACTGGCGCCTGTCGTGAAGATTACAGTGCGGTAAGGAAGTCACACACTGACCGCCACCCGACAAAATGGACCACAGTGGTGACCAATGACATGAAGGGACAATGCAGGCGTGTTCTCTGTGGGCATTTGTATGAGCATCTGAGTTAGTCTGGAAGTCCGGGGAGCCCCTTGGAGACACTGAATCAAATGGAAACACTGAAATGACGTTCTGTACTGGCTAAGTGACTGTGAGAAAGTTATTTAAAGCCCCTGAGCTTTAGATTTCTCATCTGTAAAGATCTTTTTGTGAGGATTTATCAGGATATACATAAGTGCTTGCCACACCATCTAGTTTATTGTAGGCACTTGGGAAATGTTAGTTCTTCTCATTTCCAATTTCTTCCTTTATAATAAAATCTCTTAGATATCACCTTATTTTTAATATTTCAGCATCTCATCTATTTAACAAATATTTATTTAGTGTCCACCACAAGCCAGGCATTATTCTAGAAAAGCAGTAGTAAATGAAACAGACAAGGACCTTGAGTTCACGAGGGTTATATTCTCCTAAGGAGACATTATCCCCCGTATATAGGCTGGACTATCAGTGTGTTGAAAAAAATAGAGTTAGTGTATATACACACACATGGGAAGCCATATTAAATTGATTGTTCAGAGAAGTTCTTTCTGAGAATTTTAGCAGAAAACAGAAGGAAGTGAGGAACTCTCTGTGAGGATGTCTGAGGGAAGGCTTCCCAGGAGGAGGGAATAGCCATGCCAAGGCTTGAGGCAGATGTGAGTTGAGAACAGCCAAGAGGCCAATGTGGTTTGCAAATGGGAGGGAGCTGGTGACTAGGGATCATTCAGGCCATAGCTGTCCCACAGGATTGCAGTGTGAGTGACACATGCAGGACATGGAACTTAAAACTTTTCTTATAGGCACAATTTGTAAAGGTGAAATTAATTTTAATAATATATTTTATTCAATTCAACATATCCAAACATTGTCATTCTAACATGTAGTCAATATAAAATTGTTGCACGTGGGTCACCGGCCAGCAGTGACCATGGAACGCTGTGGATGGCTCGACGATAAACACGCGAGAAAAAACAATATGCACAGAGACAAACTAGTTTCTGTGGGGAAGTAGGGACGGAATGGCCACCCCCCCAGTGGGAAGCGCGCTGATTTACGTCCATACCTGCTTTTATTGGGCTCATTTTGCATAATAATTCAGGTAAAGTACAGTACTCATTAGGGGGAAGTAAGGAACCATAGAAAACAAAGAACTCTGCTGGTCTATTGAGTCGGGGTCAAAGAGCTGTAAGACTGAGGAACAAAATAACTTCCTCCTAAGACCCTTCTCATTCAACTGAGAGCATTCTAAACAAAGAAGGTTTCACAGTAATTTACATGTTCTTTCTTAGGCCTGATCACCCCGGGGAATCCCCCCTTCTCAGCACAGAGCTGCACCACCCTGTCATTGTTTCAGGCTTAGGTGGAGCAAGGGAACTAAGGCAACTGGGCGACAAGGAGGTTTTTTCTCAGACTCTGAGAACTCAGGCTATGTCAAAGCCGAGGAGCGAGGATCCATCACCCCCTTTTGCTGCAGCCCCCCAAGTCCTTCTTTTGGGGGGCCTCCCAAAGTGATTGTGCCTGTCTTAGGTCATTCCCCCGTGGGGAATCTTACCCGTCTTTGGCTAACCGACCAAGCTTTTTGGGGTTCAGTCATGAATAAAGCAGCAGAAGCAGCATTCCTGCCAGGGAGATAAGCTTTTGTCTCCTTGCTGGCTTACGGTTCCAAGGGCGTTCCCTTAGCCTTAGCCTAGGCGGGGGTTTCAGCTTCTGATACCAGTCAGGGTGGTTCCCAACATAAAATCATTAGGGAAAAAGTTTACATTCTTTTTATTAGTACAAAGTTTTCCAAATCCAATGTGTATTTTATGCTCCCAGTACAGCTCAATTTAGAGTAGCCATTTAAAATGGCTACTCTAAAATTTTAAAAATATTTTAAAAATATTTTATTTATATATTTTGAGAGGAGAAGGGAGGGGAAAAGAGGGAGAGAAATATTGATATGCAGGTGGGGGACTTGAGATATTGAACCAGCAACCTTTCAGACCACACGTCAGAGCTCAATCCACTGACCCACACTGTTACAGAACAGATGGTGGGGGGTGGTGAACAATACATTATTACCAAAAGGACCCCCCTTTTTCTCCAGGAGTTCCCCACCCTGTACTAGGTTCACTTTGCCCACGGCCAGAGAAAATGTAACAGGGTGAAGCCAAGAGGGGGGCCCCAAATAGGGATTTGGAATGTGGCCCGGAACTCAGGGTGTCCAGGAAATATTAGGATGTCCTCACCCCTCTCCTGCACAAGTGTGGGTTGGGGGAAGGGACAAATGGAGCAGGGTCATTGAGAGTTGTTTTGCATAGCAACAGCCTTGCAGCTAACCTCTGGTGTGGTCATTTAACATACCTATAACCTTTAACTGGTTCTATAAATATGTTAAATAGCTATGGCCTGGCTCTGAGCTAGGGGGATGGAAGTAACTCCCTCCTCAAGATATAACTGGGAGGTGGTCCCCCCAATTACAGGGCCTGTGTGAGAGCTTGGAGATGATTGGCTCCATGACATGGGGCCACACCTGCCCAGACTCCTGATGGCAGTCCAGTAAAGCTGGAAGGATATGAGTTCTGGCATGTGAGGCTGAGTGTGGGAGGAGTCGGAAATGGGGCTGCAGAGGAAGATTGGCGCAGGGGTTTAAACCCAGACTTGGCAGCCATTGGAGGGAGAACCATGCATCTGTGGCAGTGCAGAGAGGATCACAGCTATTGAGAACGGGGAGAACCATGCATCTTTAGCAGAGTGAGGACTCCCGCAGCCCTGTGAGAGAGAACCACCATGTGGCTTTAGCAGAGAATTGCCACTTGGCTTTGGCAGAGTGGCGACCCCTCTCCCTGCAGCTTTGTGGGGAGAAGCACATGCTTTTGGCTGAGTGGGGACTCCTGTGGCCCTGGGAGAGAGGACCACGTGGCTTTGGCAGAGTGGAGACTCCCACAGCCCTTTGAGGGAGAACCACGTGACTTTAGCAGAGTGGGGACTCCCGTGGCCCTGAGAGAGGACCACGTGGCTGGAGCAGAGATCCAGGCGACACAGCTGAGGGTGCCGGGAACCCAGGGAGGTCTCCCAGTCAAGACGGATTACTGGGAAGAACCAGGGGCTGCCTGAGCCATGGACTTCTATTTCCTTTCCTGAGATACAGTACTCCGGACTGGGCAAAGGCAGAAGGAAGGACTGTGTGTGTTTGTGGGTGTTTTAAGGGACTTTAGGATTTTTGATGAAGACATTAGGTCACTACTTTAAGTTTGTATAGCATTAAATAAACATTTCTTTTTCACAAATCTCTGGCATTGAGAGACATCTTTCCTATAGGTGGCAGACATAACAGACCTGGGGGTTTCTTTCTGTAATAGTATATTGTCCCAGGCCCCCTTTGTGTGTGTTCTGTAACAAATACATAGTAAACCGAGGCAGGGAGGAGGAAGGAGACAAGTCTCACATGCTAACTCAGCAGTCCTGAGCCTGGTCTGATAATCTTACCAGGTGTTCCGACATCACAGGAAACACTATATTAGCAAGAAAGAAGGAAAGTCTTAGAAATTCTATGTAACATTTCCACTATCTGGGAAAGAAAGCCTTGAAACTGTGCTTTCATCCCAAGGCCTGAATGTAGGAGAGGGTCCCTGGTGCCCAAAGAAAGAGCCCATAAAACAACTTTGGTTAATTGCCTACCTCTGGTCACTGTCTGTTTTACGAGGGAGTCTCTGGTGCTTACAGAAATAGCCCATAAATAACTTCGGAAAGTGCCTCAATTTTAATTAACTGCCTCCTGTCACGCATTTGTTTTACAATAAGAGGAACAAATGGAGTCTGGAGCAAGATAAGGATTCAGGCTAATAGCCCCCCACACATACCTAAGTTTGGGTAGCCACATTCCTCCAGGAAAGTGGGCACCACATTTACCCGTTAATCAATATGTAACTTTTTCCCCTCCTATCCCACCAACTATATAAGTCCTGAGAATAAAGGAATCTCTCTCTCTCTCTCTCTCTCTCTCTCTCTCTCTCTCTCTCTCTCTCTCTGGCTCTTGGCTCTCAGGCCACAGGGCTGCTGGCCTCCTGGCCTCAGGCTGCCCAGGGGCTTGCCACCCTGGTCTCCAGCCTCTCGCTTTCCTCACCCTGCTTTGCCCTAAAATGTTGCCTTTCACCCCCTACTCCACCCAGTCCTGTTCTCTTCCATGGGAACGGGCCACTAATAAACTGATTACATACCACTAGATTTGCTGATACGTAATTCTTTACATGCATCAGCAAGAAGAACCAGGTCACTCCCATCAACAGATCGACTGTGTGTTTGTGGGTGTTTAAGAGACTTTGGGATTTTGATGAAGACATTAGGTCACTACTTTAAGTCTGTATGGCATTAAATAAACATTTCCTTTCCTTTTCATGAATCTCTGGCATAGAGAGATGTCTTTCCTATAAGAAACGCGGCGGACATAACAAACCTGGGTGGTTCCTTTTGGTAATAGTATATTGCCTTTGGCCCCCCCCTTTTGTTCTGTAATGGAAAGACATCTCTCAATGCCAGAGATTGGTGAAAAGGAAAGGAATTATTATTTATTTAAAAGTTATAAGACTAAAGTTTTTAGAATACCCATAAACACACACAGTGCTCCCAGTCTGGGGTACTGTATCTCGGGAAAGAAGTAGAAGTCCATGATTCAGGTTCCCGGAACCATCCACGTGACAAAAAGGAAGCACTTCCAAAGCCCAGGGGTCGGGACTCCGCCAAAGCTTCGTGGTCCCGGAAAGACCCCAAATGGCTGCCGAGGCTGGGTTCACATCCCAGCACTGATCTTCCTCTGCAGCCTCATTTCTGGCTCCTCCCACAAGTGGCTGCAGCTGCCAGCACCTGGGCAGGTGTAGCCCTGTGGTGTACAGCCAATCATCAGTAAGGTCTTTTGGACCCCATTACAAATCCCCATTTTGGGGCCGCTCTTGGCTGCACCCTCTTACACCACCAGCTGGGGTGGGTAACCCCCCTTTCATGTGGTGGTGGACACATGCAACTAGTGTCTCCCACATGGCACAGAAAGTATTTTGAGCCTTAAAGACAACTGTAAAGATTTTAGCTTTGATTCTGTGCAGCAATGAAGGTCTTGAGCACAGTGGTGATAGGGCTTTTATTTGCTTTCCAAGGACCACTCTACAGCCCATGGGACAAAAAGACTGGATGAACAGAAGGGTGGAAGCAGAGTAGGCATTCAGACATTATTGGAGGGGCCCCTGTGGAATAGAAGGAAAAGACAAATATGGTTTTCTCCTTCCTACACAGTGTCTTCCTCGTTTGTCATAAGTAGAACATTGGGAAAGTTTTTTTCTATGAGTTTAATTTTATATTATTGAGACTCCTCTACTATTTATTTGGTATTTCCAAAAGCCAGTGAAGTAATTTCCTCCTATTTTAATTTTGAAAATTCCATGAGTTTTGGGATAGGGTAATTTTCTGGGAATCTTGTACCAGGCACTGTTTCTCATTAAAACAAAGACTAAAGTAATACATTCTAGGAAGAATTTAAGGAAACATTTATTTGGGGAAGAGGGGTGTAAAGACACAAATTTATATAGAAACTCGTTATCATTGAAGAAAGTAAACATACTAAATGCAGACTGAATTACAGCTAGGTCTGTGTACTCTGTGGGAAGAGAGAATACAGAAATGTAGGTAATTCCAGGATCACTGGCTAAAAATATCCAATAGGATCGCTGCTCTTATCTACACCAGAAAGTTTCAATAGTTATACTTTTGAACCACCTGATAAATTGTCTATGAAGCACTTCATAGGTTTTGAGAAAAAACGATAAAACAAAAACTTCTTAAACTGTAAGAGTTCCCAGAGAAAAGTGTACAACTGATTCCCTGTCCTCTCTGAATCCTTGAACGATTTCGGACTTGCCCGCATGTGACTCCTGCAGCACAGGGGTCATTGGCCGCCTGCTGGGAGCGGAGGCTGTGAGGACGGAGGGATCATCTGACTCCCGGGGGAGCAGCGCTCTCAGGGGGGCTGTGTCCCTGGCCTTGGGGTGACGTTCAGTTCGTGTCACCCACCCGAAGCCGAGTCTGACACACTTAGGGCCTTTCACCAGACAGCTCTGAAGGTACTGCATTGAGTGCTGGGATTGACTGGGACGAATTAGCAAGAACTTTACAATTACAGAAAAAAGGAACAAAAAAAATTTAAATGGAAGGATGTCATAGTTTGATCTGTTATGAGAGTTAAAGGTAAACATTTAACCATGTGGCTCAGCACATGCTGCTGTCACAAGGTGCAAGCAGGTCCAGGCTGGTGCTGGCACTCGGACTTAGCATCTCTCACTGTCCAATTTGGAAGGCTGTTTTTTCTTGATGGATCAAGGCTGTGCTGATTTCCTCTGCGTGAAGCAACTTAGACATCTAGTGCTTAATACTCACAATGTGATTCAGTGTGTCTCTAAGGGGTAGATTGTGTTAGAAAATATTTTAGATGTTGTAGAACACTGCAGTCATAGAGACATAATAACATAACCACTCAATTATATTTTTATTTCCTCAGAAATAAGCACTTCCAATGACAGAACGTCATGTACGGAAATATGCACAGATAATTGTTTAGAGCACATGATAAGACTATGTACATTACAGAGTCTAATACTAACCTACCTTTCTTTAGTCCAAATGAAGATGTTGTAGTCAATTTTTGATACCGACTGGGTATTTGATGTTTCTAAGCAATTATTTCTTCTTTAGGTATGATAATGTTATTGTGACTATGTTTTTAAAAAGTCCTATAAAGGTCATTGTTTTTCAGAAAAATCTAGTGAAATGTTTAGAGTTAGCTAGGGTGATGCTGGAATTCACGTAACATGAAACTGAGGGTGGTGTCAGGTGGGTGTGATGCAGGCCGGGCCTGTGGCCCAGGCAGTGGTGGCTGTCCGGCTGGGGGATGCCACTTGGTAGATCTGAGGTTCTCCATAATGAAGAGTTTAAGGAACATGTTGTAGTGAAGCTCAGCGCACGTTCAGTGTTTATTGCCTGCAGATTTGTCAGACTGTGAGATGGGCCACACGTCCTCAGTGTCAATGTGCTTCGAGAAGAGGACAGTGAGGCCTTGCTGTCGCTCATGAAAGGGTCAGGAGGTGACCATGTCCGAATTAAAACTCCCAGTTCTTGCTCCCCCAGGCCCAGTGACAGTCTGTGGGACACAACCGAAATGCCCAGTCGAGGTCAGCCGTGGTAGTCTATGATCAGGCAGGGAGCTGCACCCGTCTGAGTTTATTCTAACAAGGTTTTTTATTTTCGTTTTCTCCTCTTATTACTCACCTAAAATATTAGTAAGGTCCAATTCAGTATTTTCTCTAGAAAAATTAAAAGGTGTGTGTTACCTTCCTTTCTTTTAATTTTCAACCCATTAATTTCTCAACTCTTTTTCTGTCCTACAGATCACGGCTGTTGAAATATAATAATCACATATGTAGTTAAAGTGTTTCTAATAGCCACATAAAAAGGAAAACACTAGGGAATTAATCTTAATAATGTACTTTATTTTATTTCACACAATATACCCAGTTCTGACTCTTACCAGTAGTTCCAACTGCATGATGGTACAGTAATTTAGGGAACCACTTAGGGGCCATGTTTCCTCTCAGTCTAAAAATATGCTTAGGCCACACAGTATTACAATAAAGAACCACTTGGCTAGTGGCTGTACGTAGCCCAGTCCACTAAAATTCTATGCAGTGGGCTCCCTCCAGGAGCAAACACAGAACAGCCCCTATTGGCCCAGACACACAGGCCTAAAGCTATGAGCAAAAGAATGCAGGCAAACCGGGAACACATAAGCAAAACCCGAGCCCGCAACTCTACCTCACAAGCAGGATTCCACGTCCTATTTTGTGCCAAATGGTTTTGCAAATATCAAGTGTGGGGACCAGTGTGGCCCCCAAACCATAGCCCCCCAGAACTCTGGTGATCCTCGCCCAACCGAGGCCACGTGGCCTTCCTTCCCAAACCCATGTCCTTTCACCTGCCAGGTGTTTTCAGGCGGCAGACACCTGGAGTGGATGTGCGGAGTAACTCCCTGAGATTGGGAAACCCCACGGTCCCACTGTTGGGGTTGACCAGCCACAGACAGCTGGGGTCCCACCACAGTCAGCACTGCTGCTACTGAACAGCACGTGGGGTCCTGCTGCCCACCACCAGCCCCTCGGCAAAATTCCAGAGGCAGAGCTTTGGTGATCAAGGAAAGGAGTCTTTATTCAAATACCACACAATTTGGGAATCACAGCTTTCCACGTGCATCGGTCACTTAAGCCCATCAACTCAGGCTAAAATCTTTAACTCTTGAGTACCCCATCATTCCTCCTGCTACTTCTATAAGATTAGTTTACAGACTAATTCTGTATTTCTATAAGATTAGTTTACAAACTAAAAAACAACATAAGATACAAAAGTTAAACAATTTCCGAAGAATGGCAGGCTTCAGCCTCACAGCCCATCCCCCTCTAGAACACGGAAAGAAGAATAACCCTGCTACCCTCTGCCAGGCCCACCCGATCCTAGGACATACCTACAGTTCCTCCTCCCATTTAAAATACCATCCTGTGGGAACACACAGGTGGCTACAGCACAATCAGCCAGGTGTCCTCCAGGAAAGGGGAGTGAGGCAGAGAGACAGACAGACAGACAGACACTGACTGCCCTCCTCCTGTTTAATTCTTCTGGCTATAATTTTATGCAATTAGAGGCCTCCACCTTCTCAGCCAACCAGGTCCTAGACTGGCAGATCTGCACCTGCCCTGTCCTGCCCTGTCTGTGCCCCAGGGTAGAAAGGTCTGCCACTTGCCTTGCTAGCTTGTTTACCATTCCTTGGGTAACCTCCTCCTATGGCCCCTCCCTTCTCTCCCGCCCCCAGTGATCTGACCAGATCTCTCTGTATCAGGAAGACAGCAAATCTAATGCAAACAGTGAGACAGGGAGTGCCATACTGGCAATTATGAGCTCTTGAAAACCAAGGAAAGGGATCCTTTGCTGAGGTCAAGTAGGCCTGGCTCATTCAGACTGAGACAGAGGTGGCTGTGAACGCCATTAGTCAGTGGGACTTCTCTAAACATTTTCAAGACATCCAATGTCTCCAGGGCTTGCAGTACACCACGATAGCGCAGCATTACTTGAGGTGATTGCCAGCTGGGAGAAACACTTTCTAGTCTTGGAGAACATAAGCAAAGGGGACTTATTTGAACACCTGGAGAAGTATGGCCACAGGGCCAAAGAGGAAGCCGAGTCATGTTCAGACAACTAACATCAGCCGTGCAATATTGCCATCAAAAGGGAATTGCGCGCCTGGACCTGAAGCCAGAGAACCAGCTGATACACGGTGAGCTTAGTATCAAGCTAGCAGACTTCGTCTTCAGTAGGGAATTCACCAACTACAAACTCACCACCTCTGGGCCACTGCCCCCTCTTTTGGCCCCCAGAGATCGTGCACCGTCAAGCCTACGACGGCCCCGAATGTGGGCGTGTGGAATCTGGGGCTCATTTTCTACAGGATGGTGATGAGAAACGCCCTGTTTCAGGGGGACAAGGTTGATAAACTGAAGGAGAAAATAGAGTGGGAAGTTCCGGGCACACACTTTGTGTCAATACAAGGTCAAAAGGTTTAAAAAAAATTTAATGATGGCTGACAGCAGCGAAAGACCAAGAGGAAAGGCTGGACAATATGATGAAAGGCCCACGGGTCACATACACCAGGAGGAGGAGCTGAGGCCACACTCAAGACACCCTGGGGTGACACGACACGGGTCCCCAGGTGGCATAAATAATGAAGAACAAGAGCTTCAAGAATCGTGAGATACACGACTCCTAACAAAAGGAAGGAAACAGTGCTACGGGCGCCTGTCTGACCACAGACACCACAGCACACAAGAGGAAAAGGCTGCAGAGTCAGGGTCAGACCCTGCCCCTCGCCCGGCCCAGCAGCAGGGCTCCCTCCAGCCAAGAGGCTCAGCCATCAGGGCAGAGAGCAGCTCAACCTGCTGCTCCCTCAGCTACGGCCCCGCCCACCCTGGAATGCAGCACCCCCACACCCAGGTGGACAATAGGACCCCGCTCCCCCCTTCCATCTTGGAAGCGAGGAAGAGCACTTTCTTAGCCAGCACAGAAGTGAGGGTGACAGCTGAAGCCAGCGTGGAGGAGAGGATGGCCAGTCCCCAAACCTGCATGTATTTAAGGACCACCAAGCCCCCGCCATCATGAACTAGAGGACCGTGGTTACCCCCAGCCAGCCTGAATTCAAGGATCGTCACACCCCTAACTGGGTCCAGAGTCCAGGATCACCACCCCCAGCCCAGCCCTCCTGCTTGGGCCAGGGGCCTCCCCCACCCACAGCAGAAGCAGCACCAGCACTGTTAGTGGATTTCTAAAAGACCACCAATGAAAAATGCCTCCAAGTTGAAGACCTGATAGTGGAAGCCCAGCCTCTCCTGCCGGCCCCAGCCACGCTAGGAGGGTCCTCAGGTTTTCCTAAAATGTATATGCTTGTGGCTGTCAGCTAACAAGCACCATCACAGAAAAAAAAAAGTGACACCAATGTAATTCTATAGAAATTGTGCATGGCCGAGGCAGGGCCACAGTCAGACGCTGGGGCCCAACCAGGGTCCCTGTGGCTGGTGGAGCTCTTTGTCCGTGAGAGCCCAGGAAGCTGATTGGGGTGACCTGTTTGCATTTGGACAAATTTGCTTTCTTTCTCATTTTTTTTTCATTTTTTCCTTTTTTTTTCCATTTCAGGTTTTCTTTATTTTTACCTGTTTGGTTTGTACATTTTATTTTGTTTTATAATTTGTTTATAGCCTTTTTTTGAGGCTGCAGTGCCCTCAACCACTCCTGCACCAGCCCGGACACCAGCTCCGCCGCCTCCCCCTCCATCACGGAAGAGAGAGCGCCTGCTCCCCGACCCAGCCTGGAGTCCAGGTCAGCCACTTCCAGCTCCGTCATGGAAGCAAGGACCACCACTCCCCTACCCCCAGCCCAGCCCTCCAGCGTGGCCCTGGGGGACCCCCACCGCCCACAGCAGCAGCATCAAATCCTGCCTACAAGATTCTGATCGGGGTGGTGGGACACCAGCCTCTCCCTCTGGCCCCAGCCACAGCCTGAAGGGGGTGGCTAGGAGGATCTTTAGGTTCTTAAAAATGTATCTGGTGTAGGCTGTCCACTAACAAAAAGAGAGTCACACCAATGTAACGTGTAAAAATTGTGCATGACCTATAACAGATACATTTTTTAAAAAATCTGAGGACCCTGGGACCCAACCAGGGGCCTGGCCATGCATGCACTCTGAGAGGGAATCCAACCAGGGACCCTGTGGCTTGCAAGACAACACCCAACCCACTGAGGCACACCAGCGGGTCTGCACCCCCTGCATTTTAGATGCTGAACCTGGAGGTGCTGAGCTCCAGGGAGGCCGGTCACTGGTGCGGGAGACGAGCCAGAGGCGGCACACAGACAGCTGCAGGTGAGAGCTCAGCTGGACACACGTGCTGTGTGTGCAGGAGGACTGGGTCTGGCAGAAGGTGGATGTGTGGTTAGAGCTCAGCTGGACACACATGCTGTGTGTGCAGGACTGGGTGTGGCAGAAGGTGGATGTGTGCAAACCGCCGCAGCGTTCCTGCACGGGATTCACATCAGGAGGGTATCAGCACATCGGTGGCCTTCAAAAGCATCTTATCCAGAATGAGCTGGGAGGACAACGTGGAGTCCTCTGGGGGTCAGAAAGAGAGGCGGCCCTCACTGTCGGTCCAGCCCTCAGCCCCCACCTAATGAAACCTCAGAGACTGGACTGCTTTTCCAGGGACCCTTCTCCCCTCCCCTGGTCTCCTTTGCTCCCATGCTTGTAGAGGTTCTTATTAAAGTACTTGCTTTTTTCAAACTCTGTAATAAACTTGATGCTCCAGAAAGATGTATTGGACACTCTGTTTTTATCCTCTCTGCACAGAATTGGGGCAGGGCATCCTGTAGTTGGAGAAGCATGTAGTGGTGTAGTACTTGGGCTTTATTAGGGGGACTCCCAACAGTAACAGAAGTGGTTTTCAGGGGAAAAGGCCAGCACCCAGCATGCTGGGCCTGTCCAGACACTAGGGCACAGCAGGGGGTGAAGCAGGCAGAGTCTCTATGGTCACACAGCCCATAGCCTGGCTGCTCTGTGACATCAACAGGAACCCCCTCTCCTGACCTCTTGGCTTTGCTGCTTCCCTCTGGGCTGCTGTCAGTCTCAGGGGGCCTGTCCCTCCACACAAGTCAGACTTGTAAAGCTCTGGAGGAAGAGCGCTCCAGGCAGAGGGAACAGCCAAGCCCCACGCAGCCCAAGCTGAGTGAGCTGGAGTGAGAGCAGCAGGAGGTGGGGGCTGCAGACAAAGGGCAGAGCTCCTGGGCCACGGGAAGGGTGTGGGTTTGACTCTGAGAACAACGATCAACCCAGGAAGGGTTTTAAGCAAGGAAGTAATATGATCCAATTTAAGTTTTAAAACTAGTAAGTTGTAGAGAATATTCTTCCCCTGCAAACATTCTTATCTATTTCTGCACATCACAGATTCACCAGGCAGTGCTGGTTTTCTTATAACCACTGAAGAAATACAAGTTGGAAACTGCATGTGGTTTTCCCCCCTTCAATCCTTTTCTCCCCAGTTCTCTGAACAGGGAGACATGCGTTTTAACACTTGTTTTAAAGGGGAAAGACCCACCTGCCTCTGCGGAGCTGCTTCACTGTTCTTACATCACTGAGCAGCTGATCTGCTTGCCCTTTGCACGGAGGAACCTGTCCAAGGCCAGTTAGTGGGCAACTGGGAAGCCAAAAATACAACTCAGACATTGTTATTTGAGGCCCATACCCCTTTCACCTCCAGAAAACACCACGTTGGACCTTAAACCTCAGCTTTCAAAATTCTAGTCCTTGTTCTCAGGTGGGATCCCCACGCTATGGATATCCACAGACATGAAGCCAGGCCCGCCCACCCCCACCTCCCCAGCTCCTTCCCTGGGTTAGGATTGAGGACATTCCCCAGGCAGTAGCACGTCCCTCAAGGGACACAAACTGTCCTCTTCACATGTGACAGAGGCCAAGGGGCCTTGGCCCCAGGGAAGATCCAGTAATTTTCCTCCCACACTCTCTTGGCCAGTCTGGGGAGAGGAGGGCACTCCCCGCTGCCCACCCAGCTGCCTACCTCCATCCGTCTGTCCATTGGCTGCCCTGGAACAGCCCCGTCTGGTTCCTGTGCCTCCGTCCATTCCAGCCCTGCATGGGTCAGCACGTGCCCAGTACCTGCACAGTTGAGGCGGGGGCAGGAAGAAGAGGGGTGTTCCCTTGGTGAGGGGAGTTAAGTTCTTGCTGGTTGTAAGTGGCTCACACTGTTGGGCCCTATTTGATTTTCTTGCCTCAGTTTCCCCTTTCCACCTGCCTGGGAGGTTTCCTAGCTTCTCACTACCCTGTCTTAACAGGAGCCTAAAACAGGCATGAGCACAAAGCTAGGCCAGCAGCCCTCGAGGGTAGAAGGACAGGAGAGGGCAGGAGGCTTACCTTCTTGACGCCTTTCTATTTAATGGGGAGTTTGATCTGGCTCAGACTTGGATGGTGGTGGTCAGAGCAGCTTGGAAGGTCACACCATTCAAAATCACCTCCGCCTCTTCAGTGTCTCGGCGAAGGTCCAGCACACACACCAACAACATCCTGGCACTGCACACACAACCTCCTGGAGTCGTTCTAACGGAATAAAGAGAAATCGGGAGGGGGCGTCACACTGAGCCCCACAGATCAGCCTGTCCAGCTCAGCAGGGCCAAGTGGCGGCTGTGCACCAAGTGTGAGCTGATGGGGAGCATCAGAACCAGGGAATGTGCTGGATCCAGAAGGCAGGGCAGTTTCTCTTGACACACCAACCCAGAGGGCATCTTCTCTAACCCAGGATTCGTCAAGCTGTGCTCCCTTGGGCCACTGGCATCAGAGAGAGTCACCCCAGGTGCCTGCTAAAGCCGCAGCCACCGGCCCTGTCGCAGACTCACCGAGTCACAATTCCTGGGGATGGGGCCCAGGGATTTGTCTTTTAACCTTGTTCTGTAAGTGACTCTGATGCCTGCCAAGGCCCATCCGGGGCTCTTTCAAAGCAGCAGCTCTCTGTGCCCAGTTCTGAGAGAGGAGTAATGAGGGAAGGGACTTCGAAGGCCAGTGGGTCTAACACTTCACTCATTTGCCACCAGTCCACACCGGCAGCTGCTCTGTAGAGGGAGTTCACTGGAAACAGATGGCCGATGTGCCAGAGTGCACATCAATGCACACCAGTGTCTGGAAAACCGGCCGGTAAATAAATTATAGAGGTAAAGCCAAATGCAGTGTAAATCCAACAGGATTCTTTCTTACCACAAACCCTTTTGTATGGCTAGTCAAGGCTCCTTAAATTACTTGCCTGTTGAGTAAACACTTTTAGACCCTAACCTTTTTACTTTTTTAGCTTAGTTCCCTCTGGAGTCTTCTCTCCTCTTCCCTTGGCATACCTTTCGGAATTATCTCGAACACGCTACTTTCTCTCCTGGTGACATGCCGACTTCTCTCTCCCCAGGCAGACTGCTGCAATTCCAGATAAGGGTCCAAAGTCTGTCAGACAAAAGAACGTTTCATGTCACCCCCAAGCTAGGCCTGGCTCAGGGGAAACTGTCACACTGGATGAGCAGCTGCACTGGCTGGGGCTTTGTCCCTCGTCCACTGAACATCTTGTTGCTACAGGAAGCCACCGTTTACTCCCTGGTCCCAGGGCGCTGAGGCTCTGTGCTCATTCCAAGTAAATGAGCCAAAAGAGGACACTTGGACTTGACCTAGAAGATTATCTAGTGTGAGTTCCACACTTTAAAGAGACTAATGGCATTAAATTATGTCTGATTCATGGGTAGCATCAGAGGACCTCATGAAGCATATAAAATGTTGATGATTGAAGATATTTGGGATTTTAAAAACATTTTTAGATGTTTTGATGTTATTATAAATTATCATTTGAAAAGACTACATGCTGCTTAAAATATTAGTTTCACACCTCAAATCACTCCAGATACAAAAAGCAGCACATCTGAACAGAGAAGCTTTTCTCTTTTCGTTACACTTTGGACATTTTTGCAATATTTAAGGCAGTATTTCCTACATATCCTAAGAATGACCTAGAATGTTTGTTTGAAATACGGGTTTCCAGCACTCATCCCAGAAAGGTGGAGTCAGAGTCTCCAGGGCAGAAGCGGGTGCCGTGGCTGAACCAGCGCCCCCAGAGGAACGTCATGGTCAGTCAGGGAGGGGAAGCACTCACAAGGACAAAAACCACCCCATTTTCAAGGAAGGTGAGAAGTGAAGGGAAGCCCAGCTTTAAAAAAGTGAAAGGAAAATGGAAAATGAGAATATCGCCAAGCTAGTGGAACACGGAGACCAGAAACCCCTGAACGGGCACAGAAGCACAGTAGAGCTTTCCTCCTCGCTCAGGCCACAGCTGCTCCCACCCTGACCCGGCCGCCACCCACACCAAGCCCTCCTCCTCTTCCCCTGGCTCAGTCCTCCACCTCAAGCTGGGTCCAGCAACTGCCTGTTCTTCAACTCTGTCTAAAACGGCGTGATAGAAAAAAGTGATTTCTACTCTACATGAGTCCGTGAATGGAAGCTCCGTTGGGGCATCTGTGGGCAGTTGGGGCACCTTTCCCAGCCACAGGCAAAGGTAGTCAGTGCAGGGCCCCCAGAGCTGCACAGAAGGGACTGAGGGGGGTGGGCAGGTCAGGGCAGGGGCGGGGAGAGAATGGCAGGGGGCCCTCATGGGCAGGTGGGAGGAGCAGGAAGGGAACTGGGGAGGGTAGGGAAAGTGTTTGAAAGCCCCTGCCAAGAGAAGCAGCCCGCAGTCCACTAGGAGGTAGGTGAGCCCTCACTCAAGGCTATGGGAGCACCTGTTCCTCTAGACTGGGGCCTGCAGAGGTGCCCTTGGGGAAATACAAGACAACATCTGGATTCTCGGGAATCCTCACACTCCCCCCTGGGAGGGATGGGGACACCCAGAATGGGGGCTGAGAGGAATCCAGTGAGAGAGGGTGACTCCCGCACATTCCCCACCTCGTGTCCACAGAAACCCAGGCTCCAGGGTGGAGGTCTCTCCCAAGAGCAGACACTCCTAATGTTAGGTATCTTAAAACTTCTTTCCCAGCCACCTGCAGGCGCCAGGCCCCAGCCACCAGGACGCGGCCTGTGAAAAAGCCTGGCAGCAGCTCGCACAGCGGGGCAAGGCCGCCATCTGCTGGAAGGACTGTGCCAGGTGCCCCTTGCCCCTGCGTCCTCTGGGGCACTCCTGGGGCAGCAGCCAGCCCCGGGGCAGAAGCAGGCAGCAGACGTGCCTCTGCGTGCCCTGGAGTAACTCTGTCCTTTCCAGGGTTCACCCAGAGGACCAATGCTCTGCCACCCGGGCTCCTGTTCCGGGCAGGACACTAACTCCGTGAGCTCCCTGCCCTTTCCCTTCCCCCTAAAGATGTCAGAGGTCAAAACCACCACACTTCCCCTCCCCCGACCCTTCATCAGGCCCATTGCCACGTCCCTCCAAACACCTGGAGCATCTGGCTCTTTACCAAATGAGCTGGCTCTTCCCCCAAACCTAAGCTCTGCAGCTGAGAATCTTCTGGCACACTCTAGACATGGTCCAGATCAGTGCTGCCCCGGGAGGTGGGAGGTGGGAGGTGGGGGGTGGGGGCGGGGTTCTCGGGGGCGGGGGTGGCCGGCGAAGTCCACTTCCAACGTCAGGAGATTTCAGAAGTTCAGGGAGGGCGCCCCCCACCACTACCTATGATTTTAGTTCCGTCCCCCCCCAAGTCCTACAAATACACACACCTGGACCACAGGTACCAGGGAACCAGGCAAGGAGAATCAAGCCTCCAAGGGCCCCTTAATCTTCTTCTCAGGCAGCCGCAGCGCAGGGCTCCGGGACCCTTGAGCTGCCCCGGCGAGTCCCCCCCGCACCCCGCTTAGGAGACCCCGGCTCACAGGGGTTCCCGTCTGCCCGCCCTCCCGCAGGGCCGGCCGCAGCGCCACTCCGGTGGAAAAAGCGGCCCCAGCGGTGGTGGTGGTCGGACTGGGAGATGCTGCTCCGCCGCCGCCGTTGTCCAGGCCGTTGCCGTTGGGGCCGCGCCGCCCGCACGCGCCCTCGGGAGCCGGTTCTCCGCGTGGAGGACGCGCCACGCGCGGCGTCCTCCGCCTCCTGCCGGGTGGGGAGGGGGGCGGGATGTGGAGAAGGGGGCGGGGTCGCCGCGAGCCGCTGTCCTGCTCAGTTGCTGGGTGTACCCCTCGCACACCTGGGGCGCCTGTCGCGGGTCAGAAAATAAGTGTTTCTATAAAACTTCGGAATTATGTAATATTAAGGAAATCTTCCGAAAATAAACAAAATATTTAATAAATAAATTTAAGTTGTCATTGTCTTAAAGCAAGTTGTTTAACTATGAAAATTTTTGGTTAGGCCCATGGTTACCACAAAGAGAACACCCACAGGCAGAAGATCCACAAAGGAGCATGAGAAAAGAGACAAAGCCTGCTGGTGCCAAATCAGCAAAACATCAAGAAAGAAAAGGAGGGACCAAAAACCAAACCAAAACAAAACAAAACTACAAGAGTGATAGAAAACAATGAAAAATGACAATACTGCCCTATGATTACTTACTTCAAGTGTAAATTGCTTAAACTCCCCCAACAAAAGACATGGCCTCATGCAAAGTCCAACTGCACGCTGTCTGCAGGAGACTCACCTTGGACTTAAGGACACAGGAACGCTGGCAGTGAGAGGACAGAAGAAGATACTCTGCGAATGGTAATTTGAAGAGTTCAGCAGTGGCCATAATTACAATAGGCCAAAGAGAGTTTACGTCAAAAACTGTCCCAAGACACAAGGATGTTAAATAATGATCGGGGGGTCAGTTTATCAGGAGGATATAAGAAATAGAAATATACAACCTAAATTAGAGAAAGCATGTTAAGCAAATATTGAAAGAATTGAAGGGAGAAATAGACAGCAAAACAAAAAATAGCAGAGGGTCTCAATACTGTGTCTAGAGGGTAAGACCAGAAAGAAGCCCCAGAAGGAAGCAGAGGGCTCCATCCCACTCCACAGACGAACCGACCATATGCCTGCAGAGCATCCTCCCAAGGCCAGGAGCGGGCGCACCCCTCTCCAGTGCACACGCAACGCCCTCCAGTGTGGAGCACATGTGAGGTTGCACAGCAAGTCTTAACAAAACGGAGAAGGTTCAGATGACATCAAGTGCATCCTCTGACTACAACGAAATGAAACTAGAAAGCAGAAAGAAAACTAGAAAACCCAAAGATCACTAAAAATTAACACTTTTGAATAACCAATGCACCCTACAAGACATTGAAGGGGTAATTAGAAAATATGTTTAGACAGATGAACGCGAACACACAGCCTGCAAACTCATGGGAAGCAACAAAAGCTAAGAAGTTTATAGCAGTAAATGCCCACATTAGAGGACAAAGATCCCAAATGAAGAACCCAACTTTACACTCAAGGAACCAGAAAAAGAGCAAACTAAGGCCAAAGTTAGTAGAAGGAAAAAAATAACAAAAACTAGAGCAGAAATAAATAAAAGACACAATAGAAAATTGACAGAAAAAAAACCTGTCCTGCCATGCTCTACGCATATAGCTTTCTTTAGCTGTATTTATCTGACTACATAGTTTTTCCATGTGAATTAAAATATATACATTAATGTTTAAAAATTCTAAGAGAACACTCATTAGAGTAGCAATTTATTACATTATACATCAACTCTTTAAAGTTTGTTATAAAATAAAGAGAAAAAGCATAAAAGAATCACCAGTGATTGGGTTCTTAGACGTGTGGGGTAAAACAGAAAGAGAAGATGAGAGAATGAAGTGGGTTTTTTTACACAAAAAGGTAAAAATTCCCTTCCAATTCAAGAATATGTGTACAGTTCAGTTATTGGCAAAAATATAGGTCAATATAACAATTATTTCTTTTTTCTAAAATTGTTTCTTGTAGCTTTTCTTTGAGCTGTTAAATGCAGTGGGTATGATGCATCCCTGAATAAATTACTACTCTCTTATGAATTTTAATTGATTTAATCTGTATTATCTCATCGATATAATAGAAAAATTAAAAATGTTATATAATATTACTCTAATTATATTATTCAAGAAAATACTACACAATAGAGTCAACCTAAACACCATTGATGCTCCAGGAATAATTGTGGTTAATTTCTATTGTAACTGAAATAACTCTTGGCTAATTCCCACTTTATCAAGGTACTAATCTCACAAAATATTTACTACTCAATACTTGGTGGGGATCAGAGTAATCTTTTTCTATTTCTAATTACTCTCCACATTTCTGTATGCTCTCTCTCTCTCCCTGAGTGTGTGTGTTTTATGAATTGAGATTAGTCATTTGGATTCAAATGTAACGAAAACAAGTTTTAAGACAGTCACTAAGTAGGATGAGCATTTTCTGATTCCATAACAAGGTATTGACAATATGTGGTCATTTTTAATATGGAGAATAGGCAAAGACTTGAAGGAAAAGGAATATGCATTCAGAATAAAGTTTTAAAAAATAACTTTAAGAATAAGGATAAATCTATGCTGATTACATTTCAGAATTTATGAAATATTTGCCCTTTGCAAATAAGAACAAGATGAGTTATCCTCTCATTAGAAGCTATGTTAATGAACACTTTTATTAATTAACTATATTAATGAACACTTTTGTGAAACTCTCGCCATCACTCCCCCACGTGCCAAGGTCTCTGGGATGTTGTGAGCTGTGAGCACTGTGAAGCTAAGGTGGGCTTGGAGCCCAGGGTTTCTCCAGGAAACAGTATCAGGTGCGTTGAGCGGCTGGAAATCTGCATGAAAGCTGCTGCAATAGACGTCAATCAGCTGGTAGATGGATGTGGGATGTTCAATTGAAACTTTTTCTATCAAGTCTAGAGGGAAAATAACAGACAAGAGGTCATCTGTGAAGGTAATTTTTATGACCATATCTATCATTAGCCACCTAATATAGCTTTGAAGTTTTTATAGTAAAATTTAATTAAAATGACCTCCACCAACCAAAGCCAATTGGCCAGAGCCAATGCGCCTCTATAAGCAGCCTGGATGAGCTGCCAGTAGTATAGATAATCGATAAGCTTTCAAGTGTTCAGTTACAGGAATTTTGGAAGCACAGCCTCTAATCACAAATCAGAGTTGTTGTGGATTATTAATTCGGCATTCTGATCTACTGTCATTGGCAATAGTTTTGTTTCAGGTCATCATTGTTTAGAATTCATTTGCAGACCAGGAACATGTTTGCTGCATGGCTTCCCCTGCCCGGCTCCGAACCGCGCATCCCCCAGGACACTGAGGCTCCTAGGCCACCAGGGGGTGACGCCGCCGCCGGAGCCCAGGGAGGGCGGAGCCACCCTGCTTGCGGCGCTACAGGTCCTGGCACTCGGTGTAGTCGAGTGGGCCGCGAGGACGTGGCGGATGCCCATCTTCCAGCCGTCCTCCTGCTGCTTCCTGTCCCCGAGGGTCGATCTAGGCCCTTCTCGGTGACACCGCACAGCCTGCAGCTTCAAGGGAGACCTGCAGCGAACGCGATGAGAGGCTTTCCCTAGGCAGGTAGGTACCTGGGAGAGCTGGGCCGCTGCTTGGCAGGTGTTTGCTGGTGACGTCGGTGTTCTCCGGGCTCGAGGCAGGGAGGAAAGGATGATTCCATTACACTTCAACCCCAAGTTCACACGCTGGAGGCTGGGCGTGGGGGTTGCAGCGTGTGGTCCTTTTCCAGGGAAGTGTCCACGTGGTACTGGGAGTGCCAGCGCAGGAAGACCGTGGCCTTGGATGAGCGGTGGTCCAGCCTGGAGCCCGGCTCTTCCCCAGATTCCAGGCTCCTCTTCCGCGGCTTGATCAGGGACCCTGGCTGTGGCCTGTCCCAGCTGGGGTTCCAAACACCCGGCCTGGGGTTCGGGCCCTGCCTGCTCACTAGTCTGCCCCACGCCCTCTGCACCCGCCGGGGCGCTGCGACCCTCCTCTGACGCAGCCCCCGGGTGGCAGAAGAGAGGTCAAGAACAATGAAGCACATCGTTGGAAATCGCCTTCTTAAAATCTGCTGCGTTTGATTCCAGCGCGCCCCAGTGAATCGAATCACACATCACTGCTGTTCGTTCCAACACATGCACTTCCTCACCCATTGTTTGTGAGACTTGGCTTGCTTCCTGGGGTCTCCCTGTTTTGCAAAGCAGGCAGTGCAAAGAGCAGCTTTTCCCTCTGGTGGTCTGCAGGGCCCGGTACTCAGGCGTCTGGATACCCAGGACAGAGGTCAGCTCCAGCGTGGACTTCTTCCCACGTCCGGTCCCTCAGCAGCTCTGTCCCTAACTGAACGTTCTTCTGGTTCAACACACCCTGTTATTCACTGAGTTACTCATGATTTTGTACGAAATTTATCAGATGGCCAAATTTTCCTTATTTGCTGTATTTCTAAAATCGTGCCCATTGTTGAAACAGCCTGAGGGGACACGGTTCTGTGAACAAACTCTAACTAAAATTCTCTGAGAAATAAGCAGTAGCAATTGATGAGGCAGAAGTGTAAAAACCACCAGTCCTGAAAGAAGCCTCATCCCACTCTGGAGGTTCTCCTGAGCAGAGGGCAGGAGAGAACTAGAAATGTACGCAAACCTCTTGTTTCCTGGTCCCCAAATTGTGCTGCTGGCACTCTGAAGCAGAAACACAAACTTCTTGTTAGTAACCAGCAGACTTGTGCAAATGAATTCACCTAAAGTAAATCATAAAGCTATGTCAGAGATCTTATTAATTCAAGCCCTGGCCGATATTCCGGTGACCCTTAATTATTTTGATGATTACTCAGACTTGACTCTTTACTCTGGCCCAGATGCACAGTCGTTGGTGGCAGTTTGCTTCTTCCAGGGCTTTGGAGATGTGTGCCTACGCATTCGCTCCCCTTGCGGTGTTCTGGATGAAGGAATCTCACACATGATTGGAAATGTATCAAGGACTCAACACTCTGGGCTTGATGGTGAAATATGGAGACATAATGTTTATCTCCCTTATTTTGCTTTGGAAAAAAATGTTATAGTATCATGAAATAAAGAAACAATGACAATATTTATGCCATTAAAATGCACTAGTTAGAATCCTCATGGACCTCATAGCCTAGACTATGAGTGGCTAGGAACGCTCCTGTGCAGTTTCGTGGGATCTCAGAGTCCAGTCCCTCCGGAATATGATTGAGGGGGTCTTATTCCAACATCCCTAATGGGAAGGAAGAGAGGACCAGTTCCCTGTGGGCATAGCTCCTGTTCGTTCACTCCACACTCTGTCACCTGGACTTCGCATTAGTAATGTTGGGGAGGATTCTCCCCCTTCCCTTCCTCTGTGGTGTTCTGGAGTTTTACGAATGCACGGAACGGAGATTTTTTCACTAGCACAGGTTGCTTTCTCTATGTCCTATGTCATCCCTTTTCCCTCTGTGATGTGAAGCAGCCATTCTTCAAACATAACTGAATGTCTTCTTTTGAGTGGTGGGAATTAGAGTCGAAAGGGTGTCCCTCTTGACTCTGTACATAACTTTCCACTGAAGATGATTGAAGGTATAGAGGACAGGTTAGGGTTATTATTCGCATTTTGCTGTCACTTCCGAATCCAAGGGTGTAGGTTCCATGTCTGCCAGTCAGAGTTTCCTTAAAGACTCTCAGAGTGTTTGTGGGCTAAATACCATCTGCCCGAGTAAATGAGAACAGCCCTGCCACACCCTGCACATTAAATACTATCATGTCTTCAATGCATATTCGGAAAACTGTGGATCAAAGATTTAATTCTCTGAGATCAGAAAGTGAAAAAGTGGCAGAGTTCAAAACCAGTTCTTCCTGATTCCAAAGAGCAACCTCTTTTCTCTGTCACACTGTCACACTGTCATATACCCTCTATTTTCCATCAAGGCTCAGTCCTCCTGTGGCTGCAGCCTCACAGGCTCAGAGCCTCTGGCAACACTTCTTACTACGGAACCTAATTCTCCCGCTTGTAAGGGTAGATGGGTCTTGAAAACAAAGTCTGACTTTAAATTTGAAGTTAGTGACTTTGAAGAAAGACTTCTGCTACTCACCTGGCATTCCTACAACAAAATATAATTACCTAATGAAAATGTTATAGTTTCTCGAAATGGTCATAAGGCTATTTTCAGTAGTTGTTTAATGTTTATAAATCTCTAGACTTTTTCCATTTTTTAAGTGTCAGGCTAAAAGTTTAGAGAGTGTGGACAGTTACTTACCCACAGGATAATCACTTTCATCAGTAAAAAGAGTGTTAGCAATGCAAATTTTGTGCATGTTTGTGTTAATACTTAGATGGAAATTGAAAGAAATATTTTTTGGTTCTATAACTCTAAAAAACATTTGAGTATGTGTATGCTTTACTTTATGCTAAAATCTCTGAACTTTGATGAAAATTCTAAAAAAGGAAAATAGGTGCAAGGCACACTTGTTATTCAGAAAACAAATTAAAAAAACTGGCAATTTCCAAAATCTGAATCTGGAACTTCTCTGGAATGACAAAAAGACAAAGTGTTTCTTGGTGTCATGTGTCAATGTTTCTCATTAAGCGGGGGAAATCTAATTTGTAAGATGAATGAAAAGCCTGAATGTTTCTTGCAATGAACAATCTAGGTTATTTGATACCTTAAAGAGAAGTTTCTAGAACACACACAGCCTTTCAGTACTATTATAACAGTTCTTCGTTACCTGTGCTCAATCTGCCCTCCACGACGACGCTGTCTCATCCTGTAATGGAAGTGCATTTCTACTTCCCCCTGTTCGGTGTGTTCACTTCTCATTACGAGCTGTCATTCAGATGCAAGCGTGGGGTGCACCAAGGAGAGAGGGCTGGGCGAAAGAGGACAGGATCACATAAATTCACTATGTAGCTTCGTTTCCTTCCCTGTATTTTTAGGATGTTAAAAAATGATATTAAAGCACTTGAGACTATATCCTAAGTTTTAAAAGTACTATCTGAAATTTATTTATTTTTATGTCATTTAAGTTTACTATAGTTTATTTTTATTTTTTTTCTTGGCCTGTTTGTATTATTTTTGTTGGAGGCCTAGGTTACTTTAGTGGTTTAGGATTAGCTGGTTATAACTTCATTATCATGAAAACTATATAAGGTGATTCACAGATTCACTAAAAAATAAGGTTTCAGTCCAAAAGCAAATTTGATTTTTGTTTTTTAACACTTAATGTTTTTAAAATCCTGAACTATCAATTTTGATGATTGGCATGACTAAAATAAACTGGTAGTTGTCAACTCTTCATTTCTATGCCTGAATAATCACATAGGACTTACTGCTCATAAGTATATAAGAAATGTGACTGGCGAATATGAGCTTTCCTCGAGAATTATCTTTGTTCACAGCTTTCCTAGGAAATACTCAATTTCTCCTTGAAGGAGTTTTTCGGCTTCAGAGATACTGCAAGTTTGATATTGCAGAAAAAAGTTGTCATTTGTATTCTTTCAGGAAGTTTCAGAAAATGAATGTAAGCTTTTTATCTGGTAACACGTTAACACCGTGTGAAGTGCTTCGTCCTACAGGTGGATCTTCTCCAGTCTTTGGTCGGCTGCTTGTTTCTGCTGATTCACAGAGGCTGGACGTGAAAACGGATGAACAGCACAGTGGTCTAATCAGACGGGAAGGCCCGCGTTCACACTCCCACCCCTGGCTCCCCCCCCCCCCCACACACACACAGAAGCTCCCATTTGTCACCAGGCCGCCTGCAGTCGAGGTGGGGAGACGATGGGGACTTGGGTGTGCTCGCGGGAGCTACCACCGCCTGGGCCACACGGGGGAGACTCAGAGCGACACACAGCGCCCTCCCCACCGCCTCCGGGGTGACGACGACTCTCATTCGGACACGACCTTCTGCATTACTATTTACATTAATTTCATAATTAACATTATTTTAACGCTCCCAAGAAACCGGCAAATTTCGTCGTATTTCTTTAAAGATGATGAAAACTGAAACTCAGATAAATGAATGAAATTCCAAAGGATGTTCATCTAGAAAGTAGTCAGTCTTGAATTCAAATCCTGTCGCATGAGCTCTTTGTATTTCATTATCTGCTTTAGGTGCTTGTAAAGTCTTCCATATGTGAGAATTAAAGGAAACCAATTGCTTGTTGAAGTAATTCTCACTACCTCATTACCCCGACCGAACTTCAGTTATTGGAAGGTTTCCTTAACATTACATAATTCCTAAGTTGTTATAGAAACCCTTATTTTCTGACCCATCCTGTAGCTGAGCAGGGCAGCGGCTCGCGGCGACCCCGCCCCCTTCTCCACATCCCGCCCCCCTCCCCACCCGGCAGGAGGCGGGGGACGCCGCGCGTGGCGCGTCCTCCACGCGGAGAACCGGCTCCCGAGGGCGCGTGCGGGCGGCGCGGCCCCAACGGCAACGGCCTGGACAACGGCGGCGGCGGAGCAGCATCTCCCAGTCCGACCACCACCACCGCTGGGGCCGCTTTTTCCACCGGAGTGGCGCTGCGGCCGGCCCTGCGGGAGGGCGGGCGGACGGGAACCCCCTGTGAGCCGGGGTCTCCTAAGCGGGGGTGCGGGGGGGACTCGCCGGGGCAGCTCAAGGGTCCCGGAGCCCTGCGCTGCGGCTGCCTGAGAAGAAGATTAAGGGGCCCTTGGAGGCTTGATTCTCCTTGCCTGGTTCCCTGGTACCTGTGGTCCAGGTGTGTGTATTTGTAGGACTTGGGGGGGGGGGGGACGGAACTAAAATCATAGGTAGTGGTGGGGGGCGCCCTCCCTGAACTTCTGAAATCTCCTGACGTTGGAAGTGGACTTCGCCGGCCCCCCCCTGCCCCCGAGAACCCCTGCCCCCCACCCCCCCCACCTCCCACCTCCCACCTCCCGGGGCAGCACTGATCTGGACCATGTCTAGAGTGTGCCAGAAGATTCTCAGCTGCAGAGCTTAGGTTTGGGGGAAGAGCCAGCTCATTTGGTAAAGAGCCAGATGCTCCAGGTGTTTGGAGGGACGTGGCAATGGGCCTGATGAAGGGTCGGGGGAGGGGAAGTGTGGTGGTTTTGACCTCTGACATCTTTAGGGGGAAGGGAAAGGGCAGGGAGCTCACGGAGTTAGTGTCCTGCCCGGAACAGGAGCCCGGGTGGCAGAGCATTGGTCCTCTGGGTGAACCCTGGAAAGGACAGAGTTACTCCAGGGCACGCAGAGGCACGTCTGCTGCCTGCTTCTGCCCCGGGGCTGGCTGCTGCCCCAGGAGTGCCCCCAGAGGACGCAGGGGCAAGGGGCACCTGGCACAGTCCTTCCAGCAGATGGCGGCCTTGCCCCGCTGTGCGAGCTGCTGCCAGGCTTTTTCACAGGCCGCGTCCTGGTGGCTGGGGCCTGGCGCCTGCAGGTGGCTGGGAAAGAAGTTTTAAGATACCTAACATTAGGAGTGTCTGCTCTTGGGAGAGACCTCCACCCTGGAGCCTGGGTTTCTGTGGACACGAGGTGGGGAATGTGCGGGAGTCACCCTCTCTCACTGGATTCCTCTCAGCCCCATTCTGGGTGTCCCCATCCCTCCCAAGGGGGAGTGTGAGGATTCCCGAGAATCCAGATGTTGTCTTGTATTTCCCCAAGGGCACCTCTGCAGGCCCCAGTCTAGAGGAACAGGTGCTCCCATAGCCTTGAGTGAGGGCTCACCTACCTCCTAGTGGACTGCGGGCTGCTTCTCTTGGCAGGGGCTTTCAAACACTTTCCCTACCCTCCCCAGTTCCCTTCCTGCTCCTCCCACCTGCCCATGAGGCCCCCTGCCATTCTCTCCCCGCCCCTGCCCTGACCTGCCCACCCCCCTCAGTCCCTTCTGTGCAGCTCTGGGGGGCCCTGCACTGACTACCTTTGCCTGTGGCTGGGAAAGGTGCCCCAACTGCCCACAGATGCCCCCAACGGAGCTTCCATTCACGGACTCATGTAGAGTAGAAATCACTTTTTTTCTATCACGCCGTTTTAGACAGAGTTGAAGAACAGGCAGTTGCTGGACCCAGCTTGAGGTGGAGGACTGAGCCAGGGGAAGAGGAGGAGGGCTTGGTGTGGGTGGCGGCCGGGTCAGGGTGGGAGCAGCTGTGGCCTGAGCGAGGAGGAAAGCTCTACTGTGCTTCTGTGCCCGTTCAGGGGTTTCTGGTCTCCGTGTTCCACTAGCTTGGCGATATTCTCATTTTCCATTTTCCTTTCACTTTTTAAAGCTGGGCTTCCCTTCACTTCTCACCTTCCTTGAAAATGGGGTGGTTTTTGTCCTTGTGAGTGCTTCCCCTCCCTGACTGACCATGACGTTCCTCTGGGGCGCTGGTTCAGCCACGGCACCCGCTTCTGCCCTGGAGACTCTGACTCCACCTTTCTGGGATGAGTGCTGGAAACCCGTATTTCAAACAAACATTCTAGGTCATTCTTAGGATATGTAGGAAATACTGCCTTAAATATTGCAAAAATGTCCAAAGTGTAACGAAAAGAGAAAAGCTTCTCTGTTCAGATGTGCTGCTTTTTGTATCTGGAGTGATTTGAGGTGTGAAACTAATATTTTAAGCAGCATGTAGTCTTTTCAAATGATAATTTATAATAACATCAAAACATCTAAAAAATGTTTTTAAAATCCCAAATATCTTCAATCATCAACATTTTATATGCTTCATGAGGTCCTCTGATGCTACCCATGAATCAGACATAATTTAATGCCATTAGTCTCTTTAAAGTGTGGAACTCACACTAGATAATCTTCTAGGTCAAGTCCAAGTGTCCTCTTTTGGCTCATTTACTTGGAATGAGCACAGAGCCTCAGCGCCCTGGGACCAGGGAGTAAACGGTGGCTTCCTGTAGCAACAAGATGTTCAGTGGACGAGGGACAAAGCCCCAGCCAGTGCAGCTGCTCATCCAGTGTGACAGTTTCCCCTGAGCCAGGCCTAGCTTGGGGGGTGACATGAAACGTTCTTTTGTCTGACAGACTTTGGACCCTTATCTGGAATTGCAGCAGTCTGCCTGGGGAGAGAGAAGTCGGCATGTCACCAGGAGAGAAAGTAGCGTGTTCGAGATAATTCCGAAAGGTATGCCAAGGGAAGAGGAGAGAAGACTCCAGAGGGAACTAAGCTAAAAAAGTAAAAAGGTTAGGGTCTAAAAGTGTTTACTCAACAGGCAAGTAATTTAAGGAGCCTTGACTAGCCATACAAAAGGGTTTGTGGTAAGAAAGAATCCTGTTGGATTTACACTGCATTTGGCTTTACCTCTATAATTTATTTACCGGCCGGTTTTCCAGACACTGGTGTGCATTGATGTGCACTCTGGCACATCGGCCATCTGTTTCCAGTGAACTCCCTCTACAGAGCAGCTGCCGGTGTGGACTGGTGGCAAATGAGTGAAGTGTTAGACCCACTGGCCTTCGAAGTCCCTTCCCTCATTACTCCTCTCTCAGAACTGGGCACAGAGAGCTGCTGCTTTGAAAGAGCCCCGGATGGGCCTTGGCAGGCATCAGAGTCACTTACAGAACAAGGTTAAAAGACAAATCCCTGGGCCCCATCCCCAGGAATTGTGACTCGGTGAGTCTGCGACAGGGCCGGTGGCTGCGGCTTTAGCAGGCACCTGGGGGTGACTCTCTCTGATGCCAGTGGCCCAAGGGAGCACAGCTTGACGAATCCTGGGTTAGAGAAGATGCCCTCTGGGTTGGTGTGTCAAGAGAAACTGCCCTGCCTTCTGGATCCAGCACATTCCCTGGTTCTGATGCTCCCCATCAGCTCACACTTGGTGCACAGCCGCCACTTGGCCCTGCTGAGCTGGACAGGCTGATCTGTGGGGCTCAGTGTGACGCCCCCTCCCGATTTCTCTTTATTCCGTTAGAACGACTCCAGGAGGTTGTGTGTGCAGTGCCAGGATGTTGTTGGTGTGTGTGCTGGACCTTCGCCGAGACACTGAAGAGGCGGAGGTGATTTTGAATGGTGTGACCTTCCAAGCTGCTCTGACCACCACCATCCAAGTCTGAGCCAGATCAAACTCCCCATTAAATAGAAAGGCGTCAAGAAGGTAAGCCTCCTGCCCTCTCCTGTCCTTCTACCCTCGAGGGCTGCTGGCCTAGCTTTGTGCTCATGCCTGTTTTAGGCTCCTGTTAAGACAGGGTAGTGAGAAGCTAGGAAACCTCCCAGGCAGGTGGAAAGGGGAAACTGAGGCAAGAAAATCAAATAGGGCCCAACAGTGTGAGCCACTTACAACCAGCAAGAACTTAACTCCCCTCACCAAGGGAACACCCCTCTTCTTCCTGCCCCCGCCTCAACTGTGCAGGTACTGGGCACGTGCTGACCCATGCAGGGCTGGAATGGACGGAGGCACAGGAACCAGACGGGGCTGTTCCAGGGCAGCCAATGGACAGACGGATGGAGGTAGGCAGCTGGGTGGGCAGCGGGGAGTGCCCTCCTCTCCCCAGACTGGCCAAGAGAGTGTGGGAGGAAAATTACTGGATCTTCCCTGGGGCCAAGGCCCCTTGGCCTCTGTCACATGTGAAGAGGACAGTTTGTGTCCCTTGAGGGACGTGCTACTGCCTGGGGAATGTCCTCAATCCTAACCCAGGGAAGGAGCTGGGGAGGTGGGGTGGGCGGGCCTGGCTTCATGTCTGTGGATATCCATAGCGTGGGGATCCCACCTGAGAACAAGGACTAGAATTTTGAAAGCTGAGGTTTAAGGTCCAACGTGGTGTTTTCTGGAGGTGAAAGGGGTATGGGCCTCAAATAACAATGTCTGAGTTGTATTTTTTGGCTTCCCAGTTGCCCACTAACTGGCCTTGGACAGGTTCCTCCGTGCAAAGGGCAAGCAGATCAGCTGCTCAGTGATGTAAGAACAGTGAAGCAGCTCCGCAGAGGCAGGTGGGTCTTTCCCCTTTAAAACAAGTGTTAAAACGCATGTCTCCCTGTTCAGAGAACTGGGGAGAAAAGGATTGAAGGGGGAAAACCACATGCAGTTTCCAACTTGTATTTCTTCAGTGGTTATAAGAAAACCAGCACTGCCTGGTGAATCTGTGATGTGCAGAAATAGATAAGAATGTTTGCAGGGGAAGAATATTCTCTACAACTTACTAGTTTTAAAACTTAAATTGGATCATATTACTTCCTTGCTTAAAACCCTTCCTGGGTTGATCGTTGTTCTCAGAGTCAAACCCACACCCTTCCCGTGGCCCAGGAGCTCTGCCCTTTGTCTGCAGCCCCACCTCCTGCTGCTCTCACTCCAGCTCACTCAGCTTGGGCTGCGTGGGGCTTGGCTGTTCCCTCTGCCTGGAGCGCTCTTCCTCCAGAGCTTTACAAGTCTGACTTGTGTGGAGGGACAGGCCCCCTGAGACTGACAGCAGCCCAGAGGGAAGCAGCAAAGCCAAGAGGTCAGGAGAGGGGGTTCCTGTTGATGTCACAGAGCAGCCAGGCTATGGGCTGTGTGACCATAGAGACTCTGCCTGCTTCACCCCTGCTGTGCCCTAGTGTCTGGACAGGCCCAGCATGCTGGGTGCTGGCCTTTTCCCCTGAAAACCACTTCTGTTACTGTTGGGAGTCCCCCTAATAAAGCCCAAGTACTACACCACTACATGCTTCTCCAACTACAGGATGCCCTGCCCCAATTCTGTGCAGAGAGGATAAAAACAGAGTGTCCAATACATCTTTCTGGAGCATCAAGTTTATTACAGAGTTTGAAAAAAGCAAGTACTTTAATAAGAACCTCTACAAGCATGGGAGCAAAGGAGACCAGGGGAGGGGAGAAGGGTCCCTGGAAAAGCAGTCCAGTCTCTGAGGTTTCATTAGGTGGGGGCTGAGGGCTGGACCGACAGTGAGGGCCGCCTCTCTTTCTGACCCCCAGAGGACTCCACGTTGTCCTCCCAGCTCATTCTGGATAAGATGCTTTTGAAGGCCACCGATGTGCTGATACCCTCCTGATGTGAATCCCGTGCAGGAACGCTGCGGCGGTTTGCACACATCCACCTTCTGCCACACCCAGTCCTGCACACACAGCATGTGTGTCCAGCTGAGCTCTAACCACACATCCACCTTCTGCCAGACCCAGTCCTCCTGCACACACAGCACGTGTGTCCAGCTGAGCTCTCACCTGCAGCTGTCTGTGTGCCGCCTCTGGCTCGTCTCCCGCACCAGTGACCGGCCTCCCTGGAGCTCAGCACCTCCAGGTTCAGCATCTAAAATGCAGGGGGGTGCAGACCCGCTGGTGTGCCTCAGTGGGTTGGGTGTTGTCTTGCAAGCCACAGGGTCCCTGGTTGGATTCCCTCTCAGAGTGCATGCATGGCCAGGCCCCTGGTTGGGTCCCAGGGTCCTCAGATTTTTTAAAAAAATGTATCTGTTATAGGTCATGCACAATTTTTTACACGTTACATTGGTGTGACTCTCTTTTTGTTAGTGGACAGCCTACACCAGATACATTTTTAAGAACCTAAAGATCCTCCTAGCCACCCCCTTCAGGCTGTGGCTGGGGCCAGAGGGAGAGGCTGGTGTCCCACCACCCCGATCAGAATCTTGTAGGCAGGATTTGATGCTGCTGCTGTGGGCGGTGGGGGTCCCCCAGGGCCACGCTGGAGGGCTGGGCTGGGGGTAGGGGAGTGGTGGTCCTTGCTTCCATGACGGAGCTGGAAGTGGCTGACCTGGACTCCAGGCTGGGTCGGGGAGCAGGCGCTCTCTCTTCCGTGATGGAGGGGGAGGCGGCGGAGCTGGTGTCCGGGCTGGTGCAGGAGTGGTTGAGGGCACTGCAGCCTCAAAAAAAGGCTATAAACAAATTATAAAACAAAATAAAATGTACAAACCAAACAGGTAAAAATAAAGAAAACCTGAAATGGAAAAAAAAAGGAAAAAATGAAAAAAAATGAGAAAGAAAGCAAATTTGTCCAAATGCAAACAGGTCACCCCAATCAGCTTCCTGGGCTCTCACGGACAAAGAGCTCCACCAGCCACAGGGACCCTGGTTGGGCCCCAGCGTCTGACTGTGGCCCTGCCTCGGCCATGCACAATTTCTATAGAATTACATTGGTGTCACTTTTTTTTTTCTGTGATGGTGCTTGTTAGCTGACAGCCACAAGCATATACATTTTAGGAAAACCTGAGGACCCTCCTAGCGTGGCTGGGGCCGGCAGGAGAGGCTGGGCTTCCACTATCAGGTCTTCAACTTGGAGGCATTTTTCATTGGTGGTCTTTTAGAAATCCACTAACAGTGCTGGTGCTGCTTCTGCTGTGGGTGGGGGAGGCCCCTGGCCCAAGCAGGAGGGCTGGGCTGGGGGTGGTGATCCTGGACTCTGGACCCAGTTAGGGGTGTGACGATCCTTGAATTCAGGCTGGCTGGGGTAACCACGGTCCTCTAGTTCATGATGGCGGGGGCTTGGTGGTCCTTAAATACATGCAGGTTTGGGGACTGGCCATCCTCTCCTCCACGCTGGCTTCAGCTGTCACCCTCACTTCTGTGCTGGCTAAGAAAGTGCTCTTCCTCGCTTCCAAGATGGAAGGGGGGAGCGGGGTCCTATTGTCCACCTGGGTGTGGGGGTGCTGCATTCCAGGGTGGGCGGGGCCGTAGCTGAGGGAGCAGCAGGTTGAGCTGCTCTCTGCCCTGATGGCTGAGCCTCTTGGCTGGAGGGAGCCCTGCTGCTGGGCCGGGCGAGGGGGCAGGGTCTGACCCTGACTCTGCAGCCTTTTCCTCTTGTGTGCTGTGGTGTCTGTGGTCAGACAGGCGCCCGTAGCACTGTTTCCTTCCTTTTGTTAGGAGTCGTGTATCTCACGATTCTTGAAGCTCTTGTTCTTCATTATTTATGCCACCTGGGGACCCGTGTCGTGTCACCCCAGGGTGTCTTGAGTGTGGCCTCAGCTCCTCCTCCTGGTGTATGTGACCCGTGGGCCTTTCATCATATTGTCCAGCCTTTCCTCTTGGTCTTTCGCTGCTGTCAGCCATCATTAAATTTTTTTTAAACCTTTTGACCTTGTATTGACACAAAGTGTGTGCCCGGAACTTCCCACTCTATTTTCTCCTTCAGTTTATCAACCTTGTCCCCCTGAAACAGGGCGTTTCTCATCACCATCCTGTAGAAAATGAGCCCCAGATTCCACACGCCCACATTCGGGCCGTCGTAGGCTTGACGGTGCACGATCTCTGGGGCCAAAAGAGGGGGCAGTGGCCCAGAGGTGGTGAGTTTGTAGTTGGTGAATTCCCTACTGAAGACGAAGTCTGCTAGCTTGATACTAAGCTCACCGTGTATCAGCTGGTTCTCTGGCTTCAGGTCCAGGCGCGCAATTCCCTTTTGATGGCAATATTGCACGGCTGATGTTAGTTGTCTGAACATGACTCGGCTTCCTCTTTGGCCCTGTGGCCATACTTCTCCAGGTGTTCAAATAAGTCCCCTTTGCTTATGTTCTCCAAGACTAGAAAGTGTTTCTCCCAGCTGGCAATCACCTCAAGTAATGCTGCGCTATCGTGGTGTACTGCAAGCCCTGGAGACATTGGATGTCTTGAAAATGTTTAGAGAAGTCCCACTGACTAATGGCGTTCACAGCCACCTCTGTCTCAGTCTGAATGAGCCAGGCCTACTTGACCTCAGCAAAGGATCCCTTTCCTTGGTTTTCAAGAGCTCATAATTGCCAGTATGGCACTCCCTGTCTCACTGTTTGCATTAGATTTGCTGTCTTCCTGATACAGAGAGATCTGGTCAGATCACTGGGGGGCGGGAGAGAAGGGAGGGGCCATAGGAGGAGGTTACCCAAGGAATGGTAAACAAGCTAGCAAGGCAAGTGGCAGACCTTTCTACCCTGGGGGCACAGACAGGGCAGGACAGGGCAGGTGCAGATCTGCCAGTCTAGGACCTGGTTGGCTGAGAAGGTGGAGGCCTCTAATTGCATAAAATTATAGCCAGAAGAATTAAACAGGAGGAGGGCAGTCAGTGTCTGTCTGTCTGTCTGTCTCTCTGCCTCACTCCCCCTTTCCTGGAGGACACCTGGCTGATTGTGCTGTAGCCACCTGTGTGTTCCCACAGGATGGTATTTTAAATGGGAGGAGGAACTGTAGGTATGTCCTAGGATCGGGTGGGCCTGGCAGAGGGTAGCAGGGTTATTCTTCTTTCCGTGTTCTAGAGGGGATGGGCTGTGAGGCTGAAGCCTGCCATTCTTCGGAAATTGTTTAACTTTTGTATCTTATGTTGTTTTTAGTTTGTAAACTAATCTTATAGAAATACAGAATTAGTCTGTAAACTAATCTTATAGAAGTAGCAGGAGGAATGATGGGGTACTCAAGAGTTAAAGATTTTAGCCTGAGTTGATGGGCTTAAGTGACCGATGCACGTGGAAAGCTGTGATTCCCAAATTGTGTGGTATTTGAATAAAGACTCCTTTCCTTGATCACCAAAGCTCTGCCTCTGGAATTTTGCCGAGGGGCTGGTGGTGGGCAGCAGGACCCCACGTGCTGTTCAGTAGCAGCAGTGCTGACTGTGGTGGGACCCCAGCTGTCTGTGGCTGGTCAACCCCAACAGTGGGACCGTGGGGTTTCCCAATCTCAGGGAGTTACTCCGCACATCCACTCCAGGTGTCTGCCGCCTGAAAACACCTGGCAGGTGAAAGGACATGGGTTTGGGAAGGAAGGCCACGTGGCCTCGGTTGGGCGAGGATCACCAGAGTTCTGGGGGGGCTATGGTTTGGGGGGCCACACTGGTCCCCACACTTGATATTTGCAAAACCATTTGGCACAAAATAGGACGTGGAATCCTGCTTGTGAGGTAGAGTTGCGGGCTCGGGTTTTGCTTATGTGTTCCCGGTTTGCCTGCATTCTTTTGCTCATAGCTTTAGGCCTGTGTGTCTGGGCCAATAGGGGCTGTTCTGTGTTTGCTCCTGGAGGGAGCCCACTGCATAGAATTTTAGTGGACTGGGCTACGTACAGCCACTAGCCAAGTGGTTCTTTATTGTAATACTGTGTGGCCTAAGCATATTTTAGACTGAGAGGAAACATGGCCCCTAAGTGGTTCCCTAAATTACTGTACCATCATGCAGTTGGAACTACTGGTAAGAGTCAGAACTGGGTATATTGTGTGAAATAAAATAAAGTACATTATTAAGATTAATTCCCTAGTGTTTTCCTTTTTATGTGGCTATTAGAAACACTTTAACTACATATGTGATTATTATATTTCAACAGCCGTGATCTGTAGGACAGAAAAAGAGTTGAGAAATTAATGGGTTGAAAATTAAAAAGAAAGGAAGGTAACACACACCTTTTAATTTTTCTAGAGAAAATACTGAATTGGACCTTACTAATATTTTAGGTGAGTAATAAGAGGAGAAAACGAAAATAAAAAACCTTGTTAGAATAAACTCAGACGGGTGCAGCTCCCTGCCTGATCATAGACTACCACGGCTGACCTCGACTGGGCATTTCGGTTGTGTCCCACAGACTGTCACTGGGCCTGGGGGAGCAAGAACTGGGAGTTTTAATTCGGACATGGTCACCTCCTGACCCTTTCATGAGCGACAGCAAGGCCTCACTGTCCTCTTCTCGAAGCACATTGACACTGAGGACGTGTGGCCCATCTCACAGTCTGACAAATCTGCAGGCAATAAACACTGAACGTGCGCTGAGCTTCACTACAACATGTTCCTTAAACTCTTCATTATGGAGAACCTCAGATCTACCAAGTGGCATCCCCCAGCCGGACAGCCACCACTGCCTGGGCCACAGGCCCGGCCTGCATCACACCCACCTGACACCACCCTCAGTTTCATGTTACGTGAATTCCAGCATCACCCTAGCTAACTCTAAACATTTCACTAGATTTTTCTGAAAAACAATGACCTTTATAGGACTTTTTAAAAACATAGTCACAATAACATTATCATACCTAAAGAAGAAATAATTGCTTAGAAACATCAAATACCCAGTCGGTATCAAAAATTGACTACAACATCTTCATTTGGACTAAAGAAAGGTAGGTTAGTATTAGACTCTGTAATGTACATAGTCTTATCATGTGCTCTAAACAATTATCTGTGCATATTTCCGTACATGACGTTCTGTCATTGGAAGTGCTTATTTCTGAGGAAATAAAAAATATAATTGAGTGGTTATGTTATTATGTCTCTATGACTGCAGTGTTCTACAACATCTAAAATATTTTCTAACACAATCTACCCCTTAGAGACACACTGAATCACATTGTGAGTATTAAGCACTAGATGTCTAAGTTGCTTCACGCAGAGGAAATCAGCACAGCCTTGATCCATCAAGAAAAAACAGCCTTCCAAATTGGACAGTGAGAGATGCTAAGTCCGAGTGCCAGCACCAGCCTGGACCTGCTTGCACCTTGTGACAGCAGCATGTGCTGAGCCACATGGTTAAATGTTTACCTTTAACTCTCATAACAGATCAAACTATGACATCCTTCCATTTAAATTTTTTTGTTCCTTTTTCTGTAATTGTAAAGTTCTTGCTAATTCGTCCCAGTCAATCCCAGCACTCAATGCAGTACCTTCAGAGCTGTCTGGTGAAAGGCCCTAAGTGTGTCAGACTCGGCTTCGGGTGGGTGACACGAACTGAACGTCACCCCAAGGCCAGGGACACAGCCCCCCTGAGAGCGCTGCTCCCCGGGAGTCAGATGATCCCTCCGTCCTCACAGCCTCCGCTCCCAGCAGGCGGCCAATGACCCCCTGTGCTGCAGGAGTCACATGCGGGCAAGTCCGAAATCGTTCAAGGATTCAGAGAGGACAGGGAATCAGTTGTACACTTTTCTCTGGGAACTCTTACAGTTTAAGAAGTTTTTGTTTTATCGTTTTTTTCTCAAAACCTATGAAGTGCTTCATAGACAATTTATCAGGTGGTTCAAAAGTATAACTATTGAAACTTTCTGGTGTAGATAAGAGCAGCGATCCTATTGGATATTTTTAGCCAGTGATCCTGGAATTACCTACATTTCTGTATTCTCTCTTCCCACAGAGTACACAGACCTAGCTGTAATTCAGTCTGCATTTAGTATGTTTACTTTCTTCAATGATAACGAGTTTCTATATAAATTTGTGTCTTTACACCCCTCTTCCCCAAATAAATGTTTCCTTAAATTCTTCCTAGAATGTATTACTTTAGTCTTTGTTTTAATGAGAAACAGTGCCTGGTACAAGATTCCCAGAAAATTACCCTATCCCAAAACTCATGGAATTTTCAAAATTAAAATAGGAGGAAATTACTTCACTGGCTTTTCAAAATACTAGGTAAATAATAGAGAAATCTAGATGATATAAAGTTAGACTCATAGAAAAAAACTTTCTCAACTTTTGGCCAATATGGAGGTGTAGGTGGACACACTGTGCCTCCTTACACAACCAAAAGAAGGACAACAACAATTTAAAAACAAAAAACAACCAGAACCAACAGAAAATCTAATTGTATGGAAGTCCGACAACCAAGGAGTTAAAAGAAGGAACACTCACCCAGACTGGTAGGAGGGATGGAGTCGGGCAGCTGGGCAGAGAGGACCCCATGAGGTGGCGGCTGGAAAACTGGACTGTCCCACTTTCTCATGCAGATAAACTGGGAGGGACAACTGGGGGGTGAGACAGACCCACAACACAGGGCCCCAGCACAGGGAAATAAAGCTTCAAACCTCTGACTGAAAACTCTGGTGGGGGTTGAGGCGGCAGTGGGAGAAACTCCCAGACTCAACAAAAGAGTCTGTTGGAGAGACCCACAGGGTTCCAGAACATACACAAGCCCACCCACCCAGGAATTGGCACCAAAAGGTCCCACTTTACTTGTGGGAAGTGGGAGAAGTGACAGAAATCCAGCAGAGAGCTGAGCAAGTGACATTGTTCCCTCTCAGACCCTCCCCCATGTACAGCGTCATAATGCAGTGACGTGGGTTACCCTGCCCTGGTGGACACGTAAGGCTCTGCCCCTCACTATATAACACGTGAGTCAAGACAAAAAAAATAGCCCAAATGAGAGAAAAGATCAATGCTCCAGAAAAATTACAACTGAGCGATGAAGAGATAGCCAATCTATCAAATGCACAGTTTAAAATACTGGTAATCAGGATGCTGCAGGAACTCACTGGGCACTTCAACAGCATAAAAACGACCCAGGTAGCAATGAAGGTCGCATTATGTGAAATAAAGAAAAATCTACAGGGAGCCAACAGTGACAGAAGGGAACCAGGACTCAAATCAACAGTTTGGAGCAGAAGGAAGAAAGAAATAAACATTCAAACAGAACAGAATGAAGAAACAAGAATTAAAAAAAAATGAGGAGAGGCTTAGGAACCTCCTGGACAACTTTAAATATTACAACATCTGAATCATAGGGGTGCCAGAAGGAGAAGAGGAAGACCAAGAAATTGAAAACTTATTTGAATAAATAATGAAGGAGAACTTTGCCAATTTGGCAAAGAAAATAGACTTTTAGGAAGTCCAGGAAGCTCAGAGAGTCCCCAAAAAGTTGGACCCAAGGAGGCATACACCAAGGCACATAATAATCACATTATTAAAGATTAAAGAGAGGGAGAGAATCTTAAAAGCAGTCAGAGAAAAGGAGAGAGTTACCTACACAGGAGTTCCCATAAGACTATCTGCTCATTTCTCAAAAGAAACTTTTCAGGCAAGGAGGGGCTGGAAAGAAGTATTCAAAGTCACGAAAGGCAAAGGACCTACATCCAAGATTACTCTATCCAGGAAAGCTGTCATTTATAATAGAAGGGCAGATAAAGTGCCTCCCAGATAAAGTCAAGCTAAAGGAGTTCATCATCATCAAGTCCTCATTATATAAAATGTTAAAGGGACTTATCTAAGAAAAGGAAGATAAAAAATATGAACAGTAAAATGACAGCAAACTTGCAGCTATTAACAACCAAACCTAAAAAAACTCCCCAAAACTAAGCAAACAACTAGAACAGGAACAGAGCCACAGAAATAGGGATCACATGGAGGGTTAACAACAGGGGAGTGGGAGGGAGAGAGGGGGAAAAAGTATGGAGAATAAGTATCATAGATGGTAGGTAGAAAATAGGGGGGGTAAAGAATAGTATGGGAAATGGAGAATCCAAAGAACTTATATGTACGACCCATGGACATGAACTAAAGGGGGAGAATTTGGGTGGGAGAGGGTGTGCAGGGTGGAGGGGAATAAAGGGGGAGAATGGGACAACTGCAAAAAAAAAAAAAAGAATGGGCATGGGGATGTAAAGTGCAGTTCAGGGAATGGAGCAGCCAGAGAACTTATACACAAGACCCATGGACACGAACAATGGTGTGGGGATTGCCTGAGGGAGTGGGGGTAGTGTTTGGAGAGAGGTAAAGGTGAAAAAAATTCAGACCACTATAATAGGATAATCAATAAAATATAATTTAAAAACAAACAAACAAAGCTTTCCCAATGCTCTACTTACGACAAATGAGGAAGACGCTGTGTAGGAAGGAGAAAACCATATTTGTGTTTTCCTTCTATTCCACAGGGGCCCCTCCAATAATGTCTGAATGCTTTTTCTGCTTCCACTCTTGTCTCCATCCAGTCTTTTCGTCCCATGGGCTCTAGAGTGGTCCTTGTAAAGCAAATAAAAGCCCTATCCCTACTGTGCTCAAGACTCTCATTGTTGCTCAGAATAAAAGCTAAAATCTTTACAATGGTCTTTATGGCTCAAAATACTCCCTGTGTCACCTGGGAGACACTACTCCACGTGTCCACACAGCATGAGGAAGGTGGGCTACCCACCCCAGCTGGTGTGGCTCAGCAGACAGCTCTGATGTGTTGTCTGAAAGGTTGCTGGTTCCATACCTGCTCAGGTCCCCCAACTGCACATCGATGTTTATCTCCCTCTTTTCCCCTCCCTTCCCCTCCCTCTAAAAGTATGTAAATCAAATCTTTAAAAAAACTTCTTTAAAGTGGCTACTCTGAATCAAGCTGTACTGTGAGCATAAAATACACATTGGATTTGGAAAACTTCATAATGATGAAAAGAATGTAAATTTTTTCCCTAATGATTTTATATTGACTACATGTTAGAATGATAATATTTGGATATGTTGAATTGAATAAAATATATTATTAAAATTAATTTCACCTTTACAGATTGTGCCTATAAGGAAAGTTTTAAGTTCCATGTCCTGCATGTGTGGCTCACACTGCAATCCCGTGGGACAGCTCTGGCCTGAATGATCCCTAGTCACCAGCTCCCTCCCATTTGCAAACCGCATTGGCTTCTTGGCTGTTCTCAACTCACATCTCCCTCAAGCCTTGAATTGGCGATTCCCTCTTCCTGGGAAGCCTTCCCTCAGACATCCTCACAGAGAGTTCCTCACTTCCTTCTGTTTTCTGCTAAAATTCTCAGAAAGAACTTCTCTGAACAATCATTTTAATATGGCTTCCAGTAAATGCATAACTAGAAGAAGGTAACCTCTCTTTATAAAAAGGGGAAATAAAAACTGATAAGAGTCATCCAGTGTTTGGAAAGTGCATGTCGATTGAATCCCCTTGGGGGATAGAATATATTCACCATGATCCATGCGTATTCTCATCGGGTAGAAACATTTCTATGTGTAGGAGCTACAGCCATAGCAGTTACTAAAATACTCCCAGAGAGGATCTTTCCTGATTGGAAAATCCCTGATTGGAAAACCAGGGAGCTCATTTCACTAGACAAATTTTGTACCAGGTATGCAAAGCCTGGCTGAGAGTTCATTGTACTTATCATCCCCAGTTCTCCAGTTTTATAGAATAAATTGGCAGGACAGTGAAATTCAATAGGTGCAACTTGCTGAATCTTTTCATCTGCATTGGCCTAAAGCCTTTCCCTTGGTATTACTTAAGACCACTTCCTTTTGGTACACATCGATTGTCCACCTCTAAAACTGATACCAGAGGGCCTAGCCTTTGAGGCTGGATCAGTGATGGTACGAACCTGCCTTGTTAAGGAGACTTTCTAAATTACTGCAAAGAATTTACAAAGGCTGTTGAAATTAATGCAAGCTTATAGAGCAATCTTTCCACAGTGTTTCCCAGAAGACGAAGACACCCAACACCATGGCCTACACCTGGATACACGGTCCATCAAAAAAGCATCTTCTGCCTCGCTGGAGTGGACAGTACCGAATTTTGTGAACTAATCCCTGAGTTGCAAGGTTAATAGGTACTGATGCATGAATTTATGATTTTCATTTTCAAAGGCTCTCCAACTTGCACATGATTCACTGGGTTGAACATCCAAGTCCAAAGGGGACCTCAAAGCAGAGGTCTCCAGACCTTGGCTTTCGTCTTGACAGTTTTAAATCACATGTTGTACCTTTGAGTCTGCGTTTCCTTTGCTGAAATCAGATCATTATGCTAAGAAAATGTTCTATTCTGTTGGTATTATTTCTTAAGAAACTTTTAATCCCATTTTTATAAATAGATATAGTTAACTCATAGACTGGCAGCTTTTGTTGAAATTCTTTCTCTCTTCTCCTCCCTGAGCTTATTCTAATGTCCGACTGTAACTCGTAACCATGTGTCTAGAATTGATGAAGTGACCCTATTTGGTACCAATCAGCTCAGCAACAGAGACTGTCATTTAGGGACTGAGTGTCACAGATTTAGGGTAAAAGTTAAATAACTGAAGTGTTGTAGAGGGAAAACCTCACAGGCTGATCCCTCCAAAGACACCCTACATGCAAAGTTGAGGCTTTAGGAGAGCAATATTGAAGGAAAGTAATGACTAGACTAATAACTTACACATGTGATTAAAACACTCGATGTACTGAAGTAGGGAGCTTTCCTCAAGGATGAGTCTGAATATAACGTGCCAGAGGCTCCCCTGAGTGTCCTGTCTGCTCCCTCTGTGCTGCCATAAAAGGGCAGACTTGTACCCAACATGTCACCTCACCTCTGTAGCTCTGCAGAAGTCCTTTCACCCAGAGGCTTCCAAGTGTTGTCACACGAGTGAATTAACCAGCCTCGTCATCACTTCTCTCCCCAGAGATGGTCCCTTCCGGTAGCACAGACATTTACCTACACGGCTACTCAAGGTCCCCTGAAAGGTCTTTGTGGAAGTGCAAACGGATGTTCCAAGTGTGAAAGTACCTTGTAGCCTCACTGCGGATCCCAACTCGTTGCCTCCTTTGGCAAGTACCTCTGGAGGGATGAATCAGCTTCTTTAATCTCTACGGCAAGGCCCCTACCAGATGGCTTTTCCTCAGGCTCACCAAGTGCCCACACACCTGGAAACCCACTTTCAGCATTTCTCCTTCCTGTCTTATCTGCCCCAGAAGCTGAGTGAGGACAGACATGAATTTTTAAAGATACTTTATGACTCATTTTGATTAAATAAAGAGTTGGCCATATTTTCTTTTGTTCCCCTAAACTCTCCTATTAATCCAGGGACCAAATGTTTATTAACCACTTACTTCGTTGCCACTCACTGTGCTGGACACAGGGATGACGGCAGTCATGCCTCTCCCTTCATGGGAGGGACAGACAGTGACAGGAATCAGGTGCCCTGCAGTCAGGGCTGTGAGGATGACAAACATTTTGGGCTGGGGTGGGGGGGTGGGTAGGAGCGGTGGGTCAGGGAAGCCCTCTCCAGATCAGTGAACTGGGATCTGGAGTGTGAGAATAAGCCAGATTTTTAATTTTCATTTTATTTTTTACATCTTATAGATTGTCATTTCTAATAAAGTAAATATCAATCTTTAATATCCCACGTTGTAAAAAAAAGGTCTTTGGGGACCCTTTTATTTTTTTTTCTAGAGTAAACGTGTCATGAAACCAAAAAGTGAGAAAACCACTGTAGTTTATCCCCAGCCACCATTGGTCCACTTCCTGCTCTGACCTCACAAGGCCCCACTGTGACGGGTCACTGACCCACTGCTCCTATACAAGCTCCTGGCTGGCGGAGGTCTTTGTCCGTTAGAGCCCAGGAAGCTGTTGGAGGTCACCTGTTGGACGTGGACAAACTTTCTCCCTCTCTTCTTTTTTGTTTTTTTAATTTCTTTTATTTTGTTTTTTTTTTTCATTTTCAGTTTTCTTTTCCTCTTTTCTTTTCTCTTTGTTCTTTTTATTTTGTTTGGTATTTGCTTTCTTTTTCTTGTTTTTTTCCATTTGAGTTTTCTCATTTTATTTTATTTTTTAAATTTTTGTTTCTATATTATTTTTACATATATTATTTATATATTATATATTATTTGTATATTTTTATATATAATTTAGATATTATATATTATATAGTTTTATATATAATTTATATTTTATATATTATTTGTACATTTATATATTTTTATATATTATATATTATTTATATTTTTATTTTATAATTTGTTCATACAAATTTTTTATTAAAGTTTTTAATTTGTATTTTCTATTTTCATTTTTATTTTGTTATTTTTCTTCTTTTGATCTTTTTGTTATTTTTATTTTCTTTATTTTTTATTTTTCTCAAAATTTTGTTTATTTTTTAATTTAATTTTATATATTATTTGGTTTTTATTTTGAAGTCACCATGTCTGATGACTTTGCAGCCACCTGTGGCAATAAGAAGCACCATATTGATGATTATATACCCCTTAAATCAATTGGCCAAGGATCTTTTGCAGAGGTTATACTGGCCCAGCACAGCCTCACTGGGACCAAGGTGGCCCTCAAAAGCCTTAGCCAGTGGGGCTTGACTAGAGAGTTTGAGGAAATGAAATCTCTTAAGACCATACATCATCCGAATGTCACTGCACTGTTTGAGGTGATCACCACCCAGGACAAACATATACTTTTCATGGAATATGCGAGCAGAGGCGACCTGTTCGATCACCTGCAGGAGTGCGGCCGCAAAACTGAGCATGAAGCCAGGCCCATGTTCAGGCAAATGATTTCAGCCCTTCACTACTGTCATCGCAAAAACATCGTTCATCGTGATCTGAAGCCAGAAAACATCCTGCTAGACGAGGACCTCAATGTAAAGGTGGCCGACTTTGGTTTCAGCAGAGACGTTACTAATTATAAACTGACAACTGTCTGTGGCACCTTCTCCTACATGGCACCGGAGATTTTAGAGCGTCAGGTGTATGATGGCCCCAAGGCGGATGTCTGGAGTCTGGGGGTCATCCTTTACCGCATGCTGATGGGGGATGAGCTGTTTGTGGGGGACACTGCTGGGGAAGTGACAAAAGAAATACACAGTAAAAAGCTGCGTCTGCCAGATTTTACATCAGTGGAAGTTCAAGACCTGTTACAAAAAATGTTGACTGTTGACCCCAGCCAGAGACCCACCCTAGATGACATCATGAAAGACACATGGGTGAACATGGGTGAGGACAAGGACATGAAGCCCTACAGTGAGCCACCCTGGGGGGACATTGACCCCCAGGTGGCCACAATAATGAAGGGCATGGGCTTTAAGGAGCAAGAAATCCAGGAGTCATTGACACAAAATAAATATGACAGGGTCATGGGAACGTACCTGATCCTCAGGATGAAGACAACCAAGATGCAGGGCCACACCATAAAGGTAAGGCCCTGCCCGTCCTCTGACCCCAGCACCAGCACTTCCTGCAGCGAAGAGGTTGAGACTCCCATTCCCTCAACCAGCCCTGCACCCAGCCTGGACTCAAGCTGGAGCCCTTCCCCAGGCGGCAAGGAGGCCAGGAAGAAAGGTCTCCCACCCAGAGTGGAGGTGAGGATGTCCCCCTCCCCCGCACCCAGCCTGCAGTCCAGCTCCTCTTCGTCCACCCGCACCCTGGAAGAGACGGTGCCTGTCCCCCCACGCAGCCTGCAGTCCAGCTCTCCTGGTCCACCCGCACCCCGGAAGAGACGGTACCCACCCCCCCACCCAGACTGCAGTCCAGCTCCTTGGCTTACTCACCCGCCCTGGAAGCAAGGACCACTCCTCTACACCGCCCACAGTCTGGAACCACCACTCCAAGCTCAGCCCTCCAGTGTGGCTCTGGGGGCTCCCCCACCACCCACAGCAGCAGCAGCAGCAGCTCCTGCCAACACGTTTCAGAGCTGAGTGGTGGGACCCCAAGCTCTCCCTCTCGTACTCGCCATGGCCAAAAGGGGGTGGCTCAGAGGATTCTCAGGTTCTTTTTAAAATGTATCTGCTGTAGCTCGTCCACTAACAAAAGAAGAGTTATACCGAAGTAATGCATAAAAATTGTGGACTGCCTACAGCAGATACATTTTAAGAAGAACCTGAGGACCTTGGGCTCAACCAGGGGCCTGGCCATGCATGCGCTCTGAGAGGGAATCCAACCAGGGACCCTGTGGCTTGCAAGACGACACCCAACCCACTGAGCCACACTGGCAGGGCTGCACCCCCTGCATTTTAAATGCTGAACCTGGAGGTGCTAAGCTCCAAGGAGGCCGGTCACTGGTGCAGGAGACGAGCCAGAGGCGGCACACAGACAGCTGCAGGTGAGAGCACTGACGGACACACACACGCTGGGTGTGCAGGAGGACTGGGTCCGGCGGAAGGTGGACATGTGCAAACCGCCACAGTGTTCCTGCACGGGATTCACAGCATCTCTGTGGCCTTCAGGAGCATCTTAAGGAGGATGGCCTGGAACCCCCTGGGAGTCAGGAAGAGAGGCCACCCTCCTTGCAGGTCCACCCTTCCTCCCCCACCTAATGAAACCTCAGACTGGACTGTTTTTCCTGGGACCCTTCTCCCCTCCCCTGCTCTCCTTTGCTCCCATGTTTGTGGGGGTTCTTATTAAAGAACTTGTTTTTTCCAAATGTTGTAATCAACTTGATGCTCCAGAAAGATGTATTGGACACTCTGTTTTTATCCTCTCTGCACAGAATGGGGGCAGAGCATCTTGTAGTCAGAGAAGCATGTAGGGGTGCAGTACTGGGCTTTATTAGGGGAACTCCCAACAGTAACAGAAGTGGTTTTCGGGGGAAAAGGCCAGCACCCAGCATGCTGGGCCTGTCCAGACACTAGGGCACAGCAGGGGTGAAGCAGGCAGAGTCTCTATGGTCACACAGCCCATAGCCTGGCTGCTCTGTGACATCAGCAGGAACCCCCTCTCCTGACCTCTTGGCTTTGCTGCTTCCCTCTGGGCTGCTGTCAGTCTCAGGGGGCCTGTCCCTCCACACACACAAGTCAGATGTATAAAGCTCTGGAGGAAGAGCGCTCCAGGCAGAGGGAACAGCCAAGCCCCACGCAGCCCAAGCTGAGTGAGCTGGAGTGAGAGCAGCAGGAGGTGGGGCTGCAGACAAAGGGCATAGTTCCTGGGCCACAGGAAGGGTGTGGGTTTGACTCTGAGAACAACGATCAACCCCAGAAGGGTTTTAAGGAAGGAATTAATACAATCCAATTTAACTTTTAAAACTATTAAGTTGTAGAGAATATTCTTCCTCTGCAAATGTTTTTATCTATACCTACGTGTTACAGATTCACCAGGCAGGGCAGGTGTTCTTATAGCCACTGAAGAAATGTGAGTTAGAAACTTCATGTGTGTTTTCACTTCAATCCTTCTCACCCCAGTTCCCTGAACAGGTAGACATGCAAGTCAATACATTGTTTTAAATGGGAAAGACCCACCTGCCTCTGTGCGGTTGATTCATTGGTTCTTAGATCACCGAGTAGCTGATCTGCTCACCCTTCGCACTGAGGAACCTGCCGGTTCCTTTCATTCACCTGTCCTCCTGCCCTGCGATCTGAGCAGCGCATCACTTGGTGTCGTCATTAAGCGGTCCCTTCCCCTCCTCGCCCTGATCTTCCCTTCCTGAGTTCTTGGGGGCTGGGAACTGTCTTACTTTGTATTCCAGTCATTACCCCAGAGCCAGGTCCAGAGGAGGTGCTCAGAAAAGGATGGACAGGTGAACCATCCACCTGCTGACTCTACAGTGGATTGTCCCAAGTCAGGACACGCTGGAGTGGAAAAGGGAACGTGATGACAAGGATCATGTGGGGCCGAGAGAGTGAAGTTGGATGGGAGGGACTGGGATGCACAGTCAGTCACCTGGGTGATCGCTGTGAAGCATCGTGAACAGAACGGTGAGCGCTGCAGCTCTGGAGTCTTTAGAGGCGCTCGTACTCACTCATTTGCCCGCACTGGCTTAGACCAAAGGTCCCTAAAGCCTGGGAGGTGCAATAGCATAGGAAGTGCTTGTGAGCAGCAAGGGCACCGAGATTGATACAGATTCACACTGTCATCAGGTAATTCCCTTCCAGTTCTACTCCGGCACTTTTAATTATTATGAAAAGAAACTCTCAGTTTGGTGCTAGGTTATCTTTAACCCCCTCAGACTCCTGGTATTCTTGCTTTTAAAACAAAAATAAGGAAACCTCAGGATCAGAACCTTTGAATAAGCAGTATTAGTACTGTATTAGTATTAGTATCAGTATCCGTTAGTTTTAGTATTTAGTATTAGAATTAGTATTAGTATTAGTATTAGTATTAGTATTAGTATTAGTGGAAGCAGCTTCGCAGCCTGGTGCACGCTTGCCACCTGGTGGCGAGACATGAACTCCGAGATGGTGTGATCCCAGGGATCCTCCTTCCCTTCCCGCTTGTTGCTGTTGGCAAATTGTGCTGCGCCTGGCAGGGTTGGAGAGCTCGCCTTTGGGGGACTGGATCGGGTGCGGGGCTGGCTCCTTTGACCTGGAATTCAGCGAGGATGCGGGCCAGGCTGGAGAGCTCTGTCCTGCACTCCCGAGCACCGCCCGAAAGACACCCTAGCGACATTATTTACCAAGAAAAGGTCGTTAATCCAAGAATATTCTCAGTCCCGGAGTCTAGGGTTTACCTAGGTTGACAAAAATGGTTCAACCCTATGGCTTTGGGTTTACTGGCATTCCGGGCACACGGCGTCTGAACTTCTTCCAATTCAGTGTTGCCGCCTCCACTCTCAGAGAGGTCTGTCCACAGGACCGTGGCTGTGGGAGGAGGGGGAAGAGGCACCTCTCCTGTCTTCTCTCCTGTCTCGTAGGCATTTGGAACACACCACGCTCTGGCTGCAGCCGCAAGGAAACGGCGCGAGGGGGGATGGGCAGCCAGAAGAGCTTTGGAAGATGCTTTTGTCTTCTCTTTAAAATGCAGGCTGTGCATTTGTGCATTAATATCACAAGATCACCGTTGAGGTGCAATGAGAGTGTGGAGGTGGGAGGGCCTGGGAATTAGGCAGTGTAGAAAGTATGATTATGTCTGCTGTGTTGCTATCAGCCCCATGGCTCCAATGAAGGCGGGGCTGAGAGAGAGGTCTAGGGGTGTGGGCACAAGGTCGGTGGCCCTGTCCAAGGCGGCCACTGGGAGTCTTCCTGAAGAACTCAAGAAATGGCCCCAAATGCTGTGCCTTTATATGTTGGTGATAATAAGCAAAATTTTTAGAATTAATGAAAGAGGTTTGTGACCATTATATTAAAAACGGAAAACAGTGGCAACAGCAAGAGTGAAGTTGTCTTCATGCTTAAGTGTTGATTCTAAACGTGTTAGCCTTTAAATGATATAATTTTAGAGAGAAGCTTAGTTAATTGCTGTTTCATTTATAGGGACTGACACAGCTTCAAGTCTAGCCTAGCCATCGATTTATTATTCAGGTAATTAATCTGAACAGTGTTCCACCAACCTTGCAGCTAATTCAAATGTGAGGGGTTTTAACACTTACTTCATAATTGGGTAAACCTATCACGTATAATTAGTGCAAGAAGAATTCTTACTTTTTTTGTCAGGAGCATGAAAACAAGAAGTACAGTGTGAGCAAAACCGTGTGAGCCTCGAATCTCATTTCTTTTGTCCAAAAAACTTAGAAATTATTTTTTTACTAAAAAACCTAATCTTCTCATTTTAAGATTAGCCCTGCCTGGTATCAGAAGCTGTAACCCCCGCCTAGGCTAAGGCTAAGGGAACGCCCTTGGAACCGTAAGCCAGCAAGGAGACAAAAGCTTATCTCCCTGGCAGGAGTGCTGCTTCTGCTGCTTCATTCATAACTGAACCCCAAAGCTTGGTTGGTTAGCCAAAGACAGGTAAGATTCCCCAAGGGGGGAATGACCTAAGACAGGCACGATCATGTGGGAGGCCCCCAAAAGAAGGACTTTGGGGGCTACAGCAAAAGGGGGGTAATGGACTCCGGCTCCTCAGCTTTGACATAGCCTGAGTTATCATCTGGGAGAAAATCTCCTTATCTCTTGGTTGCCTTATTTCCCTTGCTCCACCTAAGTCTGAAACAATGACAGGGTGGTGCAGCTTTGTGCTGAAAAGGGTGGATTCCCTGGGGGGTCAGGCCTAAGAAAGAACATGTAAATTACTGTGAAACCTCCTTTGTTTAGAATGCTCTCAGTTGAATGAGAAGGGTCCAAGGAGGAAGTTAGTTTGTTCCTCAAAGTCTTACAGCTCTTTGACCCTGACTCAAAATAGACCCTCAGACTTCCTTGTTTTCTATTGTTCCTTACTTCCTCATAATGAGTACTGTACTTTACCTGAATTATTATGCAAAACGAGCCCAATAAAAGCAGGTTTGGATGGTAAATTGGTGCCCTCCCCAGTAGAGGGGGTGGCCATTCCATCCCTACTTCTCCACAGAAACTAGTCTGTCTCTGTGCAAGTTTTTTCTCGTGTTTCGACAAGCCATCTGCAGCGTCCCGTGATCACTGCTGGCCGGTGACCCACGCATCACATGTTAATTCTCTGTACACTCTACCTTATTTACTCTGTGCCTTGTCAGTAGGTCTAGGGCATGAGAGAAAATGGAGCACTGTGACACGCCATGTATTTGAGGCGGGGAGGAAGATGAGGCACGAGATGAGGTTACGAGATGGAGCCACGAATGAGCACAGGACAGAAAAAGGACTCAGGAAAGTCTCATATACTTGTTCTTTTTTAAAAAGATTTTATTTTTTTAGAGAGAAGGGAAGGAAGGGAGAAAGAGAGGGAGAGAAGCATTGATGTGTGAGAGCTACATTGGATTGCTTGCCTCTCACATGTGCCCTGACCTCGTACTGAACAAGAAACCCAGGCATGTGCCCTGACCAGGAATTGAACTGGCAACCTTTAGCTTTGTGGGTCGATGCTCAACCAACACAGCCACACAGGTCAGGGTCCCCTACACTTTTGAGGAAGAGAAGGCCCTGCTTGGTCCTGCATTTTTCTAGCAATCTGCACAAAGATTGAAGTTTGATCGGTCTGTTAAATGAGAGCAGAGCGACCACTCCGGCAGAAACTGTGTTCTGTTTCTGAAGTTGCTCACTTCAGTGGAACAGTCTCACCTCCAGCTCGGTAAGAGCCTGGGCTAAGTGAGTATTTGGAACAAACCAAAACAGTTACCTCTCCTCTGAAAAGCATGGCCTGTTAGGCTCTGTGGCTATGAAAGCACATATCTAGAGAAGCTGAGATTTGATGGCTCTATCTAATCGCAGTTTGAAATAGTATTTCTCACATATGATAAAATCACCACTTTAATTATAGGAGCATAGAATTTAACAACTGAAAATAAACAATGGGTATAGAAAAAAGGAAATAAGATATTTAAAGATTGTCGAGAGAGATAAAAATGTCAAAATTCAGATTATGCCATATGTTAAACAAGGAAGAAATGATTAAATATTCGTAATATCTTAACCAATTTGAGGAAGCTAAAAACGGGGCCATCTCTCAGAACTCCTCCACTTTTAAGCTTGTTATGTGTAGTGCCATCAGGAGTTTATGCCAAGGGTCCCAGCTCTGACTCTAGGACAGTCTACTTCTTTCCTTTCAAGATGATAGCATCTTGCTGGTTGTTAGGAGCTCTTGGCCACCCGATTGAGTCGTTTCTAAAGACAGAGGCGTGCTTAGGCCTTCAGCTACCTGCAAATGTCCGGTTAGGAAAATGCCTTTTCCTGCACTGAGAGCAGGCCCAGCATGTGACCACCAGATGGCAGCAGCGCACTCTGAATAAACGGAGCGGCCGCGAACCCTTCCCTGTTTCCTTCCACTCACTCTCCACTAGGTGACAGCAACATGAATATAACGGGACAGCATTCAGTGAGTTACATAAACCTAACTTTTCTTTTAACTAGGAAAGCTGCACTTTTTTACTTTTTATTTTTTGAATGTTTCGTAGTTTATTTGAGCCCAATGACAACACATGCTGGGGATGAGATCTCAAGTGCTCTGGAGAATAGCACTTTAAAAAAGTATGCACAGTTGGATTTTTTTTTCTCTAGAAAATGCCATGCTATTTGCTTTTGACCTCCCTCACATTAATCTAGTATATAAAAACAAAACAATTTGGGGGGGTTCACCTTCTAAAGAACCTGGGAAAGATTATATTTAAAGCCAATATTAAGATTTTATGGAACCCATACATTCTTACACCAAGGGGGAAAAAAGGTGACTAATATACAGGGCATGGCACAAAATCATACTCGTGCAATTCAGTCACACTCAAGCACACAATGTGACATTTTAGGTGAAATGTTCAAATTTAAAGTATAAATTACCACACACATATTATTACCCCACCAGCCCACTCATGCATGTCTTATTTCTATCAGACCCTGAAGAAGCAACTAAAATAGTCACTTCTTTGAAGATAATATTTATTGACCACCTATTATGTGACAAAAATTGCATGTAAATGTTTAAAAACATTAGTTTTTGTTGAATCTGGATGGGCACTTTTAAAGAAAGCCCAGATTTAAGCTGTTTTGGGGCCATCGCCTGTGTTTTCTGTGATGTTCTGGTGCCTTTCTGCTGGAGCAGACGGCAAAGCCCACCCCGCAGACCTGGGAAGCGCTACCCGTTAGGATTTCGAGGACACACAGGGATGTGCTCTCTCTCCGTGCCCTTCCCTCCCCTGTAGTTGCGTAACAGTAACCCAGCTACGAATAATAGCATATTTTGAATATTCTACAGTTACATTAAAGGCGAAAACTAAGATCGGTTTGGGAGCAGTGGCACAGTAATAAACTCGCTCGCGCGGAGACACAAAGGACTGAGGGGTGAGGAGCGTGATTTGCAGAGAGCAGAGGCTGCAGGGACGGGGTGAGCTGGGCAGGGAGCTCAGAGGAGCAGCTCCAGCCCTGCGGCGCCCCCTAGGGGTCTTAGAGCCTCAGCTGCAAGCAGCCCGAGGCCACTGGGTGGCACAGGGCGAAACCTGAACCCGTGTACAACTCTCTAGAAGCAACATTGGGCAGAAGAGCTAGGAAAAGGAAGACAGGTGTCCCTTGAAACGCGGCTTTGACCCGCGCAGGTCTCCCTTGTAGCGGGTGGTTTTCAATACACAGGTGGCCCTTCCTACCCGTGGGTTTCACGGGCAAAGATGCAATCGACAGCAGGTGAAAATAGCATTTTCGTGATTCTGACCGCAGATTCCCAGCTGCAGACAAAAGTGCTGTTTGAAAGCCAAGGGGCGGTTGTATTCAAAAGTAATAGGTGGGGTTTTCCACTGTGTGGGCGTTGGCGCGGCTGCCCGGTGCTGTTCAAGGGTCAACTGTAATGCGAGCGGCTCTCCACGAGGTGTCCACGGTGAGAGCACCCTGCCCTCAGCAAGTCCCCGGATGTTCAGTTCTCCCTATTCGGCCCCGACCAGCACTAGAACCTATTACAGCGCAGAGTAGCAATAGGAGGTTAGTACTGCAACTGTGCCGAAGACAATTTTCATGCACAATGATTTCATTGTATAGCAAAACTGCACTTTAGTGAAATAAAGCACTTTAGTGTGCTTTATTTCAAGTTGTCTTTAAGGGAAACACAACAAAAAGATACAGCAACCATGAAGGGCAAAGTCTGACTCTTGAGAAGAGGAGAACGTCCCTTTTTGGTTTAGTGTGGATGTGTGTGGGGGGAGGGGGGATGAGGGACTGGGAGAGGGAGCTCTCAGAGAAAGGGCAGGGTAGTGACTTGAATAATCTGTGACCGAACCGTGTCTCCAGGGATCAGCAGGCAAAGTGAGGTGGCTCCAGGGCACCAGCGAGGGGTGCCGCTGCTCACGGGGGAGCAAGGCACTACTCTTCTCTGTGCTTCTTAGCCTTTGGGCTAAATAAGCCCTGTCGGGGAAATGCTGTTACTCCTCCCCAGGAGAGAAGGACTTGCCCAGGGCCCAACAGTTAGCAAAAGGCACAATTAGGATGCAGACGCTGTTCTCTCCACAGTCTTCCCTCTGCTTTTCCAGGGCCTTCCTCCCTAGGCCACGGCTGGTGAGATATCCTTGCTGACTGCCACTAGGGGGCACACTAGCTAATCTGGATCAGTTAGCACAATTGGCTCTCCGTGTAATTATGTAACTATGTCCTAAGTTTAGGACTACTGAAGTTACCACATGGAACTGAGGCATTATAAATTATTCCTGGGAAAATAACAATATGTTTGAAGAAAGTCCCCCTCCCCGCTTTTTATTCTGGATTAAGTAGGAGTCAACCAAGGTTAAACTTCAGAACTCAGCCCAACAGGCAGCATGACCAGAAGCTTTGATCCTTTGTGCCTGGCACTTGGCCAAAAAATGACCTGCTCAGCCTTCCTAGTGGTGACAGGAGGGTGGGGTGGCAGGTGACAGGGTTTAAAGACAAGGTGAATATAGTCTGAGCATTAAGACAAAACTGTTGACGATTGTTGGTGCTGCTTTGTTCTCTACTGAAGTGTTTAGTTTGGGTTGTTCACCGTGACTTTTCTGTGGTTTCGATCCTCAGAAGTCCTTCTTCCCAAAGGAAGAGGCTCTGGCTGGAATTCTTACACAGGTTCAGAGAACAAAGTAGAAAAAGCCAGCCCATCTCAACCAACCCTCTCATTCCAAGAGGCAATTACATTTTAACTGTACAATCCACAGTACACTCGCACAGCATGAATATGTTCTTCTGCAAATGTTTGGAAGCATTTTTAAGAAATTTCAAGTGTCTGTGTCTGTGGCCGTTCTTTAGGTGAAAAAAGTGCTAACAGTCACTATGGAAACCAAGATGCAGGCAACGAGGAGCAAAATCAGACCTATTCGACAGTATTTGGAATGCTTCTCTTGTTCCTCTTCCTTTTTCAATAAAGCATCAAAACCAGGCGTGTACATGTCTCCCAGCCAAAACCGTAGGTCATTGGGATTTTCCTAAAACAAAATTAGACAGAGAATAGGCTTCATCAGTGGTCAACACAAAATTGCAGGGAAGACACTGCCAGGGGTACTGAGGGTCCACGGTCGCCCTACCTGGGGCGAGGCTTCAGTGTGAGGGCTCAGACACCAGAGGCTTGTCGCCCGGGACAGCACAGCCCGCGAGCACGGCCTGCAGCTCCAATCTGCAAGCCTGCGCGTAGGTCTGCATTAAGGGGCCTGTGTGATTTAGTGACTAATTGCTCACCCAACAGGGTTTCTGTCATCTTTAAGCCAATTTAATGTCGCTTACGTTTCATAAATAGTGTGTGTCAATCGGTCTAGTGAGCGGAGATAAAATTAAAACTCCTTCCTTGCTTTAGGTGGGCCTTCGAGGTTTGATTTTGTCGGCATAGTAGGGATAAACGTTGTTTGGCAAGTTTTTCAGCAACGCCAGAAGCCGAGTCCACGGAAGGAGCAAGACTAAGAGTCAAGGGATCCCGCCATGCTTCTCAGGCTGCGGGCCCCCCTTGCAGAGGGCGTGTGTTCCACGTGGAAATTCTGGCACTGCGGAATCTCCTGAAGAAAAGATCCAGCGGATCCTTCCCCGCACCACCCCTACTCCCCAGTCTGTTTCTTTAAGGGGCCTCCGGTCAGACTTGTCTTCAACTGAGGCTCATTCCTGCGTCCAACAAGTCACCTGTAAACGTCTTCTCCCGTTATACACAGCTCTGGTTCTGGGTGAAAGGCTTAGTGTTTATGCCTGCATTCCAGTAAGCACACATATATGGTGAATGCTGAAACTCCGTTTTCACGAACCCACTTCAGGCGTTATTATTTCTCACCTGGATAGTACAGTGACTTACCACTAGACTGCCGCCCTCTCTCTGACTCTATAGTCCCAGCAGGCTCAAAGTCAGCCAGTATCCACGCAGCCTCGGGGGTCAACGAACTAGTTTCAGACTCACCAGTGCACCGCTGGGCGAGTAATGCGCATGCGCGTAGGGGGCTTGGTGGATCCTAGTCATGGCAACACAACCCTCCCATCTCATTGCTACTAGTTTCCATTTCCCAGTTTTATAGAAAAGCTAATGTATTAAAATAAAATTTGGATGACCTGTGCAAAAGCATAGCTGATTTAAAAGTCTCTGCTTTGGCCCTCAACCGACCTTTCATGTGCAACCTAATCAGAGGCCTGTGCCTGGTGAACAAGGGCAAGGCCTCAGCTCTTCCGCAAGAACTTTCGGAACTGCACTGCCTTACAGGCGGCTGATAGCTGCCCTTCACGGCTCTACACGGGACTTCTTTTCTCCTCCCTTATTTGTAAACTCTTAGCAACTTAGAAAAATGAGGGTGGCCAAGGAAACTTTAAACTTCTATAGCCCACAGTGGTGACAAGTTTTCAGAAAGTGAGTTAGGGGCTCTGTTTGCTAATCAAGAGATTCGGACAGGGAAGGTGATGGAAAAGTTGAATTAATGATGTCTAGGAAGAAATGGTAATAAAAACAATAGTCATGACTTCCAGAAACATCCCTGAAGAATAGTTAGTGCTGCCCTGGCTGGTGTGGTTCAGTGGATTGAGTGCCGGCCAGTGAACCAAAAGGTCACTAGTTGGATTCCCAGTCATGGTACTTGCCTGCGTTTGGGGCCAGGTCCCCAGTAGGGGGCGCTGGAGGGGCAACCACACATTGATGTTTCTCTCCATGTCTTTCTCCTCCCTTCTCCTCTCTCTAAATACATAAAATCTTTAAAAAAAAATAGTAGTGCTGAAGAATACCACCATGAGGTCTGTAAACAGGTATGTGACCTGAGGGGCCACACCCTTGAGGTGAGTGATTTGCATGTATAGGTGGGGGGGGGGCACTGGTTTTAGTAAAGCAATATAGCTATCATCCTCCTCTTTGATCTTCTTAAACATAACTCAGTGAAATGGTCCAATAAAAAATACAACTCATTGACAATCATGTTCCATTTGCTTACCCTTACATTCACCCATTTTCTTTTAGTCTGCTTTTTTAGCCCTATTTCCCATTATTCTACTACTTCAGCTGTGGCTCCAGCAAAACTAGGCCATTTATTGTTCTGACAAATTCTCTCACCTTCTTGCATTTGTGCCTTTTCTCTTGCTACACCTCATAGAAGAGCCTACCCCCACCCCACACCCAACGCAAACTATCTACATATTTTGAATTCTACTCACCCAGCATAAATTGACTTTTCTATAAAGACTATTTATTTATTTATTTATTTATTTATTTTTAAAATATTTTATTTATTTATTTTTAGGGAGGGAAGGGAGGGAGTGGGAGAGAGAAAGAGAGAGAGAGAGAGAGAGATCAATGTGCGGTTGCTGGGGGTTATGGCCTGCAACCCAGGAATGTACCCTGGCTGGGAATCGAACCTGGGACACTTTGGTTCCCAGCCCGCGCTCAATCCACTGAGCTACGCCAGCCAGGGCTTATAAAGACCTTTTAAAAAATAATCTAATGTGATTTTGCTCTCTTCTGAGTCTGCACTTCACCTTGTACAACCCTGACCGGCACAATCCTCTTCCTCAACCTCGTCAGTCCAGCATCTTCTATGGTTACTGTTTGCTAGTTTGCTCAGTGTGATGAACTTCCCGAGGGCAGAGATAGTAACATTTACCTTTACAGTCCCCTGGCCATTCACGGAAACAACAAAGAGAAGGGCTCTCACGTACAGTCAAGACATGTTTGTGAAAAAGTCAACACATCCTTTCCTACTCGTAGGGGGTGACTTCTTAGAGGTCCTGCCCTTCAGACTCGGGATGAAAAACACGCGATCATTGTTGCTACAGGGGAGCATCTGTTATGGAAACTTCCCCAGAAAGAGACCACATTCAGGAGGAGATACATTAAGGCTACTGGGAGGTTAAGAAACTTCAAAGACTCCAGATAAGGAGATACTTCAAGGCATGCACATTTGAGATTTTCAGAAGTATAAGATTTTAATGGGGCATAAGGCTGTTCCCTGCAAAAGAAGAAGTCTTTAGATGCTTCAGGTGTGAACACATAGGCATAAGGGCTACTTGGAACATGCCCGGGCTTCCTGGCCCTGGGGCAGCCATGGCTGGCTGGGGCTGGGTAGGAGTCCAGTCCAATCAGAAAACAGAGGGCCACTCTCCTGGCTTGTCAGGTATTTCTAAATCTTCTATGTGATGGGTGACACCAGCAGGGGGAAAAGGGAGAAAAAAACCAGACTTCAGTTGGGTTTAAGCTGGGTGAATGAGTTCATTGCATACCTTTCTTGTGTTGAAATGCTTTTGTTTTGTTTTGTTTCGTTACTGAGACACAGGAAAGAGTCCAGCATGTAAGTCTGCAGTCTTAAATCACTGAGTGGGCTTGAAATGAAATGATCTTTGATGAGAGCTGCCTTGCACAGGGCTGAAGACAGACATTTAACAAATACTTTTTAATAAATGTCCAACAAGGGATTCATAAGTATTTGTCAGCATAAATGGTCACACAACTGGGGGAAAACATACGTGATCTGGCAAATTAATTTTCAAAGATTTTTTACCTTCCTGGTAAACCTTGCTTCTGTGCCACATCAGCTGTGTTGTAAAACTCAAAACAAATAAATAAACACAAATAATGACGAGGAGAGAACAAGGGAACCAGAGGCTGGCATGACCTGAAACCTGAAGATCCGGCGCCTAGTGAGGAATGCCCATCACCCCGATACCCATATCTTTCAGGAGGGCCTCACTGGCCCTCTAATCCCCCCAAAAGTGAGTCTTAGTACCTTCAGATGCCCAGACAGGTTGGTGTGCAGGGAATGCTTGTCATACTCCTCGATGGTCCACGAAGGATTCTTTTTCCTGTCTTCCATAGCTTCCTCCAAACTCATGTCCCCATACAGTGGGTTATTCTTTAGAACTGACAAGAGGGGTGGTGGGGGGATCTCTGTGGAGGCAGCTCCCTTCATGCTGAATCCCCTCAGTTGCTGAGCAGTAATGTTCTTCTTTTCTCTCTGTTGGGAGGCATAGAGACAAGGCTTCTCTTACCATCAGGCCACGGATGGCGGAGAGTGTAGCGTAAAGAACTACACCTGAAAATGTGTCGGTTCTGCCCAGAAACACAACGAATTAGGACAGTGAATGAGGAAAAGATTCCAGGATCTAGTTTGATCTAGAATCCTGTGAGTCCTTTCTTTGCCCGTGATCTTGTTTGGTTTCAGTATCATTCATTAAAATGCTATTTTATAACTACAGACAAAAAACACTGTTCTTTAACTCAAATACTGGTAGAATTCTGAACAAAGCCATTTTTTCAGCTGGCTGGCATTGAGCTTTAATGCCATTTTATTTCCACCTGTGCACTCCATGTCTGATAAGAATAATAGTTAACATTGCTCTACTAATCCAGCAAAGTTAGGATTAAGAGGCATTTTATAGACATGGCTTGGCTTTCCTGGGAATTCTCGCCCAACTCCTATTGCAGACATCTCAGAGAAATGGGCCAACTCGGCATCGCACTCCTTTGTGTCTACAGACCAGCTGGCTATGAGATGCTTCTAATGTTGACTTTCTGATTTTTAAAGTCTTTCTATTGCAGCATAATATGAATAAGACCAAGTACACACATGATAAATACTAGGTTGTTTGCTCAAAAAATGTTCACAAACCAAATAAACCTAAGATCCTACCAAGGAGCAGATCATCCCTCATACTCCTTCTAGTCACTGTCCTCTCCCTGCCCGAGTGTCCCACATTTAATAGCGTGAGCGAGTTTGGACTCTTTCTCCCTCTCCTCCCTTTTTTTTGCATTTTATATGAATGGAACTATCCAATGTGTGCTTTTCTGTGTCTAGTTCAACCTCAGATTTTTACTTTGCTGTTTTTCCTTATAACTACAAAACTATCATGAAGGTAGAAACATTTTTGATTCAAATTTGTTCATTGGCCAAATATAATTGAGAAAAAACAAAAGCAGATAGTGCAATGCTTCATTTATCACGGGGCATCAAGGGAGAGGAATTCCACATGTGTTAATTTTCAGAAAACTGAGGTTTAACCCTTAAAACCTGGCAGCAAATGTCATTAATTTACAGCAATTCTTAAAACAAATGTGTTTCATGTATTTCAGTCTTCCAAAACAGAAAAGATTCAATAGCAATAAATATTCCTCTAAGTTATATTTAGATCAGCAGTAGATTGATGCCCTCTGCATCTATCGAGGTATGTCGATCATGTTAAATATGTATTTATATAAGCTAAGTTGTAAGCTGATATCACATATAGTTTCCTTCAGATATGGCTGTCAGTACAAAGAAATAGTCTGTATAAAATCTTTCCATCCTCTTTGGCCTTAGGTTTTCCTCATTTTCTTAATCCATACACTTTGTACGTAGAGATCAACTTGGAGATCTTCTCACAATCAATTTACGTTCTGTAACTCTGAAGTCTGCAATGAAATCGTGAATCCTCTTGACGTAGCATTTGTCTGTGAGATGGATGACCTCATGGCAATGTGTATGAATTCAAGAAACACAATTTGGTATGAAATTCAGATCATTACAGATTAGCAATTCTGACTCAAGTTTTTTTCTTCAAGGCTAAACATCTTTGATCATCTTTTGAAGGGGAATAATTCTTCTGACATTGATAAGTTGGCTTTGTCAGTTTTCTTGCCTGCTTCACTCATCCTTCAGCTCCCTAAACAAGGAAGCTCTATAAATGAGGGAAATACAGTTTCAAGGGGAAAGAAAAAATAATACACTCTATTACAGTGTATAAAGACCTTGAAAAACTAATATACAAAAGGTAGTCAAATAATCAGAGCTATATTCTAAAAAGAAGAGTCTAGCCCTTAATTCTAAATCATATTCTTGAAAGTCTGAGGTTTCTCTTTGAATGTGGTGCCTTGTATTTTTGTGTTACATGACAATTTGAAAGACATAGAATATTAATAGAATAGCTTTATTAAAACTTTGGTTTCTGGATAAAAATACCACTATTTTTCAAATTTTATCAGCTTAAGAAAGAAAAAAGCATGCATTTGATTCCAATACTTCATTCACATTTTGGATAGATTATATTTAGCAAAGGAAAATTCACCAGTAATTCCATTATTTTAGTTACATGGATTGTTAAATAATTTATATTTTAAATGTTTATGTAAGAAAAGCAATACTCAAAGCTTACCTAGACTTTTTGGCATTAATCATTACTTAGTCCAGTTGTTCTTTATATACTTTATTATTTATGCCATTCAATAAGCAGTAAAATAAAAGACATATTTAGATAAACAAAAACTGAGAATAAATCATTAATAGGCCAATAAAGAAGGAACCTCTAAAAATGTACTTCAGGCAGAATAAAATTAATACTAGAAGGAAAAATTAAATTGGAAAAAGGAATGCTGAACAAGAAAACAAAAAGGAAAAGAGAAAAATGATAAATATATTATAAATCTAAGCAAGCATTAATTTTATATAATAGAAATCATAATAGAAAATAGAAATAACAATTATCACTGATATGTGATTTTTAAAATAAGAGACAATTAAAACACTGAACAGTAACAAGTTGAATGGCTATTTTTTTATGAGGACACTAAGAAATCATTTTATAGAGATATTACTAAAACATGCATTGCTTAATTCAGTAGAGTGGTATTAAAAAGATAAGAGAAAGTTGAAAACAATACAAGAAAAATAAAAGAATATAGTGGAACCCCCGGAAAATAGAAAAAATATTTCAAAATAATCACATTAAATGTAAATAGACTAAACCTTGTATTTAAATGACAGAGATTGTCAGATCAGTTTAAACAGTAAATTCAATTATGTAATATTTACAAGAGAAATACCTAATATCTAAGGACTCAGAAAGAATGAGAGTGAATAAATGTAAAAAGCAGACAACTAAAAACCAACGAGAGCTGGGTGTTGTGGTGGCTGGTTAAATGCACACCGAAACAAACTTTTGTCTTCTCTTCCTGAGCACACAGAATAACCCCCTTTCCCAGGCTGTCTAGAATTTAAACTGGGACCAAAATAACAGAGACCACTTCCAAAACTGACTCCTAAAGTCTCCCACCAGATTTTTGGCTCACTTTTCCTTACTTCCTTTTTTTGGTGTCTCTGTAAGCTCGGATCTGAGATGGCAGAGCTACGAGGACAAAGAACTTGAACCCCTGGGTTATTGCTGGGAAAACAGCTGCCCCCAAACACATCTGTCCTTCCTCGGACTTTTCATGAGCAGGAATATTTTTCCTTTATAGTAACTGATAGTCTGTGGGGTATTTATCACCACAGTGTAGCCTAGGCTACCCTCCCTAACACAGATGTGGCGCCTTGAAATTCCATGACTGCGTGGCAGTGGCTCAGCAGACAAGCAGTGGAGAGGGACAGAGTGGCATCAGCAGCTGGAGTGATGCCTCCTCACACTCTTCAGTGAGAATCATTTGGTGGAAGTATCTGTGGCCACTGGAGTCTAATTCCCTGTAGCTCTAGGAGAAATGCTTACAAGTTATTGGACAGTACAAGAATCAGAGCATCGCTGCAAGACTAGACAGAGCTGAGATTAGAGAAAGAACTGGACAGTTTGTAAGAGAGTAGACAGAGTTTAAAAATTGTATGCTTTCACCCTGGCTGGTGTAGCTCAATGGATTGAGTGCGGGCTGTGAATCAAAGGGTCGTGGGTTTGATTCCCAGTCAGGTCACATGCCTGAGTTGCAGGCCAGATCCCCCAGTGGGGCCAGATCCCCAGAGGCAACCACACATTGATGTTTCTCTCCCTCTCTTTCTCCTTCTCTTCCCCCTCTTTAAAAATTAATTAATTATTTTAAAAATGTATGCTTTCTATTGTTTAAAAATCTGACTGTTTATAGAGCCCAAACACTGAGACACAGACTTCTTTTTTCCTGAAGAAAAAAAAAAGCATTGAGCCAAAAAGCCCATTAAAATTTCTCAGCTGAATGAAGTGACTCAGAGTGAAGGTCATATGAAGGGTGTGGTTTCATAACTCACTCCTGACAGCCTGCAGGTGGCTGCCCTTGAGTCACAGCATAGAGGAGCAGCAGCAGAAAGCAAGGCATTAAAGCCTGTTTGAGAGCTGTGTCTTCAAAGAACTTTAGGTGTATTTATTGATAGGCAGAGCTGACTGCAAGTATATAGATAGGATTACATTAACCAAAAAAAGCTTACTAATTTTTTAAAGATATGTATTACCAAAGGAACCAAAAGCATACACCTAAAAGTTTTGGATTGCTTAAGATTAAAAAAACAAGACAATGATAACTGACCTCTAAGTATCCATGAGTAAGAGTAAACTTTGATGCCTAGACAGAATTGATGGTGGAGCCAAGGACTGCAGAGGCCTTCTGAAAAGCAGGACCACCCCAGCCCATCTTCCACCTTCCAGGAAGAAGCGCACACAGACCGTCCCAGGAGGGTCTCAGAGTGACTTTGGAGCAGCGACCACGAGGAAGGAAGAGTTACACGTACGTGTGTATGTCTGTTCGCCAGAGTAATGGGCTGTGCCGGAGCCTGGCTAGATGCTGACCAAATCACGTTTTTCATCGGCATGCAGCAGCCAAGCGGGGAAAGGAGATAAAGCAATAAGCCCAGTAAAGGACACCATCTGGAAGTCAAGGGGAGGACAGCCTCTCGCCCTTGGCCTTCCACTCGGGGTCAGCGGTTCAGTGCGGAAGGCTCCTGAACTCTGGAACAGGTGTGATATGGAAGCCAGGAAAGGATGTAACAAAGAGACTAGTCAGAAAAGATTCTGAAGTCTCATGGCTAATCAGAAAAAATAAGGCCCACCGAAGTATCTGGAAAAACATATTTTATCATTTAAACTAAATTTAAAAACATCAACCCTTTCTTTTCACTACCTCCCTGTGTAAAGGGATCAGCAGAAATGTGTAGAATACAGCTCCAAATGCCTCCAGCAGGCCCCAAATAATTTTCACGGCCAGGAACATTAGATTTGGGAGAAAGGTTGTTCATTGCGGTGAGATGAAGTTTGTGGTAAAGCTCCTTCACTTCTCCAGTGAGAGAATGGGAAGAGTAGAAATATAGTAGAAACTAGAAATAGTGTCTGTACTCTCTGCAAATATGGTGCCCTGCATGTCCGCAGGGGAGGGGCGGGCAGGGGCCAGGGCTGGGGGCATGCCCAAGAGCCTCAGGGCTCGCCTTTCTCTGTGCACCGCACTGCTTTACCTCATAGGAGGATGGCACAGGGAAGTTCCCCTGAAAGTAAAAGGTGACTTTCAAATAACTTAAATATAAGTAAATCATGGGTATAAACATGATACATATATTTAAGAATTCAACTTCATGTTTGGGATCTAGGGGACCTTTGCTGGCACTGCTGAATTAGTGGCAATTTTGAGGGCAATGTTGGTGGGCAGAGCCCTGTGACATTTGGCAAGGTAGTCTGAGTCCCAAACACCGTGCCCCTGGGTGGGGTGATGCCGAAGGATGAGCTGACACAATGCTGAAGTTTTTGAGGATTTCAGGGGAGTGAAAAATCTGCTGCTTGTGTTAGCCATGTAGCCTCACGGACGTGCTGACTAGGTCCTCCATCAGCACCATCCACACACACCCCTCTATCCACAGCATAAATCAGAACGGCAAGTGGTATTATTTGCTGTTTTCCAAATTCTAATGAAAGGACAATTTCAACACATTTTGAATATTGGCAAATAATGATAGTAATAGTAATAATAATAATGGACATTTCTTGTACAGGGAACCCTTTTTCTCAATTGTTTTCATATCATCTTTTATTTGCTCTCACTTTTAAGAAAATACGTAAAATGAATATCATCCTAATTTTGCAAGTGGAAATACTGAAGCATGGACTGAATAAGGGCCATAACAGATGTCTCTCACTGTGGATATGACACAAGAAACCAACTTTCTAACTTTTTTATTCAATGAGGCTTTATGCCTCCCTGAGACCGTGAGGGTTTTAAAGTAGGAGCCAGTCGACAGCTGCCACATGTGAATCCCAACACCTCAACGCACCTGGCACACACAGCGCCTTCTTCCGGGTATCATTACAGCCACTTAAAACCGTCAGGTGTCTATTTCTTTTAGATTTCTTTTTGTCATCCAATGAATATGTCACTCCCAGATTTCAAGATCCAGCCAAGGAGAGAATACTTACTGACACACTGCCATCTGAAGTTGTGAGTGTAATTGCTATCGCTCATGACATGGGCCTCACTCACCCCACTACTTGAACTTGTAATTGACTCACTACCCCCATATCATTTTGGTTGTAAACGGGCCATTGTTTAGTCATTAAATATTTTGTTTTAGGGTAAAAGGATAATGACATCAAGTTTATCTGTAGTTTACAATGACCAATAACTTATTCAAAGACATAAGAAGCAGATTTTTACTTCCTCAGTTTTTCCTTGAATAGCTATTTCAGCCCATAGAGCTTGTGGCAAAAGACACCCTTTAAAAATCTGCATTTTGCTCTGGCTGGCGTAGCTCAGTGGATTGAGTGCGGGCTGTGAACCAAAGTATCGCAGGTTGGATTCCTAGTCAGGGCACATGCCTGGGTTGCAGGCCATGGCCCCCAGCAACCACACATTGATGTTTCTCTCTCTCTCTCTCTCTTTCTCCCTCCCTTCCCTCTCTAAAAATAAATAAATACAATCTTTAAAAAAATCTGCATTTTATTCAGGTTTAGGGGCAACATTCAACAGAGCTTGAAACTGTGAAGTTCCCCATGAAGGAAATAGGTCAAGTCCAGTACCAAACAGAGGAGGTTAGATCCACGTGTTCTGGCCCCAAAGGAACTGATTGGCTATGTTAGACTTAGCCTCATGGCATAGGAAAGCCAAGGTTTTCTGAACTAATCTTTGAATCATTTTATTCCATGATATAAACAATGGGGGAGAAGAAGGAGGAATTTCACTGCCCTTAGCTTAAAACTGAACAAAACACGGAAACTGACCAACAAGGTGCATACGGATGGGTGGAAGGGTTTTGAGGATTACAAAATAGGAAAGATACAACATTTTTTAAAAGTCAGTTGTCATAATAGGCTGCCTTACCATGGAAATAAATTAAAACCCTTATAGGTGGAGGGAACACTTACATAATCATGTGAGTGTACTTGATTCTGAATGATCTCACGATAAAGGTCCCGAGGAGCCCACAAAACACACCACAAAGGAGTCACTTGACACCAGGACTTATGAGTAGCAACTGTTTCTTAAAAGAAAACGAATTTCTGTTCGGGGAATTTGAACCACGCCGAAGGACTTAATGACCTGCAGGGGTTTGTGGGTCGGTCACATCTGTTCTGAAAGGCAGTGCTTCTTCCTGCTTCGGAGTGGACTAACCCTTAACCCCATGAGCCCTCCCGTTCTGAAACAAAGATCATCTCTGTCTCATAAGCTGGGCAGCAGGCAGGGCCTCTCTGTTTATTCCAGCACATGGAACTCATCACAGCTTTATTCTCTCTGGTCAGCAAAAAAGAGGAAGGTGCAGAAGGAGAAAGCAAGAAATAAAGTCTGCCTGGGTGTTGTAGATCTGATTGGTATGTCCTACCCCTGAGAACACCTGCAGAAAATAAAAGTATTGGAAGTAACAGCCAGCACCTTTCCAAAGTGGAGAATTCGTTCTATATCCTTTCCTTCTGTCGCTAACTTTCGTGAATCTGCTGCCTGAGTCTTCCGCGCCTAAAATGAAAGGCAGTTGGTCTAAATGAGGCGTGTGAGCTCCTAGCTTAAGCTTCTGATGCTTTGTACTTAGAAGACACCAAAAGTTAGGGGCAGGTTTCCCCTCCAGAGCCTTACTTGCAATCTGGTTTGAAAAATCCTGAGAGAGAGGGATCAAACGAAGGCTAGGCAGACTCTACAATGAAGACATGCTGGGAAGGCAGTGTTGGAGGGGAATGAATGGGTGGGAGAACTCGCTTCTGTTATAAAGTGATGAGAGAAAATCTCTTACTCGAAGGAAGAAAGGCCTTTTCCCTGAGGCAAGAGTAGCTACTCTGTTCTCTGCTCCCTGCAGTCTTCCTTTTGCACAAATGCTGCAAGGGCCAGAGTGAGAAAGGAAGGAGCCCCCGCCCCATGCCCAGATGTGCCCAGAGGGTACCTGCGAGTAGACAAGGTTTTTCCAGTTCTGTGCAGCAGGGAAATTCCCACCTGGGAACCTCACCAAACCGCCCTGAAGGAGGGCCGAGTTCCTCATTAACAGCTTCACATCCAGCTGCAGGAACTTGTCAGGATGGTTGTTATTTGGCAAAGCGGAGAGATCCATGCCTCCCTCTGTCCCCGGTGGGAATCAAATACGAGTGGGGCTGGTCCCGGCAGACTCGTGCATTATTGAGCAGTGCGAGGAGCCTCCGACTGGCCCTGGAAACCAGGTCTCTCAGCTGCGCTCGGATGCCACGATCAGCATGACACATCGACGCAGGAGCAGTGCAGCACCCTGCCTTCTCTCTCTCTCTCTCTCTCTCTCTCTCTCTCTCTCTCACTCACACACACACACACAGGAATGCATTTAGGGTGCTTGAATGGGTCTGCACTCATGAACTTTAATAGGTGCTGAAATCAGACGTGGGTAGCAATGCCTCTCCATACAGAGTCAGAACTAGCAGTTTAATAAGGAGGAGCTTTCTCTGGAGAAAAGCTGCCAGAATTTTGGCATCACAGTCCATAATTTGGAGCACATGGGATCGTCACCTATAGAAAAACGTCACCTGAATTTTCTCTCTGAATGTGACTGAGCCGACCCAGCGGATTTGGCCCTGCCCACGCAGGCTCACAGGTGATCCGCAGGATCCTGTTTCTCCTCGAGTTTGACTTCCAGAGTCTCACAGGAAACATAACTGTGCTTAGTGCATCTGCTTCGTTTGGAGTAGAGAAAGGGCAAGAATTTTTCTTCCCACTTTGCTACTGGAGTCTTGTCCCCACCTACCGCCTTGACCCATTCCCTCTCTTCCCAGCTGCAGGAACTCCTGTGCTGTGCTTGGTGTTCACTCAGCACGTTTGGAACCACAGAGGCCTGTGGCTGCTGGGTTTGGGTGACCTGCTGTCTTGAGTGGACCCACCTGCGGTTCAGGGAGCCAAGGTGCCGGTGAGGCCACGGATGGTGTATGGAGTCAGGGAGTGATGACTTTCATGGAGATACACTCCCATTGGAAGATGTTCTGCCTCAGGCAACCCGCTACTTCTCAGTGGGAAAGGACTCACTCCCAGCTAGAGAGAGAGGAAACCTGCCCCGTGTGAGAAGGTGAAGGACAGACACGTCAGCAGTTTCTAAAAGACATGAGTTGTCTGTTACATTTGCACCCCTGTAAACCCACCTGACTCAGCAGGAAGGCTTCCCTTCCAGGGGTGATGAGGTTACATGTGGAACGCATCAGCAGCACATTGCAGACGAGAGCCATAGAGCTTACGAGAATCAGCAGCCGGATGTTCTCGAACCGAGCGAGACACCAGAGAGTACATACCTTCTTTATAACAATAAGCATGAGGGTGTTAAAAAAAATCTGTCCCACTTATAGTAGTAAAACTGGATTAAACAGTCAACACTTTCTGTAAGAATTTTCTGGACCCAAGCTCCATCACTGTCTTACAGAAGTTGAAATACATGAATACATTGGGGTAGTTGTATCAGTACGTTTACTGGAGATAGCACTTCATAATGGCAGTTAATAACCAAACAGTTAAATCACAAGTGTGCCAAGAATCAAGTATATTGTGGGAATGTGCGTGTGCTTGGTACTTTCTGGATTTTTCTGGCTGCTGCCAGAATTCATCTAATGAACAAATATTTCTCAGGCTGTTTGCTTTTCCTAAAAGATTCTATGGGGAATAACAAACATCTTCAAGAAGAACCTAACTTCTCTTTGGCTCTCTATATTATTGGCAAGGGGAGACACAGAGCTCAGATCCAAATATATTGATCAGGCCAGGCTTTTTTCTTAGCCAAAGTATGAGGTAGGTGAAAGGAGCCTTCAGTTTTCCTTCGGTGTGCTTCCCTCCGATCTGCCCGCCACGCTCCAGATGACCACAGGGTTGTATACAAGTCAAGCTCAGTCTCAGACCCTCCACATCCCCCACCATCCTGCCCACCCTCTCCCCAGACCATCGGCTCTGGTTCTCACTGCTACCCCTGTGGGGAGCCTACATAACGGACAAGGGGAGTGAAACGGGGCCATCTATAATAGTGTCAACAATAAAAATGAAAAATAAAAATAAAAAGGAGAAATCAAGCTGTCTGTCTCCTTCCTCCCCCTCTACTGGCCATACCCCACCCTCACCCCTAAATCTGTGTCCTCGCTTATGCCTGGAAACACTCCTTCATGCCCTGGCTATTGACCCCTGTTAACCATCTTCTAGGGGTCATCACTAATACCTAGACTTTCTTCCACAAAACCTTGGCATACTTTCTTCAGTAGGAATGTTTTCTCCCTCCTTTGAAATCTTAGGGAGATTTCTTTATACTCTCACCTTACTATCTCGTGTTTGATCATGTATTTCATACTTTCCTTTATGGGTCTCCATACCGGGGGCCGAGTTACAAAGGACGGCCCAGTGGGATGCTTCCTGGCCCACAGGCAACGTCTCCGAAGACCCCCCTGATGCTCATTGCTCAGCACACCCTGACGATTGTCCCCTCCAGAGCCCCAGGAAGGGCTCTGCTCTGTTTGGAAACGGATAATCCAATTACATTTCTTTAAAAAAAAATGGCTTATTGTCCTGTTTTCCAATGGTCTCTGCTCAGTGAAAAAGAAATCCATTGCCCAGAATGTTCATGACACACTCTGCAGCCTCTTCTGGTATTTTTTTTAATGTACAAACACATTGAAGACTCTAAAAAGTTCTGCTTCATTACCTCTAGCATTTTCTGTATCTATTTGATCATGTAACACCCATTTCATTGTTTTCTTTTTAGCTTTTCAAAGTTTTACCTGAAAGTAATTGGACAAATATTGACTTGTTTCTATTACATTAATACCTTCATTCTAGAGTGAAGAAGACTATCAATAAATATAAATAAAAAACTATATTGCAGGGACAATCTAGTGGAAATGTGGATATCTGCCACTTCTTAGTCCTTACTATGTAGGTAATCATTTGCTTTCTTTCTTTACAGAAAAATTTTTTTGAAAGTCTCATTTCTCCTTAGATTTGGACCCAGCATTATTGGTTTTTGAACCATGAGAATTGTGAAAATAGAATTAAATATGGTTCGCTAGGCAAACTGTCTACATATTAATTAACCTCATTTTCTTCTTTCTTCTCATTCTCTCATCTTTCCTTTTATCTTCCTTCTTTCCTCCCTCCCTTCCTTTCTTTCTTTCTTTCTTTCTTTCTTTCTTTCTTTCTTTCTTTCTTTCTTTCTTTCTTTCTTTCTTTCTTTCTTTCTTTCTTTCTTTCTTTTTCTCTTACTAAATTGTACCAATAACCTACTGAAATGCCTGAAACTATTTTCAGCTGAAAATCCTATACAATGTCCAGATGAGCAGTTAGAATTCATCAAATTATCTCAGAAAGTTTCAAAATTAGTTGGATGGTTTTGATTACAAACAAAGCCTGTGATGAAGTTATAAATCCTATGCACCTATTAAAAACATTTTAGAAACTAGTGAACAAGGGAGGCAATCAGGGTAATTGAGTGCACAGAATCTGGAGTCCTAGTGGCTTTATTACATCCAACTGAAATGTGTTCTTGGGCAAGTCACTGACACTCTCTGAGCCTCAGGTCACTCGGCTATAAATGTGAAGATATTGTTGGTACTTTACAAGGTTGCTATGAGGTTTAATAGATAGAGCAAGAATATAGCTTTTCATTTCAGTTGTCTCTGATATAAAACAAACCTAAAAAATTACTCCTATTAGCCATCTATAGCTAAAAAGCTAATAACATTTCCCAGAATCCCCTTCTTTGCATGATTCTGGGTTAGGACTGGCCCAAAGAGGAGCTTGCATGAGATCAAAAGGGAAAAACAGAAGCAGCATCCCTTCATCTGAAAGTCTTCTTGCAATGGAATGCAGTGAGAGACAGAGGCACGGTGGCTTGGCAGTTTCCAAGTGGCCTTTGCTCTCTTGAGCTCCATGCCCATTTCTTCTTTCCAGCTGATGCTCCTGTTGATCAACAGCGACTCAGATGCCCTGCCACATGTTTGACTGCAGTCCTACAATGGTGGGCATTATGCAGATGCAACAGCCTCCAATAGACACCGTTAGCAATGGCCTTTTCATGGTTAGACTTACCTGGCGGTGCCTGGCTGCTCAGATCGGTTGATGACCCCTCTGATCTCCCAGCTCCTCCTGATGATGTGAATTCAAATCTGTTGACCCGTAACACTCCAACTCTGCTCTGCTGACTGAGGCGTGACAAGTACTGCTACAAAAAATGGGTGTTTCCCAGGAAGAGAATTCCAGAAGTGAAATCTGGAATTCGTTCTCTGATCTGACTACACTCAATGGTGTTAGTGACCCTGTTTCCAGGAGTAAGTGGGACCTGGTCAGTCATGGCACGTGGTGCCCACAGGGTTATCTAAATTCACCTGTAGTCATCTGTAGGGAGGTGCCTATTGAAAGCAAGGCTCTGGGTCAGCAAGTACCTGCTGCATTAGGGCTTTTTCATAGAAACAAAAAGATTAATGACTGTGTGGTTGATCCATTGCTTCCAAATAGGCTGGAGAACTTACAGAAAGAGAATAATAAGCCTGAGGTTTTAAAGTCACCACCCAAGGTCTAAGCTGGGACCCAAAAAGCTCACAGAACAACTCTGGAATCAAACCTTTTTTGCTCTACTGCTCATGTTCCACCATCTGTCATGTCTTCTAAGTCCACATCGGATCCAGTCCTGGAAGATCCAAGGGGGCCAGGCAAACAGTGTGGCTCGTGAGGTGGTTCCATGCATGTCAGAGGAATTGCAAGGCTTCACTCACTCACGTTTACAGACACCCAAAGTTCAGAGATGTTTTTTAAGAGGGTTAAGTTAGGATGGAAGGAAAGGAATACAATGTCGAATTAGTTAAATGTTTTCGATGTGGGTTCATGAAGTGGAGATTTTAGAAAGTGTTAGTTCACATGGCTGGGAGTCATTCTAACAACTCATCTGAAACCCAGACCCACGGTGGCCCACCAGGATGAAGCTGAGCTGCTGACACTTCCTTGCCATAATGTGCTGTAGAGGAAGGCATGTAAATGTTTAAGGAGATTGGCTTTGGTAGGGTAGATGTGTTCGCTTACCTGTTCCACCTGCCCCCTGGGTGTATCTAGGGGGCTTTCCCTGAGCCAAGCCTTTGAAAAGTCACTGGGGAAGGCAGCCTTGGAATCCTTACAGAGCTCTCAAGTGGCTATTCTCTGAATGTCAGAAGTGCCATTGGGAAATGCTGCCCTGGAGCTTTGTGAATTTTATGAGAATAGGGACCACCTCAAGGGCGGGAACCACGCTGCTCCATTTTGCTGCCAGAGACCAGGAGTGCATGGTTCTCCAAAAGGACAGTAGAGGCAAAGGGGTCGAGGGAGAGGTTTGACCTGCAAAGATGTCTGGTTCTGGCTAATTGTTCATGGGGTCCTAGGACTGAAGGAAAGACGCATTCTACTGAAGTCTTATATTTGTATAAAGCATTACATTTCTAGTCTTAGTGAACAGAAGCCTCACCACAGTAGGGAATTGCATTCCTTGATCCATTCCAAACAAAGGCAGGTTTATAGACCCAAAGCTCCCTGAATGGAGGGGAGGCTAGATTACTGTGAGGAAGGACTTTGCTACACTCTCCAAAATTTGTATTGTTCATCTACCTTCTAGTCGTCCCCGATGGAACTCTACACTGGGGAAAGAAAAATAACCTGACTTTGTGGTGATTACGGTGCGAATGGCCCTGAACTACGTGCTGGTGGCTCCAGCTTCCCCTGCAGCGCCACCGTCAGAGTGGGAGCTTACGGAGGGCAGGTCATATAATCAAGCTTTGGCTTAAATCTGCCTCAGTGGGCCCAAGAGCCTCTGGACCCACCCCATAGTAATTCCCCTGATTCTGGAAGGTATGTTTGAAATAGACATACTCCAAAGACTTTGGGCGATGAACATACAACAGAGTATACAGATGTCATAAAGTTGTATACCTGCAATTTATATAGTGTTATTAACCAATGTCATCCCAATAAATTTAATTAAAAAACCAGAAACCGGCAAAAATCCCCCTTCCCCTTTCTGGTTCTATGACCTGTGGAGTAAGGGCTTTCATGGTAGTAACGCCAGTGGAAGCCACTGTGAAGGAAGCTAGATGATACTCACACACGCAGTGGCTGTGCCACAGGCGAGGGACCCCAATTCAGGGAATGTGGAACTTTTCTCATGAGAAATAAGCATGTCCGCCCTTTGCTCCAAAGAGAGACACTAACTTTATCTTCCAAGGCTGTTCACTACACAAACATCCCTTAGAAGATATTCCAGAACAAGAGCAGGCAGTGCCAAGACTGGGGGAAATATGAGAGACCGATGAAGAGTTGCCTCCCAACAGGAAATTTCACATATTTTATTGAAAAAATCTAAGAAATCATGTGAATCATGTACAATATTTTCTCACAAGAAAAAATTTAAGCTGGTTTTTTAACGTTTCACAGAATTGTAAAACTTTTTAATTTTTAAAAAGAAAAAACACAATGAAACTACCACAGTATTATCAGCTTTTTGTTTTTCCTTGTTTCTAGGGAAAAGGCTGAAAAATATTTAGTAAATTTTCTCATCATGATTTGTGAGGTTAAGTATATATTCTTTTAAAATCTGCTAAAAAGATACAAGGAAATGGGTGGATCAATGCTTTCTTGGTTCAAAATATTAAAAAAAGCTAAAATCTAATGACAACATGTTAAAGTAATACACATTTTTGTAGGCTGGTACCATTTCTATAACGGTTTCTCTACACTATATCAACAGTGCAATGGTGATTCAGTGTAAATCATTAGTTACAGTGTTTCATTGTTACAATACTTGTGTTCAAGTACATGTTCATGAACATGATCAAAGTCTCTAATCTGACTTCTTCTTTTCCATTATTAAAATAAGGTTATAATTACAGTAGAATTTTTCCAATAGATGTCTCTAAATCTGAACCAAATTCATAATACATTCTCTAAAAACCTGCTCCACACTACAAGGTGTGTTATGTTTACACATTCCCTTCAGAGTCCAGAAAATGGGCTGCTTTTGCACCAGGACGCCGAAACACAACAATGGTGTTTCTCCACAGATAGCTGAACACTAAATTAGTGGACACTCTGCGTAACTCAATGGTATGGGGGCGGGGGGGAGTAGCACCTCAGAGACAGCCCTAACTTAAAAAAAATTGTCTTTAAGCCTAATGATCTTAGTTGGTTTTTTTTTATCTTTTTCTTTTTATGCTGCTAACTGGATCCAACTTACTCATATAAAATTAATAATGAAGCCCTATAGTATAAATCCCAATGTTTGTATTACCAAAACAAACACCATACTGGATGTTTGGCAGGCCCCAAAATAAATTAATTTGATTAAATTATATGTAATCTGATAATGTTTGGTCTGAAAAACATGCTAGTGTGTGTGTTTATAAATAATGTGATCACAAAGAGCTGTGAGCCAGCCCGCCCGCTGGAGGTCAGCTCTTCTGCTGCAGCTTCTGGGCGTAGAAGTCCCTGCACGTCTCACAGCAGCGCTGGTACCACCGCATGTCCTGACACAGGTTCTTCTCGCGGATCACTCGGCAGTACACGGGCCACTGGTCTCCCAGGCACTTGAAGGTCAGAGCAGCTGCGAAGCAGAACACAGGGAACTCAATACCCGCAGGTTCCCCAGTTGCCCCGCACAGGAGCAGACGGCATTCATGGAAGTGGGGATTCTGTGTGCTTACTTTGACTCCTTTATACTTCATCACCCCTGGAACTTAAAAGACAGAGATACACGTGTGTGCGCATGCACAGACATTTACAGCCTAAAATGAAGGCACAGAGCAAGTGTGTAATGTTCTCACTTATTTAAAAACAGCTACCCCAAATTCAAAGAGTTGTCCTGTAAATGGCTTTTAAGGTTTAATTTTATGGCTTTCATTTAAGTTTCTTCAGGATTTTTAGTTAAGAAGGTTAAAAAGACAAATACATGTGCTCAAATACATATGCCTTTTTGGGAATGAAAATTAAGTAAGTATTGTTATGGATGAATTTACAAAGAAATAGCGAAACAACAGCATGCCCACACATTTTACTTTTCTTTCCTCATTGTTTAATATTTCAATGACAATTTACATTTAATATCATCCTGCGCTGGTTTCAGGTGTGCAGCCAAGGGGTCAGACAGCCATGTGCTATGCAGAGCAGTCCCCCATGGCTCCGCGTGCCCCGCGGGCCCGCACAGTGTCGCCCCGATAGCACTGACTGTGGTCCCTGTGTTGCAGCGCACATCTCTGTGACTGTTCTGGGACTGACGACATGTGGCCCTGCGGCCTCCTCTCCTCCGACAGACAAACTGTCTGTCTGTCTGTCTGTCCTCTGCATCTACGAGTCTGTTTCTATTTCATTTGTTCAGACATGTCTTAACTGGGACAGCAGGGGATAATGGTTTCATGCATCTTTAAAATCAAAGCTGTTTATCACAGGACTGAAATTTATTGCATTAAAGTGTTTGAAATGAGAACTTGATATAAAAAATCGGTCATATAGATTTGTCCTCTAGTTTTCTGAAGAACTAGTGTGTTCTGGCATGTATAATAACAGTCCATCCTGCTACAATTCTTCCTTTTGCCACTCTTGTAATATGATTCATTATTTTATACTTAAAAACCTCAGGTTTTTGCAATCACTGTGCTTTTGTGTTTTAGGGCACACCTTTAAGAAATAATAAACATAAAAGAAATGTAATTTTAATTAAACTCTTCTTTTAATTCATTCTTTTCTGCCACACATTTCAAGAAGGCCTCCAAGTAATTGCTGGAGAAAGGGCTTGTGTTGTTTTTGAGTACATGGTTTAACTGCATTGGCTCTAGGGTTGCTTAATTTTTTGTTGTGACTAGTCTTTGACGACTTCTTAGAAATGTTAATTATTTGGCTCAAAAAAGAGAATTTTTGTATTTCCACGAAGAACCAAACTTTTTCATTTGATTGAATCTTATGCCTGGAAGAATATCTGTGACAATTAATGACCACATTGTTCTCTTGGAGGCCATGTTTGCAGATGGAAACTGGAAGTGTTCGGCACAGACTGACCCCACGAGGCCAGGCAGTGCTGCTGGTAAAAGCCACCAGTCGCCACAGACATAAGGCTAATTCATTCATGAATATTTGTTATGCAAGTGTAGACTGCATTGACTTAAAATATACATACTGTACTTCTTTACAATGGATTAGATTAAATAACTGGAATTGAGAATACACATGAAAGTATTTTATGTCATAAAATCTATGTAAATCAATAGGTTGCTAGTAGTTCTTTGTATTTAATAATATGTCCTTAACTGTGAAAAAAATGGTACCTCTTGTTTGGTGGTAGAGATTTTGCCCCCGTTCATCTTGAGAGTCAATTGATACTCTAAGTCTCTCCAAAGGATGATTTGTACCCAGGATCAAAAGGAAGGCTACTCATGATGGAGAGATCTGAGGCGTACACCACAACCTACCTTTCTAATAGATGTCACCTTAACTGATGGTTCTGCCATGAGACTGGTCAGGACCCCAAATATGGTGGCAGCCTTCCGCCCTTGCTATGGGGACCTCGGGTGGGGACATTCACACTTCCGGGGTCTGGCTCCCAGTCGATGGCTTCCAGAATCAAAAGAATTCAGTCTTTAGGATTTTTTACCCACCTGGTCATTTGGATTAAACCATAGTTCAAGAGAGCCAATTTAGTCAGGACCAAAGTAATTAGTCTACACTGATAACTAAGCTGAAAATGATGTACAAAACAGAAGAAACCACGAGTGTCTCCATATTTTTCAAAGCCATCCCCTGTTGGGGTCTGCTTACCCAGCCTGGGGGATGTGATGGTGTTTACATTAATCTTCTCATTGCAGGGCTGAAGGTGGCATGGCCTGTACGCTGCAGGTTTTTCTGAAGAAAAACATTCGTTTCCATGTCTTCCTGTGATCTTATGCATGCACTGGATAACCCGCGACTGCATTCCTTTGCCACAGGTGATTGAGCACTAGGAGAGACAGAGAAGGCTTGTTAAAAGTCCTTTCTGCTGTTTCTTTTTAGGCTGTAAGTCACTTTTTCCCTGTGTGTCTTAAAACTGAACATGAGCCACAACATCAGGAGTTGATGCAGAATGTGGGTTAGAAACACTGATGGTCACATGTGGGTACAGTATGCTTGTGCCCTCTGGCTGGCCATGGGCAGAGCTGTGGGCAACATAGGACCTAGGCGAGTAAAGATGGATAAAGAGCGCTGGAGAGCATTGCTTGGAGGGAATCGAGTGACTAATATCAGACATGCACTTGGGCAGCAGTTTTTACAGTTCTAATATCTAGTTTGTAACAAAAACTTGATTTGCTAATTTTTAAAATAAATTTTCACCTCTTTATAATGTTAAGTTAAAAAAATATATACTCTTGTATAATCTCCTTGTACAAAAATCTTTGGTTTTTGAGTTCACTGCCTGTAAGATAAAGTCCAGCAGAGTATCCCAGAATCTCCAGGCTGGTGCTTATCTATCCCCTCAACCCTAGTTTCCACCCTCCACTCTAGGAACGATCTGCTCGGTTATAGACTAATCATGCTTATGCAATTTCTTTTCCCTCGTCTACAGCTGTGTGCATAGTGTCACTCCTTTCCAAACGCCTGGCTGCTTTTCAAGTCACAGTCTCAAGTCACTGCCTCCCTGAGGTGTTCTGCAACTACCCCAACTACTTGTGTGTATTTATGGTTTAAAACTATGCTTCCACATACCTAAGACTATCCCTTAGCGTCAGCTGGAGAAGTGTTTCAGTTGTAGCGTTTAAGGCCCAGAATTTCTAAGTTAGGTGAGTCTGCTCTGCAGCCTGAGTTTGGAAACTTCTAGTCAACAGTATGTGTTCTGTATTTAACATAGCCAATTTATATCATTTCCTGTTTTTGAGTAATATCTTTTAAAGCATCTAGCTTGACTCCTCTAGTAGACAGTAAATCTCTTGAAATTAGGCTCATTGTGATGCCACCTTCAGTAATAAAAACTTACGTGTCAGGGAAGAAAGTAGCTTATGAAGAACAATGGGATTTTATGTGCATGCCACATGAGTCTACTTTACAGATAACTGATCTTTCAAAATTTTAGTTGGCAAATATTTCTGCATAATACTCTCTTTGTATATAATGAATTTGTAGCTTTCTGGAGATAGCAGATTAAAGAGCAACTGGAATGTTGTGTCCCTTTAAATCTGATTTTTTCTTGTTAACCTCTGCAGGGTGTGAATGTTTTGGTTCAGTTTAAACTTTATTATAACTTAAAACTATTGTAGGAGGAGTAACTGTTTGACGTGGTCTCTCTGCCTTGAAAGCATCTTAATACCACCCTATATAATGGATACACTTACATAAATGAAGACATTATGGTTCTTAGACAAATATTTCTGAGAAAATTCAAAACAGTTAAAGTAAAAACTTTTAAGGGGTTAAATTAATATGGAAAAATATCATTCTAGGATCTACTCCTAAAATGTATGTAGATCTTGGAAGTGATTATGCTATTTCAGAAACCAAAAAACCCCCCAGGAACCTTCTAACAGATGAGCTCACTCTCACCAGGGGAAGGTTCTCCATCATGTCTCTGAGGCCAGGAGTGAGCTGCAGACTATCCCTGGTACGTACTTTTGATTAATTTATATCAACTGCAAAGGATACGAGCAAATCAAGTAACGTATCATTTTTCAGAATTATAAAAAATTCAATGAAGTCACTATAGACAAATGATGACTCAGAATATATAATTTTAGCAGATAATGGACAAATAATGTCTTTCATAAAAATCTGAAAGACTTTAGGGAAGAAAATGTTGCATTTCTTTTGCAAGTTAAAACTTGCAGACTTCTACTTGGGAATAACCTGGAAATAAATAATAGGATCCAGATAATAATACAAGTTCTAGAATTTGTTTAACTAAAACAGACTCATTTTTGCCTTTGAAAGACATAAAATAAGCTTTATTATAAAGTATGGAATTAAATAGCCTAGTAGGCTTAGAATCTAATTCTGATTACAATACTTTAATAAAATATCAAGCTGTTACTACTAATTATTTTCTTTATAAACTATATTTTTAGTAAACATTTTATTACAAATGTGTGAAAAATAGGCAGATATTTGAAGTGGAAAAATTGAAATCCCAAGGTATCTTCTAAATGAGTTCTTACTTTATTATAGAAGATACTACTAAATAATTGAATGTTTTTCTCAAATTACATTATTATGATTAAAGACTGACATTAAAAGGAAAAGCCAAAATAATTCTGGCCTTGAAATGAGGAGACCTGGGCTCTAATATTGTCTCTAGCAACTAATTTACCTGCGACTTATTTTTTTCTTTTGGGGAAGCAAGGTATTGGAGTAGATCATAGCTATAATTTCAGGTCTAAATTATTATGAAAGTACAAATTCCAAATATATTATTAAAAGTTACTGTAGTCTGGCAATTTTTTTAAAAAAGAGTTTATTTGTTTATTTTTAGAGAAAGGGGAAGGGAAGGAGAGAGAAGGAGAGAAACATCAATGAGTGGTTGCCTCTTGCGAGCTTTCTACTAGGGATCTGGCCTGCAACCCAGGCATGTATGCTGACTGGGATTGAACTGGCAACCCTTTGGTTCACAGGCCAGCACTCAATCCACTGAGCCACACCAGCCAGGGCTGTAGTCTGGCAATTTTTAAGAAACGAAGCTATGTAACAGTAAAGACCCTAATTTCATTACCTAATTATTCGTTGTACTGCCCAACAATAGTATGACAAAAATGCTATTAAACTAAGTCTCAAAACATAATTTGCTTGAGTGTCTCAGAATATCCAATCATTTACTGGTTTGCCAAATATTTATTGATCACCCATTATGTTCAGGATCTTATGCAAAAAATAAAAATAGCAGAAATTATTAATATTAGAGAGATGGTACTTTATTCAATATATTTTATTACATAACACAATAATATAAAATAGCAATATAGACTCTCAGTAAAGGCCAAACTGCTAAAATATCAACTCAATTTGCCAGCAACTGGTAAACAAACACAGGGTGTCCCAGGTAACTTGTCAATGATCTTTCTCTTGCAAGGAAAATTTCCTGACAACAGTACTTTAAAAGAGAGAACTGCATCGTGCAACAGATATTCTGTCCCCCAAACAGTTCACTGTGGCCTTGAAGGGCCTTTGAGACAAGGCACCCCATTAATCAAGTTCATGAACTAGAAGCCTTTAATTGTGAACAGCAAGCTCAATCTTGATGTCCCAGCTTTACTAGAGTGAAAAGGAAACAGTGGTCTTTAGTGCAGACTTAGAACAGCTGAGAAAATTGCCCACAAGATTCTGGAGTTGAAAACAGCATTTGGACCGACGTAATGTGGCACAAGGAAAACTGATGCTGGTCCCCCTCTTACCATCAAAAAAATGAGCCTTGACATCTTTGAAAACGAAGTTTTGTTCTGTTGACTTCGGTTACATCTATAAGCAAACACGATGGAACACATGACTAATATTTTTAGATAATATTGCTAAGGATTTCTCTTTGAATAAATCCTTCCTTGACTGGGGAGTTTACTGACAATTTCTAGAACTATGTTAAATTATGTCCTTATTGTAGCTTTCATGTCAAATGCTAGACAGGATAAGGGAAACTTTCTCAGTAAGTCAAACAGTTTGGACTATTAAAAGATTACAGAAAGAGTCTAGTGAATGAGAACCACGAATATAAGCAGTAGCAAATCAATGAGAATTAGGGGCTTTCTCCTCTTTCAAAATGTATAAACCTTACAATCATAGTCAACATCTAAAACTTCATTTTCCTCCTGTCTTTTCTCCTGCCAGGGAAGAAGAGCTGACTGACTTTGTTTCATCTGAGAAAACTTCACCTAAATAAATGGAAAGGGAAATATGTGGGGACATGTAAGTAAGGCCCAAGTTGGCGGAACAGTCCAGCAGACCTTTAGCTCAGATGTTTGTAGTTTCCTAAAAATGGCCAAGGATGGTCTGGGGATGGACATAGACGTGAACCCTTGGAAAGTTTTACTGAATGGCCAGGACTGCCAGGACTGGTAAAGACAGTAAGATGCCAGCATGACTCGGCAAATGCATGGATTGGCCTAAATGCAAACAAATGAGGGAAAATTAAAATGCAGGTAAAAACCACACTAACAAATTCTTAACTGTGGCGTTGTCATCGACACAAAGGAGTGAGATGGACTCTGAAGGGCTATGACGCCCCGCTGAGGACAAGCCAAGGTGGGGGATCCTTCTTTCCATCCCAAAGGACGGAGAGGTGGTGAGGCATGGCCCAAAGTGATTCTAAGAAAGAAACCGACCATGGAAGTTTTATTCTTGACATAGCACTTTTTATGGCATTAATAGACAGTGCTGCTAAGATCTTGGTGTGATACTTCTGGAAATAGGTAAACACCTTGTAGACGGAGGCCAAGGAAAGGCCATTTATCCTGAGACGTTTTACTGAAGTTACCATTTCAGTACATTCGAGGGCAGTGCGTGTGGGCTGGCAAATCAATGTGGCCTGCTGAAATTATTGAAGTTTTCAAGTCTCACCTGATGCATTAAGGATAATAAGGCTTTAATTAGGACAATGATGTAAGTTTTTGATGGATCAAATACTACATACAAAAATGAATGTATTGTTACCAAATGTTTATTATTTTATATAGAAGTATTCCTTTTATGATATATATGAATGTCAAAACTCTGTATCACTTAAAAATAATGCACATGTATTGCTCCTTATTGTCCCTATGTCTGCCACGATGCCCACTGACATAAATCCACTACATATGAGAGAGTGATAGCAAGTGTGCTCTGCAATACATGGGCATGAGTAAACCATGGATAATTCCAAGAAAAAGGGCCATACAGGCATCAATAAACAGTCATCCGCAAATCTGCGAAGTGCCAAAATGAGGGAGGACAGGCACCATGATTCTAGGAGGTTCTCCAGGTTTGCCACAGAACCACTTGAATCTACTCTTGCAAGTTACAAAATTATTTTTCTGTCACTGAAAATTCATGAATCATGAAGGAATTTCCATAATGGCTCATGACCTGCCTAGTATCTTGCCTCTGTCAAAATCACTGAAGAACATTGCTGGTTTCTTATCCAAGAAGTAACCTATATACTTCCAGTCAACTTAATTTCACTCAAAAATCCTTTACAATAAGAAATCCAGAAATATCTCTGACTACTCTCCTATTTAGAGGGAGAGCTCATTCTTTCCAGGACCCCTGATTCCTGCGGCACTTCTGTGCCCCTGGGGTCTGAGAGTGGGTGTGTGTGTTCCACACACGTGATTTTGAACACGGAGCTAAGAGAGACTTGTGCACCCGGTCTTCAGTAGTGGGATTCCATGGCAAAACACCATGGTTAAACAAATTTCTGCCTTTCCACTCAGGACTTCAGGATAGTCACATAGATGTTTCTTTTAAATTCTCAGTGGAAGACATGCTTATTGATTTTAGAGAGAGGAGAGGGGAGAGAAGAAGAGGGAGAAAAACAGCGATGTGAGAGAGAAACATCCATTGGAGAAACATCCACAGCACCAACTTGTCCACACCCTGATCCTACTGAACCTGCAACCCAGGCATGTGCCCTGAGAGGGAATCAAACCCATGACCTTTTTGTTTATGGGTCAAAGCCCAACTGAGTGACACTAGCCAGGGCGCATGGACATTGTTTTGGTGCTAGGCATTATTTGTTACTCTGAATAAAGAGATAACTTAGTTTGGGGAACCAGCTGGGATGTGATGGTATAATAAATTCATAGGCTTAGGTTAAATAATCAGCCACTTTGCCAGTAACTTTATGGCACTATTTATCTATGTATGTTAAACTCTAATGTTAAACTGCAAAACTCTTCAAGCTGTAAGTCTTGTAAAGTGTCCTCTTGAACATTACAAACCAAAGAGGCAAAAACCCAACAGTAAAAATACAAACTACTAAAAGGTATTTATTTGGAGTTTTCTTGGTTAATATGCATAACTAAACTTCTGAAGTCCATTAAAAAAACAACAAATTTCAGTGTGCTTAGGGTTAAAAATAATAATTCTCACACTTGGCCAGCACAGAGATTACCCGAGATTCCTTCCTTCTAGGCGGTGCCAAAGATATATATTTTGGAGAGAATGTGTATTCTCCAGGCCAACAGCTAAGGAAGGCTCTGTAATGCTGTACTCACTTCCAGCTGGCCTCTGTGAGAAATAGGAATTCCTAAATTAAGAGAAAATTGTCACTGGCAAAAAGAGTTCAGATTATTTTTTTCTACCAACATAATACACAATGTTACAGAACCCTCTATAATCTGCAGTGATAAGTGTTGATCTACACCAACGTTCACAGCACCAACTTGAATAATTTGTCTCTGGGAATAAATGGATTATTCCAAAGTGGTTTTCACAAGAGTAAAGTAGCATTTGCAGTGGAGGATGGATCTCATAAGGGGACGAAACGATGACTTCTCGTGGAAATTATTAGTGCAGCATTCCTATTCATTTGTGTATACATTTGGCAGTTCCATCTTTCAACTTTTTAATAAAGTGAGTGTGAAACAAACAAACTAAGGAACAAAGTTTGGTTTGTTTTTTAAGATTTGCTATTTATTTTGGTTAGTGTTTCAGTATCTTTTCAAAGCAATTCATCTGCCTTATTTAACACATGGGTATTTGGGATTGAATCTATTCCTCGAGATCCGACATTTGAGAATTTTTTTTTGCATATGTGTTTAATTAATTCATTTGGTTCTACACTTCAAACTATTTTTGTTTCTTTAATGAAAACATTTGCATATAGTTATAGCAAATCAAGAAAATGTGTATGGCAAAATCAAGCAGAAAGTAATCCGAACAATGAATGATTAGCAGAGAGCTGACTATGTTATGAAAGGACTGTCAAAATAACAAAAAAATAATTTTGTATAACAAAGTACGCATTGATCACCACAATGATAAGAGAAAAAACAAGATGTTTTTGCATTAAGAAGCAATTAATAAACAAAGTCTTGGGCACTGATGCAGTTCCGCCAGTGTTCAGGCTGTCACTCGCAGGGTGTCGCAGAGGTGAAAGACAGATCATTAAGACATTCCCATTTTATCACTATCCTTCCAGGGAGACATCTCGCCACTGGGGAGAACTGTCAGGATTGACAGTGATTAAATCACCTTTTCAAATGACATAGTTCGCAGGTCCAGTCCAACAATGCCGGGTCAGAAATGGAGCAGATCCTTGTGTGACCAGGTGGGAAAAGTGTGTGTTTTTGTTCTGTTTTCATAGATAAAGTCTTGATTTAAAATAGCACAGAGAGCATTATATAGCTACCTTTAACTTATTCCACCCTGAAATAAATACTGTACTTGCCAGTTCACAGAGAAGATTCCTCTGTGTGCTTTGCTTCCGTCCACTGCTTTCCTTCCAGGTCAGATCGTTTCTGTCTGACCGGCTGGCAGGTGCTCCTGCCAAGTGGACTCACGAGAAGGCGAAGCCGGCCAGCTTCCCTGATGCTCCCTGTTAAGCACCTTTTTTGACTTAAATAGCATGTTCTTCAAATAAGGGTGGATTTACTTTTCTTTTTTTTTGTAATCACACTTTTAAGTAGTTTGAATTTTCATACAGGAATATATCAGGGGAGTCATGTGTTTCCACAAAATTGTATCGGTTAGTTGAATTTTCCTGGAGAAAAATAAGCTAGTTACAAATTCTTTTGTGGGGAAATTTAGTTGTCATACAGTTGTAGTTGTTACAGAATTAGGTCTGCAAGAATAAAATGGGCCATAAGAAAAGAAATACAGTGCTGAGAGGCGTCACATATTTTTTGTTTACTTGGCAAAAAAGTCAAGCAGTCACGTATTCACTGATTATCCCTCCGGGTCCCTCCGGGTAGTGAGACGTCGGGTCACTCCCACGTGTGAGAAGGGTGAAGGGGTGAACACACGCTTCAGGAAACAGCAATAAATTGCCTTATTGACATAAGGCAAGAAATAGTTACCATATTTTTCGGACCATAAGACGCACCTAGGTTTTACAGGAGGAAAACTGGAAAAAAAATTTGAAGCAAAAAATGTGGTACAATATTTAATAACATAAATAACATAATATTTCACCATTGTAAATGTAAACAGAACTCAGCAGCAGCATTACCAACCATTATTCCTTCCAAATTGTGGGGGAGGTGCGTCCTATAGTCAGAAAAACACAGTAATTGAGAAAAAGTAACAGAGTCAAAAAGTGCAAACACATCCTGCCATTTATTGCGGGAGCCCTTTGAAGACCTAGGCACCTGAGGTGGTCCTCAGGGGGTGTGGGCAGCTGGGAGAAACACATTCCAGCCAGAGAGAGCTGCGTAAACAGAGCCATGGCGGTGGTAGAAGTGTATACACTGCTCAGGCCTGAGCTTGGCGGCCATGCTCTGTCGATGAGAACGCCGAGACCACTTTCCATAGGTAGGTCAGGACCCACACAGGGGAAGCCTTGAATGCCGGAGCGAGTGTCCGGCAGATGACAGCACAGCCACCGAGAATTCTCTGGAAGTGCTGGGCTGCAGACCAGAGTGAGGAAGTCATCCCTGGGCATGACGGCCATGAAAGGGGGTAGCTTGGGGTTCAGGGGGGGCACATTCGGAATCGTTACTGTGGTCCTGGTGAACAGATAAGGATGGTGGTATTACACTGGGAATAAAGAGCAACTGACAATTGGATAAAGATGGGATTTATATGCAAACATAAATATATATGTCAGATGGCCATAAACAGAGTGAAATCTTATCATCTGTGAAAACGTGGATGGACCTAGTGGGTATTACGCTGAGTGAAATAAGTCAGACAGAGAAAGACAGATTCCCTATGACTTCATTTCCATGTGGAATCTAAAGAACAAAATAAATGAACAAACAAAACAGAAACAAACTCACAGAGGACATTTTGACGGTGGGGTGAAAAGGGCGAAGGGATTAAGAAGTATGAACTGGTGGCCCCGAAATGGCCTTGGGGACGCAAAGTACAGCACGGGGAACACAGTGTTATTGTAGCAACTGCGTCTGGTGCAGGTGGGCACATGACTTACTGAGGGGATCACTTAGTAAATTATGTAAATGTCTAACCACTTTGTCGCACACCTGAAGCTAATGTAATATTGAATGTCAACCGTAATAGAAAAATAAAAAAAAACCCCAGCAACTGAGACAAAACCCACTGTCTATAAAAGAAAGGCCAAGGAGCTTCCAGGCCAGGGAAATGGGAAAGTGATATTGACATATTTCCAGAAAAGGAAACTGGGAGAGGGAAATGGTTTGAGGAAACCAAGTTCGAAATTTTCTTTTAAATATTCTACTAGCACAGTCCTAGGGAGGCTGACGTTTGAGTTGAGAATAAAGACGTAGGTTTCTCTAACTCCCTCTGACTCAGCTCCATCTCATCAAACTTTCTTGAAAGTGCTTCCTCTCTCGTTTCTGCGAGTTCTCCTCCCTCTGTTGTCTGGCCTGCACTGGCTCTTCCCTGGAGTATCTGTCGGTGGAGTCTGTCCTGGCGGCATCCTGTCTTCTCCAGCCACCCTCCCTCCTCAGGCGCACTTACACTTTAAACACTTACGCATCAGCTAATGGGGGGGGGGCACTTCGTAAAGTACGTGACTGGCTAACCCTCTAATCACTATGCTGTACACCTGAAACAAACACCAAACAACACCGAATGTAAACTAGCTCAAAAACAAAATTTTTGAGAGGACATATGCATTGGGCAGGAAAGGGTAGGGAGGGAGTTACTGCAGAAGTAAAGAACAGAAAGGAATCCATTTAATCTCCTGCTTTTAATATTTGGTTCATGTCATGGAAAGGTTTTGAGCAGACTGGGAAGAAAATTAAAACCACTGGAGTTTTTACAAAGTTACAAACTAAGAGTTTTAATAACAGGCACTGTTCTCTTATTTTAGTTTATTTTATAATATCTCAAATTGTGTTTCTGGAAAATCCTGTGTTATTTATTCTTTCCTGAAGACCCACTTACATGCATGTTATCATATGAAAAATTTAAACACCATCTAAATGGTGATGGCTCCAAAATGTGTATTTCATTCCCATGCCCTTCCTTTGTCAGACACCGGTATTTAATTCTTTTCTGGGCATGTGAACAGAGTCCAAAACAGAATTCATAGTCTTTGTTCTCCAACTTGATTCTTTTCTAGGGCTGCCTATATCATATCACAGAACCAGTGTCCACACAAGTTGTTCAGACCAGAAGGCTAACCTGGGGGTCCTTCTCAACACCTGCCTCTTTCCCGCCTCCTGCACGGAGAAGCAGCCCAGTTCTGTGCGCTCTGTCCTCACAATGACTTCCCGCAGCCGACTGTTTCTCCCCGTCGCTGCTAACAAGACAATGCAAATAGCCAGCACTTATTTGGTTACTATGTATCTGACATGAAACTGAGAACTCTTCATGAATTATTTCATTTGGCTTCATTAACTTATTTGAACAGAAGATCCAGAATTTAAAGCCAATACTGTTGGACTCCATACACTGAGCTATCTTAGCTCTTCAAGTCCCAAATCCTTGAAAAATCGCTAGAGTTCTTTTACATTATAGGAACTTCCTATACATACCCACATATACACATATGTAAAGGTAGACACTGCTGAGACCTCTCTAAATTATAAATTTTCTCCAGATAGAAGTTACATACATGTAGTATGTGTGCAACATTCAGTTTAACTCAATATATTTCTTCTGTGTTCAATCATACCAGCCCATGCATTTTACTATGTAGAGTAATTCAAACATTACGAAAATTCATTTTTTTATATATATCTGACTCAATAATATCTGACTCAATATCTGACTCAACAATAAGACTCTCAAGAGGTCCTAAAAGTAAAAAAAGATAGCAATGCAAAAAGTACCCTACTCTCTGGCAGTGCAGGGACCGAGGCAAAACCATCGGATAGCCAGAGTTTAGGGGTTTGGGGGCATGGTTTAGGGGAGCAGTATTCTCCACACAGAGTGGTGAGGAGCCAGTTGTGTAAGTGCTCAGTGGGTTTATCTGAACAGAACAACCACAGGTCTTTGAGGAAAAGAATCCTATTTATCATTGAGTGATTTATTTCATGTGAACAGCTTATAGACAAGTGAGTTTTCAAATAAATGTTCCTATAATGCAAACGATCTCTTACTTAGGATATCTTGGGATAGGTTTCTTCAACAGACAAATGTTTGAAACCTCCCCACAATCTTTGATTTATATAATTCACTGGCTGACCCAAAAATGATAGAATTTCAGTGTGATAGATTCATATTTGTTTATGGGGTTGCTGCTCAAATGTTCCTGTCTTCTGAGATTATTTACAATTATAAAAATGATAAGCTGTTATTTTTCCAGATATCAATAGACTCGTCGACGTAATCAGAATGTAATTCTGTAACTGAAAAATAACTTTTTTTAAAAAAGAAAATAATTCTGCATGGGAATGATACCTCACCTCAGGAATCATTGTCTAGATTACAGATAACTTCAATGTATTACACTAAATTATGGACTAGCTACATGCTCTTTAAAAGTGACCTTTGGTAAAAGGAAGTGAGAAATACTTCACTCTCTTTCTGAGACTGACCAAGTACTGGGAGACCGTCCGACGGCCCCACAGCCCCGTTGAAGAGAGCGTCCGCTCATCACCCCTGGCAGCAGCGTTTCTCACGCCCGGAGGCCTCACGCCCGGGGATGTGTTCCATGGAACTTGACTGGGGGGATGCAAGTCTCAAGAATTCCTAAATTATTATGAATTTAGTCTCACAAAAATGTTGACATTCAGGTCTTCTTCAGCAATGACAAATTTTACTCTTGTATCTACTTGACAGTATATTTTCTGCATGTGGCAGTTCCCATTTTATTTGTCCTCAGATTCTCCAGTTTCAGCCAATACTTACATCTTCCTATTTTTACATTCTACGTGGGGTATGTAATGTGGCTGTTTGCTGTTGCTGCTAATTATTTCTCTAACTTTGAATGGAAAGTCTTTCTAACAACTGACTGAGCTCCCCTCTACTAACCTGTAAAAACATGTTTAGTTTTACTTGTGTTAAAACCAGCAAGTTAGGCATATCCTCAGTTGCGTTCTGGGACCTCTTGCAAGGGGATTTTAATTGGAGGGGTATCTGCTAGCACGGGGTCAGTCAGGACGGGTAAGAATCTGTAGTCGTAAGATCCTAGCCTGTCACAGAGCAACAAGAAACCCCTCCTTTGGGACCTTTGGGTCTGGTTCTTCTCGGGCCTTTTGACTCACCGCAGAAGTGTGAGGCTGCAGAGGCACAGCACTGGAAACGCGGCGCTATCCTGTCACTTTGTTTAAAGATGCTCTTGATTGCATTGATTATGATGTTTCTTTAAATTTTCTTCAGTGATTCCCTGACTTTTCCTTCAGTGGAAAGAAATGTCCCCTTTGATTATCCACAATTTCCTACCAACTGTGATGTCAGAGTTACTACTGTCACTGTGAATTTTAAGGAGTGACAAGCTTCTGTGTGGAAAATAAGATTTGGGAGCAGCTTGTTACAGCCCATTAACTTATTCAGAGCTTCAAGTTTGCATGATCTGTCTCTCTATGAATCTACTGTAACAAAGATCAAGAGATGAAAGAATTATTTTTTTAGGGATATGTGAAAAGGTGCAGACCGGGCCACTGGTTCTGACTGTCGGCCAATCTGAATAAAGGCACGGCAGGGTAATAAATCTTCCGTTTGTCTTTGTAGACTTATTTTAAGCACGTCAGTAAGAAATCTCACATGGAATTGCTGTTTCTTTGATTTTGCACCTTCCTGTGGAATTGTTTTAACTTAATAATTAAAACAATGTGAGAACACTTAAAGTCGTAGATGCACAGCCCGCTTAAAGAAAGGTCTGGCATAATTCACTTAATTTAAAATTCTATTTTTGAGCTTCTTTTTAAAAAATTACAGGATACATACTAATAAGGAAGAGGCACAGTTGTTTCCCCATAGTTATTATAGAGTCCTAGGACAATGTAATATTCTAGGTGGGTGTCCATAACATCTGCAGTATGTATGGTAAGAAAATTACTATTTTTACTAGAAATAATCCAGATAGATGCAGGTCTTTCATGGGTACAAAAATAAATTATTAAACAATCAATATGTTTTATTTTGAGTGTCAGCCACAGCACTGTTTTCAGAAAAAAATGCAAAAAATTATTGTAAACACCACCTCGACATGTGTAACTACATAGAACTAGAAAATCTTTGCTCAGAGAATTGCCTCAGAATAAGTGGAATTCTTATTAGATTAAATGCAATTTTTACAGTGAAGCATTATGCACTCAGTCTGTTCTATTTCCCTCATTCATTAGGAAGAATTAACTGAGTTTTGGAATTCCTCTTCTATTCAACTGAATATACTGAGTATAATTGTGGTTTCCCTTTGCAGCAAAAGTTAAAAGTGACCATTTTCTATTGTAAGCTTTACATATACTACTTCTAAACAAAGATATACCATACTATCTGTATAATTAAGTCATTCAAAATGATTTTTCTTTCAGCAGCATTTGGAATTATATCATTACAAAAAGACTCATAATCTCCAAAATTCTACTAATCATGTCATAATTTGATATGTAGCCAAAACGATTCATTTCCCAGAATTTTAAAGGACTAAATTAAATTCAAATTGTAGTGTATAAATCGATTCTAAGAATAAACCATAGTTAGGCACAATTCCAAGGTGTGTTGTCAGTATAATCCACCTGAGAAAGTATAAACCACTTCATAGTACTGCATAGAAAAGTTAACCCTAAAAAGCTTCATGAAGGACTGAGTTGGTTAGCAGGCAAACAGAACAATACTCTTTTATTTGCTCCTCTCCTGGCTTTCAATAATGAAAACAAGAAGTTGTAGAAGTTCAAGTACAGTCAGAAAAGCCAAAATCAGGCAGAAAAGACGGCATTTCATTAAACATGAGAAACTATGTTATTTTCTTTTTTAAAAAATATATTTATTGATTATGCTATTACAGTTGTCCATTTCCCTCCCTTCATTCCCCCCAACCCTGCACACCCTCTCCAACCCACATTCCCCCCCCCCTTTAGTTCATGCCCATGTGTCATAAGTTCTTTAGCTTCTACATTTCCCATACTATTCTTACCCTCCCTCTGTCTATTTTCTACCTACCATCTATGCTACTTATTCTTTGTACCCTTCCCCCCTCTCTCCTCCTCCCACTCCCCTGTTGCTGACCCTCCATGTATCTCCATTTCTGTGGTTCTGTTCCTGCTCTAGTTGTTTCCTTAGTTTCATTTTCTTTTTGTTTTTGGTATGGTTGTTCATAATTGTGAGTTTGCTGTTATTTTACTATACATGTTTTTATCTTCTTTTTATTAGATAAGTCCCTTTAACATTTCATATAATAAGGGCTTGGTGATGATGAACTCCTTTAACTTGACCTTATCTGAGAAGCACTTTATCTGTCCTTCCATTCTAAATGAAAGCTTTGCTGGATAGAGTAATCTGGGATGTAGGTCCTTGCCTTTCATGACTTGGAATACTTCTTTCCAGCCCCTTCTTGCCTGCAAGGTCTCTTTTGAGAAATCAGCTGACAGTCTGATGGGAACTCCTTTGTAGGTTACTGTCCCCTTATCTCTTGCTGCTTCTAGGATTCTCGCCTTCATTTTTACCTTGGCTAATGTAATTGTGATGTGCCTTGGTGTGTTCCTTCTTGGGGACTCTCTGAGCTTCCTGGACTTCCTGGAAGTCTAATTCCTTTGCCAGAATGGGGAAGTTCTCCTTTATTATTTGTTCAAATAAGTTTTCCACTTGTTGCTCTTCCTCTTCTCCTTCTGGTACCCCTATAATTTGGATGTTGGAACGTTTAAAGGTTTTCTGAAGGTTCCTAAGCCTCTCCTCATTTTTATGAATTCTTATTTCTTCATTCTTTTCTGATTGTATGTTTTTTTTCTTCCTTCTGGTCCACTCCATTGATGTGAGACCCAGCTTTCATTCGATCACTGCTGGTTCCCTCTGCATTTTTCTTCATTTCACTTATTGTAGCCTTCACTTTTTCATCTAATTTGTGACTGAAATCAACCAGTTCTGTGAGCATCCTGATCACCAGTGCTTTGAACTGTGCATCTGATAGGTTGGCTATCTCTCAGTCGCTTAAAAGTGCTGATTGTGAGGCTTTCATTTTGGTCTTCTATTTGAGCCATCTTTTTTTTTTTTCCCTTTGGTCTGGTCACACCTGTTACGTAAAAGGGATGGAGCCTTAGGTGTTCACCAGGTTGGGGCACCCCAGTTGCTGGGTTGTGACACTATATGTGGGGGCAGGGTCCGAGAGGGAACAATGGCACTTGCTCCACTCTCCATGGGACCTCAATGCCTTCTGCCATTTCCCCAAGCAAACTGGGTCCCTCTGGTGCCAATTCCCATGTGGGTGGGCTTGTGCACCCCGTGGGACTTTCCAAGGACCTCTCCTGTGAGGCTGGGAGTCTCTCCATGTGCCTCAACCCCCCTCCCCCAGGTGTTTTCAATCAGTGCTCCAAGGCTCTATTTCCCAGCGCTGTGATCCTGGGTTGTGTGCAGTGCCTTGCTTCACAATCGCAGCTTCACTGGGTCTGCCAGCTGCCGCTTGCTCGCCCAGGGTCCACCCACTGTGGTCTTGCACGCCCCGGATGCCTTACGCGCCTGGTCCCAATGCTCTCTGCTCTCTGCGCCGTGACCTGTACCCAGCTGCCCAACTCCGCCCCTCCTACCAGTCTGGGTGAACGTGTCTATTTTAACTCCTTGGTTGTCTGACTTCCATATAGTTCAATTTTCTGTCAGTTCTGGTTGTTATTGTTTCTAAATTGTTGTTGTCCCTATCTTGGTTGTGTGAGGAGGCACAGTGTGTCTACCTATGCCTCCATTTTGGCCGGAAGTCCAAGACTATGTTATTTTCAAAGCCAGTGTTCCATACGTAGGATAGCTTACCTGAGTAACTACGGATTCATACCAGCAGAGAACATACAAGTTACACTCCTCTCTCCCAGGAAAGACCTTAAAGCCATATTTGTATCAGAGACATGGTCCCAATGGGGCATCTGATTGTGTCCATGGTTAACCCTAGCCAGAGCAAAGCAATGACATCCTGTCCTATCTTTGCCAGCCATCCAGTCTCAATGAGATAAGCATGAGCATTGAACAAAGGCTGCATCCCATTTACTTAGAAATCAGAGGTCATGATTTTATGACAGGAGATTTTTCTCCTTGAGTATGCCTGGGTCTATATTTTTTCCTCTGAAGCAGAGAGCAATTTTCCCACTGTTTATGCAAAACCACCAAATCATAAATGCTGGAAAGCACACAGGCTGACATGGATGCAGTGAACACTGTGTGAGGCAGAATCCGTGTTCTTAGGAAGCCTCTGTGCAGCCAGCATCACTGTGGCCCAACGGCGGTCAGTGAGACTTAGATACTGGGGACCCTGGGAGTCTGTCTGTCTGTCTTGTAACTGGTTCCCTAGTAATACCCCTGAGGGAGAAGGAGGGTTTTAGAGCTGGACTTTACAGATAGTGCATTGAATATTCCAAATTAAAGGATGCAGGGCTTAACTGTAAGTGCACTTAGGTTTGCCAGCAGTTTAAACATGTTAGAATTCGAGTGAAACTAGCAGATTGATCGGCCTTGGAGCAGCCCAGGAGTCCACCACAACTGCACACACATCGGTGCCATTCTGGTCCCGGGTCCCAGCTGGCGAGACTGGAGACCGATGCCGCCTCTGTCTGTTAATATTTTAGTCACTGCAATGGAGATATCACTGCATTATTCTTGTTCTCTGTAATTATTTGGGGACATGAGAGCAATGTCTCAGGAGTAAAGGCAGGAGGAGTGACGTAGGTAAAGTCCAGTGGGAGCCACTGGCTCTCGTTGCGTTGAGGCTGGCATCTGTTCTGCTGAGGCTGCCGTTACCAACGAAGGAGGACACGGTGTTAAGGGAAAGAGCAGACTTAGATTCATAGACAGCAAAAATGTGCAATATACCGTATCTTCTAAAAAAGCCAACAAAGAAACAAACAGTCCAACAAACCAAGGTGGAGCATCATGGCAGAACGATGAACACTGATTGTGTCTGTCCACCGCTTTCCTCACAACCACCACATTCTAGATGGGCAGCGATAGAACAACGCAATGAGATCAGCGCACAGTGCTTCCACCCAAGCATATTTGAAAATCAGGTGCATGTAACTTCAGTGAGATTTAAAAGATATTTTTTCAGGTTTAGCATGAAAAACCAAAACTAATGTTTTCTATTATCTCCCCAGTTCATTTCATTTTTCGTAAGAGGCACATTTCAATCCTTAGCATCTGTCATGAAAATAGGACTTGTTAGCCCTATTTCCATTTGCTGCAGTGGAGGAGCTTACAGTTAGTTCTGTGTCATAAATTACAATAACACCTGGATCTCCTGTTTTTTGCAATTGCACATTTGTTTTTTTGTAGTTAACGGGGTTAACAACATTTATCACTCAGAATATTCTACTAATAAAATTGGAAAAGTGTAGCTCATATATTCTAGTGGTTTTTAAACTTTTCCTTAGTGCTGAATCACTTAAGGAAAACGTCCAGAATTCCACTAGCCAAAATAAACCAACGCAGAGTTCTCACAACTGAAAGTGAGCAATAGGTGATGCCCCCTAGACCTCTCCAACTAGCGCTTTCATTTTCTCATCCTGTTTTGTGCCTTCAGTGCTGAATGAAGAGTTAACACATACATGCAGTGTGAAAGCAATACTAATCATGTCTGTTTTCCTCATTTCACTCACATGGAAACAAAGACACAAAGGTCTTCAGTGGCCGAACCAATTTGTTCCTCTATGCAATAGAAGTCTCTTGACTTCCAAATCATTGTCTTTTTGTATCATCCTATTGTATCTCTCTCTCTCTCTCTTAGAGATGCAGAAACATAAGCCTTGAACATAAGAAAAAAAATCTGTGGTTAATTTGGAGTTTTCTTTCACCTGGAAGTTGTTTACTCTGAAGTCTGATATTTCCTTACATGGTTCATCAATTAAAAGCTTCATGGATTGGCCTAAATATTTCCCAATTCTGTAGCCAGGGATCGATTCACTTTGTTTACAAATGCCTCCTTTGAGAGTCCCAATGTGAATGCTGAATGTTCTGAGTGGAAGGAAGAGAGCAAGTTTACTGAGAACTCATGCCATGGCAATAAGCAGATTTCCGTTAGGGAAGAAAGGCGTGACTAATCACAAGAAAGTGGATTTTAGATGTCATGGATTTGGGGCGGGGGCAATGCTGGGCAAGCTGGCGAAGCACAGTGTATAATGCAATGAAAACGTTTCATTCAGAATGCCCCTCGGTGCTATTTATGAAGAGCTACCACACTCCCCACCACGCCCTGGTGCCACCACTTTATTTTTATTTCTGCAGTAAATAAAAGTATGATCTCATGACAGTAAGTATATTATGTTACAGCTAAATGTGGCCAGGCACTGGGGTCATTTGATTAATATTTGCATGTTTTGAAAACTGGTAGTTGTAAGCTGTTTTCACCTAGATAGGATCAGAATTTTATCTTAAGCCATGGGTATTTGTTAATACGTTGCAGAGTGAATACAGTTCACTTATAGATGAGACTATCTACTTCATTCATAAATTTTAAATAAACATCATTACAGCCATGGTATTATACTTACTATTCAACTTCAAAATGAATGGTGTCCACTTGGTTTGACTGCAAGGCTTCAAGAATTCCATTCCTTCCTACTTCTTCACCCCCCGCCCCGTCCCAAATATTGGTGGGAAGAAGAATGTCTTTTATGAGAAGAATGCCTATTATGATAGAAATCCCTCTGACTGGTTCTGCCCATTCTGTTTTAAAGTATATATTTTTCTTTTTTTTTTACTTTTTTTATTGTTGTTCAAGTACAGTCAACCTACCTGATAATGTTTGATAAGTTTTATGCAAAAAATCCTTACAAAGAACTGTCACAAAAACTAGTGACAAAACAAGAAGAGTATTTTTGAGAGCCTTCTTTGTGACAAAATGGTGTTAATTGCTTTATACATTTTATCTTTGATCTTTAAACGGTTTAATCTTTAACCTTTAAATGTTCATTCTTTAAATATTTATACATCTTAATCTATAAAACGGTTTTCAAGAGCTCACGATTATGGATAGACAGGCAGGATTTGAAGCCAGGGACATAATACTCCACCACCCATGATCTTTACCTCCACTTTCCATCCCCCCTAAACTCCTGCCCGTGTGGGTGCAGCATGCACCCAGGGCCGTGCGGACATTACTGAAACCTGATGCCGAGAGTGGACAGAATGGTGCTCACCTTGGACCAGTCACCCATTCGCCACACATAGCATTTCGAGTAATCCTCACAGTCCTCCGCCTCCCTGGGTCTGGTAGAGAGGACACACTTCTTTCTGGGGTTGGTGCACCTCACGGTCCGGTGACGGACGCCTTTGCCGCACTTGACCGAGCACTGGAAGATAACATCAAACAGTATGGGGAAAGTCAGCAATTAGGAGACACAGACAAATGATGAAATTACATGAAGTGTTGGCTCTACTCATTTCTCATAAGCCTATAATCCACAGAAAGGCCAGGCAGAAGCACAAGGAACAAGGAGAACAGGCTGCGCTCCCTGTCAGAGCCCAGATGTAGCTCAGGGCAGGGCGCTGAGGGTGGAAGGGTTTTCAGAACACAGGACGATAATCACAGGGAGAATATTACACGGGGTCACTGGTGAAAGACAGTGTGCAATGATCAAAATGTAAATACTGCCTTTGACTGACCTCAAATTTTTACACAGACTCATGTAAGAAAATTCATTCTTTTATTTTGCTAAGACTTACTGTTTTAGCCTTAAGACATGTTGTGAAAAACAAAAATTCTCTACAGATTGTCATTTCTCACAAACTGTTCCTACAGCTCAGAGAAAATCTTAGCCAAAATAAAGAATATCTTTACATAATTATGTGTTCCTAGAAATCATCATTCTAAACGGTTGCATGGATTGAAGTGTAATTTGGTTCACAGGTAGTTTAATTTGCATTATAAATGGCTGGTGCTTGATTGACATTGGTGACAATGGTGATGACCAGAATGCACATGTACTCTGCTGATATTTCAGGTGCAACCTGCCCCCTCTCTTGCAGTGGGGCTTTCTGTTATGGAATATGTACAAAGTTTCCCAGGTTTACAAAGGTGCATGTCACCGACCTTCTGGACACAGGGACCAAAATGGCATTGGAGGGACCACAGGGCTGTAGAGCAGAATGAGAGCTACGGCAGGCGTGAAGATCCAACTTACATTTGTGCCTCAGAAAGGTCTAGAGAAAGGGGGGCAGGAGAATGCTGGCGACGACACAGCACAGGAATAACCACAGTATAGGGTTCCGACACTTGTGTTTCTGGACACTTGAGTGTGGAACTAGTGATGTTTCCAACACACTGAATTCTGCACAAGTGAGTAGTTGTCTCCTCATTTGTGGGTTGTGTTTGAATATGGTGAGCTTCAAAGTAGACATGTGCACGTGATTTGGCATTTTAATATTTGTATTTTTATTCTTTGCAGTTGATATTAACCCTGATCCATACAATCAATTTTTAAATGAACTCAAAATAAGAGTGATGTTTTTTGATTGGCATATTGCATTGAGATGTGTCATTTTTTGCGGCTGGTACCAAAAATTTGCAGAGGAGAATATTTCTGACTATTTACTCCTGGCTAATTTTCAAAACATTATGGTTAGGCAGGAGGTGAGGTATTTTCGTTTCTCTGATACTTCTGTGAATTGTCTCTCCAGACTGAATTGATTCACTTTGATGTAAAATCAGACATCACATTCATCCTCAAAAATATGCATCACACAGGAAGAAGAATCCGCTAAACAGCAAAGAAGAATCCACTAAACAGCAAGGGATAGCTCAGGAAATAAGACAACAGAAAGTCATGCTATTTGCTCATGCTTTAGGGGAATTGGGTTCACTAAAAAATAGTCACACACATTATTATCTGAGTTACTTTATTCTCCTATCCAAACAACGGTTACTAACTGCAACCTAGCATTTCCTGTTTGTCATGTTCGTATCTTATCTAATATTCTGAAATGAAGCACGTGAATGATTTTGCTCTGGATATGTGGGTGCATTTGCTTTTGCACGCTTGTGTGAGCATGTAAATGTGTGTGTGCCTGTGTGCACATGCTCACCTACTGTGCTTCAGAGCAGCCAGGAAATATGAGGACTGGTACTTATTATTATGTAACAATATGCACCATGATAACAGAAAATAAAGCAACCGTTTGGCATGAAACACACCTGCATGCCACACACTACCAGCCAGCAGGTAAGTGGGGCACCAGGTTCGAATCCCAGCTCTCCTACTTAGTCAGGACTTGAGTAAACTAAGGCCTCTGAGCTGTATCACATAAAGACAAAACTGAATTTCTTGCATTGGTGATTAAATGCAAACGATATATTAAATGTGAACTAAAACCACAATCTTGGATCACAAAATGATTGTTAAATGTTAATTCCTTTCTTCTACTTTCCCTTTTAAATGCTCAGGGTTGTATAATGAGTCAAAGGTACATTTTCACATGTGCCTACTAAACAGTATGCTTATGGCACATAAATGAAAAAGTAGGATTCTAAAATGTATTTAAAATATGCTCCTGATCATGTTACAGTATTTATGGAATAAAGAGTAAATATAGCTTTGTTTTTTTCCCTATTTTTGAAATTACTTATAATGAGTGTACTTTTTTACTTGTCAGTACAATCGACATTGAAAAACATCAAATGTCCTGCAGAGAGATTACGATCGTGATGCGGATGCGACCTTGAAGAAGCCTCGGGTCAGGAAAGAAAAACGACAGGAGAGGAAGCGGGGTGTGCACACCTCAGACCATACTCCTGCCTCCCACACGGTCATGCAGTCCTGGCCCTCACAGCGCTGCGCGGCCGCGGGCTTGGGCCCAGCGCAGTCCCTCTCCCGGGCCCTGGTCAAGGTCCCGTTGCTCAGCTGTTGGGTACACGCCACTTGTCTGCTCTGCATCCCTTTTCCACAGGTCCGCGAACATGGGGTCCATTCTGTCATCATCCATCTAGGAGCAAAGCAAGACTCATGGGAATGAATGAAAAGAGCATTACCATTTCTAAGGAACTGGGATCTCCCCTAACAACTCTGAATCTAAACAGCTCTCCACATTTATCTCAGTGTGGAACCAAGGTCTATGCCAGGAAGGCAATTCACGAAACCTGGTTTTTGCCCCATTCCTGTCGATAAAACCCTCTCCACACTTCCCATTATTGGGATGCCCTTCTGGGGGGTCTGAGTTCCCCACTAAACCACCTGCACAGTCGTGTTTGCGCAGAGAGCAGGGCTGGCAGAAGCCGGAGCTGAATTCCGGGTTCCTTACTTGCTGTGTATGGTCTTACAACAGTGGCTCAGCTCAGTTTCTGCATCCTCATTTGTAAAAGTGGTCACTGGGCCGCCATGCAGCAGCTGCTCAGGATGTAGTATATTCCATCTCCATTGCAGTGCACTCATAGACAGTTTATACTCATGCCTCCATCTCTGTAGCTTCACTGCCCACTTGTTTAGAGAGTCAGCCCTATGCTCAGCCTGCTCCCCAAATGCTTTCTGTCTCCACCTGAGGGCATTTGTTTCTGGAACATCCGCTGCTGAGATCCTCGGCTGCCGACTCCAAGGCCCCGCTTCCTCGAAGGGCTTCCCCCATCCAACCCAAAGGGATTGTGTCCCCTTGGCCCTCTGTCACCTGGCTTGTGGCACTCACACGATGCTTACGAGTTACTATCTGGGGAAGGGTAGGGGCTCAAAGGCCTACAGAATGGAACCTCCTTTTGCTGATGAGCAAGTCATCTCTCCACGGGGCCTTATTCTCCTTTGGCTCCATGATGCCTTTCATACAATAACTTTGTACCAAACATTTCTTGAAATGGAATTTATGTTTCCTCCCGTGTTACAGAAACAGCCTCAACTCTTCCAAGTTTACTTAAGCCCATATGTTCTTAACAATGAGACAGAGAGATGTTACACCCTCTTACAGCCTAGTTTTCTCATATGTACAATGTTTTAATTCTAAATGATTCTTTGCTTCTGTTTCTGAAACAAACAAACAAACAAACAAACAAAAAACCCAAAACAAAACAAAACCAACCCTTGGTAACATTTGGACCCCGTATCACCTCTAGCAAGGCTCTTGTCTGCTGTCCTGTTAAGAGTGATGCAGGCCTACCATTTTGCTTTGGAATCTCCTAGTAGATTTTTCCTGAAGAAAGTATCGATTATCCAGTACCATCAGTCTCTGCCTCATCTTTCCACACAAGGATACACAGTCTATAAGCACAACAATCAAAATCCTTCTATGTCCCTTTTCCTTCCCCACTGTGGAATCCAGGACACTTGAAAAAAGAGGTATTTTCAGTTTCATGGAATCTCATTTTTTGAAACAAAATTCATTTTAGGGATCCTTAGTACAATGATAAAAAGTTGCTTTTCCATTCCTTGTGAAAACTGCTCAGAAGGAGAGTACATAAAATGTATTGTAATGAGAGAAAACATCTCATTTTAGAATCCATCTAATTTGGAATTATCCCACTTCCTTATCTTTAAGATTATTTCTTACAAAGCTATTTATGAGGACATCAATATATTTTACATTTGGCACATAGGGTTCCACCAGACCATTCGGTGACACTGTCAATAGATGCAAGTGGAACTCAGCATGTCTCTTACTAGGGTGGGGCCGCAGAAGAGGCGAGAGAAATAAAGGTGGCGTGATGTTGGGGAGCCTTGGGATGCTTTCCTGTGAGGACCCCGAGTTACCCAGGTCCATTCTTCTTCCTTTCCCATAGTTTGGCTAACCTCGCCGACATCGCTTCTCGGTGGGGCAAATCATACTGCCTTCATTCCCAAGACAAGAAAAACACTGCTTCCGACGGAGAGACTTCCAATCTCTGGCTGCAAAAATCCCTGACCCAGAAATGGGCTTTTAAAACTGCTCATTTTACCCAGTCATTACTGAGTCATTTTCCCCCAAGATAGCCGAGGTCGGTGAGTGAACCACAGATGGTGTGCGCCGTGCCCTTTGGTCCTTCACTGGTCGAGTTAGAAAGTGACAAGTACACTCTTGTCCCCCAACCAGCTCGTCCAAGGTCCCTGAGAGAGTAGAAAAGGCCAGCGCCCCTTCATCCATACGGAGAAGTTACTTGGTATATAACACAAATGGTGTTTTGAAATATTTTAATAAATTACTTAATGCAAGATAAATAGCATTTTAAAATATGGTATTTTTTAAATAGCATTTAAATAGAAATGATATATCTACTGAAAAGAAATAAAGAGAAAGACAATTCTTAGGAATAATAATAGCAAGAGAGGATCCAGGTTGTTTAACTGACAGGACGAAGGCCCAGCACTTCACTTCGAAATCTGTCCAGCACTGAACACAAGCAACCCAGAGAGGACTGTGGGGGACATGTCTGCAGCCACACCACCCCAATCGCATCCAGTCTTGTTGAAGTTAAGCAACATCAGCCTGGTTAGTACTTGGATGGGAGGACTGTAATTAACAATAATTCTTCATGTCGCCTTTGCTGTTGATTGCTACTCTGCCTTATTAAAAAGCTTAATTGGTTCACCTACTTATGGACCTACTTATGGTTCACCTACTTAATTTTTCAGTTTGGCTGAAAAGCATGTTTCTGGCAGGTGCACAACATCATTGAAAGTACCGTAATGTGCTTTTGTCTTGCACATTCTCTGATATTACACTCTTTTGTCCTGTTCTCTAGAAACATATTTTCTCCTGGAGGAAGTGTGGGGTTGTCAGAGGATGCATGCGAGAGAAAGGAAAGGCTGACAATCAGCTTCTGATGTCTTAAACACACAGCATCTACAGCAAAGCAAGCCTGGGAATTTCAGCTCTGGGGGAAGGAAGGAGTCTCGGAATTCTTTATGGTCTCATGAACATGGTGTGAGCCAGATCTGCAGGGCGCAGTAACTGAGTTTTGCAATGGGCAGAAATGGAGGGAATCGGGAAGTAGTGCTGCCTCAGAAAGGGGCAAGGTGGGGGTGGGGAGAAGGAAACCGGAATGAGCACCGGCTGGCGGCCACCTGACACTAATTCCCAAAGGGATTATTGAAGGTTAGAAGCCTGGACAGAGTCTAGGCAACTCTGGTCCTCCACCCTTAGCCAGCACACACTTCCTCATCGTGGTGGAGGGGCATGAAGATTATACTTGTCACGAACCCCTACAAAGCTACAAATTCTTTGCCCATCCATAGGGTAGGATGTGTAAATTCACTGACTACAACTGCAGAAATTAGCGAGAGAGACCAACTGTCTGCTCGATTCCCTAAAATCTCACAACTACATGCTAACTTGCTGAGCCTCAACGGTTCTCTTAGTGTCAGGATAAAGGTCGCTGTCTTCACATTCTAGAGGAATCAGTGCAGCCTCACACTCTTTTTGTCAGTCTGCCCCTAAAAGTTTTGGGGACTTTGGACGCTGGGGCTTAGTCCCACTCAGGTTCCACATCGTTTTCTATGAAAGTGCATGGACTTTCAGGAGACTGCTCCCAATAGCCTGGCTGCTGCCCGCTCCCAGGTTCCACTAAAGTCCACTCACTCATCTCTGCCAGTTACTAAGGCATCGCTTCTTTCTACACCACTTCCGAATGCTGGTGAGTTTCTTGCCTAACACTCCTCGAGGAAGTCACCAGGGACCAAAGCAACCAACGATCCAGTAGCTAAGACCCAGGGTGGGAATCTGGTGATTGGAGATTAGAGTCAGGCGGTTGGCCTGTGGAACTCTGGGAGAGGAAGTGAGGATCCCACTGGGGACCAGTGCCATGAGCGAGCAGGGGACTAGGTCCCGGCCAGTCCTGCTTTGGTTTACATCACCCCAGGCAGGTTCTAATACACCATGACGAGGAATTCAGGAATGGATAGCTGCATTCAACCTGATAACCAGATTTTTGAAGTGGTGACCAATAGCTGACCCAATAACTGTAATGGCTTTTCCTCACCGCAGTTAGCAGTTGTTTTCACACAGTGAAAACTCTGCAGAGAGCTCAGTTAAAGTCAAGGTGAATTCTAGCCTTGAGGCTCCAGTACTCACACTATCAAGTCGGCTGTCTTACGCAGACCTTGCTTACCGGAAGCCTTACATTTTGGTGCAGATCCCTTGCACTGTTTTTAAGAATACGTGATTCTGGTAATATTCCGTGTTTTAAAGACCAGCAGTTTAACGGACACACAGAGCCTGAGCGAGTGGCGGCACCGGGTTACCTGGTTTGGCACGGCTGCTCATTGCACCTGCGAATCTGTGGCTCTGGCTTCGTTAAGTGTCTGCACTTCTTGTTGTCCACAATGCTGATATTTTTGTTCATGATTTTCGTGCAAGACACTATTGTCTTTCTTTCTCCTGAAAAGATCAAATAAACAGATAAGGAAATGTTATTAAAGACCTTTATCTGAATGGATCTGGGAGGTGTTCACAGGCTTCTTGTGATTTTCAGAGATATTTTTAAAAAATTGTAGGTTATATCAATGAAGATGAGATTATTTATATAACAAAACGCATCTTTAGGCTTAAAGAAGATGAATGGTCATTTTTTCCTTGTTAGAAATTAAATGGCAAGTTTTGTAGGATGAAGGGATTGTGGTGCCATAAGTTGACAAGATATTTATTGAAGATTTGCCATGGGTGTGCCACCATCAGCATTGAGTGGTGGAAAGATGTATTTGTATAACACCTATATGCCTTTATGAAAGCACATAAACACGCATATAAGTATATACTTACCCTTTTCGTGTATTGTACATCATCGGTGCTCTGCACTAGGTCACGGAAAGCAAGCTTACTTAGAGTGTGGCTCAGACCTTTATTCTAATCGCCTCTGATAAAGACCCCAAGAATTCTAGACACCCTCACTCCCTAATGATTGTCATGCTCTCTAAGAATGGCCCTGGGGCCCTTGCCCTTGTTGAGCAGACTTCAGAAACTGGCTTTTGGACCCTCTGGTGTGGGGGAGCTGACACTAGGAGCTGAAACTGTGATTTGTGCGCTGCCACTGCTGGAAGCTTGCCTACTGGAGGATGCCTTTACTCCACCTTATGTCTAAAAAGTCTACCAAAGACGTGCTCATTCTGTTTCTCTACAAAAGTCTAAATATTTATATAGGATTTAGTAATCTCACTTATTCTTGACATCATAAAATAATGAAATTAGCCAACAATTTTAAAGTCAGTTAGATCACAAAGGATTAAGAAAAAAATCACGAGTCTCCTGAATCACTCTTCATAGGCCCAATAGTTAGGGTCTTGTGACGGCCTCTCATGAATAATTAGGGGGCTTGGAGTGTTCATGTTGGTTGTGCCAAACAGGATAGCCTGGGCTGGGGCAGATGGACCACTCTGTCATTCAATTAACAGGGAGGGAAGGCTGGCATCAGGGAAGGGAAAACAAGGGAGTGAAGAGAGAGAGAGGTTTTAATAATTTTTGAGTATCTTTTGCTCAGACTGAAGTGGGGGATTGGGAAGACATGACAGAGTGGCCAAATACAAGGCAAGATCAGTAGAGTAGGTGCCGGATCTTCCCTCGATTTCCCTCTCAGCAGCACTGAGCACAGCCCCATGACAATCTGCAGTACGAAAACATGACTACACCTGCATGCACACACACGTGGGTCAGCTAGCAATGTGTCTGTGGTTAGTGCACACCAGGGAATGGAGACCATTTAGGTCTTCAGTTCATCATCTGGCATGGGCGGCACACTAGATTTAATCACACGTGTTCCATACCCACCAACTTCACAAAATCTTCAAATAAACTGCTACAGAAGCAAAACGGCTTATCATGCTCATTTTTTTTTTCCTAGAGAAAACTGGCCCCACAGGGTAGGAGTTATCTAAATGTAAGAATTTGAGAGCCATTTCTGGTCAGGTTCCTCCAAATCTGCAATGCCCCGGTGTTCCTCTGTGGCCGGATGCGCACATCACATAGATAGCATGCCAACTTCGTCTAGTGCTGACCTAGAGAAGCATTATTTCTACATTCCAGTGATGCCAACCTAAAAGCAGGATTAAAAACATTATATTTATGAAATATTAATGTTAGTTTTCAAGTCTAATTTAAAGCCTTCGTAGTTCTAAGACGCTCCTTTGCAGAAGAGTCGTCATTGCGGAAACCCATTTGAATAATGGCTTCTTGCCAATGACAACATAAAAAGATAACCAGCCCCCATTGTCCAGAAGGCTTTTGCTGAACATGCCCGTGCTCATGGAATAAATAAGTCAGGGTGACTATACTGCATTTTCTTACTTTCCTCAGAAAATACTGTATCTAACCTTAGTCATGCTAGCTCAGAGCTAACATACTGAGCTAGTGGAAAAAATCTTCCAAGTATCAGTGCGGGTACATCACAAGGGTTAAAGCTATCAGCAACATTTCAGGGAGCGCCTAAGTGGGGCTCCGAGAAAGCTTGAAAGCGTGTGAGTATGAACTGGGACATTTCCATAATGCAGCAAGGAAGCTCACAGCACACATTTTTGGCAGATAGGAGAACCTTAGTCCTAATTTTAAAAAATTTTTATTGAACAAAAACAATAGAATCGGGAAAAAAATGTATTGCTGAGCTATAGACACTTCATGCCTACGAAAATACAGCTAAGATCATAAAGCCATATGGAAATGTTATTGTTTGATTTTTTTTCTTTTATATATTTTTCTGTCCCAGCCAACACAGGAAATTTCCATTCTAGCATTTAATAGCAGTATTTATAACGCATCGAGCCTGCGGAAGGAACCTAGGGACGCACAGAAAGCGAAGTAACTGGCCTTCTGCCTGAACCGAGAGTGGCTGCCGCCTGTCGACAGTGTATTGCTTGCTCTAGGGCGAGCCCTTCTCCTCCGGGTCATTCCTGTAAGCCAGTGTTGGGGAAATAGGTTTTGATGTTTTGAACACAGTTATGAATGAAATAAAATAAGCATTCTGCATTTGGCTCATTACCAAGTTTGGGCAAAATCAGAACATGTAAGGTAATTTTTATATAGCCACTCTTAGTTTTCTGAAGCCATTTGACAAAGACCAGACAGATTCTACATTGTGTTCCTTCTTTCCCAGGCTCAGAAGTAAGCTGGTTCTTTTTCCTGTGCTCTGTATTTAACTTCAGAAGTGGGGTTTTTAAATAAAACGATATTCTATCCAGGTACATCATCTTTCTAGAAATTGCATCATAAACACAAAACCATGTCCTCAGGAGTGAGTTCATGATGAGTTCGATGCCCATATTGGAAGCTCTCTACGTGTTACTGGAAAAGGGAAAAGGACTCATGGATGGGGACAACAGTGTGGTGATTGCTGGGGGGAGGGCAACATTTCCATAAGTGGTAGTGGGAAAAATACAATAAAGATTAAATGAAAAATAAAATAAAATTGTGGAACTCTACGAGATGGAGACTATATATATGCATATATATATATATGTATATATATTTATTTGGCCTCCTAAATTTATTTTTAGATTTTATTTATTTATTTTTAGAGAGAGGGGAAGGGAGGGAGAAAGAGAGGGAGAGAAACATCAAGGTGTGGTTACCTCTCTCACACCCCACACTGGGGACCTGGCCCGCAACACAGGCATGTGCCCTGACTGGGAATCGAACTGGCGACCCTTTGGTTCGCAGCCTGCACTGAATCCACTGAGCTACACCAGCCAGGGCCTAAATTTATTTTAAATATTTATTTATTTATTTATCTATCTATTTCCGAACTAACAACAGGCAGTGAGTAAACCAGAAGCAAGCACACTTCAATGAGGATAAAGCCCTTTTCTCTGAGCGCATCTTAGGGATACATAAATTACTGGTCATTTTCTAAGCATACATTTTAAAGTTGAACAACTGCCAAAATCACATCATGTCATTTACTTCTCAGCCATTTTTCTAAAGATTTATTTTATTTTTATATTTTTAAAGATTTTATTTATTTATTTTTAGAGAGGGGAAGGGAGGGAGAAAGAGAGAGACATCAATATGTGGTTGCCTCTCACATGGCCCCTACTGGGGATGTGGCCCACAACCCATGCATGTATCCTGACTGGGAATCGAACCTGCGATGCTTTGGTTCAGCCATTTTTTTTTTTTTTTTACATTTCTATAAAATATTTTTTCTCACAGTTCGGGCTTAATAGTAAAACGACTATTTTGTTTTTTAATGAAAAAGTTTTTATTTTGTATAGTGTACAACACCCAATATATAATCCAAACTGATTTTGTCATTTCCATGCACAAATATTTAAATGAGATATCATCACCTTCAAGTTCATGTAACCTGAGTGCTAGCATGGCACTAAAGGACCTTCATGAACTTGCTTCTTTCGACTTTGCTGTCAAATCATTGCTCCTAACTTGATGCTCCTATTTTGCGTCCTACTAAGAAACATTCTCACCCAATCCCAGTGCCTTTGCACCTGTGTGTACTCCTGGAAGGCTTTCTGAGTTTTCCGCCTCTCACTCTGTGTAGCAATTGTGCTTTTATCTGACCCCTGCTACATGGGCAGTGAGTCCTCTGAAAGCAGAAGGCACTCATCTGTGGGCCAGTCAGCAACAGCGAGTGCACTGTCCGTGTTGGAACAGGTATCGGTGAGTGGCAGGTAAGCATATAATTCAAGCCCAAAGTGCTTTCTGTACAAAGAGGTTCATCCTAAAAAGGTGAAAATCACCTGCAAATGAAATGTCAAATTACGGGGAGCAGTTATCTATACCAAATCCAGTTAAGGGGTTATCATTTAGGTATTAAAATTCAAGTTTATAAAGAGTTTATGTTAACATAAAAATGGTCCTACTAATTTAAGTAAAGAGAGTAGGAAACAAAATTGCATTAATTTTATTGAAATAAAATAATGCCAGGAGAAAATATATTTTGGTGTCTTTTTTTGACTAATAACATTTATTTTGGGACAGGCACAGTGCCTCTAAAACAGAAAAACAAATTGCATCCTTGAGAATGTACAGGCATTTGCATTCTGAGATGCCTCCTGAACTTGGACCCAAAGCTTGGATGCCTCCTTAGAATCTGGCCAGGGACTAACTAGGAAAGCTGCATCTGGGATATCGCAGTACAAGGCTAATAGCACGCGAGTCGTAAGCTAGTAGGATTTGGACCAATGTGAAGAATGTGGAATGTTGGCTTATGCTTTTCCCCTTTAAATTGTATCTATTTAGATTTCCTAAAAGCCTGTTCAACTCTTCATTTATTTCAAAAGAGGTTGTTGAATGTCGGAGTCTTCCTTCTAGGTTTTATTTCATTAATTTATCCACCGGCTCACAGAACACCCTGGCATGGTACAGTTACTGTACGCAGCGTGTGAAATGCAGACTCCACACCCGACGCTCGTGTATCAGGGAATGATACACCTCGAGTGCCTTGGAGGGACCAGATCACTTAAACAGGTCTTCTATTTCAGGGAGAACTTTACCCGTGACCCACACTTCTGCAGTGCCAAAATACATTTAAAACATTCCTTCCAAGATTTTAAAGATATTTTAGAATACTGAAGTATACTAAACATTTATTTCACAAGTACATTTTAAGCTGTTTGAAAATAAAAGGACTGATATCAATGGCCAATACTAAAATACAAAATAATATATCCATTCAAATTTTCCCAGAATTACTGTGTGGATTTGAAAAGATGATTCTGAAACGTGCATGTGTGCTCAGCTGTTGGAAACATGCACCTGAGACCACCAGCACCCACTAGATATATCTACAATAACATTCCCCCTGAAAGAAGGGGTCGTTATATCTTAGGCTTTTCATATCTCATTATAACTGATAATAACAAACACAATAAATTAACTTTATGAGATCACATTTCAAAACATAGTTGAAGATGCTGATGTAAAATTTGATGATGATGTAGAATAAAAATTTAGCTACATGACACAAAGGTATCTGTTTTAAAATTTCTTTTTTCTCCACTTACTGCTGGCAACCTAATGCCTTACAATAGAATTCAGAAAATAACTTATGTCAAACAATGAAATTTTATACTGCCTTGTGATACTTTGTTCTTGCTTAATATTTTTCTGTGAAGTAGAATAGTGCTATTTTTTCCTCTTTTCTGTTGAAGATAAATTTTGCATGAGTCTGTTTCCAATGTTCTGTGCTTTGAACTTACTCTCATTTAATTCATGAATATGCTGAAAGATTACAAAGCTTTTTCTGGCTATAAAATCGACAGTGTGAAGTCAGAAATGATGAGATTCCTGCAATCCTGTCCATCCACTTTATTTATGAACTGCAAAGGAAAATAATTTCCAAAAGCCCAGAAATATTTTGGCGCTGAAGTGAATATGTGCCCTATTAAACAGAGTCAGGAATACTTGAAAGCCGTTGTCTGAGCACAGTGGGACGGACGGGAGAGAGGTCTGGCCGAGCACAAACCGTATCGAGGCTGTGTGTAACTAGGACTGTTTTACAAAAGGAGCCATGTGAAATAAAAAATGAGAATGTATCTAAGTTCTTTTTAAATGTTTATTTTATTTTTAATTAGGTTTACTAGGGTGACATTGGATAATAAGATTGTCGAAGGTTCAAGTGCACAGTTCTGCAATATGGCTTCTGTACATCGCCTTGCCTGTCCACCACCCGCACCCCAAAGTCAAATATGCTTTCTTCGCCTTGTCTTTGACCCCCTTGACCCTCTTTGATTCTCCCCCTCTTTCCCTCCAGTAATGGCCACACCGTTCTTTGTGTCTAGGAGTATTTGTTTGTTTTGTCTGTTCACCTGTTGCTTTCTGTCCCTCTGTGAGGGCACTCCACATGAATGAAGTCATCCGGTTCTTGTCCCTTTCTGTCTGACTTTAACAGAATAAAATGAAACATCTCTTTGAATCCAAAGGAAATATATATAATCTCTAAGGAACATGCCCTATTTTGTGGAAATGACGTTTAGCTTCTGAGCTGCTCTTGAAGAAAGTATGTGATGAAGGGGAAAAGAGCCTTGAACTCAAGAATCCTGGTTCTAATCCTGGCTCCTCCCCAACTGGGAAGTCCCTTATTCTGTCTCCCCTTCAATTTTCTCATGTTCATAACTTAGAAGTTATGCTTAAAAAAATATGGAAAAGCACTTCTGACTCTGAAGCAAAAAGAACTTATTGTAAACTTCTATTTCTTAAGGTTTGGAAATTGGCAAAATAGATTCCACGTTGTAATTAATGTTCTTTTTAGAAAAAAATTTAACCCTAATAATTTGCTTGAACTGGAGACTGACACATGCTGAAGGTTTACTTCCCATGCAGCTTTCATTAGACACAATCACAAAAGAAAGAAAAAAAATCGAGGATAACAAAGTGCACTGGGCAAACATTTCCTGGCCTGGCGTTTCCAATGTAAACAGACTCAAGGACCGTCCGTCAGGGCTCTGACACAAACCACCACCTTTCACCACTCCCCTGCCCACAGCTTGTACCCAAGTTACAGAGCACAGAAGATTCGACATGTATAGATTTTCATTTCAAATATGCTTGTTTCTATTTGTTTTTGTTTTTTATTTGGCTAGAGGACATGAAGCAGAGCCCCATGAATGGCATGGGCCCTGGCAGCAGTGAAGGGGGGTGGGGAGCAGGCCTGCGGGTGGACATGGGAGGGTCTGCAGGAGGGGCAGGAGGATGGAGGGTCCCAAGTCACTTGGCAAATCAGGGCCCTGGGAGACACGTGGCCAAAGGCAATTGTGTTATGGCAAGTGGGACCGATCAACATTTCTAAGTTGCAAGACCAATTTGAAATCCCTTTGTTGCAATGACTGTGTCCTAGGGGGCCAAGTGTGTTCTGTGACACCACCTCCTCCGGTGCCCCAAACAAGGCCTTTGCTCGGGAGGGCAGGTGCTCAGGAGCCAGATGAGCACCCAGGGCCCTGAGTGTCCTAACAACAGCTGCTCCCCCACCCTCTGCACCTCTGGGTGTTCCCCACAATGTTTCTTTCTCTCCCTTGAGGACCCTCCCTTTCTTTCCCCACGGCCCCAGTGGGGAGCCATTTTCTTGCTTGTTCTCAGTACCTCTGATGCAGAGGCAGCGTGGGTGTCCCTGCGCCTCGACGCTGCTACTGGCCCATTGCCCCTTTCTTCCTCCTCTGTCTCCAGACTCTGCCGCCCAGGCCCCTTCTTGGTGACGTCAGACTTCAACCTCTGGGCCACTCCCTTTCTTTGAGATTTCAGCCACTGCATTAGTACTCTATTTTCTAACACTGCCCCCAGCACAAGTTTTGTAATCACGATATCGATCTGAATGACTCTTCCGACACTGAGGCCCCTCAGTTCCTGAGGGGCCTTCACCTCTTCCTCAAGAACTTACCTTTCACTTTGGGCCAGAAACTCCCCTGGTCCTGTCTTCACCAGTCACTCGCGCTCCTCCGTGATCTCCACTCTGTCTCCCGCCATTATCTCCTGGATTTCCAGCCCCGTCCCTTTAACACCTTGGCTCTAAAAGTTCTGTAGCCCCGCTAGGTCCTATGATCCACCAATCCTACCACCTTCTCACTGTCTTTCATGCCCTCACACCTTTCTTTTTTCCCTTATGCAACTCAATTCCATGGCCAACTATCTTCAACTCCTTACAAACCACCTCAGGTCAACCATAGTCTCCTTTCTTTTCATTATATCCACCTGGCAATTCCCAAACCTACTGCACAGGTGCTGCCGCAGGCCGTACACAGCTGAAGGCAGCATGCATTATAATGATGGGTGTCAAACTGAGCTCACGACCATTAACTTGATGTGGACCGCCAGTGCGACCCTGCGATTAAAGTCCATGTACCTGTCCACTCATTCTCTCGTTCTCTTAAGTGACCTCTTTCCAAAGTTCCAACATTTCTTTTCCACCTCCCCTCTCAACAGGAAGCTTTTATTGGTAAAACTGACATGACCAGGGGACAGTTCCACCATAAATTCACACACACCGTACTGTCTTTTTTCCCATTACTGGTGAAGGGCTGTCCGTATTTCTACCTCATGCCACCTGCTCCACTGCGTCCCATCTTGTCCACCCAGGGATACCACTCCAGCATTTTTTGCTCCTTCATTCGCATCACTAGTTTCCTGTTCTGTTCCAGAAGACACACTCTGGCAAACAACCCTGTGTTATTCCCCCTGTTAAAAACAGCAATGAACTCGTCAACTCGCATTCCCCTCCAACTGCTGCCACATTCGTCTAGTTTCTTCTTTCAGCGACGTTTCCTGAGTTGCCCTGAGTCCTTCCTCCAATTCACTGCAGGCTATTTCTCTTGAATCCACTCCACTGCGGCTTTTGAATCAAATACTTTGCGAAAATTAACTTCAGTAGTGTCATCATTGATCTGTTAGTTTCAGATATACTACATATAATGTATTTGAAAATATAATAAATATATTTAGACATGAGTAAATTCTCAGCCCACTTTTTTCATTTTTTAAAATTAAATTTATTGGGGTGCCATTGATTAATAAAATTGTATAGGTTTCAAGTATATAATTCTGTAATACATCATTTGCACATTGCATCGTGTGTTTACCACCCAAAGCCACATTATTTTTGACTCATTAGCAGCTTTGATACAGTCTATCATTGTGTCCTTCTTATAACATTTTCTCACTTGCCTCACAGGAAAGCGTTCTCACCTGCCTGGCTTTTCTCCTATGTAGTTGGCTACTTGCTTTCATCTGCTCTGCTCTTCCTCCTCATCTCTCTGAACTTGAGATGATGCAGTGTCTCAAGGCTCAATACTCCAACAGCTTCTCTCTCTTCACTCACTCGTTAGGTGACTTCCCTTAGCCATAGCATTTAAAAATGTCATCCATATACAAGGTCTGTCCAGCAGGTATCTAACCATGTAATATGAAAAATAGAGACATTTACTGAAGATACAAGAGATGAGAAACATTGTACATACTACAATGAAGTCTCTGTGCCCTTCAGAGTAGGCACCTTGGCACCTCACATAGTTCCCCCAATCTCCATCAGCTGCCCTGTCATATTTTCCTGAATCTCATCGATGGTCTGAAATCTTTTCCCTTTCAAAGATGATTTTAATTTTGGGAAAAGCCAGAAGTTGCAGGGCATCAAGTCTGGGCTGTACGGGGGCTGAGTCACCTGGGTAACTTGATGTTTTGCCAAAAAACTCTGCATAAGTGGCTGTGCCATCATTATGAAGCTGCCAATCACTAGCTGTCCACAGCTGCAGCCTTCTGCATCACCCAAATAGTTTCCATGGAGGAATGTTCAAGCTTAATGCAAGATTTGATGCAGATTTGCTGCTCTACTTGCTCAGTCATTTTGAATGTGATGGCCACACAGCACACATGCTCACTCAACCATGTCTACTGCCCCCACTGACTAGTACAGTGAAGGTGTCATTGTTCACACGTGTGCATTCCAGTCCACTCTCCTTGGCTGCCAGGCTACATCGATGTCTCACACAGACCATTATTGTTATATTAACAATGTGGACTTTTTCCAGACAGACCTCATGTTGTGTATCTCTAGCCCAATCTTCTCTCCTGAACACCACACTTATATATCCAACTGCTTACTTGACATCATACTTAGAATTCCAGTAGGCATCTCAAATCTGTTCTGAAAATCAAACTCTCTTGATTGTGCTATGCCACAGGCTTTGCCATGTAAGTCAGTGGCAACTTCATCCTGCCAGTCACTTGGCCAAAACCATCACAGTTGTCCTTGACATCTTTCTCTCATGTTCCACATCTGATCCGTCAACATATTCTATTAGCTCTACTTTCAAAATACACACAGAACTCGACCACTTCCCCTGCCTCCATGGCTACCTCCATGGTCAAACTACAGTCATCTCTTTCTTGGATTATTGCAATAACCTCCTGACTGAGCTCTCTGCTTTTACCCTTTTCCCTTATTCTATCTACTCTCAGCTCAGAAACAGAAATAATTGTTTAAAACATAAGCCAGAATAAGTCACTCCTGTATTCAGACTCTCCAACGGCATCTCACATCAGTTAGAGCCCCCTTTAGGGGGCTGCGCTAGTGTTCCTCCCACCCCTCCCACCCCTCCCACGTGCCCCCTCTACTGCTGCCTCAGGCTTTTGCTTGGAGCTCTTTGCCCCAGATGTCCCCATAGGTGGCACCCATCCATACCAGATATTTAAATCAGTGTGAACTCCTTAAGGCCTTTTCTGACTACCATATCCTGCACCTGTCCCCTCCCGTCTTCATTGGCCCTACTCATTTCCCTCTCTGGAATTTTTACCCAGAGTACTTATCACAACTTGATTCTATGTTAATTATTTATGTGTATGTTTTCTGTTTCCCTTTCTCCCAAACATTCCCCTTCAGGTGCCAGTCTCCTTCTGCGCTCTCAGCAACTCCTGCTGTGCGAATTTACGTTATGTGTAGTAGCTATCTCTTTGCCTAGAAGACAAAATCGATGTTCTGCCTCTTTGTGCTAAGCAGTTAATATTGTACAGATAACATATACTTTTGTTTAATTAAATACAATGTTTCCTTTAAGCTTCAGAGGGCCTCTGTTACTACATAGCAGCTGGAAATTTGCTAAATGAAAATGAGAACAGAAATACTGGGAATACCACTGCTGATACACATGTTACAAGTGCAAGTCGGGAGTCTAGTGACTTGGAATCTTGACCTGGCCTTGGCACTCACTGGTTCTGTAACTGGCCACCCGTTCAACCGTGGCAGCCGCCTGTCTCATTCGTAGGACTTCCTGATTTCCAGGACTCACATTTCATGCCGAAGGAGTTTGTACTTTTACCTACGCAACTTCTAATATGAAAGCAAAAATTAAAAAAATCTTTGATTCAAATTTCAGGATACTTCTGTATTTATTGAAAACACTGACATACTCTAAAACAAATGAAAAGAAAGGAACTGGGGAAATTATTTTCTTCATCTGCAATATACATATTTAACTTAAGTACACAGACAAGACAGAGGCAAACTCAACCCCTCTTTCCTAGCGCCTTCACATGCATTCCAGGTCTTGGGGGCAGATGCACTTTGGAATTTAGAACTTTTAATATTTTATACAGATAAAAAGTAAAATAGAGAAAGTGCATGTGTGTGACATCACACTGAGTATGGTGGTCAGGACAGCCTCTGTGAGCAAACACATCGGTGTTTAGACAGAGCAAAGCGATGAGTAATCATAGTAAGTGACGTATGTAACACATCTCAATGGCCTTTTTTCAAGTCACATCAAATTTTGCCACAAAATATTGAATAGTTGAGGTATTTAGCCACTAAATGTGCCACAAAAACTTTCAGTTCCCAATTCTTTATGGAGTTTGGAACTGCAGATAAGAGGTTGCAGATCTGTCTTATAATCAATAGTCGATCAGAAAACAAGTACTGTTTTGGAAAGATATAGATGAAACCATCCTTTACCTCCTCCGCACGTGGCGTCGCAATCTTCCCAGCCTGTGTGTGTCCACAGGAAGAGCGGTTCAGGGACTTTAGCGCTCTGGTTCTCAGCCGGGGGGTCTGAGGGGATGGTGTATTCATAGTGAAGGCCGTAAGTCTGGTCTTGAAATAACAGCACCTACAATGTAATACACGAAAGTGATGAAGGCAGGTGGATCAGAGGAGAGTACACTCAATGTGAAGCATAAACTGGATGCTCGTAGCCTCAAATACTTATTGAATGGTATGCACACTTCTTTAATAAACAGCAGAAATGTGAATTTATGGCTTCAGTGTTGTAAATGTCATACTTCTGAAAAGGTACTAGTTCCATACTCACCTCTGAACTAAAGGCATCGTGAAGACAAGACCACTTGAATGAGGTCAGAGATACCAGATCGTTTGCTTTCAAGTTGGTGGACTTGAGTATGTATCCTCTCTAACATCAAGCTGTAACCCACATGTCAATATCGAATGTAGCCTTTCGATTCACATAAAATAGAAATATGACTACAAAGTCCCTGTATTGACAGGGAAGAGGACAGAAGACTTTGGAATTCCTTTTACTCCATAAGGGTGGAGAACTTCAAAGCCAACTAGAGGGCAAGAATTTCATTCTATGTATACTTAGTTAATTTTGAATTTTGTCAAAACCTTAACTTAGTAATGGCACAGTCATGTGCACACATGTGAACGGTGTAATAAACTCTAAAGGACGTATGAAGACATGAGAATGCCTGGGTTTGGGGCTACGCTGGATGCAGGCAGGGACACTGTCTGATTTGTTCTCCCTGGTATCCTGTTCCGGGCTCAAAACTGGTTATGGGCAATCATACATACTTTAAAAGAAGAAACATACCTGAAATATACTCATCTTAAGAAAAAGGAAGAGTAAAACTATGTTTCTTTATAAATACATTTGCACAAACTATGTTGGACCACTCCATGGGATCCATCACTTCTGTGAATCCGAAGGTGTTTAGAAGCCATCTATACATCGTGATGCACAAAAACATGGACGTCTGTCTGGACAAAGCCTGGCCATTATTAACACTCGTATATCCTCCCACTCACTGGCTTGTCTTTTCATTCTGTTGATGGTTTCCTTTGCTAAGCAAACACTTTTTAGTTTGACATATTCCTATTTGTTTATTTCTTGTTTGTTTCTCTTGCCTGAAGACATGTATCAAAACAAATATTGCTATGACATTGTCTGAGAATTTACTGCTTATGTTTTCTTCTAGGATTTTTACAGTTACAAGTCTAACACTTAAATCTCTAATCCATTTTGAGTTTATTCTCATGTACAGTATAAGAAGATAGTCTAATTTCATTTTTTTTTTGCACGTAACTGTCCAATTTTCCCAACACCATGTATTAAATAGACTATCTTCACCCCATTGTGTTTGTGCCTCCTTTGTCAAGTATTAATTGACCATAAAGGCATGGGCTTATTTCCAGGCTCTCTATTCTGTTCCATTGATCTGTCTGCCTATTTTTTTTGCTAGTCTCATGCTGTTTTGATTACTATGGCCTTGTAGTATAGTTTAATATCAGGCAGTGTGATCCCTCCAACTTTGTTCTTCTTTTTCAAGGTTGCTGTGGCTGTTTGGAGTCTCTTGTTCTATATGAATTTTTAGAATATTTGCTCTAACTCTGAAATGTGCATTGGTATCTTGAGGGGAATTGCATTGAATTTGTAGATTGCTTTGGGTAGTATGGGCATTTTAGTGATGCTAATTATTCCTATCCATGAACACGGTGTGTGCTTCCACTTATTTGTATCTTCTTCAGTTTCTTTCTTCAGTGTCTTACAATTTTCAAGTATAGGTCTTTTACATCCTTGGTTAAATTTATTCCTAGGTATCTTATTCTTTTTGAAGCAATTGCCAATGGGATTGTTTTCTTAGTTTCCCTTTCCAATAGCTCATTACTGGGGTATAAAAATGCAACTCGTTTCTCAATATTTATTTTGTATCCTGCTACTTTACTGAATTCATTTATCAGTTCTAGTAGTTTTTTGGTGGACTCCTCAGGGTTCTCTACATACAGTATCACATCCTCTGCAGGTAATGACAGTTTTATTTCTTCCTTTCCAATTTGGATGCATCTTTTTTCTTCTTCTTGTGTGATTGCTGTGGATAGGACTTCCAGTACTGTGTTGAATGAGAGTGGTAAAAGCAAACATCCTTGTCTTATTCCTGATCTTAGACATGCTTGTAGTTTTTGTCCATGAATATGATGTTGGCTGTGGTTCGTCATGTGTGGCCATTATTAGTGAAGATATGAACCCCCTATTCCCACTTTGCTGAGTGGTTTTATCATAAATGGGTACTAGATTTTATCAAGTGTTTTTTCTGTATCTACTGATATAATCATGTGGTTTTTCTCCTTCATTTTGTTTATGTGGTGAATCATATTTATTGATTTGTGGGTATTGTACCAACCTTGCATTCCCAGAATAAATCCCAGTCGATCATGGTGTATATTCTTTTTAATGTATTGCTGGATCTGGTTTGCTAATATTTTGTTGAGGATTTTAGCATCCATGTTTGTCAGGGTTATTGGCCTATAATTTTCTTTCTTTGTACTGTCTTTATCTGGTTTTGGAATTAGGATCTTGCTGGCCTCATAAAATGAGCTTGGGAGTCTTCCCTACTCTTGAATTTTTTGGAATAGTTTGAGAAGAATAGGTGTTAGTTCTTTTTGAATGTTTGTAAAATTCACCTGTGAAACCATCCAGTCCAGGACTTTGGTTTGCTGGGAGCTTTTTCATTGCTGCTTCAATTTCACTAGCTGTTATTGGTCTATTCAGATTCTATTTCTTCTTGACTCCATTTTGGAAGACTGTATGTTTCTAGGAACTTACCCAGGTCTTCCAGGTTGTCCAAGTTGTTGGCATATGGTTGTTTGTAATATTTTCCCACAATCCTTTATACTTCCATGGTGTCAGTTGTTATTCTCTCTCACTTCTGATTTTATTTATTTGGGTCCTCTCTTCTTCTCAATGAGGCTGGTTATTACATAGCGTTTCAATTGATGAAGCAAACATAACGAACAGCTACTTGCCAACTTATCTAACTAAATAAAAACCTGTTGATCTTTCTGACCTTTTCATTGATAGGACTTCAGATTGTCCTTGAATAAATAATGCCCTTTAAAATAGACACCCCGGCTACACCACCACCAGCCCCTCCTGAAACCGTGTGAAGTTGGCCACGCGCTTTTGCAAGAAGGAAAGTGTGACAGCCTTATGCTGGAGGGGCAGAGACTAAGGCATGGCAGAGGCGCTGCCTTTCAAAGTGCAGTTCAGGCTCTCAGTCTGCAATAGTCATTAAGGAAAAACATCTTAGAAGTGCAGTTTCCCTTGGATTACTGAATAAATCCAGGTCACATAGATGCCTTCTTTTAGACATAGTTCACTAACTTTAATTATGTGTCAGGCTTCCAGGAAAAACCTCGGTAACTACCAGTCAGATTAAGAATTCTGCAGCAAGGGAAGCCCCTCTGCCCAGCACTGAGGCCTCACATTGACTGTTTTAAGATTTGGAATTAAAGGCTCAGTGCAAGAGCTTTGGTCTCGTCCCATAAAAAATGTGGGCCACCTGATGGCATTTCCTGCCACTCAGTCATTAAAAATGTTGGTTGCTGGGGATGTGGTCATTTTAGGTGGCCCTGGGGTGAGCACTTCCTAAGGTATATAAACATCTAATCACTATGTTGTACCCCTGAAACTGATATGATATTGCATGCCAACTGTAACTGAAAAGTAAATTTAAAAAATAAGTGACCCAGCCATGGAAAGAGCCAGATATTGGGCATACAATGTTGGTTAGTCACTTTCTTCTTCCTCTCCAGATGGCGCCCAGCACAGAGTGAAGTTCCCCATTCAAGTGAAATAATAGGGTTCAAAGAAATGGTGGGGAGATGAACGAATAATTATTCCAAGAACACACACCAGTGTTCCAAGGCTGTTGTGAAAAGCTCAGGTCTAAGCTTCACATCAGGAGAGCATCGTAGTAGAGTGATTAACACCCGATTTATTCTCAGCCGAATGACTTATTGGGAGACCCTGCACGTTACTGAACCTCTCTAGTATTAGCTGTTCAGTACAACACAATAACGATAACCCATGTGACAGTGTTACTGTGAGGATTGAATGCTGTAATGAATGTAAAGCACTTCGGACAGTGTCTGACTCAGTGCTCAGTGAATGGTATTATCATCATCATCATCATCATCATCATCAAGATTTGGAACAGTGGTCCGCATGCAACTCTCCTTACTCCCTTAATCCCTGTCCATAAAACCTCTTGATTGAAATTGGAGAAAACATTGTTATATTAAATGTGGCCCATGGAGGAGCAGTGGGGCATCACCTGGGAGCTGGTGAGAAGTGCAGCTCTCAGGTTCCTCCCCAGACCAAGTAAATGAGAGTGTGCACTTGAACAAGAACCCCGGGCGCATTGCCGGCACATTAAAGTAGGAAAAGCAAATGGGCCAGTACGTGATTTGAACCTCTGATGCCTAGTCTAGCAACACAGATGTCTCCAATTGAAGGCAAATTCAGCTTAAATTGTGTGGCGATGTTAAATAACGTGGCACACCACACTCCAAATAAAGAGTCAGTCGATCGTGTTTTAAAGTTGTTTCTACATGTGGACTTAAAGAGGTGTTGACATGCCTGAATTTTAGACTTTGTCACCAGGACGGAAAACATGCCAGCTCTGCAGTCAGACCTCTGGCTCCCAAGCCGTTCTCACTGCCTGCCGTGATGAAGGTCACAGAGGGCATTTGAACTTGCCACTGCCTTGGGCACAGGGCCCCAGGGTCCTGCTTCTTTCACTCCAAACTCTGTCCTGCCTCACACCCCATCTTTGATTACATGGTAGAGAAACCATTACAAACCATTACAAACATTCCAAACTTTGTAATTCTGTACAGGAATCAATTAACCTAGTACGAAAACAGAACAGGGTAACTGAAAGCACTGTTGGATATATTCACCAAATCTTTTCCCCAGAAACAGTATCATTTTTTCGAAGGCATTTTATACAGATTCAGACAAGGCCCATTTCCTGGATGTATAAAATGCGATGATTCACCACACCACAGCACTCTCTCTGCAGACTTCTGCTCTGGTTAGCAAATGCATGCTTTCAGGAAAAAGAGGGTTTTTTGTTGCTTGTAATTCACCTCTACTTTGAGTCTGTGGGTCCCTTATAAAATTTGGTTCCTCTTGTAATAATTTCCGTTTTTATATATCACGATTGAAAACACATTTTAAAAAATCCCTAAAAGCCCGCCTCTTAAATGATTTTAAGTCTACCTGACATTTCAAATTTGGAAAAAAGACTACAGAAGGCATGGCGGGAATGTCCTTCGCCACAGGGACTGATTACACAGTGTCATCATCGACCCTCCCTCATACCAGGAGGTGTAAAGGTGATGTGGTGGGACCTCTGGCGGAGATCTTCTCCCAGAGGCCTCGTCTGACGTAATGAACAGTAGTTCCCGCTAAGCTGAAGGCTCCGGAATGTTCGATCTTCCAGTCGCTGTTGATAGACTGCTTCCCAGTGTCTCGCAGCGCTGTGAAGAGGTTCAGAAAGGTGAGAATTCGTCAGTAGGCAGCGTTAATCAACACCCGCTCCGCAGGGCTTCATCGGAAGTATTTCACTCACTTCCGGGCGACTGGGTCGACTCCCTGTCCCGAGACATGGGGCGCGTCCTCCTGCCGGGAGTGTGAAATCATGGCAAACGCCACAGGCGTTTATAAGGTACTGCACGTAATGTATATGTTTCAGGTAAAATCCTAAATATGTATATTTTTAGATTTATGAAGTATAAATATTAATTTTACCCTAAATTTTAGACTTGAAGTATGTGGACAGAAAACTCTCACCACTTTGCAAATAGCTGTTACCCTCTATACATGGCCATACTTCAGGTAATGCTAACTTGATTAAAAATAATGATTTTTCCTAAAAGGTAAAGTATTTCATTTTATTTCTCTTAAAGTCTATAAAATATTTTGAGTAATTATTTTGGCCAGTATAATTCCATTTTCTTCTTGTATTTCAACATATATTCAGGGCACAATTATAAAGGAATATTTTTTTTAAATCTCTAATAAAAATGCCTGGAGAAATGTCTTTAAAAATGCCATACACCTAAATTATTTTAAAGTCCAGTCATATAAATTCTGTTTTTTAGTTACAGATTTAGGCTTTTAAATTGCTGGCATGTATACTATCTTATTTTGTGCTTTCTTTTTTTCTGTGGGGTTTTTTTTTTGGCTGTACATTTGTTATTTTTCCCCTACTTTGTTTTCTATTGTTTTTAAAATAAAATTTTAAAAAATACATTTGGTTCTCTAAATGTGTGTTTAGTCAATTTATATCTATTCTTATTTTTAAATATCTCATATACTTAAACACTGATCATATAGTTTTATATTTTCTATGAGTGAGACAAATATGTTGTGTTCTTCTTGCTCTTATTTTTACTACCATTTTTTTTACTATAAAATTACATTTGTTGAGCTTCATAGAATTCCTTTGAGGCCTGGTTTGAAGGTGCATTACTTCAGAAGAAGCTGCATTTGCCTGTGCCAACCACCTTGGTAACCTCATTGAAAAACCCTCTTTGGGTTTTGGACTTCACAGTTAGGGTAACGGGGCTGTGGATGTATGTGAAGACCAGCTTGCGGTCGGAAATTTTCAGGGAAGTTGATTTCTACCTCTGCCCAGTACCAAAGTCAGCATCTCATTTCTTTCACCTTTTAGGTGCAGATGCACTTCCTCTCCCCTTCACTCTGGGCTCCCAGTCGCCTGGGGTCCCGCTTTACCTCCCATTACACTCTCTACTTTGCAAAGGTCTTGGGCTGTTTTCTGTCCACAGTGTCACCAGGATTCAGGATAAGTGGGGCTTCAGGCGGCCTAATACTCTGGCTTCCCAATACTTTCATTTTGGCGTGTTAATTTGAAAAATTATCCTCCTTTTGTATTTTGCTCAACAGTTTTCATTGTTTTCAATAAGTTCTTCCATAGGGAGGTGTATGCTAAACTGTGGACGAGGCAGGTTAGCCCATACGACCTTTTTCAGATCTTTAAAAATCATAAGCTATAATGATTTTGCTGGGATATAACATGTGGCCTGTGGCAGGCAGGTAGACAGACATGATCAGAGCAAGGATGGCAGGCCAGGTACAGAAGGTCACAAGGGCCCAAAGCTTCAGGTGCCTAGCAATGGTCAAAGCTGGGAAAACAGGGATTAGGGTTTAGACCCCCTGACCTTTCATATCACTGGTCATGCGGTTCAGACCCTCCCCTGACCTCTCCTCCCCTGGCATGTTGCTAGTCATGTGGGTTAGATCCCCTTAGAGAGGGAAGGAACAAGAAGGCCAGAGAACAGCCCTTCAGCAGTGAGCCCCCAGGACAGTGAGGTCCAGACCCGCATCAAATGCATCCTGGTCTCGGTTGTGTTTCAGCTCCAGGCCCAGGAAAGCAGCAAAAGCAGACAAGTGACACCATGGCTGACAATGAGCCCCTGCCCTGGCACCAACCAGTCAGTGGAGACCATGACCCTGAGAGGACACACCTGGGAAGCTGAAGAAATTCTACTGAGATCCTCCCCTGGAACCTCCCTTAATCTCTCCCCCCTTACAAGCCCTCAGGACTGAGGATCCAGGGCTCTCCTTCACCTGTGCCTCTCTCCTCCTCGCCCGTCCCCTCCCCCCATGGCCACCTGTACCTTTCTCCAAGGGCCCTTCTTTCACCTCTGTAACTTGTTTCCTGAGCCTGTGTCTTCTACTGCTCACACCTTCTACCTCTGTGACTCTCTAACTACACGTTCTCTTACAGTTCAAGTCGTGGCTCTGAATTCTTTCCCAGCCAGAACTCAAGGACCAAGGCTGCTGAACCCAGGTCGGGTCTGACCCTGCCGGCCCAACACCTGGCGCTGCTCTCACTGCTGCCAACAGGTCTATCTGACCTGTTTTATTCTCCATTTTAGGCTTTGGGATAAATTATTTAATAATTAAAATAATAAAGCCACCATCTTCAGAAAAGCAGATAATTGCATATCGAAATGCGATTCAGAGAGTAATAAAAAATAATTGTACTAGGAGGAAATTAATTGTCTTCTGTGAGATAATACACAGCTTGATTTAGAAAAACTAATTTGTTAAAGGATGATCAGTTTCTCTGGATAAGAGCAATTTTCCTTTTTCCTAATGCTCTTTCAGATGAACATTTTCTTTTTTTAAAATTTTTTAAAAATATATTTTATTGATTATGCTATTACAGTTGTCCCATTTTCCCTTCACTCCCCTCCACCCTGTACACCCTCTCTCACCCATATCCCCCCTTTAGTCATGTCCATGTGTCATACTTATGTTCTTGCTTCTACATTTCCCATACTATTCTTACCCTCCCCCTGTCTATTTTCTACCTACCATCTATGCTACTTATTCTCCGTACCTTTCCCCTCTCTCTCCTCCTCCCACTCCCCTGTTGCTAACCCTCCATGTGATCTCCATTTCTGTGGTTCTGTTCCTGTTCTAGTTGTTTGCTTAGTTTCTTTTGGTTTTGCTTTAGGTGTGGTTGTTAATAATTGTGAGTTTGCTGTCCTTTTACTATACATGTTTTTTCTTTATCTTCTTTTCTTAGATAAATCCCTTTAGCATTTCATAAAATAAGGGCTTGGTGATGATGAACTCCTTTAACTTGACCTTATCTGAGAAGCACTTTATCTGCCCTTCCATTCTAAATGAAAGCTTTGCTGGATAGAGCAATCTGGGATATAGGTGCTTGTCTTTCATGACTTGGAATACTTCTTTCCAGCCCTTTCTTGCCTGTAAGGTCTCTTCTGAGAAATCAGCTGACAGTCTGATGGGGAACTCCTTTGTAGGTGACTGTCCCCTTATCTCTTGCTGCTTCTAGGATTCTCTCCTTCATTTTTACCTTGGTTAATGTAATTATGATGTGCCTTGGTGTGTTTCTTCTTGGGTCCAACTTCTTTGGGGCTCTCTGAGCTTCCTGGATTTCCTGGAAGTCTATTTCCTTTGCCAGAATGGGGAAGTTCTCCTTTATTATTTGTTCAAATGTGTGTTCAATCTGTTGCTTTTCCTCTTCCCCTTTTGGTACCCCTATAATTCGGATGTTGGAACGTTTAAAGATGTCCTGGAGGTTCCTAAGCTTCTCCTCATTTTTTTTGAATTCTTATTTCTCCATTGTTTCCTGTTTGGTTGTTTTTTTTCTTCCTTCTGGTCCACTCTATTGTTTTGAGTCCCAGTTTCCTTCCCACCACTATTGGTTCTCCGTGCATCTTCCTTCATCTCTTTTATGGTAACCTGCATTTTTTTTTATCTAATTTGTGCCTAAAATCAACCAGTTCTGTGAGCTTCCTGATCACCAGTGTTTTGAACTGTGCATCTGATAGATTGGCTATTTCTTGGTCGCTCAAAAGGATGAGTCCTGGGGCAATGATCTGTTCTTCTGTTTGACACATGTCTCTCTCTCTCTCTCTTTTTTTTTTTGGTCTGGTTGCTCCTGTTATGGTGAGGGGCAGAGCCTTAGGTGTTCACTGGGGCTGGGCACCCCAGTCACTAGATTGTGATGTTGTATGTGGGGGCAGGGGGAACAATGGCAGTAGCTCCATTCTCCTGGGACCTCAGTCCCTTCCCTGGGATCCTGGGTTGTGTGCTCTGCCCCAGTCCACAATCACCACCTCACTGGGTCCGCCAGCTCCTGCTTGCGTACTCAGGGTCCACCCGTTGCGATCTTGCGCACCCCAGATGCCTTACATGCTCCCAGTTGCCTTATGCACCCAGTTCTCCCTGTTCTCCGTGTGCTGCGACCCGCGCCCGGCTGCTCCTCTCTGCCCCTCCTACTGGTCTGGATGAACGGGTCTACTTCAACTTCTTGGCTGTCCAACTTCCATTCAGATAAATTCTCTATCAGTTCTGGGTGTTATTCTGCCTCTAAATTGTTGTTGTTCTAATCTTGGTTGTGCGTGGAGGTACGGTGTATCCACCTATGCCTCCATCTTACCGGAAGTCTCCAGATGAAGATTTTCAATGACTTCCTTCCAGTGCCCAAAGGGGCCTTTTGGAAATGTGATTTGTGGTATGTGTTCTCTGCCTAAAGAATGGCAGAAAATACCTATCATGGGCTTAAAGTCTAGGATTTTAACACTGTGTCATTTCTTCTCCGCCCCCCCCCCGCCAATTTTCCCCTCATCCATTTGTCCTCTCTCAGTGAATGCCATCATCATCTGCCCAGTTGTTTGAGCCAGAAACCTAGAAGTCATCCTGGAGTCTTCATGGTCGGTTAACACTCACACACACTTTCCAACAAGTTTCACCAGTTCGGTTTCTCCAGTGGCCCTGGAAGCCTCTGGGGTTCTCTCATTCCTATGACCTTGACTGGTTAGGACCTGGTCTCTGTGTCCATTCCTGCACACTCCCTCTGATCCGTCAGGATAACCGTATGTTTCTCACTTAGGCAAATAAGGAAACGTGGTGGGTTCTCAAATAACCATGGTAATGTACTAGTATTTTCAACCTTGATTCAATCTCCAGACTAGCATTCAGGGATTGAGGGCCACTGATACTACTTCCTGACACAGGCAGAAGACCCTGGTGACTTAGGCCTGAGCCTCAAACTAAGCGCAAGGAAAAGTGACAGTGAGGCCAACACTGAACATGGACAAGTGATTCCATTTCTGAAGTGAATGGTCTTTTCTTTTTCTTTTCTTTTTTTTAAAGACTTTATTTATTTTTTAGAGAGAGGAAGGGAGGTAGAAAGAGAGGGAGAGAAACATCGATTGGTTTCCTCTTACATGCCCCCACCTGGGGACCTGGCCCGAAACCCAGGCATGTGCCCTAGACGGGGAATTGAACCTACAACCTTTTGGTTTATAGGACTGTGTTCCAATCAACCGAGCCACACCAGCCAGGGTGGTAAATGGTCTTTCAATGACAGAACGTGACTGGAGATTCATATTCCGTGATCTGCATCAGGGAAAGAAGACAGATGGGATCTGGCAGACATGGAAGTGGCAACAGGAGACACAGTTGTTTCCTGATTTGTATTCTGCTGACTTAGTTCTATACAATTGACCATAGTAGTTAAGAGAAGGGGGAAAGAGGGATTTGGAGGGAAGTTCTAGGAACGCTTGGTCATACATGACATGTACTTTAACATCACAGGTGTTGCATGGAAGGCAACAATTAAAAAAGAAAACATAGAACTGAGGCCGCAGGAACCAGGTGCTACGGCCACACTGCTTGGGTCTGAATCCTGGGTCACAGATTTTTCAATGTGTGACCTTGGAAAAGAAACTTAAACTCTGTTCCTTTATTCTCTGATTTTAAAAATTAGGAAATTAGTGGCACACACTTCATAGAATTATTGTGAGAATTTATTTAATGGATTTACTTAATGTGCTGGCTCATAGTAATCACTATACAAATGTGAACCATCTTTCCTTAAATAAAATTCCCTCAAAAATCTTCATTACTTTACATGGACCACACTCTGTTTTGGTTACTGCAGATACAGCTCTGAGCAAAAGGGCCCCTGCCTTTGAGAACTGACAATGGAGACAGATGGTATAAGAGCATGCATATGAACAAAAGGACTTATCACACAGTGGTAAGTGCTGTAAAGGGAACAAAGCAGGACGACACCATAGGGGGTGGCCTGGTTAGGCGCCACAGTGTCTGTGGAAAGAAAGTGACAGGTGTGAGGACCAGCAGGATGTGCTGATGTACCAGAGCGGTGGGGAGAGGTCAAGGGGGCTCCTGGAGAGAAATGAGCGGCTGTGGTGGGATCAGTAACGCCCCCAACACACCCATGTCCTAAAGGGCAGATACCACTCAAGTGTCTTCTCTGACCACCCCGGGGGGACATTAGACATTGGTATCAGAGTGAAAACTGAAAAATTCACAAGTTCTCAGAAAATGAAACAACATACTCAAACAACCAATGGATCAAAGAAGAAATCACAGGGAAATTAGAAATATCTTGAGGCAAATGGAAATGAAAACACGGCATCCCGAAATGACGGGGCGCGGGGAAAGCAGCACGATGGAGGGAGGTAAGAGCTACAGATGCAGCGACAGAGAAGAACGAGCTCCACCTGACAATATCACTTAGGGAACTTACAGAAGCTGCCGCGAGAAAGAAAATAACAAAGATCACAGCAGGGGTAAATAAAATAAAGAAGAGAAGAATATCGAGAAATCAACAAAACCAGAAGTTGGGATCAACAGCATTGGCAAACCTTTAAGCTAGATGGATTAAGAAAAAAAAAAGACAATTAAAAAATCAGAGATGAATGTGGGACTATTAAAACTGATGCTACAGAAATAAAGAGGACTATACAAAACTACTATGAACAATTTTATGCTAATAAATTGGGTATGAAATGAACAAATTCCTATAAACACAAAACCTACCAAGACTGAACTACAAAGGAACAGAAACCCTAAATATACCTAATAAGTAGTAAGCAAACTGAATCAGTAATCAAAAATATCCCAACCAAGAAAAGCCCTGGACTTTATATCTTCTTTGGTAAATTCTACCAAACATTTAAAGAACTAACATAAACTTGGTTGGTGTGGCTCAGGGGACTGAGTGCTGGCCTGTGAACCAAAAGTTCTTCGGTTCTATTCCCAGTCAGGGCACCTGCCTGGGTTGTGGGTCAGGTCCCCAGCTGGGGGGTGTGTGAGAGGCAGTCAGTGGATGTTTCTCTCATACATTGATGTTTCTCTCTCTTTGTTTCTCCCTCCCTTCCCGTCTCTGTAAAAATAAATAAAATCTAAAACAAATAAAAATAAAATAAAGGAGAACTAGCACCAATCCTCAAATTTTCAAAAGTACTGAAGTGGTGGAAAGACCTCCTTACTCTCTAGGAGGCCAGCATTTTCCTGAGACTAAAGTCAGATAAAAACAAAACAAACAAAAAACCAACAGAATAATTTCTCTTATGCACACTGATGTAAAAATTCTCATCAAAATACTAGAAAACCAAATTTAGGAGCACAAAAAGCATCCAAATCAAAGAAACAAGGGAAATGGTTTGTGTTCACAGATGATATGATCTTATATGTAGAAAACCCTAAAGATTTACAACTCTCCTAAACTGTTACAATTAATCAATGAATTCAGCAAAGTAGCAGGGTATAAAGTCAACACACAAAAAGCAGCTGCATTTCTATACATTAGAAATGAACAATCAGAAAGTGAAATTAAGAAAATGATTCTATTTATAATAGCATCAAAAAGGAAGAATGCACTTGGGAATGGCTCAACTAAGGAGGTGCAGACTGTACAATGAAAACTGCAAAACACCGTTGAAAGAAATTGAAGAAGACATAAATGGAAACACATTCCAGGTTCATGGACTGTAAGACTTAATATCATTAAGATGTTAATATTATCCAAAGGAACCTACACATTCAATGCAATCCTTATCAAATTCTTCATGCCCCCCTTTTTCTCAGAAGTAAAAAGAAAACTATCCTAAACTTCATATGGAATCTCAGGTGACACTAATAGCCAAAACAATCTTGAAAAAGAGGAACATAGCTGGAGACTCTCACTTCCTGATTTTAAAACTTACTAGAGAGCTACCTTAATCAAAACAGCGTGCTCAGGGCCTAAAAGCAGACAGACAGCAGTGAAACAGAATGTAGATTCCAGGCAGAAAACCCCACCCAGTGATTTCTGAGGAGGGCGCCAAGCTCCCTCAGTGGAGAAAGTGCTGCCTTCCAACCAGTGTGGCTGCGAGAACTGGGTAACTGCACACGGGAAGGTGAAGCAGGACCTTCAGCTAACACCACACACAAACATTAACTCCAAATGGATCAAAGATCTGAACATAAGGCCTAAAACTATAAAACTCTTAGAAGAAAACAGCAGGTAAAAGCTTCATGACACTCAATTGGTCAGCGCTTGCATATGGCACCAAGGCCACAGGCAGTGAAAGTACGTGAATTGAACTTCCTGAAAATTAAAAATAATTGCATGTACACAAACTTCTGTGCACCAAAAGACATTATTAACTGAATAAAACCCCATAGAATGGGAGAAAATATCTGTAAATAATATATTTGATAAGGGATCCAGAACCAGGACACATAGAGAACTTCTGAAACTCATCAACAGCAACGACAACCACCACAATAAGCAAGCTTCTTCTAAAATGGGAAAAGGACTAAACTAGACATACTTCCAAAGAATATATGCAAATGACCCACAAAGACATACAAAGAGATGCTCAGCATCTGTCACTATTAGAGAAAGGCACATCAGAACCACGTAGAGGTACCCCTTTGCACCCATGGAGACGGCCCACTGCCGCACTGAGCCGGAAACAGCAGGGGTTGTGAGGACACAGGGAAGCGGGCCCCATGCACCCTGCTGGCAGAGCAGAAAATGGTGTGCAGCAGTTTCTCCAAGCAATGAAAAATAGAATTGCCATACATCTCAGCAATTCTCCTTCTGGGCACATGCTCAAAAGAATGAAAAGCAGGGTCTTGAAGAAACGCTTGTTCACCCATGTTCATAGAAGCATTATTCCCAGCAGCTAAAAAGGGGAAGTGACCCAAGTGTCCATGGATGAAGGGATGGATAAGCAAAATGTGATATATACAAACAGTGGAGGATTATTCAGCCTTAAAAATGAAGGGAGCTCTGACACATTGCACAGCATAGATCCACTCTGAGGACACTCCTCTGAGTGATGTGAGCCAGTTACAAAAAGGCAGCTACTGCACAACCCTGCATATGCGAGGTGTGTGGAGCAGTGAAATTCGGAGACAGAAAGCATACTGGTGGCTAGCAGAGGGGGGAGGGAGACGGGAAGCAATCACTGAATGGTTTTCCCAGACAGACCAGCTTCTGGAGATGGATGGTGGCCGTGGTCGCATAACAAAGTGAGTGGACTTACTGCCCATGAGCTGAATACTTCCCACAGCTCAGATGGTGAATTTAATGTGTGGTTACCACAACTCTCAAAAAAATGTTAGTGAGGGGAGAAAACACATCCACGCCTGAATCCTTGTAACCTGGAATGCTACCTTATCTGGCAAACAAACAAGCAAGCAAACCAACTTTGCAGAACTGATTAGGTTACGGATCTTCAGATGGGGAGATTATCCTGACTTACCCATGTGGGCCCGAAATGCCATTCACATGTAGTCTTGTAAGAGTACAGAGGGGTCTGGACATAGCAGAGATGACAAAGCAGCGACACTAGGGAGGCAGATGTGGGAATGATGGGTCATGAGCAAAAGAACGCTGGTAGCCACCAGGCGCTAGAAACACAAGGAATGGATGGTCCCTGGTCTCTGGAGAGAGAAAGGCTTTGCAGCCACCTTGAATTTTGGCCCACTGAAGCTGATGATGGCCTTGTAACAGGGAGAGAATACACTTGCTTTCTAAAACCTACAAGTTTGTGGTACTTGTTACAGAAGTCATAAACCAGAAATAGGGTGACATTTACCACAGTAGAGAAAACCAAAGGAGAAAGAGGTTCGGGCATGGAATGGAAATAAAAATTTTGATTTAAACTTACTGTTTCTGAGGTACATAGGAGAAATTTGATGATTTGCATCAAATAAACACACAAAGCCATGGAGTAGATGCAGTTCCCTAGGGAGCCAGAACCGCAGGGAGGAGAGCAGGACCCTGGCTGGAGCCCACAGCATGAAAACATCTGGAGCCGTGGACGGGCTGGGAATCCCACACAGAGACCAGGAAGGGGCTCCCACTGGGGTGGGGGCCTCAGGCCTCAGAAGCCAAAAGAGGAAAGTAGTTAATGAACTGAGGAAAGGTCAACAGTTTTTAATGCATTTTATAGGTCAAATATCACGTGAAAATGGGGCTTCACTATGGATGGAGGGCATTTGCTGACCTTGACCCAGACAGTTACTGCAGAGAGGAGACAGAAACAGCACTGGGTTGGCTGAAGGGCCCGGGGAGTAAGAGATTAGAGAGGGTATGGAGACTTCCCATTTGTAAAACCGGCTTGTGTTTTTCAGGTTCTTAAAATCATAGCGTGATGTAGAGCTTTGTAGAATTTGAGATACTTCCACTGAGACATCTGTATTCCTTTCCAGCTTAGGGGAAAAACACGTCCCCCAGAGTAATAGCCCGATGTCTGCTACTGAATGAATATTTTGAAATTGCCTAGAGTTTGCACAGTGTCTCCAAACATTGGGTATTAGAGCTTTAATCTGAATTTTGACATTTGGGATAATTTATTTGCACTTAAAATGCATTTTAAAACCATAGAACATAAAAACTGATGAACTTTAAATATTAGTAATAACAAACTAATGGGTGGGTAATATGACAAAGGATTTATTTTACCATCCCCTTTCCTCAAATCTTCCCACTCCTAGAAAGCAAACCCTAATAAAAAGAAAAATAATTCAATCCAGGTGGAGACCACTTTCGGTATTGTAGAGTACAAAATCTCATGTAACACTGGATTTTTTAAATTATGTACGAAGTGTTGCCCTACTGGGATATTATTTCTTATGTGAGAAAGAATAATGGGGACATTATTTTGTTAAGAAAAAAATCATGAAGGCTTTCTTTAAAGATATTATAAATACAGTGTTTACATTTTGGAAGAACACTGTGTTTTGTCAGACTCAATCACAGTAGGTCCGTCCACCTGCGATGACATGGCTACAAAAGATCACTTCATATGACTTTGTTTCAAATTTGCATGTACAAAACAATATGTGTTTTGACAATTTAGTATTTTCTTTCATATACTTAAAAACCATTAATCAGCCTAATTAAAATAGCTGATACAAGTCTTTCCACAAGCAATAATTAAAATTTTAAAATAATGTCTACCTAGATGAGGCAAGAGGGAGCTTAATTTTTCATGAAAAGATTAAGTCCTTTTAGTTTGTAGAAATTTTTTTAGAGTCCCATAAGATTTCCTAGTTCTAAAATAATCATATATGCCCATATATATATATATATATGCATTTACACATGCAATAAATATACCTATATGTACATATAGGAAATAAATATATTTATAAAATATATACTTTATATGAATGAATACATATGAAATAAAACATATCCACATTCTCCAAAGAGTGTTTTTTTTTAACATGGACTAACATGTGGAAACAATTCCTACCCTTCTCCACACACAGACAACCAGATTGCTTCTGCTCCTGGGAAGTCCCTGGAAAGAAATTTCTACTTGATATGACAAGAGGTGCTTCCTGGGAAATCCACACACGTAACTAGAAACAGACTGGCGTCCCTGCGGTCATCAGACGCTTGGTGCGGGAAGGGGGCTCGCACTGGGGTCAGCCCTGTGTCTGCAGGGCAGCTTACCGAGGTAGCTGTGTGCCGGCTTCTCCTCCACGACTTTGATCCTTCGGGCCCCGGTGGGTATCACCAGCACTTCCACGTAACCTGCAAGAGCCAGGAAGTCAGGGAGTAAATCTCGAGTTCTTAGGAGATGGCTTTTTCTTAGTCGACTTGCCTTTCTTCTTGGGATTTTGGTTTTTGGTATGATATTTTAATACCTATGGAAAGAAAAAAACCTTAGGTACAAAAACTGTCATAATTTCAAGTGAAGTTTCTTGGAAAGATGTTAAGTCCACAGTATGATCAAAGGCAAACAGACAATTGCATTTTATGTTAAAAGCCCACGGACATCTTAGGAACCAGAGAAGAGAAAAAGCAGAATGGGACAGCCTGTTTAGAAATGCATGGGTCTTGGAACAGAGCAAGTAATCTCTGACTCTGCTCAAGGAACTCCTTTCAGTCACAAAGTGTGGGGAAGCAGGAGAGGCGGCTGGTGGGACCAGCCTCTGGAGCAGCTGAGCTCAAGGCCAAGGCCATGCACTTGGCCATGCACTCCCTGAGCAGATGAACAAAGGGTTTGAAACTGAGTGTCTAGACAAGTAAGCATAAGGCCATACCAAGCAATCCAGTGTCACCTGGAGAGGCCTCCGAGCTTTAGAAGCAGGACACAATTCATCGTTTCTCAGGAAAGGCCTTCCAGCAGAGTTTTAGGAATATAAAGCTTGAAGTGAAACAAGATGGTAAGATAACACTCAATAAAAGAAAGAACGTGCAGAAAAAGTCAAAATCAAGAGTTCAGTCATTGCAGAATATATAGATGCCTACTCTTCTGGATGAATAGTTATGCTTTAAAATTATATGGAAATAATGGTGCACATTCTTCTTAGTATATATGTATAGCTCCATATATCTGATAGAGGTCTAATTTCAAAGCTACTTTTAAAACAGCACAATAGTTAATCGCTGAATTGTCTGCCGTTGATTAATTATTCAAATTCCTGGAATTGTTTCAAGTATTTGCCGAAAGGTGGCATATACTCCACCTGGTGGTGGCGGCTGGAATTATGCTTTTAGAATCGTAATTTCCCTTCGCCAGCACTTTCTTCAGCGTGCCCACTTTTAGTAATACCAACCCATACAAGCACTGTCATTTTGCTCCACGAACCAGCAGGCAGCAATGGAAAGAGAAACACATGCTTCCTGCCTATTTGTACACAGAAGTAAGGTAAGAAGGTCTTTGCACTCAATGAGCTGGTAACAGAATTGAAAAGACAAGGCAGAAATACCTGACATAGACAAGTTACCTAAAACTTGAAAAATGATGTTTAAAAGATCATGCACAAAATGATATGGCTGACTCTCTGCTAAAGAATATAAACCATGTCGTTTAAACTGCTCCCCTTCTCATGGTCACATCACCACTCAAAGGTTTGCTGCTATTTTTAACTCACAGAAGTGGGATTTATTTTCCCTTTTTCCCTTGTAAATGGTCCTATACATTACTCATGTTTGAGAAACACTGGCATCAGCCAGAATCACTATGAGTCAGAGGAGAGAACCATTTTTATAGTCAAGGGAAGCTGCAGAGAGAAGTGTCCAGATGGCCTACTTTTGAGGAGTGGATGGGCTGTGGACAGACACAGAAGGAGGATGAGCTCAATGAATGGAAAAGAAAGGAAGGGAGTGAGTGGTACCCTTAGCAGCACACGGATAACGTAACTTGGACAGAATCGGATGTAAGAAGATGGCTCCACTAAAGAGAGTTTTAATGTATGCCTGGGACACTGAATTGATCGGTTTGCAGCTACAGAACTTTGTGTAGCAAGAAGCTTGGTCATCAGACACCAGCTGGAGAGGCTTCCTCTGACAGCAGGATGCAGGACACCCAGCGATGCAGCTGCGGGTGGCTGTGTTGGGATCCTAATGTGAAAATCCGGGAAGGCACCGTGCAGGGAGAAAATGGGAACCTGAGAACGGGCTGAAAGTGGGGAAACAAACCGTGAATTTGGTTGTTTCCAATGTGAGAGGGGGTCTGGAGCCTACAGGATCACGGAGGTCAAGTTGGAGCGAGGATCTGATGAACTGGGCCCTGGAATCTGTATTTAACGAAAACGGGACAGCACACAAGCACAGGTACCCAGCGACAGCTTGGAGGCATCTGGAGCTCCGGAGAAACGTCAGGCCATGGAAGAACCTTCGGGAGGCAGCGCTTCTGCCACGAAAGCGAGTGGAGACAACTGAGAGGAAAGTCGAGAACTCCACCCTGGTGACAGTCGTGGATTTTAACAGAGATTAAACACAAATCAGGAAAGAATTAGAGAAGGAGTGATCCCGAGAAGAAGGAGATCTGGCTATTTTGGTGGAATGGGACCCTGTGGATCTGAATATCTCAAGAAATTTGTTAGTCAGCTTGCCAGAAGCAGTGGAGACACCAAAAAGAGAGGGTCCCAATGAAGAGAGGACTGCTAGTCTCTGAGCGAATGAATCCAGCTGGCTGTTTGGAGATGTTCAATTTCAGGGTGTTACAAAAGAAGACTAGACAGGGAAGAGGAGGGGTAGTGACTGGAAGTTCTGCTTGCATTTGGCAGCGAACTCAGAGGTATGTTGTGCATTCAGACAACAGTTACATTTAGGGCTATAGTTATATCTGGAGCACCTTTCTGCTACCCAATGGGAATGACTTGGAGAATAGCCAGGTTAACCTGGCTTTAAAGAAGAGAAGGGGGGAAATATTGAGCAAACACATTTGAAGAATAATAGCCAGTGACTGGAGGCCTAGATATTTTTCTGTAAATAAGCATTTTAGCACAATGGAGAATGTAATTAAAAAAAAAAAGAATACAAGGGTAGCTGCCACTGAGTTTAGAGGTTGGAATGAAGCCTTGTCATGCCAAAGCCGTAAACTGCATCCTCAGGTCTGACAGCCGCTCTGTGCGCAGGAGCATGCCATTCTGCTGCACGACCAGGGCCCTGATGCTAATCGGCCATTGTGAAGTGCCAGCAGCAACCATCACGTTCATGGCAGTAACAACGAAAATGCCGCATTTTGAGCAACCTCCTGTGCTAATCACTATTATAGAGGACTTACATAAATTCTTACATTTAATCAGAATGATAACACCCAGGGGTAGATATTATATTCCTCACATAACAGATGAGAAAATAAATGTGGGGGTGGGTGGGTGGGATAACCCTTTTCTAAAACTGCACTGTCAGTAAGCAGCTGACCCAGGCTTTGAACTTGTATCTGTCAGATGCCACTCTGTGCGCCCAGCACCCAGCTGTGACCCACTGCTGCTGGTTATAAAATGAAGCATGTGACTCTCTGACTCTCCTCCCGCCACAGGCAAAACACAAGCAAAAAGCAGAATCTGCACCATTGTCTCTCATACTAAGAAGAGAATGTTTTATGCCCATCTTCTCCTTAGTGTAAGCTGGTAACGCTACAGTTCCACAACTGGCCTTTTCCACCTAATTCACCTTAAAAAATCCCTTAAAAAAATTATCTCCTGGCTAGACAAGTTACAACGAAAGACATGACAAATGTACAAGAAAAAAAAAAACCAACCTCTTCTTAAGTTTATTTGCTAGCTCCAACAAAAACGCCTCGGCAAACCCTAAATAGAGCAGAGGGACCGCAAACACCCACATGCGTCTGCACACGTGTGAGTCACAGAGCACAGCGGGCGGCACGGCCAACTGGACCAAAGGAGGCTCCGCTCCTTCAAGAAATTCTAGGAAGTCCATAAACCATACGGATAAAATCGTCTCAAGAGAAATGAATACAACATTCCTAAAGTCACAAGTCGATGAAGTCCATGATATAATTAAGGACTCATGAAGATTTTTGGGTTTTATTTTTAAAGTTCTTAATAAGGTAATGTTTCACTATGAATTTAATCAATGCATAGTCTTGAATCACACATTATGTTTATCATGGAGAATGTGGATGGAACACAGATAGCCATGGCATTTTCTTTTCACTAATATTAAAACCTAGTGGGGAAGACCAATTTGAGTGTACAGTTACAAATGTGATCGGAGCTACCATACAGGTACAAAGATGGGAAACGTCACTAAAGCAGTTTGTTGTCAGTGGGGGTGGGGCGGGGGGAGGCCGTGCAGGAGCACAGCACTGCATAAGTGACGCAGGGACTGGGATCTTAGTGACGGCCAGGAATTCACGGGCAAGGTTCAGAGGAAGCTGACAGAACCATATTTGTAAATGCAACGTGCTGGAGGGAACTCGGGCGGCTGGAGCATCTGGAAGAAATCTGGTAGCTGCAGCTTAGAGAAGGAAAGGGGCCTTGATGAGAGAGATGCTGGAGGGGCAGGCAGGGACAGCATCGCGCAGGGCTGTTTTGACCGCCCAAGCTAAGAATTTCTCTTCTCTTCCCTGGGAGCAATGTGAAACTAGCAGAGTTCCAGAAGAAAGTGATATTATTAGTCTGATAATTCCAGTACTTTAGGCATCTCAGACATTTTCCAAGTAACAGATGTCATTCATATAACTTACCTATATCAAACAGACAAATGAACAAAAACAGACATTAAAGTGCAGCAGAAACAACCTTTAAAGTAGGAATCTGGGGGAAACCGACTCCCTTCACTGCAGTCAGAACAGTAAACATCACCAGCTTGTTAACTGGCACTTCTCCGCACCTGGTGGGAAAACCCAGTGTTGCTACAATGAGAGGAATCAGTGCTGACTGTGTCTCAGTACTCTCCAGCGAACGGTGCCCATGCATATGAAGTGTGCAGGAATACCCTTCACCAATTCTAGTCTCTTTAAATCTAAGCTTTCAGACTTAGATTTAAGTCTGCACTTCTGCACTATAAATACTTCTGCCGGCACAACTAGGCTGAAAGCTTACTATAGTCATGCTTCGGAGCTGACGTCTGGGGGCCTGCTGCAGCTCCTCGTGACTTTTAGATGAGGTCGGGCAGGGTGTGGCGTGTGGGACCCCTCACCCTGTCTCGCAGCGTTGGGGGCTAAGGTGGGGACCTGCAGCTTACCATGGGCCTTGGTTATTTTTAGGCTCCAAAGTCTTCAGGCTCACTTAGCTTTCATTCTGCTGGGGCCTAGCAAATGCCTATTTTCAACTTCAGAGGGCTATATCTAATGCTTTTCCTGAAGGATTCTTCTATCTAGAATAAATGCAGTTTTCCTGATGACTCAAATACAAATGGCTTGTTTCTTGCTTTCAAACTAATACATGTTTTAGTCTCAGGGTTTTTTTTTGTATTTGACTAAGAAAGAAATGTAAAATAATAAAAAGCTGATGTATGTAATATACACAAACTAAAGATGATAACGATATAATCACAAATACTAAGATCGTTCAATAGGTAGATGTCCGATGAGACCCTGACATAAACACAGAAATGCCTGCTCCTTCCCAGGAAGCTTGAGGGCCTGAGTATACGGCATTTTTTCTTCATAAAGCAGATTTGTGGGTGGTGGTTATATTTCAACACAGATACTACTTTTGGGGATGGATCATTTTAAAACTCACACTACATGGATCACTCATGCTCGCGTCATCCTCATAGCCCCAGGGTAGAGCACTGAGAGGTGAGGCAACAAGAACAGAGGGTGACTTCCCACCATGAGTCCATCTGCAACCTCATCCCACGCCTCTGGCCCCGCTCCTCACTGTCCCCGCCACGCTCCACGCTGCAGACTCTGTTTCCAAAGCTGGATTCCCTTCACATGTAGTAAAAGCATTAAGAGAATAAAGAAAATGGAAAGCTAAAAGCCTGAAGACCAGTACTCTGAGCAGTTGTTCCCAGCTGCTGGGCAGCGTTACTCTCGGGGGACAGCGTCACTCTCTGCGCTGCAGACCTCGGCCTGCCGGAACCCCGCAGCACTTGCCAATGCAAATGAGGTTATTCCCCTGCTGCTCCAATTTATTTTTTTTCCTTTTAATTCTTTTTTTTAATTTTATTTTAATCATTGTTCAAGTACAGTTTTCTCCCACTCTGCTCCAATTTATTAAATGCACAACAGATGACTTAGTATTTTCATTATTGGGAAATGGGCTTGTTAGGACTTCTGGTTCATGTCACATGTGTCGTGTGTCATTGTGAAAAAATCATTCACAACCCGTTACAGAGTCTTCAATAGCCTCAGAACTGTGATCAACGTGCGCGCTGTCCCCGGAGACCGCTCACATCGTTACTTCCGAGAAAATGGAACTACGGTTACCTGTGCCTCTGGTGTGATTAAACTCTCCTTTAACGACTCTGCACGACTTTCCATTGCCGTTGCACACGCCGCAGTGGTCTTCCCTCGCCAGAGACCCCAGCACGCCGTCGCAGCCGACCTTCTGTAACGAGAGCGCGGCGGCGCACCGCACCGTGAGTGAGCTTCGCTTCCTTCTTTCCACTTCGGACTCAGGACAAACCCGATCTCTACAGACTAGTTGACCACCTAGTACAGTATCCCATTTCCCGGTGCCAATCCACACAGCAAGCTCCTGTCACATGACAGCTCTAAAGTGATCAAAGAGTAGACTAGTGATGAGAATATTTTTCTTATATTAAAATGAAAGGATATCGTAAAACAATTTGGTAAAACATCATTGAGGGAAAGGCAATTTACATAAATCCCAAAGGCAATGGCATTTCTATTAAATATAACACAATCAATCTACTTCATTCATTCCACCTAGAACAGATCTACCTCATTATATGGATGGCTTCACTTCTAAGATGGTAGAAAAGCAAATGCCGACTATTAAATATTAACTTTGTGAAAACCGAATGTGAATGTTTATTTTCACTCCAGTTCATGAATGGACTTCTAGCCCTGTTTCTTTGGCATCCAGCACACGGATGAAACAGCTACTCACACCCCAGGCTGTAAGAAAATATTAATGACAGGGGAATTCACTTTTATATGCTCCCGGGGGACTGTGTTAATATGAATCTCCCGAGATTCCGTCACTGCCTCTTTCCTGGTGTGTAACACTGGCCTCCCAGTGACATGAAGAAAATACAGCCCTAATATGCAAAGCTGTGCATTCTCATGCCAGAAATAAATAGAATTGCACAATTATCCCTAAGTATGGGGTTTCAAGAGAGACTGATGATATACCCCTGTATAAGTTACAGTCACTTTAGAGGGGTTTCTAAACTATGAATAAAACAGAGACAAAAACAGAGTTTTGGGCTGTGGTTGGTGTTGGTGGTGATGCGATGAGGGAGGCAGGCAGATGATCAAGTGCAGCTGTCGGATAAATATCCTGAGAGCAAAAGTCCCGTGAACCCGGGATACTAGAGCATCTCTCCCTCTGTCCGGGGTGTGCCAGTGTCGAGGGGCAGACAGAGCCATGCGTTAGCAGAGGAGTCTTGATCAGCAAATCAAAGCTTATTCAGGGGAACTAAAGGGAATGTCCCTGGATGAAAGGGGTGGCCCGCACCGGAAACTCTCACATACAACAAACTGGGAAAAGTTCACTCTGCTGGGGTTGTGAAAAGACCTGGGAGTCCCGGGGTGAGGAAGAAACCTCTCTCTCGTGTGCAAATGAGAAAAATGTGTGGTCTCGAGTGACTGGACAGGCGAAAGCACGTTTCCTGCTCTACCCCCAGCATCCAGCTTGGTTCCTGGTGGGTACAACAAACCCAACACACAGTAGTTAAAAATTGGGTCAATTAGTGCCTAGTAGTTTCTCCTTTTTTCCTAGCCCTTGTAACCAGGATATTACAAGTCTGTAAACCTAAAATAAAAGTCAGGGCTAGACATCATGCTGTGGCTCAGTAATCATGTATTTTTTAAAATAAGAATCAAGAATTTTGTATTTTGTAATTGGTAGCCTCAGGTATCCACACTTAACAAAACTCGCTCACATCAGTCCAAGAGGTGAGGATGAACACCTTTGACAAGGTGATGCTGTGGGACTGGTGGCAGGGACCTAGGGTACCATGGGCGTGTGGGAGGTGGCGGACAGCAGGGATCACACAGGGTAGAGCTTTCTCTGCCCTCTGCCAGGATGGAGTCGTCGCTGTTTTCATTTGCCCACTTACCAAGCCCACTAACCTTAGTCCACTCACCAAGGTTAGAATTCTGCATTCAGCTTCAGTGCTATGCGTTTTGTGATAAAGCAAAACATTCAAGCCAAACCCAATGTACTGAAGGTGGTCAGGAAAAAAGAAGTATTTTTTAATTATACTGAAAGACTGAATGAAGCATTTGAGTTAAAAAGCCAGGATTTTGAGGTATTTCAATGCTGTTAGAAGTCAAAGTCCATTTCCTAGAACCTTCATCAGATTCACACAGCACTGACTTATGCATAATGTTTTGTTGTTGCTGTAACCTGAATGTCTAGCTAGACCTCTGTAACAGGTCTGCCTTACACACACTGCTGAGTGAAAAGCATAGCAATGTAGGCTATTGTATGTGGCATATTTGGTTACAAAAAATTTTTTTCAAAAATAATTCACTTAAGACATTCACTAATCTGACAGATTTATATATAATAACAAAATTAAGTTAAAAGCTTTAATTGCATAACATGCAGTTCTGAAAACAAAATGTGTAGAGGCAAATGCCTGCAATGATTTGTTTTTATAGACAAATGAAAAATTACATTTCATGTTACTGACATATTCTGTTAAAGAATAAAGGAAATTAATATGTAATTATAAAATCATTTCTTATGCCAATGTAAGTACACAATTCTGTGCTTTCAACTTTATAGCATGCTGGAAAATTACGGAATCTTAGAGCTGGCAAAGCATTTAAGTTTCATGGTGGTTCCAAGTTTTTACCCAGAGCCCACAAACTTCTATAGGACCAGAGACTGATCTGTCTTCAGCCTGCAATTGTTTTCAAATGTTGGTGTGAGTGTGTACATGCATGGTGTGTGTGTGCGTGGTCAGGTGTACATTTTTCGGGGGGGGAAGCAAACTTTTCATGAAATTCTCAAATGTTTATATTCAATACACACACAAAAAATCAATGACCATTGGCCCAACAATTTCATTTGACAGACTAGCTCATGGATGCACACCTATCTTAAGTGATTTTCCCAAGAACACAGTGTCCTAGCAGCTGTCGTGGACTTCGCCTGGGGGCTCTTTCATAGCTAAAGGATTTCTCTCCCTCCCATGCCAGGAAAGTTTATCAGCTGATGGTTCTCAGCCATCCACCCTTTCCAGAAGCTGCCTAGTCTGAAGAAAAGACTACCTTCCCCCAGGCCACACCCCCAGGGACAGCTGGCGTCCAAATGCTCACATGCTGTGGGTAAAGGAGCTTTTGTCCTCACCTCAAATGGAAACAACTCCGAGGAGCCACATGGGTTTCGATGTTCCCCGAGGATCAGCTGAGGTCTTGTGCCCGCGCTGCAGCCCGGTTTCTCCCTGTGCCCAATCCTGCCTCCTCCCACTCGCCTCAAAGATATTGATCATGCGAACAGTCAGCATTAACCCTCCTGCGTATCGACCTTCCAGGGAAGCCAACCTGAGGTAGTGGCAGAGCTATAATCAGCAGCCTCCAGGTTCTAGCCTTTGCACTTTGCACCATACTTCCCATCCTTGCTTTAACAGGATCTCTACCTTCCTAACGATAAATGAAGAACACACAGATGCACGCAGCAGATGACGATTACATGGGTAGATCTTGGGAACGTCATGCTAAGTGAAATAAGCCAGACAGAAATGGTCAAGAACCATACGATTTAACGCGTGTGTGATATAAAATGGAAAGCAACAAAGGAGCAAACAAGAAAAACAAACAAAAACTCATAAACAGATAACAGTATGTAACAATACCAGAGGGAAGGGAGGTGGGGATGTTAAGGGTGAAGGGGGTCAAATACATGGTGACCCGAGAAAATTTGGCTGGTGGGCACACAATGCAATATACAGATGATGTATCATACAAATAGATACTTGAAACTGATATAATCTTATCAACCAAGATCACCCTGATAAATTTAAAAAAATAAAAGATATTCTAAAAAAGCAGAGAGAGGCAAATGCATTAAGTATAAGGAAACTGAAAATGCTTTCCTATTAAGTGAGTAGTAGGACTGATTTGATAGTTTTCTACTGTGAGGAAAACATGGAGAACTGGAGTCTTGAACTGTGGGTCTGTAATGTTTGGACATAAAATGCCCAAAGTGTTACAGTTTTAGACCTGTAATATGTACGCAACAGAATAAGAACCTCAGATTCTTTCCACCAGCAATGGATATGACAGATTATCCAGACCAAACTCGACATTATACAGAGCAGATCTGGCTTGGTCAAGTTCACAGTTGAGTTAGGACGGCACCCATGCCTCTGGACTCTCCGTGCAGAGCTCTCCCCCGCGCTGTGCAGCTGCTCCGGGGCCCCACAGCCCTCCCTCAGCGTATGCATTCTGCCTTTTAGAACGTCTTACCTGACACCTGCCATTGGCACAGAAATCTAATCCCTGATATCCACAAGAAGTTCCATCCATCACTTTCTCTGACAGAAGAATAGGCTCTTCTTTCCCAACAGGAGAGCAAAACAAGGCACATGGCTTTTCTGAATCCAGAGTGGATAAAAAGAAACGAGCAAAAGGGACGCCATAAATATTTTCATCTTAAGCATGATTTTTTCAGAATAGTTGTTGAGTAAGAAACACAAGTCGATGTTAACTGGATAATGTAACACTAAAGCAGATGACACTAGAGGGTTATTATGAGGAGTATGTGAGGTGATGCCCAGGGAAACATAGGGGTTCAATGAGTGTTGATGTCCTGCTTAAGAAATCTCCCATCCCACTGTTTTCAAAGAGTATACTTATTATTTTCTGGCATTAAAATTCTACCACACACAAGCCAATCATTCTTCCTGAAAAATGTTATGCACACCCTCGTTACTGCTCACATCTTAAGATTTACTTTATTCATAAAACCTTTCTTTTGTTTTCAACTTTTAAAAGAATTCTCTTTCAGTTACAGTTCACATCCAATAATATTTTGTATAGTTTCAGGTGTTCTTGATGTCTCACTTATAAATCCCAATATACTAATTTTCAATCCTATGCATTTGGCATTTTCTAATTGAAAAGTTGCTAAAGGGAGAGAAAAGAACGTCTAAGATGAGCAATTCTCCCAAGATTTTGCACAACGAGGATGTTTAGAAGTTTAATACAATCCTGTGAGCACACCCATTGGTCTGCACAATGGCTGAAGTCCTGGCCAGGACCCAACCCCCTTACTGCTCAGTCAGAAAGCATGTCGTGAACAGGATGACGGGGTTGAGAACTAAGTTCTAGGTAAAGAATTCTTGAATGGCTGGTGGTCTTCAGTGCTTCGCTAATCGATAAGATAGGATGGCTGAAGTTAAAACACTTGCCTATTAAGCTCAGTCAAAAAGTGCCAAGGTATTTTTAAAGTGCTGTTCTCTCCGTTCCTGTTTCTAAGTGCGACACAGAGGAGCTGCTGTATTTGGTAACACCAGTAGTAGGATCATCCAAATCTGAAACTTCAGAGCTACCTCTGTGCTACATTACCCCTCCGCGGGCTTCACACAACCTGGGCCCTCTACTGTTTATTACACTCATGTACATAGAATAGAAAGCAGTTTGCAGTGTCTGACACTGATCTTCGTGTACATCTTCAGCGAAGTTCCACGTGTGCTGATGGGATTCTGGAAACACCCGGCAACAGCCAGAAGTGCGGGACAGGGTATCACTTTGCACAGAGAAGACAGGTGGCCAAATGAGCCTTTCAGAATCGAACCTCTCGAACAGTTCTCACGTGTGGCTTCTGACACTCTGCTTTGACCCGTTTTGATGAGTTGGAACAAAGCCTTCTTCATGTGCATGGTTCTGAAATCTTCCTGTAAGATGCCGGAAGGAGCCACAATAAAGCATTTCAGTTCGCTTGCACGCCTCAAAGTAGGTTACGTGTACTCAGTGAGTGCTCACTGTCACATCCTTGACTTAACAACAGTTGCTGTCATTGTGACACTTTAAAGTGAAAGATATTCTCTCTCTCTGGAGTTTTTATGGAAGAGAGGAGCACACTAGATATATGACAAATGTTGATAGGAGTTAATCTAGAAAATTCCACTCATATTCCAAGCGAGACTTCACATAAAAATCATTGTATGTCTGCTTCTACAACACATTGCCCATTGGCTGTGCTGACTTTAGCTCTGCAGGTGACATAAATATTTGATACCTGCTTCCTTCCTGGAGCGCACCCTCAAGGCTGTACATGCTGCAGTGACCTATTTAACATGCCAGCCCCGGACAGGCAGGCTCTGTCTTGCCTCATGAGACGAACCCTTTCAAAGATATGCATGAAACATGGATTTCAGCCAAGTTTCAGCACAGAGCATGCAAAATACCTTAACGTAAAGCCATGCACCTTTTTTTCTCCAAAAATAAATGTTCACCTCTGCACTGGTACCCTCCCCTTCATTCTCCCAGCCAAAGATCATGTAGTCCATAAGACTAACAGAAATAGCCACTTGCACTTCAAGGTGTCATATGCTATAAAGACTTGGGATTTTAAAAAGAATTATATATTTCAGCTTCTTTTATAGTGCTCTAATATATAAAGACTATTGTGTATTTTATTCGTCCTACAGACTGCTGTATTTGATTGATGTCTCCCTTGCAACAAATTCATGATCAAAAATGCCAACCTGCTAACTGCATAAATATCTATTATGGATTATTGTGGTCATACATGTCACTTTATAAGAGTTAGGAACTTACATAATTGTGATTTTCAATATATTTAATATTTCAAAGCGACCCCCACCCAATTCTGGTTTTTGTACTCTGAAGGGAGCCCGTTCCCCATCTCTTATTTCACACAGGAGTGAGGAGGCAGGCTTCCCACAAATTCGTTATCAAATTGCAGTTGGTTAGAGGCAGAGGCAGAATTGACCCTCAAGCGATCAGACAATGATCTGAATAATCATCCTGATTACATTTTTACAATGAAAAGATATGGCTTATATATTTCACATGTATGCAACGACTGTTCATCCGAGGCTTTACAGTGGCCAGACTGGACAGTGGGCACAGACAATGGAGACAGCAGACGTGTTAAAGTCTGCTGCAGCAGGGTGCTTGGGGGTAACTGGAAGAAGCACATGCCCAGTTTGGAGGATCAGGGTGATTCTTTTTTCTAGAAAGCTTGACGTGAGCTTAGTCCAAAAAACATCGGTAGAAGTTTTCAAGGTAAATAAGTGGGGAGAGAGAGACAAAAGCAAAGGAATTACACCAAGAAACTAGCATGTTTCCAGGCCCGGAAAGAAGAGGGCACGATGCATGGTGGGTGGGGAAGCAATCGCCTGCCTGTGCGGAGGCTGGCGGGCATGACAGGTCTAGAGGGTGGGGGCATAGGGCTGGCCTCAGACACCAGCTGACAGAGTCTGAGATGGGTCCTGGGGGCAACAGGTCTCACGGAAGAGTATTACTTGGCAAAGTACCTCCCAAACCTGGCCTTTCCAAAGGCCAGCCTGGCTCACATGAGGGGCGGGGACTGGTGGAGGCTGAGACCACAGTCGGAGGGCTGGTGAGAAAGCAAAGGAATCCGGGGCAGAGATGGCCCCGCCGCTCAGATCAAAGACGCTGGCAGTAGAGAGGTTTGGACAAATGGGGTTGGCTGGCTGAGTACAGGTGGATGGAGATGGGGTGGGGGAGCGTTTTGCAACTCAGCTTGGTAATGAGGAGGTTGCTCATGGCTTTGTTCTCTGGGAGAGGGCCCTGTAAGAGGAGGTGGATTGAGGGAGAAAGGAAGGAAGCGGGGGCCACGTTCACCTCGGTGCACCTGGAGCTGGAGATGAATGGGGTTTTGAGTGGAGACACCATGCCACAGCAGGGTGAGCAGGGCAGGGCGGTCTGGGTCAGAGAGAAGTATCAGTGTCCCTTCAGCATACAGATGATAAACAAAACCTAGCGAATAAGGAAGATTGTTCTAAGGGGAATGTTTAGGGAGAAAGCTAGAGGGGCCAAGACACACCATTAGAAAATTCCCATTAGACACATCATTCATTCGCCTAATATTTATTTGGTGATTACTCTGTCCAGGTGCTGTGCGCTGTCTGAAGATGCAGCATGCACAGAGTGTGACAACAAGCCCTGCTCTCAGGACTCGCATTCAGGGGGCATGTAATAAACAACTAAGACACAGAAGTTTTATGGCAAATAATAAGCTCTATAATAAACAAGAGAATAATAATATAATAAAGAAGGGAAAGGAAAAATGCTGAGTTACTGTTTAAGAACAGGCCTGAAGGAGGTGAGAGAATGGACCATACTGAGATGTGGGGACAGTGTTTCAGCACAGAAAACAACTGCTTCCAGGAAGGTAGCTGACTCATTCTCGGAAGGGCAAGGGAGCCGGCCTGGGTGGCAGGGTGTGACGAAGGGGCAGCAGAGGGGACGCTGGGGAGTAACGGGAAGCCAGGGAGAGGAGAGGTCCTCACAGGCCAGTAGAAGAACTTTGGACTTGAACTCTTAGTGAGCTGTGAAGGCATCAGAGGGTTCTGAAAGGAAGACTAACATGATATAACTGATGTCTTAAATGTATCACTCTAGCCGCCATGCTCAGCATGAAGGCAGAGTAAGGACACTGGTGTCAAGAGCAGTTAGAAGGCTACTGCCGTCACCTGGGTGAAACTGGCTTGCACCGGGGTGGCAGCTCTGGAGACACTGGGAATGATGAGACTCTGGATGTATTTTAAGGATCTGGTTAATGTGACCTTACCGATATTTTGAATGTAAAGTAAAAGAGAAAGAAAGGAAATTTGATGACTTCAAGGTTGTTGGTCTAGGTGTCTGGAAGACAGAATAACCAGTTATTAAGAGGATTGTGGCCCTGGCCGGGTGGCGCAGTTGATTGGAGCATCGTCTGGTACCCTGAAATGCTGTGGGTTCGATTCCTGGTCAGGGCACATACTTAGGTTTCAGGTTCAATCCCTGGTCAGGGCACATATGGGAGGCAACTGATCAATGTTTCTCTCTCACATCAATGTTGCACTCTCTCTCCCCCATCTCTCTAAAATCAACAAACATGCTCTCGGGTGGGGAATAAGAAAAAGAGGATTGTGTAAGTAGAAGACTATGCTCTTATTTCTTCTGAACTGAAGAAACAGTATGTTTGGAGACCATGTTGGGGAGGAGAATGTGACCCGTGCGAGGCAGTAAAACAAGACCAGTGCTGGAGTGCCGAGGGAAAGGAGCCGGATTTTAGGTGAGGCAGGAGACCACAGAAGGGGGCCGGTTAGGCAGGTCTGGCTGTGCCTGTCATGTTGTATAGTTTGGTCTTTACCTGAAGAGTCATGGGAAGCCTATGAAACGCTTTACGTAGGAGAGTCAAATGATCAGAATTGCATTTCGTGTGAAGACCTCTAGGCTGCCCTATGAAGACTGAGTTGAGGCAGCAGAGGAGTCGCTCGAGTAGCCCAAGCATGAGGCTCTGGACACTGACGCGCAGGATGGTGAAAGGGGAGATGGAGCGGGGAGAGGCTTAGGAAGTAAAACAGAAAAGACCTGGTGATGGGCTGGATGAGCAGGGGAGGAAAACAGACATGTTGCGAATGACACATCTCTGGCTTGTGCACCTGAAAAGCTGATATAACCTTCACTGAGATACGAGACACTGAAGAGGATCAGAATGGACACAGACCGGAAGGGTTAAAATCATGAGTTTAGTCCTAAACTTGCAAATACGCAAGTAGAAATGTCAAAGAGGAAGCTATAGAAATAAGCGTGGAGTTCAAAGGAAAAATGTTGCTGAAGATACAACTTTTCACGTGACTTGCATATTTGAAGGCATGGGATGAGATGTGATCCCCTAGGAAGAAAATATAGAGTGAAAACAGAACCACATCTGGGCTCTCGAGAACTCACCAATTCTCACCAGAGAACTCTACTCGCAGTAGAGACAGAGGGCTGTGTCATGGGAGTAAAGGCACACATGTGTTTCAAGAACCCAGGGGTAGCCAGCCATTTGAATGCATTTGAGAGGTCAAGTATAAAAAGGACTGAAAACCATTTATTAGGGTTAGTGTCCATGCAAGTCCTTGACGGCACTGGTGTGATTTGTGCTGGTGAAGTCCAGATCGAAAAGCCAGGCTGGAAACCAGACAGCTCTTCTGAGAAGTGTGTCCGTGATAGGGAGACTGCAAGTGCACTGGCTGGAGGGGACTATGAGATGGAAGGAAGGTCTGTAGTTTTTCTGTGAGGAATCCTAAGCGTGTTTAAAAATCCAACGTGCAAAACCAGAGAGAAAGATTGAGTACATAAGTGAAAACGGGTTGTCAGTTAGCCAGTTGAAAGGGAAGGCAGGGACGATGTGTGGGACACAGCAGGAGCCACTGTCCCTGGGAAGGAGGAGTGAGGCTGTGCTGCAGAGTCGGAAGCAGAGGGAATGTCTGCAGCGATAGTTACACGTGCAGGTTTGCCTGCAAGAAGAGGAGGCAGTTAATGACCTGACAGCTGCTCCCCCTCCCGCCCAGTCTGGTGGAGTGATGTGCCCTACTGTTTGGTGGTTCCGTTAGTGCTCATACGCTTAGATACCCACCCTGCAGGACAGGCTTTGTTAGATAGGTGCCCTGAGATTGATCAGGGGCAGAATTTAGGCTACTAGCAGCAGTAATATCGAAATGATGGGAAGAACAGCCCAAACTGACCGAGGGGAGAAGTAACAAAAGGAGATACCAGTGGCTGATGGTCAGTTAAGACAGAGAATTCACCACCGTTTTTGGTGACCGAAACTCAAACCCACAGCCCACTGACCATGGGCTGAATTATCATTTGTAAGTAACAAGACAACATATAATTTTTTCTTTTTGTTTTAAAAAAAGATTTTATTTCTTTTTAGAGAGAGGGGAAGGGAAGGAGAGAGAGAACATCCATGTGTGGTTGCCTTTCACATGGCCCCCGCTGGGGACCTGGCCTGAAGCCCAGGCATGTGCCCTGACTGGGGATCAAACCGGTGACCTCCTGGTTCCCAGGCCAGCACTCAATCCAGTGAGCCACACCAGCCAGGGTGTAACATAATTTTCTTAAAAATTCTTATCATGATTAAAGACTTACAAGAAGTTGCAAAAACAGTACTGTGAGGTCCTGTATGCCTTTCACCCAGTTTCTCCCCAGAGTCACATGCTGGTAACACTAGTACAACAGCACACCCAGGAAGCAGACGTTGGTACCCCTGTGTGTACAGTTCTATGCCATTTGTCACAGGTTCCTTTAAATGCTGACTTATTCTTTCGAACACACGTCTCCCTGCTCTCTCAACACATTCTATTGGCTTTAACCAAGAGTCTGCTCTGTGTAGGGTTCACGTGTTTGTTCTTAGAAGGATTGGTCTTACTCTTTTTCTTTAAATTTTGTTTTGTAGGTTTTACACCCGCCACTACAATCAATATATTGAATTGCTTTTCATCAGCACGACGTTCTAGCTTCTGCTACCCCTTCACAGTAACAACCATCCCCTCCTCGCCACCATCCCTACTTCCTGGCAACCGCCAACCTGGGTGTCCATCTCAGTCTGTTACATAAATGTAACCATACAGTAGTGACCCTGAGGGACAGTTTCTTTTCAATCAGCATAATGCTCTGAAATAAAACAATGTCACTGCACACATCAGCAGTTTGTTCCTTTTACTGCGGCTTACTATCCCACAGTCTGAATGCACCTCAGTTTGTCGAACTGTTTGACTACTCAGAACCTTTCTGGTTGTTTCTGGTTTGGGGCCATTGAAAATAAAGCTGCTTTAAACCTACGTGTACAAGATCTTTTACGATGGTACATTTTCATTTTTCTGGGGTAAATACACAGGACTGCACTTTCTAAACTACATCACAAGCATCTATTCGGTTAGTTAAGACACTGCTGCACTATTTTTCACAGCAGCTGTACGTACTGCTTTACACTCCTACCCACAAAGTGTGATGGACCCAGGGCCTCTCGCCCTCACCGGCCTTGAGGATTGCCACTCTTTCTGATGTTAGTGCTCTAACAGGTGTGCGGGAAGAGCTCCATATTTTCAATGTGCCTTTTAGCAAGTGCTTGTGGTTGCTTCACAGTGAAAAGCAGAAAAACTGGAGCTTTGAATCCCTAGAATGCACCTCCTATTCTAGTAGCACACCTTGCACACCTAGACGCGGGGTCTGGTCGCTCCTACCTTCATCCGTGACGGCTTGCCACTGAAGCACATGCTTTGAGGACGAAGCTCTAACACCAGAGGCCTGACATTGCCAGTCTCTGAATCCAGGCAAACCTGCAGGACAAGGTGGATTCTCACATACTCTGTATTGTTTTCTGGGACCATTACAATCCCTCGTTTCAGAACCTAGCCTAGAAAAGATAGTACAAATAATCAATTTTATCTTTTTTTTAGGTTAACTACTCATTTTTTAAAAATTAAAAGGCATTAGAGTAATGACGTATACTTTAATATATTAATATACTTTTGAAAATGTGGGCTCATTAAATGACCAGTAATAGTAAGAAACCCATGTTTATTTTTTTTAAAACTATGCATTTTTCCCAACCTTTCAGCAATTGAACTTCTGGAATACATATGAAATAAAAGCCAACTTGCCATGAAAATTAAAAAGAGTAACCGGCAGGGGCTGGGGCGAAACAGAAAGCCTAAGGTTCCCAGGAAGGAACTTGTGTCTAAGGATTATTAAGATGCTTCTAATGTTTTCACATAAACTCTTTAAAATTGCGTGAGAAGGAGTTGGGCCACTGAGCCCATGCCCAGACTTGGAGCGTGAGGCTGAAGTGACTATGTCACACCTGCCCGGGACCGCACTCGGGTGACAGGATCGAGCAGGAGGATCTCGTCGTGCCCCCTGCCCGTATACGTGCTGAGCACGCTTTTATTCCTCGTTTTTCTTAGCTTCTTTTCGCACTGATTTTGTTCCTGTGCCTCCCCTTTCTGAAGTCCTGCCCTCTTCCTGCTCCTCTCACGGTTCCTGTAAATGCTGACTTACTCTTTCAAACACACATCTACTGCTCTCTCAACACATTCTATTGGCTTTAACCAAGAGTCTGCTCTGTGTAGCGTTCACGTGTTTGTCTTAGAAGGATTGCTCTTATTCTTTTTCTTTTTTTTTTAATTTTGTTTTCAATGACAGTTGACATTCGACAATATTCTGTATTGGTTGCAGATGGATGGCATAGTGGCTGGGTAATCATGCGCTTTTCAGAGTGGTCCCCCTGCTGTTGGCAGTGCCCACGGCCCCGCACCCGGTTATTGCAGCATGACTGACTGTATTCCCTCTGCCGCACTTCACGTCCCCATGACCGTTTCGTGATGACCAGTTTGCACTTTTTAATCCCTCACCTTCATCGCCCAGCCCCCCTCAGCTCCCCTCCTCTCTGGCAACCACCGGTCTGCCTCTGTATCTGTTTCTATTTTGTTTATTTATTTTGCTCTTAGATTCCACATATAAATGAGGTCTTTTTTAAAGGGAGCTTTTACAACATATAAAATAAATAATGTGAGGGACTCATTAGTTTCCCAAAGTGGAGTAAGGGTTTGAGGGGCATGTTTGCTTCCTGACATGGTTTATCAGTGAAATCTTTGCATTTCAAAACAGAAGGAAAAACCACCCCCTCCCCTGACCCAGGAGCTCGCGTTTACCCGGGACACTTGCGCTCTCGGCTGCTGGTCCCGGCGCTGCAGGTGCGGCTGCAGGGGCTCCACACGCTCCACTCTCCCGCCACGTGTCCAGGTGCGGAGGTCCTGCTGGTACACTCGCCAGCCTTACACCACTATTCCAAAAGTCATGTCTTAGGTGAACAAATCAGGGCACACGGAAAATCATTCACTGGCCTACAGAGTCATGGGAATTGCGATTAAATCGGGTTTCCTGGATCCCTACCCCAAACACAAGTATCTGAAAGAGACCACCGATCAGGTGGCTCTTGCTTATTGTCGCAGGAACACAATGGCCAGTTCCCCCAGGTCTCCTGTAGGATCAAGTGGTCTCATCATGACCATGGACCGCAGCCAGCCCTGAGAGTTCAGGTCTTGTGACAGGGATAGGGGGGGAATAGGGGGCTGCGCAGGCCAGGACGGGAGAGTAACATACTCTAAACACATAGCAATGGAAAGGTGACAAACCAAAAAGCAGAGACATACAGATTAAGAATGGAGACATGGATGTCCCTATAACTAGAGGGAAGAAGAATTTTAGCAAATTCAGCAACTTTGATTTGAAATGTCAGGGATTCAGGCTACTCTCCTTATAAATAAAAAATAAGTATTATTTAATTTTAGCACTTTCCTTTATGTCTTTTCTCTCTCTTTTTTTTTTCTGAAAGAGGTCCCATCAAATTCAAGCCAGATTTCTTCTGAATGCTGTTTATTTGGAAAACATGGGCAATTAGGCTCTTTGAAATTCCGTTGTTTCCATTTCTCTGTAGCTTACTTCATGCCCCCTCACTAAGAAAGGGAGCAGTGAGAGGAGGAGACAGAGTGCGCCTCCTTTTTTGTCACTGACTTTTCTCATGAGTTATAAATCAAAGCAGGAAAAGAGGTGGTTTCTGAGGATTGGCTCGCCAACCTGGTACACAGCTCATTATAACTTCTCCTTAGGGCTGCAGCAAACATGTTCAAGGTGAAAATTGATTGAGCAAAATCACGTTGAGAACAGTAAGTAAAGATGAGGAGAAATGATCTCAATGATTGTGCCGTGACAGGGGATGGGCAAGCCGACCGTCCCCAGTCCTAGACGATTTTCTGCACCGAAGGGCAACATGATTTATGAGGAATCTGGGGGAAACACTCTGATCCTCAACTTTCCCATTTCAAAATGAGAATGATCATCGAATTGATCCAATAGACTCTTTGCAGGGGTTGAAAGAAGCGCTAAGCGCGACGCGCAGCCCATGTGAAAGATTCAATAAAGGTGAACCACGACAAAAGTAAATGAGATGTATTATTATATGACTGTTAGTAATGAGTTTCTAGACACATAACCGAAGTTTTATTCATTCTGATCTTCACTGATCCATGTTTCTTTAAAATTTCTTTTGAGAATATGTTCTTACATGCTATTTTTAGAAGAGAAGACTTAGAAACCACACCCCATAGTTTTGTTTGAGCCCACACAACGCTTTTCTATGCAATAAAGTAATTAGTTCCTGCAGATTTTCTCTAACCATGACAAATTTCAAATTCAACTTCTTTTAGAGTCAAGGAATTTTAAATCTGGGCTTAAAAAAACAAACCTCAACAAGTCAGATATAATGATATGCTGTGTCTGTCATGAAACCATTGAGATTTCGTAGAAAGATTTAGCCTGAAAATTTCAAGAGAGGGCAAAAACAGACCCTCTGAAAACATACAAACAACTTACAGTTTTTAGGATTACATGGTATTATGTCATTCACGGACAGAGAATCCAAGGTAAAAGCTGCCAAACTTCGACTGGTCAAATTGTTCGGCCTACTCGAAAGGTGTTTATTTTCCCAGAGTGATGCCACAGCTCCTTGCCTGCTGAGCAGCAGGCTGGCGCCAAAGGCCGGGCTAGAGGTGACAGCCAACCACAGGTGCTCTGGGAAAGACCGAAACCTAGGCTGCACACCAGTGCAACTAGACCAAGCCCGGCAGGTGGAGAGAAATGGAAGCAGATCTGCCAGCCAAACTTGCATACACCCATCAGTGAAGGCTAAAGAAAAGGTCATCTACTACTTAGAGTTCATCACCTTGCAGAGAAGCCTCTCTCTGGAGGCAACTGTGAGAAGCCGATTTTGTGTCTGCCATCTGGCCCAGGGCTTCGATATGGAGGCAAGTGTTAAATGTTGTCATTCAATGATTATATGGCGTAGTCTGATGACTTTGAATGTAACATGCTCCTGATGATGTTTTCCATACATTTTCTAGCAGTATCTCTTGTTCCATTTGGAGTTTTTAGCCTCAAAAAAAAGATATTATGCCTGGTCTAAACCAGTCAAAATTTGTCATATCTTCTAACTGAGTTTGATTTATGGAAATGTTAAGAGGCTATGTGTGAATACGGACTATTTCTGGGAGATACATGACCTAAAAAATTGATTGTATTTCTAGCCCCTCAAATTTCTGTGCAGACATGTCTAGGAAGCTCATGAAAACACCCAGTGGGAAGAGGTCCATGAAGATGCCTAAGGAAACATTATTTTCTAATCACACTTTCTTATACACACATCGTTGGGAAAGAGAAGAGAGTGAGAAAGAAGGCAGCAGACTCCGTATGTACGCGAGTGTGTTACTGTGAGGACATTCCAGCCTTCACTTTTTAAAATAAAGATCGACAATGGTAATTTTTAAGAATCTCAATTTAGGAAAAAAATAACTAAAATATATTATACAGAATCCTTCAAGACAGTCTAAAATTCTGGTAGATTGGTATAAAATTTTCCTTTCCCCTCTCCCAATCCCCACCAAACACTGTAAGTTAAAAACCTATGCCTCTTGGTTTTTACCAAATTATTGATCAGCTCTTTAACCTCTATTCAATATAAATGTAAACACAGATGATAGTATTACTTAAGAGAACAGAAGAAAGAAAACAAACTGCTTTTAATTTAGAAAGTACTGTGTGTAAGTAGTAGATAAGTCCCTATATTCACAACCATTTTGAATCACAGAATTCTGTAGGCACTTTCTCAACTTAACTATATGTCCATAGGCAAGCTAGTTATACAGCTAGATTAATCACCAGAGTGTACTCAGAACGAAATCCCCAGCTTTGTTTCTTGGTTAGCAACGTAGGGAGCTAGCAGTGTTCAGTGCGAGGTCGCAAGCATTCAAACACTTTAGCACTGCGGCTCTCTGCTGCAGAGCGTGGGGAGCTATTTTCGTGATGAGTCCTAGAACAGCTACAGCGGGCGGACATGTGAGGAAGCCCACGTGGCCCGAGGAGCTGAGAGGTTCACTAGTTATTTCAATATGCAGAGCAGCACAGCCACACCACTAAAAGACGATCATTAGCACAATTACAGGGAAATAAAACATTTTACTTTGGATGAGTTTAGAGACCTGGAGGATACAAATTATTCTCATAAATATCAGAAGAAAAATAATAGCAGAAAGTTATTTAGGCACCAGATCATAAAAAGAAAGAGCTTTTATACTGCTCAAGAATTACTAAGGAGAATGGGTTGTGTGATATTTGAAGAAATGTGGCAAAATGTTTGTAACCTTTGTTGGGGAGTGCTTTCGTGTTTCAGGGACAATTGCAGTTTGGTGATTCAAGCAATATATTGCTCAGCACGACCCCGTAAGGCTTGCCCAATGCACACACATTAACCTACTTTTGTGCAGAATTTAAAAATAAAACAAATCCAAATTCTGACTCTCCGTGTAAGCTCCGAGAAAAGCCTTTGGCACCGCAGTGAGCAACTGACGGTATCTCCCGGAAGCTCCCTTCTGAGGAGCTGTTTTCTTACCGTTGTATGTAGTGGTACAACATTTCTAGCCTTTTAAAAGATATTTTGGACTTAAAAGTTTATACATTTTTTCTGTTTTTAATTAAAGAAATCATAGAAGCAATAAATGACTACAGACTTAGAACAAGCAGTCCAGAAATGCCTGGAGAAAAGCCACACCCACCCTCACCTCCAGTTGCTTTACTCCCACCCATCAATTCCAGTTCCCTCCCAGGAGCTAACTACTAACAACAGTTTGGAGTTTCTATTTCCAAGCCATTTTATAGACATTTAAATATATACACTTTGTAACGTGTATTCACATCTGGATACACGTTGTTTTTTCTTAACTCTCAAGTGGTATCCCGAAGCACCGAAGCACCGAAGCACCGAAGCACCAGGGTTTCTGCCTGCCCGTGTTCCCACCAGCTGGCCTTGCAGACTGCTCCACCCTTTCAACCCCTGCACTGCCGCCGCTCTTCTGCTGAGGAATATTTCTGTTGTTCCCCACTTCTTAGCATCGCAAACTGCATTTACAAACCACCCCGTGTGTGTGTTTGTGTGTGTGTGCACACCTGCATGCCTGTCTTGGTGCACATGCGTAAGTATTTCCTTAGGACAAAATTCTGGAAGTAGAATTGCTAGATTTATACTCTGTCAATTTTTCAAATGAATATGTTTTTAAAGTGTCACTTTTTTTTCACTAAGTGTTCACCCCAAGTAATCTTTATGCTGCTGTTTCTTTTTAAATGTAACAAGAATCCATGTTCTTCAGAGGCAAGGTTTCTGATCTTTCGTCTAGAATAAAGGGATAACCACTCCACTTTCCCTTCACAGAATATAAATGTTAAAACTATGGAAACTATTGAACTGTTATCTTTTGATTAAATTTACTACAACTATATGTTTATATAGAATCCAACTCCTTTGTTTTCTTCAAAAGAAATTTAAATTTTCAACAGCAATTATTTTGATTTGGAAATACATACTAATAAATTCCTATAGCCTTATAAAACATGTTAAACAACTTATACAGCCAAATATTTACTAATCTCCAAAATGTCACTTAGAATATTTTATTTTTGATGCTTGAAATGACAAGGAAAAATTATACTCAGTAGCTCTCCTGAGACAATATTTTATACCTGAAAGTCTTCATCAGTTCTGAGAAGTTTTCTTATGTATTCTATTATTTGTGATTATTTTACTCATGTTTGATTTAAATAGTAAAATAAGTATGGATCCTTTTTTTTGGCAAGGTAATACATATAACTATCTGACTTTCAACATTCTCACAATCAACAATAATAAAAATAATTGCACCAATATTAACAAAACAACCATGGATTTTAAAAATATAAGAGTTAAAAATATTAGAGATGAAATGCTGAAAATTTTATACATACTGAAAGTATTCCGCTAGTGTTGAGAAGGACACAGGTGTGGCTGGCAGGAAGCAGTGCAAGTTTCTTAAGTTGCATTCGATGTCCCGCTCACCTCCGGCCCCACGAGCGACCTACCTTTCCAGTGTCGCAGTCAGTCCCGTCCATCGGGGGGTCGAGTTTGGTTCTGCATTCCTTCTCGCCTTCCACCTTGCACCACAAGCCTGTGCAAATCACATGCTGAAAACAAGGGCATCATAACTAATAAGGGGAATGTATCCCATTTTTGAGGCTAAATCAATTATGTTTGAGAAAGTCATTTCAATAGAACAGAAATTATCTGAAAAAAAAAGGTGTTAGGGACTTTTAATATTGAACTTGAAATAGTATATGGCTTATTTATAGTGCTGAGAAGATTGATACACAAAACAAGAAATCTGTTTAATACGTTCAAATATTTTAAAATTTCTTTTAGTGAAACACAGGTGACTGTGCAATGTTAAGTGGCTACAGTAGAAAAAAGTGTGGACTAAAAATCGTTACTTATTTTTGTGGATAGTGCAAAAATCATTCCACAAAGCAGGTCGGAGGAGTTGGAGTGGGTGTTCATTGTGTGGACTGAGTGTCTCCTGGCCTAGAGCCTGTCCCCACTGAGCTCTGCTTTACACCCAAAGGCCACAGCGACTCGTGTCTCATTGTACAGCCTCTGCCCACGACCCAACACAGAGCCCCTCGGTGGGTCATTTAACCTCAGAAGGGATGAGTTCTAGACCTCCAGGATACAAGGGTCTTTTTCTGAGGAAAACTTGAAAGGAATAAAAAAAAATGCTGGGATAAAGCAGCAGAGACATGGAAACAATGACAGAGGAAACCCCGAAGGAAATGGGGGAGGGAAGATGCTCAGAAACCTGAGGCCCAGGTAGAGTTGTGGCCTCCCAGGGGCACGGATATCAGCAGCCACAGCTGGCACATTCTTTAGGGCTTTCTCTTTCTCTATGATGGTTGACGTTTTTTTAGACAAAAGCATATTATTTGCAAATTTTATAGACACAGGAAACCCATGAGGAACATTTAAAGGGGATGAAAGAAATCTATAGTGAATATATTGTGTTGCAACCTGTCCAGATATTTGGGGGAGAGGGTAGAAGCGGACAGGCCCATGGAGGCAGAAGAAGTAAGTGGCCATATGGAAGGCCAGGCTGTGAAGGAGGGAGGGAGTCATGACCAGGGTTTCAAAGGCGGAAGAACCCCATGTCGAATGCCAGGAAGGACAGGGGTCTCCATATTTGGAGTGAGAAAGAAGCCAGTTAGTAGCTGACCAGCAGATTGGTAAGATAAAGCCATTATTTTAGGAGGTTTACTCGGGTGGTGGTGTTCAAAACAGACTAAAAACCACAGCAAAGTTCAAATTAACATGACTCAAATCCATAAAATACATGGGAAAAGATATATTTAAGCTAACATTTTTTTAAACTTTTAATTTATTTTTTTATTTTATTTATTGATTTTTAGAGAGGGAAGAGAGAGAGAGAAAGAGAGAGAGAGAAACATCAATGTGTGGTTGCTGGGGGCCATGGCCTGCAACCTAGGCATGTGCCCTGACTGGGAATCAAACCTGCAATGCCTGGTTCGCAGACCATGCTCAATCCACTGAGCTACGCCAGCCAGGGCTTTAAGCTAACATTTTAAACGGGTCTGTTGCAATGCTAACAATGAATTTGTCATAACTCTCAAAATATTGTTTTCCTATTCCTCCTATTTAAATATTTAGGTTTCTGAAATGTTTGTAGGCTCTTAAAAATCCAACCCTCTCTGTGAGAGTGGGATATATTTTATTTACATTGTATTACCTATTATGACCTATTTCTGCTTCAAAATATTTCATACAAGTGTATCTTATTATATTTAGGGTATGAGCTTATTTTGTAACTTTTGTTTGCATATATCATTTATGAAGACATCATCCAAGAACTTATTTTTTAAAAAATCCCTGAATCCAATTGCTCCTATACAATATTTTAGACTCTTAAAAACAGAGAGGTTAACTGTTTAATTTACTTTTGAGGACATATTTCTATTTGAATTAACAGATCTCTAACCTGAGAATTTTAATTCCTGAAAGTATTTATTTATTTACTTATTTTTCCTGCTAAGATCGTTCTGGTAAAGATGTTTTATCATCATGGGGTCAAATGCCGAGTTTTCTGCCAAGGAAGAACGTTGCTTAACTTATGCTCAATGAAGGTTGCTTGTGTGAAAACGTGGATTATTTTCATCAAGTTCATTAGTCGATCGATGCACAGTGAAGTAAAAACCCAGCCTTTGGCGCCGCAATGGGCCAAAGCATTGGGACCCCACTTGCCTGGCGTGCACTGTTGGTGGTCCGCACTCGGCCCCCCACCATTGTCTGCTGTTCAAACAGCAGGTGCTTTCACTGACTTCCAGGCCAGGCGCCGAGAGCATAAAAGCTCTCTTGGCCGCGGTTCAAGGTAAGCACAGTCCTGCAGGATAAGCCCCGAGAGGTGGTCTCTTCCCCCTTTCCTCCTGCAGGTCTAGGGGTCTGTGGTGAGTAAGCAGCAGCCGCACTCTTAAAAATAACTCAGATCCAGAAGTTCAAACCAGACTGTCTACAAGAAAGCACGAAAACGCTGAAGAAATGGTTTGGGCCGTGTTTACCTTCTGTGGAACCTCGTGGGCGTGCGCTGCTAGAGCTGTGTGATTCCAAGCCCTTTCTTAAGAGAATGAGGAGCAGGGTTGGGTATTTTGTTAGAACCAAACACTCCATATGTTACAGGAGTCAGAGCTGAATTTTTTCAACTTAATTGCTGAAACCATTTAATATGTCAATTAAGAAAAGAACTTTCAAACTTAAAATGCCTTGTGTTCCTAGGAATCCAGAACAGAAATGCACAACTCAGCATTTCCAAGCAAATGAATAAAAGTAGTACAATGTCCTTTTTTTCTTTTTCTGTAATAAGAGAAGATCATTAAACACATAATATGGAATTAGATGTTTATGTCAAGTAGGCTTTTAAATGTTTACATGAAAATACTATATTTTAAAAAATCAAATAATTTAAATGGAGGATTTAAGTTCTTGGATAAATACCACAAAATTTATCTTCAAAGAAATCTGTACCCATGTATTTCTTTACAGCAAATAGTTCCATTAAGATGCTCTGAAATTTATGGTAACATAAAAAACTTAAGTGCATGTATGTGGAGGTAACAATTAAATCTTGAATGTGTAACTCTTTGTTCTATATATTTTCCTCCAAAACACAATTTCAATAACTTAAACATTTGATTGCAAATATAATTCAGTATGGGATGATATTTTCAAAACCAGTCTTTTCCATCACAAAATGGCTTAGTATCATTAGGAATGGAAAAGAGGAAGGGAGAGAGGTATTTTAAAAATAGGAAAAAAAGAATAAAAAGAAACAACAGAAAGCTGAAATCTAGTTCCCTGTGAATGCTAATAAAATTGAGAATTAGTAAGAAAAAAGAGAAGGCAAAATAAACACTATTGGAAATAAAACATGAAGGCATAATTACAGGTAATGTAAAGTTTAAGCAGAAATAGGAAGGTTATAAATTTAATGACAATAAACTTGACAACTTATATAGAATGGAATGATGTTTTTAAAAACTTACTAAAACTTTCTAACATAGTTCCAAGAAGCAATAGAGAAGCTGAACTGTTTTGTAACCACAGGATAGTTAAAACTAATTGTTAAAAATCTTCCTGGACCTGGTCCAAAAACTAACTATCTTTCAAGAAATTTATTCTCAATTTTCATAAACTCTCTAGAGAACAGAAAAGAGGAACACTTCTAAACACACTTTATGATACTCAGACCAGGCAGGGACTGTAAAAGAAAGTAAAAATAGTTATCTACTTCAGTCCTCACTTAGATTTAAATATGCTAAACAAAGTGGTAGCTAGGCAGTGGGTCTCATGAATATACTAAACAAGTTTTAACAGACTGAATCCAGCAATAAGTTGGCTTTTTCCTTGAATACTGTGATATTAGAGATTTGATTAATGTGATCAAGCACATCACTAACTTCAAAATCTATAATTCTTATATCTCTGGGTACAAAACATGTGATGCAATTCAACAGCCACTAAAACATTCATTAAAAAAGAAAAATCTCAGCAAACTAGACACTGAAGGAAATGTTTTTGTAATTAATGGACATTTATAAAAACCTACAGCAAACATCATGAAAAACAGTGAAATGTTGAAAGTTTTCTTTTAAGATTAGGAAAATGACAAAGATGGTGTCTTGGCATTCAACATAAGGAAGTGAATACATAGCATTCAAAATGTCAAGAGAAAAAATAAGTGTCATTATAAACTCCTAAACTTAGCTAAAATTTTATTCAAGCTGAAGTTTAAATAGAGACTCATGGAAACAAAACCTGAGGGCCTGTCCCCAACAGATCCATCCAAAAGGGCTTAAAAATGATGTACTGTGAGAAGAGATACGATCCGAGAGGAAAGGACCGCAAAGCAATGGAGACCAAAGAGCCTGATATCAATGAGGATGCATCTAATTAAACACTGACTACATAAAGCAACAATAATTGGATTTTAGTCATTCTTATAACCCTTCTTTTTAATATGATGAAAACAGAAATCCATTTACATCTCATTTACATCTCCAAACTTTACCCCATGGAGAAGGTTTGGCTACTAAGAGATAAATAAGTCTATGTCTTCCCCTTTACCTCACAACTCCACATACTTTGAGATGGCTAGTGGCAGAAGTTAGTAGACATGGGAAGAAGTGTAGTCTACGCCTAGCAAACAAAGGAGCTAACAAGCTGCGAGGGACTCCTCAGTAGAACACATCAGAAAGTGCTAAAGGAAGTTGAGGAGTAAGGGGAAATTTAGAGGGAGGAGAACTGTCACTACTTAGTTAAGGAAGCCCCAAGGAAAGGAAAAGAATGAAAACTGGGAAGAAACCATTTAAATTATTTGAAAGAAAAATGACCCAAAATTCCTTAGTATAAAGCATATAAGATAAAAAGATTCTGCCCTGGCCAAGTGGCTTAGTTGGTTGGAGCATCGTCCTGTACAACAAAAGTGTGCAGGTTCAATTCCTGGTCGGGGCACATATCTAGGCCGTGGGTTCGATTCTTGGTCAGGGTGTGTGTGAGAGGGAACTGACTGATGTTTCTCTCTCACATCAGTGTTCTCTCCCCTCCCCTCCCCTGCCTCAGTCCTCCTCTTCTCTCCTCCCCTCTCCTCTCTTCTCTTCTCTCTCCCCTAAATCAATAAACATATCCTCAGGTGAGAATTACAGATAAAAGTTTTCCCTTCCAGAACGAGGGAGTAAATTCCCAGAGGACCAACCCTTCTGTATGTAACAACCATAAACTGAGGGCAGGGTACAGAAAGTGACTTCCTGGTGGTTCTGGAGAGTGAAAAATGGTAGACAAGGTTTTTAAAAAATATTTATTTATTTTTAGAGAGAGGGGAAGGGAGGGAGAAAGACAGTGAGAGAAACATCAGTGTGCGGTTGCCTCTCACACACCCCCCACTGGGGACCTGGCCTGAAACCCAGGTATGTTCCCTGACTGGGAATCAAACCTGAGACCCTTTAGTTCACAGGCCTGTGCTCAATCCACTGAACCATACCAGCCAAAGCAGTAGGCAAGTTTTTTAGGGAGCTGAAAGATTGGCACAAGCTGAGCTCACCATTTTTGCAGCTTTGACCTAACAGTGGCTGGTCATGGCACGACTTTGGAAGGCTAAAACAGCAGTGAAGACAGAAACTGGAATGTTCAAAGCTGACAAAAACTGAAAGGACAGTCCCCCCCCAAAAGAGTTAAAGAAGCCTCAGGCTTTAGCTGGCACCCAACCCATACAGGCATCAGATACACTGCAAATAGCTGAGATTAGGGAAGAGTTAACTCATCCAAGACACAAGCAGTTTTACACTGCAGGCAAGACAAAGGTTCCAGTAGAGTTTAGCAAACTTAGTTGGCTCTGAAAACAGAAAACCAAAAAACCCACCCCCACTCTTTGGAGGAAGAAAAGAGCATCCAGAGTATTTGCAGCAGAGATCAGCAAGTTTTCTGTACAGTGCCACAGAGCATGTATTTGAGGCTTATGGGCCACATGGACTCTGTTGCAACTGCTCAGCACTGTCATTGTCACCTGAAGGCAGACAAAGAGAACATGTGGACAAATGAGGGTGACATTTTCCAGTAAAACTTCTTACATAAACAGGCAGCTGGTTCCTAGGCCACAGTTTATAAGAAAATAATCATTTAATATATAATGTGCTGATGTATTAATATTGCAGAACCAATCTACACAAATAATCACACACTAATGTTCAAAGTAATCTCACTCATAACCGCTGAATCCCAGATGTCTACTTAGACGTGAATTGATAAACAAAATAGTTTATCTGCCAGGCGAATACTATTGAGTAAGAAAGAACAACCAATTACTGACATACAGAAAACATATAAAGAATATATGAATTTTGAATGCAGAGGAAATTTTGTTTCTCCAACCAAAAGTAGAAAAGTAAAAAATAGAGCATATAAATGAAACACAAACATAAAATAGGTTGACAATAAAAATCCTAAAAAACACTAATTTCAATAAATGTAAAAATGTTAAATTTGCTGATGAAAATAGTAAGAACCATAATTTTGTTTAAACAGAAAAATACAAAATCTAGCAATAGCTTTTTGCTAGTAGACATATATGTATTTATCTATATCAATATCTATATTTATATTAATACCTAGAAACTTTGAAAACACAAGTATGGAAAATATTAACTAGGAGAGTGTTTTTAATTCCAGACAAAATGTTTTAAGGCACAAATCATTAAAAAATGGAAAAGGAAAAACAGGTCAATCAAGCAAAAGAAAAAAACCTAAATGCACATATACCTTGAAATGTAATTCAACATATATGATAAAACTGACAATTACAGGAAGAGATTAAGAAATCAGTAGAGTTGGGATACTTCTGGGCAAGATGGTAGTGTAGTCAATGTGGCACTTGCCTCCTCTCACAACCACATCAAAATTACAACTAAACTATAGGACAACCGTTAGTTAGAACCACTTGAAATCTGGCTGGATAGAAGTCCTACAACTAGGGAATTAAAGGAAAAGCCACACTGAGACTGGTAGGAGGGGTGGTGATGCAGAACAGGCTGGCCCCACACATACATGGGGCAGATAAAAATTGGGAGGGATATGTAGGCTGCAGAAGTCCCCCCTGAGAAGTAAGGGGTCCCATTTTAGGGTTCTAGTGCCAAGAAGAGAAGTCAGCACAACTTCTGGCTGTAGAAACCAACAGAGAATGAGACAGAGGGAGGCTGAGGGCTACTGGAACCCCAGAAAGTTCCTCTTAAAGGGCCCACACATGGACTTACTCCAACTCACTGCCTCTAAGCTCCAACAGTGGGACAGCAGCTTAAAAGGCACCAAGGACATACTGGGAGGAACTGAATTGTCCAGCATCACGACAAGAGCTGGGGCGTCAGCTTTCTTCCAGACAGAAGTGTTGGAAGAAACAGAGGCTGCTGTTTCTCTGATGAGCCCTTCTCACAGAGCCAGCAGGCAGGGAGGTGCTTTATCTGAGACTCCATCAAGCTGGCTCACAGTGTTTGCCTACCCTGGTGATTCATCTGAGGCTCTGCTGCACCCACCTTTCAGCCCCACTCAATTTGTCTCCAGTGGATTTTCCATAAGAATGACCTGTCTAGGTTCATTTTTTAGGTTTTCATAAAAGCATCTCTCAAACAAGCAGCAGTTGGCTTCAGAGTGCTCTGTACTCTCATTAAGTGGTCTCAGGCTCGGCACTAGCAGCAGCCTGCCTGGGTTTGCAGCTTGGCCTCACCTGGGCACCTCCAAGCTCAGCACAAGTAGCAGCCATCTAGATCACTTTGTAGGTCATGCTGGGTGACCCAGGCAGAACAGGTGGCTGCCGACCTTGGCCTGCTCCTGCCAGGAAACCCCAGAGCCAGTGCACCCAATGGACAGCTTCAGACCATGTCAAAGCACCACCCAACCTCCTCCACGAGTGACACATTCAAGGGGTAAACTTAGTGGGTACCAGAGCTCCAATGAAGTAAGTCCAGCTCTGTAGGGTGGGTCCTTGTCCAGCTGATCCACTACAATGGTCAGAGGTCTATGGTCAGTGGTCACAATCAGTCCTTGCAGCTGACTGCTCTGTGTCAGCAGCAATCAAGCCCCAACTATATGAGGAGGGTGTATACAGCTCACATGATAGGTGCAACTTAAGTACCCAACTTGGGTGAAGGGGTACCATTGGGCCCTACAGGACACCTCCTACATTAGGCCACCCTATCAAGCCTGGGAGATGTAGCAGCTCTACTAATATGTCAAAACAAATTCAGGGAGGCTGCCAAAATGAGGAGACAAAGAAACACGTCCAAATGAAGGAATAGAACAAAACTCTAGAAAGAGAACTATACAAAATGGAGACTAACAATCTACCAGATGCGGAATTCAAAACACTGGTTATAAGGATGCTCAATGAAATTAGTGATAACCTCAACAGCATAAAAAAGGACCAGTCAGAAATGAAGGATACAGTGACTGAAATGAAGAATAATTTACAGGGGATCAGAAGTAGAGTAGATGAAGTAGAGAATCAAATCAGCAATTTGGAATATAAGGAAGGAAAAAACACCCAATCAGAACAGCAAAAAAGAAAACAGAATCCAAAAAAAATGAGGATCGTATAAGGAGTCTCTGGGACAACTTCAAGCACACCAACATCTGCATCATGGGGGTGCTGGAAGGAGAAGAGAGAGAGCAAGAAATTGTACACTTATTTGAAAAAAACAAGGACAGAAAACTTCTTTAACTTGGAGAAGGAAATAGACATAAAAGTCCAGGAAGCACAGAGAGTCCCAAATAAGATGATCTCAAAGAGGCCCACACCAAGATACATCATCATTAAAATGCAAAAGGTTAAAGACAAAGAGGGAAATTTAAAAGCAACAAGAGAAAAGCAGTTAGTTACCTACAAGGGAGCTTCCATAAACTGTCAGTTGATTTCTCAACAGAAACTTCACAGGCTAGAGAGGGACTAGCAAGAAATAATCAAGGTGATAAAAAGCAAGGACCTACAACCAAGATTACTCTACCCAGCAAAGCTATCATTTAGAATTAAAGAAGGGATAAAGAGCTTTCCAGACAAGAAAAAGCTGAAGTTCATCATCACAAAACCAGTATTACAAGAAATGTTAAAAGGTCTTCTTTAAGAAGGGGAAGAAAAAATTTTAGAAATATGAACAATTAAATGTCAATAAATACATATCAACAATTGAATCTACAAAAAAACCCCACAAACAAATAAACAAGTAGAACAGAAACAGGCTTGTAGAGACAAATAACACTTGACAGTTGCCAGATACGAGAGAGAGAGAGATTGGGAAGATGTACAAATTAGTTGTTACAGAATAGTCATGGGGATCTAAAGCACAGCACAGGTAATAAAGACAATAATATTCTCATGAGTATGTATGGTGTCAAGTGGGTGTGAGATCTATCAAGATAATCACTTAGTAAGTTATATAATGTCCAATCACTGGGCTGTACACCTGAAACTAATATAATAATGTGTGTCAACTGTAACTGAAAAATAAAAATAATTTAAAAATGAAATGTAACAAAAATAAAAATAGAGTTGGTATTTTAACACATCTGTCAGTTACTGATAGATCAATCAAACCAAAATAAGCAAAAAGTTGATATTTTGAATAACAATATTAATATGCTTTGTCTAAGATCTCATGACAGATAATGAACTTTAAAGGACACACACACATTCTTTCAAGTACACAAAGAACAATTACTAAAATCTATCATGTGTTACGTTAAACATGAAACTTCAACAAATTTTAAAAAATTGGCATCATATTGGTGACTCAATCTTATTGCAATGAAATTAAAATAGGTATAGATAATAAAAAGTTATCTTTTAAAAATCCAGAATGTCTCTAGTGCTAAAAAATATTTAAGTGGAAAGAAAATGAATGCACCATATGAAAATTTAATTCCAGAGGAGGGAAAAATTTGAATAAGATGGGGAACAAAACAAAAACAGAACAACCTTAATAAGAAAATTTGATGGATTTACCACCTCAAATTAAAAGACAAAGAACACTGTGTACAAAGTTAACATGCGAATAACACACCCCGACTATAGAAAGACCTGCAAATTCTAGGAATTCGCACCTAGAATATAGAAAGAACTGCAAACCAGCAAGAAAAACAGAAAATCAAAAAATGGGCAAAAATGAACACAGGCCATTTACAAAGATAGAGAGAGACATTTCAAATAAAAGCCCGTGTCAATAAGCAGTCATGGGAAAATTAGTTCTGAGGAAAGAAGTTAAACAGCTAGATTACCCAGTCAAACAAACTGTCATCAAACCCATGAGTTCACCAACTAGCATTGAGACTCAAAGGCTAAGACGAAGCTTTGATTAGATAGCCAAACAGGCAGAATCAATTCCTGGCAGTTTTTACCCACCATAATTTCATAGATCATATAGGAAAGAAGGAAGGACTTCATACGTTTACAACTTCACCAATCTCAAGAACAGATTTATTAATGATGCTGTTTTGGTTGCCTAAGAACTGCTACTCATCAGTGCAATTTCATGTTCAACCTTCTAAAGTCCAAATTCCTGCTGCCTCTGAAATGCCACAATGCCAGATCACCACAACTCAGTCTTCCAGAAGTCTTCATGGCATACCTTAATTCACTGCCAGCCTGTTCGATGAGAGGTTGTAGAGGTCCTGCATATTTTGATGTAACAAGTTGATACAAGAGAAATGTAAGACTGGAACCTTCTATGTAACTTTTTACAGTCACCATATGGTTCAAGAACACTAGGAAGTTTTCTACACACTGTGATATATATACAAGTCACAAAGTATCTAGTCCGACAGCAAAGGCAGAGCCTTACGTCTCCAGGAGGTCTTCCGTATTTTAACACATGTCCTCATTACTCAAAAAAATGTAACTCTTGTATGGCGACTTCCTAGCAATCCCAGGGAAGCACCCATACTTCTGTGTTCTCAGCTAGGCTGTTACAGGCAGTTCTTGCAATAAATAACCTGGTGCAGTCAGAGCTGGATCAGCCACAAAGCGCCAGATGGCCTAGAGGCACCGGGACTCAGAAATGAGGACATCCAAGAAGTTCCCATGTTAATGCAGAAGAGTGAGCTATTATGGCTGGAGTCAAGGTGTTTCACAAGCATCTTTACACCTACATCTTAGGGTAAAGTTACCCTTAGATCAGCATGTAAAGAATGATGGAGTCACTAGTGCTTGTACATAAATGTTTACAAGTGTGGAAGAGCAGCATCTAACACAAATACTACAGACCATTGTCTCTAGCATTCTACCCAAGACGCACATTGTTGAAAAGTTGCTAAGAATCCGCATTCCATGCAGCTTGGAAGTTATTTGTAACTGATGGGAGAGGGAAGGGTGATAAGGATGACTGACTGACTCATGTATAAGCCGTGAAACATAAGTTATCTGCCCTTATGCTTGGTGTTTGCACAGTCATAAATTAATGTCTTATTGAGTTATGAATTACTGCATTCAATTAATAAATTAATTTGGTTAAATTAATATTTTAGAAGGTTATCTGCATGTTATTTTGACATGTCATGTAAAGGCACACCTTGAAACATTGCAGATTCAGCTCCAGACCGCTGCAGTAAAGCAAGTATCACCATACAGCGGGTCCACTTAGTGTGTAAATGGCATGCTGTCTGAACCATGATGTATTGTAAATGCCCTAATTAAGAATGCTTCAGTACAAAAAAATGCTAAACGCCTTCTGAGCCTATTGGAAAAGTGGCACTGATGGACTTGTGCTACACAGGACTGCCACAAGCCCGCGGAGCACGCTGAAGGGAGCACAGTGGAGCAGGACATGCCCGTGCCTGAGAATCAACGACTGAGGTGAGTGAAAATGTTGGCTCCCTCTTCCATCATTCAGCCCATTCGTTTATTCACGTAACAAACATTTGTTGAGCACTCTTTCAGGGGCTAGGGGCACGGTGGTAAAAAGGATGGACACCTCCTTCTAGGAGATTTGTTTTGTGTAAAGTCTACATGGCAGATTGGTAGATGTGATAATTCCATGTCCATCCTTTTGAGAGTAAAAAATAATAAATGTATGTGCCTTAACAAGCAGAGCTATCCAATCATCTACACTTACCAACTATTTCCCCTGATGTTTTGAAGTTATGCCTCCTGAAGATGTCTATCTTGGACCTACTTACATCTACTTAGATGTCTAATAGGCATCTTAAAACTAAAACATGGCCAAAACTCCATTCCAGGGTATTTTGCTTTCTAGTTCTTCTTGCTACATTACTCCCAAGATAAATGCATGGCTTGCTATCACACTTCTTTAAATCTCTAAACAAACATCACCTCCTACAGGAAGCCTTTCAGATCAGCCTATTTATATAGCACCATTCCTACCCTCCTGCCCAGATTGTATTCCCTATCCTCTTACCTGAGTTTCTACTTCTCCAAGACACTTATCACCAACTGACTTATTACATGTATCTGCTTACTGTCTGTCTCCCCAGCTAGAATACAGGATCCGTGAAGGCGGTCTTTGTTTCCTTCTGTCTCAGGGCATAGAGCAGTGTCTGGAAAGAGGTTGGAACTCAATCAACATTTGTCAAGTCAGAGACCGGATCTGTAAGTCACCTCTTCAAGGGCTCTATCCTTCTATCTCTCCGTCCACCTAGTTCCTGTGCCGCACACCACAGTAATTTGGGATCAGAATGGCGATTTTCGAGAGTAGTACAGAATAAGATTTTGGAATCACGGAAGTCCAACCTCGCAGTTCTAAGAGACTAGACAAGCTAATGCAGTCCCACTTCCCATTTTCTAGAGAGTGTGGCTTAGAGGGAAAAAGTGCGTTGACTGAGGCGAACACCTAAGAAGAGGCAGAAGCTCTGTGAGAGCCCAGGCCTCGAGCCTCTTCAGCCAGACACCTCCAACTGACCCTGAGGCTTTGCTTTTCCTTGGCTGCCCACAGCAGCCTAATCCTTCCTGGCATCATTTTTAAAAATGCCTCTGATAAAGATTACACACAGATAGAACTAGGAAAGAAGGACTGATTTTATAAATAAACCATTCGCATAGATATAATTTGATGGGGGGAAAAAGGAAAACATTTCTGGACACCTAACCTAAAACTTAATTTTATTTGCAAAATACTTAGTTTAAAACAAGGCATCATTTTAGAATACGGAAAAACTTAAATTTAAAATAGCATAAAAACAGTTATATTTTCAGAAATGAAAAAAAATCTGTGGTGGTAGGTCCACGAGAAATAATTATATAAATAAAGCAAAAAGCCTAGGAAAATAAATCAATTAAGGTATAATTTCATCCTGATGGTATAGATGCTATCACAGGTAAAATGAATTTAGTGTAAACACAGGAAATGATGTAAGGGTTTTCTATCAAAAGACAACACGGAAAGGAGGTTAAGTACCATGAGAGGCAGTAGACACAGTGCTTGCAACGTACTCTGCTGTTCAGACTTGCATCTAACATCCCTCTTAACAGGGAAAAGAACTTAACGTGTCATTGAACTTCTACAGGCCTCAACTTGTTGTCTGCAAAATAGAATTGAATAACTGTGGCCTATAATTGTTGTAAGAATCAAAATAGACCATAAATACAAATGATTTATACACTGTGGCATAGAATTCAAAATATTGTAGAATGGCACTAGTAAAGTTTTACTAACCCTAGTATATCATGAAAAATAATTTCTAAAAACTTTTTTAAATGTTTAACAAAAAATAATCTAAAATGCATCAAAATCATTTTTGTTGTTGGCCATTTGCTGAGATTTCCTAACCCTGGGAGTACTGGATGAATGTGGATGTTCCCTTAGCCCTAGCAACTCCGCACACTGCACGAACCGAAGCGGTCTGCTGCGCAGTCCGGCGGGAACCACACACTCTTTGTCCAAAACAATGAGAATGTCGGCATGTGGACGTGTCTACTGCCAATGCCAACCCTGTGCACCTCAAGACACTTTTTTTACCATGAAGATTTATGAAAGAACATGGCATCCACTTCCTGATTACCTCAAGGCCCCGAGTGGAGAGCAGGGTGAACAAGCAGACTGGTAGAAGGGGACAGAGAGGTCTCAGAGACGGATCACACAGATCGCACCTGGCTGCTGCTGCACGGGTCCAGGACTACGCCATGTGGGAACCCACGGGTGCCAGGTTGCGGTCGCTCACCTGCACCAGTTTTTCTTGAGCGCCACCCTTGCCAAATGGGCATTACATCCTACATGTGCTTTCATGCATGACACTTCAATGTTCTCTGAGGGCCTACCCTGGGCTAGCCTCAGGGCCAGAGACTGAGAAAGCTAACAGCACTCATGAGAACATTATCTTCAGCAAAGCCAAAGTCCTTTGAAGCAATCATAGAAACTTAGAAGAAATGCAGTTACCGATTCACTCTAAGTGTGACTACCAGTTCATTCCTGAAATAGAAAGTGTGTGTGTGTGTGTGTACTGGGAAGAGATGGGCAGCTTGGGGGTTGGCAGCAGGAAGAGAGAAAGGAAGAAGGAAGGGCAAATAGAGCTAAAATTCTTACACTCTGAAAAAGGGTGTTTTGCTCAATCCTCCAGACTTCGGATTTCTAGGCTGGTGCAATGGGCCTCTCTGAACAATCAGTGACTTCGAGTTCTCATATACAGACCATCATATATTTACTCGGGTTGAGCTATTTAACTACATATGCTCTAATTTTTACTCCTACAGAATATACTTTTAACTTTTTATTCTCAGGGTTAAAAGACAACTCTTTCTTCACAATTACATGTTTATATATTGATATATTACATTTGTTTAAGATTTAATTAATTTATTTTTAGATAGAAGGGAAGGGAAAGAGAGAGGGAGAGAAACATCAATGTGTGGTTGCCTCTTGCGCACCCCGCACTGGAGACCTGGCCTGCAACCCAGGCATGTGCCCTGACTGGGAATCGAACTAGTGACCCTTTGGTTCGCAGGCCCATGCTGAATCCACTAAGCTACACCAGCCAGGACTGATGTATTACACTTTTACCCAGTTACCTACCATGTAAGGAAGTAAGAGATTTAAAATAGAAGCATTGGAATGGCATAACACAAATATTTCCCTGACTTCGGTACCATGTCAAAGTAGAAATTCTTGGGTCATTCCTTATTAATTAAATGCCCACAACTTATATATGTCACCTCCCAGAGCTAGGGGGAAAATGCAAAAACTTTTCCTAGAAAATCCTTCTTTCCAAGATTGGGGTGATTTTGAGCCACAAACTTTAAAATAAAGTCCTCTTCCTCTCCTCTGATTAATACTTCTAAACAATGGACAGGAACATGCACTTCACAAATCCCACCTGGGCATAACCTTACCTGCATCTCTTGACAAAAGGAAGCCAGTGGCCCGAAGAGAATCTGACATTGCTCGTCAGCGGTGTATGTCATCCCCGGCAACTTGGAGGGGACCATGACGGAGTTGACACTCTGGGGATTTGTCTGCAGCAGGCAGTTACTGGCCTTTGACCTGGCAATACGCAGATACATGCGAAATTTTGAATTTAGTGTAAAAAGCTATCACTAGCATGCAACAGGAAATATTTCATAACATGAAAAATATGTTATTTATAAGCATTTTTATTTAATGTTATAGGAATTATTCTATATATGAGAATCATTTATTTATAATTCTTTAAGATAATCCTAATAGTAATAATAGTAATCTTCAAGCTAATAGAACTTTTTGGTTTATAAAGGTTTTTCATATGGATTAACTCAGCTAATCTACATAACTGTGAGGGGACTTACTATTTTACACATGTATAAGATGAAAAAAACTCAGACTCAGAAATTAAACATATGAAGGTAAAAAATCAACTGCATTCAGGGATTTAAAGTATCTATGGAAAGCATTCTCTAGTGTTTATTCATTGTAAGAATATGTACTCGACATTGTAGCACAATTCCCACTTATGAGGTGACATTTAATTTTATCACAGTTCTGATTCGTGTGCAGGCAGGCCGACCACGTCACACACGCTCCCCAGAAACTCATCAGGCCCACAGAGGGCTGCTGCCCCAGGGAGGCGCTGCCCTCGCAGGACCGGCAGGTGCTGCTGGCCACGCTGTCCCCATGGAGAGAGGGCAGAGAATAGATTGTATGTCTTTCAGAAAGCGCTGTGGTAACATAATAAATGTTTTGTTTTAGTACATTTTAATATTCATTTAGCAGAAAAATGGGCTTTCCAACTTAAATGGTATGTAAAAATGAATGAAGTGTAGCTATGCCGTGAAAGTAGCAAGCTTGGTGGGTGTACGTCTCTTACTTAGACTTTTGGGCACTTCAAGCAACTCTCTCCTTCTCACTCACTCCTCCCACCAGCCACTCCTTCTATGGCCAAAGGAATAACTAAGGAACACAGGCTTTAAAATGAAAAGTAAAACAATAATGTTTTGCATTGCTTCTTTCCAACCAGGCAGAAGCTAAGTGTTATTGCTGTTGAAGGTGGAAAGGAAGAGAATGGAGGATTATTTGCAATGATGAAAACTACGCAGTAATGAAAAAAGAGCCAGAACTTAGAAGTGTCACAATGAAAAGGCGGAGCTTTTGTCAAAGAGGTTCTTCATAATGACAAAAGACGTGCTGAGTGATGAGCAACAAGAATGGTTGCGCTGCAAAATTCTAAAGAGGCAGTTAGAGACTGGGATTTTTAAAACCCTTAATATTTTTCAACATCACAAATCATCTTGCCCAAGTTTTAAATGTGCAGATGTGGAAACTCAGAAGCAGATGGGTTACTATGGCCCAGTTCACATAGTGAGTCCGTGGAAAAGCCCAAAATGGAACCCAGAGCCTTGATGCCCCACTGGGCATCCTTCCGCTCAGCCACACCACCTGCGAGGGTTGGCTGAGGAAGTGGGGGTGCAGACACTCATGACCCAGCAACAGGAGGTGAACTCAGTACCTTAGAAATCTCTCCAAATCTTCCTTGCTACATTGGGACCAGGAAACATCACCGAGATTTTGTCCTTTAATCCATTCACCAGACATGATATGAAGACCATCTGCACACGACGGGTGGTCATTGTCATGACTGATGCCCATGCTGATTCAAAACAGAGTTAAAGTGTTAGTTACATCAGAAAGTGTTTTTCAGCTTTTTATAACTGCAATTAAATAACAGCTGAATATTTAATGAAAGAGGAATCAGTTTTAAAGGTCAAAATAAAATGCGATTTCAGATTGCTTTATTTTAAAATTTTTATCAAGATGAAAGGTGAATATTTTTATTTATGAAAAACATTTTCCCAATCTAGTAATGTGTTTAGTTCACCTATATCAAAATGATCTACAGATAGAGTTTTCACCCAGTAGTGTGTGAACCACATAGAAATAGTAAGTTTCTATTTGACCACATAAGATTCTTGCTCTTGAATGTAGATTCTTTACTCATACATTAGGTCAAATACAAAACCACATTAAATTATTTTTTCCCCATGTGGTGCATCGGACCGCAGTCTTCCACTCATCAGATGACATAAACTGTCCCCGGGAAGCCTTCCCACTCACGGCCACCTTTATTTTTCTATCGCATCCTGAATCTGTTCAGTTGGAATGCCATTCTAAAGACTGGACTTCAGATGCACTGAAAGAGTGTCTACAGACCGTGCTCACTGTTTTCTCTTCCAAACCTCCGCTTGCCCTTGTCCTCTCACTCTCCTCTTCATGCCTTCACCAGCCACCCATTCTGCCAATTCAAGGATCTTCAGGTCCTCCGCTAGTCCTTCCTTTCTCAAAGGATCCCCCGGGCTCTTTTACATACTAAGGGTTAGGAGCAGGTCCTGCCAATTCTACTTCACCAGTATTTCGCTCAACTGTCACCTCTTCTTAACTCCTTCGGTTACTGTTGAAGAGAACCACAGAATATTTCGTTTTGACAACTCCTGTGGCCTTCTAACTGGGTTCTGCACCTCCAGTCTTGACCAGCATCGTCCCTGCCCTCCCTCCCCTGCCCGAGGAGGTCTGCTGAAGACTCGACTGGACAGCCGCCCCTCTGCTTTCCCGTGACCCGCAGGGCACCTTCCAGCTCCTTGGCACGGTGCACGGCATCTTCACCTTCTCCTAAGACAGCACTTTCTTTCCAGCAATACTGAAGCGCTTCCAGTTTCCCAACTGTCACATTGTTTCTCATTCTCTTGTAATCACTAGTTACTTAGCATTTTCTATGTGTCACACATCACACAGAGGAACTTGAAAGTTGGAGTTAAACAGTTCTGTGATATAGGAACGACCCTAGCACCCACTGGGCTGGTGAGAAGTGACCCTCCCAAGACCATGCAGTGTGAAAGTGGAAAGTGGCAGTGCTGGAGCCGAGGTGGCTGGCTCTAGAGTCACGTGACTGACCATTACACACTGGACATCTGTGAATTCCATTCCAGCCCCTGCTCTGTCCAAAGCACCCTTCCTTCAACATCTTCGCCAAGAGAAATGCTATGGAATCCTCACAGAAACCACCCTGAGGAGGTTCACTAACCCCCACCACCCCTATGTGGACTGCCTCTTTTTCCCACCATGAGAGCCTGCAAACAGCATTGTTAGGGTGTTTTCTACAATGTATTAATATTATATATTTTTATTTTTGCCTTTTTCTGCCATTTCTTGAGGACAGGGACTTACTCATCTCCCTGAGGTCCTGACATATTGGGATCATACCCTATAAACCACGCTTAAATGCCAAGCCAAGTCACCAGGTAGAGTCACTTCTATTTCAGAAAGAAATTCGTATAACCTCTTATGAACTCTCGTAATCAGGCCATTAAAATAACTGTGAGCGAGGGTTAGTAACGAAGGAGCAGAAAGAGGGACGTTTGGCCTCCTACGTGCGAAGTTGGAGAGGACGGCAGGAGAGTCAGGTGCTCCCTTCTCTCACCGCGCAGTGACCTGCACAATGAACAAAATAGTCCCTCATAACAAAGAGCCGTGAGTAACAAGAAGAATGTAGTGTACTCTAAAACACTGATCAAAGAACGATTACAGAAGCTGCTAAGGAAAACCACAAGTTGAATGCATTTCCTCAAATAAAAATAAAACTTCTCAAGACTATCGAACTACATTTTCATTAAGATAAATTAAAATTTTAAATCAAAATGATTATATTTAATATGTTTGAAAGGAGAAAATTATATAGAGGGGATTTATTAATGCACAAGAGTAGTAAGTAACAACTTTGCTGTGTCCCCTAGCTTTGAAAACTATGAAAATTATGGTCTAAGTAAAACTATAAATACTTTACTGAATATTTTTCACTTTTAGTGTTAGAAAAATTTAGCTATAAGATGAATCATGCTTATCTTTCCTAGTCTAATGAATGCCTTTAAATGGGGCCTATATGCACACACATTAACAGAATGACTGACAGAAAGAATAAGAAAGTAGGTGTTTTCATACATTGAAGATAAAGAGGAAAAATGAGAGATGGCATCAGAAGGTATGGACCAGTTCAGTTTCTAAGGGCAGAATGGAAAACCCTGGAGTTAGAAAGAGATTTGAATGGTGCACCTCCTTACTCAGGTGAACAGAGTCAAATAATAAAGAAATGAATGTGCCTCGGTTTCCTCATCTGTTAAAATGCTTTCCTCACTGGCTGCAGTCTGCACCAGCATGGTGTGAAATGCCTGGCACGGGGCTGGAAGAGGTAGGAGCTCATAGCTGGTCTTTCTATGGGTGCCATAAATCAGAGAATTCTCTACTCTTGTTTTAATTTGTCAAAAAATAAAGCGGTAATATCATTAAAGGCAATCTGGTGCATTTGCTGACTTTGGTGAAAGTTGTGCACTTAAGGAAAACCGAGGATATCATAATGGCAAGAATTTACTTTGTCCAGACGTTAAATTGGAATCAGAAATTGTAAATAGGGCACAGTCTCCCGGGTGGAGGGAGGGGCCTTCCTGCTTTTCTGAGTGCTCAGCTGTGAGGCAGCCCTGCCAGTGGCTGCTTTGCCTCCTGCAGGGTCTCCCCCGAAGCACGGTAGGTCGCTGGGGGCCGCTCCCGCGCCAGGCACTTGCCCCGTGGAACCTGCTCAGCTCCTCCCTCTGCGGCGTGCCCCCTTTCAAACCACACACACAGACTCTGACTCTTGAAAGGCACTCGGTCTCTTTCAGAAATAATAAAACTTCTTAAATAATGAGTCCGTTCGAGAGGAGAGGAGGGATCGCTTCCAAGATTTAGCAATTTGGACACTTTCCCAAAGCAGTGTAATGTGATTTTCTAAATTGGGAATATTACAACTTCTCATCCAGATGAGCATTTTCTTTTTGGGATCATGATTCTCCTGTAAGAAATTAGCTACAGCCACGGAGAGAGACCTGGTGACTCAAGCATTGTTTACCTTTAGCTGAATTTTCCTAGAGCTATTTCACTCGCGACAGAAAAGATCCTTCTGTTGGGGCAAGCTCTCCACCACACATCTGCGACTATCATAGGGGGACCTTGCTTGGGCCTGATTCTACAGATTTGAAATAGAACGATTAATTGGGGGCCTTGATCTGTTCCAGGCACCGTGTAAATCATTCGCAGTGGTGACATCACTTACTCCCCACAAGATTCCCACAGTGTTCCCATTATCATGACTTTAGCTTACAGATGAGGGAGGCACTGGGGCTCCCGGCTCCCTGCGCAGCCTTGACTGAGACCCACGCACTCCGACGGTCAAGCCGGGAGGCCTCCAAACCACTGAACCCGCAGTGTTTCTCTCTCTGGTTCCAAACTCTCGATGGATGCAAGTGATTTATTGTTTTCTGAATAATTGCAAAGGCCTCCTCTCTGTTAGCAGAAACGCGCATGTAGTCCCACGCCGAAGCCGCGGGAGTGGGAAGCGTCCTCGGAGTAAGACATCAGCAGCGCCTCTCGGCTCGCTGTGCCACTGAGCTACATTTTAATAATCTCAGTTTAAATTCATTTTGACAAAGAGCCTTGGGCAAATAAACTCTCCACTAACATCGTACATGGTTGTCAAGTCAACTGAAAAAATATTTTTATCTTATAAAACTTCTCAACTTGTTTAAAAGTGCCTGCCAGGAAGTTTTGTGATATCCTCGGAAAGCTGGAGAAGCATTTGGATTTTGGAGATAGTCCCTTTTGATGTTCAAAGAGTTACAGAAGAGAACATTTATGAATTCACTCACATTTTGGGGATAATTTTTAAAAAATCAGAATTTGTTAACAGCAGTATTTTAAAAGATCATTTTTTTTGTGCTGAACACATTAAACATTTTATCATGATACATAATTTCCCACTAAAAGACACATATTATATGAAAAAATCAATTAAAAGAGAAACTAACCATAACAATATTTAACTGGAAGTGGATTATATTTCCCAAAATGTCACTTAATTTCAGAAAATTCGGTGTCCACATCTGACCCGAAGTAACTCCACTGCTGTGTGCTCATGGAACAAAGCCTAGCATTAAGACATACAAGATATTTTCAATAGTTTTTTTATTTAAAATCATTTCAATTATTTTAATTTGCACGAAACAATTAAATGTGTACCTCTGTGATAATGCAAATCAAAAGGCAATGAGAAGCAAGTCAGCAAAGAGGTAAAAAACTGGAGGTTAAAAAAAGAGTAGAGGTACAAAAAGATTCTCTTTGACTTTGCTGTGCTTTACATGACAGGTTTATCTAGCAATTCAATGAACGAACACTCGTTGGGAACCCACTTTATGCTGGGCATTGTCCTAAAAGTGAGTAGGATCCAGTTTCCACCCTCGAGAAGTTCAGTACCCTCTGGGGTAGGAACTCTCCTTGTCCTCCTGCAGCGAATAAACTCCTGGATCCTGTCACTTCCACACGTCCTGAAACTCTCCCCTCCCCCGCCCCCATGTCTCCCGAAGTCGGCCCAGACCAGCGCAGGTTCTCCCCACTTCCAAGTTGTTGTAAGTCTGCCCCGCTGACCTCCTGCCCCTTAACTCTTTGCCTTGGTTTAATGACTTTAGTTTCTTATTGTAGGAGACTGTTCTGCGTGACGTGGGCCCAGCTCCCACTTGGAGATGCACAGGACCTATGCCCATGGATAGGTTCTCCCATGGGGAATTAAGCCTGCAATGTGCCTAGGCTGCTTTGAGTCTTGCTCTTGCTAAAAAACTCCCTCACCCTGAATTGAGAACATTTACTGCAAAGTAACTTCCTAAAATCCATGTTAAAACTTCCAAGGATGAGTGTAACTGGTTCAACCACTTTTTCCTTTTCATTTGCAAATGTCCCTCTTCTGTGATGTGATTAGCGGCACTGGCTCCTTTATTTTCTGTAAAAGGTAACCATGTAAAGTGAACCTGTGCATACTAAATGAGGACCGGCATGTAATGTGCTGAGAAACCCAATAAAGGCCTGTCACAGCAAGGGCCAAGGCTTTTGCTCCCCCTTGAGAGAAAAGCCATGCTGTCCCTTTTCCTCCACTGAACTCAGTAGTCTGTGTGAATGTCTCATTTCATCCATAATGATGCGGACACTGGCCAAATGAAATTAATCTTATAAATACATTAATACAAAAAAACCCCTAGTTTCCTAGGCAAAAATCTTTTAATTTTCCTACAGGCAATACTGAAAATAGGAACTATGTGCCTCAGAATCGGAGAGCATGCTGATGCTGGTTAGTAAAAACAAGCAGATTCCTCAGCCCTATTCCAGCCGATGGCGAGAGAACATTCAGCAATAAGGCCTAAGAAACTGCATTTGAACACATTTTTGAGATAATTCTTACTTAAAATTCAGAGAACCAATGAACTTGTTATCTTGTTTTTCAAATGATCTGTACTCTGATTCCAATCTGATTTTCAGGTAATAGTTCATTCCAGCCTACCCTTTTATACGGGCCTTTCCTATCAGAACCCTTTCCCCAGTTTATCTGTATTTACAAATACAATTCAGTTGTAAGACCTTCTTCCTGTATAAAGGACTCTTCAAAAATTCTAGCATGTACGTCTCACAATCCTTAACTCCTTGACCCTTCAAATATATGGGATGTTGGATATATCGGAACTACCTCCTAGTTCTGTGAACTTTAAGTGATGGGCTCGTACATAAACCACCACCACCTAGAATTTAAGCGTTCAGAGAACAAGAATTGTCCTATTTTCTTTTTAATTCCTTGAATTGTTTAGTGTAATACCTTATTAAATAAATGCCCACAGACATATCAACTGATAGAGAATCATAGATGCAACCAAACACTCTGTAAATTTAATGGACAGTTGAAACCACTGCGGTCTCTCACTGACTTAGAGAAACCGCAGCCTGAGAAGTCTGCTGCAGCTCTGCTCAAGCAGGGCGGCTTGCCTCACTCGGAACACGCTTTTGCCAAGACATGTCAGAGAAGTGCAAACAGAAGGATAGTTCTGGTAAGGCTCTTCATTAGCTGGGGGAATTTTTCCCTCTTCTACCTTCCTCACTACAACATCCAAACCCACATTTGGACAGACTGGCGTGGGAGTGCAGCCACATCTGCATGGGCTGAAGTCCCATTATCATGATTAACTTCGGCAAACTTCTTATTACTCTAATTGGTACCATTGTCCACATAAAAAAAATAATACAAAAGCGATGTTATGTTAGTGGTCTATAAGAAATAAGCACACTTCCTGCCAATCCAATGAGGTTCGGGAGAATGTGAAATCACTGCTTCGACAAACTGAGAGATGTACGGCCATGGAGGCTGAAAATCTCCTTTCACAATAAAGCGTTCATAAAACATTATGATATGACTGACTACTATCCATTCACTCCGCCTTGAGTCAACCACTGCACCATGAGATTAGGGCATCACTGACCTACTAAGGAACCTTGAAGGGAAAACTTATCCAAATTTCAGGGATGAAGCAAATGAGTTCAGCAGGTTGACTTGCCTAAAGTTCATTCAGTGAGCAGCTGGCACAACGAGGATTCAGGTCCAAAGCCACACGTCCCTGATATGCTTTCTCTCCATCTGCCCACTGAGTAGTTTCTAACCTTAACCAAGGCACGTGAGTTAGAAGATACTCATGACTTCTGCTCCAGGTAATTCTGAAGCGTTCGATGTGGGCACAGGAAATTTACACGTAGCTATCACCAATTTTAGTGGGCAAAGGAGCATTCGTAACAGAGTAACTGGGTTTGAACATTTTAAGGAGTTCTAGAGGTCAGTGCATATTTATTCTCATCTACTTACAGCAACCCATTATCCCTTCACACTTTCCCGCCCCAGCAGTCTAGGAGAGGATTTATTTGCCTTTTTCTTCATTTCTTGCTTGTTTCTTACTGTTTCTCCACTCTCCCTCTAGAATATGTCTTCTTGTTCTTCTAGTAGATCTACTCATACACATCAATGATGAATAAAAGGCAAATATTTTATTTCTTCTAAGAAGGACTCCTCCAGCAAGCTGAGATGAGCCAAATTTATGTTTTACAGGGTGCCTCCTGGGGCACCTGCTGGCTTCTTATTGAAGTAGCAGAATTTTAGATTAAATGGTCGTATTGCTAAACTGCTGGATTTGGCCCATCCAAGTCCATGACTTCAGGACTTGCGTGAAATCATCAGATATGACTGTAGCGAGACTTCAAAGTAGACTCATCGTAACTGACATATAATTTAACTATTTTATTTCCACATAATCTATTTTATACAGGAATTCAAAATATCATGTGCCAAAAAGGAAAACTATTTTACCATAGTTATGTTTATATAGTCATTTTCTTTTACTCAGTCAAGGCAATTGCATCTTTAACCCAACTAATTCCTCTTCTCTGCCTCTAGAACTCAATTGCCTTCTACTCTGTGTCTCAAGATGACTGTCCAACAGATAAGTATTTTGCACAATAAATGCTTATTCATTCATACAAGAAATGTCTGAGTGCCTATCATATACAACGCACTCAACTTCACATTGTGGGGAAATGTATTAGACAGAAATCTTACTTTCAGAGAGATTGCAATCCAATAGGGTGTGTGTATGTGTGTGTGTGTGTGTGAAAATATCAGTAAAAATCAGTACATATTAGAGATTACTTTGTCTTATATGTTGCAAATACTCTCACTGTTGTAGTTTTCTGATTGATATTTAATTTTGGGGTGTTCATTTTATGTGACTTCTTACATATTTATAGACTTCGTATATAGAATAATAGACGTTCCCTATTAAAAGACTAGAAAAGAAGAAAAAACAACAAACGAAACAAAATCTCAATGCACAAATCATTTTGGTGTGTTCTGGTATAATGTCTAAGGTACAGAATCGGATTCCTATTACTTTTGTTACTGAGTAATCCCTTTCCTTCCACTGATTGGAGGTGCAGCTCCTGGTGTACACTGTATTCCCGCAGCATCTCCTGGTTATGAATGGAATTCTTCCATTGCTCTGTCTGCATATTCAAGCACCAGAACAAACTGCTTTATCTACTGTGAAATGTAATAATATCTGATAGCATTCACTCTCCCCTTCATAGTTTCTTCACTCTCTTCCTCAGGGTTTCTTTTTTTTTTAACAAGGAATTTCTTATGTTGATTTTTCCATATGGACTCTATAATCAGCATGTCTAATAAAAAAAGAAATAAAAATTCTACTGGTATTTTTGGGCAGATCACATTACATTTATATATAGATAACTGTCATTTTATAATATTGACTGTTCTTATTCCAAACCAGGAAATGTCTTTCTATTTATTTAAACCACTTTTATGACTCTCTATGTAGTTATAAATTCTTCTTTTTATAAGTTTTGTACATTCCTTTGTAAGTATATTCCTACATATTTTATCTTTTAAATTTTTCTTTTGTTTAATTTTTTGCTATCTTTGATATACATTTTCTCTTCATAGTTTAGAAACAGTTGTTGCTTATGTATTAGAATGCAAAATTTTTCATATAGTTTTGTAACAGGCCAATAAAAACTTTTATTGTCATAATAGATATTTTTTAGATGTCTTCAGTTTTCTAATTACACAAATAATGCTCATCTTGCCACTCCTTCCTAGTTTTATTTTCACTTGAAAATTATGAAATATTTTCATTAAAAAATTGTGTTATGTGTCTATGCACATGAGAGATGAGTCTGTATGTGTGTTACATAGTCTAATGCAATTTAGCACTAGAGGAAACATCACAGAAAGAAGGAACTGGAACGAGACCAGATCTGAGATCTGTGTCAGATGTGTCTGTCACACCCCATTCCTCTGCCCTCCAAAAAAAGGCACTTGGAAGTGTGCTGCTTCAGACGTCATTTCAGTCCCGAAGTCCTAAAGACGGACTCACACGCTTTCGCTGAAAAGTGTTATCTGTGACCTGTCAACTTCTATTTTATCCAGAATTGATTTTTAGAAATTATGTGAAGACATAGCTATGTACTTCATTGTTATACTTGTGAGAAACCAAACACATCACCACGTTTTCCTGAGTAGTCAACTTTCTCTGTGGGCACGCAATGACACGGCAGGCAGACATCCGGTTTCCACGTGGGCACGGGCCTATTTATGACTCCGTATTTTACCCTTCTGGTCGGTCTGTGCCTGCAAATGTGTCAAAATGCCTCAGCCACTATGGTTTCATAACAGGTCTGGATCTCTGTTAAAGTAAGATTCCCACATCACTCCCCCGACACCTTCCTCTGTCTTCGCTTCCAGCTTCATCTCTTCCTGCTCCAAGAATATTTTTGCTATTTTTAACAACTGGCATCTATATATAAATTTTGGAAATACTTTGCCAACTTCCATAAGAGAAGCTGTGATGGTACATTTATTGAAATTTCCACAAACATCTAAATCATTTATAGCAGAATTGGCATCTACAAGATACTGCATGTATTTATAAACATGGTATATTTTTATTGAAAAAGGCTTAATTTAATGCATTTCAGTAGGGGCATAAACTTTCTTGTATTTTGCTGGATTTATTCCTAAGTACTTTGTGTTTTCTATTGCTACATTAAATAGTATTTTTAAATGATATTTTGTATTTTCTATTGACATTGGATTTTTGTATATTTGTCTTATATCTAATAATAGTACTAAACACATCAAATTAATTCCATACTCTTTTGTACATTCTATCATGTTTTTATGTAGGCCATCATATCACATCATTTGCATTTTAAAATAGCTTTGCATTCCATTTTCATCCTACACCTTTTGTTTTTTCTGTCATGCTGTAGTTCTTTGGACTCCCAGTATACAGTAGAAGCAGGTGTAGTGAGATCCTTGTTTATTTCTTAATTTTGTAGAGGAAATTTCTAATATTTCACCATTAAGAATTATATTTCCCATAGATTTTGGTAAATATGCTATCTATATTTTGGTAAAACTCCTTATCTAATCAGGGACCACATTTTGAATAATAAGATCATTTACTGAGCAGTTACTGAGAAAATCAAATTTAATGGTGAGAACTTTATTATATACACTAATGTAGATTCTAGAGATTAAATGGCTAGAGAGAAAGAAGAGAGAGCACAAACAAAAGACAGGAGAAAATAGAAAACAACTGGACAAAAATGTGTTTCCCTAATTTTAGAATGAGGAAGCTCTTCTAATTGCAAAATGCTATAGAAGAAATAGTGAAAGAAAATATAAAATTTGACTACTAAAAAATACCTGTAAGTCAAAAACATTTAAAAACAATATTGAATTAACAAAGAGAAAATATTAACAATACATTTTATCAAAAATTGCATCCTTAATATCAAACAAAAGATCTCCTGAAAAAATAATCTCTGTCAGTTTCAGTTTCATCACCTATAAAAAGATGATGATAACAACTTAGCTCAAGATTACCATGTGATTGGGTTGGATATGAATACACAATATTTAGTGCACTGCCTGCTGATAAAAGGTATCATTATTCTTGCTAGATAGCCTTTAGCAACCTAACAAATATATTTTGAAGACTTCAAAAATATTGCATAATTGTGCAGTACAGAGTTAACTCCACAAGTTTGAGTGGTCCAAAACTTGCACAATTCAAAGAAAGGTCAGGTCCTTGCTTGGCCCCTGGAAGGTAACATTTAAGCCTGTGGAATATCCTGCCTGGTAAGAGCATCTTTGCTTACCTGGTCAGTTAATACTAACCATGTGATTAGGGATGGGAGGAACTTGGGCCAGCCTGGTCTGAGGGGGATGGAGACTGAAGGTCTGCCTTGTGGGTGGTCAGCCATTACCATGTGACCAAACTCTAGTAAAAACCCTGGATATCAATGCTTGGGTCAGCTTCTCTGGTTGGCAACACTCTGTGCATGTTTTCACTTGTTGTCGAGAAAACAAAGCACTATGTGCACAACCACTTGAAAGGACAGGTAGAAGCTTGTGCCGGGCGTCTTCCAGCTCTGTGCCTTTTTCCTTTGTTGATTTTAATCTACATCTTTTCATTATAATGAACCATTATTATGAGTAAAACAGCTCTGCTGAGTTTTATGAGTCCTTTTAGCAAATCATGGACCTCAAGGTGATCTCAGGGACATTGTCCTCAAACACTATAATCTAACCACAATTAATACATTAATACTAAATTATGACTTGAAATCAAAGGAAAATCTTTCTCCAACAAATTGCTGCTCACAAAGATCACATAAAACATACAAAATGTGGTGAATGTGTTATGTATGCATTCAATAAGTCAAATTCATGAATAATAAGTTATTTTTACTTATAAAAATGATGTTATAGTTTTCATCACAGTGAATTGATGAAAGTTCTCATTCATGTTTCATAGAATAAAAACACTCAATATCAATGAAAATATTCCATTCTCAAAATTTTTGGTTACAAGAAAAATAATCACTCCCCTGACCTATTGTTTAAAAAGAAAGATAATTTTAAAAGGGATACATAAATGGTATAAATCATTTATTTCTCCTGTCTTACTAAGACTCTAAATCACATTTGTAATATAACTATATTAAGATTTTTTTAAACTGATAATTTCTGAAGAGAAAAATTTAATACATTTTTGCTGACATTATTTAAGATTCCTTTGTAATAGTAAAAGAATTTTTTTGCTCTCTTCAATTACTCAAATTCTCATCCTTAAGGGTTACTTTTAATTATTGGGTAGCCCACATCAATTTTTCCCACATCGATTTTTCCAGCTATATGTGCTGTTGCTCTGGGAAATTCTAGAAATCAAATTCAAGCCAACTAACAAATGTGCTTGTCCCAGTTCAATTTAGAAACACTACATGTATGATTATAAAGATATTCTTGAATTGACAAGTGTAAATAAAATCATTCTGCAGAATTATATGGAAAGAAGCTATAAACAAAAAAGAAAATAAAAAAAGAAAGAAAAAACCCCCCAAATTTAATAGTTTTACTTAAATAGCTGACTCTTAATTATACCCTAATTAAAAGAGATCTGTATTTTTTCCCATTTTCTGATTAATGCCATAAGCATTTAGTAATCTTTTTTCTCTTCAAAACAGATAGATGATAGATAGATAGATAGATAGATAGATATACAGATAGATAGATATTGTTTTTAAATGTTCAACACTGGCAACATCTAAAAAAGGAGCTATGTTGGTATGTGTGTACACAGGTTTCATACATATAATTATCTAACATCTATGAAAACTTTCCCTACTTGAGAGGCTATGTATTTATGTTCATTTGAAAATTTTCTTCTTCCTACATATGTCTTTCTTTCTTTCTATTTTTAAAATTCTTTTTAAATTAAATTTATCTGGGTGAAATTGGTTAATAGGATTATATAGGTTTGGGGTGTTCATTTCTATAATATATGACACATACGTGGCATCGTGTGTCAACCACCCAAAATGAAATCTTCTTCCATCACCATGCATTTGACCTTCTTCACACTTGACCCTCCCTGCTGGTCTAGCAGCTTGGATTTGGGGTTTTCAACTCCTTTTTTTTCCATTGTGCTTTATGTCTGACATTGAATTTACCCAAATGAACTTCATCCTCTTTGTTTGCTCTTTGTAAATATACCACGATTCTCAATGCTTGTGTCTACCAATCTCTAGCATCAAAAAACCCCCAAAACACTAGTCTCTAATTTCAAGATGAATACTGACTGCTACTACTAAGAACTTTTAGCAACTAAGTAGCTCAATGTACAATGCATCACATGTCCCGGTCTTCATCCATCAGGCATTGCACGTACTTTTGGTATATCTCTGTTGACTTTGGGTACCATTCTATAAAAGACAGATAAAATAATATTTCACTACCATTTTAGCCATTCCAACCTGAGTTCCTAGTCATAAAGCAATGTTTCTACTGCATAAAGTTAAAGTGGCCTTCCCTTAAATCATATTATTCAGTCATTTTTTTCAGTAGTTGTATGAGTAGGTTCTTGATCCAGACTTTACATGTTAATAAAGTAACATGGATTGTGGTTCATTCCTTTAGTGTTTCAATTAGTGTTCAATTAGTGTTTTTTCTAGTGTTATTTGTATTTAAGAATACAAGTGAATAAAGTAACTTCACACATCCATTTTTAAAAAGTAAAACAACTTTTTAAAGTGAACCTTATATTATTTAGGGGACTTGAGAAAATTACTTAACATCTGTTGCTTAAAAATGTACAGACTGCTTATACATCAAGCTGTTAATGCCTAGCTAAATAGTGGAAATTATAATTATTCAGACATTTGTATTTAATGTATAAAATTATATTTATGATTAATTTGCATTTACTGCATTAACATTTTTTAGTGGTAACATTTTTCTTGCCTTCATACCTTTTTCTCCACATTTTTCATTCTAAGGATGCACATGGTTTTTCCTGGTATGATGAAACTAATATATCTTTAAATTATAAAAATGGAATTAAGGTTCTAAATCCCACCATTTATGGGGTCCAACGCCGAACGAGGTTATTGTATTGCAAACTACCCCTGCAGGATGATGACTTTAAAGTGTACTTACTTTCTTTTTGTTTCTTTATTTTTTCGAGTAACAGACTTGCATTCTAGAGCACTCAGTTAAAGACTCAAAGCCTGCATGGGAGAAAATGACAGTATATCTACATATTTACGTAGGGACATCGAAAATCAATCACTGCTGGGACTGTCTTATTTCTTGGACTAGGTTATGGACACATGGGTATATTCAATTTTTATAATTCGCTGAGTTGCGTCATTATGACTTGATTATTTTCCTGTACTTCATTTACCTGAATAAAAAGGTTTTTTTTACTCAAACACTCTTATATGCTGTATAAGTTGTCCTCTAAGCTTGCTCACAGAGATCAGACTTAACTCCGCTCCTTGTCTCGAGTCCAGGCACACGACATGAATGACGGGAGCGGGTGTCTGGGGCGGGGCCCAGCCCACGGGGGGCTGATGCTGCTCAGCTCGGAGGAGTGGTCGCCATGTGGGACTGTGTGTCTAGTGCTGCCAGGTGTGCAAATTTGAATTTTTATGTCAAATTTATACTTTTTAATGTTGGTAACTCACTCCATTTTTTAGACACCGCTGGCCGAACTAAATATGTCTTTGGCCAAAGAAGCCTCCATTATGATCCCCTCCCTGAGAAGAACCTCTCTAAATCCGAGTCCAGTCAAAATACTTCTCGTTTGTACGACTGATCGCGCTACCGGGCAGGGAGATCTGCAGTCAACATTCATCTGATTCGCTGACTCACGCTATTTCTGCTCTCATAGGCTGCCTCTGAATATGTGCGTAGATCTTTTGTCATTTGAATCCAAAGACAACCTGGTAACACAGGTATTATCCCTATTTTGATGATGAGTTATGTAGGACCCAAAGGTAGCAAACAGATAATGAAGACATTCAGAACAGCATGACTTGCGTTAGAAGAATTGAGGTCAGATCCTCCCTCAACATTTACTATTTTTATAACTCTGAGAAGGTAAATTAACTTCCCTGTACTGTACTGCAGTTTTCTCCTGCTGTAAGATGGGCACTCTAAGAGTACTACCTCGCCAGAGTCTTGTAAAGGTATATAAAGCATGTAGAAATGTGCCTACCACAGAGTAAGTGCTATATAAGTATTGCTATCACTATTTATTGCTATTATTAATATCATCTGTCAAATGAGATCCTTGCTTTCTGTAAGTTTTGAATGAACTAATTGATGTCAAGTGTTTAGATTGTGCCTGGGACATAGATAATGTTCCTCACTTGTTAAATGTGTATCTAGTTTAATTCTCTTTCAAACACATTAGTCCTAGACCATGCAAATTAAGTCCTTTACTTTGAGTTGGGTAGTAACAAGCACTGGCACTATTATAGGCTAAAAGTATTTAAACTTGTACTAAGTGTTTTCTTTTTTTAAAGATTTTATTTATTTATTTTTAGAGAGGGGAAGGAAGGAAGAGAGAGAGAGAGAGAGAGAGAGAGAGAGAGAGAGAGAGAGAGAGAGAGAGATCAATGTGTGATTGCCTTTCACAGGCCCTCCACTGGGGACCTGGCCTGCAACCCAGGCACATACCCTGACTGGGAATTGAACCAGTGATGCTTTGGTTCACAGGCCAGCACTCAATCCACTGAGCCACATCAGCTGGAGCAAATGTTTAATTCCTTAGAGGCTTAAGTAATACATGGCTTTGTAGTGTCACAAGTACTGTAAAGTTTATTTCACTTGAAGATGTGCAGTAATGTCAGTCCTGTGCCATGTAATGACTGTCCCACTGAGTATTTCAATAGTGTAATAAAATGCTGTTCACACTAGCAGGAATGCTTATATCAGAAGACATGTTAAATTTAGATGGTCTTCTCCTCCTCTTCTGGTTTCCCTAATTTTTAAAAAACTTGAGCTCAAAGAAAAAAAAAACATGTTCAGACAACTCAGTCAAATTGTAGCCATGTGCCAGTTTGCCAGCGTAGCTAGCACCGTTACTTACTTGTGACCCATTTCATGAGCAATCGTGAATGCTAGGTTCAGGCCGTTGTCTTCGGCAATGATGCATTTCCGCTTTTCACTGCACATTCCGCTCAAGTAAGCTATGCCTAGAAAACACAAACATTGATTGTCGTGTATCAGAATTAAAGTGCAAACACGCTAGGTACTAACAGAAGAAACAAAAATACGTCAGTGTCAAAATATGTTATCTAGCCTTTCTTTTAAAGATTTTACTTATTTATTTTTAGAGAGAGGTAAAGGGAAGGAGAAAGAGAGGGAGAAAAACATCAATGTGTGGTTGCCTCTCACATACCCTCAACCAGGGACTTGGCCCGCAATGCAGGCATGTGTCCTGACTGGGAATCGAACCAGTGAACCTTTGGTTCATAGACCAATGCTCAATCCACTGAGCCACACCAGCTAAGGATGATATCTAGCCTTTATAAATGGAAGTTTAGGGGTAAATGCATACATACAAGTCACTTAATAAACTGTTAATATTCCTTTCAATTTCATATTTTAGATGAAATTATTTTATCAATTATCTAATTCTCAAAAGGTGTACTGTAAGGATACATTTTATAATTACCACTTTTTATTGTCTTTTTAAGATAAATGATGAGTAGCAACTTAGAAATATAAATAAAAAGCAATGATTATGTTAAATATTTTTAATTCTTGTGAAGAAGCTATTATCAAAGAAATACCCTAAAATAAAATAAACTACATATAGGACATTCTTGTACTTACATTTATATTGAGTAAATAAATTTTGAAATTTAATTTGGTGAAATACCATTTTAATTAATAACTTGCTGAGATATTTGGAAAATTGAACATGTTTCTTCTGAAAATTCCTTGGCTAATAAGATGGCCTGACAGCAGAGTATATACTGAAATATTATTTAAGGTAAAACTTCAAGCAGGATATTTGATCCTTTGATTTAAATCATCAGTAAAGATGATAAGATCTGAAAACATTGATAACTTTTCAATCAAAGATTTATATACTATTTTACCAACTCGAATCTATCCCTGAATAAATATCATTTAACACAAGGGATTGAAATCTTTTAAGTGTAAGTTTTAACGTATTTTCAAATGACAAAAGTTATTAAAATAATGTCTAGTATTTACTGAATTCATTGTATAGTCTCTAATTCTCTTATCCTTATAAAATACATTTAATCTTATTTTATGAAAATATTAAGGCATGAACAGGCAAAATGACTTCCCAGAGATCACGTGACTACTAGATAGGACAGAACTGGGGTTGGACCCCAACCTTGAATCCATCAACCAGCTGGTGAGCTTTTGTTTCTGATAACGATTTGGTGCAGAGTCACCCCTGGTTAAAGATGACCAGCTCACTGCTTTTAAGTTTCCTCCTTTCTCCAGAAACTTAAACAATAATGGCATGAAATAATTAAATTGATATCAAAGAAGAATCGCTTTGCCTATATTTGGGAAAGATAGAAGACCCATGGAGGAAGATGAATTATCTAGTGGAGCCCAATGCCAGGAGAGGAGGATGTTAGGAGTGAGGTGGAAGCCCAGAGAGGCCCAGGAATGAGGCCCACCAGGTCCGAGGGGAGGCGCTGTGGGAGTGAGTGTTGAGAATGGAGATGAATGGGAGGTATATCTGAAACTCTACCACTCATTCAAACCTTTGTACTGAAGGTCAAGGCCTCATACTCACTGGTCTACCAGCAAAATGAGATCTATTCCTTCAGCAAAATATAGTATAAACATTATTTTAAAAATACAACTACAGAAACAGCTAAGAGATGAAATATACATATATGAGGGGAGACCCAAACACCCCAGATTTATCTGTAAAAAAGAAGTGTATTGAATTCTCACACATTTAAACTTCAGTCCCCTTCAAAGTACTCTACATGTGATACAATACACCTATCAACATGTCTTTTCTGCTCCTCAAAACAGTTGTTGAACTTGTCAAATTTGATGCCTTTTAGTGCTTCTGCTATTTTCGTTTCACCTGCTCCACACTGGCACAACGTTTCCCTTTGAGGACTTTTTTCATCCAGGAAAACAAACAAACAAAAAGTTGCTTGGGGTGAGATCAGGTGAATAGAGAGGGTAGGACACAGGGATCATGCCATTTTTGGTCAAAAGTAGTGTGGGCAAGTGCGCTCATACATCAGCCATCTTGAAATGGGCAAACATGTTGAGGGTCATCAAAACAAATTCACTGAAGCTGAATGCAGCCTCTCACAACAATCCAGCTGGTGGTGCACTGATACAGATGGGCTCCTAGAATACTCACCTCACGGGGGATGCCTGTACTGTAAGGGGCCTGCCTCCAGAAGATAATCCCAACTTTTCTGTGGGTCTCACATTGTATGTTAGAAAGCCCATCACCTAGGCTATGAGGGAATCAGCACAAAGCCCATCTTCCTGGGATGATGGGGACTCATGTCTCAAAACCTGTCTCCCCATCTCAGTGGAGGCAGAGCTGTTTGTAAGGAGGGAAAGTGGATCAGAACAAAGAGATCAAAGGAGAGGATTGAAAAACGCTCTCTGTGCAGATGAACATGGTTCATTCCGATACAATGGTCTGGTGTGTGTCTTCCTGGCTCAGTTGTCCCGGCTTCTGGTCATCCGGGCTCCATGGATAAAGGTCAGCAAATTTCCCAGAGCTGGGATGCTGGAAGGCCAGGGTCTGTATCTTTTGAAATAGTTCCTAGGATTCTTACACAAACGTGCTATGTATCCACCAGCTACACATTAGTCAGAGTCGGCACTTCCAGCAACAATGTCAAGGGAATACTGGGTGGTAACACTGTCCCACTTTTCCAGTACATCTCAGGGAAAAAGAGGGAATGTTATCTCATGCATGGGTCAAAGGTGGATGGGAGCTGAATAGTATTTTTTTTGGAAAAGAAACAAAAGTTTAGACTAGCAACTGAGAGAACTGGGAAGACCGCTGATTAAGTACTAGTGAACAACTTAATGTAAATTGATTAGAAAACAATGGTTCAGCAGAAGAGGAAGAACAGGAGCCCAGGGCAGCACCGATAAAGCCAGTTGCAAGTATCCAAACCTCATGGCTCAAAGAGAGAAGAGGAACATTTGGGTTAAACTTGGGCTGAGATTTTGTGGAGCAGGTGTAAGGAAGGATCAAAGGATGTAAGGGTTGGTAATAAAACTGAGAAGGAAAGAAGGAACAGGCTCTATGCTAGATCATAAAGAGGTAAGGTCAAATGGAGCCTGACAATTTGGAGTCCACAAACGTACTGGAGATTGTGATAAGAGTGTGGGATTCAGAGGCTGAAGATTTCAGAGGTGAAGTTTCAGGACACAATTAGGTATTGTCAGGAGAGTAAAGAAGGATAGAAGTAGAGGTCATCAAGACTGAGGGCAGAGAGCGATGCAGTGGTGTTGGTGGACTGAGTACGCAGACACGAAATTGCACCGGGTCACCGTGAACTCAGGAAGGTGGAAAAGGCGGCAGCATCCGAGGGACACGTGGGCAAGAATCAAGGAGATTGGTCAATTGCAGTGACAGTGAGAGATGAGATGTCAAGGTCAAGAGTTTCTGCTCATGCGAAGAGTTTCTACATGAGGACAGGAGGGATTTTGGCTCAGGAGCAGCAGTAGGAAGCAAGAAGGATGCCACAGATACTCAGCTTTGGTGTCTGCCTGGTGCCGGCCTTTGAAAAGGGGAAGAGAAAGAACAGGGATCTCAGGGCCTGGGTTCCTCACCAGGTTCTGGGAAATCAGCGACTACCGTGTGGTCAGGTAAAGTCCTATGGGGATAAATATTATAGTTCATAGTATATAAAAAATTTTATTTTATTATAAAATATAAATTTATATAAAATCATAGAAAATGTAATCCAAAAGTGATGTGTACATATTGACATAGTGGTATGGTTACAACTAAGTATTATAAATCTATACCACCGTGTTTTAATACAATAAAACTATTACGTAAATATGCAAATTTGCTAATTGCAGTTACCTTATGGGAAGAGATTATGGTTCATTTTTCCTCCTGCCTTCCCATTTCCCAAATTCATGTAAATGTTTATAATAGTTTTTTAATGACAAAGGGAAAGACATAAATATGATACTATGTCTATGAAATTTGTATAGTAATTAATAAAATTTCTTAGAGACCAGGGTGTGATTTAACAGCCAAAAAGGACGCTCTACTCCTATTCTTCTTTTATGTGACTCTTAAATTTGAATCTTTAACTAAGAGTCTGATACATTCTAATTTCATTGTTCTCACACTTGGAGTGCCAAGATTTGCACTCAGAAGTTAAGGAGAATGACTGCAGCCGTGGCTAATTTAAATGACTCGGGTTATTCTGTTTAAAAGCCCATGCTTTTCAGCTCCTTCCTAAAACCCACATGTTTCCTGTTCTAATGAAGGGCAGAGGTTAGAAGGAGAGAGGATTTAATACAGCTGTTATTTAAAGACATGTAATAGAGACCGTTTTCAAAGCACTCTTTCTGAGAATGGAACATTGAGCAGAAAACAGCACAACTGTGCAGAGGTAGTGCGTGAACAGGGGAAAGATAGTGCCAGAACCTGGGGTGGGTGGGTGTGGAGCCAGGGGTGGGAGCAGGCGAGGCTAGCTCCTGGTCAGTGCCCCACGTGAGGGAAGGGGGACACTCAGGGGCTTTGAGTGGAAGCAAACAGGTAGGAGGCTCACACCCCTCCTGCCTGCCTTCCCATGCCCCCAGGGTAGGGGGTGGGGTCTGTCCAACCTAGTGCCCGCACGAGGCAAGGCGGAGAAGAAAGGAAAGTGGGCATCTTGGGGCCAAACAGACCTGTTCGTGGCCACACGTGCCGCTGCCCCCTGCACCGTGGAGCGGGCGTGTCAGAGTGAGACGGGGCTCAGGCCTTTACGGCCAGTGGAGCCCTCCCAGGCCCCCTAATGGGAAGCCAGAAGTAAGAGTGGAGAAGGGACCCCCAAACCAGAAGCAGAGCGAGCAATTCAAAATAGCCTCTAATTTCTCACCTAAAAATCGAGCCATGCACCAGGAGTCGACAGAACCTCTCACATGAACACCAGCGCACAATCCAGTGACTCGCCTTATCGAGAAGATCGAAGACCCTAGAACCACACCGGATGCATGGCGCAGTAACGGCCTGATTGGGAACTGGGGTTGCTACGTGATCAGATGGATGCAGCCAGACAAAAGTAAGTCATCCAACTGCAGAACTGTCTCTTTTAACCCCTAGCTACACGCCTGAGTTCAAAATCCTTCTCTCCTGACACAAAAGCCTGGCACGGTCCTGGGTGAGTTATTGATGCCGTGACTGTGCGGTAAGAGCTACCTACCCGTGAGTTCTACCGTTACTTGAGGCCCTCATGGAACAAGTAACGTAACGTGACAAGTACCGAAGGCGCAAAGATATTTGCTACAAGCTGAGCGTGCCTTCAGGAGCACCAGCCACGCAAAGGCTCATTCTGAATTATGATCGGGACGCAGGGATGTACATAGGATATTACGGGGAAAATAAAAAGAGGCATCTGATATAAAAAATAAAACAAAACAAAGCAAGACAGGCTTTTAGAAAAGCTTGCTTACATCACTAAACACGCAGAGCTTAGCCAGGGAAAGGCAGTGGGGCCTGGGGGCGCGGTGCTTCCTGAACGAAGGACTGAGTGGGAACTGGCACGGAGACGCAGGTGGGAGTGTATGCCGTCTGCAGAGGGGCGTCTCTGCATCAGCACGGTATTTAGCATATCCTCAATAGGGAGTGTGCTAAAGGGTTACACAGATGAAATTTCCTGAAAGCAAGATTAATATAAAATGTGAGCAGGGCCTTTAAAAAAAGGTAACTTTAAAGAATCAAAATTTATTTTACCCAATAATTAGAAAAAAATATATAGAATTATTAATGATGATGCCCAGACAATATGAAAACCATTTACATGATAACATTCAAACTGTGCTTTAAATACAGGGTCCCGCAGAATTGAGGCCTGTTGGAGTGTGGTTGGTGGGGTAATAATATAGGCGTGATAATTTAGTTTTAATTTGAACACTTCACCTAAAACATCATAGGGTATGCTCGAGTGTGATGTTGTGTTACAGAATTACATGCTCATGATTTGCAATAAAAGATTTTGTGATAAAGAAGGGGCGTTATTTGTGCTGGATCCTGTGTATTTTAAAATAACTCGCTTTACTAGTTCGTTAATTACCAGTCTCTGTTTCATCAAAAGATGATTATCTAGTAATACAAAAATATGACTATACAATTATGAGCTTAATATGAGTACAGTTATAAATGTAGTTTAAAAATAGGTTTCCCAATTCACTTGAATGTTTAAGTACTCTGTAATATTCTTAACAGTATAGTTTTTATGAATATGGAGAGATGTGACTTCTCACAAAAAGAAATATTAGTTTAATAAAATACACAGGGAACATCTGCAGTCAAATAACAGAGTACCTCACAGACACTGCCCTGCTGGTCCTGCAGACCGGTGGCCTGAGCCTCCTTTCGTGAGAAACACGGAGCTGCCCAAAGAAATGAATGGACAAGGGTTTCCCCACTGTGTGATGGAGCTGTACATGACACTCATGAAATCCTTGAAAATCCTTTTCAAGGAAATCCTTGAAAAACAAATGAAATATCACTATCATTAAACACTTTATCATCTCAGCAAATGGAATATTCCTACTGAAGTTGAGCGCACAAATAAAAATTACCAAGTGAAGAAAGGGGTTCACAGTGAGAGATAAGCCGCTGACATCACGACTAGAAAAGGTCCCTAATGGTGTAGCTCAGTCAGTGGTGTGTCACCCCGCAAAGCAAATGGTCATGGGTTCGATATCCAGTCAGGGCACGTGCCTGGGTTGCAGGTTTGGTCCCTGGTCAGTAGGTAACTGATCCATGTTTCTCTCCTTCTCTTTCTCCCTCCCTTCCCCCTCACTAAAAATAAATAAATAAAATCTTTAAAAAAATGAGAGAAAATTACAATGAAATAAAGACATTTTAACATAAAAATAGGCAACTTGAAATCCACATTCATTGGGCCATCACAGTCCAGATGCATCTTTTTGTAAATTGGAAGGATAAATTTCAGACTAAAACATGGAAATGAAGGAGACAGCACCAGAAAGGGTAAGTAAATGGTAACTATAAATGAATATTAAACACACAAACCACTAAGTTTAATATCTTTAAAATTTTAAATACAGGCAACTAAAACACCTGTGACCATGTATGTACAGTAGGGGGACAAACAGAGTCCAAGTGTTCAAAAGCTCTAGCAGTATCAGGAGAGGGGTAAAAGGACACATGCCGTAATATGTAGTATAAGTGCAAAAGAACAGAAAAATAACATAAACCAACAACATTCTTTCTTTATATAGAAAGAAAATGGCATAAAAATAGTATATTTATCTATTTAAAAATGAAAGACAGGCCCTGGCTGGTGTGGTTCAGTAGACTGAGTGCCAACCTAAGAAACAAAGGGTCACTGGTTTGATTCCCAGTCAGGGCACGTGCCTGGGTTTCAGGCCAGGTCCCCGGGGTGGGGGACAGGTGAGAGGCAACCAAACATTGATGTTTCTCTTCCTCTTTCTCCCTCCCTTCCTCTCTCTAAAAATAAATAAATAAAATATTTTTTAAAAATTCAAGAAAGGAGAAAAACACAAAATAACATCAAATAGGAAACACATAGCATTTCATACCCAAGATTTCATTAAATAAAAAAGACTATGCTAAGTCAAAACTAAGATTATAAGACTGGATACAAACATAAACCCCAACTCTATTCTGCTTAGAAGAGATAAACTTTAAATATAAGGACATAAATTAAAAGTAAACGAATAGAAAGAGATATAATATTCAAACATTAATCAAAACAGAGTAAGGATGACAATATATTACAAATATATAAAATTAAACAAATTGAATTTAAGCCATAAGCATAAGGAGAGATGAATGATATTTTTTGTGATGAAAGATGACTCCAACAAGAAGACATCACAATTCTACTTCTGTATTTACACAATAACTTAGCCTCAAAATATATAAAGCAAAAATAAAATAGAATTAAGAGGAGAAATAGACAAATCCATAATTAAACCAGAAGACTTGAACATGTCTCTTTTAATAGCTGTTAGAAGAACCATACAAAATTCACTAAGGACGTAAAGATCTGAACAACAAATTAGCAAGTATATCTTAATGGACATTCATGTTCTCTTTTTTTAAGGTAAAATTAACATACAACATTATATACATTTTGGGTGTACCTTATAATTGGACATGTGTATATACTACAATGTGATCACCACCGAAAGTCTGGTTACCATCCATCACCACACAACTGATCCCTTCACCCATTTAACCCTTCCCCCAAGCCCCTCACCCCATGGGAACCACCAATCTGTTCTCTTCATCTAAGAGTTTGTTGTTCTTTCGCTTGTTCCCTTGTTCTGTTTTCTTGGATTCCAAAAATGAGTGAAATCACTGTCTGTTGTACTTATTTCACTTTGCAGGAAATCCTCAATGTCTGTCCAATGTGTCACAAATGGCAGGGTCTCCTTTCTTACAGCTGAGTAGTATTCCACCGTGTGTGTGCGTGTGTGTATCATGTCTTCTTTACCCGCTCACCCATCTGTGGACACTTGGGTTGCTTACATGTCCTGGCTGCTGTGAATAATGCTGCAATGAACATGACTCTACACCTGTCTTTTCAAAATAGTGCTCTTTCGACAAGTGCCCAGAAGCCGAATGGCTGGAACATTTCTAAGGGATCTCCATACTCTTTCCTTTTTAAGTGTCCATGGTACATTCATAAAAATTGAGCATACACTAGTAAGTGGGAGAAAATTCAACAAATTTTAAAAGTGTCAATCATCCGAAGCATGTCCACTGGCCACAATGGAAATAACGAAGAACTAAAAAGGCAACTGGAGAAACCCACACTGCCAAGGCAGGGGATGACGGACGCGTCCAGAAGTGAAAGAAGAAATTACATGGAAATTGGAAAATATTTTAAACATAACCACAATAAAAAAAATACATCACACATGTGTGGACTGAAACATTAGTTAAAGAAATTTATAGTATGTGTTAGAAAATGAAAAAGGCCAAAATCAATGGTTAAACTTCCTTTCAGGAGCAAGAGTGTATCAAATCTTAAGAAAACAGAAGAAAGAAAAAATAGGAAAATCAATGAACTATAAAGCAACTGTAAAAAAATTGGTGAAAATTGGTTATTCCCTAGTAAACAGATCAAAATTAAGAGAGTGACAAACTACCAACATCAAAATGAGTAAGAAAATACCTCTACAAGTCCTAAAAACATTAAAGTAATAGAAAAACTGTATGCCCATAAACTTTACAGTTTACCAAAGCTTTCACAATAACGTAGAAAATCTGAAATTTCCTATAATTATCCCCTTTATTTATTCTATTCCAGATTCACTGGCTTTTTTTAGAGGGGAGAGAAGAGGGAATTTCAGGGGAGAACAGGAAGGGTTTACAGGAACAAATATAAAGAACACATAGACAAAAACTGGGGGGGTGGAAATGGGAGGGAAGTGGGGAGGGATGGGTGGATGGGCTGGAATGGGAGTAAAAGGCAGAAAACTGTACTTGAACAATGATTAAAATAAAATTTTAAAAAAGATTCACTGGCTTTTTAAAAAAATCATTTCTCATATGTAACAAGCATGTTCGTATCTCAAGATCTCTCCACTGGCTTTTCACTGTGTCTGGAACATCCTCTCCTTAGGTGCCTCTTACCAGATTTTCTTCAAATCTTTTTAAAATATTTTTTTAGTGAGGCATTTCTTGATCACCAAATTTAAAATTATAAATGCCCTTCTCCCAAACCTGAAGACCCCAAATTAACTTTTACTTAGATATATTTTTCTTTGCCATTTTGATTTTTTAGTATAACAATTAATTTAATTATTCATTATGGATATTGACCAACTGTATCAGAATGTAAGCACCACAAGGGCTGGAAAGTACTGAGAAAGCGACCTGTTCACTCACCACTTGCAGGACTGTGGCTTGCACGGCACAGTCAGAATGCACTTGGAAGTGGACTAATGAGCATTTCTCTTCTGTCATGTCCACCTGCGTGAGTCTTTCTGTCACCTACAGGCCGTTCTCGGATAGCAGACAGAAAGGGATAAGGATTATGGCAAACCTTGGGGTTGGAAACCCTCAGGCCAATATAAGATGCCTCAAGTGGAGATTCATGGAAATACGACCACAAATAGGGAGAGAGAGGACTGAGCTGCTGTTTCTGAGCCCCCTCTGACCCTCACTGACCTGGAGGCCGGGGGAAGCGGGGGCGGGCACTTTAACAGAGGAGATGTGGGGAGGACACTGCTGAAATCGGCGGTGACTTGAGTAGCGGTGGGATCTAAAGGGGTGGCATTTAGGATGGGTGGGAAGATGAAGAGTGTGGTGAAGAGAGGTGAGTAGGAAGGTCACAGGGCCTTGACCCACACACCATTCTTGACTTGAACCCACCAACCACATTCCTGGCAGCCAAGTTCAGCAGGGTGCAGAGTAAGGAGTTCATCCCCAAAGGTCTCCGGAGGCAGTGGAAGAACAGTGATTGCTCCTAGGAGAGGCTCAAATGAGAGGTTAGGGGGACTTTTTGGGGAAAACGAATAGAAGCTGAAACAAAAATAAAAACAAGGTATATAAACAAAGTCATTTAAACCAGGAGAAAAAAAGTAACATTAAGTAACAAGTATAAGTTTCTATTTCCTTGAAATCAAGTGAAGTAAGGATTTGTGAAAGAAAGATTTAATACAGGGTAGAAAGCTAGACAGAACATTTTCTTTGCCTAATATATAGTATAGCTTTTGACCTTTGTATGTATATAGAGACAAAATCAACTACAGATGGGAATACACACATTTAAAAAGTGTGTGTGTATGATTTTTAATGGGTTTCTGAAGGAAAATAGAAAAACCATTCATTATTATCCTGAGGGATAATAAAATATCTAAGATCAATGAACTACTGACTAAACAGCATATATACATCATATACCACTTCTAAGTCCTTGACAAGCTTTTGAATGGAATGTAGTATCATGCAGAAAGGAGGTGAAAGACAGTTCAAGTAAATGTTTAGGAAAAACAGGGGAAGCAGGGAGTCTGCAGGGAGAGTGACACGCAGGGTAAGCAGAGGTGGCCAGTTCCTAAAATACACCCCTCTGAGGGGCGGAGAGGATGCTGGGACAGAGGATGAACTCCAAAACCAGCCTGGCCATTGCCGTCATTGTTCCACTTCCTTTAAGGTGAGCTTTGTAAGAGACCACTAAGTCCTCCCTATGTTCAGATAATGACGAGGGTTGCTTTTGTATGGAAGGAAGGCTAATTAAGAAAATTTACGTCTGCAGGTTCATTTTGTACTCGGCTATTGTATTCTAGATTTATTCTACTTTACATTCACATCTTATCTCCCTTCAGAAAATCAAAGGGCAGGTTATTGAACGGTTTTAGAAGTTGAACTCTCAAGCCCTTAAGGAGTTTAAATTAAGCCAGACTCAAAGGTTGTGGTTTTGATATATCATTAAGACCTGATTAACACAACACACCATTTGAAATTCTTCATTTAGATTTCAGGGCAACTTTGAAAGATATAATTCTTGTCTCACATTGAAAAGGCCACACATGGTAGATTAGGCCACTTCTTGGAAATCAGCAATGAGAACTTACTGTGCCATCTATCACAAACCTGGCTGAAAACTGGTATTCTCATTGCTCTGTTAAGGTAAAAAAGGTAAATCAGCTTATTTAGGCTTTCTACATGACTTATCTCACAAGAGAAAAAGAAAGAGGTTTAATTATTTATCTCCCTTGGAGATTTAAAAACTGTCATAACTTTAAAAAAGTGGGCAACATGAGCCCTGGCTGGTGTGGCTCAGTGGATTGAGCTCTGGCCTGTGAACCAAAGGGTCACTGGTTCAATTCCCAGTCTGGGCACATGCCTGGATTGTGGGCCAAGTCCCCAGTAGGGGGCACATGAGAGGCAACCACACATTGATGTTTCTCTCCCTCCCTTTCTCTAAAAATAAACAAAATCTTTCTTAAAAATAGGTAAGATGAATCACAATTAAAGTTTTTCATGAAGTTTTAGGATATAGCTGGAAAAATTTGTAAGTGTTCTGATTGCATATAAATCAGGAATTTTGGCTAACGAATTTTTATAATGCTACAATGTAATCATACCCTGAAGGCTTTAAGCAGGGACAATTAAAACTAAAAATATCATGCTAATAAAAAGCTATATAAATTGTTTTTTAGTATACTAGTAAAAACATTGACAGCATGCATTTATAACTACAAACCAACTAAATTTTCAAAATAGTTTTACACAACATTCTTTTATCACATGTCAGTTTTTAATCATTTTGTTATTCATAACTTGCTTTCTAACTCAGTATTATCAGTGTTTTTAGTCAAGTAAAGACCTAGAGAAATAAGTGAACTGAAGAAATCTAAAGAATGTAATTATAATTACAATGCAGACACAATGACAAATATCTGGATGTCCTTAAATCTCAATTACTAATATTTAAAATATTGTTTCACATAATTTATTAAATAAAATATGTTTACTTAAGGACCAGTGATTTCAACTCTACATACATTTTCATGATCTCAGTTTTTTTGGTCTGTAGAGGTAGTTAATAGTAAGTTGGTTAAAACTTTTCTCCAAAATAATTTGATACTTCCTAAAATCCTGATGACCTGTGTTCTACATTAGGTGTAAAAAAGGCAAAATGCAAAGAAAATTTTAAGGATGGATGCTCTGGTATCACACATTCTAGAATCTGAGTCCGGCTTTGATTATTAGCTTTGTGACCATAAAAAAGTTAGTTCTGTTTTCTGAGCCTCAGTTTTCCCAATGGTAAAATTGGGGATAATTTGTCCTAGGAATGCTAATTCATTTAGATCCCTATTTCAGGCACATGTTGGCATATCTGAAACACGGTTGCCATTAAGTATTAAATTTAACTTTCTTCTTCATGAACTGTATTAACAATCCCTTATGACAGAGAACTCTTGAAGGGCTAAAGGAGGCAATGTATTTAAAAGTGTTATTGTTCACTAACAAAGTGGTGTGTGTGGTGAACATGAAGCTAGACTCCCAGATGCTTGTAACAGCAACTCTAAAAACCGTAAGGAAGACCTCAGGGAGTTTCCTAAATTAAGATGGTTTTTAGCATGTTTTTTATACACAGCATGTTTCAATATTCATATGGTGTTTAACAGCACCATTAAAACATTTTCTAATGTAAGGAAAATTCTATAATTAAAATCAATCTTTAACAACAAAAGGTCTTGAAAAGAGAAATATCTCAAGAAGAAAACAACAATTTTTCATAGTAATTCCTTCAGAATTATGTATCCCAGTCCTAGCTCTGCAACATGTCTTGCCAAAATAGAAATATAAAGTGTCTGATTTATGTCCTTTCCAGTGCCTAATAAGATACACACCAGCATCCAAGAATTAAACAAGATAAGTTTGATTTGCTTTTATTATAAACCATAGGAAGATGTTGTTTCCTGGTCAGGAATTCACTGCATTCACAAAGTACACAGACTGAGCACCTGGGGTGTTCCAGAGCACCGAGCATCTCAGGCACAGAGCACTGAGCAAGGGCCTGGACCACATAGAGATTAGAGAGGGAGGGAGTGACGGAAGGTGCGTTATAAGAACAGTGCACTGTCTAGTCCACCAAGTTCATGCACGGTGCAGCGACACTCCAGGAAGTCCGAAAGTGGAAGGGGTCAGGGCTCTGAAGAACAGGTAGAAGATAAACAAGGATGAAGGGAGAAAGGAACAACAAAGAAATCGCCTTCCATCGGGGAATTCTAAAACGATAATTTGAACACACACTAAAATCTGTAAAAATTATTGGTTCTTAGCAGAGTCTCAGACAGAAGAGTGCATTAAGTGTGAATTTAAAAGAGGGACAGAACGACACATGAACAAACAAAACAAACAAGCAAAGCACTCCTAGTTACAGACAATAGTATGGTGGTTACCCGATGGGGAGGGAGGTGGGGGAGGTGTAAGCAGGCAAAATGGGTCAAATATAAGGTGATGGAAGGAAACTTGACTTTGGGTGGTAAACACACAGTGCAATTCACGGCTGATGTATCATACAATTGTACACTGAAAACTTAATAATCTTATTAACCAACATCATCCAATAAATTAAATAAAATTAAAATTAAATAAAAATAAAAAGAAGCACAACACTGGGGAAGCAGATGATTTTTTTTTTCAAAAGAAGAAGAAAGAAAAGTTTCCCAAGTCAATGGAAGGATTAGAAAAAGAGTGTGGTGGGTGAGTTCTGGGCAGAATCTCAGTCCCTCCTCCCCTTACGTGCTGTCGGATTAGGCACTCTTGTGCAGGACAGACCCATAGAAACCTTTGTGGGATCCTCCATTGTCATGCTAAAAGCAAATCTAATGACCATGTAATTTCTCTTCTTTTGTGTTTTCATTTTAATCTTTAAATTCAGACACAGTAGCATTTACTTTTTGTTGTGCAGTTCTATGAATCTGAATCTTCGTATTGGTTTGTGTAAACGCCTGCCCCATCAGCAGCCAGAAGAGGCCCATCAGCGCCCAGACTGCCTTGTCCGCCCTTCTGTGTAATAATAGCTACACCTTTCCCAGCCCTCCCCAGTAACAGCCCCTGACCTAATCACCATTATAGGTTTGACTCTCGGAGAGGGTCATAAAATGCAACCATCCAGCATGCAACCTTCAGAAACTGGCCTCCTTCACTCAGCACCAGGCTTTGAGATTCCTCCATACTGTTAGGTGGGTGCACAGGCCATTCCTCCTCATGTCTAAATGGCATTTCATCGTCTGGCTCGACCACAGGTTGCCTACAAACTCAGCTGCTGAAGAACATTTGGAACATCTCCAGTTTGGGGCAATTACAAATGAAACACAGAGGAAAATCATTCTTTCTTCACTCTAAGAGTTTGTACCTTTGCAGAAAAAGAATTGGATGTATTTGTGTAGATCTGTTTCTGGAAACTATTTTGAACCATCAACTCATAACTATCCCTTCACTAACACCACACCCTGGCTACTAAAGCTTCAGAGTAAGTCTTACAATCAAGTAGTGTGATTCCTACAGAACTATTTCTCTCTTCAAAGTTGTTTTGGCTATCGTTATTTGCCTTTTCTTGCAAATTTTAGAATCATCCTATTATCCACAAAAAAGTGCTGAAATTTTCATTGGAATTGCATTGTCTATGGATCAATTTTAGAAGAATTTGCATTTGGGCTATGCTAAATTTATACCCAGATATTTCCTTTTGGAGCTATGATAAATTTCACACATACACATGTTAAATTAGGTTACAGATGTATATATGTAATCATATGTGTATATGTACATGACCATGTGTGTGCATGTACACACATGCACGTGTGTATTTAAAATCTTGGTTTCCACTGTTCAATTCTAGTACATAAACATACAGTGCATTTTTGTTTGTTGTTTTTTTCATACGCTCCTGGTCATTTTCTATATGAACAGTCATGTTTTTGCAAGTTACTTATGCCTTTCATTTCTTTTTCTTCCCAAACTGCACGTCTGGGCCTCCTGTGAGAACAATGGAGTGGACGCCCCAGCCCCACATAGTCCGAGTGGGGAAACGTTCACTTTCGAACCACTGCATGTGATGCTGATCGTCTGTGTTTCAGAGACACTTTGTCAGATTAAGGCAGTTCCCTTCTACTCCTGTGTTTCTGAGAGTGTTCTTTTCATCCATTGTGAATGGATGCTGAATTTTGTCGTAGGTTCTTTTTTCACTTCAGTGGACATGATTGTGTGTCTCATTCAGACTTTAAATATGTTTGATCCCACAGACTGACTTCCAGATATTGACATGAATCCTACTTGCTTCTGTTGCATGTTCTTAGATCTTGGTTCAATTTGCTAATAACTGTGTCTACAAGGTCTGTCCAGAAGGTATCCAGCCATGTAATATGAAAAATAGAGACATTTATTGAAGATACACGATACAGGAAACATCATACATAGGACAATGACACCTCAGTCCCCTTCAAAGTAGGCATCTTGGGACCTCACACAGTTCTCCCAGTCACCATCAGCTGCCCTGTTGTATTCTTCTGGATTTCACTGATGGCCTGAAATCTCCTTCCTTTCAAAGGTGACTTTAGTTTTGGGAAAAGCCAGAAGTCACAGGGTGCCAATCTGGACTGTAGGGGACTGAGTCCCCTACATAAGGGAGCTGAGTCACCTGGGTGATTTGGTGTTTTACCAAAAATCTCTGTATGAGACGTGATACATGAGAAGGCGCATTGTCATGATGAAGCTGCCAGTCACCAGTTGCCCACAGCTGTGGTCTTCTGAACACAAGATTTGATGCAGATTCATTGCTATACTCACTCAGTCATTTTGAATGAAATGGTCACACAGTACACACGCTCACTCAAGGGCATCTACCGCCCCCAATCATTAGTACAGTGAAGTCATCATTGTTCACACATGTGCATTCCAGTCCACTCTCCTTGGCAGCCAGGTTACACTGATGTCTCACAGACCATTCTCATTATATTAACAATGGTGGACTTTTTCTAGACAGACCTCATACGTTCATGAGAAATATTTGTCTGTAGTTTATTTCCTCCCCTTGGACTTCTTGGTTTGGTTTAAATATTAAGGTAATGTTGACTTCATAAAATGACTTACATTTAAAATTTTACTGACATTTTCAAAAAACCAGGTTTGCTTCCATTGATTTGCATTCTTGTTTTCTGTTTCCATTTCGGTCTATTTCTTCTCTTCATCATTCCCTTCCTTCTGTTTGATGTGGGCGTGTTTGTTGTTTTTTACTTTCTCCACCTTTTCAATATTTTTAGGTAAAAGCTTAGATTATTGACTTCAGACTTTTCCCTCTTTTTAATAAGAACATTTAGTCTTACACATTTTCCTCTAAGCATTGCTTTATCTGCAGCCCATAATTTATATGTTGCCTTTTCTTTCTTTCTCTCTCTTTTTCTCTCTCTTTCTTTCTTTCTTCTTTCTCTTTTATTAAAATCATTTTCTAATTTTCCTTGAAATTTCCTCTTTGGCCCATCAATTATTTAGAAATATTTTATGTTCCAAATATTTGAAAGAATATTTTCTTATCTTTCTATAATCACTTTCTAGTCTAATTTCATTATGTTCAAGAACATAAATGGTACGATTTCAAATCTAAATTTGTAAGTTTGTTTTATAACTTGTAACATGTTCTTTCTTGGAAAATTTTCCATGTTGTTTGAAAAATTTGTATATTTTGCTATTTTGAGTACAGCAGTGTATAAGCATTAGTTAATAATGTTGGGAGAAACTATTCTTATACACTTGCTGATTTTTTGACTGCTTCTATCAATTACTAAAAGAGAAGTGTTGACGTCTTCCAAATACAATTGTGCATTTGTCCATTTTCCCTTTTAGTTCTGTCAGGTTTTCTTTCATTAATTTTAAAACACTGTTGTTAGGTGCTGAAAAACTGAAGATCATTGTATCTTCTTTGTGAATTTACCCTTTTATTATTATATAATGCCCCTCTTAGTTCTTGGCAATTTCCTTTGCTCTGAAATCTAAGTTGGCTGATATTAATATAGCCATTTGAGTGCTTTTTATTTTTATTAGATTTTTCATGGCATGTATTTTTTATGTCTTTACTTTTAACCTACCCATTACATTTGAAGGGAGTTTCTTGCAGAAGCAAAGGCTAGTGTCTGTTCTTTTCCTTTCTTTTTTCATTGTTGTGCAATTACAGTTGTCCCCATTTCCCCCCATTATGTTCCCCTTCCCTTCCCATCCCTACCTCCCACATTGAATCCTCCCCTGACTTCGTCATCTTTGTCCGTGGGTCTTTTACACATGTTCCTTGATGACCCTTCCCCCTCTTTGCCCCATTATTTCCCTCCCCTCTCCTCTCTGGTTATGTCAGTTTGTTCTTTATTTCCACATCTCCAGTTCTATTTTGCTCACTTGTGTGCTTTGTTGATTAGGTTCCACTTAAAGGTGAGATCATATGGAATTTGTCTTTCACTGCTTGGCTTATTTCACTCAGCATAACGCTCTCCAGTTCCATCCATGCTGTCTCGAAGGGCAGGAGTTCCTTCTTTCTTTCTGCTGCATAGAATTCCATTGTGTAAATGCACCACAGTTTTTTTATCTACTCACTACTGATGGGCACTTAGGCTGTTTCCAGCACTTGGCTATTGTAAATAACACTGCTATGAACATTGGGGTGCATAGGTTCTTTTGAATTAGTGTTTCAGGATTCCTAGAATATAATCGCTGGGTCAAAAAGGAGTTCCATTGTAGTTTTTTGAGGAAATTCCATACTGTTTTCCATAGGGGCTGCACCAGTCTGCAGTTCCACCAACAGTGCACTAGGGTTTTGTGTCTGTTTTGTTTTTTTTTTAATCCATTCTGGCCATCTCTCTATTTCTTTTCATTGTGTACTTTAGGCCATTGATATTTCATGTAGGTACTGGTATGTTGGGATTTAGGTCTACCATTCTGCTACTTCTTTATTGCAGTTGAGGTTGTCTGTACCCCATTTTCCTTTCTTCTGTTTCCCTTTCCCTTTTTTGCTCTTTTGAACACAAACATTTGAATTTTTTATATTTTTAACTACATTTTCCTATATACTTGTTTAGTGGTTGCTTACCACTAAAGGTGGTTGTTTACCCCTATGGGTGGTTGCTTACCCCTATAGGTTTTACATTATACCTATTTAGCTTTCAAAGTCTACTTAGAATCAATATGTAACTCAAGTGAAATGGATAAAGTTTAATCCCACCGAGATCCCTCCACCTCCTCCACCTATGTTGTAGTTCTCTCCTGTATCAGACCGCATACACGATCAATTTCATCAGAAAATGTTATAGTTGTTGCTTCCAGCTAACACATTTAAAGTCTCAAGATGAGAAAAAGTCTATATGTTACATTTACCCAGATTTTGCCATTTCTTTTGCTCTTTCTTCATTCTTAATGTTTCCTGTTTCTATTAAGTATAATTTCCCTCCTGGCAGGACAAATTACTTTGGCAATTCTTTTAGAGTAGGTCTTTCAGTTATGAATTCTCTTAGCTCTCCTTTATGATGTCACTTACAGTGACAGTCCTTTTGGTTTGGTATTTTAAAAATGAGCCGCTTCTCCTGGCTGGCGTAGCTCAGTGGAATGAGCGCGGGCTGGGAACCAAAGTGTCCCAGGTTCGATTCCCAGCCAGGGTACATTCCTGGGTTGCAGGCCAGAACCCCCAGCAACCGCACATTGATATTTCTCTCTCTCTCTCTCTATCTCCCTCCCTTCCCTCTCTAAAAATAAATAAATAAATCTTAAAAAAAAAAAGAAAAGAAAATCTTTCCCTTTAAAAAAAAAAAATCAGCCGCTTCTGGCTTCCACATTTCTCGTGAGAAATCGGCTCTCATTAGTATCACTGTCACCTAAAAGTATCACATTGTGTTTTTTGTGTCTTTTTTTTTTTCTGTCTTTGACTTTCAGTGTTGGGTTACATTTCTGACTGTGCATTTCCTCAGGTCATACTTCTCGCCTTCTGTCTGCTTCTGCATTTGCCCCTCCTTCCTTTTACTTCTCTCAGCATTTGTTTCATGAGAAAAGCACTATTGTTAGGTGCTGAAACTCTTATGATCATTGTATCTTCTTAGTGAATTAACTTTTTTATTATTGTGTAATATTTCTCTTGTTCTTGGTAACTTTCTTTGTTCACAGTGACCACTTGTGGTATTTCCTACAAATCCCCAACACTCTTCATATTTTCCCCGGTCTCCTTTCCTCTTCGGTGCTCAAACTGGATAATTTCTTCTGATCTAGCTGAAGTTCGTTGACTCTCGCCTGCCATTTCTATTCTATTCCATACCTCCAGAGAGCTTTTTATTCTGTTATTCTTTTCTTAATTCTTATTTCCATTTGGTTTCTTTTTATATGTTCTATTTACTCACTGAGACTTTCTACCTTTCCATTCATTTCGAGAATGTTAGTAGTTACTACTCAGAACACCTTTATCATAGATATTTTTGTCTTTGTCAGGTAATTCCAAAATCTGTGCCATCTCAGAGTTGGTATCTGCTGAGCATCTTTCCCACAGGGATTGAGATTGTTCCACTTTTCTTTATAGGTGGTACAGGCTTGGATCATAGCCAGGGATTCTGAATTGATATTATGAAACTTTCACTGTTATTTAAATCGTATGAAGAATGCTGACACTCCTTAATTTTTAGCATGAAATCACCTAGCTGGGTTCAGGAAGTAAGTTCCAAACTTCCAAGCCTTCTGTGGGCTTTGGTTTCATTCTCAAACTTTCCGTCAGTTTTCAAAGCCTTTCCATTGCTTTTCAATTCTGCACTATATGTTTGTTAACTAGTACCCAGTGTGGGTCTGAGATGGCTCGGTAGCTCATTTCTCAAAGTTTCGGGTCCTACTCACACATGGAGACCTTGGAGAGGAGCCCCGGAGTTGACACGCAACTTCGTGGGGTTACTTTCCTCGGCCCCTCGGCCTCCAGCGTCGCCCAGCTACCTCTCACATCCTGGTGCTGGATGCGCCGTCCTGCTTCCAGAAAGACTGCGCTTTAGTGACCTCTCTCTGCTGCACACCTGCCATTACTGTGTCATCTTCTAGGTCTGAGAGGCAGGAGGACAGAGACAAGAAGCAGTGGGGTTCACCCCGCCCTCTTGGAGTGCTGCGCTCTGCTCATCGGAGAGGAAGGTTCCGCTCACCCTCCTGACTGCCCTCGCTGCCGAGTGGCTGCCCTGCTGCTGGTGTGCCAGGTTTCTCAGCGGATGGGTCAGGAGAAGGCAGACAATTTTTTAAAGGGGCTGATCACCCCACTTTCTCTGAGAGTTAGGGGGCCTTTCTGGTCCTTGATCCAAACTGGAGAGATGCGCTAGCACTCCCTCTACAGCTGACCCAGTGACCTCTTCCAGATGTGGGCTGTGCTGGGTCCAGGAGCAAGGGAGAAACGAGAAACTCACTGCTGCTCTGGCGGTACTTCCAACTCTTGTCTTCTTCCCAAGTTCCACACGGCTGCTTGCTTTTGAAAATCCTCAAGGGGCTGTTCCACTCTCCCTTGCTTCACAGCTGCATTCAGGGCAAGAGAAGGGCGGAGTGTGCTCCCTCCAGCTTACCTAGGACTAAACTCATAGTTTCTTCTCTGAAAAGAAAACAATAAAAACTAGCATCCTGTAAATAAAAGAACATTGCCTGTGGAACCTGATTATTTCTACAACACAAATGAAGCATCTCAGTATTCTCCCGTCGTTACCATTTGCTGATCACATGAGAATGGGGACTGGGACGACTGGCGGATGCAAAGCCACAGCTCTGTGGCACGCAGACTGAGGTGGCAAAGGCTCAAACCATCCTGACATCCTGAAAAGCACTGTCTTCTCTTTGGGCTTATTCGGTTTCTGCACTTTTTGCTATGTAATAATTGATAATATTCCTTACACTATAATGGGAATGACTTACTAAAAATTTGCATTAAAATAATGTAAGTTATACTAATTTTATGACACACTAATGATTAAAGAGAGAGCAAAAATAATTTACAAACTCTCAGTGTTCTTCAATACACTTGAAGAACATTGAAAATGTATCTTGAAGAGATATTGAAAAAAATTTACTGTGTCAAGACAGGGCCTTTAGATCATAACAAGATAATTAAAAATGTGATAAATTATATGCAAATTTTAAAAATGACTAAGGTTTCTCGGTTCCTCAAAGCTGTGCATTCATACATTGATGCTTGGAAGCCATGACAGTGTAAGTGTGGAGAGAATGCTGGCTCACAGCAAAAGGCAGACACACAGGAGATGTTTTCAGTCGCCTAGGCAAGAACAATGAAAGGACAGCAAAAAGGAGATTTAAAAGAATATGCAGATAGTTTCATTTTAGTCCCCACTCTCTCTCTAGTACCTAATAAGCTTTCAGGTACACAGTGGGGCTCCGGTACTAGAAAAAACTAAACAACTGGGAAAAATAAACAGAGAATACCAAGAGCAGTGAAAAGAAGATTATCTGAAGTGAAGTCAACGGAAATTGAGGAAGAAGGAGAAATAAAGAAGCACAGTTCCTATTACCGTCCAAGTGTGTGTCCAGGCCTCTCAGAGGTCAGAGTTCAGAACTCGATGAGCATTTCCCTTTCAAATCTGATCTCTCTGGGACCCAGGCCACTGTAATGTAACACAGTGTGGACTGAAGGAAAGCCAGGGTGAAAGAAATGGAGTGAAACCAAGCTTCCAGGATGTGCAGTAAAAATACTCATACATGATTCCTAGTAAGTTTAATGCTTATTGCCAGGAAATCAGGAATAAAATAGCTAAATTACAAAAATAATTTTATAGCTCACTATTCCTGCAGTAAGAACCTTTAATGCAGAATTTCCAGTGCTGCTCCATAGGCAAAAGTACGTCTCAGACATGTTCGCGACTAACAGAGTGAGCGACCAGTGGCTGCTCTGCCCGAACATAACTATTCAGTACACCTCCTTCCGCCTTCCGGAGTGGCCTAGTATGAGGTGTAGATTACATGATCTCGTTTTCAAAAGACGAACATCACAGGCCTTTTTGTCGCAGGGGTAGAGTCAGGCCCCAGTCGGACTCCCTAGGCTTTTCTTACTCTCTTTGCTGGCGTGTGCCTGTTTTCCCAGCTGGTGCCACCCCATTGCCCCCCTAGACACCCAACGTTTCCCGTCTCTTTCCTTTCTGCCCCTAGGGCAAGTGCGCAGACCCCTTTCACTTTAGCTCTTGTCCATCAAGTATGGGGTTAGGGGAAAGAAACATCAAAGATGGGCAAACCGAGAAGACCGTCATGAATCCTGGAAAATGCTCTCAAAATCCTCTCACTGTTCTGCGGTCCCTTCCGGTATGAGGAACGGAAATCTCTGAATCTCTCCCTTAACTTTCATTGAACATTTTTTTTTCTTACTCACTTTCACAGAGGGCTCTGAACTGTGCTTTCATCCAACATGACCTGATTTCCTCCAGCATTTAACCCCCAAAGCAATGCATAAATGATATGCATCTTTTGGTCAATGTGTTCATTTTCTACTGCTGTATCACCAACTATTGTAAGTATAACAGCTACAAGTAATGCCCACTTTTATTGCACAGTTCTGTAGGTTGGAAGTTTGGGACAGCTTCACTGGGTTATTCACTGAGGGTCTCACAAGGCCAAAGTCAAGGTGCCATCCAGGCTGACCTCTGGGGAAATATCAGCTTTCAGATTCATTTAGGTTATTGGCACAATTCCATTCCTTGCCTCTGCTTTAAAGGGCATAGGTGGTTAGATCTCAGTATTTTAAGATTAATAAAGGACTGTAATTCCATCTGCACAGTCCCCTCACAGCAGTACCTAGGTGAGCTTGAATAACCAGGGAGAGAAATCTCAGGACTGCCATCTGTACATTTCTGTCTACCGCATTGACCATGTTCCGTTTGCATTTCTGAGAACACCCACATTCAACACTGTGCAGCGCTTTGTGACAACAGTGCCTCACACAAGTGCAACAGCTTCTGGGTCCTTCCAACCTCAGACTAGTTTACATAAAATCACTCACATTTATGGCTGATGCATGCTTCCAATCTGCTTGCTAATCTCTTCTGCTAAAGTACATGTCCCACGGTCATCCTCAAATTCTTCACACAGCTTGGCGTGGAACTCAGAATATGGCAAATATCCAGTACATGTATTTGAACTCCCTTGCAGACTTAATTATACTGCTAATTCACTTAAGAAGTAAGATTCATATAGAAAAACATTAACTGCATTCTATACCTAGTCCAAAGGATTATGAACTTAAAAATATTGAATATGAAACTAATACAACTTTCTAGTAGAAAAAAATAGAGTCCTAACCAAAGAGTAGTAAAGTAGAGACAGATGATGGCAGTGAGTTAAGCATTTTTACTCTGAAATTCTCGGCGCTTTAGGTGCTACAATGTGGGGGGGGGGACACAAATGGTATTTAATGAAAATTAAGCTACTTTTAAAGACTGGCTTGACCTCTTCTTCTCGCCCAGTAAAATGATGACTTCTGCTGAAATGTGGTTTGCAGAACACGTTGGTGTTTGGAAAGGAGAGTGTCTGGAGATTCTCACATGCAGTGTCAACATAAAAGGTGATTTAAGTGTGTTTCAGTCTCTGAATATGCTCCTTTTTTTTGGCAGTTGCTTCCCAGGTGGTCTGTATGCCTGCTGAAAATCCTGAAGTACATAAAATCAGAATTATTCAGAAGTGTACAGGAGAATAAACTACCATTCCAACCTGCTGAGAGGCAGGGGAGAAACATCATTAACAATACAGAAGCCTCTAAATCTTGGCCATGGAATGCAGGGAGCGGCAGAGCGCCTCACAGTGGAAATCTGGTGGGAAAGGATACCCAGCCTCTCACATCAGCAAAGACTAGAACAATATTCAGAGCTGCAAACTCTGAATATTTGCAATTTTCTATACTTTAAGGTCCTTAAGAGGTATCATGAGATATACACACATGCACATACTTGATTAATGACTGTCCCCACTGATATCACTCATTCCCTGATTATGGCAAAATTTATCACAGACTTCTCTGCAGAACCCTGGGCTCCCATCATATCTTTTCAGTGGGTCCCTAAGACCTTTTCGAGAGGCCAATGAGACAAAACTGTCGACATCTGCACTGATGGTGCAGCAGCAATGGGACGTAATATTGCCTGGCAGCACTCAGGGCCGCAGTGCCATCCTTCAAGGTCGGTCACTTCATTTTTCACTGCCACTCATTCCCAGGGGGACACATGCCAAGCCCACTTAAAATGACTGAAATTAAATGTATTAATTTCATTAAATCTGAATGCTTGAGCATACCCATTTTTTAATACTTCGTGTAACAAAAAGGAGGTAAGGAGAAAGGCTCTCTGCTGCACAATGAAAGATAACTCTGTCTCTGGGAAGAGTATCCTGAGATTGTTGGTGTTAGGAGCTAAAGTCACTAGGTTTTTCACTGCGCACCATTTGTAGTTGACAGAATGGCAGACAAGTGTGGTTATTCACACTTGGGAATGTGGCAGATGTCTACTGAAAAATGGACAGAGAACCTGTTACTCCCGGGAAACCAAGTGATGGTATTTTTTTTCCCAATGCTAAAATCTGAGCTTTCAAATGAAATTAGAATATTGGAAAACTTTTATCTGCTACTGTGAGTTTGACAGCCTCCAAATCCAATGAGATTCATGGTGATATTGACAAAGATTTTTTTAATATATACAAGTATTGTCTGGTGAAATGTGTCAACATTTAGAAAATTTGTCTAACTCAGTGAACTATTATTTTCTAATTGACCAAAGAATGATGCTAATAATACATTCCTAGTTAAACACATCTGCTTAAAGTGTAAAATGTACCAACAGACATTAACAAAGTATAAAATCATATTGATGTGCTTCCACATTCCACACGGAAATCTGCTCACCACTGAGACACCGGCACGTGTTTCAGTGTGCTCTCAAAGAAGAATACCTATAACAACCCAAATAACTCACCCATTTTCTAATTACAGATCTTTGTGAGGCCACATTTTCTTCATTCACTTCAACCAAAATAACAAAAGGCAACCCCTCCCAAGCAGAAGCAGATATAATATCCCAGCTGTCTTCTCTAAGCCAGAGAGACATACAGAGATTTGCAAACATCTAAAGCAAAGTCCTGTCTTCTCACTATTTTGTTTTGAATAATATCCTTTTTACAAAAAGCATGCTCTTTATGCTAACATTTGATGGGTTTATTATTGTTCATTTGACATAAATTATTTTTAGAATTTCTCAGTTTTGATTTCTGATACGGTGACAACTGATAAATATTATTTACAGAAAAAAGCACCTTTGGGATCTTCAGTAATTCTGAAGACTCTAAGGACCAAAAAGTTTGAGAATCACTGGCATACAGCATATAGACAACTTAGGCAGCCACAGAGCAGTTTAGGATGTTATTTTTTAAACACTCGTGGTGGTCAGACCGACAGCTAGGTTCTCTGGAGCAACAGCTGGTGCCAGAAGGCAGGTGAATGAGACCTACTATGTGCTGACGGTTACAATACTTTCACAAATAAGTGTGAAATTGAAACATTTTTAGACTAACAAAAACTTAAAAGATTTGCCGTAAGCAGATTTCTACTAAAAGAAAATCTAACAAACGTCACTACGGGTAGCAGAAGAGTGCAGTCAGAGCAAAGATCTGCATTGTGTGAAAGAATAAAAAACTAATACAATTTTTATAAATATGTGGGTAAATCTAAATAAGCACTGACTGTAGAAAACCACGATAACATCTTGTAGGCTTTAGAAATGAAATAAAATTTTAAAAAAGAGCAATAGCCTACAATCAGGGTAAGGTATGTGAAGGGTTTTAAGGACCAGAATTATTGCTGCTGGGAGAAGAAAAAAAGATCAACTTTAGACTTTGATCGGTTATGCTGACTTGTCTGAACTCCTAGGGGCTCAGTCGCTGAGTTCTTCTCTCACCAAAAGTGAACTTGTTGAAACTCTTCATAGCCCGAGGCTTTATAAATTACCATCTCTACAGCTCTCCTGCCAGGTGACATTTTCCAGTTATACGCCACACAGATACTCTGGCTTCTTGAATCATCAAATATTGATCCATTAATTTACTCTTGATTGATTACAATTAATATTCTATTGTATGTTCTCAGTGCACATACAAGTCTCTGATCTACATGACTTAGAATGAAATGGTCACAGGATAGACATAAGCCAGTTGTAACAGATACTGCCCACAGTTTTCTGAAGTGGTTATACCAAATTTACATTCCCTTTTGAAGTGTGAAAGATTCGAGTTCTTCCTACCACTGGACGATGTCAGACTTTTTCCTTTACTTTATTCTGTCTCATTGGCAGAAATCTCCATGGGATCTAAATATGTATTTCCCTTATTGCTAGTGAGGCTGACATTTTTCCTTTTTTAAAAAAATATATTTTATTGATTATGCTATTACAGTTGTCCCATTTTCCCCCTTCACTCCCCTCCCCCCTGCCCACCCCCTCCCACCCACATTCCCCCCTTTAGTTCATGTCCATGTGTCATAAGTTCTTTCACTTCTACATTTCCCACACCAGTCCTGCCCTCCCCCTGTCTATTTTCTACCTATTGTCCATGCTACTTATTCTCTATATCTTTTCCCCCTCTCTCCTCCTCCCACTTCCCTGTTGCTAACCCTCCATGTGACCTCCATTTCTGTGGTTCTGCTCCTGTTCTCTTTGTTTGCTTAGTTTGCTTTTGTTTTAGGTATGGTTGTTACTAACTGTTAGTTTCATGTCTTTTTTTACTGTTCATATTTTTTATCTTCTTTTTCTTAGATAAATCCCTTTAACATTTCATATAATAAGGGTTTGGTGATGATGAACTCCTTTAACTTGGCCTTATCTGAGAAGTGCTTTATCTGCCCTTCCATTCTAAATGAAAGCTTTGCTGGACAGAGTATTCTTGGATGTAGGTCCTTGCCTTTCATGACTTGGAATACTTCTTTCCAGCCCCTTCTTGCCTGTAAGGTCTCTTTTGAGAAATCAGCTGACATTCTGATGGGAACTCCTTTGTAGGTAACTATCCTCTTGTCTCTTACTGCTTCTAGAATTCTCTCCTTCATTTTTATCTTGGGTAATGTAATCATGATGGGCCTTGGCATGTTCCTTCTTGGGTCCAGCCTCTTTGGGACTCTCTGAGCTTCCTGGACTTCCTAGAATTCTATTTCCCTTGCCATATTGGGAAAGTTCTCCTTTATTATTTGTTCAGATAACTTTTCCACTTGTTGTGTTTCCTCTTCCCCTTCTGGTACCCCTATAATTCAGATATTGGAATGTTTAAAGGTGTCCTGGAGGTGCCTAAGCCTCTCCTCATTTTTTTGAATTCTTGTTTCTTCATTCTTTTCTGTTTGGTTGTTCCTTTCCTCCTTCTGGTCCCTTCCATTGATTTGAAACCCAGTTTTCTTTCCATCACTATTGGTTCTGTGTACATTTTTCTTCATTTCACTTATTGTAGTCTGCATTTGTTCATCTAATTTATGACCAAAGTCCACCAATTCTGTGAGCATCCTGATCACCAGTGCTTTGAACTGTGCATCTGATAGGTTGGCTATTTCTCAGTCACTTAAAAAAACTGGCTCTGGGTCTTTTAACTCTGTTTGAGCCATCTTTTTTATTTTATTTTATTTTTTTCCTTTGGTCTGGTTGAGCCTGTTACATATGAGGGGCGGAGCCTTAGGTGTTCACCAGGGCGGGGCACCTCAGTTGCTGGGTTGTGACGTTGTTATGTGGGGCGGGGTCCGAGAGGAAACAAGGGTGGCTACTCCGCTCTCACCAGGACTCCAGTCCCCCTTGCTGCTTCCCACAAGCAAATTCGGCCCCTCTGGTGCTGGCTTGCGGGCGGGTGGGCTTGTGCACTCTCTTGGACTCTGTGGGTTTCTCCAAGGAGCCTCCTGTGAGGCTGAATCTCCCAGCCTCCATCCACAGGTGGTTTCAATCAGTACTTTCAGGCTTTGTTTCCCAGCGTTGGGTCCCTGGGTTGCACGGTCTGTGCCACTGCCCATTTTCACTTAGTTTGTCTGCGCACGAATGTGTGCCTGCGGACAGCCAGCTGCCTTGCGCATCTCACTGGGTCTTCCCGTGCCCAGGGTCTCCCACCGGTCCATCAGCTGCCCCTACACTTCTAGGGTCCACCAACTGTGGTCTGCGTGTGCATGCGTCTGCCAGTCACTGATTTTTCCTGCTGGGACCCCTCAACCCCTCTCCATAGGCCTCCGATTCCGCCCCTCCTTACCGGACTGGATGTATGGTATTCAGACTTCCATTCAGTTCATTTCTCTCTGTTCTGGTTGTTTTTTGTTTGTAAATTCTTGTCCTTAGTTTTGGTTGTGCGAAGAGGTACAGTGCGACCACCTATGCCTCCATCTTGGAATTCTCCTCTCTCCATTTTTCCTTTTTATAAAATTCACTTGATGTACTCTCTTCTAAAAATTGCTGTAAGAGCCCATTGCCCTATTTAGCATGTCTACTTGCTTGTTTGTGTCTTACTCACTGATTTATAGAAGTTGTTTTTATATGCTGGGTTTTAATACTTTGTTGGTTATCTGTGTTGCAAATGTTATATATCTCTTATGTCTTAAAATCAATCTCTTTCATTAGATTTACCACTCTGGTCTTTTTCTCTTGAGTGGTACATAGAATAGCAGTATGTCTTTAAATCAATGACAGCAAAGGCACCTAAAATCTGTGAAAGGAGGTACCATATTTGGCCATGCATAATATGCATGTTTTTGCCCAAATTGTTGAGGGAAAAATAAAGATGTTCACTGTACATGCGTAGTACTGATTCTGTGTCTACATGAATGTTTTTCATTCTTTTCTCTATGCTTATGTGTTGAAAGTGTAACCCTAGAAAAGAAGAATGATATATGTATGCAAAATAATACTCTAGAAAACAATGATCAGTTTTGTTTTTAAATATAAATAAAAAATTGAATTAAAAATTAAAACAAAAGATTCTTTTTACCTGAAAGTTTGGGCCAAAAACATGGATGCATGTTATACACAGCAAAATATGGTATTTTCTCCCTGACAGAAACCTGTTTTTTTCTCCACTGTCTTAATAGTATATATTTTGATACACAGAAATTTTAAGTATTAATATGGGTGAATTCATCAAGAATTTCCTTTATGATTAACATTTTTGTATCCTTTTTTAAGAACTGTCTATCTCAATAATTTTAAATTATTACTTTTGTTTTTGAACATACAGGGTTTGGCAGAAGTAAGGCCTGCTTGAGTGTGACTGGTCGGGTAATAGTACAGGTGTGATAATTTATAGTTTTAATTTGAACATTTCACCTAAAATGTTATATGGTGTGCTTACATGTGATATTGTTATGTGACAGAATTACATGCTTATGATATTGTAATAAAGGATTTTGTAATTTAAAGAAGGGGGTGTTGTTTGTGCTGAGCCCTGTATACACATGACCCATGGACATGGACAACGGTGTGGGGACTGCCTGAGGGAGTTGGGGGATCGCTGGGTGGAAGGAGGCTCAGAGAGAAAAACTGGGACAATTATAATAGCATAATCAATAAAATATAATAAAAATGAAAAAATTAAATTATTTTTCTATGTTTTCTTTTCTAAATTTTAAAAAACTTAAACCACAGGGAATTCATTTAAACTTTTCTCCATGTGGATGATTCAATTGTATTCAGAGCAGGTGCCTCCTCTCCCAGTGTTCTGTCTTATTTACAGATTCCCAAATACGTACAGCAGCGATGTCCTGTTTGGTATATGCTGTGCCTTGATTTCTGATAGAGCGGACTCCTCCTGCATCTTCTTCACCAGTGTCCTGGCAGTTCCCAGGCCTCTATGCTCCTCTGCGTATCATCAGCCCATCGATTTTCTTCCCAAAGTCCCATGAGCATTTTTATAGAAATGCGTTTTTTTAGTGTATTTTATTGATTATGCTATTACAGTTGTCCCATTTCCCCCCTTCTCTCCCCTCCACCCTGTACCCCCTCTCCCACCCACATTCCCCCCTTTAGTTCATGTCCATGTGTCATACTTATGAGTTCTTTAGCTTCTACATTTCCTGTACTATTCTTGCCCTCCCCCATCTATTTTCAACCTACATTCTATGCTACTCATTCTCTGTACCTTTACCCCTCTCTCCTCCTCCCACCCCCCTGCTGCTAGCCCTCCATGTGCCTTCCATTTCTGTGGTTCTGTTCCTGTTCTAGTTGTTTACTTAGTTTCTTTTGGTTTTGCCTTAGGTGTAGTTGTTAATAATTGTGAGTTTGCTGTCCTTTTACTATATATGTCTTTTCTTTATCTTCTTTTCTTAGATAAGTCCCTTGAGCATTTCATAAAATAAGGGCTTGGTGATGATGAACTCCTTTAACTTGACCTTATCTGAAAAGCACTTTATCTGCCCTTCCATTCTAAATGAGAGCTTTGCTGGATAGAGCAATCTGGGATGTAGGTCCTTGTCTTTCATGACTTGGAATATTTCTTTCCAGCCCCTTCTTGCCTGTAAGGTCTCTTTGGAGAAATCAGCTGACAGTCTGATGGGAGCTCCTTTGCAGGTGACTGTCCCCTTATCTCTTGCTGCTTCTAGGATTCTCTCGTTCGTTTTTACCTTGGCTAATGTAATTATGATGTGCCTTGGTGTGTTTCTTCTTGGGTCCAACTTCTTTGGGGCTCTCTGAGCTTCTTGGATTTCTTGGAAGACTGTTCCCTTTGCCAGATTGGGGAAGTTCTCCTTTATTATTTGTTCAAATACGTGCTCAATCTGTTGCTTTTCTCCTTCCCATTCTGGTACCCCTATAATTCGGATGTTGGAACGTTTAAAGGTGTCCTGGATGCTCTTAAGCTTTTCCTCGATTTTTTGAACTCTTATTTCATCATGCTTTCCTGCTTGGTTGATTCTATCTTCCTTCTGGTCCACTGTATTGTTTTGAGACTCAGATTCCTTCTTTTCACTATTGGCTCTCCTCCGCGTATCTTCCTGCATCTTTTATGGTAACCTGCATCCTTTTATCTAAATTGCGCCCAAAATCAACCAATTCCATGAGCTTTCTGATCACCAGTGTTTTGAACTGTGCATCTGATAGATTGGCTATTTCTTGGTCGCTCAAAAGGATGAGTCCCGGGGGACTGATCTGTTCTGTTGGAAACATGTCTTATGTCTTTCCCTGTCTCTCCTTTTTTTTTTTTCTGGTCTGGTCGCTCTTGTTACGGTGGGGGGCGGAGCCTTAGGTGTTCACCGGGGCTGGGCACCCCAGTCACTAGATTGTGACGTTATATGTGGGGGCGGGAGTGGGGCCGGGGGGGGGGCAACAATGGCGGTAGTTCCGTTCTCCTGGGCTCAGACCCTTGTTTGGGTTCCTGGGCTGCGAGCTCTGCCCTAGTCCACAATCGCTGCCTCACTGAGTCTGCCAGCCACAGCTTGCGTACTCAGGGATCACTGCTGCGTTCTTGCGCCCCGGATGGCTGTCGGGCCAATTTCGCGCCAAATTTTCCCCAACCTCCGCGCGCCACTGACCCACGCCAGCCCCGCGCCTGTCCAGCTCGTCGTCTCCTACCAGTCTGGATGTACGGGTCTACTTCAACTTCTTGGCTGTCCGACTTCCATTCAGATAAATCCTCTATCAGTTCTGAGTGATATTCTATTTGTAAATTATTGTTGTTCTAATCTTGGTTGTGCGAGGAGGTACGGTGTGTCCACCTATTCCTCCATCTTGCTGGAAGTCGGAAGTGCATTTTATTAACAGATGAATTTGAGGGAAATGGACATTGGTACCATCTTCTGTCTTTCAGGCCATGAGTACAGTTCACCTTTTCATTGAGTTATATCTTCTTGATTGAATTGCAAGATAGCTCAATAATTTTCCCCACATGTCTAATCTATATGATTAGATATATTCTAAAGAATTTTATTTTTTCCATGTATTTGATAAAAATTTTTGAATTAAATGTCTGTTAATTGCTAATATATAAAATGCAGTTGGTGATTAAATGTAAGTTGCTACCTAACCACCTAACTCTTGTTTATTCCATATGCTCTATGTTTTCTTAAAATGTAGACAATCATAATATCTACTTCATTTTAAGGCCTGGAATCTCCAATGCATTGTTTAATAGAAATAGTGATCATAGCATCCACTTCTTATTTCTGATTTTAAAGGAATGTTTTTAATGCTCTGGTATTTTTGTAAAAGATACTAATGCATTTTTTTTTGGTAAATCTCTTTAACCTGTTTAGTAAAGTTCCTACTTTGTCCTATTCTGTTAAGAGTTTTTATTAGGAACGTGGTTTGAATTGTATGAAAGACATCTTTCTTGTCTGTGATGATCATGTGGTTTTATCTTTAATTGGGTTACATGGATACATATTATGATTTTCTAATGTTAAACTACCCCTGCATATCTGAAATAAATCTCGAACAAGATAATCCTACCTAGTTATTTAAAAAATACAAAGTAAGATAAAATCTGCTAATATTTAATTTCAAATTCTTCTTCTCTGAGTGAGAATAGCTTATTATTTTTATTTCTTACCCTGTCCTCTAAGATTTGGTAAGAAATTTATATGGCTTTAATTTACCTTTTCATTTTCTCTAAAATTATTTGTGTAATATTGGAATGATTAGGGTTTTAAAAAATTTTTAGTAGAAATCATCTATAAAATCATCAATGCTTGATATTTTTTAGAAAGATTTAAAAATTTATTACCTAGATTTCTCTCATTGTAAATGGATGATATAGACAGACTTTTTCAGGGGGTGTCTAGTCTCTCAGCTAGAAATAGTCAAGTATAATTAATTGTGTTTGTTAACACAGTCCCAGTTTATTTCTGCCTACATATACTTATATATCATGCTGCACATTTCTATTTCTAAATCTAACCCCAAACTCTTTCCAGTTCCTAAAACCACAGAGCCAGAACTCTCGGCCTCACAAGCTGAAGGTCTGAGAGTACTGTGTTTCTTTCCTCCGCCTCTGTGAGCGATTGGAGGGGGTAATATTAGTTACTGCAAAGTATCTGCTTTCCTATGGTTGCTATGACAAATTATCACAAATTTAGGAGCTCCAACCCCTGAATTTATTACCTTCCAACTCTCCACGTTAGTTCAACCAGAGCTCAGTGGCTAAAGTCGTGGTGTCACATGGATGTCCATCCCTTCAGAAGGCGTTAGGAAAAGAACCCATCTCCTTGCTTTGCACAGGTTCTAAAGCCAGTGTTACTTGGGGCCCCTTCCTCCATCTTCAAAGCCAGTAATGACGAGTCGAGTCCTGCTCACATCACAGCTCTCTGTGCCTTCTCCAGCAGTGGAGACAATGTCAAGGGTTTTACAACATTCTGTGAAGTCAGTAACACAGCTTCTAGTTTTGTGCCCAGTGGAATGTAACATTTTCATACAATCACAGAAAGGTCCATAACAACATATAGATGCTAAACTCCACACCAAGAAGTACAACACTAGTATTTTCCCCATTTGTTCACAAGGGAATGTAGATGTGAGAGAAGCAATTTGGGGAAATTTTACATGTTAATTATAAAATTGGGGGCTTCATTAAAAAATACAGGGGAGGAATCCAAACTTCCAAGGTGCTAACTAATGTGCCCACATTCATATAGGCAGCGGTAGAGCTCTGATTTCAGTCTAGATGTCTGAATTCAAAATCCATGCTCTGCTCTGTTTCAGAGTTTCCTTCATCTAGAAATCACCTAGAAATAATTAAACAAGTTCAGAGTTTGAAGAAATTAAATAAGATAATGTCCATGAAGTGTGGCTCAAATTATAGTGCACAGCATAAATCTTACCATTGCTTTTCAAATACAGGCATTCCTAGAGGGAATATAGACAATAATATTCAAATAAAAATGTCTGGTGCTGGATGGAAACCAGACTGATCACTTTATAAGTATATAAATGTCTACCACTATGTTGTACACCTAAAACTAATATAATATGGTATGTCAACTGTAATTGAAAAATTAAAAAATGTTTAAAAGATGTGTGTATATATATACACAATGGAGTGTTACTCAGCCATAAGAAAGGAGGATATCCTGTCATTTGCAACAGCACAGATGGACCTCGAGCACGTTATGCTAAGTGATATAAGTCAGAGGACAAGTACTATATGATGTCACTTATATGTGGAATCCAAAAGAGAAAATTTGACATATAAAAAAAGAGACAGAATAAAATGGTAGTTACCTGATTGAAAGTGTTTAAGGGTACGTACTTATAATAAACGTTAAATAAGCCATAGACATCTAATGTACAGTGTGTTGAAATAGCCATTAATAAGTACATAATGTGATCAATATAGTTACAATACCCATAGTATAATATATAAATGTATCAAAGTAACATGCCGTACACCTTAAATTTACATAATGTTATTTGTCAAATTTATCCAATAAAAATTGCTCCTTTCAAAAATAAATAAAATATAGGCATTCCTCTCCATTAATAATAATATACTCAACTTAATAATATACACTCAAAGTTATTAACTGCTACCCTTCCTCTTTCACTATAACCAGGAGAGTAGGAAAATTGTCATGTTAAAGTTATCATTCAGGCCCATATTATCCAAACTAATCAATACTAAACCCACATATTTCCTTTCTCTTTCCTCTCTCTCATTGTTTTCATTACAGAATCCAAAATGAAAAGAGCTGACTTCACAACAGTAATAGACAAAAAAGAAAAGAGGTACACACTGACTTAAGCACCTGATAAAAATATACCCTGTATATATAACATGAGGATATTTAGAAATGTGTGTAGACTTCCAGATAAGATGGCAGCACAGATAAACATGTAACTCGTCTCCTCCCAAAAATACATCAAAATTACAACTAAACTACAGGACAACCATCATGCAGGATCACCTGAAGTCTGGCTGAATAAAAGGCTTACAACTAGGAAATTAAAGGAGAAGCTACACTGAGAGTAGTAGGAGGGGTGGCAATGCAGAACGGGCTGCTCCCATGCCCTTGTAAAATCGGGAGGGATATCTTGGCTGTGGTGGTCACCCCTGAGGAGCGCGGGGTCCCAGCCCCACACCAGGCCCCCAGTCCAGGGCTCCAGAGCCAGGAGGAATACCCCATAGCTTCTGGCTGTAAAAACCAATGGGGATTGTAGCTGAGTGAGATGAAGGCTTCTGGAGTCCCAGGCAGTTCCTCTTAAAGGGCCTGCACACAGACTTACTAAGACTCATTCCCTCTGAGCTTTAGCATGGGAGCAGCAGTTTGAAAGGAGAAACATACAGGGAGAAACTGAATTGTCCAGCATCAGGGCAAGAGCTGGGGGGTAGCTTTCTCCCAGACAGAAGTGCTGGCAGAGGCCATTATTCCTTTGATGAGCCCATTTCCCAGAGCTGGCAGGCAGGTACCATATCTGACTCACCATCTCCCAGGCTCGCACTGTTTCCTCATCCTGGTGATGCCCTGATGCTCCACCCCATCCAACTTTCAGGCTTACCCAAGCTGTTTCCAGTGACTTTTTCATACAAATGGCCTGTCATGGCTCATGTTTCAGAATATCCTAAAATCTGTAAAACAAGCAGCACCTGGCCACAGCATGCCCTGTACCTCTTGCCAAGTGGCCCCAGGCCTGGCACTAGCAGTAGCTGGCCTTGGTGTGCAGCTTGACCTCACCAGAACACCTCCAAGCCCAGCACAAGTAGCAGCCATCTGCAGATTATTTTGTAGCTCAAACTGTTTGGCCCTGGGCAGAACAAAAGTGGCTGAATTTGACTTGCACCTCCCTGAAGGCCCCAGGGCCAGTGTACCCAATGGACAGCTTTAGATCAAGTCAAAGCACCATCACCCAACTACTTCCATGAGCAACACACTCAAGGGGCAGACTAAGCAGCACCAGAGTCCTGCAGAAGAAAGTCCTGCTCTGTGGGGTGGGCCCCTGCACAGCTGATCCTCTATGGTAGTCAGAGGTCAGTGGTCGCAGCCAGTCCTTACAGCTAATTAGCTTGGGGATAAATCCCTCCCAGTGGCATGCCAACAGCAATCCAGGCTCAACCACAAGAGGAGGGTATACTCAGCCCACATGGGAGGTGTACTTCCAGTGCCCAGCTTGAGTGATTGGGGAGGTGACCCTACAGGACACCTACTACAACAGGCCATGATACCAAGCCTGGGACACATAGGAGCTCTACCTAATACACAGAAACAAAGACAGGGAGGCTGCAAAATGAGGAGACAAAGAAACATGGCCCAAATGAAAGAATAGAACAAAAGTTCAGAGAAAGAACTAAACAAAATGGAGACAAGCAATCTACTAGATGTAGAATTTAAAACACTGGTTATAAGGATGCTCAGGGAATTTAGTGTAAACTTCAACAGTGTAAAAAAGAAATCAAGGGTACACTAACTGAAATGAAGAATAATTTATAGGAAATCAACAGTAGAGGAGATGAAACTCAGAATCAAATCAGTGATTTGGAATATAAGGGGTAAAAAATACCCAACTGGAAAAGCAAAAAGGAAAAAGAATCCAAAAAAAATAAGAATAGTTCTGGGACAACTTCAAGAAGCCCCACATTTGCATCATGGAGAGGCCAGAAGAAGGAGAGAGATCAAGAAATGTAAAACCTATTTGAAAAAATAATGATAGAAAACTTCTCTAACTTGGAGCAGGAAATAGACATACAAGTCCAAGAAATACAGAGTCCCAAGCAAGATGAACCCAAAGAGGCCCACCCCAAGACACATCATAATTAAAATGCAAAAAGTTAAAGACAAAGAGAGAATCAATAAAAGCAACAAAAGAAAAGTGGTTAGCTACCTAAAAGGGAGCTCCCATAGGACTCAGTTGATTTCTCAATGGAAACTTTTCAGGCCAGAAGAAAGTGGCAAGAAATATTCAAAGTGATGAAAATCAGGGACCTACAACCAAGATTACTCTACCTAGCAAAGCTGATTTATAATTGAAGGACAGATAAAGAGCTTCCTAGACATGAAAAAGCTGAAGATGTTCATTACAACCAAAAGGTATTATATAAAAGGTTAAAGGGTCTCCTTTATGAAGAAAGAAAAGATGAAAAATATGAACCCTAAAATGGCAATAAATATATATCTATCAACAATGGAATAAAAAAAAACAAAATAAACAAGCTGAATAGAAACAGACTTATAGATACAGAGAACATTTTGATGGCTACAAGACGGGAGGGGGTGGGGGGATGGGTGAAAAAGGTGAAGGAATTAAGAAGTACCAATTGGTTGGTACAGAACAGTCATGGGGATGCAGAGTGCAGCATAGGAAGTATAGTCAATAACATTCTATAACCATGTATGGTGTCAGATGGGTGGGAGATTCATCAGGATGGTCGATTCATAGATTATATAATATCTAATCATTGGGGTGTACACCTGAAACTAATATAATAATATATGTCAACTGTCATTGAAAAATAAAAAAGATTTAAAAGTAGAAAAATTTAAATGTGTGTCAATACACATTTTATTGATTTAAGCCTTAAATCCCTTTTGGTTCATTTTAGTAGAGATTAAGAGCTGTTAAGATAACCAATAAGCTACACATGCCTTGTTTAATTTTTTAGCTGGCCACAGAGCAAGTTACCAGCACCCTCATAATAATAGTGGAAATTATCAATATTGTCCTACATTCCCCCTTTCTTATAAATGCATATATGAATGTCAGAGAAGATCTATGCCTTAGGCTGCAAGTTACAGAAATAAAAGTTACAATCTCAAATTGGCTTAAATACTGAACATATCTACTGGCTCACACCTTCTGAAGCTCAGAGATCAGACTGGGCCCAAGGTCAGAGAACGCAGTGATTCCACAACATAATCAAGGAGCAAGGCCCCTTTCCTCTCTCCATTCTGCTGTGTTTGAGTTCAGATTCATCCCAAGGTTGGTGTCCTTTGCAATTATAGCTTCTCCGTTTACATCCAGTGGGGACATATATGAACAAGCTTCAACCATAAAAAATTGCCCTCTCTTCAGCTTAATGAGGCAAACACAGGTGGCAGGTCACACGTCCCAGTCATAGCAGTGCCATTTGCTATAACTGGCTTAGGGCTGTGGTCCTGAAATAATGCTGTGGATGGGCCTGGACTAATCATAAGCCATTACCAGAGAAGCATCCTTTTCCTCCATGCATTGTTGCTGCACAGCATAGATGCGTGGGTGATGGGTGGCAGCTGTCATGCCTATTCTCACAAATGTCGACAAACCTCCTCCAAGCATGTCTCCAGGCATCAGCGTGGTCAATGTACCAAGAACATTTGGGGGTTAGGGGGAAATGGGGACTGGAATGAAGAGACTACTCTTCCAACGAGGTTGTTGTAAGTTTTCATGTTCTCTCTTCTAAGGAAATACTTCAGATTTTTATTCTGCTCAAGACTAAATAGGAAGACCCTTTGTCTCCTACTTGGGCTGGGGAAAAGAACTGCCATTAGACGTAGGAAGGAAAACTGGGATTCGGTGATGCCAGAGGTGACACAAGAATCTAAGCACACAAAAATCCAGAGAGCTCTCAGGAAGGGCACTGGACCTCCCATTTCCTGCGCCATCACAGGCTCCCAATGGGCAGGCCTCACAGAGCTGGGATTGACTACACCGCTCTCCTGATCGTCCAAACTCAGCCAGGTACTGCGTTAATCAAATGGGCTTTAAACCAGAAATAAGCTTCCTGGATGGTATATGCATATATCACAAAAAGAATGCTATTTTCAATGAGCAGATTTAGCAAGATGTGAAACATAGTCATTATCAAAAACAATTTGATTTGCTTCACGTTAGTAGTTGCTTCCTTAGTACAAGAGCCCATGCTATGAAGGGGCATGGTTATTGAAGATTCTGCTGTTTCTCTCGGTCGCTCAAGGGAAGCAAGAAATTGGTCTGTGTTACAGAAGGCTCTAGGGCAACATAGCCACTGTGTGGAGAGGAGGTCATTGTTTTGGGACAAGCTTTATTGGTGATCAAAGTTTCCATGGTTGGGTTGATGGACACAGCATTAAGATTTAGTTTATGGAGATCCAGGCAAGAAGAGGAGGAGAAAGCTGCCGGAAGCAGGTACGTGAGTTAACATGATGAATACCCTCCCTGAGTCAAGGTGGCTTTTGCTTAGGTGTCCAGTTCTCTTTCTGCCTGAAGTCCCTTCGGAACCAAACATGCCTGTCACTCCATCCTCTTCTGCTTTCTTTTGCTTTAACTATTTTGCACTTATTTCAGATTTTAATCATAGGAGGAGGCTGATGAGAACTTAATGGAACTAGTTAGAATGATTTTTTAAAACACCTATAACCCTTTATTCTGTTTTTATATGCTTTTTATTGTTAATCTTTCAAAGAACCTCTTTGGTAAAGAGGTTGGTAAAGATGGTAAAGATATTACCCTGTAGAAACGACCCCACGTAACATCAAAACAGGTTATGACTCTTACATTTGTCTTACCCATGTCTTGTTACACATGGCTATATAACTTAAAACTATTCATAGTTACATAGTTTATACCTACATATAGTTGTATATTTTTGGTTGGGTAAATTTATGTAGATGAATTTATATTAGCATATATCTAGAACTGTGGTTCCTTGGATTCTATTGGCTATATGGTCATATTTAAGGGGTTTTAGATATCTAGGCCAAATACATAGAAAATGTACCACTTCATGTACAGATTGTCATCAGTCATGCAAATTGAATGGACTTTCTTTGACTGCAAAGAACTTTAAGCATATAGAAATTAAAAACAATCTGTTAGCCTAGAAAAGGTCAATCAGACTGCCAATATATTTTGCCTTGGTTTACCAACAATAATAGAATTTTATTAAACCCTTATGTACATCTCTGGGAAAATACCAAATAAGAACTCATTATATTCTTAAAGCATTGTTTAAAATTTTTTCAAATATATGGTATACACATATCTTTAAGCTGTGTCATTAATAACTGAAGTGTTGACAAATGATTAAACACATAAATTGGAAATATATAACTTTGACATCTTAAAAATATTCCATTAATCCTGGCTGGCGTAGCTCAGTGGATTGAGCACGGGCTGCAAACCAAAGTATCACAGGTTCGATTCCCAGTCAGGGCACATGCCTGGGTTGCAGGCCACAGCCCCCAGCAACTGCACATTGATGTTTCTCTCTCTCTCTCTTTCTCCCTCCCTTCCCTCTCTAAAAATAAATAAATAAAATCTTTAAAAAATATATTCCATTAAAAACAGCACTGTCTGATAATCTCCTATAGTTGTGTTCACGGTCCCCAGAACTGCTCAAAAGTGTAAAAATGTAGCCCTGGCTGGTGTAGCTCAGTGGATTGAGCACGGGCTGGGAACCAAAGTGGCCAAGGTTCAATTCCCAGCCAGGGTACATGCCTGGGTTGCAGGCCATAACCCCCAGCAACCGCACATTGATGTTTCTCTCTCTCTCTCTCTCTCTCTCTCTCTCTCTCTCTCTCTCTCCCTCCCTTCTCTCTCTAAAAATAAATAAATAAAATCTTAAAAAGAACATTTACTTTAAAAAAAAGTGTAAAAATGTGAATAGACACTTACCAACAGTATCACATGGTTCATCTTTGTGCACACAGAAATCTTTTCTAGAAAGAAAAATATAAAATGGAAGTAAAAAACCTTTCCTCAAATAATAGTTGTATGAATAATAAAGAGCTGAATGAATAATTAATAGTTGTATGGCTGGTAAACTTCCATCTCTACAGGAATTCAATAAAACTGAAAATGAGGTTAAATTATTTTTAGTTCTAAGAAAACATGACAATTAAATTTTTCATGGTACCTTTTTACTTGATGTAATCCTGAAACATGTTCTCTTATTTCATAGACAATATTTCAAAAGTAAACATCTATCTTATTTTGAATTTACAGGATTTCATTTATTTACTATGAAAAAAACAGTATCTGGTATTGGGATATGGCTTCTTGTTTGAAAAATGGTCTAAAATCTCTACTTCACATAACCCCCAAATAATTTCCAGATTAAAGATTTAAATGTGAGAAATACAATTTAAAACAACATAACATTTTATATGATAAGATTGGAAAATTTTTAAAAGAGAAAATCACTCTAAATAAGGCATGAAGTTTCAAGTATTTTTACATAGCTGTCTAATTTAGGATTTTTACATAGGGTCTAACCATGAATAACATTCTATAATTTGCTTTTTATTTGACTACTATATCATGGAGAGCATTCCATAGCAAACTGTGAACTTTTGAGATGGCTATCAAAAAGCAAACTTCAAGCATTCATAAACATAGGTGAAAAATCTGCAGTCACCTTGCTCGTCGTGCACTTGCTCTCTGGTTAACTTTTTTATTGAGTTACAATTGGCATACACCATGATTTCTGGTTAATTTTAACATTTCTTTTTGTATTTGTAGTTCTACAGTCCCACCCAGATGTGTCTAGATGCTGATTTTACTTTTCTTTATCTTCTTTGGTACTTGGTATGATTCTCAATTAGAAGATCCTTGAACACATGAAAATCCTTACTATTTTCTGTTTAGCGAATCCCTCGCACATGTTCTCCTGGAGCCCCTTCCAGCACGGGCATGTTCTCGTCTCAGCGTCTGGAACTCTGGGGCACTGAGCTGCGTCTCCATCTCTCAGCAGCTCGGTGCAGCCTCTGGGAGAGTTCCCTCAGACCCCTCATCCCACCCACTGGTGCTCCCTTCCACTGTACCTAACCTGATTTTCAACTCAGAAATTCAAATTTTAAGTATAATTTCTTTGAGAGATGTTTAGTTTTCCTCAGTTTTCAAATCAACTGTTCTTTTTTTGTCAGCCACCTTATTCTAACATTTTGAACTTTTTGTGGGTTTTTAATCGTGAGAACAGGCTCTAACAAAATCTGTCAGCTTTTTTAAAAGTTATTCTTTATTGTGATTCTGGGCTTTTACAATGGAAGATGTTGTCATTTTGAGTTTTGGAATTCCATTGTGAATTCATTCAGTTAGACTCATTCATGGTGGCCTTGTGTGGTCTAAGACGACAGAGGGCCACTTCAGGGCAGCTTACTATCGGCTTTTGCTGCATGCATCGCTGGAAAGAGTGTTGCTCGAGGTGTGCTTTCCCTAACCCGGGGTCCTGGTTGAGACAGAATGCTCCCTGTTGACGACCCAGGCTTGTGTGCACAGTTCTCCCCAGAGCACACGTTCACTCAAGGTGTGGGTAGCTACCGAAAGGTTCTGGCTGCGTGTTATCACTTCAGTTCCACTTCCCCACTTCGTAAAACCTCAGAGTTTGAGTGTGGGCTGTGAACCAAAGTGTCGCAGGTTCGATTCCCAGTCAGGGTACATACCTGGGTTGCAGGGCATGACCCCCAGCAACTGCACATTGATGTTTCTCTCTCTCTCTCTCTCTCTGTCTCCCTCCCTTCCCTCTCTAAAATAAATAAATAAATAAATAATTTTTAAAAAACCCTCAGAGGTTTTTCTTCATGTGGGAGCTAAACCCAAGAACCCACATTTCTGAGTCCAATAAACTTTTGTCAGGATTGCTACCACATTACCTCAGAAGAATACTACTTTTTTTTACTTACTTTGCATATAAAAGAGTTTTATTACATTTTTTCTATAATTCCTGTATGCCTACAAATGGGAACACTTGCTGATTATCTACTCAGCCAGATTATCACATAGGTAAAGGAAGTAAACCGATCTGTGACCAACCATATAGTAATTAAGAATAGTAAAACTTGTTTAACTTTGAATCTTAATATACATAGAAACTAGCCATATAGGCCTTATTCTATTATTATAAATCATGCATCTAGTTTTACCAAACTCTTTAAAAGGCTGTATAACTGCCTCAATAAGACATTCACCTTGACTGCAATTAATAATATTTTTTTCAGAGGTTCTCAAATGGATCTATAATAAGAGATGGCCCCGGATCATCCAAACCCAGTGGCTGAGATTTCTAGAGAGTGCTAACTCACTGTCTTTATTTTTCTAACCCCCTCTAACGTCACTGTCTCTTTTTTTGTAAATCCTCACCTAAGTATATGTTTATTGATTTGAGAGAGAAACAGAGGCAGAGAGAGAGAGGATGAGAGAAAACTCAATGTGCTAGAGGAACACTGACCTGTTCCCTCCTGCACATACCCCGACCAGGGACCGAAACCGCAGCCTGGGCCTGTGCCCTGACCAGGATGGAGCCTGCGACCTTCTGGTGTGCGCGGCAACACTCCAACCAACTGAGCCACCCAGCCAGGGCTTCACTGTCTTTCTTGATGCCTGGTTCTTCAATGCTTTCGTTGATTCTAAGTACTACACAGAATTTCTCCATCTATCAAAAAAAAAAAAAACTGTCCTGGCTGGTGTGGTTCAGTTGGGTGGAACATCGACCAACCATAGACACAAGGGTCGCAGTTCAATTCCTGGTCAGCGCATGTGCCAGGACGGGAGCATGTGCAGGCTCCATCCTGGCCGGGGCACATGTGAGAAACAATCAATCGATGCTTCTCTCGCACATCAATGTTTCTCTCCCTCTCTCTCTAATCAATAAGCTTGTCCTTGGGTGAGGGTAATTTTTTTTTAATCAAAGATCACACTTCTTCTGGCACTCAAATTAGGCAAAGCTGGATTCTATGGTTCAAAACCAACATGAAATGATACAGGAAAATATACCACCCCCACCCCCGTTCCCAGTGGTGTAACATATTCAGAGTCTGAATAGAGCTACAGATGAAGAAAAATGCAAAAGGTTTGTTGACGTTCTTGTTTACCAGTAAATGACCAAGTAGTAGTTAGTCTTTCTCTGCATTAGAAGATATTGAAATTAAATCCACCACAGAGACACCATGCGCAGAGCATAGGCTGCATACTGCTTATTTCTAGGGGTACATTTACATACACGGCAATGTACAATAAAAGGCTCCTTTTACTGTCGTGTGGCACAGTAAACCTGCCAACACAGTTGGACATGGTAGGATTCATTAAGTGCTTCTTGCATGCCAAGCACTGGATAAGGGGAAGACCACAGAGATCAATACAGTAGACTTCTACTCTGAACGCAGAGAAGAGGATGAACACCATCATCTCTGTGATAAGGGCCCCAGATCAGTGAGGAAGGAGCCTGGGGAATCGTGTGAAATAATGGATAGTTCTATTTTGCAATTGACTTTGCCAGTAAAAGAAGAAACACCCAAAACAAATGATACTGAGTAATATGGGAATGCAAAAAATTAAAGAAACCTAAAATCAAATCTTCACCACAAGGCCAAGAATCAGTGAGTGCAAAGTGTATGCAGATGCAGGGGGAAAGGGATTTTATGTGCTCTTTCTAGACGTGCAGAACATCACATCATCATGCATGAGGCTGCAACATGACTATTTGATTTACATAATGTGAAACAAGGGACTTCATCTGTAACTAAACAACATGGTAAAACTAGGACAAATGCGCTGCTTATTGTCAAGGGCACTTAAGAGTTCCTCACACGGCCAATTTCTGTTCACTTAGCAAACAAATGAATAAAGCACAGTATTTCAAAGAACACGAGGTCCTTTATTCAGAAGCACTGGAGCATTGGAAATGCCTCTCAGCACAATCGATGGATAAGCTGTCGGCGGCATTTCCAAACTTCAGATCAGACTGTAGTGCTTAATCGTCCCCTTCGTTGCAGAGGGTCACGATAACATATTCTTCATTTTCACAATGTTCAAAGATTTACTGGGGGGGAGAGCTGGGGGGACTTGTTTGCCTAGACCTGTGATCACATGGATTCAAATTCTCTCATTTTTGGCCCGCGACGGCTCGGCGCGCCTGAAGTCTGCATCGCAGAGTTTCATTATGTGAGTTTATGGAAATGATGCTGTTGGACTTTGGCAGCTGAGAAGGCCAATAAATTCTGCTTAAGTTCTGATTTATATTGAAAAAAATGAAATGTGGCCTTTAATTTCCAAGAATGAAGATGCATCTGAGAATAAGTCTCATTGTAGAGTTTTATAGTGCCCTGGGTTATACCTATAAATGACTCATTCAAATATTATTCTATGATTTGTACTAAATTAATATATTTCTGCCATTTCTACATTTTATTAAATTTTTTATCTTACTTGCCAATGTCATTAGTTTAAATCTAACTTTCAGAAGTACTGTACATAAACCAAAAGCATTTCAGTAAATAGGAAAGACAAAAATATCATTAATAAAGTGAAATTTTAAATGAAAGAGTGCTTTCAAGAGACATTGACTCAGGCCTTCTCCCTGATTTCAAAGAGAAATGTGAAAATTACACTGAGAATACATCATAGAGTTGACAGCTGGGGTAATGTGTTTTGTGTTTGTGTTACTATGAGCCCATGAGCACTGAGTCAGCTCGAAACTATTTACTTCATTGTAGCCACAGAACAACTTGACAAATATATTACTGCAGATATATTTGGGTTTATACAAACATTATTCATTTTAGCTGAAACCAAAATTAATGGCTGAGCTAAAATTTAATAACTGTCTAAGATGAGCATGCACTAGAAACTAGGCTGGTTGTGAGTTTAGTTTGTCAAATATGGGTGAAATCCAAGGAGATTAAAATTTTTTTTTTATTTCTCACAAGTTCTCTGCAAAGCGAGTATCTGCTTACTTTGATCTCACACTAAGAAGGGACTCGCCTTTAATCAAACTACTGAGTCCCACTTCCCTGAGCAAACGTGGCAGCCAAACAGCCCCCTCAGTGCGGGGCTGTCACCGTCACGGGGCTGAACATGGCGGTGGGGACAGAGACCCACCACCGAGACCTCCCCTCCACAGGCGAGGCGAGGGAGAATGACTGGTTAGCATCTATTAACATTTAATATGTGTGTGGCCTTTGTTATATATTTTTTCTATTTTCAACCACAGAATTTTATTCTAAGTACTTGAAAAACAAAACCCAGAAGCAATCCATTAAGTCCTATTCTGAGTCCTAGTTATCAGGGCACAAAGCACTGAGGTCACCATTTCTCTACAGGACTGAGGAGCTGTGCAGGCTTTTTCCCATGAAATGTGAAGGGGCTTGGCAACACTTTACCTCCCACACAAAGTTCACCTACCAAAAGGGCTTTTCCATTCAGGTCTGAACACAAGTCCTGTTTAGAGAATGAAGCTTGGGTTTTCTATCCATAACTAAAAGATACACTAGAAATATGATAATAGTGCCTTATTTTGTCTTATCTTTGAAAAGTACAACGTGGGCATAGAGAGTACAACATTCAGTCATGTGGCAGTAGTTCAAGTTTTGAAAATCTGAGGGTGAGTAATTATTTTATTAATGGACCTGATCCAGCAGATTGATATTAGGAAATACACGTTGTATGTTTTCCTGAAGAATATTATTTAGAATAGTCTCACAAATCCCAGATATTATTACCTTCAGTTCATTCCTTTAATATATTGTCCCAGCCTATGGCTAAACATGAAGTTTGATTGCATTTTATGAGCATTTGATGGTAAGGAAGAAGATTATGTTTCTAAACACGATACCGGGTACTATTTAATCACCCCCAATAAATACTAGCACATGTTTACAACCATATGTAGATAAAGATGTTTATATGTTTTTTTCTAAATGTAAAAGATCAGAAAGAAATATAGACATAGAATAATTACATAAATTAGGATACTTATATGCAATAAAATGTTGGCCACAAATGATATAGACCAATATGGTTATATCAGTTTCCTGTTGCTGCTATAACAAGTTACCACAAACTTGGTCATTTAAAACAACAGGAATGCTTCATCTTACAGGTCTAGAGGTCTGAAGCTGAACGTAGGTCTGACTGGGTTAAATCAGGGTGTCCATAGGGCAGCACTGCCCCTCAAGGCTTTCAGGTAGAACACATGGCCTCGCAGAGGCCGCTGGCATCCTTTGGCTGGTGGCCCTGCCGCCATCTTGAAAGCCAGCTGCAAAGCATCTTCCAGTCTCCATGACTCTGACCTTTTGTTCCCTTTCCCATCTTTTCAGATTCATGTGATTACATTGGACCCAACTAGAGAATTTGGCATAATCTCCCCATCGAGACTTCCTTAACCACATCTACAAAGTCCCTTTTGCCATATAAGAGGACACGGTCACAGGTTCTAGGGATTAGGACGTGGGCATTACTCTGCCTTCCATAATTAATGACATGAAAGGACTTACAAAACATAGCATAAAGTTAAAAAAAAACAAATAGAGAAAACTGTGTATAACATGAAACAATATTCTTTAGAATACACACAATTTAACACTGGTTACCTTTGAGCAACTTGTACCATGTGAATATGTTCATGCCTTACTTGAGAATTGTGCTACAGTGTTTCCTGAAGAACTATTTAAAAACAAGGAAATCCTGCCCTGACCGGTGTGGCTCAGTTAGTTGGGCACTGCCCCACAAACCAAAGGGTTCGGTGTTTGATTCCTGGCCAGGGCACATGCCCTTGCAGGTTCAGCACCTGGTTGGGTGCATATGGGAGGCAACTTGATGTTTCTCTCTCACATCAATGTTCTCTCCCTCTCTTTTTCCCCTGTAGGTTCCCTTTCCCTCTCTCTAAAAATAAAATAAATATAATCTTTAAAAAAATAAAAATAAAACAAGAAAATATTTAGACTAGATTTTTAAGGGAAAATATTATAAAATGGTATATAAAATGGGAACTTAAACTCCATTGATAATATTCTTTCTTCTATGTAGAAGGGTGAACAGGCAGTTGCTAATTTTATTATTCCTTATATTCTCTTCATATACATCACACAGCTGTCTTTTTTAAGAGAGTAGTGCCTGTGTTGCCTTGCCAGTGAAGACTAGCACTAAGGGAGGTAATGATGAAGAGTGGTTAGTTAAAAGTGTGCCTTTTATTTCACCTTTTTTGAGAATGTCATGCTAAGCAAACTCAGTCAGACAGAAGTTAAGAACTATATGATTTCACTCATACGTGAGAGAAGAAACTGAAAGCAACACATGAACAAATAAGAAATACAAACAAAAAACTCATGCACACAAACAACAGTATGTAAAAATACCAGAGGGTAAGAGCGTGAGCGGGGAGTAGAGGGCAAAGGGGGTCAAATACATGATGTGAGAGCTGATTTGACTCTGGGCAGTGGGCACATAATGCCATACACAGATCGTGTGTCATAGAATTGTACACTTGAAACCTACATAATCTTATTAAACAACATCACCCCAATAATTCAACCTTAAAAAGTGTAGCTTTGAAAGCTTTATCACAGAAAAAATATTAGAGGCAGGAGATTCTTTTTTCAGGGTTTTAAAGAAAAAATGGCATTGGGGGTAAGAAGTGAAATGAATGCACAGCATCAGTGGGGTGAAACAGAACTTGCATATAGAGTATGAACCCAAAATTACAAACATATGTATTTGGTTACAGAGATACACAGTAAACAAAGCTGAAGATATTTAAAACATTACCTATAATGACTCCTAGGTGGTAGAATTACAGGCTAATGTTTTATCTTTATTCTTGTATTTCTCAAATATCTATAATAAATGTTTCTATTGACTACTTTTCCTTGCCCATGTCTTTGTGTCTTTGTGTCTTTTCTAGGCCAATTTTATTACATTTTAGACATTGTGGGTGGTGCATTATAGGGACTCAGGTTCTGTTATCTTCCTCTGAAGAGTACTAACTTCAGAGTGGCTGATCCCTCTGAACTTAGGTTGGTTTGAGCTTATTCTTTGGCAGGGAAGAAACACGATCCCCAAGCCTTTGTAACATGGTGGCACTCAAGACTCCAAACTCTCTCCTTAAAGTCTCACTGGGGTATGGTTTCAGGCTTTGTTAGGGCAGGTCAAGGGCAGGTCAAGGACAGGTATTTCTCTGGATCACGGTCCCTATTAAAGCACAGCCTTCCCATTTTCTCAGCTAAATGCCAAGCACGAGCAATAAGGTATTAACAAGTTTGATCCACTCTTGTAGCCTGAATCTGCTAAACTGCTAATATCTTTTTAAAATCCAAGCTCCATAGCAGCAACATTCTGATAAATTGTGGGCAATTTATATCTGCACACAATGCACTCAGACTAGCCTTTCTGAGGGCTCTCGGATGATCTGCACGTGGACTTCTGAGCATTTTTCCCTGCACAGCACCCTCATCTCTGGTGTCCTGAGCAGGATCGCTGTGCTCTACCTAGATTTCAGCTTGCAGTCAAAAAATTGTCCCCAGATGAAAAGCTGGGTTGACTGTGGGGCTCACTTAATACATTTTCCTTCATTCAGAGTTGCAGTCTTACAATGCTCATTCCCCAGTGATTGAAAAGAGTTGCCAAATAAATATTTTCCAGTTGTATGCCTATTAATTGCAGTAGTCCAGTATCAGGTACAACAAACTGTGGAAGTCCAGTTGGGTTCTCGTATAGAGATTTTCATCTTTATGAATTATCTATTACTAGAGTAGCTTTTATGTAATTCAGCAACAGATGCTACCATGCATTTGACTCATTGCAGAAAATCACGTTTAAATGTTACTGTGTATTATGTGATGTGAAATGTCAATACTATTAATATGAAAATTAAATAGTTACTGAACATTATTTATCATTCATTTTTACTAAGCAAGATCCATTTATTAATAATTATTAATTTACAACGCTTATGGAGAGTATATTGTTGCTCATTATTTCATGTTCTTAAATTCACATGTAATGCTGCATTACAAATGTTTGCGAGTGCCACAGATATTTATAAGTGCAGCTCAAAATTAATTAGCTCAAAACTTAATTGAAACTTTTTCCTCAGGTTGAAACAGAAAGTTTGTCAATTTATGAATTTATTTTTTTAATTTTTAGTATATTTTATTGATTATGCTATTATAGTTGTCCCAGTTTTTCTTCCATTTATCACCCCTTTGCCCTGCAACCCCCAAACTTCAACATTCCCCCCGCCCTTAGATCATGTCCATGGGTCATACATATAAGTTCTTCGACTTCTCCATTTCCCATACTATTCTTAACTTTCCCTCATCTATTTTATGCCTACAAACTATGCTTCTTATTCCCTGTACTTCCTCCCCATCCTTCCCCTCTTCCTCCCCAGTGATAATCCTCCAAATGATCTCCATTTCTGTGAATCTGTTCCTGTCCTGGTTGTTTGCTTTTTAGGTTCAGTTGTCGATAGTTATGAGTTTGTTATCATTTTACTGTTCATAGTTTTTTATCTTCTTCTATTTCTCAGATAAGTCCCTTTAACATTTCATATAATAAGGGCTTGGTAATGATGAACTCCTTTAACTTGACCTTATCTGGGAAGCACTTTATCTGCCCTTCCATTCTAAATGAAAGCTTTGCTGGATAGAGCAATCTTGGATGTAGGTCCTTGCCTTTCATGACTTGGAATATTTCTTTCCAGCCTCTTTTTGCCTGTAAGTTCTCTCTTGAGAAACCAGCTGACAGTCTTATAGGAACTCCTTTATAGGTAACTGTTTCTTTTTCTCTTGCTGCTTTTAAGATTCTCTCCTTATCTTCCATCTTGGGTAACTTAATGATGATGTGCCTTGGTGTATCCTCCTTGGGTCCAATTTCTTTGGGACTCTCTGAGCTTCCTGGACTTCCTGGAAGTCTATTTCCTTCGCCAGATTGGGGAAGTTTTCTTTCAATATTTGTTCAAATATGTTTTTCATTTCTTGCTCCCGTTCTTCTCCTTCTGGCACCCCCATGATTCAGATGTTGGAATGCTTAAAGTTGTCCCAGAGGTTCCTAAGTCTCTCCTCATTTTTTTGAATTCTTCTCTCTTCATTCTGTTCTGGTTGGATGTTTATTTCTTCCTTTTGCTCCAAATCATTGATCTGAGTCCCAGTTTCCTTATCTTCCCTGTTAGTTCCCTATATAGTTTCCTTTATTTCATTTTGTGTAGCCTTCATTTCTTCCTTCATTTTGTGATTGAGGTCAACCATTTCTGTAAACATCCTGATCATCAGTGTTTTGAAGTCTGAATCTGATAGGTTGGCTATCTCCTTGTCACTTAGCTCTTTTTCTGGAGTTTTGATCTGTTCTTTCATTTGGGCCATATTCCTTTGTCTCAGTGCACCTATTATGTTGTAAGGGGGCAGAGCCCTAGGTTTTCGCCAGGGCGGGAAACCCTCTTTGTGATGCTGTGTGTGGGGGAGGGGTCAGAGAGGGAACAGTGCTGCTTGCTCAGCTATTGTCCCACTTTTCATCACTTCCCACTCTAGCCCCACTTTCCAAAGAACTCCCCTGTGAGACTGGGAGTTTCTCTTACCATCACAACCCCCACAGTATTGTACAGCTAGAGGTTTTGAGTCTTTAGTTTCCTAGTCAGCCAGCCCCACCACACCCACAAGGTCCACTGCCTCATCATGTGTCCTCATCGCTTGGCTGCCCATCTCTGCCCCTCCTACCAGCCTAGAATGTTTCTTTAACTCCTTGGTTGTTGGAGTCCCATGCAATTTGATCTTACAGCAGTTCTGGTTGTTTATTGTCTTTCAATTGGTTGTTATCCTTCTTTTGGTTGTGCAAGGAAGTGAAGCATTTCTACCTATGCCTTCATCTTGGCTGAACTCCTATAAATTCCCTACCTCCAGCTCATGCTCAGAGCCTGCATCCTCTGGCTGGTCCAGGTCTATGTCAAACACTCCTGTCATGTCTTCAGCTTCCCTGTCTCAGAAGTCTGGCCTGGGTAAAAGCCACCCCACCTCTGTCATCACCTCATGGGCCCAGACCCACTGTAGTCACCGCTGCCACCACCACCATCACTAGCTGTTTGGGCGCAGTGCCCAATTTCTGAGTTTAATATATTGGACTACTTTACAGGGTAATGACTGACAAACACACAGTATAGGTTCATAATTTCAAAGTTCCACCATAATTCACCAAAATTTTATCTGATCATCCTCAATGACTATGTCTTTACCTTAGAAACGTTTTGTCAGTATGCCGTCCAATAAATGGCAGTTCAAAAGGCAGTTAGTGTTAATTGAGGGAAATGACTGACATCATTACTCCAAAGGTTTTTGGGACAAAATCTAGAATCTAAGCACTTGGTGATTAACAGGATGGCCATCAAACGAGGACTGTCACTTCACTGGCTGGGGTACATTTACCTTGTTATAAGTATGGCTGCATCCACAGACGCTGCGTCCTCTCCCCAGCTGGTTGACATCTCTAAATGTATGTCATTCTTTTTGCCAAATTCTTCATGTTGCCACTTACAAAAACTCTCCAGCATTTTCTCCCCATGGTGCCCAATATAGAGATCTGCCTGCAAAAGAAGAGATTTCACTTCAAGGCAAATTATGCTCTGCTATACAAAACACTAGAAACTGAGGGGATGTCTTCAATGAGTAAAGCAAACTGCTCACTGTAACAATAATTAGAATCTGGGCATTGATGTTGCCTGAGCCAAAAATCATAAAACTCGGTGAGGTACAATAATTACACAATCCGTATACTGTTACTCGAAAAAAGGAGAGAAGTTCAATGGCATGTTCAGAATGTGGAACTTCTGGACTTAAGTAATTCATTATTTCTATAATTTTAAAACAAGGTTTTATGAAGTGCCAGTTAAGCAGCATGCTAAAATGTCACAGAATATTCTTCATTTAAAATGAACTACAGATAAGGCTTTACAAGCACATGCTCAGAGAAGAAACTAAAACTGTCATTAAATATGACTTTTTAACATTACTTTCAGAAAGTTAAGGTTTGCAGTCAGGATCCTTGGAAACCGAGAACAATCAATTTTCGGAATAAAATTGAGATACTCACCAAAACTAAGGACCAGTTTATGCATACCCTAAGTGATTCAGTGGATATTTCTGGACTTTAAGTCAACAAAAAACACATCCCTAATATTCCTGTACTTAAAAGCACCTGAACACAACTTGTCATCCACTTAAATGAGAACCAAAAACTCAAGACTTACTTACCGGCATTTCATGGAGAAGAACAAGCTTAATCACACGAAGGCTGACCTGCACGCCAAGGCTCTTGTGCTGGAAAAGGTTAAAAACCTGAAAACAAATAAAAATAAAAATCTAAAATAAAACTGAAAAACATTGTAATTTTTCTTAAAGCCCAGACACAAGAGAAGTCTTTACTTCATTGAGCAATCTCATATATGTTTAAATTGTTCAATTGTCTAAAACATTAGCTTAATAAGCAATAACTTAGCTAATTCATTTTAGACACAAAGAAATTTAGACACAACATTCTGAGATACTCACTGCAACCTTAGTAGTCTAAACATTTCAATGAGGTATCAAGACAAGGATGGGTTTTTCACAATACCAATGAGAAGAATTTTAGTAAACCCTAGAATCTTTCTTAATTCACAAAATGCCAGCATCCTCCTTCCTTCTGAGAAACAGTCCTGAAAACTCGGCCTGCCATATGCCATCTCCCCATTCATTCCTTAGAGTCTTTTTCTCTCTCAAACTAGCTGCCAAATACAAATAAGCTTTCAAAGCCCCCCTCTCCAACTCTGCCACAAGGATGAGCAGCTGACGGTTTCCCATCAGCATTACAAGAAGCTTTCTCAAAATGTGGTGTGTGTGGCCATGCTGGAAAACAAGGTGAATTTTTGTATGTAGTCCCCTGAGTTTTTGTAAAATTTGGCATTTGTTTAATTTGTCATAGAAAATACTGACACACCACACCCATGGTCTCAGAGATAGCACTCGTCGGAAAGACAGACTGGCTAGACTGTGCTCGCCTGCCCTGCACTGACTGCTGGCGGGGCGTCCAGGAGGTTGCTGAACACACGCATAAATGACTAAAGTGAGGGAAAATCTGTTCGCTGGGGAAGCAAGTCAAATAATAACAAAAAGAGGAAAAATGGGAATTTTACAAAAACAGAACATAATTTATCCTTAATCAGTGGTGCTTACCCTGCCTTCCATGGTAGCTGGAATTATAAATGGACATTTGCCTTTGGCTTTTATTTATGTTTATTCTCTCCTAAGAAACACTCTTCACCACAACCTTCTAATTCTGCTTTCAAGGAGGTTTACCCAAATGGTGATGCAATTAAGCCAAAGGACTCACAGGGTAGTGAGCACCCGGGACAGGCTAGGTGTGGGCTAACTACCGCAGTTCGGGAACGCTCAACTGCAGTTAGCTACACATGATTCAGCTGGCTAAAAATTTAGCTACTAGCTATTAGGTCTTACTTATCAACTAGTATTATATAGAATATCCAATTTTACTACCTATATAAGAGCTTGGTGGATTACCAAGCTCCGTTTTTATTCTACCTCATAATCCAGAGTACTTTGCAGGGTCATGCATATAAACAAATATAACATTTCTGCCAATTTCAACAAACAGCCTTTTTATCAGTGAGAATAAAATGAAGAGAGCAAAAAAGGAGAGGAAAGAATAAGAGAATTTTGCCACATAGAAATGAAAAGTTTTTGTTTTTTTAATTAAATGATGTGAATTATTATTTTGATATCTTTTTTGAAACAGATCAACTTGGTAAACCTAAAGATTTTTTTATTGATGTCAGTAAAGAAAGTAATAGTAATGAGTTAATTTTTAAAGAACTTCATTATACTCACACATTTCTTCCTTAGAGCTTTCTTGAAAAAATTCCAAGCGCACTTTAAAGTTTGCCTACCATATTTAGGATGGTTAGAATGAATCTCCTGGCCGCATCCGCTCCGTGGTGGGAAACCACTGCTGGGTCTGCAACCACTACCGTCTCTATGTTGTATTCTTGAGGTAATTTGTATGAATATCGTTTCCCTCTTCCACTCTCTGTTATTTTTTTAGATCTAGGTCTTCCTTTATCTGCAACAGAGAAATGAATTTTCAAATGTGCCTCTCTTGGCAAAGTAAACAAAAAAAATTTCTGTTTATTTAATAATGTTAAAAATATTTACTGAATACCAACAAGTAATGATGATACAATGAGGAGCAAACCCAAGTAAGTTCCCTTTGCAAGCAGAGCCTCAGAGGGCACCCGGCATTGGAGTATGCCTTTGGAAGCCAACGGGAGGGACCATTACTGTTCATTAGCTCTGCCATTTGGGAAACGAACATTGCTAAGGCGGCCTTTGTTTCCTCATCAGCAGAATGAATAATACTAACACATATTTTCCAGAGTTGATGATGGCTTATAGGCAGTCACATTAGTAAAAATCTCTATAAATAAAATAACTCAATAAATTAAAAAATACCATGATTTTCTTTTTGAAACTAGTAACAAAATAAAGGTCTACTTGCAAGAAGTGCCTGGAGTGACTTCACCACACATCCTAATTTTAGGCAGGTGCTCTTAATTACAAAAACATTATGCGTGGATTACAAAGGATTTGGTTCTGCCTTCCATCAGGATCATATAGAAGTTATAGCCTTAGGGTAATAAAGATTCTTCAAACAGGGCCAAATAAAAGCAGTAACCACAAATAAACATATTTATAAATTTAAGTACATAAAATATAATATTTCTGCTTATTAAAACATGCCATTATCATAATGAAAAACATGCCACCAAGTGGGAGAAGATATTTACAATGTTTTTCCATAATAAAGAAATAAAAGCTACTCTAAATCAATGACAGATAAACCAATTGGAAAACTGGCAAAGGACTTGAACAGCAATTTTCTCACAACAAGGATATCCAAATGGCTAACAAGAAGCATACGAGAAGATGCTCAATCGCATTAATCTTCAGGGACATATGAATTAAAATCACAATAAATTAAATTAATTAAAACCCCTAAAATGGCTAAAATAAAGAGATGATTATATTAAGTGTCAACCAGAATGTGAGGACAAGAACTGGAAGTCCCACACACATACATGCTGGGAGTTTAAATTAGGATAAACATTTTGGAAATCTGACTGGCAGTATCCATTAAGGGTGAACATTCGCATACCCAACGATCAAAGATCTAAAATATACACTCACCTGAAATGCATGCAAGTCACATGTGCAAATTGTTCAGGGCAGCACTATTCTTAATAGTTCAAATAACCATCAACAGTATAATGGATAAAGAAATTTTGGCCTATTCATACAATGAAATGCTATCTATCAATAAAAATAAGCCAACTACTGCAAAGTGTAAAAATATGGATGAGCCTCCTGAAGATAAGGCTGAACACAAGAAGCCAATCGCAAAAAAGTAGGTGGGATTTGGGTTCTATCACCCCAGAAAGCATGTGGAGTGAGAAGAAAAGGAGGAAGTCCCAGGAAATGCCTCCATTTAGGGGCAGACATGTGGAAGAACACACGCCCATGGAGGAGACAGAGATGTAAGAAAAAGAAAAAGAGAGTGCAAATGAAATCAGAGAGATAGTTACAGAATGAGGGGCATGTAACAGAGAAAGGAAAGTTTGTCTCCTTCATTGCCCAGCAGCCATGTTTGGGAGTTATATGTAAATAGGCAACTTGGGACAATCTCAGTTCTTCAGAATCTCAGCCTCACAGTAGACGCCATCATACAAGTTACCCACGTGAAACTCGTGCATATTGAAGTCATCTTTTTGTTAAGTTGCTTCCTTTCAAGACTTCATTGTCTACATCAGCTATGCGCAGCTCATTCTTCATCTCCTAAACCCTCAGACCTCTTCCCACCCACAGGCAGGTGTGAAAAGGACAGAATTGATGTCGCACACTTCCAGTCAGAGAAGAAATTTTAAAATGTGTGTTCACCAGTGCTCAACATATGATCTCCGAAGAATCCTCCACATACTGACAAAAACCTGCACAATGGGCCTGGGCAGCATGTGGACACAATTTCAGCAGTGGTCTGAGTCCTAGACATACTCATAATTTATGCTAAACCATCAAGGAATATATGCAATGATGATGTCACTTGCTTGCTTAAAGTCTCCAAAATCACATTGGCCTTCCAGATAAAGTCCTTCCCCCAGTACACAAGCACCCCGCCCCCCATCAGCCAATGACACCTCTCCAGGGCTGTCGCTCCTCACCATGGGGCAGACTTTTGGCTTCAGTTCCCCAAGTGGATGCCACTGTTCCTTCTGCCAAAATGCTTTCCCCAACAATGACATGTGCTAAAAACCTCACACATGTTTTTCATTGGCACACATAATCTCATTTAATTCTGACAACTACTCTGAGCTTCGGGGATCCATCTCCCCATTCTGTGTATTGTAAATGGAGCTTCTGAGAGACAAAGTTAAGTTTTCCAAAGTCGTAAAGCTGGGAAGCGGTAGCTCACGGATGCGAGCACAGGCAGTCTGACCCCAGAGTCCACGTCTCCACCGTCACTCTCTGTTCCCTCCTCCCCTGTGGTGTGGGTACATTTTACCTGATCTTTGAGGCTCAGCCCCCCAACAGCAGAAGTTTGGGATCTTGTATACTGAGTCCATCACAGTTCTTGTCAAACTACTCACAATGACTCATTTACCAGTTTGTCTAAAACAATACACTGGCCACCTCTTTCAAATAAGAGTTATGTCATTTAGCTCTACATCCCTGTAAGGTGACAGGTTCTACTTGTGTTGCAAATAATGAAGGTAAGCTTCAAAAGTTTAAGGGATTGAAGAGTTTGCAGTTAGAGTGGGACTTGAACCCAGGGCCTCTGAGCCTCAACCTCATGCACCTTCCCCTTCTCTACACTACCTTCTAATAGAATACAACAAAGTCATCCTAAAGTATGAAGGTCCCTGTTTTGAAAAAAATATTCATATAATAACTATGTATAAACATAACATACCTAAAGGCATTAAAACATTGAAGGGCAATAGCACAAGGACTAAGCTGAATCCAAGAATACTTTATGGTCCCACGGTGCAAGGGCAAATACTGCGACATGACTCAAATTTGAATCACGCATTTAGCATGTGACTACATCAGCCTGAACTAAGTAGAGCTACAATTAGACATAGCAGTGTAAGTAAATGAATATTTTATTTCATAAACTGTTCATTTAAAATAATTTTTAAAATTCTAGGCCCTTCAAAAGCTACTGAAAATAGGTCAGCTTGACAAATATCTGACTGAAGCCAGCCCAGCACTCCCTGCGTGTGAGTGCTTGACCCAAATAGGTCAATTAATGTACAACGGTTACGCCTCACAAAAAAACGACTACAGCTTCAGGAGAAATGTTTGCCAAATATGAACCATGTATTCACACTTTATAAACCCATTGAAATTGAGAGTTTCTTTAGAAACCTTTCCTCTGTGCACAGTGGCACACCAAGCCTGCCTGGGTCGTCGGTGTACACGGCGTGTAGAACAGCTGGAACCCACGGTGACTCGACAGCCGCACGGTGCGGGCTTTCAGTGTAACTCGTGGAGGGCTGTCTCCTCAAGTGGACTCAATTCCAGTTGTGGGCACCATTGTCATTTCATGATATGAAAGCCTTTCTTTCGCTTGGTCACAATGCTATGACCTTCATTCAGCTGTTTTCTCTCTCCGGTGTCAATAATTCTTAGACTAGAGAAAGGTAATGTGCCTTTTTTAAAGTGATTTGATTGTGTGTTTTGAGGGTGACTCCCCTGTAGACTGAAATCATAACCTTTCACAAAAGAAAATAGATATCCTGGGCTAATTTAGGATGAATCTGTCTATCTGTCTAAACAGAAATATCTTATAATTCTTTCTGAATCCAAACACTCTAGGCAGTGATGAAATGAACATCCTATGGCCTCTGCAAAAGTGAGTGTTGTCATAATCCATTTATTTAAATCGGCCTCAAAACCATGACCAACTTGAGACCTAATATCTTGTCATTAACTACACTAGCACCTAACTGTAAATCTGCATGCCAAACTTTAAAATTTTTGCACCAAAAATTCTTCAAATAATTCATATTTCCTCAGTTTCTAATCTCGTATCAGTGAACATTCAGTGAGAGGTCTGGTTTAGATGTCTACACATTTGTCCTAGGGAAACTCATTCTTTTCCAGACATTGGCTATCACTTCCAGGTCCTACTTCTGTAAGAGAAATCATTCATTTCCCCTACCATTCTTGCCAATGCCACAGTCCCTGCCCACAGAAGTAAGAGGGTGCATAATATGCCCACCATCTCACTCCTGCAAAGAACAGGCAGACAAACAGAGACAAGGATTTGATTATTGGCAATGTTTATGTGCCACTGAAAATGCCAGGTGTAAAGCATGCTGATACTGAGAATAAAATTCAAAGAAATAAATGTTTACTCTTCTTCCTACTTCTCTGATCATTTGAACCTCCAAGATGAGTTTTACTTGGGTCAACTTAAAGAAGAAAGGAAGAGTAACAGATGCTTCTGGTCCAAGGAAAGAGGTAGCTATGATGTTCCAGGAGAGGTGGACTAAATGAAGGCCATGAGCTCACAGTATCGGTTTCGGGAGAGCTGGAATTCTCAGTGTTGTTTCTATTCTGGGGAGGTGACCCAAATTCCATGAGAAACTGCACAGCTCAGGAGAGGTGTGGGGGGCATGCAGTATATTAGTCTCAGAAGTCCTTTTGAGTTCACATTTCTTGGTATTAAAACATGGTACTTCCCTGAAAACTAAAAGATAAATTGAAAGTAGATATATTCAACTGTCATCGACCAAAAGAAAAAGATAAAGCTAGTAAATGAATGGATGGGTGGATGGAGGGATGGTTAGTTGGATGGATGGATACAATTTTTGAAGGATTCATCTCCCATTGCACATTGACTGAAATCTTTCCAAAGGTGTTACCTGAGAGGACACCACAGTACTGACTGTGAGGAGTTGGCTTCTCTGTGACTCTCTCCCCCATCGACCTTTTCTGCCTATACACACGATGCGGGTGACCCGTTATGGCCATTGTGTCATTGAGTGGTTCAATAAATATGAAGTCCTCATTGAGTTGAATAAATCCCATCTGGAATAAATAACATAAAGACATGTAAGAAACACCATGTGAATAAATTACTTGCTGGGTGCTCCCGCTCACACGCTATTTTCTTTCACATATGCACATACATTCTTCTAGTGAAGCTATTTTAGCAACCGCATAATAAAGTAACTGTCTTCCCATTTTATTACTTCGTCTTTCTGTACTTTATTGCACGAGCATAAACTTCATTTAGTGAGTCTGAGCCGGTGTGGGTGGGAGGCTGGATGCCAGCAGCAGATGCAGAGGCAAAATTCTGGAATGTTAAAGGCTCACTTTGGGAGACCCGTGGGCTCACTTACACGTAGCGCATATGCAAGACCAACGCGGTTTTAATTGCACACGCCACACAGTCCAACTTCTTGACAATCATTACTTAATACAGCAAGTCTTGGAACCCATCAAAGCAAACAGAGGAGACAGGGCACTAATGTTATTGTATAAAATATTCTTAAAGCCTTCTACGAAGCATTTTGAAAACCTGTGAATGACAGATTATGGCAAAAATAAAATATGACTTTATTTATTTTACGGAAACAAGTTTCATTTCATACAACGCCATGTTTTTAAAGTTCAGCAACTGGGGGCAGAGGGCTAGACACTGTGGAGTATGGTTATGAGCAAGAAAAAGAACTTCTGACAAGTAGATATCCTTTCATCCCACTGAAGAACCTAGTCATTTCTGTCCTTGCTTTTTTAGGATATAAATTTGCATTATAACTATGAAAATATTCCACGTGGAAGAACATATGCCTTAATCTTTTCAATTTTTTACTCCACTGTAATATATAGAAATACCTATTCAATGATTCTGTTAACTCTTCAGTAAATATTTTTTGAGGAAATAATCCCTTAGAACTTGCATTATTCATATACACTCTGTTAATGTCAAAGTTTATGATTCTGAGTTGCACTAATTATATGAAAATTATGTGCAGTTCATTTTAATTTAATCTACAATGTACCCAGCATAGTAATGAAATAATTACTTCTTCAGACAGTAATTCTCCAGAGCTGAATATTAAGAAAAAATAAATCTCTGTTAAACAAAATGTGTGTCTTCCTTAGAGGTATAAAAGAGGCTTTTTCTTTTGCTCTGTTTTAAGTATTATATTGCATCTCGTATACAAAAAAAAAAACCAGGTGATTGCCAATGTCCTGCCTCATTTTATTCTGTAAGAACTGACATTACAAGACACCTTAATAATAAATCTAAAAATCCTCATCAGTTTCACTTTATTAAATTTTTTATACCACTAATAAAATTCTCAAGTACTGGAATCACAGTCGACCTCCTCTGTCTGTCCCCTTCTCTCTCTCTCTCCTTCCCCTCCCTCTTTCTCTCACACACCTCATCTGGGGATGGGGATAACGCAAACAAAATAGAAATTCACTCTAAAGATTTTTTTAAGATATGTAAATATTTCAGTGATTTTTTTAATGTAATTTTAACGAGTTCTGATGAGTTCTTTTATTTTCCATACACGTTCTCATTCTCTCAAATATAAAGCTAGCTTGAATTTTAAAGTAATTCTATGAAGCCCACACTTTTTCTCTGCATTCTAATTTGATGGGAGAAAAAGAGAATAAAAATATGTACAAATTGAAATAATAATCATAAAAGATGCAGTTCATTGGCATGTGGATTGAGGATCAGTGGTCTCACATTTTGTAACATTGATCTCATTGTGAAAATAAAGTAACAGAAGAATGTTACTTTTCTTATGCAGTAGTGTGCTTCTGAAGTTCAGTCAGTATTCAAGGTCACCAATATAATGGACAGAGTAGCTGATGGTTAAAATAATAATTATTATGGTGCTCAGTTAGAACATCTCAGATAAATATGCTCATCTTCCAGAAACTAAGTCATAAATTTGCAATCTGACAATTCTTTCAATACATTATAAGTATAGTTAGATTTATAACAATAAGCCCTAAAAAATTTCCTTGCATATTACCATATAAAACTTAATGACTCCAAGAACAAATTCTGGGTTGAAGATTGAGTTTACTAGACCTGCAACTATGGCAAATTTTCAGTGCTATTATCACAACAGCTTCATAGGGTTGGTTGGTCAAGATTCCTTTTTTAAAAGCCTATATAATGCTTTTATCACAGAATCTGATACTAGGCAACCAATCAATAAATGCTCGCCATAACTTTTACTTTATTAGTAAGAATAACCATAATAAATATAAGCACCCAAACATTTGAGTGTGGACTGCAGAACACAGAGAGTCCCAACAATCAAAGCTTATTTCTTTGTGTGCACATATCAGCATATGAAATATTGTCTGAAATAAATGGGTTATTTGAGTTATAATCTGGAAAGCTCTTCACAACATAGAATTATCTGTTGGGTCAGGATGTTATCTATAGACATTTCCAAAAGGGGAAGGCCATGTTTAACAAGGGGAAAAAACACTGGAGTAACTACAAATAGTGACTCACTCACTGAGTATAAATTCACGGTCTGACCGCAGCGTGCCAGGCCCAGGTCAGTCCGGGGCACACGCAGCACAAGTCCTGGGTGCTCTCTCTCCAGAGGAGCGCTTCTGTCAGGGCGGGAATGCTCTCCTGCGGATGGGGACGTGCTCTCGCTGAGTCTGTCTCTTCCTAGATAATGACTTGTACTAAAGAATCGCTGAGAATCTTGAGGTTTTCTGAGTCTCCACACAGGGCTTACTTTTTCCACCAGCAACATGCATTATGTTTCCTGTCCTGTGATTCTCCAGGCCACGGAAGAACACAAGCCCATATGGGCCTCTCTGCGTGAGGGCGCCGTGTTCCGCCATCCACCACCCGGCAGCACTCGCTTGGAGGGCGAATACTGTCCTTGCAGTTTTAGAAGGAAAGTAAAGATTGTGTGACTTACTATGACACGATTCACTATCTAGAATAAATGCAGACTGTATGAGCGCTTTTCTTCCAGTTGCCCGTTTTAGATCTTCTTTCAGTCCGACGTTTTATGCTCGTATTTGGAAATGCAGTCAAGTCCCACAGTTACCTCCTGCCTTACTCTGTCATCGTACATGTTTCCACATAGCCTGGCATCCATTCTCTTGTCACCGAATGGGGTTCTTTGATTTGACAATTCAGCAACAATTTCGGTATTGTGCGAATGCACCATCGCTCACGTGAAACTGTTACCAGCCATCTCTTTTTCCTGCCAGTTCTGGTATTTTATTTCTCTACTTAAATATCTTTGTGCTTTTTTTGAAACAGCTGTGAACCTGGACCTTCATGCAGATGCACTGATGCTGCCATCAGCTTCTCGTCACAGCACGGCATTTTTGGGGCCGATGTGCATGCATTTTTATATACCGTTTCTTCAATTCAGCAAATATCAGTGTCTCATTTGTTTGAATTTAAATGAGCCATGGTCTATTAAACAAAGAAACAGATTCTAATGTTCTAATGTAAACAAAACTAAAAATAAACTACAAAATTAGAAAGCAACACGGCACTCTGCATTCTTGTTTCCATCCCTACTAGGTTACGTCCCTCCCTTTCCTGCCCTCACTTCCTGCTCACAGAATAAAGCACTGCTGTGCTTATCTCAAGTTTTTTCTTTTTCAACTTGATTTTTATTGTTGACACTATTACAGATGACCCTCCCCTCCTTGCCCACTTCTACCCAGCCCCCACGCCCTCCCCACCCTCTGGCCGTCCCCACACGGCTGTCTGCTTCCATGAGGTATGCATGTGATCTCTGGCTAATTCCTTCACCTTCTTTCACCCAGCCCCTCCACCCTCTCCGCTCTTCATTCTCCCACGTTCCTTTCTTGAAATTGCCTTTCTTTTCCAAAACCTTGGTCTTCTAACTAAACTTTCACCAGATTGGCTGAAGGTATTTTATCTGAGGCTCAAACTGTGTATTTTGAAAGCCTTTGAGAATACCCAATTTTTAAAAATATGCAGCACATCACAAGAATGAAATATCATTAATGCAAAGGGACATGTGGAAGGTGGTAGATTGTTATAACTTCAGGATCCGAGAAGAGTCTCGAGGAATTAGCAGGATTTGGGTTAGACTGCAGCAAGGCTGCTCCCTAGGAGAAGGGGACTGGGACCACGGGCGAAGAGGATGTGCATTCACCGAAACGGTTCAAGAAGAGAACTGGAGAAATGTAGCCAAAAAGTGAAGTAAACCCATATAACTGGAAACACCAAACAACCGAGTTCTTGATAAGAAAGGGCAAGTCAACCTCCTAACACTCTGAGGATGATTCGCCTACCATCCAACGATAGGACAGATCAGAGGACTAGCGAGATTCTGGACACAGCACAAGCATTTTATTTCTGAACAACAGTGAGAGAAGCTGCTGAGAAATCTGGCATCAGCATATGCTTGTAAAAACACTTTAGACAAATATTTGTCTGATGCTCTACATGATCTGAATGTCTATACAAGTTAGGCTTTATGTTATTAAGTGTTTTCTTGCATGGTAATGTTAGAATGTCTATCTCATTAAGTAAATACAGTTCTATGTACTTTGAGATGTAAACATCACATAGGCTAGACATAAATTATACTATAAGTTTGTTTTATGCTTTATTCAAACATGTCATTTTCAGCATTACTGTAAATGGGAGTCACTTTTCATACATTTGTGCATTCTGTGCACACACACAAACCTCTGTGAACACACACCTTCTGCACTGCATCTATCCTGCAGTCCTGTGCTGGCATACTGCTCATGACTCGATCCTTCCTACATTTCCCCTGCACGCCCACAGGGATCAACACCACGGTCATGACAAAGTCTAGCTACCACTCCGGCTTTATCTTTACCGCTCAAACGTCCTATATACCCCTAACAAACCAATTCTGATTGCATGAACAAGCTTTCGATTTTAACATGTTTCTAAAGAACATCCTGGTGCATGGTATGTGCTGCTTTCTTCCTTGAAAGAGAAAGGCACTGTCTGCGTGGAGAGTTATTTCTCCAAAGTCAAGCCAGCCCTGCCTTACCCATTGACTTCCACCCTGCGCCTTTTCTACCGTGGCCCTTGCCAAGCCACTGTGGTTACAGCTTCTGCGTCTGCTTAGATGGTGAGCTCTCTGCGGGAAGGCAGTGGCCACAGAGCTCCCTTCTTGCTTTCGATTGACAAGGTCTGCTATTCAGTGGGTGCTCCAGGATGCTGCCTTTAACTCAGTGTGCTCCTCCTTCTGGAGATAAAGAAAACATATCCACTCACTGCCCTGAAAAGCATCCAATCCCCTATCTGGGGCTCCATCTGGGGGAAGGCTGTAATTTGACTTCTTCCCCAGAGCACGACTGCTGCTTTCCCTGTGTGCCCAAGCTCTACCTTTAGAAATAGCTTTCAAGCAACCACATCCTGACCATCATCCCATAGTCTCTCCCTGACAAAGGGCTGCAGAGAGAATTGCTAAACTACAATGAAAGAAGAAAACTTGGAAATCATCCGGCCATCCCTAGAGTTTTAAAAATCAAGAAAACCAAGGCTTAGAAATGTTGCATGACTCGCCTAAAATCACTCGGAAAATCTGTGTGACATCAGGGCTGGAAGCGAAGGCTCCCAATTTCCAAATGGACCTTCAGTTTCAATCCATCACCCTGGATGTGCTTGCTGCCTCCCCTCCACTTCCATTCCCCCACATCCTAGCTTGCCTGGCTGAGCTCCAGAGACCGTTCCGGGCCAATCTCTGCCCACACTGCTTCCCTTCAGGCTCCTCCCTGAGGAGTGAGGTCCTGGGCTGTTGCTGTCCTCCATGTCGCCCAAGTTTTCCTTTACTCCAGCAACTGGTTCTGTTTCCTCACACAGGTCATGTTCCTCACTCCAAGGCAGATCTTCGGGCAGCAACTGTTCTGCATTTATCGCCTCCCCTGGGTTTAGAACCCCCCTTCGGAGATGCTTCCCAAACCCCCTCCCAGCTCTCAGGGCTTCCGTTCGAGACCCACTCTCGTCTGTCACTTCTTGTCTCTGTACAGTGGTACCCCCTTCTCCCCACACTGGTACCTCCTCCCAAATCTGTACCTCTAGTTCACGTCTCTGTGTTCTAGTTACCTAGGCTTAAGTGATTATACAGCCTTGACTCTTTCCTTTTCAAATTTGTGCAAGAATATTAACATTTAGATGAAAACAATAAGAATAATATGACTCTCTGCCAGACACTGTCCATACATGATTTCACTGAATCCAACGGCCAGCTTGAGACACCTATGCTAACTTCACCAGCCTTGGAGTTGAAAAACAAAAACAACTCATGAGTTTCAAAGAGAGCTAGCAAGTCCTATGGTCACAAATCAGGCCGTGGTGAAACGGAATTCAAACCAAAGCCTGAGGGCTTCTAAGGCGCTGCCTGCGTGCAGCTCTTCGAGCAGGGCTAGGCCTGCTACGTGGCTGCTCTTCCGAACCACACTCAGCCTGAAACACTCGGCACAAGGGGCCTGACATCAAGCACAGCACCCCACAGATGGTAGATGTCCCAACGTGGTGTCAACAGTGAGGCCAGGCCCCACCCCCACAAGCAGAAGACGCTCTAAACTTTCTCTGAAGCTGTTTCATGTGACAGTACTAGCAAGCCGCCAGCAGAGCTCAGGCTTCCGAGCTGCAGCCCCAGGCTCCTCCCATGGGGTAGGGGTGGGGGTGCATGATAACCCTCCTGGGGCAGATTGGGCAGAATGTTTCCAGATGTTTGTTTTCCTTTCCTTCTTCCTTTCTCGTACTTCTCTTTCGTAGTTACTTTCTTAAAATGTGATCATAAAACCTGAACTTTTAAGTAGCAGAACATTTAAAAATATAGCTAAAGAAACAAAATCACCATCCCAAATCATATCCTGTAGCATAATTATATGCATATATTCCTTTCTAGTCTGTTTACACACACACACACACATAAGTATATATATGTACGTGGGGGTGTGTATCAGTGCGTGTGTACACGCTCCTATACACACGCCTGCTTAGTTTTATATCTACTTCCTTTTCCCATTTAAGAATAGCTTAATAGCTATTTCGCTTGTTAATAGTATTAAATAATCTTCATAAGCTTGGTTTTTAATCTCTGAATAACAGTTTATCCACTAAGTGTATCGTAATTGTTATCAGCTATTCATTTGTTCGACCCTCTATTCAATGGAATGATGGCGAGCACCCACTCTGTGCCCAGAGCTCAGGGTGCAGCAGCGAACAGGGCCAGCGAGACGCATTGCTGGCTTACACTTGAGGAAGGGAGGTGAGTGCTGTTTACTCAACTGGGTCAAGGTCACACACAGTTGCTCCGTGACCGTCAGTTAATAAGCTCTACATTGATGGTTGATACACTTCTCTAAGCCTGTGCTCTATTTCACGATGTAAAACAGGGTTAACATACAACCTCCGGGCCACGGGAGTTGCTGAAAGTAACCACCCGAAGAAGACAAATTAAACATCTTCTAAGGACAAGTGTGAGACCCCAGAGACCGACAGGTGTTTCTATGGAGAAGAGCTTCCCAGGAATCCACATGTGTGCTCACAGGAGAAAGCACACGTGTGTTCATTCTAAGCAGCCCTCAAACACAGTGCTCAGCAGCACCGCTCCGCGGCACCGACCATCAGCCGAGCAAGGTCCTGCTTCTCGCCTCCCTGGAGCTCGGCCCACAGGAGCCAGAGGGGCATGCATTCTGAGTGGGAGGAAGGAAAGCTCCAGGTGCGGCAGTAACGACAACTCCGACTTCAGTCCTGCTCCTTCACTGTGTGTCGTTAACTCCCAGAACCAGGATGCAGAGGGCACATGGCAAAGAAATGTTAACTTGATGTGAACTGGGATCGTCTGATGATTATAAAACAAACATGTAATTACCAGACAGGGACTTTTTGTGACTAGATTTGCCAGGAGACTTTTTACAACCTAAGAGTGAATAACACCACAAGGAAAACCGGCGGGGGGGACCTCACATGTTTAAGACAGCCCTCAAGTCCTGTTTACTCAATGAAAAGGCTTATGTGTATACTATGAAGTGAGCGGTGTGTGGGTGGCCTTTGAGGTAAGGTGACATCAGAGCAGAGATGTAGGGTCTGGGAGGTGGCCTGGCCACAGCTCGGGGAGAACATCCTGGCCAGAAGGAGAAACAGAGGCCCAGAGATGAAGGAGAAGCAAGGCTAGTCCAGCTGACAGCAAGCGGCACCTGGGAAACGGGTGTTAGAAAGGAGCCCAGAGCATTCCACAGCCGTGTGCCTCGTTTGATTCACATTCAAAGCCAATCCCAATGAAACCACCCCTTGGCGGTCAGACCATCTGTCTTTCTGGAACACTGGTTACAGATTTTACAACGGGCTGTGCGTGATGGTCCCCTGTGTTCATGGGCTTTCGACAGTCTTATTTCATCTGCAGATTAACTACACAGGACCAGACCCATTCCTACAAATGAAGAAATACGCTTCCTCTCCCATTTGCTTGAAAACCATTGCCCTCTAGGTTTTCTCCAACATCTGACAGAGACATGGATTTTAAATAACTTCAAAATGTTCCTTTTTAACTACATTACAGATGAACAGCATCACAAGAAGGATAGTAAGAGATGTCCTGTATTAAAGAAGTGAAAAGGAAATGGTAAAGAAAAATAGAAAATGAATGTTTCATCCTAACATTTACTTATCCAAAATGATTGATTTTTTTTGGTTATTATGATAGTTATCTCATTTCTCGGTTGATAGTCTAATTTTTGCTCATACCAAGAAAAGCTATGATTTTCATATGCTTTTGTGGATCCATTCACATTACTATAAACTCTTGTCGCTTATACTGATTTTTAAATTAATACCCTGGAATGTCTATGGGTTCTTTAAATATGCAAAAAGCCAGTTGATAAATAGGGAGCAAATTCCATTTTAAATCTATTTCTAAGTTTATCAACTTAGTGCCTTCAAAAGCTATTATGGTCCATCGTATCTTCTTGATGATTACTTAAAGTTCACTGCACATCTCCCACTGAGTGCCTTCCAGATGGCAGTACACAAGGCAATAGGGATTCAAAGATGAAAACAGGACTTCCAGCAAGATGGAGGCATAGGTGGACACTCCGTACCTCCACGCACAACTAAGATTGGAACAACAACAATTTAGAGGTAGAATAACACCCAGAACTGACGGAAAATTTATCTGAATGGAAGTCGGACAGCCAAGAAGTTGAAATAGACCCGTTCATCCAGACTGGTAGGAGGGGCGGAGACAAGCAGCTGGGCGTGAGTCACGGCACGGAGAACAGGGAGAATTGAGTGCATAAGGCAACCGGGAGCGCGTAAGGCATCTGGGGAGTGCAAGATCGCAGCGGGTGGGCCCTGAGTATGCAGGTGGCAGCTGGCAGACCCAGTGAGGCGGCGATTGTGGAGCAGGGCAGAACACGCAACCCAGGATCCCAGGTAAGGGACTGAGGTCCCACAGAGATCGGAGCAACTGTCATTGTTCCCTCTCGACCCCACTCTCACATACAATGTCACAATCTAGTGACTGGGGTGCCCAGCCCTGGTGAACACCTAAGGCTCCGCCCCTCACTGTAACAGGAGCAACCAGACCAAAAAAAAAAAGAGAGAGAGAGAGATGGCTCAAATAGAAGAAAAAATCAGTGCCCCAGAACTCATCCTTTTGAGCGACCAAGAAATAGCTAACCTATCAGATAGATGCACAGTTCAAAACACTGGTGACTAGGAAGCTCACAGAATTGGTTGATTTTGGTTGCAAATTAGATGAAAAAATGCAGGTTACCATAAAAGAAATGAAGGAAAATGCACAGGGAACTAATAGTGATGGGAAGGAAACTGGGACTCAAATCAATGGAGTGGACCAGAAGGAAGAAAGAAACAACCAAACAGGAAACAATGGAGAAATAAGAATTCAAAAAAACGAGGAGAAGCTTAGGAACCTCCAGGACATCTTTAAACATTCCAACATCTGAATTATAGGGGTACCAGAAGGGGAAGAGGTAGAGCAACAGATTGAAAATGTATTTGAACAAATAATAAAGGAGAACTTTCCCATTCTGGCAAAGGAAATAGACTTCCAGGGAGTCCAGGAAGCTCAGAGAGTCCCAAAGAAGTTGGACCCAAGAAGAAACACACCAAGGCACATCATAATTATATTAGCCAAGGTAAAAATGAAGGAGAGAATTTTAGAAGCAGCAAGAGATGAGGGGACAGTAACCTACAAAGGAGTTCCCATCAGACTGTCAGCTGATTTCTCAAAAGAGACCTTACAGGCAAGAAAGGGCTGGAAAGAAGTATTCCAAGTCATGAAAGACAAAGACCTATATCCCAGATTACTCTATCCAGCAAAGCTTTCATTTAGAATGGAAGGGCAGATAAAGTGCTTCCCAGATAAGGTCAAGTTCAAGGAGTTCATCATCACCAAGCCCTTATTTTATGAAATGTTACAGGGACTTATCTAAGAAAAGAAGATTTAAAAAAAAACATGTATAGTAAAAGGACAGCAAACTCACAATTATTAACAACCACACCTAAAGCAAAACCAAAAGAAACTAAGCAAACAACTAGAACAGGAACAGAACCACAGAAATGGAGGTCACATGGAGAGTTAGCAACAGTGGAGTGGGAGGAGGAGAGAGGGAGAAAAGGTACAGAGAATAAGTAGCATAGATGGTAGGTAGGAAATAGACAGGAGAAGGGTAAGAATAGTATGAGAAATGTCGAAGCTAAAGAACTTATAAGTATGACACATGGTCATGAACTAAAGGGGGGGAAGTGGGTGGGAGTGGGTGTACAGGGTGGAGAGGACTGAAGGGGGGAAATGGGACAACTATAATAGCATAATCAATAAAATATATTTAAAAAAAGATGAAAACGGACTTCATCTCTGTCTCTGTGAACCTTATACATTAGGAGAGAAGACAGGGGAAAATACCAGGTATTCAAACCAACATCCTTAAGAAGTCACAAATTTACTTATAATAAAGTATGTTTGTGTTCCATATGTTTATGTCACAATTAAACATATTTTAAAAATAAACAACAAAGAATAAACAATATAACTACAGTACTTAGCAATATAGAGGCCAGGTAAGCACCAAAAGAAATGCAATAGCTCCCAGCAGGCAGAAAGCAAGGACAGAGAGGAGGGGGCTGGAGTGTTCCCTTTTTCCATTATAGTTTTTGTACTAAGTGCTGACTTGTCACACAATGTACTTGGATCACTTAGATTACACTTTAATTAAGAGAGGATGAAATGGGGGACACGAGACTTGCTGGGAGGCAACTGCAGTCATTAAAGCGTCAGGCAATGGTGGCATCGGTGTGAAGTCTGTCCATGAGGAAAGCCTCCAAATAAGTAAGGACACAGTTAAAGAAGCGATATGGAGACTGAGGCAGGGGCTTGAATCACATGCAAATAATTACAGCAACAGAAAAAGAATAGAGGGGCTGGCAGCGCAAAACTCACGTAGAGCTCTGAAGATCACGAGACCTTTTGATTTCAACTGTCAGTAAAAGGCATAATCTGATACACATTTTGAAGGAAGTCATTCTTGTTCTCTTTGGAGAAAAGATTACAGGGAGTTAAGAGTAGAATCAGGGAGGCCAGTTAGTTACAGTAGTTCAAGTGCAAGATCATGATGGCTAGACCAAGGAAGCAACACATGGTGGCTGAACTGAGAATGTACAGAAAAGTTAAGTGCATGGGATGTTAATTTTGGATTCCCATACACATGACAGGGCAACCACCCACATTTGTTAATGGTTCAGATGTTGGGGCATGGAGGGACAATCACATAAGAATTAAGGATGATTCCAGAGTCTCGGGCTTAAGCACTCAAGAAATGGAGAGAGATGTCTGTGATTTCGATACAAATGCCAGACACTGAGGATGAAACAGCTTTTAGGGGCAGAGAAGTTTCTGATGTATCAGTGAAACATCCAAGTGGAGTAATCAAGTAAATGATTAGGGTATGGAGCTTAGTGGAGGATTTTGAGCTAGAGACTTCCATTAGGGAGCTGCCAACATAACTTTTCAATCCAAGCAGTAAGTGATGTTACCCAGAGAGTGTAGAGAAAGAACAGAAAAGACACTGAGACCAAACTGAGGACTCCAACACTGAGAAGTGGAGAAGGAATTGGTGACTGAGGAGGAAGGGCTGGTGAGGTTAAAGGAAAAGTAGGAGCTTATGTCACTGATTTTTTAAAACTCAGAATTTACTCTTTGTAGAAGTGGCTTTGAAGAAAAAGCTCTCAATTACTGCCCTCTGCAGAAGCTACTGCCCGGTCTAAGCCATTCTGCTCAGGTGAAAACTTCAGGAGTCTTATGCAAGACAATCAAACACGCGAGACTTGTGCTTCTGCGAAGTTCAACGGCAAACACTGAGCAAAAAGGAACATCGCCCCCACTGGGCCAATCAGGGCTCTCAAAAGTCATCACAACGTGACCTACTGTTCTTCCATTCTGCAGACACATAAGAGGAATTCAAACTTATTGACTAACTTTGCCTGACATATGTATAATTTTTTAAAGGGGGCTTCCAGCTTGCTGCCCACCCTAGCACTTCATGAGCGGGGGCATGCTCAGTTGTACCGCTTCTTGTTAAAGGGCAAGCTGCTCAGTGACGTTTCAGAGCCATTCACTGTGGGGTGAGCATGGGTCGCACTTGTCCATGCAGTTCCAGCCCAGTAACGCGCTGCAGTGGAACTGAGAGAGACTAGCGAGAAAGCCGCACAGCTGCAATTTGGGGAAGGGCTCCTCCCTGCCAGGCCTTTCGGGTGACTTCACAATTAACAGAGATGTGGCCAACCTCCTACATACCCCTAGAGAGGAGATGCAAACGCACTTTTCCATGGAAACAAGATTAGTGGAGCAAACGACTCAAGGACCATGGCCCTGGTACTGAGAGACACGGAAAATGTGCTGGAACTCATTTTCCGGATTCAGTGAAAGGTCAAATAAAGACAGTTAATTTATTCAACAATATTCCCTGAGTGCCAATCACATGCGAGTGATGTGCTAGATTCAGGAAATATACCAGCATACAAAACAGTCATTTCAAAGCAATCTTAAGTATCTTTGATAGTAATTAAGGAGTTTACTAATTGTAGATTTTGAGTCTTCTGTCCCATTTGCACCCACGTTAGCAGAATGTGTTGCTGTCTTCCATTTAGGACCTCTGGGTAATTCAAATATTCTCCTACCCCCATTCTGAATGGCGTTAAGTAATATGTGGTAACTTATGCTGGCATTTCTCCCCTTCAAGGGAGCAACAAATCTTGTCCCAACAAAGCTTTTTCACGTGGTCTATTTCTTAACTACAAGATCCCCAAATGCCAATGTGTGACTCGGGAGAGCTCAAGAAACACACGGCCTTTTCCCCCAAACCTTTCCTCAGTCTCGTTCACACGTGTCCCATCGGTGCGCTCAGAGGCCCAGAACGCTAGTGTCATCTCAGGCTGATTTACAGGAGGCTACCCTGGGAGGTCATAAATATAAAGAGCAGAAATAATCTGGCGTAAACCAGGAAACCCCATGCCCTCCGCACATCCCACATCCAACAGCAATATCACATCCATGCATCACATTTTAAGAAAGGCATTTATAAGCAAGAGTATATCCAAACAACAGATTTGGGGTCAGTTTGTTGCAAATTCCACCTAGAGAAGAAATCATTCATCAACAGCCCTTGTAAATATTTCATATCCTGTTTATGCATTTCAATCACTCATTGAGTGATCTCCACTCTGAAGCAATCCAGGCCCCCACTGGACAGTGGCAACAACTCTCAGAAACACTTCTGTAAGAGCTCCTAAGGGTTTCACCACTGCTTCACACCGAGAGCCCTACCTCTGCATCCTAGGCACCTTCTCACATCTCAGACGGATGACAGACGCGCTCCCAGCCCCTCTGTGTGTGCCCAGGGACTGCAACCGCTCCCGATTTGAAGTGGGTTCCCTACCCTTCTTCGGTGTTTTCATTTCACTTAGATGTTCTCCAGTTTATAAATGTCAGTCTAAGGTTTGATTTTCTTTGATGTTCAAGTATGGAAATGAGTGTTCAACAAAAAAGTGTCTTTATCACGTAGGATGAGTTGAAATAAGAGACTAAAAAAAGTAACACATTAAGAACCTTGTACACACTGGTGCAGGATAACAAGAGGGAAAGTATTTTCATTTATTATTCCTTATCATTCTGTATTAGGAAATATTTCAAACCTTAAGAAATATACAGGATAACAGAGTGCCTAGTAATCCACTCCCCATATTTAACAAATGTTAACATTAATTTTCTGTAGATCATTTTTAAAAATACAGCAATTCATTGATGCAGTTGAAGTGGACCTCCACACCTTCCCAAAACCAAGTTCCTGCTTTTATGGCTCAAAGTAAACCACTGCATTGAAGATGTGCATGTATTTTGTATTCAAGGTTTCAATTTTCACCACGTATGCCTGGCAGTCACAAATACTGCGATGACCATGCTCCGACCTGCATGAAAGGGTCCATGGCGGTGGCTGTAGTGAAGACAGACCACAGCTGGGGGAAAAGCCACTGAAACAATTCAGATAAGAGGTAACTCATAGCTCGGGCCAGGGCAGTATTCATGGTAACGGAGTCGGTCAGATTCAGGATGAATTTTGAAGGCACAGCAAACACAACATATAATATTTCAATGTGCAGTTTGAAAGAAAGAGAGGAATTCAGAACCACAGAATGATGTCTGGCCCTTGCCAAATGGAACCATACAGCTGACCATCAGTAAGATGATGGATAATGCAGGGAGGGCAGGATGGGTGGGGGAGGATCTGTTTAGTTGGAACTTGACTTTGATGGATCTGTTCGACCTCATGTTGAAATGTCAAGTAGGAACCTAGACATACAAACTTGGAGTGCAACAGAGAAGTCTGAACTAGAGTTAGCTTTTCTGGAGTCACTGGCCTATAGTTGGCATTTAGGCTATGAAACTGGGTAAAATCACCAAATAAGTGTAGACAGAAAAGAAGAAAAGGCCCATGACTGAGCACTAGGTGACACCAGTATTAACAAGATACAGAGAAGAGGAATAATCAATAAAGTTGCCTAAAGGGAACAGTCAGAGAGCTGGGGGTCCTGACAGGCCAGTGATAGAGACACACTCATGCATCACAGGGGTGGGCACCGTCAGCTACGGCCAGCTGCTGATGGTGAAGGAAGATGAGGACACCCATTCAGTAGCCCCAGGTGAATGCACCCTTTGTCCTTGGCAATTGATAAACAATTCTAAGTTATAGGCACTCATTTTTATTATCCAATGAAAAAGTAGATACAACTACCATTCAATTCCTTATTTCATTATTGATAAATGCAAAATAAATTTCAATAAAAGGAGGGAAAAATGTCTGACCTCAAAATTCACCACACAACATATGGATTGTGCAACTTTAATATTAATGAATAAAATCTCTGTGGTCTGGAAGGAAAATAAAATATTTGGGAGCAACCCACCATGAACAGAAAGGTACTTGGGTGTGATTCTCGTGATAGAAATAACACATGAGTCATTTTCACTCCTGTCTTCTTAGTTGTAACAAAGTATAAGGATGCAATCTATCTATTCCATCCAAAGTTTTATTTAAACTAAGACTTCTCCTTTATTCTTGTAAGTTTTATATTGTTAGATGCAGCTAAGATATTATAAACATTGTTTGATATTGACTTCATCATCCAACAAACTAGCAACTACTTACAGGTTCTTAGCATTTGCGAACTGAATTAGAATCATGTTGATGTTCTCATCTTAGAGAGTAATTAAATTATTGACTAGGCAAAGCTGAAAAAGTCCGAGCCTTGGCTGGTGTGGCTCCCTTGGTTGGAGAGTCATCTCATAACCAAAAGGTCACCCGTTCAATTCTGGTCAGGGCACCTGCCTGGGTTGCAGGTTGGATCCCCAGGTGGGGCACATGAAAGAGACAACCAATTGATGTTTCTCTCTCATCTCAATGTCTCCCTTCCTCTCTTTCTCTCTCCGTTTCCCTCTATGTAATATCAGTATCCATGTGTTTGAGGGAGGAAAAAAGTAGGTTGGAAATCTCTTAGACTAAGACCTGAATAAGCAATGCCTCAGCAGTTTCACCAAAAGGCAATATTTCTACATGGTCATAAGGAAAAGGGCAAATAAGAGACCATCAATGCAAATAGTTTCTCAGAACTGAAACAACCCCTGTGTGGACCAGTCTACAACAGCTATTTGCAACCTTTTTCATCACATGGTACACATAAACTAATTACTAAAATTCGGTGGCACACCAAAATGTATTTTTTGTAGATCTGACAAAAATAGGTATAATTTTGATTCAGTCACACAGGACGGCTATTGTTGTGCTGACCGTTGTCATCTCCTTATTTGACAATCTATGGGAAAAGAGGTCACTGCCCCTAACTAAACAGGTGTCACATGTTTTAAAAATTCTTGCAGCACACTAGTGTGCCTTTGCTGATCTAAAAGAATGAGACGGGTATAAAATATATGCTTTTAAAAAGTAAGTACTAACAGTTCAGTGTTCACTCTGCAAATTCTGTCAGTCATCTGGGAAGAAATGGCACCTCTGCCCCAGAACCCACAGATTTTTATCTAAATTAGGGGTTCTCATGTCTCATTACCTACCTGGACTTCATTCCCTTTAGGCCAGTATTTATCTTTTGCAACCTTGAAACTAAGTATTTTCATGAAGTTGTATTTGATTTGGTAGAGTCAGTACAGGAGTTGTGCACTGCCTTAGCCTTTCACACGATATCATGACTTTATTCTTACCCTGTAAAGCACTTAGCACGTTCCTAGGCTCCCGACACACATTCACTCCTCACTTCTGTGTCCTACACATTCTGCTGGAGGTTTTGAAGACCATATAGGAAATGGAAGGCCACAGGAAAACAAGCAAATCGACCATCATCTTTGTGGGGATGTATCTGATAGTTACTTGAATCACTTGGCCCCAGAAGCCACTTGTCTGTACTTGAGTGGGGCAGCGTCAGAGTCCTTTTGGAGATGCTTCTGAATGGTGTTTTGGCACTAAAAATTTTAAAGGAATGTTGGGAAAGAATGTTGATGAGGAAACTTCATTCAACCAACAGACGTTTCTTGAATGCAAAGGGTAATCAATTGTACACACTTCCTCTCAGACCTATTTGAACAATTTGTACATTTAAAGGAATGAACAAACTGCACATGGATAAACTGTTACTTGTGTTAACCTAATTTAATATTCTACATTCATTTCATTAATTTCAATCTAGTAGGTAGCATTTTGAAATATTTAGAAACTTATTTAATGCATTGACCAAAACATATTTCTAATTCTATTTCTCATCTTCAGTTTATTTAACAAACACATTTATAGTCCTTACAGTGATGCCAAATGCTGGTGTAAGTCATCTGCTGAACCTGAGAAGGTGAAGAAACAGAGGCGCTGACTGGTTAGGTAAAGTGTCTGACATCGTACACCGAGCAGTGTAGGAAGAGGAAAGATTGGATTCGAACCCACACACTTCAGCGCCTGAGTCCCTGATTTTCATTTAAAGGAGCCAAGAGTACCCCAAAAGTAAGCCGTTTGCTCTGGCACTTCATTTTCAAACATTAATGACTAAGTTTCTTTCCCCTCAAAGTTAGCATTGAACTTTAAACAATAACTACTTTTTTTAGCTGCATGTAAAATGAACTTTTTTGAAGTGGAGTTTTTTGTGTTGGGTTTGGCTTTTTTCCGGTTGTAGCATATGAAATTGCTTTTTATGGTAGGTCAAACATCCACATATTGACAATTTCTTACAATTCAAGCTAACCAGAAGCAACATGAAGCATAAAGGAAAGGCAAAGAGGGGCACCACTGGAAGACCAAAGTCAGGGTCTGCTCCCCCAGGGGATCTGGGGGACCTGAGCAGGTCACATTGCCTCAGCGGAGTTATTTTTCTCCTTGTTGGTCACGGCTACTGAGAAATGACCAGTTTAATCTGTAGAAAGTCCCCATCCACTACAATGTGAAAACAAACACTATGTACTGTACTTAAAAACAGTGCCAAGGCCCAACTACAAAAGAGGGACACTTCTGAGGTACTTACATCGTTCAAAATATGCTTCCTACAAAGTACTTCAAAAAAACAGTCTCAGGAAATTATAATTAAATTGTTCATCCACCCAGAAAACTAAGAGCCACTGGTTCTGATCATATGCTCATGAAAGATAAAATTGAAGATTTGAGGTCACAGAATTGAGAAAGAAAAGGTTAAGGGCCCCACAGTCTTGTTTGAAAACTGATGTGGCCAGCAGAGGCCCCGAAGGGACCACACTGAGCACCCACCTCATGCTGCCGAGGTGAGGTCGCCGTGGTTACCAATGGGATTGTCCGGACTGACACCCCAAATCAGATATGAACACGAGAACAGTGGAAGACAGAATCTCTAAGTAACCCTTCCTTCCAACCGCCACCACCTCCTCCACCTTCTGCCACATCACTTTTCTTTTTCTTCTACCCATGAGCCGGAAGATGAGACGAGCCACAAACTGTTTTAAATTGATAAATCACACTTTACTTTTCGTATCAGGCACCCGACAAGTGTTGCCTTTAATGAAAATGACGTCAGAATGACTATCTACTGACTTGGGGTGGTAACCTAAAACTCTGAAATAAAGCTAAACAGGCTCCGTTTCAACATTGAAAGCCCAGTCTTCACACACTAGTGAGGCTTTGTAACATTTTAAATGATCTTTTCTACTTTGGATTAATTCCTTAAATGCCACTCTTTCACGTAAAGGAACACTCACACCAAATGGGGTTCACTTTCCAGCCCAGGGAGCTGGGTGGATGCCCGGCAGATAAAAACGGGGGCGGGCGTCTGCATGAAGCCAAGACAAAGGCAGCTTTAAGAGTGAAATTAAAGCAGGCCCTTCCTGCCGTCTAAACAGCACTTTCCTTTCCATTAAATGAAAGGATATACACGGAAGTGCTTTATACAGCTATAAATCTCTATAGAAATGAAACCATTCCAGTACTCTACCTGACAAAGTCCTAAAGCACTGGGTCTCTAGGTAATTCTATTCTAGATTTTCAATTCTGCCTAAAAGCCTGGTGGTGTCTTTCTTTCGCTATGACTATTAACAGGGTCTTTTACAGAAAAGTAAAACCAGAGGCCTGAAAATCATGCCACCTGCACAACACAGAGCAATATCATTGCCTCATGCTTTCTTTCCGGTCTGGTAATTCCTCTGTGACTTATTTATTCAACTTATCCACTGTGTAGACTCCTAAGCCATATAAGGGTTTCAATTCCTTCAGGTTTAATTGAAGAGCTACCCAAAAGAATACAGCTGAATGACAGTTCTCACTCATTCATCACGGGCCAGAGTGAACTGCTTCACATGTTTTCCTGAACTGGGCTCTTAATGAGAAAGGACACAGAACATTCCCAGGGACACAGCGAAATTAATTACTTCAACAAACTGTGATAAATTATTTCAGACTGAGAAAATTCATCAAGAAAATTTTAGGCTGTTTGGAATTCAGTATGCGTGCCAAGAAAAAATATCAATCTATTTATTATCTTACATATATAAGAAAAACACAAAACTTTTTAATTCAGTTACATTAATTAGCATATATATGCTAATAGGTCATACATATATACGATGATCTATAAATAGAAATCCAGCCATTTACAAGTGGATCAGACACTACGCAAAATGGTGAACTAGACCTATCCTAATGTGATTGTAAACTATACACACAAATATTTGTTATAAAACACACTCGTATTAAATTTTAAAACAGGCCTCAAACCCATAAATTAATAAAAATACTTTTATTGAATTATTAGGCTTTTAAAACAAATGTATTAATTTATATAACTTTAAAACTTGAAGTTTTCATTCTATCATTGAAATGTACTCTTATTTTTACAATAAATTAGCGTATGTTCAAAAATTATCATCTTGCTATTGAAGCTGAGTGATATTTTTCTCTGCTTCTTGACAGTGCCCAGCTAGCCCTTTGAAGAAAAAAAAAATCTTGAAACTTAAATAATTAAAATGAAATCACTAGAGTTATAGTTATCTAAGAAAGAAGTTACTATTTTAGCTACCTCAAACTTTAATGTCTACTAAGTAAGTTAACATTGAAAAAGTTTTTTCTAAATTGGTGTCACTTCTCATTTTAATACCTATTTTATAGACTCCTTAGTATTTTTATATATATGATCATGTCTGAAAATAAAGACAGTTTTCTCTCTTCCTGTTCTACCTACATGCCTTTAATTTTTAATTATTTAATGATTCATTTTTGCTGATTGTGCTGTCTAGGATCCCCAGTGCAATGGTGATTATAAGTGGTCAGAATGGACATTATTGTCTTATTCCCAATGATGGATGGGAAAAATACAGACTTCCACAATGAAGAATAATGCGGCTCAGTTGGTTGGGCATCATCCTGCAAAGCGAAAGTTCACAGGGTTGATTCCCGGTCAGGGCGCACGCTTGGGTGGTGGGTCTCCTCCCGCATATGGGTGCATTTGAGAGGCAACAGATCGAGGCTTCTCCCTCACATCGATATTTCTCTCCCTCTCTTTCTCCCTCCCTCCCCCTCTCTCCAAAAATAAATCAATAAAATATTTTTTTACAAGAGAATAATGTTAACCATGGTGTTATTGGAGACACCTACTGACAGGTTATGCTAGGTACATTCTCTTCAGTTTGCTGAATTTTTAACAGAAAATGAATGTTCAGTCTTGTCAAATTGTTTTTCTGTATTTCTTGCCATTATGTCGTTTTTCCTTCCACGTGTACATGCCCTGCAGTGAATGGCACTGGGGAACAGCTTTAGTGTCGGGCACTACTGTATTCTTGGGATTAACTCTTTGGTCATGGTGTATTACCATTTCAGCTACTGTTGAAATTGCTTTGCTAATATTTGTTTAAAATTTTAGTTCTTTATGTGGGATTAGACTGTAGCTTTTCCCCCTTGCAACATCTTTATCTGTTTTTTTAATTAATCATTTATTTATTTATTTATTTATTTACTTTTAGAGAGAGGGAAAGGGGGGGGGAGAGAAACATCAATATGTGGTTGCCTTCCATGTACCCCCCAGAGGGGACCTGGACCACAACCCAGGCATGTGCCCCCACCGGGAATTGGACCAGTCACCCCTTGCTTTGCAGGCCCACACTCAATCAACTGAGCTACAGCAGCCGGGATTATCTGTTTTGGACAGCAGGATAATGATGGCTTCATATGAATCTGTGGCACTTCATCACTCGAAGTCTGAAAAAAATGCACCAATGAAACCATCTGGGCCTAGAATTTTGTGGCAGAAATTTTAATTATAAATTCAAGTATAATGTATTATATTTTTGGCTCCACAGATGTCCTGCATTGTTGTATTAAGCCAATTCGTTAACATGTATCTTTCAAGGAAATGGTCCCTTTCATCTCATGTTGTGAACCTTCTTGGCATAAGTGGTTCTGATTTCCTTATTATTATTTTAATTCCAAAGAAACTGTACTGATGTCTTCCTTTAACTCCTAATATTGATAATTTGTTTTCTTTTTCTTTGATCAATCTAGACAAAGAGATATCATTTGTTGTTCTTTCCAAAAATTTTATTTTTCTCCACTTTTTTTTTAACTTTATTGATTTCTGACCTTACATATATCCCTTTGTTCTATATATTTTGAATTTAATTTGCTCTTCTTATTCTAATTTAAGTTGGACCTATCTTCTTTCCTAATGAAAATATTTACTGCTATAAAATTTCCCGTAAGTGTAGCTTTAGCTGCATCCCACACTTTGATATATTGTGTCCTCATTTTTATTCACTTCCAAAAATATTTGGAAGTGAATATTTCTAGTTCTGTTGTGATTTCTTCTTTGATCCATGCATTACTTCAAGTATATTGTTTCATTTGCAAACTTACTCTGACTTCAGATATCTTTTTGTTGTTGATTTCCAAGAAATCTACTGTTGCCACAGAACACATGGCTATGTTTTCAGCTGCATTGAGTTTGTTTAGGTAGTTTAACAGCCCAGCACGTGATCTGTCATGATGGCTCCCACATGCATGAGCCACAACATTCTCTGGGCCAGTTATGTCTGGAGGTCTGATGGTATTTGCTCATTCTTTCCATACATGTTCTTTATTTCTTCTATTAAGTACTAAGATGTGAGTAGAGAATAAAAGAAAAATAATAGTATGAGAATAGCAGGAATTTGTTGGTACGAATGTGGGAAAGTGCACAGCTGGCAAGAAGATAAAACATTTTAATCACCGTTATGAACAATTGACCACATTTAATAAATATGATGATGTCCATCTCCACAAACCAAAACTTTACTGATACATACCCAAAAGAAGCTCTTGCACATGTGACTTCCAAAAAAAGATCATTATTGTATTGCTTATAATCCCAAAAACTAAAAAAGTGGGGGGAATAAACACCTATCGGTAGAAGAATGGATAAATTAACTGCATGGCATTCAAACAAATTAACATTGCAGGTTAAAGGGCCGACAAGAACTCCAAGTGTCGACTTGGACATATCTCAAGAATACAACATGAATTTTTAAAAGACAAGCTTTAGAAGAATTTGTACAGTATGATTCTATTTGTGCAAATACTAAAAACACAAAATAATGCTATCTACTTTGTGCATGTAAATAACATAATTACTAAAACATGTATGGAAAATACGTAGACACACTTGAGAAGAGTGATGACATCTGCAGGACTCAGAAAAGAAATTGGCTGGAGAGAGAGTATCACGACAGCTTCAACATCACGTGCAAAATTTAAAAATAAACATCTTAAGCAAAAATGGTAAAATGTTAACATTGGTGAAATCTGGGTGTTGGCTGTATTAATCTCTGTATTTTTCTGTATGCCTAAGCAGTTTTGGAATTGAAGATCCAGAGGCAGCTTTCGATGACAAGCAGATTAATAAAAAAAAATGAGCAAGATTGTGAGCATGTGATCCACACAAGAAATTTATAAAAAGAAGATTTAAAATTCATAAAATATCTTTGAAGATAAAAAGGATTCACATTCACTCTAAATAAGGATACAAAGAAAAGGGCACTCGGGTATATTTGTGGAGAGTGTAAACTGGCCTAGCATTTCTGGAAGGTAATTTGGCAGAATATATCAAAATTTCAGCACTGCAAACCCTGTGTCCCAAACCCCGAGCAGAGGTATTTACAGGGATATCTTCTGCAGATATACACATTTACAGGTGCAAAGATCTGTGTAATTGATTGTATTGTATTTTGCTGTGTGTAATGCACACCCACATTTTGGGACCAAACTGTCAGGAAAAAAAATCTTTCATTTTATTTTTTAATTCAATTATTTATTTATTTATATTTAGATACATGTTTTTTTGTATTATAAAGGAATTTCAGCATTTGTTTTTGAACATACTAAGGTACAAGAAATTTTATGTAATGACAAATTACAAAACAAAAGAACAGATACAACGCATCTCAGGTACCACCCATGTATAATGTGCATCCTTATTTTTCCCTCAAAAATCTGGGCAAAAAAGTGTGTGTTATATATGGCAAAATATGGTATATTGAGCAATTACTGTTATTTGTTTTGGTCCAAAATGGCATCTTCCTAAAGGCCTAGCAATATGGGAATCTTTTTTATTAATTGAACTTGCTAGGATGATACTTGTTAACAAAATTATATAGGTTTCAGGTGCATAATTCATACACTGTATTGTGTGTTCACCACCCCAAGTCACGTCTCTGTCCATCACAATTTTACCCCCCTTAACCTCCTCCACCCCCTTCCCCCGGCAATCACCACACTGTTGCTCATGTCCACACTTTTCTCTTTGTTTTTCTGTCCCTCCAGCCCCAACCCAACAACCCCATGATAGCCGTCAGCCTGCTCTCTCTGTGAGTTTGTCCCTACTTTGCTTGTTAGTTCAGCTTATTCATTACATCCCACATATGACTGAGATCAGATGGTACTTTGTCTTCCTCTGACTGGCTTATTTCACTTAGCATGATGTCCTCCAGGTCCATCCACGCTGTTGCAAAGGGTAAGATTTCCTTCTTTTTCACAGCTGAGTAGCATTCCATTGTATAAAAGTACCACTGCTTTTTTATCCAATCATCTCCTGATAGACACTTTGGCTGCTTTGAAATCTTGGCTAATGAAAATAATGCTGCAGTAAACATAGCAGTGCTTGTTCTTTCGAATTAGTATTTCAGATTTCTTCAGATAAACTCCTAAATGTGGAATCGCTAGCTCATAAGGCAGTTTCATTATTTTTTTGAGGACCCTCCATACCATTTTCTATGGTGGCTGCACCAATCTGCAGTCCCACCAATAGTGTGCAAAGGTTCCCTTTTCCCTACACCCTCATCAACATTTGTTGTTTGCTGAATTTTAATGATGGCCATTCTGACAGGCGTGAGGTGATCTCTCATTATGGTTTTAATTTGCATGCCTCTGATGATTTGTGATGTTGAGCATCTTTTCATGTGTCTATTGGTGATCTATATGTCCTCTTTGGAGAAATGTCTTTTCAGGTCTTTGCCCATTTTTTAATTTGATTATTTTTTTGGCGTTGAGTTGCATAAGTTCTTCATAAATTTTGGGTATTGACCCCTTATCAAATGTATCAGAAAATATTCTCCTATTCAGTGGGTTATCTTTTCATTTTGTTGATGATTTATTTCCATTGCTGTGCAAAATTTTTTTAGTTAGATGTAGTCCTGTTGGTTCATTTTTTTCTGTATTTCCCTTGACAGAGGGGACATGTCAGAAAAAAATATTGCTTTACAAGATATATGTAAGATTTTACTGCCTATGTTTTCTTCTAAATTTTTATGGTTCAAGTCTAACATTTGTCTTTTATTCATTCTGAGTTTATCTTGTGTGTTGTATAAGAAGGCGGTCCAGTTTCATATTTTTTACATGTATTTCTCCAATTTTCCAAACACCATTTACTGAATAGACCATCTTTGCCCCACTGTATACTCCTGCCTCCTTTGTCAAATATTAATTGACCATAAAGGTGTGGGTTTATTTCTTGGCTCTCTGCTTAGCATCATTGTTCTATAAGTCTGTTTTTATTCCTGTACCAGGCTGTTCTGATTATTTTGGCTTTGTAATAGTTTGATATCAGGCAGCGTGATTTCTCCAATGCTTTCCATCTTTTTCAAGTTTACTGTGACAATTTGGGGTCTTATGTGGTTCCATATAAACTTTTGAAATATTTGTTTTAGTTTTGTGAAATACACCATTGGTATATTGGAAAGAATTGTGCTGAATCTATAGATTGCTTTGGGTAGAATTAGACAATGTATTTCATTTTTATTTTTTATTGTTGTTCAATTACAGTTGTCCCCATTTTCCCCCATTACCCTCCCCACCCTCCACCTCTCAGATCCAATCCTCCCTGCTGTTGTATTTGTCCATGGGTCCTTTATACATGTTTCTTGACTTGACCCTTCCCCTACTTACCCCATTATCCCCCCTCACTCCTCCTCTCTGGTCACTGTCAGTTTGTTCTTTGTTTCCATGTTTCTGGTTCTATTTTGCTCACTTGTTTGTTTTGTTGATTAGGTTCTACTTATAGCTGAGATCATACAGTATTTGTCTTTCACTGCCTGGCTTATTTCACTTAGCATAATACTTTCCAATTCTGTAATTCTTCTTATCCATGAACAGTGTATATGCTTCCACTTACTTGTATCTTCTTCACTGTCTTTGTCAGGGTCTTATACTTTTCTAAGTACTGAAAATTTCCATCCTTCATTAAATTCATTCCTAGGTTTTCCATGCTTTTTCACACAATTGTGAATGATACTGTTTTCTTAGATTCCCTTTCTGATAGTTCATTACTGATGTATAAAAATGCAACTGGTTTCTGGATTTTTATTATGTAACCTGCTACTTTACTGAATTTGTTTATCAGTTCTAGTAGTTGTGGGGTTTTTTTGTAGACTTTTTAGGGTTTTTGATATACAGTATCATGTCATCTACAAATAATGACCATTTTACTTCTTTGCCAGTGATGCCTTTACTTCTTCCTGTTGTCTGATTGCTGAGTCTAAGACTTCTAGTACTGTGTTGAATAACAGTGGTGAAAGCAGGCATCCCTGTCTTGTTCCTGATCTTACGAGGTTGGCTGTTGGTATGTCATATACAGCCTTTATTATGTCGAGGTTTATTCTCTCTATTCCCATTTTGCTGAGAGTTTTTATCATAAATAGGTGCTGGATTTTATCAAATGCTTTTTTTCCCTGCATTTGTTGATATGATCATGTGTTTATCATTCATTTTATTTAATGTATCATGTTTATTGATTTGTGGATATTATACAAGCCTTGCATCCCCAGAATAAAGCCCATTTGATCATGGTGTATGATCTTTTCAACGTATTGCTGTATTCAGTTTGCTAATACTTTGTTGATGATCTTTAGCAACTATGTTTATCAGAGATATTAGGCTGTAATTTTTTTCTCTGTAGTGTCTTTATCTGGTTTTGGAATTAAGATAATGCTGGCCTGGTAAAATGACCTTGGAGTCTTCCCTCCTCTTGAATTTTTTGGAATAGTATGAGAAAAATAGGTGTTAGTTCTTCTTTGAGTTTTTGGTAAAATTCACTTGTAAAGCCATCTGGTCCATGACTTTTGTTTGTTAAAAGTTTTTTGATTACTGCTCCAATTTCATTAGTTGTAATCTGGCTGTTCAGATTTTCTGATTCCTTCTGATTCAATTTTGAAAGACTGTATCTTTCTAGGAATTTATCCATTTCATCCATTTTTCAATTTTTTGGCATGTAGCTATTTGTAATATTTTCTTATAATCCTTTGCATTTCTTTAGTGTCAGTCATTACTTCTCCTCTTCTATTTCCAATTTTATTTACTTCAGTTCTCTTTTTTTTCTTGATGAGTCTGGTTAAAGATTTGTCACTTGTTTATCTTTTCAAAGAATCAGCTCTTGGTTTCACTGATTTTGTTTTATTTTTTAAAACTCTATTTTGTTTATTTTTGCTCTGATCTTGATTATTTCCTTTCTTCTACTCACTTTGGGCTTTGTTGTTCTTTTTCTAGATCCTCGTGGTGTAACAGGGATTATCTGTTTGAGATTTTACTTGCTTCTTGAGGGAGGCTTGTAATGCTATGAATTTCCCTCTTTGAACTGCTTTCACTGTGTTCCATGAATTTGGAATTGCTGTGTTCTCATTTTCAGTTGTTTCAAGGTATCTTTCAGTTTCCTCCTTGATCTCATTTTTAATGCATTCATCATTTAGTAAAATGTTATTTAGCCCAATGTCTTAGTGTGTTTTTTAGTTTATTTCTTGTGATTGATATCTATTTTCATACTCTTGTAGTAACAGAATATGCCTGATATTATTTCAATCTTTTTCAACTTATCAAAACATTTTTATGTCCAGCATGTGGTCCATGCTAGAAAAAGTTCTATGTACACTTGAAAAGAATGTATACTCTGCTTCTTTGGGATGAAATGCTCTGAAGATCTCAATTAAATCTATCTGAATAATGTACCATTTTATGCCACTGTCTCCTTGTTGATTTTCTGTCTGGAAGATCCACCCATTGATGTCAATGGCATGTTAAAATCCCCCGACTATGACTGTATTACTGTCAATCTCTCCCTTTATGTCCATCAAGATTTGCTTTATACATTTAGGTGCTCCTATGTTGGGTGCATAAATGTTTCCAAAGGTAATATCCTCTTTTGGATTGCCTCCATTATCATTATGTAGAGTTCTTCTTTGTCTCATATTAAAGCCTTTGTTTTAAAGTCTATTTTTCTGATATAATTATCACTACACCAGGGTTTTTTCCCCTTTCCATTTGCATGAGATTTTTTTCCCCATCCATTTACTTTTAGTTTGTGTATATCTTTCTGAGGTGGGTCTCTTATAGGTTGCAAATGTATGAGTCTTGTTTTATCATCCCTTCAGCTATCCTGTCTTTTCATTGGAGCACATAAGCCATTTGCATTTACATTGATTATCAGTAAGTATGTATTTATTGTTATTTTTACAACCTCTTCCTCTTCTCCTTTTTCTTCTTCAAGAACCCTTTAATATTTTTCGTAATACTGGTTTGGTGGTAATGAATTCCTTTAGCTTTTTCTTGTCTGGGAAGCTTCTTATTTCTCCTTCAATTTTAAATGATAGCCTTGCTGGATAAAGCAGTCTTGGTTGTTATGTCCTTGCTTTTTGACACTTTAAATATTTCATGCCAATCCCTTCTGACCTCAAATGTTTCTGTTAACAAATCAGCTGACAGTTTTATGGGAGCTCCCTTCTAGGTAACTGTCTTTCTCTTTCTAGTTTTAAGATTCTCTTTGACTTTAATTTTAATGATGATGCATCTTGGTATGGGCCTCTGGGTTCATCGTGTTTAGGACTCTCTGTGCTTCCTGGACTTATGTGTCTTTTTCCTTCACCAGGTTAGGCAATTTTTCAATGATTATTTCTTCAAACAGGTCCTTGATACCTGGCTCCCTCTTTTCCTTCTGGTAACCATATAATGCAGATGTTGTTTCACTTCATGTTGTCCCAAAGGTCCCTTAAAATGTTCTCATTCTCTTTTCTTTTAGCTCTTCTGATTGAATGTTTTCTTCCACCCTGTCTGCTAAATTGCTGATTTGATTCATAGCTTCATCCAACCTAATGTTTATTTCTTCTAGGGTATTCTTCATATCAGACATTCTTCATTTTTAACTGTTTTTTTCATCGTTTGTATGTCCTTTTTATGCTGTTTAAGGTCTCATGAAGTTTCTTGAAGTTCTCACTAAGTTCCTTCAGCATCCTTATAACAATTTTTTGACCTCTATATCTGATAAATTGCTTGCCTTTATTTCATTTCTCTTTTTCCAGATATTTATCCTGTTCTTTCATTTAGGGTGTGGGGTCTTTTTTGTCTTCCCTTTTTGGCTACCTCTTTGTGTTCGTTTCTATGTATTAGGTAGAACTGCTATGTCTTCCAGTCTTGGTAGGGTGGCCTTATGTAGAGGTGTCCTGTGGGGCCCAGTGATGGAGTTTCCTTGATTACCTGAGCTGGGTGATCCTGAATGCCCCTTGTGTGTGTTACATGCACCTTCCTGTTGTAATTGAGTCTTCATTTTTATTGGCCTGTTCGTGCATGGGGTTGACACTCAGACTGGCTGACTGTGAGCACTGACCAATACTGCAGTGTAAAAAAGTATCTGTGCAGGCATTGACCACAAGAAGTGGAATTTGCCTCAACATGGTCTGGTACCTGTCATGATCTCCCCTTGAATATGCTCCTTGTGAAGTTAATTGGATCCTGTTCTGATGTTGTCTGAAGCTGGTCACCAGGTTTGTTAGTTGCGGGGCCCCCTTGGCAGGAACTATGGTGCACCAATGTCAGATGCTTTCTGTGACTGGCTGTGGGCAACCTGTTTGGAGCTACACAGTGATCCACAGTCTGTGGCTGCCTCTGCTGGGCCTGGGTGTGCGCAGAGAGGATGAAACTGTGCACTGAAGATGACTTTTACCAGCACCTGGCCTGGGAGAAGGTCAGCAAAAGTCCCAAGGCACCGTGAATTCTGCCTCTGCCTGCCGCTGCCTGCCAGCTGCCTGTGGGCTCAGTCACTGAAGGAGCCTCTGGCGGTATTCGAGTGGCATGAGGTGGGTTCTCAGTGAGTCACCAGGTGGGGGTGAGTTGTGTTCACCAGACTGATACAGGCTCAAACTCGTGCCAGTGCTGGTCTGAGGCCACTCAGCACATGCCCCAGGGTATGCTAAGTCTAGCTGCCACCCACTGGGTGCTTGCACCCCTTTGCGGTAGGTCGGGGTCTCAGGGAGCCATCAGGGTGAGGCCAGCAGAGTTTATCAGGGCCAAACAGACCAAGATTTGGCCTTTTGAAGTGAGGGCTCACCACCGGTTGGGCACGTGAGGGAAAAATGGCTCACATACTAAAGCCCTGCACACAACTCAGTTTGCCCCAAATTCTGCCAGGAGCCCAACCTCGCAGGGGCAGCCAAGGGTTGGGAGGATGGGGCTAGTGGCTCTCCAACGAGAGGGAGGTGCTGGTCAGGCTCGGGGGAGGTGAATGGAGTGGCCTCGCTCCAAAGCCAAACGACTCAGTCACTTGACGCCCTGAGTCTGCCCGGACCTCTACACCGCAGCTAGGCAGCTGACTCCTCACAGGGGGGTGAACTCTGCAGGGTGGGGCGACAGGGAGTCCAGAGGGTGAAGCTATTGCTTTCCCCCATGCTGATGCCATAAGGAAGTGAGTGCTCCACCCAAGAAAGACGGCGTCTGTGATGTGGGAAAGGGAATAAGCATAGCGATCATGGTGGCCATCCCTGCAGCTCTCTCCCCAGAGCCACAGACCTGGTCTCTCCTCACAGGGCTGTAATCCATTCTGCCCTCCCTCCACCTAGCATGAATGGCTACAGATGAAATTTTGTGCATTGGCCCTTTAAGAGGGTCTCTTTGTCCCTAGCAGATGCCTGTCTCCCTGGTGGACAGAATCCCTGATGGCTTTCACAACCAAATGTTATGAGGGCTCCTCTCCCCAGCTCGGAGAGCCTTCGCAACTGAGTGATCCCTCCGGAATCTCTACCACCACTCGTGGGAGCAGGGCCAGCCCTTTTCACATCTCTGCCCTTCCTACCCGTCTTTCACCTAGTCTTCTGTTGGTTATTCAGATTGATTGCTCTATATTTTAGTTGTAATTCAAAGCACCAACTTTTGATTTGAGTGATTTTCCCTATCATTGTTCTATTCTCTTTTTCATATATACAGGCTCTTGTGTTTCTTTTTCCTTGTGCTTAATGTGTATCTAATTTGCTCTTCTTTTTCTAATTTCTCCAAGCATAAGCTTGGGTCATTGGCTTAAGATCTTTTACCTCATTCTTTTATATGCATTTGATGTTATACATTTTCCTCTGTGCACCACATTAGTTGCATTCCACAAATTGTATGTTGTTATTTCATTTTCATTCAGTTCCCAATACTTTCTAATATCCTTCATGACTTATTCCCTGACCCATAAGTAATCTAGAAATGTAATTTTTTCATATTCAAATATTTGAAGTTTCCCCAGATGTCTTTCTCTTATGAATTTCTAATTTAATTTTCTTGGAGTGAGAAAATTTCATTTGTATTATTCCCCTTATGAAGTTTAAAAGTTTACTGACACTTTTAATAGTCCAGAATAAGGTATCATATTGAATACATTCCGTGTGCCTAGAGAAAATAATGTGGATGCTGGGGTAGGAGAGTGGAACATTCTACCAATGTCAGTGAGGTCCGTAGCGGAACGTTCTGCAAATGTCGGTGAGGTCCGTACCTGGACCAGTCCTCCAGAGGAACCCTCTGCAGCTGATGAGCGCTTTCTTTATGCCGCTCCCTCTTCTTCTGTCTTTTCTCTGCAAATTCTCACTTTGTGGGCCTCTCTCAAATCCATAACCTGTCTCTTCAGTTTGACAAGAATCCTGGCCTTGATGTGCACTCCCTCCAAGTCGTGCAGCTGGGAGCCCCTCTCAGGCTGTAAGCTGGGACATGTGCACAGAGTCTCTCACTTGTTCTTCCTCTCACGGATCACCGCTCCGTGTGGCCCTTTGTGCAATGCTCGAAAACCAATGGGTCATGTGTTTCCTCTAACTTTCCAGCTCCTATTTCGTCCTGGCTGAAAGTGGAAGTTTCAAGAGTTTTTAAACCTTATTCCACTTGAATACTTTTTCAAACTAAATGTATGAAGATGATAATATAGTAAACAGAAAACGGTGGAGCTGATCGCATTCAGGTTAGGATGAAGAGACTGGAGTTTGCCTTCTACTCCAAACAGTCCCCTTCGGTTCACCTTACCCCAAATCCTGAAACATGGCAATTCCTGAGATGATGCTCCAGAGCTGTGCAGCTCTGCAGAACCCAGTCTTCAAACTACTTCTATGAAGAATATTAGCTTTTAAATTAGGCACACCTGATTTGATTTCCAGCTTACTGTCTTGGTAACCTTCAGCAAATTACAGTTAGCCCTCTGCATCCACAGGTTCTGCATCAAAGTAAATTTAACTAAGTGCAGATTGAAAATATGTGTGGGGGGGATTCAGTTGTTGTTGACTCTACTGTGTAGTTAGGCCTCTGATGGTTGCATCTGTACTGAACAAGTACAGACTGTTTTCTTGTCATTATTCCCTAAAAAAATACATTATAACAACTATTTATATAGCATTTACATAGTATTAGGTATTATAAATAATCTAGAGATGATTTACAGTATGCAGAGGATGTGCATAGGTTATATGCAAATATTATGCCATTTTACATAAGAGATTTGAGCATTCACAAATTTTGGTATCTTCGGAGGGTCCCGAAACCAGTCCTCTGTGGATACCAAGGGATGACTGCACTCGAGTTCATGACAACAAAATGGGTGTAATGACATATTCCTCACAGAGTTATTGTAAAAAAGAATCATGTGACTGTTTGAAAGACACCAGGTGCAGTGCCCAACACTTAACTGACCCGTAAGTCATCATTGCCGTTAGCAGTTGCAGCCAGCGTCATTGCCATCCATCATGAAAAGAGCCTTCCGTGTCTTCCAAAGACAAAACTGAGATTAATCCCAAGATGCCAGCTTTTTCAACAGCAGAATTTTTCAACAGGGAAACTGGTAGGTGAAATGAATAAAATCTTTGCTTCTAGAAGTGTTAACAGCACTGGGCTCTGTCAGGCATATTTTTTAACCCCTCTAATGTGTAATAATTTCTTGCTATAAAACTTTAAGAATACTAATGCAAGACAGGAACTAGATAGAGAAAGGGAAGATAGATAACCTTAAAAATCAGTAATTCCTTACCACACAATTTCACTTGTATGCAGAAGCTAAAACACAAAACTAACAAACAGAAATAAACCCATAGATATGGAGAACACATTGATGGTCAGCATGGAGGAAGGGAGTTGAGAGGATGGGTGAAAAGGGATTAAGAAGCACAAATTACCAGTTATAAAAGCAGTCATGGATGTAAAGAGCAGCACAGGGAATGTAGTCAATTATACTGTAATTTTATTGGCTGTGTGTGGTGTCAGATGGGCAATCACTTCATAAGGTATATAAGTGTCTAATCACTGTGTGGTACACTTGAAACTCATATAATACTGTATGTCAACTATAATTACAAATTCTTTTAAAATTTAGTAATTTCTACCCTGTCCAATTCAGCTCCTATATCTACTCTGTATAAATTTCTACCCCATACCTTGGATCAAAGAATTAAAATGATTGAATGTGTTATACATCTCTGACAAATACAACTGAAGCAACAAAATATTTTCAACACACACACACAGAGCTCTGAATTCTGCCCCTCCCCCAGGCCTTACCAGCTGCCTGATGTGGGTGATTTATTCAGTTTCCATAAGCTGCAGCATCCTTAACTATAAAACTGAGTGAGAGCATGTACCTTAGTGGGCTGCTATAAAAATCAGCCATACCTACAGTAGTATGAGTATAGCATATATAGTAGCGTTCAATAAATAGCAGCTATTATATTCTGGGTCTCAATTATTTGTTTAAAAATGATGCAAACAGAAGCAACAACATCTCTATTCACTGATTTTTCTCCACTGATATGATAAACAAAGAGGTGGAGATGTCACTTGCTTCTTGCCCTCACAGGTGTGACTAGTGGAAAATTCTGACACCTTTTCTAGGTTTTGCAGGTATGTTTCTTGTCATTTACTACTTACAACTGCCAGGGAAAGCTATTCTTATTTTATATATGTAAAGTTTATAATAGTTCCCAAATGTATAAAAATATCCTAAATTATTAAAAGGTAAAACACAAGCATTCCTAAACTAATTTGTGCTAGTAAAGTGATATGCAATTAGGAGTTATTATTTATTTACAAACAAAATTGCAACAGGCATCCCTTACACAAATACAGCCTAGAAGGCCCTTAGAACATAATTTAGTTTATAAGAACTAGACTTACACATGAGTTTTTTAAGATTTAAACAAATGTTTTAGCAGGTCACTTTCTAAATATGTGTAGACACACTACAACCAAAGATTTTGTAAATGCAGGTTATAAATTATTATTAATAATATAGGGATTATGTATAATGTTATATAGCAATAATTATTTATAATAAGTTTATAAGTGTACATTATTAATCATTGATAATATAACTATTACTTATAATAATTATAAATAAGTATTTATTATAAGTATAGATCATCATAATAATTACTTCTAATAATGTTGTTTGTTTATAATAATTTTATTATTATTATTAAACTGTAAAGTGCTTTTAAAACCTATGTTGGTATCATGGTTATAGCCATTTGCTATATTATTTATAATAATAATAATTATATTATTATGGTGGCCATCCACTGTTTTCTCTTTCCCTTGTATTATTTTTTGCACTCCAAGATTAATTAATCAAAATTTATTTCAGAATTGCTGGAATAAGGGAATGTGGCAGCACTGGACAGAGGGCTGCACGTGTGCCTTCTGGAGGAGTGGGGAATGGAGAGAGACAAGAGAAGGACTGAGTACACAGTCGATTATGCAGCTCTAACATAGAGTCTGGTATATTATTCTCTTACAAGCCTATGGTGAGTTATTAATAGGTTCGGAACATGTAATGCCATGTGGCCAAGCACCCACAAATTGGACGCTGTACACTTGTGGAGACTCCACGGCCAAGGGCAAGAGCAGCCAACTTACTAGAACACTTACTAAAATACTACAACTGAGCTAACTATAGGCAAATGCTTTGGAGACCTTTTCAACCATATTAATGTTCACTGTTAGGCTGTCCCCAAGGGTGCTTTAGTGTGTTATTCCAAAAGCATTTCAAATAGAAATAGAGGTTTCCATATTCTTAAGCTTAAAACACACTCTAAATATACATCAGTGAATTCACTTCTCCTCTTTTATCTTTCCACCCACTGACCACCTCATGACTCACTCTCCTTCACAGGGAGGCTGTGTCCGTCCACACAGAACATGTCAACTCTTGGGGCCTGACAGGGAGAAGGAACTATAGAAACTGAAAATGCAAAATAAATAATTGTGGGAATGAAACAGTAATCAAATATATTTTTTAGTGTACCATTGTACCAGGTATGATGTGGTCCCGACTTAAAAGTGATATTTCTATGTGTGTCTCGTCCACTTTCCTCTGACTAATCCCAAGCATCTCTTCTGATAAAATTTTTGGGCCATCATTTTATCCCTGGAAGCCCAGATTTACTATAAGATTTACAAGGATGAAAATGGTTTGTTCATGACTCAGAGCCAACTTAAGCAGTAGACTTTTAAGCACATTAAAAAAACAAAACTATAAAGCTTTCCTGTGTTCATCTCCATACATTATTATTCAAAACAAAAGCTTTAAATAGAACCATTCGGGTATCATTCCCAGTCACTTCCTGATCCATGCCTTCCAGGACAAGAGTTGCAATGAGGCCTCGGTGAATGCTCACTCCCTAAAATGACACCAAGTTCACGTTGGCTTTCAGATCAAATTCCATCAATTCTAAGATGCTGTGTTATAAAACACTCCTACATATGAGCTGCTGAAATATGAAAAATTATCTATTAGAATTTACCAGATACACTATTTCTATCCTTTGCTGGGCTTCTTTATATCATTATTAACTAATACCTTACTGATGAATTAAGTGCCTTCATTTCCCTAATGTTTCCTCAGTGGTGATTCCTGCAGCCTAAACTCAGATGACCAGGGAGTATATTGCTTTGGCTTTTAATAAAGGAATACTTGGTTCTGTTTGAATAAAAACACAAAATAATGTGGATTCAGGTTTATATTTTCAGAATAACTCTGAATGTTTACTACAAAACCTACTTCCTGCAAAGGTTGATTGGGATATTGTTTGTATTTATTTGTTTATCTGATTTGAGTCCTGACCCTAATAAGTATGGTCTTTTTCACAGCAGTGGAATACACAAACAGTACTGACCTTGTACCTGAATTCATTTCCTAACTACAAAGACACTAACTAACTGTATACCTTCTTATTTTGTATACCTTCTTGTTGTATACCACTAAATGAATGGCTTTGATTACTTGTTTTCATAAATTCTTTATGAATTTTAAGTCTTACTCATTGTCAACATTATAACATGAGTTACCAGTAGCTACTGTTGTTCCTTATTAACCAATGGGATGTTCACAGATATCCCTTAAGATTGCCCTAGTGATAATTATTTCCAGATAGAAAAAAAAGCTTGTATATTGTTTAACATGTAAACTCTTCCAAAATTAATCTTTAAACACTGTCCCTCTCAAAGTCCCATCAGACTGGAGATATTGACAATTTGATCCTAAAGTTTATATAGAAACAAAAAGGATCCAGAATAGCTAAAATGGTTTTAGAAAAGGAAACAAAATTGAAAGACTTAAGTTTTCTGCATTTAAAACATATTATAAAGCTACATAACCCAAGACACTATGGTATGGACATGAGGATTGAAAGAACACTATTAACAGTTCAAAAGTAAACTTACATTTTGGTTAATTAACTGTTAACAAAAGTTCTATGTATGGCATTTCATGAGGAAAGCATGGTCTTTTCAACAAGTGGTACTGAGAGAAAACTGGATACATACATGCAAAAAGATTTAGACTCATCTCACACCATACACACACTAACTCAAAATTAATCATAGACCTAAATGTAAAAACCAATTTATGGAAGAAAACATAAGAAAAAGTCTATGTGACTTTGAATTAGACTCAGAGTTCTTAGATACAACACAAAAAACACATTCCAAAGAAAGAAAAAATCTGATAAACTGAATTTTTCTAAGTTTTTTAAATTGGCTTTAAAAGACACTATTAAGAAAATGATGACTTCTGGCCAAGATGGAGGCATAGGTAGATACACTCTGTCTCCTCGCACAACCAAAAGAAAGACAACAACAAATTGGAGAACAAAAAATAACCAGAATTGCCAAAAAAATCGAACGGTATGGCAGTCTAACAACCAAGGAGTTAAAGAAGAAATACTCATCCAGACCAGTAGGAGGGGCAGAGAAGACTTACAGCAAGGTGGGGACCAGAGGACGGGGGCAAGAGAGGTGGTGGCTGGCAGACAAGGCAGTCCCACATTTGTGTGCAGATAAACTGGGAGGATCAACTGGGGAGCCAGACAAACCACGCAACCCGGGGTTCCAGTGCAGGGAAATAAAGCCTCAAAATCTCTGACTATAAAAACCTATGGGGGTTGCTGCAGTGGGAAAAACTCCCAGCCTCACAGCAGAATTTGTTGTAGAGACCCATGGGGTTCTGTTATGTACACAAACCCACCCACTGGGGAATCAGCACCAGAAGGGCCCAATTTGTTTGTGGGTAGCAGGGGAAGTGACTGAAAGCCAGCCAAAAGACAAGCAAGTGGCACTGTTCCCTCTCTGACCCTCCCCCACTTACAGTGCCCCAACACAGCAATGTGGGTTGCCCTGGCCTGCCAAATACCTAAGGCTCTGTCCCTTACTATGTAACAGACAAAAAAATACAACCCAAATGAAAGAACAGATGAAAGCTCCAGAAAAATAACTGAGCAATAAAGAGATAGCCAACCTATCAGACGTACAGTTCAAAACACTGGTAATCAGGATACTCACAGAAATGGCTGAGTATGGTTGCAAAACAGAGGAAGAAGTGAAGGCTATGAAAAGTGAAATAAAGAAAAATATACAGGGAACCAACAGTGATGGGAAGGAAACTGAGTCTCAAATCAACAATTTGGAACAGAATGAAGAAACATTCAACCAGAACAGAATGAAGAAACAAGAATTCAAAAAAATGAGGAGAGGCTTAGGAACCACTGGGACAACTTTAAATGTTCCAACATCTGAATCATAGGGGTGCCAGAAGGAGAAGAGGAAGAGCAAGAAATTGAAAACTTATTTGAAAAAAATAATGGAGGAGAACTTTCCTAATCTGGCAATGGAAATCGACTTCTAGGAAGTCTAGGAAGCTCAGAGAGTCCCAAAGAAGTTGGACCCAAGGAAACACACAGCAAGGCACATCATAATTACAGTACCCAAGATTAAAGAGAAGGACAGAATATTAAAAGCAGTCAGAGGAAAAGAGACAGTTACCTATAAAGGAGTTACCATAAGACTATCAGCTGATTTCTCAAAAGAAACCTTGCAGGAAAGAAGGGGCTAGAAAGAAGTATTCAAAGTCATGAAAGGCAAACACCTACAACTGAGATTACTCCATCCAGAAAAGCTATTATTTAGAATAGAAGGGCTAATAAAGTGCTTCCCAGATAAGGAAAAGTTAAAGGAGTTCATCATCACCCAGCCCTTATTATATGAAATGTTAAAGGGACTTATCTAAGAAAAAGAAGATCAAAACTATGAACACTAAAATGACAACAAACTCACAACTATCAACAACTTACCCTACAAAAACAAAAACAAACTATGCACACAACTAGAACAGGAACAGAATCACAGAAATGAAGATCATATGGAGGGTTATCAGTGGAGCGGGAGAAGGGGGGAAATGGGGGAAAAGGTACAGGGAATAAGAAGCATAATTGGTGGGTAGAAAACAGACAGGGGGAGGTTAAGAATAGTATGGGAAATGGAGAAGCCAAAGAACTTACATGCACATGGACATGAACTAAGGTGGGGGAATGCTACTGTGAGAAGGTGCAGGTAGGAGGGGAATAAAGGGGAGAAAAAACTGGGACAACTCTAATAGCATGATCAATAAAATATATTTTCAAAAAAAGGAAATTAGTAGAAACTCATAGACTAGAAGAAAACATTAGCAAACCATATGTCTGACAACAGATTTACATCCAGAATACATAAAGAACTCTAAAAACTCAATGTAGAAAGACAAAAAACCTAATTTAAAATAGTCAAAATGGGAGTGGTGGGGGAAGATGCAGACAACTGTAACTGAACAACAAAATAATTTAAGAAAAAAACTAGTACTGAGCAATAAAATAAAATAAAATAGTCAAAAGATTTGAGTAGTCATTCCGCCAAAGATGAAATGGCACCTGAACAGATGCTCTACAAAATTAGTCATTAGAAAAATAAAAATTAAAACAATGAGATACCACTGCCCAATGGTAAGAATACTTACAATAAAAAAAAAGACAATAATAGGTTGTTGCTGAGGATGTCAAGAACTGTAATTCTAACATATTCCTGGTAGGAATCTAGAACAGTATAGTACTTTGGAGAAGAATTTGGCAGTTTCATAAAAATATTAAACATAAATTTATTATATGACCTAGCAATTCCATTCCTAGGAATCTATCTAAGAGAAATGACAATAAATATCCATCTATACAACGTATACACAAACGTACATGTTAGCATTATTCATCATCACAAAAATGTGGGGAAAAAGCCAAATGCCCATCAACTGATGAATGAGTAAATAAAATGCTGCCTATTTAAAAGATAATTTATTACTCAGCAAGAAAATAAACTACTGATCCATGCTACCACATACAGGAACCTCAAAAACATTACACCTAGTCTAAGAAGTGAGACACAAAAGACCAATTTTATATGATTTCACTTACATAAAATGTAAAGGCAAATCTATAGAAATGGAAAAATTAATGGTTGCTTGGAACTGCAGGAAGGAATAAGTCACTGCAAATGGGTATGAGGGATCCCTTTGGAAGGATAAAAATGTTTTAAAATTGGATTGCAGGGATGTTCGCAAAATTCACTAAAACTACTAAAAATAACTGAGCTTCCAGTCAAGATGGCAGCATAAGTAGACATGACTCTCCTCTTCTCACAACCACATCAAAATTACAACTAAAATATAGAACAACCATCACTCAGGAATGTCAGAAACCAAGGCGAACGGGAGTCTGACAACTACAGAATTAAAGAAACCACATCCATCCACACTGGTAGGAGGGGTGCAGAAGCAGGACGGCTGGTTCCACACCCACGGGAATAAAAATTCGGGAGGGATATTTTGGGAGTGAGGAGTCCCAGATCCACACCAGGCCCCCCCGCCAGGGTTCCAGTACTAGGAAGGTAAGTGCCCACAACTTCTGGTTGCAAAAACCAGCAGGGATTGAGACAGTGAAAGAAACTTCCAGTGTCCCAAGCAGTTACTCTTAAAGAATCCACACACAGAATCACCTGCTTAGACTCACTTCCTCTGAGCTCTGGGATAGCACTGGGGTGGCAGCTTTGGGGGCACCAGCGGCATGCAGGGAGAGACTGAAGTGTCTGGCATCAGGGCGAGCAGAGGCCATTGTCCATTTGCTAAAGCCTCCCTCTACAGAGCCGGCAAGCTGGTGCCATAACTGAAACTCCATCAACCTGGCTAACACAATTTCACGCACCTTGGAGATCCACAAAGGCTCTGCCCCACCCAGCTTCCAGGCCCACTCAAACTGCTTTTCCACAAGAATGGCTGGTCTTGGCTCCTAAATTCTATCAAACAAGCAACAGCTGGCTTCAGTGAGCTCTACCAGCAGCCAGATTAGATTCAAAATTTGGCTTCACCTAGCAATCTCCAAGCCCAGCACAAGTAGCAACCATCTCAGATTGCTTTACAGCTCAGGCACGGTGCCCTGGGTGAAACACAGGTGGGGGCCAACTTTGGCCTGTCCCATCTGGAAAACCTCAGGACCAGTGCGCCCAGTGGACAGCTCCAGACCATGTCGGAGTATTACCACCCTGTCCTTGCACAGCTGATCCTCCACGGACTGTGGAGGTTGGTGGTCAGTGGCCACAGCCAGTCCTCGAAGCTGACTGGCCTCGATAAATCCCTCCCATTGACCTGCCAACAGCAACCGAGTCTCCTATCACAGGAGAATGTACTCAGCCCACACAAAGGGTGCATCTCGAGTACCCAGCTTGGATGATAGGGGAGGCTGTGCCACTGGACCCTATAGGACATCTACTACATTAGGCCATGCTACCAAGACATGGAGGCAAAGCAGCTCTATCTAATACATAGAAACACACACAGGGAGACTGCCAAAATGAGGAGACCAAGAAACATGGCCCAAATGAAAGAACAGATCAAAACTCCAGAAAAAGAGCTAAACAAAATGGAGATAAACAACCTGTCAGATGCAGAGTACAAAACACTGGTTATAAGGATGCTCGAGGAACTCAGTGAGGACCTCAGCAGCATAAAAAAGATCCAGTCAGAAACAAAGGATACACTAATTGAAATAAAGAACAATTTACAGGGAAACAACAGTAGAGTAGATGAAGCCAAGAATCAAATCAATGACTTGGGATGTAAGGAAGCAAACAACCATACAGAACAACAAGAAGAAGAAAAGAATCCCCCCAAAAATGATTCTATGTTATAGATAAACAGCCTCTGGGACAACTTCAAGAGGGCCAACATTTGCATCATAGGGGTGCCAGAAGGAGAAGAGAAAGAGCAAGAAATTGGAACTATATCTAAAAAAATAGCGAAAGAAAAGTTCCCTAACTTGGTGAAGGAAATAGACAGGCAAATCCAGGAAGTACATAGAGTCCCAATTATGATGGATGGAAAGAGGCCCACTCCAAGGCACACCAAATTAAAATGCCAAAGTTTAAAGATAGAGAGACTCTTAAAAGCAGCCAGAGAAAAGAAAAGAAGTTAGTTACCAGATGGTTGACAGATGGGAGTGGGGAGGGGGAGAATGGGTAAAGAGGTGCGGGGATGAAGAAATACAGATAGGTGCGAGAACAGCCATGGTTACGAACAGCCACAGGGATGTAAAGTACAGTTAGGAAATGGAGCAGCCAAAGAACTTATATGCGTGACATGAACAATGGTGGGGGGACTGCCTGGGGGAGTGGGGGACGCTGGGTGGAGGGGGGAAAGAGGGAAAAATCAGGACAACTGTAATAATAGCATAATCAACAGAATATAATTAAAAATAAAATGAAATAACAAAAATAACTGAATTGCAGTTTTGGTGAATCTTATGGTATACAAATCACACCAAAAGAAAGACATCAGGGGAACAAAGCACTCACAATATCTTTTTAAATTTGTTACATTTAAAAACCAGCTCAATATGTTCATGAATCTATCTCACTAGTGAGAAATAATTAGATTCTACTTTAATAATTTTTGAAGTAGGAACTTTCATCTTAAGATGCCAATTCAATATTTTTAAAAGATTGCTAATTACAACCACCTATTTTGAACTGACAAAAAATTTAATTAATATTTTATTTTATTTTTAGAAGTGGGGAGAGGAGGGAGAAAGACAGAGAGATAAACGTTGATCAGTTGCCTCTTGCACACCCCGACTGGGGGCCTGGCCCACAACCCAAGCATGTGCCCTGACTGGGAAGTCAACTGGCAACCTTTCAGTCCACAGGCTGGCACTCAGTCCACTGAGACACAGCAGCCAGGGCTAAACTGACAAAATTCTAATTATAGACTTATTGAGACACTAGAATTATGCATGCTAGGAGATAAAATGGACAACTAAATAATTAAATTTATAAAAAGACAGCTATTTCCACAATGAATTACTCAGACAGTATACTTTGTTAATTATATTTATACACCACTGTTATTTCCATAATAAATTACTCCAACTTCTTGCCCTGACCAGTGTGGCTCAGTTGGTTGGGCATCATCCTGCAAAGGGATGAGTCACCGGTTTGATTCCTGGTCAGGGCACGTGCCTGGTTGTGGGTCCAGTCCCCAGTCGGGGCCTATTACCGGAGGCAACCAATAGTTTCTCTCTCACATCGATGTTTCTCTCCCTCTCTTTCCCCCTCTCCCCCTTCTCTAAAAATAAACAAATAAATAAATTTTTAAAAAAATTACTCCAACTTGTTTTTTGTAACAACAGTTTGAAGTTACATTTACTTATCTGCAAGCACACAACTAGAATCAGACACCACAAAGCCCCTATGCTAACTAGACGTCAGTCCCTCTATCAGGAGGTGACTGCCTAGGAACCTCGCTGGTAATATACTTTAATAATGGAGATATAGCCATGCCATCTTAGCTGCTATGACATGCATTTATATCCAGATTATAATGGAGACAATGTGCACTCATCAGATCAGCTAATATAATTATTTGCCTGGTCACTCCTCTTAGCGTGTTATTTTTTTGGCTGTTTGTGCTAATGAGTTTTATGGGACTCAACACAAAAATTCTTAGGATGTGATGCGTAGATAAAACTTGCTATTTTTTTTCTGCCATTTGAGTAAGCTTACCGTTTAATTCTCGTGCATGTCCAGGGTCCTCTTCACCTGACCACACTGCACACTGTCTGTCAGTGCAGAAAACCCCTCACAAAGACTTTACTGATGCTCCAGCTCTGGCTGGTGTGGCCCAGTTGGTTGGAGCGCCGTCCAGTAAACCGAAAGGTTGTGGGTTTGATCCCTGGTCAGGGCACATACAGGAGGCAACCAACCAATGTTTCTCTCTCCTATCAATGTTTCTCGCTCCTTCCCACTCTCTCTCCCTCCCTTCCATTCTCTCTAAAAATCAATAAACATGTCCTTGGTTGAAGATTAAAAAAAAAGTTGACTGATGTTCTAAAATTCCTCTACAATGAGCCTCCACCTTCATTTATCCACATCTGAACTGGCTGGTATGGGAGGCCTCTTTCGATCTGAAGGCATAGTTCTTCCTTTATTTCTGATAAATATCATTTTATTAGAGTAACTATGGTGGAACATCTGGTAATATAATACTTTAAGTCTCCTGCTACATTACCCACAAAACTGTTGATGACCGTTTAAAATAATCTTCTCTATTTACTTTCAGAATCTAGAAAAGGAAGCAAGCTTCAACTTTTTCACCTTGAAGAGTAGAAAAACATCCATACTGGCATTAAGGTCCCATTACATTGTCTCCCAACTAGTTCACATGCATAGCCTGCTGAATAATCATTTGAAATCCATAAAATCCTTTCTAGCTCAATGAAATGTAAGTAGGTTCCTGGGAGGAGTTTAAAAGACAGAAGGTATCCAACTTTACTATAATTGGAACTAAAAAAGAATATTAAAATTCATTCAAGATGGCTGAGTGTGAAGTTTGGGGATGTGAATGAGCTCTGGAGGTTTCCAAGCCGCTAGAGTGGCCACCCTCAAATTCCAGCTTGCACGGTTAGCTCTTTAAACATGTTTTTGAGGTTTGAGGCTCAATCTGCAATTCCAATTTTAAATGGAGAATCCCCAACTTCCTCTATGTCACGCCCACTGCCATGACTTTGATAAGAAGTCTGCACACCAGACTTTAAGAAATGGCGTCAAAAAGCAGGAGCAAGTATCTGATGCTGCGGGCTCTCTGCAGAAGGTGTCGTGCAGCTGAGGTGAAGCCAGGCGGAGGTAAGAGGGCTGGGAAAAATCTGGGGCAACATATCTTTACGTGCTGCTGAAGAGAAAAAATATATCTAGATATTATTTTTTTAAATAGAAAGCAACAGGCAAACAGAAGCTGTTTAATAATGCCAACATTGGCCTTGGGTTATCAATCCCATTCCCTAATCATCTGAGTTAAAGCCTAAATAGTTAATAATTTATTGCAGATATATGCACATTAATTATGAAATGAAATCCAGTCCCTCTTGCTGGGAAAGGCAAGACCTAAGACATCTCATCCCCAAGGGCCTTCCCAACACCACCATGCAATAATTCCGTTCCAATATCTGGGAGCATGGAAGTGGCTGAGTTCCCATTTTCTCACTTCTCTCAGTCTAGGGCTTGGCATCAGAATAAAGATGAGATGGAGACAGATGATGTGCTCACCATGGCTGCACCCTAAATGCACTCTGCGGTCAGCTATGCTCCTCGCTGGGCTGGGGGAATCTGAAAACTTCCTTTCAAGCACGCCCCCCGGTCATAATCCAAGAGGGGCCACTGGTCCTCCCACAGCCTTAAAGTATGTCAGATTACAACCCTACCTTAATGCACTTCCCATCTATCAGGAACCTGGAATGCCTCTGATTGTTTTTTATTTTGCAAGCACAAAGCCATAGGACCATCTGGACTAAAACCGTAATTGCAATTAAGCAAAAATATTCAACTGTGTGTGAGCACAGTAAAAATGTGCTCTGTTTGAGTGTTGCATAAAAATATTTTAAGACTCCCTTAAGGAATTTCCTGGGGCATAGGGGTACAAGATGGCCAAGGAGGTGGAAGCTGCACTCACCTCCTCCCATGACATCAAAATTACAATTAAATTATAAAACAATCAACTAGATACCTGTCTGAAGACTAGCTGAACAGAAGTCCTACAACTGAAGATATAAAGAAGACACAGCGACACTGGTAGGAGAGTTAGAGACACAAAACAGGATGGCCCCCCACCCACGTGTAACAGTTGAGAATCTAGAGGGATATTTCAGCTGCAGAGGTGCCCCCCGAACCCCACACCAGGCTCCCCAGCCCGGGGCACCAGGGAGAGGAGCCCACATAACATTGGGCAGTGAATACAGTGAGGATTCTCTCCACCCAGGTAAGATGAAAGGCTGCTGAAAATTCAGGCAACCTCTTAAAAGGACAATGCACAAACATTCACACTCACTCACACTAGGCACCAGCAGATGGACAGCAGCTTGGGGTACCAGAGTCGCACAGGGAGAGACTGAGTGTGCTGTGGCTTTGGGGCAAAGGCTGGAGGGACAGCGTCCAATGCCCCAGTGTTGAGTCTTCCTACTGCACAGCCCGGGGTGCCATCTTCCTGGGTTAAAACTCCCCCCACAGGGCATTAGCCTGGTGAGCACACTAGCTCCACCCTGATGACTCCCCGAGACCCTGCCCTCTCCAACTCCCACAAGTTGGAGGCTTGGTAAGTGGCCACCAGCCAGGGCCTGTGTTGCCCTGTGCCCAAAAAACTCTCGGGGAGCCCTGATGAGTGAGGCTCAGTTTGTTGGGTGTCGTCATGCAAAGTGAAAGGCAACCAATCAATGTTTCTCTCTCTTTCTCCCTCCCTTACCCTCTCTCTAAAGAAATAAAGCAATAAAATCTTTTTAAAAACCAAAACACTGTAGAGGAATTCCAGTCAACCTCAGGTGGTGCCAGAAACACAGAGGGAGAAGCCAAGTTCTATGGCTTCAGGGCAAAGGCCATCTTCCTGAACTGCCAACAGGTGACACCATTCCTGTGTTAAGATCTCCTTCCACACTGGCCAAATCTTAATCTGCTCTAGCCTAATGACTCCTTGAGACGCCGCCTCACCACAAAGATCCAAAGGCCCCAGGGGCATGGTGGCTGGCCTCAGTGTACCCTGAGACTTCTGCTGAGTAACCTCAGACCCAACACTGGTTCCCAGTTTGAATCTGTGTTACCTGGTGGACACTACTCACCCATACCTGACGTCTCCCTGAGAACGTGCCTGACATGCTGCCCAAGGGTTTCTCAGTGGTTGAGCCTTATGAGTGACCAGCAGATCCCACGGTGCCTTGGGCCTTCTTCTAAACTACCTCAGACCTGGTTCACTACCCAGCTTCTCAATGCATACCCAGTCCCAGCACAAGAAGCTACCAACTGTGGATCACTTTGTACTTCCTGACAGGTAGCCCATGGCCAGTCACAGGCTGTGTGAGACATTGAACTGCACCAGAGTCCCTTCTAAGAGGCCCCAGAAGCAACACACATGGAGGCTGGACTCAAACCACAACAGAGTATCTCCTCCCAATAGCTCCACCAGCAGCACACAAACAGGAGGTTGCAGCAGACACCAGAACCTGCAGGGCAAATTCCCCTTCATGGGTCAGCCCCTGCACAGCAGCTCATATACTATGAGCATGTTCAATCCCCATAGCCAGCCAGCCTGAGGGGCAACCCCACCCAGGGACATGCCAACAGCAATCAAGTCTCATCGCCACAGGAGGGCACACACAACCCACAATGCACACACCTAAGGCACTCAGATCAGGTGATCAGGGAGAATGGGACAGTGGGCCCCACAGGACACATTCCACATACTAAGACTAGGAGACACAGCTGAGCTACCTAATACACAAACCTACCTAATGCACAGAAACAAATTCAGAGAGGCAGCAAAAATGGGGACACAAAGAAACATACCCCAAAAGAATGGACAGGAAAATTTCCAGAATAAGAGTGAATGGAATGGAGGCAAGCAATCTACCAGATACCAAGTTCAAAGCAATGGTTACAAAGATGCTTAAGGAACTATGTGAGAACTTCAACAAAGAGATAACAAGCATAAAAAAGGACATAGAAACGATGAAAAAGAACCAGTCAGAAATAAAGAATACAATAAATGAAATGAACAATACATAAGAAGATATGAACAGATTAGATAAAGTAGAGCATAGAATCAGCAAGTTGGAAGACAAAGAGCAGAAAAAAACAATAAGAGCAAAAAGAATTTTTAAAATGAGGATATAATTTAAGGGACTTCTGGAACAACATCAAGTGTAATGACATCTGCTTAATGGGGAAACAGTACAAGAAGAAAGAGCAAAGAATTGAGAACCTATTTGAAGAAATAATGACTGAAACTTTCCCTAACCTGGTGAAGAAAAAGACCCAAGTTCAAGAAGCACAAGGAGTCCCAAACAAGATTAACCTAAAGAGGCCCACATCAAGACACATCATAATTTAAATGGCAAAGGTTAAAGATACAGAGAGAATCTTAAAAGCAGCAGGAGAAAAACCATTAGTTACTTACAAGGAAGTTTCCATAGGACTGTCAGCTGATTTTTCAACAAAAACTTTTTAGGCCTGAAAGCATTGACATGAAATATTCAAAGTGATGGAAAGCAGGGAACAATGACCAAGACCACTCTATCCAGCAAGACTATCAAATAGCCATGGTACATTTACACGGTGGAATACTACTTGGCTGAAAAAAAGGAAAACTTTACCCTGTGTGACAGCAACGACAAACCTGGAGAACATCATGCTACGTGAAATAAGAGAGTCATAGAAAGACAAGTACCATATGATTGCACTTGTATATGGAATCTAATAAGTAAACTAAACTAACAAGCAAAATAGAGACAGACTCATAGATAAAGAGCAGGTTGACAGCTTGGGTTGGGGGCAGGGGTTGTTGGGGAGTGGAGGTATCAAGCCAGAAAGAGAACCCATGGTCATGGACAACAGTGCAGTGATTCTGGGGGGTGCGGGGGGAGGGTAGGATGGAGAGGTGGAAGAAGGTATGGGGCAATAAATGGTAATGGAAAAATACAATCATAAATTTTAAAAACAAAAAACATGTTTAAAAATTAAAAAATAAAAATACATTTAAAAATTTGAAAATATATAAAATAAAAAAAGGCTATCATCTTAAAAAGAAGAAATAAAGGGCTTCCCAGACAAGAAAAAGCTAAAGGAGTTCATCACCACCAAACAAATATTACAAGAAATGTTAAAGGGACTTCTTTAAGAGGAAAAAATAGGAACATGAACAATAACAAAATGGCAATACCTATGTACCTGTCAATAATAACTTTTAAAGTATATGGACTAAGGGTTCAAATCAAAACACATAGGGTAGGTGAATGGATTAAGTAAAAATAAGACCCATGTACTCATATACGTTGCCTACAAGAGACTCACTTCAGATCGAAAGACACACACAGGCTGAAAGTAAAAGGAACAAGATATTTCATGCAAATGGAAACAAAATTAAAAAGTTGGGGTAACAGTACTCATATCAGACAAAACAGACTTTAAAAACAAGCCTGTAATAAGAAGCAAAGAAGGACATTATGTAATGATAAAGGGATCAGTCAGACAAGAGGACATAACCCTTATAAACATACCATATGCACACCCAACATAGGAGCACCTAAATACATAAAACAGATCTTGATGAACCTAAGTGAGAGACCGACAGTAACACAGTCATAGTAGGAGACTTTAATACCCCACTGATATACTGGGTAGATGTTCCAGTCAGAAAATCAACAAGGAAACAGCAGCCTTAAATGACATTAAGCCGCACGCATTTACCCGTACTTTGCCATGTATATATAATGGGCACCCACATTTTTGGCCCAAACTTTCAGGAAAAAAAATCTTTCATTTTAATTTTTTAATTCAATTTTACATTTATTTATATTTAGATACTTGGTTTTTTGTATTATAAAGGAATTTAGCGTTTATTTTTAATGTACTATGGTGCAAGTAATTTTATGTAACAAATAATTACAGAACACAAGAACAGATACAAGGCACAAAAAATTTTATGTACCAGTAATGATTTTACAATGTTTACACATCACAGAAGGCCAAGAACTCTTCATCACTGTCAATATCAGAAGTATGGTCTTCTTCAATTTCTACATTACTGGTGTCTTCTGAAGAGTCACTTTCCTCATCATCCATAGCATTGCTGATGCCACATTTTTCAAATGATTTCACAGCCAGCTCCTCCTGAACTCTGTTCCATGATCTTAGGATCCCATCACAAACCTGGGTGATGGATGCTTTCTTGATCCTGCTTGAGGTGTTAAATCATTACCAGCTGACTGCATCTAAGACCACTCTTTCTTCATTAGGGCCTTAAAGTACTTGTTTACTGACATGCCAAGAGGATGCAGTTGGTTGGTTAGCCCACCAGGTATCACAGCAAGTGGGGTTTTCAAGTCCGCTGTGATTACTTTTGCACTTCATGTAACTTGGGCTTTGAGTGATCAAAAACAAGCAAAGTTGGTTTTTTAAGTAATCCTCCAGGCCTTTGTGACCAAACTTTGTTAAACCAGATTTCCATGCCTCCTTCATTCATCCATCCTTTTTCGTGCACGTGGACAATAACTCCGCTTGGAATCTTTTCTTCTGGAAATATTTTTCTTTTAAAGATGACCACAGGTGGTAGCTGTGTCCCAGCTGCACAACAGGCTAGAACAGTGCAATGTGTTTTCTCATGACCACTCGTTTGGACAGCCGTGGTCTCTGCTCCTTTAACATCCACAGTTCTGTTGGATGGCCTATCAAATGTGAATGAGCCCTCATCCACACTGGCGATTTGGGACAGGTCAAAATTGTGTCTTTCGAAGACTGATAACGTAAAGATGAAATTCCAAAACTTGATTCTCATAGGCTGCTGGAAGTTTTTGGGCAACTTTTGTTCGTGTCCTCACCTCAAACCCTCTCTCTTCATGAAGTTAAAGCATCATTTAGGTGTCCCTGAGAAATCATCAGTTTTTCTTCTCATGCAGTACTTTAACCTTTTCTTGTATCACTTTGGTCGAAACAGGGATCCTGTTTGATGCTGCTCCAGAATCCAGGTCTTCACCTCCCACCCCACCTCCAGCCACTGTGGAGGCTCCCTTCACATGGTCTTCTTCTGTCGCGGCATCTGAAGGAGTGCTTCTTCCTGTTGTCTCCACAATCGATGACTATCTGTGGGAGCAGGTCCAAAGTGTCTCCCGGCAGTTCTGTTGTCATGCTTTTTAGCATATTTAATTAACTTTTAGCTTAAAGCTTGCAGTGTACAAAACCTGTTTTGACATTTTCCAAGGGATTTTCCAACAATTTCTCCTGCCTGAAGTGTATGAAAAGAAATGTCACACTGTTTGCCCTATGAAGTCGGCATTGCCTGTCTGATCGAGCATCATCTCTCTTACTCTGGGGACAACAATGTGTCACTCTTCGTTTCATTTCATTGAATCATTGGCCACAGCTGCTTTCACTGCCAGTTCATCGTAAGTTCACAAAACTGATTATTGTATTCTAGAGTATTATTTTGCATATGGATAGCATTACTGCTTTCTAGAGTTACACTTCTAATGCATACGCATAAATAAAAGCATTAAAAACATTTATATAGATGCTGAATTCATACTATCCATGTATAATGTGCATCCTTATTTTTCCTTCAAAAATTTGAGCAAAAAAGTGTACATTATACATGGCAAAATACAGTAATGATATTTTTCAAAAAGGTTTCACCCTGAACAGCAGAATACACATTCTTTCAAGTGCAAATGAAACATTTTCTAGGATAGACCACATGTTAGGCCATAAAACAAATCTCAATAAAATTAAGAGAATTGCAATCAAATCAAGCATTTCCTTTGACGTAAATGAGATGAAACTAGGAGTCGATTACAAGAAGAAACTAAAAAACACACAAACACATAAAGGCTAAACAACATGTTCCTAAATAATGAATGTATACTAATGATGAAACCCAGGAAGAAATCAAAAGCTACAGTGAGACAAATGAAAATAAAAACACAAAAACAGAAAATCTCTGGGCCACAGTGAAAACAGTCCTAATAGGAAAATTCATAGTAATACCAGCCTACCTCAAAAACAAGGAAAATCTCAAATAAACAATCAACCCATATGCCCAAAGGAACCTGAACATGAACAATAAACAAAGACCTAAGTAAGTAGAAGGAAGGAAATAATAAAGATCAGAGCAGATTAAATAAAATGGATATTAAAAAATTCAAAGGATCAATGGAACTAAGCACTGGTATTTTGAAAAGATAAGCAAAATTGATAAAACTTCAACCAGATTCATTTAAAAAAAAGAGAGAGGACCAAAATAAATAAAATAAAAAATGAAACAGAAGTGATGACTGACACCACAGAAATACAAAGGATTATAAGAAAATATCACTGACATATGTGCCAACAAATTGGACAATCTGGAAAAAATGAATAAATCCCTACTAAAAACATACAATCTTCCAAGACTGAATCAAGAAGAAACAAAAAATCTGAAGAGAACAATTACAACCAACAAAATCAAATCAGTAATCAAAAAATTCCCAACAAGCCTGGGCTGGTATGGCTCATTTGAATGAGGCATTGTCCTGTACTCCAAAAGTTCGATTCCCAGCCAGTGCACATACCTAGGCTGCTCGCTCAATTGCCAGTTGGGGTGCAAATGGGAGGCAACCAGTTAATGTTTCTCTCTCAATCATTGTTTCTCTCACTCTTCCCCACTCTCTCTAAAATCAATAAACATTTTTAAAATTGTTTCATAATTCCCAACAAAAAAGGTGCTGGACTGAATGGCTTCACATGAGAATTTTACCAAAAATTCTAAGAAGAATTAGCATCTATCCATCTAAAACCATTCTGAAAAATTCAAGAGGAAGAAAGATTCTGAAGTTCATTTTACGAAAACAGCATTATCCTGATTCCAAAACCTCACAAAAACAATAAATGAAAATTATAGGGCAATATCCCTAGTGAACACAGATGAAAAAATCCCCAGCAAAATATTAGCAAACTGATTTCAGCAATACATTAATCCCATGATTAAGTGGTATTTATTCCTGGGATGCAAGGCTGGTTCAATATCTGCTAATCAATGTGATATACCACATAAACAACATGAAAGATAAAAATAATATAATTATACCACTAGTTGCAAAAAAAGCATTTGACAAAATTCAGCACCCATTTATGATAACAACTCTCAGCCAAGTGGGGATAGGAGGAACATACATTAACATAATAAAGGCCATGTATGACAAACCCACATCTAACATCACAAAGGGGAAAAGCTAAGTGTTTTCCTTGATATTAGAAAATAGACAATGATGCCCATTTTCATCACTCTTTCAACAGGCTAATGGAAATCACAGCCATAGCAATCAGACGAGAAGAAAAAATTAAAGACCTCCAAATTGGAAAGAAATAAGTAAAACTGTTATTACTTATAGATGACCTGATACTATATAGAAAGAACCCTAAAGGTTCCACCAAAAAACGACTAGAATTGATAAATGAATCAGCAAAGTAGCAGGATACAAAATTTTCAGAAATAGATTGCATTTTTTACACAAATAACAAACTAATAGAGAGAGAAATTAAGTAAACAATTCCTTTTATCCGAGGTCTGTCCAGAAAAAGTCCAGCCATTGTTAATATAACGAGAATGGTTTGGGCCACATTGGTGTAACCTAGCAGCCAAGGCAGAGGACTGGAATGCACATGTGTAAACAATGACAACTTCACTGTACTAGTCAGTGGGGGCGGTAGTGGGCGCTCACTCACAAGTGAGTGAGCATGTGTACTGTGTGGCCACCACATTCAAAATAACTGATCAAGTAGAGCAATGAATCTGCATCAAATTTTGCATTAGGCTTGAACATTCCTCCATGGAAACTATTCAGATGATTCAGAGGGCCACAGCTATGGGCAACTGGTCACTGGCTGCTTCATGATGACAAAGTACCCACTCATGTATCATATCTCGCGTAGAGTTTTTTGGCAAAATGTTGAATCACCCAGATGACTTAGCTCACTTACAGCCTAGATTTGGTGCCCTGAGACTTCTGGCTTTTCCCAAAGCCAGAAGTTTCCCAAAACTAAGATCACCTTTGAGAGGGAAGAGATTTCAGACCGTTGATGAGATTCAGGAAAATACAACTTGTGAGCTGATGGTGACTGAGAGAACTGTGTGAGGTCCCCAGTTGCCTAGTTTGAAGGGGACTGAGGCATCATTGTCCTGTGTACGATGTTTCTTGTATCTTCTTCAGTAACTGTCTTTATTTTTCATGGTACATGGCTGGATACCTTCTGGACAGACCTCATAGTTGCATCAAAAAGGTAAAATACCTTGGAATAAATTTAACCAAGGAAGTAAATCTTGTACTCAAAAAATTATAAGGCATCGAGGAAAGAAACTGAAGATACAAAAAAATTACATATACTATGCTCATAAATAAGAAGTAACTTTGCTAAAATGTCTGTACTATTCAAAGCAATCTATAGACTCGATGCAATCCTTATCAAAATACTAATGGCTTTTTTCTCAGAAAAGGTAAAAAAAAAACAAAAATTTATGTCAAACCATGAAAGATCCCGAATCGTCACTGCAACCTTAAGAAAGAACGGCAAGGCTGGAGATGACACACTGCCTGATATCAAACTATAGCACAAGCCTATAGTAATCAAAACAGCATGGGACTGGCATAAAAATAGACACATGTATCAACAGAACAGAGCAGAAAGCCCAGAAATAAACCCACACCTTTATAGTCAATTAATATATGACAAAGAAGGCAAGAATACACAATGGGGTAAAGTCAGTCTATTCAGTAAATGATGTTGGGAAGATTGGACCAATACATGTGAAAATAATGAAACTAGACAATGTTCTTACACCATATACAAGAATAAACTCAAAAAGAAACTAAAAACTTAAATGTAAGGTTCAAAATCACTAAGTTCCTAGGAGAAAACATAGGCAGTAAAGTCTCTGACATTTATCTTAGCAATATTTAATGTTTTCTGATATATCTCCTCAGGCAAAGGAAACAAAAAATAAACAAATGAAACTACATCAAACTAAAAAGATTTTGCACAGTGAAGGAAACTACCAACTAAACAAGACAACCCACTGAATGGGAGAAGATATTCATCAATGACATATTTGATAAGGAGTTAGTAGCCAAAATTTATAAGGAACTTGTACAACTCAACACCTAAAAAAAAGTCCAGTTAACAATGGGTAGAGAACCTGAATAGACATTTTGTCATAGAGGACATACAGATGGCCAATAGACATGAAAAGATGCTCAATGTCACTAATCATCAGAGAAATGCAGATTAAAACCACAATGAAACATCTTTTCACCCTGTCAGAATGGTTATCACCAATAAATCAACAAATAACAAGTGCTGGCAAGATGTGGAGAAAGGGGAGCCCTTTTGCACTATTGGTGGGATGCAGATTAGTATAGTCAGTGTGTAAAGCAGTATGGAATTTCCTCAAACAATTAAAAATGAAGCTTCCTTATCACCCAGAGAATCCAGTTCTGGGAATATATTCTAAGAAACATGAAACACTAATTTGAAAGAACATAAGCACCCCTATCTTCACTGTGGTGTTATTTACAATAGCCAACCTACGGAAGCAGCCCAAGTGCCCATCAGTACATGAGTGAATAAAAAAAAAAAAATGTGGTACATATATACAATGGAATCTTACTCACCCATAAAAAAGAGTGAAATCTTACAATAATAAACTCAAAATGTATAAAAGCTTAAATATAAATTATGAAACCACAAAAATCCTAGAAGAAAATATAGGCAGTAAAATCTCAGACATTATGTGTAGCAATATTTTTGCTGATATATCTCTCAGGGCCAGAGAAACAAAGGAAAAAATAAACAAATGGCACTACATCAGACTAAAAAGTTTCTGTACAGTGGAAGAAACCATCAACAAAAGGAAAAGAGAATCCACCAAATGGAAGAACATATTTGCCAATGATACATCTAATAAGGAGTTAATTTCCAAAATACATAAAGTACTTATACAACTCAACACCAGGAAGACAAACAATCCCATTAAAAAATGGGCATAGGACCTAAACAGACACTTCTCCAAAAAGGACATACAGATGGCCCATAGATATATGAAAAGATGCTCAACATCACTAATCACCAGAGAGATGCAAATTAAAACCACAATGAGATATCACCTTGCACCTGTCAAGAATGGCCATCATCAATAAGTCAACAAACAAGCCTGTTGTTTGTTTTCTTCACAAGATATGGAGAAAAGGGAACCCTCACATACTGTGGATGTAGCCACTGTGGAAAGCAGTATGGAGTTTCCTCAAAATATTAAAAATGAAAATGCCTTATCAATCAGAGAATCCACTTCTGGGAAGATATCCTAAGAATCCCAAAGGACTACTTCAAAAGAACCTATGCACCCCAATGTTCATGGCAGCATTATTTACAATAGCCAAGGTCTGGAAACAGCCTAAGTGTCCACCAGTAGATGAGTGGATAAAAAAGCTGTGGTACATTTACACAATGGAATACTATGCAGTAGTAAAAAAGAAGGAACTCGTACTTTTGGGGACAGCGTGGCTGGACCTGGAAACTATCATGCTACGTGAAATAAGCCAGTCAATGGAAGACAAATACCATATGATCTCACTTATCTGTGCAACCTAATGAACAAAGTAAACTAGGGAACAAAACAGAATCAGAGGCCCGGATACATGGAACACACCAACATCTGTCACAGGGCAGAGGGGAAGAGGGGGCTGAATGAAAGAAGGTGAAGGGACCAGCAAAAGAACACGTATGCTTGACTCATGGACATGGGCAACGATGTGGGGATTGCCTGGGGGGATTGGGTAGAGGTGGACAAAGGGGAAAAAGTAGGGACACCAGTAACAGAACAAACAATAAAATATAATTAAAAAAAATTAAATGTGGGAAAAAAATCTTATAATTTGCAACAACATGGATAGAACTAGAGGGTATTATGCCAAGTGAAATAAGTCAGTCAGAGGAAGACAATACCATATGATTTCATTTATATGGAATCTAAAAAACAAAATAATAAACAAACAAACAAAACAGACAGAGACTCCTAGATAAAGAGAATAGACTGAGTATTGCCAGAGGGGAGGGGGGTCGGACAGTTGGGTAAAAAAGACGAAGGGATGGAGAAGCACAGATTGGTTGTTACGAAGCAGTCATGGGGGGTAAAGCACAGCACAGGAAACACAGTCAATAATGTTGTAATAACCATGTGTAATACCCTTGCCAGGCGGGAAGTCATCTTACGGGGCGGGGGATCACTTTATAAGTTATATAAATGTCAAATACTGTACTGGACACCTGAAATTAATATAATATTGAATGACAACCGAAATTGAAAAAGTTAATATTAAAATTGAAAAAAGAGAGCTCTGGAATTTTAAATGAAAAAGACCAAAAACCTAACAGAAAAATGAGTAGGGGATATGAACGCTTACAGAAAAGAAAATGAGAATAAAAACATGAAAAGATCTCAGTCTCATCATAATACAAAGATAAATAAATAAAAGCACATTGAAATGACGTGTTTTTGCCTAGTGACTTCACAAAGGTCAAAACGTGGTGCTAATGCCCATCGTGGTAGCAGCATAGGAGAAAGACACCTTCTCACACCCTGAGGGCTTGGCAGAGCGAATTGTCACCACTTCGCGGGGTGCAGTCAGGCAGTATCTCCCCAGATCACAGATGCACGTGCCCTTACATAATATTTGTTATGTTGGCAAAAGGGCATATCTACAGAGTCCTATTTATTTTTCAGTTTATAGTAAGAAAATACTGGAATCAACCAAATGCACATCGGTGCCAAATGGTCATGTAGAATATGGTGCATACCTGCAGATAAAGCAGAGCTACAAAAACAGGGAACCTTTCTATGCACTCATGTGTAATATTCTCACATGTGTGCAAGTAATGTGGGTTTAAGAGCTATAAATTTATACATACATATGTGTTTATGCCTCGACTACCTCTCCACCACACACTGGAAATGAATAGCCCTGGCTACCACTAGGAAGGAACGCTGACTGACAATCTGGGGAGGGTGCTGGTGGAAGTCTTCACTGCATAACTCACTGGAAGTTCTTTGTGGTAAAGCGTGAGTCCTTTTTTTTCTTAATATATTTTATTGATTATGCTATTACAGTTGTCCCATTCCCCCCCTTCACAAGCATGAGTCTTTATGATTTTGAAAATAATTTTAATTTGCCTTTGGGTTTAAATGGTAGTATGAATGTGCCCAGAATTCAAAATCATGTTTCCTCAGAACCCTAGAGCTACCAACTCATGTTTCTTTAGCTGCTAGCATTGCTGGTCCAATCTATAATGGCAATCGGACACTCATCGCATTGTAGGTCACCTTTCCTTCATTAAGCTTACACAATTTTCTCTTCACCTTTGGTTTGCTACCACTCTGCCACAATGGTTCTAGGTTTGGGTCTCTGTTTATGCCACTCTCAGCATAGTGATTGGTCCTTCAGTCGGAAGGTGTGTCTCTTTCCTCTCTGACAAATTTGTTTCTGATACAAAAATGTCCTCTTAACCGCTACCTGACACAACACTGGTTACACCAGCCAATTCAACCCAGATCACTGAATCGACACTCCATCCACCATCCACAAAGCATGACCACTGCATGCCGATGCTCCCAGTGTGTGGACTGCTTCCGCTTCTTGATGCGCACAGTGATTTCCACCAGGAGGCCTGCGTGTCTACCAAGCCTCAGTCAGCTGTATTCGTTCGAACACAAGTAGGCACGACATCTGTAACTGCATAATTTAATCAAACACTCAACATTGACAGGCAACGAACTATCAGTGCAAAAGATGTGTTTCCATGAAAATTTTGGAAAACCTTGAGATAGATAAGTTGCTAAAAATAGAGAGGTAGTAGATGATAGATAGATAGATAGAAAGATAGATGATAGATAGAATTTCATTTGGGATGAAACAATTGCAAAAGATTTGAAAACACTTATTCATAAAGGTGTATGCACCCTAATGTTCTCTGTGGCATTAGCACAGTAGCCAAGGCATGGAAACAACCTCAGTGCCCTTCAGCAGATGATTAGAGACAGGTGTGGTACACAGACACGATGGAATAGTACTCAGTCATTAAAAAGGCGAAATACTACCACCTGTGACAACACGGATGGCTTGTGAGCATTATGCTAAGTGAAATGACTCCATGGAAAAGGGCAAGAACTACATGATATCACACATATGTGGGACAGAAAACAAAAAGCGATGCATAAGCAAACAAAAACCAGGCTCAGACACAGACAGCAGACTGGTGGTAACAAGAAGGAAAGGGGGGTGGAGGGAGAAAGAAGAGGCTGAAGGGGTGGAACAGACAGTGACAAGAGACTAGTCCTCGGGTGGTGAGCACACACTGGAGCAAACAGATGTATTATAAACTTGGACGTCCGAAATTCACGTAACACTATTAACCAATGTTAACCCAATATGTTTAATTAAAAAAATAAATGAAAAAAGACGCAAAATGTTTACAAGTCTAGGATTTCACACATTGGTTGCCTTGCACTTGCCTTTAATTTTTGTTCTAAGTACAGAAGTCTATTTTGGAAATTGGTTTGGTGCGCACGGAGTAAGGCTCCCCTTACCTGACCTGCACTTGGAGCAGTGGGTAGGGTCTGGCCTTACCTCCAAGGTCCGGCTGGTGATGCACATTTTGGTGTGTTGAGTTAGGAAGGAATATTAAGAGTATGCTGCATACATTTTAGAAATTCTACCCTATAACTTACTTTAAGAATGAAAACTATTAGAGATATTTAGACCATCTAGATCTATGATTTATGGCTCATAATTTTTCTTTCATAATTTTCATCTATTTGTCCTTATATTATGTTCTGGAATAATTTGAGTTTGATCTTCGAGATCACAAACTTACTGATCAGTTCATCAATGAAGTTTTTCATTATAATGATCAAAAAATTTAGTTTCATTGTCTCTAATCACTTTTCTCCAAAATAAAGCTGTTCCTTTTTTAGAAGCTGTTCTTGTTTTTTTAATTTATTTTTTCATGAATATATATCCACTCTTAGTTTTCTGTTAAAGGATTCTATTTATTCTACTAATTTTGTTGCTTCATGTATTAACTGACTGGAGTTTGATGGCTCTTTCACATGGCTCGTTTTCTTAAAAGGCCTTCTTGGGTGTCAGCGCACCTCTGTCTGATTTCCCTGCTCACCTGTCTGCTGACAGTTAAGTTTCTCGGCTCTCCTCCTATTGTCTGACAAGTCAGGTGGGACCTTCCACTGGGTGCAGGGAGCAACTCATCTTTGGAGGGTGGAAGACTCTGGATCCTCCGATGTCACCCACCAGCCCGGGAAAGCTCGGTCTCTGCTCTCTGCTCCTGCCTGGGGACACGGGTTTGGCCTCCACGTGTTGGCGTGAGTGGAGATCAGAGCAAGCCAAGGCGTGGCTGTTTTGGGGCCCCCTCTGCCCACTGCGTGTGCAGCAGCTCCTCTGGCACGGCTCCCACCATTCACAGATGTTTTCTAATGTCTGTGTGTGTTTTCCATTAATTTCATCCAAACTGTTCCAGTCTTCCCAGAGGTATTCAAAGTTCCCGATGCGCTGACGGCCTTCTTCTCTATACTGCTTTAGATTTGTTTCGAGTATCTCTTCTGTCACTCCCGAGATTTGGCTCAAGCGAACAAGAAAGATAGATGTGTGAGATTCGTCTGCAACCTTACTTTTTCCATCTGGATGCTGAGTCTACTTTCCCCCCAGATCTCCTAGGGTGCACTACCCTCCCCCACCCCTGCCCTGACCACCCTGTCCCCCGCTTTCATGCTGGTACTTGATAAACTACCTTGTCCAAAACAGGTCCTCTGAGTATTTAAGGATTCAACACTTGCCATGGCATCAAATACTTTAATTTATGTGAGGGAGTAAATTGCAAAAAAAAAAAAAAAGATTGTATTTACACAAAGCTACAGATTCTATATGAAGAATGAATCAAAATGACTACTGTGTAAAACTCTAAATTTAAGTAAAGTTTTTAGGAGTCACTCTTTATCATCCTGGAAAAACAATCTAAATATGACTGGTAGTCATTTCGACAGTCCATGTAAAGAGAACCACAGGCGAGCAGGGTATGCCCTGATTGGCGTGCCGTGGCCCAGCGCCTAGAGAGCGGGGTGTGTGTGTGTGTATGTTGTGTTAACTTGGAGGAACCATAATTGTTGCACTCTTTCACAGAATTTAATGTGTTGCTTTTCTGTATTTTAATTTTTTAGAGATTGTTATTTAACACATAAGGCAATGCAAGTGATTGGTACTGTCTACTAAAAGTTAGATGTCTTACAATGTTGTAGAAATGAACAAGATAGTACCCTCATAGCACTTGAGGCCTCCCTATGTTTGTACATATCTCCACCTGTTCTGTTTCCTTGTTGGCACTTGTGACTGGCAGGCCAGGCTCAGAGCTTCTTGAAACCGACCAAGACTTCTACATCTTTTTGCATTCTGTGTATCTACACAAAGCCTTGCCGAAAGCAGTTGATCAATACATTTCATTGCTCACCATTATATTTGTGTGCCTCTTTGATGGAATATATGGCTCAAATTAGATTATGATTCAATATTAGAGACTAATAAAGAGAAACAGAAGTAGCAGGAACACTTCATACATCGCCTGCTAGATATATAATACAATTCGTGCATTTTATAAGTAGGGAAAATGAGACCCAGAAGGATTAAATGGGGACTTTGAAAAGGCGGCAGCTGACTCTGCACCCAACTTCCCAATTCTAGCATTTTCCCCTTCCCAGCACAAGTTAGATTGATGTCTGGAGAATGAATGGCCAATTTCATAAATGTTCACCGCTGTGCAATACTGAATAGCGACAATCTATCTCCTTTGAAAGGCAGCTTTGGATACTTGCAGATATGTAACTACCCGGAAGGCACTAAGCAGTTCAGGCCCCAGCAGGCATCGCTGCTGGCAGGGGGAGGGAAGGTACACTTGGCGATGACCTGCTCTTTCTGTGCCACTGACAACCAGAAAGCTTCACTCACTGATTAGGAAATGCTGTGGCCAATTAAAGGCAGTAGCATTTACAAATAACTCGCCCTCTTATGAAGGCATCAGGACTCCTCACAGTAGAATACCAGGGTCCCAGACTTCTGGAAGTGGAGAGGAGCAAAAATGTAGCCAGAGGAAGCCCTGCTCTAGCACAGGAAGCTTTTGAGGTCTGATCACCCTGCTATTTTCTGCCTTATTGCACCTTTTGGGCTCGTCACAGGAGATTTGTTTTCATTCGCTTGGTACACACTGCACCTCCACATGTCCACTCAGGCTCTCCCCTCCATCTGAAACACTCCTTAGCCCCTTTTCTGCCAAGAGAAAGCCTCCCAGGTTTAAAAATCCAGTTAAACTTGGGGAAGCCTTTTCCAGCTCCCCAAGGAAAACATCACCTCAGGCACAACAGCTGATTTGTCATGTCAGTGTGTGGCTTTCATGATGGCCTATGGCACATCCACTTGTATGTGATGTCCTCCCCCGCTGTGAGCCCCTAACACGGGACCAAGAATACATTTCACATGCAGTCGGACTTTAATTCTATCATCTAATTTTTTAATGAAATCACCCAACTGTCTCACTTTCCTTTTGCAAACTGAATCCCAGAGAGGCAGGGGACATGTCAATCGTCAGGAAACAAGCCAATGTCAGGGCTCAGACAGCCACGCACGCTCTTTCCTCACCCACTCTCAGAGGGGAAGGGCTGGCATGGTGGAGTCTGGACTAACAAACCCACCCTCCTTGGCTACTTGCCTAACTCTCTACTCGGCGTCTGACTGCTATACTGTATTGCTGGCAATGTCCGTTTTCCTCAATAACAAAGACTTCCCAGTTCAGAACATGTACATATGTGGCTAATAGGAAAAGTGAGTGAAGTCCAACATGATAAACAGGGAGGTGTGTCAGACTCCTATTCAGTCTATGAAAAACCTACTCATAATTCTCACTTTGCTCCCGTAAGTATGGAGAGAAGGCATAGCTCATTTGGAAAATGTGACCGAAAGCCCACATTTCAACACAGTGTAATGCTTTATCCCCTATTCCTTCCATCACACCAAGAACTTTCTATATGTAATTATTTAATCCCTGGCCAAAAACTAGTGGACAATGAAATCCCCACAAAATGTACCCCCTGCCCACGAAGTGTTCACACATCGGTTCCACAAGAAACATTTTTCAAAGCTTTTCATGTGATTTTTCCATGCCAATTTTTCCTTTTACTCATAGCTAAAAGTTTTCATATTTGAATATTCATCATTATGAGCATCTGGTAAAATACAGCCCCGTGCAGTAATTTACATCATTTGACTAAGGGACCTTAGGAGGAGATAGGTAAAAAGTTCCAGTTTCATGTCGTTTAAATTTTTAACCATCTTTCCCCATTTCATGGCTTTGGATAGCTTTGAATGTGCTGATATTTCCTCCTATAAATACGGAAAATGAGATCCAGAAAGATGAAGTACTTTGAAATGGATAAAATAATTACTATTAGATTTTCCTCCAAATAGGTTGCTTTTCAGATGAGTCCTCATGGATTTCACCAGGGGCTGGGTAGGGACAACAAAATGAGGACACAGGTCACAGGTCTGTATTTCGTGGGTTTTGCCTTAGACCAACAGGCAAGGCCGTGGTGATGGAGGCTGAACAACAGTGGGAGTGCAACAGCGAAGTAGACACCTAAAAATGGTTCAAACAGTGACTTTTATGCTATGCCCCCTTTACCACAAGTAAAGGCCGACTTACAGAAGGTAACAATTATCCCAAACCCTGCACCAAGGCAGAGGGGGGAAAGCGAACGATGACCTCTATTTTTCAGACAGAGCAAATACATGGCTCTCGCTCTCCAGTTCCAACAGGCCTCTTCCGAAGCCCTCAGCCTGCTCCTTCCCCCATGCAGTAGAGAGAAGAGAAGGAGCTATGCCAGATCGAGTGGAGACCTTAGGAAAGCTCGTGTTAAACCACGGGACCATACCCTCTGCACACAGACTGGATTCTAAGGTCAGCCCTTGGTCAACAGCTCCCAGTCTTTCCGTTTGGTCCTGCCCAGCTCCTGCCCTTCACGGGATGCGTGAGCAACTGTCCAACGTGGCTGTGGATGTGTTTAAATTACAGGCAGTCGTCAGAATGTAATTTAGAGAACTGTTTTGACAAATTGGAAGTAGGACATAAAAAAACTATAAGATAACAGATGAGGAACTGGGGGTGAGGGGCACACACAGAGGAGATTCATCAGTGAGCAGGTTGGTTGTCTTCCAACCTCCTGAAAGACACCACGTGGTGGGCTTATTTTGGAAAACAGAAAGAAGTAAAACCAGGGGCAAGAGTTTCCTATAGTGTTCAGAAGAAACGTATAAGCATCTGGAAGGAGAAGGCTACGAATTACGAACCCACCCAATGAGCCTCAGGTTCACTGACGGCCTTGAAGACGTTCGCTATGAGGGAAGCGTTGAGGACTCCTGGGGGACAGCGGTGAAGTCTGGGGTGAAGTTCAGGGCGAGCACTTTGGAAGCGGGTGAGATGCAAGCTCATCAGCCTGGTCAGTGGGGGAGGGGGGGAGTGGCAGGGGAAGTGGGACGTGGGGAAGGAGGGCACTTACCAGGCCACCTCCACAGGTGCTGAAAGAGGCCAGGGAGCCGGGATGCCGCAGCACCGCCCCGGTGTAGAAGCAGGCGGCGTCGGGCGGCGCGGGAGGGCCCGGGGTGGCGGCTGCCCGCGTGGGGCCCTGGCCAGGGCTCGGCCGCTGCTCCACCTCGAAGCGCGGCGCCAGGAAGCGGCCGTCTCTCCGGAGCAGCAGGTAGAGGTCTCGGGAGAAGGCCGGGATCCGCAGCAGCACCTCGTCGCCTTCCGGCTCGGCGTGCAGGGCCGGGGGCGGAGACGGGGGTGGCTGTGGGGGCGGCGGCGGCTGCCAGGAGGCTGGGGCGCCCGGGGACACAGAGGCTGCCCCGCCGGATCCCCGAGGCAGCTCCTGCGACTCAAACTCCTCGTCCTCCTCTCCCTCCTGCGGCGGCGGCGGGGGCAGCGGCGGGGGCCGGGGCTCGGACAAGCCCTCCACGGGCTCCTCGGGCGGCGCCGGGGCCACGGAGCGCACCTCGCGGGAGCTGCTGGCCGCTGGAGTCCGGGAGCCGCGTACCCAGCCCGGGTCCGCGCTGACCCCGCTGCCGCGGGCCGGGTCCACCGGCTCCCGGCGCCAGAGCGCAGGAAACACGACTTCCCACTCCTCCCGGTCCGGGGCGAACTGCAGCCCTGCGGGCGGGGCAGACAGAGAAGTGCGGGCTGAAAGTGCACAAGCATGCCCAGGCTCACAGGCTTGGAGACCACCCGTCTAGCCCCTGAAACTCCAGCAACCCCTGAAGCCCTGCGATCGGATTACAAAACCCAGCGTTTTCAAAATAAAAGTACGATTATAAGGCGGGGGAGGGGAGAGGGAGTGGGGCAGTCACGTCTGGTGACAGCGCTTGGTTGTGGAAAGGTGCAAGACTCCAGCACAATTAAATAATTTTCTTAAGTGCATGCCAGAGCAGTGCTACCGGTGTATGGCCTTCCCAGTTTTCCTCCAGGTGCTATAACGTACCTTTGCAAACATCACTACTCTCATAGAGGAAAACGAGCCCTTTCAGGATGGTTTTTTAAAAGGCCTGGAGAACGGCGCTTGGCTCAGGAGCGTGACCCCCTCCTGCGCCCCCGCTCGCTCTTTTCCTTGCTGCCCACTGAGCCCTGCTCGCTGCGCATGGGCCGCACCAGCCCTGCTGACCCGTGCGTTCCTGGTCTCCGCTGGGGACCTTGGAGAGCAAGCCGCAAGTCACTGCAGCACTTACCTGAAACGATCCCATTCGACAAGACCCCCAGCTGGTAAAGGAGGCAGCAGCAGCAGCAGAGGTGAGCCAGGCGCATCTCGCGGCTCTTCCCCGTCTCGCGCTCCTGCGGCCGCAGCTCCCTGCCCCGCGCGCGCCTCTCTGCGCGATCCACCGCCTCCCCGAGCGCAAGGAGGCCGGGCGGCGAGTTTGCCCAGGCCCTTTGTCTGCCGGGGGCGGGGGGGGGGTGCTGTGTGACTCGGAGAGGCTGCCCGAGCACAGGCGGGGGTGGGGGGGGGGGGGGGAGGAGCGGGGGCAGGCAACGCCACAGCCCCGCAGCTCTCCGGCTCCCTGGCGAGTTAGGTGATGAGTCTATTTTCTGTGTTCTGGACGTTGCAGGAGTTTCCGGAGCCCCACAGGACCGACCCACAGTAAGCCGAGAACCCGCAAGCGCGAGGCGGGCAAGGCTGCCTGGAGACGGAGGGAGGACTGCCCCGCGCGGGCCGGAGAGCCGTGGTGTCCGGACCGAGGCTCACCGCGTGCACCCGCGCCTAGCCGCCAGGGGTTGGTGCCGATGTCCCAGCAACCTGGCGTGGCCGTGTCCGCACGCGCCTCGAGACTAGTGCTTCAGGCTCTCACCCGCAGCTGCGCGGGAGCTAACTTGTGGGGGGATGAGGGGGAGACTCGACTCGCGAGGTAGGGTATGAGGGAGAAAAAGGAGCCCAGGTTGCCCGCCAAGTGTGACTTTGCGGGACAAAGGTCCCAGAACACCGCACACGTGCTCACAAGCCCGGTTGGGACGGGGTGGGGACCCAAATTTCCTCACCTGACTCCTGATTGGCTGCTCTGGGAGCCTGATTTGCATCCTCACACCGCACGCGTTCACCCACCCCCAGCGGAGGTGTGAGCAGGTAGAAGTGCCTCCCTCTTCTCGCCCCACCCCCTGCTCAGGCTCCTCCTCCGGTCGAGGTCTCCCCCACCGCACGTCACACAAAGCAAAGCTTAGTGCAGACCTGAGCTCAACGCTGCCGCCCTGTTTACCAAAGACCGTTGACTTTTCTTCCCATCTTTGTCTCCAGGAATTTTCTAAGCCTGAAGATAATGGAATTCATCACGGAGTGTGCTTGGAAGAGTCCCAGGACAGACCTGACAATTCAGAGCCCCTTATCCCACCTTATCTTCCAGTTTCCCATTCACTGGTTCTCTCTCTCTCCCTCTCCTCCCTCCCTCCCTCCCTCCCTCCCTCTCTCTCTCTCTCTCTCTCTCTCTCTCTCTCTCTCTCCCTCTCTCTCTCTCCCTCTCCTCTCTCTCTCTCTCTCTCTCTCTCTCTCACACACACACACACACACACTCCTAATAAGATTGAGATTAAGGGGACCAATATTAAATATTGTATTCTAAAAATATCAAGCCAGGTGAGATTAATTTGCCTCTTACTTTTTTGTGCATTAAATATGTCATAGCTATTTCTGTCTTTGGAGGGAAATTCAACCTTATCTATTTTTGCCTCCTTTGTTGCTGCTCTTCAGGGCACCTACACACATTTTTTTCTTGGCCACATCAAACATTTCATATCAGACTCAAAGGTGATTGATCTAACCTGCCATTTGCACCCTCTGGGCCAGGCCAGACACCTAGAAATAAGAGTGAATGCAAATCAATTTCTTTAAAATGCTAGCACTGAGGTTGGTTCCCCACCTCCTTGGTTATTTTACCTTCTGTTCCTTGTGTCAAAGGTGACTACTATGCCTTTCAGGGAGGCAGGCGATCTTATTTCAAAGGAAAGCCATTGTTTAACTAAGCTGAGTCCCAGAAACATTCTTGAGTGGTCCAGCATTTAAAAACAAACACGAAGACCCTCTAGGTAAGTTTGTCAAGAATGTTTTTCTCCAAACCTTATCTTGTAAAAGCTCTAAAATGAGTTATGAGGGTGGGCGTGGGTATCCACAAATAACTGGATATTTCTTAACTCAAGAAATATCTGAGTTACTTAGGAAGCTACACCTTTTTATGGGACTCAATTATACAGACTTAAAACCAGACAAGAAATCAGATGCAGTTTGTGCTTAGTAAGTACAGCAAGTCATTAAGACAGAAGGCTAGTTTCAATGAAACACCTCCACAAGCATATGCCTTAAATGTTTCTGATATAATTTTAACAATAACAAAAATATCAATAAAATTGTAGGAATGCATATTAAATTATAGGCATTTATCAGAATAAATGTTTGCTTCCTTAAAACAAATGAGTTATGTGATTAAATTAATATACTCCTCAGAAGTACAGGTTGCCTATGTAAATTCCCATCTCTGCCTTTTTTGCCCACTACCAAAGCATAATCCATGCCAGCTGTTACTCTGTCTCACGGTAGATGTTAATCTCGATGGTCACAGAGAAGTTTGCCTACCTCCCAGCAAGCTCTTCTCTCTCGCATTTGAAATACTATTATAATTTACTGGTATATTTTCAAAGGCTTTTATAAATCATTTGGGTTGTAATGACTTGTATCCTGATTTCTCCTACTAAACTATCAATTTTTGAAAGACAGGAATGATTGCTTTTATATACCTTTTTTTCATCACCCTACCTAATTCAACAATTTACATCAAATAGGTGTGGAAATTCTCAGGAAATTCTCTGAGATGCTTTAGAAAATGTTGGAAATTGATGTCTTTATGGTATTTTATTCCACTTCCAGTTTTTGAACCTCACTACCAGCATGACTTAGCTGGCTTACAGAGCGAACAAGCCAAAGACGGAAATGGCTTGTGGGACATTTCTGTGCCCCAACTATAAGAGACTTAGATGTGCAAACAAGAGCATCAGTTAAAGTGGCTCTGAGTAAATTTCACATATGTATGGATGTGAAAGCAAGGACGAGCCTGATTTGGAGTGGAGTAAATTGTGTATGGTGAGCTAGAGGAGAAAAGGCAGGACTGTGACATGTGTGTGCATTGCCAATCTTCAAGGAAAGAGAAGAACAGGTGGGAAAAATATGCTGCTTAAGACGGGTCAACACGTATGTCACCAGATGGTAGCTAGCATCAACCAAGGACTGCTTTTGTGGGGCGGAGGTAAGTGACCCAGCATCAGAGTAAGTGGACCCAGCTGTTCCAATACACAAAGTGCTCACATGTTGCATTTTATAACCCATGCTTTTCTACATAGAAAGTTGACTTTGATGCCCCAGCCCTTCTTCATTCTCCTCACTTATTGGCTCGAAGCATCTCAATACCTAAAGCTAATCTTAAATCTTTTCCCCTCCCAGAAACCATAAACTCTTAGGGAATACAAAGAACTCTTTCACTGAGCTGAGTGAGGATGCTAACTCCCAGGAGCACTCACATCTAAGTGGGCCTCAAGCCTTAAGCTAGCCCTGGCCACTATAGAGTAACAAGAACTACATTAATCCTCACCTTAAGCAATTAGAAAAATGGACAAAAATGTAAGAACAAACAAGAAACAGTGGTTTTCAGACACTGGACAACAGGCAGCCTAGGACTATGACCTATTCGAGAAAGGAAGCAGATAGGGAGGTGATCACTCCAATTTCCCCAGTTTACTAGCTGGGGGCAGTGTCCTGGCTCCAGCCCGGGAAGTAGAAATCTGAACAGCCCTGAAGACTCGCAGAGCTGGGGAGATAGGGCAAGATGACTAGAATTTACAGGCAAAGTACCAGAGACAAGTGAGCTCCGTAGAGAGTGTAGTACTCATTTATGGCTACCTAACCAATTTAGCAGTTGAAAACAACAAACATGTATTATCACAAATGATTTCTAAGGATCAGGAATCTATAAGCAGCTAAGCTGCAGATTTCTGGCTGAGGGTCTCTCACAAGATAGCAGTCAAATCCCTGGCTGGTGTGGCTCAGTTGGGTGGACATCCCTCTGCAAAGCACAGGGTCCTTGGTTCAAGTCCTGGTCAGGGCACATGCCTGGGTGGTGGGTTCATCCCCGTTTGAGGCATGCACGAGAGGCAACCAATCAATGTTCCTCTCTCAGATTGAGGTTTCTCTCCCTCTCTTTCTGCCCTCCTTCCCTCCCTCTAAAAATAAATAAGTAAATCTTTTTAAAAAATATTACTCCTTTAAACCTCCCAGGATCACATCTGGAGAATGGCTATTATTCTGCCAGGTTCAGAGACGGGAGGGAAAACAAGCCTGGCAGAGGTACCCATTCCATTCCCCACTTGCTCCGTAGCTGGTGATTGGAAGACACTGCAACAACGTCAAAAAAAAATTACTCCTTTAAAAAAAAGATTGCGGTCACTCTTGTAGCCAGGGCTATAGTTTCTGAAGATGTAACTAAATAAGAGGTTCTGTTTTCAAAGCCACGTGGCTGTTGACAGGAAACGTGCCACACAGACCTCTCTATAGGACTTTTCATGACTTGTATTCCCTCAGAACAAGTAATCCAAGAGAGAGAACCCAAACTATAAGCTGTGGTCTTCTTTTAACCTAATCTTGAAAGTAACATACTATCATTTCTACCATATTCTATTCATTAGAAGCAAATCACTAGATCCAGTCCCCACCCAAAGGGAGAAATAGTAAAAAAAAATTATGTACCTATTTTTAAAACCATTGGAGGGAATTAATGCCCTTTGGCCATAAATTATTTGCATTTCCTCCATGTGCAAAATACATTCATCCCCTCCCAAGGCCCTCAAAAGATTCATCCTATTGAAGCATCAGCTCAAAATCAAGAATATCACCATCTAAGAGTATCTATCTGCCCCTTTCTGTCCAGAAGTGGTTTTGCATCTGTAATTCTGTTTTCCAAACTTTGTGAGTCTTCTGTGAATCTTTATGGAATTTGCTCCACTAGACAAAGGCCACACCCTCAAATTTCTGGAAGACAAACCCTTCTCTACCTTGAGTTTATGATGAGACAGCTGAGAAACAGAGCTTTTATACCTCTTAGAAGCCCTACTGTTTGATTGAAGGGATCTGGGAGGCACACACTTAAACACTTTAGAGAGCCTTCATTCTAACGGGAAGATCCTCTGAATGACCACATGTCATCTTTATGAGTTCTTAACAAGGGATACTACAGTCAAAACTTTGGGTTCCTCATTAGACCATTCTTTCCTGAAAGTGCCCTGTATTTCATCCTTGTTGTGATGCAATTGTTCTTAATTTTAGCACTATTTTCCAGAAAAAAGAGGCTGAACAATTTTAAAGCCATCTGGTCCTGGCTGCTTTTTATTAACAGTTTTCCTTTAATTTATCTTCTCTCCTTTCACATGTTCTAGAAGCAGGGAGAAACCAGGTGGCACCTACAAAAAAAAATTTGGAAATGTCAATAGTTTGATAAACCAGTTCCCTAGGCCCATTTTCTACTGCAGACAACAGTGTTTATAACTTAATGCCCTACATAACAAGGATTCCCCTTCCTTAATTTCCAGTAACGTTTCCCTCATTTTTCTATAAGCCAGCACCTATAGCCCTACCAATGCCATGTGGCTTTGACCAAAAACTTTCTTAAGGTAGTAAAAAATTAAATTTGTAGTTTAAAAAATCTTTCAAAAAGAAGTCTCTAGTTTCAGATGGTTTCAATGGTTTATTCTACTGAACATTTGTTTTTAAAGTAACACCAATTCTACATAATCTTTTCCAGAAAATACAAGGCCATAGTTTGCAACTAATTTTATGAGGCTGGCAGCATTCCCATCCTAAAACCAGACAAAGCCAGTACACAAAGGGAAAAGAAAGCCCAATATACCTCATGAATCTAGATGCAAAACCAACAAAATATTAGCAAACTGAATGCAGCAATATATAAAAAGAATAATGTAATGTGACCAGTGAGATTTATTTAAGGAATGCAGGGCTAGTTCAATATTCTAAAATCAATCAGTGTAGTTCACCATAATAACAGACTAAGGAAGAAAACCACATGAGTATACAGATAGATGCAGAAAATGCATTTAACAAAATTCAACATACATGCATGTTTAAACCTTTCAGCAAACTGTAAAGGGAGTAGAAGGGAAATTAAACTAGATAATCCATTTCTTAAAAAAAAAAAACCTATAACTAAGAGTGAAAGACTGAAAGTTATCCCTCTAAAAACTGAGATCAGGGCATAGATGTCTACTCTCACCACTCCTAGTCAACATAGTGCTAAAAATCCTAACCAGTGTAATAAAGCAAGAAAAACAAATACAAGTAATACAAATTGGGGAAAAAAAGAAATGCCCGTATTTGCCAATGATATGACTGTCTATGTAGAAAATACTCAAAATAAGTGCAAAAAGATTTCTTAGAATGATAAAAATTCTTAGATCTCAAGATTATAGGATACAAGTTCAACACCAAAACTCAGTCATACTTCTATGTATTAGCAATGAGCAATTGGAAAGTAAATATTTAATACCATTTACACAAGTTCCGAAACAATGAACTGTTGCAAGTCTAATCAAACATGTGTAGGATCTGTTTGCTGAAGACCACAAGACAGCGATAAAAACTAAAGTCCTAAATAAATGGAAAGACATAATGGGTTCACAGGTTGGAAGAATAAACATGTAAAGGTGACAATCCTCCCCAAATTATCTTTTTGTTCATATCAATTTCTATTACTATCCCAGCAAGATTATTTTATGGATATAGACAAACTAATTTTAAAATATATACACAAGACCTGGCTGGCATAGCTCAGTGGATTGAGTGTGGGCTGTGAACCAAAGCATCGCAGGTTCGATTCCCAGAGTACATGCCTGGGTTGCAGGCCAGGTCCCCAGTGGGGCCCATGTGAGAGGCAACCACACATTGATTCTCTCTCTCTCTTTCTCCCTCTCTTCCCCTCTCTAAAAATAAACAAATAAAATCTTTAAAATATATATGTACACACACAAACAGAGGGAACTAAACTAATAGAAAAGTTGACAAACAACAATAAAGTTCAAAAACTCAACACTCCCTAATGTTAAGGTTCATGCTATAGCTATAGTAACCAAGAGACTGTGCTATTCCATATTCCATAGATCAGTGGAACAGAATAGAGTCCAGAAATATTTTCACACAAGCACATAACTAATTTTTGCAAAGGAGCAAAAGCAATTCAATGGAGAAAAGATGGTCTTTTCAATAAATGAGGTTGGAACAACCGGATATCAAGGAGAAAAAAAAGAACTTCAACTTGAATTTCATACAAAAATTAACTCAAAATGGATCATAGATCTAAATATAAAACAAAACTACAAAACATAAAACTTCTAGAAGAAAATATAGAACAAAATCTCAGTCTTTGTGACTTAAGGCTAAAGAAATAATTTTTAGACATGACACCAAAATCAGAATCTGTAAAGTCATAATAATTATTATTAATGCATAGAATAAAATAATTATTATTTATTCATCCATAAAAATAAAATCCATAAAATAAAATAATCAATACTAAGAAGCTTTTCCTCTGAAAAATACCCTGTTAAGAGAATGAAAAAATGGTCCATAGACTTGAGGAAGTATTTAAAAATATATCTGAGAAAAGACTTATATTGAGAATATTTTTTAAAAATCTTTGAACTTATTACTAAGAGAACAAGAAATCTAATTAGTTAAAAATGAGCAAAGACTGAAAAAGTAAGTATATTCAGAAACAATAAGCACATGAAAAGATAGTTTATCATTTGTGGATAAATGCAAACTAAAATGATGATTGAATACCAATGCATACCTATTAGAATGGCTGAAATACAAAATACTGAAAATTCCACATAGTGACAAAGTTGTGAATCAAATGGAACTCATACATTAAACGAACTGTTGAATGGATCAGAGATATTGCGCTGAATGAAAAAGATCAGTCTCAAAAGATTACATGCTGCATGATTCCATTTACATCTCATTCTTGAAATGATAGAAATATAGTGATGGACAACATATCAGTGCCTGCCAGGGGCCAAGTTTTGGAGGAGTATCTACTGGTATCTATCAATAAATGTAAGGAGTTTCATTGTGATGATGAAACAGTTCTCTCTTAATCATAATGTGGTTACACAAATCTATGCATAACACTCTATAGGGCGACACACGCACACGCAACCGGTGAAATCCAAGTGAGGTCTATAGTTCGCTTAATAATATTGTACCGATGTCAATATCCTGCTGTTGATATGGACTACAGTTATATAAGACATTATCATTGGATAATGATAATGGATGAGTCCTTTCCTTCAATTGGATGAAGGACTCAGGAAATATCTGTCAGTGTTGTATGAAATTATCCAAAGTACAATTTAAAAGAAGCTTTTCAAGGTCCTTCGGGCTCGCACTAGTACTGCCCTCAGTGCTCACTGACCTGCTCCAAACCACTCTCACAACTGAAGTTGTTACAGCAACACCTACTTCGAGGTATCAAAATACAAATTAGTTAGCTATTGCAACATAACAAATTACCTCAAAAGCCAGCATCTTAAAGCAATAAACGGTTTTTATCTCACACAGTCTCTCTCAGAGATCAGAATTCCGGAAGGGTGTATCCGAATAGTTCTGCCTCCAGGTTTCTCATAAGGCTTCACTCAAGCTGTTGGTCGGATCCACAGGCTGCAACCACTGACAACTGGACTGGGCCAGAAGGTTCCAGCTTCCCTTGGAGCAGCTACCCAGGAGGGAGCAAGAGACTCCACACAAGGGAAAGGCACAACACTTTTATAACCTAACCACAGAAGTGGCATGCCATCACTGCTGCCATAATCTATTTGTCAGACATGGGTCACTCAGTCCAACTCACACTCACAGGGAGACAATAAAATTCCACCATTCGATGGGAGGAATAATCAAAGAATTTGTGGACACTCTCTTAAAATTCCGAGATATATATACATAGAGAGAAAGAGAGAGAGAACGAGAGAACTGTGAATGCTTGCTCAATGAACTCTGAAGTCAATTGTCTGTGTCCAGATCTGTGCATGCATGTGAAAAACTACCCCCAGCCTGGGAGAAAGGCAGAAAGCATTAGGCCAACCAATGCTGTGAGTGCCATGAGTTTCCCCAGCTCATGGAAGGACCCCATAATGAAAGGACCATTTCATAGTGCTTCTAGAAAACTATCTCCTTGGTGGGGCTAAATTAGCCTTATAATTAAAATTGATTTGAACCCATTTCAACAAGGCTTAAAAGTAAGCCAGAAAATGATCCATTTGATTCCAAGTATCATAATTGCCTAGCAGAACAAAGTCCATTGCATTTAAAAGGAGTAGTAATAATAATAAACAGCAAAGATGTAAAATTCTCATTATCTGGCATCCCATAAAAAATTTCAGGCATGCAAAAGCAGAAAAATATTACCTTAACAAAAAGAAAAATTCAAATAGTAAAAATAGATCTAGACATGACAGAGGTAACACACTAAGCCAACAAAAACCATTAAAACACCTGTTGCAGATAGACTGCTATACAAGAAAATAGAGGAAGGATGGACCTGATGAGGAGGGACTTATAAAGGGCCCAACTGGTTGGAACCATTGTCGCATATGCCAAAAGCTTGCAGGTTTGATCCCCAGTGAGTGCACATACCTAGGTTGTGGGTTTGAAACTCAGTCTGGGCACTTAAGGGAGGCAAACAATCAATGTTTTTCTGTAACATCAGTGTTTCTCTCTCTCTCTCTCCCCGCTGCCTTCCTCCTCTCTAAAAATCAATAAAAAATCTTCACCTGAGGATTCAGGTGAGGATTACGAAGAAGGAATGAAGGAGAAAAGGAAGGAGGGAAGGGAGGGAGGGAAGGGAGGGAGGGACGAAGGAAGGAAGGAAGGAAGGAAGGAAGGAAGGAAGGAAGGAAAGAAGGACCCAACTGGAAATTCTAGAGATAAAAAATACAATATTTCAAGTGAAAACACACCAAGTAGAATTGAAAGCAGATTAGACACTTCAGGAAAAAATAGGTTAGTGAACTTGAAGACAAAGCAGCAGAAACTATGCCAAGTGAAGTACAGAAAGAAAAAAAAAAACGGGGAATGACTTGAGCTCTGTGAACTGAGAGATAATAACGAGCATCCAGCACGTGAGCAAATGGAGGCTTGGAGGAGAGGGGAAATGCAAGAAGGAAAACTATTTGAAGAAAATGGCTGAAAATTGTCCAAATTTGATGAAAACTACAAATGTATATGCAATCAGGGCATACCTTGAAACTTTGCCAACATATATCTTAAATTGCTAAAAACCTAAGAGAAATTGTTTTAAAAATCTAAAAAGCAGCCAGAGTAAAAAAGATGCATTATGTGAAGAAACAAAGATAATAATGACAGCAAATTTCTTATGAAAATATATAAAAACCAGGAGAGAGAGAGAATGCTTTAACAGATGTATATTTTGTCAACTTTAAGTTTTTCCTAGTCTGTGGCTTGCATTGTTATTTATTAAACAATGTCCTATGAAAGGCAAACTTTTTAATTTTTCTAACTTATTAATTTAAAGTCTAATGTTTACATTTATTCTATACAGTTTGTCCTTTTTATTTGCTATTTAAGAAATTCTGGCATAACGCAAGATCAAATGCTTTTCTCTTAAATTTTCTTCTAGAAGCTTTAAAAGTTTTTTCTCTTTCACGTAGGTCTCTGATCCATTTTGGCTTAATTTGGGTAGATGAGGTGAGATAAGGTAAAGGTTTGCATTTTTACATATGGATATCCAATGTTATTAGTAACTAGAGAAATAAACATTAAGTGCAAATTAAAACCACAGGTAGATAATGCTACAAACCCATTAGGGTGAGGAAATTTCAAATATCTACAGCACTAAATGTTTGCTAGGATATGGAACAACTGGAATTCTCATGCATTTCTGATGTGAACACAAAACACAGCCACTTTGAGAAAGAAAAATGACAGCTTCTTACATTTCTTAATACAACCAGTAACCCATTTCCTAGACATTTTTACCAAGAGAAATGGATACATTTTGTAGACATGCGTCTACAAAATACTACTGGAACTTTCACATCAGCTTAATTAGTAATAGTCCCAACCTGGAAAAACCCATATGTCCACCAACTGGTGAGTGGATGACAATGTTTTCTGTATCTTTGTAGTGGAATTTCACTTAACAACAAAGGGAACCTTGTCTGGTGTGGCTCAGTGGGTCAGGCATCATCCTGCAAACCGAAAGGTCATTGATTCGATTCCTGGTCAGGGCACATGCCTAGGCTGTGGGCCAGATCCCCGGTTGGAGGCATGTGAGAAGCAACCGATCAATATTTCTGTATGGAACTGGCTGATCTCCCACACAGATTTCCAGACATGCAGGGTAACAGCTATCACCACAGACACTGAATGGAAAGCAATGGAACTCCCCCTCTGAACCAAAATTATATATCAAAGTAATTCTGAATTACTGTGAAACTATAGGAATTAATGCCTCTATGAGAGACTTAGGAGGTGCAATGTGGTGACTTTTATATATATTCTTACTTAAATCACTCGTGCAGATAACAGGCCCTGGAAAATAATAAATGAGTATTGTATGTTTGATCTATTTAAGCTGCTATTCTAGATGTGTTTTTTTACTTAGACAAATAAATATAGCCTCTGACAATAAATAAGCAGCTGTTGATTTGGTCAAAGCTTTCCCTTTATCCCTGTAAATGGAAATCAATGGAAACAATTTGTTTTTATCTGGAAAAGATCAAAGTACAGCTTCCTCCTGAGTGATATCTACTCTCTAATGTTTCCATAAGTTAGTCCACAGGGACATTAAAGTTTCTGTTCCCACAAGGACATAATGCTTGTCCATTAAACTGGTAACGACGGTGATAGAACACAGAGAGCATGATGTAGCCAGTGCTGAGGAAAAGCACATATATTAAAGAGTGGGAGACTAAAGGCGCACCACCTCAGTGAAGTTTCTGAGAGTCCAGTGATATCAGGCAATCAGAATCCCCCTTACAAACTAAAGAAGTGCTTTGCTGTACCTTGCACCTCCACCAATAAGACAAACACTTTGTGGGTTCTTTGAGTTTAGGAGAAACACACACCTCTAGTGAGTTGACCTTTCTGACGTACTTACTAGTCAACCACCAACGTGTGATGACACGCATTGAGTGTGGTGCAGAGTTTATTCATTCAGTCTTGTTGGGGTGCCGACAGCTCTGCCTCTCTTCCCCACAGAACTCAGAATTGAGAGGGGCATTGGGCAAGCGTGTGTTATCCCACCCCTGTACGGAGCAGTGGCAAATATGGATAGAAAATCAAAATGGAGACCCTAAAAATTCTGGAGCATTGCCAGGCCCTCTTCTGCAAATTACTAGTCCCTTCTTTACAAAAGCTCTTGGCATTCTCCTAGGCCATGACTGAGACCGAACACTGACAGTGGAGCAGGAGCCGACTGTGGAAACCAAGCCGCTGGTCATGAATCAGGACTCTGCTGGAATGTTGCCGCCAGAAAGGAAGGAATGCTCTGCCTGTCCACCACTCTTCCCAGGTTCTGGACTGATACCTACTACGCAACCATTGTTCACTAAACATTTGCTCACAGATTGTGTTACAGGGTGCAGCCAAGAGGGGGGACCCCAAATGGGCATTTGAAATGGGGTCCAGAACTCAAGGTGTCCAGGAAATTTTAAGATGTCTTCACCCCTTCCCCCACAGGTGTGAGTTGGGGGAAGGGGCACACAGAGCAAGAACATGCAGGGCAGCTTTGCAGCTAATCCATGGCATGGTCATTTAACATACCTATAGCCTTTGGCTGGTCACTTAGACATGCTAAATAGCTATGGCCATGCTCAAGGCCAGGGGGATGGAAAGGGACCTCCCCCCAAGATGGGACTGGGGGGCAGGTCCCCCAAGTTACAGCACCTGCGTGGGAGCTTGGAGAAGATTGGCTCCATGACATGGGGTCACACCTGCCCAGACCCACAATGGCAACCAGAAAAGCTGGAGAAGACAGCAGATTGAGGGCAAGTGTGCCCGAGTGTGGGAGGAGTCAGAAGTGGGGCTGCAGAGGAAGATTGGCACAGGGATTTAAAACTGAGACACGGCAGCCATTGAGGAGAGAACCACTCAGCTTTGGCAGAGTGGGGACTCCCCCTTCCCACAGCTTTGAGGGAGAGAGGACCACGTGCCTTTGCCAGGGTGGGGACCCTGCAGCTTTAGAAGGGGGGAACCACCACCTGGTTTTTAGCAGAGTTCCCGGCGACGCAGCTGAGGGTGTCGGGAACCCAGGGAGGTCTCCCAGTCGAGATGGAGGACTAACTGAGAATAACCAGAGGACTGCCTGAGCCATGGACTTCTATTTCCTTTCCTGAGATACGGTACTCTGGACTGGGCAAAGGAGGAAGGAAGGAAGGACTGTGTCTGTTTGTGGGTGTTTTAAGGGACTTTAGTATTTTTGATAAAGACATTAGGTCACCACTTTAAGTTTGTATGGCATGAAATAAACATTTCCTTTCCTTTTCACAAATCTCTGGCATTGAGAGACATTTTTCCCCTAGTGGCCACCGTAACGGACCTGGGGGCTTCTTTCAATAATAGTATATCGTCCCAGGCCCCGCCCTTGTTTGTTCTGTAGCAATGGGGGAAAGGAACAAGGTAGGATGGAAGGAGCAAGGGAGAGTAGGAGGGAGAAAGGGAACTGGCTGTCCTTGCCTGGAGACCTTCTCATAGACTAGAACTCGCATCAGCAGGGTAACACCTACACAGGTCCTGAGACCCCATTTTTCGTACAACTTCTCCCAAAATATGCGCATGCTGATTCTACTTTCACTGAAGTTGCTCCCACAAACCTTACCTGTTTTTCATGGGAAGTTTTCTAAGAGCAGCTGACAACTCCAGGGGAATAAATTCAGCCCTGGGCCACAGGTTTCTCTGTGTGATTTGCTGGCACCGACCACAAGCAGACAGCTGCAAGGTGACAGCCTGCCCTCCGGAGCTGTCCTGAAGGACAGCAGCTGAATTGTCCGCCACTGAAGAGAGGCCTGGCGTGAAGTTTCTGTGCCGATCAAGGCAAGGTGGTCGACAGTTCGCCGAGGTGGTGAGGACTAGAAAGTCGTGTCACTAAAGGCCTGGGGAGAAAGACGCCTGCCTGAGAATGATGTGCATGAGCTTCTGGAAGTGGAAGTCACGGACTTCCCAGAGTGGAAGACATTTGTGTCCCATGTGAATGCTGCTCCAAACCCCCTCCCCCCCGTGAAAGAGGGGCTCAGTCCTGGTCTGTGCAAACCAGCCCTCTCTGGGGACATCAGCCAGCCTCTGCCTGCACATTCCCGTCACTAGTGAGTGAGGCCCATCAGAGCTGACCAGGCGTCTAACTCTGTGGGTTCTCTAATATGCCAGTAGCGAAAGTAGGGGATTATTTGCAAAATAATATAGGCAAAAATAGGGAATTATTTGGAAAAATAGTGAACATTACAGGGGAACATTTGAATACACTTTGGTTAAGTAAGCCTTTTGAAATAATATAGAAATGCTAAAAGTCATAAAGGAAAAGATATTTGACTTCGTCTTTTTAAAATAGTGTATAGTACAAAATATATTTTAAAAAGTCAAAAACACATAGGACAAAGGGTTAATGTCTCTAACATAAAAAGAGTCCTTATAAATTACTTTTAAGAGAAGACCAGCCGTCAGAAAGGAAAATGGGTAGCAGACAGTCAGTCATTGAGAGAAGAGGAAATTCAAATGTGAAACAGTCACATAAAAGAGTTGCTCACCTTCACCACTAGGGAGAGTAATGCAGATTGTTACAAAAAGATCCTGTTAGGACTTTTTTTGCATACACCTCCCCAAATAAAGAGGGATAAGAGCGAGCAAGTGAAGTGTGAGCAGCAGAAACAGTCTTAGCCTCGCCTCTGCGCGTGTGTGCTAAGCCCTCTTTGGAAATGAAATTGGGCATCTTGGACAAAATGAAAGCAGCACATTCAGTTGATCCATCAATGCCCCCTCAAAGAAATCTACAGGGTCCAGCACAAATAACACCCCTTTTCACTACAAAATATTTTATTACAAAATCACAAGCATGTAATTCTGGAGCAAACAACATCACACTCCAGCACACCCTATGACATTTTAAGTGGAATGTTCAAATTCAAACTAGAAATTGTTTCACCCATACTATTCCCCTACCGACCACACTCAAGCAGGCGTTACTTCTGCCAGACCCTGTATCTCAGGGAGAGAGCAGCCGAGGAACCCAGGGCTGCCACCCAGGGACGTCTGTCACCGCTGGCTGAAGTGGCACTCAGGTGCAAGAAAGCCTCAGTGCCTGTGGCTGGGCAAGTGATTGAATAATTCACAGCACACCTTCCTATGGCATAGTATCAATTACTTTTCAAAAGCTCCGACCTTCTACTGATCTGTGAAAAGGAACACACTATAGTCCGCACCATAAAAATTTTTTAAGTCAGTCATAACACGACATGCATAGTAGTCTCTCCGATCGACAGTGGCTGTGTGTTCTTGTATGAATATGCAGAAAGGGACAGCAGAGCACGCAGAGAACTGTCGAACTCTGTATGTCATAGGAATGTGAATGAATGCTAGGTGTACCAGAGCCACGCAGAGAAAAACTCCTCGGAATGTTTGTGTGTGTGTGTGTCCTTTAATTCTCTGCAACTTTTTAAGGACCGACTAAAGAACATTTAAGGGAAAAGCATCACATTCAAAGTGCTCGATGCTCCTCTGTTTTGCTTTATTTCTACTTTTACATAATTGAGTCATTAATGTTTATTGAGGGAAAGCATACAGAGAAAATCGGTCATTGTAGAACAATTGCGTTCTAAGAGAAGACTTTAAATACTGCCACAAATTGTTCAGGAAAAGCTCTTATTTTTTTCTACTATGATTTAGCTGTTAATTATTTGGGCATGTGTTTTAAACCTATGACTGATGATGCCCTTGAGGTTTTTTTTTTCAGCTTGGGAGACATTTGTTTTAAATTTTTACAATTTAACAAAAATACACTTGATCCATAGGAGAAACTACCCTGGCCAGAATACCTCTTGCTACATTAAGGTCACATATCATATGACTATTTAAATTAGAACCAGAAACATATGTCTTCCTGTTTCTGAAAAGTCTTTCAAATGTTATCTCAGGATAAATAAACTCTTATAAAACTTCAAGATGGGTTATACACTGGTTTTTCATCTCCAAAGCACCCATAGATGTGCGAGATCTTGATTTTTGTTTTAAAATGCTTAGTGAAAAGGGTGTCGTTCTCGTCTGTGAAGGAAACAATGTATTTCTGTTGGTCTAAACAGTTAATTCACATCACATGAAACTCGTGATTTCCAAATATTCAATATGAAATTCTATGCTCTATTTATATGCCTAAATAAGACTTAATGTATGTATATAAAATACATTTATATTTGAGATTACTTCAAAAGCTTTTTTTAAATTTCATAAGGAAATCTTGCTTTAGAACAAAATTCACTTATAAAGATTTAACTACAATATAGAAAAACTATTGGAAAAAACAATGACATTAAAGAGTTGTGAATAAATATTGTGTAGTCAACAGGTCTTCCTTCTTTTTTCTTTTTCGTTTTGTTTTGTTATCAAACTAAAATAGCTTTCCTTCTCTGAAAATGAGAAAAGATAATTTCAGTAATTAAAATATTTTTATTAGACAACCAGCTTCGCTGCCACTGCTCTGTAGTGGGGCCAGTCCTGAGGCCTTCTGCACCCCGTCGCGCCCCAGGGTCCTGCCGCCACTGTCCGTCAGCTCGCTGCTGCTCCCACGGGCCGCCTGAGACAGATGAGGAGTCTGATGCTCGCCGGGCGACATACTTCAACCAGCCAGATAGTGATGCCTGGGAACTGCATAAAGGAATGAACACCCTTGTTGGTTATGATCTGGTTCCAGAATCCAGAATCCCTGATGCTGCTTTGCGGACATGCAGACGGTTAAATGATCTTGCTAGTGCTGTTCACATCCTACAAGGTGTTAAGGACAAAGCAGGACCTCACGAAGAAATCTACCCTTGGGTCATTCAGGACCTTAGACCAGCTTTAAGTGACCTGGGAATCTTCACACCAGAGGAACGGCCTTGGCAAAGTATAAACCCCAGGGACGGGCTTTCCATGGGTTTACTGACATTGCTCCTTGATGATAAACAATCACCTGAAAATACTGATGATAACATAGTACTTCATTTGACCAGGTTTTCCTTTATGGAATACCAAACCATGTAATGGTACCTTGGACTTTAATAAAAAGCAAATGAGCTAGAACTGAAATTTAAAAAAATATATTTTATTAGATTACAGATATTTATGGATTTAATCTCAAATCCTCTGTGAAAAGCTTTCATGGACTTACAGTATTCTCAAGTGATTATTAATACATGAAACATCCTCCACTTAAATGATGTATATTTATATGTTACAAATTAACATGTGACTTGTTTAATGTAAACTACAAGAAACCTGAAAAAGTATTCCAGTAATATATTTATTTTATGTACAGGGTTTCTCAAGAGAAATGAAAAGGAAGAGAGAGGTACAGATGGACATGAGCTCCAAAGCCTCACACCTACCGGCGTAGTTATTTGGATTTCCTTGGCTGCTACGTCCCCGTAAGCCCCCGGGCCGGAGGCTGTGTCTGCTCATTGTCAGCACTCCACAAACAGTACATAGTACTATTAACAGCAGTACATGTGGGGAGAATTTGGATGATTATTTTTTAATAGCACGAGGCAACAGAACACTAATTGTATTGTCAGTCAAGATTTTCTTGATCTTGCTTTAGGTGTGTTATGCTAAGGAGAAATGTTAAACTGATCATTTCTACTTTTAAAAATACAGCTTAATGAAAAAGCAATTTAGTGAATTTCGGGGGCTGTTTTACATCATACACAGTGTTGTGTTTCCACAGAACAATTCAATTTAGTGGAACTCCCTGGGAAGTTTAGTCTGAGTTGAAATAAAAAATTGTTGCTGCCTGAAAGGTTGCATGCTTGTCTGATGCGCAGAAATTGCTAGAATAAGTAGCATTCTTTCAGACCCAAAGCTCTTTCTTATCTTTGCACCTAAATTCATCCTTTGAAAAGGAGAGGCTTTAATGTGGAAGTTAATTCAATTGTTTTTATTAAATCTAATACAAGCCATTTAAAGAAACATTTACACTCACAAATAACTGTCTATTGCGTGTGCTTGTTTTTGTTCATTTCATTACTCAAGCAATCCAAAAGAGATACAAGGAAGTTTAAAGCACTTGAGAGGTCAAATCAGTCTGAGTCCTGGTGCTGGCAGAAGTATAAGACAAGGAGCTGAATCACAAGTGCATTTTGTTTTCAGAGCTCTAGAAATGAAGTAAAAAGAAAGCATTGTCATTTCTGTTACTGTGTTTTTGATTTCTAGTATGTCCATTTGATTTGATTCTTTCCTATAGCGTCCTGCCCCGTGCTGAAGTTACCCATCTATGCTTGCATGTCATCTGAGTTTTCTATTAGAGCCTTTGACCTGCTATTCCTACTTATTTTAAATTCTGCATCAGTCCCAGCATCTAGCTCATATCTGAAGCTGGTTCTGATCATTACTTTCCATCTTCAGACTGTACTTACTCTTGACTTTTCAAAAGCCTTGTAATTTTTGTTGGAGGCCAGACATGTAAGATTCGGAAGCAAACTTACCTTATGTTTGAAGATGAGCATACCTTTTTCACTTCTGCACCTTTCTGTGGGGGTTGGTGTTAATCTAGTCGAATATTAGTCTGGGTTTTAAGTTTGGTGCTGCTATGGGTACCCTCCGCATCCCAGCAGCTTCACAGTTCTATAGTGACACCTCGTGTTTGGGTATGCGCTAGCTTACCCCAGAGTACTTCTCAATGTCCCATCATCAGGGCCTCTATCTCCAAAAAGACCCACTAACATGCAGCAGTTATTTCTCAAAAGATGTGTAGTGCCCATTGCAGATGGCATGACTATACTCCACAGCCACACAGGTCTTCATTGAGATTCTGCCAGTGGGGCTTTCCATAAACTCTAGGCAGCCTCTTTCCCACCCGACGCCTCCAGCGCCATGAAGGCCGACTGGATTCCGCAGCCCAAGCTCGGACCTGCCCCAGAGCCCATGCCTCATCCAGAAAGGAACACGGCCCCGCAGAGACTGTGATGTGGCCCAGCAAGGCCTGTGTAGGACTTCTAGCTGACCTAACTCTACGATAAATATGTTGTTATATGCCACCAACTTGGCGGTCATCTGTTACAGCATCCATAGAAAACAAATAAGGAACATATAGAAACCACAGGCAGTCATTACAATATCAGTTCCAACTTTAAGGATAACTGTAAGTATATACTAGAAAAAGGAGAGATGCTGATAATCCATGTGTTTTTTTTTTTAAGCTATGAGACCCGAGGAAAAACAGTTCTGTGAACAATGGGGTGGTAAAAACAGCTGGGTTCACCAGTCGAATTTGAGTAATCACATTGTTGAGGTATAAATGTTTGGATAGTGCAAATGCTGATGGATTTGATTTAAATAAGTAAGAGAACGAGATCCTGATGAGAGGTCATATCACACTTAGTGATGGAATAGACAGCTTACACACCACTAGTTGTAAGTTTTTTTTTTCCTAGTTCATACAGAAAAGAATATGAAGAGATGAGCACTAAATGCCTTTCTTTCCGATGCTCTCCCTCTGGTTTCCAGTAGACTCTTACTTTATTTCTTCTGAGTATGATACTCCATTTAGTTAACACTAAGTAACAAACCTAAAGTGAAGACACTTTATGTATGAGTCACAGGCAAGTCCAATGTTACAAGAGAAATTTCCTTGATCCAAGGTGCCTCCAAGTACAGTACCAAGAAGGTTATCCCAGAGGTCACAGAACAGAAAGACCAGACCTGGACCAATGACACAAACTTTTTTTATTGCAGATCCATGGGGACAAGGGCACCTGGTCAGAGCAGTAGTGTATCAGTTAGCTTCCTGAACAGACTTGGGTTTCACCTGTAGTTCTTGGGTGGACGGTGTGGCAGCCCTCGGTGACCAAATGAAGTGTTCATGAAAACCGTGTGCTTTGTACAGCTCATGAATGTTAGGTATCTTTTGATTTGTTCATTGTTTTCTTTGTTATTCTGTCTTTACTGAGGTATAATTGATACCCAAGCTGCACATACTTAATGCATACAATGTGATGAGTTTGGACAGATGCGTATGCCCATGAAGCCATCACCACAATCAAGGTAATGGCCACATTCATCACCCTTAAAAGTGTCCTCATACTTCTTTTGTTGTCATTGTTTTATAACAACACAGCCTGAGATTTAGCCTCCTAACCAATTTGAACCGTAGAGTATGGTATCACTAACTGTAGACACTATGTAGTATGCAGATATCTAGTTTGCATTCATCCTGTGGGGCGGGAGCTCTGTGCCCAGTGAAGACCTCCCCGTGCCCCACTGCCCTATCGTTCTGTTCTCTGCTTCTGTGAGTCTGACGGTTTTAGGTACCCCATGTAAGTGGAGTCATGCAGTATTGGTCCTTCTGTGACCAACTTATTCCACTCAGCACAATGTCCTTTGAGTCATCTATGCTGTCGCAAATAGACAACAAGGGCTGGCAAGGGTGCGGAGAACTCGGCTCTCGTGTGCTGTGGGTGGGAATGCAGACTGGGGCAGCCACTGTGGACAACAGGATGGAGGCTCCTCAAAAATGAAAAACAGAACTACCTCATGACCCCACGGTCCCACTTCTGGGTACTTATCCAAAGGAATTGAAATCAAGATCCCAGACTAAGATCTGCCTTCCCATATTCACTGCACCATTATTTACAATTACCGAGATTTGGAAACAACACAAATGTCCACCGGCAGATGAGTAGATAAAGAAAATATGATATATTCTTATAAGGGAGCATTGTCCACTCCTTTTGATGTTTAAGATTACAATACTACTGGACTTCTGGCCAAGGTGGAGATGGAGATAGACACACGGTGCCTCCTCAAATAATCAAAAGAAGGACAATAACAATTTAAAAACAAAAAGGAACCAGAACTGACAGAAATTTGAACTGTATGAAAGTCCAACAACCAAGGAGTTAAAGAAGAAATACTCACCCAGTTTGGTCCACCTGGAGGCCAGGTGGCAGGTGGTAGACTGGGCAATCCCACACTCGTGCGCAGTTAAACCGGGAGTGACAACTGGGGGGCAAGACTGACCCACAACCCAAGGTCCCAGCAGGGAAATATAGCCTCAAATCTCTGACTGAAAACACCTGTGGGGGTTGAGGCGGCAGCAGGAGAAACTCCCAATGTCACAGGAGAGTCCGTTGGAGAGACCCACAGGGTCCTAGAATGTACACAAGCCCACCCACGCAGGAATCAGCACCAGAAGGGCCCAATTTGCTTGTGGGAAGCAGGGGAAGTGACTGGAAGCTGGCAGAGAGCGGAGCAAGTGCCACTGTTCCCTTTGGAACCCTACTCCACATACAGCATCACAACACAGTGACTGGGTTGCCCCGCCCTGGTGAACACCTAAGGCTCTACCCCTCACTCCATAACAGGGCATCAAGACAGAAACAAAATAGCCCAAATGAAAGAACAGATCAAAGCTCCAGAAAAAATAACTAAGCAATGAAGAGATAGCCAACCTATCAGATACACAGTTCAAAACACTGGTAATCAGGATGCTCACAGAATTGGTTGAATATGGTCGTAAATTAGATGAAAAAATGAAGGCTATACTAGGTGAAGTAAAGGAAAATGTACAGGGAAACAATAGTGATGGAAGGAACAATACAGGGAAGGAAACTGGGACTCTAATCTATGGTGTGGACCAAAAGGAAGAAAGAAACATTCAACCACAACAGAATGAAAAAATAAGAATTCAAAAAAAAAAAGGAGAAGAGGCTTAGGAACCTCCAGGACATCTTTAAATGTTCCAACATCCGAATTATAGGGGTACAAAAAGGAGAAGAGGAAGAGCAAGAAATTGAAAACTAATTTGAACAAATACTGCAGGAGAACTTCCCCAATCTGGCAAAGGAAATAGACTTTCAGGAAGTCCAGGAAGCTCAGAGGGTCCCAAAGAAGTTGGACCCAAGGGGGAATACACCAAGGCACATAATAATTACATTACTCAAAATTAAAGAGGAGAGGATCTGAGAAGCAGCAAGAGAAAAAGGGACAGTTACCTACAAAGAAGTTCCCGTAAGACTGTCAGCTGATTTCTCAAAAGAGACCTTACAGGCAAGAAAGGGCTGGGAAGAAGTATTCCAAGTCATGAAAGGCAAGGATCTACATCCACGATTGCTCTATCCAGCAAAGCTTACATTTAGAATGGAAGGGCAGATAAAGTGCTTCCCAGATAAGATCAAGTTAAAGGAGTTCATCATTACCAAGCCCTTATTTTATGAAATGTTAAAGGGATTTATTTAAGAAAAAGAAGATAAGAAATATGAACAGTAAAATGACAACAAACTCACAGATATGAACAACCACACCTAAAACAAAAACAAAAGCAACCTAAGTAAACAACTAGAACAGGAACAGAACCACAGAAATGGAGCTCACATGGAGGATTATCAACAGGGGAGCAGAAGGGGGAGAAAGGGGGAAAATGTGCAGGGAATAAGTAGCATAGATGGTAGGTAGAAAATAGGGAGGGTAAGAATAGTATAGGAAATGTAGGAGCCAAAGACATATGTATGACACATGGACATGAACTAAAGGGGGGGAATGTGGGTGGGAGGGGGTGCACAGGGCGGAGGGGAGTGAAGGGGAAAATGGGACAACTGTAATAACATAATCAATAAAATATATTAAAAATATGACTATACTACTAAGCACTTATATTAAACACATTCTATAAGCTCTGCCTATGTCTAACAAGCTCTTTGCCTGTATTTATTTAGACTTTAAACATGTAAAATTTTCATCTGTGTTTTATAAAACTATAGACCTGTTCGCATTTCACAACAGAATTCAGTATTCTGAAAGGTAAATGCACATCCTACGGAGTCTCAGAATTTGCTGTTGGATTAGTCGACATGACAGTAAGGGTGCTGTCCCTCCAGCTGAACACAATTTCATGATGGCTGGCCTGTAACTCGAGAGAAGTCAGTCCAATAGCCTGGAAAAAGCTGCACAAGAATTATGAACTTCCTTTCTTTGTAACCTTAACTGTAAATAAATAGCCAGAGGTTATTTGCTTGGTAGTGGGAACAGAAAGTGAGAGAGAGAAGAGACCAGCAGGTATCCGGGTGTAAACAGAACCCAGGTGTGAGCCCAAGGCTAAAAGGACTCCACAGGAAGGAGCGCCATTATTGGCTTGGTAGAAGAACGTGAGCCCACGATGAAGATGTACACGTGAAGACACAGAAAGCACACCTGATAAATGTCAGCAGGACGGAGATTGGTAGGCTTCCAATCCCGAGGAAACAGCTCGTAGGCTTACTTCAGATGTTGAGAAACTGGCCAGTCCCCACCTCTTCTGAGGTCTGATTATTCTGACTCCGGTAGTTTTAATGATACCTCGTTTGGGAGCTTTCTCGACACTCACATGAGATATAGCCCAGTAATTAAGATTCCTGTTGGCTTGTTTTATGCGTTCACTATAATGAAGTGGACTTAATTTTTTCAAGATGTACCCATATATTGACCTGAATATTTCCTAGGTAAGAATTCTCTCAACTTATGATGTCCACGGAGCATTACTACAATGTATCACATAATTCTCATCAAAAATTGTAGAAGGCATCAAGCCATACCACTTGGCATTTATGCTGTACTTTAAGGTTAATTCATACAGGATGATAAAGCTACTGCCATACTTGCTTACATTCTTCACTGCACTAGCATATGGTGGTAATTTTAGGAAACCGACTTAAATGATTAAGATAAAGCTTGGTAAAGACCTGGTTTTGGAAAGGATCAGCAAATAAATGGCAAGTGTACCACCACTCCCTTCTCTTAAACCTGTGGTTGATATTATTAATTAATCAGAGTTTCCTTTCTCCCTACATCCAGATGAATGCATTGTGAGAAATATTCGAGGAATCATATTTCAGGTCTCACTACCCACAGATGTGAGCTGCGCTCACGATTAAACCCGCTTGCCATCAGCGATTTCCTCCTTTGGCCCTTTGCCTTTAGTGCCGGTGTTTGCTCCAAATGATTAATGTAACCTCATTAAGTTAATGAATCAGGTACTTTAGCATTTCTTGAGGGATAGAGGAACTAAAATTTTCATCCATGTGCTACTCCATACACTAATACATTGTTTAAATTTATTAAACTTGCTTACAGAAACTAAGCATAATTTAGAAAACCTCAATCTCTAAACAATTACCAATCCCCAAGTACCATATGATTTCACTCACATGTGGGAGCTAATGAACAAACTGCACTAATGAGCAAAGTGGAGACAGACCCATTGATAGAGAGCAGGCGGACAGCTTGAGGTGGGGGGGTGGGAGTTGGAGGGACCGAGGGAAAAAGAAAAAAAAGAAAAGTCAAGGACACGGACAACTGTGTGGTGATTGCAGGGGGGTGTGCAGAGGAGGGTGAGTGGAGGTGGAAGAAGATATAGGGGAAATAATTGGTGATGGAAAAAATAAAAAAATAATAAATTAAAAAATAGAATAATACTGATAGCAATATCCAAATTGAAAACTTCTAAAAGCACAAATCACCTTTCTTTCTTTAAATACCTGAGTATTTATTTCTTTAATAAAACAATAAACACCAGGAAAAATATTTGTAATACTTACAATATACCAAAGTGATTAACATCACTAGTAAATAAAATATTCCTATAAATAAATAAGCAAGTCCCCCGAAGGACTGTTTATGAGGTGTTATTCGAAGGGGCACAAATGCAAGGCCTTGTTCTGAAATGCCTTTTTTCAGCTCTCTCTACACTAGTGTAACTTTGTATGTGAGCGGGTGTTTTTAGCCTTAAGAATTCCACTTTAAAGTGATAATACACTTAAGAGAAAGGATTACTTTCATATACCTGAGTTAGAACTACATGGAAACAAAATGAGACAATTTCCATCTTTGGATTCCAGTTAGAAATGGGGAATAGTAGATGGAATGAACAGTAATTATGCAGGGTCTAGGTCGTTTTCAAGTACACGTGAAATATCTTTCTGTTGAACTGCTGGAACTAAATACCTAAGACCCCCTGTGAGTCCCAGCAATATTAGCTGGTGGCTGCAGTCAGGCAGACACGGATGTCCCTGCGGATGGACAACGGAAGCACACACCATGTTCAGTACTGTCCTCTTCCCACCAACCATAACTTGAACGTGGCCAAGACTCTACATTTAATTAGAAATTTACAAGATAAATAAGGGTCAGTGGGACTCCTTAAACTGCACCGTGAGAACACAATCAGCGAAATGCAGCCTGAGAGTAATGTCCAAGACAAACAACCCTTTTTTCAATAATGAGGATGGGAAGGAAGGAGGGAAGGGGGTGGGAGGGGGAGGCTCCATAGACCAAAAACAAAACAAAATAATACAACTAAAATAGTTTCAGAAACATATCAGCCAATCACAACTTGTGCACCGCAGTTGGACCCTAATCTGAAAAACAAGTTGTTTAAAAATATATGACAATTAGAGAAAGGAAACACTGATGGTGTATTTGATGACAGACGGTGAGGACTTTTAGGTGTGCTGATGATATTGCTTTAAAAAGAAAAGATTCCTTATCTTTAAGGCATACCTCCTTTTAAGTATTTAGAGAAGTGACAGAATACCTATGGGGACCAAGTATACTGGTTTGCACAGGATTGAGAGTTTTCTTGAAAATTGGAGCTTTCAGTGCTAAAACCAGGAATAGTCTATGCAAATGGCGATTTCCATCCAAACCAGCTGGGATGGTTGTGAAGTTGGTGGGGCTAGTGATAAAACTTGGTAGACTTTTGGAGGATAGTTGTCAAAGCTGAAGTATCTATTCGAAAACGTGCAGTATTTTGTCTAAATATCACAATGACCAATGTTGCGCTGTAGGTGAGAAGATGGAATGAACTTTACTAGCCAGTGTTGGGAAGCTTCATGGAAGAACTCTATTTAGATCATTTACAGAACAGATTAAAAAGTGAGCATGAAACATTCTTATCCAAGATAATGCAATGGTAATGTTGTCAGCACACATGGTACTTGCATGTAAGACAGTGAAATAGGCTTGTGAGGACTTCTTGAAAGTCTATCCGTTACTGTGAGGTTTCTCGTGTTACAGCGCTGCTAGCGACCAACACTTACTGAGTGCCTCCCTCTCATGAAGGTCCTGTGAGACCTCCTGACACAGCAGAAATGGGAAAATTAACAACAAAGCAATGAATTCTAAGTGTTTTCTTTTTAAAAAATGTTTATTTTTCTTCAAGAGAAGAAAAGGAAAGGAGAAGGAGAGGGAGAAAAACATCGATATAAGAGAGAAACATCAGTCAGTTGCCTCTCCTACCAGGGACCAAACTCACAATCCAGGCATGTGCCCTGACCAGGAATTGAACTGGTGACCTTTCACTTTGCAGCTTGATACCCAACCAACCAACTGAGCCAAACCGATCAGGGCTAAGTGTTCCCTTATACATAGAGCCCAGGTGGAAGCACTCACTGATGCAGAGATGTATGTGAACACACAATAAACATATGCACTTATCCCAAATTTAACGTGATCTATACATCTATTAACACTTAAAATTGATGCTTGTAGGGTGATCTGACTAAAAGGAACGTGTTGAAAATTTTCACAGGGAGAAAGGGAGTTTGCAGGGTCTATTTTCTTAATGCTGCATGTGTACCTTTGATGTATTTTTTATACAAACTTCACAGTACAAGTGATGAAGTATATAGTTTATTTCTTGTCCTAACAATATTGAATCAACAACATAAAAATGAAAAGTTATTTTAAAATAACTTTTATAGTCAAATCAATGGTTCAGTGACTTGTGCAAATCTCATTCAAATAGAATAGTCTAACAACAAAGTCCAAATTTCTTTGTGAAAGGAAATTAATTAACCTACCAATCATCTTTCATTCAAACTGTGTGATGAATATCCTCTTTGCTCTGTTTCTCCCCTAGAAGGGAGAAAGATCCCATTATTGTTGGCAGACTTTAAAAAAACAAATGTTACAGAATTGATTTATGTTTTTCCAATGCACTTATTCATAAAACTGAGATGGGGAAGCCTGCAGAACAGGTTCTGTAAGACAACCGGGCTGTGAAAACAAGCTGTGTCGCTCACTGCCCGAGCCTTGTCTTCGGGCTGTTTGCTAGAGGCAAAACCAGTCCCGAGGGCCCAAACTCTGGCCAGAGAACTCTGAGAACATTGAGGAGAAACAGAGCAACTGAACATATTCTCATTGTCACCCCAAAAAACCTGCACAATGCCAAGAGCTTCAGATTCGTGCGGCCCCCACACAACCTCTTTCTGTGAACCATGAGCACAGATACTGGGGGAGGGGTGTAGAATGTTGTATGGCTGCCTCACCACTCACTGCAGGAGGATGTGGAAAAGGAGAGGAAAAACCGGATGGTAGGAGAATGAAGAGCTCCGGACCAATCCACTTTTTGTCCTCAGGATGCTCCCTGCTTTAAGTTATTCTCACAGCTCTTTCTGCACTTTCTTATCCCCCACAGTTCTTGTCCAGCCCTGACCACCCTTCTTTAAAAGCCAGCGTACCAGGCATTCCCTAAAAAAAGACTGACGGGATTTCCCAAAGTGCCCTGGCTAGGTGGCTGCACAGGATGGAGCATCTCCCATGCACCAAAAAACTGCAGATTGAGTTCCTGGCCAAGACACACACCTAGGTTGCGGGTTCAATTCCTGACTGAGCATGAATGGGAGGCAACCAATTGCTGATTCTCACATCAATGTTTCTCTCTTCTCTCTCTGTCTCTCTCTCTCTCATCTCTATCTTCTCTATCTCCCTCCCTCCCTTAAAAATCAATAAACATATATTTTTTAACTTTTAAAAAGCCCCTGACCTGTGGCTCAGTGCATTGGGTGTCCTCTGCAAAGTGAGTGGTCACCTGTTCGATTTCTGGTCAGAACACTTGCCTGGGTTGCAGGTTCAATTCCCAGTCAGGCACATGGAGAGGCAACCAATGATGTTTCTCACATCATGTTTCTCTCCCTCTCTTTTTCCCTCCCTTCCCCTTGCTCTAAAAATAAATAAATAAATCATCTTTAAAAAAATTCATAGCTCCCTGGCTGGTGTGGCTCAATGGATTGAGCACTGGCCTGTGAACCAGAGGGTTGCTGGTTCACTTCCCAGTCAGGGCACATGCCTGGGTTGCACAGACCAGATCCCCAGCAGGGGGGTGTGCAATAAATGACCACACACTGATGTCTCTCTCCCTCTCTTTCTCCCTCCCTTACCCCTCTCTAAAAGTAAATAAATAAAATCTTTAAAAATAATACAAAAATTAAAAATGTATTAAAAAAATTTTCTGAACTCATAATTGCTTCTCCTTCCCAGATATTCTCATAGTGCCCTTCAGCTACCTCCTGTAGCTGCTTAATCCCAGTGTTCGTTCCGTGTGTGCATGTTCTCCTGAGAAGGGTCTTCAGACAGTGGTGAGTGTGTTTCAAAAAGTCTTGTATGTACAATGGCTCTGTCGCCCTCTCATAAGATGCACTTTAATAATACAAGTGGAACTGAACTAATAGGTGGAAATGATTGCTTTAGTTAAGGTCTCATTCAAAAAAAAGAAGAGCTGGTTGAATGTTTTTTTTAAATTCTGAGCACCAAATAAGGAAGGAAGAGGAACAAATAAAATACAGACCTCAGCTACTGATTTAATTGAACTTTTACTCCTTCTATATTTGAGCTGCAAAGTTTAGAGCTCTGCTCATTGGAATTATTAATTTGGGGGTTAATTAAATATTTTCTTTTTGGAACATGATGTGAAAGAGAGAAATGTAACGAATTAGATGTAAATACAAAGTTTAAGTTAAGAAAAACCCAAGTCTGGGACATACCTTTGTCATTTGTTTAAACTGGAGCTCACCATTATCAAAATGTTTAGCCAGTGCGTCAGGGTTATAAATGCAGTCAAATGTCAAAGTTTGTAGTCTGCTCTCATCCCTTTTATTTCCGTGTAGGAAAAGTGATGTTTGAAAAGCCTTTTGGTTTACATTTCAAAGTGACGTTGTAATTGTAAAGTCTAGTTAGATAAATTGCTTTTAGGCTAAAATGCTTTGCATTCCAGTCCGGAGGCCATTGTTGTATATCTGCTCTGTGAGAGAAAAATAGGGTTGTAGGAAGATCAAAACAGCCAACAAGAGGGAAATTACTATGTTTTTGTCATCTTTCTTTCTGTCTCTCAGCCCTCTGTTTTTTGCTTCCTGTCTCCCAGGTCAGCAAATCAAGTAAAAACAATTTTGTAACTACTTTCCCGAATCAGTTTAAAGCTTACCTAGGAATCAAAAGCATGAAACAGGAAACAGCAGAAAGTATTTCATTTAAAAACCAAATCATTTTATATTTACATGTGTCACATTTCTAAATCATAGTCTATTTAGAAAAATCTAGAATTTCAACTACAGATTACAATTCTTTTGAATTGTCCCCATTCGATATTACTGGATGGAAATGGTTAATTGAATAAATTTCCTTAAAACTGAAGGTCACCTCACATGTGTCTTCAAAGCTCATGAACGTTTTCTGGGGTGATCTGTAGAATTTCAGCTGAATTAAATACATAATTTATTTTCACTTTCCATCTGTTCAAACGACCGTTGTGTGAGTGCAGCGCAGATGCTCCAACTTCCCCCCACTGCCCCTTTCACGAGTGACTGGTAAACCTTGGGAGACAAAGTTGTTTAACTTATTTTGATGTAAACAATCTTTTATTCAACAATTAAAAAGTAGTTCTTTGAGAGGAAAAAAGGGTATCCAAATTTTATTTAATCAATGAAAACAAAGGAGTGATATCTTATACAGCAGTCGAAAGTACTAAGCTCCACAATAGCTTGTTTTATTTTACTAGAAGACTTTGTGCGAATTTACACAACTTGCTTAAACATCACACCGGTAGCACTACCTTTGTAAAATGAGGGATTTCGGCTATATCTTATAACTATCAATATTCAACGATTTGAACTATATAACATTAGCTAAAATGGCCCAAAATTATAATTAATTTACCTATAAGCTAGGTACTATTATTCCCTTTTAGAAGCTAGAAATCCACAAATCAAAGAAAATAAGTACATATTGTCCAGTTCACACATTTTGCAACTAACAGAGCCAGGGTTTAGACCTAAGCAATCTGGCTTAAGCATGAGATTTGACTGCTGCACTACAAATTCAAAATTTCCTTCAAGCTCTATGAAACTTTGATTCGTATCTATAAAAGTGCTTTTAGCTTCTCATAGTTTCTAAGAATTAAATTGGTGTGTGAGACTGGTGAGGCCACTGTGGACAGCAGTGTGGAGATACTTCAAAAAATTAAAAATGGACCTGTCTTTTCACCCAGAGATCCCACCTCGGGGAATATATCTGAAGGAACCCAAAACACCAATTTGAAAAAACATAAGCACCCCTGTGTTCACTGCAGCATTATTTACAATTGCCGAGATATGGAAGCAGCCCAAGTGCCCAACAGTAGATGGGTGGATAAAACCACTATGGGACATCTACACAATGGAATACCACTGGGTCATAAAAAAAAAGAAAATTTTACCCTTTGCAAAAGTATGGATGGACCTGGAGAATATTATGCTGAGTGAAATAAGCCAGTCAGAGAAAGACAAATACCATACGATTTCACTCATATGTGGAATCTAATGAACAAACTGAACTAACAAGGAAAATGGGGACAGGCTCATGCATGGAGGGCAGGATGACAGCTAAGGTGGGTGGGGGCAGAGGAGGTGAGGAGGTGGAGGCATTGAGCCAAAGGAAAAAGGACTCACGGACGTGGACAACAGTGTGGTGATTGCTGGGGGTAGGGCGGTATAAGGGGACTAAAAGGCAATGTAAAAAAAATACAATAAAGATTCAATTAAAAAATTGAAAATAAATAAATTGATGCATGGGAACGGTAAGCTCAACTTCTTGGAAGTCCAGTAGAGAGATGCTAATGTAAAAAGATAATTTTTTTAAATGACTTTATCAAGATAAAATTAATATACCATAAAATTTACCCATTGAAAGTATAAAATTTAGTGGTTTTAATATATTCATGGAATTATGCAAATATTACCACAACTTAATTTTAGATATTCATTGTCCCTAAAAGCAGCCCTGTGCCCAAGAGCAGTCATTCCCACTTTTTCCTCCCAGTCTCAGGTAACCACGCATCTGCTTTCTGTCCGCAGAGGTTTGCACATTCCGGACTTTTTCTATAAATGACCACACAATAGGCAATGTTTTATGACTGGTTTTTTCACTTAGCATAAATGTTGTCAAGATTCATACATGTTGTAACATGTCAGTGCTTCATTCCTTTTTAGTGCCAAATAATACTTCATTGTCTAGATACACCACATTTGTTTATCCAATTAAACATACAGCCTTTCATGGACATCTAGGCTGTGTCCACTCTTTGACTATTATAAAGAATGCTGCTATCAACATTAGTGTATAAGTTTCTTTCTGGACATAGGCTTTCATTGGCGGGGGGGTGGGGGCGGGCCGTGTAGCCAGATTATTTAGAGAATTTTAAAAGAGTATTCATGATCATAATGCCTCCTTTGCTTCTCTATTTGATGGGCATGGTGTAAAGAACATTTTCACACAAAAAACAACTGTGAAACTTGACTCTTTTCTGCACATGTCTCAAGTTCACTGTGGTGTGGAATCTGAAACTCTGTGCAGACAGCAGAGCAGGCAGCACTTCGACGACAGTGCGATGATCTGGTTTTATCATTAAGAGCAGTGCTCAAAAGGGGCAAGAAAGAACAAAGGGGAAATTAAGTCACAACACGTTCCCCTCCCCATTGTCACGGGCAGTGACTTGCAGATATGGCTCAGTGGTCTGGAATAAGAACAGCTCGCTATGATATTGGCGGAATTCTATCTCCAAAATTTCAATAATAGTGATTAATTTACAATGAACAGTAAAGACAAAAAGCAATGAGGTCAGAAACAGAACATGGCTGGGTCAGATGAAAACATTCATATGCGAAGGACGTGAGCAGGGTCATTCTGAGGGACAGCTGCAGTGGCAGCTGGAGGACTGATCGGGTCTGGAGCTGATGTCGGAGCTGCAGCCACCGACACCAGGACAAGGGCTGAGCCCTTCACGTCCCTGGCTGCAGTTTCCTCTCCAAAAAGGGCTAGAAAGTTGCTCATTAGTAAGGCAAACAACCAAACAACTTTAGAGCAATGTCTTTAAGATTTCTGAACCAATATCCGGAATTTAAAAGATAGTTCTGTTCTTCAGTTCCACATTCACTCCCAGTCTCTGCAGACATAGGTCATGTATATATTTATACATATAACTCGAATCTGAACACAGAATCAGAACTTGTCAGAGCTGGAATGAACCTCAGTAATGATTTGGCGAATGACACAACAAGCTGATGTTAGAATTTTTTTTAAAGCAGTTTCGATCTGCTAAGGACATAGCAGAGCAGCTGTGGGTCCAGGACTGGCCCGGGCGTGGGGCTCTTCCACCTCCACCACCTGCTCCTCCTGCCGCTTCCCTCAGCGGCAGTCCTGTCTCCATGGCAGGCATGGGAGACTCCTTTTCCAAAAAAGAAACAAAAAAATCATTTGTTTATGACCTATAAAGAACAAAAAGTTGCTGACGGACACTAAGGTTTTACGTGAAGTTTAGCTTCCTTTTCTCCCAGCACCTGCAACATCAATCAGTGCGTAATTGGGGACGGAAGAATTTTTTTCAGATCTCTCAGACTGTGCAGGGAGACGGATGCAGGCATCTACCAGTGATTTTTTTCCTTCCTAGAAAACTTTAGACGTACTGTCTAAACGACAGCCCAGACTGCTATTGAGGAAAATAGCAGTACCAAATTGTTTGGCTTTTATAGTCACCCTCCAATCATTCTCTGCCCATCACACTGGGTATTTCCTTTGTAACGAGTTTCAGTCTGTAATGATCATAGTCATTTACATGTTTCCTTTTCACTTATGTGGTTATGATCTGCCTTCTTCAGCTGAAATGTTGGTTCTTTCATGGCAGGAATTCTGCTTGTCTTGCTCATTGGGATGCTAGCAGCACTTGGCGCATTTCCTGGTCCTCGGTCAGTGAGTAACGCTAGAGTATGCGTCGCAGGACATAAGACCTAGAATTTTCTTCATTTCAGTCAATGCCTGCAAATTTGTAGGCATGAATATTGACACTCAAATATTTCAGCTGTTTCTATCTCGGCCTGTGCTGAATGGAGTTACATTCTGATTGTGACCTTCCGTGCTTACAGATGGCGTTGTGGACTTACGACTAATATGATTAACAGTGCAAACTTGAACTTTGATGTCCAGTGCATGAAGCACACCTTTCTTAATAACATAGGGCAAAGAACATACATTTGACATCGGGCCTGCATTTGATTTCAATTCTGCCATGTCCAACATCTGCGATACTGGGTAAGAAAACTCACCTCATTGAGCTTTTGGGTTATTCCTAGAACTGTAGATGTTAGATATAAGATTTTCTATTATAACATTTTCAGATGTGAAAACATTCAAGCTGTTGGTAAATTTTATTTGCTGCAATCAATTAGCTTTACAAGAGCTCCAAAATTAGTGAAAATCAGCATTGAGTACAGCAGGTAGTCAACCAATGTATCTGTTTTTATTATTACGAATCTGTGGCAACCCGTGGCTTCCATGTGGGCAGCATTCAGGTTATTAAATTCAACGTAAAGGACAGCCCTCTGCTCTGTTGGCAAGGACTCCCCATGAATATGCAGAACCTCGGTGAGCGACCAGCTTTGGCAACCCTGGTGCGGCCCAGTGGGGTGTGTTTGGAAGGAACACAGCCAAGGTGACAAGGAACCAGCTTCGTTCCAGACCTCTGTCATCTGCCTTCCTGGGTTTTGTGTTTTCCCACCTACAGCATGGGAAGTGAGAGAGGTAGTGAGCTCTGCAGTAAGTCGGAAGGTGGCAAGTTAGACAGAATTCAGCCTTTACAGTTTTCCTTTTACACTCCAAGCACATCGCGAGCCACGTTTGGAGTGTCACAGATGCCCCATTTCCTACAGGTGTTTCCATTTCTTTTTCAAAAGTAGTGATAACACTAATGGACCTTCAGGTGCTGTGTGTGTTAAGGAAATACTAACCAGAAGCTTCTATGCATAAGGCTAAGGATTTTGTTCTGACTACTTTGGTTTCTTTAAAATTTCCAACAAAGTTTATGGTGTAGTATCTTGCCAGATTCTCAGGAAGAGAACTTTTGAAGTCCTTCTGGTCTTCTCAGGAGCGGGCTGCCCCTTTCCTGAGGAGCGTGCCCACAGAATGCTCTCTTTTCTTCTTCAGCACTACCCCACCGACCCGAGGACAACAAGGCACCTTGGTTCTTCCTGCTGGCTGATGTCAGTGCCAGTGAGTTTGTCCAGGATGGCGGAGAGCCCTGCATTCTGGTGGCAATTTCCAACATTCTGTTTTCCATCACTGCTTACAGGTCACTCACCTTCCATATAAATTGGACGGCCAGTATGGGCCACAATTCTTTGCTGCAGACTCTTAGGACTGTTAGCATAGTAAGGGAATGAGAAATAGTCACAGTATATGTGACAGATGTTGCGAGGGGTGGGGAAAGGCTGGGGTAGGCATAAAGGAGGAAGCCATCTGTTTGCATGGACGCGGGATAGTAGCTCCACTGAAACTCCATTGAGAGAGTGGGAGACTGGTGGGAGGTCTCCACATGAGGGGCAGGGCCAAGAACTCAGCTGGGACTGAGGCCCCAGCCCCACATGCTTCCTCCACAGCGAGCAGATCAAGGTCTTGAGTACATCAAGCTGAGTGCTGGAACCCACTAATAATCCAATCGTTCAAATCTGGAGAACTTTGCCAATTGTTTAAATCTGGGGACCTTTGCAAGCTGGGTGATAAGTGTAGCTATTATTAAATACCACCTTATATAAATTTACAATCAAATAAATTATATTAAAAAACAAAGGTAATAAATAGAGTGACATTATGTTGGTGGCTTGAAATTGGCCATATGGGAGTATTTGCAACAGAAAAAAACAAGCTAACACTACAAATCAAGTTTTTATTTACTGTTTTGTTGATCATCTGGGCTCAAGAAAGTGACAAAGAACATATAAATAATGCAGATTACACTTAAAATATGTCAAAGCTGTAGCTGGTGTATCATACAGAGCATAAGCAAAATGTAGTTTACTTCCAGTACTAGAAAACTATTATCCAATTCAGCAACAAAGTTCTGTCCCTAATGAGTGAAGTTCCACCATATGTCATCATTGTTTGTGTTCATCTGAGTCATTAACGTAAATGAAAATATCATTAACATTCATGTCAGAACGATGGTGGTTAACAACTGCAACAGTAGTTCGGCTCCAGGTCCAACAGTCCAGCAAAAATCAACAAAAGTAGTCTATTAGAATCAATTGGCTATACTGGATTCACGAGAAAGAGTATTGCACGTTTTTATTATTTGTAAATTGTATGCTGTGCATTCTTTATATCAGTAAGATGTACTAAACTTATGTATATACATATCCATGCACACACGCATATAGGTAGGGGTGTGTGTATTTGTTACACACACACTGTTTTCTCAGGGAGAGCATGCAGTGAGACAGACTCCCTGCTGTGCACCCTTGCCCCTGTGCCCAGTGCACCAAGTAGAAAGCTCTGATGTAGTTAAGGGAGCCATTCAATGACTTGAGGTAGGAAGTTCCATGATCTTATCTGCATTTTGGAAAAATCCATTTAATTGAAATAAGGAATAAAGACAAGGAAACAATGTAGGAGATCATAGGTTGAGCTTGGGTGATAGATACTGACAGCCTCAGATTAAATCAGAAAAAAGGAAGAGACAGGCCTGAGGGACACATTCCAGGGAGAGCTGTAAAAACATAGTGACTGATTAGCCATGAAAGGGGGGCGAACGGCAGAGCACTGCAGGTTACGGCTCAGACCAGCCAGAGAGCATCATGAATGAGTAGATTAGGAATAATTTTTTTATAATCATACACATGTCCTGGCTGGTGTGACTCAGTGGATTGAGCACTGGCCTGTGAACCAAAGAGTCATGGGTTCAATTCCCAGTCAGGGCACACGCTGAGTTTCAGGCCAGGTCTCCAGTAGGGGGTGCATGAGAGGCAACCACACATTGATGGATCTCTTTTTCTCATTCTCCCTCCCTTCCCCTCTCTGGAAAAAGTAAATTAATAAAATATTTTTTAAAAATAAAAATCATATATATATAATTTTGTGGTATGGATTTAGGAGCTTCATTTAGGAATGCTCAGCCGGTTTCCCACATAGCCCAAAAGGAATCTACAAGGTCTCTACAGGCCTGAGCTCAAAAGTCAAGAACATCCCTTCTGCCACATTCTATTGATCAAAGTAAATCACAAGGCTGGCTTAAGTTCAAAGGGCCAAACAGACACCTGACCACCCGGTGGAAGGCAGGCGTGCCTGAACAGGGCCCGAAGAAATGTCTGTGACTATCCCTGCAGACAGTCGGTCCAGGAGTTCCTAGTTTGTGCCACATGAGTACCTTTAAGTGCTGGCCTCTTATTTTAATCCAAGCAGCTCCAGGATGAACATGCTTCTCCACAGCTCCCATGGCCAGAGGACAAAAACAAAGACTCTGTATCCGTGATCCACAAATGAGCTCCCACCCAAGTGCAGGTCTCAGGAGTCAAAGAAGCACATGCCTATCCCTAGTGGCAAGATCTGGCTTAGGATGTGGGAATGGGGCCAAGGAAAAATGAGCACACCACAGATCCTCATCCATACACAGCTTCAAAAAAACAACCAGAGCTTACGGTTTTCCCACCTAAGAGTCGGAGTGCAAACGTCCTAACTGCCTGCTTCCATTTTTGTGCCTGAGCACCCAGACAGCTTCAGATCACTCATGGCCATGAAGTATCAGATGACATGAAAAGGGGAGGGGGAACTTTGTGCATTAACAACAGGCTCTTTGTCCACACTGAATGTGCCAGAGCAATATCTTAGCATGCAGAGAAATACTGTAAACAGGGCAACGTTTTGCAAGACAAGTTTTCAGGAAACGTGTTGGCCTCATTACATATCTCTATGGCATGTCGCATAGTCCAGTCTGAGTGCCTGAGTCTTCTTGTTGACCACACACACTGACGGCCAGACCTTTGTGTTATTTTTCATGCTCTTCTCACCTCAACTCTGATTCTTCAGTTATACAACTTGAAGCACTGTTTTCTTTCTTTTTTTTTAATTTTGCTTTCAAATGTATATACATAGGCCAATTTTTTTATTTTAGAATTATTTCTTAGGACTAATTCCATAACAACAAAACAAATGATTTCTATATGTAAGTACTACATAAGGTATGAATGCACACAGATTGAAATCCATGGTATAATTCCTGCCCCACAAGTGTGTAATGGTTAAATTGTAGTAGCCTAGTTGGAGAAGTCTCTAATCGTGGTTTCATAGAGTTGAGCTGGCTGTGAAATGTTGTGCTAGTCACTAAAGAATCATTTCCCAGGACTAACAGGTGCTTACACAGAAAAGCACTATTTGCACCTTATACAAACAAGTCAATATTCATGAGTGAATTCACAGTGAGAAGAGAACTATACTGGTTCTCTCCCATCTGGTCTGGCTGGATGTGAAACCTTGAGCTGGTCATTTAATTGCCTTGGAATGCATTTTTACAATTTTCTATTGTTAAAGCAAGGAAATAGACCTAGATTCTGCCCTAGATCAAATAGACCAGCTCTAAAATTCTATCATTTCTTGGTTTTGAAAATGCATTAGACGTTACCAACAAACACCAGTACACTTCCTCAGGACAACTGAATCTCTCTACAACTTGTGCAGCTAAATCACTTTATAGGCCTCAGAGGATCAAAACGTCAGCCTCAGAAGATAAGAAACTAATCAACCAAGTCCTGGTGAGCCTCCCCCGGTACCCCAGGGCATCTTCTTCATACATGAATAGTAAACAGCAAACTATCCACTCCTTTAAGTCAAGAGGATAAGAAATCATTATTTTTCCCTGTAGTCACACTTTACCTGCTTATCAAATGAAACTACTGTAAATTTAAAAGCGCAAATTTGGTGTCTAAGTTTAGCTAGAATTTCATTTGTTAACAAGACGTTAATTCTCTTCTCACTGACGCGGGTGGCTTTCAGCCTTTTTGGATCACTATCAACCTAATGTTTTCAATGACGTTGTGGAAAACAAACCAGTGGGTTTGGAGACAAACAAGAGAAAGCAAAGAGCTTGCTGTGGAAAGGAAGAGGCCTTTGCAGATCTGATCCGACCTTGCCCCGATTCCCATGGGGATCGTGCAGACCTGGGGTTGAGTCCCAGCTCTGCCACGTCTTACCTTCCTGCCCCTGGAAGGAGCACTTCCTAACTCTAACCCTCGGTGTCCTCTTGGAATAATACCAGCAGCAGTAGCATAAGCTATTCTCAGTGGAAAAACACATTCGAGAAGCCTAGCACTGAGCTTCACATCTAGCTCCCGCTCAAATGTTCGCTGTTGTTACCATCATCATCACTGGCACTGGGGTCCAGTGGATCTTTCATTGGAAAATCAAATGTAAATGAAATATGACAAATGTAAAACATCACTACTTTATTTTACTGTGACTGGAATAGTTAATATGAGATCTACTCTCCCAAATTTTTAAATGTACAATACCTTACTGTTGGCCATAGATACATGGTGTGCAACAGATCATCAGGGCTTACTTATCCTGCTGAACTGAAACATATCCCCTTGGGCCTATAATCCCCCTTGTTACCTGCCCCCAGCCCTTGGTTACCACCATTTCACTCTTTGATTCTATCAATCCGTTTTAGGCACCCTCATATAAGTGGAATCATGCAGCATCTGTTTTTCTGTGATTGGCATATTTCACGTAGCATAATGTCCTCGGTCATCCTTGTTCTTGTATATTACAGTACTTTCTGCTCTCTAAAGGCTACACGGTATTCCACGGCATGTATGTAGCGCATTTCCTTTATCCGTTCATCTGTCGAAGGACATTTAGGTCGCTTCCACATCTTAGCTTTGTGAACAGTGCTATAATAAACATAGGAATGCCACTATCTCTTCAAGATGCTGATTTCTGCTCTTTTGGATATATCTCCAAAACTGAGTTTGCTGGATCATAGCGTAAAAATATAAGCCACACATTGCCAGAATAATGCCTATAACACAGGATTTTTATTCAGAATACATAAATGATATCTATAGATGAATGAAATCAATGATCAAATAAATAGAAGAGGCTGAAACATCAACGGGTATTTCACAAAAGAAAAAATGAAAAGTCGTAAACCTAGGTAAAGAAATTCAACCTCGTGCATATCAGTGAAAAGAACTTTAAATCCATAATAAAGTTCAATTTCATATTCAGCAATTTAATAATAATTAAAATTAAGTTAAAATCTATCAACACCAGGTGTGCAAGGGTTTGGAACAACCGGCAGTCTTCATTCTACACCCGTGGCAGTGCGGCGGACGCACTCCCACGGACCGAGCTGTTGCTGTGGGTGTGACTGGCAGTTCCGACTGGGGCGAACATCAGTCATGGGGTTCCCAGGAGCGCCGCCCACTGGGGTTCAAAGGAACTATTTCTTAATGTAAGAAATGAATGCATATATTTTAACTTCATTATTGTCTTTTAAACAGATGTGAACAATTTTACTCAATTTTATCTCTGACATTTCACAATAAAAATATTCAATAAGAAGACAAAACAAAATTAAATTAAAAATAAAAATGACTACGCATCACACGTTTGCCTACAGAGGCGATGGAGAGCAAAGATATCAGGCTTAACTACTACTTCCTGGGAATTAACGAGGTAAATAATCACAAGCATTTCAGACAGACGCTGCACCTAGGAGCTACGGTTTCCATTCCTGTGCAGGCGGCGAGGGCTAGTGTGAGCGCAGTGGCCGCCAGCAGCTGCGTCCGGGTGGAAGGAACCACAGCTGCTGTTTTTCTGGTGAAGGAAGCCCTTTGGAGAGAGTAGATAGGTACTTCCATGTATTTAAATTCTCTTATCACTAACACAGCATGTAATTATTATTTAAAAATTAAATACAGAACTACACAAATATTACCCCAAAATTAACTATGCAGTGATTACTGCTATTAATATCTTATTCTATATCATTTATATCTCAATCTTTTGTTTTTATAGTTTTATTTTACCTAATTGGTATATATACTTTTCTTCAACATGCTGTTTAGTTTTTCTATCAAAATTAATATACCTTATTTAATAGTGGATATACACAACTTATATTTTATTATGAATAACAATTTAAAACACATTCTTGTAAGTTAAATTATATGCCTAATTTCAACTATTTCTCTAGAAAAATTCCTCTGAATTGCAGCTGTTGGGGAAAATAGTTGATTATGTTGAAGGCTATTGACAATCTGTGATAGGACTATACCAAAGTTCCTTGGAATTACTAACATAACACTTTTAGAAAGGAAAGGGTCTTCTGGATCTAGTGTCCTAGGTTGGGCCAGCTGCTATTTACCTTCCCTTCCTCTGGAAGTCTTACCAGCTGTTATGTGTGTCTTTGTAAAGAGTATTGTTCATCCTGACATGTAAATATCTCATGTGTGTGTTCCTTGTGTCTCCAACAGGTGAGTTCTGGATTGTAGCTATTATCATATTGTTATAGAACAGACCCAATGGGAAGGAGAGAATGATCTGCTATTAATGGACTCACCCTTGTGTTCCAGGGTCCCCCACCCCGTACTAGGTTCACCTTGCCCACTTCCAGGGAAAGACATCTCTCAATGCCAGAGATTAGTGAAAAGGAAAGGGATTATTTATTTAAAGAGTTATACAAACTTAACAGTAATAACCTAATGTCTTCATTGATATCCCAAAGTCCTTTAGAACACCCACAAATGTACAGTCCTTCCTTCCCCCTCTGCCCGCTCTGGGGTACAGTACCTCAGGAAAAGAAATAGAAGTCTGTGGTTCTTCTCTGCCCAAGCTGCCTAGTCCAAAAAAGACACCGCATGGCTGCCATGCATGGGTTTAAATTCTAACGCCAATCTTCCTCTGCTGCACCATTTCCGACTCCTCCCACAATTGGCCACAGCTGCCAGCACTCCCATATTTTCTAGCTTTACTGGGCTGTCACAGTAAGTCCGGGCAGGTGTGGCCTTGTGGTGTACAGCCAATTATCTCCAAGCTCTTTTGTAGGCTCTGTAACCAGGGGGAGTTGCTTTCCAGTTCCATCCTGGGTGGAAGTTACTCCCATCCTCCTGGCTCAAAGCATGGCCACAGCTGTTTAACATATCTGTGGAACCAGTTAAAGGTTATAGATATGTTAAATGACCATGCCAGAGGTTATCTGCAAAACTCTTCCTATGCAAAACAACTCTCAATGGCCTTGCTCCATGCATCCCATCCCCCAGCTCAGACTTGTGGGGGTGAGGACATCCTATATATATATATATTTCTAATATTTCCTAGACACCGAGTTCCAGAACCCATTACAAATCCCTGTTGCCCCCCACCACCCTTGGCTGAACCCTGTTACAATGTGGTACGGAGTCTGAAATAGTTGGCGTCGCCAGACACAGAGCTGTGCTGTGTGCTCCAGGCCGCTCACAGGAGCTCGGTGAACACTGACGGGTGCTGGAGAAGGAAGGCCACGCAGAGGAGAGGAAGTTAATGACAGAAAATATTTATGTGAGGACTTTAAAATGCTTCATAGTAAGACAAAATAACTTTTCCCTACTGATTTTTTTTTTTTTTGGCAAAATGAGATGAAGTGAAAAGGTCCTAAATGGTAATTTCCAATTCTCTCTACTGAGCAAGAAATAATATTTTTCTTCTGGATGGGAGAGTGGCCTTAACTGTATAGATGATATTTAAAGCCAGAAGAATGGATAAAATAACCACAGGGGGAATGTCAAGTGGTGAGAGAGAGTCTAGGACTTGGCCCTCGCCCCTTCCCGATTTTACAGTGCAGCCAGACCTGGAAGGCATGCCTGGAAGGAGCAGCTGCAGAGGTGGAGAAGCTCGGGGAAACGAGTAGAGAAGAACGTTTGGGAAAAAAATGGATAGAATAACTGTGTCACATGCCACCAAGAATCTGAAGTAGCGTGAGTAAAAACTATCCAGTGCGACTTGGAAAGCGGAGTTCACTGATAAGGATGGTTTTGTTGCTGGCTGGAGGCTGAGCCGAAGTGGAATGAACGGAAGCTCGGAGGGTAGTGAGGAAATAGAGACAGGACGCGTTAATGGGTTTTCCATCGAGTTTGGCTACCAAGGGGAGAGGAAAAATGGAACTCTAATAGAAGGGGAAGTGGGTCAAGGGGGCTTTTGTTTTGCTAAGGTGTGCGTTGTTAGAGTTAGCTTTGCTACTGGAACGTTTAACAGAGAAGAAGAGCGCAGGAATCAGAAGGGGTAGGAGGTAAGAAAGCAAAGTCCTCGGGACCTTGGGGAGGAGGGGTCTGGCAGTGAAGGTTTTGTTGGGGCTTTCCCTCGCAGCACCGCCGCGGAGAAATATCAGTGCGGCAGGTTTTTCAACTCTTCTACGCTAGCTTCTCCCTCAAACCCTTGATGTAAGGAGCCAGAGCAGCTTACAGATGCACACAGCTGGGGCGATGTCTCCAAATTCCAGTGGAGAGAATGTGGAAGTGGGTGAAGCGCAGCAGAAGTGTGCTGATAAAGATCAAAGTGGAAACAGACTGTTCCTAACAGGCATAGCTTTCCCCCCGGTTCCCGCAGAAATCGCGGAAGCAGGCAGGATCTACGCGAGGCAACACTGGGCGGACTTCAGCGCTACGGTTCTGCGAGGAAGCAAAACAAATGCCTATTATATGGAGATAATGTAAAGCACTGAGGACGCGGAACAGATGTGAAACAAATGCACTTCGCTTCAGGAAGTTCGGCGACAGTGCCCAGGCAAAGAATCAGGCCGAAGTCCGCCCAGGAACGCACAGTCTGCGAAGACACCCTTGCATTTTGTGTGACCCAAACCAGAGTTTCAGTGGATTCAAATATCCCAATACGTTTTCCTCTTATTGATGCCACTGAGAGGCGTTTTTTCCCCTCTTTTTTTCATTTAAAAGTTAAATGAGATTACATGTGTGAAAGTGAGTAAACCAATGCCTGGTATAGAGCTGACATTTAATAATATGCTAATGAAATCCAAACCTTTACCCCAAGGGAAGTAAGCCCAGGAAACAAGGGACTATGACATCTGAGTCTTTGGGAGAACCTCTGCGGTTAAGATTCTAGTGAAAATACTTCTTTTGGTTTAATTCTGATTATTCAAAAGACCAAAGATTAAGTAACTATTTCAGAGAGCTATAATACTGGAGGCGGACAGTGAATCAGCAAAATGGGACTTTTCAGACTTGAATGTGAACTAATTTTTGCACCCATTATGCTTAGTGGGTGACCAGCCTTGTTTAGGCTAAATGGTAAGTAATACGCATTGTGCCTGATTTTAGACTCGGCTTTCTAGAAATAACTCTGGCCTGTGTGTTTTGCCTTAACTGATAGGAACATGAGTTGAAGTGAGAAGTGCTAACCTCCATTAGCTATCAACATCACTTTGAAAAATTGTTCAACCAAATTTGCTCCAATGAAAGTAAATGAGAGGACTCCTTATCAGCCAGAAAATACGATGTTAATAAAGCAGTATTTGAAAGCAGCCTTGGCCATCACTAAAATTTTATGAGTGAATTTAATTCGTGCTCAGACTACCTGTTCTATGTGTTCACATTAAATACATACTAGCAGTTTTTAAAGTTACAGCAAGAATACATTTAAAGATTTTAGGGTTTCAATGGAATATATCTCTTTTTTTGCTTTTGGCTTGTCTTCTGATTTACTTTCAGTGGTATGGATACTTTGAGTAAATGTTTTGTGCCAGAGTATTTTGTCCCAAAGAATGCATTTAATCGCTACGATATATTTTATGTCACTGACTGTGGGTTCTGTGAATCTTAAACTACTAAAATATGACTATAATGAACTGTTTTTATGTATTTTTATGCTATAGACCTGTGACAGAAAAGTTTATGCATTATGGAGCATGAATTTACCTGCTAACTTGGGTGTCCAGTGAGAAGAACACAAATTATATTCATCAAGGGGAAGATTAGGGAGCAAGAAGGGTAAGAGGAACAGTCTTAACCCTCACCCTCACCCTAACCTTCACCTTCCCTCTCACCTTCACCTTCACTCTCACCCTCACCCTAACCTTCACCTTCACCCTCACCTTCACTCTCACCCTCACTCTCACCCTCACCCTCACCTTCACCCTCACCTTCGCCCTCACCTTCGCCCTCACCCTCACCTTCACCTTCACCCTCACCCTCACCCTAACCTTCACCCTCACCCTCACCTTCACCCTCACCCTCACTCTCACCCTTACCCTCACTCTCACCCTCACCTTCGCCCTCACCTTCACCCTAACCTTCACCCTCACCCTCACCTTCACCCTCACCTTCACTCTCACCCTCACCTTCACCCTCACCCTCACTCTCACCCTTACCCTAACCTTCACCCTAACCTTCACCCTTACGCTCACCCTAACTTTCACCCTTACCCTCACCGTAGTCCCACACGAACCTCCATTCTGCTCTGGCCTGGGCATCCTCCCACACTCAGTGAGCATATTCCCACCACTCAGACTGTACATCAGTGAAGGACATTCTCTGTGGCTCAGTAAAAAGACACCTGAGAGACAGTGACAAGCCTTGGATTCTCCAAGTTTCAAAATGTCAACAGGGTTATATGAACAAGATGCTTTTTTTAAAGATTTTATTTGTTATTTTAGAGAGAGGGGGAAGGGAGAGAAATAGAGAGGGAGAGACACATCGATCAGTTGCCTCTTGCACACCCCCAACCAGGGACCTGGCCCACATCCCAGGCGTGTGCCCTGACCAGGAGAAATCAAATTGGTGAACTTTCAGTTCACAGGCCAGCGCTCCGCCCACTGAGCCACACCAGCCAGGGCAATAGATGTTTTCTGGGACAAGATGCCACTGTTTCTTAGACGTGTCTTATGAATTCTCCTATTAGTAATGGGAGTAGGAGCTAGATGACATACCAAGAAGTCACTGAATAAGTCTTTTCCACGGCCACAAAGGACATGAATCATCCAGGACATACCACTGGAGTCCCTGTCTTGCAGCTGCCAGCCTGCCCTGCTGTGGTGAGCCAGTGACATCTCTGAAGTCACCCCTCAGCAGCACTCAGGTCCTGGGAGCTGTCCAGGGCACCCCGCCCCAAGCCCCAGGCCAGAGCTTTTGCTGAGAGGGGAGGCACCTGACTAAAAACAAAACAGCTGAGGGATCTTCTTTCCATGTGACGACTTGAAAAGAATGTTTGTGGAAGTGGTTGTTTTAGAGTCATGTCAGGGACACATTCCAACAAAGTCAACTCTAACACTTAAAATTAGAGGCAAAGATTATTTCAACAAAGTGAAGGGACACGGACTTGAAACACTTTTAAAAAATTGAACGCACTTCTCAGTAAGTTTAGAAAAGTTTGATTATTTTTCTGTAATTGTAAGGAAAAACATTGGGAAAGATCACATATTTGATCTTCATGATCCTCTTCTGTGAAGCAGGAAAATCTGTAAGTGTGTCAGATTTTTTTAAATCTCACAGATGAAAGTTGTGACCTAGCATCTAGTGAATTAAATTATCAGGAGAATTAAAAACCTACCTTTTTTTAGCATTGTAAGATAATAAACACAATCAGCTCTAGAAGAAGTCAAATATTCCTATATTTTCCCCACACCTAGGTGAAAATACCTGTGAATGAAAAAACAGAAGATATTCCTCAAGCCTGTTCGAGCAGCAGCCCCACCAGCTCTTTCAGCGGAAAAGCGCAGCATCCAGGAAAAAGTAAACGACAGAACTTAGTGTTTCTCTCGGGTGTCTGCACCTGTTTCTCTCAGGTGCAGAGCAGACTGTGCATTCACTTGTATACGAACTGGTTGTCAGAACCTCATAGTATGTAACTGCCAATGTACAGTTTATTATTGATTGTCAAACATTCTCATCATCAGATTTAGTGATCATTTCATCTTGAAATCATACAGAAAAAAGTCTTTCCTCACACAGCCTCAGTTTGGAATATTCTGGGACCCTGGGATGACGGCAGAAGCTAGCGGAGTCTCCCCTGCCTGCTTTCCCCATCCATCTGTGGTCACTCTCCCCACCCTTCAACAGCTGCCCACCGCTACCCAGAGCACGGGCAGCCTGCCTGCCCTCAGAAACAGCACACCTATTGCTTCTGCGTGGATTTTTCATTCGCCAGATAACTCCTGTTCACCTTATATCATTCCTCCCAAACCTTCATTCTTCTCATCAGTTTTCATAGACACCCCTAGTCAGGGCTGACCATTCCTCTTCCTTTAACTCTCTTAAAACTTGGCACCTTCACAAATGGGCAGAGGGTGTAAATAGACATTTCTCCAAAGAGGACATACAGATGGCCAACGGACATAAAAAGATGCTCAAGGTCAAGGATCATCAGCGAAATGCAAACCCAAACCACAAGGAGAGACATCACCTCACACCTGTCAGAATGGCCATCATCAGTAAATCAATAAACAACAAATGTTGGTAAGGACGTGGAGAAAAGGGAACTCTTGTGCACTGTTGGTGGCATTGCGAATTGGTGCAGCCACTGTGGAAAGCAGGATGGAGGCTCCTCAAACAACTAAAAATAGAACTACTTCAACACCCAGCAATTTCATGTCTGGGTATTTATCCAAAGAAATGCAAAGCACTAATTCAAAAAGATACATGTACCCCTGTGCTCATCACAGCATTATTTGTAATAGCCGAGATGTGGAAGCAAACTAAGTGTCCATCAATAGACGAATGCATAAAGAAGAGGTGATACATACATACAATGGTATATAACTCAGCCATTAAAAAAATGAAATTTTGCCATTTGCAATGACATGGATGGACCTAGAGAGTATTGTGCTAAGTGAAATGTCAGACAGAGAAACACACATACTATATTGATTTCACTTATATGTGGAATCTATAGAACAAAATAAATGAACAAATAAACCCACAGATACAGAGAACAAATTCATGGTCACCAGATGGGAGGGGGGTTGGGGAATGGGCCAAAAGGTGAAGGGATTGAGAGCTATGAACTGCCAAATGCCACGTCACATGTCACCTTTGCATCTCCACGTGCCACTCCATGTCTGAAGCAGTCAAGGAGAGGAGGAGACGGCAGAGGGGCAGCGCCAACACTGCTGTGATAACTCTGGGGGTGCAGGCGGGTGATAGACTCGCCGGGGTGATCACGCTGAGAGGTACATAAACGTTTAATCACCGTGTTGTATACCTGAAACTAGTATGATGTGGTATGTCAACTGTAATTGAAAAATAAACTTTAAAAAACCTTGGCAGCTTTATTAGAGTATTTATCACATCACACTTATTACTACTGGCAAGGTCAACCATCACAGGATTTTCTTCTCTTGGGGCCATCTCTATTTCAACACTGTTATGCGGGGGTCACGCCATGATGGTGGGGAGTTGGTTGTATGGGATCAGTATTTTTAAAGATGCAAAAACTCCTCAGATTTCAGTGGATTGTTGTCCAGGGGTCTCCTTGAAGCCCCTATCTCTGGGTTCTGGGGAAGGGGGAAGCGTGTGCCCCCCTTTCCAACGGGGCCAGGAGCAGAAGCTCCATACATTCCAAGGCACCCCTGCTAACTCCTTGTCAGCTTTGTCACACCTAGTCCTTTGATGTGTTCATTCTGGATCGCACTAGGAGAGCGGGGATTCGTTCACTTCTACAAAGCTTCAATAAGGAGTGCAGCACTGGGTTTTAAAGTGTGGACACAGTTGCTAAACATTGTTTTAGTTTGGGCCTTTAGGAGCTTTAGCTACAACTAAGACAGAAAGCTATCTAAGAAAGGCAAAGGGCTCCCAGGCAAAGGAGTTCTGGAGAAAACGCCCTATGCTTCCCATATACCTAGAGTGGAATCTGAGGGCACATAACAATAGCCATGTTTCCCAGGCAGGTGCAGAGTTAGAACCAGTGGTGTTCTCCATGTCTCCCTGCCATTGAGGAGGTGGGTGGGCAGTCCTTGGGGGTGATCAGAACTGGTACCATCTAGGTGGATCGCTCAGCAGGGCAGCAGAGTCAGCATGAACTCAGGTGTGAGGGACCCCTGGAGCCCAGACCTAGCTGTACAGCAGCACCATGTGGATTAGGGAGGGGGTGTGGGGCCCCAGACAGGGCACTGGCCGGAAGCTGAGTTCAGGTTCTACCACAGCCCAAACCTGTCACTTCGCTGATACCATCATGCGATTATATGACTTCTTTCTTTCAAACAGATTGAGAACACCGCCATGCATTTTAATAATTTAAGATAATATTTTCCAAATAAAAAAACACAACGAAATGTAACTTCATGGTGAACATCTATTCTGTTAAGCACACTCCAGAGTGAAGAAGAAAACAGCAAGAACTCATCCTCATCTCTGTGCCATCATGCTGATGAATCATCGTGCCATAATGATCTTTGAATTCAAGATTTTCGGGCTAGTGCCCCAAAATAAACATCCGTCATAACACCATATGTGGCTGGCTGCTTCGATGAAAGACAGAGTGAGCTGTCATAAAAAGCATTTCTGTTAGTGACCTGTGGCATGTGTTTCTAAAATAAAAGTTCTTTTGAAGTTGATACTTCTTAGCAGAGAGGCATTCTTGATGCATGTACTCGAACAATTGATTACTGTGTCCACTTACATCCTTGGACATGAGGGCTAGCGTGGTTTGCCGGCCTGATGGAGGCCACCTTTTTCCTTATGTGTAAACATACCCGAGATCCTTGTTACCATAAGGTACGATGTGGGTTCGTTTGGGTGGGTGCATTGTCATGTTTATACCAAATTCCAAGGAGGCTTTGCCCTGATGCCCTAAAGCTGCGAATTTCAACTGGCGTACCACAAGAGTTTGTAAAACATGCAGTACCTGACTACCTAGTCAGGGGCACTGACCTTTTTCCTTTAGATTGTCTTATTTTAAAAAATGACAACAGCCAGCACAATAGCTGTCCAGTGTGAATGAATCAAAATTATGCCTATTTTTTGTCAGGTCAGCAAAAAGTATATTTTTTGGTGTGCCGCAGAATTTTAGTGATTAGTTAGTGTGTGCCATGAGATGAAAGGGCTGAAAATCACTGTTCTAAAGGTTCGTTTGTTTTTTTAATTGTGATTCTGGAGACTGGGAGAAAGTGGGTGTACAGCCTGAGGAAGCTGAGTATTTTCGTGTTCACCATCAGCTTTTGCACTTTTAAAAAAAATAACTCACCTCAGAATTTCAAACAAAAGTATGTGTTTTCGTAAGTCCCCTTTTCTTATGCCTTTGACACCTGCTCTGGCCATGGCAGAGGTGTGCTTCCTGCCACCAAATGGCTTCAGGCAACCTTGTTTAGCACGGTGATAGGGAGAGGAGAGAAGAGGGGAGGGGTCATTCATCAGCTTTTAACATTTCTGTAATGGAGTCTCTCTCTCTCTCTCTCTCTCTCTCTCTCTCTCTCTCTCTCTCTCAGTAGTTCCTTAGAACAATTAATACACCCACCTCCCAGCTTATGGACTTTCTTCTTAGCCATTGTACACAAATATATAAGTAAATATTTATTGTATTATAACTATATTATATATAAGTAAATATATAAAGTATAAACCTTCAATACATTATCATTTTGATACTATCCAACTTTATTTAGATTTACTCTCACTGTTACCATTTTTGTCTCTTTTCCAATCACCTGGCCTCTCTGTCTCCCACCTGAGATCCCATATGTTCCTTTGGAAGAGGCGTTTTCCTTCCCAATAGTAAGCTCTACAGGTGATAATTCATTTAGCATTTGTTTGCCTGAAAATAACATTTTTTTCACTTTAATTTTCTAGGGGAATTTCTGCTGTGTGTGGAATTCTGGTTGGCAGTTGTTTTCTATCAGCCTTTTACAAATATCACTCAGCTGCCCCCTGTTCCCCTTGGTTGCCACAGCAAAGTTGGGTTTTAATTTAACTGCCACACACTTTCTGTAACCCTTAAAGTCTTCTTAACCTTCTGATTGCTCTTACATCTTGTCTTTGTCTTTAGTTTCAGCAGTGACTGCTGTGACTAGCTGTGGATTTTCTTTGTATTTACCTTGCTCGCTGTTCACACTCTTTGGAAAGTGGTTTTACTGTCTTTCGTCAGTTTTACAAAGGTCATGGTCATTATCTCTTCAGATTGTTTCTGCTCCATTTTTCCTCCACTCTCCTTTAGGACTCCAACTACAGCTATGTTGAGCATTCTTATACTACCCTCCTAATGTCTCTAGTGCTTTATATTCTCCTTATCTTTGTCTTTTTGTGCATTATTCAAGATATCTTCTCTTAGCTCTTCCACTAAACAAATCCTTTCTCAGCTGCTTGTTTGTTCTTACACCATTCACTGACTTCCTCATTACACTAACTTTGTTTCCCTTCTAGAATTTCTGTGTATTTATTTTTATAGTTTGCAATTTTCTTCTGAAAATTCCAATTCTGAATAGGATCACTGTATATGTAGTATAATTATTTTAAAATTGGTTTCTGATATTTGGAGCCCCCCAAGATTTGTTTCTATATGTCTCAGTCTGTTCGGGCTGCTGTGACATATGCCACAGGCTGCAGGGCTTATAAACAACAGACATTTACTTCTTACAGCTCTGAAGGGGCTGGAAGTCCAAGGTCAGAGTGCCAGCATGGTGGGTGAGGGCCCTTTCCCAGATTACAGATTTCTCGTTGTATTTTCGTGTGGTGGAAAAGGCTAGGAAGCGCTTTGGAATCTCTTTCATAAAAGCGTTAATCTCATTCACGAGGGCTCCCCTCTCAGGATCCAATCACATCCCCAAGGTCTCACCTGCTAAGACCTGGGGTATTCCAACACATGAACTGGGGAGGACACAGACACTCAGTCCAGGGCACTGTGTTCTGTCGCTGCTGCTGGTTTTCCCTCCTGCTGTCTTGTCTCCTCACTCATCTCCTTACGTTTGTTTCAATAGTTTAGATATCTGTTTGGAAAGCTGTTTGGGGAACTAATTTGAAACCAAACATGCTATCTTGTTCCACACATGTCATCTTGTTCCAAAATCTTTTCATTTTGCTTCTGCCAGCTGCATGGGCACACGAGACATCTGGGTTCCGTTTGAACCCAGTTCAATTTGAGGGATTGAGAGTAGCCGAACCTGAGCTCCAGTGTCTGGAAGTGCCTTTCTACAAAGACATAACTCTCAACCCAGAGTGGGGTGCTGTGCAGCCCCAAGCTAAAGGGAGAGTGGTCCTCCAATCCCACCTGTTTGTGTTACTAAGCAAAATGGGATTCAGTTGCCTGCTGCTGAACACAAGCATAACACAGAAATTGATGGGGAAGGAAAAAGGTCTTTCTTAACAGGTTGTCCAATGTGGGGGAGTGGAGACGCCCTGGCTCCAAGCCAATCCCTTCTACAAAACATAGAAAGAAGCCAGCCACCCCCAGCATCCCATTCAGTGTCCAGACACCATGCTCCATTCCCACCTGTCCTCCTGGAGCCCAAGGCTGTTATGCAAATGGGCCTCCATCTCTCCAGCTCTGGCTCTCAAGTGTGCACTTGTGGGGTCAGCATCTCCACAGCTTCCTACCTACCTCTTCGGGGGCCTGAACACACTGCCGGATCGCTGCAGCCAGTCATGCAGGGGCTCTGTCCATGGGGCCAGTGTCCAAGGCTGCTCAGCCCCCCCGCCCCATCCCACCCCCATCAAATGCCTGGCCTGTACGCCTGTGCATTGCTCTCAGTGTGAGAGGATGGGAGGGGTCCAGGACCCGTGCTGTGCAGCACAAAGCTGGAGCATCCTGAGGGCTGCCCCCAGAGAGGCATGCATCCTGCATGAGCCTGCTCCCGACCCGGTGAGCAAGAACAAGGCATCTGCCAGGTCCCACGAAGGCTCTAACCCCCACTGACTGGGCGAGCATGGGGAAGGCAAAAGGGCCAAGACTCCATACCCTCCATTTAAATCTTCTGCCCCCAAATCGTACACATTAGGGGAGCAACCCCTTGTCAGCCATTTCAGACTGATGTCTCTCATAGAAGTCAGCCCGTGCAGTCTCTGTCCCTTCTCCTGCCTCCATGATCTGGAAGCCAGTAGGAGGGATTGTAGCTGTGTGCAGGCGCAGTTTCTCTTCCCAGGATGGGGCATTGCCATGCTCACCTCCACTATACATGTGTGTGGTGATTTCAGCCCACAAATGCTCTGTGCAAGCTGCGTCATGAGCCATGTTGGTTGCTTATCCTTTCTCAGGGGCCTGGGAGTCTGTCATACTGTTTTGGTTGCAATTTTAATCCTACCGCCATTGGCACTCCCTGACCCCTCTCTTCTCGGGGACCTGGGCACTCGTGTGCCCCCTCGGGGCTCCCTCCCCTGTGCCCAGCGATCTGACCAGGCCCCCCCTGTTGCATTTGGAGGTTCCTGGACTCCAATTCCCTCTTCCCTATCTGTGTCTTGGCTCTCATGGCCTGCATGGCAGATGCTTAGAGAAGAAAGCAACCCCAAATCCCAGGCTGACCTCAGCGGGGCTCCATCCTCGCCCAAATGGGGGTCTGATGAACTTTAACTCTTTTCCCACTGGCCAGTGTACTCAGAACACGTGACCAACCCTAGGTTTTCTATTGTTCTCTAACAGCTGCGGTCCAAATGATCTAATCTATCCCACTAGAATCAGAAGTGCCTCCAAAAATACTTTAAATTGTCCTTACAGTACTCAGATACCATTTGCAATCTCCCCATTCCAATATCTGATCTTTAATCCATTTAAAATTTGTATTATAAAGCACATCTCAATGCCAAGGCAAAGAATTATCACATAACAGAACAAGTAAAATTTCTTCATTTGTAAGACTGTGATCGACAAATAGTGAATAATGCATTTTTATGGAAATTGGTGGCATTTCTAATTGACCATCCAGAAAATCTGTTAATTAGAAGTGTTCCTCAAAGACAACCTGATGTGAATGTCCATTAACTTTGATCCAAATTTTTCCATCCCAAGATGAGAACTTTAGGCAAGTTTTCACTTACATGTGCTTCATTTTCCTCATTTATATGTTATAATGATACTTCTTTTAATGAGCTATTGTTATGATTTAAATAATGTATTTAATGTACTTGCCACAAAATACTCAACAAATTAAAGTTGTTTTTCTAAGAATGGAAAGTTGCTTTTTTTGTAAATAGTTGTCCATATTTTTCATTATTAAAGGAAGTGACTCAACCTTCTATTTAAGGAGTCCTCTCAAATGCATGTTCGGCTTGTTGTCTGTATAAATGGCCCACTCCAGGAGATAATTTACATAAACAGTTTGGAACCTGGTTTCAAGCTATCTCTCTGTCATTATTTTCAGACCCTGAAAAGTGAAAATGGATGCTCCGCACATTCATTCACCAGCTGCACTTTGTCTTCTCGGGGCGGACGAACACCAACAACACTCTAATCAGTGTTGCTCCAGTTTTCCATGGTCCTCTGCTCTGCTACCACACACGTGTGGTGGAAAGGGGCTGCACGCCAAACCTGACAAGCTCAGGAGAGGCCTCCACGGGGGCTTACACACTCAGAGACCTTGAGTGACCACAGAGGATGGGTGGTCTGCAGTGAAAACTTCCTGACTAAATGCGAGTCACGTGGGCAGTCCTGTCCCAGGGCGGTACCTTCCTTGACAAAGGTCAGTCTTTACCTTAGTGAATCTCTCTATTGTCTTTTCACATCTGTGATAACATACTTTCGGAATGTCTGAGTGATCCCCTCTTCCCAGGCCCCCCAGGGCACAATTTCCTGCCAGCGCAAGAGACCTCATTGTTCACTTGCCCCCCCCAACACCACCTCCACCTGCCACAAAGGCTACTTGTCAACGACGCTACACCCACCAATGTAAAGAGATGCACTGCGCGTCTCTCCACCTGACTTTTGTCCCCAGCCTCAGAGACAGGCCCATGTGGCTTTCTCCCGCCCCCCTGACCCACCACCAGTGGATTTCATGAACCCCCTTACGTCTTCCCCTTTGAAGCTCAGGGATAAAATCAATGGTAAAACTGCCATTTCCCAGAACATTTTCTCAATCTGTTGAGATTTTGCTTCCCAACAATTGTCAGTTTGGCTCAAATAAACTCATAAAAATTCTCGACATATTTGGACGTTTCGTACATCAACACATGTAACATACCATGAACAGTTTATGAAAGCCATTTTTATCCATATTTATTCTTTTGCTATATTTAGGTGTATTTTCCATAGAAGAAGAGAGGGGGTGTGGTGTTTGGTAATTCATCATTTTTTAAACAAATATGGGAGAATATGCTATGGGCCACAAAAACACATGGGTAATATACTCATACATATTTGTAGAATTTTAGAAACTTGAATTCAGTACATGGTTGGGGAGTGGGGTCTTGTTCATTATATTTAAGAATCTTCTGTGGAATTCAGATGGCAGTCATTCTTTACAAAACAATATTTACCTAAAGTTTAGAATAATTAGAAACATTTCAACAAGATGCTTATATTTACTTTCTATCACTTTATATTTTTGTGTTTTTAATGATTTTATAAACGACTTGACAACATATTACTAGTTGTAGAAATTTTCAACCTCCATCATTAATAAGATTATACATTTAAATACCAACATAAACAGCAGGAAAACACTTTCTACTTTGACTAATCACACAAAAACGTATAGATGTGGAGGGGTAGCTGTGCCCCCACCACTAAGAGCACTTGTGTCCATAGTAGCATCACTTGCTCCCCAATACAAATTTGAGATCTGAGTTGTGAACTGTGCAAATAGGTAAGGAAATAAATAGATACAAATAACTTCCAGATACGACTGTTTTTTAAATATAACTTTCTGGTTCATCTCCAGTGTTATTTCTTTTAAGTCAGGCACGTGCCACCTAGTGAGATTACGAAGAACTGCAACTTATTATTTCTTAATATAAAAATATATTTCCCTACAATGGATACTTTTCCTCTAACAACTTTCTGCCTCTCTCTCACTCTTTCAACTCCCTTCCTCCCTGTCACCTGTTGAAAGTCAGTTAATTATATGCCAGCAATGTAGTGCTTAACTATGCATGCTTGCCCAAGGCAACACTAACGTAAGTTTGTGCTACTAATTAAGAGATAAAAATCTCAGCTTTAATAGTTGTGAAGAAAAAAGGAAGAAGAGGTCAAAAGAAAAAATTTAACTAAACATATTGAATGTTAATTAGAGTTAGATAAGATGCAAAAGGAAATTGCTTTTAATTTAATGTATTTTGATCTTGCTGGATGCACAATACATAACTGTAGACCTTGTTATTCTTCCTGTCCTTTCAAGAAATCTTAATTATTAAAACACTTTAAGTCTAAAATTTTTCTCAAAGGAATAGAGAAAAATCTTAATTTCGTTCCTTAAAACCATTCAATCACACTGTGGCAGAAGTTAACTCCTTATTTATATCTTTCTGTTTCTTGATATCAAAGCAGAATACACATCCCGTCACAGAGCGGAAGGAAAGCTGCTGCAGTTGCAATGTCCACGCACTAAGGAACGGACTCACTTCATTTTTCCAGACAGTCCGTGTTGATTCTGCTTATAAATCAGTCAGTCCTACATGGGCAGGGTCAATCACATCACGCAAAATAAGTGAGAATAAGAATCCTACTGTGTGTGCTCAATGACCGGAGCGAGACCTCCGGGAACAGAACTGTGAGGTGCTTTAAAAAAAATGACACTGTCCTCACGGCACATTGTGTATCAATGTGGCGTGAGAAGCCACCCACGACAGGTCACTTGGGAAGGGCCTTTGCCACCCCAAACCTCTCTCTAATGTGCCGGCTCAACTTTCAGATGTTTTCACTCAGAAATTAACCTGGGCTGTGTGCTGAGAAAGGGAGTTTGGCGTTGAAATGAGCTCAAAAGAAGTGGCAGGTGATGGGTGTCCAAAGCAATGGGTGCCTCCCCACCGGCCTGGCCATTCTCCAGTCTCAAGGGAGGGGGAAAGGCGGACACGGTCGACCGGGGGAGAGTGCCCCCGAGGGGAGGCCAGAAAACCATCCTGCCCACTTGCCAATGTTTCCTTGGTGGACTTCCTCCCTCCGGCATGGCTCCGAGCTGAGGCCTCTGCCAGAGCTACCGTCCCTGGCGGGTAGGCGTGCCCTCCATGAAGGGGGCGCTGTAGGGGGACACCAGCCTCCATCTACAGGCCAGTGGCAGGCGGAGTCGGGAGCTGCCCCCTTCCTCTGACAGCTCCTTGGTGGGGCAGATGTGAGGAGCATGGCAACAGCCCTGCACCCCAAGCCAGCGTGGATGGGCGAGCTCTCAGCCCAGAGCCTGGGCTCAACACCAGGCTGAGTCACTGAGGGCCCTGTCCTCAGAATGTCAGCATGTCGGCAACCTTGCAAAGAAGTATGGCATGTGCAGGAGACTAAGAAGAGAGAGGCCCATCTGAAGTGAACAATAAGGGAAAACAAGTACTAATGAACATCCAGCCAGGACGCTGTTCATGTAACTCCACGTGAAGCCAGTCTCCATGCAACTGTCTTTCTCAGGAACGACCCCAGCCGTCTCTGTGCAGGCGAGCGGCAGCCGAAGCTGGCAGCATTGGCATTGTACGGATCTGTGTGAGGCTCAAAAGCTGTGCAGGCTCCAAGAGGTAAAACATTATGGACACTTCTACCAATTTAACTAAGAATGGAGAAATAATGAATTACTTAACAAATATCGTTAAAGAATAAAATACAGAAGGAAATAAGTTATTTTCTACAAAGTGTGTGGCATTTCCACAAAATTGAAACTGGCTCAGCCTACTGATGATCTGCTTTGGACACACACACACCGTGCACACACACTGCCTTTTTCATCTGGAGCTTTCTTCCCGAGAAGCAGACTTCATAGGCTTGGTCCGGATGCCAAAATGAACCCCTTTCATTTGCTGATTGAGGTCTGGCTCCCTCGCACTGTTTCCCGCTGGGTCCTCACAGAGGGTGCATTCATATTTTATCCTAATTTATTCATTATTGAACATCAAACCTTCGGAAGATAAAACAAAAACCCGAGTGAACAACGAAGGGAGAACTTACTGGTTTGTTTTCATCTTCACTCTCAGATGAAAGAATTCTTTAGGAGCACTGCTCACTCTGCCAATACATCATCCAGGTAATTGGGGGGCAGGGGACAGGGAATGACAGCCGGGGCCAGATCAACCTTCTGCATCCTCTGGTACGGACAATAACGCCCAACATCAAAAGTATCTAATGAGAACTGGAGAATCCACGGCATTCTATTAGTTGACCCAATCTTGTAATTAAGTATCAAAAATCCTCAAGCTTCTTGTGGACATTGACAAGTTACAGAGGGAGATCTCTACACACACAAAACAAAAGACCTTAGTCATACTTTCCTTCTGGAGGAGGAAAGCTTTAATGAGAGCCCTGGACGTGCACCAGATTTTCAGGATCAAAGCTCCCGGTTTCTGTCAGTTCTATAGCTTCGAGACTGCAGAGTACTAGGGAAGTCACACACTCTCATTTATAAAAAGCAATAGCACCTTCCTCGAGGGTGTTTGATAAGAGAGATGAGTCATAATGGGAAAGCTGCCTTGTAGAATTCGAGGAATCCTACAGATGCTCCTGCATCTGTTATTATTAGACAAACATGCGACTGCGTTCGCTCACTCATCTGATGGAGCAGCAAAGACGGCGACGTCCTCCATGGTGACTGGCCACCTGTGGGAATGGTTACAGGTTCTAATGTGCATCACCCCAAATATATAGACTTTTTGGCCCTACTTAAAATTCCAACGTTAGAAATTTATTCTTTGGTTCAAAAAGCAAATTATGTCTAATGTGGTACAACAACATGGAGAAAAGTTAAGTAAGTGGACATTGCCTTTCCTCCGACTGATGCTGACACGGAGGGGCGCCAGTACCCTGAGAGAGGAGGTACATTCACAAGCACCATGGGCAGAAACGGGGCGTGGTGGGGGGGGGGGTTCAGAACCCTGGCTGCTTGCAGATCTTCCATGGTGTCTTACCAGGGCTGACATCATTTGGTGTTAGTGTTGCTGTTCCAGTCTAATCCGCCAAATCCAGACACTTCATTGGACCCTTGGAACTGACCTCTGTCACCTTTTGTGGCTTTCTTGGTCATTTTCAGTCTGCAAATGATGTGTTTTATTGCAAAGGTCGCCCAACGATGGGAAGTTATTCTGTGGACTTCCCACACTCACCACCACCCACACACGCTTCTGGCTGGAACAGCCTCTTCAAAAACCCACTCAAGAAGATTTCTGACTCTGCCTCCTTCACCTCCTACTATCCCTCATGCCTTCAAAAAGCTGTTTAGTCCCTTAACGTGGCTGTGCCCAGAAAGGGAGCATCTTCCTGCCGGATGCTTCTGGGGCAATAATCAGGCCACACAGAACAGAGGGCGATATGCTGATTTGAAAAATTCAGGATCCCGCCAGGACCATTTCTGGATGTGATGCTCCTTCCCTCTCTTCACGGCGACCTCAGACCGGCCCAGTAGTACGCTCTCTGGATGGCAGCCTGGCCACACGGGGATCTCAGAACGTTACATTCCGGTTTGGCTCCCCGGTTCTCCTGCAGTGCTGATGGGATTCGAGATGGTGAGGACCACCTGGCTACGTGCACTGCTCACGGAGACGCTGCCGGTGCCAGCATGGGGCACGATGGGTCTCCGTGTGCTTCACAAAAGTGCCCTTTCCCCTCCGATCAAAGGTCTGGGTGTGGGGATGGGATACTGGGGTAGAGGGGAAGTCATAGCCACCACTAAAATGGGACACCCTGACTGTGGTGGCAGAGGGATGACCACAGCCTGGGAGGGACACCTCTGACCCCAGGAGTGACTGGGGAAGGGACGGATAGGTTCTAAAAATTTAACATAAATGTATTTAAGAGATGAAAATAAAAAACGAACATAAAAAGGCGTGATAAAATCTTGAGCCACAACCACGCTTAAGAAGTCATAAAACTGCTGGTTGAAAAGTGAGTTCACTCAAAGGACACTCCGGAGTGTCCTGGACATACATGTAAGGACCATATAAAAGTTGAGATGCTTGTTTGGTCTCGGGTCTTGGCCGCAGGTTGGAGCTACTAAGAAAAAGCACGTGGCCTCCCTTGTGGGGCACAGACTCTGCTAAGCACCTTGAGACAATTCAAAAGCACAGAAAGAACAAGTTAGTGCAGAGGCCTCTTAACACTCACACAGGACTCTGCTCTGTGATTGTGTTCCTTCAGCCCTCTCGGGAGGGCTCATTCATCCTGGACAGGTGTCAGCTTTAAAAAGACATCGATTCAATGTTTACTTACAGGTTAAGTTTTAGATGATTGTTATTACTCCGCTTGTTAAAAACATGGACAAAGGAAAGGGGTGATAATTCGGCCTTTAAGAAAAAAGAACAAATTCTAGATAAAGGAGAGCTCACTTCAGTTCCCTACATAAACAGTCCTGAATACAAGCTCTAATTACTTTTCTTCCATATAGTATAAATAAATTTAGAACTATATACATATGTATTTTTATACTGAATGTAAATATACATATATATGCATATATAGATACATACCTATATGCTTTAAATGATCATTGACTGAAATGTTATGTTTTTTCCAAATATTTTTAAGGGTTTCATTTATTTTATTTTTAGAGAGAGAGGAAGAGAGGAAGGGAGAGAGGGAGATAAACATCAATGTGAGAGAGAAGCATCAATGGGTTGCCTCTCCCACACCCCGACCAGGAACCAAATCCGAAACCCATGTGCTCGGGTCGGGAATTGAACCGCGACCTTTCACTCCAAGGACGGATGATGCCCAAGCAATTGAGCCACACCAGCCAGCACTTCTTCCAAACATTGTAAAGACACATCAATAATTACAGCTCTTTAACTTTATTCTCATTTTTAGACTAATCAGAATTTTAAATGATACATATTTTAAATGTCATATTGGAAAATAGAGCTGTGTGATTATTCTCAGAGAATAGGAAGGCACTAAAATATAATGGATTTTAAATCGTTCCTGTTTTTAAAAAGCAATCTGAAAACAGCTGTTTCAGAGTGTACTGCCCATGGTCATTACTATCTTTTTGGTCTTCACCTTATTTCATAAAATTACCTATACATAATTTTTGTCTGAAAACATTACCATAATCCCACCTCATCTCAAAGAAACCATGTAGTGCCCTGGCTGGTGTAGCTCAGTGGACTGAGTGCCCGCCTGTGAACCAAAGTCTTGCCAGTTCAATTCCCAGTCAGGGCATATGCCTGGGTTGTGGGCCAGGTTTCCACTAGGGGGTGCTCAAGAGTCAACCACACATTGATGTTTCTCTTCCTCTTTCTCCCTCCCTTCCCCTCTTTAAAAATAAATAGAATCTTAAAAAAAAAAAAGAAAAAGAAATCAGGTAGCACTGGGTCTTTTACTTCATTCCTTCTTGTTCCTGTTCTGTTCTTTGCTTTCTTTCTCTCACTCTTTTTGTTTCAGAGAAGTGAAGCTCTTCAAAAACCATAGGGAAAGATTTTTTTCTTGGAATAATAATCCTCCAGCTACTAAATAATTAGTATACCAATCACTAAAAAAGCCAAAATATCAAATAATGTTCAAAGATTTATAGGTTAAATGCCTTAAGAATTTCATAGGATTTTACTTATTTCTTTTGGGGGGACCATGGATTGTTTTTTAACCTGTTGTTTTTCATTTAAAAATATTTCTACACTTAATATTTAAGCTATCTGCTCTATCTCTTTTGAGAAGTTAAACAGGCATAGAGCTTCTGTTTCAATAGTTATCAAAGGCTATAAATACAGGTGTATAAACTACAAGTAAATGATAGATGTACAAAATTAAGAAAATTGAAAAATAATTTACTAAGATTGGGGGTGGACAGCACAAGGTTAAAAGTACCTAAAAAAACTGTTCTCTGTGCAGAGACTCGCAGCTTAAAGCAGTTTCTTCTCTGAAAAATACTGTTAACAACAATAAATTTTCCGATGGAATAGGTTCCCCTACAGCTCTAAATAAAGATTTGCAGATCTGTGAATACAATAGGTCACTAGGTCTTTTTAAAAATCATTTCTATAAATTCATGCCACAATTCATCTGCCCACTGAAGGTGAACTGCATTAACCACATAACTCACATTGTATCACCACCATTCCTGTGGGCAGAGATGTTGCATTGTAGTAAAAATGTCCACAACGTCTCAATACTTACAGTTCAGGGAACAAGCCGCGCCTTATATCTGATGAGCAGCTTCAATGGAGTTTAAGTTACTACTCAACTTTCAGCCACCCATTCAGATCACGTTTCCATTGTTTTGTGTTCCTGCTGAAATTGATGAACGATTCTGTGGCAAGGAAGCCTTTCTGATGAACTCCGAGGCATTTCAAGTCTCTCTGTTTTCATTTAGGGCAGTTTCTTCCGAAAGCTAATGAAGCAAACACGCTGAGGAGAAAAGGCTAGATTCCTTTGCATAACCCTCTTGTTTGAGGAGCCAGAGTTCCGTTCTCATTTCCACAACCAGAGGTGGATTCTGAGCTTCTCTCTTGAGCCACAGGATGCGTGCACACAACAGAATAAAAACTGGGTGTAGCAAAAGTCTCACATTCTCCTATCTGCCACAATGCCTTTTAGGAAGGACAGTTTTAGGTGCAAGAACAAGTTTTCAGGGCCCAGGAGTGCACAGGACCTATTCTAGGTGTAGAGGAGACGTCATTAAACATTTATGCTTGTTTACTTGCGCTATCTTAGACGGATTGGACAGCGATTGCTGGGTTTTTCTGGGTGCATGGGCACCATCACGACATTGCGAAAGTGCTAAATCATACAAGGCTTTGTCTTATACACAGTTCTTTCAAAAGTAGGTTGCAGAATTTAATCCAAAGAGTTGTATGCATATTTTTTTTAATTTGAATAATATTGGTGCATGGAAACTTTCCAAATATAAACTTTGGAAAGTTTATCAATTAACAATAAATGATTCCCTTTGTTCTTCTCCAACCCCCGACATAATTCTACACAGTACGCTTCTGTTAAGAGTTACTGGGTGCAGTCTCCCTCCCTGGAGCGCGCCCAGGCCTTTCCTGTCCCTCTTCCTGCCCCCAGGGGCACTGCCTTTACCTGTCTCTCTCTGAACTCCAAGGGCCCTTCCTTTGCCTCTGTAACTTGTTTCCTGAGCCCATTCTCCCCACCACTCACTTCTTCTACTGCTGTTCCTTTCTACATAAACTTTCTCTTTCAGTTTGAGTCACAGCTCTGAATTCCTTCCCAGCCAGAACTCAAGTACAGAGGCTGCTTAACCAAGGTCGTGTCTGACTCCACCAGTCCAACACCTGGAGCCAATTCCCCGCCAGTGTCTGCTGATTCCGGATCGTTCAGGTGGGGCAGAGTTCCAGAGATGCCCACCAAGGACCACCTAGAGACCCATCCCCAGCTAGGTACTAGCAGGGGTCCACTGTGACCCACCGACTCCTCACTTTGGGGAGACTTGGACGAGTTTTCTTGGAATTCCACACCTCCTTATTTTAAGAGGAGGGGCTGACTTTTTTTGAGCTGTTTTTTGAAATCCTCGAGGTGGAGCTAGAGGTCAAGGGTTGAGATAACTAAAGGCCAGAAAACAGTGGGTGGCTGGTTTTTAACTTTGGTTTTTCCATTGGAATGGCTTTCTGAGGGTCTGAACAAAACCTTTTGCTGGATAAACAAGAGTTTGACCTCCTTCAGCCCTGAGGATAAGGGCACTTCCTCCTCCAGCTTAGATCTCAGGTGTCCTTAGGCAACCCTGTTGCAGAACGTACCTGGTAGGGAGGGGGAACAATATACTATTATCAAAAGGACCCCCCACTTTTGCTCCAGGGGTTCCCCCCATACTAGGTTCATTTTGCCTGCCACCAGGGGAAAGATGTCGCTCAATGCCAGAGATTGGTGAAAAGGAGAGGAATTATTTATTTAAAAGTTATACGGACTTAGAGTAATGACTTCAAGTCTTCATTGAAATACTAAAGTCCTTTAGAATACCCACAGATGCACACAGTCCTTCCTTCTCCCTCTGCCCCAATCTGGGGTACCATATCTCAGGAAAAGAAGTAGAAGTCCGTGGTTTAGGCTCCCAGCACCATCAGCTGTGTCACCACCATGGTCTCCAGTTAATCCAAAGCCATGTGGCACCTTCTCATGGCCCACCATCAAGAGTCCTTTCACCCCTTTTCTTCCAGGCAAAGTCTCTCCTGCTTCCTAAGCCATGTGGCAAAAGGGAGGAACCCAAAGCTGCGTAGTCCCCTTCTCTGCCAATGCCTCATCGTCGTCCCAACCTAGTACGGCTGCCGTGCCTAGGTTTAAATCCCCATGCCAATCTTCCTCTGCATCCCCATTTCTGACTCATCCCACAATCAGTTACACCTGCCAGCATTCTTGTATCCTTCCAGCTTTTCTGGGCTGCCATAGTAAGTTCAGGCAGGCATGGCCCCATGGTGTGAAGCCAGTCATCTCCAAGCTCTCATGCAGGTGCTGTAACCAGGGGGAGTTGCCTCCCAGTTATATCCTGAGTGGAAGCCACTCCCATCCCCCTGGCTCAAAGTATGGCCACAGCTGTTTAACATATCCATGAAACCAGTTAAAGGTTATAGATATGTTAAATGACCACGCCAGAGGTTAGCTGCAAAGCTGTTGCTATGCAAAACAGCTCTCAATAGCCCTGCTCCATGTGTCCCATCCCCCAGCTCAGATTGGTGGGGGTGAGGATATCATATTTTTTTTCTAATATTTCCTGAACACCCTGAGTTCTGGGCCCCATTACAAATCCCTATTTGGGCCCCCCTTGGCTGCACTCTGTTACAACCCCTGTGGAAGGGTCACGGGACATAGCTCATGATGCACAGGAGCCCCATAGGGAATTGCAACTCGACTGTAATTAAATGACTGACTTGTCTGAGAATGCACACACAGAGGTTGGTTACCTAGCAATCATAGTCCTCACAGCTGTAGTAGACCGCCCAGGAGAGAAACGAGACATGTCAGAGGGTTTGAGATGACCCAGTGCAGTGGCAGGTGGTAGGCCCTTGGAGCTCAACCCACAAGCCTAATATCTCCATCACCCTGGTTGGAAAACTCCTCCTACAGCTCTGGACTCTAATAGTTGGGCTAGTGACTGGTTACCCTGCCTTTCATGTCCCCAAGAGCGCTGGTCCTTTTGGAAGCCTAGGAGAGGGGACAGTTCCTGATGAACTACCCCTGAGGCTTTCATGGAAGTTAATAATGAAAAGATTAATGTTCAGTCAGTTGGAAGATTAGTTTCCTCTTGTGGAGTTTCCTTTAACACCATTATTTTCCCAGTTGGTTCAGTATCTGATTCATTTAGTTCTAAATATGTTTCACCCCTCTGGAAACAGGATATGTGGGCATCACTGATGTCACGAAAATCGCATCCTATCAGGTAGTGGGGATGGCTGGCGTGGGGGGGGAGTAGTGGGGAAAATGGAGACAACTGTACTTGAACAACAGTTTAAAAAAAGTTAAAAAAATATCTCATCCTATCAGGTCATATTGCCCCATAACATTTTCTGGTTGGAAGGGAAGTGGCTCTGATAAACACGGACATTGGCTGATTAGATATCCTTGCCATCTGGGTGGAAACTTTGCTCCGAGGGAGAAGGCAACTTCGTAGGATGGGGTTAAGAACAGATAGAGAAGCCCTAATAATTAGAAGGACCTTCGTGGCTTCCCCTTTGCTGATAAAGTCAATTGCTCCTAAATGGTTAGTAAGAAGGAGAAACCCCTTCCCAGGGTCCCTGGAGCAGCCCTGTGTGTGGTTCTAAATCCCACTTTGGGCTTCCACAGCCGCTCTGCGGGTGGCTGGCTTTCTACAACAGACTCCTCTGCAGGGGCTGCCTGCAGGCCCTGCTTAGCAATTCAGTTATTTTGCTCCCAGAAACCAGTTCTGCAGGAAGTCAGGGCAATTTTTAGGTAGATTCTTTAATTCTGTCCTAGTCTAAGGAATGTGTACAATCACCAGGTCCCCTCTGCCCGAGAGCAGCCTTCCTGGTTTTCTGTTTTGAGGGTAGTTTCCCCCATGCTCCTCCTCAAAGCCTCTAATTTCCCATCAAGATAAGCTTCCCATTTGTTCAGTTTATTTTTAGAGCTGCCCCTTCCTGACTTTGCAGGCAAAAATTGACTTAGATATCAAAAGGGCTCTGTTTTGGCCTTGTGGGGTTGGTATCACTTCTAGTTAAATCTCCCCATTTCTGTAAGTACTTGCAAATAAAGGCTTCCTACTAAGTGTACACCTGCAGGAGTATTAACGGGAGCTGGGAGTGTCTGACCTCGGAGGCCTGATTTCCAGTGTTCTTACGTAAAAGACATAAGAAGCAAATTAAATCCATGGTATTGGATTTCTCTTGTTTCAGACATTTGGGGACAATTAGAAAGCTTTGAATATGAAATGAAAGTATAGCATATTTAGAAACTTATTTTAAATGAGATAATATGTTGGCTGTGTAGGAAAATCCTCTTATTTTTTTAAGATGCATACCAAAGTTCAAATAAAGGCCAAATAAAGGTATTTTCTGACACAGATAAACTGAAAGTCTGTTGCTACTAGATCATCATATTTAATAGGGGGAAAAAATGACTCCAGAGGACAGGTATGAGATGCAAGGAGCAACATAAAGCAATGAGAATAATACCCACAGTGGTTTAAAAAGAGAAAAATCAGATAGATTTAACATACAGTAGTAACAGGTGGGGGATATAAATTAGAAAGAAGGCAGAGTTCTGTGGGTCTCGGGCCTCACAACTTCACCCGTGTTTCACGGAACAGAGGAGCCACACTGGCCGGGGGCTCGAACAGCACACAGACGTGCAGGCCCAGCCTAGATCGACCCACCAGCACCCTCATTTTAACAAGGTCCTTGATCATTTTGTAGGGACCTTAACTTCAAGAATTGTTAAAGTCGGGAAGGGGGTAGAGAGATTGTTAGCTGTACACTTTGAAGTGAAGTTTGTGTGTAGAAATAACTGATGCCACCTAGCCAACTGAAGAATAGAAATTAGATCTAATTTCCAAACCAGAGGAGGGAGAGAAATGAAAAGAATAATTCACTCAGTGCCGCTCAGTCCCTCTGGTCTGTGATGACATCCGCGGCTCCTCCCCGCATGGTGAAAGTCTGACAGGCTTTCTCAGAACTACGTCCACTCCCTGTGTCCCTTCGTGTCCACCCATTGATCTGAGGGGGACAAAAAAAAACCAGTAATAAACATTGTGGCTGATTTATGAATTCTACTTCTGGTGGCCAGTATGGATTAATGTTGGACTCCGTCCTTCATTTTGTAGTTGCTTTGTTTGGCTAAGCTGTCTGATATTTACTCATATGTTGGATAACCTTTTTAGTTTGGGGTGGGAGGAGAGGTTGGAGAACTTCATTTTAACTGACAATTCCAAAAAAGCTCTTGGATAATCCTCATGTTATGTATGTCTTAGTTATCTCTTGAGTAACAAATTCCCTCAGGATTTAGAAGCTTTTAAGAGAGCATTTATGTCACAGTGTCTGAGGGTCAGGCTCAGGGTCCTTCATCAGGCTGCCATCAAGATGTCCTCTAGGGCTGCAGTCGTCTGTGTGGAGCTGAAGGACGCACTTCCAAGGTCAGCGCCTGGCTGCTGCCAGACCTCAGGGCCCAGGGGCTGCTGGACCAAGGGCCTGGGTTCCTTGTCCCTCCGTAGGGCTGCTGACGCCGTGGCAGCTTGTCTCCCCCGTGGGGAGTGGTTCGAGAGACTCAGAGAGGCACTATTTTTCACCTGAGCAACCTGAACATTGAAGTGACCTGTCATTTCTGGCTCACTCAGTATTTTAGAGGTGAGTCACTAAGTCTAGCACACACTCACAGGTAGAGAAAGTAGGCATTACCTCTTGAAGAAAAGAATACTAAAGCATTGGTCGATACACTTTTTTATTTTAAGTCCTCATCCAAGGATATGTTTTTTATTGATTTCAAGAGAGAGGAAGAAAGAGAGGGAGGGAAACATTGATGGGAGAAACATCGATGAGTTGCCTCTCACACACACCCCAGCCAGGGATTGAACCCACAACCTAGGTATGTGCCTTGACCAGGAATCGAACCAGCGACGTTTCAGTTGCAGGACAATGTTCCAACCAACTGAGCTACCAGGCCAGGGCCATGGATATTTCTCCAGCATATGTGAAAAACTGTGATATAGGAAAGTGACTAGATATTCTGAGAATAAAAATGAGGATGCAGCTATTCTAATGTGAGGATTATAAATCCAAAAATGGTAGATAGTTTAATCAATATATTTTTAATCAATATATTTTTTCAATAATTTTATTTTCTAATTACAAAAGAGCTTCATGTTCATTATAATGGAAAGTACAAGGAAATTTGAATATGACGTAAGTTTATATTTTGACAATGGCAAATAACTACTCTCTGTCTTCTGACCATTTTGCTACCTTTCCTTCCAAACATGATTATATATACATATTTTCACAGGCATATAGGTGTGTTGGGAAGTCACCTCACCCATTCCATACCCTATTTCTTTCCAAAGGTTTATGGTTCTGCGCACTTTCACACCTAAAACTTTCCTACTCCTTGAAGTAGAACAATAATTTAACCATAAGTCTGAGAAGCACAAGATTTTTTTAAAAGAAATGATTAATTTTCAATGGCATTGTTTTCCTTGAAAAGATAAATACATATGAGCTGATGCGTGATTTGGGCTGACTTCTTTTTTTTAAAAAAGTGGGTTGAAATGGCAGCTACTCTTATATATTTCATACCAGTTTGGGTTTAATTAAGACAGGCCTGTCAGAAAAAGAAAGCCAGAAAAAATTGCCAAAGATAATGCCTCATCACCAGCTCTCAGAAGTACACTCAGGGCGGTGCTGACCTTCTGGAGCGCCCGGGACGGCCCAGCCCTGGACCCATCTCGGTTGTGCTTTGCTTGTTGTTCTGACATTTCCTGGCATCGGTCTCGAGAAGAGGGATTTTTTTTTGAGTCATTTTTTTTTGTATTTAAAGTGAATCCATTTCAGTTTTGAAAGAAAATCACTTTAGAGCAGCTATTGTAATCAAGACACGTGAATGCTTGAGTAGGAGTCATTGAAAATGTACACATTGTCCAACAACATGATAGGTTTCTATCATGCCTCCATGTGCTTACATGTGGGCCAGCAGATACATATACACGTACATACCCACACACATACGTACAGTGGCCTATTGTTTTGATTACTGCTATTGTTCTTGTTTGTTTTCTGATTTGGAGAAGAGAAAGAGAAAATAAGCCTATTTTACGGAGGATAACGTATGCTAGGAGTTCTAGTGAGTTGCCTGGAGCAGCGGCCTCAAGTGCAACAGTGGCTCACACTTCATTTCAGAGTCTTTTTCCCCCACATACCGTGGGCTGGGAAGTGGCTCCATAAAGCCACCAGGGCCCAGGTTCTGAAACCTTCTGCACCAGCATCCTCACTGTGCAGCTTCCACCCTCAGATTCACCACAGGTGGCGAGACTTCCTTATGATTACTGCACTCCAGACAGGACAATGAAGGAAAAGAGAAAAACGAAAGATTCCTTGTCAGTTCCAGAGCTCTTAAAGAACTTCCCCAAAGCTCACTCAACAGAGTCTGCTCACAGCATTCGCCTTCCCCGTAAACAAAGGAGGCAAGAAAATACTACACTGGGGAGGGACACATTGCTGCTCCCAATGATACAGAGATTCTTAAAATAATCGAAAAGTAGAGAAAAGATATTGAGTGGGCATGTAGATCATAGAGCGAAAAATCTGATTTTAAGCCAAATAACCAAAGGTTAGGGAGAGTGAGTACGAACATCCTTTAAGTGCCATCATTTGTAATAGAAGCTTGACAGCTATAACTGTCACGTAAAACTCCATCTGCTCAAGTATTGAGGTTAACTGTAAATTATGTGAACATTATAATAGCAAACATGTTAAAAGCTTAATCTGTTGTACATATGGGGATGACAACTCAGGACTGTTTCATTGCAATCTGATAAATACATACTGTGTGTGTTCTTAATATCTGAAACACCCAGCCTGCTCGAAATGAGGCTGGCTCTGTAACTGCCAACTGGTTTCTGGAAAAGGATGACGAGTAGAGGGTGATCCCTGAAGAGGCAGTGAAATCACAAGGCCATTTTGTATTTACGTAAGATTTTAAGCAAAAACAAGGAAAAACTTCTTATCTGCATGTTATAATTTAAAAACACAACCCTTCTGTGAGATGGATAGGTTTTCTTATTTTCTTGTCTCTGATCAGGAAAACAATTTACTCTTGAATCATTAAATAATTTGCTAAACACCATGAAGTATGTTTGTGGTCTAGCCGGTTCTTTAATATAGATCATCTTGCAACTCCATGATTCATTCTCACAAGAGGTGCTAAAACTCAAATCATTCTCTCTAAGAAAAGGACATTCAAGACAAAATCAGGTACCTGAATTCGTGGCTCCAACGGAATGGTAGCCTGGAGCTACGGGAGAGGCAGGCTGCGCGGACTTGAGTCACATGACTCTCAGTCTGAACCACGGCTCAGGACTTGCGTGCAGTCAGCACAGACAAGGGGTGTCAGTTGCAAAGGACGTACCAGCACTCAAACAGGAAATGACTGGGACAATGTTATGATCTGGATCGCATTTTCACTGTAAAATGAAGGTCTCTGCAAAGAGAGCCTTTGTTGTATAAGTAAAAATTTAATTTGATAGAAAAACCTGATTGAAATTTAATTATACCAGTTATAAAAGACAACTGCTGTCATGCATTTTCCAGGGTGAATGTGGCTGAAGAAAAACAGCCACGTTTGTCAGTGGGACTGAAAAGTTCAGCTTTTATAAGGCCATGCTTGTTGCCAGACGGCTCTCAAAAGACAGCATGGATGACTAATTATTTGGTTACCTCTTTTAATAGGCTGAATACAAACTCCTAACATCTGTTCTTGTCTGAAACTATAGAACCCGGCTATCCATCACTTCATTTTGTTGTTCAGAACGCAAACAGGCCTAACATAATTAATCAAGAAAATGACTCATCAGTGGCCATGAATCGGTCATGGCCTGCCACTGTTAAAATGCAAACACAGTCCGCACTCAGGCCTCGGCGGGAGGGACACTGCGTCATCACTTTGTTACACCAGGTCTTACCACGAATGCTTGACAAATACTATAAACAATTTTATACAGTACTTTATTTTCTGTGTGAGGGGAACTTGGAAAGACTATAGAGAAAACTACGATAATGATTCAAAGGGGTAGAAAAGGCAGATAAATGACTTAAGGTTGAAATATTTATTTAGTTTTAAGCAGAAAAGTTCCAAGAGTACCTAATTGTACACAGTATCTTCAACTACATTGTATAATCATTGATTTTGACCATATAGTATAATCTTCAGTGAACTATGCATAACATGATACATTTAAAATATACATATGTAGAAAACTCTTCACTACAGAGCTATTAATGGGAATAGTTGCCAAGAGAATCTGGAAAATTTCCTCAACTCACCTTATAAAGAGAGCAGATATTCAACAAAGTAGAGCTTGTCAGGTGGATGGTTAAGTTTGCATTGTGACCCTTGTGTAGGGTGCCTGGGGCACAGTGACTGAAGTGGTTGGAACCACAGTGTAAATGACCCTTGTTATGCTGGAAACAATGCAAAGAGTGGAAAGTACTTTTAAACTAGATAATGGCATGATTAATTTTATTGTAGGACAGTAACTTCAACAGAACCTTAGTCATTCTGTGACATCTAGGATTTGTTAAATTTATTGTTATTTGTCTGGGGTCTCAACAAAATACCAGATTCTGTCTAAGTCAAAAATTCTACCCATATTGGCAGAACTGTTGAAGCTAACCCCACCGAGTTCGTATGGATGCATCCAAGCTCTTGCCCATGCTTGCACGATAACACCTGATACTGAAGAAGTCTTTTTTATTAAATGGAGTGGTGTGACATTGCTTAATGAGCATATGCCTGTTTTGAGGGTACATGTCCATGAGACATGAACTGTGTATTACACTGTGTGCCCACCACCCAGGTCACATCATCTCACATATTTACTCTTTCTTACCCCTCCATCTCCCTTCCCTCTGGTAATCGCAAGACTGTTGCCTGTGTCTATGAGTTTTTGTTTGTTTGTTTTCTTGTTTATTCATTTGTTGCTTTCAGTTTTATATCCCACATATGAGTGAAATCATATGGTCCTTACATTTTCTGTCTGACTTATTTTGCTTAGCATGATATTCTCAAGGTCCACCCATGTGGTTGCAAATGGCAATATGTCATCTTTCCTTATGGCTGAGTTCCATAGCTTATATGACCCTGTCTTCTTTATCTGGTCATCTATCAAAAAACACCTTGGTCATTTCCATGTCTTGGCTACTGTGAATGATGCTGCAATGAACAAAGGGGTGCATATACTTTTTTTGAATAAATGTTTTCAGATTGTTCATATGTCAAGGGCCCATACACTGAAACCTACAAAGCATTTAACCAAGGAAATACAAGACCTGTACTCAGAAAATTACAGGACATTGAAGAAAATTGAAAAAGATAAAAATAAGTGGAAGCATATATTGTGTTAAGGGATTGGAAGAATTAACATCATTAAAATGTCCATAGTACACAAAGCAATCTATAGAATCAATGCAATTTCTATTAAAATTCCAATGGCACATTTTAAATATTCTAGAGCAAATATTCTAAAAATTTGTATGGAACCAAAAAGACCCTGAATAGCCACAGAAATCTTGAGAAAGAAGGACAGAGTTGGAGGTACCATAATACCTGATATGAAACTATACTACAAGGCCACTGTAATCACAACGGCCTGGTACTGGCATAAGAACAGGCACACAGATCAATGGAACAGAACATAGAGCCCAGAAATCCACCCACACCTATATGGTCAATTAACATTTGACAATGTAATGAGGAGCATGCAATGGAGTAAAGGCAGTCTCTTCAATAAATGGTGTTCAAAAAATTTGACAGGTACATGCAAAAAAATGAAACTAGACCGCCAACTTACACCACACACAAGAATAAACTCAAAATGGATAAAAGACTTAAATGTAAGTCATGAAACCATAAAAATCCTAGAAGAAAACATAGGTGGTAAAATCTCAGATATCTCTTGTAGCAATATTTTTGCTGATATATGTCCTAGGGCCAGGAAAACAAAGGAAAAAATAAACAAATGAAACTACATCAGACTAAAAAGCATCTGCACAGCAAAAGAAAATGAACATCAACAAAATGAAAAGACAACCCACTCTATGGAAGAACATATTTTCCAATGATACATCTGTTAAGGGGTTAATTTCCAAAATATATAAAGAACTTATACAACTCAACACCAGCAAGGTAAATAATACAATTTAAAAAATGGGCAAAGGATCAGACGAGACCCTTCTTCCAAGAGGACATACAGATGGCCAATAGACATAAGAAAAGATGCTCAACATCACTAATCATCAGGAAAAGGCAAATTAAAACCACAATGAGATACCACCTTGCAACTGGCAAAATGGCTATCATTAATAAATCAACAAAAAACAGGTGCTAGTGAGGATGTGGAGAAAAGGGAACCCTAGTGCACTGTTGGTGGGAATGCAGACTGGTGCAGCCACTGTGGAAAACAGTATGGAGTTTCCTTTAAAAATTAAAAATGGAACTGCTTTTTGACCCAATGATCCCACTTCTGAGAATGTATCCTAAGAATCCTGAAACACTAATTCAAGGAAATATATGCACCCCTATGTTTCTTGCAGCATTATTTATAACAGCCAAGATCTGGAAATAGTCTAAGTGCCCATCAGCTGATGAGGGTAAAAAAAAAGTCACGACACAATCATACCTTTCACAGCAGCATGGATGGACCTGGAGATTATTATGCTGAGGGAAATAAGCCAGACCAAGAAAGACAAATACTTTAATAATCTCACTTATATGTTGGAATCTAGAGAACAAAATAAGCTGATGAATAAAATAGAAACAGAGGCATGGATATATGGAACAGGCTGACAACTGTCAGAAGTGAGGGGTGACTGGATGAAAAAAAGTGAATGGATTAGCTAAAAAATATATATACATAACCCATGGACACAGACAACGGTGTGGTGATAGCCAGAGGGAAAGGGGGGGGGGGGCGGCCAGGGGAGGTGATGTAAGGGGCCGGGGGATGGAGATACAAAGAGACTTCACTTGGGGCAATGGGCACATGACACAGTGTGTAGATGATATTCTCTTACTTGTACATTTGAAATCTGTTTGGTTTTGTGAAACAATATCACCCCCAATAAATGCAATGAAAAAAGACACAATGAAATGAAAAGATATTTTGTATTCATGAATTGGAAGAATCAACGTAGTTAAAACATCTGTATTACAAAGCAATACACAGATTTGATGCAAATTTCATTGAAATGCCAATGACATTTTTTAAATAAATAGAACCAAAAAATCATCAGACTTGTATAGAACCACCAAAAAAAAAAAAAAAAGAAAAAAACCTGAATAGCCAAAGCAATCTTGAGGGGGGGAAAGAGCCAAAAGTATCACATTCCCTGACTTCAAATTATACTATAAAGCAACAATAATCAAAACAGCATCATATTGGTAGCAAAACAGACACACAGAACAATCAAACAGGATTAAGAGCTCAGAAATAGCCAAAAACATAGAATAGAGAAAAGAAAGCCTTTTTAATAAATGGTGCTGGGAAAATTGGAAAACCACAGGCAAAAGACCAAAACTAGGAATAAGACTTTTCTTGAAGTACTCATAGACAGGGACTCGTCCCTTGCAGTAGTCCCTGTGTTATTTGTTCTCTAAGTCTACCTGAAAGAGGTTCTGCTTTCTTTAGAAATCATCTCCATTTAGGTAGTCAACAGCTGTTCACCTTTACTTGGAAGCATCAACAAGTATAGACTTGTCATGGCCCAGAGGTTTAATAAAGCTTTGTCTTTTCACAGGTTTCTAAACAGGATCTCAAGGATCTCAAATTTCCTAATATTCTACCCTCACACAATATGTGGATTATCTACTGCAAAATTCTAAAGACAGAAATAAAGCTCCATTATAATATTGTATGTCAACTGTAATTGAAAAATCAATCAATCAATCAATCAATAGGGAAAAATAGCTCTAAAACTTACCTTCCAAAAAAGAACCACAAAGTGTCAAGAAAAATAAAACCCTATGATTTGTCACCTTACCTGAGGCATGAGATGACTCAGGGACACAAGTCTCTCACCTATAATTTACCATAAAGTCATTGAGAGATTTCCAAGGCAGATACCTAGAAGACAATTCTGGAGAATCTAGTTTTCAGATATTGGGTTCCCACCTTCTCTGAAATAACGTTCTCTCTTTATGTCCCCAATGTGGGGCTGCATTTCGCAAACTGAGGTTAGCTCCAACAACTCCCTGCTCCAGATTTGCCTGCCTCAGAGACCTTTCTCTCTGTGCATCCATAAACCACGTGGTCAGGCTTAGATCTGGTTACAGTCTTTCTCTAACCCATTAACAAAGGCTAACCCATCCTTCCTTGAGGTTATAGAAGCTGCTAGAAAACACATAAAGGCTTCTGGTAGCATAATTTTGAGGTCTTTCATGAATCTAGTGATCTTCTGACTGAATAAACTTTGTATCTTAGTGAAAAATACTTATTTCACTACAAGCTGACTCATATTTCATGAATATTGTCATGTTCTCCTTTATAAGTTACTATTTATCACAATAGCACATAAACATCACCTCTCTCCTTCTCTTATCAAAAGAAGGAGAAACAAACTGCTGCTTAGCGTGTCTGTCTCAGAACTGTCCGTGCCCCTTGTGCACTTACTAGAAACACCTTGGGAAAATCTAGATTTGATGCAGCTCATGGATGGATTATACAACTAATGGCAGAAATGAGGAATTCTGGTCTGGCTATTACAGATCTCCCTTAATCCTCAGAATATAATTCCATAATGAGGAGCAAATCAGTTCAAAGGACAAAACTGATTGCCTTCACCAGAAGTTTCCAATGGGCCAGAGAAAGAAAGTTGATTTATAAACAAACTGTAGATATGTGTCTCAGTGTCCGTGACATTGAGATGCCTAGGAAATAGTGAGCCTGCCAGGTCAAATGGTGGACAAGTCAAAGAGCCTCTAGACAAGCTACTGCTGTGAAAGACAGCTTCTATTACAAAGGTACTTTCTAGTCATTAAAAACTGGCTGATCTCAAGACTAAGGGGAATATCCTGGCTCAACGTTACACTATCCAGGCCATCCTTGCAAATGGAATTGCAACATTCCCCCACACCAAGTCTTCGGAGAGTTCAAAGAAAGCATTATAAAATGCACAGTTCCGCCTCAACATCAGATAAAAATATCGTAAGTGACCTGGTTGAAAACTACATTAAAAGAGTCCCCAGCAGCCGCAGGACAGAAACCCAACTGTGGCCGAGGAAGTCATCCGGAACCTGGCTGAGATCCTACCTGAGATACTCACACCGCAGCGGAACAAATTGGCCATTGTTCTAAAGCAGCACTGACAGTCAGCTTTAAACAAAAGCAGTCGTGGATTCTGCCTTTTGTGCCAGCCTCACCTGCCAACAGCACAATTCCAGCAAAGTGGTCAAGGTGGGGAAGGGACAGTCGTCAAACCTGGAGGACCCACATCAATATCTTCAAATGAACTCTGTGCTAGTGCCCACTTGCAATGGAATATCAACGTTCTTTGGTTGTTGTCTGCTTATTTTTAGGATGGGTCAAGCCCTTCCCTCTTGAAGAGCTACATCTCTGGCAATAGCAAAAATGCTACTCAAATTTATGGCTTATGCTTAGGAAATTCTAACCCTCTTTAGACTTACTGTCATTAATCAATTCTACAAAGTACTACCACTTACTCAAATATTCTGCTTTCTATGCCAGGGATTGACAAAACAATGACCTAAGGGACAAATCTAGTCTGCCAACCATTTTTGTAGATAAAGTTTTATTAGAACAAATTCATTTCATATTGTTTATGGTAGCATTTATGCTACAGCAGCAGATTTGAGTCGTCATAAGAGAGACCACAGGGCCCACAAACCTAAATTATTTATTATCTGACTCTTTACAGAAAATGTTTGCTGATTCCAGGTCTATACTATCCTCGACCTTCAGGCAAATGGAAGGAATACACATATGAAACCAAGCCAAACTTTCCAAAAACAGTTAAAACTGTACAGACCCAGAGTTCTGGACAAGATGGAAGAATAGGCAGAAATGCTTTGCTTTCTCACACAACCAAAAGAAGGACAACAACAAATTTAAAAACAAAAAACAATCAGAAGTGCCAGAAAATTTAACTGTATGAAAGTCCGACAACCAAGGAGCTAAAGAAGAAGCATTCATCCAGACCAGTGAGCCAAGACCAAAAAGAAAAAGAGGCCCAAATGAGAAAACAGCTCAAAGCTCCAGAAAAAAATACAACTAAGTGATGAAGAGACAGTCAACCTATCAGATGCACAGTTCAAAACACTGGTAATCAGGATACTCACAGAAATGGATAAGTATGGTGGCAAAACAGAGGAAGAAGTGAAGACTATGCAAAGTGAAATAAAGGAAAATGTACCGGCAACCAACAGTGAAGGGAAGGAAACTGGAACTCAAATCAATGGTGTGGACCAGAAGAAAGAAAGAAACATTCAACCAGAACAGAATGAAGAAATAAGAATTCCAAAAAATGAGGAGAGGTTTAGAAACCTCCAGGATAACTTCAAATATTCCAACATCCGAATCGTAGGAATTCCAGAAGGAGAACAAGAGCAAGAAAATGAAAACTTACCTGAAAAAATAATGAAGAAGAATGTCCCTAATATGGCAAAGGAAATAGACTTCCAGGAAGTCCAGGAAGCTCAGAGAGTCCCCAAAAAATTGGACCCAAGGGGGAACACACCAAGACATATCATGATTACATTACTCAAGATTAAAGAGAAGGAGGGAATCTTAAAAGCAGCAAGAGAAAAGGAGAGTTAACTATAAAGGAGTTCCCATTAGACCGTCAGCTGATTTCTCAAAAGAAATCTTACAGGCAAGAAGGGGCTGGAAAGAAGCATTCAAAGTCATGAAAGGCAAGGACCTACATCCAAGATTACTCAGTCCAGCAAAGCTATCATTTAGAATGGGAGGGCAGATAAAGTGCTTCCCAGATAAGGCCAAGTTAAAGGAGTTCGTCATCACCAAGCCCTTATTATATGAAATGTTAATGGGACTTCTCTAAGAAAAAGAAGAAGATCAAAACTATGAACAATAAAATGACAACAAACACAACTATCAAAAACCAAACCTAAAAAAAAAAAAACCCTAAGCAAACAACTAGAACAGGGACAGAATCACAAAAATGGAGATCACATGGAGGATTATCAGTGGGGAGAGAGAGGGGGGAGAATGAGAGAGAAGGTATAGGAAATAAAAGGCATAAATGGTAGGTAGAAAATAGACAGGGGGAGGGTAAGAACAGTATAGGAAATGGAGGTGCCAAAGAACTTATATGCACGACCCATGGACATGAACTAAGGGGGTGGGAATGCTGGAAGGTTGGGGTGGCAGTGCAGGGAGGAGGAGAATAAAGGGGAGAAAAATTGAGACAACTGTAATAGCATAATCAATAAAATACACTTTTTAAAAAAGAACTGTACAGACCTATTGGAATGTCCATAGCTATAGTTACAAAGAGATCAGACCATTTGGCAGTTAATTGGCTTTCTGTAAGTTAGAAAAGGTCAACTCATAAATCCAGTAATACCACTTATGATTTTTGCTGAACTTTGCTGCAAGAAGATGTGGTCAAATAGTGCCAGAAATTCACATGTAACACACAGTCTTATCAAAATATACAGACTTTTCCTCAACATCAAACAAATCAACCTTTGCATGAACTAAAACCTGGAAACTTGGTTTTCTGGACTTCATGTCAAGATAAAAACAGCCTTTGAACCCTTTGAACAGAACCTTATCGGGTACTCTGAACAACTGTCACAGGGGCAAATCTTCAAGACTTTGGTTTGCAGATCAGTAAATTCCAATTAAGGATCATCCTTGGATCCTTACAAGGCTAAGTAGAGAGCTCAACCTTAGGGAAAAGAAACAATGCTTTATATTTTGAAAAGATCATGCACGCTGTTGGCTGGGAAATAACTTGGAGGGAGGAACAGGTGGAAAAATGAAACTTATTAAACGGCTGCTGCAACTGCCCAGGTGAGAGATAGTTACTTACGTCTGGGATCAGTCACTGTCCACTGCATTCGAGGTAGGAGGACGCATAGACTCAGAAATATAATTAGGAAATTTTCAAGCTAAGTATCATGGGAAGGAAAACTGGAAAAAACAAACAGAGGAGCTACATTCTGAATCAAAAGCAAAATTTTTTTCACATCCTTCTACTCCAGGCCCCAAAGTCACAAAGCCCAGATATTTGAAAGGACAAGTTCTATCAAATTACTGATGAAAAAATAACCTTTATTATCTACACACTACTGAGAAGAAATACAAAGGAGAAAGAACTAATGATTTCATGTTATAAAGGTCCTATAACATCGCTGTGAAAGCTGAACAAGGACTGTTCAATAAAAGAAGTAGATAGCTCAGTGCTATTCCTTAAGCCATGTATAAATCAGACATAACATTATCAGATAGATTTCTGAAGATTATTTTTAAAACCACATCATGTCCTAGTTGTGTTTATTCAAGGTATCTAAGAATATCTAATTTAATTTATCACCTAAAAAGAGTAAAGGAGAAAAGTTTATATGATCTTCTCAAAAGTTTTCACACATTAGCCCTGGCTGGCGTAGCTCAGTGGATTGAGCGCGGGCTGTGAACCAAAGTGTCGCAGGTTTGATTCCCAGCCAGAGTACATGCCTGGGTTGCAGGCCATAACCCTCAGCAACCGCACATTGATGTTTCTCTCTCTCTCTCTATCTCCCTCCCTTCTCTATCTCCCTCCCTTCTCTTTCTAAAAATAAATAAATAAACAAACAAACAAACAAACAAATAAATAAAATCTTTAAAAAAAAGTTTTCACACATTTATTTTTTTGCTAAGATTTATCCAATAATGACATTAGGCCACAAAAGTATCTAAATACTTTCAAAAGAGATTTCAGGAGCAGCTTTTCCCTGTTATATGGTTAACATGTGAATACACGTTGATAGATAAAATTCAAAAGACAGAATATGATGTGAGCATGAGATGGTTGAAATAGAACTTCAAGTACTGTCTTGTGCAGTGGACCCCGGAACCCCGAAGGGTGCCCAAACCGACCAGCACCAAACCATGAAGCGTTGCCTCCTGTGGGCGGCTGTGGCTCACAGAAGCTCTAGTGAGAAGTGCCGAGTGCTGACACTTTTTTTCTCCTCAAAATGTGCCAAGTACATGGTTCGAAGAGTTGTTAAGCCTACAACTACTGAGGTACGACTGTGTATCACTTTCCTACCTCCCACAGACTGGAATGTGGGCTTGCAACTTCACACAAGACAGAAATAAATAAATGTTGGTTACTCAGTGTGTTCCATCAGTGAAATAAGCCCTGTAGGTCACAAACTAATCTACAAAAACATTGAAGATGTTTAAATGTGCCAGTTGCTGAACCATTTATCTCTACTTCAAATCTCATTACCAACGCATCTGAAGAAAAATCTTCAGATGAAGATATTAAAATTGGCCCTGGCTGGTGTGGCTCAGTAGGCGGAGCACAGCCTGCCAACGGAAGGGTCGCCGGTGAGGTCCCCGGTCAGGGCACATGGCTGGGTTGCGGGCCTGCCTGGTTCCTGGTTGGTGATGTAAAAAGCAACCAATGGATATTTCTCTCGCACATCATTATTTCTCTCCCTCTCTTTCTCCCTCCTTTTCCCTCTTCTAAAAAAAAGATATTAAAACTTTTATGATTACCTACCTGGCAGGGGAGACACCATGACTGCAAAGGTGGTTGTCCCAGAACGAGGCTCATCCGTGGCACTCGGCATGTGCCGACCCCGGCGATTTCCCCAAATGCGGGGAACTCAGTGCAGAGTCTGTGGCAGTGGGGATCTGCGCTTGTGCTCTCGCCTGAAACAGGTTTATGAAAACATTGTCAAGATAAACCTGATCTATCATTCTCATGTCAGTTTTACTTGATGGCTCAGAGAAATTAAATAACTTGAGTAAGATCACAATATATAGTATTTCCTAGATTTAAATTCTTACATGCTCTGCTCCAACGCCTATGGTTTAATTACCACCCTTTATTGCATCCCTTTCTTACTATGGACTTAAATATAACATTAGTAGGAATTTTTAAATCAAAACTTGATCATTTTAATATATTCCCCCTTTTGTCAGGAATTTTTATCTTTCATAAACAGTACACCAGAGGAAAAAGTTTCAGAAGCAGTGGCTTAGGTAATTTTACTTTACAAATATAAGGAATTTAAATACTGAAACCTAGCCAATTGGCTCTGTGCAGAATAGACAGTTAATGTTTATGACTTTTTCTCCATCATTTTTCCATTTTTAGATTTAGTATAGATGACTTCTCATTGCACAGAGAATGGGCACTTCCATTTATTGGCCCATAAGTACAAGGCATTGTGTTACATATACATAAATAGATATTTTATATAAGTTTTATGGGCGGCTATCTAGTAAGTGTTACTTTCCTTTTACAGAAAAGAAACTGAGGTTTTCGGAAGTGAAGAAACTGACCAAAGAAAAAGTGAAGCATTGAACAGTACGTATATGGAAGTACTGAAACTTTAAAATTATATGTTACTTGGATAAAAGTAAAAAATGTTTAGTTCAAATAGAGAGTATTTCCTTACATTTTCCCAAAGGAAAGTAAGCCATTATTCCAACCATCCACTTCAGAGAACATCGTTAAAACTATTAAAATTTTCCAATAATAAACAATTTATTGAAAATTAGTGCTATAAAACTACATTTTAAACTTTTATGTAAACTTTACTACAACAGAACAAAGATAGGCATTGCACAAATGATAAATAAAATACACAACCATTCCCAGAAATATTCACATATATTTATAAACATACTCGATGCCTTGTACTTTTCTAACCATCAGAAAGCTTTAAAATATGCAAAACCTTTGTCTAGCATCTAGGTTGTAGATCACATGTGAGGTCACTTAATATACTAAAATGATATAATCTTGCCAACAAGCCTGTGAAGTTACAACTGTTATTCCTGTTTTACAAAGGATCAGTGTAGAAAGATTAAGCATTTTGCCCAAGGATGTCCGGCTAAACAAAACTGAGATGTAAATGAAGCAAACCAATTTTTAAAAATCAACCTTAAAAAAATAAACAAATAAAAAAGAAAAAAAAAACAAAGAACAAAACCTCCAAAATTAACATTAAAATTATACAATTCGAAAACAAAGAAGTGTGGTCTATTGTCGACAACATGCAAGATTTCATTGTACGGGCTTAGACTTAATTTCCATCTCATCTTGGATTAGTATCCTTCAGTGGAATATTGTCTTTCCAAGTGTGACATCTGTAAAACAGGAAGCCAGTTCTGACCAGGCAGGTGTGGGCAGTATCAAAGGCGACACTCGAAGGCACTCACACATACCCATAAAGGGTGAAAAGGTTGCTAATATTTTACTGCTATTTATATCACTTTGGAAGTGGTAATTCAGTCCTCCATTGGAAAATATAGACAGTGTTTTTAAGGGGGAAATATCAAAAGAAAGACAATACTTTTAAATGAACTGATGAGCAATCCCAGGAAGGCAGGTGTTCTGCCTGTTTTGCTGTTTCTCTCTTTTCATTGCTCACCACAGTGCCTGGCACTCGGTAAGCACTCAATAAAGATTTGTCATTACGTTGACTGTTTTATCTCATGAAAAGGATAAAAGACAGAAGCTCCATTTGTGAATAAAGCTTTTGATAGATTTCATGTATTTAGGAATGTGGTTACTGATTTCTCATAGGCATTAAGTCAATGTTGAAGGCAATTAAACCAATAACAGCCTCACCAGAAACCTGTTAAAGCAATTTAAATCAATGACACTTCTTTCTAAGAACTTTACTGGGCTAGTTCAAGAAAGCTGAACTCAAGCATGTCTGTACTCAAAGCTCAGCTCAGTCCGAGATCTTGTCAATGCTTATTTTTCAGGGTTCTAAACTCTTACCTTTCCTAATATTCACTTACAAAAACAATGAACTATGTAATTATTAAAACAATAAAAGAGGAGGTAATGTCTTTTTCATCTAAAAACAAAGTAGAATCTTCACAAGTATGATAGAAAACTAGAAGCCATACACATGGTGCATTTTATCATATAAAAGTTGAAATTTTGCCCTGCTTGGTGTGGCTCAGTGGATTGAGCACCAGCCTGCAAATCAAAGTGTCACCAGTTCGATTCCCAGTCAGGGCACATGCCTGGGTTGCAGGCCAGGTCACCAGGAGCAGGTATTCGAGAGGCAACCACACATTGATGTTTCCCTGTTTTTTCCCCTCCTTTTCCCTCACTCTAAATATAAATAAATAAAATCTTTTTTTAAGTTGAAATTTCATTACTGACACCTGTAGAAAAACCCACCAGAAATAAATTGCAAAAGACAAAAGACCAACCGAAGCCCTGGCTGGCGTAGCTCAGTTGATTGAGCACGGGCTGGGAACCAAAGTGTCCCAGGTTCAATTCCCAGCTAGGGTACATTCCTGGGTTGCAGGCCATAATCCCCAGCAACCGCACATTGATGTCTCTCTCTCTCTCTCTCTCTCTCTCTCTCCCTCCCTTCCCTCCCTAAAAATAAATAAAACTTTAAAAAAAAATTTTTAAAAAAGACCAACCGAGAAAAAAACTTGCTACAAATGTTATAAGCAAAGGGGCTTGTTCTCTTTTCAGCCCCCAAGAAATTTTATTTCTAGGAATTTCCCATACCAGTAGCCTGATGATTCACAAAGGTGACTTGCAGCACTCCTCTGAAAGAAGTGGCCCACAAGCGGGACTGGTTGGTTAAATCATACCATCTCTACACCATTTTAAACTTAGTAGTCATGAAAATAAATGCTCCAGCTACGAAAAGACTTATATAAGACATGTCAGATGAAAATAGAGTTGCTAAACATTTTATAGCATGCTCCTATTGGCAGGCCTGGGGGCTTGTAGAGGAAAACAAAACCCTGGCAAGTGGTCTGAGGGTAGGACAGAAGATGTGTAATATTTATACAATACATACTTGGAGCGTTAAGATTTTTTTCCACTTACTTCCATGTATTTTTTAAAAGAATAAAAACCATCTGTCATATTAAGGGGGAAACAGTAGTCTATTTTCTAAAGTATATCATTTTCTTTGATGATTTTAAAGTGATGTTTATTTCTTTCAGCCACAAGCAAGTTTAGAAAGGTTTGATCTCAAGACAATATCACTATGAAGGTAAGTTTCTGCCTGAAAACAGGGCAGGTGTCGGCAGTGACCACTATTTATAACGTTCAGTATAAGAATTTCTTCAAGGGGAGCAATTCTTCTCAAGTGAAAAACTAATTTGAAACACATTCTCTATCACCTGTCAGAAGTCTAAAATGTATGTATTACCTGTCTTCAAAGGAAGATCTGAGATGTTTTGTAAACATCGCAAAGAACTTAAGAGAATTTTTCCCTTGGTCTTAAATTGAGTTGACTGTTAATTTACTCAAACATTATTGATGATTTTCCTTGTATAATAGGGAGATAAATAACCATAGCAGCTCTAAAATCTATCCTTATTTTGATTCCAAAGTAACTGGAGTTATTATTTCTTCTATGAAACAGACATCCTTGTAACGAATACACCGTAACAACGCTTAAAATCAATGTTTTTGAGAACTATTTATTGTTTTTGTTAGTTATATGTAGCTCTCTTATTGTAAAAAAACTATCTTAATTTCCAAAAATAAGGTATTTTAACAAAAGCAATACATTTTATAATAGTTTAAAACACCTACTCTAAAATGTCAAATATAAAATAATTAGTAGGAACCCTTTTCCAAGTTAGTACAGTTTCTTGAATACAGCAGCACAATAGATACCGTGAGAGAAAATGTCTTCTGAGAATTCCAGAACGAGAAGAAGAATGCACCCATTAAGTCAATGATTTGGGAAGCATTTAAAGTGTTTGCTGTTTGAAAGGTTTTGCTCCAAAACAACATTTTAATTTAAACCTTATAGATGAGCTGGAAGTGTGATATCCAACGTTACTTCTTCCTGTTTGCTGATTACCTAGCCCTCCTGTGTCTTCCGAAAAGTGGGAGCCAGCTACGTTTCCCTTCCCTGCCCTCTGCTGGTCTACTCCTTGGAGCTCCTTCTGACGCCATGGAGTAAGAATTGGCCTCTGAATGGATGGTTAATCCCCCTTAATAAGTTCCTCTGATCAACCTGCTTGCAATTAGGAGAGGACCTTTCCTCCTGCTTCAGAACTTTTCCATGGCACTTAGTCTGGTGAGGGTCATGCACGAAGAATGAACGCAGTGTTGGTGCAATCGGCATCACAACATGGGCCCTCTGATGAACACAGCGTTTTCTTCACTTTTTAAAAAAGATTCTTTCAACAGGATTTTTTAAGACAAACTGCATAAAACCTCAAGATTACTTTATTTTATGACTATCATTCTGTCCCTCCTCTATGTGAGCGAAATCTCGTCTCTGGAAAGCACAGGGTCCTCTGTACCCGTCGGGAAATCAAGAGCAGTCGTGTGACGCCTCTTTGGTGAGTTTGCTGGCGTGACCAAAACCCAATCAGATAAGCTCCGTTTGATCTGAACCAAGAGATTAATTATATTAAAAACATTTATGTATAAAGTAGAATGTCCACTTTTTTAAAGGGGAAGACAGGTATAGAGTTGGGCAACTGGACAGGATTTTAGAATGTGATTTTTTTAAACGTATGAATTCATACCTGATGAAAGATATACCGACCTTGGGTCTGGAGTCAGTCGCAAGTTCTACCTCTGGGTTTATTAATTAAATCCAGATGGCCTCTCCGTGTTACAATTATTTTTCACTCAAAAAATGTATTCAGTGCGCATTTATGAAGTTAGCATATGCACAGAAGGTCAGTAAGTGGTCATTCATTTCCCTTCCCCTTGTCAGTGTGGGTCCCTGCCTCCTCACCCCCATTCACCCTTCGTTATCACTTTTTAAAAGATTTATCACAATAAATGCTAATTGTTTATTTTTCTAAAGACATCCAAATACTGTGAGCTGCTCCAGTGCAGGAACCATGGCTCATCTCATTTTAATGCCCTAGCAACTGGAACATAAGAGACTTAATATAGTTTTGCTGATCTGGATAAAATTACATTTACTAATTGTCAAATAGCCAAATGCTCTTTCTGCCTACATAAAAAAGTTTATTTAGACAGTCACAGAGGGAGAAGAAGTGAGCTGTAGAAGAAATGGGCTCAGGAAACAAGTTACAGAGGCGAAGGAAGGGCCCTCAGGGCGCAGGAGAGAGAGGCAAGGACAACCTGCCTGGGGCAGGGGGCGGGGAACAGAGTCTGCAGTCTCCACAGAGAGACCCACGCTGGGCCCTCCTTCCTACAGTCCTTTTAAAGGCAAGGATTTTAGGTGAGGCCCCAGGAGAGGATCTCAACAAAATATCCACCAGCTTTTCAAGGGTATCCTTTCAGGGTTGTGGTCCTCACTGATTGGTCAGCGCCAGGGCAGAGGGTCATTGGTCAGTGCAGCTGGTCCCAATGTCAGCTGTCTGGTTGTGCTGTGTTTCTGGGCCAGCAGCTGAAACCCCACAGAGGCCTAGATGTTGTCTTCAGGGAGGAAAGGTCAGGAGGCCCAAACCACATGACCAGTGATATGCTGGGGAGGAAAGGTCGCCCTGGGGGTGAGGTCCTTGTTTTCCCAGTTGTACCTGTTTCTCGGCACCCAGGGCTTTCCGCCAGGTGAACTGTGCTGGCTGCTGCTGTCTGCCTCGCTGCCGAGCACAACTCCTCATTTCTTCTTACTCTAAAAGAGCAGAGAATAATACAGTTTGCCCCCCAGACTATTAAAGCAGCGGCCTACTTTCAGTCATCCCTCTCCGAGGTTAGGCCAACTGATTTTCCCAGATTACCACATCTCTTTATTCTCACACGGGCATTCTTAGAGTTTTAAAAGGATAGTGGAGAAGTCCTCCAAAATCCATGGTCAGAACACTAGGTTTTGAAATTTGGTCTTCCCAGCCAGCTGCAGCGCTCAGCAATATCACCAGGAGTCCTATTTTTTTCCGTTTTTGGACTGGGAGGCCCTGGCCCTGACCCTGGGAGCGGAGGGGGTGGGGAGGAGTGACATCTCACACAGAGGGAGGTGGCAGATGGCTGGGACAGCCTGGGTGGCTCATCCCAGTGCACATAAGGAAGTGACAGAACAGGCGGTGGCAATGAGACCCATGAGACTGAGGACTGTGCACCTGGGGGCTCAGGAAGGCAGCTTACCAGGCACCATGGTCTCCCCCTGCCTCAAGGACACCCCAATCCTTACCCTCCCACTTCTCTTCCAGGCCGGAGGGTGTAGGCAGCCTGCTTCAGATCCCTCAGCCTCCCGTAGCCCCAGATGGAAGCCCAACCCAGAGGTCCTCAGGTTCCCAGCTTCCCCGATCCTTGAAGGCTTTTCTTGCAGAGAAGGTGCTCCTTCCACAAATCAGCTCCTCCGAGTAGAGAAGCAAAGGGATGGGGAGCGACTGCACTATGTGCCCATCCCACGCCCTGGACTCTCCGGTCCTGGCCTGCCCCTCACTGTGCTCTGGGTCAAGCAGGGTGCAGGGCCTTCTCTTCTCAGCCCAGGGAGGGACGTTTGTCCACAGGTGCAGGTGCGGCTCTACCCAAAGCACAGGGACGACAGAGAGGACACGAGCATAGGAGGCTGCCCAAGAATCCAGTTCCCGGGGCTCCTCAGACTCACGCTGCCGCTCACCTACCAGTGTGGGACTCGCTGCCTGGGCCTGGACGCCTGCCCAGATCAGACTGCCCAGTCCCCACACACACAGACCCCTACATTCAGCAGTGGCCTGGCAAGGACACCCTGGTCTTCTGGCTGAGGAACCTTTCCTCTCCCTGACACTAGAGCTGCCATCCAGGGCCGCTCAGAGGGCTGGGGACATCTATGCCATTTCCATATTTCTCGGCTCTCAGTAAAATGCAAATGGAAGAAATGTGAAAATAGTGTTTTAAGAGTTATGGTATATGAACCCCAAAAACCCCCAAACTGAGGTCCTGAAGAAACATTTCTCCAAAGAGGACATACGCATGGCTAACAGACATGAAAAGATGCTCAACTAATCATCAGAGAAATGATACAAATTAAAACCACAATGAGATATCACCTCACACCTGTCAGAATGGCCATCATCAATAAATCAGCAAACATGTTGGTGAGGGTGTGGAGAAAAGGGAACCCTCACGCACTGCTGGTGGGAATGCGGATTGGCACGGCCATTGTGGACAGCAGTATGGAGATTCCTTAAGAAGTTACAAGTAAAACTGCCTCATGACTCAGCAATTCCACTTCGAGGTATGTATCCAAAGAAACCCAAAACACTAATTCAAAAGAACGTATGCACCTATCGTTAATTGTTCATTGCAGCGTTATTGACAATAGCTGAGATGTGGAAGCAGCCCAAGTGCCCATCCATAGATGAGTGGATAAAGAAAGCAGTGGTGCATTTACACAGTGAGATATTACTCAGCCATAAAAAAAAGAATGAAATCTTGCCATTTGTGACAACATGGATGGGCCTAGAGGGTGTTATGCTAAGTGAAATAAGTCAGACAGAGAAAGACAAGTACTACAGGATTCCACTTATGCATGGAATCTAAAGAACAAGATAAATGAACAAACAAAATTCAAACAGACTCACACAGGGACAGACTGGTGGTTGCCAGAAGAGAGTGGGGTGGAGGGACTGTTATAGAACAAACAAGGGGGGGCCTGGGCAGATATACTGTTACCAAAAGAAACCCCCCGGGTCCGTTATGTATGCCACCAGAGGAAAGACATCTCTCAATGCCAGAGATTTGTGAAAAGGAAAGGAAATGTTTATTTAATGCTACACAAACTTAAAGTAGTGACCTAATGTCCTGATCAAAATCCGAAAGTCCCTTAAAACACCCACAAACATACACAGTCCTTCCTTCCCCCTTTGCCCAGTCTGGGGTACCATATCTCAGGAAAAGAAATAGAAGTCAGTGGCTCAGGCAACCCCTGGTTCTTCTTAGTAATCCGTCTCAGCTCGTAGACCTCCCTTGGTTCCCGGCACCATCAGCTGTGTCACTGGGATCTCTGCTCCAGCCACATGGTCCTCTCTCAGGGCCACGGGAGTCCCCACTCAGCCAAAACTGCATAGTTCTCTCCACAAAGTTGCGTGTTGGTGGCGGGGGTTGGGGGGGGGGGGCAGGATGTCACCACTCTGCCAAAGCCAAGTGGCGATTCTCTGCTAAATCTGCATGGTGATTCTCTCTCACAGGGCTGCAGGAGTCTCCACTCTGCCCAAGCCCCGTGGTTCTCCCTCCAATGGCTGCCACATCTGGCTTTAAATCCGCATGCCAGTCTTCCTCTGCAGCCCCATTTCCAACTCCTCCCACACTCAGCCTCACATGCCAGAATTCATATCCTTCCAGCTTTACTGGGCTGCCATCATGAGTCTGTGCAGGTGTGGCCCCATGTCATGGAGCCAATCATATCCAAGCTCCCACGCAGGCACTGTAACTCAGGGGACCTGCCCCCCAGTTACGTCTTGGTGGGGGAGTTACTTCCATTCCCCTGGCTCAGAGCACTGGCCACAGCTATTTAACATATCTATGTAACCAGTTAAAGGTTATAGATATGCTAAATGACCACACCAGAGGGTAGCTGCAAGGCTGTTGTTATGCAAAACAGCTCTCAATGGCCCTGCTCCATTTGTCCCTTCCCCCAACCCACACCTGGGGGGGGAAGTGAGGCCATCCTAAAATCTCCTAGACACCTTGAGTTCTGGACCCCATTTCAAATGTCCATTTGGGGTCCCCCCTCTTGGCTGCACCCTGTAACAGGACTGGGTGAAAAAGGTGAAGGGCCTAAGAATACAGATCAGTAGTTACAAAATATTCATGGAAATGTAAAGTGGAGCTTAAAGAATACAGTCAATAACATTATAATGACTATGGATGGAGCCAGGCGGGCGCTGGAAACACCAGGGGGGCACGTGGTGAAGTGTTGGACTGTCTGACCACTGTGCCGTGCACCTGAAACCAACACAATGCAATATGGAGTGTAAACTGTAATAAAAAATACAGATGTTTATTCTAAATAAAAGGACCTGAATCTGCACTATTGAAGTTTCCCTTTTTCATATAGGAAGCCCTTTTGAAGTCATAGAACTGGTTTCCACTCTGTAGGAGAAAATACTGAGGTGCCGGCCTGAGATATTAGATCTCGAGTTGAATCCTAGTCCCATCACTGTGTGAGCCTGACAGGTTACTTAACATTCCTGACCCCTGGTCCTCAGTGAGACGAGACAGATAACACACTACTGGATTGGTGTACTAAATCACAGCACCGAATACCTCTGTGGTATTTAGAAATAGTAGCTGTGGAGCTAGTGGCTCATTCATTCAACATTAAAGAGTCTTCTAAGAACTGAGCACTGGCTGAGGCACAGAGAATACAGCTGACCTCACGGAACCCTAGTCTTGGGGGAGACAAGTCTTTTCAGTGGTTGGTATTCGGGTCAGTGGAGCTGGGGGAACAGACCGCAGCTTGTTTCAAGAGCGTGGGTTCTCCCCTTGGCCTCATTACCTTTCCCGACAGAGCGCTCTAGTGAGATCGTGTGCCCCCACCTCTCCTGCCCTGTGAGTCAGAACTCAGTGCGGGTGCAGTCGGCCTCCCGACGGGGGTGGGGGGGGATCCTCAGGGCGGGGAGCAGCGGGTGGCCGTCTGGGTGTAGAGCGGGTGTTCTCGCGGGTGTTCTCGCCGCTGCTGCTGCCCTTGCTGTCCTCCAACCATCTTGCCTCTGTCATTAAGGTAATGATGTTATATTGTGCTGATGTCCTGCTTTGGGGAAAGTGAGGAGATATTTTCAACACCTGTGCCATTTTTATAAATAATTGTATCCCTACACCTGTTGGCGCCATCGGGCAACGAGCCAAAGTGGTTTCCTCTCACTGAAAATTAGAGCACACTCAGTCAGCCGTGTTTTTGTTCTTCCACAGTAGAAAGTGTGCAAGGAGCTGGCAAGTGTGAGTCTCTGGCAAGAAGGAAAAGCAGGGATTTAGTCATCACATTATAACTGATTGAAATTGTATGAAATTTTATTTAGTAAAGATGTGTCACAGGTGGGCACAGGTAACCAGGTTCTTAATGATCGGGACAAAGAATTGAACCGAACACCCAGAGTTCATAGAAGAGAACATGGAAGCAGGCCAACTCCAAGCAGAGATTGAACTCATGGGCTGGAGGGACTTTATTCTTATAGGGTGGATCCTTTCTGGCTAGTTTTGGTGGGCCTTACTGCGCATGTACAAGTAATTGTATTACTTTAAAGCTACTGCACAAGTGTCTCCCATGATCCTCCCCGACTGACCACCAGGGATGAAGGTCCCACAATGCTACCGAATTGATCCCCATTTCTTCTGGAGTCCCCCTGTACTAGGTTCACCTTTCCCTAAGCCAGAGAATTATAGCTCTCCATGCTAGAGATTGGTGAAAAAGAAAAGAGTTATTTATTCAAGTTATACAGACTCTTCTTCTCATGGCTGCGGGGGGGGGGGGGGAATCCCCCTTTTTGGGAGAGCGACGGCAGCAGCAGCAGCAGCAGCAGTGCCTAGAGGGCTAGCTCAGAGCTTATCATGTCCTGGCCCCTGGTCTAGAACAGGTGGCTGTGAGGTTGGCCTGAGGCTCCAAGAGCCTGAGCGGTGAGCATGGGCGCAGCGCGCCGAGGCCTGGCAGTGGCTGCAGCTGCAGGGCGGTGACTCGGTGCTCCCAAGTCACTTACTGGTGGCCACTTCTCGCGGCCTCGGCTGCAGAGCCGGCTGGGGCTCGGAGCCAGGCGGTAGAGGAGCCGCAGGCGGCTGCATCGCAGATGGTGTCTGTGAGGCTGCAGGAGTCCCTATTCTGCTAAAGCCGCATGGTTCTCTCCTCAATGGCTGCGGTCCTCCCTGCACTGCCACAGCTGCATGGTTCTCCCTCCAATGGCTGCCACATCTAGGTTTAAATCCCTGCACCAATCTTCCTCTGCAGCCCCATTTCCGACTCCTCCCACACTCAGCCTCACATGCCAGAACTCATATCCTTCCAGCTTTACTGGGCTGCCATCATGAGTCTGTGCAGGTGTGGCCCCATGTCATGGAGCCAATCTTCTCTGAGCTCCCACGCAGGCACTGTAACTCAGGGGATCTGCCCCCCAGTTACGTCTTGGTGGGGGAGTTACTTCCATTCCCCTGGCTCAGTGCACTGGCCACAGCTATTTAACATATCTTTGTAACCAGTCAAAGGTTATAGATATGTTAAATGACCACACCAGAGGGTAGCTGCAAGGCTGTTGCTATGAGAAACAGCTCTCAATGGCCTTGCTTCATTTGTCCCTTCCCCCAACCCACACCTGGGGGGTAGGGGTGAGGACATCCTATATATTTTTCTAATATTTCCTGGACACCTTGAGTTCTGAACTCCATTACAATCCTTCTTTTGGGGACCCTCTGGCTGCACCCTCCTACAGATGTGTCTTAAATTACTGGATAAGTATGGTGCTAAATATTGCATGTGTATAAATTTTTAGTAAATTAAACTGTAACAGGGTGCAGCCAAGAGGGGTCCCCAAATAGGGATTTGGAATGGAGTCAAGAACTCAGGGTGTCCAGGAAATATTAGGATGTCCTCACCACCCCCCCCCCCCGCCCCCACAGGTGTGCATTTGGGGAAGGGACACACAGAGCAGCACCATTGAGAGAGCTGTTTTGCATAGCAACAGCTTTGTAGCTAACTTCTGGTATGGTCATTTAACATATCTATAACCTTTAACTGGTTACATAGATATGTTAAATAGCTGTGGCCATGCTCTGAGCCAGGGAAATGGAAGTAACTTCCCCACCAAGACAAAACTGGGAGGCAGGTCCCCCAAGTTACAGCACCTACATGAGAGCAGGGAGATGTGGCAGCCATTAGAGGGAGAACCACTCGGTCTTCAGCAGAGTGAGGACTCCCGCAGCCCTGCGAGAGAGAATCACCATGCGGCTTTATCAGAGAACCTCCACTCATCTTTGGCAGAGTGGCGACCACCGTTCTTGCAGCCATTGAGGAGGGGAGAACCATGCGGCTTTGCCCAAGTGGGGATCCCCACAGCTTTAGAAGGGAGAAGCACCACCCGGCTTCAGCAGAGGTCCCAGCAACGCTGCTGATGGTGGCGGGAACCAAGGGAGGTCTACCAGCAGAGAGGGATTACTGAGAAGGCATCAGGGGCTGCCTGAGCCACTGATTTCTTTTTCTTTTCCTGAAATATGGCACCCCAGACTAGGCAAAGGGGGGAAGGAAGGACTGTGTGTGTTTGTGGGCGTTTTACGGAACTTTGGGATTTTGATGAAGACATTAGTTCACTACTTTAAGTTTGTGTAGCATTAAATAAACATTTCCCTTTCTTTTCATGGATCTCTGGCATTGAGAGACCTCTTTCCTCTGGTGGCGGACATAACGAACCTGGGGGTTCCTTTTGGGTAATAGCACATTGCCTCACCCCCCCTTGTCCCCCCCCCCGTTGTTCAGTAACAAAACTTTTAAGTGCTCAAGGGAAAGTTTAATACTTAAAGTCACACAATTATTGTTTTTAATAAAAAAAACATATCCCTTATATTTCTTTCATGTGAATTCAGAATTACATGTCTTAACATATTTGAGATTAAGAATATTTCTAAAAATACTCAATAAGAAAGAAACAACTCACATATTATATACATTTTTCCCTGAATGGTGTTATTCTGTGTTTTTTACTTTTTAAGTATCTTTATGCCTTTATGTGTTTTCCAGGGTCATATTCCAACAACAATGAGCATGCCTATTCCTTTTTTATGATAAAGCTATTGTAAAAATAAATAAATATATACATGACATATTTATTTTTATACATTACTATAAATTAATTTCATATTAATATTTTCAAAAATGTGGACCCTCAAGTAAACTCAAAAACAGGCTGGGAATCATCTGATCTAGTTTCCCAAACTTCACTCATTTGTACAACTTCCTGCTTCTTTTGCCAAATCTGTCTATGACCTTCATCATGTATATTTGAAATCTTATCTTTTTATTTCAAAAGATTAATTGAAAATGAAAATTTATATCCTAATTCCACCTCAAAAATAATCATAATTATCAAGGAAAGAAAAGCATAAAATAAATATAATTAACATACTATTAAATTCCAGCTGAATACTAATGCTTATTCAAACCTTCTGATCCTGAGGCTTCCTTATTTTTGTTTTAAAAGGAAGAATACCAGGAGTCTGAGGGTGTTAAAGATAACACAGCACCAAACTGAGAGTTTCTTTTCATAATAATTAAAAGTGCCGGAGTAGAGCTGGAAGGGAATTACCTGATGACAGTGTGAATCTGTATCAATCTCGGTGCCCTTGCTGCTCACAAGCACTTCCTATGCTATTGCACCTCCCAGGCTTTGGGGACCTTTGGTCTAAGCCAGTGCGGGCAAATGAGTGAGTACGAGCGCCTCTAAAGACTCCAGAGCTGCAGCGCTCACCGTTCTGTTCACGATGCTTCACAGCGATCACCCAGGTGACTGACTGTGCATCCCAGTCCCTCCCATCCAACTTCACTCTCTCGGCCCCGCATGATCCTTGTCATCACGTTCCCTTTTCCACTCCAGCGTGTCCTGACTTGGGACAATCCACTGTAGAGTCAGCAGGTGGATGGTTCACCTGTCCATCCTTTTCTGAGCACCTACTCTGGACCTGGCTCTGGGGTAATGACTGGAATACAAAGTAAGACAGTTCCCAGCCCCCAAGAACTCAGGAAGGGAAGATCAGGGTGAGGAGGGGAAGGGACCACTTAATGACGACACCAAGTGATGTGCTGCTCAGATCACAGGGCAGGAGGACAGGTGAATGAAAGGAACCCGGCAGGTTCCTCAGTGCAAAGGGCGAGCAGATCACCTACTCCGTGATGTAAGAACCAATGAATCAACTGCGCAGAGGCAGGTGGGTCTTTCCCATTTAAAACAATGTATTGACTTGCATGTCTACCTGTTCAGGGAACTGGGGTGAAAAGGATTGAAGTGAAAACACACATGAAGTTTCTAACTCACATTTCTTCAGTAGCTATAAGAACACCTGCCCTGCCTGGTGAATCTGTAACACGTAGGTATAGATAAAAACATTTGCAGAGGAAGAATATTCTCTACAACTTAATAGTTTTAAAAGTTAAATTGGATTGTATTAATTCCTTCCTTAAAACCCTTCCAGGGTTGATCATTGTTCTCAGAGGAAAACCCACACCCTTCCTGTGGCCCAGGAGCTCTGCCCTTTGTCTGCAGCCCCACCTCCTGCTGCTCTCACTCCAGCTCACTCAGCTTGGGCTGCGTGGGGCTTGGCTGTTCCCTCTGCCTGGAGCGCTCTTCCTCCAGAGCTTTACACGTCTGACTTGTGTGTGTGGAGGGACAGGCCCCCTGAGACTGACAGCAGCCCAGAGGGAAGCAGCAAAGCCAAGAGGTCAGGAGAGGGGGTTCCTGCTGATGTCACAGAGCAGCCAGGCTATGGGCTGTGTGACCATAGAGACTCTGCCTGCTTCACCCCTGCTGTGCCCTAGTGTCTGGACAGGCCCAGCATGCTGGGTGCTGGCCTTTTCCCCCGAAAACCACTTCTGTTACTGTTGGGAGTTCCCCTAATAAAGCCCAGTACTGCACCCCTACATGCTTCTCTGACTACAAGATGCTCTGCCCCCATTCTGTGCAGAGAGGATAAAAACAGAGTGTCCAATACATCTTTCTGGAGCATGAAGTTGATTACAACATTTGGAAAAAACAAGTTCTTTAATAAGAACCCCCACAAACATGGGAGCAAAGGAGAGCAGGGGAGGGGAGAAGGGTCCCAGGAAAAACAGTCCAGTCTGAGGTTTCATTAGGTGGGGGAGGAAGGGTGGACCTGCAAGGAGGGTGGCCTCTCTTCCTGACTCCCAGGGGGTTCCAGGCCATCCTCCTTAAGATGCTCCTGAAGGCCACAGAGATGCTGTGAATCCCATGCAGGAACACTGTGGCGGTTTGCACATGTCCACCTTCCGCTGGACCCAGTCCTCCTGCACACCCAGCGTGTGTGTGTCCGTCAGTGCTCTCACCTGCAGCTGTCTGTGTGCCGCCTCTGGCTCGTCTCCCGCACCAGTGACCGGCCTCCCTGGAGCTCAGCACCTCCAGGTTCAGCATCTAAAATGCAGGGGGTGCAGACCTGCTGGTGTGCCTCAGTGGGTTGGGTGTTGTCTTGCAAGGGTCCCTGGTTGGATTCCCTCTCAGAGCGCATGCATGGCCAGGCCCCTGGTTGGGCCCCAGAGTCCTCAGGTTCTTCTTAAAATGTATCTGCTGTAGGCAGTCCACAATTTTTATGCATTACTTCGGTATAACTCTTCTTTTGTTAGTGGACGGCCTACAGCAGATACACTTTTAAAAGAACCTGAGAATCCTCTGAGCCACCCCCTTTTGGCCATGGCGAGTACGAGAGGGAGAGCTTGGGGTCCCACCACCCAGCTCTGAAACGTGTTGGCAGGAGCTGCTGCTGCTGCTGCTGTGGGTGGTGGGGGAGCCCCCAGGGCCACACTGGAGGGCTGAGCTTGGGGTGGTGGTTCCAGACTGTGGGCCGTGTAGAGGAGTGGTCCTTGCTTCCAGGGCGGGTGAGTAAGCCAAGGAGCTGGACTGCAGTCTGGGTGGGGGGGTGGGTACCGTCTCTTCCGGGGTGCGGGTGGACCAGGAGGAGCTAGACTGCAGGCTGGGTGGGGTGGCGGGCACCGTCTCTTCCGGGGTGCGGGTGGACCAGGAGGAGCTGGACTGCAGGCTGGGTGGGGTGGCGGGCACCGTCTCTTCCGGGGTGCGGGTGGACCAGGAGGAGCTGGACTGCAGGCTGGGTGCGGGGGAGGGGGACATCCTCACCTCCACTCTAGGTGGGAGACCTTTCTTCCTGGCCTCCTTGCCGCCTGGAGAAGGGCTCCAGCTTGAGTCCAGGCTGGGTGCAGGTCTGGTTGAGGGAATGGGAGTCTCAACCTCTTCGCTGCAGGAAGTGCTGGTGCTGGGGTCAGAGGAGGGGCAGGGCCTTACCTTTATGGTGCGGCCCTGCATCTTGGTTGTCTTCATCCTGAGGATCAGGTACGTTCCCATGACCCTGTCATATTTATTTTGTGTCAATGACTCCTGGATTTCTTGCTCCTTAAAGCCCATGCCCTTCATTATTGTGGCCACCTGGGGGTCAATGTCCCCCCCAGGGTGGCTCACTGTAGGGCTTCATGTCCTTGTCCTCACCCATGTTCACCCATGTGTCTTTCATGATGTCATCTAGGGTGGGTCTCTGGCTGGGGGTCAACAGTCAACATTTTTTGTAACAGGTCTTGAACTTCCACTGATGTAAAATCTGGCAGACGCAGCTTTTTACTGTGTATTTCTTTTGTCACTTCCCCAGCAGTGTCCCCCACAAACAGCTCATCCCCCGTCAGCATGCGGTAAAGGATGACCCCCAGACTCCAGACATCCGCCTTGGGGCCATCATACACGTGACGCTCTAAAATCTCCGGTGCCATGTAGGCAAAGGTGCCACAGACAGTTGTCAGTTTATAATTAGTAACGTCTCTGCTGAAACCAAAGTCGGCCACCTTTACATTGAGGTCCTCGTCTAGCAGGATGTTTTCTGGCTTCAGATCACGATGAACGATGTTTTTGCGATGACAGTAGTGAAGGGCTGAAATCATTTGTCTGAACATGGGCCTGGCTTCGTGCTCAGTTTTGCGGCCGCACTCCTGCAGGTGATCGAACAGGTCGCCTCTGCTCGCATATTCCATGAAAAGTATATGTTTGTCCTGGGTGGTGATCACCTCAAACAGTGCAGTGACATTCAGATGATGTATGGTCTTAAGAGATTTCATTTCCTCAAACTCTCTAGTCAAGCCCCACTGGCTAAGGCTTTTGAGGGCCACCTTGGTCCCAGTGAGGCTGTGCTGGGCCAGTTTAACCTCTGCAAAAGATCCTTGGCCAATTGATTTAAGGGGTATATAATCACCAATATGGTGCTTCTTATTGCCACAGGTGGCTGCAAAGTCATCAGACATGGTGACTTCAAAATAAAAACCAAATAATATATAAAATTAAATTAAAATAAAAAATAAACAAAATTTTGAGAAAAATAAAAAATAAAGAAAATAAAAATAACAAAAAGATCAAAAGAAGAAAAATAACAAAATAAAAATGAAAATAGAAAATACAAATTAAAAACTTTAATAAAAAACTTGTATGAGCAAATTATAAAATAAAATATAAATAATATATAATATATAAAAATATATAAAATGTACAAATAATATATAAAATATAAATTATATATAAAGATATACAAATAATATATAATATATAAATAATATATGTAAAAATAATATATAAACAAAATATAGAAACAAAATTTTAAAAAATAAAATAAAATGAGAAAACTCAAATGGAAAAAAACGAGAAAAAGAAAGAAAAGCCAAACAAAATAAAAAGAACAAAGAAAAAAGAAAAGAGGAAAAGAAAACTGAAAATGAAAAAAAAATAAAATAAAAGAAATTAAAAAAACAAACAAGAAGAGAGGGAGAAAGTTTGTCCACGTCCAACAGGTCACCTCCAACAGCTTCCTGGGCTCTAACGGACAAAGACCTCCGCCAGCCAGGAGCTTGTATAGGAGCAGTGGGTCGGTGACCCGTCACAGTGGGGCCTTGTGAGGTCAGAGCAGGAAGTGGACCAATGGTGGCTGGGGATAAACTACAGTGGTTTTCTCACGTTTTGGTTTCATGACACGTTTACTCTAGAAAAAAAATAAAAGGGTCCCCAAAGACCTTTTTTTACAACGTGGGATATTAAAGATTGATATTTACTTTATTAGAAATGACAATCTATAAGATGTAAAAAATAAAATAAAATGAAAATGAAAAATCTGGCTTATTCTCACATTCCAGATCCCAGTTCAAATACCACCTGCTTGGAGAGGGCTTCCCTGACCCACCACTCCTACCGCTCCCCCCAGCCCATCATGTTTGTCATCTTCACAGCCCTGACTTCAGGGCACCTGATTCCTGTCACTGTCTGTCCCTCCCATGAAGGGAGAGGCATGACTGCTGTCGTCCCTGTGTCCAGCACAGTGAGTGGCAATGAAGTAAGTGGTTAATAAACATTTGGTCCCTGGATTAATAGGAGAGTTTAGGGGAACAAAAGAAAATATGGCTAACTCTTTATTTCATCAAAATGAGTCATAAAGTATCTTTAAAAATTCATATCTGTCCTCACTCAGCTTCTGGGGCAGATAAGACAGGAAGAAGATAGGCTGAAAGTGGGTTTCCAGGTATGTGGGCACTTGGTGAGCCTGAGGAAAAGCCATCTGGTAGGGGCCTTGCCGTAGAGATTAAAGAAGCTGATTCATCCCTCCAGAGGTACTTGCCAAAGGAGGCAATGAGTTGGGATCCGCAGTGAGGCTACAAGGTACTTTCACACTTGGAACATCCGTTTGCACTTCCACAAGGACCTCTCAGGGGACCCTGAGTAGCCATGTTGGTAAATGTCTGTGCTACCAAAAGGAACCATCTCTGGGGAGAGAAATGATGAGGAGGCTGGTTACTTCACATGTGTGACAACACTTGGAAGCCTCTGGGTGAAAGGACTTCTGCAGAGCTACAGAGGTGAGGTGACATGTTGGGTACAAGTCTGCCCTTTTATGGCAGCACAGAGAGAGCAGACAGGACACTCAGGGGAGCCTCTGGCATGTTATATTCAGACTCATCCTTGAGGAAAGCTCCCTACTTCAGTACATCGAGTGTTTTAATCACATGTGTAAGTTATTAGTCTAGTCATTACTTTCCTTCAATATTGCTCTCCTAAAGCCTCAACTTTGCATGTAGGGTGTCTTTGGAGGGATCAGCCTGTGAGGTTTTCCCTCTACAACACTTCAGTTATTTAACTTTTACCCTAAATCTGTGACACTCAGTCCCTAAATGACAGTCTCTGTTGCTGAGCTGATTGGTACCAAATAGGGTCACTTCATCAATTCTAGACACATGGTTACGAGTTACAGTCGGACATTAGAATAAGCTCAGGGAGGAGAAGAGAGAAAGAATTTCAACAAAAGCTGCCAGTCTATGAGTTAACTATATCTATTTATAAAAATGGGATTAAAAGTTTCTTAAGAAATAATACCAACAGAATAGAACATTTTCTTAGCATAATGATCTGATTTCAGCAAAGGAAACACAGACTCAAAGGTACAACATGTGATTTAAAACTGTCAAGGTCTGGAGACCTCTGCTTTGAGGTCCCCTTTGGACTTGGATGTTCAACCCAGTGAATCATGTGCAAGTTGGAGAGTCTTTGAAAATGAAAATCATAAATTCATGCATCAGTACCTATTAACCTTGCAACTCGGGGATTAGTTCACAATATTCAGTTAGTAACAATATCTCTTAGTGACTATATATAGAGAGAGAGACCAAGAGACCCACCTCAGAATGAAAGATACACACAGACTAAAAGTAAAGGGATGGAAAAAGGTATTTCATGCAAATGGAAAGGAAAAAAGTCTGGGCTGGCAATAGTTATATCTGCAAAATTAGACTTTAAAACCAAGGCTATAGTAAGAGACAAAGAAGGACAGTACATGATGATAAAGGGAACAATCCAACAAGGGGAGATAAACTAGTAAACATTTATGTATTCAACATAGGAGCACCTAAATATATAAAGCAAATCTTGATGGACATAAAAGAAGAGATCAACAGAAATACAGCAGTAGCAGGGGATTTTAATATCCCTTTGAGTTGAATGGACAAATCTTCCAGACAGAAAATCAACCAGGAGATAGTGGCCTTAAACAACACACTAGATCAAATGGATTTAATTGATACCTACAGAGCATTTCAACCCAAAGCAGCAGAATACAAATTCTTTTCAAGAGCACATGGAACATTTGCTAGGATAGACCACATGCTGGGACACAAAACAAGTCTCAATAAATTTAAGAAGGCTGAAATCATATCAAGCATCATCTCTGAGCACAATACCATGAAACTAGACTTCAATCACAAGAAGAAAACTAAAAAATACCCAAAGACATGGAAGCTAACTGATGTGTTATTAAACAACGATTGGGTCAACAATGAGATCAAGGAAGAAATCAAAAGATACCTTGAAACAAATTAAAATGTGAACACAAGAACCTAAAATCTGTGGAACATGAGGAAAGCAATCTTAGGAGGGAAATTCATAGCATCACAGGCCTATCTTCAGAAATAAGAAAAAACTCAAATAAACTATCTTACTTTATAAAAAAAGGTACTTGAAAAAGAGCAACAAACAAAGCCCAAAGTGAGTAGAAGTAAGGAAATAATAAGGATCAGAGCAGAAATAAACAAAAGAGTCTAAAAAAAAAAACAATACAGAAGATCAATGAATCCGAGAGCTGATTCTTCCAAAAGATAAACAAGATTGACAAACCATAGCTAGATTCATGAAGAAAAAAAGAGGAAGGACCCAAGCAAATAAAATCAGAAATGAAAGAGGAGAAATAACAACTGACACCAAAGAAATACAAAGGATTGTAAGAAAATATGAACAACTATAGGCCAGCAAATTAGACAACCCAGATAAAATGGATAAATTCCTAGAAATGTACAATCTTCCAAAACTAAATCATTAAGAATCAGAGAATCTGAATATATAGGTTATACCTTGTGAAATTGTAGTAGTAAATAAAAAAGATTAAAAAAAAAACTCCCAACAAACAAAAACCCTGGACCAGAGAGCTTCACAGATGAATTTTACCAAACTTTCCAAGAAAAACTAATACTGCTCCTTCTCAAACTATTTAAAAAAAATTCAAGAGGAGAGAATGCTCCCCAGCTCATTTTATGAAGCTAGCATTATCCTAATTCCAAAACCAGATAAAGACACTACAAAAAGAAAAGAAAAAAGAAAAGGCCAATATCCCTGAAACATAGATGCTAAAATCTTCAACAAAATATTAGCAAACCAAATGAAGCAATGCATCAAAAAGATCATGCACCATGATCAAGTGGGATTTATTCCAGAAATGCAAGTTTGGCACAACCTTCACAAATCAATAAATGTGATTCACCATGTAAACAAAACCAAAAGTCCTTTTTAAAAGAGAACATTTGGACTTCCCGCAAGATGGAGGCATAGGTGGACGCACCGTACCTCCACACACAACCAAGATTAGAACAACAACAATTTAGAGGCAGAATAACACCCAGAACTGATAGAGAATTTATCTGCATGGAAGTCAGACAGCCAAGAAGTTGAAGTAGACCCGTCCATCCAGACCGGTAGGAGGGGCGGAGGCGAGGAGCTGGTCAGGCACGCGGAGATCAGGGAGAACTGGGCGCATAAGCTACCGGGAGCGCGTAAGGCATCTGGGGCGCGCAAGATCACAGCAGATGGACCCCGAGTACGCAAGCGGCAGCTGGTAGACCCAGTGAGGCAGCGATTGTGGACCAGGGCAGAGCGCACAACCCAGGATCCCAGGTGGGGTGCTGAGGTCCCAGGAGAGCAGAGCTACCGCCATTGTTCCCTCCCACCCCCCGCCCCCACATACAATGTCACAATCTAGTGACTGGGGTGCCCAGCCCCAGTGAACACCTAAGGTTCCACCCCTCACCGTAACAGGAGCGACCCGACCAAAAAAAAAAGGAGAGAGAGACATGTGTCAAACAGAGGAACAGATCAATGCCCCAGGACTCATCCTTTTGAGCGACCAAGAGATAGCCAATCTAGCAGATGCACAGTTCAAAACACTGGTGACCAGGAAGCTCACGGAATTGGTTGATTTTGGGCGCAAATTACACGAAAAAATGCAGGTTACCATAAAAGAGATGAAGGAAGATGCATGGAAAAAACCAATAGTGAAGGGAAGGAAACTGGGACTCAAAACAATACAGTGGACCAGAAGGAAGAAAAAAACAACCAAGGAGGAAAGAATGAAGAAATAAGAATTCAAAAAAATGAGAAGCTTAGGAACCTCCAGGACATCTTTAAACGTTCCAAAATCCGAATTATAGGGGTACCAGAATGGGAAGGAGAAAAGCAACAGACTGAGCACGTATTTGAACAAATAATAAAGGAGAACTTCCCCATTTTGGCAAAGGAAATAGACTTCCAGGAAATCCAGGAAGCTCAGAGAGCCCCAAAGAAGTTGGACCCAAGAAGAAACACACCAAGGCACATCGTAATTACATTAGCCAAGGTAAAAATGAAGGAGAGAATCCTAGAAGCAGCAAGAGATAAGGGGACAGTCACCTACAAAGGAGTTCCCATCAGACTGTCAGCTGATTTCTCAGAAGAGACCTTACAGGCAAGAAGGGGCTGGAAAGAAGTATTCCAAGTCATGAAAGACAAGGACCTATATCCCAGATTACTCTATCCAGCAAAGCTCTCATTTAGAATGGAAGGACAGATCAAGTGCTTCTCAGATAAGGTCAAGCTAAAGGAGTTCATCATCACCAAGCCCTTATTTTATGAAATGTTAAAGGGACTTATCTAAGAAAAGAAGATAAAGAAAAAACATATATAGTAAAAGGACAGCAAACTCACAATTATTAACAACCACACCTAAAGCAAAACCTAAAGAAACTAAGCAAACAAGTAGAACAGGAACAGAACCACAGAAATGGAGATCACATGGAGGGTTAGCAACAGGGGAGTGGGAGGAGGAGAGAGGGGGAAAAGGTACAGAGAATAAGTAGCAAAGATTGTAGGTTGAAAATAGATAGGGGGAGGGTAAGAATAGTATGGGAAATGAGAAGCTAAAGAACTTATAAGTATGACACATGGACATGACTAAAGGGGGGGATATGGGTGGGAGAGGGTGTACAGGGTGGAGGGGAGTGAAGGGGGGAAAATGGGACAACTGTAATAGCATAATCAATAAAATATATTTTAAAAAAGAGAACATTTGAAAGATCATTAAGAGAAATAAGAACAAAAACTGAAAGCCAGTTTTATAACCCATCCTTCTCTTTCATAGACCAGTCAATCATACACAATTCACATACACGCTAGCATTTTTTTTTTCTGTGCCATTAGAAGTCTAGGTCTACTGGTGGTGACACTCCAAAACTTCATTATCATCATGTAAATTTACTATAACACCCAATGACGTGGGAATGGGAAAAAGTATTTTAGAAAGGATAAGTTGTACTGCTTATAGGAAATCAAGTCCTTACCATTTTCCTGGCTGGGAGTAAGGTCATTAAAAGTAACAATAAAAAGTGGGGACGGTGAGGGCATGAGAACCGACTGGATGAATGAACACAAAGTCTGAATACGGGCAGCAGCCAAGGAAGGAACTGTGCCGAGGTTTCTGGGGTGTAGAAGTGAGGACAAGGGGTGGAGGATGACATGATGGCAAGCTGTCTTCCACACCTTGGAAATTCTTTTGTCCCATCGGGTCCCAGTGACCTGTGGCTGGGGCTGCATTTACCCCACAGTTCAATTCCTCTGAATATGTGTGCATCCTCTGAGGAACAAAAATGGTTTGGCGATATCTTCATTTCGTGTGGTTTTACTCTAAGCACAGCCCTGTTGTTTAGTTACTAATGCTCTCCCATCTCCTTCCTTTAATCTGAATCTGGACAGAAAGAAACTCTCAGGAAGGGGTATCTGTCCTGTGGGTGGGTGGGGGCTGGAATCAGAGATCCCCAGGGGTGCTGAGCCTGGATTAAGGCACATAATGAATGAAATGAACAAAGCAAAACTAGGAAATCAGAAGGGAGGTGATCGCTTAAACTGGTGGTGATGTCTTAAAGAAGGAGAACATTTCAGATCAGAAGAGTAGTTTTCTCAGTTGCATCTTTTGGATGTCGGGCCAATGCATGGCCATGACTGGAAGAAATCTCTGAAGTCGTTTTCTGCTGGAAGATTATTTGTATGGCGCTGACTGTAAGGTTTACCTAAGAAGTCTCTTTGAGTGGTTTGGAGAAAAGATGTCACTCAGCATTTCTTGATGATGATGATCCTAGCTGAAGGCCCACCCAAGTAACAGCAGTCTGGAGTCCCCATCAGATTGCGTGGGTTTTTTGTTTTGCTTTGTTTTTGAAGGGGGAGGGATGGGGGCGGGTCATATAGTTGGTTGTTTTCCCCAGCTTTGCACTGAGCTGCCACATACTGTTCCTGGAAATTGCTAGCGGATGTATTATGTTGCCATAAATCAGGATGTTGCCTTACTTATGAAGGGCAGCATGTCCTTATCACCTGCTCTGTATACTTTAGAAAACAAACTTTATTAGGTGTCAGTGTGTACGGGATACTACACAAAACGGGTCAAGGGATTATACAGGCAAAACGGTGATGGCTGCCCTCACTGAGATCTGCCCAAGGACATGCAAAAAGGGGATTTTGAAAGCTGTATGGCCACACTCAGAGCAGCAACTAGAATTAGGATATGCTTTATTGATAATCTCCTGGAGGCACTTAATCTTTTCGGGGAGGCAGAATATACTTAATTCTTTCTTAGAATTTCAGCTTCTCTGCTTACATTTCCATGTGCCCTTGCTTGTTTTTTACTTTTCCATTAGAGCCCTTAGCATATTAATCATAGTTCTTCTAAATTTGTAGTCTGATATTTCCAACATCCCTGCCACTTCTGAGTCTTGGGATGTTTGCTGTCTCTTCAAACTGTGTTTGTGCCTATTAATCTGCCTTATAATCATTAGTTAGAGGCCAGGAATGCTATCCTGAGTTAAAGAAGCTCCAGCGAACAGACTTTTAGTGCTGTGGGGAGGGGATGGGGGAAGGGCAGGATTTGCAGCCCCAGGGTTGGATCTCAGACCTCCAGTGAGCCTGCACCAGCCGGGACTGCTGGGGCTGGAGTTGGAGATTTCCTGCCCCCTGGTTGGTTAGGCTGTGAAAAAAACCCTAACAGGTTAAATTCTAGAAAAACAGTTTCTCCTGAGGTCAGGCCTTTTTAAGAACAGAAAGCTCTGGCATGTTACAAAAAGGGTCCTTTTGCCCTCCCCCCACTATAGGCAGGAGGGGACTTTTCTCTGACATTCACGGGGAGACACTGGTAGAGAGAGAGCTCCAGCAGGTAAAGGCACAAAAACGTGGGAGTTCTCCAGGAGTTTTAAACTCCCGTTGCCTGCTCTGAGCCTCCAGCAATCCATCGGGTACAGTTCCTATCCCGGTCTTGGTTTCCACCAAGGCACGTGAATTCCTACCCTGGCAAGTGGCAGTTCTCTGTGTCTGCCTGTCTGTCTCTCCACTTCTCAGGGCACTGGTTTTGCTGTTTGACCCCACTGTTTCTAACAGTTCTAAGGAGAGCTGATGAGTTTCCAGTTTGTTCAGTCTCTTACTGTGGTTAGGTTGGAGAGGCTACTTACAATCCCCCTACATGCTGAGTGGGAAAGTAGAAGTCCACCACGGTGCACTGAGTTGTACCCGTGCCCTAAGACCCAGAAGCAGACACTTATTGATGCTTCACTCAATACCGGCCCCAACACACGGGAGGAAATTGGGGTTTGGGGAACCGGTGTATAGAATCATGGGACTGAATCAGAGCAGAAATCTAGCTCTGAAAAAGTTGCGCAGGCAGGTGAATGCCTCTGACAAAACCTTGAAAAGGCTACCAATAATGATTGCTAAATGTGGTAAAAATATAATGGTAGAGAAATATTGGAAAGTGGTGAAGGAGTGTAATCAAAGTTAATAGGGGTGGTTGTTTTTGTTTGTTAGTTTTTGTACCAATTGTTCATCGAATAATAGAGGTTCTGGGTGTTGATGTTTTGATGTTTCAGTATGTTTATTTTTGTGTGATAAATATTGTAGAAGTTGCTGGTATAAAAACTGTAAGAAAAGGTTGGAGGAAAAGTATCAAAAATATTAACAAGGGTGGGGAAGAAACTGGAAGTAAAGGTTATCAGTTGAATCTGTGACCTTTCTTCTAGTTTCAAAAATAAGGATACACATGATACATGGGTATAATGATTACATATCATGGGCATACTAATGGGTATAATAATCCCGTGTATAATGCACACAAAAATGTGGGTGTGCATTACACACGGCAAATATGGTATTTATTCAACATATACCTTAATTCAAGATAAATCAGAATCTAAGTGAGGATAATGTGCCAAACTAAGCCTTTCAAGTAATGAATAATCAGTATTGATAAGATTCAGTTGCCATCGGAGGCAGACAGTGGCCACGCTCACTTGAGGATGGATGGCTTGTGACCAGCATAATACAAAAGCTGCAGCAGCCCAGAGCTGATGGCTTTCCTGAACAGAGATCATCTGTTTCCACTGAGCTTGTGTCTCTGACCCCACCCCCGAGTACAAGACCTCAGACACCATGCCGGTGCGTCATCTCGGCTGTGTTGTCCTTCCTGTTCCATCATTTTCCTTAGAGCAGAGTAAGCTTTGTGCAGTGTGAAGACGGTGTTTAATGAGTGTGACTGTCAGTCAAAATCCAAGACCACTAAAGCTAAAAGAAATTTTGAGCAGGAGGATGTTGCAGTGAGTGTACTGAAAATCATTTTCTTCCTCAAGGTCTATAAGAGTGACTGGACAGATAGGAACTGTGTTATATGCATTTGGTATCCTCCATGCTTAGAGGTTTGGTTATTCAATAAGTGGCTGTTAGAAACATAAGACTGTGTTTATAGATCCAGCTAATGTTTATTGAGAACTTTCTATGTTACAGTTACTATGACGGATGTGAGAATAAAAATGCAGAATAAGATTGATATGGTCTGCTCTACTGAAACATGCAGTCCAGTGAGACATTCCTTATAAAAGGAATATGCAAACCAATAAAATGGTTATATCTCATGGTATTGCAATGAACTTCCGTCCAATAGAGGAAAAAACTAAACAGAACACATTCTCAAGTAGAATTTAATACTGAATGGTAATGAAAAGCAAATTAAAATAAATCTGGTCAACATTTTTGCAAAGATTCTGAAACTCACTAGAAATCTTGGATCTTTAAGGGCTTTTTTTAGAGGTATTCTTTTTCTCCCCTAAACTTTGCAAAAATTAAAGAACTCGATATAAAAAAATAGAAAGGCTTGACTGCTCATGAGAGGCTAATTAGTGTATCAACCTCAAGAACCATGTCACTGACTTAACTATGTTGAAAATGCCCACTGACCTAGCAGTTCTACATTGAGGCGTCTAACCCAGAAACTGTCCTTCACGTATATCTGTGCCGTGGGATAACCATACAATGCATGAAACTGGACAATATAAATCTGCCAACATTTGACAGCTTATACTTACAGTTATATAGAGTTGAAATAAATGAGAAGAACATACTTGTTGACATAGATAAATCTAAAAAAAACAAACTAAAGCAACAAGTGGAAAAAAAACTGGTTGCAAAGAAAATCTGAAGTACAATTTTTTATTTTAGAAAACAAAAATTTAAATATACAAAGCAAAAGCAGTGGTGTTTATAGACACATGGCTATATGGTGAAAGTGTAAAAGCCTGAACAGGTGGATATAATGTGTTTTTTTTTTAATACGCACAGCAAATGAATTAGAGTTGTTTGCATTGGGTGTGTATTTTGACAGAACTGCAAAGACGTACATGGAGAGGCAATACTAAGAGGAAGAGGAGACAACTACCCACAGGTACTGAGAAGGAAATGCTGAAAGTAAGCACAATGTTGTCCAAATTTATCTGATACTCAAAAAAAAAATTAACAATAACACAGCTCTCAAGCCAGGCTGACTTCCTTCAGCTTGAGTCTCCAGGATCCAGAGGACAAAATCAGCACGCCATTTTGTAAGATTTTACATGAATCCATTTTAAAATGTGAATAAGAAAGTCAGTTTTATTATTTTTGTATTTTGAAAATGTCCTCTTTATCTTCTCCTTAAAAAACAAATTTATTTTTCTGAATTGCTTGAGTATCTTTCCCTAAATTTTCTGAAGCAGTTTACACTGGACTTTATCCCTGTTCTCTGTTTTATGATGAGAGAGTTCAGTCCCCTCCCTGATTGGACTTTCTTATCATGTGATGCTTTGAACTAGTTTATTTCCAGGATCCTATGCTTCTTATGGCAGTAAATGTTAGTTGATGTAGTAAAACTGACAAAATCATTCCATGTCCTTTTTCTCTACTTTTGTACAGCATTTTAAAAAAGACTTTATGTATTTATTTATTTATTCATTCATTCATTCATTCATTTATTTATTTATTTTTAGAGAGAGGGGAAGGAAGGGAGAAAGAGAGGAAGAGAAACATCAATGTGTGGTTGCCTGTCATGTGGCCCCCCCTGGGACCTGGACCACAACCCAGGCATGTGCCCTGACTGGGAATCAAACCAGAGACCCTTTGGTTCACAGCCCACACTCAATCCCCTGAGCTACACCAGCCAGGGTATTGTATAGCATTTTAATACATGCTGTATCTAATAGCCAAAAAGAGGTATATAAAGTAATATCAGAACCATTATGGCATAAAGCAGAATTTAATCTAAGCCAGATATCTCAATACCAGTTTTGGAACAAACAACAGATTCACCCAGTTTTGGCAAAATCTCAACAACTCAGATCATGAGTTGCAAGAATACATAGGAAATAAAATGCCTTACTAATACAATATAAAGGATAAAATCTCACCCATCACTTAAGTAACAGTATTGCATTCTAATGCTGTAGAGTATTAAAACACTCATTTTTTAGATTATGGTAAAATTTTAGATTACTATCCTGATATGCTTGAAAAGCTTTGAAAAGTAATCTACCACAGCTTTTTAAAAATTGTGTGTGAGTTACAGCTGTCCCGAATTTTTCCCCATTGCTCTCCCCTGCCCCATTGCCCCCATCACACTCCACAGTCAATCCTCCCGCCCCGTTGTCTGTGCCCATGAGTCCTCTATTCGTGTTCCTTCATTTGCCCCTTCCCCTCCTTTTCCCCGTTATCCCCCTCTCCCCTCCCCTCTGGTCACTCTCAGTTTGTTCTTTCTTCCCATGTCTCTGGTTGTACTTTGCTCACTTATTTGTTTTGTTGATTAGGTTCCATTTATAGGTGAGATCATATGGTATTTGTCCCTCACCGCCTGCCTTATTTCACTCAGCATAATACTCTTTAATTCCACCCACACTGTTGCAAAGGGTAGGAGCTCCTTCTTTCTCTCTGCTGCATGGTATTCCATTGTGCAAATGTACCACAGTTTTTTGATCCACTTATTTACAGATGGGCACTTAGGTTGCTTCCAGCACTTGGCTATTGTAAATAACGTTGCTGTGAACATTGGGGTGCATAGGTTCTTCTGAATTGGTGATTCAGGATTCTTAGGGTCTAGTCCCAGCAGTGGGATTGCTGGATTGAAAGGCAGTTCCAACTTTAGTTTTTTTTAGGAAATTCCATACTGATTTCCACAGTGGCTGCACCAGTCTGCATTCCCAGCCAACGGTGTACTAGGGATTCCTTTTCTCCACAATCTTGCCAGTACTTGTTTGCTGATTTACCATAGCTTTTTATACAAGCAATACATTTAAGGAATAAATAAAGTCCAGATAGGAAGAGTTATTGTAAAGGCCACAGTGACTGTTTTTTCAAAGCTTTAAAAATATATATACGAGCCCTGGCTGGTGTGGCTCAGTAAACTGAGCACTGGCCTGTGATTCCCAGTCAGGGCACATGCCTGGGTTGCGGGGCCAGGTTCCTGGTGGAGGGGCATGCGAGAGGCAACCACACATTGATGTTTCTCTCCCCTCTCTCCTGACTAAACATTTTGACCACCATTCATCTAACTGATAAAAAACTAAAGCAAAAGAGACACTCTGAAAACCAAACTATACCTCTTGCTAGGATGGGTTAGCCCTTTCCAGAAGAAATAAGTAAAAACATGATGGTTTCTGTATAATAAAGTTCTGGAAGACCACACCTCAAGGCAGAGTTATACATCAGCCAATAGAGGACCTGCCTCCACTCAAACCCTCCTGTAGCTGGTAGCACCCCTCCACGTCACCACAATAGTTGTATTTAGTGTTTTTTCCCAAAGTAGAAGAAGGGGTCTTGCACTGCCCTGATTGTGAAATCCTTCCCTGACTTGGCAGGAAGCTAGTAGGAGACTTTGGACCCTCGCCAATGGTCTGGCCAGTGCCCCTGAGGAGGCCAGGTGGGGCAGCCTGACAGGTAGCAAGCGTCTCTGAGAAGCGAGCAGCCACAGCACCATGATGACGGCCCCGTGAGCCAGACCAGTCTATTTCCAGGCTTTATACGCACCAACCACACATTTCCAACAGGTGCTTTGATGTTGTTTTGGGTGGGAGAATTTTAGAAGCTGGTACCACCAGGCAGTCCCTTTCTTTGAATGGAGCCAGTATGATTATGAAGATTGCATTAGTCATGCTTTAAAATTGATATCTTTTGTTTATGACTGTATAGGAATTAACTTTTGGATCCAATTACGAAAGATTTCATCAAAGTTTCACCACCTGGCAAGTCAAGAAAGTAGTCCACTCCCTGAATGGACTCCCTGAGCCAAAGTATCTTGAAACATCAGTTACAATGAGTTACAGAATAGGTGAGCTTATTTGACAGTTGCTGAAGACTCTGCTTCTGCGATGGGATTTTTATAAGAAACTCTTTATTTGCTGCCTGCCAGCCAGCTAGCCAGCCATATTTTCACTGGCAAATTGAACCATCAATATACATGTTTTAAATGTATGCAAAACAGCTACATGATGCTCACATATGATCTGATGCTCACAGTTTATTGCACAACACGTTACCACAGGCTGAAAAGACCAAGTGAATACCACTATTGCAAATATTCAACAATACAAGAGAAAAAGGTTAAACCTTGTTTTCTGGGCCCATGTAACTCATCGTCTCTTTCTTGGGCTGTTGTGATCCATTTGCTGTGATTTTTTTACATGTAAAAAAAATTCACCTTTCGATTGCCAGTGGACAGGAAAAAAATGTTATTCCTTTAATAAACTGCCGGTCAAGATCCTGTACTCAGTCGCATTCAGGGAGTGGGCTGTTTTCTCGACTCTCCAGGTGGTGAGACGACTCCAAAGATGAAATCTGCCATCATCAGAATTCGTGGAGTATATTCAAGACATAAACCCCCTGGGGCAGCCCTTCGTGACTCTGTCTGGGCCAGTGTTGTGAGTTGAAAGATATGTTTGCCTCCTCATTTTTTCCTGTATTTGTTGTGACTGGGTTGTACCATCTTTGTGGCTGATCTATGATGATTAAAATTACCAATTGCTGGCTAAAATCCTCCCATGTACTTGTATACTTTCTATTTCGGGTCAAGCCTTTGCAATCTGCATCCGCACCTACTGAACTTTTATGCTAAGCACAGAGCTGATGATATCACCTTTAATCCTCACAACTTCTAGATGAAATTTTTTTAAAAGTGGCTTTGGGAAATCAAACAACTCACCCAAGGCCACGAATCCAGTAGTAAGTGGTTGAATTGTGATTGATACCCAGATGGGTTTATTCGGGCAGAGCCCTAGCTCTGTCCCTTGCAGAGACAGGCTAGAAGTGCAGCTCTGTGAATTCTTCAACTAACCATCTGAGAACCCCTCAAGACTGTTCTGCATAGTGGCTTAGAGCGCAGCTGCCCACTAGCCACACACAGGGCACTGACTGTAATGGGTTCCTGGATCAAACAAACCTGATGTAAATTCTGTTTAGAGGAAACATGTGGAAATTGGAGTATGAACCAGATATAAGATAATATTAGGGAATCATTTTCTTAGGTGGGGAAAGGCATTGTGGGCATGTAAGAATTCCACTTTTTCTGGAAATGCCTGCTGAAATATATGAGGGTGAAATATCACATTGTCCAAAATCACAAATGTTTACAAAATTTTCAAATGCATGGATATACAGACATATAGAAGATGCAAATACTGTAAAATGTTAGCAGGTGGTGAGTAAGCAGGCATTTATTATACATTGTTTTTAATTTTTGGTATCTATGAAATATTTCACAATAAAAAGTTGAGCAAAAAAGAAAAAAAGAAGGAGGGAAGGAGAGAGAGAGGAAGGGAGGGAGGAAGGGGAGGAGGAAATGAGGAAGGAAGGAAGGAAGGGAGAGGGGGAGGGGGAGGGGAGAGGGAGAGGAGAGGAGAGGAGGGGAGGGGGAGGGAGGGAGGGAGGGGGAGGGGAGGGGGAGGGGGAGGGAGGGGAGAGGAGAGGAGAGGAGAGGAGAGGAGAGGAGAGGAGAGGAGAGGAGAGGGGAGGAGGGAGGAAGCAGGGAGGAAGGAGGGAGGAAGGGGGGATGGATTCTGTCCCTAGGGTCATACTCTCTGAGCTTGAGTTCTTCAGTACTCTGTTCTATCTTAAGAAATGTTGTCTTATATTTATGGGCTTTATTTCCTCATTTGTGAAATGGTAATAACAGTAAAAACTACTTTATGAAGAGTCTGGTACTCAAGTATCCTATAATTCAGCATTTCCAAATTATTCACAGTATTCGATTGTCTGTAGAGCCCATATATGTTGATTTGTATTATCCGGAATCCCTTTGGGATCTAATCCAGAAAGACCCTTAAAAACCAAAGTTAAATTAGTAACAACGACTATTGGGAGATTTTGTTTTCCTTTAATTATGTAAGGAACCATGAAAGTAAATGGTTCTTTTGTTGTTGTTGTAATTTTTTCATTGCCATTTAAACCCCTTACACACCCTCACCACCCCCCGCCACAATCGCCACACTGTTGTCCATGTCCACAAACCCTTTTTCCTTTTTGCTCAATCTCTCCACCCCCTTACCTCTCCCCTGCCTTGGCTGTCATCCTGCTCTCCATCCATGAGTCTGTCCCAATTTTCCTTGTTAGTTTAGTCTGTTCATTAGATTCCACATATAATTTAAACCATGTGGTATTTATCTTTCTCTGACTGGCTTATTTCAATTAGCATCATGTTCTCCAGGTCCACCCATGCTGTCATAAAGGGTAAAATTTTTCTTCTTTTTTATGGCTGAGTAGTATTCCATTGTATAAATGTCCCATAGTTGTTTTATCTGCTCATCTACTGAGGGACACTTGGATTGCTTCCAAATCTTGGCAATTGTAAATAACATTACAATGAATATAGGGATGCTTATGTTCTTTCCAGTTAAGTGTTTTGGGATTCTAGGGACATATTCTCAGAAGTGGGATTGTTGGGTCAAAAGGCAGTTCCATTTCTAATTTTTTGAGCAACCTCCATACTGTTACCCACAGTGGCTGCACCAGTCTGCATTCCCACCAGCAGTACAAAAGGGTTCCTCTTTCTCCACATCCTTGCCAGCACTTGTTACATTCTGCTGGGTATAAAATTCAATAATTTTGCTTATGGATTTTAAATAATGTATAATATATCATTTACATATAAAACTTGGATTTAAAAAAGCTCTTTACTTCTGATGAGAGAAAATCCTAAAACAGACAGGTAATTCATGCATAGTTTTTAAGATGATGATGACCAGCGTAAGCTCAGTATAAAATATGAACACAAGCTAATGTCTGTGCGTATTCAGAAGAGTAACTGATGGAGCTTATTAACATCCAATGAACTCAGAAGCTAAAAGAAGCAGAATAATAATTTATACAACTTAGTATAGCATTCTTCCACCTTCTAATTGATAAAGCAGTTTTTCAAATGTAATGGCAGCATTGTTTAAAAATAAAAACCCTGAATGTTGATAATTATTGACAAAGTTGAGACTCTTGTAGCAAGTACTCTTTTGCTACTTTTCCAACTTTCTTTTCCTCCTTCACCTCTCCTTTCTCCTCGAAAATCTCTAATTCCTCCTTGGAGACCACAGGTTCTGGGGAAGCTGACTCCAGTCCAGTTCCAAACCTCATAGAAGCCAATCAGAAATCCCACATCACAGTGACTGGACACAGGCTGAGCGTGTGATCTCAGGCGCTTCAAGTGGAAAGAATGTCAGGGATCTGTTGTGTGTGCTCGGAAGGCCGTCACTGACGTCTTTGTCAACCAGACGGCACAGGGAGTTGCTGGGAGCCATCTTGGATCCCCAGAGGGTGGCGGCCAGAAATAATGCTGCATTTTGCAAGTTCCTAACGAGACTCATCTGAAACCAGCTCTACCTCTGGATATTTTACTTACAAGAGGCAATATGAAGGTGTCTGTTGGTTCCACTAGTGGAGTCTGATTTGTTATTTGAAACTTAAAGCATGCGTACTAACACGTGGTATTGGGTGCCCTCGGTGCCGCAGGAGCTAGCATAAGCATCACAGCTTTGGCCTCCTGGGCATTCCTGCAATTACGGAAACCAGAGTCTTACTGAACCTCGTCCTTATTTGCAAACTCTTTTCAAATTCAAGGGTTCAGGAGTAAACAAATCACTCTAAGGAAAACAGTTTATTTTCAATGTATAATTCAAAAATTTACAAACACCAAAGTTTATGATTAAAAAATAAATATTATTTCATCGGTATGCCACCATCTGCCTTGCTGCTGGTACTCATTCCCCTTTTGGTTTTGGCTTTGCATTTTTCAACCTAATATTAACACAGGCGATGAGCTTTTGCATAAGCCTCTAATCAGTATTATGGAAACCAGTGTTTGTTTTAGCAAGTGCTTAACTGCTGTTTGAGTTGGCATTATCACTCAGTGATTGAATCAAAGACATCAAAGGCCAGCCTGGGATACAAAATTCTAGCTGCGTACCTAGATGTGCACCTAGCTGTGCACCTAACTGTGCATCTGAATTCACACCTGTAGGCTTGATGTGGACCGCTGCGTAGGTTTGTAGTCCCTCCATTCTGCTCCTGCTGGGTCGTAAATCTCCTTTAAATCCGTGACTGTCTCCTCTAACTCTGCTCACAGGCTGATGCAGAAAACAGTTTCCTGAGACTTGGCTCAGAATTCGTAAGGAGCGGAGTGCCAGTGGTGTGATAACTGATAAAACCAAAAATGGTTGAACTGATTGTTACTTCACCCGCGGTGCGCATGGGCATTCTGTGATGACTTTCTAGGAGTTCAAAGGCATTTTTGCTTCCTCGGCTGAAAACATCCTCACTGAAATACCTTTTTCTTTTTGAATTCTTCTCTCAGCCCCATCCCAACCTCCCTGCCCCTTTCCACCCCCATGAGACTAAATCAGTCTGCAGCTTGCCCTGCAGGTCCAGGTCTGCGCTGTACAGTCAGTGCCATAGCAGCCCCAAGTCCTTTCTGCCCTCCTTGGCTTCAGATCACAGGAAGCTTCCCTAAAGGGGGGAGAAAATGGACTCTCAAAGATTAGACTGACCACTCGACAGATACACAGGAGCCAAAACCCACAGAGGAGGAGATAAAACCAAAAATGGCTCGTGGTGGCGTCCACTTTCCAGTGTGACTAGGAGTCATTCCCCACCGATGACACAGTTACTGGGCTGCCATCTCATCTACAGAATGTGCTTTGAAGTTTTGTGGGGTGGCGGCGGGGGGGGGGGGTCCATTTTAGGGCCTCTTTATTTTTAATCTGCGTTCAGCTACATTACTGTTCCTGAAGTATCATAAGTAAACTCTCATGTTTGGATTCTGAGCTCAGCAGGCCGCTTGGGAGACCATGCGATCCAGCCAACAGAGAGAGGAACGCCACAGAGGCCCACAGTCCTAGGCACAGCTGCACCCACCGAAGGACTTCTGGGACTGGGGTTCTGCATGTGGCCAGGATCTTTGCGATTAGCTGTCCTGAGACAGAAGTAAGAAGAGAAGCAAGAAGACTATTGCAGTGGCTTTTCTTAAAAGTCTATAATGACAGTGAAACTTTTAAAAACAATTAAATCACTTATTTGTGGGTTTATTTTGCATCTATTTGCTTATTTGAGCTTTTCCACGGATAATATGTATATATATGTATTATTTAGCTTGTTATCTTGAGCTTCAAGTGTGAAGCTTTTCTTTATCTTAGAAATTAAGCAAAGCAAGTATTATTAACTGCATTGAGTTAATAACATTTTTTATAAGGGCATAAAATGATTACCTTGTTACTTTTTATTTTAGGGTCACCATTCATTCCATAAATATTTGTTATAGGTCACATCTGCACCAGATTTTATATTGAGGGCTATATATAAACTAAATGTACTTCCCTAACATTGACTTACATAATTTTATATAATATTACTTTTTAAAAACTAGTGGGATATCACACTTTCACAAAGTGTTTATTCATATTGAACAAGTATATTCCTAAGTTGCTGAATTAGAAAGCAATGTCTCAAAAATGTAGAGTGATACACGGAATGTTAGGAAATAAGATGGGAACTCTGGTTTTCTGATCTTCGTAACAGCACCGCATCTGGGTGGGGGAGCCATCGTAAATATTGGTCAAAATGAGGTAAACATTTGTAATATGTAAATATATGTCAAAATAATGGAAAACGAATGGGGTCAAAAATGACCTACGTCATTGTGTAAGTTTCCCTGTCATTTCCCTCCACAGTGACTATGTGTTTTTCTGTGTCTTGGGCTCATTTCTTGACTGCCAGTCCTTAGAGCATGCCAGTAGGGGCCTCATCGCATGAGAGACAGTGACAGCAGAGATCAGACTCGTGGAGACATGGAGAAAAGATTTCTGAGCAGCTGCTGTGTAGCAAGAGAGTGCTCCCCCAACAGGGTTTTTAATGAAGTTTCCCATGCGACCCACAGCATGAACCGGCTCTAACTCCCCTGCTAATGGAAGCCCAAAATACAGTCTGTATCTTCAAGACTGCAAGAAATGCACATTTCCTCTGAGGTCACGCCACTTAGAAATGAACCCTCAGGGGGTCGTGGGTTCCAATAGAGCCTTAGGAAGGAAAAGACGAGAAGGTCACAAAACATCATATTAATAAGAGGTCACAATGCACTGGAGCCCAGAATGTCAGCTCGGGCGTCCAGCAGTTCAGCCATTGCTGCTGAAAGCCACCAGCCTTCCTCCAGCTCACACAAGCCCCACGTGCCCCAGCCGGTTTCTGAGAAGCCAGCTCTGTCCACGTGTTATCTCTGCAACACTTGCCCTGGTCCAGTTTGGGTTTAATTTGATCAAATGTATTGGGGCAACATTGGTTAAGGAGACTGTGTGTCCATTGCACAACTTTTATAACATGTCATCTGGGGGCTGCATTGCATGTTCACCACCCAGAGTCAAGTCTCCTTCCATCGCCGTATATTTGACCCACGTTAGCCTCTTCTACCTCCCCCATTCCCTCAGGTCACCACCACACTACTGTCTGCGTGTGAGCCTTTTATATCCATGTTTGCTCCTCACGCTAGGTTTCAGACCCGAGGCTGTTTTTCAGATTTATGGGCTCATAGGATTTGCTCAGCAGCATTTCCCCAGATCTAACTGATTGTTGCCTTAGACTCTAATTTCTCCCACCCACTCCAAGAGCCCAGGGGCTCCCTAAATCAGCCTAGTACTTGAAGGGCAAGAACAGGGCAATGTACACATAGTTGAAGGGAAACTTTCCTACATTACTTTGGATAATGCTGGAAGGAGGAGATTCTACTCAATTACAGAACAATTCCAAACCATGGTCTTTTACTACTTCCCATGGATTATGAAACAACGATTCCCCTCAGATAAAATGTGTTAAATCAAAGCTTGTGAAGAGCATGTGATAATTATTGTCGCTACAACACCAAGCCAAATTTTAAGGCACCAAGTTTTAGGAAAATATTCCAATCCAATGAGCTTTCTACCTACTACATAAGGACCTTAGACGTAAGTGCAAAATCTCCTATTTACTTTTGGTTTTCTGTTTCAGTTATTTTGACTCCTTTTCTGTGGTTAGAGCCTCTGTACTAGGGCGTGACAATAAGTTTCTGATGCCCTCAACGATTTACAGAAAAGTGGTCCCTAATTTCTATAATTACATTCTCAACTCGAGCATTCATGCACCTCAGTAACTTCACATTTCCTCTTACATGTCCCAGAGTCAGTTCAGATTTACGTTTTCCAAGCCCGATCTCTACATTTTTACCCCAAAGTAAAATCTACATAAATGGTGCCCCCAGTGAGCCACTAATGCAGTTGGAAAATCATACCCTCTGTACTGTCACTATCATAAGACATTTAATTTTACTTCCAAAGTGTGTATAAAATCGCCCACTTCCCCGATCTCCACTTAAATTCCAGTTACATCGCCTGCGTCCCAGACGGTGCAGAGTCTCCTTTGCCATCTGTCCTGTCCTATGTGCTCTCACCTCCCCGCCTCTGACCAACGGGCCTCCCTGCCTCATGCACAGAGCAGCAAGGGCGATCTTAAAATTTAATGACCTTCCCGGCTGGCAACTCTTTTTTCCTTCCCTGTTGCATGTAGGCTATGATCCAAATCTTAAACATGGTTGGCAGAGTCTTAAATAAACTGCCCCGGTAATCTTTCCATCCTCGTTTTATAGCGTGTGCTCCGGAGCTTGCCAGAGCCCACCACACTGATTTTCCTTCAGTCATTGCAAAGCACCGGCTCTCTCCCCCTCGGCGTCCTTGGTTCCTGCTGTTCCTCCTGCCTGGCACGTTCACAGATTTTACCAGACTGATTTAAAACACCACTTCCTGCCATATGGACTGTCTAGGCCACTTTAATATTTTTGATTAGTAATTCTTGCCTAAGGAAAATCCCTGGCCATCAAAGGCTACCCACTCGGCCCAGGCTAGAGGCAGGTCATACATACTGGGGAGCTAAGGCTTCCTCTCCTCATTCTAGAAGCAGCCGTCCACCCATGACTGATGGGAGCTGGACCACCACCCAGCATCCCCGACCCTTGGTTGGAATGTGGGGCACCCCCACTATCTCTCAGCACCCCAAGAGGGATTCAGTTTGAGCTGCCCAGGTGGTAGCCTGTTTAATAGCAAGTCTTTAAATGCTTCCTCTGTTTCCATTTCAGGTCTCCAGTCTCCCAGCAGCACCCCCCCAGAGAGACTGACTTTCCACGCCTTCATCCCTGCCTCGGGTGCCTTCTGCAGGACTCTGACTGAGGCACACGGCAGTTCATCTCAAAGGCAGAATCTTTTCCTTACCTTCGTCATATAAACAGAAAGCACGGCTGGGAAAAATTGTACTCACGATGTCTATTTTGATCAAAAAGAAAACATCAACAATTGTAGAATTATTCAGTAGTGATGTCCATGTAATCTGCAGTTATTCACCCTTGTATGTGCACAAATACATGTATATGAGTTAAATGTACAACTATTTTCATTAATTATGTAAGTGCAATAAATATAGTTTATGAGTTAATGGAGACTTATAAAACATTTGTTACACACATAATTTATCTAATTATTGATTGTATATGTGTGTGAGCAAACATGTTTGCATGCAATACCTATGTGACTATTTACATGGAGAGTCTTTAAGAATATTATTGTATTTTTCATGTTAGGAAAACAGAGTTTGAAAATCATACTAAATATACTTTTAGTAAGAATATACTACATTAAATAATCAACTTAAATATTGAACCATTGAGTCCCAGGTGGCTAAAACAAGTGATTTGAAGGCTGGTATTACTAAATTTTATCTCCCTAAGAACAGAAAGCATTTGAATCAAGTCCGGAGGCAGCAGCTGCAGAGGAACCACTAGAGTAGAAGGGCTGAGACACCATCTGTGTGCGCGTGCGTGGCTCCTGCTGCTACCCACACCCTCCCTTCGCAGCCAGGCTGGTCTCCAAAATTGCTTCAAGGTCAGCCTTGATTGCAACAAGGAAACTCCATGTCCCTGACACTCATTGTTAGTTTGCTGACCATGAAGAAGCTGGTGTGGTCACTTGTAAATGAATTCATGACACAAGCAGAATCAACGGGTCACCCGTGAATACAGCGTTAATAAGGAGTAATCCATGGGGCCATAAAGAGAGCCCCTGTTCCACAAAGATGGCGTTTTTATGGCCAATTGTATTTTTAATTAAATATCTACTGTTAGAGATGCACAACTTTGCCTTTTGATTCTCCCTGTTCTCAAAGGGCAAACTTTACCCTCCTCCCACCCAAGGTCAAGTATTGGAAAGCTTATATATGGCAAGGCAGTTGGGGAAGAAACCCTGGTAGGCATGCTGTGTGATCTTGCTGATCCCCAGCGCTCCACCCAGTGCCCTGTGCCGATCCCCTGCTCTGTGCTGGCCTCCAGTGGTGTACATGGCCCATACAATCCTTGGGCTCCATGACTGAGACCTACCAACACACAGAGCTCATCCATCTCGTCTTTTGAACTGTCCTACCAGCACTCGTGATGAAGTTTGTAGTCCGTAAAACTGGCATCTCCAGATTGTCTCCTTATTGCTCCATTGGTTGTCTTGGCACTGCCAAGTCTCAGAAAACACACAAATAGCCCTTGGCCCGGACACACTGTGTAGGCTGTGGGCACCAGGGCTCTATCTCAAGCCCACGCTTGTAGACACTGGCCCCTGCCCTCGCTCTCCAACACCCATGCCGTGTTGAACTTGATAGTGAAGAGCAGCACCAGCTGAATGTCCGTGGTCTTCCTCAGCTTCTCCAGGGTTTCTCTCATGCGGTTTATCATCTGTCTCTCTACTTTCTCCTAGCCCCTCTCCTACTGTTCTTCCCTAAGGTGAACTCCTCATATGAAATAGCATTTGTTTACACTATACTCTGACTTATTGTTAAACACTGTACTTATTCAAGGGTTGTTTTTTCAAATGTAAGTACTATTCAAAGGGAAATCAAAACATGTGCTTATGTTTGCTAACTGCAGCCAAACCACAAATGCTCCTAAAGCAATGGATGCCCCTGAGTAAGAGAAAGATCACATCCAAGAAAAACAACAGTAAGAGCCCATTGCTATATTTTTAAAATGTTATCTGTATTATTTTAACAACAGATGGCACCAAGATTCATACTGCTGTAGCCCTCCCTAGAGTTTGAAGGTTGCTCACTTTTGGATGAAGTAGTTTCCGAAAACCTCTCTGCCGTTGCAGCTCACCTGCCTTTTCTCTGTCAGTCGACAATAACTGATCGAACCCTGCTGGTCAGAGAAGGACAAGTTCCCTGTGACCTCACTCTATGTGGAATCTAATAAACAAACTGAACTGACAAGGAAAATGGGGACAGGATCATAGAGAGCAGATGACAGCCCTTGAGGGTAGGGTGAGGCTGGGGGGGCGGGGATTGCGCAAGGAAAGAACAAAGAAACAACTCGTGGACAGACACCACAGTGCGGTGGCTGATGGGGGAGCGGATGGGTGGAAGCGGAAGAGGAGATGGGGGGATAAATGGTGATGGAAAATAATAACAATAATAAAATTACAAATGGGATGATGGGCCTCCCCTTATGTCATAGAGCACTTCAGTAGTAAAGCAAAGATTATCATTTCTATTAATTACTGAAAGTAATTCATCTCTATGGAAGAGAATCTGCTAGAGAAATTTTATAAGAAAAAAACAGCAAGAATGATTTTGTCATAATCTTCAGTTAATAGTGGTCAGCTACAAGACGGACTCTGCGTTTGGGTGGATGATGTGGTTCGGGAAGGAGAAACAGGTGTTGCTTCATTATTAATAGCACATCCCCAGATGGTTTCACAGGAGAATTCTACAAAGCATTTAAGGAAGAGCTAACCCCTATCCTTCACAGACTATTCCAAAAAAATCCAAAAAGATGGGAGTCTCCCAAACTCTTTTTATGAGGCCAACATCATCCTAATTCCAAAACCAACTAAAGACACAACAAAGAAAGAAAACTTCAGGCCAATATCACTGATGAACATTGATACTAAAATCCTCAACAAAATACTGGCAAACCGCATCCAACAATACATTAAAAAGATCACACACCATGACCAAGTGGGATTCATTCCAGGGATGCAAGAATGGTTCAATATTCGCAAGTCAGTAAATGTAATACATCACATAAACAAAAGCAAACACAAAAACCACATGATCATATCAATTGATGCAGAAAAAGCATTTGATAAGGTACAGCACCCATTCATGATAAAAACACTCGGCAAAGTGGGAATGGAGGGAGAATTCCTCAACATAATAAAGGCCATATATGAGAGACCTTCAGCCAACATCATACTCAATGGCCAAAAATTAAAATCTTTTCCACTAAAATCAGGAACAAGACAAAGCTGTCCACTTTCACCACTTCTATTCAATATAGTACTGGAAGTTTCAGTCACAGCAATCAGACAAGAAAAAGAAATAAAAGGCATTCAAATCAGAAAGGAGGAAACAAAACTGTCGCTGTTTGCAGATGACATGATAGTATACATAGAAAATCCTATAGACTCCACCAAAAAACTGCTTGACCTAATAAATGAATTTGGCAAAACAGCGGGATACAAAGTCAATATCCAGAAATCAAAGGCATCTCTGTACACCAACAATGAAACAGCAGAAGCAGAGATCAAGGAAAAAATCCCATTTGAAATAGCAAAAAGAAAAATAAAATATCTAGGAATAAACCTAACCAAAGAGTTAAAAGACCTGTATTCAGAAAACTACACAACACTGAAGAAAGAAATCAAAGAAGACACAAACAAATGGAAACATATACCGTGTTCATGGATTGGAAGAATTAATATCATCAAAATGTCCATACTACCCAAAGCAATTTACACATTCAATGCAATTCCTATTAAAGTACCAATGGCATATTTCACAGACATAGAACAAACACTTCAAAAATTTATATGGAATTATAAACGACCCCGAATAGCTGCTGCAATTTTTGAGAAAGAAGAGTAAAGTAGGAGGGATCACAATACCCAACACTAAACTATACTACAAGGCCACTGTAATCAAAACAGCCTGGTACTGGCATAAAAACAGGCACATAGACCAATGGAACAGAACAGAGAGCCCAGAAATAAGCCCAAGTCTCTATGGTCAATTAATATTTGACAAAGCAACATAAAATGGAATAAAAATAGCCTTTTCAACAAATGGTGCTGGGAGAACTGGACAGCCACGTGCAAAAAAATGAAACTTGAGCACCAACTTACACCATATACAAAAATAAATTCAAGGTGGATAAAAGACTTAAATATAAAACGTGACACCATTAAAGTCCTAGAGGAGAACGTAAGTAGGAAAATCTCAGATATTTCACGCAGAAACTTTTTTACATACTTGTCCCCTAGAGCAAGGGACATAAAGGAAAGAATAAACAAATGGGACCTCATCAAAATTAAAAGCTTCTGCACAGCTAAAGAAAACAGTATCAAAATTAAAAGAGAACCAACTGTATGAGAAAACATATTTGCCAATGATACCTCAGACAAGGGTTTAATCTCCAAAATACATAAAGAACTTACAAGACTAGACTCTAAGAAGACAAGGAATCCAATTAAAAAGTGGGCAAAGGACTTGAACAGACACTTCTCCAAGGAGGACATACAGAAAATCCAAAGACACATGAAATGATGTTCAATATCACTAGCTATCAGAGAGATGCAAATTAAAACCACAATGAGATACCACTTCACACCAGACAGAATGGCCATCATAAACAAAGCAACAAACAACAAGTGTTGGAGAGGTTGTGGAGAAAAGGGGACCCTAGTGCACTGCTGGTGGGACTGCAGACTGGTACAACCACTATGGAAAGCAGTATAGAACTTCCTCAGAAAACTAAAAATGGATCTGCCTTTTGACCCTGCAATTCCACTGCTAGGACTCTATCCTAAGAATACTAAAACACCAATTCAAAAGAACCTATGCATCCCAATGTTCATAGCAGCACAATTTACAATAGCTAGATGCTGGATAGCTAGATGCTGGATTGCTAGATAGCTAGCAACCAAGATGCCCATCAGTAAATGAATGGATCAAAAAACTATGGTACATTTACACAATGGAATTCTATGCAGCAGAAAGAAAGAAGGAGCTCCTACCCTTTGCAACAGCGTGGATGGAGCTGGAAAACATTATGCTTAGCGAAACAAGCCAGGAAGTGAAAGACAAATACCATATGATCTCACCTTTAACAGGAACCTAAATAACAAAACAAAGAAACAAGCAAAATATAACCAAAGACACTGAAATAGAGGACAGGCTGACGGTGACCGGAGGGGAGAGAAGAGGGAATTTAAGGGGGACAGTGGGAAGGGTTCACAGGAACAAACTTAAAGGACACATGGTCATAAACTAAGGGGAGGGTAGTAATGGGAGGGAAGTGGGGAGGGTGGGAGGGGGGACTGGATTGGGAGTAAAAAGGAGAAAACTCTATTTGAACAATGATTAAAATAAAAAAAATTTTTTAATAAATAAAAGAGCTCTTTATAAATTAAGCAAGTTAGCCCTTTAATGTTGGGATGTCATTACTTAAAGATGAGAGATAAAATGGGATTTTCCTATTTAAACCTCTAGGTTCTTTGGTAAATGACTTTATAGTAAGCATTAAAAGGCAATTTCTTGCTAAAAACTAGTATAATATAAATGGTATTTTCTTGAATCATAGTTAGAAAAAATTTGAAATCAAAATAGACAAATATCCAATGTTAGTCATTGTTTTTCTTTTTTAAATCACTGGCATTTCAGAATTAGTTTATTTCTACAATGAATAAATGTTCATAAAATCACATTCATCCTAAAAAAAATAGCACGTCCAACTGTTAAGAAATTAGGAATAAGTTGCAGCAGTTATCCACTAAAAAAATTATAAGAGAAATATCTTAAAGGCTGGGTGGGGGGGGACTGAAATAAATACATAAAATAACTTATAGCATCACTCAATAAATGCACTTCTTATGAACCTGTGGAGTGTGATCACATAAAAAAAAAATCCTCTTGTACCATCTCTCTAGGAAATATCTCCTCCCCTTGCCAAGCTAGGGCTGTACCCTTGCTGTTCCCAGGTAACCTTGCTCCTCAAACAGACGAAACATGTAGGGACCAAAGAAAGATGATCTTCTATATCCATTATAATTATGCACACACACATCTTGATATGAATTTCTATCTCATATAAAGCCTTATGGATTTTGAATTTCACCTCAAACCTAAGTAACTCGAGAAGAATGGCTCTTTTTATTAAACAACAGAAGAGTATCATGTTTCTTATAATGTCAGAAACAAAAAGCCCGCCGCCATGCCCTGATGAAAAACAGATCAGAGTCCTTTTAATCATGTCATCTAAAAAAAAGTCTTTACTTTCTTGTTACATCAAAACTATAAAATGACTTTATAAGATCCAAATGCATGTGCTCCACAATAAAAGCTGCCACATTATCATGCCCCCCAGTAATCTAAGCCAAATGCTTTTCAAATTATACTTGTAGATTCTCGTTTACCTTTCTAAATTAAATCTTGCTTGAAGCATGTGCACCAAACATAAAATTTGGTTTGAGTACTGCCTGATATTTCAAGAAATTTAATTGGATTTCATTGATATTTTGCCCTGAAACTGAACGAGCACCTAATATTTCTATTTTTATTGTCTTTTTCTGGTTAATTTTTGAAGGCATGTCTACAGAAAATACACTTGTGTTGTTTTCACTGAAAATACTGTAAGGGGCCTTGTGTGCTTCGGGTACAGAGCGGTACAACAGAATCTTTCTCCATTTAGCATTTTTAAGACAATGAGCAACATAGGCCACCTTAGATTGTCACAAGCATTCAGGTGAACTGATTTTCATGGGCAAGCGCAGAGAGTTGAGAGAAGAGACGGAAGCTGTATCAGTTGTGTCTCACTGGTCTGGCTGTGCCTCTCGAGCCGTGTGTGTGTGTGTGTGTGTGTGTGTGTGTGTGTGTGTGTGAAATGACTGTGGACAGCACCAGAGTGCCACTGTGCAAACACCGAGAGATGATACAGCCTGTCATGTCCTCCTTGTTTCCTTTTCACATAAAATCGGGGCATAGCAGGGGCCCTGAGTGGGAGGGCAAATGGAAGAAAAGCATAAATGGCTCGCTGTTTAGGAGCTCATCTTCTTAAGTGACCTCGCTTGCCTACTGAAGTGCTTAAGCAGTAAATGCATTGAAACCAGTGACACTGCCGATGGCCCTGGTCTCAAAGCACAGAAACGTGGCAGCCAGACCTGGGTGGTCCCAGAGGGAAGGGGACATGTGGCACATTGTGCGAGGAAAACCTCAAATCTAACTGCCTCAGGGGCCTGAAGAGGCACATCATAAAGCCAATCTGAGCCCATAAGAAAATTAGAAAGCATTCTTCCCAAAACACTTAACATGTAAAACATCTCTGAAAAAGCTATTATTGAACCAAAATAAAAACTTTTGTCAGAGTAAAATCTAAGCAAGAAAATGCAAATAACCTACATCTAAAGATAAGAGTAGATCAGGTAAACATTCTTGAATAAATGCCACATTATTTAATGTATGATAGTAAGAGCCAAGATAATTTTACTCATTCATTCATTCAACAAATATTTGTTTATTGAGTGTCTACTATGTACCTGGTATCATTCTAGACCCTGGGAATGTATCAATGATGAAAAATAGCAAAGATCACTGTCCTTATGCTGATTATATTTTAGTGGTGGGGATAGTAAAGAAACAACAAAGAATAGATTATGTAAATGATGGTAAATGCTATATAAGGGCCAGAATTCTCTCCCGGTGGGCAGGCCCCTTGCAGCACAGGCTTCCCCGCTAGGTGAGTGCTCTAGGAGCCCATCTGTATCAGCGCACCAGCAGTGTTGCTGTGAGAGGCTGCGATCAGCTTCAGTGAATTTTTATGAAGGCTCTTTCACTGCGTTCGCCCATTTCACAATGGGTGATTTACGAGCGCACCTGCCCACACCGCGCTGTGTGCAGCAGTTTTTGACCAAAACCCAGAATAACCCCCATGCCCCACACTCCCTACTCATCCAATGTCACCCCAAGCAACTTTTTCTTGTTTCTCCCAATGAAAAAAGTCCTCAAAGGGAAACATTTTGCCAATGTGGATGGAAGAGGTTAAACAAAAAATGACAGAAGTGTTAAAAGGCATCAAAATTGATGAGTTCAAAAACTGTTTTGAGCAGTGGAAAAAGTCTCAATAGGTGCATTGCATCAAATGGAGAGTACTCTTAAGGTGAGTGAAGTTGGACCATGTAAGAATAAACACAATTTTTTATAAATAAACTCCAAGTTTTGGGGAGTCTCCCCTCATTGAGGAAACAAAGCAAGTCATGGCAGATAAGAGTGTTGTGGGAAGGGAGTAGAATGAACAGTTTTCATTGACCTGATGGAGATAAGCAAGCCACGTGGACTTCCATGGTCCAGATAGAGAGAAGAGCAGGGGTGAAATCCGGACACAAGAACGAGCCTGGTGTGTCTGAGGAAGGACGAGGGAGCCAGCATGACTGGGACGGGGTCAAAAATAGGTGAGAGAGTCCGGACTGGAGAGGCTGAGCCTTGTAGGCTCATCTGAGGGCATCAGCTGAATGAGATGAGAGACCTGTGGAAGATTTCACGTAGACACGTGAGATGATATTTTTTTATAAGACCACTCTGGATGCAGTGCAAAGGGTAGATTACAAGGAGGCGAGAGTGGAAATAGGGACTCTCCATAGCAACAATTCAGGTGAGAGAAGCTGGCAACAAGAAGCGGTACAGGAGGCGATGCGAAGTAATCCGATTCCAGGGCAGCATTTCTCAGCCTTGACCCTGCTGAGATTTGGGGTCCGATAAATTTATTCTGTGAGGATTGTTCTGTGCGTTGCTGGTGTCCAGCAGCATCCCTTGTCTGAACTAATTAGAGGCCAGCAGCAAACCCTCACCTCATTGGTGACAACCAAAAATGTTTCCAAACATTTCCAAATGCCCTGGAGGAAAAAAAAATCGTCCTGGTTTAGAAGAACTATTCTAAATATATTTCACAGGCAAAGCTAGAAAGGATTCAAAACAAGTTGAGAACGATGTATCAGCCAAACAATTTTGTCACCATCACACACACACACACACACACACACACACACACAGTGGCACAAATAAAACAAATATTGGGGACACTGTTGAACAGGGTCACCCCAGACCCAGCACAGAGGGGGCCCTGCCACCCTAAACATCTCGTCTATTTAGCAGCTCACAAGAACTGAAGCCACATTTTGCCTTGTGGGAAGGGAGAAAGAAAATATGAAGATCAAATGACAGTAATTTTAGGAACACAAATCCCTGGCCAGTGTGGCTCAGTGGGTTGAGCATCATCCTGCAGAGTGAAAGGTTGTGGGTTCAATCCCTGATCAGGCCACACACCTGGGTTCCGGGTTCAGTCCCCCGATCAGAGTGTGTATGAGAGGCAACTGATTGAGATGTTTTTCTTCCCCTCTTTTTCCCTCCCTTCCTCTTTCTCTAAAAATAAATAAATATAGAGAAAATCTTTTAAAAAATTAAATGAATAAAATCCTCTTTAAAAAAAAAAGGGACATGAATTCAGCAGAAGAAATGGCAGGCTTCACTTCAGATCTCATGGAGAAAAACCTACCCATAAACATGTACCTGCAGAAAGTTTGAAACCTAGCCTCTAGCCGGTGAATACATACAGCCAAACCATGGTTGGGGAAGAGTCTATTGCTAAAGAGAAGGAATTGAAAATGGGGCCTAGTTAGTGGTCCTGCCCACAATGTCTCCCCAGCTTCTTGGTCTAATTAGCAGGAAGGGTCATGGTGCCCTTGGGCTTCCTGGGAAAAACCGCTGGCAGACCTCGTTTGCCTAGGAGGTGGTGAGAGAGGGGGTGAGGAGTTCGGTCTGGAACACATTAAGTATAAAATGCTTATTTAATACCTAAGTAGAGATGTTCACTAGGTTCAAAGAAAGTTTGGGGACAGAGATATGAGTTTGGGAATTCCAGCTTGCAAATTGATGAGCTCACCGTGGGAGTGTCCAGACAAGAGTAAATACAGAATTCCAAGAAGTCTGAAGGTCCTCTGAAGCTCACATTCAGGAAGAAGAAAAAGAATCGACAAATGAGACTGAGAAGCAGCAGCTGATAGAAGGAAAATCAGTGGAGTGTCCCAGGAGCTTAGTGAAAAGTGCTTTAAAGAAAAAAATAATCTGTTATGGTAAACTCTGACAAGTCAGAAGGATGAAGGTGGAAAATTAACCGTGGTGATCTTGGAAAGAGCAATTCAGGGGACAGTGGATGCGAAAAAGAGAAAGAAGCTGAGAGAAGGGAACTAGAAACAATGATTATGGCGACATGCCCAAGGAGTTAGTTTGCCGGTGAAACCGAGCAAAGCAAAGGAGCAGAGGCCGGGCTGGGCCAGGAGGAGGGGTGATGGAACTGGAGAGGTTTTCTACGGTGATCGATTCGATAGCACGTTTGAGCAGAAGAGAGGGAGGAAATTAATGCTAATTTTTGTTAACCTCAAAGGTCAGTCAGCCTGGGTTCTGCTATAAATGCCATCCTATTAATTCTTTCTACGTAAAAAGTGAGAGATAGATCACGGGAAATTCTGTATTTTCATGACAGTTTTGTATAGGATTTTTATTATTTATGAAAGAGACTATGATCCCATCTCTTGTCACTGAGTTCAGGTTTCTAATATATGCTTGTATCACAGCAATATTCAGGTATCTGTAACCAGAAAAGTGCTTAAATTGCTTTCCGTAAATTTAATATCTGCAAAACTTAACTGTGATATGTTTGCCTCTTGGTCTTTCTCATCACCCATCCAAGGTTTTAGAACCATAGGTCTATTTGCGCCTCCTTCTTGTGCCAATTTTGGCATTTCATATTTTTTCCCCAAAAAAATGTTTAACTAGGGATTTCAATTAATCCTGTATGGTTGTTCATAGTGTTCTTTTATAATTGATAACTTCTGCTATCTGAAGAGCTCTTTCTTTTCATTTTGCAATATTTTATATTTTCTCTTTCTCAGTCAGATTCAGAGAAAATTTGTCTCTCTGCATTAATCTTTTCAAAAAGTATCAACAATTTCCTTTTTAAAATAAGGGATGAAATATATATTTTTCAATTTTTTTATTTCAAATACTCCGGTATTTTTCATAAAACATAAGCTTGATTAAAATGAGACAGATAAACCTCTAGCATGCACTTAACTAAAAAAGTCAAACAATAATACCATAAAAACAGACTGCAAACTGAAAATCATGAATATGATCATTGAAAACCATTATTTAATCTATCAGGAAAATTATCAGTCACAAAGCTTCATGCACTTATCAACAAAGATTTGAAATACAGATGCCCTTCAACTTCCAATGAGGTTACATCCTGATAAAACCATTGTAACTTGAAAATATCATTAAGTCGAAAATGCACTAATGCACCTAACCTACCAAGGATCGGAGCATAGCATAGGCTACCTTAAACATTCTCAGAACACAGTATCTTCAAAAAAAAAAAAAAATGGATGGCCACACAGCATCGCCAAGTATTCTTGTTTCCCTGCGTCCTGGAGCTGCGCTGGCTGCCGCCATCCAGCCTCACTGCAGAGCATGGTACCACGTCTCACTAGCCCAGGGAAACACAACATTCAAACTTGAAGTGTGGTTTCTGATGAACATATGGCACGTTTGCACCACCAGAAAGTCAAAACATGGTAAGTCAAGCCATGGTAAAGCAGGACTGTCAGTATATAAAGCTAAAACAGATCTACTTACAAGGGTGTCTGGCCTTTTGACGTCTGTGGGCCACACTGGAAGAAGAAAAGTTGTCTTGGGCCACACATTAAATATATTGCAACATGTAATCACACAAAAAAAATCTCATAATGTTTTTAAGTAAATTTACGATTTTGTGTTGGGCCACATTCACAGCCACCCGGGCTGCATGCAGCCTGCGGGTCTCAAGTCGGACACCCCTGGTCCTGGAAGAAATTGAGAAATTTTACTGAGAAAATGTTATATAAATCATATAAAGAAAATACAAGTCTCTAAGAAGTCTACAGATCAAACAGATTCAAATTAAGCAAGGATAAAGATGATGCAAATAAAATACTTAATAAGATTTATCTGATAGATAGCTCTGCATCCACTGGGAAATATACTGTTATTTAAAGTGTATGTCAGACACTGATAAAAATTAACCCAGTAATAGACTACAAAGTAAATATAAAATCCCCCAAAGTTGATGCAGACGTGACCTTTATGCAACAAAACGCAAGAACGTCAGAAATCCGCAGAAAGGTGGGCCCACCCACACAAATGGAGCCGGAGCCTGGTGCTGTTGGCCAGTCTAGGCTGGCCCCTCGAGTGACGGGGGGCGTTGACGGGTTCTGCTGTTCAGCTCTCCCGGCAGCGAAGCCAGGCAAGTTCTCACGGCAAAGGCAAAGTGCCTTGAGTCAGAGGCCACAAGTGAGCGCCCCTTGAGGCTGCGCCTGGAACTGTCGCACACTCTTTTCCCTCTGGTGTTACTGCCCCAAGCGAGCCCAAAGGAAACCCAGATTCCAGGGCTAGGGAAGTCGATGGCCCGCCTCCACTGAGTGGGGCTAGAGATTCACACGGCTGGGAGTGGCTTCAGGGAAGAGTGAAGTCCCACCACTATCAACACAATCCGGGTTCCATTTGAGAGCCAAGGAAAGAGAGCTTAGTGCCTAGCAACCAGTAAGTGTGCGTGCGATGCTTGTTGAAGGATGTGAGAAAGGAGAAAGAGTACCTACATGCACCCTCTCCAAAGGGAATATGACACCGTATAACAGGATGAAAGGTTATGGGAAAGTACTGTATTTTCGGACTATAAGGCGGACTTTTCCTCCCAAATTCGGGAGGAAAGGCAGGTGCATCTTATAGTCCGAATATAGCTTACTTGGCTCACTGTTGGGGGGGAGGGTGGAGTTGTCAGTGGAGTCAGGTCACAGGTTATTAAATATTTTAGCACATTTTTTGCTTCAAAAATTTTTTTCCTATTTTCCTCCTCTAAAACCTAGGTGCATCTTATGGTCCGGTGCTTCTTATAGTCCTAAAAATATGGTACTTCTTGTGGGCAAATCACCCCCACATGTTTTAACACTACAGGAAGACGAGCAAATGCAGGGTTTGTTCCCAATGGCAGGAACATCGTCTGGTGGACTAGTAACATGGTATGAATAAGATTTCCGGTTGCTCTGCTCACGTTTCTCTTTCCCTCTCTACTTCCCCTTAACTTTTTCTTGCAGAACAGTGACAGAACTTTAAACATTCTGTGCTATTTCAGTCTTCGTAGGAGGAGAGGTTATTTCAACTGCTTCAGAGGATTCTGTGAAGAGCTTTTCATCTTTGCCATATCTGTGACTTTATAAATAATGATATTTCCCCTTCTGAAGTAGACTATAGCAGTTTTCAACTGGTTTCCTGCTCCCTTAATTAAACTCTTACAGCAAACGCTTTGTAGACAGTATGGCGAAAAGGTGGAGAGCACTGAAGGCCATCCCCAAGCTCTGTGAACTGATAAAGAACGTTAATAACAGCTGGTGAATACAATACTATCATACAATATTGCTTCCATCATGCTTCACAGAACTGCCACCACCTATGGGGCCACTTTTCATTTATACTCTACTTCAATTCAAAAAGGATTTAAAGTTTTGAGTGGTCTTGACTCATTGAAGTATTTTGCAATGTTAAGGGCCCATTGTTTTATGATTAACGCCTGGTACAAAACACTAGAAAGAAGGAGGGGGAAAAGAAACGTTGTCAACCGTTCACATGCCACATTGTAGCAGAAGGGAAAAAATGGCACCTGCATAGTGAGGCTGTGAAACTGAGTTCTAACAGCAACACGAAACCGTGTTTTTAATTAAAATCAGAATGCTCTAGGCAGGAGAACTGTTTGATTTTATGCCCTTGAAATATCACAATAAATGAACTGTACTTCAGTTACATGTAAAGAATGCTTTATTTTTAGCAATTTTTAAGCACCCTGCATAAAAGATGAATGGGCACGACGAAATGCACTAGACAGATGTGGCTGTCGTACCTGCTCCAAAGGCCGGCTGGGTTTGCAGCGGCATTTTCGAAGACACGGGCGTGAAGGGCTGCACTGAACGTCGTCTCTGTAGCATTTCCTGGCAGTGAGTGCTACCTAGTGACACTGCCTTTTAATTAAAAAGGACATGTAAGTATACGGAATACATAATGGATTTATTACATTTAATATGTGTTTTATCCATTAAGAAGATATACATCCTTATATTAAATTGATATAAGATGAATTAATATTAAGTATAAGGAAAAATTTCCTGATATTAAATAGGAATAGAGATACACTATTTTTTAATGTAATGTTTGATTTCTACCACATTGCCCTTAACCAGAGATAGAGGGCAGTTCCTAGGAAAGAAGAATAAACAGAAACAGTTCACAGATTAGAGAAGAGGTGTTTAAAACAGTTTGATAAGCAGCGCTGCTATTTCTCATGTTAGCACAGAGACTGGCCACAGTCACGTGCCATTTAAATAGGTCTGTAACTAAGAAATGAAAGCATTTAGCAGATGGTGGAGAAGGACAATCAATTCAAACACGGATGTAAGAGAAACCCTTCAAAGCCAACGTGTTAGATTTCCACATTGTTTAAGACTGTGGGTCAAATTCAAGGCCAAAAGATGGCAAGGATTTGCAGTGCCACCATATGTCTAAGTCACTCTTGGAGGAGAATCACAATACGAGAAATTGTAAGCAGCAACGTGCTCTCTGCCTGCTCCCTTCTCCGGGCCAGGGTCCTCCTCCTCCCTCTCCCCCTCTTCCTCCGCACTTGAGAAGGGAGGGTGTTGTCTCACACGTATTCTCCGGTGACCTCCACATCAGTCCCGTGCAGTCCCACTGCCACCTGCTTGGTGCCCTTCATGGGCAGCGCTGACAGGGATGCCAGAGATGGCCCTCCTTGACGCAACGCCTGCTAACTGTGAAGACAGTGCCACTGCCCTCACCGCACCTGAACTACATTCTCCAATGCGGAAACCTCCACTGTGCTGAGAAATTGTGAACATCTACAAAGCATTATGTATGCGTGTGAGTAGGAGATGCCTTTAAGACTGTATGCTAAGTGGGACTCTCAGGAGTCCAAGAACAAAACGTCGCAGTACTGTCCCCTTTTCTAGTTTTCACCCTCCTGAGGGTCTGCCCTTCACTCTGGCAGAGGGGGCTTCCGCTCTCAATCCTCCCTGTGCAAATCCCCACTGCTCTTCAAGGGGCTCCAGGGCCTTCCCTTCGGAGGGACCTCTGGCTGGGGACTCTGCCCCCCCGCCACCCCTCCAGTAGTTCATGCATTCCCCCAAAGTGAATTCCTGAGTATAGAATAATACCTCACATGTGTCAGCAGGACACTTTAGCTGGAAAGTGGTACCCTGTACTCAGGAAGCCCTGAGTCTGGTCTGCTCAAGACTCCCCACCTCCGTGAGAGGCTGAAGACACGCTTTCTTGGCCTTCCCCAAACAGGCTATGTTGCCTTTTCCTTAACTACACACACACACACACACACACACACACACACACACACACACAATTCTTATACAGTTAATGTAACATTTTCTATAAATAAAACATTGTATTTTCCCAAAGAAGATAACAAATCGTATTGTTAAATTCATTCAAGTCAGTTTCCCTTTGTTCAAACTTCTTTCTTCAGACAGTGTGTTGAGCAGTGGTTTTCAAAGTGTGGTTCAGGACCCCTGGAGGTTCAGAAGGTTGAACTATTTTAAAATAATAACTGAGGTGTTATGTGCCTTCTCTATTCTCATTTGCTTATCTATTGCCACCATTGTTCTGACACCCAATGAAATACTCGCTCGTGCCCCTGTGTCCTCTAAAACCTCTGAGGCAAGTTATGTGGGGTCTTCACTAATTTTTAAGAGTCGTAAAATGTCCTGGGATCAAAACTTTTGAAAACCACTGGCATATTAGATAGATAATAAACACAAAACCATTCATTTCTACCCCTTTAAGCCATAGACTGGTCCCCCTCCAAGGGACTCTGTCAGGTGTGTCCGAAACACTGAGTGCTTTCCGATGGCAACTTGCCCTCACCTTCAGAGAATCAGAAAAATTCTCCTGAACAGAGAGCTAGCAGTGTGGTTTCCCTTCAGCCAGAATTTGGATTCTGGTTTTCTCCTGCCTCCAAAGTCGAGACTTTCCTCCCCTAGGAGATGTCTATATGTCTATATCTACAACATATGTTGCATATAGTTTCAAAATAAGTAAATATACATATATTACATAGAAAGTCTTGTGGTGTCAACTAACCCTTCTTGCAGTAGACTGCATATAGGAAATCAAGGAATTTCTATAGATGTTGAGTCATCTCTGTAATGGATAAGAATTTGTACTCTGCAAAATGACAGTTGGTCTAAGGATCTTTACTTTACAAACACAAGGGCCCTTTAATTTGCTAGAGAAGAAAATTAAAAATTAAACCAAAGAAACTAGATTTTAAATGCATTTTTTAAATCCAGAATGAGCTCTAGCAGGTCACACTGAGGAGCTATCGGGACTGTCATTTGACATGAAGTTTGAGAGCAAACAACCAGACAACATCCACCATCCAATTATAGTTTAAAAATAAGTGAAAAAAAATGCTTTTTAATTTTGTAAAATTTCTGTTGCATCCCACCTATTCTAGCCACCTTAGAAAGAGCAGGAAGAAAAACAGCAGGAGAGCTGTATCAATAAGCTACATCTCATCTGTCAAGTTCACTTCTGGTGCTCCGCTCCCACCCACACGGCGTCCACATGCACCAAGGGCTTTCCTGTCGTTGACTTACTAGGAAAGCCCTTCTCCCCTCCACTACAGCGCCTGCCTACTGTTTCTTCTCAGATCTTCCAAGACGAAGCCTTGCTCAGGGACTTATAATACCCAGCTTCCTGTTCACAGACCCTTTACCACTTTAAAAGTTACCTCCTGGTGCCAGGTGTACTGAGAAACTGCCAAAGTGGGTCTGAACCTAAAATGATGGGTCAGTAGAAAAAGACTTTGGGAACTATGAAAAACTGATGGACCTCTATTTTATAACTGATGACTTTGAACATATTTTAAAAATCAGCTTTGTTTTAAGATCACTCAGGCATTATAAAACCTAGTTGAAAGTTACTTCAAAGTCGTTTCCTCTGGCTTTTCACTTTGTTAATGTTCATACACAGAGTGGAAATAACAGGCATGATTTAGAACTCAGAACAAACTCCAGAGCCTACACAGTCCCCAAGTGCCTATATCTTAGAAAAAGAACAGAAATATCAAACATCCCCTCCCTTGTCCCTTTGCCCTCAGCACAACCATTAAGATTAAAGAAGCTTCTCTGGGTACCTGCCTTGTGGAGTGGTCATAGTCTTCATTGCCACAGACAGTTTCAGGTGCCGGGTGAGCCAGAACACCCAGTTCTTTACAGTTGAGCTTTCATAGACATTTTCTGCTGAGCGGTTGTGTCCACATGTCCAGGTTATGCCTTCCTGATTGCACTTGACCTAGAGGGTTCTATAGGTGGAGCTGGGCCAGTCAGATATTATCTCTCAAGAATTTTGACTCAGGGGAATGGATAGACTGACAAACACAACAAGCTGAGGGATGGCAGCCACACACACACACACACACTCTAGAATTTATGCACAAGCTCAGATGAGCTACAAGTCTTGCAAGAAAATACCTGTCCTCCTCAAAATCCAGTCCTACCCCTCCTCCTGGTTAATATACCAACAAAACCTCAGCTCCTCAAAATCCAGTCCTACCCCTCCTCCTGGTTAATATACCAACAAAACCTCAGCCCAACTGAGAAAGTGCTGACCCTACCAAAAGATAAAGGGATTATTCACATAAGGATCCACAGGACCTTGCAAATGGGTTCCAGCAGGAACTCGGAAAACACGCCAGGGCATGGGACCTCAGGGCGCTGAGCCGGGTAGAATGCACAGTTGAGTAACGGAGCATTTGGGGACCTCCTCCCATGACTTAGAAACAATGCAGTTGCAACAAGCCCTAAAGGAAGGCCTAATGAGGTGAAGGAGCTAGAACTGCTTTGGCATTGTCGGCAAAGGAGAAAAAAATACTTACAGATGTAGCGTGCGTCCATGGATCCATTGTGAAGGGCTGAAGAACATACTGGATGACTTTGCTCACCAGGAGGACTAGTAGAACACGCCTTGCACTAGCACACAACGAGCCAGTGAAGAGGTCACCACATCACTGACAAGCTCAGCAATGGCTATCCTCTGTGGGACAGGATGGACAGTGGGGATGGCGTGACACAGCCAGAGTCTCTAGTAACAATTAGGGTGATGGGATCCTGGAGCAGAAGAGGCCATGTAGCCGCACTTAACCATAAGATTCAAGCTGGACGTGATTGCTGTCGCTGGCAGCAAGGCCAGAGTGTTAACCAAGGGACACTGGCCCATGGAGGTTCACGATGATGGCTAGTGAACACAAGGGCAAGACGGATGGGAGACCTCGGAGGCTGTCTCTTGCTACAGGCTGATATCGGTCTCCCAACAGAAGGAGCTGTAATGCCCTGCTTGCTCAGTTTCCACTCCTGAGCAAGTTTTAAGAGCCAGTGTAGCCGTGGCCAGTGTGGCTCAGTGGGTTGAGCACTGGCCTGAGAACCAATAGATCACCATTTCGATTCCAGGTCAGGGCACATGTCTGGTTTGTGGGCTGGGTCCCTGATTGGGGGCGTGTGAGGTGCAACTGATGTCTTTCTCCCTCTCTTCCCCCCCTCTGAAAATAAATAAATGACATCTTTACACACACACACACACACACAGAGCCAGTGCATCTGAACACCAGAAAAGTGTCTAGATCATAGCAAAGCTTCTGTGTGCAGGATGATCTGATTTATTACTGATACTAACATGCTCCCAATGCTATCAAAGCCCCCCCCCCATGTTTCAGGGACATTTTGAGGCCAGGTAATAAAGTCATGGCCAGGTCCACCTCATAGTGGCGAGGCCACTGGACCCCAACCTCCACTGGGTGGTCATTTTCTGAATGCCTAATCAGCACAGACACACTTAAGGGCTCACCGGACCCTCACATGGACTCTTTGTCCCGTGGAGTGAGAGCTATTATTGTAGGATACTTCAAGCGGAGGTCTCCAAAATAGTCACCTCTGATGGAGATAATTAGTCACAACATTCAGGGTCAAACAGACAGTTGCACTCTCAATAACTTCAAGGTCTTGGTTGTGTTGTGGCATCCCCTTAGAAGTCAAGAGCACATCATACCACCCATCACTAGGGAAGAGGTATGGAGCCTGGCAGAGTGCTCCAGCTTTTGGAGCCAGCCTGGGCTCCCGGAGAACACCCTTTAATCCATTTTCACTGCAACTTTTGAGAGAGGCGCAGAGCAATGAATGGGAGGTGATGGCATTCAAGTGGGCAGCTCCCAGGCCACGGGACCAGCACTTCCTGTGGTGCTGGGCACCTGAAGGACAGGTGAAAAATGCCATGTGGAGGCTCCGGCGTGCTACGAGAGGCCCTCTGCACAGACCTCTGGACTTAGAAGCACAGCTATGCCTTCAGATAGTATCCGATAGAATCTGATCCTGAAACACCAAGTGCCTGTGCCCTGAAGCCACCAACTGTGAGCTGTCGTATCTGCAAAGTTTATCATCTTAGGTGGCCACAGCCTCTATTTGTTGCACAACATATTCGGTACCTTTGAGACGAGGCCTGTAATGTCCCGAGGACATAAGTGACTTCCCTCCACCCACCCCCAAGGCATCCGTCTTTATGGTACTAATGACTCCTTGTCTCCTACCAATAATCTCTGGGGTTGGACGTTCCTAACGGCCAACTGAATGGAGGAAGAGAACACTCAAAGCAGATTCAAAGACGGGTCAGCTCTATATGTTGGCGGGACTGGGAGATGAAAGGCTTGAATGAACTTCGAGTATTTAGAGAAGATCATGCTTCAGCAATTCCACCATCCCCAGCAAAACATCGCATCTGCCCTATATATGTTCATATGAAGGATACAACATATTTGCTGTTTTTAGATTGATCTCATATTTTTAGTGTCAGCGAAGAAGCGTAATTGAACAGTTAAGATTCTATGATTAAAAACAGGCGGCCGTTTTGGGCACCACGGAGAGGCGCGTGAGGCAAGTCAGCAGGACCACCCTCAGGTCAGTTTCCCCCGAGACACGGGCTCTACCTCACATTCGGGAGACCAAACGACGAAGCTCCCACTTTTGTGCTTTACAGTTCAACCCAAGTTACTAAGAAAATGCCTTTAGGACTCGGAGAATATCCTTCCGGTGAAAATTAAGTGCCGCAAGCAGAGAACATGAATGTGGAGGAGAGGGATCTTAAAGAAACTGGAAGAAGCCAAAGGAAACTCTGCAAAGCATAGAGGACCTTGATGGCTGATGGTTTAAAAAGAGAAAAAAACAAACGAACGAAAAAAAAGAGGCACCTTCTTTAATACTGCTTGGAAGGCGGAAATTTTGTTGTTTGTTATTATCCTTATTTTTTAAAGAAATTACTCGAGAAATTATTCTGAAATGTAGAATAATTAGTAGATGCGTTTGGTGGTGCACCTGGACGCGTGGAGCTGATGCCCGTCCTCCAGCTGCTGTGAGTGTGACGGCCCACAGCTCACAGCTGCACCTTCCCCTGCAGCTGCACCCAGGCCCCCTGAGCGCTCCCACAGGCATGGCTCCCAGCCGGGACCTGCCTGACCAAGGGACGCATAAGCTGGCCTCCCGCCTCAGAGAGAAAAGCCCCATGGTGTCATCTGTACATCAGAGCTCCCTGTGGTATTAGCCAAGGCAAGACTTCCACTGAACCGACATGCTTGCCCCACTTCATCCCCTTCCTTACCCCTCGACTTTTCTAGCTTGTAGAAGCTGCCCGACGCCATTGGTCAGGGCAGCTTCTTGGGCAGCTGCCATTGGCAGGCGGCACCCAGAGGCCCTCTCCTGACCCAGGTTCTTGTCAGGGAACAAGAAGGAATTCAAGCATGTGGCAGGAAGGTTTAAGGAAGCACAGTGCACTTGTCAAAGCGACAGCGCACACTTGAGAAGGGAGAAGGGACGGCCTCAGAGAACAAGATGTGCGGAGGGGCTCTAGGGGCAGGGTTCTTATTGCAGGTGGGCAAGGGGTGGGGGGTAGGGTGGTCTGCTTCTGACGCTGGCAGGGGAATGCCGACATGGCCTGTCCATATCTTTCCTCTCCAGATAGGGATTTGGGGGGCGTCTCCCCAATCACAGGAAACCAGGGGGCGGGGAGCAGTCCAGGGAACAGGTGGTCCGTGAAGGTCGTGTCTGGGATGTCCCGGCCGAAACAAAGATGGGGAGGGCTACAGCTGGAGGCCCTGCTCTCTGTGCTGACTATGCTGCCTCGTGAATCCCGAGAGAGCCCGATAATCATATGGGAGGTGGGAGGGTTGCTTCAGGCTGAGAGGAGGCTCAGGCTCTGCCTAGCTTGGGCTGGAAAAGCCCTTCCTGCCTGTTCTAGGGCCCAAGCTCTAGATCCCCTGGATGATAAGACATGGGCTAGAATCCTTGGGGCGTCACCATTTTTATGTGAAACCATCGTAACCTAGAAGACATAAGCACAACAAGAAGATTTAAATAGGCCTGGACCAACAATAATAAAAGAAAGAGAGTCCTTATGAATGGACCAGGGATTGGAAAGAGCCAGTGAAAGACAGGATACCCTGGTACGCCTGTCCCGAGCTGATGATGTGTCACCGAGAAGAGGAGGGTGTGGTCCCACATCACTCCGACCTCAGCTTCAGTCATCGCGCCTCCTCACCCCAACTCCCCTTCTCCCCCTTACAAAGACCTTGTGAATACACTGCAAACACCTGCACGGCCCAGGACCATCTCATCTCAAGAGCCCCAACTAACCCCTGTAAAGTCTCCTTTACCCTATACAGTACAGCCGGAGCCTGGAGACGAGGATGTAGACACATCTGGGTCATTTATTCAGCCTACCACGATGCTACGTAAAAATACGGATGGTGTTTTAGATTCTATCTCTTAACACTTGCCATTTTCTTCTAAAGCAGCAAATGGCCAAAATGGAGAACTGGGGGGTGGGGAGTGGGAAGGGGTGGGCAAAATTCTACCCATTTGTTCCGCTTAATCAAGTTCCGAGCTACACCGCTTCCTTCCCTCTGCGTAGCTCAACGGACACAATCGTGTAAACAGCCTGGGTGGGACAAAACCCTTCTTCAGGGTCAAGTCTTTTAAGAGAAAATGTTTCAGTGACAAATTCTCAGGGGCCTGACTTTGCTATCTAAAACTAGAGTAACCTAGGGTATTTATCTGCTGGTTTTCTTACGATATAACATCTACAAAGGTAAAAAAATGATCATGAGTTTTGGAAATAAAATAATACCTAAAACCACAAAAAAGTGTTCTCCTGAGAAATGTTAAGTACTTCTCATACGTTACCCTCAAGCACCTTGGTGGAGTTGTCGCTGCGTTGCAGTAAGCCCAGAGAATATAACAGGACCCTCCAGTGTTGTTCAGAGAGTGAGCAATGGAGCTAGAAATGATAGCGTCTCTTGAATGGTGTCTATGTGCCCACTGAGAGAGTAAAAGAGAGAGGGGGGGAAGGGGGGTGTTTAGAGTGGGGAGACCGGGAAGCGGCTGGCCAGCTGTGCTTCTTGTACGTGGTCTCTGAAGTTCCAAGACAATGAAGCAGACGGACCAGACAAAGCCTGTCGTCCGCATGAGAAATGCCCAAACCTACAGAGAATTTCTGTGAGTTCATTTCAGCCAAACTGACAACAATCGCTGGGAAGCGAAATCTCAACACATTGCAAAAACGTTCCCGACGATGGCAGGGTTTGGTTTGGTTTTAAGTGCACAGGTGCCAGGAAATTGAATTTCAGAGAAATTCAGAAAGATTTTATTTTTACATTTTTAAATGCTCTCTGAAGAATTTCTTAAGTGAACTTTTTGTTTCATATCAAATAAGTCAGTGTCTTCGCCTGGTTTTTTAGTCACCTGAAAAACAGAAAGTTTGGGATGTTTTTCAGAGAATGGCATTTTTGCACTTTGTTTTAGACGTTGCAATCAAAGGAGGACGTGCAAGGAGGGTTACGTGAAATTCACTGGTAACAGATCAGGGAGAAAGCAAAGCGGGTAATCTCTGAGATCGGATAACAAGCAAAACAGAGGGACACACACTTCCCTTACATTTGCCGGTGCAGGGAGTTAACATTCACAGCACTCAGAGACGGTATTTCCAGGGAACAAGAAAACAGCGGGGGTTCTGTGGTCTCCTGCCCTGGTGGGAGGCTGTGCCCTGAGGACCGGGGATATATCTGGGGACCGGGGATAACTCTGTCATTCCAAGGTCTGTCTGTCATTATAGATGCAGACAGACAACAGACAGGCTCAGTCAAGGTAAATACCGACCTCTGTCGAGGAAGATGCCAACCTATGACATGACTACCCACCATGATGCGATTTTAGTCAGAAAGGTTTCGTTGCAGACCATCCTGTGGCCTCTGAGTCCGGAGGCCACCGTGCAGGCCCCGAGTGTGTCAGGTTGAGCGTGTGGCCCTTCCTCATCCCACTATACTGTCAAACCTCTAGCTGCTGAATGAACAAAATACTCCCGATGGTGAAGCACAGGAAACAGCTGCTAAAGTCTGGCAAATATTACTTCTCCTTCTCACAGCAGCATTAGGAGATGAAAGCATAATGGATGAATCAACTATCCGTCGGAACCTAGAAGGAACATTGCACCCAAACCCAGCACAGAGAAGAGCAGGTCGGGCATGTCCCCAAGGGAGCATGTCAACTGCTGGGCTTTTTGGTCTTTTCCACTGAGGCAGTGTTTGCTAAAGAACAGCATCCCTGGGAACCCTCGAAGTCCTCCAACAGTCTCTATTCCCTGGAGATTAATGGCACATTAGTAAAATCTCAGAGAACACAAGTTAACTGGCCCATCAATTCAATTCTCCTATTAATGTGTGCCCCAGTAAATCCAGACACCCTCATTTTTACCTTCCTGCTCCCATTTTCCAGTCTCTGCCCTTGCCTGAGCCATTCTCAGTACCTCTGAGAGCTGAGCCGTCTCTCAGTCTTCTCCTTTCCCCACCCTCATCTGGGGACTTTTGGGATCACCTGGAGATCCTCTGGGGATCATCTGGCCGCTGTTGCCCAGCTCAGACAGCACCTTCAACTTTATGCCCTTTCGGAGCAGAGCAGCGCAGTGGTCAATGGGCAAATGCAGGAGTCAGACGGACTCTGACACCTGCCTCCACTGCTGCCTAGTTAGGGCCAAACAGACCTTTCCCAAACACTGCCGCTGCCTGCTCTGTCAAGGGGAGATGATTATTGTGAGGATTAAATAAATTAACGTGTAAAACACTAGCCGCTGAGTGACGAATGCATAGTGCGGTTTTTTGTAAGGGTCAGCTGTCATGTGCCAAAGGTCAAACTAATCACTTCCTCTTCTGGCTCCAATTGTACTTTTTGCTCTTCTTCACCGATCTTCCTGCAGTGGATTAGTTAATACACACATCAAATTGTGTCTCCTCTAATGACGGAGTGAAAGCCTTCTTTATTTCTTATCCTCTGTATACTTCCCACACTCTAACATCGGAAAAGCTAGCCTTTATGGAGACTGCAGTAAATGCCATAATTATGTGAGCTTTTTATATGCATTATCTCATTTAATCTTCATAATAACCTATGAGGCAAGAAATATTAGTCATCTCCACTCTACAGACAAAGAAACAGGTTTAGAGAGATTAAGTAACTTCCTGAATATTGCATGGTTAATAGGGATTTTCTGATTCTAAATCCCAAACTCTTAACCATGGTGTTATATAATCTCCTACTTGTTACACCATTCAAGTGTTGAAAGACACTGAATGACTATAATCTTTTTTAGAGAGAGGGAGGGAGGGAGAAAGAGGGGGAGAGAAACATCAATGTGAGAGAGAAACATTGATTGGCTGTCCTTCATACACCCCTCTGACCAGGGACCAAACCCACTTAGGCATATGCTCTGACTGGGAATCGAACTCGTGACACTTTGGTTTGTGGGACGATGCTTAGCCAACTGAGCCACACCAGCCAGGGCTGAATGACCATAACCTTTACCATAAAGATTTGTATAGCCTCTGCTGTGTCAGCGGGCATATTATAAATAACCACTGCCTGCCTGGGAGAGTCATGTTTGACCATTTTTACTGTGAAGATACAGTTGACAATAACGTTTAGAGAATTGTATTGATGGCGTCATGGGGGGAACTGAGGTACCTTTAGTCCACACTGGTGTTGTGTGGAGCCTTGTTGCTCAGGGGACCCATGCACCAGCAGCCTCAGCATTGCCTGGAAGCTGCTGGAAATACGGAGCAAACCTGGGCCACATGCCCTGTGCAGGAAATCACAGTCTGCATCATAGTAAGAGCCCTAGGTCAGGAACGCTTCCTATAGAGGTCATGAGCCAACAATTCATCCCTTCTTAAGAAAAGAATAAAAAAACTTGTTTGGATTTAGATTTTCTTTCTAAAAGTAAATGTTAACAGATCATAGAATAATACATGGAAGAAAATAGGTAAGAATGCCTTTTTGAGAAGTTATTTTTAGATAATAAAGGGTAATCTAAGAAACCTCCAATAGGAAAAGATCTCCATTACTGAGCTTATGAAAGATTCAAATTCTAGAACATATGCTTCCTGAAAGCAGTGTCTTTGTCTCACTTACTACTGTGTTCTTGATGCACGGAGAGCACCCAGCCTGCAGCAGGGACAAACAGACATATGTTGAATGAACAAATGTATGTTCTTGAGATTCTCAGGGCAATTAGAGAATATCCTCCAGAAAAGTAGGATTGGGGGCAGGAATGGGTTCTGGTGTTCTGCTGGCTCAGACCTTAGAGATGTGGCTTGTCGTGTGTGTTCTGGCACAGAAGAGGTTTCCTGACATTAAGGAGGACAAAAGGAGAGGCAAACACAGTGTTAACACTGTAACATGTCTCATATAAGGGACGATTATAGATTATACACCAGAAAGAAAAAAAATCATCTTGTCTGCATGGCCAGGTATCAGAGCCATTTCTTGTTTTAGGAAACTCTTAGGCATAATAAACTCTGAAGCTTGTTTCTGGAATGCTGTCCCGAGAGTTTCGCCTGGGACAAGATGATCCATTTGGCACCTATTTCTGGACACAAGGGACCACATCTCAGAAAACGCCCAATAGGAAAGCCAGGCAGATCTCCGGCTCCTTTTAAAGAGATACCTGTTTCCACCCAGCATCTCCTCAGAGTGAGCTTTTGCTGTGTGTCGTATCCTCTTCCTGGGCTAAGCCTTGAGGCCAGACACACAAGCCTGCCCATGTTATGAAGAAAAAAAACAATAAATATGTGTCCAGATAAATCACAGACAGTTTCTAGTTAAACAGAACACGTGTAGACACAAAAGGCCTGTCTCATTAATGACGTATCAGACAACCAAGATTTCTGACTGTCCTTAAGTGCCGATGATCTCTGATTCATGTCCCAGTTTCACTGTGAGAAGGTTACAAAAGTTGTCCACCTTCAACTGTCTTGCAATCAGCACAGTGAAGGAAGGAGTAATCCACTCTAAAGTGATGAAACGAAGCGTTTTTATTCACTGTAAATGGAAATGTTGACATGCTAATAACAGAAATGAAAGCAGGACAACTACTGTCCCACAAAGCCACCTACATTAAGGACATCATCATGACAATAGTCAAATTTATTTATTTGGGTTTATTTTAACCCAACTGTATTTCTTTCTAAGGAACGTAAGATAATTCTAAGATGGGGTTTTGTTTTGTTTTGTTTTGTTTTTTGTTGTTAGTTTATCGTCATGACAAAAGGGAAATGTTTAAGAAGAAAATTTATTTTGTAAGAATTTAATGCAAGCAAAGCACGTAACCAGGGGTGCAGCCCTCCAAGCCACTCTTGGCAGCCTGCCTCCAGAGCCGTCTGCTCGCCAGTCGGGATCCCCGTGGGTAAAGCCGGGGCATGTTTCCTCTGACAAGAAGACTGCTGTGGAATGGAGCAGTGTTTCAGTCTACCGAACAAAGTGATTCCAAAGGGTTGATGGATGAGAGGTCAAAAATGTCAGGTGTTTCAAAAATTAAATAGTTCACTCACAAATCACTCAACCCAGGCACGAGCAAAAATAACAGCACGTGTCCCGACAGCCACCAGAGAGAAAGGACACATTCCAGCTGCGGGGACAACGTGGCCTTCTCGGTCGTCCCAACAGCAGCACGTTTGGGAGTGTGGGCAGGATGAAGAGTGCAAATACCCATCTCAGTGGACGGGGCCCCTCGACATGTTTCCAAAGGACTACAAAAACAGCAGCTCATGCAGAGAGCGAGACCAAACAAGAGTTTAAAAAAAAAAGCCCAGACCTGCATCTCTCCACAGAAATGTCCATGAGGGACCCGTACAGCTGGAAGAGCGCGCACACAGCACTTGCCTGGGGCTAAACAGACAAGGGGGACCAAGGGCAGGCCGGTCTTCAAGGGACGTCCACACCAAGAAAACAAAAGACGTTGGGCAGGTTCCAGACGCACAGAAGTCGGCTCACTCACCAGGTGTGAGTGACCAGAAGCTGCCCGAGGCGACTCACCTAAAAGTGCAAAACATCACATTACCTCTTGGCCAATCTTTCTTTTCAACTGAAAAATAACCGTTACTTGAATGTAAACTATACTTGAAAAAAATAAAAATTGAAAAACATAAGTAACTGTGACTGGTATAATACTCTAAAATGCGTGTTTGTGTGCATGTATATTTCATTTGTTAGTTTTCTCCACAAATGAAAGCATACGCTCTATACACAGAGGCACTATCCTGAGCCTGGGCTCTTTCAGACAAAAAAATATATTTTGGAAATATTTCTTGGTTAGCACATAAACATCTGCCTCCCTTGAAGGGACTAAATAATATTACATTGACTGACTGTCCCATCATTTATGCAGTCAGTCATGAAAACAAATAGTTTTTGTTCTTTACAATTGAAAGGAATGCAGGGATCTCCTTCTAAAGTCCTCTCTGTGCCTCTGTATCTCCACACGCATCTACAGGATATGTTTGCAAATATTAAACTGCTGGTCAAAATCTGTGTTCCTAGTTGTGACAGACTTCATCAAACTGTCCTGTGAGGACACCACTGGTCCGTTGAAAAGGGCGAGTCCGCCACCGGACTTCATGAGGCTATCTGTCTATGTGTGCCCTGGTTCCCTGTGTTGGGTCTTCGGTGAGTCTGATAGGTGACACGGCATTTCAGCTTTAATTTTTATTTTTAAAATTATAAACATTAACATCTATTCATATTTTTAAGAGCCATTTGTACTTCTTTGAGTGTGGATTGTTTCTTTTATTGATTTGTCAAAGCCCGTTATTTTCTCTATTTCATCACCAAAGACATCATTAATTATAAAAAGAAAATAAAATCTATGCCCATTAAATTAAGAAACAATGCTGTCTTATCACCTATAATTTTTAATTTGAACACATTAAAATGACCCTTTTTGCACTTAAATAGGCAGATAGTGTTGCAATGTTTCTCTGCTGTGCCCAGAGACGGGAAATAAAGCAAATGCCTCCCACTCGATGTCTGAGTCCTCGGAACCACCTGGCCACACGGGCCAGCCCTCCACGCCCGAGGTTTCCCTGTAACACTGTCCTCAGTGCAATCGAGAGCACTGACGCTGAAGCATTTTCAGAAAACAGTTCTGCCAGGAACTGAAAGCCATCAGCGCTGGGCTCATAGGCTGACGTTGCCAAGAAGCAGACCAGACTGCTCCTGACTCCTCCGGCCCTGAGAATGCTGCCGAACGGGTCTGACAGCCCACTCCCCTCTCCCAGACGTCTCCCTCCTGCCCGAGGCCATGCTAAGAGTTCCCCCACACCCCCATCTGGAAACATTGAAATGTGGGGAAGACGTGACTGCAATGAACAAACTCCTCCGTGAGTAAACCAGCCTTTGCCTTGGAGGGTGTGAGTATCTTTCCCAGTTTTATTTTGACTAATATTTTTTTCATTGAGAACATTTACATTTTTGTGTGGTTAAATGTAACTTTTTTTTCCTTTATGGAGTATGCATTTTATGTCTTGAGCCTACCCACACCAGTATTATTTTTTAAAAGCCCATATTTTCCAAGGAACAGTTTTGTTTTGTTTTCTTAACTTTTAAATTTGTGATCTGATTTATTAATTACCATCAATCAGTCAACAAGCGACAAGTGTTGGGAGGATGTGGAGAAAAGAGAACCCTAGTGCAAGGCTGGTGGGGATGCGGCCTGGGGCAGCCGCCATGGAGAACAGCACTGAATGTCCTCAAAAAACTAAAACTGGAACTGCCTTATGACCCAGCAATCCCACTTTTGGTAATATATATTAAGAATCCTGAAATACCAATAAAAAAAGTGCATCCCTATGTTCATAGCAGCATTATTCACAATAGCCAAGATCTGGAAACAGCCTAAGTGCCCATCAGTAGATGAGTGGCTAAAAAAGCTGTGGTACATTTACACAATGGAATACTATGCGGTAGTGAAAAGGAAGGAACTCTTACTTTTACAGCAACATAAATGGACCTAGAGAGCATTATGCTGAGTGAAATAAGCCAGAGGTGAAAGACAAATGCATGGTCTCACTTCTTTGTAGAACCTAAAAAAAAATTGTGATCTCCCCAGAGATGGGGCACGTGCATGGTGTGCATTTAGTGAAACGGCTGAGGTGGAACTCTGGCTTTCTTTTTTCCCAGATAACTACCCAGGTTTCCCACCATCATCATGCACTACTGAATGCTCACATCTGTGTCAGTTTATTTTATAATTTAACTTCTCTTTCATACATTGATCTCTCGATATTCTCCTACAGTACAATAAAATTGTCTTCTATAGTAAAACTTTATGAAATATTATAAATCTTGCAAGGCTGGTGAGCTTTCATTACTCCTTTAAGTTTTCTGCATTTTATTTGAGTGCTTATTTCTCTGGAGTTTTCTAATCAGTTTATGTTACAAAAATCACTTTCCTCTTTGTACTGTCACAATATTGAATTTAAATAATTTACAGTTGCAATTTCTAGAATTCCAATGTATTGTTTTAGAGCCATGAACTGATTCTATTTATTTAAACCTCGATCTGTAATTGAGTGAAAGCTTGTTCTCCTTGCCCCATGACAGCCAGTAAGTTGAGAGATGAGAAGTTGGGGCAAGAAAAGCAACTTTATTTGGAAAACCAGCAAGCCGAGAAGATGGCAGACTAGAGTCCCACAGAACCATCGTGAGAAAGCACAGAATTTAGGCTTCTTGTATGCCAGAGGAAAAGGAGGGGGTCTGAGGTCAGGAGGCGAGTGACGGACGCACACATCTGGACATCAGCAAGGGCCCAAGGCGGGCAGGGACACGTCTTTCCTTTTGGCTAACGAACTCCAGCTGCTGTGGTCCCAGTCATGAGGTGCCTATAAATCTTTTAATAAACAATCATTATTTTTGTACATACCTTCCTTTCCTCCTTGGGGAGGTACTCTCAAGCAGGGAGATTATTTTGGTCATTCCTAGGCTACAGCTTAGATTCCTCTAATGATTGGCATATCCTCACGCAGGACTAAGCAGAAGCTGCTCACTGACAGGTCAGACTTGAACAGGATGGGGTCATAGAGACCAATTATTTATTTTATTACAATTTCCCACTGCCAACTGGTCCATTCCACAGTCCTGTGCAATCAGGGATAAAAGGACGTTGTTGCTCATCTGGCTACTTCCTGCTGATCAGGGTCAGCGTGGTGCGACTGTGGAACGGAACCATTTGACCTGATCTATGAAACATCCTTTAGTGCCCCTCCTAAACATGGGGGTTTTAGAGTGATCATAGGTATTTCCCTGTCTGTCTTAGCAGGTTTAGCCTTGTTAACACAGCACTTAATTACACAGTATAGAAGTATTATAAATAATATAACTATGAGAAGGATAGCAAGACCTAACTTGATGCCACCCAGGATCGAACGTACCCCATTCAGCTTCTGTTCAAAAAGGTCTTTGAACCGGTTTTTCATTCCCCCTAAACTCATTCTGCTCTGACGTTCTGAGGCTGGTTGGAGCCAAGGAGCCTGTTGTCTAATTGCAGCACTGTGAGTCTCCACCGCAGAAGAGGAATTGATATACATGCAGCAAGCAGTGCCAGCAACAACACAGACTCCGCCTTGCTCAGCAAGCACATAATCTAAAGCTGTGCGGTTGCCGAGCACGACTTTTGCAAGAGCATCGGAGGATGCGTGCAGCCCAGGGAGTGAGGCAGCTGTGTCATTTGCAATAATAGCTAAGGTTTCTGATAGGTTCCTAAGCACCTGTGGATGAGCTGCCGCACCCCACCACGGTAGAAGGGTGTCACCAGAGAAATAACCATCTCCAGCAGGGCCACCACGAACAACCCCAGTGAAGAGTGTCAGGGCAGCTTCTGAAACATTATGGACAGAGAATGGGGTCACCAAGTAGCCTAACAGGCAGGTTCCACCTACACGCCAACTGTCAAGACATCTGTAGGCCCACGCCTCATCGTTGGACCCACAGACAAAAATGTAACCCATGGGAGCACATAAGACTCCAGTCATATTCTGAAAATTAAGGCTATCCCCTTGGGGAAGGTGGCTCAAGATGTCCTCTAACCAGGGGTCTGTGCGAGGCAGGGTCCCTGTTGGAGTCATGCGGCAACTCTGTAAGGGGGTGGGGGCGTCCTTCGGATGGGTGGCATCTCGGTCCCTCCAGGCTCTGCACAGTCTGGTGGGAGCATAGGCAGAGGACAGGTTTGCACATTGTTGTCGAATCAGAGGGAGAGAGACCGGGTCAGTGAAATACGTCTGATACTGACACGCAGCCGCAGCTCTTCCACTGGCCGCCGGCAGGTTAGCGCGCCCCCAGGATTCCGGCCGTACAGTTCTCACCCGAAACCACGGCCGTGAATCTCTCAGGTGGGGTGAGGAAGAAACAAGGAACAGGAAGTTCACGATTAACAAGCCTCACCCGGTAAACAACCTTGGGAAATTTCGCATCGTACATGACTTGGAAAGTCGGTATCTGAGAGAAGTTTACAACGGGCACGACGAGAGGGTCAGAAGGACCCAGCACGGCGGAAGGTTTGGGGTGGCAGATCCAGCAGTGGGACAAGTGAGCAGAGGAGGCTACAGACTGAGAGATCCTGACCAAGGAGTTGCCCTCCCACGCGAGGGCGAATGCCCAGAAGAGGGACAGGACACACCAGGCATAGCAGGTCCTCATTCTACTTATCTCGCTGACGAAACGGTCGCTTTAGGTCTTCAAGGGCTCCTCAAGCCCACCGTTTATTTTCTTCCTGAGATCTCAGGGCTGACCTCTGGTGCCTCTGCTTTTGCTCCGGGGGGAGTTGTCCACGCTGCACTCCAGCTGGCTTGACAGATGAGCAGGTGCTCAGCAGAACCTCGAGGGCCCGGACCACCTGGCAGCCAGTTGCTGTTCAGGTCCCTGCTCTCTCTTTGTCGTCAGGAGGACTCGATCTCTCAGGCACAGGGGGAGCAGGGTCACATCAGCGAGACAGCAGACCTGCTGGAGGCAAACGCGTGGACAGATGTTTGTGGGGGCCCGAGGTCTTAACATATGAATAGGCACCTGTGGCTAGACCTCAGTGAGCACAAAGCGTCAGTGAGTCATCTGCTGGGCAGAGGCCCAGCATGGCCGACCACACAGAATTTCACGGGGGCTTAATCTGAGCCTGTGTGGGGAGCGCTCACCCACCACAGAGCACCTGCCGTGATTTATCCCGAGACAAACGAGTTTCCTGACCTGTTTTGGCCATGCTGCTTTTTCAGAGTAGGATTCGTTTTTCTTAGTTTCCCCTGTTGACTGTGGCCTCCAGGAAGAAAGTCATTTCCGGTTGGTGTGCGATGTTTTAGGTACCTGCTGAGGGACACTGGGAACAACCATGGGCCCCTCGCCACTCTGACAGGTGTTTGGCCATCCAAATGGAGGCGTGATTTCTTGGAGGAGGGCCTTCACTACTTGAGAGGCCTGTTCTGTTCAGGTGGGGTAGGATTCCACCCAGCCTGAAAAGATGTCTGCAAACACTACCCAGTACCTAAAACGTGCAGAGGCTCGAGCCATCTGAGTCAAGTCTCTCTGCCGGTCCTCTGTGGGTGCATTCCCTTTACACGGCATCCCCATCTGCAGAGCCTTAGCAACAGGTGAGCACAGGTCACACAACCCTGAGGTAGTTGCTGGACAGCCTTTTGTAAATCAGGCCCCATTATGCATACTGTACCTTCGGGTCCACCACAAGGGGGCGCCACCTAATGGGTGCTGTCACGCAGGTAGTGGATCGCAGCACTCAGCAGTGTCTCTGGAATCAGGAAGATTCCTTGTGCATTACACGTCTGGCCTGATCAAAAGTAAATCCCCATTCCCTGGCTCTTTAATCACATCACCTGGCACTGAGATAAGTCGGTTTGAGGAGGAGAGATCCTACCATGGCTAGATAGTCACCTTCTCTTGCTGCTTCTCTGTGGCCCAGGCAGCCGGCTGGTTTCCTTCGACAGCATGGGTCTCACCCCACCGAGGGCCAGGGCCCTGGCTGGTGGCCACCTGTGAGGGTCTGTGACCTGCATCTCACAGCAGCAGAAGGGCTCCATGGGCATGTACCACTGAAAAGGTTTACTGGGAATCTGTCTCCATGCACAGGGGAGGGCAAAAGCAGGCTCACAGTAGTGAATATGAGGATCCAAGTTTATCTCTGTATTATTATTATTATTATAATCATGACCCGCGTGCCTTTCTCCATACAACTGTAAACCTACTTCCACCCACCCGTGTGTTTACCTGCGTTCCTTCAGCCAGAAGAAAGGCTCTTGTGAAGCCACGACCTCCGCCTTCTGTGCTGAACTCCCTGGGGGTAAGGTTTTTGCCTCTAGAGTTCTGTGTAAAGGCACCGCAGCGTACCCAGCGCGAAGCTTACCTGGGCGCATGAAGCTATGCCCATCGGTGAAGAGTGTCAACTCCAGTTCAGCTAACACTGCTCAGTCAGGTCCGGCGGCTAGAACCCCAGCTCGATGATGTGCTCTGGAGTTTGTAGAGCCTCATTCAGGAGCAGGGCAGCTGGGTTTAAAGCTGATGTTATTTGTAGCTTTGTACTTCCCCATGCTCCCTGACGTAAGCCAATAATCTCCCTTTTCTTCCAATAGGAGAGGACGGGTAAGGATGTCTGTGCTGGTGAGCTGCCCCAGGGCAAACTTCTAAGCAAGCAGCTGCCACGACTTGAAGGCAAGGCGGCCGCCTTTTGCTGTGAGGCCTTGTTGCCCGGAGGAGTGCGGGACTGGCTGTGGAATGTTGCCCAAAGTTCGTGTCAACATGCCGAGACTGACTTTGTTTCTCGTGGACACGCAGGTTGAAGGAAGAACATACGGGTTGAAGGGCTTTTGTAATTTCAGCCCCAGCTTTAAGGGCTGAAATTGTCCTTAAACTTGTCCTTAATTTGTCCTTTATTGTCAAAAGCTGTTTGGCATTCTTTAGTCCAAGCAAGAGATTCCAGATCCTGTCCTTTCAAAGCCCAATAGAGGAGTTTTGTTATGGGTCCATAATTTGGAATCCAAATTTGACAGAATCCTGCCATCCCCCCAAACCCCCACAGTCATCTTCAAGTTTTGGGTGGGTTTGGGTCTGCAACTGGCCACTTCTGCCAGGCAGTAGATCCTTTTGACCTTGAGACAAGGGCGAAACCCAGGTAAGTAACTTGCTGTTTACACATCTGGGACTTTTTCTGAGAGATATTCAGCCAGATGATTCAAAGTCCTAATATTGTGTTGCAGGCATTTGTCATAAGTGGAGCTTGCCATCAGTAAGTCATTCACATACTGAAGTAGAGGTCCTTCGCCTAAGACAAGGTCCCCAAGATCCTTTGCCAGCATTCCCCCAAATAAAGTAGGAGAACTCTTTTGTTATTCTAAGAGTGTATCTTTATTGTAGTTTATACTCAATATTGTTTTGTATCAGTTTCAGGTGCACCGCATGGTGGTCAGACAGTCTGACACTTCACCACGTGCTCCCCCTAATGTTTCCAGTACCCACCTGGTGCCATCCATAGTTATTACAATGTTACTGCCTAGATTCCCTGCGCTGCACTTTCCCTCCCCATGACTACTCTGTAACCACCAATTTGTAGTTCTTAATCCCTTCACCTTTTTCACCCAGTCCCCTGGCCCCCAGCCCTCTGGCAACCACCAGCCTGTTCTCTGTATCTATGAGAAGGTGGGGGAGCTTTCCAATCCCTGTGGCAAAACCACCCTGCAATGCTGCTGGGTTGCCTGTGTGATTCTGGGTCTTGCCATTCAAGAGCAAACAACTGCTGGAATTCTTTGGCAACTGGTATGCAGGAAAATCTACCCTTCGAGTTCTGAAAACCATCTAAATTTCCTGGGATATTGGTGAACAAAGTGTGAGAAAGGTACCACAAGATGAGGGTCCTGAGCTATTTCATTTATAGCTTTCAGTTACATAAATACTATGAACTTATGTTAAAGTGGTATCTCAGGATTTTACTATTTTCTTGCTGGTGTGGATAGGAGGTTTATCTAACATATTTTTTAACTAGTTATAGTAAACATATAAGGAGGCTATTGATTTTGTGACCAAGCTGATCACTTCAAATTCTTTTTTTAACTAAATATCAGATTGTTGTTATATTACAGTTGTCCCAATTTTCCCCTTTTGCCCTCCTCCGCACAGCCCGCCCCGACTCCCACAGCCAGTCCCCACCCTGTTGTCCATGTCCCTGGGTCATTCATGCCTGTTCCTTGACTAGTCCCTTCCCCTTCTTAGTTTTTTTCAATTTATTAGTGTGAGTTTTACAAGAATACAATCACATTTTCTATAAAAATTATCATTTTGTTTCAACTTTCGGTTTTTAAAACTCTTTGTAAAACTTGTTGAGGCCTGGCTAGTGTGGCCCAGTGGACTGAGTTTTCAATTACATTTGTTGTTTTAGAGAGAGAGGAAGGAAAAAGACAGAGAGAAAGGGAGGGAAGAAGGGAGGAGGGAGGGAAGAAGGGGGGGGGGGGGGGAGAGAGAGAGATCAGTTGCCTCCTGTACGTGCCATGATCGGGAATCGAACTTGTGACCTTTTGCTGCATGGACGATCCTCCACCCAACTGAGCCACACCAGCCAGGGCTCATTCCTTTTTCTTTTTAAGGTCTTTCTCGTTTTAATGAAAGACAAAAACTCAATTTTAAATACTACAAACTTGCATCTAAATAATTCAAAAAGAACCTTAAAGAAAAAGTAACTTAAGATTTAATTGGTATTATGTGTATTTTAAAGTCCTATGAGGTATTTTATTCCAAAGTGGTACAAAATTCATAATTTTCACCAGTTTTAAAACTATTCTTTTCCTATATTTTCTTTTTCTTTTGCAACTTGATGTTTTTATTCTGTTTTCTTCTAACTTCTTTAATAAAGCTACTTGATAGTAGATTCGAATGTTGGTAGACTTTCCTAAAATGGCAAGTGATTTTCCCAAGACAAAATCAGACTCTGGGCTTAACCTTGCAAACTCTAACATAAATATTAGAGTCAAAATAAAAACTTATCACCATAAAACTTAGGAACTAGGAAGAATTACATTTCTGAACAATATAATGGGCTAGTTGCCTGAATCTACCCTTCGCCAAAACGAGTAACTGTTCTTGATAAAATATAGAAAATAGCTTCCATGAAACATCAGGAGTTAGCACGAGAGTGAGAAATTCTCAGGTCCGAGAACAGAACTGAGAGCCCGCCTGCGGGATGCTGGCAGAGAGCCGCTGCCTGCAGTCCGTCCGTCCGTCGGCAGGTAGGTGTTCGCCTTTGGAAGAGGGATAATCCCAGGTTCCTCCTATGAATCTGAGCCCATGGGCTCTCCCACCCCATGGGTGTTACCCGCAAATCCTTTTACCGCCTTAAGAATTACAAAGGAAACTGATTCTTTAAGCCTGGGTACAAGGCTGAAAAAGGGAAATATCACTGTTGATAATTTGTAACCAAAATCTCTTTTTTTCTTTTTCTTTTCTTTTTGTTTTTTAATTTAATCTTTATTGTATTTTTTTCATTACCTTTCAGTTGCCTTATACCCCCATCCCCCCAGCAATCAACACACAGTTGTCCGTGTCCATGAGTCCTTTTTCCTTTTTGCTCAATCCCTCCACCCCCTCACCATCGCCGCCGCCACCCCCCTACTAGCCGCCATCCATGGAGTGCAAAATCTCTTTGGAAGATCAAACTGAAATGATTCTCATTGAGAGAAAACTCAGGCAAAAGTTTCATTCAGAATGATTGAGAACCGTTAGTATATCTGGGCATTGAAAAGAACAAATAAAAATTATCTCTGGAAAGGACATTTCCTTCCAAGTTCTCAAAGATGGTTCAAAAATAAAATTCTAAGAAGAATAAGCATCATATCAAAAGTAACTGAACACTCCAGAGCTCTGTAAAAAGGTATAGCAATCAACTGGACCAGACTAGATGTGGCCAACTATTCAAAGTGGAAAATATGATTCATATACTAAAGCTCTGGAGTAAAAGATGAACAACATATATAAACAGTTGGGGGGGGGGGGTTGGCAGAGAAATAGAAAACATTTCAATGGATAAAAATAAAATATATGGTAACAGAGATAAAGAATAATTTAACCAGGCCCATCAGTAGATTGGACACACCTGAGGAAAAATAAGTGAACTTGAAGATGAACTGATACAAATTACCCAGATGAATTGATACAAGTGAACTTGAAGATGAACTGAAAAACTAAGAGAAAAGTGAGTGTGTCAGGGGAGGGGGTTTAGGGGGAGATTCGGAACCACAGGATTAAGAATTATGGGAAAGAATCAAATGGTCGAACATACATGCAGTTGAAGACCCCAGAGGGCAAAGAAAAGAAACAATTGAGAGCAAAGACTGGGACATTTTATTTTAAAAAGCCATCAACCAGAGCTCTAGAAAACTAAGAGCCCTCAAAATTTTAAAAAATCATATTTAATCTGCTGGAATTTAGTATAAAAAGAAAACCTTGCAGGCAGTCAAAAAGAAAAGAACAAGTAGAGTGAACTCTCAGTTCTCGAACTTAACTTGTCCTGGAAGCGCTGTCTGAGAAGCAACATTCGAAATCCGAATCTCCTCGGCTTGCTGCCTGAGAGATGCGTGTCTGAGCACAAAGGTGACAGCATGAAAGGGCCGCCGGGTCGAGAACTGAAGTTTTGTTTGACAAGCGAGACTTTTTTTCCTTGAACGACTTGGTCACGAACCGAATTGTTGGAGATGGGAGACGGCCGAAAACCGAGGGAGAGGAACAGAGCTCAGAATGACAGCAGGTCTCTCATCAGAAGCTAGGCAAGTCGCCCTGGCTGGCATAGCTCAGTGGATTGAGCATGGGCTGTGAACCAAAGTGTCACAGGTTCGATTCCCAGCCAGGGCACATGCCTGGGTTTGCAGGCCATAACCCCCAGCAACCGCACATTGATCTCTCTCTCTCTCTCTCTCTCTTTCTCTCTCTTTCTCTCTCTCTCTCTATTTCCCTCCCTTCCCTCTCTAAAAATAAATAAACAAAATCTTTAAAAAAAAAAGAAGCTGGGCAAGTCGATAACACAAACTTAACTCAGCAATCCATACTCAGCGAAAATATTCTCAAAGCCCAGAGAAATGAACTTTTCAAACAAAGAAAACAACAGAGCACCCAGTACCATCACTGCTCCACAGGAGATGTTAAAAGTTCAAGAAAAATGAACGTGATAGCAGAAAGAAACTTGATCTCTGGGAATGGGTAAAAGGAAGATAAATATGAAATACATTCCTTCTTATGTTTAAATGCTCTAAAAGGTAATTAATTATCTAAGGCAAATATAGGAGCAATGCACTGTGGGAGAGCAAAAAGCAACGTCAACCTAAGAGAAAGACAACACTCTACTGGAGACTGAAGGGCCAGGTTGTATCACTGATGAATTCCAAACCATGAAAGAGTAACACTGATTTCACACAAACTCTTCAAAAAATTTGAAACACTTTAAGAATCATTTTATGAAAATAAAACCAATAGAAAATATAAGAATACAATTTAATGTCTTTCATGAATATACATGTAACAAATCCTTAACACAATATTAGTAAGTTTAATGCAGCAATATATAAAGAAATGATAGTGCCTTGTGATCAAGTGGGATTTTCCCTGGGACTATAAGACTGGTTTAACATTCAAAATTCAGCCAACAGAATTCATTATATCAGACTAAAGAAAACCCATATGTTCAACTCAACAGACTCAGAGAAAGCCTTGCCAAAATTCAATGTCCATTCACGATAAAAACTCAGCAAATTAAGAACAGAGAAAACTTGCTTAATCTGATAAAGAATATCCTACAGTTAACATGATATTTAAGGGAAAAATATTGAATGCCTTCTCTCTAATACTGTGAATATGGTAAGGATGTCCTCTGTCATTACTTTTATTCAATGTCCTAGGCCAGTGTAATACGGCAAGAAAAATAAAAAACATAATTTGTGAAAAAAGAGATAAAACCATTTTTGTCCACTGATTATGACTACTTTTGTAGAAAACCTCAAGGGATATAAAGAAATGCTATCAGGCCCTGGCTGGTGTGGCTCACTGGATTGAGTGCCAGCCTGCGAAGCAAAGGGTCACTGGTTTGATTCCCAGTCAGGGCACATGCCTGGGTTGCGGGGCAGGTCCCCAGTAAGAGGTGCACAAGAGGCAACCACACATTTGATGCTTCTCTCCCTCTCTTCCTCCCTCCCTTTCCCTCTCTCTAAAAATAAATAAAATCTTAAAAAAATAAAAATCTTGTTAAGATATTAAAGATGATCTAAGTAACGGGAGAGGTATATCATGCTCACAGTTCTGAACATTCATGATTATCAAGACATAATTTCTCTTCAATTTGCTGTGTAAACTTAAGAAGATATGCCAATATATCACACTTATTTATATCAAAAGCTGATTCTTGAATTTATATAAAAATGCAAAATATCTAAGTAGCCTATACACATTTGTAAAGGAAGAATTAAATTGTGGGAATTTCATTATCTTATTTCAAAACTTATAATAATACTGTAGCAATATCAAGACTGCATAAAAATAGTCCTACACATCAACTGAACAGAATAGCAAGTTCAGAAATTCATTCACATATATATGGGCAACTGATTTTCCTATTGTATTTTCAAGATAATTCAATGTATTAAGGAAAATATTCCCAGCAAATGGTACTGGATCAACTGATTATTTGTATGTTGAAAAGTAATAAAACTTGACCTTTACCCTACTATACATGAAAATTAACTTTAAATGTATTATAGACTTAACATAAAAGTTATAATTATAAAACTCCCAAAAGAAAACAGAAGACCATGTTTCATAGACAGGAAACAAAAACAGAGACCACAAGAGACAAAGTAATTTTGCTCTTTTGAAGTCACTATAAGAAAATAAAATGACAAGACACAGACTAGGAGAAAAATTTGATATAAATATCTGTATACAAATTATACCTCAGAAAAATTTATAAATATCTAAATAAACTTTGAAAAATAAAAAAAGAAGGAGACTATCTTGTTGAGTTACTAAAACAAGTCAAAATGCATGGCAGCCATAAGCTCTTAACAGGTAAGGGAATGAATGAGGTCAGCACCTTCTAATGCCATTGTATTGTCTGCACAGGAACTTTAAAAATTGAGTTTAGATTTTTATACAGCTTAAGATGGAACCATTTATATTATAGAAGTAGATTTGATAACTTTTAAGTTAGCATCATTTTTAAAAATTGAGAAAAAACATTTAATTTTTCTAAAAAGTCAAGAAAGGAAAGGAAGAGAAACCTCTACTATTCAGGACAAAAATTACAAAATAAGCATAAAATGATGAGACTTAATTTTTCCAAAATCAATGTTAATAGACTTGTAAGAAAATGCATCGAAGCCTGAGGGTGAATGTGAAAGGGGCGAGTTGCACCATGGAAATCGTCACCAGAAGACGGCCATCGTGCCGACATGAGACAACACAGACATCAGTGGGAAAAGCGTTGGTAAAGCTAAAGATTTTTTTTTTCACCTCATGGTGAAAAAACAAATTCTATTCCTGGGGGGGATATTAATTCGAAATTTTATATCTGGATGAACCTAGTAACACAGTAAAATGTGTAAAAACGTTGTGAGAGGGAAATAGAATTCATGTCCTTACCAAGTTGGTCAGGGTTCAATGTTCTAAAAATAAATTTTGTTTTCTCCTGAAAAATGCCAAGGACATTCTAGTGAAATCCAACGCTCTGATTTAAGGATTTTCCCTACTCCCACAATGGCTAAAGCATTTTGGTGTCCACCTGGCCCCAGGAACCAGGCACCACCCCCCCCCACACACACACACACATTTTCACAAACGCTCCGCAGGCGGAGAACATGCAATGTGGGCGTGGTCCTCCCCACGCACCCCTCCCGCTCTCCCCACTGCACACTCCAGGCTCCGCCCCTCACGAATGGATGTGGCGGGAGAACGGTGGCAGCAAATGACGGATGTTGTGCCACCGACACTCCGAGATGAAAAATAGAAGTTGAAATGTTTATCTTGGATTCAGAAACACACATAGTGAAAAAGATTTACAATGTCGATAAAATAATCTTTCTTCCATGCACCCCGTTTTGTAACAGGTTGACCCCTCTATAACACACGTGGTCTCCCTGAATCCCCTTGGGGTGTGTCAACCAGAAAACAAAGAAACTTGCGAGTTCGGGTGGCGTCTCTGCTAGTGGTGACATCAATCTGGAAATATTTGTAATTTTTATTTGCTCTAAACTTGTTATGGTTACAGTTTTTTTAGTTATTACAAATACATTCAACGTGATTACCAACATTCAGCTCTAGCAGTAATAGTCTATACGTAGTTTTATGCCCTTTGGATAGCAAACATTGTTGAAAAATTGAAAAATTTTAGAAAATTAAATGTTCTAAAGGGCCCTGAATGTCAAGCTTTTTTCTGGCATTGCTCTTGGTAAACCAAGTAATTCATTGAATAAAGTATCCATCCCATAATTTATATAATTTTGATGATGATATTTTTATATTATGTACATACTAAAGATATATTAGTTTCTATAAACTACCAAAGGCTTATAGAATTATAAAAACAGCATTTAACATCAAAGTTCATATGTTTAATGATTTAGACATTCTTCTGCAAATCTGCTTAGTTTTGATGTGGTGGAAACAGAACTTCGTATGTTTATGATGGCAACATTGTCTTCCAAGTGTGTACATGAACTTGTATTAGTGAGACCTTCCACTTCTTTCCTTAGAAAACATCTAGAAAAATATTAATCCTAGCTTTCAGTCTTTGGGCAAAAATACAACTAAATTATCTCCAAATAACCTATGTTATATTGAAAGACACTGAGAATGCTGATTTTTGCTTCCTCAATATACTACTCGAAGACTTAAACCCCTCAGAGTTATGAATTAAAGCTAAGCAAGGCTGCTTAAATCCCTCACCTCTTCTCCGAGACGCCGGCCACTTCATGGGCGAGGAAGAGACCCCCAGCCGTGGCTGCAAATCAAAGAGCCGAGGGAATTTTAACCAAATTCTGCTCTCTCTGGAAAACAGCCCAAATCAGTAACTCCTCTTCAGTTTCAGTAAAACACTCTCACTAATGTTGGGACTCAGTTCAGAGTTGTGACAGAAACACACTTCAAAGTGGCTCAGTCCACGTGTGGAGTCACCCAAACGTCGCAGGAAGGGCAGCTGCAGCCCCCGGAGGGGCACCTGGAACCTGGGAGGCTCCGTCCTGGGGCCCCCTCCCCTTTCTCATCTGTGCTTCTGGTGTGCACGGGCCTCTGCTCTCCTGCCAGAGATCAGCTTCCTGCACACCCTCCAGGACATGCCACCGGGCCCCCGGGTTCACGCCTGAATCACAGAAGGAATGTGTGAAGACGGCAGAACCACAAAGTGTGAAATGGAAATAAAAGGCTTTCTCTCATGTAAGCGGGAGACATGCAGGCAATCGCATCAGAACTGATGGACAGTGGCCTCAAAAGTGTAGCTGGTACCCAAGAGCCTGGCCAAATGAGTGGAAGGAAAATACGCAATGTCACTTAGTGAATGATGAAGACCCCTCAGTCTGCAAGGGGCTCGGGTGAGGAGAGGAACCTCGAAGGCTTTCGGCTTGTCAACCGAACACTGAGGACGAGGTGGCCTTGCACAGTCCAAAGCCTGTAATTCTGTGCACATGCAAGTGACCACTCAGAGAGAAGAGAGAATGAAAATATTATCCAGCCAAGTAAGGATTGTTTTAAAAATGCTCTCCCATGTTCTCTTAAGTATTCACCAGAAAACATTCTGAAATCACGCGTGGGAGTAAACCAAGATAAGTTGTGTAGATCTACACAAGTTACTGGAAATGGGCTTGGTGCAGGCGCCACGCCCGGGACCAGGTGCCCGAGCGCAGGTGGGTGGGGTCCGAAGGCGAGCTCTACTGCAGGCGCAGGGCCAGTGCGGGGCTGGAAGGGCAGGGCTGGGCCTGGCCGGGCCTCAGACCCTACGAAATCAAGCTGGCGGGGGTGTCAAACCTGTGTGAGGTCACACATTACAAAGTGTAAATGGCACATACTATAAGGTACTTGAGTGAGATGTATGTGCATTTGGAAAAAAATGCACTAACCATGGAAAGCAATCGTTTACCACATAAAGCAGAAAATTACAAATGTCAGGAAATGGCTATAGTGCTTTCCTTGAATCAGTACAGAGCAATATTTCCACAAACATGCAAACATGGACTGCTGATTTCACTATAAACTGTGGCATGGTAATATCACAGTTAAGCCTTTATTCCAAAGAGAAGCTTTAGGTAGTATCTAAACATAGCAGTGAAAGCCCATCATTTAGAAAAATTGATGTGAATACAAATTTATAGAATGGTTTGATTTATTAACTGATTTATTTTTATAAAAGGAAATTAATTTAAAATAAACAAAAATAGTCTTTCCTACCCCAGTTATATTCCCCACAATCAACCACCAATAACAGTGTCTATTTCACTCATTCTGATGCTTACTATTAAACTTTACATAACATGCTTGCATTGTAGGTTTTGATTTATCAGAATTTGAGATGATATATTAATTCTCATATGTGAAATATAAGGAATTTTATCACTTATGGTTTTATACACTCATTCTGCCTTCCAATTCTTCTGCTCCTCTCAATTTTTACCAGTCACATTATTTGTTCCTATATTCAAAAATATTTATTGAAACAACATCAGACCACATCAAAGCACCACTACCAACCATCTCCACAAGCGACACACTCAAGCGGCGAATTCAGCGGCCACCAGAGCCCCTCTGAAGTCCTGCTCTGTGTGGGGGGGCCTGTACAGCTGATCCTCCACAGTGTTCAGTGGTCACAGCCAGTCCTTGCAGCTGATTGTCCTGGGGGTAAATCCCTGCCATTGATGTAGCAACAGCAACCAAGGCTCAACTACAGGAGGAGGGAGTACTCAGCCCACACAAAGGGTGCACCTCGAGTACCCAGCCTGGGTGATAGGGGAGGCTGTGCCACTGGACCCTACAGGACACCTGCTACATTAGGCCACACTACCAAGACATGGAGTCAAAGCAGCTCTACCTAATACACAGAAACACACACAGGGAGGCTGCCAAAATGAGGAGACCAAGAAACATGGCCCAAATGAAAAGATAGAACAAAACTCCAGAGAAAGAAATATACATACATATATCTATCTTGCCCCTCTATGTCCTAGCCACTTAGGATACATAAATGAACAAAACAGGAAATGTCTGGCATTGTGGAGTTTGCATTCTAAAGGGAAACAACAAGTCAACAAATACACATCGAATGGTGGTAACGGATACACTAGCGTCAGCCAATGGCACAGCTGTGCTTTCGTCAAGCCGCGGAGGCTGCAGTTGCTGGATCCCCACTATCCCTGGGCTCGCAGGCCAGGAGATGTCCCAGCAAAGCTCAGCTTTCAGACGCCCGCTTCTCTGCACTCATTGGGTAGCGTCAGCCATGGCTCCACAGGCACCCGGAGCCATCATCCTGGCTGACGTTACGCTGACTCCTTTCTGGACCTGACAGCCCACTGGCATGAAGAGCAGAAAGTGCCCATGTGGTACTCACTCACACCCTCAAGTTCAGTAGAACCCTCATCCGTGTCCTCTGACAGAAGGAGTCCAGGAATCCAGAAATGTCTGTGACTGCAAGCACAGGACGGCAATTCTATAAGCGGGCCACCCCGAGGGATAGTGAGAGGAGCCAATCTTGCTGCTACCCTTTTAGTTCCCAAAGCAATGTGCTCTAGTCAATGGGAAAGCACCATCACATAGCGGCAGTTGGCTCACAGCATATAGGACAGCAACCCAAACCGGCAGGGTTTGTCCTCAGGCTGGTTTCTTCCCCTAGCCTATGATAGACCATTCCACCTGCCTACTTCTCGGTCCTGAGATATGCGGGAAGATAAGATTCAGTGGTCCCGGACCAATTAGGACATCTCTTGGCACGTTTCTTTGTCTGCAACTATGCTGTATATAATACCCACGACAGCAGATCAGGCACTGTAAACCTTGGGAAAGCTGAGCTTACAGAGGCATGGTATGCAGGCAAGAAAAATACATGCTCTCATACGGATGAATTGCTGCCCCCTCGATGATGGAAGAGCAAACAGTCAGCTTGCCGCTAAGTGGCTAGGTGGAGTCCTTGAAAGACAGTGATACAAACAAGGAGCAGAGTGTCTCTGTGACTGCTACTCTGCCAGTTTCTAGGTGAACTTTGGCAAGAAGGAGTCCCTACGATTGGCCATCACAGGCACTCAGCACCAGGGAGGGCACCACACCGGCACTGGCACAGCCAGGTTCGAGGCTGGCTGGTCTCATGGAACAAGTCGCTTATCTCTCCCTCTGGTGATGACTTCCTGGTAGTGGAGGCCCTCTGTTGGACATGAACACTGTGCACAAAAATCTGCATCTGGTTACCATTTCCATCCATAACCCAAGACCATCCGCCGTCTAATTTCCCAGATATCCTGGATGCTGAACTTTCGGTGTTACTCCTTCAAGGCCCCCGGCAAACCAGCCAAGCCACTGGTCACTTGCCAGGTGTTCACACCTCATGCCGCTTCCTCGTTCATGCAGAGCGAACGTCCAGCGCATCTTCCTGCTCCCATCACCTGAGTTCCCTGACAGCTGCACCAACGCGCCGGTCAGTCTGTGGTCTGGGAGCTGGACTCACTGTCTCCCTCTCTGTTAGCTGACCATGGGTCTCATGCACAAATAGAACGGCTCCATATCCCAGTTTACTTGGAAAAATTCTAGGATATGCCAGATATCCCAGAGTAATTAGTAACAGTGGTTATAAGCCACAGATCATGGTAAGAAGTTGCCATTACATTTGGTGTCTCACAGGCGTTTAGTCTTTGCCAAAGCCCAGTAATATTCCAGAAGCTATTTTTGAAGTGGTGATTAGTTCTCTGCTGCAGAAGAGACCCCACTCTACAATTCTAGAAGCCTGTGCTACATCTCTCTACTGGGAATGGCCACTGATACGAAAAGCATCCTTTTCTGTCATGGAAATCTCTGGTACCATCAGACATTCTAGGACACAAAACCTGTTGTAGATTCTTCTCCTTTCCCTGGGCCCCACTCACACAGGACAATCTTCTAAGTCACTCAACAAGGGGGACCAAGCATTACTGCCACATGCGGTACATCCTGTCAATCTGTCCATGGTATGCAGTAGGGACGATCCACTGGGCTATGGCCTTCACCAGCACGGCTCGCCCAGAATCTCTGTGCAGTTTATCACCCACCCTCTGGAATGCAGGTGCCTTCCTGGGACTTCTGGCATCCTCCTCGCAGCCTCCTGCTACCTTGTCTGATTAGCGCGATGCCGTCAAGGTGATAGCTTACCAGCAAGATGTTCTACAGAATATCGAGATGACGGAGGCCCCTGCAAACTTCGTCATGACATAAGTCAGGGAGAATTAACACAGCCCAACTCAAAAGTGGAAATGTCTCTTGCCTCCCTTCCCATGTAAATATAAATTGATGTTAATCCTCCTTACCAGAATTGAGAACACAGTACACAGTACGTTCCAAATGCCAGAGGCATGGTGTTCTGCTTCAGTGAAAATATCGGGCCTGGCGTAGCAGCTGGGACTAGCACTGCTACTGGGTCGGTTTAAGGCCCCCACCATCACCTACCAGAATTCTTCCATGGGCGGGGGGAGTGGGTAGCAAACAGATAAATTAACAGGAGATATATTGGCAACCACTACTCCTGCGTCCTTTCAGTCTTTGAAGATTAGAATAATATCTTGAAGTTCCTGCCAAAATGTGATTATACTTCAGACTTTACTTTCTGAAAGGATGGAATGTTTTCCACTTGGCCCTCCTTACATGGCCCTGGTTGGCTATGACTTCATGGACCAGCAAAGCTAATGAGTGAGTTCCACCAGTGACAGAGTCAGTGTGTGCACCCCTTGTTCCCTACTCCAGGCACGCATTAGAACCGCTACGAGAGTAACTTTCATGCCCAAACTCTGTGTAACACCCCTCTACCTTCTTCTCTACCTGGAGAACTGTGGTGGGGTGTCGGCTCGCCTAGAGCAGCATCAGCTCAGAAGTCATATGACAGCATCTTCAAAGAGTCTAGACACCCTGCTGACTCCAGTGCATAGCTCACCTGGTAAGTAGCTGCGCATTCCTTTGCGAATGGGTCAGAGCGATGTTTGTTGTATGTGCTTATGGCTTTGGAAGGTCCTTCCAGAAGAATCTCCATTCAGTGGGCTCTGGGTCAGTGAACTAGCTCCGATCTGAAAACTGGGTGAAGAATTGTGATTTTCCATAGCAGTGGCTGACATCAGCCTTCTAATCAGCAACATTTTACCATTATTATCATTAATTATTATTTGGCCAGACAAGCCAAGTCACACCCAAATTAGTAATTTACATATCTCACCACATGTGCACTAGAACCTATCAGCCATCTGAAGATATCTGGGGGCAATCCTGTCCACCTTACCTCAGATAGAAAGTGCCACTAGCCAGCTTCTGCAATTCCTGGTAACATCATCCCCGTCATACTAAGAAAGCCGTGCATCCCCTAGAGTCACGCCAGACTATGGAGCAAAGCCACTACCAAACTTCTTCCAGATGGAATGTCTCCCTCATCATTCCATTGCCTCAGGAATCAAATCTGTACGATGTCCTGTGTGTAGCCTTTGTAGTTACACGGGTCACGTTTCAGGACTGGCTCAGCTCCTCGCTAACTGTGACATCAACTTCCCTGAGCATCTATGGAGATAAAAATATCCACCTGGCAGTGCCTGAGACATGTGTGCTCAAAAAGTATTTCTTCCCCTTCCTTCTCTGCTGTCAACAGGAAAACTGTGACATCCTCCCACTGGTCATACCCACCTGTACCCCCCACACACGGTCCGCCCATCCTGTCTGTGACCAACAATTGTCAAAGTCAGTGAAGGCATTAAGCGATGTCAGCGATTCCGCCTCTTCTTTTCTGGTGTCTTTTCCCAGGTTTTTTTTTCCAATTTTCACTGAGAATACTGAAAAAATATGCCAAATTTGTAGTGAAGGCCTTTCCTACAATTATAAAATCAGAAAACTAAGACATTGTTAGAATTTGCAGAAATCACAAAGCTTATGTATATAACACAGTCTAGAAAATCACATATTTTCTAAGAAATGGGCAATGTTAAAATTGAAAAATTTATCCTCTTGCAAATATTAATTCCAATGGAGATTTTTTCTAAATACGATAATTAATTCATAGAGATTTTTTAAAACCATACTCAGCCCAGGCTAGTGTGGCTCAATGTACTGATTGCCAGCCTGAGAACCAAAGGGTCGCCAGTTTGGTTCCCAGTCAGGGCACATGTCTGGGTTGTGGGTCAGATTGTCCTCAGTAGGGGGCATGTGAGAGGCAACCACACATTGATGTTTCTCTCCCTCTCTTCCTCCCTTCCCCTTTGTTCAAAAATAAATAAGTAAAATCTTTTTAAAAAATCTTATAGTTTTCCAACAGACTAAGAAGTTATCTTAAATATTGCCTTGTTTTTTTAAATGCCATGTATGAATATAAGCACCCCATGTTCACAGCAGCATTACTTAAGATAGCCAAGATTTGGAAGCAGCCCAAGTGCCCATCAGTAGCTGCATGAATAAAACAGCTGTGGTCCACTTACACAATGGAATACTATTTGGCTGTAGAAAAGACTTTACCCTTTGCAACAGCGTGAATAGATCTGGAGAACATTATACTGAGTGATGGGCCAGTCAGAGAAAGACAAGTACCACATCATTTCATTCACATGTGGAATCTAATGAACACATTGAACTAACAAGCAAAATGAAACAGACCTCCAGACGGAGAGCAGGATGATGGCTCTGGGGGGAACTGGAGGGAGGGACTGAGCAAAGAGAGAAAGAACTCATGGACCCCAGGGGCTGACTGTGGGAATAATCAACGGTGGGAAAGGGGCTGGGCAGAGGTAGAAGAGAATATAAAGGGCATAAATGGCAATGGAAAAATACAATTAAAAATAAACTATTGAAAAGAAATAAATACCATATATGAGCACTATAATAAATGGCTAATTCTATGTAAAATTCCTGAAGCATACTTAACGAAAGTTCTGGAATACAACTTTCTTCGCAGGGCCGCCATAAGCACACTCTGTAACCTCGGGTTACACTCTCGCCGGCGAGGCTTCAGCAGAGTTCTGGGGTTTCACAGGAGGCCATGGCAAGTGCTGCAAAGGCTTCAGCACTGCGGCAACAAGTCAGAGGGGCTGACCACACAGGCTGCTTCATGATGACCAAAACCCAGGTAATTTATGGCAAACACTTATCCCATTTCCATCAGTCAAGCCTTGAAACTTACCAGTAAGACTCCCGTGAGTAAAAACGCTGTTGCTGTGATGTTCCTGGCTGAACTTGGCTTCTGGTGATTTTTCAGTAGGGACTTTTTATCCATTGTCATTAGCTTGTCAGTCTCTTGGAAATTCTAATTCTCAGTTTGGTCTCTATTTGCAATAATCTCACTGGTTTTAACCTCATTTTTCTTCAAGTGCTTTTCCTGGAACACAGACCCTTAAAATCCAAAGCAGGCTTGCTCTTGCACGGTTTATGAGGTCTTTTCCTACCACTTTAGTTCTTTATTCCATCTCCTCCCTGCCTCCCTTCCCTTGCGTGCTTGCTGAAATATTACCTGGAATAGAGAATGTCTGTGAAAGACGAAATGATTACTTAACAAGTCAAAACCCACGTCTAATACCAAGTAGGGAAAACATCACTGGTTTTTATCTGTCAACTGACCAGCAAATAAACGGATTCACTGATAGACTTGTAGGATTGGCTGGTCTGAAGAGATTAGACTCCTCATTCCCATGGTGGAGAACTCGCTCTCAGTTCTAAGCAAGCAGCTTGCCCCGTTGCACCATGCTGAGCGCTTGGCCTCCCGCTGCCTGGGTCAGTCCAGGGTCAGTCCAGGGTCAGTCGCTTCGAGGATTCCCGTAGCCTCCGACCCACTATGGCCCGCCCCCCCAAGCCCCGCCCCTCTTACCCACTTCACATTCCTCCTGATTTGTCTTCATTCACGTAAATCCCACCTGCTCCTCAAACCTCAGAGTGGCCTGACACTTTCTCTGACCCCTCCAGTTCATAACTCTCCCCTCCACATACTTACGATCTTATTTTTCCTTTCTGGCATGTTGTCTGATCTCTGGCATGTTGTCCAGTTTCTTCCCCAATATTCTTAGCAACTCCCAGAATGACTGGTCTTCTCTGAGCACGTGAATCCTCCCTGCTGTGGTCCAGGGCTCAGGCTCCCACCCCTCTGGCCAGGGAAGCGGGGATACCTGATTGAGGCGCTACGTGATTGACAACCCCAAAGGGAAATCAAGTGGGACTGCAGAAGCCATGCTCACAAAGGGAAAAAGGATGTAAAGTCAGGCAAAATTTTCAAATGCTAACAACACACATTAAGTTCTATTTCAGCAGATAAATCCTTCAGTGTTTGAAATAAAATAACTAGAATTGAACATGAACTCAGAGGATTTAAATGTGGATTCTTCAATAACACAGGTAAATTCTCAGCTAACTAGGAAATTGGTCCAAATGATTGATGGCTCTTTAAGAGAGGAGCGAGTACGAATACAACGTGGTCCGGGTTGTAAGTAGCTCACCTGCCAGTCCTAAAGTCCAATCGTCTGCTGAGCCATCTGCTACCCAGACTCCCTGCTCACCCCCAATCTCCAACCCAGAGGGGGAGCCATAAGGTGAATTTTAAGGATGGAATAAGAATTCTAAAATCCCTTCCCCCTTCTTATTAGTTTTCTACTGTTGCTGTAAAAAAAAAATTACCAAAAAATGTGGTGGCTTAAAATAGTACAAACCTGTTATTTTATAGTTCTGGAGATCAGAAGTCTGACACGAGTCTCATCAGGCTAAAAATCAAAGTGTCAACAAAGCCTTATTCCTTTCTGCAGGTTCTAGGGGAGAAGCAGTTTCTTATCTTTCCAGGTTCTAGGGGCCACCTGCATCCCTTCGTCTGTGGCTCCTCCCTGCATCCACGAAGTCAGCAGCATCTCCAAGTCTCTCTCTGGCTCGGACACGCCATCTCCTGCCTCCCTCTTTACCCAGGAGGGCTCTCGGGATTATATCGGGTGCCCCTGGGGAGCCCAGGGTCCTCTTCCCGTCTTCAGGTCCTTAATTTCAGCATGTGTGCAAAGTCCACTTTGCCAAATAAGGTGATATATGTACAGGTAGGTTCTGAGGATTAGGATATGAGTTTTGGGGGTAGGGGGTTGTTCATAATTCTGCCTACTATGTACCTCACTCAGGTAAATTTTTCTGCTTGCATTTTTGGGCAAGTTTTAAAGCACTTATTTTGTGTGTGTGTTCAATTGTCATTAAAGAAAGGGGGGACACAAAAGGCTGACTGTACTTCACAGGAGAGTTCTTGGGGTATTCGAAGGAACAGCTGTAACAGAATCATTCTTCTCATAGCCCTCAGTGGAGAAGATGTCTAATTTGAATGTGCAGGAGGAAGTTATGGGAGGGCACTTGAAATAAACAGGTTTTTCAGGTAAGTGTTCTTGAACCCAGAATGCAAACAGACACTGAGCAAAATCTTCCCTGAGACTAAAACTTTAAAAAATCCCAAACCCTAATGGGAAAAGATATACGCACCCCTGTGTGCATTGATGGCAGCATTATTTATGGCAGGTGAGACATGGAATCCACCCAAGTGTCCAGTAAGAGACAAGAGAATAAAGAAGATGTAGTATGCTATACAGTGGAATATTACTCAGCCTTAAAAAAAGAATGAAATCTTGCGGTTGGTGACAACATGGATGGGCCTGGAGGTCATTGTGTTAAGTGAGATAAGTAAGACAGAGAAAGACAGATACCATATGATTTTACTTCCAAGCAAAGTCTAATTAACAAAATAACTGGACAATGCAGAAGCAAATTGATGGTCGCCATGTGGAGGGGGGATGGGTGGGGAGGGTGAAAGGGATTAAGCTGTACAGACGGGCAGTTGCAGTTAGGCAGGGAGATGCAGCAGAGCGCAGAGGATACAATCAGTAATGCTGTAATAACTGCGTGCTGTCAAATGGACGCCAGATTTTTCAAGTTGATCACTTCATAAGGAATATAAATGTCCAAGCTCTGTTGCCGTACACCTGAAACCAATATAAGTCAATAGTAACTGGAAAACAAATTAATTTTTTAAAATCCCCAATGAGGGATTACAAAACATGGTTTCATAGACAAGGCAGCTTTGGGTTGGATATGAGGGAGAAAGGAACTGAGTTCTTTTGAAAATGGTACCATTCCTCTAAGAGCACGGCCTCTTGTGTAGACAGGGAAAGATTAGGTAATGCTCAGAAGCCTGAAAGTGGATGTTTCTTGCTTGTTAAAGCGACAGCACGCACAGAGGACTGGGATAAAGCGGGTTGTGATCACAAGATCTCCCTCCCTCCACTTCGTGCCAGGACTGTAGAAGGGCAGCGTCTGAAAATCTACCCAACCCAGAAGAGCATCTCAAACCACGTCAGAACCACAGGCACAGTCCGAGCCTGGAGCGTCCACTCCTCCATCCTCTTAGCCAGCGGGCCCATCAGGGTGCTGACGGAGCCTGCAGGCTGCAATGGAGTGAGAATGACATGTATTTCCATTCTTTCAATAATTTTTACATAGCAAACGGTACAATATAAGCACTTTTTTTTGCTAAAAGATGATTGCTTACTTAACACTTTAATATTAAGAAGAAACATTAAAAAGCTTTTAAAGTGCTGCTGAAAATTTTCAGATATGGTCTTGACTTCCCGAGAAGCGAGATGTGTCCATAAAGTGAGTGGAAATTTATCTTCACATCCACGTGTGCATTAAACAGAGCCACTACACACCAGTTAGAATTGGGGAAATGTGTGATCCAGGACCCACACGTGGCGAGGGACAGTAGACAAATTCTGAAAACTGGAAACTCCTCCCAGCCCCCAGAAACTGGCAGTTAGGGCAGCAGATCATGTGTCAGAAATAGAAGAAGAGGCGGATGAACTGCCTGTGAGACTTACTCAGCTGCCCTGTGGGGCCCTTATTGATCAAATATCCCCTAAAAGGAACAGGGAAGTCTCTCACCAGAAGATTGAGAGAAAAGTAAATAACCTCAGAGTCTTTTCACATTCAGTGCAGTCCTGTGTCTGGCAGGTGCCAGGTAGCACGCAGCTCGCGTTTCCTGCCTTTCCTGTACAAGCACCTTGGCTCCGTAGCCGCACTAAGCTTCAGGGATGGTGAAAATGTTCCTCGCATCCAAGTCTTGTTCTCTGGGACAGGAGACCACAGGCAGGCAAGCTCTGGGGTACTGAAAGGGCTAAGTTTTACGTGTTCCCTGGAATATAAATAGTTTAGTACTTGGAATTAATTCTCATAGAAACCGCACTGTGAATGAGATTATTCCCTTTGTAAATTTGCAGAAGTCTGTTAGCCTGCCTAGTTCTGGAAGTGTGGTTTCAGTGGCACTGTTTTAATGGCAGTGATCTCCCACTTGACTTTTTTTGAATATTCATTTTTTTCTTTCACCTGGCCGCAGAGGTATGCTGCGACATGAAGTTCATGGTGTCTGAAAGCGTCTTCCTACCCTGCTCACAGACTGTCATTGCCAAGAACAAGAAGTGAACTTGCCTTTTTCTGTGCCTAGGCCTTTATTCATCTAGATATTCAGAGTCTCGACTCAAACTCCAGGAATACAAACATATGCAAGTCCACACTCCACGCCACGTTTTCCCTGTTCTTTCTCAGCAATGACTGTCTATGAGCAGAATGGGAGAGGTACTGCCTGTGCTGTAAACTTCGTACTGCCCGGGCGCTCCCCAACCAGGTGAAAGCAAACAGCCATCAGTCATCCGTTTCAGAGGTCCCATCAAAATGGAAGCCAGAAGATTTAGTGCAACACTGTTAGACCTACATAACCTCCAAAAATGTCTTGAATTACTATTGATTGACATTTAAGAATCGGATTGAGCCCTGGTCAGGTGGCTCAGTTGGCGGGAGTGTCCCCCGCACACCGAAAGGTTGCAGGTCTGATCCCTGGTTGGTGCGTGCATACAAAAGGCAGCCGACTGATACCTGCCTCTCTCTCTCCCTCTCTCCCTCTCTCTCCCTCTCTCCCCCTCTCTCCCTTCCCCTCTCTAAAATCAATAAAAACATATCCACGGTTGTGGGTTAAAAAAATAAAACTTGGATTGAACTCATTGAACTCATATACAATCTATCTTCTCCTAAGGAACCAGAAGTTTGGTGAGCCCTGGCCCATGTTTTGAATGCTCTTCGACATTTGGTGGCTTTTGACCAGCCCTGGATGTCACTGCGCTTCTTCTTCGAGGTGGTGCCTGCTCCTCAGACTGCCACCCTCTCCCCCGTCCCCTCCGTTCCGCAGTGGGCAGGGCTCCCCAAGTTGGCGCTAACAGGCTGCTCTCTGGATGGGTCTGATTTGCCAGCCTGACTCTATTTGTTCTGAGTCAGAAAGTCAGTGGTAGTTCCTCTCAAACAGGAAGTGGGGGACGAGCCTCAGGATTCAGTGCCCCCCATTTCCCAGGCACCCCATTTCCAGGAATGCTTGAGCTTGGAATGTCTTCTACTGACTGACTTCACTGCAGTAAAACTTCAGAACGACTTAGCTTGTTTATTAGACCTGCAAGCAAACGGGAAAACACTCGAGAAACTGACACACCGTACTCCTGCTTGTTCGACAAATACGGGTCATGGATCATTGGAAAACACTTTCCCTGGCTATCTGACACATCTAACTCTTTTAAAAGATTTTTTAATCTTCTGAAAATGAAAACAACATACACGTGGTTATATCTGACCCAAATGCAGCTCGCAGGGCCTTTCAGCCAGCGCCATCCGTCACACCGCCCTGGGCAGGTCGAAGCTGTAGCTGCTCGCCCCGTGAGCACACATCCCAGGGAAGCCTCCTGCCTCCCCGTCTGCCGAACAGATCAGCGCCCTGAGACTCTCCCGCACAGAAACTCCAGAGCCTCCCGTTGAACGGCACTTCGACCACTCAAAGGAAAAGTCAGTTCTCCTCTCTGTTAAAGCCCCAGTACTCCTCCTTAAGGCAAGCACTCACATAATCTTTCTGCCCTATTTAAAACTTTTTTTAATGAAATGCAGGACCAGGAAATTACTGGTTCAACAACTCAGAGGCAATAAAATTGTAGTTTCTCTCTGCAGCTGATATAATACTCCCTATAAACTTTTGCCAGCTAGGTGTTCAGGGGAACGGGATGAATTTTAATCTAAACTGGATTTGTAGGCTGCATTCCCTAATTTGAACAATCTCTTCCAGCATTTCAGACTATTGAATAAAAGCTCAGTCTTTTAGCTTTTGTGTACTTGTCCTTGACTTCCCAAAGATGTTTCCTAAGCCCTGTCACGACTGGGAGGTCAAGGGTCGGCTGTGTGTGAATGGAGACAGTGAGATAAGACCAGCCCTTCACCCAGGTGGCCCCAGTTTTCGGCTGCTGTGCAGTTCTCCCCACAGACCCCGGCAGGCTCATTCCCTGCAGAGGCCTTACCGACGCAACGTAAAGCACAGCGGACCCTTCTGCAGGCCCAGGGCTGAAGTGGTAAACAAAGCCCCTGACTTTCAGAGGCGCATTCTAACCAAACAATAAATAAAGGAATAGAAGATCATTCACTTAATCAGTGCAGGTCCAACAGAAGGACAGAGCACAGAGAGAGCGAAGAGGAAGCACCGCTACTAGAAGGTCACCGGGAAGGCCCCACGGAGAAGGTGACGTCACAGCGAAGACGTGGTGCCACACAATCATCTAGAGAAGGTGTAAGCGGCAGGATTCATGGGCCACCCCCGATCTAGCACCCACTTTTTGTACATCCCCTAAGCTAAGAATGGTTTCTACATCTTTTAATTATTAAAAATAATCAAAAGAATATTTTGTGCCCTATGAAAACTCCAATTTTACTGTTTCTAAATCAAGTTTTCTGAAAACGCAGTCATGTCCCTCTGTCTGTGTGTTGTCTGCGGCTGTTTTCGCAGGACAGCTGCAAAGCTGCGTTGGTGCAGGGGAGAGCTGGTCTGTCTGCAACGTCGAAAACATGGACTCCTTGGCCCTTGACAGGAAAAGCTTCCTGGCCTCTAACCCAGAGCCCGAGGATCCCAGGAGATCTGTTTTTTTTTTCATTTTTATGCTAATTTTCAGTGCCTACAGACTTTCAATTTAGATTCTTATTACAGATTTATCTTTTGCTGTTTACCTATATTAACTGAATTTAATGATTTGCATTGCATGAAGACCTCTTTGCTATCAATATAATGATCCATAACTTAGTTTGGTTACATTGAACAGACTACAGCTTTGCACACCCTAACTTTGACTCTGTCTAATTCAGCTGTCAGTGTCCTGCATCCAAAGAGACCAGGGGATCCTGGAAGTTGGGCAAGTTGAGTTGATAACGTGTTCCCCTGGGGGGACCACGCACCATGAGGGACCACGCCGTGTTCCTCAGTGAGAGGGGGTGACAGGGTCTGCCTCATGCTACATGGTTTGGAAGCAGGCTCGGGAAAGGAGGGCTTGACTAAGGATTGCTGGGTGTCACGAAGTGGGGCAATGATTTGTATGATTTGTATGATTTGATCTTTAAAATTTTTATCTGTAAGATGCAAAGAATGGAGCCAGGCTAACTGATGGCTGGTGACGCAGCAGTCACTCACACTGACCCTGTTAATCCTGAGAGAAGTGTATCTGAGCATGCTTGTGGTTTGGGCAATTTTTTCTTTTTATCTTGTGTTCAGACATGACTAAACGACTACAAAGTGGTTTTGTTTCTTTTGATCCATTCTGATAACAGAGTGATCTTCGGATGCTGGCGTTCTGTGAAATTGTTACATGAGTAGAGGAATACTGAGGACTACTTATAAGAAGGAGACCAGATCCTCCTAGCAACACTAAGGCCTAGATGATATGAAAAGAAGGCAATGAAGACTTGTTATTCAAACTGTTCCTCAAAAATGGAGACATAAAGATATTTCCAAATAATCTAAGACTGAGATAATTCATTGCTAGCAAACCTGTCTTACAAGAATAATAAAGGAAATCCTTCAGGTAAAAAGGATATGACATCAGACCAAAAATTAAATCCACATGAAGAAATAAAAAGCACCAATGCAGGTAATTACTTAAATATAAAAGAAAGTCTGAATATATTGTTCTCTTTTCTTCTCTTGACTGATGCAGAGTACATAAAACTATTTATAACTTCTATTATGTAATATTTAAGGATGTAATATATGACAATAATAGCACAAAGGAAAAGAGAATCCTATCAGAGCAAAATTTATTTTTACTGGAATTAAATTAGTGTTAGCCTGAAACAGATTATTTTAAAGTAAGATGTATGTTGCAATATCTAAGGAACCATTAAAAAAACATTTTAAAAGGAATTAAAGTAATATCCTCACAAAGATCTAGTTAAAGCTAAAAAAAGGCAGTAAAGGAGGAAGAAGGAAGAGTTAATAGCAAAATGGCTGATTTAAATCCAATCATATCAAGAATTACACTAAATGTAAATGTATTAAACACCCCAATCTAAAGATCTAAAAATAGAGATTGGCAAATTTGTAAATGTGTGAAATGGTACTACCATACTGAATCCATAAGATACAAACTTTAGTTTTAACAACACAAAGAGGCTGAAAGTAACAGAATTGAGAGAGCTGTATTAGGTAAATAGCAGCCATAAGAGGGCTGGAAAGACTATATCAGTACAAAACAGAACACTTTCAACTCACAAAAATGATATATTGATCCATTCAATAGGAAAATATAAAATACATAAACATAAATGTACCTAAAAATATAACCCCAAAATACATTAAGTAAAAAAAATGACAACCGGAGGGGGAGAGACTTCAGCAAGCAGAAGTTTCGGCACCGCGCTCTCACGATGAGAACCGCCACCAGACGGAAACTCGGCAGAGACGTAGGGAACTTGGGCAACACCGTCGACCGCTGGCACCTCATCCTCCACACAGCAGCGCACGCATCCTTTTCAAGGCCAGACGGAACATTCTCCAGGATAAACCATAGCCTACAGCACATGCCTTCACAAGTTTAAAAGAATTAAAACAATACAAAGCACATGATTACAAATCAACAACAGAAGGAAATCCAGGGACTCATGAATATTATAAATTAAACCACATACTTCTAAATAACCCATTATATTTTCATTTAATATGAAATACCCAGAAAAGGCAACACTATAGAGGTAGAGCATAGACTGGTGGTTGCTCGAGCCGGGAGCGAGAACCAGTATTTACTGCACATGAACACCAGGAATCATTACAGGTGATAGAAATCTTGTCAAACTAGAGTGTGGTGATGGTTGTGTACCTGTATAAACTTACAAAATAATCATTGAATTGTACCTTAAAATGTGAGAATTTTATGGTAAGCCATGTATGTATGTATGGTATGTAACATTTCCAATCGATAGTTTAGAGAAGAAATAAAAAAAAATTAGGAAGTGCTTTTCTCTGAATGAACATAAAATGACAACATACCAACATTTGTGATGGTCGCTAAAGCCCTACTTAAAGGAAACTTTGCAGCAGTAAGAGCCTCCATTAGAAAATCAGACAGCCTTCTGGCTAAAGACTAGAATAAGAAGAGCCAATTAAACCCAACTGAGGAAGACTAAAGAAAAGAATAAATGTGATGGGGGTGGACAATTAATAAAATAGAAAACTAAGAATAAAAAATGTCACCTAAACCAAAAAAAAGCTGGTTCTTTGAAAAGTTCAATAAAATTGATAGACACTTGGCCAGATTGAGCAAGAAAAAAAAGACATTTACTAGGATCAGAAATGAGAGCTATAATATCAACATATTCTACAAATAGTTAATGATAAGGAAATAGTCTAAAAAATTTCATGAAAGTAAATTCAAAACTTAGATGAAATAGACAAACTCCTTGAAATATACACACAGAGCTCACTAATGATAAAATAGATAACCTAAATAGCCTTATATATATTAAAGAAATTTAATTTGTAATTAAAAACCACCTTACTTTGAAAATTTCACACCTAGGTTGCTTTAATAGTAAATTCTTCTAAACATTTAAGGAAGAATTAACACCAATTCTGTATAAACTCTTTTTAAAAATTGAAGAATAGGGAGCACTTTCCAGCACATTCTCTGAAGCCTTGATCCCGACCAGACAAAGACATTGCAGGAAAATGACAACCAACATCCCTCGTGAATGTAAACACAAAAATTCTAAACTTTTCAGCAAATTAAGCCGTATAAAAACAGGGGAGCACTCACGACCAAGCGGATGGAGTGGTCTTAGGAACGTCAGGCTGATTTAACACTCAGAAGTCAACAAATGTAATTCTTACATTTGCAAACTGAAAAGACAAAAAACATATCATCTCAACCAATGTGCAAAAAAGTATTTGACAATATCTAACCTCTACCCCAAACTGTGAAATCTCATCAAATTAGAAATAGAATTTTGACAACATGATTAAGCACCTCAAACCTGCTCCAACCAGGAGAAAACCGTGAGACAAACTAAAATGAGGTTGTCTAAAAGATCCGACCAGGACTCCTAAAAACGCCGAAGTCATCTGAGACAAGAAATGTTTGGGAAAGAGCTGAGCCTCTTTAGACTCCCTTGGGCTATCCCGACGGAATGTAATGTGGTATTTTGGAGTGGATCCTGGAAAAAGGCATTAAGAACTTTAGTCAATTAAGACAAAGGACAATACTGAAACATGCAACAACATAGATGACTCTGAAAAGCATAATGTTAAGTGAAGGAAATCAGGCAAAAAAGAGTATATACTGCACATCATTCCAGTATCAGCATATTATTCCAACACTGAGGGTAGTTGACTAACACAGCCGTGGGGTCACAGCCTCGGGGAGTCTTCCCGGTGTCTGGAGGAGATTTTACTGTTCCGCCTCTTTACTTGTTTAAAAGGTGGTCCACTTGTTCCAGAAAGACCTCCCATGCTCTTTACTTGAAAAACCTGGAAAAACTATGTCATAATTTTAATTTACTTTGTATTGAATTTATTGCTGTGACATTGGTGAGTAAAATTATATCGGTTTCCAGTGTACAATTCTATGATACGTCATCTGTACATTACACTGTGTGTTCACTGCCCCAAGTCAAGCCTCCTTCCATCACCGTTTATCCCCCCTCTGCCCTTGTCTACCTCCCCGTGTCCCCTTCCCCTCTGGTGATCACCATGCTATTGTCTGTGTCTGTGAGTTATCGGGGTTTTTTCCTTAATCCCTATACGTTTTTTACTCAGCTTCCCAACCATCCTCCACTCTGACAGCTGTCGGTTTCTTCTCTGTCTCTATGAGTCTGTTTCTACTTTGTTTGTTCGTTTATTTTGCTCATTAGATTCTACATATAAGTGAAATGATAAAATAACAGTAATATTTTCTGTAATATTCCTAGATAACCTTCTGTCTTTTTCCATGCCTGTATCTACTGCCTTGTCTTGATTTATAGGAAAAATCTTGGAAACCTATAAAAATGAGTTTGTGGTTATCTAGGAATGTACAAGAACTTTTTTATCCACTCATCTACTGATGGGCATTTGGGTTGCTCCCAGGTCCGGGCTATTGCAAACACAGCCATGAACAGAGCAGTGCATGTATTCTTTTGAATTGGTGTTGCAGGTTTCTTTGGATATATACCCAGAAGTGGGATTGCTGGGTGAAAAGGCAGATCCATGTTTAATTTCTTGAGGTATCTCCACACTGCTTTCCACATAGCTGCAAAAATCTGCCTTCCCACCAAGCGCACAAGAGTTCCCTTTTCCACATCCTCACAAGCCCTTGCTGTGTGCTGATTTACTGATGAGAACCACTCTGACAGGTGTAAGGTGATATCTCATTGTGGTTTTAATTTGCATTTCTCTAATAATTAGTGACATTGAATATCTTTTCATATGTCTACTGGCCATCTGTATGTCCTCTTTAAAGAAACGTCTATTCAGGTCCTTTGCCCATTTTTTCAGTTGGATTTTTTTTTTGGGGGGGGTCATTGAGTTGTATAAGTTCTTTATAAATTTTGGATATTAACCCCCTATAAGATGTATCATTGACAAATATATTTTCCATTCAGTGGGCTGTCTTTTTTTAATCCTCACCTGAGTATATGTTCATTGATTTTTTTAGAGAAAGAAAGGGAGAGACAGATGAAGAAAGACAAGGAAGGAAGGAAAGAAGGAAGGGAGGGAAGGAGGGAGGGAGGGAAAAAGAGAAAAAAGAGGAAAAGAAAAGAAAGGAAAAAAGGAGGGAACGAAAGTGAAAGAAAGAAAGGCAATGTGAGAGAGAAACACCAATCAGTTGCCTCCTGCACGCACCCCAACCAGGTATGGAACTCCCAACCTAGCTGTGTGCCCTGACCCAGAATTAAAACCACAACCTTTTGATGTATGGGTGACACTCCAACAACTGAGCCACCTGGTCTGGGCTGAGTTGCCTTTTGATTTTGTTGATGGTTTCCTTTGTTTTCCAAAAACTCTTTAGTTTGATGTACTCCTAATTGTTTGTTTTTTCTTTTGTTTTCCTTGCCCAGGGAGATATGTCAGAAAAAATATTGCTACAGAAAATTGTGTGAGATTTTACTGCCTATGGTTTCTTCTAGGAGCTTTATGAATTCAAATCTAACATTTATTTCTCTTCCCCTCCTCCTCCCCCCCCTCCTCCTCCCCCTTTTTCTTCAAGAAGAGACTTTGACATTTCTTGTAATACTGGTTTGGTGGCAATGAACTTCTTTAGCTTTTTCTTGTCTGGGAAGTCCTTTATTTCTTCTTCAATTTTAAAGGACAGCCCTGATGGGTAAAGGGCTTTGCTTTTTATCACCTTGAATATGTCATGCCAATCTCTTCCGACTGAAAATGTTTCTGTTGAGAAATCAGCTGACAGACTTATGGGAGCTCCTGTAGGTAACTGTCTGCCTTTATCTTGCTGCTTTTAATATTCTCTCTTTGATTTTAAGTTTTACAGTTTTAATTATGACGGGTCTTGGTGTGGGCCTCTTTGGGTCCATCGTGTTTGGGACTCCGTGTTTCCTGGGCTTGTGTGTCTTTTTCCTTCACCAGGTCAGGGGATCTTTCAGCCATAATTTCTTGAAACAGGTTCTCAATCCCTTGCTCTCTCTCTTCTCCTTCTACTAACTCTGTGGTGTAGATGTTGTTGCATCTCATGTTGTCCCAAATATTCCTTAAACCACCCTCATTTTTTAAAATTTGTTTTTCTTTTCGCTGCTCTGACTGGGTGCTTTCTGCTACCTTGTCTTCCAACTTGCTGATTTGATCCTCCGCTTCTGTCAACCTCCTGTTTATTCCTTCTGGGGTATTCTTCATTTCAGACACGATATTCTTCATTTCTTACTGGTTCTTTTTCATGGTTTGTATGTTCTTCTTCATACTGTTGAAGTTCTTATAAAGTTTCTTGAAGTTCTCTCTATGTTCCTTAAGCATCCATATAATTTTTTTTTGATCTTTGTATCTGGTAAATTGCTTGCCTCCATTTCATTTAGCTCTTTTTTCCAGAGGTTTATCTTGTTTTCTCATTTAGGGCATGTTTCTCTGTCTCCCCATTTGGGATGCCTTTTTGTGTCTGTTTCTGTATATTAGGTAGAGCTCCTGTCACTTCCAGTCTTGGCAGGGTGGCCGTACGTGGTAGGTGTCCCCTGGAGCCCAGTGGGGAAGTCTTCTTGACCACCTGAGCTGGGTACTCCAGGAATATCCCTCATTGTCACTAAGTCTTGATTTCTATTGGCCCATTTGTGCACGGGATGAATCGTTAGGATGGCTGACCGAGAATCGACCCTCACCACAATGTCTGAGCTGCTACGCAAACACTGGCCACACGAAGCGGAATTGATCTCAGCAGGATCTGGCGCCTGCCGCCATCTCCCTTTGGATATGCCACTTGTGAAGCTACCGTAGATGACCCTGCTCTGATGTTGTCTGAAGTTGGCCACTTGGTGTGTTGGTTGTGGGGCCCCCTTGGCAGGAACTATGGTGCACCAATGTCAGATGCTGCCTGTGACTGGCTGTGGGCAACCTGTTTGGAGCTACACAGTGATCCACAGTCTGTGGCTGCCTCTGCTGGGCCTGGGCGTGCGCAGGGAGGATGAAACTGTGCACTGAAGATGATTTTTACCAGCACCTGGCCTGGGAGAAGGTCAGCAAAAGTCCCAAGGCACCATGAATTCTGCCTCTGCCTGCCGCTGCCTGCCAGCTGCCTGTGGGCTCAGTCACTGAAGGAGCCTCTGGCGGTATTCGAGTGGCATGAGGTGGGTTCTCAGTGAGTCACCAGGTGGGGGTGAGTCGTGTTCACCAGACTGATACAGGCTCAAACTCGTGCCAGTGCTGGTCTGAGGCCACTCAGCACATGCCCCAGGGTATGCTAAGTCTAGCTGCCACCCACTGGGTGCTTGCACCCCTTTGCGGTAGGTCGGGGTCTCAGGGAGCCATCAGGGTGAGGCCAGCAGAGTTTATCAGGGCCGAACAGACCAAGATTTGGCCTTTTGAAGTGAGGGCTCACCGCCGGTTGGGCACGTGAGGGAAAAATGGCTCACACACTAAAGCCCTGCACACAACTCAGTTTGCCCCAAATTCTGCCAGGAGCCCAACCTCGCAAGGGCAGCCAAGGGTTGGGAGGATAGGGCTAGTGGCTCTCCAACGAGAGGGAGGTGCTGGTCAGGCTGGGGGAAGGTGAATGGAGTGGCCTCGCTCCAAAGCCAAACAATTCAGTCACTGACGCCCTGAGTCTGCCCGGACCTCTACACTGCAGCTAGGCAGCTGACTCCTCACCGGGGGGTGAACTCTGCAGGCTGGGGCGACAGGGAGTCCAGAGGGTGAGGCTATTGCTTTCCCCCATGCTGATGCCATAAGGAAGGGAGCACCCCACCCAAGAAAGATGGCGTCTGTGATGTGGGAGAGGGAATCAGCACAGGGATCCTGGCAGCCATCCCTAAAGCTCTCTCCCCAGAGCCACAGACCCCGGTCTCTCCTCACAGGACTCTCGTCCACGCTGCCCTCCCTCCCCCAGAGCCAGGGTGATGGCCACAAAAGAGATTTTGAGTGTTGGCCATTTAGCAGGGCTCCTGTGTCTCCAGTGGACTCCAGTCTCTCCTTGGTGGACAGAACGCCCACTGCTTTGTACAGCCAGATGTTATGTGGGCACCTCTTCCCAGCTCTGGTCCCCAGGCTGGGGAGCCCGGCTTAGTGTGGAGACCCCCATGCTTGTCAGAGGAAACCTCTGCAGCTGAGAAATCCCTCTGGAGTCTCAGCTGCCACCCACAGGAGCGGGGCCAGCCTTGTTTGCGTCTCTGCCAGCCTCCACGTGACTTCTTCTGCAAATCTTTGGTTACGAGACTTCTCTTCAGCTAGACTTCCATTGGTTGTTCAGGCCGATTTATCTACATTTAATGGTAATCCCAGTGTGGTCCTGGGTGGGGGTGAGTGTAACATCCACCTACCTCACTACCATCTTTGATCCCCCCAAGAACACAGGAATTTAACAGAATGAAGTACCTGCTACTGGACATGGCTATGCAGGCCCGGGGCTGAATACTAAATTAATCTTAATGTATTATTCTCAGGAATTTTAATTCAGTTCAGCTCATGCCAGTGTTTGAGGAGAGCAGGGGGGACCCCCAGGGTTGGGGGGGACTGCTGTGCAGGCAGAGACGGCCCCCCTCCCAAGGTCACGTAGGCAGAGTTGGACTGGCTGTGGAGCTGGGGAGCTTATCGCTTCCTCCAGTGTTCTCTCTCCTCCAAGGCTAACCTTTTTTGAAATATATTTGTGTGATTTTTCCTTTTCCTTCCTGTGCACTGCCTCCAACCACCCTCGAGCAGCCGGTTTCAGTGAACACTTCGAAAGCCAGCAGATTACTCCCAACTGAGATGTCCAGCCTTGACCTTACACCCTTCCTGGCTGGTGTTTTGTGTCTTCTTACTGTTCTTTCCCATAAGAATAAATATATTTGCTTTTCTTACACACATTTTTAAATACCTTTTACTTTTGCCAAAGATACAGCCACCCCCCCATGCCCAGTTCCCCAGGCTCATGTTATTGGAATAGCTGTTTAATCCTTTCTCCCCTTTGATTTCACGTCCAACTCATCAGCAAGTCTTTCCAAACGCTGTCCCCTTTTCGAAGCTCCTGTTACCGCCCACCCGTCCTCCTGAGGCGACCTTTCCCCTCTGCCTGCATTCACCCTCTGCACGGAAACCGGCTGCGCGCACTGCTGCCGCACGCCAGAGTACCTGTTCACGGAACCTCTGTCTGTACGGGAGTCTGCACTTCCCAGATTCTGCTGTAATGAACCTGAACTTCAGCGTTCAGCATTCAGTGCCTTGGATCAGCTTCTCTTCTGTACATCTTACGTGTCTCACAAAATTCTGTTTGCTTTCCCCACTCAGAGCTTCCTGTGCACTAATTTTCACATTGGGTTCTCACAAATAAACATAAAATAGATACTGTGGTCATCTTCATGTTCCCTATGAGGAAACCAAGAATCAAACAAATGACAATAATTTGCCACAAGTCACTCAGTGTGGGGGTGGCAGAGTCGTGACTTTATTGCATATTGTCCTGACTGCAAAGCTTCCGCAGTCTTCACCGTTACAACCTACCGCCACCTCACCAAGCGCCTGCCTCCACCGGCGCCTCTTCCTCCCGGAACCTCTCCTCCAGGTGACTCGCCCAGCTGCTCATTGCTTCTCCCGGCGGCTCCTGCGTCTCGCCTAGGTCCTACCCAGGTGTATCTGTCCGCTCTGATCATAGGCAGCCACCATTCACCACAGACATCACAACTTGGAGAACTACACATGTAGTGTTCAGTTTCCTAAACATGAACCATAAATATCTGCCCCCAAAAATGAAAAGACAAAGAATGGAAGCTCTTCCTTTTTAAGAGCCTCTGAGTTCTGTATCCTGGAGCTTTGCAGTGGCTAGCACCCTGCTCTGCAAGCACACAGTGAACATCTAGCCAAGGGAAACCGCCGGCTGCCTGTGCGCCCTGTGCTTTAAACAGGCCAGTGCACATAGAGGCTGTTTCCTTTTGTAGGAATCTTTGAAGTTACTCAGGTTCTCTTGGACTTGTCCTCTTTTCATGCTGGGTGCGCAAAGATCAGGCCAGCAAAGGCTGTGTATGAAAAAGCACCCAGAGGCTGGAGCACCTTCCACCCACCCCCTGGGGTCCCGCAGAGGTGGGGGCTGGGCATCTTCCCCATGGCGGGAAGGAAATAGCACTGAACATGGCTGAGAAATAATTGAACATGAGAAAAATTAGAAGCCATTTAACACTTCAGGTCTGACACGATGCCCACTAGTGTTACTAGTGAGAAGTCTGCATGTTAAAGCAAACACCCGGACAGGGAACGAAAGCGGGAAACGAGAAGTGATGTTCGAGCTCGCAGAGCACGCGGCCCTGCCGGTAGGGTTTTCCGATCCCCGTTCCCACCGGTAAAAACACCGGAAAATAATTATTGCCACTACCTCAATGCTACTTACAATGCCATTTAAACACTGTGAGATTACATCATTTCTGCAAAACCAACGAGTCATAGAACTGGGGCCAGGTTTTCTCGATTGCAATCCGACGTCCTGACAGCTGTGGCTGCGCTTTCAGCCATGATGGATCCCGCTGCCCCGTGGGAGACCCGGGGTTCCATTTGTTGGACAATGCTGCCACCTGCTGGTAAGCTTTCCAAAAATTCACATTGTAGCAAACCCTAAAGTGGCAACGAGGTAAAATACCCTGCGCATAACTACCACCACACTTTGCGGCACCCTCTGATGGTGCGCTCCACTGTCCTGCCGTGCCTGCTCACGCACCCTTTTCTGCAACAGCCAAATGAATCCTGCAAGACCAAATGTCTAAACATTTACTTCTTCTCTCAAGAATTTAGGATTACATTCATTTTCTTTCCTTTCCAGAACGTGCATGTTTGGGAGAACATTTCACCGAACTTTTATACAATATGCTGTCAATTCGGTGTCTACTGAGAATGGAAAGGAGTGACCTCCGATTCTGTACGCACCTGAAACTCATCTGGTGAGGAGGCTCTTCTCCAGGTGTGAAGGTCAATCTTGTGTCCGTTTAGGTGGGCTCTGGGGCGCCAGATGAAACCTGTGTGGAAGTGTGTCTGTGAGGTCGTTTCCAGGTGAGCCTGGCATCAGGATCAGAGGACTCAGTCACCCGCCCTCCCTGGGCCTCTGGCCAGCAGCTGGCCGGCTGCAGGACTGGCTGCTCGGCCGCTGGGGTTGCACTGGCCAGCTTCGCAGAATAAACCTCCACGTCTGTACACACCCCCCACCCCCTGTGCACATCCTATTGGTTTTGTCTGGAGAGTGCTCTCCTGAACTTTCTGTCATTTCTGGGGTGGGGGGCAGGGGGGGCTGTTATTTTTAACAAGTGTCCCAAGTGATTATCACGGTGGGGAGAGGGGCAGAGCTGATGGCAGAGCTGACCTGGGCGGACGGTGCACCCTGGCTCTCCCCAGCGGCGTCTCCGCGAGTCCGATGGGGTCACAGCACCTGTCACAGCCTCCGTTCTGCCGCATCGGGACAGACGGCAGCAGAGTCCCATCACTGCACATTCTCTAAAAAAACTCCCACTTGTGGACACCCTCCTTCCAAAAGAAAGCCTTCCGGCTAGCCATAAAATCAACCTACGGAAGGCAAACCCGTGTGACAACTGAACTTTCACAAATGAGAACACGGGGAGCAGCTCACGACGTATTTGAGAACATTGTGGCGCCTCCAGCAAATTATCCCACTGGGACCCCAAAGGGTGGCGAAGTGCTGTGAACCTCGTGAAACAAAGGGAGACGGGAACAGAGACTGTCAGTGTCGGTGGGCAGACAAATGCACGAAAGGGTTTCTGAGCTAGAGGTTCTGCCACAACCCTTTGCCCACTCGGAACTGGGCCAAATAATGTCAGAGCGCAGATGACCGCCAGGACAAACTGTAAACTGTTAGGGGACTCCTGGCTGCGACTGGGTTGGCCCACGGCCTCCACCACTGAGACCCAAAGCCCCGCACATGGGAGAGCATGCGTGAGAAACTGGCCCAACTTGGAGAGCGCTGGACACGCAAACGCAGGAGCTAGAAGGTGGCAGAGGCTGGCCAAGGACAGACTGGCCTGGGGGAGGTGGGTGGAGCCGTCAGGTGCTGCGAGGACCCCATCCCGTGATTAACTTGTAAACCAGCACTGGCGACAGGCCAGGTCCTGTCGGTGAGCGAAACCACCTGTGACTCATTCCAATAAAGGACGAGAACGCAGAAGCTCTGTGAGTCCCAGGACCCCCTCTTGTGTCCCCAGGCCCCTCGGCACTTAGCACCACAGGGACAGCTGAACCTTCCCGCGGTGAGCAGGCAGATCGTCCAGGAACGGGCTGCTTGGGACTGAGGTCGCCGGTCGGCAGTCGGCTCTGCCAGCTCTGGCTCCAGAGCCTCTGCCTGGGAGGCAGGCCTTCTTCTGGTCTTGAAAAAACCCTCGCCCTTCTGCCCCCTCACATGTTGCACGTCTGCGGCTGTTGCTGTGCAGCATGAAAGCTGCCCTTCCCTCCGGCCGGAGTTCACCCATAAGAGACCTGCAGAGCCAGGGCTGACCGAGTCACACCTCGGCGGTCCTCCTGCCGCCCGAAGGACTCTACCGAGAGCTTCATCCCAAGTGACAGCAGGGTAATAACCACCAACCCTGACAGAACCACAAAAGACTCCCAAAACTCAAAGCAATCCTGAGAAAGAACAAACAGGGAGGTATCATGCTCCCTGGTATCAAGCTCTACTACAAAGTTACAATAATCAAAACAGCATGGTACTGGCATAAAAACAGACACACAGGTGTGTGTGTGTGTGTGTGTGTGTGTGTGTGTGAAAGAGAGATTATACATATAATCACACCCTTGGCTTTCGCCTTTCAGCCCCCGCCCTCTTTAAAGAAGGTGAAAGGTGCCCAAGGTCACGCAGGCTGAAGAGCAGGGCCTCAAAAACAACGAAAACAAGAAAGAGGGAGCCTAGACAGTTTGTTTTGTGTACTTTTACATGAATATTATAATAAATTTCTCATTTTCTCTAGAGCAGCATGTCCTTTGGTCAATGAACTTCTTGATCCTGGGAAGTGTAGCCTTTTATTTCCAGAGAAACACAATCGTATCTCTGAGAGGGACCTTCTCGGGGCTTTACAGTAGAAAGAAAGCACTTCACTGGTACGAATAAAATAGCAACTGTTGAGTAAAAAGCAAAATCTATTAACTGTCAAGTCTTTGTCATAAATCCTTTTTTCTTAAAAAGATGAGTATGAAATATAAAGCAGCTAAGATTATCTCATAAAAATCACAGGATATTTTTAAATATTTATACTAGAATAGCAAAGTATACATTTAAATAAATATTTAACTCTATTCTCATAGTGTATTTCAAATATCTTTGTCTAAAATAATTTTAAATAAAAATTATGGCACAGATAAAACAATGATGCCTTTTAATTAGTGGAGAAAACACCATTACCCTTATTTATTCGTCCAACAAATACTTATTTGTTGAACACCTGCAATGTTCCAGGCACTGCTGTAGATGCTTGGGATTTGATTCATCAATTAAAACAAAAAGAAAAAGAGATCTCTGTCTGCGTGGAGCTTATATTCCAGCCTGCAGAGAAAGAAGAAAGAACATGTTGTTAGTCACTATCTAACATGTTAATACGTTAATCTAACATTAGAAGTTAATACGTACCTTGGGGGGGGGAGAATAAAAGAGTAAAAGAGATCAAAAGTGCCACGCTCGCATGTGTGAGACCCTCACACCCAGTCGATCGGGTACATGTGTTTTTTCCTCACACCAACATGTTAATGAAACATGTTACAGTGCAGAATACCCTGTGTTAAGAAGGCCACACCCACAGGTGCCTCCGACCCGGGTTAGGTGCAGAACAACGTCCCTCTGAAGTGGCCACTCCTTCAGAATTCCAGCTGAATGAAAGTTCATTCGTTTCTTCACGCCCTACATCGCGTAAAGCAGTCCGAACAACAGTCCAATCCCAAAACTACAGGACATCAACAAAACTTATTTTCTTCTGAACGTTTTTTTCAGGTAAAACACTTCAGCTAAAACTTTACCACCATTTATTCCTTTGCTTGAGAAACCAGAAAGTTATGAGGTATTATTACTCGGTGTAAATTTACAGTAGAGGAGTAGCCTTGGACTGGACAATGTGATCACATAACTTCTAATCATGTAACTTGTATGTATTCTGATTAATGATTAAGATTTAGCTCATGACACGTTGGTTAATTCTGGCAAACTTAGAATGTCAATAGGTATATAAGTTTAATACCTTAATACCAGCACTCAGGAATTTTCTTGTTAATTACATTTATCAGGGTGGCATCGGTTAACAACGTTACACAGGTTTCAGGTGGGCAGTTCTGTAACACATCATCTGCGTACTGCACTGTCTGCTCACCACCCAAAGTCGAGTCTCTTTCCGCCACAGTGTATTTGGCCCCCTTTACCCTCTGCTACCCGCCCCCAGCCCCTATCCCCCCCACCCCCGCAGCAGAGTGGACGCTGAAGTGGCTCAGACACAGCTACCCCTGAGCTCCAGTCGGTGACGGTTTGCCAGCCCAGAGCAGTCAAGAACAGACGTGTGTGTCAGTGAATGCCCCCTGGGAATGATAATCTGCCTGTCCCAACTCAGCTTCAGTTACCAAAGAAGAGGCCCATCGTCTCCGAGAAGCTGCTGTCGTAACTAAATGCAGAGATTTTGTGGAACGCTCCTACCGTGGTCTTCGGGCCAGAGGGCCCCGACCCACGGACAGTGCGTGGAGGAAAAGCGAGTTGGGCGCAGCATCCCCAGCTCCGAGCAGCCCAGCGCAGCCCGGCGTGCTCGTGCTCGGGTGGCTTCAAGGGGGCTCCGGCAGCAGCGGTTTGAAAACAACGTTCTGCCTGGCCAGGTGGCTCAGGTGGTTGGAGTATTGTCCCGAACACCAAAAGGTTGCAGTTCACCCCCAACCCCCCTGGTCTGGACACATCCCTAGGTTGTGGGTTCAATCCCCGGTGGAAGTGTATACAAGAGGCAACAATATTTTTTCCAAGAACTTGCACAACGTGTAAAAAGACTATATAGTCTTTTTACTAAAATTCCTGAAACTTAGCAATGGAAACATTTGGGAGAACAAAAGTATACATGTTAGGTAGGACTCGCAGAGCATGAAGCAGCCAGAAGGCTGGCATCTCCACAAACAGCCAGCCGGAAAGGAGGGCTCCTCCCGCTGTCCTGACCCCGACCGCCTCCCTGGTCTTCACGCCTGTTTACTGAGTTTTCATTTTGCCTTTTTTTACACCCCCACGTGTGACCACGAGACCTCCCAGGACAGGAATCAGGGGAGTAAAAGACACTGACACGTAACAGAGCAGAAGTGCTGGGGCGGCCAGCAAACTGCGAGTGTGCCTTCCCGAGTGATGAGCAAACCGCCATCACTCTGAGACCTCAGTCGCAGGGACACACCCCTGCTCGTCGCTCCTCTGGCCCTTTAACTTCACAGTAAATGGACGTGAGGTTCACTTGTCAACTCAAGTTCCAAATCTAAGTGCTCATGTCAAAATCAGGAATGTTAATAATCTTCACGTTCATGTCAAGACTTCCTTTAAAAACATGTGACACCCTCTTGGCCGACTGGCAAAGGTGTTCGTTGTCTTACCCACGAAGTACAAACAGTTTATGACCTATCCATCTAATCCGCTCCATCCTGTCCCCAGTTTAGCAAGTAATTCCAGATGTACAAATTAAGGGCTTTTGTTTTGTTTTGTTTTTTAGAGGGAGGGAGACATCGATTGGTTGCCTCTCACGTGGGCCCTGATCAGGAACCGAACCCACAACCCAGGCATGTGCCCTGACTGGGAACTGAACCTGTAACATTTTGTTTTACTGGATGACACTCCAAAACATTGAGCTGCACTAGCCAGGGCACAAAATTAGTTCTTTAGAACTAAGTGTACAGAGCAGGAAACGAGATCAAAACGAGACCGGGAGTGGGGTGGGGGGCAGAAGACCAGAGAAAGGTCCTCTCCTGTGTCTGCCTCACGGACCACCAGACGGCTACTAAGTGAGGAGCACGGATCTGGCTGGAGCGAGGACTCCCTGCAGCTTTGGGGAAGACTGCCAGCGGAAGTGACAGGGCCTCTCTCGCCGTTTCCATGGAAATCAGGGCCTCTGCAGAGTCCTTCTCTTTACCTCCTGGTTAGTTCTTTTTTCTTCCACTAAGCTGTGGTCAGCGTAAACTCAAGGATGTTAAATTGTCTCTGTAACTCTTGCCAGCAGCTCAGTGCTTTGCAAACGAGGGACAGTAAGTGATAAAGAATGCTCGGTTATACGACCCCAACCCAAGCCGTCCCTCAATTATCAAATGTTCCCTTATTGCCTGTAAAGGCTGATGCTAATCTTCTGTAGCTTAGACAAAATATTAGTTGTTTTATTGTAAAAAATAATTTCAGCACCTTGCCTAGGTATCATAAGACACCAAACATGCCGTACTCAAATGCTACAAAACTCCAAGGAACACATGAGACTTTCGGCCTGAGGTGGTGGTCTGCACAGCTCATGCTAAGTGCTTTGATCACCCGTCGTATTGTAAAGATGCTCTGCTCAAATGTGTGCTCAGAGTCCATTCGCATTTCAAGAGACTTGCACATAAAGCCTTGGCCCGTGTGCTCAGTGGGTAGGAGCATCATCACTCTGTACACCCAAAGGTCACCGGTTCGATCCCTGGTCAAGGTACATACCCAGGTTGCGGATTTGATCCTCAGCTGGGGTGCCTGTAAGAAGCAACTGATCCATGTTTCTCTCTCACATCGATGTTTCTCTCTTTCTCTCTGTCTCTGTCTCTCTCGTGAAAATAAAATATACCTTTAAAAAATTTTAATACTTACACATAAAGTTAGACTTAAAAAGGTCCACAGACAAGTGTTATGTTTAACCACAGTTACTTAGTGGAAAGCAGATTGAAAATACAGCCATTAGAAATTAAATTATGCATGCACTTGGACTCTATGTAAATGGAACCCCAGTCACTGAACTGAATGCTTCAGTAAACACAGGCCCAGCCACAGCCCCCCCCCACCCCCACCCCGGTGCCGGTGCCGCTGGAGTAGGGCTGCACCTGGCCTCAGCAGGGGGCTCCGAGGACAATCTGAGGTTCCTGGCTTTGCAGTTTTTGAGGTAAAGCACTTTCTTCTTAAAGTACTTTTGCTAGGTTTTCTACTGCTACCCTCATCTCACCAGTTTCTGGCCCTGTCTTTTCATTAACCAAGGAAGAAGAATTTAATGGTTTTGGTAAATGTAATCCACCAGGAAAATGAGTGATTTCATGAATTAGGTAAGTAGAATCTTTTGTGGGGGCTCCGGGCCAGGGGGGCGCGGCTGCGATGTGGGCAAGCAGCGGAGGCAGTCGCTGTTTTCAGAAATCAGCAGCATGTTCCTGCCTGCGGCAGCTCTTGCAACATCACCTGGGAAGACGTTTTACACGTAGTGGCACAAAAATGGAAATTTTTCCTAAGTTAAAAAAATAAAAGACCGGCAGCCACATCTAATCTCCAGGAGAAGCAGCGTGAAGAGCAGGGTTCCTTCATGATCTGTGTCAGATATGGTCTTATTTTTATTTTTAAAGATTTGCTTGTTTGTTTTCAGGGAGGGGGAGGGAGAGAAAGGAAGGGAAAGAAACATCCATGGGCAAGAGAAACATCAGTCGGCTCCCTCTCATATGCACCCCACCTGGGAACCGGACATGCAACCCGGGTGTGTGCCCCGACCCGGAATCAAAGCGGTGACCCTTCCGCTCCCAGGACGGCGCCCAACCCACAAGCCGCACTGCCAGGGCTGGCCTTACTGAAGTTTGTAGACGGCCATAGCAGACATCTCAGGACACGGAAACATCAAAGCAACAAGGCAAGTGCTCTGAAGGCCATGGTGACAGACAGGAAAATTCTAGGTAAGGTCAAGTTAAGGCCTATAAATACCTAGAGGGAAGGGACTTCAACTTCGGAGCCCATTGTGAATCATATATAACCCAGGGCTCACTTCTACGGCTCCTGACGCCTGAACCCCACACAGAACCTTGGTCTGAAAGTCACGAAGGAGACGCACTTGGAAGGAAAAGGGATGGGAACTGTCACCAGGCAACGGTCTGTGCCTGAAACAATGCTTAAGGGGGGAAAAAAACAAAAACAAAAAAACCCTCACCTATTTCATAAGCAGTAACAGGATTACAGACTTTTCCCCTAAAGTAATAACTGTTGAAAAACTTAAAACTGCAAAAGATTTAGATGTGCATGTATGTGCTGACATTCCCAACGAGATATCAAGGGAACCCAAGTCTTTGGCTCTTCAACTAATTCTCTGAGACGAACAGCAAGGACAACCACCAAGTCCTACCACGAGAGTTCCTCAGCGTGGCCGCCAGACAGAGCCCAGACCCGGCTGGAAATGATCCGTTCAGTTCGTCCCCATCCTGGAAAGACAGGCAGGAACCTCTGAAGGGTGCGCCTCTTCTTCGGTTAATGGTCTATTAAGGTTTAAAAATGTGTGTGATGTTTGTGGTGGAGTCCTTTATTTCTGCCTGTGTGTGTAGTGTTAAAAAAACACTTCCCCCCAGAGGTGCCTTCCCCCACAGACCAAGTAAAGCAGAAACACGTCTCGCCTGTTAGAGCCCGGAGTGTGCATCCCTGCTGTTTCATGGGTGTTTAATTATGCAATGATTCATCAAGTTCTCGTTTAGTCAGAGGATCGTGAAAAAAGGAAACTGCAGTGAAATCGACACTGAGGATGAGCCCTCCCAAGGGACGGGACTCTGAACTTGACGTTGCTGCTCCCCTCCCTGGCTGGCCCCTGGGCCCAGCATCATGCAAGCAGGTCCGGCACCGCTCCCCAATGATGATGCTGAAGAGCTTCCAAGATGTGCTGATGGGACACTGGACTAGATTCAGCTTACCTCTGCCTATTGGCATTTCTCTGCATCTGCTTATGGTTTTTATGACAGGGTTACTTTGAAGTCAGAAGACAGTTTTGGAAGCGCGGTGGCCGTGAAAATTAGTCATTCTCAGATGGCTCTGTGAAGTGGACAGCAGTAATCTTCTTGATTGGGTCCTGGCTGAGGCGCACACGTTAAACAACTCTCCGGAAGCAATCCATCAGACAGGCCCAGAGCCAAGTGTGGAACCTGGAATCTGCCCCTGCCACCACTCTCCTGAGGTGTGCTGTGCAAGCCTCTGCAACCGGCGGGTGGAGCGGGAGAAGGACCGGGGAGGCGAGAGGCTAGCAAGCCTGAGACTAGCAGAGGAGAGTGAAGATGGAGAGGGAGCGCCTGAGGCCCCCTCCAAAGGTGTGCGCCTGCGCCTGCCCCCTTCCTCCTTCCTGGAACGCAGGACACAAGGAACGGAGACGTGAAGATACCTGCAAGAGCAAAGAGATTTGTAGCTGGTCATTTGGGAAGGAGAGACTACGTTTTCTGGCAGTCTGAGAGTATAGCCGATCCTTGAATACGGGCATTTTCACTCACTGTCGTTTCATTATAATGCCAAAGAGATGCTGCAAGCATCTCTTAACCCAGAGTAAAATGGTGTCATTATCCGGCCTTGCGCTTAGAGCTGGAGAGCCTATCGGTGGCGTGAACTGAGGACATAGGAGTGAGCATGGAAATCTGCTCACGAGAAGACCAGGAGGGAGTCCGGCTGCAGGGGAAGGCCAGCCCCTCCCCAGTACAACCCCAGATGGACCAGGCTCGGTGCAGGTGGGCACAGAGCACAGAAGTGAAGGGAGCGAACACAGTAGTTTCTATCTAATGTCTCTCTGCAGAGTACACACACCGGCAAATACACCTACGTGTGTGTGTGTGGTCATGCCCTGCACACACACACACACACACATGCACCCACACCCTGTACACAGCCTCCACACAGTGCTTACCTCCCTCTTCCCATCAGAAAGCACACTTAACCTCTTCTAAAAACAGCATGAAGAGCTGCCCGGAGACAGCGACAGTACTTGTGCGGTGTGACCACCCCAGAAGAAGGCCTCTTCCAGGACTCGGGGGACCTTCGACCTTACGAGGCAGCGCTCTGCCTCTGACCACATGGTCAAGAAGACTCAGAGAAATAAAAGGAGCAAGAGATTCCGACAGCCTTCTCATTCGGCGGAGAGTGCATGCACACACAGCATCAGAGGCCCATACCGAGTCCTCGGTATAACCAACACAGCTCCTTACTCTTCAACGTGAGTAAGCAAGCACTGACTATCGGCCATGTGAAGGTAACCAGCAGCAAAGAAAATACGACCAACAGATGGAATTGACCATTGTCAACAAAAAACTCAGGAACAAAGAGGACTTCTTAAAGTGTTAATAAGCACCCCAGAGAGGCCTTAGACTGCGCTGCACCCCAGGCTGGTGCGTGTGCATCAGGCCGAGACCTCGAACTGCCCAAACTGGCGTAGAAATCAACCGACTCTATGAAGTCTGCCTCCAAATAAAGAATGCAGTGATTCATTCAGTAAGTAGAAATAAGTGTTCAAGGGACTCGGGCCTGTCTTCTTTTTATTAGAAAAAAATGAAGGATTTTTAAAATAAAATGCTATTTATCAAAAACTGAATCTACAACAAACTGAAGTGTGCCACGGTTTCTGGGCACTGGAGCAGGAGAAAGACGGAAAATTCGTTCGACTCGGGTGGGATCCTGGCACACATTTAAATTGTGCAGAATATATTTACAACCATAATAATTTATGTACTGTTTTCCTACGTTTAGAATTCATCTATAGATAAGGCATAAAAGACAATGTGGATAGCAAAGGATGTAAGTTTGCTTATCTTAATTATCTGTGTTCACTTCCTGTAATTTCTTGAATTCATTCTCTATGGCTGTAAAACAAATTAAAATCTCTCAGTTCCAAGAGGCCACTCTTGGGCCAGAGCCACGGGGCCCTCTCACGACACTGGGGTCACGTTTTCAGTTCCACTGGGAGCCTCTCCCCGAGCCTCACAGAGTTGTACCCGCCACCCACACACAGCAGTGGCTGTCCCACCACCCGTCACCGTCCCAGCAGATTCACAAGCCCGAGTGAAAAGGATTAGACGGAGAACATACACCCGGGGTTGGTGGCCCTGGCGGGCCTTCAACAACTCCGCCGACCACCTACTGGACGGTGAGTGTGGGCTGGGTTTAGGGACAGGTTTCCGAAGAACTGCATACGCACTGGAGAAGAACAGTCGCTTGACAGGAGCGAAGCCTGGAAAGAGCCTGGACCAGTGCTGGAGGTCGACGCCATGCTGGAGGGATGTCTCCGACGTCACAGACCCCAACGTTCTGGGTTGTGTGCCCTTTACTTCCGTGGCGTGTCCCCACTTCTCAAAATCCCAGCATAAGAGAAACTCACGGCACGTTCTCCAAAACGCCCGACCAGTGCTCCAAACTTCCACGGTCACCGACGAGAAGGGAAGACTGAGAGACCGCTGCCAGAGCAGGGGAGGGAGGCGCCGAGGAGAAGAGCCGCGGCGACCTGCACTGGAACCAGGCGCAGGGACCGCACGGCGGCTGGAAGCTGGGGCAGTGCGAGTCAGGTCGGGCATTAGTTGGCAGGGCTGGTTTCTTATTCCAACGAAAGTCTGGTGGTTGTGTAAGAAGTTAATAGGGGAAACAGTACTATATCTTCGCGGTGTTTCTGTAAATCTAAAATTCATTAAAAATAAAAAAGTTCATATAAAACAACTGGTGTTATAGATGACTGTCCTTAAAGTTGACAGTAACACTAGCCAGCATGAGAATGCAGTGAACTCAGCAGCAATTTATTTTTAAAGGGCAGAAAGAATCCACCCATCTGCCTTTTCAAATGACCTGAAAAGTCAGTCCAATCCAGTACGGTGAAAATTCACTTCCGTTCTAATAATTAGCTGAAATAATATATATGCACTAATTCTTTTGTAAAATTTAAAGAATTTGCTCAGAAAAATTACTCCTAAGTTTTGTTGAAAGAAGACGTTTCTTCGTTTTTAGTAATCTGAACTCACAGAACTACACTAGAATTCACTGGAGGGAGAAAAATGCATTGTTGAGTTTTGGCTTTGCCAAAAGTGCTCATCCGATTAAATGTTTGGTGTTTCCTCACATTTCCTATACCGATACAGTCTCTAACTCCATTTTTTAAAAGTTGTAACATATTTCTGAACACCTAAAATGAAGAATTTTGTTTCTGCTATGAGTGAAAAACTAAGTCTTTACCACACGTGACACTGCTCACTCACAGCGGGAATCAGGGCACTTTGCTCTGGGGGTGACGAGTCGGGACTTCCCTCAAGCAGGTCCTTCCGGCAGGACCATTCCCTATTATACCTTCGTAACCTCAGAATCCATCTAACGTGTAAAAAATACACACATAAAATCGATGCTGAAATAATGACTCTGCAGAAAGAAGAATGGCAGGAGACAGAACCCAGCCAGGAGAAAGAAAAACTAGCCCTAGGCAGCCCAGTTCCAGATTTCGGGATGGGTGTCCACAATAAAGGGAGGGAGACAATCCGATACCAGCGGGCAGGTCCGAGAGCAGAACTCCCAGCAGAGCAGTGGGGCTGCACGGGCCGCGGCTCTCGCTTCCTCCCCCCACCCTGTGACTTCCCCATCCGGGCTCCGCAGCTTGCGGGTGCAGAGGACGCGCGGAATAGGAACGGGCCAGCCCATGCCTGAATAAAGAACCCACGTGAGGAGTTTAAAAAATCCTCTCACAAATTTATGTCAAATAGCATATGGGTCTTGTCAGCTGAAAATTGGAAGCATGCTAATGCAAAAATAATTTTCTAATGTATAAATTTACATTTTGGGAAGGTCGCAGTATTTCTCTTGTTGCTAATTTGACACTCTAACACACACACACACAAAACACATTTTAAAAACAGCTAAGAATGAAGATTTCTGCCTTTGGAGTTTTAATGCTTTATAGAAACACCTGACGCTGCGTCTCAGGTATGCAGTCCTCTTAACACTCAGCAGGTGCACGCCCAGACCAGAACAGCCCAGCCCCCCGGCTGCGGCACAAACACCCGCCCCCGCGCTGGGACAGCCTGCAAGGCATTTTGCATCAAAGCGCAACATATTGCATTGGTGACTTTTTACATTTATTTTTCAATTATAGTTGACACACAATGTGATATTAGTTTCAAGGTGTACAACAGTGACTAAATGTTTACACAGCTTACAGAGTGATCACCGCACTAGGTCTAGTAGCATTATTAGTTTACTTTTTTTTAACCCTCACCAGAGGATATTGTTGTTGTTGTTTAATTGATTTTAGAGAGAGGAAGGGAGAGAGAGAGAGAAGAACATCGAAGCGAGCTGACCGGGATCGAACTCCAACCTTTTGGTGTACAGGACTACACCCAACTGACCGAGCCGCCTGGCCAGGGCTACATTTACATTTTTGTAAGCAAGAAGCAATGAGTGCTCATCTTTTCTATTGCTTGCTCCACACAGGAATTTTCCTTACTTTACTGTAAATGAAGACTTATGAGTATACGGAAGATAAACAAGAAAACACAAGATCTGAGCTGCCCTGGATGAAGCCATGTTGAAAGCATTATTCCCACAGGGTGCCCAAAGGGGGCGCTGCAGAGTTCCGGGTGCAGATTCTGACACTACCTGCCCTGTGTGCCTGCATGGATCCTTCTCGCCCTCTGATTGGCCAGAGCATTTGCGCATATTGTCTCTCCTGGACAGGCGGTATCCGTTTACCCCAAAGTACCCCAGAGGTGTTAGCTTTTCTTTTTGTGTTCTGCTCTGATAGGAAGATTGCAAACTGTAGCACACGGCTCAGATAAATTAGCCTCTTAAACTTGAATAACATGTGTGACCTACTGGGCCCTGTGACCAAAGAACCTTGGTGTGAACTGTACAGTGTGTCTGACTGCAGGCTCATCCACGTGAATTAGCATTCCAGCACCCCCGCAAAGCTGTGCAAACACAACGTTCAGTTGAATTGCTTTGTTTGTTCTAGCAAGGGCAGGGGGAATTATTTTTCACACTAGGGAGTATTATTCAGCCTTTAAGGGGCACTCTCACCCTGTATGGTAAGCCACGTCATCTGCATAGGGGAACATGGTTATTTTTCTATTTATATGATTCAAAGGAATGCAACTAGTTCATATTTTTTAACTGCTTTAGTTTAGGTAAAAAAAAATTTTTCATTTTTTAAAATTATTTTATTGTTGTTTGGTTACAAAAATATGGAATGCTTCACGAATGTGCATGTCATCCTCGCGCAGGGACCGCACTAATCTCTGGATCGTTCCAGTTTCGGTCCATGTGCTGCCGAAGCGAGCACTAGTTTGGGTAAAATTTTTTAAAAGGGGGACAAAGTCCTTGATAAACACAACTAAAGTGAATTGTCGGAAACCTGCCCTGTGGGATTAGGTTTTGGAAAGTGTTAAGAGTGGACACGCTGCTAAATACTTAATAAAGATTATGATGTTCTTTCCTAAATAACACAAGATGCTGTCTCATTTTTTACGGCTGAAGACTCTAGAGCCCGCTGGGGGAAGTGATGGTCTGATCTGACACTCACCAAGAGGTTCCGATGTATCTGAATGTCCACCCGACCGTGCGTTTCCCAGGGGCATCTCTGTATCCTCAACACACAGCACAATTTTAGCACTTAGTAGGTTCTCAAGCACATTCCCAGCATGAGCAGAGACAATGCCCAGTCCTGCTTTCAGGGAGCCTGCAGTCCAGTGGGAAAGACGGATTTCAGCTCAGAGAGCCCACGCCAGACTTCCCGCCTGCAGAACTGTAAGGCAATAAAGTTGCGTTGTTTTAAGCCACTAAGTTTGTGCTCGTTTGTATGAGAGCCATAGGAAATTAATTCATGGTTACAGAGTCGGGTTCCGGCTGTGAAAAAAAAAAGGCTTCATTGGCTGCAGTGCTAGTTCATGAGAAATGAAGGGCCCGGGTGCAGTGAAGGGAAACAGCAGTTGCTAGTTAAGTCCTCGTTACTCACAGTGTGGTCTCTTCTGGGAAGAACTCGTGGGAATTGGCCTCGGTTTAGAGACACAAAAAGCCAGGCCCACCCCAGACCCATGGAACAGAGTCAGCCTTTTAACAAGATCCCCAGGTGATGAGCACACATATTCAAGTTTGAGAAGCACTAGGTTAAATTGGTTAAAAGCTACTTTAAAATGTGGAGCCACCTCTGATTCTTCTTTAACACACCAGTTTGCTGGGGAAAGACATGCAAACAAATCCACAAGGAGAATGCTAGGCTGCTGCCCCTTACCACGGACAAGAGAATGCAAGTTTCTACGGCTCTTACGTGGCGAAGAAGGTGGTTCAATGAAGCCAATTATCCCACCTACAAAGGACTTCCCTTCTTTGAAAATTCCCACGAGTTAAAAGATTAGAAACGTCAAACATGTCACACCTTCCAGCAAATCTTAGAATCCTGGGACACTACTCACAGAGCCGTGACGTGTAGGACAAGATGGTTTCATTCCCGTCATACATTTTATCTCATTAACACAAAAGACAGCAATGTTCCATATTTCTCACAATATTTTAAAAGCTGCTCTAAAATCCCCTAATAAGTGTTTAATGAAAATAAATTTAGTGCAGGGTAGCCATGACTACAAAATTAATACTACCAAATCATCACTAATGTCTTTTGCATTAACAATAATTGGAAGGTGGGTAGAGAAAGCATCAAACAAAAATATGTTTTGAAAGTACACTTTATCCAGCCTTTATCTTTTTGCTAAATCTTGGGCATATTAGAAGATATTCAAGACAGCTGTAAAGGTACTACAGCAATAGAGAGCTACGATAATACTTCAAAGGTTTTGAAACAACCCTGCAGCAATTATGTGGCGTCACAAATCACCCTATCGGTGTAAAATGAAAACAAGCAGTGACCCAATGAGTCTTTCTAGGTAAAAGTGTCAGCTGAAAAAGAGAACTTTAACAGAATTGGTGATGGCAACCAGAATATGGAAATTAGCATAATCAAGAGAGAGATGTTATTACTCAACGTCATTTACTCAGGCTAGAACACCTCGACGCACTCGGTGCGCCAGGGGGCCGCCTTGGGAGGGGAAGAAGCAAAAAGAACCAGAGCCTTGTTTTCAACCGACCAGCCACCCGGCCGGGCTGTTTTTAAACTCTCATGTCATAACCTTTTTTCCATCATCCTGCAGAGTAAAAGCACTGAACCCACACTCGCGTGCACCTTACATACTGCAGAAGTCAAACCATCTTCTATCCATCTCCCTCTGTACAGCGCACAATTTAAGAAAACATCACAAGCACGCACTTTGGACAGAGTGATGCATACAGTATAGACAAAACAGGCCCCTCTGCTGTAACCTTTTTAATAAATAAAAGCACGTTAACAAAAATAAAAACAGCAGCACCTGAAGCCTTTGACATTTGTAACCCAAATGTTCTAACTGGTTAAGTTTTAGGAAGTGCCAAGAAAGACCCAATTTTGACTTAACACTTTAATCCTAGTCGGGACAAGAGCTTGTCTGGGTACAGTCCAGTCACCAGACGCTGGACAGCATGCCAGCCCTCCAGTCCGTCGGACATCCTGCACTGCGGAAAGCAGACCGACGCTGGAGCGCTCACCTTAATCAGATCCCACATGTCCTTGAGTTCTGGGTGGCCTTTTCCAGCCACCAGCTTGCAGCAGAACAGCCTCCCTCGCAGTCACTGTGATCCCAGTTTGAGCAAGACGCTTAAAAAAAAATGGGAAAGACAAATCAAGAAGGAAGCATGCGCACAAACACTGTACTAAAACAACGAACAGTATGCTGGGGCAGAGAATTAGTGTTCTCTGAGACCAGGGTCCCCAGCCAGACCACCCGATTCAGGGGTGGGGACAGACTCCAGATGAGCCACCCCACAGGCCCACCGTGGCTGCCCTCAGTGTTGGCAATATGGGCCAGCAACAGGTCAAGAAAGCAGGCAGCCAATATTATGACTCATATGGCCAGGGACAGAAGGGAGATGAAGGATACTGGCGGAAACAATGATTCACATTCCTTTTTCCTGTCTCCAAGGAGCTGACATATACATGTGTGTCCTTCCCCTAAGTCAGGGGTCCCCAACATCTGGGCCACCGACTGGTACCGGTCCCAGCCTGTCAGGAAACGGGCCACACAGCAGGAAGTGGGCTTGAATGCAATGCGCTTGTATCATCCCAGAACCAACCCCCCGGGGCCCCCAGTCCTGGAAAAACTGCTTTCCACAAAACTGGTCCCTGGTGCCAAAAAAGCTGGGGACAGCTGCCCTACGTTAGAAACGACTGCTGGTAGAACAGCCTCATGCGAGGTTTCCAGCACGCCCCTGGATGACGACACAACCGCCACCCCGGCCACCATGAGCAAAGTCAGAAAGGTGCATCAGGTTTCACTGTCAGGCCAAAGAATGTCCAAGCTCCAGTGGAATCACAATAAAGAACGAAGGACAGAAATCTCAAGGAGGGGGAGGAGGAAGAGCGAGGGGGAGTGGGGAAGAGGCGAGAGGGAAGGAGGAGGGCAAAGAGGAGAAAGTGGGGGCAGAAGGGGAGGGAGAGGGAGAAGGGGGCAAGAAGAGAGTTCTGGAGTAGAAATTCAGTCTCTGGATGCACATCTGTTATCAGAAACTCTAGGCCAAAGGCGGGCCACCCGCTATGTCGAGAAACACCCGGTGCAAGGACCACAGAGGAGGAGCTGGTTGGAAAAGTTCCTAGGCGGGGCAGAGAAAAAGACGCAGATCGGTCTCTCCTCATAGACAAGGAGACACAGAATGAGCACTACCCATGTATAGCGCACATCCTCATTTTTCCAACAATTTGGGCAAAGAAGTGTGCATTACATGCACAAAATACCAAACCTAACTCAGCCACACCTGTCAGTTTCTTTAGAAAACCCCTCCAGCTCACCTTCTGAGGGGCTCTGCACTTCCCAGAGGAGCTGTCCCTGCAGGTCCCAGTTCTCACTGCCTGTGTCTTCTCCGTGGTGCCGCTGCGGGCCTTGGGCGCCCTGTGGTGGCCTCACATCTTCACCAGCTCCACATGGTGGCTTCATGAGTGGGCTGGAGGGGGCCACAGAGAGACAAGGGAGCCCAGACAGGGGGAAGTGTGGGTGCACGGTGGGCCTGAGTCTGGCCCACCCTCCATGCAGACGGCCCCTTGCTGAAGGGGCACCTCGGGCCCACTGGCTGTGGTGGGGGCTCCGGGTCGGTGCTCCGCCGAAGGGAGGGCTCGGGGGTGGCAGCTCACAAGAGCAGGGGGCATGGTGGCTGGGGAGCTCACGTGGTCCTGCACAGAAAACTGAAAAGGTTTTATCGAAGAACTGGGTGGGGGGAGACTAATGGACAACATGGGGGTGCAGATGCTGCCCCTCTGTCTAGGGTGTGAGACGGTCGGAGGCTGGGAGTAGGGTGCCCAGCCCTGTGAGGGAGCCGGGAGGGCGGGCAGACATCCCCCAGGAGGGCTCTCCTCTCAGGCCGAAGCTCTGAGGGTGGGCCCTTCGCCCAGCCCCTCCCTCACCCCCACCCAGACCAAGGACCATGCACCCCCAGGGCCCAGCAGGCCCCCTCGGCCCACCAGGCCTCGAAACACGAGACCATCTCATCAGATTCTGTTGCCAGTGTTTTTGAGAATCATCCATGACCTTCTCTTAGATAAGGAAATGGAAACTCAAGAGTCAAGGAATCCTCCCCACCAAGGTCACAGGGCTGTATAGGCTGGAGCTGGGTTCGAACTCAAGACTGTTTTAATGCCTCCTAATCCTGCCCCATCTGCAGGGAGGTCACCACTGGACGACTGGGGCACGTCTCTGCACAGAGCCCCAGATGATGACCTTGGAGACCCTGGTTCCAGAAGCACCTGCCCAGCACCCTACCAGGCAGGCTGGGTTTCGTGCTTTATCCCGGGAAGGCTGCTGCAGCCCCACTCTATGCAGAGGAGCCCCGAGGGGCGTGAGGTGCGGAAGGTTGGACGCTCCCGTGGGAAGGGGCACTGTTTCCCTCAGATGCGCCACCAGGACAGGACAGCCAGGACAGGACGGCCATGTCAATAGCCCTCCCGTGTCCACACTGCTCTGAGCACTTCACCCAAGCATATGTGTAAGTGCTACAGTGCCCAGGGAGAGAGGTGCTCTTGCCCCCATTTTACAAACGAGGAAACTGAGGCACAGGTGAGGCACCATGTGAGAGCTCACATTACCAAGCCAGGACTCAACCCCAGCAAGGCCACCCAGACCCCCCGGGCACCGACAAGGAGACACCTGAGTGTGTGCACGAGTCTGCCTCTGGGCACCGGGGAAAACACAGGCGACCAGTGAGCCACTGACATGGCTGCCTGAGGGAGCACGTGTTCGAGTCGGTGGATGAGAGGACGGAACAAACCAGAACATTCCAACAGAGCAGGCGTTTACAGTCATCGAGATGGCAGGCAGGTCGGCTGAGGGGATGTGGGCAGGCGTATGACCTGTTCAAAAATGTAAAAGACGGTGGCTTTGGTAGTGGAAAAGCCCCGAGGAGCCCGACCTGGAACTCCGTGTGCCTGCACCGAGCCGAGCCCAGGACATGCTGTGACCAGATGGAGACAGAGGTGACCAGAGTGACAGCAAGGCCACCGAGGGAATGGGAAGCAGCAAGAATCCGTCTCTGCTTAGACAGAAATCAGAGTTGCAGAACCCGATGTAATTATTTTGGAACTCCAGAGTCTGTGTGAATGCTTGCAACTTCTCGGGGGAAGCGCGGCTGGTGAATGGGCTGATTCGGTCCATTCCCACTTTCGGAGCAGAGCAGCTGTCCGTGCCCCAGCCTGGCCTGTGGCTGCTGCCATGCCTGCGTCCCTGGCGCGACCTGCTGGAGCCAGGGTAGAAAGGAAGGACCCTGTCCTCCAACTATCAGGTTCTGCATTCTGATCACTGCTCTGGACCCGGGAGGTGCAGACACAGCTGGGCAGCCTCTGCTGCCCCCCCCCCCCACCGCCCACCGCACCAGCTGGAGAGGCCCACAGAGGGCTGAAAGAACAGCCTCAGCTGTCCTATGCTCTCCCCCTCTGGGGAGCCAAACATTTAGGAATTGGGATAGTCAAAAGCAACTGTGTAGACAGCTTCTGCGGACAGAAGGTGGCTTCCAGCCCAAAACTCCTGGGAGGCCAGGACCTTCGGTCACAAACCCACGAGAAAACGAATGTTGCCAACAACTGAAGGACTCGGGGGCGGAGGGGCTCCTTCCCTGGTTCAGCCTTGGGAAAGCGCAGTCTGGCCAGCACCTGATGCACCTCGTCAGCCCTGGAGCACAGCACCAACTGCGGCTGGGCCGGGAGACTCGAGCTTCGAGAAACGGGAGGTTGTGTGTGTGTTCATGCAGTCCCCCATCGGGGGCAGGTGCAGAAAGCCACTCTGGCGCCCAGGGACACAGACAGGTGCAGGCAAGACCCGAGAAGGCCACAGGCTTCTGCCTCGGGTTGAGCAGAGACACTTTTAACAATTGAACAAACAAAACATCTGGGGAGAATCTGATTTCCAGAGCTACATTATAAGACTCGGGCATTCACTTTTCAACAAAAAGTCACAAGAACTGGTCTCTGAGGAAGCGCAGATGGCAGACTTGCCGGGTGAGCTGCTCGGAGGACTGAGGGAAGACATGGCAGGGGCAGGAAGAGAACACCTCGTACAACAACCAACACAAAAACTCCTTAAAGGAGTTCGAGAGCATGGGTGAGCAGGCAGAAGAAAGAAACAGTGAACTTAAAGGCAACTGAAACACTGAGAAGGGCTGAAGGGGTGAACAGAACCACAGGGACCCCGGGGACCCCACTCAGCAAACACGTGCATTGTGGGACTCCCAGGAGGGGGAGCAAGGCGGGGGAGAGATGGGCAGAAAGAGTATCTGAAGAAATAATGAATGAAAACTCAAATTTTGTAAAAGACACGAAACTACAAATCCAGGAAGTTCAACCAACTGCAAGTAGAAGAGGCCCATGGACACACCAAGACACATTATAATCCGACGGTCAAAAGGAAAACAGAGAGATTCTTGAAAAGCAGCAAGACAGACTTGTCACATATGAGGAATCCTCAGGAAGATTACCAGCAACCTCTTCATCGGACACCTCGGAGGCCAGAAAGCAGTGGCTGGTCTACTCAGATCAATGAAAGAAAAAACTGTCGGAATTCTATATCCAGGAAAACTGTCCTTTGAAAAGGAGGGAGAAACAATACAGAAAAGCTGAGGGAGCTCATTACCAACAGGCCTGCCTTGCAAGGAATGCTAAACAAAAAAAATGGACATACAAATTGAAGAAACTCACAATCCAATGAAAATCAATTCAAAGAGACCCCCAGCAACCACTGAAAAACTGAAAGGCAAAACAGGTTCACGGCCCCAGGGGGAGACCCCAGCATCCCACCGGCAGCGGGGCAGAACCACCGGGGCAGAACGGGGCGGAAGAGAGGACTTGCGCCGTGCAGAGCAACGGGATCTAACACACACACACACACACACACACACACACACACACACACACGGAACACTCCTCCAGCCACAGTGTCACCCGCGTCCTCCTCAGGGGCACAGGACCAGCTTCCCGATGGGGCATGCTGGGCTGTAAAACAAGTCTCGACAAATTTTAAAAGACTGAAACCGTACAAAGTATTTTTCTTACCATGATGGAAGGAAACTGGACATCAGTCATGAAAAGACAACTCACAAATATTAACTGGAAATTAAGCAACACAAAGGAAATTAGAAAAATCTCTTGAGATAAATGGCAGTGCAACTGCAGCATACCAAAACCAAAAGCAGCACCGAGAAGGAAATGACAGTGTAAGTGCTTACATTAAAAAAAGAAGGTAGGTCTCAAAGTGAAAACCGACTTTATACCTTAAGGAACTAGAAAAAACTAAAACACTAGTGTTTTAAAACTAAACACTAGTGTTTAGAAAACACTAAATCCCTGAGCTAGCAGTGGAGAGTAATAATATCATAGCAGAAATAAATAAAGAATAGAAAAATAATAGAGAAACCACTGAGGCCAAGAGTTGGTTCTTTAAAAACATCAACTTAATGACAGACCTTTAGCTAAAAAGAATAAAAGATAAAATCAGAAAAGAGGGGACAGTGTTGTAAGTGTTGCAGAAATAAAAAGGATTATGAGCGCACAGTTGACCCTGAACAACGCAGAGGTGAGGGGTGCCAAGTCCCGTGTAGTTGAAAATCTATGTATAACTTTTGACTCTTGAAAAACTTAACTACTAATAGCCTACTTTTGACTGGAAGTTTTACCAACAACACAAACGGCCAATTAACACATACTTTGCATATGTATTAGATATATTGTATTCTTATAAAAAAAATAAGCTAGGCCCTAGCTGGTGTGGCTCAGTGGACTGAGTGCCAGCCTGCAAACCAAAAGATCACCAGTTCAATTCCCAGTCGGGGCACATGCCTGAGTTGTGGGCCAGGTTCCCAGTTGGGGGCGTATGAGAGGCAACCAATCTATGTAGTTCTCGCACATCAGTGTTTCTCTCCCTGTCTTTCTCCCTCCTTTCTCCTCTCTCTAAAAGTAAATAAATAACATCTTAAAAAGAAACAACTAAGCTAGATAAAAGGAAATGTTGTTAAGATAATTACGAAGGGAAACTCATTTACAGCACTGCACTGCACTTACTGGTACTGTGAGCTGACTGTCCACTCACAAGAGGAACCAGCAGTAATGACATCAGTACTGTCCTATGAAACACCGCAGGTGCTGCAGGCACTATCAGCATCAGTCATCAGAGATGAAGAGGTGATATGAGAAGAGCCACTCAGACTCACATGCAGGCACACTGACCCGCGCACCGACAGCGACAGCGAGCAGCGATACGACGGCTCCAGGGCGGCCTGTGCGATTAACCAACGCAACCGCTTCACAGCAGTCAGGGAACCTCAAAAAAATTTCCAATACACTTATCAAATAAAATCCGGGGTTTTCATTCAGTTAGTGGACCCATGCGGCTCAGACCTATGCTGTTCGAGGGCCAACTGTACTATACAATCAGATACAATTGTATGCCAACAAAAGGACAAGCTTCTAAAACACCCAACTTACCAAGACTGAATCATGAAGAAACAGAAAATCTGAATAGACCTGTAACTAGTACGGAGATTGAACCAGGAACCAGAAACCTGCCAACAAAGTGAATCCCACTAATCATTTAAAGAAGAATTAACACTGGTCCTTCTCAAACTCTTACGAAAATGTGAAGCAGAAGGAAGATTCCAAATTCATTCCGTGAGGCCAAAGACACTGCAAGGAAACTACAGGTTAATATCACTCACAAATACTGATGCAAAATCTCTGACAAAATATTAGCAAATTGAATCCAACAGCCCAGGAAAAGGATTATATATTGTGACAAAGCAGCATTTGTTCCCGGAATGCAAGGATCACTCAGCACAAAGAGAAATAGTCGGTGTAATGCACCATTCAACCAAAGAAGGGAAAAATCACATGACCATCTCGATGGAGGCAACAAAGCCATCCAACAAAATTCACGCTTTTTCCCAAAGGAAACACCCAACAAGCTGCGAACTGAAGAAATATAGTAAGAGCCATATATGAAAAATTCCACAGCAACTACCGCAACGGTGAGAGACTGAAAGCTGCTTCTTCAAGATCCGGAACAAGATGAAGATGCCCGCCTCACTACTTCTGTTCAGCACAGCGCTCAAGGCCAAGCCAGGCGGCCGGGCAAGAGAAAACAGAAGGCACCCCCCAGTTCGGAGAGGAAGAAATAAAATGATCTGTCTGTGGACAACACAACCTGTCGACACGTAGAAAACCCCAGAGAATACACCAACTCCTTCACGATCAGTAAACAACATCAGCAGAGCTGAAGGCTACAAACTGGACAAACCACAGCACATTTCTATACACTCACAACGAACAATCCAAAAGGGAAATTACGACAACTCTGTTAAAATAGCACCGAAAAGACAGTTCTCAGGAATACACTTAGCCAAGGAGGCAAAAGACTTAATACACTGAAAACTACAGGTCACTGCTGACAGAAATCAGAGACTTAAGATCCTAGTCTTTCATATCTTTCCTGGGTACCACGGCCAGTCAAGCTGTCACATACAACTAACTATCACACCAAGCGTTCACTAAACGGACGGACGAACAAGGCGTGGCGTGCTCCTGCAGTGCTACTCAGCCATCAAAGGGGTGAACTTCTAACACGCTCTAACGCAGTGGACCTTGGAAATACTGTGCCACATGAAGTGACACAGAAGGATCCATGTGAAGAGCAGGCAAAGGCATGGCCAGAAAGCAGGACAGAGGCCACCAAAGCCTGGGCAGGGAGTTCTGGGGGGTGGGGGGCGGAGGTGAGGGACGGGAGTCACTGGTTAATAGGCAAGGTTGCAGTTCCAGAAGACACACGGGGAACAGACTGTGGTGACGGCTACGCGACGCTGTGAAGTGTACCTAATGCTTCCGGACATAACGAGCACTGACTTCAGGTTAAACTGACAGACAGCATGTATAACTCATCGTGATAAAATACACTAAAATGAAAAGTAAAAACCCAAACCAAGCGCTGCGGCCGGTGTGTGAAGGAGAAGCCAACAGGTGGGAAATGCCCTTGGGCCCATGTTTGCTGGACGGGAAGTATTCGTGGGAGGCCTGCTTGCCTCAGTTTCCCCTGCAGTTCTGTCCCTGTGTTCGTCCGTCTCCTTACAAGGCCCTGGCCAGTGTCTCCCACCACTGATTTCCTTTCTTGTGGCACCGTCGAGAAATTGGAATCTCATTTCCACAGCAAAACCACAAATGCCGAAAACGTAAAGTTGTGAGTTTATTGCATATGTAACAAAGTGAACTTGGCCTCTGGGCCCAGCCTGCCGCACGATCGCCGCTGGTTCTGTATTTCCAGCCGGCTCCACAGCCACATTAAATAGAACTAGTATTTCTTTAAATACTTTCGATTTTGACATCAAACAGAATATTAGTGTACAACTTTCACAAAATAAATCGGCAATAAAAACAGTGGGAAGAATAACAAGGATAGCAGCAATACTTAAAAACAAGACATTACAAAATAAATTAAAAAACACATTATAAAGTGGTTGAGAAACAAAAATAAACAAATCTAAAAAATCCACACTGTGTGTGCCTGGCTGCAGATGGGGTGGGCAGGCCTTCCCTCTGCACCAGGCCCCTCCTGATGGCACGGGTTTGAGACCGCCGACCTGGATTTGGACCTCGAGGCCAAGCGGGCTCAGGGGCCACAGTTCCGGGGGGCAGGCAGTCACTGGCCCCGCACACAGCCCCTCCGCTCCTCCTACCTACAGCGCTGGCAGACCGGTGGTCATCCCTGAGGGTCGGCTGCTGACCGCCAGTGGGGGCGAGCCTGAAGGGTGGGGCCTGAAGCATCCGGGCAGAGCGGGGCGGGGACAGGGTGGCCGGCTGGGATTACCGAGAGAGAAGGGTAACACAGAGGGGAGCTCGAGTCGACGGGGCTCCCACAGACCCAGAGGGGTCAGGGGAAGCGGTTACCAACTGCTTGCTACACTATTCTTTGGGGTAGTTCAAAAGGCCCAAACAACCGGCAATATTTAAGGTTCCAGATGTACAGTGCCGCTGACAGAGGCCTGTTTGGCAAGAGTAAACGGGAGTGCTGGAAGGTTCTCCTCTTTGAGGCTCCTTGGTAACACAGCAGCTGAGCTGCCCATGTGCAAGTGTAAGTAAAAAAGCAGAGGCCCAGGCCTCACGGACGGATAGGCGCCTCGTGTCCTGGGCAGCTCCTGGAGGAGCCAGGACGTGACCCTGCACGTCTTGCTGAGGGGACATCTGATGCGGGAGCAGCACAGGGCTGGCAGGTGTGGAGGCTGAGGTGCCATCTTGTCTCCTCCTACTGGCAGGAAGGTCCTTCTAAAGGGGTCACCTGCAACATTCCTACTCCCGAGTCTCTTCCACCATCAGACCCTCCCTGGGGCACGTGAGAGCAGACCTGCTGGTGGGAGGTCTGTGTTGTTCACGTCTCTCTCAGAGGAGGAGACTCGGAGGGGGGACTGGACGGACCTCTGGGGCCAGTTTCTAGAACACCCTCGGAAAGTGTCACAGCAAACGACACAGGACGCGCCCCACTGCAACACAGCACACCTCTGGAAAGACAAAGCCCACGGTTTGGCTTGGATGTGTGAATGGACTAAGTTTGCCTTCTGCAACAAATCACATCCCTTCTGCCTAGAACCCGGCAGGTAACCCGGAGGCTCAGCTCTCTGACAAGTGTGGAATCCGCCAAACGGGACCCACCTCCATATAGGGGGTTCCAGAAAGAGGGTCTGTGTGCCCCCCACGTCAGACTACGGACAGCTTCGGGGACAAGGCAAGGAAACAGCGGGGTGCAGAAGGTAAGCGTGCCGCGCACCCAGCCCGTATGCAGGCATTGGCAGTAACAAGGGCACTGACGCAGATGGCCAAAAGCTCCTTCCAGACCCAGCTCAGACCCACAGCGGGGACCAGCAGCACTGACCTCAGAAGCATCATCAGCGGTATTTCAACAGTGGTATGTCTCGCTAATAAGTGACCCTGCACTTGCCTCTAAACAAAAAGAAAGAACTGGACTGGAACATCTGCGGCTGCCACCGTTTCTCCCTGAAGGTCCATTGTCTGGAGTACCAAGCCGCTCGTTAGAACAGTGCTGGAACGTGCGTGTGCACTGGGCGCTGGCGTGGGAGACGGAGGGCCTCAGCTCGCTGTGGCCTGGCTCACCGGAGGGAGACACCGGGGCAAGCAGACCAAGCAGCAGCTGTCGGTATTGTCACCTGACACCAGGAACCCCGAAAGGTGGGGCGGGACGGTCCTCCCCCCCCCCCACCACCACTGTCAGGCTCACACCACACCCTGCTTCTCCTAAACCAGTGACTCGGGGTGGATTTTGGTCATCCAGGCTACCTGTTCCCCATCTCCCTTTTAAGCTAGTTTGCACCAAGCCAGCAGCTGTAATAACAGAATTTTGTTTTATTAGTTTAGCTCTTAGCAAATTTCCGCATTAATAGTTTGTTAGAATACGAGCGAGCCAGCTGCCCTCTCTGCAAACAGGTGCAGCAGTGGCCACAGATCGGGAGCTCCACTGTGTGGTGTTTCCACTGGAGTGGTGTTTCCAAGAAGTTTAAAATACTTCTAACTGGAGAGATAAAGTGGTAAAAGGGACTCTTAAAAGAGAAAGGTCTTCTTCTTTACGCGGAACAAAATTTTCAACCGGGATACCCTAAAAAGAAGTACCCAGGGCCTCCAGCTAGAGCTGCCCCAATTCCCTCACTTTTGAAAAGGACCCACTCCCTGCTGCAGCAGTTTCCAGTATGGGTGCGCCATACGGCTCCTTTTCGGGAGTGGCTAAATCTGTGACCAGGACGGACTGCTGGGGTGTGAAACCGGAACTGAGCGGAACTGGAGCAGAGGCCCAAGGTCTGTGTTGAGACAGGACACCTGGCATGGCGACCAGCTGCAAACCCTCTGTGGGTGGCCCAGGTCCCGGCCCCATGGAGACCGCAGGGCAGCAGGCCCGCCGGGAGCCGCGTGGCACAGCCGCGGCAGGACACCCTGTGTGGCCGGGCCCCTCTAAACCTGGCGGTGTCTGACTGGATGGGTGATGGAAGGGCGTGGGAGTGCTGTGGCAACGGAGGAAAAGTATGGGTGGGTGCCACCAACCAAAGGCCCCCCCGCCCCCTTCGCTCCCCCAACACAAAGGGGGGCGACGACCCTTTCCCTCAGGTTAGAGAGAATCCAGTGCCTCGGCCCGCTTCGCAGGAGGTGCGCGGAAGGCGACAGGCGTTTGGTCTGGTGGTCGTGAGCTAGAATCTGTTGCCTTTGGTTGCTCTTCACTCCACAGCAAACCCACAGGTCTCTTCCACCGCTACCAACAGCTTCTCGTAGAGCTTCTCGTAAGACTCATAGGGTGGGATGTCGATCCGGTTAAAGCTGGAATGGGAACAAAGAGTGAGAGTCACTGCTGGGGGCAGTCCGGCCCTGGGACCTGCTTCAAGGACAAGGGCAGGCAGGAGCAGAGCATTCTCGGCCACCAGCCAGCCGTGTGCACGTGCATGCCAGTGTGCGTGCGTGCCTGTGTGCATCCGTGCTGGTGTGCCCGCAGGGGGAGGGGTAAAGGGTAGGGGGATCCTCTCAACTCTAGTTCTGAGGTGTGAGAGGTAGGGAGAGGTGAGTAAACACCCACGACCCCTGTACTTTTCTGCTTCTAATGCAAAGATTTTTAAATCAACACACAGCAAAATAAATCTTGAGATCTTGAGAACCAAAATAAAACCAAATTACTGTTTACTGGGGATGTTAGGACAAAGCTCTAATTTGTTTTGCTCCCTTTTGGTCTTTGGGAGAAACAGCTGAGCACCAGGAACACCAACTGCAAACCAGCACAACCCAGACTAGCGGGCAATCGGTCACCATGGACACTTCGCTGAGCACCTGTCTGTTCCTGTGTGACTTGACCTGAGACCAGAACAGGGCAGTCTGGAAAATTCCCTGTAAGTCTATAAAAAAGGTCAAGCCTCTGATAGGTGAAATGAATCTTAAACTTCCAACTCGATGCTCCCATGGGGAAATTCATTCCCAATGCTTGTGAAAAGAAAGACACCTCTAAGAGTGATTATTTCAACAAGTCGAAAAACACAAAACCATCACGACCCAGGGGACACAGAGTGGCCTACTGAATTTCTCAGGGGTATGCAAGCAAGGATGGCTTTTGTCAAAACAAGGTTGGGCAAAATGGTGTCACAGCCTTTTTTTGAGAGCTTCTCATCCCCACTTCACTGCGAGTACTACCATGCTGAGGGAGTGGAGGGCAGCGGAGGGCAGCGTGGTGCGCACACCCGGCACCCGGCCACCTCGCCTGCGTGGGGCGGCGCTCAGCATCCTCCCGGTCCCGGGCCAACAGCCGGCTCCACGTGTGGAAGCCCAGTCGGCGCCTGAGCCCACCCCCTCGACGCCCGGTCAGAGGCCTCCCACACGGAACGAGGCGGTGACAACACGTGGGGCTGGTTCTCGGGACCCAGAGGCAACTGTTCTTTTGATTTTTAAACCACAAAGGAAACAACCCACCACAAGTATTATTTAGCTTGAAACTTAGGGAGGATGCGTTTGTCAACAGCCAAGGCCCATCTGCTGTGGGCAAAGCCCAGAGGGACCTCGGGGCCCAGGAAGGTCAGACAAAGGGAAGACCAGTAAGACCCACTCAGAGGCTACAGTTTTCCCAACGGCGTGTGCGCACACGGCCGGGGACGAACCCGGTTTCACGGAAGAGACTGTTGACAACCTTCAGGTATGACACGCTGCCAAATGCTTGTCCCTGTGGACCCCGGCGCCACAGCCGCCAGCTGTACCTGGGACGCAGCGCTACAGTCAGAAGCAGGTGAGAGAGTCGTGCGGACAGGCACGCCCCACGGCGTCCTTACCAGGTGTGGGCCTTCGGGAGGTTGTCCGTGTTCGCGTCGATGAGGTGGATGGTGAACAGCCGGGGCCCTGCAGCGCCTGTAGAACCTTACAAGACAGCATTCTAGTTACTGCGCTTCAGAGGCGGAGCCTGGCCCACACCGACCACCCTCAGCCCTGCCCCAGGGTCCTGGAGGTCCCGCAGCAACCGCCTGGCCACCTGCCTGGCCACCTCAAGAGGAACCCCAGACATCTGGACAATCACGGGCAGGGGAAGCAAAGGCTGGTGAGACCACCTATGGCCCTCCCCTATTGCAGGCATTTGAAGGGTGAAACCCTCCATAACCAGGGATTTTTTAAAAACAGAAATGTCGGCACTTCCAGCCAAGATGGAGGCATAGGTGGATGCACCGTACCTCCACACACAGCCAAGATTGGAACAACAATTTAGAGGCAGAATAACACCCAGAGCTGACAGAAAATTTATCTGAACGGAAGTTGGACAGCCAAGAAGTTGAAATAGACCCATTCATCCAGACCGGTAGGAGGGGCGGAGACGAGCAGCCGGGCTCGGGTCTCGGAGTGGAGAATAGGGAGAGTTGGGCACATAAGGCAACCAGGAGTGCGTAAGGCATCTGGGGCGCGCAAGATCGCAGCAGGCAGACCCTGAGTACGCAAGTGGCAGCTGGCAGACCCAGTGAGGTGGCGATTGTGGAGCAGGGCAGAGCATGCAACCCAGGATCCCAGGGAAGGGACTGAGATCCCACAGAGAACGGAGTTACTGCCATTGTCCCCTCTCGACCCCGCCCCTACATACAACATCACAATCTAGCAACTGGGGTGCCCTGCCTTGGTGAACACCTAAGGCTCTGCCCCTCACCATAACAGAAGCGACCAGACCAAAAAAAAAAAAAAAAAGAGAGAGAGAGAGAAAGAGATGTCTCAAACAGGAGAACAAATCAGTGCCCCAGAACTCATCCTTTTGAGTGACCAAGAGATAGTTAACCTATCAGATGCACAGTTCAAAACACTGGTGACCAGGAAGCTCACAGAATTGGTTGATTCTGGTCGCAAATTAGATGAAAAAATGCAGGTTACCATAAAAAAAAATGAAGGAAAATGCACAGGGAACCAATAGTGATGGGAAGGAAACTGGGACTCAAAACAATAGAGTGGACCAGAAGGAAGAAAGAAACAAGCAAACAGGAAAGAATGGAGAAATAAGAATTCAAAAAAACAAGGAGAAGCTTAGGAACCTCCAGGACATCTTTAAACGTTCCAACATCCGAATTATAGGAGTACCAGAAGGAGAAGAGGAAGAGCAACAAGTGGAAAAGTTATTTGAACAAATAATAAAGGAGAACTTCCCCATTCTGGCAAAGGAAATGGACTTCCAGGAAATCCAGGAAGCTCAGAGAGTCCCAAAGTTGGGACCCAAGAAGAAACACACCAAGGCACATCATAATTACATTAGCCAAGGTAAAAAATGAAGGACAGAATCCTAGAAGCAGCAAGAAATAAGGGGACAATAACCTACAAAAGAGTTCCCATCAGACTGTCAGCTGATTTCTCAAAAGAGACCTTACAGGCAAGAAGAGGCTGGAAAGAAATATTCCAAGTCATGAAAGGCAAGGACCTACATCTCAGATTACTCTATCCAGCAAAAATTTCATTTAGAATGAAAGGGCAGATAAAGTGCTTCCCAGATAAGGTCAAGTTCAAGGAGTTCATCATCACCAAGCCCTTATTTTATGAAATGTTAAAGGGACTTATCTAAGAAAAGAAGATTAAAAAAAAAAACATGTATAGTAAAAGGACAGCAAACGCACAATTATTAACAACCACACCTAAAGCAAAACCAAAGAAACTAAGCAAACAACCAGAACAGGAACAGAACCACAGAAATGGAGATCACATGGAGGGTTAGCAACAGGGGAGTGGGAGGAGGAGAGAAGGGGGAAAGGTACAGAGAATAAGTAGCATAGATTGTAGGTAGAAAATAGACAGGGGGAAGGTAAGAATAGTATGAGAAATGTACAAGCTAAAGAACTTATGACACATGGACATGAACTAAAGGGGGGGAAGTGGGTGGGAGAGGGTGCACAGGGTGGAGGGGAGTGAAGGGGGGAATGGGACAACTGTAATAGCATAATCAATAAAATATATTTAAAAAAAACAGAAATGTCTTGCAGGCAGAAGAGGCCAGGGTGGAAGAGAAGCAGGTCCACAGGCACAAAAACTCTCCAGGCAGAGACGCGATGGGAAAGTAAGAGACGCCGATGCCTGCGGCCAACACCCAACGGAGCAGAGGTAACTCCTCTCACTCAGACACCCTCAAAATGAGGGAAAGTCTAAAGGGTTGCCCAGCCTTTCAGCATCTCTGGGCCACACATTAAATACACTGCAACATACAGTGACCGCAAAACAATGGCATCGTATTTTAAGTTTACGACTTTGTGTTGGGGTGCATTCTAAGCCATTCCGGGTGCATGTGGCCCATGGGCCACAGGCTGGCTCCCCATGTTTTATACACGAAATATACCTGCTATCACTATTATATGCCAAGTTCACTTCACTAAATTTTAACATATTCATATTCTTCACCTTACTCCTTCTGCCAGGGTTATCGAGTGACAAAAATCTGAAATACCGCAAACTGCAGGGCCAGGGAGAAGCCTGCGGGGGCCTCCCCACCGCTCGTGGCTGACTGTGAGCCCTGCGACCTCTCTCAAGGCACAGTCTCTGGGGCATCTACAGACTGTCCTCCCCACCCTCCTCCACTCCAGACCAGTGAGCGCGGGCCGGTCGGCTGGGCCGGGACAAGCGGGTGCATGGACACCAGCCAGACGTGAGCCTGCCAGGCAGCCTGTCTGTACAGGCCAGGATGCTGAGCACGAGGGAGGCCACCAGGAGCCAAAGACCCACATGGTCTCTGATACTCAGGCCCGGCTCCTCTCTCCTGGACCTCCAGATGAGTCCACAGTACATTTTAAAAACTGTATTTCTTTCCCCAAACCTATTGTTCTTTGTCCCTTCCCTTTGTCAACCAATTCTGCAGAGGAAGGAGAGGCGCTGGGCTCTCTGGGCCCCATCTCACCCAGGTCATGCCACACTCAGCCCTGAGTGGGCACCAAGCTGGCCAGCACCTGCCACCACCGCCACTGCTGCTGCAAAGACCTGGGCCCCAGGTGGCATCCTGCCTGCTGCGTCACTGGCTTGCTGAGATGCTGGGAAAGGGGGCTGGAGAGGAGGAGCAGCCCCTCCTACATATTTACAAATACTTTTATTTCTGTGTGGGTAAAGGGGAGCAGAGCCTTGAGGGCTGGGAGCTGGCAGAGACCATGGCAACCAAGAGGCCAGCAGAGCTACAGAGGGAAGCCTCGGCCCCTGGGAGGAAGTGCCCGCCACCGTCACGTGAGCACCGCCACAGCGCCAAGCACTGGTGATCACAGCACCTCCGTCTGGCTGCTTCCAGCCGTCTCAGGGAGCCACCCCAACCTTGTATCCAGTGCCGACTTGCGGCGCCAAGAGCCCCGCCGCAGCGTCAGTCACCTTGCAATGCCTTGAAGCCCTGGAGTGGGACGCGTGTGGACCCCGTGACAAACTGCAGGAGTCTGGCCCTCCGCTCCTCGTCGAAGGCCTCCACAGCCTGCCAGAACCACCTGACGACACTGCTGTCGGCAGCACAGTGTTTCAGCCTCGTGTTGGACTTCCAGTCGCTCACGTCTATTTTATCCAGGCCGCCTATTATCAGCTGGGAGGGGTTAAAGGCGAGTTACTTCTGACTGGAGGAACCAGCGTCAGGGCGCCGCCTGGGTCCAGCAGACACCTGGCCTCATCCTCAGGGGCTCACACACCCCCACTCGCCCTCACAGCCCACGTCAGCCTGGGAGCCCCGCCGAGCACCCGGGCCCCTGGGAAGCAGCACAGGCCTCCCCGTGCAGCCGGGCTGCACACCGAAAACGCACGTCCCGGTGGGGCCCTTGGCCATCGCTGGGCTCAGCCAGTTGAGAGCGTACCTCTAGTTCCTTCTGGTCAAAAGGCTTCAGTAAGTGCTGAGGAATGAGTTCATTAAACCCCTTCTGAAGAGCCAAGAACTGGGCTTCAATTCCTCTCATAAACCTCCAGTTGACATATAACCTGGAAGAAAAATTCACACGTTGGAAGCAACACCAGTGGTTCGTGAAAAAGCTTTTTCTCCATTAGTAGGTTCTGACATCTGCTGAGTCTAATTCCTTACCCACCCAGCCTCCTCGAAACGCACCAGATGGCAGTGCCTGACCTAACGTACAGGCTAAAATAAACCACACAGGGCCTTATGGACTCTGATGCATGGCTAGAAATGGCAGCAGGATCTAACTCGACCTGTCCCAGCAACTGCCGAGATGTGAAAGCACCATGTGGTTGAAAACAAAACACAGGACCCCGGGAGCCCAAGCTCAGAGGTGCCCGTGTTTCCAAATCTCCACTGTAAGCAACCAGCCCCTTACTGGCCGTGTCTGAGGTGGGAGAACAGACTACAAGGGAGCAGACATCTTGGAGATGGTCTCCTTTCCCTTGGTCTCAAGGAAAAGCCTAGGCTGCCTCCTCTCTCCTGTGCTCTGGTACCGTCACACACAGAACGAGGTGGGGTCACCTGAAAGTCTGCCCCCCACTGGGGCTCCACGGTTCTTATTCTCCCTTCACCAGGTCAGCCCTGGTCCCATCAGGGCCCCCCCATGCAGAGCTCCTACCGCTGACCTGACAGTGTCAGGAAGTCTCTTCTGTAAGGGGACTCTGGTCACAAGTGCTGGCGGGGACAGGTAAATTGCACACAGCAAAGGGGTCCCCACAAGCAAACGTGAACCCAGCCGTGACTCACAATAGCCCTGGGCACCTGGGCATCCCCACCGGTGACCACCAAGGCTCCCAGAACATTACCGGACATATTCTTTCTTGTTCTCCTCTGTGACGGGAACATTTCGGCCATTGGGTTTCAGTTCATGCTGAAGAATCCTCCCAAAAGCATTGTGCTCCACACAGAAAGTGTGGTCGAGGACAGGGGTGATATCATTCTCTCTGTTGAAGTTAGGACAGAAGACGGATGTCAGACCTTTGCCACCGCCCAGCAGTGAATGGAACATCAGATGGAACAATCCAGTAGAAAGACAGAGAGAGACAGAGCGTTTACTGACTGCCAGACCCAGAGAGGCGCGCCTCAGGTGGGCACAGAGCTCCAGTTCCACGTGTGTCCCCGACTCTGTTTTCCCTTTCATGGGGCGGGGGTGGGGGGGGGGGAACAGTACCTTCACCCACCTATGACTTTACAAGGCACCTGGCTGCTTTGAAAACAGTCCACAAGCAGAAAGAAGGGAGACATGAAAAGGCACGTCCACCTGCGGGAAACACACCCAGGAAACGCCATTCCCCTTCTAAGGCAACCTTGTCAAGTCAGGAGTTCAAAGAAGCCCCTGGAAGTGAAAACTGGCTCCTTAATTTGCCGTATTTCTTGAAACGGAGTGAAAGACTCCCTACAGGATGAAGTCCCTAGGCCCCCGCCGATGACCCATTTCAAGCCGGGATGCATGCAGGGTGCAGTCGAGAGGCCTGACTCCCGTCCACTCATCCGCTCACCCTCCCTCCCATGAGACCGGCCCGGGGGCACCAGTTCGCCATGGAGTGGGGCCTCCTGCTTTTGAGTGTTCAGGACGATTCTAAAATAAGGCGACTGAATGTTGATTTTGCTTTAATACTTTCTCATATCAAAACACTTGAAACAAGGTACTACTGAGATGCTCATTTTGCTTTTGACACGTTCCCTCTAGAGATTAACTGGTGACACTTCAGTGTCAAAAACCAACCAAATGCCAGGCCTCAGGATTAACACAAATGTTAATAATTCACAGAAATAACAAAGGAACTGGTCCACAAAAAGAAACTGGACACACATCATGAGGAAAACAAGTCAATTAAGTTAAGTATTTTTCGTTAAACCTACTTTTGTAGGTTTCTGATCACAAAACACTAGTTTCTTTACTTCTCTTCTCCAATTTCACATCCACCCCTCAAATGCACACACACACACACTCACACTCAGAGCACAAACATCTTCTGTGTCCGCTGGGACGAGTGCTCCGTCACTGAACAGCAAGGCAGTACTTACAGAATCCACACTAAGCTCTTGTGTAGTTCGGGGTCCACCGATTCCAAGTCGGAGAGCTGGATGGGTTTCCCCAGTAGCTGCTTGTAGAAGGGAACTGTGAAACCCCCATTTATGTAGTGTCCGTGGAACACAGCCAGGCCCATGATGCGCCCCACAAAGTGGAAGTAAGACAGATGGTCCTGTAGGGGGCACCAGAGAACACAGATTCATTTAAAGAAAGGGTCCAGAAGGTAGCTGCGGGATCTCTCCGGCTTCTTGGAAGGAGTGTCCAGCTCAGTAAGTCTAAGGAACAACATTTTATTTGCTCTTAGTTCAAACACCTTTTCCTCAGAATTGCTACATAATTTGGGGGACCCAATGCAAAATCAAAATGCAGAATCCCTTATTCAAAAATTATTAAGAGTTCTAACATGGCAGCAGCAGAGATCAAACTGAGCCCTGCCCCCTGAGTGGGCCGGTGCCCACATGCAGGGTGGCACTCCCCACTCCCATACATGAAGAAGAAATAAACTGAAAAGGGCAACTCCCCTTCTTCCTCTGCCCCCCCCCCCACACACACACACAGTCCTGCAGGAAAGGAGGAAGTCAAGGAGGGGAAAAAGAACAGAGAGGAAAATAAGCATGAACAATCCAAGTAAAAGAACCACTTAAAAACCAGAGTTCTCTGTTTTAAAAAAAGATTTCATTTGTAGAGAAAGGAAAAGGGAAGGAGAAAGGGAAAGGGAGGGAGAGAAACATCGATCAGTTGCCTCTCGTATAGACCCAACCCACAACCCAGGTGTGTGCCCTGACTGGGAGTCGAACTGTGACCTTTCACTTTGTGGGATGAAGCCCAATCAACTGAGCCACACCGGCCACAGCCAGAGCTGTCTGGTTTTGAACTAAAGAGGGAGCCTCTCATATTTCTACTTTCGGGTTGGAACCATAACCAGATAATCAGTCACACCTGAAGGCTTGCAGAGTGGAGCTGGGCTGCAATGTGCACGGCACAGTGACCGCAGGACACAGCCCTGAAGGAGAGCCAGCCTTGGCTTGGTTGCCCCCCTGTACCCACTTACTCTTCTCTAAGACACGCAGCTACAAGTGGCCACTTTGTAGCCAAAGAGGCCACTATGGGAATATTCCGGCTTTGACTGGGAGGAGGACAGACTTCGATACCATGAGCCACTTCTCAGAATGACCACCAAGCATCGCCTCAGAGTCCCCTTGCAGGGCAGCGAAGTGCTGAGCACATGAGCAGCCCAGGGGCCTCTGTCACTAGGAACGTGGGTGGAAATAATCTCAACCCAGCGCTCGCTCTACCAATCGGTGTTGTGTATACCACAGACTCTGAGTCAGTCCACAGTGAACAAACCCAAAGCCAAGGCTGAAACCGAAATCCCATTAGAAAGAAGTCCCAACCTCTTCGCTCACTCACACTTACAGGGTTGATGGATGAGTCCGGGTTGATCTGCAGCGTGTAGATGTTGTCCGTGGAGTACTGGAAGAGTCCATAGTATGGGTTCAGCATCTCGTGGCACAGTAAATAAAGCCACTCCCTAGGAACAATACAACCACAAACAAAACATTTTATATGTGCTCGAATTTCTAGTTTTGTATCATAATAAAAGGACCGGGCCAGCAGAGGCCAGCACTGGTACAAACCCCGGGCTGCGAGAACACAGTTTGTACAGCTTGGGAATATAAGCCTAGAGGAAAGGAAACTCATTCTGAGGGTATCAGAAATGTTTTTTCTGGCCAAAATGCCAACAGCTCTCAACTCAGAAATAACTGTGGTTGGCAAGAGTTACTTGTCAGGGTTTTCTCAGCTACTTCGAAAAGATCAGAAGCTCAGGTGATGATGTTAATGGTGTGGTTATAACCAATGAAAGTACAATACAAAGCAGTATGACCCTACTTTTACTTAAAAAGTGTGCATACAGACACACACATAAAAAACACATACGCAGGGCACACAAAAAATGGGAAGGACTTACACTAACATGTTGACAGTAGCTAACTTGAGAATTAGCACTGGGGCATTTTCATTTTTTTCTTTTGCTTTCTAGTTTTCAAATTTCTGATCAATTGTAACATAATAATGTTTAAATAAGGAGAAAATATTTCACAGTCTAGAGAGGCAGAGATTGTTTAAGAGTGTCTTTCCCCTTAAGTTTTTGTCCTACTAAACTCTTTTTTTTGCCATTAACACTTACCATGTTTATAATTAAAACCCAGTTTAAAACTTACATATTAATTGTAAGAATTTAAAATCTGGATGGGGTGTATAAGAATAAAATTATTTTCTGAATTCCTTTATGTTTGAATCATTTCTGTATTTTAAAAAAGCCCAAATTAGCCCTGGCTGGCATAGCTCAGTGGATTGAGTGCAGGCTGCGAACCAAAGTGTCACAGGTTCGATTCCCAGCCAGGGTACATGCCTGGGTTGCAGGCTATAACCCCCAGCAACCACACATTGATAAAAAAAAAAAAAGCCCAAATCAAAAACAAATTTAAAAAGCACTCTAAATAGAAGCCACACGTTCCGACCGCGGTGGCCAGGCTGCGAGGAGCCTGGGTGTGGGAACCTCACCCACTGAGACACCGGCAGCTGCTCTGTCTGCAGCCTTTTACTCTTTCCGTTCACGCTCCTTTCAAAGGGATGCATCTCATTAAGGTAGCAGCCCCAAATTTTATTCTGGATTTCTTTACTCTTTCCAATAGAAAAGACGGAGACTTGAGAAAGATAGCAAAGGACAAGCACAAATGCGAACAATCTAAGAAAACAGAGAGATTTCACAAAAAACCATTGGACCAGAACCAAATCAATATATCAAACTCCAAAGAACAAAAAGGCACTGCCCAGCAGATGAGACTCCAACTATTATAAAGTCTCTTGACTAGAAAGGCAGAATCTCCCAGTGACAGTCCTTTGATTCACCCCCAAGTCTGGGGGTTTGGATTTGAGAAGACAGGGACCTGCAGCTGTCTAGACAGGAAGTGACTAAAATACACGCAAGCATTCTCACAAAACCATGGACCAGGGAAAGAGGCATACTAGGAATGTTCTAGAGGTGAGAAGGGAAGAAAGAGCTACACTGGCAGGAGAGAGAACAGAAACGGTTCGGAACCAAACTCTGGGAAACGGGTGCAGACTGGCTCTCGGGGAGCAAAGGATGCGCGCACGCATGCAACTCTGGCCTCTCCCTCCTGTCCTGACAGGCGTGCTCCCACTGAGCCTGAGGAGGAACCCGAGGGCTGACACGGCAGCGCAAGGTCCAACCAGAGGAGGCAGAGCTGGGGCCACAGCTCCTACTGCCGGGGCACCAAGGTACTTGAGCAAGCCACCCAGCCCATCGGCATGTACATGACTCGGTAACTGGAAAATGCAGAAGAACAGAGCTCCTGCCAAACTAAACCAAGCTATTTACATGTGTGCCCAGGACTATAAAATACCAGTCATGCAAAGAAATAAAGGCAAACTGAAACAGTCTGAGACACTGAACTCTTGAGACATCCTGAGACTGTGAAGGAAACCGTGCGGGCGTGGGAGTAGTCCGATCTGCGTGGTCAGCGCAAACGTGGATGACCAAGTGCGAAGGTCTGCACCTGGAGGGGGACTGAGCGCCCAAGCCGTGCCAGGAAACAGAACGTGCGACCGCGGGCAAATGGGAATCACGTCTGCCAAAAGAAGGGTGGCTTCCAGATTCGAGACTGAAAAGACCAAGGAAGAAACTCGGGGCAGTCTTGGAAGGAAAAGCACTTCCCATAGACGGCAGCACCCACGTGGGCTGGGTTAGGAAAATGCAGGCATTTTTCCACACCCTCATCCTGGACTGCTCAGAACGACCGAGCGGCAGGAGGGTGGGATACAGGGGAACCAGCGAAGGAGAAGGAGTTAGAAGAGTGGTTCTGTTCTGGCACCAGAAGGCACATCATGACTTTTCTCTTCTCAATTCTTTTCTTTCGGCTGCAGAAAAAAATCTCATCTCTACCCAGAAACCGAATGAGACCTTGTTATAATGCTCATCAGAACATAATTTTGCTCGGGTTGCTGCTGCAGGGCTGAGGGCTGGCCTGTCTTTCCTGAACTGTGACGTCCACGGCTCGGGCACCCTGATCCCTGAGGCAGGGTCACTGTGACATGCCCGTGTACAACGTGCGTCCTCCTTGGCTGCATCTACCAGGCTCAGGGGTTCATACGAGCTTGTATGATTCTTTGTTGTCTGAATCACATCAGACTGACAACCCCTTCCACAGGGGGTGTAGAGGGTACAGGGAGCAGAGGACATGTTACTGTGCTCACAGCTGTCTTCCTAGTACCCGGCAGACTCCAAACTTAAAAGTTAATGAATAAATATAATGACTACAGGGCATACAGACTATAGGGGAATTCTCCTTCAAGAAGATTCAGTCACACGATAGACACATCACTTGATTCTTTTGTTTTATAGTTTATCACAATAAAAATAGATGAATAAGTAAGCTATGGTGATTTAAAAAAACAAGAAAAAAATGCAGAAGCACTGGAAGAGAAGTTGAGGAAATCTCCCAGAAGTGGGGATGGGCAGGGCGTGTAGAGAGGAAACAAGGATAGAAAAGCCAAAAAATGGCAGACGTAAAGGATCAATCCAGGGAACCGAAAATCTGGGTCACAGGCATTTCAGAAAGACTGAAGAAAGGAAATGGGGTGGGGGGATGGAATCACAGAGCAATCAGCTTTGTTCACTGGGCAGACATTTATGGAGCCGAGCACTCGCCGGGCGTCAGGTGCTCTTTCGGGAACAAGACCAAGCTCCAGACCACAGGCCTGTGTCTGCTGGAGACGAGACATGAGGAGGAAGCTCACCTGGGACCACACGCCAGGGGTTTATTGAGTCTTTCAGGGAAGGCCTCTCTGAGGGCGACCCGAGCAAACGGAGGAACAAGCGACGTGACTTCCTGGGGATGAGCTCCAGGCAGAGGGAACAATGAGAGCAACAGCCCAGAGGCCCAGGAACGGCAGGAGGGAGCGGAGTGGCGAGGCTCCTGGCCAGCCAGACACGGACACTGTGGGGCAGTCGGGTGGGATGGGAGGCCTTTGGGGCTCAGGTTCAGGGGAATGACTTGGCTACATGTTTAGAAAGATCACTCTGGCTGCTGCTGGGAAGCGGCCTGTTGAGAAGAGTGAGCCAGCAGGAAGGTAAGCGAAGGGACTACAGCAGCAGCCAAGGGCGAGGCAGAGGGGGAGAGGTGGGGGCGGGGGGAGGGTGCGGGGGCAGGGAGGGAGGGATTCTTCAGAGGGACCACAAGGCTGGGACAGGCACTGGGAGGTAAGCTAAGTCCCAGGACAGTTAAGGGTGACTCCACAATCCGAACCAGAGGAACCAAGTGGGGCCGTTCAGGTAGGTGAGAAAAGACTGGCAAGGAGCTGGTATGAGAGGGGAAGTTAGAAATTTTGGACTGTTGAGTCTAAGATGCTTTAAAAATATTTAAGGAGAGACAAGAGGCAGTTGGGTAAACAGGGGTGGGGCTGAGGGGAGAGATACATTGGCGCATCACTGGCACTCAGACAGCACTGAACACTGCGGGACGCAGCAGGTGCACCCCAGGGCACAGAGGGCCCTCGCTCAGGACTGAGCTGGGAGGCAAGCGGAGGGCCAAGGGAAGGGAGGGAAGGAAAGGAAGGCAGCCACAGGAAACAGGCCTGGGGGCGAAACAGAGAAAATCAGGATGTGATGTTTGAGGGGCCAAGTGCAAAACTGTTTGGAGAAGCAGCGAGTGAGCGCCACTGACAGACCAGGTGAGGCAGAGACAGGGGAGACACCAGTGGGTCTGGGGAGATGTGCTCGTGGGCACCCTGACCCAAAGAGCTGCAAAGGGCAGAAAGCTCTGTGTGGAACAGGGTCAGGGGAAACGGAGGGTGTGGAGGCAGGAACAGGGATGCACACAGCTCCGCTGAGGGGTTTTGTTGCACACAGAACAGTGACACAGGGCTATGACGGCGAGTTGCGCATTCTTGGACACATTTTTGTTTGTCCTGGAATTTCGAACTGCCGTTGCTTTATCATCTTTATTGCCTCCTTAAAGCTCAGACAGGAAGGGGACATGATGTCCAGGGAAGGTGTGGAGGGTATGTTTGCTTCTTTTAAGAAGGGAGTCGTTGCAGCACATTCGTATGTGGATGAGACTGGGCCAAGAGAAAGGGGTGTTTTGAAGACAGGAGGTAGATGCAAACCGAGAGTAGAAGCAAAGGGCCTGGGGCGCACTGTGCCAGGCGGTGGCCCTGGAACAGGAACCTGCTGAGGCGGGTGCAGAGCTGGGCTGACAGGATGTCTGCTGGTGCTGAGAGACTCCTCAGTTAAAAACGCAGAGTCAGCAGCTCAGAGTGGTGCTGGGGGAAGTGAGGCTGGAGAACTGACAAAGAGAAGAGTAGAAGAGACCAGGCCAGGCAGCTCAGTTGGCTGGAGTGCCATCCTGTACACCAAAAGGTTGTGGGTTCAATCCCAGGTTGGGGCACATGCAAGAGGCAGCCAATTAACGTCTCTGTCTCTCTCCCTTCTTCACTCTCTAAAGTCAGTGAACATATTCTTGCGTGAGGATTTATAAGAAAAAAGAGAGATAATAGGAGTGACAAGAGAACTGAAACCTCCCTGAGGTTGTAGCCATTGATGTAGAGAAAGGCCAGCAGTGCAGAAGTGTGTATTGATTTTTAATTCTTAAAAATAAAAGGTAGACAAACATGAGATACTTAGTTTTGGATACAAAACAGAATATAAATCCTTTTTTTTAAGATTTATTTATTTTTAGAGAGGGAAAAGGAGAGAGAGAAATATCAATGTGTGGTCACCTCTCTCATACCCCCTACTGAGGACCTGGCCTGCAACCCAGGCATGTGCCCTGACTAGGAATCGAACTGGTGATCCTTTGGTTCACAGGCCGACGCTCAGTCCACTGAGCCACACCAGCCAGGACCAGAATATAAATCTGAACCTTGACATTTTACAAGTAATATCACAGGTGACAGAATGCGAGACAGAAATGGTGGAAGGTATGCTGAAGGGGAAGTCAGGAGTATTACTATCCTTTTCTTAAGAAAAATAAGAGGTCAAGAGATAATGCCTCCAGTTGGTGAACCAAAAAATAATAGCAAAAACACATTATGCAAAGTTACAAAGATAACGATAGAAGATCTAAAAATATGGATATTACTAACCAGGAAAGTGGGAGTGTTAAATTAGATCCTTACCACAATCAGTCCATCCAGTTCACCTGTGTCTGTGACCATAAGTCATGAAATCAATATATATCTGAATTTGATAAATTTGGTGATACAAAAATAGCTATTAGAATAAACAATTGAGAGCAAAAAAAGCATTATCTTAAAGGTGCCAAGAGGTAAAACAGGAAATAGAAGCTTTTCATTATTATATAGCCCATTTTTAAAAGTTATTTCCATAAATTATTTTGACCAAAGTTTCATTAAAAAATTCCTTTGACACAAATGCGACGCTCCCGCCTTCTCCCAGGCCCAGGAGCCCCGGAGCGGGAGAGATGGGGCCGCCCGCCCTGCCACCAGCAGGAGTGGGCCCTTCGTGGTTCCGGGTCCATCATTCCGGAGGAAGAAGGGGCTGCACGTGGAAGCACAACCCTCACTTTATAATAAGTAAGCGAACAGTGAGGGCCATAGGCATTTTGATGGGTTAGGGCAGGATGCCGGTGTGCTCAGGCACGCTTGGTCTAGGGAGCCCACTGAAGGTGGCATCTGAAGCCCTGGCTGTTCCAAGACGAGCACAGAAGGGAGGTGGTAACCACCTTCTTTCTGTACACACTTCCTCTCAGCTACATGCAAGTCCACGCAGGGAACGGGTGAACAAATCAGCGTCTCACCTCGCCACTCCACCATAATCCAAACCTTCTTCCCCTCGGAACTTCACCATCAGTCGCTTTTTCAAGTCTTTCGGTCGCATCTTCATTATCTGGCGATAAGACTCCTGTATGTCAAAGTGACAGTTTTAGAGAGAAGAGCTTTTCTCATTCTTAATGTAATAAAAAAGAAAGGGTACTGATAATGGAGCCTGATTCAAAATAAACATTCATTCAAAGCCAAGGTCTATCTGGTTTCTTTTCAGAATGTTTATACTGCATGGGGCAAAAGTAGGTTTACAGGGGGTCATACAGAAAACACAGTAATTAAGAAATGAAAATGGGAGAACAAACGCTGGTTCTGCTTCCTCTCAACTGCAGACCTACCTTTGCCCCACCCCACACTCATCAACTTCCCCCCAGGTTTCTGGCTAGCAAACCACAACAAAACGCAGGTGCACCGGGCCACGTGGCGCCTGTGGGCAGTGGTATGAGCGTGCTGCTGGCACACGCGCACCCATGACTTCAGGGCCGGCCTCCTGCTAGAGTGGGTTTCCCCCACACAAAGCAGCTTCAGTGTGTCCTGTGAGCACTGTGTGCATTTCAGCCCAAACGAAGACAGCCCTAGGGAGTGACAGCTAAAAGGCTCCTGAGCCTGTTTTTACGTCTGAAGTGAAAAATCGCACGACTCCCACTGAGTCCAAAAGCAAGAAAGGGTCTGTGTGAGACGTAAAGCAGCATACTCAACATGCAGAAAACATGTAGTCAGCCCAGTGCTCCCTCAGAGGCAGCGTTCTGAGTAGAACCAGCTAAGTGTTTGTGGATGTTTCCAACTGATAGGGCACTTCAGAATCTTTTCCTGCTCTACATTTAATGTAATTCCAACTCTGCCCTCCCGAGAGGGAACGAGGAGGTGGAGTTGAAATGATCTGGCAGCAAAATGTCAATAATTCAGCTCTCTTCTAACCCTGGGGATCATCTAAGACGGCTCAAAGGGCCACCTGGCACGTCGGGGGAGCCACTCGTCCAACCTTGGCTGCACATGGGGACCATGCACGGCCTCTACGCAGGGAGGAGCCGGGCACCCCAGCCTCCCTTGGGGGCTGTGAGCCAGGGAGAGCCTGTGCTCAGTTCTCATCTGGTCCCCTTCTCCAGGGACGGGTCACACCTGCCAGGGATTCCACAGAGCCAGCCGGCTACGGCCCCACACAGTGGGGCCTCTACCTCATGATCATGTCCTTGAGACACAGACCCTGTCTGTGAGAGGGTCTTGCCTGATCAGGGACCCGATCCCACAGGGGCCGCATGAGGGGCAGAGCACTGCCAGGAACCATCTGATCTCCCTGTTTCCAGCAGAGACAAGGAGGGGGAGGCTTGGCCACTGAGCTGGAGCAGGCAGTGCCGCTCGATCAGCTTTTGTGCAAGGCCGCGGCAGAAAGAACAGCCGGCTCTGGGGACCGGCAGACTGCCGGGACAGACGATCAGTGTGGCGTGGATGAGGGAGTTTACAGAAAGGACTTAGTTGCACTTTCTGTGTACATCTCCAGGTTTCCACCTCGGACACCATCTGAGTTTTTTTACATTTTTACCACGGGGGAAACACAGTTCCCTCGTTACACGGGCACCGGTCCTAACAAAACTCTGCATTTCACAGAGCAATAAACTCAACACCTGAAACAGCAAACAGAACGAAAGACTCGCTGAAATGCAGAAACTGCTTACGGAGCGGCCCCTTCGAGCACCTGAGAAACCAAGGGCTGTCCGGGCGAGTCCTTGGGCCGCGCCACCTCTTCATTGAACATGAACGCAGTCTCTGCCTGTGTGCTGCACTACATCCCGTACCTCAAATATCTCCTCTCTGGAGACTTCGATGCGGCAGTGGCCAGCTTGAGGCTGCTGCAGTGACAGCTCATGCCTGAGGACCTTCAGCTTCTGAACCAGATCTCTCTCATATCTCTGAGCAGGAAGCTCCTCATCCTCCATGGAGCCCTCGCTGGGCAACGGCAGCGGCTGGCTGGGCTCCTTGAGTTGGCACTGGTGACTTGAGAAGGACAGAGCATCAAAGTCATTCCAAAAGCAGCAGCCAAGGGGCTGCCAGCAACATCCCCCACACCAAGGGGAGCAAGAAGAGAGCTTGTCGCACAGAACTCCGAGCAGGCATTTTTCTCTCTGATGCACAGACATGTAAAAGCTGCTGGTGAACACCACCAGCCCAAACACAGGTCTAGGGTACTGCACAGGAGCTACCCCACTTCCAAGCAGTAGCTGAGGTCACGCACTGTCGCTGCTCTCACTGGGACAGCAGCCGCTGTCCATCACCATCTGGTCTGCATCTAAGACTGACCAACGTGCTGGGGGTCGTGCTTCAGTGGACAGCATTAAATGGAGTTGGCGTGAACCGTTTTAAAAACAGACTGCAGTGGACGGGGCACATGTACAAGAGCCAACAACTCAGTGAAATCTGAGGGTAACCCATCCTCATTTTCAGAACCAACAGATTGCTAAACCCACTCGTTAAAAGAAAAATCTCAGTAAAAGAAAAGTACTAGTACCAGCCAATGGACAAAATGGCATTCGTCTCGTCCGAGTTTTGCTGCTAATGTCAGCTGTCAGTGAGAAGAGCCACAGGGGCGCTTATGCTCTGAGAACACGAGAAACCTGGAGCACAGCGTGGGAGCCGAGACAATGCCCAAGTCCCAGGCGCCAGGAGCGACAGGCACGGGCAGAGGGACTGACCACGGCAGCCTCTCTAGGCAGGGACGAGTGGGCACTAAGGGAACCTCACTCTCCTCACCTCACTCGAGAGCCACGCATTTCACCACAGGGCTTCAAGTGGAAGCTTCGATGATGAGCCTGCCTGGCCCTGCCTCTCGGGGACTTTCACTCTGGCTGCGGGCACAAAGACAGCAGCAACAGCAGCAAGACAGGGCTTAAGTGCTGCTGCGGCCACCTCAGGGGTGTAAACATGCAGCCACCACCGAACAGTCACCACGATTGGCTTGTGCTTACTCCCCACTAACAAACAACAGAGTGGATAAATTAAGAAAAATATTAGTAGAAAACATTAAATGATAAATGTAAGAAGTCAACAAAGATTGTGTAAAAGTCTTACTTCATGATATGGTGTAACCTTGGGTCTGTAAACTGGGTTGTTCGGTTATTGTGGTCTACAAAATAAATCCTCCCAGAAACTGTACTTCTGACTTCCCAGCCTGGCGGCAGTGGTCCAAGTTCATCACAATTCACACTGTTAAGGTCTCTGCCAAAATGGAAGATACAGGGAGGTTTGTCCCTCTGAGTACAGAGGCACACAACCAAAAACTTCAGCAAAAGGAACCACGGGAGTCCCTATCAATGGGGCCACGTCCCAGTTCTGCTAAGAGGGACAGTCACGATGCTACTTACACCAAACCCACACCGAAACCAGGTGTCTGTGCTGCAAGTGGCAGCAAAATCCACCAGATGAACACAAAGCTTTCAGACTCTGTAACCACGAGAGGGAATGTGGTCTCCACGGGGAACAGCACTTCTCACACCGCAGTGGGCCAGGCCCGGAGGGAGCGCAGAACGCTGCTGCAGAGCTCCCCGGGCCAGAAAGGCGGCATGCTCGGTGAGTGAAAAGCCCCAGACAGTGCACGGTCTCTAAAGCTGACGGGGGAGTAGGAGCCCACCTTCGGTGTCTCACGGTTCTAAACTGCTGCATTGGGGAGAGGCATTCCCCTTCTTTAGTTGGCTTTGTTAAGTAACTGTTTCTAATTTCAGCCTCCTGATTAATTATTTCAATGTGATCCACAGTTGTCTGGGAGCATAGCACTAGTGACCAAGACACTTGTCTAATTAGTACAGAAGCCTGGCATTTCTGACTGTGGGAACTGAAGAGAACCTAATCCATCTGCACATAATAGTTCTATTCTAATTATAGATGCCGAATCTTAACTTCAACACAGTCTGGAAAATCAAAGGCAGGAGGCTTTTTCTCTAATGAAACAAATTATGAATAAAAAGAAAATGAGCATTACTAAAAAATTTTATTAGGTAGTAATGCGATTATAAATTTTTTTTTTAATTTTAAAGAAGAGCAAAGCAAAGAAAAAAGAAACAGCACTCGGTCCTGGGGTGGAGGTGAGCTCTCTGGCCTGGGCTCAGATGTACGGCCTCAAAGAAGGAATTGTACAGAAAAGCTTCATCTCCCCTAGAAGTGGGCCCCAAGGGGCCGAGACAACAGGGACAGGAAAGTAGAAGACAAGAAAGGGTGGCAGAGGCTCTGTATTTCCTTTCTAATGCTTTATTATGGAAAAGTTAAGCATATAAAAAGGTAAAGAAACCGTAGTGAATAATGAGCTTTAACAATCATCACGTCCTGGTCAACCCGTTTCAGACATGCCCCTCTGTTCACTGCCCCAACCCCAGCAGTCAAAGGAAATCCCAGATGCCGTATCATTTCATCCAGTAATATTTGTAGTTTAAAAACTGAACACATCTTGAAGAGGGGAGGCCTTTTTGGATTGCATGGTCTGGTTTCCAGATTCAAGACTGCTTTCTAAAGGACTCGTGTTCCAGCAGCTGCCGCCGACCAGGAGGAGGGCCTGGAGGTGGCAGCAGAGCTGGGACTCACCCGGACAGCCCGAGGCCAAACCCTACGGCAGGCAGGCACACTCTCTGCGCTGCCTCCCATCCAGGCTTACATCTTCCACCCTACAGGGTCCAGTCGGGGATGCAGGCAACTGCTGGAAAACTGGCCTAGGTGCACATTTGAGAAACTTACCTTGGTATCCGGGGGTCGTGCCACGTGCTAACTCCAGTCTGTGTGTGCAAAAAGTAAACTTGCCCCTGCACTGTTGTTCTTTGTTCTGTACAGGAAAGTGGGGGTTGCAGTTAGTTACTTTCAATCCCAAGGAGAGTTTTCCCTCAGTCCTCAGAGCACAGAGTCTAACCTTCCTTTCAACATTATTTAAAATCACCCAGAAAAGGGATGGGAAGGGCAGTGGGGTTGCAAACCCCAGGCACGCATTAGGGCCTGTCTTCCTTCCTCCGGTTCACATGCAGGCGGCAGTGCGCGAGTTAGCCAGAGCCCTGGACGGCCGCGGTTGGTGCATCCACCACCTTGGCACCGACTTCCCCCTGACCTCTATTACCTGCACATGCTCGCCCTTCTGGTATGATCTGCCACATCCACACCACATTCCTCCTTCATTAGGTTCTCCCTCTACGGTTGTCCAATGAGCTCTTCTTTCCAGTCTTCCCCCATCCTGTCCTCTCCACATTCAAACCACAGAGCACCAGAAACCCCCTCATCCAGCCCACTCACCGTCCTGATCTTCCTGGATATGCACGCACCTAAAATGTCTGCACAACTGCTAAACTGGGAAACTGGTGCAATTGCTGACAAAGTCGTGACGAGCAAGATTTGTCTTTTTCCACTTTCATCATCTTTTTCCCCATCACTCATCTTTACACGGACACAACCATCGCACACACAGCTCTGTAGGCACCCGTTAGGGCCTGCAGGGGTCACTACAAAGTGTCTGAAAACTTAAAGCTCTCTGAAACGGTGCACAGAATGCTGGGGAGAGAGGGCAAGTTCTCTCACCATAACCCTCGGGCAGTTCTGGTGACTGGTGGCCGTGTGGTCGGTTCTGCGGCGTCTGGAGGGACCCGCGGATCTCAGGGTTTCGAAGTCGCTGTGCCTGAAGTCTTTGATCTTGACTTGGGGACTCCCCGAACCTGCAGTTCCCGCCCCCCGCAGCAGCACCAGTACTGTCTGTGTAGGGGGCAGGCTCCTCCATGAAGCAGCTGAGTGGCCGTCCAGGCCCCGAGTCTTCACACACGGTTCTAAAAGGGGCAGAGCACAGCACACGTGGGCACACCAGCTGAGGACAGGACCTGGACTTTCAGCATGGTGCTCTCCCAACCATTTATTCTGCTTTTCTTCAGTAACTTACAGTGTCCCAAGTGCTTAGCTTCTTAAATCCATCCCACCCTATCTACATAGACTTTTTCACGGGAACCAGTGACCAAAGGGAGGCACAGGTAAAGTGCCCTCGAAGCACTTGCAGGATTTCACCCACAAAGACAGCTCATTGACTGCAAAAAACCATCCTTGGACTCTAAGGAGCTCGTGAAATGAGATGTGATTTTTCCTTATTTAAAGTCAAAGTCAAATACTCTATGTAACTTTTTATTTTCCTCTTTAATAAACTCCTGGTTACATAAAATATTGCAATGACTTTAGATATAGTCTTCTTTACCCCCTGAGCAACTGTGAAGACAATTTATGCTAATAGGCTGTTCTCCCTTATAAGCAATACCTCTGAAACCAGCCCCAACAGTTTCCCCCTCGAGCCCTGAAGTAGTCCAGCATATTCCTCTAGAAGATAAAGACTTTTTCCATCATCATGCCTCAGAAATGCACATCAATCTTTTAAAGATCATCAAACACTAGCCAGTGTTCAATGTCCCTGGTCAATTGCCTCAGTCGGGATCCAAGTGAGGCCCACACCTGGCATTCAGTGGCTTTGCTGCTTACAGTTTTAATGTTCAACTCATGGGTTCCCTTCCTTCTTCGTGAGCTGCTTATTTTTCCAGCACGTATTGGAGAAGACACTGGGCTGTCTTCTACCCTCTACCGAGGGCCAACTTCCAGTTGGTGCTGGTTGCATACCCTTGAGATAAGGCAACTCATTCTCCTGTCCCCCAGATTTCCAAGAGGAAATGTCAGATTACCCATAATTATCACCCAGCTTTGTTCATTCACTGGGGATCACAAAATTGTGACAGTGCCCAATGAGAGTTTTCAGGGGTTTTTTTTAAGTGTTTCAGGGGTTTTTTCTCTCCCTGTGTCACAATGGACACACAACACTCATCTTTAACAGATTTGATGTGCACCAATCCATTAGTTATAATTCTTACTGATGCTCAAACTGGTCCATCTTTGGCCAGTGGGAACCTCTTTAAATTGGATCCTGAGTCTTCTGGGCACAACCCCACCCATCTTCACAGCTTCCTTTACAAACAAAGGAACTGATGCAAGTTTCATCCCAAAGCCCTTTCCTGCACCCCAAAGCCCTTTCCTGCATCTCGAGCACTGAGCACGGGAAGAGGCGGAAGGACAAGCACGGAGCACAGGAGCTTGCAGCACTGAGAGCGGGGCGGGTGCCACCACGGGGATACGTACCCTTCATTTTCTAAGAGTCCTCTGCAGTCTACCACAGACCCGCCAGTGCCTATTCTGTCTCGTGTCTGTAAACTGACTAAAACAGAAAAGAACGCCTTGCATTAAAATCCAGGGGCATTTTATGCAGCTGTCATTACAGTGAACCATTGCGAATGCGTAACTGATGCACAATACTGTTTTTTAAAAGCAAGGCATGTGCATACACATACACACACATATTCCTACGCTCTCAAGCAGGAAGCATGTTATTCCAGTGGCTACGTATCACCACACACTGCCTGGAACATGCCCAGTACGTGTGGAGCAGAATGAGGTGCTACGTTTTTCACACTCTCCATAATATGACAGAACACAATATTCACTTCCTCTGAGTCACCTTATTCTTTATGGAGACTTTGCATTACGTTTAATAAGGACAGAGCGAGCTCTTTCATTATTGCAAAGTCTAGAGGACTCCAAGCATTTTATTCTTGGTCGCTACTATGAACAACAAAGACATTTATAAAATTGTTTCCAGTTATTCATTTTCCCCTCCACAAAGAAAAGAAGAAATCACAAACAGAGAAGCACTCAGTGAGAAGTTTTTCATTATGATCATTTTTAGGGTGCACACTCACTCTTCCTTTATCTTGGGTCGAGTCTGCATGAGACAATACCTCAGAGACTCGCGGTCACTCTGGTGTGCTGCTGAGACACTGCATTCTCCTTGACTCCTCGCAATGCACACAATCAGCACACAATATTTCAGAGTTGCCCTAAAATGGCACTAAAACCTGGGTGGATGATATGATGGGCTACTCAACAGATAAATCACTTCTGAGAAGTTAGCACCAGGCAACCCTCTGGAACATTAGCACATTTTATTTGACCATTCTAAATCATTCAGTCCTCTAATTCTGTAAAATCATATTACACAGAAGTCTTCAGAAATCACTTTTGCTTTTTACATATCTGATGAGTTTTCCTGAAGAAATCATTTCTCAGTTCTTGCATAAATGGCCACCATTCTTACCATCTACCTCTGGATAACACAATGGACAAGTGAATTATCCATTCTGTGATGATTAAAATGACATTTAAAATTATAACTCTAAATGCTGTTGTTCCTGAGTCATTTTAACTCAATTCTGAGTGAGACAGGTTGAAGAGAATTAGATAAAATAATAAAAACCACACAAGAGCAAACTTCTTAGTGCTGAAGAGGTGGCCCCTGCATGAGGTTTGTCCTTCGAAGTACATCACCGTGTCAGCGCTTGTGTAAGATTTCTCAGTGATGAGAGTTGAGTGTTAGGTTCTGTCAAAGCATCTCTTTGTACAGATGAGAAAGCTCTTACCCACTATTTGGCCGCGAACTGCGTCAGTATCTGAGGGGTTTAGTTTGCATAGATCCAAACGCTGGTCTGCAAACAAACAATTCAAAACTTAACCCAGGGGAACGTTAACCAGGGAGGAGGGCAGAATTCTGCATTCAGTATTAAAAGAAAAAAATGACTCCTGATAAGCCTTCTTCAATTGCATTAAGAGGCAGGAAAGCATTTGGTTCTTACACCCAGTGTCTTTGAGTCTGCTGATGGCGTTGGACAGCAGCCGCACACAGCCCAGGAATCCAGCCCCCTGCTTCTTGTGGATCTTCTTATGGTTCCACACACTGATGGTTATGGAATCGCTTTTCCCAACATATCTAAAAACAACATGCAACACACTTTTAATTGTACTTCTGAATTATGAGAGCCCACTGAGATTTTACCTATTGACTCGTTCCTACAGAGGAACCCTTTCAAAATAACGGTGGTTCTATATACCGCGTGTAGCAGGCACTCAATAAATGTGTATCTGCTGACTTCAACGGGCTGGGAAAAGAACTAAAACCAGTTACATAAGAAGCAAACACAGATAACCACATAAAGTAATAATCTTGTAACAGAGATCTGTTATATTTTATTAGATCCAAAGGGCAATGACATGATTCATAAATTCCCAGCAATGTTAGGCTTACTAGTTTTTTTTAAAACCTCACCTGAGGAGAAGTCTATTGATTTTAAAGAGACAGGAAGGGAGAGAGAGAAAGTGAGGAAGAAGGGAGAGAGGGTTGGAAAGAGAGGGGAGAGAGAGAAACATCAGTTGGCTGCCCCCCACCCCTGTATGCTCCCCAGCCGGGGGTGGAATCTGCAACCGAGTTATGTGCCCCAACCAGCAACTGAACCCTTTCGGTGTCCGAGATGGCGCTCCAACCAACTGAGCCACCGGGCCGGGGCAGGCTTACCACTGAACACGGGCCCACAACAGAGGCCTGCCTAGGAACCCCCAGATCCATACACAGAACCCCAGTGGGCATGAGCTCAGACATTAACCCCCCCAACCCCCCATCCTCTCAATGCGGGCCAACCACAGAGGGCAGCTTCTGGACGAGAACTGCCAGGCACTCCCCAGGCCCCTCCAAGTGCTGCAGTGTAACTGGCAAGTGAGTTTTGGAATCCAACTGCTAAAAATCCCACCCAAATGTGGTACCATCTGATTAATAAAAAAACAATAATTGTGCAGTATTACTTTGACAAAAGTTTCCTAGCAGGGACATGAAAACACAGGTGCACATAAAATAGAGATTTTCAAAGTATGATCAGTTTTATGAACAAATATAAGAAACTGCCTGATGGTAACAGATTTATATATACTCAATCATACCAAAGTATATTGTCTCTTACAGAAAATACATTTGTACTAGGAAACAGAATTTAAAAAGCAACACAAATATGTGCAATATGTATTTGCATAATAAATAGGTATAATAATGTATTTTTAAAGTGAAAAATCCAAACCCAGATTTAGGGTTTCACTGAAACAAACAAAAAAGGCAGCATACAGAAGACCCAGCCACGGCCCTTTTTTCCTGTCAGAATGGCCAGCAGACCGGAAAGTTGCAGAAGATCACAATTACAGAGGCAAACCATAACCATCTGTAAGTGTCAAACCCAAGAACTTCCAAGTACATGAATTCTAAAAAGCAGGTAGTATTTACTTGGCCATCTGTTTTTGTGATCAATAACAAGTTGGAAATCCTTTTTTAAAAAAAGGAAATGCTTATCTTAAAAGTCAGATACCGACTTCCCTGCCACCCCTGATGGCTCACAGAATGTGCCACTCACAGATCGTAGTGCTGGTTCCACTTGGGGTCCAGCGTGTTCTTCACAGTGTCCGTCGAGTGGCACTGCCCGGATCCGTCCACCACAACCTTCGCGAAGGGGTCAGGGAGTCCTGGAGAAGAGGGGACAGCCATGCCCACATGACACCACAGACCTGCCCACGAGATGCCAGAGCACAGTCTTGCAGGCGGACGGGGCTTCACCGTCCTCCACGCTGGTAAAGAAGATAATCCTGGTAGATTTCTTCCTTCTAATTTAAGGACGTTTTGATCTATTTAGCTTTCTAAGAAAGGCAACCCAGTGTGACATCGCTCTCAGAGTCTTAGAGGCTGGAAAAGAAAACTGGGCTTAAAGAAAACCATGTAAATAGGCGTACATTCCATTCCCATTTCTGATCATCACTAAGTGTGGCTGATTAAATGGAGGACAAGGTGTCTACAATTAACTGTGTTTATACTCTCTAAAAAAGTCCTACTTAGAAATCTTGTTTACGGACTTTGTCTATTTTATCTCTGGAAGCAAGTATTAAATTAAGTTCCTAAATGAATCAGATGGTTTATAAGGTCAGAGAGAGGGCAAAACAGGGTTTCAGAGACAGACCTGGATGGGAGCCACGGCTGCAGAGCTCCTAGCTACCTGAATGAAGCCTGGGAGCCTTGGTCCCTTTGTCTTAAAGTGCGAGTAAGAACTCGGCAGTGCTCTTCGAGGATCGGGACAAGGGTGAATTCCAAGCTGCTGCACCCACTTGAGAGTAGGCACAAGTCTTGAGTTTAGGGATGATTCCTCTCTCTAGAAAAGGATCCTCTATTTTTTTACAATTCCTTTAATTACCAGGCTTATTTAAAAATGTGATTTAATTCATAAAATTTGGCCAACAATTTTATTACACCCAGCTATTTTATAGAAGTGCCCCATCTGTATTTGAGCTGAGAACACGATCCAGCACATGGCCATGTATTAATGGGCAGACAGAGAAAACAGGGCGTGGCCGAAGCAGGGATGGGCGAGACAGTTTCTCCCATGTGGGCTACACATTCTTGCCTGGAACTGTAGTCCACTGGGAACAAAGTGTGACAGGCAGAAGTCTAGGAGAACACACCCTATTGTTTTTGACAAGTTTAAAGTTCAGAAATACGTGAAAATAGTAATACTGTAAGAGCAAAAATAGGTGTTTACTTACTGAAGAAGTCTTTCTTTGCAAGGTTCTTGGCACATAATACTAAAAACAAACAAAAATGCTAGGGTTAGCATTTATGGACAAGATTTTCACCACAGTTAGCTGCTATGGACTAAACTGTGTCCCCCTCCCTCCCAATGCACATGTTGAAGCTCTATCCAGTGTGATGGGACTTAGAGGTAGGGGGCTTTGTGAGGCGCGTAGGTTTCAATGAGGTCCTGAGAGTGGGTCTTTAAAAGACCAGACCACAGAGCTCGCTCTCACTCAGCCCTCCCTGTGAGGGGATGCTGCAAGGAGGGCGTCTGCAGGCCAGGGAGAGGCCCCTCACAGAGAACCAGCTCTGCTGGCTCCTTGATCTTAGGCTTTCCGGCCTCCAGAACTGTGAGACATAAACAAATGTTTATTGTTTAAGCCATCTAGTCTATGGTATTTTGTTATAGCTGCCCAAGCTGAGCGAGACAATAGTCTACATTTACAACGGAAAAAAATTTTAAAAATTACCTTTGTTAATGATTGTCCTTTAAATTTAGTACTACATTAAACAAAAAATTGTCAAGTAACTAAAAAGTGTTTTCTCCTCCAGCCAAGAATCAACTATAGCAATCAAAATGTTTTAGTTCAAACTTAAAATCTTACTTAAAGATGTACAGATTTATTAATATGCTCTTATAAATGCTTAAATGCAAATTCAAATTAAGTCCTACAGTATTTACCTTTTTAGCTACTGTTTTTCTTTGAAATATTTTATTTATTTATTTTTAGAGAGGGGAAGGGACAGGAAAAGAGAGGGAGAGAAACATTAATGTATGGTTGCCTCTCATGTGCCCCCTACTGGGAACTTGGCCCACAACCCAGGCATGTGCCCTGACTGGGAATCCAACTGGCGATCCTTTAGTTCACAGGCCAGCACTCAATCCACAGAGCCACACCAGCCAGGGCCTTTTAGCTTTTGTCAACAACAAAAAAGAAATTAGCACTTTTCATATTCCAATAAATTATACAATTTTATAAATGAAAATAAGCTTTGGTATGTTGGGCCATTACCAGGTGTGAAAAACAAATGACAGCATGTATGCTGAGAATTTAGCAAAATGTTGGCATACAGAAAGGATGCAATAAATGCTATTATTATTCTCTTATTCATGAGGTGATATCAATTCCTGTTAAGAAATTCTGTCAGCAAATCCATTACATGATTAAAGCTACTAAGTCAAGGGAATATACTCCAATATCTCTTTTACACTGCTTCACAAATTTTGCTAACTTTTAAAGAAAAACATGTTTTGTTATGACTTTTAAATATGTTATTTAGAAAATATATTCATATAATACATACTGTTCTGCAACTTTTTCACTTAGTACATTTTTATATAATAATAGCTTTATCAAGATATAATTCATATAACACAAAATTCATCTACTTAATACATATAATTCAATGGTTTTTAGTATACTCACAGGGTTGAACAACCATCACCACAGTCAATTTTAGAACTTTTTCATCATCCCCCAAAGAAATCATCCCATGCCCATTAGCAGCCAAAATCATTTCCCCTCCAATCCCGCCCATCCAAGGCAGTCCCTGATCTACTGTACTTTGGGTCTCTGTGGACTTGCCTATTCTGAACCTTTCATATATAACCAATGGGACCAGAGAGTGTATGGTATTTTGTGACTGCCTTCTTTCACTTAGCATGTTTTTAAAGTTCATCCATGTTGTAGTATGAATCCCTGCCTTTTCATAACTGAGTAACATTCCACTGTATGAATATACCACATTTTCTTTATCGATTTACCAATGGGCGGGCATTAGGGTTGTTGCTGTCTTTGGATGCCTTGTACAAGCTGTTGTGCAGACAGTTTGCTCTCTCTTACAAAACTTACAAACCCAAGTGCAGAGCAGAGGAGCGATGCTAAGATAGCCCCTCAGCACTGAGGGGCCGTCAGAGTCCCGCAGCCTCTGCACCATGTGCGTCTCCACCTGCAGCGCAGAGTGTTCTAATTTCCCCGAATCCTCGACCAACACTTGTTATTATAACATCTGTCTCTGGTTTTATGTCTGTGGTTTTAACTTGCATTTCTCCAAAGACTCTGAGCATCTTTTCATGAGTTATACTGTTCTGAAGAAATTTCTATTTAGATGTTTTTGCCTATTTTAATTGATTTGCCTTTTTATGTAAAGACAAAATATACTTATCAGATTTACAAATATCCTCCCATTCTGTGAGTTGTCTTTTCACTTCCTCGTTGAAGTCCAATTTATCTATTTTCTTTAGTTGTTTGTGCTTTGGTGTCATGTCTAAAAAGGGTTTTTGCCTCCTATAGGAGGCAAAATTTCTTCTTAGAATTTTATGCTTTTAGCTTTTTTATACTTTCAGCTACTCAAACTACTCTTAAATTACTGTTACATTACTCTTAAACATTTATTTAGGTCTGTGATCTATTTTGAGTTCATTTTTGTGTGTAAGGTGAGAGGGGGTCCAAATTCATTCCTTTGCAGGTAAACAGATATGCAATTGTACCAGTACCATTTGTTGAAAAGGCTATTCTTTCCCCATTGATCTGACATGCTTGCTGAAAAACAATTCACTGTAAATGTGAGAGTTTGACTCTCTAGTCCATCCTCCTGATCTCCCTGTCTCTCCCTGTGCCATGACCACACTGTCCTGATTACTGTCCTAGTCTGTTCAGGCTGCTGTAACAGAATACTGTAGACTGGGCGGCTTACAAATAACACACATTTATCTCCCAGTGGGGGACGGTGAGAGTCCAAGATCAGGGTGCATGGCCGGGTGGGGGTCTCTTCCAGACTGCAGGCTGCTCGCTGTGCACTCACACAGCAGGCAGACGGGCTAGGGATCTCCCCGGAGTCTCATAGAGCATCAGGGTTCTGCCCTCAGGACTTAAACACACCCCAAAGTCTCACCTACCTACTAATACCATCACCTCTAGGGGCTAGGATTTCAACATACAAACTGGGGGGTGGGGAACACACAAACATTCAGACCATAACAGTTACCATAGTTTTGTAGTAAGTTTTTAAAGTAGGAAGCATGAGTCCTCTTTGTTCTTTTTCAGGACCATTTTGGCTATTCTGGATCTGTTAAATTATCACATGAATTTTAGGTTCGAGTTGCTGGATTTTCATAGGAATTTTACTGAATTTGTAGGTGAATTTGGGGATTATTGCCATCTTAACAATACTAAATTTTCAAATCTATGAACATGCAATGTCTTCCCATTTATTATACTTCCTTTATTAAACGTATTCCTTAGTATTTTTTTCCTTTTGATGTTATTGCAAATGAAACTGTTTTCTAAATTTTACTTTTAGATTGTTTGCTTCTAGTGCACAAAAATACAACTGATTTTTGTATATTCAACTTGTATCTTGCAACTTTGTTGAACTTATTTATTGGCTCTAATACTTTCTTTGTGTTCTTTTGAATTTTCTATATATAAGATCACATCAGCTTACAGACAGAAGTATCTCTATTTGGGATACTTGTCCTTTTCAACCTCGATGCCTTTTCTCTTTCTCACCTGACTGCTCGGCACCTCCAGTAACCATGCTGAAGAGAGGGGTGGGTGTTCTTGTCTTGCTCCCAGTTGTGGGGGCAAAGCATTTTAGTCTTTCAACCACTGAGCATGATGTTAGCTGTGGGTTTTTCACAGATGCTGCTTATCAGATGTGGAAGTTTTTTTTTGGCTGTTTCTGGTTTGTTGAATGTTTCTATCATAAAGGGGTGTTAGCTTTTGTCAAATGCTTTTTTCCTGCATCTATTGAAATGATAATTTGATGTTTGGCTTTTATTTACTGATGTAGTCGTTAATTTATTTTCACATGTTAAACCAACTCTGTAGTCTGCAATAAATTCCGCTTGGTAACGGTGCATCACTCTTCACATGCTGCTGTACTCAGTTTGCTAATATTTTGTCGAGGAATATGTTTGTCTGTATAAGAGATATTCATCTGTAGGGGTTTTGTGTATCAGGATGATACAGATTTCATAAAATGAGCTGGTAAGTATTCCTTCTGGTTTTATTTATCTAGCTATCTAGCTATCTATCTATCTGTCAGGGCGGGGGGAAAAGTTTGTGAAGAAATGATATTCAGTCTTGTTTAATGTTTTATAGAATTCACCAGTAAGTCATCTAGGCCTGGTCTTTTTTAGGGGGGTGGGGAGTGTTTTTCAATTAGTAATTGAATTTCTGTACTATTTTATAGGTCTGTAAGATTTTCCATTTCTTCTTGAATCAGTTTTGGTAATCTGTGCCTTTCTAGAAACCTGCTGATTTCACCTAAGTTATCAATTTGTTGGCATACAGTTGTTTATGTATAGTATTCCGTGATGATCCTTTTCAGTTCTGTAGAGTCAAGAGTAACATTTCCTATTCATCGTAGTGTCTATACACTTCTTTTCCAACGTAAACACACTATATGTGCACATACACACCTATTCACATACACATACACACATTCTTCAGTCTTTTTTGTAGATAGACCATAATTTGTTACAGCTTCTGATGCTGTTTTATTTTGCTTCTCTAATTAGAAAAGTAACAACAGACTTGCAAAAATGACAACTGGGAAACATGTAAGTACGAAACACACGTCCCAAAAACCTCACCCCTGCTCTCTGTCTAGCATTTCCCTGGCTAGTCACTCTTGCTCATTTTTCCCACTGAACTTTAGAACCCTTGTGAGCAAGTTAACAAAAAAACTTCATAGATTTGAGGGGCATTTACCTCTTTACAATATTGTGCATTCCCGTTCTTGAATGTAGTACATTTATCCATTTATTAAATTTTTCGTTAATGCCCCTGAGTAAGGTTTTGAAGTATTTCATAAAAGTTTTCCACATCTCTAACTGGTTTACTCTGGAATGTTTTGTTCTGTGTTACTATTGTGAACAGCAATGTCCCTATATTTGAATAAAGAAAAGCTTTTCCTCACATTAATTGTAACTCGGCCATCTCTTTCAGCTCTCCTCAAACAGACCTGCAATGTTGTTCCCTTCCCCTTCCCTCCCTTTCCCACAGCTTCAGATGCCTAGAGGCCCTCCTATCAACCTCAAACTGTCCAAAACTGAGTTGAAACCTTGCCACTCAGCCTCAAAATCCGGTCCTGCCCCAGCATCCTTCACTTCAGAAGCATCAGCAGCACCCCTCACTACACAGCCGAAATCGGCGTTGTGCTCATACTTCTCGGCCTCTCACATGTGCTGGCTTTCTGCCATCTCCACCTGTGTTCAAGCTCCCAATATTAGCTATCACAAGTACTTTTTAAAATGTAAACCCCGTGCCTGGTTCCTTTTAAAAATTCCACAGTGGTTTCCCATCACTAAATTCCAGACTCTCCAGACTCAACTACGCACCAGCTCCAGGCCCCAGTTTTTTGAAGGCACTGCCGCCAGCCTGCTTCTGGTGGCAAGAATTCTCATCATGTCTCAAAAAGATTCATCTCTGTTCATATTTACAGGACCGGCAATGTTTTCATTTAAGGCTCATTCCAGTGGAATTTGGTTATATCACAAGGTAGAGAAAGCCTCAATAGTGTCAGCACAAAGAGAATTTTGCCTAAACTTTGTGCCAAGATCATTTAGGGTCATATTGATTCTAGTTTAATTAATGGCATATGATTTCTCCTGCTAGACAGTTTTGTGACATTGAGATAGAGTTCTCTTTGTCCACTCTAACAGATGCAGCGATAAAAGATAGTGTATCACACAGCATAAACACCCACACTACTGAATCTACCACTCATTTTCAAACAAATATGTTATACACCAATTATGAATCAGGTCCTGGGGATACGACAATGAACAAAAGAGACATTTACAGAAAATGAAGCTGTTTCCAGGGTGGACCGCCGCATGGCTGCTTCAACTCCACTCAGAAGTGCCCCTCTACTCTGGAGTCATTCCTCTCACATCCCATAATTTCCTAATCACGTGCCAGAGTTTCCTAATGTTGGGGATCAAGTAAGAGCATATTATATAATGTGCATTTAGCATCTCCACATACAAGGAAGGGCAGTGTTTTGCTAACTTGTGCCTTCCATTAGCAAGGCATGCTTCCTTGCCAGGTTCCTGACAAAAGCATGGATCCCCCTAAAACCATTTGTGGCTGTAATTTTTATTCCTCTCTCTTCTTGTATTTATATGTATCACCAAGTCCTATCTTTTCTTTCTTCTAAAAGGCTCTTGACCTTGTGCTTTCCCCGACTTTTGTGCCCATTCTATTCTTGGCCTCACCCATTCGCAGCTAATCTAAGAGAAACAGTGCCCTCCCTTGCTAACTTGTACCAAACAGTCAGCCACCAGATCCATCTTTGGCCATGACAATTTCGCGCTCAGGCTCAAAAACTTCAATGGCTCTGTATTGTATTTTACTACAAATGTAAGTTTCTCCTTGGTTTTAAACTGTCCCATTCTCTAGTGTCACTTTTATCTCACTCTATTCTTCTAAGTATAGTTCAGTTCATTAGCCCCTCCTCTGGGCCCCAACCACTCCAACCTCTAGGCAACTCCTCTCGCTACTCAATCCACTTCACAGCCTGTTTCTTTTTTAGTCTCTCTCCATCGTGGTCCAGGTGAGGCTTCCTCAGTGCAGCCTCACGCAGGCCAATATTTCCCAAACCCCGCTCTGGGCTAACATTTCCACTAGTGCCAGAATTAAAAAAATAAGAACAATGTAGTGGGTTTTTCATGAAACTAAACTAATTAATTTAAAACATTTTTGCTTTGGTGTTAAGTCTTTTCTCTTCTTTTCATGTTAAAATATTTCTTTAACAAAATGAAGTTTAAAAATTCATAGTTTCCACAATGACTTTGCAAAATCAGAGGTGTGTAATTTTATGTCGATAGCCACATTCACAGAAAGGTTCTGACTGGCCCAGGACTTGCCACTCTTCACTACGAGCGATCTGATCCCTCCCGACTCCTGACTTGCAGAGCCCTGCGGGCTGAGGATGCAGGACCCACTGCAGGACAGCTCTGCTCCCCCAGCCCTGAAGGGGCAGCCCCACCTCCACCCCTCAGACTTGGCTTCATGAACCAGACACCACGCCAAAGACAGTAACAGTGATGAAAACACAGAAAATTAAGCTGTCTCAATCATTTAAAACATCTAACTAAAATGTCCATTTATTAGAAAGTACAACAGAATACCCGGGCGGCTGCCCACATACGAACGCACAGAATGGAGGGTGCTGGCAGCCCGCCTTCTCTAACTTGTACATCTGAGACACAACTTTCTATCTACTTGGGCGAAAATTCTTTACGTTACAAAAGGGATAAAAAGAGAAACCTGTTAAAGGCAGAGGCAGGTGTGCTGGTCGGTGGTCTCGCTAGCACATGGGCCTCTGGGCCCTGGACCGGGTCACCGATCTGGCAGTGCTCAGGCCAGTGCAGGAAACCCTCAGCTTTGCCATAAGAGGGAAGAGTGAATCCCATTTCAGTGACAGCAACAGACACAAGATCTTTACATCCATTCAGAATAGACTCGCCTCCAATATTTGCTTAACGCAGTAACTGTTCCCAACCCTCCTCAGTAAGTTTGTACACAACACAAGGCACACACGGCTCACTCTCCCAACACCATTACGTAAGAAAACGGTTTCTCCTCTGCAGGGAAAATTGTCTATGTTAGCAAAACACATTTTAGCAACCAGCAGCTGCCCCCACTGGCTTAGGGGGCGGGGACTCTGGTAAACTGACAACTCTTACAAAGGTTTTCCAAAGACGTCACTGCTTAAAATAAGTCTTACAGCTTCATTTTCTATAAATGTATTGAATTAATTAAAAAATAAACAAAAAAACTGACTTCCTTTGAACTCAGTATGACAGAGATCAGCTCATATGCCCAAACCCTGGAGGATGAGGCAGGGTCCCCAGGAGGCAGGGGCTGGCTCCCAGGACTAGAGGAGGATCCTGCTCCCCTGCTTGTCCCCCTGGGTCCCCACCAGCCACGAACACTAACGCCATTCTTGTGACTTTAGAATGTCAGGGTTTTGCACACGTTTCCTTACTTAGTCTGACCTGAAGAGGCGAGTGGACACACAGGGCAGGCATTACTTTCCCCCACTTCGTTGGTGAAATTATTACAACCCAGACTCAGTAGCCCTGCTGCTTGCCCCTTCTCCCCCGTCTCATGTTACACTGTCACAGCAGCATCACAGCTGTTATCAGGGTTTGAAATATTTATATGCTGCTTCATGTCGCCTCTCCCCTACAAAAATGTCCGCCAGCACAAGGACTGTGTCTTCTGTGTTCCTGGCTGTATCCCGGCGGGGGGCGCGGGATGGTGCTCACAGAGGTTATTTTAAAAATACTTTCTGAATAAATGAACTGGGTATGAACCTTTTTTTCCTTCTTAACTAACTTCTCACTAGAACATAAGCAGCAAGAAGACAGAGACCATTCTTCCAAATGATTATGTTCCCAGCATGGAGCACAGGAACGAAATGTGCAGAAATAAAGAAGTGCTTGAATGAAGGAACGAGATCGTTTTCTAGAGCCCCTGCCACACAGCGTGCCTGACTGCGGTCCCACGCCGCTCCGGGGGCCAGGGGCCTGCAGCTTTGTGCACACAGTCGCCTCCCGGTCTTGTTCTTCAAAGGAGTTATGCTGCCCCTCGTGGTGGGGTCAGTGACATTCGGCTGACACTAAGAAAACAAATGTCCTGCTGCGACTTCAACCAAACTCGACAGTGTAGTGAGGGCGAACTATAGTCTGTGTCAGAAAAGCAAGTCAAGCCCAGCAGGCGTTTGGAGACTTCTGTGTGAACAAAGCCCTTGTTAATGAACAGTCGTTTGTACATCTAGAGGATGGTTTCCGAGGACTGATTAGGCTACTACATTTCAAGAAAATGAATAACTAAGGGACATATGTAATTAAAAAATATGTTTATTGACTTTAGAAAGAGGAAGAAACACGGGGAGAGAAACTTCAATGTGAGAAACACCAATCGGTTGCCTCTCATATGCACCCCAACCGGGGATTGAACCCGTAACCTTTCAGTGTACAGGAATGACACTCCAACCAACTGAACCACCTGGCCAGGGCCAATTTTTATATTTTAATCTTAGATGTTGCTTTTCTTGACACCCTGGGTGTGCCCTGCAGAACCTGCAGGGTCAATTTCTTTCTCCCAGGGTGAAGAAAGAAGGCCTCACAGAAAGTGACTTCCTGTCGTTTGACTTCTTCCCAAGTAGTAGAGGCCAGATACCTCTGCCCTGGAAGATAAGAAATGTGTCTCATTTCAAGTCTGTCTCTGAGTAACTTTTATCTCCAGATCATGTCTCTGTCTTAAATAAACTGAGTGGGATGCTCTGCCATCATGTGAGAGGGACAAGCGCACCAGGAGGCTGGCTGGTGCTGCAGGTGGGAGGAAGTGCCTCTCCCCACCTGAGGACACAGAAAAGTCACATTTCCTTCAGAGAAAGTTTTATCTAAGTGTTTAAAGTGGCATTCCAAAAGTAATTTTGGTGAGCCAGCCTGGAGAAGACACTGGAGCGGTAAGCCCCCTTTGCTGCTCTGACACCCGGCATGCCCTTTTCCATTGCCACCTATTCTGTTTCAGTGAGCCTGGTGTTCCCTGATGGAAGGTCAATCGCTAAATTGCAGGCACAGGTTGGGCAGTTAAAATCCACAAGGGCGCCCGCCGCTTGAAGACACCTGTGATAGGATAACTTGGGTGGGGAACAGAGTTAGCCTTAGTCCCCGCCAGGTACAAGAAAATGTCCGCACAACGGTCAGGCACACTGTGAAAACCACAAGACACTGCCCCACCCCACGGCCGCTCCCTCAATAGGCACAGTCAGACCTGCCATACGGAATATCAGTCACCACCTCGCCTGCACTATGACTTCCTTTTGCAGTCTCCTGATCAGGCTCACAGATAGTCTTTTATGCTTGTTCTCCCCAACTGACTTTTGGCCTTTATACCTTCACTCGTACCCCACTTGCCTTTTGTGTACGAAGGATTCCTGCTGTCTTTGCACAAAGATATCTACCTTGGGGTCATTGATAGTCCCATCGCTAAGTACAGTTGCAGGAACGAGCCACTCCCATCTTTGGCACGTGTATACTATCATTGTAAGCAGCAACATCACTCAGAACCGCACAACAGGTGCCTGCTGGTCATTTGTTACTAGAATGGCCGTGTGGAGCCACTCTTACCTAATTAATTGAATTTGGAATTCTAAGGTGGTTTACTTGCCCCTATAAGGGTATTTTAATTTCCCCTCTCAATCCATTGTCCCTCTATGAGATCCACCTCCAGTATGAAGGGTGGTGGTTTAGGCATCTCTTGAGGTCCTTTCTGGGAAATTCCAGACTCAGGTACAATTTCTTAAAGCTCTGGAAAATTAGGTAGAATACTTGAGGGTCTTCTTTGTGATGTGGAAGAGTCATTTTATAACAAGATCATCTTGGTGCTCCTCTTTATGGTTTATAGGGCCAGAAATTATTTTTCTAGTAAGACACTTCCTTTGCCCCAGATCTGAAAGCTCACAGGAAAATGAGGATCCCCATAGATGGAGAGTACAGAAATGGAAATGTACTCAGGCCACAAGGGTAGAATCTGGGATTGTCAGGATTATAGGCAATTGCTCAAGAATGCTGGATGGTTCCTTCCCAATAGTTCTTTGCAGCCTGGACACTCAGTATAGGACCATGAATCCTGCAAATGGTGTCCAGGGAACTTAAAACCTCTGAATTAAACAAAGAGAAAGAAACAAAAGTAGACTGTGGTGATCCTCTCAAGTCTTTTAGATTTCTGCCGGCCGACACTCACTAGGATTTCTTTCGCCAGAGACGTCTGGTAGTTCGGTGGGATCCCAGGGGACGCCCTGTGGCCCACTAGGAAACCTCCTGAGGCAAGCAAAGAGGGACGCCTCTAGACTGCAAAGGAGTATCTTTGTGTTGTTTTTTTTCTTCTCTTTAGATCACTGCAGTCGAGATGGGAACCACACTTGCCATCCCTTCTAAATCACCATTGGGTTGCATTCTTAGCAACTGGGATAAATTTAACCCAAAAATTTTAAGAAAGGAAGAGTTTAGTTCCCTTTTGTAACACTGTTTGGCTCCAATATAAATTAGGGGATGGAGAGATATGGCCTGAGAATGGGAGCAGGAATTATAATACTATCCTACAGCTAGATCTATTCTGCCGGAGGGAAGGCAAATGGTCTGCAATTCTTTATGTGCAGGCATTTATGGCTCTGTACCAAGATCCCTCATTTTGCTCCAGCCCCACCCAGACAGAACCTACAGGCCCAAGTGTTGATCAATTAGAGGATACCCTCCTTAGTTCCTCACCTGTCTCTCAGGGGAGATTAAGGGAACCCCAGAGTTCTGAAGTCTCTGCTCCTACCTTAGAGGGAGTGACCTCTCCACCACCTTGTGCTCTGGACAACCTAAAGCCACCAGCTGAGGAAAAACTCAGCCCCACAGGACATACTTAAATGGAAATGTGAAAGTTTTGGAAAGAAGTTATGTGGTATTAATGGAAAGTATAAGGCATGGAGATGCATCTTGGTGGATATCAGAAGGAAAAGGATTTTCCTTCACACTTTGTATTTTTCTCCCTACCTGATCCCTCCAGAATTTGGCATTCTGAAGTAGTAAGTGATGACATAAGGTTTCTTTGCATAAATCCAATAAGACCATTCATTAATAGTGGTTTTGTTAACCGAGACTTTGATTGGAATGTCACGCCTGAAGGAGGCATGTCTGGGTTCTGGTTGTCACTAGAAAACCCGGAGGAACTGGGATTGACTTGTGAAGCTAGCACAAGCCCATGAGAAAAGCCTGGTACTTTGGTTGGTTGTGCAGTTCATGGCAGTCTTTCCAGGGAAGGAACGAAGATTGCTTTCCTGAAAGATGGCTAAAAAGGAACCTGTAGGCACAATGGAAGCCTCAAGGCTTTGAGTGAAACAACTGGTACAGGCAAAGCCAGATGACAGATGTGTGGCTCTGCTTCTGTGCCCCGAGGGGCGGACTGAAAAGTCAATCTAAAGATTCCCTATGTGAGTTACAGCAAAGCAGACTTAAAGATCATAGATGATCCAGGCTGCTCTTGGTGTGTTTATGCAAACAAACAGGCAAAATTAAAAGCTGGATTCAATGTAGTCCCTTCAATGACAATGAGGGTGACCTTAGAGAGAAAGATCATGGTTCAAGGAAGATCACAATGCCCAATATTGGATATGAGAATGGCGCGGCTAACTGACTTGAAAGTTTGTTTTCATTTAGAAGTTGAAACTGGGTTTGTAATATCACCAAAAACATTCAATATACAGGCACGAGGGACCTGCCAAATTGCCACTATTAGATGTCATTGCAGCAAAGGCCTTGCAACTGGATGTCTTCCCAAATGACAGTCTCACAGGCACAGGGACTGGCTTGGGGATTGTTGTGTGAATTGACATGTGTGTTCTTCCTTCTGTTTTCATAGGGCATATGCCTATGACCTCATTACCTGAGTGGTTGGTTGCAATATAAACCTCACTTAAGGAGCCCATCTTCATCATCACCCCTTGAGACTCAATGGTTTGGCTAAACCAAGTGGTTGGGTTGGTGAAAGGTTGGGGCAGTCTGTGGGCTTCACCTTGAACTAATTTTCCCTTTTCTGTCCTAATGGCTTGGACAGAAAGGGCCCAGAAATCTGAAAGGAGGGAAATCCTGAAATATTCCCCTCAGCCTGAGCTAAGTATAGTGGGCCACAAGGGCTTTGGATAGGTGTAACATGCCTTGTACACCTTCCTCCAGAGAAGCCATTTTTTTTAACCTAAGTCCCTGCCTTTGTCATTTAGTGGTCATGATTGAATTGTGCCTTCCAACTCTCTTGCCAAATGTGTCACCTTTGGAATATGATGAGGATGCCAATTGTCCAGTAATGCCAGCCTTTGGACATTGAGCCTGCAAGTTCCTGGTGTCAGCCCAATGACCTGGATTCAGTAAGATCCTTCCCCTCACAGGGACACCCTCTATGCTGCACCCCCCAACTCTTTCAGGGAACCCCTGACCCAAGGATAGGTAGGATGACATCCATGTCCAGCCAGAAGTAGCTAGAAGAAGATGAGACCTTTGCCCATTGTCCCTTTATATGATTATAAAGTTGTATATCTGAGAGGGGGGATTTGTAGGAGGGTGCAGCCAGGGAGCCCCCAAAAGAAGAATTTGTAATGGGGTCCAGAACTCAAGGTGTCCAGGAAATATTAGAAAGATGTATAGGATGTCCTCACCCTCCACCACAGGTGTGAGTTGGGGGAAGAGACACATGGAGCAAGGCCATTGAGAGCTGTTTTGCATAGCAACAGCTTTGCAGCTAACCTTGGGAGTGGTCATTTAACACATCTATAACCTTTAACTGGTTGCATAGATATGTTAAATAGCTGTGGCCATGCTCTGAGCCTGGGGGATGGAAGGAACTTCCCCCCAAAATGTAACTGGAAGCAACTCCCCCTAGTTACAGTGCCTGCGTGAGAGCTTGGAGATGATTGGCTCCATGACATGGGGCCACCCTGCATAGACTCATGATGGCAGCCCAGTAAAGCTGGAAGGATATTTAAACCCAGACTCAGCAGCCATTGAGGAGAGGACCACGTGGCTGCAGCCATGTAAGGAGAACTACGCACTTTTGGCCAGAGTGGGGAGACTCGCCCCCCGCCCCCCGAAGCCATGAGAGAACCACCAGGAGGCTTCAGGTGGAGATCCCAGCAACGCAGCTGATGGTGCTGGAAATCGAGGGAGGCCTCCTAGCCGACACGGATTACTGGGAAGAACCAGGGACTGCCTGAGCCACGGACTTCTATTTCTTTTTCTGAGATACAGTACCCCAGACTAGGCAAAGGGGGGAAGAAAGGACTGTGTGTGTTTGTGGGTGCTTTAAGGGACTTTGGGATTTTGATGAAGACATTAAGTCATTACTCTTAAGTCTGTATAACTTGAATAAATAACTCCTTTCCTTTTCACCAATCTCTAACATGGAGAGCTATAATTCTCCGGTGAAGGGAAAGGTGAACCTAGTACAAGGGGACCCCAGGAGAAATGGGGATCAATTCGGTAGCATTGTGGGCCCCTCTTCCCTGGTGGTCAATCAGGGAAAATCACAGGAGACACTTGTGCAGTAGCTTTAAAGTAATACAATTATTTGTACATGCACAGTAAAGCCCACCAAAACTAGCCAGGAAGGATCCGCCCTATAAGAATAGAGTCCCTCCAGCCCATGAGTTCAATCTCTGCTTGGAGTTGGCCTGCTCCCATGTTCATTGCTATAAACTCTAGGTGTTCAGTTCAATTCTTTGTCCTCAATCACTAAGAACCTGGTTACCTGTGCCCACCTGTGACAGTAACCCATTCCTAGCTCAGTTAATTATCAATGTTTTCTCCCTAAACATGTTTATTTTTCTGTTCAAATGCCCTATTCAAATGGCTTACACAAAGACAATGCTTATAAACTCTGACCTTCAAACCCAGATGTCTATCTAGTGTCTCTTCTCCTGAAGAGCATGTGGTGATTTCACAACCAGGGGCCAAGGAGCAGTTTGCAACTGGAGCTTCTAAAAGCACCCTGGAAAGCAGGCTGTCCCCCAGGCGACCATCTGACCAGGATCTCTGACCAAACATTTGATGAAAGCCATAGGTAGAACACAGTAGACAGTTTGGAAGGACGGGAAACTTTAAAAATACAATCTATTTCCCTTTAGTATAACTAATAACAGCTTCTAAAATTTACCAAATATTTGTACAAGGTGATCAATTAGGCACTAAGCTAAGTATCTGACATGAATAATTACATTTATTCAATATCACAATCCCATGCAATAGTTATTATTATATGTTCATTTTCCTGATGAAAAAGCCGAGGCTTTAAAAGATCATAGAACTTGACCAACCAAAGTCAGAGTCAGTAAAAGCCACTGCTTCTTACCAGTGAACCCATTTATCCATTTAAACATTTCTGATTGCCCACCATGGGCCAAATCCTGCTCCAAGCTCTGAGGATTCCAGAACAGCAAAAAAAGGTTGCTTGTCCTAAGATATTTCCTATGCCCGAGGGTTTGACTTTTAAGGAAAACAAACTAAGATCATCTTTAGAAAAAAAAATTTTTAAGCATTTGCTTTAAATTGACTTTTCAAACTTTGACTATTTTCCTAAGGTTATATGGTATAAGATAAAACTCAACTTTGTCAGGAAAGACATGAATTTTAACCAGAAGCCTGTCATTAAACAAACTGCATTTGACTGTTGCCCTAAAAGGAAACTGAATGAACTCCATTAGCGGGAGATAATCCAGGGTTTACAGGAAGGAGGACCAACCAAATACCCTCCCTACCTGACTCCTGAAGGCCCATTCACAGAACATGAAGCTGTGCTCCTCTGAGGAGGCCATTTCCATGAGGTGACAACTGCTGAGGGCAGAAGGGAAAGGCCGCCGGGGGGCTCTGGGGAGGAAGCGAATGAGTCTACAACCTGATAATCAGCCCAGACCTAAAGCAAAGAGACAAGGACCAAAAGTGTAACAGGGTGCAGAACTCAGGGTGTCCAGGAAATATTAGAAAATATATATATATATATATATATATATATATATGATGTCCTCACCCCCACCAGTCTCAGCTGGGGGATGGGACACATGAAATAGGGCCACTGAGAGCTGTTTTGCATAGCAACAGCTTTTCAGCTAACCTCTGGCATGGTCATTTAACATATCTATAACCTTTAACTGGTTCCATGGATATGTTAAACAGCTGTGGCCATGCTTTGAGCAAGGGGGATGGGAGTGACTTCTACCCAATATGTAACTGGGAGGCAACTCCCCCTGGTTACAGCACCTGCGTGAGAGTTTGGGGATGACTGGCTCCACACCATGGGGCCACGCCTGCCTGAATTTACTATGGCAGCCCAGAAAAGCTAGAAGAATGCAGGAATGTGGGCAGGTATAACTGATTGTGGGAGGAGTTGGAAATGGGGCTGCAGAGGAAAATTGGCACTGGGATTTAAATCCAGGCATGGCAGCCATGCCAGGTTGGGACCATACAGCTTCGGGGTGCTCCCTTTTGCCACGTGGCTTAAGAAGCAGGAAAGACCTCACCTGGAAGAAAAGGGGTGAAAGGACTCTTGCTGGTGGGCCATGAGAAGGTGCCACATGGTTTTGGATTAACTGGAGATCGTGGCGATGACACAGTTGATGGTGCCAGAACCGAGAGGCTGACTGAGCCACGGACTTCTACTTCTTTTCCTGAGATACAGTACCCCGGACTGGGCAGAGGGATAAGGAAGGACTATGTGCATTTGTGGGTATTCTAAAGGACTTTAGTATTTTAATGAAGACATTAAGTCATTACTCCAAGTCTGTATATCACTTTGAATAAACAATTCCTTTCCTTTTCACCAATCGCTGGCATTGAGAGAAGCCTTTCCCTGATGACGGGCAAGGCGAACCTACTACAGGGGGTCCATTCGGTAACAGTATATCGTTCACCCGCCCCAGAGTCTGTTCTACAACAAAAGTAATACTAAATAGTAAGAGAAAGTTCTGTCAACATTTTCTTTCAGGTACTGAGCTGACAAACGAGGCTTTATTAATTTGATGCATTACAAAAACACAACAGAAAACCCAAAGGAGAGGACAAAATTTAGCAAGGTAATGTAGCCAGTGGAACTGAGGCTCTTTCATGGGATCCCAAGGAAAGCATTTCATGGATCAATGCATGGGAGATGGTGGTGTGGCAAGATTTATTTGGGTAGAATTGAAAGGTTGTCCCTGTGTCCCATCTCCGTCCATCCTGCCATGGAAAAAGTCCAACTGTGTCTTCAGCAAGGTCAAAACAAAGGCCAGTGTCAGGAGTTTGTGTCATAGTAAAGCTCAGTCCTTTGGAGCCCAGGCAGCAGCTAGGCTGTCTCCGTCCTCATCCAGGTAGCTTAGTGCTATTCCCGACTGTGACTGCTCTAGCCAGGCCCCCGCCTGCAGCCTGCATTTGGAGTCCCAGTGGTTTCTAGGGCCACATGGTTACGGGGAGAATGTGTGAATGAATGGGGCAAGCACAGGTTCCTGGCAGGAGGGTGGAGGGGTAGGAAGTGGCAGAGGGGAAGGGTATGAGCAAGCACTAGCACATTCCTTTATTAAACTGGGTTATATTATCTTGGCCTTGGGATGGACCAGGTAGTCTTCCTAATAACCAATCAACTTCCCAAGCTTTAGTGGGTTTCTGATGGCTCTATCCACTAGCCAATTGATCCCTTCCCCAGGTTAGACTGACAGGCCTCTCTGGTTAAGCACCTCCCCTTGTAGCCATTTTGACTTCTATTGTGCATGTGCGTACTGTACCTCTCCTTCCTCCCCCTTCCCCCAGTCCAATAATCTGGTACCAGAGGGTAGGCAGTGCTCCTGGGAAGATTCCCTGTCTGCTCCCAGGATTAAGTCTCCTGGCGGCAGTTCCCTTGGGTGGTGAATGAATCTGTAAAATCTATAGCTTCCTGGTGAAGCAAGCAGGCTTCAGCTCCTTGGTTGATTATGTTCAACAATGTTCAATTCCCTTTGCTCCTTTCCTTTAGTAATAAGTAGCTAAATACCTATGGTAACAGTAACACACTGTAAATATACACATGCATGATTATTAAAACCCCATATTACACAATTTTCATAATACACAATTTTCAACTGGTGTGCTGCAATACTTTTTAAAACATGCAATACCTGACTATTTAGTCAGGAACACTGATCTCTTTTCCCTTAGGCTGTCAAATAAATGAATGACAACAGCCAACACAACAATAGCTGTTCAGTGTGAACGAATCAAAATTGTATCTATTTTTTTGGGCAGATGGACAAAAATGTATTTTTTGGTATGGCACAGGATTTTAGTAATTAGTTTATGTGTGCCATGAGATGAAAAAGGCTGAAAGTCACTGTTCTAGAAAAGTCCCTTATATTTCTTTCCTATTTATCAAATTATAGTGCTAGGTTCTATAGAACCAAAGTATTTAAAGGTATTATTTTGCATGATCTTATCATAAACTCTTTTGTAATTACTTAGCTAATCATTACTCACATCATGGTGTAAAAGTCAGAGTAAAATCACTACGCTCAATTTAGTTGAGAAAAGCAGAAGCTCAGGAAGTTGAAAAGCTTGCCCAAGGTGACCCAGTGGAGTTGAGATGGGAGACAAGAACCCGACACCAACACCACAGAGCTCACTGAATTATGTCCTGTATTAAGACAACTGTCAAAATGAAAGTTTGTAAAACATTAAAAATTCCAAACCATCGTGCCCAACACTGGATTCACAAAATTGTTTAAATTAAAAAGAAAATCAAACATAACTCAGAAAGTCCACCCTTAGGTATGTAATCAACAGAAACGCACACATATGCATGTTAACCATACAGCTGAGTGGTTACAGTGGCACTGTTAGGAACAGCCAAAGACCAAGAACCACTGAGATGCCCGTCAACAGCACAATAATGAAGCTGTGGTGCTCACAGAATGGAATATTATACAGCAATGAGAAAAACAAACTACAACCACACACAAAATTATGAATGAATCTCACAAACATGGTATTCAATGAAAGACACACAGTATGTTGCATTACAGCATTGATGTAAAGCACAAAAGCAACTCTAATGATGCTGCTGAGTTCGGGCACAACTGCCCTTCCGCAGGACAAGGTCACGACTGGAGGAGAGCATGCGGAAGGTCTGGGGAACTGGCAAGGCTCTGATTCTTGATTAGTGCTGTCAGACTGCAAGAATTCAGTGAGTTATGCACTCAAATATTTTTAAATCATAAAAATCAACAGAACAGAACAGAAATACAAATATAGATACAAAGTATGAGATCAATTGATTTTCATCAAAGGTCCCAGAATAATTCAGTAAGAAATAAAATAGCTTTTTTTAGACTGTAAAATAAAATATCTAGTTCAAATAATGAGATATATTGGGAGGGGGACCTTAACTCTCACCTTACAACACACAACAACTGACTTGAAACGGTGCACAAACACACATAAGCATCATTAAGAAAATGAAATGGCAAGAGAAAATTCCCACAGTTAGGAGAAAAATCCTATACATACATATATATATGTGTGTATATATATATATTTTTGACATATGACTCATGCAGAATGTATGAAGATTTAAATCATACTATAACATTATATATTGATTACATAACTGTACTATAAAATTATATTTTAATTATATAAATTAAATTACTAAACATTTTAAATGGGCACAGACTCTGACATGTCTTTGTGCCCATTTGAAGACATCAAATGGCCAGCAAGCAAATGAAAACATGCTTAACACCACTAATCACCAGTGAAATGCAATGAAAACCACAAAAGGTACCACTGCACACCCACTAGAGTAGCTCGACTGAAAAAGACGGACAATACAGAGTGTGGGTGAGGATGTGAAGGAACTACAACTCTCACACATCACTGGTCAAAGTATAAAATAGGATAGCCACTTTGGAGAATTATTTAGGAGACATCTAGCCTACGACCTAGTAATTGTAGGTTTTCATTCAAAGAAAACACGTGTTCACACAAAAAAAGATGTGTTCATGAAAACTGACAGATTTCTTCACAATAGCCAAAAATGAACATCAACAAGTAAATGAACCAAAAAAATGGTGGTGTATTCCCACAATGAATACATGACAGTAATAAAAAAAAGAATGAGCTATTGATACATGCAAAAACATGGGTAAACCTCAGAAATATAAGAAACACTTAAGAACACTTACTATGTGATAGCATGTATACGAAACTTCAGGCGAAATTCATCATTATAAAAGCGAGCTGCTGCCTGACAGAGTCCAGGAGCTACGTGGGGAGACTGACTGCAAAAGGCCATCAGCAGCTTTCTGGAGTGATGGAAATGTTTTACGTCTTAACTGGGGTGGTGGGAACATGAGTATCATACATTTGTTACAACTCACTGAACTATACACTTAAAATGAGTGCACTTTATTTTTATTTAAAATTTTTCCTTACATTGTTGATTTTAGAGAGACATAGAAAAGGACAGAAGGAAGGAGAGAGCAAAACATCCATTTGTTGTTTCACTTATCTGCATTCACTGATTGATTCTTGTATGTGCCCTGACTAGGGATCGAACCCACAACCTTGGTGTATCCAGATGATGCTCTAACCAACTGAGCTACCCACCCAGAGCCATGAGTACATTTAATTATAGGTAAATTATGTTTCAATAAATCTGCACTCTAAACTTTCTACAAAAAATGAGTACATAAATACTATACATAAGGAAAAATGAAATCTTTAAAGCTAACAACCAGTGACAACATCAACACCTGTACCGACAGCAAGGGCTCTTCCTACGACTCTCAGCACGAGCACTGCGGCGACTGCCACCCTCCACTCTTCACTCTGATTATTAATGCACCGTGATTTCAAAGGGCTGTAAACCAAGGGCCTTTCCCAAGCTGGTACACAAAGATGATAGGGGAGGCCCTGGCTAGTGTGGTTCAGTGGATTCAGTGCCACCCTGTGAACCAAAGTGTCACCTGTTCGATTCCCAGTCAGGGCACAGGCCTGGGTTGCGGGCCAGGTCCACGGGGGGGGGGGCCGCACATAAGAGGCAACTGCATATTGATGTTTCCCTCTGTCTCTTTCTCCCTCCCTTCCCCTCTCTAAAAATAAGTAAAATCTTTTTTAAAAAGCTTGGAAAAAAGATATTAGGGGAGATAAAAGCAAATGGGGAAAGGACAGCACTAAAGTCAGGAACACCATAAAAATATAAAGCTTTGGAGACTGTCCTGCAGATGAATTTTCAACAGTTAATTCACAAACAAAACAATTTTCACAGAGCCCCGAAAGGCTTCATTCTATTATTCCGCTCCCTGCTCTGCTTCCTGAAATCTTGTGGCTTTTTGCTTCTTTCTCTTAGGAAAAACTGGCAGCACACATTGCCCACACTCCCACCTGGAGTAAAAACAACAGGTTATTGAGCTGCCAGACTGACAGAACAGTCTGGGACGTGGGCAGCGGTTTCTTAGATGCAGCATCAAAAGTATAAGTAACAAAAGAAAAAAAATAGATAAATTGGACTTCACCAAAATTAGAAGCTTTTCTGTTTCAAAAAATACTATCAAGAAAGTGAAAAGACAGCTCTGAATGGTGTGGCCTGGTGGGTTGGATGTTGTCCTGAAACAAACTGGAAGGTCACAGGTTCAATTCCCAGTCAGGCCACATGCCTGGGTCGTAGGCCAGGTCCCTGGTTGGGGGTGTGTAAGAGGCAACCAATTAATGTTTATCTCGTGTACTGATGTTTCTTTCCCTCCCTTCCTCTCTTTCTAAAATTAAATAAATAAAATCTTCTTAAAAAAGGAAGTGACAAAGATAAACTACAGAATGGGATAAGATCTCTGTAAATCAAATACCTGCAAAATCTGATAAAGGACTTGTATCCAGACTTTATAAAGAACACTTGCAAACTAACACTAGGAAGACAAATAACCTAGTTAAAAAATGAATAAGGAATCTCAACAGATATTTTTTCAAAGAAGATACAGAAATGGCCAACATGTCTCTAAGTAATGCTCAACATCATTAGCTATCAGAGAGACGCAAATAAGAACTATAAGGAGATACCACTTCTCACCCACTGGGATGGCTAAAATGAAAAAGACGGACAAATGTAAGTATTGGCAAGGACGTGGGGAATGTGTAAAATGGTTCAGTCACTTTGGAAAACAGGTTAGCAGGCCCTCAAATGTTAAGCATAGAATTGCCATATGAATCAGCAATTCCACTCCCAGGTATACTCAAGAGAGCTGAAAAGAAAACCCTGCACACCAATGATACAGGCTACAGCAGGAATGCACCCAGAATGTAAAATGCTAAATGAAAGAAGCCAAATACAAAGAGTACAGGCTGCGTGTGATTCTATTTACAGGAAATCTCCAGAACAGACGAGTCTGTGGCTAAGGACTGAATGTTTGTACCCCTCAAAATTCGTATGTTAAACCCTGACACCCAGTGTGATGGTACACAGAAGTGAGGCCTTCAGGAGGTGATCTGGTCATGGCTGGAACCTTGATGAATTACTAGCGCCCTGTTAAAAAGGGACCCCAGAGAGCTTGCTGGCTTCTTCAGAGGTGTGAGGACACAGTGAGAAGAGCACCGTCTAAGAATGGAGAAGCAAGCCCTCACCAGACACTTAACTGAGCCAGCACCTAGACCTTTGACTCCCAGCCCTCGCCACCATGAGAAGTTAAGTGTCTGTTGTTTAGAATGCACTCAGTCTGTGGCATTTTGCTGTAGTGGCCCAAACAAATCCATAAGACATCTACTGAGACAGAAAATAGACTGGGGACAGGAGGTTAGGTTAGTTTAGACTGGGGATGCAGGGAATAGGAGTGACTGCCAACAGATGTGGGGTTTATTCTGAGAGTGATGAATGAAAATACCCTGAAATCAGATGGTGATGGATATACAACTGTGTGAGTAGACTAACAAAACTGAACTGTACATTTTCATGGGTAAAGTTTATGGTTTAATACTTACATCTGAAGCAAAAAATAAAGTGCAACAGTGATTTGAAGACTAATATGAGTGGCGTTTGCTTTTCATAAGACAAATCCTTTCTTCTTAGTGACTTACAGGTCATTGTTTAAAACGTCATGCTGTTTGGAATAAAACGTGTTAAATATATTCTTTAAACAGAAAAAAGAAAATAATGAGTATCTACTACAAAAGGAGCAGAAAATGTAGTGCCTATCCCAAAGAGTTTATAGTTTAATTTGACAAACAAAATGTGTCCACGAGGAAACCAAACGGCAGTGCCAAGCAGATCACTCCTGCTGACCACACTCAGACCACACTCAGCGCCCCCTCCGGGCACGTCGTGCAGCGTCGCCAGAACTGCTGCCATTGCTCTACATCAGGGGCTCTGTGTCGTGTCTGAGTTCCTACAATGGGCTTGGGAATCTCCTTTCTAATTCATTTTACTTATGAAATAATTACTTGTTGGACCAATGAATGAAACTCTTCATTTTGTAACTCCCCTCCACATAAACCTCTGAGCTCAGCACCACTTACAAAATGAAATATAAACTCCTCCCTGCTCCGAGACTGTATACACACAATAACCTCAATGGACAAACTTCTTAGGGACTCATGAAGTACAAAAAACATATCCCCCCAACACCATCCTGGCTTTTGACCACTGTATCATTTATTTATATGGATGTTAATACAAACACGATTTGGTGAAATCCATGCAATGCATCCTCACCAAACTTGAACCAGATGTGAAAACTAGTCATTCCACAGGAACAAACACATGAAGCATTCCGATCAAATTGCTATGTTGTCGTCTATTGAAAAATATTTGCAGACTACAAGCAGAAAATGATAGAAAGCTTCCATGTGCCTCCCCGAGGGTTTGGACCTTCACAACACTGCTCAGTCCTGACTCAGAAACATCCCGATGCCATCACTGGGAGGGGAGAGGGGGAAGTGCCTCTGGTCACAAAGGCTTTTGTGACCAAATGCTCTCGAGACCTGGGATGGCTCCCAGTTCGCCCCACTGACAAACTCCAGCTGTGAGAGTGTGCGAAGCCCTTCTCCAACGCCACCCAAAGGACCCACCTTCAAAAGAAGACTGAAACAAATAACACTCCTAAGTTAAGCCATTTGGAGTACTTGAGAAACAAAGAGTTTTCACAAAAGGCTAACTTTCCTGTAGCTATAAGGATTTATGAGGGTCCAAAATACATACAGGAAGGCAATTATAAGTGCCATTCTTTACCAGTCCAGTTTTGGGGAGCTGGGAGGACGCCCAGCAGAAGTTGGTCTGATCCCAAAGAGTCTCAAATCCATCCCCTTGCTCAAATACAATACAAGTGTTCCTGGCCAAGTTCCTACTCCAGCTAAACCCTGACTATGGCCTCTATTCTTTCTAGCCACCCTGGCTTCTACTGAAACCTAAATTATAAATATTTATGACTTTGCATTTCAAGGCTTGTCACTTGGATCACTCTGGGCTCGACCTCTGACTTGATTTCTCCCACTCCAGGCAGCAAGTACAACCTCTGTCCTTCACAACCCATTCCTCTTTGCCTAACCACCTTGTGTCTTCACCTGGAGGTCTAGATCTCAACTGGATTGTTGGGGACCGGAAGCCATATACAATCTTTCTTCACTACACCGAGCCAAAAGATTTTGAAATTACAGAGTCCTGGGTCCAAACTCCAGCTCAGCTACTAGACAGGTAACAGAGCAAATGACTCACTCTCTCTGGGCCTCCCTTTTCTCATCTGTACCACAGAGGCAGTGCTCCTTAGCTTCCAGGGCTATCATGAGCATCAAAATAGGTGCTCAGGAAAGACAGTCCTTGTGATTAACTTATCTGGATAATGACTACTAACACCACTATCACTCATCAAGAATGTCTGGCAATGTGACGGCCACTTTACTCATTTAAATTCACAGACTTCAGTATATAATATGTACCCTCATTTTACAAACATGGGTACAGATATAGAGAGGTTAAGTAATTTGCTTAAGATAACATGACTATTTAGTGGTGGGTTCAGGTCTCCAATCCTAGTCATTCAAGTACAGCTGATCCTCATTATTCGTGGACTCCGTATTGATGAGTTTGCCTACTTGTTAAAATTTACTTGTAACCCCAAAATCAATACTTGGTGGCACTTTTCCCTGGTCATTTACAAACACGTGCAGAGCATCAAGAAACAAATCACCCACTGTGCACATTTTCGGCTATGGTCCAACAAGGTGACATTCTGCCTCATTGTTTCAAATCTCATATTACAAACACATGTGCTTTCTGAGGTCTCCTTAGAGCCACCTTTTTCAATTTTTGGTTCTTTGCTGGTGCTATTGCTATTGAAACAGCCCTAAAGTATAGAGTTGAAGTACAATCTACTCTTCCTAAAATCAAGAACGCTTTGATGTGCCTTACGAAAAAAATACATGTGTTAGATATGGTTTGTTCAGACATGACTTACAGTATGTTGGCCGTGAGTTAGATGTTAATGAACCGACAATATCTATTAAATGGGATGTCTTTAAACAGAAGCACACATGAAACAAGCTTATGTATTGATCAGCTGACGAAAATGCGGCCAGAGGCTCACAGGAACCAAACCCTGTATTCACTGGGAGCAATGGTTCAGAATTCACTGATTCGGTGTTTGTGAGGACTTTATAGAACACAGCTGCTCTGAATAACAAGAATCCAATGCAGAGTTGTCTTTCTGCTCACAGGCGGGTCTGGTACTATCCATCCCTCAGGTACTACGCAGACTCACACCGAACCTTTACATTCCCATAGCCCACCGCACAGTACCCATCAGACAGAGGAGAAGGGACAAGAGCAGAATGAAGAAAAGATGCAACAAATGTGGTGTTCCCATGATCTTACACATGGCAGCTCAAAAAAGAAGAGCAATGCAAGCTCTGCACTGAAAACTCTCTGCTCCTTCCTACTTCCAGAATTATAAAAAACTTTGGTGATCTCTGAAATCCTTAGACTAGAAAACATTCCAAAAAATGAATTACAAATTAATGAATCAAATTCAAAGCTGCCTCAGCCTGGACTCATGAAGACTGTCAGGTTTCCTTTTCCCTCGTTTCAAAGCCCCTCTCCGACTACTCTGAGCTCTAGCCCTAGGCAGTAGCTGAGGATATAGACAGTCTTAGTACCACAAAGATTTATGGTGTCATGTCCTGGTAAACAAAAATTCACCTGGTATTTACTGGCCAGAATTCAGTAAAGTGCAACATAACAACCCTATACTGACATTAAGTTAATTAAATTGCCAGAATCCTAGAGAAATGCTAGCCAAATCCTGATTTTTCGCAGTTTCATTTCTAAAATTCTCATGCAAAAATCATGTTAAGTGAACCTAAATGTAGTTTATGATTTCATCTCTCTTCACATAACTACTCTTTAAGACATTTTCTTTATTTAGAAAAATTAATCTACTCCAAAGTGTACTGTCCTACATATACACTCTTCTGTACGTATACCTCAATTTAAAAAGAGCCAAGTATATATCTCCAAGTTAAACTGAGATAAACCAATTTTTAATTATGAACTGATTACAAATAATTTGCTGAACTAAAAGCTTTGCAGTCCAAATATTAAAGTTCTGATAAACATATTTTCTGTGCTGTAATTCATTAATTTGATTTTCAAAAATGACAGAAAACAAAAGTCCAATTGTAAGTTTCACTAATAGCTCATTAAACTCTATGCACAAGATTAAAAATACCTAGAAGATAGAAGTTATTTGGAACCATATATGAACTATTTCAAAATGGAAATCTAACAGCTATTAGGATGGGAGGCCTGGCATGAAGACAAGGGGAGGACTGACAACCTCTCAATGCCAAGGCCTCAGCCACACCAGAGGCTGAAAGGACCATGGAAGACATCTGTATCACCTAAATTTTGGGGACTTATGGTCAAGATGGAGGCGTAGATAAACATAGCTCACCCCCTCACACAACCACATCAAAATGACAACTAGAGAACCACCATCACTCAGAACCGTCACAAATCGAGTGGAATGAAAGTGTGACAACTACAGAATTAAAGACACCATATCCATCCAGACTGGTAGGAGGGGTGCAGACACAAAATGGACTGGTTCCACACCCACGAGTGGTGGATAAAAATTCGGGAGGGATATCTCAGGAGCTAGGAATCCCAGTCCTACACCAGGACCCTCAGCCCAGGGTTCCAGTGCAGGGAAGACAAGTCCCTATAACTTCCAGCTGCATAAACCAGAGCAGATGGAGTCAGTGGAAGAAACCTCTGGAGTCCCATGCAGTTCCTCTTAAAGAACCAACACACGGACTTGCTCAGACTCACTCCCTCTGAGCTCTGGCACCAGGGTAGCAGTTTGAAAGGCACCATGGCATACAGGGAGGAACTGAAGTGTCAGCAATCAAGGTGGGAGATAGGAGACAGCTTTCTCCCAGACAGAAAGGCAGGCAGAGGTCACTGTCCCTTTCCTGCACCCTCCCCCCACAGAGCTGGCAGGTGGGTGGCATAGCTGAGACTCTATGACCCTGGCTAACACTGTTTGCTGTACTGTTTGCTGTACCCTGGAAAACCCTTGAGGCTCTATGCCATCCAAGCTGTTAACAGTGGCTTTTCCATATGAATGGCTGGTCTTGGCTCATGCTTCACAATTTCCTAAATTCTCTCAAACAAGCAACAGCTTGCCTCAGTGAGGCCCCAGGCACTGTACCTCTTGCTAAGTGGCCTGAGGTCTTGAACTAGCAGCAGCCAGCCTAGGTTCACAGCGTGGCTTTGCTTGGGAACCTCCAAACCCAGCACTAGTAGCAGCCATCTCAGACTGGCTTACAGCTCAGGCACGGCTGTAAGCCAATCTGCCCCAGGCAGAACACAGGTATGGGATGACCTTGACCTGTACCACCCAGAAAACCCCCAGAGCCTGTGCACCCAGTGGACAGCTACAGACCATGTTGGAGCACCACCACTACCCTGCCCCTGCACAGCTGATCCTCCACAGAGGACAGAGGTTGGTGGTCAGTGGCCACAGCCAGTCCTTGAAGCTGACTGGCCTGGGTTAATTCCTCCCACTGACATGCCAACAGTATTCAAGGCTCAACTACAAGAGGAGGGAGTGCTCAGCCCACACAAAGGGTGCACCTTAAATACCCAGCTTGGGTGATTGGGGAGGCTGTGCCACTGGATCCTACAGGACGCCTACTACTTTAGGCCATGCCACCAAGACAGGGAGTAACAGCAGCTCTACCTAATGCAGAGGAGCAAACACAGGGAGGCTACCAAAGTAAAGAGACAAAGAAACATGGCCCAAATGAAAGAACTGATCAAAACTCCAGAAAAAGCACTAAACAAAATGGAGATAAGCAATCTATGAGATCCAGAATTCAAAACACTGTTATAAGGACACTCATGGAACTTAGTAAGGACCTCAACAGCATAAAAAAGATCTAGCCAGAAGCAAAGGATACACTAATTGAAATAAAGAACAGTTTACAGGGAAACAACAAAAGAGTGAATGAAGCCAAGGGTCAAATCTGTGATTGGAACACTAGGAAGCAAAAAAAACCCACCAGTCAGAACAAGAAGAAAAAAAGAATCCAAGAAACCGAGTATAGTGTAAGCAGCTCTGGGACAACTTTAAGTGTTCCAACATTCACATCATAGGGGGTGCCAGAGGAGGAAGAGAAAGAGCAAGAAATTGGAACTCTATTTGAAAAAATAATGAAAGAAAACTTCCCTAATTTAGTGAAGGAAACAGACATGCAAGTCCAGGAAGCACAGAGAGTCCCAAACAAGATGGATGCAAAGAGCCCTCTGCAAGATACATCATAATTAAAATGCCAAAGGTTAAAGATGAAAAAGATAGTCTTAAAAGCAGCAAGACAAAAGCAGTTAGTTAACTACAGGGGAGCTCCTGTAAGACTGTCGACTGATTTCTCAAAAGAAACTGTGCCGTCTAGAAGGCATTGGCAAGAAACATTCAAAGTGATGAAAAGCAGGAACTACAGCCAAGATTGTTCTTCCCAGCAAGATATCATTTAGAATTGAAGGGCGGAGAAAGTGCTGCCCAGACAAGAAAAAACTAAAAGAGTTCATCATCACCAAACCATTACCTTATGAAATGTTAAATGGACTTACTTAAGAAGATGAAAACTATGAACAATAAAATAAAATGGCAATAAATACATACCTATCAACAACTGAATTTAAAAAACAAACTAAGCAAACAAGAAGAACAGTGACAGAGTCATAGATACAGAAAGTGTTTTGATGGTTGCCAGATGGGAGGGGAGGTGTGGGGGAATGGGTGAAGATGTGAGGGAATTAAGAAGCACAAATAGGTAGTCACAGAACAGACCTGGGGATGTAAAGCACAGTAAAGGAAATGAAGTAGCCAAAGAACTTACACGCACAATCCACAGACACGAACAATGGTGTGGGTAATTTCTGAGGGAGTGGGGGGTGTTGGGTGGAGGGGGGCAAAGTAGAAAAAACTGGGACAAACTTTAATAGCATAATCAATAAAATATAATTTAAAAAATAAAATAAGATGTAATAACTGTTACCCAAAAGTAACCTGAAATATTCCAGGACAGCAAACTAAAAACACTAGAAATTCAAACAGGATCAAACTAAAAATTCATGAATAATCCCTTTTGTATAAAAGGAAATAAAGAAAAACCACAAATAGTTTTATATATGATAAAGAGAATATTTCCTATTTATTGAAAATGTTAAAACTGAACACGTTCAGGACAATATTAGCAACTTAATTTTTAAATAACTCCACAAGTAATTTTTAAAACACAACTCTGACTAAATCAATGTCTTTTAAGTCCCTTAACTCTAACATGAGCCACTATGCAGGAGACGGACTAACAGGGGACCTGCAAGAGCCTAAAAGAGAATGTGAGTAGATCCACACGGCAGTGCTCCTGCTGCGATTTCTCTAACCTGGGTGAGCTGCCATCACACTGTTCAGTGCAAAAGGCATCACAACAGCCTGCAAGTCTCGTTGATCCATTTGTGAGTTTCCAAAGCGAAGAAGTGGAGGAAATGGAAGTATTTGAAATCTTAAGCAAGAAAAGAAAAAGTCCTCACCTGCCAAGGTGGCAGAAACTGTGCTTTAGGAAAGCCGTGCAGGAGAGCCTGCGCCCGGGTCTCACTGCCTCATAGCGCGCCTACAGCCTGGCGGCAGGAGAGGGCTCATCGGCCTGACTGCTGCGCCGGCCCCTGCCATCGGCTCCGACCCCGTAGTGTCAGAACTTCACTTCCATTTGCGTTGTCTCAACACCTACCCTCCACGTACCAATTCAAGCACTGCCAGAATTTCCACTTTAATGGTTTTGTATTTTTTGTGTGTTTAGCATAGGAACATCCATCCACACTGAGATGTCTACCCAGGAGGTCCAAGTAACCTGACATACAATTATTGCTTTTGCTAATAATTATCAAGTTGCACATATTTGGAGAGATGTTACAATCTTATTTTTTTCATAAGATGCTATTTTTTTAGTGCACAACTTGCAGGATGCAAGGTTTTTCAGGAACATAAATATTTCGTCATAGCAAAAAGAGCTACAAATAATGACCAACTGCCTACCTACCGCTGCACTTCTGCTACATACAGGCAATGGGGCAGGCACTCAAAGGTATATTTGGGACCTGAAAGAGCAGGTTTTCCTAAAGATCTTAACTTGAAGAAACAAACACCTCTTTATCAGCTTACTAGGACTGCCATAATAGAGTGTCAGGTGTGGGTGGCTTCAACAACAGAAAACTTATCGTCTTGCAGTTCTGGAAACCAGAAGTCTGAGATCCAGGTGACAGCAAGGTTGGTTCTTCCTCAGGGCTGCAAAGAGAAGCGTCTCTCCCAGCGTCCGCTGGCGTGCTGGCAGTCCCTGGGGTGCCTTAGCTGACTGATACAACACCTAATCTCTACCCGTGTGTTCCCATCACATTCCCACTTCGTGTGTGCTGTGACCGAACATCCCCATTTGGTAAGGATATCAGTCAGATCGGAGTAGAGGCCCGCCCTACTCCACATGACTTCATCATAACTGAGTCCGTCTGCAATGGCCCTATTTCCCAATGGACCGTGTTCTAAGGTACTGGGTATCAGGACTTCAATGTAGGAATTTTGGAGGGACACAATGCAACCCATAACAACCTCTAATTCATAAACTGAAAAACATTAAAAATTACCATTATTTCCAACTCCTGGTAATGGCAGATGAGAGGTAAGCCAGTCTGCTGAAAACGACAAAAGCTGAAGGAAATACAAAAGTTACCTTCCTAAGAGCACCAAATACCCTCACTGGGCTCAGTGAGGGGCACTGGGCCCAGACCCAATCAGCGCTTGCGCCCAGCAAGAACCTGGAAGTCCAGCAGCTTTGCTCTGCAGTCATTTGCAGGGAGGGGTCCTTTTAGGGTTTGCAGGATGTGGGCTGGAATCTGTTCACTGCCAAAGATGGGTTCTAGTGAACTCTTGCATGGGGTGGGCTAGCTCTCAAAAGGCAGCACACTGCGGAGCGGCAGCTCAGACAGCAGCCCAGCTTTGTGTCAGCTGAGTGGGCAAGGAAAGCTCAAGCCCTTGTCCTGGACTACTATGCATTAACTTTCAGGTACAGAGATCAGCACACCTGAATTCAGGGTAAACTACCAACCAAGTTCCAGGTGGTCACTAGTGGCACACAGGTCAAATACAAATGACATGGCACACATTATAAACACAGAATTGACATGGGAACCACGACTGACATGAGGATGGGTAGAGCATGTGCCCTGAACCCCACTAAGTCAGGGCCTGCTACAACAGACCCAGGGTGCAGCAAAAATAGGGTTACAGCTGTGAGCATGGGAAACAGCTTATTCTTGTATTATTATTTATTAATAATAATTATTATTATTTTACTTTAAATAATTTACTTTAATTAAATAATAATAATTATTGTATTACTTTCCATATGAACAACTGTAAACCTAGTTTTGCCCCACCCTGTACATCAACATTAAGCACAGGGCTTAAACCACAGAGCCACAGAGTCTCATGACGTAACACTGAAAACGTTCTGGATATAATACCAAGTTACTAAGAACAGAGAGAACCAGAAAAACTGCAACTCACATGGATAAAATGACAAACCAACAAACAATACCCCTAAGAAAGCTGGAGTGATTGTATTAATATAAGACAAAATAGACCTCAGAACAAAGAAAATTACAGAGGACAAAGGACATGATATAATTGACAGAAGTTAATTTTCCAAGAAGACACCTAAGAAAAGAGCTTTAAAAGCACATGGAGCAAAAAACTGACAGAACTGAAAAGAGAAGTAGGAAAACCCAAAACTGCAGCTGGAGTCTTCAACACCCCTCTCAGCAACCCGCAGAGCCAGCAGGCAAAAAGTCAGCAACAGGACAGAAGGACCCAGTGCCACCAACCATCCGTGTCACACCGACATTCATGGAACACTCCGCACGACCACTGCCATATGCACCTGCTTTCAGTATGTGTGGAACATTCACTAATCACATTTTAACAAACTTAACTGAAATTATGCAATATATGCTCTTGGATCATAATAGAATTTAATTAGAAAGCAATACGAAAAGATACAGGAAAATCTCCAAACACATGGAGAGTACACACCACCACATTTTTACATAATCCATGGGTGAAAGGGAAGTTCTTAAGGGAAATTAAATAATATTTTGAACTGAAAGAACAATTTAAAATTAACACATCAAAATTTGTGAAATTCAGCTAAAGCAGTACTTACAGGAAAATGTGTAATTTTTTTCTCTATTTTTCTAATATAAAGGGTACAGTGGAGACATATCTGAAAACTAAACTTGAGTCACTTTCTGACAGTTGATACCCAGTTCTGTAACACTGGGCTGCGACCCACCAGAAGGGAACCACACTAAGACTAAAAATCAGTAACCACTAACTGTAATTTAAACTACACTTCTACAATTTGTTAGGAATCAGTAATACACCAAAGTCACCGAGGAAAGCTGTGACAGGGTATTTAATGTGTCTGCGTGTGCCTCCGTGTCCAAGAAGGTCCTAACCACTAGCTTAAAATTTTCAACTCAAGCTGTTTAATAGGTTATGTCTCCAATTAAACTAAATAAAATTAATAGAATAAAAGTGATAGAAAAAGATGGCAAAGGAATTCTGAAGAAAATTCTCAATTATCTAGCTTATTTTGAAAAAATATACAAGTCAACTAATTCACATCTCTTAAAATATATTAAATAATCAGAGTCCAACATAGTTATCCACAAAATGTTACATTAAAAAAAATTTTATTAGAAAAGCTGTGAATGAAAAGAACTATATACCTTAAGAAATTATAAAAAGAACACAATAGACTGTTACAGTGAGACACTCCAATTTGAGGTGGGCTGTAGTCCTTGAAAGAGAGAGAGAGAATGGGAAAAGGAAACGATGCAAAAGATCCTGGCTGAGAATCTTCAGGAAGTTACGACAAACGTCAATTCATAAATTCAAAAAGCCTAAGCAGAATAAATAAAGAGAAATACATGTCTGGCTATATCACGATGAAACTGTGGAAAATGAAAGAAAAAAAAATCTTCTATAAGTAGCCATAGAAAAAGGGAAGATTACTTCCCAAGTACGGATGGCAGACTTCTCAAAAGCAACAATGAAAGTCTTGAAGACTAGGGAGTATCTTTAAGAAAATAACTGCCAATGTAGAATTCTCTACCAAGCAAAAATTGCTTTCAATAATCAAGATGAAATAAAGATCACTTCAAACAAACAAAACCTGAATTAACTACCAGTAAAATTTTAATTGTTACCATCACAATGTGCTTTTATTTAAAATGTACATAAAACAAAAAACAAAGGCATTCCTAATCAGTGAAAGTTTTATCAATTATACAATAAAACTAAATTTACTAAAAGAATAAAGAAAATAATCTGCTCTCTTTCCCTGATATTGAGGAGTTAAACTGATCCTAGAATTTAAAATATAATACATAATTTCCTTATTCTTTGATAAGATAAAGAAATTCAAGGCCTCCAGTCAAGACAGCAGTGCAGGTAAATGCAGTTCTCACCTCCTCCTACAACCACATCAGAATTACAACTAAACTACAGAACAACCATCATTCGGAACCGCCTGAAATCTAGGTGAATGCACATCCTACAACTAGGGATTTAAAGAAGCCACATGGAGACTGGTAGGAGGGGTGGAGATGTGGGATGCACTGGTCCAATTTTCCCATAAACCATCAGCTTAAAAATTATTTGGAAAAATACTGAACCAGAAAATCATCACAAAGGTGAGGTGAACAGCACAGAGGTATGACTCTTCTAAAAGATTTTTAACTTTACAATAATGCCAACATGTAGTACTCTCTCTAAATACACAGGATAAGATACATTTAAAAACTGATTCAAGTCAACCTCTACAGTTTGACCAGCAGTCCCTGTTTCTACAAATCCCAGAGCAATTCAGGCCTGGGGGCTGAATGACCCCAAAGGTAAAGAGCACGTGGTGCTGCAGTGACCTCACTGGCTGGGACAGAATGGAAGCACATGCATTCGCTTCCTGTGTTTAGAGAGTCTGAGGCAGATTATGCTTGCGACTAAAGGGGATTCTGCTTTTTATTTTAAACAATTAGTCCAGGATCATTATTAATATATACTCAAACATTCCCGTAAGTACACTGAGGTTAGTAATAGGCCAGATGGCAAGAAATCTATGAGTATGGTGCTGGAAAGATGTTGCATTTTATCCAGAAAAAAAGAGAGAGAAAGAGAGCAACCAGCACTTCAATTTAAGAATGCAGTTGCATGTCCTGGGCCCCACAGTATAGAAATATATATCTAGTCACAGTTTATAAGGTGATACTAAAGAACTCTCTATGAACCATCAAACTGAGACTGAAATAGGGGGATTTCATGATGTGAAGATGAAATTTAGACATACCCAGTGAAGCAACAAGAACACTTAGAGTCAAAAAGAGATACACGATAATTCTCACCAAAATTTAAACCCAAATCTAAGAAACGATGGGCAGAGATAAACCTGGCAAGAAAAAGAACTCTTTACATAGTAACTACTCCAGTTATTTACTTTAATAATTAATTACAGGAAGAGATAACCAACTTTTAACCACACAATAAATGTTTTAGCCATCTGTTTTCATTTTAGAACTCAATTCAATTTTCTGAAAGTTACCAATGAATGCTATTCTTGATAAGAAGCAATGCTATTGTTGTGTCCTGAAGAAATCTGGGAGGGGGTGGGGGAGGGCGTAGTCTTAAGAATGTAACACGTAGCTTCCACTAATTCAAAAACTGAGATACAGTGTCCCTGGCTCATATTTGGCAGGGAGGTTCAGACATGCAAATAATACACTACAGGAGACATGCACAATTAAATTTCAAACTGAAACACAATACATATATTTAATTTGTAGTAGATATGCAATCAATTTTTGTAAACCAATGGGAATTCCACATCTGAAGGTCAAGACATTTTAATCTTACACTGAAGGCAGACAATTGATACATACAAAGACATCAATAATATACCATAGTTATTCTTATTTGGCATATTCATGCCCAGGCAAGTTCAAAGATTATTTTAATATGATATTACTGCAGGGAGGGGTAAAAGATATGATACTATGGATACATTTGAAATTTAAAAAGGCAAGGCATTGTAAGTGAGCTATCCTTCCATAGGCACATACTAGGATTCGGGACTCTGATTTTGATCCCATTTACATCTATGTTCTGCACAAACATAGACAAAATATGATCTATAAACTTAAATTTTTTATATCTTATTCTAAAATCTCTAACATTTTAATGGAGTCATCTCGATATTTTTTCTGTTCTTTGTACACATTACTGACATCCTATACGTCTGTCTCTAAAGAATTCTGAAAGAGAACTGATTTTCTCAATAGTTATATCGATACTGTATGAGGACATGCTATAATGATGGGGTGCTGTATTTGCCAAGATTCACTGGTTCAAGAAATCCAAGGAAAGGGAGAGAAAGGCCTGACAGAAACTCAGTCGTGGGGCAGAGACTGCTTCCGGCCTGTCCACGGTGCAGCTGTGCCACTTACCAGTGGAATTCCGTGGTGGGTGGCCACGCAAGTCAGAGCTACAGCTGCCAGCTGTCTTCTAACCACTGTGCCAACCTGGAGGTTTGTGATCACTTAATCCACAGCATTTCCCTCTTAGTGTCCATCTAATGGCCCATCTTAACAAATCAGTGGGATTTGGGATTTGAATTGACACTTCATAAAAAGGAGGAGGAAATGGAGATGTGGAGTTTTTCATTTCCAAACACCAACATACACATAGGCAGCACTACATACATAGTCATATACATATGTATACACATGCAGGCCCTTTTCCTAACTTCCCGTCAGGCCAAACACAAGTTTTCAGTCCATAAAAGTCATTTCTAGAAAGTAGTAAAAAACACAATGGAAGAGAACTGAAAAGCTATTTTGCCAATCCAATGTGTTTGCTATTGCAGGGACCAAACCAAATGCACTGCCTTCACGTTAAGGCATGACAGAGCAGAAACAGAAGATAGGTATGATGTCTGTTACTCATTCAAGCTCATGACTCAGAGTATTTTAAACATACATATGGAAACCAAAGTCTTGTTATATAACCAGACTTTACAAACGAGAAACTCATGCCAAAATGTGACAAACACAAATCTTAAAAAGCTCCACAGATTTAAATCTTCCATTTAAAACACAAACTATGTTATCAAAGCTTTGATGTAATCTTGAAAATGCAGCAACACAGGGTTTAAAATTTTAATGACATTTTCTGGTTTTGATGATGGTAATCATTTGTCCCATTAATGGTAAAAACACACTGTGACACATACAAGTTCAAAGAGGAAATTCGTATACTAATAAAGTTAATTATTGGAACTTCTTGTTATATATGAAAAGAAATTTGCAGTGGAAATCTCTGAACCCAACAATTCAATTGGAAAAAAATGCATTCTAAAACTATCTTCCAATAAATTCTCTTATGCTGCAATTAGCCAAAGTCAGTTTCTGTTTCTTATACTCCAAACACTTTACTGATGTACAAGATACTATTCTCTTCCATAATGTCCATTAATTTCAAAACTGACTCATTGAAAACCTCTGATACACACACAGGTGTGCGCGCACACACACTCATATATAAGCTACACAACCAACCAACCTTTGCATTCTGCTATGTCCTAGGAAGCAGCAGTAAAACAAGACAGCAGCACTGCAAAGCACAAAGGCTCTCAAAAATAAAGGTATTTTTATTCCAAAGAAAATTCTGCTACGATGTTTTTCATGAACAGTCAGGCCTCAGTTGCTAAAATTTCATTCCTGCAACATTACACAGTCTATACAATCTACTGAAGACTAATCTTTCTCAGAGAAAGAAAATGGAATTGCATATTACACCCAAATACTACTACTAATTACTAATGTTTATATATACACACCACTTTCCTGTACACCAAGCACTACTGTAACTGCCTTATGCACTGATCCTCACAGTCAGCCTGTAGCTCAGTATCTTATCTCCATGCTATATGTGAGGAAACTGGGGCATCTGTGAGATTGAGTAATTTACCCTAAGGTTACACAGCTATTCAGGATTTAAATCCACGCATTCAATTTCAAATCTGTGTTCTTAACCACCACATTTGCTGCTTGGTTTTTGCCTTATAGTGACAGATTTTTTTATTTCTGTTCATATTGTTAAATTTTTGTTTTTATGTGTCATAGTTGGTGCCCAAGTGGTTAAGAGAATACCTACTACACAGACAGAATCCAAGGAACACCTCATCTTCTACTATAGCTCCTCCCACTAGGACTATGGTCCCAGGATACAGAACAACTCGGAAGCCCCCTTCCCCAGCAAATGCCAAGTGCCATTCCACTCCAAGCCGTCCCACACAGTGAAAGGTCACCAGTGCCAATTCCCAGTCAGGGCCCGTGCCCAGGTTGCAGGGTCAGTCCCTGGTTGGGGCACTTACAGGAAGAAACCCATTGGGGTTTCTTTCCTACATCAACTTTTTTCTCCAAATAAATAAATAAATAAAATCTTTAAAAGTAAGTAAATAAATGTAAACAAATAATAAATAATAAACTAAATTATAAATAATTTAAATTACAAATAATTAAATAATTTAAATAATTTAATTACAAATAATTAAATAATAAAATCTTTAAAAAGTAATAAATTAGCCCCGGCTGGCGTAGCTCAGTGGATTGAGCTCAGGCTGCGAACCAAAGTGTCACAGGTTCGATTCCCAGTCAGGGTACATGCCTGGGTTGCAGGCCTGGGTTGTGGTAACCCCAGTAACCACACATTGATGTTTCTCTCTCTCTCTCTATCTCCCTCCCTTCCTTCTCTAAAAATAAATAAATAAAATCTTTTTTTAAAAAGTAATAAATTTTCTCTAAAATAAATAAAATCTTTAAAAATATACAAATAAAATGTCCTCCCAACCCATCAGCCATATGCTTATTTCCATTCAATATGGTGATGCCAAGTTCAAAAGCCACATCTTCCATAAACCTTCCTCAAACCTACCCAAAAGGAATGAATCTGCCTGCCCCTCTATATTCATATCATTCTGTTTACCTCCAGCAGAACATGTACTGCAAACTGCTAATATTCTTCCCCGTCACTCCCTTCCCAACGTAAGAATCCAGAAAACCATGTCTACATCTGATAACATCCCTTCTTTTATTTAGAATTCTCCACTGTATAGAAAAAGTTACTGCAAGAAGTAGTTGCTCAATTAATGTCTATTGAGGTTAGAATGGATATCGAGGAGTTGACCACTATCAAAATGTACAATCCCAAGGGAGTGAACTGGAAAATATCAAAGATTTTTAAAAATTAGCTTATCATTAAACTACTCTAAACCCCTGTAATCTAAAAGCCTATCATTAAAAGACACTATCAATTGTGGAATTTTAACATTTATCTCAATAGGTCCTTTTATGGCCTGAATGTGCATGCACTGTGGGAAATGAAGGAAACTTTTTAAAACTATTCAAAATATTTGGTAAATACTAGGAACACAAAGTCACATGAACCACAAAGGAAGAAGCCTAAACCGGCTGCCACTAGAGTCAGCAGTGAGGCTAATACCTTGTGGCAACTCTTGACGGGTGGCCAGCTCTCACTTCAGAATCCTTCTGAAAGTATCCTTCTGTGATCTCTTTTAATTTTTATTTTTTCCTCTATTTATTTATTGTATTTTATTGATTATGCTATTACAGTGGTCCCAATTTTCTCCCCTTGCCCCCCTTCACCCAGCATGCCCCACTCCCTCAGGCTATATGCATACCATTGTTCATGTCCATGGGTCATGTGTGTAAGTTCTTTGGCTGCTCCATTTCCAGTACTGTACTTTACATCCCCAGGTCTGTTCTGTGACTACCTATTTGTGCTTCTTAATTCCCTCACATCTTCACCCATTCCCCCACACCTCCCCTCCCATCTGGCAACCATCAAAACACTTTCTGTATCTATGACTCTGTCACTGTTCTTCTTGTTTGCTTAGTTTGTTTTTTAAATTCAGTTGTTGATAGGTATGTATTTATTGCCATTTTATTTTATTGTTCATAGTTTTCATCTTCTTAAGTAAGTCCATTTAACATTTCATAAGGTAATGGTTTGGTGATGATGAACTCTTTTAGTTTTTTCTTGTCTGGGCAGCACTTTCTCCGCCCTTCAATTCTAAATGATATCTTGCTGGGAAGAACAATCTTGGCTGTAGTTCCTGCTTTTCATCACTTTGAATGTTTCTTGCCAATGCCTTCTAGACGGCACAGTTTCTTTTGAGAAATCAGTCGACAGTCTTACAGGAGCTCCCCTGTAGTTAACTAACTGCTTTTGTCTTGCTGCTTTTAAGACTATCTTTTTCATCTTTAACCTTTGGCATTTTAATTATGATGTATCTTGCAGAGGGCTCTTTGCATCCATCTTGTTTGGGACTCTCTGTGCTTCCTGGACTTGCATGTCTGTTTCCTTCACTAAATTAGGGAAGTTTTCTTTCATTATTTTTTCAAATAGAGTTCCAATTTCTTGCTCTTTCTCTTCCTCCTCTGGCACCCCTATGATGTGAATGTTGGAACACTTAAAGTTGTCCCAGAGCTGCTTACACTATACTCGGTTTCTTGGATTCTTTTTTCTTCTTGTTCTGACTGGTGGTTTTTTTTGCTTCCTAGTGTTCCAATCACAGATTTGACCCTTGGCTTCATTCACTCTTTTGTTGTTTCCCTGTAAACTGTTCTTTATTTCAATTAGTGTATCCTTTGCTTCTGGCTAGATCTTTTTTATGCTGTTGAGGTCCTTACTAAGTTCCATGAGTGTCCTTATAACAGTGTTTTGAATTCTGGATCTCATAGATTGCTTATCTCCATTTTGTTTAGTGCTTTTTCTGGAGTTTTGATCAGTTCTTTCATTTGGGCCATGTTTCTTTGTCTCTTTACTTTGGTAGCCTCCCTGTGTTTGCTCCTCTGCATTAGGTAGAGCTGCTGTTACTCCCTGTCTTGGTGGCATGGCCTAAAGTAGTAGGCGTCCTGTAGGATCCAGTGGCACAGCCTCCCCAATCACCCAAGCTGGGTATTTAAGGTGCACCCTTTGTGTGGGCTGAGCACTCCCTCCTCTTGTAGTTGAGCCTTGAATACTGTTGGCATGTCAGTGGGAGGAATTAACCCAGGCCAGTCAGCTTCAAGGACTGGCTGTGGCCACTGACCACCAACCTCTGTCCTCTGTGGAGGATCAGCTGTGCAGGGGCAGGGTAGTGGTGGTGCTCCAACATGGTCTGTAGCTGTCCACTGGGTGCACAGGCTCTGGGGTTTTCTGGGTGGTACAGGTCAAGGTCATCCCATACCTGTGTTCTGCCTGGGGCAGATTGGCTTACAGCCGTGCCTGAGCTGTAAGCCAGTCTGAGATGGCTGCTACTAGTGCTGGGTTTGGAGGTTCCCAAGCAAAGCCACGCTGTGAACCTAGGCTGGCTGCTGCTAGTTCAAGACCTCAGGCCACTTAGCAAGAGGTACAGTGCCTGGGGCCTCACTGAGGCAAGCTGTTGCTTGTTTGAGAGAATTTAGGAAATTGTGAAGCATGAGCCAAGACCAGCCATTCATATGGAAAAGCCACTGTTAACAGCTTGGATGGCATAGAGCCTCAAGGGTTTTCCAGGGTACAGCAAACAGTACAGCAAACAGTGTTAGCCAGGGTCATAGAGTCTCAGCTATGCCACCCACCTGCCAGCTCTGTGGGGGGGAGGGTGCAGGAAAGGGACAGTGACCTCTGCCTGCCTTTCTGTCTGGGAGAAAGCTGTCTCCTATCTCCCACCTTGATTGCTGACACTTCAGTTCCTCCCTGTATGCCATGGTGCCTTTCAAACTGCTACCCTGGTGCCAGAGCTCAGAGGGAGTGAGTCTGAGCAAGTCCGTGTGTTGGTTCTTTAAGAGGAACTGCATGGGACTCCAGAGGTTTCTTCCACTGACTCCATCTGCTCTGGTTTATGCAGCTGGAAGTTATAGGGACTTGTCTTCCCTGCACTGGAACCCTGGGCTGAGGGTCCTGGTGTAGGACTGGGATTCCTAGCTCCTGAGATATCCCTCCCGAATTTTTATCCACCACTCGTGGGTGTGGAACCAGTCCATTTTGTGTCTGCACCCCTCCTACCAGTCTGGATGGATGTGACTTCTTTAATTCTATAATTGTCAGAGTTCTATTCAACTCGATTTCTAACAGTTCTGAGTGATGGTTACTCTGTATTTTTGTTGTAATTTTATGTGGTGTGCAAGGAGGCAAGCCATGTTTACCTCTGCTGCCACCTTGATCGGAAGGTTGTGATCTCTTTTCTTCTTTCAGATGGTTTTCTTCAAGTGATTTATGAATTAAATCAAAGCTAAGAGGCTCTTTGCACTTTTGAGTTACCTCTATCCCTGCAGTGAAGATGAAATAGTCCTTTTATATTTTTTCCATATTAGATAAGTAAATGTGGAAATGGTAGGGAGAAATCCAAATGTATTATAATTATTAACCCAATGGAAATATTATACTGTAGATTCTCTGACAAGGGTTTGGTAAAGACACATTCCTGTGTCACCAAAAGAGGTGAGATTTAACCAAAGACACTCACAGTCCACATTACCTGCAGATCAAACACAGAGGAGCTCTCCCGTGCCATCTGCAGAAAGAAGGGTAGAAATGAAACCTACCCTTACCACTGACACATTCACTCCTCGGCCACCATTAGGAACCTTCAAGATGGGGAACAACTCAAAAAACACGTTCTTTTCAGAAAACTAAAGCCTCACTTTCAAAACTGTAAAACCTACACAGCGATCCTCTGATTAGGCTCAGCTGACTCCTTATGATCCCAGCTCATGAGCTGTTCCTAGAAATCCCGTGATCCTAACACAACTAACAAGAGGAAAACAACTATTCTCAGGCACAGAGGCAGGTAGCTGGGGAACGACCTCCAACAGTCTCCACTCACTGGAAATAATCTTCAGGTCCTATATGCAGGGCTGCTTTATGCCAAATAGTGTACGGTTTTAGGAGGCAGGAAATATTAAGCTGGACTCAGCTTCCCCACATCAAACAGGATTCCCAGAGAAAAGAGGCTGTTACTTGTAGCAAAATCTCACTTGTTCTTCTGCATAACACCACCAGTGCAGTGAGACATTTTACTGTTCACTTCAACCAGAGGCTTGTTTGCATTCATCCACACCTGACCCAAAAAATATGTGACAAATATCCCCAAAGCATGAAAAGGATGAAGAGTGTGGTTGTTAACCTAATTTGCCTGTGTGAGAACGCTTTCAAAAGTCATTCGTCTCAGCCCTGGCTGGCGTAGTTCAGTGGATTGAGCGCGGGCTGCGAACCAAAGTGTCGCAGGTTCAATTCCCAGTCAGGGTACATGCCTGGGCTGCAGGCCATGACCCCCAGCAACTGCACGCTGATGTTTCTCTCCCTCTCTCTCTCTCTCTCTCTCTCTCTCTCTCTCTCTCTCTCTCTCTCTCCCCCCCCCGTCCCTTCCCTCTCTAAAAAATAAATAAAATCTTAAAAACAAAAGTCATTCGTCTTAAAAAAACATTCATAACAGGCATCTCCAAACTCACTTGGAAATTTAAGCAAATCCCTTGAAAGAATGTGAAAGGCGCGGATGGAACAGACCTGATCCAACCACAACGGAGCTCACACCCTGCTCACAGCCTGGAGAACACTCGGCCATTGTCGTCGTGCGGGGTCTCGGTGACGGCTCCACACCAGGCATTCCCTGTCACGCCTCTGCACTCAAGACTTCTGATTTTCAAAAGAGTGACAGGATCTCTCATCTTGAAAAGAATCATTCATTTAATACAGAAAATAATACCTATGCTAGAAAAAATCTTTGGAGGTGCGCATGTGTTTGGATGTATGAGTATACACGTCCTGTGAAAGGTATGTTGAGGACCCTGCGTGTACTATGCACGTCTGTATATGTGCACATGCCTTCAGTCGCTGCCCCTCTGTCAAGCCCAGCTCCAGGCTTCGGCTTCTCTCTGTATGACTTCCTCGCATGGTGACCTATGACACTGCTGAACAGCCAAGAGATTAAGTTTCAGAATTTCAAAGAACAGAACTATACCAGAGAAAATGGCTTGAACAATTAGATAGGTAAGTTTTCTATCAAGTGGCCATATTAACCAAACCAGGGCACTTTTTAGAAAAAGAAAGTGTACTGTTATTAATTATGACAGGACAACAGATTTAAAACAGATTTGTTCCAGGAAGAAGCAGAAAAGATGGCCACTCTTGAAAATGCCTACCAGATAATTTTTTTTTTCAGTTCCAAGAGACATTTGTACTGTTCTTGGGAGGCCAAAATATGCAGTAAGTCAACTCCTTTTGGGTATGCTATTTCTGATCATGGCAGGATAACAGGAACTAGGGCTAAGACCTGAAAGACACAGAATACACTGTTTGTCCAATAAACAAATGCAGGAACTGATGGCACTCTCACGCGCCCAAGGGCTGAAAGGACACGGAAGCGCTGTCTAGCAGACGGGCCGTGCTTTCCAGAGCCAGTTTCCAATTCAGTCACTAAAGACACAGCTGCTAGCCTAATGTACTCTGCATGCCTTAAATCCAGGGAGAAAGTTAGTAAGAACCTTTGATGGGAATCAAAATCTACAAGATCAACAAATTTCTGATGTGACCTGTAATTTAGAAGACACAGATTTCTTCTAATATAGTATCAATAAGTAAATTTTAAGAAGCTGAAAATCAATCTGTACATTTGAAAATAAGAGGATAAGTTAATATAATGATTTTTTTCAAGACTTTATTTATTTTTAGAGAGGAAGGGAGGGAGAAAGAGAGGGAGAGAAACATCAGTGTGTGGTTGCCTCTCACACATCCCCTGATGGGGACCTGGCCCACAACCCAGGCATGTGCCCTGAGTGGGAATCAAAGAGGAGACCCTGTGGTTCGCAGGCTGGTGCTAAATCCACTGAGCCACACCAGCCAGGGTGAAATGATGATTTCTTATGTGCATTTATTTGCCCATGTTTTCTATTCTCCAACTCCGCTCCGCTCTAATCTGTGAGACTGAGGCTGGCACTCTACATGTCCCAGACCCCAAGCTGAGTGGCTCCCTGTTTGCTTCTGCAAATGGGAAGTCCTCGAAAGGCTGAAAGAGGAGAGGAGAAGAGAGAAAAGGGGCTTCCTTCCTGTTTTCCTATTTCTGTCAGCATCACTCCAGCAGCAGCTGGATTTCCAGTTACACACACTTACCCACAGATATGCTTGCAGATGTGTATAATAACGCATGTTAAAAAGTATTCACTGCAGCATCATAGGTACAAATGGGGACTGGTGCCACCCCACATGCCCATCAGAGAGGGTCAGCTGATTTAACACAAACAAGGCAGTGATGGAGGGGTGGAGTAACAAACCAAGGATACGGTCACACGGAAACCAAACGGCAACTGGCGGACGTCTTCATCAGCAAGTACGCAAATGTAAATATGTTAAACTCTTCAATTAAAGGCAGAGACGGACAGAATGGATAACAACACATGATGCAACCACATGATGTCTATAAGACGCTCATTTTAGATCCAAATAAATACACAAATAAATTGAAAGTGAAAGGGTCAGAACAGATATGACACACTAACAGTAACCAAGGACAGCTGTACTGGCTACGCTGACATCAAACAAAAGAGATTTCAAGACAGAAAATTACATGGGACAAAGGAAAACCTTATAGAATGATAAAAAGAGTCAATTCATCAAGAAGACATAACAATTATGGATATGTATACACATCCAACAATATAAAGCAAAAACTAATGGAATTGAGGGAAAAAAATGGAAAATTCTACAATAATAGCTGATCAGTACCTCCTTTCAATAATGGATAGAATGACTGGACAGAATTATCAACAAGGAAACAAAAGTTAGCACTATACCAACTTAACCTAACACATATTCAGAACATTCCATCCAATAACAGCAAAAAACACATTTTTCTCAAGTGCAAGTGGAATACTGAAGGACAGATCATATACAGGGTGGGACAAAGTAGGTTTACAGTTGTTTTATGGAAAATAATACAATTACTAATAAATAATAATACAAGAATAAACTATATTGTGTATTCATAACTGTAAACCTACTTTTGCCTGACCCAGTATCAGGCCATAAAACAAGTCTCAATTGATATTTTAAAAAACTGAAATCACTCAAAGTATCTTCTCTGACCATAGTGGAATGAAACCAGAAATCAACAGCAAAAGGAAATCTGGATTTCACAAATCTGTTGAAATTAAACAACATGCTTAAAAAAAAACCCCAATGGGTAAAGAAAAAATTACAAGGTAAATTAGAAAATATTTAGAGATGAATGAAAATAAAAACAATGCATCAAAATGTATGAAATGCAACAAAAGCAATGCAAAGAGGGAATTTATAGTTGTTAATGTGTACACTGAAAAAGAAGAAAGATTTTAAATTAATAACCTAACCTTTCATCTGAACAAGAAACTAGATGAACAAGAGCAAGTTAAATCCAAGATAGGCAGAAGAAAATAATAAGGTTTAGAGCAAATGGAAGTGAAATAGAGAATAAAACAGAATCAACAAAACCAAAAGTTGGTTATTTGAAAAGATCAACGAAACTGATAAATCTTTAGCTTGACTGACCCCAAAAAAGATGTCAAAAGCACTAAAATAAGGAACAAAAAGGAGGCCATTCCTACCAATCTTATAGAAATAAAAAGAATTATAAGAAAATACTATGAGCAATTGTATGCCAATAAATCAGATCCTAGGTGAAATGGACAAATTCTTAAAAACACATAAACCACCAAAATGGATTTAAGAAACGGAAAATCTGAATAGACTTATAACAAGTAAAGAGACTGAGTAATAAAAAATTTCTAAACCAAAAACCTCAGGACCAGAGACGGCTTTACTGTTGAGTTCTATAAACATTAAAATTAACACCACCCTTCATAAATGCTCCCAAAAACGGAAGAGGAAGAAACCTTTCCTAACTCATTCTGTGAGGCCCGTATCAGCCTGATAACAGAGTCAAAGACATCACAGACCAGTGTTCCTCCTGACTGCAGGTGCAAGCAGTCCTCAGTAAAACACCAGCAATTCGAATACAGCAGTGCCTCAAACGGATTACACACCACGACCAAGTGGGCTTTGTCCCAGATATGCAAAGGTGGTTCAACAATCAAGTATCAATCAATATAATATACCATGTAATAGAATAATGGAAAAAATGTTATAACATCTGGATGGATGCAGGAAAAAAGCGTATGACAAATTCTAATGCCCTTTCATGATTAAAACACACACACAAAGTAGGAACAGAAGGGAACTCCCTCAACCAGATAAAGGGCCTCTATGAAAAACTCACAGCTATCACATCATACTTAGCAATGAAAGACTCGTTTCCCGGATAACTGGAGTAGGACTAGAATGTCTCTTCTTGCCAAGCAAAAGTCATCCTGATTGGAAAGGAAGAAGTGAAACTATCTCTGCTCAAAAATGGCATAATCTTATATACAGAAAACCCTAAAGAAGCCACATAAAAAATGTTCAGAGCTAATAAATTAGTGCCGCAAAATTATAGAATATAAGTATAAGACCAACACACTAAAATTGGTTGTACTTCTACACACATACAATGAACAACCCAAAACATAAAGATAATTCCACTTACATTAGCATCAAAAAGAATAAAATACTTGGCAATAAATTTAACCAAAGAAGAACAAGACATATACTGAAAACTGCAATAATTGTTATAAGAAAAATTTTAAAAGACGTAAATTGATATTCCATGGTCATGAACTGTGAAGATGGCAATCCATCTCATATTCATAAGACAGAAATAATTTTCAAATCAATCTACAGATATGAAGCAATTTCTATCAAAACCCAACTGCTTTTTTTTACAGAAATGGACAAGTTCATCTTAAAATTCATAGGGAGTTGCAAGGGACCTAAATAATAAAACAATCTTGAAAAAGAACAAAGACTCACACTTCCTATGACTACAAAGCAATAGTTATCAAAAACAGTGTGGGTCTGGCATAAGGACAGCCATCACAGGGCAACAACACTACTGAGCATCCAGAAATGAAGCAATACACTTGCAGTCAACTGATTTCCAACAAGGTGCCAAGTCCATTCAAAGGAGGAAAGTGTTTTTCAAAGAGCAGTCTTTCAAACACACAGTGTTGGGAGAACTGGATATCCACTTGGAAAGGATACATTTGGACCCCTACCTCACAACACATACAAAATTTAATTTAAAACAGGTCAAAGACATACATATAAGAGCTGAACCAGTAAAACTCTTAGGAGGAAACACAGGGAGAAATTCCTCATCATTTTGGATTAGACAACAGTTTCTTAAATATGACACCAAAAGTAAGAACAACAAAGTTTAAAAATAGATAAAAACTTCCTCGAAATTAAAACCTTCTGTGTATGAAAGGACACTATCGAGAAAGTGGAAGGACAACCTGCAGAATTGGAAACCATACATCTGATAAAGGTCTAGTATCCAGAATATACAAAGAACTCTTACAACTCAGCAACAGTAAAACAATCCAATTAACACACATTTCTCTAAATGTCTGTTCTAAAGAACATATACAACTGGCTAGTAAGCACATGAAAAGATCCTCAATGTCCTTAGTCACTAGGGAAATGCAAATCAAAACCACAATAAGGATGATACCACCTCATACCCACTAGGATGGCTATAATAGTAACCTTAAAAAAAAAGGCAGAGGAGGAAGGAATAACAAGGTGTTGGCTGGGATGTGGAGAAGCTGAAACCCTCACACACTGCTAGTATGATGGTAAAATGAAGCAGCCGCTGTGTAAACGGTTCAGGAGTTCCTTGAAACTTAAACAGAGAAATCCACATGACCCAGCATTTCTACTCCTAGGTATACGCCACCCAAGAGCACTGAAGACGTAAGTTCACACAAAAACCTGCACATGAACGTCACAGCAGCATCATTCGTAACAGCCAAAAAGTGACAACCCAAATGTCCACCAGCTGATGAATGGGTAAACACAACGTGGCCTATTCACACAGCGAAACATTATTCCGCCACAAAAAGGAGAGACTTATTGATACATGCTACAGCATGAATGGACCTTGAAAACACTTATGCCAAGTAAAAGAAGTCAGACATGAAAGGCCACATGCTGTATTGCATGATTGCATTTTTATGAAATGCCCAGAATAGGCAAATTCATAGACACAGAAAGCAGATTACTGGTTTCCAGGGACGGAGTTAGGGGAATGGAGAATGACCTCTTGCTGGATATTGGGCTTCTTTTTGGAGTGATGAAAATGCTCTGGAGTTATAGGGTGGGGATGACTGTACATCACTAGAAATGTACTAGAAGCCACTCAATTACACATGATGAATTTTTATCTCAATTAAAAACAAAGAACGAGGCAGCTCCATATACATGGAAGCTCTCCAAGATATATTATTGAGTGAAAAAAAACAAGAAATAGAACTGTGTATAATATGCTCCCCCTTTAAAAAGGGGGGTTAGAGGGAGAATATAAAAGCACTTTCACCGAACATACGTTCACGAATGTATACAAGAAATTGTTACCAGTGCACTGTCTCTGGGAAAGAGAACTTGAGGCCAAGGGGCAGGTAGGTGTGAAGGGAATTCTTTTCCAAAATAAGTCATCTTGTATGGTTTACATGCTGTACCATGTACTGCCTTTCCCCACAAAAACAAATTAACCTTTAAAAAGAGTGAATATTTAAATAAAGTAGTTGCAGAATGAGAAGATGCTCCTGGAAGGCTGCTGATCCGTGCTGTGCTGGCGGGTAACACGGGGAATGGGAGTCGGCACGTGTTTCTCTAACTATGAGGGATATCGGAATACTTTTTCAAGAATGTAACTACGCATCTCCAAAACAGAAGCTTGGATAAGCAGCATGCTGCTTATATAACAGAAACTGAAAGGCGAGGAACATGATGACAGGCAGGGCCAAGGACAAACACTAACCAGTGAGTGGCCCTCAAGCCCCCACCTCTGCTCACTGCACCGCACATGCCCACCTAGGCCTTCCCACACCGACAGGTGCCGATGGATTGTTCCAGATTGCAGAATCCTTAAGAAGCCTTTGTAATGACTCAAGGAGAGAGAGGGAGACTGTATAAGGCACGCATGATTATAGTCCAACAGCCCGTTTCAACTCTTTCTCGACTCGGAAGGTCTTCCAACCATACTGCTGTCCTTAAACATTAAATGCACCTGTTTAACTCCTGGCTCACTAGTCTCCATGTGCATTTAGAAGTGTCAGACGAAAAGAAGTTTTATCTTTATCCATGACTACCTTCAACTTACAACACAACCCACACTCCCTCGGACTGATGATGATTCGCTGTTTCTGTCAGATCCCCACCAGATTTCCTCCCCTGGTCTTCAAATTCATTACAGAAGCTACTGGAGATTCTAGCTATAAGGGCAGACCCTTCAGAAGCAGCTGGGAGTGAGTGCCAGTCCTTCCCGCCCTGTCGTCTTAATTTCTAGAGCAGAAAAGTAACAAACCTGGGAAGCCCCATGCAACTGCAGTGTTTGCAGTCTGTGCCTTAATTTAAGGAAGTGGGCTATGCAACCTCAGACAAGGATATAAATTTAGACTGAAGTATTTCACCATCAATGCCAGCCTCCTCTGCTAAGGAACCCACACTCAGAGCGGTGCAGCATGTGTGTGTCGGGCAGGGAGAACAACTTTGAAATATATATATAAATGTGTCATCACTGAGGGAGGTGAGGCTGGCACTATTTGAGGCCAAAGAAATTTTCTTCTGGTACCACCACCATCTTAATTCTCAAAGGAGTGGTGACTACAAAAAATTTTTTAAAAATATTTTATTTATCTATTTTTAGAGAGAGGGGAAAGGAGAGAGAGGGAGAGAGAGAGAGAGAGACATCAAGGTGTGAGTTACATCTTGCCTCTCACACACCCCCAACTGGGGACCAGGCCTGCAACCCAGGCATATGTTCTGACAGGGAATTGAACCAGGGAACCTCCAGTTCATCAGCCAGCACTCAGTCCACTGAGCCACATCAATCTGGGCTGGCTACAAAAGCTTTTAGGGAAAGAAACAGTGAAATAAGGGACTTAAGTTCTCTTTCTAAGATTACTAACAGAGCAAGAAGCTGCTCTCTGTACCAGGATGTTTGCAATGATCCAATCCGGTGTCGAGGAACTGAAATCAACATTCTGTCTAAAAAGAGTTCACTAACAGAGTCATACAGGAACGAAAAACCATCTACTTACTTGCCACTACTACCTCCTCAACACCTCACTCTTCCCGGATGTGTCAATTCAGACTTTGAACTCTGAGATCAGTCACCGATCTGAAATTCTGGTGTGATGTCAGATTAATGACAATTAACAGGGAGATAATGCTCTTTTCTCTGCACTGAAGAATAAGACTGATCTATTGAAAAGTTAATCTGACTCAATGTTTCATTCCCAAAATATAATTAAAGTATTATATATAAATTTTAAGAATATTTAACAGCCTGTACCACTTCATTCTGCAAAAACGGTTGTTTTGCAAGCCGTATCTATAGACAGATTTCATCAGATAGATGTGTAAAAGATAAAAAGAGAGTGAGATTTTTCTCCCTTCTCCCAAACTCGCTTCCTCCTCTTCTCCCCACCCCCAGTCAGCTGGGAAGCAGGCCCAGATTCTTTCCGAGCTCAGTTTGGAAGTAAGGCCGCCCTTGATAAACACTCAGCCCAGGAAATGCTTTGGATCGTAGACCACTTAGAATACTTAGTTTATCCTTTCCCAAGAGGTCTTTTTCAAACTCAGTTTGATAGGCAGTTTGGCAGTTTTACATTTTCCCTAAAACCTCCTAGAACATTTCTGAGAGATAAAATCATAGCAGGCTGCAAACTACACAAGTGGTGCAGGGAAACGCCACACCCAAGGCCAACTCCCTCAGACTTCAGGGGAAAACTATTGTTCAAGTGAACGCCCCGCAGTACTTGCTCGCGTGAGAATCCGGGAGCAGGAGGGCGCAGTCTCCACTACCAGTGCCCTGTGCAGGCTCCCTTCACAGTATCACCCACTGTGGTAGCTGTTTGCTGCTGTTAGGACACGATGGCAACTACTGTAGAATGGCCTGGTTTTAGCATTTTTGAAGTGTTAGTGTCCTTGTTCCAACACCAATGAGAAGAGAGACATCAATCATACTTTTTAAATATAATTTCACATTGTTTTTCTGTGTCTTTTGAACAACCACGGGCGCTGCATTTGGGTTCTGTTCAGGATGTCCCCAGGCCCCAACAATTGTCTGTGCCAGCAAATTCTCCTCAGAATTTGATTCATGAGTTCAAAGGCTGTATAAGGAACACCACGAAATGCTCCATTTCGAAAGTGAGAACCAGCTTCATGACACTAAATACAATGTCAAGTTCTTCCACAGAGAAGGAGTGATGTTGAGGCCTCTAGACCAAACCAAATAGAAAAACAACAAAAAATTTTTAAGCTTGTGGAAGTCATCAAAATTGTATTTAATTTTTAAGTGGAATCGTAATTACTGAGTAACATTCCAGTAATATACATGTAATAAATAATAATAGGGCACAGTTTATTCTGATCTTTAGAAAATAATCAGGACGGGTGTAGATCAAGTGGAGAACAGCAACAAAAGTAAATAGGTTGGTAAGAAGTGTGGACATTTGGAGAGAACAAATACTCTTTCCTTTTTATGTTTTTATTCATCCGTGTCCTGTGCCAGTGCTATTTCCCCTCCTCCATAAACAGTCTTTTTAAAAACTATATTTATTAATTTTAGAGAGAGATGAAAGGAGGGAGAAAGAGAGGGAAAGAAACATCAGTGTTTGGTTGCCTCTCACATGGCCTCCACTGGGGATCTGGCCTGAAACCCAAGCATGTGCCCTGACTGGGAATCAAACTGGCAACTCTTTGGTTCGAAGCGCACACTCAATCCACTGAGCCACACCAGCCAGGGCTCATAAACAGTCTTTGAAGTGACTGCTTTCTGGGATGGCTGATTAGACATAAGAGCTTCTAACTGAATGACGTTTAATGAAGACCTTAATTTGGAGACAAATAAAAGAAGATTCAGGAACAATATTTCCACCAACTTAAAATAAGAAGCAAAGTAACATCACAAATCAGTTAAACTTTATTCCACTTACAAAGTACTCTGTGAAGCCTCAGGCAAGCTAGCGCCTTCCCAGATGTTGGCCAACAGCTGAGTTGCTAAGTTACTTCATTTACTCCTTGCAACAACCTTATTACACAGGTACTGTCTGAGGCTTAAAGATGAAACACGCAATCTGCCCAAGGCCACTGGTATGTGGTGGAACTGGGTCCACGGACTCCACTGTCCCCAAAATGGGGACAAGAATAGTCCTGGCCTCCTAAATTGATTGACAAAAGGAAATATGATAACTCATAAAAAGTGCTTTGTCCTAGGGAGGATCCCCCAAAACTAGAATTTATTTATTAAAAATTGTGTATTTATTCTTATATGATTGCACTTCAGTCACCTTCAGGGTACTCTCCATTTGATGCATTACACCTACAAAGATGTTTTTTCTACTGTTCAAAACAGTTTTTGAACTGGTCAGCAGTTTTGATGTCTTTTAGTGCTTCTGCCGTTTTTTGTTTTGCCTCTTCCACATCAGCAAAACATTTCTCTTTGAGGACCCTTTTCATGTGGGAAAGTGAAATGGGGTGAATAGGGAGCGTAGGGCGTGGGGATCACATGTTTTGGTCAAAAACTGCTGAACACTCAGCATGGTGTGGGCAGTTGTGCTATAAATCACCCATGATGAAATGGGCAAATACATTGAAAGAATCTTAAGAAAAAGTCACTGAAGCCAAACACAGCCTCTCACAGCAACACCAGCTGGTGCACTGATACAGGTGGGTTCCTAGAACACCCACCCAGCAGGGGAAGCCTGTACAAGGGGCCTGCCCTCCAGAAGATAATTCTGGGTTTTTTTGGATCTCCCTTCATATAGTCCCTGCTTGACAAGTAGTAAAAGCTCCAGGAATTGACAAATATCTTTATTATTACTGCCTGAAGTCACCGAGCTCCCGGGCAGCCGAACTGGAACTGAAACCCAGGTCGGTTGTGCTCTGAAATTCAGTCTGACCACAGTGTTTACCCGCGTTGTGGAGTGTGCATACCTGACCTAGTTCCCATTCACAAAGGCTGAAGGACAGAAGGGACACTCCGAAGAATCATGTCCCAACACTGAAGCTTTAAAGCTAGCAGTTAGCAGACTGTCATTCTAAAATATTTCTGCAAAGACTCCAAACGCTGGGTGTGAAGGCTGCACAGCCTTCTCAAGTGCTCCGGGGCAGAGCCGCAGGAAGAGAAGTGGCACAGGACCTTCCTCAGGACGTGCCTCCCCACCCCGGGCAATTCCCTCCTGTGTGCTTTATGGCTGACCTACTTTGCCCACAAAAAGACTTCACACAGTCCCGGATTGTAAATGGGCCCAGTGTCAAAACTAAACAAAAAAAAATCACTACACAAACACCAACGAACCAACAAGACTGGAGGAGCTGCAGCTGGGCTCCAACTAGAACTTCTAAGAAGGTCTGAAGACAGCACATTGCAATCAACCAGCAAGATACTAAAGTCAGTACTTCCCCTGAATCCCTGATGCTTTTTCTTGGGATGTCCAACCTCATTTAGTACTCAAAACACTTAACTTGCTTTATAGACACTTATTTCCTCCAATTGGAATGGTTTTTCAAGGGTCAAGTAGGGAATCTGATGTTAACTTTGTAACAATGCAGAGACAGAGTAAACCATAAATATTTAAATATTTCGTTCCTCTGGTCTTTACCCATTTCGTGATATATGCTACTTTCCAGACAACCCATACTTCGTAGTTATTCAATAAATGTTTGTTAAAAGAAACTTTGTAGACCATTTAGTCTAAACTTGGCCCCAATAAAGGAGTCCTTGTAAAGCACCCTAGAAAGGCTACCATTCATCATTTGCATAAACACAGCAACACAACACTTACCACTTTGTGAAGGGGCCTAATTTATTCCCTTATTAGAGGGTTTTCACTGTTACCGAGCTCCTTTCCAAGTAGCAGCAGTAGACACCGCAACTAACTTCTCTAAGCACTCAGCCTGAACACCCTTCCCAGCACTTGCCACGGCTAGAAACTGGCAAAGCCAGGACTGGAACCCAGGCCTCCTGAGCCCAGGCACTGAGCCACTGCCGTGCTCCATCCGCTGGCTCCTCTGCTGCTGCCCTCCGAGTACAAAAGAAACCTTCTCCACAGCAGGCTTGGAAGATGAGGATGTATCATCATCCCCCTTCCTGACAGAGAGTCTAACTAACATCTCAGCACAGCTACCCACACAGACCCCGGCCTCCCATGGAAGCCTGTACCCTATAGTCCCTCCGCCTGTGTGGCATCTCTTACTTCAGTCTGACTTTCAAAAAGGCCACGCTCTCGTTCCACTCTGTCTTTATATCGTTACCGCATGATCACTCTCCCCACCTGATCTTCCAGAGCCACTTCAAATTAGGCCTCCCCAGAGACCTCTCCGGCCACAAGGAGTGCCCTTTTCGGTCCAGCACTTTTCTTAATGAATGCTTCCCTCCCCTTGCACTGTTAATTTCCCAGGAGAGACAGCTGTGTTTCTGCAATACTCCTCTCATCTTTATGTCTGCTCTTCAGTCAATACTGGGTGGGGCTACTGTACATGGCTTCCGCACTTATCCTCCTTTGGAAATAATCTGACTAGAAAACTAATAGCAAATTCGGATGCAAAAAGTATGAACTATAAAGAATCAAGCCCAGTTAAAATAATATGCTTATTTCTTCTTTATATTTTTCAATAGTTATATATTTCTTTAAAAGAAACTAGACAGATATACTACATTTATAGAGTAACACTGGGGTAAAATGTATTTCTCTGGTATTTGTTTATTTAAAATTATTATTCTCTAACTGGGCACCTTTTTATTTAACAAGCTATCAGATTATCTGAACTGGACTCATTCGAAGCATCATGCATTTCACATGTTAATAAGAAATAGGCTACGTCAATCAGGAGAGGCTGATATGATGGGAAAACAAATGAAGTACCAGAGGTTTATTCTTTGCTCTTGTGACATATCCCACCTAAGTTGGGTCTGGGGGGGCTCGGGGGGGACCCTCTGGTCCACTTAATTGTTCAGGGATTCTGGCTGGGAGGGGCACCATCCTCTGCCACCCAGTTCAGGGGGTCCCCGCAGCAGAGCTGCAAGCTCTTACTGCTTCAGCCCCAGAATGGGACAAATCACTTCCTCTCACAGTTCACTAGCCAGAACCAGGCACATAGTCCCACCTAACTCGAAGGCAGCTGGGAAATGGGACACTCACTGAGCAGTGATGTTTCTGCCACAAAGGTAGCTCTGGAGATACAAAAATGGAGCAACCCCTGATTGTGTGAAAATGTCAAGTGCACAACAGGGCATACACCACGCTATCACCTGTGCGAGAGAAGGGGGAAAGGCACCAGAAAGTCTCTGGAAGCAGGCTGGCTGACAAGGGACCGGGCCGGGGGGGACGACGGACCACTTATTTTTAATGGATATCCTTTCACATCACATGCATGCATTATCTATTTTTAAACTCTAAAATAATTTTTAGACTGTGATATACATATTTCAAATGAATGAATTGGGTTTTTTAAATAAAGTTCTATCTATTCTAATAAAAGAAACACCAAATCCTTGACTCATCCTGCCTGAAATTAAACACCTGGTGTAACAGTGACATAATCACATCCTTTTGTAAACCCCGCTGAGAGACCCTGAACTGGCTTCTGTCTATTCTAAATAGAAACATCACTACTAAGCAAATAATGAGAAAAGTACTTAAGTTGAGAAACTGACTCCTTTTGGAAATTATTTTCCTTTTATTTCAATTTAGCAACCATTTTCTAAGGTAAAACTCCTTTCTTAAAAGTGTATTTTTTGCATTAAGCTGAACCCTATACAAATCTCAGCAAACAAACCCTCCTAGGTTTTCAAAAAGAAACACAATACCGCTGTTTCCAAATGCATTAAAATATGGAATGCACTGAAAAATGGTCTTCTCCAAAATCATAATCAACACCCTCAAATAACAGCGAAATACTTCGTGTGCCAGATGTGCTGGGGACAGACTTTGGGGCTCCTGGCGAGATCACCCAGCTGCATATCTGCTCCATTCGTGCGGCTGTCTCAAACAACAGCAGAATCCCACTGACATTCAGCTTACAAAGTAAGCCATAAATTATGCAATAAGTAAACAAGCCAAGTCTCTAAAAGAGTTCCATGATTCATTTCAATTTTTACATAAAAAAACAGGACTAAAAAAAGAAAACCCAGGCTCATATCAACCCATTCACAACATTCTAAATACCAGGCTCCAAGAGAAATAGCATTTTATCAAGGTTATGTGATATCCTTATAGGTTTTATTTCTAAACTTACGCTAAGCATATTACATAGGTTTACTACACCAAGTTGGTACATAAATAGCCTATGACTATGTCTCAAGCACAATATACTGTCCACATTTATATTTTAGTGGAAAATCAACTACCATGCATTGCTTTCAAATATCAGCATTATGCTTTCTAAACTCAATGTGTTTGGGTGTACGAAAAGCGTTTTCTTTATCAGGCTTTCTGCCAACAACTTAGGCTCTTCTGAAAGGTTACAGACACTATCATTTAACCTGTCTTTAGCTTCCAAATGAGTTTATTCAACCAATATTAATCATTCCAAAAATGTATCTCAATCTTTCCCATCCATCACTGCAGTAAAACAAATAACAGAAGTTGCCGAGCCCATGGGGGTCCTGTATAACCCATTATTAAACCTATCGGGTGGCCAAAAGCTCCATTTAGCTGTTTTCTGTAAAATAAAAGACACATTTTTTTCATTTTCACCAATTACTTTATTGATTTGGATATTTTGAGTATGTCAGCTATCCCGCACTATTGGCTTCTAGTGGGTAGAGGCCAAGGGTGCTGCTAAACATCTTCCAGTGCGTAAGACAGCCCCACAGCAAAGGGTTATTTAGCTGAAATGCCAATAGTACCAAGAAACTCCTCAAACCATTTCTGAAATGTTTGATCAGTCACAGCACCTTCTTCATACACTGCACGAATCTTTTTTGTGTGTTTCAGTTGTGTTTTTACCTTTCTTGAAATAATAAAGCATAATACACTGAAAATGTTGCCTATCTTCTTCCATCTTCAATATTAAAATGGCTGCACATAATTCACCAATTTTGATTTTTTAAAAAATGCATACTGATATGACAGCTGTCACAATACAGTCTAACAAAATTGTTTTGAATGAAGTTAAAGACAACTACTAGAGCCATTGTAGGGAACAAACAAACTTTTTGGCCAACCCAATATATGGTGAATCATTAATTATTACATTGTCAATATTGCAACACATGAGACTAAATCCAATGTGAGTTTAGGAAAAAAACAAAAATGAAAAGAAACTTTACATCGTGTTATGTGTAAACTGAAGACAGATGGCATTAATTTGTGGGTATGCAAACCATTTTCAGGACTTTCAAGTCACAGACAGCCATAATACCATACATCACTGATTCTAAGATACTTTATAAAAAAATTTTAACATCTCTGAAATCTTCATTTGAATCATACGTTACACCATAATTACTGGTGTTTCTTTTTAGCAGTACATAAAACAATGGTGTGGCTTTAAATTGAAGTCGACTTAGAGTCCCTGAAATACGACAATGTTAACATCAGCTAACAAGGACTAGACACTGATGGTGCCCAACACTACATGTGGGTTATTTCATTTAATACCCATAACACTCTGAAGTGACTCTATTTATTCCCGATTTTATAGTAAAGAAGACTGAGGGATGAGGCCACTTGTCTAAAGGCCCAGTCTGGCTCCAGCCCAGTGCTTACCACCCCACCTCGAGGACTCCAGGGAAGGAAGAGCTTTGGGGTCTGAGACAGCCAATCGTTCCTTGAAGCATGGGTTTGAAGCTCAGCCAAGCATTCTCTAAGCACATTTTTATACATATAGGAGTGGAAATACAGAGCTCCAAATATCAAGAACAGATATAATTTAAAATCTTTATTAAAGGGAAGAGTTGGTAATCATCTATCTAATAAACAATTATACTCTTGCTTAAATCCAAACTTTTCTTCTGTACAACCTGAATTCAATTCACAAACATGTAACATGCAGTTTTCTTTCTTAAAATACCCTATTATCTCTAGAGAAATGATGTAAGAATGTATTCCTACAATCTGAATTCTTATTTAAATCTCAGTATTGAAATAACCCCAAATAAAACAACACTCTACAACAGCCCAGACATTCTATAATACAGATTGACAGTGCAATTTGTTGGGGTGAGTTTACATATAAAACTACCATTCCTAACTTTTGGCAAAAAATGTTTGGCACTCTTACAAAAAATACATCTTTTGCTTCACACTACTGTAAAGAAGGCATACTTCCTTTTCAGGTCGTTAAATGGCAGCTTTACCATCCTAACACTCAGCACACACAGAGCTATCATTATACTTTAAAAAAATCAAACAGTATTGTCTACCTATTTGGTAGTTGCCTTCCTAGCACCCATATTTCCTGTCCCCACAAAGGCCCCAATCCCGTGTGTTGGGTGGGCCTGACACCATGCTAGATCCCAAGATGGACCCTAACTGTCCACCCAGCACATCCCATCACCCTAGTCACAGTGGCTGGTTCAGAGACGCACGAGTGACCCAAGTTAGGTCAGTCAGACAAGAAGCTCCAACTCCAGGACTTCTACTGCAGGAATAAGCTGGTTAAAGCTGGACGCAAACAGCCATGGGAGCTGTTTGCTGGCGACCTTTTGAACACAAGGGAAAGAGCCAGAACAGCTCTGCAGTCACAGCTCTGCAAGATGAAGGGACATCCAGTTCTTGGCCACGCCACTGAAACTACTTTTGGATTTTCAGTTAATTTATTGAATACAATTCTTTTTATTGAGCCAATTTAAGCTAGGTATTCTGGTCATTACACCCCAAAGCATCCTGTTTTAAAAAAACTAATACAAAAAATCTGTACTGGGAAATGTGGTGCTGTAAACACAACATGGAAGGGAACATGAAATCTTCTGAAGAACAGGGTAGGGCAGTATTCAATGACCGCCCTACTGACCCAGCTGGTCACGCAGTGACGAAGAAAGAGACCATCCGATTGCAGCCTGGTGTTTCCACCAAGACGACAAGGAACACTAAAGGGACTTTTAGGGAAGACGCAAGATAAGGAAAGGTTCTGGCTACTTCTCAAAGTATTTAGTGAGGACTTGTAAGGGGAGAGAGAAAGGGGGAGAAAATACGCCTTTGCTGAAAGAGGCCGCTTTCGGCTACAAACTGCAATTGAAAGAGATGTGCAGACAGAGAACTGGCTGATTATACAAGAGGAAGGGAGGTGGTAGCCTGGGCAGGGGTAAGACTGTGGGGTAGGGTAGACAAAAGACTCCTGACCTCCAGACATCTGGAGGTCAAATACTCTTGGTTAGGTATTCTTATCCTAAGCATGGGAAAGGTCATTCAAGATGCAACTGCCAACCAAAGGCTGTGAATATGGGCCAAATTCTAGACTTAGGAACTTCTCGGGCTTTGCTTCAAGCCCCTGGATTGCCCAGAAGCCAAGGAGACTAGGTTTTGGGTGTCAAAGAGACCCCAAGTCTGGTGACAGCCAGTGATTACCCAGTCCCCAGACCTAACTCCCAATGCAGCCAAAAAAAGAATGGCCTCCTAAAACAATGCTGCCTCCAGGAGGGGAACCCTCCATTGGGACAAGGGAGAGGGCGACATACAAGAGGCCAGAGGCAAAGGGGACAGGATTACAGAGGCAATTTGGTTTGATGCTGAGTAGGAAGCCACTGGAGGACTTGAAGAAGGGAATGAAGTGATCTGACTTATGCTTTGAAAAGATTTTGAGATGCCAACAGATTAGTCATTGCCAGGGGTCCCAAGGATGAGGGAGGGGTGGGTGTGGCTATAAAGGGAGAGCACAAAGGAGCTTTGTGGTAGCAGTACAATTGTTGATTGTGGTGGTTACACAAATACATATGTGATAAAACCACACAGCACTCACCACACAGACACACACACGTAGAGCACGTGCAACTCATGAAATCTGGGTAAGCACTGTGAATTTCACGGATGTGGACAGTCAAGTCCCTGGTCTGGATGTGAAACTGTAGTCACGCAGGATGTCAGCATGCGGGAGGCTAAGTGAAGGGCAAGGAAAGGGCCTCCCTGCACCTGTCTTCGCAACTTCCTGTGAATCTACGATTACTTCAAAATTGAAAGTTAAAAACATATTGCATATTTGAAAGTTGCTGAACTACATCTTAAAAGTTCTCATCACAAGAAAAACAAATGTCCTATAACTGTAAGGTGACTGGTGTTAACTACACTTATTGTGGTGATCATTTCACAGTGGTTACAAATACTGAATTATGTTGTACATCTGAAACTAATATATGTTATATGTCCATTATTCCTCAAGTTTTAAAATAAATTTTTAAAACTAAAAGCATAACTAATAACTAATTACAATAATAAAAGATTAAATAGGTAAAACTCACATGGTGATTGTATGAAAAATATGTATCTAATTCTTTTTGGACCAGATATATTGAATTTAGGTTTATAATACAGTAGTCTATATAACTCTCTGTTCATATCATTTTAGTCCAGTACTAGTTATTTGAAAAGAAAACCAGTCTGAATCTACACAGGAGATCTCAGGAAAAAACCTAGTATGTAGATAAACTATTACACAAGTAATAGATTAGAAACTATTCACCAAAACAAGTTATTTGAGTTTTGACTAAAATTCTTTTTTAACCATACATTACATCCACATGCAGGCTAGATTCGTAAATATATAAACATACGTGCTAGTGGCTGGGAGGTGGGGGGTTGCTGGCAAGCTGAATTTCAACAAGCCTGCTGGGTGACTCTGACACACGCCAGACACACGCCAGACACACGCCAGCACAGGTCATTCTCGTCAACAGGGCAATCAGTATCATCTGCATGAGTGTGAAATGGTGTCTTGGGAGAGAAAAAGCCTTAGGTATTTACTGTTTACACCAAAGCTATACCCTACTTAAAAAAGAAAAAAAAAAGTTGCACCGGCTGAGTAGCTCAGTTGGTTAGAGTGTCATCCCCATACGCCAAGGTTGCAGGTTCAATCCCAGGTCAGGGCACATACAAGAATCAACCAATGAATGCATCAACAAGTAGGACAACAAACTGATATTTCTCTCTCTCTCTCCCCCCTTCCACACTCTAAAATCAATTTAAAAACTTTTTTAAGTTAAAAATAAAAGATGTCTAAGGTTGCCATTTAAGGTATGGCTTGGAGAAAAGTGAAAGTTGTGCATCGGCACAGCCTCTTTGGTAAAGCGTTTGACGGCTTTATTAAAGTTGAACACCTAGGAGGCCCCAGCACTTCCATTCCTAGGTACACACGCAATGGAAATGCATACACAGCCTCACCAAAAGACACACATGAATGTTTACAGCAATAATGGTCATAATAGCTTGAACCAGAAATTACCCAATTGCCCATGACCCGGTAAAGGGATAAATATGGTGTATTCATGTAATAGAATACTATTTTGTAAAATGGATGAATGATATACAACCAAACACAATGATATGGGTCAATCTCATGAATATAATGTTGAGCAAAGGAAGCCAGTTCACAAAAGAATGCATACTGTATGACTCCACTAACATGAAATTCAAAAACAGGCTGTCATAAATCAGCACAGTGACTACCTGTGGGGGTGGGGAGTAGAAACTGGGAAGGGAGCTTGTAGGGTATTTTGGGAACTAGTAACATTCTATTTCTTGATACAGATGGGCTTTTCCAGCACTACTGACATCTTGGACTGGACAACTCTCTGTTGTGGGGTCTGTTCTATGCGCTGCAGGATGTTTAGCAGCACCCCTGGTTTCTACCCACTAGGTGCCAGTAGCACCCACAAAGTTGTAATGATGAAAAATGTCTCCATATGTTGCCAAATGTCTCTTGGGAGTCGAAATTGCTCCCAGGTGAGAGCCACTGACGTAAGTTACAGTTACACAGATACATTCAGTTTATAAAATGTCACCAGCAAACTGTGTACCACTCTTATCTGTATGGATGGATATTTCAATACACAGAAGCAGAAAACCATTCAGGAGATAACTGTTGCAGGCACCCAAGTGAGAGGTGACGCTGCCTAGGACCAGGGTGACAGTAGTGGAGACGAGAGAAGTAAAAAGATTCAGGATATGAGGTAAGAGCTGACAACCACTAGAGAGCAAGACAGAAGAGAACCAAGGAGGAACCCAAGTTCCTTGTCTGAGCAACTGACTGGCTGATGACATCACTTATTAAAAGCATCGTGGGGGATGGTTATGGGAGACAATAAAATCATGAGTTATCCCGAGGCAACAGATGTGCTGTTCCTTACAGGAGGATGGAACATGTCCTCCGGACTTATAAAGACTACAATCTACTTCCCATTCTCAACTCTTTCAAATAGTATTTTTTTAATGTGGTCCTCTGACCTCTCTCCACCGCTGTACGCAAGTACACTTGTCACTAGCCACCCCTAAATCGTCAGATCATGAGGTGCTCTGTGCTGCCCTGACAGGACAACTAGCCACCCTCAGCACCACCCCTGTCATGGAGCTCCAGGCCATGCGGGCACAGAAGCAGGGCGGAGGAGCCGCACCAGCCAGGGACAAGAGCAACGTTAGCAAGTCACCTTCCATCCCCGCTGTAGGGTCCACCAAAAGGAGGACTTTTATAATCAATCTTTTTACATCTCTGAAATAAGAAATAAATAATACTGTAGTGAAATGGTTTGGGTTGCAAGCAGCATTTAAAGAAAAAAAGGCAAGAAGCATCTGTCCAAGCAAGAGATGATTACAACTGAACTAGAATGGGGGTAGTGGACAAGAAGAGAAGACACAGCCCTGATAAACTGTGGTGGCAGAAATGACAGGACTTGAGAACAAATTAGATACGAATGACAATGAGTCTTGATTTTTAGTTGAGCAACTGGGTAGACCTGATGAAATGTGGAAGACAAGGGAGATTTCTGGGGAGTGGAATCAAGAAGACTGCCTTGGACATGTGAAGTTTAAGGTGCCTACTAACACGTTTAGGGGAGGGCAGCAATGTCACCTTTCCAACCCTGTGTGATTACGGAGGGGAGAAGCGACCTTGTCTCAGAAAAGCTCACCTAATTTAATGAGTGTGAACTAGCCTCACTAAAGCCTACCAAAGTCCCTTGAGTAAACATGAGCCTTCTCCTGCCCGTGACTGTCGATTTCTTGTAAAGCATGTGAATTTATTAGAGCTGGGTTAAGTGTACTTCTGAGCATTTTTTTAAAAATCCGAACATGAAATGGTTATCCATTTAGGACAAGAGAAACTATCCTTTTCTCTCCTGTAAAATGTGCTCTTAAATAAGAAAACTGCATGCTAACATACTTTTTTTTTAACCTAGAAATAAAAACACATGGAAAAAAAAACCCAAAACTTTTTAGGTCTTGGCTTGAGATTTTGGCTCAAATGATGAACTGTATAGGAGAACTCTTCGGGAACTATGAAACAATATAAGATTTCAGGTGTTAATAATACTGACCTGTATAAACAGGCAACAAGCAATTCTCAAATCTATAATTTGTAGGTAATAACATGTAGAAATACAATCCAGTAAAATTTATCCCATGATCTAGTATGAAAAAAAGGCAATAAATTACCTAGTTACTTTTTCTTTTATAGAAAAAGCAAGAGATAACGCCAAATGACATTCCAAATAAAAGATATAAATCAGCACTATTATTCAGAATTAAGACCCCAGTCTTTCAAAGGCCTCACCATAGAGAGCAGGTCCAAGGAAGACCAGATTTCTGAATCTGAAAAGAATCATTTAGGCTTACTTTAATACCATGCTGGAACAATTTTTTTTTTTTGAGTTGGGGTAGGGGAATTTCAGTATTAGAATGAACATATGCTCTAGGAAAATAAGTTTGTTCAGACCTACAGAGTATGCAAAGTATTTTATTCTCTAGAACCCAGGAATCTTCCTGGTAAGGAAATATGCGTAAGCACATGGGTACTGGATACCCTTAGAAAGTATTTTAGATCTGAGAAGTACATTGGCACAATTATTTTGAATTTTCAGAGCACCTGCTGTTGAAAACAATTACTAGTGGCTACAAATGCACTAGTTGTTCTAAAAACTCTTAAGAGCTGTAGAGTCCTTCTTTGTTAACATTTTTAATTGTTGAAAAGAAATATATGTTCAAGAAGGGGAAGAAGAGAGGTTAAACAGTACAAAAGGAACACGGGGAAAAGACTCTCTCACCTGGATGCCCAGGCTCCGGAGGAAATCACAATCAATATTTTCAAGAGTATCCTTGCAGTGGTACAAATGCACCTATAAATCCACTTTCATTTTTGTTTTGTTTTACTATTCAAACAGCATGTACAATATCTACTCTTCTGAATCATGTTTTCCTCCACTCAATAATATATCTTGGAGAATGTTCCATATCAGAATATAAAGCACTATTTTATTCTTTTAACAACTGCACATCCCTGGGGATATCCCATAATTTATTTAACTAGTTCTCTACTTATGCACATGTAGGTTGTGTTTAGTCTAATTTCAAACAATGCCGCAATAATACTGCACATAAAACTGCACATATGCGTGAATATATCTGTAAGAAAAACTCCTAGAGGCAGGACAGTTAAATCACAGGGTACGGACATTTGTCATCTGATGTCCATATTCTATTGTATCAATTTACATCTCAACTACCCATGTAAGAAAGTTTTTGCTTTTCTACACCTTTGCCATAATAACATATTTTTGAACTCTTTGGTCTCTGCCAATCAGCTAAATGAGAACTGTTTCACCTTTAGTTTTAATTTGTACTTTGTTCAGTATGAATAGGACTCAGTCTTTTCATATATTTGAAATCTATTTTCATCCTTTTCTGTGAATTGTCCATATTCTTTGCCAAGTAGATTACTGGTCTTTTATGATTTTGTTTCTTCTTTTTTTTAAGATTTTATTTATTTTTCGAGAGAGAGGAAGGGAAAGAGAGGGAAAGAAACATCAGTGTGTGGTTGCCTCTCACGCCCTGCCCTACTGGGGACCTGATCCACACCCAGGCATGTGCCCTGACTGAGAATTGAACCAGCGACCCTTTGCTTTGCAGGCCTGCACTCAATCCACTGAGCCACACCAGCCAGGGCCTTTTACTGACTTTGAAAGCTCTTTATGAATATTAAGGAAGCTAGACTTTCATTTTCATACAGATTGCAAGTTGTTTTTCCTAGTTTGCTTTTGCATATCAATTTTTATCCATTTTATTTTTCCATGGAGAAATTTTCTATCCAAACACTTGATGAAAGGTTTTTCTCTCACTCTTTTGCTTATAATTGTTTTTCAGCTGATTCTTTTGGATTCAAGAAATAAAATTGTATCTCCTGCAAATAACAGCAATGTTGCTTCCTGCTTTCTTATGTCTTCCTCTAGTTAATAAGGACTGTAATCGTTTACTCCCCTGTATTGTTCCTGATTTGAATGGAAAGGCTTCCAAGATCTCATACTCGAAGATGATGCTGGCTTTGGCTTGTAACACAATCCCTCTAAGGGACTTTCTGAATGCACAGAGAATATAACAACTTGTTCTGGAGTATCATTTTTCCATGTTTGTCAACAGGTTCCATGGCTTTTCTTCAGTGTCAATGTGCATCATTACCTTTAGCATTTGCATGATGGTTTAAGAATAGGAAGTAACAGGAATCTAGGACTCTGTATTCACATTGTGTCACTCTATAAATAATTCATAACTCATCAAAACTAATTAATCTCAAGCCCTTGTACAATATAAAAAGGCAGATATCTTGCATGACAGATAGAAAAACTGAGCCATGAAAAGATTATAATTCCACTCACCCCCTCTCTTCATTGTGGTACTTTTATGAGTTCGAAGTATATAGACCTTCTGATTCCCAATCCAGTGTTTACGCCACAAGAAAGCACTGCAGCCTTTAGAGAATTTAGCAGATGCCCAACATACGAAGAAGAAAGCAGGCTGCCAACTACAACCCTCAGCTTCACAACGTTCTCTTCCAGGCTCCTGAAAGCAATCTCCAAGTTGGACTCAGGAGCTTCAAACACCTGAAATGCATCATCCAGCAGCCAGCACAATAGGTTCGTACTCAGTGATACATGATGTTGCCGACACTTCTCAGCCAATTAGAATTCCTTTCAGCTGCAATGGAGGTGAACACAGCTGGAATTGCAGACTGGGGTGCAACTCCAGCCGCACTGATTGTCCATTATTTAAGCCTTGTTTTAAAACAATAAAAGGATTTTCCTCCTTTAATCCAGAAATATGGAAACAATGTTCCACTTAGCTTAAATATCTAAATTCAGTTAAATTGCATCTGTAGACACAACAGTAATTCCAACACTTTAAAAAGATTTGCCTGATCTACACGGGTAGGAGCTTTTGTTTTTTTCTAACATACCTCTGCAGCTCTCCTCTGACTATACTGGCCTTGGGGACCAGCCAGCTAGAGTCAGAGTGCCGTGGACAGCAGGCGCCTTAAGTTCGGGGCTTTCTCTCAATAAAATGCACAAGTCAACTAGTAATTTCAGTTGTTCAGTGACCAAAACAACCCACATATTTTTAATTCTCTATCTGTTAAAATGGTTGAAATTACAAAAACTTGATCCAAATAAGAATCCTAAAAGTTAGGATTTCTCAACTAGAAAATATGAAATTATTGTATCCATTTCAGAAGGCTTTTTGAACGTCCCTCTCAGTCTGGCACTCGCTCAAATGCACGATTCAGCTGTTTAACTTTTACCCAGTGCCTGCAGACGCGTTACACAACAGCCAGTCCAGGTGACTGGCTCATCAAGCTGATGTTGAAATACCATGGGTCAGCCTTTCTTCCTTTCTTAAATTTGTGATGAAACACTCCTTCGCCAGTGACTCAGCCCCCCAGCACCTCCCTGGTTCACACAATGTCCCACACTAGAGCCTGACAGCGCGGTCAAAAAGAGAGAATGAAAATGTGCAGAAGAGAGGGAAGAGCCCCAAGTCCAGACACTGCTGTCATGGGTGCAAAAGAGAAGTTCTGGTCTCTCACAAATAAACCTGAAGTCACGAGTTCTGCTCTGGTGGGTCACAACTACCATATCAGTGCAGAGAGAAATAAAGTACATGAAATATTTCACTTCTCAAGTCTGCTAGTTGGGCCAAGAAAACTAAAAAGAAAAAAATGAATTAAAAAAAGGTTTTTCTAAGACAATACGAATGTGATCAAATCACAAATAAAACCAATAATTGTGCTGCATTTGGCAGAATGTGACTCATTTTAAAGTATAATTGCAATTTAAGTTTTGCAATAGAATTTGATTGAACCCACACCACATCCTTAAAGAATTCAGCTCAGAAAAGTGCCTTGAGTGTCCCTCATAAACTTCAGGCTGACCCTGAGAAAAATATACAAACTCAGGTGCAATGCAAGGCTAAACACTGCTGGTTAGAAATTACATCTTACCCAAGTTGCAAATTGTGAAAAGTTTTGCCTGCCTGGAAGAAGGGGAGTTTTTTGCTGGCACAAACTGACAAAGACAACACTCTTAACAGCTTTATCTTTCTTAAGAGAGACATAACTATTTTGAATCAATCAGGTCACCTAACTGTTATTGATTAAAGTTATTAACAACTATTTCTCTCCAAGTTGCATCATCTGGATGCCAAAACGCAAGCCAGCCTCACATCACATGTGTTACAACTTTAAAAATAGCCTCTATTCCCATATGCTATCAAGGAAGGTCTCCCTCCTCCCTCTACTTGGAGTTGGATTTTTACTCTCTTCACAACATGCAGTCACGATCCAAAAGATAAACAAAACACAAGAAGGTCAGAGGACTTCAAGGCATTAAAAAAAACATTCAGACATTTGGTATTTCAACTAACTGGTTAATATTATAATAAAATTTAATTTGTTTGAAGAGCACTGTGGAACCCGTAAAGCTCAAAATTCCATTCTTTTACCCAAAGTGGCCTAAATAACGTATCTGGGATTCATTTGTGTACCACGTAAGAACAAAGTTTTTGCAAATCCTGCTTGAATTAAAAATAAAAATGTTTCCCAAGTGTTTGATCTGCCAGCAAACTCTAAAATGTCTGTAAGATAATGCTCTTTAACAAAGATTGCTCTATTTTGAAAATATCTTGCTCCAAACCTGATACCTTTAAAAACTTTTATCCTGCTAAATTACCACAAAGACATTCATTACGATTACACTCATTTAAATATAAATACTCAAACACTTGCCCTGGCTGGTAGGGCTCAGTGGAGTGAGTGCCAGCCTGCGAACCAAAGGGTTACCGGTTCCATTCCCAGCCAGGGCACAGGCCTGGGTTGTGGGCCAGGTCCCCAGTTAGGGGCAGGCAAGAGGCAACCAACCCATCCAACCCTCCCTTCCCCCGCTCTAAAGAAATAAATAAAATAAAATAAAATAAAATACTCATTCTTCTACTGGTTAGGCCAAATTTCCAAAGCAGTTCAATTACCCAATAGTTCTCAAAAACAAAAAGCATTCCACAGGAAAAAAAATAAAGAAATCATAAATGTAATCAATACACAAAAGTAATGCTTGTCATAAACCGAACACAAATTTCTGAATATCATGACTGAGACCTAACAGAAAACATAAGCACACATGGTAATTTGGAATAAGCCAAATGAATAAGTCCTGTAAGAGGGAGAATCAAAGAATGTTTTATATGGAATTGAAATCTCATTTTATCTATGAGGAAACTGAGGCCCAGAAAGGTTACATAATTTGTTCCACATTGTGTAATTTATGGTAGATCTGACAAAATCAAGTCTCTTAATTCTAAATCCAATGTTCTACTCACCACCAAACACAACGATAGTTGTGGACCCCAAAGTTCTAAATGCTTTTATAATGCCCATGTCTTCATATTTTGCAGTGAATTACGCTCTGTGTGGTATTCACTGGTTAGAACAGCTCTCATTTCTAAAAATCATTTTTTCTAGTATCACATGTGGAAATAAACTTTGAAACCTGTAACAAAGTACACACTTTTGAAGGATGGCGAGCCAACCTGCCAGAAGTGAAGATATTTCAAACTTCCCCGGCAATCCTGGGGCCAAAACCCAGCCTGCCTTCAACAGGACGCCCAGTTCCAACGTTCTCACCTGAGCTAACATCCAACAGACAGCTAGCATCTCGGGTGTCCGCAACCCTCCCAAACCCTCACCCCTGTTCCAGGGACAGCTGCCCTCTGTTGTATCATTAGTAACACCAACAGGGGAAAAGGGGAAAGGTTTTCTGGAAAAAACAGTCACCACCGGATCCTTCAATACTAAATGATATTAAAACTCTTGAAGCATTTTTGAAACGTTTCTACATCTATAACCTCTAAATTCCTGAATCAAAAGCAATTTGGGAAGACGAACCAAGCCCTCTCTTCCACAAGGAAAAGACCCACACCCAGACCTGCCTATTACGATCAATACTTATACACCTGACACAAACATTGCAATTAAAACCTATTACTTCTAAAACATTAATGGCATTTCTACCAAAACTCACAAAATCAGTTACTTTTGCTTTTAACAAAAAACTGAAACCATTCTGATGTCAATTATAGATTACTTTGTAAATGAAAACCAAATTAAAGTTGTCAGTAAAGTTTTACAAGCATTACAAAGTCAAAAAGTGACATTTATGTAACCATAAAAATAACAATGTATATACTGAATCTACAGAATAAAAAGTGTTTCCGACCAGCCGCGCATTACAGGATCATGTTTCTCCAGGAGCAAAGGCCCCTGGAATATGCCTGCTACTTTACAAAACCAGGGTCTGGATTTGGGTCCAAATCATCATCTGATCTGGTTATATTATCTGATCATAACCGGATCTCTTCATACCTAAAAAATTCATAACATTCTTCTTGAAACAAAAAGAAACGGATCATGCAACAACTGTGACTTTCAAAGGATATTTTAGTTTGAAACAATCACCCATTGCTGTTTTCACAGATTTATCAATGATTTAAGGCTATGCATCTGCCACAAAGTGTCCAAAATGCTCACTGTCTCTCTGAAAGGGACTCTGACTTTGGAGTCCTCATCAGATGGGCCACTGAACAGAAAAATCCAGGGGAAAACCCCTTACAGGGATTAGCCTAAACTTTTTATTTCCTTTTCAGAGCTGGCAATATTTGAGTTTGGAAAGTCCCCCAACCGAACGGTATTTGCAACACTACAATCCGGCCTCAGCTATGAAGTTAAAAGGGGAGGCGGGCAGCAGCCCCTCAGGGGTGACGAGGGAGAAGCGGTACAGAGGACACAGACTAGCCCAGGACCCCTGGAGCCCGCTGGCGAGGGCCCCCCAGCAGACACCGTTCGCATCCGCACACCTCCACACCACCCACCACGTCGCAGGCCCAGAGCAGAGCTTCACGCTCACCCTCGAAGGTGGCACTACAGAGCCACCTAGGAGACACAGGATTTCATTGAAGACTACATGCGAGTGAATCAAGGAGCCTGCAGTCGTGCAGCTGTGCTGCTGCCGCCCGTGCGTGTGTGTGTGTGGGGGGGGGGCGGGGGTCAACGCCTAATCCGGGCTCAAAGGTTGGTGGGGGCGGCGCGATGGTAAAGTGCAATGCAGACAATGCAGAAAAGAATGGAAGCAGCACGGTCAAGGGCAGACGGCGGCCAGGCCTGAGAGAGAGGAAGTGGACTAGACCGAAGAGGTCTCGACCGAGGGGAGGCGAGGAGGACGGGCCAGGGAGAAGCTCCAGGGCAGGACCGAGGAATTCGAGGCTGAAGGAAAGGGGAGGCCGCCAGGCCCACCAAGCACCGAGGCGGGTAGGGTTGATAAGCGGGGGCGGGACTAAGTAGAAAATGAGGGGCGGAGTTTAGGAGAGAAAGTGAGGGGGCGAAACTAGGGGTGAAGAAAGGGGCGGGGCCCGAAGGGAAGCAGCGAGGGGCAGAGGGGGCCGACCCGGGGCAGCCCGAGAGAGAACCGGGGTAGGCAGTGCGGTGCCGTGCGGGGCGGGGAGGGGGAGGAGCGGCCCGGAGGGTCGGGAGAGGCCGGGAGGCAGAGAACGGGAAGGTGGGAGAAGGGCGGGGAGGGGTCGGGTGGGGGCGAACAGCGAGGGGTAGGTGAGGGGAGAGGGAAGCGAGGGGCGGAGGGGGAAGGGGAGGCAGGGTCAGGAGGGGAAAAGCGACGGGACACCGGGGAGGAAAAGGAAGAGAACGAGCAGAAGGACGGAGGGGCTGAAACGGGGCGCCAGAAGCGGAGAAGAGAAGGGGCAGGTGGGGGAATGAGGATGGAAACCGGAGGGCGGACGGCGAGGAGGGGGCGGGGCCGGGGAGACGCGAGGGGGCGGGGCCGGAGAGAGAAGCGAGGGGCGCTAGTCCAGGGGGGACGCGGTCCTGGGACGCCGGCCGGCGTGGGGGAGGGCCGCTTCAGCAGGGCGCCCTGCGGGAAATTCCGGGGCTGCCGAGGGGCCCGCACGGGGCGCGAGTGGGCGCAGGGGGAGCGGTCTGGGCCTCCCACCGGCCGTACCTGTCAGACGGATCTTGATGCTAGAGCCGTTCCTGCGCGTCCCAGGGTTCGACATCTCCCGCCAACGATCGGGCAGCCGAGGATCCAGCGCCGCCGACCCCCGGCCCGACCCGGCCCGGCCCCGCCGCCGCCGCCTCAAGGTTACGGCTCCGGGCTGGGCACCGGGGTCGAGCCGGGACACAAACTCCGCGGCCCAGGCGTCCGAGAGACGGGCTGATGCTCGAACCGAGGGCTCAGCGCTCGACCCGGCGCCACCGACCCTCGCTCGCTCCCAGCCCAGTCCGGAGCCGCCGCCGCCGCCGCCGCCTTCACCACCTCAGATCCGGACGCCCGCCGCCCTCGCTGCTTCCGCCGCCGTCGCCGCCTCCTCCCGGAGTCGCGCGCGCCCTCGCTGCCGTGCCGGCCCGGCCCCGCGCGCGCCCCGCTGTGCGACTCCCCGCCTCCGTGCGCGCGCGCCCCCGCGGAGCACGTCGGGGCGGGGCGCGCCGCGCAGCGCTGCCTTCTCAGGCTCGGGCGCGCGGGGTGTGTCAGTTGTGGGCTGGGTTCCCGCTTCCTCCTGGTTCGGGATGAGGGGCATTGGATCCCGGCCCCGAGCGCTCCCCGGAACTCCGCGCTCCGAGGCCAGCGCAGCGGGCCGCCAACACCAGCGGTGACCGAGGCGGGCGGGACGCTGCGGCCGGCGCACGATCGCCCCGGATCTTAGCCACATTCTCCCAGGGGACTTATTTACTGATGCGGACGTTGAGGTTCCGACAACCGAGTTGATTTTCCTGGTCTTTGATTCAAGGCTCTGGGCTCCTGATAGTTATTGAAGGGCAGGTTACATGAACCCGTGGCCTGTTAGTTACTACACCAAGCACCTTGCATAAATAGGCTATACTTTTTTATTTTTTTTAGTAGAGAGCAGTGAGATAATGCAATTTGAAGGGACTGACTTCTCTGAGAGATAAAGTCTTTCATTTAGGTGCGTTCTCTGCAGCTAGAGCTCTCTATTGAGCCTTAACAAAGTTGCCAGAATCACACAGGAAGTGCCACATAAGAAGGTGAGCAAGATTGTAGAGAAGCATCGCGTGGAAAGGTAGATGTCTGTTATTATCCAATAGCGTGAAATTTAACCAAATATAAAAGCAGTTTACAGCCAGTGTTTCCTTGCCTTCTACTCATATTTCCCTTCCTGCTGGAGTTGTAGGGTAGAACTAAAAGCTCGTGATGCGTTCTCCATCAAACCACTCCTCTCTTTACCTGTTAAGAGAAAAGAAATATGCTAAAAAGAGGAAAGAGCTGAGTGTGATTATCAAACTTGTTTTTGACCAGCTACCTAATTCTTTGAATGCTTTTATTTGGCTTGCATCCGAAGGAAACCAGATTCTGAGCCATTGCTGCCACCCCCTGCAGCGGTGGGCCTTCTCTAAGGTCACAGTCCAGAAGAAATGGAGCCCTCTGCCCAGAGCACCTTGGCATGCCTGCCTGCCTCAGCCCCGCCCTGTGGAAGCAGTCTTTCCTACGCTGGATTCAAGGCTTCTCTGAGCTTCAATCCATCAAACAAAGGACCAGCCTGTGTCATTTCTCTGGCCCCTTGCAACTCAAACTTTCAATGATTCTAATGAAATACTAAAAACTACAAGTTATGTATAAGCAACAGAGCAGTACATCCAGAATCCAGCTCTGATTGTCTAAGTGTGAATCCCAGGGTCTGAAAAAGTCCTCTTGGAGTTTCTGATGCCCCCCTAAGAAACCTTCATCTCCTTTCAGTCCGGGTAGTATTTCCCCCTCTTCTTTGTTCCCATAGTCAAGAAGTCTCTTCTCTCTAAACCAGACTCTTTCTCTCTGGCCCCTCTTCTGATACCCTGCTGTTTTCCTGACCTAAAAATCTTTTGTTCATTATCCTTTTTTCTTACCTGCCTAGACATCTGGACCTTCCTTTGCTTGACTGTTTCCTGAACACCTGAGTCAGGAAGTCATTTGTGGAAGTTACTGAAAGGCCTTTCAGTTTACTCATTAAGTAATTGCTGTTGTCATTTAACTAGGTGTCTTACGTACATCTAACGGTATCTTTCAACACAGCCTGGACCAGTAGGACCTTCCTATTTGGGAGCTTATGTTTTATTCATCAACAAACATGGGCCACCTCCTATGTGACTAGCGGCAAGGAACACAAATAAGTCACAGCTGTAGCATTTCAGAGGCTCAGTTGATTCGTTGAAACAGACATGAACAACTGACAATGACACATTGATGGAGATGTGTACAGAGGGCTAGAACATGGATTACAGGACAGTTCTGCCTGGGAGCAGAGAGACGGGGAAATCTCAGAAGAATCACAGAAGACCTGGTCTAAGACTTAAAGGCAGAGTTCAAGTTTGTTGGGCCAAGAGTGGGGAAGTGCACTGTAAACACTACAAAAGCAAGAAAATGAACGTGTTTTGGTGGAATTGTAGTCATGTAGCGCTGCATCTTCCCTCCTTAACCCTTAATTCCGTTAAACATTGATGAAGGTGATAAAAGATACTCAATGAGAATCAACCAGTGCAATGGTGTGCTAAGCTGTGGGCCAGCCCTTACACTGAACTTAAGGTGTACCCTGATATCCTTTCATCATATATCAGATTTTTCAGAAATACTACCTTTTAAAGATATGTGGAACGAATAGTTGGGAAATATCAAGCAATTCTGCTGAGACAGAGATGAAATTCAGTGAGTCTCTGCAAGCATCTTTGCAATGACTTTACAAAGGGCAGTTTTGACCCTGCTTTCTCTGTAGGATTTGCCAGTCGATTTTATTTTCCCCAGATGTATCACTTCCCTGAGCCAGTGAAAAAAGATCTCTCTTTGGATCTGACTGTAGAGTTCTTTACCTGTTTGTTGACTCCCAAACCTGTTTTGGAGCATCTGACGGAAACAATGCACGCTTTCCTAAGAAAAACTTGTATGCGCAACTACATACCAAATTTTGTATCTGATTTCAGTACATGATCTCCTAAAACCATACGTTGGCTCTTGTAAGGTCTCATAGCTCCTAGATTAAGAATTCCTAATCTAAAGGAAATGATCAAGAAAATCACATTGGGTATGTCCCACACCTGTCTGTTTAGGAGGCAGCACCAAAGTAGCCCCCTTCGTCGGCAGTGGGCATGCTGGAAACAGAGCAGCTCTGACCCCCTTGGACGCACACTCTACCCTGGCTACACCGCGTACATGACCAGGGCACTAGAGCAAGTTAACTAAATTCTCCCTGCCTCACTTTGTTCATTTGTAAAATGGAGATGATGATGCCTCTCACCCAGAGTTAAAAATAAATCATGGATTTAATTTAAATTCTTCATTTAACTGAAATCATGGGTATAAATTAAGCCCCAGATGTAGACTTAGCAGCTGTCCATGATGTCAGGCACTCTGTAAATGGTAGTTCTTGTTAGTGCACATAAAATGTGTGTGCCAGTGTTTGCTCTGAAACCCGCTAGTGCTACGGCTCTAGGGAAATCCGGGATGTTGTGCAGATGGTCCCTGGTGGGAGTGGATGGGTGTAACTAATGCCTCTGGGAGCACATTGCTGTACCTGAGCTGGTACCTCTGTGATCAGCTCTAGGATCTATGCTTTTAAGGTGTTTTTCTAGGTCTAGGATCTAGCTTCTTTGCCTTTTCACCTGCACAACCAGGTTTTTAGACAATTGGATGTACAAAATTGTGATTCACTAGCATGTTTATTTATTCTTTTGTGCCCAGAGCCTTTAGGATCTCCCTCTACATTACCGTCTAAACTTAATATCACCAATATGCAAGTCTTACTATAGTATTATCATTGGCAGGGCTTATTACTTGGGTTTGAGTTCTATTAATTGAAAATTGTATTGAGGTACTTGTAGGTTCACATGCAGTTGTAAGAAATAATACTGAGCGACCCCTGTACACTTTGCCCAGTTGCCCCCAGGGGTAACAATCTGTAACACCATAGTATAATATCACAGCCAGGATACTGCCACTGACACAATCCAATGAAATTCAGACTTTCCCACTTTTGGTGGTACTGATGTGTGTGTGTTTAAGTTTTAACACCTGCGTAGGTTCAGGTGTCTACCACCACACACAAAATACTGAACAGTCCTAACGCCACTTGAATCCCTCATCTTTATAACCGTATCTTTTGCCCCGCCCCCAAGACCTGGCAACCACTAATCTGTTCTCCATTTCTAAAATGTTGTCAGTTCAAAAATGTTGCATATATATGGAATCATATAGAATGTAATCTTCGGGGAAGTGGCATAATTCCCTGGAGAGTCATATAAGTTGTTACCTGTACCAATCATTAGTTCCTTTTTATTACTGACCAGTATTCCATAGTGCGGATGTACCACAGCTTATTCAACCATTGACCCTTTGAAGGATACATGGGCCGTCTCCAGTTTTGGGGCTATTAAAAATAAATTACTACGAATGTTCATGTGTAGGTTTTTGTGTGAATATAACTTTTCCCTTTCTCTGGGATAAATGCCCAAGGGTACAATTGCTGAGTCATGTTGGAAATTACATGTTTAGTTTTATAAGAAACTGCCAAACTCCTTTCCAAAGTGGCTATAGCGTTCTACTCTCCCACAGCAATGTTACTTATCATCCTTGCCAGTGTTGGGTGTTGTCTGTTACTCCTCTTCACCATCCTGGTAGATGGGTAGTTCCTGTATTTTATGGCTGTGGAATTATTTGAGGTATAGATTATTTCCTCAAATATATGCAGCCAGGTAATTAGGGACAACTCTGGAAAAATAGCCTCCCTCCCTTCCTTCCTTCCTTCTTTCCTTTTAAAAAGTCTTCCTTTAAAGATCCTAGTTGAATCCCACAGTTCAGAAACAGCTAAGGTCATCAGTGAAAATGAGAAAATTATTGAACTAGTATTTATTAAAAATGTAATTTTGTTTAGAGAACAGTTTCCACTTAGATGGGCAGTGTTTTAAACAATTATATTTATTATTCTAATAAAGTAATTAAGAAACAATTAATATCATAAGCCAAATTTTAAAAATTAAGACATGCATGACCATGTTATTGTAAATAAACAAAGGAAAGCCCTGTCTGGGTAGCCCAGTTGGTTAGAGTGTCATCCCAATACACCAAGGTTTGCAAGTTGATCCCTGGTCAGGGCATAAACATCAACCAATGAATGCATAAATAAGTGGAACAACAAATTGATGTCTCTCTCTTTCTTCCATCCTCTTTGCTAAAATCAATAAATGAAAAATAAATAAACAAAGGAGATATTCAAGCTTCTGGTCTACTGCTCCAGGATTTTTCACTATTTTTATTGGTTCAGAAAAATGACATTAAAATTCTCCAAATCCATATGTCTCATCTATAATATATAAGTAACAATAATCAGGGAATTCAACAAATCAAAGGAAACTCCAAGTAAGACCCCAATTATTGTTTATTGGCTAAATATTTTTGGTGGTTTTGGGACAGCATTGGAGGAAGCTCTACTATATGCCAGGCCAATGGCTCTTAAAAGTGTGATCACCGAGCAGCTTTGTCACCTGCTTAGAAATGCAGATTCTCAGTTACCATCCAGCCTTAGTGCACCCGCAACTCAGGAGGTACCCCTGCGCCTGTGCTGAACACGCTTTCCAGGCAATGCAGGACTGTGTTCCAGAACCACAGTGGAAAGCATACAGTTACCTGACTATTGTCCTAGCTAAAGGAAAAGAACAGTGATGTGCAAAACCCAAAGCAAAGATATTTTGTCCAGAATGTTAAAAACAAATCTAGACAACTGAAGCACAAATGGGATATGCTAGAAGAATTTCAGGGGGTCATAGAATCATTGCTAGTTTTTCTTTTTTTAAAGTATATTGTATTGATTATACTATTACAGTTGTCCCATTTTGTTCTACCTTTTATTCCACTGATCCCTGTACCCCACCTCCCACCAGCATTCCCTCCCCTTAGTTCATGTCCATGGGTCGTACATATCAGTTCTTTGCCTTCTCCATTTCCTATAATATTCTTAACCTCCCCCTGTCTATTTTGTACCTACCAATTATGCTACTTATTCCCTGTGACTTTTCCCCCATTCTCTCCTCTCCCTCCCCCCACTAACAACCCTCCATGTGATCTCCATTTCTGTGATTCTGTTCCTGTTCTAGTTGTTTGCTTAGTTTGCTTTTGTTTTTTGTTTCTTTTGGCTTCAGTTGTTGATAGTTGTGAGTTTGTTGTCAGTTTACTGTTCATAGTTTTGATCTTTTTCTCTTCCTTAGAAAAGTCCCTTTAACATTTCATATAATGAGGACTTGGTGATGATGAACTCCTTTAACTTGACCTTATCTGGGAAGCACTTTATCTGCTCTTCCATTCTAAATGAAAGCTTTGCTGGACAGAGTAATCTTGGATGTAGGTCCTTGCCTTTCATGACTTGGAAAACTTCTTTCCAGCCCCTTCTTGCCTGCAAGATTTCTTTGGAGAAATCAGCTGACAGTCTTATGGGAACTCCTTTGTAGGCAACTGTCTCCTTTTCTCTGGCTGCTTTTAAGATTCTCTCCTCGTATTTAATCTTGGGTAATGTAATTGTGCTGTGCCTTGGTGTGTGTCTTCTTGGGTCCAACTTCTTTGGGATTCTCTGAGCTTCCTTGACTTCTTGGAAGTGTATTTCCTTTACCAGATTGGGGAAGTTCTCCTTCAGTATTTTTTCAAATAAGTTTTCAATATCTTGCTCTTCCTCTTCTCCTTCTGGCACCCCTATGATTCGGATGTTGGAACGTTTAAAGTTCCCACAGAGGTTCCTAAGCCTCTCCTCATTTTTTTGAATTCTTGTTTCTTCGTTCTCTTCCTTCTGCTCCAAACCGTTGATCTGAGTCCTGGTTTCCTTCCCTTCACTGTTGGTTCCCTGTATATTTCTCTTTATTTCACTTTGCATAGCCTTCACTTCTTCCTCTATTCTGTGACTGTACTCACCCATTTCTGTAAGCATCCTGATTACCAGTGTTTTGAACTCTGCTTCTGATAGGTTGGCTAGCTCTTTGTTGTTTAGTCCTTTTTCTGGAGCTTTGATCTGTTCCTTCATTTAGGGCATATTTCTTTGTCTTGGTGCAGCTGTTACATTGTAAGGAGTGGTATTTGACAGGATGTCAATTTGACGGGATGGGGCAACCCATGTTACTGGGTTGTAGTGCTGTATGTGGGGGAGGGGTCTGAGAGGGAACAATGCCTCTTGCTGGGCTCTCAGCCAGCTTTTAGCCACTTCCCTTGCTATCCACAAGCAAACTGGGCCCTTCTGGTGCTGATTCCTGAGTGGGTGGGTTTGTGTATGTTCTAGGACTTTATGGGTCTCTCCAAGAAACTTTCCTGCAAGGCTGGGAATTTCTCCCGCTGCCACAACCCCCACAGGTTTTTTCAGTCAGAGGTTTTGAGGCTTTATTTCCCCACACTGGAACCCTGTTTTGCACAGTCTGTCTCACTCCCTTGTTGTTCCTCCCAGTTTAGCTGCATGAGAATGTGGGACTGCTTGCTCCACCGGATGTGGCCTTGCCCACGCCATCCTCCATCCGCCACCTTGCCACAAGTCCTCTCTGCCCTGGCTGCCCATCTCTACCCTCCTACCAGTCTGGATGAATGTTTCTTTTTTAACTCCTTGGTTGTGGAACTTCCATAAAGTTCAATTTTCCGGCAGTTCTGGTTAGTTTTTGTTTTTAAATTTGTTATTGTCCTTCTATTGGTTGTGCCAGGAGGCAAAGTGTATCTATCTAAGCCTCCTTGTTGGCTGGATGTTGAAAAATTGAAGTCTTAAAGCTGTTTTGTGGCCTAAGTCCCATGCATCCTAGAGATCCTGGGCAGACAGAAGACGGATGCAGGCTGGAGAGACAGATGGGTGGACACAGTGTTCACCTTTGGCACACCACAGTGCTGTGACAGGCACCAAAAACCAGATGAGCCTGGACCTTAGACAGCGATCCTTGAAAATCTTTATCACATTCAGTTAGTTGGAATAGAAGCTAATAATTATATAGCAGCCCTTTCTCCCACAAACCAGAACCCCAAATTAACTTAATTTGTTTACAGTCATGCCTTTAAGTAATGAGATATGGCTCCCACCCCCTTCAGAACTCAGGGAATCTTTGTCACTTTCATCTGCACTTGTTTCTACTTTTGCACAACCAGGGTAAGATTAGAGCCTCCCCAGATCTCGGCAGAAAGAGGAATCTGATTTAAACACTGGGCAGATTGCATAGAGCAATGATTTAGTTACTGATGTAGTGCATCTGTAGGACTGGGGAACTGGGTCAGCTCCTTGCCTACAGAAAGTATGGCTAATATTTGCCACAGATGGGCACGCACTACAGATCTTTAGTGATCACTAGTGCAAGAATGTGTGATTCGTGAGTGTTTCAGTTTTTTATTAAATCACAGACTTCCTTCCATCTTTCCTCTCATTAGGCTGCCTCCATCTTCACATTCAAGTCAGCGTGTCCTTGGAGAACTAAAAACTGAACTCTAAATTATTGGTATCAGTTTAATCAGGTTATAGGAAATGCTCATCTGTTGCCGTCTCCCATCACATCCCTGAGACAGGCACAAATCATTAGGGGGCTGTTCAGTTCTCCTCCTACCAGGGAGATAGCCCTACTGTGTGTAGTTTGGGCAGGAGGCAGGGCCCTGGTTCTCACAGCAAAAGTAAAACGGGTTTCATCTTTCCTTCTTGCTGTCCCTAGGCCATCAGGGCACAGGGCCTGGACTAAACTCAGCCAGCTGAGGACTCCTTCCAGAGCTCACATTCTTTTAAAAAAATTCTTTTAGAAGATTGTATTTATTTTTAGAGAGAAGGGAAGAGAGAGGGGAAGAGAAAGAGGGAGAGAAACATTGGTGTATGGGAGAAACATTAATTGGTTGCATTTCGCATACCCCCCAACTGGGGACCTGACCCCCAACCCAGGCATGTGTCCTGACTGGGAATCAAACTGGCGACCTTTTGGTTCACAGGTTGGCACTCACTCCACTGAGCTACACCAACCAGGGCAGAGCTCGCAATCTTGAGAGAGTGACTCCAAGGTGACAGGACAGATGGCATTGATTCCTAGGAGAGCAGGAGTGACCTCCTGGCCATACAGTTTCTGATAACAGAGTCTGCTTCTTAGCTGTGCAAATGTGTTGATCATTGCCCCTTCTCCATCATAAAATCTCGCAAGGAAATGTGACTTTTGGCCAAGATGAAGGCTTAGGTAGATACACGGTGCCTCCTCTCACAATCAATAAAAGGACAATAAAAATTTAAAAACAAAAACCAACCAGAACTGACAAAAAAATGGAACTGTAAGGAAGTCCGACAACCAAGCAGTTAAAAAAGAAACATTCATCCAGACTGGTAGGAGGGTAGAGATGGGCAGCCAGGATGGAGAGGACGCGCAGCAAGGTAGCAGGTGGTCCCACATTCACATGCGGATAAACCAAAAGGAATAACTGGGGAGCGAGACAGACTGTGCAAAACAGGGTTCCAGTGTGGGGAAATAAAGCCTCAAAACCTCTGACTGAAAAAACCTGTGGGGGTTGTGGCAGCGGGAGAAATTCCCAGCCTTGCAGGAAAGTTTCTTGGAGAGACCCATAAAGTCCTAGAACATACACAAACCCACCCACTCAGGAATCAGCACCAGAAGGGCCCAGTTTGCTTGTGGATAGCAAGGGAAGTGGCTAAAAGCTGGCTGAGAGCCCAGCAAGAGGCATTGTTCCCTCTCAGACCCCCTCCCCCCACATACAGCACTACAACCCAGTAACATGGGTTGCCCCATCCCGTCAAATTGACATCCTGTCAAATACCACTCCTTACAATGTAACAGCTGCACCAAGACAAAGAAATATGCCCTAAATGAAGGAACAGATCAAAGCTCCAGAAAAAGGACTAAACAACAAAGAGCTAGCCAACCTATCAGAAGCAGAGTTCAAAACACTGGTAATCAGGATGCTTACAGAAATGGGTGAGTACAGTCACAGAATAGAGGAAGAAGTGAAGGCTATGCAAAGTGAAATAAAGAGAAATATACAGGGAACCAACAGTGAAGGGAAGGAAACCAGGACTCAGATCAACGGTTTGGAGCAGAAGGAAGAGAACGAAGAAACAAGAATTCAAAAAAATGAGGAGAGGCTTAGGAACCTCTGTGGGAACTTTAAACGTTCCAACATCCGAATCATAGGGGTGCCAGAAGGAGAAGAGGAAGAGCAAGATATTGAAAACTTATTTGAAAAAAATACTGAAGGAGAACTTCCCCAATCTGGTAAAGGAAATACACTTCCAAGAAGTCAAGGAAGCTCAGAGAATCCCAAAGAAGTTGGACCCAAGAAGACACACACCAAGGCACAGCACAATTACATTACCCAAGATTAAATACGAGGAGAGAATCTTAAAAGCAGCCAGAGAAAAGGAGACAGTTGCCTACAAAGGAGTTCCCATAAGACTGTCAGCTGATTTCTCCAAAGAAATCTTGCAGGCAAGAAGGGGGCTGGAAAGAAGTTTTCCAAGTCATGAAAGGCAAGGACCTACATCCAAGATTACTCTGTCCAGCAAAGCTTTCATTTAGAATGGAAGAGCAGATAAAGTGCTTCCCAGATAAGGTCAAGTTAAAGGAGTTCATCATCACCAAGTCCTCATTATATGAAATGTTAAAGGGACTTTTCTAAGGAAGAGAAAAAGATCAAAACTATGAACAGTAAACTGACAACAAACTCACAACTATCAACAACTGAAGCCAAAAGAAACAAAAACAAAAGCAAACTAAGCAAACAACTAGAACAGGAACAGAATCACAGAAATGGAGATCACATGGAGGGTTGTTAGTGGGGGGAGGGAGAGGAGAGAATGGGGGAAAAGTCACAGGGAATAAGTAGCATAATTGGTAGGTACAAAATAGACAGGGGGAGGTTAAGAATATTATAGGAAATGGAGAAGGCAAAGAACTGATATGTACGACCCATGGACATGAACTAAGGGGAGGGAATGCTGGTGGGAGGTGGGGCACAGGGCTGAGGAGAGTAAAGAAGAGGGAAAAAAAGACTTCAGTTTCTTCTCCCCAGGCATAGTATTTTAGAAAACACTGCTCTGTCATTTGCATGTACTAATGTATAATACAAGTTTGCTTTTCCTTTTTAATGTACTGTAGAACATTGAGCCTTTATTAATGTGCTAATGTGCAAGGAATTTTATGTGCTATTAAAATTTTTTGTTGTGAAATGTGGCACATTTACAGAAAAATGAAACTCCTATGCCTTTGCCACGCAGTGTGGAAGTAAAACATTGTCATCGCAGAAGAGCCCTGCACTGAGCCTCCCGTGACTGGACTCACTGTAACCATGTCTTTGCTTTTATTCATGGTGTTACCTTTTAGGTATGAATCCCTAAGCAAACGGTTTTGTCTTCATTTGAACATCCTATAAAGGGCACTGTGCAATGTCTACTATTTTGCATTTTGAAAAAAATTCAACATCACATTTTTGAGATTTATCTGTATTTGGGGATTGTGGCTATAGTCCATGTATTTATATTGTTCATATGGTATTCTATTGGATGATGATGTATCAGTTTATCCATTCATGACATTTGGATTGTTCCAGGTTGGGGCTAATGTAAACATTACGTTAAATTGCATTTTCCGATTACCACTAGTGTATTTCTTTGTTCACTCGGAATCCCGTTTGTGATGTGTATGTACAAGGTTTTGGGTGTTTTTAGTAGTTTGTTGTGTGTGGCTTTTTTTTTAATCCACTTTTATCTATGGGATTTTCTGTCTTTCTTACTAATCTACAGGCATTCTTTATGTAGTTTGGCTCTTTTCCAATTGTTTTATTGTAACAAAATATAGATGATCTGAAACTGACCATCCTAACCACCTTTACATGCAAAGGCAGCGGTATTAAGCACATCCATGAAGTTGTGCTACAACATCACCCATCTCCAAACTCTGCTCATCTTGCAGAATTGCAGCGCTGCACCCACCGAGCACTCACCCCCATGCCTCCCTCCCCCAGCCCCTGCAGCCACCATTCTGCTGTCTCTGGGAATCCGACTACTTGAGCTATCTTATACAGGTGGAATCATACACTAGTTACCTTTTTGTGACTGGTCTATGTCACCTAACATAATGTCCTCAGGGTGTATCTATGTTATAAAATGTGTCAGAATCTCCTTCCTTTTTCAGGCTAAATTGTATAGATAGGCCACCCTTCGCTTATCCATTTATCTATCGATAAACTTCGGGCACTTCCACCTTTTAGCTCCTATGAATAATGCTGCTATGACCCTATGTGTTCAAATATCCCTTGAAGACCCTGCTTTCAGTTTCTTTGGACAAGCACCCAGAAGTGGGATTGTGGGATCATAAGGTAGTTCTGTTTTTAACTGTAGAGAAACCTCCATACTCTCTTACACAGTAGCTGCACCATTCTACATTCCCACCCACAGTGCACAAGAGTTCCGGTTTCTCCAGATGCCTGCTGTAGCTGGTTTTCTTCTCATTTTTTTTCTTTTTTCTTTTTTTGATAGTAACCACCTTAGTGGGTGTGAAGTGCTACCTCACTGTGGTTTTTATTTACATTTCCTTAGTGACTAATGACCTTTAGCATCTTTTCATGTGCTTCTTGGCCACTTGTATATGTATGATAAGGTCTTTGGAGAAAGGTCTCTTTAAGTCCTTTGCCCATTTTTGAATCCAGTTGCCTGGCAAAGAATTTTTTTTTAAGATTTTATTTATTCATTTTTTGAGAGAGGGGAAGGTAGGGAAAAAGAGAGAAATATTGATTGCTTGTCCCTTGAATGTACCCCAACCGGGGACCCATGGGCAACTTAGGCATGCGCCCTAACTGGGAATCAAACCAAACTGGCAACATTTTGCTTTGCGGGACAATGCCCAACCGCCTGAGCCGTACCAGTCAGGGCTGGCAGAGAATTTCCAAAGGTCAGTTAGGCATGGTCCCTGCATTTTGTGGTCCCTCACATCTAGTAGTGGGGATCCACATACAAGCAAATCATTAAAATGAGGCAGAAGAGTCAGGCTGAAAGCTTCCCTTTGTCATGGGCGCCGATAGGCTGTTGGTGTCCGTGGGAAGGGCTCAGCTACTTCACCCGGACACTCGCTGTGGAAGGTGACTGCTGGCTGAGCATTTTTTTTTTGTCCCATGTTTTAAGCAGCAAATTCGTAAAGAATTTGAAAAATCATCAGTGAATAGTTCGGGAGCATCACCAGTTTCAAGGTGGTTGGTCACTTTATGTCTCCTAAGGCAGGCCCCAACCTTTGCTTTTTAAAAGGGTCGAGCAGGTCTCTCTCGACAGGCCACATGTATTCCTGCTGTGAGTTTTCATTTTAGGTTGTCACTTAGAAGTACAATAAATGCAGTCATTGCCATTTGCTCAAGAGCAAAGTCAGTGATGTCTTGAGTGAGCACCGGACAGGGCTACCGCACCTCTGCCCAGAGACAGTCCTGGGGTCAAGTGGGAGGGGTTTTATCTTCCCTGCGGGAAGTGCTGGCTGCGGGAAGAAAGACTGTGCTTGCTGCAGTTGAATTTATGAATTATGGTTGGAGTCTCAACTCATCAATGAAAATTTAGACTCGAAGGTTCATTGTTATCCTAAATAAACCACACTGCAACTGAATGGAACATTTTGATAATGATGGGCTGGAGAAGGCTTCCTTGGCAAAAGAGAGCATCTCATTAGAGGTGTTTCGTGGAGCCCAGGATGACATGGCCTTCCCTGAAGGAGTTTCCACTCCCCGGAGGTGCTCCTCTGCAGAGCGAGCCCTATAGGAGTGGGAGGGAAGAAGGGGTGTCGGGAGACTGGTGCCAGCCGTGAATGACTCAGGAAAGCGATGCGCCTGCCAGTCGCCTGGAATATGGTGTTTGGGTAGCACTGAGTTGTTTTGCCAAATAGCTATTTCTCTTCTTCTCAGGGAGTTCCAAAGATAGTTGCCACCTTGACCTTAGGTCACTCTCATTAGAACATTCCTGGGGTTTTGACAGGAGAAGAGAAACTCTACGCAGAAAGCTGGATTTATGCCCGGGGGCAGAGAGAAAGCCCAAGTCCTGTATACCAGGGTAATTAGGGTAGGTGTACTCCTTGGAAACCCTTCTGGGGAAGTCCCATAAAAACTGCTTTCAAGCTTCCTTTGGATTCTGATTTCTTGATCACCGGAATGTTATTTTCCCCACCTTTCCTCAAAACTAGAGACATGGCATCAACTATAACAACATTTGTTTCTTCCCCTCAGATGCACAGGGAACTGAAAATCCAGGAGCCAGGATAAACTCCAGAGCAGTGGGTTCACCAGCCATCACTGCTTCCGGGACATAACCTGGAGCCGAGGTGGCAGCAGCAGAAGGTGCTGCAATTCTCCGTTTTCCTGGCTGCGTGATCACGGGCAAGCCCCTTAAATCTCTGAGCTTCAGTTTCTTCTTCTATAAAATGGATGGGATATCAACATCAAACTGTCATCACGGGCATTACCAGCATGGAAGATGATGTGTGTGTGTGAAAACAGTTTGTAAAAGTGTCATATGAGTGATTGTTCTTACAGCCTCCCAGAGAGACTTTTGTTTCCTTCGTGTACTCACTCAGCTGAACGCACAAGTGGTGACTAGAACTTTATAAATAAGAATAAAAGTTCCCATAATTTTCTTTTTAAAAAATATAGTTTATTAAAGTTCCCATAATTTTTAACAACTCTTAAATGTTATGGTACCCCACCAACCAAAAACACTTAAAAGTTTTCTAAACAATCACATTTCTCAACAACAAGCAAATCAGGGATATGGAGTATTTTCCCATTTAAGATTCACCCGAACCGAATGAGAAGGTGCTGACTCTGTGGGGGAGACCCACACACCAACACGCCCTTTCACGACGGGCGGCTCCCAAGTCGTTCGTCAGACTTTCATCGTATGTGGTTATGCTTCAGGAATTTAGGACTCACATCCACGGGCATGCAGTGCACTGTGAGATTATACAATTCTAATGTCTTTGAGGACTTTGAAGTTTTTTATTATTACTAAAAAACTGCTACTGACAAAACTTGAATCCTCTCTATTCAATCTCCCAGCCAGGGGTTGGCAGGTGGGTGAAGAGGTTCCCAGAACTTTTTTCTATGCAGATGCCACCAGATATATTATATTATTGCAGATAATAGTGTACATACACTGGTATTTCTTGCTTCATCTTGAAAGACGAGGAGTTGGGTAGCTAACACTTCCCTCCCCCTGCCTCCATTTTTGTAGTTATTTGTGGCTCTTGTACTTAAAAAATTTTTTATCCTTACCAAAGGAAAATTTTTTTCATTGCTTTTAAAGAGAGAGGAAGAGAGGGAGGGAGAGAGAGAAACATCAATTGGTTGCTCTCTCGTACATGCCCCAACCAGAGATCAAACCCACAACTTGGCTATGTACCCTGGCCAGGAATCAAACCCACAACCTTTCTGTCTACAGGACAATGCTCCAACCAACTAAGCCACATTGGCCAGGGCTATTGTACTTTTAAATATCTTTCTGAACCTGTGCTTACTCTTCTGTCAGCCTGTAACTTGCAATCCCTCCTAGTTGGATGCAGATATTGATCCCCTACTTCTACCTCTCCTCTCCTCTCCCACCCTCATCTCTGTCAGCTGAACTCTGACAATATCAAGGACGATGACATTCTCGTTCTCTTCTGCATGCAGAGTTGGCTTCCCCATTCTGTCTGTTGGTTCTGTGAGTTGATTGTTTTAGAATCAAGATCAAAATCATACCAAGCACAGCAAGGGAAATATAGTCAATAATATTGTAATAACTATGAATGGAGCCAGGTGGGGACTGAAAGTGTCAGGGGACCAACTTTGTAAAGTATATGATTGCCAGACTACTGTGCTGCACACCTGGAACTAACACAAAATAATATTGAATGTAAACTGTAATTGAAAAGAATTTTTTTTAAATCACAATCTACCATACTTTGGTTTGCTTCGTGTCTGGCAATGAGTTTCTTACACAGTTTTCCCCCTGTTGCAGCGAAGTGCCTTACTTTCTTCTTCTTGATGGAAGAAACAGACGTGTTTTCTTCATCGTATCATGAACATCACCCAGATTCTCAGTTATGCCATGACTTGGATCCGTTTCATTCCTCTTGTTGAGGACATTCTACCTGGGGCTCCCTGCCTTTCTGTTCTAATATGGAACAAACAGCTTTCCAGCCTGATTGCACAGCTCTTATCTTGGGGCCAATTTTCACCAGACCTATGGGTTAGTTCCACCATTTCTTATATGTTACATCTTTCTCTTTTTTCGGCAGGGGGGTAGATTGTTTTCATCCTTTTTTGATGGAATACATTATCAGGTAGCTTACTTAGAAAGCCTTTGAAAGGTAATCTTTCTGAGTTTATATCACTGAGTATAATAAATATGATTATTATACCTTATACAAGTTCTGTCCAGAAGGCATCGAATCATGTAACATGAAAAAGAGAGACATTTTTTGAAGAAGATACAAGATACAAGAAACATCGTACATAGGACAATGATGCCCCTGTCCCCTTCAGACAAGGAACATTGGGACCTCACACAGGTTTCCCAATCGCCATCAGCTGCCCTGTTGTGTTTTGCTGAATCTCGGCAGCCTGAAATCTCTTCCCTTTCAAAGGTGATTTTAGTTTTGAGAAAAGCCAGAAGTTTCAGGGCACCAAATCTGGGCTGTAGGGGGGCTGAGTCACCTGGGTGATTTGATGTTTCACCAAAAAACTCTGCATGAGCTGTGATTCATGAGCGGGCATGTTGTTGTGATAAAGCTGTTGCCCATAGCTGCAGCCTTGTGCCTCATCCAAATAGTTTTCATGGAGGAATAGTCAAGTTTAATGCAAAATTTGATGCAGATTTGTTGATCTCCTCACTCAGTCATTCTGAATGTGAAGGCCACACAGTACGCATGCTAACTCAATGGTGTCTACTGCCCTCACTGCCTAGTACAGTGAAGTCATCATTGTTCACACGTGTGCATTCCAGTCCACTCTCCTTGACTGCAATGACATAGATGCTGTGCAGACCGTCCTTGTTTTGTGAACAAGGCTGGACTTTCTCTGGACAGACCTAACGACACAGCTGTCATCAGTTCTAAATAATTTTCCCTTAGGATTTTAGAGGCATCCATCCATTATCTTCTAGCATTCAATATCCCCAAAGAAAGTCTGATGTCATTCTTTTGTAGGTGTCTGGAAACTTTTAGGATCTTCTGTTTCTTCTAGGTGTTCTGAAATTTCACAGCATTGGAGGTAGACATTAATCCCTTGCTCATGTATTCTGATTGACATTCAGTGAGTCCTTCAACTTAGAGATGATTCTTTCAATTCTGATAAATTTTAAGATTTCTTTGATAATGTCTTTCCCTGTGTTTCCTCCTTTGTTTGTGAACTCCAGGTTCTCCGATGGTGGACCACCTGACTTAATCCTGTCTCTTATTTTCCTCCCAACTTTATCGTTTTTAAACATTCCGGTCTGTGTTCTGAAAGATTTCTTTACCTTTATCTTTAAACCCTTTTTCTTATTTTTTTCTGACAATTATTGAATTTCTGAGATTGTTCCTGTTTCATAGCATATTCTTGTATTATGGCTTCAGCATCTATGTTCTCCAGTTTGTTGAGGATATAAATTAGAGAGCTAATTCCCCCTAGCTTTTCTGAATTATGTGTTTCTTCTGAGGATAGTTGTCATATTTATCTTTGTTGTCATATTTATCTTTGCCTTTCTCTTTTATCAGTCTGGTTTTCTTCTTGTGCCTGATCCTGCATATTTAAGAAGGGGAACCTGGGTTAATTTTCCTGACAATTGGTTCAGGTTTCCTGCACACAGAGATCTATGTATTCCCATTAGGATTCCTCCAGAAATAGATTAGTCAACCGGAGGCCCTATGTATGTGATAAAAAGGTTTCTTGATTGGCAGCTGAGTGCAAAGAAAGTCATTCTGATTCTTGAACCTTTGTATGTGAATTGTTTGTACTCTCTGAAAAATTGTAGGCTCTTTTCTTTCACCAGAGTTTTGAAATTTGGCAGTGATGTGCTTTGGATTGGTTCATTTCTACCCATTTTTCTGGGCCACTCATTGGATCTTTTAAATTTGGAAATGTTTTCTTCTGCTTTGGGAAATGCTCTCAAATTACAACTTTGATCATTTTCTTTCCTCCATTATTTTTTTCATTCTTTACTTCTGGAATGCCTCTATTCAGATTTTGGACCTCTTGGACTCCAGGATTTATACAGAATGGGGTAAAAGTAGGTTTGCCATGGTTTGTATGAAAAATGATACAATAATTAGAAAATAATAGTATGAGAATGAACTCTGTGTTTCCCATATTCACAGTGTAAGCCTACATTTGCCCCATCTTGTATAATCTCATTTTTTCTATTTTGTTTTTCTTGGTCATTTTGCTCTACTTCGTGGGAGATCTTACCAAGTTCATCTTCCAGCCCTACCATGGGGTTGTTCATTTCCACTATCACATTTTAAACTTGCAAGTCCTTCTTGTTCTTGCACTTGAAAAAAACAGCATTCCACTTTTGCTTCATTGAAGCTATGTCTTACCTCTCGAGTATGTAGGATTGTTTTTTCTTTTCCATTTCCTTGCTGGGTGTTTCTTCCAAATCCCCACCAGACCACTTTTTCTCATCTCCATCATGTCAGAGGCCTTCCTTGGATGTCTGGCAGTGGTTGGTTTGCACATTTGAGACTGAGGTACTAGGAGCTGGTCAGAAACTCTGTGAGCCTGGGGCTGTCTGGCTGGGTTGTTTCCTCGTGGAACCCACCACGTCAGCATCTTCAGGACATTCCTCTTGAGATGCTCACCTTTCCCAGATGAGGATATTCCAGTCCTCTGCCCGGAGGACTGAACCTGGCTGGCAGCACCCCGTGCCCCAGTGGGGCAAGAGATGAGGAGCTCAACATTGCTTATGTGATTCACTTAATCCCCTGCATTCAGCATGATAAATCTGCTTTCACCCTGCCCAGCATATCCCAGTACAGAGACTTTTGCTACCGAATTACAAAACAAACTTCCAGCTTACTGCAAGGGTAAAGGAGCAGATGATCAGTTTCATGGAGTAAGAAGACAAAATGGCTTCTTTTAAGAAAAGACTTTATTTATTTTTAGAGAGGGGGGAAGGGAGGGAGAAAGAAAGGGAGAGAAACATTGATGTAAAAAACATGGATCAGTTGCCTCTCATACATGCCCCAACGAGGGACTGAACCTGCAACCCAGGCCTGTGCCCTGACTGGGAATTGAACTGGTGGCTTTTCGCTTCAAGGGGCAGTGCCCAACCAACTGGGCCTCATGAGTCAGAGCAATGGCTTATGTCTTAACTTTAAGTTCTGGAGACTTCAGACATCCATGGGGTAGGGGAAACAGAACAGGGTTAACAGCCCTCCAGCTGTCATCACAGTGCCTGCTCTGGTCCACGTGTGTGGGTCTCTCCCTCTTCCCTTACCCCACATTGTCTGAGACAAATGCCAAACATCATTTCGTCCATGTTCACTGCGCACACAGCTCATAAAGATAGGGACATAATTAATTACCATAACATTGAGTATAAAACCTAACAGAAATGAATAATTCTCTAATATCGTCGAACCTCCAATGTTCGAATTTCCAATGACCTCATAAATGCTGCATGTTTTATTTTTAGGTTTGCGTGTTGCCATCAGAATACAAATAAAGTACACATTCCAGCAGGTCGCTGTGTCTTTTCCATCTCAATTCCTAGTTCCCCCATGTGTGCTTTCTAAATCAGAATGGATTAGATGAAGAGACTGCTATGAGTCCCGGGCGGGGGGCGGGGGCGGGGGGTTCTCACAGGGTGGGTCTTGCTGATTGCATCTCGGAAGTGTTGAGTAGCATTGTTCTGTCTTCTGCATGTTCTGTCCATTGGTTGTAGGATCTGTGTTTAATTGCTTCTTTACACTGTTCTCCCTTCAAGTTCACTGATGCTTCCCTCTGTCTACTCTGTTCTGCTGCTGAGCCCTTCCAGTAACGTTTTAATTTCAGTTACTGTACCTTTCAGTTCTAAACTTTCCATTTGGTTCTTTATCTCTTTGCTGAGATTCACTGACCCTAGGCTATCAGATCATCTAAATCACAGGCGGCAAACAGAAGGCCCGCGGGCCGAATCCGACCCTCCACCTTGTTTTATCCGGCCCAGCACCTTGCTTCTACCCAGTGGCAGCACCGAGCTCCCGCTTAACTGTTAAGAAGTAGTTACGTTTATACAGTCCTAAAGTTACACTTAGCCCTTTGAAGACAACCTTGAGGTTGATGTGACCCCCAGTGAAAATGACTTTGACACTCCTGATCTAAATGATATGTTTTAAAATGTGAATACGTGGCCCTGACCAGTGTGGCTCAGTCAGTCGACTGGGTGTCATTCTGCAAAGTGAAAGGTCAGCAGGTTGATTCCCAGATGGTGCATGTGTCTGGGTTGCAGGTTCGGTCCCTAATCAGAGCAGGTACCAGAGGCAACTGCTCGATGTTTCTCTCTTATGGCAATATTTCTCTTTCTTCCTGCTTTCCCCTCTCTAGAAACAAAATCTTTTAAAAACATGAACACATGGTAGTGTGGCAAAACGTGGTAGTCAGCCCCCAAGGTGGCTCCCAGTGATCCCCGTCTCCTCGTCTTCACACCGTCTGTCATTCTACCAATCTTAGCTTGTGTAAAGCAATGGCGCCCGGCAGGAGTGATGGTGCACCTCCTCTGAGACTGGCTCATAGAACACTGAAGCTTCTGTCGTGGGCGTGTTCTTTCTTCCATGCACACACACTCAGGCCACTTGCTCTGGGGGCAGTGGGCTGTCCTGTGGTCAGGAGGCCCAGGCAGTCTTCAGAGGTGTCCACGTGGTGGGAAACTGGTCTCCAGCCAACAGCCACGGAGACAGTGAAACCTGCACCTATGACACGAGCGTCTCCACAAGCATATCCTCCTCCAGTTAAGCCTCCAGATGAGTCTGAAGTGCCAGCAAAGTTTGAGAGACTCTGAACCAGAGCGACCAGCTCAGCTGGCTCCAGACTCTGGCTCACAGAAACTATGAATTTTCCTTTTAATCCTCATCTGAAGAAATGTTTTTTGATTTTAGAGAGACAGGAATGGGGATGGGAGAGAGAGAAACATTGACTGGTTGCCTCCTGTATTACCTCTGACCAGGGATCAAACCTGCAGCCTTTTGGTGTACAGAACAATGCTCCAACCACTTGAGCCACCCAGCCAGGCCAACATGGTAAGTTCTTCTAAAGCTGTTCAGTTTTCAGAAAATTTGCTATGTAGCAGATAACTGATACATCGGGATTTGTACCTGAGTTCCTGCTCAACCACTTTCTAAAAGATTCAGGACAAGATGGATAAGCTCGCTAGCACCAGCTTCTCCACTTGGAAATTGATGGCCATTCTTGCCTCACCTACTTTTCAGGGTGGTTCTGAGTCTCACAGAAGACAAAACATTACACAACTATTAATTCTTCAAGCCTAGTCCCCTATGTTACAGATGAGAAATAGGAAACCAACAGGAGTGAAAAGAACAGACTGATGAGGCATCGATGTGCGGAGGAGTCACACAGCTTTTCCTCTACAGCGCATGACAAATGCAGAATAAATGCAAGAGCGTCAGAGTTGCTCCACTTCAGCCCTCACATCGCAAAGCTGACACAGCCAGTCACTCCTTCCTTCACTGTGTTCTCTGCCAGTCCAGCCAACTCACTAGGTTCAAGTGCGGGCGCTCAGCCCGGTGCCGAACACCGTTTCTTTGCACAAACCACGGTCATTAGGCAAATAGCTCCTTTCTTTAAAAGCTTGCTAGGTAAGTTGATAACAGTATCTTTAAACTACAAATACTCTTTTGTTATGCAAGCTTAGTAAGAAAAATAGTTGACTGAGAGGAGAGAAAAGAGGATAACAGCATTTTGACCCAACGAGGGAGAACCATTTGGGCAACAGTGATTTATCTCAATGGAGTTCAAATTTTTTAATTAAAAATTTTTTTTCTCAAAGAAGTATTTTTGTAAACCACCGTACCATGTGCTTTCCCTCAACTTCAGTCTACTGGTAGGGGAGAAATTTGGTTTGTTTTTTTGTTTTGAAAGATTTATTTATTTTTAGAGAAAGGGGAAGGAAGGGAGAAAGAGAGGGAAAGAAACAATGTGTGCTTGCTTCTCACACGCCCCCTACTGGGGACCTGGCCTGCAACCCAGGCATGTGCCCTGACTGGGAATCGAACAGGTGGCAACCCTTTGGTTCACAGGCCTGCACTCAATCCACTGAGCCACACTAGCCAGGGCAGAAAGTACAGTTTTAAAATGTTGCAAAGAATCAGATAAATAAAAATGTGTATGTTGTCTCAGACTGCAAGGGAAAATACAAACATAAAATAGTTGTGCTGGAGTGGTAGGATCAGTTTTTTTGTCCATTCCTAGTTTCATTTTTAATTTTAAAAAATGTTTACAAATAGTATATAAAATAGTATTTACACACTATGTGGTGACATATTTTATATATAATTTATATTACATATTTGCATTATATTTTTAGTTTAAAGATTCAAATTTTATACAATGTCTGTTGTGACAGAATGGGATTGAATAGATTTTTTGGATTTACAAAATAACCAGTTATGGTTTAGCTTCTCACCCTTCATGCATGTCCACTACGATTCTTTAGCTGCAAGCAACAGAAACCCACTCTGACTAGACAGGAAGAGAACCTTGTGGAAGACCGTGGGAGAGAGTCCAGGACCCACGGTGGGCCTCCGGGCAGCAGGCAGCAGGCGGCCCCAAGAGCACCCACGCCACGGAGCCAAAGGCCCTGCACTGCGTAAGTGAGCTCGCACCGACCATTTCTGCTTCCTCTGTGTTTGTTCCCAGGGTCTAAGATGCAAAGTCCTGGCAGGATGAGTTTTTTTGTTTTGTTTTGTTTGTTTGTTTGCTTGGCCAAAGACATGCCAAGCTAGAATGTCCTGAGCTGATGAACTAAAGAGGGAGCTGAAAGGAATCTCCCTGGTCCCTTGCATTTCCACGAGGAAGAACAGAACACTCTGAGGATCCCACCCCACCAGTGAAGGCAGCCCTCAGCAGCAGGCAGAGAGCCACCCCACAGGGAGATGAGAACACTGACTGGCAGGCCCAGTGTCCACTGAGCTGCAGGACCGCTGTCACCACTGACCAGAAGTTGGTGAGAGCGGGAACTGTCTTCCATGGGTGGTGCAGAGGGACCGGCTGAAGGGAACTGAAGGGCCCTCTACCGACCTGGTCATGGACTTCTTCTCTCATTATGCCTTCATTAATGCTGACATCTCCTCCCTGGGGTGGGGAGCCTCCGCCAGTTTTGAACATGCAATGCGTGTAGAGGCATGTTTACTGACTGCACAGGCACAGGAACGTCCCCACCCATGCATGCGATGACGAAGCACACATTTATGTTTGTGCATGATCTCCCCGAGTAAAGACAAACCCAGCGCTCTGTTCCGGGCACGCTCGGCTCTGCGAGCAACTCCCAGCGTGTTCCTTGCTTGCTGGCGTGCAGTAAACCTCCTTCTCATAAAATCTTAGAGTCATCTTTGGCCAAAACTCCTGACTACGTGGACCCTGTTTGGGTCTGGTAACAATAGGCGTTGCATAAATATGAAAAGGGAAAGGGAGCTACATGTTTAAGCAATACTGGTGACACCAAATCGACAAGTCCAAGTCTGTCTAGATAGCTAACAGACCACCATTCTGCTCTGTTTTGAAGATCTTACTTTAAGATCCTTAAAGGTAACCATTAAACCACATATCCTCAGGAGAGGAATTCCACATGGCTTTCAGACACAAGTTGTTGAACCACATTTTTGACAGAAGCGAAAGTGTCGACAATTTTATTAACATTCAGTGTTAAAAGGGTACACCAGGATATAGAAGTGCTGCTTCTTAAAACAGTCACCCTTCAGGGTTCGTCCTTTGTTTAGGAGTTGTGGAGCTTTGGCATTTTTATGTGAAGTGCTTTATGAATCCCTGGTTTGGTCCGGGGATGGGGAATGACTCCTTCAGGGGAGAAGAGACAGTATCACACCTCCAGGCTCTCGACACATTGTTCCCGCACAACAGGCTCCCTAATGTCTTCTGTGGGTTAGAATTTGCTCTAAATTGCCTGGAGGCTCCCTGAGAGGAGAATTTGAAGGAGGATGGCATTGAAATATTTCTTGAGATGGATCTTAAATGCAGGGTGTGTGTGTGTGTGTGTGTGTGTGTGTGTGTGTGTGTGTGAGAGAGAGAGAGAGAGAGAGAGAGAGAGAGAGAGAGGGAGAGGGGGGAGAGGGAGAGGGAGAGAAGAGTGGGGGGGGGGGGGCGGGAGAGCATACCTATCCTAAAATCTAACACCTTGGTCACTGTTAAGTGGAGACTTCAGGGGCACTGAGTACATCCACCTTGCTGTGCAGCCACCACCGCGTCTTTCCGAACCGCAGACTCTACTCACTAAGCAAACCCCGTCCTCCCCACCCATTCAGCCCCTGGACACCAGCACTCTCCTTTCTGTGTCTAGGAGCTGGACTCCTCCAGGTCTCTCACGCAAGTGGAATCACACAGCAGTTGTCCTTTTGTGTCGCTTATTTTTAAATGCGGTTTTGACACAGAGGGTACTAGCTTTACTGCAAGGAAGGAGGCAACGGGTGCAGCTGTTACTTCTAGGTCACAAGTCTCCAACCTGGAGCCCTTAGCTGAGTCCCTGGATCTGAACCCTCTGCAGGGGACAAGTCTCCTCATCACAAGGTTTTCATAAGAGATTGAAATTCAAAAGTTGCTAATCACTGCTCTGGGTCTTCTCTGCTTTGAGAGCACCCTCGTGGTCCCAAACCAAGATGAGCTGCCTCTGGTCAGCAACGTTCACCACCCTGGTCAGATTGATTGTACGGCTCTGGATTTGCCGATGAATCAATTTTGACACCTCACAGAGTATCACTCAGTCTGTCCGCCCCCCGGGCACACGTTTCCCTGGCCACTTAAGAACTTCAAGCTGACCCTCCTTACCTAACAAAAACGCAAATCAAGACCACAATTAGATACCACTGCACACGCATTAGGATGGCTACAATAAAAATAAAAAGAAAATAACAAGTGTTGGTGAAGATGTTGAGAAATGGGAATGCTTGTGCACTGCTGGTGGGAATGTAAAATGGTGCATCCACTATGGGTACCAGTAGGTGGTTCATCAAAAATTAAAAATAGAATTACCACCCTGGCCGGTGTGGCTCAGTCATTTGGAGCTTCGTCCCTAGACCAGTGGGTCGTGGGTTCTATCCCCCATTGGTAATTTACGAGAAGGAACCAATCGATGTTTCTCACATAGATGTTTTTTTCTCTCTCTCTGTCTCTCTGCCCCCACCTGCCCCCATTCCTGTCTCTTTTTTAAAAAGCAACAACAAGAAAAAAATGTTGTCAGATGAGGATAAAAACAAAATAGAATGACCAAATGACCCAGCGATTCCCCCAAAGGTCCAGGTTCACACCCAAAGGCACTGAAAGCAGGAACTTGAACAGACACTTTTACCCCCACGCTCACAGCAAGTCTTCACAACAGCAAAGAGCAAAACCACCCACGTGTCCGCTGATGGATCCATGGCACAGAACGCGGTGCCTCTGCACACTAGAATGTTCTCTAGCCTCACAAAGGGAAGACGTGCTGACATGCACTACAACATGGTGAACCCTGAAGGCGTTATGCCGAGTGAAATAAGCCCATCACAAGAGGACACGTACTGTACGGTTCCACTTCAGTGACATGCTTAGCGTAGTCACAAGTACAGAGACAGGAAGGGAAATGGCGGTCACCAGGGCGTGGGGGAGGGGTGGGGGAGGAGTCAGCATTCAACAGACCCGGAGCTGTGGTTTGGGAGGATGGGAAAGTTCCCCCGTGGACAGTGGGGAGGGATGCACAGCGATGTAAGTGTACGTAACGCCACTAAAATATCCCCTTAAACAATGGTTAAAATACTAAATGGTATGTTATGCGTATTTTACCACAATAAAGTTTTACAAAAGGTCTGACGTTATCTGACCATTATTCCTGGCTTCCTGCAGAAAACTTAGAAGCCTTTTGCAAATCCAGCCCCAAACACCACAGCTGAGAAACAGGCAAAACGCAGTGAGTAGTGAAAATGGTTTTCAAAAGCTGGGTCTGCCTTAGTTGTCTGCATTTTTCAATAAAAATCCAGTTGAGCATCTTATCCCTTCCCATATTCCTGCCCTGCCCCCAGAAAAGTCAAGCAGGAAAGAAAGTAAACTGGGAAGCCAGAGGTGGTGGGACCAGCTGCTGTGGGAGTCAAGCAGTTTCCAGGAGCCCAAAAGCTGCTACGCAAAGGCGGCCAGTTCGCCATGCCAAATCCTCCCTGAAGGAGCACCGCTCCAAACCCCAACTTCGGCTCATCCGCCCCACAGCAAAGCCACCTGCCAGGTGACCACCTGCCTTCATAGGTGGCCTGCCAGGGGCGTGGACACTCCTGTATACTGCGGCAGCCTACCTCAGAAAAGTGGTTCTCAATAATGCTCTGAGCGGTCAGGGCAATCTGACGGTTCTCATGATACTGAAGAGCCTTGATTCTGTCAAGCCCGCCACGTTCCTCAATCGGGACACACAGGGATTCCATCTCGGGGAGCTCGGGGAGGGATTCCATCGTTGCCTGGGGGGTGGGGAGGAGGGAGAGAGTAGAGCTGGGCCAAAGCCCCAGGGTCTTCGCTCCAGGGCCAGAACTCTTGGTCCCCACATGGATGGAAACCTACATGGTCTTCCTCCCACTTTGGACATTTATGTCATATACACTTGGGTTTCTCTTCATTGCGAAAATACAGTATTTCTTCTGCTGAGTATGCGGCCATCCATCAATACATCGCTGCCGCTATTTGGTAGCTATCCCACCTCTACTGGTAGACGTTGTTTTAAGTAACAGTTCACAGAACATTCACACAGTGCCACGTCAGTGCAGATGTCCTGGCCCTGCACGCCGGGAGGCCTCGAAAGGCGAGGCTGGAGACCCTCAGGAACAAAAGCCACACTGTGGCCAATGACGAAGTTGCCCGAGACAAATGACTTGAGAAGATTTCATCCAATGCGGGTCACCAGATTTGTCATCGGAGCTACTCACTCACTCACATGGGTCTATGCACCATGGATGGGGCACACGCAAATGAGATGGGACTTAGAGATGTGTGCTGTGTCACTCACACAATCAGGGGAAACAAGTAGATAATTGTTAGGTACAGAAGGTCAGATGCACTAAACGACCAGAGGTATAAGTTACAGAAGACGTGCATGGGAGGCTGGAAAAGTGACCCCAGTTCTTAATGAGCAACACTGGGGGGCGGGGGGTCCGTCAGACAAGTGACCTTCCCAGGACAAGCAGCAGCGAGGACCAAGCTTTGAAGGAACCAGGGCTGTGCATTGTGAGGAGAGGGACTATTTCAGCTGAACAGCGTATCTGGGGAAGTGGAGGAAGATGGAAAAACCTTGCTGACATACCCGGGGGGCTCTGCTTGCCATTTTGTGAGCAGTGGCAGAGACCCTCCAGTGGGTGAAATTACAGACCTTTGGGCCACACGATTTTCCCAATGACAGTTTGCACTGTATGTCTGAGCCTCAGTCACCTCCGGCCCTGTGAGCTACTGGATTTGAGTGAGCAAAGCCAGAATCAGCCTGCGAGGGTCAGCCTCAGCAAGAAAGCTGGGCAGGGGTGGGGTGGGGGGCCGCAGGAGCCCTGGCCAAGGATTTTGGCCCCTAATAGCAAATGGCCCCAAAGCTGCTTCAAAGAACCTCAGCTCAACTCTGCTGCCCATTTGAAGTGTTTTCTGTCTCATGCTGAACTTCTAACCTTCCCTCCCAAGTACCTCTCTGTCTGAGACAGGGACTTTGCTGACCTGCCGGATGTGATTTGCCCAGACTCTCCCAAGAAAGAAGCCCAAGTGTTTAATCGAAGCGAAGCAGGTGAAGTTAAATTCCCATAAAAGCTCATGTTTGCTTTTATAGGCTGGTTACGTCCAACTTAGGCGGCTGGCCACCAAGCCTCTGCTCTCTGTGTGATGCACTCAAAGTCTCCGCATCTAGCTGGACTGTGTGTCCAACCTGTTCTCAACTCAGGTCAGTTCTTCCCGAGACAGTGACATGAAAAGGGTGCTTACAGTGAGTTTTCTAACGGAGCTCCCTGGTGTCACTTTGAAACTTTTCAAACAGCTGAGCTGTATTGACAAGGACCTGAACTGAGATGGCCCCGGGTGACCCCGGCCCCGGTGTTCGTGCCCCTGTGTTGGTGCGAGGGTTACCTAGGGCCGATCTGTGTAACCAGTAGGATGCTGTTGAAGTGACCTCCTTTATAGGCCATGAAAGACATGGGGCCTTCCACCTTGCTTTCTCAGATTCCGTGCCCCCGAGGCAGCCAGCTGCCGTGACGTGAGGACACTCAAGCTGCCATCTGGAGAGGTCCAGGCGGTGAGAAAAGCCTGGCAGGCACACGAGTGAGCTGTCCTGGAAGCCGATCCTCCAGCCTCCATCCAGCGGTCCGATGAGACTGAAACCCCCAACTGACATCGTGAGCCTCGTGAGGAACCCTGAGCCAGAAGCATCCCGCTAGGCTATTCCTAGATTCCCAACCCTGCACACTCTATGAGATGATGAATGTTTGTTTTAAGTCCCTAAGGGGTAATTTGTTATGCAGCAATATAGAACTGAGACGAACAGTCATATAAAAATATTGCCTTAACTTACCTTTCTATCAGAAATAAGACCTGTCTAGAGTTCTAATTCAAGGTTTTGCAGTCTATATTCCCAGCCATATAGTTGAAGAGAAAAGGAACTCTAGCCCTGGCTGGTGTGGTTCAGTGGACTGAGCACTGGCCTGCGAACCAAAGGGTCGCTGGGTCGATTCCCAGTCAGAGCACATGCCGGGGTTGCGGGCCAGAAGCAACCGATCGATGTTTCTTCCACACATCAGTATTTCTATCCTTCTCTTTCTCCCTTCCTTCCCCTCTCTCTAAAGATAAGTAAATAAAATCTTTACCAGAAAAAAAAGGAACTCTAGTCTGACCTCTTAACATACATCCCTACTAACTTCTCGCTGCTCCTCCCACTGTACCCTAGGCTTTAGCCATCAGAAACAGCCAACTGGGAGGCTCACTGACCGTGTTTCCCTCCTTCAGACCTTCACCTGGGTTCTCCATCTCACTCAGATAAGTCCAAGTCCTCACAGACTTATGTGATCTGCCCCTGGGGGCCTGGAGCTTGATCTCCCGCCACCTTCCATCCCTTCACTCTGCCCTGGCCACACCCACTGCTTGCTTTTCCTAGAATATTCTTCCCCAGACACCCACAAGGCTCACTTACCTCTCTGAGGCCTTTTCTCACATGCTGCTCCTCAGAGAAGTTTCTCCTGACTACTGCACATGAGAGACCACCTTCCCTTCCTGCCCCAAGCCATCGGTGACTACTTCTTGTCAGACACATTCACCCACAACGCCCTGGCTGACCTGTCCACTCCCCTCCCCGCTATGACATGAGCTCTGCAAGAGCATGGACTTTGCCCTGCCATATCCTAAGCGCCTAAGACAGTGCTGGGCACAAAGACCCTCATTTGAGGAAAGGAAGATAACGTCCCTCTTTGAAAGCCCTCTCATTACTGCCAGCCACAGGGTGTGTGCACTGAGGGCAGACATGAGGGAGTGGGGAGGGAACAGAATCCTACTTGAGTTTTAAGAGTGAAACAAAATGTCTCAAGTTCAGAGACTGCCATTTTAGAAGCCATCCTGTCCAGAACAGCTCACCTGGAGGAGTAAAAAGATGATGTCAAGGACATTGATGACAACGTTCATGTCTGGGATAATGAGCAGGTTCACCAGCAGCTCGAGGACTCCAGAGTGGATGAGCTGGATCATTTGGTCCAGGGTGCCCCCACTGATGAAGTTAGCCACCGCACAGACAGCATCCTTCTGGACTTGAAAGTGTCCCTGGAGGAAGAGAGCTGCTTACGTTCTTTACAGATCCTGAGGGACTTAAATATAGTGACACTAACTTGGGTCAGGTTCCAGGTTGGCTGGGGACGGCCAGGACTCTCTGTGCAATTGACACACAACACCTGTGGACCTGCCTCTAGTTCTTGAGCAGAGGACAGCATCTTTGAGAAGCCAAGAAGGAGGCTGGAAGACTCCTATGGAGCTTTAGAGGGAGGTTCTACATTCAAACTTATTTCATTAACTCAGAGTAGGGAAAAACAGAACCAACCTGAACCAGTCCAGGTAACTGATACAGATTGGGAGCTACACTCAGAATATGAGACTCTGATGGCCTGAGTGTACATTTCTGGTCTTTCTGCCCTAGTGAAACTTTGGACAAGAAGCTCCATAGCTACAAAGCTGAGCTCACAGACGTCACCTTGGGGACTGAGACAGACCTGTGGTTACAGAAGAAGGCCACTGAAATACCGCTCAACCCATTCCTTGCATTTATGAAAGCACCAGGCCCAGAGACATGGGACTGATTTACCATGCATTCTTCTATCCCTGGGCAGAAGGAGTTATTCCCATTTTGTGGCCAGGGAAAACCGACCTCAGTTCAAAACAAAAGTCAAAACCCAAACAACTTATGATTCCAAGCAAGGTATTGTTCAGAAGGCACAGTTTGAAATAAGATTCCTTCTTGATTCACAACTGGATGTTACTGATTAGAATACGTGCAGACGCACCAGGGAACTCAGGACGGGAGTGTGCGACAGACTGGAGGGTGCTCTGATTCGGGCTGCACACCTGGCCTCGCTTTCATCCCTCATGACAACCTGGGACCCCACCACCCAACCTCAGAGCAGAAACCGCTCAGCAGAAAACCAGAGCTCAAACATTACAGGTGACAGTGATAAATGCTGGTGACAGTGGTTGTTCCGGGGAGGGGAAGTGGGAATCAGGAGGGAAGAGGAAGCTTTACTGCATATCCACTCTTGCATTTAGACTTTCATGCATAGTGCCACTTTCATCGATGTGACTTTTAATACTGAAGAGCCCACCCTCTTCAGTGCATAAGATCAGCACAACCTGACATGTTTTCCCTCCTAAAACAAAACAAAACCTCCCTCCTCTTTCCACAAGTAGAGAGTAGATGGCACATTCTTTTCAGATTATTTACCAGCTTAAGATTTTTCTGGATATCTGGGCTATGGGGCTGACTTTTTATTGAGTAATGCTTGTTTAGTTTTTAGATTTCCCATGGATGGTCCAAAATGGGAGGCCACTTCTTTTTTTTTTTTTGGAACTAATATTTCATAGTTTTGTTGTGGCCTCAGTTAACTTGCTTCTGAGCCCATGTCTGCATTCCTGCAAGAGCCCAGCACTGAGCCTGTGAGAAAGTAGCCTTCTGTCGAGGAAACTGAATGTGCCACTTACATTTCTCAGGAGAGTCACCAGGGGAGGCAAGATGTTGCAAGCAATGAGCTGCTGGAGGTGTTTGGGTGGCCCGGTGGCTACATTGCCCAGGGCCCAGGCTGCTACCTTCTGGACTGAGGACTTGGGGTGCAGCAGGAGCTGGGGCAGTGCTCCCAGCATGCCCACATCAATGGCTGTCTGGGTCTGGCCATCCGTTCCCTTGACGATGTTGCCCACAGTGTAGAGAGAGGGGAGCTGGAAAACCAAGGCTCAAAGTGGAACCAAGTGTCACAAGTTTGGCACTGTGGAAGGTGGCAAGCACACCAAGACCTGTGCCCTCCCCAACATTGGTCCTGCTGTGCCGATGGCTCTCCGGAAGCCTGTGGATGTTGATGACATACTGACCCTTATTCATTCGGCACAGTGATGGCTGCTTACGAAGTTTGGAGCCACTGGGCAGCTTCCCAGCAGCAGTGGCTCTAGGGGAATAGAGGTGAAGGGACACCTTTGTCAGGAAAGGATGCTCTCCCTCTTCTATCTGTACATCAGGAATATGGTCAAAGTGACTGCGGTGTTTATAAAGTCTGTTCAGTCATATTTAGCACCGGAGCTGGTTTCTGTCGTTTACGTTATCGGAGCTGATGAGCTCCCGATGGCAACTGTGGGTACATTCACACCCCCTCTCAGTACCTCTGATGCTTTCCAGGCTGGGTCTACAGCTGGGCTCCAGACAGCCATCCTTGGAGGGCTGATTTTGGATTTATTTTGGTTTCTCTGCACTTTAGTGAGAGATAAGAGTTCTAGAATTTTCCTAGCCTATTATGCTGAGTGTCTGCTCCCCAAGTGAGAGGTGGAAGTATGCTGTGGGCCTATCACAGCCTTGCTCATCCCCAGGATAAGCGACTTCTTATTGATATTCTCTTCATTCCCTCCCTGCTCCCAGCACTATCCTTGAACCGACCTGGACATCTGAGGAATACTGCGCTAATCTCGGAGCACAGGACCCTCCCTGAGACTGCATAACACACAGGATTAGCCACAGACATCGAAAGGGGCACCCACATTTTAAATGACATTTTCAAGAAGTATATTATATAAGTGACATGTTTCATAACATAGCAAAGTATTGGGTTTTGGTTTGACTTACTTCTCACCTGCATCTGAAGTAGTCTTGGAGAACAAACGAGGGAAAGGATAAGAGGGCATTTTCTTTTATACTTGAGCATGGAACTCAAGTGTTACGTCAGCTTTACATTAATACACACATGCACACCCTGTATCAGCCAACTTGTTAACATCTGGGATTACAGGCAACTTTGATTTGGTGCTTTCTATAATTTCTAACGATCGGATGAAGAGAAAGCATGTTATTTAATACCCACAAGGATTTTAGATGAACACAATTCAAGTGTTTGGCTGAAGAGCAGTAGAGACCAGGGCAATGCAGACGGTGCACTTTGTTCCAGGTAAAGGACGAGAGCTGCGTGAGGGAGCCAGAGAGTGGGGGCAGAATGTAACTTGCTAAAGTCAATTCAACTCAAGACTCTAATCGGAAGTCTCACGCAGACAGAGGTAAGACCTGGGACATTTACCAAGATGTCAAACTCGGAGCTAGCCATGAGCTCCACCAGCCTGGGCAGCACCAGTATGTCAACCACTTGGCCGATGTGCCCGTCACAGACCTCGGTGAGGTAGGAGAGGGCCCTGCAGGTGTAGCAGAGCACCTCGCTGTCTCGGTGCCACAGGAGGCAGGAGAGGATGGACAATGTTGGCTTCACTGCCGTTTGGCAGGGTTGTAGGCCTTCCTTTTGGCACAGGTAGGACAGGGTCCTCGTGATGTGCTGCAAAAATGTGACCTGTCACAAGAGACTGCTTTCTAGTGTCAGGTGCAAATGGCAGTATGTCCTGCCATCTTTGATTGACATTACTGAGCAGGGTGAACAAAGAATTTGAGCTCCAAACAGGAATTTGTCCTAGGTAGTGATGTATCTCTGATAGGGACACAGAATGAGCTATATTTTTCCTATTCCGACACCAGATGGAGGTTTCCTGATATTCTCCAAAATGCCCTTACCTGCTCGACTCCACTGATGACCTCAATTCTTTTCTCACTGGCAAAACAGAGAGGAAGCAGGACTTCCTTGTTCTCCCACTGGTCTACAACCAACACATCAGAACCACACTTCTGATCTCCTCCGTTCAAGGATCAGTCTTCCAACCTTGACTCTGAAGTCCATCACTTTTCATCTTGAAAGATTCTGTCCTCGGGATCACCTCCCCCGCCTGCATCACTCCCGCCAGTATGGAAACACACTCTGTGACCTTCACCCCTCACCCTTCACCTCTCCAGCCATCGCCCCACTTCTGCTTTCCAGAGTCTGCCCTCGAGGAGGCAGCTGTACTCACTCTCTGCCTGGCAGCTTCCCGTCTGCGCTCTGCCCTCCTAGTCTGCTTTCCGACCCTGCCTCTTTGTAGCTAGTGATGAAATCGGCTCCTTCCAAGTCACTAAACCCCACAGCTGCTTTCTTTACTGTCCCTGGCAGTTGTATTCAGTCACCAATCGTTCCCACTTTGGCATCTGTGACACCGAACCTGGTTTTTCATTGCTGAATGGGCTGTTTCTTCTCGGTCTCCCCGGCAGGCTCTGCCCGACTCCTGAGTGTCAGAGCCCCTAGAACCTGGCCTTGGACTCTCCCCACACTCTGGGTCAGGGATGGGCCAAGTTCTCTGTAAAGGGATAGACAGTAAATGCTTTCAGCTCTGTGGGCCCACAGGGTCTCTGTTACACCTAGCCAGCGCTGCCCTTGTAACACACAGACAATTATGCATGTAAGGGAATGGGTGTGACTGTGTTCCAATAAAACTTTATTTACAAAAGCAAGCTGCTGACCCCTGCTTCATTGATCTTGCCCAGCTGGATGACGTGCATGTGCACAGGCACCTAGACTTGCATATCCACCCACCTGACGCTGCTGCCATGTCCTCTCACTCACCTCGAGTCAATATGTCCAACTAAGGACATATCTGACGCTTCCTCCCCTCCCTCTCCCCCATTTCCCTAGGAGGACAGTCATCTAAAGTGACCTAACCAGAACCTGGGCATCCATCCCGCTTCTTGCTGCCACTTCCATGTCTGGCACAGCAGCCTCCCAGGCCCATCGGCTTCCCCGTCTCCTTCTGCTGCAATCCTCCACCAAGCAGCCAGAAAGGGCCCTCTGAGAGATCAGACCACTTTACTTCCTGCCTGGAGGTCCTCCAAAGGCTTCCCTTTGCCACCAGGATGATGGCCAAGTGCCTTGTCCTACTTGCTGCATTCCACTGCTTTCTCCTCGCAAACTCCCTTGGCCATGGCAGCCCTTTTCTGGTTCAGCCATATCGGGTTTTCTCTCACCTCGAAGGCTGGGTGCATATTCCCTTGGCTCTTGGAGGCTATCTTCTCTTCCTTTTTATTTGACGCAAAGCCAGAAAGCAAATTTAATTTCTAATCCAGGGGGTCCTCTATTGTTGCCACATCGATCAACTATGACTCATCTTCAAACAGAAACCTTGTGACCTGGGACTGGGACGGGGGAGCCACTACTTCTGTCTGCACCCTCGAACAGTAGAGCCCAGCCGTCCGATGTTGCAGGATTGTAAACTGAAGAAAATCATAATGGACCTTTTCCAACGCTCTCGAAAGGAATCAGCACCACTGCTTGCTGAGGACAAGTGCAGAAGAATTTCTACCCAAAAAGACGTTCAGTCCTAGGCCTCGTTCATAATGGCAGCCCTAAGGGGCCAGGCAGCGACCACGTGACTTAGCATCGATTTGGAAATACGTCCTCAATTTTCCAACTTTGGGAACTTGTTACCAGCTAGGTTTTCTAATTCAAAGACGCTCCCTGGTACAGCTACTGGTGAGGGGGTGGAGGGGTCAAGTAAAAAGAGAAAAGGACTCATGGACCCACAGACAACAGTGTGGTCATTGTAATGGGAATGGGGTGTGAGGGGGTTAAATGGCGGTGGACAAAATACAATAAACAATAAATAAATAAACACAGACACTCACTGGCGTGGTTGATGAGATCAGGGCCAGCAGGCGTGGGATGGCATTGCTCGAGATGACAACGTCTCTGAATTCTGGGCCATCACCTACAAATAGACAAGAGCAGGACATCGAAAGAGGGGACAGAGAGGATCCTGGGATAGGTGACTAATGTTTAACAGTCTGTATAAAGCATGAGAGGCCACAACGCATTCCTGGGCTGGGCACCTAGAGAGCATAGTCCTGAGCTAGACCCTGAGTCTCCAGCATGTTGGTGGGTGGACGGGCCTGGTGTGAGAGCCGGCACCACACAGCAGTGGCTGCCCTCGGCAGAGCCTGCGGGCGCACACAGGGGCCAGCCAGCTGGGCCTGGGCAGGGCTCTCTCGGTGCTAACAGCGCTTACAGCACGGCTCTCAGGAAGACAGAGCAAACCGTCTTCCCAGGAGACCTCAGCCCAGGGCAGAAGCTTCCAGATACAACTCAGAACAGAGGCTGGGCGGTGGGCAGGTATTAGTCCTCAGCTGTCTGCGACTTTGGCTAGAACACCATATCTCTAGACCCTAGAAGTCTCAATGTACAATTCGTCAACCCTTGGGCAAGGTGTAAGTTATATCATACCACCCTGTTTTGCCTGGTCCTTACTGAACCAATCAAAATGAGAGACAAAGTCTCTATACTAGGTGCTTTACTTCTGCAAGCATTTCAAAAGCAGATATAGTTGACATTCTGTGTCTGCTAAGCCCAGTATCTGAAGTCCTTGGAGGTCTCATCCTACTATTTGTTTCTGCTGACTGGGTGGGGAAGGTTGTTGATTCTCTGAACTTGAAATTGCTACTGTTTGGCTGATCTTTGTCACGATGCTGAGGGGCCCAACAGAGCTTGCTTCCCCCAGAGAGCTCCGTATTTATACTCAGCCACGAATAGGCAGCTTCCAGCCCTGCGGCACGCAGTCCCCAGCTGCGCCGCCGTCCTGGACCACACTGAGGACACAGGCTCAAGTCCCAGCTCCAGCGGCCAATTTTAGGATTGTGTTTTCAGGGGAGACTCTTCCCCTAGGCTAAGGCATCAGTTTTGTGTATGTTCCCTTAGCAACTTTCTCTGGAGGTAGAATTTTTTATAAGGGTCTGTCAGAAGCCCCCACACTGTATGAGCCCAAAGCTTGTCCTTTGTTCCTGAAGCCACTAAGACCCGAGGGGACAGGACCTGGTATTGGCAGATGTCCCCAGGTAGCGTATAGCTTCAGGACACACTGTGTTATCTCTGGTTTCAGCTTCCATGTAGATAGGACCTCTGATCTTGACTCTGATTTTTGGAAATGCCTATTGTTGCTTTCCCCAGCATTTCTAGGCATTTATACTTAAAGTATCAAGGCCACAATACCACCCAAAGGACTCCCATAGCATGCCCCATGGCCGGCCCGCTATTTTCTTAGCCCCTGAGGGGAGGGTCTCACCTGCTATGTTACCAAGGGCCAACACAGCGTGTTTACACACATTCATATGGGGGGAAGACAGGAGCTCAACCAAGGCCTGGACGGCGCCCCCTTCCACGACGGCGTGAGTCTGCTCTGAAGACTCTGCCGAGATGCTGGTCAGAGCCCAGGCCGCCTCAAACTGCAAACAGGGGGCACGTGAGGACCTCAGGAATGCCACCAGCCTAGGAATGAGCCCCACTTTGACCATCAGCTTCACAGGAGGGTTCCTTTGCTCGGACAGTATTCTCCTGTGCAGCGAAGGAGGAAAAACAAAGAAATGGCATGTGAAGCCAGTACTAACTAAGAACCTCCTGGATGGATGTCCCTGGCGTTCTTCACTATCACCTGAGACAAACAGCTGGGTCAGAGCTACTTAGCAGCTGAGCATTTAGCCTGCAGCACTTCGCAGTGATGCAGCAATACTTCCCCTCCTGGTATTAGCTATCAGAGATTCCTGGAGAGGCCGATTTAAATTAAGCAATGCATCTCTGACAACCCTTGTGTATCCTAAGTGGCTCTCAAGGACAGTGTAGAGGAAATATTCAGTCTCACTTTCTGAGCGACTCGCCCGTCCTTATGTTGGGTGAGCATTCTGCCACTGCCAAGAAACCAAAGAGGCTATTGGAGCTCATTTCTGACTGTGAGCCTGTAAACAGCAGCAGCCCGTGTGGCGATACCTGGCAGCCTGGGCGGCCTGGAAACAGGATTCTGGATCTGAGGCATTCATGCCACTGATCATCTCCGGCAAGGTGAGGCTGACCTGCAAGGACACGTGCATTCGGGTCAGAGTCTCATTCGGGGACAGAAGACAACTCGCTGGTCTCAAGGTCTCACTGATCTCTGGGGTACCCCTCATGCTCTGGGGGAGAGTAATTCCTGTCACCACTTGGATCCCCAGAACCTTCTCATAACGCGCAGGAAGACCATGCAAGCGGACGTCAGTGAAAATGACAGAGTGAGGACTTCCAAAAATCCTCTCCTTCACAAAAGCAGCAAGAAAACTGACGATCGTCGGAATCAGCTTTTATAGAGCTCTAGAAACTGACCCAGGGCTTGCAGCAATTTGTTTTACTTAAGCTTAAGAGAGTTTATTTAAGAAAAATGTCTAGATCTCAGTGAGAACAGCGAGTGCCGTGGCATGATGTTTTGCCTTATTCCCACCCATCCGCTAGCTCCAGGCTAGCTTTGAAAACCAACCTCTCTCAGCAGCCACTGGAGTGAGCGCTTCCTGCAGATTCTTATTCCCAGACACTAGTATTCAACTGGGCTGGTAGTTCCCTGGGAGACCCCATTTGCAAGGTTTTCTTTATTTCATTTGACTCAGCTATCGCAGAGTGCAAAGGTCTTTTCCCTGGGGGCTTTTGTTTAAAGCATAGGTGGCAAACACAAGGCCTGTGGGCCGGATCCCGCCCTCTACCTTGTTTTATCCAGCTCAGCACCTTCTTTCTACGCTTACCTGCTAAGGAGTACTGACATTTATACAGTCCTAAAATCACATTTGGCTCTTTGAAGGCAACCGTGAGGCTGATGTGGCCCCTGGTGAAAATGAGTTTGACACCCCTGGTTTAAAGACAATTAGAGGAATTTGTTTAACTAGCTTTTGGAAGGAGGGGTGCTGGATAAGAGTTGGGGGCAAACAATAGACTAAGGTAAAAACATCACAGGAAAAGCTGGGGAACAAGATGTGGACAGAGGCTTTGCAAGCTCGGACACAGGCCTGGACACCTGGAAGGCAGGTGCTCACAGAAAACTGAGGGGCCCGGAGCCCTCACCTCCGGCCACTGCAGGCTGTGGTGAGTGAGCCCTGGCCCAACCCTTCACTTCCTATTGGCCGCCTGCTGAGTGTGGAAGGCACGCCCCAAGGTGCACACAGACCCCTGGGCAAAGACTGGGTGGACTTTCGGGTCCCAGTACTTCGGGAAATCTGTCCAATCGTGAGCTGACCACTGAGCTGCCTGAGCAGAGAACTCAGTGGCCACACGGAACAGAGAATAAAGATTCTACAGAATTAGTTGAGAAATCACTGAACAAAGAAACAACCACCAGAAACAACAAAGAAAATTGTGGGCAAAAGGACATCTGATATCCAAAGTTGCCACATTTTATTATTGAAAGTGACCAATTGTCAAAGAAATTGCAAGACCTGCAAAACATGGCATGTACACGTAAAAAAAATAAGTGAAAACTGTCCTTGAGGAGCCCAGACATTGAACTTACTGGACCAAGACTTTAACTGTGTTCAAAACAGCAAAGAGAACCATGTCCAAAGAACTAAGGAAAGTGTGGCAATGATGCCTCGCTAAATAGAGAACATTGATAAAAAGATATAGACTACAAATAGGAACCAACTAGAAATTCTGAAATTGGAGAGTACAGTTACTGAAGTGAAAAATTCACCAAAGGGGCTCATGGGCAGAGTTGAATAAACAATCAGTAAGCTTGAGGGTAGGTCAGCTGCGGTTATCCAGGCTGAGGAAAATAAATGAAAAAGAATAAACATGAACATTAACAGATCCTTATAGGTCTGTGGGACACCGTCAAGCATTCTAATACATGATGCATAACACAATGGAGAGGAGAGAAAGGGGCAGAAAGTATATTGGAAGAAATGATTTCCAAAAACCTCCCAAATTTGATTAAAAAATAATCTACACATTTGAGTAGCTCGATGAACCCCAAGAGAAAAACACCAGGAGATCCACATGTAGACACATCGTAATTGAACTGCTAAAAGCCCAGACTAAAGACAGAAACTTGAAAACCTCAAAAGAGAAGCGAGTCGTCATGCGTGATGCCTCGGTCAGATTAAGAGCTGATTTACCACCAGGAAGCATGGGGACCAGGAAGCAGCAGGATGGCCTGTTTTAAATGCCAAAAGACTACTAAGCAAAAATTCTATATCCAGCCAGCTATAATAAAGAGGAAATTAAGACATACCCAGGTAAAGGAAAACAGAGAGAATCTGTTGTTAGCAAGTCGACTGGACAAAAAAAGTTCCTCAGGTACTAAAAAGTAGACAATAATTAAAATCACTTTAAGAAATCAAGAACACCAGTGGAGATGCATACTGGTAAATACTAAAGACAAAAATATGAAGAAGTTTGGTTATAACTCTTTTTTACATAATTTAAAAGACAACTCAAAGCAATAGTTATAAATCTATGTTGATGAGCACACATGTATAAAGAGGTAACTTACATGGCAATGAGAGCACAGAAAATTTTTTTAATTAAAAATATAGCAAAAGAAACAAGGAAATTAAGATATTAAACTATTCAGCACGAAACATGACAGTGATAAAGGAGCAGGGGCACAAAGAGGACATACTAGCAAAATGGCAGACAGAAGTCCTATTTTTATCAGTAAGTGCACACGTAAATACATTAGACATTCCCAACGAAAAGCAAGGATTGCCAGAATGGATTTAAAAATTGTGATCCAACTATAAGCTGTCTACAAGAGACACATTTTAGATTCAAAGGCACAAATGGATTGACAATAAAAGGATTGAAGACAATATGTCGTGCAAATAGTAACCAAAGATAGCTGGAGTGGATAAACTAATGTTAGACTGAACAAACTTTAAGGCAAAAGTTGTTACTAAAGGCAGTGACATTTTATAATAGTCTGCTCGGCCATCAGAAAATGTTATAAACATATGCAAACCTGTCAACAACCCCTAAATCACATGCAACACAAACAAATGGAATTAAAGAGAGAAACAGAGAAGCCAAGAGTAGATGGAAACATCAAACCTCAAACTCAATAGTAGATGGAACAGCTAGATAGAATATCAACAAGTTAGTGGGAGACTTGAACAGCACTACAGACCAGCCAGACCTAACAGACATCTACACTAAAGAGCAGCAAAATACACATTCTCTTCAAGGGCATGTGGAATGTTCTCCGTGACAGATCATGTGACATGAAACAGGTCAGCAAATTTATAAGGACTGAAACCACGCAAAGTATGTTCTCCAACCACAATGAGATAAAATTAGAAACCACTAATAGGAGGAAAATTGGGAAATTCACAGATTTGTAGAAGTTAAAGGACATGCTCAGAGAAGAAGCCACAAGGGAGGGTAGAAAATACTTTGAGATGAATGAAACAAACAACATAAAACCAGTAAGATATAGCTAAAGTGCATCTCAGGGGGAAATAGCCATAAATCTATATATCAAAAAGGGAGAAAAATCTCAAATCCATAATCTAACTTTACACCTTGAAAAACTAGACAAATAAGAGCAAACTAAACCCAAAACCAGCAGCAGAGAGAAAACATGGACACTAGAGTGGAAGGAAATGAAACGGAGAATAACAGAATGGGAGAGGGAATCAATGAAACCAAAAGTTGGCTCAAATGATCAACAAAATGCCAAATCTTTAGCTAGACTGACCAGGAGAAAAAGAGAAGGCTCAAGTTATTAAAACCAGGAATGAAAGTAGGGTCATTACTACTAAACCCAGAGAAATAAAAAAGATTAGAGATTAGATAAACAAAGTATGCCTACAGATTAGATTATCTGATAAGGGACAAATCCCTAGGAATACACAAAGTGACTCAAGAAGAAATAGAAAATCTTAATAGACCTGTAACAAATGAATTATTAATTAAAAAAAAAAAGAAACTTCCACAAAAAGAAGCCTAGGCCCAGATTGTCTTCACTGCTGAATTTTCCAAAATATTTGAAGGGGAGTTAAAGCAATCCTTTATAAACTCTTCCAAAAAATAAAAGATGAGGGAACTTCCCAGCTCATTCTATGAGTCCAGCTTTACCTTGATACCAAACCAGACAAAGACATTACAAGAAAAACTAGAGACCAATGTCTCCCATAAATATATATGCAAACATCCTCAACCAATTCTAGGAAATAGAATGCACCAACATATGAACAGGATCATACATCATGGCCAAGTGGGATTGAACTCAGGAATGCAAGGGTCATCCAACACAGGAAAATCAATATAGTACACCATATTAATAGAATATAGAGGAAAAATATCACATTATTGTCTCAACAAATGCAAAAAAGGCATCTGACAATCCAGCACCCTCCTGTGATTAAAACAAAAATCAACAAACTAAAAATAAAAGGGAACTTCCTTAAACTGATAAAAAGAGCCATGAAAACCCCAGGGCTAGCATCACACTCAACGGTGAAAGACCGGAAGCTTCCCCCTCACCCCGAGAATCAGGGACGGAACAAGGATGTCCATGTTTATTACTTTCACTCAGCACAGTACTGGAAGTTGTAGTCAGGCTAATTAGACAGGAAAAAGAAATAAAAGGAAAGGAAGAAGTAAAACCATTTCTATTTCCAGATGTCATGACCTTGGATGTAGAAATCCTATGCACACAAAAATTTGGCCCTAATGAACAAGGTTTAGCTAGGTTACAGGATTAACATACAAAAATTCATTTTATTTCTATACATTAGCAATGAATAACTCAAAATTAAAAGAAGACAATTTTATTTACTGTAGTGCCAATAAAAGTATTTGGGAATAACTTTAACAAAAGTATAACACATATGCTGAAAATTGTAAATAAATGTAAAGAGGACCTAAGAAAATTTTAAAATATCCCATGTGTATGAATGGGAAGCCTTAACATTGTTAAGATGGCAAACTCCACAAACTGATCTCTAGATTCAACGCAATCTCCACTGAAAGCTGGGTTAATTCAAGGAATTGGAAAGCTGGTTCTAAAATTCATATGGAAATGCAAGGCATCTAGAATAGCCAAAATAACCTTAAAAAAGAAAAAGGAAAGACTCATATTTCCTCGTTTCAAAATCTACCATAAAACTCTACCTGGCTGGCGTAGCTCAGTGGATTGAGCGCGGGCTGCGAACCAAAGTGTGGCAGGTTCGATTCCCAGTCAGGGCACATGCCTGGGTTGCAGGCCGCGGCCCCCAGCAACCACACATTGATGTTTCTCTCTCTCTTTCTTCCTCCCTTCCCTCTCTAAAAATAAATAAATAAAATCTTTTAAAAAAACCTCTAGTAACTACATTTGTGTTGTGCAGGCATGAGGGTGAACATGGGAATCAACGGAAGAGAATTCAGAGTCCACAAATAAACCATCAAATTTATGGTCAGCTGACGTGTGACAAGGTCTTGAGACAATTCAATGGGGAGGGAATGGTCTCTTCAGCAAATGGTGCGGGGATGACTGGATATCCGCATGCAGAAAATGAAATTAGAGCCACATTTCTGTACTCACATTTACAGAAATTGAAAATGGGCCAATTACCTAAAGAGAAGAGGCAAAACATAAAACTCTTAGGAAAAAAACAAAGCATAAGTCTCAGGACCTTGGATGAGGCAATGGATTCTCAGATTTGATACCCGAAGCACATGCAACCAAAAAAAAAAAAAAAGAAAGAAAAGAAAAAAGTACATAAATTGGACTGTTTCAAAATCAAAAAACTTTTAGGCTTCAAGGATTCTATCAGAAAAGTGAAAAGATGACCAGCAGCATGGGAGCACATATTTGTAAATCATATACCTGCTAAGAGCCTGATATCAGAATATATAAAGAACTCTTACAACTCAAGACTAAAAGGACAAATTACATGATTTTTTAAATGGGCAAAGGGTTTACAATAGACAAAGCTCCAAAGAAATAAACACCCAATAAGCACATGAAAACATGCTCCTTGGTCATCAGAAACATGTGTCAGAACCACACCAGCACAGCCCGGTGCACGCAGTGGGCGGCTGCAACCCACGAATGGGCAGTAACAAAAGCTGGTTAGAACACCCAAATGTTCAATGGCGCAGGCACTTGGGAAAAACAGTTTGACAGCATGTTTCCTGTTGCTACTGTAAAAAATGCCAAAAATCTGCTGGCTTAAAACACTTGTCACAGTTCTGGAGGTCAGAAATCCATAGTCCATTTCCCTGGATTAAAGCCACGTTTCCTGCAGAGGAAGCTTCTAGTAGGGCTGCCTGTGTTCCTTGGCTTGTGACCGTCTCCTCCATTTTCAAAGCACAGCACACCAATGTCTGCTTTTGTCATCTGTCTCCTTCTGCTCTGGCTTGTTCTTCATCCTTCTGATGAGGAGGATTGATGCAATTACATTGGGCCCATCAGATAACTCAGGATAATCTCCCCAATCTTGAGATCCTTACTGTAACCATATGCACAAAGTCCTTTTCATCATACAAGGTAACATCCATAGGTTCTGGAGATTAGGAGATGGAGATCTTTGGAAGATAGGGGCAATTATTCAGCTCACCACAGGCAGTTCCTCAAAGGGTAGAACAGAGTTACCATATGACCCAGCAATGCCTCCTGTAGGCATGTACCCAGGAGACTTGAAAACGCGGTCTCCTAACAACTAGTACGCAAATGTTTGAAGCAGTGCCGTTCATAACCACGAAGATCTGGAAACCATGCAAATGTCTACCAGCTGATAAGTGGACAAACCAAAAGTGGTCTCTCCACACAAGGACATATTCAGCCCTGAAAGAAATGAAGGGCTGACACTGGCTACCACGTGGCTGAACCTTGAAAACATGCTGCTGAGTGAAAGAAGCCAGTCACCAAAGGGTGTGTATTGTATGGTTCCATATATATGAAATACTCAAATAGGTCAATGCAGAGGCAGAAAGTGGACGCATGCTCAGCAGAAGCTTGGGGGGAGGGAAGGAGGACCAAGGAGCGACTGCTTACTGCGTATGGCGTCTCCATTGGAGGTGGTGAGTGTGTTCTGAAATGAGCTAGTGGGGATGGCGGTGCCACCTGGTGAATATACCAAAAAACAGTGATTACAGACATTAAGAAGGTGAATTCCAAAGTACATGAATTATATTTCAGTATTTTTTAAGTCATGGTAATACAGGACAAAAAGGAAAATAACTCTTCCATTGTTTCGTCTTTCTTGGATGGGGGGATTTGGGGGACTATTCTGGGTACAGGAAGGTACGTAGAGATATGGTTCTGAGTCCCGAGACAGTTCAGGGAATGGTCGCAGCCACTCTATTTGATGCCCGAACACCCATGATCAAGTCCACCAGCCCAGACTGGAGCCATCTCTGCCCTCTGAGATCGCAAAAGGCACATAGACGCAACGGCCAGCAGATATAATGCCACTGGAGGTGGAAGAAGGGGAACCTCCAAGTCAGGCCATTCCGGAAAGGATCACAAAAACCAGCAGGAGCCTGGAAGTCAACCCAGGGTTTGTATCAGTGAGGTTGGGGTGGACAGAGGAAGGCTGGGGCAGGCTGCACTCAAGGCCGAGGCAAGACCTTCCACGATGAGCAGCGAGGCGCCTCTGCTGAGAGAGACCCTTCATGATCCTCATCCCCTGCTTCTGGCTGAGGCAAGTAGGGTCTTCTCGATCAGAAGCCGCACTTTTCCCCATAGGAGAAGCAACATCCCAGACTCATGACTGCAGAGGTGATGGCCCATGGCTTTCTGACAACACCAGTGTGGCTCTGACTATGATCTCTCCACCCCTTTCTTTCAAGGCCCCCATCAGAGCTTGCAGGTTCTGGATCAAACATTTCAAGCCAGGGAGAGTTCCTAAGCCCATATTTGATACACGACTGCTGCAGAAACACACAACCCCAACGTACCCGGATGGTCTCTTCTCGAGAAGCTGGGTCAGTGGAGAGACTAGTGATGTTTCTCCTCTCAAAGACCTGCTCATCTTTCTTGGCCTCCCGGAGCTGCAGGCTGACTGCTCTCTGCTGCCGTCGCTGCACCTGGTGAGGGAAAGAAATAGCTGGAACATAAGGGCTGGGAAGTCGGGCTGTGGGCACATCAGCCTTTCAAGCACGCTAGCAGCCCCTGGCTTCGCTTTCCAGGTTCCACAGGCTGGAAGAATTAAGATCGCACAGCCGCAAATAACCCCAGCTCCCTCTCCCTCCTCTGCCTTCTGCTACTGCCCCACATCTACAAGAATAGCCAGCCCTCCTCCCAAAGTCAAGGAGGATCAGGCACATCCCCGACAGGCCAGGACCCTCAGCTGCAGAGACATGTGAGCAGAGTGTCCTGTGGCCCTGAGCGCATCTTCACTGGTGCCCATCAGTTTCCGAAGAGCAGGGCTGGGCCTTCCAACTTCAGGGATCCGGGCGCGGCTGCCGACGGACCTCCCGGGCCCAGGGGTCCCCAACCATGTCCACTGGGATTGCGTCCCTCTCCGGGTCATTCAGATCTTAGTCCAGTCTCAAGAGATTTTACTTGGACACCAGACTGAGGGAGATTAAAATTTAAAATAAAAACAAGCCTTTTCTCATACCGAGCAACACTCAGGCTTTAGAGGATGGAGAATCCTGAAGAAATGACCTCACCTGTGTGGACAGAGAAGTTTTAGGCTGAAGACTTCAGTTCATGATTAATTTAAGAAAGCTTATGTGTATTAGATACTTCTGGCTCCTTCAACGACCCAGTAGTTCTTGCTGGGAAATAGGGTCACTTTGGTGATACCTGGCAAGGCAGGAGCACTCCCGGGGCCCACCGAGCCAGCTGCACTGTTGGCCCGTCACTGAGTGGCCCCGCCCCCTCCATTCTCCTTTCTCATCCCCTGGCCCTTCCCGCTGCTCCCCACCTAGAGGGTTCAATTCCTTTGTTTGGTTTCCTTTAATCTGCGTGGAAGCCAGACAGCCATGCCTATTGGACGGGGTGTGAGAGTGAGGTGGCTCTGGACGGTGCCCTGCCCAGGGGGCTTCTCCCCTCCTCAGCTGCCTTTCAGAATCCCAAGGTATATGACATCACAGTCAAAGTACACGGATGTAGGACTCAGAGCTCCAGCCCCAAACTGAACCCAGAGAGGGGGGGTGAGGGTTCGAATCCACACACAGCTCAGGCTCCCTGACCCAGGCTCTTGGGCTCAGCCCAGCAGGCAAAAGAGGAGTCTGGACTCTTCAGTTCCAAGTCCTACCTCTACAAGGCGTCCGGTCGGCCGCTAGCTCCTTGGTGAGCCTCCCTGACATCAGGGGCTGCAGTTAAGCGTCTCCGTGCCAGGCGTGCAGTCTACTCTCCTGTCCCCGTGAAGGAGGCGTCAGCCTGTTCTTCAAGCAGAGACACTGGAGCTCCGAAGTGGCCAGTTCCGAGGTCACATGGAGACCTTGACTTCAGTCCACAGCTGCCTGACTCCTCGAGTCCCTGAGCTTTTGTCCCCTCACTCTCAACGTTTTCCGATGCAAATGTCAAATAGACGGAGAAGTTGAACAGATTATTCAGTGAACACCACACACCTCTCCACAGTGGACATTTTGCTGTATTTGCTTTGTCACCCACCTTTTTTCCTAACTCTCCATTAGATTTTTTAAACATTCGCCTGAGGATACTCTCTTTTTTTTCTTTTCATTTATTGATTTGAGAGAGAGGAGGGGAGAGAGAGAGAAAGATTGATGTGGGAAACATCATTTGATTGCCTCCCACACACGCCCCAGCTGGACCTGCAACCTGGGTATGGGTCCTGACTGGGAATCGAACCTGCAACCTTCTGGTATATGGGAAGATGCTCCAGGCACCTGAGCCACCAAGCCAGGGCCACTCTATTTTTGAGGTGCTTCGACCATGTGCTTTTCACTGCACTCATCTTTGATGGGACAGGGCAGTTGCCTCATACTCACAGACGCGTCTTTGCCCCGGTATTTAAATTTTCTCAGCCTCTCTTCGGGAACTTCCAAAGTTGACATACTGATGGACGAAGTAAACCACCTGTAGGTAGGACAGTTATGAAGAGATTTTCAGTGCCCGGTGTGTGGGTTACTGTGTTAAACCCACCCAGGCTCAAAGCCCTTAAGGGGCTCCCAGTGGAACGGAGAGCAGGCTTAGGGGGTTGGCTTCCTGGAGTATCACCACGCCGGCTCGGCAGGTGAGCAGCACTGTGGGGGCTCCGAGGGGACCAGTCCCCGGCTGCAGATGGAAGGAAACCTTTTAGAGCCGGTTGGGCTTGAACAGGGCCTCCCATGGCTAGGGAGGGCCGAAAAGAAAGCATGGACCCCTTCCACGTGGCTGCGTCCAAGGAGCTCTCTACAGAGCGGAGGTGCAGGGTGGTGAGGAGTCCAACCGGCCTGCGGGAGGAGGGGGCCCTCTCCCCCACCCCCCATCCACCTGGTCCTTTGGGTCAGGACAGTCTCAAGCGTGACCCATGCCTTTTAATTCTTTAGTGACTGTCTCTGCCTGAACCAGCCCACCGCCATCTTTCAGCCACGCTGTGGCAGTCTCCTCCCAGCTGTTCTCCCTGCTTCTGCCACTGCCTTATTTGAGTCTGTTCTCTACACAGAAGCCACATGATCTTTTAAAGACAAGAATCTGATCATGTGATTTCTCCCACTTAAGAACCCTCTCCTGCCTGTCCATTGATCTTAGCAGCAAACTCAAACTCTCCATGACGCCCTGTGTGAGCTGGCCCCAGCCCACTCCCTCTCCAACAGCTTTCTCCCACCCAAGAATCTGAGTTCTTCCCACTCCATCCGTTTCATTTTCTCCACCGCTTTTTACCATAGCCCAGTGTTTCTTTGTTTCTTGTGCCTGTTCCTCCCCTGCTCCCAACCACAACAGGACTGTGTGTGTCTCAGGCACGATCCTCAGGCCCGTGGCAATGCACGGCGGATAGCAAGCATGTTCTCAAGTATTTGTTGGATGACAGTGGTGGGCGAGAAGGTCACAAAGGGAATTGTCCCTCAATGTGAGGACGTTATTAAAATCAGACCAAGTTTGAACTTTCTACAAGGACACAGGGAGGAGCTTTCTTAAAGGTGTGCAGTGTTTCCAAGTATGCGGAACGGGCAAAGCTATACTGCAGCAGACAGAAAGTTGGATGGAGAGGACCAGAGTCTGCTGACTCTGTTCTTGAGTGGACAACAGTTGAGAGTAAGCTTGGGGGGCGAGACGAACTTAGACGTACCAGTTTGGAAGGGAGAGTGTAGACAACTTGGAGAATTCCATAAGTGAGTAGAGAGCCAGGACTGATGTCTTAAGAAAAGGGATGAACTCTGTATGAGAACAGGCCAAGAACTGAGTCTTGGTGACATTCACATTAGCGCCCGACAGAACCAAGGACCAGCAAGAGACTAGGAGGACAAAAGGAGCTGGAGACAGAACAACAGAACATAGTGTCACAGGCCCTCCTAGGAACAGCTGGCTGCTAGGCCAGGGGCAAGTCCTAAGACCAAAGCACCACCAGCCACAGCATGTGCTTTGTTGGGGTGTTGGGGTGACAAGGTCAGTTTTAAAGTCCCCTTAGGAGCTTGAGCAAGAACAGCCTACAGCTGGTCTGCAAAGTCTCAAATGAAACATGCAAATGACTTCCTGGAGCTGACCCATCCCTCCCACAAGCCCGCCCCACTCCCACAGCTGGGTCTGGGGAAGTGGAGGGTGAGAACCTTTCAAAGGAACAGCAAGGAAGCCCTCAACCTCTCTGCTGACCTGATGAGGCCGTGTTGGCCCCCTGCCCCATCCCCACCTGCCTTGCAGAATACAGGGGCCCTCAGCAACTGTATATTTATCAAGAGAAGTACCTCACACCAATTGGCTTAAAACTATCTCAGGCTTTAGATGATTTCAATTCACAGTTGGAGCTGGAGGCAGCTTTGCCTGCAGCAACACGTCAGAAGCCAGCACTTCAGGAAGAGGGGGCCTGTGTTGCAGGACCATCTCAGCCCTGTAAGCTCAGGCCAGAGAGTAACTCACCATGTCCTCTCCTTTCCTCTACACTTTTAGGTAATCTCAGTGCTGCCCCAGAAAGAAGAAAAGAGTTGCTCTTTAGGACCAAAAGGTAAATCATTGTTATGAATTCTGACCTCCTTGAAAACACTATCTCAAAAGAGTTTTCCAGTTGCTGTAATCACCAGTTTCAAGAGGGTTATCAGGGGCAGTCTGAGATTTGGGTTTGATGAGAAGCCATATCCTACATCTCTAAGAGAGAAGACACGTGGCATTTTATCAGTCTGGAGTAGCCTAGTATTAGGGGACTATTTCAGAGAGCAATGGCCGGAACACGTTGGTTACGTGCCGGAGTGCTAGGCGCCGAGGAGTAAATTAAACAACATTAGCAATAAGGTAGAGACGGTCGCATTGTGCAGGTGGGAAAACCATCTCAGACGTCATTTCCCACAGAAACCCAGAGCCCCCACAGCTGCTACACGCCAGAGCCCGGCCTCCAGCCTCCATGCACCTGACCCCTATGTGAGGCTTGGGTCACTAAGCTTTGCAGCAAACACTCTGAAAAAGAAGTCTGGTCAGGAAAACACCAAGTCACCACCATGACACTCAACATGGGGTGAGACGCTGGAAAACAGGAAAGCACATGTTTTAGGCAACAGGAGCCGTGGGGGTCCCCTCGTTACTGTCTCGTCTGCTGTCAGTGACCTGCCAGCTCAGTTCCTGAGACCGAACATGCAACAGAAAGGAGTTTGGTACAAGGAGAGAAATGCCTTCCTCTAGGACCTTTGCCATCGGAACCATGCATCCTTCTGCCACAGTCCAGCGGGTATGGCCACAAGGAGCCTCGGCAGTGGAGTCGCGTTCAGAAGGCGGCTGCTCTCCTTCAAATCAGATGCTGAGCATGAGGCAGCACGAGCAGAAAGAGGGTGCTCCCCTCTCCGAGGCATTTTGAGGGAGCAGTTTAAAAAAACACAGATTTGGCCAAACCACTTCATCTGGAGACAGTCTGCAAAGCCAGCTGCAAAAAGAACCCTTCTGGCTCTCACAGGCCTCTCTACTCACAGCTCAAAGCGGTTTCCTTCCCTCACACTGCTATTGGCAGCAGCGGGGACAGCTAGCAACCCCGTCATCCTTTACCAGCAGCCTCTGGATTTAAGCTCCCAAGAAAGCCAAGCTGGTTATTGCAAAGGCCACCAAACTGCAGGGCTGTGTCTGCACCCCACCCCACCCCGACCTCAGGCTGGCTCTGCTGCTCCCCACACAGAGCCCTGCCCTGGGTGTCAGGAGGCAAATCCAAGCCAAGGGTGGCCAAGTCTTGCTCATGGTCCCGTCACTTTTTCTGGTTGGGACATTACAGGACATTTTGGGGTTTTTTTTTCTACACTTTTCTCGAGGTAGCCAAGCTTTGACTGCGAGCATCTTTCATGAACTCAGAACTGCATTAAATTAAGATCTATTTCAACATCCAAGAGTTGGCTTCTCTAACGCAGTATTTTTCTATTTTCAATTAATATAGCCTTTAGAAATGTGCTGAGCATGAACTCCCAATGACCCCACTTGTCCTCCAAGTTAACCTTTGAATCCTGCACCACCATCTGCATGCCCCAGCGCTCTGCACATGCACGGAGGGGACTACCTACACGATTTGGGGACATGTTTCTCCTCCTCACCTGTACAGTGGACATCTTTAATGTCAGTACGTTGAGATCTATGTCACTAACAGACATTCTCAAACAAAATAGGATTTGTTTGAAGCTAAAGCTGCATGTGGGAATGAGGCTTATTTCCCAGGAAGGCCTGAGCTGACCATGGCTCCGAGGCCACAGGTCTGCACGCAGACACCTCGGGGCTGGGGGGTGGGGTGCCGTCAGGGGTTGCGGGGCCCCAGGAAGCCGGCCCCATCTCAGCATACTCTGACTCCCCACAGGGCTTCGCCAACATGGGTAAGACAAGTGCAGACAACGAGTTTGATGCAGGGAGGCACACGGCCGGGCCTCCCTCCGGGGCTCACGCTGACCAGGAGGGGAGGCCGCTGTCACAGCAAAGGAGGAGGCAGGCAACCAGGCCCTCTTCCCAGTGACCCCACCTCCCAGGCTTGGGGAGGCTTTGTGGGAGGGTCAGACTGGGTGGAAAGCTCCCCCAGGTGCGAATGTCCAGAGGGACAGTCGGGGTGGGGGGTAACACGAACAAAGGCCACACAGGCTGCCGTGCGGTCACACGAGACTCTACGCACCCTGAGAGCTCCCCGCTGGGCTCTGCACAGCAAACGGGCACCCGCCATCTGCCACATCGTTCTCACCCATCCTGGAAGCAAGCAGAGGACCCCAAAAACAGCTTCTGTAAACCGAGGCCGAGTCCAACAAGGAGTCACCCCACCGTGGCCACCTGGGAGCCACAGGCTCTGGGAGGAACAGGACCGCAACACCTCGCTGGGGTCCCCAAACAGCTTCATGTGCATTACCCAAACAAGAGCAAGGTGTCTAGTCAAGCCCTAGAAAGAGGGCTTGGGGAGCACACAGCCACCCCAGGGACCTCGGGACCCTCACACACACAGACGCCGGCTACTCACCTGGCAGAGAGGTATAGCTGCTGTCTGCCCTCAGCAGGAGGCAGGTTCTGGGAGCATTTGTCCCGGCCCCACGAGGTTGGTTTCTGACTTAAGCTAATGGTTCTTACTCTGGATGCACATTGGAATGAAGTGAGTAGCTCTGAACATGCTGTGTGCCAGGGCCTTAGCCCAGAGATGAGCTGGTCTTGGTGGGGGCTGGGTGGGGGGGCAGGGGAGGTCTCCAGGTGATGCTCACTGCTGTGAGGTGCAGACAGGAGCCTCAGAGCTGGGGCCTGCAGGCTCTGCAGCTGCAGCCTTTTGACACCCTCAAGTGAACTATTAAAGGTGAGGGGCAGGGGCGTCTGCCTCCAGGAAGGGTTGCATTCTGGCTGCTCAGCTTCGGGGATGGCCAGATTGAGAACCCACTTCCTAAAGTCCCAGCCGTGGGCTTAAAGCTGATGTCGAGCGGTTAACAAACGTTTGTTCCCGTGGCAAGAAGACAGGGTGGTGGGTTTGCTTTGTGGTGAAGTGGAAATAGGAACAAACTATCCTGTATTTATCGGGTGAATATTTAGAGTCTCCACTGTGTGCCAGGCCCAGGCACACAATCGTGAGCAAGGTGACATGGTCCTTGCCCTCCCATCAGGAACAGAGATGGGCTCTCCCAGCACAGCAGAAGCAGAGCAGCTACTGGGACAATATAGGGCTGGGGAGGTCAGGGAGGGCTTCCTGGAGGAGGCATTGCTGAAGCCAAGTCCTCAGGAAAAGCAGGAGTTGGCAGGGGAAAAACTGTGAGAAAGACAATGCAGGCAGAGGGAACAGCCTAGGAAAAGGCTCTGAGGCAAGGCAATGGCCACCGTTCCCAGGAAACAGAGGCCATCCAGAACTGTAGGAGGAGTGACGGGGTCAGGGCTGGGACAGGAGCTGCCCACCCTGATCCAGGTGGCAAGGTGTGGCCCTGTCTGTAGGGGGTTTAAGCCAATGATCAACTGACTGCAAGTCTGTTTGCCTCTTATTAGCACAAGCCAGGAACTCTGAGATGTTGGTGAGCTGCACCCACCTGGTCCCCCACTCCCAGAGGCTTTGCACTTTGTCCTGGAGCAGCAGAGGGCGCCGAGGCCTCAGCAGGGTGGTGCTGCCTTTGGGTCCTGTTTACTTTTACCTTATGGAAAGTTCCAAATCCATAAAAGCAGAGAGAACAGTGCAAAAGAAGCTTCAAGTGCCTGTGACTTGGTTCCACCCATCACCACCTTCTTTCTTCTCCCCCTGACTTCTTTATCTTCTATTTATTAGTTTTTGCTGCAGTGTTTTAAAGGCAATCTCAGACATCAGATCATCTCTCCCATATTGAGGGCAAATCTCTAACAAACAAGACTCTAAAAACTAAAACCAAGGGACCCTGACCACATCTCACAAAATCAGCAGTCACCCTGAGCTCGTCAGTTTGGAATGTTTGGGCGAGCCTTGGGGAGGTGAGAGGAGGAGCCACGAGAAGGCAGCTGGGGGTCCGCGTGGAGAGAGGAGGGTCTGACCCCAGGCCGCTCTGGTTCCGGGAGGTGAGGGGTGCAGAGAAGCGGGGGCTCTGAGAGGGTGAACCGTGGAGTTCAGGGGTGGACCCTCTGAAGGAGGACATGCCTGAAGGACCTTGAGGTGGGGATGCAGCAAAGGCCAGTCAGTTTGGAGTTGGGCAGGACTCAGTGACCAGTGGAGGTGGTGGTAAGTGACAAAATACAACGGAAACTGATGCCATGGCTTTAAACCGAAGTGTCCAGTGAGTGGTAGTGTCCAAAGAGGGGGTTCTGGATGACAGGATCCAGGGCTATTGTGAAGGATTGCCCTGCCCTCCCTGCTTTTTACAGTCTCCCCCGCAGCACTCCCCAGACCCTCCCCGTGGCGTGGGGGCAGTCCCCTGGCAGGGAGGAGCATTCACCATCGCTGTTGCTGTGGAGAGCAACATCCCCTTATTGTCCATACCCCAGCTGACTGCGTTCACTGTCCCCCCAACTTGGGACATCACTACTAATTTATATATGCCTATACATTCTATATATAAAAGAGGTTTTTAAAAAGGAACCCCGAAATTGGAGAGTTGCTGGCACAATACCTCAGGGGGTCCAGAGAAGGTTTTGTGCTGGAGATTGGTCTTTGGGGATCCATTGGTCCCTGCTGAAGGCCGCTGGGAATCGCGCTCCACCTCTGTGCTGGGAGCTTGTGTGGGGGGGGGGGGAGGGTGCGCATGCACTTGAGCACACGTGCATCTACGTATGCATACCTGTCTCTCTGTGTTTGCCTCTCTGTGTGTGTCTGTGCTCACATGTGTCAGAAAGTCCCCAGGGTCTGGAGGGACTTTACCTTCCCAGATGCTGACCCTCACGGAGCTGATTTTAGACTCTTGGTAGCTGCTCTCCAGCCCAGAACCAGGGGACACGGAGGGAGGGGGATATCAGGGAAAGGAAAGCACAGACGGAAAGACAGCAAAGGAAACCATAGGCTGCAGAGGGTCTCCAGTAAAATCAGAACCTGAAATCTTGCATATCGTCATTATTTCCTAAAATGATAGTCTGTTTTTCTTCTATTTGGAGCCTCTGAGTAGCAGAAGCGGAAATCGCTCCCAGAGTCCAGGGTCGTGTGTGGCCGTTTCCTCACACCAGGTGCCTCAGGACCTGGGCTGTGGACAAGGCTCCCCCCGGGGGCAGCTACTGGGCACCTGCTGCGCTGGCCTCCTCAAAGTGCGGGGCAAACCAGGCAGGCTCCCTGCAGCCAAGGAACTCAGAACTCACAACTGCATTGCGAGAGTGCCTGGGCTCTGCCAGTCACACAGGGCCTTTGCGTCCACAATGGTCACCTCACTTGCGCAGCAGCCTGGTGAGATAGGTGGGGTTATCAAGGACAACCCCACAGTTGTCCTTGATAACCCCAGCTTAAAGAGTAAGGTGGGTCTTCAAGGACAGCCCTGTGTGTCCAGCCTGATGCTGCCAGTCCCTGCGATGGCTCCATGGGGACACGCTGTCTTCACAGAGGGCAGGAGATTAGGAGGAGACTAAGGCCAAGGTTTGCCGCAGCCCAGTCCCTCACCCCAGAGGGAGTGCCCTAACATATGCTGAATGGACAGATGCAAGAATGAATGGACAGATGAATGGACGATCTGGTGGGTGGGTGGATGATGAATGACGGATGGATGGATGGATGAATTAGAGACTGCCCAGAGGAGCTGGAGCTTGAATCCTCCTGAGCTTTTCAGACACTGGGCTTTACTTGACCTTGTAAGATTCACAGAAGGTGAAGAGACTCTCTCTTTAGAAAAATGATAAATACTTCTCGATGAAGGGGATGATGCCGGGGTTGGGTGGAGGGGGAGATGAAAAGCTGAAATTTTTGAGAACGTGAAAGGGACACTTTAGTGTCAAATAAAATGAGATTGAGCTATAATCTCAAATGCAGAAGGAAAAAGAAAGCAATGCAGATGGAGAGATCTGTCTTCAGCAGCCTTGGCCACCATATTTCTGGGATGCCATCGAATGCATAATTCACTAGAAAATCTCCAGTTGGCTTGGAATCAGAGACTTTTTCAAGCTGGGCTGAGCGCGGAGGACTCCTTGTCCAGGTCCCAGCTGCTCTCTGCCGCAGTTCCAGAGCCTTCTGCTCAGAGGAGCCTGTCCTGGTGCTTGTGTTCCTTTCCAGAGCCTGTGAGGAAGTTGCCAGCAGTGGCCACTCAGGCTGTCCCTGCAGAACTCCAGGGGTCTCAGGGACAAGGGGACCATTCTGGGCTGAGACTCCATGTCTGTGTTTGGTCTCCAAGAAGCACACTGGGAACTTTGCTCGATTTGCCAGGGTGCATCTCACACCTGTCCTGGGAGGGAGGGAGCTGGTCCTCCTTCCCGCAAGGTGCCAAACCACAGCTGGAAATGCAGTTTCTGGAATATGCCAGGAGGGACCTTCCACCGCCCTGGGGCGGGGAGTGAGCTGGGAAGAAAGCCTCTGATGTATATTTGCTTTTCCTTCCTAAAATGTAAGTTCACATCCTTAGAACAGCTCTTCTCATTGAAAAAACTTCAGGCAACACTGGTAAGTTTAAAGCAAGCTGAACAACAAATCACCCGGAATCCCACCGCCCAGACGAATGGATGTGCTTGAATGGATGTGCTCAGCTGACCAAGCACCCTTCCTGGTGAGCTCTCCGTGCATCTGTTCACAACACAGGCTCAAGCTGTTCTGAAACCTTTATTGATTTATTTATATTTTTATTTTTTAACCTTATCCGAGGACTTTTTTCGGAGCTTTTAGAGAGAGATGAAGTGGGGGGGAGAGAGAGAGAGACACCAATGCAAGAGGGAAACATCCATCGGCTGCCTCCCGAATATACCAGTTCGGGGTCAAACCCATGCCCTTTCGGTGCCCAGGACCGCACTCCCACCAACTCAGCCACACCTGCCAGGGCTCTGTAACCTTTTTGAAAAAAGACCCAATGTGCTGTGGTCCTTGCTCTGTGCCCACAAACATGAATTTACATTGTCAGTGGAAAAAAAAAAAAAAACATTGTACCTTTATTTAACTTTAGATTCACTTTATTAACTAAACATCTATGAGTGGACATTTAGGTTGTTTCCTACTTTTCCTCTCACAATTTGACCACTCCAATAGTGGTTTCCTGCAGAATGTCCCCTTCTGCTGGAAACCAGCTCAGAGCAGCCTGAAGGAAGGAGGGAGAGAGGGGAGGGAGGAACTGAGAAGGGGGGGAGGAGGAGGATGGGCTTTGGGGCTTCTAGAGAAGTCCCCCAGAGAGTTGAGGAGGAGCCTGGGGCGGGCAGTGCCTGGTGAGGGCCAGAAGCCTCAGGCTGGTCTCGGCTGCTCTTCTCCAGGGCAGAGGGTTCCAGAGCCTGCATATCCCAGAGGGCTGGGTTCAGCCTGTCCCTGTCCCCACAGCCTAACAACAACCTATCCTTCCAGACCTTATGGAGTGTGGAGCTCGACAGTGAGAGGGGGCAATGATGTGCTCCCAGGGGGCACCGGGGCTCAGGCTGCCGAGGACAAGACCCAGCAGGCACCTGCAGAAACCGGCCGAGGAACAGGGAAGCATGAGGAATATGCTCCGATTCTGTTCTCTCGCTTCCCCCACCCTGCCCCAAGCCCAGCCATGGGAACTCAGGGCTCCAACCCTTGACCTCACTGAGAGAAGCCCAGTGTTTCCCAGGGAAGCCGGCTAGGATAAACACACTGCAGATGGAAGGGGACTTCTTGGGGTTTCTGTTCTGAGTCATCCAGAGAGACCCTTAACCTGTAGGCAACATATTACCACTTCAAAGCACCTTAAAGAGAAACCACAGACCAGGAAAAAGTACTGACAAAGCACATATCCCACATCCCACAATAGCCTTGTCCCTAAATATATAAAGAGCTCTCAAAATTCAATAAGAAAACAAACTATTTGATGATTAAAAAAAAAAAAAAACGGGCAAACAAGGAACAGACACTTCCCCAAAGGGGATACTTGAGTGGCTAATAAGCATGTGGAAAGATGCTCACCATCATTCTTTCATGATGATTAAACAATTTAGAAAGCATTTCCAAGTCCTATTCCCACTTGATCATCCCACCAATTCTGTGAGGTTAGTTGTTGTCATTATTGATTCCCATTTTATGGTGAAGAAATGGAGGCTCATGTGGTTAAGTGACTTGTCCAAGGTCAGAACTGAGACTCAAAATGGAACTCTTTCCACTTGGGAGATTTCTGTGTTCTAAGAATGTTCTAGAAACCTAACACTCAGTATCCAATTGGACAAGGTCGTATTTTTCATTTTAAACAAGGAGGGAAGACCACATCCCACCCACATCCACCCACCATCCTGACCAGCCTCATAAGTGGTAGGACCCAGCACAGGCCCTGCCCCTATGGGTGCCCTGTAAAGTGGGGGCACGTGACTCTGGAATGGCCAGTAGCAGCGTTCTTGCAGGCTGGGGGAGGCCCGCCCTGTGGACTGACCACCGCTGGGACTTTGCTTTGTAGAAAGGGCACCTGTCCCAGGGATAGCTGGTCCCGGCCCAGGGCCTGGCCACAGCTTTGGCTTCCTGGCCCTGGGTTTGGACAGGGACTTGAGGTCCTGCGATGTACCTTGGCTGAGAACTCGGTTCCAGCTGAGGTTCTGCTTCTGGCCCTGATCCTGGCACTGGGGCCCTCCGAGGGCACAGGGTGTAGGGGACTTCAGGCTGGCAGAAGGAGAGGAGGGCACAGGATTGCTCGTAGTACCTTCCTCCACCTTGGTCCCCTGTAGCTCCTCTGTCCTCCCCATCACAGTGCTCAGCACGGTGTTCCTCTACCAGAGGCCAGGAGGTGATGCTACAGACTCTTTGAAGGCAGAGATATTGTTCAGCCAACTGCATGTCTTTGCTAGGATCTAGCAAAGAACTTGGCCCAGAGCTCAAGGAACTCAGAAAGGAAGGAAGAGGGGCCAGGGCGGGGAGTGATTGACACGTACGGGCTAGCAGGCCTAGCAGGCCTGTTCCCTACGCTGGCTGGTGGGGGCAGGGCCCGGCGTTGCTGTGTGTGGATGTCAAGAACAGCTCCCACCTCAACTCCCACCCGAACAGAGTGCTGTGCTCACAGTCTTTGTTCCCGCCACATGGACCTGGCTTTTGTTCATTCAACAAGCACTGATCGATCATCTGTAGATGCCGGGCTGTTTACATACATGAAGTCATTTAATTCTCAAAGCAAGTCTCCTTGCTAAGGACCACGATTTTCCCCGTTTGACAGGCAAGAAAACTGAAGCATGGAGAGGTCACAGAGCTAGTGAGGGGCAAACCCAGAGAATCTAGATTCACAGTCTGAGTTCTTGACCAACACAATCTCCGGCCTCCCAGCAGAGAGACCAAGACAAACCCCTGCCCTCACCCTGCTTACTTTCTGTGGGGGAAAGAGCCCAGAAATCCTCTGGTAGATTAGAGTTCAGTGGTGATAAGTGCTGGAAAGAAAAACAAAGCCATGTCTCGGACACTGGTTTGGGTGTATCTCTGGGCAAATCGCTTCACTCCTCTGAGCCTCTGTTTTTCAACCTGGTAAAAGCAGGTCATTTTTTTTTTTTTGCACATATCTGTCCAATTTTCCCAACACCGTTTATTGCCTAGACTATCTTCATTGTATTATATGTTCTTGCCTTCTTCGTTGAATAAAATTGACCATAAAAGCATGGGTTTATTTCTGGGCTCTCTATTCTGTTCCATGGCTCTACGTGTTTGTTTTTATGCCAGTTCCATGTTGTTTTGGTTACTATGGCCTTGTAGTACAGTTTGATATCAAGTAGCATGATTCCTTCAACTTTGTTCTTCTTTCTTAAGGTTGCTGTGGCTATTCAGGGTCCTTTGTGGTATTTGTTCTAGTTCTGTGAAATATGACAGAAGTATCTTGATAGAAATTGCCTTGAATCTATACATTTCTGGGAAATATAGGTATTCTAATGATATTCATCTTTCTATCCATGAACTAGTATGAGCTTCCACTTACTTATATCTTCTTCACTTTCTTCCTTCAGTGTCTTGTAATTTTTTGAGTACAGGTCTTTTACATTCTTGGTTAAATTTATAAAACTCCTTGGGAGTTTATTTTACTTGATTTTTCATGCAATTGTAAATGAGATTTTCTAGTTTCCTTTTCTGATAGTTTGTTATTGCCTTATAAAAATGCAACTGATTTCTGGATTTTTATCTTGTGTCCTGTAACTGTACTGAGTTCATTGATCAGTTCTGGTCATTTTTGCTGGAGTCCATAGGGTTTTCTATGTACAATATCATACCATGTGCAAATAATGACTGTTTTCCTTCTTCCTTTCCGATTGGGATGCCCTTTATTTCTTCTTCTTGTCTGATTGCGGTGGCCAGGACTTCCAGTACTGTGTCGAACGAGAGAGGTGAAAGCCAACATCCCTGTCTTGGTCTTGGTCTTAGTGGAAATGCTCATATTTTTTGCCCAGTGAGTATGAAGCTGGCAGTGGGTTAGTTATGTATGGCTTTTATTGTGTTGGAGTATGTTCCCTCTCTTCTCACTTTGCTGAGAGTTTTTATCATAAATAGGTACTGAATTTTATCAAATGCTTTTTCTGCATTTACCAAAATAATCATGTGATTTTATCCTCGATTCTGTTTATGAGGCATATCACATTTATTGATTTGTGAATATTACACCAACCTTGCATCGCCGGAATAAATCCCACTTGGTCATGGTGTATAATCTTTTTAATGTGTTGCTGGATCTGGTTTGCTAATATTTTGCTGAGGATTTTAGCAGCTATGTTCATCAGGGTTATTGTCCTATAATTTTCTTTCTTTGTAGTATCCTTATCTGGTTTTGGAATTGGGATAATGCTACCCTTGTAAAAGGAGCTTGGGTGTCTTCTCTTGTCTTGAATTTTTTGGAATAGTTTGAGAAGGAGAGGTGTTAGTTCTTCTCAGAATGTTTGGTAAAATTCACCTACGAAGCCACCCAGTCCAGGGTTTTTGTTCACTGGGAGGTTTTTTATTACTGCTTCAATTTCATTAGGTGTAATCAGTCTATTCTTACACCACACACAAGAATAAACTGAAAATGGATTAAAGGCTTAAACATAAGATTCAAAAGCATAAAAATCCTAGAAGAAAACATAGGCAGGAAAATTTCAAGCACTTTTCATAGCAATATTTTTTTCTATGTCTCATCAGGTAAGGGATACAAAAGAAAACATAAACAAATGGGACTACATCAAACTAAAAAGGTTTTGCACAGCAAAGTAAATAATCAACAAAATTAAAAGACAACTCACTGAATGCGAGAACATATTTGCCCATGATACATGCATTAAAGGATTAATATCTAAATTTCATAAAGAACTTATAAAGCTTAACACCCTCCCCAACAGTCCAATTAAGAAATGGGCAAAGGACCTGAATAGACTCTTTTCCAAAGAGGACATACAGATGGCCAACAGATATATGAAAAGATGCTCAACGTCACTAGTTATCAAAGAAATGCACATTAAAACCACAATAAGCTATCACTGCACACCTATGAGAATGGCTATCATCGATAAATCAACACACCACAAGTGTTGGCAAGGATGTGGAGAGAAGGGAAACCTCGTGTACTGTTGGTGGGAATGCCGACTGGTACAGCCACTTTGGAAAACAGTATGGAGTTTTCCTCAAAAAATTAAAAATGGAATTGCCTTATGACCCAGCAATTCCACTTCTGGGAATATATCTGAAGAATCCTGAAACCCTGATTCAAAAGAATATATGCACCCCTACGTTCATTGCAGCGTTATGTGTAATGGCTGGTATCTGGAAGCAGCCCAAGTGCCCATCAGTAGATGAGTAGACAAAAAGAGCTGTGTTGCATTTACATAGTGGAACACTGTTCAGCTAGAAAAAAGAAGGAAATCTTACCCTCTGGGACAACGTGGATGGACCTGGAGAATATTATGTTAAGTGAAATAAGCCAGAGAAAGACAAGTATCATATGATTTCACTTACCTGTAGAATCTAATGAAGAAACTAAGCAAACGAGCAAGATAGAAATGGACTCACAGAGACAGAAAACAGGCTGATAGTTGCTAGAGGTGAGGGTGTTGGGGGGGCTGGGAGAATAAGGTGAAGGGTTAAACAAACAAGAAGCTCTCATAGACACAGGCAACAGTATGGTGACTACCAGGGGGAGAGGTGGGAGAGGTTGGAGGGGGCATAAGTGGTGGTGGAAGGAGACTTGACTTTGGGTGGTGAACGCACACTACAATACACAGACAACATATTATAGAATTGTACACCTGAGACCTACCATTTATTTAAGCAGTGTCACCCCAATAAATTCAATAAAATTAAAAACAATAAAAGCAGGCCATTACTCCTCAGCTGCACCCACCTGCCCCAGGTGTTGGCAGGGTCGAAATGAGCGAATGGACATGGGAGCCATGCATTTTCACTTTTTTCTACCAGTACCAAACCACGATGAGCTACCACTTCATACTCAGTAGGACGACCTTCATAAAAAAAATGAAAACGACCCTGGCTGGCATAGCTCAGTGGATTGAGAGCGGGCTGGGAACCAAAGTGTCCCAGGTTCGATTCCCAGCCAGGGTACATTCCTGGGTTGCAAGCCATAACCCCCAGCAACCGCACATCGATGTCTCTCTCTCTCTCTCTCTCTCTCTCTCTCTCTCTCTCTCTCCCCCCCTCCCTTCCCTCTCTAAAAATAAATAAATAAAATATTTTTTTAAAAAATGAAAACGAGTGTTGGTGAGGAAATGGAGAGATTGGAACCCTTGTGGGCTGTTGGGGAAAAGGGAAAAGGATTTGGCTGCTGAGGGAAACACTTTGGTGGTTCCTTTAAAAAACTAAACATAGACTTAGCAAGGATCCAGCCATTCCCTTCCTAGGTACATATTCAAAAGAATCAAAAACGGTGCTTGAACAAATACATACACACCTGTGTTCTTGGCAGCACAAGTCACAGTAGCTGAAAGGCAGGAACAACCCAAATGCCATCAACAAATGAGTGGACAAAGGAGCTGTGCCATATATACACCCGATGGAATGTTACGCAGCCATCGAAAGGAATGAAGTGCTGCATTGCCCACAACATGGATGAACCTTGAAAACATCACGCTAAATGAAAGAAGTCAGTCACAAAAAGTCGCATATTGTCCATTCCTGTGAAATGCCTAGAAGAGGTCAAACCACAGAGACAGAAAGTAGGCGGGTGGTTGCCTGGGCCAGAGCAGAAGCCGGGTAATGGGCAAGAGCTTTCCTTTTGGGCCGATGACGGTGTTTTGAAACTAGACAGAGACAGTAGTTGCACAACCTCATGAATGTACGAAATACCCTTCAGTGACTCACTCAGAATAGTTAATTTTATGTTATGTTCATATTTTTCTCAAAAATGTGAATTGAGGGCCTGAGGGGTGAGGACAGGGGTGATGGTGGACGCCAGGAAGAGAGCTCCCCGGGAAATTGTTCTCTCCTGACCCAGAGGCCATCGCCGAGCTTGAGAAGGGCAGAAAGGACTGTTAGAGGCTATCCACCCCATTTTACAGATGGGGAGGGCAAGCCCAGAGAGGGCCGGGACTTGCTCAATGTCTTGAAATGCACGGCAAGCCATGGAGGAACTAGAGGTAGGATCTACAGCTCAAGTGAGCTCTGCACCATGATGCTACATGGCCTCTGCTTGTCATTGCAGGCTGGCAGGGGCCCATGGCCATGATCAGATGTGTGAAGGTCAAGCTCACACCGGCCTTTGGATTTGAGTGTGTCAAAGGGACCAAGTCATCAACCAAACAGCTATGCAGGCTCATCCAAGCCAAAGGCTTTGCATGAGTCAGCCCGGGGCGTCCTCAACAGGGAGCCTCCTACATAAGAGCAGTCACAGCTTTAATGGGAAAACCCATTAGCCAGCTGTTTGACTTCTGCATCCCGGGAGTGAGGGCCATGGAGGAAGGCCAATATTCTAATATTAGACATTTGCTGACCAACCCCTTCACCCCCAGACAGACTGGAGTGTCCAATCAGGCCTGGAGGGTGAGGCCAGCTGAGCCCCTGGAGCCCTGAGGGGTTCTTCCATTGCTGCAGCTTTTGCTGGCTCAGACCTGCTGGGCAGGTGTAAAAGGGACCAGCCAGCCTCTGCTGGACACCCAGTCTCTTTCGGTACGGTCACAGGTGGGACACTGTCCGAGATGGGAAACAGGATGGGGTGTGGGTGCTGTGGAGGAGCCCTCCCAGGGCAGCAGAGCAGATGATGAGAGGTGAGCAGGAGAAGGGCTTGTTTGCTGAGCACCTGCCTGTCCCAGGCCAAAGAGTAGGTGTCTCATTCACTCTTCCAAGGGACCTGGGCCTACAGACAAGGAGACATCTGCCAGCACTCCTGCTCCATTCCACAGGGAGGCAGGAGAAGCTGGGATTCGAACTTGGACCTAAACCAGCCGCTTCCACCAGGGGATGAAGGGAGCGCTGGAGTCACAGTGACTTCAGTCCCAGCCTGCCTTTCCCACTCTCTGCAATGCATCATGTCCCTGAGGACCCTTTCTGCTTTTGCACTCACTGAGCTGAGGGGGGGGGGGGGGTTCTGTTTTGTGGTTTGAAATTATTTTGATAATCAAAAAAGCCTGGAAAGAGCTGTTGTCAGTGGGGATAGGAGTGATTTGGATTTAGGGGGGCAGGGAGTTGGGGTCACAACTGAGCAGGAGGCTAGTGGCCACCAAGAGGGGTGCAACCTGGGATCCGAGGCCTGCACGGTCCTCTGGGGTCCTTAGGGTCTGTGCCCCAGGCCACCAGGCCAGGACAGCACTTACGACACCTTAGCTTGCGGTTCACAGCAAAACCACCATTGAGAAAAGCACAGGCAGCCATCACAGAGTAAACACAGGAGCATTTCTGGCCTTTCTCCCGCATCAGAACAATGAAAAAGGGACCCAGCACCCAGACAGAGCCGTTGTTTGGTTGTGACAAGTCTCACACATTGCAGTCTGACTCGGCTGATACCTGAATTTTCTTTTCATGTGGATTTTGGTCTCATCTCCCTGGTGATTCTGCTTACGTTAAACAGAACAAGGAAAATGAGACAGCAAAAAGGTAATGCAAGTGAGTGTCAGGAACAACAACTGGCCAGAAAAAGAAAGTATTTATGTTGCGCAATTGTGCCATCCAGAAAGAGCGTGGGGGTGGCACAAGGAGTCAGTCCACTGAGCTGCCCACCAAGACTTGTGGCAGAGCTGAGGGCCTCCCAGGTCTGCTGGACGCTGCATGGACCCTGCTGGGAGCCTGCAACAGAAACCCAGGCCGGGGACGCAGCGCTCCTCACTGCCGGGACTCAGGAGGGATGCGTGCCGGTGGTTCCCGGGGCTGGGAATCATCAGTGGGAAGCCGGCCGGTCCCATCACGGATTACCCTGCCTTCCACGGAACCGCGCCATTTCCTCCCGCTTCTAACACAGGCCACAGATCACAGCCCTGCGAGCAGCACCTGGGACTGTGCCAACGTGGGCGTCAGCCAGAGCTGCCTGTCACATGACTGCTGTTGTCAAGAGTGGGAGGACGGTCAGTTCTCCCCGTGGCTCTGCATCTGCGGTGGTTGTCGGACTGCTCGACCCTGTGGTCTGATGTGTCAGTAAAGAAGAACAGGGCTCACCGCATCACGTACACTCGCTGTTTTAACTGTACACATTCACAGTTTTATTACAGTCCTTGGGGGTAATATTGGCTAACAACGCTGAGAGTTTCAGGTGCACAACTTTGTGATACGACGTCTGTCTACTCCATTGTGTGCTCCCCACCTGCAGTCTGGTGTCCTCCTGTCCTCCGGTTTCTGACCCCCTTTCCCCTCTTCATTCTCCCCCAACCCGTAAACCTAAGAATCTGGCATTCTGCTGTTTATCTGTGGGTTGGTTGGTTTTGTTTGTGCATTTGTTGCTTTTTGTTTTACATCCCAAATAGGACTAAAATCATATGGCTCTTATCCTTTTCCATCTGACTTGCTTCATAATGCTCTTGAGACCCATCCATGGTGCCAGAAACAACAATATTTCATCTTTTTTATGGCTGGGTAGTATTCCACTGTATATATGTACCACTTCTTTATCCAGTCATCCACTGAAGGACACTTACATTGTTTCCATGTCTTGGCTATTGTGAATAATGCTGCAATAAGCCTAGGGGTACATACATATTCATGAATGAGTGTTTTCACATTTCAAGGGGTAGATACCCAGAAGGGGAATTGCTGGGTCATATAGTATCTGTTCTTCATTTTTGAGGAACCTCCATACTGTTCTCCACAGAAGCTGCACAAATTTACACTCCGACCAGCAGTGTGCGAGGGTTCCTTTTTCTCCCCATCCTCGCCAACACGCTATGTCTTGTCTTGTTGATGAAAGCCATTCTCACAGGTGTGAGGTGGTATCTCACGGTGGTTTTTATTTGCATTTTCCTTATAACTAAGGATATCGAGCATCTCTTCATATATCTGTTGTTCACTTGTATGTCTTCCTTGGGAAACTGTCCAGTCAGATCCTCTGTCCATTTCTTTTTCTTTTTTTAAAGATTTTATTTACTTATTTTTAGAGAGAGGGGAAGGGAAGAAGAAAGAGAAGAAGAGAAACATCAATGTGTGGTTGCCTCTTCTTGTGCACCCCTACTGGCAACCTGGCCTGCAACCCAGCTGTGTGCCTTGACTGGGAATTGAACCATTGACCTTTAGATTTACAGGCTGGCACTCCATCCACTGAGCTACACCAGCCAGGGCTGTCCATTTCTTTTTTATCAAATTGTTTTTGTTGTTATTAATTGTATGACTTCTTTATATATTTTGGATATTGTCTGCTATATTGTGGGATATTGTCGGATATATATTTCAGTTCCTTGCCTGAGGCGTTGTTTTTAAATATCTCCTCCCATTGAGTTGGTGGCAACTTGTTTTATCGATGATTTCTTTTGCTGTGCAGGAGCTTTTTAGTCTGATGTAGTTCCATTCATTTATTTTTTTTCTTTTATTTCCCTTGCCTTTGGAGGCAACTTCACAAAAAGCCTTTTGAGATCAAGGTCCAAAAGTTTGGTGTCTGTGTTTTCTTCTTTTATTTTATTGTTTCAGGTCTTATATTCAAGTCTGCAATCCAGTTAGAGTTACTTTTTGTGTGTGGTGCTTTCTCTCTTTGAATATTTTGAATATTTCATCCCACTCTATCCTGACTTGTCAGGTTTCTGATGATAATGTAATGGGGTTTCCTTTGTATGTTATGGTCTTTCCTCCCTGGCTTCCCCAAGAATTCTTTGCCACTAACTTTTAACAATTTTAATATAATGCGTCTTGGAGATCTTTTTGCACTGAGGTAATGAGGTATTCTGTTAGTTTCTTGAATTGGAGAGTCCAGTTCTTTCCATAGGTTTGGAAAGTTCTCACCGATTGTTTGAATAGGGTCTCTGTCCCCTTCCTCTCTTCTCCTCCTGGCACACCCATCATCCTCAGGTTGCTCTTTCTAATGCAATCGGATTGTTCTCATCGAGTTCCTTCACTTTCTCTAAACTTTCAGTCCCCTCTCTTCCCCCTCTTGCATCATTTCTAGGTGTCTGGCACGAGCTTGCTCAGCCCGTCTTCCATCTGGTCTGCCCCGATTCCAGCACTCTCTAAGGAGCGCCTTGTCTCATTCATCAAGGTCTTCAGCTCCAGAGTTTCTGTTTGATTCGTTTATAAGGTGTCAATCTCTTTGGTAGAGTACTCCTTTCGTTCACTAATTTTCTCCCTGAGCCCATTGGACTGCCTTCCCGAGTCCTCTTGTATCTCCCAGAGCTGCTTCATGACTGCAGGCTGCAGCTCTGTCATGCTGTCACCGTCTTCTGTGACTTTGAGATTTGTTTCTGCAGACTTCTCACTTTCCTTCTGTGCTCCTGTGTCACCTCAGCTGTTCATGGTATTTGACGGATGGTCTGTCTGCCTGCGTATCTGAAGTAGGGAGTTCATTTCTTGCTGAGATGCTGTTTTGCTATCCATAGTTCAGATTGGTAGACAGGGTACTTCTCTTGTTTTCCAGCAGATGGTGGTATAACACAAGTTTTCATTTTCTCTTACTTTTTTGTGCCTCAGGCCCCAGGGGAGCAGTGGGGCTTTGGTTTAGGGAAGTACTGTGTATCCACATCCACAGGACGGAGATCGCCCTCTTTGAGACCCCCTCACCTCGCTTACAGTTACTGGCGCTGCACTGCGGTGAGGAACTGTGGTCCCAGCTCCCAGCTCTGCCTCCTTTTCTCTCGGGGTCACTGGCCCCACTGTGCTCTTGCAGGTGTCTCCACCAGGCCCTGCCAGGGTGTGGAGCAGATGGCAAGGGGTGGATGGGACAACATGACAATTTCACAGCCCCACTGTACTGTGTAGTGCTTAAGGCATTCAGTTTTCTCTACCTGGCTCTGTCATGGGTAGGGGGGCTGTGGAGCAGCTTTCCCATCCTGGGGCTCACCCCTATTCTAGTAAAGGCCCCAGGCTGTCAGCAGTGCTTCCCAGCCCTGTCTACTGGGAGCTGCCACGATGGGGAGGGAGAGAGGTAGGTACCTCCTCTGGGGGGACCACTGTTCCTGCCCGTCTCGTGCTTCGGGCTGCAGAGTGAGTCCTGTAGCCTGGTTTCTCCGCTGCTCCCGAGCCGGCAGGATTCTCAGGCAGCGGAGCTGCATCTGTGGCAACTGTCTCTGTCCTTCCCTCCGCCTGGCTTCCCTTACCCCTCCAATCTGCCCACCTTCAAATGTTCCACGGGTGGATCTTTCAGTCGTGTTTGTGTGGTGGGCAGGGGATCCTCTGTTGAGTTATAGTTGTCTGACTTGTACATTTGAAGGAGGAAACAAAGGAGACTTCTCACTCTGCCATGAAGCTTACCTCACTTCCTTGATTTTTAAGTTTATTTGTTAAATAATATATCAGGCAATGACTTTGGGATGCTTGTATTTTAAAATAAGTTTAGTTTTGAAAAAAAAAATTAGAGAACACTCCAAATCAATAAGTAAAACATAAATACAAATGGCAAATAGTTAAAATTAAGTTATGATAAAACCTAAATGTCTAATTAAAATATGGACAGTGTTAACCTCATATTTAATCAGTGAAAGGTAAAACCACAGAGAAATATCACTAGACACACCATGAGACTGGCAAAGAGAGAGACAGCCTGCAAAATAATAGGCAAAAATGTATGGAAAATTGAACCTCATATATTCCTAGTCCAACATAAACTCAGTAAGAGATGAATCTGGGGATATTTAATAAACCTCAGTTCAACACCACTTCTAATAACACTCTAGGGGCTGCCTGCCAGGCAAGTGACAAGCCTGAGGCCACAGGACGCCCATTTTTACTGGGATGTAAGGGCTGCAGAAGAAGCTTTAGCCTGGGATGTTGGGGATTCAGGAGTCTAGCAAGCTGTTCTAGAAGGGTCTGTCTTAAACATTTAAGAAGAGCCCTGGATGGATAGCTGAGTGGCCTAGGGCATCGTCCTGTGCACCAGAAGATTGTGAGTTCGATTCCTGGTCAGGGCACATACCCACATTCCAGGTTCGATCCCTGTCTGCTTCAGTCAGATGATTATGTGTTGAGACATGTTCCAAGATCGTAAGTCGAGTAATGGAGTGAAAGCTGGAGCAGTTGTGTCTGCTGCCCTCACTAAGCAAAGCCAAGAGGGAAGGCCAAATGTGGCTAAAAGAGGAAAGGCTAGTTTATAGCCCTCTGTCCACAAGAAGCCATACCCTCCTCCTTCCTTAGTACCGAAACTCCTCCTTGTAAGTTGAGAGGTGGGCATGTGGCCCCGTCCCGGCCAATGACATGCTAGGAGAAGTTTGCTAGGGGGTTGGTTCTAGGAAAGATATTTCTTTCTTCAACCATGGCAAGGGAAACAGAGCACTGTCTCTCCCTTGCACTGCCCTGGCCCCTAGACCCTGAGTACAGCCGTGCAGTGCCTGGAGCCACAGCGCTGACCCCAGGATCATGGGAGCAAGGCCCAGAGAATTAGGCACTGACCTTGAACTATGCCATTGTTGAGCCACTGCCCCTCCTGCAGCCAGCACCCTTTTCTGGACTTCTGGTCATGTGCAAATGGAAATAACTCATCAGGCATTCTGTTTCTTGCAAGTGAAGTCTTTGTGGCTCACACAATATGTACAAATAAATGTGGATTGTCAATGATTCGGGTTCAGGGACCTCGGAGCATACTGAGACAGACCTGCTGTCAGTCCCCTGTATCCACAGGTTCCACGTTCACAAAGTCAGTCAACTGTGGACCAAAAATATCGGGAAAAAAGTTACATTGTTGCTGACATGTACTATGTATGGCTGCATCTGTGCTTCTATGCTGGACACGTACAGGCTTTTTCCTGCCATTTCCCCTAAACAACACAGTGTAACAACTATTTACATGGCATTTCCCTCATATGTGGTGTTGTGAGTGCTCCAGAGGTGACTGAAAGTACACAGGAGGGTACACGTTGGCTGTGTGCAAACCCTGTGCCCTTTTACATAAGGGACTTTAATGTCCAAGGGTTTTCGTGTCCACAGGGCACCGTTTCCCCAGTCCCCGTGGGCTGGGGGAAGGGTGGGAAATGACTTCGAATTACTCAGCCAGAGTATAAAAACAATGTGGAGGAGAAAGGGAAATCAAAGGTAGCTGTTTGTTTGTGTTTTTGAGTATTTACTGAGTTGGAGTTATTTGATGGGCACTGTGCTCCCAGGAATACTTCGATGAAAGAGGTGAGCAAAGCCTGTGCCTTCGTGTGGTGTTTATGCTTCATAAATAAATTTATGAAAAAGATGAATACTGAATGGCAAGACACATTTTAAAGACAGTGGGAGTTCCACGTTTAAGAAAGAGTTGATAGGACTTCCGGCCAAGATGGAGGCATAGGTGGACGCACTGTGCCTCCTCGCACAACCAAGATAGGGACAACAATAATTTAGAAATAGAATAACATGCAGAACTGATAGAAAATTGATCTGAATGGAAGTCAGACAACCAAGAAGTTGAAAAACACCTGTTCATCCAGACCGGTAGGAGGAGTGGAGTTGGACAGCCAGGCACTGGTCCCAGTGAGGAGAGCAGAGAGAGTTGGGACTGGGTGTGCATAAGGCATCTGGAAGCGCATAAGGCATCTGGGGCACGCAAGACCACAGCGGGTGGACCCTGAGTGTGCAAGCAGCAGCTGGCAAACCCTGGCTAAGGGGTGGCAACTGGCAGACCCAGTGAGGCAGTAACTGTGAAGCAAGGCAGTGCACGCAACCCAGGATCCCAGCGCTGGGAAATAGAGCCTTGGAGCACTGATTGAGAACACCTGTGGGAGTTGAGGTGCACGGAGAGACACCCAGCCTCACAGGAGAGGTCCTTGGAGGGTCCCACGGCGTGCACAAGCCCACCCACACGGGAATTGGCACCAGAGGGGCCCAGTTTGCTCAGGGGGAAGCAGCAGAAGGGACTGAGGTCCCATGAAGAATGGAGCAAGCGCCATTGTTCCCTCTTGACCCTGCCCCCACATACAATGTCACAACCCAGCGACTGGGGTGCCCCACCCTGGTGAACACCTAAGACTCTGCCCCTTACTGTAACAGGCGCAACCAGACCAAAAAAAAAGAGAGAGAGATGGCTCAAACAGAAGAACAAATCAAAGCCCCAGAATCCATCCTTTTAAGTGACCAAGAGATAGCCAACCTATCAGATGCACAGTTCAAAACACTGGTGATCAGGAAGCTCACAGAATAGTTTGATTTTGGTTGCAAATTAGATGAACAAATGCAGGCTACAATAAGAGAAATTAAGGAAAATGCACAGGGAACCAATAGTGATGGGAAGGAAACTGGGACTCAAAACAATAGAGTGAACCAGAAGGAAGAAAGAAACAACCAAACAGAAAAGTATGGAGAAATAAGAATTCAAAAAAATGAGGAGAAGCGTAGGAACCTCCAGGACATCTTTAAATGTTCCAACATCCAAATTATAGGGGTACCAGAAGGAGAAGAGCAAGAGCAACAAGTGGGAAAGTTATTTGAACAAATAATAAAGGAGAACTTCCCCATTCTGGCAAAGGAAATGGACTTCCAGGAACTCCAGGAAGCTGAGAGTCCCAAAGAAGTTGGACCCGAGAAGGAATACAACAAGACACATCATAATTACATTAGCCAAGGTAAAAATGAAGGAGAGAATCCTAGAAGCAGCAAGAGATAAGGAGACAGTCACCTACAAAGGAGTTCCCATCAGACTATCAGCTGATTTCTCAACAGAAACCTTGCAGGCAAGAAGGAGCTGGAAAGAAATATTCCAATTCATGAAAGGCAAGGACCTACATCCCAGATTGCTCTATCCAGCAAAGCTTTCATTTAGAATGGAAGGGCAGATAAAGTGCTTCCCAGATAAGGTCAAGTTAAAGGAGTTCATCATCACCAAGCCCTTATTTTATGAAATGTTAAGGGGACTCAACTAAGAAAAGAAGATAAAGAAAAAACATGTATAGTAAAGTGACAGCAAACTCACAATTATTAACAACCACACCTAAAACAAAAACTAAGCAAACAAGTAGAACAGGAACAGAATCACAGAAATGGAGATCACAAGGAGGGTTAGCAACAGGGGAGTGGGAGGAGGAGAGAAGGGGAAAGGTACAGAGAATAAGTAGCATAGATGGTAGGTAGAAAATAGACAGGGGGAGGGCAAGAATAGTATGGGAAATGTAGAAGCTAAAGAACTTATGACACATGGACATGAACTAAAGGGGAGGAATGTGGGGGGAGAGGGTGTACAGGGTGTAGAGGAGTGAAGGGGGAAAATGGGACAACTGTAATAGCATAATCAATCAAATCTATTTAAAAAAAAAAGAAAGAGTTGATAATTCTGCATTTTCCTGACCACCCGGGAGCCCCTTGATTGAAAACTAAACAGGATTGGGCATCAGACAGAAACTCCCTGCTGAGAGACAGACATCGTGAAGTACGAGATATGATAAATTTAGAAACACTTTTCTATCTTCAAAAGATAGTCATGGCAAGGGGAATATATTAAAATAGAGACATGGCTCTGAGGGAATGTTCTTAGGAATACCATACAGACCAAAATTATCACTGCCTTAATACAATGATGTAATTCTAAATTATACCAGGCATTAAGGATAACAAGCATTTAAGAATAGTATACAAAATGGTATACAATAAAGAAAATATAAGTAGACACTTCCCTCGTTTTCTTATCCCAAATTTACGAATCTGCCTGTATACTCACCCAAATTCTCTGCCTTTCACTCTCAATAGAACAAGGGTCCCTGATGCGACGGGAAGCTCAGCCCTGCCTCTGTGCTCTGGATTCCATCTTTCCAAGGACTGTACTCTTTCAGCCGTCCTCTCTCCCACTGCACCATAAACTTGTCTCTTTTGCCCTGGCTGGTGTGGCTCAGTAGGTTGCAGTATCATCCTGTAATTGAAAGGTCGCTGGTTTAATTCCCAGTCAGGGCACAGGTTCGATCCCTGGTCTGGGCATGCACAGTAGGCAATCAATCACTGTTTCTCTCTCACATCAGTGTTTCTCTCACTCCCTTCCTCTCTCCCTTTCACTAAATCTTACTCTTCCACTAAAGCTATCTTAATATTTGAAAAATCTCTTTCTGTTATACATGCAAGAAATGAAACTAGACCACTTTCTTACACCATATACAAAATAAACTTAAAATGGATTAAAGATTTAACTGTAAGACCTGAAGGTATAAAACTCCTGGAAAAAAAAAAAAACATAGGCAATAAACCCTTTGACACTGGTCTTAGCGGTATTTTCTTGGAGATGTTGTCTCCTTAGGCAAAGACTACATGAGCAAAAGGTAAATAAATGAGACCTCATCAAACCAAAAAGCTTTTTCACCACAAGGAAACCATCAACAAAACAAAAAGGCAACCTACCTAATGGGAGAAGAAACTTGCAAATGATACATCTAACAAGGAGTTAAAATCCAAAATATATAAGGAACTCATACAGCTCAATTTCAAAAACATGAACAACCTGATTAAAAAATGGACAGAGCACCTGAATGGATATTTCTCCACAGAGGACATACAGATGGCCAAGAGACATACAAAAAGGTTCTCAACATCACTAACTATCAGACAAATGCAAATCCAAACTACTACAATGACGTATCACCTCACGCCTAGCAGAATGGCTATTACTGGTAAATCAACAAACAAGTGTGAGCAAGGATATGGGGGAAATGAAACCCTCATGCACCATTGGCGAGACTGCAAACTGGTGCAGCCACTGTGGAGAACACAAAGTTCCCTCAAAAAATTAAAAGTAGAACTACCATAGGACACAGCAATTCTGCTTCTAGGTATTTATCCAAAGAAATCACAAACAATACTTTGAAAAGGTATATGCACCCATGTGTTCACTGCAGCACTATTTACAACAGCCAGGACTTGGTAGTGGCCTAAGCGTTCATCAACAGACAAATGGATGAAGAAGGAGTGGCACATATGTACAATGGAATATATTTCTCAGCCATAAAAACAACGAAATCTTACCATTTGTGCCAACATGGTGGACCTGGAAGGTATTGTGCTAAGTGAAAAAAGTCAGGCCAAGAAAGACAAACACCATAGGGTTTCGCTTGTAGGTGGAATCTAAAAACAATGAACAAACAAAACAGACACACCCTCACAGGTGCAGAGAACAAAGGGACGGTCACCAGATGGGAAGCCGTGGTGCACTGGGTGTAGACGGGGGGAAAAGGTTGAGTACAAATGGGCAGTCACAGAACAGTCTTGGGGCCGTAATTGTGGCAGAGGGAGGGTACTCGGCAGTTTTGTAATGACTGTGTGTGGTGTTGGATGGGTACTGGATTTATTGGGGTGACCACTTCCTAAGTATCTAAATGTCTGATCACTTTGTTTTACACCTGAAACTAGTATGTGCCAACTATAATTGAAAATGAAATTTAAAAGTAAAATAGCAATTAAGTTAACAAATAAAATGGAGATGACATCCTCCCAAATCTTTGTGTTCTTCATATTAGATGCTTTCTATTAACGTGCTTACAATTTCACTAATCATTTCTTCTGCAGTCTGTAACCTGATGTTTACACTACCCAGTGGATTTTTTGTTCCGCATATGGTGCTTTTCGACTTCGAAACATATTTATTTTTGTCATTCTCATTTCTCTTCTGATATTATCCATCTGTTCATTCTTATGACCCTTTTTTACATTCTTTTTTTTTTAATTATTTTATTGTTGTTCAATTACATTTGTCTGCATTTTCCCCCCACCACTCCCTCCCGCCGCAGCCAAACCCACCTCCCTCCCTTGCTTCCACCCTCCCCCTTGGTTTTGTCCATATGTCCTTTATAGTAGTTCTTGAAAACCCTTCCCCCAATTATCGCCTCCCTCCTACCCCTGGTTACTGTCAGATTGTTCTTAATTTCAATGTCTTTGTTTGCTTTTTTTCTTTTGTTCATTATGTTCCAGTTAAAGGTGAGATCTTATGGTAGTTCTCTTTCACCGCTTGGCTTATTTCACTTAGCATAAAGCTCTCCAGTTCCATCCATGTTGTCCCGAAGGGTAGGAGCTCCTTCTGTCTCTCTGCTGCATAGTATTCCATTGTGTAAATGTACAATAGTTTTTTGATCCATTCATTTACTGATGGGCACTTAGGGTGTTTCCAGCACTTGGCTATTGTAAATTCTACTACTATAAACATTGGGGTGCATAGGTTCTTTTGGATTGGTGTTTCAAGATTCTTAGGATATAATCCCAGCAGTGGAATTGCTGGGTCAAAAGGCAGTTGCATTTTTAGTTTTCTGAGGAAATTCCATACTGTTTTCCACAGTGGCTGCACCAGTCCGCATTCCCACCAACAGTGCACTAGGGTTCCCTTTTCTCCACAGCCTCTCCAACACTTGTCTGTTGATTTGTTTATGATGGCCATTCTGTCCAGTGTGAAGTGGTAACTCATTGTGGTTTTAATTTGCATCTCTCTAATAGCTAATGATTCTGAGCATCTTTTCATATGTCTCTGGGCCCTCTGTATGTCCTCCTTGGAGAAGCGTCTGTTCAAGTCTTTTACCCATTTTTTAATCAGGCTTTTTGTCTTCCTGGAGTAAAATCGTGTGAGTTCTTTATATATTTTGGAGATCAAACCCTTGTCTGAGGTATCATTGGCAAATATGTTTTCCCATATAGTTGGTTCTCTTTTCATTTTAATGCTGTTTTCTTTAGCCAAGCAGAAGCTTTTTAATTTGATGGGGTCCCATTTGTTTATTCTTTCCTTTATGTTCCTTGCTTTATGGGACATATCAGTGAAGATGCTGCTCAAGAAATGTCTGAGATTTTCCTACTGATGTTCTCCTCTAGGACTTTAATAGTGTCACAACTTATATTTAAGTCTTTTATCCACCTTGAATTTATTTTTGTGTATGGTGTAAGTTGGTGATCGAGTTTCATTTTTTTTTTTTGCATGTAGCTGTCCAGATCTCCCAACACCATTTATTAAATAGTTTATTTTTACTCCATTTTTGCTTCATCCCCCTTTGTCAAATATTAATTGACCACAGAGAGTTGGGTTTATTTCTGGGCTCTCTGTTCTGTTCCATTGGTCTATGTGTCTGTTCTTATGCCAGTAGCAGGCTGTTTTGATTACAGTGGACTTGTTTGATATCAGGTATTGTGATCCTTCCTACTTTGTTCTTCTTTCTCAAGATTGCTGCAGCTATTTGGGGTCATTTATTGTTCCATATAAATTTCTGAAATGTTTGTTCTGTATCTGTGAAATATGCCATTGGTACTTTAATAGGGATGGCATTGAATCTATAAATAGCTTTGGGTAGCATGAGCATTTTGATGATGTTAATGCTTCTAATCCATGAGCATGGTACATGCTGCCATTTGTTTGTGTCTTCCTTAATTTCTTTCTTCAGTGTTGTGTACTTTTCTGAGTACAGGTCTTTTCCATCCTTGGTTAGGTTTATTCCTAGGTACTTTATTTTTCCTGTTGCTATAGCAAATGGGTTCTTTTTCCCTGATTTCTGTTTCTGATATTTCCTTGTTGGTGTACAAAAATGCCTTTGATTTCTGAATATTGACTTTGTATCCTGTTGTTTTGCCAAATTCACTTATTAGATCGAGTAGTTTTTTGGTGGAGTCTATAATACACTATCATGTTGTCTGCAAACAATGACAGTTTTGCTTCCTCCTTTCCAATTTGGATGCCTTTTGTTTGCTTTTCTTGTCTGATTGCTGTGACTAGGACTTCCAATACTATGTTGAATAGGAGTGGTGACAGCGGACATCCTTGTCTTGTTCCTGATCTTAGTGAGAAAGCTCTAAGTTTTTGCCCATTGAGTATAATGTTGGCTGTAGGTCTCTCATATATGGCCTTTATTGTGTTGAGGAATGCTCCCTCTATTCCCACTTTGCTGAGTGTTTTTATCATAAATGGGTGCTGTCCTTTTTTACATTCTTAAATGCACTGATAATAAGTGCTATAAAGTTCTTTTCTCTTTAATTCCAACCTTTGGATTTTCTTGAGGTCTGTTTCTATGCACTGAAGACTTTGAACAGAAAGTGACCCACTCTGAAATTACATTTTTAAAGAAGTACTACTGTGTATGCCATGTGGTCAAGGAACTTTTGGAGTACAAAATAAAAATGGGGCCCTGGCTGGCATAGCTCAGTGGATTGAGCACGGGCTGTGAACCAAAGCGTCGCAGATTTGATTACCAGTCAGGGCACATGCCTGGGTTGCAGGCCACGGCCCCCAGCAACCGCACATTGATGTTTCTCTCTCTCTCTCATTCTCCCTCCCTTCCCTCTCTAAAAATAAATAAATAAAATCTAAAAAAAATGGGCACAGTTTTTGAGGATAGTGTTCAGAAGGAATAGAGGTAGTTTGGTCTTGGGTGGCAGCACTGCTGTGGGTGCCAGGGCTCTGGTGGGAAGAACCAGACAGGTGGGAAGGTACACTTTTCTGATTAGTCTGCCCAGACCAGTGCCTTGTGTAACAGGTCGGCTTAGAGGAACCTTTTTCTCATTAGCACAGATTTGCACGTCTGCATGTGGAAGGCCTTGCAATGAATGGAGTAATAGCCGCAAAAATATAATTTTGGGTCTGATGCATTCAGCCAGGAGCTTTTAAATGGAATCTCTCCACATTTGATGATAAATTAGAAAACAAACTATTTTCAGTAGCTTGAGAGCAAGAGAGTAATAAAGGCCAAAAGATGCTCTTTGCATCACTTGAAAGCAGTGGTTCCCAGCTGGGGGCAAATTTGCCGCCTGGGGATATTTGGCAATGTCTGGAAAGGCTTCGGAGGGTCAGGACTAGGGAGGAGTGGGGCGCTACTGGCACCTAGTGGATAGAGGGCAGGGATGCTGCAAAAGAAGAAGCAGTAGCCATTCCGAATGACAGCAATATAATGAGAAACCCTGCCTTAAAAGTTAGTATTTTGTAAGTAGAGGAAACCTCTAAATTCTAAAACAGGGGGCTTTGTTCATGTGTCTGCTGATCTAATTCCAGTTAACTATTGTGCTTTACAGTGTTCAGAAGGCGAGGACTGTAAAGTTCTGATTTTTACTCTTAACCCTGTTTATACGAAGTTCTCTCGGAAGCTGGGTCCAGATAAAGGGAGGTCAAGATCTCACATCCATTGCTAGTGATACCGTGTTCCACTGTTCTGAAAAGGCACGGAACTCTGAGCCTCGGAGGGCCCTAAGGAAGCATGTTTAGCTCGGTTGCCCTTCTTAGCACATCCACCAGCCTGCCCCACTGGTTTTAAGGTCACTGCCGCAGTCTTCAAGGGCCACGCTCCTCCCCACACAGGCCCACAGGTGACGCTTCTCAGCGGGCGGCCCTGCGTCCCCAAGCACAGCTCTGAACTCCGCGACTACACTGCTCCTTCGAGGGTGCGGTGAGCTGGGCGAAGGGGGGTGCAAATCCTGGTGTCACAGGGAACCCGGCGGCAGTGGCGGTCCCTATCTGCGAGACCTGGTTCTCCGGGGCGGATTGCCGCGAGCGGGGACAGCAGCCGCGCAGCCCATAGCAGGTGGCAGGGGGCGGGCACAGGCTCACTCTCTTGGGTGCACCGCCAGGACCCCCAAGAACAGCCCTCGGAGCCTGCGGGCTGCGCCTGGAGGCGCGCCAAACGGAGTGGAAGCTTTGGCGGCCTTGGAGACTGCTGATGGGAGCGGCGGAGGTGTGGCGGGGTTGGGGGGGGGGCGGTGATGGTCCCCAACCGGAGCTCAGGAGCGCCATTGTCACGGTCCGCGTGCTCTCCTGCTTCTCGGTCTCCGCATGGCCCTCATTCCTGCCACGGGGCGCAGGCTATGAGCGGTTCATCCTCAGGCTCCCCATCCCAACCGGCTCCACAGGTGCCGCAAGTTCCTGGTGCCGCAGGGACCTGTCGGATGGCTTCGTGTAGAGCAAGCGAGGCGAGGTCGCCTCGTGCCGCCGCAGATCCAGGGGGTCCTGCGGAAGGGCCCTGCGCCCCGCCACCACGCTCCTCTGTCCTCGTCCCCTCCACGCCCTTCAGGTGCCCGCCTTGCCCGGGAGCTGCGCCCGGCGTGCCTCACCGGCTGGGAAGGAGCGCGCCGCTATCCACAGCCTCAGGTCTGCGGGAGGAGGTGCTTGTCCGAGGGTCACCAGCTGTGTGCTGGAGAGGCGGGGTCATGGGCCGAACAGCTGGTCGCGTGACGGCAGAGCCGTGCAGTGGTGGCCGTGTCAGGAGCTGCCAATTGCAGGCAGAGACTGCGGGAGTGTGGGCTTCAGGGCTTGCTCCCCGGGGCTGCGCCCACTGCGTGGGAAACATGAACTTCGGGAGTCGGGCACTGTCCCCTCCTCTTCCCCAGTTTTCAGTTTCTGGAGCTTAAGCCTCCCCCACCCCAGGTGAAGCAACTACGTGCTTTGCCTCTTCCTGGGAACTGGGAACTGGGAACTGATTGCAATGGCCTGTGTGTCGCGGGCTGCAAACGTCCTCCGCTCCAGGCGCTTCTTAAATACCCGCGTTGGCTAGACCTCGATTCCTGGTCGTGCTGGCCGAGGGGGTCACGTGTCTGAGGGTTGTTTCAGCTTTCTAACGATTGCTGAAAAATCATGCTCCCCTGCTGCAGCGGTTTGGTCTCCAGCCCTCCTTTTCCTCTCCCAGGGTTCAGTTCAGGGACTACACCATCAACGTGTTTTATCCGGTTGAGAAACGAGAAGTCATTTCTTCAGAAGACCAAACTGAAACGTGGGGTTGGGATTAGAAGGCAATTTAACATTGAAGCGTCATTTTCTGAGGATTATTTCTAGGGTTCTTGTTTTTGTTTTTGTTTTGTCTATAGTTGGCTGTGGAACTGGTCTTGTCTCCTATCCCCCAGCACCCTGGTCGGAAGCTCCCAAGGCAGGCACTTCAGCCTGAGCAAAGGTTCTGCATTCAGAGGACAAAAGTGTGGAGAGCCCACTGAGGAGCCCAAGAGGAGGTGCAGGGTCCCTGGTGCTCCAGAATGAGCCGGGCTGTCCCTGCGGAGAATTCCGACAGTTGTGGTCCCCGAGTGTTTCCTGCTCCCCATGTTTGTCTCCGAGAGTTGCCACGAGGATTCTGCAGCCTCCCTGTGAGTCTGTGCAGATTCTCACTCTGCCAAAACACCCCAGACCTCGGACGCAGCTTTTGACAAACCCACTGATAAAGGCGAGAATCCAAAAACAGAGGCAGACTCCTGGAGGTGTCCTGAGGAGACGGACTCCTTGGTGAGGACTTCCTGGGGGGGGAGGGGGGCAGGGCGGTCTGGCGCTCTGTAAGGTGTGATGGCACATCAGCACCCCGCCTATCTGGAGATTCCCCCCAAGATGGGCTTCTTCCAGTTTGAAAAATTCAAGGCCTGGGTCCGACAACTCTTTTTCATTAAACATTCTGGAAATCAATACTGCTTATGTGTATACTTAGAATGTCTTGCACCTTCTCAGAAGGCATTGTATAATCAGGGCACTTGTGGCTTTTGAAATATTTTGCTTGGTATAAGAAATAACATCGTCATTTTTTGTGGTTTAATTATAATAAAAGCTGTATTCTTTTCCATCCTTTTAAATGTTATTTTTCACTTTATTAAGTATCTGTTATATAACACTTTACATATATTAAACTGTTTTTCTTTTACATTGTCTCTTTTTAGGAAGCATTATGCTTGGAATTCTTCAGCCTGATACCTCTCCCAGCTTAACAATAGAACCGGAGGCAGGACCCCCACTCCTCCACACCCTTCCCCTCACACGCAGGGCGGGGATACAATAGGTTTACAGTTGCGAGTACGTGAAACACAGTATTTATTATTGTGTTATTATTTATTAAAAATTGCATTACTTTCCATACAAACAACTGTAAACCTTTCTCTCTGCCCTATGTGTCCATAGACATATTCCGATACCTATTTATATCTGTATGAGAAAAAGCACACATATATACGTACACACATTTACATGTATATATGCGTATATATACTCTCAGAAAAGAAAGGGAAAACATCTCTTTTCATGACTGTTCTGCTATATATTTTTGGAACCTAACTATACCACCATAGAGACAGGGACGTTTTATGGCTTTACGAGACCACAGAGTGCCTGGTACCTCGGTTGCCAGTGGGGGTGAGACCCAAAGCTTGTTTCCTACCTAATGAACTAACTCTTCCAAGAGCAGAACATGCAGGCATTTGCACGAAGTTCCACGGTAACTGCTGGTGTGTCTCAGTTGGTTGGAGGGTCATCTCATAAACCAAAAGTTTACGGGTTCGATTCCCAGTCAGGGCACGTGCCTGGGTTGCCAGCTCTGTCCCTGTTCCGGGTGCTGGAGGCAACCAAGTGATGTCTCTGTCTCTCTCTCTCTCTTCCCCTCTGCCTCTCTGAAATCAATATGCATTCCTCAGGCTTTCAGCCAAGATGGAGGCATAAGTAGACACACTGTGCCTTCTCATACAACCAAGTAAGGACAACAACAATTTACAAACAACATATAACCAGAACTGACAGAAAATTGAATTGCATGGAAGTCTGACAACCAAGGAGTTAAAATAGACCCATTCATCCAGACCGGTAGGAGGGGTGGAGTTGGGCAGCCAGGCGGAGAGGGGTCGAGGCACAAAAAGCAGTGGCTGGTAGACCCCGGGTGCAGGGTGGCAACGGGCAGCCTCAGTGAGGTGGTAATTGTGAAACGAGGCACTGCATGCAAGGCGGCTGGCTGACCGGGCACTCCCACATTCGTGCGCAGATAAACCAGGCGAGGCTGAGGATCCAGACAGACCGTGCAACCCAGGGTTCCAGCATGGGGAAATAAAGCCTCAAAACAACGATTGAAAACACCTGTGGGGGCTGAGGTGCTGGGAGAGACTCCCAGACTCACAGGAAAGTTTCTTGGAGAGACTCACAGGGTCCCAGGATGTACACAAACCCACCCACCTGGGAATCAGCACCAGAAGGGCCCAGTTTGCTTGGGGGAAGCGGTGGAAGGGACTGAAATCAGAGAGCGGAGCAAGCACCATTGTTCCCTTTCAGACCCCACCCCCACATACAGTGTCACAACCCAGTCACTGGGTTGCCCCACCCTGGTAAACAGGCACAACCCAAAAAGGCCCAAACAGAAGAACAGATCAAAGCCCCAGAGCAAATACAACTAATTAATAATGAGATAGTCAACCTATCAAATGTACAGTTCAAAGCACTAGTGATCAGGATGTTCACAGAATAGGTAGAATTTGGTTGCAAACTAGATGAAAAAATTAAGGCCACGCTAAATGAAATGAAGGAAAATGCACAGGGAACCAATAGTGATGGAAAGAAAACTGGGACTCAAATCAATGCAATGGACCAGAAGGAAGGAAGAAAGAATCAAACGGAAAAGAATGGAGAAACAAGAATTCCAAAAAATAAGGAGAGGCTTAGGAACCTCTAGGACATCTCTAAACGTTCCAACATCCAAATTATAGGGGTACCAGAATGGGGAGAGGAAGAGCAACAAGTGGAAAAGTTATTTGAACAAATAATAAAGGAGAACTTCCCCAATCTGGCAAAGGAAATAGACTTCCAGGAACTCCAGGAAGCTCAGAGAGTCCCAGAGAAGTTGGACCCAAGGAGGGACACACCAAGACACATCATAATTACATTAGCCAAGGTAAAAATGAAGGAGAATCCTAGAAGCAGCAAGAGCAAAGGAGACAGTCGCCTACAAAGGAGTTCCCATCAGACTGTCAGCTGATTTCTCAAAAGAGACCTTACAGGCAAGAAGGAGCTGGAAAGAAGTATTCCAATTCATGAAAGGCAAGGACCTACATCCTAGATTGCTCTATCCAGCAAAGCTTTCATTTAGAATGGAAGGGCAGATAAAGTGCTTCCCAGATAAGGTCAAGTTAAAGGAGTTCATCATCACCAAGCCCTTATTTTATGAAATGGTAAAGGGACTTACCTAAGAAAAAGAAGATAAAAAACGTGTACAGTAAAATGACAGCAAACTCACAATTAACAACCACACCTAAAACAAAAACAAAAACTAAGCAAACAAGTAGAACAGGAACAGAACCACAGAAATGAAGATCACAAGGAGGGTTAGCAACAGGGGAGTGGGAGGAGGAGAGAGGGAAAAGGTACAGAGAATAAGTAGCATAGATGGTACTTAGACAGGGGGAGGGAAAGAATAGTATGGGAAATGTAGAAGCTAAAGAACTTATGACCCATGGACATGAACTAAAGGGGGCGTGGGGGAGAGAGGGTGTGCAGGGTGGAGGGGAATGAAGGGGGGAAATGAGACAATTGTAACAGCATAATCAATAAAATATGTTTTTTAAAAAATGCATTCCTTGAGCAATAAAAACAAACAAATACAATAATGTCTAACAATAGCACTCACCTGGAAATCATGTTTCAAGGTCAGGAGCCCCCGAACCCTTTTCCTGACGCCCTCGTTCCGAGGGCCCAGCTCACAGCAGCGCTGCTCATGAGAAAGCCGCGGCTCACAGCCTTAGAGGCGCCAGCCTGGTCCGTGATGAGGCCACTTAGAGACGGAGCTCAGGAGACAGCGGACCTCCAAGGGGGATGCCTCTCCTGCCCCCGCTATGCCAAGGCTGGTTTTCCAAGAAACCAGAGCTGGTGCCTGGACAGGGTGTGGGCGAGCCTCCTCACCAGGACCTGGACTCTGGGCCTCCTTTGCCCAAACGCCACTCATGCCTCCCTCCCAGGGCGCAAAGGCACGTCACGGCTCAGGGGGCCAAAGGACTCCCAATGCCAGGCTTGCAAGGAGGCTGCACACACAGTGAGAACAGGGAGAGGCACCTGCACCCCTCAGGCATGCAGTCTACAGACGCCACTTCCTAGCTGCCGGTCTGCCACCACCTGTCATTTTACATACACGGCTTTTGTCATCTGAACCCAAGATACTTTCTCACGGACAGCCCTCCCAGGGATTGTAAAATAACGTACAGTCATCAGAGTCAGGTCAGATGGACAAAACCTGGTCCCTTGACTTCCGTCCACGTCTAAAGGTGTGGCGAGGACAACGTTCCACCCGATTCTCCACAACTGGTTCTGGGACGGAGGGTGAGCTGCTCACCCTGAGCTGGAAATCCCTTCTCTGTAAAGGGACCCACCCACCTCTGAGGACAGGAGATCGGTTGAAAGATGTGAAGGGGTCCCTGCCGCAGATAGGCTGGCAGCCTGGTCATGACCCAGCATGACCACCGTCTGGCGCTTCAAGACCACCCGGGGTCCTGCCTCTTGGGCTGTGGTGGGACTAAGCAAGAGCAGCTACGGGCTCACCCCACACTTGCTGGCATGCCAGGGACCAGAGTGGGCACAACACAGCCTGGGGGAGTCCAGGGCCCGAGACGGCCAGAGCCCTGACCCCAAAGGGGCCTTGCCGACCAGCCCATGTTGTATGAAGACTGTCCTGAGGCAGCCCTTCCCAGTGGGGACAGTCCGTTCAAACTCAAAACTGTTCTTAGAAATCAAGTATACACCACCAGCCCTCTCTGTCTTGCTTCATGATCTCTCATCCTGGGACATTACAGACTGCCCAAGGGGACTGTCCCTCCCACATCCCCCAGGGCAGTGGCTCTGTGTTGTCCATTCCCTCCCTCAGGTGCTAGGACACCAGAGGAAGGACAAGAGCTGGTGGAGCTGAGGTATGGATGCTCCAACCAGGGACACAGCCCTGCAGGGGGCGCTGGAGGCCTCCAGCCACATGGAGCTGCTGCCTGCCCAGCCACCTCCCATCTGCACACGCAGGCTACATGCACACGCAGGTTATCCACACACACAGGTTACAGGGCAACGTCCCTGACATGTGGAAACAAAGCCGAGAGGAACCAGATTCCTGGGCCCGCTTTCACGCCACCAAAGGCCGACCAGCCTGCGAGTCACGGTCACAAACCACCTGGCTCAGACCCGAGCTCCAGGCAGGACGAAGGTGTCACCATGGAGTGGCCCACACGGGCCAGGGGCCGTCCAGTCCCTGCGAGCAGAGGAAACACCTCAGAGGAGCAGGCGTTTTAACATAGAACAGGCAATGCATCCTTTTATAAAATATTTATTCTAAAAAAATCACACTGTACAAATTTAGATAGAACATTCTCAATACTCATATGTATAAAAATGTGAACACAGACTGGAGTTAACAGACAAACTTCTGTTGCTGTTCTTTTTAAATTAGGAAGAAAGAGGTGATTTGGGGGTATAATGATAGTAAACGTCTAGAAGACATTCAGAGAGCCGGCCGGTAAGAAGCTCGAGCCCACACTGGCTCTCCGGCGGGGCCACCCAACGGCACAGGGACAGCGCTGCCCGGAGGCCTGTCAGAGGCCGAGGGGCCGCCCAGCGCTGATCCGTGCAGCACGGGGGTGTGTGCTCCAGCCGGACCAGCGAGGTTTGCTCCCCAGTTCCCCTCTCTGACCAGGCGGGTTTCCGCGCAGTCGTCATGGAGGTCCTGCGAGGGGTCGCTGCTGCGCCTTACAAATGACGCCAGGAACCGTCCCCGCAGGCCGGCTGCTTGCTCACCCAGAGGGAGGGACGGGGACCCACACAGGAGCCGAGGCGGGGCCTGCCTTCCTGAGAGGTTATTTTAAAAACCTAGAGTGGTATCTGTGCTGGCGTTTGGAGCCGCCTCCCCACAGTTCAGCACTCCCGGCTGAACCACCCTCCTTCCCAAGCACAGGGCCAGCAAAGTGCCGGCACCAGGACTTCCGGATCACGTGACCCAGGGGAGGAGCCAGCTGGGAGCCCGGAGCGGGAAGCCCAGGAGGTGCCCTTCACATTCCGGGAGCGGGTAGGGAGGAGGAGCAGCCGTGTCACAGCCAGGGGTGCCAGGCCGGGTCCATGCGGCACAGGTTGTCCAGGCTGTTGGCGGCGGCCACCAGGGTGTTCACTTTGCTTTCGCCGCCTTCGAACTGGGCGAGGTTGTGCAGGCGGGTCATGATGGCCGTGACGGCCTTCTGCACCAGGGAGACCAGCTGCTGGCCATCCATGTTCTCCGGCTGCCCAGCGGCCGAGAGCGGCGAGGAGGTGTCTTCCTGTGTTTTCTTGTGCCAAGCGATGATCTCATCCCGAAGCACAGTTTTCAGGATGCCGTCCACCTGTGCGAGGGGAGAACGGAAGAGTCCGTGTTCAAGCAGGAAGGGCCAGGGGCGGCTGCCCAGGGAGAACCAGCCCAGGCCCCCCTCCCCATGTGTGCGGGGGAAACCGCTCGGGCAAAGCCTCCTCCACAGGGAGCAGCGGCCGCCACGCCTCAGCATCGAGCCCCAGCTTCTTGTCTGGTCTTCCACGGAGGGACACATGGATCTGCCGCCGCATGCTGCTCCCCGGGCCAGCCTGTCTGCCCCTCTGCTCGGCCCATATCCCTTTGCGCCTGCGAGGGCCTGCAGCTAAGAGTGGACAGAGAAGAGGAGACACAACCTGAACTGCAGGAGGTGGCAGTGGGTACGGCGGGGGAGAGCAGGTGAGGGGGGGGACTGGAGGGGTCTCAGGGGTCTGTGAGGAGGTCACAGGACAAATAGGAAGGACCCAAGGTGCAATGCAGGTGCATGCTACAAGGCAAGTGTCTTGGGACAAGGGACGCACACAGAGGCCTGAGCCGTGCGAGCCCACTTGGGGGCGCTGGTGGCCCAGGAGAGCCCTCGCCCCACCCCTTCCGACCTGCTCTGCCCTCAGTGCCGAGGCTTCCCCTTCCATGGAAGGGAAGACTCACAGAGCCTCTCTCCTCAAAACACGTGAAGGCTAAAGACGAGCGAATGTAAGTCCAGAGCGGGACACCACCAAGACCCCCTCCTGATGCTGGGGAGCAGGGCCCGAGGGGTGGCCCCCCACCGGCTGCTGTTCCTCGTGAAGAGGCTAATGAGGGCACCGCTGAAGGCGGGGACACAGAGCTGGAGGCCACAAAGGGGGCAAGTCCCAGGGCACAGACTGAAGACACAGGCACGCACGCACGCGCCACACCGTCTGGCATTCCATTTTCACAGGGCCAGACACTGTGGTGGGGGCCCCTGCACTCGCCTGTCTCCTACGAGCCACGAAGAGTCGAGAGCTGGGCTTTTAGCGGGCAAGTGAGGTCAGAGGCAGCAGGATGACCAACCACCCAGGGACCCTGAGCTGAAGGCACAGGGAGCAGAGAGGGCGGGGCCAGAGGCTGCTGCTGCTGCTGCCAGGGTCAGGAAGCCAGGCACCTTGTCCTCACGGGAGGGAGCAGGAGGTGGGGGTTGGGGGCTGCTTCTGCAGGACAGGAAGCAAGTGCCCCAGAGAGCCAGGCTGCAGGGGCAGGGCAGGGAACCAGGGAGGGAGGAGGGCACTGGTAGACACGGCAGAGTCGCTCAGGAGGCAGACTGACTACAGATCTCGCGCATCTTCAGGGACTAGGCCACCCAGCAACAACCCACCGTGGCCTCAAAGATCGCTGAGCGCCTTCATCTCAGGCGCCAGGACTGTTCCAAAGTGACTTCACATGACACGTGAAGGGTTTCACTTCTGTTACCAGGTGCTGACAGTGTGTTTTTTGAGAGGAGATTCCCACACAGAATGGTCTACATTTTAGCCGAATGTGAAGGCATTCACCACAGTCAGGCTGTGGAGAAATCTGGCCCAGAGCGTGGAGAAGGCCCAACTCCTTCCCATCTGCACCAGCACAGTGTACGCAATGAGTAATGCATGGCGTCACCCCAAGCTGTAACAGGCCTTTAAACTGAGGAGAGCCAGTAAGCCAGCAAACGACAGGCGCTGGCGAGGACGTGGAGAAAGGGGGAACCCTCCTGCACTGCTGGTGGGAATGCAGACTGGTAGAGCCACCATGGAAAACAGTGTGGAGGTTCCTCAAAAGATCAAAACAGATCTACCACAGGATCCAGCAATTCCACTTCTGGGTATTTACCCAAAGAAATCCAAAGCACTAATTCAAAAAGATGTATGCACCCCTGTGTTCACTGCAGCATTATTTGTAACAACCAAGATGTGGAAGCAGCCCAAGTGCCCATGGACAGACAAGCAGATAAAAAGCTGTAGGTCACATGTGCAACAGACCATTGCAAAAAAGAAGGAAATCTTGCCATTTGCAACAGCATAGATGGACCTAGAAAGCAGTATGCTAAGCAAAATAAGTGACAGAAAAACAAATACCATAGGGTTTCTCTTAACACAGAATCTAAAGAACGAAATGAACAAACGGAGCGGAAACAGAGTGAACTGAACGATAGCCGGACGGAACAGGGGCCGGGGCACTGGGTGAGAAAGGTGAAGGGACTGAGGAGCACAAATTGTTGGTCGCAGAACAGGCGCAGGGGTGGAAACCACAAATAACCGCATCCAGTGCCAGAGGGGCACTAGGCCCACGAGGGCCATCGCTTCCCACATTACGTAAATGACCGCTATGCTGCACCCCGACACTAACAAACACTGAATGTCAACTGTAATGGGAGACTAACTTCAAGTAAGGAGCGCTTTCTTCATTCTCTTCAGACTTTTCAAATTAAATGCCATTCTAACATTCTAAGGATTGCCCTACAATTATTTCCAGAAGTATAACGTTTCTCTCTAACCAAAAATGCATTTCAGGTCGCCAGCACAAACGGACAGCAGGGAACAGAGTCCACCGCAGTAGAGCACAAGCCCTGCCCTCGAGAAGCAGTGACTGGCTATTCACTTCTACGCACGTCCACACGAGTCCACCCGACACCCCAAGCAGCGTCCCATGAGACACACATGCACACGCGCACAGAGCACGACCTGTGTGACCTGTGAAGTCCTGTTCCCCGTTAGCAGTTTACTGAGTGATTCAAAACTATTCCAAGTGAATGTTTTGGGAAAACAAGTGTCTGAAGACTTCTCTAGGCACAGACTCCCTATCTGAGAAAAAAAAGAAAAAGGAAAAAAGATACAGCTGGTCTCATAAGTTAAACAAAAAACCACATTGTGTCCTGTCCTCAACTGTGAAGAGAAAACTTCAGAATCAGAATGAAGTGGCTCTGAATCCTGTGTGTCCAGCCCTGGCTGGATGACCTCTACCTGCCACTCACCTTCCTTGGCCTCAGTTTCCCCATCCGCACAACTGCTGAGTCGTGAGACTCGATGAGGACCAACCTCAGCAGCCAGTGTGGTGCCGGCCACACGAGTGTGGCCGAGGGCGTGCTGCCAGCTCGCAGCCTCGTCCATGTGCCTGTCACCACAGCTCGAGCGAGACGGCACCACCCTGCAAGCCCCTCCTGCCATTTGGAGCAGCGGAGTTTATGGAGTGACAGAGAGAAGGCGCTATGCAGTGCAGCGCACCCCGCGGACACACCATGCTGACACTTGGGGAGAAGCCCAGTGAAGGCTGCTGGTTCCCCTTGTAAGTAGGCTCCTGAGCACCTCGAACACGCCTGACACCCTGCTTCCCAAGACAAGACACCTTAGCTGCACAGCAGCCCACCCTCTTCGAGCGCACTTCCCATGAGGCCACCCTAGCCCGGCTTTTGGCCGACAACCCCACAGCCTACCTTGAAGTTTGGCTGAGCGAAGCACCGGGCAACCGCAATCATGGAGGCAGTCAAGGGGCCCGAGACGCCGATGGTGGTCAGAAACTCGGAAATGTTGGGGGTGAGGCGAAAAGGGACGGGACGGTTGGCATCCAAGTCTCCAGTCGCATCATTTATATCAAACCGGAAGTAGGCAACGTTCAGTTTGCCGGTGTCCTAAAAGTCGGGAGGGGATGTGTCAGCGACTTACACAGAGAACGCAGGCATCTCCTCACAGAGAGGGTCGGCCTGCTCACACCAACATTACCTGAGCGATCTGCAGCATCTCAGGGTTGAGTCTATTTAAATGCAAGACGAACTCCGCAAAGCCGATCAGTGCGAGCTGGATGGTGAACATCTTCCGGAAGGTCCAGTAGTCGGTGGCGTTGGGGAAGGTGTGCAGGGCCCACTCCTTCAGCATGCTGCGGGGCACCATATTGCTCTGCACCTCCTTGAGGATGTCTCGCAGGACCTGAAATGGTGTATCATGCCAAGATTCTAATGCTCCACCTAACGCTCCATTTTTTTCCTTCAAACAGAAACTCTCAAACTAATGTCTCACACAGCACCAGCAAAGCTCCTTGTGCTGACAAACACGCACGCAGTGTCCTTGGACCAGGCTCAGGACACACAGAGTGCTCGGTTTCCCTCCAGGGTCCGCATCTCCTGCTCCAGGTGACGACAGAGCTGCCTCCACAGAAGCCTTTGTTCACGACTAAATGTGACATCAGTCTCACCAAATGTTCACACAAACACCTGCACACCTGCACCTTACTAACCACAGAACACGCCAGGCCAGTTAACAAAATGAACAAAAGAATGGTCAGAAACCAACACCACCACCTCGTAACAAAGACTCTTACAAAGTTCCATGCACAGAAGGAGGCAGCCTGCCATCAGAGCAAATGCCACACTGCACTCCAAACTGGACCCTGTGCCGGAACACTCACAAGACGGTCTGAAACATCACCAGCTGAGCGTCGGCCCCAGTGAGAGGTTCACCAAGTAACTCGGGTCCCGCTGGACAGACCGGCACAGGTCCGCTCTGGGCTGAGCCCTGCTGCGTTCTCTGTGCAGCCACCAGAGTGCGAGCCCCAGGCCACCAGGCGCCATGCAGCCTGCTGGCCCACATCCCCGTCCTGCTCATGTCCTTATCTGTGAAATGCAAAGGAGCGACTCTGGGAGAGCAGAGTGTGGACTTTCAAAATCTGCTCCTTTGTAAAAGCAATCAGAACACTGGCAAAAATCACGCAATCTTTTCCTGAACTCTAGACATCAAACCAAAGCTTACAATACTCCAAGCATCTCTTAGTCAATAAAATAAAGGTGGATCTTGGTGAGAGCAATGAGGTCTGCAGCATTTTATTTTTATTATTTTTAAGTTCTCACCAAGGATATGTTTTATTGATTTGAGAGAAAGGGAAACAGCGATCGACTGTCCCCTGTACGCGCTCTGACCAGGGATCAAACCCACAACCTTCTGGTTACAGGACAGTGCTCCAACCCACCAGCCACCTGGTCAGGGCAAGCTTTATGGCACTTTAAGTCATGTATCCCACCCTTGTCCACAGCTCCAGAACAGCCTTGGATGCGGTGCAGCTGCAGGAACTAGCAGGCAAAGCAGTTAGCAGAATGGGTCTGTGATCCCAGAGAAAGCCTCAGTCCCAGGGGACGATCCCAACCGGACCTGTCAGGCAGTTTCCTGAAAAAAAGTCCCCCATCAGGCTAGTCTCCAAGTGCGCGCAGGGCTCACTCAGTGAGGAACAGCCTGTTTGAGGCAACTGCTGAAAACAATTTGTAATGACTGTTTTGCACAGAGGGTGCAGAGGCCCCGACGCCAGTTGCGGTGCCCAGAGGCAGCCAGACCAGAGGAAGAGCTGGGGGGCAAAAGGACAGAGGGCTGTGAAAAGGTCCTGGGAGCCTAGACGGCCACGCCCACGCTCAGGGACACCCTGGGCAGCCCCTGTGCGCTCACTCCTGGTGGACCCTGAGACCTGCACAAGCGGGAAGTGAAGGCCAGGCAGCGGCACACCCCCGGACCGTGCTGAAGGTGTGCCGTGAGACACACGCACAGACGTGCGCATGCGTGGGCCCTCAGAAAAGTAGGAGATTCACTGGTTCAAGGCACCTGAGACCACCTTCATCAAACAGCTTGTACCAGAGCGGCGGCCTCGATGGCTGCACCTGACAAACCAGCAATGACAACAAACCCAGGGGGAGGAGGGTCTGCCTTCTAGATGCTTTTAAATAATTGTGTTAGTTAATAATTATATTATTTAATAATTGTTTTAAATAGTTACATCATTTAAAATGTTCAGTTGTCAACAAAATTATTACACGCAATCAGGAAAAGATAGCCAATACTCAGAAAAGACAAAAGTTACTTGTATCAATTACTTATACCCAGAACATACAAAGCATTCTTAAAATCAACAATAAAAAGACAAATCACCCACCTTAAAAATGAGCAAAGGCCTTGAATAGACTTTCCTCCAAAGAAAATATGCAAATAGCCAGCTAGTAAATGAAAAGACGCGCAGCATTACTGCTCACGAACAGAAGGAGCCAGCTCTTCACACCCACTGGGAGAGCCAAAGTGAGAAAGGCAGATGACAGTAAGCACGGACAAGAATGTGGGAACTCAGCACCCGCATCCGCAGGGGCCACTTCGGGAAACAGGCAGTTGTTCATCAAAACGTTACACATGGCAGAGCCACCATCCACCCAGCAGGTCTACTCCGACCTACGCGTCCAAGTGAAGTGAAAAAGCATGTCCACACAGAAGCACGCACACAGACGTGCCCAGCAGCATCCGCTGTCCTACCGGAAAAGCACAGACGACCCAAAAGTCCATCGACTGATGGACGGGCAGTTTAAATGTGCAATGTGCATGCAGAGGAACGCTACTCAGCAACAGGAAGGCACAAACTGCTGACTCATGCTACCAAATGAACGAGCCCTGGGTAAGCTAAGAAGCCAGCCACCAACACCAACTACTGCCTGATTCCATTCACATGGTGTGTCCAAAACAGGCACGTGCAGGGATAAAAAGACTATGGCTGCCAGGGGCAGGGGACAGAGAGGAACAGGGTGACCACAGGTGGGTGTGAGGTTTCTATGGGGCTGACAAAATGTGGTGCAGACAGCGGTGATGACCACACAGCTGTGGGCATTCTGTACATGCAGAACTGTACATTTTAAAAGTGAAGGAATTCCATGGCACAGGAATTATATCGCAATAAAAGTTGTAAAAACATAAAGAACAAAGGAGGAGAGTTAATAACGCAGCAAACTGGGGCACACAAAGGAAGAGGAGGGCGTGAAGCTGGGGCTGCCTCTCGCGGGCCCAGCACGACCCAACACTGCACTCGTCCAGACAGCGTCCGTCAGATGTGCTGTTCGCAGAAGGACAAGAGCTCTGACAGGGCACATATGTGCAAACAGAGGCCGAGGGCCCCACACTGTCAAAGGTGAGTATAGCCTCAAGCACACACCATCCATCCATCTCCCACAAACACCTCAAAACTCCCCGTGGTCCAGAGTGACCTGGGCCCCAATGAGGACTTGACATGGATTCGCAAGGGAGGTGGATGAGCTGTCCCCAGAAGCCAGCCAGACAGAGGGACCTCACTGGCCCTGCCAGCACCAAGGTGGAGGCTGCCCCGGACCCGTGGCCTGAACCACCTGGGCTCGGCCTGCACGAAGCACTGCCATAGAGTCCAGTCCTTCGGAACCCAGACAGACCGAGCCCCCAGGGGGATGGAGGTAAGGCCGCCACTTCCAGCCCTGTCACTCCCAGGACCCGAGAGGCCCTCCCAGGCAGCACAACAAGGGCCCCTGCGGCCTCCGGGGACCAAGCCGAGGCAGCTGCCCCACGGTGATGCCCATGGTCCCACACAAGCCCTTCTCATCTCGAGCCCAAACCTGCCCTGCTGTCCACCACAGGCCAGGACCCGCAGGTGAGGAGGGAGCTCTGTCCCTGCAATGGGTGCGGGCAGAGTCTGTGGGACCCGGACAGCCAGGCCCCAGCTTCAGTGGTCACCCTCTGCGGTTTACAAAACGCAGCAGCACAGGCCACACGCCCAGTGCCCAGAGCACCGAGCAGACAAACAGCTTTACATCAAGTAGACCAGGTGTGGCTGCCAGAAAGTTTGCCAGGAAGTAATGTTTAAAGTTCTAGTTTCTGGATTGTTTTTTGTAAGGGCAGGTAAAGAACTGGGAACCTCTCCAAGGTTAAAACTTACCTCTTTTTCCTGTTAGAACAACTGATCTGCAGCAAATGTCCCTTCACCAAGTCCATGATCACGTCATTTCTACCATCTCACAATCCAAGGTGGAACTTCTCCCCTCTCCCCCAACACACACACACACACGCTTCCTGAGCACCCGTCACGGAAGCACCACTGCAGAGGCGGCTGAGGCCTCGGGCCGCAGCTGGGACCCTGCCTGTCCTGATTTCGCACCTGGTGGCTGGCCTGCGTCCCTCGTGCCTGCACGGTGGCCAGTCTGTCGTAGTACCGGGAGATGGGATTGTCATGCTCGATGCCCTTCTTGGCACAGCGCTGCTTGTAGATCTCCACAAGGGAGAGAGATGAGGGGTTGTCTTCCACGAGGCGCATCTGTGGGGACACTGCCACGACTCGCGGGACTGAGGAGAGAGGAGCAAGAGAAACAGGGCGGCTGAGAGAAGAGCCAGGGTCGGCACTCGCCTCAGCCTCAGGCGTGTCCTGGGAGCAGAGGCAGCAGGATGGGCCAAAACCAGAAGAACTCTGGTCACACTCTGCACACTGAGGGAGCACAGCTGGAGTGGAGCTCCAAGCGCCGGGGATGGAGCCCAAGCTGCCGTCACCGTGCTTAGACACAGCTAGACGGAAATTCTTTAGCAGGAATCTTAAAAAAGGACACAGAGACTGCCCACCGTGCAGGTGCCGCTGTGCAGGGCAGCAGCAGCCAGGACCACCTGCCCGGATTGTCAGCAGGTGCACGCAGAAGCTCTGGTGCCCTGCACACAGTGCATTCGGTCGAGGGCCAGGCAAACCATAGCTGCTGGCGTGCTGCCAGGCTTCCAACAGTGAAGGAATTCACAAGGGCTCCAGGGCACGCACGCACACGTGGACTGCCACTGGGTGGTCTGTACGAGTGTGTAGCTTTGGAAGAAGGAAAGAACCATCTACTATCCATGGCTGGGACCAACACTAGAGATCGTATCACACACGTCAAAATGCACACAGCTTTCTGTTGACATCTTGTTCTGGCGAGACTGAATTTAAGAAAGCCACACATACGACTAGAGAATGCACTGTGATGGGCTCCTAAACACAAATATTTAACACTGAAATTCTTTACCAACGGTTTTCTTCTCTGGGTGGGATGACAGGTCTCATCTATTCCTGTTATGGACAGACACAGGTCCCTCACGAATAGCCAGGGACAACTCAGCTACGGGAAGCCCTCACCTGGGTGCTGCTGACTACCACCCACCTGTGACCCCTGTGGCCTTTCCAGGACCCCGACTTGCCCGAGGCTTGTATTTCGCTCCCTGAAGGCGAGCTCGGGCAGTGCCCACGTGCAGCCGTGTGGGGTCCAGGAGTCCAAGGCCTCCCCGCACAATGAGGTGCCCTGGTTATGGACCCGGGACAAAGCCTCCATTCAGTCTGGGTTCCACCAGAGCCCAGGGTAGGGGAGGGCTCTGGGGGGCAGCGGGCCCAGGCACAGCACCTCCTTTTCCAGAGACCCATCAAAGCACCAACCTTGCAGTGAGAAGCCTACAGGTCAGGCAGGGGCCGGTCCTCCTTGCAAGGCCTTCCCTACCTGGTGCAGCTCAGTGCCTGCTCGGGGCTGATGGACAGGGCACGTGAAGCCCTCACAGCTAATGTGCGCTACTAGGTGCCCACCAGTGCAGCCTCCCACCTGTGAAAAACAAGTGCCGCTTCGTCGTCTCCTTCCTCTTCTCCAGACAGGGGTTGAGCAGGCGCAGCAACTGCAGCACGCGCTCCTCCCTGCGCGACTCCGTCAGGCAGGCGTCGTTCATGACCAGGTATGGGTAGATCTTGCCGTTGTGCCCACGGATGTACAGCCTCCTGGCGGCGGTGTTGTGCTTCTGCACAATCTCCACCCGGGGCATAAACCTGCAGCACAAGCACAGCCTGTCTCCAGCCCGCTCCTCTTCTCTGAACGGGAGCCTCCCCTGACTAGCAGTCATTCACACCCCCCCTGCCCTAACTCGGTTTACAGATCATGCAATTACATCACAATAGGAGGGAAAAACCACAGCAAAGGGAAAACAAAAGGCAGAAGATGAAATGGAGTTTTCAAAAGATTCGCCCTGGGGCCTAACTCCAGGAGCCTCATGAGGCACCAGCCCAGCACTGAGCACAGCGGCAGCAAGGCTGGGAGGGCCCAAAACAGTCCCTCCTGGCCCCCACAGGCACCCCGAGGAGCCAGCATGGGGATGGACGGGCCCCGCCCTCACCGTCACCTCCCTGACCACTGACAAAGGTCAGGGAGGAACCCGGCCAGGAGCCAGGTCAGGTCTGCGGGAAGGGAAATGAAACCCGGGACTGTGGGAAAGCACAGCTCTGCACCTGAGAGAAAGAAACCCAGACACCTGACTGCTGGACAAGGCAGCCTCTTCCCGGCCCTCTTCACACTCCCAATGAGATGCGACACACTCCACTACACCTACAACCATCTGAATCTGCCCGAATACTGTGCTGTGCATATAAACAAAGACCAGGAAACTTGATTTTGTCAAGTTTCTGTGGGCCATCAGAAAAGGTCCTTTGGAAACAAATACAAACTTGACTCAAACAAGACATTTAACCCACCAGTCAGACCAGACCCTTCAGGGCCCCGCCACTCAACTCCTAGGGCAGCCCTGAGCTCTCTGACATGCGCAGAGCTGCCCGTAGGCACTGCCTGTCTGCAGGAAGCGGGTTGGCAGCGGGGCCTGGCCGGGCTCACTCACCGAGCAATCTTGATATAATAGTGTGTTGGCTTCGGCATCAGAAACTCCCCCGGGATTTCCACCTCTGCTGTCTGTGCCGAGAAATTGCTCAGAAACCGACACTTCTCTTCTATGAGGAAGAACTTTGGAAGTTGCTTGGTTTTGGCCTCCAGAATTTTGATCCACTTTTTCAATTTAGAAATAAGATTATGAAGCTTCATGGATCCTGGAACACTGAAGTCAAAATCTTCAAAATAAAATATAAATAAACGTTTTTAGTTATCGGGGTTATTTCTAGTTCACCCCCAAAATCACTGCACAAGCACCTCCCAGCTGGAACAGGCCTTTGTCTACCCAGTCCGGCACCACACCCCAGAATCCCTCCTGCTCTTCAACGTGTCAGCTGGGCCTGAAGGACAGAGCTAAGTCCTGGTGTGGCGGCTCTCCCAGGGCCAGAGACGGCCGCCAACCCAGACCCTCATTCCCGCCACAGCCTGCTCTCTTCAGGAATGGTGCGGAGACCCAGGGAGCCCCTCGGCCACGCGCAGAGGGCACCTCTGAGAGCAGGCGCTACCCTGGGAACTGAGGCCCTGTGTGAGAACCCGCACAACAATCCGGCAAAGTGGAAGGAGAAACTGTCCAGAAAACGAAATTATAAATCAGCTTCATCAGAAGAAATTAGGGCAAGTGATCAAAATGACAAAAATGGCAAACGTGTACTTTCACCAAGCATTTAAAGCACTCCAGTCAATGCAGTTCTCGGAGTTTATCAAAAGTCCTTTAAAAAACCTTCAATGCCCACCCAGAAGAACACCAATGGTGGACCAGATTCTCATCCCCCTAACTTGCTGGAGCCCAAAGGTCAGGAAAAGCCCAACCACTTCTGTCTGAGACAGGGATTTGTGGGAGCCATGAGGGGCACTGTCCTCGTGCTGACAAGGACCGATTATCCTGAGGCCGAGCGAGACGGCCAGCCCCATGACACAGCACAGGCAGCTGCTGACACCAGCCGAGGGCAGCGGGGCCAGGCCCCCTCCCACGCCTTCCGAGGGCTGCCCTGCACTCTCCCCACCCCGAGTCAGCTCGAGTGGGCCGGGCCAGGGTAGGTTCCTGTCCCCTTCTCACAGCTTTGCTGGGGGCAGAGCCTCCGGCCAACTCTGCAAAGATGCCTCCTCCCACTTCCCCCTTGCCCCGGGCTGCTGCAGGCTGGATAGCAGCTAAAGGCAGAGCAAAGAACGGAGGGGTCACCAAGGTGAAGGTGGAACCAGGAACCAGTAAAGGCCCGATCACACCGACACGGGAGGCGCCAAGGAAGGTGTAGCTGTCCCAGCGCGAGCCTATTCTCGGTGTGACCAGCACCCCCCACCAAGGCGCCCTCCTGTCCATCCCCAGGCTCCCTGCGGAGCCCCTTGGAGCCACTCCCACCTCATCCTCCACCCTGGCCGCCTGGCCACCACTGACCCACTCTCCATCTCTGGTTAGCATGCTGTTTCACAAATATCCCATAAACACACGTCACACAGTAGATGTCCTTTTCGGAGTGGCTTTGTGCACCACTCAGTATCCATTTCTCTACAGTCGCCACATGAGAAAGCCCGAGGAAACTGGCGAGGCCCCCTCCCTGCTGTGGGAGGCACGGAGGCAGACTCACCGGTGGTGAACTGGCCCTTCAGCTTCTGGAAGACAGGGTCCTGTGCAGTGGCCTGCGCCCGCCGGGCCAGCGACTCGGAGGCCGCGCTGGAGAACATGGTGGAGACGTTGGACACGTTCTCCAGGCCGACCCCGAACGTGCTCACCAGCTTCTTGACGAAGTTCAGCGTGTGGGGGGTGATTTTGGCATCGGACACTGCTCCACTTTTCTCAAACGCAACCGAGTAGCACTTCGCCAGGCCCTGCTGGAGCTGCCTGAGCACCTGGCAGGAAGGGACCAAACACAATTCACATACAAGCACACGATTCCAGCAGTGCACCTGCCCCAAAGCCTCTGGCCAGCACAGCCCCGCCACCACCCAGGGCGGCATCAGCACCAGGGGGGCAGGCTCTGTGCGTGTTGCACACCGTGAGCTGTTTCCTGGCACTGTGGAGCGCGTGCCCTGAACGTTAGGACACAACCCCACTTCCTCAGCCACGTGCAACCCCCCTGCTGGCTGACCCCGGGAAAGCCTCACAGAGAGGCTTTGGGCCACGGCCGCAGGTCTGCGTGAGTACACACAAGAGCTGTGTGACAACACGGGGGCCTCGGGCCCACTGAGGAGTAAGTATCGGGGCAACAAAGGCTGACTCTTTCATCGTCAACTCAGATACAAACCAGTATGGGCGTGGCCCTGCGGCTGAGAAGACCACTGAAGAACTAACTCCTGCCCTGGGGGCCACCGAGGTCAGCCGTCACCCCCGCTCCTGCCCACACCCACCGTTGCCGCCTGGTCAGCCTGTGCAGTGGAAGTGACTGAGCTCATGCAAGCGAGCAAAGCAAGCACTTTAAGGGCAGGAATGGTCTTCTCAATTTCATCCTCTTTGGAAACCTCCCACTTCAAATTCTGAAGGCTGCACTGGTGTGCGGACATTCACTCTTCACTTTAGCTGCGTCCCATCGCTCAGCTCAACCACAAACTTATGAAAGGACCAGGCAGCTGCATGAAGACCACACGGCCACAAAAGCGTACGGAACGACACTCTCAAGATTACGCCCCAATACCTCTTCGTGCCAGTTCTCTCGGAACCAGACCATCTGGTCGACGATGCCTTCCAGGGAAGACAGAAGGGTGGGGTGCAGTTCCCGCTGCATGTGCATGATTCGGCTGCAGCGCCACATGGGGGCTGTTGCTCTTATGGGCCCTGGATCTGATGCAGAATGGGACTGGTTACCCACTGAACTTGGCTGCTGCTGTCCAGAATCTGAGAGCAACACACACAACGCCAATGTCAGCACAAAACCGACCGAGGCTAGAGCTTGGTGCTCTAGAGGACCCACCGGCCAAAGGAACGCTGGTTCCTGCCGGTGCGCTAACACACCACAAGACCGTTTCCCAGGCCTGCCTGGGAGAAGGCCTGGTTCTCAGGAGGTGGGGCAGGGGGACTCAGGCACAGGGGTTCTGAGTGTCTGCAGCCCGCTGCCCTGGGTTCAGTGGGATGCGTCTGTGCTGACAGGGAACCGGGAAAGGCTACACGAGTGCTCACTGCGCTCTCTTTTTCAACTTGACCCTGCCCAGGAACGTTTTTTAAACGTCTAGAAAAAGTGCTTGGCAACACATTCCTTATAGTGTAGCTCAGAGAACCTAAAAGTATTTAACAAGCAAGTCTACATTTTCAGCTAGCAAAGCCAAATCAGGTGTAAAATGATGTTTTTGAAAAATATGGTCACTTGCTACAGGAAAAATGATATTAAACCCCCTGAACCCCATTTTTCTAGCTTCAGCTCACTCAATGAAGTTTTAACTTTCAAATGACCAAAACATGAATCCCCCCGGGGAGCCTAGGGGGCCAGAGGCGACAAGTGCTGTGCCGGCTCCTAACCCGCCCAGCGCAGGGCAGGCAGGGCTCCGCTGGCCGCACGAGCACCTGCGCAGACAGCCTGGGCGTGCGGCACTGACGTTCTGTGCACTGGACCGTCCGACATGGTCTTTTACGTGTTCACAAAGTGCTGCGCTTAGCGGGCAGCTGAACCCGTTAAGGGAGTTATTTCTTTACATACTAGTACTTAACATAGACTTAAAATATTATATTTTGAGTAAATTTGACATCTGGTAAGACAAATTTCTATGCTGATCCTTCTGACAGCTGAAGCTAATCCTTATAACCTAAATAACGTAAATACAGTAATAAACACTTATACCGCTTACCAAAATGTACTTACAACTAATAAGGCAAGTCATTTGTAATTATCTATAGTTAACAACTCCCTAAGTGATTTCTATTTAGGGAACAAATCACTTCGATAAACGGACATCCAATCACACAGTGGCAAAGGAGAACCGTGAAGTTTACTCAAGAGATCAGGCTCTGTCTTCTGGTCCCCAGCCACCCTCTCAGGGCTGAAGACTCAGGGCTGAAGAAAGACCAGCCCCCCCCAGGAAGTCAGCCAGCTGTGGGCCGGCGTGTGTCCACAGCAGATGGACAGGTGGCCCGAGGAACAAGCCCGCCCAGCCTGGCCAAGACGTACCGCTCTTGTAGCGCTCCCGCTGCTCTATCTTCAGGGTCAGGTACAGGGTCCGGATGGGGAAGTAGACCGCCTGGGGGTACACTCGTCCAACCTGCTCAGAGACACAGAGCAATGAAAAGCCTGCCCCCCACTGTGCTTCTGCACCAAGTCAGTTCATACCAAAGCAACTGACATGAACCAGGAATGGGCCGCCATCCACACTCGGGCCAAGGAAGCTAGCTAGTGCTGCGCCCCAATCTAACGCCCGGTTTAACAGGTTAAATGGCCAGTAAAACATCCGGTGCAGCTTTTAAAGATCCAAGCAAGACCTACACAGCACCTTCGTCTCAGCGGTTCTACCTGGGGACATCAGCAACACAGAAACCACCCTGTCACGTGGCTGAGCAAATCCCAGGGGGGCGAAGTGCCCACGGCCCAGGACCTCACGCAGGCAAACAGGAAGACACAAGACAATTCCAGTCTTGCATCTGGCACAGCTCACTGGGAACTGTGGGATGGCCCACTGGTGAATAACTTGACACTGCATAACCACAGCAAGGAGAGAACTGTTTGCAGGTTACAGTGAGAAAACCCAGCTTCACCAAACTGGGGTGCAGGGCTCCTTCCAAAAAGCCAAGGGGGTGTTACCACGCTCTGGCACAGGCCACAGGGTGGATGGCTAATGTGCATTCAGATTTTCAGTGAGTGACAACACAAATAAATACACTGAATCTACATCCCAACAGATAAACCCCAAGCAAAAGGCCAGTATGCAGAAACACAGCTATCTCCTCTTAGGGAAAAAGATAAAACCATCTCTGGGTACAACGCAGATGATGCACTGAGTGTAAAAGGTCAAGTAAGCCCACAGAGAGAAGAGCGGCAGGTTCCTAAGCGCCTAGTGCCGACGCGCCTCATTCATAGAAGGGTACGTGATTATAATTCCATAAAAGGAAGCACAAAGGCACTGCATGTGTCCCAGACTGAAGTGTCTCTCAGCTACTGTTTGGGTCCTTCCTCTGACCCCACTCCTTTCTCAGGAGAGGAACATTCTGGAACCACTCTCCAAGAATGGTCCTGAAAACTGTCTGCCGACACCTGTCCCCAACCCCAGTGCTCACAACCGTCACCTCTGCCAAGTGCAGCCACCTCCACTGTCGCGGGTGAGCCTCGTTCTGGAGGGAAGCTCTGAAGCCCACCCAGAACGGAGAGCAGACCCACCTTTCGCTGTGACTCCTGCCCCAGGTACACTCTAGCGCGTTTATGTTTTAACAGCCTGTTCATTTTACTTGCATCTCATGTGGCAACACATTCAAGCAAGAAAGCTCCATTTTAATACTGTAACACTACAGTAGATTTTCACCTCAGCCCTGATACATTCTTCGATCACATGTCACCGTGCCTTATATGAAGTGGTCTCTAAATGTGTACATGTTCCCGTCTCTCTGACCTATCCTCCACACTTTGAACATGTGCCTTTTCTTTCTGGAAAGAAGACGGTGAAAGGAAGACGTGACTTTCTGTGAACGCAGACACCTTGTCACACCGACCTGGCTAATGAGGTTCAGGAGCAGCTTCCCCTCGGAGCCGACCAGGCAAGTGAGCAGCTGGGGGATCCAGGCCAGCCACTGGATGGGCGGCACGCCGATGCAGTACTTGTCCACTGCGTCCGCCAGAGTGTTCTTGTCGTCATCGAAACTCAAGAGCCACAGCACCTGAGAGAAGAGGGACGATTCTGGAGTTAAATGAAAATCCTGAGGCCTTCCAGTGACCTCCTCCCTGCACTGAAATGCCACGTAGGGTAGTTTTACCAGAAACACATCTACGAAAGGGCCAACAATACAGCTCAACTGAACACATAAATAAAACCAAACACCTGAATAAAGTTTTTTTTCTAGATTTAGCTGAACTGCCAATTGCCAGCTGATCTAATCAGTGTGACCAGCAGCCCTAAGTAGGCAACAGGTAGCCGGCTCAGGCTGCCCGCCCCCTCCCCCCAGTCACCTCGTGCCCCTCCAGGACACGACGCCTCTGGCTGCAGACCTTGGGGAGCCACCCAAGTATCAGGTCGACCACAGGCCGGCAGCCTGGTAGCCCAGGATGGTGGAAACAATGACGTCTAAAACAGCAGATCTGGAGTCAGATACTTAGGTAGTTTCTCCATGTTATGCCAGCTGGTTTGTTTCACTGTCGGCTGTAACCACTATGTGCTGATGGTGTACATTCCGAACTTTGGGATCATATCAAGGAGTTCTAAAAACGTCCAAATCTTGAATTGGACAAAACAGTAAAGAACACTTTATTCTTAAGTTTTCTGCAAGAACTCATTCTGGGTGGTATTTGTTCCGTGGCAGGCACAGGCCAGAGCAACACTGGAGGAAGACCAAACCGAGCAGCCGGCACTCGTCCAACTGCCAGTCCTGAGCCCAGCGCTGCCACAGCAACACAGGTCAAGAATGCCAGCGACCACGACCCCATCCTGCGGTGTGTGCCACGATCCTGGGGTGCACCACGACCTGCGGCTGGAGCTGACAGGTTCTAGGGCCACGCGCAATGGCCATGCGGGCGAGAGATCAGAATCTATCGGGTGTCTAGCATGTGCGTCCTCCTTGCAGACCCTCACCACTCCGAAGGAACCCCTGTCCACGGTGCCCTCAGACCTGGGGACGCAAACCGAAGCCTTAAATGGGTTCTCCTCTCGGGCGAACCTCACATACACAGAATCAACCATTTTAAAGCGAGCCACAACTCAGTGGCCTTTTGATATGTTCATCCCACAGAGAACATTGGACTTGAGACCTAAGACCCAGACTCCAGGCTCAGTTTTGCTGCTTCAATGTCCTGGCACCCTGAGTATGTCCAGGCCTCAGTTTCCTCAGCGTTAACGCTAAACTTCGAAGAGTGATGAGAATGAAGACTGAAGGCACGAAACAAGCCTCTCGCCCGGCACAGGTGTGGGACAGCTAAGCTGTCGTCCACACCTGAAGGCCACTGGGTAATCTGTGGTCAAAGCTAACTCTCTCGGCCTCACCTTGGCTAAGTACTTCCTCGATTTGCTCTCGTTTTGATGCCGGCACGCGTGCAGGTAGCAGGTGATGGCAGACACTCCAAGATGCAGCTGCCGCTCCTTGACGAAGATGTTCTCCAGGTAGTCGCCCCACATGGCCCATGCTTTCACCAGCACGTCGTGCATCTGCACGGCCGCAGAGAAGGCCTTGTTCGCTTCTTCAGACCTGGGGATGCAAACTGAAGCCTTAACTGGGTTCTCCTCTGGGGCGAACCTCACATACACAGAATCAACCGTTTTAAAGCAAGCCACAACTCAGTGGCCTTTGCTATGTTTATGTAAGTCGTGCCGCTACTTACCACCCCCACCTAATGGGGTGGCCAGAAGTCCATTTAAATTGTTCTGTAAGATAAAAGATACATTTTTAATTTTCACCAATAACTTTATTGATTTGGATATTTTGAGTATATCAGCTATCTCCTCCTTGGTATAATGGTGACTGATCTCAGTTAATGTCCCAAATTGATCGCTATCGACTGGCCTACTCTACTGTAGAGCACTGTCCAGTGAGAAATCTCCAGCGTGAAACTTCGCAAACTGCTTTGACTTATTCAATCAGTCACAGCACCTTCTCCACACACTGCACAAGCCTTTTTTGTGTTTCAGTTGTGTTTTTGCCTTTCTTGAAATAAAGCATAAAAGGCCGAAAATGTCACGTTTTCTTCCATCTTCAATATTAAATTGGCTACCCCAAAACTCACCAATTTTGATAAGCTTTTTAAGATGCATGCTGTTACGAGAGCGGTCACAATAGAATCTAACAAAATTGTTTCAAATGAAGTTAAAAGACTTCAGATTCTGAAGCACTACTTGGCCAGATTCTAAGCACTACTAGAGCCATTGTATGGAAAAAAAAACAAACGAACTTCCTGGCCACAAAGCAGTCCTTCCCCACCACCCACGATCCCTGATGGCCACCAGTCTGCCAGCTGTCTCCGGGTGTCCGCCAACCTGCCTGTCTCTCGGTGAGCGGATCACATGTCACACGAGTTTGTGTGTGTCTGGCATTTCACTTGGCACAGAGTCAGCTTCCCCCACGTGTGGCACGTATGAGTGCTTTAACCCTTTCTGTGACTGAGTACCATTCCACTACCTATATCTGCCATGCCTTGTTCACCCACTCATTTCAGCTGCTTCGACATTCTTTCTGACCACTGTCAGCGAGTGCCTAAGTGAACACCCATTTCAATTCTGGGAGTACACACCAAAGAGTGGAGCTGCTGGGTCATATGATAACCCTACAGTCAGTTTTCTGAGGAGCTGCCAGACTGCTTTCCATGGCGGTCGCACCGTGTTATTAACGCACTGAGAACGTAAAAGACGTCAAAGAGAACTGTGCACCCACATCCTTTATGAGTACAGACGCGAACCTCCTCGACAGAGTCTTAGCAAACCAAAGGCAGTGGCGTATGCAAAGGGCTGCATACGGTGACTCAGTGGGACTCAGCCCAGCACTGCAAGGAGTGGCTCAACCCAGGAGAATCAATGTGACACACGGCATCACATCAGCAGAATGAAAGAAAAACACATCTCGGCTGATGAAGAAAAAACATCTGACAAAATCTAACACATTTCCATGGTAAAAACACTCAGCGAACTAGGAACAGAGGAAACTACCTCAACACGATAAAGGTCACATGAGAACCCACAGCTAACACACACGCAACAACCAATGCCTGAGGTTTTCCTCGCAGATCGGGTCCAAGACAAGCACGCCTGCCTGTTGTCGCCACTTCCACTTCAACTTCGTGCTAGAATTCTTAGCCAGAGCAATCAGGCATGCAGATTGAAAGGAACATACAAACTATCTCTACTTGCAGATTCCACAATCTAATACACAGAAAACCCTGAAGAATTCACAAAAGAACTACTATAGCAAACAAATACAGCAAAGTTGAAAAATCAGTATTTAAAACCCAGTTGTATTTCTATACCTCAGAGATGATGTGATGGAGAGTCTGAAAATAAAATTTAAAAAACAACGTATAACAACAAAAGGAATAAAATATTTAAGAGTAGAATTAACATAAGAAATGCAAAACCTGTACAATGAAAACCATAAAGTGCTGTTACAGGAAACTGAAGATGACCTAAACCCACGAATCCTGCAGATTAAAGGCGTGGCGCTGTTACCATGGCAACACATCCCCAGTCAATCAACAGATTCAGTGCAATCTCTGTCACAATTCCAACGGCCTTTTTCTACAGAAATAAGAAAGCTAAAATCCACGTGGAAATGCAAAGGACCCAAAAAGCCCAAACAGTCATGAAAAAGGACAAACTTGCACCGCAAGCTTGCACAGCAGCGTGAGGACACACGGGCGCGCAGAGCGGAGTGTCCAGAGTCCAGCCGCGTCGCCAACTCGGAGTGGAGGCCGTTCAGTGGGTGTTGAACAGTCTCCCCAGTGCGTGGTGCTGGGACAGCATGATGCTCGCCCGCCAGCCACAGGAAGGAACAGTGGAGAAACAACAGGAGTAAATGCACACGACTTTGGGTGAGGCCGTGATGCCTTAGACATGAAAACCAAACACACGAGCAATGAAAGAACAAATAAATAAATGGGACTCCTCAAAGTGATAAACTCTGTGCATTAAGGACACTAATAAAAAAGCAGAAAGATCACCTGCAGAGTGTGAGAAAATATTTTCAAGTGATGTAGCTGAAAGAAACACACCCACACATGTAAGAATTGGAATTCAACAAGTCCAATAGCCCAATTTAAAAGTGGGCAAAGTAACTGAACAGGTATTTCCTTAGAAAAAATGAGTGATCTAAAAGATGCTAAACTTCCTTAGCCACTGGAAAAATGCAAAGCAAAACCACAGTGAGCTGCCACCTCACACTCACGGGGACAAGGGAGACAGCAAGCGCCGGCAGGAGTGTGGGGACACTGGGGCCTGCCAGCAGCCCCACGGGGATCAAGAGGGAGCACCTACCGCAGAAAGCCAGCAGTCTCTCAAAATGACAAAGAACCCTCAGGGGACCCAGGATTCCACTCCACGCACTGATACGGAGCCAAGAAGGCCAAGGCCACGCTCCCACACAGGCTCACGTGGGCCGAGCGCTCACAGCAGCCTCGCTCATCGCAGCGGAGAGTGGAAGCAACCCGGTGGCCGGGGACTGCTGGGTGAGAAGGAAAACGTGACTATACTGCGGAGCAGCACTGGGCATGAGAAGGAACAAAGCCTTGATACATGCTACAGCACGGATGACCCTAAAAACGTTACGCTGAGAAGCCAGACTCAAAGGTCACGTGTCCGGTTCTATTTGCAGGAAACGTGGAGCATAGACAAACCAGAGACAGCGAGCAGACTGGCGGCCGTCCAAGGACAAAGGGAAGGAGAACGGGAAGTGATGCTGCCAGGGTGTGGCTGCTTCTGGGGATGACGGAAATGTTCTTGAATTACCGAGTGGTGATGGCTATCTGACACTGTGCACATACAAAAACCTACTGAACAGCACACTTTCGAATGGTGTGTTTTATGTCACATAAATTTAAAAAAATTTTAAGAGAGTAAATCCCTTTTATCTTGACAAAATCACTTCCTTACTTAAAAACAAGCTTGAAGGCCAGCCCTGTAATCAAAAATGTGGAAAGTGGGCTTCAAAGCCCTGCAGACGGCAAAGGGTGGTACCACGCGTCTCACTGGTGTCTTACAGCATCTCGCCTGCCAGCCCTTTTCTCTCAGACGGGGTATGGATGCCCTTTTCTGTAACAGGCCAGTGAGAACGCGGCTTAGGCTTCTCAGGCACACGACTCCTGTCACGACTCAACCCTGGCTGTGCCAAGTACAGTCATAGACATGTGGTGGTGTGGGCGTGCTCTGACGCGCCCGCTACGGAACCCAGACCCCAGTGGCGTCTGGCCTGCAGGCCACTCGACCGGCCCCTGCCCCAAAGTGTGACTCCACTCCACGAAAGGGACCCACTCTGCTCCTACGCTGAGCACGCTGAGAGAACGGGCAATGAATCCATGTCGCCAGCCGTTCTGTGCTCAAGCCGTTCCTTTCCAAACAGCTTTTCAAGTACCACCCAACCTACCAGCTTATCCACCGGCTGTAAGTTCCCTCTCCCTGCGGAGGTGCAACATGGAAATACCCCACCTGACAACGCTCACTGACTGAACCACACCAGCTTCCAGCTGACCTTCACGTTGGCTGCAGTAGTAAGTAACCACCGAGGAGCCCTGACAGGCTGCTCCCTGGCCCCCGCCCCCAACAACACACGTACTTGTTGATCTGAGCCAAGAACATTCCCTTCAGCGCGTAAAACTCCGCTGTCATCTCTTTCGTGAAGTATTTCAAGTTTGTAGATTCTATAACTTCAAGACCCTGTTTTAAAAAAATGTGTAGAAAAAACTCTTGAAATTTCTAGACATTATTATAACAACTTCATTAAAATATTTATCGAGGAAATTAAGTCCTAAAGGTCACTGACAAATGTACTTTAGATTGACAACAGATTTGCCTACCCTGAGTATTTGCTGACTAAAAGTATTTGGCTGAATCACTAAATGCCAAATTCAGTCCTAGACACCTAAAGGGTGTTATTTTCTCCAAGCTTTATATGTCTAATCAGTTTCTAATCACTGCTTTTATTAACATTTCTCTGAACACAGCCAAAAATCTACCTTGCAACACCTTCACACTTTTGCAGTTTCTAATTTTTTTCCTTTAACGCATTAACCAAGTATATGGTGGAACAGAGACGATAAAATGATGTATTTCAAACACTAGGGTGGGGCGCCTTTCCGTTCTTATTTAGGAAGGACTGTGCCACCACTAAGGCCACGCCTGAGGCGGCGCCTGCAGGAGGTGCTACACCACCCCGCCCCGGCCCCCGCCCCACCCCCATCATCTGAGCCAGGAGCTCCTGCATACACAGCGCGTCTCCCCTCTGCAGACCCAGGCACCTACTTGCATGCACTCGTTCTTCCCCATGACTCCCGCCAGCTGCAGGTAGCATTTGACCTGCTGCCGGATCTTCTGGAAGCAGTCCACAATGGGAACGGTGGGGATGGTGTGAATGCGACTCAGGATGTCCAGGGCCACGTTGACCAGCCCTTGCTTCCGGGCAATTTTCCCGTACTGGATGATCGCCGAGGCGGAGGCGTGCACCCCGAGCATAGCGTTGTTAGAGCTTGGGTCGTGCTGAGAACTGTTTTCATAGGCCGTCACAATAGCTAGATGGCAGAGAAATGGCTTATTGGCCTAGGCCAAAGTTTTCAAAGTACTCTGCAATAAGGCTTAAATAAAAAGTGAACACACACACAGCTTATGAAAATGGAAAGCTCGGTAATAAACTCTCCTTATTTTTCCTTGTATTTTATATCAAAAGGAAGCTATAAAAAGCACGAACACCGAGTTGAGTGTTAGCATCCTGGCTAACTAAACCATGAAGGGTGTGAGCAGAGGGGGCCAGAAAAATGGAGGAGGCCACACTTCTTGGGGGAGGGGGTGGGAGGCGCGCTTCGAAACACAGAGCCACAACCCAGAGCTCCAGCCACACTGGCCTGGGCCCCTGGGGCACCCAGCAGTGTCTAGCCATGTTTCTGCTCGAGCTAGGAAAATATAATAGGCAAGAAGAAATCCTTCCATCTTTCACCACCTTCATCTTTGCCTCGCCACACCACCACCATCTCCCATATGGTAAAAGAAAAGCCAAAACAAAACGGAGACACAAAGCCAGAACAGGAAGGCGTCTGGAGAACGACACGACAGGCGCCTGCCAGCGCAGGGGGCGTACCCTGGTAATGGTGCTGCCGCCACATGAAGACGCTGCTCCAGTGGGACAGGTCGTCAGACACGATGGGCAGCCTGTTCCTCCAGGTCTTCACCACCGTCTTCATGTCGTGCAGGCTGTTGCTCCGCCCCAGGTTGGTTGGCTGCAAGCCCGCGTTTATCTGCGCGGCTTCCTGGAGCTCAATGATTTGCTGGGCGGCCTGAGAGGACACAAGAGGTTCTGCAGTGTGCCTTCGATTGAGAACCACGCATGCAAGCAAGCCAGACCTGTCAGGAACCTGATGTGCTGCGAGGACCTCACAATTCGATCCTGAAAGGAAGAGTCTGACTCACAGACTACCTGAGCATCCACGTCTCACTCACTCTTCACTTCCAGCACCACTCTCCCAATCCCGCTGCCCGCCCCCCAGTTTAAAACCTCAGCTGTGGCCACTGAGACAGGAGAGGGAGTGAAGAATGGGGTGGACGTCAGAACTTGCTAACGGGCAGCCCCCAAACAACTCTCTTTCCCAGCCACAGCTGGCTGTCCACCGTCTGAGAAGACAGCAGCCTAGCCCTGCCCTCAGGCTTTCCTCCACCAACATTAAAACCCCACAGCCACACCAACAATTCTAAAATGTGGTTCTGAGGGTCTCTCTGGGCTGGCACAGACACTTTCAATCCCATCCCTGACAAGTCTGTCTAGTTCACTACCTTTCAGACCCCAGGCGTGTTGCTGCTCCAGCCTGCTGGCACGCATTCTCACGGGGAAGGCCCCGGCCACGTGTCCAAGCCCACCCAAACCCTGCCCACTAGGTCCCACCCTCTCCCATGGGGACTTCTCCCTGCATGGCACTGAGCCACAGTCTCCCTCTAATCACTGTTTCATCACAGTCTGCTTCTTAGAGATTGCCATCTCCCTCCAGTTGGGTGCTCCTTTCAGGCAGACTCTATGTCTGAAAAAATTTTTTTTAACCTCCCAAACACAGCACCTAGGTTAGTACCCAGTGTCTTGCTGTATGGTCTTAATTTTAATTGCCTACTTGAATTACCTATATTTCAAGTTTAGTTCATTACATGTACATTTCTAAAGCCTTTAATGCTCCCTCCTACCCAAAGCTTACTGAAAATAGAATGGGATATTTCCTTTTGAACAGCTTTACTGAGATATAATTAAAACATCAAACCTCCTAAAGTGTTCAGTTCAATAGTTCTTATGATATTCTCCAAGTCACATAACCATCAATCACCACTATCTAATTACAGGACCTTTACATCACTTCCAAAAAAAGTCTTGTACTCATTGGGGGCCACCCCCCACTCTTCCTCCTCCAGACGGTGACAACCACTTGTGTGCTTTCCGTCTTTCTGGACGGGCCTATTCTGTGCATTTCACATGCATGGAATCAAACACTGTGCCCTTCTGTGTCTGGCATCCTCACTCGGCCTATTTTTAAGGTTTACTCCAGACACAACGTGTTATCAGTATTTAATTCCTTTGTATTGTTGAGTGACACCCCATTTCCCAGGTGCACTACATTTTATTTCTTCATGTATCAGCCAATGGTCATTTGGGCTATTATGAATATTACTGCTCTGAACATTTACATGTAAGTTTTTGTAGCCATGTTTCAATTTCTCTTAGACTTACACCGAGGGGTAAAACTGCGAAATCACATGGTAATTCCATATTTACTATCTTGAGAAGCCACCAGACCGTTCCCAAAGAGAGAGAACTACTTCACATTCCAACGGGCAAGGGCTAGTGGGTGTGAAGTGGCATCTCAGTGCGGTTTTGGTTCATTCCCCTCATGACTAGAGATGTTGAGCATCTGTCCATGAGCATATAGATCATTCATATATATTCTTTAGAGAAATGTTTATTCAAATCTTTTGTCCACTTTAAAACTGAGTTGTCTTTCCTTGTTTACCTACAAGAGTTCTTTACCCATCTGGATAAAAGTCCTTTACTAGGTTTGCAAATATGTTCTCTCCTTCTGTAGGCTGTCCTACTTTCTCAATGGTGTTCTTTGAAATACAAAGTTAAATTTACTCCTAAGTGTTTTATTCCTTTTGCTCCTATTATGAATGAATTGGTTTCTTAATTTTACCAAATCTGGGCCATTTTCACCCATTACTTCTTCAAATATCCCTCCATGCCCTCACTCCCTCTGGGACCCCCACTGTGAGCACGCTGGTGTGAATGCCAGCATCCAGTATCTCCGAGGCCCTGCCTATGTTTCTTCAGTAGCTCTTCTTTCTGTTCTTCAGATGAGAAACACCTGCCTTCAAGTGCGCCAACTTCTTCTCAGGCCGCTGGGTCCACTGTGGGGAGTCTCCAGTGAGCTTCCACCTTCAGTCACACTCACAGACTACTGTTTAAAACCATCTCTTCAGTGACACCCTCTAGCTGGTGAGGGTGTCTCCCCCACCCTCCCCGGTGATCCTTACAGACATTGCCTTAGCTCCATGAACACCTCACCCGCCAATGCTGATTTAGAGTTTCTGGACACTGAGCCCACCGACAGGCCTCCCCTCAGGGGCGGCCTCTGCTGACGGCTTTTCCCTCACGGGAGCCGCATTCGCTTCTTCCTTTTCATGCCTCCCATTGCTGAAAGCCAGACATTTTAGGTATTACAATGTGGCAACTCTGCAAATCAAATTCCTCCAGTCTAGGGGTTTGTAAAGGTGTTTTCCTTCTTTTTTTTTTTTTTCAATTGTTGCTATTTACTTAGTGACTTTCTGGAACTAATTCTATAACGTACATGTTATTTGTAGAATGTAACCACTGAAGTTGCTGCTCGGTTAGCTTGGTGGTCAGCTAACAATCAGCCAGAGGTTTCCTTCAAGACCCAAAACAACAAGACCACCAGCCGCCTCGGAGAGGCCATGGGTGCCCGCTGCACACGCTTTCCGCATGTGACCAAGCAGTTTTTCAACTCGGCCTCTGCCTTTACTTCCTGCTAGTCTAGTGCCACAAGGTCAGCCAGTGGTGAAAGCTCAGGATCTTCTCAAGTCTCCTGAGCGTGTGCATGGATCCATGACCCTTCCAGGTTTCTAGGACACACAGAGTTTCCCAACATCTCTGTGGACATCTATTCCCTAACCTTCCCTTCACTCAACCCAGTCTCTTCCGTGCCCCAGCGGGGACTGCCGCACCAGGCAGCTGTGATGTTAAACTGCCACCGGCTGTTTTTGACAAAGGCCCCACGCATGACTTTCCTCACTGAGTGGGCTCTAAGTCAGGTCAAACAGAAAGCAACCTGTGAACAGGGCTTTTCTAGGGAGCTGTGATGCTGGTCAAATGGTGCCAGATCTCCGAGGCTGGGGTTTTGGTTTGTCTGTTTTTGTTTGAGCCTCTAAGTCTGTTCTACCCTCCACTGGTGGCGGACTGGCCACTGGCCTCACAGCTCCTGCGGGTGGAGGTTGCAGGTTCATTCACCGCCGCTGCAGAGATGGGGAGAAGAAGAACGGGGGTAGGACAACTAAACACTACAAAGCTCGCTGTTCTTTCTAAAACACGTCTGTTTTTGTTTAATGCTCCTTCGATTGTTGCAAGTCTGTATTCAATTTCCAGAATCCTGAAAGCTGCTTTTGACAATTTTCCCCAGTGTAGTCGCTGCTTTTACGAAGACCTTCAGAAGCCCTTGTTCTGCTGTGGCACATGATCTGCCCGAACACCATGGTATTCAAGTCGCTCTCTCCAAAACAACCCTCGGACTCTGTGCTGCTTCCGCCTCAGCGGCTGACCCGGGGACCCGGACTGGTGTTTTCAGGACGCCAGAGCAACAGGCTGGCCATCTGACGTCTCTGTCAAAGCCTGAGATCTAAAATCGGCAAGATGGGGATGTCACTGGGCAAAAGCACCAAGACCTTTCCCTTCACTGATTTTTTTTTTTTGGTGGTAGTTGGAGGAGGAAGGGGTAGAGGAGGAGGAAGGGGTAGAGTCACAAGCCACAGTTCCAAATATGTGTTTTAAAACATAATAGTTTGGGCAAAAGGTACTTACTTGGTTTGATTTATTCAAAATAAGCACTCCTCTGATTCATTCTCTTCACCCTTCCTGTCTCAAATCATGTATGAATGTGACCCTCTACATAAAAATAGCTATCGAAACAATCAAACTGAAATGTTAAATGGTTCCCTAAAATCATTCGCATGGACAGTCTTTTTTTTCTCTAAGATTTCTCAGCTATGTTAGCTGACAGTTCTATTGGTGGTAGAAATCATCTTTTGTAGTTAGGCATGTAACTAAGCTATCAACAAATATTTATCGAGCATCAACCACGAGTGAAGCAGTGGATGAGAAACAAAACTACCTCTAATTTCACCTCCAAAGTACTTGAATCCAGACTATCTGAAATACTGCATTTTAAACGCTATGCTTTAAATATGTAACTCCCAATAATTTCTCCTTAGTTACTCAGAATTGTGTTCTTCACAACAATCATTCATAATTAATATACCTTGAAAAATAATAAAACATAATAGATATAAAAAGTATCAAAACAAACAAATCCTTGTTTTCAATAAACTATTTCATTTTGCAGAAGACAGAAAATTCTAAGTACATTAATAAGCAACGATACTATGATAAAAATCAACATACCAATCTAATCTCAAAACTACTCTTTCCAAAGAAAAGAAAGTGTGACCATTCTGCACTCCAGATGCATCAGCTCACAGCCTGACTCTGGCACACGGGAGCTGCTCAACCCCAGTGCGTGTGCACACGCACACACCAAACCAGGGAGAAGTGTGTTCTGCGGAGAGGAGCGGCATGTGGTGGGGTGGGGGTGGGGTCGAGCACTTGTAGGGTGGCTCGTGTGGCTGGAACAAATGGCCAGGAACAGTGAAGACGACACACAGAGGAAGGGCCAAGGCACAACCTGTTTAACTGTGAGAGTTTCAGGGGACAAGGACCTTTCTGAACTGAACAAAGGCGTCACACTGGGGGTGGCAGAGTATTGCTAAAGAAAATCCCTAAAGCGAAAATGCGCATTGTCAAAACCACTCCTAAGGATGCCATCTGTCACTTAATTCCTCGGAAACTCCAAAAATGAGAAGCAGTGTTTCAGCCCTCTGCGAGCTCTCTTGGGCCCCTTCCCGCAGGACGAGCTGCGTGGGAAAGGACAAGACCAGTGGGAGGAGCTTCCTCCCTGCCGTGCTGCTGAACTTGTAGACCCTCAATGGGCCCAGAGGCCGCCCCCAGCACACCGTACCCACCTGGAGAAGCGGAGTGTGCACGTGGGACACCACGTGGGGCAGCCTCCGCCACTCACGGATGGCCAGGCCGCTGGCCATCTCCACTAGGCGCTCGATGAAGCTGAGCTGCTGCTCCTCGGGGTGGCAGATGGCCAGGTATCCTCGGTACATGTTGACCTTCCAGGCCATCTCCTTGGGACAGCTGACTTCCACCTGGAAGGAAAAGACACAGGAAGCGGTGGGTACCTCCTCTCAGCACAGAGTCGAAAAGTCAATTTCTTTGCAGTCAATTGTGCAAAGCGATAAGCAGAAATTAAGCATCAACAGACATTTATTTTCTTTAGAGCAATAATACATTTACAGTGTTTTTTCGGATACCCTCCTTTTCTGATTACCGGCCAGTGGCCGATCGCTCCAGCTGCGAAGCCATGCCACAGGCCCCTTGCTTCAAGGTATCAGCAGTTCCACAAAAGGGCAAGCTGCTGTGACAGGCCTGGCTAACAGCCATCGCTAGGCTACAAATCCAACCAGTAAAGTTTTGTTTTTTAAGGTTTTATTTATTTATTTTTATAGAGAGGGGAAGGGAGGGAGAAAGAGGGAGAGAAACACAGACGTGTGAGAGACACATCCATAGGCTGCCTGTCTCATGCCCCCAGCTGGAGACTTGGCCCAAAGCCCAGGCATGTGCCCCTACTGGGAACTAATTGACCAGCTTTTGGGATTTTGCCCAAGCAACCGAGACACACTGGTCAGAGCCAGCAAGCAAAGTTTTAAAGTATTCTATATACAAGCAAAGTTTTAAAGCACTCAATATATGTTCATCTTGACTGATAAATATCAATAAAATCATGGATTGTTTCCAATTCAATTGTTATTCTGGGAAATTAATCTAACTTGTTCCACATCATACAAGGAAGCAGAGGGCAGTGATTCAGGCTTATAAGAATATGAGTGAACATTAATAAATTGTACTGTGATTTAAAAGCCACACTTAATTACCCGTCATGCAATTTCCCCTATATTCTTTACATCTACATTACCAGTCCCATTATGAAGCAGACTCAGCATAGACTCGTCACTCTCACCCCTCCCATAAACTTAACCCCTGACCCTGCACACACATCTGCAGATGGGGAAAGGCCCCCTCGTATCCCTGCCAGTTGCGAGCTTGCTCACCGCCTGCCAGAGAAAGCATCAGAACTCATTGCACGCAGGTCAGCACGTTCTCACAGAGCACTGAAGTGATTAAAAATTTAAATCTCTTAAAAAATAATCTCACTGTGTATATGGAGATAAAAGGATCTCTCTGTTGAAGAAACTGCACAGGACTTGCTATATAACAAGATCAACAAACACTCACTCTGAAGCATCTTTGGGAAGTAACAATAAAAATCATACACATTTTGGTGCCTCAGTGCCAGCTGCCCACATGACAGAGGTAGTGACGGTAACGACAATGCCATCAGGCACCTGACACCTTGGCTTATTTGGACATCATACTCTTGCAAAGAACATGCATGTTCTCGGCCCCTCGTAGACCTCACCAGTGCGGCGATGATGGAATTCAGGAGGGCAAACTTACGAGCACACCTGCTTCCACAGGACCCTCTAAACCATGCCGGTCTCCCATTTTCTGGACGTAAACCTCATTTAACACAGACGTTTGTCAATTACAACTCCTACCCTAGAACTCAGAGCAAAGGCACCTCTTTAATTCCCCCCCCTCCCAAAAAAGTGCCCCATTTTTAAATCACACCGAGAGGTGGGCAACTGCAGGCAGCACGATGACCATAATACACAGGAATAAAAAAGTAATTTGAGCCCTGGCTGGCACAGCTCAGTGGATTGAGCGCGGGCTGCGAACCAAAGTGTCACAGGTTCCATTTCCAGCCAGGGCACATGCCTGGGTTGCAGGCCATAACCCCCAGCACCTGCACATTGATGTTTCTCTATCTCCCTCCCTTCCCTCTCTAAAAATAAATAAATAAAATCTTTTTAAAAGTGTTTAAAAAAAAGTAATTTGAGTTTCTTCTTTTAAATACTGGCAAATAAGTACACCATTTACTCCTATAAAGGCCATCTGAAATTAATTTACTAAAGACCACTCAGAATGTTTGTACATACTGAGCTCTTTTCTAATCAGTAAGTGCCCTGCAACTTTCGGAAAATAATCAAGACTTTGTGAAAAAAGAAATTCATTTGCCAGACCTATTGACAGTATGGTACAGCACATACCCAGTGTGAAATCTTGGAAAGGAGATTTAAAAAGGTAAAGTGAGCTATAAACATTATTCAGCAAATTTTTTTATCAAACTAAGAAAAAGAACAACCAACTGTAAATGCACTCTGTCAGAGAGATACACATATACATCTTCACAAGCAACGGATCATTTCTGAGTAACTCAAGCTCCCTGCATCAGTTCTTCGCTCTTCTGTATTTGCTCAAAGAACATCAGTAACGAGCTAAGCGCTGGAACCACAGCAGAGCTTTACACTTGAGGTTCATCTCTTCAAAGAAAGGGGCCTGCGATCTCCATGTGCTTTTGCAGCCTCCACACCAAGGAAAGGAAACCACCAGCGGGAAGATTAGCAAACCCACGTTGGGGGCAGGGGTGGAGGACGCGATGACCGCATTTCCTTCCCGAGGACCCCGCTCATGTGACCACCACCCAGAGAGGCTGACACTGGACGGCGGCAGCAGCAGCAGGGCCAGGCCGAGGGAGCACGGGACAGCTGGAAGGAAACAAGGCGCGACATGGGTGGCTGCCTCCAAAGTCAAGACTGGGCGGTGACAGCCCCACACTGTGGGGTCAGGCGGCAGATCTGTCCAACACTGCGCCACACTGTCCAGCACTGCTGGCGCTCCGACAGAAGCTCCCCGCGGGCAGAAGGGAACTGGACTGGTGTGCGCGCTCTCCCATTGTGTACAGAACCCCTCTGGATGGTGGTGAATTTTTAAAATGTGGAGCTCAACCAAGTTAGTGACAACTTCACTCACACAATGCCACCAGCGCTCCCCTGACACAAAACGTGCTGAGTGCCATACCGGTTGCTGCACCGCACGGGCACTGGCACTGGCAGCAGCCCCTCTGCCAGCCCCTGTGGGTTGACGGGTTACACCCGTCACCCCCGCTGCACTCGCATCTGGCCGTGCTTCCACCGACCAAAGCCACCAGTAGAACTGACTCTGTTCCTCCACATTTCTTCTCCAGGTTCTGCTATTCATTTGTGTACTCAGAGTCCAAGGTCTCCACACCTGACACTTAGTGTGACTGAATGTAAACACACACTTAATTTACAGTTCAAGTCAAATTCAGGAAAGGTGTTGCAGATCACCAAAAATCATTCCTGCTTCCCAAAAGCTATCTTCACCTGCCCACATGCCCAGGCTGTTCTCAGCAAAGAGCAACCTTCAGAGACTCATGACTTTAGCAAAAGGCATGCACACAGCTGTGGGAACGTGGCCTGAGATTGGACGGCTCAGCAAGGAAGGGAGGGAGGTCTCACCTGCACCAGCGCCTCCTTCATGGCAGTCCAGTTCGACACCCGCCAAGCACACTCCAGCACGAGGTAGGGGTTGATGTGCCCCTTGGACTGGCCGTACTCCGTCAGGGCCTCCCACTGGTTCAGCTCCTTGGAGCACCTGGAGGCCAGAGAGCCAGTGGGTCAGTTCCCACGAAGTCAGAAAGCATGGGGACAGGTGCTTACTTCCACCCCACACAGGAAGACTGACGTTCTTCCCCCAGAGAAGGACGGGTTTCTGTGGGGTGCCAGCCTGTAAGTCCCAGCTGCCCTCCAGGAGGAGCCACTCCCTGGAACACCTCGAACCGCCCACTGTGCAGCGGAGCTCTGCCAGCGCCGGAGCAGGGGGGACGCAGGAACTGATTCCTCCAGCAGGCACTTGTAATTACTCGAGACCTTAACACTGTTCACAAGTTTTTGTTTGTTCTTTTCTTTGTGGGGCCATAAAGACAGCAGCAAAGTTCCCTGTTAGGAACACTCGTCACAAGAACATTCCAGAAATCTGCCATGGGTTCCCTTAACTGGCTCCTGACCCAGCCCAGTCCAGCTCACCGAATCCAGTGGTCCTCCCAAAGCTGGTACTCGGGGAAAATCGCAGGGGATGCATTACTCCTCTCGTGTTCTTTTTTGGCTTTATCCATGGCTTTTTCGTAGGACTCTTGTGCCTACAAGGGTGAATAATGCTTTCAAACTGCTGTTTGACTAGTAAAGTGTCCACAGATGTTGCTCAACAATCTAGGGCGAGTTGGGTCCTAAACCCAGGAGCGCCTCACACCCTTCTCTGCAGTCACCTGCCCCTGGAGTGCCCTGTCCCCACAGCACAGAGGGAAGGAGGAGAACCAAGGGGCGCCACTCCCCACGCAGAATGCAGGAGTGGGAGGCTGCCTGGCCCCAGGTTCAGCGACCAGAGCAGAGGCCACAGTGTGTGCCTGTGTTTCTGTGGCTCGGTGTCCTAATCAGAGCGAAGAGCAGGACCGTGCCACACCGAAAGGACAAGCACAGAGACGATATTATCAACACAAAATGTCATCCACCTTCCACTTCCAACAGGACCAACGAGCGCAGGTAAAAACCATCCACGTTCGCTTCTAGCAGTGAAGGGTTTAAGACTGAGCATTAAAAATGTCCATGTTGTGTGTGTTTCTCTGAAACTAATCTTCAAAGGACTTTTCACATACAGGACAAACCCTTCAAGTGAAACAGGAAACTCATGTAAACATGAACCCCCAAGGACGTGACGGTACCCTAACATCGTGACCGTCACCCAGCCGTGAAGTTTGTCCACCCCACCTGACAGCGCTACCTGCCCAAAGAGCTACCTGCTCGAAGAACCCGTGCTGCTCGTACGCAATAGCTGTCGCCGTCTCAGAGTACTTGCAACGCTTCTGCCACAAGCCAGCCCACATGTCTTCCTCTTGCAGCAAAGAATACAGCTCTGCGAGCGAGTCCAGTATCTCCTGAAACACAGGGCGTAGCTTCTGAGGACTTCCCCCAGTAAAACCACCTCACTGTGCCAGGAGTTAGAACCGCCCACCAGGGGGGGATGTCTGGTCTGTGGAGACAAGGTGTCGCCTGCAAGGACGGCACAGGTAACACACGGCCGGAGCTCACCTGCTGGGGCGGCGTTATGCTTTCCTGCTCATAAAATTCCGTGGTTTGCTTCGGCTTAATCTGCAGGCTCAGACCTTTCTCAAAGGCCTGGTGCTCCAGCATCAATGTGGAGCGGAGCCAAAGGTTGTGGGTCTTCCCCAGGTACTTCAGAACGCAGGGCCGGATGGGGATGGGCGGGACGCACTGCGACATGGCCTCCACAAAGCAGTTCAGCGCACTGGGCTGGCAGTCCCGCTGCACCTGGTGGCTGCCGCTGCACAGGAACGGGCTGATCTCCCCAGCGAGAGCCTGAAACCAAAGACCGTGTTCATTCAGGTCTTCATTCCAAATCAACATGTCTTTACTCTCTCATTCAGCATCTTCCAATATTTTTGATAATTCACTCAGATAACAGTAATTTTCTCATCCTTAGAAACTTAATCAAAATTATTTCGCCATAAACACTTACCAAAAGCTAAAACAGCCCTGGCTGGTATGGCTCAGTGGATTCAGCACTGGCCTACGAACCAAAAGGTCACCGGTTCGATCCTAGGGCATGTGCCTGGACTGAGGCCAGGTCCCTGGTTGGGTGCACGTGAAAGGCAGCCGATCAATGTGCCTCTCACACACAGATGCTTCTCTCCCTGCCATTCTCCCTCCCTTCCCCTCCTTCTAAAATAAATAAAACCTTTTAAAAAAGCTGAAACAACATTTTCCAGAGCAGAATTTTAAAAATATACTCACATGCTGCTGTCTATCAGACAGAATTTTCCAGAGTCTGGGGAAAAGCTGGACCCAGGTCCTCTCTGCCAGGGTGGTGGAGATGTGACACAGCTGGACAAAGGCACTGAGCAGCGCCCCTGTCTAGAGAGAGAAACAGGGTGAGTGTCGCCAGGCCTGGGCTGGCACAGACATCCTACCCCAGACCTGCCAGACGTGCTCCACTTTCAGACTCCCAACAACCTGAGCAAGCGTCACGTCCGAGTGAAAACAGATCCTGGGCACCAGAAACCAACCCATACTGGGCTTCGCAGCCAAGCACAGGCATGGGTAAAAGACTCAGCAGTGACACACCTGTGTTTTTAACTCCAAGGGCAATTTCCACACAGGCCAATGCTGAAAATACACATAAGAGATGCACAGGTGCCACAGAGCAAAGGCTACCGACAATACGAAAGGGGAAAGGCACATGTATAGCAGGTAAGCGATCGGTCAGCAGGCACAATCCTGAAGAGCAAATCAAGAACCGTGCAGACGAGACAGGAACACTGGCCGGCGTGGAAGGACACGCCCTACGAAAGCAGCCGGCCTTGGAACCCGAGGGCCCGAAGAGCTGTCCAATCCACACATGCGTCTGATTTTGTCCACAGCTTTGTAGGTTTTGGAAATCTGAATTAGCTGACAGTATTTCTTATCAACAGCCTGGCTCCTAGCCTGCTTGAAGCCCATGGGGCCCGCCTAGCACCTGACAGACAGAATCACCGGTTCCTCTGTAATGCTCCTCAAAAGTAACTCGGTGTGCGGAGCCACGAGCAACTGAGTCGTTCCCTGAACAAGGGCGTGCCTGTCACTGACCCAAGAGGGTGTGGAAGCCAGAGACCTGCACACATCTCAGAAGGGATGCCCCCCCACTCCCCAAAGGGAACCTGACTCAACACGTAGCTCCCATTCCCTCCTTTTCTACGGCACTTGAAAAGTAATCCAGAGATGTCTCCTCATAGTTACTCAATGAACAATTTTACCACTCCTGCCATGGCACAGTAATGGGGAACCAACTGCCTTTTCTCATTTTCTCCCATGAGACAACGTAACTCCTCCCTGAGTCTACACAAAACATCCACTTCCGAGTCGGACGGAACTTACAACGGTTTCCACTGAGATAGGAAAGCAGGTGTAACTGGGAACACAAAACCCTCGACTGCTGCGGAGGGAGTCCTGCCTCGGGACGGAAACGTGCAGGGGGACAGGGCCTGGGGCTGCACACGGACCTTCACCTCCCGCAGGGTGTCAAGGAACTTGTCATGCCGGTTGGTCAGCATGTGCAGCTGGTTGCCAATGTCCTTCTCGGAGAGCTCCTTGGTCTTGGGCGTGCTGGTCTGGTCGCCGGGGGCCAGTTCAATGTCGATCTCCACGTCCTGACAAACAACACACACACGGATGAGCAGAACTCTGAGGTCAAACGCTTAAAACCCAACAAACGGAACTCTTATGAACTTCTTACTACACTTTCACCAAGTAAAATTTAAGTTGACTTTCAGAAGTTTGTAAATGTTAAAATGTTTGTAAATCATAAAACAAACAACAGAGCCACGTGACCAGACCTATCTCCTCCTCCTCCTCTTTGTTCTGATGTCCTTGTGTTGCTCTCACACCCGGGGTATATAAAGCACAATGAAGTGCTAACAACGACAGTAACGAGGGTTGTCAGGGATCACACACAGCCCCTCTTCCCTCAGAATGAGTGGCGCCGCCTCGCTGCCCAGCTTCCGAGGAGTAAGGGCAGTGTCGGGGCCGTCCTCCAAGAGCACAACGGTTCACCCAGCCTGCCCCAAACTGTCTGAGGCCTCTGGGAAGTCACAGTCAAAATTCAATCACCAGAGACTTCCGGCAAGATGGAGGAATAGGTGGACACACCGTACCTCCTCGCACAACCAAGATTAGAACAATAATTCACAACAATAATTTACAGATAGAATAACACCCAGAACTGATAGAGGATTTATCTGAATGGAAGTCGGACAGCCAAGAAGTTGAAGTAGACCCGTACATCCAGACTGGTAGGAGAAGACGAGCCGGGCAGGCGCGGGGCTGGCGCGGGTCGGCGGCGCACAGAGGTCGAGGAAAGTTTGGTGTGAAATCGGCGCAACAGCCATCCGGGGTGCAAGAACACAGGGGTGATCCCTGAGTACGCAAGCTGTGGCAGGCGGACCCAGTGGGGCAGCGATCGTGGACCAGGGCAGAGCTCACAGCCCAGGACCCCAAAGAAGGGTCTGGGCCCAGGAGAACAGAACTGCCGCCATTGTTCCCTCCCGTCCCCGCTCCCGCCCCAGCCCCCGCCCCCACATATAACGTCACAATCTAGTGACTGGGGTGCCCAGCCCCGGTGAACACCTAAGGCTCCGCCCCCCACCGTAACAAGAGCGACCAGACTGGAGAAAAAAGAGAGAGACAGGGACAGACATGTTTCCAACAGAGCAGATCAGTCCCCCAGGACTCATCCTTTTGAGCGACCAAGAAATAGCCAATCTATCAGATGCACAGTTCAAAACACCGGTGATCAGAAAGCTCACAGAATTGGTTGATTTTGGGCGCAATTTAGATGAAAGGATGCAGGTTACCATAAAAGAGATGCAGGAAGATACGCGGAGGAGAGCCAATAGTGAAAGGAAGGAATCTGAGTCTCAAAACAATACAGTGGACCAGAAGGAAGATAGAATCAACCAAGCAGGAAAGCATGATGAAATAAGAATTCAAAAAATCGAGGAAAAGCTTAAGAACATCCAGGACACCTTTAAACGTTCCAATATCCGAATTATAGGGGTACCAGAATCGGAAGGGGAAAAGCAACAAATTGAGCACGAATTTGAACAAATAAAAGAGAACTTCCCCAATCTGGCAAAGGGAACAGTCTTCCAAGAAATCCAAGAAGCTCAGAGAGCCCCAAAGAAGTTGGACCCAAGAAGAAACACACCAAGGCACATCATAATTACATTAGCCAAGGTAAAAACGAAGGAGAGAATCCTAGAAGCAGCAAGAGATAAGGGGACAGTCACCTACAAAGGAGTTCCCATCAGACTGTCAGCTGATTTCTCCAAAGAGACCTCACAGGCAAGAAGGGGCTGGAAAGAAATATTCCAAGTCATGAAAGACAAGGACCTACATCCCAGACTGCTCTATCCAGCAAAGCTCTCATTTAGAATGGAAGGGAAGATAAAGTGCTTTTCAGATAAGGTCAAGTTAAAGGACTTCATCATCACCAAGCCCTTATTTTATGAAATGCTCAAGGGACTTATCTAAGAAAAGAAGATAAAGAAAAGACATGTATAGTAAAAGGACAGCAAACTCACAAATATTAACAACCACACCTAAAGCAAAACCAAAAGAAATTAAGTAAACAACTAGAACAGGAACAGAACCACAGAAATGGAGGGCACATGGAGGGCTAGCAGCAGGGGGGGGGGTGGGAGGAGGAGAGGGGGGAAAAGGTATAGAGAATAAGTAGCATGGAATGTAGGTTGAAAATAGATAGGGGGAGGGCAAGAATAGTACGGGAAATGTAGAAGCTAAAGAACTCATAAGAATGACACATGGACATGAACTAAAGGGGGGAAATGTGGGTGGGAGGGGGTACAGGGTGGAGGGGAGAGAAGGGGGAAATGGGACAACTGTAATAGCATAATCAATAAAATATATTAAAAAAAAATTCAATCACCAAATGAGCCTCTAGAACCTGGAGGGATGTCACACTCATTTTCGCTGGGGCCCCGTCAGCCTTGAAGTTGTCTTCAAAGGGTGGACTGTAATTTTAGGACTGTGTAAACGTAACTACTCCTTCACTAGGGGCAAGGAGCTTGGTGCTGCTGCTGGATAAGACCAGGTGGAGGGCCAGATTCGGCACTCGGGCCTTGTGTTTGCCACCTGTGCTCTAGGTCCAGGTGCCAGCCATCTGGCACGGGACCTGGACCACTCAGAGGAACCACTTCAAAGTTGGCGATTTACTTTGCAGACAAGGATACAGGCAGAAAAGGAGGTCCTATCACCAGAATGCCCTAGCGTGTAGCAACATAGTAAAACAAAATTTTTAATTCTCACTTGTTAATAAAATCAGTCCGTATCTCACATACAGGAGACGGAATAAACAATCCCTTTTAAGATAGAAAAGGTGCCTCCTCCTTCATTACTGGGTGCCTGTCACCTAAAACCCACCACCCAGAGAGACAGGGTCCCAGAGGCAACCACCTCAGGGCAACACAGTTGAAAGGTCTGTGCTGTGAGTGGGGTCGGCCCCTCCACTGTGCAGCGCTGAGTGCCAGCGCGACCAAGGTGGCCACCGTGCTGGCCAGCCCTTGGCTCCCTGGCCGAGCCTGCCAAGACTAGGCAGAGGAGTGGGAGGTTCGCAGCGGAGGCTGCTGGCAGAACCAGCTCCTCGAGGGCGGGCGTCCCTCCCCGAAGCAGTGCCTTCTACTACAACAGGGGCTACTTTTCACTCAGAGAACAATCACCGAGCAGTGAAATACCCTGTTCTAAGCACCACTTGCTCACAGTATAGTGCTCTGTGTCAAAATTGAATGGCAGGGCCCTGATTGGTGTGGCTTGGTGGGTTGGGGGTCGTCCCACAAACTGAAAAGGTCGCTGGTTCAATTCCCCGTTCAGGTGCACATGCCTGGGTTGCAGGCCAGGTGCCCAGTTGGGGCACGTGAGACACAACCACACACTGATGTTTCTCTCCCTCTCTCCCTCCCTCTTCCTCTCTCTAAAGATAAGTAAAACGAGGGGAGAGGGGAGCGGGGAGAAGAAGAAAAGAATGGCCCTTGAGGGTGCAATGCTAAGTGGAACAGTCAGAGAGCAGACTGGTGGCTCCCGGGGGCGGGGTGGAGTGGGGGTGGAGTGGGGGTGAAAGGAGAGGGTGAAAGGTGCAGAAACACAAACTTCTAGTGTGTCACAGGGACGTAATGAGCAGCACGGTGGCTAGTTAGCAATGCCACACTGCACATGTTGAGTCTTCCACAGAGCAGTTATTAAAAGTCCCCGACACAAGAAAAAGAATTCCGGCCACGCACAGAGCTGGCCCAGAGTACCAGCGCCGGCTCACTGAGAACACCTGGCTGAGCACAGGCGCCTCACTCCGGGCTCTCAGGTGCACGCCAATGTCAATGCGCTGCTCATGCCCTGAGACAAAGGTCTGAGGCGGACATGAGGTCGGGTGAGGTCGGAGAGAGGGGCGCTGCGCAGACGCTACCTCCTCTTTGGACTCGCTGTTCTCTCGCTCCCGTGGCTCCTGCTTCACATGCGTGACCATGGCGAAGGCCGCGCGGTCATGGCTGTCGGCCAGGTTGATGACATTGGTGATGGACGGGAGCATGGCTCCATGGCAGCTGGTGCCAATGGGAGTGCTCTTCTCACACACGGCCAAGAGGAGCTGGAGGGTGGGAACATGAACACAAGCCTCGCACACACGCCTTGCACGTAGGTGTGTGGAGCCAGTCACCTGGTCACCTCCACAGGCGAGCCCGTTCTGACGGCTCCTGAGCCCACGACTCTGCTCCTCACTTCACCTGGCCTGGACGGAGAGTCGGGACCTCTGCACACGCCCCTCACTCGGGGGCCTTACGGTCTAGCTCAGCATCCCGGCTCAGCTCAGCGTCTCTCTACCAGCCGGGATTGCTCTCCTTGTCTCTCAGATAAGACAGCTTCCTCTGCTTCACCTGCCGGCCTCCTCCTCTCTCTTATCACTCACACACCCCCGAGTACGTAAGCAGCCGTCCCTTCCAGCCTGGACGCACGGCCTCAACTCCTCCCGACACACTCTCCCTCCACACCACTGACCCAGGCCCCCCTCCCTGCACCCTCCAGTGGCTCCCACAGCCCTCAGGGGACAGTGCCAGCTCCTCCCAGCGTGGCTCTCGAGACCTCTGTAAAGCGACACCCTCGCCTGCCCATAACAGTTCTGAGACTGTTCCTCCCCCGCCCCCTGACCTGCTCCCCACCCGCCTTGGCTCACGCTGCCCCCAGTTGAGCCGCCCCCGCATGTTCTTAGCAAACATTTACTGAGCACCCACTGGGTGTGAGGCCCTGGAGACTCATGTGTCCACTTCACTGAGATGGTGTCCCCACCCTCATGACACTGGAGTGTCGGAAGGACAAGACCAACCTCGACACGTGAAGAGACACATATTCATGACAGCAGCCAAGGAATAGTAGGCAGACAGAGAGAGAAGGGGGTGCCCACTTCAGCTTCAGTGTCCCCCGGCCAGAGAGGGAGAGCTGCGCGCGGCCTACCTCGATGCACTGCTTAATCCAGAAATGGCTGCCCATGGCCTCCCAGTTCTGGGAGCAGGTCACATAGAGCAGGCGCTCATAGACCCGGCGTTTCATGGAGTTGTCAAACACCTCGAAGAACTTTGCCCTGATGAGCGGCTGGGCACACCGCAGCCCAGAGAGAAAGGCGGGCTCAAGCTTTGCCGTCAGCTCACTGCCACACAGGGTCTCGTCCCTGCAACCGAAGGAGGCACACTGAGATGAAAGAGCTGCACCCAGAGGCACCCATCATCAAACAAGCACAGGACATGTGGGTGCCGCTCCTGAAACAGCCTGGGGAAACTGAGAGCGCATTACAGAGCATCACAGGCTGACGCAGCACATGCACACAGCGTCCAGCAATGACACCGAAACACGTCACATGACCCAGAATGTAAATGAATGAGTGAAATTCAGGTATGACCAAAAAATTCATGTCACGTAACATTGGTTAGTCAGAGAACACATTATGGACTGACGGTTGAACTACATGAGAATTGCTGTAATTACCTGTAGACGTAGTTAACGAGGTCTAAGAACTGTGCATTTAATTCAAGGTCATCTGGAAAACGCTTTTCTATGTAGGTCATCATTTTCACAAGCAAAATGGACTTCTCCCGGAGTGTAGGTGTCTGTATGAGTTTTTAAAACAAAAGGTCAATTCTGTCTGGGAGAAGGTATTTCCCAAAGTACTTCTATTCTGCTACTTTTTTTTTAAACATATCTTTTTTCTTTTTTTTTTTAAAGATTTTATTTATTTATTTTTAGAGGGGGGGAGAGAGGGAGGGAGAGAGAGAGAGAGAGAGAGAGAGAGAGAGAGAGGCACCAATGTCCGGTTGCTGGGGGCCATGGCCTGCAACCCAGGTATGTGGCCTGACTGGGAATCGAACCTGCGACACTTTGGTTCACAGCCCGCGCTCAATCCACTGAGCTATGCCAGCCAGGGCTTATTCTGCTACTTTTTAAACTCCTACAATTCAGTCAAGTAAAATTAAATGGTTGTTTATGAATGAAAGAAAAAGGAAAAGAAAGAAAATCAAAAACAGCCCTGGTTATCTCTGGACACTTAAAATCAAGACAGACCCCAGCATAACTGTCCTGGGAGCTACAACTCATTTCGGAGAGAAAGTAACTAAATTATAAAACAAATTAGGAGCTTGTAAGCATCTTATTATATTGAATCATAGTCCCTCCTGTTTTCCTTGCCTTATCTTCACCACCATAAAAGACTAAAAAAAAAATTAACATTTTAAGAAGTAAAACCACATTAAGGTGAGTGGCCAATTTTCTCAACTTCCTATTTCAAATCCATTAAGTGAGAAAAATCTACCTAAACAAAAAGATACTGTGAATGCAAATACAGGAGGAAAAAAGTATTTTGCTGGACTGGAAACTTCCAGGAGAAAAGCTGAGAAAGTGAGGTCAGAATTTTCTTCTACCCGCAAAAGGAAGGCTGCCTGGCCAACGTGCAGCCCCTCTTCCCCACTCACCTGATTGGCTGCCATTGGGGAGTTATTTTTGACCCATTCTTCCACAATCTTAACCACGGCCCGGAGGATCTTGGCATCGGGTGACTTTTCAATGAGGGAGGTCAGGATGGCCTGGATGAAGTTCTTCCTCATCTCCATGCTCATCACCGCCAGGCGTGTTTTCACCAGCTCCAGACTCAGCATCACCAGCTCACTAGTTCCTGCTCCGGCCAAGAGAGAACACAGCTCAACAATTTCTACAAACATACATCAACAGACAACCACTTTGTACTATGTGGCATGTTGACTTTGCCCATTTTCCCTAAAACGTTTTCTCCAGTCACATCACTTCTTGCTATTCCATGACCTTGCAAAGGTGGCCCTGGAAGAGGCTCCCCAGGAGAGGAGACGATGGGTCTGCAGGCACCGGTGCGGGACTCTGGGGGACAGCCATGTCCTGAAGTCACATCCGCGGCATTCTGTTCCAGGGTGCACTGAGTGGTGGACCGCCCACAACCTGCTCCGCCCCCCACACGAGGCATCTCCCAGACTCCTGGAGCCCACTCCTCAGGTCTGCGACTTGCAACCTGAATCTTCGTCAGACGTGACCAGCGACTGGGCAACCTCCATGTTACAGCGAAATTGTTAGTTAGCTCTCATCAAGGGGTGTGTGCTCCACATAAATGTCCAATTGTTCTTAACTGTCTTCATTCTCCCAGCCACAAATGTTAAGAGCAATTCTTTCTAAAAAGGAGTCTCATTCTGGTTTGAAACGGGCCACGTAGACCCTTTGTTACAGCAGCTGACAGTGAACTGCACATGAAGAACAGACATTAGTGTTCCCGCCAGAGTACAGCCACAAGCACACGCTGTCCAGGCATCACACAAAGTCTGGGGGGAAACTTGGGGACCAGGGCAAGTCTGTCACCTGAGGTTGCCTCTGTGCTGCCGGAGGCCGCCTGGGGGTTGAGGTGCTCCCGCACCATCTTCTGCAGGGAGCGCATGAAGACCGAGATCAGCCTGTCGATGTAGCTCGGGTTGTTGCTGCAGGCCGACTTCAGGATCATAAGGGTCCCTAAGGGGCAGGAGGTGCCAGCTGTCTTTTAGAAAGGTCTCAAAAATGGAGTAACTGACAAAAAGTGGGCTAATTAAAACATTTCATAGTGTTGTAAATACAAATATGCTCTTTCCAACAAACGTATGCACTAATCCCAATTGTCAACAGTTTAAGCTTCTGTGCGGCAGAAACCACATTCCAAAGCATTGCATGTGCACATGAGCAACACGTTCAGGCATCAAAACTGACTCCTGCATTTCAGGACACACTGCTGACTTCAGTTCTGCATTTCATCTCTGTGTTACGTATGGCAAACCACCCAAAGTAAAACTTTTGTCCCAAGTCATGTTTGGGGTGGAGGAAGGATATTTTTTATCTAGACTGTCTGGGCATGACCAATGTTTTAAAACTAAGTTTGTGCCCTGGCTGGTGTGGCTCAGTAGATTGAGCACTGGCTATGAACCAAAGGGCTGCCAGTTTGACTCCCAGTCAGGGCACATGCCTGGGTTGCAGGCCAGGTCCCCAGTAGGGGGTCTGGGGGAGGCAACCACACATTGATGTTTCTCTCCCTCTTTTTCACCCTTCCTTCCCCTCTCTCTAAAAATAAATAAGCACAGGGAGTAAAAGGGAGAAAACTATACTTGAACAATGATTAAAATTTAAAAATAAATAAATAAGCACAATCTTAAAAAAAACACAAAACCTAAATTTGCACCAAACTGAAAAACTACACAACGAATATCAGAACATGAACCCTGAGTATATGAAAACAATTGCATCTTTCTTTCATAACTGGCATTTTTATAAACATCTTGACCTTGACCTACAGATTAAATTTTAATTTTGTATTCACAGCTCACATCATAGGAAAATAAAGGGCTATTTATTGACTTGCCACTTATAGGTACAATCACTGCAGAGTTGGACAATTTCGAGCTTGCTTTGTTGAAAGGCTGGCTCTCAGTCTGGCGGTAAACACATGACCAATCTGAGTCTGCAACAGGGAACCCACGACACTGCAGAGCAACGACGACAAATACAGGGAGTGTGTTCTGGCCGTTCCCGGCTGCCGTGCTCGCCTCTATTGAGCAGCCATCAGTAATGGCGCCCTGGGTCTAGCAGAGTGGCCAACTTGACCGACCCACTCGCCCTGGCCCACTGCCTCCCCCGTGAGGGAGGGGGCAGGGCCAAAGGTGGTAGGCTCTTCCCACTGAGAGTCCTCTGCAGACATATTTAACGAGATGCTCACGCTACACTGCAGTGGAAGCCAGGATGCATGGCTGGACCTGCCATGTGAACTCTCTTTATAAAAAGGAGAAAGTGACACACTCACCAAATAGCTGGGAGGGATTCGCGCTCGTGGCCTTCTCGTAGTTGGTGAGCCCTTCGTAGATGACCTTCCCGACGGCCGCGTAGAGGCACTCCAGCTCCTCATACTTGGAGGCCACGCTGGAGGTGCCTGAAACAGAAGTGAGAGCTGGGCTCTGCGGTCCGCACTCTCGGGCCTGCTCAGGCCCCAGGACAGTGCCTCTGCTACACTACAGGGCTGAGCTTCAGTTGCTCCAGGGCCTGTGCCAGCTGGGCTGAGCACTCCTCCCCGACTGGTGACTTCACTAAGGTACGTGGCGAACTTTTGTCACACCTGAACTCACCCTAAATACACTCACAGCGTTTATCCTATCAACTGTTTGACACTTAACAAATATTTTTACCTGATGCCCCCGATGCCTGAAGGAAACAGCAACGCTCAGCAGGGAGCAACTGCATTTCCAAAGCAGGTGACAGACAGACAGACTGCCGTGACTACTGCCGTTAGGTCTTACGCCAGTATTTTCAAAGGCTGCCAGTAACAAGACAAGCGAGGGAACAGAACGCTCCACGTGGTCCCTAGAGGAGGAGCACTCTCCAGTCACAGCTCTGTGCCCGCCCACCTATGCGGAAGGAAAGGCACCGACGGCAAAGGCCCCGTACTTGGCTCTGTAGGGAAAATGCTCATCAGGCGTGAGAGGAGGCTGTGCACAGCTCGTAGGACTTTGGTGTTCCCGCACGTCATGCAGGCAGCAATCCCGCGCTGCAGCGGCTTAAAGCTGCTGAGGATGGCTGGAGACTGGAGCACGGTGAGCAGGAAACTCAGCACCTCCAACCCTGTGCAAATGTTCCCATAGTTCACCTGGTTGGGCTGCTCCTGGAACACAGAACATGGGCCGCACAGGGATGAGACAGATGCTCCGGTGCAGGGACAGTCGTCAGCCAAAAGGGAGAACGACATGCTCCTCAGGAGTTAGAAATGGAGGGAAAAATCACTGAAGATAAACACAATACACATTAAAAACATGTGGCCACCATATCTTATTAATACAGTATGATTTCATGTCTCTTTTAATAAAATCTGCTTTAAATATGTAGTCAAACCTTTCTAAAAAGCCCATGAAAAATATTCGACACTTAATGTTAAAATTCTGAAAATCACTACTCTGGTCTAAAAAGGCAATTACTGCAATCCCGTTCGCTTGTCTCCTTCCGCCTTTTTATTTTTTATTTTTAGAGAAGAGGAAGGGAAGGAGAAAGAGGGAGAGAAACATCAATGTGTGGTTGCACCCCCATGCACCCCCCAACTGGGGACCTGGCCCACAACCCAGGCATGTGCGCTGAGAATCGAAGCAGCAACCCACTGATTCACAGCTCACGCTCAATCCACTGTGCTACACCAGCCAGGCTCCTTCCACGTTTTTATTTGAAATACAAATATTCTTCCAAAAGGAAGTATCTATAAAACTCTGTATCATGAAGTCAATATAATAGGTAATGTCAGAATTTTAAAAAAAATAAAATTGTGACACAAAACACAGAGCCCATGGTTTGCAGTGAAGTGACCCTGCATGAAGCCATCCCTGTGGCTCGCACATGTGTGGTGTGCACTGGGTGTGGGCCAGGCGCTCACTGCCTGCGGGAAAGGTGGCACGGCGCTGTGGACATGGCGTGTGGTGTCAGGAGAGCATCAGCCTCCTCGCAGCCAGAGGCTGCCACTCACAGCTAAGCCTGACTGAACTGTGACCGCACGCACCTGATGGGAAAGAAACCTGACCTTCTGAAGGAAGGAGAAGGAAGGACACTGCAGACAGCCTACAAGCTGCTTCTTGAGCTGCAGCCAAAGCACGAGCTGAAGCCTGTGGTCCCACCATGCTCGCAGGCCAGGCGCCGCTGCCACCCGCCAGAACACCTGCGCAGGAGGGGAGCCTCTACATGCACAGCGACAGGCGCTCGCAGCAGGCCCGCAACCCCAGTCAGTCACAGAACCCAGGTTTTTACAAACGCGACACAAGTAATCAGCATTAGGCGGTTATTTCTCTGTCACCTGACCATGCAGTGTTCCATAACAAATTCTACATCTACCTACTCTAAAAATTTGAGTTTATTTTAAAGGCTGTTGCATAAGTCAACTAAAAATGTTTATTATTTCATGCCAGTCAATGTCAACTTAAGAAATGAGACCACGTCTTCAAAACTAACCACACCTGGTGCTGTGAGAGCTGAAGTTTCACAACCACTCACAGGAAGTGAAGTTTCCTCCAACCCATTAACAGTATGAAAATTAAATAAATGAAGCCTCGTTTGAAGAGGCAAGAACGGGGAGCCTTTGGGCACCGCCACTTGGTTGATTACAGACCCCACTGGGAAGAACCGTCAATCACAGACCTCAACAGGGGAAAAACTGCACAAACCTTGTTACCCCAGCACAGCAGCCAACACGAAACTGTCACCGCTCTGAACTCCCCATTTCCTCCATCCCTCCAAAGCCCTTCAGTTCAAAACAACCCCGCCCACCTTCCTGCTTTTTCTCTAGGAAGCAACGTTCCCCTCCTTTGCTTGCTGACTGGCCCTGTGGTTTTTTGCTGTAGCTTAGAATTCCTCTGCTAGTCCCATTTTGCTGGTAAACTGTCTGGCTATTGGGTTTTAAGGTCAGCAGTGGCCAGAAGAGAAAGTGGAAGAGACCACAACCAGCCACAGAGGCGGAACACCCGGACTCGGGCAGCTCAGCCACGGGCCGGGCCACAGCAGCAACCCGCACACCTACCACACTCATCAGCAGCTTGTCAAACCACTGCAGCTTGAGCTCAGACTTGGACCACATGTCCGGGCGCAGGGCGGTCTTTAGGAGGGCCACACACCGGCGGGACAGCACTTCTCCAGGAGACCCGGCCGTGCTGGTGTTGTCGTTGACCTGGAAGTCCAGTCACTCAGTGTCACCACATGTTCACAGTCCTGCCAGGACACCGCTCCCTGCCCACACCCCACACCCCAGCTCCCTCACAGCCACTCTCACAGCCAGGAGACTGGCTGCCTCAACTCAGTCCTTGGGGCTCCAGGAGCCTCCCTCACAGAGCCCTCCCTCTCCCTTGCAGCGGGTGGGTGGTGATTCGCAATCATGTGTGTGACTGACAGGTTAACACCAAGAGGCTCCCCGAGGGCAGGACCTGGGCTCCTTCCCTCTGGACCTCGACTACCCACAGCAGCAGGCAGCCAGGTCCTGGCTGGGTAGATGTTTCAGCCCTCGCGCTGCAAGGGTTTTGTAACACATGCAGTCCCTGACTATGGAGGCAGGGTACTGACCTACTTTCCCTTCGGTTGTCAAATAAAATAATGACAACAGCCAGCACAACAGTAGCCATCCAGCATGAATGGATCAAAATTATAATTACTTGTTTTGTCAGATCGGCAAAAAATACATTTTTGGTGTGCCGAAGAATTTGAGTCATTAGTGTGTGCCATGAGAGGAGAAAGGTGGAAAATTGCTGGTTTAGTAGGTTATTTTCAGTACTTGGAAGCCTCGACAGTACCACATGACACACTATTTTTTTTTTAGTAATTATAAAAACTTAAGATTCCCAAATCAAAAAAAAAAAAACTACTTAGAGAAATTCCACTTACAATGTTTTTATGAAATATAAAAGTGAAGTTTTAGAGGCAGGTCCCCAGTAACTCCGTGAAAACGTACACTGACGAGAAGGGTCACGCAAACTCAAGCTGTGAAAGCACACGAGCTGCTCGGTGCCATGGGGGCCGTCCCACCCCCTTCGTGAACCACGTCCCTCGGCAGTTCAGTCATCTGCCCAGGACCGCTGAACGGCCGGGCCGCGTTTCACCAGCACCGTGATTCCGTCAATTACAGGACACTCATCGCCACTAAAAAAAAACCTATTTCTTAGAAACCATACAAAATGTAAGGCAAGGCCGACTTCAGAATTATCAGCCTGTCATGTGAGCAAACAAACTCGGGATGAAGTGACAGGACTAGCTGTCAGGCCTCGGTTTGTCTACTGTCTATCCCTTTCTGGCTAAACTGTCGCAGATGACATTCGAGAGGTGACCAAGCAGTCCTCGTCTTGAAGAGCCCAGGACACAGGACACTCAGAACGCGCACCTGGCAAGCCACGCGGATGAGGAAGTTCACCACGGTGTCGGTGTGCTGCTTGTCGATGGGCTTGGCCAGTAGGGAGTCCGCGCCGGGCAGGGACTGGCTCCTCCCGAACACCTGCAACGGCAAGATGGCCCCTCAGCGACGAGCTGACCCGCGCAGCCCTCAACAGGGCACAGATGCTGTTCTGGGCACAGGGGACACCCAAGGCAGCCAGCCGCAAGACAACTAATGAACAAAGCAGCCACAGAGAAAAGTGATGGGTTGTGTGCTCGGGACAGGAAGGGGGCGTGGTCCAGAGTGAAAGGCTGCCATCGAGGCGGCGCTCGGACTGTGAAGACCCAACTGTGGGGGAGACCCGAGCCAGTGAGGGGCTGGCCCAGCACACATGCCCTAAAACAGCACCAAACCGGTGTGCTTCCAGAGTGGGACAAAGGACGGGCGGCTGGGGCAGCGTGAGCAGGCACAGGGAAGGGACTCCATCAGAGAGCTGGGCGACGCAGGCTCTGGAGGCCAGAGTCAAGAGGAAGGCTGGCTGAGGGAAAAGACAGCCTGTCTTCATTTTTTAAGATTTTTATTTGAAATGACTAGAATATTCACAAGGTGCAAAGACAGCACAGAGGCCCCATGTACACTTCACCCAGCTTGCCCAGGCTGAAGCTGGGGAGAGAGAGTGTTTTGGTCCTCGGGCTTGTGACAATGTGACGCAGTGGGAGGAGGAGCGAGGGAACTGGCAGGCAGCGTCAGGGACCCCAGGGAGAGGCGATGGAGAGCCGCCTTGCACCACGACGGTGGTGGCAGAACCGACAGAAGAGGGTGGGGATTTGTGGTTGGGCTGCCAGGACTTGCTCTTGACGTGTGCAAAGAAGGCAACGGACAGAGTGCAGATGATTTCAGGTCTCTAACTTGAGCGAGGGTGAACGCAGGAGGAACGGGGTGGGAGGGACAGTGAGCACCCCAGGGCTCTTGTGGCACCATGCCTCCCAAACGAAGTGGGACACACTATCTTTTATAAAACTGAGCACACTCTGGGTGCACATGGTCTTAATCAATTTTCCTGCCCTGAAGCGTTTCTCCTGATGCCTTTTTGTAAGTAATCAATCACATCACCACGCTACAACGGCAGTAAGGGGCACAAAGGAAAACGTGTCTGGTGGGGCAGGGACACCTCGGGAGAGCGTGGGCCACCAGGCATCTCTGCTGAGCGCAGCCTTTCCTGGCTGCACCTCCGGCACTGGCCTGGGCCCACGGCCGTGTTCCAAGTTTGCAGAGCGAAGGGACACACCCCACAGGAGGCGCAGAGCCCCTGGGAGGGCGCGCACGCAGGCTTACCGCACTGATTGCTCCCGCGGCCGTCCTGAAGCGTTTCACTTCCTGTGCAGAGTCCACCGACAGGCCTCTTTTAATGGAGGACGAGACGGAATTGACTCCTTCCCCACTGGAGTTCGGGTCCATGTCGGAATCCGGCTTAAAAAGAACACACATCTGACTTTGCTGGTTCCCCCAGCGCGGCGCGGCGCAGCGAAACAGGCAGGGCCGACGGGAGAGGGCTGCCACCCCTACCTGTTGGTCCTTGATCCTCTGCAGCTCCCACTTAATGACGACTTCGGACAGGTCCACGGCCAGCCTTCTCTGCTCGATGGTGACGCTGGGGGTGAAGCCCAACCTCTGCATGGCACTGACCATGTGCTGTACCAGGTGGTGCCGCACCGGGTAGTACACCTGTGGGCACGATGCTTCGGTCACACCGGGGACACCATGGCCCCAGCACACAGGCACACGCACAACCTGCCTCGCACCCAAAACACTTCCTCTGTCCCTGGCAGAGTTCCAATACACCAGTGTGTGTCTCCATGTTTTAGCGCCATCTCTTAAAAACGCTGATCACTCAGTTCTCTTTAGGTAGACGGTCTGGTCACATCTATCCAACTTCAGACTCGCTGTCACCGCGGTTCAGCCATGCCGAGAAGCACATTCTCAATGCTAACAAAGTTGGCTGTAACAGCTTTCAACTCAATACCATGAATTCCTTTCTCCCCGACCCAAAATCCACACGAAATACTTACATATTTACAATATTTATATTTGTTGAATTTACATAAATGCAACGAGGTGGGCAATGGCTAGAGAGAGGAGATGCCAGCAACAAGAATAACTTTTTGAGCCAAGTCACCAGAACCTACAGTTAATGATGACCCCACCCAAAGCAACACTCCATCTGTGTCCACTGCTCACTGAGCATTTACAAGAAACACGCAGTCCAAATGGAAAGAAGACACGGCCACGTTCTCTGCACTACAGCGACATCCATGTTGATGGAGCCACTCAAGCACGCGCGCGCGCGCGCACACACACACACACACACACACACACACAGCCAGTGGACCTGAAACCCCTCTACTGAAAGATGAATAACCCTTATTACTGTAGAAACTGAAAGCCTGAAAATGCCTCACACGCCAATCTATAGCACTTCCTTACGAACCTTAAAATGCTGCACTATCAAGTGCAGAATGTGCACCAGCTGAGGGACCGTGTGCCCCTCCTCCACGATGATCTTGCGTGTCCAGTGGGTCAGCATCTGGTGCCCGTCCTCCATCCGGGCCGGCACAGCTGGAGTCAGAATGGCCATTGCCTGTCTGACGATGGCTCGGGCCTCCATCGCGTGGGCCTTGAGAAGACTGTGGAAAACCTAAGGCAGGAGAGAAAGGCTTCCCTAAGGTGAGAGTGAAGGCTTTAAAACAAGACAAAGACAGTCTCTTAGAACCCAGGCAGACTGACACAAAACAGTTTTCACAAAACCCCTCCAGGCTCACTTACTGGGAAACGACACAGCTGCTCCCACCGTCATCAATCCCAACCAATGAACACATGCACTCCAGCGCTCCCCTCTCGCCCAGGCCTGGCGGGGCGGGGGGTCATGCAGCAAGAGGAACGAGACCAGCTCCCTGCTGAGGCCAATGTCTGGCTTTACTTGTGAGAAGTCAGCCAAGGTGTACAAACCCTTCCACTCTGGCCACAGTAGGAAAAATGGAGTGGAAGGGGCCACAATCAGAAGCGACCTCACAACAGTTCACATGAGTGGTAAGGTGCTCAGGTACCTAAGTTCAGGGGACACCACAACTGCCCAGTGGTACTGAGGGTGGAGGGACAGGAAGGGGCTGGACATCAACAGGGCTGCCCAGGCCCTGACTCGGCAGGGACGCGAGGGCCTCGCAGACGGCCCTCAGGGCTGTGGCCAGGGTGACTGGGGCGAGCAGGGCCAATGACAGAGACTGTGTTTGTAAGAGCTCAAGTGTCCGTGGCAGGTGACCTCTGAGAGGCCACTGGCTTTTCAGGGCCTGGGCTTTACCACCACAGACAGTCACAAGGGGGCGGTGAGGGGGAAACAAAGTGACCTCATAGACAGGATGAGAGCAGCTACTTACCAAATGCTTAATGGGAAAGACAGGCTGAGCACTCAAATCTGTTCCTACACTGAATTCTCACACAGAGACAGTAACCAGCCCACTCGCGGCCATGGAACTCCCGAGTGGAAGAAATGACTCAAACCCCTGGGCTGCCTGACATCAAAACTAAGCCACAGAGGACTCGGGGAAGATGTGCTCAGAACCGTCAGCATGGCAGGGGCTGCCAAGATGAGGGCTCACAAGTACCCACTGTCCACAGCAAAGGGGTGGCCAGGGCCCTTGACCAAAACATTTGCAATGGAAACAAGAACTGGGAGCCAGAATGCAATGGGTAGAGGAGCGTGAGGTGGACAATAGAGACATTATGTTGTTTCAAAGGCAAGGCTGCAGGGCGACGTGACAAAGCAGTGGCTGGGAGAAAGCGGGAATGAGTGCTCATGAGGTGGCAGAGACCGGCACTACTGACTGGCATCAGGTAGGACAGCAGAAGAGGAGGGGTGCGATGGTGCAGGAGCAACACGCACACGTGTGGAAATGCCTGTGACTGTCAGGCAGACAGGAGGGAGCCTTGCAAAGCACCTGAAGGACAATCTTCTTATGTATCGCAAACTTGGCAATGATGTGCGCCAGAAGCAAGTGTCCGCTGTATTTGCAGGCCGGGTCGACGCAGGCCTTGGAGAGCAGGCAGGGCCAGGCGAAGGTCATCAGGCGGCGCAGCTTGCTGTTGCGGTTCTTGTTGTTGTCGTGGATGTGGTGGGGGGCGTGCTCCACCAGCAGCGTGGCGTACTGCAGGAGATAGATCCTCAGGGAGTCCAGCATGTCCGCCTGCTTCTCTGGGTCCAGGGCCTGCGGGAAAGGCCAGCAGAAAGGAACTCACCTCTGGTTTTGAAATGTGCGACCTACCAAGAGTCATACAAGTGTAAACCTTAAAAACACATACACACACACCCCATCTATAGAATTATGTAAGTTTTACAAGGGTCCCAGTAATGTCTTATCAATTTTCTTTTAATATTTGTAGTAGCAATTCACTGAATTTATTCCAACACTGTGGAGAAAAAGAGCAGGCTCATAGTCAGAATGCAGGGGGGTCAAAGGGGCTTGATGTGGAAAAGGAGGACTTCCTCTTTGCTACAAGGTAAGTTAGGACTGAGTTTCTTAATCTCCAAGTAGTTGAGACTTTCTTCCCTGTTCAACTATTAATTATCCAGTCCTTATTTTTCAGTGTTAGGATCAGAAAATGTTACCTGAAAAAATATTACCTCAGTTGTTAACAAAACTGCTCTGGTTTTCTATGTAGTCAAGTATCTGAGAGATTTTTATATGTGTTTCGTGGATATAAGGAAAGAAAATGTACACTCTTTGATCGCCATTCTGTACATCTCTATTGAATCAAGTATTAAACTACACCATCCAATTCAGCTACTTCGTACACTACTTTCTGCCTGCCAGAGCACCTGAAAGGCTGATACCTTCCATCACAACGGTGTCTCTGTCAGGGTCCCTATAGCCCTGAGGTCTGTCTTCCCCAGGACTGGCTGCGGCTCCATCCAGGGCTCCAGCTGGCCCAGAGCCTTTTATCCTCACCTGACACTCAAAACCCCAGCTCCTCACTCGGGCTGAGTCAGTAACAGGGACCAAACACGCTTCCTTGGGCTCAGCTCTCACTCCCTTGGGGGGCGGGAGTGGGGTCGGAACTGCAGAAAGCACGACTACGTGAGGACCAGCAACCTGCCAGTGGGAACGACAGCCCACTCTGCATGGGCCCCGGAATGAAAAGGCAACGGACGGGCGAGAAGATGGCGGCGTCCAGCAAGCGGCACCACGCACACGGTGTGCTGCAGGCCTGTGCCACCCGCCGCTCACAGCGCCCCAACGAGCCACCCGTGCGCAGGGCAGTCCATCTGACAGCACCTGCCGGGACATCCAGTGGTCGGACCTGCATGGGACAGCCAGGCTTTGGGGAAAACACAAAGCAGGCATTTCCCAAGGAAACACTGAATGGAAAAAAACCCTTTAGTGCAAACTGGAAACACTATTGTGAAAATGCAAAGACCTTAAAGCCTAAGCCAAGTTCAGACACTGTCCTGCCACAAAGCCGTTTCATTACAAAGGGTCACGGCAACCCCTGGATCCAGCCCAGTACTCTCACTGGCTGGTAGTCGATTCCTTTGCAAAGCTAAAAATGGAACAAAACATCAAAACTCTACTGACCGGCAACAGGGGTTTACACAAAAATACTCTGCTGTCTGAATTGTTATGATAATCATTTCTCACTGGAATCTATTAATGTAGAAAAGTTAATTCACTCCAAAGCAAGGCTGCCTTTAAAAATTCACTATTAACAACCACAGTAGGATCCGCCTTCTCCCATGGTTTTGCTTTCCCCAATTTGTTACCTACAGTCCACCATGATCTGTAAGTATTAAATGGAAAATTCCAGAAATAATTCCTAAATTTAAACTGTGTGCCTTCCTGAGACGCAGGATGAACTCTCTCGCCATCCCGCCCATCCCACCCCGGACTTGAATCATCCCTCTGTGCACACAGCACCGGCCCCCTGCCCATTTCACGTCAGAGCTGTCTCCGCATCTGACTGGCGGCTGGGATGCCGCAACGTCATGGTCAAGCAGCCCTGGTTTACTGAACAACACCCTCAGACCTGAAGAGTAGTGATGCTGGCAATTCGGATGTGCCACAGAGAGACCATGACATGCTTCCTTTAAGTGGAAAGGTAAAATTCTCAACTTAATACGGAGAGAAAAAAAGCATGCTGAGAGGCTGGAGAGGTTGCTAAGATCTTTCCTAAAGAACGAGGCTTCTATCTGTGAAATTGTGAATAAGGAGAAAGAAATTCATGGTGGTTTTGCTGTTGCAAAAATTAGGACCACCGAGCGTGGTAAGCACGTACTTGAGATGGAAAAGGTATTAAATCTGTGGGTGGAAGACACAGACAGAAGTGTGTGCTGCGAGTCAACACTGAGCCTCCATGGAGATGTCAGCAGGAAGGCCCTGAGGTGAGCAGCGCCGGGTGGCTTGCTGAGGGCACGTGGTGACCCACAGGCCTGGCAGGAGGGCTGGCACTGGACCATCTCACAACGTCCAGAGAGGAAGGGTACGCACAGCACAGTAAGCTACTTTGAGAGACAGACCACGTTCACGCAAGTTTTACAACAGCATACGGCTGTAACCATTCCACTGTTGTTGACCACTGACTGTGCCTAACTGGAAAGTCAAACTTGACCACAGGCCTGTGGGTGCAAGAAAAAGCAGCACATACAGGGTTCAATACCACCCGCGGTTTCAGGTGCCCCCTCAGAGCCTCAGAATGGGTCCCTCTAACGAATAAGGGAGACTGCTGTACAATGCTCGGCTACAAACTCATGCAATCATGGGAAATAAAAGCCTTGGAGAACTGAGCCCACTTCAGGGGACCCATCTAACTCTCTCACTCACACACACACACTCACACACACACAACCCAGTGACTTTTCAAGCTCCTGCATGGTTAGTCGGCCACCTTGCTTATAAACACGCTGGTGATGCTTTCTGGGTTGTCGCCTTCTGGGTTGGGAGGTCCTAGGAGCTGCTCTCCTTCCCCCTTCTCAAAGCTGTATAAGAAGGCAGGATTCAAGATATGCTGCAGAACCTACAAAAAGACGGACGGTCATGAAGGAGGAGGACAGAGCCATGCTCTGTGTCTCACTGACATGGTGGGCAGGCCCGCGGCGCGGTCACACTGCAGCCCCTGAAGCAAAACCCAGTCACGGGTGCGACTGACAACCCCGACTCGCACTCGAAGGGCCCACTGCACAGGCAGGCTAAACACCAGTCTGGCTTACTCTTCTTACTTCAAAATGAGTGATTTTCTAAGAACAAGAAAACTGTACCTCAAACCCATATAATTTTATTAACCAATGTCAACCCAATAAACTCCACTTAGAAAAAGTGAAAACGAGGAAACTAATAAGCTACTATCTGACACTGGCTTGCTGCCAGACTGCCCTGGGTTTCCCGACGATGCCACTGCCCCCAGGCCCCTGCACTGCTGCTCAAGCGCCAGCACAGGCGGAGCAGAACACAAGTAGCAGCCTTGGCTCCCTGGAAAACTGGCTCAAACTCCCTCAGCTTCTGCTGTGTGACAGTGGGGCTGACCTTGGCTTTCAGCTCATCTCCAAAGCTGGGATCGTTGAAATCCACAAAGAAAAAAAACAGGGCACGTTTTTGAGCGATGCTGTAATTCTTGGGAATCTCTTCCTCCATGTATTCTTTTAAGAATGTCATGTTGCAGAGAAAACGACCAGTAAAGGCTCGGAGCAGCTGGAACAGCAATTCTATGTCTGCATAATTCCTCCTGCAGCGGGGGAGAAGAAAACAGGGTATGTTGTGGCGATTTTCCTAACTACGTATTGCCTCTGCCTTGTCTAATTCTAAACAGCTGCGCCATAACCCGTTCTCCGCACCACAGGGGACTGCATGTGCCCAACGGAATGAGAAAAGACCACACACTGGAGGAACGGGTCATGGGATGTGAACCCGAGCAGTGCACCCACTTGCAGTAGTTCAGCAGACAGTAGGCCAGCAGCTTGGGCTCCTTCCAGTTTGTGGCAGCCATGTTCTCCTTCCGGTGTCTTTCCTGGAAGTTCTCACTGATCCATACGCGTTTCAGCTGGCTCACTAGAGAATGCTGATTGGCCAGCCAGGAGTCATTGTTTTTCACTATAATACTGATGATCTGTCAAAGAAGATACAATTAGGGTCCCGGCAGGGTTCTCTCTGTGTCTCAACTAAGCTCTTCAGAGTTCAGGTGTTTCACGAAGGGATGCTACCTTAACGGCCTGAAACTGCAGGTCCAGGCGCATGGTGCTGGTGCTGGGCGAGCCGGGGCGCACAGCGGTCTGCGTGCCGCCGGGCACCAGCAGAGCGATGAACCTGTTGGGGTTAGCTGCCAGCACGTCTCGCAGAGGTCTGGCATCCTTGTGCTTTAAAAAACTCTAAAAACAAAGCAAGCCATTTTAAGCCAATAAAAAAAAATCACAAAAAGTTTAGATGACATTAACTCCTAAGGTTCTTTTAAATCTCTCTAGGCAAACTGGGAAAAAAATAAGAAAAACAGTGAACACTCTTTTTGAAAAATGCTTTTTAGCCAGTAATCACACATTACAATTATGATTCTGACAATACTAGCACCTCACTCATTTGTTACCACCACCAAAACCTTCGGGGAGCGATCCTCGGACACGAACTCCTTACAAGCACAACAGGGCAGTTTCTGATCTGCAAACGCAGGGTCTGGCAGCAGTGAGGCCTGCCTCAGGGTGGTCGGTCAGGTACTAACATGGGCGTGATAACTTACAGCTTCAACTTGGACATTTCACCTAAAACATCGTATGGTATGCATGAGTGTGATATTGCTGTTACAGAATTACGTGCTCATGACCTTACACTACAAGACTTTGTAACAAAAAGGGGGCGTGACTGGGGATGGGGTCTGCACATTAGGGAAGAAGGAAGCCAGCCACCAAGCGCTGAGACCAGAACCTCGGGTTGCAGCCCCGCCACTGACTCGGCCGGTAGGGACGCCCCACCCGTGCGCCCCTACCATGAACATCCGGCTCCACTGCGGGTCGTTCAGCGTGGCCTCCATCATGAACAGCTCCACCGTCTGCGAGGGGTGCCGCGTTAGGAACCTGATCAGCGGCTCCCGGAAGGGGCTGCCGGCCTAGGAAACACATGGCACAAATGCATGGAGGCGCGTGCACTTCTCTCCCTCGTGACTGTTCGTGTGCTAACACCACAAGCAACCATCAGTATCTGGGACCATTACACTGTTAGACTACCCCACCTAAAATACACCCAAGGGAAAGCATTACAAGCAACAAATGGGGAAGGCTCAGCACTAAACCCAAGTCCGACCACTACCTCGATCAACATGGCCCGCTCGGTTTTCATCACGACCTCCAACAAAGGTTTGACCAGTGTCTGAGGGGCGGCTGGGATCAGATGAAAGAGGTTTATGATTGCCGAACAAATTTTCATTTCCTATTGAAGAAAAAAAAAATTACAAAACAGGCCAATTAACTTCACCAGCTAGAGATGCCCACATCACTACAGGCCCTACTACAGTCTAGCTGCATTCGCAAGGCTGGCTGCCAGAAGCAAAGAGGTAACATGTAAGACGCACAACTCACCAACACCACAGCACAGCTGTGGCCTGAGGAGGCTAACTCCCCTCGGCCTGCAGACCCTCTCAAGGAGAGGGGGAGCGGCCTGGGCTGGCCCCACAGGGGAGGGTGTGATCGTGAGAGTGGCAGGATTCCCTCGGTTTTCGTGGCATCATGGGGTCTTCCCAATATGCCAAGCTCTGAAGGCAAAGACTTATTTTGCCCTCAAAACTTAACACTAAGTCCTCAAAAAATACTTAAGTATTTGCCCTGGAAATATCGATGTCAATAAATGACTGACCATGATACTGATTATTTGTGAGCCAGGCCTAAAAATAAAGCTGACAACTGCTTCACTGAATCATATTGGAAAATGAAAAACACCAAGAATTTTGCACTTTTCAAATGTGCTAACAGCTCAGTGGCCAATTGCTGGGTGTAGTTCTCAGTTTCAGCCCCCAGGGCTGCGTCTGCCATCAAAGGGAATCCCCCATGACCACAGGCCGGGAAGACGTTCTGACGCACACGTGCCCAGGTGGTGTGCGGCGGCAGGACGTCCTTTGCCCTCGGCTCAGTAAAATGGGGATGATAAACCACAGTCGTGAGGGACCACAGCATGTGAGGTACGTCTCCAAAATCCCCTTTAAACCAAAAGGCAGAACAATGAGATGGGTAAGAAATGAGAAAAGTCAGCTGGCTGTCACCTCCATGCCATCTCTGGAGTCCTCGTCTACAGCATTTTCGGGTCTCTGGACAGAGGGAGGGAGCTCTAGCTCGGAATAAGAGCGCCGTTCTAGTAACGGTGCATTCAGGTCGCAGGTCTCCGTTTCCAAAGCACTGTCACAAAACCACCCGAGGACAGAAATGACGTATTATCGTCCCCATTTTACAGAAGAGGGAAGCCTTGGAGTTGGACTATCAAAGTCCCAGTGTGGTGACCACATCGGGGGCTCGGTGCAGAGTAGCTATGAATGTCTAAAGTTCAAGGCAGCCTGTCGGCGTAACTCTCTAACTGTCCCCATTTTCTAGCAGGAATAATATGGTCTCTGTGGAGTGTCCTCTCCAGAGTGGTTAGATGTACGAGTTCATACAAACTATGACAGCAAAATCCAGGGGAATCTTAAATGTTGAGATACTGCAAATCTGACATGTAGAAAACCACAGAACTTAGAATCTTGGGTCAGACACCCTGGGTGAGAACATGCGTGGCACCCGGACAGTTCACAGCAACGGCACTGACACGACTCTGCCACAGACAGACAGTACGGCTCACTGCACTCGAGGCACAACGCACTCTGTCCACCACAGAACCACAAGTCACAGCCAAACCGGGCACGGCCACGACCCTCCTGCACCTCCACTGGAATTCTCACCTCCACCCCTTCCATGGCAGGCTGAACCAAAACAAAAATCACAGCATGAAAAAAGGCAACAGAAAGGTAAAAAAAGGAAAGAAAAGAAAATATAAACTGTTCTTCACATTGCAAGTCACAAACTGACTTTTAATAGGTTGTTCTCACCTCGAACTGACAGAATGGAGACAAGGAGCATCTCCCGCATTCTGAAATGCTCTCCTGAGGGTGGGGAGGAAAATCATCTTTTTTCTATTCATGTTATTTACATAAAAAGTTCCCGTATACTCGTACACAGCAAGGGTTATTGGAGTAAACAAGACAGTAGAGACACAATTATCAGAAAGCACACAATCATTAATAAATGCTCAACAGCAAAAAGAAGCAGCAGCAGCACCTCCCCCCTCAGGCGTCAAGCACAGCCCCGCTGATGGCGTGGAGTGGAAGGCATTCCTGCCACACGCCACATTCTCAAACACAGAAATTCCAGAATTCTTGTGGAGGGGAGAGACTGCAGAACCTTGTTGTAGGCAGATACATTTAAATAACTGTTTTGTTTAGAATGAATACTTCAAGCTTTTTTGTGACGTGCTAAGACACTTTTAAAAACTTCTATGCCAGCCAAAGTCAAATCACCAGGGGGCTTAAGCCCCACCCATGAGACGCATCTGAGGCCCCAACGCTCAGAAGAGCCCACGTCCAGTCAAGCTGTGTGTGTGTGTGTGTGTGTGTGTGTGTGTGTGTGTGCGTGTGTGCACATTGGGAGTGTGTCATGGGTTGGGGGGGGGGTGTTCTGGGTGTGTGTGCACAGACACGGCATCACAGGTGGTGGTGAGTTCTGCCCTGTAAGTCCAGTGCTACATGGGCAAGCCTTCCTGAACATAATGATGTACAAGCCTCCAATCAGCAGGGGTGCCTGACATTACAAAGAGGCTTTTGTTGATTTTCAGGCAACTATTTAACATGTCTTCAGTGGCTTCCCAACAAACCAATATTATTCAGGGGCTTGACCAACGAGGAAAAAACTGCTTTCCAAGCCCCACTCCCAACCCTGGATGGCATGCATGGAAGGTGACCAGGGCCCAGGAGCAGGAAGGCAAGGCTTGGCCCTGGAAGGAGGCAGGTGGAGCCATGGCCACGCAGCCCGGAGACACCACACACCCTGTCCTGGGCTCAGGCCCACGGCCTCCCTCACGCAGCCGGCCGGGTGTCCCAGAGCAGCTCGAGGACTACACCCATGAGACCACCAGCACGTTTCCATTGGCAGGAGCTCAAGGGCTCCCCGTGCCCACCACGTGTCCCCTGTGCCACTGCCCCCACCCACAACCCCTGGAAAAACAACGTGATCTCAGGGAAGGCATTCATCTACCACAGGTTTTTAACTGTTTATTCTGAAACTGCTGTTTGTTTCAGATAATTAACCGCTTACTGTAAAAACAAGTGTGAAATTTAGAGCAACAATACCTAAGGGGCAAAAGATGGGAAGGAAAAGCACAGAGGCACTTGCACCTACTCCCAAGAGCTCAGGCTTTTTAAAATGCACTCTGCTCTGCCCACGAGATTCCCTGGCTTTCTTCCTGTTTACATAAATATCGACCCTTCAGAGAGGTCACGGATGGTATGCCAATCCCAAAAGTTAAAAACCCTGGTTTAGCTTTGCTCATTGTTCCCTCTTTAGAAGCAGCAAGAAACAAGACTTACATAAATAAAACACGTGACATGGAACGGTTGAAACAAAGTGTAACAAAGCCAAAACAAAAAACCAAGTCAGGATGAAACACGGCATCTGACAAGACAGGCACAGCAGTACAAAAGTCATGGGGACTACGCCTCTGTGGAGCTACAGGGGTCCCTCCCCAGGACACAATGGCACCCAGCGACACGGGGACCCAGGAAACGCCACCTCACTGACAGGACAGGCATCAACTTCAGAAATATTTTTGATTAACAGTAACATGTATAAATAAGATTAGAGTCAAAGCAGCAAGAGCTGCTCATCTTCAATAACCATTATCAAGTACAAAGACTTAAAGTGGTTTTCCCTCAAAACCACCAATACGTGTTTTCAAATACTGGCCCTTCGACTTCTAGCAAACAATTGGGCTGGGGGACACAGACCTAGAAAACATAAATTCTTTTATTTTTACGTAATTCTCTGTTACATTCTCCTAAAACCGCTGTTTGTTATGAGGTGATGGGGACGGAGAGCGATGGATAACAGCCGCTGAGAAGTCACCGCCGAGCGAACAGCAGCTGCCAGAACGTCCAGAAAGCACACTCCATACACTTCAAAGCAAAACTAGTAAAATGAAAACACGAACATTTCGAGCTTCCCCAAATTCTCATCAAGAAAAACATCATGTTAAAGTGAGCAAAGGGAGATTTTAAAGAAACATAAAAAAGATCGATAACAATCAAGAGAAAATTTTAAAGCGTGATGCCAATAAAACCTGTGCAGCGACTCAACGGGCTCTGACCCCAGCCAACCAGACCCCGGCCGGCACAACGCCGTGCGCCACGGCAGGCTCCGCGGCCCTCCCAGCAGCCACTGCGCCACTCACGTTTCCGTCGCTCCTCTGGCCCCCTTTGTGGGTGAGGACCACCACCTCCATCCACTTCCGCAGGTGTTGCTGTGGGGAGAAAAGACACCCTTAGACAAGCTTTCCCGCCACGGGAGCATTCCAAGTCCGACACGCTGCTTTTCGGAGAAAACACAGTCACTGTCCATTCCCGTCCAACGTGATGTGCGGACGGCGGTGTCTCCGTGCGTGAACCAGCCCGGCCAGCCAACCAACCGAGAGCAACTGGTTAGCGTTCTGGAACCAGAGAGGGTGAAAACCTCCTGAAACCGCGCCATTCCCAGACCTGGGTGCGTGCTAAGGTCCTCCTCCGCCAGTGTCCCCAGTGTTCCCGGAGTCGGGGCGCCAGTGGGGAGAGGGCGCCAACATGCACAGGAACACGCCTGCGACAGTGACAGGAGCCTGCTTTGCGGGGGCAGGGCACCTGGGCCAGCCGCAGGCAGGCGAAAAGAAGAGGGAAGAGGGGAGTGGGCTCTGAGGGGCCAAGAGGGGCAGCGTAGGGGCTGCTGAGAACGCTCAAGACCCCACCTAGTCAGAGGCCCTGCAGGTGAGGGCAGGCGGGCAGCCAGGCCCTTCCATGCAGAACATGGGCCATCGCCCTGTGCAGACTATGCATCCTCTGCCAGAGCGACAAGAGAGCACCCCTGAGCCTGAAGCCACCGCTGCCTGACGTGGGCACGTGGCGGTCAGGGTCCCACCCACCGCACCCACAGTGACTAGCGAAACCAGGAAGACAAGCGCTCAGCGCCCACAGCTGAAACCACAGGAGCATCCAGATACCAAGAAGTGTCCTCCTTCACTACCCCACGCTGACCCAAGACATTCCCCAAAGCGCGGACACCTGCAGGACAGCAGTTGAGTGGCTCAGAAAGGACTTCAAGGCTGAACGGGCTTGGGGACAAACGGTTTAAATACATCCGAACACTCTTCTGTGAGCCTTCTGTGTGAACTTCAGGAGGAATACAGGGAGCTGTGTTTCCCAGACTTGGCCAATGTAGGTTTTCCATGGAAAGCCTTCATCTTGCAGGGCCAATGTTCCAAGAAACACATCAAGAAACACTAAAACAACACACATTTCTTCAAGAAATTAAGTGCACTAAGCTAACTATGTTCAACCAGTAAAATTCCTTCAAGGAAATCACCAGAATATATATTCCTAAAACCTACCTTACTAGAATAGCTATTTATAACAAAGACGGGAAAGTAACCACATTAAAGACACACACAGAGGCCGACGACGCCCTTCAGCTGTGAAGAGTCCCCACAGGAACAGAAGAACGCCACTGGTATGCAGAACCCACGTCCAGTTCAACAGAGAGAGATCCAGAACAACTCGCCACATAACAGACTTCACAATTCAAACTTTAAGACAGGAAAATCCCTGGGCTGTTTCCACAAACACCCACTCTCCATTTTAAGGTATTTTACCTCTCAAAATTATGCTGAAGGCTTGAGCTGTTAACCTCAAAGGTATATATATCATGAGGGAAAACAAAGGCTCAGCAACTAAGCATGGCTGACAAGGCCATGACGAAGTAAGGGCAAGTGTGTCCTTGACCCCACACCTGGCAGAGCCCAGCAGCCCGGCCCGGCGGAGAGACCCGAGCCTCAAACACAAGACACACACCCACACGGGCCCAGGGAGACCCAGGCAAGAAGGTGCCAGATGGAGATGGCCAAACAGCAACACTGACCCTTCTTCAACCATGTACATCAGCGCTCGCTGCTTTCAGAGGCTTTTCAACCGCTCGGAAAGCACCTATCCTGCCAGAGAAGGGAAGAAGTCCCCCAAACTCATGTAACTTTATTTTAGGGAAAAGTCTCCTGGTCTCAGAAGCCACAGGCTATAAGGGAGCCCTCAGCACACTGCTCTAAAGAGACCGGCCAACAAAGCTCACTGAAGGAACTGGCTCACAGCAGATCTGAAGGGATTGGACTGGAGTAAAAAACACAAAAAGTGCAAAAAAAAACCCAACAAAGTTGCCTCAGGCCAGCATGCAAAGACTGTGAGAAATGGCAGCTGCCAGAAGGAAGAGACGAGTTTTGAACAGGAGACAAATACAGAAGCGGTAGGACACGGAGAAGACACGCACACACCTGCCGTGTGAAAGCACCACTGAGGTATAAGGTTATGCAGGACAGCAATGGTGCTTGTGCCCCAGGAAGAAGTGCTCATGGTCACTTACCTGAACCACACTTGTCAGTGTGTGGGTGTAAATGGCAGGTATGCACCTGTATTACATGTGTATGGAATCTCCAAGGGAAGGAGTCTTCCAATTTGGAAAACTCACTTGCATAAAACATTGCTTCTGAATTCTACTCTTCGATTAGGGCATCACAACTTTTAGGGCCAATCATAATACTGTCAACTCTCAGGTGCTTGGGTCACTGTTCAGTGTTTAGGTGTCTACTGATATAAAGAAACTAGTGTATCTATATCTAGATGTAGCAATCTATCTGCTCACTCCTGTTTGCAACTGAGGGAAAGGTATATCAAAGCAACAAAAAAAACAAAACAAAAAAACAAAAAAAACCCATCCACCTCTAGTGTCTTAAAATATTTAAAGATTTTTTTTATTTATAGAGAGAGAAGGGAGGGAGATAGAGAGAGAGAGAGAAACATCAATGTGCAGTTGCTGGGGGTCATGGCCTGCAACCCATGCATGTACCCTGACTGGGAATCGAACCTGCGACACTTTGGTTCGCAGCCCGAGCTCTAGTGTCTTAAAATATTTAAGTGGCTAAAGGCTACTTATGAAAAATACATGCATATTTGCGGTAACATTCCATGAAGTCGTAAGTTAAATCATTTATAAGTGTTTAGCAGAAGCAAAGTCAAATACGTAAGAGAGTTAATAGGTGAATCTCCTTCATCCATTTACACATCTAATTTAAACACTGCCAAACAGCCCAGACCAGTGTGGGTCAGCTGGCTAGACATCATCCCACAAAGCAAAAGATCACCAGGTTCAAGTCCCGGTCCGGGCACATGCCTGGGTTGCAGGTTCATTCCCCAATCAGGGTGTGTAAGAGAGGCAACCAACTGATGTGTCTCTCTCACATCAATCTTTCTCTCCATCTCTCTTTAAAAAATAAAATAAACAAAATCTTTACAAAAAATTGCCAAACAGGCCCTGGCTTGAGTGGCCCAGTGGATTGAGCACAGGACTGTGAACCAAAGGGTCATTGGTCCGATTCCCAGTCAGGACACACACCTGGGTTGTGGGCCAGGTCCCCAGTAGGGGGCACGCTAAGAGCAACCACACACTGATGTTTCTCTCTCTCTCCCTCCCTTCCCCCTTCTCTAAATAAAATCTTTTTTAAAAAATTGCCCCCCCAAATTTTTTTCTCTTCTTTTTCCCAGATTTTATTTGCATCATTATTTCCTTGGTAATTCTTAAAACTCAAAGGACTTCTAAAAGTTCTTACAAGTTTTTCGCTGTCCCACTGTCTACAGTGGCAAAAGGCTGGGAACCCAGGTGACCGTCAGTAGGAGAATGGAGAAATAAACAAGGGCATGTCCACACAACCAAATATCACGTCATCAGAAGAGAGTGAAGAAGCACTTTGTGTTCCGATACGAAATGGTGGGTGGTAAAGAGGAAAGGTAAGAACTGTGTGTATGTTATGCTTCCTTTTGTGGGCAGCAAAAGGATACACATCCCGCTGCAAATGTAAAACACCTCCAGAAAAACATGCAGGATGCTGTTAACACTGGACGAATCTGGAAAGGGGTTGGGAGAGACTTTTCACAGCACACCCTTCTTCACCCTTTGAAGTTTAAACCACATAAATATAAGATCTGTCCAGGAAAATCCCACTATCGTTAACACTGCGAGAATGGTCTGCTCAACAGCGATGTAACCTGGCAGCCACGGAGAGTGGACTGGAATGCACATGTGTGAACAATGACGACTTCACTGTACCAGTCAGTGGGGGCTCCCGGCAGACGCTGTTGAGTGAGCAGGTATACTGTGTGGCCATCACATTCATAATGACTGAGCGCGTAGAGCAAAGAATCTGCATCAAATTTGGCAATAAACTTGAACATTCCTCCTTGGAAACTCTTCAGATGATTCAGAAGGCCACAGCTATGGGCAACTAGTGACTGGGAGTCTCATCATGCATCACGTCTTGTGCAGAGTTTTTTGACAAAACATCAAATCACTCAGGTGACTCAGCCCCCCTACAGCCCAGATTTGGTGCCCTTCAACTTCTGGCTTTTCCCAAAACTAAAATCACCTTTGAGAAAGAAGAGATTTCAGACCACCGATGAGATTCAGGAAAATACGGCAATAGGGCAACTGATGGCGATTGGAGAACTGCATGAGGTCCAAAGGTGCCTACTTTGAAGGGGACTGAGGTGTCACCGTCCTGTGTACAATGGTTCTTTTATCTTCTTCAATAAATGTCTCTCTTTTTCATATTATATGGTTGGATGCCTACTGGACAGACCTCATATGTTACGTATTTTTAAAGATACAAACTTTTTCATTTATCGGAGTGTGTTCACATGTGTTTGGCTTACCATCATCTGATCACAAAACTTATCATTGAAGGAGTTCGGGAAGAGTCTGGTGACTGAAGTCAGACGGTTCACAACGTTCAGCGTCAAGCTTCGATAGTCCCCCAGCATCATCAGCAACGGTCGCATGTGTGTGTGGATTTGATCGACTTCTATGGTAGCCCCTTCTAAAAACTATTTTAAAAGAAAGGTTACAAATGAAAACAAATAACAGAATATACTTTATAATAGAACAGAACTTGTATGCACCTCTAGCAGCAAGTTTTTGTCTTTCCTGGGAAAGTGGAGTGTTAAACATACACATTCCAGAAGTTTCTATGTCATGAGGAAGACCAGTCATCACTGCTTAATATTTTAAAAGGTGCAGTATGACTGTGGATCGGGTAGAGACATTATTACAATCACTGTGCATTAATAACCCCAGACATTGCCAGGCACACAGAGCTCCTGAGGCAGAGTTCACACGCACACACACGCGCGTGCACACACACACACGCACACGCACACGCACACCCCTCACCTTTCTCATACAGGCTTCCCCAGCCTCCTGGAGCTCACTATTCGTGGAGTTGAGTGCTTTGAAGAGTGCGGCAATAATCTTCTCCCTGGACTGAGGAAGGTAATTGCAGGCAGCAAGCGCATCTTTAGGGAGAGAAATATACAATTTCATTATTAACATGAAAAACTCAGGAACAAGTTCCCTGTCTAAAGACTCTTACCGACAAAAAAATATGCATCACTAAACCTCTCTCCTAGTGTCTGACCTCGAGAAAGATGAAAGAACGCACGATCTGCTCACATTATCTGAAGGTGAAGTCAACAGCCCGCCTGAAAGGCCATGGTAAAGCTCCCACTGCTTGGGCAAGAGGGAGAAAGGCTGACGAAGGAGCAGAGGGGGTTCCCACCGACACGGCTGGGCCCAAGACACCTGCACACAGGGCGAGCGTGGCTGATGCAAAGGCAGCCTCAGGATGGACCCGTGCGAGGGGCACAGCCTGGCTTCCCCGCAGCATTCATGTCTAGTCAGGCAGCCTCCTCCCAACTTGAGAGATCAAGACTTTGAGAATACAAATACTCTTAGGAAAAGGGACATCCCTCAAACCTATGTTCATTAAGAGATAACATTCCACCAAGAGGGATGCCAACATTTGCTCATGGGAATGTATGAGGGCATCCCAAAGGTAAGAAAACTCATCAGAGTGAGAAGCTGGCAAACACGCCTGCCTTGCACCCCCATTCTTGCTCGCTGTGTCTTCAGCACCCGAGTCCCATCCTCAGGATCGGGTGTTATACCTCTGTCTCTCAGCTCCTCTGCCACTAACTAATTCAAGGGGTCTACAGGTAGTTCACTGAGAGGAAGAATATCCAGAAAGCAAGAGACAGTCAACTGAGAAAATCTGTACTGGAATTTACCAAAAGAAAGAGGGAAATGACTGTAAGTATAAGGGGGAGAACTGATTTAGTGTATTTTCCTAAACTTAGCACAATTCCAGTGCCAAACGCTGGAGACTGACACGCACGAAAGCCTCGAGACAGAAGGGTTCCCAGACGGCATTGAGTCACCGTGTCTGCAGACTGCGGCACCTCATGCCTACGCTCCGAGTCAGGCGGAAATGGCAATGTGAACGGCACGGCCAGAACATGAGATGTGTGAGAGAACGGTAAGGAGTTATTACAGAGTAAAATCCAGTTTATCACAAAGCAAATAATTTAAACCCTAACAATCTATGAAAAACCCTGGCATCTCATTATCTAGTTTGATAAACATACAAACATAATTTCTGACCCAACCTTAGAAACAACGTGAAAAACCAAAAAAACCCTAGACGACAAAAAGCAGCCCCTGTCCCCTTTCGCTGTTGCCCCCAGCAGCCCTTCTCGGGTTTACACGCACGTACTCAGGGCTGCGATGCGCAGCGGCACAAGGGACGGGAGGCTCTTGTAGCAGGGCAGCTTCGTCAGAGCTGAGTCTTCGGCCTCGCACAGGTTCAAGAGCTGCAAAAGATGAAGACCCCGGTTTAGCCCACTCTGCTGCAAAGACAAAAGAACCTCGCAAATAAGAGAACATGGTGATCTTCCACACACCCCACAACACATGCAACAACTGACAGACGGAACTCAGACCCTAAATAATTTATTTATTTACTTACTTATTTACTATGAAGTCAGTTTTCTGGGGCTTTTTAAAAGATTTTATTTATTCATTTTTAGAGAGAGAGGAAGAGAAGGAGAATGAGAGAAGAACATCAATGTGTAGTTGCCTTTCGGGTGCCTCATACTAGGGACCTGGCCCACATCCCAGGTCCTGGCCCTGACTAGGAATAGAACTGGTGACCCTTTGGTTTGCAGCCTGTGCTCAATCCACTGAGTTACACCAGTCAGAGCTCAAACCCTAAAAAATTTCCATATGAAAATGTGACTAAGCTTCCTAATTCTAAGCAAACTTAGCCTCAGTGAAATGAATCCCTACACTTTCTCACCCACTGAGACCACGATGTTTTTTCTTCACACAGAGAGTCACTTTATCTCACTGCAAATTCCAGGATGGCAAGTACCTTCTCCTCCTTGTTCAGAACTGGGCCAGTGCTCAGCATGTGTATGTGCTATAATTCAAATCTGAGTGGCCACGCTTTTTTTTTTAAGTATTGAAAAGGGCCACCCTGTCCCCCTGTGCCAGGAACCACCCTCCCCTGTCCTCCCCTCAGATGGGCCAGTGTGTGCATGCATGCACAGATGTGAACACCCACACCTGTATCTGGGTGGCCACACTATAAAGCCAGGGTTCCCAGGACAGCCATACACCAGAGTCCCCTGGGAAGCTTTCAAAAGTTCAATTCCCAGCCTGACCCCATTTATCTACTGAACCCGAATCACCAGAGAGACGACTCAAGAGTATCTATTTTTCAAAAGATCCTCTCATGTTTTGCTGCAGCTAGCACACTGATGCACTTAGAAAACTAGTTTCCCTCTCCAAGATTTGTCATTCAACACCACCAGGTTCTGGTCTGGAGCTTAGTGAGGAAATTTCCATGCAGGTGACGATGCATCTGCCTCCAGAACCACCAGAGAAGCTGTCCTCCCACTGCCGATGGTTCTGCTGGACCCTCAGTCAAGTCCCAGAAGTGATGACTCTTACGCAAGAGACACAAGGCACAAAAAGTCAGAACCAGACCACACGATCAAATGACCCTATGCCCAAACAGACACACAGGACCCGAAAAACCAGGAGGTAAACTGTCATAACTGGAAATTCAGACCAAGTGTGACTCAGGATGCCTTTGCTTCCGCAGCGCAATGCCTCCAGGAGCGTGATTGTCTCACAGCGCAGGTTGGGACTGACCACCTGAGCAGTCCCGTATGTAGTCTCAGAATGCTTGTAATTTGACAGTATATGAAGTTTAATCTCTACTTGTCACTGTCTGGTATCACCACACACCGGAAAGTTAACAGTGACAAACACTTGTAAGATGCCATCTGCCTCGGCCCATCATCTTGAGTAAAGGGCAAGTCCAGTCCACTGAACGTGAGAGGCCGGCAGAGACGGGCAGCGATCAGGACGCAGGCTCTAAAGCCGCCATCGTGGCGCCCACCCACGGCCCAAGGCGCCCCTGCCATGGCCTCAGGGAATAACAAACTCCCAGGCTCGGTGTCTGCACCTTCTCGACATCAGAGCTGCAGAGGGCATCCGTGTGAAGTGGGAGTGCTCACCATGCACGGCACATCCACACGATCTCTACATGCAGTGAGCTGGCACTTGCTCTGGGCCGTCTTACTCTGGGCAGCAGCTGATGGGACAGAGACTAACATGGACGGTGGCTGTAGCTCCAGATTACGACCTGCAGGCCCCAAAGAGCAAGGTGCCTGGAAGAGGGCATGCAAAGTTCAAAGGATGCAGGACACCTATCTGCAATCACTGTGCCCACTTCTCCCCGATCCCAGACGTGACGTGCGAGTGTGGTGCATCAGGCTGGGCTACAGCTGTTCATTGTGGCACCTCCCCAGCCCTCTCCAAATGCTGCCCGACCAGTCTCCGCACACACAGACAGGCGACCAGACACACGCCATCGCCACCCACGCCATGCGCACCACCACCCCCCTACCTCTGTGTAGAACACCTTATGCTCCACCACGTTAAGGTCCATCGTGAAGAGCCTGGGCTGCAGCGTGGTGCAGAACGTGTTCCCCTCCATCAGGCCAATCTGCGCGTTGGCGGGCTGGTGTCTGAGCAAATGCTTCTTGGGTGGGACCATATCCTGGAGGACCTAGGACAGGCAAGGCGGAAGCACCACTGACCGCCTGCCCCTTGAAAAGCAAATGCCTCTTATCCCAGTACTCTAAAACAATGACCAATCTGAGAACCCCAAGAGATGACAGGCTATGACAAATGTCTTTTAGTTAGGTGACAAAGGATGCTTCACGTGCTAAACCTGGGCCGTGAGTGTCTGACACATTTCATTCCTAAGGCTCCAGAGTCACCTCTCCTAAAACCACCACCACCCAACTCCACTACACTGGCCCCGGGAACCAGCCTTCTGTTCTCCTGACTCCAACAGTCACCGACACAGCCACCACTCACATAAACACTGACTTCTGCATATCTGAGGTCAAAACCACCACGTGTACACAGCGCTCTGTGGACACAGAGTTATAAATTATGCATCTTCTACACCTCAGGTCTGAAGGGAAGAAAGTCTCACAAGTTTTGTTCGAGTTGCCCTGCTCCAGTGACATAAATCTCACCTCTTTGTGGGGTTCCATGATCACTGTCACACTCTTCCCAGTGACCTGGGCCAACACTTGCAGGGAATGCATAGCTTGTTTTCTCACAGTAGAGTTGGGAGAGGTGACTTCTCGAACCAAGTCGTGCGTCACATGGTGAAAAGACTTCTCCTGAGCGGCCACGATCTCCTCCGCTCTCTCCTCGTCTTTCAACGGTGTTGCACACCTCATCAGAAGCTGCTCCAGGGTGGTCTTGGCCATGGCAACCGCCCCATTGGAGACCTGCAGGCCAGGGGCTCCTTAGACAGAACAGGCCCAGGGCCCCCATGGCTCCTGCACATCCGCCCGCCACGAACACTCCCAAGGGGCGGGGGGTGGGGGGCACCCCTCATGTCAGCTAACTCATTAAGACGATGTCATAACCTGCACCAGGTACTTCAGCAGCTAAATCACCTTCTTATACATAATTCCTGTCTGTCATTTGGAAGAGAATATGGACGCAGGCAAGATCTTCATCTTCACGGAACAGACCAGCAGCAACGCCCACCATACTCTGTTTCACTACAGCTGAGCCAGGTTCCCACCCAAAGAGAGCAGCTTCTGCAGACATGTTTGGAGCATGTACACACCTGAGTTCTGGGGCAAGACTGAGAGCGCTGCTCCCCCCACAGAAGTGGTCTGGCTTCTGACTGCTCCTCGTGACAACCAGAGAAGCTAGAGGGGTCCCAACGCGCCCTTTTATTAAAGATACTGTTACAGAACTTAAGCTTTTAGGAGAGCAAATGTGTGGAACTGGCTCATGCTAACTATTCCTCTCCAGGCTAATCAGCTTCGTGGACAGCCCGGTGGGTCAGGGTGCCGGCTGTCACCTACCTCTCCAGTTAAGTCCATCATGACAAAAAGAAGCGCTTTGAGGAATGTCTGCTGGTTCTGCAGGACCCAGGTGAGAGGCAGTCGCTCCATGAGAAACTTAATGGACACCACACCCCCCAGCTTTGCATACCAGGCCTGCTCATAGCAGCACGCACAAAGGCGCTCCACGATGTAAGAAAACAGAGGCAGCTGGCACGCCTGCGGAGAAGCACAAGCACACGAGCCCCCGTGTTACTGCAGGTCCCCGTCAGGCCGAGCACCAGAAAACCCACCTCAGTCCATCCTTACCCTCTCCTTGGAGCCCAGGATGATACTCGCAACATCGAAAATCACAGCAAGGGCCACCTCCCCGATCTTGCACAGCTCCTTCTCTTCATATGCCATGCAGATCGCTATGGCGTCGATGAGGACCAGGGGGTCCATGCCCCTGGACCCGTTCTCCTCACTGTGGAACATGGCTGTGCTGGGCTGGCCACCCGCCTGGTAGCAAGGCAGCAGGAACGGACCTGAGAGAGTGCACAGGCACGTGAGAAGCAAGCGTGCACATGCAGACAATATTCTTGTCCCTCAAGCTGCCAAAGTACCTCATCTTTCCTTCCTTTGGGGTCAGGAACTCAACAGACCAACTTCTGTTGCACTGCAGTTTTATTTGTAAACTAAGCAGTCTGATTTGCACTAAGGCAATTTTTCTGAATGTTTTCCATTATATTCCATAATCTGAATGTATTATTTTCAGGTTCTCTCAATCATAAATCAAAATGTATTAATTTAAAATGAGACCCACCATCGAGTACCTTCTTTTTTTAAAAAATCATTAAATAGGCCAAGGGGCAGAGCACAGGAATGACTATGAGCTACCCTCTGGACATTCCTGCCATAAAATAACAATAAAAAGCCCTGGCTGGTGTGGCCCAGTACCACCCAAAAGGGGGTTACCGGGAGGCTTACTGGTGTGCTGGGACGTTCACGTTAATAGAGGAAACTGAGAAACCACCACAGTGCAAAGCCACACAGTGCTGACTGCTGAGGCCAAGGCCAGTGGGAAGGCAGAGCGCCCCATGTCCTACAGTGCCCCAAGAGAGCCACACAGCATTCCCAAGGGCGAGGGCTCTGAGGACACAGGCCAGAGTGGTGCTGCCCAAGCGTGTCCTCTGACCAGCACTGGTCGGAAGGAGCTACAAACACTGAGTGTGCTCAAAAACCTACAAAGCACTGGGCAGAGCCCTGACAGTCCTGCTGTTTCTCACAGAAGCACCATCTGCAATGGGTCAGAAACACAACCAAAGAGACAAAAGCAGCCCTTCCCCACCAGAGCCCGAGGACGCCTGCAGCAGAGCCAGCGGCCACTCCTGATGGGGCAGGGCCCGGAGGCCACCCAGGAGCAGAGACGGATGGCAAGGGAGCCTCGGAGGAGCTGGTGGGGAGCAGAGGCACTGTGGAAAACGGCCCAGGGGTGGGGCAGCCCACAATGAGTGTGACTGCAAACTGTTATGCACCCCAGTCTTCACAACACAGCACCCATCACCAAAACACCAACCATCTTTTTCAGCGTAATGAAGCAGAAAATCAGAAAGCAGAGGCCAGAATTCAATCAGCCAAACTCAGCTTCTCTGAAACACCACCAAGTCCTGACCCAGTTTTTGAGGCGCCCTGAAGAAGCCACACAACCACTGCCTCGGCCCCACTCACCACACTGCTGGGCGACGGCCACCATGGTGTAGTGGCGGATCAAGCTGGCCACGAAGGGCAGGGCACTGGGCCGGAGGTCTTTAATGACCGCAGACATGAAGGCCCCGGTCAGAGCCTGCTCAAACGTCTTGCGAGCCGGAGTGTCTTGTGCTTTGTAGCGATGTGATATGATGACGTTAGGTATGGTCTTCTCCGTGAAGCTGGAAGACAAAGTTAAGTCCATCGTCACACACCGAAGTCCTGAGCTTCCACCGTGAGCACTTATCTTTGACCTGCCCCCCTTCCTCTTGCTCAGGAAGGCCTGAGTGAACAGTCCCTCTGCTGTGACTCCAGCAGCACTGGGACCTGAACACGGTAATCTCATCACGAACACTCAAAGCCAGCGGTTCAAAAGACACCACGCGTGTCCCGCCTCGTGTGAGATATTCGAAGAAGTAACATGATCCCATAGGGACAAAGAAAGCCATTACCTAAAGGCAGCTACACATCTGTCACACAGTAACAATCACACCTCGGGCACTGAGTCCAGCTGCGGCGCCCTCTGACGAGAAGCGCTCACTGCCCAGCCAATGACAGGAGACGAGCTAGGAGACGAGCTAGAACCCGAGCAGGCAGCGGCAGGCGAGCAGACATCAAACACAGGGATAAGAAACGGTCAACAGTATTTTAAAAATCATTAGTTTCTTTGAAATTTGAACAGCTCCAACTAACAGAACTTTCTTCCTAGGACAAGAAATCCGCCTCACGTTTCTCCCACTAACTCTGGTTCTGCCTGAGGCCACAAGGCCCTTCCTCAGCACACACAGCAGCTCAAACAGAGAGTGTCCAGAAGGGGTGGACTTACAGAGACGGGGAGTAGATCTCTGGTTGCTTGGGGCTGGGGAGGGGGTTCACTGTAAATGGGCACTGAGGAATCTTCCCGGAGGGATGAAAATGTTTTCATTCTGATTTATATTTGCAACACTCTACTAAAAATCATTAAATTGTAACACATGAAGTAGATGAATCTTAGATATATAAAACACACCTCAATAAAGTTGTTAGAAAGAAAACCTTTTTGTAATCATCATGCCAATACTTGAATCAGGAAAGCATCATCAATAAACGCTGTAATTGGCAAATAGCACCCTGATGACAAGCAGGACACTCACGTCATCTCAGGCCATCTCCCCGCCAATTATTTACCAACTACAAACAGTAAAATCTCAACCTGGCAGTGGGGACAGGGCAGCAACACTCCCACCAGCGGAGTGGCCAGCATCGCAGCCCCTCGCGGGTCTGTGCGGAGAACACCTCGGGGTCCATGAGGGCAGTTCCCAGTCCTGGCAGCCAAGCAGCCGGAACCTAATCATGGAAACACGGGCAAACCCGCACTAGGGACATGCTGCAAAGTGACTGGCCTACATCTTCCAGAAATGTCAATGTCATAAAAAAGTTTATAAGGCCAAATAATTACCCTATTGTTCTATGAATTCACCTATTTAACTGAAATTTGAAACCTTACTGAACAAAGTGGTTCCTCATGACTTCATCAACGTCAAAGACACTGGGCTGCCACCACCTTCTTGCCTCCGGCACTGGTTCCCTGTGCCTCCTCCGCCTCGCACTGAGGAAGGAGGGACTGGCACCCAACTCTCTTCCTTCCCCTTTGCCAGAAGTTTTTCCACTTTATTACGACTTTAAAGAATCAACTTTTGGCTTTATTTCCCCAATTTTAATTTAATTACATTCTGTTGTATGTTTTCCTTTTGTTCATTTCTTCTCCTTTTCTTCTGTTTACTTTATTTTTTCCTCATTTTTAAAGCAAGTGTTTAGCTCAATTTGACATTTGTTCTTTTCCATAACGATCTTTAATAGATTTTTGAAGAATAATTGACATGACATAGAACTCATTTATCTTAATTAGACGGCTCAACAAGATTTACATTTCCGTAGCTGCACAACCATCACCACAATCCAACCCTGAAACGTGCGACCCCAAAAAGTCAGCTCCACCCCACCCCCAGGGCAACCACTAACCACAACCTGAACAGTGGGAGCAAAACACAAATGTCATGCGACAAATCACTGGGGAACAAAGTGTCCCCAAGGACTGGAAAAGCAAAGGACCACTGAGTGCGCACCACGTGACAGGCGCTGCGGCCACAGGGGCAAGCGGACGGGGGAGAAGTGCATGGCCCTAGGTTCCTGAAACTCTCAACCTAACAAGGAGGCAGTCACAAAGGCAACCACCGTGGAGGTGAACACCAGCACACAAGCACCCAAGCTCCTTCCCATCTTTCTCCAGCAGCCGACACAAGCATCGGCCGGCGGAACGTCCTTCTCCCAGTCTGGAGGAGCGCGCCTGTGGCGCTAAGGAACCTGGGCCGTACCCCCACCCCCACCCCTCACTCCCGAAACACGGCGTGCCAATGCAGAGGAGCAGACCGCCGACATACTTGGGGTGTGCGAGGAGCTGGTAGAGCGCATGTTTGTTGTCCTCGAGGCTCATCATGGCCACCAGGAAGCACTTGATCACCTCCCATGCCTGCCTGCGGTAGTAGGGCTCCGTGTTGGCACTCTTCAGGCAATCCAGTGCAGTCTCAATGGCCTGCGGTGACAAGGAACATGGAGATTAGTGTGTGCGGAACCGAACAGCTTTGAGAGGCTGGCACCCACCACCCGGGCAGTGCCCAGAAGAGTCTTCGTGTGCACGCCCTGCTGAAGCGATCACGGTGGGCCTGCACAGGCTAGCAGGCGCTCCCCGTGTGGACGCATCAGCAAGCAAGGAACTGCACGGTTCACACTAACACGTCAAACGGAGATCGCTAATTCTGCGCTTAAATAGCCAATGGGAGGTCCCGGAAATGCAGGGAGCTCACACCCTGGGGGCAGACTTGCTGGATTACACTGGACTCTGGGTCGTCTCCACGCGGGTCACAGTGCTCAGGAGAATGATGAACTTTCTGCAGACTTCCCTGTGTCTGACTTCGGAACTAAAAGACAATTTTCCTAAGCTTTCACTAAATTGCTCTTTAGAAGAGAAAAATGTTTTCAGTCATTTGTTTTCCCCAGAAAACCTGCACAGCAACACTCACTCGCACTTTCACCCTTTCCATCTCTCTGACCAGGGAGGCAGGGGACGCACAGTCTCACACACAAACAGTCTGAAGCCTGTGACCACTAGGGCATCACCATGATGGTGCCTGTGCACATGCACAGCAGAGACCTCATCTGTGTCAAAGGTCTGTCCGGGCTCCATGTGAGCAGCCGGAGGGAGCCAACAGACAGCTCTGCACCCGAGGCCCCGCCAGGCAACAAAGCACGCTCAGCCACATGGAGGTGACACAGCTGCTCACCGCATGGCCCAGCTGCGAGCCCATGTTCTTCTGTGCACAGCAGAACCATCGCTTCTCCTGCATCCTCTGATCCGGTCATTGACAGGTAATAATAAATCATGTGAGGGTAATTTCCCCAATTTTAATTTGAAGAACCAGTGCAAACTGGGAGCCGAGGACCCACCGAAAGGAGTGAAGGCCTGCAGGCCAGACACAGCACCACCGGGGAGCAGGCACCATGCGCCTCCGTGCGTGTGCAGGACTGTGGACGCCTCTCTGTCAAACTCGGGCCCCCACGCTGTAGCAGCTTTGGGGAAAAACTACTTCTAAAGAGATTTTCTTGCTCTGCTTATCTATGCAGACATCAAATCAGAGTCAGCTGCCTTAGTTTTCGCTACTTGTCATCAACCTTGCCACTGACAGAGCTAAAGCAAACAGAGGCCCTAACTTAAAGCCATCACCGCAACCGTGAGAACATGCTGCCGACACAGGGAGCTCATAGCAGCGACTGCCGCCCTGAACACAGAGAGCATTCTAGCCATCAGTCTGCTCAGAAGGGAAGCGGCATCTCCTCGGCAAGTATGATGATAAAGGTTTGGATGGGAAGCTGAGTTCACACCTCACCCCCAGGTCTGGAGAAGGCAATGCTGCTCCATGGGGTGGAGCTGGGAGGGGGAGGGGACAATGGTGCGTGCTCAGCAAGGAAGTGGAGGCAACTGGACTGAGAGGTGGCAGAAAACAGCTCCTGACAATTCCCCATGATGGGCATCCTCCCTCCCAAACACTTAGCCAGGTCTGGTTTAAAAAATCACGAAATCAAGTGGTGTTCATCCCAGGGATGCAGGGATCATATGATCCAACATCTTTGAATAAGTATGATACACCACGCTGACAAAATAAAAGATAGAAATGTCACATGACCTCATCAATAAACACAGGAAAAGCATCTGACAGGAGACAACACCCACTTATGACAGAAACACTCAGTAAAGATGGGCACAGAAGCACCTCATAAAGCATATATGGGACCAACCTTCAGCTATCCTCCTGCCCAAAGGGGAAGAACTGAGGGCTCGGCAACAAGACAGGATGCCCAGCACCAACACTACACGGCAGCAGAGTGCTGCGAGTCCTGGCCAGGGTGGCGAGGCAAGGAAAAGAAACAAAGGCATCCAAACCGGGGATGAAGAAGTTAAACTGTCACTCCTTGCCGATGGCACAATTCTATATGCAGAAACCCTAATGACACCACAGAAAAAAGTATTAGAAAAGGTAAACAAATACAGTAAAGTTGAATGGTATAAAATCAATATACAAGAATCTGCTGCACTCCTATGCACTAATTAAATAGCAGAAAGAAAAATGAAAACAATCCTAGCAAAACAAAAGAATGAAATACCTAAGAATAAACTTAATAGAAGGACCCGTACACCGAAAAGTACAGACGCTGTTGACAGAAATTAAAGATGACATAAAGAAATAATGTTCCATGTAGAGAAACGATGTTCTGTGTTGATGGATTAGAGATATTAACACTGTTAAAATGGCCTTAATACCTAAAAGAACATACAGATTTAATGCAATCCCTATCAAAATCCCAATGGCATTTTTCACAGAAATATTTAAAACAAAAAAATCAAAATCATATGCAACCACAAAAGACCCCAAATAGCCCCTAAGTGATCCTTAGAAAGAAAGAACAAAGCAGTAGATAAAACACTCCCTGACTTCAAGTCATACCACAAAGCTACTCAAAAAGTCATCAAAACAGTCTAGAGCTGGCAGAAAAAATCACAGACCAAAGGAGCAGAACCGACAGCCTAGGGATTAACCACAGTATGAGCAACTAACTTGCAGCAAGGGAGCCAGAAACATGCAATGGAGAAAGAAAGTCTTATGCACAAATGCTGCGGAAAACCAGAAAGCCACATGCAAAAGAGTGAGAGCACACCACCACCTGACACCCCACACAAAAATTACCTCAAAATGGACTAAGACTTGACTGTAAGGCTTGAAACAATAAAATACAAAGAGAACACAGACACTAAACGTATGGCCGTGGTCTGAGAGGACTTTTGTGAACCTGATCCCAAAGGAAAGTGAGACGGAAGGGAAAATGAATGGGACTGCACAGCCGAAGAAACCACCACCAGGACGAACAGGCAGCCAGCTGAACGGAGAAGCACTCTGCAGACAGCACCCCCACAGGCAGTAATTCCACAACACGCACAGAACTCACACAACTCAGTGACAGAAACCCCAACGTGATTAAAAAGTAAGCAGCCCTGGCCAGGTGGCTTGGTGGGTTGGCACACTGTCCCATACACCACAAGGCTCAAGGTATGATCCTGAGTCAGGGCACGTACCCGGGTTGTGGGCTCAATCCCCAGTCAGGGAGCATACGGGAGGCAACCGATCAATGTTTCTCTTTCTCTTTCCCTCTCTCTCTCTCTCTCTCTCTCTCTCTCTCTCTCCCCTCTCCCCCCCTCTGAATTCAATAAATGTATCCTCAAGTGAGGAGGGAGAAAGGAAGGGAGGGAGGGAGGGAGGGAAAAAGGAAGGAAATGGGCAGAGGACCTCAAGACACTTTTCCATGGAAGACATACAGATGGCCAACAGGTACATGAAAAGGTGCTTAATATCACTAATCTATAAGGAAAATACAAAGCAAAACCACAATGAGATGCCACTTCACACCTGCTAGAATGGCTTTTATCAGTAAGGCAAGAAACAAGTGTTGGAGAGGATGTGGGAAAAAAGGAATCCTCACACACAGCTGGCAGGAGTGTAAACTGGTACACACACTGTTGAAAACAGTATGGAGATTCCTCAAAAAATTAAGAATAGAGCTACCATGTGACCCATCAATTCCTCTTCTGGGTGTCTACACAAAAAAAAATGAAAATATTTATTTGTAAAGATATATGCACCCCTGTGTTGCAACATTATTTACAACGCCTAAGACCTGGAAACAACCTAAGTGCCCTTTGATGGATGGATGGATGAAGATGTGGTACACGTATGCGATGGAATATTACTCAGCCATAAATAAGCTGCAACACTGCCATTTACAACATGAAAGGATCTTGAGAGTGTTATGTTAAGTGAAATAAGTCAAGATAAAAGGCTTAGAACTGTATAATTTCACTCATGTGGGATATAAAAGAAAACAAATAAGAAACCTCACAGATACAGAAACAGAAGGGGGGTCCAGCAGAGGGGAAGGAGGTGGAGAAAGAACGAAAAAGGTTAAGGAGTCAAACACACGGCAACGGAAGGAGACCAGACTTGGCGTGGCGAGCACACAACAGAGTGTACACATGGTGTATTGTAAAGTTGTACATCTGCAACTTCTATAACATGATTAGCCAATGCTATCCCAATACACTAAAAAACCCCCACAGAACTCACTATGTGGGTGAATTCTTACCCAGACAGGTTAACAGGCCAAGCCCTACAAGATGGAACAGGACAGAACAGAGCTGGCCTGAGCAAAGGAGAAGCTGAGTCGCTCCAGGTCACGGAACACTGGTGTGAGGCCAGATCTGCATGTGGCACAGGAGTCTCCGCCGACAGGGGCTCAATGAACAGACTCGGCTCTCGGATACACGTAAAAGCCTACACTAATTCTCTTTAAAATACCCAGGATACAAGGAACAGAAGGATGTTATGAAAACACGTGACAACCAAGGCTATATAAAAGGCACAGTGAGAAAGAAGCTGGTTATACAATGAGGAAAATTCAAATGCAACAATGCAGACTACAAGTACGCAGAACAATACAACAATACACATGTAAACCCCGAGAGGGGTCAACAGATGAAGGGGGAACAGTTTTCTTTTTTTAATTCTCACTCAAGGATATGTTTACTGATATTAGAGAGCAAGGGATACAGACATACAGACACATCAACATGAGAGAGAAACATCAATAAGTTGCCTCCTAAAAAAAAAATGCCTCCTATATATGCCCTGGCCACAACCTAGGCATGTGCCCTGACCAGGGATCAAACCCACCTTTTGGTGTGCTAAACAACGCTCCAAACCACTGCACCACCCAGCCAGGGCAGAACAGTTTTTTCAATGAGGATAAAGCAAAAGTAGTTGGATGGGACACTGCAAGATACTGGGGGCACAGTTTGCTCATTTCTTATGTGATGGAAAGTGTTCCAAAGGGCGTGCAGACAGCCGCTCACAGTGGACTGGGCAGCCAGGAAAGGCAGCAGGGGTTGCTCAGAGGTCAGGAGAGTGCAAGGTCCGCTGGAGACACGGGGGTGAGAAGCAAGAATGGCAAGAACTTGGGTTCTAAGTGCCATTCAAGGTAAAGTCCACTGTGTGTCAAAACACAGTCCAGCACTGGGCGGGCAGGGCCTCACCTTCTGGTCCCTCGGGAAGATGGAGCTGCTCAAGGGTCCAAAGCCTCAGGGACAACACCCCCCACCGGCCTCCTGTGGTATGAAAGCCCCTTGCCAACCAAGCTGCTCCCCAAATAAATCTTGTTCTTCTTTGAATTAGAAATTCCATCCCCAAAGAAGTACATGCTTTGTTCACGTATTTTCAAATAGAAATTAACTTTGTTAAAATGAAACTTATAGTATCTTTTAGAAGTTCCCAGAGACTTCCACATTTACCTTCTCCATTGGGAGTTGAAGAGATGCTTTACAATCGGAAAACTCCACAGTAATACTGGGGCCTTGAACTTCAGTCACAATGTAGTGCAGCTTCTGGGATTCCTTCAGCATCTTCCTGTTGCTGCCACCAAATTTGCCGAGCACCCGGTAGGCCACGTGAGAGATGCTGTCAGCAGGGTTGCGCAAAGTGCGCCACAGGGCCTGGAAACCAACACGCCCCCATTAAAACCCTTTCAAGGTCATGCACTCCCACGGTCCACAAGTCAAAATTCAGAAGTTATAACAGACTGTGCAGCAGGTGCTCTTCCTTCCACGCCTGGCCCCCCCAACACCCAAGTGCCTCTTCTTGGGGAAAACCATGTGACTGGTCTTGTGTATACTCCCAGAAAAGTTTTTTGTGTTTACAGAAATGTAAATATAAATACAGACATTCCTCCATGCTCCTGAAATACAAATGGTGGCATACAGTAAATGTTGCAGAGCTTAAAAGCAAGAAAACTAAGCAACAGAGAGTTTAGGCATCTTTACAAAATGCGACTGGGAAGAGCATAGAGGAAAATGTAATTTACTGGTAAATTCTCATCCTGGGAGTAGATGGTGAGTTCTCAGGTTTTTACTTCTATTATTAGGTTCTGTAACTTCAAAACACGACACAGAAATCATGCATTTCAAACCTCACATCAGCAAGGACGGCACAGGGGGAAAACGAGGATCACGCCGCGACCAGACCAGCACTGTGGGGGGCAAATACCGTGCACCTGGTACTGATGATTAGTAAAGGGGATACACACACTCAGCTGTTCAAAAAAACTGTCAATTTTCCCACTTTCCCAGCTAACTAAGCGTATCTTAAAAATTACCAAGCTCACTATTAAAGCATATTTTCTTAAATCACCTTCTGGTACAATGCCTAATATTAATATCTAGCAATAATCAACATAAAACCTTGGTACTTTCCTCTAAAGCAAAAATTTCTCTTCCATTCCTATAGGTCCGAAGAGACTTCTCCTCAAGGACTGTTGAGAGGTGTTGCCCCAGTCCCCTCACCTCCACCCCTCCCCCTGGCCCACCCACTCCTCACATATCTGCTGAACTCCCCAGGGGGCTGGCGTCCCGGTGCCCAAGTGGACTGAACTGGTTGACCAGCTGCAGTGAGACAACTCATGCCACTGTCTAGTGGACGGGCTGGTCGTGTGCCCCCCCAAAGCAGCCTGAGCCCCGTCTCTCCCTAGGGCTGCCTGCCTGACAGGCTGGCAAGAAGCCAGGGAAGCCCTCCCTGCCTCTTCCTCCCACAGGGTGCTCACCCCTTCTTGGCTCAGGGCTTCCAAGGTGCCACCTCCAATCCACTCTGCTCCAAGACCCCTATCCTCTAGGGACTGCTGAGCCTCCACTACATACAGCCAGCAGAATTCTGGCCCCAGCCTAGGGCCACACACTATGTGCTAACATGGCACATGGGTAAGTAACAGACAAACCTCTAACAACTATCAACCACATTATAAATCAGTAACAGCAACAAAACAGGAAGGGAAAATCTGGTACATGACGTTTGAGCTCTCATGAACAAAAAACGTAAAATGTGTGCAGACAGCTACGCCTTCCCTTGGGAATCTGCATCTCTTTACTGGGTAACTCAAGACCTTCTGTGAACAAAGAAGGGACCTATCTCCCCAATGGCCACAACACCTGCCTTTGCACGCCATCAACTCGGTGAGAAGGCGGCAGCTGTGACAGCCTCCAGGAGGGGCAGCACTGCACAGCCGGCATCCACTCGGTACTTACAGTTTTCTTTACGCCTTCTCACAAGCCAGAAGACGCACAAAGTCCCTCACAGCTTCGCCACATCATCCCGCAGACAGTCCACCAATGAGCGTGGAGAGCTCAACAGGGTCGTCATGGCCAGACACTGCCTGCCTGCCTACGTCTTCAGCGAAGACCACACATGTGAGCACCTGGCGCCCTCTGCTGGCGCCGAGGAGAACAAGACTTACCTGCATGAGCTCTGCGCGTACCGGCTGAATGTGGTCGTACAGGAAATCGGGCTGCAGGTTGTCCACACACAACTCCAGCGTCCTCAGGCCTTGGCTGACCAACGTCTGCGAGCCATTGAGAGCAGACACCAGGGGGTCCATGAGCATGGGCAGGTAGGGCAGGAGGGAGCTCAGCCGCACGGGCACAGTGAGGCAAAGCTCCACGAAGAGGTCCTTCATGTGCTGCTTGTGCAGGCCGCTCTGCAGCATGTTCAGCCCTGCGGGGTGGGAGGGGCATGCACAGAGGGGGTCACTGTGCAGGCACCAGCCAGAGTCACTGCACAGCACGACTGCTCTGCCCTGCACACTGGGGACACACTTCACGCCCTCCATGGAAGCCGCTATATTCATTAGCTCAACCTGTTCCATAACTGCCTCATGATCCCTTTGTCTACGCTAGTCATAGCAACAGCAGGTTGCACCTAATTACAAACTAAGTTGTAACTATACTATTGTGCTCTTGCAATAAAACAAACATCACACGTCGACCTTTCAAAAATGTTATACTATTAATAAGCCCAATCTAAAGACACAAGCTTCTGATATGAGATGTTCATCTCAAGTTTGCGATTTACAATCTTACATCCTTTTTCAAGCCTCCAGTAGATCGACTGATATCTACGCTCTAAAATGTAACTATTTTTCTAAGGCTCCCCTTCTGATTTTTATAGAGAGGAACACCTCCTCCTTATAAAGCCGACCTCCCCACTCTGCATGAGGGTAGCCAAGGACGTGCCAAGCTCCTTCCTAACCGGCACAAGGCAGGTGAAGAAAGGCTCTCAGCGCCCTCAGAGACGAGCAGGAAGAGGAGCGTGTATGACAGCAGACCCGACACGAGGCGCCTCACAGGTACTGCAGGTTAACTCAAGCTCAGAGCAGAGCAGCGGACAGAAGGCATCACGTGGTAGGAGCAGGACGGGAAGAGGAGCTAAGTGCCCAGAAAGGGCTCCGCCTGAACTCACGTGGGTGGGAGAGGTGAGCCTGGGGCAGCCGAGGGCGTGCAGAGGGCTCAGGCTGAGGGCTGCCTAGAGATGGGGCCAAAGATCAACAGTGGCGCCTGACTGTGGTTCAGCGCCTTGTCTGGTGGGCCTATGAGCATGTCACAGGCAACATACACAAACACTTCCGAGCTGTTTCCTGGGCATACTACGCTGTAAATAACTTCCCCTGGCCATGGGGCCAGGGGCTCACACACTTAACAACACAAATCCCTGGGACAGCGTTTCCAATCAGTTCACACCCATGAACACCGAATGGACTCAAGATGCCCTTTAGCTCTGTACCTTGAAAGCACTCCTAATTATACAGGAATTATAGGACTATGGTTATGTCAAGTGGCAACTAAATAAAGATATAAATTTATAAATCAGCTTTGTAACTTGTCTTTTCCCTTCTTGTTCTGATTCTTTTTCAAATCTAGGGATTCCTGGTCTCACAAAACCACTAGAAACAAGTTTCTTCCTAGATTTGCTCACCAAATGCTGAAAAACACAACCAAGTCCTAACTGGAGACACGACAACCTTCCAGCTCTCATGCAACTCTGAAGAGAGAGGAGCAGCCTGGGCGTGAACAGGGGGGTCCTTTCTAAGTCCTACTGACTTGAAAGAGTGGAACACTGGGACTGGGCGTGAGCATGCTCTCCCCGCCCCCCCTCCCCCGGGGGAGAACATGCACACAGACACCCACACCATGACCTCCGATGGGTGCAGAAGAGGAACCCCAGCAACCAAAGTAGTCAGACCCAGCATGAACCCGAGGGGCTGCTCTCACCTTGCAGGAGGTTCGGGAGGAGGGGCAGGAACTCCTGGTACAGGAGGTCGTGGCTGCCCCCACCAATGGAGCGGAAGAGGGCCCGCAGCAGCAGGAAGTAGTTGTAGGGCTCTTTGGCAGTCTGCGCGAGCTCCATGGAGCTGTTCACGATCTTGTGCAGGTGGGGCTGCGGCGGGTGAGGGGGACAGGTTAACGAGGAGGGCCCGCACCCCTGGGAGCGACATCGAACGTTCACCGAAATCACTCGGAGACGGAAGGCGATCTGATAAATGTACTCCAAAAGGAAAACCAGACAAGCACTGTCCGACCTACATTCGACTCAAATTCAGTTCTCGCAACATGTATGTTGCTTCCTACCAGTCTGGCTATGGAAGAAGCATTTAATAGGTTCCCATCTGTAGGCTCTGCACCTCTTGTGAATATGGTCACTAAATAACCAAACAAGAGGCAAGAACCCCGTGTCCTATGCAAGTCTAAATGCCACAAACCACCTAAAGAAACTAAACTTCCCTAACAATCAAAAATGTCAAGTTTGGCCCTTGCTGCTATGGCTCACTGAATTGAGTGCTGGCCTACGGATCGAAAGGTCACTGGTTTGACTCCCAGTCAGGGAACATGCCTGGGCTGCATGCTAGAGGCAACCAATGGATACACAAGACCTCTTGTAGATCATCCATGTTTCTCTCGCTTTCTCCCCTCACCCCTCTCTCTCTAAAAATAAATAAATAAAATCTTTTTAAAAAATATGTAAAGTTTGGAACAGCCTCAAAAGACATTTAAGGTAAGATTTTTGGAAGAGTTGGTTGAAAAATAGGTATTTCTTTTAAAAAGCATTATATTAGCTTATAATAATATTAATCAACATTGTAACCCACACTGAGCTTTTACTCTTGTACTTCAAATCCTGGTTTTGACATGCGATAAGTTAAATTTAACATGACACTTTCTTGCAGGTTCACTCAAAGTGAACCAAGAACTGTGAACTGTTGGCATGGTCACTGGTACAATTCTGAACTTGTTCCTATATACGGCATGATGCATTTCCTTTACAAAATAAACCAACTGCATACATGTCCTCTAGACCGAAAGTTCTATGAATTTGTTCTTCAGTATATTCTTAAAAAAATAACCTACTGGGAAGATGCTCAATTTTTATTTACCGCTTTGAGAGAGAGGGGGAAGGTGGGGAGCGGAGAAAGAGAGGGAAACATCAGTTTGTTGTTCCACTCATTTATGCATCCATTGGTTGCTTTTTATACAGTTCCTGACCGGGGATCGAACCTGTAACCTTGGTGTATCGGGACAGTGCTCCAACCAGCTGAGCTACCAACCCTGTTAGGTTTGTTTTTGCTGCTGTGGTTCTGTACAGCTGTGTCTAGTGTGGGCGCAAACTGAATTATGTGAATATATCAAGTCATGGGGATATATGACAATTACATACTTCTTATTTAAAAAAAAAAGTATTTTTCTTTCATATTAACACAAAAGTAATGTTAAGGTTGCTAACAAACACGGGTCTTATTTACAGCTTCAGACTTTCTCTGCAAAATGTCTCTCTTCAGATTCAACTGGTGGCAACATCCAACTTCCTACGGGAGCTCAAGTTTCGCCATGAGTTCACAAGGGAATGTTTACAAGGCTTGTGTTCTGCCATCGGACACTTTTGAGGGTGTGACAGAACCATGAGTGGGCTTCTACCCATTTTCTAGAATCAAACAACTGATGGAATCAAATCACACAGGATTAGTCATTTGTAAAAATGTTGGAATCACACTTCTCCAAGATGATTGTAATTAAGGAACAAAAATGATACAAATTCTTGACTTAAAGGGGAAAAAATGAACAGTCCTCGAATGGAATGTTGATGTATTGCCACAGAGAATATGAACACACAGAGGAAACAAAATTAAAGGGAAATGGCTAATGTATCTCATCAGATAAGAGGAAAGGGAAGACATTTTTTCCTTCTATTTTTTTTTGCATCACTTAATTTTTAAAGCAAGGATGATGTGCTTCTAATTTCACTTTCATAATCCAGAAAAAGACATTGAATTTAAGAAAGAAAAGTAGGCCCTGGCTGTGTAGCTCAGCCTGCTAGAGTGTCATCCTGATACACCATGGTTACAGGTTCAATCCCCAGTCAGGGCAACATACAAGAAGCGACCGGTGAGTGCATAAATAAATGGAACAACAAATCAGTGTTTCTCTCTCCCCCTCCCCTTTCTCTAAAAATCAATAAAAATTAAAATTTGAAAAGGAAAATTACTGGCAGCAATATTAATAACCACCCACCTACCTGTCCTAAGTGTTCTGAAGTTTTCATCTTAAATCACCAGATAAATCAAGCTTTGTTCAGAAACATACGAAATGTTTTTCACACTTGGCCCTTCCTTACTTGTTACAAATATTTTATGAACTCAAAGAGCACTTTACAAATATAAAAAGAGCCATTCTAGTTCTTGTTCAAAAGTGTAAACAAGAATTAAGCAACAATAAACCCTAAAACGAAGCCCTACTTGGATCTACATGAGCTTTACCTTCAGCATTTGTTCATTTTCAGCTGCAAAGAGGGAGACCGAGCCAAAGACCAACTTAAACAGCTTGAGGTACAGGTTGGAGAGCTCCACGTTGGAGCCCATTTCTGGCAGGCGGTCAAGCAGATACTCCACCAGAATTGTAGCAAACAGAGCAGAGGTAGTAGGGTTTGCCAAGAAGGAATTGGCAACGATCTGTCAAAACAAGAAACGAATGTGACAAAAAAGAATTCCTTCCTCAAAGCATCTTTAAGAGAAATAAATTTTCCAAAAATGCAAAACCAAACCTGTCACACAGTCCAAGAAATTATTCACTAAGGGAAAAAATAATGAAAGAGATTTACTGAGCCTTGACTTGAACAGTCCAAGTACTAATCTGGCATTCTATTCTGACCATGAAATACCAAGAACCTAGACCTACCACACACTGGATTTCTACGAACCAAGGAGCCTGTCCAGCCCTGACTGTGGCTCACTGGGTTGGGTGCCCTCCTATAAACTGAAATGTCACCAGTGTGATTCCCCATCACAGCACCTGCCTGGATTGCAGGTCCCCATTTGGGGGTGTTCAAGAGGCAACCCATTGATGTTTCTCTCCCTTTCTCCCTATTCCCCTCCCTCTCTAAAAATAAAGAAGATCTTGAAGAAAAAGGAGGACGAGGAAAAAGAAAAAGAAAGGAACTTTTGTGCAAAGTATCTTGAGAGTTTGAGGAAATATTTTAATATTTCTCTAAATTTGCTTAGTATTTATAGGAAATCCTCAAAATAAACAATACCAAGAATTCAACATATAAACGAAACACGTGAATATAAAAAAGGAGTTTTATACCTGAAGAGCATAATTCTTTGAGATTCTTTCCACCATATAGGGGACTGTAGTTTGAAAGATTTCTTTAAAAGTTAAGGGATTCATCATTGTGAACACGCCAGCGAAGTGTTCCAACACCTCCTTCTCTTCCTTCATCCTAACAGTCTGGCAGTTTGCTACTCGGATGTATGTCTGTCCATTTCCTGCTATCTGGACCTGCCGCAGGAAAAAACACACCCAGCGTGGTTGTTAAAACCGCATGTCTCTGAACACATTCCATCACCTAATCAGACAGCTACATTTTTCAAAGTAAGCACTTGAATTAAGTAATAAATGCCACCCCCTAAAATCTTTCAATTTCTCTATTCTTAGCTTAATTTTAGAAAATGTTTCAAAATATTTTTGGTTAAGTGGTCCAAAAGGAACAAACTACAAATTTGGTAAACTTAAATCTTGTTTTTATTCCACTCCATTTACACCGCCACCCCAAAATACACATGTGGACACTCTAAATAAGTGTCTCACCCTACACACACTGCTGTGCCACAGGCTGAAGCAAACCTGCGGACACGGACACTGCTGGGGTGTCCGCCCTGCGGCCCAACACAAAGTCATAAATTTACCGAAAACACCGCAAGATGTTTTTTGTGGTTACGTGTCACAGCGTGTTTGATGGGGGGCCCAAGACAACCGTCCTTGCAGTGTGGCGCAGAGACGCTGAAAGGCTGGGCACCCCTGCAGTGACCATTCACAAGTAACAGGGCCTCACAACCCACTCGGTTCAGTCCGCAGCGTCTCTAATGCTAAGGAGTAATTTCCACATTCGACAGACTGGTGTGAGGGTGCTTCCCTACCTGATAAATATCCAAAGCCTGCATGGCATATTTGACAAGTTTTATGTAAATCTGAGTTTCTTTGGGCTGTAACTGCTTGTTGGGAATGAACTGAGCTTCTGGAAAAGAGACAGCATAGTAAGTCAATGCAAATAAAACCCACTCTGAAAAACAATGTTTGTCTAAAAAATTCAAGAGGGGAATTACCACCAGGCGCTTTACAGGAAGTGATGCCCCACGTGATGGTCTTGACTCCACAGACCAAGGTTTTCACCAAACTTCGGCAATCTGTGACTTGAAACGTCTGCTTGTCCTCCTTGTCCTTTTCTCCTTGCTTCTCAAAGGGAGGCACAGGGGCTGGGGTCACAGGGGTGGCAGGGGTAGGGGGAGGGGGTGGGGGTGGGGCCGGGGTAGGAACTGGTGCCGGGGAGGGGGCAGGGCCCGGAGCTGCAGGGGCAGCGGGCACCCCAGGCAGAGCTGCTTCCACGGCTCCGAGTTCTGACTGAGGCTTGCACTTCTTAAAAATGGCGGAGAGCTGGTACCGAGCAATGGTGTGGAACTTGAGAACAAAAACCTGCCAGGATGAGAAAGTGGAGGGGAAGACGGAAATCATTCCTCTTCAACATGTCAACCACCCTCTCAGAAGGCAGGGTGAGAATAGCTCTCTGAAACCACCTGCTGCGTATTAAAAAAGAGAGAGTGTCCTGGCCTGGTAGGTTAGAGCATTGACCCAACACTCCAAGGTTGCAGGTTCAACACCTGATCAGGACACATACAAGAATCAACCATTGGCCTGGCCTGGCCTGGTGTGGTTCAGCGAGTTGGGCATCATCCTGCAAACCAAAAGGTTGTTGGTTCCATTTCCTGGGCAGGGCACATGCCTAGGCTGCGGGCCAGGTCCCCGGCTGGAGGCGTGCAAAAGACAGCCAACAGATGTGTCTCCCGCACATCAATGCTTCTCTACCTCTCTTTCTCCCTCCCTTCTCCTCTCTAAAAATAAATAAAAATAAATTTTTTAAATGAGTCAACCAATGAATACATAAGCAGAACAAATTGATGTTTCTCTTTCCCCCTCCTCTAAAAAAAAAATCAATAAAATAAAAAGTAAAATATAGATTAGTCGATTCTTTTAAAATTAGAAGAAAAAAAAAGCCCTGGCTGGTATGGCTCCGTGGATTGAGCATAGGCTTGTGAACCAAAGGGTCACCGGTTCGATCCCTAGTCAAGGCACATGCCTGGGTTGCAGACCAGATCCCCAGTATGGGGCACACTAGAGGCAACCAGCAACCACACACTGATATTTCTCTCCCTCTCTTTCTCCTTCCCCTCTCTCTAAAAATAAATAAATAAAGTCTTAAAAAAAAGAAAAATTATTTTATTTAAAAAAAAATAGTATGCTGTCTTTCCCCTGTTGTGGCTACAGATGCTTCACCACTTCCACTGCCCCCATGAAGAATGTGCTTGGGAGAGCTGGGGGACGGCCAGGCAGAGCCTGGCTGTGACCTAGGACTGCCCGATGGCCCACACGACAGCCCCCTGGCTACAGGAGCCACACGTTATACCCTCCCACATCGCCAGCCGGTCACCGCTCAGCGGAGTGCACAGCTAATTCCACACCTGGCTGCGGGTGTGCCAGGACCACGCCAGGCCCCACACTCAGAGGCCTTCTGTGGTGTCTGCTCTCCCACAGCAGCCCATGAGGCAGACACCGTGTGCATCCCTGGTTAGGGACGTTCAGACCCCGCCCACAAACAGCTAGTTCATGGGAGGCTCAGGGAGCTGAACCAAAATGGGCTGACGCCTGGGACCATGCTTGGCCACCTGGCGGCCCCACAAACTCTCCAGTAAAGGAACAGTGCAAGTTTTTCAGCGTGTGGGGTAGAAGGGTACAGGGCCTCTCCCAAGATGGTACCTCCAGCATCCGCATCAGGACATCTCTCCCGTTGCCGCTCTCCTGTTCACTCTTGGAGCGGATGCAGTCCACCAGGTTCAGCAGGAGCTTGCAGGACATGGTCTGGATACTGCTGGGCAGGGACTCATCATCGATGTTCTTAGCAAAGAGTTGGACAGCGAGGGAGAGGTCGCTGAGCGGCAGGTGCTGCCGCACATGGTGTACCAGGTCGGCCAGCGTGCTGTAGGCAAGGGGCCTGCGGGCAGAGAGCTAGGCTGGTGTGTGTCGCAGGCCCACACCCACAGGCCACCCCTTCCACCACCACCTGCCCAGGGCACCGGCACTGTGACAGCAAGTCTGAGGCACACTTCGCAGGGCTCTGGTTTCCCCAGCTACCAACTGAAGCTCTAACATCAGAGTTTAAATTCTTTACTTTCCAAGTTCGTGCATGTCACAGTAACACAGGCACATGGGCTCATTAACATGAGCAGAGATAATTAGGAGCCCAATCATGCCCTGAATGGGTCTTGTTGCTTAAAGACAAACAGTATGTTAGTTAATACCTTGTATACAGAGTGAGGAAAAGGTAGGTTTACTCCTGTGAGTAGGCAAAACAGCTTATTCTTGTATTATTATTTATTAATTACTGCATTATTTTCCCTAAGAACAACTGTGAAACTACTTTTGCCCACCCATATTGGAGCCACTTTGCAGCGTAACATCTGGGTTATTAAGAGCTTTCACCCCCTGAACAATCGGCCACTGGCCAGACATTGGGCCAGACAGCAGGGAGGCCATAGTGACCCAAGTAAACAGAGGCCCCGCCCTCAGGAAGCTTAATAATGGAAAGGGAAACGCACTAGCAGAGAACAAAGTGTGCACACTGGTCAGTGCTTGGGAGCTGTGAAAAGGGCGCTGGGACAGACAGGTGGGAGACCGCTCTGAAACAGGGAGCCTGGCAAGTCCCTTTCGGGCGGCATCCACACGGAGACCTCAGGACAAAAAGCAGCTGTGGGGCAAAAAGCCAGGGAAATTCCCAGGTGGAGGAGGCAGGAGTGCCCTGAGGGGGAGCTGGCTGGAGGATCTGCAGGCCAGGGCAGGGCCGCAGGTGGGGGGGGGACACGAAGCCACTGGAGGGTTTCCAGTAGGAGTGAGGTGATCCAATGTCCAAATCCAGGCAGGTGCAACCACAGGTTGTAAGTAGGGTCTTACTTACTATTTTACATCTTTTATACAGAAAACAGTAAACCGTCTGCACCACATTCAAAGGGTTCTGCCTATTATTCAGAAGATCCACCATGCCTCCCTTATTTAAGTTAAAAGAATTACTGATGTTGATTCATTTTATGTTGTAAAGATGATCAAATGTAAATTTTTTCCTTGAGAAACAAAAACATGACCACAAATACATTTCTCCTATAAATACCTAAGAAATAAAAACTAGAATACACCAAAGAATTAACCGTGTTATTTGAGCTCCTTGTGTAGGACCAGAAGTTTTTCTCCTTCTCTCTTCTTGGTAGGTTATCAAATATTCTTTTATAATGAAGAGATTCACTTACACAGAAAGCAAAAAACAAAGCTAATGACAGATAGTTTTACCTACAGTTAAAAACAAAAGGACCACTCTGATTTTTCCCTTTAAGCTAAGGCACAAAAAGCAAACTCAGGCATTTCAAGAAAGTCCTGCAGTTCTAAATCCAATGGGAATGAGGGCCCAACAGCCAGTGTTTGAAAGGCTCCCGATACCAAGTGCCAGGAGTCGCTGCCCCTCACACTTAATTAGCCAGATGTCATGAGTTTAATTGCGTACCTGAGAGTCTCCCGAGCAGTATATCCTGAACCGATCAGTATAGATTCATCAAACAGCTTGTCCATGCAAGGAATGAACTCTAGAACACAAATATCCATTGCACATGTCACCAACTGAACAAGTTACACATCGCACAACAGCACTTTCAGAGCAGCCGACCCCATCAAATGGCAATCCAGATGTGAAAGGGGAGAGGAGGAGAGAAGCAGGCACACTGTGTCTTAGTCAAAGACATCGGCTTCACCGGCCACGGAAGCCCTCTGCTGTTGAAGGAGGCAGAGCCACAGTCAGCATCAGAGAATAAGCTGAGGAAAGGCAAGCTTCGGGTCCCACCGCAGAGAACGCACCCCCACCCAGTCCCTCACTGGGGGTGCATTCCATTGCCCTGAGAAAGCTGCTGCCATCCACCCAAACCTGTCTGGACACGGGGGCAGCATCTCCTAAACCCCCCTTAGCTACCACCCTGAAGCCGTCCTCCTTACATATTTGACAGTCAGTCCTTAGGGAGAACTAAGAATGTTTCCGCATGTAAATTACACAGGTCTGGAAATTTTGGTCTTCGAAAAGGCACAGGCCTCAGGGGAGGGGTCCCAAGTCCCTGGAGGAAACTGACCAGAAGCTGGGGGGCTCCTCTGTTCCCTGGCCCTGTAGATGGAACCATCGCCCCCCACCCTCCCCGCGGGCCTGAGGACCTAACAGGACCAGAAAGATCTGGTCTCCACTCAGGGACACTTCTGTATTTCTGAGGATGTGCAGACAGGTGGCAGCCTGCACTTTCTAGGCCTCTATTCCATGTGCCTCTGGGGAAACTCGGGCCGCACACATCAAAGGCCTTCTAGATTCTGGAACAAGCCTGCCATCACAGCCAGCTTCAACGAGCCAAATGAAGTACCCTCTTCCCAGCAAACAGCTTGGGAGGGTCGAAGACAGAAAAGAACTGTGTGCACTGGAGATGCAGCACCACCTCTGGGTGACAGACACAGCGTGGCAGCACAGGGGGACACGCCCACGGCAAGAAGGTCAGAGGCCGCATCCCCGCACTGCCCTCTGTGCGGTGGCCAGAAGGAAGGAGGCACAGGAGGACGGCGGCAGAGCGCGTAAACACGGAGTGCTGGCGGGCTGGCCAGGGGATGCATTCAGGGAGAAGGATAAGAAACACAGCTGTGCAGCACTGTTTCCAGCTCCCCTCCATGAGGGAACACCAGAGTGTAGGAGGAGATGGGTGAGTACTCCGGTAAACCATCAGGGTTTCGCAAACTACTGCTCTTCAGAACTTGGGCAACTGGGCTACCATTTGAAACCATCCGAGATGCCAAGAAGGTAAGGCTACATGAAAAATGTCAGTGGATGTGTAAGTGTGAAATGCGTGCACACATTTTCGTGTTCTGTAACATGGTTAATATTTAACATGATCTTTCAATATTTCTTACAATAAAAACTTGAGAGGTGATGCTGGATTTAACTCCAGGAGTTCCTATGGGCTTCAAAATAAACCATCCTAAAAGCTGAATTCAACAAGTCTAAAAGTACAAAACAATAAACAGTCTGAGCGATCGGCCCCTGGAGAGCAGCATCGCACAGCCTGAAAGAGGGCCTGGCTGTGCGCGCCGGGGAGCAGGAGGAGTCTGCGATCCATCAGTTCTCCAAAAGGCAGAGCCCTCCTGCTGCAAAGCTCCCCAGGCGCACCCCAGACCCGTCCTGCGAGCAAGGCAGGAACACAAATGCCGGTGTGAGGACAATACCCCGGGCGCAGCCCAGTACCTTCGGGAGATCTGAAACGTTCCACTCAAAACGATGCTACTTGGACACCGCTCGGAGGCAAACACACAGCAAAGGCAGACAGCAAGGAAGCCCCCCAAAGGGGGTGACGGCCGCCAGTGCCGAGGGTGAGCAGGGCTGCAGCTCAGGCAGCGAGCGCTCCAGTGCTTGGCCTGGGTGAGGCTTGTACACGTGTGTGTTGCGTGACTTTTGGTGAAATCATACACTTCTGTGCACTTTCCTGTATGTGCTACGTTTCAAAAAATGTTTTTTTAATATCTATTTAGATCTTTAATTACTAATTTAGTGTTTTTTTTAAAAGATTTTATTTATTTATTTAGAGAGGGAAGGGACGGAGAAAGAGAGAGAGAGAGAGACAGAGAAACATCAATGTGCGGTTGCTGGGGGCCGTGGCCTGCAACCCAGGCATGTGCCCTGAATGGGAATCGAACCTGCAACACTTTGGTTCGCAGCCCACGCTCAATCCACTGAGCTATGCCAGCCAGGGCTCAAAAAATGTTTTAAATCTATCTTCCTTCAGCAATATCCACATACAAGAGTCACACCATAATTGTTGTATTTTAATAGCACAAAACTATCTGAGCTGTGGTACTAACTCAAGTGTAAACTCTCAAACTGTACATGTCTTTTCATGTTTAAAAACTGTGTAAGGAAGCTCAATCTCAGTTTTACGTATGCTCTGATTTACAAGCAAATAAAACAATATTGAAAAATTACTGGAGGAAATGAATCATATCACAATGATTAGAATGGAACTTCAACCTAATGATTTGGACATATCAAATATAAAAAGTATTTAAATTTAAATTCAAAAATTGATAGAAAAAGTGTAATTATCAGATCAGCCTAAAAAGCAAGTATCAATCTTGTGCATCAAAACAGAACCAACCTATCACTACACGGCACAGAGAACACAAGCACCGTTTCCTTCTTACATTTAAAGTCAGAGAGCAAATGGCTATTTAGAATTTCAAACGTTACGCGATCAGAAGGCAGAAAAGTACCAAGGGCAAGTCAGAACATAAGTAAGCTACTCGGAGGAAACCATCACGGTAATCATGAGACCATTGAGAGGACAAAGGGAGGACCCTGGTGGCAGGCTCGGAGGCGGAGAGAGGCGGAGGCAGACAGGTGGAGAAAGGAGGTGGAAGGACATACTCATGCCAGCCATAAAGAAAGGACAAGGCAAGCCTGAAATATCTGACCACCAAAGCAAGACTCCCCAAGACAAGGTAACATCAGGCAGAGAAAGGACGCCCAGGCTGCCTTCTGCCACCCAGACACAACTTGTGCTAAGCTCCCGCAGGGAACCCTCAGTGTGGGAACAATGGCTGTCTACCAGTCCCGGCCCCAGGGACGCGGGCAGCGTGCACACCAGGACCCCAGACAAGAGACATACGGTTTCTCAGCTCGGTCGTGAGGATGTGCTTTGCAGCAATCAGAAGCTCCTTCCTGAGGTGTGCAGTCTCTGCCGGACAGTTTGAAAGTAACTGTAACATCCCTTTTACCATTTGCTGAGAGTACTTCGTCACCAGCTCCTTCGAAAATAGGAAAACGAGTTACGCTGATTGGTGTGTATTAAGAAAATCCAAAATCGATAAACTCTTTTGAAAATTCAATAAAACTAAGTTTGGCTCAAAGGACCCCCTGGAAGCAAGAGGCCTGGTAAATGAACATCGCACACAGGGAGTGTTAACTGTGAGCGTGCACACGGCCACACAAGGATGTGAGCTGCACAGATGCAGGCCCTTCAGCATGGCGGCGGGAGAACAGGTGTCTCCCCCGTACTTCTCCGAGTTTTCTCAGCTCTCAACGACGACGAGTGCTGACGACTTGAGCATCAGGGGAGGAGGAATACCGAAAGCTAAGATGAAACAGATACTCCTCACTCAGCCCCCCCATCAAGGCGAGGTCCCAATGACTCCGAAGACACGTTCGGTCAGCTCAGTGAGCTCCAATCACAACCTCCTGTGAGGTGTTGTGGAAAGGTGACTGACCACGGAGTCTTGAGCTCACTGGAAATCTGAGTCGGTGGGACCCAACTCAAACTTCTAGAACCAACTTCAGGGCCTGACAGGGTCTGGGGACGGGAGGAGGAAGTGGACTACAAATGCACAAAGGAAAATTGTGCAGGGTGAAGAAACATTCTATATTTTGATATGTTGCTGGTTACCAACTCTATGCATTTGTCAACTGACCTATGATTCGCCTACAAAAGGGGAACTTTACTGCATGAAAATTTTATCTCAGTACACCTGACTTAAAACAAGGTTGAAGAACTCACCTGGTAAATTCTGATGATATAAGCTAAAAATGACAATGTTTTAATCTGAGCAGCAATAAAGTCAGCATACAACTCCTTGTTGTAGAGCTTATGTTGCCTGAATGAGAAATGAATAAAATTTACATTAGCCTAGGACTACTGAGCCCAGAGGTTCAATTTCTGCACAGACTAGAATGGCACAGCAGCAACGACGAGCACCCCACGCTCTTACGCAGTTCCCAGCAACACAAAGGCTCAGAGGCACACAGTGAACAGCTCTGCAGCCACCCCACAGCGGCCCAAGGACGCGGCCCACAGAGCCCCTTGCCCAGCAGACAGCATCAGGGCACGTATTTGCCCAATGAAGGAGCCCATGCTAGGGCCACTGGGACTGTTCATGCTGATTCGCCCTCAGATCCTACCCTCAAATGACTCAGAGACACATAGGCTACAAGTCAAGAAAGCAAGTAACAAAGGTCTTGGGAGGAATGCTGTCAACTCTAAGAAAAAGCTTCACCGGGAGAATGACTATGGTTCACCTAGTCCATGACTGACAGCAATGGTGGGGGAAACTGAAGGAAATAAAGAGGGTAAAGAACATTCTGGCCTGGCTGGAGTGGCTCACTGGATTGAGTGCTGGCCTGCTAACCAAAGGGTCACTGGTTCGATTCCCAGTCAGGGCACATGCCTGAGTTACGGGCCAGTAGGGAGCTCACAAAAGGCAACCACACACTGATGTTTCCCCCTCTCCCCCCCTTCCCTTCCCCTTTTCTCTAAAAATAAATAAATAAATTCCTTAAAAAAAAAAAAAACAGAACACTCTAGCACTCACATGGAAAGGAACAGCAAGAACAAAGAATGGCTTGAAGGTGAGAAAGGCCTGGAGATCCCACAGAGGGAAGTGAGTACAGTAATGCCTAACGGTAGTCCCAAATGTACAAGATGCCACAAACCAAGGCATTAGCTCATCTTTTCAAATTAGGAAACTATCACTGTCATCATTGAAACGCTCGAAAAGTAAAAAATACATACAGTTTTACCAAAATCTTACCACTTAAAATTTTTCTGGCTTACAAATGACAAGTGTGTGTGTTCTGACCTGGAATGCAGCACCATGACAGGCGGCTGCGTCGCTGTCCAAAGGGGCCTTACCTGGCTTGCGCAGACACCTGGATCGCGATGGTGTTCATGATCAAGGGCACAAACTCAGCGACGACATTGTGGATGTTCAGTTTGTACAGCTACAAGCAAACAACCAGATTTCCATGCTTTTACAGGTTCTGCCACAGCAAAATTACGTGGGGCAGCATAGACACTACAGGGGCCGTCACATCAGCGGGCCCGTGTGGACCCGGCACACCGATGCACCGTCATATGTGAGCTCTGCTGTAAAAGCAGCCGCCAAAGCCCAGGAAACGTACCTGGTACATTAGCACAACGATAATGGGCAGTTCCGCCAACACTTTCAGAGAGAGGGATCCTCTTGGAATAATGGAGTGCTGTAAGAGAGCAATAGGCAGGGGTGCGGTCAGCCCGATGTGCTGCTCAGGCCCTTCCAGAGCCCACCGCTGAGCCTCGACCACTGCAACAAAAGGAGGGGGAACTGCCGGCACACCTTCGTGCCTACCCATGGGGAAAGGGCCACACTGTCCTTAAAGCCAGGTACACAGATTTAATACAGAGGTTTTTATATTTTCCAGTGTAGTCCCCCATAGTAAATAACTCTGGGGCAATTTTTCAAAACTTAGAAATTCACATCATGTGAGAAAAGTTTTAAATTAGTGTCTATTATTTTACTTAAAAGAACAATATCAAAAAGGGCACATTTACCAAGTTTTAGTCAAAGATTCTTAGAAACAGAAAATGGTTACAATAAACATAAGAAAAAATTTAATAGTGTTAATATATAAGAACTCATAAAACAAGCCTGGCTGGTGTGACTCAGTGGATTGAGTATCAGCCTGCCAACCAGAGGGTCGCTGGTTCGATTCCCAGTCAGGGCACATGCATGGGCTGCAAGCCAGGTCCCCAGCAGGAGGCACAAGAGAAGCAACCACACATTGATGTTTCTCTCCCTCTCTTTCTCCCTCCCTTCCCCTCCCTAAAATAAATAAATAAATAAATAAATAAATAATCTTTTTAAAAATGTTTTTAAAAAGTCACTATCTCATATTTTCCTCTGCCAAGTACAAAGATGTGGATAAAAGCAAAGCAAAACGACTGAAGAAACTCACTGTCCTTGTCTCGCTGTCCTCCCGCTCAGGACTGACTTTCACAGCAATCGTTGTGATCATCCCAACCATTTCCGGGGGTGGGACTGTGTTCTCAGGGATCACCTGAGGGTTCTCAAAATAGCGGTTCTACAGAAAAAACAGGAGAAGGCCTTTTTTCCTCGGGTCCAACACAACATTCCTTAATGAGACAGATGTCAATGATATGTGGTGGAAGGAACCCAATACCCTGTGTATTTCTCTGGCTCAATCACACAGTATTTAGGCTCCTCTTTCTCCAACACCATAAAGACAACATTGCAGAGACAACATTTCTCCACCTCCCAACAGAAAACAAATACTTGTCCTGAGTACCTTCTGCTCCTTCCTGGCTGAGAAAAGAGGCAACGCACACCAGCCTACATTACTACCTCAGCGCGGCAAGAAGAACAGATCCCGTCCCTCCGGCAATAGAAACTCGGACTGTGTCCCTACCAAATCACCTCTCCAAAGTGTCTCCCAAGTAGGGATCACAGACGGGACCAGAAGCAAAGAACAGAAGGTATTTTTAACACCCTTAGTTCTCAAGGGAATTTGGACTTCACGGCAAACAAAACAGCTTCTTATGAAAACCTTTGAATGAAACTGCAGGTGACATAACTCAGAATGTAATTAATTTTAAATTTTATATGTAATTAGCAGATTATAATCCTCAAAATACCAAAAAAGTCAACTTTAGCATATGTTCACTTAAAATAATTTTTTAATATTAAAAAAATCTTTAACACACAACAGACTGAGGCGAGATGATTTTTACCGAAACACTGTCTGTCATAAAGAACTTAAAAGCGGGACACCCAGCACAGGGAGACGCACAGTTGAGGTGCACGTACACAACAGAGAATTATGGGGCCACTAAAAGGTATGGCTGCCAGACAGAGAGTCTCAGATGTTCCAAACTGTTAACAGCGACTCCTCCTATTAGAAAGGGTAAGAGGGAGAAGACTCCCCTCTTCAATCCCACACACTTGCACACTCTCAGCATTGCTTGGAAATAAATACCTCTTGGTCAAGACAGGAAAGAGCTGTAATGATACAGAAAAATACAGGAGTATACACCACCTCCCCGAAAGGCTTCATGGCCGTAAGCACAACCATCTTTAGAAAGCACTGAGTAGTAGAAACGGAGGTGGCCCCAGCAGAGGCAGCAGCTCCGGCAGTTCCGTGACCTGTGGGTCCGACTGGAGGAGAGGTGAGGCCGCTGGGCAGGGCGGGCCAAGCCTGGCAGGAGCCCATCGCCCGCGGCCATCCTTATCCCAGGAATATGGGTGGGGAGCAGCCTGGGAATGCTCTCCGCCTCCGTAAGGGGTAGTGTTTCAGTGCTCTGGTGAGAATGGAGCTGCATCTTCCCCATAGCCCTGGGCAGTGTGGTCTTCTGTCCACCGTGACAGAGCTGAATCCGGATTAAAGAAGATGATAAGCCCAGATCTGGCAACCTAGCCTGCTGACACTCGTGTACACTTGCCTGGATACCATAGTCCTAAAGTGAGGACTCAATGCATTCAGCTTCACCTAGGTCCCCCAAACCCACAAGCCCAGCTGTTACCAGCCAACCAGCAGCATTCAAAGACTTTGTTTCCTAATAGGGGACAGATGGCCTTTTACTTTAAAAGATTTACTTCGCTCAGACTTCCAGCAAGATGGAGGAATAGGTGGACGCACCGTACCTCCTCGCACAACCAAGATTAGAACAACAATAATTTACAGACATAATATCACTCAGAACTGGCAGAGGATTTATCTGAATGGAAGTCGGACAGCCAAGAAGTTGAAGTAGACCCGTACATCCAGACTGGTAGGGGACGACGAGCCGGGCGGGCACGGGGCTGGCGCGGGTCGGGGGCACGCGGAGGTCAGGGAAAATTTGGCGCAAAATCGGCGCGACAGCCATTCGGGGCGCAAGAACGCAGCCGTGATCCCTGAGTGCGCAAGCTGCGGCTGGGGGACCCAGTGAGGCAGCAATTGTGGACCAGGGCGGAGCTCGCGGCCCAGGATCCCGAAGAGGTGTCTGAGCCCAGGAGAACGGGACTACCGCCATTGTTCCCGCCCGTCCCCGCTCCTGCCCCAGCCCCCGCCCCCACATATAACGCCACAATCTAGCAACTGGGGTGCCCAGCTCTGGTGAACACCTAAGGCTCCGCCCCCCACCGTAACAAGAGCAACCAGACCGAAAAAAAAAAAAGGGAGACAGGGAAAGACATAGACATGTTTCCAGCAGAACAGATCAGTCCCCCAGGACTCATCCTTTTGAGCGACCAAGAAATAGCCAATCTATCAGATGCACAGTTCAAAACACTGGTGATCAGAAAGCTCACAGAATTGGTTGATTTTGGGCGCAATTTAGATGAAAGGATGGAGGTTACCATAAAAGAGATGCAGGAAGATACGCGGAGGAGAGCCAATAGTGAAAGGAAGGAATCTGAGTCTCAAAACAATACAGTGGACCAGAAGGAAGATAGAATCAACCAAGCAGGAAAGCATGATGAAATAAGAATTCAAAAAATCGAGGAAAAGCTTAAGAACATCCAGGACACCTTTAAACGTTCCAATATCCGAATTATAGGGGTACCAGAATCGGAAGGGGAAAAGCAACAAATTGAGCACGAATTTGAACAAATAAAAGAGAACTTCTCCAATCTGGCAAAGGGAACAGTCTTCCAAGAAATCCAAGAAGCTCAGAGAGCCCCAAAGAAGTTGGACCCAAGAAGAAACACACCAAGGCACATCATAATTACATTAGCCAAGGTAAAAACGAAGGAGAGAATCCTAGAAGCAACAAGAGATAGGACAGTCACCTACAAAGGAGTTCCCATCAGACTGTCAACTGATTTCTCCAAAGAGACCTCACAGGCAAGAAGGGGCTGGAAAGAAATATTCCAAGTCATGAAAGACAAGGACCTACATCCCAGACTGCTCTATCCAGCAAAGCTCTCATTTAGAATGGAAGGGAAGATAAAGTGCTTTTCAGATAAGGTCAAGTTAAAGGACTTCATCATCCCCAAGCCCTTATTTATGAAATGCTCAAGGGACTTATCTAAGAAAAGAAGATAAAGAAAAGACATGTATAGTAAAAGGACAGCAAACTCACAAATATTAACAACCACACCTAAAGCAAAACCAAAAGAAACTAAGTAAACAACTAGAACAGGAACAGAACCACAGAAATGGAGGGCACATGGAGGGCTAGCAGCAGGGGGGGTGGGAGGAAGAGAGGGGGGGAAAAGGTATAGAGAATAAGTAGCATAGAATGTAGGTTGAAAATAGATAGGGGGAGGGCAAGAATAGTACGGGAAATGTAGAAGCTAAAGAACTCACAAGTATGACACATGGACATGAACTAAAGGGGGGGAACGTGGGTGGAAGAGGGGGTACAGGGTGGAGGGGAGAGAAGGGGGGAAATGGGACAACTGTAATAGCATAATCAATAAAATATATTTTAAAAAAAAAAGAAAGCACTGAGTAAAACACAAGACAATCCAAAACTGTCAATGGTTACTTGCAAGTGATAACGTTCTGGATGTACCTTCTGGGTTTTCTGGCAAAATTTCTACAATAAGAATACATTAAATAAAGTATTTATTCTAACCAGTAAAACCAAAAGAATTTTTTTAAATGACTGATTTATGAACCTAGATTCTGATCATCAATAAACATGACCTGTTGTTCTACATTTGGCACCCCATTACTACTTCAACCCAGGTGGTCCAAATTAAATGTAGGTAATGAATTCAACTGATATTAAAACCATACCACTACTTTTGGAAGCTCCTTGTAAATCTGCTTCACAAAATCCAAAAAATGATGAATCTAAAGGAAAAGAAAGACAGTATAAGGAAGTTATTTATAAACAGAAAATGCTTACAATAAATAAGAAAAATGTTAGTCATCTTAGCATACAAGAACTCTTAAACAGAAACATGTCAGACCCAAAATACAAACTGGCAATGAATGTGAACAAAAAAAGATGCCCCAGCTGGTGTGGCTCAGTGGACTGAGCACCGGCCCGTGAACTGAAAGGTGGCTGCTTCGATTCCCAGTCAGGGCACATGCCTGGGTTGTGGGCCAGATTCCCAGCGGGGGGCGCATGAGATGCAGCCACACATTGGTGTTTCCCTTTCTTTCTCCGTCCCTTCCCTTCTGTCTATAAATAAATAAATCTTAAAAAAAAATTTTGTGCCCTGGCTGGCGTAGCTCAGTGGATTGAGTGCAGGCTGCAAACCAAAGCATCACAGGTTCGATTCCCAGTCAGAGCACATGCCTGGGTTGCAGGCCACGGCCCCCAGCAACCGCACATTGATGTCTCTCTCTCTCTCTTTCTCCCTCTCTTCCCTCCCTAAAAATAAATAAATAAAATCTTTTAAAAAATTTTGTTTAAACGTTAACACTTTCAACCTAGTAATCCTAAGTTGACAAACCCAGTCTATGAAGTAATTTGAACTAGAAACAGATATTCAATAATAGTCAAAAAATAGTTTTCTGAAATAACTTTAAATATCTAAAACCAAGAGCACTGGTATCTAAGAATACTATACATCCATTAAAAATTAACTTTATAAAGAATTTTTATTGAAAAATGCTTATATATGTGAAGGGAAACAGTCAGGACATCAGAGGTCACGCAGTGTGACAGTCACTGTGTAGAAAACACTAGATACACATAGGGTGGGGAAAAGAAAAGGAAATCCATATTGTCTTTAAGATGGAAAGAGTTGTATTTCATTGCTATGCTTCCAATTTCCAAATAATCTATAATGGGCATGTACTAAGCATGTCTTCATCACAGAAGACACTATTAATTATTGCTAGCACAGAGTATTTAATATTTACTCCATAGATGCTAAGCACTGTGCTAAGAATTGTAACTTTTATATTTAAATTCTTCAAGCAATCTTTGAGAAAATACTGTGAGTGTCCTCACTTTGCAGAAAAGGCTCCAAAAGGAGCTCCAAAAGGCTCCTGAAAGTTTACCCAGTGTCACACAGCTACTGAGCTGCAGAGCTGATGTTCACACCCAGCTCTGCCTTCAGAACCCACACCTTGGCCCTTGTAAACATGAAGTGACTGGTGCCTCCCGGCCCCTCAGACGTTTCTGAGAGCCGGGAGCATGCAGACAGCCCAGCCAATGCGGTGGGTAACACATATCAGCCGCCGACAATCCAGTTAGATACTCGTGTACACACTCAAAACATAACAGGTAACTGCTAACCCCACACGGGACCTCCCCCAAAGAGGCTGTGTTTTCTGCACTTGCAAGCAGCACGCGCTCTGTCAACACTCCAAGAGAATAAAAACTGTCGCCGGCACACTTTATAAACGCTCGCAAGAAAAACTTACTTCTTGTGTGATAGCTGGCCTGAACTGTTTATGCAGCTCAATAATTATTCTCAGACAAATAAGAACGTTTTCTTCATTTTCCGTCTTAAAAAAGAAAAAGCATTTAAAGAGTTACAATTCTGAAGACTTATTTTAACCTCAGGACTAAAGACTATTTTCTAAGTATTTTTCTGTATACACACACTCCATCAGCCAACTCAGATTTGATTTGTTGAAGATTCCTTGAACCACAGAACACAACTGCCCAAACAGGAAGCTCCTGCGGTCTTCCTGGTGAACCACCTGAAGGGCAGCCCACTGTGAGTTCTCGGCAGTAACACTCGGACAGACAAGGTAACTGGCATTTGTGGCAAGTCACAGCACGAACTAAGGTCTAGAGGTATTGCCAAAAGAATGAGCAATTACTGAGCACCCCCATGTGCTGAACTGAGCTAAACACCCACACTCTCTAAGTGGGGGGTTCCACCCACACTGCACCTACCAGGAGGCTGAGGCTCAAAGACCAGCACCGTGGCTAAGAGGACACAGCTGACACGTGAGAGCCAGGATCTACATCCAACTCTCCCCCCGTCCCAGGTTCACCTTCCCAAGGGGCCCAGAGACACAAGAGAATGCTAAACACATCAATACTAAGAACAGCAAGAAAGTAATTTTAGAAGTTAACTTTACAGGTGTCAGGCGGATTAGCCCCAAGAATCTAAGATTCTTGTGAGCCTCTACTGTTGCCTGACACACACAAAATCAGAATGCACAAAGCCAAAGAACCCTGCACGGAGTGCGTCTGCCACCATGCAAGTCTTTCGGAGATTTCCACCACGCAGAGTCAATTCTTCAGTGACTCGAAAAAAAAAGAACGTGCAAATTAAAAGTAATAACCTTTGAGTAATTTGGTGGGCAAAACAGGGAAAACAGACATTGTGAATCAGAACTTCAATGAAAAGGAAAGAGCTATATAACACTGGATTTTACATTAAGAAAATCATTGAAAGTTTTGAATAGGTCAAAATAACAAGAACTCTCCAAAGGTTACCTCTAAAAAGCGAAACATCACAGACAAAACATTTTTCGTATGAGGACGAAGATGTTCATTGGTTGGTATTCTATGAATTATTTCAAGAACTAGTTTCCGCAGTTGCTGGTGGGAAAAAAAATTAGAAACGTAAATATGAAACCCTTGCAGAAGTTCCAAAGTAACCCTCCTGCTCTCTTCAAGTGTCACGCCGCTGTCTGGGCCCGGCACTGGCGACCCCAACCACGTGGGGGTCCCGCTTAGGAAGGCTCCTGTACACTCTCACTGTAACCCAGAGCATGTACTGCAAATCACCGTGTCCAATACTTCCCCAACAGTGTATCAAACCAATCAAGCACATCGAATTTTTCCTCTTTCACACCTTACCTCAGGCGGACAGGGCATTAATTAGGGTATGAGTGTGGAGTGGATTTACGAGGAAAGAGCAAAACAGCAAGCGAACCTCACTGAGATCTCTGTCTGCAATCTCAGTTTAGCACCTCCAATGTTTTCTCTAATTACCCTAGACCCAAGGACTAATTTCATCATGAGCTACACTGAGCTTTCATGATTCTGTCTATGGAGCTCACAAGTAAAACATAGATCAAATACACACACACACACACCTTGAAATGGTACAACATAAAAACGCTTTATTTAGCCCTAGCCAAGGAGCTCAGTTGGTTAAAGCATCAACCGGATACACCAAGGTTGCGAGTTTGATCCCAGTTGGGGCACATGAAAGAATCAACCAATGGCCCTGGCTGCTGTGGCTCAGTGGATTGAGGCACCAGTCTGTGAATCAAAGGGTCCCTGGTTCAATTCCCAGTCAGGACACATGCCTGGGTTGCAGACCAGGTCCCCTACAGGGGGCACACAAGAGGTAACCACACACTGACGTTTCTTTCCCCCTCTTTCTCTCTCCCTTACTCTCTCTCTAAAAACAAATAAAATCTTTAAAAAGAAAAAAATGATGTGATGGGACTGCTTTAAAAAATCACAAAGAGGAGAGGGTAAAAAGAGCGGGTGGGGCTAGAAGTAAAACAAACTGGCCATGAAATACAAGAATTAAAATGAGTAAGAGCAGAGCTGGGACAACAGGTATGGGGAGAATCACGAGACCACTGCTCCTCCCTTTGTACACTTTCCTGGTCACTTGTAATAAAAAGTGCACCACACACCACCGAGTCAGCAAACGTGAAAAACTAAAACTGTGAAAGAGACGGACGTGACAAAATAAAACCGAGACATTCAAGTGAGCAGGCAAAGGCCTTGGGCACAGTCACTCGTATGTGACAAAACCTCTTCCATTTTTAAGTGGAACCACGGGATTTTTTTAGTTGTTTTAATCCTACCACACGCTAATTTTTTCTCATTGATATTCTTAAACACATTACCTGGGCTGGTTTCTCCTGAAGAAACTGAACTTCTCCATCTTGCAGAAATGTAAGAAATCGAGGGATGATATGTTCCAGGAATGTAGAATATTGAGGCGATGACGTTACATTCTAATTATGCAAAAATAAAAGAAATCCCCATTAAGTCTGTGTACATATTTTCATTTCAAATTTACACAGTATTACAATAACCTAAAAAGAATATAAAACATTTTACCAGAGTCAAGAGTAACTTCTAATACTTTTAGATGCTATGGTGATAACATAGTTTTAAATAAATCAAGATGACCGTTGCCTCTGAAATCCAATCCAAGAGAACTGAATGCTAAAATTCACTGCTGAAACCAGGAATTCGAGCGCCGTGAAAAACGGTGAACTTGGGGCCAGTTCCAGACTGGCTCCACCACCCCAAATGTAAGACCTCTGAGATGTCATTTAGCTTCCAGAGCTGAGTTTCTTTACGAGGGAAACAAAGACCTGAAACAAACTGACACCTTTTTCCAATCTAAAAATGTAATTTATTAATTAGGTCTAGATGAATTAGATTATAATCTAATCTAATCCATTCTCTATCCTAGCACTAATTGTAAAAGGAAAATATGAAATGACACTATACTTTTGAGTAAAATGGCTACTTCTGCAGCTTCTGGACCCCACTTAGGATTATAAACCTCTGCACCACAGCAACCCCACCTGTTAAGGAAAGGGTCCATCCCATCTGCCCTGGTTGGAGGCCCTGTTGGATGAACATCGTCCCGAACACCAAAAGGTAGCAGGTCCCATCGCTGGTCGTGGCACAGGCAGGAAGCCACCCATCGACGTTTCTCTCCCTCACTCTCTCTCTCCCCCACCTCCTTCCTCTCCCTTTAAAATCAATGAACATACCCTCAGGTGAGGATTAAAAATGAAAAGTATATCTCCTGCCTCACGTGATCGTGTAAACGTTACACAAATTGATATAAATAAAGCTTACAATAGCGTGTGCAGTGAACGCTCAACAAGCATTCTGTTAGTGTCCACAGCACACCTGTGTGCTCAACGGATACTGCGCTGCATGCTTTCTGCTCTGTCCCATCGGGCCTCCCCACAGCCCTCAGGTGAATATTCTGCCCATTTCACAGATAAAGAAAGGGTTGAAAACTTGCTGAATGTCAGAATCGATAAGTTCTAGAAGTGGATTCAAATTCAGTGTGACACCCAAGTCCTTTCCTCCTTTTAAAGTCTCACCTGCTTATTTAACAAACAGATGCTAAGCTCCTATCAGGTACTCAGTAGAAATAAAATGAAGACAGTATGCAGTTCATGCCCTCAAGGATGCAGGAGGCAGCAGTGTGCTGGAGAAGACAGGTATCAAAAGAAAAACTAACAATATGACAAAGGAACATCTAACAATGGAACGTAATTTGTGGACAGAACCAATGGCAGAGACCATCTTCCTGAAGAGGTGATGGTTATATGAAAACATGGAAGGCCAGTAGGACTTAACCATGTGAAAAACTGTAAAAAGAAGGTCCTAAGGAAAGCAGATGCAAAGGCATGAAATTACGAGAAAGCGTGAATGTAAAAGGCACTAACAAAACTGAGTCAGAGAAGCCAGAGAGGCGCAGCATCTGGGCAGTGAAATCTGGCGTCTGGAGCACAGACGCTGGTCTGGACTCAAAGCTGTCAATGACACTAAGGCAGTCTGAGAAGAGCAGTCCATAAAAGAACAAACAGACCAGGAGGAGACACCACAGAAGCAGTTCCTCTCAAAGAACTCACACATGGACTTACTCAGATTTACTCTCTCTGAGATCCAGCACCAGGGTAATGGCTTGAAAGACACCAGTGGCATACAGGGAGGAACTGAAGTGTCAGGAATCAAGGTTGGCAGAGGCCACTGTCCATTTCTGAGCCCTCCACCCACAGAGCCAATAGCCAGCACACAAGAACCATCTCTGAGACTCCATCCGCCTGGCTAACACTTTACCCCACCCTGAAGATCCCCAGAGATTCCATCCCACCCAACTTAGGGGCCCACCCAAACTGTTAACATTACTTTTCCATATGAATAGCTAGTCTTGGCTCAAGCTTCACAACTTCCTAAAACCTATGAAACAGGCCCCACACTAGCAGCAGCCAGCCTAGATTCACAGCTTGGCTTTACCTGGGAATCTCCACGACCAGCACAAGCACCAGCCATCTCACACTCCTTTACAGCTCATGCCAGGTGAATCCGGGCAGAACCCAGGTGGGGGCTGACCTTGGCCTGCACCACCCGGGAAACCCCAGATCCTGTGCACCCAGTGGACAACCACAGACCACATCGAAGCACCACCACCCTAACCCCCTCCGTGGAGGGCAGAGGTTGGTGGTCAGTGGTCACAGCCAGTCCTTGCAGCTGACTGGCCTGGGTAAATCCCTCCCATTGACCTGCCAATAGCAACTAAAGCTCAACTGCAAGAGGAGGCAGTGCTCAGCCCACATGGAGGGCACATCTCCAGTACTGAGCTTGGGCGATACGGGAGGTTGTGCCACTCTCCCTAGAGGACACCTACTACATCAGGCCATGCTACCAAGACATGGAGTCAAAGCAACTCTACCTAATACACAGAAACACACACAGGGAGGCTGCCAAAATGAGGAGACCAAGAAACATAGCCCAAATAAAAGAACAGATCAAAAAGAACTAAACGAAATGGAGACAAGCAATCTATTCAGATGCAGAGTTCAAAACACTGGTTATAAAGATGCTCAAGGAACTCAGTGAGGACTTCAGCAGCATAAAAAAGACCCAGTCAGAAATGAAGGATACACTTATTGAAATAAAGAACAACTTACAGGGCAACAACAGTAGAGAGGTTAAAGAATGAGAATCAAATCAATGATTTGTAACATAAAGAAGCAAAAAACAACCAATCAGAACAACAACAAGAAAAATAGGATCCATGCCCTGGTCGGTGTGGCACAGTGGATTGAGTGCCAGCCTACAAACCAGAGGGTCGTGGGTTTGATTCCCAGTCAGGGCACATGCCTGAGTTGTGGGCCAGGTCCCCAGTAGGGGGCACATGAGAGGCAACCACACATTGATGTTTCCCTCCCTCTCTTCCCCTCTCTCTAAAAATAAATAAAATCTTTCTTTTAAAAAGTCCAGAAAAAACAGGGACAGCGTCAGGAGCTCCAGGACAACTTCAGGCATTCCAACACTGGCATCACAAGGGAGCCAGAAGGAGAAGGAAAAGAGCAAGAAACTGGAAATCTGTTTGAAAAAATAATGAAAGAAAACTTCCCTAATTTTGTAAAGGACACAGACATGCAAGTCCAGGAAGCACGGAGGGTCCCAAACAAGATGGATGCAAAGAGGCCCACTCTAATAGACATCATAATTAAAATCCCAAAGGTTAAAAGGTAAAAGGAGAATCTTAAAAGCAGCAAGAGAAAAGCAGTTAATTATCTACAGGGGCATCCCCATAAGACCATCACCTGATTTCTCAAAAAAAACTTTGCAGGCTAGAAGGGACAGGCAAGAAACATTCAAAGTCATGAAAAGGCAAGGACCTACAGCCAAGATCGCTCTACCCAGCAAAGCTATCATTTAGAATCGAAGGGCAGATAAAGAGCTTCCCAGACAAGAAAAAACTCAAGGAGTTCATCATCACCAAATCATTATTATATGCAATGTTAAGGGACTTATTTAAAAAAAAAAAAAGATCAAAACTATGAACAATAAACTAGCAGTACCTACATACCTATCAACAAATGAATCTGAAAAACAAACTAAGCAAACAAGAAGAACAGCCAGAATCATAGGTATGGAGACCGTTTTCATGGCTGCCAGATGCAAGTGGGGTGAGGGGATGAAAGAAGTACAAACAGGCAATTACAGAGTAGCCATAGGGACGTAAAGTACAGCACAGGAAATGGAGTAGCCACAGAATTTACAAGCATGACCCACGGACATGACAACGGTGTGGGGACTCCGTGAAGGGAGCAAATGGGGAAACACTGGGACAACTGTAGTAGCATAAACAATAAAAAATAATTTTAAAAGAGAAAAATATATTTCATGGAAATGTAAACAAGTGAACGCAGGGTAGCAATACTTACTATCAGACAAAATAGACTTTGAAACAAGGACTATAACAAGAGACAAATAAGGACTCAGCAACTCTACTTCTGGGTATTTACCCAATAAAACCCAAAACACTAGATCAAAAAGTTCATTGTAGCATTATTTACAACAGCCAAAATATGGAAGCAATCTGATAAACAAATAAAGAAGTTGTGGTACACATCTGCAATGGAATATTACTTGGCCATAAAAAAGAAGAAATAAAGAAGTCTTACCATCAGCAACAACATGGATGGACCTAGAGGGCATTGTGCTACATGAAATAGGCAGAAACAGAAAGACAAATACTGTATGACTTCACTTATACATGGAATCTAGAAAATAAATTAAACCCACAAACAAAACAAACTCATAGATACAGAGAACATGTCAATGGTTGCCAGATGGGAGTGGGTTGGGAGGACAGGTGAAAAAGGAGACAGGATTAAGATGTGCAAACTGCCAGTTATAAAAGCAGTCACAGGGGCATAGAGTACAGCATAAGGGATACAGTCAATAATACTGTGATAACTGTGACAGACAACAGGTACTAGACTTACTGGGATGATCACTTGGTAAGTATATAAATGCCTAAACACTATGTTGTACGCCTGAAACTAATATAACACTGTATGTCAACTGTAACAGAAAAATAAAGTTATTTTAAAAAACTGCTCATCACCTTTTATCCCCAAAGGTTAAAACTTTACAAAACACTCATATTCAAGGATTTACAGGAGAGGAACGAGCCTCACAGTGAAATATTATCAGGATTATCCAGGAACCAAGCTCACCTGCACAGCAGCCCCTACCAACCAATAATTCCACAGACTTCAAAACATCTGAGTGCCAAGTTTCTCCCATAAAAAGATGCAATAAACAAACTGTCCAATTATCCTGCCAGTATTTTAACTGAGCCCTGAGCTTTTTGATCCACGTGAATTTTTCAGTGACTTCTAACTCAACAGTTTCCTTATTTTCTGTCCTAGAAGATGGCCCATATGATATTTACTTACCCTAAAATCTCATCACTGAGTGGTCAGTGAAGTGAATTTCTAAGACTCTTGAAATCATCAGTACTGTTTTTCAATTTCACTCACTTCATTTAAGTATTTTTTTCTGGGATGGCAGCAATGGCAATTTAAAATCACTTAGTGATTGTCATTCCAGCATTTAATTCTTTCAAGGACTTCATCATCTGAATTTAAGGTGAATATCTATGCCGTACCGGTTTCAAAAGTCACTTTTTGGAAAAGCCCAAGTATCCTGCTTCAGTAACTTTTAATTCTGCTAAAGTAATCAATACATCTGAGACCAAAGCCAGGAACTGACCTGCTAACTGCAGAACACTAAACAGGAGAAAAAGAGATCAGACACTCGACCCAGAGAGCCCCAGGCCCGCACTCAGAGGCCGGCCCAAGTGTGCTTGCTCCAGCAGGTTCAGGCTGCTCCGGGGCTTCAGCCCCTCACACAGCCCTTAGCCCCATCAGGGCGCCAGCTCTCCCCTACAGGTTCTTCCTGTAGATAAAACACGGAATGCAGCCCGGCCAGAAATCTGTTAGTTAACACGTTGTCCTGACAGGCCGAGTTTGCAGGTTCTACCCTCAGTCAGGGCACATACAAGAATCAACCAATAATGCATGAATAAGCGAGACTCAAAAATCGAAGTTTCTCTCTCTCTCAAAAGAATAATTTATTTTAAAAAACTCAGAATGCAGGACTATCTTTTTCTATACCCCACCTCTTTTTTGTTTTTTTGTGTGTTTAACAATTTGCATTAACGGCTCCGGCAAAAGAGAAGCTCTTTAGCTTAATCTCTAAATATCTCAGGATTTTTTTTCCAGCTCAATTTAAGTCAGTAAGTCTTTGAAAACAACTTTTTTTTTTTAAATGGCTGGTGTGGTTCAGTTGATTGAGCGCCCACCTGTGAATCAGAAGGTCACAGGTTCGATTCCCAGGCAGGCACTTGCCTGGGTTGCCTGGGTTACTTTTCACATGTCCCCAGTTGGGGGCATGTGAGAAGTAACCAATCGGTGTATTTCTTGCACACTGTTGTTTCTTACCCTCTCTTTCTCCCTCCCTTCTCCTCTCTCTGAAACCAAATAAATAAAATCTTTTTTTTAAACGAAAATACTGTCCATTACTACAGATACTAAGATATCTGGTTGAATCCCACTAGCATTTATTTAATGTTTACTAATTCAAATGACCATGCCAGAGGCTAGGAAATATTTTATCTAGTGTTCTTAATCATATTGTGAAAGGTTTAGTAATTCCCACATCAAAAATAAGACATGTGACTGACTAATCTGCCTAGGAAACTAAATGGCACCATATTAACTATAAAGTTGACAAAACATGAGAGAACAGTTTTCGGGTGCTGGACAAGAAGCCGTGGAAGACCACGACCTCCGAGAGAAGGGGAACTCACAATCAGAGCCCACGATCACCATGCCTCTCTGCCTAGGTCCGATTTCCGAACCTGGGCTCAGCAGGCTGGGGCCCAAAGAGATTGTGCTGCACACACCACATTCTCTCCTGCAGAGCACACACCAGAGAGCAAAGGTGCAGGCAGAGCCCCAGAGAAAAAGGAGCTGCAGGATGAGGGTGAGTATGGTCTGCCATGTGTCTGTCCTTGAGACCTTGACTGAGGGCTGAGCTACATGTACAGGTAAGGTAGCGTGAGACTACCTGAGGCTTAACAGAGAGTGACAGCTCTGAGGCTAAGAGATGGCTGGAGACACCAGAGTTCTGACAAAATTGAGGGTGCTGGGTCCAACCTAGCCACAGTGCAAAGACCTTAACACCCCACGGCTGAAGAAGGACAATTTCCTAGAGTAAGAACCATTCTAGACTCCTTCCGACACATCCTATCTGAATTTACCCTCTCACCTAACACCTTGGGCTTCCCACAGATCCTCCCTACCATGGCATAAAACCAAGATTAGCCGGCAACTGGAACGCCAACTACAATAAAAATGTCAACACTCAGCCCTGGCTGGCATAACTCAATGGATTGAGCGCGGGCTGCGAACCAAAGTGTCGCAGGTTCCATTCCCAGTCGGGGTACATGCCTGGGTTGCAGGCCATGACCCCCAGCAACCGCACATTGATGTTTCTCTCTCTCCCTCTTTCTCCCTCCCTTCCCTCTCTAGAAAATAAATAAAATCTGAAAAAAAAAAAAAGTCAACACTCTTCAAAGGGAAGTAACAGAATGCAGTCCCTACAGTTCACACACAATGTCCACTACACAATCAAAACCACTAGACATGCAAACAAGCACGACAAAGTGACCCTTGGTCAACAGAAACCAACTTCACAATCCAAATGCTGTGCGTAACGAGCTTTCCAGCAGTCATTACAAATACGTTCAAAGAATAAAAAAGGAAAATATGGTCTTAATAAATATATACAAGAAATTTGCAGAGAAGTGAAATCTATCAAGAACCAAATGGAAATTCTGTAACTGAAACTACAACAGAAATTTTAAAATGCAAAACCCAGGCATATCCCTGACTGGGAATCGAACCAGCAAGCCCTTGGTTCACAGGCCAGCACTCAATCCACTGAGCCACACCAGCCAGGGTTCTCTCCCTCTCTTTCCACCTCCCTTTCCCGGTCTAAAAAGAAAATAAAATCTTAAAAAGAAATACCCATGTGCAAAATACTACTCTGGAATATGATAATGATTTTGTTTCTAAATATAAAGAAATAAATAACTGAATTAAAAAATTAAAATGAAAGATTTTTTTCCTGAAAAGTTGGGCCAAAAATATGGGTGCACATTATACATGGCAAAACACAGTATATACCTAAAAAGTTACATTTAAAAATTAAAAAGTGGCCCTGGTTGGTGTGGCTCAGTGAGTTGAGTGCCAGCCTGAGAACCAAAAGGTCTCCAGTTAGATTCCCAGTCAGGGCACATGCTTGGGTTGTGGATCACAACCAATCAGCAACCAATCGATGTATCTCTCACATCGATGTTTCTCTCCATGTCTTTCTCCCACCCTTCCCCTTTCTTTAAAAGTAAATTGTTTTTTTAATTTAAAAAATGTTAAACAACCCAAACCAAAGCAACTATCAACAGTATGAAAAAGATGGACAACAATGTGTAAAAACTATCAAGTTTCAATTTTAAAATACAATAAATTCCATTAACAGAAATAATACTTTTGGAGTAACTAGTGAAAAGATTGACAGAGAAGCAACAGGAAAGCTTATGAGAGTATTTACTTCAAAATGAAAAGCATAAAATATAATAAAGATCATACCTCAAAATTTTCACTAACTTCTTGCATCATTTTTAACTTGGTTTCATCAGCTGTAAAATGACAAAACAAATCATCAGATAATTGCAATTACATTAAGGATGTTCCTAAAATTACTGGACTGAATATGAGAAGCAATCAGATCTTATCAGTTTGACTGTCATGGCCCCACAGAAGGCACATAACTAGGTCCCTACAGCCAGCCACACACATTCACACTCCCAGACATACGTGTGCATGCACAGACCCAGAGAAACACACATGCATACACATGCACACACGTGCCTCTGGGGCTCCAGCCAGTAATGCTCATCACTTTGCTTCTCCACAAGGCAGGGAAAGAAGAAATCAGGATAAAGTTAATATTCCTATTTGTCTCCATGTGTACAGTCTTTGAACTGAGATGCATGAGTCACATTAATGCATTTCTTAATAACAAAAAAGGATCAACTCACGGGTATTTACATCAGTGAGAGCTGCTACAAACTGAAGGTATTTTTTCATCAGAGTGGTTTGGTCAACCACGGTGGCCCCTTGTGTTGCAACAAATGCCATTTTCCTTTTGATCTAGTTTACTTCTCAAGAGAAAAGTATCAGGTCCATGAGTTCACCCAGCCTATGAAAAGAAATATATAAATTAGCCAATTTATTTTTTTTTTAGATTTTCTTTATTTATTTTTAGAGAGGGGAAGGGAGAAAGAAAGGGAGATGAACATCAATGTGCAGTTTCCTCTCACATGCCCCCTACTGGGGACCTAGCCCACAACCCAGGCATGTGCCCTGACTGGGAATCGAACCAACAACCCTTTGGTTCTCAGGCCAGCACTCAGTCCACTGAGCCTCACCAGCCAGGGCTAAATTAGCCAATTTAGTAAGGACACAAGCTCACAATCTCTACAAAAACCCTACGTAAATGTCTGCATTTATCTAAATATTTTTCCATTAATCCAGAATACACTATTCCCTGTTTTTTTAATTAAAATTTACCTAAATCCACTTTACCTATTAATTTCTAAACATGATTTTTCTAGACAGATATTTTTCTTTCCTTCCACATTTCCTTCTTTCACTAGGCCAGGGGCCAACAATGTTCTTTATATTCTCTCTATAAAAACAAAGATGGATAGTAAATATTTTAGGCTTTGTGACCATGAAGTCTGTTACAACTATTCAGCCAGACACCACATAAATGAACAGTAGTTATGATCCAATACAACTTTACTTCTAGACACTGAAATTTCAACTTCATATAATTCTCATGTGTCACGAAACATTACTTTTGACTTTTTCCCAACCATTTAAAACACGTAGAAACCATTCTTAGTTCACAGGCTGAAAAACAGGTATCAAGCTGCATTGGGTCGGCTGGCTGGGGTCTGGCCAATTCTGCCCTAGGCCACTTGTTCTCCAACTTCAATATGCATTAAATCACCAGGTGCCGGAGATGGATTCCCAAGCATAATCCAGAGACAGTGGTTCAGTGAGCAGCCCAGGAAGCTGCAAATAGTTTGCAGATGGAATACAGTAGGCATTCAAAAAATGCACATTGACTAAATGAATAAATTATCTAAAATAGCATCTCCGTGAGTCACAAACAGGCTGTTGACCACACTCTGAGAAACACCACTTCAGACTGGAAAATAGAGGAAAACTTAGGTTCTATTTTAAAAGACCTCACAAGGGTCTGCAGAAGCTGGGGCAATTGCTTACCCACCCTCCTTGTATCTACCTTACTCTAGGCTGCCTTAACAGGCAGTTTCCTGACTTGATTTTCTTTCTTCAACAGACACACCAATAACTCTTCTGCAGACCTTTTCAGAAGCTTTGCCCTACCGGATACACTGCCTTGCAGCTCACACTTCTGCCCCCAGCGATGGGAACACCCTTAACACCACAAAGCCCCTTCTGGCCACTCTCCCAGAACCCCAAAAGCGCCGCTCCGATGCAAAATGGACACCCAGAGCTGTACCACCCTAGCACACACAGCCCACCACAAGTCCCACTCCTCTGGCTCAAGGAAGGAAAACGCCCGAAAGAGGCCAAAGGAAGGGATTCTGTTCATTCTGCAGGATGATGACCAGACTACAGCTTCCTGTTTCAGGTCACACTCCCTCCTCCAAACGCAGAAGGTCCCATACCCCCATCCCCATTCGGGACACCCAAGACTCTGGGTCATGCATGGCCTCTCCCTAAGAAATTTCTGGTCGACCCCAAACTTCTTAACCGCTTGGACCAACGTTACCAACCGACTCATCAACTCTTCCCTTTCCCGGGGACCCCAGGGGCCTGGCTCCGGTTTCCGTCCCGGAAAGGGTGGGGGTGCCTAAGGTGCTAAATCGTCTCATCCCGCCTATCTGTTGGGGAGTAAGTCGAAGAACCGGGAGGCCCAGGGTCCAGGCCTGGCTTCCATGGAAGTCCTACGTCCGGACCCAGGTGGAGAGGCCCAAGCTCGCGCCGCAGCGCACTCGGGCAAATGGCCCCACCGCCCGCCGCCACCGGACCGTGAGACGGAGCCACCGGGCCAGAGGGGGCGCTGTCCTCGCTCCTACCTTCGCTCCGCACGCTGAGCCAGGCGGGCCAGGTATCTGCGCGGAGGCCAGGAGGGGCCGGCTGAGCAGAGGCCCTCCCAGCAACGGCGCCCAAACCCCACGCTCTACCTTCCCGGGCTGTAACGGCCCTCCGCTTCCCTCCTTTTGTCACCGTCCCCAGACCCCGAGCGCCCGCCTCCCAGGCCGTGCTACGGAAAGCGCCGAGGTCCAATATCCGCGCCGCTCATTTCCCTCCGCCCCCACCCCGGCCTCCCTTGGTGGAAAGGACAACAGCGTAGGTTGCGGCTAGGGCTGGGCCCCGCGAGAGACTGAGGGTACGCGGCACAGGTTGGCTTCCCTCTGCCACCCCACGGAGCCGTCGCGACCCAGAGATCTCCCCAAGCCTGGGCCGCATCACACTCGTGGGAGCCGCCGCACGCGCTTCCCGGGGCCGTTCGCTCCTCTCCCGCATTTACCGGGAATTCGGCGGCCGGCCCCCTGCAGCCCCGACCCGCAACCACCGACAAAGCACAGGACCTCCGCAGAACCGCCGCATGCAATCCCGCCCCCACTTAAAGCAGGGCCGCCGCGGGAGGAATAGGCCCGGGCGCACCGCCCCCAAATGGGTGCGGCCTGCGCTGGAAGCGGGAGGGGCTGTGCGGCACCTGCTAGCCCTCCCGGCCCTTTAAGCCTCGTCCGCGTGGGCGGAGTACCCCGCAGGGATGGAGACGCAGGGAGTTACCTACCACATCTGTTTCCTTGGGCTTCTGCCCTAAGTCTACTTGCCGGAGCCAGACTCCGCGAAGGTGCGGGAGTGACGATCGGCGTCTGCTCCCCGAGTGGGCACTCGATAGCAGGGGTCTAGTTCGGGAAAAGGCCACCCCTGCCCTGAATATTGCAGGCAAGGCGGGGTTTTCTCCTCCCCACCCCCACACACACACTTGCTTGCTCAGGCTCCCTCTTATCCCGAGAGGGGTTGGAGGAAAGGAAGGTCTTTGGGGAGTGGAAGGCAGGAGACAGGCAGATAGCCTGTAAGCAAAGGAAAACCCTGGTGTTCTGCCTGGAGACGGACGACTGGGTCATTTGTTTTGCAGCTGAATCACCCCAAGGCTGTCTCCTCCGACAGATGCCTCGGCCTAGGCCCAGGCAATGAGACGGGGGCCAGTGTGGCAGAACGCCCTGGTGCCTAGATGTGAAGGCTTGGGCTCCACCAAAGACCCTGAAAGAGTGCTCTAGAACGGGAACTTTTCAGGAAATGATCCAACACAAGACACGCGAAAACCCAATACTATCAATAGGCAAGCGAGTGTTGTAGGAACTTTAAGCCACAAAAACGTTGATGGCGAGAGGAATGAAATAGGAGAGGACCTGTGACGCCAAGGGGGGCCGGAAAAAGAAATGGACCAGAAAATGTCAGAGGCGGAGACTGGCGTGAGGGCTGAACCTGATTGGAGCAGGAAAATTGACCTGAGATGCTGTAGAGATTCCTAATACCAGACATCCGGCATTGACTAGCCCCTCCCACCTAGGCAGACCCCCTAGAATGCTCCCGACTGTTCTGAGATACGGAACCCGAGGAAGGAAGGTCCAAAGCTCCAAAGGATCTCAGCGGTCGTTCGCGCCACCTGCCTCGTCCCTTCCACAGGCTGACTGGGACCGGCGGCTGCCCTCACCTACGACTTGTGTTGCTTCCACCAGGGACAGAGGCGGCGACCCCAGCTGACGATGCGCTCCCAGATCACCTCCCAGGGCTTCACAGTCGCAGCCATTTTGGTGGGTTTGGCTGCGTCCCAGGCCTAGCCTTGAAAGCCCAGGACCAACCACCAGCCCTGACAAGTCCCTGTGTCAATGGGGGAGGAAGTGGCCAATTGAGTACCTGATTTTTTTTCCAGGAATCTTAGGTTCTCTTCCGTTTGGGTGTTGCACACTACTATTTCTGCCGCACCTTCTCCACTCCCTACTTAATAAACTCGGATCCACTTGCAATTTTATCAGTTCATGCTCAGTCTCACAAGGTGTCTGGTCTTTGGTTTTAGGTGTAAACGCACTAAACACTGCACAGACCCCTAGAAATGATATGACCTACTGATGCCCAAACTTTCCTGCAGCAAGGGCACTAATAAAGAGCAGAGATTTCCTAGGATGATACTGTTTGGGAGAGGGAAGAGGATTTTCCCAATAATTTTCAAACTTGCAGTAGACAAGCCTTCCTTAAGACTAGGCCTGCCCTGGTCCTGACAGAGGCAAGGGTTGGGTCCTCCCCTGTGCTTCGGCTCCTCACACCCCTCCCACCTCCTGAGAGCACCTAAGACCCCACGAATCTAGACCATCCTGCTGTGCTTGTTGCTGCATTTAACAGAACGGGGAATGGGCTCAGACATCAGTCTGGTGGAGTGGACAGGGCACCGTTCCGGAGCCTGTCAGTGGTTTGTGTGCCTGGTGTCTTGGAGTTAAAGGAAGAAAGGAGGCTGGGGACCTGAGCAAACTCTGCAAGACAGGCCACCTGTCACTTTTGCATTCATGTGCACTGTCAAACAGGTGTTCCTGGTCTGGGGTTGCTGTCAGCTCGGAAGTGCCGATTTGGACCTAGTTCCTTTCATGTGCGGCTCCGTTAATTCCAACACGCTGCAAGCGGCTAGAATGGGGAAAAGGGGGTAAAGAAGACACACCCACTTCTGGATCACCCTAACACAGTCTAGATTTGAAGAGTGCATGACTGGGGTCAGCTACATTGCTTGCCCCCTCTGTGGTCTCTCAGCTTAAGGCAAAGGTAATGTGTACAGAGCAGTACACTGTGGTATCCCTTGCCTCAAGACTCAAGGATATAGATTGATAAGGACTATGGCACAACTAAAGAGGATGGTTACAATTTTTAAAATGTTTTTTAAGGTTTTACTTAGTTTTAATTTTACTTTTAAAGACAGGGGAAGGGAGTGAGAAAGAGAGGGAGAGAAACATCAATGTGTGGTTACCTCACATGGCTCCTACTGGAGACCTGGTCAACAACCCAGGCATATGTCCTGACTGGGAATTGAACCAGCGACCCTTTGGTTTACAGCCCTTGCTCAATCCACTGAGCTACACCAGCCAGGGTTTCAATTTTTTAAATGTTTTCAATGGATTCAGAGAGGAAGGGAGCAAGAAGAACATCATGTTGTTATTCTATTCACTTATGCACTCACTGGTTACTTCCTGTATGTACATTGACCAGATTTTGAAGCAACAACCTTAACGTATCAGGACAAAGCTCTAACCAACTGAACTACCCAGCAAGGCAAAAGTGCCAGGCTCCAAACCACAAGGTCACTGATTAGATTACCAGTCTGGGACTTACCTGGGTTGAGGACCAGGTAGGTCCCTGGTTGGGGGCCTGCAAGAAGCAACAAATCTGTTTCTCTTGCACATTGATGTTTCTCTCCCTCTTCCTCCCTTCTGTCCCCTGTCTCTAAAAATAAATAAAATCCTAAAAATAATTAAAGTTATTTTTAAACAATTATTTTTTAGTTAGTTGACATACAATTTCATGTTTCAGGTGTATAACATAGTGATTATGTAACCGGAAAAGACTGGCGTTCGGGCTGCCTGTCACTACCAAATCCAATAAGCAATGACAGTGATTGAATCTTTTATAGGCACTTTATTCAGATGGCCGGCGATCCAAGAAGATGGCGGGTTCATACCCTAACAAACCATCTCCCTCTTTCTTTCCCAGTCAGATCTTTTATAAGGGGATTGGGGGAGGGCAAACAAGGTGTCAGCTAAAGCCTTTGAAATTCAACAGTTGCCTCCAGGGGGGAAGGGTAGTTAGTCCCTTGCTTCTTCCTGGTACAGACATCTTCAGACTGAGGTAATCTCCAGCCAGTGACCCAGGAGGTCAACTGCTGAATCCCAGGCGCCAGGATGGGCCTTATCTGTAGTTACTGAAACAAAAACTTAACATACACATTACTTGCTAGATTTATGACTATTTACCTTAAGCTAAATTTTCCCAAGTCTTAAACCCCTATCAATTAGACATTTATATACCTTACAAAGTAATACCCCAGTTAGTACCCATCTGACACCATCACACTTAATACAATATCATTGACTATATTCCCTATGCTGTACTTTATATTCCTGGGTAGTCACTATTTTTTAACTGTTACCATTACTGCGTCCCCTAAAAAAGCTATGTTGAATTCAATCATAACACTCAGATTTGACCTTATTTGGAAATAGGGTCTTGACAGAGGTAATCCAATGAAAATGAGGTTAAGGCGGGCCCCAGTCCAACATGACTAGTTTTCCTGATAAAAAAGGGGAAATCGGGACAAAGACAGACAGACGCATATAGAGGACAGGCCATGCGAAGGCGAACTCAGGATTGTAGTGATGCATCTACAGGCCAAGGACCTCAGAGGTGGCCGGGAGACAGAGGAAGCCGAAACGACCTTCCCCTGAGGCCTTTCAAGGGACGTGGCCCTGCTGACACCTGGACTTCCCACCTCCAGGAGAGAAGGGCACTCTGTTGCTCTAAGCCACATGCCACACGTGCTGGACATTGTCACAGCAGTTCTGGGAACTAAATCCGCTGGCAGTGACTCTAGTCTTTTTAGTCACTGTGCAGGTCACAGTATTTTGAAAGAAGCCACATCTGCAATCTCTGCTGCAGGGCAAGGAGGTGTGGTCACCTTTGGATCTTTCTCCCAAACCCACAGGAGGGTGCAGCTGAAGGAGGAGATCCCTGGGCCCTCCACAGGCACAGCGCCCCGGCCAATCCCACAGAAGGGAGCTGGCAGAGGCCTTCTTCACTGGCCTCTCTGCAAGGCTGAGACGAGCCTCCATGGGGCACCCCCACTCTAGCCTCTGCCCCCCCCCCACTTCAAGCCCCTGACCTCTGGGAGCCTTGTGCTTTCACCTGAGTGATGGTGCAGGAGGGTGCACCCAGAGGGCCCCCAAAAGAAGGATTTGTAATGGGGTTCAGAACTCAAGGTGTCCAGGAAATATTATAAAGATACATAGAATGTCCTCACCCTCCACTACAGGTGTGATTTGGGGAAAGGGACACTTGGAGCAGGGCCATTCAGAGCTGTTTTGCATAGCAACTAACTTTTGCAGCTAACCTCTGGCATGGTCATTTAACATATCTATAACCTTTAACTGGTTGCATAGATACGTTAAATAGCTGTGGCCACGCTCTGAGCCAAGGGGATGGAAGGAACTTCCCCTAGTTACAGCGCCTAGGAGGCCACCCCCCTAGTTACAGCACCTGCGTGAAAGCTTGGATCTCTCATGGTTGGCTCCATGACACGGGGCCACCCCTGCGCAGACTCATAATGAAGCCCAGTAAAGCTGGAAGGATATTTAAACCCAAACTCAGCACCCATTAAAGAGAAGCACGCTACTGCAGCCATGTGGGGAGGACCACACACTTTTGGCACAGGGGGACACCCCCCGACCAGGCCATGAGAAAAATCACCAAGCGGCTTTAGCAAAGAATCATCACGCAGCATTAGCTGGGGATCCCAACAACACAGCTGATGGTCCTGGGAACCGAGGGAGGCCTACCAGCCAAGCACAGAATACTGGCAAGAACTTGGACCTGCCTAAGCCATGGACTTCTATTTCTTTCCCTGAGATACGGTACCCCAAACTGGGCAAAGGGGGAAAAAAGACTGTGTGTTTGTGGGTGTTTTAAGGGACTTTGGGATTTTAACAAAGACATTAAACTATTACTCTTAAGGCTGTGTAACTTGAATAAATAACTCCTTTCCTTTTCACCAATCCCTAACATGGAGAACTATAATTCTCTGGCCTAGAGAAAGGCAAACCTAGTACAGAGGGACCCCAGAAGAAATGGGGATCAATTCGGTAGCATTGTGGGACCCTCTTCCCTGGTGGTCAACCAGGGAGGATCATGGGAGACTACATGAGCAGTAAAGCCCACCAAAACTAGCCAGGAAGGATCCGCCCTATAAGAATAAAGTCCCTCCAGCCCATAAGTCAACCTCTGCTTGAAGTTGGCCTGCTCCCATGTTCTCTGCTATAAATTCTGGGTGTTCGGTTCAATTCTTTGTCCCAATCACTAAAAACCTGGTCACCTGTGCCCACCTGTAACAATGGGAACACCAGGATCCCCATCTCACAAGCTGCTTCAAAGATCAGGAGAGGTCAAGGTGGCAACAGCATTCCATGAGAGGGGTGGGTTCTTTCCTCCTAGGGGTGGAGGCAGCAGACCCAGGCAACTGGGGACCCCACTTCCAGCTGGGAGCTCCTGGGTTTCCAAGGGAAGAGCCTCATCTTCTCTCAAGGCCATGAGGCTCAGGAAGCTCTAAGCACAAACTGAGCCCTGACACCATTTGTGGCTTCCAGAGAAATGAGAATGGTAATAAATAAGTGTAAAAAGAGTTAACAACACACCCTTTAAGCCAAGAAAATAATACATCGGGAGGGACAGTCACAACTCTGTGGACTGAGAGGTGGTGTGAGGGGCTGGGCCACAGGGCCAGGAGGGAATGAGGGTGAGAGGACGAGTGTGTTCCCTGCCCAGCCCGGGGCCATGGGGAGAGAGGGAGTGGGCTGTGCAGCAGCTGCTGGAGGCTTCTCCCCCCTCTGCCAGAAGCAGCTGCTCCTCCTCTGCCCTGGGCCTGCCCAAGCTCTGTGGCCGTGCTGGTGGCAGGCCCCCTATCGGGACAGCGGCGTCTGCTTCAGGGACATGAGCACGGAACGCAGGCGGGACACATCTTTGCACTGCTTGCTGCTCTTGGGGTTGAAGTCACACAGCTGGGCCACCTTCTCCCACTCTGTGCCTGGGCTGTCCTTGGATTCCTTCACGAAAGCCTCCTCAGATGCCCTGTGGGAGGAGATGGGACACAGGTCTCAAAGCCTCAGAGCCGACTGCCATTGCCCTGCATCAGTGATGCTCTGCCCCTGCTGAGCGAGGCTGCTTTGCCCCACCTACTCTGGGCTACTTTTGTTAACAGGAGGCAGCCAAGAGGTTGGGCCCCAAATAGGGATTTGGAATGGGGTCCAGAACTCAAGGTGTCCAGGAAATATTAGGATCTCCTCACCCGCCCCCAGGTGTAGGTTGGGGAAGGGACAAATGGAGCGGGGCCATTGAGAGCTGTTTCCTGTAGCAACAGCCTTGCAGCTAACCTCTGGCATGGTCATTTAACATATCTATAACCTTTAACTGGTCATAGATATGTTAAATAGCTGTGGCCATGCTCTGAGCTAGGGGAATGGAAGTAACTTCCCCACCAAGACATAACTGGAGGGCACGTCCCCCAAGTTACAGTGCCTGCGTGGGTGCTTGGAGAAGATTGGCTTCATGACATGGGGCCTCACCTGCCCAGACTCACAATGGCAGCCCAGTAAAGCTGGAAGGATATGAGTGCTGGCAGGTGTAACTGATTGTAGGAGGAGTCGGAAGTCGGGCTGCAGAGGAAGATTGGTGCGGAGATTTAAACCCAGACTCGACAGCCATTGGAGAGAGAGGACCACTCGGTCTTTAGCAGAGTGGGGACTCCCGCAGCCCTGTGAGAATCACCATGCGGCTTTAGCAGAGAACCGCCACTCGGCTTTGGCAGAGTGGTGACCCCCCTCCTTGCAGCCATTGCAGAGATAGGACCACAGACACGTAAGGGAGAACCACATGGCTTTGCCAGAGTGGGGACTCCCTCAGCTTTAGTAGGGGGAAACGCCACCCAGCTTTAGCAGAGGTCCCAGCAACACAGCTGATGGTGCTAGGAACCAAGGGAGGCCTCCTAGCTGCCAAGGATTACTGGGAAGAACCAGGGTCTGCCTGAGCCTCAGACTTCTATTCTTTTCCTGAGATATGGTACCCCAGACTGGGCAAAGGGGGAAGGAAGGACTGCGTGTGTTTGTGGGTGTTTCAAGGGACTTTGGGACTTTGATGAAGACATTAGGTCACTACTTTAAGCCTGTATAGCATTAAATAAACATATCCTTTTCACGAATCTCTGGCATAGACATCTTGCCTCTGGCGGCAGGACATAACGAACCTGGGAGGTTCCTTTTGGGTAATAGTATATCGTCCTTGGCTCACCTTGGACCCCCTGTTGTGCTTTGTAACACCTTGTCTGGAGGTCTCCTCCCCAGCCCTGTACCCTCTGATCTCAGATTCCAGGAGCAGCCTTGGCATCAGGCAAAGCCTAGATTGGTCCTGCCTCAGGGCCTCTGCACTTGTTGCCTCTTGTGGGAATGCTATTCCACCAGACGGACTGCTCACGGCCTGTTGTTTCTCATCATCATCATTCCAGATTGAGCATCTCCTGCTCTGTGGGGTGGCCCCCACACAGCTGATCCTCCAACGTGGTCAGAGGTTGGTGGTGGCAGCCAGTCCTTGCAGCTGATCAACCTTGGGGTAAATTGCTCCCACTGACATGCCAACAGCAATCAAGGCTCAACTACAAGAACTGGATATACACAGCCCACGTTGGTTTGGAGGGGTTTGGCACACCCAAGCACCCTGCCTTGGTGATCAAGGCAGCTGTCCACTGGACCCCACAGAATACCCACTCCACAGCAGCTCTACCTAACACACAGGAAAAACACACAGAGCCCGCCCAACTGAGGAAACAGAGAAATGGCTCCCAAATGAAAAAGAAAAAAAACAAAAACAAAAAAACAACAGAACAAAACTCCAGAGAAAGAACTAAACACAAAGGAGATGAGCGATCTACTAGAGGCAGAGTTCAAAACTGTTCATAAGGGTGCTGCTCAGCGAATTCTGTGAGTGCCTCAGCAGCATAAAAAAGGCCAAGTGAGAAATGAAGAATGCACTAACTGAAATAAAAAATAATTTATAGGGAATCAGCAATAAAGTAGATGAAGCTGACAGTCAAAACAGCAATTTGGAATATAAGGAAACAAAAAATACCCAATCAGAACAGCAAAAATGAAAAAAAAAAAATGGAGACAGTGCAGGAACCCTCTGGGACAACTTTGAGCACTCCAACATTCACATCATGGCCATGCCTCAGGGACAAGAGGGAGAGCAAGACACTGGAAACCTATATGAAAGAATAATGGCAGAAGACGTCCCTAACCTGGTGAAGGAAAGAGACACACAAGTCCAGGAAGCACAGACAGTTACAAATAAGATGAACCCAAAGAGGCCCACTCCAAGACACATAACTAAAATGCAAATAGTTAAAGACAAACAATCTTAAAAGCAATAAAAGAAAGGCAGTTAGTTACCTACAAGGGAGTTCCCATAAGAATGTCGGCCGGATTCTCAACAAAAACTGCAGGCTTGAGGAAATTGGCAAGACATATTCAAAATGATGAAAAGCAGGGCCCTACAATCAAGATTACTGTACCCAGAAAAGCTATTACTTAGAATCAAAGTGAGGCAGGAGACAGCATTGGAAGAATTGAGACTGCAATACTGTCACTGGCCAGCATTTAGTGCCCTGGTTGCCAGGAAATGCCTTTTACCAATTAGGTAGAATGAAGAGTAAACCGAGGCAGGAAGGAGGAAGGAGACAAGTCTCACAAGCTAACTCAGCAGTCCTGAACCTGGTCCGATAATATTGCTGGGTGTTCCAACATCACAAGAAACACTGTATTAGCAAGAAAGAAGGAAAGTCTTTGAAATTCTATGTAACATTTCCACTATCTGGGAAAGAAAGCCTTGAAACTGTGCTTTCATCCCAAGGCCTGAATGTGGGAGAGGGCCCTTGGTGCCCAAAGAAAGAGCCCATAAACCAGCTTTGGTGAATTGCCTACCTCTGGTCACTGTTTTACTAGGTAGTCCCTGATGCTTACAGAAATAGCCCATAAATAACTGTGGAAAGTGCCCCAATTTTAATTAACTGCCTCCTGTCATGTATTTATTTTACAAGATGAACAAATAAGGTCTGGAGCAAGACAAGGATTTGGGCTAACAGTCCCACACACATACCTAAGTTTGGGTAGTCACATTTCCCCCTGGAAAGCTGGCACCACATTTACCCGTTAATCAATATGTAACTTTTTTCCCTCCTATCCCACCAACTATATAAGTCCTGAGAACAAAAGACTCACCCTCTCTCGGGGGCTCAGGGGGCTCTTGGCTCTCGGGCCACAGGGCCTCTGGCCACCTGGCCTCAAGCTGCCCTGGGGCGTGCCATCCTGGTCTTCAGCCACTCTTGAATTTCTCACCCTGCTTTGCCCTGAATGTTGCCTTTCACCCCCTACTCTACCCAGTCCTGTTCTCTTCCATAGGAACAGGCCACTAATAAACTGGTTACATACCACTAGATTTGCTGATACGTAATTCTTTACATGCGTCAGCAAGAAGAACCAGGTCTCTCTCGTCAACAAAAGGACAGATAAAGAGCTTCCCAGACAAGAAAAAGCTAAAGTTCATCACCACCAAACCAGTATTATATAAATGTTAAGGGGTCTTCTTTAAGAAGAATCAAAAATAAGGACAATAAAATGGCAATTAATATATATCAACAAATGAATCTTAAAATAGCAAAAACCAGTCAGAACAGAAACAGACTCATAGAGAATATTCTGACGGTTGCCAGATGGGAGGGGATTTGGTGGGTGAGAGAAAAGGGTGAAGGGGTTAAGAAGTGCCAAGTGGTTGTTACAGAACTGTCCTGGGGATGTAAAGTGCAGCACAGGGGAAAAGTGAATCGGATCTGATGACAATAGATGCTGTCAGACAGGTGCCACATTTATTGGGATAATCACTTAGTAAGTTGTGATATATGTCAAATGTGATCGGAAAATAAAAATGATTAACTTGGAAAAATAAAAATAATAAAGATCTTCAAGGCCAAACTTTCAAAGTCTTCCATATGCTAATACTCACCAGTGGAACAGTAATGGAGATAGAATCAGCCATATCCCCAGCATGTCTGATGGCAGAAGTGTTGTCAGCCCAGGATGACTGTCATCTCTGTGAGGTCACAGCCTTGGGACTGTTCCATCTTTGCTTTCCGTTGGAATCAAACTGATACAGAGAGATCTGATCAGAACACTGGGGAGGAAGAGGGAGGGGCTGTAGGCGGAGTTTGCCCAGGCAATAGTAAACAGTCTAGGACCGGACTGGCTGAGTTGAATGCCTCTACAGTACAAGCAATTATGAGCAAAAAGGTTTGAAATAAAAGAAAGGCTCTAGGGCTCCATGGCTGGCGGGCTTGCTGGCTCTGTCTTCTTTCCCAAGGATGGCTGGATGATCGTGCTGCAGTTGCCTGTGCTTCCCAGCGGATGGTATTTTGAATAGAAAGAAACTCGGGGCATAATCTAGGATCAGGGTGGCCTGGCAGAGGGTGGCGGGGTTACTCTTCTTTGGGTGTTCTAGAGAGGCCAGGCCCTGAGGCAGATTCTACCATTCTCCAAAACTGCATAGCTTTTGTATCTCATGTTGTTTTAGTTTGTAAACTAACCCTATAGAAATGAGATATTTAAATCTAATGGGGGGCCCTGGCTGGAGAGTCTCAGTGGATTGAGTGCCAGCCTGTGAAGCCCAAAGTTGCTGGTTTGATTCCCGGTCAGTGCACATAACCGGGTTGTGGACCAGGTCCCCAGTTGGGGGCGTGTGAAAGGCAACCAATCAATGTATCTCTCACACATTGATGTTTCTCTCCCTCCCTTCCTATCTAAAAATAAAAATAAATAAAATCTTAAAACTAGTCCTGGCTGGCGTGGCTCAGTGGATTGAGTGCCTACTTGCAAACCAAAAGGTCACTGGTTTGATTCCCAGTGTGGGCACATGTTTGGGTTGCTCCCCAGTTCCGGGCGTGTGAGATGCAACACCATTTGATGGCTCTCTCCCTGTCTTTCCCCTCCCTTTCCCTCTCTGTAAAAATAAAATAAATAAAATCTTTAAAAATAAATAAATAAATTATCCCAGAGCAAAAAGAATAAAGAAAAGTGTTCTAATCTTTTAAATTATTTGTTTAAAAAAAATCTTAAAATCAACAGGGGACTGCTAGAAGTCAGGTGTTCAAGCAGTCTCAATTTGTAACAGGGTGCAGCCAAGAGGGGGACCCCAAATAGGGATTTGGAACGGGGTCCAGAACTCAAAGTGTTCAGGAAATACTAGGATCTCCTCACCACCACCACCACCCCGCCCCCACAGGTGTGGATTGGGAGGTGGGACAAATGGAGCAGGGCCATTGAGAGCTGTTTCTCATAGAAACAGCCTTGCAGCTAACCTCTGGCACTGTCATTTAACATATCTATAACCTTTAACTGGTCGCATAGATATGTTAAATAGCTGTGGCCATGCTCTGAGTCAGGGGAATGGAAGTAACTTCCCCACCAAGACATAACTGGAGGGCAGGTCCCCCAAGTTACAGTGCCTGCGTGGGAGCTTGGAGATTGGAGATTGGCTCCATGACATGGGGCCACACCTGCCCAGACTCACAATGGCAGCCCAGTAAAGTTGGAAGGATATGAGAGGGTTAGCAAGTATAGCCGATGGTGAGAGGAGTCGGAAATGGGGCTGCAGAGGAAAATTGGTGCGGAGATTTAAACCCAGACACAGCAGCCCTTGGAGGGAGAACCACGCTGTTTTGGCTGAGTGGGGACTCCCTCGGCCCTGGGAGAGCCACACGGCTTGGCCAGAGTGGGGACCCCCACAGCTTTAGAAGGGGGAACCACCACCGGGTTTTAGCAGAGGTCCCAGCAACACAGCTGATGGTGCCAGGAACCGAGGGAGGCCTACCAGCCGAGACGGATTACTGAGAACTGGGGGCTACCTGAGCCACGGACTTCTATTTCTTTTCCTGAGATACAGTACCCCAGACTGGGCAAAGGGGGAAGGAAGGACTGTGTGTTTGTGGGTGTTTTAAGGGACTTTGGGATTTTGATGAAGACATTAGGTCACTACTTTAAGTTTGTATAGCATTAAATAAACATTTCCTTTCTTTTTCACAAATCTCTAGCATAGAGAGGTGCCTCCTCTGGCGGCAGACATAACGAACCTGGGGGATTCCTTTTGGGTAATAGTATATTGTCCCAGGCCCCCCTTGTTGTTCTATAACAAATTGATAGGCTTCAGTGACTAATGCATGTGGAAAGGTGTTATTAACACCAAAGGTAAAACCATGAAGGTTCTGAATAAATACTTCTTTTCTTTATCACCAAACCTTTGCCTCTGAAATTTTGCCTAGCAGGGGTGTCCAACCTTTTGGCATCTCTGGGCCACTTTGGAAGAAGAGTTGTCTCAGGCCACACATTAAATACACAAACACAAAAACTGATGAGCAAAAGAAAGTTTTAAGTAAATTTACAATTTTGTTTTGGGCGGCATTCATGGCCATCCTGGGCTGCACACCGTGAGCGCTGGTTGGACACCCCTGGTAGAGGGTGGCATCTGGCAGCAGGGCCACACTTTCCGTTCAGTAACAAAACTAAACCAGCCTGTGCTGATGATGTGGATCCAACTACAAGAATGAGAGGGAATGAAGTCGGTTAATCACAGCCTCCAGTTCCTCTGCAAAGAGGTGCCAATGAGAACCTCACAAGCCCCACCCTAACTGGTATGGCTCAGTGAATTGCACACCAACCTGGGAACCGAAAGGCTGCAGGTTTGATTCCCAGTTAAAGTACAGATCTGGGGTGCAGGCCAGGTCCCCAGTTGGAGGTGTGTGAGAGGTAAATGATCAATGTCCCTCTCCCTCTTTCTCCTTCCCTCCCCCCTCTCTTTAAAAAATTCTATCAAGAGGAACAACAAATTGATGTTTCTCTCCTTCCCCATTCCTCTCTTTAAAATAAAAAATTTATATATATACATATTTTAAAGATTTTATTTATTTTAGAGAGAGGGGAAGGGAAGGAGAAAGAGAGGGAGAGAAATATCAATGTGCGGTTGCCTCTCGCATGCCCCCTACTGGGGACCTGGCCTACAACCCAGGCATGTGCCCTGACTAGGAATCAAACTGGCAACCCTTTGGTTTGCAGCCCATGCTCAATCCACTGAGCTATACCAGCCAGGGCTGTATATGTGATTCTTATGAGAATCCCTGAGATACACTAAAGACAGAAAGTCGAGGGATTCTACATTGGATGTGTGGCCATCCAAACCCTTTTATGTTCAGGAGGGCAACTAAAAATCTCAGACAGATGAGAGGAAGGATGTACGAAGAGTTCCACAGTACTACTGCTTTCATGTCAAATTTACTCCCTTCCATTTCAATGTTCAGTCTCTATAGCCTTAATAGGCATGAAATTGATTTGTCACTGGGAAGATTAAATGAAACGGTGGAATCTCCAAAAACCTGTTTATTCTCAAATTCTTCAGAAGCTGAAATGCATGCCTAAGATTTAATGGTTTATTTTTCTATCCTCTTAGGGTCCTGGACATTTTGCGGGGGTGGGGGCTGGACACCAGAAAGTTTATTTGTGTGTTTTTTTTAATTTACTTAATACTTATTGTATTTTTTTTTTCATTACCATTTAGGGGACCTGGACATTTCTGACCTCCCTTCACACTCTTGAGTTTAGTCAGTACAGTTAAAATGCCCCACCTGGGGACACAGTCCCTGGACTGTGAGCCCCGAACTAGCTCACCTCTTCCCTCTGAACTTTGGGTCTCTACCTATAAAGGGAAGACATATGAGGACCCATTCCAGCTCTGACTGTACAGAATGGAGACCTACAGAAGTGTGGCCAGCACCTGCCATTTAGCGCATAGTGTTTCCGCATGAGCTCCTGAGGCCCATCCTCTGCATCCACCTCCACGGCCTTCACCTGCAGAGGACAGAGACTGGCAGACAAAGAAAAGATCCTGCATGCAGGAAAATTCTAGAGGCTGCTGACTTGCCCTACACAACCACAGGATCCCTAAGGATCCACATACAAGGTCAAGCAGGAATAGGTGACAAAGAGAACCAGTGCCCTGGAGGCTTCACGGTTCTCAAGAGATCCAAGCAAGCACTTCTTTCATGCCTATTTATGAAACTGGCATAATACCCCTTGCTTGCCTCACTGCAAATGAAACAATGCACCTTGAAAGTGCTTTATAATTTACAATGAGGGAGAGACTTCAGATACTTTCTCTGTAAGGAGGAACAACCTGATGGAGCTTGGCTACAGCTTCACATTTGTTCTAGAAACAGTATTGTCATTTCCCTCTAGCGTGAAATATAAAAAGAAACTCACCTAAAGGCAATGGGACAAGTTCAATCACCAAACCCACTTAGTAGGTTAACCATTTATTTACTTAATTGATTTTAGAGAGAGGGAGAGAGAGAGAAACACTGATTTGTTGTTCCACTCGTTGATGCATTCATTGGTTGATTCTTGTATGTGCCCTGACCACGGATCGAACCCGCAACCACAGCATATGGTGTTGTCACTCTAAACAACTGAGTTTTCTGGACAAGATTATTTATTAAGCACTACTTACATCCTAAGCACCACTGGGGATTTAGTAGTGAACAAAACTGAAGTCCTTATCCCCAAGGAGATTATGTTCAGGAAAAGAGACACAGACAATAAGCAGGTAAATAAATATATAGTATACTATCAAGTATTTACAAGTGCTTTTGAATTTACAGATTCATCAAGTATTTACAAGTGCATTTGAATTTACAAATTCAAATAAAACCGGGAAGAATTAACTGGGAGGAAAAGGCTATTTTTGAAAGTGTTGTCAGAAAAAGGCTCATTCTGGAGAAACTAGCCCCAGAAAAGTTAAGACCAGGGACGATTAGATGATTGGAGAGAGGTATAAGTTAAGATTCCAAACTGTGGGGAGTCTTTTTTTTTTTAAAGATTTTATTTATTTATTTTTAGAGAGGGAAGGGAGGGAGCTATAGAGATAGAGATAGAGAGATAGAGAGAAACATCAATGTGTGGTTGCTGGGGGTTCTGGCCTGCAACCCAAGAATGTACCCTGGCTGGGAATTGAACCTGGGACACTTTGGTTCCCAGCCCGCGCTCAATCCACTGAGCTACGCCAGCCAGGGCTTGGGAGTCTTTTATTAGGAACGGTAAGGACAGATAAAGATAAATTCTGGAAAATACCATTAAAATGACAAGGGGCCCAAACAGGTTAATTTCAGGGGGAAAAAAATGGTGGATAGGTGGACTTTAACCAATGTGCAATTTGTGCTGAGGAGGAAGTATGAGGGAAGTCTAAAAAAGACCCTCAACCAGGGCAACCGCACATTGATGTTTCTCTCCCTTTCTTTCTCCCTCCCTTCCACTCTCTCTAAAAGTAAATAAATAAAATATTTATAAGTAAATAAATAGATAAATAAAAAGGACCCTCAACCAGTCAGTGGAGGCTGACAGAGTTGGCTGTGTGAAATCGCGTACCTAAGAATGGTGTGAGAAACTTGGAACCGGGATCAAGTACTGAAACCGGACTAAGTACCGCGGGGGGAGGTGGGGCAAAGGGCAGGGCAAGAGCCGAGACCCTGGCCAGTCAGTACTTTTTTCTCACAGTGGGGTACGCCTTGTTGGAATCCACAGCCAACTTCATCTCCGCCAGGTTCTGCCACACAGGTCTGCCGTGGTCCCACGCATGTCGGATGTGACATCTACGGACAAAAAGAGGGAGACCGTGGAACTGTCAATTCACTGGCCGTTCAGGCCAGACCACCTGCCTCCTGAAACCCGGCTGCCTCACCACTCGATCCGTGGCGCTGCCTTCAGTCACGCTTTCCGGTTAAGACGCTTCCGGTTAACACCGTAAGCGAATTTCTGCCTCTGGGCCTCCCCCCCGGCCTTGGGCTTCGCGCCGACCACCGCACCAGCAAATCAGTACTTCCAATCTTCACTTTCAGCACCTGGTGGGGCGGACTCCACCCTCGGGACGCGTATGGTTGTCGGGCATTTTGGGAACTGTAGTCCATCCCCTACCGACACAATGCTGAGCACTATGACTCCCAGAATGCCGTGGGCGTCTGCGCCTGCGTACAAAGCTCAGCATATTTTCCTGCCCCCTTTCATGACTTCAGCAGGAGGCGGAGTTTACGATACCCATTTTCTCCGGCTCCCTGTTGACCCAGACATGGCGACTCCTGGCCCTGTGACTCCAAAAGTACCTTTTGAACCATCGCAGCCCCCGGTCATTGAGGGCTTTAGCCCCAGTGTCTACAGCAATCAGGAAAGCTTCAAGGAAAAGTTCTTTCGCAAGACTCGCGAGAATCCCATGGTACCCATAGGTAAGCAGGTTCTGAAGGAACTTTAGATGGAGAGGACAGTGCTTTCGGGGGGGAAGCAAAATAGGAAAGGACTGGGGAGCCGGGTGGGTCCGGAATGAGATCGGACCAGACTTGTGGCGAAGGGGCCGGGCGGTGAGAGGTGAACCTGATTGGAGCAGGAGTGGGATGGGGCGGACTCTGTAACTCCCAGAGCCCTGGGGGATCAACTCCTCCTACCTTTTCCTCCAGCTCCACGCACATGCAACCTAACGACACCTGCTCCTGTACTGAGATCTCGACCCATGAGAAAGAAAGCCCAAAGTGGGGAGGGGGCTCTGGGGATGGACCTGCCACTCCGCGCTTGCTTTGTATCCCTCCTCAGGCTGCCTGGGCACGGTGACCGCACTCGCCTATGGCCTCTACTGCTTCCACCGGGGTCAGAGCCATCGCTCCCAGCTCATGATGCGCACCCGGATCGCCGCCCAGGGCTTCACGATCGCAGCCATCTTGGTGGGTTTGGCTGCATCCGCTCTTAAATCTCGACCCTGAACCCGCGGCCTGGCCTTGAAAGCTCCTTGGAGTTCATTCCCAGGCCCAGGACCAACCACCAGTCCTTCCACCGGACTTGTTTCCTGACAAGCCCTTGTGTCAATGGGGGAGGAAGTGGCCAATTGAATATATGATTCCCCCACCACCCCGCCAGGAATCAGGTTCTCTTCCGTTTGGGTGTTGCACACTACTATTTCTGCCGCACCTTCTCCACTCCCTACTTAATAAACTCGGATCCACTTGCAATTTTATCAGTTCATGCTCAGTCTCACTCACAAGGTGTCTGGTCTTTGGTTTTAGGTGTAAACGCACTAAACACTGCACAGACCCCTAGAAATGATATGACCTACTGATGCCCAAACTTTCCTGCAGCAAGGGCACTCATAAAGAGCAGAGATTCCCTAGGATGATACTGTTTGGGAGAGGGAAGAGGATCTTTCCAATAATTTCCAAACTTGCAGTAGACAAGCCTTCCTTAAGACTAGGCCTGCCCTGGTCCTGACAGAGGCAAGGGTTGGGTCCTCCCCTGTGCTTCGGCTCCTCACACCCCTCCCACCTCCTGAGAGCACCTAAGACCCCACGAATCTAGACCATCCTGCTGTGCTTGTTGCTGCATTTAACAGAACGGGGAATGGGCTCAGACATCAGTCTGGTGGAGTGGACAGGGCACCGTTCCGGAGCCTGTCAGTGGTTTGTGTGCCTGGTGCCTGGAGGTAAAAGAAGAAAGGAGGCTGGGGACCTGAGCAAACTCTGCAAGACAGGCCACCTGTCACTTTTGCATTCATGTGCACTGTCAAACAGGTGTTCCTGGTCTGGGGTTGCTGTCAGCTCGGAAGTGCCGATTTGGACCTAGTTCCTTTCATGTGCGGCTCCATTAATTCCAACACGGGCTGCATGTGGCCAGAATGGGAAAAAGGGGGTAAAGAAGACACACCCACTTCTGGATCACCCTAACACAGTCTAGATTTGAAGAGTGCATGACTGGGGTCAGCTACATTGCCTGCCCCCCCTGTGATCTCTCAGCTTAAGGCAAAAGTAATGTGTGCAGAGCAGTGCACTGTGGAGTCTTTTGGCCTCAAGATTCAAGAAATGGGCCCTGGCTGGTGTGGCTCAGTGGATTGAGCACCAGACTGCAAACCAAAGGGTCACCGGTTCAATTCCCAGTCAGGGCATGTACCTGGGTTGCAGGCCAGGTCCCCAGTAGGGGGGGTGTGAGGCAACCACACATTGATGTTTCTTTCCCTCTTTTTCTCCCTTCCCCTCTCTGGAAATAAATAAATAAAATATTTTATAAAATTTTTAAAACGATTCAAGAAATTGATATGGATTGGTGAAGACTAGGGCACTTCTAAGGGGTATGGTCACTTTTTTTAAACTGTAGACATTGTGTCATCCCTCAGAAAAGATACACTTAAATCCTAACCCCAGTACCTAAGATCTGACCTTATTTGGAAATAGGGTTTTTACAGAGGTAATCCAGTGAAAATGAGGTTAAGGTGGCCCCAACCCAACATGACTAGTTTTCCTGATAAAAGAGGGGGAATCTGGACAAAGACACAGATGCACATAGAGGACAGGCCATGCGAAGGCGAACTCAGGATTGTAGTGATGCACCTACAGCCAAGGACCTCAGAGTCGGGAGACAGAGGAAGCCGAAACGACCCTCCCCTGGGGCCTTCCAAGGGACATGGCCCTGCTGACACCTGGACTTCCCACCTCCAGGAGAAAAGGGCACTCTTGCTCTAAGCCACATGCCACACGTGCCAGACATTGTCACAGCAGTTCTGGGAACTAAATCCGCTGGCAGTGACTCTAGTCTTTTTAGTCACTGTGCAGGTCACAGTATTTTGAAAGAAGCCACATCTGCAATCTCTGCTGCAGGGCAAGAAGGTGTGGGCACCTTTGGATCTTTCTCCCAAACCCTCAGGAGGGTGCAGCTGAAGGAGGAGAGCCCTGGGCCCTTCACTGGCCTCTCTGCCAGGCTGAGACGAGCCTCCACGGGGCCACTCTGGCCTCTGCCCCCCACACTTCAAGCCCCTGACCTTCTGGGAGCCTTGTGCTTTCACCTGCGTGATGGGAACACCAGGATCCCCATCTCACAAGCTGCTTCAAAGATCAGGAGAGGTCAAGGTGGCAACAGCATTCCATGAGAGGGGTGGGTTCTTTCCTCCTAGGGGTGGAGGCAGCAGACCCAGGCAACTGGGGACCCCACTTCCAGCTGGGAGCTCCTGGGTTTCCAAGGGAAGAGCCTCATCTTCTCTCAAGGCCATGAGGCTCAGGAAGCTCTAAGCACAAACTGAGCCCTGACACCATTTGTGGCTTCCAGAGAAATGAGAATGGTAATAAATAAGTGTAAAAAGAGTTAACAACACACCCTTTAAGCCAAGAAAATAATACATCGGGAGGGACAGTCACAACTCTGTGGACTGAGAGGTGGTGTGAGGGGCTGGGCCACAGGGCCAGGAGGGAATGAGGGTGAGAGGACGAGTGTGTTCCCTGCCCAGCCCGGGGCCATGGGGAGAGAGGGAGTGGGCTGTGCAGCAGCTGCTGGAGGCTTCTCCCCCCTCTGCCAGAAGCAGCTGCTCCTCCTCTGCCCTGGGCCTGCCCAAGCTCTGTGGCCGTGCTGGTGGCAGGCCCCTAGCGGGACAGCGGCGTCTGCTTCAGGGACATGAGCACGGAACGCAGGCGGGACACATCTTTGCACTGCTTGCTGCTCTTGGGGTTGAAGTCACACAGCTGGGCCACCTTCTCCCACTCTGTGCCTGGGCTGTCCTCCTTGGATTCCTTCACGAAAGCCTCCTCAGATGCCCTGTGGGAGGAGATGGGACACAGGTCTCAGAGCCTCAGAGCCGACTGCCATTGCCCTGCATCAGTGATGCTCTGCCCCTGCTGAGCGAGGCTGCTTTGCCCCACCTACTCTGGGCTACTTTGTGTGGAGGTCTCCCCAGTCCTGTGCCCTCTGACCTCCGGCCCCAGGAGCAGCCTTGACATCAGGTGAATCCTAGGTTGGTCCTGCCTCAGGGCCTCTGCACTTGTCACCTTTTGTGGGAATGCTGTTCCCCCAGACCGACTTCTCATGGCTGCTTGCTTCTCATTCAGGGCCGAGTGCAGGCCTCTCCTCCTTAGAGAGGTCTTCCCTTACCACCCCAGTTAAAGTGCCCTCTTGTCCCCCACCCCTGCCACAGCCTAAGCACTCTCAGGTTATTGCCTCCCCATCATGAACTTCCTGACCCGGAGCTCCTGGCATCTAATCGTCCATGCAGGAACTGAAGTGGTGTCTTGGCCGTTTTCAATGTTTCCATTAACGTGGCAGGGACAGGACACTGATTGACCGCAAACAAACTGAAGTACCTAGTTCGGCATTGCTCATTGTCCTCTCACCCTCTAAGTATTCTCCAGGAGAGGGTTGTGGTCAAACACTCATAGAAAGCTCAGTTAAACAGGATCCCCAAAGCCTGACTTTCAGAGCCTTCCCCACGCTAGTGTGCATGGGTGGAGTGGTGATGCAGAGAGAGAGTCCATCCATCCCAAGCATGGCTGCTGGCGGAGCACTTTTTACCCCAGAACAGCCCATCTATGGAGCCGAGGCATGGGGACTGCTCCATTCATTTAAGCCTTTGCTTTTGGTTGGAATTAAATTACTGACAGCTGATAACTTCTTCATTAGAAGTTCCAGCTGACAGGTATAGAAGCCACAAATGAAGGAACAGTAGAAAGATAGTATTGTAAATACAATTTCATAGGCAAAACATAAAAGTGGCTGTTACTAAGAGAAAGACAATAAAGGATTCTTAGGTGGGGAGTGCTGGGGCTGTGTCTTGTTTGCCCATCAAGGGTCCCTGGAAATCCCGTCCATCCGTGGCAGCCCACTCTGCATCTCAGGCATGACCAGGCAGTGGTGGGTGGCCCATGTGACCTCTGGCCCGTTACCGGTGACCTGGCCCCTCCACAGTGATCTTGCTCATTACCACCTGTCGAGTGAGGATCAGAGTGTCCACCTTGGAGTGGTCTGAGAACCTAAGGGGGTGGTGGGTGTGTGCAAGCTCGGGAAGAGGGGGGCTGCTGTGCAGAGTGGGACGTGCAGGGGCTGAAGGAGGCTTTCCTAGCTGTCCTGGGTCAAGAGGCTCCTGCTAACCTTGCAGCTCAATGTGCGGTGGGTGGCCCTGCCACATCTGCACCACCAGGGATCTTGCTGGCAACCCAGAATCCTGGCCTCAGCTCAGTCCTACTGCATCAGAACCCTCATTTTGAAAAGCTCCTCTGGTGATTCCCAAGCACAGGAAAGTCTGGGACATGCTGGTCTGTGCTCTCCCTCTTCAAGACTCTCTTGCGTGCTTCTTGGGCCATTTCCTGGGGCACAACAGGAGCACTGACCACCCCCTGTAGCCCCAATGCTCCTCTGCCATCCCCACTTTCTTGCTTGAAACCTTGTGGCTCCCTGCTGCCTTCAGGGTCAGCTACTTGGCCTGTCTTGACAGGCGGTTTTGCAGCCAGCCTGTCCCCACAGCCTGCAGCCACAGGCCACTAGGTGTCACCTATCACATCACCTTTGTCCCCCCTGCTGCTTCCACCTAGGGGCCCGTCCCCTCTAGTCCCCTTGCCTACCAGTTGTTCTCCATCCACTTTAAAGTCCAGCTGAATGTCCCACATCTCTGAGGCCTGCCCTGGCTTCCACACAGAAGGTGGCTTCCAGAGCCTCGTGTGTCCTTCCCCACAGTTCTTATTACCACTCACTCCTGGCCATAAGCAGCTCAGGGGAATGGACCATGCCAGCCCCTCTTTCTGTCCGACCAGACTGGCACTGGCTAAGTAAGTAAGTGCCCACAAGGACTGGGCAGCGAGAGAGTGGATGAAAGGTAGGCGCAAAGGGCTCTCACTCGGGGATGTCCTTGGCCCTGAAAGAGGAGGGTTAGCCCGACAACGTCACAGCCCTGCCCACAGTGGGCCCAGTGCAAGAAACTGCCAGTCCTTGGCTGACCACACACACACACACACACACACACACACACGCATCCCCGCGTTTTCCCTTCAGCTTCACAATCCCCAACACACCGCTAGGTGCCGCTGTCAACCAATGGTGGTAACATGAGAAGGAACCTCTGCCATCTGTCTAGACTAGTCAGTACCAGTGAGAGCCCAAGGCAGGAACACAGTGAGGGCCCTGTGGTGGTGGGGCAGGGGTGGTGGCCGAACTCTGGATGGGGCTCCAAGGGGGAGCAGTGCACCTGGGGGCACAGAAGAGGTTGGGGTGCTCCCAGCTCTCTCTGAATCTCCAGCAACCAGCACTCTGTCTGCTTTGCTCAACAGAAGCCCTCTTCACCCCACCTGCCACCCTCAAGAGACATCTCTTTCGGAAGGAGTTGAGGTGCTTTGCCATTCACTCCTCCCACCCAGGCATGGCTGGTGCATTCTTTTCTTCTCTCTGCCTGGATTTAGCAACGGTGCCTCCAAGAAGAGGAGACCTCAATAAGCATTTGCCGGAGGGGTGGAGGGGCTGCACTTACCTGGGTATTCACCTCCTGCTCTGGTCATTCCGTCCCCGCCCCTGCCCCCTGTGTCCCCCTCCCAGTCACTCTTACACCCCATAAGCAGGAAACTCAAGAAACTGTCTTGCCCTGAATGCTGCAGCTAGGTGGCTTCGGCATCATCTGGCTAACCCGAAATGTCACCGGTTCAATTCCCGGTAAGGGCACATCCTGGGTTGTGGGCCAGGTCCCCAGTTGGGGGCATATGAGAGGCAACCTATCGATGTTTCCCTAGCATATCAATGTTTCTCTCCCTCTCCCTCCCTTCCCCTTTCTCTAAACATAAATAAATAAAATCTAAAAAAGAAAAGAAAGAAACTGCAGCCAGACAGGGACCTCGCCCACTCCAGTTCCCCCAGCCAGGGGAGCCATGGAGACACACGTACACGTAGCCGATGACGTCAGCATCTGGCTGCTGGTAGAATGCTTTGTCAGCGATCCTTAAGGGAAAGGGGTTAGGTGGGCGGGTCGGGGGAGACGGGATGGCATCACAGACAGACAGGCAGAAGGTTAAAGAGAAAGAAAGACAGCGTTAGTATCTCCAGTTCGAGAGGCGTTAGGAAGCACAGTTCTGGAAGGCTCAGCAACTCTCCACAGCCAGAGGAGAGCAGGGACACCCCCCCCCCACCCCCCCGCCAGCCCCACACTGCCCTGCCCCGTGCCTTTGCTAAGACAGAGCCAGGATCACATCACTCCTGTTCACAAACCTTCCGCGGCCCCTGCCGCCCATGCCTGCGCAGCACGGGTGTCTCCCCCACCACCCCCTGACTCTCTGCTGCCCAAGACGCAAGGTCCTCTCTTTCATGTCATTCTGTCCCTGGTCTAGGTTTCCAGCCCCTACTCCTGCCCTCTTTTTCCTGATGGACTCCTAACCGTCCTCCAAAGCCCAGTTCCCCGGACACTGAGGCGCCTCTCCACCAGCATCCCTGCTTCCACAGCCCGTCCATGGAGGCCCTGCTGTGGAGCCCAGCGCTGTGGAGCTCAGCACCACCTGGGTTTCTCTCCTTTGAGCTCCTAAGATACAGGCTGGGTCCTTCTCATCTGTCTTCCCAGTCCCCAGCCCAGAGCGTGGCATGCAGCAGCTTCTGAACACAAGTGCAGTGGCTTCCCGGAGCTGGCCTCCCCTTCCTGGCAGGCCTGGTACCTTGGAGGGCACAGCCTCAAAGGCTGGGCTGCTGAGCAGCATCTCAGAAATGCTCTGAGATCATTTCCACAAAGGTGGCATCTGCTGTTTTTGCCTGCTCAGCATGCATCCCCCTTCTTCCAGGAAGGGCACCCTGATTGTCAGGTTGCCCTCACTTCAGTCCCTGTGGTTTGGGTAGGACTGACCCAGTGCACACCCCAAGGTGTGCTACTGCCCAAGCTGGGTTCATCAGGGGTCCCTGCCCCTGGGACAGTCACTGGGCCTGACCCATGCCCACCAGTGAGGGTCAGGTCAAGGACTTATGCTGGAGCTATTGGGGCAAGAAGCTCTTTTATTTTCACTGAGATTGCCAAGTGAATAGAGCCAAAGCCTGGAGCTGCTGGGGCCCCTCTGCCCTCATCCCAGGGGCATGGGTGCAACAGTGCAGGCCCCACAGAGGAAAGGGGGGCTGAGAGACAGCAGAAATGGGTGCCAGCTGACTTTGTACCAGGCCCTGGGCCCACTGCGCCCTCCCCTGCCACTCTGGGCGGAAGCGCTGCAAGCAACCAAACCCGTCCCCAGAGTGCGTCCTTGCTCCCAGACACGCCTACGCTCTCTGTGACACGGACAGAGGCCTGTGGGCCCAGGCCCAGTGGGCAGTCCCTAGCACAGTCTGGCTCACATCCCAGGGACCTAGGACCCCTTCTGCTGACTGCAGAGCTCACTTCTCTCTGTTGCGGTGATGAGGTGAGAGTGCAACCATGACCTGCTCTGCAGAGCTCAGTGCTCCACCCCACAGGCCCCCGGGGCAGCACTCCTGGGCATTTCAGCGTCTCCTTCCTCCGTGGTCTTGCCACCAAACCACCCATCTCAAGAGAGTCCCCCAATACCACAGCTGCTTTCCCTGTCCAGTGGCACCCTCCTGTCCCCGTAGCCCCTCTCCTGTCCCCGTAGCATCTCTCACCGGTTGTTGATCTTGTTCTTTTCGACTTGTTCACTCTGGCGCTGGTTCCACTCCTCCAGGTCCTTTTTGGCCTTCTCCCGCCACTCTTGTTCTGTCACCTTGGAGGCAGCATCTGCAACCCCGACAGGAGAATGAGTGGCATCTTTCCAGTAGACACGAAGGGCATAGCCACCCTGGTGCTCCTTCACACACACACCCAGCTCCCAGAGCCCACCCTGACACAGTTCCCACACTCACAGGGAGACAGGTGCCCTGGTATCCCCACCCCTCCCCACTCCCCAGACAGCCAACCCGGCCTCAGCCCTGCCCTCACCCAGCTCTTGCAACCGTTTCCTCTGCTCCTCTCTCCACTTGCGGATGCTCTCGGGCTCCTGCGTCAGCCTGTCGGCCTGGGCGATGGCAGCGTAGCCGTCAGCAGGGCCATTCGCCTCCTAGCACACAAACACAGAGCCGTGCACCTGGGGCATCCACCCGCCCCCGCCCCCGTCTCTGTCGCCCCAGGATCGGGGAACCCCTGCACATCTCGAACAACCTCACACCCACTGTCTCCTTTGTTCCTGCTATGCCCTCTGCCAGCAACCCTTCTCCCTGTGTGACCCCAGACAAGTCACTCAGCCTCTCTGTGCTTCACTATCCTCATCATAAAATGGGCTAAATAAGAGTACCCACTCCTGAGGGTTGATATCAGAGTGAAATGAGTTTTAGAAATGTCAAGAACTTCTAACACTGCTTGGCATACAGTGAGTTCCTTGTGTTCCTGTCACTAAAGTCCATCTCTGCGACAGTTTTATTTACCCAATAACATGCACATGGTCTGAAATGACCTCACTTTGCGTCTGCTTGTCCATTGTATGTCTCTTCCATCAGAATGCCACTTTCACAGTGACAAGGACCTGTCTGTCTTGTTCCCTGCTGTGTCCTCAATGCCCAACACAGTGTGTGGCACATTGCAGGTGCTCCGCAAGTATGTGCTCAGCGAACAGGCAGCCCTGAGATAGGTGGGATGGCCACGGCTAGGAACATGGTGAAGGACGTGGACTCGGCAGTCAGAGTGTCGGGCTGCAAAGTCCACCTCTGCTGCTTACTAGAGGTGCATGTAAGCAGGGGCAAGGCACTTAACCTTGGTCCTGTTCTCTCATCTGAAATGAGGATAATAACAAAACTACCTCTAAGAGCTATTGTGAGGATTTGGTGCAACACTATTTGCAACACATTTAGAAGACTGAATGGGTAGCTAGCATTATTATTATTCATTCCCATTTTATATTATTTCTTTAAGATTTTATTTATTTATCTTTAGAGACAGGGGAAAGGAAGGAGATAGAAAGAGGGAGAGAATCATCATTGTGTGAGATATATATATATATATATATATATATATATATATATATATATATATCGGTTGCCTCTCACATAACCCAGGCATGTGTCCTGACTGGGAATTGAACCGGCAACCCTTGGGTTCACAGGCCGGCACTCAATCCACTGAGCCACACCAACCAGGGCTATCATTCCCATTTTATAGGGCAGGAAACAGAGGCCACGAGAGATGGCATGGTATATTGGCAGAGCCTCTGACCCCTAGGCCAGGGCTCTGCCCTCTTCTCTACAACGCCTGCCAGAGGCAGGGACTCCAAGTGTTGGGGTTCAGAGCTTAGCCCAGAAAGGATGTGGCTCCCCTCTAGTCTAGCCAAGCCTTTTAGGAGCCAGTCCCACCTCCCGCGATGCCCACCCTGGCACTTGGCATACCCTGCACATTCCTGTCTGCACATATCCCACCCACTCCTGCACCGCCTCTTTCGGCCTGAGATGGTCTCTCCTCCCTTCTCCAGCTGATGAAATCTTACTCCATCCCACGGAGTTTCCAGCTCAGAAATCACAAGCTCTGGGATAGTTCCCAACCCCAAGCAGATGTCACACCCCTTCCCTCTGTGCTCTGTCCAGCCTTCACCCTCTACTGTGTAAGTCTCCCACTGGAGGCTGAGGGTGGGCAGGGTGGGACCTGGTTTACAGCCTCTAAGCCCCAGTTCCGCCCTTCCACAGCCCCGTGCACCCCCTTCAAGCACTCATCCATATTGCCGCCAACATCGGCATTGTGCACAACAGCATCCGGCAGGCCCTGTGTCCAGTGTGTGCTGTGGTCTCAGACCAACAGCCAGTGCGGCGTGGCAGCCGGGTCAGATCAGGTGCTGCGTGCATGTGCGCTTGCCGGAGGGGTGCAGGCAGCCAGGGCGCGGGGGGGTGGGGGGGCACATGCCAGCCTCCGGCTATCTGGGGGCAGGGAAGGGAAGGCCCAGGGTGGGGTGCCTGTAGCCTGGCACCTTGAGTCAGGCCCACCCTTGGGTGGGGCACTTTGGGTGGAGCCCTTATTCCTCTTTCCTGCACAGCACTGATCTTGAGTTTAGAGTGTCCTGATGTCCCCAGGGACCTTCCAGGCCCCGAATCTAGAGAACACAAGTGGCACCCCATCCACTTCAGAGAGCAACCCTGCCCGAGGCCAGGCTGCCGGGACCCCTGCCCAATCCCGGACACGTCCCACCTGCAGACTACAGTTTCTCTTGTGAACATGTTCACCCAGGTATTGCGTTCTACCTGCTTCTTGGCACCTGTCGCAATCTGAAAGGACAGGTTTGTTCAGTGCTCACTGTCTGGCTCCTCCCTCCTTAGGGACAGACTGTCTGTCTGTGAGCAGCATCCAGGATGGGAGGGCCTGGCTGCAAGTGGAGTTCAAGAACATTTACTGTGTGAATTAACATGCTCAGGCTTGGAGACAGGGTGAACGACACAGCCCGTCAGCTGGGAGCTGTCCCTCGAAAATGGCCATTGCAGGGGGTGGGGGGGTACATGCTGTGACCCAGGTCAGGGACCCCAAGGAGCAGGACTGGCAGGACCATTCCAGCCTGAGGGCAGAGCAAGACAGGAAGAGATGGGGGGAGGGCATTTCAGGCCAAGGGCAATGTAAGGACCATGTGGGGTGGGTGCCTTTGGGAAGCTCTGAGCACGGAGATGCCACCAGGTATGGAGGACATGGGGTGGGAGAGGGGCTGCCAGGGTCCCCTGGGCAGGAGGCTCATCCTCCTTGTCCCTTAGGGCCCATCATCTCTCAAAGCTTATACTAAAATAAACACTCCCAGGTTACAGAGCTTTAGAACTGGCAGGACACTTGCAATCGAATGGTTCTCTTTGATCCGCGCCACTGTGCAGGGCGGCTTTATGGCCTTTGTTTTATAGGTAGGGAAAGTCTAACTAGCGCCAAAGTCCCAAGGTCACCCAGCAGAGCCAGGACTCACACTGATTCCTGGGTGTGGACATAGTAGCCACAGAGTAGCCCAAAGGGACCAAAGTCACTTCTGTGTCACACAGTTTGTGCACCTACATTCCGTCTCCCAGATAAATGTATCTTCCCAGGCTCAGAGCCTGCACCCCTCGGTCCCTCTCCCTCCCCATCTCTCTCTCACACACGCACCCCCTGGGCTTGCTCAGTGGCTAGGTCAGGATTGATAGGAAGCTTCCTGGGCTGCGGATTTTCTCCACAGACCTGAGATGTGGCTTGAGCAATGACTAGTCCAAGGTCATCTGGCTGAGAAAAGCCAGAAATGAAGCCCAGGCTGTCTGACTCCATTCAGATTCTTTCCCTGCAGCCTGCCCCAGCCTGGGTTGGGGAGCAGCATTGAGGAGCATTGGGGCCCCCTGGTACTTCTCTCAGCCCATGCAGCAGCTGCACATGCAGGGGCACAGTGCCAACACACCGCCCCGAGGTGGCTGTGCCCCAGGCCCCAGGCCCTGGCCAGGCTGGGCCTGCCCCCCCCCCTCCGCTAACCCCCACAGAGGTGCAGCCCACCGCGTGCTCTGGCTGGCAGCTGGGTCTGCAGCACAGACCTACCGCCTCCAGCCTCCGCAGGCTCCCCAGCGCTCCCCCTCTCTCTGCAGCGGCCCCAACTCCAGGAAGCCCTGGACAGAGTCATACCCTCCATGCCTTGTCACATGCTGTCCCCTCAGCCAGGGCCACCCACACCCCCTCGGGCAGCCTCCACCCCACTTTCAGCACCCCCTCCTGGGGGCCCTCCTGACTTCAGGGCAGCACCTGGGGCCTGAGCCTGGTTCAAGTCCCCGCTGTGTCACCAGAGCGATCTTGAATTCCAGATGAGTCCCCCTCCTCACCTGTAAAGTGGGGATGATGACAGACCTACATCACAGGGGTTTGGGAGGACGAAATGAGTTAGGTCACTTAAAGCTCCTGGGCAGTGCCTGACACACAGTAAGAACCCGAGTGGGCTCCGCAGACTCCGCAGGCCTCGCTGTCCTGCTCCACCCACTCTTCTCCCCAACAGCAAGCTCTCTGAGGACAAACGGAGCCTGGGGTTGCCTCTGTCTACGCCCACCGCCTTAGCACAGCTCGCGGCACTTGGCACTCAGGGACCGTGAGTTCACTCAAGGAAGGAGCGAGTGGTCACCGGCAGAGCGAAGTGGAAGGTGTGGGAACAGCCTGGACACAGAATCAGAGGGACTGGGCTTCATGTCCCTTCTGCCACTCACTGGATGTGGGGCCTTTCAGAGACCTTTTCCTGGCCTTCTTGTGCTTCATCACCTGTCAAATGGGAGGAGCAACATCCCACTCAGGATGCGAAGTGGGGACCATGTGTAACAAATGCCACCCATGTACACGGTATGCACGTGAGAAGGCCAGCAGGCAGCCCAGGAGCACCGAGCCAGGCCACACTGTGACCAGGAGGGCTGCTCACAGACGAAGTCCCCAGGAGTGGTTTGCCCATCCCTCTTCTCTGGCAGCTCTCTGGACCCGCCTTTGCTAGTGAGTAGTGTGGGCGGAGCCAGGGGAGGACAGCAGGGCTGCTCTTGAACCCCAGAACGACCCAGTGAGGAAAGCAGGTCAGCTGCCCAGAGGGCTGGAAGCCTGGGAGGGCCCACCGGCAGTTGCAGAAACGCTCTGAGCTAGAGAGGGGAGGGGCCGGGAATGGCAGGCCCAGAGACACCCCTCTCCTTTGGCCCCCCACTGCTGGGCCCCACGTGAGCATCTCCATGGGCCACACCATGCTGTGACTCCAGAGCCACAGAGACGGGAGGGTGGGGTATATCCGTCTTTGGGACTGAGCAGCTAAAGCCAAGCAGAGCTGAGCTGCTGATTCCTCTAAGTAGCTCAAAGTCGGGTGAGGGGCAGAGTGAGTGGGGGCAAGGAAAGTTTGCGCAGGAGGAGGGAACTCCTATTCCAGTGCCCGCAGTGCCAGATGGAACTAGAATAGGAGTGAGCAGGCTTGTCCTCAGGCCTTGCTGTCCTCAGGTTCCTAGTTGGACCCCCTAGTGGCCCACAGGCTGCCACCACCACCAACAACAAAAGTAGCAAGAAAGCTCTGCCTGGGTCCCTCGAAAGTGTTGGGTATGCAAGGCTCCACCTCCCTCCCCTGCAGCACAAGCCAGACCCTGCTCTATGTTCAATCCCCGGCCTTCCACGGGCCACCCGCCTGCACGGTCCACCTATAAGGACGTGATGCAGTGCAAAGGGCACCAGGGCAGGGCCAGGAGGCCTGGTGGACCTGGATTTCTGGGTGACAGGCCTCATCTGTGACCCTTCTTGCCTGTAAGGCTTCAAGGGTGTCACAGATGTGAAACAATTTACAAAGACACATACCTGGGGTTATCACTGGGACCAGTGAGAATGAGAATGAGCACTCCCTCTGAGACTGGGGAGGAAGCCCAGCTTCCTCAGACCCACCGCACACCAAGCAAGGCTGGAGGGCATGGAGGGAGCAGGCTCAGATCCTAATACAGAAAGGGAAAATGCCAGTCTCTTCAGCGTTTCTAAGGGCATCTCCAGCTCCAGGCCCACTTTAGGACCCAGACCTCTGGGCCAAGCAGATTTCTTCTGAGTGTGCCCGGGGTGGGGGCGGCCTGGGCCTCAATGGTCTACCAAACTGAACAGGAGGCACACTGAGTATTTGGGGCTCTCGGGCCCACACACACTCGAAGTCCTAAGGCCCCAGAGACGGACTCTTCTAGCTCGCACATAGTTGAGTAATTTTCCAGAAACAGGACTTGGCCAGTTTCCTTGTGTAAGGTACCAGCCCATCCCGCTTACATAAGAATGTATTGTTTATTCTGCCCGAGGATTCAGGAGGCCAGCTCCTCCACAGGGCAACAGGGCAACAGGGCTGGCGGCCGGGGGACAGGGCGGGGCCCGGCAGAGCCCCGAGCTGCAGCCAAGCGGGCAGGTGTCTTATACCCAGTCTGGCAGGAACTACAGCTCAGCCACTGAAGGCTCCACCCCACCCAGGCAAAGGTGGGGGTGAGGGGTGAGGACTGTGGCATCTGCGGGGTCCTGGGGACACCATTTGTGGACCAAGTTCTCTAAGCCTAAATACTTTTTAAAAAAGATTATTTATTTATTTTTAGAGAGAAGGGAAGGGAGGGAGAGGAGAGAAACATCAATTGGTTGCCTCTCACACACCCACAACTGGGGACCCAGGCATGTGCCCTGACTGGGGATCAAGCCTGCAACCTTTTGGTTTGCGGGCCAGCACTCAATCCACTGAGCCACACCAGCCAGGGCTAAATATGTTTTTTAATGAAAGTATAGTTCACCTACAATACTACGTGAGTTCCAAGTGTACGGCATAATTATTCATCAGTCTAAGTACTTTTAAAATTTCCATATGTATGAGGGGAGGAGGGTTGGGCGGGCAGAGACAGAGGCAGTCCTCAACCAGAAAAGCCCGCATTCAGTGTTTTGGGGTGTGTGTGCAATACAGGACCACTACAGGGATTTTTACACAATGACAGTGAAAGCCCTCCTGTATCCCTCCGCATTCCTCACCTCAGGGCTAACCACTGTTAACAGTTGGTACACATCCTTTCCGATATTTTGCACAAACATATTTCTAAAAAAAAAAGGCGGGACCATACGGTGCATATTATTCTGCAAGCTGCGTCTTCACTTACTGTATGGCAGGCATCTTCTTGTGCCAGCTCAGAAAGCTCCGACTGCTCTTTTAGCAGCGGTGTGCGTTTCCAGCTTGCCTGCCCAGGCCCCCGTGCTGGACACTTGTGCTGTTTCCACTTGCCAGCTACTGTATACACATCATCCTGCAAACAGTCCGGGTGCCCTTGTCCAGTTCTTTCCTGAGGGCCAGTTCTGAGATGTGCAGCCTCTGGGTCAAAGGCCTGCCCAGTTAGAGATGGCCACTCAGGTCGGCCTGGGAGGCCCTCGGGGGCAGGACCCCATGCTTCCATCCATGCCACTGCGGGCCACTCCATCCCTCTCTCTGGAAGCAGGACATCACCAAGGGCAGACTGAGGCCACACCCACCAATCCCTGCCTCTCCTGGTCTTTTTCCCTCATCCCCTTGTCTTGCAGGACAAGAAAACAGGTCAAACCTCTGTGTTCTGCCCAGTGCATCAGACTGGAGTGAACAGGAGGCCGGAAGCTGCAGTCCCTCTGACAGCAGGGTCAGAGGGTCCTGAGACCCAGGCTGTTGGTCCCTGCTGCCGAGAGGGCAGAGTCTTGCTTACCTGAAACACATCTCCATTGATTGTAGTCCCCATGTCCTCAGAAGCAGCTGGAGAGAGAACAAGGAGACAGCATCACTCACTGCTCAGCCCACAGCAGGCCCCACAGCAGCGCCTGAGCCAACCCCTGTGCATGTCCTCACCCAGACATGACAGGCACTCGGGCTCAACACTTTGTTCATCACGCCTTCTCCCAGCCTCTAGCACATGTGATTTTCACCACGGCCTTGTGACTGTGATGCAGTTGTTACCAACTCATTGTAGAGATTGCCAGACTGAGACCCCGAGAGGCGATGTGGTTGCCCATGGCCATCCAGTTCATGAGCACTCCTCTCCTCCCTGAAGTCAGTCAACTGTTGGGGAGCCTGTGCCCTCCCGGGGAGTGGGGTGCAGGCAGAGGCGCTGCAGGCTCAGGGCAGGGTCTGCAAGGGCCGAGGAGGAGGGCCCTGCGAGTCCCCACCTATCCCTGCTGCACCTGGAGCGACAGCTGCACCTGCAAGAGCAGGAACTGCAGCCCCCACCAAGAAGCACCTGCGCTGTTTTTCCTCCTCCTGCCTCTCTCAGGACTTCATTTGGCCCTGACTGTGGCTCCTCCTGGCCCCTTTCCCTGACATCTGATTAGTCACAAATTCCTGTGGCTTCTGCGGCAACAGTGACCCTCAAAGTTACCCTCCTTCAGGCCGCTCCTTGCGCCCTGCGGGGCCCCAGCCTCACTCTCGCCCTGCTGGTGGCAAACACCTGGAGGGGGCCCATCTGCATCCCTTCTCCTCACTGCCATCCTTCCCAGAGCCCTGCAGGGTACCTGGGATGTAGTAAGAGTCAGAAGCCATTTGCTGAATAAACAAATGAATAAATGCACTGAAGAAAGAAAGAGTGAATGACTGGCTTTTGCTCACTTGCAGGCCCCCCTGACTCCAGCTTTGCCCTGTGCCAACCCCCCTTCAGAACGATGCCAGGGCTCCCACTTGTCCCCTGCCCTGCTGCAGCCCTGGCTCTCACCCATAAAGTGTGCCCGTAAAGTATACGCTTACCTATGTCACTCCTCTGATGTAAAATAAAATATAATAAAAACAAACCCAGAGGAAACCCACTTCCCATGGGCCACGGTGGTGCACTGGCCGCCCTGCCTCTGGGATGCGGCAGAAGCTGCTCCCTCTGCCTGCAAGGCCTCCCTACCCACCTCCCTAGGTAGCTTCAGCCCTGACTCCCTTCAGCCCTGGGGGGCCTCGTTACTGGCCTTCCCCACCCCCGTGCACACACATGTCCATCCCTCAGGCACCCCACCACCCTGGTGGTATTTGCTCTATAGCACTTACCACAGCTAGATATGCGTGTGTGCTTACTGTCTGTCTTCCCCCCTTGATGGACCCTCCATGAGGGCAGGGACTTTGTTTCATCCACTGCTGGGGCTGGCACATAACAGGAACTCAGTAAATGTCTGTCAGATGAGTAGCTCAACCCTCAGACCAGAGCACCTGAGGATCTTTCCAGTGGGGCCCTGTCCATTTCCGCTGCCTCACTGCCCACCAGTTCCTCCCACAAACCCTATTCTTGTTTCCTCCTTCCCCAAACACACCACCCTGTACCCCATGCCTTTCTCCCCCCTTCTCTCTCTAAAGAACGCTTGTAGCCATCTCCTCTGACAAGCCCACCACTCCTGTTCCTGCTTCCCTTGATTCTGATGGAAGGTCTCACCCCTGGGGTTTCCTAGAATACTTTACAGCATCCCCCACCCTCTTTGCAATTACTCCTGGCCTCCCAAGGGTCATGCACTCCTTTATCAGGTTTGGTGTCCCACTCAGCTCCCAAAGGCTCCTGTGCAGAATGCGCGAACAGTAAGTGCTGGCTAAATGGAAATAGAGAGTTGCTCTTTGGGGGCCCGCTGTTATCTACAAGGCTGTCTGGGCCTCTCAGAACCTGCAGGGCCTCCCAGCAAAAAGCCACAGGAGGCCACACGAGATGCCTGCAGATGGACATGTATCCCTTTACCAGCCAGATGGAGCTGCGGGCAGCAACAACGGCATGGCGTGTTCAGCGTGGGGACTGCAGGGAGGGGCGCTCAGCCCCTGGAACAATCCCAGTTGCTGTAAATGACAATTGACTCTGTTTTCAGAGTCCCACAGCGACTGAGTCTGACCAACCGTGTCGGCCGTCACCCCTACGCACTCAGACAGGGCTCCTCCTGCCCGAGCGGCAGCATCTTCCCCCAGGGCCTCTCCTCTACCAGGGTCCATCCAGGACACTGGTCTGTGCATTTGGCCTCTCTGGAGCGGAAGTTGCACCGCCCTCCTCCACTCTGGCCAGTCCCAGGCTCAGGCCCCTGGTCCACGGGCCTGGGGCCCACCCCGGCCTTCAGAGAGGACCTCAGCATTGGTCTCCCAGTGCCATTACCAGTCTCCAGCGCTCCTCTGGACACAGAGTTCCTGGGAACTCACACACACCCACACACAGAAGGATGAGCATCTCTTCCCACAGTGCTTTCTGATTCGTCTGTGGCACATTTATAATCACTCGCACTGGTCAGAGGCCCACAGGACAGGAACACAGCAGACACAGGTGCCTGTGGGTGCTGTTCCACTCAGGTCCCTGACCCCCTTTGGGATGAGGGCAAACAGGGTCCAGAACATTCCTGGGAGCTTAGTGAGGCCCACTAGGGGAAACAGGCTTGCCAGGAACTGACTAGGCAAGCCAGGGGCAGAGCTGGGCGTGGTCACGCTCAGCAATCTGGGTGTGAAAAAGTAAACCTTCTGGGCCCCACCCAGGAGGATGAGTGGAAACAAAGTGTCCATTGCCCAGGCTGGCCCCAGCCCCAGCCCCAGAGGAGACACAGTGTGGCTCAGGCGCAGGCCTGCACATGACACCTCTCCCTCCACTCAGCACAGGGGCGTCATCTCAGAGGTGCTGACTGGCAGCGGTGGCAGGAGCCAGCATCTGCACAGCCCCCAGCAGGCCAAAGCACAGTTCCCCATCTGTCTTGGCTCCTGGCACTCGGCGCTCGTCAGGAGATATTACCTGCTCAGCACCACCTGGGCTGTGGAGGGCAGATGAAGTCCATCCTGCCTGGCCGCCCACTGAGCCGCCAACCCACGATACCTCCCGGATCCCTCATTCAGGAGGCAGCTGAGCTTTTGCCATTTTGGTGGGCGTGAGTCCGGGAGACCCTCAGAGGGCCCTGTCCCTGCTTCTCTCCCTGACACTTCAGGCACAAGGTCAATCCATGCCCCACCCCTGCCAGAGAGGGCGCCGCCTACCCAGGCCATCCTGGGAGAGGCCAGGACCTGCTCAGCTCCCAGGGGCCTCTGACTACCCTGCACCTAATTCTACTCCCTCAGAGGGTTCTCACTTGGGCTCTTTTCAGCAGGGGATCCCTGAAGCCAAGCCAGACTGGGGAGGCTGATGGTCTCAAGCAGGAGGTGTGGACAGATGAATACTGGTGTGTGAATGCTGACAAGCACTTCCCAGGAATTCCCTGAGAGGTGTGAGGGTTCGGGAGGAGCTGCTGCTTCGGAAGACGTCCAAAGCTGGTGGGAACAGAAGCCCCACTCCCCTCCTCACCTGACAACCCATCGCCTCCCAGGGTGACTGCCGAAGCGTTAGAAAGAGCATGGAGCCCAGACTTGCGAGGCCTGGGGCTGGATCAAGTCCCAGATCTGTCGCTCACCGCTGTGTGACTTTGGGCAAGACAGTCAAGCCCTCTGGGCCTCCAGCTTCTCACATGGTACAAAAGGCCTGTTTCATCTCTCACAGCGAGGGGCTACACAGAAGCTGCAAGCTCCTCAAGCCACAGGAACTGTCTTAGTCACGTCCGTGTCCCCAGCGGGCCTGGCACCTGGCAGACGCTCAGTAAATGTTGAATGAATACAAACATGACTATATGATGCCTTACTTGTAAATTTTTTTTTAAAAAATGGAAGCTACCACTTATTCCAACAGGTCCATAACCCCCCACCAAAACGACAGCACTAATAGGAAGCAACAGCTGTTTTGGATGCACCCATGAAGGTGACACCTACTTGTTTACTAAACATTTTAAGAAATTGTTCTTTTGTTCCTTTCAAGCCAGAACCACAACAGGAACATTGTCACAAGGCTCAGGCCCCTGAGCCCTGCGTCTGAAGCCCACCACAGCAGCCCGGACCACCTCTAGGAGAGGCCAGAGGGCCGGGCCCCACGCGACCCAAAGCCCGCGGTGCCCTGGTGTGTCCGAGTCAGAGCTGGGTGTGTGGAAGATGGCGTGGTCAGCTGGAGAGGTCTCAGAGCCTGACAGAAACAGGGTTCGAGTGTTGCTCTGCCACTTGCTAGCTGTTTTAGCACTGTACTTTTTGAGCTTCGATTTTGCCATCTCTGAAACGGGTTTAGCACTGTGTATAAAATGATTAAATGTATGTAAAGTGCCTAGCCCCGTGACTGCAGGGCGGCAGGTGGTCCCAAGGGAAAGTTGGTGAGTTCTTGGAGCACCCAGTGCCCCCCTGCTCTCCCCGCTGTAGGAGGAGGCTACGTCTTAGGGGCAGAGAGATCTGCTGTAGTGCCCACACCTTCCCGGCTCAGCTGGGAGCCCAAGGCAGACAGGCTGGGGGGAAGCTCAGGTGACCCCTCCAGGGCTGGGCTGAGCTAGATTCCAGAGCCAGACAGTGGTGGAGCTGGCCTGGGGATGAAATGTCACCACGAATTCTTGTCCTAGGAGTACCAGATCCACAGGCTCAGGTGGGTACTCCAGTGGGGATCTCCAAGGTTCCTCCCCATTGCCCGGGTCCTCCTCAGGAACGTGAACACGAACGAACACACACACACACACACACACACACACACACGAGCCCGAGGCCTGCTCCTGGCTGGTAGAGAGCAGGCCCTTTGCACTTTGCCACAGGCTTGGAGGCCCAGTGTGCGCCGGCTCTGTACCCCGTGCGAGCCCCGGGCCCCCCAGTGCCCAGGCCACCCTGCTGACTCACCCCCGCTCGCCGGTCCTGGCTGCCCGAGGGCAGGTGCCCCGAAGCCCTCGTCATTCTCTATGCCCGCGATCTCACTCTCCTGCTGGGCCAGGAAAGCAGCCGCCGGGTCCTCCTCGGCTGTCTCGGGGGCCCCGCTCTCCGACGACGAGAAGAAGCCAAAGTCATCAGCCATTTTCCCCGCGTCTCTGCTGGGGCGTCCGTCTGGCGCTCGGCTCTGCGCGGCGCGTGCCCGGCGCTGCGCCCGGCGGCCGCGGCACTGTCACCCGAGAGCCCAGGGAGCCGACCTCGGCAGGAACGGGCTCGGTGCAGCGGGCCCTCACTTCCTCCCTACTACCGGCCCGGCTCGCCTGTCACCGGGGTGCGGGCGGGAGGAGCCGGGACAGGAATGCGGTGATGTCACCCGCCGAGGGAGGGGGCCCGCAGGATGGCCGGAGGCCGCCTCCCGGCGGCCGCAGGAGGGCTGCGCAGCCGCAGGGGCCCAGAGACAAGGCCACCTCTGCTCCCTGCCACCCGCGCTCGTTTCCAGGACAGCAGGACACCGCACAGCTCCGGCCGGGTCTAGAGGCGAAACAGACTGGACAAATGGTCATAGCAACAGGGCTACTGCGGGTGGGCAGCCCGGGCCTCGGGAGCATGCAGCGGGTGGTTCCTTTGCAACCTTGCCCCTGATCTATTCTGCAGTTTCTCCACCTAAACTGAGCAGATTTTATGAATTCCATTATTAGGAGCTTTTCCTCCGTTGTAACAGCAGGAAAATGAGGCTCGGAGAGGTGACGGTCCCGTGGCCCCATCGCATCCTCCCTGAAAGGCCAGGCCCCTTTGCTTCAGTGCATTACTTATGCATTTCTCTTCATTCGAGGGGGCTTCAGTTCAGGCGGCTGGAGTGTGTAGGACCTGACTGGATCACAGCTCAGAGGCCGGGCCCTTAAATGTCCCTTAAGCACGAACCGGCCTAAGAAAGGCAGACAGTTTATCCAGGCAGCCTGCCCTCCTCCATCGAGGGCCCTCAGTAACAGTGTCCAACTGCCTCCTCCTCTGGAGCGCTGCGTTGTGTTGGCGCAGCGCTCCAGAGGAGCGCACCAGCACAACACAACGCAGTGAAACCCAGCCTTGGCCAGCGGTCGCTTACAATCTACAAACCAACAGACGGCCAATGGGCGGTCACAGCCCACATTCAAGGTGCTCTGGCAATAAAACATGGGTACTGGGAGACATGAAGAACCGCCACGGGATTTGTGCTTTGGGATTTCTCTTCCTGATTTAAGACTTGAATGTCAGCCAGGAACTGGAATAAGGAAGAAAGAGAAATGCCCAAACCGTGGGTGGCGGTTCCCATAGTGGGTGGGTAGTGGGTATATGGGCATTTCGGTTGTGCTCAGTGATACTTTGATGTAGGTTTCACTTTTTTTTTAAGTTTCTTATTTTGATGAAGCCAGTTATTTATTTATTTATGTATTTATGTATTTATTTAGATTGAGGGGAACAGAGGGAGAAAGAGAGGGAGAGAAACATCCATGTGTGGTTGCTTCTCACATGCCCCCGGGGACCTGGACTGCAATCCAGGTATGTGCCCTGACTGGAAATTGAACCAGTGACCCTTGGTTCCTAGGCCAGCACTCAATCTACTGAGCCACACCAGCCAGGTCAGGTTTCACTCTTATGATGAGAATATCATTAGTAGTATAAACAAGAAAGAAAGAAATGTAAGGCCCTGCCAGTCTGGTCCAAGCATGCCATGCCACCATCATCTCACACCTGTTCCTAGTGCTCCAACCACAAGCTGGGTGCTGAAGAGACCTAGAATGTTTGCTAGTGTAACAAACCAGCCATGAATACCAACTCCAGGTTTTGGGAGAGAGAGGACCAGTGAACATGCCATGTGCCCACTGTGACCTCCACGGGGTGTTCTAATTTGATTCCCAAGGATGTCAGCCAGTAACTAGGCAACAGGACCTGGCATATACCCGTACAAATCCACGGTAGACACTCCTCCTAAAATTGTCTCCTTCCTTCCCGCTCTTTCCTAATTTAGCCATCGGAAGAATTTAACTCTATGCTTAATTCATACAAGTTACTGGTCCAGTTTATTCTGCAACCGCGCTTGATTTTGTAGATGGCTCTTACTCTTAAGCATTAATATTAAAAATATTATTAAAGTTATATGTTTCAAAAACAATGTTACTGAGGATGATGTCAGAGAGTTTACTGCCTATGTTTTCTTCTAGGAGTTTTGTGGTTTGGGGTCTTCTATCTAAGTCTTTAAACCATTTTGGATTTATTCTTGTATAGGATATAAGAAAATGATCCAGTTTTATTCTTTTGCACATATCTGTTCAGTTTTCCCAACACCAATTATTGAAGAGACTGCCTTTGCCACATTGTATATTCTTGCCTCTTCTATCATAGATTAATTGACCATATATCTGTGGGTTTATTTCTGGGCTCTCTATATTGTGGCATTGTCTATTTTTATGCCAGTGCCATGCTGTTTTGATTACTATAGCCTTGTAATGTAGTTTGATATCAGGTAGCGTGAGACCTCCAATTTTGTTCTTTCTCAAAATTGCTTTGTCTATTCAGGGTCTTTTGTGGTTCCATACAAATTTTAGGTGTATATGTTCTAGTTAGTGAAAAATGCCATTGGTATTTTGATAAGGAAGGATTGCATTGAATCTATAGATTGCTTTGGGTAATAGTCCATTTTTAAAAAATGTTTAAAAGTTATTTTATTATTGTTCAATTACAGTTGTCTGCATTTACCTCCCAAAAACATGGAATGCTTCATGAATTTGCATGTCATCCTTGCACAGGGGCCATGCTAATCTTCTCTGTATCGTTCCAACTTTAGTATATGTGCTGCCAAAGCAAGCACGGTAATAGGCCAATTTAATTATGTTAATTCTTCCTATCCATGAGCACAATATAGCTTTCCATTTGTTTGTATCTTCTTCAATGTCTTGTAGTTTTCTGAATACAGATCTCTTACTTCCTTGGTTAAATTTATTCCTAGGTATTTTATTATTTTTGATGCAATCATAAATAGGATTCTTTTTTAAACTTTTCTTTCTGATAGTTCATTAATAGTATATAAAACTGCAACAAAGAGCCAAGTGTAGCTTAGTGGATTGAGCACAGGCCTGTGAACCAAAGCACTGCTGGTTCAATTCCCAGTCAGGGCACATGCCTGGGTTGCAGGCCAGTCCCTGGTAGAGGTGTATGAGGGGCAACCACACACTGATGTTTCACCCCCTCTCTTTCTCCTTCCCTTCCTCTCCCTCTAAAAATAAATGAATGAATAAATAAATAAATAAATAAATAAAGCAATGAAGCCCTGACTGGGTGTGTCTCAGTTGGTTGGGCACTGTGCCTCAAAGAGAAAGGTCGCTGGTTTAATCCCCAATCAGGGCACATGCCTGGGTTGCAGTCCAGGTCCTTGGTTGGGGTGAATGTAAGAGAGAGGCAACCAAATGATGTCTCTCCCACACTCGACATTCCTCTGCCTCTTTTTCTCCCTCCCTTCCCCTTTCTCCAAAAGTAAATAAAATCTTACAAAAATGCATCTAATTTCTGCCCTGGACAGGTGACTCGGTTGGTTTAGAGCATCATCCCTTACACCAAAAGTCTATGGGTTTGATCCCTGATCAGGGCACATACCTAGGTTGCAGGTGTGATCCCAGATCGATGCCTCTCTCTCTCTCTCATATATTCTCGCATGAAATGTTTTTTTAAATGCAACCAATTTCTGAATATTAATTTTTTTCTTCTACTTTACTGTCCTATGTTTTCCTCTAAGAGTTTTACTGTTTTAAGTCTAACATTTAGATCAAGGATCCATTTTGAGTTAGTTTTTCTACATGGCAAACCTTCATTTTCTACATCGTGTACTTTTCTATGGGTCCACCTTCATTCTTTTCCATGTGGATATCCAGCTTTCCCCGTGTCATTTGTTGAAGACTTTCCTTTCCCCATTGCACTGTCTCAGACCCCTTGTCAAAAAATCACGGAACCAGAAAAGCAAGGGTTTCTTTCGCAACTCTTTATTCTACATGACTGTCTTTATGCTTGTACTGTGCCATTTCTGTGGATTTTTAAATCAGAAGGTATGAGTCCTCCAGTTTTGTTCTTCTTTTTAAAGATCGGTTTGTCTATTTGGAGTGCCTTAAGATTCATATGAGTTTTAGGATGTGTTTTTCAACTTTCTGCCAAATACATCACTGAGAATTTGATAGGGATTGCATTAAAGCTGTAGATTGTTTTGCACAGTACTGACATTTTAACAATATGAACTCTTTCAGTTTATTAACACTAAATGGCTTTTCATTTATGTAGGTCTTCTTTAATTTCTTTCAGCAATGTTTTGTAGTTTTCAATGTACAAGTCTTTCATCTTCTTAGTTCATTCCTAAGAATTTCATTCTTTTGGATGCTATTGTACTTAGAAGCTTTCTCTTAATTTCCTTTCTAAATTGTTCATTGCAGTGTAGAGAAATGCAAGTGAAATTTGCGTCTTGACTTTGTATTCTGCTACTTTATTGAATTCATTTATTAGTTCTAACAGGTGTGTGTGTGTGTGTGTGTGTGTGTGTGTGAAATCTTTAGGTTTTTACACATATCAGATCATATCATCACATGTAGTTGCTATTTGGCCAAAGATTCATGGGCAACTTCTATGAATATTTCTGGAAATTTTTGCTCTGCTTAGCTCCCTCCTCTCCAGTACTCTGTCCTTTAACTTCTAGACATTTAAACCTCCAAAACTCCTTTTCATTGACTCTTGAGATCATTGGGCTCTGTTAGGGTTGCCCTTTCTCTTTCTTTTTTTAAAATATATTTTATTGATTATGCTATTACAGTTGTCCCATTTCCCCCCTTCACTCCCCTCCACCCTGCACACCCTCCCCCACCCACTCCCCCCCTTTAGTTCATGTCCATGTGTCATACTTATAAGTTCTTCAGCTTCTACATTTCTCATACTATTATTACCCTCCCCCTGTCTATTTCCTACCTACCATCTATGTTACTTACTCTCTGCACCTTTTCCCCCTCTCCTCCTCCCACTCCCCTGTTGCTAACCCTCCATGTGATCTCCATTTCTGTGGTACTGTTTCTGTTCTAGTTGTTTGCTTAGTTTCTTTTGGTTTTGCTTTAGGTGTGGTTGTTAATAATTGTGTTTGCTGTCCTTTTACTATACATGTTTTTTTTTAATCTTCTTTTCTTAGATAAGTCCCTTTAAGATTTCATAAAATAAGGGCTTGGTGACGATGAACTCCTTTAACTTGACCTTATCTGAGAAGCACTTTATCTGACCTTCCATTCTAAATGAAAGCTTTGCTGGATAAAGTAGTCTGGGATATAGGTCCTTGTCTTTCATGACTTTGAATACTTCTTTCTAGCCCCTTCTTGCCTGTAAGGTCTCTTTTGAGAAATCAGTTGACAGTCTGATGGGAACTCCTTTGTAGGTAACTGTCCCCTTATCTCTTGCTGCTTCTAGGATTCTCTCCTTCATTTTTACCTTGGCTCATGTAATTATGATGTGCCTTGGTGTGATTCTTCTTGGGTCCAACTTCTCTGGGACTCTCTGAGCTTCCTGGACTTCCTGGAAGTCCATTTCCTTTGCCAGAATGGGGAAGTTCTCCTTTATTATTTGTTCAAATATGTTTTCAATCTGTTGCTTTACCTCTTCCCCTTCTGGTACCCCTAGAATTTGGATATTGGAATGTTTAAAGATGTCCTGGAGGTTCCTAAGCTTCTCTTCATTTTTTTGAATTCTTATTTCTCCATTCTTTTCTGTTTGGTTGTTTCTTTCTTCCTTCTGGTCCCCTCTACTGTTTTGGGTCCCAGTTTCCTTCCCATCACTATTAGTCCCCTGTGCATTTTCCTTCATTTCTTTTATGGTAACCTGCATTTGTTCATCTAATTTGCAACCACAGTCAACTAATTCTGTGAGCTTCCTAATCACCAGTGTTTTGAACTGTGCATCTGACAGGTTAGCTATCTCTTGGTGGCTCAAAAGGATGAGTTTTGGGGCACTGATTTGTTCTTCTGTTTGAGCCATCTGTCTCTCTCTCTCTCTCTCTCTTTTTTTTTTTTTTGGTCTGGTTGCTCCTCTTACGGTGAGGGGCGGAACCTTAGGTGTTCACCAGGGCTGGGCACCTCAGTCGCTAGATTGTGACATTGTCTGTGAGGGCGGGGTCAAGAGGGAACATTGGCAGTAGCTTGGTTCTCCGTGGGACCTCAGTCTTTTCCCTGGGATCCTTGGATGCGCTCTCTGCCCTGCTCCACAATCACTGCCTCACTGGGTCCGCCAGCTGCTGCCTATGTACTCAGGGTCCACCAGCTGCGATCTTGTGCGCCCCAGATGCCTTACGCGCTCCCGGTGGCCTTACGCACCCAGTTCTCCCTATTCTCCGCGCCGCATCCTGCGCCCGGCTGCTTGTCTCCGCCCCTCCTACCGGTCTGGATACATGGGTCTATTTCAACTTCTTGGCTGTTTGACTTCCATTCACATAAATTTTCTTTCAGTTCTGGGTGTTATTCTGCCTCTAAATTGTTGTTGTTCCAATCTTGGTTGTGCGTGGAGGTACGGAGCGTCCACCTATGCCTCCATCTTGCTGGAAGTCGGTTGCCCTTTCTTACTCAGCACTTTATACATATCTTTGGGTAGAAAGCCTGGGGAATAATAAGGTTTATTTGTTTCTCTTCTTTCAGGGATCACAGTTCTGCTGGTTTGTTTCTTTGTTTTTTAGTAAAGATTTTATTTTTTTATTTTTAGAGAGAGGGGAAGGGAAGGAGAAAGAGAGGGAGAGAAAAATTAATGTGTGGTTGCTTCTCACTTGCCCCTTACTGGGGACCTGGCCCACAACTCAGGCATGTGCCCTGACTGGGAATCAAACGAGTGACCCTTTGGTTCACAGCCTGTATTCAATCCACTGAGCCACATTAGTCAAGGCTGCCTATTGGGATTTTTATTATTTTTTAAAATTTATTGATGTGAGAGAGAGGGGAGAGAGAAGTATTGATTTGTTGTTCACTTATTTTTTAAAGATTTTATTTATTTATTTTTAGAGAGAGGGGAAGGGAAGGAGAAAGAGAGGGAAAGAAACATCACTGTGTGGTTGCCTTTTGCACTCCCCCCACCAGGGACCCAGCCCACAACCCAGGCATGTGCCCTGACTGGGAATTGAACTGATGACCCTTTGGTTCACAGGACTGCACTCAATCCACTGAGCCACACCAGCCAGGGCATGTTGTTCCACTTATTCATGTATTGATTGGTTGCTTCTTGTGTGTGACCTGACTGGAAATTGAACCTGAAACCTTGGCCTACCAGGACGATGCTCTAACCAACTGTGCTGCCTGGCCAGGGCTAGAATCTTTATTATTTCCTATAAATTGGGAGTCTGTTCTAGAGTAGTGGGTTTTTTCCTTTTATTGAATTTATTGGGGTTACACTGGTTAGAGTAATGGTTTTAAACTGGAGGTGAGGCCCTGGCTCGTTTGGTAATATTTAGAGAACTTTTTGTGTTGTCACAATTGGCAGGAGGGCTACTAACAGTGGGTAGTGGCCAGGGATGCTGCTTAACATCTTACAGTGCATAGGACAGGCCCTCATAAAAAGAAAATTATCCAGCTCAAAATGTCAGTAATGCCCAAGTTGAGAAACCCTGATCTAGAGGCTTGATCAGATTCTGGATGAATATTTTTGCAAGAATGTTTCTTACACGGTATCGAGAAATTTCCATTGCATTATGTCAGATATCACATCATGTCTAGTTGCCTCTTAGTGACATGAAGACTGATCAGCAGCTTCAGGTGGTATCTCGTCCCCTGGTAATGAAGTTGCAGGTCAGCTTCTTGCCTGTGCTCTCAGCAGCCTTTTTATCTTTATCTAAAGTAACCACCTTATTTGGAGTTGAAAAGTTGTGCTGATTCTCTTTCTCTCAATATTTCTTCATTAGCTGGAAATTCTTAAAGAACTTTCACTGGTTTTCAGTTTGGTTACCTAGAGGTAGAGTTCACAGAAGATGGATAACATTAATGCTTAAGTGTGTCTCTTAATTTACCAGCTTTCAGAAAAAATGGTGTGTTGGCAATTTCCAAAAGTGAATAATGAGATATTTGTTTGTGGGTTGTTTTCTTTTAGTTATCATAACAAACTCTTGGGTTTTAAAAAAAGATTTTATTTATTTATTTTTAGAAAGAGGGGAAGGGAGGGAGAAAGACAGGAAGAGAAACATCAATGTGTGGTTGCTTCTCCTGTGGCCCCCAGTGGGGACCTGGCCCGAAACCCAGGCACATGTGCCCTGACTGGGAATTGAACTGGTGACCCTTTGGTTCTCAGTCTGGTGCTCAGTCCACTGAACCACACCAGTCAGGGCACCACAATTTTTAGAGTCAGTGTAATTCACTATATTAACAAACCAAAAGGAAAGAACCATATGATCATCTCAATGCAGAAAAAGCCTTTGACTAAATTCAACATCTATTCCTGATTTAAAAAAAAAAAAAAAAAAAACTCAGCAAACTACAAACTGAAAGGAACATCCTCAACCTGATAAAGGACAGCTCTGAAAACCCTTCAGCTAACATTAAACTTAATGATGAAAGACTGAATGTTTTTCTTTTAATACAGAAAGAAGACAAGTATGTCTGCTTTCACAACTTCTGTCCAACATTGTATTGGCAGTTCTAGCCAGTGAAATAAAGAAAAGACAGAGGGAGAGAAAGAGAGCAAAGCTGGAAGACTAACATTATCTGATTTCCAGATGTGCTACACAGTTACAGTAACCAAGACTGCGGGATTGGCATCATGATCAATGAACAGAAAAAGACACACCCATATAAACAACTGATTTCCAACAAACCACAAAGGCAATTCAGTGCAGAAGAGCTGGTCATTATACTGTTCAACGCTTAAAATTTCCTCCCCCAAACCAGTCTGAGATTGTGGGGAAAATTTAAATGCATCTGGGTTATTTAAACCATCTGTAAATAGGTCTCCTTTCCTGCCAACTAAGGTGTTGTTTGAACTTTGTGTAATTTTTTTCTTTTAATTAACCTGGGGCTTTAAAACAGCCATAAAATATCTCTGCTTTAAAGGACAACTGTTAGCAACGTTTTTCCCCCATCATCCAAAACCCAGGTGGTCCTTTGATGTTCTGATTTGAGATGCTCTAGTGAAACACCTTCCCTCTCTATCCCACAGACATTAGCTATATTTCCCAATTTGGTTCCCCTGGCTTCATTCCCAAAAGCCCATCCACATTCGTGAGACCTTTGCTCTAAGGATCTAGCTGGGCCGACATTTGTAGACCCAGTTCTGTCTGTGCCCAGGGCACGGCACTGGGGACTCAGTGCTTGCTCCAGCCCACTTGGCCTCTTGGAATGCCGAGCTGGGAGATCAACGCTAAACAAACAAGATAACATCATCTAGTGGTGAGTGCTTTGGAGAAAACACGGCATAGTTAGGTCGCCTCTGAGGATGCAGCACAGGCATGCTGAGATCTGGATATCAGAGGGAGCTAGCCGCTGGGGACTCAAGGAGAGTGCAGCAGGCAGAAGTGCTGCAAAGGCAGAGGCCCCAGGTGCATGTGAGAATGATGAGGAAGCTTGAGAGTGAAGCGTTCCCAGTCACAAGGGCAGAGAAGCAGCAGGGGCCACATCACATGGGGCCTGGTAGGCCACGGTGAGGGGCTGGGTTTCTATTCTGAAGCCAACAGAGGGTTTTGACCCGGCAAGTGGTGGGATCTGATTTACTTTTTTTAAAATTTATTTTATTAATTTATTTTTTTCGAGATACAGTAAGGGAAAGAGAAAGAGAGAGAGAGAAACATCAATGTGTGGTTGCCTCTTACGTGCCCCCCAGAGGGGACCTGGCCTGCAACCCAGGCTTGTGCCCTGGTTGGGAATCGAACCAGTGATGCTTTGCTTCACAGGCTCGTGCTCAATCCACTGAGCCACACCCACCAGGGCTGATTTACTTTTTAAAAAATTATTTAATCTTCGCTCTGAACGGCATGGCTCAGTTAGTTGAGCATCATCCCACAAAGCAAAAGGTAGCCAGTTTGATTCCCAGTCAAGGCACAGGCCTGGGTTGCGGGCCTGTTTCCTGTGGGGGCACATGGGAGAGGCAACCGACCAATATTTCTCTCACACATTGATGTTTCCCTCCCTTCCCCTCTCTCTAAATATAAATAAATAAAATCTGTTAAAAAATAATTTAGCCCTGGCTGGCGTGGCTCAGCAGATTGAGTGCCAGCCTGTGAACTGAAAGATCACCTCTTAGATTCCCGGTCAGGGCACAGCTCTGGGTTGTGGGCCAGGTCCGCAGGAGAGGGTGTGTGACAGGCAACCGCACACTGATGTTTCTCTCCCTTCCTCCCTCCCTCCCTTCCCCTCTCTCCAAAAATAAATAAATAAAATCTTTTTAAAAAGATTTAATCCTTGCTATGATACAGTATGGACCAAAAAAAAACCCTGGTTCTCTGGAAAATAACCTCCAAGGTGATCTGATCATAAACCCCTGATCGGGCCAGTCGTGGAGGGTAGTCTCGTCCTAGGCCCACGACTTTGTAGTAGTAGGTTTCTCTCTGCCTGAAGCCGGCCCTGTCCCTTGTTCTAGTGCATCTAGGTTAACACAGCTTGGAAACACAGAAGAAACATCCCTCAGAGGGGGTATTAACCCTCCAGAGGGCACATAGCCTTGTTAACTATCCCGTAATCCTATCCCTTACCTTGCTTTCTTTCATCTCCAGGTAATCTTCCTATGTCCCTTCCTTGATTTCAAATGCAAAAACCCTGCCCATTGTCCTTCCCTGAAGCCTCTGAGATTTTGTTCCCAGGTATTCCAAGTCAGTTTAGCTCAGATAAACCCTTACGCAGGATGTGAAAGCACTCACAAAGAAATGGCTGAAAGCAAAGTTTTTATTTTACTTTCCCAAGAGAGGGAAAGGGCTGTGTGAGATACGCACCTGACCTGAGGGGTGGGGGCTTTGAGCTTTTATGGGATTGTAATGGGATTAAAAAAGGTGGGGGTGCAGTGGTGTGGCCCCCGGGGCTGTGGGGGGCGCTGTAACACAGGAGGTTTAGGGTGGTTTTGCTTCAGCTGCAGTTTGCTCCGAAGTCATCTTTTGCCTGCGGCTGTGTGTGGGGGGCGGGGGTCAGGAGGCAGTTAGTCTTGTTCTGCTCTTGTTTGCCAGTAATTTTCAGTCCTGGTGACCTAAACCCAGAAGGGAAAAATGGCAGTCATGATTCCCAAGGTCACAGGCCTTTTGGGCAAATGGCACCACGACAGCAATGGTGCTGGCTTTGTCCTTTCAGCCGAGGTACACAGGCAGCTCAGGACAGCCTCAGAGTCTGTGCTCAGGTCTTCCTGAAGAGAGCGAGGTGTGCTGTGTGATTCACTGAAGGCAAAACACCACCTCCAAGCCCTAGAGAGTCTGTAATACACTGTTGAGTGCAAATAGTCGCTTTCTTGCTCCTCTTACTTTTTGGGTGAATCTATAGCGGATAATTCAGTGGGGCAGGATACCAAACAAACAGAAACTGTTGCTGACATGTCAACACTCTGCTCTACCCAGCAATACAGATGCCGCGTCAAGGGCTCATGGACGTGGACAATGGTGTGGGGATGGTGACAACGTAATTCTTTCTTTGAAAAAGAAAAAAATCATGCCGTGGCCCCAACTGATCAGAAGTAGCTGGTGTTCAAGGCACTTGGAAATCGAGGGCTTGCTCTAGGGTCTCCGTGACTCAGCAGGACAGGATCTGTCCTTTATGAGAAAGAGAACGGTGAAGTGTCCCTCGAAGCCTTAGTGCTGGGGTTAGAGAAACGGATACTCACTGGACCCTCTGAAGTATCTCTCAGTCACACATCCCAGCGTGTTACAGGAATGGAACTGGGACCCAAAACCTCTTTGCACACACACACTCTTCCAGAGAGTGATAACAGTAATTTAATTTCTTCTTCTTATTTTTTAGGGGTAGGGAAAGATGTGGGGCAAATTCTGTTCTGGGAGAGGACAGTGGAGCAGGGAAGGAGAGGCTTTGGGGGACAGAAAGTGAGGCTCCTGAGTTAGGTGGCCCACCTAGGGCTGGGGAGGAGGGGGACGGAGCGGCCGGAGGAGCCTCGAAATACCTAATTTCCTCCTACCATGCTTCGTTGCGTGTAATGCACACCCTTTTGCCCAAAATTTTAAGGGAAAAAGAAGGACCCACATTATACATGGGTAGTACCAATTTCATATCTATATGAATGTTTTAAATTCCTTTTAAAACTTGTTGTACCTTGAAAGGACAAAGCGAGCTCCATTTGCTGCTGCAGCACTGTCCGCCTAATAGGTCTGTGACCTTGTTGTCAGGACTGCCATCTCACTCTTCTGAGCAGGTCCCCAGGACTGGAAACAACTGGAAAACTAGAACAGAACTGACCACACCCTACAGCCACAGGCAGAAGATAACATCGAAACAAACGGCAGCCTCAGTCTCGAACCCAACACCCCCACAGCCCAGGGGCGGCACCGCAGCGCCCCCACCCTTTCAATCCACTGACAATCCAACAGAAGAGAGAAGCCCGCACCCCTCCACGCTGGTGCATCTCTCCACACCACGCCTCCTCCTTTCCTGGAGAGCGAATAAACACGTGATTCTCTACAATCTCTTCTCTGGGTGATTTCTTTCACAGCCCATGCCACCGACCTCCCTAACACAGCCTGTATCTGTTCTTGTGTTCTGTACTTATTTGTTACATAAAATTTCTTGCACCATAGTATGTTAAAAAATAAATGCTAAAATTCCTTTATAAGACAAAAAGAATATCTAAATATAAATAAATAAAAATTGAATTAAAAATTAAAGTGAAAGATTTTTTTTTTCCTGATAGTTTGGACCCAAAATGTAGGAGTGCATTGCACACAGCAAAATATGGGGTAAACGGTTCTTAGGGGCCTTGGCATGTCCCCTTATCCTTGTAGCGTCTGGTCCAGAGCCAGTCAAAAGATACTTGTTTAATGAATTTCTAAAATCTGTAGATAAATAATAATTAATACATTTATTAAACAATCTTCAGGCTCTGGCCGGGTTATTCAGTGGTTAGAGTGTCGTCCTGTGCACCACAAGGTTCCAGGTTCTATCCCCAGTAGGGGCACATGCCTAGGTTGTGGCTGGGTCCCTGGTTGGGGTGGGGCGCCTACTGGAGGCAACTGATGGATGTTGCTCTTGTCATGTTTCTATCTTTCTCTCTCTCTAAAAAAATAAGTAAACACACCTTTGTGAGAGGCAGGAGATAGGAAGGAGGAAACTCAGGAGGTGCCCCAGGGCTAAGATAAGGACATCCATACAGAACACAGACCCCGTTCCAAGACTGGTCTTGCTTTTTGGAAAAGCGCTGAATCATGCTGAATCATGAATGCATCTGTGCAGAAGATGCTACTTGACCCCTGTTTCGTTATAATAGCATCATAATAAGTTAACATTGTGAAATCCCCTTCCCTGGTGGTCAGTTAAGGAAATTCATAAGAGACCACATGTGCAGTAGCTTTAAAGTAATAACAACCACTTGTACATATGCCAGAAAAGCCCGGCAAAACTAGCCAGGAAAGATCTGCCTTATTCTTATAAGAACAGAATCCCTCCAGCCCCTGAGGTCAGTCTCTGCTCGGAGTCGGCCCATTCCCATGTTCTGTGGAGTGTACTATCACTTAATAAGTTTGCTCTCTCTCTGCTATAAATTCTCCATATGTTCAGTTCAATTCTTTGTTCGCAATCACCAAGAACCTGGTTGCTGTGCCCACCTGTGACACTTGTGTGAGTAGTAAAAACAGAATCTTCAGAATGTCCTGGAAATGCACATCCACTATGTACACTATCCATACGTGTCAACTGAGTGCTTGTGTGTGGCTAGTCCAAATAGAGATGTGCCGTAAGTGTAAAATACACAGCAGATTTTGAAGACTTAGAACTAGCTAGCAACTGAAGGTCATTGTCAGTGCGAGTTCAACACCAATTTGAGTTGTTAATCGGGCACAGTGAAGGGGAGACTCTATTCAGTGAAAACAGCTCTGCTACGCCCTAGTATTATGCGCTCCAGGTGTTACGGTTCTGGCAACACAGGATTGGAAACTGGAAGTCAGATCACTTGGGGCAGAGGTGAAGCTGGCTTATACATAGAGGAGCACCTGCCCTGGCTGATGTGGCTCCGTGGGTTTGAGTGCCCGCCTGCGAACCGAAGGTGGCTGGTTGCGTGCCAGGTCCCCAACTGGGAGCATGCTAGAGGCAACCAATTGATGTTTCTCTCCCTCTCTTTTCCCCTCCCTTCCCTTCTCTCTAAAAATAAATAAAATCTTTAAAAAATAAAAAAAAGAAGAGCACCCAACCCCAGTCCTTGGTTTCTGGGAATGGAGCCCCTTTGATTGCATGATAAAGATGCAAATACAGCTCTAGCTGCCCTGCCTGGATTGCTGGGGCAGGTCTTCAGCTTGCTGGCTGATTATAAGCCCAAAATCTTCATTGTTTCTCCTAGGATTGTGTTCTGCTAACTGTTCAGGCATCAGGAAACAATCCAGGGAGCAGGCAGCTCCGTGAAGAGAGCACAAATGATCCCTATTTAGCAAAGGCTACAAAACTCTGAAAACTGGAGCCCAATTAGCCACTAGGAGTCCTTTGTAACTGGCATATTCATTTTGGAGGTCAACAGCACACAAAATTTTTTTTGGCTGTATTGGGTTAAACATATTACTAAAATTATTTTCCCCTGTGTTTAATGTGCTACTTGAGTAATTTACAACTACCTGTGGCTCGCATTATATTTTGGTTGGATAGCACCACTCTGAAAGGAAAAATAAAAGTCAGGGGAAAAATTTGAAAGAAGAGGGCAAGCCAATAACTGATGACATTTTCCACACTCCTCATCTTGAATTTATCAAATATATCTTAGGTTTCTTCTAAGACTGGCTTCTTCCATGGCACAGGAGGCCATGTGGACTCTGCCTGGCCTAGAGGGGCAGACTGGCAGCTGCTCTAGGGGCTGAAAAGTGGCTCACAACTATGGCCGAATGACAGAGTAATTCTCCTAAAAACTTAAGTTGTCACTCTTTTAAAATGGGGAGATTTCACATGCAGATCCAAATTTGTAGGGGCTTCTAAAATGGAGAAGTTCTGACCATACTGGTCTACCCAGAAGCCATCGGCTGCAGCCAAACACAGAAACCACCTTCCGACAGGAAAGGGACTTGCAAGTTTGCCATTTTGTATACCCTGCAATGAGGCAAATTCCTATGGTGGAGAGAAAAAAAATTAAAATATTTCTTGGAATTATGTCTGTACTCAAAGAAGAAAACAGAAATGTAGACCAAGAATGTTTATCTTTGCAAAAGTGAAAAACACCCAGTGGTGTTTGCTGTCACGACAAGGTAGATCTGTTGAAGGAACACACTTTACATCAGCCTTAGGCAGCAACTCCAGAGGGTGTCTGTCAGTCTCACCAAGTTTGTCTGAATCGTGCATTATTGGAGACGTTGAACAGTACCACATCTCCCCTGAGCTATAAGTTGATGTAATAAGTTGTCTCTTTTTTTTAGAATTTTATTTATTTATTTTTTAGAGAGAGGGGAAGGGAGGGAGAGAGAGAAACATCAGTGTGTGGTTGCCTCTGGTGGGCCCCCTCCTGGGGACCTGGCCTGCAACCCAGGCATGTGCCTTGACTGGGAATGGAACCAGTGACCCTTTGGTTTTAAGGCTGGTACTCAATCCACTGAGTGTCCAGCCAGGCCTGATATAATAAATTCTATAAAGTCATAGTTACTTACTTGCAATTTTACCTTAAAGGTATAAAAACAATTCTGAGACATTGTTGTGAAGTTTGTGCAGACCTGGTAAGACCTGATCCAGGCCTGAAAAGAAGTAGCCCAAACGGAGGTCCTTCCCTCCCTTAACATGCTTATCACAGGATTTCAGCTTTCACAGCACCTTCTGTTCTATCTTACCTAGTCAACCCTGTGACGTGGGCAGTGGTGAGAACACGGGGTCTTGCTAGGAAAGTCACACGGGGGTCTACGGAAAAGTGTGCACCCGAACCCTACCCCTCTGCCTCGCCAAGGCCTTCTGGACAGTGGCCAGAAGACACAGATGGCAGAAGGGAAGACGTGGAAATGCAAAAAAAAAGGGAGCTCTAAAGAAAGGTGGCAGGTTGGCGGGCATAAGGACAGTGCTGCAGAAAGGCAGGCATTGAAGGGTGGGTTAAGGCCTTGCAAAGGGTGAGGGTCTGCACTGAGGCGGCCTGTCTGGGCTACTGGGGAACCTGAGTCCACCAATGGCAAAACGCAGCCCAGAGAAAAGATGGTTTGCCCAAGGATGTCCACTTTGCAAGGTGGGCACTAGCTCCCAAACCCAAGTCTCCTGATCTCAGTCCAGGGATCTTCATGCTGTTGGTCATAGGGAAGACACACCCATGGGCCAGTGACTAGGAGACTCGAGGCCTAAGGCAGCAGGAGCAGAGTCCCACGGCGTTGAACGGAAAGCTTTGCCCAAGGCTGGTAGCGCCATTAAACATCAAAGATCTTGGTAGCCAAGTCCAAACAATCCTCGCGAGCGACCTCAAAGCTGCGATTTTCCCACGGCAACAGCCCTTGGCTGCTTCCAGCTGGAAGGCGGCGTCGGAAATGCCCGACCAGAATTCGGATACTTCCGGAACCTCCTGAAAGATGGCAGGAACTTTCAGAAACGTCAGAGCAGGAATCAAATGTCAAACCGCCAATTTGTCGTAAAGGCCACCGTTTCCGAGGAAACACTCAGGAATATCGGAGCTCACAGGCGTACGGTTAGGAACAGCAGAAAACAGCGGGGAGGCTTTCGGGACTTTCCGGAGCTTCTGGATGGAATTCGAGACTGTTCGGCTCTTGGCGATCTCTTCAGCAGTCTTAGGTTCCTAGGGATCCATTCTTCGCCGAAATTCTGAAGGAGACTGGTACCGGACAGGCCTTCGGCAATTTCCGAAAGGGTTCGGGATCTGCCCGAGAGAGGCGCCCCCTGGCGGTGCAAACAAACACCGCTACCTCCAACACCACTCTAACCACCACCCGCGGCGGGGTCAGCACGCGCAGACGCAGTCGCGCGCCGGCGGCCGCTCGGCGACCGGACGTGGTTGCTGCTGAGATCAGTTCCGGCGGGTGACGGTGCGGACGGGTCAGAAGCGTACAGGCGGCGGCAAAATGGCGGCGCCGGAGGAACGGGATCTAACCCAGGAGCAGACAGAGAAGCTGCTGCAGTTTCAGGTAGCAGCGAGTCCTCGATGCAGCAAGGGCCGCCGCGGGCTGGGGAGTGGGCCTCTAGAGGACCCCAGAACTCTCCCGAGATTGGGCTCGCGGTTCTTCTCAGACCATCCGGCGGCCCCCTCCCCCCCCAGACGCCAACTGCCCTGCTGTCCCCGAGCCTGTCTGTCCCCTGCTTTTCGGCGGTGGCTGCTGCCGGAGCCATCTCCCTCTCTTCCTTCAGCGGTTCAGCTTCCCTGGTGTCCCCCTGGGCGCCGGTCTTCAGCCATGCTTCCCAGGTTGGACCCTCTCCGCCCAACGACTTTGGATGCTTAATCCCAACCACGGAGTGGGCTCGTTTCAGGTCTCTGGAAAACCTACCAGCTTCCCTTGCCATTTCCATGAACATTTACTCGGGGCATCTTGGATGCAATGTCTTGTGTTGGGGGATGTGGTGGGGGAGGGCAAGCCCGGCCCCCGCCCTAAAGGTGTGGGAGGGCACTACGTGAGGAAACAAATGCAACATAAAAGTCATCAGTGGCCTCTGGCAGGGTTTATGATCCTGGGCTGATTCCAGGACTCACGTGCTTGACTGTGCTTGTGGGTGGTAACTTGCAGGAATCTCCGAGTGGGGTTAAGAACTCCAGGGATAATTAGGTGGAGGCGGCCACTAGGGTGGGTAACCTTGACTCTTTGTTACCCTGATGGATACCAATTTCCTTGTTTTTAAAATACGTATTTTTAAAGTGTTTATTCCCGTAAAGATATTGTGGCGATCAAGTGAGTTTATGAATGCCGGAAGGGCTTTGTGCAATGTAAAATGCTCCCAAACAGTGTTGCTGCTTATTAATCATTATTATTTAACTTAGGAGAGAGTTAAAATTAGTGATAGTTATTTCCTAATATAAAATGTGCTAAATCTTCATTAATGTCAGCAAGTGTTTACTAAGAACCTTAGTGCTCAGGCACTCCTAGTTAGAATACCATTTATTACTGAGTATGATGTTAGTACTTTGCTAAACACTTAGCATACATGATCACATTTAATACAGTGCTATGAAATTCGTACTGTTAACAATTCCTATGTTACAGATGACTGTTATGAGGCCTAAGAAGTAAAGTGCTTAGGTTGCACAGTAAGTGGTGGTGTCACATTTAAAGCCAAGTCCGTCTTTTCAGAACCTTCCCTGAACCCTCGACCTGTGTGCTGTACAACCTGTGTATGACTGAGAGTGGAATGCAGATACTGTGACGTGCCTTTTTTATTTTAGCAAGTTCTCACTTTTCCCTAATTGCCTTGATTAGATTTCACTGTAATTAATTTTGGAGGTTTTTTCCCCCCTCTTAAATTGAGCAGTGGCACCTGAAACTAATAGGATTTTTAAAAAAGATTTTATTTATTTATTTTTAAAGAGAGGGAAAGAGAGAAGGAGAGAAACATCACTGTGTGATTGCCTCTAGTGCACCCCATACAGGGGACCTGGCTCATACATAACCCAGGCTTGTGCCCTGACTGGGAATTGAACTGGCGACCCTTTGGTTTGCAGTCCACACTCAGTCCACTGAGCCACATCAGTCAGGGCAAGATCTTGTCTGTTAATTATACATCAGCTTGAAAACTGAGCGGTAGGTTAGAAGTGTATAAAGTGGAAAAATGCTATCATAGAAGTTCGTTGATTTTTGATTGGAGTTTTTGAGTAGAGAATTTGATGTTAATAGCAAATCTGAACCAGAATGAATCAACAGCTTCCACTGGTAGACCACTAATTTCAAAGATTTGTTTAACTTTGACAGACCATTATAACCCATATAACTCTTCAGGGTTGTCCCATGTCGTTTAAATGTAATGCGGTGGTGTGAACTGTGAGTCACAATGAACTCAGTCTGGCACTGGAAGAGAATGAATATGTGGTAGCTTTTCTCAAGTCAAGTGCATTGGAACCTCTGTTTTTGTCTTCATTGGAAGACAAAAGCTATATCGGTATATCGATATAGCTTTTACAGCTATATCGGTAAGAGGTGAGTAACAGGTTAAGCGATTAAGCGATTAAGATCGCTTTATGAAATTGGATCTAATAAAGCAGGTGAATTTTACATTTATGTGTTCTTGAACAGTTTCTGGGTCAGGTTCATCATCTAGGTGGTCATTATACATTCTTTGAAACTTACTAGATGCCAGGCATTATGCCAGGTATTTGATGTACGTGAACTCTAAACCTCTTAATTATACTGTGATGTGCTAACCTCCATTTAATTTATTGATGGAGAAACAGGTTCTGAGAGGTCAAGGAAGTTGCACAAGTAAGTGACCGAGATTTAGAGAGCCACAACCCTAACCATCTTGTCTATAATCTAAAGGAAAAGCCAGATACAGATCTGAATGGGTGTCCCAAAGTTTGTTAGAGCTCTTAGTGTGCTGTGGTGTAAACAAAATGCTGTGGGAATTCAGGGAAGGAGTAGAGAGCCGGGAAGGATGGCTCAGCAGTTACTGTGAAGCATCTAGTGTGCCTTCAGTGTGGTGCTAGATAGCTCACAGACATCTTGCGTAAGCCTCACAGCAGTGGCCTTTCAGGACTCCGTAGGTAGTGCGCCTGCTCCTAGGTGAACAAACAGATGTGTTGAAGTGTTTGTTTAAGTTCGTTAAGCTAGTACGTAGTGGAGGTGGAATTAGTTAGGAATCTAGCGGGCTGGCATCTGGACTTCCAGGCTGGGCTCTTTCCACTGTACTTTGCTACTTTGAAGGAGGAATAGAATTTCAACAGGTGGTGGACAGGAGGGTGTTCAAAGCTCAGGAGACAGCTCAAGCAAAGGGCGGAGTGTGTTTGTTGTGACGGCTTTAGAGAATTGGAAATGGAAGACAAGACTGGAAAGATACATTAGAGCCGGGGCCTCCCGAAGCCTTCAAAAGCTGTGCACAGCATTTTAAATTTTAATCTGTGGGCATGGGGAGCCATTAAGAATTTTTTCAGCTAGGTTTCAGGTTTGCTCCACTAACAAACACCATGGAGCATGAGCTTGGAACCTCCACAGGGGTCAGGACAAACAGGGAGCTAGTACTGCTGGAAATAGTTTTTTGTGTTTTTGTGGTTTTTTTTGTTTGTTTCGTGTCTTGGGTTTATCTGTACAAATAGCTCTGGGGGACACCAGCTCCACACAGACAACAGTCCAGGGGTCACACCAGTCCTTATGTCTTCACTTTGGCAGACAGAGGACTCTATTGTGGAGCCTTTGTGGGGGCCTGGACACCTTTGGGAGGCTGAGCCTGAGCTGCAGCCGCAACTGCAGCCTGAAACTTGGTTTGAGCCTTGACCTTAGACTTTGGCCAGCAGCACTTGAGACCCTTGGTGATGAGGGCCAGAGGAGAGTGTTTCCCAAGCTTGGGGTGGGCGATGAAGGGAAGTTGACTAGGCTTGCAGCTGCTGCCCTTTGAGATCTGGGGCTTTATGAGGGCCTGAGAACCTCGGCACATGCGCTCGAGGCCTTGGTGTGGTCGGCCTGCATCTTGTGCAGGCTCCTCTGCTTCTTGGCAAAGCTTGTGTTCTCATGGACGTGGGGTCTGCGCCCCTAAGAAATTCGTATCTTTGTAATTGGGGTTTCTTGATGCCATTTCTGTTCCATCTTCGCCACTGGTTGCATGTGGTGTGGTTCTTAGACGCAGCCATATCTGCGCCAAGGCCCGAGGCCCTCGAAGAGCCTGGGACTGGAGGAGAAACAGCAGAGCTAGTTCTCCATATGTTGCTTCGTTTGCTCTGTTGAAATTAGCAAAAGTAAAATATTTTAGAATTTCTTCTATTTTACTTGTGACATATGATTTGATTAGAATTCCCTAGGGTATATTTATCATGCTTCTCAGTCTGTTCTCTGTCTTTCCTGATTTTTGTAGCTATTGTTTTCTCCTATTTATTTTGGAACTGATTCAGTTATGAATAACTAATGCATACATTTGTGTTAAGCTGTTTCAAATGAGCTAGAATCAGTTTTAAGAAGAGCTAATGTGGGTATGGGGAAGGTTTCTTTTATTGAAGTCCATTTTCCCAAGTTTCCAAGTATAGCAGGCTTGCCTAGGGCCTTGGTTTGCTGCCTTTAGGTTGCCGTTTGAACAGCTGGAGAAGGATGACACAACAGAGAAGGGATGAAGGAGCTCTGTATGTGGCCAGTGAAGGCTTGTACAGGAGTAAGGAATTTCTTTCCTCTTTTTAAAAGATTGTATTTATTTATTTTTAGAGAGAGGGGAAGGGAAGGGAGAAAGAGGGAGAGAAACATCAATGTGTGGTTGCCTCTTGCATGCCCCCTGCTGGGGACCTGGCCCACAACCCAGGCATGTGCCCTGACTGGGAATCTAACTGGTGACCCTTTGGTTCACAGGCCCACACCCAGCCTACTGAGTTACACTAGCCAGGGCACATTTCTTTCCTCTTAAATGGATATTAGGGTCTGACCTTTGGTCTCTTAAATTACAGAAAATTAAGCCTGATCTCCAGGCTGTAGAATCAAACTCATTTTGAAAATCTTACCTCTTGGTTTCATTGGAGTTTTTATTACCTAAAGGAAAAAATACATGATGCTTTCTGTTCACATATTTAAAAAAAAGATTTTATTTATTTTTAGAGAGAAGGGAAGGGAAGGAGAAAGAGAGGAAGAGAAACATTGATGCGCAAGAGGTACATCATTTGGGTTGCCACTGGCACGCCTCCAACTGGGGACCTGGCCCACAACCAAGGCATGTGCCCTGACCAGGAATCAAACTGGCAACCTTTTGGTTCACAGACCAGCACTCAGTACACTGAGCCACACCAGCTGGAGCCGTTCATGTATTTTTTTTTTTCCTTAAAAAAATTTTTTTAAATTATATTTTATTGATTATGTTATTACATGTTTCCTGATTTTTCCCCCTTTGCCCCTGCTCTAGTCAGCATGCCCTACTCCTTCAGGCTGTATGCACACCATTGTTCATGTCCATGGGTCATGCATATAACTTATTTGGCTCCTGCATTTCCTGTCCTGTACTTTATACCCCCATGCCTAGTCTGTAACTACCTATTTGTACTTCTGATTCCCCTCACCTCTTCACACATTCTCCCCCTCCATCCTCCCATCTGGCAACCATCAAAATGCTCTCCACATCCATGATTCTGTCTCTGTTCTTGTTTGCTTAGCTTGTTTTTTAGATTCACTTGTTGATAGGTACATATTTATTGCTATTATATTGTTCATAGTTTTGATCTTCTTTTTCTTAAATAAGTCCCTTTAACATTTCATATAAAATGGTTTGATGATGATGAACTCCTTTAGATTTTTTCTTGTCTGGAAAGCTCTTTACCTGTTGTTCAATTCTAAATGAAAGCTTTGCTGGATAGAGCAATCTTGGCTGTAGGTCCTTGCCTTTTATGACTTTGCTTTTTTCCCCTCTTATGTATGCATGTATGTGTGTGTGTGTGTGTATATATATATATATGTATGTATATATTTAATTGTTTAAGTACAGTTGTCTCCACTTTCATGACTTTGAATATATCTGGCCACTCCCTTCTAGCCTGCAAAGTTTCTTTTGAGAAATCAGCTGTCTTCTGGGATCTCCCCTATAAGTAACTAACTGCTTTTCTCTTGCTGCTTTTGAGATTCTCTTATCTTTAACCTTTGGCATATTAATTATGATGTGTCTTGGAGTGAGCCTCTTTGTATTCATCTTGTTTGGGACTCTCTGTGCTTCCTGGACTTGCATGTCTATTTCGTTAACCAAATTAGGAAAATTTTCTTTCATTATTACTTAGAGTAGATTTCCAGTTTCTTGCTCTCCCTCTTCCCCTCCTGGCTCCCCTATGATGTGAATATTGGAATGCTTCAAGTTGTCCCAGAGGCTGCTTACACTATCCTCGGGGTTTTTTGGATTCTTTTTTCTTCTTGTTGTTCTGATTGGTTGTTTTTTGCTTCCTAGTGTTCCAAATCATTGAGTTGATTCTCAGCTTCATCCACTTTACTGTTGTTTCCTTATAAATTGTTATTTATTTTACCTAGTGTATCTTTCATTTCTGATTGGATCTTTTTTTGTGCTGCTGAGGTCCTCACTAAGTTCCTTGAGCATCCTTATAATCAGTGTTTTGAACTCTGCATCTGATAGATTGTTTATCTCCATTTCATTTAGTTCTTTTTCTGGAGTTTTGATCTTTCATTTGGGCCACATTTCTTTGTCTCCTCATTTTGGCAGCCTCCCAGTATTTGTTTCTATGTATTCGGTAGAACTGCTTTGACTCCCTATCTTGGTACTATGGCCTAGTGTAGTAAGTGTCCTATAGGGTCCAGTGGCACAGCCTCCTGTATTACCCAAGCTGGGTACTCGAGGTGCACCCTCTGTGTGGGCTGAGTACATTCTCCTCTTGTAGTTGAGCCTTGATTGCAATTGGCAGGTCGATGGGAGGGGTTTACCCAAGCCAGTCAGCTGCAAGGACTTGCTGTGACCACTGGCCACACCAACTTCCACCCTCCATGGAGGATCAGCTGTGCAGGGGCAGGGTAGAGGTGTTCCAATGTGGTGTGTAGTTGTCCACTGGGTGGGCAGGCTCTGGAGTTTTCTGGGTGGTTCAGGCCAAGGTTGGCTCCCACCTGTGTTCTGCCTGGGGCAACCCCATATGAGCTGTAAAGCCGTCTGCAGGTAGCTGCTACTTTTGCTGAGCTTGAAGGTTCCCAGGCAAAGCCAAGCTCACTGCTGCTAGTGCTGAGCCTGGGGCCACTTAGCAAGAGGTACTGGGGCTGGGAGCTGACTGAGGCCAGCTGTTGCTTGTTTGATAGGATTTAGGAACTTGTGAAACAAGAGCCAAGACCAGCCATTCACATGGAAGAGTCATAGGTAACAGTTTAGGTGGGCCATGCAAATTGGGTGGGATGCAATTTCAAATAACCAATGAGTCCACAGTTAGTGGAACAACAAATTGATGTCTGTCTCTCTCTCTCTCTCCACCCCCTCCACCCCTGCCTCTCTTCTCTCCCCCTTCCTCTCTCTCTCTCCCCCTGTAAATTCAATAAATGAAAGTTTTTTAAAAGATATCTTTGGGGAAAATCTTTGAGATAGGGATTGTACACTTAGTGCTTAGCAAGTGTTGGAGGTTGTACTCCACTTTAAGAAATCAAATCTTGTTTTAGGGGTATGATTTATGCTAGAAAGACTTCGAAGAATGTCAGTGGATCAATTCCTTAAAGAACAGGGTCAATTTTCACCAGAAGATTGCTGTATAATGTACATGCTTTATGTTTAAATGAAATATTTAATGTCTGGAATGTTTTCATTCCTCACTTTAAGTGACTTTTTAATTAATTGGCTAGTTATAGATCATTGGTTAGAAGAGCTCTGCTTTTTTTGTCCGACTGAGTTAGGATCACGTTGTACTTATGGAAGTCAGTGTGGCACAGAACGTGGCCGTGAAGACTGACTCTGAGTTGAGGGCCTGGGTTTGAGCCTCGTTGTTCCACTTATAATGAGTCGTCACTGACATTGTTGATTTGTCTTTCGACTTTAAGTGAAATGACATGTGCTGAAACCACTTGTACCAGTGGCTAACTGATATAAACAAGAGTTATGTTTCTGTGGCATCTCATCACCTGTATAACGAAATGAAGTTGAACAGCATGATGCTGAGGATCTGCTGGACTAACTTTGTGACCTTGGGCAGACAACTTTTTTGTGTTAATGTCTTCATCAATACATTGATGTTATCTACCTCATAGAGTGGTTTCATTAATTAAATGTTAATATATCTAAAGCACTGGCAAATATGAAGCACTTGGATGTTATACTTTATTATAATTATTTGTAGTTTTGGTAGACAAGACAAGATGGACAATCAGCTTGTTTTCATTTTTTGGTTTCTTACAAATAACACTGCAGTAAATATCCTTGTAAGTATGCATTTATTCTATTCCCAAGCAACACTTATCTATTTGGCACCTACTGCATGCTAGTTAGGATATTAAACATAATTCTTGCCCTTGCGGAGCTCACATTCCACTGGGAGGAGACCAGGAGGAGTCAGAATGAGCAAGTGAAATGTATGTCATGCTAGCTGGTGATACGTGCATATAGAGAGAAATAAATAGAAATAAATCATCAGTGGAAGGCCTCACTAAGAAAGTGTCATTCGTGTGAAAACCGGAAAGTGTGAAACAATCAGGACGCTAGATTGAGGGCGTAGGGTGTGCAGGGCATGGTCAAGAGGGACCTTATTCAGGAGTGTGAGGAGGCCAGAGTGGCTACAACTGGGGGGCGGGGGAGAACGCAAGTAGGAGGAAGGTCAGAGAGTTGAAGGCAGGGTCAGTTCATGAAAGGTCTTACAGGCTGTTGTAAGGATTTTGGCTTTAACTCTGAGGTAAGGTGGGTAGCCATGGAATACTGAGTTGGCCAAAAAGTTTGTTTAGTTTTTTTCTACATGATGGCTCTAGTAGTGCTTAGTAGTCTTTAACTTCATTTGAGACCATTTTTGTTAGATTGTATTGTGACAGCTATCATATCAGTGTGCCTTAAAAAAACTTATCAAAATTGGCTCTGGCTGCTGTGGCTCAGTGGATTGAGCATGGACTGCAAACCAAAGGGTCACCAGTTCAATTCCCAGTCAGAGTACAGGCCTGGGTTGCAGGCCAGGTCCCCAGTAGGGGTGCGTGAGAGGCAACCACACATTGTTTGTCTCCCTCTCTTCCTCCCTCCCTTCCCTTCTCTCTAAAAATAAATATATAAAATCTTTAAATGAAACTTATCAAAATTGGTGAATTTTTGTGTAGCCAGTTTAATATTGAAGATGGAAGTTTAATATTGAAGAAAATATGCAACATTATTGGCGTGTTATGCTTTACTATTTTGAGAAAGGTAAAAACGCAAAAAAAGGTTTGTGCACTATATAGAGAAGGTTCTTGTGACTGACTGAATGTGTCAGAAGTGGTTTGTGAAGTTTCTCAGTACTATTGACATTTTGGCCAAATAATCCTTTGCTGTGGGGCTGTCCTATGCATTGGAAGATATTCAGCAGCGCCCCTGGGCTCTACCCACTAGCAGCCGATAACAGGAAATAGTCAACATACTCAAAATATCCAAATCAATAAAGTTATTGGTGAAAGTAAGAAAAAAATGTGTCTCTTCTTTTATGGGGAAAAAAGTAAATGGGCTTTTTAGCCAACCCAATATTTTGAGTAGTGACAGGATTTATGATTGTTAGGATCAGTCTGGCTAGTTTCTTGAGAAGAGTCCTTCAGGAAGATAAGGGGAGGGAGACCAGTTAGGAGAAGCATGCCGCGATACGGGGCTGTGTAGACTGGAGAAGGGGAAGTAGCTATGAGGAGTTGGATTCTGAGTGTACAGTGGTTCCCCCCTTATCCAAAGGGCACATGTTCCAAGACCCCCAGTGGGTCCCGCAGGTAGCACAGAGGCCTGTGTGTGTATACTGGTTTTTCCCAATATGTACATCCCTTTTCATGTAAAGGAAGTACTTTACGGCTTCTCTTTGGCAGATCCAAATGGCCAGCCTCACCACTCTTCTTTGGGACCATTATTAAGTAAAATAAGGGTGACCTGAACACAAACACTGTGATACTGCAGAGGTGGCTTTAAGAGAGCTACTAAATGACTGACATGTACTACAAGGTTACACTGGACAGAAGATGACCCATGTCCCAGGTGGGAGAAATGGGACAGTGCAAGGTTTCATCACCCTACTTAGAATGGCATGCAGTTTAAAACTTATGAATTGTTCTAGAATTCTACATGTGCTCTTTTCAGATGTAACCAAAACTGTGGAAATTAAAACCCCAGATAAGGGGGACTACTACTGTATCCATAAAAGGGGAAGATCAGAGGGCTAAGTGTGGGGCTTTTCAGTCTGTAGCATTCTGAGGACACACCAGTGGTGAGGACCTAGCACAGGGGACAGAGTGGCAGGTGAGGTAGGAGGAAGCCCTGTGTTAACTTTAAGTGAAGTAACTTGAGGAATGAGAGCAGATCTCTGGATTTACATTGGGGTGGGGGGTATTGGTGACCTTGACCAGAAGTTTTGTTGGAATGTTAGGGAGGTGAAGGCTAGATTGGAGTTAAAGAGAGAATAGCATGAGAAATTGCAGATTTCTGTGGGTTTTGCTCTATAAAGAGGAAAGAGATTGGGCAGAAGCTGGAGAGGGGAAGAGATTGCTTCTTTTTTTTTTAATTTGGAGGAATTATCAGTATGTTTGTATGCTGATGAAGAGCACACATAAGCGAGAGAAAATTCAATGCAGAGGAAGGAGAATTGTTACTGTGGTATCCTTGAGTCAGCGAGAGGGGACAGGACCAGGTATACAGGGAAGAGGAGGAGCTGGCCTTTGCCAGGAGCACGGGTGAGTTTGTCTGTAGTGAGAGGAAAGATGAGTGGATGGCACTGATGCAGGTAGGTCAGTTGATGTGCAGGTTAAAACTTTGGATCATTTTTTTTCTGTGAAATAAGAAGCAAGATCATAACCTAAGAGTAGTGTGAAGATGGAGGAGGTGTGGTCATCTAGGAGAGCAGGAGCGAATGAACTGGGCAGCTAATATGAAGGCCAGGCAGTATTACATATCCACCTGAGCTTAGTGATTATACATTATGTAAAGTAAGACAAGCCTCCTGCAGCTGTGAGGGTACAGGTGCACAGTGGGCAGAGATTTGGAATTCTCAAAGATGTGGTTTAGCCAGTGGGATGTGATTATGATGGAGTGGTAGAGGAATTGAGGATGTGTGCAAGGAGTGATCATAATCTTTGTGGGATTTATGATGAGTCAGATGGGAAGTGAGGGCAGGAGGAGTGCTGAGGCTCAGTTGAAAGGTGGTAGGGTTGGTAGATTGTAGGTCCTGGCAGCGCTGAAGCATTTAGAGACAGGGCATTGGAGAAAGTCGAAAAGAGAAGGGGGAGTGTGCAGGGGCAGTTGTTGGTGACAGAGGTCCAGGGTTTGACCCTTGGAGTGAATGGGGGAACAGTAGACCTGGAACGGAGAGGCCGAAGTATCAGCACACTTGTGGAAACAGTAAGGTCACCTGGACACTAACAGAGTCAGGGGGAACGACAGGAGTCCTGGAGCCACACTTTTAGTGGGAAAGGCAGTGGTCTGATGTGAGCAGATGGTTCCATCAAGGAAGGGATGCTGATGAGATTTTGAGGTTGGAGGGTGTTTTTGTTTTTGATGGCATTTAGACATTTATTGAGCATTTACTTTTTTGAAAATGCTCTAGGTACACTGTATCATTGATTTCTCCCAATAAACAAATGGTGTAGGTCTCATATTGGTGAGTAAACTAGGATCAGTAGGTAATTTACCAATGGTTAATAGTGATGAGCTTAGATTTGAACACAGAAGTCTGGATTTGTTCCTATCACCTCCTAGCACTGCCTCTCTGACTCTTTAAGTGTTGATTTGTTTTCACCCACAGGTAAGTGAGTGGGGCCAACAGCAAAGCTATGTGACAGGGTTGGTTGGTTTGTTTTTATTTATTGATTTTGAGAGCGAGAGAGAGAGGAAGAGGGGCAGGTGAGAAAGAGAGACATTGATTTTTTTTGTTCCACTTATTCATGCATTTACTGGTTAATCATTGTATGTGCTCTCTCACCAGGGATTGAACCTATAACTTTGGCATATCAGGAAGACACTCTAACTGAGTTACCTGGCCAGGATCAGCAGTTTTTCTTTTTTAATCATTTTCTTAATATTCTAATTACCGTTGATATACACTATTACGTTCATTTCAGATGTGCAACCCCGTGATTAGACATTGTACCACTTGGGAAGTGATCACTCTGATAAACTAGTACCCGTCTGACACCATACGTAGTTGTTACAATGTTACGTGGCAGTTTTAAGAAAGAGAACACAGCAGAGGAAGTCCTGAGGTGTGATTCTAGTTCGGGACATTATCACTCGTGGTACTTCCTCATAATCTCTGCTATGGGAAGGTCGACTTCTTATGGAAAAGGGGAGATGAAGAACCAAAAGTGGGAATGAACAGGGAGGACAGTTCTCACTTCCAAACCCACAGATGAGAGAGAAAAATGGGGGAGAGAGGCCTTAGGGGAAGAAGTGTCTTTGGGGAGAAGCTAGGTTTCAGTTAGAATGTGAAGCTGAAGGAGATGTTCAGAGAAGCTGAGGACGCAGAGGGTGTTGCTGATGTAGCCGGGTTTATTTCTGCCGAACAGAATCCCAAAAATGTGGTTAACTGGGTCAAAACAAATGTACTTCTGCATTTTCATAGCTACTGCTAGACTACCTTCTAGGGACTTTTGGCAGCTCTCAAGAGGATGTTTCCCCACGCCCTTTCAGCGTTGGATGGTATCTTTTTCAGTTTTTGTCAATATGATTAAATTTTAGAAGTTCTCGTTTTAATTTGCATTTCCACTGGCAATGGTAGTTTTTGGCTTTGGATTGCAGTCAGTCGAATTTGAACAGCTAATGCAAACACTCATTTTAAGCTATTCCAGATACAAAAGATTACAAATGTAAGAGTGAGAGGGTTGCCTTATCAGCCTCTGGTTTTTAAGAGAGAATGCGAGTATTCCATGGTGTGTGGAAGGTTTGCTTTCTGGCCAAGTTGGTTGCAGGGTAAAAGTGTTGATTATGATACTGAATCCCATTGTTCCATATACTGGTTACAGAAGAGATTGAGTTTTTGTCTAAGTTATTGTGTAAATTGCCTATCATTTTTTGTTTTCTGTTGGATTATTTGACATTTTCTTATAAAATTTTAGTTATTCATATGTTTATATTTAAAAATTTTAAAAAGTTTATTGATTTTAAAGAGAGAAGGATGAGGGTGGGGGAGAGAGACATCAGTTGGTTGCCTCCCAAGGGCATCCAACTGGGTTTCGAACCCCCCCACCTAGAGATGTGCCCTTCTTGGAAATTGAACCCCCAACCTGTTGGTGTGCAGATGATGCTGTGACCAACTGTGCCACACTGACCAGGGTGTATTTATTTTTTTTAAGAGAGTTTAAAAATTTTTATTTATTGATGAAAGAGAGAAAAAAATGGTCGATTTGTTTATTCTACTTATTTATCATTCATTGGTTGATTCTTGTATGTGTCCTGACCATGGATCCAACTTAAAATCTTGGTGTATTGGGACAGTGCTCTAACTGACTGAGCTACCCAGCTAGGACCCTATATATTTTTTCATGTTTTTAGAAAGAAGTATTGGTAATGTATAGCAGATGTATCAATTTCATTCATTGTTATCTGTCTATTCAGATGCTCTGATTCTTCCTGATTCAGTTTTCGAAGATTGTATATTTCTAGGAATTTAACCATTTTGTCCAAGTTGTCCAGTTTGTTGGCATGTAGTTGTTCATATTTTCTTACAGTCCTTTGTATTTCTTTGATGTCAGTTGTTACTTCTCCTCATTTCTGATTTTATTTATTTGGGTCCTCTTTTTTTTCTTGAGGAGTCTGGCTAAACGTTTGTCAATCTTGTTTATCTTTTCTAAGAACCAGCCCTTGGATTCATTGATCTTTTTTTTTTATTCTATTTCATTTATTTCTGCTCTGATCTTTATTATTTCCTTCCACTCACTTTGGTCTTTGTTATTCTTTTTCAAGTTCCTTTATAAGTCTTTTTTTTTCTAATTTATTTATTTTTTAGAGAGGGGAGGGAGGGAGATAGAGAGAGAGAGAGAGAAACATCAATGTGCGGTTGCTGGGGGTTCTGGCCTGCAACCCAGGAATGTACCCTGGCTGGGAATCGAACCCGGGACACTTTGGTTCCCAGCCCGCGCTCAATCCACTGAGCTACGCCAGCCAGGGCTCAAGTTCCTTTAAATGTAAAGTTATGTTGTTTCAGATTTTTCTTACTTTTTGAGATAGGCCTGTAATGCTTTGAATTTCCCTTCTAGGACTGCTTCCCCTGCGTCCCACAGATTTGGGATTGTTGTGTGCTCATTTTCATTTGTGTCAAGGTATCTTTTGATTTCTTCTTTGATCTCATTGTTGACCCCTTCAGTGTTTAAGAGCATGTCATTTAGCTTCCATGTCTTTGTGCATTTTTCAGTTTTCTTCTTGTAATTGATTTCTGGTTTCATACCATTATGATCAGAGAAAATGCTTGATATGATTTCAGCCTTCTTAAATTTATTGAGACCTGTTTTGTGTCCCAACATGTGGTCTATCCTAGCAAATAACTCCATGTGCACTTGAAAAGAATGCATATTCTGCTGCTTTGGGTTGAAATGCTCTGTAGGTATCAATTAAATCCATGTAATAAGGCCCCCATCTCCTTGTTGATTTATCTGGAAGATCTATCCATTGAAGTCATTGGGGCATTAAAATCCCCTGCTATGCCTGTATTTCTGTCAATCTCCTTTATGTCCATCAAAAGTTGCTTTATGTATTTAGGTTCTCCTGCACTGGGTGCAAAAACCTTTACTCAGTTTACATTCTCTTGTTGGATTGTTCCCTTCATCATTATGTCGTGTCTGTCTTTGTCTCTTACTACAGCCTTGGTTGTAAAGTCCATTTTGTCAGATATAAGTATTGCCACCCCAGCTTTATTTTTTCCTTCCATTTGCATGAAATCTTTTTCTATCCTGTTACTTTTAGTCTGTATCTTTTCAAGAGGTGGGTCTCTTGAAGACAGCATATATTGGGTCTTGTTTCCTTATCCATTCAGCTGCCCCATGTCTTTTGATTGGAACATTTAAGCCATTTACATTTTAAGTGATTATTAATAGATACGTATTAATTGCCATTTTATTTTTTAACTGTGTTCCTAATTGTCGTCTCCTTCCTTCCTCCCTTCTTCCCTTCCTTCCTCCCTTCCTCCCCTGCTTTCCCATTATCAGCCACTCCCCATTCTTTCATTCTAACCCCTGGCAACCACTACTTTTTATTCTGTGTTTTGGCATTTCTTATAAAAGGAATCGTATACTATGGCCTTTTGTGTTTTGCTTCTTTCACTCAGCACAATGCTTTCAATGTTCATCTGCATTGTGAGATGAATGCCTAATACAGGCGTATTAGGACTTCATTCCTGTTTGTGGTTGAGTAATGCTCTCTCATGTGGATAAAACCACAATTTTGTCTATGCCTTCATCAGTTAATGGCCATTTGGATTGTTTCCATGTTTTGGCTGTTATTAACGTGGCTATGAATAATTTTTTCAAGATTTTATTTGTTTTTAGAAAGAAGGGGGGAGGGAAAGAGAGGGAGAGAAACATAGATGTGCAAGAGCTACATCCATCAGTTGCCTCTCACATGCCCTCAACTGGGAACTTGGCCCGCAGCCCAGGCATGTGCCCTGAGATCGAACCTGCGATCTTTTGGTTCATAGGCTAGCACTCAGTCCACTGAGCCACACCAATCAGGGCACGTTTTCCCAGTAACATTTATTGAAAAGGTTAGTTCCTATAGAATGACCTTGGAACCATTGTTAAAAGTTGGTTCACTCTAACTGAGGGTTTCTGTCTGGACCCTCATTGCTGTTACATCAATTTGTAGCTGTCCTTGTACTAGTACTGCACTCTTTGATTATTGCAGCTGTGTAATAATTGTAAAGTCAGGAAGCACAGAGTCCTCCAGCTTTGTTCTACAAAATTGTTTTGGCTATTCTGAGTCCTTTTGATTTCCAAATGAATTTTAGGATCACCTTGTAAATTTCTGCAGGAAGGCAGCTGGGATATTGACAGAGATTGTTGGTTACTGTGGATCACTATGTGGTGTAGTGTCATCTTAATACTAGATGTTCCAATTCATGAACATAGGAAGTCTTTTTATTTATCTAAGTTGTCTTTAGTTTCTTTCAGTATTTTGTAGTTTTTTGTATGCAAGTCTTAGACTTCTCTTGTTAAATTTATTCCTAAATATTTCCTTTTGGATGGTAATGTAAAGGAAATGTATTTTAATTTAGATTCAGATTGTTCATTGCTAGTGTGTAGATATGTAACTGACTTTTGTATATTGACCCTGTATTATGCAACCTTGTTCAACTCATTCATTTTTTTTTTTTGGTAGATTTTTAACTATTTTCTCTGTAAGATCATGTCATCTGAGTAGATTACTTTATTTTTAATCTGACTTCCCTTTTCTTTTTGTATAAATGTTCTATTATGTTGAATAGAAGTGACAAGAACAAACACCCTTATCTTTTCCTGATCTTAGGGGGAAAACATTCAGTTTTTCTCTATTATTATGTTAGCTCTGTTTTAGATGCCCTTTTTCAGGGTGGAGAAGGTCCCTTGTGTTCCTAGTTTAAATATTTATTATGAAAGAGTATCCTGGGTTTTTAAAAGGATTAAATGAGGCAATGTATGTTAAAATGCTTGATACATACTAGGACTCTTATCAGTTCACATATCCTCTTATATTTCTCTTTATTTTCCCGGGGAACATTTAATAACATGTGGAATTGAGAGTTTGTAAAAATGTTGCTGTCTTTTTTTTAAATTGGAGTTTAGCAGATAAGAAATACTTATCGAGTGTTCTAAAATATACTTAAAGAATTGCAAGTCCTTTTCAAAAAGGATATAGAAAAGATTTATTTTACATGCAGAGAACTTGTCTGATATTATTCAAATGTTCAGAATTAAATCTGTGGTTTGGGATTTAAAAGTGTTGACAATTAAAATTTGTAGTTTTCTTACTTAAAAATTCAAATTTTAGCCCTGGCTGGTGTAGCTCAGTGGATTGATCTCGGGCTGCAAACCAAGCATCGCAGGTTCCATTCCCAGTCAGGGCACATGCCTGGGTTGCAGGCCACGTCCCCAGTGGGGACCACATGAGAGGCGACCATACATTGATGTTTTCTCTCTCTTTCTCCCTCCCTTCCCCTCTCTAAAAATAAATAAATAAATGAATAAATGAATAAGTGAATCTTTTTTTAAAAAAGGAAACTAAACTTTAAAAAAAGAGAGAAATTTAAATTTAGCTTGCAGGTTTAGTAGTATCTTTAAACATGCTTTCTATTAGCTTAATACATTATGTTTCATTAGCCTTTTCCTAGCCCTTTCACATTTAAAATGATGTTTCGTTCTCTTTTTGTTTGTCTTTCTCTTTTTAAAATATTTCTTTAAAAAAGATTGTATTTATTTTTTTAAGATTTTATTTACATATTTTTATGTAAATATGGGGAAGGGAGGAAGAAAAATGGAGAGAAACGTCAATGTGCAGTTGCCTTTTGTGTGCCCCCAAATGGGGACCTGGTCCACAACTCAGGCATGCGCCCTGACTGGGAATCGAACTGGTGATGCTTTGGTTCGCAGTCCATGCTCAACCCACTGAGCCACAGCAGCCAGGGCTCCACAATTTTTTATAAGAGTTATTTGAGCCAAACTGATTTGTTTGGTGTATGGAGAAGTTGCTGTTACTGATTGAACATGTCAGAAGTAGTTTGTGAAGTTTCTTGGTACTATTGACATTTTGACCAAATAATTCTTTGCTATAGGGCTGTCTTATACATTGGGAGATGTTTAGCAGCACCCCTGGCCTCTACCTACTAGAAGCCAATAATGGAAGATAGCCAATGTACTCAAAATATTCAAATCAATAAAGTTATTGGCAAAAATGCAAACTGTGTCTTAAATGGACTTTTTGGCCAACCCAATAAATAGTGTTCTTTTTAAAAAGACCTCCTCCTGTGTGAAGTTGTGAATTTGAATTATCTTTTCTTTTTACCTAAAGACAGAACCTTTCAAAACATTTAAAACAGTGATTTTCAAACCAGTGTGCTGGAAGAATTTTTAAATCATGCAACACCTGACTGTTCAGTCAGGGCACAACCTGTTTCCCCTTAGATTGTCCAATTAAAAAATGGCCACGGCCAGCACAACAGTACCTATTTGGTGCCAGTGACTCTACACATTTTTTTCTTAGATCAGCAAAAAATAAATTTTTTGGTATACCCAGAATTTTAGTAATTCTGTGCTTCCTGGACTTGCATGTCGATTTCCTTAACCAAATTAGAAAGTCTTCTTTCATTATTTTTTAAAATAGATTTCCAATTTCTTGCTCTCTCTCTTCTCCTTCTGGCTCCCCCCCTATGATGTGAATGTTGGAATGCTTGAAGATGTCCCAGAGGCTGCTCACACTGTCCTTGGGGTTTTTTGGATTCTTTTTTCTTCTTGTTGTTCTGATTGATTGTTTTTTGCTTCCTATGTTCCAAATCATTGAGTTAATTCTCAGCTTCATCCACTACACTGGTGTTTCCCTGTAAATTGTTCTTTATTTTACTTAATGTATCCTTCATTTCAGACTGCATCTTTTCTGTGCCATTGAGGTCCTCACTGAGTTCCTTGAGCATCCTTATAACCAGTGTTTTGAATTCTGCATCTGATAGATTGTTTATCTCCATTTCGTTTAGTTCTTTTTCTGGAGTTTTGATCTCTCATTTGGGCCATGTTTCTCTGTCTCCTCATTTTGGCAGCCTCCCTGTGTTTCTGTGTATTAGGTAGAGCTTCTTTGGCTCCATGTCTTGGTAGTGTGGCCTAATTTAGTAGGTGTCCTGTAGGGTCCAGTGGCACAGTCTCCCCTATCACCCAGGCTGGGTACCTGAGGTGCATTCTTTGTGTGGGCTGAGTACTCCCTCCTCTTGTAGTTGAGACTTGGTTGCTGTTGGTAGATCAATGGGAGGGGTTTACCCAGGCCAGTCAGCTGCAAGGACTAGTTGTGACCACTGACCAACCTCCAGTCTTCTTGGAGGATGAGCTGTGCAGGGGCAGGGTAGAGGTGCTCCAGTGTAGTCTGTAGCTGTCCACGGGGTGTGCTGGCTCTGGAGTTTTCTGGGTGGTGTAGACCAAGGTCAGCCCCCACCTATGTTCTGCCTGAGGCCACCCTGCCTGAACTATAAAACAGTCTGAGATGGCTGCTACTTGTGCTGGGCTTATAGATTCCCAGGCAAAGTCAATCTGTGCATCTAGACCGGTTGCTGCTAGTGCCAGGCCTGGGTCTCTCTGAGGCCAGCTATTGCTTGTTTGGCCTGGGGCTCACTGAGGCCAGCTGTTGCTTGTTTGATAGGATTTAGGAAGTTGTGAAGCAGGACCCTAGACCAGCCATTCATTTGGAAAAGGAGCTCACCTGGGCCTGTAAGTTGGGTGGGGCAGGGTCTCTGGGGATCTCCAGGGTGGATCAAACAGTGTTTGCCTGGTCGATGGAGTCTCAGATATGGCACCAGTCTACTGGCTCAGTGTGGGGAGGGTTTAGAAAAGGGACAGTGGCCTCTGCTTGCCCTGATGCCAGATGCTTCAGTTTCTCCCTCTATACCCACTGGTGCCTTTCAAGCTGCTACCCCAGTGCTGGAGCTCAGAGGGAGTGAGTCTTGAGTAGGGGAGTCTGTATGTGGATTATTTAAGAGGAACGGATTGGGCTCCAGAAATTTCTTCCACCGACTGAATCCCCACTGGGTTTTGCAGCCAGAAGTTGTGGAGGCTTCTCTTCTTGGTACTGGAACCCTGGGCTGGGGGTCCTGATGTGGGGCTGGGACCCCTGGCTCCCAAGATATCCCTCCCGAATTTTTACCTACCACACGTGGGTGTGGGACCAGCCTGGTCCATGTCTGCACCCCTCCTACCAGCCTGAATGGGTGTAGTTTCTTTAATTCTGTAGTTGTCAGACTTCTGTGCAACTCAATTTCTGATGGTTCTGAGTGATAGTTCTATATTTTAGTTGTAATTTTGATGTGGTGAGCCCTGTCTTCCAATGCCGCCATCTTGACTGAGAGTCCTCTGAAATATTCTTTATTGATAATTTATTGAAAACTTTTAGCCCTGGCTGGCATAGCTCAGTGGATTGAGTGCGGGCTGCAAACCAAAGCATTGCAGGTTCGATTCCCAGCCAGGGTACATGCCTGGGTTGCAGGCCATAACCCCCAGAAACTGCACATTGATGTTTCTCTCTCTCTCTCTATCTCCCTCCTTTCCCTCTCTAAAAATAAAATAAATAAAATCTTTTAAAAAAAAGAAAACTTTTGTTTTCTAATATGAATTAATCAAATAATAACACAAAGCAGTGTGGCAGTGGAGGAGATAGCCTGGACTTTGGAGGTAGTTGTTTTAGGTTTCAGTCTCCATTCTACCACTTACTATTCTGGACAGAGAGATTCTTAAGGCACAAAACCTCCTGAATCCTTCGCTTTCTTAATTGTGAGCATAAAGGCTGTATTACTTGCTGTGTCTGTTACATAGTGATGGGTACTTAATGAACGGGAGTTGCTAGTATTTAATTTAGTAAATCAGTAATTAAATGTGAATAGTAAGGATCTGAGTGTAAGAGTTTTAATTACAGATCAGAGCCCAGGTGTGATTACTTTACTCCCTGAAGGGACTTCAGCTTTCATTTCTCTGCCACTACCAGAGAGGGCGAGCTGCTTACTGCATTAGGCAAAGCTGTCTGTGTGGCAGGAAGGAGAGAACAGAGATCCTTGGTTTTGCCAGCTGTCCCTCTGGGAGTAACTGAAAGCAAGTTAAAGTATGCATTCTCAACAAGCCGGAGTCCACAAAGCAACTGGAATGTAGGGAGTGCTTAGACCTCAGCCGAGACTTCACACTGGACGCCTGCAGTGCTGGTATGAATAGATGAGGCGTGGGAAGAGAAGCGCTCCTTAGGAAAGCAGTCCAGTAATCACTCTGGTCACCCAGTCCCTGTCCCAAGAGTCGACTGAGACATCCGGTTAAAGCATCATATCATTTGTCTGTGATGCCGTCCATGAACCGTACTCCAGCAAAGGAGACCAATAGTGAGTGGCCATGTGGTTTGACATTGTCTTGTCTCTAAGTTGGGAGAGGAGGAAAGGAGACCAAAGCTGGAGTAAGAGAAGGGCATGGAGACGTTCACACACTTCCTCCAGTCCTCCTCTGAGCATCTCACCCGTTCGAGATTGAATTGGGTTTGGGGTACTTTCTCCACTAAAGATGAGTACTGCCCAGTACTAATGCTGGCAGTTGCCCTTTGCATAAATTGCTGTAACTAAGGCAGTATTACCTAACTCCTTGGGAGAGCAGTTCATGGAAGGCGAGTTAGCTCTGAGGGGAGAGGAGAGGACAGGATGCATCATCTGGAGCAGGTGGTATTTCTCAGCAAGACCATACTGGACGCACCCACCTAAGCAGGAGGCTCACTGGGCTCAAGAGGCGACGGAAGGAGGCAGGTGCCGCAGTTAACCTTCGTACCTGGTGTTGCGGTTTTGTCTAGTGCCATCTCAGAGGACCTCAGTTCTGAAGAGCCAGCCAGGCGGGAGAGCTACGGATCAGCTAGCCTCCATCGAGCACTCACTGTGTGCGCCTGAATCGGTGTGGGCGCTCCCACAGAACTCCTTTTAAAGGTCGCAGTATGCTGAACTGGTAATGGGCATGCTGGCGTATCTCAGCATCATTGAGGAAAATGTAGTGCACATGAGCAGCATCATCCCTGACACAAAACAGGAATGAATGAGCAGTGATGAGAAGAACAGTGTTGAGAAACCAGAGAGTTAAACAAACACTGGTTACTGGTGTGAGGTAGGACAGACTCATTTATTCAGACATCTTTCTACTGTGTGCTGAGGCACTGCACTGGGTCCTGGGGATGGAGGGATAAATGGGCTCTCTCAGAAGAAATTTCCTTTTAGAAGAGACTGACGGCCTGTTGCCTCCCGGAGAAATGGATTTGGGAGGAGCTTGAAAATAGCAACTGGGGTACTGAACCGAACAGCTCCTTCTCTTGCCCGTTCTGCTGCTCTTCCCTCGTGCTGATAAGCCCAGTGTGTGATCTCTGAGGACAGTGGGCAGCAAAGCGAAGGCAGCATCTCCAGCCAGAGTGCAGTGTCCTTTCTGAACAGAGCAGCATGGCAAAGCTCCTCGGCACAGGGGACGAATATTGAAACACACATATCTTCTGACTCACATTGAAACCAGCCCTATCCAGTGTAAGTTGGAATAGTCTTTTGAAGTACATTTTGTCAATATGTATCAAGAACTTTAAAAATATGTATATTCCTTGGCCCATAATTTTAACTGAATCCTGAGGAGGATAATCCTAAATGCAGAGAAACTTTATGAACAGAAATGTTCATCAAAGTGGCATTTTAATATGGGAAAATCAGAAGCAGTTGTAACTTCATATATACACATTGTTTTAGCCAACTGGAATATATATAATCTATAAGCTTATAAAGACCAGTGCATAAAAGAGTACTTGATATACTAAGAATGCTTGAAGGCACGTATCCAGGAGAGAGGAGTCTCCCAGAGAAAATGAAGCTGCCCACACCTTGACTGTGTGATGGTGTGGAGAGGGGGGCTCCCAAGCCAGGACAAAACACCAGGGTCCAATGAAGATCAAAAAGCAGAGGTGAATGGAATCTTATGGTGCTTACAGTCTAGAAAGAAGAAGCAGAGCCTAATAATTAAAAAAAAAAAAAGAAAAGTTTGGAGCCCTGACCTGACCAGTGTTGCTCAGTGGGTTTGGCATCGTCCCGCAGACCTTTGCAAACTGACAGGTTGCGGGTTCCATTCCCGGTAGGGCACGTGCCTGGTAGGTCCCCAATGGGGGGCACGTGAGAGGCAACCAATCAATGTTTCTCTTCCTCTCCTTCTCCCTCTCTTCTCCTCTCTCTAAAAATATGTAAAATCTTTTTTAAAAAATCAAAGTTAAAAAAAGAATGTTGGAAAGAAGGTTGAATCAACAACCTAAATCCTTTTCTCAGACTTTCCTTGGAGTGCAGGGAGCTGGAAAGAAACACACTGAGGTGTGAACTAGTTGTACTGGGCTGTCCAGAAAGTCTGTCTGGTTCTTTCTGTGAAATAGAAAATACATTCTTCATTTTCACCAATGACATTATTGATTTGGGTATTTTGCATATGTTGGCTCTCTTCCCCATAGTATAGCATTAGTTGTTCTCAGTGTCTCGGTTTGATCGCTCCCTTCAGCTGGTCTACCCGACCGTGGGGCATCATCCAGTGAGAATCTCCAGCAGGAAACCTCCTTTGACACACTTGATCAGTCACAGCACCTTCTCCATACCCCACACAAATCATCTTTTGCATTTCAGTTGCATTTTCACCTTTCTTGAAATAAAGTATAATGTGTCAAAAATGTTGCTTATTTTCTTCCATTAGTATTAAAATAGCTGCACAAAAATCCCCCAATTTTGGTAAGTTGTTTTTAATGCACACTGATATGACAGCTGTCAGAGTACAATGTAACAAAGTCGTTTCTGGTGAAGTTGAAGCCAACCAAGCGCTGCCAGAGCAATCTGATGGGGGAAAAAAAAACCCATGAAATTTTTGGCCAACCCATAGTGTTTGAGATCACAAGGAAACCTCCCCCTTCTCTGGTCTTTCTCTAGTATTTAAACTTTCTTTACCTAATTTATACTAAGTTTTAAAAAAACACAAGAAAACCTGAGTAGCCAACCCTATCAGTGTTAAGGTACTGCTCTTTCGGATGTGAGGGCGATCATCAGGCTGCGACATCTGTCACCCCCCTGATCGCCAGGGTTGATTTGGCTGATCTGGCTGGCTAGGCAGGAGTCCCCTTCCTCCCTCACCAATCCATGTGCGTCCCTCCCAAAGCTGTGGGCTTGGTCGAAGAGGACGGCCTTCCCAAGTAGAGTAGAGGACCGGTCTTCAGTCAAGGGTATAGAGTAGCTGCACCCCCCGCTGGAACCTTCAAACAAGCTCTTGAGTACAGCTGTTTGAGATAGTGCCAGATGGGCCGCGTGCTTTTCATTTGACCATTTGGATGGATCACTGGCCATCCTGCTGGCCAGCACTGAGGTCCAGCCACCCATTCCCACCCAGTGCGTTCAGCATTATGACATAATAAATAAGACTACGCTTATCTCCCCTCCCCCTGATCTTTTACAATACTTTCCTTTACCAGAAATAAAGTTATTTCAATGGGTTTTCTCATTCCATTTGCTCAAGCCAATGAGTCCATCTTCATATTCCTCTTCCACCCCCGCGTACTTAAATTGCTGTCGGATCCTGTCGACTTTGCCTTCAGAGTACACCCCAGATCTATGCTGGTCATTCCCACCTCACTGCTACCGTCCTGTTCCCAACCTTCCCAACCGCATTCTCTTCCCCTTGCCCTTCTTAACAGTCTCCTTGCTGGTGTCTTGCTCTTTTTCATGCTAATTCCTCACAAAGGAACCAGACTGACTTTAAGATAAGAAAAGAAAAAAGAAAAGATCTCATGGTCATGATATCTGTCACAGCAGCAAGGATAAAAATAAAGTAAAAAAAGGTCAAATAAAATTGAGACTTGCGGGGTCCCCCCCCCAAAAAAATAAAAGCTCACGATGGTGTCACTTCTGTCCCCCAGGAGGAAATTTGCCTGGGCTGCACATTTGGAGAACTTGATCAAACCGTTTGGGGTGGGGGTCTGGACAGCGGCAGATTCCCTGCAGGTGCTTCTGCTCCTCACTCCAGGCTGAGGAACACTGGCCAGTGGGCGTTTTCTCCCTGCCCACTTCTCAGACCTTGTCGGGCAGTGTCCCAGACTTGTGTCTCAGAGGTAATTCCCCTCCCTTGTTGGATTTTTTCACTTTTTAAATAAACTCTTCATTTTAGAGTAGATTCAGATTTGCAGGACGGTTGCAGAAATAGTATGCAGACTTCCCACACACCCTACACTCAGTCTTCCCTGTTAACCCACTGCATGCTTAGTTTGGTGCGTTTGTTGCAGTTCATGAGCCAATATCGGCACGTTGATATTAACTGAAGTTTGTGCTTTGTTCAGATTTCCTTTGTGTTGTCTAGTGTCTTTTCTCTGTTCCGGGACACTGCGTCCCATTTAGTGGTCAGCCTCCTCAGGCTCCTTTGTTCTTGCCGGCCTGGACAGCTTTCAGGGGTGCCAGTCACTTGTTTCACAGAAGGCCCAGTGGTTGGGGTTTGTGCAGCATTTTTCCCATTGTTAGGCCAGGTGATAGCTTTGGGGAGGAGGACCACAGAGGTGAAGTGCTTTTACCTCTTGCTGAAGAAGGGCCCTGCCACCAACGTGATGTGCGCCTGTGGTGCTGACTTATCGCTTGGCTGAGCTAGTTCGTCAGGTCTCCGCACTGTCAAGGTGCACCAGTGTGGTCCACGGTGTTTCTTTGTACTCGGATTGTGGTTCACCACTGCCTTGTTCCTATGGGGGGGATCTGGCACTACAGGATTCTCCATGCTCATCTAGTGTGGTTCCTGCCCCAGCCCTAGAAGTGGCCACTTCTCCCCGGAGCCTGGGTCCTTGTTTTGGACAGTGGTATTAAAAACCAAGGTCTCAGCATTATGTGTGTTTGCTGCGGGTTCATGTTTTATAAACCCTTTCAGCTGACAGAGCAAGGACACACATGTGTGTTACTAAACTCACTAGTTCTGTATGTAACCATTTATATTAAGCTAAACATATGTTAATTGAGATGTCTCCAGCCCTAATCCATTACCATATGCATCATTCTGGCCTTCTCCCCTTGGTTACCTGTAGCTTCCCACAGTGAGAAAACTGGCTTACTTAATTGCTCAGTTCTGATTGATAGATAGATAGATGAGTGGCTTGCAGATTAACCCATGGGAAACAAACTCACAGCTAGAGAACAGTGCTTCTGTGCAGTTCCTTCGGCTTGTACTCTTGCAAATCCCACGTATTTCCCAAGTTACTTAGACCAGCAACTCCACCAGCAGCTTTAGTGAGGTTCCCACGTATATTTGTAATACAGTTAGGTTCTTTCGTGATGGTCTGCTTGGGATCATAGGAATTTCCTAATGATTCTTAAAATTTATAGACTTTAAGGTTCACTCAGCTGTAAAGGTCAGTGGATTTTAACAAAGGCATGGTGGTAATTATTCGTTCTTTTATCTAGAGTTTTTGCATTTTTGTCCTTCTGTCTCAGATACTTTTCCTGTGTATTTCCCAGTGTTTGGCCCTGTGTCTTTCATCAGCTTGGCCTCTGCTGAAATGTTTTCTCCTCGGAGAGGCCTTCCTTGAGCACCCAATTCAAAGGACTCCCTTAGCCTCAAACTGTGTTCACCTATTTGCTCCTGGGTGTGGTTTATTTGGTCAGTCTCTCTCCAGTAGGACACAAACTGAATGAAAGCAGGGACCAACGTCTGTATTCCAGAGCATTTGCCGACATGTTCCCAGTGCGTGTTTGGAACACTCCCCAGTGGCGACTGGAAGCAGGCTTGTTCAGCCGGGCTTCTAGCTCACCCTGATTCACGGCTTACACAAGGGTTTTGCTTTTAAATTTGGTTAAATATTTCAGTCTGTTGAAGATATGCAATTACTCTGGTCTCTCCTACAGTGTTTATAACCTTTAAAAAAAAAAAGTTTTCTTTTAGCCCTGGCTGGTGTGGTTCAGTGGATTCAGCACTTGTCTGTGAACCAAAAGGTCACTGGTTCGATTCCCAGTCTGGACACATGCCTGGGTTGTGGGTCAGGTCCCCAGTGGGGGGCGTGTGAGAGCAGCAGTTGGATATATCTCTCCCTTACTTTCTCCCTCCCTTCTCCCCTCTTTAAAAATAAATAAGTAAAAGTCTTTAAAAAAAAAAAAGAATGGTGGCTGTGGGAATGGAAATGTTGTACAGATGTACCACAGAAAAAGGTCAGAACTTGACCACTGCCGAAGTGTGGAGTTCAAGGGGTAGAACTCAAAGATGAAGCTGAGACCCCAGGTGTCGTCTTAGCCTGTGTATTTGGGGAGGTGGCTATGTGTTAACATAGTGATTTTAATGATACGCTTGAAGTACAGTTGGTGGGAACATTGAAAAGGCTATTGGAAAAGTGCTGCTAAACTTCAGAAGAGATGGTGGGTCCAGGAATTAAGTGAGGACTCGTCTGAGTAGAAAGGGTGGCTGAAGGCTAAGGATTAAATGAGATTGCTGGGGGCAGAGCCGGAAACCAAGGACACATCCTTCAGGAACTCGCTAGGTTGGCAGGGATGCGCGAAGAGCCAGAGAAGGAACTTGGGTTAGACACAAAGTGAAACCTGAGAACAGTCCAAGGAGAAGGGAGTGGAGAAAGTACTTATTGTAGGGAAACACCTAAACTACAGACTTTTTAATAAAAAGTTGTGTGCAGTTCATATTCTAAGCTAGGGGATATCCAACCTTTTGGCGTCTCTGGGCTGCACTAGAAAAAGAGTTGTCTTGGGCCACACATTAAATACACAAACACTAATGAAAACTGATGCGCAAAGAACAGGTTTTAAGTAAACTTGTGATTTTGTATTGGGCTGCATTCATAGCCCTCCTGGGCTGCATGTGGCCTCGGGTCAGACACCCCGAGGTCAGCGCAAGTTACTGAAAGTCACTCAATTTTTGCAGGAAACCGGCATTATTATATCATTATGTGTTATAAACAAAGTAGTTGTTTAGCATTGAAGAATATTTTGCTGGACCTGAAGAATATTTTGAAGAAATCTATAATTTTAAACATGAATTTGAGAGAATATTAATTTTAATCAGCCTTCTTCATTGACAGCCTTGAAGTTTTAAAAGACAAGGAATTTTCATGTCTTTGTCCTGTGGGACAACCTCCTCTGGAACTGGGTGGATGAATTCTGGACAGTGAGGCTGTGGCTGCACTTGACCAGCTGCCGCCTTCCACACTTCGCAGTGTCTTTTCCCAGGGGTCCTCATGAGTGCTCCTCGAGGGTGAAACACCTGCAGAGCACCGCTGGCTTCTCCCTGAGTGACCCTCTGTGTCTGTCCTTTCCAGGACCTGACGGGCATCGAGTCCATGGACCAGTGCCGCCGCGCCCTGGAGCAGCACAGCTGGAACATCGAGGTGAGGCGGGGCGCTTGGGCGTGCTTCTCTCTGGGTCTGGTGCGGTTCACGGACGTGTGTTTTCCACAGCAGGTGCGTCTTCTCCCAGTAGGTTCATTTTTCAGATTTACAGCTCTAAGTCTTTAAAAATGAAAACATGGGAAAGACGAAGGTTTATGATCAAAATTCATGTAATAAAATTACAGGAAAATGTAAGGACCAAATTCCTTAATATGGTGCCTCTCTCTTTTTTGTTTCCAAATGGCTCTTTAGGGAAACTTGTGCGCACACACATTCCATTCTAACCAGATACCTTAATGTAAACCCTTTTTTAAACATATTTTTTAGTGTTTTGGATTTTCTGGATAATTGTGTCATCTGAAACACAGCGACTTTTTTTCCAGTATATGGATCTTTTGTTTCTTTTATTTGAATGTTGACCAACTAGATATTCAGAGCAATGTCAGTCAGTAAGGACGATAGTGAACATCTCCCTTCACTGTAATGTCCGGTATGTTTCATTGATACTGCGATGGTGGTCATTTTGAGGTGGGATCCACAAGAGAGTAAGCGTCATGGAAGCAGAGGCCTCTGTTTCCGGTTTGCTAACCGGTGTACTCCCTGCGTCTGCATTAACCAACCCTAGTACTTCATAAGCTCTCAGTAAATATCTGTGGACTGTTCGTTCATTGGTGGCATACCAATAGTTTATATCAAGAGTGGATGTTGAATTTTAGCAAACATCCTTTGATCTCTATTGAAATTAATGTTTCAGTTATGGTATGTTGCTTGAATAGGGTGCTGGATTTGTGGAAATACAGACATTCCTAAGTGACATTGAGTTATTCAGCACCTGGTTTGAGCAGTTAAATTTTAGGCTCTGGCACCATATCAATGAATGAGACCGAGTCCCTACTCTTGTGGAACTGAACCCTAAATCGTTTGAGCTTGTAATAAATGCTGTGAATAAGACGAGTGTAGGACATACAACAGGATCTGGGGAGTTATTTTAAATAGGGTAGTCAATTACAGGATTTTGTGAGGAGGTCACATTTGAGCTGGTGCTTGAATGTGAAAATTTGGAGGGAAATAAGTTTCAGGCAGAGGGGATGATGTTGCTCTGTATGATACTTCGTGTTAGATTTTCATTTCAGGCATATGCGGGCTTTATAAAGTGACTTGTAGAACAAGTTGAGGTGTGTAAATAGCATAGATTTGGAAGAAAGCACTTGAACACTTGTTTCTGCCTTTTCTCTGCTACCTTTTTCATGTTTTCCCTCATCATTCATAATCTGTTTCCTACATCTTCTTGATAAACTTTCATAGAAAATGCTTTCTTTTCAGAGGTTTTCAAGGTTTTTGGCATAGACTGTATAACGTAGCATGTCTTTTACTTCCTGTTCTGTCATCCCCTCTTCTGTGTTTTTAATGTTTATTTTACTTTTTTAAAAAATGAGACTTGCTGGAGACTGGTTTATTTTTTGTTTACTTGTTTTTTTATGAAAAAAAAAACACTTTTATTTATCAGTTCCTTTTTTGCATTTTTACTTATTAAGAAAAATCTATAATATATTTTCATGCTTTTGTACGTTTATGTTCTTTTTTTTTAGCATCTTGATTTTTTTACAGCTTGGTTAATTACTCTCTTTCTTATGTTTAAGACTGAATTTTTCTTCTTAAAATACATTTTAAAAGTTTTGATTTTTGCCCTGGCTGGGTGGTGTGGTTGGTTGGCGCATCGTCCCGTACCAGAGGGTTGTGGGTACAATCCCTGGTCAGGGCACATATGGGAAGCAACCAGTCGATGTTGCTCGTGTCAATGTTTTGTTTTGTTCTGTTCTTAAGGGTTTATTTTTAGACAGAGGGGAAGGGTGAGAGAAAGAGAAGGGGGAAACATCAATGTGTGGTTGCCTCTCACATGCCCCCTACTGAGGAACTGGCCTGCAACCCAGGCATGTGCCCTGACTGGGAATTGAACCAGCAACCCTTTGGTTTGCAGGCTGGTGCTCAATCCACTGAGTCACACCAGCCAGGGCAAAATACAACTTTTCTTAGATACCTCTTGTACATGGAATCAGAGAATATCTGTCTTTTTGTGTCTGATTTATTTCATTTAGCATACTGTTTTCAAGATTTATCAAAAAACATAAGTAAAAGATTTATTTGTGTCTTAGTATGTATTAGTACTTCATATCTTTTTACTGCCAAGTAACATTCCCTTGTATGAATATATCTGTGTTCTTTTATCAGTGGATAGACATTTGATTGTTCCTGCTTTAGGCGATTATCAACAGTGTTGCAGTGAGCATCATATTGCAAGTTTCTGTGCTGGCATTTCGCTTCACGGAACCCTAGGCTTTCATTTCTCGTGGGTACATAGCTGGGTGTGGAATTGCCGAGTCATGGTAACTGTGTTTAAGCTTTTGAAGAACTGCCAGACCGTTTCTAAAGAGGCCACATTATTTTATATTCCTCACAGTAGCGCATGAGGATTCCAGTTTTTTCACATCCTCACCAATATTTTCATTTTTCTGATGGCTAACGATGTAGAGCATCTTTTCATGTTGCTTGTTGGTCATTTGTTTATTTTCCTTGTAGAAATGTCTGTTCAGGTCCTTTGCCCATTTTAAAATTGAGTTGTCTTTGATGATCAGTTGTGATAGTTCTTTATGTATTCTAGATACCAGAGTTATATCAGATTCATGATTTGTAAATATTTTCTCCCATTTTCTGGGTTATTTTTTACTGTCTTGATAGTGTCCTTTGATACACTAAAGTATTTGCTTTTGAGGTCCAGTTATTTTTTCCCCTCTGTTGGTTGTCTTTTTGGTGTGATATCTAAGAACACATTGCCAAATCAAAGGTCATAAAGATTTTCACCTAGATTTACTTTTAAGAGTTTAGTTTCTGCCCTTACATTTAGGTCTTTGATATATTTTGAGTTAATTTTTTATATATAGTCACACTTTGGTGCTCGTCAGCTTCAGAATTCATCAAACCCTGTACTTGTCACATTTTGACGAGAAAAGTATGTTCCAGCACTCAGTGCCCCTCTCTCGCTACGAAAGCAGGCCCATGTGCCAGTTCCACAGCAGCTCGAGAACAGCTTGGTGCTTGTTGGTTTTAGCAATCGTCATGAGCTCCAGAATAAATTAACCACGAGTACCAAGGTACCACTGTAGTGCCATTGAGGGCTTTGACTTGATTCTTTTTCGTGTGGATATGCATTTGTCCCAGTACCATTTATCAAAAGACTGTTTTTTCACCATTGGATTGTTCCTTAATATTCAAAGACATAAAAACTGTAGGGCTACTTGGAGTTAGCCACAATGTAAGTTTAAAGCCAAGGTTAGAGGGCACAGAAGTCCTACAAAATGACCACCCTCAGATGGCATCTGCAAGTTCAGGGAGCCCCCCCAGGCCCTCTCAGGGTTGGTGACCCACTAGAAGAGCTCACTGAAAGCTGTTACACTTACAGTTATGGCTCATTACAGGGAATGGATGTGGCTTAGAGTTGGCTAAAGAAAGAGACACGTGGCAGAACCTTGACTTCTAAACACAAAGTCTCTTGCTCCTCTCTCATGGCATGACACGTTACCCTCCTGGCACAAATGTGCGACAGTGTGCATTAAGTATTGGCAGCCACGGAAGCTCACCTCAGCTTCGGTGTGCGGAGTTTGCATTGGGGCGTGATTACATAGGCATTGCTGATTTGATTGGTTGCCTGTGTGATTGAACTCCATGTCCAGGTTGACTGATACTGCATATCCAAAGTCGCCACCCTAAGATTCAGTATCAAACTCACTCCCATCAGGTAGCACATAGATTATCTCCCAGAAGCCCAAAGCAAAGATCAGACTTTCCTTTGGTTTAGGCCAACGTTCTAGTGCACTGGAACAAGTGTTCCTTTTCAGGGGTAAAATTAAGAAGGGAGATTTTTTTATTATCATCTGACAGCCAGGAATTGTATTAGGATCTTTATGTATGGTTATCTCATTGAATTTTCAAATCAACCCTGAAAAATACCATTTTTTCATTTTGCACATGAGCAAATGGGCTCAGAAACCAGGTTGTGGAGCTGGGGTTTAGCCGAGTTTCCCTGCCCCAAAGCCAAGCCCTGCTCCAAATAGCACCAGGCAGTGCCTTTCCAGGCGCATCCCCAGGGGCACAGTCTGCATTGTGTTCTCTGGGCTGGCTCTCTGCAGGCGCCCCAGTGCAGCACACGTGTGCCAGCCACCTGTAGAACACATGCCGTCTGAATAGACACGGTGGGCGTGCCGCATCCATGGAGCACTCCTGTTGGGCCTGAATTCTGGAGCCAGGGCCACCCATTGCCTCCCTCCAAAGCAAGTTAAAGGCCCAAGAAGATGCCTTTCCCGTGTCCCCTGTTTTATAACACCGAGGCACAGTTGCCTCATCTCCTCGTCTTAGTGTATTTGAGCATCAACAGAATTCTTCCTACTCTTTTTTCCCTTCCCAGGCTGCTGTACAGGACAGACTGAATGAGCAAGAGGGCGTGCCCAGTGTTTTCAACCCCCCTCCATCTCGACCCCTGCAGGTGAACACCGCTGACCACAGGATCTACAGCTACGTCGTCTCAAGACCACAGCCAAGGGCAAGTTGTTTCGTAACGGAAACTTCCCCTTTTGTTCTTAAGTCCATTCACTTGGTTACGCTGATCTCGTGATGGAGCAGAAGAAATATTCAGAATGTATAGCTAGATCTGGTGCCTTAGTAGATTTATTGGGTTTATTATTTTCCTTGATTCTTCAATGAATTGATATAGTAACTACCCATTTTGGGGGGTGACATTCTTTGCCATTTATTTGAAGCGTTTTCTGCACCTTGTTTTGAGTACACAGCAGTTGTGTTTACATGTCTAAAAATGTTTGCTACATGCTTACTAGATCTCCACTTTTAAGTTAGAATGTTTACTAAGTTTTGTTGCCTTTTTTTTTTTTTTTTTTTTTTTACTTACTTTTAAGTTAATTCTAGGGAAATAGTTGGAATCTTTGTTGGGAGCCTTAGTCATGTCTTTGAAATTAGTCTTGAAGGGCTAGAAGCAAGGAAGTGGTGCCGTTAAACTCGACAAGCATTTAAGAGTGCTCCCAGTGTGCCTGGTGTTTGGCTGCTGGGGACCCAGAGATGTGTGCAGAGGGGGGACCTTCAAATTGTTCACAGTCTAATTAGGGAGGTCAGACGTACATACTGATGATGAGTTCCAGAGAACTTTTAGAAGTCCAAGAAAGCACTCACTTTAACTTTGCGACAGTGAGAATTTCCTTCATTGTGATACCTTTTTGTGGAGTAATTGACAGTGTTTTTAAATGGAGTCTCTAAGTAGTTGTTTGGGGGTATTCTGAAGTAGAATGGCAGATTGCTATCACGGTTGTATTTGCCCTATATGCCCAGGGTTTCCCGGTTTGTTTTCCGCTCGGCTCAGTGTCTGGAGTCCTGGGGGTCAGCCCCGAGGCTCCAGAGCTCCCTGCTGCGGACACTGGGAGGGGCCCAGGTTAACACAGTGTGATGTGTGAGAAAGGCTCTGTACACTGGACAGAGCTCTCTCCATGTATACTAGTTAATAGCAGTAGCAATAATCAATGTTGTTAAAACAATAATTAGCATTATTACTAAGATTAGCAGCTATATGGAGATTTAAAATTGCGGTTTGTTGGAGTCCACCCTGCATGGTCTCAGGAAGCTGTAACCCCCCCACGACTTAGGCTGAGTGAGAGACCTCTGGACCAGGAGACACTAAGGAGACAAACTTATTTCCCTGGCATGAACGCTGCCCGTTCTGTGCCTGGCCTCCAATGCTTGATCAGTTAGCCAATGACGGGTAAGATTTTCCACGGAGGGAATTGCCTAAGACAGGCATGATCATGTGGAGGCCTTAGGGAAGGACTTGGGGGGCTGTGGAAATGAAGGGGTGATCGACATCAACCCCTGCCCCCTCAGCTTTGTCAAAGCCTGAGTCCTTGTTCTTAGATGTGAGAAATCCAAGTCTCCTGGCTGCCTCTGTTTCCTCTGCCCAATTCAGGCCTGAGAAATAACGGGCGGTGCACTCCAGACCAGAGTCGGCGGACCCCCGGGGTAATCAGGCCTGGGACATAGACTATGCAAGATCCTGTGAGATCTGCTTGCTGGAGGATGCTATTGAATTAGAATATGAAGGCACAGGCAGGAAACAAAACTAGCCTTTTAGGTCCTGTAGCCTTTTTAAGTGATAAAACCCCAAAATCTCAGCCAAGAATCCCAGCGGGAGATCTACCAGCACCTTTGAAAGCTACCTATTCCTTTTGATCTTCCCTGCCAGATTGTAATCCACAAACTGTGTCTGTATTCTTAATAAAAGCCTACTCAGGCAGGGACTTGGGGCACTCTCCACTTGAGAGAGTGACCGTTTTGTCCCTATTTCTCCACAGGACTTGGTTGTCCCTGTGTATATTTTTCTCATGTCTCAACGAGCCATCCGCAACATTCCGTGGTCACTGCAGGCCGGTGGCCGCTACAGCTGGCTCGGTCACCATGGTTAATGTAATTTTCAATTGTATACAAATGTCCAAGGTAGCAATAGTGGTTATCTTCCTTGCTGTTTCTGTGTACCATATTTGCGTGTGTAAGCCTGAAAAAGGGAAGACTATGATTTGGGAGGAGAACTTGCAGTTGAGCTTGACCACTGATACAAGTAGCTGCAGGGAAAATGTTGAAGCAGATTTAATACGAAAATGTGATAAGAGAAAAAAAATGACAGTGTCAGATGAAATGAGAGCAAAGGCGGCGGGGCATTGGCCAGGAAGCGGGAACTGCGTTGCAGAGGGAGACGTTGAGGGAAGGACAGAACGGGGTGAAAAGTGGAACTGGCCATTTTGTAAGAAAATAGGGAATGAGTGAATCATATTTACCTTTGTTTTTCAATTTCAGGGGCTGCTCGGATGGGGTTATTACTTGATAATGCTTCCATTCCGGTTCACGTATTACACGATACTCGATATATTTAGGTATGTGCCTTCGTGCTTCTGTGGCGGCGGTGGCAGGGTAGGTGTGGAGCCGGAGCATACTGGAGCCAGGCCGAGTGCTCGTCCTCACCAGCCTTTTTATATAGCATGGACATGTTTTCAGTTATTCACACAAAACCACAAATGTAGTGAAATTAGATTGTTTTAAAGTAATCTTGCGTGTCATTTTCAAGAGTCAGTTTACCTACATTTTCTTATCCCCCCACCATGCTTGTCACCTCAGCATCCCCTAGTGAATCCTCATGCCCTTTGCTTTCTAACCACCATTGCCTGCGAGCTTCCCTTTCCTGGTAACTTCAACCCCAAACGGTCTTTAACTCCATCTTACTACTGATAATCCCAACAGAGTCTCCTGCTCTGAGATTATTCACTTTTCCCCAGATTTTTTCACAGACTTCACCTATCTAGACATTCCTGTACGGTTCCCTCTGTCCAGGTGACCCATAGGCTGCTGATGCTGGAGCCTTTCCTTATGTGTATCCTTGCTTCACACCTTCACCTTTCTTCCCACTTCCTTCATGTACCGTGTAGAAAGCTCAGCACTGGGAGCTACAGAGGGGTCAGATTATCCAGGGGTTCCAGATTGCTGACACATCAGGCTTGGGGTGTCTGGTCTAGAGCTGTAATAGATGATCCCTTTTCGGGGCACCTAAAATGTTTCTGGGCATCCAGGCCAAAAGACAGAGCTAAAATCTGTGGTCTGGGCCTTTCCCACAGGGCAGCCTGTGCCCCTCAGGTGTGGGAGGGTCTTTGCCTTGCTATAGGGAGCAGAGGCCTGAGGTGAGGGCCCAGCAGCTGCAGAAGCACAGGGATCAGATGGCCCCCTGTGCGTTGGCCACTGGGTGTCGCAGGAGCTGCTCGCTTAACGGCTTCTTACTTCAGCCAAGTCCTTACATGTCTGCAGTTAACCATTGGTCCTCTCTCCCTCCCTGTTTTATTTAAGAACGGACACATTAAAACCTTTAAAATTGTCATGAAGACTGAGCTGACATCTTTTTTTTTTTTTTTTTTTTATTAAGCTGATTGTCCTGAATTATGTAGGCCAGGGAATACATTGTAATGAGAAACAAAAAAGCAAAAAAGTTAGAGCCTTAACCATTCAAAATGAAACTTAAAGGCTGGTAAGATAATCTTTAAAATACCTAATTTCAGAGAAGGTATCAACCATTTATCTTCTAAAGGGTTTCTACCCACATACACAACTTTTTTAAAATTTATTTTATTTTATTTTTAGAGAGAAGGGAAGAGAGGGAGAGAAATATCAGTGTGTGGTTGCCCCTCGTGTGGCTCCCACTGGGGACCTGGCCTGCAACCCAGGCATGTGCCCTGACTGGGAATCGAACCAGCGACCCTTTGGTTCTCAGCCTACGCTCAATCCACTGAGCTACACCAGCCAGGGAACACACAGCTTCTTTTTTTAATTAGAGTTATTGGGGTGACATTGGTTAACTAGACTATGTAAGTTTCAAGTGTACCATTCTGTGATACATTATCTGTGTATTGCATTGTGTGCTCACCACCCAAAGTTTAGTCTCCTTTCCTCACCATTTATTTGACCTTATACTGCTTCTTGCATTGGCTTTTGTCTGGAATGTTTGTGCCAATCAGTTTGATTTGGTTAGTCAAGAGAAATTCCAGGTGAAGTTGAGTGCACCCAGGGAACTGGAGGGTGCAGGAGTCGGTATTGGCTCGAGATTTGGTAAGGCCCGTGTCGCAGTTCAGTCACCTCAAGTGTATGAGTGTTGTTTGTTCTCCTTGGGGAAAAGTATGCATGGCATGTGTTACTAATTTCAGTGCAGCTGCCTTCCAGGCACGTGTTCAGTGTCACACAGCACTGTGACGTACAGGCCTCTGCCCTGTTGCCTTCCCTGGAAGTCCGAAGGCTAGGTGGATGGTGCAGGTCAGACAGGACAAGATGCTCTTCAGAAACAGATGAGTAGCGCTGTCCTTAATTAATGTCATAGCAGCCGCCAGGCCCCAGGCCTGCCGGTGCTCTAGATCAGCTGTGTGGTTTCCTCCCCCATGCCACCAGCCATGGTGCCCCGAGCAGAATGTACTTGCCTTTTTGAAGAGCAAGTCGTGGTTGCAAGTGCAGTCTCAAGTTCCTGTCCATAATTGGAATAGCTTGGGTGTGTGCCCTAAAAATTCAAAATTCCAGGAGAATGGAGGGGGAGAGCCAAGTAGGAAAACCAAAAGAGACAGCTCTGTCCTGACCAGCACTGTCCAGCAGGACTTTCTCAATGGAGGAAACGTTCTGTCATTGCACCCCCCAGTGTGGCAGTCACAAACCACGAGTGGCTGCTGGGCACTTAATGTGACTTGCAGTGACTGACTTCTTCATTGTGCTGTATTTAATTAATTTAAATTCACGTAGCCCCATGTCTCCCATATTAGACAGTGCCATTCTAGAGACACGACTCGGCCTGGGATCTTTTTGGATACCGTGTCGGACCTTCCCAAGTCTGCTGGCCCTGAGTGTTTCTGCAGAAAGTGCTCAGGACTGCTGTAGGCCAGTGTTGAAACTGATAACCCTCGTAGTTCGCATTCTTCTTGAATAGGAGATGGAGCAACACTTGCCGCTGGGCAGCTCTCGAGCCGGGCTGTCCTCGCAGGTGTGATGGTCCGCCCCCAGACCGTCCACCTCCCCTTGCCGCCATGCCGGGACGGGAATCTCTGCAGACGGGCCCGCTCCGTGTGCACTACAGTAAGCCGATTCACGTGACATTTATTCCTTCCTCCCCAGGTTTGCTCTTCGTTTTATACGGCCTGACCCTCGCAGCCGGGTCACTGACCCCGTTGGGGACATTGTTTCATTTATGCACTCTTTTGAAGAGAAATATGGGAGGGCACACCCTGTCTTCTACCAGGGAACGTACAGCCAGGTCAGTGCCGAAAACGACGGAGATGCCTTTTGTTGACATGACTCTGTCCACACGGAGAGGGTGGCTCCACCCTGATCGCACCATTCTTGCCCGAGAAACCCTAAGAGTCTCTTCCCTGCCTGCAGAGGGGCCAGGTCCTTCAGCAGCGCCTGCCTTGGTGTAACGCCCTCCTTCTGAGATCTGTCCTGCATCCCTCGTTTCCCCGGGGCCTGGTGTGTCCGCCAAGTCGTTTCCTGAACACATCTTTCCTTTCCCTTCTGCCTTCGCTTTGGCCGCACCCTCCCCTGCAGTGCTGCCCTCCCTCTTCTGCTCATTGGAGTCTTGCCCGTTCTTCAGCCAGCTCACATTGCTCCCTCCTTTCCCCCTTTCCTAATTGTGCCCCACCCTGGCCTGCCTTGCAATTCACAACAGCAGTCTTCCCTTTTTTGCTCTCATAGTGTTGATTTGACTTTTGCAGTAATGTCCCATTCTTCTCTCTGCATCAGTCGTTTGTGTCAGTGTCTTCTCTCCTGCACCAGGCAGGAAGACCCTTGAAGGCAGAGCCTGCAGTCTCCTTTGACCCTCACAGCTGACTGAGGGCATTACGGGCCGTAGACCCAGGGCAGCGCGTTTCACTAGCCCGAGCCACCCATCCTTTCACCTGTTGTCTCAGGGTGAAAGCGAAGGGTTCTCTGGGTGTTGAGCACACCTCATTTGTTGGAGAAAACGCAGGAATAACGCTGAGGGCACAGGCCAGAGGGTGGTTGTATTCTGCAGCCACCAGGGTTCCTGACTCTGTCGAGAGAAAGAGAAAAGCGCTCACTCTCGCTTCCTGCTTTGATTCTCTCCCATCTGCTTTTTTCACGAGCACTCTCCCGGACGGGCTGCTCCCACCCCACTCAACAAGCATGAAGCACCTTCTCTGTGCCGGGCACTGTGCTCAGGGTCAGGGAAGCTGAATGGGATGGGCACCTCTCGTGCACTCTTGCTGTGATGCTGAGGGTAGACCACCATTGGTCATTCAGGAAGTCTTAATTGAGTGGAGTTGGGCTCAGGATTACACAAACGCACACACAGGGATCTTGGGCACTACAGCCTTGACTTTGGAGATCTTCCAAACCCCACACTCTTTAGAACACCTTTGGGTCCCACGGTCCCTTCGTCCTACTTGCTGTGTGGCCTGGGGTCATCTTTGCAGCACTTCTTTTCCTTTACCAGGCTGTCAAAGCTGTAAAGTAGCAAAACTCGTCCCTCCTTTTGCTCACGGTCAGTTGCTCCCATTTCCATCTTCCTTTACACTGGGAACAGCTGACTTCTGTGGTCTGTCGGGGACCTTTATTTGTCAGCCTGTCTGCTCTCAGCTGCCTGCGCGATTTAAACCCTAACAACACTAAACTGTTTTCGTTAAAGCGTGTTACTCTGGGCGTTGACAGGGAGGTGAGCCCCATGGGTATGCAGGTGGGATCCGAGTCATGTCTGGCTCACTGTTTCCTCATTTCTCCTTTGTTCCTAAATGTGCCCGTTAGGACCCTTAACCTAGTTAAACGCTCAGGGCCCAGTTGTCACAGTTAGTGGTCTCGTGTGTCCCGCAGGCACTTAACGACGCCAAGCGGGAGCTCCGCTTTCTCTTGGTTTACCTCCACGGGGACGACCACCAGGACTCCGACGGCTTCTGTCGGTGAGTGGGCCGCCTCGCTCAGTCTCTGTCCTGCCCTTGCCGGCCGGGGGTTCTGGGTCAGCAAGCCCTCCTCACGTCCTCTCCACCCCTCCCACAGCAACACCCTCTGTGCCCCGGAAGTGATATCCCTCATCAACACCAGGATGCTCTTCTGGGCGTGCTCCACGAACAAGCCCGAGGGATACAGGGGTAAGTGGCAGCTGTTCTTCCTCATTGTGGTGATTGGGGTGTCTTTGGAATAATCTGGAAAGACTTGCCAGTTACCGCATGATGGGTCCGTGGCAGACGCAGTGTTAGCTGCCATCTATGCATTGTCGTGTAGTCCTGAGCCACCCAGTGGTCCTGCCTCCACTCGGTGGCGTGGGAAACAGGCTCAGAGAGTTTAGGCCTGGTCCTGGATTGCCCGCTTTGCAAGTTTTGGAGTCGCTCAGGTTCTTCAGACTCTGGCCCATTCTCTCTCTCTCCCTCTCTATCTATCTATTTATTTACTTATTTTTAGTTAAAAAATGTTTTTTCAATTACAGTTGACATTTAATATTAGTTTTAGGTACACAGCACAGTGGTTAGACATGCACATGACTTGTGGTCCCCAGTAACTCTGGTTCCACCTGGCACCATACACAGTATTAAAATTGACTGTATTCCCTGTGCTGTGCTCTATATCCCGAGAGTGCTTTACAGCTGCCAACGTGGACCTTGTGATCCCTTCGCTTTGTTCACACAGCCCCCAGCCTAGCTCACTCCTTACAGTTAACCACTGCCAGGGCCTGTTTTGTTCTCAGAAAACACCATCCTGGCAGCAGCTTGCTTTTCACCTTAATGGGCTTCTTACTGAGGATTTATTCTCATTATCAGTAATTTTAATGGAGCTTCTTGCACAACGACTTAGCTGTTTGAGATCTTGATAGAGATTCAGAAAGTTCAGCTCTTTGCTGGCAATAACTCTTTAACCAGAAGTACGTGGTATTAGAAGTCAGTGTGAGATACAAAGGTTTCCTATGAAGAAAAACGTAATTACTTTGCAGCTACTTCTGTTCAGCAGCTTTTGAGCACGTACCAGCACACCAGTCACTGTGCTGGACCCTGAGAGCCAGAGCTGCCACTGGGGTTCTGCCTGTCGGTGAGTTAGTTCCCACAGTGCTGCGCCTGCTATTCCAATATGGCTTTGGGGTGTTAGGAGGAAGGTAGACGGAGACTAAGGATATTTTTTACAGAAATCTATAAAGTCTCTTCTTTCAAACTTCAGGAAAATCATAGGTAAAACTTTGTTGTGGTAAAGTCGTAGTTTTTTAGAAGGCCTACTTTTTTAAAAGATTTTATTTGTTTTTAAAGAGGGGAAGAGAGGGAGAAAGAGAGGGAAACATCAGTGTGTGGTTGCCCCTTGTGTGCCCTCTACTGGGGACCTGGCCTGCAATCCACACGTGAGCCCTGACTGGGAATCGAACCGATGACAAGCTGGCACTCAGTCCACTGAGCCACACCAGCCAGGGAGAAGACCTACTTTCTAAATGCCTTTGAAACAGAAAAGCTAGCTCTTTTTTGTGGGCTAAAAGACCTGGTGAAAGGAAGGGATTGGACGAGAGCAGGAGAAGACAGGAGGAGGTGGCACCAGAGGTTGGCACCAGTGGCACAAGGCTAAGACTCACAGCCTTGCGGCCTGTCGGCCCGGCCTTCCACAGGGAAGAGTTGCGCTGATCAGTGGCCAGAACCTTGCAGGACCTTTCCTACCTGTCAAATAGACATTGTCCTTGAACTCCACAGCCTTCCTGAGCACTGTCGTGACAACCACACCCCTACCTGAGAAGCCTCTCCTGTTCTAATGTAATTACCTGGGAGTATGAACACAAATATATAAGGGCAACAACAGTAACAAGAGATTAAGAAACTAATCAGGAAAAAGAGGCGGAGAATAAATGACACCTCCCTCTTTTTCCAGCTGGGATTAAAGCAGTTCTTGCTGGCTTTTTGTGGAAAGTCAAAGAGTTGATCTGTTTTTTTCTGAAAGTCTTGTCCTTGAGTGGTTGGGTCTTTTTCTGACAGTTTCGCAGGCTTTACGGGAGAACACCTACCCGTTCCTGGCCATGATTATGCTGAAGGACCGGAGGATGACTGTGGTGGGGCGGCTGGAAGGCCTCATCCAGCCCGATGACCTCATTAACCAGCTGACGTTTATCATGGATGCAAACCAGACTTACCTGGTGTCTGAGCGCCTGGAAAGGTACGGGGTGTCCTCTCAGGCACTGAGAGACCAGCTGACCTTGGGCTCCACAGCCATGGCTTTTCTATCTTGGGCAACTTTAAAAGCCTTTGTCCAATTAGTGTTAAAATATTTATGTGCTTTGACATAAATAACTCCATCAGCTCCTCATTCTTAGCAATATGAATCAAAATACAGAGAGGGTTCTGTGCTTAAGAATGAATGTGTATGTGTGTGTATAGAGTCATTTAGAAGAGAAGAACCTTGATAAAGAGAGCTGAAATGTAAACATTGAAGAGTGATTGTAACTCTTCTCCCCATTATGTAAGTAATATACATTAATGGTGGAAAATTTGGAAAACACGGAAAAGCATAAAGAAGAAATTTAAAATTACCCATAATCCTACCACCACTTTTAGCATTCTGTTATCTTTTCTTTTAATTATATAGACATGCCCTGGCCATGTGGCTCAGTTGATTGGAACACTGTCTGGTAAACTGAAAGGTTGGGGGTTCAATTCCCAGTCAGGGCACATGCCTAGGTTGCAAGTTCAATCCCTAGACAAGATGCCTGCAGGAGGCAACTGATTGATGTTTCTCTCTTACATCGATGTCTCTCTCTCTCTCTCTCTCTCTCTCTCTCTCTCTCTCTCTCTCAAATCAATAAATATATCCTTGGGTATGGATTAAAAAAAGATAATACAAAAGTTAAACAGCCCTGGTTGGTGTGGCTCAGTGAATTGAGTGCCAACCTGTAGACCTAGAGGTTGCCGGTTTGGTTCCCAGTCAGGGCACATGCCTGGGTTGCAGGCCAGGTCCCCAGCTGGGGGCGTGCGAGAGGCAACCGACCAGTGTTTCTCGCACATCAATATGTCTCTCCCCCTCTTTTCTTTTCCCCCCATCTAAAAATAAATAGAAAATTTTTAAGGATTTTTAAAAAGGTTTTATTCATTTGTTTTTAGAGAGGGGGGAAGGGTATAAGAGAGAGAGAGAAGCATCAGTGTGTGGTTGCCTCTTGCACGCCTCCTACTGGGGGCCTGGCCCACAACCCAGGCATGTGCCCTGACTGGGAATCAAACCAGTGACCCTTTGGTTCGCAGGCCAGCACTTAATCCACTGAGCCACACCAGCCAGGGCTAAATAAATAAAACTTTTACAAATGCAAGCTCTTTAAAAATAATATTAATTATATAAGCACACACACTCCTATGTACATATGCAATTTTTTAAAAGATTTTATTTTAGAGAGGGGAGGGGAGGGAGAAAGGAGGAGAGAGAAGCATTGATATGTGAGAGAAACATCATCTGTTGGTTGCCTCTTGCACGCCTCCAACAGAGGGCCTGGTGCACAACCCAGGCATGTGCCCTGACTGGGAGTCGAACCGGTGACTTTTCAGCTTATAGGAGAACACCCAATCCACTGAGCCAGCCAGGGCCATACACAATTTCTTTTTTTTTTTTTTTTTTGAAAGAAAATAGGAAATACAACAAAATGTTACAGTGTTTTCTCTTTGGTAGAACTCTGAATAAGATGTTTCTACATTTTTCAAATCTTCTAAGATTTGTGTGTGTGTGTGTATGTGTGGTTTTTTTGGTTTTATGAAAGCAACATATACAAAAATGTAGTAGCCCAAAGGGTTATTTTTCTGTAAAATAATGATCCAATGATCATGTTATAACAATAATACTGTTACTTTTGTTAGAGTTGGAATTTGGGGGGAAAAGTTTAATTTTAAGAATGAAGTTAGAAGAGAAAGGAAAATCTTGCTATTTACTTTTCTGTCACATTAAACTGGGGAAAGAGATGACTGGTTCCGATCCTGCCACACTCTACTTTGGAGTCCTCTGAGGTAGTATGAGCTGGTCTTCTGCCAAGATCGTCAACCTCTTTACCCCCAAAATCCTAACATAAGAAAACCCAGAGCTTGCTAAGACCACTCTTTTTTCCTGTGCCTCTGATCTGTCCACAGGGAAGAGCGGAACCAGACCCAGGTGCTGCGGCAGCAGCAGGACGAGGCCTACCTGGCCTCTCTCAGGGCTGACCAGGAGAAAGAGAGAAAGAAACGGGAGGAGCGTGAGCAGAAGCGGCGGAAGGAGGAGGAGGTGAAACAGCAGCAGCTGGCAGAGGAGAGGCGGCGGCGGGTAATGCCCCTGTCTCTCCACTCCTGACCACTCCCGACCGGGTCTTTCCTTTTTTGTTTTTTTTAACCTCACCTGAGGATATGTTTATTGACTGGGGGGTGGGGAGAGAAACTGTGATGTTAGAAACATCAGCTGGTTGTCTTCCATATGCTCCCTACTGGGGACTGAACCTGCAGCCCAGGTGCATGCCCCAACCTGGAACTGAACTGGTGACCTTTCGGTTTGTAGGGTGATGTCTGAGCCATACCAGCCAGGGCTATATTTACTACATTTTCATTAAAATATTTTAAAGTTTTAATTAAAAAATTACAACAGTGAGTAAAAGGCATAACAGGTCTGTTCTGTGAAAAGTAAGTATAGGTAGTAAACCGTTCACAGCGCTGTTGATTCACGGCAGCGAGTTCTAACTGTACACTCTTAGTAGTGGTATTGGCTCACTTGGCATTGCATTCATGGTCTCCTTTGTTACGTGTCACCACTCGGTTATAGCAGTGTCCTGCCATTCCCTTTGTCCCGAACAGTTACTACCCAGATACAGTCGGTAAGTAGCACGTGTGATGCAATAATAGTGCTTTGACCTTGGTTGTTCCTGACTCTTGGCAACACGTTTTTCTCAAGATTGTTAGTGTCTTAGTTACTGTTTTCTTGACCACACGGTGACCTGCAGGGCAATCTTGTGTCCTGTTTCCCTCTCAGAACCACAGCCTCGCCTTTGCTTTATGTTTCCACAGAATTTGCAGGAGGAAAAGGAAAGGAAGTTGGAGTGCCTGCCCCCTGAGCCTTCCCCTGACGACCCTGACAGTGTCAAGATCATTTTTAAATTACCTAATGATTCTCGAGTAGAGAGGCGGTTCCACTTCTCACAGTCATTAACAGTAAGGACCACCGCAGTGGCGCGACCATGGGTGTGAAGTGTGGGCTGTGGACTTGGAGGCTTCTAAGGAGTTGCTGGCGTGTGGTTGGTGTGCCCACTGCTCTGAGGAGCCGGGGAGGAAGGGGTGTGGATGGAGAAGGGAGCAGGGGGAGTGCAGCGAACTGCCGCAGGTGCCTTCTGTTCTAGCTGCCGACTCCGAGGAGTGTTAGGGGCTCCTTTCATCATGTTTGAGCTCAGCTAAGGAAAAAAGGTGCCTCACCAAGAAGTCCCACAAAGACAGTGTGTTGGAGGTGAGAGGCTCCCAGCGGAGCCTACTGCTGTGTGTGAGAGCTCTGTCTCCACTGACCCAGGCGCGCTGGGGTTGTGCGCCTGAGCATGAAAGCACGCACCATTGGCATGCCATTATCGCCCTCCTTCTCTACCCATGGAGGCCCTGAGAAGCCCCACTTTGTGGGCCCTCCTTGTAAATCTGGCATCCATAGACAGAGTTTATTGTTCCGTAAGGAAGTATTCCAAAGCAGGCACTCCTGTTAACAATTATCTCACAGAACGGGGATCAGATTCTCATTCTTCCAGAGTTCCTCAGTGTGTTTCTTTGGTCGTTTGTCTAATCTGTGAGCCTCAGTTTCTCCATCTGTGAACAGGTGTAATGAGCACTCTAATGGGATTGGTGTTGGGATTAAGTTCATATGTAAGATGTTCGTCTTGTGCCTGGCTCATCATAACTCAAATGCTAACTTATTTTTGGTATTTGTAACTGAAGAGAAGTTTCTGTCTATATTGAGAGTTGATTTTCCAGATTTGTAGCTGCAGTAGGTTCTGCCATTCCCCTGATCACTGGAAAAGGTCAGGAGTAAATTGAGTTACTGGACACAAGGATCCACGGCAGTCAAGTGAGGCTTCCTGCCACACTCGGTACGTCTCCGTGCGGAACTGGAGAGGCCTGGGCAAACTCCGCAGGAGTGGCAGACAGCCCATCTGTAGAGCAGAAGTCTAATTGGCCCTCTGATAACGCGGAACTGAAGAAACATCAGGCACCCCTTGCTCCTCCAGGGATTACTCTTGACGAGTAAGAGGTGGTTCTGGAATTCGGGCAGCTTACTGGCCAGTGAGGAATGTAAGACTCAGAGAGCTGATGCAGAGTGAACTTCAGTTACGAGCCATCCTGGTGAGAAGCAGATAGCTTCCTCCTTTTCTCTCTCATTCATGTACATGGGCAAAGGTGCATTAGGATGAAGTGAATGAGCCTCACACAGTACCTGCCATGTACTGGTACCAAGTGGCACCCGTTCCCTGCTTTGTCTCTAACCCTAGCTCGCCTATGGCTTTCGGCTGGCAGCCACGTTCACTGACAGTTTCTCTGCAGTGTGTCGGACACTCTTGTTACAGACAGATGTGAAAAACCTAACCAAAATTGACTCCAGAGTTTCACAGGAAAATCTGTTAGAATTGTGGAACAGAACAGGCTTGTGGCCAAAGGGGAAGCAACTAATTTGTTAACTAACTTAATTCTTAAAGGCTTTCAAATAGGTTCTCAGTAAAAGTTATTTTGAAAACAAAAAATGAACCCCAGACTGAGCAGTGCGTGGTCTGAAGCGGGGATGCGGCCCGGGGCAGGGCGGGGGGGGGGCGCAGAGAAGACGTGCGGTGCAGCGCTGGCCGCTCGTCTGGCGTGCACAGAGTCAGCAGCCTGCAGTGGAACGCTGGCAGGGTTTTAATACTCTTGGAGACTTTGTGTCTTCTTCCTGGGAGCTCCGTGTTCCCTAAGTAATCTCAAGGAGGAGTGAATGTTCAGTGAAATAGTTTGCACATGGTGCCCAGCTTTTGATAGTAGTAAAATGCTAAGATAACAAAGGAGAAACTGTAGAAAAATTTCTTAGCCCATGAGTGGGCAGAAAAGTGGCAGCTGACTTTCTCTGAAAGGATGCATATACAGGAGCCCCAAATTACACTCAGCCTGGAACTCATTTTCCTGTCCACCACGGACCAGAAAGGGCTCTTTGAGGTGATGTCACCTGTTTCCTGCCATCCACTGTCAGTGGTAACAGAAAATGCCAGTTTTGTACCTAGGTTGAGACCAGTAGTTGCCCCTTATCTGTGGTTTCAGTTACTCAGGGTCAGCTGTGGTCTGAAATATTAAATAGAAAATTTCAGAAATAAAAAACTCTTAAGATTTAAGTCACACGCTGTTTGAGTAGCATTCTCAGGACGGGAACCTTCCCTTTGTCCAGTGGGCCCATGCATGCCATGTGCTCCCACCCCATTCCCGGTTGTCAGAGAGAGAGCGAGACCACATTCGTGCAACTCTGATTGCAGTCTGTTGCCACAATTTTTCTGTTTCATTGCTGTTAATCTCTTGCTGTGCTTAAGTGATAAATTAAACTTCATCATAGGTATGCATGTGTAGGAGAAAACGGCATGTATAACATGTAGGGGGTTCGGCACTGCCCACAGTCTCACACCCACTAGGGGTCTGGAACGTACCCCCACAGAAAACGGGACTGCTGTATGCTCAAGCAGTGATTGAAAAGAACACAAAATGTTGTATCATAAATCCCCATTGGATGCACACCAAGAGTACTTGGTGCAAGTCTAATCAGTGCATCTCAAGAAAAGGAGAGTGAATGTTGATGGAAATTACAAAAAGTCAGAGAAAGGAACTGACAGTGAAAAATGTTGATAGACTAACATATATGGAGTTTGAATTATGAATGAATTAGATAAGGGGACCAAGGGTTTACTCCTTAACTCCTGGAATTGGAGCCCCTTAGATGCTCTGAGGAGGTGAGCTTAAGATGAAGGAAAGAAGGACTCCTTCGCACGGAGGGGACTAACCTTACGAGAGGTGGAGCAAAAAGGAAGTAGAGATCAGTTCCCTGCGAAAGGAGGGATAACTCAAAGGGGAGCGTTCCTGGCCTTTGGGACATGGTCTGAAAGAGGTTTGGCTGCCTTCCCAGCATATCCCTAGGGTCTTTGTTAGACACAGGATGCCAGGCAAAGGGCCATGGTGCAGGTCTGAGCTGCCTGTTCTTCACGTGGCAGGAAGAGACAGAGACAGAGCTGTCCTGGTCCCTAGGGGTCTCGTGTCCTAAATTTCAGCAGTGTGAGTTTTCCTGGTGTCGCCGTCTCCTGGTGAAGAACTGACCTGCGCCTTGTCAGAGCCAGAGCTGGGGAAGGAGGGCACTCCCACCAGAGAGAGGTCCATGGGGAGGGCCTCAACCAGGTAAAGGAGGCGTCCACAGGTGGGGGCAGCCCACTGCAGAGAGGTCTGAGTGCAGGGGCCCAGGGCAGGTTGGGATGTCAAAGCCAGAACCGGGCGAGGAGCGGGGGTGAACTCCTGGCGTTGGCCAGCTGTGTATAGCACCCCAGCATGGAGAACCGATATAGGGGTGTGTGTGTAGAGAGTGCATGGGAGCAGCAGCACCCCAATAGCAGTGAACGTACCTAGCACCTAGATTGTGGCTTTCTGTACCATTGTTCATTAGGGCAAACCTGGGGTCCTGGAGGAGTGGCTGGCTCCGGGGCTGGGACAGGGAAGACACCAGATGGACCTAGAGTGCCTTGTGCCCGAAAGCACGTGATCCTTCTGAGAACAGTGGAGACAGTCAGAAAGCCACAGAAGTCGGCTTAAATGGGCATCTTCCGACCTTCTCCAGAATAATCTGAACATTAAAATAATGAGTGCAACATTACGACCTACCTAATAGAACGGGAAATCATGACTCAGCAGTACTAAAAAGTTGGAGGAGCTGTCTCCATAGTTTCAAGGTGCCTCCCTGCCAAGTCCCTCATCAAGAACAAAGGGAACAGAATAGCCTCCAGTGCTCAAAGTGGTCAGCATAGGTCACAGGCTCAGGTGACCCCCTGTGTCCCCTGCGAAGGGTGCACTGAGGGAGTGCACGCCGCTTCCATAACGCCCCTGCCAAAGGTGTGCTGCTGAGGCTGAAAAGACAAGTGTCAAGGTCAAAAATCAGGAAAGACTGCGGGTGTGCTGCAGCCTGAAGGAGAGAGATGTGGCAACTCACTGCGACACACCGCTCTAAACTGCATTACTTTGCTATGAAAGGTGGCTGGCGAGACTCAAACGGGCTGAGTGGTGACTGAATCAGTTACAGAGCCTGCATCACAGAGCCGTAACACAGCCGTGTGGGACAGCGCCCCGAATGTGTGGCGGTGGGCAGCACGCATAGCTGGGTAGAATAAAGGGAAAACTTCTGTGTTCTGTACTTCTCTCTAACTGGTTCTTTCCAAGGGGAGGTTTTCAGCTTTGTACGAGACAGGTTGTGAACAGGGAAGTGGGCGCACGCGTTCAGGGCGGGTCTGGCGTTAGGCTGCGTAGTAAATGAGTCTCAGAAGAGCCACCCTGCACATCTGCTCCCAGACGCAGCAGAGCCTTGGAGTCCGTCCAGTTCTGGTGCGCCGCGGTTGCTCCGTGTCTGCGGGGTGTTCGATCGCAGGGTGCTGCGTGTGTGTCCGTCTGGCTTTTTCTCACTGCCCTTCGTTTTCTGTGTGACTCTGCAGGTAATCCACGACTTCTTATTCTCCTTGAAAGAAAGCCCTGAAAAGTTTCAGATCGAAGCCAACTTCCCGAGGCGGGTGCTGCCCTGCATCCCTTCCGAGGAGCGGCCCAACCCCCCCACACTGCAGGAGGCCGGACTCAGCCACACAGAAGTCCTCTTTGTGCAGGACCTCACAGACGAGTGACGCTTTCTATTCCTGTCCCTCCCACCTCAACTCCTAAAAGAATGGGGGGAACAAGAGATATTATTATTAAATACAATATTTTTTTTAATAACTGCTGCATTCTAAAGGAAGGATCAGAAACCGTGAGGGCAGTGACGAGCGCTCCAGCTGGCAGCCCACCTTCCCCTCCTGCCCCTGCACCACACACCTGCCCACGGGAGGAGGCGCTGCCACCAGCCCCGCCGGCATCCCCATGGGGAAGGGGACCTTCCACTGGTTCTCATTCGTTCTTGCTTTTATGGAAAATAAAAGTGACAAACCTCCATCAACCAGCTACTGCAGCATCTCCTAAGGACTTGCCTCTTCTGGCTCCGGGAATGAAAGGGGAGAGAAGGCGCGGAGCAGAGGTGTTCCTTGAACTTCCCACAATTTATGAATAACTTTTAAATTGTTTTCTGTTGCTTTGTAATGACCAAAGGAATGAGGCTGACATAGGTGTATTTTCTTCCTTTACTTGATAAAGAGCCAATTCTTAAACCCACGACATGATTTCACACCCTTGGCTCCTTGGCCCGCAAGAGTGTGACAAAAGCGCCCTGGGCTGGTGTGTTTATTTTTGCCATTGCCCCTCGAGTTCTCGGAGAGGGTGTTCTTTTTGGTCCAACTCTTTCTGCCCTTCCTTGTCACCTTGCACCCCACTTGGAGCATTGGGAGGTCTGGGTTTGCAGCCCCAGCAGAGGCTGTGTGCAGATGCATCCACACGTGCACACTCACCTGTACACGCGACTGTGGCTGTTCCTTGGGATCTGGGCTGGGTGGTTACCACGGGGTCTGAACCAAAGGGTAGCAGCTCTTCCTTCCTCTTGTGACGTGTGCGTGCCGCGCTGCCTAGCCCTGGGTTCTCCTGAACTGCCGAGCTTGGTGCCTTCCCAGAGGACCAGCAGGGCCGGGGTGGAACCAGCGGACCCCTGTGCGAGTGCCTGCCTGTCTTGGCGGGCGAGAGGTGCGGTGCGGGAGGTGTGTTCAGGGTAGAGAGACTAGAGGCTTTGAGAGGGGAGCCCTGGCAGAACTCAGGCTTGTGAACTGTTAGACGGCAGATTTCATTTTCTGGTGTCGCCCCTGCTGGAGGCAGTCTTCACCCTCTTCCTCTTCCTGTGTTGCAGTAATAGGGTTTTTTAAATCTGCTGTCCTGTCAGTGGTTGAGTTTTTGGCGATGGGCACATGGGGCAGGCCATGTGTTAACGGACCCCAGCGTGAGCTGACAGGTGTTCCAAGGTGCTCTGTGGCCAGACTGCTGCAGACTCATCGTGACACTCAAACCCACTGAAGATGTTGGTCCTAGTGTGCCGCGAGGCTGAGCAGTTCGTGTCGAGAGGAAGCTTAACTTAATGGATTCACAGCATCCAGAGCCTTTCTCTGTTGCTCGACTCAAACCTGAGGCCCGCTCTTAAGCAGCAGCGACTTGGCCACTGTTCTTGGCTGCCTCAGTGGGTGGGTGACATTCCAGGGGCAGGAGCCAGTGTCACCTGAGGAGCCTCAGAATTTCCCAGGGGCTTTGGTGTGGGTTTCTAGGACACTGGCTCTGGAAAACTTCATTATCCTGGGAACTTGTGATTCCACTTCATTCCTTGCTGTCCCAAGGCCACAGGAGCAGGATCTCGCTGTTGTCATAACATGTATCTGCAGTGAGTGCCAGGGTGAACGGTGTTGCGACAGTCGGCTCCCTGCTGAGAGCTATGCAAAGCGGAATGTTTCCCCAGCACTCAGACCCGCAGCCCCCCCCCCCGCCCCCCCCGCCTCATGCTGTTCTCAGGCAGTCCCCAGTCCCGGGAGGGAAGGCAGGACCTTCACTCCGCTGGGTGTGCTGTCTTGCCCGTACCTCTTTGGGAAGTTGTACATTGTTTTCCTTAATAGATCAGCCTGCATCCTACTCTACAATGTGCACTTTACGCCTCTTGCCTTTTGCTAACTTGTTCAGTGAAGGAAGTCAGACACCAGAATATTAGAAACGTTCTGTTTTTGTTGGTACAACTCTTGGGACAACCTACACCTTTAGGTTTCCAGAGGCTTCCGAAGCACATGCTCCTTTCCTAGTCCGTGTGAAACAGCCCAGACACAGTCACATCTCCCTGCCCACCCCAGAGCTGCTGCCAGTGCGGGGAACAAACTGCCCTGGAAGATGCACATGCTGCCAATGCCAGTACAATCCATGTGTTCCTCCCAGAGCCTCTGGGGCCCCGGTGGCACCTGCCAGCAGGGAGATGCTGAGAGGCAGTGATCTGCGAGCACTAGCTCTTGTTTCCAAGTCACCTCTGGGTGATACCAGCTGTTTCCAAATGGCAAGTCATCAGCTAAGGGGAAACACTTGTAAGTTTCCCTCTGTACTCCCCAGACTGAAGTTGTAGATTCAGCTGCATGACCATGGGAAACAACCGAGCCAAGAGTCCCAGCTGGGGTTGGTTGGATTTCTGCAGCCTCGATGGGGGCCCTCATGTTTTCTACTTCTGCAGAATTTCCTGCAGCAAATGCTTTTTTCTTCATGCTTGCCTCCAGTGTGATATTTGGGTAAGAGGGGGCCAGGGGAGACTGTTTTTCTCTTAGAAAAAAAACAGTAGTGAGCATGAAAGCTGTTAATGGTGCCAAGGCCAAGGACAGAATTTCAGAACATGACAATGGGGAGGAGTGGTAACCCCCAGGATGCAAAGTCAGGGCAGTGTGTCTGGTGCTTGAACGAGGAGCTGTTCTTCACAGCGGTGGTTTGGACTTGCGTGGAGCGCAGCAACGGGAAGTCCGCCTACCGAGGACGCGGTGCCCCAGCTTGGACCGCACCGGGACAGTCCCATGTAACTGACTGAAGAAATCCAGTGTACTTTAAATTTTTTTCATAAAAGTTTACATTGTATTGTAGGTTAACATTAAATGTTTTATAACAAAAGTTTTATAACAAGTTGTGGGTCCTTCTGTTGGGGAGCGAGGTCGTAGATACGTTTCTACATGTGAAAGAGTGGTTGAAGAACACTGGGGAGGGCCCTGGCTGGTGTGGCTCAGTGGAATCAGCATCGGCCTGCGAACCAGAGAGTTGCCGGTTTGATTCCCAGTCAGGGCAGCAGGGCACATGTCTGGGTTGTGGGCCAGGACCCTGGAGGGGGCACATAAGAGGTAACCACACATTGATGTTTCTTGTCCCTCTCTCTAAAAATAAGTAAATAAAATAGTAAAAAAAAGGGGGAGGGAGCAGGGCATGGTGTGGCCAAGAAGGAAGGGGGAACTGGGGCACCTTGGCCTTCAAGGGGACCTCTGCATTCCTGTGAAAGACAGTCACTTGGCAGCATGGTGTAGTAGGACAGAGAGATCTAGGTTCAAGTTCAGGCCCTGTCATGTGTCAGCTTGTGACCTCAGACAAGTTCTTGAGCTTCCCTGACCTTGAGCTTCCCTGGAGGTCAGTGAAGGTAATACCATCTTGGTCAACAGAGGTTTGTAGAATTAAACCGTGCATGTGAGCACCTGTTCCAGGTGTCACTGAGGGAGAGTTCTTTCTCCATGCCAGTGTATTCTGAAGGAATGTTTTTATTTCAATAGTAACTGTCAGTTTCATAAGGAGTCTCACTGCTGCCCAAGCAGACCTCTGTCCTCGAGGAGGAGTGACTAGAGTCACATTTGAGCTGACAAATTCTGGACCATGGGAGACTCCTTGTAAGGTGTGTGTGCATATAGTCGTTTCTGAGAGGAAATTTAAGCCTCGGGTCTTTGCCTTTTCTCTTCCCCACTGTCTGTCCTGTGAGCTAGAGTCTTGTCTCCGTCACCATCTGCCGGTGCTGTCACTGTGGCGTATCTCAAGGGGCGAGGCCCTCGTTTTTTAATGCACATCTGAAGTATAAGCTGGAACGTTTTCTCAGTCTCTGAAGTCTGCAAGAGTTTATCCATCTTAGGTCAGAATCTACTAAGAATCACATTGCACAATGTGATTAATTGTGAAGCTTACATACAAAAATTTGGCCATGAGTTAACATTGAGTCAAAGATTCAAACTCTGATGCCAGATGCACCTCCCAGATCCTGCCTCTGGCCCTAATTTTAGCCAAGTGACCTCAGCTCTGGGCTTCAGTGTCATCTGTGAGACAGGGCTGATGGCAGCACTGCTGGTGACCGGTGGCTGCTGTGGGGCCTGGCTGATGGAGGCCTTGGGGACAGCAGCTCAGGGTTTGTCTGGGTGTGGCTAACTGGAGGAGCGAGGAAGGCGAGGGGCTTCAACTGAGGCTGTGCTTAGGGGCCGGCTGTGCTGACACTTCCGACAGGCCTCTGGTATACGGCGCCTGCCCTTCCTCAGCCTGTGAGTCCAGCCAACAATGCTGACCCTTTCCCCCAACCTCCCCCAGCCTCCCCTTGCTAACTCAGAATGGGCCTTCCTCTGAAACTGAAACCTGGTTTCCCCCTGAAGACACCACTTCAAGGAGCACTTGAGTAGGTGCCACTCATTTTCCCACGCATCTTGGCACCAGGAGGCAGAATCTGGATTTCTCTCCTGCCACCTCGACGCGCTGTCCTGAAGCATATGCCATCTGCTGGGACTATCCTGTTGCGGCTGCTACCGGCCACTGCCCAGAGGTTGGCACCTGAGATGACTTTCTCCACATGTGGATCCTCTGCATGGGCCCTACTGCTCCCGAGGAGAGTGCCAGCTGAGTGCAGTGGGAAGAGGCTTTGGGATCAAATCTGCCTTGGAAACTGCCCAGCTGACAGCTGGCTGATGGGGGCAAGCTTCATCCCATCAACACCCAGGTCCGGGTACCCCTGAGCCAGCGGCATCGGTGAAGCGCCTGGGGGTGGGGGTGGGGGGGTGCTTCCTTCCCTCTGGTGCCTCCCAAGAGCCCCAGGCTTCGAGCGTGGCCTGTGCTTGGAACCACCTTACCCTCCGGACCTGACAACTGACCCTCACCTACCACAGCCTTGATTGTGCCAGCCCCACCGTCCCTTCTCCGCCTTCCAAAAACCTTGCCGCCCCTCCTTGCTGGTCTCCATTCTCTGCTAGAATTGTCTTGGCTCCACACCCCACTCCGCTACAGCCGGTACTCAGTCACAATGCCCGAGGTCAACCCAGCCGTTAAGTGCAGGCTCTTCTAGAGCCTCAGCGCGGAGGAGGGGCTCTGGGCGGCGCCCACCTGCACCCTCAATCCAGCTCTAGGGGCCTCCAAGGGTGCTTCTGCCCCATGGGCGCTGCTCCCCTGTGTCCCTTTCTCTCAGGTCCAGGCCACCTGCATCCTTTCTGCTCCGAGCCTGTTACCAGAACAGCATATATACTTCCTGAGAAACCTGAGGTCTCGTCACAGAACTTCCTTTTTCACCCCAAAATTGTTCTGTGATACTACCTGCTTCCTCTTTCCCTTGTGGGTGCATTTTCTCTTAAAAGAGATAACTTACAGTGAAATGCCCAGATCTTAAATCCACAGCTTGATAAAATTTTACGTGTACCCCAAAACCAAGATGCTGAATACTTCTCACCCCAGACGGTTCCCTCACACATCTGGCCGCCTCACAGCCCCTCGGAGAGCCTCTATTCTGACTCTCACCATGGAAGTTCTGCCTGTTCTTGAACTTCACGTGCATGGGCTCGCGTGTGTGTGATTTTATAAATTGTTTTTCTGATTCAAGTATTCTCCTATTCATGACAGACAGGAAGATTAAATTTCATAATACCAGACCCTGGCTGGGGCGCTCGGTTGGTTAGAGTGCCGCCCTAATACGCCAAGGCTGCGGGTTCCATCCCCTGTCGGGGCGCACACAGTGAATGCGTAAGTGGAACAACCAATCGATGTTTCTTTCACACTCTGCCTCTCTCTAAAATTGATAAATTTAAGAAATTCATAGAAATGAAAAAGATTTCAAAAATTTCGTAACATCACACTGTCCAAAGATGTCCATTGTTAATATTCTTCCCAGACTTTTCATTGCATAAAAAACCTTTTTTTTACAGAAATGGGATAATGTTGTCAATACTGTATTACCTCTATTTAACACATTTCTTTTACATCTTTTTAATAGCTATGCAGCATTTCACTGAATGGATGTACCATAAATTTGTAATTCACGTTATCAGTTATCTTGTGATATTCAGGTTGTTAAACTTTTTTCACTTTTCTATACAGCAAGTCCATAACCTTGTAGTTAAATGCATACGTCTGTGCTTATTTTTTCGGGGGAGGGGGGAATCCTGGATGTGAAGTTACTGAGTCAAAATAGAAATGGAAATTTTTACTTTTTTAGAGACTCATTTTTTAAAGATTTTATTTATTTATTTTTAGAAAGGAGAAGAGAGGAACGCCGATGTATGAGAGAAACCATCAGTTGCCTCTCACATTCCCCCAACTGGGGACCTCGCTTATAACCCAGGCATGTGCCCTGACTGGGAATTGAACCGGTGACCTTTTGGCTGGCAGGACAGAGCTCAATCCACTGAGCCACACCAGGCAGGGCAGAAACTTACTCTTGTAAATGTTTTATCTCTAAATTGTATAGAAAATCATACTCCTACCAACAGGGCTCAGCCTCCCATAGGAGTCCCCATCACCAAAACCTTTACCAGCAGCCACCAGCCCCCTTTCAGTTGCTCAGACCTCTTCTCTTCCACCTGGAAAGGTTGGCACCTCTCCCTTGCAAACCTCAATCTTGCTGTGCCCACAGGCCGCCCAGCACCCAGCGCCATCTCCTTCGTCGACAAGGTAGTTTGCACAACCAGCTCCCACTTCCTTCTTGTTAATTTGATCTCTGCTGACCATCTCTCGGGGGCGTCTGGGACCTAATTCCCATTTTCTTTGGCCTCTTTCAAGACCTTTCCGAAAATAGTTCCCCGGCTGGCATCTGACACAGGGTAGGTGTCACCTGTTTCTGTTCCCACAGGTCAGGGGTTAGGCTAGTGAACTAGGTTAAGAAATTTACACTTTATCCTGCCGGCCATTGGAGGCTTTAAGCAAGGGAGACACATCAGATTTGGGTTTCCGAAAGCTGGTTCTGTCACCATGGAGAGAAGACAGGAGGGGGCAAGGCAGTAAGCAAGACTGAGGTGACGCGATGGGGTCCTGGATTGGGGTCACAGGGAAGGAGAGAAGCTAGTGGTGGACATGAGCACATGACCCAGACTTGCAGGCGGGCCAGATGTGGACTGGGCAGGTGGACCAGATTGGATGATGCCCAGGTTTCCAACAGCTGGATTTAGGAACCGAGGCAGTGACGGGTGACCTTGACAGGTGTATTTCAGTGGAATGCAGTGTCAGAAGGCAGAGGGAGGAAGAGGAAGGGGACATGGAAAAATCAAGTACACGCAGCTCTCATGCAGTCTGTCGGGGAAAGGTGTGGGGCACGTAGGACAAGGAGCCCGGCCTGAGGAAATGTTCTTATTCATTTAACCTAGGAGAAACTTCATTATGTTTAAAGGCTAAAAGCAATGACATTTTAGAGGAAGAGGTTGAAGATGCACAGAGAGATGCCACTGCGGTGGTGGGAGGGGCAAGGCAGGACAGGAGCAGAAGTTAGTGCTTTGCAGGTTCGAAGGCAGAAGTAGGGAGCATCCCCATGCAATGGCCTCTGATCTTTCTGTCAGGTTCTGGGGAGAGGACAGGGTCAGAGGTCGAAGAAGCCTGAGGAAGATTTGAAGCTGTTTACTCAGGAGAGAGTGTAGGAAGTCTTAGGTTTTCTGAGCAAATGGAGGGGCCAGGACACACGGTGGGGGTTGTCACCCTACTTGTCACCAGTCTACTTTCCTCACGACCAACCGCCCATTTCCTTCTGAAAACTGGTTGCCCACAGCGGGTGCTAAGGTTCTCAGTGCCTCCTTTGCCCAGGCCAGGGGCCCTCGGGGACATCACAGCTTCGTTCCTCTCTGCTCCTCCGTGTGGTCGCAGTCATGGCCCACGGAGATCTCATGGCCGAGCCCTAGGCACCTGTGCATTCTCCCACCTCACGCGAGGCTGAGACAACTGATACTCAAAGAAATGGTTTAGATGGTGTGCCCTCAGTTTTTCAAACCCGGATTGCCCAAGAGATGAGGGTCTAGGCAGTACGATCCTAGTCTCCAGAATCCCGTGTACTCTGGCCCTGGCTGGTGTGGCTCAGCAGATCCAGTGCCAGCCTGTGAAGCAAAGGGTCAAGGGTCGAGGCACATGCCTGGGTGGCAGGCCTGGTCCCCCGCTGTGGGCATGTAAGACTCGATGTTTCTCTCACACACTGGTGTTTCTCTACCTCTTTTTCTCTCTCCCTTCCCCTTGCTCTAAAAGTAAGTAAATAAAATCTTTAAAAGAACAAAAAACTATGAGAGTTCATTAAAATCAGCAACTCTGGTTCGGGTCTGGCTGCATGACAAATCAGGTTCCAGCGGGTAGAGCACTAGTACTGTTGCTACTGGAGGCACACCAGCACGCCTACGTCGGCAGACCCCCGTGTTCTCCCGTAGCTCTCGCCTGTGGGTGCCTTTACCCAAGGGCTTCAGTTGGCAAGCAACAAGCTGAAACCCACTCTAGCTAATGCAAGTGGAAAAACAGATATGTTGGAAGAGGGGGCAGGTCCCAGAACTGAAAGCTGGACCTGGGAAACGGTGGTTTGAAGGCAGTTGTGGGCAGGGGTGTCAGAGTTGGAGGACATCTTGGGGTCATCAGGGTCCCCACTTTCGGGGTGGGGGAGCACAGCTGACAGGCAAGTCGGAGCTTCTGTGTTGGGTTGCATCCCATTCCATGAGGTAGAGACTTTTCCATTGAAAAATTGCAGAAAAATACAAAGAAAAACTTCCGTTATTCATATTCCCCCCACCCAAAATGATTACTATTTTACATATTTGCTTCCAGCTTTTTTTCTCTGGACTTACTTTGGTTAAAATCACGTACAATGACTATACATTGGCTAAAATAACGCCATTCAGTGCATGTGGCTGATCCCTGGCTGATCTGGGGGCTCAGTGCCTGCCCTCTGGGGACCTGCCTTGCAGGGTGCTGCACTCTCTCGTGTGGCTGGGAGGGCTTTCCCAGCATGATTTCCCCCGGTTTGTCCCCACTCGTGGGACCTGTGGAGGCTGGGGACCGGGACGCCAGCATCATATGAATGAATGAATGGCTGGAAACGAAACCCGCAGCCGTCGAGTGCACCCTGCTGGACCTTGAAAGAGCGGGCAGGTCCCTGGCCCGGCCTCCCATGCGCTCCTCCTCCCTGCAGCTCCCTCACTTGTCTACCTGCTAGTCTGCTCAGAACGCGCTCGCGTGCCTCCCTGTGCTTGCCCCGCGGGGCGGGTCTGGGTGCGTAGCCAGAGTGATGACCTCGCTCTGGGGAAGTGGAGACCTGGGCGCCTGTGGCCCGATCTTAACGGGGAGACGGGAGACGCGGGCAGAAGAGCAGCGTGTGGCGCTGGTGGGAGCCCCGTGGCGGCTCTAGCTTGCGGGAGGGGGCTGGGGAAGTTCCCTGGGGGGTGGCGCTCCCGCCGACCTTTGTGAACGAGCCCCCCCCCCCGCCCCCCACCCGGAGCAGAGACACTGAAGCCTTTGAGGCCGCGCAGTGCGGTGCAAGGGCTCAGGGTGCGAGCAGACGCGCCCGGATGGGGCCCGGGGGAAGCCGGCTCGCCCCTCCGCGCCCCAGGCCGCCCGCAGCCAGAGGACAGGCGGCTGCGCAGGGGAGGGCACGCAGCGAACAGCACGCGCAACAGGCGCGGGAACCGCGAGAACCCGCCCGGAGGTGGTAGTTGGGGGCTGGTGGGCGAGCGGGGCGACACCAGCTCGGGATCCTGCTTCTCGCCGGCGCTCGGGGAAGCCGAAGAATATGCGCGCAAGAGGGAGAGGCAGGCGCGGAAACCGGTCTCTGACATCACAGCTTTCCTCGGGAATGACCAAGGAGGGTTCCCATTCTTCAAAAAGGAAGAGAAAAAGTGTACACAACTCCTTTTGTGGCTGCCAGCCCCCCAAGAGCCCTTGCAAGGGGCAACGGACTTCCACTGCCTTTTTGTGCCCAGGAAATCGGTGGTCTTGGGGGTGGGAGTGGGGGGACCTGGAAGACGGGGAAGAAGGGACTAAAGGGGTCTCGTTAGGAATTTTGTTTGTTTAAAGTACAACTCCCATTTTGTTTTCTTCCAGGGAACTTTTCTTCAGTCCTTAAGGGCTCCTTGCAGGGGTCGTGGTGGAGGTCGCGGGCAGCACCCACAGGTCTGGACCGGCATGGAGGTGCTGGGTCCTCCCGCATTTGCTGAGAATGACTCCTGCCCACCTGGCTGCGAACCGCACGATTCGCACAGTGAGTGACACAGTTTCACACACAGCTCGGGAAGCACACAGGCGTGGAAGACACTCGCTTCCAAAATGTCCCTGACGGCTACGGCCTGTCCTGCGTTCCGCAGGACCAACTTCTTAATGTCTTGGTCGCTGGGCACGTGTCGGGCTCAGTCAGTACAGGGAATAGGCTGCACATGGAAGCGACTTTTTTTTTTTTTTTTTTGCATGACCGTTGTTCCTTCTTTTCTTCGTCATTTTGGAAGTGAGAAACCGAGAAAGCAGGAGTTTTCAAAAGTACAGTCACCAATGACCCCTGCAGGCGTGGCTGATCCCCCTGCAGGGCACAGGCCTGGGTTAGGGTTCAGTCCCTGCCTGGGCGCAGGCGAGAGGCAACCGATGGATGTTTCTCCTCTCCTTCTCTTTCTCCCTACTTTCCCTCTCTCTAAAAAAGAAATAAATATATACATATTCTAAAAAGTGGACTCGCTGACTTGGAGAATGCAGGATTGGAGAGACGACAGGGCTATCCTGATTCTCTCATTTTCCACCTGGGCCTAGACTGGGGCCTCTTCTGGCCTCCGTCCCTCCAAATGGAAACTGAAGACACGGGGAACCTCGACTCAGAGTGCTGAGGAGCAAATGAAACACTGGTGTATAAGGCCCCCTGGGACCTGGGCTGTACCCTCCGGGTTCACCCTGTGCTCCTGCTCAAACTCATCCTTTACTATTATTAATCGTTATTATTCTTATTGTTGATTTGAGAAAGGGAGAGGAACATTGTTGTTTCATTTACTGATGTACTCACTGGGTGATTCTTGTATGTGCCCTGATGGGAGATCAAACCTACAACCTTTGCGTGTTGGGACTCTAACCAACTGAGCACTCCATCGGGGCCTGAAACTCATCCTTGCCTCTGGGCCTTTGCACATTCTGTTCCCTCCGTCGGGAATGTGTTTCTTCCAACTAGCTAGCTCCTTCTCATCGTCAGGTGTCCCTAACCTCAGTGTTGCCTCCTCTGAGAGACCACTGCCCTTGCTATAGTTTGAAAGTGCTGTTCATCTGTATCTCTCTCTCCCTCCGGGATGGCAGCTTGCTGGAGGCAGGAACTCCGTCTCACCGCTGGAGTTGCCCCAGGGCCCAGAGCAGTGTCTGGCTTTGGGCAGAGGCCCTCGCCAGCGCTGCTGAATGAATGATTTAACACAAATGACATGCCAAACCCCTGACCAGGCCTTGAGGGCCAGTGGCACCTACACAGAGGGCTGCTGTACCTTCTGTGCCCAGAGAACAGCTCAGGGTCCTCCCTGGCAGTACCCAGGCTGAGCTTGAAGGACGCTGAGACTGGACGGGGTGAGAAAGTACCCCGCCCTGGAGCTCTGCCCTCCATCCTCCAGAGAAAACTTGAGGTGTACGCCTTTTGGAAAGACATTGGCCAGACCACCTGACAGTTAATAAAGGCAAGCCACTTCACCGCCAGTTTATTTGTCCTTCAAAGAATGGCCACCATGGGCCAGGTCCCCGGAGACGCTAGCGGGCAGAGCTTCTGACAGAAGGAGGTAAGGAGAATGAGCACCTTCCATCCCCTCCACACCTGAGAGTAACAGAACGTCGGCCCGCACAGGATAGGGTTTTAATGTGATGCATAAAGCTTGGATTTGATCCAGTTTCCCATGGGCTTTTTAATTTTAGAATAAATACAGATTTATAGGAAGTTGCAAAAATATTACAAAAAAGTATTAGGAATGCATCATTTCCCTCAATAAGATCTTTTCTCAAACCAGAAACTTGACATTGGCACGGATTTCATTAGTTTCACATGTGCCCATCTGTGTGTGTACATGTAAAACTCTGTCCATTTCATCACATGTGTGAATCCGTGTAGACACCCCACAATCAAGATGCAGAATGGCTCCATCACCGCCAAGACCTTCCTCCTGTTACCCCCACCCTTTGTTCCCCCATCTCTAACCCTGGCACCCACAAAAGTCATCGTGGTCGTTGTGTAAGTGGAATTATTTGTTACCCTGGTGCTGGCTTTTTTCACTCAGCGAATTCCCTTGAGATCCACCCAGGCTGTCGCACATATCAGTGGTTGGCTTCTTTTCACTACTGAGCAGTGTTCCAGGGTGTGGATGCACTGCATTTGTTTGACCATTTCCTCCCTCAAGACGTTCGGGCTGTTCGTCTTGTGAGCTGCTTCTCTCACAATGACCCCATTTGGGGGTCATTGTCATTGCCCTTCCATTCTGACCCCATTTGGGGTCATTGTGAGAGAAGCAGCTTGTACACATCAGGGTTTCTGGTTTTGTCCAGACATATTGATTTTCTGGGACCAATACCAGGAGTGAAGTTGCTGTGTTATGGGTGGCCACCTGGCCATCAGCTGGGGACTTGGGACTTAAGGAGAGTGCAGAACTGAACGCCTGCGCCAACCGTTTTGAACTGACTTTGGGTACAAAGGACAATCCGGTCATCTGGACTTGGAAGCCATCAAAGGGCAGAAACGATGTGAAAGCGGTGCGCTCCTGCTGGGGAACGCAGAGGGGGACCTTGGTCTGACGGCCGCCAGGCAAGGGGCACAGGGCTCTGACTTCACGGCTGCGTGTGTGGCCGCATAGAGTGACCACTGACTTAATTACTTCTCGGCCTTTTGGCTAAGATCAAGTGTAGTATCTGTTCTTTTCAGAATAACCACTGACGTATTTCTTACAGACTATATCAAAATACATGTTTTTAACAATATTAAAAAAGTAAAAAAAAGAAAGAAAACCTGCCAACCTATAGTCCACTGTGGTGGTACTATTTAACATTTTCACCGGCAATGTGTGAGAAATCCAATTTCTCTGCAACCTTGCCAGAACTTGATAATGTCACTACTTCTGATTTTAGTTGTTTTAATAGATATGTAATACTCTTAATGTGGTTTAATCTGCATTTCCTTTATGGTTAACTATATTGAACACAAGAAATATCCTCTTTCCTAAAATGTATGCTGATGTCTTTTGCTCATATTCTAAGAGATTTTATTTTTAATTTTTTAAAATATATTTTATTGCTTGTGCCATCACAGTTGTCCATTCCCCCCCTTCATTCCCCTCCACCCTGCACACCCCCTACACCCACATTCCCCCCCTTAGTTCATGTCCATGGGTCATACATATAAGTTCTTTGGCTTCTACATTTCCTATACTATTCTTGCCCTCCCCCTGTCTGTTTTCTACCTACCATCTATGCTACTTACTCTCTATACCTTTTCCCCCTCTCTTCCCCTCCCACTCCCCCACTGATAACCCTTCATGTGATCTCCATTTCTGTGATTCTGTTCCTATTCTAGTTCTTTGCTTAGTTCATTTTTGTTTTTGTTTTAGGTTCAGTTGTTAATAACTGTGAGTTTGTTGTCATTTTACTGTTCATATTTTTTATCTTCTTTTTCTTAGATCAGTCCCTTTAACATTTCATATAATAAGGGCTGGGTGATGATGAACTCCTTTAACTTGACCTTATCTGGGAAGCATGTTATCTGCCCTTCCATTCTAAGTGATACCTTTGCTGGATAGAATAATCTTGGATGTTGGTCCTTGCCTTTCATGACTTTGAATACTTCTTTCCAGGCCCTTCTTGCCTGCAAGGTTTCTCTTGAGAAATCAGCTGACAGTCTTATGGGAACTCCTTTGTAGGTAACTGTTTCCTTTTCTCTCTCTGCTTTTAAGATTCTCTCCTTATCTTTAATCTTAGGTAATGTATTTATGATGTGCCTTGGTGTGTGCTTCCTTGAGTCCAACTTCTTTGGGACTCTGTGAGCTTCCTGGACTTCCTGGAAGTCTATTTCCTGTGCCAGATTGGGGAAGTTCTCCTTCATTATGTTTTCAAATAGGTTTTCAATTTCTTCCTCTTCCTCTTCTCCTTCTGACACCCCTATGATTCTGATGTTGGAACGTTTAAAGTTGTCCTGGAGGTTCCTATGCCTCTCCTCATTTTTTTGAATTCCTGTTTCTTCATTCTGTTCTGGTTGAATGTTTCTCATTTTCCTTTATTTCACTTAGCATAGCCTTCATTTTTCCTTCTAATTTGCAACCATATTCAACCAATTCTGTGAGCATCCTGATTACCAGTGTTTTGAACTCTTCATCTGATAGGCTGGCTATCTCTTCATGGCTTAGTTGTATTTTTTCTGGAGCTTTGATCCGTTCTTTCATTTGGCCCATATTTTTGTCTCGGCACACCTGTTACATAGTAAGGGGTGGAGCCTTAGGTGTTTGCCAGGGTGGGGCAACCCATGTTGCCACTTCCCACAGACAAAGTGGGCCCTTCTGGTGCTGATTCCCAAGTGGGTGGGCTTGTGTACGTTCTAACACCCTGTGGGTCTCTCCAACGAGCTCTCCTGTGAGGTTGGGAGTTTCTCCCGCTGCCGCCTCAACCCCCACAGGTTTTCACTCAGAGGATTTGAGGCTTTATTTCCCCACGCTGGGACCCTGGGTTGTGGTCTATCTTGCTCCCCAGTTGTTCATCCTGGTTTATCTGCATGAGAATGTGGGACCGCCCAGTCCTCCAGCTGCCACCTGGTGGAGTCCTCTCTGCCCGGCTGCCCAATCCCGCCACTCCTACCCATCTGGGTGTTTCTTCTTTAACTCTTTGGTTGTGGGACTTCCATATAGTTCAGTTTTCTGGCAGTTCTGGTGGTTATTTTGTTTTTAAATTGTTGTCCTTTTGGTTGTGCGAGGAGGCACAGTGTGTCTACCTATGCCTCCATCTTGGCTGGAAGTCTATTCTAAGAGATTTTCAACTGGTGTATTGCAAGAATTTTTAAAACATGTAATGCCTGACTATTTAGTCAGGGACACTGACCTCTTTTCCTTTAGATTGTCAAATTAAAAAAATGACAACAGCAGCTGTCTGGTGTGAATGAATCAAAATTGTATCTATTTTTTTGTCAGATTGGCAAAAAGTATATTTTTGGTGTGCTACAGAATTTTAGTAATTACTTTTTGCGTGCCATGAAATTAAAAAGATAGAAAATTGCTGTTTTAACTAGATTGTTTTTTGTTGAATTTTGAGAGTTCTTTATATATCTGAGTTATGAGTCCTTTGTCAGATATGTGACTTGCACATTGTTTTTAAAAATTTTAAAAGACTTTATTTATTTTCAGAGAGAGGAGAAAGGAAGGAGAAAGAAAGGAAGAGACACATCAATGTGTGGTTGCCTCTCACACGCCCCTCCACTGCAGACCTGGCCCACAACCCAGGCATGTGCCCTGACAGGGAATCAAACCTGTGACTTTACATTTGGCAGGCCAGCACTCAACCCACTGAGCCACACCAGCCAGGCAGTGGTGCTTTTTTTTCAAGTTTTAAAATTTTTATTGAATTTATTGGGGATGACATTGGTTAATAAAATCACATAGGTTCCAGGTGTACAATGCTATATCATCGGTATATTGTATTGTGTGTTCACCCCCCAAGGCAAGTCTCCCTCCTACACCATTTATCCCCCTGTTACCCTCTTCTACCTCCTCCCAACTTCCTTCCCTTCTGTATGATCCATGTTGCATTCATTTTTGTACCAAGTGTGAGGTTTAGGTCAATTCTTTTTTTTTTCTTTCCTTTTTTTTTTTTTTTTTTTTTTGCTTATTGAAGTCCAATTACTCCAGTATTGTTTGTTGGGAGGAAAGACTTCACAACCGTTCACAGACCAGGTGGCCGTTCTCTCGCAAGTCTGTTTCTGGGCTCTTCACCCCGTCCCACTGCTCTACTTGCCGATTCCTCCGCCCACACTCGGATTGAGGCAGTGCTACGGTAAGTCTGAAATCAAGTAGAGTGATTTTTGTACTTTTTCCTGTTTTTCAAAATTGTCTTAGCTACTCTGGGATCTTTGCCTTTTTATATAAATTTGTCTGTATCTCAAAAAGAAATCCCACTTTACTGGAATTTTGATAGGAATTGCATTAAACCTACAGGTCAGTGTGGGAAGAAATGACATCTTTGCTATGCTGAGTCATATCTTCCTGTCAAAGAATTTGTTTCTTTGACATATTTCTTCATTTATGTAGGTGTTTGTTTTCTTTCATCAGTGTTTTGGAGTTTTCAACATATAGTTTCCTCTATGGTTTCACTTTCTGTGGTTTTAGTTATCTATTGATCAACTGCAGCCCAAAAATAGGAAATGGAAAGTTCAGAAATATACAATTTATAAGTTTTAAATTGCTACCTGTAGTCCTGGCTGGTGCAGCTCAGTGGATTGAGTGCTGGCCTATGAACCAAAGGGTCACCGGTTCCATTCCCAGGCAGGGCACATGCCTGGGTTGTGGACCAGGTCCGCAGTGGAGGGGCACGTGTGAGGCAACCACACATTGATGTGTCTCTCCCTCTCTTTCTCCCTCCCTTTCCCTCTCTCAAAAAGCAAATAAAATAAAATCTTAAAAGAAAATTGCTAGCCATTCTGAGTAGCATGATAAAATCTCTTGCCATTCTGCTCCGCCCACCCTCTGTCCTGCCTGGGCTGTGACTCACCCCTTTGTCTGTCACAGCCACGATGTGTGTGCTCGCCACCCAGTAGTCACTGAGTAGCCTTCTCAGTTATTGTTAGACTGTTGTGGTATCTCAGTGCTTGTGTTCAAGTCACCCTATTTTGCTTAAGAACAGCCCCAAAGCACAAGAGCAGTGATGCCTGCAATTTGGTTATGCAAAGGGGAGCCATAAAGTGTATGTATGCATAAAAAACCACAGCATAATCCTGGCTGGTGTAGCTCAGTGGATGGAGTGCAGGCCTATGAACCACAGGGTCACAGGTTTGATCCCCAGGCAGGGCACATGCCTGGGTTCCTGGCCAGGTCCCCAGTGGGGGGTGCATGAGAGGCAGCCACACATTGATGTTTCTCTCCTTTTCTTCCGTCCCCTCTCTCTAAAAATAAATAAAATCTTTAAAACAAAACAAGACAAAAAAGTCTCCACAGCCTATGTAAGGTTCAGTACTGTCATTTCAGGAAGGTACTGAGGGATCTGCGGGTGTATCCTCTGTAGATAAGAGGGGACTGCTGTACAAGTCTTGTAGCATTGTGTTAGGTTTATACATGCTTCATTTCTCATTTAAATGATTCCAAATGGGGGCATTGTTTTCAATTTCAATTTCTTTGTGTTCATTGTTAGTATATAGGAGAAATACAATTAATTTTGGTAAATTGACCTTGTGTCCTATGACCTGATGAACTCATGTAGTTCTAGGAATGTTTTTATCTGTAGATTCCTTGGGATTTTCTACATAGATTTTCATCAAATCATCTACAAGGAGGGAGTTTTATGTCTTCCTTTTCTGTCTGTAGGCCTCACTTTATTTCCCTTTTCTTGTTCTATTGTGCTGGCTAGGACTGGGGAGAATGGACACCCTTGGTTGTCCTGACCTCGGGGGTGGGGAGCATTGTCTTTCACCCCGTGAAGTACAATGGTGGCTCTTGGGTTTTTTGTAGATGATCTTTATTAAGTTGAGGAAGTCACCCCCTACTGCTGGCTTGCTGAGTTTTTATTATGAATACATTTGGACAATCTTATTTTGCATCCATTGATATGACCCTGTGATTTTCCTTTCCCAGGATTCTTTTCAGTATTTCTTGAAATACTGTAAAAGGTTTAGAGTTCCTCACCTGACAATTTTCTCAAACCAGGACCCACTGGTCTGATCCCTGTCGCCCAGTGAGCCCCATGGAATGTGACTTGAGCCCTACATGTGGCCCAAGGGACCCGCTGCCCACAGTACGTACCTGCTCCCAGAGACTCACATCACACGCCTGCAGAGCCAAGGCTCAGAAAAGCCTGCCACTCGGGCTCCTGTAACCTTTCACACGGGGTCCCCGAGCTTGGTTGATCAGAGAGCCCTTTTGTTTGCACAAACTCCGCCACGCTCCCACAGGACTGCCTCGGAAACACACTTAGGGAATCACGCATCAGATTCTGTCCCCAAAGCCTGGATGAGAAGGGCCCTGACCAGGGTTACCGAGTGGCAGCACAGACACCAAGCCCCAGGAGTTTGGGCCCCCGCCCACGTGGCTTCCTGCGGCACTCCAGACCACCTGGGTATGGGGATACCACAGCATGGCCATCAGGGCCCCTTGGTGGTTCCCAGGTCCTTCGTCCCTACGTGGGCCCCAGGCCATGCATGCTCAGGCGGGCCAGGTCAGGGCAGGTGGGTGTCTCACACAGGCCGGGCCGTCACGTGGGCGTTGCAGCTCTTTAAAGGTTGCGAGGGTCCACGGGCAGGCATACAACTCAAGTTGGTGTGACCAGACTCCACCCCAGAAGTTGTTAGAATTCCTAGGATAAATGGGTCTCCATGCAGATCCCACAAAGCAACAGAAAACTGAGCTAGAGCTACCAAGAAGCATGATGCGGAAAGAGCGCCTTTGAAACAAAAGTTGTAAGACGCAAGGACCTTGCTCCTGCAACGTTAGAAGAGCCTACTTCCACAGCTTAAAGGATAGGACCCCAGTAAGTGACCCTTTCCTCAAACTAGTTAAAAGGAATCTTGCCACTTGGTAACAGACTCTTGCCTCATCTGTGTGACAGGCAGTTACCATTAACCTGTGGGGCAGACCATCTCCATCAGAGGGACCCCCCCATTTCCATGGCAGAGGACCTCTGCCACCTTCTCCGCTCAGCTCACCCTGCCCCCACCCCCTCACCTGGACCCTCCTGCCCCAGCCCCTCTCAGGTGGATCCCCACTCCCATGCAGGTGGACACCCATGCCCCCAGCCCCCACCAAAAGAACACAGGCAGCAAAAGGCAGCTTCAGCAATACTCGATATACATCATACATTTATTAGTGAATATCCCTCTGAAATCAGCAACAATATTAAAAAAAATAATGATTGCACTACTTGGTCAAGCAGAACTAGCAACTTTCATTTTAAAAAAAGTACAAATCTGTTAAAAATTTCAATCAGTATACACATATATATATAATACAACATACTAGTCATGTTAAATGCTACAAACCAATGTGAATCCAATGGAATGGAAAAAACCACACATTTAAGCTTTAAGAACAATTTTTTTCTCTATATATTAGCATTTTTCTCAAATACATACATGGGAAGAATGAGGTAACTGTAAAATGTGCAAGGAACAGGGCCCCCAAAGTACATATATTTCTATATATATATATGCAGTTACATATATATAGAACGCCTCTCTAACACAGAACACAGGTGCCGGGCCCAGCCGGGCTGGGGATGCTGCCCACGGCCATGCCCAGGCCAGAAGCTGGGAGTGAGAGTAAACATCAGCAAGCCCCCACCACAGGAAATCATTGGTAACATGGCATCTATAGCAAGGTCGGCAAATCACAAACATCCTAAATAATTGTTTTATAAATCTTTTGTAACTGATTTTTTAAAATGTTGTGTCCCCCTGTCCCCGCCACAGGTGCTCCTTGGGACCCTGGGGCAGCCAGCACAATCTGAGAGCCCACCTCGCCTGGGGACTGGAGGGGTCTTGAAACCTATTGCCAGGGTGAGGAAGGGTGGGTCGGAGAGGGTGGTTCTCTGTGTAAAACACGTGGGGTTTCGACACTGCTATAAATATAGAAACATCACCTGGAGTTATATACAGTAAGACTTTGGGTTCTCCACGGGGGTGGGGCCAGGCTGATGGGGCCCCATGGCAGGCTGGGGGAGGTGGGGCCGGGGCCGCTGCGGAGGAACGAGGGTGGTTGGAGCATCCCTGAGGCAGCAGGCGCCAGGGGCTGCCTGCTAGGATGTGCCGGCCCCACACGCGGTTCGTTCAGGGCAGCAACCCCAGCGGGGAGTAGGGCAGGAAAGAACCAGGAGGGCAAGGGAAGGGAGCTCAGCCAGACCCTGACAGGGCCTCCTCCAGACCTTGGGGGGCAGGGCTCAGGCTGGGAGGGGGCCCTGTCCTCCTGGGACTTCCTTGGAGGAGACTCGCCCAGGTGGGAGACGGGCCCTGGCTGGAGGGAGAAATGCCCTGAAAAGCATACGGTCCCGGTAGGCTCGGGGGACGTGTGCAGTACAGTGCATGGCAGTTATCAGCTGAGCACAGACCCCCGACTCTGCCTGTGACCGCTAGCCGCCGGCCCAGCCCCCAGCCGTGCATGTGGACTGGGCAGCACCAGCGGGCCATTCCCTGCCTCCTGGGCACTCAGTCCTAGGTGGTCCCTAAACCGCCCATTTAACAAAAAGGAAACATTGTTTAAAAATCCACACCCCCAAATCCTACACGTGATTCTGGGCCAAATGAATAAAAGAAAGCTGCTACTCCTCATATTCATGCAAAATGACAGAAAGGGGACACTGGACGTGGGGTCTGGCCCCTGTCACTGCCAGAGAGGAGTGGCCACCAGGACACAGGTCACTCCCCCTGGTCTGGCCAAGGCCCCTCAGGATACCTGCCGCCCAGGCTCAGGGCCCTCCAGCCTGGGGTGGGGCTGGAATGTTGTGCCTGGGGCGAGGGGCCTCTAGGGAGCCCGGCCCACCCCTCCCAGCCAGCTGGGTAGGACTGTCTGACGGGGTCAAGGCCGGAGGACCAAGGCCTGCGGGTCAGAACAGCCTCATGCCACTGTCTTTGCCTGTCAGTGCCACCTGGGAAGAGGGCACGCTGTTTCAGTGCAAGAGACCGAGTAACCCAGGATGGTGCCTCTTTGCCCATCCTGGGGCCAGGGGTCTCTACCAGCTAGACTGGGGGAACAGACCCCTGGCTCCCAGAGCTGTCAGGAGGAGGAGCTGGACCCGAGGGCAAATGGGAAGGAGACTGAGTTAGGGGCCCTCAGGCAGCTCCATGGTGGGCAGACCGGCAGGCAGACTGGGGATGGAGTCTTTGGAGCTTGGCAAACGCAGGGGCTTATTGCAGAGCTGACCCCGGCACCAGCTCTGGAGATATAGGTGGGAACAATGAGACAGGCTTGGGCCACTCCCTCCCAACCCTCCCTGGGTTCCCCGAGTTTCCAGAGCTTCAGGCAGGGTTCTCACAGGCAGCCGTGGGCTTCACTCGGCCTCCCTGGGCACTTCAGAGGCGTCGGCCCGGCAAATGGGACACGTCCGGTTGGCCTGTGGGGGAGGGAACAGCTGCACATCAGACCCCACTCATGCCCGCCCCCTATCCCACCTGGGTCTTTTCTACTGCCTGGTGGGGACGTGGCCCCGAGTCTGGCCCTCCCCCCCTCAGGACAGGAGGAGTGTCCGGGAGTGGCTGGGGGCTGCATCACCTTCAGCCACTTGTCGACACACTTGGTGTGGAACTCATGGTTGCAGGGGAGGACTCGGAGCAGCTGCCGCGCCTCAAAGTCACTGAAGCAGACCACACACCTGGGGGGAGGGCAGAGAGCATCACCTGCACGCTGCCTGCCGCTAGGGGCAGGCTCGCGGCAGAGCACCAGGCCCCGCTCACAGAGGCAGGAGGCGGGCCCAGCACTCACAGTGTCTGCTCAGACTGCCGGCTGTCCGGGTTAAAGCGGTAGGCCGGGAGCTGCTCTATGTCTGCTTTGGCAAGTCCTCGAGGCTTGGCGTCCCCCAGCCGCTCCGCCAGGCTCAGGAGGGCCTGCGTAGGGGCAGAAGGGGGGAGGGGTCAGCGGTGGCCTGGGCTGGAGGTCCCAAGACACCACCTCCCAGAATGGGGTTCCGTGGCACCTCATAGTTCTCCATCTCCACGTCATCCACGTCAAGATCCAGGCTGATGGTGGGTCCCACTGCCGTTGGTGACATTGGCAGCATTGAGCTAGGGGAGAAAGGTACAGGGGACCACGGTCAAGTCCAGTAGGCAATGGGGCACAGTGTCTGCCCCAGGACGTGGCAGGAGGAGAGAGCCCAGCTGGTATGTGTGCGCGCGAGCACATGTGCATGGTCTGCTGGAATGCCAGATGGCCCGAGAGGCCCGGATGCCACCAGCTACGTGGGGGGTCGGGGGGGTCTCACCACTGGAGGCCCCAGGAGAACACAGCACCAGGGTCTGGGACAGATGTGTCGGTACTCACAGGAAGTAGGGCAGGAAGCTGGGGTAATATGGTGGCGGTGGCGGCGGCGGCGGTGGGGGCGGCAGCGGCTGTTGCAGGCGGTATCTCTGGGTGCTCAGTCTCCGTGGCACCATGTGGGAATAGGGCTGTGACAGGGGCAGTGGTGAGCCAGTGGGCCCGGCTCCCATCGCCCCAGAGCCCAGGAGGGGGCACTCACCACTCCGAAGGACAGCTCTTGGTGCAGCGGGTCGTGGGGCAGGTAGTGCAGGGGCACGGACGGGGACAGGGCCGGGCCCGGGGCGGAGGTGGAGTAGGTGAAGCTCCCCAGGGGGTACTGATCCCCCCGGAGGTCCATGTCACTGTCCAGCCGCTGCAGGGGCTGGGAGAGGCAGGGGTGGGTCAGCAGGAGTCAGTCACAGGGAAGGCCCTGCCCCCCAGGCCGTCTCCTCTGGTGTCAGCCCCATCGCCCAGACTCACCATCCGTGGGTGCTGGGTCTGCAGCGATATGAACTGCCCCAGAGGCGCCATGTGGGTGGGCTGGGGGTGTGGGGCTGGCGGTGGGGGGTGCAGGATGTAGTGGTCACTGGAGATGAGGTGGGGGTAGGCCTGATAGGGCACAGGGAGCTGCTGCATGGTGCACGCCTGGATCAGCTGCCAAGAGAGGGGGCAGGGGCTGGAGAAGGTTCTTCTGGGCTGGACCTGTGCTTGTGACCAGGGCTGGGGCCAGCCCATTTAGCAACAGACCCTGCTGAGGCCCCCTGGAGCAACCACCCCATCCCTAGCCTAGGCCACCCAGGCAGGACGCTTAACACTCTGCAAGGCCCGCTGGTGCCACCCCAAACGGGCTCTGTTGGGAGGCTGGGTGCAGCACGCTGGCTCTCTGCCAGCATGGATGGATGTGGTAAGCTTGGTGGTTCCGCCACGGCCTGTGCTGGGTCTTCTCATGGGGAGGAGCGGGGTGGGGGTAGGGCAGAGGCCCTCACTTACCGGGGGTGGGAGGCAGCAGAGCGGGTAGTGCTGCCCGCTGAACATCACGGAGCATGCTGGGAGCTGTTGGGCGCTGCAGCCAGGGATGTGCTGGCCTGAAGGCAAGGGGAAGCCTTGGGTCGTCACTGTGGTAACTGTGTAGGACAGAGGGACGGCTCCCTGGTGCACCTGTGGGCAGAGAAGGGCCAGGAGTTGCGGAGAGGAAGCCTGGCCGTGAGGCTGCCCCCCCACCCCCCCGCCGACGTGACAAAGTCCTGCCTGGCTACCTCCCTCCCTGCTCTAGCTGGGGACTACCTGGGTGAAGACCCGGCTGTTCCTCTGCCCCACTCCCTGAAGGGCAGAGGACCCTCGGGGAACCTGAGCAGGGTTGCCAGCTCTACCACTCATCCACTGCACAGCCCCAGGGTGGCCCTTTCCTTCTCTGGGCCTCAGTTTACCAACCTATGAAGCAGGGCTGATCATGGCTCCCTGAACACACAAGCTAAGGAGAAGCCAGGGCCCTGACCCCTCTGCTCCACAGACAGGCTCACCAGAGCCTGGGGGTGGGGGGGCGTGCTGCCTACCTGCTCGTGGATGTCGACCATGAACGGGGGGCTCTGCTGGGAAGCTGAGTGCAGCATTCGGGGGCTCCCGCCGGCAGGAGCCGAGGCTCGGTGCTCTTCTACGGGGAGGAGTGGTGGTCGGGGCGGCGGCTGCTGGGAGGGTAAGTGCTCATCCTGGGCAGGCGGGCGGCCCTCATGGCCAGGGCTGCACCACAGAGAGGAGGCCCAGGTAGGACTAAGGGGGGCCATTCACTCACAGGCATGGAGGGAAGCCGAGGTCACCACCCACTGGGGAGGGAAGAAGGGTCAGGGCCCTGTGCCCCGCCGTCCCGAGCCCCAGGAGGTTCCTTCCTACCTTCCCCAGAGCCGGGCTGGGGAGCTGCCAGGTCCCGCAGACAATCGCCGCTGACCCACAGGGGTGGAGGGGGGCCACCTAGTCACTGCCAGAGCCCATGGTCGCATCAGGGGTAGCAGAGAGGTGGAGGGGCTGGGCCAGGGCTCACAACCCTGTAAGTCAAAATGACAGAGAAACTAAGACTCAGAGAAGTCCGGTCACTTGCCCCATGGGGGTCCGAGAGACAGAAGCAAACTCCTGCAGTCTGACTCCTGGGTCACTGATGCGCCCCCACCCCTGTGCTCCCCATGCCTGCACACAGGCTCGCTGGGTCCCTGGGTCCGGCCCTCTTCCTGGCACTGGGCTCAGGAGTGAGCCCAGGGACAGGCTTGGCCTGCAGGGGGCCCAGGCCGCAGTCCTCCGCTCTGTAAAACAGGATCAAGTTCCTTAGGGCTGTGCTAGTTTCAGAGGGCTGGCCAGCACGCTTCCGAGCCAGGTGGCCCTGGTAAGGCTCCTCCAGTGTGGGCACCCGGGGTACGCTCGGGTGTGGGGTCTCAGCGCTGGCCTTCAGGTGGGTAGGGGACTCTAGCTTCCTCCCTTCCATCTGGTTGACTCAGGGGGATTGCAATCAGGCTTAGGCTCGGTTTTCCTTCCTCTGTTGCCATGTGAGAGGTTCTGACCCAGTTCCTGTCCTTGGGGATGCCCAGTCCAAGGCAAGGCTGCCCCTAGTGAGAAAGTCCTGCTGGGCCACCTCCCTCCCTTCTCTAGCTAGGGGTCTACCCAGGTACGGACCTGGCTGTACCTTTGTTTCTTTCCATAACCTAGTCCCACAGTGCCTGTCCACGTGTGACTTCACCTAGTCTTCAAAGGTTTTGTTGGCTCCATTTTACAGATGAGAAACTGAGGCTCAGACAGAGGAAGGGAATTGCTCAAGTGTCAAAACTGGGAGGGGGGCTAACCACAAGCCTCTGGCTGCATGACGGGAGGGGTCTAGCCCAAGGGCTTCCCAGGAGGTGGCGAAGGAAGCCAGCCACCCTGGTTGGTCAGACAGGTCTGGAAGGGGGCCAGGAACTTGCTCTGGGGGCCCCACACAGCTCCCAAGTGGGAGGTGGAGCTTGCTGGGAAAAAAAAAAAAAGGGGAAGCCAGGACCTAAGGGAGGAAGCTGAGTGGGAATGGGGTGTGGCAGGTTTTCTCCCTCCCTGGGAGCTGGGGCAAGTTGGAGGTAGCACTCATTACCTTAAGTTGGGAGGAGGCCCCAGCAAGGAAAGCTCTGGAACCTGTTGGGCCCTGCACAGCTGTTGCTGTTCCTGCCAGAGGGAGGCCCCCCACCACCCCTTCCCCTCTGACAGAACTCCTGTGCCTCCCTGCCCTCCAGCTGTGGGTGTCGCTTCCCTAGTGATACAGCCTGGAGGCAGCTGTACGTTCCCTCAGCACCTTGTTCCTTCCTGCCAACCGGGGCAAAGACACTTCCTTTGCACTCCACGTTCAAGCCTGGGCTGACTCTCCAAACGAATCGGCAAGGAAGGTTCTTCTCCAACTGTCAGGGAGGCCCCAGCCGGGAAGTGGGGGCTGGGAGTACACCTCTCCTGCCCAGCTCGCTTGTCAGAGGGGTGGGGGGCCCACTGACCAGCTTGTGTCTGGCACAGGCCAGGCCTGGTGTGGGGATGCACATCACACAGGGCCAAGGCCAAAGGCCAGTCTGGTATAGTGGAGCTGGGGCCAGCGATTTAAACCTGGGAGACCACATACAGACCTGCCTTTGGAGGGGTGGGGGGCAGGGAATCTGGTCCCATGGGACCTTATTTCTGCTCCCCCCCGCCCCCAGCATGAGCCACCCCAGGACCATTCACCCACCACAGGTGACTAGGTGTGTGATCCCTGCTGTGAGCCAAGTGCACATCTTTACATATGCGTGTATGCACACAGCCTCCCTGATGCCTGGCTGACAATTCAGCCTAGCAAACACAGGCCAAGAGAGACTCAGAGGTGATACTGGAGGCCCCCAGCCAACCCCAGACCTCCTGGATCAGAATCTTTACAGTAAGGCTGGGAAACAAGGGCACCTAGACTTTTACCCAATTCTCCAGCAGCTTCTATAGCCGGGCTAGGTTTGGGAACCTCCACTCTAACTGACCTCAGAGCTCCTGGGAACCCATAGTCCTACTGATGAGGAATATTAATAGCTGTGGTGCCTCCCACGAGCCGTCTCGATGAGACCTCATAGCCATGCTCGGAAGCAGGGGCAGTGTGGCTCACAGCCAGGCAGTCTTGCTGAAGTCTGGGCGGCATCAAGACGTAGGCATGCGGACTCCACAGAGGCCCAGGCCCGTGGGAATCTGCTCTGAGGCCAGCCCCTCAAAGACACCCCCCCGCAGGAACAAGAAGAAGCCAAGTTGCTGAGAACCCAAACCAGCAGACAGAAGAGGCTCCAGCTGTGGACAACAGTGCCAAAGGTGGCAGTGTTGGTTCTTGCATTCTCACACAGGACACCCTGATTTCTGGCCAGAGTCTTGGGCACATCACTTCCCCTCTCTGAGCCTCAGCTTCTTCATTGTAAAGCGGGAGCAGAGCAGTGGCCACTCCCAGCACACTGGCAAGGGCTGCTCACAGGACTGGGGAGGAGGGGTCTGCAAGTCTTAGGTGTGAGCGGCCATTGTCAGATAGTTAGAGGCTCACCTTCACCCCCATCCTCCGAGCAGAAATCAGGGGCCACTTCAAGCTCTGCAGGCAGTGGCTGGGATATATGCCTCCCTAGGGGAGCATCCCAGCTGGCAAGAAAGGGGCCCCTGGTTCCCGAAGTCCTACCAGGGATGGAGATATCAGAGGAGACACACCCACTTCACAGTTGAGGAAACTGAGACCCAAAGAAAGGAAGTAACCTTCTCTAGGCCATAAACCCAGAGAGGGACAAAACTGGCCCTGGCTGGCCCCTTGGGCCCAGATTCCCCCAACCCCTGCCTCACTCACTAGCATCAGGAACCCTAAGAACTGCCTAATTCCAACTCTGTTCCAGGCCCTAAAGGAGATCAGGGGAGCACTCTTGAAGGTGCCTGCAACTTGCTCTACTGTGGAGAGAAAGCAAGGGAGGCTCAGAGTTAGACCTAGTAGCTGGCTCAAGGTCAAACTGCCCTAACCGCTCTGCCTTTCCACACTCGTGTGTGCTGTGCTCTCACTGAAGTCCCAACCCTAAATCCAATCTTACTTGGAAGCAGGCACCGGCCCTTGCACCCATGCCCTCCCCGCAGGAGGCAGCCACCTCCCTACTTCAAGTGCCCCAGCAGCCACCCCATCTGGGTCTAAGGAACCCCTTTCAAGTCATGTCAGGTGGCCTCAGGTGCTGTTTTGCAGATAAGCAAAGTAAGTCTGAGAGCATGAACAGACTAAACAGGATGAGAAGCCCCTTTCTTCTCTCCCCTCATCCCCCAAAAGAGGCAGGCCAGGACAGCCAGACTTGAGACTAGGAGTTCTTGCTTGGCCAGCCCAGACTCCCTGGGTGACCTTGCTCAAGGAAATCTCTTCAGTTTTGAGTCTCAGTCGCCACTACTGTAAAATGGGGATGGAAATCTCTCCTTCCCAGAGCACCCAAATGAAACCAGAGGACCCGAGATGCAAGACTCCCAAGTGGTTGCACTAGTGGGGCAGCGAACCAGTGTCCCTGAGGGGCAGGCCCCTCCTCAATGTGAGCCAGGTACAGGTTGCAGGGCTCTGGGAAGCTTCCTCAGCTACCTCTCCCAGGGAATAGATTGCCAGGGTGTGGACACCGCCCAGAGAGGGGCCTCTCTCGTCCCCATCTCACTCCTTTGTGTCGCCTTTGGAGGGACCAGGGAGCGGGAGGCCAGACTGCGGCGTCTGAGCGTGAGCGCTGTGACTTTAAGAGTCGAGGATCGCGGACCATGTGCTCGGCGTGAGACAAAAGCAACAACAAAGGAAGTGGCGGCGGCAGGGGGAGGGGGCAGCTCCTTCCTCTTCAACTGCAGCTCCCAGACTCTGTAGCCGGGGGACTTGTCCAGGCCTCTGGGGTCGCTGGGATTGGGGGTGTCTCTGATCCTATAGGTCTCACCACCCCCGCCGGACTTCCCGTGATTAACCCCTGCGGAGCCAGCTCTATCACAGCCCCTAGTCCCAAGGGAGGGGGGCAGCAGTTTCCAGGGATGCGGAAATCAGGAGTTGGGGGTTCTGGCCCTGACTCACCTTCAGCCGCCTGGATACACGTTGATTCCTTTGTTCCCGATCTAGGGCGGCCAAGCTGGGCAAGGGGGCGGTGGTGGTGTTGGGGGGCTGCCTGGACCCTTTAAGAGCCCCCGCCCAGCGGAACAATATGCTCTCCTTCCCACCCCCTGGTCCGCGGGCAGTCCAGCTCCTTCCGGGGCCCTCTCTCTTTGTTGTCTGTCCGCCGGCGTCCGCCTCCCGAGGCCCACGCGCGCTAAGCCTGCCTTGGCCCAGGCTCTCCGGGAGCCGGAGGCGGCGCGGACGGGTTTGCGCAGCTGCCCGCGGCTGGCCCTTTAAGAACTGTCCGCCGCGCCAGCGGAATGTAACAAACCCGACATTTGATTCACAACATTGGAAGCGACGGGGTCGCGCGTAGGGTGGGAGGGGGGCCTCGCGGGAGCGCGCTAGGAGGTTCCGACAAACAGTAGCAGACAGCTGCTGGCGGAGCCCCGCCCCGCTGGGGCCCCAAGAGCCAATCATTCGCTGCGGCTAGGCACGTGACTAGTGACCCGCCATTTTGGAAGGCAGATTGAAAAAAAAAAACTCGCCCACCACTTTCACACTTAAAGTGACCGCAGCCATCACAGGCAAGGGGCGGGGCCACACGGTCTGACCTAAAGATGGGAGACTCGGTGGTGAGAAAAACCAGTCAGCTGCAGTTCGAACTTTCTAAGCAAACTCGCGAGCCACTCGCCCCTCTGAGGCTCAGTTTCCCTGCCAGAAAAATGGATCCCGCCAAGAGAACCACATCCTGGACTTACTGTATCATGGTTCCCTCCCGGAGGCAGGGCGCCACCTGGGACACTGAACTGCAATGGGGTCAATCTTCACTCAAGATGGGGGGGGGTCCTTTTAGGCTAGCCCGAGTGGTTACTCAAGCTCTAACAGCCCTGTACCCGCAACCTCCCCAGAGATGACGTCAGCCCCAAAACTCGATGACATCATGGTCTGGCTGCCTTGTATCTCCTTATTTATACTGCCCAGCAGCTTTAAAAAGCTGGGACGGCCCCCAATGCCTAAGCAACCAATAGCGGGCAATCCATGTAAATAAGTTAACGCCTAACCGGCAGGGGGATTGGCCCTGCGCATGCTAATGTCACAGAGATATTTTAATTGCCCCGCCCCCAACGTGGCCAGGAGAAGGGGCGGGTAACAATTTGAAGCTAGAGCAGCAGACGTCAGGCACTTCAGTTGCTTCTTGATTAAGGGGGAATGGGGAAGTAAGCCAGCTGCTTTAGTTTTCTACTGTACTCCCCGCACCTATCTATGAGATGGCAGGATTAGTACAACCTGCCCATTTTACAGACGGGTAAGGAGGATTCAAGAGGTATCACTTGACCCCAGGTCACACAGCCACGGAACTGTGTGGCTGTTCAAGTATTTGAACCTAAGCCAAAGCTGAGTTTTCCCCTTTGTCTGGATGCCCTCCCTGGGCAGATATACAAAGTGAAAATTAACGCCATATTGATTATTTAAGCAAAAAGATCAGTAATACCCGAAATATCCAAGAGCTGGGAAGCAGCCCAATCAAGAATGGTATATGAGCCCTGCCTGGCAGGTGTGGTTCAGTGGACTGAGTGGCCTGTGAACCAAAGAGCTGCTGCTTAGATTGCCAGTCAGGGCACATGCCTTGGGTGGCAGGCCAGGTTCCCACTTCAGGGGTGTGCAAGAGAGGCAACCTATCGCTGTATCCTTCACACATTGATGTCTCTCCCTCTCTAAAGATAAATAAAATCTTTTAAAAAAATATTGAAAGCAAGATGCTCAACAGAATATAACAGTATGTATCTATTTTTTAATTACATATATACAAAAAATATCTGCAGAATATATGTGGAAGGATATAGAGGAAACTGACAATTGTCCTCAGGGAGAACTATAAGAGACCACTGGGTCAGGAGGGTAGACCTCTTATTATACATGCTTTTGTACATTTGCTCTTAAAAACCAACCCTATACAGTATATAACCTACTGAAAAGTCTAAAGAAAATTACTGTAAAAGAGTATGCTTTTCGTTTTTTAAGCCATAAAATCTTCTGATCCTTTAGTCAGAAATCCCCCTTCAGGAAAGGTATCCAATGGAAAAACCTGTGAGTTTGGGGAACAGACATGCTTACTGAAGTGTTGTTTAGCACCATGTATGTACAGCCAGCAACACAAGGACTGATCTCTAGGCACAGATCAAATTCATGATGCGTCATTACAGATGGTACCCGGAAAGCCAGGCTCGCTCTCTCCACCACATAGTGAACACTATATGTGTATAAGAATAGATGGGGATGACACAGGTGATTGATGGCTTTTTCTAATCTTATCGACTCTCTTTTCCTATAATCCTACAGCCCACCATGCGAAAGCAATTAAGAAGTTCTCCCCATATTCCAAAATGCCTACATGTTACGACAACCCCCTGCTTGCCTGTGTAGGCACAGAACGTGCTGCCTGGCCTTCAGCTACATGCTCCTACCAAGCTTCCCCCCACAAAACTTTTCAGACTCCCCCGCCCCCCAACCGTGCTGGTGCTCCACCTGGCCTTCCCTGCCTGCCACCTTCCTGTCCAGGATGCCCTCTCCTCCTTCCTACCAAACCATTCCTCTTCTCTGCCCTTTGAGGCTCACCTCCTATCTCACCTCTTAAAGGAAGCTGCCAAGTCTCCAGCGTGAACTGAACTGCCCCATCTCTGAACTCAGCTCAAAGCACCATGACCTTCACCTCATGCCATTAACTTGCACACAGCTCTGTCACAATCCATCACTGTGTACTCCACTGTGTACTCCATTTAGGGGATTCAGAATTTTTAAGGGCACAACATCCAGCCTTCACTGGGAGGCAGATGCCACCAGTCTCATTTTAGGGGTGATGATCTAAGGGTCCAGGAGGTGAACTGACTTGCGCCAGGCCACACAGTAAGAAACCTTCCCATTCCCCAAGTCAGAAAGTGACTCTTCTGCCACAGTCCAGTTGTGTACTTTAAATTCTTTAAGCCTCTGACTGTACCATTCACTCTGCCTGGAACACCCTTAACAACCTCTACTCACCTCAGGCAAAACCCTGCCTTTGGGACTCAGCTTAAAGACTGCTTGGTCTCTGGCAGTCCACTGCTCTGATTTCCTCAACACACAGCACAACTGTCCTCACACAGCGTCAGGCAGGGACTCCCCCTGCCCTGGCTCACACGGGATGGTGGATGCCCATGGAAGGGTCTCTGGGTTTGACTCTCAGCTCTAGGCTACAGGGCCAGGAAACCCCTGCCCCGCCTTCTCTCACGCACAACCCCCTAGGGCCCTCAGGAAATCCCCACAGCACCTCCGGCTTCTCCCCAGGGCCAGAGGCCAGTAACACATCTCCCTCTAACCTGAAAAACCTTCTTGAGTGCATGTGGAATCACTCTGGAGCGAGTGGGAAGGAGGCTCAATTTTAGCAGATTTTCCAGAGAAGCCAGAAATCTGGACTTTCCTATGAAATTTCTTCAGGTTCCTGGTTGACTCTTGTGCTTTGGAACTCCACTGTAGGGATGTGGCCTGCACACTTCCTGTGAGCCGAGTTCTCATTGGCCCACCCCACCCCCTTGAAGGCCAGTTTTGCTACTTTCATCATACAGATGAGGAAGGTGGCTCAGGAAATAACACCCCTTGCCACAGGTCCCGGAAGGGTGGTCCAGTGAGTTCCAGGAACCACAGGTAGTGGGGGTTCACCCTTGCCCAGATGTCTGCCATGAGGTTATGTGGAGAAATTGGGGTTCTAGGGCCTCCTGCATGGTCTGGATAAGTTCCATCCTGATCATTGGCTCACTGGTTCTTCCAATGATCTATGAGCTAGGCACCAGCATCTGCCCCATTTTATAGATGAGGTAACTCGGGAGAGAATGGGTATCACTCAGCCACCATCATACAGCCATCAAGGGGTAAACCTGGGATCACATTCTTATCTCACATTAAGTCTGGTTCATGCCATGCAAATGTCAACCTTGGGGTCAAAACAGCCCCAAGGGCTGTTTAATGAAAGCACAGATGTCCTGGGACAGGAGAGAGACCATGGAGGATCAGAGACTAGTGGTGGCTCCAGGTGACAGGGGAAATAAGTGGCAGAGGGATCTGAATCCTGATAGCTCCAAGTGCAAAACAATGGATGCTCCTCTCCAGCCCCCACCCCCGAGTCTCCTATGTGGGAGATGGGATGCTCTTCAACAGGACAAAGGCATGGACGTCTGTTCCTGGTGGGGCCCTGTCCTGCTCCATTGGCCCACCCAAGGGCCTGGACAGCTGGCTGCCACCCTTCCTTCCTCAGGGTCAGAAAATACTACACTCCCTTCTCCTAAGACTCAAGCCCTCCAAAGAAGCGGGGCCCTGCAGTCTTGTAGGCAGACCACCCGGAGACACTCGCCCGGCCCCACAGAGCCAGCCCAGGACAGGCCTGAACAAACTGCCTTCCCATCTGAGCCTCAAGCTGACTCCCCTAAAAAGAGCAGGTGGGGGGAGGGTGGGGTACCTATAAAGGTGTTCCCAGATTTGGGGCTCAGGTCTCTGGCAGCACTCTGGCCCCACTTTGAAACTCTGGGCCAGTTGTTTGGCCTCTCTCTGCCTCATAGTCTCTTCTTTGTAAAATCAGGACACGGATAACAACACTAGCAACAGATGACATTTACTGAGCACTTAGTAGGTGCCAACAAGGAAGGAATACATTAATCTGATGATTAAATAAAGAACCACTGAAGCCAGTGTGTGACCTTCAGAAGTCACCCTCTCTGGGGCTCAGTTTGGCCAAGTGTAAAATGGGACGATAGTACCTCAGAGAGTCAACAGTGGCTCTCTCTCTTTCACTATGTGTGCATCTTTGGGGGTACCTGCCTGACTTTCCAGGTGCGGGTCTACGCTCGGATGTGGGAACTTTGCGAGTATGGCGCCGGGAGGGGCTGTCCTTTCTGACTTCCTCTTCCCTGCAGCTCTCACCACTGGCACCACGGGTCTGCAGAGCAGGCAGCAGGTAATGTCACCACATCATCCACAGATGAAAACCGAGGACTACAGGACTGCGGCGCCTAGCAGATCCAGGGAGATAAGTCCAACCAAATACTCCATTTCCCCTCCATCTTAACTTGTCTGTCCTACTCGAAAGCCAGCTTCCCACCACCCCTTTCCTGCCCACACCGCCTTCCCAACCTCCAACACCCGCTGAACTCAGGCTTAGTGGCTCTAAGGCAACGGAAGTTGTGTGACCTTGGACAGGACGAGACCCTCTCTGGCTGCCCCGCCCCGCTCCGCTCCCCACACCCCAGGCGATCCAACATCCTGAAAGCAGTTAATGACAGCTCTGGGGTGCAATGATCTCGTCCCGGACCCGCAACCACTCCAGAGTAGGGGCCAGGACGTTCTGGCTCCCCAAGGGTTGGGAAAAGGAGAGCCGGTAAAATGGAACGGACGCGACGAGGCCAAATGACCGCAGCTCTCTATCCCAGGCGCCAGGGCCCCAGCTGAAGCCCAGATCCGCCAGGGGTTACAATCGGAGCATGCGCAGTGCGCTGGGCAGGCTGAGACTTGTAGTTCCCAGGGGCTCCGCGAATGGGGCATTTGAACCTAGTGGGCGGACAGCTCAACGGAGCGGCTCTGGCTCCAGGTCCCGGGACAGCGAGCTTCGGCCCTGCGGACACAGGGACAGGTCTCACTGAAAGTCCTGCGCTACTCTGCCAGCCCGTAGCCACCCCCAATCGCTCCATCTTTCCTGTTCCTGAGGCGCGGGCGCACAGCGCTGGAGCCTGGCTGGGCATTACCTGGGGCCGCGGCGGGGCTCCAGCCCCACCGGGCGGCCGGCGCGTCGCTCCCGCTGCAGCCCCGGGTCCCGGTCCTGCTGCGGCCCGAGCGTCACCGGCCGCGGCACCCCCTCTGGCCCCACGCAGTGGAACCGTCCGTGGACCTCACCGCTGGGCGCAAGCGCGGGGCCCACGCCGGCTGCGCAGCTTTCGCCCCTACTCCCGGGCGCATGGAACTACCTGGACTACACCAAGCGCGCAGGAGCGGGAGGGGGAAGAGGGCGTGGTATGGCCCGACCACGCCTACTCAGCGTCCGGCGGGAAGGGGCAGGCGAGGGCCAAGCCCCTAGAGCTGGGCGTCACAGTTGCTTGGCTACTGTCCGTGTAACCGTGGAATGGTGGCTGACATAGTCTCTTATCTGTAAAATTAATACGAGTCTGTGACCGTTCAAAGGGCCTTTGCTTCACAAGAGTTTGACCCTCTCTCCCAGCGGCAGATGGAGAAGTAAGGATCTATATACAAAGGGCACTCTGGAGTCAGCCGATCTTGGTTCTCCTGTTTGGGCCATTTTCTGAGCCTCAGTTCCCTCGTCTGGGAAATGGTAGCAATAATACCTCCTTGGGGAGGTTGGGACACTGCAATGACGAGAGGGCATATAACCATCGTTACAGCGAGCCTGGATAGAGACTGGTGGAAACCTGCTCAGGCGGCCATCCCAAACCCCCAAGGACATCCCAGATGCCTCCCATCCGTGGGCGTATTAAGCCGGTGAGGACTGCAAGTCCCAGTGTGCCCTACTTTGGCCGAGTGGTACCCGGACTTGTAGTCTCCGAAGACCTTGCCTTCCAGAGGCTCCCCCTGAAGCCCTCCTTTCTCGGCCCAGGACCTGGCCCCTCTCTGCTGGGGTTAGGCCCACTACTTTGAGGTCAACTGAAAAAAATTTTTTTTTAAATTTGTTTCATTGTTTGTTTGTTTTAGCGAGACCAACTTGTTTTTTAAAGTTTTTGTTGAGCATTTACCATGACCCAAACAATATTCTAAGTGCTTAACATAAATTGCCTTAGTTATTTCTAAAATCTAAACAGTGTGGGAATACTTTATTATCTCTGTTTTGCAGATTTCAAAACGGACACATCCTGAGGGGAGGAAGTTTTGCTGCACAGTGACAGGGCCCTGGGTCTCTTCCCAGGGCTGCAAAGGAAGCCAGACCAAGTGGAACTAACCCCCCCCCCCCCCACCTGCCTCTGCCCTTGCCTGGTGCTGAGTGCTGGGCGGCATCACTGGTTAGGCTTTCTAACCAACCTCTGGGGGTGGTGGGTTCTGCTGTAATGCCCATTTTGCAGTTGAGAAAGGCGCCTGCTTTCTACCTCACTCTGGTTCATTCTTCAACAAACATGTATTGTTCTTTTTTTCTTTTTAAATTAGAACGACATTAAGGCCTAATTTAGGGTCTACTTTACGGATCTACAGCAATATGCATAAACTGTATGTGAGTAGCTTCCTGCATTTTTCATAAATGTACACCTCTAACTAAAACCCTGATCAGGACCTGGGCCGTTTTCATCACTCCACAAAGTTCCCTCTCACCCCCTCCAAGTCAGGCCCCTCCAGAAGTAACAGCTGGTCTGGTTCCTGTCACTGTAGTTAGTGCTATGTGTTTAGAACTGTGTGTGGCGGGAGTGGCTGGCTGTGTGATGTTGCCTCCTTTCATGCAGCGTCTTGCTTTTGAGATTCAGCCTGCTGTATTAGCAATGGGTCTTTCTCCCCCTAGATTTATTGATGTGTAATTGACAGGTAACATTGTATAAGTTCAGTCTGTACACTGTGAGGATATGATACATGTCTATATTGTAAAATGTTACAGTTAACACACCCTTCACCATAAGTACTATTTGTTGTTGTGGTGAGAACATTGAAGCTCCACCCTCATAGCAACTTTCAAGTATAGGAACAATGTTGTTGACTAAGACACCTTGCTGTACATTAGACTCCTGAATTTACTCCTCTTTTTAAAAGAAATCTTAAAAGATTTTATTTATTTACTTTTAGATAGAGGGGAAGGGAGGGAGAAAGAAAGGGAGAGAAACTGACATCAGAGAGAAACATCCATCAATTGTGTCTCACACGTGCCCCAACTGGGACTGAACCCACAACCCAGCCATGTGCCCAGACCAGGAATTGAACCAGCGACCTTTTGCTTTGTGGGGTGATGCCCCACCTTCTGAGCCACTCTGGTCAGGGCTGAACTTACTCATCTTACAACTGGAAGTTTGTGTACCCTTTGACCAACATCTCCCCGCTTCCCCCCAACTCAAGCCCCTGGCAACCACCATTCCACAATCTGTTTCTACAATCTGTATGCAGCCCTGGCTGGTGTGGCTCAGTGGATTGAGTGCCGACCTGCAAACCAAAGGGTTGCTGGGTTGATCCCCAGTCAGAGCACAAGCCTGGGTTGTGGGCCAGGTCCCCAGTAGGGGGCGCGCGAGGAGCAACCACACATTGATGTTTTTCTCTCTTTCTCCTTCCCTTCACCTCTGCCTAAAAATAAAAAAATAAAGTCTTAAAAAATACACATTAAACTTTTTGTTTTTCACAGATTGCACATATGAGATCATGAAACATTTGTCTTTTTCTGTCTGGCTCATTTCACTTAGCATGATGCCCTCCAGGTCCATCATGTTGTCACAAAAGAGCCCTCCAGGTCCACCATGTTCACAGAAGACAGGGTAACAATGCCGGTCTGGCTGCCTGCCCCTACAAAACCCAGGACTTGAGGAAAGTGGCTTATTTGGGTGCTGGCCACCTGGAGGATGGAATACTCATGTCTCAAAGCCCATTTCCCCATCTCCATCAGTGTGGAGGCAGAGGTGTTTGTAAGGAGGGAGGGGGGACAGAACAAGGGGATCCAGGGATGGGGCTGAAAAGTGCTCTACGTGCAGAAAAGCACAGTCCACACTGATAAGACAAGCGACTGTCTGGTGCGTGTCTTCCTGGCTTAGTCATCGTGGCTTCAGGTCACCTGGGCTCCATGGATGAAGCTCAGGGAAACTCCCGGAGCTGGGATGCCTGAAGGCCAGGGTCTGTATCTTTTGAAACTAGTTCCTAGGATTCTTACACAAATGTGCTGTGCATCTACCAGCTACATATTTGTCAGAGTCAGAAACAACATCGAAAGAATGGTGGGGCGAGTCACAATTTCCCACCCTTTCAACTTAGGAAGCCTAACCTCCTGTTAGATTTCCAGATAAGGAGCCAGGGTTGGTTTTCTGGGAAGATGGCAAGCAAAGAAGCTCAAGACATTTTGGGGATCCCGAGAACTTGAGGAATCCACCTCATCTGAAGGTATTGCAGGCACAGCCTGATGGCAACTGTGTGGCTCGGCTTCTGTACCGTGCGGGGCCAATCGAAACTCAATGTAAAATTTCCTTGTAACAACAGGATTTCCTTCTCTTTTTTTATGGCTGAATCATATCCCACTGCATCTCACCTTTGTCCATTCATTTGCTAATGACATTTAGGTCATTTACATGTCTTACCTACTGTGAATAATGCTGCAATGAACATGAAGGTGTCTGTGTTTTAAAGATTTTGTTTATTTTTAGAGAGAGAGAGAGGGGAAAGGAGAGAGAGAGAGACATCAGTGTGAGAGAAACATAGATCAGTTGCCTCTCATTTGTGCCCTGACGGGATCAAACCCACAACCCAGGCACGTGCCCTGACCAGGAATCGAACTGGTGACCTTCCACTTGTTGAGACGATGCCCGACCAATTGAGCCACACAGGTCAGGGATAAGGGTATCTTTTTTTTTTAAAAAAAGTTACTGAATAGTAATCCGTTGTATGAGTGTACAGTAGTTTTTGAAACCAGATCCTCTGAACAAATGACTTCTGAGTTCTAGCCACGTTGGTCTCTCAGGGCTCCCAAGGGCTGGGCTCGTTCCAGAATGGGGTTTGGGACACACTGGTCCCTCTTACTGGTCTTCCCTTTCCTTCCGCTTGGCCTCCTCTGCTCTCACACAGAGCCTCCCTGTGTGGGGGCAGGGATGCACCCCCCACCCTACCCCACCCCACCAGGGCCCAGCTCAGGGCCTGAATGGAGCTGTCACGCAGACTGTTGAATGGCACAGAGGGGCAGGAGCTCAGGAGGGCATGTTCCATCTCAGAGCTCCACTGACTGAAGAAAGAAAACAGCCACACGATTATTTTACTTCCCCATGTTTTCCTGATGTGGAAGCTGAGGCTTGGAGGTGGAGAGTGGCTTGCTCGTCCAGGAAGGGACAGAGCTGGGCACGGACCCTGGCCTGCCTGGCTGCTGCGCCTGCCTGTCACAGTGGTGGGGAGTGACTGTCAGAGCCCGAGGGAGGGCTCTGGGGCAGGGGCTGTCCCAGCGAGAGGCCGGGACTGGGACTGGTGTTCCCAGCATGCCAGCCCAGTGGAAGTGGCCAAGGCAGCTCTCAACTCCATAAAACATGTACCCTCGGGGACATGGAGTGGTGGCTGTGGGAGAAGGTGAGCCCCCATCACTCTGGAAGTGGGCAAGCAGTGGCAGAACCACCACTTGGAAGGGGCGAGCCCTGGAAAGGGCTCAGGGGTCTAAGTGGTGGGGAGGGGTTAATCTCTTGGGTCCCCAAGTTCTTTCTAGGGTGGGGGGCTGTGAATCTCTGACACCAAAGGGCTGCTCTCAGGCTGGCCCCTTGACTGCAAAACAGAGCAGTGAAGGAAGTCTGCACTCTGCAAAGCTCTGTGCAACTGGAGGGGTGACCGTGAAGGTGAGGAGATACTGGGTGCACGCACTGCAGAGCCACCCTCAGTGCAGGCTCTCTCGGTGGCCTCTGAGGCCGTACACTGTGTGTGTGGGGGGGTCTCCAGGGTGCCGATGAAGAAGTGGTGGCTCAGAGAGAAATGGCTTAGCTCAATGTCACGCAGCTGGGGACAACTGAAGACTTGACTTCAACATCATCAATTTCTGAACACAGTGGGTCCACATGGTAGGTTGCCAGCAAAGAGAGGAAATGAGAAATTTTTCTCTTCAAAATTTTAAAAACCATATACCTAGGGGAGGGGGGAAGGGTGAAAGGAAGGGAAGGGAATTTGTCAAAGAATATGTATGAATGGCCCATGGACATGGACAACGAAGAGGAGAGTGACTGTGGGATAGAGGGGTGGGCTGGGTGGAGGTGGACAAAAAGGAAAAAACTGGGACAACTGTAATAGACTAAATAATAAAAAAATGCAAAAACCTACAAACCCTACACATCTAAAATGGCAGCACAGGTAAAAAGCAGCACAGCTCACTTCCTCGCACGACCACATCAAAATTACAACTAAACTATAGAACAACCATCACTCAGAACCACCAGAAATCGAGTTGAATGGAGGTTCGACAACTACAGAATTAAAGAAACCACATCCACTCTTCTGGCTGCTGTGGCTCAGTGGATTGAGCGCTGGCCTGTGATTACCAGTCAGGGCACATACCTGGGTTGCAGGCCAGGTCTCCAGCAGGGGGCGCTTGAGAGGCAACCACACATTGATGTTTCTCTCCCTCCCTTTCTCCTTCCCATCTCTCTAAAAATAAATAAATAACATCTTTAAAAAAAAGAAAGAAACCACATCTATCCAGACTGGGAGGAGGGGTGCCGACGTGGAACTGACTGGTCTCTCACCCATGTGTGGTGGATAAAAATTCGGGAGGGGTATCTCAGGAGTAAACACACTCAGCCCCACATGAGCCCCCACAGCCCAGGGTTCCAGGGCCAGGAAGGCAAGTCCCCACAACTCCTGGCTGCAAAAACCAGTGGGGATTGAGTTAGCGGAAGAAACTTCTAGGGCCCCAGACAGTTTCTCTCAAGGAATGCACACATGGACTTACTCAGACTTATTCCCCCGGTGCTCCAGCACCAGAGTAGCAGCTTGAAGGGCACCAGTGGCATACAGGGAGGAACTGAAGTGTCTGGCATCAGGGCAAGCAGAGGCCATTGTCCCTTTTCTAAACCCTCCCCACACAGAGCCAGTAGACTGGTGCCATATCTGAGACTCCATCAACCTGGCTAACACTGTTTGCCCCGCTCTGGCGATACTCTGAGACTCCATCCTACCCAAGTTACGGGCCCACCCAAACTGTTAACATGGCCTTCCCAGATGAGTGGATGGTCTGGGCTCATGCTTCACAACTTCCTAAATCCGCTCAAACAAGCAACAGCTGGCCTCAGTGAGCGCCCCCCCACACCTCTTGCTAAGTGGCCCCAGGCCCGGCACTAGCAGCAGCCACCCTAGATTCACAGCTTGGCTTTGTCTGGGAATCTACAAGCCCAGCACAAGTAGCAGCCATCTCAGATTGCTTTATAGCTCAGGCAGGGCAGCCCCGGGCAAAACACGGGTGAGGGCTGACATTGGCCTGCACCACCCAGGAAACCCCAGAGCCTGTGCACCCAGTGGACAACTACAGCCCATGTCTGGGCACCACCACCTACCCCTGCATAGCTGATCCTCCACAGAGGGTGGAGGTTGATGGTCAGTGGCCATAGCCAGTCCTCGCAGCTGACTAGCCTGGGTAAATCCCTCCCATTGATCTGCCAACAGCAACCAAAGCTCAACTACGATAGGAGGGTGTACTCAGCCCACACAAAGGATGCACTTCAAGTATCCAGCTTGAGTGATAGGGGAGGGTGTGCCACTGGACCCTACAGGACACCTACTACATTGGGCCACACTACCAAGACAGGGAGTCATAGTAGCTCTACCTAATACATGGAAACAAACACGGGGCTGGGGTGCCAAAACCAGGAGACAAAGAAACATGGCCCAAATGAAAGATCAAAACTCCAGAAAAAGAGCTAAACGAAATGGAGACAAGCAATCTACCAAATGCAGAGTTCAAAACACTGGTCATAAGGATACTCAAGGAACTGAGTGAGGACCTCAATGGCACAGAAAAGATGCAGTCAGAAATGAAGGATACACTAATTGAAATAAAGAACAATTTACAGGGAAACACCAGTGGAGTGGATGAAGCTGAGAATCAGATCAATGATCTGGAACATAAGGAAGCAAAAAAACAACCAATCAGAACAAGAGGAAAAAAGAATTGAAAAAATGAAGGTAGTGTAAGGAGCCTCTGGAAGAACTTCAAGCATTCCAAAATTCACATCATAGGGGTGCCAGAAGGAGAAGAGAGAGAGCAAGAAATTGGAAATCTATTTTAAAAAATAATGAAAGAAAACTTTCCTAATTTGCTGAAGGAAATAGACTTGCAAGCCCAGGAAGCATAGGGTCCCAAACAAGATGGACGCAAAGAGGCCCTCTCCAAGACACATCATAATTAAAACACCAAAGGTTAAAGAGAAAGAATTTTAAAAGCAGCAAGAGAAGTTAGTTACCTACAGGGGAGTTTCCCCCATAAGACTTGTCAGCTGATTTCTCAATAGAAACTTTGTAAGGTAGAAGGGACTGGCAAGAAATATTCAAAGTCATGAAAAGCAAGGACATATGGCCAAGACTGATTTAACCAGCAAAGCTATCATTTAGAATCGAAGGGCAGATAAAGAACTTCCCAGATAAGAAAAAACTGAAGAAGTTCATCATCACCAAACCATTATTATATGAAATGTTAAAGGGGATTATTTAAGAAAAAGAAGCTCAAAACTATGAAAAGTAAAATTGAAAGAATACATATCTATCACCAATTTATTCTTAAGATTTTATTTATTTATTTTGAGAGAGAGAAGAAGGGAAGGAGAAATAGTGGAAGAGAAACATTGATGTGTAAGAGAAACGTTGATTTGTTGCCTCTTGTTCACCCCCAAATTGGGATACATCCTGCAATCCCGGCATGTGCTCTGACAGGGAATTGAACTGGGGACCTTTAGGTTCACAAGCTGGCGCTCAATCCACTGAGCTACACCAGCCAGGGCTGTATCTGTCAACAACTGAATCTAAAAACCAAACTAAGCAAACAAGTACAGAGATAGACTCATGGATACAGAGAGTGTTTTGATGGTTTCCAGATGGGTGGGAGGTTTAGGGGAACAAGTGAAGAGGTGAGGGGATTAAGAAATACAAATAGATTGTTCCAGAATAGCCATGGGGATGTAAAGTACAGTACAGGAAATGGAGTGGTGAAAGAAGTTACACTCATGACCCATGGACATGGACAATGGTGGGGAGATTGCCTGAGGGACTGGGGGTGCTGGGTGGAGGGGCACAAAAGGGGGAAACTTGGGACAACTGTAATAGCATAATCAGTAAAATATAATTAAAAACAGTAAGAACCACACACCTAAGAGGGTGGCTGTCAGTCAAGGCTGATGTGCACCTGACTGACTTCCTCACGTGCATGTCCCCCTGCCCCTCTCCCTGTGCTGAGTGCCTGACTGCAGTACCTGACTACTCGTCATTCATTGAGTTGGGCTCTGCTGTTGTGCCTATTCTACAGATGAGAACAGTGAGGCTCAGGGAGATGAGCTGCCTCGCCCGAGGCTACTAGCTGGCAGGTGATGGGGAGGGAATTAGGACCCAGGTCATCCCGCATCTACATCCTGGCCTCTTAGGCCCTCACTTAGCTTTTGCCTGGCCACCCACTGCTCCCTGAGGCTGACCCTGGACCTGGGTTTGAGCTTCTCGGATGCCTTGTGACAGGCAGACATCTACCCCTTGAGATGGGCAAGGCACCATCTGACCACACCTGGCTCATCCAGATGCTGTCCAAAGGTCTGGACAGGCCAGGACACACCCCTCTGGGGGCCAGAGCAGTGACTCAGACCTGTCGACCGCAGCTGCCAGCCCTGGGGGAGGGAGAGAGAGGAGAGGATGAGCAGCAAGACAGGCTAATTCTCTTGGCCTCAGATCACCCTGGAGCCTGGAGTGGAGTCAGCTGCCTGTCCTTGCTACCAGTTGGGCCACCGGCCATCCCACCACCCACTCCAAACATAACATTCGCTGAGATTTCACTCTGGGTTGGGCACTGTGTTTGGGACTTAAATTCGTGACTTCCTTTCCTCCTCACCACTCCCTACAGAGGTGGGTTTCATACACAACCCACAACTTACAGGTTATGGAAACTGAGGCTTAGAGAGGTTCTGTAACTTGCCCCACAACAGTTGAATGCAGGCCCTGACTCCCGAGCCAAACTCTGAACAAACTGCCTTGGAATAGTTGTATCCAGTGCCACCCACCTTCCGCAGCACCGTCGCCTTGGAGACACACAGGAGAACACACTGAGGCATCAGAACTCAGAATTGCCCCATAGCTCCCAGATCCTGGCCCGTTCTCTGTCTCACACTCTCTCTCCTCTTTTTTTAAACTGATGAATGCTAGACTGAATGGGCCCTGTTTCCCTTTTTACCTTGGCTGCCAGGAAGCTTGGAATTCAATGTGTGGCCCACCTCTGACAATTACCCAAAACTTAAAGGCAAATATTTAAATATTGTGTGGGCTCTATCCAGGCCTAGATTCTTCTTACTTTTCTCACTCGTTTTCCATTCATCCAGGTTTCTTCACCTTTTTAAGCTTATAGCATTTAAACAGTTTTTGTTTTTTATTGTGGTAAAGTCCGCATAATGTAAAATTTACTATCTTAACCATCTCATAGATACAGCTCAGCGGCGTTAAGCACTTTCACAGTCCTGTGCAACCATCCCTACCATCCTCTTCACAACTGAAGAGGCTTGAGAAACTGAAACTCTGCCTGTGAAATAGTAACTCCCCAGGCCCCTCCCCACAGCCCCTGGCAACCACTGTTCCACTTCGTGTCTCTGGATTTGAGCACCGTCGGACACCTCGTATACGTGGACTTACCTGGTATTTTTTGTGACCAGCTTAGTTCACTCAGCGTCATGTCCTCAGAGTTTATCTGTACTGTAGCCTGTATTGATTTGAGAAAGAGAGAGAGAGAGACATCGATGTGAGAGAGAAACATTGTTTAGTTGCTTCCTGTACACACACTGACCAGGGGTCGAACCCACAACCTTTTGGTATATGGGACGACGCTCCAACCAACTAAGTCAACTGGCCAGGGCAGAATTTTCTGCCTTTTTAAGGTTGAATGATATTCCATTGTGTGTATGGACAGCATTTTGTTAACCCATTGCCTGTCGATGGACACGTGGGCTGCTTCCCCATTTCAGCTGCTGTGAATAGTGCTGCACAGGCATGCATGTTTGATCAGCTCTTTTAAACCTGGGAGGTTGGGGAACAAACATCCCTGTTAAAATTGGTGCCTGGCATCCTTATCTACTGATGGTTTGTGAGGTGTGGCCCCTGCCCCAGAGGAGAGGGTCACTCAGGGTTAAGGCGGGACAGTGGGCCTGAGCCCTGAGAACCTGCAGGTTCAGCATCCTGGGGGCCCTGGCTGACGGGGGGTGTGTGTTCCCTGCTGCGTGCTAGGCCCGCACCTGGAATGGTATCTCTGTTATCTGGTTTTATCCTCACAAGAATCCCATGATGGAAGTAATCATCTCCCTGAGTTACCGGTGCCGGTGTCCCGGATCCTGCTGCGGAGACAGGTGGGCAAGACCCTCTGGGGAGGGTCACACCCGCGGAGGCCTCAGCAGGGCACAGCAGCAGCAACACCTGAGTCAAGACAGGCCTCGCTCCTCTGTGGAAAGCTCCCATTGGATTGTTACACCACTATTTTACTAGTTCCCTCTCCTGACCTCACCCGCTCCCACCTTCTCCACAGGTCCCCTGTCACTGAGGACTCTCGTCCTGAGGAGGGAACCAAGGGCCAGGACTGTTACCCTCCCCTCCTCCCACCTGCCCCAGGGCTGGGCCTGGCTCACCGCTGCCCTGGGCTAGGGCTCTGCTGGCCCTCTCTGCCCGGCCTGGGCCTCCATCCCGGGGGCACTGCACACTGTGCCCAGGTTCCGCCCACCCTCCTGTGTGCTCCCAAGCTGTGGCCTCGCCCTGGAGGAGCCTTCCCGGTCCTGGGAGGTGTGGCCTTGTCAGGGTTAATGATTACTGGGGAGGAGGAGACGGTGACTAAGAAGTCTCTGAGCCACACTGAAGGCCCCAGAGGTGGCCACTTGTGCCTGCTGGTGAACATCCGTTGCTTCCACGGCCCCTTTGGGGCACAGGTAGGGACCATTCAGCTTTGCTGCGGCAGGATGCGGGGTCTCCTGCAGATGTGGGGACCCGGGGGGGTGGTCATTGGAGGCAAGGCGAGCTTTGCGGGTCCCAGTGCAGCTGGGGAGGGCACTGGGCGTAAGGAGAGAGCACAGGCCCTGGGACGGGTGGCCCGGAGTGAGTCCCAGCCTGGCCACTGGGCCTCAGTGTCCCCAGCAGTGTGGGGCCTCTTCCCAGCACTCAGGGGGCTCCCTTTCTCCCTTTCCAAGGCCTTGAGTCATTTGGACCCACTGAGAATTCCTCACAAGATGGGGGAAGGCCAGGCCCCCAGAAAAGTGAGTGAACCTGCCTGGGCCCCTTTCACGGGAAGCTCGAAGGGATGACGTCACGGTGGCTGAGACTGGGCACCGACCCGTCTGTCTGGGTTCAGATCCTAGCTCCGTCCTGACCATGGGGTTGGTGCGGTGACTCTGCTGGCCGGTCTCCTCGTCTGTGGAATGGGGATGGCGAGTGCAGGGAGGAAGGTGGAGAGACGCCGGTGCAGAGCTGGGCCTGTGGTCAGCTGACCAGCTGCAGGGCCACCCCGTCAGCACTGGGGGTGTCTGTCTGGGATTGCAGCAGGCTGGTCCCAGCATGGGCTCATTTGCGGTCTGACATGTGTCTTTGCCTTGGCGTATCTGGGGGACACTCAGCTGTGCACCAGGCCAGGCCTGGAACTCTTCCCTGAGGCAGGGTCTGCTGGGTCTCGCACCAGGCACAAAGGTCAGGGCACAGCGGGATCTGACTGATGGGGACAGGCCCTGACTAATGCATGCACTCTGTGGCCCTAATCCTCGCCCCATTCCTCAGCAGGGACACAGGGTCAGGGTTTGCCCAGGGTGGCACAGCAAGTAAGTGAAATGCTGGAATCTGAACCCAGGACTGATTGACTCCAGAGCTGTCTGCTGGTGAAGCATCCTGGGTGTTGGGCACTGAGGGGTCCCTGGCAGGGAGCCCGGTGCCCTGGGGTCCATATCCTGGTGCCAGGCTGGCTGGGCTGGTGTCTGCCCTGTGGGCACAGGTACCGCCCCTGTGGAGTCAAGTGGAGCCCAGACCCAGGCTTGCCCAGGGACTCCTGGTTTTGGAGCCAGTCTGGGTCTAACCCTCTGCCCTTACTCTGGGCATTGCCCTCTGAGCTTCTGTTTCCTCAGTCGGACCCTGGAATGACCATCCCTACAACCGGGGGACAACTGTGGGAGGGACATGAGGAAGAGGAAGTGAAAGTATGCTGTGAGCTGCAGGTGTCAGTGGCGACGGTGGTGGAACCTGCCTGCTGGGGACCTGTGGGGGCAGGGAGGATTACCTCCTTCTCCAGCCCTTCTGAGAGCCGTGGGGAAGGCCAGGGCTCTCAGAACTTCCCTGATCTGGCCAAGGAAACAGAGTGGGAAGGCCTGGGGCCCCACTTCCTGTGCCTCCAAATTCTAGAAAGTCCTAGAGCCATGGGCTGTTGAGAGCTGTGGGGATGCCTCCTCTTCTGGAGGTAGAGTCACTTCTGTGTCCTTTCTGATCTTTCTCCAAGCACTTTAATAAAAAAAAATTATTGGGACTTCCCACCAAGATGGAGGCGTAGGTAGACACACTATGCCTCCTAGCACAACCAAAAGAAGGACAACAACAAATTTAAAAACAAAAACTAACCAGAACTGCCAGAAAATCGAACTGTATGAAGTCCGACAACCAAGGAGTTAAAGAAGAAACATCCATCCAGACCAGTAGGAGGGGCGGAGATGGGCAGCCAGGATGGAGAGGATTTGTGGCAAGGCAGTGGCTGCTGGACCAGGCGGTTCCACATTTGTGTGTGGATAAATCAGGGGGAACACATGGGGAGATAGACAGATCATGCAACCCAGGGTTCCAGAGCAGGGAAATAAAGCTTCAAAACCTCTGGCTGTAAAGACCTGTGGTGGTTGTGGCAGCGGGAGAAACTCCCAGCCTCATAGGAGAGTTCATTGGAGAGACCTACAGGGTCCTAGAATGTACACAAAGCCACCTATCTGGGAATCAGCATCACAAGGGCCCAGTTTGCTTGTGGGTAGCAGGGGAAGTGACTGAAAGCTGGCTAAGCAATTGGCCTTGTTCCCTCTTGGACCCTCCCCCACATACAGCGCCACTTCCCTGGCTTATACCTAAGGTTCTGACTCTTACTACATAACAGATGCACCGAGACAAAAAAATATGGCCTAAATGAAAGAATAGATCAAAGCTCCAGAAAAAATACAACTAAGCCATGAAGAGATAGCCAACCTATCAGATGAAGAGTTCAAAACACTGGTAATCAGGATTCTCACAGAATTGGTTGAATATGGTCACAAAATAGAAGAAAAAGTGAAGACTACACAAAGTGAAATAAAGGAAAATGTATAGGGAACCAATAGTGAAGGGAAGGAAACCAGGACTCGAATCAATGATTTGGAACAGAAGGAAGAAATAAACATTCAACCAGAACAGAATGAAGAAACAGGAATTCAAAAAAATGAGGAAAGGCTTAGGAACCTCCCAGACAACTTTAAACATTCCAACATGGCATGGAAACATTCCTTTGGCAAAGGAAATAAACTTCCAGGAAGTCCAGGAAGCCCAGAGAATCTCTAAGAAGGTGGACCCAAGGAAGCACATACCAAGGCACATCATAATTACATTACCCAAGATTAAAGATAAGGAGAGAATCTTAAAAGCAGCCAGAGAAAAGGAGACAGTTACCCACAAAGGAGTTCCCATAACACCATCAGCTGATTCCTCAAAAGAAAACTTGCAGGCAAGAAGGGACTGGAAAGGAGTATTCCAAGTCATGAAAGGCAAGGACCTACATCCAAGACAACTCTATCCAGTAAAGTTATCATTTAGAATGGAAGGGCAGATAAAGTGCTTCCCAGATAAGGTCAAGTTCAAGGAGTTCATCATCAGGGAGCCCTTATTATATGAAATGTTAAAGGGATTTATCTAAGAAAAAGGAGATAAAAAATATGAACAATAAACTGACAACAAACTCACAGCTATCAACAACTGAACCTAAAAAACAAAAACAAACTAAGCAAAGAACTAGAACAGGAACAGAATCACAGAAATGGAGATCACATGGGGGATTATCAGCAGGGCAGTGGGAGGGGGGAGAGGGGGAAAAGGTACAGGGGATAAGTAGCATAAATGGCAGGTAGAAAATAGACAGGGGAAGTTAAGAATAGTATGGGAAATAGAGAAGCCAAAGAACTTATATGTACGACACATGGACATGAACTAAGTGCAGGGGGAGGATCCTGGAGAGAGGGGGTGTGCAGGGCAGAGGGGAATAAAGGGGAGAAAAAATGGGAGAACTGTAATAGCATAACCAATAAAATATCCTTTAAAAATTATTTACCTATTTTTTCAAGGGGTAAATGCATACAACTGTACTTGAACAATAAAATAATTAAAAAAATATTTACCTATTTTTAGAGAGATGGAAAGCAGGGAGAAAAATATCAGTTGGTTACTTCTTGCCTACCCCCAACTGGGGACCTAGCCTGCAACCCAGGCATGTGCCCTGCTTGGGACTCCGGAATCTCCCTGGGAGGGGGCCCAACCCACTGAGCCCCTCGGCACTATGTGAGAGTAGGGCAGAGCGAGTGGGGAGGGAGCCATGACTTCTAGAATGTAGACCGTCCCATATTGTTAGAAAGGAAACTGAGAGTCAGAGAGGAGGACACAGGAGCCGGTGTGGCTGTGCAGTGACAGGGGCCGGAGGACGTCAGGCGTCCTTCGCTGCCAGGCCTGGGGCTGCCCCGGCTCTGAGGGGCCTGGGGGACACACTGGCCTGGGCGCTGTCAGGGGCCAATCTGTTGTCCTCGTAAGAAGCGCCGGAGCTGTAGGGAACTGTCCTGAGTCGGTCTGAGCCACGCCTATGACTGCCAGGAAGAAAGATCCCCAGGACTGAGAAAAGGCTCTGGAAAACGGCAGTTTTACCACGTAGGTGATGCATCAGAACCAAAGGGGAAGACGTGAGGGGGTCACAGGAAATCCACTGGTGGCAGGCTAGGGAGATGGGAGAAAGCCAAGTAGGGGACCTCCAGACTGGAGCAAGCGTGAAACAGAGAGACACGTGTCCGTCCATACACTGTGGGGGTTGGGGGGCACAGGACAGTTCACGTTCCCAGGGCATGGAGGCGCTGTGCAGGAGACCAGTTAACACCGAGGGCTTGGTGGTCTCCTGCTTGGGTGGGCGTCTGTGCCCCGGGGGGTCTGGGAAATGGGGGTCACTCTGACATTCCAAAGGTCTGTGGTCACAGATGCAAAAAGACAAGAGAGGGGCTCAGTTAAGGTAAATGAAAGACTGACCTTTGTCAGGAAAGATACTGGCCCCAGATGTGATGTGACTGCCTGCCATTACTCCTCTTTAGTTAGGAAGTTTCAATTTCAGACCATCCTCGGTGGTTACTTTGAGCTCTGAGACTGAAGCCACCACACAGGCCTCCCCGCCCCCCCACCCCCCCCACCCCGCTGCTGAACTTGTCAGGCTCAGTGCCGTGGCCCCTTTCTGTCCCCACCATTCACTTCCTGTTCACAGCGCCTGCTCTGTCCACTGCCCCTGCTGGGCTGCCGGGAGCCCGACCTGCCCCGAGAACACAGGGAGCCTCTGCGTACCAGAAGGCGAGGGGACAGCAGGGGACCACAGGCAGATGCCAGGAGGAAAGACAGCGGAGGGTGTGGACGGGGCTGGGAGCAGTCGATGCCGCCCTCGGGAATGGCTTGTGTGGGAAGAGAGACTCGGAACCTGTGAGGACCTGGCCCTCCAGGCCACGGCTGGGGAACCGTGTCGGGCTGTCGGTGGCCTCTGTGGCACAGGCCTGAGCCTGGGGGTGGCTGTGCCCGGTGAGGTGGAACGCTCCCAGGCGGCCAGGGGCCGCCTGTGCCTCCCTAGCTCACAGGCTCTGCTGTTTCTCAGGTGACCCGCATCCAGAGGGCGGTGCTCTGAACCGCAGAATGTCGGCCTCATTAGGGTCAGACGGGCGTGCTAGAGTCTCTGTGAGGGGGAGGGCTTGTGGGCAGCACAGGAAGGAGGAGCAGGAAGGAGCATTGGGCTGGGGGTCAGAGGGCTGGGGCCCAGCTCGCCCCCCCCATCCCGGGCTTGTGGCTTTGGGCAGGAGTGTTAGCTTCCCTGGGACTCAGGCATATGGGGGGGCACTGACACCCGTCTCTTCCTTCCAGGGGGGTGGTGAGGACCAGACACAGGGAAAGACTGTGCCCATACAGGGTCACCGTGCTGCTCCCAGGAAAGCTTCTTGGGGCCCCGTGGGAAGGGCAGGAGGGTAGTCGGAAGAAACCGTGGGGAGCTGCGTGAAGGAAGGGGGCCTGTGGATCCTGCAGAATGAAGCTCCCAGGGGAGGCTGTTCCCGGAGAGCTCTCCCCACCGGCCCTGTGGGCCGAGGGCACGTCTGGCACCGAGGGAGGGAAACCAGAAGCCTAGGAGTGCGCACAGGCTTCCTGCTTCGGTTCTGATCCCAGTGCCGACTGAGTCCTGTCCCTTCCCCACCTGGACCTCAGTGTGCTGAGAACTGCATGGTATGGGACAAAGTCCCAGCCACAGCAAGTGACGCGCCAGCTCCCTGCCCCTCAGGGCTGGACCACAGGGCAGGAGTCTCCGGTCTCCCTGGCGCACTGAGCTGAACTTTGTTACCTCGAGGGGCACACCTTGCATACCTGTGCTGCATACTTTGTAGCTGATTGTCTCGTGGCTGCTGACGCACCTCTAAAGGAGGGGACAAAGGAGAACAAAAGAGGTGGAGGGTCAGGCCCAAGGTTACACCACAAGAGGATGCCAGTGCTTACTGTAGCCAGCTGTCGGTTGAGCACCCTGGAGTTTACTCACATGGTGGGTGCCAGCACCCAGAGCCAGCACCAGCGCCCGACTCCGTCATGTCCCCACTGCGAGCCCCATCACCTCGGCCACCACCATCGCCACCGTCAGCTCCAACGGCCTCCCCACCCTTGTCACCACAAACATCACCAACATGTCCCTCCTTACCTTGTCCCTGCCACCGCTGCCATCCTTACCCCAAGCCTGGACTGTTGCCCGCGTCCCAGCCCCACCTGCACGACCAGCTGGAGGACCACCTCAGTCACCGCACTTGACCCCGACTCCGTGACTCGAGCTTCTGCCACGGCCTTGGCTCCGTCTCATGGAGACTGCGGCTCGGCACTGTTACCTTCGCCTGCGCAGCTGGGTCCATCTGCGTTTTCCAACCTGGCTGAGTGCAGCCCTACTCACACGGGCTGTCCCCAACTATCATCTCTGGGGACCTTGGCAGGCCAGCAGTTTTCACAGCCACTTCCCACGGGGCACCGGTTAGAGTCACACAGCAGGGAGTGATCAGAAGCACAGTCCTTGGATTCATCCACACACAGCCCACCCTGTCCCTGATCTCTAGACTCGTCTGAGGGGGTGGGGATGGGCATTGGTTGAGACCAGAGCGGTTTCCAAGGTGACCTCACTGGCAGCAGCAGAGGTCAAGTGAAGATGACCCTGTAGGATGCAGATGCACCTGCTGTGCACCAGATGCTGAGCTGGCACCTTCTGTTCTCACTCACCCCATGCTCCCCCATCACCCATCAGCGTCACCCTTCCCACCTCACCGGTGAGGAAACCGGCAGAGAAGAGCCGGCACTGGCCAGGGTGGCTCTGCGATGTCTCAGCACTGTGAACACTCGCACTTCGAACAGGGAGAAGAGTGCAGTGGCTGTGGGAATGACTTCTGTGTCCAAAGGACCTGTGTTCAGAGCCTGGTCTTGTCACAGATTCTCTGTGTGGCCCCAAGCAAGCCCCCTACTCTCCTAGCCTTGGTTTCTCAGCGGCCACCTTGTAGCTGTGGGACTAATGAGATACGCTTCCAATGTGGGCGGATCAGTGCCTACTACCCAGTGGACTCTGAACTCTGGGGTCAAGTTCAAGGCCAGTCTCAGGCTCTGGACCAGGCTCAGCTACCCTGCTCACCGTCTGGTTCCCTCCGATTCCCCTTTACCCTGGAGTTCCCGGCAAATGGGCAGAGGATGACACTGACCGGGGAGGACCGCTGAATGGTGGTGATGGGTGGGCCTGGGCCTGACCCACACCGATGGGGGTCTGCTGAGGGGGAAGGCCTGGGACGGGTGCCCCTTCCCGGATGCTTCTCTCTCCCCAGGTCCCTCGGGACGTGATGGCGTGGCTGTGGCTGTCCTGCCTATTGCTTCCCGCCCTTGTCATGTCTGGTACGTGCCTCCCCTCCCCCATCAGAGCAGCATTAATCTGGGGACCCTAGCCAGAACCTTCCAGAAGGGAGGGGCTCCCTCATGAGCAAACACCACCTCCCATATCCAGCCCCCTCCCTGGTTGGCAGCCCTGGGGAGGAATCCAGACTCACGAGGGTGCCGCTGATGGAAGATTGGCTGCTGGGGCCGGCGTGGGCTCCCACAGGCCAGGTGAGGGTGGGGCTTCGCAGCGGTGTGCACATACCCCAGTGCTCTGTGTCCCCACAGTGGCAGCTAACGTGGCCCCTAAGTTCCTGCCCAACATGACGAAAGCAACCCTGCCTGAGGACCTACCTGTGGGTAAGTAACTGTCCCAGTGCCCAGATGGTGCCCAGCCCTCACCCACAGCTCTGGGGCATGCTGTGGGGCAAAGGTGGCTGAACGGACGTTGTCCCAGGGCTTGGTTTTCGCCTCGCTGGCGGGGCATTCGGGTCCAGGCCCTCACACAGCCCAGGCCTCTGGACTCCTCCCCCAGGGAGCTGCCTTGCCTTCCCAGCCCCTCCCCACTTCCTGGCTTCCTTGAGGAGAAAGAATCCGCTGGCCCCACCGTTTCTCTCACACACCTCTCGCACTTTGTGATGTCCCTCCACTCACTTTTTGTTTAAGCGAAGAGAGCCGGTTGTAAGCGCAGAGCCCCTCACCCCATCTTCAGAAGTTAACACCTTGCTTTGCTCTTACCGCCTTTGTCGAGTTACCTGGTGTCTATGGCTAGTGAGAGGGGTTTTCCCTTGACCGGGGATCAATTGCTTGTTTTTGGAAAGAAGGCATGTATAGGAAGTAGTAAGTTGATTAAAGGAGAGCCATGCATAAGATGTGGGCGTGGTCTAGATCAAGGGAGTGCACCTGCGCCGACGACGTTTGGGAAACGTCATTTCAGATGAAGCCACAGGGCTGGACACCACACTCTCCGACAGTAGGTGTGGGCGGGGCCAGCAGACGCGGTGGAGGACTGTATTCAGGGGGTGGAGGGTCAGCTGTTCCCAGCGGACCCCGAAAACAGAGGCGCAGGCAAGGTCAGGGTTTAGTATGCTCTGGCATTGTGCTGCAGAGCTGCTGGTCCGGGCTGTCGGAGGCTCTGCTCCATCAGGGGGTTTCCTGCTCAGCCTTCCCCGCGTGTGGCCTCTTCCTTGTGGTCTGCGAACCCTGTGCTGTCACACCCCGCTGTAGTCAGCCGGAGAGAAGGGGCCCCGGGGCTCCTCCCTTCCTCACGCGACCACTGCAGACTTTACACCATTACTTCTGCTCCCAGGTCGATGGCCACGCCTTAGTCACATGCCACACCTACTTGCAAAGGAACTTGAGAAACGTGGACTTTATTCTGGTTGGCCCTGTGCTCTGCTCAACATCCAGGGCTCTATTCGTCTGAGAGAAAGCAGGTGTGACTACTGAGGGAACGTTTTCAGTCAGCAGAGTCAAAATTGGGATCTCAGGCAGCTAAAGCTACTAGATGAAACAAGAGACTGCATGGGAAAAGTCTCCCGCACCCTGGGATTCCGGGATTCAAAAGCCTGGGTGTGGATCCAGGAGGAAAAGATGGGGGTGGGCATTGCAGCCATAAAGGCCACATCCATTTGGATGTGGTTCCCAGGACAGCAAAGTCTATTAAGGGCTGTATTGGTGAAGGTTGAGGGCCAGGGCGAGGGAGGTGAGAGTCTCGTTCATCATACTCTGGGTCAGCACAGGCTTCCCTGGATGGACGGCTGGGGTCAACTATTTGTGAATGTTCTTTGTGGAACAGAGAAGTAACCTATACATGTTAATTATATTTACATATATTTTCATAGCTGTTTGGTCGTGTATAAACAAACGCACATACACACACCTCCTGCGAACAAATGTCATGAACACAGAGAACCACATGCCCCCACGCCATCTGTTCTCCCCGGTAACCCTTTCCTGTCTAAATCAAACAGCTTGAGTCCCCATCCCAGCTTCAGAGGTTGCTCTTGAGGGTGTTCTGTTTGGAAGTTGTGGCTTAACTACGGTCTCTTCCTCCTCTCCCTGGCCAGCCCAGGCTTCACTGAAGGCTGGGGGAGAAGGGAGAGGATTGTAGCACTCACTGTCGTCCAGGCAGAGTCCCCCCTAGGTCAGGCTCCCTGTCCCCTGCCCTGCCTCCGCCCCTCCCCTCCCCGCCTGGCCCTCTGCATCCTCCCGGAAGCTAACTGCTTTATTGCACAGAGCAAGGTGCCTCCCTTCCTCTCAGCCAGACCGACTGAGGGTCTTTGGCTCTTAAAACTCCATGGCCTCTCTAAATGAAGAGCAATGTTATCCTTTCTGAGACGAAAGCTACAGCTCTCATGCAGTGGGAAAGCATTTCCAATCAGATTCCCCTCCATCCAAACGCAGAGTGGTCCTATGAAACCTTTCGTATGCCAAAATGGCATGTAAGCAAGAAGCCATTATCATTAGTTTACACGGAATATTTTTTTAGCATTCCCAGACCCAAAGTTCAACGCACGCAGTGTTTTAATTTTATATCACCATCAAAATGTTTAATTACGTCCAGTTTTACATAAGCTCAATGCCCTTAGGCGCTCTCTCAGGCTTTTCTGATGCCTCAGGACAGCATGTGCTGACAGATGCAGAGAATAAATGGAGACAGAACACAGGCGCTCACAGACACGGTTCCAAGCTCGGGCCTGATGCTGCGGTGCTGGTGCTGCCGTGGTTCCCAGGGAGGAGCTTGGGGACAGGGTCGCTCTGGCTGCGGGGGTGGGGCTTGCTCTGTAAGGAGGCTAGAGAACAGATGCTGAACCCTATTTTTGTTTTTCACCTATTTTCTTTTCTTTTTTTATTTCTTTGTTTTTATTTATTTAGAGAGAGAGGAAGGGCGGGAGAAAGGGAGAGAAACATCAGTGTGTGGTTGCCTCTCACATGGTCCCCACTGGAGACCTGGCCCACAACCCAGGCATGTGTCCCGACTGGGAATCAAACTGGTTACCCTTTGGTTCACAGCTTGTGCTCAATCCACTGAGCCACACCCACCAGGTGTTTTCTTTTCTACCACACCCACCACTAATTTTCTTTTCTGAGTATATTTTACTGATTATGTTATTACAGTTGTCCTATTTTTTTTCATCTTTATCTCCCCTCCACCCTGCAACCTCCTCCTACCAGCAGTCCCCCCACTTAGTTCATGTCCATGGGTTGTACATATAAGTTCTTTGGCTTCTCCACTTCCTATACTGTTCTTACCCTCCCCCTGTCTATTTTGTACCTTGTACCTACCAGCTATGCTTCTTATTCTCCACTCTCTGCACCTTCCCCACTGATAACTCTCCATGTGATCTCCCTTTCTGTGATTCTGTTCCTGTTCTAGTTCTTTGCTTAGTTTATTTTTTAAAAATTTCTATTTAATTTATTTGGGTGTAATTGGTTAATAAAATGATATAGGTTTCAGGTGTACAATTCTATGATACATCATTTGTATATAGCATTGTGTATTCATAACCCCAAGTCAAGTCTCCTCCATCACCATTTAGCCCCCCTCTACCCTCCTCTACTTCCCCCGACCCCCCTTTCCCTCTGGTGATCCCCATACTATTGTCTGTGTCTAAGAGGGTTGTTTTTAAATGTATTTTACTGATTATGCTATTACAGTTGTCCTATTCTCCCCCCTTTATTCCCCTCTGCCCTGCACACCCCCTCCCACCCACACTGCCTTCCTTTAGTTCATGTCCATGGGTCATACATGTAAGTTCTTTGGCTCCTACATTTCCCATACTATTCTTACCCTCCCCCTGTCTATCTTCTACCTACCATCTATGCTACTTATTCTCTGTACCTTTCCCCCCCATCTCCCCTTCTCACTCCCCCACTGATAACTCTCCATGTGATCTCCATTTCTGTGATTCTGTTCCTGCTCTAGTTGTTTGCTTAGTTTTTTTTAGGTTCGGTTGTTAACAGCTGTGAGTTTGTTGTCATTTTACTGTTCATATTTTTTATTTTCTTTTTCTTATATCAGTCCCTTTAACATTTCATATAACAAGGGCTTGGTGATGATGAACTAACTCCTTTAACTTGACCTTATCTGGGAAACACTTTAACTGCCTTCCATTCTAAATGATAGCTTTGCTGGATAGAGTAATCTTGGATGTAGGTCCTTGCCTTTTATGACCTGGAATACTTCTTTACAGCCCCTTCTTGCCTGCAAGTTCTCTTTTGAGAAATCAGCTGATGGTGTTATGGGAACTCCTTTGTGGGTAACTCTGTCCTTTTCTTTTGCTGTTTTTAAAAAATTCTCTCTTTTTTAAAATATTTAATTTATTTATTTTTAGAGATGGTAAGGGAGGGAGAAAGAGAGAGAGAGAAACATCAATGTGTGGTTGCCTTTCATGTGGCCCCCACTGGGGACCTGCCTGCAACCCAGGCATGTGCTCTGACTGGAAATCGAACCTGTGATGCTTTTGGTTCGCAGCCCACACTGAATCCACTGAGCTACGCCAGCCAGGGCCTTCTTTTGCTGCTTTTAAGATTCTCTCCTGATCTTTAATGTTAGGTAATGTAATTATGATGTGACTTGGTGTGTGCTTCCTTGGGTCCAACTTCTTTGGGACTCTCTGAGCTTCCTGGACTTCCTGGAAGTCCATTTCCATTGCAAGATTGGGGAAATTCTCCTTCATTATTTTTTCAAATAATGTTTCAATTTCTTGCGAATCCTCTTCTCTTTCTGGTACCCCTATGATTTGGATGTTGGAATGTTTAAAGTTGTCCTGGAGGTTCCTAAGCCTTTCCTCATTTTTTGGAATGCTTGTGTCTTCATTCTGTTCTGGTTGAATGTTTTTTCTTCCTTCTGCTCCAAACCGTTGATTTGAGTCCCCGTTTCTTTCCCTTCACTGTTGGTTTCCTGTATATACATCTTTTATTTCACTTCATATGGCCTTCACTTCTTCCTTTATTTTGCATCTGTACTCAGCCATTTCTGTGAGCATCCTGACTACCAGTATTTTGTACTGTGCATCTGATAGATTGGCTATCTCTTCATCATTTAGTTGTTTTTCTGGGGTTTTGACTGTTTTTTCATTTGGGCCATTTTTTTTTAATCTCGGTGCGCCTGACAAGGGGCAGGGCCTCAGATATTCATCAGGGTGGGACAGTCCACCTCGCTGCTGCATTGTGGAGCTGTATGTGGGGGAGGGTCGAAGAGTGAACAGTGCCACTTGCTCTGCTCTTGGCTGGCTTTCAGTCACTTCTCTTGCTTCCTACAAGCAAATTGGGCCCTTCTGGTGCTGATACCCAGGTGGATGGGTTTGTTTCTCTCCTATAGACTCTCCTGTGAGACAGGCCATTTCTCCCATTGCCACAACCTCCACAGATTTTTACAGCCAGAGGTTTGAGGCTTTATTTCCCCACGCTGGAAACCTGGGTTGTGCGGTCTGTCTCGCTCCCCAGTTTCTCCTCCCAGTTTATCTGCACATGAATGTGAGATGGCTTGGCTTGCCAGCCACTGCCTCACCTGCCTTGTCTGCTGCCTTGTCACGTGTCCTTTCCTCCCCGCTGCTGGTCTCCACCCTCCTACAAGTCCAAATGGATGTTTCTTCTTTAACTCCTTGGTTTTTGGACTTCCCATACAGTTCAATTTTCTGGGATTTCTGGTGGATTTTTGTGTTTAAATTTGTTGTTGTCCTTCTTTTGGTTGTTCGAGGAAGCAAAGTGTATCTACCTATGCCTCCATTTTGGCCAAAGTTGCTTTTCACCTATTTTCATAGAAATAAAAACCCTCTTTGGATTTCTTTCAGTTGGCTAAAATTGGTACTAGTGTAGGTCTTTTGTAAAAGTGAAGTGGCATAGGGCAAACTTTGGGCCCTGGCTGGTGTGGCTCAGTGGGTTGAGTGCTGGCCTGCAAACCAAAGGGTCACGAGTTCGATTCCCAGTCAGGGCACATGCCTGGGTTGTAGGCCAGGTCCCCAGTAGGGGGCGTGCAAAAGACAACTACACATTGATGGTTCTCTCCCTCTGTTTCTCCCTCTCTTCCCCTCTATTAAGTGGCGATCCCCGAGTAGCACACGCACAACGTGGAGCAGGGCACTGGATGCTGTGAACACCGTCGGTCCCCGCTCCCACCCCGTCCTACACAAGACCTGTGTTCCTGACAGCAACACTGTGTGATATTTAGTGCTGTCAGACAGACTTTTAAAAAACTGACTCTAGAGAGAGAGGCAGGGAGGGGGAGAGGGAGGAGGATTGATTCCCTTTTGCATGACTGGTCAGGACTGGGGGCCAAACCTGCAACCCAGGCATGCGTCCTGACCAGGAATCGAACTGGGGACATTTTTCTTTGTGGGTGATGTTCCAGCCGAGTCACCAGCCAGGGCGTCAGGCAGACTTTTTTAAAGTCTAGTATTATAGTGTTTAAAATGTCAAGTTGAGTCAAGTGACAAGCATTTATCATTCTTAATATACAAAGACCTCTCTTCTATGTATTTTATTTTTGTAGCTCTTATTGATTTATTTGTTACACTTAATTTTTTCAGGCTGATTTTTTTAAAGTGCATTTCCTTCCTCATGCATTGTTCTGTGCCCATGGACGGATGCGTACAGATGAGGATTCACACTCACTCACCACCACTTGTATGTCCTCAGGCGTGAGGGCCGGCTCTGCGTGCACTGTGACATTTCTGGGTCAGGATATGCCTTGGAATTGATTAACACAGCCACTTTCCCCACCAACAGCACGATGACATTGACAGTGTGTCTCACCCCCGAGAAATCATACCGCAGACATCAACATCTTTTTAGTGGAACACTGGCTAGGTGGTCTTCTTCCTGGAGGAGGGGGGCTTGATGGGGAGACACTGTGACTAAGCTTCCCAAGGAGTTGCTGAAGGAGCTAGGACTGTTTGATCAAAGGAAAGCACGCCTGGGGCATGCTGCCAAGCCTGTCCTGGAAGGCTCTTGTGGGCCAGAGGAGGTGGGCTGGCTCCCTGAGACCGTCGGGCTGGGCCCCACAGCCGCACGTGACCTCTATGGCATTTTTGCCTTTGTGGCCCCTTTTTGCATAAAGTATATTAAAATGATATCTCGTGATTGCATTGGTGTGAAGGTAAATATCATGCAGGCTGGATTATAATCATTTCTTCCTTCTGATTTTTTAAAAAAACATTAAACTCTCTTGTGTGCCCCTAAAAGTCTCATGGACCCGGGGCACCATGCCTCGGGGACCCGTGCTGGGAGCTCTAGGGGAATGAGCGTGAGAAAACGGAGAAAGCCCCTGCTAATGGACAGCTGTCCAACATCGGGAGGGGGGTGGCTGAGGAGAGAGGAAGTTCAGGCTCTGGAGGTGGCTGAGCAGAGGTCGGATGTGATAACAGAGGTGAGGCTCCGGGAGCAGGTGTGGGTTTGAGGAATCTGTAAAACGTTCCTTTCAGGCTGAAGAGAAGGTGACTTTGGGATTTTCTAGCCCCCTGTACTGCCACCCCTGCTCTGCCCCAGGGGTGGGGGGTGTACTCTCTGGAGGCCCAGCGGAGAGCAGAGAGCAGGGCCCTGGGAGGCCAGCAGCAGGTGCTCCGGAGAGTGGATTGTCCTGGCAGTTCTGGGCACGCTCTAGGGTGGAGGGAAGACTTAGAAGGGGCCTAGGCCCTTCCAGAGGGCCTTCAGCAGCACCCTCCACCCCCACCCTAAGGCTGCAGCTAGGCACCTTAACTCCAACACTTTTTGGTCTTCTCTCGAGGAATTCCAAGAGGGCAGGTCCTGGGGCTGGACCAGGGCAGGGGGAGGACCCTGGGTAACCGCCTACCCCAGTGAGCCCATTGCGGTTGGGGTCACTCCCCCAGAGGAGAGCAGGGTGCCCTGACCAAAAGGCCTCTGAGTGGGTGCTGGGTAACAATACCCAAACCCGACACCCATGACCACAGAGGCTAGAGCCCTGGTGGCTGGGAGGGCTCAGATTCCTGGGCGCAGAGAAGTCAGCCCCCTGAGGCCAGCCTGCGGGGCGGGCGGCTCAGCCAGACCAATCATGGAGGAGGTGGCTGCAGCCCCTGGGCGTTCCCTGTCCTGTCCCCAGGTGCTGAGGCCTTCTGGATGGCAGCTGAGGACAAGGACAATGACCCTCTGACCTATGGGATTAGTGGCCCCAATGCCTACTTTTTCAAGGTCACCCCAGACACCGGGGAAGTGAGGCTGGACAGCCCACTAGACTATGAGGTGAAGGGTGGTGGCCCGGGGAAGAGCCGGGAGGGGGAGGGGAGACAAGGGAGCCCCGGGGGGCGGGGTGGGAGCCTGCCCAGTTAGAGCTCACTGGGCCCCTTCTCTCCCACCCCCGCTGCAGACGCTCACCTGGTTCCCAGTCGTCATCTCTGTGAGCGATGGTCACAACAAGCCAGTGAGTTGCCTCGGGGTGTGGGGTGTGGTGGGGAGGGGTGTCGGGGACCAGGGGTCGGGACTGGGCCCGCTCCGATGGTGCTCCTGCCTTAGGCAAGCTGAGAGGACTCCAGTGTACAACAACAACAACAACAACAACAAATTAAATGTTTAGTGTCATCAGAACTACACTCATCCTCTTTTTGTTGCACAGTATTACCAAGAATATTTATTATTAATGCATTTTCCTTATATAGGTATATTGTTTATATTATAACTGGAGCTAATTATATTGCTAATTAGTGTCCGTGATAATAAAAAACAAATGGCGGTCACTCCCTACCCAACTCCCCTGAGACGGCCACTCTCCACGCCTGCGGCTGAATGTGTCGGCGTCGACACTCACGTTCGTGAAGGCCACTATGCCTTGTGCCTGTGGGAGCTGGGGTTTTGTCTTCAGAACGAGTTCCGCAAACCCTGTCCACTTAAAAAAGTCGTTTCAGTGACTTGGACATTTGCAGATACATTCTCTTCGTGAACATCTCAGCAACTGCAGATTAAAGGTCGAGCCCCCTCAGGCCACCCTGCCAGCGCCGCCCCCCCAGCCTGGAGTGTCCACTGCCACCGCGCTCCTCCCCCTCCCTCCCGAGTGTTCACACACACGCCCACATCCACAGCAGGCAGGTCATCGAGTTCTGTGCGTTTTATGAAATCCACGTGGGATCCTACTGCATGTATTGTGCTTTTTAAAAAGTTACATTTATTAATTTTAGAGAGAGAAAGGAAGGGGGAGAGAGAGATTTTTGTTCCACTTATTGATACATTCGTTGGTTGATTCTTGTATGTGTCCTGCCTGGGGATCAAACCGGCAACCTTGGCATATTGGGACGATGCTCTAACCACCTGAGCTACCTGGTCAGGGTGCACATATTTTCTTGAACTGCCATATCCACTCAGCTCTCAGCTGTGGAGCTCATGCCGTGTCCATGTTTGCGTCCCCACCTCTTTACTGTCTCGGTTCCAGCATGCTGACCAAACACGGTGCTGATCCGCTCTAATGGATGTTTAGACTGTCCACAGCTTTACGTGGTGGCAAGCAAAGCTAAAATGAATATGCTTGTCATAGGACAGGCACATTTTAGATTTTTTAAAGTGACCTAATGATGGCCCTGGCTGGTGTGGCTCAGTGGATTGAGTGCTGGCCTGTGACTCCAAAGGTCACTGGTTCCATTCCCTCCCAGTCAGGGTACATGCTTGGGTTGTGGGCTGGGTCTCCAGTTGGGGGTGTGCAAGAGGCAACCGATCGATGTATGTTGTACATCATCAATGTTTCTCTCCCTCTCTTTCTCCATCCCTTCCCCTTTCTCTAAAAGTAAATAAAATCTTTTTAAAAAAGTGACCTAGGGATGCCTGCAATTTACACTCAAATTGTTCAGAGAGAATCTACACTCAAACATGGAGAGGGAGAGAAACCTGGATGAAGGGTATGGCGAGCTCTTTGTACTAGACTTGCAATTTTTCTGGCATCTGAAATTGTATCAAATGAAAGGTTGCTGCAAACATCGCCAAACTGTCTACCTGAGAAGCCATGTCCACTTGCTGTCCTGCCCTGATACTTCTCGCCTTGATTTCTCGGGAGCCCACCTTTTCCGGGCTTACTGGTCTTTCTCCCCACAGGTGCAGAAGGAATTTCAGGTGATTGTGGAGGACAGAAATGACAACGCACCTGTTTTCCAGACCACTGATTTCTCTGCCACCATCAATGAGGTAACACCTATCTTCATGGGTGTTGGGGTGGGGGGGAGACAGGGGTCCTAGAAGCCCTTCTCAGAGTGGGAGGGGCCAGACCTAGGCAGCAGGGCTCGGGGTCAGAGAAAGCACCTGCTAGAAAGTATAGCTGCAGGCACCGAGCTCCAGGGATGCAACCCCATGAACCATAGGTAGAGCAACATTTGGAACCAAGCAGACCGCTTTGGAATTCTTTCAATTATAAAAGGGAAAAAAAAAAGGAATCCATTTTCTTACATATATCTGAGAAATTTAGAGGTGTATCTAGATTCAAGCATGGCTGGGTCCAGGCTATTCAGACCATGCCATCAAGAGGAGATTTCTCTCCACCTCTCAGCTTTGCTTCTGCTGTTGCCTCCATCCTGAGGCAGGCGGGGAGTTCTCCCTTGTGGTGATGAAGATGTCCCCAGTAGCTCCAGGCTCCCTTCCCGCCTGCTTTGCAACTTCAATGCAGACTGTCTCTTTCTCATTGGTCCCAGCCAAAACCCCAGGGCTGGCTCTCATTGGCTCATTTTGAGTCATGTGAATATGGAATACTCTGATTGGCTAGGTCTGCATCAAGTGCCTTCCCCTTGTAGTAAGGGAAGGCAGCCTCACTTGAACTTCATGGGTGGGGAGAGGTTTCCCAGCAGTCCCTGAGCAGCAAACAATGCCACTCCCGAACCTTCATTACCAAGTGACTTTGAAGATCCATGAGGTTAGGTTTCCACGCAACATCACACATGAGGCTCTGCTGGAGCCCCTACTATGTGCCAGGCGCTGTCCACCATGCTGAGGACATCTGGTGAACAACACAGCCCTGGTTGCCCATCCTCGGCAGCTCACACTCTAGTCCAGAGCAGACACTAATCAAGGAAACATGAAATAAGCAGCATTATTGCCGGTGGTGTGAAGCTTCACGGTGCTCATAAAACAGGGCAAAGTTAGAGAAGGTGAGGGGGACGGGCTGCTTCCCCAAACAAGTGACATCTGAGCAGAGACCCACGTGGCACGAAGAGGCTGGCTTCAGGATGCTCCAGAACAGGGTGTTCCGGGCAGGGGAACGGCAGGCGCAGAGGCTCTGCGACGGGGAAGCCGGAAAGCTAGTGTGGATGGAGGGTGGAGAACGATGGGGCAGTGAGGTCAGAAACGGGGGCAGTCAGGGTCCATGGAGGTGACGCGGTCATATCCAAGAGGAATGGGGCAGAGGGCGTGGCAGAGGGCGCTGTAGTCTGGTTCATGATGTCTGAGGATCTCTTTGCTGCCGTGTGGACAGAGGGAGGGTGCGGGCAGGGGTTGCAGGGTCAGGTCCCAGGCGCCAAGGCCTCCTGGAAGAACCTCCAGCTCTGTGGGGTGCGGCCTGAAGCCCACAGCTGAAGGCTGAGGACAGTCCGGCCAGGCGACGGGCCCATCTGGCTTCTGGAATGACCACTGCAAATGAGAAGACAGCTCGAGTGGTGGGGAGGCTGCATGGGAAGAGGAGGGGTGAGGGGAGATGCTGCTCCCTGCCCCCTGCCCCCAGCGGCCTCCAGAGGCCCAGCCTGTTTGGGAAGGGAAAGGGAACGTCTGTGGAACTCGGGGTTTTCAGGCCTTGGAAATGCTGTCCTCAACCCTGTGGGGCCGCTGGGGATGCCGCAGCCCAGGGTGGGGGTGTGAAGCACCTCAGGCGAGAAGGAGGTGGATTGGTGCTCATAGGTGACAAGTCCCTTGTTGCAGACCCTGCCGGTCGGCTCTCTGGTGTTCTCGGTGCTGGCCACGGACAAAGACACGGGGTCTGCGGGTGTTGTGCAGTACTACATAGAGGGGGTGAGTGCAGCATGGGCCCACCTCCCCTCCTGGCCACCAGGGGGCAGCGTCTCCCACCTCAAGGGCTGGGTCTCCTCACCCCCACCCTACCACCACACCTCCCTCATTGGCCCAGACGCATAAGGAGGTACCTGCTGTGGAACAGGACCCTTCTCCCCACCCTCTGGTGCTGGGCACTGTCTGGGCCTTTACTGAGTGCACCACACCACCTGGTGGAGGAAACCAAGGCCCAGAAAGGTCCAGGCTCTTGTCCAAAGTTACACAGACCATAGCGGTGCAACCCCAGTACTCATGAAGACAGATTTGCTAGCTGTAGCCCAATCTGTGAGTGCCCACTACCTGCTTGTCACAGGCCTTAGCCTGTCTGACCCTCCTTTCGACCCACTGAGCCCACTTCCTGGAGGAAACCGAGGCTCGCGGAGGTTAGGTGCCCTGGTGAGGTTCAACGGCAGGTCTCACAGGGCAGGTGCCGGGGGCAGGGCTGTCGGGAGCCTGGCCTGCCTGTGCCCTGCCTCAGGTCACCCCGAGCACGGGGGACAGCAAGGACCTCTTCAGGATCCTGTCCAATGGCTTCATCATCCTCAATGGCAGCCTGAGCTACAACAACAAGAGTGCCTTCTACCAGCTGAAGCTGAAAGCCTGTGTGAGTGGGGGGTGCGCAGGCACAGCTGGGGGCCAGGCAGGGACCACAGCCCTCACTCACACTCACGGCGGCCATCTCCCCCCACCTGCAGGACCTGGGCGGCATGTACAACAACAGCATCGTCGTCCAGTGCTCCTCCCCCGTCTTCCTGTCCATCTCTGTGGTTGACGAGCCGGACCTGGACCCCCAGTTTGTCAGGGAGTCCTACTCGGCCTCTGTGGCTGAGGACGCACCCCAGGTGTGCCGGGGACCGGGGTGGGAGGTCTAGGAGGAGCGGAGGTGCAGGAAAGGCTGGGGCCACTGACCACGCCTTCTCGCAGGGAACCTCTGTGCTGAAGGTGGAGGCTGTGGACCAGGACAGAGGCGTCAATGACAACGTGACCTACGTCATCTCCAGTGAGGACAAGGGTGGCCCCCACAGGGGGTGGGGTGCAGAAGGGGCAGGGGCTCCGTCAGAGCTGCTGCAAGGGGCTGCTCCTGCCGTCTCTTGCCAGACTCCACGAGGCCTGGCTGGTTCGCCATCAGGCCAGACGGGGTGATCAGTGTCAGCGGCACCCTGGACCGGGAGCAGCTGCTGGAGGAGGATGAGGAGGTGCAGCTGCAGGTCACGGTGAGTGAGGCGCCCACCACCCCCTCCCACCCCCACCTCTGACCCCTGACCTTGGATCTCAGCTCTTGCTGAGCACTGGTTCTCTGCCCTCTGCCCTCTGGTCTCTGCCTTGCTCTCAGGCCACGGAGATGCACCCCAATATCTACGGGCAGGAAGCCAAGGCCAGCATATGGGTCACGCTGCGGGTGACGGATGTCAATGACCACGACCCTGAGTTTTTCAACTGCAGCCTCCCGACCTGCACCTTCTCCCCACAAGAAGCCCAAGTCAACTTCACGGGCTCCGTGGACGAGCACTCCTCCGCCCGCATCCCCGTGGACGGCCTCACCATGGCAGTCTATGACCCAGACAAGGCAGGCGCACCCCACGGAGAAGGCGTGGCAGCAGGGTGGTGGGAGATGGCTGGGGGAGGGAGGGTCCTCTGCCCACGGCGGGGGGTGGGTGGGGGATGTGCCGGGGGTGGCAGTGGTGCCAATCACGAGTGGGGTGCTCTTTGGGAATGTCAGGGGGCATTCACTGGTGGGCAGTCTGTGTCAGGGGGAGCAGTTGGTGAACAGAAAGAGGGTTGAATGGAGGCTGGTGCTGGTGGCTGATAATATTGGGTGGAATGCAGCCTTTGGTGGTGTTGAGGGGAGGGAGGTGGTGGGGGGGCTGGTGAAGTTGAGGGGTGCTGGGAGAGGACTGGATATTGGGGGATGTGGCAGTGTGGAGCCCAGGGTGGCCTGAGTGAGTGTTAAGGTGCAGAGAGGGTGATGCTGGGTGGTGGGTGACTTGGATGGTGCTGAATGACTAGCTATTGGTTGTATTTGGGGATATTGAGTTGGTACAAGATGTGGACGGGAGAGTGATGTTGGGTGGTGGTAGCTGACTGGGTGTGTTGACTTGGAGGTTGTCATTCAGTGGAGTGGAGGGAGTGTGAGTAATGGGGTGACCCTGGGTGTTGGCGGCGCTGGTGCTGGGATGGGATGGGTGGTGGACGGGGGTGAGTAGGGGTGAGTGGTGCCCAGAAAGGAAGGCTCATCGCAATGCTTCATGGGAGTGTGTGTGTTGGGGCTCTGCCTCTGCAGCCCAGACCTGGAGCCCACAGAACCCTAGAGAAGGTCTTTTTTTTTTTTTTTTTTAAGATTGTATGTATTTTTAGAGAGAGGGGAAGGGAAGGAGAAAGAGAAGGAGAGAAACACTAGTGTGCGAGAGATGCATAGATTGGTTGCCTCTCGAAAGCCCCAAATTGAGGACCCGGCCCGCAGCCCAGGCACGTGCCCTGATCGGAAACTGAACCGGCAACCTTTTGGTTCACAGGCCAGTACTCAATCCACTGAGCCACACCGGCCAGGGCGAGAAGTCTTCTCATGAGCCCCCATTTGCAGGGACTTGTGACCAGCCCAGTCTCCCAGGGCCCCCGTGCCTCAGTTTTCTGAGAGTCCCCTTTTCATGGACCTCAGTGGGCAGGGTTTCCTAAGGCAGGAACCTGGGCCCGGGAACTGGGGCAAAGGTGTGTGTGGGGGTGGGTGTGTTGCCGGCGGTGGGGGTCTCTAGACTACACAACGCACCTTCACAGGGCAGCAACGGCACCTTCCTGCTGTCCCTGAGGGGCCCTGATGAGGCAGCCTTCAGCGTCTCCCCCGGGAAGGCGTCGGGCTCCACAGATGTGCAGGTGCTGGTGCGGTCTCCAGCGCTGGTGGACTATGAGGAGAAGACGGTGATGCTGGTGCAGGTGCGGGGCGCCCTGGGGCCCCGGGGAGTGTGGGCCATGGGGCGCTCTGGTCCCAAGGCTGCTGCCCGCTTCCTTGTCCTCAGGTTGTGGCCACTGACTCTGTCAGTGGGAACTCGTCCGTCGCCTCAGTGACCATCCATCTCAGGGACATCAATGACCACAGGCCCACGTTTGCTCACAGCCAGTACAACCTCAGTGTCTTCGAGCACAGTGCTGTCGGCACGGTGGTCGCCAGCGATGTCCAAGTGAGTGACAGGGATGGGGTCCGGCCCGGGCAGGGGCCGCCGGGAAGGGCTGACTGGGGACCGTGGCCCCCCCAGGGCCTCGGTATCATCTGATGCCCCTGGGTCTCAGCAAGTGTGGGTGTGTGAGTGTGTATGGGCGTGTTTGGGGGGGGTGTCTAGCGTGAGTCTGTGTCGGGGGCTCTCCCTCTGTGCGGGGAAGCAGACCAGCCCAGGCCCCATCAACTGCAGCTGGCAGTGAGTGCTGCCGCCTGCGCACAATGCACCGTGATCTGTCTCTCTGCCCATAGGCCTCTGACCCTGACACGGGCGAGGGCGGCCACATCACCTACAGCCTGCTCCCAGGGACTGGGTAAGTCAGGCCCTCGGCGGGTATGGCGGGCTGGGCAGGTGGGGGGGACGCTCAGGCACTGCGAGGTTTCAGACGAACAGTGGACCATGCTTTCTTTAGTGTGAGCAGGTTGCCGCTGTTTGATGGGATGTGGTGCAATCTTTTTTGTTGCTTAGTTGAACTTCAGACTTCAGTGGGCATCCTGTCTCTTTCTTTGCTGCATCTGGGCATCCTGCACAGGGCAGACATCTTTGCGGTGGACCCAGACTCAGGGACAGTGACGGTGAGAAACAGCGAGCTGCTGGACCGGGAGAAGCAGGCCGTGTTCTACCTCACGCTGCAGGCCACCGACGGTGGGGGCCTGTCGTCCTCCACCACGCTGAGGGTCGAACTGCTGGACATCAACGACAATGAGCCGGTGGTCGTCGGCTCCTACAACATCTTCGTCCAGGAGGAGAGTGGCAATGTCTCCGTGACCATCCAGGTACGTGCCAGCCTGGGCCTGGTGGGCGGGACAGGGGGCTGGAGCCAAGCACGGCTCTGCAGTCAGGTTGGCCCTGGGCCAGCATCTGGGCTTTGCTGTGTGGCCTTGAGAAATTCGCTCAGCCTCTCTGGGCCTCCATTTCCTCTTGAGAAAATGAAGGCAATTATACTACTTATTCCCAAGGTCACTGGGGATTAATGAGATAATGTATGTAAAGTGCTTGGCACAAAGCCCAGCACAGAGCAAGCCCAAAAAGGAACTGAGGTGGCTTAGATTAAAGAGGCAGACAGCACTGACGGGTGGCTCAGTGGGTTGGGCATCATCCCACAAAGCGACAGGTTACCGGTTCCATTCCTGGTCAGGGAACAGGTCTGGGTTGCAGGCCTGGTCCCCGGCTGGGGAGCGTGCAAAGGGCAGACGATCAATGTTTCTCTCACGCATCAATGTTTCTCTCCTTTTCTTTCTCCCTCTATTCCTGTCTTTCTTAAAATAAATAAATGCAATCTTAAAAAGTAAGATAAAAGTATGGAAGAAATAAAGAAAGAGAAAAAATAAAAATGGATTATTAAAGGGCACAAAGGTAGGTCTAGAACCCAAAGCCACACAATTGCTAGGAATGCTGAAAAATTCAGTTCTGAGCTTCCTAAAGGCCAAGGCAAGAAAGGAAATGAGATCAATGGCTGGGTTCACCAAGTCTGTGAGATAAAGCCCACTATCAGTTTCAGAGAAATGCCAGAGGGAAGCTTCCCCCAGGTCTCCTTTCAGGGTCTCCTGAGAAGCAGGTGACCAGGTCATCCTGTGGCCATGGAGCTCCTCCAACTCATCTTTCTGGGGCTGTGTGGTGTCCAGGGCTCGCTCCCATCCCTGACCTCCTGACCAGCTTGTGAAGCTGATGCTGTCATGGCCCCCATTCTCAGAAGAAGAAAACTGAGACTCAGGGAGGTTAAGAGACTTTTCCGTTGTCATACAGCTAGCAAAGGCCGTGCAGGGCTGGAGGTCAGATGTCCTTCCCCTGGGACCTGGACCTTGCCCCACCCACCCACTTCTCAATGCTCCTCAGCCTGGCCTGTGAGCTCCTAGGGCCAGAAAAGCATTTGGTGAAGTAGCCGGCCTGAGTTCAGAGTGCTGAGGGATGAACAGGAGGGGTCAGGCTTTGGGAGAAACCAGCTCTGGCTGCCTACGCAGGAGGCATTTGATAAACAAAATTCCAACAGAGCTGAAATGGAAGAGCTGAAGGTGGGGGCTGGGAAGGGAGGAAGGGGACAGACTTGGTTCCAAGTCAGAGTAGCTTGGCTTGGGATTCAAAACCACATTTGTTGAGCACCTACTATACACCAGGCCCTTCGCTGGACCCCAGGTGTCCTGAGATGAGTTCACCATGATTCTGTCCCTGGACAGTAACCCAAGCGTGTCACTTGTGCTATGTGGAAGGTAACACAGGGATTCTGGAGGCCCAGGGGAGGAGCCAACCTGTCCTGGAGTCAGGCAGAGGAGGTGCAAAGGGCATTCGGGGTACAGGGACAGCATGTGCAAAGGCCTCGCGGCAGGGAGGAACCTGTGGTGTTTCTTGTGCTGGATCGCCCAAAGGCAAACCCAGCACGTGCTCAGGGCCCTGGCACACACACAGAAATGCACACAGTCACCGGGGAAAATCACAGTCTCTTGGACTCCACTCTTACACTGCAGACTTTGAGTGTCTATGATACACTACTCCATGACCCTTCCCCGCTGGAATACCAGCTCTGTGAGGGAACTGTCTTGACCTGGCTCTCTCCCCCGTGCCTAAAACAGGGCTGGCACCTCGTGGGCACACAGCAAATGCTTGTGGGCCGAATGAACAGCCCTCGAAGAAGCTCTTGCAAGCTGTTGATCTGACCCCCATAGGTGGGAAACCGAGGCTGAGAGATTGGCCCACCTCCCACCGGCTTCAGGCCCAGTTGCTGCCCTCAGGGGCCAGAGCAGGAGGGGAGGCTGGGCTGCAGGGGTGCCTGTGGGCCAGGAGCGCCTGCTGGTGGACACCCAGCCCTGCTGGTCTGCGCAGGCTCAGGACGCCGACGAGCCCGGCAGCAACAACAGCCGCCTGCACTTCAGCCTGCTGCCCAGTGCCTACAGCCAGAACTTCTCGCTGGATCCAGACACGGGGCTCCTCAAAAACCTGGGGCCCCTGGACCGCGAGGCCATCAGCCCCGCCCTGGAGGGCCGAATCGTGCTGACGGTGCGTGTGGCTGACCATGGCGTGCCCGTCCTCAGCACCGAGGCCAACGTCACCATCACTGTGGAGGTGAGGGCCGGCTCGGCTGGGGTGGTCGGTCAGGACGGGCTCTGTACTGGGGGGTTCCCGAACTGGTGGCCAGCACCCCCACACCCCCCAGCCTGAGCTACATTTCTGCTGTTTGCAGTAAGGTGGGTGAGAGAGTTCCAGAGACAGGCTGATGGGTGCGAGTCGGCTCCCTGATTGTGCAGCTCTGGTCACTTGCTGGACCTCTCTGTGCCTGGAGGTCCTCGTCTGGAAAGCGGGGTGGAAATGATGTGAGGAGTCAGTGGATGGGAACTGTTTTGCAGAGGGCCTGACCTGTAGAAGGCGTCAGTGAACATTAGGTCTCCTTACCATCCACAAATCTACCGAACCCCTCCTCCCCCTCCGCATTCAAGGACAAAGAGAAGGGGCGAAAACCAGCATTCCTAGTGTCTGCTGCACGCCTGGCCCTGCCAGGAAGCCATGGTCATTACTGTTGCACTGAGCAAGAAACTGAGGCACAGAGAGGTGGAGTCGCTTGCCTGGGGCCTCTGGATGGGGTTTCGAACCCCCATCTGTCTGATACTAAGGCTGCTCCCAGCCCACAGGTCACCTTCCTCTACAAAAGTATTGTGACAAAGCGCATCTCTGCTGTGTCCGCGATGTGTGTGGAGCCTGCTAGGGCTGTACAGTGCGCAGGGTAGCCCCTGGCGCACTGGGTTGGGAAGGGAGCAGAGTGACACTGCAGGGGAGATGGAGACGCAGAGGCTGAATCAGGATGTGTCCACTGCCCTGGGAACGGGAGGGAGCCACAGACGAGGAAGAAAGCAGCGCTGCATGTAGTGAGCTCGAGGGTCTTTCACGGCCATGAGTTCGGCCTCACCATGGCCCTGTGAGTGGAGACTACCGACTGCAGCCCCATTCTGCAGATGAAGACACTGAGGCCCAGAGGGGTCAAAGGCACACGTGAGGCAGAGGCAGGGCCGGATATGACTCACAGATATGCCCTTAGCCACTCTGCGAGTCAGAAAGGCCTCGAGAAGGCGGCAGCCATGTGCGCTGAGCCAGTCACGTTGTTTCTGGGAAATCACCAGGAGAAAATGCATCCAGTTGGTGGGGGGGTGCCCTGTTTCTAAAGATGTGCTTTCTCCTGTTACTTAGAAAATGCCGAAAGCAAAAGCAGGTGCCTGTGGGTTGCCTGGCGGGGGGCTGGAAAGGCCAAGGGCACCACCAGCATACCCCAGTGGCAGGGGCAAAGTGGCAGGCAGCGCTGGCGGGGTGCTATGACAACAGTGGCAATGCTCTGTGGGGCGTGGGGTGGAGAACAGAAAACAGTGGGGACCAGGCAGGCCAGGTCTCTGTCCCGGTGTGTGCCGAGCACCGAGGACATGTGCCTGGCATCAAGGGGTCAGTGGAGGGCAGGAGGGGACGAGGGAAAGCTTGGGCTGCAGGGTCTTTGTGGGAACACAGTGGCATTGGTGTCAGCACAGTAAGTCCGAGAGATGGGACTCCAGTTGGGCCAGAGAGTTACAGACAGGGACTCGGAAGCATCCTTCCGGAAGACAGGGTCTAAGACAGCTCAGAGCCTCGGCCAGAGAGGTGGGGAGGAGGTAGGGTGCCCTGAATGTGTATAGTGGACTTCGGAGGTCCCACTGCAGGCCTTGGAGCCCCAGGGGTGGGACCTGGGCTAGCTCCGCCTTCTCCAAGGCCACTTCCTCACCTGTGAAGTGGGTGGCACTGTCTGAGACCACCGTCTGGAGGAAGGGTCGGTTTCTCAGACTGGCTCCGAGGAGGCTGAGCCCTGGGGGACCCTGAGGTCCCTGGACTCAGACTGCCCCTGTCTGCAGGACATCAATGACAATCTGCCCATCTTCAACCAGTCCGACTACACCTTCTTGGTGAGGGAGAGGGACCCAGGTAAGTCCTCTCTGGGCCAGGCTGGGCCCGAGGCCCGGGGTCCAGTGTGGCGTACGACCCCTCCCAGGGTGGGCTGACGCGCCTGCGGGAGGTGAGAGCAAAGGACGCCGGGGGGCCAGGCCAGGGGCCCCCTAGCTCTGGCCCTCATCCACAGGCGTGCTGGTGGGCGTGGTGAAGGCCAGCGACGCAGACCAGACGGAAGCCAACAACCGCATCAGCTTCAGCCTGTCCGGGAGCGGTGCCAACAACTTCCTGCTGCGAGGCTCAGTGCTGGGGCCGGGGCAGGCGGAGGGCCGCCTCAGCCTGCCCGCTGATATCAGCCTGGACTACGAGACCCAGGCCTCCTTCAACCTGACCGTGACTGCCGAGAACCCGGACCCCCAGGGGGCCAGGGCCACGGCGGCCATCTTCGTGCGTGTGGAGGACGTGAACGACGAGCCCCCGACCCTGGACCCGGCCTCACTCCAGGGCATCCGCGTGGCTGAGAATGGCTCGCAGCATGGCCTGGTGGCCGAGGTGGTGGCCCATGATGTGGACACCAGCGCCCAGCTGGAGGTGCAGCTAGTGGACGTTGTCTGCACCAAGGCCGGGGCCGACGTGGGCAGCCTATGCCGCGGCTGGTTCTCTGTGCTGGCCAACGGCTCTGTGCTCGTCAACCAGAGTGAGGCCATCGACTACGAAGCCTGTGACCTGGTCACGCTGGTGGTGCGGGCCTATGACCTCACGACGGACCCCCGCTTCCAGGCCTACAGTGACAATGGTGAGGAGGCCCAGCACAGAGGGCTTGGCAGGCTGACCACAGGGGCCGCGGGAAGGAACCCTGGGCTGGAACCTGCGAGGTCTGGGTTCAAATCCTGACTCCAGCTCTCACCGGCTGTGCCTCTGGGAAAGTGGTGACCCCTCCCCCAGCCTCACTGCCCCCGTCTCTCAGGTGGAGCTGGGAAGCAGGTTGGCTTGCACATCGAATGAGAACCTGCATGCAAAGCATGTACCACGGTGCTCGGCACACAGCAAGCACCTCATTAATGCTATCATTTTGTGAGGTGTCTCACTTTTGACCCGAGGAGCAAAACAACCATAGTAATGAGTAGTTAGTGGATACTGAGTCTTTACTACAGCTCAGAGTGCCTTCATTTCACTCCCATGCAACCCAGGAGGTAGGGGACGCTATACAAGTTTACAGTGAGGAAACTGAGGCACAGAGTGGGCGGTGTGATAACCTGCTCACGCAGCTAGTAAGTGTCAGTATGCTGTTGTGGCTGGGCAAGACAGACCTGGGTCAGGCTCAATCCTGGCCCGCTGCTCTGGCTGTGTGACCTCAGATAAGTTGCTTACCCTCTCTGAAGTGTGGGAAGGAGACTCCCTCCCACGAAGGCTGGAGGAGCCTGAGTGGGCGTCCCAGGTCGGGGAGGGGACTAAACATGGGAGGCCTGGGAGGGAGGCTGCTGGTGGAGGCCCAGGCTTTCTGGGAGAGGCCTTTGCCCAGAGACCAGAGCCAGCCAACCTTGTTTCCTAGGAAGCCTCCCCATCACCATCGAGGACATCAATGACAATGCGCCTTATTTTCTGCCTGAGAATAAGACTTTTGGTAAGCAGCAACCCTCCCTGCCACCCGCCATGACTTCCTCTGGATGACCCTGTGGACCCTTCTTAGGAGCTGGATGGACCCTCGGAAAGGGGGGAAGGCCTGCAGTCCTGCCTCACCCCCAAGGTTCTGACAGGAGGGGACTCTTGCGCATTCACCCCAGCTCTGCCCCGGCTCACATCTGACCCCGGACCAGGCCCTCCCTTGCTGGGTCTCCGTTTCCCCATCTGCACAGGGGAGATGGCTGGCCTGCTAACTAATGACTCAGGGGTGGTGGTTATGGGGGTCTCTGGTGGCAGAGGGCCTGAGAGCAGGTTTGGGGGATGAGCTAAGCTTGTGATCAGCACTAGGCCAGGGGGACACTGGCCCTGACCCCACTGACCCTTTCCTATCCATGTTTTCAGTGATCATCCCAGAACTTGTGTTGCCCAACCAGCAGGTGGCGTCAGTCCGGGTGAGTCCCCGGCTCAAGCCTTTGTCCGTCACAGCAGCCTAGGAGACGCAAAGACAAGGCATTCAGGCTTTTGAGCAGCACCCCCTCCCAATGTTTTATTACTGGAAAGGAAATTTATTGGCTTTACTGTATTTAAAAAAAAAAACCAGAATGGAAATGAACACCTGCCAGCTGATATGGTTAAACTTCATTCATTGTTAAATTTAGTGTTCATAAAAATTTCATGACCGCAGAAACCACTGGCAGGCTAGATTTCTTCACTACACCAGGATTCTTGAGTATGACAAAGAAATCAGCTGTACGTTAAACAGGTTTCTTGCAGTTAGATGATTCCCAGAGCAACATCGTACAAAGACTTCCAATGCTTCATGGTGTGGGACGCGGTGGTGGCTATGCCAGGGGGTGGGGTGAGGCCTCCCGCACGGCCTGGGGCCTGGGCCAGCGGCTCCTGATGACCTGCGGAGCCTCCATGCCTCTCTGGAACTCGGTTTCCCTCCCAGACAAGAGGCTGGCTGTCCCTGGCAGTGACCTCTGACCCAGAGGCGGCGGTGTCGGTGGCGGGGGAGGGGTTCATGCTATGCTGTGGAAAGGGCGCGGGTGTGGGAGACAGGGTGGGGGTGGGGGCCCGGCCTGCCCCGTGGAGAGCTGGCTCTGTGGTAGGACAGGGTCCCTCTCTGTGCCTCCCAGGAAGTGCGGGCAGTGAGTCTTCCTCTCTAGGTTCTTACGAGCCTTCAACGGTCAGTTTTCCAGTCCCCAGCCAATTGCCTTCCAATACTATGAGCCTGTCCATGGCTTTGAACAATTTTCTTTACATCCAATGTTTTTTTGAAAAGTAAACACCAGCTTTGGCCTGATCCTGAAGAGTGACATCAGTGGCTCGAGGTTCTGTGTGCTGGTTATATTCTTTTTTTCTCTAAAAGGCCCTAAAATGAATAAAAATGTCCGTGCTCTTTTCCCCAGTTATTTCACACTCTATTAGGGGAATGCATGCTCACGTCAGTAAGCACTGATATGAAGGCTCCAAGGGGAGGAGCCCGGCACACAGTAGGTGTTCAGGAGAGCTGAGTGTTCTTGTGCTTGTGTATGAGTGTGGCGATGGTTGGGGGCAGGTCAGGATTTATGCACAAAAGGTGCTTTGTGTGGTGCCTTGCTGGGTTGGTGGGCCAGAGGCAGGGGCTTGCCCAAACCTGGATTTGTCCTCAGCATTTGCGTTGTCGGGGTGGCCTGTGGACAGCTGATGGGGGTCATGCGGACGGGTGGCATCCCAGGCCACCCCAGCATCCGGTCCCTGCCGGGGTGGAGGGGTCCCAGGCCTGGCCCACAGATGTGTCTGCTCTTACTCCCAGGCCAGAGACGATGACTCAGGGAGCAATGGGGCCATCCTGTTCTCCATCCTGCAAGTGGATTTCGTCTCCAAGGACGGGACCACGACCCCTTTCCAGGGCTTCTTTCGGATCTCCACCTCTTCAGAGGCTGATGTGTTCCTTGGCAACATTGAGTAACCTCGGGCAGCCCCTGGGTGGGGTGGGGGGAGCCCAAAGGGGATCTCAAGGCAGTGAGTTCCCCATCCTTGGAAGCATACAAGTGGGTTCCAGAGGACTCCAGCTTGGGTTCCAAGGCTGAGCTGTGCCCTCTTATTTCCCACAGACTGGTGACCAGCCTTGATTCCACTCTCCAAGGCACCTACCAAGTGACGGTCCGGGCCCAGGACAAGCCGTCAGTGGGTCCTGCCCTGGAAGCCAAGACCATCCTGAACGTGAGCAGTGGGCCCCGCCTCCAGCCCCGGTGCCCTCTGCCAGCCCCCGGGCTCCCGGGGCTCACCTCCGCCCATGCCCTCTGCCTGCAGCTCTTCACGGTGGATCAGAGTTACCGCGTGAGGCTGCAGTTCTCCACGAGCAAGGAGGATGTGGGGGCCAACACGAATGAGATTAAGGCGTAGGTCCGGGAAACCTAGAGGGGCGGTGGGGAAGAACAGCGCCTGGGAGCCTGGTCCCCCCATAAGACCTGGAAGGAGCGTCCCTCATCCCTGTCCCAGACTCACGTGGCATCTGTGCCTGTGTGGGGCCTGTCCCTGCACTTCCTCCCCGCACATCCCCAGAAGCCTGTGGTCAGCTGGGCGGGGAGAAACCTGGATGGGGCTGCCACGTGTAGTTGCCCAGGGCACTCTGCTTGCTAAGCTGTGAACCCACCCCCAGGGGAAGGGACTTCCTGGTCCACACGCCCACGGGTGCTGTCTGCTCGGTCGATGGAGCTGTGAGTGGAAGTGCCCCTCTTTGAGTCACACGATTCTCACTTCCGCTGGCAGAGTCCTGGCCACAGGCCTGGTTTAGGGCCCCTCCCCCAGGCCTCTGTGACACCTGCCCCCTTTGTAGGGCTCTTACCCAGGCGACCAGGACAACTGTTTACATCGTGGACATTCGGGACATAGAATCCAAGGCACGGTGAGAGCCCGCAGGCCCGGCGGTTGGGGTGAGGAGGAGAAGCAGCAGGAGGGCCTCCTGGGTGGTTCTAGGCTGCTGTTCACTCTCCACCACTGCCCCCTGCCCCCTGTCCCCTGCCAGGGCCCGAGGCCGTTCCTACCTCGACGCCTACTTCGTCTTCCCGAACGGGACAGCCCTGACGCTTGACCAGCTGAATGTGTGAGTGGGCTGCCCTTGGGGTGGGCGGGAGGGTGACCGGTGGCCAGGGGATGCCCATGTGCCTCGGGCCTGAGCAGCGCTCTGTGGGCAGGGTGATCCGGGAGGACCAGGACTCGCTGACACAGCTGCTGCAGCTGGGGCTTGTGGTGCTGGTGAGTGACAGCAGGGCAGAAGTAGTGGGGGGTGGGGTGGGGCATGTCCTCCCCAGAACCGCCCTCACACCCCTTCTGCAGGGCTCCCAGGACAGACCGAAGTCGGATGAGACAACGTTGTTGCGTAGTATCATCGTAGGACTGGGCGTGGCTTTGGTGCTGGTCATCGTGATCATGTCCACGGCCTTCGTGTGTGCCCGCAAGAGGTGCTGTCCCCACCACCCCATGTCTCCAGCCTTGCCTCTCCCACTTGACCCCCACCTGGACATCAGGGGAGGGTGAAAAAGAGCTGGGGTGTAGTCTGTGGAAGGTGTATCTGTATTCAATCCCCAGAGACCTGTTGTGCCATCTCAAGTAGGTCGTCTCCCTCCCGGAGCCTCAGTTTCCTCATCTGCACAATGGGCATGATACTAGATTCCTCAAAGCCCTCAAGGGAGCAGCATGCATCTCACACCTGGCGAGCTGTCCTGGCACACACAATGCATTGAAAAAATGCTGTTTCTTTTCCCTTTTCTGATACATATGTAGTTAGCAGCCACATCTGGGTTTGATTCTAGGCCTTGCCACTGGTCAACTGTGGGGCCTTTGGCAAATCCTTTCCCTTCTCTCACTGTTACTTGTACTCCCTGAAAAATGGAGCCGATACTTTCACGTGCCAGGGTCGTGGTGAAGTCACGTGCCCAGGGCCTGCACCGTGCACATGCTGGGTGACCAGGGGAAGTAGTGACCTATACTTCCTGGCTCCCCACAGCTACCGCCGGCAGCTTCGGGCTGTAAAGGCTGCCAAGGAGGCCCGGAAAACAGCAGCAGGGGTGATGCCCCCGGCCTCTGCCATCCCTGGGACCAACATGTACACCACTGAGCGGTGAGTGGGGCTCCAAGGGTGGGTGAGAGGCCCTCCCGGGCAGCTGAGGCCCACGTCTGCTTGACTGGGCCTCCTCTCCAGGGCCAACCCCGTGCTGAACCTCTCCACCAAGGACCTGGGCTTCGAGTCCCAGTCTTCCTCCAGTGACATAGACCATCTCAGGTGAGCAGCGCCCCTCACAGCCCTGCTGGTGGGTGGTAGTGATGATGGTGGTGATGATAGTGGTGTGATGGTGATGATGGTGGTGGTGATGGTGGTGGTGTGATGGTGGTGTGGTAGTGATGGTGACGGTGGTGGCAGTGACAGTGGTAGCGTAATGGTGATGGATGGTGATGGTGGTGGTAATGGTGGTGGTGCTGATGGTATTGATGGTGTGATGGTGGTGATGGTGATAGTGGTGGTGATGCTGGTGTTAGTGATGGTGTGATGGTGATGGTGGTGTGATGATGGTGGTGTGAAAATGATGGTGATGGTGGTGGTGGTGGTGGTGATGGTGGTGGTGCTAATGGTGAGGTAGAAGAGGTAGTAGAGGCAGTGGTGGTTCTTGACCACAGACAGGGAGGACTGGGTCTGCCGCCTATCTGAACTCCATCATCTCCCTCACAGCCTCAACTCCCTGGATGACAACTCTGTGGATCTGGAAGGCAGCAAACAGGAAATCAAGGCAAGAGGAGGGATGCGTCGTTGCCCAGGGGTTCTGACAGGGGTCCTTCTCAGAAGGGGTGGGTTCAGAACAGAGCCAAAGGAGCGGCTGCTGACTTGGGCATGCCTTTGCTCCTGGCACTAGGACGCCTTGTGGCTTTGGAATGGGATTCGATCTTGGCTCCTCTACTGTTCGCCGTGACCCTGGGTGGGCGGCTTCTCCCTCTTGTTCTGCTCTATCACCTGCAAATAGCGATTGGAGCACCAGCCACGCAGAGCTCTTGTGAGGGTGCAATAGAGTGGGCACAAAACCAGCTGGCACAAAGCAAAGGCTGAAATATCTGGTCCCTGCCTTTATGTCCCTTACAGAAAAGCAGCAGGGTCGGGGGCAAGAGATCTGGAGGCGACTATAACCTAGCAAAGGAGAGCAAGTAGGCTCAAATAAACAATAGCACCATCATTTGTTCAATAGCTTAGTTGGTTCTGTTAGCTCAAGAATTCGCACAACCAGGGCTGTTGACTGGACACACGTGGGGAGCTCCTTAGACTTAGCAGGTCACACAGCCCAGGGACTTGGATCGGATGGCTGAGGGGGTCCGGTGTGAGTTGTTAAAGCTCCCGGGGTGCTCAGGTACAGGCAGGATTGAGAAGCCCGAGAGGAGAGCCGTGGGCAGGGCGGGTGGTGGGTCCTCTCCCTGGAGGGTTGGGGTACCAGAGCCAGAAGGAACTACCATCTCAGTCCTTCCCATTTTGAAAACCATCATTGCAGTAGAAGATCCAAGGCCCCCTGAACCTTAATAGTCTGTGGTTCTGTGAGCATCAGGAGAGGGGTTAGGTACCCACCGCCATCTGGATCCTGCCCTCAGCTGTGCTCTGCTCTCCGGGGGCCCCACCCTTCCTTCAGTGCATAATTTCCCTTGTGGATGCCTTACACAAAAGGACCTGGCCAAGCAAAGCCTCTTGGGGGCCACAACATACCAGAATGTCACATAGGGACCTGGCTGTCACATGGAGGCCTCCAAACAGGCCCTGGGATATGGGTCATCAAGTGGCAATCCCGGCCACCAGGCACTGGCGGGGTCTCCGGGGGAATGGCTCATCTCTGGTTGAAGACAATTTGGGGCGAAAACTGCAGTGAATATACTTGCAGGTACCTGAGACAGAAGCGAACAGTCTTTCGGCCACACAGGAGGCTCCCGGTGAGGCCAAAGCTGACCCCCCCGAGGGCCCCAGCAATGGGGCTGGGCAAGGTGGAGAGCTCTGGAAGGTCTGGAGAGGGAGGTGCCGGGCCACCGAGAGCCTTTGGAGCTAGGAGAGTCAAGGCTGTCCTGCATGGCAGAAGGTCCTTATATTTCCAGACTCTGCCTGAGGCTCCACCCACTCACCTGCTACACTCGCCTGTAGCAGTGGGCAGGCCCAGGAGGCCACGGGGCCTTCTTGGGAACTGGCTGGCCCTCTCTCTTCTCCTTTGGTTGCGTGGGGAACACAGTGAGGGGCATTTTTTCCTTCCATCCCTGTTACCCTGACTCACCCCAGACCTCTGTGTTTGTGTGGAAGGTATGAGAAACCTGAGGGGTCACCCAACCCTACCTTTTGAAGCAACCCAGGTCAGGGAGGGGTGCTGCCTCGCCCACGACCAGGAAGCTTGGGAAGCAAGGGCAGGCCAGAACCGAGGGCTTCCGTCTCCCGGGCCACCTTGCCGTTTCCTGGGCTGGCCCCCCGCGGGGGTTCGTGGCGAGTGCTCCAGGGAGCGCAAGGAGAGTGTTTAGCCTGAGCTGGGGCCCCTCAGATGGTGCCCTCTTTACCAGGGACCAGAACATCTCCAGTCTGGAAAGGCCCTTACAGCACCCAAGGGGGAGTGGGGTTCTGCCCTGTGGGGTCTCTGCTATGAAGTGGCTGAGCCTGGGGGCTGGCTGGCCCCCTGTAGGGGGCACTTGTGAGGTGCGTGTGACCAGCTGTGTGAGCATGCGGCATGTCTCGTGGGGAGGTGTGCGCATGCGCCCCACGATGAGCAGGGCGGGACCCTGGGTGCAGCCTGCCCCTACGAGGCTCCCGCTGACCCAGAGGCTGTGAGGTGCTGCACACAGACTCCATGGCCAGCAAGGCCACCAGCTACCTCAACCCTGCTCTGCCCCTGGCTGGCCGTGAGAGCCGTCCAGGCTTCCCTTTCCACATCTAGAAAATGGGGCACACGACTCCTCCCTCAGGGGGTTCCTGTGGGTGCGTCAGGTAATGGCTGGAAGGCTCCAACATGGTGCCCATGGTGGGGTGGGTAGCAGGACCCGTGCTGGACTGGCATTATTCAGGGCTGGGCAAAGTGCCACTGTGTCCATGGGTGGGGCAAAGGCCAGAGGAGCCCCTGCCCCATTTCCAGTACTTCGCTTGAGCCCATCTGTACCTCCAGTGGCCATGGCCACCTCTGGGACACGGCCAAGGAACTGAGGTCCCTAGAGGTGCAGGGTGGGACTCCAGCAAAGGAGCCATCTGGTTGTAGGGCCTGGGGAGATCACCCCACCTTGCCCCGGCCTTCACATGCCCCCTCTCTCCATACAGAAGGAGCCCCTGCACAGTGCGGTGGTGCAGGAGACAGAGCCCCTGAGTGTGGTGCTGGACGGAAGGCAGGTGGGCTTCACCAATGCTGGCCTGGACACCACAGACCTGTGATGGGGCCGTACCTCAGAGCCCTGCATGGGCCCCCACGCTTCTGGTCTACCTCGGAAGAGATCCTGTCTCCCCGATACTACACCTACCCTCCCCGAACATAGTAATACATCATAGTGATGTATCATGATTGCCTCCTTCTGCTTGTAGCCAATCACAGCTGACGAGTGTTGGGGGAATATTTTATTACCAATGTATATTGTGACAGTTTGTAGCCAAAAACCAAGGCTGGAGGGGTGGGGACAGAGGCTCTGAGTGGTCCTCAGGGACTTGTGGGGCTCACAGCACAGGGAGTATGGGGGGTTGGAGAGGGAGGCCTTTAATGGGCAGCTGTGGTTGTACGATGATGAGCTCTCCATTCTGCCCCCACTACCTAAGACCGGGCTGCCAGTGGCCTGAGACCTTCTGTAACCCTGGCTGTTATCCCCAGGCCTGTCTGAGGCCCTCTGACCTTTCTGTGTCTCTTCTTTCAACAGTAGGGCCAGGGCACGCTTGCAGCTGCCGCCCCCACCCCTCCCGCTCCCAGATCCAGAACCGTGTCCTGTGAGGGTGGACATAGGGCTGGGGTGGGCCCAGGGAGGGCAGGTGGGGATCGGGGATGACTGACTACTAGCATGCAAGAGATGCCCGGGCCATGGGGGCCAGCCCGTGGCGAGCACACACACTCACACTCGCCCAGGGCCTCACATTCAGAGCCTTGCACACTGGGGCCTCACACACCAATTCTTGCACACTTGGAGGTTTTGCACACAGTCTCTCCCATTCTGGGGACCTGGCTGCCACCAGCAGCCAGCAGCCTGGACATCCCAGGAGACTGCCTCAGCTCTCAGGCCTGGGAGGTATGGAGCAGGCCCCTCAGGGATGACCCGGAGGGAGTGGAGCTGAGAGCGGTGAGGGGACAGTAGGGTGTCAGGGCTGGGCTTGTGGACTCCTGATCAGGAGGGAGCTGGGTAGAGCGGGTTCATTTATCTAGGAGGGGAGAGGAGAGGGTGGAGTGAGAAGGCCCCAGAGGCTGCCCCTACCTCGGAGGCCTGTCTGTGTCGAGGGGGATCCCTTCTCGAGGCCTGGGGTCAAGAAGGGGCTTGAGGAGGTTGGAAACCCGGGCGTACAAAAGGGAGGCAGATCACTCGGCCGTGGGTCCCGCCCGGGAGCAGCACCGCGGCCGGCGCACGCTCTGCAGCAGCGCGCGGAAAAGGCCAGGCGGGCGCTTGGCGTTGCCCTCGGGAGGCGCGGTGCGCACTGAGCCAGCACGGTCGGGGCCCGGGCGGGTGGCGGGCGGCGGCGCGGGTGCCCCCTGGCGGCCGTGTTCCTCGATCTGTCGCTCCAGATGTTTCTGGATGGCCATGCCCAGCACCTCCACCTCCATGGCGGCGCCGTACACCTCCCACGTCATGCCCTTTTCGTCCCAGCTCACATCGCGAACGGGCTCGGCCGCCTCCGGGGGCGCCACCGCGGCAGCCAGCACCGAGCCGGGCCGCACCCGCACCTCAGGGAAGGCGGGTGGCGCCTCGGGAGGCACGGCGGCCTGCGGCGTCATGGGCCCGGTGGCCACAGAGCGCGTCTCCGCGGCCCCCATCGACACCTGCAGGCCCGCGTCCCGGCGCGATGGCTGCCTAGGCGCGGGGCTGGGCTCGCGCGGTGCCGCCTGGAAGCTGAAGGCCGGGCCGCCCGAGCCATCCTGCGGGGACATAGGGCTCACAGCCACCGACACGCAGGGCTGCGCGCCCGCCTGAGTGCCCGCGTCCTCGCGCGGTGGCGGCGGGGCACTGGCATCCCACGACGGCACCTTTGTGAAGTTGTCACGAGTTCGCGGCCCAGGCGGGGGCGCTTCGGCCTCCGGGCGGGGGCTTCTCTGGGCTCCAGCGGCCACGGGTTCTTTCTGCCCCAGGCTGCAGACCTCTGTGCTACTCGCTGGCGCGGGTTCTACGCGGTCCCCACCGCTTCCAGCACCCGAGGGAGAATAGTCTGAGCCACAGGCTTTACTATCTGACTGCCAGGGGAGAGAGGCCTCTGCCTGATCCAGAGTTATGGGGACGGCATTCTCCAAGGATGCGGGTTCTGCTTTTCCCCGAGGTGGTGCCGAGTTGGCCCTCCCCAGGGCTACAGGCTCCACCTTCCCAGAGGCAACAGGGTCTGCTTCCCCTGAGGATCCAGGATCCCCCTTCTCCAAGGCCAGGGGCTTCTCTTGCCCAGTCGCAGCCTCCATTTTTCCTGTTGAATTGGGACCCTCCTGCTCAGGAGGCTTCATCACCGCTTTGTCCTGGGACTTGGGTTCTGCTTTCCCCCACGCACTGGGGTCCACTTTTGTGGAGTTCTCAGGGTTCCCCTTTTCTGGAGGCAGGGGATCCACTTTTTCCTCTGGGACAGCATCTGCCTTTCCTGAGGGTGCCAGGGCTGTTTTCCCTAGAGTCGTGGGGGCCACCCTTCCTGAAGACATGGAGTCCACTGCTTTTCCCAGGGGCACGATTTCTGCCTTCCCCCCGCTCACAGGGTCCACCTTGCCCAAGGTGGGGGGATCGGCCCTCCCTAGGGCCACGGGACCCACCTTCCCAGAGGTCACAGGACCTGCCTTCTCTGAGGACAGTGGAGCTGCTTCCCCCCCAGTCACTGCCTCAGCTTCTACAGAGGATGAGGATCCCACTGTTCCCAGAAGCTTGGGGTCCCCTGGAAATGAGGGCACAGGGTCTGTCTTCCCTGAAGATTCAGGATCCACTTTTCCAGAAGACGGTGTTTTTATATTTCCCACAGCACTGGTGGGGCCCGCCTTTTGGGAGGAGACTGGGTGCTCCTTCCCCGTGGACACAATTTCTGTCTCTCCTGCAGCTGTCAGTTCGCCCTTCCTAGGACACCAGGGCTCTGGCTTTCCTGAGGACGTGGGGTCCACCTTTCCCAGAGAGGCTGGACCCACCTCGCTTAAAGACACAGCAGCTGCCTGTCCAGCAGACCCGGTCTTTGTCATTCCCACAGATGCAGGGTCTCCCTTTCCTGAGGAGGCAGTGTCCATCGCTCCCAGGGGCGGAGGATCCTCTTTGGCAGGGGACATGATTTCCACATTTCCCTCGGGCACAGGGCCTGTTGTCTCCAGGAGTCCGCCCCCTGCTGCCGACCCCAGAGCCACTGTTCCGGGGGATGTAGGCGTGATTTTGCCGGACAACCCTGGAGTCAGCATTCCAGCAGACCCAGGACCTGTCTTTCCTGCAGATGCAGACTTGGTGTTTTCTGAGGATCCGGGATGCACCTTTCCTGAGGGTCCGGGGTCTCTCTTTCCCAAGGACCCAAGATCTGCCTTGCCTGCAGGTGCAGAACCCGCCTCTTCTGAGGACCCAGGAAGCTTTTGTCCCGAATACCTGGGCTCCTCCTGTCTCGGGAGCGCAGGGTCCACTGTGGCTGAGGGTGCGGGATTCCCCCTCCTTGGGGATGCCTGGTCCACCTTGCTCAAGCATGCAGGGTCTACCTCTCCCCAGGAACCAGGATCCTCCTTTCTTGGGGCCCCCGGATCCATCCTTGCAGAAGCCACAGGATCCCCCTTCCCCAAGACTGCAGGCTCCGCCTTTCCTATGAACGTGGGGCCTGCCTTGCTCAAGGGCCCAGCATCTTCCTTTCCTGTGGAAGTAGAATCTGCCTGCTTTGAAGACTTGGAGTCCATCTTCTCCGAAAACATAGGATTTCTGTTCTCCAAAGATGAGGGATCAGTTTTTGCTGAGGACACAGGCTCTGGCTTTCCAGAGAAGGTGACTTCTGGTGTCCCGGAGATCGAGGTTCCATGTGTCCCCACTGTCTCCTTGGTGGCTGCCTCCTGGGGAGAAGTGCAGGTCAGGGGTGGGCAGGCCAAGCTCCCGCCAGGACCCTCGGAACAGAAGGCCCCTCCACCGGCCCCACCGGGGCTGCCGTGTCTGGAGTCCATGCCAGGGCTGTGAGCAGGGGTGTGCCTGGGTGGAACCACACTGGCTTTCAGCGGAGAGGGGCAGTAATCCCTCATGGCCGGGCACGCAGTCCCCAGGCGCCCATCCTGCGGGCAGCAGAGGGCTGAGGGCTGAGGTCCTGGGGGACTGGAGTCCTTTCGAAGCCCCTGTAGCCAGGCTGGCTCTTCAGCGCTGCCCAATGGCCCGCATGACGGAGCTGCAGCGCCAGGCTGCGGTCTGGGTCTGAAACACAGAGAGAGCAGGCTCAGACTCAGGCAGACCGGGAGGGCAGGGCCTCCTCCGGCTGCCCCTCTCTCGCCCTCCTCCTGGGGCTAGGCCTCCCCACCAGATTCCCCACCCCCGTCTGGTCCCCTGGTGTCCAGAGGACCTGGCCTAAAAACATGAGCCCATCCATGTCACACTCTGCTTCACTGCTCCCAGGAGCCCTGATTTCCTAAGATGGTCCTCAGGGCCCTCCACACCTGGCCACAGTCTAACTTTTCAACTTCATCCGAGTTACCGCTTCCTGGGCAGCCCAGCCCATGCAATGCGCTACTAGAAATTATGCTTCTGTCCTCTAGCCCACGGGTGACAAGCTCTGATGCCGCTGGGGCCAGACAGGTAATTTAAGCCAGGGAAGAAGGCTCAGCACAACAGTGGGGAGTGGTGAGGATTACAGCAAACAGGGAGTGCGCCCCCTGCCGAGAGGCCCTCTACTCCACTGGCAAGACTGCTCTGGAGAAAGGCATCCTGGCAGTGCCAGTGAGAAGTGGGGAACCCAGCTCTTTAATTAATTCAAGATTGAAAAACCCCCACAGCACTGGAGGCTAAACAAAATATGTCTGTGCAGGCCCTGGGGAGCTCTGAATAGTTTATGGTCGAAGAAGGGACACAATTGATGTGTGTATTTTCAGAGATCACTCAGGAAGGGTGTGGAGGCTGGGCTGGAGGAGAGCAGCTGGCCGAGACCTGTGCAGAGGCTGGCCAGCCATTCAGTCAGCCTCTCACTTGTCCAGTTCTCCACTCAGCCGCCCAGCCCCTTCTCCGCTGCAGACCGGAGCAGCTGCAGCAGCCCAGGTGATAGAGGGTCCAGGACGGCCCCCGGAAAATGGAGTCGGCAGCTGAGAGTTCTGAGGGGAAGCTGACAGGAGCCAGCTGGCTGGAGGGGGTGATGGTGGGGGTGGACCACAGGAGTCTGGCTGGGGTGGGTGCGTTGCCAGGCAATGGTGCTGGGCGGAAGATGTGGGGAAAGGGGGAGTTGTGTTTTGGACAAGCCAAGTGTGTGGTGTCTGGGGGACAGCCAGGGAGAGGGGCCGGGCAGGCTGCTGGGTCTGCGAGCACTCTTGTTCCATCACACAGCCAGCTGCCACAGCCCAAACCCGCTCTTCCTGCCCTTGTCCCCAAAGCTGCCTCACCATGCTCAGGCCAAAGTCCCTAGAGTCGCCCTTGACTTTCTCTCACAGCTCACATCCCATCCATCAGCAAAACAGAATGGATCCACTTTCACAGTGTGTCTAGAACCCGGCCACCACCCTGAGCCTAACCCACACCATCTGCCACCTGGGCCACCCATCCCTGCTTTTCGCTTCACCCCAAACAGCTCCTTCTCAACACAGCAGCCAGAGGGACCGTACCAGGACCCAAGGTAGACCGGGTCCCTCCTGCGCTCAGAACCATGGCGGTGTCTCCCCATCTCACTCATGCAGAGTAAAAGTAACCTCCTTACAATGGCCCATGAGACTGCATGTTCTGGTGCTGGTACCTGTCCCTGGATTATGCTGCTTTGGCCACACTGGCCGCCTGGCTGAGTCTTGGACACTGGCTGCCCAGGGGCTTTGTGCCGGCTGCCTCCTCTGCCTGGAGTGCCTCCCACCATGCCCACCCCCTGCACGGCCTGCCCCTGCCCGTCCAGTACAATGGTCTCCGCCCCAGCACCGCCTAGCGCCTTGCACCTCCCTCGCTCTGCTCAGATCTGCTTCAGAGAACCTGTCACCACACCACATCTCGTTGGTTCGTTGCTTACGATGTGCCCTCCCCGAAGGACGTCAGCTCCAGGAGGGGGCTTTGTGGTGTTTGCTGATGTCTCCTCAGGGTTGGGGACAGTGGCGGGCAGGTAGTAAGCTGGTAGCTCATAATAAATGTGTGGAATCAATGAGTGACTGAAAGCCCTTTCCAGATGTTGGTGCAGCCACACCATTCTGTGCAGTCTGCTTCCCCTGGTTCTCGCTGGGGAAGTACGTTGGCTGTCACCTTTTTGGAGGGACATTTATCAGTTTCTATCAGGGTTTCCAGGGCACACAGCGTTTGGGCCAGCAGGCCCACCTCCAGGGACAGTCAAGCGTGGAAGGAGCACGAGGACAGGGCTGGCAGTGGGGAGAAAACCAGGAAGTGGGCTCGGGAGGTGCGGGACAAGCACTGGGACCCCGCAGAGCTGTCGGACCGTGCGGAGTGATGAGGAAGACACCCACCAGAAAATAGGTGGAAAGAGCCAGGGAGTGGACAGGCACACATCTATGGCTTAGTTATGGAGATGGCGTCTCCAGATCGCCTCTGGGAGGGGAGGCCGACAGTTTGGCAGAGGAAGAGACTTTTGTGTATGCCCCACTGTGAAGTCTGAGTTTGGGTTATGACATATTTACAAAACAAGAAAGAAACCTTTAATGATTCCCTAGTACCTTTAGGGTCAAGTCCAACTCCATAATGTGCTTCCAAGCCCCTGCGACCTTACTGACCTGCTGACTGTGCAATTCAGTGTGTGCTCCCTCCGCCAAAGCATGTGCTCCCACATGCACGTGTGTACACACACACACCCATATTCACTCACACATGCACACACCCATATCCACACACACACACCCATATCCATGCACACACATGCGCGTGCACCCACATTCACGCACGCATACACACACACACCCATATTCATCATGTGCACACACGCACCACCTTGGGCTCCCCTGTGGCCTCATGCCTCTCCCACTGCAGCCTCTCCACACCCTCATGCTCGGCTCTCACCCCACCGTCAGGCTCAGGGTAGCTGCCTCCTCCCCTGTGAGCCAGGTTCCCACAGCCTTTGTTTTCCCCGAACCGGCTCATGTCACTGTGCACCTATCCCTTTATTCTATTTATTTAAAGTTTTTTATTTTTATTTTAGAGAGAGAGGAAGAGAGGGAGAAAGAGAGGAAGAGAAACATTGATGTGTGGGACAAACATTTACTGGTTGCTTTTTGCATGCCCCCGAGCCAGGGACCTGGCCAGCAACCCAGGCAAGTGCCCTGACTGGGAATCGAACCAGCGACCTTTCAGTTTGCAGGCTGGTGCTCAAGCCACTGAGCCACACCAGCAAGGGCTGAACTTAGCTCTTTGGACCTCAGGTCCCTGGATGGGGACTTAGCTCTCCTGCTCACCACTGGGTCCACAGGCTTTGGGCTTATGGGACCTGGGGGCGGCGGGGGAGGTCATCACCAAATTGGGGACGCAGAAGGGGCAGTTTTGCAGAGGACGGTGGGCATTGGGTTTGGGGAGATGAACTGGGTGCCTGTGGAACTGACGGGGGATTGACCAGGAGCAGCTGTGAGCTCTGCCTTTGGGGCTGGTTGTCAGAAGCATGAAAATGAGCAGGAAGGTCCCTGGCCTGTGGGGGTCAAGCAGGCATCGGATCTGAGTGGTATGGACTGTGGCCGTCTTCATTTTTCTGCCTCTAGATGGTGATATGAGCACTGATAAGTATTTTTCTCCCATAAGAAAAACAGCAGAGTAAGTGAGGTGATTAAAGACTGTTGACATCCTCCAGGTGAGAGAGCGAGAGGGAGTGGTGGGGACTGTGGCAAACTAGAGAGCACTGGCCCCTTCCAGCACTGAGTTCTACTAGCTATTTAGGAATTCATTGACTAATTCAACACTTGTTTAGCACATATGCAATGTTCTAAACATGTTCTTGGTACTGGAGACACAGCAGTGAATAAGAAATTCATGGTCCCTGCCTTCCAGTTGTGGGAAGATTGAAGGAGATCAGTTCACAAGTAAGCAAATAAATCATGTAATTTCAAATAATAATAGATGTGGTGAAGACAAGGAGTGGGCAGCTGGCTTATGGTTGAGGAAGGCCCCTCTGAGGAGGTAACAACTGAGGCAGCCATGAAAAGGCCTGTGTGGCCTGAGTGGGGGAGGAGGCGGGGGGAGCCCGTCATGCAGGTCTTGGGGGAGGAGCAGGAGTGTGTCCTAAGGGTGTTGGGAAACCCCTGGGGTATCTTTTTTGGTTCTCACCCAAGAACATTTTTTTCATTGCTGTTAGAGAGAGGGGTAGGGAGAGAGAGAAACACTGATGTGTTGCCTTCTGTACACGCCTGAACCTGGGATTGTAAGCTCAGGGCCAGGGCTCAAACCCCAAACCCAGGTGTGGGCCCTGGCCCAGAATAAAACCCACAACCCTTTGGTTATGGGACGATGTTCCAACCCACTGAGCCACGCTGGTAGGGGGCCCCCCTGGGGTGTCTCAGCAGGAAAGTGTGCATGGCTCCTGCCGTTGCCATTGTTCTGAACAAAGTCATCGACCTGGATTTTTCTGTATTTTAAATGTTGGTTAATTTAACAAACACCTCACAGGTCAAAAAACTCACTTTCATGGGCCAGGTCTGATGCCTCAGGCCCCTCGCTGGAGACCCCGGTCTATGTGGTCCTTCAGGCTGCAGAAATAGGCACTTGTACAAGCCAGAGACACTGGGTGTACGGCCGAGAGAGAGAGGGACCAGGCCCTGGTGAGGACTGGGTCTGCCTGCCATGCCGGCCTCTCCCAACCTCAGTTTCCTCTTCTGGGAAAAAGGAATTTAATGGCTGCCTGGCAGATAGATGCAGGGCAGCTTGGGATGGAGCTGGAAGGAGTCAGCTAGGGCTGTGGGAGGGGTGCTCTGAGTGTGGCCTGGCCCTGGGGGCCCTCATCCCAGCCCCTCCAGCAAGCTCCTTCCCCTGGGTGCGGTCTGTGCAAGAGGTCAGGACAGCTCCCCACGTCCCAGCTCTGTGACCTCAGGTAAGTGCTTCCTTCTGGTGGGGGCCCTGGCAGACTCATGCCTGCACCGCAGGTTGCTGTGAGAGCTACAGCTGAGGGGTGTGCACAGCCCTGCACTGTAGGGCGGGCTGTGCGTGTGGAAAGCCTGTGTTTATCCACTCGACCTGTCACAGCCCAGCTGTGCTCCCCAGAGGGGGCAGGGGAGGGGACAGGGAGGGGGCGGGGGTGGGGGGACAGCCCTGCAGCAGAAGCAAGAACTGGCAAACCCGGGCCTCAGATACGTGTGTTTGACCCAGAATGTTAACACATTTTTTTCAAAGGAATTAACTTGTAAAAATTAGAAGATTTCAGCAAAAATACGATTTCCAGCTCTTCTTGGAAAACTAAAATTTGGCATTCTGCGTGCTTCCTGCATGGCGACCACCAGCTGGAGCCAAGCACTAGCTGGGGGTGTGTTCTTCAATTAGCCACAGTCTCCACCCCTCCCTACAGTGTCTGAACGCCGAGACCAACTGTCGGTTGCCATTGGCCACTGAGTTTGTACCATCATTTTTCTCATAGCCAGCCCCTCATGCTTGTTATCTGCTTGGCCTGTAGCCACCTGAGTTCTGACCCTTGACCTAGATACCGAGAAAGGTGGGAAGTGACCTCACACACAAGCCCTTACTGTGTGTCTGTACAGACCCCGTACTCCTGCCATGCAGGTGTTGTGTTCTTACTTTCCAGAGGAGGAAGCTGTGGTCCTGAGAGGCAGGCTCGGCCCAGCCGCTAACACACCTCTTCTGAAAGGTCCTCCTGGAAGAGGCCAGCTTCTCAATTCCCAGCTCAAGGTTCTCCCACTTGGGGTCAGGTTTGGGGTATGGACTGAGAGCCTGGCCAGAGGTTAGAAAGATATGAGGACAAGGCTGAGCTTAGTCATGGTCCTCCTCCATGACTTTGGGTGAGTCTTCCCCAGTCTGTGAACTGGGAGGGGGGGTGTGGTTATATTAAAAGAGTGGGCCCAGCCCAGGGTTGAGGATCAGGGGCTCTGCTGCCCTCGGTTCTGCTGGGCCCTGCCTGGCTCTCGTGGAAGCCAGGTATCCTGGCTTGGTATCATCCAGCCGCTTCTCCAAGAGGCGGCTGGCCTGGGGCACCCCCCCAGTCACCTGCACCCTCTCTCTAGAGCCCGGCTCCATCCCTCTCCCACCGAGTGCTCAGCCCTGGGCCCAGCACTCTCGGGCTCCCTTTAGCATCTGGACTCCACAACATTCTCATGAGGGGGCATTATCGTTTCATCCCACGAGTGAGGACCCAGGTCAGAGGGAGGAAAGACTTGACACCAAGGGCGCACAATTGGGGTGGGGGACTGTGGTTCAGAGCCTGTTGTGTCTGAACCCAAAGCCTGGGCTCTTCCTGCTCGGATCAGCGAAGATCCTGGGCACTAAGGCTTGACTTCTAAAACCCCTTTCTGCTCTTCGGGGTAAGGCCGAGTGTCCTCCTGTCCCCTAGGCCCAACAGGCAACAGTACCCAGGAGCATTCCGGAAGCATGAGTGTCCCCCGTGCACACACCCACATGTGTGAATACACATTCTGCATCCGCAGATGACCCCCTAGGTGTGGGGCCCAGCTCACCTGGTGTGCTGGGAGCATGCAGACTGCTTGTGGATGTCTGCGCCAGCACAGGCCAGCCAGGGAGCCGGGATGCGGCTCCTGCATTCTGCTCAGGAAGAGCTTGGTGTGCACGTGGGCAGCCTGTGTGTGCGGGATGGCCTGCCCATTTGTGTCCCTGGGGGCCACTGGGACCCTGTGGGTGGGCACACATGTGGCCGCATGACCTCCGAGTCTCACTCACAGGAGTGCTGGCCTGGAGGTGGGCACAGGTGCGTGTGTGCTGCTCCCGGGCAGAGCAGCCCCTGTGGATGCTCACCCTGGCTCGGAGGCCTGGCCAGCCGACTCCTGACCCTCTGGGATTTCTTCTGATCGTGGTGCCAGGCACCCTTGAGCGCCTCCCATAGTGATAAGACCTACAAAGTCTCGTGGGGCTTTGACGGGTGTGCATGTATCCCTGTTTATGCCCGACAATCTTGGTCTGCAGCCCCTCACGCACTCATCTCCTTGTCTCCTAGCACCCTCAGAGCAGCAGAGCTTCCTGCCTGGGACTGGAGGTGAGAAAGAGTCTAGCATAGGGTGGTAGCCAAACCTTCTTCCAGAAATGCCCCCTGGCTCACCCACTCATCCATCCATTCTCACATCCATTCATCCATCCATTCATCCATTTCCAAGAGGGCATGAGTGTGTGCACACTCGGACTGAGTGTGGGGAAGGGTGGACAGCAAGCTAAGAGACAGGGAGAGTGGACACAGTGGGAAAGCCTACTCCAGGGCCTGGGATACATGAGGGGCACTGTGGTGAGCAGGGGTGAACAGGCAAGGTAGGCCAGGGCAGGGAGACTGCGAGTGTGTCATGGGCAGGGAGTGTTGTTGAGTTGAGTGTGCTATGACCGGTGATGGCTGGTGTGAGTGCGTAGCTCTGCCTGGGTGTGTACGCAAGACTCCCACTAGGTGCACTGGGAGGGTGCACAGGCAGCCGAGTGTACGAGTGTGATGGAATGACCCAGGGGCACAGTGCATGGGTGTGGACCCGTGGCCTTGTTCGCTGAGTGACAGTGTGATGGGACCCCAGAGTGTGTGCCACACTAAGTGTGGAATGGCGAGTGTGCTCAGTGTCTCGTAGACAACAGAGCCACGCAAGCACTTTGCTTGCTCTAGGGGAAAAATGAATCAATTCGGTCCGACCCCCTCCCCACCATGGCGGGAAGCGCCCCCTCCCAAACGGCCATGCGGAACAAAGGGGCTGCTAAAAGAGAGGCCAGGCGCAGGCCCGGATTCTACACACACGCTGGCTGGCCGGTGGGGGGACTCCTGGGGGGCTTGGCCGGGACAGCGGGACCCGCCCCCGCCCCGCCCCGCCTCGGCCAGAAGCCTGGATAGGGATACCCACAGCCCCCGGCTGCGCGCACACAAGGACCCGGGCTCGTATTAAATCCACACTGAGCGCGGGGACTAAGCCCCGCTACCCAGGGAGTTCGAGGACCCTGGACAGCGGCTCCAGGGCCCGCGAGAGAAAAGGGGTTCTAAGCCGCCGGCCCGCAGGGGCAGCAGGTGCTGGCTCGGCGCGGGCGCGGCGCTTACCCAGCCGTGCCGCTGATCCGTCTCCTCCGCACGCTGCGCTCGGGATCCCGCGGCCGCCGCCCGAGCGGACTCGGCCGCCTCCGGCCGGGCTGGCAGGCGGACCCGCGGACTCTGCACCGCTGTCCCCGGCGCCGGCTCCGCGCTCCTGCCCCGCGCCCCGCCCCGGGCATGCGCGCTGGCCGTCTCGGGCCCTGGATCCGCGAGGGGCGGTGCCGGCGGGGAAGCTGGGCAGAAGGAGGGAGGAACGCCCCTCACCGCAGCCTCGGGGCTGCCGGGGTCCCCGCTCCGCTGGGTCGGGTTCCCATTTCCCTACGGGGAGGAAAGACCTCCCTCTTGCTGCACGCCTGCCGAGGGCGGGGCGCGCTGTCTCGGATCTCACTCAGTCCAGCCCGGCGAGCACCGTTTCCACGTCTCCCCGGGAAAGAAGGTGGGGCTCAGAGAGGGGAAGCCACTTGTCTGCGGACACTCAGCGACTGAACGGGGACTCAGGCCGGGGAGACCTTCGAGTTCTCACTGCGCGGGCAGTTCGCACCTCCCCCTCGGCCGAGCGCACTTCCGGCCTTTCCCCGCCCCGCCCCCGCCCTTTGTCTCGCCGCTGCCCACGCCCCTCGAGCCCAGGAGACACGGTGGGTGGCGGAGACGGGGTGGGGGGTGGGGAGTTGCGGGGGAAGCGCCTTGGATTCCCCCGCCGCCCGCCTGCCTCGCCAGAGGGGCTCTCATCGTCTAGTCTGTGCAAGTCCACTTCTCCTTCCCCTGCGTAGCCTTGAGCAAATTACTTATTCTCTCTGAGCCTCAGTTCCCTGATCTGTAAAATGGGACTAACATTAGTCACCTCACAGTGGGCTTGGAAGGATGGATGAGACTGAAGGAGATGCTCAGGGGCTTCCAGTTGAATATGAATTGCCAAGGACATCAGGGCCTGCGGCCCACTCCGCCTCGACGCTTCTCTGCAGGGAAATAGTCCCCTCTCCTTTGACTTTCCAGAGCAGAAAAAATAATTCTGTAATTGCCAAGAGGCGATAAAACCCTCCCGCCTGAACTAAAAATGGAACAGCGAACGTTAATGGAATGCTCACCGAGGAGCAGGCACTGTGCTCAGTTGTTTACTGGCTTTGTCTACATTTTAATTTCCAATCGCTTAGGAGAAAGTTGATATCAATGTATTATATCCCCATTTTCCAGGTAAGAACATTGAGATAGCTTGTCTCTGCTCACACAGCTAGCTACTGTTGGCGCTGACTCCTGAAGCCTCACGCCTAACCCGTAGTTTCTCCTCTTCTCCCTTACCTGGTGAACCCTGGCACCATGATCTTGAAAAAATTCTTTAAAAAATCTAGATGGCCAATGAAGAGAACCCATTGGATGGGCGGGCAAGCCTAGGGGAGCAGAAAACCGGACAAGTTTTCAGCACCATGGACAACGTCCGCACTGGGCCGCTCACTGAGTAACGTTTCAGGCCCTGAAAATTGCTCGCTTCATAGTTTACAAGCCCTGTTCTACCTTTGTCCGCTCATTTTATTCCCCTACAGTCCTTCACAGGAAACATTATCGGCCCCACTGGGCCTTGGCAGGGTGGTTCAGTAGGTTAGAGTGTCATCCCCCAAACCAAAATGTCGTGGGTTCCATCCCCGCTCAGGGTGTGTATAGGAGGCAGCCAAGGATGTTTCTCACATCAATGTTTCTCTCTCTCTCTAAACTCAATGAACATATCCTCGGGTGAAAATTAAATTTTTTTTTTAATTAAAAAGGTAAAAGCCCCATGGGGGCAGGGTGAGGGTGGATGTGAGCCCGACCAGGACACGGGCGAGGAGGCAGTGGCAGCCGTCCAGGTGAGAGACGATGCTGCCTGAGCCGTGGGAGCATTTGTTAGGATGGAGCGGAGGGGCCAGGCCCTGAACCCCTTTAGGCCTTGGTCATGGGCCGGATGTGAGGGGAGTGTGAGGGGAGAGAGGACTCTGCTGCTTCTCTGAGGTTCTGCGTGGGGGGGGCCCAGCGGGTGGACGACAGACACCCCGAGAGCCCTGGGAAAAGCAGGGGCTTGTGGGACAGCTGTGCTGTCACCTACAAGTGCAAAACAGCTCCAGAGAGGCTGAGGCAGACGGACCAGGGAGCTGGTGCTAGGATCGGGAGGGCGTGTGGGTACCTCAGGTGAGCACGTGGAGCACACAGGGTGAGGCGAAGACCCTGGGTCCACCCTGAGAGCACCCACATAAGGGGCCAGCTGAGAAAGGAGGCTGCCATGAAAAATGGGGAACAGATGTCTGAGAAACAAGAAGAAACCCAGGAGAGTGTGTCTCAGGAGCCAAGGGGAGAGAATGTTCCAGAAGAAGGGCAGGGCCAACCACATCAGGAAGACTGGATATGGCCCGAGAGATGTCCTCTGGACTTGAAAAGAAGGTGATGGAAATATGATGAGAGCACAGTCCATGGAGTGGTGGGGGTGAAAGCTGGGGGCGGGGGCGGGGAGGAGGGTGGCGGATGAGTAAACAAGAGTAAGGAACTGCTGGAGAGGGCTCTCTCCACAAGTTTGGGCTTGGAAGGAGAAATGGGGTAAGATGGTCTCTACATGGGGCTAGGAGGAGACTGGAGGCATTTAAATCCTGATGGGAGGGGGGCAGGAGAGAGGGAAGCAGAGATGCCAGCAAGGGAGACCCTGGTGGCTCAGCCCAGATGCTTAGGGTGGAAGGGCAAGAAGGGACCCAGTGCCCTGGGGCAGCTCCCAGACCCTGAAATGAGGGTCAAGGAGGGAATGTGGTCTATTTGGGAGGTGCAAGGACACCAGCAGGGGAGGGGGAAGGTGACCCAGGAGAGCTAGGAAGGCGTCCAATAAGAGGTGGTTATTAAGCCAGCTACCATAGTGGGGGAGTGAAGCTCAATCCCACAGGAAATATCGGGGAAAGGGATAAAGGCACACCTCGGAATTCCCCTGGCCAAGGGCAAGAGAGCTGGCGTGTTTATATCCGAGAGCCTGGCAGATGCTGGGGCTGTGCATTAGCTCCCAGGTGCTCTGGCTTATGGTGCGGGGGAAGGGGGTTGGGGGGCAAGTGGGCTTCCCAGCCAGAGGGCAGCTCTCTGGTGAAGATGCAGGTCCTGGCTGTGGGGAGTCCCGCTGGCGGCGCAGACGCTGTAAAGCCGTCTGCGGGGAGGTGGTCAGAGCTCTGGCTGCAACTGCTATGTGGACACTGTCAGGGCCTCTTTCCAGCCTGCCCTTTGCCACACTCCAACCGCTCTTGTTCCATGGGGACTTGTTGATAAAAACGTGTTTAAAAATGAAAATATTCAGACAATGAAGCTAAGTGCTAAGGCAGACTGGTAGCTCAAAAAGAGCACAGAGGCAGCAGCAGGGGCCCAGGTCCCGGCCTTTCGAGTTACCAGCTGTGTGGCTTTGACTGTGGTCTCTCTGAGCCTCACCTTCATCATGTGTAATGGCTCTCAGAGCTCTAAGGGGGGTATAGGGAAAAAAACCCAAACAACATAAAACAAAACACCCTACACCAGTCCCCACACACAATGCAGCACTCATAATGGACACCAGGGTAATGGTGAGCCCAACACTGCACAACCATTCCTGCCCACAGCACCTCTATTTCCCTTGGGGAACCACCTCCCACTCCCATCCAAGTGGTGGGGTAGGACTTGCCCCACTGACAGAGTTGGGGGTGGGCAGTGACCCAGGCCTGGCCAATTGCTGTGCAGGGGCTAGTTCTAGGGGGCAGGGGGGTGGAATGCAGGACCCAGGCCAGAGCAACTGGCTCTCACACTTTCCTGGAGCTTGGGGGTTGCTTAATCCATGGTGTGACTCTGGGGCCATTGAGGGGTCATCTTTGTCCCCATGTGGAGCACGTCTGCTTGGGCCTGGGTTGTGGCTCATCCTGGGGTTCAGGCTTGTTCTGCAACAACCAACGTGGTCCCCCACACCCGTGTGTGTGCACACGGGCGTCTCGGTCGGTCTGCCGCTGGGAAGCCATGCACACACACACACACCAGAAGACAAACAAGTGCCTGCAGCTCCTTGGCTGGCACCCAGGCCGGGGGCGGAATAAACAGTCCCGGTGACTTTCTGAAAAGCAGGCATGTGTGGCAACAGGCGCCGTGGAGACAAGCAGACTGTACTGGAGCAGAGCCAGCAGCCACCCCCCACGCCACCCCTGCACACACACACACACACCCGTGAGCTCTCCCGTTCATGGCATGTTCAAGTCCACTCTATCCCACACGACCCTCCTTCCACACCCAGCACACCCACCCTGGGGGTCTAGCCCTCATTCCAGCTTTGTTTGAGGCTAAAGGCTTTTGAGAAGGTCTGAGAGTCCCAATAAAACAGCATCCACAGTTCCTAACCCGTTTGCTTGGACAGTGGCCATGGTCTAGACCCAATGTCAGCAAATCACAGCCTCTAGGGAAGGCGTGGTGGTGGTGTGTGTGTGGGGGGCTGGGATCATGTGGCAGGCAATGCCATATAAACCCCACTTTCTGGAAAGTGCTTGTGTTTGCTTCAGAGATGCACACACAACACATACTTATTGGCTCCTTCAAGAACACCCAGACCACGCATCCCCTGAGGCTTGCTCAGACACACCCCTGAACACAGACACTAAGATATGTACCTGTGCACTTGCAGGCAGCGCATGACCCAGTGACAATGATGGCGAGGGACCACTACTGCCTGCCTGAGTGTGTAACAGTCAGCCCTCATCTCATTACATTTACTCCTTCGGGAAAGTCATCTGAGAGTGAGGAAGCAGAAGCTCAGAGAGCTGGAGAAACTTGCCAAGGTCACACAGCCAGAAAGTGACAACGCTGGGAGCCAAGCTCCAGCCCACACTGTTGGCTCTTCTTCGCTTACTCAGATGCACCTGCAGCACCATGTGTGCGTGCACGGGCACACACACTCGAACCTGCCTCCTCAGTCGGCCGGGACAGCTGATGCCCATGGGCTCGCTTGCCCCGCCCCGACCTCCTCCTGCACACCACTCCCAGCCCCTCCCTGCTGCTCTGATATCCACAAGAGCCCTGGCCTGGGCACACGTGGGCACCTCCTGCTGCCCACACAGGCCCCCTCTCTTCCTCTGCACATCCCTACCCCCAGCAGCTGCAGCCCGGCACAGCTGGGGGCGGCCCGGGGATTCGGATGGGTGACTCAGGCTGAATCAGGGCCCAGCTGCTCCTTGGAAGTCCTCTCCCCACTCTGCCCAGAGAGCCCATCTCGAAGGCAGAGGTGGGCCTTTGGGGCGGGACACAGGGAGTGGGGCCATAGGGGGTGGGGTGCTTGAGAACAGAAGTCAGGCACATGGGCCTCTGTGCCACCCCCACCCCCCAGTGGTCTGCTGGTGCTCCACAGCCTGGTCCCCCCTCTTCCTGGGAAAAGGGCTCTTCTGCCTGGTGAGCCCAGGGCCCCTACGGTTTTCAAAGCACTTTCTCATCAGTATCTAGTAAGAGATACTAGTCCTGTGGGGTGGAAGTTAGCATTCTTACTTTTGAGCTGAGGAAACAAGGGCTCAGAGAGGTTGTGTGAACAGTCCAAGGTCACACAGTTGAAGTAGCAGAGCCACGAAGCAAGCTCAGGCTCCCTGGTCCCATCTGTGGAAGGTAAGGAGGAAGCCAGGAGTCGAGCCACAGCTGGGCACGGTGAGGGGAATGTATGCTGGCATGGTGGGGGCATTGCAGGGGCCTGTTTGGGCCAAGGCAAAGGGTATGGTGGTGTGTGTGACAGGCAGGGTTGGTGGCTTGGTGTGTGGCAAGATCATGACAAAATTTTTCTCTTTACCCTTCTGCAACTAACAGATCACAGGATTATTTATGCTTTTAAAACTGTTCAGTGTTTCAGGCCAATATCCCAAGGTTAACTAGTCCAAAACCATGGAATTTCTACTGAGAAGACTTGAGCTATGACATCTTTGCTTCCTGAAGCCTCAGTTTCCTCATCTGAAAAATGAGTGCAGGTCTCCTGCAGGGTAGAGCCATGAGTGAATTGCATGTATATTGCCCTTTGGAAGCCACGAAGGACTTCACAAATAAAAAAGGCTGCTGTTTTCCACATTTTATCTTTTACAAAACACCTGTGGGTGCTGGGCGGAGGGTGGGGTGGGCTTCTGGGAGACTGGGAGCAGCGTCGAGAGGGGGGTGGGTGACAGCGCTTCCCTCCCTCTGCCTCGGCCGGCCTGGCCTTCCCCCACCCTCAGCCCAGAGCTGGTTTCTAGGCAACAGGAGGGATGCAGGGATGGTTCTGGAGGGGAGAGAGCTATAAATAGGGAAGGGAGAAAACAAAAATAAAGTTCCAGAGAAAGCTGTGGAGCCACGTTACCAGGGGGTGGCGGGGTGGGGGGTAGTGGGGAACTGGGAGGGTGACAGGGAATGGTGCGGAGACAGGGACAGCCCCCAGCCCTTCATGGGGGAGAGGGCAGGTTTCGGGTTAGCTAGCCAGCCAGCCAAGGTCCGCAGATGGCGGACATGGGTGGGAGGGGTCTGTGTGTGCACAGCTGAGCCAGAGTGACGAGGAGAAATCACTGCTGGCTGGGGGACAAGGGAAAACTCAGAGGAGGGAAAGATTTCGGCAGGCTGAGTTGAGGGCAGTGGTGGAGGGAAGAGCGCAGGCAGAGAAGGGGAGGTGTGGGCCAGGTGCGGCGGGGCTGGGCCCACAGACCTCGGGAGGCCCAGCCAGGGTCAGCGGCGCTGGCCAGACCCCGCGTCCATGCGCACAGCGAAGTGGGAGCCTCCTCCACCGCCAGACTGCCCCTGCAGACCTTGTGGGCCACCTCCTCTTCACGTAGGTGTCAGCTGCAACCTCGGCTCCTCAGAGGCCTGGGCTGACTAGCCACCACACACACCACATCACATGTGTAAGTGCATACACACAGCTCAACCCCCCCACACCACATACACACACAATCTCACTGGCAGTCTGCATGAAATAGCAAAAGCATCTGTTATGTCCACTGAGCTACCCTAGTTTTTCCTTTGTTGGTAGTTTTGTGTGTCTGTCTCCCCCAAGAGCAAGTTGCTTTTGGAAAACGGGACTTCAGGGTGGGGCTCCAGGCCTTTGTCATTTCCCAGCAACACCCCCCAGGGCAGGTGACTGCCGCTCTGGCTTCCATTTTCTCATCTGTAAATCGGGGCTAATAACAGGGAACCCTCGAGCACAGTTCCAATCGAAATTAGTGGAGACCAGTGTCGGGTGCCTGGGACATGCTGGGCACTTGGTAAACAGCTTGGTCCCTGTCACAAGGGAGGGCCATGAGTGCCTGCTCTCACACAGGCACCCGCGGTCAGGTCTGCCATCTGACACAGGCCTGGCATCTTCCGCTGACACTTCTGGCCCTGTGCCTAGAATACATTTAAAGTGACCCTGGCAGAAGAGAGCATTGGTCTCTGAGCAGAAACCAGGCTCAGAAAACCAGGTGTGTGGCTTGGCACCCGGAGAGAAGAATACCCGCCACCCCAAGCCAGACGGTGAACCTTGCTTTCCCATCTAAAATTGGGAATTGGGTGCTGGTAGCGGGAGAGGAGGAGGTGGCAGACTCAAATTCTTTAGTGGCCAGGCAGTTCATGAAGGCCAGGCAGTTCTCCCTGCTAATAGGGCCCTGGCTGGTGTGGCTCAGTAGACTGAGCACTGGCCTGTGAACCAAAAGGTCAACAGTTCAATTCCCAGTCAGGGCGCATGCCTGGGTGCAGGCCAGGTTCCCAGTAAGGGAGGCGTGCAAGAGGCAACCACACATTGATGTTTCCTTCCCTCTGTCTCCCACCCTTAGCTGCTCAAATAACTAACTAACTAACTAACTAAATAAATAAATAAGGTGAATAGGGAGAGAAAGGGACTCTTGACAACTGGAATAAAGGGGAAAAAAATTAAACCTTGTTAAACATCTCTATAGGTCCAATGGAATCTGAGGGCCAGGAATTTGCAATTCCCTGCATAGTGTCCTAATTCAGTCGAAAGGAATCTGGAGATCCTGGCACCCTCGCTTGGGGTCAGAGACTCCAAGCCCACAGGTTTGCTCTCCCTACACACTCGTCTGCCAGCTGCCTCCGACTCCCAGAGGTAAGGGCTCAGGGTGCTGCCAGCCAGGGTGCTCCGAGTGGACTGGTCTTCCCCCGACCCCTCAGGGGAAGAGGCAGCGCTAACACTTGGGGTTGACCCAGCAGTGCAATTTTCTTCTCGCCCTGAGGAGGCAGAGAAGAGGGTGCGGTCTTACGCTGGCGAGGTTGGGGGCGCCCAGCGACGAAGCAAGGCGGGGGTTCCGCCGGGGCGGGCCGGCCTCTGTGCCGGGGAGGTTAGAGGGCCTCAGCAGCAAAGAGGGCGTGAGCGTCGCGTCGAAAGGCAGCGGGCGAGGCCAATGGGAGCAGCGCCTTCGCCTAGTCGGAGGTGGGCCTCTGAGCAGCACCTCGGCGTTTCCGAGCCTTCCTTTCCACACCTAGGCGGTGCTGGGGTCCCTCCACTGTCGATTCCGGTCCGCTCTAGGCGTCTGGCCCGGGCATCCGGGTTTCTGCAGACCCTCACCCCCCTCAGCTCAGGCTACGAACCTTTGGACGCCTTTCCAGGAGGGGTAAAGCCCCGGTCGCCCGAGCTGTGTGTGGCTCCTTCTGAGGCAGCTGCCCATCTTCCCTCCCCTTGGATGGGCTTGTCTGTGTTGGGCAGGTGTGAGAAGGTGTGTATGCGTGTAAACGTTCTGGGGAGGAGAGAGGTCTGCGCGTAACTGTGCCTTACAGTGCCCGCGCTGCTGGTTTCCCAGCACTGTGAGTGTGCACGTGTCTGCACGAATCGGCTTGCGTGCTTGCACGCGTGTGAGCACGTAAGCGCCTGCCAGGGGGCGCACACTCCGACTGGTGCGCAGGGACCCCAATACGCCCGCGTCTGTCCGCGCGTGCATGGCCGTCCACGCGCCTGCGCTGCGTGCGCGGTGAAGGGTGAGCCTGTCCACCCCCAGCGCCAAGCGGCGGCGCGCCGGGCTCCCCTTCTCCGAGAACCTGCGGCAGGGGCTTTACCGCCCAGCAGGAGGCTCCGGAGACCGCAGGCCCACCTCCCAACCAACTGCCTGTCCCAGCCTGGGGGAACCCCTGACCCCCAGGTCATCCCACCCAGAGGGTTGTCAGTTTCGCACCTGGGCCGAGTGTGCTGGGCCCCAAAGAGGGGAGGGGGGCAGTGTGGGACTCGGAACCCGGTCGTCGGCCACCCTCATCCGGCGTCCAGCCCTGCCCTAGCAGCGCCGGCTCCAGACAGATTGACTTTATTCACGGACACGCGGGGGCGGCTGTGCCGCCTGCCCGGAACACTCGCACACGGGGCTGGGGGACTCTCCATGCCACAGTCAGGACACACAACGCCCGCGCTTGGACCGGGCCGGCTGGGGGAGGGAGCACAGTCTGGCTCCTGGTTCTGGTTAAAAAAGGGTTCTTGGGGTCATTGTGGGAGTGGGGTGGGGGGCTCTGGGGCGGCCGGGGTTGCTGTCAGGGTGGGGTAGGGAGCCGTAGCTTTCAGTTCTTCATTTAAAAACACATAGAACATGCTACATCTGCGCAGACACTGGACGGGAGGGGGTGGGGCGGGGGCAACACAACACAGGTGGAGCGAGGCTCCTAGTGGCCTCGTCCACGCCCCAGGGTTTGACGCCAGTGGGTAGAACAGATGGGTGGTCAGACACTAACACGGGCTCCGAGGGGGTGCCTCGGAGTGAAGGAAGATCTCGTGTTTGGGGGAAGGGTTAGAAGGACAGCCCTGGCTCTGGGGGGGGGGGGAGGGGGGGGACCAGGAAGGGATTGTGCTGCTGGTGGAGGGCCCTCTTGGGCCCTTACGCCTCTGGCTCATACTCCTGATACTCCTCCTGCATCAGAGGGATTGGGGTGGAGTGAAGAAGAGCAAAAGAGCAAAAGAGGAAGGGGTTGGAAACCAAGTGGCCAGGCTCTGAGCCTGAGACCCCTCCCCCTGGGCAGGCAAGGAATCTGGAAATTGGGGATAGCCTGGCCAGTCCTGGGCAGGAGTGCCTGGGGCCCAGTGCTTCACCCCAACTGTCCTCCCTCCATGCTGACACCTCCTGGGGCCTGGGTTCTAGAAAATGGGGCCCTGAAGCTCCCTGGCCCAACCCTACACTGCCAGGGACCCCCACCCTAGCTGGGGGTGGCAGCATTCCTCTGGGATGCCCGGAGCCCCGCCCAGCCCTGCCATCTCTCACCTGAGGCAGTTCCTCATAGCTCTCTCCTTCTGGCTCCATCAGGGGCTCGATCAGTGGCTCCTCAGCAGCTTCCTGGGCCACTTCCTCGGGCTGTGGACAGAGAGGGGGCAGGGCCTGTGAAGGCAGCAGGGGACATACCCCAGATTCCTACCCTGGGAAGCTCCTGGCTGATTAGGGGAAGGCTGGGCTTTGTTGGCAGTGCAGCCAGAATTTCTAATTAAAGTGTTGATGTGGAGTACTTTGGAAGTGGGATGAATGCATGAGGCATGAAATACCTCCAAATCCTGCTTGAAGCTGGGAGTGGGAAGCGGAGCAGGGCTCTCCATACCCAGCTTCCCAGCACCTGGCTGCCTCCTGTAGTCCGGGTCACAGGGACTGGGATGGGGAAATAGACAGCATACTCAGTCACTGTTTATCCCCGCCCCCTTGCGTCAGGCTCTGTGTGTGGGGCCATGGGACCCCAGAGATAACTCTTGAGGCTCCTCTGGGCCGGAGGGAGACAGGCTCAGAGCTGGGCTGGGCAGGGGCTCCGAGCTACTCGCCTGCTGCTTGCCACCCATCCCTCCCCCAGGGTCCTGTGTGGCCTGGTTTCTTCAGCTGTTGCTATTTTAAGATAAGCTGGAAGCAACAGCTCAGTGGTGTTGCTTGGATGTGTGAGCTAAGACTCTCCCCCCTCCCCCTCACCCCCCACCACCCCGCAGCTGCTGCCCAGCAGCCTGGTGCTGACCAGCAGGCACACAAGTAGAGGGCTGCCAGACCTATGGCCAGCCAACTGCAGGTGAGCACATGTATGTGTACAAACAGGGGATAGGGTGGCTGCACACACAGACATACACAAGAACCTGGCTCCAATGCACGGTGGTGCAAGGCCAGGTGGGCTGGCACGTGCCCCGACCCCTGGGGGAAACTGCAGGCAGGGGGGCATATCACCTCCCCCACTTCCACAAGTACAACGGTCCCTCCCTGCTGGGTGGGGATGAGACTCTTGGGACCCTGGAGGGCTGGCACTGGGGCGGCCTGCCCAGACCACTGTGTGCTCTAGTTTCCCCAGCTCCATCAAATCAGCTTCAGCTCCTTTGAATTACCTGTGTAGGTGGGCCCCCTGGGCACAGGAATCTACAGCTCCTGACCTGTATGTGCTCATCTGACCTGGCCCAGTCTCCTCAAGGTCCAGATGGGCATACCAAGGCCCAGGAGGTGAGGAAGTGTTCGTTTGCTCAAAGTCACCCCGCCATGACCAGAGCCCGGGAAAGAAATGCAGTGTGAAAATCCCAGCCGGGGCATGTCATTGGGAGACCACGCAGAAGCCCAGGGAGAGCAGGAGGGCGTGCGCCCTGCAGTTTCATCACCTGTGGGTGCTGCACTTTGGAGATCAGCAGTGCACATTAGGGCTTCCTGCTTAGTGGGAGAGGCCAGGTGCAGATGAGCACGTACTTTAGGATAACATTTATGTGATGTTAAAAAACACCCGATGAGCGTGCGGTGATAGAAGCCCGGAAGCAGTTATCCACGGAGGGGAGGCAGGGCCAGGCCGGAGTGGCGGGGGGTAGGGCTGAGGCTGCAAGTGTGGCGAAGGCGCCCACTCTCGGGGCCATGTGAATGAGGCCCAGAATGCGTGCGCCCCTGAGTTCTGTGCCCCAGACACCTCCCTTGTCTCACCCTAGTCTTGGCTCTGGGTGTAAGGACGGGAAGTGGGTGGAAGGGGGAGCCTCTGACGGGCTGATGTTCCGTGTCTTGACCCGGGTGCCCGTGACAGGAGGGTGTTTCCCAGCCTGGCCATTCTCTAGCTGTTTGGCATCAGGAAAGCGACTTTCCTGCTGATCTCAGTGGCCTTGGGAGGGAAATGAGAGGGCATCTCTGCTTCGTAGGAGCGAGGGAGGCTTCCTGATGACATGTGTGAGGAGGCTGGGAGGGAGAGACACTCAGGAACACGAGAGCTGGGCTAGCACAGTTTCCCCAGGACAGGCGGCCCCAAAGGGCCGGGGTTTGGGTTGTAAGCCTGTGGCCTTGTACTTCCTTGAGAAAGGAGGCTGGAGGTGTCAAGAAGTGCTGGTAGGAGGCAAGTGGCTGGGAAAAGGTGGTTCTGTGCAAATGTCCCTCTCCAACAGCTCAGACCCACTTCTCTCTGCACCCAGCCCCCCAGCCCCCGGCCTGGCTCCCTGTCGGCACTCGAATGCTATGGACCCGGGCTTATCTCCCCAGCCACCTTCTCAGGCAGGCAGGCAGGCAGGGATGGGATCTTGGGCAAGGCACTTCTCTCTGAGCCTCAGTTCCTGCATCTGTGACAGGGGCTAATTGTGGTGCCTTCGACATGGGGACATTGTGACAACTCAGTGAGTTACTCCAGGTCACATGTCTAGAGCCTGCCTACATAAGAGGTCAAAGAATGGGAGCAATCGCCAGAAACATCACGATGAGAACTGGGAAGTCACACAGCTGGTACAACACATAGGCAGGACTTGAACCAGAGCTTCTGAGCCAACCCCCAGACTTCTGATGGGAAGGAACGGACTGTGCAAAGTGTCTGGAGCGGAGGGTGGGCCAGTGCCCCCTCCCGCAGCCTGATGGATGCACACTGGTTCCCCAAACCAGCTGTGGAAGGAGGAGCGCCTGCCAGCGCCGAGGCAGAGTCTGCACTTGTATGTGCACAGACATGCAGCAGCCACAGGTGGATGGATGTCTGAGTGGACAGGCAGGCCCCCAGAGTGCACTGTCATGCTGGCACACCTGTGGTCACACCTGTGGTCACAAGCACAGACACAGGCCACTCACGTGGTCACGGGGCCACTGTCCCTTCCCGAGTACTCGCAGCATGCAAGCCCGGCTCTTTGTCGTGGTTACTCTCCCGGCAGGGTCCCTACACCTGCAGCCGCCCGGGTACTTGGGAGAAGTGGGGATTTCAGGCCCTGCCTCAGAGCGACTGAATCCATAAATCCAGGGGCGGGGGGGCCCACAGTCAGCAGCACTTTACCTTGGCCTCCTGCTGGTTCTGATTTTAGTTTTTGAGAACCTCTGACCTGTATTGCCTTTCATTTGCCTAAGAGCCCCATCGTGCTCATCTTCCATCTTACAGGCCAAGACTCAGGCTCAGAGACGGGATGGGACTGGCCCAGGGCCACACAGGCTGGGAGTGGAGGAGTCGGGGTTCAGACCCGGCTCTAGGAGGTGTGCGAGCTCACAGCCCTGGCTCTGCAGCCTGTCCTCGTGGGGTCATCTGTCTCAGTGCACACGGGGATAGCTGCCGCCTCCCCTGGGGGAGCAGGCCTGCCCAGGCGGGTGGCACAAAACCCACCCTGCCCCGGGGCCCACGCCTGTTCGCACCTGTCTCAGGGCCTTTGCACGAGCTGCCCCTGCGGCCTGAAACACACTCCCCTACTTGGCTTGCCTCATCCCTTGGGTGTCAGCTCAAAAGTCACCCCCTCAGAAGAGCCTTCTCAGCTAAACTGACCCCCTCATCCTAGACTATCTACCGCACCACCCTGTCGTCTTTTCCTCACAGCACTTGGCCCTGTCTGAAGTGACCTTGCTGATCGGCTGACTTTTCACCTTCTCTCACTGAAGTGTCAGCTCCCTGAGTGCAGGTAACTACTCATTGCACTGACCCCCAGAGGAATTCCTTTCTAGTGTGAGTACTGGCTGAATGAAAAGAACTGAATGAACAGGCAGACGTGGCCAGAAGTGGGCCAGGTCACTCGTGCAAGCAGGATGCGTGTACACAGCAGACCTGGGTCATGGTCACAGGCAGCAGCAGGTCTACACACACCACCACACAGACTCCTGCTGAGCCAAGTCTACAGGGTCCTATGGAAGGGGAGGCAAGGTGGCTCGTGCCTCAGATAGGCTGGGGGAGCAGGGACCCTGGCGGCAGGTTTGTGGGTGTGCCTGGCACGTGCGTGCATCTGCATTCACGCCCGTGTGTGGTGGGACGACCTCTCACCTTCAGGTCGGTGGGGAACTCTTCCCTCTTCACCAGGCCCGTGGCCGCTGCGATGTTCCCGGCCCCAGAGAACACGGCTCCTCCCAGGTGTGACGCCTGCTCCTTGGTTTTCTCAGCCACTGGAGCAGGGAGAGGGTCAGGGAAGGCATCGGGAGCCAGTGTGAAGGAGGCATAGGTGCCCCCACCCCTGCAGTGACCCAGGGCCTGCCTCTCCAGTGGAGCACCCCCTAAGCCTTGGGGGTCTTCCCCAAGTCTTTCACCACCTCACACCCACCCTCCAAAACCAGCCAGGTCTCAGCCTGGGGGACGGAAAGGGGCTGTGCCAGGGCAGGGCTGGTACCTGAGGCCACTCCTTGCACCACCCCCTCTCGGGTCTTGCTTCCTGTGGGGAGACGAGGAACACATGTAAGGGTTTGGAACGGAGGGACCACAGGTCTGGCAAGCACAGGGGTTATAAAATGTGCAAAGGGCCCCAGTGGGCAGCGGGCATCCTGGCCCCATCACTGCCTCCTCAGGCCTCAAAATCCCACAAGTGCTCCACCCGCACTGAGCCTCCCACACTTACTTCCTCAGGACTCCCAGCTCGGCCGCTGCCTGTCCCTCACCACCCATCTGCTGTGACGCCTGCACCCCGAGGGGCTGTCGCTGGAACGCCCGCACTGTGCACCACCAGTTCACTTAGTTCTCTGCCCAAGTGGGAGCAGGTGGGGGTGGGGCTGGGGGGCAAACAGGCCATGTATTTGGAAAGGCGCCCCTGGTGCATGACTGCCCACATCCCACCTGTGGCACCGCCATCTGACCACCAAGCCCTCGCTCCAGCTTCTTCTCCTAACGAGGGTGCCAAGTCCTCCTTCTGCCGGAGTGGAGAGTGTGTTAGGGGCCTGGAGGGCCTGTGGAGGGTGTGCAGAGGGGAGCCGATACCCACAGCATTGGCTGGGCTGGCCCGGGACGGGATCGACTTGCTCACAGCACAGTGTGGGGCTGCTGGGAAAGACCAGGGGGCTGATCTGAGGGGAAAGGTGGGGAGCCCTCAAGGGAGAGGAGAATCTCCTTCCTGAGGATTTGGCAAGTCAGACAACAGCTGATAGACCCAGAAATGGGTGTGTGGGCGGGCGACTCTCCTGGGAGGAGGCGGAGGAGAGGCCTGGTGTGGGGAGACATGATTCTCACATCTGAGGCCAGTGAAACCCAGGGTTGGGGGACGTCTGTCTGTGTATCCATCCCTTCCTCCCACAAACGTTTGTGGGCACCTGCTCTGTGCTAGGCTCTAGGCCAATCACTCACTGTCGGATGCGGGTAAGAGAAGAGCAGATTCAGCACTTAGGGCCTTAAGTAGTGGGGAGGGGACCTCCAGCCTCTGGGGGTATTGATAGGGGCGGGGGCGTTGCCTGGGCTGTGGCAGATGGGGAACAGGTGGGTATGCAGAAAGGAGACTGGAGAGGGTACTCTGGGCACCCGGAGCCTCAGGCAGGGCGCAGAGGGGCACGCAGAGGGTCACACAGAGGGGCCTCCACAAAGCACATTGAGGCTGGGAACACAGGCGGAGGCAGGACCACACCAGGGGACAGGGAGCTGAGGCTTAACAGGGTGGGAAATGGGGGCTATTGGGGCTCCTGGGCAGGAGGAGGAGGCAGAAGGGAGGCCAGAGTGGGGTCCAGCCTTCTCCCTGACTCTGTCACCTTTGTCCTAGCTCGAGCCACCCTTGTCTGGTGGCCACACTGCCTCCCAGGGGGCCTCCCTGAACTTTGTTCTGTCCCCAGAGGTCTGAGGGACCTCTCCAGACTTTCCAGTCTCTCCTGACCATTACACTGCTTTGCTCTGGCCTACCAGGGCCCATCGGAACCCGCTCTGCCCACCTATCCACCCTTTCTTTGCTCTTCAGCCTCCCCCACTCCTTCTGCCTACTTATTCTCTGAGCTCAACGTGATGTCTCCCTCATCAACCACCCCACCAAAGTGGCCCCTGTCCCAGCCTCTGGATGTCAAACCCCACTATTGGAATGGTCTGTGTCACCACCCACTATTACCTCCCCAGGAGCCATATAGTGCCTGACACATAGTAGGTGGTCAATAAATACTTTTCAAATGACCCCAAAGCCAAATGCAGCCCTCCTTGGTCGGCATAGGGGACAATGGCAAAGACCACAGAACAGACTTCATAAAATGCCATCTCTGGGCCTGGCCTCTCTTTATGCAAATGACCCTGCATGTTCCCTCTCCTTTCATGTTTAGGGTGACTTAACCACTGTCCTTCATCCTGATGCCAGCTGGCAGCTGCAAGGAGGGAGACCCAGAGGGGGGGTGGCAGTGGTGGAACACAGGCACTGGGAGGCACTGGGAGACAGAGAGCCCCCCAAATGCAGGAGAGAGGGCAGCCAGGGGAGGGGTGGGGCTTTGGACTCCAGAAGCTTGGCCTAAACTCCAGCTTCAGGTGCCTCAGCTGTGTGACCTTGAGCAAGACAGGCAAGCCTCTGAGATCGCCAGCCCTGGTCTGTGGAATGGGCAGGGAGCGCCGAGTGAGGTAATGGGTGTGATGGCATTTCACACAGCACTTGGCAGAGAGCAAGGGCTCAACACCGGTTAACTATTACTGCGGGGGAGAAAAGGTAGACTGCCCACTTTGATCGTTTCCTCAGTCCCTGGCCTTTCAGCTGATTACTACCCTCGCCAGCCCTGCCCCCCATTCCCCCTCCTGTCGGCTGTGTCCCCGGTGACCCCTGCGCGTCCTCCCCACCTGCTGACTCACTCTCCTGCCCAGACCCCTGAGTACCCCGGCCCCACTCCCCAGCAGTTGACACCGGAACCCATCTGCCTGGAAGCCCCGCCCCTCGCCCACCGACGTAGAGGACGCCCTCCTTGGTCTTCTCCGCCGCCTCCGTGACCCCCTGCTTGGTTTTCTCCGCGGCGGCCACGACGCCCTCCTTGGCCATGGACAGGCCCTTCATGAACACGTCCATCCTGGCGGCCTAGGGAGGGCGAACACACGGGCACGGTGCGCTGGCCCTGCACCCTCACCCCAGTGCTTCCCGAGGGACGCGGCGTGGGGGCTCCCCTCCCTCCTGAGACCGTGGCGCCCTTCTGGCCCGGAGCCCCCTCCCACCTTTCCTGGTCCCCAGGGGAGGCCACAGGGCCGCGGCGAGTCCCGGCGTCCTTGAAACCAGGGGACACGGGAGGGGCCACCCCCGAGGGACCCCGCAACCTGCAGCCCCACGGAACTCGAGTGCTGGACTCAGCGCGAAGCCCAGAGCCTAACTGTACACACACGGCAGTGCCACACGGCCATGCACACAAACATACTCCGTGGACTCGCTCACGTGCACACACAGGACACGCAGAGGTTCAAGTGCGCACTGACACTCCGACACACATGGGCACGCGCGCGCGGACGCACATCCACACGGCTACCCAGGCAGCTGCGGACACAGAGCAGCAGACACACGTACCCCGGGGCGCACAATGACACGCATCCACCGGCGCCCTCTCTCAGTTCTCCAGCTCCTTCTCCATCTCACCCAGTCCCCTCTCCATCCCCAGTCCTTTCCGGGTCTCGGCTCCCGAAGCGCGGCCGCCTCACCTGGATGCAGGGCCCGAGCTGGGGACGGAGCGCAGGCTGCGGTGGGAAGACGCAGGAGCTCCGCTAGGCCGGGCTGGGGTGGGCTCCGGGCTGGTGGGGTGATCGGGTCGTGGTCAGGCGCTTAGGCCGGTCTGCAGCAGGCAGGGCGCGGACCCTGAGCCCGGCGCAGCAGTGCTCCGGCCTCGGGTGCGTCGCCTTTTACCGCTCGCGCCTAGAGCCCTGCTCCCTTGTGCGCTGGGGCTCCGGCTCCCGCTTCGGCGCTGCGGCAGCTCTGAGCTCAGCGCTGCCCCCGGCGGCCGCGCCGCCCCCTCGGCCTGACTGACAAGGAGGCGGGGAGGGTGACATCTCCGCAGAGCCTGCCAGCCTCCAGGGCCTGGGACACGCCGCTGGGGACACTGGGGTGTCAGACTCACAACCTGCCCCTAAGAGCACATATTGAGGGGTAGACAATGCAGTGAGCTAAGGGTAGGGAAGAAATGAACTCATTCGGAGTTCAGATATGTTGAAATCTGCGGGACCTTGGGCTACTCAGTTCTCCTTTCTGAAGGTTTCCTCTTCTGTAAAATACAGATGGTTCGCTGAATGAACGTTTGTTGAGTGGACGGGTGCCAGGCCGAGACAATGGAAAGAGAAAAACAAGGTTCCTGCTCTGGAGGAGCTTATAATGGTGTGTGTGAGTGTGTGTGTGTGTGTGTGTGTGTGTAGAGATGGGACACAAGATGGAACATTTAAACCAGACAAGTTATTTCAACTTGTGAGAAGTGTTATGAAGATGATGAAATGGGGATGTACCGGAGTGACGAGAGGAGGGGTGCTTGAGACAGAGAGGTCAGAGAAGGCACCAAGGTAAGATGGGTGAAGGCAGAATCCACAGAGAGGGAAGGGCAGGTGCAAAGGCCCTGAGGCAGGACGGTACTTCAGAGCAGATAAAGGGCTGTGCAGCTGGAGAGCCAGTAGGGAGGGAGGAGGAGGAGTTGGGCGAGACCAGTTTTTTGTATGGTTATGGTGGGGTGGTCAAGACAGTCATGAAATCCCAGGCACACATAGGCCCTGAGTACTCTGATGGAGTTATGCCCGAGAAGCTGGGGTCCCAGAAGGGGTCTCTGACCACTGACAGCAGTCAGTGACGGCTCTACAAAGGAGGGGACAACTCATCTGGGCCTCGTGGGGAAGGTAAGATTTCATCTGACAGACCAGCGAGGAAGAGAGTGTTAGTATGTGGGTACAGCCTGGGCAGGGGCACTATGGCTGGAAACGCAGGGTGTGTGAGTGACAGGTGATAAGGGGAGCAGCCAGCAGCCAGAGTGTGCAGGGCCTAGGAAAAAATGTTCACAGGCTGCTGGTGGAGCTGCAAATTGGCACATGATTTTTGGAAGGCAATTTGGCAATGTTTACCGAAGACAGAAATCCTGCTGCTTTCGAGCCAGCAGTTCCTGCTTCCAGCAACTTATCCCTCGGATCTCTGCTTGCACAAGTGCATGAAGACATCTGTGCAAGGGTGTTCACTGAAGCATGCTTTCTGGTAGCAAAATAACTGGAAAGAACCTAAACATCCCTCTGTAAAGGATCGGCTAATTAATTGTGGTACATCCACTTGGTGAAATGCTGTGCTGCCAGAAAGGATTAGCCAGACCTGCATGTACTGACATGGGTGCCAAGCTGGAAGGCATGGGACAAGCCAGTTTTGAGTCACAGAACATTATACACGAGAGGTCGGCCCAGAAAGTGTCCAGCCAAGTCCTGTGAAAAATAGACACGTTTATTGAAGAGATACGAGACACAAGAAACATTGTACATAGGACAGTGACACCTCAGTCCCCTTCAAAGTAGGAACCTTGGAACCTCACACAGTTCTCCCAGTCACCATCAGCTGCCCCATTGTATTTTCCGGAATCTTCCCAACAGTCTGAAATCTCTTCCCTTTCAAAGGTAATTTTACTTTTGGGAAAATCCAGAGGTCTCAGGGTGCCAAATCTGGGCTGTGGGGGAGCTGAGTCACCTGGGTGATTTGATGTTTTGCTAAAAAACTCTGCACGAGACGTGATGCGTGAGTGGGCACCTTGTGGTGTTGAAGCTGCCAATCACCAATTGCCCATAGCTGCAGCCTTCTGAATATTCTGCAGAGGAATGTTCAAGCTTAGTGCAAAATCTGATGCAGATTCATTGCTTTACTTGCTCAGTCATTTTGAATGCCACAGCCACACAGTACACATGCTCACTCAACCGCATCTATTGCCTCCACTGCCTACTACAGTGAAGTCATCATTGCTCACACATGTGCATTCCAGTCCACTCTCCTTGGCTGCTAGGTTACACTGATATCCTGCAAACGATTCTCATTATATTAACAATGGATGGACTTTTTCCAGACATTGTGTATGTGTGTGTACAATACACATATACACATATACACATATACACATAAATATGTATATAGAAATCAGTATATACAGGCATGAGAAAAGTAGGTTTGCAGTTGTGAGTACATGAAGCACAGTTTATTCTTATTCTATTATTTGTTGATTACTGTATTTATTTGTATTACAACCACAAACCTAGTTTTTCCCACCCCTGTATATACTGATCACATGCCTATTACATAGACACCTTACATGCAAATATGCTCAGACTCACTTGTACCTGGATATGTAGAGGACACATCTGCAAGGACTTCCAATAAAACCATGGACAACAGTTGCTCCTTCTCTCCCTGACTGAGAGGACTCAGAGAGAGAAGCTTTTATATTACATCATCTTTGATTATTTTACCCTGATTCGTATTTTACTTGTACAATTTTGAAAGGTACCACAGGGAGAAGATGGCAGCATAGGTAGAAGGTACACTTTGCCTCCTCACACAACCAAAAGAAGGACCACAACAAATTTAAAAACAAAAAATAACCAGAACTGGCAGGAAATCGAACTATTAAGTCCTTGTCTGACAACCAAGGAGTTAAAGAAGAAACCTTCATCCAGACCGGTAGGAGGGGCAGAGACCAGCAGTTGGGGTGGAGAAGACTCCTGGCAGCTGGAGAACTGGGGCGGGCAAGGCAGCTGGTGGACCAGGTGGCCCCGCATTTGTGTGAAGATAAACTGGGAGGAACAACTGGGGAGTGAGACAGACTGCACAAAGCAGGGTTCTAGTGCAGGGAAATAAAGCCTCAATACCTCTGGCAGTAAAAATCTGTGGGGGTTGCAGTGATGGGAGAAACTCCCAGCCTCGCAGGAGAGCTCATTGGAGAGACCCACAGGGTCCTAGAACATACACAAACCCACCCACTGAGAATCAGCACCAGAAGGGCCCAATTTGCTTGTGGGTAGGGGGGAAGTGACTGAAAGCCAGTGGAGAGCTGAGCAAGTGGCCTTGTTCCCTCTCAGACCCTCCCCCACATATAGTGCCACAACACAGCAAGGTGGGTTGCCCTGCCCTGGAGAACACCTAAGGCTGTGTCCCTTACTATGTAAAAGGCACATGGAGACAAAAAAATTGGCTCAATAAAAGAACAGACCAAAACTCCAAAAATAGAAGTAAATGATGAAGAGATGCCCAATGTATCAGATGCAGAGTTCAAAACACTGATCAGGATGCTCACAGGAATGGATGAGTATGGTCAAAAAATAAGAGGAAGAAGTAAAGGCTATGCAATGTGAAATGAAGGAAAATGTACAGGGAACCAACTGAGTCCCAGGAAAGAAACTGGGACTCAGATCAATGGTTTGAAGCAGAAGGAAGAAATAAACATTCAACCAGAACAGAATGACAAAACAAGAATTAAAAAAAAAAATGAGGAGAGGGTTAGGAACCTCCAGGACAACTTTAAATGTTCCAACATCCAAATTATAGGGATGCCAGAAGGAGAAGAGGAAGAGTGAGAAACTGAAAACTTATTTGAAAACATAATGAAGGAGAACTTCCCCAATCTGGCAAAGGAAATAGTCTTCCAGGAAGTCTGGGAAGCTCAGAGTTCCAAAGAAGCTGGATCCAAGGAGGAACATACCAAGGCACATCATAATTACATTAGCCAAGATTAAAGAGAAGGAAAGAATCTTAAAAGCAGCAAGAGAAAAGGAGACAGTTACCTACAGAGGAGTTCCCATAAGATTGTCAGCTGATTTCTCAAAAGAAATCTTATAGGCAAGAAGGGGCTGGAAGGAAGTATTCCAAGTCATGAAAGGCAAGGACCTACACCCGAGATTACTCTACCCAGCAAATCTTTCATTTAGAATGGGAGGGCAGATCAAGTGCATCCCAGATAAGGTCAAGTTACAGAAATTCATCATCACCAAGCCCTCATTATATGAAATGTTAAAGGGACTTATCTAAGCAAAAGAAGATGATAAAAAATATGGACATTAAAATGACAACAAACTCACAACTATCAACAACTGAACCTGAAAACAAAACAGAAACAAAACAATCTAAGCAAAGAACTAGAACGGACAGAATCACAAAAAGGGAGATCACATGGAGGGTTATCAGTGAGGAAGGGGAGGGGGAGAATGGGGAAAAAGATACAGGGAATAAGTATAAATGGTAGGTTCAAAATAGACAGGGGGAGGTTAAGAATAGTATGGGAAATGGAGAAGCTAAAGAACTCATATGTAGGACTCATGAACGTGAACTAAAGGAGTGTGGGGGGAATGCTGGTGGGAGGGGGATGAAGGGTGGAGGGGAACAAAGGGGAGAGAAAAATGGGACAAATATAATGGTATAATTAATAAAATATATTAAAAATAAATAAATAAATAAATAAGCTAGCACAGGGAATACCTACCATTATTGTTGGCCTCTTAGCACTGGAATTGCCTCCTTCCTATGTTTGGGGCATGCCTCACCCCAGGAGGCAGAGCCTACCCCCTCCTCTAGGAGCTCCCAGGGCGTTCCCAGCCCTCTTTGGAGTCAGGACTGTGGCCTTAGCCCCAGACAGCCCAGCCCCAGGCTCAGAACCTGAAGCCAGTGTCAAAGCAATGTCAGCTCCTGCCAGGGACCAGATACAGCAGTGACACTGCTCCTGGGAGCATCCAGCAGGACAGGACAAGCTGCACTGTCTGTGCCCAGCTAAGCACAGGAGAGTCCTCCCAGCCCTGTTTGGCCATGTGACTTGGGGCATCCTACAGGCCATGTGGCCTCTGGGGAGAGCACTCTGGCTTCCCAGAGAGTTTCTGAGCTGTGCAGTACTGGTTACTAAACTAATCTGCTTAAATTGGCTAGAAGTGACTTCTGTGACTCATGACTAAAACCCCCGAAAGTCGGAGTGGGCCACGAGGAAGGACCAGCAGGAGGGAGGAGAAGAGGAAGAGAGGAAGAAGACCAGATGAAGGGTGTCAGGTGCTTCCTGTTATAGGAACTGAGAAGCCCCTGCCAAGCTTTGTGGCCCCAGAGAGACCTACATGAGATCTGCATTTTATGGGGCGAAGGGGAGTGGTTTGGAGGGGGCGTAGCTGGAGGCAGCAATATCAGTGAGGCGGCTTTGGCAGAATCTACAGGAGGGAAGACAGAGCCATGGGGTTGGGGGCGGGGGAGGGGGCACAGTGGGATTCGGTTTGTCCTCAGGTGCTGGGGAAGAGGGAGAGGGCAGTGTATGAAGATTCCCAGATTCCCGGCTTAGACATCAGGGCGAATAATACTGCCGCAAAATGAAACAATGGTGCGGGGTCGGGGCATGGTCAGCTTGCGCGGGGCCTGCCGGACGTGCGGGCCCTGGCGCACAAGCGGGAGACACCAGGCTCTACAACGGGCAGCAGGATTGGGGTGGGGCACCTTGATTTGCAGTTTGCCGATACCCATGGTGTAAATTCTCCCACTATGGTTCATTTTGAGCTGTCAGTGTTGATGTCACTGACCAGAGAATTGGGAAGAGATATGCTGTATTGTCGCCATACACATAAGATGAGTAAAAAGTACTTGTAAGAGTATAGAGAATGGTCAAGTAGTTAGAAAGTTATGTTTCGTGTTTATTATACTTGTTTTTAACACAATTTATATCATAATTTTATATTACTTAATTGTTTCAATGGCTTTTATAAATGGCTCATAAAATTTCTGAAACTTTAACCACTGTTCTCATGAGCTGGTCCAAACCTGCCCAGTATACCATTGGATTTGCGGTCATGAGTGGGGAGGTGGGGGCTAGAGCCGAGGGAGGCCACTGGCCAGGGGCACGTGGAGAGTGAAAGGAAGAGAGAGTTCGGAACTTAAATCTCAAGTTCAGAATCCTGGGGCGCTTCCACCTCCAGGGGCAGAGGAGCCTGGCGAAGAGCCTGAGAGGGAGCCATCTAGAGAGGAGGGGCGCTGGAGAGTGGCGGCCGGGAAACCAAGGGCATTGAGGACAACTGGATGAACGCTATGGAGAGGCTGAAGCCAGGAGTCCTGAGGCCCTGGGGCTGGCAGCAAGCGGGCTGCTAGGGAGTCGCATGGTAGGGGATAGGGCCTGAGAGCCCAGGAGGGAAGAAACATCGGGGAAAATTAGCCAGGAGAAAGTGACATTTGAGCTGGGTGTTGAAAGAGGAGAAGTTTCTTACAAGTGGTGATAAGCATTCCTGGCAGAGGATCCGGCAGGTGGGAAAGTCCAGAGCAGAGAGGGCACAGAAAAAATCTTACATTCTCAATCGGGTGAGAAGTTCATACAGAAGCTTAGGCAAAGCAGGTGTTTTTATTCTTTCACTTCAAGAAACCTAGCGGGCCCTGGCTAAGTAGCTCAGTTGGTGAGAGCACTATCCCGGTACACCAAGGTTGTGGGTTTGATCCCCAGTCAGAGCACTTACAAGAATCACCCAATGAATACGTAAATAAGTGGAGCTACAAATTGATGTTTCTCTCTCTCTCTTTAAAAAAAATCAATAAAGAAGAAAAAAATCACCTAAAAAAAGGAGGCAGTCCATCGTTTGTGTGATGATGCCTATCTTCCTGTTCCATCATTCTTAGTATGTGGCTTTCACTTTCAAGGCTACTTCATGGTCCAAAATGGCTGCCACGGCTCCAGCCATCAAGTCTACACAGAAAACAGGAAGAGGGGAAGTAGAGCAAAAAGAGCACCTTCCAGTTTTCTATCTCTTTCAGCAGGAGTTACCCCAGAAGCCAGCCCAACAACTTCTGCTTCTCTCTCATCAGCTGCTTGCTCTCTGGCTATTCCCGGGCCCAGCAAGGCTCAGAAATGGGGCATCCAACGGGGCACATGGCTTCCCAGAACCAGAGAACAAGAAGGTTGCCACCAACTGTTTTTTTATTTTGAAAAATGTCAAACCTAGAGAAAAGTTGCAGGCATAGTACAATGGACAAAGCCTCCAGATAAGCTGTTCTATGAGCACCTTGACTAACTACCCAAATGTCCTTCCCCTGGGTCCACCAGGCATTAGGCATTTGCTGCCACAGGCATTTGCTGCACTTCTCTTGCTCTCTCTCCATGTGCTTTCCTCAGAGAAGAGGGCAGGTCCCTGGGCTGCCACCTGCACAGCGGATCCTCCACCCCGCACCGCACTGCCAGTCCCCCTTGGGGCACAGGACAGCACTGCTCAGGCCCGTCTCTTTCTGTCTAGGCCGCAAACCTGTGAGTTCCGGGGGGCAAGGGTGGGGGCTCTTCTTGTTTCTGACCTCTCTGTCCCTGGAAAATGGACCTCTCCATTCCTCCCTTCTCTCTCTCCTCCTTAAGACTGTACTAAGGAGAATGGCTACTGATGCTTCTGGGCGGGGGAGACGTGGGAGCATTTGGGGGAGTGGGTGGGAGAGGAGCCCAGTGGAAGCAGCTGGAGCAGAGGGCATTGTCTCAGGAGGATCCTGGGACCCCGGCCCTCCTGGCCCTGCGAAATCCCAGATGTGCCTTTTGGAGCTCTGTGTGGTGCCTGACGGTGCGACAGAACATTTCCCGACATTCCTGCCGCTCTGGGAGGAAGACAGGCAGGCGAGGTGAGGGTCTGGGAGCAGAGAGAGGAATGGGTGACATTTAGTGACCGCCTACTGTGTGCCAGGCACTACATCCATGATATCATCAAGCCCTAAAAACAATTCTTTATTTTATTTCTTAAAAAGATTTTATTTACAGATTTTTAGAGAGAGGGGAAGGGAGGGAGAAAGAGAGGGAGAGAGACATCAGTGTGTGGTTGCCTCTTGTGCTCCGGCCACTGGAGACTTGGCCCACAACCCAGGCATGTGCCCTGACTGGGAATCCAACCAGTGACCCCTTGGTTCGCAGGCTGGCTCTCAATTCACTGAGCCACACCAGCCAGGGGGAAAAAACCCAATTCTTTAAAGCAGGCATTTTCATTCTCACTTTGCAGATGATAGAACGGACACCCAGAGAGGAGAAGTCCCCGGTAATGGATCACTGACGTCCATTCTCAACCAGTTTCTCTCGAGTGCCAGGCTCTGTTCCATGTACCAGAGATTCAGCAGGAAACAGGACCCATGAAGTGCTTGCTCTTTAGAACCAACGTGCCAGTAGGAAACATCAGGCAATCAATCAATGAACTAGTCACCAGAGAAGATGCTTTCGAATCTAAAGTTTAGATGGCGTTGTTTCTGTTGAGATCAGCGATGTTTGTCTTGCTAAATCTGATTGTCCACTCTCCCTCCTCACTCTGACCTCGACCTCCGAGTACTTGCTATGAGCCGGGTCCTGTTCTGGGCGTTGGAGAACACGGCCGTGAGTGAAGAAAAGAAGGAAGATGATAAGTAAAGCGAATAAGTAAAACCTATGGTGCTGGAATGGGGCTGAGGGGCTGGACAGCTCGCTGCAGGGGCAGGGAAGGTCCCACGTGAGCAGGGAATGGAGGAAGCCGCCTGTGAGCGTTGCTACGGCAGGAGCGGGCCAGGCTCGTGGGGAGGTGGCTAGCGCTGCTAGCGCTGCGGGAGCAGAGCGAGCGGTAGAGGAGGGCAGGGAGCTGATGGGCCCTGCAGACCCGCGCTTGGAGCAGAGCAGCCTGGGCTCCAACTCGCACAGTTAACAACTGCTGCGCGGGGAGCACTTGGTTCGCAGACTGCCGAGGGTGGGAGCTGGGGGAGGGGATCCGGGGCGGCAGCGCAGTAACCCTGGCAGGACGACCGTCGCCGCGGCTGGGGTGCTGGGAAGGAAACGGAGAGAAGTGGTCGGGCCTGGATCTGTTAACGAAGGTAGAGCTGAAGACAGGATGTGCCGATGGGTTAGATGTGCTCAGGAGTCCAGGACGATGCCAGAACTTTTGGCTGAGCTGTTGGAAGAATGGAGATTGTGGGAGGGGCAGGGCGGGGGCGGGGCGGGGGCGGGGCCAGGAAGGTCCGGACTTCGGTGATGGTGCAATAAGCCTGAGGTCAGGCTCCGCCCTATGCCTGTGTAGAGCTGAGGGGACAGCTGGATGTGTTTTTCTGGACTTCAGGTTGGAGCCTAGGGTTTACTGTGAATGTGACACTTAATCTGCAGGACTGGATGAGGTCACGGAACAGCAAAGGTTAGCATAGAGGAGAAGAGAACCGAGGGCTTAGTCCAGGGGCTTTCCAGAGCAAAGAGGAGGAACCATTCATTTTGTTCACCTCCGTGTTCCCCAGTGCCTGCAAGAGCGCCTGTACAAAGTGACTGCTAGGTCGGTCTTCGTTGATGAATAGCTGAATGAATAAGTGAATGGATGGCATTAAGTGCTTAGAAGAAAATAAGCCCTGGCTGTTGTGGCTCAGTGGATTGAGCACTGGCTTGTGAACCACTGGGTCACCAGTTCAATTCCCAGTCAGGGCACTTGCCTGGGTTGCAGGCCAGATCCCTGATGGGGGGCTCGTGAGAGCCAACCACAAAGTTTCTCTCTCTCTTTCCCCCTCCCTTCCCCTTTCTCTAAAAATAAGTAAATAAAAGTCTTTTTTTTAAAGAAGAAAATAAAACAGGGCAGTGAGTTGGAGAGTGCAAGAGTGCAGTCAGCTTCAGGCAGGGCGGCCGGGGAGGACCTTTTAAAGAAGGTGACCTTTGAGCTGAGCCCCGGAGGACGAGAGGACACAGGGAGGTGCCGAGGCCCCGAGGTGGAATAGTCTGGCCTGCGGGAGACTAGTGCAGCAGGGGCGCTGCCAGGAGGCTGAGTTCCCCAGGGACGTGCGGGCCTGGACTTTGGATCACATCCTGGAGATCCTGGAGCACTTTGAACAGAGGAGTTAAGTGATCAGGAGTATTATTTTAGATGATTTCTCTGAGGCACGTGGACAACATCCTGTAGGGAGGCGGGAGTGGACGCTCGGAAAGTGCTGGGAGAGACCTGGGTGGTGACCCAGGCTGGGGAGGGAAGGCAGGGCTCACCTGGCGTGGAGGCAGTGCCCAGGAGGGAGGGGAGTGGAAGAGTCCAGATATTTTAGGGACAGAAAAGCAGGGCTGGGAGCTCCTGCTTTTTCACCTCTACGGTGATGTCCCCAGAGGCTGACCCAAAAGGGTCTTGGGTCGGGGCCAGGACTCTGGTAGGGCCAGAGTGTCTCCTCGGTCACCAGCTGGAAGATGTGGACGATGGTGGGCAGGTGTGCTGTGACTGGCAGGGTCGTTCCACACCAGGCTCTGGGCAGGACTCTAGGGCAGCCAAGACCATGCCTGGCACTTTGGGGGGGTCCTTTTGTCACCGGAAAGGGACAGGGCCTGGAGCAGGTCTGCCTTGGGCCCCTCTGTAGTGTGTGGGTTCCTTTGTGCATGAAAGATTTCACAACACAAGCCTGGGGTGATTTTTTTAAAAGTTTTATTTATTTTCAGAGAGAGAGGAAGGGAGGGAGAAAGAGGGAGAGACCATTGATTGGTTGCCTCTTGCCAGCCCCCAACCGGGGGAGACCTGGCCCATAACCTAGGAATGTGCCCTGGGTTGGGAATTGAACTGGAAACCTTTCGGTTCACAGGCCAGCACTCAACCCACTGAGCCACACCGGCCAGGGCCCAGGCGATTTTGAGAGCATGCTTATTAAATCATCAGGAGATTGCCTAGGCAGGGCTGCTTTGGCTCCTTAGGAAGGTCATATGAAAGAAGTGAGCCATGCGAGTTTGTGGGGACTCACTGAGAAGTCAGAGGAAGGGGGGCCTTGGAGACAGGTTCAGGGGCTCAGTCAGAGAGGAGCTGCTGCCGCCCACTGCTCCCCTGGGTGCAAGTCTTGCAAGGACCCTTAGAGTTCAGGAGAAAGTTCACACCCAAGAAAGAGAAGGCATGGGTGTGCACCAGAGAGAGAGCCTGCACTGGCATCCTTTGTTTTGAGGGATTTTCTCTCTCTTCAGCTGATGGAATCTAGACGAGGTCTCAGCAGAACATTCATCGTCTTTCCTGGTGTGTTCTTGGATATGCTGATGTATCTAAATGAGCACGTAGAGGGACCAGAGTCACTTTCTGCTCCGCTTCACTTCTGTCTTGGATTTGTTTGGTTCTTACTGGGTTTTTGTCATTTGTTCCCCCGACTTCACCCATGGATGGCACTAATAGGGCCTCTGTTCTCTATCTCCCCGACCAGGTGATTTAAGTGATTTGCCCTCTGGTTAGGGAAGAGAGGTAGGAACCTTTGCTCTCCAGTGGGTCAGGGGAGATGAGATCCTGGGGTTCACCAGCTGGCTGGGAACGCCTCTGATTGTTTGGCCCCGTTTGTCTAACCACCTGCCTCAGGTTCCCTTTCCCATTCATCGAACATTCTCCTAACTATACTCCCTCACTTTCTCCCTTTTCTTTCATCCAATCTAGATTCACAGTCTCTCCCCAAGTCTGGCCTTCTTCCGGTGCCTCCTCTGTCCAAAATTCCTTGGCACTCCCCCCCTTGGGGGTGCGATGATGCTCCCATCGTTGAATATCAGCCCTGGGACTCAACAGTGGACAAGGTGCTGTGCCGGCCTGGGGCCCACGCCTTAAGAAACTAGCAGCTTCTACCCTGACTGGTGTGGCTCAGTGGCTTGGGTATCATCCCATAAACCTAAAGATAGCCGGTTCAATACCCTGTTGGGGCACATGCCTGAGTTGCAGCCTGGGTCTCTGGTTGGGGGTGCACAAAAGGCAATCAATGGGTGTTTCTCTCCCTCTCTTTCTCCCTCCCTTCCCCTCTCCCTAAAAATAAAATCTTAAAAAGAGAAAGAAACTAGCAGCTTCTGCTTCCTGTCTGTTTGGACTCTTGTTCTGGGAACCCGCCCACTGTGAGGAAGTGAGTCGGCCTCACAGAGAGGCCGCACAGAGCTGTCCCCACCGACACCCCCAGTGGAGGTTCCAGCCAAGAGCCCACATCAACTGCCCCACGGGGAGTGAGCCGACTTGCAGCCCCAGCCCCATAGTGCTCTGGAGCAGAGCCGAGCTGTCTCTGCTGAGCCCTCTTCAAATCCCAGACTTGTGAGCGAAAGAAATGGTTAGTGTTGCTTTAAGCCACTAAGTTTCGGTGGTTTGTTGTGCAGCCGTAGGTAGCCGGGACACCTTGCTGCACCGATCCAGAGTCTGTCCAGCACCAAACGCAGCAGAGGCTTCCTTTGAAATGCCTCGGAAATCTGCCACCTTCTCTCCCTCTTCCCACCACCTGGGCAACCACGTCAGCGTCCTGATCAATCTCCACCAGCACGCTCCTGCTGCCATGGAGGCTGTTCTCTACACGGCAACCCGGAGAGCCTGCTGGACAGCCCATGGGATTACCTGTCCAGCCCGCCTGTGCCTGCTTCAGCACTTGGTGCTCCCCACTGTCCTAGGAGCGAGACTTGCCCTCCTGTCTTTCCCGCTTTGGGCTTCCCCACATTGGTCCCCTTCTTCCAGCACCCATGCTGCTTTGCCGCTGTGCCCCTGAGATGCCCTCCCTCGCTGCCTAGTTTACTCCTGCTCATGCTTCAGCTGTCCGCTCAAACGTCACCGCTTCGGTGAGCTGCCTCTGCGCTACTGGTTCTCAGAATGGGGTCCCCGACCAGCACCCCCAGGGAACTTGCCGGAAATGCTAATTCTCAGGCCCAAGCCTGAGGAGCCAGGCGTTCTAGCCAGGGCCCTGTGGTCTGTTTAAGGAGCCTGGCAGGTGGCTCTGACCCAAGCACTTGAGAACTACGCAGAAGCTCCAGTTCAGATGGTGGGCTTGATGCTCTCCACCTGTGAATCCCTTTCCTTCGGGGGTCTGCGATCTCACGAGACGATCTGGCGTCTGGCTCCCTGGCTCCCTGGCAGACCAGGGCACAGGGGTCGCCTGGAGTTGGCTCCTCATCGCCTCCTGGCACACAGTCCCGTTCCTGGCACATACCTAGCACTTCGAGGAGGAGCATTAAATACGTATTGACTGCCTGCCTCCAGGTGGTCTTGAGCTTCCCTGGGTGTGGGGTAGGGGAGGGACTGCTCCCCTTTGAGATCTGGGTCCCTAAAAGTGGAGGGGGGAGGGAGAGAAACCTTAGGAAACTGGGGGAGGCACCAGCCCCCTGTGGAAAATGGTGCTGCTGTTCAGGAGGCTGGGAAACGGGTTCACACAGAACCACAGCTCCCTCCCCCCACCTTCCCTTCCCTTCCTTTCCCTTCCCTTCCCTTCTCTTCCCTTCCCTTCCCAGTTCTTCCCTCATCCTGGAGGTAACCCAGGTGATTTCTTTCTTTCTTTAAAAATTTTCATTTTTCATTTTTAGAGAGGAAGGTGGAGAGAGAGAGAGAGAGAGAGAGAGAGAAACATTGATTTGTTTTCCCTCTTGCTGGTGCACTCACTGGTTGATTCTTGTATGTGCCCTTACAGCGACTCAAACTCACAACCTTGATGTATCAGGACGATGCTCTAACCCCGGGGTGTCAGACTCATTTTCACTGGGGGCCACATCAGCCTCAAGGTTGCCTTCAAAGGGCCGAATGTAATTTTAGGGCTGTGTAAATGTAACTATTCCCTAACAGTTAAGGGAGATCTCAGCTCTGACGCTGGGTAGAGGGCGGAGGGCCGGATTCGGTCCACGTGCCTGTGTTGGCCGCCTGCGCTCTAAGCAGCTGAACTACCTAATGAGGACCATCCTCAGGCAATTTCTATTGATTTCTGAGTCAGGCCTTCTACGGGTTTTTTGTGTTTTATTTTGTTTTTTAAAGATTTTGTTTATTTTTAGAGGGGAAGGGAGGGAGAGAAACAGCAATGTGTGGTTGCCTCTCATGCATACTCTACTGGGACCCAGCCCGCAGCACAGGCATGTGCTCTGACTGGGATTCAAATCGGCAACCCCTTGCTTTGCAGGTTGGCACTCAATCCACAGAGCCACATCAGCCAGGGTGGCTTTTTGTGTTTTATATCATTTAATACAGCAAGGTTCTGAGTTGTGTCTCATTAACCTTCCCATTTTACAGATGGGGAAATAGACTCTGTGAGGTTCAGTAACTTGGCTAAAGTCAGGGCAGAAAGTACTCGAACACCGATTATGTGGCACTGCCCCTTGCCAGCCAAGCCCGGGGGGGTGGGGGATACTCGGAGAGGCCAGGAGTGCAGTGGGCCAGCGGGCCTCACGGAAGCCTGAGTGCTCTCCCAGAGGGCAGCCGCAGCGGCAGTGGGTGGAGGGCCTGTGGAGCCCAGTGTTGCCAGACCTTCCCAAACTTTCAAGAGAAACCAAAACCGTGAATTTTTAATCCAATCTCCCTGTTTCTGGAGGATTATTTCTACTAGTGTCTGGAAATGCAGACGCTTCCAGAGACCAGATAAGTGCTTGTGTGAGATGACATTGGTGGTCAAATTGAGGAGGCGAGTGGCAGCAGAGACAAACAAGGATGCACCTGCCCTGCCCTGGCCGCGCCAGCCACTGCTTCTGCCAGCTCTGGGACAGTCTGCTTTAAATTCAGCCCCTACAAACCCGGGGGGTGTGGGTGTGCAGTGTCATAAGGGCAGACCCCTAGTGTTGACCCTTACCCTCCTGTCTCAGAGCCCCCCTCCCACCCCTGGCCAGCATGATGTGGGCGGGGTTGAGTCTGCCTGGGCACACCTGTCCCCAACCCTGAGCCTGCATGTAGAAGGTGCTCACCAAAGGCTTGCTGACCCCTCTCCCTCTGAGCACCTCCATGCTGGCTACTCCCTTTGCCCAGACCTGGGCAGGTGGGGTGGGGTGTGGGCGGGGCACTGGTGGGTTAAAAGCCAGCAGCTGGGGGCTCTCAATTGTTCTGTCCCTTTCGAAGCCTAGGCTGCTGCAGCATGGCTACCGCCAGTCCTGTAAGTCCACCGCCCATGTCTCCTGCAGCAGGGAGGGGACTCCCTGGCCCCCACCTGCCCCAACTCCTTTCTTTGGTCAGACTGGAGAGGCCAGGGGTGAAGTCCTGAAGTGGGAGAAGGAGGAGAAAGAGGAAGAGGAAGAGGAGGCAGCACCAGCACCAGCAAAAGCGTCGATGAGAAAGAAGGCTCTGAACTCTCCCACCAGTCTGCAGTCCCTTAGGCGGAGGGCCCGGATCAGGGGCCCCATGGAAGTCAAGGAGGAGTTGCACCGTCTGCAGAACAGGTAGGGCAGCCCCTGCTCTGTGGCCTGGGACAGCCCCTTCATCTCTGGGCCCCAGTTCCTCACTGGGGAAGGCCAGAGCTGGCCTCAGACTTGGGTCTTGAGGTGTTGCCCCTCCCAGCCTCACCCTAACTGGGGTTCTAGGTTGAATGCCTCCGCTGCTCCTCCAGTACCCTGGCCCTTCAGGTTAACTGACTGCAGTTGCCTTAGGGGGGATGGTACCCCGAGTCCTGCCCCCAGTTTGTCCTTACAGGGGTGAGACTGCCCTGCCAGCCCAGCTGCTGCTGGGGTGGGCACAGGGGCTACTTCTTCTCGGCCACCCCTCCCCCCAGGTGGGCTCTGTGGTTCTTCAAGAATGACCGCGGCCGGGCCTGGCGTGACAACCTGCAGCAGATCACCAAGTTTGACACAGTGGAGGACTTCTGGGTGTGAGTGTCTACCCCTTGTGGCAGAGGCTGGGCCCAGGGGGCTATGAGCTCCAGACCATTCTCAGACCCCATTCCTCTGGAGGACTGCTTCCTACACAGCTTTCCCAGTGCTCTCTGGGGCCTGGCAGCCTTAGTGAGGGCTGGGGCTTGGGGGGTTCTGCAGTGTGCATTGTGGGGCGGGGACACAGGCCCCATGGAGCCTTCCTGGGACTTAGGGAGAAAGCCTGCGAAGTGGGAGACGCAAGGAGTTGACCCTGACTCTGCTACTTCACGCTTTGTGATCCTGGGCAAATTCCTTTCCCTGTCTGAGTTTGTCTCAACCACAAAGTGAGGATCAGGCTGCCTCAGAGTGTCCATGGGGTCCCTGGGGGGGGGGTCCCAAAAGGTGCTATGCAAACCCTAGGAGGGGCAAGAAGGCCTGAGGTTCCAGCTGGAGGGGGCATCAGAAAAAAAACTCATCCTGGAGAGGGGTTGTCTAAAAACCTGCCCCCTAGGCTTGGATGGTCAGGGAAGGTTCCTGGAATTTGCGGTTTTGGGTAAGTAATGATGGGATTCTGCCTGGACTTACCAGTGTGACCAAAGGCTGAAGGCCAGAAGGTGGGGGGAAAGCAGTGGGGGCTGGTAGGAAGTTGAGGGGACTGAGGCCAGTTGGAACCAGGCCCTAAAAAGCCTGGACTTGAGCTTGGGGTTGGGGACTCTCTCCAGGCTGTACAGTCACATCAAGCTGGCCAGTAAGCTCTCTGCAGGCTGTGACTACGCCCTATTCAAGGTAAGCTCTGCTCCCTGCCACCCCGGGCTCGGGGGCAGGTGGGGGTCTGATTCTCTCTGGTGTCTGCTGTGTTACTTCCTCATGGCAGGCTCGGGGTGGGGGGCTCAGGACAAGAGAAGGAGATGCTGCAGAGAAGCTTGGACAAAGCGTCAGGCACGAGTTGCACCTAGGACCACCGGAGAACCTGACAACTGGGGGGACAAAGAAGGAGCCCAGGTTTCTGGCCTGGGTCCTTAACTAGGAACAGGCATCAGAATTGCTCATGGACACTGCTCATTAAGGCCCAGACCAGCTCCAGGGGGTGCTGGCCCAGCAGATGTGTATGGGGGACCCCAACATCAGTGTCCTAGAGATTTCCCAGGTGAACTTGTGCCAGCCCAGCTTGGGATGTCTGGCATGGCCCACACTGGGATGGCCCACACTGGGATTGCCCAGGGGCTTCGCTAATTACCCCTATTTGAACCCTGGTCTTAAGGAATTCTGCTCTGTCACGTATGAAAGGCTGTAACAGGTGACAAATGTTGAGGCTGAATGGCTGATGGTGGCACCTGGCTGTACTGAGGGGATGGAGGCGAGAGAGAGCCTGGTCCATGGGGCCTCCTGAGGGGCAAGAGCAAGACCTGGGAGAAGGTGGCCGGGCCCCCACTTCCCTCTGAACAAAAGCAGTTGGTTTGCCATCTGGCCTTCCAGGACGGTATTGAGCCCACGTGGGAAGACGCCAGGAATAAGCGGGGGGGCCGCTGGCTGATCAGCCTCGCCAAGGAGCGGCGCCACATCGATCTGGACCGCCTGTGGCTGGAGACCGTGAGTGGAGGGGCTGAGCAGGAGGGTCCTATGAAGGAAGGGGCAGGGCTGGTATGGGACTAATGGTGGCAGTGGTCTTGAGGGTGGCGGGTGGTGGGTGCAGTCCTTGGGCTGCAGCTGGAAGTCTCATCGACTCCCCTTTTGGCCCCAGCTGTTGTGTCTCATTGGGGAGAGCTTTGAGGAGTTCGGCCAGGAGGTGTGTGGGGCTGTCGTCAACATCCGGTCCAAGAAAGACAAGATTTCGGTGTGGACTCAAGAGGCAGAGAACCAGAAGGCTGTGCTCCACATTGGGTGAGGGCAGCCCCGGCAGGGGGTGGGGCCGGGGATCTTCTGGGGGAGAAGGTGAAATGGGGGTGGTTTGGTCTGCAAGGGAGACCTCTGGAACTCTTCTTGCAGCCTCTCCCTTTTGCCTTACCCATGTGTATAAAGGCTTTGGGGTCTAGATTTCAAAATATTTCTAGCAGAACTTTTTTTTTCTTTTTGCATTAGTCCTATTTTGGGTTTCCACATGGCTCAAGCACCTCGTGGGAGCACCTGGGGCTGGAACCAGGGTAGGGGCTCTGGGCAGAGGACCCAAGGTCTGAGGTTATCTCCAGGACCCACTGCTGCCTGCCTGTCTCATTTCCTCACCTGCTCACCCCTCAGGCGTGTCTACAAAGAGCGTCTGGGACTCTCGACAAAGACCATCATTGGGTACCAGACCCATGCAGACACAGCTACCAAGAGCAACACTGTGGCCAAGAACAAGCCCCTGGCCAAGAACAAGACCCCGGCTGAGAGCAACACCCTGGCCGAGGACAAGTTTGTGGTGCAAGAGGGCCTGGGCTCCGCTCCCCATTCGGCACCCCTGAGCCCCTGACCACTGCGTGCGTAGGTGTCCCAGGCGGGCCTGGGGGTGAGGGCCAAGAGCCTGCTCTGAGCCCAGTCTGGAGTGAACACGAATGTTCTTTAACATGAGTTGGGGCCCAGGCCTAGGCACCATTCTGTTGGGGCTGGGGTGTGCTCACACATGTGTGTGTGTGTGTATGTGTGTGGGGGGGATGCAGGCTGAGGACTCAGGGCAGCGGAAAGGTGGAGGGAACCCCTGGGTTTCCTTGTTCACCCAGGGGTGGGTGGGGTGGGTCACTGGGTGAAGGAGGGTTCAATGACAAACAGGTAGAAAGATGACAGGGGCAAAGCCTATGATCCCGTACTTACTCTGTGCCTACCTGGGACGTGGGAAGGGGGCTAGCTCAGGAGCCTGAGGGTTAAACCCTCTATTCTAGGGGAAGGGGGCTCAAGGCCACTGCCACTCTGAGAGCTGGAGTTCAGGGACAGGAGCAGGGGCCTCTCCTCTTGGTGATCACTCTGCTGAAAAACCTTTGTGGATTGCCTCTTGGACCCTACCTTCCTAGAGTAGAGCTGTGCCCCTCTCCCCACCCCCAAATCCAGAGGCTGGAGGCTTAGAGGCAGAACAACATCATCTCACAGAGCAGGGATATGAGGGCAGCTGAGGAGGGAGACAGCACCTGTGGTCTCTCCTCTCAGCTGTGGCCGGGACTGTCGGGGCTTCCTGGCCTCAGGGCGGGGCTTAAGGGCTTAAGTGGAGGTCAGTGGATGAGGCCCTACCCAGGAGGGTAGAAAGCAGTGGGGCCTCAACTCGGTCCTGCTAGACGCAGATTAACTTGATGAAACTCGAACAAGACACTTACTCTTTCTGTTCTAAATAAATACTCTTTTGAACAAAACTGGAATGATTTTTAAGGAGGGCTCTAACATTGAGTATGATTCATTTCCTTCAGAAACTGGATCTGGCCCAGTCCTCCCTGGGAGGGGCTCGTGCGTGAGTCCCAGGTACCCAGGAGCCCAATCAGGCCCAAGCTGGGATGGGGAAGAGTGATAAGACTGGGGGGCTCCCAGCGCCAAAAGGGTTTGAGCCAAGGGGCGGGGTGTATGCCCTTAGAAAAACTGAAGGGGTAGGGAGCAACTGGCGCGGCATTCACAAGACCCAGGAGTCGCCCAGCCCGAGTCTGCGCCAGTACAGGAAGGGCTGAATTTCTGGTGAGTGAGCCGCTGTAATAAAACGTCTGCATGTGTGTTAAGAACGCTAGTGAATCACCATTCCCATCTGCTCGCCGGTGCAGTAACTACTCTCCAGAGATCAGCTCCCACAGCAAGGGCGGGGCTTGGGGGTGCCAGGGCGCAGGTACTGAGCCTCGCAGGGTAGGGGGAACTGGGGAGTCCTTCATGCCCGCGGCTTGCGCTGCTGTTAGAGAGTGCCGCAGCTCGGACGGTAGGACGCCGCCGCACTCTCTGCGGAGGCCGGCCTACAAGTGTGGCGAGGCTGGGGGCGGGGCCATGCTCAGGGGTGGGGCTCGGCTCAGGGGTTCAGAGGCCTGAGAGTCGGGCTGGGGGGCGGAGCCCGGGGCGGGGGCAGAGGCAGAGCCAGGCCTAGGGGCGGAGGTGCTCCAAGGGTACCCAGCGGGCTCAGAGTGGGGCAGCCCTGGAGTTGGGGCAGTCCTTGAGTCGGGGCGGTGCCTGCGGGGCGGGCGGGGCCCGACGGGTCTTGTGTGGCCTTGGCCATGAAGCCGCAGCCGCCGGGCTAGGCCCCGGGCGGCTCTAGCCCAGGGCGGCTCTAGCCCAGGGCTGCCCGCGGAGGGCTGGGCCCAGCCTCAGCTCTGGGTACCCAGCCGGTGGGTGGCTGCTCACCATGCCCGGCAAGCACCAGCACTTCCAGGAACCCGAGGTCGGCTGCTGCGGGAAATACTTCCTGTTTGGCTTCAACATTGTCTTCTGGGTGAGCGAGGGGTGGGTTCCGGGCGCTGTGCTGGGGGTGCCGGGAGGAGGAGGTTCAGTCTCCCGCTGAAGGGAGACCACTCCCTGCCACCAGGGTTTAGGACAGTCTCCCTACTCTTTCCTGACACTCCTACCTGCCTGCCCAACGCCCAAGACCACCGGAGGGAACTATTGGGAAGCACAGATTGCAGAGGTGCGGGACACGGTGTAGGGAAGGGGGTCTTCCTGTGTCTTCTTAAGGCTCGGCAGGGAAGGCGGAGTGTTTTCTTGAAGGCCCCAGGGGCACGTGTGGTGCGATTGGCCCTCCCTCCTGCCCAACTCACTTTGATACCCAGAGGTGTGGGGTGCATGCTGAGCCCCAACCCTGGTTTAGGGAGGAGAGTCTGCTGAGAAGGGAAGGGCCCCGTCCCCTTGCCCCTCCAGCACCTGAGCCTGCACCTTCCCTTTAGCTCTGGCAAAGGGGACTGGGTCAAAGCCCTTCCATGTCCGGCCCCATACTGGGAGGCTTCCACACCAACAGGGTCAGTAGTCAGAGTCCTGGGGGAGGACCTCCCCATCTGGAGGCTGGGAGCTGGCCCTGGGGAACAGGATTCTACATTCCACAACCGACCAACCCGGCGCTCCAGGGCGGGGCTGCCCCTGTCCTGGGGATGGATCTGCTGGTGCTCCTCCCAGGGTGGCATCTATGCCCCTGGGCCCTGCCAAGTCATCTCTCCCTCCCTCCCCCATCTCATCTCTCCAAGGCTGCCTCCTGCCTCTGCAGTCTCTGCTCCGGCTGCCTTGGTCAAAACACCAGGCCCACTCAGTTTTGTTCGGCAGGCCTCCGTGGCGCTGCCCTCTCCCCGCATGCTGCCCGTGCAGTCTCCCTCGCTGGGTGTCCTGTGGCTCCAGCTGCGCTCAGCTCTCGGGGGGTGTGGGGTCTGTGCAGACTTTCCTGGTGGGGAGGTCTGAAGGCCTGTGGATACAGGCCTATCCGTGAGACGGGGGGCAAGTCACTTCTCTCTGGGCCTCCCACCCTGGGAGAGGGTGATAATGAAGCCTGCCCCCAGGATTAGGCATATCAAATGAGCTATAATTTACTGTATTCTTGAAGCTACATTATTATTATCTACATTTTACACATAAGGGAGCAGGCCCAGAGAAGTTCAAGTCATTTCACCTAGAGACACACAGCCACTAAGTGCGAAGTCAAGGGGACAGCCCAGTGGGCAGCGAGTGGAGGCGAGGCAGAGCACTGGGCAGAGGAAGCCCTCAGATGCCAAGGGGAGACAGACAGGAGAGACCCAGGCTTGTTCCAGGGCCCCGGGGCTGAGGCAGAGTTTGAGTTTTATGTTGGGGGCAGTGTGGAGCAGTGGGGGCTTCAATGCTAGTGATGGGTCTGTTCTGGCTTTTGTGTTAGAGGCTGAACTGGGTGGGGTGGGGGGGCAGGTGAGGGGCAGGGGTTGGAGGTAGGGAGACCAGGGAGGAGGCCTGGGGCAAAGTTGGGGTGGTGGTGGTGGGGTGGGGGGGGGAAGCTCCAGGGGAAGTTCTAAGGTTGGATTGATAGGACCAGGCCACTTGGGGTAGGGGGTAGAGGGAGGGTTTCAGGTTTGGGTCAAGGTGGCCTAAGGGAGGTGCCTGTGAAGCAGTCCAGAGTTGTTTTGTTTTCATGGGAAGCAGATTCCAGTATTGCCCTGTTCATAATCTTCCAGTGGTTTCTCACTAGAATACAGTCCAGACCCCTTCCCATGGCCTCCAGCACCCTTTGGGGTCTTGCCCTGCCTTCTTCAGTTGAGCCCTTGCACAACCGAAACTGACCTAACCTCAGGGCCTTTGCCACTTTCTCCCCCTGGAATTCTTTTCTCCTCCCTGTACCTTTCTATCATTTCAGGCACAGCTAAAATGTCACCATTTTCCCTAACTAAAGCCCACCCCAGTCACCCCTCTGCACTCCCCACTGTGTCGCCTTGTTCGATTTTCTCTAAAGGATCTGTTGGCCACTGACGTTACCTTTTTTGCTCACTGTGGATTTCCCCCACTGGTGTGTAAACTCCACGAGGGCTGAGAGCTAGCTGTCCTATTTGCTGGTGTGTCCCAGCATCTGGAACAGAACCTGGGACATGGACATGTCTGCAGTTCAGTGTCTGGAGCCAGGGAGAGGCTTGGGTGGTTATCTGGGATGTCAGTGACATCAAGGAGCGGAAAAGGAGTATGTAGGGGAGAAAGGGCTGAAGGCTGAGGTGGGAACCAGTGGGCCTTGGGCGTGGGCGTGTTCATGGGGTGGGTAAAGCAGAGGAGGTGGGAGGGAGGCTGAGAAGGGCCAGGTCAAAGATGGCATTGAGTTAATCACTGAGGGGTTCAGGAAGGAGAAAGAGGAGGTGGTAGCCTGTCTAAAGGCCATGGGCGGGTCAAGGGGGATGAGACAGGAGAAGTGATGTTTGGTTTCACATCCCAGACCCTGTGTAGGGGAAAGAAAGAAAGACATTTCTAAAGAGCACAGCAGTGGGAGGAGCCCGGGGTTAAAGGTGGGTGGAGTTGGCCGAGGCTAAGCACCAAGTGGAAGGAGCCTGTAGAGAAAGGGTTGGGGGGCAGGGGGAGGTCTGAAGAAGTGGGCTCACAGCCTTGGCCTTGGGCAGAAGGATGGTCAGGGATCTGCTCAGGGTCAGGCAGTGGCCTTGACATCCAGGCCTTTTCCCAGTAAGGACTGGTAGCAGGGTGGTGGGTGCCGATCAGAGGGCCCAGGCAGAGCTGCAGCCACAAGGTTTCTAGGATACAGCCCCTGGCCTAGGCTGAGGCCCCGCAGATTGGTCCTGCTCCCATCAGGATTCCTTTCCATGCAGGGACTTTGGTTTTGAGCTCTGAGGATGGAACTGGACAGAAAGCAGCCTCTGGCAGACAGAGGTAGCAATGGTGAAATAGAGTGTTGCAGGGTAGCTGGAGGGCTGGAACTGGGAGGGGTAGGGGCCAGGATCCTTGAGCCCAGCATGGTCTGGGGCGGGAGGAGAGGCTCAGGACACTTGTCAGGAGTGTCCTGACACTTGTCAGGAGAACTGGCCCTCTGTTCCAGTTCTGGGTTCCAGGAAGAGGCCCTGATGTCCACCCCAGGGCTCGGCAGTGTTTAGTCTTCCAGGCTGAATGCTGTGGGGAGGGAGCACTGAGATGTGTTCTTGGGAAGGTGGAAAGGATCCTGAAATCTGTTTACAGCCCTTCACCCTCTTCCTTTCTCTCCCCCTGGAGACCCTGAGTACTGGGGGAGCGAGGCTTTCCTGGTGGTGAAGCAGGATGCTGGTGCCCCAGCTCTCAACCCTTCGCTTCTGCTCTTGCAGGTGCTGGGAGCCCTGTTCCTGGCCATTGGCCTCTGGGCCTGGGGTGAGAAGGTAAGATGTAGGGTTGGGGTGTGGGGCTGCCCCACGGGTCAAAGTGGTGGGAGGATCAGCACCCCCACTTGCCTCTGTTCTCCCGGGACAGGGCGTTCTCTCCAATATCTCAGCACTGACAGATCTGGGAGGCCTTGACCCCGTGTGGCTGTTTGTAGTGGTTGGAGGGGTCATGTCGGTGCTGGGTTTTGCTGGCTGCATCGGGGCCCTCCGGGAGAACACCTTCCTGCTCAAGTTTGTGAGTACCGCCCCCCCCCCGCTTTAGATCCACTAGGGACCCCAACCTCCTCCTACCCACTTCTTGCATATAATTTATGCCTAATAACATACTTTTATTTTGTTATAATAATAAATATCAGATTTGTACCATCTATATTTATAGGATTCTTTCTTTTGTAAATGACTGAAAACCAGTGACCTAAGCATAAAAGGGTATTTATTGACTCACTAAAAAAAGCCCACGGGTGTGCGGGTATGGACCGGCCAGCACATTCCGGTCCAGGGACCACCACAATGTCAATTGGTCTGGTCTCTCTGTTTCTCAGTTCTGTCCCTCTTGGTCAGTTCCATCCCCTGTAGGGTCAAAGGATGCCCAGGAATGGTGGGTACTGGCTTCACGCTGTCCTCCTAGGAAGTCCTACTGGAGGCTGAGGCTCTTCTCAATCATTCTGTCCAAGTCCTTTAATTGCACCCCCTTGATTCTGATTGGCCATGTCTGGACCAATCCCCATGGCCCTGGGGGAGGTAGCGTTCTGATTGGTGAGCTCCTGGCGCATGCCCAGTTCTCTATCTGGAAATAGGGAAAGGTGATGGCTCCCGCTGAGCCACAGGAACTAAATTTGTATGCGAAGTATTGTTTCTCAAAACAAAACAAGCAAACAAACGAACAAACAAAACGAGTAATTACCAGAGAAAGCAGAATGGGTGGGTAGGTAAGGACAGCACTGTTTTACCGACATAAAACAACACTAAATTGTTAGAAGGTGGGGACTGTGCTCCGCCTGGTGGCACCCCCAGGCTCTGCGTCTCCGACCCCCACCGTCTGTATGCCCCCACCCCAGTTCTCAGTGTTCCTCGGCCTCATCTTTTTCCTGGAGCTGGCAACAGGGATCCTGGCCTTTGTCTTCAAGGACTGGATACGAGACCAGCTCAACCTCTTCATCAACAACAACGTCAAGGCCTATCGGGACGACATTGACCTCCAGAACCTCATTGACTTTGCTCAGGAATACGTGAGTCCAGCGTGCAGCACTAGCCACCACCTGCAGGAGGCACCTGCTGGGCAGATGAGTGAGGGAGCAAGTTTGCTGTGTGCTGGGACCATTCCTTCACCCATCCCGGCCAGACAGGCCCCAGGAAGAGAGCCTTGTCCTTTCTGAGGGAAGCCCGCCCTGTGGGTCCCCATGGGCCTAGTCCTGCAGGGAAACAGGGCTGGGAATAGAGGCCAGAGACTCCAGACTGGCAATTCCTAGGCCAGGGCTTGTACCACACTTAGAGTAGGAATAAATATAGATTCCTGCCCTGGCTGGTGTGGCTCAGTGGATTGAATGCCAGCTTGTGAACCAGAGAGTTGCTGGTTTGATTCCCAGTCTAGGGCGCATGTCTGGGTTGTGGGCCGGGTTCCCAGTACGGGGTGTGTCAGGGGTACCCACGCATTGATGTTTCTCTCCCTCTTTTTCTCCCTCCCTTCTCCTTTCTAAAAACAAATAAATAAAATCATATATATATATATATTCCCCTTCTACAAGATGCTGGGCCCACAGTATTGGCCGGGCTGCTTTGTGGACACCCTCTTCACTAGTTCGGGAGCTCTCTATTTGCCACTGCCCCCTCCGCTCTGTATTTTATTATACCCGTGGGCCCTCTTCTCTCATTTATATTAGTCATTTGGACTCTGAACATATCAGAGTTTGAGACTCCCGACAGAAGCTCCGCCCCCAAGCTTAAATACCCACCTCTATGGAGAAGCATCAGTGAACACCTTACAAAACCCCTGACACCTCACACTTGCAAGTTCTCCCCCACTTGAACAGTGCTGCCCGTGCACACCCGCTTACACGGTCATTCTCCTTTGGTGCCGCCCACATAGTCTGCTCAGGGATCCAAAGGTGAGCCAGCCAGAACTGGCTCAAGTGGCTCGCAGCCCGGGGCTAGGCGGACACATAGCCGGGTAGTTAAGATGTGGTTTGTTCATTCAACACGGAATTACTATAGGCTTAGTGTGTGACGGGCCCTGGGCTGGGCCCTAGGGAGTCTGTGGTGAAAAAAACTGGGAGTCTGTTTTCCTGGGGGTGGCAGCCTGGGACAAGAGAGGGGCAGGTGCTCCCCAGTGGGAGCAGCAGGTGCCAGGCAGAGGAGAGCAGGCAGGCAGAGGCCAGGCTGTGCACACAGAGCCACACGGTTGTACCTCCCTCCCCGGCCTTGGCCCACAGGGCCTCCTGCATCTATTGCTGAGCTGGGTCCCTCAAGGGCTGGCTCTCCTGTGGCTGGTGCTGCTTCAGTGAGTTAAGGCTCCTGCCTCCCCTGCCAGGTCGTGAGCTCCTTGCTTCATGACAGCCCCACACTTGCCATTGACCCACCCAGGTGGGCAGCCCGTGATGTTCTGGGTGGCGGAGGTGGGGACGGGTGCTGACAACTGCGTTCATGAAGGGCAGTGGGAGGGTTATGAGGCTGGCAGGATTGCCCTCCTGCCACTGTAGGAAGGAAGGGGGATCTTCTTAAAATCTCTGGGCAAGTGTGGGGAGATGTAGTTAGTGGAGCCTCTCCCCACAGTGCAGGCCTGGCCCGGCACCCACCCCTCAGGATATCCTGCAGGAAGTCACAGTTCTTGGGCCAATTTCCTTGCACCACCCCTTCTTTTTCCAGTCCCTCTTGGGTTAGAGGGACAAGCTCAGGACACCCTTCCCACTATCCCCTGCTTCCATCAACCTGGGCCAGAGCCTACAGCTGCTCTGAGGGCCCTGGGTCCTGGCCTGGCCTCTCTACTGGGGGATAGTGGAGAAGTGCCCACCCTCTTGGCCACCTCTATGTCCCTTCCCAGCCTGGTCCTGTCTCTCTAAAGCCCCAGCCTGTCCCCAAACAGTGGGTCTGGCTTACCTGGGTGTCTCGCCTCCCCCACCCCTCTAGTGGTCTTGCTGCGGAGCCCGAGGGCCCAACGACTGGAACCTCAATATCTATTTCAACTGCACTGACTTGAACCCGAGCCGGGAGCGCTGCGGGGTGCCCTTCTCCTGCTGCGTCCGAGACCCTGCGGTGAGTGGGGCCTGCGGAGGGGCAGAGGGCATTGCAGATTGCAGGCCCCGTCTGGGGAAAACCCACCACAGGGCTGCCCGGCCCCTCTGGGGGCTGTGGATGTTGGAAGGAAGTCACTTTATGTGGGCCCCCCTCCCACCAGCCTGGGGGGGGCTTGTGTCTGAGACCTGCGGGGGGTGCAGGAGCTGTACCTCTTCAGCAAAGCCTGTCTCTGATTATAGCAAGATGGCAGTTGCCAGCCCCTGGGCTCAGGGCCTGGCCCACCAAGCTCTGGGCACCCTGTGTTTCCAGCCAAATACAGCCCAGGCAGCGGCTGTTCCTGGCCAGCCTGAAGGCTTTCTGGGGGCCGGAGTTGGGCCCTACCTCAGTCATGGGTGTGTGTGGCAGGGCCCCCAGGCTGCAGCCAGCCACCCTACCCCTGGGCCACTGTGCTGGGGCGGCTGCCTTCAGAGCAGAGACTTCTCGGAGTGGCCTCTTGGCAGTCGCAGCTCACCCGGGAGGGACACCGAGGGCCAGGGTTCTTCCTGTTCTTGGAGAACAAGAGCAGGCAGGATTCCGAAACAGGGCAGAGCTCGAGCTGATATGCTGCTGTGCGCCCTGGCGTCAGGCAGAGAGGCCCACGGACGGCCCCAGCGAGCCTCGCTTGGGAGCCGTGGATGCAGGAATCTCGTCCCATCTGCTTCCCCCGAGAAGCAGCAGCCGTCGCAGAGCTGGGCGCTGTGGGCCCCGGGTGCTCCTCACACGTGGCCCGTTTGCCTGTGTTTCCTTAGGAAGACGTTCTCAACACCCAGTGCGGCTACGATGTCCGGCTCAAACTGGTGAGAGGAGTGGGGATGGGGTGGGGGGCTCTGAGGTGGAAAGGGCTCCCAGAAGCTCCTCTGGAAGGCCTTAGTGATCTGTGGGGAGGGGGTGCTGGGTCCTGAGAACCATCCCTGCACTCAGGCCTTGGTGCCACCAGACGCAGGGGCAGCGGGCATGGGCACAGCTGTGTGTGCTCATTCCGACTCTTCATGGAGCACCTGCCAAGCACCCACCAGGCACCCGCCAGGCAGCTAGCCGTGTCCGACATTGGACACACGCCCCCAGTGCAGACAGGGCCCCGTCTCTCAAGGAGCCCCCACTCCAGCGGAGGGAGGGACAGGGAGCTCATCGGTAAAGAAGTATGAGCAGCAACGTGATGATTTCAGCTGAGACCTGGGGAGAAAACAAAGGACGGGGGATGATGGGATTGGGGCTGGGTTGTGGGAGAGGGCCTCTCAGAGGAGCGGGCCTCTGTGCCCAGAGCCACCGAGGGGAAGCAGCCAGTCGCTCGGAGGCCTGCATCGGGGCGAGGTGAGCCCAGGCCCACACTGGTGGCTGGGCTGAGCCCTGTCCCTATCCCTGGGTGTCCCCAGGAGCTGGAGCAGCAGGGCTCCATCTACACAAAAGGCTGTGTGGGGCAGTTCGAGAAGTGGCTGCAGGACAACCTGATCGTCGTGGCCGGGGTCTTCGTGGGCATCGCCCTGCTCCAGGTACCCTGGGCTCTCCAAGTGCCGCCCCACTCCCTCACCCCAGGCCACCCCACCAGTGGCCTCTCCCCTGCCAGTGGCCTCTCCCCTACCTCCTCTCCCCCACCTCCTCTCCCACTTACAGGTCTTTGGCATCTGCCTGGCCCAGAACCTCGTGAGCGACATCAAGGCAGTGAAGGCCAACTGGTGAGGCTGCCGCACCGGCCAGGGCTGCCCGCCCGGCCTACCCAGGGACCCACACTGTGCCGCGGTGGGCGAGGCTGCGGGAGGCGTTTCTGCTTGGACCAGAGCCCTGCACGGGCCCCGCAGAAAGCTGCGCTGCTGCGCCTGGGCTGCCGGTCCTGGAGCTGCGTGTGGGGGGGTGCACAGGGAGTTGCCGTCTGCTCTGGTTGTGTGGTGGGCTCTCCAGTGGAGTAGAAGGGGCACGGGTGGGAACACGCCTCTCTGCATGGGGGTGCAGGGGAGGTGTGGGGCCTGCTGTTGCCTCATGCAGCCTCTGAGTTCCTCTGTTAGCTGGGACCTTGGCCTTCCCGGGGGCCCGCTTCAGCCTCCAAGTGTGTCTAAGAGTTTTCTCTCCCTTGCTTGCCTCTCAGGATCAAACACGATGATGGATACAAACTACTCAAATAAACAAAACCTTGAAAACCACTGGCGTCCACCCACCCCTGGTTCTGTCAGCCGTGGGGCTCCTGGCCGGGACCCACCCTGACCTCTTTTCTGCAGCCTGGGTTGTGTGCTCATTTGAGCCAAACTTTAAAACTCGGTCTAGTTCACATAAAAGTCCCGATCTGGCCGCAGCAGCTCTCCAGCGGCAACCTCTCCCGGAGCACACTCTCATCCGCTGGGGCCCGCCTGCTCCCTTTTGCCCTGCCGACCCTGTGGGCTGGATGTCGGCCTTGCCCAGCTCTGGGGGCTATGCCCTGCCAACAGCAGGAGGCTGCTGTGACCAGGCCTGAAGGGAACCTCTGGATGTGAAGACTGGAGGCTGGACCCTACTCTGAAGAGGCCATGGAGGGGGCTGGCCCTGCTGGGGACTGAAACGGGTGCCAGTGGGCCCAAGAAGGTGGCTAAGAGGTGGGGCAGAAATCAAGAAGGTTTGGGAAAGGCAGTAGCTGGAAGCCCAGAGCTGGGCACCCGTGGGGGTGCAGAGCAGTTGGGGGCTCATCCATGATTGGCTTCTGGGCTCATTCTTTGGAATCAAGTTCAAAACCTTCCCAGTGACTTGCAGAATTGCCCTGTGGCCACCAGAGGCCGCACCAGTACAGCATTCCTTGCATCTGGCTTTCTCTGGCAACCTCACCAGGTACAGTCAAGTGCCTGGTGTGTCCACCCTGCTTACTAGTGCTTGGGGTTTGGCGAATTTGAAAGCTTCAAAAGGAGCAAAGTGGCTCAGACTTGGGAGGCTCTGGCTGCTCTTCTCAGCAGTGCCTTTTTCAGCTGCATGAAGCGGGGGGGGGGGGGGGTGTGGAGAGATGGCCACACCCCTCCGGGGCCTGCCCTGTGTGGCCGGTCCCCAGATGTCAGACTCCGCTGTCCTGAGGGCCTGGCAGGGCACATTCCAGATGAACGAAGTGGGCCTTAGAGCAGTGAGGATTTTTCGGTGCTACTTGGACTTTCCTGTTGTTACCAAAGACACACACACTGACGTTGCTTTGTGACGAGAAGTATTTGCACGAACAAGTTGGTAGCAGCAACTGGCCTGAGACACTCGGGTGTGGTGGGGGTCACAGCAAAACGCCCATCCCCACCCGCAGTTGGTGGCTGTCACTAAGCTGCAGCTCACTGCTCTAAAGTAAGAACGGAGGCCTAATGTTAGTAATCTGGGGCAGCCAGAAATCCAGATATTTAGGTAGAATATTTTGATTTTTAAATTCTTGGCAACTGATGAAAAACAATTAAAACCCTATAAGCCAAACAAAAGGTGTGGGGCCAGCTTGGGCCCTGGTGCTACTGTGGACCCTTCTGGGACAGGGACCCCGGGGCCCTGGCTGCTCTGCTGTTCAGGGTGCTGGAGCTGCTGCTGGGTGCACAGGTGAAGGGCGTGCACCCAGTGTCGTGTCCTGGGGTCCATGGTGGCTGCCAGGTGCAGGCGGTTTATAGATGCCACAGTAGATTCAAGTCACAGTCTGGTGCGTTTGTCCTGCATTTTCTGATTTCTGACGCTTTTGCTTTTACTGCCCCCCCCCCTGCCCCGCCCCGCCCCCAACAAACCTCACCACCCCCATCCGTGAGAGGTGGAGATTCTTTTCCTGATGAAACTTCAGCTCAGCTGGGAGGGGATTGCCCAGCACACAGCTGCAAGAGGCCCCCAGCTCTGACCCCTCTGGCTGGAGCTTTGCCCCAGGCCTGCCCTGCCCTTCTGACGCATCTGGGTGAAACATGCACCCTCGCAGTGGCCACCAGCCACGGACAGTAAGGTGTTACCTGTGAGCACGAGCTGGGCATCTACTTCAGTGCTGGGGATGCAGGGAGACGAGGGCGGGGTCTCTCGGCTGCATTCTTGTGGGGGAGACACAGGACCAAGTGGGTGAGCAAGCATTTGTGTTAATCATGTATGCATGGAAAAGTAAGAGTGGCAGGCTGGACAGTGAACACTGGGGTGCCTGGGAGAGGGGCCCCCTTTGATGGGGACGGCTAGAGGAGGGGGTCCATCTCTGGGAAGCTCCAGGGGGACAGTGTTCCAGGTTTTGGTACCATCTGCCCTAGAGGCCCTGAAGCTGAAGAGGTGGGAGTGGTGAGGGGCAGAGGGCAGGCACAGAGGGAAGTGGCGGGGCCGGGTGGTGTTGGAAACGGGGTTGGTGAAATGGCAGCAGTGGCTGTGACCCTGGCCGGGGACCCAGAGTTCTCCGAAGCTCAACTCTGCCACAGGATAGCCACCCACCCACCTACCCAGCCATGCACCCACTCAGGTAGGCTCTGCTGGAGGCTGAGTTCACAGAGGTGGCCCGCACTTGCCCTCGCCCTCGCCTGCTGGAGCCCAGAGTCTCTCGGCAGAGGCCGGAGGAGCAGCTGCTGGTGGTGCGATGTGTGTGTGGTGACATGGGCAAGATGCACTGCTAGGTGGTGTCTCACACTGGTCAGAGACAAACTTCCTGTCCCCAAGGCAGAACTCAAAAGTTATTTTCCTTGGACCGAGGGGCCCTTGCTCAGATGGGGATGTTTCCAGATATGTTGAAATCACATGGAAGTGTGTGAGGCCCCCTGCCTATCCTTTGAGGCAGGTCCCTGGGCCATGGGGACCAGGGTGACTGTCCCACCCTATGTTGGGGAGGGTGCCCACTGGAGTGGCAGAGGCGGTCATTGTCTGGCAGTGGGACAGTGCCCTAGGGACCCTGGGCCTGCCTCGTTGGACCACAGAAGGTGCTTCCAGCTCATGGGAAGGTGCCCTGTGACAGTGTGCTGCCTCAGAGAGAGGGCTGGAGGGGAACCAGAAGGGACAGAAAGAGCCCCGGGACAGGCAAACCTTCAGATCTGGTCTGGCAGCCTAGGGAGGTCAGGACAGGGTCACCTCCCAGACCGGTAGCCAGCCAGGCCACTGGGTCACATGCTTTGGAGGAGCCACTACTAGTGACCACCAGAGGGCACCAAAGTGCAGCTGACGAGTGCGGCGGGAAGCAGGGCAGGGGGGCTGTGAGTGTGGGGTCATCGAGGGGAGCCCCTGAGGCTGAGTTAAGGCCATGTCACTCATTCAGAGGCCTGCCGCCCTCTGCTGGGGCCACTCTGGGGACAGACAACGCTGCCTCCAACCCCACCATCCCCCATCCCACCCCACCCCACCCCACCCCACCCCACCCCACCCCACTTTCCCAGTGCTCAGGGTGACCCAAGCCCATAGCCTCCACAGGCGGCCCTGTCTGTCAGACGGAGCTGCAGGCGGGTCCCTGCCTCTCCGACCTGGAAGCCAACATGCTCCGCCACACACACTTCCATTCCCTCCTTCGGCCAGACTTACTGAGCACCTACTATGCTCCAGACACTGTTGTAGGCATTTGGGGTACATAATAGAATAAAGGAAGACCCACCTCCTAGTGCTTGCAGTCCAGACTGGGGTCAACAGCCTGTGTCCACAAAAAAAGTATGTATTTCCAGCTTTCAGGCCACTCAGCTCTGCCTTTATGGCGGGAAGCCGTTCTCCCCAGGACAGGTGGGCATGGCAGCGTTCCCATAAACTCTCGGGACACTGAAATTGGAATTCCACATGATTTTCATGTGTCGCAGAATATTATCCCCCCTTTGATTTTCAACCATTAAAAACACAAAACCATTCTCAGCCCTTGCTGGGTCCAGCTTGGCCGGCAGCTGCCCAGGAAGGGAGGGGACACCGGTGAATCCTGTCCCAAACGCTCTCCTGTGAGCAGGGATGAGTGCGGAGGGAGTGTTGGCGGCGGTGTGGGGGCGGGGCGGGCCTCAGTGTCAAATGGGGGCTCAGAAAGCAAACTAGAGCAAGGACTTTTTATTTTTACTGAAAATTATGCTGATAACACAAGTAAAATAGGAATTCAACCTACGTTAAAAATGGAAGAAATGCTGGTCCCTTTCCGGCCCCATTCTGTCCCCACCCGCCCCCGCTCTCTCCCAGCTTCTGGATTCTGTGTTCTCCCACTTCTGCATCCACAGAAAACATAGAGCGTCATCTGTGCGCGCTCGAAGCAGCGGGTGGCTGTCCCACCTCACAGAGGCTCTTTCCCACTCCCTTAATCATGCCTGCTCATTAAAGCCGCTCATTCCAGGTGACCGTGGGGGTGTCTCCCTGTGGGAACAAGGCCTGTCTGCTTCTTCATCCCTCACCTGATGGGTGGTGGGCAGTCAAGTTGCTCCTGCTTTGGGGCTCTTTCCGCTCAAGGCTCTGGTTAGAGGTCACACCCAGCCCTCTCTCCTGGGGTTCAGGCTGGAGCAGCCTTGCTTTGCTGGGCAGGAGGATGAGGCTACAGGGGAGGGTGGCCTCAAGTTGGGGCTGATGGCAGACGTGGCCCCAGCAGGTCTCTTCCTGGGCCCATGGGCCTCATTTTGTCCCTCAGCCCAGCCTTCAGCCTGGTGCCCGTGCCCACCAGAGGCCTGGAGCTCAGCCCGTCAGAGGTGTGAAATCCTCATGATTAGCTCCTTGGCACTGCCAAGGCTGTTGTCATGGTGATGCCTCCTGGTCCCTTGTGCAGCCCCGGAGGCAGATGGGGACATCAGCACCCTGCATGCAGTGGGGCCTCCACCGGGGCCTGAGCATCTAGTCCTTGACTGAAGGAGTCTGCCTGAGGCGCCTGGAGGCTTGCATATACCTGGACACCTGAGTCCCGCTTGCCAGGACAGTCATGTCTGGGAACTAGCTCTCCAGACCTGCCTCCCACCAAGGCCTGACCCTCCCCAGGCCACCCTAGCACGCTCCAGCCCCAATCTGTGGGAGTCTCCTGGGAATGGTGCCTGGAGAGAGGAGGTCCCAACAGAGGGGCCATCATGCACTCCGCATGCCTGCGTGCCAGGCCGTGCTGGACACCGGGAGTTCAGCAGCTGCTCCCACAGGGCTCCTGTCCTCAGGGGCTCACGGTCGGTTGGGAGATGCTGACAGGTGAGTTGTCAGGCCCTACAAGTGATTTATTTGTTTGAATAGGTGGTGCAGGCACGTGCTTACAAACTCAAACTGCACGGCAGCTCTGCCCAAACCCATTCTCGCCTCCCCTCCCCCAGGCGGTCCAGCCCTGCCCTCCTGCCCTGCTCCTTCTGCGCCTTCAGAAGCAGCTCTCCCCAGGAAACAAAGCAGCCAAAGTCCTATCCACACACTGCCCAGCCGCCTCATGCCTTTGTGTCTGCGTTTTTCACTGACAAGCATTTCTGGGCGATCACTACGTATCAGTATGTACAGATCCAACCAATTCTTTTCAACAACAGCAAACCGATAATAATAGCAAGAACTTGTACTTACTATGAGCAGGGCGCTCCTCTAGGCACATGATTTATATTAACTGATTGACTCCCTCAGACAGCTGGTGGGGTGCTCTGCTTACCTCTCTTGCCAGGTGAGAGGGCTGGGGACACCCTCCCTGTGTGATGCAGCCTGGTCCACCTTCATGGCTGCTCCTGGGGACATGCTGCATGTTTGCAGGCAGCGAATAACCTGTACTTCTAGCTTCGGAGGATAAAGACTTGGAAGTGCATGGCTGGGTTCAAGGGCACACGCATTGTCACCATGCGTAGCCATGACCACGTTGCCCCTTGAAGAGGTCGGGTCCACTTCCTGCGGTGCACCTGCCCATCCCACTCCCAGCAGGCAGAGCGGGCATGGCCCTGCCCACCTTTCTGTGTTTGCCAACCTGGTAGAAGAAGATGCCTCTCCTCGTGGTTTCCTTTGCAGCGCTCTTACGAGGGAGGCCAGGTATCTTTTCATGCAGATTGGCACCGCTTGGTGTGACGAGAGTCATAGAGCGTGAGGTTTGTGGGGGCAGGGTGCCATGGCGCTGGGTGGCTTTCTGTCTGGGTGAGAGTGAGGTGGTCTAGGAGGTGGCAGATGAAGACAGTAGAACCCGGGGGCATGGGGGTGACCCAGGGAGGGCATCCCGGTGGGGGTGGGCTGCACAAAGGCTCAGAGGGGCGGGAGTCCAGGCCTGGGGATGCTCCTCTTCTCCAGGGTCAGCCTTGCTCCCTGGGTCCCTGATCCCCAGCCCGGCTGTTTTCTCCAAGCACAGCTTGAGCTAAACCTGGGTTCTTGGGGATTCCTCCCCCACCCAGGGGGCACCTCTCAGGGTTCTCAGAGAGGGCCTGCCCTGCAAGCCCTTAGAGAGGTAACCCTCCTCGCCCCTCTCCACCCCCTGCCTCCCCTGCCCCTCCCACCCCTGCCTGCCACCAGCCAGGTGAGCGTACATCCTCATTAGCACGGTTCAGTGGCCAGCACTGGTAATTGATCTCCCTCCGGCCCAGTGTGGACAGCAGCTAATGGGGATGAATGTGGCAGGAGGTGCCGCCACCAAGGGACACGCACCCAGAGGCCCACACCGAGCAGAGAGGTGGGCAGGAGATGGTGATGCACCTAGCAGGTGCCCACTTCATTCCACACCCCCAGGCTGCCACCGGTCCCTGACCTGGGCCCTGGGGCAGGACAGGCAGGCATGTGGGCAGAGGGGCTCTGGACCTCAGCTGCCCACTGAGACAGCAGCAGGGCCGGTCTAGGGGGTTCTCAGGGATGGCAACGCTCAGAAGGCTATGAGCGTTGGGGCCCCAAAGTAGGTGAGGCAGGCAGTGTCCTGGGTTCATCCTAGTCGGGGAGGGAGGGAGACACTCCAAAGCTGGATCATGCAGTCATGGGGCTGGTCAGAGCAAGGATTCTACTGTATAGCCAGTCAACGCACAGTCGAGCGCTCACCCTGTGCCAGGCACTGGGTAGCTGCAAGGTGACCAAGACAGCGAAGCTCTTCATCCATGGGTGTAGGGACACAAACCATAACTGGGAAAATAAACACTTAAGATAGTAATAGATGGAGAACTGCTCAGAACAAAATACCCAGGGTTTTGTGCTGGGGTGACGGAATGGGGCGGTGCTTTAGGAAGGGCCCTGGGGGGCCTCTCTGTGGAGGCCCCACGTGGGCTGAGACCTGAACAGTGAGAAGGGAAAGACTTTCAGGCAGAGGGAACAGGCTTGAGGTGGGAATGAGCTTGGGGGCGTCTGAAGAAAAAGGGGCCTGGGCGGCTGCATGGTGGCCCCCGAGGAGGAGTGGAGCTGACAATTCAGTGGCAATAAAGCCGGAGGGCCATGGCCTAGGCCAGAAGCCCACTTTGCCAGGTCAGGGGGTCCTGGTGAACGGGACACCTTTCCTGAGGTGGTGGTGGCCATGTACAAAAACAGGGACGAGGATCCTGCCTGGACCAGCTGGGCCAGGGGACCCTGGAAAAGCCAGGCTGGGAAGACCCCTGTCACTCCCTGGTCACCATGGCCACAGACTTGGGAGGGGTTGTCTCCCGGGGTCTGGTTCAGCTTACTTAGAGGAGACACAGAGCTGGGAGAAGGTGTCTGGTCCCTGCTACGTGGGCGACACAGTGGCACCCTGGGCTGCCTGCTTGTGGCTGCCTTGAGATAAAACTCTGGTGATCTTCCCAGCAACTAACAATCTGCCGGTGAGCGTGGTAGGAGAAAGCTCAGCGCGGAAGCAGTTGGAGCCCGCCTGGTGAGCAAGGAGCTCTCGTGATGCTTACGGGGCTTTGAACATAAAACCCACATATGTATTCGTGGGCAGCTGAAGCAACTGCCAAGGGTTTATCTCAACTGTTCTTGATTTTTGCCCCATGTGCTGACTTTACTGTCAAATGCTCAAGTGACCACTCCTACCGGGCCGAGGTATGCCCTGGACCTGCAGCGGGCAGGTGTCTGTGAACCAGGAGAGGGGGTCTCACGTGAAAGGACCACATCAGACTCATCCCCATCCTCTGAGGGTGTGTTCACACCCCCACACCCTGGCTTGGTTTAGGCACCAATGCACAATACCATTCCCCTCATTGACATGCACTGGTCAGCTTTTTACGTCCTTGAAGAACCTGGTGCCTGAGTGTCCGTTCACTCAGGGCTTCCCTGGTCCTCGGCGGCCCCTCCTCTCGGCTCCTGCCCCCCTCCCCCCACCCCAGTGCTATGGCTCAGTGTAGATAGGAGCTGTTGGATCACAAACCCCAGTAAAATATGACCTAGAAAGAGCATGATAAACTTCAACATCAATTTATGGATTTAAAAAACCCCACAATTTCTTAGCAACGAGAAACAAAAGGGAATTTCTTTAACCTGGTCAAGACACAGAACGCACGCTATACTTAATGTTGAAACAGGAGGGGACCAGGGCGCGATCTGCGCTGCCGCTCAGCGTTACACCCCTGCCCCAGCCACCGCAGTGACATGAGGCAATGAGTGAGAGGCACAGTTAGGGAGGAGGAGACAGGAGCAGGGACCATTTCTTTCACCTGGTTTCCAATGAAGCAGATACTTGATAAATGTTTATTCAACTGAAGAACAAAACTCAGTGTGTCCGCAAGTTCTTGGAGGGGACAGGGACAGGGCTGGCGCTCTCACAGCAAAAGTCTGAGAATGTTCACCTGTGCTCAGAGGTCCCATGACCACCACCCTGCCAAAGCAGAGAAGCACAGTATTTCCCTAAGGCCAGAACAGCTGGGATGCCAGGGAAAGGTCTTAGTTTTCAAAATAGTCGGTGTTGTTCTAAACACAGGGACAAGACGTTTAGGTCAGGGGCGTCTGGGCAGCAAGAAGAGGAGACGCCCTGCCCCGGGGCTCTGCAGCGGGAGCCCCCCCCATCCGGTCAGCCAGTGTTTTCTAACCAGCGGGAGCTGCTGGAGGAGACAAGGGCCCGGGGAAATCTTTCTGTTCTCTGTCTTGGGACACCAGAAGTCAGAATATCCTGCTGTCTTTCATCGGGTTCCAGGGCTCCGGTTTAATCTCCTTTGCCCTTCCGTTCCCTGCTGTCTCTGTTGCCTCCGGTTCCCACATGTCTACAGCACCTCAGGAGAAGCAGTTCGGCTCCAGGGAAACCGCATCAGTTGCCAGCCGTCTCCGCCTGGTCCCCGTCTCTTCCCCAGCGTCCGGAAACGGCACTTGGGCTCCCTTTGGGGAGAAACCTCACCAGCCCTTGGTCGAGGGGAGTGGGAACAGGGCCCAGACCGACCCATCAGCACATTCTCCCCCGCGTGGCAGTGGAGACGGGGCGAAGGACCGCTGCTTCTGAGCCTTTTCTGAGACAGAGGAGCACCCTCTCTGTGGAGGCCTGGGGCTGCTGGTGGCCACGTGCCTGCCCAGGGCCCCAGAGTGAAGGTGACATGGAGAAACAGGGTCAGGAGAGTGTGGCCGGCCCTTGAGCCCAGGATCTAGCCTGTCTGCTGCGGAGCTCCCCTGCTCTTCCCAGTGCCGGGAGCAAAAATATTTCCCCACTTTTCGTCCAATCTTGGGTTAGACGAAACTGGGTGTCCACTATCCACAACCAGGAGAGTCCCGATGGACGCCGCGGGGAGCTGATGTCTCATTGGGGCGGGGGGCAAATGGCTGCCAGAAGCAGCCCAAGTCCGCACTCTTGTCTCTTCCCTCATCCTGTGATGACCCTCCCCAGGGGGCTGCCCCCAGATTCCAAGAGGAACACCAGGAGGGCCAGAGGGCCTGCTAAGTCATGTTTGTAAAGCCAAGTTCATTGAGGTACAACTTACAAACAATAAAATGTACCCATTTTAAGCGTATATTTCAATATGTTTTACAGACTTATTCCCCCATATAACCCCACCACAATCAGGATCGAGAACATTCCGCCCTGGCCAGTGTGGCTCAGTGGCTCTGGGGTCGCTCCGCAGAGTGAAAGGCCACAGAACGAAAGTCCCAGTCGGGGCACCTCTGAGAGGCGACGATGGGCATTTCTCCTGCATGTCGCTGTTTCTCTCCCACTCTTTCTCCTTTCCTTCCCCTCTCTCTAAAAATAAATACGTAAAATCTTTAATGGTCAGCCTCTGCTCTGCTCCCCCCACAACCACTGCGGTGCTGCCCCTCGCCGCGGGTTAGATTCCCTTCTCTAGAGTTTCACACACAGTCCTTCTCCAGTATTCAGAGTCCACATTTGTCAACCCGCTTACTCACCAAATCGTCTGGTGACCCACACGTCAACGCTGTGGCGCTTTTGCAGTGGTCCACGTGCTAGTGCGCCTGGGTGGGACCTCAACGTGCCCAAGACGCATGTGCTCCCAGCTGGGACCACAAGGCGGCGCTCGCCCTCCCGGGTCAGCGCTCACACCCGACAGTGTCTAGTTGGCAGTCCACGTGTGCCCCGTTTTTCTGGTTTTTGTGTTCTTTGCTGTTCCAGCTGGCCCCCGAGTGTGGTGTGAAGGCCGTGCTGTGCCTTCTCTTACGTGTGTCAGATGAGCTTCTTTCAGACATGACTCTAGCGCTGTTGGCCGTGAGTTCAGTGTTAATGAATCAGAACAGGTACTCAATATCGCGTGTTTAAACAAGAACATGCACACGACAAAGTTAGGTACCGATCAGTCGGTGAAAATGCGGTGGTCAGAGGCTCACCGGAAGCCAGCCCTGCACTCCCCGCGGAGCCGGGTCCGGCATTCACACGTCCAGCGCCGGCAGCGACTTGGTACCACGACCGCCAGAAAGCGAGAGGCGACCGTGTGTCTGGCTGCGCCACCCAGCGCAACGCTGTTGAGATTCCCCACACCAATGGGTGTACTGCGTGTGTCTCTCCCCCACGGAGCTGTGCCCATTGCTCAGGCCTGCTGGAGCCTTCACTCATTCACCCGGGGACGGCGCATTTGGACAGTGTCCAGTGTTTGGCGATGTGAATAAAGCTGCCATGAACTTTCATGTACACGTCTTTATGTGGACATATGTTTTCATTTCCATTCCAAGTATTTTCACACGAGCAAATACATTTCATATTTGTTTAATCCTTACCATTGCCATGCGAAGCAGCATTATTTTATGTGAGGAGACAGAGCTCCTGGTAGCCGGGGCCAGCGGAGGGTCTTGTGGTTCCCCACTTCTGCCCAGTGTGCCCCGCTTCCTTGGAGGAGCCCTGAGGGTCCCAAGGCAGGCCTGCCGGGGGCCGGGGTGGGAGGTCCCGGAAGGCCCTTGGCGCTGTCACGGTCTCTCCACCTGCCTTGGGTTCCCCAGCTGCATGATGTGCAGCTACCAGCCCCTCCAAGGAGCCCCTGGCTCTCCGAGCCTGTGATGCTAACTCTGCTGGAGGTCTGGGCTGTGGGGCCAGACCCAAAGCAGCCCTTGGAGGCTCAGCCGGGCTGGCACCAGGAGTGACAGAGTCTGGGGGCCTGGCCTGCGGGCTTGCGGGGCCTCCACTGCCACAGGCCACTCCCCTTGCTGGAGGTAACTGTGCCTTTTTTTCCCTCTTAGGGTTCCTCCTCCCCACCCCGTGCAGCCCCAAGGGGACTGCAGGTAGGGCCTTCCCATGCCCCTCTTGGGTCTCAGAGCTTGGAGCAGAGCAGAAGGAGGCCCCACCCAGGGATGGGAAGTGCTCCCGCCTTTCCTGGCCTGCATGTTCCTCCTGCCAGTAGTTCAGGGAGCTGCCCCATGGCCTTCCAGTGCACTCCAGGAGCAGTCTGTCTCTGGCAGTCCCCCTGCATACCGTGCTCACTATTCCCCTCGCTCACCCACTGGAGGCCTCAGCCCAGGCCTGTCTCTCAGAGAGCATCCTGCAGACTTTCCTCGGCTCGAGGACGCCAGGGGCGGGAGAGCCTGGCACTTCAGAGCAGCCAGTGCCAAGCGATGGCCCCGGGCTCCGGGAGCAAGGACACTGACTTGCTGCTGGTCTCTGGGACTCATCTTCCTGGTCTCTGACAGGTGCCCAGTCCCATCGCATTCTCTGTCGCTGACAGCTCCTCTGGGCAGGTGCTCTCCCCGGTGCTGGGGGACAGGGACACAGAAGCTACTGCGGGTGGGCCCTGCCCTTTGGGGAGGGACAGACAAGGAGATGTCTCAGTTGAGCAATATGACAGTGCAAGTCCCACTACCCTGGAGGCCAGCTAGGAGCATCTTGCAGACCTTGGTCAGCCCCTGGGCCAGACCAAGGAAGGGGCAGGAACTGGGGTGGCGCTGCGCTGTGCATGGAGAGAAGTTAAAGGGCGGCCTCTTTGGGGGTGGTTGTTGGGACAGATAACTCTGCCAGAGCCCAGACAGCAGAGAAGGGTCTGCCTGGCCTCAGGGGCCTGGTCAGTGCCTACCAGTAGGAAGTCTTGTGACTGACAGCCTGCCAGGACTGCCTGTGGTGGGGGAGGGGTGAGTCCTCAGCCACTGGGCCCTGACAGGTAGGGGAAACACAGGGAAGGGAAAAGCCACAGGTGCCCCCTTGTTGCCAGGCAAGGACTTACAGGAGGCCCCAGCGAAGCCACAGGAAACTGAATTGTGAACACAGAAGGTGTTGGTATTGTGGGACTCCGAAGGGGTGGCCTCACCTGCGCCCCACACTTGGGCACGGTTGCCCTTGGAAAGGGCTCTCACCTGCTCTGCTGACTTGGTGCCGAGTATATTTGGTCGATGCAGGGATGCTGGCAGAGTGAATGAGACTTGGCACATGGCTCAGGCTCTGAGGCTGCTGCCAAGTGCGCCCCATGTGGCTCCTGCCTTCCAGAGTTCAGGGTCAAGTACTGGAGACAGGCATGCCCTGCACTAGAGAGAGAACAAGACACAGGCTACAGCCCTGTTACTGAGGCCTGTGGCCGTGCCATGGGCATGCCCAGGAAGGGTGGTCAGCCCAGACAGGGGGTCGGGGCTCTCAGAGGAGGTCTGGGTCTGGAAGGGTGAGATGGAGGGCATGGGGGGGGTGCTGCCCCTCCCTCGGGGGTCTTATGGGAGCTGGGGGCTGGGTAGAGGGGCCCATAGGCTGGCCATGCAGGGAACGGAGGACGGGGGTGGGAGCAGGGAGAGCCCTGGGTGGGTGGGGGCAGGCGGGGAGATGAGGGCTGCAGGCCCCTGCCTGCTGCGGAGGACACCCCAAGGTTACCTTGGCCTGTGGCTCGGGGCTGCTGCTGTTGCCAGCGATTACAACTGCGGAGTCGGCGAACCAGCAGCCTCTCTGAGTTTTATTATCATTCAAATGAGGACGTGGAGAGGTATTTCATTTGATTGGTAGAATAATAGGAGCCATTTATCTACCTTCTCTCAACCTTTCATATCTGTTTCACTATTTTATGGGATCACATACATCATAGTAAAGGCAAAAATGTATTTTTTTCCCCCTGACTTGGGGCTGGGGTGCAGCAGGGCTGGGAAGGAGGAGCTCAGAGCGGCTGGCAGGAGCTGAAGGAAATGAAATCGAAAAAGACTATTATTGGCGACAGACAGTTACATCTGAAAGGGAATAGGAACTCCCCAGCGAGGCGCAGATGAAGAGTTTTAAATGGGAGATCTAACAGCTCCAGCTCTGGGGCCACCCGAGGATGGGACTGAATGAAGGCCCCAGGGGTGGGGGTGGGGCGAGGTGGGGGAGGGGCAGGCCGGGAGCGGGGAGCAGGGCGGGCACGGGGGAGGGGGGCGTGAGGGCAGGTGGCCCAGCTGTTGGACTTCTTTGTCTTTCTTCGGTTGTGACAAATTGCACGTGTCACACAAGGACCTGCTGGCCTTTGAAAAAATTAGGGCGTCCCAGACGCTGCTGCCTGCTGCGACCACCAGCCCCAGCCGCACCTCCTCTTCCCCCGGCCCCCGAGGTGATTGTTACTGAAACAGTTTTCTCCTGGATTTTACAAGTATATAAAGGCACCTTAAAAGAGGCACTCATCAGTGGATTTTTTTCTCTCGTAAGTGGTGTCATCCAGCTCCTTGCCTGCCACCCTCAGTGTTTTCCAGCTCCACCAGCACAGACCCTTGTGGGTCTCCTCCCCTTTGGGAGCTGCTGTGCAGCCTCCCTTCCAGGACAGGCCGTGGTTTGGCTGCCCAGTGCCCCGATGAACACCTGGGCGGCTTCCAGCTTTTCACAATTACAGGCCAGGCCACAGGGATCCTTGACCTCTTCCTCGGCACCTGGGCTGCTTTCTTGAGGGCAGATGAGCAGGGAACTTGCTGGTGGGGAGTGGTTCGAATTTTCAGCTAGAGGAGACCCTGCCTGATCGCTGCCCAAGGGGTTGCTGCTGTGGGGCTCCTGCCCATGGCCCCTAGAGCCCCCGCTGCTGCCTGCCTCCTGGGTGACCGCAGAGGAAAGAACATGGAGGTTTACTCTTGGGTTCCTGCCCAAGTGGGTGCTGGAGAGGGGAGCGACAAAGAGCTGGGTGGACAGGGCACCAGAGTGGAAGGGAGACCCGACACACTAGAAGGACCCCAGAGCTCCAGGCATGGCCCCGCAAAGTGGACGTAAGATTCGGTGAGGCAGGCAAAGGGTCAATGGGCATGACCCTCAGTATGATGGGGAGGCCACAGGCAAGAGCTGCAGGGTTAGGGTCGGGGTCAGGGGCACTGGTGGCTGCCAGGGTGGCTGGCCAGCAGCACCCAGGAAGGGTGAGGCAAAGCTGAATCGGTGGACTGGACAGCGGCAAACCAGAGCAGGGGGAGAGCCCAGCCATGGAGGGGTCTTCCAAGGACCTGGCTGAGCATAGGAGACTTAGCTCAGGCCCTGTCTGTGGGGCAGCATTTGGGCCCCGACCCTTGGGGTTGTGAGAGGGGCAGTTAGGAAAACAGGAGCCCTGGCTCGATGGGGACCAGGCTGTCTATCCTGGCAGAAAGACTCAGGTTCCGGAACTCTCTGGGAAGCCAAACTGCACAGATTATAAGGGAGAATTGCTTAAAACTACAACAACAACAACAACCCAGCTTTATTGAGATATAATTTATGCATCACATACTTCACCCACTTAAAGTGTACAAGTTAGTGGTTTTCTCGTCTTCACAGATACACCCATTGTCACAGTCAATTCAGAATGTTTTCAGCATATCCAAAGGACACCCTTTGTCTGTCATCCCCATGTCCCCCCAGCCCCAGGCAACCACTGATCTTCTGTCCTGGCACACCTCCTGCTCCAGACGTTGCACGTGAGCGGGTCACTCGCGTGAGTGGGTGTGCCCTTTGTGTCTGGCTTCGCTCGCTCAGCACCACTGTTTCAAGGCTCCCCTGCTGCAGCCTGTCCCTGTCTCATCCCTCCTACGGCTGACTCACAAACACGCCACTGATGGACCACACTTCGCTCGCCCACTCATCAGCTGATGGACACTTGGGTTGTCTCCATGCTTTTGACTATTCTGAATAACGCTGTAAACACGTGTGTATACGTTTCAGCATGGACATATGTTTTCATTTCTCTTGGGTGCATACCTAGAGAGGAACCCACTGGATGACATGATAACTCCGTGTACTAGGAGCCTCCAGACTCTTCCGAGCGGTGCCACCCTTTACGTTCCCACCAACAGTGTGTGAGGATTCCGAATTCTCCGTATTTCTTGTCAGCACTTGTTGTTGTCTGACTTTTGACTTTAGCTACCCTAGCAGGAGGAATTGCTTTTTGAGGCAACTTTGGGAGCTGGTGGCACACGCTTGGAGCGCTTGTGGGCTCTAGGCCCCTTGTGAGCTTATCCAGGAGGGAGGGGGGCTTTCTTGCACCCCCAGCTCTGCTCTCTGCTGCATGGGCTGCATCTTGGTCAGGCCCTGGGTGTGTCAGGCACTTCTTGATATGCACTTGGGGTCTCCTTCCCTCAGAGTATCCAGGGGGTTGTATTAATCAGGATTCTCTGGAGAAACAGAACCAACAGAAGGGATGGGGGAGAGGGGATGAGAGAGAGGGAGAAAGATGGATTGACTGACGATAATGACTTGGCCCATGCGATTATGGAGGCTGAGAGGAGCCTGGTTCTGCAGGGTGTTGGCAAGCTGCAGACCCAGGAGAGCTGAAAGCTGGCTGGCTGAAGACCTGGGAGGAGCTGATGTCTCAGTTTGAGTTTCAAGGCAGGAAAAAGCCAGTGTCCCCATTCAAAGGCAGCCAGGCAGGAAGGATCCTCTCTCATTCTGGAGGGTCAGCCTTTCTCTTCTATTCAGGTTCTGTCCACTTGATTGGATGAGGTCTGCCCACACCAGGGAGGGCAATCCGCTCTGCTCATCTGGCTGATTCAAATGTGAACATCATCCACAGACACCTTAGCAGACCCGCCCTGGGAACAATGTGTGACCAGATATCTGGGCACCCCCGCCCAGGCAAGTTGACATATACAGTGAAACTTCTTAGAGGCTCCTAGTGGCCTGTTGGGAACCGCCCTGACTGGTTTCAGAATCTGTAACCCCCCATGGCTAAGGCTGACTTAAAGACCTTGAGACCATAAACCACTAAGGAGACAAAGCTTATCCTCTTGTCAGGGGCACCACCTCTGCCCCCTTTTCTTCACTCTGCTTGGACCCGGGAGGATGACTGGTTAGCCAATAATGGGTAAGATTCCTCAAGGAGGGACGACCTAAGACAGTCATGTTCATGAAGGGGCCCTCAGGGAAGGCCTTGGGGGGCTGTAGAAAAAGGGGGTGATGGATCCTCACCCCTTGGCTTTGACATAGCCTGAGTCCTCATTCTGTCTGTAAGAAGTCTCCTAATCTCTTGTCTGCCTTACTTCCCCTGCCTGATTTAAGCCTGAAAAAAGGCTGGAGGGTGCTGCAGCCCTGGGCAGGAATGGATGGTTCCCTGGGGTGATCAGACCTAAGAAAAAATGCATAATATGTTGTGAAACCTGCTTTGCTAAGAATGCCCTCAATTTAAATGATAAGGGTCCCAGCATAAAATGAGTTTGTTTCCCAAAGTTTCATGGTCCTTTGGCTATCTGACTCCAACTCAGAATAAGCCCTCAGAGTTCTTTGAATGTTATCTATTGTTTGATCATTACTGCCTGACAATGATTGATGAGCTTTACATACACACCCTGTGTTCCTATACAAATTGAACCCAATAAAAGCCCATTGAGGTAAAGGCTCAAGGCCTCTCTCCATTGAGAGATCAGCCACCTTTCCTCCCCATGCAGATCACATCTTGGTAGACTTATTCTCACTCGTGATGGCCAGGGCGGGCGGGGATAGGGGCTCTGCTGGACAAAGCTCCCCCACAGTGGCCAGCTCCGCCACCACTGGACTCTCGGTTGTGAGTCAGCGTACATCCTCTTGTGGTTAAGGTACTCACAGTGGCACTTTGGTTACTTGGAACCAAAAAATACTTGACTGGTGCCATCAGTGCTTTGGAGGGGCTCGGGGTCCAGGAGCCCACCCGAGGCCGCAAGGCACACCCTGGTGTGAGCAGGCAGAGGAGCCCTGCCTGTCGTCTGCAGTCTTTCCTCTGAGTGCGAAGCCCCGACAAGGAGCTCCTGCTTCCATGAATGAACTCTGGACCACTGCACCCCAAGTTCCACACTCTCCCTGGTGGCCTTTCCCTCTTGTTCCTGCTACCCATGCTGTCCTGGCTCCCGTGTGAACGGCCTTTCCTCGGGTCCCCTGGGCACAGCTTTGTTACCGCTGGGACTTCACAGAGGTATAGACAGAGAGGACCTGGGGCAGCGCAGGCCTGGCAGGCTGGCTCCCCCCACTGCAGCCCGCCCTCCCACCTGTGTCAGCTCCTGAGCCTTGCTCCCCAAGGGCTGGCCATGCTCTCCATTTCCAAGTCCTCCCGGCCTCTGTGTGACAGTCCGAGCCGCCCACCTGCCCGCTGTGAGGGGCTCCCCACCAGGCCTTTGCAGTCACCACTCCCATGTGTGGCTCTCAGCACAAGGTCCCCAGAAGTGGTTTTGTCTCCACAGCACTGTGGCTTCACCCCAGCCAGCCTGGGGAAGTGACACTGCAGTCTGCCCCCGTGTTGGCTGGTACTGCCCGCAAGGCCCTGGCTACCCTATCTCATCCCCACCACCCACTGCCCCCAGACCTGGCCTGCCGTCCTGGAGGAGAAGCACAGAGGGGAAAGGTGTTAACTCTTTGCTTTCGAGCTTCCAGAGGCCCATGGGAAGCAGTAAACCTGGAGCACAGCCTGCCTCGCATGGTGTGTTGCCCTCACCACAGGGAGATGAGGCCACAGGTCCTGGCTGGCTGGGAAAGAGAGGAGCATGGGAGGGAAAGGAGTGCGTTGGGCCCTACTGGGCTCTCCTGTGTGTTGGGGGGTGGGGGGCTGGGGAGGGTTATCCCCTGAGGGAGTGGGGCTCTGAATGAGGGGTGCCTGAGCCTTGTTTCCTGGCTGGGCGAGGTCCCAGGTACCCTGTGCCCTGACCAGGCGTGTGGCTGCAGACAGGAGGTAAGGGGTGGTTCGAGGCAAGGACAGCCGGTGAGCTTCCAATTGCTAGAGCACTGGGGGAGCCGCCAAGATTCCTGGGGCAGGGTGGTGGCCCGGAGGGGAGACCACCATCAAAGCTGTCTTGGCCCTTCCAAGCAGGGACCAGATGGGGACACAGACACCTCGTTGACTGCCAATGCTGAGGGGCAACGGCAGCCAAGAGCCAGCTGTCCTCATGTAGGTCTTGGGGGTGCCAGCAGCATCGACACAGACCTATGACCCATTTGCCACTGCCCCCCACTGTTTTCTGGCACCACCAATGTTCGCTGGGATGGGGGACAAGGAGGCGGGGGAAATGGGACCCTGAATCAACGGAGTTTAATCCTGGCTGCTGGACTACCCCAGGCTGCTTTCCTGCTGCGGCCGAAGGTGGGACTGGAAGCAGAGAGGGCACTGACGGCAGGGAGACTCCTGGCGTGGCGGTCTGGGCGCCCTCGGGTGGTGTCTGAATATGCATGCCCACAGCCCACGGCTTAATTCAGGACAGTGACCAGGGGCTCCCATAGGGTCTCGCAGACAGCATGGTAGGGACGCCAGCTGGACCCGGACAGGTGTCCCCACCCTCCCTCGTCAGGACCCACCCATTCACTGCACTCGGGTTCTGCTGGGGGAGCAAAGCGGCAGAGTGAGAGGTGAGCCGAGCCGTTGTCTCCCTGGTCCCTGGGAGTCCCTGTTTGGTCAGTGGCCAACCACAAGGAAGGAGGCAGGAGGCAGCGGGTAGCTGGGTGACCTGACAGTCATGGGAGGGGCCTGGAGGAGGCTGCGGGGACTGAGGGAGGCGTCCTCCTGTAGACACAGGGCACAGCCGTGCAGACCGGGCAGCCCCGGAATGCTCAGCTCCTGAGCTTTGGGCCTCGCCTGCATGGGGAGGGCCCTGCTGCTTCCGCCCCCAACCCTTTGTGCTGTCCCGCCTCTGGCTTCAGGCCTGGGTAGGTGGTCCAGGCCTGGATCACAAGACTATATTCTGGCACCTTTGCTGGAACGGTTGGCCAGGGGGAGCCGGCTCTCCTCAGGGGCTGAGTGGTGAGCGTGCAGTATGGAGCCGCTGGGCCTCTGAGAAGAAGTGGGTTTGTCTGAGAATGACTCCACCTCAGAGGAAGGAAGCACTGAGGGGTAAAAGAAGTGCAGTCTGTCTCCCTCAGCTCCGGCTGCTGTAACAAAATGCTGCAGACTCCCTGGCTGGGATGGCTCAGTGGGTTGGGCATCGGCCCACAGAGCGAAAAGTCGTAGATTCAGTTCCCAGTCAGGGCACTTGCCTGGGTTATGGGTTCAGTCCCTGTCAGGGCACAAGCAAGAGGCAGCCAATTGATGGGTCTCGTCCACATTGATGTCTCTCTCCCTCTCTTCTCCCTCCCTTCCCCCTCTAAAAATAAATAACACCCAAATACTGTAGCCACCACTGGGTGGCTTAAACCACAGACATTTATTTAATTAACTTTTGGGTTACATAAATTAACCCATTTGTTACAGGCTGTCAATGTTTCAGATCATGGAGCTTCTACGGGCTTTCAGTCCCAGTGTCCTGGTGGCGGGCCTCCCTGTGGTGGCCGAGGTGGGGCTGCCGGTCTGGCACGGCTGGCCACAGCTTCCGCGCAGCAACCTCAGGGCCACGTCCCCCCGGCTGGGCTCTTCACCTCAGTTTTGCCACGGAAGGGGCAAGTGTACTCGGCCCGCTGGTTGGTGTCAATGTTCTTCACCATATTCCTGAGGGGGGCGCTGGACCAGGTCCCATGGTTCCCAACAGTTCTGACCTTCTCGGTGTGTTTACCCATGTCGCCGCAGATGGGGTCGGAACCCAGAGAGAAACCGTAGGCACTTCTGTCTCACAGTTCTGGGGGCTGGGAAGGTCAAGATCTAGCTGCTGGTGAGGTCGGGTTCATTCTGAGGCCTGTTTTCTTGCCTTGTAGATGGCTGCCTCCTCAGTGTGTCCTCACATTGGGGGGCGGGTGGGAGAGAGAGAGTGTGTCCCCATCAACCTTATCAGGTCAGGACCCACCTTGCTGACCTTCATTACCTCCTTAAAGGCCCTGCCTTCAAATACGGTGAGGGCTGAGGCTTGAACATGTGAATTTGGGGGGACATGTTCAGTCCCTAACAGAGTCTTGGACACCCAGTTTGCACCCTGGGTCCAGCTCTGCCTGAAGCCCAGATCTACCCACTGACTTGTCAGTCAACTTTATGTATCACTCCAGGCCGATGTGGCTTGTGTTTCTGCAATGACAGAGTCCTGTGACAACTGCCATAGACATTACGCATGCATGTATGTATATAAATGGATATTACATGCTTAGGACACAGCGTGTGGGGAAGTGTCCATTCTTCGAGAGAAAGCACAGGTGTGTGATTCGGGTGCCAGGGAGCATGGCGCGGGAGAGAACGCGAGAAGACAAAGACAGGCATGTCAGGAGGGGGAAGGAAGGGCTCTAACGGAAGGAGACAACAGGGAGTGCGACGCGGAGGAGGTGGGTCTGGAGGGAGAGGGTGAGGAGAGAGGGACGAGGCCATGACTTGTGGGGACTGTGGATCCCCGCTGCACCGAGCCTCTGTCTGTCTGCTGTGCGGAGTGGAGGAGGAAGAGTGCGGAGTGAAGCCCAGCGTGGGCACCGGTGGCGCCCGGGCCGGCGCAGCCACGAGTCCAGCTCACACGCTGTCAGCTTGCTCTGTGCGTCACTGGAGGTGGTCCCCTCTCACAGGAGCCATCCTTTAAAAGAAGTAAATCAGATCAGGTCTCTTCGCTGCTCCCCGTCCTCCTGCCCCTGCTGTCCCATCACGCTAAAAGTGAAGAGCAGCCCGCCTGTGCCTTTCCAGCTGACTGGCCCTGTGCGCCAGGCTGGCTCCACCCACTGCCCCCGCCCGGGCCTGTCTTACTGTTCTCCTGTAAGCCTCGTCCAGGCTGCAGCCCCGTGCACCTGCCGCTGTCCCCTCCACCGACCTTCACCTTCAGCGCTTTCTCCCCAGTCCAGCGTCCGGCCTCAGTGAGGCCCTCCTGGGTCCCCTCCAGAGCAGCCCTGCGGTGTGGTCCCCAGGTCCTGCGCCACGTTCTTGTCAGTGCTCACTACCGTCTGAAATGAGCTCATGGATAGCTTTCTGGGCCCACGGGCGGGTACATCGGCTGCCTGGCTCACTGCTGCATCCCTGTCCCGGGACAGAGCCCAGCACAGAGCAGACCCTCAGTAGGGTCCCTGATGGGACACCAAATGCCTCTTGAAACCTCAGTGCCATGCACTGGGCAGGGTCTCCCTGGCTACAAACCCGGGTGTGCAAACGTGGTTCTCAAGTTTTCGAAAACTCAATTCTGTCTGAGCCCCATTATAGTGAATTCAGTATAAATGTGGTCAGTTTGGACTGTTCTTGGTCAGTTTTGGGTCTCCGAAGTCGCTTCAAGTCTGCCCCTTGTCACTAGGGTTGCCCTTGAGCTGGAGAGGGGCCCATGGAGGGCCCAGGCCCTGGTCGGGGCCAGCTCTGTGCCTGTGTCAGGGCTGCGTGTGCTCCCAGGCCGCCACACTCGCTCCTGCTGAGGTTCCCTGTCCTGCCTGGTCCAGGCTCCGCCCCTGCCACAGACCCCTTCCCATCCATGGGGTGGGTCCCCTGGGAGGTTCCAGGGCCACGCTGGTGACTGTCTCACTGCAAGACAAACGTTCTGTCTCGGTGGCACACGTGGGTACCCTCCAAGCTGCCCACGCATGCCTGCCTGGACCCCTCCGAAGGACTTTTCTTACATCTTGCTGGCCGGGGACCTAGTGGGCAGGGGTCCCTATGGGCCCCACTGCTCCCCAGGCCTCACCTTTGCAGTGAGGCACAGCCCTGCTTCCCTGGAGCCCCCAAGTTCCACCCACGGCCAGGCTAGCCCCCCACCTGTCCTCACTCCAGGAGCCGTCCTAGTGTGCTCTGAGTGGAAACTGCTCTGATCTGCCGCCTTTGCTAACCCACGGCCACGTTGGGGTCCTGGGGGTCCTCAGAGAACGGGGGTTCCCAAGCAAGAGGGAGAGCAAGGGATGAAAGGAAGAAAGCTGCTGGCACCCCCACTTCCACTCGTCAGAATGAACCAGAAGGGGAGCAATCTGAGGGGTGCTGGGCTCCGAGGGCATGTGAGCAAGGCGGGCGCTGATGGGGTGTGCTGAGGGGGTGAGCACCGGGTGGTGGGATGTGTCTCCCTGTGAGGATGAGCAGGACTGAGCTGGATCCCTTCTTTCGACAGATGGAGGCCACAGTGCAGCTCTGCTCCAGGCCAGGCTCAGGGGATGTGGCAGCGGGAAGACCCGCCCCCGCGCCACCCGGCAGCCGCCCGCCCCTTTGCACTTCGCTGGCTCCTCATCAGATTTTCCATCTCAGCCTCCAGCCTCCACCCCCACCTCCCCATCCAGCATTGCTTAATTTCCCTCTCTCGGCTGCAATTTATTACTTAAGCCCGCAGAGCAACCGGGGTGAATTGGGTTTCCTGGGGGACGGCTGTGATGTGGAAAAGAGGCCAGCCTTGGCAGGGTCTCCTGGAGCAGGAGGACTGGAGTGGGGGTGCCCCAGGGAGGCATCAGAGCTGAGCCCAAGGCCTGGGGTGGGGGGCTGCTGTAGCACAGGCTTCACCTATGCAGGGTGGCCCCTTGAAGGGGGGGACGTTTTAGCACCACCCCCAGGCCCTTCTGCCTCACGTTCCAAGAGGGCTTGAGCTGTCAGCAGTGGCTGCCAGGCAGGCCGGTTTTGTGTGGTCCCGAGGATGGGTGGACTTAAAGAAAATCCAAGTTGCACTGAAAATCCAGGAGATTTCACATAAATACCCGGATTTTTAGCTTCTAGAAAACTAGTCCACCATGAGCTGCCTTCCTCGAGGCATGCCTGGGCAGCATTAGCCAGAACCCTGCCTCCTCTTCACTCACCAAGGGGTCTGTCTGACCCTCGGGGACGTCTGGGTTTGGGACCCCTGCCGATGTGTGCCACAGCTGAGTCCAGAAAGTCAGAGCCCTGTCTTTCCTCCTCGGCTGTTCTGTGGGTTTCTGCAGGGGAAGGACTCTCTTCCTTTCTCTTTGCATCTCAGTCTGTTAGTCCTTGTAATGTCCAGCCCAGCGCCCAGCGTGTGCAGGTGCAGAATAAACCCATTTGTGCCAAGCAGCTGAGTGAATGAGGAAAGGAATGGTGCCGCCTGGCAGGGTTATGAGGCTGAATGTCGTTTGAGAGATGAGTCTGAGCTTTGGGCAAGGGAGACAGAGGGAGAGAGGCTGGGCGCTTGAGGGGCCCAGGGTGCATGGTGTGGGGTGGGGGTGAGTGCCGGGAGGTCCCCTGGGTGGGGAGGTCACCAAAGGCCAAGCTGACGAGCTTGGATTTATTATCCAATCACCTGAGCTTAAAAACCCGAGAGTCTGGGGCTCACTCCAGACCCACGGAGTCAGGCTGTTCAGGGCAGGGTGGGGCGCAGGTGGGCCTGGGACCTGGGCCAGGCCATGGATCTGCTGCTGTGTCCGGCCCCTTCCTGCCCCCACTCCCCCTGGGGCGGGGCACCTCTCTGAAGCCACTTGCCACCTTTCTGGGTGTCTGTCCGGCCCTGTGTCCGTTGCAGTCACTCACTATGTTTTAAATAAGTTTTAAAAGGAAGGGAAAGGATGAAGTGACTGTATTTGTTTTGCCCAAGCAAAGTCATTTATAAAGCACGACGTTTGTTTAAGAAGAAAGAAACAGCTATTGACAAAATATAAGAAAATAAATTAAAGCAGGAGTTCTTTAAAAGGACCCTGTCCAATAATTTGATATTTTTCCCCCTTCTTCCCTCAAAGGCCAGAATGACACAATCAATCTTGCTGTTCCCTAGTCTGTCTCATTACAGCTTTTTCTTAAGGAGAAAAAAAAAAAGGTGGGGGGGGAGAAGTCAGGCAGGAAGGAAATAGATTGAAAGGCGCGAGCACCATCACCTCCCGCCCCACCACGGGTCCCATGCACGCCTCTGTGTCCCCTGCCCCAGCCTCGGTGCCCTGTGGGCCTCCAGCCACCCTTCCCCAGCCTAGCCCTGCACACGACGTCAGGTGCTTGGTCAACTCCTGCCAAGGCCACAACCTGCAGACCCTGCAGCGACCTTGACCTGTCCCCAGCCCACGAGCGGGGCTTCCTATAGATTTCTCATCCTGACAGCCTTGCTCAAACAGTTGATGTTTTTCATAAGAAAAGCACAGAGCGGGATGCGCATGTGCCGGGGGTAGACAAGCTTTGCACACGCAGGTGCACCTGCGCTGTGGGCGGCACCTTCTTCCGATGTGCGCAGGACTGGAGACAGACAGGGGCCCCCACACCCCCTTGTTCCCAGACCTCCTGCCCCGAATGCGGCCCCTGTTGTGGCTGCTGTTCATTCCAGCTACACACACAAGGGGCCTGCCCGTCCCCCAGCCCCCATTGGGGACATTCTGACCACCCCAACCTTGATGACAGGTAAGGTCTCTTGGGAACCAAACCAGCTTTAAAAGCAGTCCTGCCTGTGTCTTTGGCCAAAACCCACACCCTTTAAGCTTCTCCACTGGGAGAGTGAGGCCAGCAACTCCCAGAGGTGGCTGCAGAGATGGAAGGGGCAGCCGAGTGCAGGAATAGCCACGGCATTTTACGAGGAAGCACTAGCTCAGGGCCTGATCCCGAGTTACTGGCTTTTTCTGGTGCTGTTGGGTGATATCTTCAGTTTGTACTGTTATCACCCTTATTTCACGGGTGAGAACACTGAAGTACAGAGAGGTTATGTTAACTGCTTGCCTTATAACTAACTAGTAAGAGGGAAGAGGGGTTTTTTTTGAGGGGAGACACTTTCCAGAACCCACAGCCCCTTGTGTGTTAGTTCCCATTTCCCTCTGGAAAGGTCCCAGGGAGTGTGGTCTTCATCGGAGCCACGGTGGGGGCCCGGGTCAGTGTGTTCCCTGCTGCGGGGCCAGGAATGAACTCCTCTATGAACCTCAACCCAGCCTGCAGCCCCCGGTGTTTCCGGGCCTGGTGCCCCAGCCCCTGGATTCTGGGAGCTCCAGACATGCCTTCCTTGTGTGCCCGATGCAGGCGGAGTCCACTTGTGCAGCGTGAAACCCTGGACTCTCCTGCAGTAAAGTCAGTGGTGATAACGACGTCAAGAGTAGTCCCCCCATTTCTTGAGCACATATTATGTTCTGGGTTCTGAGATAAAGGGCTTTATACACATTATTGTGTCTCCACCGCACCACACTCCTATGATTATGCTTTACAGGTGAGGAAGCTGAATGTTCGATCCATTTTTGGTCCTTGCCAAGCATCCCACAGCTAGACAGAGGGACAGCTGGGTTCAAACCCTCAGCTCCTTGAACACAAGTGGGACTGTGCAGCTCTGTCCGTGTGCTTGACGTAAGAGGTGCTCACTAAGTGGTGGCTTTACACTGGGTGGGTATGCACACATCAGGTCCATTAAAATTTACTGAGAGGTCCCCGTTCCGGGCAAGATGAGGTAACTGCACGCCGCGCCGTCTCTCCCACTGTATGCCGCTTACGACGTGGATGAGATGCATGGAGTAGCAGTTTGAACTCACCGAAAGGAAGACCAGATATAAAAGCAATTCCCAATCGGTGGTGAGTCCATTGTTTTGCTCACTCCAGTGTCCCCTGGGCTGGACTGAGTGCAGCCTGAGACTTGGACACGGGTGTTCCCATCTCTGCAGAGAGCCCCAGGAAAGGCCCTCTTATTCTGCCCGGAGGACCAAGAAAATGGTCGCCTAGTGCTGGAAGTCTCCTGTTTGTCTTCTCTTTTTTCTTTTTCCTCTTTTCCATTCTCTTGCACCTCAGCCCCCAAACAATCACCTGTTGGCCGCAGTAGCAGCTGCAGGAGCATCAGGGGCAGGAACCTAAACTCCTTGAAGGAGGGGAACCTTCCTCTCCAGTGGGAGGGGCCACGGTCTGGTCCGAGCAGCAGGCAAGCCCCTGCTGCTTTGCAGTTTCTGTAGCTTGGGTTCAGCATCAGTCCTCACGGAAGTGCACAGCAGGGAGAAGTGAGGCTGCAGCTTTCTGGGCTGAGGACTGGAAAGGGGAACCTCAGAGAACTGGAAAGTCCAGGAAAGATCACAGAGAGGAAGGAGGGAAAGCACCCATTAGAGTTGTTTATGAAGTCCTGAGCTCACCCCAAACTACATGGTTTGACGCTAGACAGCACATGGAAACCTGAGAATGGAGCTGTGGGAACGACCATTGCCCAGATCCCAGACTGGCCACGGGGTGGTGGTGCACGTTTGGGACAGACCCCCGTAGCACTTCAAAAACTTTTCCAACGAACCGACATTTGAACCACAACTTACAGGAGGTTGGTGGGAACCCGACTGCGTCAATTGGCTGCTAAAAGGAAAATATCAAAATTATACCACAGGAAGAACTGGAAAAGCCTTGATTTACTTGGGAAGAGACATTCAACAGATGCCAATGCTAAGATGACTTTACTGAGATATTAAGCAAAGATTTTACACCAGCTATTACAACAATGGTCCAATAAAAAGGGCAAATACTCTTGAAATGAAAGGGAAGTCTCAGCACAGAAAGAAAAGATATTGAGGAGAACCGAATGGAAATTTATTTTATTTTTTAAAATATATTGTATTGATTATGCTATTACAGTTGTCCCATCCCTCCCATTCCCCTTCGCCCTGCACACCCCCTCCCACCTGCATTCCCCCCTTTAGTTCATGTCCATGGGTCATTCTTTGGCTTCTACATTTTCTATACTATTCTTAACCTCCCTCTGTCTATTTTATACCTACCATTTATGCTTTTTATTCCCTGTAGCTTCCCCCCTCCCCCTCCCAGTCCCCTGCTGATAACCCTCCATGTGATCTCCATTTCTGTGATTCTATTCCTGTTCTAGTTCTTTGCTTAGTTTGTTTTTGTTTTAGGTCCAGTTGTTAATAATTGTGAGTTTGTTGTTATTTTACTGTTCATGTTTTTGTCTTCTTTTTCTTAGATAAGTCTCTTTAACATTTCATATAATAAGGGCTTGGTGATGATGATTTAACTTGACCTTATCTGGGAAGGCACTTGATCTGCCCTTCCATTCTAAATGATAGCTTTGCTGGATAGAGTAATCTTGGATGTAGGTCCTTGCCTTTCATGACTTGGAATACTTCTTTTCAGCCCCTTCTTGCCTGCGAGATTTCTTTTGAGAAATCAGCTGACAGTCTTATGGGAACTCCTTTGTAGGTAACTGTCTCCTTTTCTCTGGCTGCTTTTAAGATTCTCTCCTTATCTTTAATCTTCGCTAATGTAATTATGTGTGCTTCCTTGGGTCCAACTTCTTTGGGGCTTTCTGAGCTTCCTGGACTTCCTGGAAGTCTATTTCCTTTGCCAGATTGGGGAAGTTTTCCTTCATTATGTTTTCAAATAAGTTTTCAATTTCTTGCTCTTCCTCTTCTCCTTCTGATACCCCTATGATTCAGATGTTGTAATGTTTAAAGTTGTCCTGGAGGTTCCTAAGCCTGGCTTCATTTTTTTTTGAATTCTTGTTTCTTCTGTTCTGGTTGAATATTTCTTTCTTCCTTCTGGTCCAAACCATTGATTTGAGTTCTGGTTTTCTTCCCATGACTGTTGGCTCTCTGTACATTTTTCTTCATTTACTTAGTATAGCCTTCATTTTTTTCCTCTAATTTGTGACTATATTCAACCATTTCTGTGAGCATCCTGATTACCAGTGTTTTGAACTGTGCATCTGATGGTTGGCTATCTCTTTGTCACTTAGTTGTATTTTTTCTGGAGCTTTGATCTATTCTTTCATTTGGGCCATTTTATTTTTTTTGTCTCAGCATGCCTGTTACGCATAAGAGGCGGGAGCCTTAGGTGTTCACCAGGGTGGGGCAACCCACCCACTGCGTTGTTATGCTATTTGCCAGAGAGGGGTCCAAGAGGGAACAATGGTGCTTGCTTTGCTCTCTGCCAGATTTCAGTCACTTCCCCCACTTCCCACAAGTAAATTGGGCCCTTCTTGTGCCAATTCCTGGGTGGGTAGGCTTGTGTATGTTCTATGACCCTGTGGGTCTCTCCAACGAACTCTCCTGTGAGGTTGGGAGTTTCTCCCGCTGCTGCCTCAACCCCCACAGGTGTTTTCAGCCAGAGGTTTGAGGATTTATTTCCCCGCTGGGACCCTGGGTTGTGGGTCTGTCTCGCTCCCTAGTTATTCCTCTTGACTTATCTGCATGTGAATATGGGACCACCTGGTCCTCCGGCTGCACCTTGCCGAGAGTGCTCTCCACCTGGCTGCAGTCTCCACCCCTCCTACCATCTGGGTGAGTGTTTCTTCTTTAACTCCTTGGTTATCAGGCATCCATACAGTTCAATTTTCTGTCAGTTCTGGTTGTTTTTTGTTTTTAAATTGGTTGTCCTTCTTTTGGTTGTGTGAGGAGGCCCAGTGTGTCTACCTATGCCTCCATCTTGGCTGGAAGTCACCCAAATGGAAATTTAGATGCAAACAATACAGCAACTAAAATAATAAACTTGCTGGATGGGCTCAATAGCAGAAAGGAGAGGATACAGAAAACAGCTAGTGCATTGGAAGGTAAACAAAGAGAAGTTATCTGATCTAAGTAACAGAGAGAAGAAAGATCAGCAAACGAATGGAGCCTCAGGGACCCATGGGACAGTAACAGAAGGTCTAACATTCACACCACTGGAAGGAAAAATGAAAGAGTGGGGTCTAAAAAAAACATTTAAAGAAAACTGGTAGCCCTGATCAGTGTGGCTCAGTTGCTTGGAGCATCATCCCATAGACTAAAGGGTGGTGGGACTGATTCCCAGTCAGGGCACATACCTAGGTGTTGGGTTTAGGGTATGTACAGTTGGGGGTGCATATGAGAAGGCAGGCAATTGATGTTTCTGTCTTGCTCTTTCTCTTTCTCTCTCGCTTCCTCTCTCTTTGAAAGCAATAAAAAATGTCTTTGGGTGAGGCTAAAAAAATTTTTTTTTAAGAAAAATGGTAGGTTCTGGCCAGGTAGCTCACTTGGTTAGAGCATCGTCCTGATACATCAAGGTTGCAGGTTCCATCCCCAGTCAGGGCACATACAAGAATCAGCCAATGAACTCATGAATTGATATTTTTTTCTCTCTCTCTTCCCCTCTCTCTAAAAATCAATCAACCAATAAAAAAATAATAATGGCAAGTTTTCCATATTTGGCAAAAAACAGAAACATAGAGACTTAAGAAGCTTAGCGAATCCAAAAAAGGATAAATACAAAGAAATCTATGTCTAGACACAGAATAATTAAACTTCTGAAAACTAAAGACAAAGAAAAAACATCTTAAAAGCAGCCAGAGAAAAATAACATATCACTGACAGGGGAGCAATGCTTCAAGTGACTGTGGCTTTCTCATCAGAGCTGTGAATGCCAAAAGGAAGGGAAGCAGAGTTTCAAATGCTGAAAGAAAAGAACTTGCGACTCAGAAGTCTTTAGAGGATATATCCTTCAGGAACGAAGGTAAAATAAAGACATTCTCAGATGAAGGAAAGCTAAGAAAATTTGTTGCCAGGAGACCTGCACTAAAAGATTGCTAAAGGAAGTTCTTCAGACAGAAGGGAGATGAGAGCAGAAAGAAACTTGAAGCATCAGGAGTGAAGGAAAAGAAGCAGAAATGGTACATATTTGGGTAAATATGATGGACTACTTCTCTCCTGTTGATTCTCCTGCTGAGCTCTTTAAAACATGTCTGAAGGCTGAAAATAAAAAATACATAATGTTGTCCAATGGGACTTTTAATGGATGGAGATAGGACATAGAAGACAAGTACAACTCAGAAGAAGGAGGGCGAAGGGGCTTATATAGCAGTAAGGTTTTTATATTCCACTTGAGGTGGTAAAATAATTCTAAGTAGATTGTGAATGTTAAGTATACCTATTGTAATTCCTAGAGTAACCACTGAAAGAAACATTAAAAGAGATAGAGTAAAAAAAGAAAGGGAGAGATAAAATGGGATATATTCATAACCAGAAAAATAAATCTTAATTTAAATCTTACACTTTATGCAAAAATTAATTCTAGATAGCTTATAGATACAATTTTTACAAGCGTTCTGGCTGGTGTGTCTCAGTGGATTGAGTGCTGGCCTGCAAACCAATGGGTTGCTGGTTTGATTCTGATCAGGGCACATGCCTGGGTTGCAGGCCAGATCCCCAGTAGGGGGTGTGTGAGAGGCAACCACACACTGCTGTTTCTCTTTCTCCCTCCCTTCCTCTTTCTAAAAATAAATAAAATCTTTAAAAAATTTTTGGAAGAAAATATAGGGGTCAATCTTTGTGACCTGGGAGCAGGCCGACTTATGGCGTTAAGAGCACAAGGCACAAAAGCAATGCAAGTGCCCAATGATAGACGAATGGATTTAAAAAGTAGTGGTCCATACGTGCAATGGAATATTACACGGCTATAAAAAAATAAGATCTTACCATCTGTGATAACATGGATGGACCTGGAGGATATTGTGCTAATGAAATATGTCAAACAGAGAAAGAAAAATACTGTATAATTTTACTTATATGCAGAATCTATAGAACAAAATAAATGAACAAACAAATTAGAAAGAGACTCATAGATACAAAGAACAAACAGACAGGTGCCAGAGAAGCAGGGGTGATGGGCTGGGTGAGGCAGGGGAGGGGCAGAACTGCATATGGGTAGTCACAGAGCAGCTGCAGGGATGGGATTTGCAGCACAGGGAACGCGTCCAGTCAATGGTGTCATGACAACTGCATGCGCACTTGAACTGTCTGTGGGGCCACTTCCTGAATTATTCAATTGTCCAAGCACTAGGCTGTCCACCCAAAACTAACACAAGGCACTAATGAGTGTCAAAAAATAAAAATTAAAAAATTTTAAAAAAGCACAACCCATAAGAGCGTCATCAGAGTCAAAAGTCCCGCTTTGAGGAAGACACTGTTAGACAGTGAGAGGGAAACTACAGACTCGGGAAGAGTATTTGCATGCCACATCCCCAGCAAAAGATTTGCATCAAAAGTAGATGAACTCAACAATGAGAAAACAAACCCGATTAAGAAAGTGCCTTAAGACGGACCAGATACTTTACCCCAAACAATATAAGGATTAACACATAGAAAGATGTTCAACATCACTAGCCATTAGTGTAACAGGGTGCAGTCAGGGCCCCGCCCCTCAAAAGAGGGATTTGTAATGGGGTCCAGAACTCAGGGTGTCCAGGAAATATTAAAAATATAGGATATCCCCACCCCCACAAATCTGGACTAGGGGATGGGACACATGGAGCAGGGCCATTGAGAGTTATTTTGCATATTAACAGTTTTGCAGGTAACCGCAAACAGTTGTTTTGCATATCTATAACAACTGGCTAGCTTCATAGATATGAAGCTGTGGCCAAGCTTTGAGCCAGGGAGATGGCAGTGACTTCGACCCATGGTGTAACTGGGAGGCAGCTTCCCCTGGTTACAGCGCCTCTCTGAGAGCTCGGAGATGGTTCTCTCCATGCCATGGGGCCACGCCTGCCTGGACTTACTATGGCAGCCCAGAAAGGTGGAAAAGATACACTTGCCTCTCTGCTAAGAGGGCAGGTCCCTGGCACATGCCTCACCCAGAAAAGGGAAGAGTTAGAGGAGGTGTCATTGGAGCTGGACTTTGAAGGACAAGCAGACAGGGGCAGGGGGCAGAGGCTCAGATGAAGAGCAGCATGGGCAAAGGGGCAGAGGGGAAGATCTAGTGGGTTCAGGGAGCCTGAGTGGATGACTGTGGCTGCAGCACTGGGTGTGCTGTGGGAAGGAGGGCGTGTGCTGAGGCAAAGAAAGGCCGGCCTCAACACAGCTGCGTGTGCTGACCAAAGACCTGATGGCACTTCTGGCATCTGCTCCAGCGCTCTTGCTCTCTGAGGGAAGCACAGGCTGTGACAAATAGGGCAGGGACCCTGGGATCAGACAGACATGAGCTCAAATCCTAGTTCTGCTGTTCAGAGTGGTGGCCATCACTGAGTCGGGCTCCCTCAACACTCCCATCCAATCCACCTCTCCCTCACCTCCCTCTGCTTTGGAACACGGAGTTCAGCTTCCCAGTATCTCCTGCCACTGTGACACAGATCTGGCCAACACGCTGGAATCAGAACCATCTGGCCAACATGCTGGAATCAGACCCCTAGTGAGGGGTCTTCTGGAAGTGGAAGAGGTCCAATAAAAAGGAAAACATACTCAACTGAATCAGAATTTTGCCTTCTCCTCTCCTTCTTGCTTTGAATGCCAAAGTATGTTAGGAGCTGCAGCAGCCACTTGGTGAGCATGAGGGACAAGCTAAGAATAATGGTTTAAGAAAAACTGGGCAGAAGACAGAAAGTTCCTCAGCCTATGACAACATCACTGAGCAACTGGACCTCTGTGTAGGAGTTGGATACTCTGTTACTTACAGTCAAACACAGTGTTAACAATATATGCTCTGAGTTGTTTCCTCCACTGTTAACTGGAGTTAATAATATTAATTAACATTCATTACACTCATGGTGTGTGCCAAGAACTCCTCTGGGTGTTGGTGGCGAAGAGTGAAAAGGAGATAAGGTCCCTATTCTTTTTATACTCACAATTTGGTGGGAGAGACAATGAACCCATAAGTAGACAAGAATACACGGTGGACAAAAGTAGGTTTACAGTTGTGTGGGGAACAGTATTTCAGGCAGAGGGAAGAGCAAGGACAAAGGGCTCGAGGCAGGGCTTGGCTGGGGGAGTAGGCAGACCAGTAAGGAGGCCAAGGGAGTCCATGGCAGTGAATGAGGAGTAGAGAAGGTGGAGGTGATTCCAGAGAGGCGGGAGAGGGTCAGATGCTATGTCTTGATGAGTGAATTTATTCTAAATGCAAAAGGGAAGTCACTGGAGCACTTTCAGAGGCATTTGAAACCACGTGCTGAGTACCTTGTACATTGTAGGTGCTTAATTAATGTCTGTAGTCTAGGGTAGATGGCTCCTGTCCCTTGGTGGGATTCCTGTCCCTTCTCAGGCTCAACCAGCCCCTTCCCTGGAACTGCTTGCCTCGTGCCCCAGCTTCTGAGCTGGGCCCTTCCATCTGTCTTCTGTGTTTTTCTGGCCCTGCATTGTCCTCCCCTGGGGCCGTTTGCTCCCTCCAGAGCGGGCATAATTGCCACTTTCCACAACGACATAAAAATCTAAGAGGCACAATCAATACAGCACGCACACACACATCATCGTCTTTCATTGCAAACGATAAAAGCGTAAACAGTAGGGGTGGCAGCAGCTCTGGAGGCTGCGGTGGGGGGGGGGGGGCCGGCGCAGGGCAGGCGGCCACTGCCTCCCTGCTCATCTCACCCCTTCTGGGGGGGCCAACTCCAGTCTGGGGGTGGTGCTCCTCATCAAAGCCCATTGGGGAAATGATTTTCTCTCTCTTTTCCTTCCAGACGCAGCAATCCGGGCTCTTTAACCTGAGTTCAGAAATCCAATTTGTCTTCCCTTTCACTATTTTAAATGCTTTTTTTGGTATCTTCCCTACATCTTCTGTGTCTCCCAAAATACAGAGCCCAGAGTGCCTTCCTGGAGGCACAAACACTTGCCTGGGTCTTCCTTGTCACAAGCCCCTGAAGTGACCTTGACGAGGGAGACCAATCCTGCATGGCCAGCTTCTTCTGGTCCACGTCCGGCCTGCCACCCACAGCTTATCTCGGGCTGTGCATAGAAATTATTACGACCCCAGTTCTTGCAAACTCCCGGCGATGACTTCTTCAAACTCGTTACTTAATGAACGTCATCCAATTCCGATTCAGCCTTGCCACACTCTCATTTGCGAAAGCCAATCTGCTTTATAATTCTAACCTCTGGCTAGAAACTGCTCCCAATTTCATGTCGTCCATAAATGTGATGAATGGTTAGCTTGTGTCTCTGCAGTCGTTCATGTATTTATTCAACCAGCATTTAGTGAGTGCCTACTGGATACCAAGTTAAAGAAGACGCAAGTCCTATGCGGGAAGGACTCCCATGGTCGTGGATGCAGTTCATTCGGTGTGATGGGGGCGGGGGGGCGGGGACCGAGACCTGGCCTCCCCGGGGGAGGGGCGGTGTAAACCGGCCTTGGGCCACTACAGGGAATTTTGCCGCCTGGAGAAGAAACGGTGTTCCATGTAGATAGAATGTGCGGAGGCAAGAAGTGTTGGGGGAGGAAGTGCATTGCTGTCTAAGAACGTGAGGGCTGGTTGTTTTCAGGCTGCGATCCAGCGAGGACCAGGACTCCTCTGTCTCTTGGCTCTGCTCTTGTCTGCTTCCTTCTGACGCTCCATGTGGCACCAAAGAGGCTGCCCCCAGCCCTGGGGTTACACCCAGGTTCTAATCCAGAAACAGAGATTGCTCTTCCCTTAACTGACTCAGTGAAACTAGAGTCTCACAGACCCTTACTGGGTCACACACTCACCCCTGACCAATCGGGGTGGTCAGGGGAATATAAGCACTCTGATTGGCCAGGCCTGGTCACATGGGGTGAGTGGACCAGGGATGGAGTTGCTGCGTTTGAAATACGCGGGCTGGAAGGAGGAGATGCGGATTCCCAGGCGCAAAGTGGAGCACTTAGCGCTGAAAAGGGGGAACAGGGTGCGGGGCTGCTGGAGCACAGAAGGCCACTTTGCCATCCGTGGGCTGTGGCGCTCCGCCCTTCCAAGCCCAGAAGGGTCCTTTCTGGGTGGTGTGTCCCCCCCAATCGCTGGCTAGCCTCTCTGAGGATGAGGTCGGACATTGAGGCATTTTCCTTGCTACCACGTTCTCACCGTGTGCAGGCGGATGGAGAGCGCACTTGCTTTCTGCTTTCCCAGATGCTGGATTTCTGAGCTGGCAAGTCCTTTCCAGCCAGGCCTCCTGTCTTCAGCCTCCCCATTCCTTAGCTTTTTCCCCACCCTTCTCAAAACCAAACCTTCAGCCATCCAGGACCCTGCAGGCTGGCCTCTGGCAGCTGCCAGCAGGAGCTCAGCGTTGGGGGCCTCTCAGGGCACATCCTGAGTGGCCCTCAGCCAGCCTGAGTCCTGGAGGCTTCATCAGGAGTTAGGACAGAACAGTGGGCTCTGCAGGGGATGGCCTGGGCTTCTGGGACACCCAGACCTAGGCTCCAGTCTGTAGGGACCAGGATTAGGTTAAGCTGTGACAGACACCACCCCAAAGAAAAAAACAGTGCCAGCAAGACAGAAGTGTATTTCTCTGTCAAACAATCAAGAGGCTGGGAGAGGGATTTCTCACAGTCAACATCAGTTATTCCTGTGGCTCAAGCCATCTTCTTTGAGTGGCTTCCACTTCATGGTGCAAGATGGCTGTTTGGTTCCTGCCCCCCGGAGGAGAAAGGGACAAAGAAGGGCATGTCCCCCTTTAGGGACACCCTCCAGGACGGCACATTACACTTGTGTTTACAGCGTTCTGGTCACAAATTAGTCATGTGGGCAAATTCCAGGCAGCCATGGGCCCAGCTAAAGATCTGAGGGAGGAGAATGGATAAGGGGGGGGGGGAACAATTACAGCTTGGGCCCCTAACTGTCTTCATCGCCATGATTTCACCACCTTCCCCTGAGGCAGACGAGGCAGTGGAGGCAGAGAGGGGCCGAGAGATCTGCCCAGCATGCCCCACGCTCTCTTTCTCCCTTCTGCTGACTTCCTTGCTCCTGCACCTGACCCGGAGCATAGCTCTCAGTCTCCCTCAATTGTTTTCAAGGAACAGGGTCTTTTCTGTTTAGTCTGTGGGTGTGAGTCACCAGCCTGGGGCACCCTTGGGTCTGTGGTGCCTGCTCCCCAGCAGGGCGGACAGCGTGGCCCAGACCCACAGGCTTGTCTCCATACAAAACTTACTGGTCTTCCCCTGACTGTGCCCGTCAGTTAGTGGCGCCAGTTTAGACTGCAGCACGTGCAGGGTCTGCCCCTCGGGGCCCCTGAACACCACGTGCATCTTTCCGTCTGCACAGCCCTCTGTAAGCTAGGACTGAGCCTGGCCGTGCAGCTCTCCCAGGGGACTCCGGACGGGCACCGAGTGAAAACTAATGTGGGCCCTGTGTTCTGAGGAGCTCAGCACGAAAGCTGCTGCGCTCAGCGCCGGTGCGGTCCCTCAGCGCCACTAAGTGGTAATTGCTCTGGGCCTTGGGATGAGGGCTCCAGGCCCAGCAAGGGAGCTGTTCACATCTACCACCCAGTTGCGTGCAGGGTCGGGTGGTGCTGGGGCTGGAATGAGACCTGCTCACTGGGCTGAGAGGCTCTGTGATGCCCAGTCACAAGAGCAAAACTGTCCCCAGGCAGGGGGGCAGGCAGTGACAGTTGGCACTGTGGAAGTAACCAGGGGCAACACGGGTTCAGGCACTGACATTGGGTGTAGAGGTCCCCTGCAGGGGGAAGGGACTAGGGAATGACACAGCCACGCCGGCCAGGGTCTGGGCCTAGGCAGACAGAGGACAGAGGCCGGTTTGCAAATGGGAGATTCACCTGTGGAGGACATGGGGGTGTGCCAGGAGCCAGCATCTCCCACCTGGGCGACTAACCTCAAAAGTGGCCTGTCTGCCATGTCACACCTACTCCCCCGTCCCCCTCTGTGGAGCAGGCAGTAGAAGGTTGCTGCTGCTTGGGGCTGAGTAAGCCCCTCCCCAACCTTTTATCACCCTGCAATAGATTCCCATGGCTCATGAACCCCCAAACTCCTTCTCATGCCCGGTGGGAGCCCACTTGGGCTGGCCTCTGCCTTCCTCTCCACTTCAAACTTTCTGGCTCACTGCCCCCCAGCCACCTAGCCTTCTATTTGCTCTTCAAATCCCATCAGACCTGCTCCCCCCTCAGCCTTTGCACTTGCTGTTCCCTCTGCCTGGGATCTTCTTTTCACAGCTCTTGGCATGGCTGACCCTCAGAGAGATCCTCTCTTAGCCCCTGCCCTCCTCTTACCCTTCCCCATCGCTGCCACCCTCCGGTCATGCTGCCACCTCTGTATGTAAGACACCTGAAGTGACCCGACTGGCTGACTTGTTGATTACCTGTCTCTGTGCGTGAATGTGAGTCCCGGGAGGGGAAACCTCTAGTCGTGTTTTCTGTCTTCTCTGCAGTGCCTGAAGCACAGCAGTTCTCAGTAACACAGTGGAGGGACGTGGCCTTCATTTGGGCACCCCCAGAAGCGAACCCTGACACATGGTTTTGAGTGCAGTTGGCTTATTTGGGAGGTGGTGCGGAACGGGTGATGTTCTCTGGCAGGTCACCACTGCAGGCCACCAGAGCAGAATCCTGAGTCCTGGCAGCTCTGTAGCCCGCAGGCCTCAGAGTGCTCCCATGCAAGGGGAGAGGGAAGAGTGACGTGGGGTACTTACCCCCATCTCCCATAAGTTACTGGTTGAGGGCTGTATTTCCCAGCACTCTGGCCCTAGTAACACAAGGAAGAGCAGCCTCCCAGGTACCAGAGAAAGGCCCCAGGGAAGCATCAAAATGGACAGAGGGTGAGGCCTGGGCACCAGCACAGCCCAAAGCCATTACCTGCGTGGGTCCGGGGTCAGGGCCTGCCTCTGCAGGGTGATGGTGTTCACCTTTTGCTTTCTCTGTGTTGAGATGCCTTTGGTGGCAGGCAACCAGTGGAAGCACTCACAGTGGTAAGGACTTTGTCTCACGCTGCAGGAAGTCTGGAGGAGGCGTGCCTTCAGGCCTGGGAGCCAGAGGTCCAGTGATATCACCAGGAACCTGGGCTCTCTCCCCACCTCTACTTTGCCCCTTTTAGTGTGTCAGCGCCAATCTCAGTCTGGCATCCTCAGGGTCACAACATGGCTGCAGAAGCTCCAGGATTCATGACCAGATGCCATCATGCACTGAGAAGAAGAAAGCATCTTTCATAGGATCAAAGAAACCTTGCACCACCGTTCATGTGTCACTGGCTTTAAGTGGACAGAAATCCCACTCCCCTTTGCCCTAAACAAGGCAGAGGCTCGGGACACGGATCACCGAGACTCACCCTGAGCAATATCAGGTAATAAGGAAGAGGGCACTGGCAGGTGACTGGTGGAGTCTGCCAAACACACCTTCCATCTCTGGACTGAGGTGAGGGTGGTTGAGAAGGCAGAGCACTAACTAGCCTTGCCAGAGAAGATGGGCGGGCTCCCGCTGGCTCAGAACCAGTGGGGGATCTGGAAAGGCTTCTCTTAGCCTTTGATCTGCAAAGAGCCCCTGTGCCCTGACAGATGGTTTCCTGGCTTCCTCCAGTGTCCCGTTCCCTCCCAGCAGCCCCTGAGGCAAGCCTGGGGCAGGAGGACTTTGGAGAAGTTGGTGGGGGGACCTTCGCTCCCCTTCAGGGGATTTGCATTTCCTTTGGCAGATAATTACTTAGGAAGGATGGTTGTGACTCAGATGGGAGCTCCCAGCTCCTCTCCCCTCCCTCCAGCTGGGACAGAACAGGTGGTGGAGGGAGCAGAGGGCTCGAGTGTGTTGTTTGCAGGGCCATTCATCACTGGGGGCATTTATACCGGCCCCAGGGCCAGAACACAGGCAGAACGGGTGGTGCCTGAGAGCAGGTAGGAGGTGATGGGGATCCACTCCTCTGGCACCGTCTCCAGAAGGGGGCCAGCCTTGTGACACAGAGGAGAGAGGCTGGGGCTGGCCAGGTGGTGGATGAAGTAGGGAACTCGTGCACCCAAGGAAGGAGAACAAGGAAATAAAAGGTAGGAAGCATCTCCGATTTTCCTGTATAGGTGTATTTGGAAGATTTGGAGACTGAGCAGATGAACTCAGATGAAGAAGATTGGCGGTTGGTGTTTGCCTGGGAGCAGGGGTGGGGGAGGGAGAGAAGCCGAGATGGGTAGCTTTTGCTGGCTGCAGTGGTGTGAATACTCTTTGATGCTGCTTCCAGGCTACTAATTGTTCAACAGCCCGCTCACAGATTCTTGACTGTTTACCATTGGGCCCTAGGCCTGCTGGGGCCAGCCCCTGTGTGTGACATGTTTATGGACAACGATGAATTTCATTATCCATCAGTTCCTAAGAAATAACAGGTGCCCTCTATGTGTCCAGATCCATGTTCCAGGGACACCGGGAAGCTCCGTCCCCGCTTCTGTGAGCACACAGGTCAGATCAGGGACAGGGTCATCTCAGAGTGGGATGGAGTCGCGGGAACAGTGCCTGCATGTGTCTGAGGGGCGTGGCCTTGAGGCCTCTGTGCGTCATTCCTCTGGTGTCTGTACTGTGAGTCTAGGAGATCTGAATTCACCCCGGCTCTGCCTGGGCATTTCCTTGTGGCCTCGGGCAGCTCAGTCCCTCTCTGCCCGCCGTGAACAGAGGAAGATGAACGCTTGGGTTGTTTCAGCCCTGTCCTGCTATTCTCCTCTGTCCTGCATCTCACGCTCCTGTTTTATTCCTTGCCTCTCCTGGCCACCTAAGCCCTCAGCCTGGGAAGACCCTCCATGGCCATGGGCAAGGTCCCAAGGCATCCCTTGAAATAAGCTCTGTCTTATTTCTGGAGGTCAGCGTGATTGTGGGGGTCAGGCACGGCACCCGGGCTCCCCAAAGTGCCGGCATGTGCTCCATTGGGGAACTGATGGGTCATGGCCGCCTCTCCCCAGCAGCAAAGCTTTCCAGGCTCCAGGAGCAGGCAGGGTTGGCTAGCGCCCAGGGCCGCAGCTTACCTGGGCCTCTTCCTACCTGGGCATTGGAGCTCAGACTGCTGCCCTCTCCAAGCCCTAGTGTTTAATCATGAAATTGTGGAGGCACTCTGAGCCATAAAGGGCTCTGCAGATATTTTTAAATACGAGAGTTTGGTTTATCTGTACATGGGGCAGATCAAAGCACTTCCCAGGTTCCCACCTGGGGGAGTTCCTGGTGACCTCCAGAGGTGGCATCATTGGGCTGCCCTCAGTGGGGCTTCTTGTCATCTCTCTACAGAGTGGGCAGGGTGGGGGTGACATGTCCACAGGCTGAGCATCACAGCACAGACATGGTTTTCTGTTATTTTCTCTTGCAACTGAATTTGTAACTCATCTGCGTTTCTTAGAGAGCTGAGGCTGTGGCAGGCAGCTGTTAATAATAGATACAAGGGACTGTCTGGTACCGAGTTGCCGAAGACAGTAATTAGCATTTTAATTTAGGCATTTTCTTCACAGTCACCTCTGGAGACAGGGGTTCGAATCTGGAATTGGGGTCACCAGTAAAGGTTTGCCTGTGTCCTCCTCCAGAGCCCCCATGGGTGTTTGTCACGTGGGCTGCGACAGCCCAGGACCAAGTGAAGCCTGAGGGGGGCGTTGTCCGTTCAGGCTGTGGAGTTGACGGAGGGCAGAGCTTGGCTTTGCAGCGGGGTGGGCGGGAGGGAACCCGCCTGGCCCTGGGGAGGGTGGGTGGCAGGGAGGAGGTGGGCAGGGCAAGGAATGGGAACTGGGCGAGGATGGGACACTGAGTGGGCTTCAAGAGGAGGCTGAGCGGGGAGGGGCTGTGTGGGGCCAGCACGGCTGCTTTTCCCCTCCACGAGCACTAATTTTCTTTATTTTTCTTCAAGCCCCAGCGGCCGGTGATTGCTGGAGTGTTAGGGACAAACGACTCAATGGATTTGCCTCTTTTCTTCTCCTAGTTCACAAAACAAGATTTTAAAATGACAACAATAACAGGGAGAGTTTTCTCCCCTCTTAGTGGCTAAGGGTTAGGGACAATGCTTTGGGGTCCAAGAGGCACAAGCTTGTCCCTGTTTATCATGGGTAGAGGGTGGGAGCACCCCTCACAGTCCCTTTCCCAGACCCCCGCCCCCTGCCCATCTCTCCCACCTTGGGTAGGGGGAGTAGGCAGGTGCAGGCCGCTCCTTCTGAGACCAATCTCATTTATCTAGTCCTGCCTCCCCAGCTCCACGCCCGGCATTCAGTGTTGCTCAAAGATAGCCACACACATTAAAAAATGACCTACATTTTCCCCTCCAGGCAAAAGCATCTTTGATGTATGAGGCAGCAGCTCCAGTCTCCCAGGGCTTTGGGACCGGAGACTAGAGGCCACATCAGGAAAGTGGCAGGTCTGGATGAGGAGGGTGGTTTTAGGTGCCGGAGGCCCACGGGAGGTGCAGTGAGGTGCCGGAGGACAGGCTGGCTCTGAATGTTCTAAGTGGAGCTGACGCAATCCTACGGTGCTCTCAGGCCCAGTGTCTCAGGCTTGTTCGGGGAGATGGGAACCTCAGTCCTCTCCTTCTGTCTCCTCTGCAATATCATCTTTATCACTTAGGAATCTTTGAGTTGCAAATGATGGAGGACAAGACTCAAACTGGTTTAAATAAAAATGGGAGTGTATATGCTCCTGTAAGTCAAAAGTCAAGTGGTAGTGCAGGTTTCAGGTAATGCTTGATCCAGCATAGTTACAACTCCCTGGGATCTGATTTCTGTCCTGCTGTCTACTTCATTTTCCACAGCGTCATCCTATGGCTGGGTCCCTTAGGACCACAAGTTGGTGGCCAGGACCTCCTCAAACTCCATTTCTTTGTTCTTTCCAGTGAGAAAGGAAGGAGCTTTCTGGGTTCTCTTCTGGGACACAGCGACTTCCACTGGCCTGAATTCAGTCACGTGTTTATCTTTGACAGGATGGGCTGTCAGGCTCTCCACCAGAGCTAATAGTGGGCTCAGTCCTGCTCAAACTGCTCCCAGTGGGGAGGGGTGGATCCTCCCGAAGGAAAGTGGACTGAAGGCGGTGACCAACCTAAACTGTCCATCCTATTTGTCACCACTCCCTCCCTGCAATGCAGTCACACAACCCCACCCTCTGCCATGTGGCTGTGGTTTTGGTTCTTTTGCTGTTTCTTTAACAGAGAGGTGTAGACTTTAGGGTGCTGCTGGCTTTGCAGTAGCTCCCACTTGAATGGGTGGAGGACGTGGATATAGGCCTTGGCTGCATGACTCACCTTGACCATGGAACGTTAGGGGAAAGGACATGAGCAGAGGCTCTGCATCTGGGAGTGTGGTTTGCACTGGCCTCTCGCACGTCTTCCAGCACCATGAGAAGAACAGACCCTGGGGATCTGCTTCTGCTGGTCCCAGAAGCAGAGCCACCCTGCTGACCCTGAGTCTGGACAAGAAAAATAAAGACAGAAAGTTTTTGGTTTTCAGTCACTGAGACTTTAGGGTTATTTGCCATGCGGCATTATTGCAGCAATAGCTGACTGATGTTGACACAAAGAGGTGGCGGGTTAGTCCGAGTCTGATGGTCGGAATGTGCAGGGTGAGGGCAGCATCATCAGTGAGAGGGGCAGGGGTCTCCCAGAAAGGTCTCCTTTGTTCCCTGGGGTCTGGAAGGCTGCCTGGCCCTCCTTCTGTGCCAGGGTGTCTCATGCCTTTTCTTGCCAGGGTGCCTGGGAAAAAGAGGCAGTTTGGGGAGGGAAGATGCCGGAACATGGCCTAAAAGGACACTGGGTCCTCAGCTCAGCCCACCAGTGTCCCCAGCTCCGCCACTTGTCCCCTGGTGGTGGGTGAAGACAGAGCCTGGTGGATCGTGTCCTCATGGCAAGCCCAGCGACCACCGGTCTGGGCCATTTGGACCCCAGCATCGCTGTTCGGCTCTAAGCCATGAGAGCAGTTCTCACATCCCTAGAAAGCAGCATTTAAATTAAAATGTTACAATTTAATATCCATCTGAAATGCCTGTAAGAGAACCCAGTCGGAGGGTGATGAAGAGGAAGCCTCACAATGGCTAGCATTGACTCTGATTTACCTGGCGGGTCCACCTGCCTTGCAGCCTCCGTGCTCACCGGGCTTGCGGCTGGTTAGGGGGTGCTGTCACGCAGAGCCTCAATGCCTCTGTGAGTCTGAGTGGGCGGCGGGTAGTTCCCAGATCTGATGAGGGGAACCGGGCCAGAGACAGTAAGGGTGAGCGGTGACCGGTGCCACCCTCCTCTGGGGTGTGGTCTCACTCCGGGGACATCTGTAGCTGTCAGGTTGTCGAGCAACCTTGGTGCCCACCTTGAGCCCCAGGCATGGTGGGGTTTAGACAGAGGGGTTATTGTCTTCTCCTAAACTTTGGGATTGGCCAGGGTTGGGCAGGTGTCAGCAGCCCCTCCTGGACCGGAGGGTCTTCTGTGGCACTGCAGGTGCAGGCCTCTGCTGATGTGGGGAGAATGAACTTGGACTCTGGACAGGCATGCAGGTCCAAACTCTGCCAAGTTGGGCGAATGCCGTTGCCCCTGCAGCGCCTGGCTTCCCAGTCTGCTCTAATGGATGTGCTGTCTTCACGAACGTCTGCCCGCCCCAGCCCCCCAACAGGGGGGAGCTGCTGCGCTGTCTTTAGACTTCTGAGATGGCGCTGTGGTTCGGGGCTTGAATGCCGCGTTTCCCTGGGTTGAAATCCTGGCATGACCTCTTAGTAGGTGGGAATTTCGAAAAATTCTGCGTGACCTCTCTGAGCCTTAATTTCCTCATCTGCAACATGGAGATCGTGATGACCACTCCCTCCGTCACTCCCTGCGAGAGGGGTCAGCCCTCCAGGCCTGGGGTCTGAGGACAGCGTCTCAGTCCTGAGTCTGCCGTACGTGCAGGAAGTGCTCCGTGCATGTGCACTGCGATGCCTCATCTGTGTCTTCTGGGATCGCTGCCCTGTTGGGTGCAGATGCCTGGGTGACTTCAGTGTCACCGCAGCTTCCTTCAGCTCTGCACATCTCTCTCTCTCATGGCCGCAGGCCAGTGCTCTGGCCTCCCTGATGGGAGCTGGCCAGAAACAGCTGAAGCTGGCAAGACAAAGCCGAGGGCAGGTGAGGGTGACCCAAAAGTCCTTCCCTGCCCTCGGCCAAGGGCCCCACAGCAGCTGGTCAATACCTCATCGACTCCTGCAATCACTTCATATCGCCATATCTTGAACTTTAAGGTGTTCTTTTTTTTCCTGCACAGCAAGGTGTTCCCATGGCAACCTGCTGGCGACACAAAACAGTCACTGCTCCCAGAATGGACAGCCTTCTTCCCTATCTCTTGGAGAAACCACAGCAGCCGTGCCCCATGCAGTGCTCAGCCCCGTGGACACAGGACCACTGGCCCGGGAGGTCCCTTCTCTGACTTGCCTGGTCCTAGGGCTGCGTTCTGGAGGGCGCAGCCGAACGGCGGTTCTTTTGCTTTAATGTATTGGGTCAGCCAAAGAGTCCATTTGTTTTTCCCATAGGATGGCTCTAGCAGTGCTTAGCTGTTTCTGACTTCACTCGAAATGTTTTTGTTAGATTGTATTGTGATGGCTGTCGTACCAACCTGCATTAAAAAAATATATCAAAATTGGTGAATTTTTGTGTAGCCATTTTAATATTGATGATGGAAAAAAATAGGTGACATTCTCAGCATATTGTGCTTTATCATTTCAAGAAAGGTAAAAACGGAACTGAAATGCAAGAAAAGATTTGTGCAGTGTGTGGAGATGCTGTGGCTGATCGAACGTGTCAAAAGTGGTGTGTGAAGTTTCGTGCTGGAGATGTCTCGCTGGACCATGCTCCATGGTTGGGTACACCAGTTGAAGTTGATAGCGATCAAATTAAGACATTAATTGAGAATGATCAACGTTATTTCACGCAGGAGACAGCTGACATATTCAAAATATCCAAATCAATAAAGTTATTGGTGAAAATGAAAAATGTATCTTCTACAGAAGAAAACCACACGAACTTTTTGGCCAACCCGATACATTTATGGAGGGCCTGTGATGCCCAGCAACAGTGGAGACACAGCAGCAGAGAAGGCAGACAGAACCTGCCCCCAGGGACTAGAATTCTCATTGGCTTCTCCTCAAGGCAGTTTCAGAGGAACTGGAAAAGGAACAAGGCAGTTTCAGCCAGAGCTGAGCACTGTGAGGACAAGGTGGCTGTGCAGCAGAGGCAGGCTCAGGAGGGGGTTGGAGAGGCCCAGCCATGCAAGACTGCGGGGAGGGCGTCCAGGCAGCGGGGACAGTGAGTGCAAAGGTCCTGAGGCAGGAGTAAACTTGAGAGTGTGAGGAACGGGCATAGCCTGGAAGGGCTGGAGGGTGGGGGTGAGGCGGGACAGGGCATCATTAAGGAGGGTTTTGTGAGCAGAGGTCAGAAGCTGGGATTTTATTTTAACTATAATAGAGAGCTGTTTGGGGGACTTTAAGCAGGGTGAGACATGGTTTGATACAAGTTTCAAACTCGTTTTTGGATTCCTTTGGAGCAAGTTGGGCTCCTTACCTTTCAGGACCGCCCAGCCTGGAGAGCCGCACAGTTACTGAGTGAGCTGCACGCTCGGCTGCAAAGTGTAGCTACGGATCCCGGACCTGGTCCTCCTCGCAGCCGGGAGGCGTAGGCCTGTCTTCCCAGGAACGTGGGGGTCTTTTTACCAAATGTCACCATTCTTTTTCTTCGTGAAGAATGCCACTTTCTTCTTTGTGGCTTTGATATTTCTGGTTGCTAGCAGTAAAGCCACCCCCCGCAGGCCCAGTCAATCACATTCTACCCCACCCCCCAAGCCACTGATATTGGTCTCTGATGAATGGGCAGCTTCGGACGCGTGAATCCCTCAGCAGGCCCCAGCCTGAACACGCAATCTCTCATAACTCTATGTTAAGGGTGCGGTATGGCACCACAGACAGCCAGATAAAGGATAGAATAAGATGCCTGGTAAGTGGGATTGATGGCCGCCCTTGCCCAGACTGGGCTGGAAGAACTGAGATTCCCTTTCCCTGAGAGCTGGGGCCTGGCATGGCAGACAGGCTTCCGCCCACTCTGCCCCTTCAGGAATCTCAGTTCCGGGGCCCCAGAGACGCCCCTGCACCTCGGGGGTCTGAGAGCCTGAGAGAAACCAAGTACTTTCCTGGTGGCCAAAAGGTGCCAAAAGGGAGGATGGGGGGATGTGGAGGGCAGGAGAGGAGCCCCCCTGGGGCAGAGAAGATTCTTTTTCACACCGAACCAAACGGGCTTAATCCCAGAGGGCCTTCACTGGCTGCCTCTTCAGGTGTGGCTCAGTCCAGGCCTCCACCATGGTGACCGGTCTGTCTGCCTCTTGGATCCGTCTGGGAACGGGCCCCACTCTCCTCTCCGCAGGCCCTCTCCCAAGGCCACCTGCTTCCTTATTCATGTCCAGTGGGAAAGATTCCCAGAACCGAATTTCATGGGCCCCGACCCTGTTGACGTGGGTCATGTGCTCCTTTATTAATTGACCTGTCATTATGCAATGGGAAATGCAGATCGGCTAAGCTACCCTGGGCTCACCACATAGCTGCATGTGGGCTTGTTTCTACTTAAATGCTGGAAAATTTGGGATTCTCTGAGTAAGGGGGAGGGGAGGAAGTGGATGCTGGAGAAACCACAGCTTTCACACCACCCCTCGACCTCCTGTCTCACCTTTCCTCAATACACACCCTTATCTCTCCCAATCATGGATCCAAAACCATTTGTAGAAGCCCAAGCTCTGTCTGTCCACAGAAACCGCCTGTATCAGCCAGGACTATTTGGTTGCAAGTGACAGAAACCCAGTTAAAATTGGCATGAGCCAAAAGAGAATTGTCTCACATAATTGCAAAGTCCAGAGATAGTGCTGCTGGCATTAGGCCCAGTGGTTCCAGGGACTCTAACTGCCATCAGTATTTGGTCTCTCTCCATCTCTTGGATCTGTTCTCCTCTTTGTGACTTCACTCCCAGCAGGTGCTTCTCAGGGAGTGGCAGGATGGCCCCAACAGTCCAGTCCCTCTTGCTTTGGGTTTGTCCAGTGTTCAGGTGAAGTCCCAGATGATTCTCATTGGCCCATCTCTGACCAATCACTGAAGTGGGGCACCCCCCCACCCCGCCCCGTGAATGCCAGGGCCTGGGTCCCTGTGCCTCTGCAGCTAGGGGAGTGGGGCGCCACCTGACCCGCAGGGATGGACAGAACGTCCCAGTGCTGTTTCCAGAAGAGAGAGGAGGTGTGGGAGCTGGGCAGGCAGGACAGCAGCCTGTAGTGATGGTGCTGGCCCCGTGTTGCTCTGCACTGCCATTCTCCAGACACACCTACCCCTGGGCGTGCAGGACTAGGGGAAGGTGATCATGGTATCTTCCCTCTGTGGTTAGTAGGTGCTTAACAAACCCTGCGGAGCAAAAGGTGTGACTAGAAATTGGATGTTGCAACCACAGCTACTGTGGATGGATCAGCTACCTATGCCAGTGCTTCCCAAATAGTATTTTCAGGAATTATGTACATTTAAACAAGATAGGGGGCGAGGAAATGAAGGCCCAGAGAAGTGAGGCAATGTTTCCAGGTCACAGAGCTGGCGAGGGAGGAGCTGGGGCCCTCACCCATGACTGGCTGGCCTAGCTGGCTGGACAGCCCCTGGCTTTACACATGAGTGCACATGTACACACACATCTTTCCCCAAACATGAGCTCCAGGGGCCTGCAAATATCAGTCTGATGCTATTTGGTCTCTTCTCGCCAGCTCTTGGGGTGTGGAGAAACCCCACCAATGTGAGCACCAGGGCTGGTTCTGTGGGGAAGAGAACCTGTGCCGCCTCCTCTGACGTGCACCCCCACTGCTGTGAGGGGCCCTGGTTTCCACACCGTGAGGGTTTTTGCACATGCTGTTCCCTCCCTCTGCCCGGAACACTCTTCCTGCAACTCTCCCAGCTCCTCCCAGGCCCTCTGAGAGGCACCCCACGCAGCCCCGCCTGAACAGCACCACCTGTCCCAGCGAGGCTTGCAGTCTGGAGTCCCTGCTTACTAACTTGGTCACCACAGTGCCATCCCTCTCGGACAGTCGGTTCCGAGGAGCAGGAGCTGTGTCTGCCTTGTTTTTGGATGCAGGGCCCTCGGGACTGAGAACAGCGTCCAGTACACAGTAGGTGCTCAGGAAAGACTTGGACAGTGGGAAGAGTGAATGGCCTCACGGAGTTCGCACACTCCATTCTGATTTCTGCTTGTCAGGCCTGTCTCCTGTAGGTCCTGCCTTCTGGGCTGGGACCTGCACTTGGTGGTCTGGCTGGTCACCAGGCCTTCAGCCTTCGAACCGAGCTACCAGAGCACCAACCACAGCAGGAGGTTTTTTTTGCAATCTGGTCTGACCTGTATGCTGAGGCAGGGTCCCCCGGGAGGGCTCATGTGCTGACTTGCAGGAGAAATGCCCCAGTGGGTGCCCAAGAGCTTGTCCGTCAGTCCCTCTGGGTTGCACATCAGCAGTGTGGCCTGCAAGGCAGCTTGTGACAGGTTTGGTAAGTGGCTGCCCATTGCGCTGCTCTTCACATGGTCCCTGCAGCATGTGGGGGACTTGGCACCTCATCTCCACCATCCAGATGTCTTGATCTGTGGCTCTGTGGCCCCTCGAGTCTCCTGGCTGGTGCTGGAAGATGGAAGAGAGTGAGGGCACACGAATCTCTCCTGAGTTATGCCTGGGCCCCTGACCATGGCCTCCCTTCACCCATATGGCTTGCTCTTCTCGGGCCCTCCCAGACTTTCCTTTAGAAATTATTGCTTTTCTCACCTCCACACTCATTTCTCTATTTTTAGGAATAGCAGAGACTCTCCTCCTACCCTCTCTGCCATCCTAGATGGGAGGAGAGAAAGGATCAGTCAGTCCATCTGGGCTCAGGATCAAACCCGGAAACTCCAGAGAGGCGGGGCCTGAGTTAGAGGCCAGTTCTGCCCCGGGTGCAGGGAAGGGGCAGGTGAGATCCAGAGCATCCACACCACAGCGGAGGAGGCGGGGAGGGCGGCTGGAGGGCAGTGTCTCATCTGGAACCGAATGCAAATGTCTTACAGAGGCCCGTGGAGCCCCTGCCAGCTGCTCCCCTAGGTCATTTCCTGCACGCTGTGCCCGAGCTTGCTGACCCCATGGCTCTGCTGTCCCTCTCACAGGCCCTCTTCCTGGTACCCCAGGCTCATCACTTTCTGTCATTTCAGTACATCACAATCACAGGAGGGCTTGCCGACCCCTCATCGCTAGGCACCCCTCAAAAGCTGGTCCAGCAGGTCCAGGAGGGGCTTAGGAATTAGCACTCCTAACAAGTTCGCAGGGATGCTGAGGCTACTCGTTCAGATGGCCTTGGACAGTGTGAGGCCCATGAGGACCCCTCCAGTTGAAGTCACCTGCTGTCCCCCACTCTGCCTTTCTCCATGACAACGCTCTGCTTGGCTGTCTTTCTTTCTTTCTTTTTCTCATAGCACTTATCTTTGATTATTTTTTTGGCTTTTGTTTGTTTGCTTGTCCATCTCCACAACCAGCAGACTAAATAAACCACATAAAGGCAGGGGTGTGCTGGGTTTTTTTACCTGCTGAGTATCACAGCATCGGGAACGGTGCCTGAACGTAGTAGGAGCTCAATCAGTATGCACTGGATACACGAATAGTGAGCTTTGCCCACACTGTGATGCCCAGGGCTCCCCTGGTGCTCAGGAGAAAGGTCCCAGGAAATGGGCCTGAATTCAGCACGCACGAGAAGTGCTGCTGTGATAAAAATTCCAGAGTTGAATGAACGTGCACTGCCCTCGGGCATGAGCTCCCCTGATGAGCCAAAGGAGGCTGTTTTCAAGCAGCCAAATGTTGCTTTTCCACCAGTTTATAATTGTGCATCTGACACTTCCTTAGACAATGTGGAAGGTGTAAGCAAAATTATTATTATTGCCATTGTTGTTAGCTAATATTTATTATCCAGGTCGTGTAGGACGAGACATTTCATGCCTGGTTTTATCAGTTTCCTGTTCCCTGAAGGCAGTCTTGTGAGCAGCCTGCAAAAACCCACAGTGAGCTGGAGCCTTCCAGTACATCTTGTCGGGAGATTGAGATTCAAGGTGGTTTCCAGGTCCCAGGCTGGGCAGCCAGGAGCCCTGGAGGCCTGGGAATGAGCAGGGGCCAAGAGCACCCACAGGCTATTTTAAAAGCTCTCATCAAGTTATAAAACGTGGAAGAACTGAACTTCGAGTAAAGGATTTCTGGCTCTCACTGCTTTACAAATGCTCCTGCCCTAAAGTTTTCTTTAAAAGCCAGCAGCACACACACACCTGCGGCAGAGGCAGGATCACGAACCCTTGGGGCCTGTGTGTGTGCCCTTCCAACTGGGGTGGCAGGGGGCCGGAGGAGCGAGGACGCAGAATGGGAACCTGCGGCCACTGTGAGGTGCCCTGGAGGCCCCCCTCACCTCCATCCAGGAGTGAGGAGGGATGACCTGGGGTCTGGGGGAGCTTCTGCAGGAGCCGCATTTCCTGCCTGCTGGGTGGTGAGGGGTATTGGTAATTAGCGTTCGTGCTAATTTGGAGGGATGATTTAGCACCAGGAGGAGTTGGAGAAACATCTGCATAGAGGGGGCAGGCAGATCCCCCACCTGGCAGCAGCTCACAGAACCTTCTACTGTTGGAGAGTTTGGATCCATCCACACTGGGAGGGGCCGGGAACATCAGGCACAGCCTCCTTGCGAAGGAAGGCAGGGAAGCAGGCACCAGCCCAGTGTTGGGAGCTCAAGAAGGGAGGGAAACCAAAACACACAGGTTCTCCCTACTCCCCACCAATGAGCTTGAGGTGAGCTGGTAGATGGGTGAGCCTCAGAGCCTGGGTGGGAACACTGTCTGGGTCGTGGCCCAGCCACCTGGCCAGCTGGACACACCTCCGGCCTCAGTGTCTTCCTGAGCTGCAAGGGTTACACAGGACACTGAGTAGGCACGTGCTGCACACATATGCTCGTCCATTCAACATGCATGTAGGAAGTGCTTACTATGTGCCAGCTGTCACTTGGACACTGTGTGTGGGGGGATTCTGGTGGACATGCTAACTAAGGTCTCTGCTCACATGAGAAGTGAAGAGGACAATAGACAGGTAAGCGACACGTGAACAAGATGCTGTGTAGAATATAAAACAGAGAGAAGTGTGGAAACCGCCCGGGGGCAGCAAAGGGGTGGCATTTAAGCTGGGACCTGAGAGACGAGAACCTGGGGAAAGAGCAGGCCAGACAGAGGGAACAGCAGGGGCAAGGGCCCTGAGGTGGGAGCCGGCATAGAACATTCTGGAGATGGAGAGAAGGGAAGTGACTGAAGCAGAGGAAGCAAGGGTGTGAGTGGAAATGGGGAATTGCTCATTCTCATTGTAAAAACCCACCCAGGTGCTTTTTTAGAATGGAGAGAACTGGTAGGAAGTGATTAAAAAAAAACAACAACTCAGGAGACTGAGAGGGGAGGGTGCCGGGGCCAGGAGGTGGTCTTGGAGGAGGGAGAGGACAGTCTGGATGGGTCCTGGGTGGGTGGGGCGGAGCCAGTAGCATCTGTTGACGGATTGCGGATTGTGCGTGCAGGAAGGGGCTGGATGTGGACCTCAGGAGCCTGAGCCAGTCCCGGAGGTGGGAAACGTAGGGGAGGAAAGCAGGGAGGCTGCTGGATTCCTGATTCAGGGGCCTGCACCTGGGAACTTGCATTTCCAATGAGCCAGAGACACCCTCCCCTCCATGTGATTCTGGTGAAACTCTGAGCCCTCAAATTCCAGCTCTGGAGGCTGAACTCTGTGGATGAAAACCATAGCCCGAGGCTTTTGGTTGCCAAATAAGAGACCAGGACCCAAAAGTTTAAATATAAAAATCCTCTTGTCTTCCCCACTCATTACGACTCTCTCCCCATGACCCCTGCAGAGTCCCCTCCCTCAGCAAGGGTGTGGGCGCCCTGTCCCGGGACCCCTGCCTGCCCAGAGGCCCCCTTCTCTTCTTGCACTCTGAGATTCAGAAGCTGTGGGGACCTTCAAGGTGCCTGCTGCCTGAGTGTGAGTGAGGGGAATGGTCAGACGAGAGGCCAACACCTCCAAATATCCGCGGTTCCAAGGGTCCCACCCACGCGAGAGTGAGAGCTTGGCCCTGCCTGGAGGTGACTGGGGCATCGAGGAGAGCTGAAAGATGGCAGCCAGCCCTTGCAAAGCTCATTTTCTCACACAAAGCAAGGCTGGAGGTTGGCCGACTCAGGCTGCCGAGAGCACCTGTGGTCCTTGGGGACCCAGGTTCCTTCTGTTTGTCTGATGGCCCTGCCTAGCATGTGACTTCTACCCTAAGGTCACTTCGTGGCTGCTGGATCTCTAGTCATAATGTCTGGATGGAAGGAGAAAAGTGGAGGAGCAAAGAGCTTGCATTTGCTTACATTTCAGAATGTGGTGCATTGACCACACCCACCTGCAAGGGAGGCTGGGAAATGTAGTTTGTTTTCGAAGCTGAGTGCTTTGCCTGGGACTCTAGTGAGACAGAAAGGGGAATGGAGGTCGGAAGGCAGTTAGTCATCTCCGTCCTATAATATTCATAGTGACACCATGTAAACAAGGTCAAGGCCTCCCCCTGCTTAAAACCCCCTTTACCCTGGCCCCCACAGCCCTACCGATCTAGCCTGTGTTCCCCCTACCTCAGTCCTCTCCTACTGCTCTCCTCCTCCCTCTCTCACGTCTTCAACATGTCAAGTTCATTCCCATCACAGGGCCTTTGCACTTGCTGTTCCCCTGCCTGTAAGTCTTTCCCTCAAAATCTTTGCACAACCAGCTTACTGCATCTTGCAGGTCTTAGCTCAAAAATCACCTCCTCAGAGAGGCCTGCCCCGACCTCCCCACCACAGGCACTCTCAACCCCCTGAACCTGGCTAATTTGTTCCAAAGCCCTTGAACAGTCGGAACTCATATGCTTTATGCTTATGCTCCACACGAGGAGGGAGACTCACGTTTGCTCTCTGCTTGTTCTGCACACCACTTGTTCTTTCACAGGTATATATGTAGATAGAGGTTAATCCTTAATTTGCATTTTCTTGTGTGGTGGCCTACGGGGTCAGATGTAAGAAGGCTCTTGCCAAGGGGGTCCAGCTCCAGTGTGGCCATTCTTGTTGGGAATGCACTCAGTTGCCAGCTCACTCTGAGTTGGCCACACCCCAGCTTCCTTGTAGAAGCTGGTGCCACCTGTGTGTTTGTGAGGAAGGGCAATTGTGCTGTTGGGGCTCTGGGCTGTGCATGGCCTCAGGTGTTCAAGATATCACCAGTCTCTGCCCAGGGCTCAGCAGGTACTTGAGGGTCCCTTGTCTCCATCAGCCTAGGGATTCCTTTGCCCTCTTTCTGGGTCAGGTCTCCTGATCCCCGTGTCTCAACTCATTTTCTTTCTTTGACCATTTCTGAACCCGGACCCCCCCCCCCCGCCCCCTTGTCCCAGAGCACGAGCTCCAGGGGCTCCCTGAGAAAGAGCAGAGGAAGGTTCGATTGTCTGCAGTCTCGAGTGCCTGCAGATGTCTTTCCCCTCCTCTCCTTTGAGAAAAAGTTTATCTGGGTATAGAATCCAGTTTGAAAATAATTTTCTCCCAGGATTTTGAGAGCGTTACTCCATGTCCTCTAGTGTCTCTGGAAACTTATAGACTCTTCTGTCCTCAGGCTTCTGAAATGTTGTGGCAACGTGCTTTGGCCTTTCCATCCACCATAGCCCGCAGTTTGGGACATTTCCATCCGAAGATGCACGTTCTCCCTCCCTGAGAGATTTTTTGGAAGTATTTCATTACTGTCTCTCTATTTCCTTTCTCTAAGTCCCATTATTCCGATACTGAATCTCTCGAGTTGATCTTTCAGTGATCTTGCCTTTCGTCCCCACTTCCATTTCTTTGTCTTTTTGCTCTGTTTTCTGGTAAATTTCCTCACATTGGCCTGCTGATCCATGTGCTCTTTAATCACTTCTTTCCGCTTTTAATTTCCAAGAAGTCTCTTTTAATTCTCTATTCTCTGAATGCCCCTGTTATTAGAGCCTAATGGATGTAATCTCTTATCTTCCCGAGGGTATTAATAATAGTCTGGAAAGGTTTTCTTCACCTGCGTGGTTTCTGTTTCTCACATGCTTTTTCTCTTTGTCTGCTTTGCTGTCTTTATTTCATGAGACAGGTGTCCCTCAGATGTCTGGTAACCCATGGTTCACCAGATAGATCACTGAGTGGCTGATGAGAAACTCTGAGACCTCGGTGGATCACTGGTGGGGGTGGGGGGCGTCCACCAGTGTCGGTGCCTTGAGGTCTTTCATTTGGGGTTGGACAGATTCCCCAGGGAAACCTTTTCAGTCTTCTGCCAGGCAAGATGTCTGGCCTTGTGGCTTCCGGAGCTGAGCAGGGAAGGAACCATGTTGGGGGTCGAAGCATTCTCCACCCCTTCTTCTCAGGATGGCAGCTATGCTCTTAGCTGTACCTTGCCGCCTCCAGCCCAGAGGGCCCTAGACTCTGGATGGGGAAGGAAGGGGTGTTACCCAACAACTTGGAGTGAGGCTGGGGGTGAAATTCTCACAGGTTGTTGAAAGGCTTTGCCCTGCTGTCTCTTGATCTGACTGTCACTCATCCCCATTTCCAGGTGTCCCTGGGGCTGCCCGTTCCTGAGGCCCTGTGGGCTCTGGGGTGAGAACAGACTTGTGTCTCCTCGGGAGAACCAAACAGACCGCTGCTCCATCTATCCGGGACCTCTCAGCCGGGCATCACTCCTCCCTCCGAGTCCAGCTTCTAGAATCATGTTGCTGCCATCTCCTCCTTTTTTATCCTTCCTTTTCAGTGATATCTTTTAAAAAATCATCTTCTGCAGTTTTAGTGGGGGCTGTGGGGAGTGCAATTAAGTAGGGTGTTCAGTCTGCCATTTAGTCCCCCGGCCACCGTCTCACAAATGACGGGGGCGAGAGTCGGGCTTCCTATGTAGATGAGCAGCAGCAGCAGCACATCTGAACCCCTCTGTGCTTCTGGAGACTCTCACTTCCTGGGCTCTCCTGCCACGTGGACACTGAAAGTACCAGACACACAGTCCTGTCCACACTCGCAGCTCAGCTGAGTCCCAAGCCCAGTCAAAGGGATGCTCCTCGCCCTGGCCTGGGTCAGGAGCTAGTGAGCAAAGAAGCAGGGCTGGGGAGGATCTTCTGGTGGGGCAGTGGCAGGGGCTGTGCTGTGTCCCGTGCAAGCTCTGGTGGCCACAGCCAGGGTGCTGGCAGCGTTGTCCTCACTGGCCCCAATCTTAGCAGGATTCGTACCCTGGTAGGCTAAGCACGCTGAGTGCTACACACAAGTGTGGTGGGCTTGTGGTCATGGCTGAGGTCTCTGATGTGACACTGAGCCACCCCACCTCGCCCCGATGTCAGATCTACTCATCCCCTCTGTGGCTGCATCTGAAGTGCCCCCAAGGGAAGCTTCCCTACCTGCAAAATTTTCACCACCTCAGTCTCTCGCCTGACCCGCTCCTCACCCTCCCAGGTCTTGACCCTCGACCTCTTCCTGTTCCTTATCAGAAGGTAAGCCCCACTCTGCAGCTGTCAGCGTCTTCACCTCCAAAGCTGCACTGTCTGGCTGCAGACCTTTCTCTGCTCTGGCCACATGTTCTCTGTTTCAGCCAGGTTCACGCTCCCTGACACCGGCAGCGCAGCGCGCAGGCCCTGGGCCACCAAAGGCTTCTCAAACCATTACTTAAATCTTAAAAGTATGTACTATTTCATAGGTTTAAACCTTGTTTTTCCTCACTGGAAGTGTGTCTCATCCCTACACCGAGAGCGCAGGGCCAGGAGCAAAATCTTCAACAAATGTGTCCCCATTTCCCTCCTCCGTCGAGGAAATAAAGTACTTATGAACTCATGTATGATTTATAGACTCGAATGTTGGTAGTGAAAATTATTCTCTCTTATCTGAGCTTAGTTTTCTGCAGGCTTTTATTGTAAAAACAATATAACAGGAAAGAAATTTGGGAAAAAGGAGAGGGAAAATCACCCACACTTCTACCTGGCACGACTGCCTTCATTTTGCGTGTGTTACCTTCGGGCCTTTTCTGTAAGTGTCCGCGTGTCCACGCAGCTCCAGTCCTCGCGCTAGCTCCCGGGAAAACCAGCTCAAAGACCACTTCCCAGGGCAGCTGCTCCGCCCCCAGTCATTCCTCCGCCCCCTCTCCTCCTCCCCCTCCATCCCCTCATGGTCTTTCTCACTGGAGACTTAGGAGAGTTATGACTTGTTTTTCCGAGTCTCCCAGCGATGGGACTAGGAGCGTGGGGCGGGGGCAGCAGCTGCCTCCTGTGAGTCTGGGTCCCACCCACAGCGCCCCGTTCTGCGTTCTGTGCTGTCGCTCACTGAGCATAAGAACAGATGCCTTTCCCCCTGTCGCTCTGTGGTTCTCATAACGATCATTTTTAACGGGTCTAGAATATTTCGTCAAGTGGATGTTTTACAATTTAGTTAACCAGCTCCCTATTGGGGAACATTTGGGTTGTTTCTAGGGGTTTTTTTTTTTTCCTGTCACACAAATAAAAAGCAGTGCAAAACCATTCTTGCTCAATATAGTTTATTTCTCCTTTTGAATACATTCATGGAATATCCGTGTCAAGCATGTCCGCAACCTTGAAGCCCATTTCAACCTGTCAACAACCGACTCGTCCAGTCCCAGCTCGCAGGAGGGACACAGGTGCCCCCACAGCCCCGTTGTCCTTCAGCATAAATACTTCCTATGACCACGGGATCCGTGTCCCACGCTCTCTTTCAGCAAATGGTTATTAAAGTGCTATTTATGTTGTACTCTCTGGAGCCTGGTATAAAAGCTGGCCTGTCTGAGGTGCTTGCAGCCTGAGGCGTGGGCCTGCCCCATACCTGTGCCCCTGCCCCCGGAGGCAACAGCTCACTGATTTTCCCAGGAGGAACCACGCCCCTCAGTAGGCAGGTGCTGTACTGATGCCGCTGCATTCGTCGTAGCCCTGTACCTGGGCTTCGGGCCTGGCCAATCAGAGCACTGCAACCCTGCTCGCAGGGATTGGCTCAGGGAAGGCCACGTGACCCAGCCAGAGCCAATGAGTTGTGGTATTGGGATGTTAGAGAGGCTCTTTCTGTGCGCTGAACAAGGGGCTGAGAGGCCGCGCAGCACTGATGATGTCATGTTGGAAGATGGAATATCGAACAAGAGGTAATACTGAGGGTAGGACATTGGAGCTGCCTGCAGCCATTTTCCTACCGTGCAGGGAGTTCCCGCCTGAGAATGGAGCTAGTGCAAGGAGAGTAGAATTGAGAGAAGCAAGAGAGCACTCCTTCCAATATTTCCTCCAAGTCTATTTGTTCAGCTGCACCCCGGTCCTGGGCAGGTGGCCGTGGTGGGGAGCCGTCTCAACAACGTTTCAGCATATATGTAAACTGGCGCATAAACAGGATAGTTTCCAGTAGTGGCAAATGTTTTGAAGAGTGAGAGCAATTGATCTAAGGAAAGCGACCGCTTTGCATCGGCCCTCGGGCAGCGGAGGGGCGGCTGTCCGAGACGCTGGCGCTGGAGCGGGGCCTTGAACTATGTGAGGGGCTGGCGTTCCCGGTGGTGTAACCACCCACCGGCTCCGCCGAGGTGGGAAGAGGCATGGTGCACAGGTGTTTTTCTTTCTTTGTTTGTTTTTTAATTAAATAAAAATTGCTCTGACTGATGTGGCTCACTGGGTGGGGCATCACCCTGCAAACTGAAAGGTTGCGGGTTCAATTTTCAGCCAGGATGCATGCCTGGGTTCCCAGCCAGGTTCCACGTTGGGGGCGTGTGAGAGGCAACCGACTGATGTTTCTCTCCCTCTGTTTCTCTCTTCCTTACCCTCCATCTAAAGAAATAAATTAAAATTGTTGTGCAACACACATAACACAAACTTTACCACCCTGACCACTTTGATGCATACAGCCGAATGGACACACAGATTTTGAGGACATTTTCGAACCCCCAGATGCAGGAGTAACTGCAGCAGCTACTACCCCTGACTTTTCGGTTCCAGGAGTCAACAGTTGCCCCATCTGGACCAAGTTCAAATGGGATTCTCGGCCACTGGCTCCCAGGGCCCGTTGCAATCGTTGTTGTTGGGTGATTGAATAGGTAAGAGAACACACAGGACCAGGAGTCTCTGGAAGTGGATGTGACCCCCAGCGAGGCCTCAGTAGTCGGTGCTGTGCAGCCTTGTCAGCACCGGGGCTTATTGCTAACCACCTTTCAAGCCTGAACCATGAAACTCGGGGAGGACACCTGGACGGCCTCGCCTCTCTTCCTGTGCTCATCCCTGCGTGTGGGATCGGCTGCTTTGTTCTCTGCTCTGAGCTGTTGTCTCATGTGCTTCTGACATTTCCACCTACAGGTGCCTGGTTTATTGCTCTGGGGACATTTTTATTTATTTTTTATTTAAAGAGAATTCCCTCAACAGTCTGTGCTATGAAGGACCATCAGGAGCTCCTGGCAATATGATTCTGTCTGAAGGAAAAAAAGGCAAATTTGTAGGCTATCAAACGCAAAGACATCGTGAGGGGCGGAGAGAGCTGGGAGTTACAGATGAAACTGTGCCGGGTCCAGCCCAGATCTGTGTGTTCTACCAACATCTGAGAGCCCCAAGTAATGGAGAATTTACACACAGCTCGGGGCTCATGGCTGTTGGGGGCACAGGAGGAGAGGGGTCCCCACCTTATTGAAGACACCGCCTTGCCATGAAGAAGTAGGTGGGGTGCCGCCCTACAGGCAGCACCAGCAGAGGCAGAAAAAGCAGCAAAGAGGAAGAGGATGGAGTTGAGGCCCTCAGCTGCTGCGATTCTGTGTTGCTGCTGTTGCCTCATGGGTGTGGCAGAAGCTCAAGTGCAGGGAAAATGCAACCCTAGTTTCCCAGAGTGGGGTCCAGGTACCCTGGGGATTCAGGGGAAACACAGAGGACACAAGAGGTCTCGTGTTGGACCCTACTGACAGGCTCGCCTTCTCTGCTGCGCTCGGCAAGGCACTCCTGCAGCCTAGTGTGGGGTGCGCACTCTGCCCCTTCTCCTGGGCATCTACCTGGGCCTGACCAACTCTGTGCCACCCCCCCTCTGCTTAAGGTCCTTGGCTTGCCTTTCCTTAAGGCTCAGTGCCTCTCCCTGCATACCTTTGTCCTGCTCTCAGGTCCCAGAACCAATCCTCCGTCCTCCTCAGTCTCCTCCCAGCCTCCCCGTCCCACCACCCTGACCTCAGACCCTCTTCCTGCCCTTCTGCCAAGTCTTCCCCCACCTCCTGGCACTCCCAGGCCTCTGGACTGGCTGCTCCATGTATTTCTATAACTGGCCGGCACACGGGGGTCTTCAATGGGACCACAGCTTCAGACCCTCCTCTCTGTGCAGCTTTGTCACATCTGCCTGCCCCCCCCCACCCCTGTGCAGTATTGTCTCTTTGGGGATGTGGTCCGTCCTTCTGGGTGTGGACTCGCACCATTCTTTCTGGACACCCATACTGGAACCCTCTTCATGACAAGGAAGAGCCAGCCTTTCTCTGTATGAACTGAAATGCCAGACATTTGATCTGCAGGCCTCCCTGACCGCGAGGACCGCCCATCAGCCACACCCACCCCAACTAGCCAGGGTCACAGAGGAGCCGCAGACCTCCCCGAACCCCAGAATCCCATCATCACAAGGGGCGATGGTGGCAGCAGTCCCCTCCGGCTTCCAGAGGCAGTGGGGACACGAGCCAGGGCCCCAGCTGGGCAGGTTGGGATGTCAAAGACAAGGGCAAGCACAGAGGTGTCTTGGTGGCTTTTTCTTGGATGCTCAGACTCTAAGAATGCTTCTTGGGCCTCCCAGAAGGTGTCTGGGGTTCGAATATCCTTTATAAGCGCCCTTTCTGCTCACATCAGACAAAATACATTTCTGTTGCTTTGAAGTGCACTCAGTTCCCTTGCACTGGAAGGCCCTGACTTGTCTGTTACCTTTCTCCATTTGTTTTCCACTTATTCTAGTTAAATCTAATTGTGACTAATAACTAATATCTATTTTTAAAATACATTTGTTAACTGTAAAAATGTATCGATATCAAGCAAGACATTAAGTAAATGAAAAGATCTTTCAAAGTGTGACTTAAAAATCCAGAAGCTACAAAAGATCTGACAATAGCTATCAAAATTGCAAATGCCTATATCCTGTGACCTGACAACCCCACTTCTGGGAATTTATCCTGCACCTATCCTAATCCATTACTGGGGCCTGGAGGAGAGCTATTGTTTCCTAGTCGGGACCTGGAAAGCTTCCTCATCTCCCTGCTCCTCCTATTTTTTTTTTTTTTTTACTTTACAGCGGGTATTCCATTGTGTAGACGCAGGGCCTGACTCAGTGAGCCGGTCCCCTATCGGTGGACACCTCGGCTGCTTTCCTTCTTCTGCTGTGGCGGCTCAGCGAGTACCATTGCGCATGTGCTGTCTCATATGTGCAACACATGTACACCTGTGCCAGGTGTCCAGTGAGAAAGTAAGGTAGAGAATGGGCTGTTGGACGTGTTATGGTTTGTACAGAAAAAGGGAAAATAAGAATATGTCTTTATATTTGTTATGTTCCATAAAGATGCTCGGGAAGGACAGACAACAAAACTGATACCAGACAGGCCTGCAGCTTTGGGCTGTCTGTAATGCCCAGACTGCTCCTTCACCCACAGCAGCCGGCAGGGAGAGAGCTGGGGACAGCATGGGGGTGTCCCCCGCAGGTGCGGCCGCTGGCCCGGTATGCACACAACTGCCCACATCTCTGATCCCGTCCACTGCCCGTCTGATCCTGTTTCTCCTCTGCCACGTCCTGGGATGCTGATGAGGGGAGCTCTCTGAAATGGGAAACCTTAAATCCCGCTTCTTTCCCAAGAGAGAAGACACTAGAGGGCCCTGCAGGGTCAAGGGACCGCCAAGGGACCGCCCCATGACCATCCGAGTTGGCCCGGTCCCCATACTGATAGACACTGCCTGTTCCTCTCCGTGCAGCCACACGGAAACCCAGACAACACCCCACACCTGTGTCCCAGGGCCTGGCCCCGTGTGCAGACTGAGCTGGGCTTGCCCCTTCACACCTCCCCTCTGCAGCCAGAAGGAGGGCCTTGGAGTTTGGGGAGGGAGCTGGAGCAGGCGGCGGGGGAGGGCCCTACACCTGAGCTGTCTCCCACTGCCTTTGTTCCAGAATAAACACACTGTGGCCTCCTCCCCCACCGGAAAGTCGCTTCTGCCAGAGAGAGAAGTCGTATACAATCTCTGCTTTCGATGTACAAAAAGTCTGAAATTGCTTGGAGACCAGGCGGGAGGGACGGGGCGAGGCTGGGGGGGATCCAGGCATGTAATTGCGGGTCATCTATCTGCTTCTGACAGTGCACAGCATTTGCAGAAAGGACTCCTTGAATGTGCTTTTTCCCATCTTGCATTACTTACTCTTTCCTCGGCAGCCGTAAAACCTTTTTCCTAAAAGTGCCTTCAAGCATAATGAACAGCAGGCATTTGGGGCTGGTAAGAAAGACACCCCCAAGTGATGTACTTGGCCTTTCTCAGGGTCCCCGAGATGAATACACAGGAGGCTGGCATCTGCTTTGGGGTGGGGGTGGGGGCGGATTTCCACCAGGACCTGAGTGCTGCAGAGGAGGACACTGGTGTAAAGGGGGTCTCAGTGGCTTCCTCCTCCACCCCACTCAGGGCGGTGGCCCGAGGACAGGTGCAAGCCTCCTTCCAACGGGCCTAAGTGTTTATAATGCGTCTACCTACTCGGCCCCACTGATGCCTGCCTGCTTCTCTTTGGTAACCCTACGGTGCCTATAGGAGGTTGGGCTAGTGGGTGATGCTGTGAGCAGGTGGGAAGGTGGGGTGACCCCACAGCTCCTGGGGAGGGTACAGGACCACTGAGTGGCCTGAACGTGGCTAATTGAACCAGATCTCTTCTCCTTAAGGGGCAGGGTGCGGCCTGCAGCAGGGAGAGGCGGGTGTGGCCGACTCTGGGGGTGTGACAGGGAAGGCCTGTGGAGCTCTGGCCTGTCCCTCGCTCCCCGAGTGACTACGCCACAGTGGCACACTCCAGGGGAGCCTATCCCTGCAGGCAACATGGTGGCCTCTGTGGCTCAGGGTCGAGCCTCTCTAGGAGCTGGCTCCACATCGGCACGGTGGGAGCAGTGCTGCGGGAACAGTTTCCTGCTCACACGGAGCTTGCTGGGCGTGGCCCGAGCACTCTACACCCCGGCACAGGGGAGGGGGGCACTGTGTCACCAGGCTGTGCAGTACCTGGTGTGGGGCTGTTTATAAACACAAGCATTTACAGACAAGCACTGCGAGATGGAGATGGAAAATTTCAGAGTCCAACGGGTCCTGAGAGACCATCCAGGCCACCCCCTCTTTCTCGCCACCCCAAAGTGATGCCCAGACAGGCTCAGAGATTCCCCTGGTGTCACACAAAGGTGTCATACACCTTCAGGTTGAAAATGCAGATCTTGGGGTTGCCTGCCTGACTGCCGTCTCTCCCCAGTGGCCATGGGCCCTTCACCCTTGGTCTGGGAGGCATGGTCAGTGGGAGGAGCTCCTGCACCTGCAGGGGGACGGCTATCCTTGGCTCCTCCCAGCATGGAGGCTGATGGAAACTCCCCAGCCCCTACCCACCAGGATTCTGGAACCATCCACATGGCTGCCTCCCCCTCAGCCCCTCCAGTCCCTTTCTCTGCCCAGAAGGGCAGAATGGCATGGTAAGTGGGGTGAATCCTGGCTGTGCCTGCCCACTCCAATCCCGCCCATCCCATGGCTGGTGGGGGTGGAGGGGTAGCTTGCTCTTGGGGACAGTCATGTCACAGTATGAGTGACTCTGTTCCAGGACCTGTGAGAGAAGTGTCATCCATTAGCTGTAGGGGTGGCAGAGGTGAGACCCCTGCTGGAGCCCTCCCTCAGGTTAGGGCAGGGCTTGCACACCCCTATGGTGGCAGCCAAGCCCGCCGAGAGGGGTACGGCAGGGGCAGGGCCTGCGGGCTCCGCCTGAGGGAGGCACATGCCAGGCAGGCCCAGCGTGCGGCCCGCTACGTTTTGAAGAACTGGAAACCTGGACTTCTAGACTGGGACCTGCCCTGCTTCTTCGACACTGTGCTGGTCACTCGTGGCTCCGGAGCCTCCCCAAACTTCCATGGAGCAGCTCTCTACATGTGATCATGATCAGGGCTCGGAGCACCCAGCCCCGGTGGTGGTGGTGGTGGGGTGTGGTTGGGGGCCGTGCTGTGGCGGCGGAAGGGGAGGCACTCAGTATGCGCACCCACCAAAGGCTCCTCTGCGGAGGCCCTGAGGTCTGGAGAGGTCAGGGAGCGTGCTCCGGGCACCGCTGACTGGAGGCCCCATTTCCCTTGGGAGCCCTTGGACTCCAGGGGCTCCCCCTTCCCCAAAAGTGCTGTTGCTGGAGGCAGGCGTTCCCTCCTTGCCTCTGGCATGCGCACGCCCTCCCCTGAAACCCCTCTCTGTCCAGGGACTAGTGGAGGAGGATGAACCCCAGACAAGGAAAGCCCAGGGCAGCCGCACACTCCTCAGTGGGCCAGCCCCCTGGCCCCTTGGGTCTTTTGTCTGTCCGGATGTGCGGAGGGGGGGGGGGGGTGGTGGTGGTGGCAGCAGACAGCTTGGCTCTCGGGCCTCTCCCCTCGCAGACGCCGTGGCCTGGGCAGGGTTCCAGAAGCAGAACTCACTCTGCCCCAGGGCCCAGGGCCTTGCTGGTCTCTGATGGGCTCCATCCTTCATCGGTCCCCATTTCCTAGCCTGTAAAACAGGGGCCACCAACCTCTACCTTGCAGCTTGCCCCAGGGCATAAAGAGGGACCGTGGGGACCGGCATTTTGACAGGGAATGAAGAGGGTGCAGGCAGCCCAATGCCTGGGGCCCGGGGTTACCAGGCCTCAGGTTCAGACCCCAGACGAGGTAGTGCGTAGACTCTGCCAGAGGAGGGTGGACAATAGGAGCAGTGGTTAGTCACTCAGTGTTAGCTGCTGCCACCTTGCCTGGCTCTCACGCTCCTGCTCCCCACCCCCACTCCCTGGGCACTCTCGGCAGTCCCTGTGAGCTCTGACCTCCGGATCTGCCCACACCCACCCTGCCGCCCCCTCTGCTGTGACCCCACAGAGGGGAACTCGGGGCACCAAGTCCTTCTCGCTCACTGCTCTGCTCCAGCCACCGGCCCCCTTGCAGGCACTGTCCCCTCGGGGCCTCTGCCTCCATGGCTCTCTGCACCTGGAAGGTTCTCCCCACAGAGCTCCATGGGCCACACTTCCTTCCTTCCTTGGATCTCCACTCAGATGTCACCTCATCCAATGTCACCTTCCCGAACCACCCACAGAGGAGGGTGGCCCTCCTTCCCGACCTCCCCACTCCCATCCCTGCTCTGGTTTTCCTCACAGTTCTTATCGCCACCTGACATTTCACACGCTTGTTTCTCCACTTCTTGTATTTCTAACAAACGAGAACTCAAAAAGTAGCGTTCACCGAAGACTCTCCTGCCCTCTGAGAGCCTCCGAGGATGAGCGTGGCTGTGGGTGGCTGAGTCCAGGGCTCTTGCCCACCCCAGGGAAAGAGAAAGACTGAGCCCAGCGGGGTGCGTGCCAGGGGCCAAGGAGGTCCCCTGCCAGGACCGGCGCGGAGGCGGCTGTGAGGCGCACCCAGGAGGCCCCAGCGTCTGTGGCCCCGGTGGAGGGCAGGGTTCTGTCCTAAAGGAGTCCTGGTCCGGGGGACCCTGACATTGAACCAGCTGTTCTGTGGGACACAGGCCATCTTCAGGCATCTTTGGAAGGGCCGTTGCAGAATGAGTAGGAGCTGCTCCGCTGACCGGCGGAGAGGAGCTGCGGCGAGGAAAAGAGCACGAATGCACGGGCAGAGGGTCTTCCTCCCAGGACGTCACGGGTTCTGTGTGAGAAAGGGCCCAAGTCAGTAACACTGAACACAGTGTCCATCCTGACTCTCCAGGATGGGGTACAGTGTACCCCATTTATTTCCCAAACTCATTTGCTTCCTGCACCACCCTGAGGGCACAGGGGCTCAACTAACTCACCTTGGGAATTAGGGGCCAGAGCTTAGGGGTGCATGGCAGCCACAGGAGGGGGCTGGGGTCAGGGAGGGGAGGGCAGAAGGAGCAGGGGTGCTGCCGCAAGGAAGCTGAGGCCCATGTTCATTCTTGTAGTGCCCTGCAAAGCAGCTTTGACTTTATCCTAGAGGAAGCTGATCTGAATGAGGGGTGTGCACTTGATGTGGGTCCACATTAGTGAGTCCCAGACAGGACCTGCAATCAGGATGCTTGGAGACTTCACTGGGGAGGTTGGCCTCCCACCGGGGCAGCCTGGAGTACGGGCACCTGTCTGAGCAGGGAAAGGCCACCAAGGCCAGTTCCATAGATTCAGCGCTGCACACCTGCTGAGTCACCTGGCCGAGTGACTACAGCATGGATCGTGCTTTCTGGTGCTGCTCCGGGCCACCCTGAACACCTGTCCCCGGCAGCCCCGAGAGGCGCATGCACACGCCAATCCAGTGACTCTGCCAAGTGGGAAGGTGTGGTAGAATAGTGTTCACAGAAGACTGTACTCCCAGACCCCTTGGAATGGGACGGGCCACATGGCTACATCCAGTCAATGACACATGAACAGACAAAAGCCAGATGCGTGTCCCATGCTGAGGCTGTGCCATGTCCCTGTGCTCTCTTCCTGTCTCTTCTTCCTCTGAAGCAGCAACTGACAAGGCCGTGTGTCTCACACGCCACTGAAGGCGGGTGGCGTCAACCCGGGTCCCTATGAGACTGTGTGGAGCAGAGCCCCGGCCTGCCCGCACTGGACGTGCGGTGTGAGAAAGAAGGAAGCCCTGAGAGTGGAGGTGTTTGTTACTTTAGCAGAGCTCAGCCTGTCCTGACCTACTTCTGACTGGGAAGAGAGCCCTCTGAGGTCATGTGTTGGGCACCAATGAAAAATAATACCCAGCCTAGTACAGGCCAAACCAAATCCCTCTGTGGGCCAGGAGTGGCCTCCTGGCACTGCTTTGTCACCTGCCCTCTCAGGCTCTGCTGCAGCGCCTTTGGGCACTGTACATAGAACAGGAGCTAAGTCCCCCGCCCCTTGCATTTTTCCAGGCAATCTCATACACTTGTGGGCGTATCAGGACAGAATGAGACTCTCTGGTCTATGATTAACTGAAAGAGAATGCCAGTTACAAACAGAGAAAGGAGGCAATACTATGGCTTTCTTAAAAGCTGCTGAAAAGCAGTGTTAAGGCATTTAAGAGCCTGGGGTCCCAGTCATGTGACACTGCCTGAATCAACCTTGAACGAGGCAAAACGTGAAAATTAAGAACTGAGATCTGCTACGTGGTATGTGACCTTGGGCAAGTCACCTCCCCTCTCTGAGCGGCTGTTTCCTTGTGGGGAAGTTGGGGTTCATCGCAGAAACCACTTCACAGGGATGTGGATGGGAGGTAGTGAGGCTTGCCGCCGGCACGTAGCCTCAGGAAGGGCACAGCAATGCCCGCCCTGTGGCTCTCACTCCCCTTGTGTCAAGCCCCTGGCGTGCCCCTCCCTGCCACTGCAGGCGGCTCACCAGGGAAGGGCCGGGATTGGCCTCCCTGAGCTGTCCCCAGCTCTGCATCCTGGATCAGGCCAGGTGCAGGCTGGCCATACTCACTGCCTGTGGCCGCTGTAACAAATTATCACAGGCATGGTGACTTTTATTTCTTCATTATTTTTATTGTGGTAAAAAACACAGACCCTAAAATTTGCCATCTTAGCCATTTTAAAGGGCACGTGCAGTGGTGAAGGTGTCCCCACACGGCTGTGAAACAGATCTGCAGACGGCTCTCATCTGGCAACACCGGCACTGTCTCTTGGTGACTTTTAAAACAACACACATTTCTTCGCTCTCAGTCATGGAGGCCAGAAGTCCAAAGTCAGTCTCACTGAGCTAACATCAAGGTGTGGGCGGGGCTGGCTCCTTCTGGAGGCCTAGGGAAGAATGTTTCCTTGCTTTTTCTGGCTCCTGGGGGCACCTGCCCTCCGTGGCTTGCACCCCTTCCTCACGTCTGCGTCTGCGTCTCCATCTCCCGCCTCTGTGTCTCCCTCTGTTGCCTTCTTGTTTTAAAAAATATATTTTGATTATGCTATTACAGTTGTCCCATTTTCCCTCCTTTATTCCCCTCTGCCCTGCACACACCCTCCCACCCGCATTCCTCCTCCCCTGTAGTTCATGTCCATGGGTCGTACATGTCAGTTCTTTGGCTTCCACATTTCATATACTATTCCTAACCTCCCCCTGTCTATTTTACACCTACCACTTATGCTTCTTATTCCCTGCACCTTTCCCCTCTCTCTCCCCCTCCCCCTCCCCACTGATAACCCTCCATATGATCTCCATTTCTGTGATTCTGTTCCTGTTCTGGTTCTTTGCTTAGTTTGCTTTTAATTTAGGTTTGGTCATTAATAACAGTTTGTTGTCATTTTAGTGTTCGTATTTTTTATCCTCTTTTTCTTAGATAAGTCCCTTTAACATTTCATATAATAAGGGCTCCATCATGATGAACTCCTTTAACTTGACCCTATCTGGGAAGCATGTTATCTGCCCTTCCATTCTAAATGAAAGCTTTGTTGGATAGAGCAATCATGGGTGTAGGTCCTTGCCTTTCATGAGCTGGAATACTTCTCTCCAGGCCCTTCTTGCCTATAAGGTTTCTTTCGAGAAATCAGCTGACAGTCTAATGGGAACTCCTTTGTAGGTAATTCTCTCCTTTCCTCTTGCTGCTTTTAAGATTCTCTCCTTATCTTTAATCTTGGCTAATATAATTATGATGTGCCTTGGTGTGTTCCTCCTTGGGTCCAACTTCTTTGGGACTCTCTGAGCTTCCTGGACTTCCTGGAAGTCTATTTCCTTTGCCAGATTGGGGAAGTTCTCCTTCATTATTTTTTCAAATAAGTTTTCAACTTCTTGCTCTTCTTCTTCCCCTTCTGACACCCCTATGGTTCAGATGTTAGAATATTTAAAGTTGTCCTAGAGGTTCCTAAGCCTGGCTTCATTTTTTTGAATTCTTGTTTCTTCATTCTGTTCTGGTTGAATGTTTCTTCCTTCTGGTCCAAACCATTGATTTGAGTCCTGGTTTCCTTCCTGTCATTGTTGGTTCCCTGTACATTTTCCCTTATTTACTTAGCATAGCCTTCATTTCTTCATCTAATTTGTGACCATATTCAACCATTTCTGTGAGCATCCTGATTACCAGTGTTTTGAACTGCACATCTGATAGGCTGGCTATCTCTTTGTCACTTAGTTGTATTTTTTTCTGGAGTTTTGATCTGTTCTTTCATTTGGGCCATTTTTTCGCACCTTATGTAGTAAGGGGCAGAGCCTTAGGTGTTCACAAGGGCGGGCAACCTATGTGGCTGCGTCGTGATGCTGTATGTTGGAGGGGAGTCTGAGAGGGAACAACAGTGCTTGCTTTGCTCTCTGCCGGCTTTCAGTCACTTCCCCCACTACCCACAAGCAAACTGGGCCCTTCTGGTGCTGATTCCTGGTGGGTGGGCTTGTGTACATTCTAGGACCCTGTGGGTCTCTCCAAGGAACTCTCCTGTAAGGCTGGGAGTTTCTCCCACTGCCACCTCAACCCCCACGGGTGTTTTCAGTCAGAGGTTTGAGGCTTTGTTTCCCTGCACTGGGACCCTGGGTTGCACAGTCTGTCTTGCTCCCCAGTTGTTCCTCCTGGTTTATCTGCACTCAAATTTGGGACCACCCAGTCCACAATTTGCACCTTGCTGGGTCTGCCAGCCGTCGCCTTGCTGTGAGTCCCTCGTCTGCCCATCCCCACCCCTCCTACAGGTCTGGATGAGCATTTCTTCTTTAACTCTTTGGTTGTCAGACTTCCATACATTTTGGTTTTCTATCAGTTCTGGTTGTTTTTTGTTTTTAAATTTGTCATTGTCCTTCTTTTGATTGTGTGAGGAGGCCCAGTGTGTCTACCTACGCCTCCATCTTGACCGGAACCTCTGTTGCCTTCTTATCAGGACCCCTAGGATGGCACTGAGCACACCTAGATAATCCAGGACAGCCTCCTCATCTCAAGATCCACAACTTAATCATAGCTACAAAGTCTCTTTTGCTTTGTAAGGTCACATTTTCACTGGTGCCAGGGATTAGGATGTGGATTTCTTTGGGGGCCACTACGCAGCTACCATGCTGCCATTGCAATGAGCTCTGGCCCGTGTGTTTTCCCTAAACAGCCAGGAGGACCGGGGAAAGTGCATTGGGGTGGGGTGGGGGGGTGTGCACTTGGAGTGGGGAAACCTGGCGCTGGCCCAACCCTGGCTGCCATGCTCTCTGAGGTCATGGGCAGGTCCCTTCTTCCCATTCTCAGCTTCTTCCTGTGACCATAGCTACCCAGGCCCATTCACTGAACCAGCAGAGCATCTCATGATGCCTCTGTCCCAGCTGGGAGACAGAGGATGAAGAAGACATACTTGGAATGAGAGTCAGCGGGAAGTGCTAAGGAGGAAAAGGAAGCAGGGATTGGAAGAGGAGGATCAGCCAGGCCCCCTCCCTGGGCTGCAGAGATTCAGTCCACACGAGCTCACTGGGCATCTGTTATGTGCCAGGCACTATTCTAGGATGTGAGACACAGCCAAGCACGAGACAGACCTGGCTGGAGTCCTGGACGACCTCCCATTTTAGTAGGGGACAAGCCAGAAAGTAAATGGACAGGATGAGTTTAGGTGGCAGTGAGGTCATGACACAACTAAATGGTGTCCTGGGCAAGAGAATGTTGGGGCAGCTTCAGATGGGGTGGTCAGGGAGGGCCTGTGGGAGGAGGTGACCACTAAGAAATCATCCGTGTGTGGAGACCTGGGGGGAGAGGGCTCCAGGTCAAGGGGACAGCACAGACACTGTGGAGGTGATGCACCTACAGTGCCCAGCGTGGTATCTGGGTGGCAGGTGCTCAGCAAATGGTGTTGTCGGCCGTGAGGAGTCTGGTGAGGGGCGGGGGGCTTGTCCAGACAGGACGTCAGGCTGAGAGCTTTGTGGCCCCTGCTGTGGCCAGGGCCTCTGAGCCGATGGTCCCAGCAGTGCCCACACCTGGTGGCCCCCTTACAGAGAATGAGTGAGGGGCCCGAGGCCCAGCTGGAACCACCTGGGCCGGAGGAGCCCTGCCAGGGAAGAGCCCACCTCAGTGCCTCCGCTGCCACAGGGAGCCCCGTTCCCAAATTCGGGCTGATTTCTTTAATGTGACCATCTGTCTGGCTTTCCTCACTCCGCTGGGCCAGATGGGGCCATCCATCTCCCTGTTCCCGCCCCCGTCTGTCTGTCACTGCCCGCCTGGCCCTGCCCCCAGGCCCGGCCCTGAGGGCCACAGCAGGCCCGGCCTCCAGCCTGTGTGTCTGTGCTCCTCATCTGGCCGCAGCTGGTCTCCGTGCTGAGTCACCGGCTCCATCTGCCCGTTCTCGTTACGGGGCGGCCGCTGTCTCTTCCTGGCTTCCCTGGTGCCACGTGGCAGCCCACGCGCGCAGTGGGTGCCAGGGCCTGCACGCCTGAGGGGGTGGGACTGTGAGCAGCTCCTCTGCCAGTTGCACGCCGAGAGTTGGGGGGCCCACTTCAGGCCAGCCTCCACATGTCGAGGGTCGCCTCGGCCCTCATGGGGTCCATTTGGTGAGTCTCAAAGAGGGTGGCCTAGTCCGGAGGCCATAGCAAGGCCCAGGCTCTTCTCAATACTGGAGCATCCGAACACGAAAGTGAGGGGGTGGGCCCCTCTGGTCGGAAGTCAACCCGCAGCAGGGTAGCCCCCAGGACCTAGAGCTCAGAATTTGGCCGGGTCACTTAGCCTCTCCAAGCCTGACTTTCTCCGTGTATTTGAAAAACAAACAAGGTGAGCTGAGGTATTCCATGGGCCTCACACCTGTTCTCCCTCTCTAACAACAGCACCTTAAATTTTCCTTATACCCCTCTCCCCGGTCTCTGTGATTTGGGCAGGGCTGACATCAGGCTGGGCTCTAGGAGAAAGCGGGCACATGACTAAGAATTAGCCAAGCAGGGCACTGATCAGTGATTGGTTTCAGGTCTGCCAGGCACCAAGCCTGGCCAATCAGGGGCAGAACTTGTGTGGGAACTTTTGTGTGGGGACAGAGGTGCTCCTTTCTCCTGGGTATGTGAGCAAGGAGTATTCAAGGCCAGAGCTTCTGGCAGCTGCCGAGCGGTGAAAGCTGGCCAGTGAGGGAAGCTGGCACAGAGGAGAGTAGAGAGTGGGAGCTCCCCTCGACGCTCCCGGTGCACAGGCTGGCACAGGAGCTGCTCGCGGTCCCAAACATGGAGAACGAGAGCGAGCCTAACCAGCCCCTAGATCTAGCCAAACCTGAAGCTAGCCCCACCCCTGGGCTTTCCCATGACCAATGCCAGTGCATTCCCTTTCACAGCGCAGCTCGAGGTGGGTTCTGTCACGTGCAACTGAGAGTCTTATGTGACACATTCCTGAAAGGGGCTAACACCCACCTGCCTGATGTGAAGTAGATACTCAAAAACTATTCATTTTAAAACTCTGTGGGTGAAAAAAAGCCATTTTCAAGAGTTAACATAAGATTCGATTTACATAACATGTTTGAAGTGGCAGTTATAGAGATAGCAAGCAGATTAGTGGTTGCCAGGGGCTGGGGACGCTGAAAGGGGTGGAGGTGACAGTAAAGGAGCAGCACGAGGGGCAGCTCCGATGGAACAGCTCTGGGTCTTGAATGCTGTGGTGTCTTCGAGAATCTCCACTGGGGATGAGGCAGCAGAACAATCTGCACGCATCGTCCCAACGCCAGTTTGCTGGTTTTGGAGTCGTTCTGGGGTGCTGTAGGGTGTCATCGTGGGGGTGTCACCACAGGGGGTGTCACCAAGGGAGGTGTCACCATGGCGGGCTGTCATCACGGGGGTAGCCTGAGTGAATCTGGAACCAACAAACCTGAGTTCAAGGCCCAGCACTGCCAGTTGCAAGCTGAGGGTTGGAGGCCATCACGTCTGTCCTCTTCCCCTCCGTGTCCCTGTCTGTGAACGGTTTGGCTAAACACGCAGGGTGGTCATGAAGAGAAAAAGGACCACTGCAGTCTGCTGGCTGAGTACCTGGCGTGGGGTGGGCACTAAACCACGGCCGCAGGCACAGCCAGGCACAAAAACAGGGCTTAATGGGGGGGGACCTCCGGTGGGGGCAGGGACAGCAGGCGTTGGGCTGCAGGCTCTGGAGCCAGATTCCTGGCCCTTGAATCCTAGCTCTGGGGCTCCAGCCTGGGTGACTCTGGCCAGGCAATTCAACCCCTCTGACCCCCACTGCCACCTGTAAAACAGAGATAAAAAGGTACCTACTTCATAGTCTAGTTTGGAGGATCCGAAGAGATAATGAGGGAGGCCTTCAGGGAGGGCCTGGCGCTGGCTCAGAAGGTGAGCAAACCCCCTGTGGGGTGCCTGGCCCTGCTGGGGGTCTGTAGCAACCTCTCCCAGGGAAGCCCTGACTTCCTTGGTATCAACCCCTCCACCACCAACATCACCCCAGGTTCTCCTTCAAGGTCTTGCTGCGGGGATGGACCTTGCCCTTGGGCCAGCGAGAAATCTGACCTCAGGCCACCCTCCCTAAGAAGCAGGCACCCCCTTCCCTCCCTTCCTCCCCGGGTGGGGGGCTCACAGACCTGAACCAGACTCTGTCCCGAGTGGACTTTGAGATACAGCCTCCCAGGAGAAAGGATTCAGGGTCTCAGTCAGTGAACTTACGGGGGTAGCGGGGGCTGGGCATTGTGGCTCGAGACGGGGTGGAGACATTGCTTTGTCCTGAGTCATGTACTTCATGGTTCTGCTCTGGCTTCAGGATGCCCGAGATTTCAGCATCACCAAGCCTATCCTTCAGGTTAAATGTTGCCCACTCTTGTGTTCTGTTTCTTTCTTAAATTGAAGCTGTTACTATGTGAATTAGTTTATGACAGGGTTTGGGGAGAGGTGAGCTAAAAGTACTCGGCGGGGGGATGCACACGAGTGAGGGAGAGAATAATGCCGCAGGCAAACTTTGCCTGCCTGGCTGGCCTTGGTGGCAATCTATTTAAAGGCGTCCCCTCGCTGTCCTCGTTGATGTAGATCCATTCGAACAGTTCCAGGGCTGCTGTCTTTATTTAATGCAGCTCCGAGCCCGGCTGAACGGGGCCTGGAGCAGAGAGAGGCTGCTTCTGCCGATGCTTGATGGTGAGGTGAGCGTGTGGAGCTCCCAAGCGGGAGGAGCAGCCGGGCTGGGCAGCACTGGCCACATTCGATGACCCAGTGCTTGCTGTTGCAGGAATGATGGCGCCTGCTGGAGGTGACCGTTCCCACCCCGGAGCCCTGCAGGGGCAGTTACGAGAAGGGACTCTCAATTTCCAATAAGCTGGTGATTCAGCTGGATGGAACAAGTTTTATTAAGTAGTAGCTGAGACTAATCCAGGACCCAAGCAGGCTTCAGCACGCAAGGGAAAATGTTGGTTCATGTGGCAATCTGTATCTTCAGGTATGGCTGGATCCAGGATTCCCTGTGAGAACATTCCATAGTTCCACTGTGAGGAACTATGTCCTCATAGTTCCCTGTGAGAACATTCCACATGCTTCCTCTTTAACATGGGGGAGAGCTCATTAGGGGCCAGGCATTTGGTACAAAGGTCCTGAGATTCTTTTTGATTGGTCTGGTTTAGGTCTCATGCCCATTCCCAAAACTAATCATTGTGGCCTGGAGGATGAGATATGCTGATTGTGTTGGCCCTCTAAAAAGGGGCCAGGAGAGGAGGGTAGGGTGTTAATTCTACCCAAGCCTTGTAGAGGGTAGGGGGCCCAGAGTGGGGTTGACCTGGCTAAGAAGCAGACGTTGGCAGACGTTAAGCAGACATTGGCTCATCCCTATGGGCCAGCCTGCACGCACACGCTCCCTCCACTCACCCCTCACCGCAGCCTCTGCCAAGAGGCTTCTTCCCATTGGACAAATGAGAGCATGGAGGCAGAGGGATTCCAGTCTCTATTTTATTCTAAGTTCTTTCTGACCCCTCCTCACCTAGCCTGCCCCCCGCCCCATCCCGCCCCATCCCCATCCATTCCAGAGCACTCAGACTCCCAGACTGGTGACATGGAAGGACCTTAGAGTTCATTGCTTTCACTCTCCTTCCATGACACTCTCAAGACCACACCGCCCTTGGATGCAGAACAGAACTAGGGCCCATGTCTAGCTGCCACTCACCTCCCAGCTGCCCTGCTGCTTGGGAGCCTGGTCTTGCCCCTTCGGCCCTGGTCTGCTTTTGCTCACCAGCCTCAGGGGCTCACCCCTCCGTGGTCTTGGGCAGCTCCCGAGGCCCCTGCGGCTCGCGCCTGGGTGGGTGGGCTGTGCCTCCCTGGGCCTCAATGCCACGGTTACAGGCGTGTCTTCTTCTCTAGACCGTTCCTCTTCCTCACTAATTGCTTTGTTCTAATTCTTTAGAGGTGATTTTCTTCTTTTACTTTATTCCTACAGTTAACACCTTCCAATTAATTTCATACCTCTTGAAAGTTCTCACATAAGTTGCCCTAGAAGCCCTCTCCTTTCATTGTTGCGTGGGCAGCGATGTCTCTGGCAGCGCGGTCACCTGATCTCGGCTGCCGCCTCCGAGACGCTGGGCATATTGGCTGCACTGGATGTTCCTCACAGCCTTTCGAGAGTAGCCTCATTGCTTGGAGAGGGGAAATTGAGTCTCTACTGCGGGCAGAGCTGGGATTTGAACCACCACTCCCCCCTCTGCATCCTGAGCTCCTGGTACAGGGGTTGGGGGTGAGGAGTTGGCAGTGGGTCCCAGTCCCCAGGGGCATGTCTAACCTCCTGGTGTGGGGTGGCCTTGGCCTGGGTGTGGTGGCCATGCCGTCCACACCCCTGCTGGCTCTCTGCCCGTTCCCAGCTCCTGCTCAGAGAAACTGCCCCATTGAGTGGGAGGGCGTGAGATCCAGGGGGACGCAGGGTCTCCCGGTCTGTCAGGGACAGGAAGGGGGCCATGGTGTGCCAGCCTCTCCCAGGGAGAGGAGGGGGAGAAATGCAACACCAGCTACATTTGCAGAGAAATAAAAAATGATTTCAAATTCTATTTTCCCGTCTCTCAGCACATCCCCTGGCGCTATTTTATCTAGTAAATAGGAGGTCTAGCTGTTATTCTCAATTATGATATTAATTCTCCCGGTGACCCTGGGCTACTTACCTTCCTACTCAGAGCTGGTTTCTCTATCTATCACCACCTGCTCAAGGACAAAAAGATGTTCTTGCAGGAAGGGAGCTCCCGTGTCTGGAGCAGACCTGCGCCCTCATTACCCAGCAGGCACAGCAAGAAGGGCCACGGGGTGATGGTGGGGGGTGGACGGCATCTCGGTTCAGGGCATCTCGCTCTCAGTCCCTCTCCCCTTGCTCCTACTCACAGACCCTCCCTCTTAGCCGTTTTATGCTTGTTGGCTTTACAGACCCTTCTGCCCACCTCCCTGTCCTGCTCGATTCTGGAGTTTTCTGTGAGCCTCCCCGCTCTCTGATGGAGCTGGAGGAGGGACGGCAGCAAATTCCCGGCTGGGCACCAACTTCCACCCTCACGTGGTTAGTTCCGTATTATTTTCGTACTTTTCCAGCCATCTCCCCTCCTGGGGCGGGCAGGAGGGGGCAAGGTTGCCATGGGTAATTGGCCTCAAATTTGTTTACCCCAGCGCTCCACACTCCCCCTCCCTCCCATCTCTCTCTCTGTCTCCTCCATCCCACCGTGGCTCCCCAAGCCATCTGGAGTCTCAATTCCCTCCCGCCCCGCATGGGAGCCAGAGAAGGCCAGTCTGAGCGCCGTGTGGGAGGCCCGCACTTCCCTGGAACACGGCAACTGGATTTCAAAAACAGTCCGTCAGTGACCAAGGAAAAACACAAATAACAAACAGCAGAGACCCTGGCCCGGAGCTTGGCACACGCAGATGAAAGCAAGTCTCTGAAGAAAAATTCTAATGATTTTTGCTTTTGTTCAGAACTGAAGACTAATTCTGCAACACTGGTTGTCAGGGAAGAGAGGGTTGGGTGGGGGTGGGGGCTGAGTCCACTTTCAAAGGAGACGAGAATCCCTTGGCCCCGGAGGGGTGGGGAGGGGTGGTGAGCTCACGCGGCCAGAGCCTCCAGGTGGCCGGGGAAGGCAGGAAGTGTCAGGAAGTGTGAGCCTTTGTTGCTGGTTTGTTTTTAATGGTTATTTTTAACTTATTATTATTTTTAAATATATTCTATTGATTATGCTATTACAGTGGTCCCATTTTTTCTCCCCTTTTTTCCCCTCTGCCCTGTACCCCGCTCCCACCAGCATTCCCTCCCTTAGTTCCTGTCCAAGGGTAGTACACACAAGTTCGCTGGCTTCTCCATTTCCCATGCTATTCTAAACCTCCCCCGTCTGTTTTGTTGGTTTTGATAGAGAAGGAGGCTGGGGCTTGGAAAGACGATGGTTTCCAGGCAGATGTGGGTCCAGGTGTATACGAAGGTCCGAGTCTCCCATTTGGGTGAACCAGGCAGGCAGCCTCTGTGGGGACAGAGATTTTCATTGCTTATGGAGGACTTCAGGTCAGATCTGTGACAAATCCTCTCCTGAAACCCCGGTGACAGGTGCTGGTCCGTCAGAACAGCAACCAGCTGTGAGAGGGGGCAGGCAGAGGCCAGAAGGCCCCGGAGGCCCAGGAGGTCAGAGCAGCTGGGCTCACCGGGAGCCGAGGCCGAAGCCATTCACTGCCTGGGATGGTGCCTTTCAGTATTTCAGTGGCCGGTGCCCACCGGCACACGCCCCCGGTGATCCTTGGAGCCTCTCCAACCGTATTTGGACTTGGGCACATATTCCCCAGAAGCTTTCTGTTCTCACTGACATGGCCCAGGAGCAGGCCTGGAGGAACGGGGAGACTGGCCTCGCTGGTCTCTGTTTCCCTATCCGCGACTTGGGGCGACTTCGGCACCTGGTGCTCCAGAAGACTAGGCAGGGAAGGCCACCCGCCTACCACGTGGCCCAGAGTCCAGCCTGGGGCTGCTACTCGAGGGTGCTGGTGCTTTTTCTGGCATCCCAGCCCACTCTGGCGTCCACCCAGCTCCCGTCTCATGAGGCACGTGACCATCGGGTGGTGAGCTGAGTCGTGGTAACAAACAGAGGAGCATCTGTACCTCCAGACTGAGCAGGAGGGCCACAGCCCCCCACCATCCCTGTTCCGGGCCTTTCTCTACGAACAGCCTTGGGGGCCAGCCCCACATGAAGCACCGTGTCCTTTCTTGGGGTCGTGACTGTAGAGGTGGGGCAGCCTGGCTCACCCACCTGCCAGGCCCCCAACTGGGTTCTGGAGGGCCCCAGCCAGACCCCATACCCACCGCCCGTGAGCACAGGGCTGGGTCGGAAGGCGGCCTGGGGCTACCTGCAGGAGGCCCTGACTAGGCAGAGACCTGAGGGGGCACTGGGGCCAGCACATCACCTTCCCAGGGGCCTCATGGAGGGTCCCCTGAACCGAGACGAATGTTGGAAGGCAGCCCTGCACCCTGATGCCAGGGTTCCTGATCAGTCCCTGCACATGTCACGGCTGATGGGGACCAGACGGGTCGGGGGTTCCCCAGCCAGGTGTGGGATGACGGGGGAGAATTTGACCAGATGCCTTTCCTTCCTCCCATTCATCTACCCTATCGCCTCTCAGGGAGTGACATGAGAACTTTCAGAGCCCCTCACTGACAGCAGCCAGGTCGCCATTGCGTGGGTGGGATGTGGGGATTGGCTTGGACCGGGAGGGGAAGGAGTATGGTGTTTTGAAGGGACTGTGGCAGTGGTGGCTCCTCTGGTCAGGATACCCCCATCAAAGTGTGGGGGTCCCTGTGGATCCTATATCAGGCCACCTGGGCACCTGTTAAGAAACCCTGTGGAGTGAGGATCACTGAGGCAGGGCTGTGACAATGACCCTTTGTGTGACCACTGCAGAGTCTCTTGCTTCAAAAAGTCTGAGACCCACTGCTGGAGACGGACACACCATGACTGTGAGAACAGAACCCCCTAAACGTCCCTTCCCCTCCCACACTGCCTGGGTTTGAGCCCCGTCTTTGCCACTGATAAGCTGGGGGGCTTGGCTGGGCACTTTACCCTCTGGTCTCAGCTGCCCCATCTGTGAAATGGGAGAGAAGCAGTATGCACCTGCTCTGCTCCGCTCCCTCTGAGCCCCATTTTCCCGGGGCAGAAGACGGCATCGTGTCTTAGAGCTTCTTGAGAACAGCCAGGTAGGGCCGTGCCAGGTGGGAGCCTGCCCCTGGCCTGCCCCGATCCTCAGCAGGGACCAGGTGGTGGGATCTGTCAGGGGTGCAAAAAGCCCTGGGCAGACACACGAGGCTTCCCATCCTGGCTGCACCACTCACCGCCTGTGTGATCTGGGGCAAGTGCCTTCTCGGCGGCACCGGAACTCTGCTCTGCCAGACCAGCAAGGCTGGGCTTTTGCAAGGTGAGGTGCCAGACGACCCACTCACAGACAAATCGGTGAAACAAAGCGGCTGATCATAACAATGGCTGAAAAGAAGGAGAGAGAGAGAGAGAGAGTGATAACTGCTGGGAAAGCAAGAAAAAGGGGGCTGGCAGAGTGACAGCCGGAAGGTGGGGGGCCACTCTCTGGGGGCCTGGATGCCAAGGGGCTGGCCTGGTGGGAACGGCAAAGCCTCCGAGGCGGAGAGAACAGCGAGGGTGAGGGTTGGGGGCAGGAACGGGTGCAGGCTGCAGGGGGGTGGGGAGATGGCCGATGCGGCAGGGGCCTCGACTGGGAGGGACCATGGTGGGGGGCCATGGGGTCAGACAGATCAGCAGGGAGGAGGTCTTCCAGGGCCTGTGACAAGGTCACAAGGTGACTGGGGACCTCAGGTCCTCTAAGGAACTAAGGTTGTGCCCAGGTCTGGGCGCTGGGACCCCTCGGAGCACGTCTGGGTGTGCTTATTTAGATCGCTGGTCTCTCTCTGCCTCTGTCAAGGGTGACAGCAAAGAAAGAATGCTCCTTCTCTCTTTTGTTTCCTCAAACCTAAGGTCCAGCCAGAGCTTTTCAGGCCCTTTTCAGGTCCTTGAATGTGGTGCCCCAGGGCCTGGCCATCCAGGGCTTCCAGCCCTGATGGGGCTTGGTCTCCTCACATGATGGATGGACTGGCCACCTGCCTGAGGGGTGCGCCCGTCCCCTCTGGAGGCCTGGCTCAGCGGACAGGAGTGGGCTGCGGCGAGAAGGAGCAGGAAGGAAGGAGGCAGAGCAGCGTGGGGAGGGAGAACCGCTGTTGCCATGGAAGGAGCTGCAAGGTATTCTGGGATCAGAATTCTCACTGCAGGGGACCCATTGGGGGGGTTGTGATTGGGGAAGGTGATGGGAAGCCAGTGTCTTTCTTTTGTCCTTGGTGCTTTCCTGCATCTCTTAAGACAGCGAGTGGTCCCCCCACACCCCCAGAGCGGGCCTGTCTGCAGCCTGTCCCCTCAGTGGTTCCCTCCCAGTCCTGCCCACCGCCTCATGTACAGAAGGCAGTGAGTGGCCCCTTTCCAGGAGGCCTGTTTACCAGTGCAACAATGGCAAATTAGTGCTCTTAGAAGGCATTCAGCATTTATCCCTGCAAACAAGCTCGCTGCAAAGGGGGCCTGCAATGCCTTCACCCCGGAATACGCCAAAACTAGGTTTGCTGTGCATCTTAATCAACTTCCTTCCGCCCACCACACTAAATGCATTTAATCTACTCTTGCAAATGGCTAATTTCGAAAATCCGCTTATCAGAATTAGGTCCTCAACATCCATATTTATTTACTTTCCATTTTCATAATCTCTTTTTTTCCCCATGCATATGACTGAATCCCATTTTCCATTGTCTGGCTGCCTCTCACAGGTCTGGGGGGCCGGGTGGGGGCCAGGGCCAGGAAAGGAGCAAATTGGAAATGGGAACGTGGCAGGGACGGCAGGAGTGGCTAGGAACTCACTTCGGGAATGGAGAATCGGCAGACTGGGTTCTCCCTGGTGGGGAGCCGTCTTCGTGAAATTACAAAGAGCTGAGCCTTGAGCAGGACCAAGTGAAGAACATGAGAATGTCTGGGCGGGCCCTGAGCCTTGGGAAGTGCCTCTGTTTCCCCGGGGGAACCAGCAGCCACGGCAGAAATGTGCAAGGACAGGGCTGGGAGCAGCTGCCCGTCCCCGGTACCTGCTGGGCACAGCTCCATGCTCAGCGTCTTATATGTATCACCCCAGTGCTCACGTCGACACTCCAAGGAGGGGGGGCCTCGGCTTCCCGGTAAGAGAACTTGTGCCAGGATTCAGACCAAGTTCATGTCCAGGCTGCAGACCCTTCTACTTTGTAGCACGCTGTCAAGTGTGCAAGGACTGCTTTATCCATTTAAGTGTGTAATATGCACAAGTGCGTTGGTGCAGGACACAGGTCTGTGGGAGATAGACTCAAGGCACAGGTGGGTTTTCAGAACCTGGATAATGGCTCATCGCTGCCCGGGCTGCAGCAGACTTTGTGGCCTGGCATGTGGACTTCGAGTGCAGCCTTTAGCTTTAACCCGAGCGGAGACTCGGGCCGTGCGATGAGCATGATTAGAGAGCTCTGGAGAGTGGGTAGGCCTTTGACCCCTCGGGGATTATTGATTTAGTGTTACTTTTGTCATCGCTGCATCTCCACTGTCTCCTCATTTATGAGTTTATTTGAGACAACGTCCAGAGCAAAATACCTGGATTTTATTTCATTTCCTTTGGACATTCACTGAGTACTTCATATGTGCCAAGTAGTGTTATGCAGAGGACCGAGAAAGAAGGATGAATCAGATATATTTCTAGCCGCGGGAAGCTCACATGTAGTGAATTTTAGAAGGAAGGCTAGGAAGAACAAAGCATTAGCACGTACCTACGAGATGATTTTGTCCTCTGGGAGAACAGCTGAGTTGTTTTGTAGCCACCTGCTCTGACCAAAGGAGTGGAGATTTTCAGATTTCATGGAAATCACAGGCGCGTCAGGCATTACGGGTTGGTGGTCACGATCAGGACTGAACCATCAGCAGAGCTGCCGAGCCCAGCTGCCATTCCACCACGTGCACCGTGAGGCCTTGGGCAAGTCAGAGCCTCAGCTTCTTCGTCTGTGAGATGGGGTTAAGGTGGTGTCGGCCCCTCGGGCTGTGCAGGTTCAAGTCAACACAGCATGTGGCGCTCCAGGGCAGTGTACGACCAGGACGCCTGACAGCCGGAGTAAACACTGGTCACTGGTTTCCCAACATCAAAGGTGTGTTTGTAAAGCACCTGGGAAGAGAATTAAACTGCTAGTGGGTCTCCAGGTCCTGGTGCCAGGTGCTGGGTAAATGGCAAGGTGGACCAACGATTTACCCACGACTAGGGCCCCTCTGCCATTTCTCTGCCCCCTCCTTCCCCTCTCTGACTTCCTGCCCCTCCCTGGAATCGACACTGTCTGTAGGATATACTAAAGTAAGTTCCTTCAGACTTGGAAGTAGCCTGCATTTGATCCCCCCCAGCCCACCTATCTGCAGGTAAAAACTTGCAGAAGACAAAATTTCCTCTCGTTCTACCTTAGGGGTGTGTGGGTGTGCATCTGCAGGAGGGGAAACGGGGAGTGTGTGTGTGTGTCGAGGCCGGCCCGGTGGCTGGGTGTGCAGGGAGACACCTGCGGGTGTGGGCAGGGACTTGTGAAAGAATGGGTGTGTGTGTGCCCGTGCACGGTGTGTGCAGGGGGCGGGCATGTGCAGGGCGGTGACCTAGAAGAGGTGATGTTCAGGAGAACCACTCCATCCCACGCCCTGCAGCTGGGGCCCTGGGGCCGCGGGTGGGAGTGAGCTCAGGTGTGCTGTGTGCGCCGCTGCTCTGCACAGCGAGGCTGCACACGGCGACTGCAGGACGGAGGATCAGATAGGTGAGGAGGTGCGAGTGAGGCGTGTTCTGGGCAGGGGCTGGTAATGGGGTGAGAACTGCCTCACCCAGAGGTGGGCAAGGTAAGTAGGTGGTGGGGAGCAGAGGGCTGTGTGAACACCTGGGAGATGACCCAGCGCAGGGGATTCTGGGAATGGCATCCCGGCTGCTGTCACCGTGGTTCCCACAGACCGGGAAGAGTGGACAATGGACAGAGGCCACGGAGGGAGGGCGAGCCGCTGGCCCAGGCTGAGGAGAGCGGTGCTGCTCTGGCACCGCGGAGATGGGGGTGGGGCTCTGGGAAGGGGGAGCGGAGGAAGGGAGAGGCTCCGCAGTGACAGAGCTGCACAAATACTCGGTATTTATAGTATTATCTGTTGACTCCGAGGGCTGAGTCAAGCTGCATTTAAAATATGTGATCACGTACTGGAGGAAAGAATCAGGTCCCTTATTAAAGGAAAACAGAAAAGCTGCAGAAGGGGGGTGTCTCGGAGGGTGGGGCAGCAAGGCAGGAGGCTCTGGCTGGGGCTGCCCCTGCTGCACTCCACGTTCCCCTGGAGGAGGGTCTGACAGTCCTGTCCCCATCACCATGGGAGTTTCCTAAGATGTGGCTTCTTGCTCTAAAACTCTGGCTCAAGCAGAATAAAAAGCTTCCCTAGGTTCATTTAGGGCTGAACCTTGTTAAGTAGGGCTGAGTAGGGCTGACATTTTAAAAACACGTTTTGTGGCCACACACACACACTCCTACCTCTCGCCTGAGTCTTTGGGAGCACCAAAGGCGTCTTTCCGTCCACTGCAGTTATTGCCAGGTCCTTTTTGCTTGTGAGTGACAGAAAACCCAACCCTAACTGGCTGATGAAAAAAAAATGTGTTGGTTCTCATAAATGAAAAGCTGGAGAGGGTTTTCAGGCACAGCTGGATCCAGGGACCCAGTTTCTCTCTTCCTCCCTCGGACCTGCTTTCCATGGTGCTGGCTTCAGTCTCAAGCTCTGTGTGGGGCCCTCTGAGACCCTTCCCCTTGGAGTCACTTCAGAAGGAATAGCTGGCTGGTCCTGAATGCCACTGGCCGAACTTGGACCAGATACCCCTGTGCAGGCTGGCCCCTGTGTGTGGGCTATAGGATGAACTGACTGGCCGGGGTCCCATCATGCCCACCCCCAGAGCCCAGAAGGGCACCGGAGAGAGGGGTGAACAGATGCTGCCCACCAGCGCACAGGTGTCCACGACAGCCACGGAGGAGGCCCTCTAGGACACAGACGCCGGCGGGGCTGCTGCCCCACAGCTCAGGGGGGCAGCCTCTCTCCTCATGCTCCCCCTCCTCTCTGGTGCAGCCGGAGAGGCAGGTGGGGGGGCCTCCAATGGAGAGCCCAGCTTGCATGCTACTCCTCACCCTGCTGAATGGAAAAGGCAAGCAGAGCGAAGGAAAGGAAAGACGTGGGAATGCAGGCCTGCTGACTGGTGGCCACTTGTCACTTTTGGCACTCAGAACCAGCCTTCTAGAGACATCGCCCCCAGGTTCCCCTCTGCATCCAGGTGACTCAGGCAGGGCAGAAGTGAAGGTACTGGGTTTCCCCTCCCCCTCCCCAGAGGTGGCCAGGGGGCAGGTCTGGGCCTGAGCGCCATCGGATGCCCTCTCCTGGGACCTCGACTCTGGATCAGGTGTCTCAGGGACAGCAGGAAGGCTCAGTCTGCCTCCCCGAGCCTCTGGCATTGGGGTGGCCATGGTGCCACCCTGACAAGGCTTCAAGTCATCTTCTAGGCTTCCTGCCTCTTCATCTGACTTCCGGCCCGCCCAGGCCTAGTCCCCCAGCCTCCTTCAGGTTTCGGGAGGCCCCGACAGCTGCCCAGGAAGCCCCTTTTCCCTGTGTCAGCCTCAGAACTCTCCTGACACACTCGAACACCGGGGCTCCAGCCCGTCCACTCCAGGCCTGGCCCAAGGGGAGGCTGCCCCAGTCCTGCTGGGGAGAGAGTTCCACAGGCCCTCACTTGGCCTCTTGCTTTCATCTCCCAGCCAGACCCAGTTGGGTAGCCCTCATGGTCAAGGTCAAGCCTTCCAAGGGGCCTCCCCTTTCTGGAACTTCTTGACAGTTCTCATTTCCCATCTGAGCAACAAGCTCGTCCCGGGCTTAGCAGTGGCAAGCAGCTCGGTGAATGAGCTCACGCACGTTGAAGTTTCCATCAGTGCGTTCAGCTCCACTCGCCCACCTCTGCAGTCACCGAATTTCTTCTCCTTGCCCCGAGGGTGTCTTTCCTCTCCCAGCCTCCACAGCCAAGCATGAGTCACGGCTGTGGGGCGTGGCACCAGACTTCCAGGCTGCGGAGGCCCAGCAGGAGGGGAAGGTGCCGGTGAACGTGGAGACACGTGTTGGGCTGAGGCAGGAGGGGCTGTGACCTTGGGGTGGAGGAGCAGCCCCTGCCTCCCTTTCCCCCCACACCCCTTCCTTTTCTCCCCCTCCAGGAGGACCACGTCACAACATGGAAGCTGAGTCATCCCGAGTAGTTGCCAGTGGTCAGGAGTGGTCAGCGGTCAGCTTGTGCCCCATCAGGGCTCTGGGTGGCAGCAACGGCTGTGTGAGCACCGGGAATCACAGCCTGCCCTTGGACTCGACCCTGGCCACCCTCCAGAATGGGGTGTGGGGCACACTGAGGAAGATGGTGGCCTAGAGGGAAGATGTGCCCTGCCCTAGGGCTTGTGGGAACAAGCATGAAATCTCCGACGGAGCCAGCAGCACCGCGGTCCTGGAGAAGAGCCCACGCTGTGCATTGAGAGGCAGAGGTGGGCTCTCGTTGGGAGAACACTTGGTTCTCCACTTTGGCGTCCATACCAGAGTCACAGGCCCGGAAAGGGCAGGAGGGTGCAGTCACTTGGGAATGCAGCTGACGCACAGTTGTGTGGCTCCGGGGCTCTGGCCCTGTGGTGCAGCTGTGCCAGTCAGCCACAGGAGCTCCACTGCAGGAGTGCGAGGCCCAGGTGCTCACTAGGGAGGAAAAGGTTCTGAAGAGCACAGCCCAGAGCCCCGAGCCCTGTGGCCCAGCAAACCTTTCCTGGACACTCCCAGGCCAGAGGTCCTCAAATCTGCTCCTCATGTGTCTCAAAGATTGTGCCAGAAGTTTCCTGGGATGATTTCAACTTGCCCACCAGACCCTGAGCTCTCTGCAGACGGCATGATTCCCAGGGGCCGTCTGCAGGAACCCAGCGCCCGGCAGAAAGCTGGTACAGAGGTGCTGGCTCATCTGCAGGTGATACACGGTCCCAGGCCCCCAGTGGGCACCTGAAACCACGGGCAGTACCCAACTGTATGCACACTACACTTTCTCCTATCCAGGCACGCCTCTTCACTGAAAGGAAACACTTCCCAGCTTCTCTTGGGCATAGCTGAATTGCCAGCATCGCTACTCTTGTGCTTTGGGGACATTATTAAGTAAAGCGAGGGTGACTGGAACTCAAGCACTGCCATTCCATGGCATCCGATGTGACAGCTGAGAGGGCTACTAAGTGACTGACGGGGTGGGGGTGCATCTACAGCATGGGGGTGCTGGGCAAAGGGCTGAGTCATGTCCTGGGTAGGACAGAGCAGGACCCGTGAGATTTCACCGTCCACTCAGATGACACCTGATTTAAAACGTATGCATTGTTTATTTCTGGAATTTTCCATTTAATATTTTCAAACCACCATTGGCCAGGGTTAGCAAGCAGTGGAGAGCAAAACCTTGGATAAAGGGTCTTTGCATCCCACATGGACCGGCAGCAGCAAGGTGGCTACTGTCCGGCGTGGGGACGACACGACCGCTCAAGCGTGCAAGGCACGTGGGTCACGTTAAAGATCAGAGTCAGACCCACCCAGACGGCACCGTTTAAAAGACCCGATGATAGATCGGGCCGGTGGTGTCTTCTATGAAACAGCTCTAAAGCGTTACCTATTTTTCACTAGGAGCTCTCTGTAAGCACATTCCATTTTGGACTGATAATTTATTTTAGGGCTCCTGCTGCAGCTCTGCTCCCCAAGTCTGTGCTGGCTCTGGGCTAAAAGCAATAACCAGCCTCAGAAGCAGAGAGAGAGAGGCTGTGCATCACTTGAGCACAGCCGCCAACCGGAGCACACTTTCCGGGGAACCTCAGGTGGTAGCTGTGGCAAGCGGCCTCCGTCTGGGGCGGGGGTCGTCTTAGTCCACCTCTCGTCAGAGGCTGCCAACACCTCAGTACAAAATCAGCCCACAGCCACAAAGCAGGAAGGGCTGTGCTTCTGCGTGGGGGTCCATTGGCAGTACCCGGGTACTAATGAGTAATGACAATAATGCTTGGGCAGAGATTTCCTGCCGGTGGGAGAAGGCGCTGGGTGTTCTGGTGGCACCTGGCACGCGTGGCTGCTGGACCAGGGGCGCCAGGCTTGTGGCTGCTCACAGAAGATCTATGGGGGCCACAAAAAAAAACGTTTTAAATGATCATTGTCATTTGTTCATGTGAATCTGTATCTGAAAAAAAAAAGCCCTAGTGCAGCAACCCTGTGATTTCACACACAGTATTTTTAGGATGAGGCTAAAGGTATTTAGATTAATAACAAGTGTGTCAACTTACTGGCAGCAGGTAAGGATATGATATGCAAAGCTCACCTGGATGACGGAAGCCTGAGGAGGGCGGCGTGGGCTCGGCGGCCGCAGCCCTGGGTCTGAGGGCGCAGACACCGAGCGCCCCGCTCCCGCCGCCTGTCGCGGCGATCAGCGCTTCTGAAGCCCGTGAGCAGAGCAGCGTGCGCAGCACATTTGCAAAGGAATGTGGAGGCAGGATGCTGGAAGGATTTTTTTGTCTCGATGACCCCACCCCTAATATTTTGGTTTCGTGTACACGGGGGATGAAGGAATGACCGATCAAGAGGACACCGAGGCCGTGTGGTGAAGGCGGCCCTCTCGCCCGTTTCACAGGTGAAGCCCGAAGTTGCAGAGCTGGGGAGCAGCTTGATTCCGCGGGAGGATGGAACTGGCCCCAGAAAGCTCTTTCTAGAGCAAAGACAAAGTTCCTAGACATAGAACAGATGCCTACAAATCAATGAGAAGAAACCTAGTAGAAAAATGGGAAAGGGTTTCAAAGAAAGTACAAATGGCATTTAAATATCAGAAAAGATGCTTAACCTCATGCATAATAAGAGAGATGCAAATTAAAATTATATGGACACATCTGCTTCTAGCTGTGATGGAATAGCTTGTATCAGACCGATCATTCTGCTGGGAATAATTAGGAAAACTGGAAGAAATATTACAAAAACCAACTGTTTGCAGAGACTGGACGCCTAACAAGGCCCCAAGGCCCACAGAGAAGGGAAGCTCAGGGAGGGGCCTGGTTTCTGGCTGTCTCCACCTCTCGAGGCACACTCTAGTTCTAAAGCAGGGACTGAGAGGCCGAGGAGAGCTTTGGCAACGTCGAGGACTGGGGAGACAGAAACTGGAGTTCAGGGTCTCTTAAGAACGAAGGGCCCTATTTGTATATATCCATGTCAATAGCAACATCATTCACAACAGCCCAAAAAGGTGGAAACAATCCGAGTGTCCAGTGGATGAATAAATAAACAAAATGGGGTATATATACACAATAGAATACGAGGCCTGTCCAGAAAAAGTCCAGCCATTGTTAACATAGAGCAAACAGTTTGCATGACATTGCGGTAACTGGACAGCCAAGGAGAGTGGACTGGAATGCACATGTGTGAACAATGACAACTTCACTGTACTAGTCATTGGGGATGGTAGACGCCATTCAGTGAGCATGGGTACTGTGTGGCCGTCACATTCAAAATGACTGAGTGAGTAGAGCAACGAATTTGCATTGAATTTTGCATTAAGCTTGAATGTTTCGCTGTGGAAACTATTCGGATGACTCAGAAGTCCGCAGCTATGGGCAACTGGTGACTGGCAGCTTCATCATGACAACATGCCTGCTCATGCACCATGTCTTGTACAGAGTTTTCTGGCAAAACATCAAATCACCCAGGTGACTCAGCCCCTCTACAGCCCAGATTTGGTGCCCTGTGACTTCTGGCTTTTCCCAAAATTAAAATCACCTTTGAAAGGGAAGACATTTCAGACCGTTGATGAGATTCAGGAAAATACAGCGGGGCAGCTGATGGAGACTGGGAGAACTGTGTGAGGTCCCGAGGTGCCTACTCTGAAGGTGACTGAGGTGTCATTGTCCTATGTACAGTGTTTCTTGTATCTTATATCTTCTTCAACAAATGTTTCTGTTTTTCATAGTACATGGCTAGATACTTTCTGGACACACCTTGTATTATTCATCCTTAAAAAGGAAGGAAATTCTGACATATGATACAATGTGGATAAACCTCGAGGACATTATGCTGAGTGAAATAGCCAGTCACAGATGACAAATAGTGTATGATTCCATTTATATGAGATACTTAGAGTGGGAAAATTTACAGAGACAGAAAGGAGAGTGGTGGTCGCCAGGGTTGAGGGGAGGGGAGAGTGGGGTGTCATTTAATGGGGAGAGTTTCAGTTTTGCAAGTTGGAAAGAGCTCTGTGGATGGGTGGAGGGGGTGGTTGCACAATAATGTGAATGAAGTTAATGCCACTGAACTGCACATTTAACAATGATTAATATGAGGACTTCTGGTCAAGATGGCAGTGTGGACAGACATGGCTTGCCTCTTCACACAACCACGTCAAAATCACAACTAAAACATAGAACAACCATTGTGCATAACTGTCAGAAATCAAGTTGAATGGAAGTCTGATAACTACAGAATTAAAGAAATCTCATCTATCTAGACTGGTGAGAGGGGCACAGACAAGGAACAGGCTGGTCCCTCACACATGTGTGGTAGATAAAAATTAAGGAGAATTATCTCAGAAGCAAGGAGTCCCAGCCCTACACCAGGCCCTCCAGCCCAGGGCCCCAGGGCCAGGAAGAGAAGTCCCCACAACTTCTGGCTGCAGAAACCAGCAGGGATTGAGTCAGCAGAAAAACTGCTGGAGCCCCAAGCAGGTCCTCTTAAAGAACACACACAGTCTTATCTACTCAGACTCACTCCCTCTGGGCTCCAGCACCAGGGTAGCAGCTAGAAAGACACCACTGGTACACAGGGAAGGACTGAAGTGTCTGGCATCAAGGTGAGCAGAGGACATTGTCCCTTTTCTAAACTGTCCCCACATAAAACCAACAAGCTGGTGCCATATCTGAGATTCCATCAGCTTGGCTAATACTGTTTGACTCACCTTGAAGATCCCCAGAGACTCTGCCCTACCCAACTTATGGGCCCACCCGAGCTGTTTTTTTCCTTATGAATGGCTGGTCTGGGCTCATGCTTCACACCTTCCTAAATCCTGTCAAACAAGCAACAGCTGGCCTCAGTCAGCCCCAGGCCTGGCACTAGCACCAGCCATCTTACAGTCACAGATTGGCTTTGCCTGGGAACCTCCAAGCCCAGCACAAGAAGCAGCCATCTCAGATTGCTTTATAGCTCAGGCAGGGTGACCTTAGGCAGAAAATAGGTGGGGGATGACCTTGGCCTGCACCACCCAGGAAACCCCAGAGCCAGCACACTCAGTGGACAGCTACAGACCACACTGGAGCACCAGCACCCTGCCCCTGCACAGCTGATCCTCCACAGAGGGTGGAGGTTCCTGGTTAGTGGCCACAGCCAGCCTTTGCAGCTGACTGGCCTGGGTTAATCCCTCCCATTGATCTGACAACAGCAACCAAGGCCAACTACAAAAGAATGGCATACTCAGCCCACACAAAGGGTGCATCTAAAGTACCCAGCTTGGGTGATAGGGAGGCTGTGCCAGCAGACCCTGTAGGACACCTACTACTACATTAGGCCCTGCTACCAAGACACGGAGTCAAAGCAGCTCTACCTAATACATAGAAACAAACACAGGGAGGCTGGCAAAATGAGGAGACAAAGAAATGTGGCCCAAATGAAAGAATAGATCAAAACCCCAGAAAAAGAGCTAAACAAAATGGAGATTAGCAATCTATCAGATGCAGAGTTCAAAACACTGGTTAGAAGGATGCTCAAGGAACTTAGTGAGGACCTCAATAGCATAAAAAAAAAATCCAGTCAGAAAGGAAGGATACTCTAATTGAAATAAAAAACAATGTATAGGGAAACAATAGTAGGGTGGATAAAGCCTAGAATCAAATCAGTTATTTGGAATATAAAAAAGCAAAAACCAACCAATCCAAATAACAAGAAGAAAAAAGAATCCAAAAAATGAGGATAGTATAAGCAGCCTCTGGGACAACTTCAAACATTCAGACACTGGCATCATAGGGGTGGCAGAAGAGAAGAGAAAGAGCAAGAAATTGGAAATCTGTTTTAAATAATAATGAAAGAAGACTTCCCTAATTTGGTGAAAGAAATAGACATGGAAGTCAGGAAGCACAGAGTCCCAAACAAGATGGATGCAAAGAGGCCCACTCCAAGACACATCATAATTAAAATACCAAAGGCTACAGAGAAAGAGAGAATCTTAAAAGCAGCAAGAGAAAAGTGGTTAGTTAAATACAGGGGATTTCCCATAAAACTTCCCATAATTTCTCTAAAGAAACTGCAGGCTAGAAGGGATTGGCAAGAAATATTCAAAGTCATGAAAAGCAGGGACCTACAGCCAAGATTGCTCTACCCAACAAGGCTATCATTTAGAACTAAAGGGCAGGTAAAGAACTTCCAAGACAAGAAAAAACTAAAGCTCATCATCACCAAAGCATTATTATAGGAAATGATAAAAGGACTTATTTTAGAAAGATAAAAAGATCAAAACTATGAACAATAACATGGGGAAAATACAAATCTATCAACAATTGAATCTAAAAAAACAAACTAAGCAACGAGAAGAACAGAGACAGAATCATGAATACGGGGAGTGTTTTGATGGCTGCCATATGGGAGGGAGGTGTGGGGGAATGGGTGAGGAGGTGAGGGGAATCAGAAGTACAAATAGGTAGTTACAGACTAGCCATGGGGATGTAAAGTACAGGAAATGGAGTAGCCAAAGAAATTATATGCATGACCCATGAACATGGACAATGGCAGTGGTATTTTCTGAGGGAGTCGGGGGTGCTGCTTGGAGGAGGGGGGAAGAGACAAAAATTAGGAGAACTGTAACAGCATAGTCAATAAAATATAATTTTTAAAAATAGTTAAGATTAATTTTTTGTATATATTTCACCATGATTTAAGAAATAGAAAAACATTGGTAAATAACTTAGGCATTTCATTTTAGACTCCAAAGGGCAATCCCCACTGGTAAGTGACCCAGAACTAAACGAGCCCTGCTCTCAGGGACAGCAGGCTCCTTTCAAATCATCTTGGCTCCTGATTGGATAAATGCAGCCTGTGAGGGCTGGTGCTCCCCGGTTAGGCAGAAGTCCAAGTCAATTCTCCTGGAGGAAGATAACAACATCCAGAGCCTCAGATGATCTATTCCATGTTCCTCTATCATGTCTGACGTGCAATGAAAAACAAGAATACAAAAAGAATGGAACAGAGTCAAGAGAAAAATCACACATTAGAAACATGTCTGTGGGCATGCAGATATTCGAGGTGTCAGGGCTGGACTCAGGCATAAGTGTGATTAATAGAGTCAACACATTAGATGAGGAGGTGGAGAATTTCAACAAGGAACTGGGAACTATCAGAAATAATCAAATGAAAGTTCTAAAAATGATAAAAGGGGATGAGATGTGCAAGACCCACACGTTGCTGAGAGAGTCAAGGAGCTATAAATACACAGAAATACATTGTGTTCACGGATGAGAAGACTCAGGGTGGCTCAGACGTCAGCTCTCCCCAAATGGATTTATAAATTCAACGCAGTATTTTTTGTAGAACTTGACAAGTGGATTCTAAAATTTATATGGAAATACAAAGGACCTAGAACAACCAAACATTCTGAGAAAAAAGAGTAATTTGGGGAACTTACACTACCTTATTTTAAGACTTACAAAGACAGTGTAGTATTGAAGTAAAGATAGATGTAGACATCAATGGAGCAAGAGTCCAGAAGTAGAATTAATGAATAAAGGACATTATTTTCAACAAATGGTGCTGGAACACTTGGATAACCACATGTAAACAACAACAACAGCAACAAACCCCACTTCACTTTAACCTTACACTGTACACAAAAATTAACTTGAAATGTATAATAGATTTAAATGGAAAGCCTAAATCACAAAGCTTCTAGAAGAAAAATATTAGTGGTCTTGAGTTTGGTAAAGATTTCTAAATATGTCACAAAAAATGAAATATAAAAGAAAAAATCTATAAATTGGATTTCATCAAGATTAAAGCTCTTCAAAAGACAGTGTTCTGTCCAGCAGGGTCTTAAGTTCAATGCCATATGACCCAGCAATTCTATGTCTGCAGAAAGTCCACGTGAAGGCTGGCATGCAAATAATCATAGCAGCATCACGCATAATCTGCCCGGCAACTGGAGACAATGCAAATGCCCATCGAATGGCAAGTCTGTACAATGGCGCAGCGCTCAGCAACACAACAGGAGGAAGTTATGGATAAATGCAACATGATTAAGGCACCTCCACAGCATTTTACCAAGTGAAAGAAACCAGATAGCAAAGAATATATGTTGGTGTTTTTATGTTTATGAAATTTCTGGAAAAGGCAAAAAACACAGATAGAGTAAAGATACCAGTGACTGGCTGGGGCCCATGCTGGGGTGGGGAGAGTGTGAACAGGCGTGAGGGGACCTCAGGGTGGGGAAAGAACTCTGAAACTGGACTGTGGTCACAGTTTGAAAACTCTACTACGTACTAGAAATTATTGACCTGTACACTTACAGTGAGTGGATTGTACAATATGTAAATCACACTTTCATAAAACTGTTCAGAGTGGGAGGAAAACACAGTGTTACAAACATTAAAGGCAAGCCACAGACCGGGAGAAAATTTATATATATATATATATATATATATATATCCTATTTATATATATATATATATATATATATATATATATATAAATATATATATATAGCCTATTTTTTATTTACGTGTGTGTATATATAGTCCTATACATATAATAATCCTATTTTTATACATAATAGGATTATTATATATAGGATTATATCTGTAAGATTATTATATATAGGATTATTGTTATATAAGATTTTGTTTTTATTATATAAGATCATATATAAATATATATAATTATTATATAGGATTGTATACAAGATTATTATATATAGGATTATTATATATAATAGGATTATTATATATACATATATAAGACTTGTATCTAAAATATACTAAAAATTATTACCACTTTATAATAACACAACCGAATTTTAAGAATGGGCAAGATATTTATTCAGACACTTCACCATAGAAGACACATGTTTGTCAAAGAAGCACATAACAAGATGCTCAACAACATTAGTCATTAGGGAAATGCACATTAAAACTACAGCGAGACCCCACCACACGCCCGCCAGAGTGGCAAAAATGAAGAACCCTGATCCTACCAAGTGCTAGTGAGGGTGTGCAGCGGGCAGCACTTTCATGTGCTGCTGGTGGGCATAGAAGTCGGTACACTTATCTTGGACAATGATTTGTCCATTTCTTAAAAACTGAAACACACAACTACCATAAAATCCAGCCATTCCCCTGCAAAGGGTTTGTCAGGAGAAGTGAAAACATGTATCTGAACCAAGACCCGCACATGAATATTCGTAGTGACTTTATTTGTAGTAGCCAGCAACTGTAAAAATCTGAAGGCCAGCAATGAATAAACCCACTGAAGCATCTCCACACAATAGAATACTTCTCAGCACCATAAAGGCATAAACTATTGATAAAGGGGGATGATGCATATTAATACAACAACATGGATGAATCTCCAAATAATCATGCTGGGTTAAAAACAAGCCAGACCAAAAATAAACATATGCTGTATGATTCCATTTCTATAAAATTCTAGAAAATGTAAATTTCTTGACAATAATAGGAAACCGACCAGTTATTGCCCAGAAGAGGGGGTGGGAGGGCACAGACGAGCGTGCAAGGAAACCCTGGGGGGTGGCCGAGCTCATTACACAGGGCAGGGGAAGTAGGCGTTCAGGTGTGAGCGCGAGAAACAGGATTTATTCTTGTATTATCATCTATTAATTAATCATTGTATTTATTATTATTAGCCTGCTTTTGCCCACCCCGTGTTCCTTACGGTTATGGCTCCACCAGTGTGCACATATGTCAGACCTGATCAACCTGCCCACTTTGAACACATGCCATTCTTTATCCATCAGCCATGACCCAATCCAGCTGTGTAAAATGGAAAAGATTGTTTTAAAACATGGTAACTAAACTCAAGAACTAAATAATTGGGTTTAGAGACTGCCAAAGGGAAGACTGTGGAACTGTAAGGTAGACCAGAATGAAATATCCCAGATCAAAGTACAACAAAAAAAAAATACAGAATGGAAAATGCGGGAAAGACCCTAATTAGGAGACACGCACTAGTCACGGTGAAGGGGGCCAGCGTGGGAAGTACTTGGAATCCAGGAGGGAGAGGAAAGAAGGCAGAAGAAGAGCAGGCAGAAGCAATACTTGAAAATGCAGTGGCTGGAAACTTTCCGAAAAGAACATACAGGAGATAACATGTCAAAGCTGCAAGCAGAGCTGGGAAAACCACACCTCGGCCTGTCAGTGTAAACCCCTGACAGTCAGAGACAAAGCAAAATCTTAAAAGCAGATGGATAAAATGCCAACTACTTTCAAAGGGCAGAAGTTAAGACTGATAACTGACTTCTCAAGAGCAGACCCTGAAATCAATAAGATTTGATTTCAAATCCTGAAAAGTGCTGGAAGAAAATAACGGCCAACCTCAAATTCCACTGAAAATATTCTCCAGGTAATGAAAAGGCATTTTCAGCAAAAAGCGAGATAATTCATTACCAGCAGACATGCCCTGAAGCAAATACTGGAGTTTTTCAGGCAGAAAGAAAATGATGCCGAGATGTAGGAAGAAAAGAAGGGCAACAGAAAAGGTAAATATTAAGGAAAATTAAATTATTATCGATTCTATAAAACAATAAAAATGTCTTTTAGGGTTTAAAATAGAGAATCACATTGGAAACCGTAACAGCATAAAGGTGGGAGGGAAGTGATTCAATTAAATGTCCTGTGGGGGGGGCTGGGGGTGGGGGGGGGGAGGGGGGGAACACAGAAAACTGTACTTGAGCAACAATAAAAAAAAGTAAAAAAAAACCCCACAAACATTAAGTGTCCTAAGCCCCTAATAACTCCAGGAAGTGACAAAATTAATGTACATTAGACTTGATTACATCAAGGATGAGATTTTAAGCTGATTGCTAAAGCTAACAAGGTAATAGAGAAAGGAAAGGAAAATTAAATAAGTATTTAATTAATGCAAAGGAAGAGACAGATGGGGCACACACAAAAAACGTAGGACGGCAGATTTAGACTCAATTGTATAAACAATCACATTAAATGTAAATGAGCTAAATATTCCAATGAAAATGAAATATTTCAATCATTCCAATTAAAATCCAACAAATGCTGTTGAATTGGATTTTTAAAAACTGTGTTATGTACAAGAGACAAACCTCGACTATGGAACGAAAAGGACATGCCAGGGCAGTACCGACAACTGGTCAAGTGGTTGCGTCAGGGTCAGAAAAAGGAAGCTTTAAAGCTAATATTTAGCTAAGTATAATGACATACAACTCGTAACAATACAGGTTAAATCTACTAGGAAAGAATAATAATCACATATTTTATGCACCTGATTATTAAGCCTCAAACTATATAAAGCAAAAATAAACAGAGGTGAATGGGGAAATGGCTGAACTCACAGCTATCACTGGGGTGAGGAATGATTTGAACAAACCACTCTCACTAACGCTGAAGACAAGCGGGCCAAAATGTCAGTGAGGACGGAGAATGTTCGGTTAACAAAGGTCACAAATTTGACCTAACTGACCTACGAAATACACTGAGCCCTGCAACTGCAGAACACACATCCTTTTCACGCACACATGGGGCATTTAGCAAAGTGAACCACATGTCACACCTCAAAGCAAGTCTCAACCAAGTTCATGACATTGAAATGCCTGGCCATATGGGACTTAAGCTAAAAACAATAAAAATTGGAATTTTAAAATAAAATGTCTAAATTTTGGAAATTATATTCTTCTAAATGTCCTGGGCTCAAAACTGAAATAATCATGAAAATTTAAAAACATTCTAAATAAAATGATAATAAAACACAATATAGTAAAACCTATAGCCACACTTAGGGGAAATGTACAGCCTTAGGTGAGGAAAAGTTTAAAAGGAAGAAAGGTTGAAAATATTAATGTAAGAGTAAAAAGAACAGCATATTTCTCTTTCAAAGAAATGTAAAAGGAAAGAAATAAAAGTAGAGTTAATGAAAATGTAAAACAAATTTAGAATAGAGAGGATCAATAAAGTAAATTTTTTAAGGACTAAGAAAATGATATACCCTAAGGAAGCCTGATTTTTAGAAGAGAGCAAGATAAAACACAAATAATTAATATCAAACACGAAAAGGGGATACCATTACAGCTGCTCTTGTGAATAACGATAAAAAGTTCTGTATACTGATAGAGTTGAAAATACAGATGACATGGAAGAATTGCTAGATAAACATAACTTACCAAAACTGGCACGAGACAGAAAATCTGAAAATTCTTATGTCTGTTAAAGAAATTGTATCTATAACTACAATCCTTCCCAGAAAGAAAACTCCTGGCTGATATGTTTTCACTGAATAATTGTTCTAAACATGTAAGGGACAGATATTACCAATCTTACACAACGTCTTCTAGAAGCTAGGAGCCAGCATAATCTTCATACAAAAACTTGATTAGGAAAAGCATAAGAAATGAAAATCTCTTTTAGGAACATGCCAATCTCTTTCATGGACATATGCTCCTAAATCAATTATTAGTTAACCAAATCCAGAAATACAGAATAATACATCACTATTAAGTTAGATTTTTCAGGGAAGGCAAGGTTGGCTTTAAAAAAATCAATATAATTTCCCATACTAGCAGAATAGCAAGAGGATAAAAATTGTGTGATCTTAATAAATGCAGAAAAAGCAACTGATAAAATTCAACATCCACTTGTAATTTTAAAAAATGTCTCAGCACACCAGGAAAAGATGGAAACGTCCTTACTATGATAAAGTGTACAAGAAACATATAGGAAGTACCATAATTAATGATGAATGTTAAATATGCCTGAGATTATAAAATCAGACAAGAACACCCCCTCTCTCCATTTCTCTTCCACATTGTATTGGAGGTACTAGTTAGTGCAGTGAGGCCAGGAGAGGGCATGAAAAGTAGAATTGGAAGGGAGAAGTAAAGCTGTTATTATTCACAGATAACACAATTGTGTCTGGAGAAAATCCACAAGAATCTATAGATGAGCCACAGGAATTAATAATTGAATTTAGCAAGGCCACTTGATACAAGGTTGATATTTTTATATACCAGTAAAAATTTTAAATGAAAATTTAACAAGTGGTAACATTTATAATATAATAATATTGAAATTTCTAGGGATAAATTTAACAAAAGAGGAATAAAACATCTATGCTAAGATCTATTAAACATTATTGAGAGAAATTAAAGGTGACCCAACTAAACAGAGATTATGTTTATGGAGTGAAAGACTCAATACCATAAAGGTGTCAATTTCCCTAGAATTGACTTATAGATTCAATAAGATTTCTCTTAAACCTCAGTAGGTTTTGATTGAAATCAATAGGCTAGTTCTAAATGTTACATTGAAAGGCAAAGGGTGAAAAATAGCCTTCAAGAAAAAAATCTTAAAGAAGAAAAATAAAGTGGGAAGATTTATACTATCAGATACCAAAACTTAAAATATAAAGTACTGTCATTAAGAAAGTATAATATTGGGACTTCCAGCTAAGATAGAAGTATAGGTAGATACACTTTGCCTCCTCACACAACTAAAAGAAGGACAAGTTTAAAAACAAAAAATAACCACAACTGCCAGAAAATAAAACTGTATGGAAGTCTAACAACCAAGGAGTCAAAGAAGAAACATTCATTCAGACCTGTAAGAGGGGCAGAGATGGGCAGATAGGGTGGAGAGGAGGCCTGGAAAGCAGCAGCTGGTGGACCAGGCAGACAAGACAGCGGCTGGTAGACCAGGTGGTCGCACATTTGCATGCGGATAAACCAGGTTGTACTGTGTCCTGCACAGTACAACCCAGGGTTCCAGTGCAGGAAAAGAAAATCTCAAAACCTTAGGCTGCAAAAATTTGTGCAGTTAGAGTGGTGGGGGAAACTCCTAGACTCACAGGAGAGTTTGTTAGAGAGACTCATGGGGTCTTAAAATGTACACAAGCCCACCCACGTGGGAATCAGCAACAGAAGGGCCCAATTGGCTTGTGGGTAGCAGGGGAAGTGACTGAAAGCCCATCAAGAGCCCAGCAAGTGGCACTGTTCCCTCTGTGATCCCTCCCCCACATAGAGTGCCACAACACAGCAAGGTGGGTTGCTCCACCCTGGTGAACACCTAAGGCTCCACCCCTGTTATGTTGTAACAGGTGTGCTGAGAAAAAGAAATATAACCCAAATGAAAGAACAGATCAAAGCTCCAAAAAGAGAACTTAATGATGAAGAGATAGCCACCTATCAGATGCAGAGTTCAAAACACTGGTAATCAGGATGCTCACAGAAATAGTTGAGTATGGTTGCAAAATAGAGGAAGAAGTGAAGGCCATGAAAAGTGAAATAAAGGAAAATGTAAAGGGAACCAACAGTGACGGGAAGGAAACTGGGACTCAAATCAATGGTTTGGAGCAGAAGGAAGAAATAAACATTCAACGAGAAAAGAATGAAGAAACAAGAATTCAAAAAAATGAGGAGAGGCTTAGGAACCTCCAGGACAACTTTAAATGTTCCAACATCCTAATCATAGGGGTGCCAGAAGGAGAAGAGGAAGAGCAACAAATTGAAAACTTGTTTGAAAACATAATGAAGGAGAACTTCCCCAATCTGACAAAGGGAATAGACTTCCAGGAAGTCCAGGAAGATCAAAGAGTCCCAAAGAAGTTGGACCCAAGGAAGCACACACCAAGGCACATCATAAATAAATTAGCCAAGATTAAAGATAAGGAGAGGATCTTAAAAGCAGCCAGAGACAACTTCCAGCAAGATGGAGGAATAGGTGGACGCACGGTACCTCCTCGCACAACCAAGATTAGAACAACAATAATTTACAGATAGAATATCACTCAGAACCGATAGAGGATTTATCTGAATGGAAGTCGGACAGCCAAGAAGTTGAAGTAGACCCGTACATCCAGACTGGTAGGAGATGACGAGCCGGGTGGGCGCGGGGCTGGCGCGGGTTGGCGGCGCGCGGAGGTCGGGGAAAATTTGGCACAAAATCGGCACGACAGCCATTCGGGGCGCAAGAACGCAGCGGTGATCCCTGAGTGCGCAAGCTGCGGCTGGGGGACCCAGTGAGGCAGCAATTGTAGACCAGGGCAGAGCTCTCAGCCCAGGAAACCAAAGAAGGGTCTGAGCCCAGGAGAACGGAACTACCGCCATTGTTCCCTCCCGCTCCTGCCCCCACATATAACGTCAAAATCTAGCGACAGGGGTGCCCAGCCCCGGTGAACACCTAAGGCTCCACCCCCCAGCGTAACAAGAGCGACCAGACCGAAAAAAAAATAGGAGAGACAGGGAAAGACATAAGACATGTTTCCAACAGAACAGATCAGTCCCCCAGGACTCATCCTTTTGAGCGACTAAGAAATAGCCAATCTATCAGATGCACAGTTCAAAACACTGGTGATCAGAAAGCTCATGGAATTGGTTGATTTTGGGCACAATTTAGATGAAAGGATGCAGGTTACCATAAAAGAGATGCAGGAAGATACGCGGAGGAGAGCCAATAGTGAAAGGAAGGAATCTGAGTCTCAAAACAATACAGTGGACCAGAAGGAAGATAGAATCAACCAAGCAGGAAAGCATGATGAAATAAGAATTCAGAAAATTGAGGAAAACCTTAAGAGCATCCAGGACACCTTTAAACATTCCAACATCCGAATTATAGGGGTACCAGAATGGGAAGGAGAAAAGCAACAGATTGAGCACGTATTTGAACAAATAATAAAGGAGAACTTCCCCAATCTGGCAAAGGGAACAGTCTTCCAAGAAATCCAAGAAGCTCAGAGAACCCCAAAGAAGTTGGACCCAAGAAGAAACACACCAAGGCACATCATAGTTACATTAGCCAAGGTAAAAACGAAGGAGAGAATCCTAGAAGCAGCAAGAGATAAGGGGACAGTAACCTACAAAGGAGTTCCCATCAGACTGTCAGCTGATTTCTCCAAAGAGACCTCACAGGCAAGAAGGGGCTGGAAAGAAATATTCCAAGTCATGAAAGACAAGGACCTACATCCCAGATTGCTCTATCCAGCAAAGCTCTCATTTAGAATGGAAGGGAAGATAAAGTGCTTTTCAGATAAGGTCAAGTTCAAGGAGTTCATCATCACCAAGCCCTTATTTTATGAAATGCTAAAGGGACTTATCTAAGAAAAAAAGATAAAGAAAAGACATGTATAGTGAAAGGACAGCAAACTCACAATTATTAACAACCACACCTAAAGCAAAACCAAAAGAAACTAAGTAAACAACTAGAACAGGAACAGAACCACAGAAATGGAGGGCACATGGAGGGCTAGCAGCAGGGGGGTAGGAGGAGGAGAGAGAGGGAAAAGGTATAGAGAATAAGTAGCATAGAATGTAGGATGAAAATAGATAGGGGGAGGGCAAGAATATACAGGAAATGTAGAAGCTAAATAACTCACAAGTATGACACATGGACATGAACTAAAGGGGGGGAACGTGGGTGGGAGAGGGGGTACAGGGTGGAGGGGAGAGAAGGGGGAAATGGGACAACTGTAATAGCATAGTCAATAAAATACATTTAAAAAAAAAAGCAGCCAGAGAAAATAAGAGAGTTACCTACAAAAGAGTTCCCATAAGACTATCAGCTGATTTCTCAAAAGAAACCTTACAGGCAAGAAGGGGTTGGAGAGAAGTATTCAAAGTCATGAAAGGCAAGGACCTACACCCAAGATTACTCTGTCCAGCAAAGCTATCATTTAGAATGGAAGGGCAGATAAAGTGCTTCTCAGATAAGGTCAAGTTAAAGGAGTTCATCATCACCAAGCCCTTATTTTATGAAATGTTAAAGGGACTTATCTAAGAAATAGAAGATGATCGAAACTATGAACAGGAAAATGACAACAAACTCAAAACTATCAACAAGTGAACCTAAAAACAAAAAACAAAACAAACAAAAGCAAAAACAAACTAAGCAAAGAACTAGAACAGGAACAGAATTACAGAAATGGAGATCACTTGGAGCGTTGTCAGCAGGGAGGGGGAGGGGGAAAATGGGGAAAAGTACAGGGAATAAGAAGCACAAATGGTAGGTAGAAAATAGACAGGGGGAAGTTAAGAATAGTGTAGGAAATGGACGACCCAAGGACATGCCCTAAGCGGGGTGGGGAATGCTGGTGGGAGGGGAGGCACAGAGTGGAGGAGAATAAAGGGGAGAAAAAATGGGATAACTCTAATAGCATAATCAATAAAATATATCAAAAATAAAAAAAGAAAGTGTAACATTGGCATTTGGGAGAATAAGACAATAGAAAAATGAGCAAAAGACTTGAACAGGCATTTCACAAAAGGGAGTATCTAACTGGTCTAATTAGTCATCTTGGAAATATAACTTAAAACCACAGTAAGAAAACTATTACAAAAATTAAAAAGATTGACATTAACAAGTGTTCATAAGGACAAGGATCTGCTGGAATTCTTATCACAGCGAGAGTGTAAATTAGGAAACCCACTTTGGGAAACCAGGGGCATTATCTACTAAAACTGAATATGCATATTGTATGATCAGCAACTGCACTTCTAGCCATACTAGGGGGTACCCAAGACCCCTGGAGTTTATTTATTAAAAAATTGTGCATTCATTCTTACATGTTTAAATTTCAGTCACCTTCCAAGTACTCTCCATTTGATGCCATACACCTTCCGAGACATTCTTTCCACTGCTTAAAAACAATTTTTGAACTTGTCAATTTTGATGCCTTTTAGTGCTTCTGCTGTTTTTTGCTTCACCTCTTCCACATTAGCAAAACATTTCCCTTTGAGGACTTTGTTTCACCTGGGGAAGCAAACAAAGAAATAAGTTGCTTGGTGAGAGGTCAGGTACATAGGGAGGGTTCAGCATGGGAGTCATGCTGTTTTTGGTCAGAAACTGCTGACCACTCAGTGCAGTGTGGGCAGGTGCACTCGTAAATCACTCATCATGAAATGGGCAAATGTGTTGAAAGAGCCTTCCAAAAAAATTCACTAAAGCCAGACACAGCCTCTCACAACAACGCCAGCTGGTGAACTGATATAAATGGGTTTCTAGAACACTCACACAGAGGGGGAAGCCTGTCTACAAGGGGTCTGCCCTCCAGAAGATACTTCCGGTTTTTTGGGTCCCCTCACATACCCAAGAGTTACAAGTGCATATTGCACCAGGGTCATGTACAAGAATGTTCATTGCATCACTATTTGTAATAGCTCCAAACAGGAAATGACCCAAATCACCATCAAATGTAGAATGAATAAATAAATTGCAGAATAGTCCCTCAGTGGAATACTATACACTAATGAAAACAAATGAACTACAGCTACACACAGCATGAATGAATCTCCCAAACGGTGTGTTGAGTGAAAGCAGCTGGACACAAGAGCAGATACTATAAGATGCCATTTCTATAAATGGCAAAAATAGGCAAACTGATCTACAGCAACAGGAGTCAGGTTACAGGCTACCACACAGAGGGGAGACAGGGACCAGAAAGGGGACAAGGAAGGTCTGGGTGCTCTGGTAATGCTCTATAACCTTGATCTTGTGCTGTTTACTATACGCATTCACTTTGTGAAAATTTATCAAAGTGTTCACTTATGATGTGTGCTTTTGGCATGCCGGACTTCAAGAAAAACTTCTTTCCTAAGAAATGACACCCAGACACCGAAAACCAGCCGAAATCCTGACGTGGATGGCGCCCTCAGCCGGCGCGTGGAAACGGCATCTTGCTGGTGTGCACGACGGCTGTGAGGACGACCCTCGAGTGTATGTTCGTATCTTCTTTCGAAATTAATAGACTTTGTTTCTTAAAGCAGTTTTAGGTTCCTGGCAATTGAGCGGAAAACAGAGTTCCCTGATACCACTGCCCCGGACTTCCCCACCATTCACGCTTGGCCTCAACGGGTGGGGGCGGGGGGGGGGGCGCATTTGCTGAGTCCGCTCCAGCACCGTGCTGTCAACCGGAGTCCACCCTTTACAGTAGGCTCGCTCTCGGTGTTGCGCATCTGCGAACTGTGGCCGATGCGTGGTGACGCCTCTCCATCACCACAGCATTGTCCAGTTTCCCTGCCCCCAAACAGTCCCACCCCACCTGTCCACCCCACCCTCCCCTGGCCACTACTGACCTCCCTTTCCCAATTGTGGTGAAATCATAGAACAAAACTCACCATCTCAACCATTTCTAAATGTGCAGTTCAGTGGCATCCAGTTCACTCACACTGTTGGACGCCGCCACCACCACCGTCCACCCCAGAAATCTTTCACCTTGCAAAGCTGAAACTGTACCCATAAAACATAAAACTTCCCATTATTCCCTCCCCAGCCCCTGTCAGCCACCGTCCTGCTTTCTGTCTCCATAAATCTGACCCCTGCAAGTACCTCCCATAAGTGGAACCATAGCGTATGTGTCCTTTAGTGTCTGGCTTATTTCACTAAACATAATGTCCTCAAGGTTCATCCATATTGTACCATGTGTCAAAATTTCCTTCCCTTTTCAGAATGAATAATAGTCCATTGTACTTATAAACCATACTTTTTCTGTAGATGGACACTTGTTTCCAAGGTGAGGATGTTGTGAATAACGGTGCTGTGAACACGGGTGTGCAACTATTTCTCTCTGGACTTTTAACTCTTTTGGAAACAAATCCAGTGGTGGCATCGCTGAGAAATCACCACACTTCCCCATCGTGGCCACACCACGCTCCATTCCCACCAACAGTGTGTGACAGTCCCAATTTCTCCACATCCTCGCCAAGTCATTGTTTTCTGTTTCTTTTTTTTTTAATAGTAGCCAACCTGATGGTGTTAGGTGTTATCTTATGGTGGTTCTGATGTGCTTTTTCCTAATGATGAATGATTTTGTGTATCTTTCCATGTATTTATTGGCTATCTGTATCTCTTTGGAGAAAGGTCTATTCAAATCTAAAGAAAGACTGTTTCTCTACAACACTCTGACACCAAATGTGTGCGAGTCTTTTTTTCCCCCATACCAAACAATTTTGCAAATCTCTGGATACCAGCTGATTGCCCCATCATTTAATTCCATTCTGACACTAACCGCCCGGAATCAGTGGCAGACCCCACAGGTTAAGGCTCAGTCCCACAAGGCTTCCCTCCCGTCAGAATGCCAGTCGTAAGCAATGGGTCCTCAGGGGACCCACTCTTTGCCTGACGTGGTGACAAAATCAAGTGCTCCTAAGACCCACCCACTCCAATCCTTACGTTCCAAATTCACTGGAATAGCTCACAAGACCCAGGAAAACATTCACTCGTTTGTTATTAAGGATATTGTGAAGGATACAGATGAACACCCAGAGGGAGAGGCACCCAGACAAGGTCTGGAAGGGTCCTGAGTACAGAAGCTTCTGTCCCCAAGGAGTTGGGGTGCCCCACTCCCACCCTGGTCCATGGATGTGTTCCACTCACAAGCTTTCTGAACCCTGTTATTTAAGGGTTTTGGAGGTTCCATTATCAAGGCAAGGTTGATTAAATTATTGGCCATTGATGATTAACTGACTCTCCAGACCTTCTTCTCACCCTGCAGGTCGGGGGTGGGGCTGAAAGTTTGGTTTCTCGGGTCACCAGCCCCCTCCCTGCAGCTGTCAAGCCCCGTAATCTCCCCCCAGCAGCATAGAAAAGACACTGTATCCTTCTGCAGAGCACAAGGTCTTTGAAACTCTTCTGTCAGGACCAGGGATGAAGACCAAATAGAAAATATTTCCTAGCATATCACGACGTCACAAAGTCCTTTGCTTGTTTTTGATCAAGTTGTTTGTTGTGGTTGAGTTGTAGGAGTTCTTTATACATTCTTGCTGTTAACACCTTATCAGACGTATGGATTGCAAATATTTCCTGGCTTTCACTCTGTTGATTGTGTCCTTTGATGCACAGAAGGTTTTCATTCTGATATAGTCCAGTTCACTTACTTTTTGTTTTATCATCTGTGCTTTTAGTGTTATATCCAAGAAGTTAATGCCAAACACAATGCCATGAGTCTTTCTTTAAAGAATTTTATAATTTTAGCTCTTACATTTATTTATTTATGTAAAGATTATATTTCTTTTATTCTTAGAGAGAGGGGAAGAGAGGGAGAAAGGAAGAGAAACATCAAAGTGTGGTTGCCTCTCACAGGCCCCCAACTGGGGACCTGGCCTGAAACCTGGGCATGTGTCCTGACTGGGAATTGAACCAGAGACCTTTTGGTTTGCAGGCATGCGCTCAATCCACCGAGCCACACCAGCCAGGACAGCTCTTACATTTAGATCTTTAATCCAGTTTGAGTTAACTTTTAAACATGGTATAAAGTAAGGCTCCAATTTCATTCTTTCACATGTGAATATCCAGTTTTCCCAGCACCATTTGTTGAAAAAGCTTTCTTTTCCCCACTGAGTGGTCATGACATCCGTGTCAAAAATTATTTGACATATATGTGAGGGTTTATTTCTGGACTCTCTATTCCCTTCCATTGGTCCGCATATCTGTCTTTATGCAGGTACCACATTATTTTGATACCATAGCTTTGTAGTAACTTTGGAAATCAGGTGGCGTGAGATCTCCAACTTTGCCCTCCAATCACTGATTTTATATACTGTCTCCATGGTTTTGCCTTTCCAGAATCATACGGTATATATGCAGTCTTTTCATGTTGACTTCCTGTTTTTAAAGCATATTTTATTGATTATGTTATTACAGTTGTCCCAATTTTTACCCCTAACCCCTCTCTGCCCAGTACCACCATCCCTCTAGCCCTACCTTAGTTCATGTCCATGGGTTGTACATATAAGCTCTTTGATTCTCCATTTCCTATACTATTCTTAACCTCCCCCTGTCTATTTTCTACCTACCAATTGTGCTTTTTAATCCCTGCACCTTTTCCCTCATTCTCCTCCTTTCTCCTCCCAGCTGATAACCCTCCAAGTTATCTCCATACTTATGATTCTGTTACTGTTGTTCTGGTTGTTTTCTTAGTTTGTTGTTGTTTTTAGATCCAGTTGTTCATATTTATGAATTTATTGCCTTTTTAATGTTCATAGTTTTGATATTTGTTTCTTAAATAAGTCCCTTTAACATTTCATATAATAATGGCTTGATGATGATGAACTCCTTTAGCTTTGCCTTGTCTGGGAAGCACTTTATCTGCCCTCACATTCTAAATGATAGCTTTGCTGGATAGAGTAATCTAGGTTGTAGGTCCTTGCTTTTCATCACTTTAAATACTTCTTGCCAGTTTCTTCTTGCCTGAAAAATTTCTTTTGAGAAATCAAAAGGTGATAGATCTATAGGAACTCCTTTGTAGGTAACTTCTCCTTCTCTCGTTGCTTTTAAGATTCTCTCTTTATCTTTAACCTTTTGCATTTTAATTATGATGTCTTAGTGTGGTCCTTTTTGGGTCCAACTTGTTTGGGACTCTCTGTGCTTCCTAGCTTGTACGTCTATTTCCTTTGCCAAATTCGGGAAGTTTTTTTTTCTTTTTTTTTTCAATTAAGTTTTCAATTTCTTGCTTTTCCTCTTCTCTTTCTGGCATCAGATGTTGATGTTTGGAGCTGTCTCAAAGTCTTCTTATACTATCCTCATTTAAAAAAAATTCTTATTTCTTCTTTCTGTTCTGGTTGAATGTTTATTTCTTCCTTATGTTCCAAATCATTGATATGAATCTTGACTTCCTTCCCTTCACTGTTGTTTCCCTGTAGATTTTTTTAATTTCACTTAGTGTCAACTTCATTTCTTCCTTTATGTTGTTGCCATACTCAAGGAGTTCTTTGAGCAACCTAATCACCAGTGTTTTGAACTCTGCATCTGATAGGTTGGCTATCTCTATTTCATTTAGTTCTATTTCTGGGGTTTTGTTCTGATCTTTTATTTGGCCCATATTTCTTTGTCTCCTCAATTTGGTAGCCTCCTTGTGTTTGTTTCTGTGTGTTAGGTAGAGCTGTTTTGACTCCCTGTAAAAGGCACCTGTAAATTGTATGGATGGAGCCTTAGATAATCATCAGGGTAAGGCAGCCTGCTTCACTGCTCTTTGGCTCTGTGTGGGGGAAGGGCTTGGAGAGGGAACTGTGCTGCTACCTGGGTGGTGGGAGTTTGCCTAGCACTTGCTCCATTTCCATTCACTTCACCCACTCCCTGTATGTGATTGGTGCCCTTCCAGCTATTGCCCTGGTGGGTTTGCATATGTTTTAAGACCACATGGGTCCCTTAAGTGGAGTTTCCTGAAAATCTGGCAGTTTCTTCTGCTGCCCAAACCCCCACTGATTTTTATAGCCAGAAGTTATGGGGCTTTATCCTGCTAGTACTGGAACCCTGGACTGTGTGCTCTGGCCTGGGGCTGGGATGGCTCTCTTCCAAGGTAATCCTCCCAATTTTTATCCACCACATGTGCATGTGGGACTGCCTGTGCCCATTCTTCCCCCACTGCCTGTCTGCACTACCCTGCATCTCCTCACCTCTCTGCCCCTCCTACCTGTCTGGATGAATGTGGCTTTTTTAAATTCTTGGTTGTCAGACTTACATACAGTTTGATTTTCTGACAGTTCTGGGTGCTATTTGTTTTGAGATTGGTTGTAATTCTTTTTGTGGTTGCACGAGGAGGTGACGTGTGTCTACCTATGCCTCCATCTTGCCCAGAAGTCTCCATATTGGCTTCTTTAACTTAGCAATATACATTTAAGTTTCCTCCATGTCTTTTCATGGCTTGATAGCTTATTCCTTTTTAATGCTGAATAGTATTCCATCATCTAGAGGTACTGAGGGACATTTTGGTTGCTCCCAGGTTTTTGCAGTTATGAATAAAGCTAATATACCACAGACATTTGAAATGGTAATTGATAGAGTTGGATTAATATCTACTATATTTGTTACTGTTTTCTATTCATTGTCCTCATTCTTTATTCCTACTTTTGTCTTCTTTTTTTTTAAATGGTTCTTTTTTTTAGATTTTATTTATTTATTTTTAGAGAGGGAAGGGAGGTAGAATGAGAGAGGGAGAGAAACATCAATGTGCGGTTGCTGGGGGTCATGGCCTACAACCCAGGCATGTACCCTGACTGGGAATCGAAACTGCGACACTTACTTTTGTCTTCTAATATTTTTTGTCTTCTGTGGTTTTAGTTGAGCATTTTATTTAATTCTATTTTCTCTCCTTTTTAGCATATAAATTCTTTTTCTCTTTTTAACTTTAGAACTAATCAGAGTCCACTTTCAAATAACATTATACCACTTCACCAGTAGTAATTCTTGCTTCCATCCCTTCATTTTTGGCTTCCATTTCACTTACCCATAAGCTATAATCATCATATACATTGTCGCTATTACTATTTTTAACAAATCTGTTAGACCAATTAAAAATTAAAGGAGTTAAAGTTTTTCTTTTACTATCACTCATTTTTTCTCTAGTACTTTTTCTTTATGTAGATCCACATTTCTGGTTTATATCATTTTTCTTCTCTCTGAAGAAGTGCTTTTAACATTTTTTATAATGTAGGCTTGATGATGACAAATTCCCTCAATTTTTGTTTCTCCTTATTTCTCCTTTACTTCTAAAGGAAAATTTCCAAGTTAGTGGAAGGGGGGATGGTTTCTCTCAACACTAAATATTTCATTTCACTAGCTTCTTGCTTGAAAGGTTTCTGAGCAGTTGGATGTAATTCTTAACTTTATTCCTCTATAAAGGTGCTTTCTTCCCTCTGGCTGCTTTCAAGATTTTTTCTTTGTCTTTGACTTTCTGAAGTGTAAGGTAATATGTCTAGGTGTAACTGGGGGACATTTATTTTGCCTGGTGCTCCCCAGGGTCTCCAACTCTGTGGCTTGGTGTCAGGCATTAATTTAGAGAGATCCTCAGTCATTATTGCCTCCAACCTGTCTCCTGTTTCTTTCCTGCCTCTCTTCTCCTCAGGTGTGCCCACTACGTATACAAGCATCACACCTTCTGCCTTAGCCCACAGTTCTTAGATGATCTGTTCTATTGTTTTGGGTCATTTACTTGCATTTTAGTCTGGGCAGTTTCCATTAACATGTCTTCAAGCTCATCCATTCTCTCCTCAGCTGTGTCCACTCTACTGATGAGCCCATGCAAAGCCGTCTTCATTTCTGCTGCAGTGCTTTCAATTTGTAGCATTTCTGTTTGATTCTCTCTGAGAATTTCCATGTCTTTGCTTATATTATCCATCTGTCCTTGAATGTTGTCTAATTTTTCTTCATCATCCCGTAGCATGTTAACCACAGTTAGTTTAAATCCCCGATCTGGTAATTCCCAACATCTCTGCCAGGTCTGAGTCTGGTCTGATGCTTGTTCTGTCTCTTGTGTTCTTTACCATTCCGTGTGGCTTCTGATTGTTTCTGTTGTGGAAAGCTGGGCACAGTGTACTGAATAAAGGGAATTGTGGTCGATAGAACTTTAGTGATGTGCTGGTAAGGGATGGGGTGAGAAGAAGCATTCTATAGTCTTAGGATTAGTCCTGTCTTATTGGAACATGAAGAGGTTGGAAACAAAGTACATGTCCATCAAGAGGGGATGAATTAAATACACCAGGAAACATCCTTGCATTGGGGAACTATCCAGATGCAGAAATGACTAAGGAACCATGTTAATGCACCACTATGGATTATTCTCCAAAATACAGTGCTAAATGGGGGAGAAATCCACCAAAATAAAACAAAGCAAAGGGAAAGGATGCACCTGGTACCCTGCCCTTTGCATAAAAAAGGGGAGGGATGACATGAACATATTTTTTTTCATGGGTGCCTAAAGTATCTCTGGAAAGATAAACAAGACACAGATGACACTGGCTACCTGTGCAGATAGGAACAGGGTTCTGGGGACAATGGTGCCAGGGAGATTCTCACAGTATGTTTTCTACTTTTTGATTTTACATTATGGAAATACATTGCCCAAATGAATGAATGAATAAATGAAATCTAAAAGGAAGGCAGGATACCCTTTCTCCTGCAGCTTGGAGGATAAGGAGCTTGTGCATGGAGAGACCCTCACATTGTGAAATACCCACGCCACTGGGTCAATCTACTCATCACATACGAGTAACGCTCCCAGTGCCTCTGGAAAGTATGTGGTTTACGCCCATGTCACAGATGAGGAAGCTGGGTCTCAGGGAGAGAAGAAACTTGCCTGAGATTGGCTGCCCCAAGTAAGTTGCTAAGCCGGCCTGGAGCCCAGGTCTGACCTTGGCTGATCTAGCTCATTTCCTCGTGGTGAGTAGACAAGCCAGCTTGACTTCCTGTACTACAGTGAAGAGGGCAGGGCAGAACTGCCAGATCTCCAGCACGGGCTCAAGTGGCTCCCAGGGGGAGCCAAGTCCACCGTGCAGGCAGAGCCCCCATGACTTCCTTCATGTTCACCCGCTCCCCAGGCAGAGTCACGTGCTTCCTTCCCCAGAGACTTTAGCTGCTGGATTAATCCCAATGTTCTTACTTCCTCCACCTCTGAAAACAAGATCCAATTTAATTTAGGGAGGAAAAAATTCACAAAAGCCATAATACTCAGTTTATCCCTTGAAATGCAATCAGCTGAAGGAAAGAATTAATTTTTAATTCCATCTTAATTGCTCAGAGAAATAATTTAGCCCTGGCTGGTGTGACTCGGTGGATTGGGTGCCAGCCTGAGAACCGGGGGGTCGCCAATTCAGTTCCCAGTTGGGCACGTGCCTGGGTGCGGGCCGGGTCCCCGGTTAGGGGAATACAACAGGCAGCCACACATTAATGTTTCTTTCCCTCCCTTTCTTCCTTCCTTCTCCTCTGAAAATGAATAAATAAAATCTTTTAAAAAAAGGAAGAAAGAATTTATTGGCCGAGCCTGGTCCTGAGATGCCCTCCTGACTGCTGCCTGCTGCCATGGGCCTGAGCTCCTTCCAGGCACTGACCAGTAGGGACAGCCCCCGGGCCAGGCTGGTGCTCCTGCACGGGTGTCCTTTGCTGAGAGAATTATGAACTGAAGAAAGTCACATGTTATCTTTTCTCCTGCCACCTCTCAGATTTCTTTAATAAAGCCATGAGATTTTTTAAATTAAAAAAATATTTATTTAATTTTAGAGAGAGGGGAAGGGAAGGAGAAAGAGAGGGAGAGAAACATCAGTTGGTTGCTTTTTGCATGTGCCCAGACCGGGGACCAAACACACAACCCAGGCATGTGCCCTGACCAGGAATTGAACTCACAACCCTTGGCTTTGCAGGATGACAGCCAAACAACTGAGTCATGTCAGTCAGGGTAAAGCCATGAGATTTATTCCTTGGAAAGGCATAACGGAGGGGTCGACAGACTCTGGGCTGAGGAGATGGGGGCTGTGTCTTCCTTATTATCCCCTTTTGTTAAGCAAATATTAATTGAACACCTACTATATGCCAGCATCTTGTGGGAGCTGGGAACCCAACAGAACAGGTCCCAGCACTCCTGGAGCTGACATTTTAGGGAGAGGAGACACAGACAGTAAACCATAAGCAAACAAATACAATCATCTCAACTGGTAAAAAGTACTACGTGGTACATGAAATGAGGCAGTGGGTTGGAGAGTGATGGGCGAGGGTCTGCAACAGCAGATGGGCCGTCAGAGAAAAATCTTCCAGAAATGGGTGTTGGGGGCTGAGGGCTGGGTGGAGCAGCCAAGCAGGGGAGCCAGCAAGTGCAAAGGCCCTCGGGCGGGGACAAGACCATGCAGAGTAGAAAGGTTGGTGTGGTGGGATGGGCTGAGCCAGGCAAGGGAGAGAGTTGCCATCTTGTCCCAGGGAAAGCCACTGGATGCGGGCGCGCACACACAGTAGGTGCTCAGTAAGCGCTTCCTGCAGAAACAGCACCTGCTGCTCTGACAGCATTTGGGAATGGATTTGTTGCCAGTTGGTCCCTTCCCTGCTGCCAGGGAAATCCGGATAACCATCGATGTCCAGGAAGCTGCCTTCACTGACACTGTTGTGATGTGTTAACAACTCTTAATGAGGATCCTAATGAGTCACTAAAAATGGCATCATTAGGTTGAGAACAGAACAGTCTACACAAGCAATCTCCAAAACAACCCGGCAATTAGTCAGGGGCAGACGCCGCCCCAGCCAGCCTGTGCTGGGCAGCTGCCCCCCGAAAATGAGCAGGGAGCCCGGAGCCCTCGGTTCCGCTGGCCTCTCCCTGGGCTGTGAGTCCCCAGCCCAAGTGCAGTCACGGACTGTTTGTCACTACCACATGAAGCTGTTAGTCTAAGAACTGAGAAAAATGCAAAAAAAAAAAAAAAGAGAGAGAGAGAGAGAGACTGTACAGGAGTGAGGGCTGCAGGCTACATTCGACGCCCAGAGTTTTATTTGGCCTACACAGCAGTTACAAAAATTTAAATCACTTGCCTACTTTAAATTATTGGGACAGTTTCCATTAAAATGTGGATGTTCAGCTTTCCATGAAAAGCCAGGTGCTGTGGCAGCCCTGGGCCCCCATGCTGCCCTGGGGTGGGTAATGGGGGGTCCCTTAGAGCTCTGCCCTTTTTGGCGCAGCCCCAGGCGGCCTCCAAGGTCTCCCCACCCTGAGGTCAAGGGTCAGGTACCATTTATCAATAAGTTTTCCCGGTTGATTTTCCCTTTGAAGATTCAAGAAGAAAGGAGTATATTTCTCAAATCTCTTCTTTATCAAAAGTAGGCAAACAAACCACAGATCAAGAGAGAAAAAAGAGGAAGGAGAGACTATTTCTTGAGGAAATGGAGTCAATTTCAATTCTCACATGTTTAATATGTTAACAGGGAACCCACTCAAAGCATCTCTGGAGGACCCGCCACACCCAGAGCTGGCCCCCGAGGGACCCGGGGACTACTCTGCTAGGGCACGGGCAGCCCTGGGAACCGAGTTTCCATTACTGGGATGTTAAATGTGTAACTTGCCTTAAGTCCGCTGTAATATTATGAGTATTGTGAGTCGTATTCTTAGTGAAACTGGGAGCCACCATTTTTCACTTGAATATGAATGTCACACTCCATCAGGGGTCCTGCCTGACCCCTGCTATGGGTCCAGCTATGGAAACCACTGAAGACATTCACAGCCAACCCCTGTCTGGGGAGCGGATCTTTGACCAGGGCCTCACATCAGGACAGTTGGGGAGACAGCATATGCAAAAGACCTTTGGATGGTGACCAGAAAATTGGCTTGCTGGATTACGTGTTGCTTGAAGCTTCTAAAGATAGGTAAGGTTCAGGCAGTTGGAGCGCCATCCCATGCACCAAAGGTTTCAGGTTTGGTTCGCAGTCAGGGCACATATCTGGATTGCAGGTTCGATCCCTAGTCGTGGTGGGTGCAGGAGGCAACCAAATGATGTTTCTTTTTCACGTCGATGTTTTTCTCTCTTTTTCTCTCTTTCAAATCGATAAACATATCCCTGGGTAAGGATTTATTTAAAAAATAGGTAAGGCATGCTCTTGGGAAAGAAGGCAAACAATACAGAAAGGGTTGCCATGAAAAGCAAGTCTTCACTCACCCAGATCCCGGGTCTCTTGGTTTCTCTTCCCAGAGGCCTCTGCTCTCCCATGGAGCTGGAATCTGACATGGAAATTGATGTCATTTTACTATTGATGATGTTATGTTAGAAAAGAGTTTTATTAAAGGGTATAATCAAATCACACTTATGAATTTTACCAAAAGATTATTTTTATGAGAAAAAAAATTATGGTCCCCCCCAAAATATGCCCTGATCCCTGGTACCTGCGAGTGTGGCCTTGTATGGCGGAGAAAGCTCTTTGCAGACATGGACTAACTAAGGATCTGGAGATCAGGAAATTAGCCTGGATAATCCAGATTTGGCCCTAAATCTAATGAAAATATCTTACGAAATAGACTCAGGGACAAGGAGGAGGCAGTGTGGTCCTGGAGACAGAGGCTGGAGTGACGGAGCCACAGCCGAGGCCGGCTGGCGGCCACCAGACCCTGAGAGGCCAGCAACGGAGTCTCTCCTGCGACCTCGGGAGGGAGTGTGGCCCAGCTGGCCCCCACATTTGACTTCCAGCCTCCAGAACAGCGAAACTAAATCCCCAGTTTGTGATCATTTTTCTTGGCGGTCACGGGAAACTAATCCAGTTACCACCCATCTCTCTGTATTTCTCTCTTTTGTTTTCAAGCTCAGTTACCTCCTCCGCCTTCTTTCATTTAAGTGGTGTTTGACAATCTCACTGACAGCCGCCACGGCCTTCTTTGTGCTCGGGTAGCATTCCACCCCCCCCCCCACCACTTGGCCTTGCCCCTCCCTTACTGATGACACTGATCTTGTCCCCAATCTCTTACCACCACCATCAGCACCCATGAAGGGCATCGGTTCCCCCACAGTGGTGTGTGTGTGTGCGCGCGTGCGCAAAGGCCGGCAAGCTCGGGTCCCACAGGCGAAACTGCCTCCAAGAGCGGGTGCCTTCGCTGGTTTCATGGGTAACTATTTATTACCTACCGCTTTCTAAGGAGGCCACACCAGAGGTTCCTTTTTTAAAGTGTACTTTTCTCATTATAAAAGTAATCTTTTAGGAGAATTCTTAAGTGTGATTTGATTACACCCTGTAACCAAAATCTTTTTGATCAGAACATAGTCAATGGGGAAAAAAAACATCAATTCCCTGACATTTTTTTCTGGCTGGGTTGGCTCCCTCTGTTAAACAAGAGTGCTCCAGTTAGGTGTCTGTCCCCTCCATGGCCGCTCCGTCTGGGACTCCGAGGCAAGGCCTAAGGATGAGGTTCTTTGAGCCTGGGTGGTGGTCTGAAAGGCCCACTCCCCTCTGGTGATTGACTAATCCCCACCACAGTCCCCCAGCCCCTTGCACTCTCTGTGACAGGAGAAGGAAGGCAAACAGGAAGTCACTTTCCCCATCTGGAAGCTCCCATGCTGAGGGTTGAATGTCCAGCTTGTCCATGGTTTTTGTGTCCCCAGACCAGCTTTTGGCACAGAGGACAGTTCAGGGCCTGGCTCCCTAAGGCACCGCCCAACGTCCCCAGTGCAGGCGCAGGGGGCCTCTCTCCTCTGCTCTTGGCCCCGGTCAGCCACCAGGACAGATGGCCTCCTCTGTGGCTTCCCTCCCCGGTCAACACCCTACGGTGGTTTCAGAGCTGGAGAAACCCTAAAAGACTTTCTTGTTCAGTCTCTCTTTTTAGGGATCGGCCAAGGCTCCGGGGATGAGTTGACTGGTTCCCGGCCACACCCAGAAGACCCCCAGTCACCTGTTGGTGAAAGAGGTGAGTTCTTTCCCTGCAATCAAAGGCCCAGATGTGGCTCCTACCTTCACCTCCAGCCTCATCCCCTGCCACTCACGGCGACACCTGAAATCACTGGAATAGTCAAAGGCGTTGAAAGTCCAGCAGCTGCTGCCCCTCCTCCACTAGGTGCCCCAGGCTGTACCTCACCTCCAGCCCACTTTCATACCAACGCCGTCCCTCCTTAGCTTTTCCTGGTCAATGCCTTCTCATTTTTTATGACTCAACTCAGAGATCCCCTTCTTCAGGAATCCTGCTCCGATTTTCCCTTGCTGGGTTGGGTACCTGTTCTTGGTGCCTTAGCACTTAACCCCACTCATCATGGTCTAGCCTGGACTCTGTCTCCCCATCGCTCGCGCACTGAGGTCTTGGAGGGCTAAGAAAAAACTGAGGTCTCCTGTGTGTCACCAGTAACACCTTTGTGGGATGAATGAATGACCAAACTGGAAGTCAGGGGACAGGCACTGCAGTGGAGTAGAAAGAAGGAATCTCAGGCTAGGTACCAAGACACCTTTGCTATTTACTATTTATACATTATTGGGCAAGTCTCTTCTTGAAGCCTCAGTTTCTTCATCTGCAAAATGGTGTTCCTCCGTCAGCTGTTGCTAAGCAACAGATAATGATTAGACTGGGTGATGCTTGGCAGTAAGCTCTATTTGGCTCGTGGCTTTGTGGTTGTCGGGGTGTTGATGGATTCAGCCTGGGCTCCACGAGGTGGCCAGCCGGCTGGGTCTGGCTCTGCTCCGTGGGGGGCCAGGTGGTGTCTTTAAGCAGTGGTGGCACAGGCACAGGAGCCCGAGTGGAAACATGAAGAGGCCTCCGAAGGTCCAGGCTGCCCACATGCCGCTGGGCAAGGCTGGCATATGGTGGAATCACAAGTTCAAAGACAAGGGGCCTTCAGCTTCAGAGGGTGGAAGCAGGAACTGCGAAGTCACATGCAAAAGGGTGTAGATACACAGATGCTGAGAGATGGGCACCCACAAACCGGTCTGTCCAGGCGCCGTGGTCCCTACGGCCGTGCAAGGCCTGGCAGGTGGCGGCCCTGGGAGGACCCAACCCCTCTGCTGTGCCCCCGGTGTCCTGCTGCCTGTGGGACTGCCCCCTACTTCTTGCTGCCCGGGTCTCTTCCAGTGGAAGTTTGTGCGTACCCTTCTGTCTTCTCCCCTCCTCGGCCTGCTGTTTTCACCCTGTTCGAAACCTCTGCTGAAATCTGCCCCTCCTTCGGCAAAAGCACAATGGCCCACCCGTCCTCTCTAATGGAAACCTGGTGTTCGCCTCCCTCTTGCCAAGCCTCTGACTGTCACCTCCTTGGTGCCCCCTGACCTGCCACCTCCTCCAGTCCCACCTGCTCTGCCTTGGCCCAGGACACCTCATGGCCCCTGCGTCCTGGCTGGGCTCCCTCCAGAGGCACCCTCCTTGCGCTCACCTGCAAACTCTTTGTAGTAGGTGGATCTAACCAAGCTACAAACGCTCTGTTGGGTGCTCACTGCCGAGGACAGGGACAGCCAGCCAGGATGTGTCTGGCTTTGAAGGCATAGGGTGGGTTTGATTGTTTCTCCTCCCCCAAAATATGTTGGAGTCCCAACCCCCAGCACTTCAGATGTGACCTTATTTGGAGACAGGGTCTTTCCAGAGGTAATCAAGTTGCAATGAGGTCCTCAGGGTGGATCCTAATTCAATATGACTGGTGTCCTTATAAAAGGGAGAAGTTGGGACACAGACAGACATGCAGGGAAGGCACAGAATCTGAAGACGGAGGGAGCCCCATCTGTGGGCACACCCAGGGCCCCTGGAAGTGAGGAGGGCAGGGGACAGACTCTCCCTCACAGCTCTCGGGAGGAACCAACCTGCTGGCATTTTGATCTTGGACTTCGGGCCTCCAGAGCTGTGAGACAGTAAGTATGACATGTTCACATCACTTAGCTAATGGTACTTTGCTACTAGGCAGCCCTAGGAAACTAGCACAGTGTGGGAACAAAGCCCCAAAATATTAGTGAAGCGGCGGGGGCACACAGGGCCCTTAAATTGGGGAGAAAGAAGCAGAAGAGTCAGAACCAGAGAGATGGCAATGGAAGCTGAACCCACCCCTGCTGCCTGAGAAGGTGGAGGAAGGGACCATGAGCCGAGGAGTGTGGACAGCCTCTGGAAGCCGGGGAAGGCAGGAAAAGGGATTGTCCCCGAAAGACTCCGGAAAAGAACGCAGCCCAGGTGACACCTCGGTTTCAGCCAGTGAGACTCATTTTGGACTTCGGACATCTGGACCTATAAAAGAATAAATATGTGTGTTCTAAGACACTGAGTTGGTGATAATTTATTACAGCAGCAACCAGGAACCGCTTTAGCACCTTTCCCCACCCCCACCCACTCTGCCGCTCTGCCCCTGCTCTCTCAGCCCTGGGCCTGGGAGGCTGGCCTCCTGGCCGCACGCCCAGGCCCCCTGGGTCTCCTGCTTACAGCTGGGTGCAGCGGCGGGAGCTCTGGGGCCAGAGGTGGGGAGTGGCACCGGCTCAACAGGCACCCAGCGGATGCGCTCAGGGAGCAGCGAGCAGACGGGGTGCCTGGAAGGTACTGGGTAGCATGGCCCAGAGGCATCTAGAGCCAGGGCAAAAAACTTTGGATTTAATTCAATAGGCTGCTCTGTGAGGGGTTTTGAGCAGGGGGTGGGGGGAGAGGATTAAGAGGATCATCCCTGGCAACTTCCTTTGGAAAATTTTTCAAAGCCATCTGTGCCTGTTTTCCTTATTCAAAAAGGGGAAATAGAGGTAGGTAGAACTCCCGAAGCACTTTATTGGCAGCTCACGTCCTGAGAGCAGTTCTTTCCTGGGTGATGTGCCCCCAGATAGACTGGAGGCTCTGATAACCTGGTGTCCAGCAGTGGGCTGGGACCAGGCAGGGTCGCTGCACCAAGTACTCTGGGGGAGGGAGCTCTACCCAGTGCTGTGCAGGCAGCACAGCTCCTGGGAGACCCAGAAGGAGGATTCATGAGGGCCCTGACTCATGGGGCACCTGACTCACAGCCCCTGCTCCTCGGCCCCTGCCCTCTGGGCACAGAGCTGTGTGGCCAGCCGGCCTCAGGCTCCTGCTAACGCCTGGTGCTTCATGCATTCCCTTCAACAGGAAAAGCAGGCAGAACCTTGGTGCAGTTTTGTTGACTAGCTGCCACCGGGTAAATGAGGTGGTGGACACCCACCCATCACATCAGGGTCAGGGCGTGTGCCAAACATGAAGATAAAAGCACCGTTCTGTACTACTCAGGGTCTGGCCTGCACAGACGGGCCAGTCTCCCCTCAGCCATCAATCCTGCTAATTATCTTGTCTGCTATACCAGTCATATATATACCACATAGGCATCTTGTAAATTATTGTCATTGTAATTTCCTTAAAATGATTTATTTGGGATATTTACTCTATTAATCAGTACCCTTTTTGTGTGCCTGAGTCAGTACCCCAACTCAAATAGATAGGCTCAACAAAACAAGGGAACTGAGCAGTCAGAGTATGAGTTGCAGCTTCAGGCATGGCTGGATCCAGGTGTAAAACACTGTCATCAGAGTTCTCCTCCCTCTCCCCACCCAGGTTGGCTTCTACTGTGTTGGCTTCATTCTTTAGCAGCCCCTTTCTCCACAGTGGGCCCCAGTAGCTCCAGGTTTATATTCTACAGGCCAAGTATCTCAGAGGAAAGAGAGGACTTCATTTCTAATGGATGTGATAAATGTCCCAGAACGGAACTCTTTGGGCTCATCCAGGGTCATGTGTCCACCTTAACATCATTGTGTCAGGGTCCGAAGCTCTGGGTTGGCAAGGCTTGGCCAGGTGCCTGTCCCAGATGCCCATCTCCTGAGAGGGACAGTTCCAGAGGAAAGTATTGGGGCACAGAGAGTGAGGAGAAGGGGGGATGCTGGGCGGGGCAGTAGTGCAGGAGCCCTCTGCTCATCCCTAATTTCCTTTTCCACTTTCAACAGCCCAGTGTGCCTTCTAATGTAAGAACGTCTGCACTGACAGACCTGCACATGACCATGACTCACCAGAGAAAACACCAAACTCCGGGCCTGGCTAACCTGGCTGTCTACCTGCTAACCACTGCGACAGCAGGGTCTGGGAAAGCACAGTACAGACCTTAAGAGGCAGGGACAGGAACAGCTGGAGCCTTCTGCTCAAGGCCGTTGTCCCAGAGAGACAGACTCTCTGAGCACCCCTGAAAGCCCCACCGTTTACTTCAGAGGGTAGAAGGGACAGAGCAAAAGGCTGTGGCTCAGGCAGGAACTGAGGCTGCTCCGTGCAAAGGGGCTGGGAGGGACCTCCAGCTTCAGCTGGTCTCAGAACTGCTGTATCATTCAGAATCCGTTGGTTGCAAGTGAGAGAAGCAAAATTCAGACTGGCTGAAGCAAAATAGTAATAGTAAAATTACTATTCACAATATGTAAATCACAATAATTATATAATCAGAAACAATTATATATAATATATGATTTCACATAATATAATTTACATAATGATATACTACTAATAATAATTATTATAAACAATAGTATTTCCTAGATCGTGGAACTTCCGGCATGGCTGGACCCAGGTGCTCAGAAAACTCTCAGGAAGCTGTAAGTCCCCACTCAGGTCACTTTCCTCTGTGCTGGCTTCATCTGCATGGCTCAGCGGTCCCCGCAGAAAGAGAGGACCTGTCCCACAACCCCCTGATTCACCCAGACTACAGTTCGAGTACCCTCCCTATCTCCAAACCATTCTCTGTAATCGGGGTGATGAGATACGCACCCGCACCCCTCCCTACGTGATCGGCTTCCTCTGAACCCCGAGAACTGAGCAAGGGGGAGGGATGGTCTCACAGAGGGGGACTGGCGCCTGCACAAAACAACAGCAGCTGTCCCTCACTCTGAGAGCTGGGTGGGGAGAGTGTTTGAAGGCAGCCTGCCAAGCCCGAGAGGGAAACTGTTGCTGGGGGAGGAGTCTGAGTGAGGAATGGGCTACGGAGCAGGTGGGGGGTCGTAGCTGGCAGGGGTCTCTGCAGTGGAGCCGACGGGCAGCTCCGAAGGCTGGACAGAGACTGAGGCTGGGGTCAAAGGCCCAGAGAGCCATGTGGAGCCGAGGGAAGCCCTGCCCTCTGTGGCTGCAGTCGGACACCCGCCCCGCCGCTGGCCCTCCCGCTCAGGGCCCCTGAGGCTCTTTGCGGCTGGGAAGCCCCTAGTAGGCAGCCAGTCTTCCTGGGGTCTCCCCGGATGGCCAGGGGTGAGAACACGTGTCCTCTCCCGGAGAGGGGGGTGGGTCAAGGCTGCTGCTCAGAACAGACAAGGTCCCGACTTGCAGACGTTCACTGTCTAATTGGGGCCAAGGACACGCCCTTGCCCTCTCGCCCGGCTCCGCCCCCAGGGTCTGGCTTCGGGAGGAGGGGCTTTAGGAACTGTTTGCGGAATCAGGGCACCAAGCTCGCTGCCTCGGAGAGAAGCTGCTTTCAGTCCTCCCGACTCCAACTGCCTGGGTGACCTTCACTTAGCCCAGTCCTTCTCTGGGCCCCCAGGCTTCTCATCTGTTGAAGGAGGGGGTTGGAGCGGTCGGTCCCCCAAGTCCCTGTCCAGCTCCGACCTTCTCTAGCTCTCTGGCTCGCCCCCCTGCAGAGAGGACCCTGCCCTGGCAGCCGCAGTCGCTCCATCCCTTCTGCCGAGCCAGCTTCTGCCCCGCACCGCCCGGCAGTGGGGACAGGCATCCGAGGCCCTGTGATTATTGTAAAGAGGAGAGTTTAAGTGTTTAGTTTTACGAGGTAGCCGGCCCTCTCTGTCAGCAGAAAGCCGCGCGGCTCCCTGGGTGTGAGTTAATTTCCTCCGTGGCTCGTTTCCTCGCCCGCTGTCATTTTTCCTTGGCTGCTTTATGGCTTTCAGGGCCTTTGGAGCAGAGTGTGGCTGCGGTGGCTGCGCACACTGGAGCCAGGAGCCTCCTGCATCACTCCCCACACTGAGCCCGTGGGCTTCAGGCGCTGCAGTGGGTGTTGCGGCCAGTGACCCCTGGGCTGGATGAGACTCCCAGCGGCAGGCTGCGGGCAAGGGAGGAGCCAGAGGCTGGGCCAGGCTGGCCCCAACCAGGCCATGGCCCCTGGTACCTCCTTGTCCAGCTTGCAGGGAACAAGTCTAAATTAAATGCCAGTCAGTCCAGCCTTGGAGCCGTGTCCAGTGCTTCCTTTAAACGGCAGAAGACTTTGCCCTCTAGTTCACAGTGGGCCACAGAGGGGGAAACACATGGCCTGTGGCCTCAGACAGACTTGGATTCAAATCCTGGCCCTGCCAATGCTGTGCCACCCGGACCAAGTGACTCCATCCCGAGCTACCATTTCCTAGGCTGCAGAGTGGGGTTGCCCGAGGCACTCATCTGGTGGAGCTAAGGGGATGAAGGATGGTCATATATGCAAAGCATCTGAGATAGGGGCTGGCTTTCTGAGCCACACTGACACTCGGGACAGTCTCCCAACTCCTCTGTGGGCCATGGGGAAATCTTCCCTACACTGGGGAGAGGCAGGGTCCTGATGCCTCTCAAAGACGCTGCAGATCTGCCAAGACCAAACGCAGCCTCTTACCTGCATCAGGCCTGGCCCCCCACGGAACTGTCACAACAAGGACCCGTGAGGATCTGCTAAACAGCTTTGCAAAGGAAGGATTGCTAGTCCCATTTCGGGTTGAGGGTCCTAAGCCCTGAGAGGTGACACCACATGCTGAGAACCAGCGGGCTCACAGGACGCCAAGCTCAGTGCCTGGCAGTGCTCGGGAGAGCATCCTTATTGGCACACAAAAAAACGGGCTCCCTTTTCAAGGCTGCAGACTGGCAGTGTCATGACCCTGTCAGCTGAAGCCAAGTACCTGGGTGGTTCTAAGGAGTGGTGACGATTAAATAGAGGGAAGCAGCTTCTTGTTCTGCGAAGAAGGGCTGTGTGGAGTCAGAGTGGACTTTGAGCCCACCATGCCACTTGTGACCTTGAGTCAATCATGGATTCTGTGTCTGCCAAGCGGGGCTGGCAGCTGCATCCCAGGGCACATGGGAGGCTCCTGTTGAATGAGAGGAGGCATGTGGACTGGCTTGCACGCAATGGGAACGTGGGTGGTGCCAGCCCTGCAAGCCGCAGAGGGGCAGGGGGGCAGTGAGAGACCAGGTTCTCTTCTGGATTCAGCTTCCAGCTCTTGTTCGCCCTTGAGCATGTAGCAGCCCCTGTCGGAGAACCTTTTAGGCCACACACCCTGTGAGACTTCATCAAGTTGTGGATCCTTTGCCCAACAAAGTGCACACGCAGGGCCCCATGGACCTGACAGGGTCCTGAAATCTGTCCACGGGTCTTTCGTTGAGGTCCCTGAGCTGATAGCTCCTCCATCCCTTCTGTGGTCCCAACCTTCTATGTCTTTGTAGGGGCCTGGAGGTGGGCCCCACATGGTTAATTATGTTCTTTCTGGACCCAGCATCACGCCGATCCCCAGATTGGGCCAGTCTATAGTCCCACTCGACTGCACCCAGGGGAGGAAAAGAAGCTGTTATAAAAGTCGAACTAGCCTCACAGTGCCTGCTTGACTCACCTGCCCCACACTCAGGACGTCTGTGGTTTGCCGCCAGCATCCATCCCTCTGCCTCTGGAAACAGATCTCCCGAACTCACTTGGGAACACACCTCCATGTCTCAGCCTATGATTGGTGAGCTTCCTCCACAATCGCCTTTAGGGGCAGATCCTGATTGGCTACTCAGCATATCCCCGCCCCTTGGCAGTGGCTTCTTATAACCAAATCAGACCCAAATCAGTAGCTTCTCACCTCCTCCCCATCTCTACTCCAGGTGGTTAGGTAACCCACTCAGGACCAATGAGACATTACAATATTCCCAAAGTGTCTGGGAAAGCAAGGTCTCCTTGTCTTATGTGGACATCCAGAAGAGATCTTCATTGTCCTTCTAAGTGATGTGGCATAAGATCAGGACGAAGGCAGCTGTTTTGCTACCAGGAAGCAGTAGCCTGGAGATGCTCACGGCGGCGGTGAGGGTAGGCTCCCAGAGGAGCCTGAGGTGAACCTCACAACATGGAAGTCAGACCAGAGAGATGGAGAGAAGACAGGACTGGTGGCACCTTTGGAGCTGCTGGACCAAGCCTCGCCTAATACTGACGCCACCTGCAGACTAAAGCTGTATAGCTCAACAAACTCCCCCGTGATGTGATCAAGTAGACCTGTGTTTTCCCGTCACTTGCAGCATGGAGCAGCCTCGCTAAAACTCCCTGCGGGCTGGACCAGGCAGAGAGAAGATCAGGAGGGAACTCTGGGGAGTCAGGAAGAGGAAATTCTTCTGGAGGAGGTGGGAGGTTGGAGTATCCATCCCTTACCCCACCTGGCACTGGAAAAACTTCAGGAAAAAGCCCAAGCTGAGTGGGCAGGTGAGTTTTTTGGTATTAGTAGTCTGGACAGGAGCAAATGTTGGCTGTTTGGAGTTGGATCAATGCCCAACTCCATTCAAGTCCACAAACATTTCCTGAAAGCCAGTCATATTGGGACGCTCTGCCGAGCGATGGAAGACACATGTCCGATCAGGACAGTCCCACAGCGGGGAGCCCCCCAATCAGGTGAGGACGGCAGGCTGGGACAAAACTCACCGCGATGCAAACAGGACAGACTAAATACTGAGGTCGAGATGCACAGGCCCGGGAGCCTGAGAGCAGGATGACGCAGGAAGGCAGGATCCAGGGAAGAGAGTGTCACCTCCACCCAGAGAGCACCTGTGCCCAGTCTTCACAAGGACACCTTAGGTGCCAGAGCGGCCCCAAGCACCAGGAGCACTGTGGTGGAGGTGGTCTCTCCACACCTACCCCTACGGAGTTCTCCAGATTCCGAGTTCTCGGGAAGAGGACTGTGGCAGGGTTGGATTTTAGGTGGGCCCGAGAAGGGAGCCAAGTCTCACTGTCTCACTCAGACACTGAGAAAGTGAGTCCCTATGCAGTCCCTCCGAAACCTTCCACCAAGGACAAAGTCTCGGTTTAGTGCCTCTCCCACCCTTGCTGACCGTTCCTTCCAACAGAGAGAGTGAGAGTGAGAGAGAGAGAGAGAGAGAGAGAGCCTCAGCCTCTTGCTTTCTACAGGCAACAGGCTTTTGCTCAGATTTTTTCACACTGTTTTATTTTCGTGGCATTTATTTTAACAGTTGTCTTCTATTTATGGCAAGTAATATTGGCTTTCCATCTATGACAGTGATAAAAGCTCCCTTTCATATTTCATTTCTTAAGTTGTTTAAAGGTGGCTGGTTGAAAGACAAATATTAGACAGGATCAGCGGGACACAGGCATGACCACAACTGTGAGGGCGGGGCGTGAACAGCCCCAGGTTGAGGAACATGCACAGGCGACGCTGGCTGCCTGCTGTGTGCAGATGCGGGGACACAGCCGGGGACCATGCAAGCAGAACCCCTGCCCTCAGGGAGCTTCCTGTCTCGTGGGGACAGGAAGGGGAGAGACAAATGCCAGGGGAGTGTTAGCTGGTGGTCGGTGGCCTGCATGCCCCTGAATCCAGGAAGGGGATACAAACCCACTGAAACCTGGCAGCCAGGGATGCTGGGAGGCGAGGCCGTGGCTTCAAAGACACCCCGGGAGGGGCTGAAGCAGGAGGAAGACAGAAGAACCCCGCCTTGCTGCCAGTGCTCCTGGGTGAGGCTGGTTTTGGAGACTCATGCTGGTCACGATGACACACTGCAGGAAACCCGAGTCAGGGCAGAGACCAGAGGTATAGCCTAGCAGGAAGCCCCAGGGCTCAGCAGAGCCACTGCGGCTTTGTCCTGGCCCCATACTCTGCACAGGAGTGGCCCCATGCATGCAAGCGATCAGGACCCAGCACAAAAGGACGCGGAGAGTCTCTGAAATCATCACCTCCTGAGTCATCCGATTGCCGTTGACTTGCAGTCAATGACAGTATGGGGTGCAAAGCGGACTGTTAACCCACTTGTTTGAAAATTGGTCATACATAGCCCATCTGCAGCCTGGTGGGCAGAAAAGCCGCAAGGCAGATCTGAACCACGGCTCCCCCACTTGTGAGCCGTCTGCTCCTGGCTAGTGCCCTTCACTCACTCGAGTCTCTATTTCCCTGCCTGTGCAATTGGGTAACGCGTTGAGGGAGGTCCTCATACAGCTCTCGGCGTGAGTGGCCGGTCAGTAACCGTCCTGTTCTTCCACATACCCGACTCTGAATTTCCAGACACCCCAAGTCCCTTCCACAAATGGGAGCCGGCAGGAGGAGATGGGCAGGAAACCCATTCACTCCCTCAACGAGTACACAGTCGTGCACACCAGATTCTGTCCCGGCCCGAGCAAATAAAGCAGCAAAAGAAACAAAGACAAGGTCGTCTCCTATTCCTGTGGGAACGTGCCATCAGAGCGACACGGGAGATTCCAGCTTGTCACAAGGAGCCCACGCAAGCTGGACATCCAACAGGCCTCCGCCTGAGAGTGGACACTGGGGTGAACAGGAGGACCTTGGCAGGGTTTGGAGGAGAGTGCCCCAGGCAGAGGGCAGAGCCAACTTCCCTGGGAGTTGTCTTCAAGGCAGAAAGAAGATCCGTTGCTGTAGGAAGTGTGTGCTGGGAGTTTAGTGGGAGAAGGTGGGGGCTGTCAGCCCCTGTTGGAGAGGCCTGGAGGGTGGCGGTGTGTGCTGGGGTACGTGAGGAAGCCTGCAGTTCCCATGGGGGGCCAAGGTCCCTTTGACAGCATCTTTAGAAAACCCCCACCCATTTGAGCGAGACCCTGGGCTGCCACCTGCTGCCTATGCCACCCCCACCCCCTCCCTCTGGGGTTAGGGTCCTCTCTGAGCAGACACCTGGGCACCCATGTGCTGGCTGATTCCCCTCCCTGAACTCCAGGCCGCCCCCCCCTGCCCCCGGGCCTGGGAGAAATCTCTGCGGTGCTGACAAAGGGAGGGGCGAGGAGTGGGGGAAGCAACGTGTGTCTGCTGGCACGAGAATCACAGCACAAGCCAATGCTGGAAACCATCCCGCGTAGTTAGAAATTAAAATAACAAAAGAAAACTGAGCATATGGAGTTTGTAAAGTGCAGTCCATCTTCAAGACGGGACCGGCTTGCTCGGAACGCACGGGAGAGCTGGCATCCGGGAGGATGCGTCCATGGGGTGGGGGCGGACATCCGCCTGGGGGGGGCATGGGCACAGTGTGGGAATCCCCTTTAGGTTGTATTTTTGGAAGAGAAGACGTCCCAGGCCCAGAGAATGGCCCCTCCCCAGGGCTCAACCCCAAGCTTGTCTTTAAGTCTTCCCTTTCTGTCTACAACCCCAGAGCAGTCCTGCACGCTGACCTCTGAAAGGCACCCACTGAGTCAGCGCTTCTCTCCTCCTCTCCACCTGCACTCCAGTCCAGCAGCTGCCTCGGCCTGGTGGCCCGACGCCTCTCCCGCCCGGTCCAGTGTGTCCTCCCCACAGCCACCAGATGGGCCTCTCCTTCAAGGCTCGTCCTCCCAGCTAGGCTAAACTCTCAGCTCTTCCCCCATGGCCTTCAGGTCCTGCACGATCCAGGCCCCACCACTCCCCGCACCACTGCCCTTCCTTCTGTCTCCCAAACAGGCCAAGGTCATCCACCTCAGGGCCTTCGTACATGCAGGTCCCTCGGCTGTGAACACCCTCCCCCCCTTTTTATGATCAGCTCCTCACTCAGATTCCATCCCCAGTGCCACCTCCTCAGGGCAGCCCTCCTCAGGCAGCCCTCCCCATCCGCCTCATGTAGAAGGCCCCCTCTCCCGTTCCCTTTGACATCACTGTGTCCCTGCTCAGTCAGTCCCACCTGAAACTGCCGTGTTTGTTTGACTCTCCCCCTACCAGGTAAGCACCGTCATCCCCGGACTCCGTCCTCTTTCCTGCAGTGCCCTCACACTGGGAGCGGTGCCAGGCCCAGAGCAGACCCTGCAGAGGTGCCTGCCCAATGGGAAACCAGTGCACGCCACAGGTGCCTGGTTTATTTGGCCGTCCCCTGGGCATGCAGGCAACACCACGCACAGCCTTGCGATGGCTGCGTGGCAAACCTTGCCTCTTTCAGGCCGAACTTCATAGTTCTGGTGGAGCCCACGTGGTCGCTGCGGAATGAGCCTACCCTCAGCCAAATCGCCAGACACCCCAACGGGCGTCCAGGGCTTCTGTCCAGACAGAGCACAAAGCCAGGCAAGGAAACTTGGACTGCTGCCCAGGGGCTGGGAGCCGACCTGGGGGCCCAGGTGCCTCCCTCCACCCGAGGTGCTCAGGTGTCCCCTCTGCCAGGCAGCCCAGCTGGCACAAGCTGGAGAGGTGAGATGGCTAGGAGACATGGGCAAGCAGGACGAAAGGGGCAGGCAGGTGTCTGGTGAGCACCTTCGGGGTGGGAGCCCTGGCCGGCCTGTGGGCTCAGAGGGCCTGGGTGTGCGGAGGTGGTTCCGTGGGCACGTGCAGATGCCCATGGGGGAAGAGCAGAGGGGACCTGTCCCGGGGTGGCTGAGCCTGCGGAGCCAAGGGGAGGGCCCCCCTTCTCTCCCTCTCCACCCCCCTCCCCGTCTGGCTGCTCCTCTCCCACTCTGCTGCTCGCTGGCCCCTGCAAGATGAATGTTCCTGGCTGTGCCAATCTTGCTGCCACCTGTTCGCGCTGTGCCTGAGCCAGCACCGTGGCTCCGCTTCAGACCCAGAGCAGCTGGGAGAGCGGTTGCCAAGCCTCGTTCCCCTCGCTCTTCTCCTTTGTTGCGGCGGCAGCAGCCTGGGCTCCGTCACCTGCTGTCAGCTGGGCAGCCCCTTATCTCCCCACCACGCACACTGGGCCCCTCCAGACCACCCCAGGCCTCAGCCCCCCATCCCCCCGCCATGCACCAGGCTGCAGAGCAGGGCACGGGCAGGATGTTCACAGACACCCTCGCCACCTGCCTGCCCCCCCCATCCCACCCAAGCTCTCAGTCCCCTTCCCTTCCCATGCTTCCTGTGGGGTCCCCTAAATTCCTGCTCCAGGGAGCCTCCCGCAGGAACTCCGAGACTGAGGGCTGATGCTGGGCTCGGGGCCTGAGAGAGCCAGGACGTGTCCCGCTGAGCCGGCTGAGCCCGTGACAGAGCATGTGCCAGCGGCAGGCAGAGGAAGTTCTGAACCCCTGGGAGCTGGAGATTCCTGCAGCAGTGGTCCAGCCCACGCTGAGGCCAAGTCCCAGCCCTGCCCCTAGAGCTGGCCCCAGGCTGCACCCCTTGGTGAAGCCCCTTTGAACTGTAGCATCCTCGGCTGCACAGCCCCGCAGTGTCACCACGAAGACACACAGAGGACTGGTGCCTTGAACTCCTCCAGGTACCAGGCAGGGGTATGATTAAATAGGCATGGGACAGAGAAACGCACACTGTGAAGTGGGGTGCTGCTGAGGCATGCATGTCACTCTTCCCCTCAGGGTGTGGACCAGCGTGGCCAAGGCCATGGCCTTGGCCGCAGCAGGAGTGTGCCCAGCCTCTGCAGGCAGCGTCTGTTTCCAAAACTGCAGCTCCCACAGAGGGGGCCTCTGTGGGCCGAGAGAGAGACATGTTGGAAGACGTGTGGACAAGGCAGGGGCTCGGGCTGGCGGCCCTGCTCCCCCTGCGCCCCTGCCATGGGCCCTCCCACAACTGCCAGGCTGCTCTTCCGAGAACAGCCCTCAGGTCAGTCACTTCCCGGCTACCCTCCCCTGCCCCAGGGCTTCCCCTTGCCCACGCACATCGTGAAGCTTGAACTGCACCCATAGCTTCGGAGGGCCAGGGCCTGCCCTGCCAACCTCTCCTACCCGTGCCCCGGCTCCCCCTCACTCACCGCCCTCCTTCCGCACCAGCCTCATTGGTCCTTCAACCAGGTCCCACCCACATCAGGGCCTTTGCACTCGCTGAGCTGTCTGCCTGGGACGCTCAATTGCCAGCTCTTGCCTTAGTCACGTCTTCTCTTTATTTAGGTCTCAGCAGAGAGGGCTTGCCACCTGCTGACCAGCGCCCCCTCCTTCACCTGGCGCTATTGCATCTCCCTGGGGTTTTGCTCATTTGTTTTTTGATTAGCACGTAACTCCTACGTGAGACTATCTCCTTCGAGTGTTTTTAATCTGCCTTTTCCCTCTACAATTAAACTGCTGTCTTGTTTGCTGCTGTTTCCCACGGTCTGGGGCAGAGCCTGGAGCACAAAAGACATTGGACACATTCTTCTGTGGCCCTGGCCAGTGTGGCTCAGACGTTGGAGCGCTGTCCCCCAAATCCCAGTGTCACGGGCTTGACACCCGGTCAGGGCACACGCCTGGGCCGGGGGTTCAGGTGCAAGCAAGAGGCTGCCGATTAATGTTTTCCCCTCACACCGATGTTTTCCTCCTTGTCTCTCTCCCTCCTCATCCCCTCCTTTGAAATCAATAAGCATGCCCTTGGGTGAGGATAGATAAAAAAATAAGTAAATTCCTCCATGAACGAGTGAATTGTGGAGGAAGAGTCCAGTGGCCTGGGACCGGGGACAACAAGCCCAAGAAACTGAGGCTGCGCCGGGACCAGAGAGACCGCCAAGAGGTTTGTGATGCCGGTGCCCGTTCCACCGCGGGTTCCTTCCATTTGCCTCATGCAGTGCTCACCGTCGCCCGAAGCTGGGACGCTTTCAGCCCATCTCCCCTCGGGGGCAGCTGAGGCTCCCAGGCTGCAGAGCTCCCCAGCTTCTGGAACCGAGTGGGCTTGTGCCTCCGCATGCCTCACGCTCCCCTCCGTGGCGCACGACCTCCCGGCTGGTTAGAGGAAGGTCCTGGGGGCCCCTTCTGTCTCCCTGGAGTCACTCACAGTCACACTCCTTAAAGGGCGTTGCCTGCTTGAGGGGGCAGTAGACAGGGGTTGTGGGTGGAAGCCTTACGAGGACCCTGGGCAGAAGTGGGCAGCAGCCGGGAAAGAGAAGCCAGAAAAGTGGGTCCAGGCCCCTGGGGGGCAAAGGAAGGGTGAACAGGGAGGGGGTGGCTGTGACTGGGGAGAAGTCTCTGGAGGTGACCAAGGTCCTGGATCAGAGTCCCAGCCTGCTCAGGCAGCACGTCTCCTCTGTGGAATGCAGATTAACGTGTACCTCCCACCCAGAAGTGAGCCGAGCCCTATGTGTGAGAGTGTTTTCACAACCAACCCTCCAAGGGTCGTACCAGGTGAACTGATGACGTCCCTTGGCTTCAAGGGTCAGAAATCCACCTCAAACTGGCTCACATTCCAAAGGGTGTTCATTGTCTCTTATATCTGAAAAGCCCCCAATGCAGGGTCAGTGTGGTCTCAGGCATGGCTGGATCAAGGTGCTCCAACAGAATGAGTCTCCTCTATGGGGCTCCCTTCTCGGGCAGGCTTTTCATCCATGGGTGGTCATTTGCCACCACAGGCCCCTGGGCTGACAGATGACCAATCCCACCTGGAGGGGAGCATCTCCCGTATAAGGCCCAGCGTAAGTCCCAGGATTTATCTTTGTTCATACAAACTGCAGCCCCACCCTAAGCCAACCACTGTGGAAACCAGGAGCCTCTGGGAAACCGGGAGCCTCTGGGAAACCGGGAAGCTCTGACTGGCCGCCCCTGGAGCCAGGGGCAGGAGTGGCTTTCTCTGAACCACGGATCCACCGAGCGGTGGCGGGGAAGGCTCTCCAGAGGAAAAGGGAGCCCCACTGCCAGACCAGAGGTTCTGGAGTCCGGCTGGCAAACAACATTTGATGACAAGATCCATGGTGCACCTTCCCCTTGCAGCTGGCACCGCCCCCCGAGGCTCCAATCTGCACTGCCCCATGGGGCTCGGAGGAGGCCGCTTCCCTGGGACCGTATTGACTGGGGCTGCTGTGAGACTTACATAGAACCAGTCCACAAACGTGATTTGAAAACGGTGAAAACATCCTTCACATGCTACAGATCATCCTTAATGTTGTTGTAGAATAGGAGCAGGATGGGGACTTCAGGGTTCTGAAGGGGGCTTAGAAATCACTGGCCGCACACCCTCTCACAGTCATCACCACAAGGCAGCCGGAGGAAGGAGTTTCAGACAGAGATCCTCGCCTCGCCCCGGGGCCTGAACCTCCACTGGCTTCCCTTTGCTCTTGGAATGGTGGCGATTCCCCTGCCGGCTCAAGGGTGCCTGCTATCTGGTCTCCTCCCACAGTCAGACACCTCCCCCCGCCCCACCCCCAGCCTTGTCCCCTCCTGCTTCCTCAGGGGCTCCAGCTGCACTGCCCTTCCTCTGGTCACACAACACCAAGATCCTTTCCTTCGTGGATGCTTCTCACTTGCTGCCCCCTCTGCCCAAAACACTTTCCCCCCAGTAGCTGCCACCTTCTCATCGCTCCGCTGAAACAACACCTCCTCAGAGACTTTCCTAGCCGCTCCGGAACGCACGCACCCCACACCTTCTCCCTCTACTGTCTCACTTTACCCATTTTAGATCCTTCACCAGCTGGAATTATCTCCTTGGTTTGTTTGTTGGCTTATTTATTGCTAGTTCCTCTCCTGCCTGCCACCTGCACTGGGAGAACCAGACCCAGGAAATGGGCTCTACATGCAGCACAGGCCCTGGCCCGTAGCGGGGGACCAAGACGTACTTGGTGTGTGAATGAGTGTGTGGCTGGATGGGCGGAGGGCGGAGTGGGGGGTGCATGGCTGGGTGGGTGGGTGGGTAAACGGGTGGCTGGGTGAGTGGACGAGGGAATGGATGGATGGACAGCTGGACTGAGCTCATCTCTAACCTGTTTCTTGTCCCTAAAACACTGTGCCCTGTTACCCCTTTAGAACAGGAATTGACTTGGAGCTCTGGCAGCGAAAGACCCCACCTCACAGCCGCTCACGCACGGCAGCCTCAATGCTGCCCGCTCAGGTCCTGATTTACCTGAGGTCGAAGCCCATTCAACCAGCTGGTCGCCAGGAGGTTGATGAAACCCCTTCTCCTGCATGGGCTCACGCCCGCCTTTGCCGGAGGCCTGCTGCCCACTGGCTGGGTACTGGCTGGGTGCTGTCACTGTCCCCAGGAGCAGGAGAGAGCTTGCCGCCCCCTTTCCTGGCAGCCATGCAGGTGAGTTCAGCCCTCAGGACAGCCTCCAAGGAGCTGTGTTGGGCAGGCCCTGTCCCCCAGGGCTGTTTTGGGAGGTGGGTAGCAGAAGGTGGCCTGTCCCTTTGAGGATCTCTCATCTAAGCTCAGGGGCCTGCAGGGTTGGTGGGGTGGCTGTGAAGTGGTGTGTGGTGGCCCCCCCCCCCCCCGCACACAGCCCACTGTGGGCTGCCCTGGAGCTGGAGTCTCTGGGACAGAGGTTGGGGGAAAGAGGGGGTGCTACTGTGACCCTAGCTTGTTCCAGTCCCTGAGGAGAGACAGGGTCTGGGAAGCGTTCCAGCAGGCAGGGCCATGGGCAATGGCCCTGTGGGGGATAGGAAGGACCCACTGGACTGAGACCACAGTCAGGAGCGCCGTGCTTCGGGTCCCAGGCCATTCTGAGCATGAGATCCCAAGAGCAAAGGAGGCTCCTCTCCCTATCTGTAAAACCCCGTCGCGGTGGGTGAAGAAATCACCAGCTGTTGAGTGGCGGGGTTGCGGGGAGCACACCGAGGAGACATGCGTGCAGTAAGGCGCCACACTGTAAAACTCTAAAACTAAGCAAAACTCTGTCCAGTTACATCAACATATATACTTGTGAATATGCAGAGAAAGGCCCAGAAGACCACATGCCAGCCTTCCACCAGAGAAATGCCTGAGGTTTAAAGCCCAGTTATTTGTAGGCATTTTTTTTTGTTTTACAAAAACAAGGTATTCATGTTTTATATGTGAAATTTCAAATTAATTTTAAAAGATACCTCCCCCCCAACCCACGCCGCGGATGTCATTTGCAGTGTGAGGGTCAGACCTAACTGCGGAGGAGTGGCAGAAAGGGTCATGAAAGAGCAGGAGAGCGGACCCCCTGGTACAAGAGCCCCGCCCCCACCTCCACTTGGGCCCCGCCCTGCACACAGCCCTCCGAGCTTCCCTGGGATGAGTGCCTCCAGCTGCCCTCCCAGACCTGAGCCCCCTAGCAGCTGCCTCCTGGGGAGGCTGAGGCAGACCCAGAGTCAATTCCAGGACTTGGGGAGCAGGGAGAGCCGGGAGCCAGGCCTGGAGGAATCGGGAGCGTTCTGCTCCACTGATCCCGCAGCGCCCGGACCGCCGCATCTGTGCTTCCTCCCGCCGGAGTGACAGCGTCCATGTGCTCCTGCAAAGGGGGTTATTTTATTAACCAGCTAGATTAAGCATCTCTCCTTCTAATTACCAGTTTAATTAACCTTGGCACACAGTATATACCAACCCCCGAGGGACTGAGTCAGAATCGCTGCACTGGGTGAGCATCACGGGTCTGCAGTTCGCTACCCTCAGCTGGCCTGGGGGGTCAGAGCCGTGGGCTCTGGGTGCCGGGGGTGGAGCAGAGGAAAAAGTGGGTGCGGGTTGTCAGAGCCTTTTAGTAGAGTGTTGCCGTGGGTTCTGGATTCCAACATAGCTGCCTCTTCGGCAGCCTTTCTGCACGTGACCCTGCACAAGGTGGCTAAAGAGAACTCAGCCCAGGCCTCCCCACTTAGGTCTCCCAAGTTCCTGTAACGTGCGCTGGGCAAAGCCTGGAACCGACTAGAAGATGTTGTCTGACTACCACTTACGGGGCGCCGGTGCCACAGGTGCTGCCTCGCTTGCCCCGAGCCTCAGTTTTCTCATCTGTAAAATGAGTACAATCGTATGTAGGGCATGGGACCATTTATGAGGTTTCGTTAAGAGAACAGAGGTCAGGATGCCTGGTAAATGAGGTCCATTTATTCAGTCGTTCATCCGCTCATTCACTCAGCACACACTGCTGGAGCGTGCCTGCACGGCGCGTTGACGCAGGAAGCAGCGATGACCGGGGAGAATTTGAAGACCCACTGTCTGGCAAAGACCTGAGAGTCACCCCCACACGCACACGCTTGTGCAAGCACACACACTCCTTCCTGACCAGTCCCCGCCCCACACTCATCACTCACTTCCCAGACGCGAGCACACCAGCTGCAGGCACACCATTGTCCCTCACAGCCACGAGGAGAGCACGCAGCGCCGCAGAAACACGCCTGCGTGCAGAAGACGCCACGGGGCTCCTCCGCTCTCAAGAAGCGTGAAGGCGGGGATGTCACATTACTAAGAAGTGAGAAGGCCCGGGAAGGGGTTTTTCTATATTTATTTATCTGAAAGCTTATTAAATCCTCACCTAGTCTCCTGTTCATGAACACAGTGTTACTGGAGCCTCCTGATGCCCGTGTGGGGGGAGGAGGAGGCTGGGTGTGCGTGCACCTGCATGCGCGTGAGAGAGAAGCCTGCCCATGCCTTTGCGTGTATAGGGCTCATGCAGGTGGGCATCTGTGTGTGTGTGCGGGTATGTGTCCGCGTGTGGAGCGGGGTGTGCATGATGAGCTTGTTTTTTAGGACCTTTCTCAACCTGTTGTGTTTCTCTACCTATTTTTCACCACCACCTCACGAGGAGCCTTGTGGCCATTTTTTCTCTGCCGCCTCCTCTCTGAAGTCGTAATGCCACAGATACACTGCAGGTCTGTTTATGCACCACAGATAGATCTGTGCTTTATAAGGAAAAAGTCAGATGTTTTTCTCCCACCTCCACCCCCAAAGAACCAATTTCTGCCCCTTTGGGGGCAATATTGTCCCTGTTGAGAATTCATGGTGCAGAGCAAGAGATTCTGTGACCCCAAGGGCCTGGGACCCTGCCAACGTGCACCATGATTCCCAGCCTCACGGGCCCAGCTGGATCCCTCTGAAAATGCAGATTCCTTCCCCTCCCTTTTGCAGATCCTGCAGTAGTACTGGGAGGGAGTCCAGAAATCCAGGTTTTAGCAACCTCCCTGGGGATTCTGGTGCCCTGGCTGGGGCAGGACTCGGGGGCAGAAGGGAGTTTAGGACAATCAGGGGCCACCTAGTCTGTGAGGGAGAGGGTCTTTTTGGAGCCCCACCCAGTTCTGAGAGCTCAGAATCAACCCACAAAGGCTGGGGTCCTGGCCATCAAGGGCTTCCTATGTCAGAGATACCCCAGGGCTCCCCAAAGGAGATTTGGCAGCTGGACCAGAGTCCACCCCCCTGACCAGGACTCGCAGAAGACACAGATGGAGTCTGCAGTCTGAAACACTCACCCAGGGTGCCCGCACCCCATTCTCCATCTGTTGGGTAGGGCCACACATGCCCTTCTCGGCTGTCCTGCCCCTCCCTCCTGGAAGCCCTAGCCCCCTGCCTAGTCCTGGGGTCCCAGTGGACCAGACACTGGGAGAGGAGGCAGGTTTCCAAGCCCTGCCCACTGGACCAGCCCTGAGATTGGAATGAACCCCATCTGGGAGTTGCAATGGAGCTGGTAGCAAAATCAACCAAAAACAGAGACCCCCTACCTGGCCCTGCCCTTCACAGGTGCCAGAGAGAGGCCCTGCCTCTCTGGAGGGCTGGACCAGTGCCAAGCCCCAGACCTGGGTATCCAAGTGGTCAGAACACAGGGGACCAATCGACTCTCTGTGGCCAGTGGTCCAGCAAGAGCAAAGGAGGGGACATTGTGGCGGCTGAGGGGGGTGGGCTGAGGTTAGAAGTGAGCAGAAGAGGGGGAGGTGAGGTGCAAGGGGAGGAGAGATGGAGATGGAGGGAACCTGGAGAAAGAGCGTTGGGGGTCTGGGGCGGGGGTGGCGCTGCAGTCTGGTAGGGAAGCCAGGAGGGCGTCCCTCTCCCTTTCTTATGCTTTTAAAGGCATCAGAGCATCTTGCTAATTGTTCATCTCCCAGAGATGCTAATGAAATTAACTCTGCAAAATGCTCATCAGGTCATCTGCGGAGGGCACAGTGCCAGATTTCCCCATGGCCCAACCCCAGCCTCCTCCTCTTCTCCTCCTCCTCGGCTCCTGCCCCCTTCCTGACAAGTTTCCGCCCCCTTCTTTGCACAGGCCCCTCAGCAGGGATCGCTTCGCCCCCAGACCTGCCTGAGTGCCCAGGAGGGACACTAGAAAAGGGCTGTGCAGCCAGGGAGACCTGAGAGTTCCAGGTGCCGCAGAGCTCATGGAGCTGCAAAGGTTGTCTCTGGGTGTATTTCTGTGTGTGTGTTTCTGAGTATGTGTATGTATGTGTGTGTGTGTGTGTGTGAGAGAGAGAGAGAGAGAGAGAGGTGGGGGGAGAGATAGCACATACACCACAGGAGCACGTATCTCTAATAAAACCATTTGTTAGAACATTCTTGCGATCATTCAGCAAATGACAATCTAGAGCAGCCTTTACACTTAAATCCTTGTTCCATCCCTGACCACGTGGGTGAATTTAGGCAAGTTACATCTCCTCTCCGGGCCTCAGTTGTTGTATCAGTGCAGTGAGCACGATCACAGCATCTACTTCATAAGAGGCTGTGAGAATCGAAAGACATACACCAGGTAAGGAGCTCAGACCTGTGCTGGGCACCCGGGAAGGGCTCAAGACGTGCCAGGCGCTGTCCTTGGTCCTGAAGGCTACAAGGCGTGGTCTCAGTTGCTGGGCAGAGGCACCAGGGAGGCGCAGGTGCGAGGTTCTCAGCAGCACGAGGCGCCGTAGAGAATGGGCACGTGAGTGGCCTGTGCAGGAAAGAAACGGGGTCTTGGACATGTTTTCACGTGTATGTTGCAGGCATGCACCTGTGCGAGTCGGGCGTGGGAAGTGCATCTATGTGAGAAGCAGATACTCGGTGGGTGTTGGCATGCTATGTGAGTGTGCGTGTATGTGTTTGTCTCAGGGTATGGGGATTGGGTGATGGGGTTCAGTGTGCAAAAAGGACTGGTCCAGACGTTGCTGGGGGTCCTCTGAAGGGGGGTTGTTCCCAGTTTCATTTTCCCACGCAACCCCACACGTGTTCGCCTGCCTGATGGCCAGGCGGTCACCCCACCCTGACCCACACCCGTGTGCACACGTGTATTCTCCCACGGGTGGCAGCTTCCCCCAGTGGGTAGCACTGAGCCTTGCAAACAGTGCGCACTAACAAGTGCCTGCCCTACCCTAGGAAAGGCTCAAGAACAGGCATCAAGAAAGGATAATTCTGTATCATTTTTTCAAATGCAAAGGAAAGAAACTCAAATGGGCTTAACAACAAAAGAGGGGAATGTATTGGCTCATGTAACTGAAAAAGCAGGGACATATCTGACAGCTTCAGGAGTAGCTGGACCCAGAGGTCTAGACTGATGAACCAGGGTCCGGCACTTCCCTCCTCTCCAGGCTCTGCTCTCCTCTGCCCAGTCTCAGACGGGCGCTCCTCACATCATGGCAGCTCCAGGATCTCCTCTTCCTGCAAGAAAAAATTTCTTTCTCTCATCACTTCCAACAAAAGTTCTAGAAATGAGCTTGTGCACCAGGCCACATGGGCAGGTGATGCTCCAGCTCCCTTCGAGAGATGCCTTCCGAGGGGCAGCCCTGCGGGACAGCAGCCGCGCGGGCCCCAGAGCCCTGCTGCCATGCTGGTGACAGCAGCAGAAATGTTTGGCCCGGGAGAGGAAAACTTCGGGGTAGACCCAGACTTTGTGTTCTGAAGTAAAAGAAGAAAGAGTCTTCTGAAATAACAGAATCAAAAGAGGGCTCAGACATGCTTGGTGTGGCCCCAGAAAGTAAACCCAGTGAGAGGCAGATTCTTGCTCCCTGGAGAGAGAGACTCCTGGCCAGGACAACGGCAGGAGGTGACAACTACGCCCTGTCACTGGGATATTGCAAGGAGGCTACAGACATGCGGTGACAGGTACCACCTAGTTGTGGTTTGCCCCTTCCCTCCCCTGGAGTCTGGAGGTCAAGGGCAAAGGAAGTTGGGGATGTCAGGGACCTTCCTCCCATTTAGCCGTTTACCTCTAAGTCTGGGACAAGGCCTTCCTGGCAGCCCTCCTGATTCTTAAGCAGAATTCAGGTGAAACACGCACCCCCCCCCATCTCTGCAAGGGCACTCTGCCCCTTTCCTGGACACCCCCTGAGGACCACTTGGGTGGGGACAGCTGAGCTCAGATCTGTGTGACAACACGGAGCCAGCGTGTGATGTTCTGGGGACAGAGTGTTCCCAGAAGCGAAGCAAATGGGAAATCCTAAATGTGGGGATGAGCTTGGATGCCGGGAAAACACAAGGGACGCCACGTGGCCAGGACAGAGCCAGGCAGGGGCAGGGCTTGAACACCGTCTGTCACGAACACTATAGTTCATGCATTTCCATGGCTGCCTTCGGGGACGTGGCAGGATTGCTCTTTCTGACCCTCTTGCAGTAGGGCTGGGGTGGGGGTCAATGAATTGTGGGTGAAAGCGATATGTGTCATTTGTGGGCTGAGCCTTTGATTTCTGGTGGGTGTGTTTCTAGAGCTCCCTTTTCCTCTTCCTCACTGACCAGAGGATGACTGCTTCATCAGCCGGGGTCAGCGAGGAAGGATGATCCGGAGCAGCAGACCCATATTGGACAAATGAGAAATAAACCTTTGCTGATCTGAGCCACTGAGACTGGAGGACCAATTTGTTACCACGGCATAACCTAGTCTATCCTGACTGCTACAGGGCTGAAGAGAGAGAACCAGAGAAGGGAAGAGATCAGTCAAACTGAAAAAAGGAGAACCTTTCCTTTCCAGTACCCCAAACCTTATTCCCAAATTTTAATCCCAGAGCAGAAATTGCAGCAGGAGGAAATGGAAAGAGAGCGGACATTGAAATCGAACTTCCCAGGGAGCCGTCTGGGCTAGCCCTGCAATCACGGAGTAAGACAGGGCTGGCCATGGGCATTAGGCACTGCCCTCCCGGTCAGCCTGAGTCACCTGTACAATGGGGATAGAATGTTTACTCACCAGGGCCGAGTGTGAGGAACAAACCAGATTACAGATGTCAGAAAGGACCTAGCAGAGCCCCGCAGACACCATTATGTTATCATATCACAGTCAGGCCCCCAAACTCAGTTCTCCATCCTCAGCCCTGCCCCGCCAGTGCCGACGCCCCAGTTCCTAACCCTGCCCCCCTCTTAGAGGCCCCAAGGCAGGTGCTGCTGCTGTGCCACCTCACCTACCCAGCTCTTCCCTGGGACAGGGTGGGGCCGGGCACACACTGACCCCCCTGAGGCGGCGCGCACGCGCACGTGCACAGTCCAGTTGGCTAGATCAGGCCCTCCTGACAGAGCACGTGCAAGCAACCCCCAAAGCAGAGCTGAAAAACCAGAAGCTGGTGCATATTTGTGGACATTTTGACAAGTTTAAATATTCTTTTATTTTTCAGTTAAAGATTTTAAATCAAAAGATTTCACACACAATGATTTTGTATTGAAATCTGTAGGGAAATTGGAAGGTGTGGCCTGTCCTGGGTTATAGTCCACTCCCCCCAACTGGCACGTGGAGCAAGAAAAGCCAGCTATCCTTTTAGATGGGGTCCTGTCCGCAGTCCCCAGAGCTGTCCCCCCTGTGTTCAGTGTTGTCCCCCCCAGCACTGAAGCCCTGAGCCTGCAGATGTGTATCTGGACATTGGCTGATGTTTTTTACAGGAGAGTTAAGAGGAAGGCAAAAACATTTCTCATAACCCTTTTCTATCAATAGTGGGAAACAAAAGACCGAGAGAGGGCCTCGTGTATCAAGAAATATAGAAGACCGCATATCTCTGTGGAAGCAAAGACCATTCTTACATCGCCCAGCGTGCAGCTCCAATTCACATTATCGCCTGGCCGCTGCAGGCGTTTCCGTCTGCGAGCCTGCCTTCGACCTTCTCATACCCCTCCCGACCCAGAGCAGGACTCGATTTTTCTGACCACTCGCCTGGTGCACTTGGTGCGCGTTTGTCATTTCCTTTTTTTTTTTTCAAGGCAACCCTCTTGTTTATTTTAACACGGTTAGGGGATGGGGGTGGGGAACAGGAAACTCCAGCGGTGGTCACTATTGGAGGCTTTGGTAGATGACTCGACTTGCCCAAGGTCAAAGAGCTGGAAGGCGGAAGCACCTAGAACCTACTCCAGGTCTCTCTACTTCCCAAAATCCAGCTGGTTCCTTCACGCCCACGTCTCCAGCCTGTGCGCGCTCAGGGCGCAAATACCGCGCGCCGTCAGTTGTGCTGCGCCCTGGGGTTGTTTTCCTTTAGCAAACGTCGCCGCGGGTTTAGGAAAACCTTGGGTAACGCTGGGGTCCACCAGGCTACGTGCTTGGGACTGGCCTGGCAAGTCTGGCCTGCCAGGGCACCTCTGCGGGCTGGCCGGGAATCCGGGTGCTCTCCCGCAGTCCCTTATCCAAGCAGCGGGCTGGTGGCGTACCGCAGCGCGCTGACGGCCTCCGAGCGCGGCCGGGAGGCGGAAGTCGTGTGGGGTGGAGGGAGAGGACTGCAGCGGAACCTGCCCCGCGCACCCCTGCCCTGAGCTGCTCTCTGCAGGCTGGCGCTGCGCGGGGGTCGCCGCAGCCCCCGGCCCCTCCCGAGCCACCTGTGCGCAGGCTGACGGGCCCGGGAGAGCCCGGATCCGAGAACTGATCCACCCCGGGTTTCAGACTTCTGGCTCGGTCCCTGGAGACCGCGAGGGGCGGTGGGAGGCCTCCCCGCCCACTACCCCAAACCCTCCCCGGAGAGCCCAGGGCATTGCCGAGAGGGATCACCGGAGCCGGAGGTGGCCCCCGAACGCAGCTCGGGGCGGCCCGGCCCCTCCTTCCTCCCCCCTCCGCCCCGCCCTGTCACTGCCCCGCTCCGTTACTCCAGTCCTGGTTTTCCGGCGCCCGCCGGCCGGCTCCCCGGCTGCGGGGTCCGCGCGGCGGCTGGTCGGTGCGCGGCGCGGCTGGCGCTGCGCTCCGCCCCGGCTGCATTGCTGAGCTCCAGGTGCCCAGGGGAGCCACGCGCCGCGTGTGCCCCGTAGCCGGCCGCCCAGAGGCAGCTCGGTCCGCTGGCATGGGCCCGAGGGCGCCCCGGGCTGGGGCTCTGGGCTGAGGCTCTGAAAGCCGCCCTACCGCCCGCGGGGCGCCGTGCCCGGCCCGCCCGCTCGCCCGCGGCCATGGCCGTCCGGCCCGGCCTGTGGCCAGCGCTTCTGGGCATAGTCCTCGCCGCCTGGCTCCGTGGTTCGGGTGAGTCACGTGCACGGAGGCTTGCGGGGGACCGTCCGTGCGAACGCTTGGTTCTGGGGGTGGGAGGTGTCCCTGAGTCGCGTTGCTGGACCAGGTTGGAAGCCCCCCGAGGCCAAACTTTACGAGGAGGGACGCGGGGGCCGCCTCTCGTTGCTGCGCAGCTTCGCCGCGCGCTTCCCCAGAATCCTGGGTTCTGCCAAGTCCGGGAGCTGCTGTCAGCACGCGAGGCTGGCGAATGTAGGTGCCCCACGCCCCCGGGCGGGGGAAGTTTGCTGGCCGCAGGGCCCCGGAGCAGGGTCAGGGGTTTGAATCAACGCCGGGGGAAGCCTGACTTGGAGGGTCTCACATTAGAGGGTTTTGACCACATCCTAGTCCCCAGGAAATCGAGGAGGGTGGTTAAGATACCTCTTCCCGGTAGCATCTGCCTCAGCAACTCACAGTTCCCAGCTTGGCACCTGGCCTCTGCCCACGTCCAGAACACAGTGTCCTCCTCTGTCCCCACCACACACGCTCGCACACGTCCACACTCCGGCGTGGAGGCGCATACACTAGCCCCCAGCTCTTGCAGCCCTTACAGAGAGAGCACTGTGAGGCCCGGCTAGGGCTCCTGGCCCCCTTGGTGGGAGGAGGCGGAGTTATGTTCCGCGGGGCCACTGCTGCTTCCCCTTCTCCCTTTTACTACACAGCCCTCTCTCCTGCCGTCTGTCCTGTTGATCGGCCACCCATACCTGATCCACAGCTCAGCAGCCCACCTCCTCTGTGGGGTGGGGGCGAGTCCCCTGCACCCTTTGTCTGCTCACCCTGAGCTTGCACCCAGGCTGAGCTGTGGGCGCCTCCTGATCTCTGCCCCCACCCATGCAATCAGCAGAGCTGAACTTATTTATATGTGTATGGGGGGAGGGGTCACTGATGTGAAGGAGAGGGCATGGGGCTTGCCCTAGCAATTCCTGATTCTTGCTGCCCCAAGAACCTGGGAGATGCCCCTCTGCCTGGCCAGGTCATTTTAATCCCAGGGGAGTCAGGAGGGAGTGTTGGGGTTCCTGGGATTCGAAGCCAGGCTGATCAGAGATCAGTGAGTGATCGCTCAGAGACCAGCCCAATGATCGAGGCGGGTAGCTGTTTTCTTAAAGGGACTCCACGCAGCGCATCCTGCACCCACCAGTGTCTGGCCACCCTCCCAGCCTGCCTCCTCAGTCCTCCCTCTGCCCTATCACATCCCCTCTGTCTCCCTTCTCTGTCACCCCATCATCCCCCCCAAATCCACCAAGCAAACCTTGCTGCCCCATGACCTCCCCTTCAAATCCTGACTGAGCCAGAGGCTGCGCTGCTGCTGGGCGTGTGTTCATATTGCACACATGTGCGTGTTAGGAGCGTGTGTGCCACACACAGGGGGTGCAGATTGCACCATTGACCATGGTGAGCTGGGGGTGTTCATGCTCCTCACCCAGGGAAGGCGTTGCCAGGTACCGAGCAGGTGCCCAGGGAAGGCTTACTGAGTCGGGTGTGAGAAAGGGCTGTGTGGCCACATCTGCATGTTGCCCACGTGAGCAGCGTGAGGACCGTGGGTTGGCATGTGTGCCCGCTGACGACGGGGCCTGTCAGGATGTGCAGTGCTGGTGCAGATAAGGGGGTGGTGGGTGCTGGCAAGACTGAGAACCACAGCCATGGTGGGGGGCTGCCACATGGGAACCTCAGGAGGCTGCAGAGTCAGGGAGCTGCATTCCTGGTTGGTGGGGCACCTGTTGGCCTGGCCCGAGGTTGTCCGGGCAGCTGGCAGGTGGGCCCCTGTGCCGCAGCACTGCCCTGGAGCATAGCTGGCCTCCAGGTACCCACTCACAGGCCTGTGGGAGGGGACCCCTTCTCGCCTGGGCCCCTTACTGTTGTTCCCCACCAGCTCCGGGCATACATGCCCAGAGAGGCTGGCCCTGCGGTGACCCAGCCCCTCCTGCACCATCATCAGCTCCTCGTCAATGTCAGCCGGGGAATTCGAGTGGCCGAGGGAGGGACAGCCAGCCAGGCGGCAGGGGGCGCCCTGGGCCAGCGCAATGGCAGCCTCCTGCTCCCCAGGCTGAGTGTCCACCCTGGGTCACACAAAAGCCCGTGCCTTCTCCACACTCTCCCTCTGGGCCCCTCTGGGCCACCTGTGTCACAGGATTTTCCCGTTCACATCCAGTCACACAGCTGGCACCTGCCTCCCAGTCCCCGTGGGCCCTGCACACCTGTGGGTTTCCCTGCACTCAGACCTCCATGGTCCAGGGGCAGGGGCCATGGGGAGCTGGCCCATCCTGACCCCGATAACTTGTCCAGGTGGCCTTTTCCTCAGACCCCACCTCCATTCTCAGGGCTGGTCCTGGACCCCTCTGTCCACTCTTCACCCCGAGACTGTAACAGCGGGGGCAGGGGTGTCTTAGCTCTTTAAGGCTATGAGATACCCTGCTCTTATTCTGCTTTGGGGACAGGACGGACGAGGCTTTGCCCCACCCGCCTCCAGGGGTCTCCAGAAGAGGGCTGCTTTTCTGACTCCCCTTTGCCCGTGTAGTGAGGGCCTTCCCTCAGGAGACCAGGGACTGGCAATGATGCAGGTACCAATCCCCCAACCAGAGGCGCTGGCCTGGTATCCAGGAGCAGCCAACTTTGGCCTCAGCTGGGAGCCAGCCCTCCCCCCACACCAGACACCCTTGGACTTGCATCCCTTCCCCTGACCAGCGCTGCCCTGGGCCACAGATCTGCAGACTCAGGGTGTTCAGTCTTGAAGGCGGGAGCTGCCCTGGGCCCCAGGCAGCAGACCCCTTCTCTAGGCGCAGGCCCCAGTGCTGGCTTGGCTGCCACCTGGGGACACGTGTCCACATGCATGCATGCCTGGGCCTGCCCATCCCAGGCCCAGCGTCGTCTGCTGCTCCTCCCTCCCTCCCTAGGGCCCTGCCGTCCCACCCCCATTCCCCAAGCCCAGGGCTGGAGACCTTAGAGTCTCCCTCAGCTCTCCCTTCTCCTTCATGCTTCACTTCTAATTTGTCACCAAGTCCTCCAGCTCAGGCCTACTTGTGACATTGCTCATGCCCCTCCCCTCCTGTGTCACTCCCCCCAAGCCCTTTTGTCCCTCGCCCTTCTCACCTAGACTAACACCATGGCCACCCCCATTCATCCAGCTCCTGAGTCCCCTCCACTCACACGGATGCCCCTGGTGCTCAGGCTGGGAGCTGTTTCTCCCTGTGCCTGCCTCCAGCCCTGAGCCTGGGGGCCCTGGGGAAACCTCCGAGTCACCACACTTCACTGGGTGTCCTCCTGGCCCTGTCTGCTGGCGGCTGTGCCTCCACACCCCCAGGCAAGGTCCAGCTCCCTCACTGTAGCTCCCCCATCTTACAGAGCCTTGTACCCCTGGCCCTGCCAGCCGCACTCCCCACCCTACACCTCAGCATCCTCCACTCTGCCTGGGCCGTTCTGCTTATCTCAGCCCCCAGCTTCCATCAGCCCCTCCAGAAAGCCTCCCCCACTCCTCGCAGGGCCCACGCAGGGGCCAGAGTGCAGCGATGAGCTCCAAGGGGCTACAGGACAGAGGCACTGGTTCCTCAGCCATGCAGGGGTGGGCCGCACAGCCTGAGGCCTGAGCCCCCCAATCACTCCAGTGCCTCCCACGGGTGTGGCCCTTGTCTGTGGTGCCAGGACCCTGCTCTCAGCCCCCAACATGCCCCCCATCCCGGCCAATCAAGTGCTTTTCTCTGTTTCCTCCACTTGGGTTTGGGTTCTCTGGCCGGGCTTGGGGTGGGGCAGGGAGGGACATGGGGGAGACTGCTGCAACTGCGGGGGTTGCTTTACCCCCACAGCATCCCTCCCCATGCCTGTCCCTGAACACAGACTGCCCTGCTCCAGGGGACTAGAAATGGCACCCATCCAGGGCAGGGGGGAGCAAGGTGAGACCCCACCATGGGGTGGTTTTGCCCTGGCCCCGCACACAAATGGCGAGCCAGCTATCACGAGTGTCCGTGTCTGTGGGTCCCTCACACAGATGGTATGTCCGTGTCTGTTGACTAGGAACCTGTCTGCCCACTGCCACCCCTCCCAGGCACACACGTCCCCAGATGTGTGTCTTCCTGTGTGAATAATGTCACTGGGTCCCAGAGCTGCAGACCCAGATCCCTGGAAGGTGAAGCCGAGGGCAGGGGGCCCTGGTGTCGCCCGTGCTGAACAAACACCCCCTGCTGGTGGCCTCCTCCTCAGGCCCGCCCTCACGGTCAGGGCTGGGTCGGCTCCAAGACTTGGGCTGCCCTGCGCACCACCTGCTTGGGGCTCCTGGTGAAGCTGAGCCCCGCACAGCCCAGCCCGACCCCAAGCATCCTTGCCACCCAGACGGGTGCTCAGCTTCTGTGACCAGTCCTGCCAGCCCACCCCCTTGTTCCTCTAGTCTGCTCCCATGGGAGTGGCATTGGCAGGCCTTCCTGCCTTTTGGGGAGCATCAACCCCCCTCTCCCTATCAGGTGGGGTAGAAAGGGCAGGGGCTGTGGAGGCAGGGTGGCCCGGGTTTCAGTCTAAGCTTCCTGACAAGGAACTTTTATGTCCACCCAGCCGGTTCCCCGTCTGCTGAATGGGGCCACGCCTGCTGCCTGGGGTTGTGATAAGTCAATGGGCAACGCAGGGAGCACCTCAGGGTGGGCCCCGATGTGGAGCAAGCACCTATGACTTGTTGCCTCCTTCTTCCATTTTTCCAGCATTTGAAGGGACACAGTTTAGGGCAGGTGGGACCTTAAGCTTCGTCAGGGCCCGAGCCCAGAGGTGGGAGAGAAGGTCCCTTGTGTATGAGCTGCTTCACCTCTAACTGCTCCAGCCCCCTGCAGGAGCCACCCCCCTCGGGAGTTGCTGCCACCCCCACCCTGCGCTGCCCTCCCCCGTCCCCCGAAGGGGCTCAGGCTATTTAAACTCAGAAGCCTCCAGTGTAAACAGATGAAGAGAGCTTGTTTGGGGTCTGTGAAGAGGGTGTTTGGGCTCAGCTCGTCCCGGAACGTGGCGGCCAAGGGGGGTGGGACCCCCGGATGGAACTCAGTTCTAGCTCTGCCATTTGATGGCTTTGTGATCTCGGATTAATCACTTAACCTCTCTGGGCTGCTCACCTCTTTGTATGCGAAAGGACTGGACTTGGTGACTCCGTCAGGGCAGAGGCTGGTGCCCGCGGAGGCTGCCTTGGGACTCTGGATTGGCCTGTGCACTCAGCAGCAGGTTCCCCCAGGAACTGCTCACACCTGCCCAGCACCTGCCAAAGCCACCAACCCCCCTGGCAGCTGCTGCCTTCATCGCCTCGGAGCCAGGTGGCTGCTGCCGCAGGGCTGAAGGGGGCTGTGCGGCCTGCCCAGGAAGCGGGGTTCTGTTTCAGTTGGTGAGCACTCCCAGGGCACGCACAAACAGCCCTTCTTGGGGCCCCAGGAGGTCAGAGCACCCGCTCCCGAGGCCCACTCTCTCAGGCACCCACCTCAGAGGCAGCAAGGAGCCTTAGGCCCCAGGGGCCAGACCTCCGAGCATGCGGAGGAGGTGGTGAATTGAGCTGGCAGGTTCTAGGGTGAGGCCCAGGGAGGTGCCTTGGATGCAAACTTTAAGTCATGCCAGTGCGGGTCAGCCCTGGGCCCCACCCAGTCCTGACTGTGGGCCCACTCCTCCCTCGTACTTCTCCAGCTTTCCTGTCAGTCAGACAGAGTCATGAAAGGACTGGCCTCGTGGGTAGTTGTGCAGATGAGACAGCCTGACCCCTGTCAATCCTAGCACCCGCTGGGTACTCAGTAAACGTTTGAGATTGGTGCTGATGGATATGGCAGAGGGTGCTGTTCTGCCCTGGCCTCGGAGGAGTGGGGTGGTCCTTGGTGCCCCCTTTGTGGGAGAGAGTGCAGCTAGGGGTCCAGGCAGGAGGGAAGAGGCCTGAGGGAAGGTCTCCATTTTGGGATGAGGCCAGGCCTGGCCTCTTTTCTCTGCCCCTTTGATGCCCAGGGCCAGAGCATATAGAAGTGGTAGAGTCGCACCTCCCAGGCATGGTTGTTGCTGGCCCACTCCAGCCCTGTCTGAGGCAGAGAGAGGGGGACACTGCAGGGATCAGGAGTGGCAGCTGCTCAGTCCCCAGTAGGTCACAAAGGGGCAAGTTTTAGGTCCCAGGCAGGTGGGGGAGGGGCCCTGCCATCCCTGCCTATGAGTGGGGCCATGGTGAGAGCGTGGGGTGCCAGCATCCTAGTGGGTGAGTCCCCAGACCAGGCCCTCCCCATGCCTACATGTGTCAGCGCTGTGTCCGTCTGGAAGGCTCAGGGTCACCTTGAGCTCCAAGCAAACATGTGGCTGGGACTTGGGGAGGAGTAGACAGTCTAGACGGACTGAGCCTGAAGGAGAGCTGCGGGGCTCCTGGGGAGGCCTGGACGCCATGTCCCACCTCTGCCCCACACCTCTCCGGCCAGGGCGGCAGGTGGCGCTCCCGGCTTCCCACCCCAGCATGTCCAGCTGGCAGTCTGCAGGAAGGTACACCCCGAATTAGGCCCTGCCCCCTCCTAATTGAGGTGGAGACCAGATGGAGTTGAGGGGCTGTTGGTTTTTTCCATGTCTGCATCTTTCCAGCCTCTCTTTCACTACTATCCCCCCCCCCCCCCAAAAAAGGGTGCCAGACGCAGGCATGTAGGAGTGCTAACTTAGCGTCCCTGGCGTGACCAGAACCCACCCCCTCCCCAAAACAACCCCACCTGGTCTTCTGCGTACTTGGCGGGCGGGGTCCGGGGCTAGAGGCCGGCCTCGGGCCTGGCGGGCTGCGGGACGCGCGAGCAGCCCTAGGGCGGCGGCGCCTGGGCCAATGAGAGCTCGGGTCCCGGTGGGGACCTGCGCATCCTGCCCGTCGCCCCCGCCTTCGCCCCCGCGCCGCGCTGGTCAAGAAGGCGCAGCGAACTCGGCGGCGGCGCGGAGCAGGGGCGGGTCCCTCCGCCCGCCCGCTAGCCCGCCCGCGGCCGCCCGCCGGATTAGTGGCTCTTTGTTCGGGGCCTGTTAACAAGTTCCTGGCTGAGCGCTCGGCTGCCGCCGGGGGAGCAGCCGTCCAGCCTCGGGGCAGGCGGCTGGCGGCCTCCGCCTCCCCCGGTTCTCGCACCAGCTGCAGCCCCCGCTGGCGCCGCGCCCCCGCCGCCTTCCTTGCCCCAGGACAGGGCTGGACGGCGCCCCCCCTGCCCGCCTCAGCTCCGCCCCCCGCAGTCTGGGGTGTGCGGGGCTTGCGGAGCCCTAGCTGACTTCGCTGAGGAAGGGAGGCGAGCGGCCTGCCTCCAGCACCTGCTGGAGGTCCCGGGCCTCGAGTGCACCTCGGCGATCCTCCCAGTTCACAGAAGCGGGAGGGCGAGGTGCTCCAGCTCCTGGCCTCCCCAGGGTTCCAGGCCAGCTCTTTCACACCCAAATGCGCTCTCCTGCTGAGAGGAGAGAGGCCTGGGGCAGTCAGAGCAGGAGCCTTCCGGCTGTCACGAGTTTTATTTTAACTAATTTAGGAGTAACCGAGGTGGGGTTGGTCTCTGCCCGTGGCATCTGACAACAGACGGATAGGTGAGATTGGTTCCATTTTTCAGGTGAGGGCACTGAGGCTCAGAGAAGTGACAGAGCTGAGACCCTGTTACTGCTCTGCAGGACTCTTGGCCCACTCCGCCCCTACAGTCATTTTCTGTCAGGGCCTTGTCTGGTGCCCATGGACTTGAAAGACCCCAGGAGAACGTCAAGGCACCTTGATTCCTAGTCTACCTCCTCCCTACACCCCCGCCCCCTCATTTCCTCAACCTGGGCAGGGCTCTTGTCCAGATCACTGGGTTTTTATTACAGACCCGCCTGGGGGTTGGCTTTCTGACTTGCCCAGGGCCACAAATCTTCAGGTTCAAAGCCACTGTCTTATAATAAGGGGGAATCCTCTCCCGTAAGCTCCCCAAATGGCTCTTCCTCCTGGGGCCACTCAGGATGGCTTCCCCCTTTTCATGCGTTTAAGACAGAGCTCCTGCCTGGCACCTCCAGCCCCCTCAGCAGCTCTGCAGTAGCCGGGCTCTGAGCCCCTCCCAGCCTTCCACATCCTTGTCACCTGCCTCTGGGTGGCAGTCCCAGGCGCTCACCCCACTGTGACACAGTGCCCAGCATGGACCAATAGCCCAGCACAGGATGCTAAGTGTATCTGCTGCAAACATTGGAGATCCCAGCTTGAACTGGCTTAAGCCAAAAAAAAAAAAAAAAACCAAGATTTACTGGTGCATATAACTGAAATGGCAGGGGTAGCGGCTCTGGCTTCAGGCATGGTTGGATTCAGGGAGACCACTGTGATCGAGATCCATCTCATTTCTGCTCTCGGGGTGCTGGTACCACTCTCCAACAGCCTGCCCCGGGAAGTCCTAAGGTGGCTGCCAGGAGTTACCAGAGCTACATCCTTGCAGGCCAGTGTGGGCTGCGGGGTGAGGGGACAGAGAGCCTGCCTTCCCTCAGCCGCCAGCAGATGTCCGGGCCCTTCCTCATTGGCCCAGCCCGAGTTCTGAGCCAGGTGTGAGCCAGCCTCGCAGCCTGGGGTCATCGTTATGCAGTTGAGCTTGGGCCTGAGCCACCCATGTCCCTGTCCTGCTGCTCAGGCTGTTTGCCACCACTCACAGCTTCCCGTCCACTGCAGAGGGATGGGCACAGTGGCCACAGCTGTGGCCAGTGTGCCATCGGTACATCCAGCTCAAGTATTCAGTGCAGAGGTTGGCCGGCACCAGGAGCACAGCCTGAGGCTCAAGGCAAAGACTTGCCCAGGATCCACATCGGCTGCGCCAGAAAACAGCAGTGGGTGTTCGACAGGTTTTGCGTCCCCTCACGCATGCTGTCCCTGGCTCCATGGACCCCCTCCCCCTGCTGGTCCTGAGATGTTGTTGTACCAGGCACCTGGCTGAAACCCAGCCTGGCCCAGACCTGCCGGAACAGGAACCCTGGAATAAGGGGAGCTGGCCTGGCGTGCCGCGTCCAGGGAGGTCCCAGTGACTCCCTCGGTGTCCCCGCTTCCCTCAGTCACCTGCAGCTGGCTGAGAAGCCCTGCCAAAATTGTGCCTGAGGTTTGCATCAGGTTCACCAAATTCCAGTTGATGGGTTTTATATCTGTTCAGCTTTCAGCCCCAGTCCCCTCAGAATGTGGCCTTTGCAGGCATTTGGGGGCCCCTTCAGCTCAGTAGCAGGGCCCAAGCCAGACAAGCAGGTCACCCCCTGCCCCAGGACCTTTTCTGTTTCAGGGACCCCCTTAAAGCAAGCCTCTTTTTCCTCCTCTTAACAACCCAACTTCCCGCCAGTACTTTGCCTTTTTTGCTTCAGTTTATGAGCATCGGTTTCCGTTGCTTGCACTCAGTGAGTCCACCTAACTGCCGCCCTCGCCGAATCTGACTTTCTTTTTTGAAAACTACACCGCAGCCCACGTATCTCCTGCTCCATGGCCACCCCACCCCCACTTTCCCAGAGGTCAGTGGCAGGCTCTGCAGACCCCCTGCCAGGACCTGGAGACTTACCGGACCGGACCAAGAGGCCTGACCGCACTCAGGACAACCACTCAGCCTACGCAGACCTCACCTTCCTCCTGGAATTTGCCCTCGCTCTCCACTCAGTGCCCTGGCTGCCCAGTGCCCCCAGTCAGCAGGCCCACCCTTCTCTGGTCCCCCTCCTCCAAGCCCCCTCTGCTCCCACACAGTTTTTGCATTTCCCAGGAGCCTCAGCCCCCCTTGCTCAGTTCTCTGCCCCCTGCCTCTCATTGGCCCCTCTGTGCTGGTTTCAGGCCACCCTCCCGTGCTGGGCACATCTGGCCAGGCCCTGAGCCTGCCTCCGTGCCGGCAGCTGCCCTGACACTTTTCTGGACTCCTGCTCCCTCCAGACCCCTTGGGTTCACACAGCCAGGGGTCCCTCTCCGGGGCACCCACCCTGCCTTCTCAAGACCCCTCTCCTTTCAGGGCCCTGGCCCCACTGGAGGCCTTGTCTTGGTGTGAACTGGCCGAAGCCCACCCCCCAGGGGCCAGGACGAACCCTTCTGAGGGTGCTCAGCATCTCCCGGCAGAGACATGCTGGTGATTTCAGCAGTGGCTCTCTGGGGGGCTGGGGACTGCTCTGCCAATTTCCTTGGTGTAAACACTCCCACCACAGCCTATTTTAAGCTACCAGTGTAATGTCAACTGGCTCGCAAACTTCCAGAAATTTTAATGATGGGATCTCCTGAGCCAGGCTGAGCTAGTTCCAGCACATTGCTATTCCCTGGTCACAGGAAGGGAGTGACAAAGGCTCCTCAGGCCTCTACCTCCCACGGCCCCCCCCAGGCTTGGAGGGGCTACTCCGTCCGGGCGCAGGCCTGCCAGCGGGCCAAGGGGTGGGGAGTCAGCTAGGTGCCCAAGGGTGGTGGTTGAGAGCCCGAGCTCTGGGGCTGACGGTGACTTCTCTCAGTGCCTCGGTTTCCTCGTCTGGAAAGTGCAGGAAAGAAAGGCCGCTACCTCAGCAGGCTGCGAGGATGAGAGGGGCTGCTCCGTGCGGAACCCTTAGCCCAATGCCAGGCCCTCAGTGCGGCTCTGGAAATGGGAGCTGCCACCCCTGCTGGGTGGAGGACAGGGTGGAGCTCACACTTGACCTCCCTCTGTGACCACCCCTGAAGTGTGTGTGGGGTGTGGCGGGGTGGGAGCACAGGGTCCTGGGCTGATCGCACAGCAGAGCATCACCAGCAGGGCCTCTAATATCTCAAGAAGCGCTCATTTGAGGGGACAAGCTTTCAGGAGGGGGCTTGAGAAGGAAGCTTGATGGAGTAAAGGGTGACTCAGCCAGGGTGACTTGTCCTCGGCCAGGTGTGATTCCTGACAGCCTGGGAGCCAGGGCGTCCCCAGGACATGCAGGGGTCACAGTGACATTGGAGAGTCCCAGCAGGCCAGGCAAGGAGAGCCCAGCTGCTGGCCTGCAGGTGGCCTGTGGCTTCGGGGCTGGTCCCTGGCCAACCACCTCATCCTCTCATCCCACAAGGCAGGGGCCCCAAGGCCAGAGGTGGAGAGGGACTCTGCCCGGGACGCGGCATGTGGTGGGGTTAGGCCAGACAGTAAGGGGACAAGGACGAGCGCACAGGCACTCCCTGGTGACAGCGCGTGTCCAGGGGAGCAGGAGGTGCAGCCCAGCTGCAGCAAACAGGGCCTGTGGGGGACCAGCGAGTGACAGCGCTGGCTCCGCTGTTGAGCTGGGCAGCGGCAGGCAGTGAGCGGTGTTTAAGGAAGATTAATCTGGCAGCGCGTGGACGATGGATGGGAGCAGGGAGAGGCTGGAGGCAAGGAGACCAGCCAGGAGGCCCAGCATCATCCAGGCAAGAAATGACAAGGGCTCCATTCCCAGCGAGCAGGCGGCAGGGACGAGCAGGAGAGAGGGAAGTGGGAGACCCTGGAGAGGAGGAGCCTCTGGGTCTGCATGAGGGGGACAGGAGAGGCAGACACGATTTGGGCCTTTCGAGCCTGGGAGTCGATGTCAGAAGTGGAAAATGAACAGGGAGCCATCAGGAGGGAGAGGCCAAAAGAGCAAGAGAGCTCCTTGGGGTGGGGCCCCACCCAGAGCAGGGCTGTCGGGCAGGGTGCTTTGCTCACAAGCGACGGAAGCTGCCTGCAGCCAGGTTAAGTCAAGGGAACGTAACAGTGTGGCAGCTGGCAAATGTGGTGAGTGACGGAGGGACAGGTGTGAAGTCCTGTCCCAGAAGAGAGGTCCTCAAAAGGTCCAGTGGGCAATGGGCTGTCCTGTTTGACTCAGGGCACTGGAGGCAGGAGAGATGTGGGTTGGCTCTGTCCTGTGCGGCCCCGAGGGCAGGGCCGGGCCAGCAGGTGAGACCCAGGGGCTGAGAAAGTCCTTCCTGACTAGCAGTGAGCGGTGGGAGCCGGGAGGAGCTCCAACTTTGAGAGGAGGGGAGGCCGCTGCGAGGAAGGCTGTGGGGAGAAGCCACTCAGAGGAGGCCTGGAGGAAACCTGCGCCAGTCCCTGGGGTCACCTGCGCCAGTCCCCGGAGGAAACCTGTGCCATTTGGAGGCAAGAGGAGTTGCTTGAGGGCCAGTGCTCGGAGCCCAAAGCCACCATTAGAGCACTGGGGAAGAGGGGGGCAGGCAGGACACAGAGGCACCTTGGGATTTGTGGGACTGGGACCGAAGGCTTCTCTGGAGCCAGAGAAAGCAGGGGTCCTGCAAGGCTTCAGATGGGCAGGGGCAGGAGCAGAACAGACAGGCTGAGTGCTTACTGTGTGCAAAGCTCCCTGCAGGTAGGCTCGGAGGCTGAGTGAGCGGAGTGACGTGCTCAGGTCCCAGGGAGGCCACCGAAAGTCCAGCCAGCCTGGCCCCTCTGAGCATCCATCTGGGTGAGGGGGCCGGGTGGCAGGCCCAGGGCCCATGAACTCTCGAGGGAAGTGAAGAGGATGGATGGTGGGGGGCAGGGGGCAGGGCGAAGTGAAGACGGGCCTTGTCGGCAGGTCAGCAGCATCGATGGAGCCCCAACTGTGTGCCAGGCCTGCGCCAGGCGCTACAATGCACAGCAGACAAGGTGGGCACGGTCCCCACCCTCAGGGAGCTCGTATTCCAGTGGGAGGTGGTGGCCAAACAGGACAGTCAGAGCCGGAGAGTGCGGGCCTCACCTCAGCAGTTGGAAGGCAGCAAAAAGGGCCTCGTGGCCAAGCGGCCACAGCCAAGCCAGATGTGGGTGTGGTGGGCGGCAAGTCGGGCTGGCCAGAATGGTCAGGCTGCCCCGAGGCAGCCCCATGTGAGCTGAGACCCGAGTGCCTGGAAGGAGCCGGCCGTGGGTGCCGCTGCGGGGGTGGGAAGGAGCTCGGTTCCTGGAGGGTCCGCAGGGCAGCGCGGTGCTGGGGGAGGAGAGCAGCGTGCCTAACCCGTGTTCGCTCAGGCTGCACGCGGCCCCTCCACTGCCAGAAAGGCACAGAGTGGCTGAGGCAGGTCTGGTCAGGCCGGCCGGGTGAGGGAGGTGGCTCAGAGGTGGGGGTGCTGCACGAGAGCCCAGGTCTGGGGACGCTGGACTCAGCCCTGGACTAGGGGTCGGGAGGCCCAGCCCCAGGTCTGCTGTGTGTTCAGAGTGTGAGCCCTGAGCCAGACACGCTCTCTGGCCTCATTTGTGAAATGGGGAGAATGATCCAGAATGACTGGGTCTGGGCTATTGTGGAGCTGATCCTGAGGTGGAGGCGCGGGGGGGACAGGGACAGGGAGTCTGTGGAAAGAGGCAGGGCAGGCCCCTCCACCCGTCTGCAGTCCCAGTGCCTCTGTCCCCACTGCCTGCCAGTGCCAGCCGCCAGTGCGATGAGCTGAGGTCTGATGAAGGGGAGTCTCACCCCCTGCTTGAGCACTTTGATATATGTTTGATATATAAATATATGTATGTTTAAGGCAAAATTTGTACAATATAAAAGTAACCATCTTAAAGCTCCCAGGGTAGTGGCATCTGGTACATTCAATCACCACTTCAATCTGTTCCAAAACACTTCCATCACCCCTAGAGGGGACCCCATTAGCCATTCGTTACTCCCCATTCGCCCCGCGCCCCAGCCCCCGGGGACACCAGCCTGCTTCCTGTTGCTGTGGGTTTGCCCACTCTGGGTATGTCACGTAAATGGAGCCCTGCACTGGGTGGTCTTCTGTGGCTGGCGCCTCTCACTTGGCGCACTGCAGGCGCACTGCAGTCGCAGTGCATGCGCGGCACAGCCGCAGCGCAGCGCACTGTGTCAGCACCGTGCTCCTTTTCAGGCCGCATAACGCTCCGCGGCGTGGACGGACCACCTCTGGTTTATCCGCTGTCACCCACTTGGGTCGTTTCTGCCTTTTGGCGATCGTGATTGATGCTGCTTTGGACACTGATGTGCAAGGACCTGTTTAGACACCCGTGTCCGGTTCTCCCAGGCTCATGGCTGGGAGTGGAATTGCCGGGTCACATGGAACCGCCAGACTGTCTCCCTCGGGAACCGCGCCCATCCATGCTCCCACCAGCAGCGAACGAGGTTCCAGCTTCTCCCCAGGCTTATTGCTGATATAATACATTCTTTAAGGAGTCTTTTTTAAATTGACTTTTGAGAAAGAGAGAGACATCGATTCGTTGTTCCACGTATTGATGCCCTCATCGGTTGCTTCTTGCATGTGTCCTGACCAGGGATCAAACCTGCAACCTTGGAGCAGGGCAAGACGCTCTAACCACCCAAGCTGCCTGGGCAGGGCTCAATGTGTTAAATCCTTGTGGAAGTTATTTTTTCTCCTCTCTTGGTGCTCATGCTTCTCAAGTGCTTGCGTCTGGGTGGAGCCTGGCACTAGGCCACGCAACCCGGCCTGGTGCGGGTCTTGTGGTCCAGGGTGGGCATCTAAGGGCAGGCTGGGGGACATAAGCCCCCTCTAACTCTCCCTGGCTCTCGAACCTCCAGCAGTGGGCCAGGCTGACTGTCAGGAGCCGTACTGTGACCTGCCCACCCTCAGGACCCCTGCTTCCTCCTCCCCTTCCCTCTTCCTCGAACGCCTGGTCTGGAGCTGCTAGGCTGCCCCCTGCTCCACCTGGTGTGTGAGTCTGGTCACCAGGACAAATGCAGCTACAAACAGTGCGGCAGGCTGGGTGCTAATTTGTCAGACGCAGTGTGTGGCTGTGATTCCGAATACATTAACATTTCCACATGAAATCATTTCAATTTTTAGTGATTAAGAAGTATTTGTTTTAAAGCATCAGGGTGATTTACTGCAGGCCTGGGGGACAGTGGGGGCGGGGGAGCCCCAAGTGTGATGTCATTCGTGGGCACCAGTGCCAGCCGAGCTCTCGCCCGTCGCCAGCCTGCGCCCGCTGTGGGCTTCCCAGGCGCGGGGCTGCAGGAGGCAGGAGTGGGCGAGTTTCAGGCCCTGGGGTGGGGGGGAGAGCATAGGGCCTGAGGGTCCCTGGAGGGCTCAGGGCCAGATGTCTCCGCCCCTGCCTTCTCCCCTCTTCACCATGTCACTCCAGCCTCACTGAAAGTCACCTCAGAGAGGCGCCCCCTCAAGCAGCAGCCTGACACTGTCTGTGTTGGCCTCTCCGCGGCAGTAGCTGACATCGGGAATGACTTCTTTATTGACTGGCGTCTTTGTTTTCTACTTCCCCACCCCCTGATTAGAGCATAAGCTTCTTGAGGGACTGTAGGCTGCTCACTATTGAGTCCCCCCATGCCTAGAACAATGCCTGGCACTAGAAACTCAGTATTTGTTGGCTGGACAGACAGATGGGTGGATGATGGATGGATGGATGTGTGGGTCGATGGGTGGGGTGGACGGATGTATAGGTGGGTGGGTGGGTGGGTGGGTGAGTGGGTGGATGGATAGGCAAGTGAGTGGGAGGGTGGGTGGGTGGGAGGGAGGGAGGATGATTGTCCGGGGGACACAGCAGACCCTCACCATACCATGTGTCCTATCATCCTAGAGTCAAGCTCCCTCTGGGACCAGAGGAGCCCCAGCCCACCCCAGGCCAGCGCCCTCTGGTGTGCCAGGCTTCCAGGCAGCTGGGAAGTCCAAGCTCGTTAACACTAGGGCCGGAACTCACAAGCCTGCACCCCTCCCTCTCCCTCCTCACCCCTGCTCTTTAAAGTCTGTCTGTGCCTCCCTCTCGGGGAACCTGGGAGCCACTGAGGCTTCCCTAGGACTTTGGACCAACCAGCTCCCCCAGGTCCCAGCCTCTGCCAGCCTTGTTGGCCAGGACCCCTCTCCTCCCCTCCCGGGGGCTCCCCAGCAGGGCGGCCCTCTCCAGAGCAGCTCTCAGGACAGCTAAGGACTGGGCATGAAGGACAAGCCTGCAGGGACCAGTGTGTGTGCATCTCTGCCTGGCGCAGGGGTGCCAGGACGAGCTCAGGGCTTAGGCGAGCGAGCCTCGGCTCCTGCAGGCCTCTCTCTGTCAGGGCCAGACAAGAGGCCCTTCCTCACCATTTTGCACCCCCAACTTCTGTAGCCCTGCACCCCACCCTGGAACAGACCCCTCCCACCACCTACCCCAGTGAAAGGAAAATAACTGGAAGCCTTTATCGTTCAACAGAAGCAACATCGGAAAACAATGATTGTTTCCTTTACCTGCTGTCTCCTACAAGACAGCCGGGCTGCAAAGTACGATGAACCCTTCTGTGTGAGCGGGCTGCACCTGGTCCAGGGTGCGAGCCACAGCACTGCAGCGGACCCCTCTGGTCAGCTGGGGTGGGAGTCCCTGGGGTCTGCTCCCTGTCCCTGGGGCCAGGTCTCCCAGGCCAGGGCTGGGGCCCCCTCCCGTGCACCCCACTTGTACCTACACAGGCACACCTTCTCAGGCCGGGACTGCTTGGCACAGCTCACACACGGGTGTGTCCCGCAGGCCCCGCCCTGCAAGGCAGGCCTTGGATCGGCCCTTCCATCTGCTCCTCGGAAGACTTGTCGGTGTTGGGGTGCATGGGCCTGTCTTCCGGAATAGGGGCCCTCTCCCCACGGCCCTGTTCCGCTGTGGCCCCCGTGCAGCCTCAGCCACTCGGGGCCAGGGCCCTAGCACTGTCCGGTACTCCTGTTCTGCCCTGGGCCTGGTAACCTTGAACCTGTCTCCTCCTCCCCTATCCCCCTTTACCTCTTAGAGCCTGACCCCTGGCCACTGCCTTCCTCATCTGTCATCCCGTCCCCACCTGCTGTGCCTGAGTCTCTCTGAAGCTCAGGGACTGCCCTGTGTTGTCCTAAGCACTTGCACATGTGGCCTCTTACAACATGTTGAGCCCTGGGGGGCGCCCTACTCCTGTGTCACAGCCTACTCAGACGCTGGCCGGGGGTGGAGCAGGCGGCAGTCTGACTCGGGGGTGCTCTGAGCACCACAGGGGGCAAGTGTCGGGAGGGGCTTGTGGCCAGGACTGGAGTTCGTGCCGCGTGCACTTTCTTGGGGTCGTTCCTGCTGTTCAGCTTGGAGCAAATCACTCCGCTTCTCCCGCTGCACTTCACTTCCTTCATCTGTGACATGGGGCGGCGCTCGCCTGCCCGATACGGGGAGAGCACCCATGGTCAGCCGGCGACAGCGGCTGGGGTGAGGGCCGGGGGTGGGTAAGGAGGAAGACCTGTTAGCTGCTAGCCTTGCCGTTGCCACGGTGACAGGGGCTGGAAGTTGAGGCTGAGAAGACAAGTGGAGTCCACACCACGCGAGGCCCTCCATGCCGCACCAAAGAGCCTCACGCCGCTGCGGAGAGTGGGACGCTGCGGAAGATGTCAGATCGGGCAGCCTGCGTGCTCAGGTCCAGGTTGCAGAGGGAGCTTGGTGGCACGTCCGTCAGTGGGCAAGAGAGCCAAGTCAGGACCGGAATGACCCAGATGAGGGCTGGCAGGGCCAGGACTGTCCAGCCGTGCTGAAGGTGGGGCAGGCAGGGCTCAGGGTCACCCCTCAGGCAGAGGCAGATTGAGGGGACAGTCACAGTCCCCTGGACACTCCTCTCTTCCCTGTCTGGTGCCAAGGACAGAACTGGAGCACGTGGCGGCCATTCTGGCCTCTGGGACATGGGTGAGTGGCTAAGCCCAGGGCCCAGCAGAAACCTCTGGTGCTGAGGCCAAGTCGGAGTTGAGGGGAACTCAGCTCAAGAGGATCTTTATTTTAGGCCCCCGCCCAGCACTGGGGTGCAGTCCCTCTGAGTGAGCTCCGGAGCCTGGCTTTGTCTCCTGGCCGGGCTTGGGCACAGCAGGCTGGAAGGAGGCGGGCGACAGCCAGGGGGTGAAGAAGAAATGAAACCACTGCACACTGCCGGGAGGGCAGGAGGGAACCAAGGAGGGGCTGAGACGGCCCCCCATCTCTCCTCCTCTCAGTCCCTGCCCTGTCTGCCTGTGAGAGGCGGCTGGCACTCCCCGGCCCTGCCGAGGTGTGTGCCCCACCTGCCTCCTGTCTCCCCAGGTCGCTGCCCCAGCCAGGCCACCACTCAGCTCTCTGATGCATTCCCCAGGGCCCGGGGAGGGGCCATTTATGTAAAGATCTTCTGTGGAGCTTATTCTCTGAGGACCCTGAGAGGAAGAAAATTGCTGGAGGAGGGGACCAAAAAGAGCAAAAAGCACCTGCTTTCAGAGCTCCGGAGCAGCAGCACTGGTGCAGAAGGGAGCAGGGCCCTGCTTGCTTGGAGACAGATCTGTCCGGAGGTGTCAGTGCCTCCCACCCTCTGTCTCGCCCTCTGCCTGTGTCCCCACAGGCATCTGAGCCCGCCAACCCCTCCCCCTGCCCCACCAAGGTGCTGGGAGATGGTGTTCCTGATTGTCCTCCAGTTGGCTGGTGTTCCTCCCCTATCGCTCCCAGTTCTGTGTGGGGCCACAGCGCGCTGCGAGGGTTCCTGTGGGGACCGGCCTCATGTGCACCATCCCCTGTGGCTGGACCAGAGGGGCTGGCAGGCTAGGCCCACCCTGTGCCAGGTGGCTAGGGGAGAGACGGGTGCCGGTGTGCCTGCCCCGAGCAGCGTGGAGTGTGAGTGGCTGACCTGAGTGCTCCGGGCCCTGGTGGGAGCTCCTGTGTCTCTCTAGGCTGGGAATCATCACCCATTTGGGATTCCAGAGGCAACTGCTTTTCATGGAAGCATTTGGACACTCCAGGCCCCCACCTTGCACCATGGGCAACCCTTGTGTTCTGTAGGCAGTGTGGCCAGGGAGAGAGGGGTCTCAGGGTGGCCTGGTGGGATGACAATGTTCTCACACATTCCATGAACCTAGGAATGGGGCCTCCGGCCTGCAGCTGGTGTGTGCACCTGGAGGGGGACATTGGCATTTTTGTGATGGAGGAAGTGTGCACCCATCGAAGAAGGTGACCTCCCTGCAGGCTCAGAAAGCATGAATGCCCACCCCTTGAGGCTGGCCCCTGGGAGCACAGGACCACCCACCAGGCCTGCCTCTTTCCTCTTCCAGCCTGGTCTGGCGTGAGCTCAGTGTGTGACTCTCACATGAATGTTCCCAGGTGGGCGCCCTGCCCACTGCTGAGAGGAGCCCCCTTCCAGGACTCTAACCACCCAGTCCAAGTTCCAGGGGAATCCTTGATCCTCTCCCAACAGTTCCAGATGCTCTGGAGCCTCCGATCCTTTTCTCCCACATGCTGGCAACCCTACCCGGCCGCGCCCCCTTCCCTCCTGTCGAACGTGAAGTCACTGGGCTGCTCAAAGGGCAGCGTGACCGCCTGCTCCGCATGCAGGCATGTGAGCAAGGGGGGCGTGGGCGCGGGGACACCCTGTGCCTGAGCTCGGGTGCCGAGGCACCCACATCGGTACCCGTGGGTACATTGATAAAGGGTGTGTGTGTGTGTGTCTGACCTCCTGTGTTTAGCTACCGTGTTCTGGGTGTGGGTCCCATGCGTCGTAAAAATGGATTCTTTGGGAACTCAGAGCACCTGTTCCCTCATCGATGAGGGGCTAATGAAGTGAGGAAACAAAGGTCTGAATGAATAAGTATCTTCAGGATGGAGAAGTGTGAGATGTGAGCTCAGCCAAGAATTGGAGCTGATCTTTTTTTATTTTAACATTTAAATAAAAGATCTGGAAGAGGATGTGTACAGTGAAATCACCAAGTTTGCAGTGAAATCTAAACTCTTCTGGGGAGGGGGTGTGCCAAAATGCCACACCTTTGAGGGGTTTGCTTCAGGAAAATCTCGTCCTGAAAGGCAGCAGGCTGGGCAGAGGATGGCCAGCAAGTTTTAGTTTGGGGGAAAGATGGGGAAGGTGTCTAGAGGAGGGTGTTTGGAGCTTCCTTCCTACAGAGGGACCCAGGCAGGTGACAGAAGGTGGCGCACGGCCGGGAAGGGAGTTTGACACCAGCCGTCCCCTTCTGTGTCAGACACATGAGTGAGGGGCGCCTGCATCCAGCCGTCTGGTGTGCTTGTGGTTGTGCCTTTTTAGGGGAGCAGCAGGCTGAGACTGGGGGAACCTGGGTTTTCGTACAGACTGACATGAGGTGGATGATTCATTTTCCTCCCTTGACCCTCGGTCTGTGTGCCTGTGAAATGGTGACAGAGATCCCTGGGGCCCGCTCCCCTGGGTGTGAGAGAGACAGAGCTCACTCAGAAGACCATATGTGGTGCCCCTGTGAGTGGTTGTCATCAGGAAGAGTTGTGATGAGCAGGGAGCTGTCATATAAAGTCACTAGCCCGTCTGGGACAACTTCAGTGTACGGAGAGAGGCTAAGGAGGAACGTGGCTGAAACCTATGAAACCAGAAAGGGCGCAGAGCAGGGGACGTGGGTTGGTGAAGGACCAAAGGAAGCCTCCCCACTCCTGGGCCCCCCAGGAAAGGTGAGTTTAAACCCAGTAACAGGAAACCCCACAGCACTCATCAGGGAATAAACTTGGAAAATAATTTCCCCAGAGGTGATACAAGTTGGAACTATAAATTGCTTCCAGAAAGGTTTAGATAAGTTCATGGATAGCAGTTCTTGGGCAAAATTAGACTGTCAGGAGGCCTCACCCTGTGAGGATGGTGTCGTGGGGAAAGTCCCCAGCAGAACCACACGCCCAGCTTGTCTCTGTCCCATGAGGATGGCTGCCTGCTCACCCCTGCCTTTACTTCTTCCCCAGTCCCTCACCCCATTACCACTCCCTCACCTCTTAAACTCCATCCCACAGAGCTCCCTAGTCCCCCTCCCAGGTCCCCTCCCTCACAGTGCCCACCTGCACTCCCCCTCGCCTGTCCCCCCAGAGAAGCCACCCCCCTCTGCGTGCTGTCTTCCAGTGCAGGCACCTTGCCTGGGGGTGCCTGTGGGCCGGTGAGACCTGGAAGCTCCTGCCAGGCCGTCCAGTTAATGCTCTTGGCATGTAGCCTGTCTCTCCGGCTGCCTGCCCAGAGCTTGTCTCTGACTGGCTGCCTCACCAGGGACCCCTGCAGAGGCTGGCTGAATCAAGGCTGGCGTCCAAGCCCCTCAGAGACCCACAATCTTGGAGAGGGTGGGCACCTGAGGATAGACAGGGTCACCACCAGGTAACAGGACTGCTTGGGTCTGTGCCAGGTTATCTGTCTCGTGCAGAAGGTCCTGGGGGACTGGACTTAGCAGGGGACGCAAGGTTATGGAGCCTGCTTCCCCGCCGTGGTTGCTGAGGTGCCTTGAGCCCTTCCCACGTGGCCGCGGACGGGCTGTGCAGCTTGCCGGGAGCTCTGTTTCAGCACCGCGGAGAGCGTCCTGGGACGCGGCGGGCGCGCTTTCAGCACAGCGGACAGCTCCGCTCGGTTGCACCGCCAGTTTCTGGGCATGCGCCTCTGCCGGCTCCCCCGGGGAGATCCCCACCGCCACCTCCAGAGAAATCATTTTTCCACTCGCCGGGATTTACTGAGCACCTGCCTACTCTGAGCCAGTCCCCGTTTTAGACGCCGGGAGCCTCCATTCTCCGGGTCGTGGACCCCCACCCCACGGACCTCCACTGACATCCCTAGAGCATACTGCAGGCACGGTGGCCCGGCAGGCCCGCGCAGGGCGAACAGATTATGCCTTTCTGTATATCTGCTTCTCTGCCCTGCTCCCGAGAAGGAGCTGGAGAGGTAGGGAGCAGGGTTGGTGAGGCCAATTCGAATGGTATTTTAGGATGCTCATGTGATCCAGCCATGACCTTGCCGAAGAGCCTTGTAGGTTCCCGAGTGCCCATGGAAATAAACAGCCGTGCCTGCCACGCAAACCCTTGGGTAGAATGTTCCTGTTCCGTCTGGCCAGCTCTAGTTTCTTACCTCTCTTCCCCATCTCTTACACTCCAGCCGAACTGGATTCTCAGTCAAGAATATTTTGGTTATAATATGACAGAAAGACAGACTTAAACAGCCAGTGGACGTTACTGAGTCTTGTCACTGGGGAGCCCCCAGGTGTGGCTGACGTCAGGCGAGGCTGGGTCCACCAGCTGCAACGCTGTTGCTCTGGACTGCTCTCTCCGCGCCTCTGCTCTGCCTTCTCCGGTGCTGGCCTCGTCCTCGGCCTCTTCGTGGAGGTCCCTGGCAATTCCAAACCTGCCCTGTCTTGGAAGCAAAATGACTATAGCATCCCAGACCTCACACCTTCACCCCTCACCCTTCAGAGGAGCAAGTGTCCTCATGGACTGGTTCCCATGCTTCTCCCAAACCAATCACACAGCCAGGGCAAAAAATACAATTGGTTTAAGCCAATTAGGGCCCACTCCTGGAGCTAGGGGGGAGGGGAGGTCATGTCCATCCAATCACACAACTAAAATGGGAAAACAGGGGATCCCAGACGGACACAGCTGCTGTTTGGAGGGATGGGAGAGCTGGAGGCTAAGGAAGAGGCAACAGGTGTCCCGGCACTGCGTGTGCTCTTTGTTCTCTGCTTCTGCGATTTTTCACCTGCTGGTCCCCTGTCACCCCGCCTCCCAATAACCCTGTGTCACCTTCAAAGCTCTTCTCAGATGCTGCCGACTTCCCGACACCACCCTGTCACTCATTCCCTCTGGGAGTCGCGTCTGCCTGCTCTGATCCCTGCCTGCACTTGGCTCACACTCTCCCTCCTGTCTTCTCACCAGTCCCTGTTGGCAGGCAGTGAGGGGAGGAGGGGACATGCCCCCCAGGGCACGTGCACTGGAGCTGGGTGACGGATGGGTGCTGTCAGGTTGGCTCAGTGGGGCGGGATAACCACCTCACTGAGCTGCAGGCAGGCTTGGGGCTGTCCCCTGCTGTCGCCCCCAGTGAGTGTGGGGACCTGCCTGGTCTGTGGGTTGAGTCTTTGCCCCTGAAGCTGCCCTGGCAGGGCCAGTCTAAATGTGACAGGGTGACAGAGGATGCACATGGAGGAGGTGGCCTAGCTTCAGTGAGCACGGAGGCACTTGGGGGCAGGTCTGTGGGGGCCCAGAGCAGACGCTAAGATGCAGGGTCCCTCCTTCTCCTCAGCGTGGTAAACTTCAGGCCCTTCTGGCAGTGGCCAGGGGTGGGGGAGTTGGTGAGAGAGGAAGGACTTGTAAGGACCTGCTAGTCTCAGGGAGGGGATACTGGAGCTGAGTGTCAGAGGGAGGAGGGAAGGAACTCAGAGGCACTGGGAGGGGCAGATGTGAGAGTGTGCAGTGATGGGCCGGGCCAGGGGCTGGGGAGGGGCCAGAACCATTTCGTTCATTCCCCACCAAGCCTTGCAGCTTCTCTCCACACAGTCACAGTCACATCAACACCTTCCCTTCTGGGCTCCAGTTCTAGAGACAGGGCAGGCTCAGCCTCGGGCGACCACATCTCCTGATCTTCTCTGTTTGACAGGGGACCTGCACCCAGTCCAAGGGCCCTGGTCTGCAGCAGAGCCCAGGGTGGCCAAGGGCTCGTGTGAGTGACAAATGGGGGTTCTCTGTCCCTCCTGAGCCCTGTGAGCACTGCCTGGAGGGAGCTTGTGGACAGGACAAGAGAGAGGCTCCTCCCCAGCCTGGCCCCAGGCCTCCCCACCGACCACCTTCTCAATTACTCACCGAGGGTGTTTAGTGTGTCCAGGCCAACTTCGTTCTACAGTGGACCAAATGGGACCAGATGGCAGGAGACCTGCCCCGGTGACCCCACTCTGATGACCTTACAGAGGTGGAAGAGGGGTGGGGCTGGGAGAACACCCTGTTTGCCCCACTGCCGCTGGGTGGCCTGGCCAGGGTGGGGAGTGCTGCCGCCCTCTAACCCCCTCATTCTGGGTGTCTGGGCCTTGGTTTCCTCACTGGGAAACTTCGTCCTCCGGACAGGGGGTGTCTCAGTCCATTCCCACTGCCGTAACAGAAGTGCCACAGGCCTGGAGGCTTAGGAACAGGCATTTACTGTATTGCTCACAGTTCTGGAGGCCAGGAAGTCCAAGATCGGGGTGCCAGCAGATTGGGTGCCTGCTGAGAGCTGCTTCCAGGCTCGTAGACAGGCCTCTTGTCCCTGTGTCCTTGGTGGTGGGGGGTGAGAGAGCTCCCAGGACCCCTGGGACCAGTTATAGGGGCACTGATCCTGTTCAAGAGGTCTGCTCCCTCAGGACCTAGTCACCTCCCAAAGGCCCCACCTCCGAATACTGTCACCTTGGGGGTTAGGATTTCAACATAGGAATTTGGGGGCGGGGGACACAGACATTCAGTCTATAGCAGAGATAGCAGAGGCATTGAATGGACGCAGTGTGACTCAGTCGTGCGTGGAAAGCCATGGCAGGCAAGATAGGGAACCATTCCTGTCTCTTCTGCTGAACTTGTGAGGTCCTGGGGCCAGGACAGCGTGGTGATGCTCTCAGAGCTAGAGTTCCAGGGAGCAGCAACGGTCCGCTCGGCCTGTTTCCTCCAAGCCCTGGGGCTGCTCCGTGATGCAGATGGTCGTGGGCGCCATTTGCGGATGGGGTGCTCCAGAGCCTGAGGCATCTGTGCGGGACTGTCACTGACTCCAGCCTCCAGCTCCAGGTCAAGGCTCCCGAGCCTTACCCTGGGCGGAGCGGCAGCATAGCCAGAGCCTTAGAACACAGCCTAGAGCCAGGCTGCCAGCTCTGCCACATCCAGTTGTGTGACCTTGGGCGAGGTACTGCCTCTCTCTGAACCTCCGATTGTCACCTGTAAGGTGGGATGAGGATAGTACCTGACTCACGAAGTTGAGAGAACTCAACTTCTGTACAAATGCATCTGGTACAGGAAACAAAGACAGAATCTCTAATCAAGTTAAATGCATGCTTCGCCCGAGGTAAGGCTCGGGAGCCCTGACCCTATGCCCTCGCCATACAAGAAGGAAGATATGCCCACCCGAGGCCGCTGCATGAGGGTTTGCAGCAGCGTGTAGTTCCCAGCGCCTGCACACAGCACCGGCGGGCGGGTGGGGCAGCTGTGGCGTGGTGGGACCCGCTCAGCAGTCACAGGGGCCGGGGCCCGGACCCGGCTTAGGCGACATCATGGCCCTCAGACGCAGGGTGCGAAGTGAAAGAAGCCAGACACAAAAGACTGCACGCTCTGATTTCGTTTCTGGGACATTCTAGGCAAGGCAAAGTGGCGGCCACAGACGGGCCCGCAGAGGCCAGGGCTGGCAGAGGGGCTTCTCGGCACGGGGCCCGAGGGGCTGTGTCTACGGGGACAGAACAGTTCTCCACCTTGACTGTAGTGGTGATAATATTGGCGGAAACTCACCAAACCATAGATGTGAAGGGGGTGAGTTTTACTTTATTTGGCAAAAAAAAAAAAAGGCAATCCTGATTTTTAAAAGGCAGAGCCACCCTGGCCCTGGGGCTCAGTTGGTTGAAGCATCATTCTGTGCACAGAAAAGTGGCTGGTTCGATTCCCAGTCAGGGCATATGTGCAGGTTGCGGGTTTGATCCCTGCTTCGGGAGCTTACAGGAGGCAACCAATAGATGTTTCTCTTTCATCTCTGTCTCATATCAGTGGAAACATGTCCCCAGGTGAGGATTTAAAAAAATAGGCAGAGTCGGAGAGAGTAAATACTGCATGTCAGCTGTTACTAACACTCTTGTCACTGGCACTGCTGTGAGAAGGCTCTGGGTTGGTCACTCACCCCTGGCCCTGCCCTGGCACCTGCCCTCCACACACTTTGCCAGAGGAAGGTCTTCTCGCTCTCGTAGCCCCTGGGTGTGGGCAGACAGGAGGGGCGGCGCAGTTGGGGTGGGGGGCGGCGCACTTGGGCTGGTGCTGGGGGCGCTCGACTGGCTCCCCAGCCCGGCTTCCCTCCTGCTGATCCTGTGAGGCTCTCAGCAGCGTGTTAGCAAGAAAGACGCCAGGAGAAATAAAGTTTGTTACGAATTATTCTACTTAGGGCTAATTGTAGGCACAGAGGACAGGATTATTTACAAGCAGGAGGCAGCAGGGAGGTAGAGGGGCCCAGAGGCATGGGAACCAGATGGAGGGCTGGAGGGAGCTGAGCTGTGTTTGGAGGAGTGCAGCTCTTCTAAAATAAAAGCTGTAGCTAACCTCAGGCCCAGGCTGATGCAAGCATCTTGGCAGACGGAAAGCTGGATGCTAGATGGCGAGTTGGGAGGACAGTGGCCTGTGACACCTGCAGGGAGAGGAGAAACAAGGACGGAAGAGGCAGGTCCAGCAGGTATCTAGTAGGGCAGTCTTCATGGGGGCTGGCCATTTGGGGTGGCCACATAGCAGAGCTGAGGGGAAGCATCCTGCGGGGATGGGCCCAAATGTCCTGCAAGTGGGGTTTGGGAGCCTTCGGCCTCCGGGTTCTCGTGGAACCCTGCCATTCCCCAGGAGCCAGGGACCAGCAGGTCGGGGATGGTGGGCAGGGGGAAGCCTCTGCAGAGCCCTGAGGGCAAGGGTCCTTGGCAAATGGGCAAAAGGGTTTCATTGAGGAGTTGGAGGGGAAAGCCGGACTGTAAGAGCTGATCTGGAACCAGGTAAAGGGCGGAACTGGAACCCAGCAGGCGAGAGAGAGACAGGACCCAGTCTAGAGAGAGGCAGTGTCAAGTGCGGTTTTCTTGTCCTTGATGGAGGAGAGTCAAGACCCTCAACTTGGAGACCCTCGGAGAGACCCTTGGAGACCCTTGGACCATCCCGGCATCTCCGGGATGCCTCAGATCAGGCCCCCGCCGGGTGCTCTCGCTGCTGCCGGGGCCTCTCGGGACAGCTCGAGGGTGAGCCCTGAGCCTACTGCTCTGGCCCACAGTCAGCGTCTGTCTCCCACGGGTGAGAGAGCTCCGGAGAGGGGCCACAGCCCAGGACTTGTCAGGGAGGGCGCGAGGGCAAACAGGCACAGTCCTGGCGACTGGCGCAGAGGGGGCCCGAGGCTGCTGGGGAGCAAACTCACCCAGGAGGAGGTCATGCTGACCTTGCAGCAAGCTGGCCTGTGGCCTGAATGTGCATCTTGGCAGGGGGCGGATGCAGCCGCTCTGCAAATGCTCTGCCTGCCTGGAGCTTCCCCAGGGGCACCCTTCTCCCACCCCACCCCCACCCAGCTGCCCACCCAGCCCGACCCCACTCCACATGTGCTGCTCCGACCACAGCACCCCCACTCTGGTCTGGGGGCAAATGGGGGTCCACCTTGTCCACGTCCTGCCGAAGTCGGGCTCTGGCCAATTGTCCACACACAGCAGCTGGGAGGCCCACTGCCCCCCAGCACCCCCTCTGGGGCAGGGCTTCAGGAGAGGGTCAGGGCTGGTTCGGGCAAGACAGCTAGTATGTGTGGGCCGAACACTGACCTGTGAGCCCTCCTCCAGGGCCACTTTTGGGTGGGGACCCCCACCAGGAAACGGGGCTGAGGTGGGAGGCCCTCAGCAATTTCAGCTTCCCTCAATTCTTTAAGACCTGCAAGTTTCTCACTGACATACTTCAAGTTCGTTTTAAGGGGAGCAAGCGCAGAGATAATGGATAATGAACCCTCAGTTAATGCCCTGGGTTTACTGCGTGTGATTTACACCCGCTGATAGCGTCGCTCACTCCCAATTACCCATTTAGCTGCAGCGGTAACAGCAGTTCAGTCAGACCGATACCAACTTTTGCATATTCCAGCCCCATAGTAATAACTACCCACACAGAGACTCCCTGTGCCCAGTGTATTTTTTATTAAGATTTAAATATTCATGCAATTATTAGTGATTTATTAAAAGCTAATGACTCCTTCAAGAGGCTCTAAATGTCTGCCCAAAGAGACCCTGATGCTCCCTTCCCTCTTTGTCCCCATCTCTCCTTACCATCCCCCCGCCAGATCAGGTGGGCTGCTTTTCCGTAGCCCATGACAGCAAAGCATCACCCACGTTTCCATGGCGATGGCCAGCAGATGCGGCAGAGGCCAAGGGTGAAGGTCAGGTCCAGGGAGGGTCTGGGCTTCATGAGGGTGCTCCTACTCCCTCCCCACCAGACCTGGGGGAAATGGGGACAAGGAGGCTCCGCCATGTCTCAACCAAGCAGCAGCCCCCACAGGGCAGTCTCCTCCGAGCTGGTCTCCAGGAGTGTCCCCTCCCTCCCTCGTGCTGCCATTAATGTTGCCCCAGCACCCTCCCCTCACCCACCCCTCCCACCCTCATGCCTTTTTTAAGTATATTTTTAAGTTTTTATCCCCTCCCCCACATCCCCTCATGCCTTTCTGAGCCTGCCCGTCCCTTTAGGGGCCCTCGGGGGGTGGGGGGCGCCAGCGTCTCTCTCCTCTGCCGCCCTCTCCCTCCTTGTGTTCATTTTGAAACCTCCCACCCCGATGGCATCAAGGTACAAGAGGGTGTGCAGGGATCTGAGGCTCTGGGATTCAAGGCCCAGAGAGGGCAGCGGCTGGCCTTGGGCTGCACAGCAAGGCCAAGGCTGCCTCCCTTTCCTCTGTGTCCCCTCTCGTGCCTCCTGCCCCCAGCCCCCGCTTCCTCCGGCCCCCTCTCCTCTACCACAAGACCTCAGAGCCCATTAAGGGGGCAGGAAAGATAATGAACAAGCCAAGAAAACATGAAATCAATATCAGGAGAAAAACTATGGCTGCCATTAAGTGAAATAAACAAGGTAGTAATTATTTGGACAGTAAGTAATTAAAATGGGGTGAGGGCTCATTACTGTCTTGCAGGGATGTTTTGGGTGCAGCCAAACACCCTCTTCCCAGCTGGAAGGCCGAAGCCAGGCCTAGGCTCCTGCATTTTGGGGGTATCCCTGTGGAGTGCCTCCACCACCACGCACACCTGCCTGCCTGAGTCCCCAGCTCTGGCAGTGTCCCCCTGGTCAGGGCCTCAGGCCCCACGCACAGGCAGGCAAAGCGAGCCAGGCCTCGGTCTGTCTCCCTCTCCTGACGCCGCACTTTGTCCAAGAGGGACGCCCCAGGTCCCGGCCGAGGGTATAACGTGTGCTGAGGACTAAATGCCGACCCCCTGGGGTGATGGACAGCGGGCCCCTCCACCCTCTGCCAGGTGCCAGGGGGCTTCCTCCAGCAGGTTGTGACGAGGCGGGTCCCGGGAGAGGAATGGATGGCTGGGTGCTGGCAAGGACGGGAAGGGTGGGGGAGGGTGGGAGACCAGAGCTTCGTCCTGCTGTGCATGACCCCACTCCTCAGGCCTGTGAAGTCAGAGGAGACCTTGGACATTGTCCAGTCTGGCTTTGGCCTGCCAGCTTGTTTGGCCCACAGTGTCTAAATGTTTAAATTAGTTGTCAACATTTTAAACAAGAAGTTTCTCATAAAAATGGATTTCCAGCTTCTCCTGAAAGGAAAAAATCTGGCACCTCTTGGCTGGCCGGCCTCGGGTGGCAGCAAATGGCCTGGCTGAGCTGACCCCTTGGACGGCCATTCTACTCTCCACTTTTCTCGGCCCCCAATTCTCGGCCCCCCAAGGGCGCCTGAATTGGCCTGAGGCCCAGAGAGGACAAGGGCTTGCCCACAGCCGCACAGCCCGGCAGAGGCAGAGTGCACAGAGACTAGAGACCCAGTCTCCTGATCCCCTCAGTGAGTGCATACCGTGGGCCAGTTGCTGACGGGGACAAACCGGACACAGTGCCCACCTCTGGAGCTTGCAGAGAACGGGGTGGACACCAACTCAACTGCAGTCACTGACCCCCAGCTTACTGGTCACTGAGTCGGACACCGCAGAGCAGAGAGGGCTCGGGCCTGCCGCACGCACCTGACGGTGCCCAGTCTGCTGGAGGAGGCAGCCCCCGCCCGCCCCACCCCACAGAACCAGCCCACGCCAGGCAGACAGCGGTCTCGCAGCCACAGCCAGGGCAGCAAGCTGTGTGAAGAGGGACTGGGAGGGTGTCTGGGGGAGGCGACACCTTGCATTACAAATTAACAGGTGGGGGCACTGGGAGTGAGTGGGGTTCCCTACAGGTGCCCAGTGAGCAGGGAGTGGGGGATGAGAGGCTGCGCCGAGCTGGCTGGCAGGTGTGGGCCAGTGCCCAGAGTGAGGCTGCTGTGTCGGGTGTGGGGTGTGGGGAGCTGACCTTCACCCTGTAGTCAGTGAATCCCTTGCAGGGGTTTGAAGCATGGGATCAGATTTTCTTTCTAGAAATAGCTCTGTGGCAGCATAGCTGACAATGGCACTGAAGCCAGCAAGTGGTCACAGGAAGGCCCACTGGGGGGCGTGCTGAGTGAGTTGAGCAGCCATGAAGTGAGAGGATGGAGTGGGTAGGGAGGCTTGGGGGTACTCAGGGGCTGCAGTAGGGGACGTCCCAGGGAGCACGGAGGTCGGTGAGATGCACCCTGAGGCAGCACGGGGTGTGGCCCTGCTGACAGCACCAACCCTGGTGCAAGTGATGGCAGGTGGGAGGTCCTTGGGGACATCCAGAGACCAGAAAAGCATTGGGATGGAGTTCAGCAGAGCAGAGCTGAGGGCCCCAGGTGGGGAGCCATGTGCAGGAAGCTGGCTTGGTGGGGGGCAGGGGGTGCAGAGGCAAGGTCCCCGGGAGAGGGAAGGGCACAGCCAGGCAGCGGCAGTGGCAAGGAGTGGGGGGAGGCTGGGGTGTGTGCCTGCCGCTGCCGCCGCCAGCAGAGGCTGGATCCGTGACCGGCTTTCCCTGCAGGCCCCTGTAAGAGGAGGAGCCAGGTGGGCTGGCTGCTGAGAATGGGTCCCAGGGTGACCAGTGACCAGTGGCTGCAGGGTCGCTGTCCTGGGCAGCAGCCATCCCAGCCAGATTCAGCCTGGAGGACAGCGGGCAGTGGCGGTGTGCATGGCGTGTACATGGGGGCATGGTGCACGTACCCAGCCCTGGGGAGGTGATTCTGGCATGCCATATGCCCAGGGCTTGTCAGGTGGGGCTGTGGCCACTGGACACCCCATGGGGTGGGGACTGGAGCCCACCTTGGTCACCGTTGTTTGGCCTGGGCCTTGCACAGCCCCTGGCATGTTGTGTCCATCACACACACTTGGGCTGACCGCCTGTGTCCTGGTCAGGAGCATGGGGGCCCTGTAGCCAGCCTGCCTGGGTGGGAATCCATCCCTTTCTACTGATTCCACCCCTCTGTGCCTCGGTTTCATTGCCTGCAAGTTGGAGATTTAAAATAGTTCTTTGGCTCCTAGAATAGTCGTGAGAGTTAAGTGAGAAAATCCTTGTGGATTCCGTTGTGGTGGTGCGACTGTGTGTGCACGTGCTGGCCAGGGGTGTGGGCAGAGCCTCCCAGAGGCAGGTCGCCATGTGGCCTCCCTGCTGTCTGGGCTCCATCGGGCTGCTGCTGTCCTGACCTGTGGGTGCTGGGTGGAGCCAGGCTGGTGGGGAGCAGGGCAGCTGCTCCTGGGCCACCCCCACCCCTGCCTCTGCTCTGGCCAGGCTCCCATTAAACCACTGAGATATGAAATGCCGCCATATCTGGGACAGGGTCTTTAATTAAATTAATTGCCAGCAACATTGTAAAAATGCTGATGGGTCATAAACGGCAAGTTGGCAGTGCCATTCATCATCCCCTTGGACTCGCTGGGGCTGGGGCAGGGGCAGCGTGCTGGGCTGAAGCCGCCAGGAGGTCTGCACCCACCAGGGCCTCGGGTGGGAGGGCTGGCCTCGGAGGAGGGGATGGCAGGTGGGGTGGGGAGCACCTCGTCTTCAGGGTGCGTGTGTGGGACAGTCACCCATCCTTACTTAGGTTGTATTTTGACCTGGGGAAGGACACGAATGGAAATGAGGGAAGATGCCTGGGGGCCTGGTGGGATGGGGGGCATCCTCCAGCTTCCTGGCCAGTCAGAATCACCTTCGATCCATGCACAATCTGCGGATCTGGCCTGGCCTGGCCACTGATTGCTGTGTGACCTTGAGCAAGTCCTTCCCATCTCGGAGCAGTCTTCTCATTAGAAAGACAGGAAGGCCACCCTCCTGCAGGGAGCTGTGCCCGGGGTCCTTTTATGTCTTTCAGCTCGGGCTGCCACAGACCCTGGTGGGCTCAGAGCCTGGGTGCCCACCTCGCCCCTCGCAGTGGTGAGGGGGCGGGGCCAGTCCCCCCCAACCCTGGCTACCGCTGCGAGGTGAATGGTGGAGGAGGCCGGTCGCGCACAGCACCGGCACGCATGCGCACATGCACCCAGCCCAGAAACACGCCCCCAGCAGCGCACTGCACCAGTAGAAGATTCCAAAGCAGGAGAAAGCCTTCCTTCCCAGTTCTCGCTGGGCTCTGCGACCACATAATTACCCTGGATTCCATTCTATTTAATTGCAGCTTATTAAATCCTAACCAGCCAATTATCAGCCACAATTATAGCTTAATTCGGGGACACAATAGCTATTTTATCGTTTGTTAATCAAATGCTTATTTAGGCCTCAGCTTTATTAACTATTTCTCTGGTCTGAAGTAAGGCCCCCGGGCAGGCAGGTGCCCCGGGAGGCGTCCCCGGGACAGTCCCTCATCACAGCACACACTCCCGGGCATTGCATCCCGGGGGTTTCAAAGTCCCCTTCACTGCAGGCATGGGACTCTGAGCGAGGCAGAGGCGCGGCACCGGAGTGGGCACTGGTGTGGGCACTGGCGTGGGCTCCACTCACAGTGGGGAGGCCGTGGGTTCCTCCGAGCTTCCAGTGCGTTTACGAAGCGCCTGATGTGGGCCAGGCCCTGGGCCGGGTTCTGGCACTGCAGCAGTGAGGACGGCAAGCGTGGTCCCTGTCATGGTGACCTATTTCAGGGGATGGGACACAGACAGTAAGGAGATGAGGTGAGACGGTGGTGAGTGCTCTGAGGAAAATGGACTGAAGAGGTGGGGACACAGCAGTCAGGGAGGGCCTCTGGGAGGGGGCAGCATGAGAGCCGAGACCTGGGGTTGGAGGGAGCACCCACAAGAGAGCAGAGGGAGGTGGGAAGAGCATGTGCAAAGGCCCAGTGCTGGGCTCAGCTTGGAAGGTTTGAGAAACAGGGTTGGGCAGTACAGGGAGTGAGCAGGGGTGGTGTGGTGGGAAGGCCAGACGCTGGTCTGGGAAACCCCAGACCCCTGCCCACACTTTGCCCTCCTTGCCCTGGGAGGCAGGGAGAGCCCCCACTGCCCTCTGTGGCTGTGCGACCCCAGGCAAGTCCTGAGCCTCACGGTCATCATGCACAGCTGCCTGCTCCGTGGTAGCTGGGGGTGGACACCGACCGGATGCAAGTCTCCTGAGCTGGTGAGGTGGTGCCTCCTCCATGCCCCCCACCCCCACCTCCTTTGTCCCTTGCCATTTAGCATGCGCACATCCTCCTCGTGGTGCTCGTCTATCCCTGTGACAGGGCAGGGCCCCAGAGCCCTCTGGCAAAGAGGGTGACTTTCCTCTGATGGGGAGGTGGTGGCTGCTGCTGACACTTTCACACACACATTACCATGGAAACCAGAGTGCCGCACACCCGCGTGTGTGAGCACGGGTCAGGAGAGCAGCCCTCCCTTCATACGCACACCCGGTCACCTTCACCCCTGCACGCTCCTCAGCAGCAGAGTCTGCAGTCACCCCTCCCTTGTTCACTGAACACCCCCCACCCTGGGCAAAAGAGCCTGCACTCGGACCTGCCCCTGCCTGCCCTCCAGGAAGTCCTTGCTGTTGGCACTGACGGCCAGAGAGAGAGAGGACTGAGAAACAGACCCAAGGGCGAGGAAGGGTGGGTGCCACGAGACCCGGGGCAGGGCACCCCATCCTGGTGCAGGGTGAGCCCCACACGAGGAAACAAGGCTTGAGAAACAGGCGTCTCGCTCAGGTGCAGGAGCGGGCTGTGAGTGTCAGGAAGCTGCCGGTGGCCAGTGCGGGGGTTTTACGTGCTGTGCCAGGTATTTTATGATCTGTAGTCTTGGGGCCTCCCCACAGCTGTCTGTCTGTCTGTCTGCCTGCCTGTCTGGCTGACAGCAAGTGCCGATCCCGCCTCTGCCCCGCAGAGCCCCTGAGGGAAGCTCCTCCATCATAGACTGTCCTGAGTTTAAGAAACAACTCAGGAAACCAGCTCGGGCCACTGGGGTACAGGAGACACAGCTCCCCACCCTCGTGCTTCTGCTGGCGTCCCCGATCGCTCCCACCACTGGGAGCACCATCTGCCTCCCCTGGGTCCCGCACAGGTTTCTGATTGATTGATCAATTGGAATCTGAATGTGTGTCCTCCATCTCTGACCCTCCTTTCTGGGCCTGGTCCCCAGTGAGGGAATGCTGTCCAACATTCATCCAACAAACGTGCTGGGCCCTCCCTGTGTGGGACCCTGGCCAGGGTGCACAAAAGGTGGGCAATGTCACCACTCAGCCCCTGCTCTTAGGTGCTGACAGAGTTGTAAACAGTGACAAATAGGAGTGATGCAAGTTTGCCCAGGGGCTGTGAGAGCTCAGGGGACTGTGGCCAGCCGCTCTGTCTGGGGTCAGGGAAGCTTCTGGGGAGGGGGTGTTAGAGCAGGACTTGAAGGGGAGAAGAAGTGGGCCAGGCCAGGAACAGATGGCCAGGTGAATCCATGCGATGCAAGGTCTCTCTGCAGCCGGCTGCGGCCAGAGAGGGGTCCAGGCTCAGTGGGAGCCCAGGCCCAAGGCCACGGCCCCTCTCTTCCCTGGTGGCCTCTGCACGTCAGGCCCGGCCAGCCCTCCCCTTCTACCAGGCCTCCCTGGGACCCACAGCACTAGCCCTGCAGAAGGAGGTTCTCTCTTCCAGCAGCCCAGCCCAAATCCCAGAACCCCACCTGCTGGGACGGAGTGACCTGCTCTGGGAGCCAGTCAGTGTTGGGTGGTCACCTCTGGAGCCAGAGACAGAGTCAGCCCGCCTGCACTGAGTGACCGGATGACCTGGACGGCGTGGGGGTGGGCACTTCTGCTGAAAGTCCAGTGCTGTTAACTGAAGGGGGCGGAGCTGGGACCAGAATGAACGCAGCCCTTAAGGACTGCAGACAGTGGAGAGGCCTCCCCAGAGGGCATGTGGCGTGCGCTCCAGGCGAGGCCAGGTGGCAGGTCAGGCTCCGGGTCAGCAGGGCCTCCAACCCCAGGGGAAGGGCGAGGTGCATGGGCCCTGGGCTCGGGTACTCTGCTCCACCTGCCTGGGCCTGTGGAGCACAACACCCGGGCCCCAAGTGCACCTACCAAATGCATGTCTGCAGGCAAGGCTGGCTGGGAGCCCAGGCCCCCGGAATGGGGGTTCAGTGCTGCAGGAGGGGGGTGTTGGCAGTTGGACTGATGTAGGACAGAGGCTGCTGGGCCCCAGCCCCCTCCTCCAACCCATTGCAGAACATTCTCAGGGAAGTAGAATAAGCAGGGGCTTGCCACCCCACCCCCTTGCTTGTCCCTGAGGTGGGGGACTTGGAGGATGAAAGGTGCCCCCTGCCCCCAGCCGGCCTGCCCCTCTCGCTCCCAGGGACTGAGTCCCTCGCAGCAAACATGAGCTGGCTAATAGCTTGATTAATCACACCTCATATTTTCGTGGTGCCTTTAAAAATAAAACATTTGAAAGCACTTTCACACCCACCCTGGGCCTCCGAGTTGCAAGGGAGGTCTTATCATCCCAACTGCAGGCGAGAAGCGGGGACTCAGCATCGGAGCAGCAGCACGGTGGGTGGGTGGGCAGCCTGCGGTGCAGATCCCTCTCCTGGCCCGCCCGCAGCTCTGTTCTGGGCTGTTCTGCACCCCCTCGGGGCTCCCTGCAGAGTAAAAGGGCCACTAGTGGGCAGACCTTCTGAAATTCAAGGGAGAAGAAAGGGTGGTCGTTCAGTCACTCAGCAAACACTCCATCAGTATCCAGGTCAAGCCGAGCTTCCTTCCCCAAGCAGGGGCAAAGGCAAACAAATCCACCCTGGTCCTGAATGTGGTGTGCACCCTGGAGGGAAGTTCAGAGGACAGGTAGGCACTCGGGCAGGTAACAAAGAGTATAGATTCAGGACGGTCACCTGGAGGAGGTGACACATTTGCTGAAAGTGGAAGGCTGGGTGGACATTCCACATGAGGTAGGCCCACCATGGTCCACCCCGCTGGCCTCTCATCCCCCCATAGCCACAGCCTCCCTTCACACATGGGCACACACTCAGACTGGTCTTCCCAGGGCCAGCGGTGGGCCACAGCTGGGATCGTGCCTGCCACCCTGAATGGAGCTGCCAGAGCAGAGGCGCCAGTGCCTACTGAGACAGGTGGGGGCCAGCAGACCAGCCCCAGGGCTCACTGAAAGTAGGGTTCCCACTGCAGGGGCTGAGCCGTCTGCAAAGTCCCAGTGACCAAGAGCCCGTCAGGATGGCTAAGTGAGCAAGGGAGATCTCCTGAATCCCAGGGCCCAGCTGGCCCTGTTCTGTGACGGTGGAAAAACTTGGGGGGGGGGGGGCGGAGCCTCTGGACAACTGGGGGATGGGGTTTGGGAGGTGGCAGGGCCATGTAGTCAGTGGGTCCTGCCCCCTGCAGCCCTGGGGTGTCTACCAGGGACAGCATTTCTTCCATGTTGTCACCTCAGCAGCCCCCAAAAAAGTGGGGACAGGCACCCCAATCCAAGTCCCCAGTCACCGACATGAGACTAGGGAGCCTTGGACTGGGTGGCAGGGACCAGGGGTGGACAGGCTGGTGGTGGGGATGGAGGCCGAAGCCCCTCACTTGCCCCTCCTGTGGTAGGAACTGCAGCACAGTGAGGGCTGGCCCCGAATGCAGGGAGGGCTGAGTGGCCCCAGGACGTTGGGGGGGTGACGTGGGGGCCCCCTCTTCCCAGAGGTAGTGGCCATGGAGTTGGGCCCGGAGGAGAAGGTGGGAGAGCGCTGGCAGAGGCGAAGGGAAGGGGTTTCAGACAGAGAGCAGACCATGAGCAGAGAGTGCGCAGGGCAGGGGGGAGTGGGCAGTGGGCGTCTGCACGGGAAGGCAAGACAGTTGACTGGGCCGGAGCAGGGGGTTGGTTCAGTGATACCAGCCAGAGGCACTTGGCATCATCCCGAAATGCCTGTGGAAGCCAGTCAATCAACAGAAATAGAAGAAGCAACCCAGGCAGGGCAATAGGGAAGGGTGGGGACTGCGGTGAACTATCCAGCCTGCCCTGTTGAAAAGATCGTCGATCATTTCACAGTGAGCATACACTGCCTTGTATTATCTTTAATAGGCAAGTACAGGATTCCCCTCAAAAAGTACTCCCTCTGGTAGCCCGAAGTGTGGAGGGGAGAGGCCTCATTGGGACAATGAGGTATCAGTCAGGCTAACAGTGCTGACCGCCGGGCAGAGGTCACGAGTGGGCTCAGGGCCCAGAGGGAGGTAAGGCAGTCCTGGCTGCCCAGGCAGCTTCTGTAGCCCCAGGAGGACACCAGGGGGCTGGGATTGGCCCACGCCCGGCCTTGGAGTGCCCTTGCTGCAGAGCATTGCAGTCACCCAGAGGGTCCCCCTCAGGTTCCACCCAACAAGTGCGGCCCCAGGGTAAGGAGGGGAGGCTACACCAGCGTGGTCTGACAGAGGCCCCAGAGAAGTGAGCTATGTCACTTATTGGTCACAGTACATTTATTTTTCATTAGCAGTTAAATGCAGACACGAGGGATGGTGCTGGGTTCAGTGGGCAGCCACCGTGAGTGGCGCTGTGATGGACGGAGGGGCCAGAGAGCCACTCGCCCCTCCCCGCCTGTACCCCCAGCCAGGACCCCTGCCCACCAGCCCCAGCCAGCAGGCAGGTGCAGGCCACCCTGAGTCTCCACACGGGGCAGTCACAGGCAGGATGGCATTGCCACTGTGAGCTCCCACACCCTTCCCAAGCCTGCGGCCCCTGCCCCCAAGCCCCCGCAGGCCCCACTCAGGGGTCTGCCTTGGCCCGGAGTCTGCTGAGCTGCTGTGGCTTCCCCGAGAAATGTCTCAAGAGGCCACTTCCAGCTTCCCACTGCAGGTCCACACTCGGGAGCTTGTCTATTCTCTGGACCTTGCAGCCTGAGCCTTCAGCCTGAACCTACCGCCTGGGTCAGGGGCGCACGAGCAGCTGCTGAGTGATGGTGAAGAGCAAGTGGAGGGCACAAGTCTGCCCCGGACGCTTTCTGAGTCCAGGGCCGGAGCCGGGGTGTCCAGGGTGACTGCCCTCAGGCCTCAGAATCCCCATTAGTAAGATACCTAAATGGCTTCTCCCCTCTGCCTGCATCCCCACTGCCCCCATCTTGCGGGCAAGGCACCGTCAGCTCTGTGCCTCGGTTCTCCTCATCAGCCCACACCCCCAAAGAGACGCTGTGGGGGCTCCTGAGCTGAGGAAGATGCGGCCCTTTGCCATCATCACACAAGAGCCCTGGGCATTGACAGCGGCTGGTGCTCCCCAGCCCTCACTGACGCCTGGTTCCGCGCCAGCCTCTCAGCAGCCCTCGGAACTGGGTGCTCTCTCCCCATTCCTCGGAGGAGCAAAGTGGCTGTGGGGTCGGGGGGCTTTCCTGAAGTTGCACCAGGCTTCTCAGCCTCACAGTGGGCTTTCCCAGCCCACCTGCCTGGCCCAGGACACCCACACGACCCCACACAGGTCCCATCCCCAAAACTATAGTCTTGGGGTGAAGGGGGCCAATTCCCACCTTAGAAAGGTGGCAGGGGAGGGCTGTGTGGATGCCTCCGAGGGTGGGCACAAGCCCTCCGGGAGTTAGGGCTGCCTGTGGGAAGGGTGTGGAGCCGGGGACTGACCTGGTGAGGCACCTCCAGATCCCCCCAGGGCAAACGGCACCTCGGCCCAGGTCACCACTAGCAGGGGACACAAGTGGCCTCTGAAACCTTTTTCCCGTCTTGGCGTAGAGGCCACTGTGGACAGAGTGGGTGCTCGTGGGGACATCCCTGCAGCTCTGAGGGAGGCCGGGCCATCCAGGACCTGTCTGGTGGGCAGCTGGGTGAAGGGACTGAGGGTGCCCCCTCCTCCCACCACCCCCTTCACCCCACTCCAGCCCTGCCCTCAGGGGCCCTGCTGGTCCAGCAGCCTGTCAGACTTCGGGGCTTTACCTCCACCAAAGCCTCAGAGCCAATTACCTGTGTAATTAGCAACAAATGACTTGTGGGATGCTTGTGGTTTTTGGTTAAAATTAGAAGGAAGCCCATATTCAGGTCTCCTTGAAGGGTGGGATGTGGCCCAGGTCCCTCAGGCTCCCAGACACCGTCCTGGCTCCCATCCTGTGCCAGCCCAGGCCACCGGCCCTCCCTGGGGCCTCTCCTCTAAGCTCTTCCCACTCCCCGCGTTCATTCACTTGGTATTTTCTGAGCACCTACTGTGTGAGGGGCCAGGAATGGGGATCAACCCAGAAGCTGCCCGGAGGCAGCTGGCACAGAGGAAGGGACTGATGCCCCTGCTGGGGTCCTCTTTCCCCACCCCCAGCTTTCTCCCGAATATCGTTGCCTCACCCGATCCCCGAACTCCTACCAGGGCCTTGACAAGCCTGACTACTGCATCGCCCCACAGTCTTCAGAAGTGGGGGGCTGCTCTTCCCCTACTTTACATAGGGGGACTCTGAGGTGGCGGCAGGACACTTAGCAGCCCAGCCTCACTCCTCCCTCGGTCCCCGGTGGGCTCCCTTTGGCCCAGCCCCGCCCTTGAATGGCAGGGAGTCCCCAGAGGGCCCCCCAGCCCAGCAGAGTCCTGGGTCACCCCCGCCCCCCACTCTGCCCTGCTGCAGGTGCCCAGCAGAGTGCCACAGCGGCCAACCCGGTGCCCGGCGCCAGCCCGGACCTGTTCCCCCACTTCCTGGTGGAGCCCGAGGACGTGTACATCGTCAAGAACAAGCCTGTGCTGCTGGTGTGCAAGGCCAGGCCCGCCACGCAGATCTTCTTCAAGTGCAACGGCGAGTGGGTGCGCCAGGCAGACCACGCGATCGAGCACAGCACGGACGGGGGCAGCGGTGAGGCCGGCTGCGTGGCATGCGGGCCGCAGGAAGTGGGGCTCAGCCAGGGGCCTGCAGGCCACTGCCGCCGAGGGCGGTGTGGGGTCAGGGTGTTGCCAGCTCTGTCTCCACCACCCAGATTCCCAGGAGAAGCTGGACTCCACCGAGGTCTTCTGTGCATCCCCCAAGACCTGTCCCAGAAGCACCCCACCAGCCCGCACAGCTTGATGGGGGAGAGGAGGGAAGGCCCCCAGAACACCTGGGGGCCCTGGGCGGAGGAGTGGGTCCCCACTGCCGTGTCAGCCCAGGCGGCTGTGCCCACAGAGAAAAGGGGTTCAGAGGGAGTGGGCCCCAGATGACGGAAGGGCTCACGGACCCCACACTCTGTGATTACTTTGTTTTTGTGTCCACTCATTTATTCACCCTTCCCACACTCCCTGAGCACTCGCTCCGTGCTGCGGACACAGCCCCCACGGAGAGGTGGGCAGCTCAGCAACCTGGGAGCGAGGGCTGGGGACTGTGGCAGCCAGAGGAGAGCAGGCCTGCGGCTGCCTGGGGAGGTGACATGGAAACGGAGTGGGGCAAGCACCTGGTCAGGGAGAGAAGAGGGGCGGGGTGTCCCAGGCTGAGAACAGAGTCCTCCCACTGCTGTGTCAGGTCCCCCAGGGAAAGGACAGGTGAGGAGGAGGAAGCCACAGAAGAGAGACCCACCTTTCTGCAGCCTTGAGGGTCTGTCCCGGAACCTCTAGAAGGCCCCAGGCCGCCCCCCCCCCGGGGCTCCCCGCCTCCCCTTCCTTGTCTCCTGCTGTCCGGAGGTGGGGGATCCCTGGCTCTGCTGAGGCCCTGGCCCAGCCCGCACACCAGGGCCCCGGCTGGGCTCTGTTGGCCTTGCTCCCTTCCAGCTCAACAGCGTGCAGAGCTCACGGGGACATGTCCCACCCCTACAACCAGGACCCTCCTGCCCGGAGCACCTCACCTTAGGGTCTGAGTTTTCATTGATCTTGATTTCTCAAACCAAAGCCACCGAGTGCTTTGGAGCTCGAAGACAGGCTTCCCTTACTTACCCGCAAATAGGTCTCATCCACGGCACCATGCAGACACGCAGACACATAGCCCCCGACCCAGAGATGGCCTGTGGTCAGGCAGATGTGGTGGCGATCAGAGGTCAGCTCGCATGGGTGGGGCTGCAGGGGTGGCTGAACGGCACCCCATCCCCCCTCACTTGCCCCCATTCCCTAACCAGGAGACCAGGGGTTAGGGACCCAAACCTACGGTACTGGAAAAGCGTGAAATCTGCAAAGTCAAGCACTGGAGTCCAGCCTGGGGGTGTCATTTACTGTGTCCCACAAACTAATTGGTCATTAGATACAGGTTGGCAAGAAGGGAGAGCCTGAGCCCCCACCCCACCAATCCTCTAGCCCCCAAAGCACTCAGCAGCCCCTTGGGCCTTCCCACATGACCCCACTCCCACCCCACCACTCCTGGGCCTGCAGGGACCCCTCCCCGACCTGGCATCTGCTCACAGTACCAGACACAGCTGTGCCCTCAAATCCTCCCAGGGCTCAGGCTGCTCAGTGACCCACAGGGAAGCAGACACAGCCCCACACCTCCTGGACCGGTCACGCAGGGTCTGAGTCTTCCCTGGGTCTGCCCGCCGCTGGAGCTCCTGGGGCTCCAAGGTGCAGCCTGGAGGCGATACACACTGGACATACTTGGCCGTCATTCCTGGCAGCAGGAAGGAGGCGAGGAGGTGGCAGGACAAGGCAGCACAGGAGTGGGAGGAGTGGGGAGAAAGAAATAGGCACACTTAAATTTAGCCCAGCTCCCCCGGCTGACTTGCTGGGCAGTGCGTGAGCTCCCCCACCCCCGACGGGGATGGATTGGCCCATCCTAGACAGTCCGAGACTTGTCGTCCAGGGAGGAAGACTTCCCAGCTCAGAAGGTTCTGGAGGCCTGCGTCTCTGGGTGCATGCATGTGGCTTGCCCTCAGATGCCTCAAGATTCAGTGTGTTTGACAGGTGGCCGGTGCCCAGGGCCCCTCCTGTACACAGGCCCGGGGAGGGTCCCTCAGTTCTCAGCCCTCCCCCCACCCCCAGAGAACCCCAGGTAACTACCTTGTCCAGAGGCACCACCCGCCTCCCAGTCTCCTGTGAGAACTAGCCATGGGCAGTGCAAGAAAGCGTGGGAGCCAGGGTGCGGGGAGGCGGAGGAGGGCCGTGGGCAGGGGTCAGGGAAGACGTGGTGGGAGAAATTAAGAGAGAAGCCAGCCTCCCTGCTCAGCTGGGCTGCTGCTCCTCCTGCAACACAGCCCTAATTGAATCTCTCTGCTAACAATGGAAACACGTTGCTTCAGGCCTCTCTCCCTCTTTCTGATAAGCCAATGACCCGAGGGAAATTGGGGTCAGAAGGAGGAGAAATTGGAAACAAACAGTCTTTTCTCACTCTCGGGACACTGGTTTTGGCCAGGAGGCTGGAGGAAAGGGCTGCTGTCCTCGTCTGGGTCCTGGGAAGGTCTGGGCCCCCCTGGTGCCCCCGCCCCTGGGTCCCAGTGTGTTCTAGGGCAGGGGCCTGAGCCCGTGCTGGAGAGGGGTCCCCTGCCCAGGTGGCACAGAGTGGGTCCCAATACCCGTCACAGCCTGGGCCTCCCCATGGGGACCCCAGGGCACCCTGAGCATACTCCACAGCAGAGGGACCTCTGGCAGGCCCCTGCTCCTGTGAGCCTCCACCCCCTCATCCAGGAGGGAGGGAGTGTGTGGTCCAGGGACGGGTCAGCGGACATAACAAGCCAGCATGTGGGAATTGCTTGCTAAGCCCAGGGGTCTATTATCACACTAGGCAATGGTGTAATTATATTGTTAATAGCCGCTATTACATTATCACTGTCAGGAGCCACCTGCTAACCCCCAGGGAGCTGAGCCAGATCCTTCCTCACCCTTTTATACCCTTTTATACCCACAAAGCCCTCAGGACTGGCCAGTCTGCTCCACCGGCTCTCCCTAGGGTCCGGGAGGCCAGCCCCTGCTGCCCGAAGCCCTGCTAGGGACGTTTCAGTAAGCGACTGCAGGGAGACAGGCCCCTGGGTAATGAAGTGTGAAGAGTGGAAGTGCTCAGAATCTACTCCTGGCCATCAGGGGAAATAAACTGGGCTCCCCGTGGGTCCCCCAGAGCTCCCTGCAGGCTGGGAACCACCCCAGTGCCCGTTCTCTGGACTGGAGTGGGAGGCTTGGCTCAGCCGGGCCCTAGCTGCACCCCCTCCCCCCAGGCCTGCCCACCATGGAGGTCCGCATCAATGTCTCGAGGCAGCAGGTGGAGAAGGTGTTTGGGCTGGAGGAGTACTGGTGCCAGTGCGTGGCCTGGAGCTCCTCGGGCACCACCAAGAGCCAGAAGGCCTACATCCGCATCGCCTGTGAGTACAGGCCCGCCCTCAGGGTGTGGCCCCAGGGTGGCATGGGGGAGGGACCCTGTCAGAAAGCCTCAGGTCCTGCCTCGATGGTGGGAGTGTCTGTGGGCACTGCCCAGCCGCCCCCATGACCCCCGGGCACTTGGCACATCCTCCCGCCATGGGCCATGGCCCCTGCGGGGCAGGAGGGCAGAGCTGGCCAAGCTGGCCGGCGTGAGGTGCTCAGGCCACAGGACACTCTTGTTCTTTCAGATTTGCGCAAGAATTTTGAGCAGGAGCCACTGGCCAAGGAGGTGTCCCTGGAGCAAGGCATCGTGCTGCCCTGCCGCCCACCGGAGGGCATCCCCCCCGCAGAGGTAAGAGGGCTCCTAGGCTCCGCCCGCCCACTCAGCCCCCCAGGCCATCCCCCCCAGGGCCACTGTCACCTGGGCAGGGCCAGCAGGGCAGCCGTGCAGGGTGTGGCTCCCTCCCCCAGGTGGAATGGCTGCGGAATGAGGACCTGGTAGACCCGGCCCTGGACCCCAACGTGTATGTCACTCGGGAGCACAGCCTGGTGGTGCGGCAGGCCCGCCTGGCCGACACGGCTAACTACACCTGCGTGGCCAAGAACATCGTGGCTCGCCGCCGCAGCGCCTCCGCGGCTGTCGTCGTCTACGGTGGGCCCCGGCTCGGCGGGGGGCGGGGAGGGCAGCTGGCACGGAAGGGGTCCTCAGGGCAGCACTGCAGCCTGTGCTCGAGGGAGCCGGGGTAAGGTGGGCCCCACTGTGGCTGTCCGGGAGCCACAGGGTGTGTCTGGGCGAAGGTGTGGGGTGGGTTGGTGGTCACTTGTAGCCACAGCATCTCTTGGCTTCTCTGTGGGCAGGGGTGTTGTGCAGAAGGAGGTGAGGGCTCAGAGGGAGACTAGGAAAGGTGACTGCAGGTGGGAAGTAGTGTCCTGGGCACCCCTAGGAGCAGGCAGAGGGAAGGGGTGGGAATCGCCCCTGTGAAACGCTGGGGTCTGAGCCAGAGGGGCCCAGAGCTGCAGTCAGGGCTGGCTGCCCCTAGTGCCCATGGCGCCTGCTGGCGGAAGGAAGGGGCCGTGGAGTGGGTGCTGCCAGCCTGGGGACATTTGGCAGAGCGTGGCCTCCCCTCCAGGGCTTTCCTTCCAGCCCTCCTGCCCCAGCCTCGAGGCCAGCGTGTCAGAGGAAGCCCCCGCTCCCTGACCCCAGTCCTTCTCTGTCTGGCCAGTGAACGGTGGGTGGTCGACGTGGACCGAGTGGTCCGTCTGCAGCGCCAGCTGTGGGCGCGGCTGGCAGAAACGGAGCCGGAGCTGCACCAACCCGGCGCCTCTCAACGGGGGCGCCTTCTGTGAGGGGCAGAATGTCCAGAAAACGGCCTGCGCCACCCTGTGCCCAGGTACCAGCGGCCGCCGCCTTCCGCATCGCTCTTCACCGCGCCATCTCCGCGCCCTGGCTCCATCGCGCCCACCAGCCTGCCCCCAGGGCTCCATCCCACCTGCCCGTACACAGGGCCAGGCTCAGTCTGAGCCCAGGACGGTTCTGTGCGCCGGAGGCGGGGCTCTGCCCACATCCGGCTCAGTCTCGGCAGGGGTCTGCATCCCAGGGCCCCAGGCAGAGTCAGGACAGGTGCAGTCAGTGTGGGGCAAGGGTCATCGTGCCTCCCCTCATTAGCATGCATCATCCAGGCCAGCTGGACACCAGAGGGCCTGCAGACCGCTGGGCCTGGGCCTGGCCTCTCACCAGAGCCCGAGCTGGCCGCCCAGGCTGACTGCGCGGTGCCCTCTCTGTCCGTGTCTGTCCCCCATCCAGTGGACGGCAGCTGGAGCCCATGGAGCAAGTGGTCAGCCTGCGGGCTGGACTGCACGCACTGGCGCAGCCGTGAGTGCGTGGACCCGGCGCCCCGCAACGGAGGCGAGGAGTGCCGGGGAGCCGACCTGGACACCCGCAACTGCACCAGCGACCTTTGCGTGCACAGTGAGTGCTCTCTGCCCTCTCAAGTTGGCAGGATGGGCCCTGCCCAGCCCCAGGGAGGTGGTGGTCGAGGGAGTCAGTCCCCTGCCACAGGCTGCACCCCCTCTCCCAACTCATGACCCTGGGAGACCTCCATCCTTGAACACCCACCATGTGCCCTTGCATGCCCCAATACGTCGCCCCGCCCCCCCGAACATGTGTACATTTGAGGCTTACTGTGCGTACGCGCCAGCCGCAGTACACGTCCCACACCCGCCTCGCCCCTCCTGCAGCTTTGCCTCCTCCCCGTCCCCCAAGTGCACATGCGAGTCCTACGGGGACACAGGCTTGTGCGGCCGGTTAATTACAAGGCCATAACTAACAATTAAAGATCTCCGTTGGATTTTTTTCCCCTGGAACACACCCTCCCCCATTCTTTCAATTAAAAACCTAATTATCTGTGTCAATTCCTCTCTGATGGACATTTCTTCCATTATGCAAAGCCCTTCTAAAATCAATACCACTTCCTCCAGGCACTCAATCACCCCTCCCCACCCTGCCCCAGGCCTGCAGAGGAAGACAATGACAGGAGCCCTGGCAGGGACCCCAGGAACCAGATTGGCAGACCCCCCAGGAAGCAGCTTCCCTGCTTTGAGGATCCTGGGAGGTCCCCACAGCCCCAGCTGCCCCGGGCCCCAGAAGAACCGGTTCAGCCTGGCAGCCCCGCCCCAGGCCATCTGGGGAAGTGTCTCTCTTCCTCGCCATTCTCTGGGTGCAGCAACCTCAGCCTGAACTGGGCCTCTGAGGGATGCGATTTGCTGGAAGGAGTGCTGCTGTGAGGTGGTGGCCGCTGCAGGGCTGGGGCTCCACGCTCCCTGGGCCAGCATCTGCTGCGCATGCCCAAGAATGGGGCCTCACCCTCCTGGGGTGGAGACCACTGGCCTCTCCTCCTCCACCCCCAACACCCACCCCTCCAAGGCTGCGCTGTCTCCCACAGCTGCTTCTGGGCCTGAGGACGTGGCCCTCTACGTGGGCCTCATCGCCGTGGCCGTGTGCCTGCTGCTGCTGCTGCTCGCCCTCATCCTTGTGTATTGCCGCAAGAAGGAGGGGCTGGACTCGGACGTGGCCGACTCGTCCATCCTCACCTCGGGCTTCCAGCCCGTCAGCATCAAGCCCAGCAAAGCAGGTGTGGGGCCCCTGCCCCGGGCACTCCTGCCCTGGCCCCCAGGTCAAGGGCCGCCCGGGGCCACCCCCAGTGCCACTCCCTGAGTCTGTCTTTGTCCCGCAGACAATCCCCATCTGCTTACAATCCAGCCAGACCTCAGCACCACCACCACCACCTACCAAGGTGGCCTGTGTCCCCGGCAGGAAGGCCCCAGCCCCAAGTTCCAGCTCAGCAACGGGCACCTGCTCAGCCCACTGAGTGGCGGCCGCCACACGCTGCACCACAGCTCGCCCACCTCCGAGGCGGAGGACTTCGTCTCCCGCCTGTCCGCGCAGAACTACTTCCGCTCGCTGCCGCGCAGCACCAGCAACGTGGCCTACGGGACCTTCAACTTCCTCGGGGGCCGGCTGATGATCCCTCATACAGGTGGGGTGCTGGGTGAAGTGCCCCAGGAGCTCTGAGAGGCAAGACTAGCCCCTTGCCCCTCATGTAGGAGGAGGGGACATCCCTGATGTCCTTCCCGTGCCGCTCAGCCTCACCCCAGTGCTGAGCCAGGCCGGCAAGGAAAGGAGGTAGTTTGGGAGACGATGCCAGCGTGGTTGGCAGGGGGCCGGCACTGAGACCATGGCCAGGGCTGTTTGCTTTCTGTGGCCTAGGACACGGGGCTTCAGTCCACTCCTGCACACAGCCAGCCAGCCTGCGTGTGCTGGGCTCAGGGATGGGGGGTTCCTGCCCTGGAGCTGGGCAGGTGAAGGGACAGCAGAGGACCGACGCCTAGATTAGACAGGGGGTTCGTCCACCCACCACCTCCCAGAAACCCCTCTGACAGGGTCCACGAGACACCTGGATAGACAACCCATGGACCTTTTCTGTGGTCATCTTTTGTGGCCTCTGTGGTGTGGCTGGCCGCTCCTCCCCTCAAAACTCTCTCTCCCCTCATCTTAGAGGAGCCTCCAAGCCCCGGTTTTCTGGCCCCTCTGCAGCCGCTCCAGAAGCCTGTCCCCGGCCGTAGCTGGCCATCGGCGCCCCTCCCAGCGCCCTCCCGCACGCACTCCATGGCTGTCATCGTGGCGTCTGTGCCGATCACTCCCACTCCGAATTCCCAGCCCAGTTCTCCTGGGTGACAGAATCGCACACCCAGCTGCCTCCTGGGCAGCTCCATCTGGATGTCTCACAGAACCTCACATTCCTGGTGCCTAAAACAGCACCGTCTCCCACCTCCCCCAGAGCCTCCTGCTTCCTGGCTTTCCCCACCTCAGGGACAGCACAGTCAGGGTCAGAAACTGGGAATCACCTTGACCCCCTACTCCTCTTCACCCCCCCCGCCCCACCTCTGCACCAGCTTGAGGCGCACAGCCATCCCATCGCTCCTCCTGCATCCTCATCTTCCCTCTGCCCCCCCACCGGACCCAGGCCACCACACCCACCTGTCATCTGGTTCACAGCTCCTGGCATTCACTCAGTGAAGCCACACTTCATTGTGTCCCTCCCTTGCTTGAACTCTTTCTGGGGCTCCCCAACACCCCCTGCAAAGCCCAGGCGACAAGTCCACCAGGGCGCTCAGCCTGCCACATGCACCATGCCACTCTCTGCACGCACGAGGCCCTCTCCCCCACCCACCGGGCCAGGGCCCGGCAGCTCTCCCTCGCTGTGCCTCACATCCCTGCCATGGGGATGAGGCGGGACGGTCCGTGCCAAGCTCTTAGGAAGGGGCAGGTGCACGTGGGTGTGTAGGGACCGTCTCGAGGTGGTCTCTCCCAGCACTTGGGACCCTGCCCCCCCAGCCCCGGCGCTGGGTGCTTCTGAGAGCAAGGCCCATGGTTTCCCCTCACTTCCTGAATGCCAATGCTGGCAGTCAGTGCAAGCACTCACTGAGTAAGAACTGGGATGTGTTCGTGCTCAGAGCTCTGGGACTGTCACCCATGCTGGGAATGTCCCCCCACAGGCGGCAGGACTGGTGGAGGGAGCAGTCACAGTGAACACCCCGTCGCCAGCTCCCCTCTCCCAGGCAGCATTCCAGCCAGCCCACCCGGTCCCCACTCTGGAGGGCGTGCCTGTGCTTTCGGACTTGGTGGGATAAAGTCATAGGATTTTTCCCCTCCTTCTAATGTGAGGGCTTCATGTCCTAAAAGGGCAGGAAGGTGGGGCAGGGCTACCACTTGCCTCCCCAGAGCAACACCCCAGCCTCTGTCCCTCACGTCCAGCCCCACCGCCTTGCCCCTGGAACACTCAACAGGCACTTTCTGATGCTGTCCCTGCAAGACACTGGGGCCACCAGTGTCTTGTAGGGCATGTGTGCAAAGGCTTCCAGACCAGGGAGGAGCACCAAAGCAGACAAGGCTGCTCAGGGCCCTGGCCCCACCTGTAGGGGCCATTGCCAAGTGCGGAGCAAAGTCCAGCAGGGCGGCTGAGAGCAGCCATCCCCAGAGGTGGCCACGCCAGCAGAGGTGGGGGAAGCCTGAATGGGGCAGGCGGCGGGCCGGTGGCCCCAGAACAGTGAGTGTGCAGCACAGGCTGGGCTGGAGGTGTGGCTGGGAAGGCAGTTGGGGCCAGAGGTGTAAACGCCAGGCAGGGAGCGAGGCTTGATCAGGTAGGAGTAACGGGAAGGTTTTAGGGAGGGTGTTGGGGGAGGCAGGTCCGGCGTACCTGGTGCCTTTTGTTTTGGTATTTTCTGTGCGCAGGACATGCTTTTCCCACCCGAGCTCCCTTGGCCTCTCTCGAGGTCACTATGGCTCAGCTTCCTGCCCATATGGGTAGTTGGACTGTCCCTGTGGCACCTCTGTCCCGGCCAGCCTAGCACCAATCAGTCCTCAAAGGAAGGCTCATGCGGGTGCAGGCAGATGGGGTGTTCGGTGTCCTCGCAGACCCAGTGAGCCCAGACCCCTCCCACTCTGCCACAGGGGTCAGCCTCCTCATCCCCCCCGATGCCATACCCCGAGGGAAGATCTACGAGGTCTACCTCACGCTGCACAAGCCAGAGGACGTGAGGTGTGGGCACGGGCCCTGGACCAGGGGCTGGGGGAGGGGGGGTTCACCCTGACCTGCAGTCACCAGGAAGCCCCTGCCCAGTCACTGTGGGGTCTGGACTGGTCTGGCCAGACAGGGGCCCAGGGAACAGCTGCCCCTAAGCCCGACCCAGCTATGCCCCCAAGCTGGGTGCCGCTGTCCAGCCACATCCTGCCCAGGTCCCAGACAGCCCACTGACACCTTTACCTCCCCACCCATGCTTCCTCACTTGAGGTTGCCCCTAGCTGGCTGTCAGACCCTGCTGAGTCCCATCGTTAGCTGCGGGCCCCCCGGAGTCCTGCTCACACGGCCCGTCATCCTGGCCATGGACCACTGCGGGGAGCCCAGCCCCGAGAGCTGGAGCCTACACCTCAAAAAGCAGTCCTGCGAGGGCAGCTGGGAGGTGAGTCCTCTGCCCCCCGGGGAGCCAGGTCCCTGCCCCCAGTCTCTGGCCAGCCCTGGGAGCTGCACGGGCCCTGAGCCGACACATCGGGCCCTGCCCACAGGACGTGCTGCACCTGGGTGAGGAGGCACCCTCCCACCTCTACTACTGCCAGCTGGAGGCTGGCGCCTGCTACATCTTCACGGAGCAGCTGGGCCGCTTCGCCCTGGTGGGAGAGGCCCTCAGCGTGGCCGCTGCCAAGCGCCTCAAGCTGCTGCTGTTTGCCCCTGCGGCCTGCACCTCCCTGGAGTACAGCATCCGGGTCTACTGCCTGCATGACACCCGGGACGCACTCAAGGTACTGCTCCGGTCCCCAGGGATTAGGAGTGGGAGGGGGCTCTCCCTGCCCCCAGGCCCACTGACCACCTGGGGCGCTGTAGGAGGTGGTGCAGCTGGAGAAGCAGCTGGGGGGACAGCTGATCCAGGAGCCTCGAGTCCTGCACCTGAAGGACAGCTACCACAACCTGCGCCTGTCCATCCACGACGTGCCCAGCTCCCTGTGGAAGAGCAAGCTCCTCGTCAGCTACCAGGTGAGGGCGCTTGAGGTTCCTGCAGCCAGGCACACCTGCTGCCCGGCACATCTGACACCACCACGCCTTCCCCTGCCCCACCCAGGAGATCCCCTTCTACCACATCTGGAGCGGCATGCAGCAGCACCTGCACTGCACCTTCACCTTGGAGCGCGTCAGCGCCAGCACCAGCGACCTGGCCTGCAAGGTGTGGGTGTGGCAGGTAGAGGGGGATGGGCAGAGCTTCAACATCAACTTCAACATCACCAAGGTGGGTGAAAGTGGCGTCAGCACCGCCTGTGTGCCACACCCCCCAGGCCTACCCTGACCCCTCCTTTCAGAAACCAGAAACCTTTTGGCCTCTTCCTTCCCTCAGTCAGAGGGGCTGGGAGGTGCAGGTGCAGACAGACAGCGGCGGGCCTGCAGCGGGACTGGGGGAGGGGCTGAAGAGGGTGTGGGTGGAGCAGGAAGGAGACTTCGGGCAGCCCCAGGAGGGACTTTGTACAGGGTCTGAAAGGACCAGCAGGAGTCAGACAGGCAGCAGCAAGGGAAGGGAAGCGTCTGGGGTGGTGGGCGGGGCTCAAGGACACAAGCAGGAGAGGAGCGCTGGGCGCCTGTGTGCTGGGCAGAGGCCTGGTGGGGCGGGGGATGAGGCGGCTCTGGGCTCGCCGGGCAGGTCACACTACACCTCTGACCGCGGTGAGTGGTGCCCGGGAAGCAGCAGCACCCACACGGCGCCCTGCTCTGAGTGGTCTGGGTGTGCCCCCAGCCGGAAGGTGTGGTGGGCTTGGGTCAGGGAAAGCGCTAACAGTCTTCTCCACCCCTTCTCACGCGCAGGACACAAGATTCACTGAGCTGCTGGCTCTGGAGAGTGAAGGGGGGGTCCCAGCCCTAGTGGGCCCCAGTGCCTTCAAGATCCCCTTCCTCATTCGGCAGAAGATCATTACCAGCCTGGACCCACCCTGCAGCCGGGGTGCCGACTGGCGGACTCTGGCCCAGAAACTCCACCTGGACAGGTGCCTGGGAGATGGGCAGGGAGGGGCGGCCAAGGCCACCTGCAGCCCAGCCTGGCAGGGAAGGGTGGGTGGGGTGGACAGGATGCTGGGTGGGGCCTATGCCCCATCCACCAGCAGCCGGGGCATCCAGCATGCTTGGCAGAGGGGACGCCCTGCCTTGAGGGGGGCTGCGGGGCAGGAGGCAGCAGCCTGGGGTGAGGACGGCACTGACGGCCCTCTCCCCTCCCCTCCGCAGCCATCTCAGCTTCTTCGCCTCCAAGCCCAGCCCCACAGCCATGATCCTCAACCTGTGGGAAGCCAGGCACTTCCCCAGTGGCAACCTCAGCCAGCTGGCTGCGGCGGTGGCCGGCCTGGGCCAGCCTGATGGCGGCCTCTTCACAGTGTCAGAGGCCGAATGCTGAGGCCAGCCAGGCCCCAACACCACCACTCTCACCAGCTTTGGGACCCACCAGGGACAGGCGGAGGCCGGGCGGGGCCCCGCCCCCACACCTGGGGAGCTGCAAGGGCAGTCCCCTCCTGGTGGACTCAGTCCCTTCACACTGGCCCTTCAACCCTGCCCACGCTCCTGTCCCTCCGTGGCCTGCCAGGCCAGGCTGGCACTGCCCCTGCCCCCAGGGCCCGGGGTGGACAACGCCGGGAGCTGGACCAGCCCCTGCCCATCTGTGTGTGTGTGTATATGTGTGTGTGTGTGTGTGTGTGTGGCTACCTCTCCTCCGGCCCCTGGCCGGGGGCCGCGCACGCACAGTGCGCGCACCCTGGGCTCGCGACACGGCCCCCAGCTCCTGTCAGAGCCGGACCTTATGCAAACATTTCTGTGCCTGCTGGGCAGGGGCACATCTGAGGGGCCCGGCTCCAAGCCCGTGGGACCGAGGGCCATAGCCGAACGGGGGGCGGCCCCTGGATTCAGGCACACGACCTCCACACAGGCATGTGCCCACGCATGTCTCGTGCGCCATCTCACCCGCATCCTCCCGCGCGCACATCTCACGCTCTACACCTGGAGGCCGCTCGCGCCTCTCACGCCCGCCATCAGCCCGCATCTGCCTCACATGCTGCCCTCCTCCCACCCACCCAGGGACACCCCACGGCTCCTCCCCGTCCTCCCCTGACCCCCGCTGAGAGGAGCCCTGCCCAGTGGGGCGTGTGAATATGCAACGGGAGTTCCGGGCTGGCCGATGGCGAGTGTGCGTGCTGTGGTGTGCCCGCTCTCGGGCCTGTCGTGTGAAGCTCGTGCCCTGACTCTGTCTTAAGTGCGTTCGTGCACTTACACTTGGCCTTATGTACACAGCCTTGCCCGGCCGCCGGGGCGCGTAGGGATTTTAGCGGAAGCGAATGTAAATAAATTATATATATATATTGCTAACCCGCGTGCCACTTCTCTACAGGAAGCCAGAGGCTGAGGCCAGTGGCCACAGCGGGGTCATGTGAGGGCTGTGCCGGGAGTCCCAGGGGGCTCGGCCTGGCTGGGAACGGGTGGGGCCCGGGCCCTGGTCCAGCACAGCTCAATCCTGGAGACTCCTTCAGACAGGGGCCTGCTGGGCCAGGCGGCAGGCAACAGCGGTGACCAGGGCTGCACCTTTGCCTGACCCATCCTCTGACTGCAGGAAGGTGACCACACAGCGAGGGGCCAGCTCCCGCACAGTGGCCGCCACCAGGCCAGAGAAGCTGTGGGGGAGGGGCAGAGGTGAGCCTCGAGAGCCAGGCCCTGCCCAGCCTCCCCACCTGGCCGTCACCCAGACTCACTGGGGGTGCAGCTTGTAGAGGGTCCCATCCACCCCCACGGACACGGTCAGCTTGTCCAGGCCCCGGTTCTCACGGATCTTCTCCACCACGGCAGCCACACCGGCCCCACAGAGCTGGGCGGCCCGCTGGGACACGGCCTGGCACACCTCTAGGACCATCAGGGCATCATCCGAGGTCAGGGGCAGCCCCAGGTCCTCCAGGATGGCTCGGACCTGCCTCAGGGCCAGGCTGTCACTGGGGACAGGATGGAAGAGCTCAGACAGGCAGGGTCTGGCATCGGCTCCCACTCTCTCGTGACCTCTGTCCCCTGGGGTGGAGCTCCCTCCAACCAGCCTTCCACCCAAAGAGAACAGAAAGACTCTTTGGGAATGGGGAGGGGGTAATGCAGATCTCAGCACCTTTCGATCTCAGAGAGAAACTTGGTCTTGAAAATGTCCCTGGTCTGAAGGCGCTGGGTCTTCTGACCCCGGAAGAGAACTCCAAGGCTGGTCAAATGCAAGAGGATATGGCGGACAATCTCCCCCAGGTACATGCCGCTGATCATCTTCTCAAACCTGCATGAAAGTATGTTGTGCCCACAGGGTGGGCGACCCCACCGAACACCAGCACCAGCACCAGCGGAGGCCTCCAGCCGCCCCTGCCCTGCCCGGCCTGGCCCGGCCCGCACCTCACCTCTGTTTGCCGGGGTTGATGGACGCCTGGTCCACGAGTTCGTCGAAGCAGGTGGTGAGTGTGCCCAGAGAGCCGTCATCCCCAAAGGCGCCCCACTCCATGTTGATGCACATGAGGCCTGCGTCCCCAGCCATTCCCGCCACGTTCTGGAGCTCCTCCATGTAGCAGGCGTTGGTGCCGGTCCCTGAGGAAGGCCGGACGGCATGGGAGCCACTGACTAACGCACACAAGACCCCTCTGAGCCCTCTGCACCCCGAGACGGCAGAATTTGGGCTCATTTTTCACCTCTGCAGCTTCTCACACTCATGCCCTGCCCTGGGTCCTGGCCGTCCTTCCTAACCTTCCTTCTGCAGACCCTGCCAGCACCAAGCCCTCCGGGCCTCTGCTACCCCCCTGCCAGCACCACCATCAGTGAGCCTCCTGTGCTGCCCCAGGGCTCCTAAAAATGTCACCAGTCCTGTCATTCCTCTGGGAGATGTGTAACAGCCCCTGCTGCCCACAGGTGAGAGGCCTAAGCAACCTGCACTGGCCTTCAGGTCTTTAGTCAAAGCAGCTGGAGCTGCACCGAGTGCCAAGGATGCAGGCAGGTCAGCATCAGGCCAGCAGGGCCCCACGGAGGCCAGAGGTGGGGCAAAGAGCAGCTAGCTTGGATTCGGCCTGTGTGTGCCCCAACAAAGGTGCAGAGAAGAGCACCGTGGGAGCCCTGGGCATGGTCAATCTTCCCACCTAGAGGGTCAGGAAAAGCTACAGAGAGGACGTGAGGTTGGGATTTGGCCATGAAGCTGGGAGGCATGGAAAGGAACGGCATTGCAGGCAGAGGCCAAAGACAGCCCCTTCCTCTCCCCAACGCAGTCAGCTCTGGGCAGGTGGGCTCCTTGTCCGCCCCACCTGGAACTCCTCCATCCAGGGGTTTATTCCCACGGCAACCTGGGTGCACCTGTTCTGGAAGCTCCTGGCCCCGTGAGAGGTTGTCACACACCTCGGTCTCCGAGACCCATGCCCAAGGGCCTACAGACACCCTCCTTCCCCACCGAGCTAGATCCCTTCTTCCCAGGCTTCCCTTGCAGTCCTCCCTGATCTTGCAGCCCCTTCCTTTGTGAGCCCAGCCTTGTCACCCTGCCACAGAGAGGCAGGATCAGCTCTCTGACCACCAGGTGCTGTTCTAGGTTCAACGCTTGCTAAATGGTCAGTTTTGAGAAGGCAGGTGTCTCCCACCTTCTTTATGCATCTTTCTGTCCCTTCATCCAGCCCCCAGCTGGCCACAGGACAGGTGCTTAATAAAGGCTTCGAATATGGGATGGCCTGAGTGACCCTCGCAGCCCACTCCCTGTCTACCCCGGGCCCCGCAGCGCAGGCACTGAGACTGCACCGCCACGAGGCAGGTGCTGTGCCTCGCTTTGCCTCAAGATAGGCACCGTTATCATCTCTGTCCTAGAGACGAGGAAAGTGAGGCTCTGGTGACCTGCCCAAGGCCGTGCAGGTACAAGTGGCAGAGCCAGTATTTCCCCCTGGAGCTGATGCATTAAACGGAAGGGCAAACCGAGGCTCAGAGAGCATCACTAAGTCAGCAGCTGAGGTGGGCTGGATACCCCGCTCCAGACTCCTGGCCCAGTGGAGGGTTCCAGGGCCCTGCTGGGTGGGACAGGAAGGATCCCACGTCTCCAAGGCCAGGGGAATGTCCAAACCGAGGAGGCAGCCGGGGGGCAATGAATTAGCATCAGGCAGCGGGGGCACAACAGAGCAGCGTCCTCCTCACCGACGATGAGGCCGACCTCACAACGGGGGTCTTCATAGCCACAGGACATCATGGTCCCCACCGTGTCATTGACAATGGCAACGACATTCAGCTTCACTGCCTGTGCACAAAAGGATGCTGCTAGTTGCTGGGCAACATGGTCGTCACGGCAACCAGTGCTGGACCCAGAGGTCTCTACTTCAGAGGTTCCCCATTGCAGGAAGCAAGAGACCCTTTGCCCCTCTCCAGGCACTCCACATCCCAAAGAACCCCAGAGGCAGACGCCCTACCTGTTTGCGCACAATGGCCTGCCGCAGCAGCCCCACGACGTCCTGGCCCTCGCAGTCCGAGGCGCTGAAGCCCTTCGTCCAGTTCAGGAGGATGCCCTGGTGCGGAACCAAGTGGGACGGGGAGCTGGATGCCCCTTGGACTCTCACTTGGCCTCCCAGAGCCCCCATCCCCTCAAGCACACAATGTCCGCCGTCCCCAGGCAGGGTCTCAGGCCCACTCGCCCATACGGGTGCCCCTGCCACTCCTCCAACGCCTTCCAGTGTGAAGAAACCTGCCGACAGCCGCCTAACCCGTGTCTTCTGTGTTAGTTCCAGAGTGCTCAGGGCAGGGCTGCTTTAAGACACTGCCCAGAAGGAATGGCCCCTTGTGAGTGGGTTAGAGAGGGCCAGAGCTGGTCACAGGAGTGCTGTGTGTGGGTGGGGGGGTGGGGGGTCAGAGAAGACTCAGGCATCCACAGCAGCGGATTCTGCTCTTTGGGGAAGAACTGGCCAGGGTCACCTGACAGGAGGACTTCTCGGAGCCAGGACGGAGCCGGAGCCGGGTCAACGAGAAATTCACTCGTGTGTGTTCCAGATGGGAGGGACTCATAGAAAAGCCGAAGCCCAGACACCCGGCGGGAGGTGCGGGGGACCAAACAGATGCACCTTTATCGTGAGCAATTGGCCTTAAATTGTGAACTTCGGGACTGGCCTTGACTGCTTTTCTCCGTGTGCTTCCCCTGAGGGCGGGCAGGGGAAAGGACAGCTCTGTCCTGGGGGCGGAGTGGGGGGGGCAGCGGGGCGCTGTGAAAACACCAACTGACACTGAGCCCAGCAACAGTCCGTCACCCCCTTTCCCATGTGACCACCGCTAGGGTGTTCTGCCCCCCAAACAGGAGCCAGCAGGCACAGAGAGGGAATGAGAGGCTGGCGGAGGGGAGCCAGATCGTGAGGGTTCACTGAGCTTCCCTGTTCCCAGGCTGGATAAGGAGCCCCAACCTGGGGTGGGGGGCTGGGCAGTCAGAGCCAGGCTTCTGACGGCTTCCTGAGAAGGAGTTCTACACCCTCCGCCCTGGGCCCACCCTTGGGGGCAGGGAGGAGACCACGGATTCTGGAGGTCTGAGAGCAGAAGAGGCCCCGCCCTCCTTCCCCAGGGAGGCGTCAGGACCCTGGAGAGGGAGCCTGGGTGTTTCCCCAAAAGCTTCTCCCTTGTGCCTGCACTTTCTTTACAGCCGAGGCCAATCACTGTGCAGCCGAGGGGCCCTGCCTAGGGAAGGGCCCCTCTGAAGACTGGGCTCAACACAGAGATGCAGCTCAGTGATAGATCAATAGAAACCCATTTCTAGCACGCCTGGTTTTGCATCTTGAGTCTACCTGCCTCTCACACCTTACAAGACATAATCAAAGGCACCAGCTGCTTAACCTGGAGTGGGGAGTAGCAGAGAGACACTGTGGGCGTGGGCGCAGAGAGGGAGCAGAGTGCAGTGACAAGTGCCAGGCAGGCCAGAGCAGGGGCAAGCAGATGGTGACAGCCACGGGGGCTGCTCGGAGCCGCAGGTGCGTGTACGCAGAGTCTAGCCTTCTTGTAGGAGGGCTTTGGGGTGTGTGCTGAGTGCCTGCTGCTCTGCCACCCCACAGCCAGGCGCCCACCCCCAGCGGGCACTGGCAAGGCCTGGCAGGGGGGAGAGGGCAGAGAGCCCGTGTGAGCACAGCTCCTGCAGGGATGGGGGCAAAAGCTGGTCCCCACAGGTCCCTCCACCAGCACACCAGCGCCAGGGGCAGCCGGGATCGGGCCTATCCCGCTCCCAGGGGCCCAGACCTGACCTGGGGCCCTGTCCACGCCAGGCCTCTTCATGAGCCTAGGTTCCAGGCTCCTTCACCACACCCATCCACCTGGGCACACCACGTCTAGGGAAACTGAGGCTGGCTGTAGGCTCAGTCCTCTGCCTGCCCCTCCCCCCTTCATCCTGCCCACTCCCTGAAGGGCATGTGGGTGGAAAGCCCCTGGGTATGGCTTCTCTCGGCCCTGCCACCCTCTCTCACCTGGTCCAGGCCGACCTGCCTGCAGGGGAAGGAGAAGGTGAAACCCAGCGGGAGGCTCTGCCCGCTCAGGCCCTGCTTCTGCTGGAAGTTCAGGATGCAGTCCACGATGTGGTCAAAGAGCTGAGCGGAGCAGGCAGGGTGGGGTGGGGGGGGACAAGTCAGCATGGGTGGAGCCCCGGCCCTTGCCCACCTCCCTGCACTCAGCCCCAGGCAGCGGGCACCTGCTCTCCAGGGCCCTGAGCCACATGCTCAGGGATGGAGTAGATCTCGCTGGTGATCTGCACACCGCTCGCAGCCACACGGACCAGGAGGACTCGGAAGTTGGTGCCCCCGAGGTCTAGTGCCAGGAAGTCCCCTCGTTCTGTGGGGCAGAAACTCTCAGTCCAGGATGGGGTGGGTGGCTCCCTTCAGCACACACTGTGACCCCCAGGAGCCCACCTCCCAGCCCCACACTCAAGCCGGTCCTCACCGCTGCCATCAGGGGTGGCCCGGACGTAAGTGGGCAGCATCCGGAGGGAGGAGGCCTCCCCTTGGAGCCCCTGAGCCATGGCCTCCCGCATCTGCGCCTGCACCTGCGCCAGCTGCTCACGGTTCAGCCGGAACAGGGCCAGGGTCTCCTCCAGCATGCGCCGGTGGGCCGCCACTCGGGCAGCCACAGCAGTCACCATCGCCACACCCCGACCACCCCCATCCACAGAGGGGGTGAAGGAGACATCACATTCGGGGGCCAGGAGCTTCACGGTCTCCCGCAGGACACTGAGGAACCTACACAGACACACAGCAGACCACCCTGTCTAGGCACCGAGGCCTGACCCCCAGGGCTCACTGAAGCCCGAGCCCCACCATTCCAAAACAGTTCGATCCTCAGTGTGCCTGTGCACTCACTGCACGCCCAGCCCCCAGGGACCCCTTGCACACCCAAGGAGAAGTGGAGTTCCCGTTCTCTAGCCTCTTTTGGCCCCCAGCCCCCATCTGGCCCCACTCTGCTTGGGTGTCACCTGCACCCACTGCCCTGCAGCCCCAGTACCAGAGTGCCCTCTGGGTGGGTGTCTCACACACATGTGTTCCTGCTCCCTGCTCACACAGGCTCCTGTGTTTTCTCCGTACCTGGGGTGTCGCTCAAACACTCGGCCTCCAGTGGCCACCGAGATCTGCAGTGTCTGCTGCTCCCGGCCGTGCCGGAGGCGGGTGAGGACGGCAGCCAGGGCGGCGGCACAGAGGTGGGCTGCTCGAGTGCACACCGCCGCACACACACGTTGCACCAGCTCAGCGTCCTCAGCCCCTGGGCTCAGGCCCAAGCCCTGCAGGATGGCTCGCACACGGGCTGTCCCAGCCAAGGGGCTGGGGGACAGGGTGCTGATTTGAGGCTCAATTTCCCAGATGCTCCCTGTCCCTCTTCCCCCAAAACCCCATGGTTACATGGGGGACAGAGCATCCTCTCTCCCCCAAGCAGAGAATCCAGTTGTCTAACCCCGCTGGCTCCCCGCACTCACTCCTCCATCTCGGCCACATGCTCCAGGAGGACACCCCCTTGGCTCAGCAGGGCTGGGGAGGTGTGGCCGCCAAAGAGGACCCCATGCTGGGCCAGGTGAGCCAGCACCTGCCGCACCAGCTCGGCCAGGTACAGGCCGCCGATCATCTTCTCAAACCTGCAGGCAGGAAGGGTGGCTGGACAGAGGTTTTCCTAAGCCCTTGGCCAAGGCCCAGCTGCAGGAGCCCTGGAGGAGGGGTCATTTTCTTTGGGGTCACCAGACTGGAGGTTCCAGAAGCTAGTGGTCTCCCAGGAGACAGGTGGGCATTTACCCAGACCCACTAACCCCTCCAGCTTAGGTTGGGGTTAGGGGGCTTCTGGAGGGTGACAGGAACCAAAGGAGGGTGGGAACAGTTTGCTCAGCTACCTAGTTGCCAGCTCCCGCCAGGGCTGGCCAGAGCCAGGAATAAGGGTGGGCCAAGGTTGAAAACTCTGAGTTCTAGAACCTTGAGCCCTTCCTTCTTTGAGCCTGGCCAGGGCCCCCAGGGAACAAGAGGCTGGGCCCTGAGGGCTGAAGCACAAGGACAGCGGCAGACGGGCGCAGAGCAGGGTCAGGGCACCTTTGAGCGCCGGGGTTCAGGGACTCCTGGTCCAGGATGCGGTCGAACGTGGTCAGCACCTGCCCGAGGACCCCATCATCGCCGAAGGAGCCCCACTCGATACTGACACAGACCCGGCCCCGGTCCTCGTCCAGCACCGCCACGTGCCGTGCCTCCTCCATGTAACAGGCATTGGTGCCGGTGTCTGGCGGGGACGACCCCGTCAGGCCTGCCCACAGGGCCCCCTGTGTCCCGCCCACTGCCACAGGCGGCCCAGCTCACCTACAACGAGCCCGATCTCACAGGGCCCGCTCCCCGGCCCGCAGCCCATCATGGTGCCCACCGTGTCGTTCACCACAGCAACCACGTCGACGCTATAGGCCTGCATGTGCGAGAAATGGCAGAGCAGGGAGGCCTGGGGCTGGGTGTGGTCCGGGGCCTGTCTCCAATGGAGACGCCCCGAGTCCCGGAAACGCAAGTGTCCGCATGCCCAGACCCCCCAGGCCCTCCACCTCACCGAGAAAGGCCTTCCCTCCATCCCACGCCCTTTGGCTCCTTCATCCCAGCTCAGGCCCTGGGGAGTCGGTGGCCCCCAACCTCAGCCGTCCTCCCCAGAGCACCAGTGCCCCCCAGGACCAGGGCCAGGGGGGCCAGCACGGCACCTTGAAGACTCTCACTGGAGACCCCTCGCTGGCTCACCTTCTTCTCAACCTGGCTCCCCAGCTCCTCCCTTGAAGCCCTGTCTTCCGGCTGTGCACGCAGCAAGGCTGGCCACCTGGGTGGCCACTGGTCTGGGCAGACTGGCCTTCCCAGGCACCCAGACTTTTGCCTGTGCCCTTCTCTGAACCTGGATCCTCCCCAGCCCCCAGCCCCAGCTCAAGCACCTGGCAAACTCCTCCTTTAAGTCCCTGTTCCAGTCCCAGTGGGCCCTCCCCTGTGCTCCCAGGGTCCCCGGAACTGCCACTGCAGCAGGGACGGTCTTTGATTGGAATGCTTCCCCACTAGGCGGTGAGGTCCTTGAGGACAGGGACAAGCACCCTCATCATTGGTCCCCAACCTGCCTGCCCCCCACCCCCCAAGTCCTAAGCACTGACGTGGCCTCTCTTGGCCTATCCTCTTCATCTGGAAACCAGGACAAGTGGCGGCACTGACCCCCCCACCCGCCCGAGTCACGCTGGACCAGGCACACAAGCAGGAAAGGCGAGCAGGCCTCCCAGAAGCAGAGGGCAGGCCCCCAGGCAGCCCTGCCTCCACTCACACCCTGCCTCTTGATGGCGTCTCGGAGCAGTTGGACCACGTCCTGGCCTTCCACACCGCTGCACCTGAAACCTTTGGTCCAGGAAATGAGGATGCTCTGGGGGCAGAAAAGAGGGTCACTCCTACAACGGCCACCATGGGGCTGCAGCCCCTCCTCCACCTCCCACCCCCAAATGCACTCTGCCTCACCCTGTCCAGGCTGGTCTGGTGACAGGGGAAGGAGAAGCTGAACCCGAGCTGCAGCCTCCGGTTGCCCACGGGGAATGTGTCCAGGAACTCAGACAGACAGTGCGCAGCGAAGTCGAAGAGCTGTGGGGCACGTGGGGGCATGGGGGTGGCTCGGCTCTGCCCCCTCCCAGAGCCCTGGCCACCCCGCAGGTCCCTGAGCCCAGGCAGAGAGCCCTCACCTGCTGGCCAGGACCCAGCATCAGCTCTTGGGGGATCAAAAATTCCTGGCTGCGGGGCTCCATCTGACACCCCTCTGTGCCGGTCAGGGTCACCCACAGAACACGCAGGGAAGCTCCAGTGGCCCCCAGCTCCAGCACCAAGAAGTCCCCTTGCTCTGAGGACAAGCAGGCCACAGAGAGGCATGCAGCTGGGGAGACCAAGCCTTCTGCCTCCCAGAAATGTGCCCAAGGCCTGAGTCTTGTCAAGGGACCTTAGAGATGGGAACCTCAGAGACAGGCACAGGGATAAGAAACGTCCCCTCCCCCAAGTTACAGCCCTCTCCCCAGGCCTGGCTGCCCGCTGGAGTCGGTGTCACCCACCAGTGCCATGTGGGATGGACCCCACATACGCAGGCAGCATCCGGACAGCAGGTACAGGGCTGGCCTCGCCCCTCAGGGCCAGCTCCATGGAGCCCAGGATCCTGGCCTGGATCTGCTGCAGCTGTTGCTCTGTCAGCTGGAACTGGTTCAGGCACTCCTGCACCTGGGGGGAGACAGGCCGACATCTGGGCAAGAGCCCTGATGGCCTAGCCAAGTCCCCCGACACCAGCCAGGACAAGTCAGCCCTGCCCAGCTCGCCCTCTCCTTGGTTTCCCCAGGGCTGGCCTGAGCCCACTCTGAGCCTTGCTGGTCTCCCCGCACCACGCAGACCGCCCCTTACCTCCTCACACCCTGGTTCTCTGGCCGCCTACAGCCTGCACCCAGCTCCGACACCCACAGAAGGCTCCTTTTGGGAGGAAAGATTCACCCACTTCCTCCTGCTCCATTCCCTTGTGGCTTCTCAGCCCACGATGCCTCCAGCCCCTTCTACATCACAGAATCCAAGGTTTGGTAAGAACCTTCTCCCATCATGCCACAACTGATTTGCTCTGGGTCCCCAGGACCCAAAGCCAAGCTGCTCAGTGAGTTGTCACTGAAGAAGCAAGTGAATGAACACATGTGTGAACAAACTTCAAGTTCAGGTGCTTTCCTCCCAGGTCCACTCAACTCTGGAGCCTGAGCAAGCCCAGCCCTCCCTGGCTTTGCTTTTGCTTTAGCACAGCATCGCTGTTTATTATTCTGCTCTCCCTGACAGACCAGCACTGAGGCTGGGAGGGGCTGGGCCTCCATGAGGATCGGTCCGTCTGGGGACCCCGTGTGGTCACCCAGGGGTGCTCTGGCACCTGGTGGGGGTCCTAGGGCCTGAGAGTTTCCCCTACCCCCAGGCTGTCCCTGTCCAGAACCCTGTGGGCTGGGGCTATGTCACACATGGGAAAAGCTCCCTATGTGGAGGAGCAGGACCTGTAGAGAGAGGTCATGTGAGGCCTCGAAACCTGCCAAGCCGAACATCAGCGTGTGACAGGAGGGAAAACGAGTTAAGGGGGTAGAACTCAGGAAAGCAGGACAGGGAGTCTGCAGGTGAAGTGATGAGGAGAGTTTGGAGGCCGCACTCCAGGGTTCAGCCCTCGCCTCAGCTGGCCAGCCCTCCCAACGATGGGGGGTGAGGCCCCCTGTGCACCCAGCACTGTTCTCAGCCCCCAGCCCTGCACTGCTAGCTGCGGCCTGCCCCGAGGCACCCACACTCTAGAGGAGGGGCAGAAAACAAGCAGATAAACAGACGGCACAGTCTTGTAGTGATGCCAACTATCCTTTCTTTAAAACACAGAAATGGAAGTCTGAGAGTGAGCAGGAAGTAGAAGCGTTTCTGGACACCGGCCAGGGAGGGCCTCCCCGTAGAGGTGGCCTAACTGAGGGGAGGGGAGGAGCTGTTTGAACCCCTGGGGAAAGAGTATAAAGGCATGGGATTTGGGGAGAGTTCGGCTGGGAATGGATCAGAGTGGGGGAGGGGAGAAAAGGCAGGAGACAGGCCACCCTGGGTCCTTTTCCACCAGGAGCCGTTGTTGGGGAGCTCAGTAGAGCCCCGCTACCCGCCCCCTGTAAGGAAACCCCCGGACAACCAGCTGGCCGGTCCTTCGAAGAGGCCCAGCAGCCTGCCCGGGTTCATGGGAGGGGCCCAGCCCGAGCCTCCGTTCCCAGGCCCCCACCTTCTGCTGCCCCGCGCTGGACCCATCCTTGTAAAGCAGCCAGTCAGGCACCCGGATGGGGAGGCCAGGAGAGACTGGGAAAGGAGGCTGCCCACTGAGGGAGACGGGATGACTCTGTCCCACCCCGGCTTCAGGTTGCCATGGGAAACAGATCCCTGAGGCGGCAAATGGCCCTGACAGGAGTGCCAGAGGTTCAGTTCTCTGCTCACGGTATCACAGATGCTCACAGCAGCCACAGGGCTCGCTCGGGGGGCTTCCTCCAGCCACGGGTGAGGAGACCGAGGCTCAGGCAGGGACGGGCACGTGTGGAAGCCAAGCAGCTCCAAAGGCACAGGGCGGGATCTAAGCCCTGCTCTGTCTGACTGCAGAGATGCTTCTACCTAATTGTGAAGCCTTATAAAAACCAGCAACTTCTGAAAAGAACCCAAGCCTGATGGAGTTGCAGCAAAGAAACCCCATGGGACCTGGGAAGAGAAGAGTTACATCTGAGTCCTTGTCCTGCCACTTCCCGGCTGTGTGGCCCTGGGCAAGTCACAGCTGTCTCTGAGAGAGTCCCCAGGACCAGGCGCCATGTCATACAGCTGCATGTCAGAGCCACACGGGCTGGCGCCCAAAGCTGGCAGCACCCAGGAAGGCTATGTTGATTGAGTGGCTGTGGGGACACATGAATTCAAGGGGACCCTGTACGTGAACGTGGAAAGTGCTGTTCAGGTGTGAGGGGTGTGTTTTTATTGCTCAGTGACAGTGGTGGCTGCACAGCAGCCAGGAGGAGCGAGGGAGTGCCCCCTGCCACCACCTTCCCCCAGGAGGAGTGGAGAGAGGCCTCAGCCAGGAGAGCGAGAAGCGTAGCATTAGAGCGAGGCCGCATCCGACAGGCCCCTGGACCAGCTTGCACTCGGTCAGCCAGTTGGGCCAATCAGTCACCCCTCTGAGCAGCCTCCCTGCTCTGTCCAGCAGGAGCAAAAGCAGCACCACCTTTTCTGGGAGGACTGAGAAGGGCTGCAGCGGCGGTGGCCTGGAGGACATGCTCACTGATACAGGGGTTTCCTCTCCTCAGAGCATGAGGAACGTGTCAACCGCTGGAGAGCCTGAGGTGCTATTGCCCCTCTGGCAACAAAAAGACACCTGGGGACAGGGTGGGGAAGGGGCTCGGGGAAGGGGCTGTGCTCAGACTGCACGTGGTTACTAACCCACCTCCCTGGGGGACCGTGGGAGGGGAGCCAAGGGGAGCCTGTGGGGGAGTGTCTGTCTTTAAAGGGCAGGTGTGTGCAGTGAGGCGGGAACAGCAGGTGCCAGACAGGCATGGGAGCCTCAGGAGGCAGGGGCAGGAAGTGGTGGGAGAAGGTAGCCAGGGCCAGGACCCGCAGCTGGCCCGGTTGCAGGCGGCACACAGAGAGAATGTTGACGGTGGGGTCTGGGGTGGAGGTGGGACAGGGTGAAGTGGGAGCATGAAGTACAGTGAGGGCGACGCCCCCACAGTGGAGACAAGGGACCAAGTCCAGCAGAGGTCAGAACAGGCCAGGAAGCTGCTGAAGCTGCAGGGAAGGACTGGAGAACCCTTTCCCGGGGCCCCCTCCATATTCTCTCCTGTCACTCACCCTCCAGGGGCTGGGAGGACTCAGCGGCTTACACAAGTGTTTCCTGCTCAAGGGTGTGTCATGCAAGAGCTTAGAATCTTGGTCAAGACCACAGAAGGAGGAGACTCCGGTCAGAGCTAGCTGGGGGCAGGCGGAGTAAGCTGCCCTGTGACCTGGCTCTGCCTGGCTGCACGGCGTGTAGAGGGAGAGACACCTGCAGAAGTGGCTAGGGACGTGGGGACAGCAAGGGCCCTGAGAACACATTTCTCTACCAGAAAACCACAGAAGGTCCTTGCGAGGCTGTGTCAACCCACTCGGAGCAGAAGTACCTGGGTGGCAGGGTGGCCAAAGTAATGCATTTGGGGCTGAGACACCTCAGCTCCACTCAGGTCCCTGTCTGCCCCCTCTCTGAGGCCCTCCCAGGCTGTAAGGTGGGGGGCTAATCCCCACCTTGCATCTGTGTAGGAGACTGTTACCAGATCAGATGGGAAACCCTTAGAAAACTGGAAGCGGCTACCTTGGTGTGACCCCATGGCCCTGCGCCATCTTCAGCCAATCCTGCTCCTGGCAGCCCTGAATGGGCATAGGGTGGGAACCGAGTGCCGAACTTACCAGCTCAGAGCTGTCGGGGGGGCAGGGCAAGCCCTCCTGGGGGCAGCCAGGGGCTCCTTCCCCTGGCTGCAGCTCTACAGACCCCATGGAGTCCATGTGGTTCCACAGTGGGGGTGGCCGCCTGTGGGAGGAAAGGACAGCCTGGGTGAACCACTCACTCGACAGGCTCTAGGAGGCTGTGACTCAGACCTTTGGGCACAGGAAGGAAGTCACAGCCAGAGCTCAGAACCTCTGACCATCAAAGATCACTAAGTAATCAAAGAGGAGGCTTTCGGTTTCCAGGAGCGTTAATGAGAGCGAGCTGGGAAGGCTGCTTTCTGTTCTTAGCACTTTTCACTCATCCTGGCATTCGGTCTTGTTTACCGGCTCCTGATGCCTGCTCTGTGAGGTGCAGGGGCACAGACGGAGCCAGTCAGAGCCCTGCCTTCAGGGCCTCACAGCCCCACAGCGGTCCTAGGAGGTGCACACAGGCACGGATTGAGATGGATGTGCTGCTTTGGGGAGGAAGGGGGTGATGTGCTGGAGAAACGGGAAGGCTAGACTGCAGATGGTCCTTACGCCAAGCTGAGGGGCACGGATTTCTCCCTGAAGAGATGAAGATGGGGTGGGGGTAGGGGCTCCCACTAGTGGCACAAACATAAGCAAGTCATTTATGACTTCTTGGAATTTCAGTTTCTTCATCTGCAACACAGGAGGAAATATCTATCTGCGCATGGTGGTTGGGAGAAATACCATATTTTTTGGACTATGAGACACGCTCCCCCCAAAAAAATTTTTGGAGGAATAATGGTTGCTAATGCTGCTGTTAAGTTCTGTTTACATTTACATTGGTAAAATATTATGTTATCTGTTATTAAATATTTAACCACATTTTTTGCATAAAATTTTTTTTTTCTTATTTTCCTCTAAAACCTAGGTGCACCTTATGGTCTGAAAAATATGGTAAATGGAATCACACCTGGGAAAATGCCTTGGGAACTTGAATTTAAGCCTCAGCTCCTGGGTGGGTTTGGAGAGGGGCAGCAGGGCCCATATAAGAAGGGCCCTGCACCCAGAGCCACTGCCCCAGGCTGCTCGGCCTCAGGGCCTGGTTTGCTTCATCTGCCAAATGGGACCAACAGAAGCCAAAGGGCTGTGCAGGCAAATGAGCTGAGAGCAGAAGAACCGTGCTCAGTGTCTTTGGATTATTTAGCTGAATCTTAATGGAAACTCTAGGAACCTCAGTTTCCTCTTCAGGAACAGGGAAAGAAAACGCAGCTCTTGTGAGGAGGATTAAAGGAGCCAATGGTTCTGAAAGTCCTTCACACACTGCAGAAATGTCAGGGGCCGTGTTCACTCAAGCTAGAGGCGGTGCCACTGCTCCAGCAGGGTCCCCAGGGGGCCTCCCGTGACCCCGGCGCCCTTCACGGGTGAAGGAAGCGAGGAATGCGGTGGGGCGCCAGGGGTGGGCAGCGGGCCGTGTCCACGGAACTACTGCACCTCTCCTCCTGGAAGAGCAAGCTGCCGGAAAGACACATTCCTACCTGCAGCCCTTCCACCTGCTACTCCCATCCTCACTGCGGTCACCTACAGTCAGTCTCCCAAGGGCCCAGTCCTGGCCTTTTCCTGATTTGCCACCGCTCGGCCCCCTCTCCGGCGTGCACAGCCATGGGCATTCTCTTCACCCCAAAACCTCTGGTCGCTTGGCCTCCACAGCCAGCTTCTTCTGGAGTCTCTCGTCATCTTCGTAACTCCTCTCCTTCCCCTAAACAACAGGGCTCCCAGTCTCGGATAGCTCTCCTTTCCACATTCCCTCTTCATCTCACTCGTCCCCAAGATTTGACTGAAGACGTCTGTGTGAGGAACTCTGAAACATGCCTGCCCCAAGCCACATCCCACGTGTGGATAATCTGTCCAATTCCCGACCCGGATGCTGGAGAGGCTCCTTGAACCCAACAAGCCACGTTCATTTCTCGTTCACGTTGCCCACGGTGCGTCCCCCATCCTCTACCTGCCCACCCCACCCACTCCCAACACAACACCAGAGTGGCTGTGCTAGAACAGATCTTATCACGTCACTCCCCAGATCTCGTCCCCGAGAAGGGACGTCGGCAGTCCCCTGGGGATGGATCCCACGGCAGAAAGAGAAGCCCCAGACTCTGCACTGTGGGGTCACTGGCCCCTCACACTGTCCCCCAACCAGCTCCCTTCACTGCTGCCCTTCCCGCTCAGGCTGCACATTGACCCAAGCTTCCCTGTCTCCTGCTGTCCAGCCTTCGCTCACCGTGGTCCCCGAATCTGGAACCACCATATCTCAGTCACCTCTGCATCTTCGAGGTTTCAGTACATGGTCTGGCACAGGCAGGTGCTAATGCAACTCTGTAAAACTGGGGGTGGGTAAGGAGGTCCTACTCAGAAACCAAGAAACAGTTCCTAACAAACCTCTCCAGAGTCACAGACATCAGTACCTGCACTCAGTTTCTAAACCTGTCGAATGGGAACATCAGTTCCACATACATGGCAAGTCTGTTGCAGACACAGTGGGCACCTGTGCGATCACCTCTGGAAATGGCCGAGGACGCACACCGGCTGAGCTGCCACCCGCGAGGCCCAGCAGGCGTGGCCGTTCACTCCCTCACCCTCCTTCACTCCCTCTTCTCTGACGCTCGTTCGCCACTTCTCCACACCAGGGACTGTGAAACTTGCCCCAAGGAGCCCTGTGCTCACACCCTCAGGCACCGCACCCACATCTGTCTCCTCCAGCAGAGTGTCCCTGTGGGGGAGCATGTGTCTCTCCGATCACTAGGTCCCCAGACCTCAGTCCAGGGTCTACACACATCCAAGAAACTGTGAGCCTCTTGGCTTCTGTAGGCTGAGTCAGCTAGACAGAACAGACCTTCCTATGGAAAGGAATCTCAAGGATGCTGGCTGGGCGGGGAGCCTCCACTGAGGACCAAAGGTGTAGCCTTTCCAGCCTCCACTCCTGCAGTAGGGGCCAAGCAGCGGAGCGAGGGTGAGGGGTGGGCAGGATCTAAACAGCCTTGGAGGGTCTTACCTGGAGAAGCAGCAGTGGGTCAGCCTCCTCAGGCCTGAGCTCTTCTCTCTCAATATGAGGCACCCCACTCACCTCTCAATATAAGGCACGCAAAAGTGAAAGTCATAAATGGCCTCAGCAATAATGTCCCCAAGCCGCACCCTCTTACTGAAATAACAGCTGATTCACTTCCTTTAGTATCTGTCCTAAGAGGAAGTTGGAGACCTGGGCCCGAAGGGCCCCGGGACGTGCCCTCTGCAACACTGGGTTTTGAGGTGGTAGTTTCCCTCTGGAAAGATGGAGGGGCCTGGTCCGTGAAATATGCCATCTAACGGACAATTTTGAAAATGTGCAAGCGCTAGTGAGCAAGAGATAACTCAGGCTCAGAAGAGGGAGAGACTGGCCCTGTCCTGGCGCGGGTGGGCAGGCTGCAGAAGCCCAGCCTGGAAGGAACGATGGTATTCCGGCAGAGGCGGTCCTCAGAAGAGGAGCACAGGCAGCGTCAGAGTGCAGGGCACATTGAGGAATGCGGTGCAGCTCCAAGGGCCTCAAGAGGAGACATGCAGATGGGGCTACACAGTGGGAGAGGTGGCGGCTAGACCTCAGAGCTCAGCCTTTAGTCTGTAGGCCAAGGGGGAGCACAGGCTCATGACAGGGGTCTTCTGTGCTGAGAGGGGAAGGGGGTCTCAGGCTGTGGTCAAGCTGGTGGCCACCAAGTTGGTTCTCTCCTGGTCTGGTCTTCTTGCTCACTGCTACAGTATGCAATGTGTGTGTCCCTCCAAAACTCATGTTGGAAACCTAATGCCCAAAGTGGCGGTATTCGGAGGTGGGGCCTTTGGGAGATGACTATGTCCTGAGGGTGGAGCCCTCGTGAATGGGACCCCTCTTACTCCTCTAGCCACGCTGGGGACAGAACTAGACAGAAGTCCACAACCAGAAGAGGGCCCTCACCTGATGGTTCTGTCACCTGATCTCAGCTTTCCAGCCCCCCGACTATGAAAAACACATTTCTATTGCTTCCAAGTCACCTGGTCTGTGGCATCTTGTTATAGCAGCCAAAACAGACTGAGACACCTGCCATGGTAGGAGACAACACTGCACCAATTTTTGCTTTAGGGAAACTGGTGGGCAGATACTTTAAAACTTCAGACTCATCAGCAGTAACCCTACTGCGGTCCGCAGAGAGTACGTGACTTCCCATGACACCAGGGTGGAGACCAGGGGCAGTATCTCTTGTATTAGTTTCAGTATGACTCCTGCACAGATACCAATTCAGGCTTTCAAAGGCAGGGAACCCAAGGATGGGGACAGGAAGGACAGTCACCCACTCCAGAGCGTTCTGCCTGGCCTGGAGTTCCAGCCTCTCTTGACTTTGCTCACATGGGAGAGAATATGGAACTGAGTGCCAGAGCCCAGCTGTGGTTCACGCCCAAGGCCAGTATGCAGCCTCCAGAGCCCGCACAAGGACACGCCCCTGACAAGCAACGCCAGGGCTCCCCGTCTGTTTCTGGAAATCTTGTGTCCATCTGCCCCCAGAGGAGGGGTCCCAGAACCCAGGCTGGTGTCGGGGCCTTTGGAAGGAGGAGGCAAACTGGACTCAAGGTCTGTGAACAGCTGGTAGGCCCAGCTGTAGCAGAGGCGCAGCAGCAGGCGGCAGTTCTCTGCCAACACCAGATGGCCACGGACCAACAAGGGAAGAGCAGTCCTGCCAAGGCCCCCTCACAGCCCCTTAGTGCCCATCTCCAGCTGTCCAGAAGGAACTGAGAGATGGGGGGGAGGTGGTCAGTGGGAGGAAAGGTGGGCCACAGCCAGAGTGCCACTGCTGGGCTAGGAACCAGACCCTCCCTGCTCTGAGCTACTCCCAAGCAGACAGTGCCTGACAACAAGGCAAATGGGCTCCGACAAACCCCCCACAATTCCCTCCATGCCCTTTCGCTAGGAAGTGCCTTCCAGCTCTCCTATGTCCACCAAGCTGCTGCACTCTTAGGTCTCTATTCGCACTGATTGCTCTAGGATGACTCCCTCTTTGCCCTCTCCAGCTTTTCACCTTTAAATTACACCTCAGTCGGCACTGATGCCTGGGGAGCCTTTCCTGTTAAGCTCCTCCTGGCCCTGACCGCAGCCAAGTGCGGCCTACGGATCCTATGGTGCTTTAGATTTCCCCCACCATTGCATCAACAGCTGTGGGCTCCCGGCACATGCTTCTTGCTCATCTTGTGAGCCCCAGGGCTTAGTTCTAGACCCGACAAGGAAGAATGGTAATAACTTGTTAAATTGAAGAGCCCTCCCACAACTGAGAGGAAATTGGTAAGCTCTGCCAGCCTTCCTGGAGCACGTGACCTCAGCAGCCTTCCCACTAGGGTTGCAGGTGTTTCCCTCTTCCCACCGGAACTACCATCCACTCAGCACCACCTGCCTTCCCCTCGCCTTTGTCTATGTCTGCTAAAGCAACCCAAGGCCTGTGACCCAGGAGCTCCAAGTCGGGGAGGTGCACTTGCATTTGCGATATTCCAAAAAGACCACCCAGAGGACAGATGGGGGCATACCATTTATTACCAGGGAGTGCACCCATGGCAGCGGATCGGGCGAGACCATGCCCACCTCCAGCCTTGGTGCTACTTATAGGGTCAGGGAGAAAACAGTGATTACGGGCAAAAGCTTTACATTTTTGTGATACACAGGAGCCTCGTGAGGGCCAAGACGTCCACGTGCAGATGTTTTCTTCGTCCCTTAGGGCTGCTACCCTGGCAGCCCTCTGTTCTCTGAGGTCGTGGAGGGGCATGTCCCCAATCACCCCCCAGGGCCAAAGCTACCCTGCCTCACAGGTGAGAAAGAACCCATCCAAATCTGAAATCTCCATTGAGTTCTGTGACTGGAGGGAGAGGAAGGCAGTACCACAGGGCAGTAAAGAGAGCATGAGCTCTGCTGGCAGGCAGTCCTGGGTTCAAATCCCGTCCCATTTACCAGCTGTAGGACCTTGGGCAAACTTCTCCGCCTCTCTGAGCCTGTTTGTCCATGGGTAAAACACAGGGAAACTCAATTCTCCATAGGATTTGCCTTAGCGTGGGTTCCCCTGGGATAAGATCAAATTTGACTGCAGACAGTTAAGTTAGGAAGGGATCCAGGGCAGGGCTGGGATGCGAGCGATGTATGTGAGGCTCTGTGCTCCCCAATGTCAGGGGGCCCTCAGGTTCATGAGCCTGGGAGTGAGCAACTTCCAGCCAGCTGGTGAATCGAAAGCCCTTATCTCCCCTCAACAAGGACCTGAAAGCAAATAGTTTACACCTCTCCTCCCTGACTGGAGAACACATAGCTTACACCTCCCTGGTCTGGGAACTAGGGAGCCGAGACCCAATTAATGCCACATGTGCCAGCTAAACCCAAGGACAGAGTCAGGGGAGCAAATAACAAAAACCCCATTAAAAGCCAGATAGATCCAAGATAAAAGTAAAATAGTGTTAACAGACCAAAGAATAATCCCAAACCCTCCCTGAAGATTCTCACGTGCAGAAGACACAAAGACCTCAGGATGCAGACTCAGTGTGGGTTGATTCCAGAGCACGCCCATGCCCCTTCCCTGGCACGAACCTCTTTATTTCCTCCTAAGCTCACAGGGTCCCCATGACACCTGCAGCCAGGGGAGGAGCAGGCAGTGGCAGCTCCACACAGGTTTACCCCCATCCTGTTTCCAAGGCCCCTTCTTTCTCTGACTCTCCAGTGAGCTAAAGAGCCCCGCCTCGGCCCACCCCTTTCCTATACATTTTTTAGGGAGCCGAAGCAGAGCGCCGCCCAGGCTCTCTCCTGTTGCTTCTCCCATCCCAAGTCCTTCCTTTGTCTTGTCTTGCTGTCCCCAGCTTTAATAAATGTGCTCTCAGAATCACCTGGACTCGTGTTGGGAAGTCTTTCCCGAGCTAAGTCAAGCACCCACACACTACAGGCCGGCCTGCTGCAGACCCACTCTGGGCTAGTCCCTGTCCAGTAGCACCGAGAGGCGAGGAAGCTAGGGTGCTCACCCTCTGACTTCCAGGTTCCACTGGCTGAGGGCCGCTTCAGGGCCCTGATCATGTGGCACTCCCAGCCTGTGCCACATGCCCAGAGAAGGGCTATGGCAGAGTCACAGGTTCTTGCGATAGGACCGTGTGGGGTTACGTATGAGTACCCAGGGCAAGAGGGCGAGGCACTGCCTCTGCTACAGGTCTGTTGTGAGGATGCAAGAAAATCACCACCACCACACCTCACATAGAGAAGGGCCCCTCTTCCAACTTATGGCAACTGCTTGTGAAGGTTAGGGAGCTTCCTACATCTCCAGGGGTCAGCAACACCAGAACTGCTGCTTCCCACCTTGGAAGACGTGGAAATCCCACCAGGCCCGTAGGAGAGCTCTCAACACCCAGGACTGCAGCTTACTGTGCAGAGTGGTTGATGGAGTGAAGGTAGAGGGCTCACCCCTCTGAGAACTGTTTCTTCCTGAATCTGCACCCCACCCTCTGTGGCTTCTACGCCTCTCATGCTAACACTCTTTAGGACACACAAAACCAGCACCATGTGAGTGACCACGGCTGCCATGGCCTCGTCGTCTTCTGTGACAGGTACTGTGTCTGTACACACACTATTTAACCCCGAGAACCCTGTGTGATTTTCCCCACTTTACAGACAAGGAAACTAGATCTCCAGAGAGATTGACCTGCATCAGAATCAGGGGTTCAGACTCAGGGTGGTGGGATACTCTTTCCACGGACTTCCTTTCTTCACCTTCTCAGCAATGCCCCTCCCACACAACCAGTCTTTACCAGAGACAGTGGAAGGTGGGGGGTGGGGGCGCCTGGAGAGAGGGGCTGTTTCCCTTTGACTTCCCCATTAGCTAACAAAAAGCCTGTTGTTCCTGGTCCTGCTTGTCCACACCCTCCTCCAACAATGTGCCACTGACCCACGTTCTAGGTAGACTGCTCCATTTTAAGCTAAATATTCACTTTGTAAAATCAGCCCTTTCCCTTTCTTATCTTCAGACAGAGAAGCAACATGCTACCCAGTTTACAGAGTTCTACCTCCAAAAAATGCTATTTCATGAGAAGACTAGTGGGAGTTAAGCTGATGGGACATCACTAATTTACATTAGAAGGAAAACAGGAAAATAATCAATACTTCAGTCAAAATAAAGCATTTTCTTTTCCTGGATTTTTAAAAGAACATTTTATTTATTTATTTTTAGAGAGGGGGAGAGAGGGAGAAAGAGAGGAAGAGAAGCATCAGTATGTGGTTGCCTCTTGCACGCCCCCTACTGGGAACCCGGACTACAACCAAGGCATGTGCCCTGACTGGGAATCGAACTGGCAACCCTTTGGTTCACAGGCTGGTGCTCAATCCACATCAGCCAGGGCTATAGCATTTTCTTTAGGAGAGAAGAGGAGGCCATGGACAAAAGTGGCTTTATTTGTTCTTCTCAGCCTTTGTTTACTCATCTGAAAATCAGGAAGGATAATACTTACCTCACAGGATTGCTGCGGGGATTAAGGGACTAAGTGCACTGCATGAACCACAGAAGCTGCTCAAAAACTAACTGGCATTACTCATGTGGAGCTGGCCTCAACATCAGTGCCGTCCAACGCCAAGGAACGGGCAGAGTGCCTGCCATCCTGCCTTCGAACTCGGAGATCATGTGCACAGGGCACGCAGGCAGGAAACTGTGCCTTCCGTCCCAGGTATCTTTGAACTCCCTGGTCTAACACACACCTCATTTGCATGAAAGAGAGGGAGGGGTGGGGGGGAGGGAGGAAAGAAAAGGTAACACTGATACATCAGAAGTTGGGAGAGTCCGTGTCCCTGTTCATCCTGTCCCACGACCTCTCCCATTCCTCAGCCACCCCCACAACGATGTGACACCTCCACGTCGGTTTGAGCCAGAGTCAGCTTTCCGAACATCCTCATCTGATCATCTTCCTCGGGCAGATGCTCCTGCCATGCAGCATCCTCCCACGACTGCCCACGCACTGAGGACAGACCCCGTCTCTGTTCTGCTCCGGAAGCTCCTGGGCAGCGTGGCTGAGAGTGTGCACTCCTCTACTAATGTACTGAAATGGAACCTATTTCCTGTTACTGTTATGGTCTCTGACAGCAAGAGATCCAACTGTGCTTTTAACAGGTGAATATGCCTGGCATCCCCACTGGTTATTCCAGGAAGGAAAAATAATTGCATCAAAACTAACTAAAACCAGAGTGTTCACTTACAAATTCCTGAGCAGAACAGCAGGAATCACCCCTCAAAGGTCCTAAGCTCTGGCTGAGAATGCATGACTGGGCGAGGCAGTGAGATAAAGTAACGGGTCACTGAATGGTAGAGACAGCAGAATAAGGAGCAGGAGTCAGTGCGCTGGCTGGCACCCCACAGAGTGATGTCAGAGAAGGTTGAGGGGATAACCCCGCAGTGTCTGGAACTGTGCACCACATAGTCAGTGAGTATAGGCTGCGTATCAAAGACAAGTAAAAAGTCATTAAGAAACATGAAATTTATGTCTGAGAACTAGCTCCACAATTCAAATAGTCCCTCCCCAGACCCTGTAATACAGAGGGGAAAAAGGAAGCTCCATCTCACTGAAATAAGATTTCATACAAACATAGATAAATATATTTAAATTTTCTTTGAACTATAAGCAAATTCGAACAGGCTGTTATAAAACAGAACACTATACACTGATATCCGTACAGATCATAGAGAACACGAAACCGGAACACTGAGCAGGTGCTCACGGTGGGGACTGCAGGGCCACAACCTGCTCAGCAATGAACTGGGCCACCAAGGCTTAGTGAGCATGGCCTCCCCTACTCCTCATGCTTTTGTCAGCCTCCAGACCCTAGAAATTCAGGATTTTCTCCTTCTTCCTCTGCCTGCTTTGGTCCGTGTCCGGCTACCTGGCCGGACAGTAAACTGCTTTTTAAAGTCAACTAAGCAATCTGTGGCTTCTGAAATGGAAACAAAAGACTTGATGGGAGACTCAGTTAAGTCGAGCTGTGCGAGGGAGCTCTGCATGTCTCTGCTGCAGCCTGCCTCTTCCATCCCCGGTGAGGGCACCCTAGAGAGAAGGGGGAATTCAGAATTTGATACACACCACTAATAAGCAGTGTCATGTAGTATAGCAGGGGCTTTTACACATATTATTGATTCACATAACCGTTGTCATTATCCAGCCAGACAAGTCCCATCATTCCCCTTTTACAGATGAGGACATTGGGTAAATCGTATACATAAAGCTACACAGTTGGACAGTGAGGGAATGAGGATTCAGAACCAAATTCCCAAGCTGCTGGAAATCCAAGTCAGAAGACCAGGGTTGGCTGGGGACAGAGGAGTAGAGACAAGTAAGAAATAGTTTTTGCTTTGCTAGTTTTAACACAATAAGTGAACTGAGCTGCCCTCGAATTGTTAGCCCAGATATGAGGGTGTCACAGAGGTATACGGAGAGAGGTCATACAGTTAAAGTGATTTCTACCATCAGCAGTTTGAAAACCACACCATACACAGAGCCCAGGCCCAGGCCCATCCTTTCCTAGAACTGCGGACAGTCACACCCCAATGCACACCCCAATGCACCTGAAAGCCACTGTTTCTGAAGACTTGGTCTTTATCTCTGCATCTGTAATAGGAGAAAAACAGGAATAATGTTGTTAGTAGTATCGCAATCATACCACTGCTCACTGATCATGTGCTTCCTGTGTTCTGGGCACTGCTTTTCGTCAAACTGATCCAGATGGCTCAGCGCCAATCCCCACACCAATGGAATGTGAGCATTTAGCATCCAACAGGCTCAGCTGCAGAAGTATGGAGGTGAACACTTTTGAATGAATGACCTCTGCAGAAACCTACTTCAGATCTGGACCTGAAGAACAAGGAGTTGCCAACCACCTGCGGAGAATCACAACCTGCTGATCTAGAGGCAGCAGGATGAGGGGCTCAAAGAAAGGCTTAAGCAAAAGTTCCTCTTCCATCTGTATCTAGTGAATTTTAACAACAGCAACAAACAACCACTATAGTAATAACAGCTAACATTTATCAAGGGAATATCTGGGCCAGGGGACATGTGTGGAGCTTTACTAGATACAATCCTTACAGCCTGAGACTGGCATTACTCTATGCAATGCACATAACCAGCCAACTCTTATGTTCCCTAAATCCTAGGCACAAAGAGACAGGTACTTCCTACAAGACGTCAGGGGCACAGGTTTGGACATTAAACTCAAAGTAACACAAATAAAGCACAAAACAATGGGAGGAGGCAGTAATGCCGGCATGTCTGCTTTTCCATGCCTTTTCCTGCGAGGGTATGTGGGGCTTATTTCTTTGTCCAGTCACCTGGAAATGTCTTTTCCCAGTCCAACAGGCTTTACAAAGCCTGAAATGAAATGCGTGATGCTGCGGACAGGCTATCTCCCCATCTTCCTCGGGGAGAGATGGCCCAGACCGAGTCTCAAAGGCTGGCTACTCCGGCCAAATGTGCATCCACCTAGTTCCAACAAACAGGGAGGTGGCAGAGGTTCTTTTCACTGGAAGGCCTTAGCCAGAAGCCCGGAAAACTGGTCCCCGAGTCCTCACCTTCAGTCTTCTGCTCCGACTGGTCTAAGAGACTGAGGAGTCGGCCTTCACTGCGCCCTTTTTCCTGTGACGCAGATAAATAAACGAAAGGGAAGGGTTACCTCATGGCAGAAAATCTAGAACACTTCTTTAGCCCAGATCACACCTGTCTCCAGGAGAAAGAGGTGTGGAGGCACTCCTTGAGGGAAGCCTTTTGCTTTCTAATAAATGAGGGTGCACAAGTAAAAAAGATAACCAGGGTGAAGAGAATACATCTTCATGCCAGTATTATCCAAGAACAGAAACCAGAGTGAAGGCAAGTTATTACCCCAAGACCATATTAAACAACAGTAGCCTTTGGCCTATGACTGATTTGGAGAGATTTAAAATAAAAAATAACAGTTCTGAGGTACGTTCTAGGGGTAGGAATGCCAGAAGAACCACCTGGCTCAGTAGTCCAAGCCCCAACTCCAAACCACCACCTCAGAGCCATCCTGTTCACGCAGGGCCCCCTTCTCATGTCCTGACAGATAATGGCTTCTTCCTCTTAGTGTACACTGATGGCTCTAGGCCTGGAAAATAGAGCTGTTGTTTTATTTTTGATTTCTAAGCTAAGACTTGCTCCTCCTAATCTCTAATCACAAAGCCCAGAAAACACATCCACCTTCCCAATGACCAGAGGCCACACCCCTTGGCCTCCTAAGACCAGGAACCCAGAGGGTTCAACAGAGCTGGTCTCGGCTCCTGGCAAGGGGGTGTGACTGGAGAGCCTTTCTGCAGAGCAGTTTGACTGTGTGTTTCATCAGATTTTTAAATGTTTATGTCCACTGCCTTAAGAATTCCACTTCAGGAAATCTATCTAAGGAAACAATCACTGGTACAAAGGCTGATTAATGTTTTAAACAGTTTTATAATAGAGAACTGGAAAGAACCTGAATGTCCTATAATAAGAACAGTTAAGTGACTGTGTGATATAAACATTCAGAGTAATTTTAAAAAATAGTTTAAAAATAAACCAAGATATTTAAGCTACATGTTCAGTGCATATACACATATAGTATGGTGCCAACTACATTAAAAATGCATAGAAAAAACACTGGAATTTTCCCTAATTCTTCGTATGTTTTTTAAATTTCATTTTTTAATTATAGTTTACATTCAGTATCTTAATGTAAATTAAGTAAATGTAAAATTACATGTAAATTAAAAAAGTAAAAGTAAAAGTAAATGTAAAAAGTAAAAGTAAAAAGTAAAAAGTAAAAAGTAAAAGTAAAAAGTAAAAAGTAAAATGTAAAAAGTAAAAAAAGTAAAAGTAAATGTAAATTAAGTAAATGTAAATTCAGTACAGCAAATTTTAAAAGTATTTGCTGTACTTTCTACAATGAACATATAAGTATTATTTTTTTAATTAAAAAAGTGTTAAAAAGCACAAATCTTGTTTCAAGACAAACAAAAGAAAAAAGGAGGCAGGAAGGGAGGGGAGAAAAAACCCAGAACAGAAATGTGGAGGGTCAGTCTTTCCTCGAACACCCCACTTACCTTCAGGTTCCTCGGCCACTGCTGCTGCTTCCCCTGCACAGCTGAGTGTGCTCTCCCACTCTCTGCAGGCCCGTCTCCTTGGTCACACCTTGCAAGCCGGAGACAGGACTCAACATGACACTGGTACTCTTTGAATGGGACTAGGGATTTACAGAGATAACACTTCTCATTCCTAGCCAATCAGAAGAAAGACAGATAAAGCAGTTTTAAGATTTGCTTTTGCCGCTGGGCTCCTGATATATCTCAAATTGTGTTTTTACATCTCAAAGTTATTCTGTGGAGGAGGCATGTCAACCAATGCAGAATTGCTCAGCGGGGCTGCTGATAAAACTAACCCACCGACAATCAAAAGGATGGAATGATTAGTGGTTTTCCCTTGCTGTTTCTCTGTGCCCCGCTGTCGCAGCAGTTGGATGGCAATAAGATCAACTCTTCTATCTCAAACAACGCTGATTGCTCTTCAAACATAAAATATTCTGTCAAACTCCTCTGAAATTAAGTGTAACAGTTTTTTCAAAGGTAAGTTAAAATTTAGACATAAAAGGGAACACCAAGAACATTTATAATCAAGATTACAATTTTTACCCGGGTAGATGAACTTGTCTGATTAGTGAATCAAGTCTGTCCATATGCCAACTTCCTTAATTCTACAACCTACAACTAGGAAGTTACCAAAACCATGTGGCTCTGCCAGAGGCTTCTGCATGAATTCATATACATAGTTATTTTTTAAATTTTTGTAACACTTGAATTTGTGGAAAAAGAGGGTATTGTGTCCTTGAGGTAAGGTTTATTGGACATTGGTGAAAATGGAATCACTGGGGACAAAGGAAGAAAATGAACATTTATTAAGTATTTCTTCTGTGGTCAGAACTAGTGGAAGGTGCTTTAAATACAATTTCTCAATTAATTTTCCAGCCCCATTAAGAGGGTGCTTTTCTCTCCAAGGTCCTATAGCTAATAACTGTCAGAAGCCAGGTCTGCCTGACTCATAAGGAGAGCATCTTAGTTTTAAGAAGGTAAAGCAAACTTTCCAAAGTTTGCTTTCTTAGACTTCTCTTTCTGGCTGTTACTCTTCAATTACTACAGCAAGGGAAATTGGATTCACTCTAAGGAAGAATTTCTCTGGAGGTCTTTAAAATAGAAGAAATAAGTCTCTCAAGTACTTCATCATCTGAGAGAACGCCTTCTTCCTTACGAGAAGAGCTAGATGAGTGTCTCTCTCATGGTGTAGCAGTTAAAGCAGAAAGCACCTACTCATCCCCTACTGTGTGAGGGACAGCAGCACTGGGGAAGGGGCATAAGTCAGGCAGGCTTTGCCAGTTCTGGCCACATGATATCAACCAGTTATTTGCAATTTCTCTTTAGTTTCTTTACTAAAAAGACAAAAAAAAGAGTAACCACCTTCCTTACCATCCATTGTGAGAGTAATATAGTAAACCAAGCATCCAGCACAGTGCCCGGCACACAATATTAGGTGCTCAACAAACAGCTTTCACTCTCGCTGCTGTCTCAGACACATTTCATTAGCTGCTGGGGAACAGAGTACGAATGAAGGCAACTATCTGTCTTCAAATAACTAACAGCCTAGCCAAGGAAACAGAAATGTCAAAAAAAAATGACTACAACACACTTGGATGAAGTGTATTGTAGTGATGATACAGTCCTAGAGGAATGTCCACACGATGGTAAGATTACAAAGGTAGCAGTGATCACCTCTGCTCAAATGGATTAGGGGAGGAACTCTAAAATGTGTTTCAAAGATAAAGGTTTCTGCCTAATGACTAACTGTTCTAATGGATTGTTGGTAATGTCTTTACTTTGGGGAGACAGCACTTCAGCCTGACCCCCCCAAGTCCACCAGAATGTGCTTTCTTAGTCAGGCTGCAACCCACAACCCAAGGAAGTCTTCTACATTGCCCAACCTTTTGCAATTCAACTTCTGTATCATTACATCACAAAATAGCTCACTACTTCCCCAAACACCAAATACCAACATGCAAATTCAAAGAAAATAATTTTTTAAATTTCAAAATTAGTCGAATGCAGCCAAAACAGTGGGATTAACTATACATAATAAACTATTATACACCTACATACATCTATACATATACATGCATATATAGATACATATATATTTTAAGTTACAGGGAATAAAGTTTATTTTGGCAGACAGTGTTAAAACAAAATTAAAGTTGTAGACATTAGTAACCTAACTCAATATCCTTAGTTTGGTATAAGTGTGACACATTTTCTTGCTTTCTTATATTCACCATAACCTAAACCACTTTAAAAACTGATAAATTGCCCTGGCTGCTGTGGCTCAACGGATTGTGCAACGGCCTATGAACCACAGGGTCACCGGTTCAATTCCCAGTCAGGGCACATGCCTGGGTTGCAGACCAGGTCCCCAGTAGGGGGCATGAGAAAAACAACCACACATTGATGTTTCCCTGTCTTTCTCCCTCCCTCCCCCTCTCTAAAAATAAATAAATAAAATATTAAAAATAAAAACAAGCCGATGAGCTGAAATTTAGCTTTACTGTTTTCACTTATGCTCTGATTCCAAAGCTAAAAGCAATGTGGAACTGGAGCAGGCAGCAGGCTTTTTTAGGGTAATAGAAAGGGATATACAGAGGCCACACACACTGACACAGACTGGGAATAAGAAAGTCAGGCATCCAAGGGAACAGTGATTGGCAGGCCAAAGAAACTCAGGGTAAGAGAGGAACTGGTCTCTCTATTCAGTCTAAGCCACAACATGTTGAACAGGAGCTCCCTGAACACAGCGAACCTACTCACTTCTCAATGTCCAGGGGAGCCTGGGCAGCCGTCCCACTGCCGCTCTTGCTCTGGGCCTCTATTTTTCTCCAAGTCAACACTTTCAACACAAAAAGAAAAAAGAAGAAGAAAAACTGTTAGTTGGCAGCAGACTCTGAATATAAAAGAGGAAATGTAGAGGAAGAAGCAAAGTTTAAAATCTTATTCCACTGGGAGACGTGCACTTTCTGGGAAACCTCTGCCTTTCTAATACAGAGAGTAGCCCCTGTCACCATATGTACTGCAACTGCCAGCTGCAAGATATGCCCATATTTGCTAATGAGATCTATTTACCCCCCATTTGCCATGAGATCTAAAGACCCAGTCCACACCAAGAAAGGTTTGTGTGTACTATCCCAAGCTGCAGCACCCAAAGGAGGTTTTGTACTTTTCCAGTCAAAATTCTGACTGGCTTAAATTGAGCTTAAACACAATTAAGGTCCATCCCCTACCTTCCCAAATCACTTTCAAATAACGTTATTAAGACAGGTGTCCTAACTCTATACTTATATAACTACATTGTTGGGTATTTTTCCCCTTTAAATACAGGACTTTAGAGTTGTCCCTGTTCTTTTCAGGTGAACATTCCAGTCTGTTGAGTTCATTTGTGGTCTTTTTTTCTTTTCTTTTTTTTTAAGATTTTATTTATTTTTAGAGAGAGGGGGAGGGAGGGAGAAAGAGAGGGAGAGAAAGATCAATGTGTGGTTGCCTCTCGAGCACTCCCTGCTGGGGACCTGGCCTGAAACCCAGGCATATACCCTGACTGGGAATCAAACCAGTGACCCTTTGGTTCACAGGCCAGCCAGCACTCAGTCCACTGAGCCATACCAGCCAGGGCTCGTTTGTGGTCTTGATTCTGTCATCTGATGTTATTAGCTCTCTTTTCCAGCTTTGTGTCATCTGTCCATGTACCAAACAGGCTTTCTACATCATTCAACTCACTGGGGGAAAATAGTTTTAAAGGATAGGGCCAAGGACAGAGAACTGTGGCATGTTACCAGAGAAATCTGTCTTCTCCTCCCTGGTCCAAGTTTCTTTTAAATGCTTAATCAAGCAAATATTTACAGGGAATCTTTGATGTGCATGTAATTTGGGGAGATAAAGAAAATTATAAGGAGGGGTCCTAAGGAGGGTATAGTGTATTAAGGGAAACAGCACACACACTCAGACAACTATAATACTAAGTGTAAAGAGATACACATAATGAAACCAGGTCATACACGCAAGCAGCTATGAACAGTGTTGACTGTTCAGTCGATGACTGGAATGGTAAGGAGGCATGTTTTTCACTACATACTTTCTGTACTGTTGGAATTAAAAATTAAAAGGTAGAAAAAAAGATCAGATTACAGAGAGTAGGCAATCTATTTCTAAGGTTCCTTCCAAACCAGAGATTTTGTAAGTAAAAATAAAGTACTGCCGGAGAAAAACATCCTCGACATAGTTGTATAACCACCACCAAATCCTCCTCCTACTCTATCAGCCAGCCCACATTTCTCCATCTTATGTACAAGGACTTCATGAGAGATTTTATCAAGTGCCTTGCTGAAATCAATTCTTAAAAGGTTGGCACCTCGCAGATTACAGAAACCTTTAAGAGTTGTTTTTTCTCTCTCTCTTTCCATTTGTCCCCAATCTTAACTACCAAGTATTTTTCGAAAAGGAATACTTGGAAACCACTCCACAGACAGGGCTGGAGAAGAATTAATTGCTTCTAGCACTTTATATACCTCTATTGCACTCAGCACAGTCCTGTCACTTGTTTGTGTGCCAGTTTTTTCTACACCATGCATCTTTCTGAACTCAGAGATTTTGTTTTGTTTTGATCTCTTCAGCATCCCCAGCACCATATAGCACATATTAAATGCTAACAAACATTTGCCCAATTAAATCATAGCAATGGATTCAAGGGGAAAAAGAGCTCTTGTTGTACGAGGACCTGCTCTGTACCAGGGAACTTATAATCTCTAATCCTTAAAATAAAACCCTACAAGGCATATATCATCTGTATTTTATAGATGATGAAATAGTAAATAACCTGATCAAGATCTCAAAACTAAAACAACAACAAAAACCCAGCAGAATGCAGTGCAAGTCTGACTTCAAAGCAGCATATGTTCTTCCACAGGAGCAGGCTGCCTCTCCTGAGAAGTAAGAAGGTAAAGGACGGGAGAAGAAGGAGTCTAAGTGGTGAGGGAGTGGGCAGGTGAAAAGGAATGTAAGTGAGTGGAGAGGCCTGGCAGGTGGCTGGGAACTGTGTGCTAATTCTCCTATTTAATGTCATGGCCAGGGTGAACTGGACTGGGCTTGCAGCCCAATTTTTTCCTCTGAAACCCACTACCCTTTACAAAGGAACAGAAAGTATAAGTAGCTATTAAAGGAGCCTCCAACTCCAGTTTGTGAGGGTTGAGACAGCCATTTCAAGTAGCTGCAGGCAGAGAATTCAGTATGAAACTGAAATCCGAAACCCTTGTAGCTGGTGACAATAGCCAAAATTCAAAAGTGAACAGTGGAATCTCAGGAAAACTACCAGGAAAACAACTATCAGGCCAAGGTAAGCAAAATGGTGAGGAAAGGTGTCACTAACTGCTGGGAGAGCCACCTGTAAACCTTCGATCACTAACTCAGCCCTTTTTATACCACTGGATGGAAACACCCTAAGGAGCTGCACTAGGGACTCGCCTTGGCACTGTCAAGATGCAAGGAAGGAGCAGGGCCTAGGGGAATAAAGTACACCGACTTCAGAGCTGGCAGAATGGTGTCCAAATTGAGACTCTACTAGCTGTTTGCCACAGTCCAATAACCTGAGTGCTACCGTATTATACCATGTATAACGCGCACTTTTTTGCCCACATTTTTGAGGGGAAAATAAGGGTGCACATTATACATGGGTAGTGCCTGAAAGACCTTGTACCTGTTCTTGTGTTTTGTAATTTATTTGTTACATAAAATTTCTAGTACTGTAATATGTTAAAAAAATGCTAAAATTCCTTTATAATATGAAAAACAAGTATCTAAATATAAATAATTGAATTTAAAAATTCAAATGAAAGATTTTTTTCATGAAAGTTTGGGCCAAAAAGTTGGTGCGCACAATACATGGCAAAATACAGTGCATTAGCTGACCTACCTACAAAATGAGATGATGAAGCATCTCCCCTCACGAAGTTGGTAAGGATCACATCAGATAATTCAAATTAAGTTGTGAGAGTGTCCAACCCACAGAAGGCACTCAGCAAACACTAACTGTTAATTGTCATTATTATTCTTCCTGACTTATTTCTTAGATTTATCCAAAGATTCAAGCGCATCCTCAGAATAAGCACTTATCAGCCTGTCTATAATTTGGATTAGGTATTAGTCTTAATTGGTTCCCATACTAACTTTTACAAACTGAATGAACAGTAAACAACCAAAACATTACAGAACAGTTATTTATCAATACATACTATGTAGATATCAGCACATTTGTTTCCAAAAACCCAAAGACAAGCAATCAAAAATAAAAACACATGGCCTAGAACCAACAGTGGAAACAATGGTTGCTTGACGGGAGTAGAAATTATATATACAAACAAGAGACTTGGCAGGATGGCAGAGGTTAGGATTTTCAATATATCTCCCTCAACCTCAAAACCACCTCAGCAGAAAGTAACAGGAGGCCACACACTTGAGGGTATTCCTGTTGAAAGTGCCTCTCCTCCAGCCAGGCTCTTCCTCAGCGGGATGTAGTGAGAAAGGGAAGGTGCATTTCACCAGCATGTTGCCTGCCTCAATGCTACTGGCCTCCCCTAAGAAACTCCAAAGAGGGTTATCATTAGAATTAATTATGTACCATTCTGAGTGATGTGGCTTTTAAAATTTAAATCTTAATTAGAATTAAATATCATTTAAAATTCAGCTCCTCAGTCTCATGAGCCACATTTCACATGCTCAATAGCCACATGTGACTGCTGACTTCCATACATGACCCCAGAGATTGAGAACATCTCCGTCACTGCAGACAGTTCCACTGGCTAGCATGGCTCCTTTAAAAGATAACCAGGACTAATACAACAGTATCAGGCCTTAAGTCTGTTTACCTTGGACACCACAAGAAATTCAAGCCTCCCTGGCCTCGCTCACCACCTCGCTTCTCATCCCCACATGACTCTGATCTGTCATCTGGGGGGACTTCTCTAACCTGACTTGGTCGTCCACACCTACTCTGGAAACAAATGCCTTCTGGAATTCTGGTGATTTGTACTGATCGACAAAACCCCTGACGTGCTCAGCCTCCTCTGAAAGTTCTCATCTTCTTGCTCTCACTGAAAGAAGGCTGTCCTCTGAGGAGGACACTGCTTCCCCTCGTCCCTACTCAAGTACTGGATTGTTTCTTCTTTACACTGCAGCACTACTGACCTGGAGTTGGGGTAGATATCCTCTTCCTCCTTGTCGTTGCTTCCAGTCTACTGGGAAAACCTAGTTCGAAGCACAAACCACGTGTTACCCCTGCTACCCACCCCAAAGTAATCAGCTCCTATCCTCCTGGTTGCCGGTCCCCCACACTTACCACCATTCACTGAAAACTTGAACATGTCACTTACCGTCTTTCTCTTCACCACTGCAGCCATCATTCTTGGTGATTTCAGTATCTACAAACTGTATTAAGACTGAAGCGTATGAAGTTGCAGTTTTTATAGGTTTCAACCTAAGGTATGCTCCATCCCCTACGCTTGCCTCTCAGTTGCTTGGCTAGTCCTGTGGATCATCCCATCCTGGCCTTTCTCGAGGGGGATCTGAGAGAGAAGCAAGCCTAATGCCCTAAGGCATCCACTGTATGTGATGAGTTAACCTCCCTCTGCTGCATTTAGAATGGTTGGTCCCAGTTCTGTACCCTCCTTGGGAGAAGTAGAACAATCTGTTCATTTTCTGTTTCATGGTTCTGCTGAGAAGCCCTGGCTGAGCCTGTCAGTAATAATTGTGCCACTTGTACAAATTTCTCAGTTTCAGAAGTCCCATTCTCTGATCATCACCACCTGCCTTTTCCAGCTCATGCCCTCTAGTACCCTAACTCCAATAATTTTTCAGCCTCTCCAGGACATCTAATTCCAGACTGTCACCTTTTCCATGTCCATTACCCTGTCAGGTCCTCAATTTCCTTCTTACCTAACTTAGATCTCATGGTTATCACATTAACAATTCCCTTGAAGAGTCCCTCAACTTATTTCTAATCTTTCTCATGCTCCACAACAAAACCCAATCTTGGTGGAATCTAGCCTTCCACCTGTTCTATGTTCCTACCTAAGTAGCCCAACTGTGCCAACTGGGCTCACATCATATTGAAGACTGGAAACCTCAAGTGGCCCGTCGGTACAGCCCAGTGTTTCCATGGTCAGCTTATTCCTGTGCTCTCCCAGAGGCTCTTTCACATCTTCTCCACTGTCCTCTCCACTATCCTCACACCTCCAACACCCATCCTGATTCTGCTGTCGTCATTCTTTTTTGTTTCAATATAACAACTACAGCTTCAACATATGAAGCTATAATTCACATATATTCAGTGGTTTTCAGCATATCCAGAGTTGTACAACCATTACATCAATTTTAGAACATTTTCATTAACTAAAAAATAAATCTGTTCTTATCAGTACTCATTCCCCATTTTCCCCCAAACTCCCAACATAGGCAACCACTTATCTGCTTTCTGCATCTATGGATTTGCCTCTTCTGGGCATGTCCTATAAATAGGATCATACAATATGTGGGCTTTTGTAAGCGGCGTCCTTCACTTAACCTATGTTTTCAAGGCTCGCCCACGTTATAGCATGTGTCAGTACTTCATTCCTTTTCTCCCATTGTGGTTGCATCATGTCACATTCCCACTGACAATATACTGGGGTTCCAATTTCTCCACATTTTTGCCAACATTTGTTATCTTCAGGTTGGAGTGCTCGTTAATAGCCATCCTAGTGGGTATGAGCTGTTATTTCATTATGCTTCTGACTACTGACTAATCATGTTGATCATCTTTTCATGTGCCTGTTGGCCATTTGTACATATTCTCTGGAGAAAAGTCTATACAAAACCTTTGGTTTAATTGGGTTATGTTTTTGTTGTTGAATGGTAAGAGTTCTTTATATACTCTGGAATCTAGACCTGTACAGACATATATTTGGAAGTATTTTCTCCCATTTAGTAGGTTTTCTTTCACTTTCTTGCTAGTGTCCCCTGGTGCATGATAGTTTTAAAATATGATGGAGTACAATTTATTTATTTTTTTCTTGCTGCTGGTACTTTTGGTGTCTAAGAATCTAAGAATCCATTGCCAAATCTAAAGTCATGGAGGTTGACCCCTAAGAGAGTTTCATAGCTTTTGCACTTACATTTAGGTCTTTGATCCATTTTTTTAATATATGGTGTGAGGTAGAGCTCCACCTGTGGATGGGCATGTGGATATTCAGTTATCCCAGCCACATTTATTGAAAAGACTATTTTTCACCCACTGAACTGTCATGCCCTTGTCAAAAACTGCACATAAATGTATGGTTTTACTTCTTGACTCATAGTTCTATTCCACTGATCTATATATCTATCCTTATGTCAGTACCACATTGTCTTGATTAATAAGTTGCAAAACCAAGAAGTGTGAACTGTTTTTGGCTATTCTGGATCACTTTATCTCCTAATCCCCCAAAATGGAGTCATCAGTAAACCAGCTGCTTGGGGCAAAACCTTGGCATAACCCGAGTTTCCTCTGTCTTACTCCAACAAATCCTGTAGATTTAACCTTCAAAATACTTCCCAAATTGGACAACTTCTGCACCTCACAGCTATTACTGTGATCCAAGTAAGCACTAGCCCTCGCATGGACACTGCAATGGCCTCCTGCTTAGTCTGTTCACTTCCATTTTTTGTGTCCTGTCCCTCAGCAGACTGTTTTTTCCACACAGTGGCCAGAGTTAATTATATCACTCCTTTGCTCTTAACCCTTCTGTGGCTTTTCGTCATATCTATAATGGAGTGCAAAAACCCCACGTGAATTGACCACTGCTTATCACTTTTTTCTTTTTCCCATTGTTTATCCCACTTCATTCCTTGTGGCTTCCCTCTACACTAAGACACATGCCAAACACGCTCCTGCATTAGGGCCTTTATACATATTCCCTTCACCTGAAATGACTCTATTCAAATATCAACTCAAGAAGTCTTCCTTAATCTTTTTATTTAAGAGCTCCCTACCCCAATCTTTCCTGCCCTGGTCATTCTCTGTCCTTTGTTCTTGCCTTATTTTTTCTTAATTTTTGACATCTATTTCCTCCATAAGAATGTAAGCTTCATGAGAACACAGATTGCTCTTTTATATCCTTAGCTTGTATCATAGTAGCTGGGTTATAGTAGGTGCTAACTAAACACTGGACTGTCAGTTAAAGGAGGATAAATAATACATTATAAACAACACAGTCATCTTGTAAATTATTCAAGGCAGCTCTCTAAGTTGAGCATCCGACAGTGGGCTTAGTAAGAACCCTGAGCCAAAGCTGCCTTCTCTCATCCTGACCCTCAGTCACAAAGTCTGATTGATTCTCTCATCAAAACATTCTCAAATGTATCCACTCCTACTGACCCTGCTTCATTACCTGTCTCTCCGTTTCCAGTCTCAGCCCCTCCCATCCTGCTTTTGTTCTACTCAAAGAGCAACTCAGGCCCAGCATTAGCCATGGCAGAACCCCAAAAGTCTTCCCTGACTCAAGAAGGCCCCAAGTTCTACAGGTGAACAGCACCCCACGTGCATACCCATCATAGCACTTCTCACACAACATTCTAGTTATTGCTTTACCTACGTATCTCCCCCAGCAAAATCTCTCTTTATCACTGCAGAATTCCACATTTCTGGCATAAAATGGACACTCAATATAAATATATATTTAATGAATCAATTTGTAAAGGTAGTTTCTTATTCACAAGTTCGATGGAGTATTTTCTTGGCTTTAAGAACAATAGGATATTCTTATAACTTAGATGAAAATGTCTCTAGAGTCTGATCTGAGATAACTCTTGAAATGGGAAGGCCCTATCTGCCTCATTCCACTCAATAAATTCTTATTGTTCTCTCAGGTGCTAGACTTGATAATCTTATTCTACCAGAGATAGCTTCTAACTCAAAAATCCTAATGATTATGTCAATAGTTCCTAAGGATAAACAACCCTAAAAAAGTTAGGCATCCCTAAGTCCATTTTACAGATAAGCAAGTAAGGGCTCAGAAGCTTCAATCCTGTAAATACCTAGTCTAGGCTATGATTCCAAGTCTGCTGGACTCCAAAGCCAGTACAATTTCAAACTGCTTTCTTTGCTGCTTAGAAGCCACAGAGGATCCCGTCCCTACTCAAGTTGCAGTAATTTCAAGTTTAGACATAAGCTTTATTTCTCAACAGGTACACCTAAATGTTGAGCTCTTGACCTTAACCTCCAGTGCTGCTGAAGTCAGTCCCTGCGTCTGAGGTGTTAGCATGACTTGTTTACCACCTTTCCATACAAAGATAACAGTACTCACATGAAAATATCTTACCAGTGCCTCCTACCTTGAGGCCAAAGGGAAGAGTCAATACTGAGAAAATCCTTAAACCATACAATTCCTATTTAGGATATAAAAATAAAGGATCTAGAACCATTATATTTTTAAGAACAAAATTTCTGTCTATGAGGTATTGAATAATTTAGAGGTCTTAGAAAAAGAGCCACTTGTCTAGTTCATACTAGTACTTGTATACAATATTTATAGCTCAATCTTTTTCTTTAACAGCTGGAATTTTTTATTTAAGCAATTCAACAATATATATCAAGAATTTAAAAATAACTTGTATCTTCTGACCCAAGAATTATACTCTGGGAATCTACTCTGAGAAAATCATCTGAATTTAAATGAGATCACAAGACAAAGGTATTTTATCAAAGCATTATTTATAATAATAAAAAAACTTAAGCCAATGTTCAAACAGAATAAAATACTATGCAGGAATTCAAAATAAGGACTGAAAGAAGACTTCCGGCCAAGATGGAGGTGTAGGTAGATATACTGTGCCTCCTTGCACAACCAAGATAGGGACAACAACAATTTAGAAAGAGGATAACAACCAGAACTGACAGAAAATTGAACTGTATGGAAGTCGGACAACCGAGTTAAAATAGACCCGTTCATCCAGACCAACAGGAGGGGCGGAGTCGGGCAGCCGGGCAGAGAGGGGTCGCACAGCACAAATTGTGTTGGGACCAGGTGCATGAGACCGCAGCGGGCGGACCCTGTGCACACAAGCAGTGGCTGGCAAACCCCAGCCGACGGTTGGCAACTAGCAGACCCAGTGAGGCGATGACTGTGAAGCAAGGCACTGCGCCCAACCCAGGATCCCAGTGCTGGGAAATAGAGTCTTGGGGCAATGACTGAAAACACCTGTGAGGGGTTGAGGCACAGGGAGAGACTCCCAGCCTCACAGGGGAAGTTGTAGAAAAGACTCATGGACTGCACAAGCCCACCCACATGGGAATCAGCACCAGAAAGGTCCAGTCTGCTTGGGGCAAGTGGCGGAAGGGACTGAAGTCCACAGAGAGCAGAGCAAGAACAATTGTTCCCTCTTGGACCCCACCCCCACATACAGCGTCACAACCCAGTGACTGGGTTGCCCCACCCTGGTGAACACCTAAGGCTCTGCCCCTCATACATAACAGGCGTGACAAGACCAAAAAGAGAGAGAGAGAGAGAGAGAGAGAGAGAGAGAGAGAGAGAGATGGCTCCAACAGAAGAAATGAAAGCTCCAGAACCGATCCTTTTAAGTGACTGAGAGATAGCCAACCTATCAGATGCACAGTTCAAAACAATGGTGATCAGGATGCTCACAGAACTGGTTGAATTTGGTTGCAAATTAGATGAAAAAATGAAGGCTACAATAAGTGAAATGAAGAAAAATACACAGGGAACCAATAGTAATGGGAAGGAAACTGGGACTCAAATCAATGGTGTGGACCAGAAGGAAGAAAGAAACATCCAATCAGAAAAGAATGAAGAAACAAGAATTCAAAAATATGAGGAGAGGCTTAGGAACCTCCAGGATATCTTTAAATGTTCCAACAGCTGAATTATAGGGGTACCAGAAGGAGAAGAGGAAGAGCAACAAATTGAAAACTTATTTGAACAAATAATAAAGGAGAACTTCCCCATTTTGGCAAAGGAAATAGACTTCCAGGAAGTCCAGGAAGCTCAGAGAGTCCCAAAGAAGTTGGACCCAAGGAGGGACACACCAAGGCACATCATAATTACATGAGCCAAGGTAAAAATGAAGGAGAGAATCCTAGAAGCACTAAGAGATAAGGAGATAGTCACCTACAAAGGAGTTCCCATCAGACTGTCAGCTGATTTCTCAAAAGAGGCCTTGCAGGCAAGAAGGGGCTAGAAAGAAGTATTCCAAGTCATGAAAGGCAAGGACCTACATCCAAGAAGACTCTATCCAGCAAAGCTTTCATTTAGAATGGAAGGGCAGATCAAGTGCTTCTCAGAAAAGGTCAAGTTAAAGGAGTTCATTATCACCAAGCCCTTATTTTATGAAATGTTAAAGGGACTTATCTGCCCTGGCTGGCGTAGCTCAGTGGATTGAGCTCGGGCTGTGAACCAAAGCATCACAGGTTCGATTCCCAGTCAGGGCACATGCCTGGGTTGCAGGCCACGGCCCCCAGCAACTGCACATTAGTGTTTCTCTCTCTCTCTCTTTCTCCCTCCTTCCCTCTCTAAAAATAAATAAATAATATCTTCTAAAAAATACAAAAACAGGGACTTATCTAAGAAAAAGATAAAAAATGTGTATAGTAAATTGACTGCAAAGTCGAAATTATTAACAACCACACCTAAAACAAAAACAAACTAAGCAAACAACTAGAACAGGAACAGAACCACAGTAATGGAGATCACATGGAGGGGTAACAACAGGGGAATGGGAGGAGGAAAGGGGGGAAAAAGTACAGCGAGTAAGTAGCATAGATGGTAGGTAGAAAATAGGGGGAGGGCAAGAATAGTATGGGAAATGTAGAAACTGAAGAACTTATGACACATGGACATGAACTAAAGGGGGGGAATGTGGGTGGGAGAGGGTGTGCAGGGTGGAGGGGAATGAAGGGGGGTAATGGGACAACTGTAATAGCATAATCAATAAAATGTATTAAAAAAAAGAAAAGAAAGACTGGAAGAAAATACTTGAATACCAAAATATCAACTGTAATTCAGGGGGAGAGAGGTTATATTTGGGGTGATTGTTTTGGGATGATTATTTTTCTATGTTGTTTATTTTTTTTCAATGAGCATATAACACTTTAATCATTTAAAAAGTTTAAACATCAAGGGACACCCTAAAGGAGAAAACAGGTCCAGGCAATGATCAACAGTCACTGTCAGCTGAAAGCCGGGCTTTCTAATGGACAGATTAGTCTGACCCCACTGATCAAAGGTAACAAGAGAGTATGTAACCCCACAAACTGATACAATATAAAATATAAAATGCTTATAAAGTACTCTTGTCAAAAATTTAATAAATGAATCCGATCAAGCCTCAAACCTAACTAGAAGTTTCCAGAAATTATAGTGTAGAACAGAAGAATATTTTAGAGATAGAACAGGGATATAATCAGCAAAATCCAGGTGGGAAATTCTAAAAGACAAAAAGCTAGTCTCCTTAACAAATAAATCATAAAGAAAAAAAGAGAGAGAGGAAGATAACAGATTAAAAGAGACTTAAGAGAGACATCAGCCAAATGTATTGCATAAACCTTCTATGGACCATAATTTGAACAAATCATTAAAAAAATTAAGAGATAACTGGGGAAAAGGAGATGCTGACTGGTGTAGTAATGGTATTGTGGCTTTATTTATTTTTATTTAAGTAGTCCTTATCTTTTAAGGATACAAAATAAAATATTTATAGATCAAATGATAGGACTGAAAATTGCTTCAAATAAATCTATTGGGGGAGCAGATGCGAAACACATCAGAGGTGAAAAGAGACTGGCCATATGTTGATAATCACTAAAGCTGCAAAATGGGTTCATAGGGATTCATTATACTGTTAAACAATAAAAATTTAAAAACTGGCTCAAAATAAAACCTGCTGTTAAAAGCTAACTATGTAAAACCAAAAAGAGTAAGGTAAAAATACACATCAAACTGTTTGTTCACACAGAGCCTTGGACTGAGATGGACCATGGATGAATTTTTTCTAAGTAAAATTTCCCTAAAATCTTCTATAGTAAGACGTACTACTTAAAAAAAATTTGTTAGAAGGCAAACAATCTAATGATTAAGAGTGGAGCCCCTGGATAAGTGGCTAATTCCAGGGCTGAAGCAGGAAAAGTCAAGGTAGCCCCACGACCTTTTGCTCAGAGAACAGATGGGTATGTGCCAAACGGGGACAGAAGACAACTTAAAGGGACTTTCAAATTTGGAACAATTTGAACATCAAAATGACTGCTGGAAAGAATGAATCATAACACAATAAATTGTGAAAATGAATCCAGAAGTCCATATCGCATTTTAAAAAGTATTGACAGAGGAGGGGAGAGATAGTTCCTGTCTACAGAAGGATGTCAGCTAATTAATGTAGAGATGACAGGAACAAAAATAGTCACCATGTACTACTATAGTAATAATTGAAGCAAGAATCGCCAATGGATACTAAAACCATAGGTGAATGCGTGTTTGAGAATAGGATATCATACAGCCTCAAAGTATTACCTCACAGATGACATTACTGATCACAAAGGGCTGAAAAAAAGGACTTTTACAGAAAAAAATCTGATAGATACCACCTATGAATTTTAACAGTCCCAATAGCACAGACTAGTATCTCTTGCTCCCTGATGTGTTATGGACTGAATGTTTGTGTTCCCCCAAATTCTTATGTTGAAATTCTAATCCCTAATGTGATGGTATTAGAATTCAGGGCTTTGGGGTGATTAGGACATGAGGGTGCAGCTTCCCTGAAATGGGATTAGTGCTATCACAAGGGGCTAAAGAAACCAGAATTCTCTCCTTCCACCACCTGAGGATACAACAAGAAGTCAGAAATCTACAACCCAGAAATGGGCCCTCACCAAGACCCAAACCTTGATCTCAGACTTCCAGCTTCCAGAACTGTGAAAAATACATTTCTGTTGTTTAAGCCACTCAGTCTGCAGTACTTTGTTAGAACAGCCCAACTTGACTAAGACATGGTGCATTTAAAAGAATGCAACATTCCCATTGTTATGTTCCTGCCAAAAATGTTTAACTTGAATCTAACCATAAGAAAACATCAGACAAATCCAAACTAAGGAATATCTGGGGTGGAAAAACCAGAGAGGAGAAGCTCTACATTCTGTGAATAAATTCTGCTCGTGTCCCTTGCTGTCTCCAGAAATACTCATGTACTAGGTAGAATCTTATTAAGGATAAAATAACCAAACTAGTTTAAAGTGCAGTTTGATTCCAACCCACTTAACTGTCTTATGAAACAAACAAATAAAAATAATAATTTCCTGAGGAATAAAACTGACTCTAGAATATCCACAATATAACATTCACAATTGTCTAGGATACCATCCACAATTACTTAACATACAAAGAGAATGAGGAATGTTTTCAATTGATAGGGGGAACAACAATTTGAATGGCTACAGATTTCTTGTCAGAAACTAAGAATGCCAGGAGATAATGGAACAAGATCTTTCAAGTGCTGAAAGAAAAAAACAAACAAAAGAACCCATCACCCAAAATTCTATATTCAGTGAAAATATCCTTCAAGAATGATAGTAAAATCAAGACACTCTGAGATAATAAGAATGCTAAGGAAGCTTGTTGCTGGTAGACTCACACTGTAAAAATGCTCACAGCAATTCTTCAGGCTGAAGGAGGTAACACGACATAAACCAGGTCATCAAGACAACTGAAGAGTATCAGAAATAATAAATTTCTAGCAAATATAAAAGACTATTTTCCTCTTAATTTCTTTAAGAATACAAATTATTGTTTAAAGCAAAACTGTAACATTGTTTGATGGGGTTTATAATATATGTAGATGTACATATGACAACTACGGTATGAAAGGAAGGGGAGGGTAGTAAATGGACCTGTGTAGTTACAAGAGTCCTAAATTTCACAAAATGGTATTACCTGTAAGTAGACTGTGAAAAGCCTACCTTCCATAGAGTAGTCACTAAAAATTCAAAAAAGTACAGAGGCAGGAAGGACAGAAGGAAAACAAATTCTATAACATATTCAAATAATTTAAAAAAGAAGACCAAAAAAATAAATAAATAAAAACCAGAAATGGACCAAAAAAACAGTAAAATGGTAGGCCTAAATCCAACCACATCAATAATTAAGTTAAATGTTAATTAATGAAATTTCCAATTAAAACTTAGAGACTGTCAGAATGAGTGAAAAGCATCACCCAATGGTATGCTGCCTAGGAAAGACACACTTTAAAGATAAGAACACAGATATGTTAAAAGTAAATGAATTGAAAAAGATATCCAAGCCTGCAGTAGGCATAAAGGAGCTGAAATTGCTAGAACCATGTCTGGTTGCTGTAGCAGATGAAACACACATCAAGAAAAAGTATATTACCAGAGGTGAAGTTGGAAACTAAACAACACATTTACAAGTTGGCTCTAAAATACATATGGAGCCCTGGGTGGTGTGGTTCAGTGGACTGAGTGCCAGCCTACAAACCAAAGGGTTGCTGGTTTGATTTCCAGTCTAGGGCATATGTTTGGATTGCAGGCCAGGTCCCCAGTAGGGGGCACATGAGAGGCAACCACACATTAATGTTTCTCTCCCTCTCTTTCTTCCTCCCTTACTCTCTCTAAAAATAAATAAAATCTTTTAAAAAATAAAGTAAATAAAATATATATGGAAATAGAATGACTAGAAGCCACACTGAAATTGATAGGAGCGGAGATGCTAAACAGCTGGGCAGTTAAGAATGCGGAAGGAACTCTGGATGATGTGGCTCATGGACTGAGCACCAGCCTGTGACTGAAAGGTCGCCAGGTAATGACCAGAGCACATGCCCAGGTTACGGGCCAGGTTCCCAGATGGGGATGCGAGAGAGGCAACTCACCAAGGTTTCTCTTGCACATGGATGTTTCTCTTCTTCCCTTTCCCTCTCTCTAAAAATAAATAAAAACAAAATCTTAAAAAAAAATGCAGAGAGATATCTCCTCTGCAGATGTCCCCATTGTGGAGCCTCACATCTGGCTCCCCAGCCCAGAGACCAGTGCCAGGAAGAGTCCCCACAACATATGGCTGTGAAAATCAGTGGGACTGCATCCAGGTAAGATGAAGGGCTACTGGAGACCCAGGCTTCTGCTTAAAAGGCCTGTGCAGAGACTCACAACCACTTGCCCTGTGCTCCAGCAAAGGGACAATGACTCAAAGAGTGCTAGGTACATATGGGGAGGAATGAGCAAGAGCTGAAGGGACGGCTCTCTCCTGGACAGAACTGCTGGCAGATACAACAGGTCCTTTGTTAAGCCCCACCCACCCACCCATCCTGCAGACAAAGGCAGGCACCAAACCTGAGTCTCAGTTAACTTGGCTAACACTGCTCACCTCACCCTGCTTATTTCTGAGATCACACTCCACCCAACTAGAGCACTGGCTGCTTCTCACAATCAGCTGGCCTTAGCCCATGCTGCAGACTTTCCTTAAAATCTTTCAAAGGTCTACAAATCCAAAATAAGCACTGGCCTCAGTGTGCCCTATACCTCTTACAAGACAGACACTAGTGGTAGATGACTTAGCTTTATAGCACGGCCTCTCCCATGTGCCTCCAAGCCCAGAACAGGGAGCACCAACCACAGATCACTTTATAGCTCCTACCAGGTAGTCTGAGGACAAACACAGGCAATAGTTGAATTGTGCCAGCACCAGAGCAGACCCCAAAACCAACACACCTGGTGACTGGCTTCAGACCACACCAGAGCATCACCTAATTAGCTACATAAATGACACACCCAGAGGATGGACTCCGAAGCCACCAGAGCCATGATAAAGCAAATCCCACTCCGTGGGGCACTCCCGCATAACAGCTCGCCCACTGCAGTCCTGGCCAGTCATCATGGCCAGTCATCCTGAGGGTCAATCACCCCAATGATGTGTCAACAGCAATCAAGGCTCAACTACAACAGGAGGGGACACACAGCCTACACAAGGGACAACCCTGGAGCATCTGGCTCAGATGACCAGAAGTTCTCCACCACTGGGCCCCACGGGGCACCTACTACATTAAGGCCACTCTACCAAGATCAGGAGATGTAACAGATCTACCTATATAGAAACAAACACTGGGTGGCAACAAAATTGAAGAAGCAAACAAACGTCACAAATGAAAGAATAGGACAAAACTCCAGAAAAAGAACTAAATAAAATAGAAGTAAACAACCTACCAGATACAGAGTTCAAAACAATGGTTATAAAGATGCACAATGAACTTAGCAGAAGAATAGGTGGAGTCAATGAGAACTTACACAAAGAGATAGACACCACAAGAAAGAACCAATCAAATGAAGGATACACTAACTGAAATGAAGAAAACAGACGGAATCACAGCAGATTAGATAAAGTAGAGCACTGAATCAGTGACTTGGAAAGCAACAGAAAAAAGGAATCCCATTGGAACAGAAAAAAAGAAAAAGAATTTTTAAAAATGAGAACAGTTTAAGGGACCTCTAGGACAACATCAAGCATAATCACATTTGCACCACAGAAGTGTCAGAACAGAAAAAGCAAAAGATTGAAAATCTATTTGAAAAAAATGACTGAAAAATGTCCCTAACCTGATGAAGAAATAGATATACAATTCCAGCCCATAAGACACATCATAATTAAAATGCCAAAGGTTGACTTCAGCCAAGATGGAGGCATGGGGAGACACACTGTGCCTCCTCACACAACCAAAATATGGACAACAAAAATTTAGAAACAAAAAAGCAACCAGAACTGACAGAAAATTGAACTGTACAAAAGTCCGACAACCAAGGAGTTAAAATAGACACATTCATACCAAACAGAAGGAAGGGCGGAGTCGGACGGCCTGGTGGAGAGGCATCGAGGCCCCAAAAAAGTGGTGCCTTGTGGACCCTGGGCATGCAAGGCAGCAGCTGACAGACCCGAGGTGTGCAGGCAGTGGCTGGCAGACCCCGGGCTTGGGGTGGCAGCAGGCAGACCCAGTGAGGCGCACCAGACAGCCGGCTGAATGGGTGGTCCCACATTTGCAGGCAGATAAACCAGGCGAAACTGGTTTATCTGCCTGCAAATGTGGGACCGCAAGACAGACCGCGCAACCCAGGGTGCCAGCCTGGGAAATACAGCCTCAAAACACCAATTGAAAACACCTGTGGCGGTTGAGGCACAGGGAAAAACTCCCAGCCTCACGGGGAGAGTTCGTTGAAGAGAGCCACAGGGTCCTAGAATGTACACAAACCCACCCACACAGAAATTAGCACCAGAAGGGCCCCGATTGCTTGGGGGAAGCGGGGGAAGTGACTGAAAGCTGGCAGAAAGTGGAGCAAGCACCACTGTTCTCTCGCTGACCCCTCCCCCACATACAGCGTCACAACCCAGCAACATGGGTTACCCCCCCATGAACACCTAAGGCTCCGCCCCTCACTACATAGCAGGCATGACAAGGCAAAAAAAAAAAAAGTGGCCCAAAAGGAAGAACAGATCAAAGCTACAGAAAAAAATACAACTAAGCTACAAAAAGATAACCAACGTATCAAATGCACAGTTCAAAACAATGGTGATCAGGATGCTCACAGAACTGGTTGAATTTGGTCAAATTAGATGAAGAAGTGAAGGCTACAATAAATGAAATGAAGGAAAATGTACAGAGAACCAACAGTGATGGGGGGAAAAAATGGGACTCAAATCAATGGAGAGAAGGAAGAAAGAAACAACCAAACAGGAAAGAATGAAGAAACAAGAATTCAAAAATATGAGGAGAGGCTTAGGAACCTCCAGGGTATCTTTAAATGTTCCAACATCTGAATTATAGGGGTACCAGAAGGAGGAGAAGAAGAGCAACAAATTGAAAACTTATTTGAACAAATAATAAAGGAGAACTTCCCCATTCTGGCAAAAGAAATAGACTTCCAGGAAGCTCAGAGAGTCCCAAAGAAGTTGGACCCAAGGAGGAACACACCAAGGCACATCATAATTACATGAGCCAAGGTAAAAATGAAGGAGAGAATCCTAGAAGCACCAAGAGATAAGGAGATAGTCACCTACAAAGGAATTCCCATTAGACTGTCAGCTGATTTCTCAAAAGAGACCTTACAGGCAAGAAGGGGCTGGAAAGAAATATTCCAAGTCATGAAAGGCAAGGACCTACATCCAAGAAGACTCTATCCAGCAAAGCTTTCATTTAGAATGGAAGGGCAGATCAAGTGCTTCTCAGAAAAGGTCAAGTTAAAGGAGTTCATCATCACCAAACCCTTATTTTATGAAATGTTAAAGCGACTTATCTAAGAAAATAAGATTTAAAAAACATGTATAGTAAAAGGACATCAAACTCACAATTATGAACAACCACACCTAAAGCAAAACCAAAAGAAACTAAGCAAACAACTAGAACAGGAACAGAACCACAGAAACGGAGATCACATGGAGGGTTAGCAACAGAGGAGTGGGAGAAGGAGAGAGGGGGAAAAGGTACAGAGAATAAGTAGCATAGATTATAGGTTGAAAATAGATAGGGGGAGGGTAAGAATAGTATGGGAAATGTAGAAGCTAAAGAACTTATAAGTATGACACATGGATATGACTAAAGGGGAGGATATGGGTGGGAGAGGGTGTACAGGCTGGAGGAGAGTGAAGGGGGAAAATGAGACAACTGTAATAGCATAATTAATAAAATATATTAAGAAAAGAAATATTAAAGGGACTTCTTTCAGAAGGAAAATAAAGAGATCAAAAATAAAAATAATGAAATGGCAATAGCTACACACCTATCAACAATTACTTTAAATGTAAATAGATTAAATGCTCCAATCAAAGGCCATACGGTGGCTGAATGGACAAGAAAATAAGACCCATATGTAGGCTGCCTAAAAGAGAGCTGCTTCATATTGAAAGACACACACACACAAACTGAAAGGTAAAGGGATGAAAAAGTTACTTCATACAAATGAAACAAAAAAACAACCCCAAAACCTGGGGTAGCAATACTGTATCAGACAAAACAGACTCTAAAACAAAAGCAGTAACAAGAAACAAAAGGACAGTTCACATACAATAGCCAAGATATGGAAACAACCTAAGTGTCAATCAACAGACAATTGAAAAGGAGATGTGGGGTGTGTGTGTATGCATATATACGTGTGTGTGTGTGTGTGTATGAATATTACTCAGCCATAAAAAAGAAAGAAATCTTACTATGTACAAAACACAGATGGACCTGCAGGGTATTACGCTAAGCAAAATAAGTCAGAAAGACAGACAAATACCACAGGATTTCACTTATATATGGAATCTAAAAAACTAAATAAATGGAACAGCAACAGATTCATAGATACAGAGAACAAACTGATGGTTGACAGATGGGAAGAGGGTTAGGGAGCCAGATGGAAAAGATGAATGGATAGAGAAGTACAAGTTGGCACTTACGAAAGTCATGGGGATATAAAAGTACAGCAAGGGAATATAGTCAGTAATATTGTAATAACTATGGTATCTATGGAGCCAGATGGGTGACTAGATTTACCAGGGGGATCACTCTGTGTATTATATAAATGTTCAGTGTATTATATAAACATTTAACCACTATGCTGTACCACTGAAACTAATATAATATTGAATGTCAACTGTAATTGAAATTTTTTAAAATTTTAAACTATAAAAATAAATTTTTTTAAATAAAAAAAGGTACCTGACTTTAAGACTTACTATGAAGCTACTAGTCAAGATATTTGTGGGACAGGCATAAGGAAAAACAGACTAATGAACTATAACAAAGAACATAGATGTAAGTCCTCACTTATATAGTTATCTGAATTTCTATAAAAGCACCAAAGTAATCCAATGAAAGGAAAGTCGTTTTCAACAAATGGTTGAAAACTAGACAGATATCCATATGGAAAAAATAAACCTAAATCCTTAAACCTCAAACCTTATACAAAACCTCAAGATGCATCATAAATTTAAACAGAAAACAATAACAATAACAATAAAGGAAAACAATGGATAAATTAGACTTCATTTTAAAACTTCTGCTTATCAAGACACCATTAAGAACATGAAAAGGCAAGTCACAGACTAGAAAAAATATCTGTACAACATATTTGACAAATGACTAGTATTCAGGACATATGAAGAACTCCTAATCTCAATAATAAAAATTCAAACAATCCAATTTACTAACTTAGTGATTTGACCAACTACTTCTCCCTAAGGATGGTAAAATCTAATTTGTAAGGTCACTGCAAAGATCAGATGAGATAAGGGTACAGTCCACCTTTACCACCCACTTCACCCACAGTTTTTTAATGTATTTTATATATACATGTATGTATATATGTATGTGTTTGTGTGTGTATAGTTTCAAATGAGATTTTATTTAAAAACAGTATTCTCTTGTTTAGGAAAAAGAAAGGTTAAAATTTATGGGTCTACAACTCATTCCTGGTCTTTGTAATGACAGTGACTACAATTTCTACTGGTTTGTGCTAGGCATTATGCACTATGTCCTTATATCGGGTTGGCCAAAAAGTTTGTTTGTTTGTTTTCTGTAAAATGGCTCTAAATAGCGCTTAGTTGTCTTTAACTTCATTTGAAACAATTTTGCTAGGCTGAATTATGACAGCTGTCCTATCATCATGCATTTAAGAAAGCTTATCAAAATTGGTGAATTTTTGTGTAGCCATTTTAATATTGAATATGGAAGAAAATATGCAACATTTCCAGCATATTATGCTTTATGATTTCAAGAAATGTAAAAATGCAACTGAAATGCAAAAAAAAATTTTTGCAGTATATGGAGAAGGTGCTGTGACTGACCAAATATGTCAAAAGTGGTTTGTGAAGTTTCATACTAGAGATTTCTCGCTGGACAATACACTCCATGGTCGCATAGAACAGCTGAAGTTGACAGCAATCAAATCAAGATATTGAGAACAAACAATGTTATACCACGCAGGAGATGGCTGACATACTTAAAATATTCAAATAAATAAAGTTATTGGTGAAAATGAAAAATGTGTCTTTTATTTTACGGAAAAAACTAAACAGACATATACATACGTACATGCATATACATACATATACATATATGTATATATAAAACACATAAAAGCAGAACTATGGGTGAGGTGGGTGGTAAAGGTGGACTGCAATACCAGTACTAGTCCTGTCCATCCTACCCTTTTTCATACCTCCTTAGAACCAGGGTGGTCTTCAAAACACATTGTAGAGAACCAATGCTGTAGAATAGGGGTAGAAAAATCATGGGCTGGCCACCTGTTTTTAAAAATAAACTTTTATTGGAAAACAGCCACCTCATTCATTTATATATTGTCTATGGCTGCTTGCATGCTATAACAACAGAGTTGAGTGTCTGTGACAGAGACCATATGGCCTGCAAACCTAAAATATTTACTATCTGTCCATTTAAGAAAAATGTGTCAACTTTTGCTTTAAAAGAGTACATTTTCTGAGAGCTGAGCTGTGTAGCACCATGCTAAGATGCTGTGGAGGAAATAAAGATGGCTATGACACTGTTAATAACAATACTAAGCTTATGAGTAAATCATTAATGTTTCATTCCTAAAAAGGAAATTTGGGGGGTTTGACTCTCCTACAAATTAAGAGAGACTAAGATATTATCATCAAAAACTCTCTGTAATGTGTGAACCTTGTTTGGATCCTGATTTCAACAAACCAACTGTAAAAAACAATTATGAGAGTCAAGGAGATGTTCAACAGACCAGACATTGGATGATGTTAATCAGGTGTAACAATATTATGGTTAGGGTTTTAAAAAGAGAGATCTTGTATTTCATTATCATATAATAAAATGGTATCTGGAATCCGATTTGAAATAACCTGGGCAGGGGAGCTGTGGATGAACTAAATGCAGATAAAACAGCAGTGACTGTAGTTCATAAGTGGGTGACACAAGGGGGTTTCAAGGCAATACTATTCTCTCAAGTTTTATATTTCAAATTTTCTGTAATTAAAAAGAAAATGAATACACACAAAGTCCTTCTGCAACAGAACAATCAAGGTAAAACTGGCCATTGTCTTTTGAAGAAATTGGTATTACAGTCAGGTAGGCACAAATATAAGGACCTAGAAAAACACCAAGACACCTCTTTCTAAAAAATCATTAATGGCAGTAAAATCCAGTGGTTGCATATTGTCATCAGAGCCTAAATTAAGATAATACTAAATGAGTTTCATATGTATGAAAAACTCTGAATTCTGAATTTTAGTGGCTGCTTTATCAAAGTTCCTATGAAAGTGAAATGAATGACAATGGAACATAATACAAACATAAACTTTTAAAAGTTATCTTATAATATGTACAAAAATATATACATGCAAATCAGTCACCCAAGTTAAGAACTAGACCAATTAGCTGTGTGCTCCTTTCTGATCCCATCCTTTCTCTTTACACATCCCCACCGAGAAGCAGCCTTTATTCTCAAAATCACTATTACTTTGTTCTTATAGCAGACAGTCTTACCATAACTTCTTTAAACAATATGTTGACTATTGTATTGGATTTAGTATTCTCACACTTTTTTAAAATCTGAATTTTCACGGATGACTCTTTGGAGCACAAGCTTTTGAATTGAAGCTGGTTGTGTATCCCAGTTTTTGCTGCTTTCTAAGCATGTAATCTTGGGGAAATTATTTTTCCTGTCATGCTTCAGTTTCCTCTTCTATAAAAGTAGAATAATATCTGCTTCCAAAGTTTGTTGTGAGAATTAAAACAGAATATACAAAAAGCATAGCTCCTGGGGGGAGAGGGGGCATAAGACAACTAGAGGTAATGGGAAAAAATGTAATAAAGATTAAATTTTTTTTAAAAAACATAGTTCCTAATACATAGCAGGTGCTCATAAATGGTAGCTATAGTTAGTTAAAATTAAATAAGATTTATAAAGATGTGGCAAATTAAACCCTATTTTTTAATGAGAAAACTGATATCTTACTGTTGAGAATTTCTTTTAGCCCTGACCAGTGTGAGCTTCAGTTGGTTGGGCGTCATTCCACAAAGCAAAAGGCCAGGTCGATTCCCAATCAGGGCACGTGCCTGGGTTGAGGGTTCAGTCCTCAGCTGGGGTGCATATGAAAGGCAACCAATCAATATTTCTCTCTTGCATCAATGTTTCTCTCTCTCTCTTTCCCCCTCCCTTCCCCATCTCTAAAAATAAATTTAAAATTAAATGAAAAAAGAACAGATATCTTTAAGAAGGGAAAAAATGAACCTATGAAAAAAGGTTTCTTTTATATTAGGCCCTTAGAAAAATTCCACAGTAGCCAGTCATTCTGTGACTGGTCAATCTCCACAGCCAACACAGAAGTACTGGTACAGCTCGTCTAACCCTTTGACATTGCACATATGTTGTATAGAGGTGACTTATGTTGCATTGACTCAGTTCATCAAGAAAGAGTCTGCATCCATCAAACTGTTTCTTCCAGGTAATGGAAAAGCTGGCAAGGTCAACTCTGATGATATGATATGATATGATATGATATGATATGATATATGATAAGATAATGATATGATATGAGGTGAGATTTCATGTTTGCATACAGGGGTGAAGGATTCTAGTACTCCACCTTCCTGAAACTGACTTAGACTGCTCTGGTCTCAAACTTTGCCCTGACAGTGCATGTCCCTGTCTCTATGCATGGGAAGGCAGAGAGAAGAGAACGATAAAGAATGATGCCAGCTCTGGAGTCAGACCAGCCTAGGCTCTCAGGTAAACTGGAGGTAACAGCCCTCACCACCTAAGGCAATTATAGTCCTGACTGTGGCTCTAAAACAGTTCTAATGGGGACGGCTAATCTAATATTAATTCCTGGACCTTTCTTCTTTCTTAAAATGCTCTAGATCAGCGATTTTTAACCTCATGGCACAAATAAACGAATTACTAAAATTTTGTGGCACACAAAAAAGATATATATTTTTGATGATTTGACAAAAAAAACAGGCATAATTTTGATTCATTCACACCAGATGGCTACTGTTATGTTGGTTGTTGTCACTTTTTAACTTGACAATCTAAGGGAAAAGAGGTCAGTGCCCCTGACCAAACATTCAGGTATTGCATGTTTTAAAAATTCTTGCAGTACACTGGTTGAAAATCACTGCTCTAGGTACCTAAATTAAAAAGTATGACTAGATCATGAAGTGAGAGAACTTCTTTAAAGTGGTTTTTAGCCACTAATATTCCTTCAACACCTAATGCTTTGGGTATTAACTCAGGTGTTAATAAGAGCTATTTTATTTTTCAAGAAAGGAATAAGAACATCTGGCAGAAAAAAACCTGCTAAAAGAAATCCTGAGGCCTGGCTCTTCAGCAGCGTGGCACAACGAGCAGAAGTAAGCAAACACAGTCAGTGTTAAGAGGAACGAGACGGGAACAGCGAAGGCGGTGGGGACCCGAGCAGACACAGATGGCATTCGGACTGCTGTTTTATGTGCCACGCCACACAGCAACTTTATTAATGCACCAGGGAGGAGATGCTATGAGGACATGTCCTACAGAAAGGCTGAATGCAAATTTTCAGAAAACAACTAAGATGACCCCTGTACCATCTTAGGTCATCTAAGATGACCAGCTGTACATCTCCTTCTACCTCTTAGCTTCCTCCTCTCATCATCAATGGCAATGAATTCTTTATCCTTTCCCCTTGCTGCCCACTCCCCCCTTAATTCTGCAAGGGTTCCAATACTCTTCTCCCCATATCAGTGCCACTTCTATCACACTGATTAGATCTTTCTGCAGGATCAGCACTGCTTCTGCTTGAAGAAATAAAAGCTTTGACAGCATTCACAAAAGAAGGGGGTTGCCATCCCAGGCAGTATAAATCTAGAAACTTGGTAAAAATTGATGGGTGGATGGAAAAAATTTAGAAACCACCTTTTTAAAAAATATTTTTTATTGGTCATGCTATTACAGTTGTCCCATTTGCCCCCTTTCACTCTCCTCCACCCTGCACACCCCCTCCCACCAACATTACCCCCCTTTAGTTCATGTCCATAGGTCATACATATAAGTTCTTTGGCTTCTACATTTCCCATACTATTCTTACCCTCCCCCTGTCTATTTTCTACCTACCATCTAGGCTACTTATTCTCTGTACCTTTTCCCCCTCTCTCCTCCTCCCACTCCCCTGCTGATAATAGAGAACACCTTTGAAGCAAAAGGCAAATGTTTTATAAGGAACTCATATAAACTGATAAGAAAAATACTAAGAAATCAATACTCAGGCAAAGTTCAGAGAACAATTCTTCGGAGAAGAAATACAAATTGACTTTTATAAAAAATAATTTCTACTTCACTACTAATCAAAGAAATATAAATTATAATGAAATGTCACTGACTACCATAAATATGCCATGCTTTTTAAAAAGAGTTATTTCTCAGTATTTGAAATGGTGTGATGAGAGGATCACTCATTATTGAGAATTTAAATGAATATAACCTTCCAAAAAGCAATCTGAAAACTTTATATATATAATCCAGTGATTCCACTTTTAATAATCCCATTTAAAGGAATAACTTTTATCAGAAATTCAGACAATTTATACATTTCAAGGCTAACTGCTATTTTAGATGCATACCTGTCATAGAAAAAAAATGGTAAAAAAACCTCATGCTTGATATTAGGGAACTAACGAAGTAAGAATCTGTCCTTTTTCTCACCAATCAGAAGGAGTCCCTTCCTCCTCTATGAGTGGTTAGTGCTTCTACTTAGCACTTCAACTGATCTGTACCACACTTAGTTGTGTCTAAGTCTGCTTGTCTCACTGAATTGTGAATTCCCTGAACACAAATTTCTGGTCCTACTCAGTTCTGTATCAGATCTCTTACCATCTCTTGAGCAGCCCCAGCATCTAGCACAATACTTACTTCACTAATAGCAGGATACAAAAATTTATGTTAAGTTGATTCACTGTACAGAACCAATTAATCAATGACTTCAGAGATAGTTTAATTTTATATACACAAAGCCATTTGAACACACATAACAGATAGGAGCAAACACAGTAGTGATAACTGACCTAATTCTACCACAACTTGGAATAAACTCAATTCCATGAGATTATAGGAATGAGTATATTAGATTGCATTCTCATGTGGTAATAGTAGCAGTGGTAGTAGCTGTCATCAGAATCTACAGTCACTCCCTTTTATCCTTTCTCTTTCTGCCTGCCTGGAACACAGATATGAGGTCTAGGGATGCAGCAGTCATTTTGAGACCATGGGTCACAAAGCCACAAGTGAAGGACTGTAGAGCCATAAGACAAAAGCCTAAGTTCTCGTTACATCACTGAGCCACTGCCTCACTCTAGACATCTTGTTATGTGAGAAAAAGAAACACTACATGTTAAACCCATTGTCAATAGTGTTTTCTGTTATTGTGGTTGACAGAATGTTCTGATAGACTGTGAAGGATTTTCCATTACTTGTTCTGACTTATAAACGATACACACCCATCCACCTGATCACAATGGCTACACCAAGATTGGGTACTTAAATCAAGTCAAGTCAATCAGTCTTTCTCCAGACTGACTCATGTGGTCTCCTTGACAATAAAGGCTAAAAGTCCATGGCTGCTGGCAGTCATGCCTGCCCCTATCTATTCAAGATAGACTTGAAATAGTCTATCTGTTAAATACAGACAAGTGGAGTCAAAAGATGGAGAGCGAGACATCAGCTCTGCCTGAAGCCTATACCAGACTTCTCAACTATTATGCAAACCTTTTCTTTTTTTGCTTAAAGTTAGTTGAATTATATTTCCAACCAAGAGTCCTACATATTACAGTGAGGAAGGCATACAAGTAGTCATTTTACAGATGGAAAACACTTTGTCCTGTATTAGCCCACTTAATTCAAGTTACATTTATTGTTCTCTAATCGTCTACTATTTCCTTTCATACTGCTTACACCACAACCACATTGAACTTGCTCTTTCCTGTACACTCTCCACATTTTTCTGTTTATTTGATTTTTGCTTACTGCTCTTTTATATTAATGCTCTTCCCTCTCAATCTCTGATCACACTTCCTCTGAAACACCTCAGGATTTTATCTATATGTCCCTTAGTAGACTTGACTTTGTAGTACAGTTATTCATGAGCATGTCTTATCTATCCAAACACATTTTAATCTCAGTGTGTTTGGATTTGTGTATCTCCCCATAAGTCAATGTCTCCCAAATCCATGTTTTTTCTGTTAAACCTATGCTATTCCCCACAAACACATAGTTAATACCTCAGTAGTTGGGTGTCAATAGCAATATACTTAATCTAATTGTCCTGGGTATCACAAAAAGCCAATTGATACAAGCGAAAGGAGTAAATGGGGTACAAACTACATTCGGGTAGGTAAACAGAGTGTATTTAAAGAAACAAATCAATTTTGTGCAATTTAAGAAATGTCTTAAGATTTTTGCTGAGTCACCCAAGTCATGCCTATTCTAGGCCTCAGTCCTTTTCTATTAGCTCAACCCAGCCACTTTCACACCCTTACTTTCCCAGGAGCAGTCTGTGGAGAAAAAAACCTCTCCTGGCAGCACCCAGACTCTAAGCCACAGCCCTGTATGTGCACAGTTCATGCCTCCAGCTTCCCTAACTTTCCTATGACCTTTCTCACTGGCTGGTTCTTACCATTTTGACTATCAGACTGCATTTCCCTGCCTTTCATCTGTCCCTTAACTCTGCCTGGCTGACTGCTTATCCTTTAGGTATTAGCACAAAGAAACACAAATTTCACCAAAAGTACAAAGGCAAGAATATTCAATAGTAACAGAAGCTACCATTTACTGTGTGTCTATTACAAGCTAGACACAGGTACTTTATAAAGTGTCTCTGATTCTCATGGCAATCCTGATGACATCACACTAATGTTAGAAATCAGGCACCTGATCCTCAAAGAGGTAAGGTAATTTCTCAAATATCACCCAGCGACAGTATTCCAGCTCCACCTAGTTCCACAGCCCATGTTTCTCCCACTCTACCATATTGCCAAAACTAAAACGCTGGCTGTTTTCGCAGCTTCCACCCTTGTCCCCCATCCCAACAATCTATCACAGCAGCCAGAGTGATTCTTCACTCAAATACCAATTCATTCTTTGCTCAAACCCCTCCAATAGTTCCTCCTTTGCTCAGAGTAAAAACTGAAGTCCTTACTATGGCCTAAGAGTCCTATTCACTTGTCCCCTCCTCAACTACCTGTCTGGTCTCATTGTTTACCTCTCCTTTAGTTCCTGCACTCCAGCCACACTGGCTTTTGTCATTCCTCATACACACCAAGCCTGTGGGTCTTTGCACTTACTGTTCCATCCGCCAGTAATATCCTCCCCTCTCCACCTTGAAAAACTCTTAGCTTATTCCCTCATTTCTCTAAGGTCTCTTGCTCAAATGTCACCTTGAGGGACCTTCCCTGACCACCTACTTTTAAATTGCTACCTCCTGACCTCAGACTCTCTATTCACCGCCCTGCCCCCACTTTCTCTTTTTCTCCAAAATACTTAACATATTGTTTATTGTCAGTATCCCACTGCTAGAATATAAGCTCCTTGAGAACACAGACTTTGTATATTGTGTTTACTGTATCTGCTATTTAGTAGGTACTTAATAAATATTTATTGAATGAATAAATGGAGAGCCTTATTCTTCTTAGGTGTTTAAATAAAAATAATCTTGAAGACATTTTCCAGAAAACAAAGGCAACCTGTCTTTGTCCTAGTCTAGATTAATTTACCAAATCCTCTCCCCTCAAATAATGCTTTTAAAGGCCACTCTCTCTAATTTTTCCATAGTGTGAATAGCTAGCCATGTCACTGAGCAATAGTGAGCAGACTGAGCCAAGTTAACCAGAGTGTAGTATTATTATCACATAAAACTTACAGCAAAGTTAATCAGACACATATTTAATGATATACATAATTGTTATTGTGCTGCACGGTAACTAGGCATAAATGGTAGACACTTCATGTAAATGACTCTAATTACTATTTTTTTTTACACAGCCAAACCAAGCATGTCTAGGATCAGATTCAAAGGAAAGCAGGAAGGAGGGGAAAGCTGGATACTTAACTCTGGGGTGTTCCCTCTCTTATTCCATACCCGTAGTCATTGGGCTAATGGTTTCCCAGCCCGGGTTATGTGCCTTCGGGAGTAACTTTTTCAGGTACTCCACAGTGGGAGAGGCTTCCTTTTATGGAAGATAATGAAATTAGGCTGAGGGTCTGCTCTATCTCCAGATACCAAGCTGACAGGAACCAGAACAATCACTATTGTCCCTGGCAAGGATGACAAGGGTAGGCAAGCTGGTAGTGAAACCAAATACACAGGAAACTTATCGAGGACCTATGCCAGGCACACTAGTAGGTACTTTGCATAATTTCCCTAACTCCATCCCACCTGCAGCTCCCAGTTCTGTATTCAGGAAAGCAGGAGTGAGCAGGGAAGGGGACAGTTCCAGTGAGGACTCCCTCCGCCAAATTCTCTCCCAGGGCTAAAATGGCACCAGAAAGGATAATTTAGGTGAGCAAGCTAACATTTCTAGGAAGATGCAGAGGAAGCTGTTGTTTAGTGCTGTCTTCCTCACTTCCTCTCTTATCTACCCCATAACAGGACACAGGGCCCTCCACTTTCCCATGGGTCTATGCAAACCTACCCAGCCATTACACACCAGGCTAAGCCCACTGTCTCTGAGACACCATCCCTATTCACTGCAGCTCCTCTTTTTCCTATTGCACTTACTGTCAGGGACATTCGTTTGGGGACACAAACACTCACTTTGTGTCACCCTGTAATTAATTTCTTAGGTTAATGCATATCTCCCCAGTGAGAAGCTCCTTAACTGCATAAACCTTGTCTTCAACTTCTTTAGTAACCCGCATAAAGTCCAGCACGGTTAAAAAAAAGTGTTCCATAAGTATCCAGATGAATTAAAGTAGGAAGGCAGTAGGTGATAGAAAAGAATCAAATTTCTGATTTTAGGTAGACAAGCTGGAGTTGAAAGAAGTCTGTCTTTATTATACTTCTGAAGTAATTTTTAAAAGATTTTATTTACTTATTTTCAGAGAGAGGGAGAGGCAGAAAAACAAGGAGAGAAACATCGATGTGCAACAGAAACATCAGTTGGTTGTCTCTCGTACACCCCCAACCAGGGGCCCTGCCTGCAGCCCAGGCATGTGTCCTGACCGGGAATTGAGCTGCAAACCTTTTGGCTCATAGGCTGGTACTCAATACAATGAGCCACACCAGCCAGGTCTGAACTAATTTTTAAAACAAATTTCCTTATGAAAAAGAAGTGTGACTGTCATTCAGGATAGAACACACATCTTTGGATGTCATCTGAGACATTTGGATCAGAGTTACAAGAAACACAGTGCCAAAAATTTAAGAGCTTCCAGTTACATCAGAAAACAAACATCTATAATGTCCATAAGAGCCATCAAGACCACAGTGCAAATCCCATCAGACAGCATTAGACAGGGTCACTGACATTTGGCCCAATGGAATAAAGGGAACCTAAAAGGCTTTCCCTGAATGGATGGTGATGCAAAACTCACTCTCCTTAGCCCAAACCTGATGGTGTCAGCTCCTCAAGTTCAATGAGAACAACCCGGGTTTTGTGGTAGAAATCTGCATTTGGTTTGAGAAAACTCAGAAACAACCCTGAATCAATTTCAACAGCAAGTATTTGGGGTTGTGAGTTACCGCACCACACCTCAGTAAGGAAGAACAGGATTTTTAAAAAACAAATACCAACTTCCAGTCAAGATGGCAGCATAGGTAGAAATGGCTTGACTCTTTGCACAACCACATCAAAATTACAACTAAAATATAAAACAATCATGACTCAGAACCATGACAAATCGAGTTGAATGGAAGTCTGATAACTACAGCATTAAAGGGACCATATTCATCCAGACAGATAGGAGGGGTGCAGATGCAGAACAGGCTGGTCCCTCACCCAAGTGTGGTGAATAAAAATTCAGGAGGGATATGTGGGAGGGAGGGAGTGAGGAGTCCCAGCCCCACACCAGGCCCCCAAGCCCACGATTTCAGAAAGGTAAGTCCACACAACTTCTGGCTGCAAAAACCAGTGGGGTTTAGTCAGTGGAAGAAATTGCTGGAGCCCCAAGCAGTTCCTCTTAAAGAACCCACACATGGACTCATGTACTCAGACTCACTCCCTCTGGGCTCTAGCACCACGTAGAAACTTGAAAGGCACCAGTGGCATAAAGGGAGGAACTGAAGTGTCTGGCATCAAGGTGAGCTGAGGACATTGTCCCTTTTCTAAACCCTCCACACACAAAACCAACAAGCTGGTGCCATATCTGAGATTCCATCAACTTGGCTAACACTGTTTGACTTGCCTTGAGGATCCCCAGAGACTATGCCCCACCCAACTTTTGGGCCCACCCAAGCTGTTTTTCCTTATGAATGGCTGGTCTTGGCTCATGCTTCACACCTTCCTAAATCCTCCCGAACAAGCAACAGCTGGACTCAGTAACCTCACAGGCCCAGCACCAGCAGCAGCCATCTCAGATTGCTTTATAGCTCAGGTAGGTGCTCTCAACAAAACACAGGTGGGGGCTGACCTTGGCCTGCACCACCTGGGAAAACCCAGGGCCAGTGCACACTGTGGACAGCTACAGACCACATTGGAGCACTACCAACTGCCCTTGCACAGCTGATCCTCCATGGAGGGCGGAGGTTGGTGGTCAGTGGTCACAGCCAGTCCTTTCAAATGACTGGCCTGGGTAAATCCCTCCCATTGATCTGTCAACAGCAACCAAGGCTCAACTACACGAGGAGGAAGTACTCAGCCCACACAAAGGGTATACCTCGAGTACCCAGCTTGGATGATAGGGGAGGCTGTGCCACTGGACCCTACAGGATACTTCCTACATTAGGCCATGCTACCAAGACACAGAGTCAAAGCAGCTCTACCTAATACACAGAAACATACACAAGAAGGCTGCCAAAATGAGGAGACAAAGAAACATAGCCCAGGACTTCCGGCCAAGATGGAGGTGTTGGTAGACACACTGTGCCTCCTCGCACAACCAAAAGAAGGACAACCACCATTTAAAAACAAGAAACAACCAGAACTGGTAGAAAACTGAACTGTATGGAAGTCCGACAACCAAGAAGTTAAAGAAGACACACTCATCCAAACCAGCAGGAGGGGCAGAGATGGGTGTGCAGAGAAGATTCACCACAAGGCGGTGGCTGGAGGACTGGGGCAGGCAAGGCAGTGGCTGGTGGACCCAGTGCCAGATTGTGAAGCATGGTGGGCAAGGTAGTGGTTGGTGGAGTGGGCAGTCCCACATTCACTCACAGATAAACTGGGAGGAACAACTGGGGACCAAGACAGATGACGCAACCAGAGCTCCAGTACAACCCAGGGTCCCAGCACAGGGAAATAAAGCCTCAAACCACTGACTGAAAACACCTATGGGGATTGAGGCGGCAGCAGGAGAAACTCCCAGCCTCACAGGAGAGATCGCTGGAGAGACCTACAGGATCCTAGAACAAGCCAATCCACCCAGGAATCAGCACCAGAAGGCCCCAATTTGCTTGTGGGGAGAGGGGGAAGTGACTGAAAGCTGGCAGAGAGCTGACAAGTGCCACTGTTCCCTCTTGGACTCCTTCCTCACATATAGCATCACAAGCCAGCAACATGGGTTACCCCACCCAGGTGAACACCTAAGGCTCCGCCCCTCACTACATAACAGGCACGTCAAGACAAAAGAAACAATGGTCCAAATGAAAGAACAGATCAAAGCTACAGAAAAAATTAAGCTACAAAGAGATAACCAACGCATCAAATGCACAGGTCAAAACAATGGTAATCAGGATGCTCACAGAACTGGTTGAATTTGGTCGCAAATTAGATGAAAAAATGAAGGCTACAATAAGTGAAATGAAGAAAAATACACAGGGAACCAATAGTGATGGGAAGGAAAGTGGGACTCAAATCAATGGTGTGGACCAGAAGGAAGAAAGAAACATCCAATCAGAAAAGAATGAAGAAACAAGAATTCAAAAATATGAGGAGAGGCTTAGGAACCTCCAGGACATCTTGAAACGTTCCAACATCTGAATTATAGGGGTACCAGAAGGAGAAGAGGAAAAGCAACATATTGAACACTTATTTGAACAAATAATAAAGGAGAACTTCCCCATTCTGGCAAAGGAAATAGACTTCCAGGAAGTCCAGGAAGCTCAGAGAGTTCCAAAGAAGTTGGACCCAAGGAGGAACACACCAAGGCACATCATAATTACATGAGCCAAGGTAAAAATGAAGGAGAGAATCCTAGAAGCACCAAGAGATAAGGAGACAGTCACCTACAAAGGAGTTCCCATCAGACTGTCAGCTGATTTCTCAAAAGAGACCATGCAGGCAAGAAGGGGCTGGAAAGAAATATTCCAAGTCATGAAAGGCAAGGACCTACATCCCAGATTGCTCTATCCAGCAAAGCTTTCATTAGAATGGAAGGGCAGATAAAGTGCTTCTCAGATAAGGTCAAGTTAAAGGAGTTCATTATCACCAAGCCCTTATTTTATGAAATGTTAAAGGGACTTATCTTAGGAAAAAGAAAGATAAAAATATGAACAGTAAAATGACAGCAAAGTCACAGTTATTAACAAAATAATACATACCTAAAACAAAAGCAAAAGCAAAAGCAAACAAAATAATACACACTTAAAACAAAAGCAAAGTCAAACTACGCAAACAACTACAACAGGAACAGAACCATAGAAATGGAGATGACATGGAGGGTTAGCAACAGGGGAGTGGGAAGAGGAGAGAGGGGGAAAAGGTACAGAGAATAAGTAGCCTAGATGGTAGGTAGAAAATAGACAGGGGGAGGTTAAGAATAGTATAGGAAATGTAGAAGCCAAAGAACTTGTATGTACGACCCATGGATGTGAACTAAAGGGGGGGAATGTGGGTGGGAGGGGGTGAGGAGGGCAGAGGGGAATGAAGGGGGAAAATGAGACAACTGTAATAGCATAATCAATAAAATATATTTAAAAAAATAAAAATAAAATTTTTTAAAATAATAAAAATAAATTTAAAAAGCCATATCCTTGGGCAATAATTTTTTAAAAAGAGAAATAATAAATAAACTATAGCTGGCAAAAACAAAAAGGAAGAAACATGGCCCAAATGAAAGAACAAATCAGAACTCCAGAACAAGAGCTAAACAAAATGGAGATTAGCAATCTATCAGATGCAGAGTTCAAAATGCTGGTTATAAGGATGCTCAAACAATTTAGTGAGGACCTCAACAGCATAAAAGAGATCCAGTCAGAAACAAAGGATTCATTCATTGAAATAAAGAACAATCTACAGGGTTAACAACAGTAGAGTGGATGAAGCCAAGAATCAAATCAATGATTTGGAATATCATGAAGCAAAAAACCACCAATGAGAACAAGAAAAAAGAACCCTAAAAAACAAAGATAGTGTAAGCAGCCTCTGGGATAACTTCAAGCATTCCAACAATGGCATCATAGGGGTGCCAGAAAGAGAAGAGAAAGAGCAAGAAATTGGAAATCTACCTGAAAATCAATGAAAGAAAAATTCCCTAATTTGGTGAAGGAAACAGACATGTGAGTCCAGGAAGCACAGAGTCCCACAGAGCAAAGAGGCCCACTCCAAGATACATCATAATTAATATGCCAAAGGTTAAAGATAAAGATCTTAAAAGCAGCAAGTGAAAAATAGTTAATTACATACAGGGATTTCCCATAAGACTGTCAGCTCATTTCTCTAAAGAAACGTTGCAGGCTAGAAGGGATTAGCAAGAAATACTGTATTTTGCCATGGGTATAATACACTCCTGTGTATAATGGGCACCCATGTTCTTGGGGCAAACTTTTAGGGAAAAAAACTCTTTCATTTTAATTTTTTAATTCAATTTTTTCATTTATATTTAGAAACAAAACCGATTTTCATATTCCAGAGTGATATTTTGCATACAGATATTGTTATTACTTTCTAGAGTGATAGTTTTAATGCATAAGCATAAATAAAAGAATTAAAAACATTTATATAGATAATTAGTAAAACCCATGTATAATGTGTGCCCTTATTTTTCCCTAAAAAATTTGGCCAAAAAGTAAACATTATACATGGCAAAATATGGTATTCCAAGTCATGCAAAGCAAGAACCTACAGCCAAGATCGCTCTACCCAGCCAAGCTATCATTTAGAATCAAATGGCAGATAAAGAGCTTCCCAGACAAGAAAAAACTAAAGGAGTTCATCTCACTAAACCATTATTATATGAACAGTTAAAGGAACTTATTTAAGAAAAAGAGGACTTCCGACAAGATGAAGGCATAGGTGGACGCACCGTACCTCCACACACAACTAAGATTAGAACAACAACAATTTAGAGCCAGGATAACACCCAGAACTGATAGAGAATTTATCTGAATGGAAGTCGGACAGCCAAGAAGTTGAAGTAGACCCGTTCATCCAGACCAATAGGAGGGGCTGAGAGGAAGAGCGGGAGCGAGTCGTGCAGCGCAGAGTTTGGGGAGAACTGGGCGCGTGGAGCAACCGGGAGCGCGTAGGCCTTCCGGGACGCAGCGGTGGACCCTGAGTACGCAGGTGGCGGCTGGCAGACCCAGTGAGGCAGCATTGTGAACCAGGGCAGAGCGCGCAACCCAGGATCCCAGAGAAGGGACTGAGATCCCAGGAGACTGAAGCTACTGCCATTGTTCCCGCCCATGCTCGCACCCACATACAACGTCACAATCTAGTGACTGGGGTGCCCAGCCCAGGGGAACACCTAAGGCTCCGCCCCTCACTGTAACAAGAGCAACCAGACCCGGAAAAAAAAAATTAAAAAAAATTTAAAAAAGGAGAGAGAGAGACATGTGTCCAACAGAAGAACAGATCAGTACCCCAGGACTCATCCTTTTGAGCGACCAAGAAATAGCCAATCTATCACATGCACAGTTCAAAACACTGGTGATCAGGAAGTTCATGGAATTGGTTGATTTTGGGCACAAATTACATGAAAAAATGCAGGTTACCATAAAAGAGATGAAGGAAGATGCACGGAGAGCCAATAGTGAAGGGAAGGAAACTGGGACTCAAAACAATAGAGTGGGCCAGAAGGAAGAAAAAAACATCCAATCAGAAAAGAATGAAGAAATAAGAATTCAAAAAAAACACGGAGAAGCTTAGGAACCTCCAGGACATCTTTAAACGTTCCAACATCTGAATTATAGGGGTACCAGAAGGGGAAGAGGAAAAGCAACAGATTGAGCACATATTTGAACAAATAATAAAGAACTTCCCCAATCTGGCAAAGGAAATAGACTTCTAAGAAATCGAGGAAGCTCAGAGGGCCCCAAAGAAGTTGGACCCAAGAAGAAACACACCAAGACACATCATAATTACATTAGCCAAGGTAAAAATGAAGGAGAGAATCTTAGAAGCAACAAGAGATAAGGGGACAGTCACCTACAAAGGAGTTCCCATCAGACTGTCAGCTGATTTCTCAAAAGAGACCTTGCAGGCAAGAAGGGGCTGGAAAGAAATATTCCAAGTCATGAAAGGCAAGGACCTACATCCCAGATTGCTCTATCCAGCAAAGCTCTCATTTAGAATGGAAGGATAAAGTGCTTCTCAGATAAGGTCAAGTTAATGGAGTTCATCATCACCAAGCCCTTATTTTATGAAATGTTAAAGGGACTTATCTAAGAAAAAGAAGATAAAAAATATCAACAGTAAAAAATGACATCAAACTCACAGTTATTAACAACCACACCTAAAACAAACGCAAACTAAACAACTAGAACAGGAGCAAAACCACAGAAATGGAGATCACATGGAGGGTTAGCAACAGGGGAGTGGGAGGAGGAGAGAGGGGTAAAGGTACAGAGAATAAGTAGCATAGAATGTAGGTTGAAAATAAATAGGGGGAGGGTAAGAATAGTATGGGAAATGTAGAAGCTAAAGAAAGTATAAGTATGACACATGGACATGACTAAAGGGGGGGATATGGGTGGGAGAGGGTGTACAGGGTTGAGGGGAGTGAAGGGGAGAAAAATGGGACAACTGTAATAGCATAATCAATAAAATATATTTAAAAAAAGAAAAAGAAAAAGAACGTCAAAACTGTGAACAATAAATAAAATGGGAAAAAATACATATCTATCAACAATTGAATCTAAAAAGCGAACTTAGCAAACAAGAAGAACAGAGCCAGAATCATGGATACAGAGAGCATTTTAATGATTTCCAGATGGGAGGGAGGTATGGGGGGGAATGGGTGAAGATGTGAGAAGATGTGAGGAGATTAACCCATGTGAGGAGATTAAGCCATGAGATGTAAAGTATACTATAGGAAATGGAGTAGCCAAAGAACTTATACATGTGACCCACGGATATGAACAATGGTGGGGGGATTGCCTGAGGGAGTGGTATGAGCTGGGTGAAGGGTTATAAAGGGGGAAAATTAGGACAACTGTAATAGCATAATCAATAAAATATAATTTTTTAAATAAATAAATTTTAGAAAGCAAATACATAGCTTAAAGATGTCTGATCACAGTAAATACTATAGCTTCCTGTTTGAGCATAAACTGTCCAAGTTCAGTCTGGAAGGTGTAAGTAGGAGCTGCTCTGTACTACTCCTTATCTAATAACTCTGACCAGAAGAAGGTCATCTATTCCTAGAGCTCAAGGGGCATGCAACTTCTCAAACTCATTTATTTCTGGACCTCAATGCTGAGTAGGCTGTTGACTCAGACAAGTAATACCACTTGGGTAAGCATGTTCAGTGAGATACACAAGACAGTCTCTTCCTTTTCTGGTCACCAAATGCCCAACCCCAGAATTCTTTCAGTCACTGGAACTCTCTGCTAAAAATGAGACTAAAGAACTATGTTAAATTAAAAGTGCATCTAAAATCCTAGGCCTTCAGTGCTCTTCTAGTAAAAGATGTTGATGGCCCTGGCCAGGCAGCTCAGTTAACTGGAGCATCGTCTCATACACCAAAAGGTGCAGGTTCAATTCCCACGCAGGGCATGTATCTAGGTTGTGGATTCAACTCTCCCCCTTTCTCTCTCTCTAAAAATCAATAAACATATCCTCAAGTGAGAATTTAAAAAAAGCTGATGACCAGTTTTAGGTCTTCACCTTTCACTGTATTTAAAAGACTACAATCCTATTAATAAAGATCCTTAAAAATGACGACAAAGTCTTTGACCTAGTAATTCCACTGCTGGGAGTAGTAACAACAGCTAAAAGTTCTTAAGTACTTACTATGTGGTAGGTACTGTGCTAAGCATTTTCCTTAAAATATCTCATTTAACCTCACAAAAACCAAGTAAGGTCATTACTATTACCAGACAGATGAAGAAAGGGAAGCTTGGAAACTAGCACAGGTAACACTCTAGTAAGTGACAGAGGTGGGACTCAATCTCACATGGTTGGACTCCAGAGCCCATCTTTTTTACTAGCACCCAAATTAGGAATGTATCCTTGGGAAATAATCCCAAAGTATAGCAACAACTTAAGGCATAAGAGGCTCAGTGCCATGTACATGGCAATTTGAAGCATTCCAAATACACAACAGTTAAGTAAATGGAGGCAATTCAAATCACAAAGTATTATGTAGGCATTAAAAATATTTTTATATCTAACTTTTAGTTACTCATGAAGGAAATTTTATGCTATTAGTAGAGAAAGCAAAATAAAAAACTTTACACATAGACCTCAACTATGTAAAAGTTACTTGCACATGGAAAGATCTAAATTCACTGCTATATAAAAAAAGACAAGTTACACAATAATATATACATGGCATGGTCCCACTCATGTAAATAGCACCTGACTCACTTTAAGTATAAATAAATGTAAGCCATTATTACTATTATTACTATCACAATTACGATTATGATTATGATTACTACAGTGGACATGTACTACTTTTCAATCGGGAAAAAAATCAACAAATTTATTTAAATTATAAGTTTTGGTATTTTCCTTATTTAAGAAATAAGAAGTGTATTGCTTCAGGAAAATTAAATAACATATCTTTCTTTCCCAGAAATCTTAACTTCTAAACTAGCTCACAATTTCAGATTAAATACCTCTAACTTATGGGAATCAAGTAGCAGTGAGAAAAACATTGCAACACCACCAATCATCTAAAGTATGGTTACATTCAGCGTGTTGGACCACAGAAAACTGTACTGATAGTATCATATGTAGAATTTAAAGTCACAAACAGAAAAGCAAGATTGTGGTGGAACTTCAAGGACCAATATCTCACACTAGGGTTTTGGTGCACTCTTTTTTTAAGAGACAAGAAACAGCTTCAGGATGACGCAGCAAAAACACATAGGACACGAAATGGGGATTAGAAATGTCTGTCAACTGCTGTCTTCAGGTAGAATTTACTTACACACATACACACAGAAACCTACAAGGTACTTTTTTTAAAGATTTTTCATTTATTTTTAGAGAGAGGAGAAGGGAAGGAGAAAGAGAGGGAGAGAAACATCAATGTGCAGCTGACTCTCACACGCCCCCTATTGGGGACCTGGTCCACAACCCAGGCATGTGCCCTGACTGGGAATCAAACCAACGAGTCTTTGGTTTGCAGGCCAGCACTCAATCCGCTGAGAACAAGGGAGTTATTCTGAACTGAAAATGGGCAACTCTAGAACTTAGTTCCTCAAGTTCCATACAAGTTTCAATATTTAAACATGTAAATTGAAATGCAAATTCCATGGCACTGTCATGAATTTCAGCCTAACTATGGCAAAGAAGAAGATGCAACATTAAAAGATAAAAGATTTTTCCCTTCCCCTTCTCCTCAGGTATGTGCTACACAATGACATTGACATACCTGCCAAAGTAATCAAGAACATGAAAAGTAATAAAGAATTAACTAGATAAAAAACAAACAAAAAACCCCCTTGTAACTTTGAAGAATTGTCTCTTTTTCCTGTACTGTATTGTCCAGAATTACAAAACCATCACACAGTTAGTCCTTACCTATATCTTGCCCCACCAGCCCATTGCAGTACATGGCATGTCGCTCAATCTTCGTGGGTGGGAAGCCTTGGTCACATAGTGGGCAGGATACCTTGGTACTAGATGAGAAGGTAGCAATAGGTATTTCCTTCTCAGCATCTTCCCTGTTACCAACCTGAAGAACATGACAAACAGCAATTGTTAACAGCTTTACTTCATAAAATTATTTCCCCCCAAAGAACTACAAGAAACTCTATCCATACTTCATTTACTATTAAACAGACAACTCTAGTCAGTTTGCAAATTCAGGACTGAGGATTGAGAGATACAATGACACAGTTAATACTTACTCGGTGCCTGCCCACTATCTGCTAAGTACTCTGAATGTAATATTCATTTGATCCTGGTAGTAATCTAACAAAGGTATTAACACACCCCTTTTACACATAAGAAAAGCATTGTCCAAAACAGTAAAGCAACCTGCCCAAAGTTACAGGACAAGGAAGTAGCAAAGCTCCAAACACTGAGGACATTCCTCTCTAAACCACGGCAAGTCACTGTTCTCACTGTGTCAGTACGCTGTGCCTGCAGTGTTTCTACAGTCTATGGAGCAACATCATCTTAAAGACACTTTTCCAACCTCATGAAAGGACTGTGACATTGTACTTGACTTGAGACATATATAAGGAGTTAGAAAACAAAAGAGCTCTAAGCAAAAGCAGGACGACTAAAATTTAAGAATCTAGGTCTCAGCTTACACCAGTGAGACATACCATCTCTTGTGTTCTACTTATGACTTTCCAATTGAAAGAAGAAATACAACTAAGACCCAAATATTCAAGAAGTCCAAAGAAAAGTCATTAAGACAGTTCTGCCAAAGCCATTCTTATACCTTATCTCTCCTTTTCCTCCCATTGTTCTACAGTCATCATTTTTCCAACAGTTGCCGGTATCTCTCAGAGGCAGTTTTATTTTACCTTTACAGGTCAAAACAGAACTCTGCAGTGATTAATTCAACAGTATGTGTGAGCACTGCAGCACTACTGCCTAACACTCGCTTCAAAGGACGGCGTGTCCTATCCAATCAATGTGAAACTGTCCTGCACAATCACTGCTTCCATTTCAGAGCAAGGAGCACCTGGACTGTCATTATGCCTTACTACAGGGAAAAAATAAACCATCTTCTGCTACAAGAAAACAGGACCAAAACTTCAATGAGTGGATAATCTGAGCTCTGAGCAAACTGGGTTTTGGGATGGTTTTTTCTCTCTTAAGTTTAGGACATCCCTAAAATCTACTGCTTGTGAATGTGACCGAGCAGAGAGGAAAATAGGCCATCAAAATATCAAGTCACACAGTTTCTACAACTGCCAGAAAATGCTGTTTTCAACACACATGTCTTGTACTTAAAGAGACATACTCTGAATGAGAAAAAAAGAAAGATGAGAAAGGGACTAACAGTGGTGAGTTCCTGTACTATGCCGGGCCTGGCCAAGCAAGTTCCATATCCATCACAACAACCCAACTAGTAAAGGTATCACTAGCTCCAGTATTACAGAAAAGGAAACTGAGGCTTGGAAAGGCCAAGTAACCTACTGATCACAAAGTCAGTAAGCAGGCAATCTAGACTTAAGTCCTGTATGGCATCAACCCTTCAGCATTTCCACTCCACCATGGTGTGGTAAAAGCAAAAGGTATCTCCTCCCACTTTATTTCTGGTAGCTGGCTCTGCCAGGTATTGGGAGACTATATGGTTCTATTCTTCTCTAGGAGGTGGGGTCTAGAAGTTCTAGGTGTTATTTATTCCAAGTTTAGTTAATGAGCTTCTTACATATCCAGGTTCCTCTGTTCATAAATTTTACAATGAAAAGTCATCTTGTGCATGCAAGGCCATTTGAGCAGAGGGGGGAAAAACATCAAATATGCCCGATAATTTGGAAGTGGTCTTGAGTTACTGAAAGTTAGTGTCTTGGCCTTCTGAAGTTCACTAAATGCAGAAATACTATATAACATGAATGTCACAGTACTCAAGCCTAGCTCTATAAAATACAGAAAATGTACCTTCAACTATTAACATATTCAAGAGAGCAGTCTATTATCATCTTATTATAAAGACAAAAAGCACTTCCAAACACACTCATAGGCAACTCAGGTTTCCAAACATTTTTATATTAAAATAAAATGTTTTCCCAACACCATTAAATGGTCTATTTAAATATTAACTATAATCGAGGAACCTGAAGGAAAAAAAATACAAGCAAAGCAACTTTTATTAGGACCATGCACTCAGGGATTAAGTCTCTGCAGAGCGGCTTATACTTCTTTTAAAATACTATACAGCCATTTCTCAAGAAAGGCAGTTGGACACCAAATCTTGACCTCTTAAATGTCTCTTACCTTCTGGTCTCAAAAGAAACTTCACCTCAAGCAACGGAACAAAAGTGCACCCTACAAACCACTCCCCCCTCCCCCACCCGTGTGCTGTGTGACTGAAAAAGCTGTCTGTTTAGCTATTTTCCCTTTGACCACAGGTCCCTTAACACAATTTATTTAAAAGCAATGGACTAAACCAACTATTTGATTCTGAATAACATCCATTAACTCTTCTGAAAACTGATCATCTGAGATTCCATCAAGGGAAGCTCTCCTAAGGGTAAGATATTCAGAAAACATTATTTCCAAAGGAACCTGACCACTGCAGGAAATCAAATCAAGAGGGATTATAGTTCTGCCCACAGGTACTCCAAATACTCAAATGCTGTCGAGCAATTTGCTGCCATTAGTAAGGTAATATCACTGAACAACCACAAATACATTACAAAGCAGTAAAATAATAACTAGTTCCACATGCATACTTCTGCCAAATCCCTACTATAGTCTTCACCTAATTTAATCTTCAGAAAAACCCAGTGGATATCTCCATTTTACATATGAGAAACTGAAGTTCGGAAAGGCATTCCTATTTGGTGCTCCCCTAATGACCTAAGCCTCTCTCTATCACTGTATTTCTCAGACCACATGAAAATTATAATTTTCTGTTTATATATCTGTCTCCTCCCTTAGCAGGGCTCTTTGAAAACATGGACTGTTTTTTTTCTTATTTAATTGTATGTCTCATGAGTCCAAAACAATGACTAGATCCAGTATACTAATTATAAATATCTGCTAATGACTAAAATGATTAATTAAATAATTTGTGCAGCCCTGGACAGTGTGGCTCAGATTGGTGAAGCATTATCCTGTAACCAGAAGGTTATGGGTTTGATTCCTGGTCAAGGGATATGCCTGGGTTGCAGGTTCAATCCCTGATCTGGGCATATATCAGAAGCAACTAGTCAATGTTTCTCTCTGTCTCTAAAAGCAGTGAAAAAAAATGCCCTCAGGTGAAGATGAAAAAAAAAAATAATAACTTGTGCAAGGTCACGGAGTTAAGTGGTAAGACTGGTATTCAAAGCCCTGTCTTCTAATTTCAATGCTCAAGCTACACTTGCACTATACCATACAACTTACCAATAAACAAGAAAACCCAGGAAAAACGATCCTATACAGAGATTCCAAGGGCAAGAGTACATACCCATTATACTATCTTTGTGTACATAAATGTACAGATTCTATCTTTCTAATAAGTGACTTACATAACTAGGAAGTGATTACTCAACAACTTAAACACTACACTATCTCCAGTTTCTTTTAATGAAAACTTCTAAGACTACAAACATCCACAGATATCAGCAAACAGCAATTCAAAAGGAGGACATTCAATGTGAGAAAGACCATACAATTCCATCCATTTGATGTGCAGTGATGCAGATGTACATACTATAAATTCTAAACAGTGTTCATGCTCTTTACCCCAAACAAAGAACAGTCTCCTTTGCAGGCATGCATGGGTAAAAATCAGGCTTGAGTAACCAAAGGCTTGCAGAGCTTCTTCTACACATTAAAATGACTGTGTCAATAACACTCTGTTCCCCCTCTCTCTATTTAGAAGGTTCTGGTCCCTCATTAGGAAAAGGACCTGAGGCCATTCTGACATTATCTCTCAGGATCTGTCCTCAGTTGCTCTGTGCTGCAGGGAGTGTCATCATCTTTTCTATCACCACTGGCATCAGGGAATCTGGGTCTGTCAGCTGTGACAGATCAGGTTCCAGGGAACTAAGCAATGTGCATGATTCATGAAAGCAGCATTTCTACCCGGTTATCTGCAGTGCAGAAAACAGGGAGGGGATCTAACTTCAACTGCAAAAACTGTTTTTAAAAAAACTTACAATATAAAAAGGAATAAGAGGATGAATCCCTTTTAAGGTCCTCAGAACAAGATAGTATAAACAAATGTAACCAAAACCTTTATTTCCACAGAAATACTAGTTTAATTCTCAGGCTGCCTTCACAATAACAGATTTTAAAGACTTAAAGTTCTTTTAAAAAAAAAATTCTTGCCCTGGATGGTGTGGCTCAGTGGATTGAATGTCAGCTTGTAAACCAAAAGGTTGCTGGTTCAATTCCCAGTCAAGGTACATGCCTGGGTTGTGGGCCAGGTCCCGAACTGGGGACACACAAGAGGCAACCAGTAGATGTTTCTCTCCCTCCTCTCTCTCTAAAAATAAATAAATAAAATTGTTTTAAAAAAATTATTGTCTTATAATTAAATGTTTTATCAGACTCAAATATGAAAAATAAACATTGAGAATCTTCATCAGAAGCATGAATTTGGGCTTCTGATCAAGATGGTAGCATAGGAAAACATGGTACTTACCTCTGCCCACAATACATCAAAATTACAACTAAATTAAAGAATAAGCATCATTCAAAATTGACTGAAATCTAGCTGAACAGAAGTCCTACAACTAGCAATTTAAAAAAGAAGCCCCATCGCCATGGCTGGTGTAGCTCAATGGATTGAGGACCGGCACGGAAACCACAGGGTCACTGGTTTGATTCCCAGTTAGGGCACATGCCTGGGTTACGGGCCAGGTCCCCAGTAGAGGGTTCACAAGAAGCAACCACACACTGATGTTTCTCTCCCTCTCTTTCTCCCTCCCTTCCACTGTCTACTTAAAAAAAAAAAAAAAAAAGAAAGAAAACAGAAGCCACATCAAGACAGGTAGGAAGGGTGGAGATGCAGAACAGGCTGCTCCCACACCCACATGTGGCAGATAAAAATCAGGAGGGATATCTCAGCTGTGGATATCTCACTTGAGGAGCAAGGGGTCCCAGACCCACAACAGGCCCCCAAGCCCAAGGTTTCAGTGCTGGGAAGAAAATTCCCCAAAACTTCTGGCTGTAAAAATCAGTGGGAATTGAAGCTGAGTGAGACAGAGGGTTCCTCTTAAAGGGCTGGCACAAAGATTTATTTTGACTCACTCCCTCTGAGCTCCAGCGCTGAGATAGCAGCTCAGAAAGCACAAGGACATGTGGAGAAAAACTGAAATGTCAGGCATCAGGGCAAGAGCTGAGGGACAACTTTTTTCCAGACAGAAGTGTTTATACAGGCCATTATTTCTTTTCTGAGAATCCTCACCACAGACCTGGCAGGTGGGCACCATATCTGGGTCCCCATGAATCTGGCTATCACTGTTTGTCCCACCCTGATGATTCCCTGAGACCCTGCCACCCAACTTGTGGGCCCACCCAAGCTGTTTTCCAGTGTCTTTTACATACAAATGGGCTGGCTGTCTTGGCTCACACTTCAGACTTTCCTAAAATCTCTCAAACAAGCAGAATCTGGCCTCAGAGAGTCCTGTACCTCTCACTAAGTGGTCCCAGGCCTAGCACTAGCAGCAGCCGACCATGATTGGCAGCTTAGACTCTCCTGGGCACCTCCAAGCCCAGCACAAGTAGAAGGCCACTACAGATGCTTTGTAGCTCAAGCTGGGTGGCCATGGGCAGACTACAGGGAATGGCTGACCTTGGCTACACCTCCCTGGAGGCCCCAGAGCCAACGCACCAGGTAGACAGCATCAGACCACATCAAAACACTGCCCAACAACCTCCACAGCGACACACTCGGGGGCAGATTCAGTGGGCACCATAGCCCTGCAGAAGTAAGTCCTGCTTTGTGGGGCAGGTCCCTGCACAGCTGATCCTCCACAGTGGTTGCAGCCTGTCCTTGCAGGGGACTAGCCTGGGAGTAAATCCCTCCCACTGGCATGCCACCTTCAATCAAGGCTCAACTACAACAGGAAGATGTACACAGCTTACATGTGGGTAGGGGGAAGGGAGCTTGCAATTGGAGTGCCCAGCTTTGGAGATCAGGGAAGGCTGTGCCACTGTCACTGGACTCTATGGGACACCTACTAAATCGGACCACTCTGCCCAGCCTGGGAGGCAAAGCAACTCAACCTAATACATAGAAACAAATGTAGGGAGGCTGCTAAAATGAGACAAACATGTCTAAAATGAAAAGAAAATAACAAAACACCAGAAAAAGAGCAAATAAAACAAGAGACAAGCAATCTCCCGATGCAGAGTTCAAAACACCAGCTATAAACATGCTCAATGAACTGAGGGGAAGAGTAGGTGAACTTGAGATAACTTCAACAGCATAAAAAAGGACATGGAAACCATAAACAAGAATCAATTGGAAATGAAGAAAACAGTAACTGAAATGAAGACTAATTTCCAGGAAATCAACATTAGCTGAGTAGATGGAGCTGAGAATCAAATCAGTGATTTGGAATATCAGGAAACAAAACACACCCAATCAGAAAGAAAAAAAATCCAAAAAAAGTAAGGATAGTGTAAGGAGCCTCTGGGACAACTTTAAGCATTCCAACATTCACATCATGGGGGTGTCAGAAGGAGAGCACAAGGAATTGAAAACCTATTTGAAAAAATGACAGAAGACTTCCCTACCTAACCTGGTGAAGGAAGTAGACATAAAGTCCAGGAAGCCCAGAGTCCCAAACATGATGAACCCAAAGAGGCCCACACCAGGATATATCACAATTAAAATGCTGAAGGTTAAAGACAAAGAGAAAATCTTAGAAGCAGCAAGAGAAAGACGGTTACCTACCTACCAGGGAGCTCCCATAACCTGTCAGCTGATTTCTCAAAAGAAACTTTGCACACTAGAGAAGGACTGGCAAGAAATATTCAGTGATGAAAAGCAAGGACCTACAACCAAGATTACTCTACCCAGCAAAGCTACCATTTAAAATGGAAGGGCAGATAAAGTATTTCCCAGACAAGAAAAAGCCAAAGAAGTTCATTACTACCAAACCAGTATTACATGAAATGTTAACAGGTTTTCTTTAAGAAGAAAAAGATTTAAAATATGAACAATAAAATGGCAATAAATACATATATATCAACAAATGAATCTAAAAAACAAGACAAAATAAATGACCAAGCAGAACAGAGACAGACTCATAGAGAGAATATTTTGATGGTTGCCAGATGGGGAAGAGGGTTGGAGGGATGGATGAAAAAGGTGAAGTGATTAAGAAGTACAAATTGATACTTACAGAATAGTCATGGGGACATAAAGTGCAGCACAGGGAATACAGTCAATAGTATTCTAAATCACAGGTGGCAAACACAAGGCCCGCAGGACAATTCTGGCCAGCACCTTGTTTTGACCCCGCCTACGAGCTCTCTCGCTTAACTGTTAAGGAGTAGTTACATTTACACAGTCCTAAAATCACATTCTGCCCTTTGAAGGCAACCTCAAGGCTGATGTGGCCACAGGGGAAAATGAGTTTCACACCCCTGCTCTAAGCTATGTATGGTGTCAGGTGGGTACTAGACTTATCAGAATGATCACTAAGTAAGTTTTTTTTTTTTCCTTTTCTTTTTTCTTTTTTACAAACCCATGTCAAGGGCTAACTTTCAATAGACGGCAGTGAAGGAGCTGCTCTGTTATGTATGAAACCCTGACTCACATAGTAAATTATATAAATGTCTAATCATTTGGGTGTACACCTGAAACTAATATAATACTGTACATCAACTGTAACTGGAAAATTAAAGTGACTTAAATTTTTTTAAAAAGTATAAACCTGTATCAATCAGGTTTACAATTAAAGCCAGATATGTGAAGTTAGGTAAGGTCATACTACAAATAGAGACTTGCTTATTTTATCACACTGCTGTTCTAACTTTGCATTTCTGATCACACCTAGAATTAGGGCTGAAAGTTAGTTATCTCATAATATGTTAGGCCTGTCTGGAAAAAGTCCAACCATTGTTAATATAACAAGAACAGTTTGTGCGATGTCAATGTAACCTGGCATCCAAGGAGAGTGGATTGGAATGCACATGTGTGAACAATGAAGACATCACCTTTCGAGTCAGTGAGGGCAGTAGAAAGCATTGAGTGAGCACGTGTACTGTGCGGCTGTCGCATTCAAAATGACTAAGTAAGTAGAGCATTGAATCTGCATCAAATTTTGCATCAAGTTTAAATGTTTCCCTGTGGAAACTACTGGGTGATTCAGAAGGTGGCAGCTATATGGGCAACTGGTGATTGGCAGCTTTATCATGACAACATGCCTGCTCATGCATCACAGCTCATGCAGAGTTTTTCAGCAAAACATCAAGTCATCCAGATGACTCAGCCCCCCTACAGCCCAGACTTAGAACCCTGCAACTTCTGGCTTTTCTAAAAACTAAAAATCACCTGTGAAAGGAAAGAGATCAGACCATCGATGAGATTCAGGAAAATACAACAGGGCAGCTGATGGCGATTGGAAGAACTGTGTGAGGTCCCAAGATGCCTACTTTGAAGGGGAATGTGGTGTCATTGTCCTGTGTAAAGTGTTTCTTGTATCTTCTTCAATAAATGTCTATTTATTCATATTACATGGCTGGATACCTTCTGAACAGATCTTGTAAATATAGTGACTATTTTCAAAACTGTTCATCTCTATTACTTATCAGTATATAATGGAAAATATCCCAGATTTAGAGGCAAATCTATGTTTAAATTCTAACTCTACCATTATTAGCAGTTTGAACTTGAATTACTTAAACACCTTCAGCCTCAAATTCCCCATCTGTAACAGAAATAATAAAGCATATTAAAGTACTCACAAAAAACTATGTTAATTTTAGAAACAATGCTGAACTTAACTGTAAGAAACCTCTTCAAGATAAGTGTCCCAAAAGCTACAACCCCATCATCTAAACCTTTTCAGTCAAGGTCAATGTGACATCAGACAGAGGACTACCAATATAAAGAAAACACTGAGAAAAATTAGAGAGAATATTCACCTCCTTATCTGCCATTATTATTCTTACTTCATCCAGGGACTCTCTGCTACCTGGAGAGACTTCTCTTTCAAGGTCAAAAGTTTCAGGGGAACTTAGCTGTGTCTCTGTAATTAAAAAAATGTAAATCTCATTAATTTTCATTTTGTATTTTCACTGTTGAAAAAACAAACACCTGCCTTGGCTGGTGTGGCTCAGTGGGTTGAGTGCCGCTTTGTGAACCAAAAGGTTCGATTCCCAGTCGGGGCACATGCCTGGGTTGTGGGCCGTGTCTCCAGTTCAGGGCATGAGAGAGGCAACCACACGTTGATGTTTCTCTACCTCTCTTTCTCCCTATCTTCCCATCTCCCTAAAAATAAATAAAATATTTTTTAAAAATTAAAAAAAAACACACCTATCTTCCCTAAAGTTTAGGGTATGATAATACAGTGGTAGCCATATCGATCCAGCTTGTTTCTTTTTAAAGCTTTACTGACACATAATTTACATACAGAATTCACCAATTTTCAGTATATAATTTGATGAGTTTTGACAAATTTATACAACTTATACATGTATCCTTTATACCACGTAATTAACCACCACAATCAAGATATAAAATATTTTAACACCCCAAAAAGTTCTCCCTTTCTAGCAGCCCAAAAGGGTACCCTTTGTAGTCAATCCCTTCCCTCTTGGCTCCTTGCACTGACCAATCTACTTTATGTTGCTATAGTTCTGCCTTTTCTAGAATGTCATCTGGTGTGTCATCTTCTGTGTCTGACCTCTTTCACTTAGCATAATGTGTCTGAGAGGCATCCCTGTTGTCACATGTATCAGAAGTTCATCCCTGTTTACTGCTGAGTAGTATTCCTCTGTGTGGGTATATCCATTTGTTTATCCATTCATCACCTGATCCACCTGGCTTTTGGTTTTAAAGTATATTTATTTTGACAGAAAACAAAAACCTGACAATGTTAGTTCTGAGGTCAAAGGGATGATTAGAGATGACAAAAAACTGGAAGCAGAAATAGAAAATACATTCTCAACAAGGATATGCCTTTCTTTAATACATTCTTCAAGCAGCATCTATTCATTCACCATTATTCAACAAATATTTATTCACCAAGCTCCAGGCACTTTACAGGCTACTACAAATAAGGAGATGAAAGATGGGGGCCCCTCATTGTCACAGTTCAGGGGTCAGCATTCTATATAGCTCATGGGCCAAACTCAGCCAGCTGCCTGGTTTTGTTAATACATTTTTATTGGAACACAGCCACACTCATTCTTCCTTGTATTGTCTATGTTTGTTTATGTGCTAAAATGGCAAAGCTGAGTAGTTTCAACAGAGACTGCATGGCCCACAATGCCTAATATTTACTATTTAGTCTTTTATAGAAAAGTTTGCTAACCTCTGGTCTAGACCCCTATCTCTTAATTTAACAAAAGAGCAGTAACTATATTTCAAAGAAGGATAATAAATCTGGAGAAGAAATTTATTTCAGAACACAATTCCACTGTTATTTACACTATACACACTGTACATCTAACTGGTACTTCTGTGCTTCTCAAATACAATGAGTGGTTGATGATGGGCAAATAAACTACCTGTCAGACACTGAGGTATCTCCTCAATCATCAAAGAAGGATTAAATGCATTTCTAGTATTAAACATATTTTAATAAACCATAATTTTTGAAGATTGGATATATACACACACAATCTTACCACTTTATTGGAAAAAAGATTATAGTGCATAAACTTCAAAATCTGTCAAGATTCCCTGAGAGATATTAATTACCAAAAGAGACAGAGTCTATCAAAAATAACAGCTGCTCACTGCCTGCTCTACTGTAATAATATAAAGACTCTAATTAAGCTTTCTGTAAAAGGTGGAATGCTCAAATGTAAAGACAACTTAAAAGGGCATTAGCTCCTCAGAAATAAACAATGCTGGTATCATATACAATGTGGACATAGGGCTAAACTTCTGCTTCTTCAACGAAGTGACTAACTCTAAAAGGATGTTGTAATTTTGAATATCAGGCCCCTGGAACTGTCAAAAATATGTAAAATAAAATAGGTAAGATGGACTACTACACTCAATCTGTGTTTCACTTGTTTAGAACAAAGTTTTCAGACAATTCAAATGCACAGCTTTTAAATTACATACTGAGGAGAATTATGTATTTAGAGACTCAGGAGTCTGGCTCCACGGAGAAGGAGTTATACTTTCTTAGCAAAAGGAACAGGTTATGAAAACCTTCTGCAATCTCATTTAGAAGTGGTTGTGTCAGCAAACAGGTGGACTTAATTAGCAGGGTAATGAGAACAAGTCATGATGTAAAAGTCACCTAACCTCAGTCATAAAGGTCTTGTTTTTCCCTCTCTCACTAACTAGGGTTTTAAAGATCATTGTATTTGCAGGTTCCTCCAGCAAGATCCCAGGGTGCTATCACATGCCTTCATCCCAAACAGGCAGACTGAGTGACTCTAAGCAGAATGGCATAAGTCAGAAGCCCCACACAGAAAGGGGGCAAAGCTTTCTTTTCTCAAAGATGGCACAGCATTCCTAAGTGTTCCTGCCAAAATTGGAGCACTTGATAGTGGGGTTTCTGAGTAGGCAGTAATCCAAATAAATACATTTCAAATGAATTAAGAAATCATTTTCAATAAACACCAACACAGTTAAACTTTAAAATGAGTAAAGAAGACCTTAATGATATGCTGTCAAATACTTTAAAATATTTACAGGACTTAACAGTTTTCTTATTTTGATTTCTTTCAGGTTTTTTCCACAGAAACTCAAACTTATTTTATACTAGTCTCTCTGACCCTAACAGGTTATATAAGACCTAGGAGAAAACTAGATATGATTAATGATAATATTTGTACAATGCCCAAGAGTTTAAACATTAATAGGAAGTCCCTCAGTCTCACATGAATGAGGTTACTAAAAAATATAATGGGTTCCACTTTTAAGAAAAGCCGAAAAAAAAAAATACAAGCTAAAACAAATTGCTAAAAAAGTAATGGTTCATGTCATAAAGTAATTCTTCATTGTACAGAATGATTCAACCCAAGAGTTCTCTTAAATCATGCATATCTTAGTTCATCTAAAATTATTTGTATATCAAAATCTATGCATGTGCATCTTTGAATGAACAGCTCTTGTATCTAAAGCAAGATACACATCTTTTCATCTCTGCAAAGAACAAAAAGCAAAGTGCAAAACTTAACCAGGTTAAGTATCTTGTCTGAGATTAAAATATAAGTCAAAGACAGAACTGTGCACAAAATGCAATTTCTCGACTCGCTATGCAATAAGATCTTGTGAATGGCAATGTAAAACTAATTAGTGAAAGCCTCTGAGAAAAATGTGCTCAATGTCAGGGAGATTTAAGGACAGCCCAAATTTGAGAATCCATAAACCAAAACATAAAGTCCTCTTGGCTCTGAATGTACAATTAAGTACTATTGCTGATGCTTTGCTGCCATCTCTGATGAGGCTGGTCGCAAACACGACAAAGGAGCTATGTTAATTTCAAAACTCAAATATCTCTAAGAGAAAAGGTTGAGAATCATAGCCAATGTTCACTCATAAAAAGTGTGTGTGTGGAGGGTATACATATGTATGTGTGTGGTGACACACACACACACACACACACACACACACACACACCCAACACAAATAAAACTCCCTGGGAGTGGGATGGAAAAGTCAGACAAATAAATAGGCACAAAGACAGCTAGAGATCCAAAATTCAGTAAAATCACAGTGGGATGCTTACCAGGACACACAGTGATTTCCTCGGCAGAACTCTCTGGCATAAGGACTAAACTCTTACTGGCCAAAGCAGCAATGCTGAAAAAGAACCAAACCCCAAGTGAATTCTTAGGTAAATAAATCAGAACACAGCACCTAGAGCAATGGTGAGTCATTCACAATGCCAAAGGTAATCTGATACCTGTGATCCACTACCTCAAAAGCACAATAAGGAAGCAAGGAATCAGTAGTGAAAACTCCAGACCAGAAACAGGGGAAATAAACATGCTTACAACTTTGGTTCCAGTGAAACCAAAGAATGAAAAGAACCCCCTTTTGGAGTCTTCACAAAGGAAGGTTGAAGGGTAAGCACTATCTATGAATACCGCAGAAGACAAAAACTCCATTTCAGTACAAAGATGTCAAAGGTGTTTCAGACCCATTTCAGCCTTCTGAAGACTAGAGATCTGGAAATGTGTAAGACAAAATACAGAGATTCTCCTGACAACATACTAGCTTCTCCCATACCTTGCAGTTAAATTTTCTCTTTCCTCAAAATGTGGCTTTGTAGGCCACAAAAACAAGACACAATTCCAAACTGCCCTACAGCAAAAATCTGCCCGTAAAAATTGATTATTTCTTCTGAGAAAAACATAATTATGAATGGCTCCCCCCATCCGATCTTCTGGTTTACCCTGTCTGCTCATGGAGTGCAATCTCTTCCTGACACAGGAACACATGGCTGAGAGATCAGAGCATCAGAGCTAGCCCCCTCATGCTTCAGAGAGCTTTATGATTAGTTTGATCAAGTGTGCAAGAGGACACAAATCCTCACATCAACCAAGAACCACAGAGAAGAGAAAATAACCACCACTGATTCATGACAAATAACTAAATCCTGATGGGAAACCACAAGTGATTTCTCTGTCTAAATAAAACATTTCATAGCATTTGTTATAAACCCAAGCCAGACACCGTTTACTCTGTATGTAACATTAGGGCTCTATTCAAAGGGTCCATCACAAAACAACTTGCTGACATTTATAAAATGGGCTAATCAATTTGAAGTCAAACCGCATTGCCTGCAATTCCAGCTCTCTCCTGGTGACAAAGCGTATAATCATTTATTAAAACCTTCATCTGCTCTGCACAAGGCTCACTACAATAAAGCAGAGAGGCCTGCAGGAAGCAGAAGCCCTACTCCAGTTAAAACCACTTCCAAAACATCTTAACATCAAGAGACTCACACCAAAGCCATATTCTTCAGCTCAGGAAGAAATACCTAGTACCATTAACCAAAAACCTAAGAACACCGACTAAATTACAGCAAAAGGCAACTGGGCCTCAACTTCCATATGGGTGATGAAGGTCACTCAGCACAAGAAGATTAAGCTTTGAGTAATCCCAGAAGGTCAACTACGGATAAAGGGAAAAGTAACTGGAAGCTTGATCCAGTTAATATTACAGTTTATAACCAATCAACTATTACATATTAAAGTAAGAAGACCTAAGAAAGTAATCCCATTAATCAATCAGTGAGAATAATTAAGGAGGTAATACAAGTACAAGGGAAAGATGAGATACAAACAAATGAAAAGTGGCATAAGACAGGGAGCGAGATTGGTACAGGTTCCATGTGGCTTGAATAATATGAATGCTTCAAAGAAAAGGAAAGTCTTAAGAGTAGACTTAAAAGATGTATACTGTTTAGACATGCAGACAAAATAAGCATAAGTAGAGGGAACAATGGAGATAGGAGGACTAGAAGATCATAAAGAAATCAGCTTACAGCCTTCACATTGGCTTAGGAAGCTAGCATAGTTGGTTCAGAGAGTAGCAGGATATAACCACTTTTCAGAAAGTGTAAATGGGATTTGCACTAAATGGCTGGATTGGACAAGATAAACCAAGATTTCTTCCACCCAAATATTCTAGGCTTCTATATGATGCACGTATAAGAACTGGGAGATAAAGGTATCTCCTAGTCTGTGCTTATAAAAGAGCTAAAAAGGTCCCCAGCAAGCTGATCCCCCAGGCTCACTCAGGTGGTTTATCTCGTACCCCGGCACTGTCAGAGGGGAGTTCAGACCCATAACAACACGTAATCTCACCTTTGAGAGGCAGGTATAGAGTTTCCTTCTTCTGAAGTTTCCTCCGCAAACAGCCCTTGGGAAGACTACAGAGAAAAACACATGACACCTATTAGATATACAAGCACAGATGAACCAGTTTCTCTTTCTTTTAAAAAAAATTAATTGTTCAAGATTACCACTCAGCAGATAGCAATAAGAATAACATTTTATATTGTCAGCAAGCCTCAGTAAAAAGAGCATATCTTGTGGAGTAAAAAGACTGAGATTTAAATCACAGGTGAATCTTCTATAAACTTTGTAATCTCGGTCAAGTCACACCTGAATCTGTTTCCTCATCTTAAAATGGGTATTAAGAATTGCTTCAAAGAATGTTGTGAAAATTGAACCAGGTAAGATATGCAATGCACTTCATGAATGTAAGACATAAATATCAATTGGTAAGTCAAATGAATTATGATTTCAGAAAAGCTGTTATAAAGCTTTTGCTCTGGGAGGAAGAGAAAGAAAGAAAAGTTCAGTTTTCAGTGGAAACACTAGGTTGGGAAAAACACTGTAATCCATGAAAGACGTCTCTCTGGGCACAACGGAGTCACAACACAAAACATCCCAAAAAGAAAGTTATAAAGATTCCTTTTACTCGCCCTGGCCAGGTGGCTCAGTTAGTTGGAGCATTGTCCCATACATCAAAAGGTTGTGGGTTCAATCTCTGGTCAGGGCACATATGGGAGTCAACTGATCAATGTTTCTCTTTCTCCCTTCCTCTCTCTCTCTAAATCAATAAAACCATATCCTCGAGTGAGGTTTTGAAAAAAAGATTCCTTTTACTAGAAATCTGCCATAATGGTTTTGAATTCTGGGAAATCTTTTAAGAAACATAACAAACAGAAACTAGGTAAGGAAAAGACTATTTTCTCTGATTAATGGTAAAGTTGTGTGATGTCAACTCATTAAATGCAGGTACACAAAAGAGCACAGAAAAAGCAGCTACTGCTGACGTAGGTGGACTCTAAGGAAGTGCCTGGGCTATAAGGCTTCTTCCAATAGCTGTAAAACTACTGGCTGAAGTTTACAGGGTCTTCTAGCAGGGTATAAATACCCAAACCAAGTCAGGCATCTCTCCACCACTCAAGTAAATGATGAAATATACTAAAAAACAGGAATCCCTTCAGTCAAAGGGAAGATAAAACTGTCAGGAATGCAGCCATTATCAAAATAAGAGTTGAGCCCTGACTGGTGTGGCTCAGTGGGTTGAGCGTCATCCCACAGACCAAAGGATCACTGGTTTGATTCATGTGCAGCGCACATGCCTGGGTGGTAGCCCAGGTCCCTGGTTGGGGACAGCCAATTGATGTTTCTCTTGCATGCTAGTGTTTTTATCCCTCTCTCCCTCCCTTCTCCTCTAAGAATAAATAAATAAAATCTCTTTTTTAAAAAAAGCAAAAATAAGGGTTAGACAAAACTGCCAAAAGTACTAAAACACAACTATAACAAATACTTCGCCTATTAGTTTGAACTCAGTAGTGAGAGACCTGTTTCATTCTTGAAATATCAGAAAAAGGTAAATACTGACACCTAGTGTCCATTTAATAGAATTTTACCTTCTTAGAATGATTTGTTGACTAAGCCTTGGATTTCAGAAGCAATCAAAAGACACTAAGTTACAAGATACCTCCACCTCAGGAAAAAGTGTGTCTACCTTTCCCAGAGTAAGTTGTGGTTTTTTTGTTTTTAATATTTTATTTATTTATTTTTAGAGAGGGAAGGGGGGGAGAGAGAGAGAGAGAGAGAGAGAGAGGGAGAGGGAGAGAAGGAGAGACATCAATGTGCAGTTGCTGGGAGTCATGGCCTGCAACCCAGGCATGTACCCTGACTGGGAATCGAACCTGCCACACTTTGGTTCGCAGCCCGCACTCAATCCACTGAGCTACGCCAGCCTGGGCCCAGAGTAAATTTTTTTAAAAAAGATTATTGTGTACCTATTATATGCCAGGCCTATGACAATCACTTATATGCATTATCTCCTTTAATTCTCACAAGAAATTTTTAAGGAAAATGATCAAATTATTTTAGAAATGAGGAAAGTGAAAGTTAGGTTACATAATTTGCCCAAAACCAGACTTGGTCAAAAATAGAACTGGGACCTAACTCCCAAATCCATACTCTAACCACTACTGTTACGTTGTTTACTCAAATGATCGTCTTCCCAACCATGTTAACACATCCCAAGAAAGTCTTCATTTGTTTTTTTCTTTAAAGGTTTTATTTATTTATTTTTAGAGAGAAGGGAAGGGAGAGAGAGAGGGAGAGAACACCAATGTGTGGTTGCCTCTTGCGTGCCCCCTACTGGGGACCTGGCCCACAACCCAGGCATGTGACCGTGCCCTGACTGGGAATTGAACCAGCGACCCTTTGCTTCACAGGCCACTCAGTCCACTGAGCCACACCAGCCAGGGCTTCATTTCAATAAATCATTTTTAATTTCTAAATGTATACCTTAATAGCAGCAATCTGAAGATGGGATAAAGTGAGGTTCTTCCAGAACAGGAAAATAACATAGTAAATCAAGCAAACAAAATTCTATTTGAATACCAAATTTAATCGAGATGGAGAAAAAAGCACAACAGCAATGTGACTTTAACTAAGGGAACAGTGGCCTAATCAAGACACAGCACTCTGCCTGAAGAAATATGTTAATGGGAACATGATAGTTTACAAAAAGATCTTCAAAAAAAAAAAAAAAAAGGAAAGACCCAGAATCAAGCAGTGTCTTCAATATCATGGCCTGGGAAGCAGAAGTGAACAGAGTGAACAAACACATCATCTGGTCACCATCAAAATGTCCTCAGCTGGCAGGCACTGGTAGCTTATCAAGTCTTTCAATAGACAAGTTGAATCACCCCTTAAAATTTCCATTTTGTGATTACTATTTCAGTTTTCCACACCCTTCATTCTAGAAGGAGATGACAGTAGATGACAGACTGGAGTATTCCAGTCACCATAAATGTCTCTCTTCAACAATAAATTAACAAACTGTCACTTGGTGTACAAGTTGGTTTGAAGTTTGGCTAGTCAAAGTCAGTCTCCACACCCCCACACAATTTGATCCTTCCTGGGCAACAAATTCCAGTATATGAACTAAAAAAATTAATGATCAGACACTTAAAATTAAGACCACATTAGTATACTACCTCTCCACTTCCTTGCTGTACAGTCATCAAAATAAACTCTCCATCTTCATTAACAATTTCCTTATTATTTTGGTGATGCCAGAAACCAGTTATCATCCAATTCTAAAGCTTTTATAACCTTTATGTAAGCAATCTGCCCCAGGGTGAATGTTTTTCTGAATCATTATTTCTGGAACTGTCTTGTTGTCTCTACCAAGTTGTCTCAAATGTGGGCAATTTCATCAAAGCCAAAATCAATAGAAAATATTTAACAAAATCATAAATTCCTTCTACCCACAGTTCCTAAAGACCAAGACAGAAGGTGAAATTACAATCATAGCTCTTTCATTATTTGTCTACACAATTAGTAAGTTCATTGCTGTAGGTTTGTTAAAGATACTGTTCTATGTGGGCAAGGCTGCAGTGAAGGAGGTATTCTGGTACACTGCTGGAAGAAGTACAATCTGAGTGACATTTCTGAAAAGCAATCTGACAATAAATAACAAACAAATCTTTTCTTACATTCATAACTCTTTAACCCAGCATTTTTCCTCATTCTCTATTCCTAACACTACTTTTAAATAAAGAAAAGTTTTTAGAAAGATGTTTATCACAGACAAAATATCTGGCAATAGGAAAATAGTTAAAATATTACAGTAAATTCCTAAGCCAGAAAATTAGATAATCACTTAAAAAATCTATAATTTTAACACAAGAAAATGTTTACATGTTAACTTTAAAATACAAAAATATTATTTAAACCATATAAAAAAGGTCTAGAAAAAGAACAAGGTTACATCTCTAAATGGTAGGCTTGTGGATGCTTCCAACTTTATTCAAACTTTTCAGCATTTTTCAATACTTCTAAGTGACCTCTAAAATTAATATTAATGACCACCCTGGATACTCACCAGGCTGTCTGCCCAGTCTCCTGTTACTGATGACTGCCCCTCAGCGCCCAGACTGTACTACAGCATCACAGCCATTTGCACAACATGACACATGCCCGCTACAGGCCTCTGACAGCTGAGGGCTATTAACCTCAAATAGGCCTTAAATTCCTTTTCTAGAAATCTGAAATTGAACTGGGAGAGAGAAAATCTCCTATAATCTGTATTTAAGTTTGAGGGCTGTGGGATCAGCATTTTCACCTACCATGTGAAACAGAGAAGCAAAGGAAGACAGTCTGCAGGAGGGAAAATGAAACAGATACAATACAGCATTGAGACCCAATTGCAGATGATTTTCTAAACTCAGTACCTCCTCTGGGCTTGGTTACCATACTGTTTTAGAATTTATGAGGTAGCATGTTTCCTTATGATAAAGTCCTCTTTTTAATTAAGACAGCTTGGTTTGAGTTGTAGCCAAATAGTTTGAATTAATACTATTTGTAGCATTTTGCAGCCTGTTCATGAAGTAAAAGACCTTCAATCTAGCTTTGCGCAGTGGCAGTATCGTAGCCAATGAGGTTTATCCGAGGCGCGATTATTGCTAATTGAAAAGACCTTCAATCTAATAATAAGGCCAGCCACTAGGGTCTGACCACACCCACACTATTCCAAAGGCACTCCTTCCAAACTTCAGAACTTGACAAGCCTATGCTCTATAACACTGGCCCCGGGAATCTTTCAAGCTAACTTGAATTACAGTAAATCATTGTGGAGTTAGTTTATTCTTTTATGGGAAAGCATCTCTAAATTGAAAAAAACTAAGAAATGAAATGTTATTATAAGCATAACCTTTCATTTGGAAAAAAGGCAAGTCACTAGAAGTACTCTTAAGAAAAATGCCTTCTGGCCTGGCCGCTGTGGCTCACTGGATTGAGTGCCAGCCTGAGAATCAAAGGGTCACTGGTTGGATTCCAGGTCAGAGCACATGCCTCGGTTGCAGGCCAGGTCCCCAGTAGGGGCGTGAGAGGTAACCACGCACTGATGTTTCTCTCCCTCTCTTTCTCCCTCTTTCCCTCTCTAAAAATAAGTAAATAAAACCTTTAAAATTTTTTAATAAAAAGAAAAGAAAAATATCTTCTCTTTACATAGAGCAATCTTCCCATAATATGGATGAAGAGGATGCTAGGAAAGAGTGATCCCCAAAGGTACTCTCAGTGAGTGACCTTCTGGTCCCCTGGTAACAGAGCTACCATTTACTGAGTGTCTTAAGCATTATACTAGGCATTTTATACAATTCACTTTAACCATTAAAACTGCGTGACTGGCTATTACCATTTTACAGATGTAAAAAACAGATTCAGGGGGTTACATGGTTTCTTCACAAGGCACACAGTTATTACTAAAACAAGAAAATCAAAATTCATACTTCAAATCCACACTCTCTACATTATGCTATGAAATTTCTCATTATTATTTCCTAAACCCTTATCAAAGCAGACAGAATAGGATTAACAGCAAAACAATACCAAAAATAGAAATAGCAACAAAAAAACAGTATCGTTACAAAACAGAATACTCTTTCTATTTACAGTTTATAGAGTTTGACATTATACGGTTGCTTTTATAATATTAAAAAACAAAAAACTGCCCTGGCTGGCGTAGCTCAGTGGATTGAGCGTGGGCTGCGAACCAAAGTGTGGCAGGTTCGATTCCCAGTCAGGGCACATGCCTGGGTTGCAGGCCACAGCCCCCAGCAACCGCACATTGGTGTTTCTCTCTCTCTCTCTCTTCCTCCCTTCCCTCTCTAAAAATAAATAAATAAAATCTTAAAAAAAAAACTGACTATGAGCTCTCATATATGATACAATCTAGCCATGTCAGAAAAAATACAAGGAACTATTTTCAGTAAATTATAGAAAATTACAACAAGCAAAACTGGAAATAGGCTATTATTGTGAGAGGAAAAAATAAACAGGAAAACTATCTGTACTTCCCATCACAAGGGCCCACTTCCCCTCATACATGAAGAATGCCTACAAACCACTAAGAAAAAGACTGTCAAAAAGAAAAATGCCTGTAAGACCTAAACACAGAAAAGGAAATACAAATAAATCTCAACTACACATAAAACAAGAAAAATGCAAATGAAGATTACATTGAGAAAAAATAAAAGATTTCACCGAGATATTTTTTCTCTCTCAGATTAACAAAGATCAAGAGGTCCTGATAATGCTGCACTGGGGAAGCTTATACTCAGATACTGCAGTGAGTGTAGATTTATACAACCTGTATCGAAGGCAATTTGACAATAGCTAATAAAACTGTAAATGCATGTACATATTCTGATCCACCAATTACATCTACAACAAATTATTCTACAAATATCTCCCATGTGAATGAAATATCTTGTATATCAACAGTAATCACTGCCATAGTGTTTATAATAGTAAAATATTGGAAATAGCCTAAATGTCCACCAACAGAAGAACTGGATAAAATAAAACTCATCACACATGATATACTACACATCCAAAAAGGAGAGAGAAATTTTCATGTACTGTTAAAAGAATGATCTCATAGAGACAGAAAATGAAAAAAGTACAGAATAATGTGTAGAATATGCCATGATCTGTATAAAAGAAGCTGCTTGTACTACATAAAGTACCTTGGAAGGATACACTAGAAAACTAGTCAAAAAGGTTGACTCCAGGGAGGGGCACTGGTTGGCTGGGAATGGGGATAGGAGACAGACGTTTTATTTACATCTTTTTTGAATGTTGTGCCATGTGAACACTACTACCCATTCAAAAACTTAACTTTTTAAAAACAGTAAAAATTTTAAAACACGCAAAAATAAATGTTGGTACATTCATATGATACAATGTTTTTTTTTAAATTAATTATCTTTTTTTTTTATTAATCATTGTTCATATACAGTTTTCTCCTTTTTACTCCCAATCCAGTTCCCCCTCCCACCCTCCCCCCTTCCCTCCCATTACCACCCTCCCCTTAGTCTATGACCATGTGTCCTTTAAGTTTGTTCCTGTGAACCCTTCCCACTGTCCCCTTAAATTCCCTCTTCTCTCCCCTCCGGTCACCATCAGCCTGTCCTCTATTTCAGTGTCTTTGGTTACATTTTGCTTGTTTCTTTGTTTTGTTATTTAGGTTCCTGTTAAAGGTGAGATCATATGGTATTTGTCTTTCACTGCCTGGCTTGTTTCGCTTAGCATAATGTTTTCAAATACAGTTAATAAATCAGAAAAGGTCTAAGATAAACTATCAAGTGGGGGAAAGGAAAAAAGTTTTTATAGGAAAGTTTTCATTTTGCTGAAAAAATAAACAGAAAAAATATTTTTTAAAAAAGATTTATTTATTTATTTATTTTTAGAGAAAGGGTGGGAGAAAAAGAGGGAGAGGAACATCAACGTGTGGCTGCCTCTCGAGTGCCCCCAGTTGGGGATCCTGCCCACAACCCAGGCAGGTGCCCTGACTGGGAATCGAACTGGCAAACCCCTGGTTCACAGGTCAATGCTCAATCTACTGAGCCACACCAGCCAAGGCAAAAACAAATTTTTTTAAAGATTTTATTTATTTATCTTAGATGGGGGAAGGGAAGGAGAAAGAGATGGAGAGAAACATCAATATGTGGTTACCTCCTAGGCACCCCTCCATTGGGGACCTAACCTGGTCCACAATCCAGGCATATGCTCTGACTGGGAATCGAACTGGAGACCCTTTGGTTCACAGGTCAGTGCTCAATCCACTGAACCACACCAGCCAGGACAGAAAGAACATTTTTTATGCACCAAAATAACGATTGCCTCCCTCAATGCTGGGATTACAGGTAATTTTTTCCTCTTTACACTTTTTTCTCCTTTCCTAATTTTCCATAGTGGGCATGTGTTTTGTTCAAAATAAGGGGGAAAATGCCACAAAAAGAATGGCTAAAATCTTAGTTTAATCTGTAAATAAATCATCTTTAATCACAGCATCACTGACACTTACCTCATGACTGGTTGTTGGTTCTTCCTTCAACAAAAGTTTCTCTTTTAAGCTTTTAATTGGGCTTTCCTGGAAATTCTTGGGCTTTGAGTGCCAGGCAGATGCCCTAGACTCCTGCCTCTCCTCCTCTTTGTCTTCGTCTCCTGTATCTTCTGAGACACCTTCATTTTTTTCATTTTCACTAGCCTGATTGCCTTGGTCACAGTCATTCTGGATCAGAGAAGGAGGTCTAGGTAACACTGGTTCACCAAATCCTTTTTTTTTTAAGAGCTGCCTCTGAGCCATTTTCAGGCTCTTTTGATAAACCTCCAACTGGCAGAGAATGACCTTGGTATACTGGTTAGGGTCTATTCCAGCTGGGCAAAATGGAATACCCCAGAAGTAGTGCACAGTGCCCCCCCTGTTCTGGAGACCTTGTGCATCTGCCAAGGCAGACAGACAGTGCCTAGATGTGTCCCCCCTGCCCTGGGCAACTTCATGAAAATCACATCCCCTCCCAGTACTTTCCTGTGGCTTCCCACACTGTGTGTGCTCAGCCAAGTGGCCAGTGCATCTGTCAAAACATTTAACGTTCTCTTTCTCAACTACTGGCTGGCTTGACTGGTCCCAGCTTCCTGAGTTGCCAGAGACCGGCTCCTCTTCAGTGTTTTCAGTGTGGTCCCAAGGCTCCTCTCTTTCCTCAGCCTCGTTTCCCTGACTGATATGTGAGCCTTTAAACAGTGATGGAGGTACCAGCTGCCATATGCCTGTAGGTATTTGAGAAAAAGTAGGGCTAAGGACAAACTGATTTTGTTAAGAGGGCTTGGTAAGTTCTCACTTACCAAGAATTACAAAATGTGGGTAAAAAAGGCTCTTCTTTGGGTTTAACCAAATGTTGGCTTTTCCTTGGAGGTAAAAGTACGCTGGATATTAGTGAGATCTCAACTACTTTCTGATTTAACCTCTTTAATATCACCAAAGAAATCTGGGGAATTTCTTTATATCTACTCTCAGCATGAGATCCCTGTGATGTGGTTATACTCGATGAGTACAAGGAGTCAGAACAGGGAGACATGCCTTCAGTGGTCCCAGAGTCTGTGGTTTTCTCTTGGTGGGACTGTGAAGATGGTCCAGTGGCCAAAGGTCGAGATCTGGTAGCAGAAGCATCAGAAGGCCGGCAACTCTGAAACAAGTGATCCCACACCAGACCGGGTGTATTATTACAACAGCTAGACATAAGGGTCACAGGAAGGACAACAAGGGGAGGCCACTGTCCCTAAGAGATTCTCCTCTCTAAAATACAGATGCTCAAGCAAATGAATTCTACAATGCATAGTACTATGTGCAAAGTGCTGCACTAGATCACTAAAGTCTTTCCTAATACAGAGATGCAGACAGCATAAATGGCTCAGGACCTGCCACTGGCAAATATCCTTCACATTTAAAATAATTTCAACTACACATATTCAAATCATAATTTAACATTATTTGAAAAAATTCTGAACTACCCATTCTTTCTCTCCACAACCCACCTCTCGTTCTCATTCTCTTTGATCTCTCTCCACAAAACAGGGGAGATAAGTACCTTATCTTGCCCCTTTTGGTGTCTTGGTAATAGGTCATTCTTTTCAGAAGCTGCCAACTACTATGGTTCTCTTAAACCATAGACTGAACAACTGCGAGGTGCAAGAAATCTCTTTCATACGAAATTAGCAAAGCACTTCAAATTGGGATCACCAACAACTCAACATAGGCTTTAAAAATTACTGTAGGAAATATTTTTTGGTTGAAAACCCCATGAACTGCTACAGCTAGCTCCAATGCAACCACAACACTGCAGAAGTAGGAGAATAGTGCCTGTCAGTCCTCACCAACTCTCTCAACAGGGCATATTTACATTCAGGCTCTCCTCGATGGCCTTCCTCAGGAGTGCCTCTTCTTCCTCCTCCTGGCTGTTCACCTCTCTAGCTTCCTGCTCACTCATTTTGACAGCCAGAGCAAACTGTTCTTCTTCTGTCATTTCTGTAAAAGGACAAAGAAAGAGAGGGGAGGGACATCGCAAACATTGAATAGGCATGGAGGCAAGAAATAGAATTATTAAATTTTTCAAGTGAAGACATAATAAAATTTTATAATCTTATAAGCGAGAAAAGCCCCCAAAAGTAAGGTGTTGGCCAAGATCAGTAGAAGTTATAAGAATCCTGGGTTAACTAGACTGTGACCTCCTGTGAAGGTAGAGTTTTTAACCTATTTTGTTCACTGTTGTATCTCCAGCATACAGGGGTGGGCAAAAGTAGGTTTACAGTTGCAAGAATGCAAAATGGTTTATTCTTATATTATTTATTAATTATTGTATTATTTACCACTATTAATATACTTTTGCCCACCTCTGTATAAAAGAAGGCCTGGCAACTGGTAGATACTCAAATATTTGATGAATGAATAAATAGAGGAAAAGGCTTTCAGGTCTTTTGCTACATATCACATGTAGCTTTATGCTCAACATTTAAACAGAATAATTCTACTCATCAGAATCCTCTTGGTGGGACTGTTTCTTTAACCAGCAGAAAAGACCATCCCTAGTGACCGGAATGTGATGACCAAACATCATTTCCCATTAAAAACAACTGGGATACCTTGACGAAATGGCTGATTCAAAGTCCAGAGCTAGACATGTAAAAGATAAACTAGAGTATGTGTCACATCTGTGAGCAAGGAATCTATCAGATACTAGTAGGGTCACATCAAAAGAAATTAAAGGCCAACTTAAAAAGGTTGTCACCACCCAAAACTGGAACAACGGGAACATCAATCAAAATAATGAATGCAAGCCCTGGCTGGCGTAGCTCAGTGGATTGAGCGCGGGCTGGGAACCAAAGTGTCCCAGGTTCGATTCCCAGCCAGGGTACATTCCTGGGTTGCAGGCCATAACCCCCAGCAACCGCACATAGATGTGTGTGTATGTCTCTCTCTATCTCCCTCCCTTCCCTCTCTAAAAAATAAATAAATAAAATATTAAAAAAAAAAGAATGCAATGAATTAAAACACATTAAATATGTTTAAATCTAGGTGTTTAAAATGATAATTTTTTTAAAGATTTTTATTTATTTATTTTTAGAGACAGAGAGAGGGAGGGAGGGAGGGAGGGAGAAATCAATGTGCGGTTGCTGGGGGTCATGGCCTGCAACCTAGGCATGTGCCCTGACTGGGAATCGAACCTGCGATGCCTGGATCGCAGCCCGCGCTCAATCCACTGAGCTACACCAGCCAGGGCAAAAATGATAATTTTTTTAAAGATTTTATTTATTTATTTTTAGAGAGAGAAGGGAGGGAAATAGAGAGAGAGAGAGAAACATCAATGTGTGGTTGCTGGGGGTCATGGCCTGCAACCCAGGCATGTACCCTGACTGGGAATCGAACCTGAAACACTTTGGTTTGCAGCCCACGCTCAATCCACTGAGCTACGCCAGCCAGGTAAAATGATAATTTTTTAAAAATACAACTAACTGGTCATCATTGAAAAATGTTAGTGAATAAATTATTTTGAAAACTAGTAAATAAATGAATAGAGAATCAAATTTTTGTCTTACTCTTCCAACACAAGCTATACTGCTGGGTAACCAAATAGATGAAGAGAAGTTTCAATTTAAAGGATTCTTCCAGCTAATAAAAATGTTTTTGGTTTTTTTTAATGATAGACTATCACCATTTTGTATAATGTCTATGGAAAGAATTTTGACAATTTCTAACAAACTACATATATGACCCAACAATCCCAATTCTAGCAATTTACTCTAAAGACATACTTCCAATTAAAAGAAAAATAAATATGCACTATATATATATATATATATTTTCACTGCAGCACGGAACACGGAATCTACTTAATGACAACATATGACATTGCCTGAATAAACTCTAGTACAATACATGTAACTGTTAAAAAAAGGGTAAGAAAGATACCCATAGACCAGGAATAAAATAATTTCAAGGATATAATATTAAGTAACAACAGAAAAAAAAGTGTATGTATAGCGGTCTACATTTGGTATAACAAAGGAGGAACACCAGAAATACATACACCTGTTTATTTTGCAAATGGTAACACAAAAAGGATAAGTCAGACACTAATCCAAGTGGCTACTTAGAGATGGTTGAGAGCAAAGTAAGATAAGAGAGGGAGTGACACTTCTTTGTACCTTTTTGTATGTCTTTGACTTATAAAATCACATGAATAGTATACATATTTTTAAAAAGCAAAATAAAATCAGTAAGGATGATGGATCCCTAAATTTGAATCCAAACATTAAAAACTGCACCCAAGTGAATTTGAAATAACCTTAATAAGAATGAAAGCATAACAAAAAAATTTGTGAGATGCACCTAATACAGTGTTTACAGGGAAATGTAGAGCTATACATGATCACATTAGAAAAAAGAAGTTTAAAATCAGTGATCCAAACCGCCTACTTTAAAAAAATAAAGAGTACAATTAACCCACAAGTAGAAAGAAATATAAAAAGCGGAAACCAACAAAATAGAAAATGGCATACAATAGAGAAAAAAATTAAACAACAAATTGGCTCTAGCAGAAAATTCCTAGAAGAAAACATAGGCAGTAAACTCTCTGACATTTCTCTTAGTAATATGTCTTCTGACATATATCCTGGAGCAAAGGAAAAAAAAGAAAAAGAAAAAACAGATGGGACTACATTAAACAAAAGTTTCTGGACTGCAAAGGAAACCATCAACAAAACAAAAGACAACCTACTGAATGAGAGAAAATATTCATTCGCCAATGATACATCCAATAAGGGGTTAATATCCAAAATTTATACAGAACTCATATAATTCAACATTCAAAAACAAACAATCCAATTTAAAAAACAGGCAGAGGACTTGAAGACACTTATCCATAGAGGACACACCTATGGCCAACAGACATATGAAAAATATTCAATGTCACTAATCATTAGAGAAATGCAAATTAAAACCACAATGAGACTCCCAGTCAAGATGGAGGCATAGGTAAACAAGCTTTGCCTCCTCACACAACTACAGAAAAAATTAAAACTAGACCTCAAAACAAAATAACACCCAGAACCATTAGAAAATTGAGCTGCACAGAAGTCTGACAACCAAGGATTTAAGGAATGGTCTCACAGTCATGTGTGGTGGATAAAAATCAGGAGGGACGCTTTGGGAGCCAGAGATTCCAGCCCCAGGAAGATAAATCCCCATAACTTCTGGTTGTAAAAACCAGTGGGGGTTGAGGGAAGAAACTGTCAGATTTTCAGGAGACTCTGCTTAAAGGGCCCACACAAACATAAAACTTACGCAGACCCACCACCTCTGGATTTCAGCAGCAGGGCAACCGCTAGAAGGATACCAGTCGCATACTGGGAGTAAGTGAAGTGACTAGAAAAGGGGAGCATGCCAGGCAAACCTCCAGAAGCCAAGCAGCAGCACTGTCTTCTCTCCGAGCCCCCCACAGAGCCACAAAGTGGTGAAGCAGGTTGCCCCACACTGGCAACTTCTTAAGGTTCCGCCCCATACAACTTACAAGCGTACTTTTCTATAGTAGGCCACACTACTAAGACAGGGAGTCAAAGCAGTTGTACCCTAATACACAGAAATAAACACAGGGAGTCTGCCAAATTGAGGAGACAAAGAAATAGGGCCAAATGAAAGAACAGAACAAAACCCCAGAAAAAGAATTAAATGAAATGAAGATACCAAATCTATCAGATACAGAATTCAAAACACTGGTGATAAGGATGCTCAAAAAACTTGAGTACAGCAACAGCATAAAAAACACCCAGGAAGAAATGAAGGTTATACTAAGTGAAATAAAGAAAAATCTACAGAGAACCAACAATAAAGAGGATGAAACCAAAATTCAAATCAATGATTTAAAATATAAGGAAGTTATTCAACCAGAACAGCAAAAAGAAAAAAAAAATTTTAAAAACCAAAACCCTAGGATAGTTTAGGGAGCCTTCGGGACATCTCCAAACATACCAACATCCAAATCATAGGGATGTTAGAAGAACAGCAAGAAATTGAAAACTTAATTGAAAAAAATAATAAAAGTAAACTTCCCTAATCTGGCAAAGGAATACAAGTCCAGGAAGCACAGAGTCCTAAACAAGTTGGACCCAAAGAGAACCACACCAAGACACATCATTATTAAAATGGCAAAGGTTAAAGATAGAGAATCTCAAAAGCAGCAAGAGAGAACCTACCTACAAAGAGGTAAGAGAAAGTTACCTACAAAGGAGTTCTCATAAGACTATCAGCTGATTTCTCAAAAGAAACTTAGCAGGCAAGGAATGACTGGCAAGAAGTATTCATAGTAATGAAAAGCAAGGATCTACAACCTAGATTACTCTATCCAGCAAAGCTATCATTTAAAATCAGAGAGCAGATGAAGAGCTTCTTAGACAAGGTAAAGCTAAAGGAATTCCTCATCACCAAGGCATTAGTACATGAAATGTTAAAAGACTTATTTAAGAAAAAAGATCAAAACTATGAACATTAAAATTGCAACAAATTCACAATTATCAAAAACTAATCTAAAAAAACAAAGCAAACAAGCAGAAGAGAAATAGAATCACAGATGTGAAGATCATTTGGAGGGTTATCAGCTGGGAGGGGGAAGAGGGAGAATAGGGGAAAAGGTACAGGGATTAAGAAGTACAAATAGGTAGGCACAAAATAGAGGGATGTTAAGAACAGTATAGGAAAGGGAGATGCCAAAGAACTTACATGTATGACCCAGGGACATGAACTAAGGTAGGAGATTGCTGGAGGGAAAAGGGTACCTGGGGAAAGGGGGCAAAGGGGAAAAATTGGGACAACTGCAATAGCATAATCAATAAAATATATACATTTTTAAAAACCACAATGAGATATCACCTCATACCTGTCAGAATGGCTATCATCAAAAAATCAACAAATAACAAGTGTTGGCAAGGATGTGGAGAAACGAGAACTCTCATGCACTATTGGTGAGACTGCAAATTAATGCAGCCACTGTGGAAAACAGTATGGGGGTTCCTCCAAAGATCAAAAATAGAACCACCTTATGACCCAGCAATTCCACCTTTGGGTATATATCCAAAGAAATCCAAAACAATAATTCAAAAACATATTTGCAACTCTATGTTCATTACAGGGTTATTTACAATAGCCAAGATATGGAAGCAAGCCAAGTACCCATTCAATGGATGAGTAGATAAAGAAGATGTGGTACATACAAACACAATGCAACATTACTCAGCCAAATAAAAACAATGAAATTTCACCATATGTGACAACATGAATGGACCTAGAGGGTAGTATGCTGAGTTAAATAAGTCAGACAGATGAAGACAAAAACCATATGATTTCACTTATACGTGGAATCGAAAAAACAAAATAAACAGACAAAACAGAAGCAGACTCATAAATACACAGAATAAACTGAGGGTTGCCAGATTGGGGGCAGGGGAGTGATTTGGATGAAAAAGGTAAAGGGGTTAAGAAATACAATCTGGTAGCTACAAAACAGTCACAGAAATAATAAAGTGCAGCTTAAGGAATATACTATAATAACTACATATGGTGCAAGGTGGGTATTAGAATTATCAGGGACATCACTTTGCAAATGATACAACTGTCTAACTACTATTTTGTACACCTGAAACGAATAAAAATTAGTATTAAATGTTAACTAAAATCAAAAAATAAAATGGGGGGTGGGTATAGGTGAAAGAGGTCATGGGGGATAAATGATAATGAAAAAAGAAAAAAGAAAAATAATAAATCGTTTGGTATTATAAAAAATTTGGTTCTATGAAAAGGTCAATAAAATTTATAAAACTCTAACTAGACTGATAAAAAATACAAATTAACAATATCAGGAATAAAAGAGGAGATGTATCACTATAGATTTTAGAGTCATGAAAAGAGTAATAATGGAAAACGTGGACAGTTTTATGCCAATAAATTTGACAACCTGGATCATACATTCTCAACAGGGATGACATCATCCCCAAGAGGACAAGAATTGGTTCTTAGAGGTCAAAAAGTCTTACTCTCTTATACAGAAAACAGGTATACAATCAGTACATAAATAGGATATAGAGCCTTACCTGTGGTACTAAAAATTTGTGGGGTGGTTAGGAAAAAAATGTCTAAACAGGATCCTGTTCAGAACAACAATGAAAAAAGGATTGAGAAACAATGATTTGTGGAAACAAACTAAAACGAAAATGAAAAACACATGATTAAAACACAGAAGAAACAGAAAATATGAATAGCCATATACCTATTAAAGAAATTGAATTTGTAATTAAAAACTTTTCCATAAAGAAAATCCCAGAGACATCTGACATTCATCACTGGTAAATTCTACCAAAGAATAAAGAAAAAGAAATACCAAAGTAATTTAGAAAATAAAAAACCAATTCTCCCCAAATTGATTTATAGATTCAACAAATATAAACAAAAATCCCAACAAAGCTCATTTAATGAAACATAATAGAAAATTCAGAAAGAGATGCAGATTGATTTTCAACAAGAACAGGCTGTTCAACATATTGTACTAGAACAACTGGATATTCTATAAAGAAAAAATAAACTTTAAAACCTTTATCTCATACTATATTAAAAAATTAACTCAAAATGGGTATGTCTAAATGTAAAAGCTAAAACTGTAAGAATTCTAGGAAAAAAACATGTGAAAACCTTTATAAATTTGAAGTAGTTAAAGGTTGCTTAGACAAAATTCAGAAAGAAAAAAGAAAAAAATATCTAATCAGGATTTAAAACTTCTCTTTAAGAAAATAAAAAGGTAAGCCACAAAATGGGAGAACATATTCAGAAGACACATAATCAGACAAAGGACTTGTATCTAGAATATATACAGAAATCCTACAACTCGATAAGAAAACAAGTAATCTAATCTTTTAAATAATGAGTAAGGGATCTGAACATATATTTCACAAGAGAAAATATTAGAATGACCAATAAGCACATGAAAAGGTCATTAGTCATATCAGGAAAATGGAAGTTAAAATGAGACACCGCTACAAACCACTAGGCTAGCTGAAATAAAGACTGACATTCCTAACGAAATCACTAAGTCATAAAGAAAAAGTTGATTACATCCTTTATGTTCAAGAGAACCCAAAACCAAGTAATACAAAAGAAGTCTGGGTTCTTTGTAATACTTTGCTTTTCAAAACATCCTATTCTCTAAAGGTTCTGGAGAGATGAGGCTTTGCTACATTACCTGAAATATTTTCCAGACTCTGCTACTCTCCTTGCCCCACTATTAAAACAAGAACTTAAATTAGTAACACGGTGTGATTCTGTTTTCTAGGTCATACGAAGGAAGTCCAGAGCCAGAAAACTTGGGTTTAAATCTTGATTTTGCCATTTCAGTTGTGTAATCTTGAGCAGATAATTTATACTCTGTACCTGGATACTGGTGCTGGTCTCCAATCTCCCTTAAGGAAAATGCCAGCAAGTGTGAACCTTAGAATCTCCAAATGAAGTGGCCAACTCAGCTTATCAAATGATTCTGTTAAACTAAACACAGAGCAGTACACAATTTGTGTGAAACTGATTATGCTGGTCAATAACTTATAATGACTAATGTCTCCCAACATTCAAGTTAGCCTCCCAATGAGATGTGCAAACAGACTGTTAATAATCCAGAACATAAAACTGGATAGTACGTATCAAGAGAATCTGTATTATTTGTGAGTATTTAGAATGGCTGAAAGAGAACATCTCATATAATAAAAATATAAACCTAATAAGTTATTTTCCCACCCAAATCTTTTCCTAAGAACCTTCATTTCTAAAACATGGCTCTGCAACTGTGGTAAAGCTGATATACCTATATATTGCGAGTCAGAGTATAAATTTATAAAACATTTTTTAATATTTGAGTGGTTTAGTATTTTCTAAAATATTTTATTGATTATGCTATTACTGTTATCCCATTTGCCCCCTTCACTCTCCTCCACCCTGTACACCCTCTCCCACCCACATTACCCCCCTTTAGTTCATGTCCCTGTGTCATAAGTTCTTTAGCTTCTACATTTACCATACTATTCTTTCCCTCCCCATCTATTTTCTACCTACCATCTATGCTACTTATTCACTGTACCTTTCCCCTTCTCCTCCTCCCACTCCTCTATTGATAACCCTCGATATGTTCTACATTTCTGTGTTTCTGTTCCTGTTCTAGTTTGCTTAGTTTGTTTTTGTTTTCATTTTAGGTGTGGCTGTTAATAATTGTGAGTTTGCTGTCATTTTACTGTACATATTTTTTGTCTTCTTCTTCCTAGATAAGTCCCTTTAACATTTCATATAAGGGTTTGGTGATGATGAACTCCTTTAATTTGACCTTATCTGAGAAGCACTTTATCTGCCCTTCCATTCTAAATGAAAGCTTTGCTGGATAGAGCAATCTGGGATGTAGGTCCTTGCCTTTCATGACTTGGAATATTTCTTTCCAGCCCCTTCTTGCCTGTAAGGCCTCTTTTGAGAAATCAGCTGACAGTCTGTTGGGAACTCCTTTGTAGGTAATTCTCTCATTTTGTCTTGCTGCTTTTAAGATTCTTTCCTTATCTTTAATCTTGGGTAATGTAATTACGATGTGCCTTGGGGTGTTCCTCCTTGGGTCCAACTTCTTGGGGACTCTCTGAGATTCCTGGACTTCCTGGAAGTCTATTTCCTTAGCCAATCTGGGGAAGTTCTCCTTTATTATTTTTTTCAAATAACTTTTCTACTTGTTGCTCTTCCTCTTCTCCTTCTGGTACGCCTATAATTCAGATGTTGGAATGTTTAAAGATGTCCTGGAGATTCTTAAGCCTCTCCTCATATTTTCGAATTCTTATTTCTTCATTCTTTTCTGACTGGATGTTTCTTTCTTCCTCCTGGTCCACTCCATTGATTTGAGTCCCAGTTTTTTTCCCATCACTATTGGTTTCCTGTACATTTTCCTTTATTTCACTTATTAGAGCCTTCGTTTTTTTCATTTAATTTGTGACCAAATTCAACCAATTCTGTGAGCAACGTGATCACCAGTGTTTTGAACTGTTCATCTGATAGGTTGGCTATCTCTTCATCACTTAGTTGTATTTTTTCTGTAGCTTTGATCTCTTCATTTGGGCCATTTTTTTTTGGTCTTGTATGCGCCTGTTACATAGTGAGGGGTGGAGCCTTAGGAGTTCACCAGAGCGGGGCAACCCAGTTGCTGGGTTGTGACGCTGTATGTGAAGCAGGAATCCAAAAGGGAACAATGGCACTTGCTCCACTCTGCCAGCTTTCAGTCACTTCCCCCGCTTCCCCCAAGCAAATTGGGCCCTTCTGGTGCTGATTCTGGTGTGGGTGAGTTTGTGTATATCCTGGGACCCTGTGGGTCTCTCCAATGAACTCTCCTGTGAGGCTAGGAGTTTCTCCCAGCAACGCAACCCCCACAGGTGTTTTCAATCGATGTTTTAAGGCTTTATTTCCCCATGCTGGGACCCTGGGTTGCACAGTCTGTTTCACTCCCCAGATTTGCCTGGTTTATCTGCCCACGAATGTGGGACCGCCCTGTCAGCCACCTTGAGCAACACGCCCCCTTCCAGAATCCACTGCCTTGCTGGGTCCACCAGCCACCCTGCCACAAGCCCTCTACGTCCAGGCTCCCTGACTCCGCCCCACCCCTCCTATGGGTCAACCTCCTTGGTTGTCGGACTTTTGTACAGTTCAGTTTTCTATCAATACTGGGGTATTTTGTTTTTAAATTGTTGTTGTCCTTATTTTGGTTGTGCGAGGAGGCACAGTGCATAAACCTACACCTCCATCTTGACCCATAGTCCTTATGAAATATTTTTGAAAGCAATAAGGCACTGTGTCAAAACCCTTATAGATGCACATTCTCAAAATGATACCAGGGAATTTAACCCAAACAATCACTGAAAAGTGCTATACACAAAAAGATGTTCAGCACACTTTATAAGAACACTGACTTAAATGCCTAAAACAAGGCAATAATTAAGTAAACTATGGCATGTTAACTCAAGAGACTCAGAAGTTATCCAAGTGCTAATCATAAAGATATAAAAATGATAGAGTATAGAAAAGCCAAGTGAAAATATAATGGGGCCCACACACCAATTTCTGGTTCATAATGAGTTTGTAAATTCCCACTCTGTCCTAACAGCAAGTACAAAGCTGAACAGACTGAAAAGACAATAACTCTTCCTGGATCCCTGAAAGAAAAGGACACAGGACAATCAGATGCCCCAAGATGGAGAAACAGACGGGGAATACAGAGTCATGGCTTGTCAGAGCAAGGGTTCAAGAATGGAAACCACATCAACCAGCACCAGAATACAAAAACCTAAACAGCAAGTGAAAAATCGCTGGAGGCTCAGTGTGGACAAGTTTAAGAGTTAAAACCTCCAGAGGAATTCAGTCATAGAGGGTCCCCACATTTTTGTGAGTTTTACCTCTAAAAGCTCAATTGGGTTCTTACAATAAATGTTGGGGAAACTTCCTCTTTAAGCATCCCACAGAAGGAGGAGAAAAGGAAATACTGAAATATGCCAGAGTACTCTGTTCTTTTCCACAAGGCCTGCCCTAAGAGAAACCAGTTAACCAGAGCATAAAGTGCCCCAGTCTAGCTGACCCGAGAAAACGGAAATGCCAAACTCCAATCTATTCTCGCCATCCTGTCCCATCTAAGGGGGAGGGAAGGAACTGAGAAACACTTGCCATGTTCGAAGACCAGAGGCACAGGCTCACTGGAAGACAGCCCTAATCACAAAACCTTCGAAAGTTTTACCTGCCCCCTCACTTTACACTACATTACTGAAGACCTATTTAATAGCAGTTTCTTTTACCTGGAAAATCATATCCAACTATCAAGAAAAAACAAGAAAAAATTACAAGACATACTAAAATACAAAAAAAAAACACAATTTGAAAAGACAGAGTAAACATCAGAAACATACATAGCTGAGATTTTGGAATTATCAAACTGGGAATTTAAAACAATTATGATTAGTATGCTAAGGCCTCTAACGGATAAAGCAGAGAGCATGCAAGGGCAGATGGAGACTGTAGACAGAGATGGAAATCCTAACAAAGATCCATGAAGAAATATTACAGATCAAAAACACTGGAACAGAAATGAAGAATGCCTTGATTAGTAGACTGGACACAGCTGAGAAAAAAATCTGAGCTTAAGGACATAGTAATAGAAACTTCCAAAACTAAAAGCAAAGAAAACAAAGAGTGACAAGAATAAAACAGACCACCCAACACCTTGGGGGCAATCACAAAAGGAGTAATAAACATATAATAGAATTACCAGAAGGAAATGAACAAAGAACAAAAGAAATAAGTGAAACAATAACTCAGAATTTCCCAAAATTATTGTCAAATACTAAACCACAGATCCAAGAAGCTCAGACAACACAAAACTGGAAAAATGCAAAAACAGACAAACAAACAAAATGTCCTGGCTGGTGTGGCTCAGTGGAATGAGTGCCAGACTGCAAAGCAAAGGGTCACCAGTTTGATTTTGTCAGGGCACATGCCTGGGTTGCTGTCAAGGTTCCCAGTAGGGGGCGCATGAAAGGCAAACACACACGTTTCTCTCCCTTTCTCCCTCTCTTCCCCTCTCTCTAAAAATAAAATAAATAAAATCTTTAAAACAAACAAACAAAAAACATGTACCTAGGCATATCATTTTCAAACTATATAAAGAAAAATTTCTGAAAAAATTTCACCCATAGAAAAATAAAGATAAGAAGTACATCTGACTTCTCTAAAACCATGCCAGCAAGAAGAGAGTAAAAATAAATATTTAGCTATTGAGTCTTCATTTAGTTAGATCTTCTTTGATTGTGTTCATCAAAGTAGAATTTATCCCAGGAATGCATGGCTGATTTAACATATGAAAACCAATTAATACATCAAATCAAGAATATGAAAGACAAAACCCACATGATTATCTCAACAGAGAAAACATTTAACAAAATTCAACAACCCTTCATAATAAACACATTTTTAAATGGTTAAAATAGTATAATTTATGTTTTGTGTATTTTACCATAATAATAATGCTTTTTAATGAACAGATCTGAATAGACATTTCTCCAAAGAAGACACACACAGGACCAACAGGCACATGAAAAATGCTCAACTCCATTAGTCATAGAAGTGTACGCATCACAGCCACAGTGAGACACCACTGCACGCCCACTGACACGGCCACTAAGAAGTGTTGCCGAAGATGAGGAGGAGTAGGAACCCTCATGTAATACTAGTGGGAATGTAAAAGGTGCGGCCACTTTAGAAGACAGTCTGGCAGCTTCTGAAATAATTAAATATTGAGTTACCATATGAACCAGGAATTCTACCCCTAAGTACATGCCCAAGAGAATAAAAACCTATATCCACACAAACACTTGTACTTGAATATTCAGAGCAACTTTAGCCATAATAGCCAAATAGTACAAACAATCCAAATGTACACCAAATGATAAATGGACAAGCAAAGTGTGGTATAGCAATATAATAGGATATTACTTAGCAATAAAGAAATGAAGTATTGATACATGCCAGAACATGGATACAGCTGAAAACATTAAGCTAAATAAAGGAAACCAGTCAGAAAAAAAACACATTACGATGAGATTCCAGATACACGGAATGTCCATAACAGGAAAATGTATGTAGACAGACCAAGGAGATTTAGCAGTTGCTTAGGGCTGGGTGGAATGAGGGATGAAAACATTCTAGAATTAGACTGTGGAGATGACTGCACACTTGTTAATGTACTAAAAACCACTGTACACTTTAAATGATGAATGCACTGTATGATGAATGAATTATATGGTATGTAAGTTATATCTCAATAAAGCAATTACCATAAAAATAAAGAAATAAAGACTTTTTCTTTTTCTTTTTTTTTTGGTCCAATATCTTATTGAGGCAGCAACAGTAGCAGCTGCTCTTGGAGTTTTGCTGTGCCGCCAGAGGACAACACGAAGGAAGACAGATGCCGAGGAGTCGGCCGAGAAGGGCAAAGACCCAGTGGACAAATCGGGGACAAGGCTGAAAAGAAGTGATAGTCCAGGAGCAAGGTTCGAGACACACTCAGTAACCTAGTCCTGCCTGACAAAGCAACACATGGCAAACTCTGTAAGGGAATTCCCAACTGTGAGCTTCCAAGCCCAGCTGGTGTCTCTGAGAAACTGAAGACCCATGGCTCCTGGGCCAGGGGAGCCCCTCACCAGCTCCTTAGTACAGGACTTAGATTCACAGCACAGAGCACAAAAAATTTACACTGGAAATATCAAAGGTGGGGATATCCCCGTTGCTGATAAAGATGCATGAACAACAGGTCCTACCAGCTGTACATTTTCACAAATAAAACATTATTAAATTGTTTAAAAGAGGCGTTCTGAGACAAAAAAAAATAGAAAACTGGCAACATATTTACATTACAAGAAGTGATAAAAGAAATTCTTTCAACAGAAAAAAATACAGTACTGGACAGGAAATGAGATTTATACAAAGAAACAGCCCTTGAGATGGTACAAAGTATGCAATTTTTTATCTTTTATCTCCATTGCTCTAAAAGAAAACTATCTGAAGCAAAAGAGTGTCAAGTACTGTCATTTATAACATATGCAAAAGTAAAATATATGGCAAAAATAATACAAAGGAAGGTAGAAAGTAATTAGGAGTAAACTGTTACACAAGTCTACACCACACCTGAAGCAATTAACAGTATTTGAAAGTGTGATTAAATGTGTATTGTAAAGTCTAGGGCAATCACTAAACATTTCTTTTTTAATTCTGAAAGTATGTTTATTAAAGCAGGGGACAGTGAAACAAAGAAAGGGCTTAGGATAGAAGAAGCAACAGGAAAGAGTTTAAGCAGGGCTGCTTTGACTCTGCAGAAACATTACAGGAAAGAAGTGAGCCAAGGTAGGGCTCCTCTGGCTCACTGAGAAGTCAGAGGAAAAGGGGCCTTGGCGACAGGTTCAGGGGCTCAGTCAGAGAGGAGCTGCTGCCGCCCACTGCTCCCCCAGGTGCAAGTCTCTCGGGGTCCTTCCTTTAGACTTTAGGAGATGCACGGCTGAGAAGAGGTGGAAGGGAAAGGCACAGGTGTGCTCCCAGGATGGGGAGTGCCTAAACATTTTTAAAAGACATATAAATAATAAGTCAAAAGAAGGTGAATGGATCATAAAATAATACTTAACAAATACAAGGACGGAAAAAGAAACAATGAGAACCAATAGCTTTCAAAATGGTAGGTTTTAACAGAATCACATCAATGTAAATGTAAAAGACCGAAGTTGTCAGATTGGATAAAAAAGCATGACACAACTAAAAAACAAGTAAAAACCAATTTGACCACAAAGAATGAATTACTAACCAGACAACTGTCAACAGGCTAGCAATGGCAGCAAACACTTAATCATCAATTGATAAAGATTATTGCATCTCAGAAAAATTATTATTGATAATCTCAAATCTGAAAGTAACAAGTACATCAACAGATCAACCATATTAATAGCCACCTCTAGATGTAATTCAGTGATTTAACAACAAAGCTGTTTATGGTAAATTTTACAAGGCTGAGAATTATACATTAAATCATCGAAATGCAAGTTAACGGTGAAAAAAAGTCTTGTTTATTTTCAGTCAACTATTTTAATAATTTCAACTAGTTATCTTTTTGAGAAGTTCACTGAAATATGTGAACATTTCACATCACATTAAAATGCAAAAATGTAATTATTAGCCCCTGCACCCAGTCCAGCCAGCTCACTCCAGTCTGAGGAGCTGTACAGTGTCCCACCCCCTCCTCCCCTTGCAACCCTGCCAACATGGTGCTACACATTGAAAGAATGGGCCACCTCAGTGCTCTGACCGCTCGGCCCTGGGGAGGGGCTGCTATTCAGGCATCAAACACAGGCCCGCTCTGCTCTCAGTGTGTAAATTCACAAAGATTAATAGGTAACAACAGAAAATGTTACTGGAACAGTGGGAAACAGTAGTTTTGTAAAGGAGGCAAAGGGAGCAGGGGAACTGTTGTTTACTGTAGTTTCCCTGAAGTTGGGAAAAAAATGATGAGTTTGGTGCTTTAGAACATGTGAAACCTGCTAATGAATTCCGTTCTCTATCAGGAGAAGTAACTGAAATTAATGAAGCTCTAGCAGAAAATCCAAGACCTGTCAACAAATCTTGTCAAGATGATGACTGGCTGACAAAGATGACATTGAATAATCCTTCAGAACTAGAGGAACTAATAAGCCCTTAGCCTGGGGGTAGTCGTGTGGGATCAGAACCCAGTTAAATTGTAAGACACCCAGTCTGTGTCTGCTGGAGTTGGAGAACTGCTTGGTGTAAGGAAAAAACCCTACATATTTGATGACCAGAGTGCAGAGTTGAGAGCAGAGGAGATGCACAGAAGAGTTATTCCCTCACCATTTTACTAAGTAACTTTCTAAGTGAGTGGTATTATCTGTATTTTATTGACAAGCAAACATAGGTAGGCTGAAAGCAGTGACTTGGCTGAAGTCCACACACTCAGGGTTGAAGAAAGGACTCAAATCCAAGAGTGCCTAAGTCTGAAGGCCACATTTGTAACACTCTGTCTCTAATAAGTCAATTGTATAAGATCCAGGTAATTGTGACTCCTTAAAATTTTAATGGGATCCAGAATAAACAAAGCACATACATCCTTATTCAGAGAAATCTTTTCCTAATGAAGAAACTAATACCAATTCTATGACTTACAATTTCTAAACCATTCTCAACACAAAAATGAAACATACGTGCAATTTTTTTTCTTTTAGCCAAACATCTTCCTCTATTTGACTGTTTTGTCTTCATTTTCTGCATTCCATTTTCCTCCTTTGGTTCCTGTTGCAAAACAAGAAATATGATTAAGATGGCTGCCATTAAAAGTAGTACTCTTTCAATCTCCTCTATAGCTAAGAGGCCACTGAGTGTCTAAAGAATCAGTGTTTGTAAACATTCACAGGAAACATCAGATCTTTTACAAAAGATCTTTTACAGCACAAAAGTAGATCTGGAGCCAATAAAAATTAAAATGTATAGTGCACTGACATTATCTGGCACACACATGCCTATGTAAAAACTGGCCCATCTATAAACAGCAGTAAGCATGCACCCAACCACGTTCAGAAGAGGCTTGATTGAAGGTTTACAAATCAATAATAATGTTTTAACTCAGTGCATATATATTTTTCAAATCAGTACTTTAAAAAGCAACAGGACAACTTGGGTCAAGTATGCAAAATATTCGTCAGATAAAGGGTTAATTTTCCTTATCCAGTCACACACAGCATAAAGACATTCCAGTTGACAATGGACTACATATACTAAAGTGGTCTCATAGGATTGTATTTGAACAGCCCTGGCTGGTGTGACTCAGTGGATTGAACACCAGCCTATGAACCCAAGGGTTGCTGGTGTGACTCCCAGTCAGGTGTACATGTCTGGGTTGCTGGGCTCCAGTGGGGGTGCACAAGAGGAAACCACACATTGATGTTTCTCTCACTCTCTTTCTCCCTCCCTCCCCCTCTAAAAATAAATAAATAAAATCTTTTTAAAAAGATTATAATGGAACTGAAAAATTTCTATCTTTGAGTGACACCATAGCCATTGTAACATCATACACAACACATTACATGTTTGTGGTGATGCTGGTGTAAACAAATCTACTGTGCTGCCAACTGTATAAAAGCATAACATATACAACTGAAGAGTATAGTACATAATACTTAATAATGACAATAAATGACTACGTTACTGGTTTATATATTATTAAACTATACTTTTAATCATTATTTTACAATGTTCTCTTTCTACTTATTTCTAAAAAAGTTTACTGTAAAACAGTATGCCATGTTATACCAACAGTAACCTCATACATTTTGTGCTTACTGTATCTCTTGATTGAACCATTTTTTTCTTATACTTCTTTAATCCAGTGTTGTTCTGTACAGTAACATGCTGTACAAGTTTGTGGCCTAGGAGCAATAGGCTATACCATATAACCTAAATGTGTAGTAAACTAAACCTTCTAGGTCTGTGTAAGTACACGCTATGATGTTCACACAGTGAAATCTCCTAACAATGCATCTCTCAGAATGTGCCATTAAACAGTGCATGATTATATATAAAGAGCTCTTACAAATCAATAAAAGACCAATATTTAGCCTCTTCCCATAGGATAGGACAAAATAAGACACTTCATAGGAAAACATACACAGCAGCTCATAAGTATATGGGAAGATGCTCAACTTCACTTTAGATATGCCAATCAAAACAATTATGTTGACTTTTTTTTTTTACCTACACTAGGTAAAAATAACATATTTTATAAAACACTGTGGGGAAACAGATACATACCACTGATGGGATAAAGAGGATGCAGTATGTTTAGAGGGCTAATTGGCAATAACCACTAAAATCATAAATATACACGCTCTTTGTTCAGCAATACTTCTAGGAATTTATTCTAAAGATATGCTCACATATTAACATAAAGATGTATGTACAATAATTTTCAGAGTAGAATATTTTGTCATTGTAAAAGACTGTAAACAACCTCAATCAATGCTACTCAAAGTACAATACACAAGTGACAGCACACTGCTTGTTATTAGTCTGTAGCAAAATAAGCATAGAAACTGAGAATGAGCATTTACAGCAATTTGACATTGCTAGAGCATCCATGCAGGATAATAGACCTTCCATGGTAAAAGCAGCAGACTAGTTATTGGCAAAAGCACCAAATTATAATATGTGATAGTTTAAGATTAGTTATTTATTAAAATTCAAAGTACATAAATTATCTGGAAAAAATAGACATTTATTTGCAACATTATATTAACTATAATTTTAATTTTTTAATAAAGCCTGTTTTTAAATTATACTTTATACTGTTAGTTAAATAAGAAAAGTTCATAGCCCTGGCTGGCGTAGCTCAGTGGATTAAGCGCGGGCTGCGAACCAAAGTCGCAGATTCAATTCCCAATTAGGGTACATGCCCGGGTTGCAGGCCATGACCCTCAGCAACTGCACATTGATGTTTCTCTCTCTCTCTTTCTCCCTCCCTTCCCTCTCTAAAAATAAATAAATAAAATCTTTAAAAATAAAAAAAAAGAAAGTTCATTATGACCCAGCAATTCCACTTCTGAGAATTCATCCAAAGAAACCTGAAACACTAATTCAAAAGAATATATGGACCCCTATGTTCTTTGCAATGCTATTTACAATAGCCAAGATTTGGAAGCAGCCCAAGTGTCCATCAATAGATGAGTAGAGAAAACAACTATGGGACATGAACATAATGGAATTCTACTCAGCCGTAAAAAAAGAAGAAAATTTTGCCTTTTGCAACAGTATGGATGGTCTTGGAGAACATTATGCAAAATGAATTAAGCCAGTCAGAGAAAGATAAGTACCATATGATTTTACTCATGTGTGGAATCTAATGAAAAAATTGAACTAACAAGCAAAACAGGGACAGACTCATAGGTAGCAAGCTGACAGCTCATGGTGAGGTACTGGGTGGAGGGATCGAGCAAAAAAGAAAAAACTCATGGACATGAACAACAGTGCAGTGATTGTGGGAGGGACGCCATGGGTGATGGTAGAAGAGGACATAAGAGGAATAAATGGTAATAAAACTATTCTAAAAATGGGAAGGACTTCAGTAAAGATGGCAGTGTAGGCAGACATGGCTCACCTCTTCACACAACCACATCGTAATTACAACTAAAATACAGAACCACCATCGCTCAGAACCATCAGAAATCAAGTGTAATGGATGTCTGACAACTACAGAATTAAAGAAACCACATCCATCCACACTAGTAGGAGGGGAACAGACCAGAAACTGGCTCATCTCACACCCATGTGTGAATAAAAATTCAGGAGAGATATGGGTGGCGAGGGGGGGAGTCCCAGACCCACACCAGGCCCCCCCAGCTCAGGATTCCAGTCCCCACAACTTCTGGCTGCAAAAGCCAGTGGGGATTCAGTCTGTGGAAGAAACTGCTGGAGCCCAAAGCAGTTTCGCCTAAATAACCCATACACAGACGCCCCTACTCAAGACTCACTCCCTCTAGCTCCAGCACTGGGGTAGCAACTTGAAAGGCACCAGTGGGTATAGAGGGAGAAACTGAAGCATATGGCATCAGGGCAAGCAGAGGCCACTGTCCCTTTTCTAAACCCTCCCCACACAGAGCCAGTAGACTGGTGCCATATCTGAGGCTCCATCAACCTGGCTAACACTGTTCGACTCACCTTGGAGAGCCCCAGAGACCCTGCCCCACCCAACTTATGGCCCAACCCAAGCTGCTTTTCCAAATGAATGGCTGGTCTCCATATGAAGTTGCTTCACAACTTCCTAAATCCTCTCAAACAAGCAACAGCTGACTTCTGTGAGCCCCAGGCCTGGCACTAGCAGCAACCAGATTAGAACCACAGCTTGGCTTTGCCTAGGAATCCCTAAACTCAACACAAGTACCAGCCATCTCAGACAGCTTTATAGCTCAGACAGGATGGCCCCGAGGCAAAAGAGGGCGGGGGGGGTAGGGGGGGCTAACCTTGGCCTGTACCACCTGGGAAACCCCAAAGTACGCACACCCAGTGGACAGCTACAGACCACGACGGAGTTCTACCACCCTGCCCTTGCACAGCTTATCCTCCGTGGATGATGGAGTTTGGTGGTTAGTGGTCACAGCCTGAGTAAATGAACTAGCCTGAGTAAATCCCTTCCACTGACCTGCCAAAAGCAATCAAGGTTCAACTACAAGAGGAGAATGTACTCAGCCCACACAAAGGGCACACCTTGAGTACCCAGCTTGGGTGACAGGGGACGGTGTGCCACTGGACCCTACAGGACACCTACTACAATAGGCCACACTACCAAGACATGGAGTCAAAGAAGCTCTACCTAATACATAGAAACAAAGGGAGGCTGCCAAAATGCAGAGACAAAGAAACATGGCCCAAATAAAAGAACAGATCAAAACTCAAGAAAAAAAACTAAACAAAATGGAGATAAGCAATCTATCCACATGCAGAGTTCACAACACTGGTTATAAGGATGCTCAAGGAACTTAGTGATGACCTCAGCAGCATAAATAAGACTTAGTCAAAAAACTAAGGATTCACTAATTGAAATAAAGAACAATTTCAGGGAAACAAAGGTAGAGTGGATGAAACTGAGAATCAGATCAATGATTTGGAACATAAGGAAGCAAAAAACCACCACAAAGAACAAAAAGAAAAAAGAATCTCCCCAAAATGAGGTCAGTATAAGCAGCCTCTGGGACAACTTCAAGAGGTCCAACATTAGCATCATAGGGGTGCCAGAAGGAGAACAGAAAGAGCAAGAAATTGAAATCTCTCTGAAAAAATAGTGAAAAAAAAAAAAGTTTTCTAATTTAGTGAAGGAAATAGACATGCAAGTGTAGGAAGCATAGAGAGTCCCAAACAAAATGGATGCAAAGAGAGGCCTACTCCAAGATACAGCATAATTAATATACCAAAAGTTAAAGATAGAATCTTAAAAGCAGCAAGAGAAAAGTAGTTAATTACATATAGGGGATTTCCCATAAGACAGTCAGCTCATTTCTCTAAAGAAGCTTTGCAGGCTAGAAGGGATTGGCAAGAAATATTTAAAGTCATGAAAAAGCAGGGACCTAAGCCAGCATTACTCTACCCAGCAAAGCTATCATTTAGAATTGAAGGGCAGGTAAAGAGCTGCACAGTCAAGAAAAAACTAAAGGAGTTCATCATCACCAAACCATTACTATATGAAATCTTAAAGAGACTTTATAAGAAAAAGATCAAAACTATGAACAATAAAATGGCAATAAATACATCTAGCAATAATTGAATCTAAAAAACAAACCAATGAAAGAGCCTCTGGGAGAGCACAAGAATAAGCTGACCATGGAAACACTTGGCTGTACCGACGGGCCACTTGAGGTTTCCAGTCTTCAATATGATGTGAGCCCAGTTGGCACAGTTGGGCTGCTTAGGTAGGAACATAGAACAGGTGGAAGGCTAGATTTCACCAAGATTGGGTTTTGCTGTGGAGCATGAGAAAGATTAGAAATAAGTTGAGGGACTCTTCAAGGGAATTGTTAATGTGATAACCATGAGATCTAAGTTAGGTAAGAAGGAAATTGAGGACCTGACAGGGTAATGGACATGGAAAAGGTGACAGTCTGGAATTAGATGTCCTGGAGAGGCTGAAAAATTATTGGAGTTAGGGTACTAGAGGGCATGAGCTGGAAAAGGCAGGTGGTAATGATCAGAGAATGGGACTTCTGAAACTGAGAAATTTGCGCAAGTGGCACAATTATTACTGACAGGCTCAGCCAGGGCTTCTCAGCAGAACCATGAAACAGAAAATGAACAGATTGTTCTACTTCTCCCAAGGAGGGTACAGAACTGGGACCAACCATTCTAAATGCAGCAGAGGGAGGTTAACTCATCACATACAGTGGATGCCTTAGGGCATTAGGCTTGCTTCTCTATCAGATCCCCCTCGAGAAAGGCCGGGATGGGATGATCCACAGGACTAGCCAAGCAACTGAGAGGCAAGCGTAGGGGATGGAGCATACCTTAGGTTGAAACCTATAAAAACTGCAACTTCATACGCTTCAGTCTTAATACAGTTTGTAGATACTGAAATCACCAAGAATGATGGCTGCAGTGGTGAAGAGAAAGACGGTAAGTGACATGTTCAAGTTTTCAGTGAATGGTGGTAAGTGTGGGGGACCGGCAACCAGGAGGATAGGAGCTGATTACTTTGGGGGTGGGTAGCAGGGGTAACACGTGGTTTGTGCTTCGAACTAGGTTTTCCCAGTAGACTGGAAGCAACGACAAGGAGGAAGAGGATATCTACCCCAACTCCAGGTCAGTAGTGCTGCAGTGTAAAGAAGAAACAATCCAGTACTTGAGCAGGGACGAGGGGAAGCAGTGTCCTCCTCAGAGGACAGCCTTCTTTCAGTGAGAGCAAGAAGATAAGAACTTTCAGAGGAGGCTGAGCACGTCAGGGGTTTTGTCGATCAGTACAAATCACCAGAATTCCAGAAGGCATTTGTTTCCAGAGTAGGTGTGGACGACCAAGTCAGGTTAGAGAAGTCCCCCCAGATGACAGATCAGAGTCATGTGGGGATGAGAAGCGAGGTGGTGAGCGAGGCCAGGGAGGCTTGAATTTCTTGTGGTGTCCAAGGTAAACAAACTTAAGGCCTAATACTGTTGTATTAGTCCTGGTTTATCTCTTAAAGGAGCCGTGCTAGCCAGTGGAACTGTCTGCAGTGATGGAGATGTTCTAAATCTCTGGGGTCATGTATGGAAGCCAGCAGCCATGTGGCTATTTATTACTTGAAATGAGGCTGAAGCAACACCCACAAAGATAGAGAACTTCAGTGAACTGTGGGACTATTTCAAGCAGCCAATACATAGGTAACTACAGTCCCTGAAGGGGGCAAAGGGCAGAAAAAATATTTGACAAAATAATGGCTTAGAATATTCTAAACTTAATGAAAACTAACAATCTACAAACCCAATAACTTCTGTGAACCGCAGGCACAAAAAAACATCATCATAAATAAAAAATACATCATAATCAAACTGTTTAAAACCAAAGATAAAAATAAAATCTTAAAATCATCCAGAGAAAAAATAATATATCAGATTTCTTGTTCTCAAAAATACAAGCAAGAAGGCAACAGAGCAAAATCTTTCAAAATAATGAAAGAAAAAAGTTATCAACCCAAAATTCCATAGCCAGCAAAAAAAAAAAAGGCTACTAAAGGTAAAGTGGTATCCTAGATGGATCCTAGAACAGAAAAAGGGTAGTAGTGGAAAAACTGAAAAAAACTGGTGAAATCCAAACAAAGTTTAGAGCTTAATTAATACTAATATACCAATTCTAATATCATAATTCATTTTTTATTTTATTTTTTATTTTAATTGCTCTAAAAGGAAATTTAATCTTTTTTCTAATTTTTTTTCACATTTTTTATTGTTGTTCAAGTACAGTTGTCTCCATTTTCCCCCCATCACTTAATGTCTTAGTTCTGACAAATGTACTATAGTTATATAGAGGGGAACTTAGGACACAGGTAGTGAATAGTATCATTCCAGTATTTTTACAAAGGTAAATTATTCCAAACTAAAAATTTTACTGAAATATAAAGATGAAATGAAGACTTTTCAGATACATTAATGATGAAAGAATCCATCACCAGCAGACCCACTCACAAGAAATGTTAGATCTTCAGGCAGTAGGGAAGATTATGGATGGAACTGTTTCCTCTACAGAACACATGGAGAGTGCTAAACCCCATTAGGATGGGATTTAGAGCTCTCTCCTTTGAGGGTAATTATCGTCGGATGAGATCCTGACACTGGGCCCTCATGATGGGATCTGCGCCCCTACAGGAAGAGACACCCAGTGCACACAGGGAGGAAAAGCCACATGGGTACGCAGTCAGAAAGCAACCACCTGCAATCATCAGAGGGAATTCTCACCAAACAATGACCCTGCTGGCACCTTGCTGTTGGACTTCTAGTCCACACGTTGGAGAAAATAAATTTCTGTTAAAGCTATGGTATTTTGTCAGGGCAACCCCATCAGACTAAATCAAACATGATACCAGATGTACACAAAGGAATGAGGAGCACCAAAAATGGCAACTACATCATAAATATATTAAGATTGTTTCTCTTCTCTTCAAAAGATAAACTGCCTAGCCCTGGCCAGGTAGCTCAGTTGGTTAGAGCATCATCCCCACATGTAAGGTGGCAAGTTCAATCCCCAGCGGGGCACATGCAACAATCAATGAATGCATAAGTAAGTGGAACAACAAATTGATGTTTCTCTCTCTCTAAAAATCAATAAATAAAAAAATATAAAAAGATAAACTGCCTGTTTAAACAAAATAATAGCAATGTATTATGGGGTTTAGAATGCAGGTAACAAGTAAGATACATGACAATAGTAACAAAGTTCAGGGGGAAGTAACAAAAGCAAACTATCATAAGATGCTTACATTATACATAAAGTAGTATATCATCACTGGAAGGTAAACTGTGATAAGCTAAATATGCATACTAAAAACCCTAAGCAAACCACGAAGATAAGCTTTATATCAAGTCAAAAATAGAGATAAAATGAAATGATAAAAAATACCTGATTACGGTGTGGGGTGGGGGAATGGAGACAACTGTACTTGAACAACAATTTAAAAAAAAAAGCTTGATTAATCCACCCTGGCCAAGTGGCCCTGTGGTTGGAGCATCATCCCATACACCAAAAGATTGTCGGTTCAGTCCCGTCAAGGCATATACCTAGGTTGGGGTTTGATCCCTGGTCAGAGTGCATAAGGAGGAAATCAATCGATGTTTCTCTCTCATAAAGATGTTTGTCCGTCTGTCTGTCTCTCTCTCCCCCGTAACCCCCAGCAATGAAAATGTCCTCAGGTAAAGATGAAAAAATAAAAGAGTACATACTGATATCTAAGCTATCTTTCTTAATGGGGTAAGCAGATACTAAAAGCAAAACAAATGCTGTGAGATTCCGGAACCTATCCTCTAAATGATGGGGTTGGGAGGTAGTATAGCAGACAAGAATATATTTTCCTATTTGCAGGAAAGCAAAGACTTGTATCCAAATGAAATACTTCAAAGTGACAACTGTGAATCTTGAAAATGTGGAACTGAAAATTGAAAAAGGTAAGAATAAATAAATCAAATTCATTGACTGGTCCCATGGACTGTTTTGGTACTAAAAATATCCACTGGTTACTGACCCTTGTGGGCATCTTCTTTCAGGCAGTGAGCAAACGCTCCAACTAGCATCAAAGAAGTGATTTTGTGACACAGCACATTTTTTGTATTCTCTTACATAAATGTGTCTCTCATAAGTCTACCAGCTTTAGAGAGGAATGATTTGAGGTGAATTTCTTATTTTTACTAACATACTATATTAAGTAGCACTTTGAATCTAGAAATATTGTATAAATTTTAAAAGATTAACTGGTGCCCTGGCTGGTGTAGCTCAGTGGATTGAGCACGGGCTGGGAACCAAAGTGTCCCAGGTTCAATTCCCAGCCAGGGTACATTCCTGGGTTGCAGACCATAACCCCCAGCAACCATACATTGATATTTCTCTCTCTCTCTCCCTCCCTCCCTTCCCTCTCTAAAAAAAAATAAATAAAAATTAAAAAATTAGAAAAAAAAAAAGATTAACTGGTAATTTATACACAACATTTTTTTTGTCATAAGATATCAACAGAAGCTTTTTAAAATAACAGTAACAACAGTTACCATGTATTGCACACTTATTGTGTGCCCGGCACTCTATATACACTACCTCATTAATTCCTCTCAAAACTCCTGTATGAAGAACATCACTGCCTCCACTTCACAGATGAGAAACTGAGGCCCAGACAGTGTAAGTCAAGAACAAAACTAGTTCTGTCCAACCATACAACTCCAGGTATTCTTTTCTTTCCCTTTTGATTTCTTGTTATTACTTTGTTAACATGAAAAAAAAATGTAAGAGGAAAAGACAACTAATAGGGTTTTTACCCACATAAGTCAGTTAGCTTTATTCCCATCCTGAGACTATATCCTGAACATTTACAATATCAGTTATCATCTACTGAAGTACCACTCTAGAAAATTTTACTTATGTTATGCCTAAGCCTTACAACAATCCTACAGTTTATTATTAGTTTTATATATAATAAAAAGTTCAGAAAGGCCACATAATAAATGAGAATTCTAACACAATGCAGGGTTTCAAAAGCGCATTTTGGATCTCTTGGGGATTTGATGAGAGTGAGAATAGAATTGATCAGTCCAAGTAACTACTCAGCAAGGCAAGCTATGATGAAGCCCCAGTGATATCAGGTTTGTGCCATTATCTCTGTTAAAAAAAAAAAAAAGGACATTTTCTGGCTTCTTTTGCACCAGGAACTAAGACATTTTCTTAAAGAAATGTTTAAGAAAGCACCAACGAGTAAAATCTGATACAGATATTTTTTTGAGAATGCCTACTAGTGCAGGCCAAGCATTATTATTAAGTATTCCAGACAAAGAATTCCTGCTTCCAGGAAATTATGGTGCAGTAATGAAGGCAGGAAAACACAATGGCAATTTCAAATAGTGTGATAACTAATACTAAAGAAATAAGCATAGGTTCTGCAGAAGCATAATAGATGGCCAATTGACCCAGTCTTGGAAAACCTGCAAGGATCCCCAAAGGAACTGATATCTAAACTGAAAGACAAATTGGAGTTAGCACTGTCAGTAGTACAAAAAGCAAAAAACAAAAACAAAAAAACCAACCCCCCAAAATCAAATAATTCATTCAATTTTCAACTTCCAAGGCCAAATAACTGTGTTCCCAAATGACTCTACTATCTATTTATTATATTCTTTAAGTCTTTTAAAAAATGAACAAAAATATCAAGACATTAAAAGAACATAAAGTATATATTAAAAATTAGTTAATAGGACAGTTTTATGAGCAAGTGCTAGTAAACCTTAAAGAACAGATCATTCCCTTACTATCTAAACTGCAGTAGGACATAAAAAAAAAACAATGAAAAGCTTCCCTTCTATTTTATAGCATAAACTGGGAACAAAAATATGATATAGTACCAAAAAACCCCCACAATTATGCAAAATCAATGCTACTAGGGATATATATGCCAAACTCCTAAATGATATATTGAGAAAGTAAATTCAATATTATGTTGATGTAATAATAGTTCATGACCCAATAATATTTTCTCCAGAAATGCAAAGATGTTCCAACATTAGAAAATGTAGTGTCCTGGCTGGTGTGGCGCAATGGATTAAGCACCAGCCTGCAGACCGAAAGGTCACCAGTCTGGTTCCCAGTCAGGGCACATGCCTGGGTTGCAGGCCAGGTCCCCAGTTTGGGGCATACAAGAGGCAACTGATTGATGTTTGTCTCACAAGTCAATGTTTCTCTCCGTCTCTTTCTCCCTCCCTCCCCCTCTCCCTCCCTCCCTGTCTCTCTAAAAAATAAATAGGTAAAATCTTTAAAGAAAGAAAAGAAAAAGAAATTGTATTAATGAACTATTTATTAACTAATTAAAGGAGAAAGACTACATCATCATCTTGCTAAGTAATGAAAAGGCATTTGATTAAACATCCATTCCTAAAAGTACTAATAGAAATAAGCAATTAAAGGATATTTCTGCAATATAATAAATAACAGTAACATGAAACAAATAGCAAAACATCAGAATACTTCTACAATTAAATTCAAAATCAAGATAAAGATGTACTCTATTGCTGATAATAATCAACATTATTCTGGAGGCTATAGTCAATGTAATGAAACAAAAAATTAAGTGTAAGTACTAGAAAGCCCAGAAAATAATCATTGATCATTATTAGCAGACACAAGTGCCTACCTAAATAACCCAAGATAATCAACTAAAAAATTATTTCAAAATATGTGATGGATTAATAGATCAAAATAAAAAAATTAAAAAAAGAACATTTATAGACAAGATTTTAATTTACAATAAAGATAAAATTTCAAATCTTTGGAAAAAGGATAGATTATAGAAAAATATTGGTAGAACTGTCTAACCATTGAGACTGTTTTACAATATATATATGCACATGGTTTAAAGATACACATAAAAATGGCAGAATTGTAAGGAAAAGCATGGAAAGATACAGTGGTCACCTTTACATGGGTGGAAAGGGATGCAATTGGGGATGGTCATACTAAGTCTAAAGGGCTTCTAAGATGGAGACTGTAGCTACTCAGATTATATTTTAAAACTATACATTCATGCCCTGGCCAGGTGGCTCAGTTGGCTGGAGTGTTGTCCTGTACACAAAAAGGATCCAGGTTCAATCCCCAGTCAGGGTATATGCCTAGGTTGTGGAATTGATTCTCAGTCTGGAAGCATACAGGGGGTAACTGATCAATGTTTCTCCCTCTCCCTCTCTTTCCCCCTTCCTCTCTCTCTAAATCAATAAAAACATATCCTCAGGTGAGGATTTTAAAAAACACTGATAAAAGAAATTGAGGAAGATACAAGTAAGTGGAAGAATATACTGTGTTCATGGATTAGAAGAATTAACATCATTAAAATGTCAATACTACCCAAAGCTATCTACAGATTCAACACAATTCCTATTAAAATACCAATGGCATATTTCATAGATCTAGAACAAATATCCCAAAAATTTATATAGAACCAAAAAAGACCCTGAATGGCCTCAGCAATTTTGAGAAAGAAGAACAAAGTTGGAGGGATCACAATACCTGTATCTAACTATACAAGGCCATTGTAACCAAAACAGTCTGGTACTGGCATAAGAACAGACACATGGACCAATGGAACAGAATAGAGAGCCCAGAAATAAAATCAAATCTCTATGGTCAATTAATATTTGACAAAGGAGGCAAAAGCATATAATGGAGTAAAGACGGTCTCTTCAATAAATCATATTGGAAGAACTGGTCTAGTATAATCTTTACAAAAAAAATGAAGCTAGACCACCAACTTACAGCATACACTAGAATAAACTCAAAATAGATAAAAGTCTTATATTTAAGTTGCAATGCCATAAAAATTCCAGAGGAAAACATAAGCAGTAAAATTTCACATACCTCATGTGGTAATATTTTTGCCACTATATCTCCCAAGGCAAGGGAAACAAAGGAAAAAAATAAACAAATGGGACTACATCAAATTAAAAAGCTTCTGCAAGGCTAAAAAAGCCATCAAAGAAATGGAAAGTGAACCTACTGTATGGGAGAACATATTTGCCAAGAATACACTGGACAAGGGTTTGTTTGTTTTTAAAATTATGCTATGGTTGTTCAAGTACAGTTGTTTGCATTTCCCCCCCAACCCCTGCAAGACATCCCCTCGTCCCTCCCCTGATGCCACCCCACCTTGGTTTTATCCATGTGTCCTTTAGAGTTGTTCCTGGACAAGGGTTCAATCTACAATCTACAGGGTACAATTCATATGACTCAACATCAGAAAGACAAACAATCAGATTAAAAAATGGGCAAAGAACCTGAACAGACACTTTTCCAAGGAGGACAGCAGAAGTCACAGAAACATCTGAAAGGATGCTCAACATCACTAACCATCAGAGAGAAGCAAATTAAAACCACAATGAGATACCAACTGACACCTGCCAAAATGGCCATCATTAATAAACCAACAAACAAGTGTTGGCCAGGTTGTGGAAAAAAAGGGAACCCTAGTGCACAGTAAGTGGGAATGCAGACTGGTGCAGCCACTGTGGAAAACAGTTGAGTTTCCTCACAAAATTAAAAATGTAACTGCCTTTTGACCCAGCAATTCCACTTCTGGATATATATCCAAAGAATCCTAAAACACCAGTTCAAAAGAATATATGCACCCCAATGTTCATAGCAGTGTTATTTACAATAGCCAAGATTTGGAAACAGCCTAATTGCCCATTCATAGATGAGGAGATAAAAAAGCTGTGGTATATTTACACAACAGAACACTACACAACAGTAAAAAAAGAAGGAATTCTTACCTTTTGCAACAGCATGGATGGAACTGGAGACTACTATGCTAAGTGAAATAAGCCAGGCAGTAAAGACAAATCCCATAGGATCTCCCTTATAACTGGACTCTATGAAACAAACTAAACTAATGAACAAAACAGAATCAGAGGCAAGGCACAGAAACAAGGAACAGACTGAGAGCTGTGAGAGGGGAAGAGGGAGGTTGGGACTGGTGAAAGAAGGTGAAGGTGTTAGACAAGAACATAAACGCATCATCCATGGACATGAACAATGGTGTGAGGGCTGACTGTGGGAAACAGGATCTGGGGGGAGGGGGGCAAAGGGAGAAAATTGGGACAACTGTAATAACATAAACAATAAAAAAACTAGTCACATTTTATGTACTTTCCTATATGCATGACATAGTTGACAATTTTTTTTTAATTTTAATGAGATGGATACATATGTGCTGTTATAGAAAGAGCTCCAAGAGATATTAAGTGAAAAAAGCAAAACTATATGTGTAGCATAATGGTATACGCATAAAGATTTTTTTTTGACCCTGACCAGTGTGGCTCAGTTGGTTGGATGTCATCCCACAAAGCAAAAGATTGCCAGTTTGATTCCTGGTCAGGGCACATGACTAAGCTGAGGGTTCCATCCCTGGTAGGGGCATGTATTAAGAAGGCAACCAATGTTTCTCGTTTCACATCGATGTTTCTCTACTCCTCTTTCTCCCTCCCTTACCCTCTCTCTAAAAATAAATAACTGAAATATTAATAACAAAAAGCAAAAAAACCCTACCCTGGCTAGTGTGGCTCAGTGGATTAAGCACCGGACTGTGAACCAAAAGGTTGCCGGTTCAATCCCCAGTCAGGGCACATGCCTGGACTGGGGTGGGGAGGGCCTGGAAGGGCGGGGTAGGGGGTGGTGGTGTGGAGGCCTGTGAGAGGCAACCAATTGATGTCTCTCTCACACACATCAACACATTAATGTTTCTCTCCCTCTCTTTCTCCCTCCCTTCCCCCTCTCTAAAAATAAATACAATCTTTAAAAAAAAAACGAATTTTTTCCTGAAACAATACAAAAGAAATGCATGCTGACTTAAGTATACCTTTTCATTGTATACCTTTCTATACTGTTTTGTTTTCAAACAGTATTTATTCTGTTTTGATTTTTCTAACATGTATATAACTTTTCAACATATCTGTGTGTGGTAGAATTGATGGGCTGTTTTTTTTTTATACTTTTACACTTTAAAAAAACTATTTTCACAAAAATCCTAATTAAAAACTGATGAGGAAATTAAAAAAAAAAAAATACCCAACAGAGGTATGAAAGAATTATCAATCTTGCTAATTATTAAAAACATACAACTTTTTTCATTAATGAAATAGGGAAAAATTTAAAGAGTGAAACAGTCTTAGCAAGGGGACAGACAAGGAAAATACTGCTAATAAGAATATAAATAAGATTATATAAACTAGATTGTGAAGGTTCTGATAAAGTACATGATTAAAATTCTAAATTGATCTTGTAGGTATTATGGTCATAAATTTTTAAACAATCAAGTACAAAGATCTAAAATCTGAATTCTTTAAAAGACAGTTAGAGTGAGCTAAGTGATACATAGAAAGAAAAAGCTGAAGGCAGAGTACCAAGTTCAGAGTCTATTGCAAGAATTCAAATAACAGAGTTAAGAAAAGAAGTGAAGCAACAAGAATAAAAAAATACCTAGGAATAAACTTAACAAAGGATGTGAAAAACCAATAACACTGAAAACTACATCAGGAGAAACTGAAGACACCAAGAAATGAAAAGACATTCCATGGTCATAGATTGGAAGAATCAACATAATTAAAATGGCATACTACCCAAGGCCACATACAGATTCGATGCAATCCCTATCAAAATCCCAGTGGCATTTCTCAAACAAATAGAATTAAAAAATTATCAAATTTGTAAGAAACCACAAAAGACCCCAAATAGCCAAGACAATCCTTACAAAAAAGAACAAAGTGGAAAGTATCACACTCCTGACTTCTAATTATACTAAAAAGCTACAATAACCGAAACAAAATGGTATTGGCAGAAAAACAGATACACAGACCAATGAAACAGAATTGAGAGCCCAGAAATAAACCCACGTGAAATGGGCAACTAATTTTTTAAAAAGGAGCCCAAAACATACACAATGAAGAAAAAAATAAGAAAAATTGTAATACCTTGACTAGGTATTCATTATACTTAAGAAATTACGATTCCCAGTCAGGGCACATGCCTGGGTTGCAGACCACAGCCCTCAGCAACCACACATTGATTTTTCTCTCTCTCTCTCCTCCCCTCCCTCCCTCCCCTCTCTAAAAATAAATAAAATATTTTTAAAAAAGAAATTAAAAAAGACAATTAAATACTTCAAAAAAAAGAAAGCCTCTTCAATAAATGGTGCTGAAAAAATTGAAAAGCTACATGCAAAAAGGTGAAACTACACTGCTATCTGACACCCTATACAAAAAATTAACTCAAAATGATCAATAAACTAAATATAAGACCTCAAACAATTAAAAACCTAGAAGAAAACATAGGTACTAAACTTATAAACCTTGGTCTCAGAGAGGATTTTATAAATTTGACTCCAAAAGAAAGTAAAAGCAAAAATAAATGAATAGGACTATTTTAAACTAAACGGCTTCTACACAGCAAAAGAAACCAACAACAAATCAAAAAGAAAACCAACCAAATGGGAGAAGATATTTGCAAACAATACTTCCAATAAGGGGCTAACATACAAAATATATAAAGAACTTACACAATGCAACAGAAAAACAAAATTAAAATAAGGGCCAAGGACCTGAACAGATTTTTTGCAACAGCCAACGAACACATGAAAAGATGCTCAACTTCACTAGCTATAAGGAAAATACAAATCAAAACCACAATGTGGTACCACTTGTCAGAATGCCTATTATCAACAAGACAAGAAATAACAAGTATTGGAGAGGATATGAAGAAAAAGAAATCCTCATACACTGCTGGCAGGAATGTAATCTGGTACAGTCACCATACAATATGGAGGGTCCTTGAAAATTGAGAATATAGCTACCATATGACCCAGCAATCCCTCTTCTGAGTATGTACCCCCAAAATTTGAAAACATTTATTCATAAAGATGTGTGTACCCCAATGTTCACTGTAGCATTATTCACAGTAGCCAAGACATGGAAACAACCCAAGTGTCCTTCAATGGATACGTGGATAAAGACATGGTATGTAACTATTCAGCCATTAAAAAAAAAGATGAAGCACTGCCATTTGAGATGACACAGATGGACCTTGAGAGTATAGGGACAGCACCAGGGCCTGGGTCCCAGATCCCAAGGACACCAGGAGGCCAGAAGAAATACCCAAAAAGCCCACCACCCCTTCAATCCCTGCTTGAAAAATATTGCAGAATTTTATTTCCCTTCTAACCGGTTCCTTCTCCAACCCTCATGTGGAAAATTTCCACTCTCCATTCAAAGTTTGTGTGAGCCCTCCCCTCCCTCACCAATATAAGCCTCCCCCTCAAGCTATTTGGAGAGCAGCCTGAAACCTTGTTTCTCTAAGGACTGTCTCCGTTGTGCTCAAGCATAAGCTTAAGAAAATCTGTCTGAAAATTTCTCTGGGGTTTCCTCTTGATTTCTATCTTGCAAAACCCAAACACCCTAATACCAATAACAGCGTAAGTCTGAAAAAGAAAAGCAGCACATGGTTTCATTCATTTGTGGGACATAAAACAAAAACAAGCAAATGAATGAACAAACCAAACAAACAAACAAAAAGCAGCTCTTGACACAGACAACAGTATGGTGGCTACCAGAGAGGAATGGGGGAAGGCGGTGGTTAAAGAGGATAAAGAAGGTCAAATATATGGTGACAGAAGGAGACTAAACGCTGGGTGATAAACACACAACACAATATACAGATGATGTATTATAATATTGTACACTTGAAACATATATGTTCTTATTAACCAATGTCACCCCATAATTTTTTTTTAAAGAACTGGAAATGAAAGAAGACAGATCTGTGTGTCACTTAGGAGGTAAAAACTAAAGGATGTGGTGAATGATTAGGTATAAAAGATGAGAAAGAGGAAAAAGTTAAAGATAATTCTGAGCTTTGTAACTAGAGACAAATGTGTAATTGTACCATCCAATGAAGTAGAAGATAAAGGAAAAGGTAAGTTGGAGGGAAAAAAATGATTTGATTTACTGCCTTATTGGATGTGACCTACAAGGTGGAAATCTGCAATAAACAAATGGAAATAGGAAACAGAAAAAAGACATTAAATAGAACACGATTCAATAAAGCCTTCTACAGTCAACAGATGAATGGATAAAGAAGAAGTGGTATACACCCTAACCAGGTGGCTCAGTTGGCTAGAGCGTCATACCACACACCAAGAGGCCGCAGTTCGATCCCCCGTCGAGGTGTGTACAGGAGGCAACCAGTTGATGTTTCTCTCTCCCACCAATGTTCTCTCCCACCCCCATTCCTCTCTCTCTAAAATCAATAAAAACATATTCTCAGGTGAGGATTAAAAAAATAAGAAAAAGATGTGATATATACATAAAATATTATTCAGCAATAAATAATGAAATCTTTCCATTTGAGACAACATGGATGGACCTAAAGGGTATTATGCTAAGTGAAATAAGTCAGAGAGACAAACACCGTATTTCACTCATGTGAAATCTAAAGAAACAAAACAAAAAACAAGAATAAACAAAGCAGCAACAGACCCATAAATATACAAAACCTTCAGATAACTGACAAAGGGAGGAATAGGAGGAGATGGGCACTAAAAAAGGTTTCTACAATGAGGAAAATGTTCCACTGTTTCATACAGCAGATACTAGACTCATGTGGTTTTCATCACTTGAAATGTAACTAAAACAACATCGGAACTGATTTTTACCTTTATTTAACTTTAATTTAAATAGCTACAGGTGGCTAGTTGCTACCACATTGGACAGAGTATATCTAAAGAGTTAAAGAGTATTTACATCTCCCTTCTCTCATTCTCCAGACACATGAAAATTAAGATTTACATTTGATGTCGATTATTTAGGTAGTTTTAAAATATCATCTTGGGTTAATAATATTACAAAACTGAGGAACCATGGTCCATTCTCAGTCAAACATTATGATTACTTTCTTTTACACAATTCTCAATTCCATTTACAAATCAAAATGAAGCTGAGTAAAAATTGCATGAACTGGCAAGGTAGCATTAAGGTTTAGTTGCAACACACACCAGTCTTGAATACTAAGGCCTAGTATGAGACCTAGAGTCCCACTCTTTAAAATACTGACCTCTCCATCACTATCAGATATCACAATGAATGCATCCTCAGGTTTACGCTTCCTCTTCACGGTGACCGAACTGGCAGTTTCTGCCTCTTTATTCTCCAGGTTCCGAGCTTCAGAGGCTTCTCTAACTTTTTTCTTTCTCCGTGGCATCCTTCTTTCTGAAATACAAGGACAAATAACTCACTCAGAGTATACGTTTTCCAGATGCTATTTGTAATTTACACATATAAAAGAAAAAGATATCCACCTAACAGAAGTAAAACTGGATTTCTGAACTTTTCCACTTTTCTGATGAAATTTCTATAGTAACAAAACAATAATCTGTCCTAGTTCCTTAAACATTTAGTTAAATAATTGATTTTCTTGACTGTAAACTATCAAAACTATCATCATTTGGAGATGATATAATTTTGTAATTTAAAGAAAAGGAATACACACAAAAAATTGTAACTAATGAACAAATCCAGCAAGATTACACGATATAGGGTCAATACACAAAAATCACTCATACTGCTATCCACTAGCAATAAACAACCCAAAAATTTTAATTTCTAAAATGAAATCTAAAATTTTAATTTCTAAATGAAATCTAATATTTTAATTTCTAATAGTTTAGGAATAAATTTAACAAAGGAAGCAGAAGATTTGCAAAATACCACTGAAAGAAATTAAAGAATGTCCTGGCTGGGTAGATTAGTTGGTTGCTGTACACCAAAAAGCTGCAGGTTTGATCCCCAATCAGGGCACATACCTAGGCTGTAGGTTCACTCTCCAGTCTGGATGTGTAAAGCAGGCAACCCATCAATATTTCTCTCTCACAATCAATGTTTTTTTTCTCTCTCTCCCCCTCTTCTCTCTCTAAAATCAATAAACAGCCCTGGCTGCATGGCTCAGTGGATTCAGTGCCAGCCTGCAAACCAAAGGGTCATCAGTTCAATTCTCAGTCAGGACACATGCCTGGATTGCAGGCCAGGTCCCCAGTTCAGGGCTCTCAAGAGGCAACCACACACTGATGTTTCTCTCCCTCTCTTTCTCCCTTCCTTTCTCCCTCTGTCCCCCTCTCTCTAAAAATAAATAAATAAAATCTTTAAAAAAATAAAATCAATAAACATCCTTGGGTGAGAACTAAAACAATTTTTTAATTTAAAAAAATTAAAGAAGATATAAGTGCAAAGATATCTACTGTTCATGAATTGGAAGACTTGATACTGTTAAGACAATAATCCCCAAATTGCTCTAAAGGTACAACATAAATCCTAATAAAATCTGTGTTAACATTTTTGTGGAAATAGACAAGCTTATCCTAAAATTCACATGGGAACAGAAGAGTCCCAGAACAGCCAAACCAATCTTAAAATAACAGAACAAATTTGAAGGACTCAGACATCTCAATTTCAACAAGGGTGCTAAGATAATTCAATGGGAAAAGTATAGCCTTTTCAACAAATGTAGATATCCCATGTAAAAGAATGAAATTGGACCTCTATCTAACACATACAAAAAGTTGTTAAGAAATGGATTTAGGTTCTTAAGTGAAACACAGCATAAAAACTTTGGGATCTTAAATAGGTAATGGTTTGTTAAATGTATGGCATCAAAAGCATAAGCAATCCTGGCTAAGCTGACTGGAGTGTCAGTCATCCCATACACCAAAAGGTTGCAGGTTCGATCCAACCCCCAGTTAGGGTGCCTATGGGGGGCAACCAATCCATGTTTCCCTCTCTCTCCCTCACTCTGTCTTTCCCTTCCTCTCTAAAATCAGTAAAAAACACATTCTCAGGTGAGAATTTTTTTAAAAAGCATAAGCAACAAAAGGCAGAATAAACCAGGCTTCATTTAAATCAAAAACCTTTGTGCTTTAAATCATAATATCAAGAAATTGAAAGAAAAAAAGAATGGAAGAAATATTTGTAAATCATCTATGTAATAAAGTAATTGTAGCTGAAATACATAAAGAATTCTTATAACTCAATGGTAAAGAGGCAAATAAACCAACATAAAAATGGGCAGAAAGCCCCAATCCAGTGTAGTATGGCCCAGTTGGGCATTGTCCCACAAAGCAAACGGTTGCTGGTTTGATTCCTGGTCAGGGGACGTGCCTGGGTTGCAGGTTCACTCACCAGTTCGGGTGCATACAAGAGGCAACTGATGGAAACACTCATGTTTTTCTCCTTCCCTTTCCCTCTCTCTAAAAATAAATAAATAAAATCTATTTTTAAAAAAGATCAGCAAAGAGCCCCAGCTGGTGTGGCTCTGCTGGTTGAGAGTCATCTCCCAAGCCAAAAGAAAGGTCGTAGTTTGATTCCCCCCAGTAGGGGCACAGGCCTGGGCTGCGGTTTGGTCCCAGGTTGGGACACATAGGGTAGGCAACTGATCTCTCACATCGATGTTTTTCTCCTTCTCCCTCCCTCCCCCTCTCTCTAAAATAAAAAATAATAATAATAATTTTTTAAATGGGCAAAGAATCTGAATATACATCTCTCCAAAGAAGATACACAAATGGCCAGTAAGTATATGAAAAGATACTCAACATTGTCAGTCATTAGGAAAATGCAAGGTCCACTATGATGGCTGTCAAAAAAAGGGAAAATAGCCCTGGCTAGCATAGCTCAGTGGATTGAGCGCAGGCTGTGAACCAAAGCATCGCATGTTTGATTCCCAGTTGGGGCACATGCCTGGGTTGCAGGCCACGGCCCCCAGCAACCGCACATTGATGTTTTTCTCTCTCTCTTTTTCCCTCCCTTCCCTCTCTAAAAATAAATAAATAAAATCTTTAAAAATAAAAAAAGTTAAAAAAAGGAAAATAACACTTGTTGATGAGGATATAGAGAAACTTGAACCCTAGCACACTGTTGATGGGAACATTAAATGGTGCAGCTGCTGTAAGTATAAAAAAAAAATGAAATAGTGATACATGCTATAACATGTATGAACTTTGAAAACTACAGGGTCCAGCACAAATAAGGCCCCTTTTTTTACTACATAAAAATCTTTTATTACAAAATCATAAGCATGTAATTCTGTAACATAACAACATCACACTCAAGCACACCATATGACAATTTAGGTGAAATGTTTCAAATCGCTGCCCATCTTGTGTGAGACATTTACGTACCCTACCAACCACACTCAATGGCGTTACTTTTGCTGGACCCTGTATGTTAAGTGAATGAACTAATGACAAAAGCCCAAATCTGTATAATCATTTGTATGAATCATTTACATGAAACATCCAAAATAGGCAAATCTAATCTATAGACAAAAAAGCAGATTAAAATTACTAGGGGATGGAAGAGAGGGAAATGTGGAGTGAGTGCTTAATGGCTACAAGATTTCTTTTTGGGGTGATGAAAAAGTTCTGAAATTAGAAAGTGGTAATAGCTGCACAACATGCTGAATGTACTAAAAGCCACAAAATTGTACATTTTAAAATGATTAAAATGTTGGGTGTTATGTTTTGTGAATTTTATCTAAATTTAAAAAAAAATACTTCCCCAGATGATTTTATTTTATAACCAGAGCTTAGTCACTGATTTAAATAGACCAACCTTAACTGTGTTACAAACTTCTCAAACAGTTTATGATGGTTGTTACATCTTATCAAAAGGAATCTATACAATCCTACCATTAAGGAAGGACAATAATGTAGCCAGATGCTTCCATTCTGAAGTCCTTCAAGAAATCATTTCCCATCATAAAACAGAAGCATAAACACAAATAAATATCTTTTCTATTTTTTTATTTTTTATTCAAGTACAGTTGGTATTCATTATACTGGTTATATTAGTCTCAGATGTACAATATAGTAACGTGACATTTTCATACCCTGCAATGTGATCAGCCCCCTAATTCTACTTATAATCTGTCACCATGCAAACTTATCACAATATTGTTGACTATGTTCCCCTTACTCTTTCCACCTGTGACCTCACCCCCTCCCTTCTGGTCACCATCCCTTTGGTCTCTGTTTCTATGAGTGTGTTTTCTCATTTGTTTGTTCATTTTTAGAGAGAGGGCAAGGGAGGGAAAAGAGAAGGAGAGAAACCAACTGGTTGCCTCTTGCATGCATCCTGATAAGGGGACCAAACCCGAAACCCAGACATGTGCCCTGACTATAAACTGAACCAGCGACCTTTCGTTCCACAGGCTGGCACTCAGTCCACTGAGCCACACCAGTCAGGGCTCAAAGTGGGTTTTCAAAGAATCATAGCAGATAAGGGATTGATAAGAAGCACTATATGGAGGCACCCCACAGGTATGGATTACAAAACTGCAGCACTTCCTGAGATGTAGCCACACTGTTCACAAAGTAAATTCTAAGAGTAAAAAAGGTCACTGCTCAGCCAATTTGAACAAGCCAGAATATAATTCAAAGACTATTCATTTCAGTTTTTGCTTTTCAAAATGAAGAACTCACTAAAATAATGGCGTATCTTCAATTACTTGCACTGAGACTACAGAATGAATTACCTCTAAGTGCTTGCAAAGGAGGAGCAGAGTCTGGATACCAACAGCCTCTTCATAACCATGACAGTAGGGAATACAATGATGACTCGGAAAAAATGCATAAGTAAGAAAGATGACCCAGTAATGACACTTTTTATTTCACAGATAGCATTTTGGTAGTGTCACTGAAAATCTCCAATTTGGAATGTTATCTGTCTTTTTCTTTCAGCACATCCATCATCTTGATCTATCTGAAGAAAAATCACTGACAAAATAATTTAGAATCTTAACACTCTACCTGCCAAATCTGTCAAAACTGCTTTGAAAGCTTGGGGGTATACAGAACCTTAACAACAATAGTTTATAAATGGTTGACTCTTACCCCTATATAAGTCGCTATGCAAAAAATTTGGTACCAGGCTTTTTATCGCCTGACCACATCAGCCTGGCTGTTTCTCAAATTTAAAAATGAAAAGTAAATACACACCTACACTTACCTACACCCAGACACACACACCCCTGTTCATGCTCAACCTCAGCTTACAACAAATGTGTAAAAAGAAAAGCAAAACATGTTTTGAGTAACAATTAAATTGTGATTTTTTTTTAGATTTTTTAAATTTATTTTTAGAAGGGGTGGGAGGAGAGGGAGAGAAACATCAATACGTGGTTGCCTCTCGCACACCCCCTACTGAGGGCTCCGCCGGCAACCCAGGCATGTGCCCTGACTGGGAATCAAACCCCCGAGCCTTTCCTTCACAGGTCGCACTCAACCCACTGAATCACACCAGCCAGGGCTCCACTGTAATTATTCACTGAGTCCTTGGGACACTACTCTAGATACCTCAAATGCATTCTAGAGGTTATTCCTCCCCATAACTCTGTGATAGGTATCATTATTTTACACTGCTTTTATTTGTAATAGTATTACATTTGTAATACTATTTTACACGTTGGGAAAGTTACTCAAAGGGGGTCAGGCTGGTGACTGACTGTTCTGAGAACCGAAGCCCGATGCGCCTGACCTAAGAAAGTCATTCTCTGACAACCACAAAGCACAGCCCGTTCCCTGGCAGGAGAAAGTGGAGAGTAAAACTTCCCCTGGTCCCGGGGCGCTACCGCCAACTCAGAACGCCACAGCGACCCTAAGCCGGCTCAACCCCTTCCAGGTGTGTCTTTGTCCGCTGCGAAGTACAGCCAGCGGTCTGCATCCGCTGGTGCAAATCGAGCACTCTTGTGCACACAGGCAAAACGCGCCAGTCCTGCTGGAGGGCACAGCGGTTCACCCATAAGGATTTCCGAGGAAAACCTTCCACCACCACCACCGCCCCCCCCCCCCCCAGCATTGCTTCCCGCTCAGACTACGGCCACTACAGGGAGGGGCACGAGGAGGCGCAGTGGGCGGCCCAGGCCGGCTCAGCTGAACCTAAACCCAGGCTTCCTCCGCCTGGGGCACCTCACAAGGCGGGCGCCTGCGGCGGGTGGGCGGGGAGCGGAGCCCTTCCGAAGACAGGACAACCACGGGAGCACTCCGAAGTGGGGCCCCGGGAGGAGGATCGCTGCACCCTTGGCGAAGAGGGCGGACCCCGCACCCAGGGGCGGAAGCCCACAGGCTCCCCGAAGGGCCCACCCCAGCTCCCGAGGCCCGCCTCAGAGTGGGGTGGGCCCTGCCAGCAAACAACGGCGGCCCATCGGGTGAAAAAGAGGCGGGAAGAGGACTGGAGGTGTGCAGAGGCGGCAGGTACTCACCGACCAGCACTGGTGTTTGGCCGAGCCCCTCCTCCGGGTGCAGGGGTCACGAGATTAGGCACCACGTCAGGACCTGGGCCGCCGGAGGACTCTCGCCTGAAGCTGGGCACCACCGGGGGGAGGAGAAGCAGCGCAGGCGCAGGCGTCACGGAGGCGAAACCAACGCACACCGCGGGGGGGGGGAGACACCGCCAGGATGTACCAACTGCGGAAGGCGAGGGGCGCCACCGCCCGAGGTGGGTCAGGTCTCCTCGAGAACACTCTGGGCCGTTGCCGGTGTTCTCGCGGTGTTTGTTGGGTTTTATTATCTGCTAGCACTGGGGGAAACCAAAGAGTAGCACGGAGCCCCCAAAACACTGCACCTGATCCTTCAAAGCTTTCTCTACCGTATCAAGCCTCCTCTGGCCCTTTTTTGGCATGTATCTAGAGTCATACTTAATTTATGTGTTCATATGACCACTTGAAAACTCTGGGAATGATAAATGTTAAAGTCTGATCATTCCAGGGGAAGGGGAAAATCTGGGAAACTCTTCAGGATGTCAGGTGAAGTGTAAAACCAGAACAAGCCCTGGCCGTCGAGCTTTAGAGCATCATCCCCATTCTGCAAAGGTTGCGGATTCGGGTTGGATCCTCAGTCAAGGCACCTACAAGAAGTAACCAATAAATGCTTGAATAATTGGAACAAATTGATGTCTCTCTGTCTCTCTCCTACTCTCTCTAAAAATAAATAAAACCACAATAGCCACTTTTGGTGAAATTTATTTTTTTATGATCTTTAAGTAGGGTGTGTTGTGGGTTTTTTTGGTGAAAATTGAAATGTGCATTTTATGACCCAGCAATTTCATGTCTAGAAAAATACAGGTGATTGCACAAAAAGACATCGTCATGTTCAAGCCTACTGCCTTGCAAAAAGTAAAAACAACAGAAATGTCTGATATGACATAGATGATGTGATATGTTCCTAAAATAAAATATCAAAACAAATAAAACTCAGTCATTTAGGTAGCAACATTTGATAGCTCATGAGTTATTGAAATAGTGTCATGACAACAAATAATGAAACACAAATTTAAAAATACACAGAATGACAGTATGTCTTGATTATGGAATATACATGTGTCTGCAGAAAATGAACTAGCCCCAACTGGTGTGGCTCAGTAGGTTGGGTGTCATCTGCAAACTCAAAGGTTGTCGGTTCGATTCCCAGCTAGGGCACATGCCTGGGTTGTGGATCAGTGCCCCAGCTGGGGGTGTGCAAGAGGCAACCAATCATTGTTTTTCTCACACATTGATGTTTCTCTCCCTCTCTTTCTCTCTTCCTTCCCCTCTCTCTAAAAACAAATACATATTTAAAAAATAAAAAATTAGCTCAGTGGATTGAGCGCTGGCCTGCGAACCAAAGGGTTTCAGGTTCAATTCCCACTCAGGGCACATGCCTGGGTTGCCAGCCAGGTGCCCAGTGTGAGGTGTGCAAGAGGCAACCACACATTGATGTTTCTCTCCTTCTCTTCCTCCCTCTAAAAATAAATAAGATTTTTAAAAAATAAATAAATAATATAAAAATTAAAAATTAAAAAATGAGCTAGATAGATAGATGAACACATACCATGATAATGATATGAGGTCAGGAGAAGGGAAGGCTGGAAGCCAGTATGGATGGGGAGAGGGAACAAACAGGACTTCATATAGATCTGTCATGATTTCTTTTTAAAAAAGAAGAAACCTAAAAATTAACATAAAATGTTAAAGTTTTGATAGTGGTACTTAACTATACATTATTCTCAGCACTTTTGTGTAACATTTAGTTCCAGAATGCCCTTTTCCTATCTCCCCAAGTTGTCTTCCTCCAAAGTCCAGCTAAACAACTTCATTTGCCTCCTCTAACTCCAGTTCATTTCTCCTGCTCACTTCCTCAGCTTCTGGGACATTCAATCACCCATTGTATAGTGCAATTATTTGCTGTATGTATCTACCTCTTCTGTAGACTTGTTAGCTTTCTGAAGGCACGATCCATGAAACCCTAGCAAGTAGCAAAGAGCCTCGCCAAAAGCAAATACTCAATACATTTTGACTGAATTGAATTGTGAGGAAGGGAAACCAGAAAAGGTTTCAATGCAGGGCCAGAAAGGGATGCAATCATCGCAGTTGTCATTAGCAGCCATCTGACAACACAGAGGGGAGCCAGTGTGAGGCAGGCAGTCTCTAAGGTGGCTCCCAATTGTGACGGAATGAAATGCTCAGTCTCTGTGACTCTGTCTTAATTCTAGCCTGCATCTTTCCCATGGCCTTCAGGCCTTCAGGCAAACAACTCTTGAATATAGATATAGATACAGATATAGATATATAGATATATGTATATATGATTAACATACATATATGGAATTCTACTGGAAAATTCAGTTTTTGGAAGAACGGCTCCTTGCCAAAAAGGTACCTCTGCTGAAAAGGTAACTCAGGCCCTGGCTGGTGTAGCTCAGTGGATTGAGTGTGGGTTGTGAACCAAAGTGTCGCAGGTTCGATTCCCAATCAGGCCACATACCTGGGTTGCAGATCACGGCCCCCAGCAACTGCACATTGATGTTTCTCTCTCTCTCTCTTTCTCCCTCCCTTCCCTTTCTAAAAATAAATAAATAAAATCTTTAAAAAAAAAAGAAAAGTTAACTCAGATCAGCAGGGGCTGAGAGACCCACACCAGGAACAAAGAGATTTCAAGATTTCTCACTCTTCCTCGGATTCCTGCAGGTGCCCAGATGTCTAGGTCATCAGTCACCTCATTCCCATCTCTTTCTCCCTTCCTTTGACATAAAAGGATCCTGAATTCTGGACTCTCTGGAGATGGATTTGAGGACCTGTAAGTGCCCCCATCTTCTCAAGCAGGCACCTTCCCCATCAATAAACAGTTCTTTACTCCAAACTCTGATGTTGTTAATGTTGGCCTTTTGAAGCATTCAGCACACAGACTTTGAACCGGTGAGTAACACAATCACCCAGCCTCCTGGCAATCACACTCTTGTGTAACCCCTTCCCTCCCCTTGAGGGCAGGATATACTTCATAACTCACTTTTTAAAAATATAATAAGGCAGACTGATGGGATGTGATTTCCACACGTAGGTTATAAAAAGACTGTGGCTTCCTTCCTGGGTACTCTTCACCTCTGGATTGGCTCAATTTGGGGGACTCCGAATGCCATGCCATAAGGCCATTGTGTGAAGAGACCCACATGTTGGAAAGGATTTCCACCCCCCCATTCTCTGCCCACCCAGTCTGACAGCTTAACCACATCCTCATAAGGAACTTTAAGTCAAGAGCAACTTTGGGCTAAGCCATGCCCAGATTCCCGACCCACAAAAACTATGTTTATGTTCTCAGCCTCTAATTTTGGGGGTAATTTTTTACATAACAAAACAGAATTAATATACTACTTAGAAAATAAAAAACTTAAAAAAAAACAGGAAATAGCAGGATGACACCTCTGATCATATATATGAGTATATATATGTGGAGATCATACCACTTCTGGTTTTTCTGTAATGTGAGATAATAAATATCCTTAATATATACATCACTTTGAGACAAATTTATGTTACCAACAGTAGACAACATCCTACTCAATATAAATCTGAATGTCCGTCAGTGCATAAATGATATATTACATAGTACGGTATATTTGTATACTGGAATACTGGAACAATTAAAAGAAATGAATAAGATCTAAATGTGATATCAAAGATATTAAAAAATTAACTTTAAAAACAAGTTGCAGAGGACTTCCAGTCAAGATGGAGGTGTAGATAGACATGCTTTGCACAACCATAAGAAGGATCACAGCTAACCTCAAAATGAAAAATACCCAGAACTGCCAGAAAATTGAATTGTGTGGAAGTCCAACAACCAAGGACTTAAAGAAGCCATATTCATCCAGATGGGTAGGAGGGGTGGATGTGGAGAGCTCGGGCCAAGAGGATGCAGTGTAGCAGCAGTGAGGCGGCTGGTGGAACAGGCAGTCCCAGATTCACATATAGTGCATGAAATCAGGAGGGATACCTCAGTAGCTCAAGATCCCAGCCCCAGGCCAGGCCACACAGCCCAGAGCTCGAGCACCAGGAAGACAAAGCCTCATAACTACTGGCTGTAAAAACCAGTTGGGGCAGTCGAAGATACTGCTGGTCTCTTGGGTGAGGCTGTTTAAAGGGCCCGCACTGTCCTAGAACAAATGCAAACCCACCCACTCTGGGAATCACCACCAGGGCAGCAGCTGGGGGGTGACAGTCACATACGAGAAGGGACTGAAGTAAATGGAAATGAGGCCAGTGCTGAGCAAGCCTCAACAGCACTGTCCTCTCTCCAACCCCTCCCCCTCCCCCACATACAGAGCCACAAAGTGGTGAAGTGGGTTGCCTTGCCCTGGTGCATACCTAAGGCTGTATGCCATACAACTTAACAGGTGTGCTAACCCAGGGAGTCAAAGCAGCCCTACCTAATATACAGAAACAAGCACAGGGAGGCTGCCAAATTGAGGAGACAAAGAAATATAGCCCAAATGAAAGAACAGAACAAAACTCCAGAAAAACAACTAAAGGAAATGGAGATAACCAATCTATCAGATGCAGAGTTCAAAACACTGGTGATCAGGATGCTCAGAGAACTCACTGAATATGGCAAAAGCATAAAGGAAGAAATGAAGGCCACCCTAAGTAAAATAAAGAAAAATCCACAGAGAAACAAGAGTTAAGGTTAAGAGTAAGGGTTAAGAGTTACTCTTAACTCCTTAAGCAAGGACCTACAACCAAGACTACTAAGCTATCATTTAGAATTAAAGGACAAATAAAGTGCTTCCCAGACAAGGTAGTTAAAGGAGTTCATCATGATCAAGTCCTTATTACATGAAATGCTAAAGAAGATTATTTAAGAAAAAAAAAAGATCAAAACTGTGAACATTAAAATGGCAACAAATTCAAAACTATCAAAAACTGAATCTAAAAGAAACTAAGCAAACCACTAAAAGCAGAACAGAATCATAGATATGGAGATTATTTGGAGGATTATCAGCTGGTAGAGGAAGAATGGGGGAAAAGGTTCAGGGATTAAAAAGGCACAATAATTGGTAGGGAAAAAAATAGATGGAGGGATGTTAAGAAAAGTATAGGAAGTGGAGAAACCAAGGAACTTACATGCACAACCATGGACATAAACTAAGGGGGGGGATTGCTGGAGGGAAGGAGGGTACTGGGTGGAGGGAGACAAAGGGGGAAAATTAGGACAACTGTAACAGCATAATCAATAAACTATACTTTAAAGAAAACAAGTTGCAAGATGATGAAAGTTCCAAGTGAATAGGAAGTTTATTTTGCACGTTGGATAACCCCAGCACTTAGAAAAGTAGCCAGCAAATGGTAGAGACAAGTGAATGACAAGTCCAACCTTAATCCATTCATGTGAACACAGACTCCTACACAAATAATATCATGCTTGTTAAGGTAATAGATACACTAAAAGTATTTTTATAGGCCTAGGGAGATACAGGGATACATAATAAGCAGAAAATAGAGGATACTTCTGAAAAGGTGGCTAGAGATCCAAAATTGGAATCAAAGGGAACCTTAATATAGCCATAATGTTTTCATTTTACTTTTAGAACAACTGTGTAATTAAAATGAATATATCTTTTAAAGCAAAACAATCCCCTTTTAGTCATTGCTGCATTCCGTGTTACATGTTTCAGTGCTGATCTCTTTCTTTCTAAAATTCCTCTTGCCATATCTAAGTAGAACTTCTTGTTACTTTTAAAGTTTATTGTTTATTAATATTGGGAAGATCACTTCTTTACAATTTCCCTCACTCTGTGTGGGAGCACCACAGTCAGTGGAATAATCTTGGCCCCCCTCAACCTCTTCACTCCCTCTCCCGAGTACAGCTAACTTACACATCTGGTAGGTTTTAGAAAAGGAAATGCGCATGCTTCACTCAGCTCTTTCCTGACTCCCTGACCTGCCTGCCTGCCTGCCTGCCAGCTGGCATGAAGCACACATTCTCTGTTTTTCTCGACTATAACTATTTTGGCACATCACACCACCCTTCACCTCTCCCAACTCTACCAAGAAATGTCAAGCTCACACTGTTTAGATGTGCCTATAATGGAGCAAGTCCAATTCAGGGTTGAAGTATAAGCTAGCTCACATAGCTAACACACTAATCTCTCAATTTGGTTCCAATCTTGGGCAAGGAACAGGAGTCTTATTTATTATCCTCCTCAAACCGCAATAAAGAGGAAGCTGGCAGTGCACTTTTTAAAAAAATGTAAGGTTATATTGCTCTGGTTATGTTGCTCAGTTGGTTGGAGTGCCATCCTGTGCACCAAAAAGTTGCAGATCCGATTCCTGGTCAGGGCACATGTCTGGGTTGCCAGTTCCTTCCCTGGTCAGGGTACCATACTGGAGTCAACTGACTGATGTTTCTCTCTTACATGAATGTGTGTATGCGTGTGTGTGTGTGTGTGTGTGTGTGTGTGTGTGTGTGTGTGTCTTTCCCTCTCCCTCTCTCTCTCCCCTTCTCTCTTTCTTCCTCTCTCTTTTAAATCAATAAACATATCTTCGGGGGATGATTTCTTTCTAAAAGTAAATATATATGTGTGTGTGTGCATGTGTAAAACTGTAACAAAAGAACAGTACCACAGCATATGTGTGCACAGCATGCAAGAAAATGCCAGGTGAGTATCAGGTATATGCACACAGTCATGGTATAACCTTCTGGTGAGGTCTTAGCATTTATTGTAGGTTTTGGGTGTTTCTTTATAAGGAATATACACCTTTAGATAGCATTCTTGATTCAATTTTGAAACAAAAACTCTCTTCTCTTTTAAAGCTTTCAAATCAGTTTAAATGAAGAACAGCTTGAGATTGCAAGCAAGCTATTTTAAACTGTTATAATTAACAAATACTCATCTATGGAAATCTAGATATTTTTAGATATTGTGAGTTAAAATAAGAGACATATGCCTTCAATAATACAAAAATGCATAAGGTTATTCACTGGTGACTTAAAAATACTGAAAATAGCCCTGGCTGGTGTAGCTCAGGGGACTGAGTGCTGGCCTGTGAAGCAAAGGGTCGCTGGTTGGATTCCCAGTCAGAGCACATGCCTGGGTTGCAGGCCAAGTCCCCATCTGGGGCCATGCAAGAGGCAACTGATCAATGTTTCTCTCACACATTGATGTTTCTCTTCCTCCCTCCCCCCTCTCTAGAAATGAATAAATAAAATCTTTAAAAAAATACAAAATAAAATTCCCACAGAACATTTGTTAAATTAACACAAACAAATAAAACATACAAAACTCAATGCAAACAGCATTGTGAAAAAATAAGTATATTTCTGCATTGGGAATGCAGTATAAACAAGGATCATATAATATTTTTATAGAGAAATTTGGCAATAGCTGTCAAAAATCACAAAAATGATCACACTCGCAACCTGGGTAATACCACATTGGGGAATATATCTCAAGGAGATGATTCAAAAGCGAGAAGACTACATTTGAACAAAGATGACTATAGCTGAAAACTAGAAACAGTCCAAATGCTCACCCGCGGGAGAAAGGCTAACTTGAAACTGGCCATGGTACAATAACACACAAACAGATTATTACATTATCACAGGGAATTCCAGAAAGAGAACCTTGTGGAAATGTGGCAAGAACCCTATCAAATAAGGAGAAGCTGAAGACAACTGAAGCCCAGGAGACCCTTGCACAGCACCACAGCTAGCAGACGATCCGTATGTAGGTGCCCAGGAAACAATGGGTTTGCAACGTGCAGGTGATTTTTACTTGAAACCTTTTTTAAAAATAGGACTGACATTATTTAATGAAATCCATGTACCAGAGAAATGGGAAGGGCGATCAGGGCCAGACCCAATGACTATGGCCCCTCCATCTTAACACAACAATGGGGCAGTGTCTCTTGCTTTTTAGAAACAGCTTCATCGAAATGCAATTCCTGTACCACAAAATTCTTCCAGGCAGAGGGTCAACTTAGAGCATGACAGAGTGATGTCCGCGTAAAAAAATCCAACCCTGTAAGAATTTTTATAAGTTCATTTGTGCCAAACTGACAACAATTGCTGGGAAGCAAAACCTCAATGGATTGAGAAAATGCTCTGGAAAATGGCAGCGTTGCACCTTATTGTACACATTACAGTCAAAAGAGGAGGCTTAAGGGAGTTACATGAAATCCACTGGTGGTAGACTAGGGAGGCAGGAGGAAGCAAAGAGGGGGACCTCTGGCCCTGGAGGGACACATTCTTGTGTTACACAGGCGGGTACCGGATAGTTAACAGGCAACAGTTAACATGAGACAATCACAATGGGGGGATGGGCAGTCTTCCCTGGTGCAGTGCCTGGGCTTCGAAGGGCCTGGAAAAAAGGAAATGTGACATTTCAGAGGTATATCATTGCAGATTCAAAAAGATAACAGACAGGCCCAGTTAAGGTAAAGACTGACCTTTTGGGTGGAAAAATACTGACCTAGAATGTGACTACCTGCCATGACATGCTTTTAGTTAGAAAGTTTCTTTTTATTTTTTTAAAGATTATTTATTTATTTTTAGAGTGGGAGAAAGAGAGGAAGAGAAACACCAATGTGTGGTTGCCTCTCATACACCCCTTACTGGGGACCTGGCCCACAACTCAGGCATGTGCTCTAACTGGGAATCAAACTGGTGATTCTCAGTTCGCAGCCCAGCACTCAATCCACTGAGCCACACCAGCCAGGGCTAGAAACAGTCTAATTTCAGACCACCCTATGTGGTTACTTGAGGTCTCTGAGTTTGTAAGGCCACCATGCAGGCTCCCTGAGCTTGTCAGGTTTAGTGTGTGGCCCTTTTTCATCCACAGTGAAGAGTTCTACTGATAGACACCCCCTGTGAAAGCCATGAAAATTATTTTAAAACAACCATTTCAAGCCTCTAGAAATAGTCCTTAAGGTAAACAGTAAATTTTTAAAATCTACTAAAAAAAAAAGTACCTTACTGGTGTGGCTCAGTTTGTTGGGCATGATCCCACAAAGCAAAGGTTGCCAGTTCTAGTCCTGGTCAGGGCATGTGCCTGGGTTGCAGGTTTGGTCCCTGGTCCGGGCACTTATGAGAGTCAACTGATGCATCTCACAACGGTGTTTCTCTCCTTCTCTTTCTCCCTTCCTTTCCCTCTCTCTAAACATAATAAATAAAATCTTGTTTTAAAAGTCTACAAGACATTCTGTGAGAATCTGGGTATTTGAATGAAAATCACTCCTTCTTTTGCCACGCCCCACCCCCAGCTCAGTGAGGTAGAGATTCCTCTCTAGCCTGCAGCAGCCAAGAGCACAGCTTTCCCTCCCCATGCCCCCTAGCTTCCAGGAAAAGGCTTTCTTCCAAAAGGAAGAAAGGAGCAGGACATCAGCATTTCTTGTTCTGCCCCCAACTACCTGTTGCCTACCTCACAACACAGGTGAGAAGCTGGGGCTGATGGAATGGAGGCAGCACACTGAGCATTCTAAGGCCCTGATCACCCCCTTGCCTCAGCCTGAGAGAGTTAGTAATTCCACAACAGGATAAGCAAGCCAAGAGGTCCTGGGGCTGCCACTCTGCCCCAATGCCAAGACCTCATACTCGGGGGGTGGGGGGGGGCGTTGTCCCTCAAAGAAAATCTTGCCATTGTTCCACTCTTTCACAGTTCCAGAGTCTGGCTTAGAAATTGTTCATGGAAGGAAAAGCAGCCAGGGATTGGGGGGAGGTGGGGGGAACGTAGCTCCTAATCTTTTCCCAAAGTAACCGACTTTATTTACAACAAAGTCTGGAGAAGTGGAAGCCCAGGAGTGTTCACTAGAACCGCAGGCACTGTGGTGGGAAGAATCTAGATACAGAATAAATTGTAGGCCAGTTAGCATGCAGGCAAAGGCCAGGAGTAAGACAGCTGGGAGGAGTCCAGACCTTCTGGAGTCAGCACAACTATCAAACACTGACCTCAGAAACTATTCTTTCAAAGGAGGCAGCATTTCACTGAATTATTTGTAGAGCAATTTTTGCCCCAAGGCATTGTTGAAAGTAATAGAGCAATCAGCTGTCAATTGGAGGAGTCGAACAGCTGGGCACCTTCAGAAAAAGAGGGAGTCCTGCCAAAATCACTGGCGTCCCAGGATACCTGGACTTATCCAAAGCCGCACTTCCTTCAGGAGCAACATCAGCAGAGGGAGGGGAGGTGGGTGGAAAGTAAACTTCACTAAAATAATCCAGCCAGTCACTAAAAGAATAAGCAAGCAAATAACAATAAGTCCTGGAGAGCTGAGGAGACCAGTATGCAGAGTTGCTGTATTAGAGTCTCCAGAGACAATGAACCAATAAGACATAGGTAGGTAGGCAGGTAAATAGACTGATTGATAGATTAGATTAGATTAGATAGATAGGCAGGTTTATTATAAGAAATCAGTTCACAGAATTAAGAAGATGGACAAGGAGAAGGGAGGAAGGGAGGGAGGGAGGGAGGAAGGAATTAGCTCACACAACCACAAAGATAGGCAATTCCAAGATCTGAAGGATGAGTCAGCAAGCTGGAGACCCAGGAGAGTTGAGGGTTTACTTCCCATTCAAGCCCAAAGGCCTGAAAACCAAGAGAGCTTTTGGTGTAATTCTCATCCAAAGGCTGGTAGGTTAGAGATCCAGGAAGAGTTCATGTTTTTTAGTTCGAGTATGAAGGCAAAAAAAAAAAAAGCCAATATCCCAGTTTAAAGGGTGTCGGGTTGGAAGAAATCTATCTTACCTCAGGGAGAGGTAGCCTTTCTGTCCTACTCAGGCCTTCAACTTATTGGATGAGGCAGAAGTATATCAGGGAGAGTAATCTGCCTTAGTCTACCAATACAAATATTAATCTCAACAAAGCACCCTCACAGAAACACCCTCAATAATGTTTGACCAAATATCCGGACACTCAGTCAAGTTGACACATAAAAATAACCTAACGTAAAGGGAAGGAAAATGGGACAACTTTAATAGCATAATCAATGAAACATATGTTGAAAAAATAACCTAACCTAATTGTAAGTTACCTAAAATAGCCAGTTTCCAACAAAAAAAATTACAGGGCATGCAAAGAAACACAAACGTATAATCCATATGATGGTACAAAGTAGGCAACAGAAAGTGTGAAAGCAATCAGATGTTAAGATACATCCAGACAAGAACATGTTCACAGAACCAAAGAAAACAATGACTAAAGAGCAGAGGAAGGTAAGACAACAGTGACCCATCAAATAGAAAATATTGCTAAAGAGATAAAAGTTATTTTAAATGAACTGTTACAGAACAATAGTGGGGGGCCAAAGGGCAATATACTATTACTGAAAAGAACCCCCCAGGTTCGTTATGTCTGCTGCTAGAGGAAAGACATCTCTCAATGCCAGAGATTTGTTTAAAGGAAAGGAAATGTTTATTTAGTGCTGTACAAACTTAAAATACTGACCTAATGTCTTCATCAAAATCCCAAAGTCCCTTAAAACACCCACAAACACACACAGTCCTTCCCTCCCCCTTTGTCCAGTCTGGGGTACTGTATCTCAGGAAAAGAAATAGAAGTCCGTGGCTCAGGCAGCCCCCAGTTCTTCCCAGTAATCCATCTCAGCTGGTAGGCCTCCCTCGGTTCCCAGCACCATCAGCTGTGTCACCGGGACCTCTGCTAAAGCTGGGTGGTGGTTCCCCCTTCTAAAGCTGTGGGGGTCCCCCCTCTGGCAAAGCCATGTGGTTCTCCTTTCTATTGCCACAGCCGCATGGTTCTCTGAAGTGCCACAGCCAAGTGGTCCTCTCTCAATGGCTGCTGCATCTGGGTTTTAAATCCCTGCACCAATCTTTTTCTGCAGCCCCATTTCCGACTCTGCCCACAATTGGCTACACTTGCCAGCACTCTCATATCCTTCCAGCTTTACTAGGCTGCCATTGTGAGTCTGGGTAGGTCTTGGCCCCATGTCATGGAGCCAATCATCTCCAAGTTCACACAGGTGCTGTGACTCGGGGGACCGGCCCCCAGTTATGTCTTGGTGGGGAAGTTACTTCCATTTTCCTGGCTCAGAGCATGGCCACAGCTATTTAACATATCTATGTAACCAGTTAAAGGTTATAGATATGTTAAATGATCATGCCAGAGGGTAGCTGCAAGGCTGTTGCTATGCAAAACAGCTCTCAATGGCCCTGCTCCATTTTGTCCCCTCCCCCAACCCACACCTGGGGGTGGTGCAGGAGGACATCCTAATATTTCCTGGACACCCTGAGTTCTGGACCCCATTCCAAATCCCTATTTGGGGCCCTCCTCTTGGCTGCACCCTGTTACAATCCCTCCTTTCAGATTTATACCCACTTTATAATCTTATAAAGGACAATGGATGAAGGTCTCATCTTCTTGTAACTACTTCCTGCTGGACACGGACGTTGTCCTACCTACCCTTGGGTCAGGGGTGCCCTGAAAGGGAGGGGGTGTGCAGCACGGAGGGAGTCCTTCCTGTAAGGGGAAGGACCTTACAGAATCCTGGTCAGTTGGCTGTCACCAGGAAGTTGCAGGCTTGGTGTCCAAAGGCTGGCATTACTGGACCATTGGCATCCTGGTCATATTCTGGAGGTGACAGATTTGGAAAGAATTGGAAGCCACAATTAAATCATAACCACTAAATGACAAAGGCAGGGACTTAATGGCTTATCTGGAGGAAGGTATACAAGGCATGCTACATCTATCCAAAACTTCTGTGGCCCACCATACTTCACTTGGGCTGAGGGGAATATATTAGGATTTCCCTCCTTTCAGATATCTGGGCCCTTTCTGTCCAAGCCATCAAGACAGAAAAGGGAAAATCAGTTCTAAAGAGAAGCCCACAGATCGCCCAATCCCTTCACCAACCCAACCACTTACTTCAGCCAAACCATTGAGTCTCAGGGGATAACGATGAAAATGGGCTCCTTAAGTGAGGCCTATATTGCAACCAACCAGTCAGGTAATGAAGTCATAGCCATACGTCCTGTGAAAACAGAAGAACACACAGGTTAATTCACACAACAATCCCAAAAACAGTCTCTGTGCCTATGAGACTGTCTTTTGGGAAGACATTCAGTTGCAAGGCCCTTTCTGCAATGACATTTAGCAATGGCAATTTGACAGGTCCTCCGTACCTGTAGACTACATCTTTGGTGATATTACAAACCCAGTTTCATCTTTCAAATGAAAACAAACTTTTAAGACAGTTAGCTGCACCATTCTGATATCCAATACTGAGTATTGTGATTTTCCTTGAACCACAAATTTTCTCCTTAAGATCACCCTCACCATTATTAAAGGGACTACTTTGAGTTCCGCTTTTAATTTTGACTGTTCATTTGCATAAACACCAAGAGCAGCCTGGATCACTTACAATCTTTAAGTCCGCTTTGCTGGAACTCACACAGGGAACCTTTAGATTGACTTCTCGGTCCGCCCCTCAGGGCACAGAAGCAGAGCTACACACCTGCCATCTGGCTTCACCTGTACCAGTTGTTTCACTCAAATCCTTGAGGCTTCCATTGTGCCTACAGGTTCCTTTTTGGACATCTTTCAGGGAAGCAACCTTTGTTCCTTCTCTGGAAAGACTGCCATGAACCGCACAACCAATCAAAGTACCAGGCTTTTCTCGTGGGCTTTTGCTAGCTTCACAAGTCAATCCCAGTTCCTCAGGGCTTTCTGGTAACGACCAGAACCCATACATGCCTCCTTCAGGTGTGACATTCCAGTCAAAGTCTTGGTTAACAAAACCACTGTTAATGACTGGTCTTACTGGATTTATGCAAAGAAACTTTATGCCATCATTCACTCCTTCAGAATGCCAAATTCTGGAGGGATCAGGTAGGGAGAAAAATACAAAGTGTGAAGGAAAATCCTTTTCCTTCTGATATCCACCAGGCTTCTCAAAACTTTCCTACAGAGTATGAAGTTTCAACCTTCCCTGGAATTCTCACTTTCTTCTTCAGAGCAGATACAGAGCAAAATCTAAAACACAGAGTTCCAGAACAATACACAGATATAGGCATTCTCTTGCACCAATGCGTCCATTGGTGCCTCGCAGAGACATGCTCTTTTCCCATCCAGTCTCATGGCAGAGACATGCTGCTTTGCCTCAGGCTGAAGCACCCATCAGCCCCAAATGACCCTTCCTGGGCCCCGAGTGGCAAAGGCATGCTCCCCAACCGGTTACAGTGACCTTTCCTTGGTCTTATGGCCACCTTTCCCAGGTCTTACAATACAGAAGGTTTCTGATCAGAAACAAAACCAATATTAGAAATTTGCTCTTTTTCCACGAAACTAGAAAATAAGCAGTTGAGGTTTTCTTTACTCCAGGTTTAAAACTTTCACATCCTTTATACATATTTCTACTCATCCAGATTTAACCATCAGTATCTTTTAATCCTGGTTCCTTTCCCACAATGGGAAGGACTGTACTTAAACTGAGTACTTAAACTCAGTATGTGGCAGCTAAAAGTCCCTAGCACTACAGGTACCTTCCACTAAAAGTCCCTAGATTCGCAGGGACATCCTGCAGCTTTCTGAAGCTTACACCTTGCAAACACTCTATATATCAGATGGTCACCCTTGGACCTCAGTTAATGACCTTCAGAACCAGAGCCATTCCTATCAGAACCAGTTACACAGAGAACCTGACTGATGCAGTGCCCACACAGCAGCAGCACACAGCCCATAATCTGAAAAGAACACTTAGCCCACCACCTTATCCACTTCCAAGATGGCAGTGCCCATGCACACTGGGTCATCCAAGATGGTGGCACCCATGCATGCCAGGTTGTCCAAGATGGTGATGCCCATGCACGCTCAGCCCTCCACGGTGGGGCACTCACATGGTTCATCATCCATTTCACCCAAAATGGCAGCACACTCACATGGCTTGCTGTCCGACTCCCAACATACATGCAGGCTCGGCTCACAGAGCCTAGGGGTTTGCTTCCTCCCCAAACCTGAGCACAGGTTTCCTTAGTGCCACCTGGGCTCACTGAAACTGTTAGTGAGCAGACAGGGGCAACCTGGGAGCAGCATACTAAACAAACCATTATCCACAACTCCATTATATAAAGGAGGTGCCCAGCCCACCACCCAGCCTCTGAGCAGAAGCTGGCTGCACCTCCCACATATGTAGGTAGATCTTGGGAAATCTGCCAGGGACATCTTTGCCAAGGCTATGGATTTAGTTTAATAAAACTCGATTTGAAAACAAAATCTGAGACTAGACTGAAATTTACAGGCTCAGATCCAGCCAACACTGAGAGCCCCAAAGTGATGGGCAGTCTGGAAATCAAGTCTGGATGGACTGGATAGGTCTGACGCTTACGGGATGCTTACGGGGAAATGGAACGCCAACAACACACGGGGCACAGAGGTCACTGCGCAAGATCCGCTTGCAGGTGGACTGCAGCTGACCTTATATTCATCCTTCTCACCAAACACTGCGGGTGGAAATGCTAAAATTAAGACAGGGTACCAGCAGAAGCTCATCAACCTGGGCTGCCAGGTGGGTTTTTGACCTTGCCAGGTCTTCCATCTGGAGCGCTATGGTGCTGGGTTACGAGGGCTAGCTGGCTGGCTGGCTAGCAGATGAATCCTGAGACTGCAAAGTCTCAACTGACACAGAACAACTTTGAGGTTGGGTACAGGACTGATGAGTTCCAGCTTCACACTATGTAAGTGACGGAACAGAGTTTGGTGGCTCCATTTATCAGAAGGTAAACAAGAATTTGGAGACCATCGCTCATCTCACCTGGACAGCAGAAATAGTAACACTAGCTTGGGGATAGCAGCCAAGTATCAGATGGCCCCTGATGCCTGCTTCGGGGCTGCAGTGAAGGACTCAGGCTCTACAGGTTTAGGACATGCAGGCACTAAAGCCAGGTGTCAACTGACACTGTCTGCTCTGCTGGCTGGCAAGAATTTCAACACTGGTGGCCACGAGCTTGGTCTAGTACTGGAATTTCAAGCATAAAAAAAGACTATACAATCGTTAATTTTTTTTTTTAATTTTAGAGAGAGGTGTAAAAAGGTTGAGAGAATGAGAGAAACATCAATGTGAGAGAGAAACATGTATTGGGTGCCTCTCCTGTAGCACCCCAACCAGGAGGAATCTGCAACCTTTGGCTTTGAGGGATGACACCCAACCAACTAAGCCACACCAGCCAGGGCACAACTGTTTGATTTAAACTATTTTTCAGCATACCTACCTTCAGAATTTAGTGTGACTTTTTGTTGGGAACTGCCCTGCCTGGTTTCAGAATCTATAAGCCCCCCGAAGGCTAAGACTGAGGGAGCAACCTTTGGACCGTAAGCCACTAAGGAGACAAAACTTATCTCCCTGGCAGGAGCACCGCTTCTGCTCCTTTTACTTCATCCATAACTGGCCACCAATGCTTGGTCGGTTAGCCAATGACAAGTAAGATTCCCCAAGTGGGGAACAACCTAAGACAGGCATAATCATGTGGGAGGCCCCCAAGGAAGGACTTGGGGGGGCTACAGCAAAAGAGGGTGATGGACCTTCGCCCCTTGACCTTGACATAGCCTGAGTCCTCATTCTGTCCACGAGAAGTCTCCTAATCTTGGCTGCCTTACTTCCACTGCCTGACTTAAGCCTAAAACAATGACAGGGTGGTGCAGCCCTATGCTGGAAAGTGGGGGTTCCCCGGGCAGTCAGGCCTAAGAAAGAATATGTAAAATCCTGTGAAACCTGCTTTGTTTAGAATGCTCTCAATTAAATGATAAAGGTCCAAGCAAGAAGTAAGTTTGTTCCTCAAAGTTTTACAGCTCTTTAGCTATCTGACCCTACTCAAAATAGGCCCTCAGAGTTCTTTGTTATCTATTATTTGATCCTTATTGCCTGACAATGATTAATGAGCTTTATCTGTATTCCTGTGCAAACGAACCCAATAAAAGCCCATTGAGGAACAGGCCCCTGGTCCTTCTCCTTTGAGAGATCGGCCACCTTTCCTCCCCAAGCAGACCATGTCTGGTAGACTTATTCTCATCTGTGGCAGACGGGGGGCTCTTCAGGCAAAGCTCCACCACACCTTTTAATGTTGTAGGTCTGGGATGCAAGTATTGCTAAATATCATGTTAGACCTCCAGGTTTGAAGATGATTCAGCTTTAAGGTGTTACGCTTTCAGAGGTACAGAAGAAACCCGATTCCAGCTGTAGACTTGGGAGGACTTGGCAGCCCCTCTAGAGATGTCAGGTTTCTTTTTCATCTAGAAGTGGCTGCAAGTGGATGCTGACAGTTTGTAAGCACTTTGTAAATTTGTATTGCTTCAGTGAATGAACTTGTGACTTCCAGAGAATTGACCTTGATTTCCTGCCCTAAGTGAGAAAGATTCTCTGTTTGATGGTGTGTACAAACTCATCCGAAGGGACTTTCTTAGACTGATCTTCATGACCTGTTTCCACCCTGGTCCGTCACCTCTTTTACATCAAAAGTAGTCTGCAGGGTGTGGTAGTTGTTTCTTTTGTGCCATTTTGGGGCGGAGAAGGTGGATGTGATGAAGCCAATTATTCAGGACTTACTCCCTCTCCCAAGGTGGTTTTTTGCCCGTGCACCAGAGTATGAAATCGTAGAGCCCCAGCTGTGAGCTGGGAAAAGTCTCTGTGACTGTAATCACGTGGTGACAACACTTGGAACCTAGATTATACTCCTGTTGGATCCTCGCCACTTGGTTTATTTTTTAGTAGTGTAATGGGTACATTGTAGAGTCTTCCATTGTGTGGGATTAGATCACCCCTTTTTTTTTTTCTTAAATTTATTTTATTTTTAGAGAGAAGGAAAGGGAAGGAGAGAGAGAGAGAGATACATCGATTGGTTGCCTCTCTCACACCCCCAACCAGGGACCCAGACTGCAACCTAGGCATGTGTCCTGACTGGGAATCAAACCGGCGACCTTTCAGTTTGCAGACCATAGCTCAACACACTGAGCCACACCAGCCAGGGCTAGATCATCCCTTTCAAATGCTGTCATTAACATCACTTAAAATAAAATGAATAAAATCTTTAAATTTTCATTAAAAAAGAAGAAGAAGAACCAACAGGAAATTCAGGAGTTGAAAAATACACTAACTGACCAATTAAAACCACAATGTGATATCACCTCGCACCTGTCACAATGGCCATCATCAATAAATCAACAAATGACATGTGTTGGCGAGGATGTGGAGAAAAGGGAACCCTCATGCACTGGTGGTAGAAATTCAGACTGATGCAGCTGCTATGGAAAACATTTTGGAGGGTCCTCAAAAATTTAAAAATGGAACTTCCTTGTGACCCAGCAATTCCACTTCTGGATACATATCCTAAGAAACCCAAAATATTAATTCAAACTAATATATGTACCCCTATGTTCATTGCAGCATTATTTATAATAGCCAAGATAGAAGCAGCCCAAGTGCCCATTGCTGGAAGAGTAGATAAAAAAGTAGTGGTACATTTACAAAAATTGAATATTACTCAGCCATAAAAAAGAATGAAATCTTACCATTTGCAATGGCATGAATTAGCCTAGAGGGAATTATTCTAAGTGAAATGAGTCAGTCAGATTAAGACAAATACCATATGATTTCATTTATATGTGAAATCTAAAGAACAATATAGATGAACAAATAACAGAAACAGACCCCTAGGTACAGAGAACATACTGATGGTGCCCATTGTGGAGAGGGGAAGGAAGGGTAGGTGCAAAGGTGAAAGGACTGAGGAGTACACATTGGTAGTTACAGGTAGTTGTGGGCATGTAAAGTACAGCATAGGACATAGGGTCAATAATATTGTAATAACTATGTCTAGGGCCAGGTGGGCACTGAAAATATTGGGGCAAAACTTTTGTCAAGTATATGATTGTCTAACCACTGTGCACTATACCTGAAACCAATACAAAATATTATTGAATGTAAACTGTAATTGAAAAAATAAATATTTTAAAATAAAATAAATATATTAACTAAAAATTTAAAAATTCACTACAGGGGCACAAAAGCATATATAAAATCTTAAAAGAAAGACTATTAAAACTTGAAGATAGATCAACAAAAGTTTTGCAAATTAAAAGCAGAAAAGGATTGAAGAAAAATAAAGAGAACCTCAGAGGAATGTGTGACACCATTAAGCACACTAACAAGCATAATTAGAGTACCAGAAGGGGAGAAGAGTGTGAGAAAGAAAAGAAACAAGTATTTAAAAAAGTTATGCCTGAAAACTTCCCAAATTTATTGAAAAATAATAACCTAAACATCTAGGAAGTGCAACAAATTCCCAGCAGGATAAATTAAAAGACGTCCACAGACACTTCATAGTAAAAGTGCTTAAAGTAAAAAAAATAAGACTTCTGGTCAAGATGGTGGCATAGGCAGACATGACTCGCCTCTTCACACTACCACATTAAAATTACAACAAAAATATAGAACAATCGTTACTCAGGAACATCAGAAATCGAGCTGATGGAAGTCTGGCAACTACAGGATTAAAGAAACCACATACAACCAGACTGGTAGGTGTGATGCAGACATAGAATGGGCTGGTCTCACATCCACATGGATAAAAGTTTGGGAGGGATGTGGGGGGAGGGAGTCCCAGCAGCAAACCGGGCCCCCCTGCCCAGGATTCCAGTGCCAGGAAGAGAAGTCCCCACAACTTCTGGCTACAAAAGCCAGCAGGGATTCAGTCAGTGGAAGAAACTGTTGGACCCCCAAACAGTTCCCCTTAAACAACCCACACATGGACTCACCTACTCAGGCTCACTCCCTCTGAGCTCCGGCACCAGGATAGCAGCTTGGAAGGTCCCAGTGGTATAGAGGGAGAAACTAAAGTGTCTGGATCAGGGTGAGCAGAGGCCACTGCCTCTTTCTGAAACCCTCCCCTCACAGAGCTACTAAGCTGGTGCCATATCTGAGATTCCAGCAACCTGGCTAACACTGCTTGACACTCCTTGGAGATCCCCAGAGGCTCTGTTCTACCCAATTTAGGGGGCCACCTAGCAGCTTTCCCATATGAATGGCTGGTCTTGGCTCCTAAATCCTATTAAACAAAAAACAGCTGGATTCAATGAGCCCCAGGCCTGGCACTAGCAGCAGCCAGATTAGATCACAACTTGGTTTTCCCTGGGAATCTCCAAGCCCAGCACAAATAGCAGCCATCTCAGATTGCTTTACAACTCAGGCAGGATGCCCCAGGCAAAACACAGATGGGGGCTGACCTTGGCCGCACCACCTGGGAAAACCCAGGGATGGCACACCCAGTGGACAACTACAGACCATGTCAGAACACCACCACCTGCTCCTGCACAGCTGATCCTCCATGGAGGGTGAATATTGGTGGTCAGTGGTCACAGCCAGTCCTTACAGCTGACTGGCCTGGGTAAATCCCTCCCATTGATCTGTCAACAACAACCAAGGCTCAACTACAAGAGGAGGGAGCACTCATCCCACACAAAAGGCATACTTCAAGTACCCAGCTTGGGTGATAGGGGAGGCTGTGGCACTGGACCCTACAGGACACCTACTACAATAGGCCACACTACCAAGACATGGAGTCAAAGAAGCTCTACCTAATACATAGAAACAAACAAAGGGAGGCTGCCAAAATGCGGAGACAAAGAAACACGGCCCAAATAAAAGAACAGATCAAAACTCCAGAAAAAGAGCTAAAACAAAATGGAGATAAGCAATCTATCCACATGCAGAATTCAAAACACTGGTTATAAAGATGCTCAAGGAACTTAGTGAGGACTTCAGCAGCATAAAAGAGACCCAGTCAGAAACAAAGGATACACTAATTGAAATAAAGAACAATTTACAGGGAAACAGTAGAGTGGATGAAACTGAAAATCAGATCAATGATTCGGAACATAAGGAAGCAAAAAACAACCACACAGAACAAGAAGAAGAAAAAAGAATTTCCCCAAAATGAGGTCAGTATAAGCAGCCTCTGGAACAACTTCAAGAGGTCCAACATTGGCATCATAGGGGTGCCAGAAGGAGAACAGAAAGAGCAATAAATTGGAAATCTATCTGAAAAAATAGTGAAAGAAAAGTTCTCTAATTTGGTGAAGGAAATAGACATAGAAGTCCAGGAAGCACAGAGTCCTAGTTATGATGGATGCAAAGAGGCCCACTCCAAGACATATCATAATTAAAATGCCAAAGTTTAAAGATGAAGAGAGAATCTTAAAAGCAGCATAAGAAAAGAGGATACTTACCAGGTAGTTGCCAGATAGAAGGGGGGAGGGGGAGAATGGGTGAGGAGGTGAGGGGATTAAGAAGTACAAATAGGTAGTTACAGAATAGCCATGAAGACGTAAAGTACAGTATAGGAAATGAAGTAGCCAGAGAACTTATATACATGACCCATGGACGTGAACAAAGGTGTGGGGATTGCTGGCAGTGTGTGGTGCTGGATGGAGGAGGGAAAAAGGAGAAAATTCAGGACAATTGTGATAGCATAATCAATAAAATATAATTTTTTAAAGATATAAAGTCAAAGACAAGGAGAAGACTTGAAAGCAGCAAGAGAAAATATTGTTTGCATGCAAAAGAACCACAATAAGCCCTGGCTGACATGGCTCAGTGGATTGAGCACCAGCCTGTGAACCAAAGGGTCACTGGTTCAATTCCCAGTCAGGGCACCTGCCTGGGTTGCAGGCCAGGTTCCCAGTACGGTGTGCACAAGGGACAACCACACATTGATGTTTCTCTCCCTTTCTTTCTCCCTCCCTTCCCCTCTCTCTAAAAATAAATAAATAAAATCTTAAAGGAAAGAACCCCAATTAGATTAACAGACAACTTCGTATTAGAAAAATGGAGGCCAGAAGGCACTGAGACAACACATTCAAAGTGCACAAGGAAAAAATCTGTCAACCAAAATCCCTATATCCAGCAAAGCTATCATTTGAAAAAGGTGAAATGGAGACTTTCCCAGGTTAAAAAAAAAAGGCTGAGAGAACTGTTGCTAGCAGGCCCACCTTACAGGAACTATTAAAGAAAGGTGTTCAGCCTGAAAGGAAATAACTCCAGGCCTGGCTGCCTTGGCTCAGTGGATTGAGCGCCAGCCTGCTAACCAAAAGTTCACCAGTTCAGGCGCGAGAGGAAACTGATTGAGGTCTCTCTCCTTCTCTTTCCCTCTCCCTTTCCTTCTCTCTAAAAATAAATAAATAAAATCTGTTTGAAAGAAAAGCAAGTGAGTCCAGGTGGTTTTCATCTGATGTCTTTGTTTTTGACTTCACCAAAATTAAAAACTTCTGTGCATTAAAGGGTAGCATGAAGAGAGTAACATACTGGATCTTCATGAGGGTGAGGGAGAAGATTTCACCAAGGATGAGGATGAGCACAAGAATCTACAAAGTGAGAGAGAAAGTGAAGAAGCAGAAGGGCCACAGCTTGGGCTCCATGGGGTCTTGAGCATGGACATGTAAGGATTATGCCAGCGTGGAGCAAAATGGGGATGGACCTGTACCACTGTGCTCTGTGGAAGGCTGGATTCTCTTGGTCACTGGAATCCATGAGGAAGCCACCAAAGAAGACATCCATGACAAATTTGCAGAGTACGGGAAAATAAAAAACATCCACCTCAATCCGGACAGGCCTACAGGATACCTGAAAGGGTGTACTCTAGTTGAGTAAGAACCATACAAGGAGGCCTAGGCTGCTATGGAGGAAGGATGCAAAAGCCAAGATTTAATGGGACAGCCAACCAAGATGCACTGTGTTTTGTGCAGGGTCCACCCAAGGGCAAGAAGAGAGGTGCCCAAAAATGCAGCAGGAGTCCAGGCTGGAATTGTTGCTGACAGGTCCTCTGTAGTCCAGGTGGTTTGGGCAGAGATTCCATTGGACCAAGCAGCCTTGGAGAAATATGGCTGGAGTGGAACTCACTGTTTGTGTTTAGTCTCTTACCCTAGTGCTTAGTGGTATTTTTCTGAGTTGTGAATAGATGTCCCATTTTTGTTCTCTATTTTTGAAAAAAATAAAATAGAGACAAGCAAGAATCCACAGGATCAGAACAACATGCCAATACTCTAATGCCTGCCAGAAAAGTAATTCTAATCCTTTTGGGAGTAAGATAATATAAACCAAAACATCTAACTTTTTTCCCCACAATGTCCAACATCTAATCAAAACTTAAGAGTCATGCCCTGGCCAGGTGGCTCAGTTGGCTGAAGCATCATCCCATGCACCAAAAATGTGGGGGTTCAATTTCCAGTCAGGGCACACACCTAGATTGCAGGTTCGATCCCCAGTTGGGGGGTGAATGGGAGGCAACCGATCTGTGTTTCTCTCTCACATCAATGTTTCTCTCTCTCTCTCTCTCTCTCTCTCTCTCTCTCTCTCTCTCTCTCTCTCTCTCTCTCTCTCTTTCTCCCTCTAAAATCAATAAACATATCCTCAGGTGAGAATTAAAAACAATAATAAAATAAAAACAAAACTTCTGAGTCATGCTAAAAATGGGAACAAATGACTGAAAATGAAAAGAACAAAACAAATAATAGAACTATATCAACAAGTGAGTCAGACTGTGGAAGTTATCAGAAAGCGGCTTTAAAATAACTGTTAAAAGATGCTCAAGAAAAGACTTGTTTTAAAGTGAGGAAACTGCATTAGACAACTGGAATCTAAAAGAAAAATGGCAAGTGTAAATTCTAAAACTAAAAATGCTATATCCAAAATTTAAAATACTACAGACAGATTTAACAGGATATTAACTGTAGGACAGAGGATTAGTGAACTAGAAGAAAGGACAGTAGAAAATATCCAGGCAGAAGCACAGGGAAAAATAATATGTAATACACATTGAGTAAGAGACTTACAGCACATGGTGAAAGTTCAAACACATGTGAGTAGTAGGAGCCCTAGAAGAGAAGAGAATTAAACAAAAATAGTATTTGAAGAAATACTGGGGCCCTGGCTGGTGTAGCTCAGTGGATTGAGTGCAGGCTGCAAACCAAAGCATCACAGGTTTGATTCCCAGTCAGGGCACATGCCTGGGTCGCAGGCCACGTCCCCAGTGGGGGCCACATGAGAGGTGACCACACATTGATGTTTCTCTCTCTCCCTTTCTCCCTCCCTTCCCCTCTAAAAATAAGTAAATAAAATCTTTTTTTAAAAAAATAATAAATAAAAATAAAAGAAATACTGGATTTCTTTATTTTCTTCAAAATTCAAATATTCTTCAAGAATTTTCCAAAACTGCAAAGATATCAAACAATAGATTCAAAGAACTCACTGAACTTCAATCAAAATAAATACAAATAAATACTACAAAATATAAGAACATATCACACCAAACTGCTAAAAGCCAAAGATAAACAGAAAATCTTAAAAACAGTCACATAAAAAAGATACATTATGATCGAAGGAGCAAGAATAAGATTAGTGACTAACATTTCAACAAAAACAGGGCAAAACAGAGATGGAATGGAACAGAATGAAAAAACAGCACTTTAAATCGGTGAAAAAAACACATCTATCAACTTAGGACTCTATACTCAGCTAAAATATCCTTCAAAAATGAAATGGAAAATAACAAATGTTGACAAAGATGTGAAGAAATTGAAACCCTCATACATTGCTAGTGGGAATGTAAAATGGTTAGCCACTGTGGAAATCAGGATGGTGGCTCCTCAAAAAGTTAAACATAAAATTTACATATGATGCAATTTCATTTTTAGGTATAGACCCAAAAGAATTAAAAGCAGGAATACAGCTCTGGCTGGTGTGTGGCTCAGTGGACTGAGTACCAGCCTGTGAACCAAAAGGTCACTGGGTAGATCCCCAGTCAGAGCACACGCCTGGGTTGTGCGCCACTTCCCCAGCTGGAAGCGTGCAAGAGGCAACCGATCAACCTATCTCTCACACATGAATGTTTCTCTCCCTCTTCTTCTTCCTCCCTTCTCCTCTCTAAAAAGTGAATAAATAATATCTTTTTTTTAAAAAGCAGGAGTTCAAACAGATATTTGAACACCAATGTTCATAGTAGCATTATTCCCAATGGCCAAAAGGTAGAAGCAGGCCAGGTGTCCACTGATGGATGAATGGATGGGTTAGACAAATGTGGTATGTACATACAAGGGGGGACCCCCAAAAAACAGACTTATCTTCTGGGGGGCTGGCTGCTTGTAGTACAGACTTCCCACGCTAGGTTAGTGTTCTAGAAACCCATCAGTATCAGTGTACCAGCTGGCATTGTTGTGAGAGGCTGCGTTTGTCTTCAGTGAATGTTTTTTGAAGACTCTTTCAATGTGTTTGCCCATCTCATATTGGGTGATTTAGGACAGGACTTGCCCAAAGTGAGTGGACTGTTCAGCACTTTTTGACCAAACCACCCTCCCTAGTCACCCAATTGCCCTGAGCTACTTCTTGTTTCCCCAGATGAAAATGTCCTCAAAGGGAAACATTTTGCTGATGTGGAAGAGGTGAAACAAAAAATGATAGATGCACTAAAAGGCGCTAAAATTGATGAGTTCAAAAGCTGTTTTGAGCAGTGGAAAAAAGTCTCAATAGGTGTAATGCATCAAATGGAGAGTACTGTGAAGGCAACTGACATTTAAATGTGTAAGAATAAATACACAGTTTTTATAAATAAATTCCGGTTTTGCCGGGGGTTCTCCCTCATACAATGGAGTATTATTCAGTCTTAAGAAGGAAGTTCTGACACATGATACAACATGAATGAACTTGAAAACATGTTAAGTGAAATAAGCCAAATACAGAGGGGTAAATATCATATGATCCTACTTATATGAAGTACCTAGAACAGTCAAATTCGTACATACAGAAAGCAGAGTAGTGGATGTGGTTATGGCAGGCTCTGGGGAGTGGGGAATACAGAGTTTGTGATCATGGGGATGCTGGGCAAGCTCTGCAGGTGGAGAGTGGGACGACTGCCCCACAAGATGAATGTGCTGAATGCCGTTCCACCGGACACTTTTAAATGGTTAAAATAATCAAATGTATGGTGTGTATATTTTACCAGAACAAAAAAATAATGAAGGCAAAATAGGACATTTTCTGACAATCAAACGCTGAGCTGATTCATCACGAGCAGACCCGCCCTGCAAAAAAAGACCAAATGAAGGGAGGGAGAAAGAGAGAGAGAAACATCAATGTGCGGTTGCTGAGGGTCATGTCCTGCAACCCAGGCATGTACCCTGACTGGGAATCGAACCTGTGACATTTTGGTTTGCAGCCCGTGCTCAATCCACTGAGCTACGCCAGCCAGGGTGAGACACACTTTAAATATAAGGTTATCAACATTTTAGAAAAAAACACAAAATAAGAGGATGGACATTGAATGCATTTGGAGAAAACAGGAGGCTCAGTTGGTGTTGCAACATGAGTATTTCAAATTTTTACCACTAAATAGTATTTATAAAGATTTTGGACCTCTGGTGACAGATATTCTTTAACAAAACACATTATAATGAATACTTGGGAATGGTTCCTGTTTCTTTTCCTGAATAAATATTTACCTTGATTCATGCTCAAAACAAAAAAGAGGATGGAAATATACATACCACACAAATATGAACAAAAGAGAGATGGCGTAGCTAAATTAGTATCAGACAAAGTAGACCTTAAGGCAAGTATTGCCAGAGACAGGCAGGGCATTTCACACTGATAGGAATGTCTACCTAACTGAAAATATGACTTTCCTATTATATATTTAGAAATGAGATCCATGAAGCAAAAAAGAACAAAACCAGAGACTTCCGGCAAGATGGAGGCATAGGTGGACGCACCATACCTCCACGCACAACCAAGATTAGAACAACAACAATTTAGAGCTAGAATAACACCCAGAACTGATAGGGAATTTATCTGAATGGAAGTCGGACAGCCAAGAAGTTGAAGTAGACCCGTTCACCCAGACTGGTAGGAGGGGTGGAGAGGAGGAGCGGGTGCAGGTCGCAGTGTGCGGAGATCGGGGAGAACTGGGCGCGTAAGTCAACCAAGCACGTAGGCCTTCCGGGTCGCGCAAGATTGCAGCGCAGCGGTAGACCCTGAGTATGCAAACGGTGGCTAGCGGACCCAGTAAGGCAGCATTGTGGACCAGGGCAGGGCGCTCAACCCAGGATACCAAGGGGGTTACCAGGGCCCCAGGAGAGCGGAGCTACCACCATTGTTCTCTCCCGGCCCCGCCCCCACCCCCACATACAATGTCACAATCTAGCAACTGGGGTGCCCAGCCCCAGTGAACACCTAAGGCTCCGCCCCTCACCGTAACAAGAGCGACTAGACCGGAAAAAAAAAAAAAGGAGATTGAGAGAGAGAGGCATGTCTCCAATAGAAGAACAGCTCAATTCCCCAGGACTCATCCTTTTGAGCAACCAAGAAATAGCCAATCTATCAGATGCACAGTTCAAAACACTGGTGATCAGGAAGTTCATGGAATTGGTTGATTTTGGGCACAAATTACATGAAAAAATGCAGGTTACCATAAAAGAGATGAAGGAAGATGCACGGAGAGCCAATAGTGAAGGGAAGGAAACTGGGACTCAAAACAATAGAGTAGACCAGAAGGAAGAAAAAAACAACCAAGCAGGAAAGGAGGAAGAAATAAGAATTCAAAAAAAAAACAAGGAGAAGCTTAGGAACCTCCAGGACATCTTTAAACGTTCCAACATCTGAATTATAGGGGTACCAGAAGGGGAAGAGGAAAAGCAACAGATTGAGCACATATTTGAACAAATAATAAAGGAGAACTTCCCCATTCTGGCAAAGGAAATAGACTTCCAGGAAATCCAGGAAGCTCAGAGAGCCCCAAAGAAGTTGGACCCAAGAAGAAACACACCAAGACACATCATAATTACATTAGCCAAGGTAAAAATGAAGGAGAGAATCCTAGAAGCAGCAAGAGATAAGGAGACAGTCGCCTACAAAGGAGTTCCCATCAGACTGTCAGCTGATTTCTCCAAAGAGACCTTACAGGCAAGAAGGGGCTGGAAAGAAATATTCCAAGTCATGAAAGGCAAGGACCTACATTCCAGATTGCTCTATCCAGCAAAGCTCTCATTTAGAATGGAAGGGCAGATCAAGTGCTTCTCAGATAAGGTCAAGTTAAAGGAGTTCATCATCACCAAGCCCTTATTTTATGAAATGTTAAAGGGACTTATCTAAGAGAAGATAAAGAAAAAACATGTATAGTAAAATGACAGCAAACTCACAATTATTAACAACCACACCTAAAGCAAAACCAAAAGAAACTAAGCAAACAACTAGAACAGGAACAGAACCACAGAAATGGAGATCACATGGAGGGTTAGCAACAGGGGAGTGGGAGGAGGAGAGAGGGGGAAAAGGTACAGAGAATAAGTAGCATAAAACGTAGGTTGAAAATAGATAGGGGGAGAGTAAGAATAGTATGGGAAATGTAGAAGCTAAAGAACTTATAAGTATGACACATGGACATGACTTAAGGGGGGGATATGGGTGGGAGAGGGCGTACAGGGTGGAGGGGAGTGAAGGGAGGAAATGGGACAACTGTAATAGCATAATCAATAAAATATATTAAAAAAATAACAGAACCAAAAACAGAAACAGACAAATCCAAAATCACAGAGATTTGAACACACACACATATGCACACCCATAATTGATAGAACGAGACAGAAGTCAGTAAGGATATAAAAGATCTGAATATATCATCAACCACATTAACATAATTGAATATTTGTACAACACCCAGCAACTGCAAAATACACATTCTTTTCAAATACAAATGGACTATTCACCAAATAGTCCTTATGTTGAACCATAAAACAAATCTCAAGAGATTTCAAAAGACTGAAATCTTAGAGAGTCTGTTCTCTGATCAGAATAGACTAAATTAGAAATTAAAAACAATAAGAAATTTAGAAAAGCCTCGCATATTTAGAAATGAAACAACTCACTTATACAAAGTTCAAAATCAGGCAAAAACTGATCTGTAGTGTTAGAGTTCAGGACAGTGATTTCTTTCCAGTGAGAAGAGGCACAAGTGAGTGCTGTGGGACTGTACAGATGTTCTATATCTTAACCTCAGTGGTAGACACACAGGCGTATTTATACATAACATTGTCTCGAGGTTTGTATTTGTATACTTTACACCTCAATAAAGAAGTGAATTAGAAAAAAGTCATTAAATTTCCTATTACCTAAGAAAATATCTAGTTCACTGAAGATGCTTAATAAATATTTTTTAAATACTTTATTTATTTATTTTTAGGGAGGGAAGGGAGAGAGAGAGAGAGAGAGAGAGAAACATCAATGTGCGGTTGCTGGGTGTTATGGCCTGCAACCCAGGAATGTACCCTGGCTGGGAATCGAACCTGGGACACTTTGGTTCCCAGCTCACGCTCAATCCACTGAGCTACACCAGCCAGGGCTGAAGATGCTTAATAAATATTTAATGAATTTAGAAAAGAGAAAAATAGCCCTAGCCAGTGTGGCTCAGTTGGTTGGACGTCATCCTGCAAAGTGAACAGTCACGAGGTGGATACCTGTTCAGGGCACACGCCTGGGTTTTGGGTTTGGTCCCCAGTCAGGGCACGGGCAAAGGCAACGGATCAATGCTTCTCTCACACATCCGTGCTTCTCTCCCTCTCTTTCCCCTTCATATCCGCTCCCTTTCCCTCTCTCTAAAAATGAATAAATATTTTTTAAAAAGATGAAAGATGAAGAATGGGATGGAAAGGTCTAACACACATCTAATGCCATTCACGCCCACCAGACTGGCAAAAAAATAAAGAAGTCTGGCAGTGCCAAGTGCTGGAGAAAGTGAAAATCAATGGAAACTTTTATACTTTGCTGATGAGAGTACAAATTGGTACAACAAACCACTTTGGAAAATAATTTGGCATCTAATTTGGCAAGCTAAATTTTACAATATAGCTTGTAAAGTGTAACATTCACATACCCTGCTACCTGGCAATTCAACTCCTATGTGTATACCCCACAGCAGCGGTCACCTGCGTTCCCCCCTCCCAAAGCCCCTGTCTTCCACAAAACCGGTCCCTGGTGCCAAAAAGGCTGGGGACCACTACCCCAGAGAAATGTCTGCACACATACGCTAAAAGATAAGTATAAGAATGTTAATAGTAGCCCTGATTTTAATCGAAAAAAAACTGGAAACATCCAAATGTCCATCAATAGTGGAACATATTAACAAATTACGATGTATTCACACAATAGAATACTATCCTACAGTGAGAATGAGTAAACTACAGTGACTTGCAACAACATAGATATTAGAAACTCAGTGTTGAGGGAAAAAGGAAATCACAAAAAAATACAAATAGTATGATATCATGTTTATGAAGCTCAAATGCAAACAAAATTACACAATATGTTATTTAAGTATATATAATTGTTCTAATTTATTTATTTGTTTTTTAGAGAGGGGAGAAGGGAGGGAGAAAGAAAGGGAAAGAAACATCAATGTGAGAAACACCAACCAGCTGCCTCTCACATGCGCCGTAACCAGACTGAACCCTCAACCCAGGCATGTGCCCTGACCCAGAGTCTTTGCTTTGTGGAATGATGCCCAACCAAGCCACACTTGGCAGGGCAAGTATATACAATTTTTTTTATCCTCACCCAAGGACATTTTACTCCATTGTTTGTAGAGAGAAAGGAAGGGAGGAAAGAGAGGAGAGAGAGAAACATCAATGCAAGACAGGAGCATCGATCAGCTGCCTCCCGCCTTTATATGCCTGGACCAAGTATCGCACATGTCCCGACCAGGGGCCACAGGCACCCACGCCTGGACAGGGAGCAAACCCACAACCCAGGCGTGTGCCCTGACTGGGAATCAGACTTGCGACCTTTCAGTTGTGGGATGACGCTCCAACCACACCGACCAGAGCAAGGATTGGGTTGGCCAAAGAGTCCATGTGTTTTTTTCCATAAAATTAAAAACAACTTTTCTTTTTCACCAATAACTTTATTGATTTGGATATTTTGAGTATGTTGGCTCTCTCCCATGTGGTATGATGTTGATCGTTCTCAATTGGTGTCTTGATTTGATCGCTATCAACTTCAATTGTTCTCCCCGACTGTGGAGCTTCATCCGGTGAGAAATCTCCAGCACAAAAGTTCGCAAACCACTTCTGACAAGTTCGTTCCATGAGTCACAGCACCTTCTTCATACACTGCACAAATACTTTCATGTGTTTCAACTGCGCTTTTACCTTTCTGGAAATAATAAAGCATAATATGCCAAAAATGTTGCATAATTTCTTCTATCTTCAATATTAAAATAGCTACACAAAAATTCACCAATTTTGGTAAGTTTTTTAAAAATGCACACTGAGATGACAGCTGTCACAATTCAATCTAACAAACCCATTCTGAATGAAGTTAAAGACAACTAAGTGTTATCAGAGCCATGTTACAGAAAAAAACAAATGAACTTTTTGGCCAATCCTATATATGTAGGTGTGTGTGTGTGGGTGTGTACAGTTTTTAAAGCAAGTAAATTATAAGCACAAAATTCAGAATAATGAAGAAGGGGTAAAATGACAGGTAATGTTCTAGGTCAAACTGGGTGATGAGTTCATGGATATTCATTATTACTTTTATTCATTTATATGTAATTTTTATACATATTGAATATAATTTAAAATATTTTAAATAAAAAAGGCAGTAGAAATCAGGAGACTTTCATCTACTAGGTTTGTTAGGGGTCCCCCAGGTCCCCCCCAGTTTGGTGATTCACTAGGACTCACAGGACACGGCATGTAGTTGCAGTCATGGCTGTGATATTCGACAGCCGAAGGATACAAAACAAAATCATTAAAGGGAAAGGGCACAGGAGCCAAAGGCCCTAGGGGAAAAGGCAAAGCTTTCAAGAATCCCTCCTCAGAGGCATCACATGGGACACTTAGTCCCTCCAGCATGCAAACATGCCAGCACTTACAAAGTGTCATCCCTCAGGGAAGCTCACCTGAGAGTGTCTGTATCAGGGTCCAGTCACGTAGGCGCTCAGCCTGGCACTCCCTGAAGTCCCAGACTCCCACAAGGAAAACAGGTGTTTAGTGTAAACCATACAGTTTCCAGTGAGCCACTCTTGTATGTCAGGGAATTTAGAGACCCTCTGAAAACCCAAATTCCCAGAGACCAGCAAAAGGCCAACCCTGAAAACAGACCTTCCAAAAAATAGCAGTCTTGTGCCTGCTGTATCCACTCTTTTCAGCAAGAGTAGGTAATACTATGGCTGAGACTTGGGGTGAAACTTGAAGAAGTATGTCAAATGGAAAAGACAAGATGGTGGAAGGGTGTTAAACGCAGTGGGAACCGCATGTGCAAAGGCAAAGAGGTGTGAAAGGATGACCCATCAGGGGACAAGCCACAGTGCTGAAGTTCAGTCAATATGGCTGCAGCACAGATGCTTGGGAGAGTATCAGAAGACAGTGAAGGGGGAAGGCGTCTGACGAGAAAGTAGGACATTTTAACTTTCCCCTGCAAGTAATGCGGAGCAATGGAAGTACTCTAGGTGAGGGGGTCTAGTACAGGCCCTGGCTGGGATAGACTGAATGTTCATGACCTCCCCAAATTTGTATGTTGAAACCCTAACCTCCACTGTGGTGGTGCTAGGAGGTGGGGCACTGAGGAGATGATTAGGCTATCAGGAATCAGTGCCCTTATAAAAGGGTCCCCAGAGAGCTCCCTCAACACCTTCTGCCATGTGAGCACAGAGGAAGAAGAGGCAAGAAAGAAGGCTCTCACCAGATACCCAATATGTGAGCACCTTGATCTGGGATTTCTCAGCCTTCAGAACTGAGGAAAAGAAATGTGTGTTGTTTAAGTCACTCAGTGTATGGGGCTTTGCTGTAGCAGACTGAATGAACTAAGACACCGGCACATAATACAGTGGGCTCTAAATGAAGCCTATCAATTAGATGTGTCTCAAACTACTATGCCAGTTTAACAGCTATTCCAATTTCTAGGCAATCCTTCCACAGAGATGATAGTTTCATTAGATTGTCTTAGGCCATTCTGGATTTCCTTGGGGGTACTTTAAACTCCACAAAGTCACTCTGATCCATCACCAAATTCACATGCTATTAACTGAAACTGGTTCTAGGAATTATGCAGAAACGTGGGATTTCACTGATACGGTCTCCATCACAGTCCTAGATGGCCACCAGGGCGATGGGAAGAGGCAGCCTTCCTGGTTTACTCTAATTTGCCATACAGATATGCTTATTTTCTAAGTGGGCTATGACTTGGAAGAAGTTGGGGAGCTGTACTGGAATGCAGTCTAATACACCTCCTCCCTCTCCTTCTCAAAAGCCTCTGGAAATTCCAGTCTGTGATCAGCATATTCTGTGTGCTCCAGTTGTCTTGGGAATTAAAAGCCTGGCATCCCCTGAAGACATTGCTTCCCTGCAGCTGAGAAGGCAGCATAAAATAGCCAGCCCAGGAAGAACTGTAGCAAAGCTGTGTCCCCCGGAGTGTGGTCTTTCCAGTTTTCCCCCGGAGCATCCCTGCTGTTTTAGACCAACCTCAGGTTCTGAGTCAAACAACACTTGTTCAAGTCTTGTTGTAAAACCTAATCTGCGGCCACCTCTACCAGCTAAGTGTGTCCACAGACCTGAGAAGCAGAAAGCCTCAGGTGGGGGAACCTGGGTACTATCATGATCCCCACCACAGTGGCTTTGATGTCACATCTCATCCATTGTTCTTTTATCATGTTGTAATTTCTGTGTTTTGATACTTTGACATCTTGGGGCCCTTATGGACCAAGGTGGGCCAGCCTCTGTCAGGGCGAGATAATTCCTAGAGATAGCACACAGTGTGTCCTCAAGCTCACCTTTCATGTACAAACCAACCAATCCAAAGCGCATCCCTGCACCACCTCCTTCACCTCACGCACCAGCCCATATTCTCCCTGCCCTGGATCACCCCAGACAATGAGGGAGCCACCCCTGCAGCTCGGAGCCTGCTGAAATTATTCCAACTAGCCAATCCTAGACTGCTAACCTTGACTGACCCATTCCTACCTCCAGAAAACACAATAAAGACTCTGGACTTTGCTCTCCATTTGCTCCCTCTGCCCCTGAACAAGCCTGGCCCTTGCCATAGTGTGGCATGCCCCTCCTCTCTTGAGAATGATGAGTAATAAAACATTTACCCTGGCCACTGTGGCTCAGTTGGTTGGGGCATCGGCCGATAAACCAAAAGGTTGCAGGTTCGATTCCTGGTCAGGGCACATACCTAGGCTGTGGGTTTGGTCCCCAGTTGGGGCGCATAAGGGAGGCAACCAGTCGATGCTTCTCTTTCACATCGATGATGCTCTCCCTCTAACTTCCTCCCTTCCCCTCTCTCTAAAATCAATGAGCATGTCCTTGGATGGGGATTTGAAAAATTAAGTAAAACCAATAAATTTTAAAAAGTAAAAAACTTTCAGCCTTGGCTGGTGTGGCTCAGTGGATTGAGCACCTGCCTGCAAACCAAAGGGTCACCCATTAGATTCTCAGTCAGGGCACATGCCTGGGTTGTGGGCCAGTTCCCTATTGTGGGGTACATGAGAGGCAACCACACACTGATGTTTCTCTCCCTCTCTTTCTCCCTTCCTTCCCCTCTCTAAAAAAATAAAATAAATAAAACCTTAAAAAATAATTTGAATATGACTTTAAAAATATTTCTACATATTTAAAAAACACAAAAACTTTCAATGTCATTGAACTCCTATGTCATCATTTAGTCACCTCTGTAAATTAAATCCCAGGTACAATCAAAACAGTTGTCACTTCTATTACAGCAGTTAACACATACTCTGTGATGTTAAGTATATAGTAGGTACTTTCTTCTCTAGAGTTTAATCTCCCTGAGAGCAAAAACTATATTTTATTGAGCTTTGCAGTGTGAGTTAGCTGCACACACACAGAATCAGTGTTTACCCAACTGAAACATCTGCTAAACTGTGGCCAATTCCTGTCTCTCGGCAAAGCCGCTCCCTTGGGATTGGTCTTCTCCCACAGCAACAATACACAGAACATGTTGAGAAATGGTTCTTGTTTCCCACAGGGAAGAAATAAAAAGCCAGCCCTGTAAATACATTGCACTACCTGCACTGTCAGCTCCCAGCAAGGAATCCAGGTGCAGGCATCATGGGAAGGACTTAACAAAAATATGCAGCAGCAGAGGTGACTTCTGGCCAAGATGGAGGTGTAGGTAGATACTCCTTGCTTGCAACCAAAGAGTTAAAGAGGAAACATTCATCCGGACTGGCGTACCAAGACAAAAAAAAATGGCCCAAATGAAAGAACAGATCAAAGCTCCAGAAAAAATACAACTAAGTGATGAAGAGATAGACAACCTGTCAGATGCACAGTTCAAAACACTGGTAATGAGGATGCTCACAGAAATAGTTGAGTATGGTCAAAAAATAGAGGAAGAAGTGAAGGCCATGAAAAGTGAAATAAAGAAAAATGTACAGGGAACCAACAGTGAAGGGAAGGAAACCAGGACTCAAATCAATGGTTTGGAGCAGAAGGAAGAGAGAAACATTCAAGCAGAACAGGATAAAGAAACAAGAATTCAAAAAAATGAGGAGAGGCTTAGGAACATTTGAGACAACTTTAAATATTCCAACATCCTAATCATAGGGGTGCCAGAAGGAGACGAGGAAGAGCAAGAAATTGAAAACTTATTTGAAAACATAGTGCAGGAGAACTTCCCCAATCTGACAAAGGAAATAGATTTCCAGGAAGTCCAGGAAGCTCAGAGAGTCCCAAAGAAGTTGAACCCAAGGAGGAACACACCAAGGCACCTAATAATTACATTACCCAAGATTAAAAATAAGGAGAGAATCTTAAAAGCAGCCAGAGGAAAGGAGATAGTTACTTACAAAGGAGTTCCCATGAGACTGTCAGCTGATTTCTCAAGAGAGACCTTGTAGGCAAGAAGGGGCTGGAAAGAAGTATTCCAAGTCATGAAAAGCAAGGACCTACATCCAAGATGACTCTATCCAGCAAAGCTATCATTTAGAATGGAAGGGCAGATCAAGTGCTTCCCAGATAAGGTCAAGTTAAAGGAGTTCATCATCACCAAGTCCTCATTATATGAAATGTTAAAGGGACTTATCTAAAAAAAGAAGATCAAAAATGTGAACAGTAAAATGACAGCAAACTCACAACTGTCAACAACTGAACCTAAAAAAAACAAAAACAAACTAAACAAGCAACTAGAGTAGAAACAGATTCACAGAACTAGAGATTACATGGAGGGTTATCAGTGGAAAGGGGGAGGGGGGAAGGTGCAGGGAATAAGTAGCATAAATGGTAGGTACAAAATAGACAGGGGGAGGTTAAGAGTAGTATGGGAAATGGAGAAGCCAAAGAACTTACATGTACGACCCATGGACATGAACTAAGGTGGGGGGAATGATGGTGGGAGGGGGTGTACAGGGTGGAGAGGAGGGAAGAAAAAAATGGGACAACTATAATAGCATAATCAGTAAATACATTAAACATAAAAATAAAAAAGCCCTGGCTGGCGTAGCTTAGTGGATTGAGCGCGGGCTGCGAACCAAAGTATCGCAGGTTCAATTCCCAGCAAGGGCACATGCCTGGGTTACAGGCCACAGCCCCCAGCAACCGCACATTGATGTTTCTCTCTCTCTCTCTCTTTTTCGCCCTCCCTTCCCTCTCTAAAAATAAATAAATAAATCTTAAAAAAATAAAATAAAATAAATAGCAGAAAACTGGTGACAGTGCGGGTGGTTCAGCCATTCAGAGTTGTAGCTCAGGATGCTGTCTCAGTGGCACAGGTGACAAACCTTGATGGCATTCATTGAACAGAAATTATTTCTATTTATTTAAATCCTTGAATAAATAGCATTTAATGCGATTGAGAATGAGGGGAGGAAGGCTATTTTCTAATATGCACAGCATCCTAAGTACTCCACTCCCAGGATAGTGTGCTAAAAAAAAAATCCATTAGATCTGAGACTTTAACAAAAATGCCCTCTATCAGTTGTGATTTCTAGCTGAATAACTCATGCTGTGCAAATCTAAGTAATTAGAAATTTTCCTTAAGATAAATAAGGGCATATAACCGTTGGCTTTAGGCTAGTCACCTGGCATTAGCAAAAGGACATGGATTTGCAGTCTGAGGACCAGTGTTCAAGCACAGGTTCTGTCACTGTGCTATGTGACCTCGATAAAACGTTCGAGTCTCCCAGTCATTTTCTTCATTGTTGAATACGTAGAAATCACTCACTGGAGAACCACCTTAAGGATTACATGTTATAACAAAGGTTAAAGGTGCTTCGTGGCCTGAAAAGCGCTGCACAGACATTACTCATCTGTTGCACTGGAAGTTCCAGAGCCCAACATGAGGCCTGACACAGAGATTGTGCCGAATACTTGTATTAGAAATGAGTCAATTCCAATGATGAGCTGTGTGATCTCAGGTAAGAAAAATCTGTCTCTCTTTGGCCTTCTCTGCTACCCCTTTCCTCTTTGTTCGCTGGGCTCCAAACATACTATTCTTTTTCCTGTTCTCCCAACACAGTAAGTTCATTCCTGCTTCAGGGCTTTTGCACCTGCTGCTCCTCTCCCTGGACCAGTTTTCCCAGCTCTTTGGTGGTCCCTTCTCATCGATGAGATCTTAGGTAAAATGTCATTTTTTTAGAGCCTTTCTCTAACTACCTCAATGTTCCTCCCATATTATTCACCAAAAGTATATTCCTGTTTCATTTTCCTCCTTCATATTTATTACTATCTATTACTTGTTTATTACACTGTCCTCCACTAGAATAAAAAAACAGTCTAACAGAGCCTCCCTGTTTAGTTCACCACTGTATTCCAATGGTCAAAACAACAATCTAACCCTAAGTAAACATTTGCATAAATAAGGTTGAAATAAGATAATTACCTCAAAAGTTTCATTCAGTCCACAAATATTTCTCTTTTTTTAAGATTTTATTTCTATTTGTTTTTAGAGAGAGAAGGGAGGGAGATAGAGAGAGAGAAACATCAATGTGCGGTTGCTGGAGGTTATGGCCTGCAACCCAGGCATGCACCCTGGCTGGGAATCGAACCTGCGACACTTTGGTTCGCAGCCTGCGCTCAATCCACTGAGCTACGCCAGCCAGGCAGTCCAAAAATATTTCAAATGCGCCTATGAGGGTCCAGGCCCTCTTTCAAGGTGATGGGAATTCAGCTGAGAGAAAAAATACACAAAAATCCCTGCTTTCTTGGGTCTTGCCTTTTAGTAGGGAAACAAACAATAAGATAAAAAAAAAAGTAAAGAACAAACTATGTCTGATAATGATAAGTGTTAAGGAGGGAAAAACAAATATGCCCTGGCCAAGAAGCTCAGGTTAGAGGTTAGAGAATACTCCTGATATGCCAAGGTTGTGGATTCCATCCTCAGTCAGGGCACTTACAAGAAGCAACCAATGAATGCATACGTAAGTGGAACAACAAATGGATGCCTCTCTCTCTCTCTCTCCCTCCCTCCCTTCCTCTCTCTATGAAAACAAATAAATTAAAAATAATAAATAAAGCAGGAAAGGACGTGAAGTGTGTTCGGTGAGGTAAAATTTTAGATACATTCGCCAAAGAAGAGAGGCTGAGCCCTGAGGACAAATGGGGGAAATGCATTTCAGGAGGCCAGGGTCACTGGCACAGGAAGGAAGGGGCTGGAGGCTAACAAACACAGTGGGAGGTAAGGCCAGAGAGGTTAAGGGAAGGCAGAGTGTGTAGGATCCTGTTGGCCAAACTCAGGTCTTGAGCTATTTGAAGAGTGGGATAGAAAGGTGTTGAAGAGTTTGAACACCAGGGTGTCATAATATGGCTTGTTTCAAGAGGATCACTGGGCTGCTGTGCTGGGAATACCTGAAGGGCAAAGGAAGGGACCAGCAGACTCTATAATAATAACTTTGGCAAGAGAGGGTGGCTCCAATAGAATTACAGAATTGACACGTACATCAGAAAGGAATTCAGAGAGGTCTGGGGTGGGGATTAGCAGCTGGAACGCAAATGGTACCTATTTAGTTATGGAGATGGAGTTCTGCTTTTCCACTAACTTACTAGTAGTGAACTTTTTTTCCTCTTAAAATTTTAGTTATGTACTTGAAGAGGGAGGGGAAGGGAGGAAGACAGGGAGAGAAATGTTGATGCAAGAAGCATCACGCCTGAACCAGGGACCAAACCTGCAACCCAGGCATGTGCCCTGACCAGGAATCCAACAGGCAACCTTTCGCTGTGTGGAAGACGCCCAACCAAGTAAGGCACACCGGTCAGGGCAGCGGTGAGCTCTTGAAGACGTCACTTCAAGGCTCTGGGTCTCAATTGCCCTACCAGTGAGATAGGGAAAATATTCCCACATCACACAGCCTTCAACGAGAACGAAATGAGAAGTGTCAAAGGCTGACCGTGAGCCAAGTGCGAACCCAGAGCCAAGGACTGCACGAGCCCGTCCAGAAGGGAGGGGACTGCTAGGAACCTGCCGCCCAACTACTGAATCTACAGCGGACCATCCGTGCACCCCAGCAGCCACCAGGCAAAAGAACCGCCAGCCCCGGCACCGCGCAGCACAGTCTGCGGCTCCCAACCTCGCGAGATTTGCTAGCCAGGCAAAGTCACCCTCCCAACCACATCTCGCGAGACCAAGGTTCAAGAGCGACTCTCCGTGGGCTTGGGCTTGCGGGAAAGATGGAATATCCCGCGTTGGGAACGGTGGAGGCCAAGGACGGCGGAGGGGGCCGGCCCTACAGAAGCTCGGAGGAGCGGGAGGGCCGGGAACCGGACGGGCTGCGATTCGACCGCGAGAGGGCGTGCCACCTGTGGGAAGCCGTTTCTGGGGCCCAACCAGTGGGGAGGGAAGAAGGTGAGTCCGGGGGGAGGGTCTCGGAGGAAGGGAGCCTCTCGCCCACTTGTGCGTTGCGCGGGGAGTGGCGGGAGCGCGGGAGGAGAGCACTGGCCAGCCGCCAGATCTACGGTCACACCCCCTGGCTCCCGGGCCGCCTTTTTGCGTGACGCACTCGGGGACTCCCGGACTCGTGCACCCCATCAGGCCCGGGCACCGCGGGCCAGTTCCTGAAAATCGAGGCCGCGGCACGCGGGGAATCGGGACCCCGTGTGCAAGTGGTCAAGGGCCTTCTCACGCTCAGGGCCGCGCGTGTTTCTGCCCCGCTTTCCTAACCCACCAGAGCGCAGCTCCTCCCAAATTTGTGGACCGTAATCCCTCTCCAGGCCTTCTGTTACACCCACAGAACCTCCCCCGCCAGATTCGTAGCTCCCTCAGCATTTCCTCCTGACTCTCTGTCGTCCCAGTCTCCAGGCTCCGCCACCCCTGGTGTCTCCATCCTCCCGTCTCTCATGCCCCACACTTCAAGCGCTCTAGAGGGCCTTTTGCCTGGCCTTGGTGGCAGGGCCTTGGTGGTGGAGCCCTGGCTTACCCCTGTTTCCAGTTGTCTGGTCTCTACCCTTTTCTGAGATGGGGGCCTCTTGCCTGAGAAGCAAGCTTCCAAGCTTGCTCTACATTTTACCTGACAGTGGGTAAGGCGGAGATAGAGGAGATGGCCCAAACTGCCCTGACCAGTCCTTGGGAGAACTAGCTGCTCAACTCTACCCAAAGGTGCACCAACTATCTGGGCTTCTGTGCTGATCCTGGCCGGTAATCTGCAGGGCCATCAGGTTTCCAATAGTTGGTGTGCTTGCTGAGCAGACTAACCTTGGAAAGTTTAATATGTTGCCTGTGAACTGTGAACTGATTGCCCTGGGGTAAAGTGGAATTTTTAACCACATCCAAGGACTATATGTTTCAGTTTGGGGTGGTACACAGACCTTGTATACCCTGACATACAAGGTCTGTCCAGAAAAAGCCCAGCCATTATTAATACAAGGACATCAGTTTGTGGGATATCGATGTAACCTTGCCACCGAGGGGAGTGGACTGGAATGCTCATGGGTGAACAATGATGACTTCACTGTACTAGTCAGTGGGGGCGATAGACCCATTGGGTGATTATGTGGACTGTGTGGATCTCGAATTCAAAATGACTGAGTACAGCAACCATGCTGCATCAAGTTTTGCATTAAGCTTGAACATTCCTCTGTGGAAAGTATTAGGATTATTCAGAAGGCTGGAGCTATGGGCAACTGGTAATTGGCAGCTTCATCAGGAGAATACACACGCTCATGCATCACATCTCCTGCAGAGGTTTTTCGGCAAAACATCAAATCACCCAGGTGACTCAGCCCCTCTACGGCCCAGATTTGGAACCCTGTGACTTCTGTTTTTTCCCAAAATTAAAATCACCTTTGAAAGGGCATGGATTTCACAACATTGATGAGATTCAAGAAAATACAACAGGACAGCTGATGGCAATTGAGGGAACTGTGTGAGGTCCTAAGGTGCCTACATTGAAGGAGACTGAGGCGTCATTGTCCTATGTACGATGTTTTTTGTATCTTCTTCAATAAATGTCTCTATTTTTCATATTACATGGCTGGATACCTTCTGGACAGACCTTGTATATATACTTCTCCAGTTTAAAAACTAGTCTAGCCTGATTCCTAAATTACTACAGATGCCCACTCTCCCTCATACTTTCAAACTACTTTGGTACAAAGTTGCCCACCCACCCCTCCCCTCTCCCCTCAATTTTCCTTTCATTGATTGGACAAACATTCACGGATGCCTGCTCTATTCCCAAGACTGGTTGTGTGTCAGAGATGAGGAAAAGACTGCTCTTGCCCTGGGTAGGGCTTGTAGTTGAGTCCAGGAAGCAGCACCAAAGCAGTTTTATTATAATGCAATGGGTTCAGTAAAGAGGAATGTTTAAGAGGCAGGGGTGCACAAAAAGGAAGGTTACCTTTGTCTTCAGGGGACATGGAACAGAGCAACTGTGCACTGAAGAGGGAACTGTCTCTTTACGTGTGTATGAAGGTACAGTGTCACTTACAGCCCCGTTCATTTCCTTGCCCTTCTGCAATATTTATATGTCCCCTTTCTCCACATCCTCGCCAACACTTGCTGTTTGCTGATTTATTGATAACAGCCATTCTCACAGGTGTGAGATGATATCTCCTTGTGGTTTTAATTTGCATTTCTCCGATGATTAGTGATTTTGAGTTCTTTTCATATGCCTATTATTGGCCATCTGTTTGTCCTCTTTGGAAAAGTGTTTATTCAGGTCCTTGCCCATTTTATAATTGGATTATTGAGGGCGGGGGGGGGGGGGAGTGCTGTTAAGTTGTATGAGTTCTTTGTAAATTCTGGATATTTTTTAAATATATTTTATTGATTATGCTATTACAGTTGTCCCATTTGCCCCCCTTCATTCCCCTCCACCCTGCACACCCTCTCCCACCCACATTCCTCCCCTTTAGTTCATGTCCAAGTGTCATAAGTTCTTTAGCTTCTACATTTCCCATACTATTCTTGCCCTCCCCGTGTCTATTTTCTACCTACCATCTATGCTACTTATTCTCTGTACCTTTTCCCCCCTCTCTCCTCCTCCCACTCCCGTTGCTAACCCTCCATGTGATCTCCATTTCTGTGGTTCTGTTCCTATTCTAGTTGTTTGCTTAATTTGTTTTCGTTTTAGGTGTGGTCGTTAATAATTGTGAGTTTGCTGTCATTTTACTATACATGTTTTTTATCTTCTTTTTCTTAGATAAGTCCCTTTAACATTTCATATAATAAGGGCTTGGCGATGATGAACTCCTTGAACTTGACCTTATCTGAGAAGCACTTGATCTGCCCTTCCATTTTAAATGAAAGCTTTGCTGGATAGAGCAATTTGGAATGTAGGTCCTTGCCTTTCATGACTTGGAATACTTCTTTCTAGCCCCTTCTTGCCTCTAAGGTCTCTTTTGAGAATCAGCTGATGGTATTATGGGAACTCCTTTGTAGCTTACTGTCTCCTTATCTCTTGCTGCTTCTAGGATTCTCTTTTATATTTACCTTGGCTCATGTAATTATGATGTGTCTTGGTGTGTTCCTCCTTGGGTCCAACTTCTTTGGGACTCTCTGAGCTTCCTGGACTTCCTGGAAGTCTATTTCCTTTGTCAGAATGGGGAAGTTCTTTATTATTTGTTCAGATAAGTTTTCCATTTGTTGCTCTTCCTGTTCTCCTTCTGGTACCCCTATAATTCGGATGTTGGAACATTTAAAGATGTCCTGGAGGTTCCTAAGCCTTTCCTCATTTTTTTTACTTCTTATTTCTTTATTCTTTTCTAGTTGTATGTTTTTTTCTTCATTCTGGTCCACTCCATTGATGTAAGACCCAGCTTTCATTCCGTCACTGTTGGTTCCGTGTGCATTTTTCTTCATTTCACTTATGGTAGCCTTCATTTTTTCATCTAATTTGCAACCAAAATCAACCAATTCTGTGAGCATCCTGATCATCAGTGCTTTGAACTGTTCATCTGATAGGTTGGCTATCTCTCCGTCGCTTAAAAGTACTGATTGTGAGGCTTTCAATTCTGTTTGAGCCATCTTCCCCCCCACCTTTGGCCTGGTCTCACCTGTTACGTATGAGGGGCAGAGCCTTAGGTGTTCACCGGGGCGGGGCACCCCGGTTGCTGGATTGTGACGTTGTATGTGGGGGCGGAGTCCAAGAGGGGACAATGGCACTTGCTCCGCTCTCTGTTGGACCTCAGCCCCTTCCGCTGCTTCCCCCGAGCAAACTGGGCCCCTCTGGTGCCAATTCCCATGTGGGTGGGCTTGTGCGCCCCATGGGACTTTCCAAGGACCTGTGAGGTTGGGAGTCTCTCCCCGCGCCTCAACCCCCATAGGTGTTTTCAATCAGTGCCCCGAGGCTCTATTTCCCAGCACTGGGATCCTGGGTTGTGTGGAGTGCCTTGCTTCACAATCGCCGCCTTGCTGGGTCTGCCGGTTGCCACCCCTCAGCCAGGGTCTGCAAGCTGCTGCTTGCAAGCTCAGGATCCGCCCACTGCAGTCTTGTGGGCTCCGGATGCCTTACACGCCCAGTCCCAAAGCTCTCTGCTCTTGGTGCCATGACCCAAGCCGGCTGCCCAACTCCACCCCTCCTACCAGTCTGGGTGAACATGTCTATTTTAACTCCTTGGTTGTCCGACTTACATTCGGATCAATTTTCTCTCAGTTCTGGTTGCTATTCTGTTTCTAAGTTGTTGTTGTGCCTACCTTGGTGGTATGAGGCACAGTGTGTCTACCTATGCCTCCATCTTGGCCAGAAGTCCCTAAATTCTGGATATTAACCCCTTATCAGTTGTATCATTGGTGAATATGTTCTCTCATTCAGTGGGTTGTCTTTTCATTTTGTTAATGGTTTTCTTTGTGGTGCAAAAACATTTTAGTTTGATGCAGTCCCTTTTGTTTACTTTTTCTTTTGTTTTTCTTGCTCGAGATGTATCAGAAAAAAATATTGCTAAAAGAAATGTCAGAGATTTTACTGCCGATGGTTTCTTTTAGGAATTTTATGGTTTCAAGCCTTACATTTAAGTCTTTAACCAATTTTAGTTTATTGTTTATATGGTGTCAGTAGGTGGTCTAGTTTCTTTTGCATGTATCTGTCTGATTTTTCCAACACCATTTATTGAATAAACTGTCTTTACTCCATTGTATGTTCTTGCCTTCTTTGGAAAGTATTAACTGATCATATAAGTGTAGGTTTATTTTTGACTCTCTAGTCTGTTCCACTGATCTGTGGCTGTTTTTATGCCCGTACCATGCTGTTTTAATTACTATAGCCTTGTATTATACTTTGATGTCATGTAATGTGATACCTTCAACCTTGTTTTTCTTTCTCATGATTGCTGTAGCTATTAGGAGTCTTTTGTGGTTCCATATAAATATTTTGACTATTTGTTCTAGTTCTGTCAAATACACCATTGGCATTTTGATAGGAATTGGGTTGAATCTGTAGATTGCTTGGGATAGTTTAGACACTTTAATGATGTTAATTTTTCCCATTTGTGAGCATGATATATGCTCCTAGTTATTTGTATGTTCTTCCATTTCTTTCTTCAGTATCTTATAATTTATTTTATAGCAGTGCTCCTCAAACTTTATTGTGCAAATAAACTCCTCAGCCTCTAGGAGGAGGTAATTTCAGCAGAGATGGGAAGTATGAGCCACTGAGAAATTCAAGGTCAGGCTCTTGGCACACACCAGGAAGCTCCTGCAACTAGAGAGCAAGGTGGAAAGGCTCCCAGATCAGTTGAGGGAGCCAGTGCAGGAGGGCTGTGGTGAGGGACCAACTTCAATCTAAGTCCGGAGTCAGCATGGAGGATGTGGATGAAAAAGGGCTTCTTTGTACACTAACCTCACAGGGTGATCATAAATTGTCAACTAGGCAGGTCATGATGGGTGGTCACACCCCAGACATATAACTTCTTTGGTAAAAGGTTTATCTGTCTTGGGCAAGCCCTGTTCATCGTTTCCTTGCATCTAGATTAACCCATCTTTGAAATGCCTCATTTCAGGCCCTTCCTTCTAGTACCTGACCATCCTTTTCAGACCAGACCCCTCCTTCTAAAGCAAAATCACTCTCAAGAGAGCACAGATTCTTAACTATCCTGTACTCTGATCCAGACCTTGCTTCCTCCCACTTTCATGAAATCTTCCTTAGGTTCCCTCCTTAATTCCACATGCTGTAATAGAAGCTGCAGACTATCATTGTCTTGGAAACAGTTATCTCGTTTGTTGAAATCCTGCTTCTAGGTCTATCCTCTGTTTGGCTCAAATCAATTTTTATAAAAATTATCTACCAATTTGGCCTTGACTGGTGTGGCTCAGTGGACTGAGTGCCGACCTACAAACTGAAAGGTTGCTGGTTCAATTCCCAGTTAGGACACACACCTGGGTTGTGGGCCAGGTCCCCGTTTGGGGGTGTGCCAGAGGCAACCAATTGATGTATCTCTCACATATCCATGTTTCACTCCTTCTCTTTCTCCCTTCCCCTCTCTGTAAAAATAAATAAATAAAATCTTTTTTAAAATCTCTATAGATTTGGACATTCTTAGTTGATAAGGATTTAAGCAGGAAAGTGATTGGTCTGGTATTTGCCTTACGATCACTCTGGTTGCTGTGTGGGACATGAAACCTCTCAGTTCAAAGTTGGTACAGGGAGCCCCTGGCCATGGGGGGTGCTCAGGAGTCAGGCCCCACATCCCTCAAGTTGTATGAATTTACTTGGGTGTCAAGAATGACCACGTGAATAAGAAGCCACCAGCTAGGAGTTTTTATGCTGCTCGGAGGAGCTCGTACCTGTGCACTCCAGGGACATGACTTTCTCCCCTGCTTTTTAAAGAAGATTTTATTTATGCCACACCAGCCAGGGCCTTTTCTCCCTTTCAAAGGACTTGGGCTTACATCCACACTCTGCTGGTTACCACAGCATCTTGGACACATCCTACACTCTGTGACTCAGTCTCCCCACCAATCAAAGAGGATGTCAGGCCAGCCCACAGGTGACACCCTGGGCCTCCACACAAGCACTTCGGACAGGTTAGGTGTGAACATGGCCCAGGCAGAGGCAGCATCCAGTGTCGTGCATGGGATTGTCTTCCTGTTTGGGAAACTGAGGCACGGTGGGGAGAGGAGCCCCCACCTCAGGCCCACGCAGGCTGCCCAGGCCACCTGCCACTGGCCTCTGCACAGAAGCCCAGGCCCAGCTCTGCCAGGGACCGGGTGGAGCCTGACTGGGAGCAGGTCTGGGACTCACAAGGAGTGGATTAACATGCAGGACACACCTCAGGTGTCCCCAGCCCCAGCAGAAATGAGCAACTGGGCCATGCTGCTGGGTGCAGACCTGGCCCCCTCCCCAGGCTACCCCTTATTTTTTTGGATGCAATTGTAAGTAGGATTTTTTTCTTCATTTCCCTTTCAGAAAGGTTGTTATTTGTATATAAAATGCAATTGATTTCTGCATATTTTGTATCCTGCTACATTGCTGAATTCATTTATCAGTTTAGTAGTTTTTTGGTAGATTCTTTAGTGTTCTTTATATGTAGTATCATGTCATCTGCAAATAATGACAGTTTTACTTTTTCCTTTCCAATTTATGCCTTTTACTTCTTTCTGTCTGATTGCTGTGGCTAGAACTTCCAGTACTATGTTGGGTAAGAATGGCAAAAGTGGACATCTCTGTCTTCTTCCTGGTTTTAAGGGAAGTGCTTTTAGTTTTTCCCTGTTGAGTGTGGTATTAGCTGTGTGTTTGTTTTCATTATGGCCTTCATATGTCCTTCATTATGTTGGGGTGTATACTCTGTGGTCCTCTGTAGTCCCACTTTGCTGCGAGTTTTTGTCATAAGTGGGTGCTCGATTTTGTCAAATGCTTTTTGTGCATCTATTGATGATTGTATGATTTTCTTAACCTTTATTTGTTTATGTGGGATACCATGTTAATTACTTTGTGTATATTGTACCAACCTTGCATGTGAGGAATTAGTCCTCACTTTATTATGGTGTGTGGTCATTTTAATGTATTGCTGAATTCAGTTTGCTAATACTTTGTTGAGGATTTTTGCATCTGTGTTCATCAGGAATATCGGCCTAAATTTGTCTTCCTTTGAATAGCTGGCTTTGGAATTAGTTTAATGCTGACCTTGTCGAATGAGCAAGGGAATCTTCCCTCTTCCCGACTCTTTTGAAATAATTTGAGAAGGACAGATGTAATTTTTTCTTTGAGTGTTTGGTAAAAATTACTTGTAAAGCCATCTGGTTCAGGTCTTTTGTTTCTTGGGAGTATTATTATTATTATTATTATTATTATTATTATTGCTTCAATTTTGTAAAATGTAATTGGTCTGTTCAGATTTTCTCTTCTTGATTTAGTTTTGGGAGATTGTATGTTTCTAGGCATTTATTGGTTTCTTCCAGATTGTCCATTTTGTTGGCATATGTGTCTGTATTACTTTCTTAAAATCCTTTGTATTCTACGGTGTCAGTTGTTACTTCTCTTTTTTTTTTAAGATTTTTAAATTTACTTTATTTATTTTTAGAGGGAAGGGTGGGAGAAAGAGAGGGAGAGAAGCATCAATGCGCAAGAGAAACATCAGTTGGTTGCCTCTTGCACACCCCAACTGGGGACCTGGCCCACAATCCAGGCCTGTGCCCTGACTGGGAATGGAGCAGGCTACCTTTTGGTTTGCAGGCCGGCACTCAGTCCACTGAACCGCTCCAGCCAGGGCAGTTGTAACTCCTCTTTTCATTTCTAATTTGACTTATTTGGGTCGTCTCTAATTTTCCTTCATGAGTCCGGCTAAATATTTAGCAATCTTGTTTATCCTTTCAAAGAACCATCTCTTGGTTTCATCAATCTTTTGTATTGGTTTGTTTTGTTTTGTTTTTTAGATTCTATTTCACTTATTTCTGCTTGATCTGCATTATTTCCTTCTTTCCACTCACTTTGGGCTTTGTTCTTTTTCTAGTTCCTTTAGGTGTAAGGTTAGATTGTTTATTTGAGATGTTTCTTAATTCTTGAGGTAGGCCTGTAATGCTATGAATTTCCCTCAAGCACTGTAGGAGAAAAATGAGGAAATAAACAAGAGACCCCAAGAGACAGAATACAGCCAGTCAAGAGTCCTTCTGCCCAAAAGCATAGATAAGTTTTAGATCTAGTGAAGTAAAAAGAGTTACATCAAAACTGTCTACCAAGAGCCTCCCTGCAAGACATCTGGACCACTCTTTGGTCCAGAGTGGACAGTAAAAAACGTGGGCTTGCCGCCCCTCAGTGATCTGGACTCTACCCTGCCTCCGGCTATCAGTGCTACAGTGGGACTCCTGCCCTGGGCGAGGTTTCACTCCCTTCCCAAAAGGCAAGATTTGTTCTCAACACCCAACAATTAAGAACAAGGTAATCCCATGAATTCCTACAGTGGAGCTTGTGTAATATGTTAGGTGATTTCATACGTTTCAAAGTCAGAGTGAGAATAGTGAGAAAGCCCTGACTACTGTGGTTCAGTGGGTTGGGTGTCATTCCACAAACCAAAAGGTCACCAGTCTGATTCCAGGTCAGGGCACATGCCTGGGTTGTGGGCCAGATCTGTGTTTGGGGGCATGTAAGAGGCAACTGATTGATGTTTCTCTCCCTCTCTTTCTCCCTACCTTCTCCTCTCCCTAAAAGTAAATAAATAAAATCTTTAACAAAAAAGAATAGTGAGAAAAGTTTTAAGTTATTTAGTTTTAGATTAAGAAATATCATAGGTGCAGTATAGGAAATAACTAATTTGCTCAGAACCACGGGGCCCAGAATATAATTTGACAGTAACATTGAAATTGAGCACAGAATAGATGAGGCGCTGTGCTGAGTGATTTATGTGGAAAACCGTAGGAGAAACCATTCCTTGAGATGCATGTTACCAGCCCTCCCATTTTATACCAGAAAAACAAAACAAAACTGGGATGGAGGTTAAGTAATTTCTGCAAAATCACAGAGCTAGTAAGTAACAGAAGCAGGATTTGAACCCAAGTCAGGATGCCCAGGGGGCCCAAGTTCCTAACCATGGTTTTCCACTATGAACATTTAGCTGGTATTAGATAATATTTTGTGCTTACTATGTAAGAGTAGGATTAATTACCTTTCTCATTGGCACCATCTTCTGATACTTATCCTCTAAAATGTCTTTTCACATCTTCTGATTCATTTAAAAGAAAACCAGTTTTTAAATTTAATGTTCCCATAATAAACGGAAACTCAAATTCTTTTCATACAAAAAGAATGTTCTAGTCTTTTAATAATTAAACCCCAATACAATTTTCTGACCAATTTTGTGTGTGCTACTATACCAATATAAATTTAAATAATAAGAAAATGTGCCCTGGCTGGTATGGCTCAGTGGATGCTGGTTTGATTTCCAGTCAGAGCACATGCCTGGGTTGTGGGCCAGGTCCCCTGTGGGGGATGCTCGACAGGCAACCACACATTGATATTTCTCTCTCTCTCTTTAAAATAAATAAACAAACAATCAAACATAAATAAATAAAAAGAAAATGTTATTGGCCCTGGCTGGGTGGCTCAATTGGTTAGAGTATCATCCCAATCCACCAAGATTGTGTGTTCAGTCCCTGGTCAGGGCACATACAAGAAGCAACCAGTGAATGCATAAATAAGTGGAACAACAAATCAGTGTTTCTTTCTCTTTCTGTCCCTTCCTCTCTCTCTCTAAAATCAGTTTTTAAAAATATTTTAGAATAAAAAGAAAAATGTTATTATCTTTAGTGGAGCAAATTTGAAAACCGCTTTTTTTAAATCTTTATTGTATTTTTTTTCATTACCATTTAGTCCCCGTATACCTCCCTCCCCCCAGCAATCATCACATTGTTGTCCATGTCCATGAGTCCTTTTTCCTTTCTGCTCAATCCCCTCCACTCTCTAACCTCCCCACCCCACTAGCTGTCATCCTGCTCTCCATCTATGAGTCTGTCCCCATTTTTCTTGTTAGTTCAGTCTGTTCATTACATTCCACATTTGTGTGAAGTCATATGGTGTTGGTCTTTCTCTGACTGACTTATGTCACTTTGCATAATATTCTCCAGGTCCATTCATACTGTTGCAAAGGGTAAAATTTTCTTTTTTACAGCCAAGTAGTATTCTGTTGTGTAAATGTCCCATAGTTGTTTTATCCACTCATCTATTTTTTTTTAATTTCTGTTTATTGATATTGGAGAGAGAGACAGCCATCAATTTGTTGTTCCACTTGTTTATACATTCATTGGTTGATTCTTATATGTGCCCTAACCAAGGATCAAATACACAACCTTAGCTTATCAGGACAACACTCTAACCAACTGAGCTGCCCGGCCAGGGCAAAGGTTGCTCTATTTTTTTTAAAGATTTTATTTTATTTATTTTTAGAGAGGGAATGGGGGGAGAAAGAGAGAGAGAGAAACATCAATGTGCAGTTGCTGGGGGTCATGGCCTGCAACCCAGGCATGCACCCTGGCTGGGAATTGAACCTGCGACACTTTGGTTCGCAGCCCGCGGTCAGTCCACTGAGATACACCAGCCAGGAGGTTGCTCTATTTTTAATTCCACCAAAAATGTTCCACAAATAGTAAAAAGATACAGAAAGTACTATTATTATTTTTAAAGATTTTATTTATTTTAGGGGGGAAGGGAGAGAGAAAGGGAGGGAGAGAAACATCAATATGTGGTGGCCTGCAACCCAGGCATGTGCCCTGACTGGGAATTGAACCAGCAACCCTTTGGTTCACAGGCCGGAGCTCAATCCACCGAGCCACACCAGCCAGGGCCAGAATGTATTATTATAACAAAATTTTTAATTTAAAAGAACAGTGAGGAAATTATTCCCCTTCCAAGTCCATCAGTCCTTCCAGTTCTATCAGGGAAGAAGTCTCAGGTGGGAACACCCTGTCTTAAAAACCTCTCTTCCCAGTTGCTGCTCTCATGGCTCTTTTTTTTTTTTTTTTTTTTTTAAGATTTTATTTATTTATTTTTAGAGAGGGAAGGGAGGGAGATAGAGAGAGAGAGAGAAACATCAATGTGTGGTTGCTGGGGGTCATGGTCTGCAACCCAGGCATGTACCCTGGCTGGGAATCGAACCTGCGACACTTTGGTTCACAGCCCGCGCTCAATCCACTGAGCTACGCCAGCCAGGGCTCGCTCTCATGGCTCTTTTCAGGGGGAACTCTAAGCCACTGGTGCCAGCATCTGGCTAGAATTGTTTCATTTTCATCGATCTATTATATTTAAGTTTGTGATCTAAAGATTCCTTTTTTAAAGAATTTACTTGTACACATGGTAACTGTAGTTACGAACTCTGTATTGCATATTTGAAAGTTGCTGCCCTGACAAGGTAGCTCAGTTGGTCAGAGCATCATTCAGTACACCAAGGTTGTGGGTTCGATCCCTGGTCAGGGCACATACAAGAAACAACCATTGAGTACATCAATAAGTGGAACAATAAATCACTCCCTCCCTCTTTCTCTCCCCCCACCTCTTCTTTCCTGTCTCTAAAATCAGTTTTTAAAACAATCTCTAAGAGAGTAGATCCCAAAAGTTCTCATAACAAGAAATAATTGTAATGCTGCGGTGCCTGGTGTTGGCTGGACCTATTGTGGCAACCATTTTGCGATTACACAAATGTTGAATCATCATATCGTGCACCTGAAACTAATATAATCTTATATTCAATTATATCTCAGTTAAAATTTTGTAAGCAGTTTATTTAGTAAATAAAGTTGGCTTATGTGACATTATAAAGTAGGCAGTGGTGTAGGTGGTGTGAGTGCAGCAAGGGAAGAGTGGCCGAGTTCTCCCAAAGTGTAGACCAGTGTGGCATTGCATTGCTCCGCGCTTGCGTTCGAGGCAGAGTTCGGAGACACGAAAGCCGATTTTTGACTCAGAGGTTTTGTTTTCCTCTCTGCAGTGGAGCACATGATCCAGAAGAACCAGTGTCTCTTCACCAGCACACAGTGCAAGGTGTGCTGCGCCCTGCTTATTTCGGAGTCCCAGAAGCTGGCTCATTACCAGGTACGCCATGGCACCTTTAGAACGGCCCTGCTCGCCAGACCCAGCTCCAAGCCCCCACCTCTCCCTGGCTTGCACAGGCGTTGCCTCCACGCATATTGACTGTATTGAAGACTGACTTAATTTTTCCAAGTCTCATTTCTCACATCCAAATCGGGGTCATTATACGTGTATCTTTCCTTGTAGCTCGTGTAGTAGAAAGTCTGCACTCTGGCTTTAAATAGACCAGAGGTTGACTCATAGCTCTGCCACTCATCTTGGGCAAGAAACCACACCCTCTTCAGCCTCTGTTTCCTCGTCTGTAAGATAGAGATGATGACAGTGTTCTCATAGACTGTTGTGAGAATTTGATTTGACAGCATGCAAAGTGCCTTGAACAGAGCAGGAACTCAATAGACTGGGTTTCTTCCCACACCCTCTCCTGCCCAAACGTTTTGTGAGAGTGAATCAGGTGGAAATCTAGTATTTTTGAGTGCTTTAGATATGAAATAGCATTTGGCTATCTTTGATCTTTTTCCTGGGTTCTTGCAGAGCAAAAAACATGCCAACAAAGTGAAGAGATACCTAGCAATCCATGGAATGGAGACATTAAAGGGGGAGACGAAGAAGCTAGACTCAGATCAGGTAATCCAGCTGCCATGTTGGACGCTCGCTTCCTGGCGCAGCCAGCAGGCGGGGAGACGCGGTGAAAGAGCATGGGCTTTCAGGCAGGCTGCCTCGGCCTCCGGTCCCAGCCCTGCCGGGACTCGGGCAGGTCTTGTCACCTCTCTGAGCCTTATTTCTTCCTTGAGGAAGACAAGGATGCTAGCTAGCATCAGCTATGTCTTAGGATTATCCAAACTAAGGTGAGGGACTTTTGGAAAAAGCACCCAACCCAGAGCCTGGCACATAGTAGGACCTCAGGAAATGTAGCCATTGCTGGGCATTACCCCCCTGTGGTTTGCTAGAGTGGGTCAAGAAGCTAGCCATTCACTACTCCAGGACACAAAGTGGAAGAGAGCCAGGCTGCTTGCTTTCTTGAGCAGGAAGAAGAGCCAAGTTCACCCATGAATGTTTGGAGTAAACAAGTGGAAGGAACAGCTTTCCAGGTGCCTGCTCTAATTGAGGTGTGAACACATTTGCTTTCTGGCATAGAGATACTGCACAGTGTGGGAATCATACTGAAACAGCCCTGATCCTTCAGGGGTGCCATGTCTTTTATTCCGTGGGATGCCATGCAGATATTTTGGGATGAGAAGTCAGCAGACTGGGGCCTAGTGCTACTCAGCAGCTTCCTGGGTGGGTGACTTTGGGTGAATCACTTAACCTCTGTGCACTCCACCCATAAAATGGAGATAGTAATTCTACCTCTTCAGGGTGTCCTGAGGTAATTTTTTTTTTCTTTTTTTTTTTAATATTTTATTTATTTATTTTTAGAGACTGGAAGGGAGAGAGAAAGAGAGAGAGAAACATCATTGTGTGGTTGCCTCTCATGCGGCCCCCACTGGGGACCTGGCCCGCAACCCAGGCATGTGCCCTGACTGGGAATCGAACCTGCGATGCCTTGGTTCACAGCCAGAGCTCAATCCACTGAGCTTTGCCAGCCAGGGCAATTTTTAATTCCTAGTAGATATTCAGTAGTTGATAAACTGTGCCTCCCATTACAGTGGCTACGGGTCTGGAAGGGCCATGCTCTTCCCTTCCCCAGTTCTCTAGACTGAACCCCTGTCTGCCCTTCTCCTACAATCCAGAGTCCATGAAGTCGGGATTAACGCTGTGACCCGGGGCAAGTCCCTTCACCTCATGGTACTTCTGTTCCTTCAACCCAGGGTGATCCAGTAGTTCAAATAAGATCACAGGCTCCTCCCCACCTCCTAATAAAGAATAACAGTTATGCAGCCCCAAATGTCGATAGTGCCGAGCTTTAAAACTTTGTCTTGTTTCCTGATAATCATATCAACAAGTAAAACCCAGGGGTCTGCTGCTCACCAAACCCTGAACGTCCGCTGAGTGCCAGACTCCAGCAGGGTGCTAGGAGAGGGAACGGAGATAAGCCAGACAGGCCCTGCCCAAACGTGGAGCTCTGACGCTGTCAGTTTAGGGTGACAGGTAGCACGCTAGAGAGGTCTGTTTCACGCACTCTGGGAGTACAGAGGAGGAACAAAATTCTCCTGGGAATCCTCAGGAAGTGGCTTAATAATTGTTTACCGAATGATTTTCTTGACTAAAAGTCTCCCAGAAGAGGTGATATCTAATCTGGGCCTTGAAGGCTAAGCAGACATATGTCAGGCAGGAAAGAAAGAAAGATCACCCTAGGCAACAAGAATGGCCCGAGCAAAGCAAGAAAGCCACAGAGCATCAGGTGGGGACTGGTGAGTAGAGCCTGGGATGAATTAGCTGGAAGAGAATCCAGAAAGGTAGGTTGGGGCAGTGTGCACAGGGGGCCTTGCGTGCCCATCTCCCGCGGGCAGTGGGGAGCCATGGAAGGTGTTCTGGCCGGGCAGTGACATGACCAGACCTGTGTTCTTTCTCCCAACCAGAAGAGCAGCAGAAGCAAAGACAAGAACCAGTGCTGCCCCACCTGTAGCATGACCTTTTCCTCCCCTGTCGTGGCCCAGTCGCACTACCTGGGGAAGACCCACGCAAAGAACTTAAAGCTGAAGCAGCAATCCACTAAGGTGGAAGGTACTGGTTTTCCTGAGTAGTGCTATATTGGGACCCCTCCCATCCTCAGGGCGCCACAGCCAGGTGCTCCAGAAATGCCCGCTGGGGCCACAGACTTGGAGCGGTTGAACTGCTTTTGAGAGCCCTTGCAAATATAAAAGTAGGCACAGCCTCGTTGAAATGCAGCCTCAGAGCTGTGCCCACCTAACCTTGTTTCTTTGGTCCCGTCAGTGTCTCTCTGCAGACACTGTTAGCCCTGAGCTCCTGCTCTGACTAATACTATGACTGGGAGTGCCAGAATCCTCCAGGCCTGCCACCGCCTGCCTCTCCTGCTCCAAGTTCTCCCTCCCAGCACCCGGCTGCCCTTGTTATCCTGTGTTCCTAGTTGAAAGCCGAAACCTTGTCTTTTTTGTGTGCTCAGGTTATGCCCTACTCACTCTAATCCTCAAAGTGGCCTCTTCTCCTCAAGACAGGGACTTGCCTTTCAAAGCCGAACACTTCAGTGCAGCCACCGCTGCCCAGCAAGCTGTGTTTGCACCTGCTGGGCATCCTTTCACTGCCAGTGAAGTGACTTCTCTCTGAAGTAGCCCTTTGTCTTGTCACCCCCGGGGGGCCCACGCTTTCTCTCATTAACTCCTGACTTTCTGGGATTTTTAACGTCTGCTAATGGCAGTTAGAAATGAAAGTTCTTTTACCTTTATTTTTTCTTTGTCATTTTTGCTTCTCTCCCTTTTGGACCAAGAAATAGCCTATACTATCTGTAATACTTACTATCCTCTTTTACATTACTGTATTATGAAAACAAGACAATAATGTTTTGGAAGACTTTGAAGACAAATTTAAAAAATCACTTACAACTTTACCCTCACCGCACCCAAATCTGGTCATTCATGGGACGAAACAGTGGAACGTGGACTGCAAAGCCCCGGGCGCCCAGGCTTAAACCCCGGGGCTGCCATTTGCCACCCCTGTGGCCTGGCTCCTTCATGCCTGGGTTTCCTCACCTGTAAAATGTCGATAATGCTTTCCCCTTCATAGGTCGTGAGGATGAAATGATAGATGTAGGAAGAGCCTAGGACACAGCAGGTGCCCAGGAAATGACAGCTGCTGTTGTTAGTATAATCCCCATCGTGAAAGTAGCCAGCGAGTGGAATCCCCCAGTCCGGTGCAGTAGTTGGTCAGGCATTCGCCGCCTGGAGCCAGTGCTTGGCCTTGCTCCTGGTGCCGTTCACAGTACCTGAAGGGTTAAACATTAGGCCGAGAAACCAGCTGAAGAAGGGAACTTTATAAAGTTGCTCACATATCTTTAAATGGACTTGTCTTTCCACAAGTGGGAAAATGCCCTGGAATGTGCCTGGTCCCAAAGATGTAACCTTTTCATACTTACAAGGTTATTCCCACACCCACTTTCCGCCTCTGCTGTGTGTGTGTGTGTGTGTGTGTGTGTGTGTGTGTGTGTTTACATAGGTGTGGCCACCGTGCCCACATTCAGCTTTCCTTTTGATTTTGTAGTTTATTCACATTTCCTGTTATCACATGAGTTTATAGCTACATTTCTGGAATTACGCATTTTTAATATGAAAATAAGCATGTTGTAGAGAATATGGGAAATATCGATAAATGACAAGAAAAAGTACCCATAATTTTACCATTCAGAGGTAACCACTGTTAGCATTTTGTAGTACTGTGTCTTCTGTAATCTTCTGTTAGTGTGTGCGTGTATACCTGTGTGTGTGTCTGTTTTATTTGTGTCTAGATTGAACCCATGTATATGTACATACAAACATAAATACTTCAAATAATCTTACTGTTTTTCTAAAAACGATGCATACTCATCATGAAAAATTCTAGTTCAAACAATGCAAAAGAACAAAGGAAAGTAAAATTTCACCCAAATTCTACCACCAGGAGAAAAATACTGTTAATATTTTGGTGACATTTCAAAATACCAGTACACGCATGAAAATTGTGTATGTATTTTCTCACAACGATAGAATCATGTTGTGTGTCTAACTTTCTTTTATACTCTTCATTTTAATACATTTGTGTTTCCCTCATGTTATTGAAAACTTTTTCATAAACATTTTCAATGAGTATAAATGATCTCATCATATCACAGTTAACCGTTCCTCTAATGTTTCTGCCCTCCCGTTTCGGGTGTTTGTAAGTAACTCTGTAGCAAACATCCCTTCTGAGCGCCTTCCCGCACTTCAGGCTGTTTACTGAGAGGCAGCTCCCGCAGCTCTCACGGTTACTGGCTGTTCCCCAAGTGGCTCCTCTCCCGGGACCCACCCTTCACCCCGATGCTGCTCCTCAGCTTCTGTTAGAGTGACCTTCACGTCAACTGTTCTCTCTTTTCTACATCAGAAATCTGCATTTGTTGTAGAAAAGTTGGAAAATACTGAAAAGCACCCTCTTACTATATCTGTGCTTTTGGTCTTTTGCCCATACATCACCATCTTGTTTTTTTGTGGTGGTTTACAGAACTGAGGACATAAGAAACATATTTCTGTATAACCTCTTCTTTTTAACTCACCACCACGTGCTGCATATTTTTCTCATTATTAAATATTCTGCAACATGCACATTTACTTTTGGAGTGATTTGCTGAGACAATGGCCAGAAGAGTTGAGATCCCTGTACCGGAAAATCAGTGCAGAAGCCAGCAAGTTCCTTCCGGCTTGCTAAAAACCCTCCCAGCTTCCCCCATCAAAGTGGCACCAGGATGAAGGCGCACCTGAGCCACCTGGGGGGGCTGCTGACCCCACTCCTCCCCCACCCTAGGTGGGGCCTCTGCGTCGCATTTTTAAAGCAGTAGTTACTAGACCCACACCCTTCCAGCCACGTGGCCTCAACAGTGAGTTCACGGCATCCACTTTATGAGACAGCAGCACACCCCCAGTCAGCATGGGGAAAGACGCCTGCTGACCCACGGGAGTCTCACACATGCCCATACCAGGATCTGGTGAATGGAGCTCGCTGACCAAAGCCAGAACTGTGCCTTCAGGTCTCCTTGCCGCACACTGCAGCCTGGCAGGGCAAAGAGGGCGTGGTTTTGAGGGTCACGCAGACCTAGGCTCCACTTGCCAGCTGGGTGGTCTTGGGCAGGTCATTTCACCTGTGAGCCTCAGTGGTTCTCTGTAATGTAGGAAAACAATGCCTTGTTCATGGAGCAGTTCTGAGAACAAAGCATGTAACTGAATGTCATGTCACCCTGTTCTCATTCCCACCCCAGCCTTGAAGGCACTGTAGCCTAAAAGGCCCCCCAGTGTAGTTGCTCCATTTCTCCATCTGCACGTCGGCCCCCAGCTCTCTGCCTGGGGTGCTGTGAGGATGGGAATCAAACGCCTGAACTGGGAAGTCCCGGGGAATTCTGAAGGACAGCAAGACTGCGAGCGTGCACCCTCTCTAGTCTGTTGTCATTTGGCAACTTGATAGCAAAAGTGCTGAACTTCCTCGGTCTCTGAGAAAGCAGGACCCACGTGCCCAAAGCAGTTACAGCGGTTGAACAAGTAGCAGCCCCCATCTCTGCAACTGTCACCTTGCGGTCCCCAGCAGCAGGGCCACGCATGCAGGTGTGGTTACCTAGTGACGGCCTCCATCTGCATTCTGCGTGCTTGAGAGCCCAGCACCTTCTGTCTTCTCACTGCTTCTGTTGGGCTCTCACCGCAGCTCTGTCGAAACGCCTTATGAACCCTCTCCTCGTGGCCTCCTCCTTGGCCTCCTCGCACCAGAGCAGAGAGGTGAGAGACCCAGACAAGTTCTGCAGCCTCTGCCACGCAACTTTCAACGACCCTGTCATGGCTCAGCAACACTACGTGGGCAAGAAACACAGGAAACAGGAGACCAAGCTCAAGCTCATGGCACACTACGGGCGGCTGGCAGATCCTGCTGTCACCGACTCGGCAGGTAAGGGAGCCTGGGGGGCCCAGCTCACACCTGTGGCTGGGTCGGGGCCAGACCACCAAGGCAACACCTCTCCTCCCAATGTCTCCTGGTGTCTGACGGGGTGAACTGAAAGGCCTGCAGAGCCAGGTAGGAAGTCCAAAGAAGGGGAAGGGCCTGGAGGGGGTGTGGTCAGCTGAAGGCTGTGGCGTCTCCTGGCCAGCTCTCGCCACTTGCTACCATATCTGTCCATTTGTCTAGAGAATCTAGAAGCCAGATTTGAATAAGAATTCTCCTTATTTTCAAATGTGCAACTAATTTTTTAAAATGTGAAACCCTGTGAGATTTGGACCAGGGCCACCAGTTTGCAACCTTTGATTTAAACTCCCTGCCATCCCCATTCCTTTTGCGAAGGCCTCCTCAGCTTCTGCCAGATTTCAGAGTGTCCTCAGGGCCTCTCCTCTTCCAGCGGCCAGGCCTGCCTGTGCTCCTGGGACAGTGTCGGAGAGGAGAACATTGGGACTCGAGTATCAACTCCTCCCCTGGCCTCAGCCTACTCACTCAACAGGAGAGGGTTCACAGAAAGGGAGGAGCCCGCCCCACCAGAATGACTTCTCACTGCCTACGGCGAGGGGCAGTGAGGCGAGGTTGTTGTTCCGTTCAGCCAGTCAGTGTTTATGGAGCGCCTACTGCGTCTCCTCACCGAGGTGCGGTAGTGACCCAGACGGACACAGCTCCTGTCTCAGGAGCCTGTGTGAGCATGCATGTTGGTCCTTGGAGCTTCCTCCCCAGACCATGCAGATCCACCACCAGAGAGTCAACTCCTGGGGCCCCCGAGGCACCCAGGTGCCAACATCTTGGCCTCAGGGAAGCCACTTTCCAGAGTCATCTGTGCTCTTCCTGCTGACGTGGACAGGTGAGCACACAGCTGTCTTAGATATTCCAGACCGCCTGTGGGCAAGGGGAGGGGACACAGCTCTCTAACAACCCTCCAAACCCGAAAGCAACCACACAGCACAGGCCGACCTGCCGACCTTGGGCAGTGCTGACAGGACTCGAAGCAGTGGCTATGTGAGCAGGGCGGAGAGTCCTGGAGCAGGGTGCCAGGGATTGCTCCCCCAATGCCGTGGAAGGACAAAGGACTTGCTGTACAAACCTCTTCAAAACTGGAAAGGGATGGCCGGTATTTGCGTACCGTTCCCACACACAGGCAGTGCCTTCCCCTTTAATAGGACCGGTCTCGTACCAACCTCAGAACCAAGTTCCTTGGAGCCCTGCTTCACGACATCTTCTTGTTTTGGCCTGTGACTGATAGGAACAGCGTAGCGCCCCACTGGCGTGGCCAGGGTCTCCTGTAGCTGACCCTTTCTGCTGGGGCCCTGCCCTGGTCATTCCTCATCACCTCCTGTCCACTGGCCGGACCTGGGCACTGCCGTGTTCGGGCTGCTTATCTTAACGTGTGTCCGTTGTGTTCTTTATCTCCAGCCAGAGCCTCCCTTCTGTACCCACCCTCTCCCGTTTGCCTGAATCACACACGTAGTCTTGGAAGTGGAGCCTTGGTTCGTTTGTTTTTCTTGCTTAAGGCATTTGCTTTAAAGGTCGGCTCAAATCTTTCATGAAAACCAAGGCAGAAGAGTAGGGGCATCATGTGCCCCTTTGATATTGAATATACATTATAATTTAATCCCCACAGCATTCTTATAAATAAGCATGGTTTTCCTACTTCACAAATAAAAAGGATGAGACTCAGTGTGACTTGTTCAAGGACATGCAGCTAATGTGACCCAGTGTCAATCAGTAACACCGTCAGCATGGGTCTCTAGCTCTGTCTGGCCCCAAAATTCCTCCTGCCTTTGGGTCTGAGCGTACTGAGTAGAGGGCTTTTCCGGTACAGGACGTGAACCGAGGCGCTGAGCCCAGCCGGACCCCTTGCGCATGGAGCTGGGGTGTCGACCCAGGAGCTCAGCAGTGCCTTCAGCTGACGGGCTCCGCCTCAGCAGAGGGTTTGCTTTGTGGGCAGCTCGACTTGCCCCCTCCGGCTTCAGTTCAGACGCAGCTCTCTGTTCCCTCAGTCATCCTGCATCTACCGGTTGCTGGCTGCTGTTGTCCAGGCCTCAGGCTGGGTGTTCTCACCTATAATTACCTGCTTTAATCCTCACAACAACTCTGTTGTGCAAGTTTTGTCGTCCCCATTTTAAAACTGAGGACATTGGGATCAGTAAGAGGAAGTGGGTGCCAGCTGGGTAGCTCAGTGGATTAGAGCCACATCTTGATAGGCCAAGGTTGCGGGTTTGATCCCTGGTCAGGGCACATAAAGAACCAACCAATGAGAGCATAAATAAGTGGAAAAACAAATCAACATTTCCCTCTCTCTCTCTCTCTCTCTCTGCCCACCTCTCTAAAATGAGCCAATAACTTTTTTTAAAGAAAGATGAAGTGATTTCTCCTGGGCCACACACTAGGCAGCAACAGAGCCAGCACTGAAAGAGGTCAAGTTCTGTGTTGGGTCCAGAGACTAGTTTCCCTGGGGCTCCTGGCACGTGTCTCATGACAATTTGGGCCAAATATGAGGGTGACCCAGAGTATCTAAAGCTCTCCCACCAGGGCTAAGCAGAATAAACGACACTTGGAGTTCACTTTATACCCCAAGCTCACATTTCCCTTATTTACCCAAGAACTAAAACTAAAACCTGCATGCCATTCTGGCAGCCAGGTCCTTTAGCCTCTAGCACCCTCGGCACCCCCCTGGGTGCTGCCATCCTCTGCTTCACCCCATCCCTTCTGGCCTCACCTCTTGCACAGAACAGGTCTGCTTCCTCTGCCATATGCTGACCCCTAAGTCTCTCAACCCCCACACTTAGGACAGGCTGCAGGTCTTAAAACATCTATATATAGTCAAGAAATATTTGTTGATCTGTTTCCTAACGTATGCCAGGTGTTATACGTGTGGTGTTAAACAAGAGGCATTGCTCAAGTTCCCTTGGAACTTGGAGCCCACAGAGAAGGTAGGCATGGAGCAAGTAACAAGTGTGACAGCTTTAGAACGGGAGATAACTCGGGTGCTATGGAGATGCCCTACTGTGAGGGAGCAGGCATCAAGGGAGCCCTCCCGGGGGTGGGGGGGGTACCATGTGGGACACAGTGATGCTGGGGAGGGGAGCAAGTGTCCATTCATGGCGTGTGGGTCACATTAAGGGTTTGGTCCTTTGTTCTGAGAGCCCTGGGAAGCCATTGACAGTCTAAGCGCCGGTTACGAAGTGGGGAATGGTTTGCTGTAGGGAGCAAGGGTGGTGGGAAGGAGCGGCAGTGTGGCTGCTGCAGTGGTTCCTGCTGGAGGAGACAGGAGCCGGGCTCAGGGAGCAACAGAGGAGGTAGGAACAGGTGGATTCGAGATGTATTTAGGATGTAGAATTGCCGGGCCTTGGAAAGGGAACAGGTGAGGATGGTACCCAGATTCAGGTGGGTAACCAGGTTTTCTCAGCTTAAGTTGAACATGCCCGTGAGATATCCAAGTAGAGGTGCTTGAGAGGCAGTTGGATATGCAGGTTGAGACCTTAAGCATGAGATCTGAGTGAGAAATACTGCCATTTTGGTAGGTCAGAAACTTCAGTATTCGGGCTGTCTCCGGAGCATGCCCACCCCGTCTTCCTCGGTATATCTTTACCTTTTCTCAGGGCCCCATGAGACTTACGACCAAGGGCACAATGGGAAGTGGCAGCTCGTCCCAGGCTAACCCCTGAACCTATCTTCAAGGCCCCCTTTTCACTGATGTTTTAGTGAGCCCAAGCAACCCCGCCTAGGGCTCTCTAGTGGCTGCTTCTGCCCTGAGCCCTTCCTTTGTTTCACTGTCCCCAGCTTTAATAAACATGCTCTCAAAATAAAATTTTAAAAACTGTTAAATATTGATAGTTCCATGTGTTCTAACCTAATAGGTGGTCAGTGAGGTCTGGAAAATGATATGATACCCCAGAGAGCTTGGAGAAGAGAAAGCATCTGAGATTGAGCCCTCCAGACATGGGCATAGGCTACAGCATGCATGTGCCCTGAGGGCTTTGTGCTAAGGGAAATAAGCACACACAACACATCTCATGTGACTCCATTTGTGTCTGGAGACATCTGGAGTGATCAAGTCACCGAAAGAGGAAGTAGGATGGTGGGTGGTCACCAGAGGTTAGGGGCAGGGGGAGCTGTTTAATCAGTGTAACTTCTCAGTTTTTCAAGATGGAGAGTTCTAGGGATTGGTTGCACAACCATGTAAACATGGTTAAACATGATGAACACATGAGTTTCTCCAGCCAGACCTATTTTTTAACATTACTGAATTGTACACTAAAATGGCTTGGATGGTGAGTTTTTTGTCCTATTTTACCAAAATTAAAGGTAAAATAATGAAAAAATTAGAAGAAAAAGATTATACCCTCTGGAAACCCACTGTTAACAATGGAAGTCAAACTGGAGTTAGCAAGAGATAGAGAAGGAGCCACCAGAGGGCAAAGGTCAGGGGCGTGTGCAGTTCCGTCAGGGGCTGTGGAGAGCTCGGGCACCAGGAGGCCTCGTTGGCGTCCATTTGTCCAGCAGGTCGGGATACAAGGAAGCCACCTCTGGTCTCAGAAAGCGTGTGCATGTGCACGTGTGTGTACATGTGGAGAGGCTGCAAAGTAACTGAAAGGCAAGGAAATGGAGAAACAAGTGCAGACAGGTCTTTCACAGGACTCAGCTGGGAAAGGAAGGAAAGAATAGGTGCTTTTTCAGATAAGCCAGGTGTTTCAAAATCAGCTCTAGTGACCTCTACTTCACACAATCACATAGGTGAACCAGAATATCAAACGTGTCAAATGAGGACTTCCGGCCAAGATGGAGGTAGACACACTGTGCCTCCTTGCACAACCAAAATAAGGACAACAACAATTTAATAACAAAAAAACAATCAGAACTGACAGAAAATCAAACTGTGTGGAAGTCCAACAACCAAGGAGTTAAAGAAGAAACACTCACCCAGACCAGTAGGAGTGGCGGAGACGGGCAACTGAGCAGAGAGGACTTGAGGCAAGGCGGTGGCTAGAGGACCAGGCGGTCCCACGTTCCCATGCAGATAAACTGGGAGGAACAACTGGGGATCCAGACAGACCCACAACCCAGGGTCCCAGCGGGGAAATAAAGCCTCAAACCTCTGATTGAAAACACCTTTGAACAATGATTAAAATAAAATTTAAAAAAAACAAAGAAAACACTTGTGGGGGTAGAGGAGGCAGTGGAAGGAACTCCCAGCCTCACAAGAGAGTCCTTTGGAGAGACCCACAGGGTCCTAGAACATACACAAACCCACCTACCCGGGAATCAGTGCCAGAAAGACCCAGTTTGCTTGTGGATAGCAGGTGAAGTGACTGAAATCCAACAGAATGGAGCAAGTGGCATTGTTCCCTCTTGGACCCCTCCCCCACATAGAGCGTCACAACACAGTGAAGTGATTGCCCCGCCCTGGTGAACACCTAAGGCTCTGTCCCTTACTACATCACTGAGACAAAAAAAAAAAAAAAAAAAAAGAAGAAGAAGAAATGGCTCAAATGAAAGAACAGATCAAAGCTCCAGAAAAAATACAACTAAGCAATGAAGAGACAGCCAACCTACAAGATACACAGTTCAAAACACTGGTAATCAGGATGATCCAGGAGCTCACTGGGTACTTCAACAGCATAAAAAAGACCCGGCCAACAGTGAAGGTTGCATTATGTGAAATAAAGAAAAATCTACAGGGAAACAACAGTGACGGGAAGGAAACCAGGACTCAAATCAACGATTTGCAGAAAAGAAATAAACATTCAACCACAACAGAATGAAGAAACAAGAATTCAAAAAAAAATGAGAGGCTTAGGAACCTCCAGGACATCTTTAAACATTCCAATGTCTGAATCATAGGGGTGCCAAAAGGAGAAGGGAAGAGCAAGAAGTTGAAAACTTAACTTGAAAAAATACTGAAGGAGAACTTCCGCAATCTGGCAAAGGACATAGACTTTCAGGAAGTCCAGGAAGCTCAGAGAGTCCCAAAGAAGTTGGACCCAAGGAGGAACACACCAAGGCACATCATAATTACATTAGCCAAGATGAAAGAGGAGAGAATCTTAAAAGCAGCCAGAGAAAAGGAGATGGTTACCTACAAAGGAGTTCCTATAGGACTATCAGCTGATTTCTGAAAGGAAACCTTGCAGGCAAGAAGGGGCTGGAAAGAAGTATTCAAAGTCATGAAAGGCAAGGACCTACATCCAAGATGACTCTATCCAGCAAAGCTATCATTTAGAATGGAAGGGCAGATCAAATGCTTCCCAGATAAGGTCAGATTAAAGGAATTCATCATCACCCAGCCCTTATTATATGAAATGTTAAAGGGACTTATTTAAGAAAAAGGAAATCAAAAATATGAACAGTAAAATGACAACAAACTCACAGCTATTAACAACCGAACCTAAAAAAAAAAAGCAAACAAGTAGAAGAGGAACAGAATCACAGAAATGGAGATCACATGGAGAGTTATCAGCAGGGGAGTGAGAGGGGAAGAGAGGGGGAAAAGGTAAAGGGAATAAAAAGCATAATGGCAGGTCGAAAATAGACAGGGGGAGGTTAAGAATAGTATAGGAAATGTGGAAGCCAAAGAACTTATATGTACGACCCATAGACATGAACTAAAGGGGGGAAATGTGGGTGGGAGAGGGTGTGCAGGGTGGAGGGGAATAAAGGGGGGAAAATGGGACAACTGTAATAGCATAATCAATATTAAAAAACATGTCAAATGAAAAGGAGAGGAAAATTAATGAGTGTGAGTACTGGACAGACCTCGTTTTTTTTAGAGCTCTGATGAATTATGTGGTTCCCCAAGTGATGATTTTGAATCCAGTTTGCAGATCAGCAGCTAGTGTGCTGAGTGAGACCATGCACCTCATGAAGTTTGCGGGAGAGTTCAGAGAGGTGTGTGGTGCCAAGGGGAGAACAGGGCTTCACCACCAGGGGTGGATCCCAGCTCTAACCCAGTTCACCCACCTCTTTCACCTTTTGGGGTCTATTTCCTGCTTTGAAAAATGGAGATGGCCACCTGGTTTGTAGGGTTGTCGTGAAAATCCAATGACACAGCCCTGGCTGGTGTGGCTCAGTGGATTTACCACCAGCCTGCAAACCAAAGGGTCACTGGTTCGATTCCCAGTCAGGGTCCATGCTTGGGTTGCAGACCAGGTCCCCAGTGGGGGCCCTATGAGAGACAACCACACATTGATGTTTCTCTCCCTCTCTTTCTCCCTTCCCCTCTCTCTAAAAATAAATAAATAAATTCTTTTTTTTTATGGTAATTGAAAAAAAAACTAAATATAATCCTTAAAAAAACCAGTGACACAAATATCCAAAACCCTGACTTGGTGCCTTATGCATAATATATAATAATAGTGGACTTTTGTAATCTGGGCATCAGTGATTCTTAACCATTGGTGGTTGTCACCCCACCCCAGCCTCAGGTCCCACTCTTGACCTTGGGGGCAGAGTGGTTCTACTAGTCCATTATGCAGCTTCCCATGTTAGTGTCAAACTGTGAATTCTGGCCTTAAATGCCTAAAAAGGACCTGAGTTCTGATTGCAGGGAGTTTCCCCTTACGTGAGGATACAAGGGAAACAAATGGACCTGGGGACACTGGGGACACCGGCTCACTTATGGAGGAGGGGAGGTGGTCTGTGTTCCCAGGGGCATCGGTTGCCATGGAAGGATGCTCGGAAGATGCTGTCTCCCTCTTCACCAGTGACTCAAGAACCTGTGAGAGTGGAGTGATAACAGTGATAAAAGCTCACACGTGTTGAACACTCACTGTGTGCCGAATTTTTCACTTGAATCGATGACCTAATGAGGTTGACACCAATGTCGACCTCTTAGGTAAGAACCCGAGTTTCTGAGAAGCCCCACTTTTACAAATGAGGAAACCCCATCTCAGAGAGTTAAGTAACTGACCTACAGTCCTACTAAGAAACAGAGCAGGGAGGTGAACCTAGGTGATCTCACTACAGAGCTGGGAGACGTTAGGGTGGTGGATGATTCAAAAGGGAGCAGAGCTGAGGAGCTCCTGTGATCATGGTGAAGTGCACTGCCCATGAGGTCCATCTAGAAAAACTCCAGCCTTTGTTAAAATAATGAGAACAGTTTGCAGAACATTGATGTAACCTGGCAGCCAAGGAGAGTGGACTAGAATGCGCATGTGTGAGCAATGATGACTTCACTGTACTAGTCAGTGGGGGTGGTAGATGCCCTTGAGTAAGCATGTGTGCTGGTGTGGCCGTCAGATTCAAAATGACTGAGCAAGTAGAGCAACGAATCTTCATCAGCATTTGCACTATGCTTGAACATTTCTCTGGGAAAACTATTGGGATGATTCACAGGGCCACAGCTGTGGACAACTGATGATGGGCAGCTTCATCACAACAACATGCCCACTCATGCATCACATCTCATGTGGAGTTTTTAGGTGAAATATCAAATCACCCAGGTGACTCAGCCCCACTACAGCCCAGACTTGGTGCCCTGCAACTTCTGCCTTTTCCCAAAACTAAAATCATCTTTGAAAGGGAAGAAATTTCAGACTGTAGATGAGATTCAGGAAAATATGGCGGGGCAGCTGATGGCGATTGAAAGAACAGTGTGAGGTCCCGAGGTGCCTACTTTGAAAGGGACTAAGGCATCATTGTCCTCAGTGTTTCTTGTGTCTTGTATTTTCTTCAATAAATGTCTATTTTTCACATCACATGGCTGGATACCTTCTGGACAGACCTGGTATATGGGGCACTTGGTAAATGATAGCACTGCTTTTTATTATGTGTTATGGTTAGGAGTTGTAATATAATTGGCTCATAATTGAGAAAAGCTGAGGATAAGAAAGGGGAAGGGATTCAGCCAAGGTCATATGAAAGCAGAACCTGGAGTCCAGCCCCATATCTCTGCTTCTCACCATATCTCTCTGCTAAACCATGTGCAGAAAGGCCACTTTGTCATTGGAGCAGCCCTGGTAATGAGACAAGGTGCCTGAGAGCCCCATAGTAGAAAAGCAGATTGGTTTTCCGAGCAGACATTCTCATCAGTTACTGTTACCACAGGCTGGAGGAGAGTGGCACCTGCCTGGAGATCCCCAGGCGAGGGCATCCTGAGTGAGGTCACTTGGCACTGTTCAGGTGGGAAAGACAGATACACCAAATGCCTCTTTGTTCTGTCCGTCTTTTAGCCACTCAACAGACAGCTACTCGGGACAGGTCCAATACTGGGCCTGGGGGCACAGAGGGGAGGGAAGAGATTCCCACCTTAGGGAGCACATAGGCACAGCACGTGCCCCGGAGCATGGGGGCCTCTGGGGTTCTCACCTGCTCCTCAGTCCTCAGAAGGACATGTGCATGCACTCTCCGAAGCTGCACTGCCCAGGTCCCTTCTTACTGGGAAACTAAGCATCTTGTCTTTCACGTGTGTTTCAGCCGGGAAGGGCTACCCGTGCAAGACGTGTAAGATCGTGCTGAACTCCATAGAACAGTACCAAGCTCACGTCAGCGGCTTCAAACACAAGAACCAGTGAGTAATCATTCTTTGAAGTTCAAGGGCCTGCAGCAGGAGCTCTGAGCTTCTGAATCAGAACAAAGCCAGGTACTCCTTGGCCTAAAAGGGAATCTTGGCAGCCATTTCTCAGTCAGCAGAAGATTAGTCAGTTAACGGAAAGAAGTTTCACTCCCATCAGCTTCTCCCTGGCCTGTGGACCTCCTGGGCTGGAAGTGTTGGCAGGGAAGCACAGGCAGTTCCCTCGGAGGTCTCCCAGAGCTCTGTTTCCTGTAGCAGGCTGCTGAGGGGAGTCTTTTCTCCCTCAACTACATGGTGAGAGCTCCCTCTACAGGTCGTTACCGAACATGACCGGGTCTTTCCTTCCTTGGTCAAATACTGAACACCAGAGTGGTGGCAGGAACCGCTCCAGCCCCTGCTCTCAAGACCTTACACTCTGCTGGGAGGAGACAGAACATGAGTGAACTCCAGTAAGTACAAATCGTGAAGAGTCCTTGGAAGGGAAGAGGTGAACAGAATCATCTATCCGTGACTCATGAAAATGAGTCACATTCTTCGAGCGCCTGCTCTGTTGCAGCTGTATACAAACATTTTCACTTTCAGGTAGTTCAAGCACCCTGGGGAGAAGAGGTCATTATTCTGGTTTTACAGACATAGGCAGACGCCATTAAGAGTGACCCTGTGAGGCAGAGCCGTAATTCTATCGAGGCTTCTCTGGCTCAGGGTATGCTCCTCCGGGACCCCTTGTGGACAAGGAGCTTGGGTTCCACGTGGGACGGAGCAGCCAGAGGTGACCAGGGGGTTATGTCCCTTCCTCTCAGGAAGGGACTGTGTGGTGTGGACAGTGTGCCGCAGCACAACCTTCCTAGGTAGGAATCATCCCCATTTTACAGATGAGGAAACTGAGTTTCGGGCAGGCGAGTCTGTGAAATGAGGGCTTTGACTGGCAGTTGGTTCTGTGTTGCTACGGAGCCAACCGAAGTAAAGGCGGTGGAAACAGTGTGCCGTCAGAAATATTCCTGGTCCTCCACCTGCCTGAAGCCTCCTCTCCCCCTCGGCAGGCCTTCCTCTTCATTTGTAGGCGTGTCTTTAACTAGGAAGGCTCTTGCGATGTCTCTTAGACATGGACTTGACCCCAGCCCCGGCACCCCGGCCTGGAACTGCCCCTCTCTCGGCACCCCTGCAGCTCATGGAGCCTTGATGGGTGGCAATTTCTCAGACAGTCTGGAGCTGGCCAGAGCCCCGTTCTGGGGCACCCACACTTGAAAACGCTTTTGTTGCACACTGTCTCACTCCTCCGCTTCCCAGCTCAGCCACCCCGGGCATGTCAGGAAGCCACCCTGAGCCTCCAGCCCCTGCTCTGTGAAACTGGGGCTATAAGTTGTCCAATACCTACTTCGATCCCATTGAATTCACAACAGTAGCTCTGAGTTAGGGCCCCCTTTTACAGCCCAAGGACACCTCATGTCAGGTGAGCCAGCAAACTTGCGTGGGGTCACACAGTGCTTGGGAGCTGGACCCAGGACTCATGCTGCTGTGGCCCCACAGGCCCCCCCCCCCACTTTGCTGTGCCACTCCCAAAGGGGGCTCGTTACCCTCGAGTCTCAGATGCTGTGAGGGTTAGATCATCTATTTCAAGTGCTAGTGCCCATAATGGGAGCTGTTGAAGATGAGCTTTTATCCACTCAGTACATCACCTGCTGCCCTAGGCTTTGCTATGGGCGTCAGGGCCTCCACAGGAATCCAGACCAACATGGTCCTTGACCCTCCAGTCTGCCCTCTGGTGGTGGAAGCAAATCCTAAACCAGTCCGTAAACAAATGAGACAGCTGGTGGGGCTAGGGGCTGGGAGAGTGGGATGGAGAACAGCAGGAGAGCCCCGGTAGATCCCAGGTGAGGGGAGAGCCGTGCCAGTGGGGCCCTGTGGGCCTGGAGGTGGAATGGATGGTGCGGGGTGGTGGGAAGACACGGCTGCAGTCCCGAATCCGCCACACTTAAAAGCTTGCTGTGAGCAGGTCACTTACTCTTTCTGAACTGGAGTTCCCTCGTATGCAAAATGGGGGTGCTGCTCCTCACCCCCTTTGCAGGATTGCCATGAGGACAAACTAGGATGATGAAGCAAAGCACCCAGTGCCATGTCTAGCATGCAGTGTCCCTCAATAAAGGGGAGCGGGCCTGCTTGTCACTCCAGGGCCCCGGGAAGAGTTAGAGTAAGCTACCTGAGTGCCATCACAACCGCCACAGACTGACCCATACCTTTGTTCCTTCTCAAACTGCAGGTCACCAAAAACAGCAGTGTCACCCCTGGGCCAGATTCCAGTACAAAGACAGCCCACACAGAAAGACTCAACTACCTTGGAAGACTAGTGTTTCTGTCCAGCACCCCAAGTCGAAGCAGCCAGGAGCCAACCTCCCCGTGACCGTGACCATGACCATAGTCAGCCCTTGGCTTCCTCTTCCTCCTTTCTTACCCAGGCCTGCGACAAGAGTGGGCCACAGGCTGCCTCGAGGTGGCCCAGGCACACCCACCCCTGCCTCTGCCCGTTGGAATGGGCCTGTAGGTCGGGACAAGGGAAGCAGGGCCCGAGAGGATGTGGGCACTCATGGGGAGGTAGTTAGAGGATGGCCTCTCCCCTCCTCCGGCCTTCTGGGCCACGTGTCGTGAGGCTCCAGGCCTGTGTCTCCTCGGCAGGTCACTTTTGGACCAGTCCTTGCAGCTAAACCACTAAGCTCTCCGGGCTTTAGGCACCTCCGGTGAAACCTGACCCTTCTGCCCAGACCTTGGTCTAGGCAGGAAAGGGCAGATGAACATGGCTGCCACATGGGAGCTTGGAGCTAATGTGACACTCCCCCTGCCCCCAAAAGTGCAGGCTTACCAAGCCTGGGACCAGATGCTGGCTGCTGGCCGTTGTACAGGTTGCTGCCCACAGTGAAGTTCCTGCAGCAGTGCCACAACCCTGGCAGGGCACTGCTGTCCCTCCTGCCCCTCCCCCACAGTTCCTGAATGGTGCTAAGGACCTGCAGCAGTGGGGACAGGCTGGAGCTGGAGAAGGCCTCAGTACCCGGGGGGAGGATGGAGAGCTCCAGGACCCTTTCCCTCCACTGTCCGAGGCCCCTGACCCAGGGTCAGTTGGCAAAGCCCCCACCTGCGTGTTTGTGTGATGGTTCTGTGCCCTCAAAGGCAGACTGCCCTGGGCCCGCAGCCCTTCAGCTTCCCCAGCCCTCTCCTCGTGTGTGTGCAGCAGGCCTCCTGCCCAGGTGGTGCTAGCCTCCCCCACCATGAGATTCCTGGGTACCAGGGCGTGGGATGGGGCCCCCGGGAAAGAAAGGAGGGTTGGGGCAAGTGTCAGCAGTGAGGAGTCAGTTCCCCAGTCCCCAAACCTAGGTTTCTCCGATGCTGCCATGTTTTATGGCCTGGGATTCACTGGGAGTAGATTTTTCCTTGTATTTCTCCAGCAGGAGTCCTAGGAAGTGACACCATCTGAGGCCCCCTTCGTTGGGTCAAAGAAGCCCCTAGCTGCTGTCATGGCCTCCCCCCACGCCCTGCCCCTCGACTGTGAAACGCCTTCAGTGTCGTGTGTGGGTGTATGCTTCTGCTCTGTCACATGGTCACTGGAGCATCTAAATAAAGAATTCCTCGGCCCCAGCGGGCAGCTCAGTTGGTTAGATCCTGGTTCCCATGCACCCGGGTTGGGACTTCAGTCCCCAGTCAGGCACATAGCAGAATCCACCAATGATGTGTGAATAAGTGGGACAGCAAATTGATCTTTCTCCCTTCCTCTCTAAAATCAAGGAAAAATAAAAAGAATTTCTCCCACGAGCCAGACTGCAACTTAACGGAACTGGGATTTGGGCCACGCTGCCCTTGGGTCTAATGTGTGTGTCTCGACCCCTCACTCTCATTCCCTTCAGACCCCCAGGGCTCTAAACACTTCTCTCAGGGACAGAGAGAGACAACCCAGTGGTTTGGCAGCCCTGTGGAAGTCTCCCCGGGTGCCCCAAACTCCGTACAGCCTCCCCCACCTCCCCTGGCTTCTGTGGTGGGGGACCTTCTGGCGGTCTTTAGAGGCCTTAAACCAGTACCGTAATCTGCTTTGCTTGAGAGGATTATTCTGGCTGCTCTGTGCAGAAGGGATGCAGGGGACAGGAAAAGAGACGGAGGACAAAATGAGCCCACGCCCAGCATGGCTGTCTCCAGGCTAAGCCTTCAGGACAGAGACTGAGCCTGTTCGCCTCCACTGCCCCGTGCGCAGAGGGGCATGCCCTGGGTGCTTGTTGATTGAATGAGTGAGGGTGCATAAGCAGAGGCGGCCTTGTCCCACCCAGCTCTTCCACAGCAATGGGACTTCCCCTAGGCCTGGTAATCTTGGGAGGACCTTTTCCATGACCCAGAAATGAGCTGAAGAAGGGGAATGTTGGCTTTGGGAGTCCTTTGTCCGGCCTTTGTTTCCGACAGCCAGATCTGAGTGCAGTGTACCATGGCTCCATGCTTCACTCTGCACACCGTTCATGAGCACCAGTATGCCACCAGCTGGGAAGGACCCTCCATGGCCCCCACAGGCCCTCAGCTCCCCCTGCCTCAGCAGTTTCCCCAGCCCTTCTCCCCCAGCCAGGTGTCAGAATCGGGCCCATCCATCCGCTGGCAAGGATGTGAGGGCAGGGGTGGGTGGGCTGCCCTACCATGCCACAGCCTTGGCCTGCAGGACCACCTTGTCTGGGCCCAGGAGTCCCTGCCAGCTGTCTGTGTGCCTAGCCGTGTTGGCATGGGGATGCAGGGGTGAACACTTCCTTGTCCTGGGGGAACTCACGCACCATACTTTGACCTCCATCACCATAAATTAGTTTTGCTTGCTCTTAAATGTTATAAAAATAGAGCCATACATCCTTTTTTATTCAATATTATGTCTGTGAGTTCATCTATGTTATTGTGTGTGTCAGAAGTTCATTTTTTCATATGAACGTACCACAATTCAGCCATGTCACAGCCGACAGACAGTGGGCTCTTCCTGGTTTGGAACTGCAGAAAACACAGCCATTGCGAACGATCTTGCCTGTGTTGTTGGGTGTGCAGTGCATGCATGTGTCTGGGGTGGGGTCACTATGTCATAGAGCAGGCACATCTTGCCTGCCCAGACACTGCCAAGTGGTTTTCCAGAGTGGATGCCTTGGGTGCGTTCTGCAGTGTGGGTGCGTTCTGCTTGTCCCACAGCCTTGTCAGCACTTGCTGGTAGCCTTTCTGATGTTGGCCAATCTGGTGACACCCAGGAATTTGAACCCAAGGGTCTTGACTTCACATTAGGGCCCCTCTTACTCGGTTTAGCCCTGAGCTCAGCTTCGAAATTCTCTAGCCTGCCATGGCCTCTGATGTCAGTGCCCAGGACCCACAGTATGACCCAGCAGGTGAACATCAGAGGGAGCCGCAGTGCGTGGCTCTGAGGCCAAGAAAGTTGGCACAGAAGGAGAGGAGTCAGCTGTGGAGACGCGGTGCAGAGCCATAGTGAAGAACTAGGGCTCTGCAGCTGGGCAGCAAGGGTTCATGTCCCAGCTCTGCCACTGTGGGGTCCTGTCATCTGGTTAGCTGACCTGCACCACAGAGTGAAACAATGCCTACCTTACAGGGTTGTTGTGGAAATGAAAAGAACAGCTATAGCCCTGACCGGTGTGGCCCCATCAGTCGGATGTCCCACAAAACAAAAGGTCGCTGGTTCGATTCCCAGTCAGTGCATGTGCCTAGGTTGCAGGTGTGGTTCCCATTCGGGGCGTGTGTGAGAGGCAACCCATTGATGAGTCTCTCTCACATGGATGTTCCTCTCCCTCTCTCCCTTCCCCTCTCTCTAAGAATGAATAAATAAAATCTTTAAAAATAAATAAAATTGTTAAAAATAAATAAAATTTCTAAAAAAGAACTGCTGCCTGTGAAGCCATCACAGCGCTGACACATGGCGGAGGCCATGTGAACCGTGACTGCTGCCACCCCTCCTGCTGGCCTGGAGTAAGTTCTGGGTCCCGCAGGAAGGAGGATAGGTCTGCAGACAGTGGGCACCTGGTATGGCCCCCTGTATTGACTCCATGATTGTGAAGGGGTTAAGAAACAAACGAGCAAAAACACACTCAGACGGATAGCAGCATGGCATCACCAGAGGGAAAGCGGGCAGGGGGAGGTGGAAGAGGGTAAAGGGAGATAAATGGTGATGGAAGGAGACTTGACTAGGGGTGATGAACACACACTATAATATATAGATGATGTATCATAGAATTGTAGCCCTGAAACATAACTTATATAATGTTGTTAACCAGTGTCACCCCAATAAATTCCATTTTTTAAAAAGACCATGATGGGACTTCCGGCAGGATGGAGGAATAGGTGGACGCACCGTACCTCCTCACACAACCAAGATTAGAACAACAATAATTTACAGATAGAATATCACTCAGAATTGATAGAGGATTTATCTGACTGGAAGTCGGACAGCCAAGAAGTTGAAGTAGACCCGTACATCCAGACTGGTAGGAGACGACGAGCCGGGCAGACACAGGGCTGGCACGGGTTGGCGGCGCTCGGAGGTCAGCAAAAATTTGGCGCGAAATCCGTGCGACAGCCATCCGGGGTGCAAGAACGCAGCGGTGATCCCTGAGTGCGCAAGCTGCGGCTGGGGGACCCAGTGAGGCAGCGATTGTGGACCAGGGCAGAGCTCGCAGCCCAGGATCTCAGAGAAGGATCTGAGCCCAGGAGAACCGAACTACTGCCATTGTTCCCTCCGTCCCCGCTCCCGCTCCCGCCCCTGCCCCCACCCCCACATATAACATCACAATCTAGCAACCGGGGTGCCCAGCCCCAGTGAACACCTAAGGCTCCGCCCCCCACCATAACAGGAGCGACCAGACCGAAAAAGAAAAAAAAAAAAAAAAAAGGAGAGACAGGGAAAGACATAAGACATGTTGCCAACAGAACAGATCAGTCCCCCAGGACTCATCCTTTTGAGCGACCAAGAAATAGCCAATCTATCAGATGCACAGTTCAAAACACTAATGATCAGAAAGCTCACGGAATTGGTTGATTTTGGGCACAATTTAGATGAAAGGATGCAGGTTACCATAAAAGAGATGCAGGAAGATACGCAGAGGAGAGCCAATAGTGAAAGGAAGGAATCTGAGTCTCAAAACAATACAATGGACCAGAAGGAAGATAGAATCAACCAAGCAGGAAAGCATGATGAAATAAGAATTCAAAAAATCGAGGAAAAGCTTAAGAGCATCCAGGACACCTTTAAACGTTCCAACATCCGAATTATAGGGGGTACCAGAATGGGAAGGAGAAAAGCAACAGATTGAGCACGTATTTGAACAAATAATAAAGGAGAACTTCCCCAATCTGGCAAAGGGAACAGTCTTCCAAGAAATCCAAGAAGCTCAGAGAGCCCCAAAGAAGTTGGACCCAAGAAGAAACACACCAAGGCACATCATAATTACATTAGCCAAGGTAAAAACGAAGGAGAGAATCCTAGAAGCAGCAAGAGATAAGGGGACAGTCACCTACAAAGGAGTTCCCATCAGACTGTCAGCTGATTTCTCAGAAGAGACCTTACAGGCAAGAAGGGGCTGGAAAGAAATACTCCAAGTCATGAAAGACAAGGACCTACATCCCAGATTGCTCTATCCAGCAAAGCTCTCATTTAGAATGGAAGGGCAGATCAAGTGCTTTTCAGATAAGGCCAAGTTAAAGGAGTTCATCATCACCAAGCCCTTATTTTATGAAATGCTAAAGGGACTTATCTAAGAAAAGAAGATAAAGAAAAAACATGTATAGTAAAAGGACAGCAAACTCACAATTATTAACAACCACACCTAAAGCAAAACCAAAAGAAACTAAGTAAACAACTAGAACAGGAACAGAACCACAGAAATGGAGGGCACATGGAGGGCTAGCAGCAGGGGGGGGGGTGGGAGGAGGAGAGGGGGGAAAGGTATAGAGAATAAGTAGCATAGAATGTCGGTTGAAAATAGATAGGGGGAGGGCAAGAATAGTACGGGAAATGTAGAAGCTAAAGAACTCATAAGTATGACACATGGACATGAACTAAAGGGGGGGAATGTGGGTGGGGGAGGGGTATAGAGTGGAGGGGAGAGAAGGGGGGAAATGGGACAACTGTAATAGCATAATCAATAAAATATATTTTAAAAAAAAGACCATGATGTATACAGTGCTGGAAACAATTCAGTCTGGAATGGGGCAGAACGGGGCAGCAGTGGCTCTTCCCTGGGCTCCGACAAGAACCCACACTCTGGTGTCTGTCTGCCTGTCTGTCTGCCTGTCTGTCTCTCATGCCCATACGGGCCTTTCCTCCCCCTTTCTTCCCTCAAGGCACATGCCTTGGTTTTCTCTCTCCTGAGCTCCAAGGGCCCTTCTTTTGCTTCTGTAACTTCTTTCCTGAGCCCACGCAGCCTGGCTGGCTCACTTCTCCCATGGCTCATTTCTTTTACCTCTGCAGCTTTTTAAATAAACTTTTGCTTGTTTAACAAAAATAAAACTGCCCTGAGCAGTGTTGCTCAGTTGGTTGGGTGTCCTGCAAAATGAAAGGTCACCAGTTCTATTCCTGGTCAGGGCACAAGCCTGGCTTGTGCGTTCAGTCCCCAGCCTGAACGTGTACAGAAGGCAACCAATTGATGTTTTTCTCACATCGATATTTCTCCCTCTCTCTCCCTCTCTCTCTCTCTCTCTCTCTCTCTCTCTCTCTCTCTCTCTCCCCCTTTCCCTCTCTAAAAATAAATAGGTAAAATATTTTAAAATAAAAAAATTTAAACCACCTTCCACTGCTAAGGCACCTCAGCTCACCCCAGGCACCCTGGTTCTGCAGCCAATGACACCCCAGGAGAAGACATGCATGATGAAACTATGCATGTAATGCTTTCGTCCAGAGCAGGATGCAAAGCTGTGTTGAGATGTCATCTCGGGTGGTGCAGACACAGAGCTGTGCACACACCCAGATAGCAGCCACGGAGTGTGTGGGGGACACTGGCCTGGTACTCAGGGTCCCCAGGCATGGGTCTGAGCCCTGCTACCAGCTTCATGGGACTTCAAGTCCCATGAAGGCCATGACGCTTCTGTGAAGTACAAGTTGGAAGAAATCACAGCTCCCAGCTGAAGTCCTGAGGAGGCAGCGGTGAGGGGCAGTTAGGGCTTCTTCCCAGAGCAGGCGAAGAAGGAAGCCCTGCCTTCACAGGAGCCGCTGAGGGGTGAGTCACCCTCGCCCCTACCCAGACGTTCCTCCCCACGGTCACTAGCGTCAAATTCAACTTCCCCCTCTGACCATCTGTCCACCTAACAACCTCACTGACGCTGCCCTGTGCCAAGGCCACATGACAGAGAGGACAGACATGCCCCTGCTCTGGCACTCCCTGTTCCCTGCCCACAAACGCTGTTTCCTGCGTCAGGGAACTTCACTCTGCCAGCGTCCAGTCCGTAATGGTCTGGGCTGCGGTGCAGTGACCCCAATGGCCACTAGGTGGAGAGCGCTCCTTTTTGTTGTTTTTTGTTTTGTTTTGGTTTGGTTTGGTTTGGTTTTGGGGTTTTTTTTTTTGGCTGGGCTAAGTAGACCAGCCCTAGGACCTTACCACTGGGTTTAGTGCAGACGAGTACAGGATGGCATCTTCTGAGCCCCAAAGGCCAACTGGCTCTCCCCTCATAACATTTCTTTCTGGATGACACCTGCGAAAACTTTAATTTAGTCACCTGTCTGGGAGCATACCTGATACCTGGCCTATTCATCAGCCTTTGTTTAACTCTTCCTCTGAGCTCCATTCTTTGACCCTGGGGCTTTGAGAGACTGATCCCTCTCCTTGGCCCAGGGGAACCTGTGACCCAGGGCTGGGCCACCAGATCATATACATCTGGAGCTGTCAGGAGCTATCTTTGCCAACACATAAGGACAATTTGCCTGAGAATTTAGTGCACAGAGAGGAAAACGGAGATGAAAAATGAGAAGAGACTAATTTCTGATAAGCACCTGGATCCAACCTTGCCTGAAAGTAATATCCTCAGGACTTTTTAGTTATGGATCAGTAAGTTCCTTTTTTCCTTAAGTCAGTTTAACTTGGGTTTCTATCACTTATAACCAAGAGCTCTACTTAACACGCTCCAGCTCCCCTTATCAAACTGGAGACATCTACTCATCTGGAGAAGATCACTGACCCCAAGGCTGGGCCGACTGCCTTTCCATGTGCTCCCAGATGTTCTGTACCTGCTCTGGCATTGCCCCTAATGTACTGTGTTAACATCTGTTTTAGTCCCTGTCTCCTCTTTTAGACTAGAAATTCTTTGAGAGCAGGAAATGGGTCTTATTCATCATATTTGTCCCTAGTGTCCAGCATAGGACTGTGATAGTTTTAATAACTGTGTGGTAGTTGAGTAAATTAATGGATAATGAATAAAAGTGGGTATGGGCTGGTAGGGATTTTACAGAAAGACTTTTTTTAAAAAAAGATTTTTGTCTATTTTTAGAGAGAAGGAAAGGGAGGGAGAAAGAGAGGGAGAGAAACATCAGTGTGTGGTTGCCTCTTGTACACCCCCTACTGGGGGTCCAGCCGGCAACCCAGGCATGTGTCCTCAATGGAAATCAAACTGGTGACCCTTTGGTTTGCAGGCTGGCACTCAGTCCACTGAGCCACACCAGCCAGGGCCACAGAAAGACTTTTTAAAGGAGCTGAGCCTCTAGTGGTCATCAAGGTCAAAGGAACTGGGTTGCTGGGGTGGGAAGGTTTAATGAAGGGACCTAGAAGAGAGATACTTGGTCATATCAAAAATGGCCTCTCATGAATCTTTGCTTCCCTGTGTCTCTGCCCTTTTGCAATGTGACCATGTCAATCCAGCCATTGAAATGGGGAGTCCATTCCCCCACCCCTTGAATTTGGGCCACCCTCAAGACTAACTGCCCTGGCCAGGTAGCTCAGTTGATTAGAGCATCATCCTGATACACCAAGGTTGCAGGTTTGATCCTCAGCCAGGGCACATACAAGAAGCAACCAATGAATTCATCAATAAGTAGAATAACAAATTTATGTTACTCTCTCTCTCCCCTCCCCCCTTTCCTCACTCTCCCTAAAAGCCAATTAAAAAAAAAAAAAGTTTGCCCTGACTGGCATGGCTCAGTTGGTTGAGCATTGTCCCACAAAGCAAAAAGTCACCAGTTCAATTTCTGGTCAGAGTACGTGTGTGGGTTGTAGGCCCAGTCCCCAGTCGGGGATTTGTTTTGATCAGAGAATGCAGTAGTGTGACATTGTGCAACTCTCAAGGCTAGGACTTGGGCCTTGCAGTTTACACTCCTGACTCTGTGAAAGGAAATCCAGGCTGGACATGTGGAGAGCAGCCAGCAGCCAGCGTCCTGCTTGTGGAGCAGGCCATTGTAGACCCTCCAGCACAGCAGAGTCACCGGCGCAAGTGACCTGAGGACATACCAGCAGAAGAACTGGCCAGGCGAGTTCCGCTAATCTACAGAATCATGAGGAATAAGAAAGTGTTTGTCTACATAAGTTTCTTTAAGCCAAAACCGATGACAATTGCCAGAGGAGCAAGAACTCAAATGCTCCTGAGAATGACTGTTATGCGCTTGAGACTCAGGACAGGATATAAGGAAGATTACATGACAGTGGAAGAAAGCACAATGGGGACAGGTTTACAGGATATTCAATAAGATTCTGTGTTTTTGCCCCAGCTGGTGTGGCTCAGTGGATTGAGTGCCTGACTGTGAAGCAAAGGGTCACTGGTTCGATTCTCAGTCAGAGCACATGACTGGGTTGCAGGCCAGGTCCCAGGTGGGGGGTGCTCAAGAAGCAACCACACATTGATGTTCACATTGGTGGTTTTCTCCCTTTCTTTCTCCCTCCCTCCCCCTCTAAAAATAAATAAAAAGTCTTTTAAGGAAGGAGAGAGAAAGATTTTAGTTTTAGTTGTAGTTGATAGGCTTAACTGATCAATGCATGTGGAAAGCTATTGTTCCAGGAACTGACTCTAGATGGTGGATGAGCAATTCAACCTTTGTGTCCCAGGAGGTCTGCAAGCAATCGAGATGGTATCTGAGCCATTCTATTCCAGGGAGGAAACATCCATGATGCAGATAAAGAATTGTTGATCAGCTGCTATAATTAGAACTTAGCACATTGTATTATTTGCAAAGAAAAGCCTTGGACATTTTGTGGATATTGATATGCTAGACATGACTGCAATTACAATTAAGCCATGTTTTTAAGAGATGTTAATGTGTTGTTATTAGCACCAAACTTAAACTGTTTTGAGTAATAGGCAATCAATAAGGCCTAACAGCTACACATAGCAAGTCAATAGCGAAAACCACCAAGTACCAATTTAATTCTATCAGGAGTTGTGAGAGAGAAATGAATGCATCTAAGCTTTTCCAAATGATCTAGCTGCCAGGGGCATTTCCATTGTCAAACTCACCATCATAGGTGTAGATGTTGATGTTGCAAGGTTCTGGGTAAAAGCAGGAGCAAATCAGTGAGAGCATGGACAGCTCCTTCATTTTTTCCTTGTAGGCTGAAATAAAGGACTTACAGTTAGAATCTTTCATTTTCTTTATTTCAGTGTCTCTGGTTACATTTTGCATACTTGTTTGTTTTGTTCATTAGGTTCAACTTGTAGGTGAGATCATATGAGAGAGAGTGGGGAGAGGGATAATGGGGGGAAATAGGGGTAGGGCTATCAAGGAACATGTATAAAGGACACATGGACAAAGCCAAAGGGATAGGTTTGAGGGTGGGAGGTGGGGATGGGTGGGGTGGAGGACGTGGTGGGGTGAAAAGGGAGACAACTGTACTTGAACAACAAAAAGAAAAAAATCTAAAAAAAAAAAAAGAATTGTTGATCAGAAGAAAAAGAAATACAGTCATACCTTGGTACTTGTGGCTTCAGAACTCACCAACCCCTGTATACCTTGCATTTTGAGGAGAAAAAAATGTTTCAGCACTCAGCACTTGCTCGGGACTCATTGCACTTGCGAGAACTTGTATGAGTCAGGATGCTGCCTCTCAAGAGAAAATGCTTGATCATTTGGTACTCGTAGGTTTCTTGGCACTCATCACAAGTTCCTGAATGAATTGATGATGAGTATCAAGGTGCCACTGTACTAGGAAAACCGCTGCTGGACTGCCTTCTAAAAGGTTGGCTTAACATGAGATGTTATAACAGCTTTTAGGAGACTTCCGGCCAAGATGGAGTTGTAGGTAGACACACTGTGCCTCCTCACACAACCAAAAGAAGGACAACAACAAATTTAAAAACAAAAAAAACAACCAGAACTGACAGAAAACCGAACTGTATGGAAGTCTGACAACCAAGGAGTTAAAGAAGAAACATTCATCCAGACCGGTAGGAGGGGCAACGAGGACTCACATCAAGGCTGCAGCTGGTGGACCCCAAGAGGCAGAAGATTGTGGACCAGACAGACGGTCCCACATTCTCACACAGATAAACTGGGAGGAACAACTGGGGATCCAGAGAGACCCACAACCCAGGGTCCCAGTTTGGGGAAATAAAGCCTCAAACCACCAATTGAAAACACCTGTGGGGGATGAGGAGGCAGTGGGAGAAACTCCCAGCCTAACAGGAGAGTCCGTTGAAGAGACTCACAGGGTCCTAGAATGTACACAAGCCCACCCACCTGGGAATCAGCACCAGAAGGGCCTAATTTGCTTGTGGAAAGCAGGGGAAGTGACTGAAATCCAGCAGAGAGCTGAGCAAGCAACATTGTTCCCTCTCGGATCCCTGCCCCACATACAGTGTCACAACACAGCCATGTGGGTTGCCCCGCCCTGGTGAACACCTAAGGCTCCGCCCCTCGCTACATAACATGTGCACCGAAACAACAACAACAAAAAATGGCCCAAATGAAAGAACAGTTCAAAGCTCCAGAAAAAAATACAACTAAACGACAAAGAGATAGCCAACCATCAGATGCACAGTTCAAAACACTAGTAATCAGGATGCGCACAGAAGTGGTTGAATATGGTCACAAATTAGAGGAAAAAATGAAGGCTATGCTAAGTAAAATAAAGGAAAATGTACAGGGAACCAACAGTGATGAGAAGGAAACCAGGATGCAAATCAACGGTATGGACCAGAAGGAATAAAGAAACATTAAACAGAACAGAATGAAGAAACAAGAATTCAAAAAAATGAGGAGAGGCTTAGGAACCTCCAGGACATCTTTAAATGTTCCAACATCCAAATTATAGAGGTACCAGAAGGAGAAGAGGAAGAGCAACAAGTGGAAAAGTTATTTAAACAATTCAATACTAAAGGAGAACTTTCCCAATCTGGCAAAGGAAATAGACTTCCAGGAAGTCCGGGAAGCTTAGAGAGTCCCAAAGAAGTTGGACCCAAGGAGGAACACACCAAGGCACATCATAATTACATTAGTCAAGATTAAAGAGAAGGCGACACTCTTAAAAGCAGCAAGAGAGAGATGCCTGGCTGGTGTGGCTCAGTGGATTGAGCACCAGGCTGTGAAGCAAAGGGTTGCTAGTTAGATCCCCAGTCAGGGCACATGCCTAGGTTGGAGGCCAATTCCCTGATGGGGGGCACACAAGAGGCAACCACACACTGATGTTTCTCTCCCTCTCTTTCTCCTTTCCTTCCCTTCCCTTCCCCCTTCTCTGAAAATAAATAAAAAAATATTTTTTAAAAAGCAGCAAGAAAAGGAGATAGTAACCTACAAAGGAGTTCCCATAAGACTATCAGCTGATTTCTCAAAAGAAATCTTGCACACCAGAAGGGGCTGGAAAGAAATATTCCAAGTCATGAAAGGCAAGGACCTACATCCAAGATTGCTCTATCCATCAAAGCTTTCATTTAGAATGGAAGGGCAGATCAAGTGTTGCCCAGATAAGGTCCAGTTAAAGGAGTTCATCATCACTAAGCCCTTATTACATGAAATGTTAAAGTGACTAATCTAAGAAAAAGAAGATAAAAAATATGAACAGTAAAAAGACAACAAACTCACAGTTATAACAATTGAACATAAAACAAAAACAAACTAAGCAAACAACTAGAATAGGAACAGAACCACAGAAATGGAGATCACAGGGAGGATTATCAATAGGGAGTGGGGTGGGGAGAGAGGAGGAAAGGTATAAAGAATAAGTAGCATGGATGGTAGGTAGAAAACAGACAGGGGGAGGTTAAGAGTAGTATAGAAAATGTAGAAGCCCAAGAACGTATATATATATGACACATGGACATGAACTAAAGAGGGGGGAATGTGGGTGGGAGGGGGTGTGCAGGGTGGAGGGGAATAAAGGGGGGGGCAAGTGGGACAACTGTAATAGCATAATCAATAAAATATATTTTTTTAAAAAAGGAAAAAAACAGCTTTTAGCATACATAGCCCACCATCTTCTCAGATCGCCAGCCATCTGAATAAAGCACTTATAAATATTCAATCCCTGTCTCTACTTGTTGGTTCTTGTAGCAACAGGCAGCACCAACTCTTGCTTTTCCAGGGTCGCCTATACACTTGACTCTTCCTCCACTCTGCTCTCATTGATGGAGGTGTCTAAGGAGATGACACTAATGCTGACAGCGAGAGAGTGAGTCTTGACCCAGCTCTTCCTGAAGCCAAATCCATCCCTGGACTTTAAAATTGTACAAGCCAATAAATCTACTATTTTGCTTACATTTATTTGAGTTGGGATATCTGTTACCTGAAACCCAGTGAAAATATTCCTGGAAGGTCAAGAAGTGCAACAGGGCCCAGCAGAGGAGTATCAGAGTAACCCAGAGGTCTCTAGAGAGTGTGGGGAAGGAATTTACTGTTCCCCAGCCCCTCCTCTATTCCAAGGCTGTGGAATGAGACAAAGTCTTCGTCCCGAGGACCTCATGAGTACAAATGATTCACTGCAATTGAGGTAAAGTGCTGCAAAGGGCAAATGCCACTGCAGCCAGGGTGTGTAATGGGAGGGATGAGCCTGGGTGGGGGTGGAGCAGGGAAGGTCTCCCTGAGGAAGCCACAGGCAAACTGAGATTTATAGGCTGAATAGGAATTTAGCCAGCGAGGGGGACCAGGGAAGGGGTAGGTGTGAGACGGGAATGGTCCAGGCAGAGGGAACAGCATGTGCCAAGGTCCTGAGGCAAGAAGGTGCTCCTCCTTTTGAAGGAGGGAGAATATGAGACTATGCCACTAGGTAAAGAGAGGGACAGGCAGGAGCCAAGTCCCTCAGGAGGTATGGAGATTTTCAGCAGCGCCCTGACGGATGCAGCTCGGTAGGTTGGGCATCGTCCCACAAACCGAAAGGTCCTGTGTTTGAGTCCCACTCAGGGCACATGCCTGGGTTGCAGGTTCGTCCAGGTCAGGGAGCATACAAGGACAACCGATCGATGCTTCTCTCTCACATCGAGGTTTCTCTCCCTTTCTTTCTCCCTCCCTTCCCCTCTCTCTAAAAAGAAGCGGAAAAAAAAACAAACACAGAAACCAACTCCAGCTAGTCCAAGTTTGTGAAACTACCAAGAGCACTACAGAACTGGGTCTGTGCCACCTAAGTAGCGTTGCAGAGCAGGCGCAGAAACCTCAGAGTTGCCTCCGTCACACTGAACACTGCTGCTTGTGCCCAGGGCCTCCCAATCCCCTCCTGGCATCCCTGGTTCCCCAGAGTGGGTGCCATGAGCTGGTGGAAACAGAGCCTTGGCTGGAAGACAGTTAGCATTTTGAGCTTTAATCAAGAGAGGTGAACTCTGCACATAACATGAGGGTATTTCCCAAACTTCGCAAAGAGTCCACCGGGGGGAAGATCTGATCTTGGGGTGGTTCTGAAGTAAATCCACAGATTTCTTCTTTTTTAAAAATTTTTATTTATTTATCTTAGAGGGGAAGAGGGGGAGAGAAACATCAAAATGCAGCTGCCTCTCACGCGCCCCCTACGGGGGACTTAACTTGGCCAGCAACCCAGGCATGTACCCTGACTGGGAATCGAACTGGCAACCCTTTGGTTCACTGGCCAGTGCTCAATCCACTGAGCTACACCAGCCAGGGCAAGTCGACAAATTTCTTTATATTGTTCTCTTCAGGAGGTCAAGTTTAATCTCCTCCCTCTACTCCCCTCCCCTCTCCCATGTGGGCTTATAATTAGTGTGGATAACAAAGGGGTTCTATAGCCCTGGCTGGTATGGTTCAGTGGACTGAGTGAACCGAAAGGTTGCTCGTTCAATTCCCAGTCAGGGCACATACCTGGAGGGCAGGTCAGGTCCCCAATAGGGGGTATGAGAAAGGCAACAGATGGATGTTTTTCTCACTCACTGATGTTTTTCTCCTCTTCTTTCCTTCCCCTCTCCCCAAAAATAAATTAAATTTTTTTAACAAGGTAGAAGCGTTGAAGTGTGGCTTTTGAGAGTAAGTCCTGAAAGACAGGGCAGTGTCAGTCTTTCTTGGATCAGCGGCTGGGAGGGAAACCAGGTGACATGTCATGAGAACACACAGCAGCCCTGGGGAGAAGCTCCCATGGAAAGAAATGGGGGTCTCCTGACAAATATTTATTTTAAGTTTTGGGGTAATTTTTTAAATGTTTTAAAAATATTTTATTTCTCTATTTTAAGAGAGAGAAGAGGGAGGGAAAAAAGAGAGAGAGAGAAACAACTATGTGAGTGAGAAATATTGATTGGTTGCCTCTTGCAGGCCCCCAACCAGGGATCTGGCCTGCAACCCAGGCATATGCCCTGACCCGGAATCAAACCCCCGAACCTTCAGTTTGCAGGCCAGCACTCAATCCAGTGAGCCACTCCAGCCAGGGCTTTGGGGTAATTTTTTTCTGTAATAATAGATATCTAATACAGGTCTTTCTCCAAAAAGCAATGGAAAGGGGGGCCTGGCTGGGTAGCTCAGTTGGTTAGAGCATTATCCCCATACACCAAAGTTGCAGGCTCGATCCCCCGTCAGGGCACATACAAGAATCAACCAATGAATGCATGAATAAGTGGAACAACTAATTGATGTCCCCCCACCTCCAAAAACCAATAAATAAAAAAGAAACTAAAATAAAAGCAATGGGAACACATGACAGGTTTTAAACAAATAGGAGCAATGCCATGATGAATTTGCTGATACGTAAACAAATGAGTACTATGGCCTAGGAGCTGACAGAGGATAGTGGAGACACAAAGAAGGGAGGAGGGGTTTCTACTGGGAAGTAATTTATTAGGAGTCTTTTATTTATAAAGAGTAAAAAAGAGAAGTAAAATTAGGTTAAGAGAAAAAACCTATTTGGCTCACATAAATGAAATGTTCAAAGAGGTAATGGCTTCAGGCATGGCTGGATCCAGGCACACTCCATCTCTTGGCCCTCTTATTTCCTGTGTGGGCTTCCTTCACAGGCAATCTCTCTCAAGCAGTTCCAGGCTTCCATCTTCATATCTCAGTAACCTCTGAGAGTGTTAGTTTCCTGTTAGTTCCAGTGAACAGCCCAGACTGGCTCTCACTGGCCCTGCTTGGCTCACATACTCATCGTTGACCCAATCACAGTAGCCTGGGGGTGGTGAAATATTCTCATTAGCCAGGTTCAGGGGCACCTGCTCACCACAGGAGCAAGGGAGAAGCATTGGTTCTGTGGTCAGCAGTTAGACAGACATGAGCGGAGCACAGTAGGCCAGGTGCAGAAGGTCACCAGAGCAGAAAGCCCCAGGCGCCTAGCAACAGGAAAAACTGGGAAAGCAAGGATCAAGCACCCTAGGTAACCTTTCTTCCTCTAGCGTATCACTGATCACGGGTATTGGACCCTCGGACCTTTCACATCGCTGGTCACGGGATTTTTTTAAAGATTTTATTTATTTATTTATTTATTTATTTATAGAGAGAGGGGTAGGGTGGGAGAAAGAGAGGGAGAGAAACATTAATGTGTGGTTCCCTCTTGAGTGCCCTCTACGAGCGCTCCCTACCGAGGACCTGGCCTGCAACCCACACATGTGCCCTGTCTGGCAATCACAGGCCGGCACTCAATCCACTCAGCCACACTAGCCAGGGCTTGTCACGGGTTTAGATCTCCTGACCACTCCTCCCTGGAGATAACATCTAGGCCTTAGTTGTGTTTCAGCTCCAGGCCTAGAAAAGCAGCAAAACCAGATGGGTGATGCCAGGACCAGCTGCACTGACCAATGACCTCTTGCCCTGGTGCCAACCAATCAGAAGAGACCAGGACCCTAAAAGGCCACACCTGAAAAGCTGATGAATATTTTATTGAGTTCGTCCCCTGGGACCTCCCCTAAAATCCCTGCCTTTAAAATCCTTTTATAATGGCTCTGACCAGTGTGGTCAGTGGCTTGGGCATCAGCCCACAAAGCAAAAGGTTGCCAGTTCCAATCCTGGTCAGGGCACATGCCTGGGCTGTGGGTTCAGTCCCTGCTCTGAGCAGTTACAAGAGGCAACCAATCAATGTTTCTCTCCCTCTCTTTCTCCCTCCTTTCTCCTCTTTCTAAAAATAAATAAAAATATGTGTAAGTGTCGCAGGTTCGATTCCCAGTCAGGCTACATGCCTGGGTTGCAGGCCACGACCCCCAGAAACTGCACATTGATGTTTCTCTCTCTCTCTTTCTCCCTCCCTTCCCTCTCTAAAAATAAAAAAAATAAAATCTTTTAAAAATATATGTGAAAAATGAAATCCCTCATAATGGAGGGCCTAGCATGCTCTCTCCCAGGAGCACTGTTGAACCTTTCCCCTGCCCTCAGGCCTGTTATGGCTACCCTTCTCTCTTCTCTCTCTGAAGCTCCAACTTGCTTCGCCTCTGTAACTTGCTTCCTGAGCACATTTCTTCTACCACTCACTTCTTCTACCTCTGTGACTTTCTAACTATACTTTCTCTTATAGTTTGAGCCGTGGCTCTGAATTCTTTCCCAGCCAGAACTCAAGTACTGAGGCTGCTGAACCCAGGTCGGGTCTGTCCAGCACCTGGTGCAGTTCTTGCCACCGCGAACAGTCCTACCCAAACCCTGGTGGATGAAAAAGGGACACTGTAATACAATCATAAATTCCTAACTGGGCAGGTCATGGCACGTAGTCACACCCCAGGCTTATAACTTCCTTAGCAGAAGATCTTTAAGTCAGCCTTATGCATTGTCCTTGTGCATCTAGGTTAACACACCTTTGAAGTGTCAGAAGTGATACCCTGAGAAGGCGTAACCACCCTTAAGAGAGCACAAAATCTCATAATCCAACCCACACCTTGCTTTTTCCTACCCTCTTGGATCCTTCCTTACTTCCCTCCTTAATTTCAAAGGTGTAAAAGAAACTGCAGAACCACCCTCTGGAGCATCTGAGATCGTGCTCCCCTGAATAAGTCATCGGTTCGGCTCAGATAAACTCTTACAAATACCCTCTGCAGGTTTGGGTTTTTTTTTCTTTTTAAAGATTTTTTTTATTTTATTTTTAGAGAGAGGAGAAATATCAATGTGTGAGAGAAACATCAACTGGTCGTCTCTTGCTTACCCCCTACTGGGGACCTGGCCCATGACCCAGGCATGTGCTCTGACTGGGAATTGAACCAGGAACCTTTAGGAACACAGGCCGACTCTCAGTCCACTGAGCCACACCAGCCAGGGCTGGACAGCTCTTACATCAGCACCCCGACCCGGCCCCATGGACAAGAAGTAGGAGAGGGCCAGGACCTCAAAGAAAAACAAGGAGCTGTTTCCACACAGAGAGAGAAAAAGGGTTATTTGTCCAGTGGGATGTGACCAGGAAGGGCCTCAGAGAATAAGAACCACCTGAGAGGAGTCCAGAAAACTGGATGGCAGCCATGGTGGGACGCCTGAAGGGCCGGGAGGAGGGACCTTCCTGGCACAAGGGCAGCAGATGCGAAGGCACCAGGATGAGAACCATGGGCCTTGTTCAGGAGGGCCTGCCTGGAGCTCGGTGAAGCTGGAGGTATCTCCGGGGAGAGAGTAGATGGGACAGGAGAGAGGAGCAGAGGCCAGTCTTTTTGGTTTTTAACTGGTTTATTTTAGAGAGAGAAAGAGAGGGAGAGAAACATGGATTTGTTGTTCCACTCATTGGTTGATTCTTCTATGTTCCCTGACCAGGGATTGAACCCACAACCTTAGTGTATCAGGATAAAGCTCTAACCTGCTGAGCTACCTGGCCAGGGCTGCCACTTCTTTTTAACAAACTCTGGTTTTGTTAGGGGAGACAATGTGTCCAGCAGAATGAATATACTTCCCAGCCTCTTTTGCAGCTAGGGTTGGCCATGTCACAGTCTGGGCAGAGATAAAATCTGAAGTTGCTGGGTGTAACAACTCTTTGTGTCTTCTTCCTTCCTCCTGCCTGAGCATAGGTGTGATGGCAGGAGCTGAAGCTCCTATCTTTCAACCACAAGAGAAAAGTGTAGAAAATTGAAGAGACCACAGCCCTGACTTCGGACCCACCTTCACCCACCTCCAGACTAAGTGAGGCTAAGTGAGGGGTGAATAAATCCTTATTTTGTTCAAGTTCTTGTCACTTAGGTTTTCTGTTATGTGTGCCTAAATGAAATCTTACGTGGTTTAGCTGGGAATCAGGCAAGGTAGAGAAGAGTGAGGGCCCACCAATCCTCGATCCTTCCTGCCCAACCTCTGCCACTTCCCAGCTGCTCAGGCCCCCTCTCTCCTCCAAACAAATGTCCAAGATAACACCAGTGGGTGTGAGGCTTGAGGGCCCGTGTCTAGAGCTTGTGGGCAAACTCTAGCAAACCAGGAGAGCCCCAAGACACCCCTGTCCCATCTAGCAGGGCACAGCCCATAGTGCCTGAGACCAGGGGGCAAGCAGGCCCGGGTGTGGCTGACTCCAGGAAGCAGCAGGACTGACGCGGAGAGAGAGCCTCGGATCCTTCCTAGCCCACTGCCCTTAATCTGGCTTCGTCCAAAGGGCCTCCCCACAAGTTTCCCCAGGCTGCCATCCCAGCGCCAGGCTCCCTGACTACAGCACAGTGCCCGGGGCAGCCTGTGGTTCGGGGCTGTTATCTCCAGGGTAGAAACTGGACACAGATGTGCCCAATGGGAGGGAATGAAGAGATACCATGGCTGGAAGAAGGGTGACCCTCATAGTCCTTCCCTCTTGGTCACAGGAGTGTGTTTCTCTCATATCTTGGGGTGTGTCCCACATAGGCCAACTGTTGCTAATATTAATATTGGAGCCCTGGCTGGTATGACTCAGTGGATTGAGCGTCATCCTGCAAACTGAAAGGTCACCAGTTCGATTCCCGGTCAAAGCCCATGCCTGGGTTGTGGGCCAGGTCCTCAGGGAAGTGCGAAAAGCAACCGATCCATATTTCTCTCTCACACATCGATGTTTCTCTCCCTCTCTTTCTCGCTCCCTTCTGTCTCTCTGAAATAAATAAATAAATAAATAAATACAATGCAATCTTTAAAAAAAACATTCGCCCTCTTTACTGAACATGGGCTGTGTGCCTTAGGCTTTACATATTTATCACACTGAGTCTCACATTTGACAGAACTATTACACTTGACAGAAAACAAAACTGAGGCTTAACATTAAGTGACTTGTCCAAGGTCACAAAGTTTTCAGGGTCCAGAGCCACACCTGTTGGGCTCTAACACCTGACCCTTCCCACTCAGCTGCTGTCAATGTCACCTCCATTTCCACGAGCCAAGCCACCAGAACCCATGAGGGAAGCCAGGGCAGAAAAGGGTTGGATACAGTGGTAAGGAAGAACAATTGTCAGTTCTGAGTGGCAACTGTAGGCTATTTCCCTGTGTACTTTATCTGTATTTTAAATCTTTCTCAAGCCCTGGCTGGCGTAGCTCAGTGGATTGAGCTCGGGCTGCAAACCAAAGCATTGCAGGTTTGATTCCTAGTCAGGACACATGCCTGGGTTGCAGGCCACGGCCCCCAGCAACCATACACTGATGTTTCTCTCTCTCTCTCTCTCTTTCTCCCTCCCTTCTCTCTCTGGAAATAAATACATAAAATCTTTTTAAAAGATCTTTCTCAAAATAAAAATTGTTTTTAAAAAAAATGAAGGACAGAAGACAAGACAACACAGGACTAGGTCGGCAGAAGGGGCCAGGCCTGGGCAGGAGCTCAGAGCAGCCCTTCTTCTGCACAAGAGCCCGGGTGTTCCCTGCGTCGGCCCTGCGTCGGCTGCCCACCAGAAGCAGCCCAGTCAGCACCGGGCCATGCCGCCTCCCCCAACCCCGCTTAGGAGTCCCTCCTGGCCCAGCGTGGCACTCCAGGAGCCCAGGGTCTGCAACCCCTTCCAGGGGCCTGGTTCTTCTCAGGTGCCCACTCAGTCCCTGCCCAACGGGTGGGGAGAACCATACCCAGACCCTGCTCCCACGCCCCACTCATCCTCAGGTGAGTGAATCTCCACCTTCTTGGCCCCATTTAAGGGTGGGGGCAGAAAGTGCGCTGATGTGTTAACATCAACAATCCCAGCTCTGCGGAGTTACCCTGAGCTCGCCCTCTGTATCCCAAGTGCTTAGGGTTCAAATTTCCGTTCTGTTGTTCACATGCTGTGTGACTTCAACAGACAAGTCATTCCACGTGCCTGAACTTCCGTTTCCTCACCTGCAAAACAGAGCTAAGGCTCTCTAGCGCCATTTGGCTCTGGAGATGGATAGAAAGATGTACTGCGTGAGTAATGCCTAGCCTAGCAAGTGCCTGGCGTATAATGGGAGTTCAGCCAAGGTAAGAACTTCTCTGCTTTCTGTTCTGGGGAACTCATTCCCATCCCTTAACTTGTTCATTTCCTCCAACACCTCTGAGGAAAAGGAAGCAGAAGTGGTCCTGGCTGGTGTGGCTCAGTGGATTGAGCGCTGGCCTGTGAACCAAAGAATAGTTGATTCCATTCCCAGTCAGGGCACATGCCTGGGTTTCTGGTCAGGTGCCCAGTAGGGGGGGCGCTCAAGAGGCAACCACAATTGATGTTTCTCTTCTTCCCTTCCCCTCTCTCCATAAATAAATAAAATCTTAAAAAAAAAAAAAAAGGAAGCAGGAGTGTGCCCATTTTCTGTTTTTGTTGTTGTTGCTTTTGAGTTTTCTGTTTTTATTGTTTTTTTTTGGGGGGGGGGTTGTGAGTGTGTTTAAAAGTCTTTGAGCCCTGGCTGGTGTGGCTCAGTTGGTTGGAGTGTTGTCCAGGAAACTGAAGGGTTGCAGGCTCAGTTCCAGGTGGGAGTGCGTGCAAAAAGCAACGGATCGATGTTTCTCTCTCTCACACCGATGTTTCTGTTTGTCTCTCTCGCTCTCCCTCCATTCCCCCTCTCTAAAAAAAAATCAATAAGGATGTCCTCCGGAGAGGATAAAAAGCAATTAAAAGTCTTTGAGAGAATCTGCAAATGCAACTGGTGACACGATTGTTAGCAAGAGAATAAGACCGTGAGGGGGATGTATGCTTGGGATGGAACCCTCCGCAGGTGCTGTTCACTCATCTCTCCCTCCCCACCACGGGGTCTACAGCTGCTCGCAGGGCAGAGGCAGGGTCTGATCTCGGCCTCCCACCCCCCCACCCCACCCCCGCTTTAGAAGAGTGCAAGCCACAAAACGAGCAGCTGGTGAAAGAACGAGTGGGTGAATGACCTTGGGAGAGTGTCAGACTCCGCACGGGGTCAGCCTGTGAGGTGTAAGTGCGAAAGGGGGCTGGACGAGGGATGTCGGGATGTGGGGGCGGGGGGGGGCGGGGCACCAATCTAAGGAACTTGGGCATCTCTGGAGGCAGCCCTTACCTTTGGTTCAGGGAAACTGGAAAGTGCCTGGAAGCTGAATAAAATATGTGTGGGGTCCAGCTGCTGCTGGCAGCTCACACTGCCGGCAACAGCCACGTTCACTTAGAGAGCCGGCAGAAGACCAGAGGTGGGGGCTGAGTCTCTCCAGGAGTCCAGGGGGTCTGGTGAGGTCCCCCTCTGGGCAGGAGTCTCCCCTTTGCTGGGCACCCCCAGTGCCAGGAGCCTCGACCTTTCAGGGTGCTCCAGCAAACAGGGACCTGGAGGAGAGGAATCGGGACAAACTATTTTGAAAAGACAGCCAATTCCCTTCTGATTTATCTTTGGAAGGAGACCATTTTTTTTTATTTGAGAAGGAAAAGAAAGATAAAAGAAACAAATCACTTTAATGAGCCTTTTAGTTATGCAAAGGAAGCCGTCACCTCCTGACGCACGCCACACCCCGCCCCCGCTTCCCGGGGACTAAGGGCGAGAGACGAGGCTTCTTGGCATAACAATGGGAAAGGAAGTTGCTTCCCATGGCCAATGTCTCCACCGGCCTAGGACTAACTGGGAGGTAAACTAAGACCCGAGCTGAAGGGTTCCCCCTCTCCCCCAGGAGCCTTCAGAGGAGTGGAGGGCTTGGACCTCGGGTGAGGGTTGGGCACAGGTCAAAGGTCGGCTGACCTCCCATTTGGGTACTGTCTAAATGCTCCAGAGAGAACTGCTTGCAGGTGTAACCGGAAGCAGGTCTGGCTGCCTGCTGCTAAGAGAGGCAGGTGCTGATGTAAAAGAAAGTGGTTTATTTTCAGGTGCTGGCCACCTGGAAGTGGGGGGACTCCTGTCACAAAGCCCATCTCCCCCTCTCCGTGGAGGCAGAGGTGTTTGTAAGGAGGGAGGGGGGACAGAACAAGGAGATCCAGGGAGGGGGCTGAAAAGTGCTCTATGTGCAGAAGAGCACAGTCCACACTGATAAGAGAAGCGGAGGTCCGGTGCGTGTCTTCCTGGCTTAGTCGTCCCAGCTTCAGGTCATCGGGGCTCCATGGACGAAGGTCAGCTGGGATGCCTCAAGGCCGGGGTCTGTATCTTTCGAAACTAGTTCCTAGGATTCTTACACAAACATGCTGTTCATCTACCAGCTACACATTAGTCAGAATAGACACTCACAGAAACAACGTCAGAAGAATCATGGGGTAGGTAGGATTTCCGCAATGTTACAATGTTCCACTGTTACACAGGTAAGGTGAACCTGAACCAGGTGGAGTGGAGCAATTTGGGGGGCACCTACCCTATACTGGGCTCTTGAGATATAGCGGCAAAGTCTGCCATCTATTTCCAAAATGAACTGTTTAGACACAATTCTGGAATATGGGAACAAGTAGCAGGTCCTACATATGCAGCCCTCAGTTCACTGCAGTGTTACGTACAACAGCCAAGATACGGAAGCAACCTCAGTGTCCTTCAGTTGACTAATGAATAAGGAATATGTGATACATACATACAATGGAATGTTGCTCAGCCATTAAAAAAATGAAATCTTCCCATTTGCAACAACATGGATGGACCTGGAGAGTGTTATGCTAAGCAAAATAGGTCATACAGAGAAAGGCAAATCCCATATGATTTCACTTATACATGAATTCTAAAAAATAAATAGACAAGCAAGACAGAAGCAGATACAAACTCATAGATAGAACATTTTGATGTTGCCACACGGTTGGGGTTTGGGAACATGGGTGGAAAAGGTGAAGGGATTAAGACCTACAAATTGCCAATTGCAAAATAGTCGTAGTTGATGTGGATCAGTGGACTGAGTGCCAGTCTGTGAATGGAAAAATCGCCAGTTCGTTTCCCAGTCAGGGCACATGCCTGGTTGTAGGCCAGGTCCCCTGTTGGGTTATTGCTGTGTGAGAGGCAGCAGATCCACGTGTCTCTCACACATTGATGTTCCTCTCCCTCTCTTTCTCCCTCTCCCCTCCCCAAAAATAAGTAAATAAAATCTTAAAAAAACAAAATAGTCATGGGAGTGTAACGTACAGCACAGGGAACACAATCAATAATATTGTAATAACGATGTATGGTGTCAGGTGGGTCACTTCGTAAGTTACATAAATATCCACTTGATATGTCATACACCTGAAATAACATTGTATGCCAGTGGTAATTGAAAGATTTTTAAAAATTAAGAAAAAATAAAGGAATAATCACAGCTAGCATTACGAAGCAAGTGCACATCTAAGTCAAGCAGTGTTCTAAAGGTTTGCACATACTAACGTGTCCACTTTTTTCAACCCCTTGAGGACGGTACACTATCAATTCAACTGCTCTCCTGCAGAGAAAATGAAGATTCGGAGGGAGTACGGTAACTCGCCAAAGCAACGGGTGCTGGTGCTGACTGAGCCCTGCGGTCTGCGCCAGGAACCACTTCACCACCGGGTCCACCTCCCCTGCCCCACCGCGCCCCGCCCCCACACTCCCGTTTCTTTCTCCATGCTCACAGGAGAAAAGATCTAAAGAGGAACCTGGCAAGTCCAGAGGGCTTCTCTGCGGAAGTGAACTGAGACCTAAGAAAGAGAGGACCTAGAGGGGAAAGATCTTTCCCGGAGGCAGAAAACACAAGTGCCAAGACCCGGAGGTACTGCGGGAGCGAGGAAGCAGTGGAGACGAGACTTGGGGGGGGCGATGCCAAGGATCTTTTTTTCAACTTTTTAAATTTATGTTTTGATTTTAGGAAGAGATTGAAAGAGAGAAACCGATGTGTTGCTCCACTTATTTATGCATTCATTGGTTGATTCTTGCCCGTGCACTGGCCAGCAACCTTGCTTATCGGTAGGACGACTTTACCAACCGAACTATCCAGCCAGGGCCTTTAAAGGAAGCTGTTGGAAAGTTTGAAAGGGATCGCTGTGGCTGGTAGTCAGATTTGTATTTTAAGGGTAACTCTGAAGATTGTGCAAAGACTGTGTGGGGATGGGAGCAGAAGCGCTGCGCCGGCCTCTCTCTGGCGATCGCGCAGAAGACAGAGGAGCCAGGCTGGGCCAAGGTCTGCAGAGGCGGCGGGGGTGCGGACTGCTGGGTCTCGTCCCCCAGGGCTGACGAGCGGGAGGTAGAGCCTGGACTACAGCTTCGAAGCCGGGCCTGGGTGGGGCAAAAGAGGAGAGTCTGAGGGGGAAGGTGCAGGCTGGGGCGGAGCCCTGGGACTGGGCCGATCCTGCCGGTAGCTCCGCGCTATTGGGTTCGGGGACTGGTCTCCAGGTGGGTGGGATTCTGTGTGGCCCGCAGCCACGCCGCTGTCAGGAGAGATCTGGTCCAAGGGGGGCGGGGCCGGGGGCGGGGCGCTGGGACGCCTGCGGCCACGCGGCTTTTGCGGGTACATTCCTAGCTCTCCAGCCCCGGGCGGAGGAGCGCCCTGGCTGAGTCCGCCATCCTAGCTGGGCTCCGGGGTCCCGGCTGGTAGAAGGTAGGACCCAGGCCGCGGAGTACCCAGGCGAGCCGGGGTCCCTGTCCCGGGAGCTGGCCCGCGGAGGCTGCAGGTGAGCCGGGACCCAGTGCGGACCCAGGCTGCGCTCCCAGCCGCCAGGGGGCGAGCGGCGATGGGGCTCCTGGAGCTGCCCGCTCCCAGCGCTGGGGACCCGGGCGTCCGCTGGGCAGGGGGGGTGAAGGGGGCGGTAAATCAGTAACCCGCAGCGCACACAGGGCCTTTTGTCCCGCTCCGTCCAAAGAGCACCCTGACCGCAGAGCTGGTTACTCATTGCCCACCCAGGCGGGGGCGGGCATGTTGTCTGCAGCTCTGGCCAGAGACCCGCCGACTTGCACCTCGCCCCCGGGTGGCGGGGACGGGGTGGAGGAGAAAGAGCGCGCCAGTCCCTCACCTGGAGCGTCTGCGCGCTTTGAGTAGAAATGAGAAAGATGAGACTCCGAAAGGTGCAGTCATTTGCCCAGGGTCCTCCAGCACTTGAGTGCGGGAGGCTGGAAGCGAACCCAGGACTGCCTAGCACCAAAGTCAAGCCCTTCGCTCCCTTGTCTGCGCGTGATCCTACTATGGACCCTGACGTGCTGAGGTCAGGGTAGCCTGGAGGTGAAAATGACATCCACGGAGCTCCTCACCACCCCTCCCAACCGCAGCTGTGGACCCAGAGAGCTGAGCTCCCTGCAGAAGGGAGGTGGGGGATTTTACAGAGGAATGGCCACAGAAGCTGGGGGTGGGCGCAAAGAGTGGCATGTGAGCCGGGTGAAGAGAAATGGGGGCACAGAGGTATGGTCAAGAGAGAAGACGAACCCAGTTTTGAAAGCCAGTGGTTTCAGTGCTGAAGGGGCAGACAGTGGGGGGGGGGGGGGGTACCAAGATTGGCCCAGGCAGGCAGGGAAGCCTAGGGTGCTGCACAAGCAGTGTGGCATGGACCCTCCCTCCTGGAAGCTAGTGGGGTGGGGCAACATGGCAGACTTGTAATTTTTTTTAGAGATTTATTTATTCATTCCTAGACAGAGAGGGGAAGGGAGGGAGAAAGAAAGGGAGAGAACGATCCATGTGAAAGAAACATTGAATGACCTCCTCCCACATGCACTGCTACTGGACTGTGCCCTCACTGGGAATCGAACCAGTGACCCTTCACCTTGTGGATCAATGCCCAACCATCTGAGCCACACCGGTCAGGGCCAGACTTGTAATTTTTTTAAAAACCTGCTGGAGAATGGAGCCTGAAGAGCACAGCGAGATGTTTGCAAAGATCCACGCTAGTGATAACTTCAGCCCTCCCTGGGTCCAGGCGGGGGAGGTGGGAATGGACTGGAGAGGGATTGAGGAGGCAGAATGGACTGGGAGTGGGGCAGGGGTCAGGAGACGGGATGAACAGAGACCATGCTCCAGCTGCAGGGGCAACCCAGGGAAGAAGAAGATAGCAGCTTTACCCAGGACGAGCTAAGCACCCCCTCCCTCAGAGCCAGAGCTGGATAGGGCAGTGGCTGAGGAAAGAGGGTGTGGTGGGCTTTCTGGGTGAAGTAAATCCAGAGATATCAGTGCCTTCCCACTATTACCAATCCCCAGGTAATAACCTAATAGCCAGTAGGTCCCTGGCCCCCTCTTCCCCTGCCCCAGCTGATGCTCAGGTTTGAGTGTTGCTTTGAGGGGAAGGAGACATCTTTGGTGGCATTTGGAGGAGAGTAAACAGATGGGGTGGGTGTGTACATCACACCTGACAGGAACTGGAGGTGACTGGCTAAGAGCAGACCCCAGGTGACCGTTACTGGGAGGAGACAGGGTCAGGGGACACTATTCTAGCATTCTGTGTACCCAACCCTGCATACGTCCTCTTTTATCCCCAGATCCGTCCTGTTGGGCCAGTGGCCCAGGCAGGGCCAGGGACACGCCAGTTGGTAAGAGCTGGGATTTGAACTTGGATCTGTCAGACACCAGAGTCTATATTCCTATTTTTTTTTAGGATTTTATTTGTTTATTTTTTTAGAGACATGGAAAGGGAAGGAGAAGGACAGGGAGAGAAACATGTGAGAAACATCAATTGGTTGCCTCTCATATGTGCACCAACCAGGGACTGACCTGCAACCCAGGCACATGCCATGACTGGGAATCGAACCGGGACCTTTGGCTTGTGGGACCACGCCCAACCAACTGAGCCACACTGGCCAGGGCCAGAGTCTACATTCTTTACAAGAACCTGCGTTGCCTCAGATGGTGTTGTGGAGACACAGAAAGCAGAGTTGTCTCCAGGGTGCGGGTCTGGTTCAGAATGAGGAAGAACTGCTGGCTTTGTCGGCAGTGAGCTCCCTGCCGCTGGAGGTTTCCAAAGCTAGCCTTGGAAGTGCTGGCAATGCTAATGAGGAGTGGGGACCAGATCAGATAACATCCAGATGGTAAAGTTTGGCCTTGTATTATATTTCAGATTTTTTCGCTCTTCAGAAATAAATTCATTTATTCAGCAAAAAAAAAAAATTATGTGTGCTAAGAGTGAGCAGAAGATATGTCTCTGTTCTCTGCTTGCCTCCAAGGAAAGAATCCCAAAACTGCCCTTTCTGTGAACCTGTGCCAAGGTCTCGGCAGGACGGTGGAGAGCAGGAAGCCCTGCACCACCCCCTGCACAACCTACTGCGGGCGGCCTCGGGCTCTGCCTGGACAGACCTTCCAGTCTGCTCAGCTGCAGCCTGGCCTCAGGCGTGGACAGGTGGCCACACATTTCCTGTCTCAGTCTCGTCTGCAAAATAGGGGGCTTGTGCCAGCCACGGTGCATGTGAAGCAGAAGCTCTTCCTCTGTTTCAGGAAGGCCACAGGTAGAAAGCCCAGCGGGGGCCCCGTAAGCAGCAGGAAGAAGATGCAGCAGCTGTTGGCCATGTTGGGGGTCCTCCTGGGGGCGTCCTGGACTCCAGTGTTGTCCTTTGAAGCCTCTGAGGAAATGGAGCTGGGTATGACCTCTGAGGTGGGAGAGGGTGGCAGGGGTGGGAAGGGTGGGCACCAAGAGGGGGCTGAGCGAAGCTGGAAAGGATCCTGGTCCAGGCCCTGGGGCCGCGGTGGTGGCAGGACAGAGCCCAACCATTGAGACTAAGTGTCTGGCTCCCAGAAAGCACCTGCCTGTCTCTGTATCCACAAGAGAGGACTGGCCTTGCAGGGCCCAGGGTGAGCCCCATGGCTGTGCGTGTGTGGCCTGTGCACTGTGTATGAGGCCGGGGAGACCCAGGCAGCCAGTGTGGTGTGTGCACTGCAAGGGTGGCATGGCCTGGAGTGGTGTGGCATGTGCCGTGTGTGTGTGTGTGTGTGTGTGTGTGTGTGTGTGTGTGGCTTGGACGGTGTCTCATCCAGCCCAGTGGGGTGCTGCCTGCTGAGTGTGTGATGTGTATCAGGGCGTGACCACCACCCTGCACGTAGCATCTGCAGCATGTGGCTGTGTGTGTTGAGAGGCAGTAAGTATCCAGCATGCATCTCAGGTGCTTGTGCCCTGCACATGTGGCACATCATCCATGGCGGGAACTATGGGGCTTACTGACGCTGCCCTCGGCCCCCAGAGCCCTGCCTGGCCCCCAGCCTGGAGCAGCAAGAGCAGGAGCTGACTGTGACCCTGGGGCAGCCTGTGCAGTTGTGCTGTGGGAGGGGTGAGCGTGGTGGCCACTGGTACAAGGAGGGCAGCCGCCTGGCACCTGCTGGCCGGGTACGAGGCTGGAGAGGCCGCCTGGAGATCGCCAGCTTCCTGCCCGAAGATGCTGGCCACTACCTCTGCCTGGCACGAGGCTCCACACTGGTCCTGCACAACGTTACCTTGGCAGTGGATGGTAAGGGGTCTGCCAGGGGCTACGGGCACCTGGGAAGAGACTCTCCCCATCCTGAGCCTCACATGCTTCCCTCTGTCCCTGACACAGACTCCTTGACCTCCAGCAACATTGATGAGGACCCCAAGGCCCACAGCAGCCCTTCGAATAGGCACGTTTACCCACAGCATGGTCAGTAGAAGTCCTTGAGGACTCATTTCCCTACCTCCCAGCTGGTCCCTGAGAAGAGACCTGTGTGGAAACAGGTGGTCATCCTGGGGGCAATAAGTCATCCCTTCCTTTCCAGCACCCTACTGGACACACCCCCAGCGCATGGAGAAGAAACTGCATGCAGTGCCTGCTGGGAACACCGTCAAGTTCCGCTGCCCAGCTGCTGGCAACCCCGTGCCCACCATCCGCTGGCTCAAGGATGGACAGGACTTCCACGGGGAGCATCGCATCGGAGGTGTTCGGGTGAGCCTCCAGGGCCCTGGGCCACCCGCTCCTCCACTTTCACTTTCCCATCAGCTCCCTCAAACCTGTAAATCAACCCCCCAGTTTCTGCTCCAATGAGGAAGGCCACTGCGTGGCCCCAGGAGGAGCATGGACTGTGGACACAGGCAGCTCTGGTTCAAGTCCCCAGTCTGCCACTCTCTGGCAAGTGACTTAGCCCCTTGGCTTAAGTGACTCCATTTGTAAAGGGGGAAGGATCACTGACCAGCATCAGTAAGCTTGGGCAGCTTGTTTTCACAGCAAGACCCTATAGGGCTAGCTCCCAGCTGTGATGAGGAAGCCGAGACTCAGGCCAGAGCCTGGCTCAGGGTGGCACAGGGAGAAGGCCGAGCTAAGACTCACAGCTTAGGCACTTCTTGGAGTCATCTCCTCCTTTGTCTGAAAGTCCCTAGACTTGGCCTGCACTCTCCCCGCCCCTTCTCCCTGGGTGGGCACTGGCTGGTGGCCCCTCGTGAGCCCTCCCCTGCCCCCAGCTGCGCCATCAGCACTGGAGCCTGGTGATGGAAAGCGTGGTGCCCTCGGATCGTGGCACGTACACCTGCCTCGTGGAGAACCCACTGGGCAGCATCCGCTACAGCTACCTGCTGGATGTGCTGGGTGAGCGGATGGGCAGGCCAGGCAGCGTGGGGGGCGGGAGCCCAGACCTCACCCTCAGGCAGGGCCCAGTCTGGCCAGAAACATGGACTCAGTCTTCTATGGCTCGGTCCAGCTGCTCAGAGTATCCGCAGGCCTGGGGGAGCAGGGATCAGCCAAGGAGAAGAGCAGGGAGGACACTGAGGCAGAGGGCACGGCTGAATGAAAGCCTCAGGGGTAAAGAATAGATTGTGCTGGTGGGAAGGCACGTGCCTAGGGTGTGGGGTGCCAGGCCATGGATGGTTTTAACGTCTAGGCTAAGAAGTTGTCCTTGACCCCAAAAGCAATGGGGAGCCATGGAGGGTTTAAGCAGGGTTAGCAGGAGACGGACAGGGTCTGAGCTGTATATCAGGAAAGTTACTTCCTTCAGCTGGGAGAAAGTAGGAGGTGGGTGGCCAGGGTGCTTCTGTGTGTGCCACTGGTCAGGATTGACGGCCCGGCCCGGTCCGGTCCCCAGAGCGGTCCCCGCACCGGCCCATCCTGCAGGCGGGGCTCCCGGCCAACACCACAGCTGTGGCAGGCAGCGACGTGGAGCTGCTCTGCAAGGTGTACAGTGACGCCCAGCCCCACATCCAGTGGTTGAAGCACATCGTCATCAATGGCAGCAGCTTCGGGGCCGATGGCTTCCCCTATGTGCAAGTCTTGAAGGTCTAGCCCCTGCGGTTCCTGAGCCCTCCCCTCCCTCCTTCCCTGTTAGGGAAGGGCAGTTGCTAGCTCCCTCTCTGGCCACAGTGTGGCCCCAGGCCCTGCGGTGAGCCCTGAATGTGTCTCCCACCCCCAGACAACAGACATCAACAGCTCAGAGGTAGAGGTCCTGTACCTTCGGAATGTGTCTGCCGAGGACGCAGGCGAGTACACCTGTCTGGCAGGCAACTCCATTGGCCTCTCCTACCAGTCGGCCTGGCTCACTGTGCTGCCAGGTGAGCACCTGGGGCCAGAAGAGGCTGCAGCCTCCTATGGTGACCCAGCAGTGGGCTATGACCTCACTGGGTGGACATTGTCCCTTGGCCTGTGGGGTCTAAGCCTGGGGAATGGTGTGTGGCTTGGGTGTTGGACTTTGCATATCACAGTCCCCCTTCATGCTGCCATGGGACTGTCCGTATGGCCCAGGGCCATGTGGGGCTAGGCGTCACCGCAGCTTTCCGGGTGTGGGCACCTGTGTGTGCTGGGGGGTGTCAGGGCCTGGGGTCAAGGGTGTGGGGCCCACCCGATCTGACCACTGGCTGGTCAGTTAGGGGTCTGTGTGCTTCTGCCTGCCGACAGAGGAGGGCCTCACCTGGACGGCAGCAGCACCCAATGCCAGATACACGGACATCATCCTGTATGCGGCTGGCTCCCTGGCTTTAGCGGTGCTCCTGTTGTTGGCCGGCTTGTACCGTGGGCAGGTGCTCCACGGCCGGCGTGCCCGGCAGCCTGCTGCGGTGCAGAAGCTGTCCCATTTCCCTCTGGCCCGACAGGTAGTGTGCCGTGCCCACCCCTGTGTCCCATCGTGAGGCTCTTGGCCTGCAGTCCCGCCGAGGCTCAGCGCCAGCAGGCCAACCGAGCCTCCCGCTTTGCAGTTCTCCCTGGAGTCGGGCTCCTCGGCCAAGTCGAGCTCCTCCCTGGTGCGGGGCGTCCGTCTCTCCTCCAGTGGCCCCCCCTTGCTCGCCGGCCTTGTGAGCCTCGACCTCCCTCTGGACCCACTGTGGGAGTTCCCCCGGGACAGGTACGTAGTGCAGTATGAGGGTGCGGTGCAGGCTCCAGGCAGGAAGGCCACCCAGGTGGCCCAGGGCTCAGCTTTCTCAATTTCTAGGTTGGTGCTAGGGAAGCCACTGGGCGAGGGCTGCTTCGGGCAGGTGGTGCGCGCAGAGGCCTTCGGCATGGACCCAGCCCAGCCTGACCACGCCAGCACGGTGGCTGTCAAGATGCTCAAGGGTGAGTGCAGCAGCCTGGGGAAGGTGCTGGGACTGACTGAAGGATCTCCTAGAAGCCAGGAGAGGCTGTGCAAACCCACCCTTGGGTTGGGGCCCACCTCCGCTGCTGACCCTGGCAAGTCACTTGAGCCTATGTCCTCCGAGCCCAAGGTCCACAGAAAGTGCTGGTGCATGCCATCTCAGCCACTGGGGTGGTGGTGACTGTAAAGATTTGGGGTGACTGGGGTTTGATACCCCCTGTCAGCCCTGGCCCTAGGTAAGCCTTGGCCTCTAGCAACCTCACTGCCCTGGAATCACACCCTCAGCCTCCCCTCCCCTGGGCCTACCGCTCTGGAATAGCCTTTCCAACTTTAAATTCAGTCCCAGCTCCTAAGCGGGAGCCTCAAGGTGCTCAGCACCCACCTGGGTCTACCATGGGGGCCTCTCACTGCCGTCCTCCAGGCCTCCCTACAAGAGTGGCCCAAACTACTGTTCTGCTCCCCGCCCCCACCCCGGCCCTCCTCTCTGCACAGCTGGGGCCACCTGGTACTTTCCCGGAGGCAGGGATTGAGAAATGTGGTCCGTGAGGTCTGGCGGGGAGGGCATGTCATTGGCCCGGGGCCACAGGTCAGCCCTGGGGGCCCAGCCGCTGCTCCAAAGCCTTCCTCCAGGCCTCCCCTGGCTTCGCCCCACTGGCAGTTCCCTGGATTCCCAGGCCGGATGGACGCCAGGCCCTGGTCAGACAGACCTCAGGGCGCCAGCCTGCCTTCCGCCCCCAAGAGCTCTTACCCTGTTCAGGGACTGACGCCAAGCCCTGCAGACTCGCTTCCTTCCCACCCAGAGCTCTTCCCCTCTCCTGTTTCCGGGCCCCTCACTGGCAGGCTAACGCTTCCAGGTCCTTGATCTCGTTGAATCCTTGCAAGCACTGTCAGACATGGGGCATGAGCCATTGTCCCATTTCATACAAGAGAACCCCGAGGTTCAGAGAGGCTAGGTGACTCTTTCCAGGCCACACAGCCCAGTGGGGACTCAGGCCCAGACCTTCCTGACTCTGCTCCTGCCACACAGCCTGCCTTGGTGGTCACCCTGGCTGTCCCCCTTGCAGACAACGCTTCTGACAAGGACTTGGCAGACCTGGTTTCTGAGATGGAGGTGATGAAGCTGATTGGTCGACACAAAAATATTATCAACCTGCTGGGTGTTTGCACCCAAGAAGGTGGGGCGAGGTGGGCCCAGGGTGGACTCTGCAGCTGGGGCGCAGAGCGCAGCCTTGGCAGCACCCCCATCTCCCTCCACTTCGCAGGGCCCCTGTACGTGATCGTGGAGTGTGCCGCGAAGGGCAACCTGAGGGAGTTTCTGCGGGCCCGGCGCCCCCCTGGCCCCGACCTCAGCCCCGACGGGCCTCGGAGCAGCGAGGGGCCACTGTCCTTCCCTGCCCTGGTCTCTTGCGCATACCAGGTGGCTCGAGGCATGCAGTACCTGGAGTCTCGGAAGGTGTGGGCCGTAGGCAGCTCTCAAGAGTGCTCCATCTCCACAACTTTCAATGTCTCCCCTCCTCCCTCAGCTCCCGTCCGGGGTTCTGTGCAGAGCTGATAGCGCACACCCCGCTGCACCCTCACACACTCCCAAGCCTACTGGGTGGGGCAGGGTAGGGCCCTGAAGTTGGACTGTCAGAGTCCCCTCTCTGAACCCTGTTGCCCCCTCCTGTCACATGGGTGATGCCCCCTGCCCTGTCCCCAGTGTATCCACCGGGACCTGGCTGCCCGCAATGTGCTGGTGACAGAGGACAATGTGATGAAGATCGCTGACTTTGGACTGGCCCGCGGTGTCCACCACATTGACTACTACAAGAAAACCAGCAATGTGAGGGGGGCGGGGCGGGGCGGGGCTGGGGGAGGGGGGCAGGTGGGACCTGTGGGACTGGCATCGACGCCCTCCCACCCCCAGGGTCGTCTGCCTGTCAAGTGGATGGCACCAGAGGCCCTGTTTGACCGGGTCTACACACACCAGAGCGACGTGTGAGTCCTGGGGGCGGGGGGGGGGGGCAGTACAGAAAAGGTTACATAACCCTGGGACCTGAGTGGGACCAGACCCTCCATAAAAAGCCCCGATCCCCACCCCTCTTGGTGGGTTATGCCCACAGGGACCCTCATCCCAGCCCCAGGAGTAGGCAGGGAAGCTGAGCCCTGATGAGCCCTGGTCCTGCCTCCAGGTGGTCATTTGGAATCCTGCTGTGGGAGATCTTCACCCTCGGGGGATCCCCGTACCCCGGCATCCCTGTGGAGGAGCTGTTCTCCCTGCTGCGGGAGGGGCACCGGATGGACAGGCCCCCGAACTGCCCTCCAGAGCTGTAAGGCCCTGCCCCCGCTTCCCCCCCCAGCACTATCCAGTCCTCACCCTCTGCTCTGAGGGGGCCTCGGCCCCTCCCCTCAGGAGGCCCCTCCCCCACTACAGGGGCTGCTGGTCCCTCCAACCGTGCCCCCCCACCCCCAGGTATGGGCTGATGCGGGAGTGCTGGCACGCGGCGCCCTCTCAGCGGCCCACTTTCAAGCAGCTGGTGGAGGCGCTAGACAAGGTCCTGCTGGCCGTCTCTGAGGAGGTACGGCTCCTCCCCTGTCCTGGGACCTCCTCCTGCCCACTGCCCTGTGGGCTTCCTCTGAGCCATCAGGGCTGACCAGCACTGTTCCCCACAGTACCTGGACCTCCGCCTGACCTTTGGACCCTATGCCCCTGCCGGTGGGGATGCCAGCAGCACCTGCTCTTCCAGTGACTCTGTCTTCAGCCACGACCCCCTGCCCCTGGGGCCCAGCTCCTGCCCCTTCCCTGGCATGCAGAACCGAGGTGGGACAGGGGTCTGAGCCGGCAGGAGAGTCAGCAGCCTTGGGCCACCTGGCTCTGTTGCAACCCCATGGTGCTTGACCTTGATAGTCCCCCTCTGACTGCAGGGTGCCTTCCCAGATCTCTACTTCTGCTTTGGGGAGGTCGGTCTTTGGTCCCGGGGTCCCTGGTGGAGGCTTCCAGCTCTGGCCTGGGGCTCCCAACCCAGTTTCCAAGCTGTCTCAAGGGCCCCTCGGCGTTCTCATGTACTGGATGCAGAGCTCTGCTTGGCCTCCTGGGCCTTGGTGCGTGGTCCCGGTTCCAGAGGTCAGCAGACCTGGCCAAAGGGCCACCCCAAACCTCCCTGCTCCCTACACCCAGAGAGCTCTTGGACCTCTGTACCCTCCCCTACCACCTGCCCCTTTGCTGCTTGCCCCAGCATCTCGGTGGAGGGCACATTGACCCCTGTGCTCTAGCTGAAGCAGGAAGCCTCCCCCAGACAGAAGCAAATGGCCTTTATAAATTATTTTTTGAAGTAAACATCCATGTGCCTGGTGTCTTCTTCACATAGGATGGAGGGGGAACAGGGTGGAGGAACCCCCAAGCTGGAAGTTCTGCCTAGGCAACAGACTGACCCACCTCCAGCTGCCTCAGGGTGGACCAAGGGGCCCGATGGCACCATCTCGTGTATGCGATGGTGCAAATGAGCGCTGGTGGGCAGAGAAGTCTGCACGGCACTGTCTACCAGACAGGACTGTCCCCTGTGCACATGCGTGACCTGGAGCTGTCACCGAGGGAGTTGGCAGCACCCCTCCCCCACCTGCTCAACATTAACCAAGCTGACAGTTAACACAGCATGAAAGCCTGAAACCCGGCTTCGAGTCTGCGCCTGCTCCCACGCCCTGCCGCTAGGGCCGGGGGCCTGAGGAGGCCACGCTGCCCCGCCTGCCCTGGCCAGTCTCCCCAGCAGCAGCTGGTTGCCGCCCTCCCGGCTGCACCGCAGCTGTCCCTGCCTGCCTGGTCCTCCCCTAGGGAACCCTTATGGCCCTGTTCTCAGACGCCCTCTGGGTGAGGGGGAGGGTGAATAGGATCAGCTTCCCCGGGCTCCGAGCCCAGAACCTTCCTGGGCTCCAACCCAGGGGTTACTGCTGCTCTCCAGCCCCTGAACGGTGGGGTGTGGGTGCCTGACCCAGTGCCTGCTCTCTTGCCCTGTCCCCCTGGCACGGGGGGACTTCCCAACCAGGACAGACCCTCTGTGGACACCACATGATCGCCTCCATCGCCTCCCACAGAGCTGAAAACACACGCAGGGCCAGAGGGAGGGGTTCTAAGCATCCAGGCGGGGCCGCCCTGAAAGACAGCAGCACCTGCTGGCCCTGCTTCGTGCTTCCCCTGGGTCTCCTCATGCCCCAGCCACACCTCTGACTCACCATCCCCCATACTGAACCACTCATCTTCCCCTAAAACCACCTCCCCCAAAGTCCCCCACCTCAGAGAGGGCACAGGCCCCAAACCAGGGAGTCATCCCCAACCACGTCCTTTCCCCCAGGAACCCCCTCCTCCAGGAGGTGGAAAGAACAGCAGACTTGGAGCCAGGACGTTCAAAGCCTGACACACCCAGGGCCCCTCGGCCAGCATTGTCACTCCTCTGCCGGTCACTGCCTTCACCAGCATTCGTGGGAGCCCTGGGCCGGCCTGCGTCCCTGGGCCGAGCTGAGGGTGGGAAGAGACATGCACAAGCACACGCTTGGGGGTGGACACCATGGAGAGTTCAGATGGGTCATCCTGAATGTCTCACTAAGAGCTGGCAGCAGTGGCCAGAGTGCCCCCTCCAGCCCAAGGTCCCCTTCACTCATTTCCCTGCAGGTGGCTCCAGAGGCACTGCCTAAAGTGACTCTTGGCTTCTGCACCTCCTGCACTCAAGGACCCACACTGGTTCCCTGGAGCCCCTAAACTTTGGGACTGAGCTCCACCCCTGAACTGGAATCTCTCCTTGACTACATCCTTCATTGACCCAGCTAATCACAGGCGAGGCAGGTCTCTGCCAGCCCACCCCGGAAGGGTGGGACCATCTGGGGTGGTGTGTGAGGACAGGGGCTGAGGGACGAGAGCCCCATTTCCACTTCCCCACCGTGAACCTACAGCTCTCCCTCACCACAGCCTCACCAGATGAAGATTGCTCTTCTCATTTAATGGTGGGGACACAGGGATGTCATAGGCCCAGGGTGCTTCACATGTGGGAGACCAGAGCCAGACCACTCAGAGTGACAGGGGCAGCTGCTGCCTTGCAGGTCCCAGGAGCCAGGAGGGGCTCAGCTGCCCACCCTGCACCCCTCCCTGCCCGCCTCCCTGGCAGGCACACGCTAGATGGGGCCCTTCCACATTCCTGATGTCGCATGTAAGAGTGAGACAGATGCTCTAATTCCCGTGCAAGCTGGGCTGCCCCACCTCCCCTCCCCTCCCCTCAGCCTGCTCTGGGCACACGGCAGAGCCCAGACCCCTGGTCAGCCTGGGTTCTGAGTGGCTTCCTGGCCTGTGACATGGGGCTCGGGAGGCTATAGGAAAAGCATTGGTCACCTCTGGACTCTGCCACTTGCTGGCTGAGTATACCAGTCAGGGCTCTGGCAGGACCAACTGACAGGCAGCCAGAGCCCAGGGATGGGAGGCTGCTGGGAGCGGGGTCAGGTGGTCCCCAGTGTGGGGGAGGCCACTATGACCAAAATCGCCCTTGGGGCCTGACACAGGCACGCTACCACACCTGGACAGGCTTTAAGTGCTCCGCCAAAAACTGGGCCCAGGAGGGAAGGGCCCAGGGCCAGGCTGCCAGGATCTTGTTCCCTCCTCCAGGCAGCCCTCGCAGGAAGGCCTTCTTGTCCCGGTGCCCGGTTAAGGACAACAGGGGCTCAGAAAAAGGAAGAGTGTTGGTGCCCAGGCACCTGTCCCACTGCAGAGCTCGAGTGGCCTGGCCTTTCCAAAGGTAGGGGAGGCTCTGGGTTCGCAGAAGCAGGAACCTCTGCCAGTGGAGACCACGCACAGGGGTGCGGGGCCCAGCCTGTGGGGCTCCAGCCCCTGGCCTTTGGTCCCTGACACCTCAGGGCCCTCACTCCGGCTTCTCTTTCCTGGAAAGCACACGGCCCCCTCACCTGGCCAAGCTCTCTTCACCTTTTACATGTCACTCAAACCTCACTTCTCAGGCAGCCTCCCCGGGTTCCCTAGGTGCTCCCCACCCCCATCATACTGAGACCCTATGGGAGGGGCTCAGAAAGCCCGCTCTGCTTGGGTGGGTTTCCAATGAATCCTGAACCCTCAGCATGTTCCTGGACCACCTGGAGACCCTGGGCTACGGGTTCCGCCTCAGAGTCTCTCACACTGGGTAGGTTCAGGGCGCAGCCTGGAAATGTGCATTTCTAACACGTTCCCCAGAAGCACAGCTGCTGGTCTGGGGGCCACATTTCAGGAACCGAGATTTTTACAGAGGGGCATTTTGTGTTCGAGGCTGAAACAGCTCAACAAAAACTTCAATGGCAAGAGAAGATTTTCAACGAAGCAGCCCCCAGCCCCCTCTTCCAGGCTCCCCAAGGGAAACTGCCCAAGTCCCTCCCACGGCTTCAGAGCCCTTGACCTACTGCAGCAGCTACTGTCTGTGTCCCCCAAGCCCCACCAGGACCACACCTGGCAGACCTGAGGGGCAGTCAAGTGCTGAACGGAGGGACGAAAGAGACCCATTCCCAGGTACAGGCACACTCAGGTGCACACATTCAGGTGCGCACACCCGCTGTACTGCCTGGCCCTTCCCACACTTCGACCCAAGCTGAGGTGGGAGGCCCCTTCCAGCCCTCCACCTGCTGAGGATTTAGCCTAATCCCGGAGGGAGGCAGCTGCAGCTCTCTCAGAGGGAGAGGGCTCCCCTCCGGAGGAAATCTCCTTTTATTCTCTTGCTGCCGAAATCTGACCTTCCCTGGCACCTGGGCCCTACGACTGGGGCCTGTCCCCAAGAAGTGGCTGAGGAGGAGGCGTGAAATCACCAACAGCTGAACTCACCCGGCTGTCCCCCACATCCTCTCCCACCCAGTGGCTGCTCCCACTGCAGGACCCTAGCCCCTTCCGGCCCCCCAGTGCCAGGCAAGCACAAGGGCTTGCGCTGGTCTTTTGGGCCCAGCCTGACCTGGCCCGACTGATCTCACCAGCTGACCCTCGGGGCAGATGACTGGGGCTCCTGATGGCACCCCAGGCCACACCTGCACCTCCAGGTCTCAGCTCAGTGCTCACCCCTCCAGGAAGGCCGGACTGACCTCGGGCCTGGTGTAGGCTTTCTACCTCCATGTGTGACGGAAGGACCGTGTATGTCTCTCTGTCCCACCCAGGGCAGGGCCTCTTGGGTGCCATCTCTAAGAGCGTAGGCTCATTCAGTGCAGAGCGGCCGCCCTAAGTCAAATGACCGCATGACCTGGTGAGAGAGACGATGAGGCTCTCTTTCCTTCCACAGCGGAGGCCCCCAGGAAACTGGAGGGATGGCTGGCAGGGCTGAAACATGGAGACGCACACTGGACAGCACAGAACACTCCCAGAGGGGCAGCTCTCGGATCCGAGGGGAGCAGAGATTGGTACTAATGTTGAGGGACCCACCGCACGTGCTGAGGACTTTACCGACACGGCCGAGCTTCTGTCCCCTTCCTAAATAATGGCTGGCCTGGAATTCTCTGGAGCGGCACTGTCCAGGAAGTATCCAGCAAAGTCTCCGATGATGGAAATGTTCTCCAGCTCTGATGTCCAAGACAGTAGCCACCAGCCACATGTGGCAAGTGAGCACTTGAAATGTGCCTCATGCAACTGTGGAACTAATTATTGTAATTAATCCACATATTAATTAATTTTTAAAAGATTTTATTTAGTTATTTTTAGAGAGAGGGGGGAAAAGGGGAGAGAGAAACATCCATGTGTGAGAGAAATATCGATTGGTTGCCTCTTGCATACCCCCAACTAGGGAACTGGCCTGCAACCCAGACATGTGCCCTGATGGGGAATTGAACCACCAAACTTTTTGTCTGCAGGCCAACACTCAACCTACTGAGCCACACCATCCAGGGCTAACTATTCTTTTAAAGAGCTGTGTATATTACCCTAACCAGTGTGGCTCAGTTGGCTGGGTGTCTTCCAACAAAGTGAAAGGTCACCAGTTCAATTCCCAGTCAGGGCACATGCCTGTGTTATAGGTTCAGTACCCAGTTGGGGTGCACACAAGAGGCACCCAACCTATGTTTCTCACACCAAAGTTTCTCTTCCTCTCTTTCTTCCTCCCCTCTCCTCTCCCTAAAACATAAATTTAAAAAATTAAAACAAAAACAGATCTGTGTATATAGGTCTGGCCAGTTTGTTACAGCGTCATCCCAATACACCAAGGTTGTGGATTCCATCTCAGGTCAGGGCACAGACAAGAATCAGCCAGTGAGTGCATCAATGCATGGCACAACAAATGGATGTTTTTCTCTAAAATCAATAAATAGCCCTGGCTGGTGTGGCTCAGTGGATTGAATGCCTGCCTGTGAACCAAAGTGTCACTGGTTCGATTCCCAGTCAGGGCACATGCCTGGGTTGTGGGCCAGGTCCCCAGTTGGGGATGTGCAAGGGGCAACCACACATTGATGTGTCCCTCCTCTCTCCCTCCCTTCCCATCTCTCTAAAAATAAATAAATAAAATATTTAAAAAATAAAATCAATAAATACAATTTTTTTTTAAAAGAGTTGTGAATTGACAGGACAGCTCTGGGGCCGAGTGCACCAGCGGGAACTCCCTCTGCCCCACTCGGCCAGAGGAAAACCCGAGGCGCGAGCAACGCACACAGTGCACTTCCACCCACGTCGCACTTGTGCCGAGGAAACGGGGGTGCAATCCCTTGGGGGGGCAGGTGGTCACAATCACTGATTTTGGGGAGAACTAGGTGGCTGCGGTTAGAAAGGGAGGGGACTTTTGTTTCTTCTGATTTTTGTGCCTGGTACATGCCTTACTTATTTACAAAATATTGAATTTCTTTTCCAGAAAAAATACCAGAGAAGAAAATATTCTGGGGGTGGAGGTGGAGGGGACTAAATGGTAATGGAAAATAAATAAATAAATATTAAATTTAAAAAAGAAAACTGTAAAAAATTTATCTAAAAAAAAAAGAAAACTATTCCCTCTCAGTACACACCAGCTTCCAAAGCTTCCTGGCCCTGAAACCACAGGCCAGAACCATCTTTGGAGCCACTAAGGCCGACCCCCCCCCCCCCCCGCCCGCAGCCACAGCCACACTATCCTTCTGCCTGCTGCACACACTGACCCAGACCGGAAGCCAGGCCACGGGTCACAGCCTGAGCTGTCCTCTGCCCACTCCCAAAACTTCCCGCACACCCCTCCCCCACTGAGTCTCCAGCCCAGGGACCTTGCTGTTTTTCCACCACCCCAAGCTCAGGCAGACCTCAGGGCCTTAGCAGGTGCAGTCCCCTGCCTGCCCAGAATGCTAGTCCCCTGGTTCTTCTGCCTGGGGACAGACCCGAGTCTGGTGCTCTTGCTGTGAGTCGCTGTGAACGTCTTGGCAGCAGGCACTTCGCCACAAGCATTTGCAGCCCGCAGCTAATCGGCCTTAAGGACTGGTGACAGTTTGGTTTACGTTCAGCAGATGATGGGTTGAATCTGGTTGTCAGTTCAGTTTCATTCTCCCTGCACGAAGTTCTCGCCATCACTCCTACTTTTATACTACATAGATTTTAGCCCTCATGATGTCTATACAGGGAGGAGCAGGCTTGGAGGTCTTAAACAGTGAACAACAGGGACTGAGAACGAAGCCCGGCCGCAAGCTCAGGGCAAGCCACAGTGCACACTCTGCTGGCAAAAGATACTGTATCAGTTCACAAATCCTTAAGTAAGCAGGTCATCCCTCCCGCCCTAAACACACAACCCCCATGGCAAACAGAAGGGTGGCTACTGATGCACACTGGCCTTCAGAGAGTGCTAACGATCGATTCTTTAGTTGGAAGCTGACACCTCACTTAATGAAGGATGGAATTGTAGCAAAAAAGAAAAAGTGCCATTCTGAACCAGGAGACGAATCAACAAGCAAAAAATAAATAAATAAAAATAAATATAATGCCATTAATGAACAACTTCAAAGACAGTGTATTTTCATTTTTTTGCAATAAAGTCTTCTCAATTTTGTGATGAATTTTTCATATTTCATTACGTCCTTTTTAATGTCTCTTTTTTTCATTATTTTGTCTTTTACAGCAGGATTGCCTTATGGTTTATTAGTTGTGCTGCAAAAATGTGTGTGGCAAAGATGTTTACAGCAAAGGTGCTTATGGCAAAAATGCCTAGAACCTGTCAGAACAAAGGTCACCTCCTCAGAGTGGCCTCTCCTGACCACCCCGGGTAAAGTCCTCCCTCTGCTATTCCATATTTCAGTCCCTTGTTTGTTTTATCCTGTCATTACCTTATTTGTTCACCATTTACTGGCTGCCACCTCCCTGGAAGGGGAACTCTGAGAGGTCGAGGGCTTGTCCCGTCCACAAATGCACACTGAAAGCACTCCCCGGTGTTCAAGGAGTGAATGCTGATGGAACTTATGGAATGAATTTCCCAAATTGAAAATTCAAATTCCAGGCCGGTGAGCTGATCTCAAAGAGGCCCCCCCAAGCCCTCTAGGAGATGGCACAGCACCCAAACACACTCCCATGCATGTAGTGAACCCCACAGTACCCACAGAGAGATGGTCATCCCCTCACCTCCGCTGAGCCAGGCCCAGCTTGGGTGTGGCACTGGGACCCCAGAGGGGGCTCAGGACTGACACCGCCCTAAGTGCCTCTAGCCTCGGGGGTCTGCTTGTAAACAGCACTCCTCACACTGTGTCAAGGACAGCACAGGGCATGAGGGACCGATATCTACAGCAAGCCAGCGAACCCACAAGAAAAAGACAGACACCTACAGACCATACAGAGAGAGCATGATAAGCGACTGACTGCTGAGGAAACCTAGAGGTTACCAAGCATGTGAGGAGATCCTGTAACGCAAAAATAGTACAAGAGATGCTCTCACTTCGTACTTAATCAGCCTGGCAAAGGTTAGAAAGCTGGAGGACAAACACCAGGACTCACTGGGCCACAGGAGGCCTGTCTAGACCGACAGCCAGCCCCTCAGGGCCGGCTGGGAGCTTTCAGCTCATTGAAAAAAGAGCCCACCCTCATACCCTCCCAAGGAAAGCTGGGAGAGGAGTTGGGAGCAATGAGGAGTCTACTGGGAGGCGGAGGGGTTACGAGTGCGGGCCCGATGGACCCACAGCATGGCTACATGAGGGACCTCAGGGTGCAAGCCCTGAGTGGGAAGGTAAGAAATGGAATGAGCTCTAAAGCAGAAAGCCATCTGCACGAAAGGAAAGATGACAGAAAACGTAGCTCATAGGACGGGCGGGAGACCATCAGCGAGACTGCGTGGGGGCCAGGGTGGCAGGAGTGGGCAGCAAGGACCAAAGGGAAATGAAAAGCGAACACAGGAGGGAGGGCCAGGAGTAGCAGGGGCCCAGGGGAGGGGCCTGAGGTGCCTCCCTGAAGGGTGCCCGGGGTGCCTGGGGTGCCCATGCTGAGGAAGAACGGAGAGCTAAGCATAGAGAATCAGTTGTGCGCATGTGTGAGTGCTGGGGGCCAGAGCACAGCAAGTCAGCAGACGTTCATGGAGCACCTGCTGCAGGCCAGTGCCATCTAGTCACTGACATACCCTGTGACGGAGACAGGCCTGCCCTAAGGAGTCTAAAACCTCGAAGGGAGAGAGAGACATCAAATGCCCAGGGAAGTGCTGACTAGCCTCAAACATAGGCCCTGAAGGCCACATGGCTGTAGCCGTGAGTGCCTGCAGTAGGAATGAACCTGCTCTGGCTCAGGGAAGCTTCTAATGAGGCAGTGATACATGAGTCGAAGGAGGAAGCACTTGGCCTTGTGATGAGTGGGAGGTCCTGGAAAAGCATTCCAGGCAGAGGGAACAGACTGTGCAAATGTCTGGAAGCACACAGGAGTGAAGAGAATCTGGGGACTCCCACCTGGCTTCATGGACACATAGCATAAGAAAGACCGTGGGGCACCAGATGAGGCCACAGGGCAGCAAGCCTCGCAGGCTGTAGAATTTCATCTCCAGGGGAGAGGGGAGAACAGAGAACAGAGGCTGCTGGTACAGATGTGGGGAGACTGGCAGCCTTTGGGCTCCAAAGGAGCCTTTGGAGCCCAAAGACCTTTGAGGGCCCCTCTGCATTTCCGCGCACTGCTGCAGCGTTGAGTCAGACACAGAGCTGTGGTCTGTGGCGGCACTCGCAGTAATGGTGGTGGGACGGAGGAGAAGGTAGTCAAAAGCTTGCAAGTGAGAAAGAGCCAAGACTTGGGTGACCAGGGGAGTCCACAGGAGCTTTTCAGGGACCAGAGGGGTGATGCATGGAGGTAGGCAGGGCAGGTAATGGCAAAAATTTAAGTCAGACAGATGTGCTCTGCTTGACCCTGAAAAAACACAACCCAGAGTACCCTTGGTGGTCCTGGGGTCTGCCCCTTGCTTCAACAGTGTTTGGATGGAACAGATCTAGAAGTGTCCCTTCTTCCAGCCTCTGACCCTCCTCCAACCTCTCCTCCAGTCATTACCTCCAGAACCTCCTCAGCCGCCCCCAGCCTCCGAGAGCAGCCAGCATCAATTTTTTACCTTAGCTCCTCATTGCTGAACTCGTGCACTCCCATGAGGTGGAGGCCTCATCCACCACCTGACCACCCTGCATCTGTGGGCCTCCTACACTGACCTCTCTCTCCAGTCTTCTAACTCGACTGTGACGATATGGCTCTGCAGAGTGTGGGCCACCTCTTCTGACAGTAGGCCTGGAAGAAGTGAGAGGGCACCAAAGGTCTCTTAAAGCTGCAAAACCAGCACGGTGGCCACACCCTCTTCCAGGCTGCACTGAAGCCTTCCCAAGATGAGTGGGGTAAAACTCAGGACTCCATGGAAGCCGCCCTGGCCTTGGAGAAGAAACCGCACCGGGCCCTCTTGGATCTGGGTGCCCTGGGTTCTATCCGCACAGTCCCTCCTCTGTGACTTCCCAGAGAACCACGTCCTTGATGAGCCCTTGATGAGCGAGTGGAACTCATCAAGAAGATGGGAGACCACCTGACTAACACCGGCAGGCTGGCAGCCCCCATGCTGTGCTGGGCAAGTGTCTCTTCAAAAGGCTCGCTCTCAAGCACGACCAGGAGCCTTTGGAGCCCAAAGACCTTTGAGGGGCCCCTCTGCGTTTCCCTAGTACCTGGCTTTTGCCTGAGCCTCTCCCTGAAGCCCTTAATGCTTAAAGGCATTAAGCATCCCTTTAACCACCTGGACCCCTCTCCCATGCATTGCAGCAAACAGAAACTACAAAGCTTTCTTGCAGAAAAGTAAAATAAAAATAAAAAAAAAAAACACAAGGAGCCAGCACCACCCTAACCCCCCATCCTTGTATCTGGCACCCAAACCACCCCTAGCCCTGACCCGTGGCCTTCTCCTCTTCATGGGACACCCATCTCTTCTTTCCTCTCCAGTCTCTTCCCTGGACAGGGTCTCCAGCACAGGGAGCGGAGCAAAGAGGACACACTGGGGTGATGGTGCCACCTCGTGGCAGCCACAAGGAGTGGAGCATCCCACTTCAGCCCTGTGTGAGGTGGGGCTGGGGGACCTTGGAGGCACCGTAGAGGTTTTAGGTGGGCATCCTGTGAAGAGATGACTTCCGCTGCTGGTGGTGATGGAACCAGTCCCAGCAGGCTGTTCAGTGATGCTGATAAGGCCTCCTCCACCCTACCCAGCCAAATAGATGATGGGCAAAACTACTGTAATGACCCCTGCTCAAAACCCTCCCAGCTCACAAGGATTGGCCTTAGCCTTAGACACGCCTCATTCTCATTAGCTTCAGTTCCTCCCTTCACCCCCCTCCCTCCGACTCGGGCACTCCCAGCCCTCTGCACTGGTCTTTTTGTCTTCCTGGAACAGTCTTCCACTCCCTTCCACTTCCACTTCCTACCGGTTTCCAGAATTCCTACTCCTCTGTCGGGTCTCAAGCTGCCCATCCCCCCATGAGGAAACCTGCCAACACCTCAGCATTAACTAGGCGAAGAAGGGAGAGAAGAGAGTTTCAGGCCACGTGAACAACATGAGCAAAGGCCTCCAAGGAGATGGGAGGGGACCAGAGACCAGAGAGGTTGATGGAACTGTCAGGGCTGCAGTGACAGACCCACAGGGCTCTCAGGAGGGTAGAGAGTCCCCAGCAAGCGACAAGGTTTCCTGCAGCAAAGGACATGGTTAGATGTGTGTTAGGAAAGGCCCCTCTGAGGTTGCCGAGTGACAAAGGTGCCGAAGAGGCCCAGGTGGGCTTCAGAAGGACAGGCAAGGGTTACAAAGGTGATGGGTGATGGGGGCTTGGACCCCTGAGCCCTACCTACTCTTGCTGGCTGGGTCCTGAGCTACACTCTAGCCTCCCTGAGGGGACCCCAGTTTCCTCCAGCACGCTCCATGCCAGCTCTGGCTGCTGGCTGCAACACCCTTTCCGCTTCTCCGTCCCTGGATGTTAGTCCCCAAACGTTGCCTCCCCCTTGCAGACAGCACTCAGGCCAGTGGGAGCTGCCACTTCATTTCAGAGAGGACAGAACGATTGGGTTCAAAACTTTGAAGTCAGTAGTGAGTGGCAGAGATGGGAGGTGAATCTTAGTCTGTCTGCCTCATCCACCATACTAGGTGGCCTTGCAGTTTCAGGAAGAGTTCTGTCACTTGATGGCTATGGGACTTCGGATGAGTCACATTACCTTTCGCTGCCTCAGCATCCTCTTCCACAAAATGGGAGTGATCATATGCTCTCTGGGGTTTGCGCAGAGTGACAGAATAAATGCCCACAAGGAGTCCAGTGCAGTACCAGGCACACAGCAGGCGCTCAGTTAATGGTTGCCCTTCATGGGAAAACTGCCCCAGGAACTTTACATGTTCAGTGGGGATATGTGCTTCAGGCTCCTGAGTCAGGGGAGGACAAAGGGAGATCCAGGAGGGCTGGGAAGGGAGAAGAAGGTGGAAACTGCTTCTTGGGGCAGGTCAGAGCTAAGTCACCCAGAGTTCCGGTCCTGAAGGGTCTTGAATGTGACACCGAAGAGCCACCAAAACAAAACTTATGGAGTTAGAGAAAGCACAACAACTGCCCTAAGCCCAGGGGTGGGATACTTTCTCCTCCACAGGTGCCAGCACTGGCCTGCAGCACCCGAGTGGGCCTGGAGAGCGGAAGCGAAGTAGGCACGGGCAACACAATCTCAGTCTTCAGAGAATGCCAGTCCAGATAGCCCTCCCAAGGCCCGTGAACCTTCCCTGTGTAACTCCCCAGCTAGTCACACGGTGGCGATAGTATACCACAAAAGTCCTCTTTCTCCTCCAAGTCTTTCGGCTAAAACAGTCAAGTACCAATCAGTGCCTCCAAGAACCGTAGGGAGAATCCTTGCATCAACTCCGTGAGACGGAGTCTGTTTATATTTCCAACTTCCAGGTGGGAATGAAGACTCAGAGAAGTCCAATACTGCCCTGAAGATCATCCAACCAAGACTCGAACTTTGATTTCTGCTATCTCCCAGTCTGGCTGCCTGCCCTAGGACTGCAGTTCATGGTTCTCTCTCCTGCCTCCAGCAGTCGGCAGTACTGCCTTTGCCGAGCTGGGAATTAGTCTGCCCTGGGTGTGGAATATTAGACAGGACAAGGAAGACTTTCACTTTGGCTTCCCCTCTTAAGTTTAGCTCACTTGTGCAGCTTTTGCATTGTGAGTGAAGCCAAAGGGGTGGGGTGAGGAAGGAAGCCTAAGGGAAGTAAACGGGAGAGAGGGCAGAACCTGGCTGGAGGGGCATTGAGATTTCTCTTTTTCAAGTAAATTTCCTCTCTTTTCTTTTTCTAAATGTTATTTATTTACTTTTAGGGAAAGGAGGAAGAAAGGGAGAGAAACATCCATGGGTTTCTCCACCAGGCCCCACCGGGGACACAACACAGAAACCCAGGCCTGTGCCCCTACCAGAAGGCGACGCCCAACCAACTGGGCCACACTGGTCCGGCCTGAGAGTTTTCTCTTAAAAGGAAAAAGAGACCACATCCTTTGTGGACTGCTGGCCTGGAGCAAGAAGACAGAAGGGTTGGAGCTCCAGCAGGGCGAGGGGAAAAAGATGCACAAAAGGCGAGGCCACATTAGGGCGGGACCCAAAGCCCACATGGGGGGGCCAGCCCAGGCCTTTTCCCTCTTTCCTGTCTGAGCCGTGGGGCAGGGCTGGAGGCCAAATCAGATAAATAGGCCTTAAGGGTCAGTGGGGTCGCTAGCTGGACTGGGGCTCGCCGGACATTACTAGGCATTGGCGGCCTTTCCACCGCTGGGCTCAGCACACACACATCACCTCCCCACCCCCCGCCGCCCCCAAGTCCGCAGCGCAGCGCGCGAGGCCCCAGGACTGACCGCCGCTGATTGGCCTGCAGGGGCCACCTGACCGAGCTGGCCAATCAGAGGCGCTCTCCCAGAAATGCTTTAAGCGCTGTGTGAGCGGAAGCTAGAGCTGCGGTGGGCCGGCTCCGGGGCCACGTGCGGACAACTGGGCTCCTGTCCTGCGAACCTGCCTGAGTCCGCAGACCCGACTGGCCCGGACCCTGTATCCTTTTGCCAAGTCTCCCTCTTCTCTCCAGCCGGTTCATGCAGTTCATCCCTGTTATGTACATCCCAGTCCCTTTTGTCACGTCAGGCTCAAAATGGTGATTTGGCGGAAGACAGAACCAAGTTCAAGTCACTCATCAAGTGACCAACGACAGGTGTTTAACATTGTTGAGACTTAGGTTCCTGCTCTGTAAAACGAGACTGCTAAATACCTACCAGGTGTTTTTGTACATGGTTGAATCCCCCCTCCCCCCCCCCCCCAAAAATACCCATGGGTTGTATTTTTTTATGGTTGTTGAATTTCCTACCCTTTAGGAGCTCACAATCATCATGCAAGGCCTGGTGTTAAGCTACTTTTTCTTTCTAGTCTCTTACTAGATCGTAAACTGCTTGTAACAGGGATCTGCCTGTGTGCCTTTTTAGTCTTCCAATGGCACAATCGCTTCACTTGGTCTGCTAAGGGTCAATTTAACCTACAGAAACAGTATTAGGGCAGAGTATGTAAAAACCATGGGATTTACAGCACAGAAAACCTCTGCAGTTAGGTGGGTTTCTGTGCCATGATCCACAAGTGTGTTGCCACAGGGAGCGTACCGGAGAAACACCTTAAGACTGCTGTCATGTACAAGCTCTGTGAGCTTGGGCAGATCTTGAACTCCCTGGAGCCTTGCAAGAACAATGATTGTGTCCAGAAAGATTACAGGACTTACCAGGTGCCAGGCACTTTTTGATGCTCATATACATAATTTTTAATGTTTTGTTTTTAGGGAGCGAGAGAGAGAAACATCAATTTGTTGTTCCACTTACTTGTGCATTGATTGGTTGATTCTTATGCGTGCCCTGATCGAGATCGAACCTGCAATCTTGGCATAACAGGACGATGCTCCAACCAATGGAGCCACCTGGCCAGGGCTGAAGCTCATATTAATGTTAGGTAGGACAAGGGCCTCAAGGTCTGAGTGGTTCTTACTAACTGCTATCCTTGCTGAATGTTAAGATGTATTTTGCAGAAACAGCTGTAACCAGATAAGCTTGAGGGAACCAACCTGATAAGTGCAGCCAGCTGCAAAGAAGAAATAAACATGTCATTAACCAAACAGTGTATTTAAGCAATGAATAAGCCACCCTTCTGGGAGATAGAACTTTGAATGTGAATCCTGTGTCCTTTACTTTCTGCAAGTAAATGAAACTGCCTAACAACAACCATGTCTCATTCTTGAATAGAATACCCTAAGCAGTGAACCCCTGGAGTTTGGTAACACTAACTCTGAACAACCATAGAGAGGACATATAAGCACAGAGAGTTTTTGTAACTTGCCTAAGGTCACACAGCTATCAGTATTAGGGCTGGGGCGGGGGGGTCAAACCGGGCCTCTTGGTCTTGGTGAGAGTCTGTGCTGATCACTTCACAGGTGCTTCACAGTGTGCCCGCTTCTTAGCAGCACAGGCAGTTGGTACACAGAGCTCTGAAGAGGGGGAGCAATAACAGGGCAAGTACTTCTGCATCTAGAAACCAAAAGTGGCTGGTGAGGCTGAAGGGTGGAGAGGGAGGGGCACAGGGTAGATGATGAGCCTGGACTTGCAGACAGGACCATGTCTTGCAATATGTCCTAATCCACAGTGAGAAGTTGGTGTCAGCACAGGGGAAGCATGTGACTGGATGTTCTCAGGGTGTTTCTGACCCCTCGTTGCCACAGACTCAGGATGCTGAAGGCAACAGGGACCACTCTCTTCTATGGTTTAGCTTCAGTCACTGCCCATCCTGGAGATCCAGGGCCCAACATAGCCCTAGGTCCCCTGACTGCGCCAGGGCTCCCTGGGCCGAGCTGGAGGTGCCACCTCTTTGAGCTCCACCCTACCCCCACTTTTTCCTTTCTGGTCTCATCCTTTGCCTTAGGCTCATTAATAGGACTCATTAGGCTTTCTGAAATCACTTCTATCCTCCCGGTGGCTATCCTAGCCCTGCACTTCCAGTTTTGATTTGGTAGATTCCCTATCATTCATGGTCACTACAAGTCCCTCTAGGGGGCTTATTTTCAACTCTAGACACATCAACTGACTCTGGGGCAAAGACCCAGGATTTTTTTTTGGTGGGGGGGGTGCATGGCAGGGCCTCGAGTGGTGATTTTATTGGTCCTGTCTCATCAGGGACTCCTCTGGAAATGCCCTGGGGGATCTCCTCCACAGATTCCTGGCTGGAGGCCCATCTCCTCTGCAGTGACTCTGGAGGCACTCTCACCTGATTCTTCCTCCGCGTCTTCCAACCACAGATACTCGTAAGTTCTACTGCTAACGTGACGTCAGCCCTGATGACCTTCAGACTCTCCAACCCTAACATGCCAGCACACCAGCATTTGCCTTACTTCAGAGCATTCCTGCCAAAAGTGTTAACCCAAAAGACTCTGACTTCATGTCTAGTTTACAGGAAATGCAGGTGGGGGCAGAAGAACAGGTCACCACGAGGAAGCCACCAGCCAATGGCAGAACATGGGACCTTCTACCTGGCTAGGTCACTTTGAAAGTCAAAAGCCATGGAAAACATGGTGGGAACTTTCTAATGACACTCAAGAACTACAAGGACCAATGTCATGTATGATCCTTGATGAGATTATCATTCAGAGGAAAGAAATCCTGAAGACATTTTGGGGAAATTTGAATATGGAAAGAACATTAAACATTAGAGCGGTAGTGTTACTGGGTGGTATTGTGATTATGTAAGAGATTGTCCTCATGTTTTGGGGAAGTTTGCTAAGTATTTGGATGAGAAGTATCACAATGTCCCTAATTCACTTTGAAGTGCTTCAGAAAAAAAATCTCTTAAACGAATATGGCAAAATGTTAACATATATTGAATCTCAGTGCTATTGGTTACATTTTTCTTTTTTCTTTATCTGTATGTTTAAAATGTCAGGATAAGATCTTAAAAAATGAAGTGAACGTACTCCCCGCCCACTCCCACCCCAGCTGTACCCCACAGTCCCCACATCGCATTCGCTGAAGCCTCCCTCCCTCTGGCCCCCTCACCTAAGCTGGAAATCTGGAGCCTACCTTGACCCCTCGTACTCCCTCATGCCCCCATCTGGTCTCCAGGGCCCGTCCTTTCTACCTTCTGAAACCCTTCTTAGCCCACCTTTTACCCCCATTTCTCTGGCACTTCCCTGGTCCAAGTCATAGCTTCCTCTTCCCTCACGGGCTCAGGGCCCTCTCAGTTCTCTCTGCTTCCACTCTCAGCCTCCACATAGTTGCAAGGCCATGTCCGTGCGTGCGTCTGGCCCTGCCAGTGGGACTGACCCTGTGCCTCAAGCTTCTCATAGTCTGCTCCTAACAATTTCCCAACATTTTCCTCACCCTCTTTTAGCCGCATTCAACTACTTCAACTACTCCTCCCCCTTTATATCTCCTTTATGTCTTTTAGGGGTATCTTTCAAGACCTTCTGAAGGCTTAAGAGTATTACCAAACTGCAGACAAAAATGTGTAAATATCAAGTTCAGATACTAGCCAAGCTCACTGAGCGGGGCAGGCCTGTGTGTTTATTTAGCTGGGCTTTGTTTCTGCCCCCAAGCTAGCCTCATGGCTTGCCCTTATCCCCCATGCCAGCTGTGTTGGCCAGATGAGCTGCCACAGGGTCATTCCAGCCCTGAGAAGTCACCTGTGGGAGGTGGCCCTGCCTGACCTCTCCTCAGCACTGCACACTACACTGTGAGTGTCTGGGGTGGCTGGCACTGAGGGCTCGGGAGCATTGCCTATGGTCAGGGGCCCTGCACTGCCAGACTGGGCTCCCTGACCATGACCTACATGTACCCTCTCCAGCACTTGACCCCTTGACCCTTCATCTGATAGCACTGGCCCCACAGAACCCTAGAAGAGACCCAGTCATGAGCAGAAGGTGCCCACCATTTAGGCTGAACCCTGGACTGGGTCCCTACAGTCACTCAGCTGTCCTTGGCTTCCTTGAGCCTGCTGCCCCTCCCTTCTCTTTCAGTTGCTACCTTTGTAAGGAGGCAGAGGCCCTGGGTGGGACCTCCGTCAATTTCCTTCGCTTCCCACCTGAAACAGCTGAGGCCTGCACTGTCTCAGAGGATGAAGGGTTTCTTCTTTGCTCCTCTCCTCTGGCCCATGACCCCATGACCCTATTCAGGCACACTTGACCTCAGTGACCTCTTGGTTCTATACCTTCAACCTGGCCCTTTCAACTGGCTTCCTCCCCAACAGCACTGTACTCATTCAAGAATTTATTCACTCAATCCAAAAGTATTTATCCAGCATCTACTCAGTACCAGGCTTTGTTTTAGGCATTGGGAACACAGCAGGGAGCAGGTCCTGACCCCTTGGTACTTCCAGTCTAGACAGTGAAAAAGGTGGGGGTGGAGACACACAAAATCAGGCAGTTAAGGCTGTGTAGTACTGGCATAAAGACAGGCCTGTTGCCCGAAGGACTAAAACAGTATTTTCAACCAGCGTGCAGCAGGAACGTTTAAAACATGCAATAGCTGCCTGTTTAGTCAGGGGCACTGACCCCTTTTCCCTTAGATTGTCCAGTGAAAAAATGACAACAAGTAACACAACAATAGTGTCCAGTGTGAATGAATCAAACTTATACCTAAACACAATGGAATACCACTTCTTTGTAAAAAAGAAGAAAATCTTACTCTTTGCAACAGTATAGATGGACCTAGAGAACATTGTGCTAAGTCAGAAAAAGACAAGTTCCCTATGATTTCACTCATACATGGAACCTAATAAACAGCTGAACTAACAAGGGAAATGGGGACAGACTCAGATGGAGAGCAGGATGACAGCTAGTGGGTGGGGAGATGACGGGGTGGAGGGATTGAGCAGAAAGGAGAAAGGACTCACGACATGGACAGCAGTGTGGTGATTGCTGCAGGGAGGGAGGCATAAGGGGACTAAATGGTAATGGAAAAAATACAATAAAAAGACAAAATGATACCTATTTTTTGTCACATTGGCAAAAAATATATTTTTGGGCGTGCCACAGAATTCTAGTAATTAGTTTATATGTGCCTTGAGATGAAAAAGATTGACAATCGCTAGAATAAATAAAAAGTTGTAAAACAAACCCAGCCCTGCCTAGGCAACTCAGTTGGTTAGGGTGTCCTCCCAATATACACCAAGGTTGTGAGTTCAATCCCCAGTCAGGACAAGAATTGGAGAAGAATCAACCAATGAGCCCTGTCTGGTGTGGCTCAGTGGATTGAGCATGGGTCTGCAAACCAAATGGTTACCAGTTCAGTTCCCAGTCAGAGCACATGCCTGGGTTGCAGGCCAGGTCCCCAGTGGACGGTGTGCAAGAGGCAGCCACACACTGATGTTTTTTTCCCTCTCTCCTTCCCTTCTCCTCTGTCTGGAGATAAATAAATAAAATCTTAAAAAAAAAAAAGAATCAACCAGTGAATGCATAAATCAACAAATTGATAATTCTCTGTCTCCGTCTCTTTCTCTCCCCTCCATTCCTCTTTCTCTCTAATATCAATAAATAAAAATTAAAAATAAATCATGCTTCTATGGATAATTTATTTTTTAACAAGAATGTCAAGACCATGAAATGGGAAAGACAGTTTTTTCAAACAAATGGTGCTGGGACTACTGGATATTCACATGCAAAAGAATGAAGTTGAACCCCTAACTCTCACTATAAATTAAGTGTACTATAAATTGGGGGCATGCAAGAGGCAACCAATCAATGTGTCTCTCACACATCAATGTTTCTCTCCCTCTCTTTGTCCTTCCCTTCCCCTATAAATAAACAAATAAAAAAGTAAATAAATAATCTTTTTAAAAAGTGAAAAGACAACCCAACCCAGAAAATGAGAGAAAATATCATAAATCATTTTTTAAAAAGATTTTATTTACTTTTAGAAAAAGGGGAAGGGAGGGAGAAAGAGAGGGAGAGAAACATCAATGTGTGAGAGATACACTGATTAGTTGCTTCTCACATGCCCCCAACTGGGGACCCAGCCCCACAGCCCAGGCACGTGCCCTGGCTGGGATTCAAACTGGTGACCTTTTGGTTCAGAGGCTGGCGCTCAATCCACTGAGCCACACCAACCAGAGCAAATATTTGTAAATCTTATATCTGTTAAAGGACTTGTATCCAGAATACATGAAGAACACTTACAACTCAATAACAACAAAAGACAAATTGCTCAATTTGTAAAATGGGCAACAAATCTGAATTGACATTTCTCCAAAGAAGATATACAAATGTCTAATAAATACAAGAAAAGGTGTTCAACATCATTATTATTAGGGAAATGCAAATTAAACCCATAATGAAATGCCATTTCACACCCACTAGGATGACTATACTCAAAACGGCAAATAATGTGTTGGTGAAGATGTGAAGAAATTAAAACCCTTGGACATTGCTGGTGGGAATATAAAATGCTGCAGTCACTTTGGTAACACTCCTCAAAAAGTTCACATATGCCCTGTACAGGTAGCTCGGTTGGAGCATCATCCCAGGTGCATGAGGGTTGCAGGTTGGATCCTCAGTCAGGGCACATACAAGAAGCAACCAATGAATGCATGAATAAGTGGAACAACAAATATATATATATATATATATATATATATATATATATATATATATCCCCCTTTCTCTCTCTCTAAAATCAGTAAATAGCCCTGGCTGATGTAGCTCAGTGGATTGAGCACAGGCCTGCGAACCAAAGGGAAGCTGGTTCAATTCCCAGTCAGGGCACATGCCTGGGTTGCAGGCCAGGTCTCCAGTAGGGGGTGCGAGAGAGGCAATCACACATTGATGTTTCACTCCCTCTCTTTCTCCCTTCCCCTCTCTAAAAATAAATAAATAAATAAATAAATAAATAAATAAATACAATCTTAAAAAATCAAATTTTAAAAAAAGTTTACACATAACCCAACAATTCCACTCTGATGTATATGTCCAAAAGAAATGAAACATGTCCTCATGAAAGTTTGTACATGATTGTTCATAGCAACATCGTTCACGAGAGTGCCAAAGTAGAAGCAGTGCAAATGTCTGCGAACTGATGGGTATCCACTGATACACGGTGTGGCCAATCTGCACAATGGAACACTGTTCAGCCATATAAAGGAATGCAGTAGTAATGTATGTTATAATATGGGCAAGCCCAAAAAATATTATGCTCGGTGAAAGAAGCCAGACATAAAAGACCACATGATGTATGACTCCATTTATGCAACCTGTCCAAAATAGGCACACTCGTAGAGACAGAGAGCAGCTTCCTGGTTTGCAGGGCCTATGGAGCGGGACACAATGGGGACCGACTACAGATGGGCACAGGGTCGAGGTGATGGAAATGCTCTGGAACTGACAGTGATAATGGTTGCACAACCTTGTGAGTGTATTTTAAGTCACTGGAGCCCTGGCCAGTGTGGCTCAGTTGGTTGGGCATCATCCTGCAAAGCGGAAGGTCGCCGGTTCCAATCTCCAGTGAGAGCACAAGCCTGGGTTGCTGGCCTGGTTCCCAGGTAGGGCACGTATGAGAGGCAACCAATCGATGTTTCTCTCCCTCTGTTTTTCTCTCTCTGTCCCTGTCTCTAAAAATAAGTAAATAATCTTTGTTAAAAACCTCACTGAATTATACACTTTAAAAGGTTGTATAATTTTATGGTATATGGGTTCTATCTAAATAAAAACACAATAAAGAATAAGTAGAAAAGTATCAATATAAGTCACTCAACAGGAAGATGTGAGAGAGGCACCTGAGGTCCAAGGGGGCTCTCTGAGGTGAGGGAAGAGGCAGTGGGCTTGCCTGAAGAGAGGCTTTCGAGCTGACTGACAGAGAGTCCTGGGTTGCTGGCCAGGTCCCCAGGTGGGGCATGTACTCCTGGGGAGAGCCGGGAGGGAGGGCAGCCTGCCAGGCAGAGAGAACAGCAAACAGGCCTTGAAGTTTATGGGAGACAAGTCTCTCCTGCCTCAGACAAAGCCTTCCCTCCCTAGACCCTCGCTGACTGATACTGCCTCCTGTTCTACACAGCCACATGCTTTCCAATCCAATTGTGGTTTTCTGCCTAAAGTCTTCACCTGGGGGGTGTAAAGATTTTCCAGATTATTTTAATCACACTGGAGTTCACAGACCTTTAACTTTCTTTCTTTCTTTTTTTTTAAGATTTTATTTATTTTTAGAGAGAGGGTAAGGGAGGGAGAAAAACATCAATGTGTGGTTGCTTCTTGAACACCCCCCACTGGGGACCTGGCCCACAACCCCGGCATGCTCCCCAACTGGGAATCGAACCTGCAACCCTTTGGTTTGCAGGCTGGCACTCAGTCCACTGAGCCACACCAGCCAGGGCAGATCTTTAACTTTATATGAACTTCTTGGTCTGCCTGAGAAAGTACCTCTCTCTTTTGGTCTCCTTTCAGCCAGTTTCCCACTCAAGAGAAAAGCCACATGTCACCACATGAATCTCCCTGGTGGGCCCCCTCAGGAGAGAGGGTGCTGGGAGAACTTCCAAGGACATACCTCATTACAGGACAAGGGTCTGGCCTTGTCAGTCTGTCCTAGAATTAGAACCCAGCAGGGGGACAGTTGTCATGGGGACGCACAAGAACAGGCTGTTTGTCATTGAGAAGTGGAGACAGATCTTTTCTGACAGTCAGTTGGCTGAGGGATTTGGTGATGGGCTGGCTTTGCCATTTTAGACACATGGGTGACATTTCCTATAAATTTATAGAGTTGAATCTACAGCCCTGTAGGTTTTGATTAAGATTTATTTAAAGTGCACATACAGTGTACCAATTATTTATTACATATATTATTTGTAATATGACTTCAAAAAACAAAAGTAGATGCCAACTTTCAAGTGGGAGTGGGTTATATTCATACGACCTAGAAATTCTCAAAATGGGGACTTGATAAAAAAATTGGAAGATCATCCTTTTCATGAAGCCGTCACCGCAGAAGCTCATCTCTGCCTTTATCTGACCTGACCTCCTCTTAGTAGGCACTGGGCACAACCTCTGTGCCTCCGCACCACTTACCGGAAGGGAACCTTTCACAAACCTCTTCCTTCTCAGCCTCTTTCCACCTGTAAAATCGGGTACTGTCCTCCCTCCAGGGAGACAATGAGCGGGTGAGTGCAGAGCGGTAACCTACGCGCAGACGGAAGGTGTAGCGGGGCTCCGGGCAGCAGACTGCAGACCTGCACCTCTCCCAGAGGCATTTCGCGGGAGCCCAGCGCTCTCCCACTTCCTCCTCCTCCTCCCTTGGGAATCAGCTCATTTCTCTGGATGAGAGGTGCTTGGCTGGGGGCTGAGAGTGCATCTAACAAAATCAGGCACCAGAAGAGGACCAGCTTGGGGGTGGGGGTGCAGATGGTGGTATTTCGGCCAGAGGAGCCCCAGTGGGTGGTGGCTCAGTGAAAGGCGAGGCACAAGGCCCCGCCCCCATTCACATGTTAATTTGCACAATCGCCCCATTTGTGAGGCTGAGGGAGGGGTAGAAACTTGCCTGGTGAAAGTGGCCTGGCTGCCATTCGAACCACATCTATCTGACTCCAGGATCCCAGAGGCTGGGTGTCTTAAGTTTTCTGAAAATGCTGCCTGGCACAGAGGCCTGTGTGTTTCCCAAACACCCCAAAATCCTTTTATGGAGGGTTTCAGTTCTGCATAACCCATTTAGTCCGTAATTCAAACCATAAATTTTGTGTCTGTAGGAGAGAGGGGAGGGAATAGGCCAGGTATCAGAGATGTTTCCCTGACAATTACTTTGAGCTAAAAAGTCCCAGGCTTGGTCACTGGTGGTCAGAGAAGCCTCTGTCCAGAGTCTTGTCAGGGCCCCAACAACTGGCTGGGCGGAGGAAGGCAGCCTGCCCAGCACAGTGAGTGCACTAGGCAGCCAGGAAGATGAGGAGGGGGCAAGGACAGACAGGCAGTGGATGCCACACTCAGGGCTTTCAAAGGAGGGTGCTTGAGATAAAAAAAAAACAAAACAAAAAACAAAAAAAAACACTTGAAGGTGGCAACTCGAGGCCTTGGGGCTGGGACTGGGAGTACACGGTCAAGTTAGCAGACTGAAACAAGGTATTGGGGCAGGAAATGAACTGTGCTGGAGGGCCTTATGGCTTCAGATGTGGCCAGGCCTTCCTTGATCTTAAGTGGAAGCCTGATGCTGTTCTGGGGAAGCCCCTGGTGGTGGTGGGAGGGGTGAGTGGGGCTGGGTAGGAGAGAAGGAAACAGTTATTGGACCCATCAGAAGGGATGGCTATGGTGTTCACCAGCATTTGGGATGGATTACCAAAGGCCTCCACCACCCTCCTAAAACCTGGCTGTCTAGTCAGAAAGCAGGCGCTGCTCCTGTCCAGTGGGGACGAAGAACTTGCAGTGAGCGGGTGTTGGGTTAGGAGTTCGGCTCTGAATAAGTGATGCCTCCTTGCTGGAAAATAGGGACGGCAACAGTGTCCGTCTCAGGGTTCAGCCAGAAGGTGTCCTGCAGAGTAGCTGGCACAGAGGACGAGCAGCCTCAGCTGTTACTGGAGCAAGACAACCCTGTCACATCTTGAGGCCGGGCCCTGGCCAGGGTTGTTTCCAGAGGCAGGACCAACCTCTCCTGGACCCTGCTGGAGTGAGATTTCTGCTGCAGATATAAGCCTGAACTTGCTCCTTAACTTCCCATGGCTCCCTACTACCCTCCAGATAAAGCTTACATTCTATAACTTGACCAGCAAGGCCCTGCGCAGACAGGCTTGGCTCCTGTGGCCTCTCCCATCCTTCCTTAGGCCTCTCATTCCACCCCCCACTCACACCCCCCACTTCTGGCCACACTGAATGGTGGTCAGTTCCTTCAAAGCCCGGTGATTCCCGGTGACCCTCCTGCTAAAAACTCTATGTCATCCCCTCCTTTTCAGGCTATTTGTGCACATGATTCAGGGCCCCCCTCCCAGATGCCGCTTCTTGGAAGCCTCCCCAGGTCCCTACCACCTCTGGCTTTTCTCTTATTGCTCAGGTCTCCACTTGGTTATTACTTATCCATGTTCCCCATAAGGCTGTAAGGGGGAGCCCAATAAGTTTCTACTGAATTAATGAACGAAAGGGGGGCAGTTCTAAGAAAACGGAGGTCACAGTGACTGACCAGATGTGTGGAGAGGTGTCTATGTCAGCAGGGTAGGAATTCTCAGTAACCACAATTAAAGATGAGGTGACTGAGCTAAGGCAATCTCACTTTGCCTGACACCCCAACTCCTCAGCACCTGTGGGTAAGACCCTGTGTTGGAAGGTATGCTGGTGAAAAGCAAGAAATGTTAGGCCAGTGACTCCAGGGGACGATTAGCACTCTGAGACCTTGTACAAGGGCTTGCTCTTTTAGACCTCAGTTCTTCACACTGCCACTGAGGGGTTAAAGGAAGTAACACATGTCCAGTGTCCAGTGCAGTGTCCAGTACACAACCCAGACTCAGCCTCTGGGGCATTTACTGATTCTAATCTCTGTCTTAAGGATGGGAGGCCCAGAAAACTTCCCTGAGGTGAGATGAGGGCGGCAAGACAGAGAGTCCTGCCCCTTCTTCAGCTGCTCTGGGAGCCAGTGTTCTCATGAGAGCCTGTGGCCCTGTGGGTTCCCTAAACCCAGTCCCGGCACAAGGGAGGTGGCTGGCCAGGGCCTGCTGGATGGGGAGGTTCCAGCAGGGGCTACTGTGGCTGAGACCTCGGCAGCCGCGAGTTCTGTTCTGAGGTAGGAAGGGCCTGCTGAGGTCACCCTAGGGAAGTCTGGGAGTTTTTCTCTGGGTTCCAGTCCTCTGCCCTAGATTTATCAGTGACCAGTCCATGCCCAGCTCCCTGTCCCTCTGTAGCCCCAACTCCCTACCATGGGGTCTGGAAGGTCAGAATGAGGAATTTCCATAGGGCAGTGGTCTCCAGAGGTTAGCTCCGAAGACCACTGCCCAGCCCCCCCACCCATGCCTCGTCACCTTTACTTGACTTTCTGAGGTCTGGGGCTTCCTGGGGCAGGCATCTCATCCTTTATTTCCACAGCACCTAGCATGCTGCCTGGGATGCAGGCAATGGTTGCTCAGTGAAGCCCAAGGGAGGAAACTGAGGTTTGGGCCTACAAAACAAGACTGGTTCAAGGCTGTACAGTGGCAGGTCCCAGGTCCTCCGGACAGTCCATGGGAAAGGACAGGGTTGGGAGGACTCTGGAGACTGGGGCAATTAGCAGGGGATCATCGTATGTCAGAAATGATTGACTCAAATTATTAGGTGTGAAGAAGGAATCAGTTAGAGCGTCCCCGTGGAACTGTCCAGAAAGGGCTAGCTGGAATACCTCCTTAGCAGAACAAAGGGCTCATGGTCCCTGAGGGCTGGAACCCAGGGTGTAGACCTAGCTCTTCTCTGGCTGGTCCCAGCACAAGGGACACTGCCAACCTGACTTTGCACCTAAGAACCTTTAGGGGATATCATTCTCATCCACAGAAGGAGGCACCTGGGGATCAGCTGCCCCTCCTCACTCTGGTTCCAGGGGGTACCTTCCTTCTGAGAAAGCCTGCTTGTTGTCTCAGCAGGGACCCCGCCCCAGCACTTAACAGCGTGCCTCTACCGCTGCACTGAGGGCCTTGGGGAGCAGGGGGCTGCGGCGCCCTGAGCTCCAAGCCTGGCCGGGGTGAAGGTAAGGAAAGCTGGAGGGAGCTCTACCCGGATGGCGTGTAGGACAATGTCACAAGTGGCCTTTCTCCCAGGTGAGCTCACGGTTAACAGATAGAAGGGATGTGGTAATAGCTCCACATAAAATAATTATGTACATTTACTAACTCCTGGAAGGAATGATAGTCACGTGGCTCTCGAGGGCGGTGCTCTCAGCTTTTTAGATGGAGTTCACTCTAATCACTGAAGGCTTACTGGAGGAGGTGGGATTTCTTTTATCCTTTTTTTTTTTAATGGCTGTTGATTTTGGATCTCTCTGAACAGTGAGGATGCACTTAGCACACTCTAGGGACCAGCTAGCTCCCGAGGTGAGGTTTTCGCTGAGGAGCAAGCCCAGGGTGTCTGACCGGGTTGGGGGAAGGGCCTGGGGAGCTGGAGTTGCGAGGTCAACCTAGGCTTGGGTTCCCTGACCAGTCCTTGGGCTTTCTTGGATGACTGAACGCACCGTGGCCTCGCTAGGCTGGTGCTGCAGGGCGGCGGGCGCTGGGCGCAGGCCTTGAGGTCCGGGGCGCCGGAGAGCAGAGCGCCCCGGGGCCGGGGATTAGGCCAGCGGACTTGGCCCGGCCAGCTCGGCGATCCGCCCTCCCAGCGCAGTTCCACCGGGGTCCCGGTGCCCGGCCCTCACGGCGAGGCGCGCTCTCCTCGGGGAGCCCGGCTGCGGAGCAGGCGGCCTGCGCCGGGCTCTGTGGCACGAGAGGGCCATCTGCCTGGGTGCTGAGAACTGCAGCGTCTGCGGTGCGAGGTGCGGCCCCTCCAGGGTCGGGGTCCGCATCCCCTGCCCCGCGCGCACGCACCGACCGACGCCCGGCCGCGTTCGCGGCCAGAGTTTCGGTGCCAGGCCCAGACCCAGGCTAGGCGCGGGAGGCGGTGCAGGGATTAGTGGACCCCTCCCCCAGCGCTCCCCCTGCCCCTCCCGAGGCAGCGAGGACCCCTGGGCCCGGGGGTGGCGGGGGAAGCTTCGTCCAGGCTGGTCCCGGGCTGGGGACTCAGCCTCACCGGGCGGGGGCCGCACCTCGAGGTGCGGGCGCGCTGTCAGGCTGCAGCCCAGCTCGGGTGCGGGGGGTGGGCTTAGCGCGGGGGTCGCCTGGCTGCATCTCGCAGCCGAGGCCACGGCTGGGCGGGCAGTGCCCAGGCGGGTAACCCGACCCGACCCGGCTCCCGGTAGTCGCTCACCCCTCAAGGCTGGGCAGTGGGGAGGGAGAGGAATGGGGGGGAGGGGGAAGGGAAGGGGTGGTGGGTGAGGGGCTGTGGGGCTCGCAGGGCCGAGTCCCCGGCCTGTCTGCGCTGCTCTACCGCGGCTGCTCGCGGCGCCCAGGACAAGCCAGCCCCCTGCCTTGCGGGCGTCGGGCCTGCGGCAGGAGGGAGCCCTGGGGCTGCACAGGCTTGGCTCGGGAAGGCAGACCCGAGCTGCTGCCTCCATTTTGTTTCCTGCTCAGCTTGGTCTGTGGTGGTGGTGTGGGTTTGGGGTGCGGCCGGGCAAGGGGGTTCACCTGCGGCCGTGCCTGCTCCGGGCCTGAGGCCTCGAAGACCCCAGCCCGAGCCCCCAGGTGAGCCCCGCGGTAGGAGGGGGGGTTGCCTTGGCCTCGGGCCGAGCTTAGCGGGTTGAGGGCAGGTGCCCAGTGGATGGGGAGCCCGGGCTGTAACCTAAGATGGAGGCCGCGACTGACGCGGACCAGAGCAGGGCTGGCGGGGCGGTCGGACAGGCCTCAGCCGGGCCAGGTGCCGCCGGCGCTGGGGCTCGAGACGGGTAGGGTGTCGGTGCTGTGGGCAGTCCCGGGCCGGCGCAGGGCCCCGAAGTAGGCGAGGGGACCTGAATGCCACCCACGACGCCCGCAGGCCCCGACTCTCCAGGGAGGCGCGCGAGGCCCCTGGGGAGACCGCCTGAGGCCCCGCCCGGGCGGTCTGGCCGCCCGTAGGCCCCGGCCGCGAGCGGGCGCGCTGGGGAGGGGAGAGGGGGGCGGCGGCGGCGGCTCTGCTGATTGGGCGGCGCGCTAGCGAGCCCGACTTCACCCTCCCTGAACCCCAAAGAGTAGGCGAGGGCGCGCGCGCGCGCTCAGTGGGGGCAGGGGGCGCGCGCGCTCGGGGCCCCAGCCGCACGCGGGCGGGCGGGAGGCGCTCGTTCGCACGCGCCGCCGCCGCCGCGGGGGCGCGCGCGGTGGGGGTGTGAGGAGGAGGAGGTGGCGGCGGACTAGGCCAGGGCAGGTCGCGCTCGCAGCCTTCTCCCCTGAAGAGAGACGCGGGGGGAGGGGGGTGCGGCGAGCGGCTCCGCTCTCTCCTCACCGCTCCGCTTGCGCCCCAGTGTAATGAGGGTCACCCCCTCCCCCCAGCCGGCCCGGGAGGGGGCGCGGGGCACGGTAACTAGTGCATCGAGGTGGGCGGCGGGCGGGCACGAGGAGGAGGGAGGCGGCGGCCGGGCGGGGAAGATGGTGGTGGCCGTGAGGTGAGGGGCGCGGGGGAGGGCCGGGCGCGGCGCGGGCTCGGTGGCCGGTGGCGTCGCGGCCGCGGGCCCCCTCCCCCTTCGTCACTACCAGCCGGGCTCAGGCCTACCCGGCCGGGCTACCGCGAACTTCCTCCCGGCACGGCCCGTGCCCGGCCGGCCTCCCGCGCGCACCTCGGCCTCTGCCTCGCCTCAGGTAGCCGGCCAGGGGGCGCGGGGCCGGCGGCCCTCCCACAGTAAACTTTGCTCGCTCCTGAATATTGATGAGTGCGATCGGCGCGGCCGGGAGGTGCTGCCGCGGCTGCGAGAAGGAGCGCGGCCCGGGCCAGCGGCAGCGGCGTCGGCAGCAGCCATGTTTGTCAAGCTGTAGCAGCAGCAGCAGCAGCTGCTGTCCTGACTTGGCTTCACCGGCTGCCTCCGTTTCTCCCCCTGCGGCGTCCTATCCTTTGGGTTCTGCGGCCGAGGACCGAGGCGGCCTGCAGTCAGGATGGCGAGCCTTGGGGTGCGCCCGCTTCGGTCGACTGGCCTGCGGCCTGGGTACGGCCGCTGCAAGGGCTCCGGCGCCGGCCGGGCGCAGGCTGCAGCGCTATTGTGACCGCTGCGCCCGATCGAGCCGGGAAGGGGGGGGTAACCTTTTTGTGCAGCGTCTGGGACCCCCGTCTCGAGGCCCACTTCCTCCTCCCTTCGGGAGATCCAGCCGCTGGATCCTCAGCGAGGGAGAAGGAAGGCGATTCCTATTTGAGATGTTGGAATTTTTACTGCCAAAGGGATTTTAATTTTAGTTCAGCCCAACTGTCCACCAGTCTGCAGTGCAGGAAAAAGGGACGGGATGTTTCTATGTGGCAAGATCTGCCCTACTCCAGGAAGATGGAATTTGTGGAGGCTTACCGAGGCCATTTTTCCATCGTCAGCTGGGGAACTTTTCTGCCCCTGGAAGTGCAGCAGAAAGGCATCGAGGCCACTAGGCCTTGAGAAGTGGCTGCCATTTTGAAGATAAGAGTCAAATGGTCTATTAACTCAGATTAATTGCTGTGTTTTGGATTCCAGGTTGATGCTGGCGCAGGATGGATCAGACTTGTGAACTACCTAGAAGAAACTGTCTGCTGCCCTTTTCCAATCCAGTGAATTTAGATGCTCCTGAAGACAAGGACAGCTCTTTCGGTAATGGTCAATCCAATTTTTCTGAGCCACTTAATGGGTGTACTATGCAGTTATCGACTGCCAGTGGAACATCCCAAAATGCTTATGGACAAGATTCTCCATCTTGTTACATTCCACTGCGGAGACTACAGGATTTGGCCTCCATGATCAATGTAGAGTATTTAAATGGGTCTGCTGATGGATCAGAATCCTTTCGAGGCCCTGAAAACAGTGATTCAAGAGCTCAGTCGCCAGTTGTTTGCACTTCCTTGAGTCCTGGTGGTCCACCAGCACTTGCTATGAAACAGGAACTCTCTTGTAATAACTCCCCCGAACTCCAGGTAAAAGTAACAGAGACCGTCAAGAATGGCTTTCTGCACTTTGAGAATTTTACTTGTGTGGACGATGCAGATGTAGATTCTGAAATGGACCCAAAACAGCCAGTCACAGAGGATGAGAGTATAGAGGAGATCTTTGAGGAAACTCAGACCAATGCCACCTGCAATTATGAGCCTAAATCAGAGAATGGTGTAGACGTGGCCATGGGAAATGAACAAGACAGCACACCAGAGAGTAGAGATGGTGCAGTCAAATCGCCATTCTTGCCATTAGCTCCTCAAACTGAAACACAGAAAAATAAGCAAAGAAATGAAGTGGACGGCAGCAATGAAAAAGCAGCCCTTCTCTCAGCCCCCTTTTCTCTAGGAGATGCAAACGTTACCATAGAAGAGCAATTAAACTCAATAAATTTATCTTTTCAGGATGATCCAGACTCCAGTACCAGTACATTAGGAAACATGCTAGAATTACCTGGAACTTCATCATCATCTACTTCACAGGAATTGCCATTTGTAAGCAGTTTTTGGTACAACTTAAATATATACATAAATGTATATATACAGGCAGCTTGAAGGGAAACATAACTAATTGGTTTTTGTTTGCTTATCAGTTCACAGTCAAAAGCCTATTGCTAATGATAAGGCTTTTTGGGGAAATTTTACTTTGATTTTTAGATTTATCTCTGTTGTATGGGTTTGGTTCTTTTTAGATTTCCCCAATGAACTCTCCTTTGAGGGCTGAGAGTTAAACTTCTAAGGGCATTTGATTTAGTTCAGATTTAATCTTTCAAGGCAGAGGCATACATTTGTTTAGTGTTTTTTTGGTTTTGTTTTTTTAAGTGGCCTTTGGCTTGCTGGTATTTCGAGTTACAGGTGAATCAATTAATTGGAATCCTGTTTCCGCATAGGGCATGGCTTTTTTTTTAGTCGATGGGGCAACTCTTGCTTCAGGTTGAAGTACATTTTGTACACAATTGAAAGTAGCTGAGTTGGACTTCTTGGACATCAGTCAGATTTCCCCCTAACAAATGTCTCTGAAATACTGTGTCAAGATTTAACTGGAATTTTATAGTGTGTGGTGATTGAGTGCATTGAATAGTCACTTTACCGTGTAAATCTGCTGTTCTTTAAAGTTATAGTAGGCGAATGGGTGTGTCACTTTTGTTTCTGTTGATTGATGATATCTTAAATATGCATCAGTACTTCTTGGTTTCTCTTGGCAGTTGTGGATTTAAAGATTCTGTTTTGGTAGTGATCTTGAGTCTGTATTGTCCTGGGTAGGATTAGAGAGGACAGGTTGTGTGGGCAACCTGTTGGCAGCTTAGGCACACCCTTCTAGGGTTTATGTGGGCATTTGTCACACACACGTACACACATAGCAGGTTTGCTGTTGTGACTATTCGAAACAGCTTATTCTTGCATTGTCATTTATAAATTATTTTCCATACAAACAACTGTAAACCTTCCCCATGCCCCCACAATATAGTTTTGCTTTTGAATTTACATAAAAACCTCAGTCTAACAGTGGAGATAGATGTTCCTCTACTAGAAGCATGCACATAGAAGTAGTAATCTCATCTGGTTCTCGTCAAAGAGATATCAGTGGAGTATTGATTCTATTAAACATAATTGAAAATACTGGCGCTTATAGACAATATGTTGTGCATCTAAAATGGGAGTTAGCAAAGTTGTATAAACGTAGAATTTTTTTTAATATAGAGCTTTTTAAAAAGATTTTTATTTATTTATGAGAGGGCAAGGGAGGGAGAAAGAGCGAGAGAAACATTAACATGTGGCTGCCTCTTGGGCGCCTCCCCCACTGGGGCCTGGCCCCCGAAACCCAGGCATGTGCCCTGACTGGGAATCGAACAGGTGACCTGCTGGTTTGTAGGCGGGCGCTCAATCCACTGAGCTACACCAGCCACGGCGAATGTAGAACTTTTTTTTTTTTTAGGCAGAAAAATCTAAAATGTTCAAAGGCTCTGTGGGCTTGAAGAAACAAGTATCTTTATTTATTCTTTTAGGTCTTTGATTCAAGATTGTGGACGAAATTTATTGCTTTGATTTTTGCCTTTGATATTTTTTAACTGAAGATTTAGAAAAGTGAAGTTAATCTCAAAATGGAAATTTAGCTGAATAGTATAGCTTGGGAAAGGTATAATGAAAAACTGTGTAGCTGCACACTGTCGATGCATTTAGCCCACATGCTATTGATGTATTCAGACTATTCACAGTTGTTTCATTGATGCAGCAGCCTGTGTAGGGCACTTACTCTGGATTAGGTCCTGTGCTGAGGGCTGGAAATTTTAGAAATTCCTTAGCGAATGCTGTTTGTCATTCTCTCTGTAATATTGTGATAGAATAAGGTCCTCTTGGTGAAAGTAAGAGTAGCTATAAGGATAGTAAACCCCATGGCTGGAATTAGATAAAAGATACATAATTCAAGATCATATTGTCTGTTGTTTTCTGTATTTAGCTGTAAACAGACTGTTTGCCTTCTGTAATAAATGAACAGCCTCTTCAATTATTTTCTTCTCATACACTGATGTGAAATGATTGATAATCCTGACCTGGTGCTTTTATATTTAGCTGAGTTGATACTGTCTACTTCCTTCCAGTGTGCATAACATCATGTGCGTATACAGCTTGTGCATTGTAGGTGCTGGATGAAATCTTGAAGAAGGCTGGTCCCAGAGCTCCAAGTTTAAGCAGACAATACCTCAGTTTATTAAGCCCTTTGGTCCGTATTGTCTCATTGGGTTTCATTATACTTCATTTTTATTAAACATGGGATGTCGTAGAAGATGTAGATTAATAATTAACCTTCACGGCATTTGAGATTACTGGAGACAATACTGAAACCCTTGAAATCATGGTATTATCTCAGTACTCTTGGCTTTCTTTAGTGACTTCTGAAGGTCTCTGACACTTGTTTGGACCTGAAGTAACTCCTGGTTTTTTCATTAGGCTAATTTGCAGTGGTTGTTTTCTACTCTTTCTCACTCAGCAATTTTATGGAGAATGTATATACTATGGTGGCATTTATGAATCTGGGGATCCTTGTCGTTCTTAGGATTTAGCAAGCCCTAGGGTGGTCTGACCTACATATTTACACTGGTGATCCTCTATCTGAAGAAGAGAACCACTAAAAATGAACCCATTTAAAATGCTGACTAACAACTTATAAGTAAATAGGGAGAGAAAAGATTATTTAGGATTTTATATTGAAAAGGAGAATTCAGAATTATGAAAATAATTTTTTGAATGTTTATAAAAATTTTAGTTATGATGGCAAATATTTGTTATAAGGGAAGAATCAAATAGATTTAAAGAAAATTTTGTCCAGCCCTGGCTTGTATGGCTCAGTGGATTGAGTGCTGGCCTGCAAACTGAAAGGTTGCTGGTTCCATTCCCAGTCAGGGCACATGCTTGGGATGCTGGCCAGGTCCTCAGTTGGGGGGCATACCGGAGGCAACTGATCTATGCATCTCTTGTACATCTGTGTTTGTCTCTCTCTCTCTCTTTCTCTCTTCCTTCCCTTCTCTCTCAAAATAAATAAAATCTTAAAAAAGTTTTGTTCAGTGAAATTGTACAGAAAAGAGATGACAGACTTATTTTTCTCTACTTTCTCATCACGATCATAAGGAAGATAAATTCTTATAAAAATATTTAAGGGTTTAATCAGCTTTAGTGAGTTCTCTTTTTAAAAATGTTTGCTATGGAAAACTTTAAGCAGGTACTAAAAGTAGAGAGAATAGTAGAAATGCCTATGCACTCCCCACTCAGCTTCAAGAATTACTGACGTTCTGCCAGTCTTATTCCATCCTCCGTTTTATTGTTTACTAGCACTTCTCAATCCTCAGATACTCACCGCACTCTGGAACCTCCTGTCCTGTTACTGTCCTTGTCACTTGTTTACTGGCTGACCTAGAATTCAGGGGTGTCCAACGTTTTGGTGTCTCCGGGCCACACTGGAAGAAGAGTTGTCTTGGGCCCCACATTAAATACACAGTGAATACATAATGAAAACTGATGAGTGAAAAAAAACTTTTAAGTAAATTTATGGTTTCGTGTTGGGCATGTTCATAGCTATCCTGGGCTGTGTGCTGCCCTTGGGCTGCGGGTTGGATACCTCTGATCCTGGGTCATCTTTTCCTTGCCTGTAATTGGAGTTCTTTATCATTTGTATTAACTTTAAGAAACAGCACCTTTTTGCTAGATTTGTTTGTAGTGTCACCTTGCAGTTCATTTGCATGGTACTACTAGTTAGTGGTTCCTTAGGTGGCGATAGATACTATATTGTCTTTGGGTTGGATGTTTGAATAGACTTCCTTTTTGGCTTTTAAAAAATAGACATTTTGGTTTTTTTAACAATGTTTGTGCTGTAAAATCTTGGGAATTCAGAAAGTCATCACAGACCACCCCTGTACTAAGTTCTGTGCTATTGATGTCTAAGAGGTTAAGGAGGTGAGTATAGAGATGAAACCTAGAGCAGTCAAGGCTTTAAGGAAGAACTTGAATTCCTTTTGTCTGGGGTTGGTTTAGAAGGATACTTTGGATGTGGGGAATTAAATGAACATAGTATTTTTAGAGGGTTGTATAAATTGGAGGTAGTCAGATAATAGGGCATAGAAATCCAGACTGGCACTTGGTATTGATGTGATAGGAACTGGGGGCCAGCGAGGGATTTAAGCTGGGAAGTGATATGAAATCTGTGTTTGGAAAACTTTGGCTGGGGGAGAGTAGAGGCAAGGGTAGGATGCAGGAGTCTGTTGCAATCATAATTAAAATTCAGACTTGAGCAGAGTCAGCGATAGAAAGAAGGGATAAATCCATTAAGATTATTTGGAAGGGGGAAGATGACAGCACTTGTTTTTTTTTTTTTTCACTTAAAAAACAAAGGTTTTATTTATTTTTAAAGAGAGGGGCAAGGAGGGAGAGAGGGAAACATCACTGTGTGAGAGAAACATCCATCAGTTGCCTCTTGCCTGCCCCCAGCGGGGTGGGGAAGTGAGCCTGGCCTGCAACTCAGGCATGTGCCCTGACCTGGAATCAGCTGACAACCTTTTGGTCTATAGGCTGCTGTTCAGTCCACTGAGCAATGCCAGCCAGAGCTTGACAGCACTTTTGGGGGGGTTGCCTGGATTGGAGGAAGAGTGGAAGTTGGATTTGAGAAATGAAAGAGGGGTGGGTGCTGCCCAGGTTGGTGTGGCTCAGTGCATGGAGCTCCAGCCTGCAAACTGAAGGGTCACCAGTTCAATTCCCAGTCAGGGCACATGCCTGGGTTGTGGGCCAGGTCCCCAGTGAGGGGCACACGAGAGGCAACTGCATATTGATGTTTCTCTTTCTCTTTCTCCCTCCCTTCCCCCTTCTCTAAAAAGAGAATAAAATAAATAAAATGAGGGATGGGTGCTGATGATGTTCAAGGCTCGTCAGGTTGCTGTCTGAGCTGAAAAACTGTTCCTTAGGGGTTCTCTCATCCTAGCAATTCTTTACTCCTTCCCATTGTCTCTGAGAAAAACATTGATCCTGTCTCCGTATCTCTCAGGTTCTGCTCTCTATCCAACTCTCCTTCTTGGCTGGAGGACTGACCGTGTTTTAATTATTACCCTTTCCTTTTCCCTCTGGGATCTTCATTCTCTGCCTCTCTACCTCATCACTTTTTCTGCCTAAAAACAGATGACATCCTTTTATTCTAAGGGAACCTTCCTCTGTCCGGTAATCCTCCAGTTATCTTTCCCCTTTACTGGTGAATTTCTCTTTTCTTTAATCGTTCATTTTTTATTGGATTTTTTCCCCATTACCATTTATACCCCCATACCCTCTTCCACCTCCACTCACCCCTCTCCCCTCTGCTGTTGAATTTCTTGACAGTTGTGTACTTTATTTACCTCTCCTTAAAGCTCTCCAGATTGACATCTTTTATCTTCCACTCTACTGAAGCTGTTCTCTCATAAGTTACAAATGATATTGTACTTCCATATTTATCCTACTAGATTTGCAGCATTTCACCACCACTCCTTTAAATAGTTGTTTTTTTTAACTGCTTGCTCTCTTCCTCATTTCTTAATTCCCTGCAATCTCTTGCACTTTCATTGATTGACTGTACTTCTACTCTGCTGTGAAAACTCAACTTTTGAGCTTTAGACCAAGAAATGTAATTGCCAAACCAGCTTCTTTTTTATTGCCAAATGTATTTCTGTGTTGATGGCATCAACCTCCTATTCATTTTAATGCTGGAAACTTTGGAGGGAGTTATTTATTTGTATGATCAAAACACATTTTTGAGTGCCTCCTCTGTGCTAGGTATTGCTGATATAAGAGAAAGCAAAGATGTAGTCATAGTCAGTGTCCTCCTTGATAATGCCCCTGTCTTGACCATTCTAAACCTCATGCTATGTCTAGGGCATCCCGGGTTAAGCCAAACTGAATTGTCTTGGCTCCATGCTGTCCCCTTATTCATCCCTTTATCTTCCTGGTTTTATTTACCTTTGTATATTAACAGTATATAGCCCGGTGCCTTCTTTGTACTAGACAAAGTACAAAGAATGAATGGTGCATTCTTTTTTCATATTTATTAAGTAAAAGAATGAATGGTGCTGCCCTGGTGAGGTAGCTCAGTTGATTAGAATGTCGTCCAGATATGTCAGGGTTGTGGGTTCAATCCCTGGTCAGGGCACATATAAGAATCAATGTATACAGTGAATGGAACAACAAAAATCAATGTACATTACTCTCTCCCCCGCCTTCCATTCTTCCCTCCCTCTCCCTTCCTCCCCTATCCCTTTCCTTTCTCTTAAAAAAAAAAAATGAATGGTGCTATTATAGAAATACAGGTTGGAGAGGGGAGTAAATTTTAGGTTAGGAAAGTTATGAGTGGAATCTCAGCTCTCATCCTCAATGTACCAAATTTCAAAACCTAAGAGTTTTTTTTTTTGCCATTATTGCCTTATATACTCAATTTCTAAGGCCTTTGAATTTGAGCTTCCTAACATCTCTCAAGCATTCATTGTTCTCTCTCTTTTTTTTTTAAGATTTCATTTATTTTTAGAGAGGGAAGGGAGGGAGATAGAGAGAGAGAGTGAGAAACATCAATGTGCGGTTGCTGGGGGTTCTGGCCTGCAACCCAGGAATGTACCCTGGCTGGGAATCGAACCTGGGACACTTTGGTTCCCAGCCCGCGCTCAATCCACTGAGCTACGCCAGCCAGGGCCTGCATTCATTGTTCTCTTATTCTCACTTTGAGTCTCCTAATTATGGAACTTAAATCATGGCTTTACATTGGACCAATCTCTGAATACCGTATTTTGCTATGGATAATGTGCACTTTTTTGCCCAAATTTGTTTTAAAATATATTTTATTGATTATGCTATTACAGTTGTCCCATTACCACCCCTTGATTCCCCTCCACCCTCTCCTACCGACACTTCCCCTCTTTAGTTCATGTCCATGTGTCATAAGTTCCCTAAATTTTTGAGGGAAGAATAAGAATGTGCATTATACATGGGTAATACTAATTCCTATCTACCTTCTATGATGTGTAAATATTGTGTTTGTTGCCAGTGCATAAAATTTCTTGTACCTTGTATCGTGTTTTGTAATTATTTGTTACATAAAATGTATTATACCATAATATGTTAATAAATTCTAAAGTTCCTTTATAATATAAAAAACAAGTATCTAAATATAAATAAATAAATAAATAAATAATTGAATTAAAAAATTAAAAACCCTGGCTGGTGTGGCTCAGTGGATTGAGTGCTGGCCTGTGAACCAAAGGGTCGCCAGTTCAATTCCCAGTCAGGACACATGCCTGGGTTGTGGGCCAGGTCCCCAGTAGGGGGTGTGCCAGAGGCAACCACATATTGATGTTTCTCTCCCTCCCCCTTTTTCTAAAAAATAAATAAAATCTTAAAAAAAATTAAAATGAAAGATTTCCCCCCTGAAAGTTTGGGCCAAATATGTGGGTATGCATTAAACACAGGAGTGCATTGTACATGACAAAATACAGTATTTACTACACTACCTATTTAGATGGAGAAGCCCCTTTAATTTCTCTGGGGCCCAGTTCCTCATCTCTAAATTAGGGCTAGTACCTTGGGTTGTTTGGGAGGGCGCAAAAGATAATTTATTCAAAACAGCTCGTTCTGGAATAGGTGCTCAGAAAGCAAAGTCCACTATGCACCAAGAGCCAAATGCAATTTGAAAGAGTTAGCTGTGAATTTTAAGAAACATCTTTGCGTTTTTGCTTTTGTCTCTATTCTTCCAAAATCCTTTTCTTGCGTAATTGGTAAGGACAATAACTACTGTTGACAATTTGTATGGGAATTTGATCTATTTTTATTTGGTTATCAGTTTAATTTGTGCAGGAGGATAGTATCTTTCACTAATTAAGTGGTGTAACTTTACTACTGTGTTGCTTTTTGCTGCATGTCTTTCGTCATGGATATAAATGTTTCATTTCCATCTTCTGGTTTTCAGGGAAGCCTATTTGTGGGAGATCCCACCTCCAATAGTCAAAAGTCTATTGACTTTTCTGGTTGTGGGTTTGATAGTCATTGTACAATCGTTTCTGGAACTTTTTCAGTGATCTCAAATGTAGCCTTTTGAAGAAATCATTAAGTCTTTTTAGTTAGAAAAGTAATATTCATGGTAAAAAGAAGTCAAACTTAAAAATGGAATGTAAAAGTCTCTATTTCTCTCCTTATCTCCTCCCTCATTTCCACTCTCGACATTTTGTGAGAATTGTGTGTGTGTGTGTGTGTGTGTGTGTATATCTCAAGGTACTTTATAATTTTTTGATAACACGAGTGGAATGATAGATGTATTCTTTAATATTTTGGTTAATATGTTAAGAAGGACATACGCGCATGTGGATACATCTCCATTCTTTTTACTGAAAAATTTTTTAAAGGCTTATTTATTTGTTTATTTATTTATTTGGGAAGGGAGAGTGAAGGAGAGGGAGAGAAGCATCCATGTGTGAGAGAAACATCATTTGGCTGCCTCTTGCAGGCCCCCAGCCAAGAACCTGGCCTGAGACCCAAGCATGTGCCCTTGACTCGGAAACAAACCTGTGACCTTTTGGTTTATAGGCTGGCACTCGACCCACTGAGCCACACCAGCCAGGGCTGTTACTGAAATCTTTGAGGTTAAAAGAGATTAAGAATATGGAGAGATCCCTTGTATACTTTGCCTACTTTTGCAGTGGTAATGTTTTGCACAAATATGTAATATTTGATGAAGATTTGATGTTGATATAATCTACCAATCTTATTCAGGTTTCCCCAGTGTTTGCTTTTCACATTTTTTGTTTTCAAAAGAAAAATCTGTATTTCTGTAAGGAAATACGGATGTCCCCAGTTTCACGTGTCCTCATTTGTGTGTGTATATTAAGTTCTCTACATTGTTATCACCTGTGTGTGTTCCTACGCGCTCCACCGCTGTTAAGATACTGAAAAGTTCCAACGTGATGATCTCTCCTGTGGCCCTGTTATAACACATCCACCCCCCTCCTGGTAGCTCCTCCGCCAGCCTTTGCAAACTGCTAGTCTGTCCTTTGTTTCTAGACTGTTGTTTCTAAAATGTTACATAAATGGAATCATACAGTGTGTAGCCTTTTGTGATTGGTGTTTTTCACTTGATATAATTTTCTCAAGATCATCAATATTTTATTCCTTTTTATTACTAAGTAGTATTCTGTGGTGGATTAATTTGGCTATTGACTTGCTGAAGGGCACCTGGGCTTATTCTAGCTTGTGGTTATTATACAGAAGTAAAAGTGCTATGAACATCCATGTATGGGTGTGTGAATGTAAGTTTTCATTTCCCTGGGGTGAATGCCCAGTTGTACCGTTAATAAATTGTATGGTAATGGCATGTTTTGCCTTATGAGAAACTGCCAAGGCCATTTCCAGTGTGAGTGCCATTTACATTCTCACCAGCAGTATATGAGTTATCCAGGTTCTGTGCATCCTCACTATCATTTGGTGTTGTCACTATTTTGGCCATTTTAGTAGTTATGTAATGATATCTCATTATTGTTTTAATTTGCATTTTCCTAACGGGTAATGATTTGAACATCTTTTCATGTGCTTATTTGCCATCTGTATGTCCTCTTTGGTGAAATATATTCATATATTTTGCCCATTTTCTAATTTGGTTTTTTAAAAAGATTTTATTTATTTTTAGAGAGGAAAAGGGAGGGAGAAAGAGAGGGAGAGAAGCATCAATGTGTGGTTGCTTCTTGTGTGCCCCCAACTGGGGACCTGGCCCACAACCCAGCCATGTGCCCTGATGGGGAATCAAACCTATGACCCTTTGGTTTGCAGCCTGGTGCTCAATCCACTGAGCCACACTAGCCAGGGCAGATTTTTTTTTTACTGTTGAGTGTTGAGATTTCTTTACATATTCTTTATGATCTCCATCCTTTATAATGGCTATATACAGTACAAACAATTTTTAAATATTGCTTCTACTTTTAGATAATTTATTAGGGAACCATTAAAATCTTACATACTTGTGGTTTTCCCTTAATGAATTGGAACAGACTTTAGTGTTTGTTTGCCAGTATTAGGTGAAATTTCTTTATTAAGCTTTCTAAAATTTTTTCTGCATCTCCAGTGACCTTCTATAAAATATCATGATATCCTGGTAAATATTACTAGAAGGATAAAATCCATTTTGGATTTAATTAAAAATAATTACTACTTATATGATATCCCCTTATCTACCAGGAAGAGCCTGAAGGTAGTCTTTCTTTGTAAATTATTCCCTTTGTTATTTCTAATTGGTGCTATAATTGGAGTTTTTAGTGATCCCTGGTGTGCAGGTTATATTTATACCCAGTAAAAATAACATTAATGCCATCCTAATTGTCATTGGATTTTTATATTAAAAGGCATATCTTCAAGATCACAGTTGATTCCATTGGCAGTGTATTGAATCTACTTTTATAATTATTAGTATACTAAAGAACAGCACTTTCATTATGCCATGATGTAAAGAATTGCAGAGCAATTGTTGAGAAGTAGTAAAGTTTTACATTTAAAGTACTCTTTTAACAAATAGAGCTTTGGGGCAGAAGTATTAATAGTAGTGCAGATAATGAAATCACTGAAGTTCTTCGGTAGAGCAGATGTTAAAGTTACAAGTAAAATCCTAATGGGTACCTTACTAATTTCATAGTGATGTCTGTGGAATTATTTCATAAGGATAAAACTGCTGTTAGTGGAATTATCAGGGTCTCTTAATTTTTGTGTCTCTTGATGTGTACCCACTTCTGTATCACTTTCCAGAAGGTTTGTACTATTTTGCACAGGTCTAAATAGTGTTTGAGTCTAGTAACATTTGCCACACTTTGGTAAAAGTAAAGCCCATTTTAATAACATTGATGTTTTAAGGTTTTTCTTTATAAAATGGGTGTATAAGTCTACAACAGACTGATTTAATTAATACAGTAATTTCAGTTAACTGTTTATATTTTTCTCATGATCTTTGTGTCTTTGTCCTTTGCTGGCTTATCTATTTGGATTTTAATGTTTTATAGTTATTACCCTTTTACCTCGTTTGGTATAAATATTCTCAATCTGTTTCTTCCTTTTTAATCTATTGATTGACTTTAAAGGGAGAGAGGAAAGGGGAGAGAGAGAAGCATTGATTTGTTGTTTGCTATCTATGCATTCATTGGTTGCTTCTTGTGTGTGCCCTGACGGGAGATTGAGTGTACAACCTTGGCATTTTAGGACAACAATGTAATCAACCGCACCACCCAGCCAGGGTTCAGTCTGCTTTTTGTTTTAATTATTTTCTGTAGTTGTGCAGCTGGCATTCCATTTTTCATGTAGCCAGGTCTGTGTTTTGGAGTGATTTCTTTTATTGATTCATAGTTTATTGTGCCTCTACTTTATGTAGAATTTTATAGACTTGTAAAAATTTGAAGAAATCATATGTTATCTTATTGATTTCATAGGGATTTAATTTTAATATCCAGCACTATGCTGCCAATACTTTTTATAATGTTCTTATTAATATCCTTGTTGAAAACATGATTCTTAGAGCTGTAGAAGGAATGTTTTCTTCTGTATTAGTTATCTATTCTGCCTAACAAATAACTCTCAAATTTAGCAGCCTAAAACAATAAACTTTTGTGTCACAGAGGATAAGGAATGAGGGAATGGTTTGGCTCAGTCTCTCATGAGTTTCCAAGCAAGATGTCATTAGGGCTGCAGCTTTCTGAACGCTGTAGGATCCCTGTCCAAGAGGCTCACTCACGTAGCTGCTCACTTTTCGCAGGAGGCCCGGTTCTTTGCCATGCGAGCCTCTCCATAGGGTTGCTCAGAGTTGTTGCTAGCTTCCCCCGAGCGAGTGATTCAGAGAGGAGGAGAGACCAAGCAAGAAGATTCAAGGGGACACAGTATAGGAGAGGAATACACGGGCACATACACAATGAGGTGGGGATTATTGGGGGTCCCTACAGAGACGCAACAAGAAATGAATAGTTCAAGTAGAGGAGAAAGCTTAAGGATATAAAATAGACAGTGATGAACCACTTTTCACTTTTAAGCTAAACTAACTGACATTTTCTTCAGATTGAATTTTGGAATAGGTATGTGATTCAAAAATATAGTATAAAAAAATAATCAGGCCCTGGCTGCTGTGGCTCAGTGGATTGAGTGTCCGCCTATGAACCCAAAGCTCACCCCTTCGATTCCCAGTCAGGGTACATGCCTGGGTTGTAAGGCAGGGCCCAGATAAATCAATTTACCGCTATTTATCGCTAAATAAATAAAATCTTTTAAAAAAAAGTAACCAGTAAAGTACCCTTGACCATGTCTGCCCACCTAACACCTTCAATTTCTGTGGCCTCCTCCCACATTTCTTATGACAAAGGTATCAGATTGTTTCATATGCTTAATCAGTTCTTGATTTTTCCACTTAATATCGACATCCTTCCATTTAGAACATAGTTTATTCTGTTGTATAAATATATGGCTTTAAAAAATAATTTATTTGTTTTTAAAGAGAGAGGAAAGACAGGAGAAAGGGAGAGAGAAACATTGATATGTGAGAGACACATCAGTGGGCTGCGTCTTGCACCTGGCCTGCAACCCAGGCATATGTCCTGACTGGGAATTGAACCGGCAACCTTTTGGTCCATAGGTGGTGCTCAGTTCACTGAGTCACACCAGCCAGGGCTGTATGGGCATTTTCAATTTAAGTATTCTTTTTTTAGAAATATTTTATTTATATTGATAGAGCAGGCAGGGAGAAAGAAAGGGAGGACACATCAATGTGTGGTTGCCTCTGGTGCGCCCCCTCCTGGGGACCCAGCCCGCATCCCAGGCATGTACCTTGATTGGGAATTGAACTAGCAACCTTTTGGTTTGCAGGCCAATGTTCAGTCCACTGAGCCACTCCAGCTGGGACTAATTCAAGTATTCTTTTGCTGAAAGTGAACAACCATATATACATAGTTTTGAATGTATGCAAATACACCTGTAGGGTAAATCTTCAGAACTGGAATTGTGAGTCACAGTGAAGAATGTTTACAATTTTGAAAGACATCGCCAAATTCCCCAGTCAGCAATGTATGAAAGTGCCTGTTTGGGTGGGGAATCTTTATGTAGTTATTTTTTATTTTTAGTTGTAAAATACACATAGCATATAATTTACTACTCTAACCATTTTTTTCCTATTTATTATTTTTTAAATGTATTTTATTGATTATGCTATTACAGTTGTCCCATTTCCCCCTTCTCTCCCCTCCACCCTGTACCCCCTCTCCCACCCCCCGTTCCCCCCCTTTAGTTCATGTCCTTGTGTCATACTTATGAGTTCTTTAGCTTCTACATTTCCCGTACTATTCTTGCCCTCCCCCTATCTATTTTCAACCGACATTCTATGCTACTTATTCTCTATACCTTCTTCCCCTCTCTTCTCTTCCCACTCCCCTGCTGCTAGCCCTCCATGTGCCCTCCATTTCTGTGGTTCTGTTCCTGTTCTAGTTGTTTACTTAGTTTCTTTTGGTTTTGCTTTAGGTGTGGTTGTTAATAATTGTGAGTTTGCTGTCCTTTTACTATACATGTCTTCTTTTCTTTATCTTCTTTTCTTAGATAAGTCCCTTTAGCATTTCATAAAATAAGGGCTTGGTGATGATGAACTCCTTTAACTTGGCCTTATCTGAAAAGCACTTTATCTTCCCTTCCATTCTAAATGAGAGCTTTGCTGGATAGAGCAATCTGGGATGTAGGTCCTTGTCTTTCATGACTTGGAATATTTCTTTCCAGCCCCTTCTTGCCTGTAAGGTCTCTTTGGAGAAATCAGCTGACAGTCTGATGGGAACTCCTTTGTAGGTTACTGTCCCCTTATCTCTTGCTGCTTCTAGGATTCTCTCCTTCGTTTTTACCTTGGCTAATGTAATTATGATGTGCCTTGGTGTGTTTCTTCTTGGGTCCAACTTCTTTGGGGCTCTCTGAGCTTCTTGGATTTCTTGGAAGACTGTTCCCTTTGCCAGATTGGGGAAGTTCTCCTTTATTATTTGTTCAAATACGTGCTCAATCTGTTGCTTTTCTCCTTCCCATTCTGGTACCCCTATAATTCGGATGTTGGAACGTTTAAAGGTGTCCTGGATGCTCTTAAGCTTTTCCTCGACTTTTTTGAATTCTTATTTCATCATGCTTTCCTGCTTGGTTGATTCTATCTTCCTTCTGGTCCACTGTATTGTTTTGAGACTCAGATTCCTTCCTTTCACTATTGGCTCTCCTCTGCGCATCTTCCTGCATCTCTTTTATGGTAACCTGCATCCTTTCATCTAAATTGCGCCCAAAATCAACCAATTCCGTGAGCTTTCTGATCACCAGTGTTTAGAACTGTGCATCTGATAGATTGGCTATTTCTTGGTTGCTCAAAAGGATGAGTCCTGGGGGACTGATCTGTTCTGTTGGTAACATGTCTTATGTCTTTTCCCTGTCTCTCCTTTTTTTTTTTTTTCCTCGTTTGGTCGCTCCTGTTATGGTGGGGGGCGGAGCCTTGGGTGTTCACTGGGGCTGGGCACCCCTGTCGCTAGATTGTGACGTTATATGTGGGGGCGGAGCGGGAGGGAACAATGGCGGTAGTTCCGTTCCCCTGGGCTCAGACCCTTCTTTGGGATCCTGGGCTGCGAGCTCTGCCCTGGTCTACAATCGCTGCTTCACTGGGTCCGCCAGCTGCAGCTTGCGTGCTCAGGGATCACCGCTGCGTTCTTCCGCCCCGGATGGCTGTCGCGCCGATTTCCCGCCACATTTTCCCTGACTTCTGCACGTTGCCAACCCGTGCCAGCCCCGCGCCTGCCCCGCGCCTGCCCGGCTCGTCGTCTCCTACCAGTCTGGATGTACGGGTCTACTTCAACTTCTTGGCTGTCTGACTTCCATTCAGATAAATCCTCTGTCAGTTCTGAGTGATATTCTGTCTGTAAATTATTGTTGTTCTAATCTTGGTTGTGCGAGGAGGTACGGTGCGTCCACCTATTCCTCCATCTTGCTGGAAGTCTACTCTAACCATTTTTAACTGTGCAGTTCAATAATGTTAAGTATGTTCATATTTTTGTGCAGCCATTCTCTAGAACTCTTTCCAGCTTACAAAACTGAAGTTACCCATTAATCAACTTTCCCCTAACCCCTGGCAACCACCATTCTACTTTCTGCCTCTGAATTTCAGTGCTCTAGATATCTCATGTAAGTGGAATCATACAGTATTTATCTTTTTGTCACTGGTTTATCTCAGTGTAATATCCTCAGAGTTTACCTGTGTTGTTGCATGTGTCAGAATATTCTTCCTTTTAAAAGATATTTCATTGTATTATGTAATACCACATTTTTATTTTATTCATCAGTCAATGGTCACCTATTGGCTATTGTGAATAATGCTAATATGCACATGGGTATACCAATATCTCTTCAAGATGCAGTGGGGATTGTTAATGAAGTTACTTCTTAAATGTGAGGGGGAGAAGGAATAATAAGCATTTATTTGGTCTAAACAACATAGAATTTGGATATTCTGTACTGCCCCCCACCCCTTTTTAAACAGTTTCCTAAGGTATTTTTTGTTTATTTTAAAGCATGGACTTTAAGCCCTGGCTGGCGTAGCTCAGTGGATTGAGCGCGGGCTGGGAACCAAAGTGTCCCAGGTTCGATTCCCAGCCAGGGTACATTCCTGGGTTGCAGGCTATAACCCCCAGCAACCACACGTTGATGTTTCTCTCTCTCTCTCTCTCTCTCCCTCCCTTCCCTCTATAAAATGAATAAATAAAAAATCTTTAAAAAAAAAATAAAGCATGGACTTTAAAAAATCAAACCAGCATCCTACATTTATATCATTTTTACATGAGAATTTTTTCAGTATTTCAAGTTTGAATATATATTACTTATATAATAACACATTTAAAAAGCCTAATAAAAATCAAGGGATAACTGACATGTTGAGAGGAAAAATTCACCCTTTTAAGTGTGCAGCTCAGTGGCTTTAGTATATTTACAGACTTGAACAACCAAAACCACAATCTAATTCCAGAACGTTTCCTCACCCCAAAAGAAACCCTGTAGCTGCAGTTACGCCTTGTTCTCCCTCGCCCTGTGCCCCTAGCAACCACTACTATATTTTCTGTCTCTTCGGGTGTACCTGTTCTGGGTATTTTATAGAAGTGAAATTTTTGTTTTGTGTCTGACTTCTTTCTTTAGCATAATATTTTCAGGTTTGTGTTGTATATATAAGTGCTTAATTTCACTTTATTGCCAAATAATACTTCATTGTATTGATACACCACATTTTGTTTTTCAGTGAGTTGATGGACATTTTGATGTTTTGACTGTTTTGGCTGTTGTGAGTAATGAACATTTGTGAACAGGTTTTTTATGTGAAGATGTTTTCAGTCCTCTGGGGTATATTCCTAGGTGTGGTGTTGCTGGGTCATATGGTGACTCTGTTGAACGTTTTGAAAAACTGCCAGACTGTTTTGGACAATGGCTGTACCATTTTACCATCCCACTATCATGTGTGAGGACTCTAATTTCTTCATGGTCTTGCTAACACTTGGTTTTTTATTTTTTATTTTACATCCTGTTGAGTGTTAAATGTTATTGTATCTCATTGTGGTTTTTTTTTAATTTATGTATTTACTTTTAGAGAGGGAAGGGAGGGAGAAAGAGAGAGAAAAACATCAATGTTTGGTTGCTGAGGGTCATGGCCTGCAACCCAGGCATGTGCCCTGACTGGGAATCGAACCTGTGATGCTTTGGTTCGCAGTCCACGCTCAATCCACTGAGCTATGCCAGCCAGGGCTCATTGTGGTTTTAAGATTTACATTTTCCTGATGACTAATGATGTCATGTATCCATCCTTTTATGTGCTTATTGACCTTTTTGTACAGCTTCTCTAAAGAGTCTATGTAAATCCTTTGCCTGTTTTATTATTATTTATTTCTAGAGAGAGGGGAAGGAAGGGAGAAAGAGAGGGAGAAAAACATCAGTGTGTGAGAGATACATTGATTGGTTGCCTCTCACACACCCCTAAGTGGGGACCTGGCCTGCAACTCAGGCATGTGCCCTGACTGGGGATTGAACTGGTGACATTTGGGTTCGTAGGCCAGTACTCAGTCCATTGAGCCACACCAGCCAGGGCAATCCTTTGTCTATTTTTAAAAACTTGGGCTTCTTGACTTTTTATTATCAAATTTTAGTAGTTCCGTACATATTCTGGATATAAGTCCTTTATTAGCTATGATTTGCAAATATTTTCTCCTATTCTGTGGGTGTTTTTCATTTTCTTGAAGCACAAAGGTTTTTATTTTTGATAAAGTCAGTTAATCTGTTTTGTTGCCCCCCCGTTGCTTTCGGTGTTTTCTCCAACAAACCATTGCCTAATCCAAGATCAGGAAGGTTTACTGCTATGCTTTCCCTTAAAAGTTGTATTTTTAGCTCTTACATTTTGGTCTTTGATCCATTTTGAAATTTTATGCATGGTATGAGGTAGGGGCCCTACTCATCCTTGTGGGTATTCAGTTGCCCTAACACCATTTGTTGAAAAGACTATTCTTTCCCTGTTGAATGGTCTTGGCACTCTTATCCTCAGGGGATACATTGCAAGACCTCATGGATGATTGAAACTACAGATAACACCAAACCCTGTATATACTCGGTTTTTTCCTGTCCGTACATACATACAGTAAAGTTTTAATTTGTAAGTTAACAACAGTAATAATAACGTAGAATAGTTATAACTGTGTACTCTAATAAAAGTTGTATGAATGTGGCCTGCCTCCCACCCTGCTGGTCTCCGTCCTTCCCTACTTCTCTTCCCCGTCTTTCTCACAACTGATCTGATAACCTAGACAACTGCTAAGTCACTGCTGGGTGGGCAGTGTGTACAGTGCCGATGTCCAGGGCAAAGGAACAAGTCGTGTCCTGGGAGGGCTGGAGCAGCGCGGCTCAAGACTTCAGCACTACTCAGAATGGCATGCTGTTTATTAAAACTTAAGTATTGTTTATTTTGGGATTTTTTATGTAATATTTTTGGACAGTGGTTGATGGCAGGTAACCGAAACCAAGGAAAGTGAAACCATGGATGAGGAGGCACTACTGCGTGTTCAGATTTCTTTCTGGACCCTAGGTTAATGTTCTTCCATTGATTCCATCCTTATGCTAGTGCTCCACATTTTTGAGAATTGTAGTAAGATTTGAAATCAGAATTGTTTATGATATTGTGGGTCTCCTGCATTTTCATACAGATTTAAGGATCAGCTTGTCAATTCCTGCAAAAAAGGGATATTGAGATTGTGTTGAATCTATAGATCATTTTAGGGCTTATCATACCGTTATCTTCAGTATGAGAACCTGAGATACCTTCCCATTTATTTAGTCTTTTTTAACATTTCTCAATGGTGTTTTGTAGTTTTTGGCATACTCTTTAAAACATGTATTCCTGAGTATTTATTTCTTGATTATATGATAGTTAATTTTGTTTTGGGATGGTTCATCGTTAGTATGTATAATGCAGTGGTGTTTTTTTTTTTTTTAAGTTTTATTTTATTTTATTTTTTTTTAGGGAGAGGGGAAGGGAGGGAGAAAGAGAGGGAAAGAAATATCAATGTGTGGTTGCTTCTCATGTCCCCCCTACTGGGGACCTGGCCTGCAACACAAGCATATGCCCTGACTTGGAATCCAACTGGTAACTTGTAGCTTCACAGGCTGGTGCTCAATCCACTGAGCTACACAAGCCAGGGCTTAAGTTTTATTTTTAAAAGATTTTATTTATTTATTTTTAGACAGACCTGGCCTGCATCCCAGGCATGTGCCGTGAGTAGGAATTGAACCAGTGACCTTTGGTTCACAGGCCGACACTCAATCCATTGAGCCACAACAGCCAGGGCTCCATTTTCAATTCTTTTAATATGGTATATTACATTGGTAGATTTTTTTTTGTATGTTAAACCAGCCTTGCATTCGTAGAATTAATTCCACTTGTTCATGGTATATAATATTACTTACATGTCACTGTGTTTGGGTTGCTGTTATTTTCTTGAGAATTTTTGTTTCTTCGTGCACAAGGGTAGTTTTATTGTGATGTCTTTGTCCTTGTATCAGGGTAATATTGTCCTGATAGAATGAGTTTCACTTCATTTTTATGTGATTAGTTTTATAATAGGAGTTGACTTTAAGTTTTCAATTAAAAGTGACTTTACCAAGTACATTTTATTATAGTGTTGCATTTTGAAAATTGCTAACATTGAGACAGAACAGTTCTTCATTTACAACACAGTTATTTTTATATGTCAGGCATTCTTTGAATGGGAATATGGTGGACGTTGGAGCAGGGCAGCGTGTGCTAGGCTGAGAGAAGTACGATTTGGATTCCATGGACTGAGATGTCTGTTGTTTTGGGAGAATAAGGAAGGAGTTCAGTATGGCCTGATGAGGCTGGGGAGGTTGGGCAGGACAGGGTGATATTTCCCTAGGTTCTCCTGGTTTTTGTTTAAATGATTAAAATCATATTTTTCTACTTTTATTTGATTGTACACTCTGAGTTTTCTATCTAGTATTAACCTGTTTCTGTTTCGTAATTTTGGCTGCTACTCACTAGGAAGAAGCATAGATAATATCTTAAAGAGTCTTTCCAAACTGTTACTGGGCATTTGTTAAAATTGTTACAGTTTTTTTTTAATTTATTTTTTTTTTATTATTATTTTTTTAATCATTGTTCAAATACAGTTTTCTCCTTCTTACTCCCAGTCCAGTCCCCCCTCCCACCCTCCCCACTTCCCTCCCATTACCACCCTCCCCTAGTTTTTTTTTTTTTAATGCATCTTTCTGGATGCCATGGTAACCTTTACTGGCAAGCATTTTTTTTTAAGATTTTATTTATTTTTAAGAGAGGGAAGGGAAGGAGAAAGAGAGAGAGAGAGAAACATCAATGTGCGGCTGCTGGGGGCTGTGGCCTGCAACCCAGGCATGTGCCCTGACTGGGAATCGAACCTGCGACACTTAGGTTCGCAGCCTGAGCTCAGTCCACTGAGCTACGCCAGCCAGGGCTGTTGTTAACAGTTTTTTAAAAAACAGGATTTATTAGTATTGTATTAAACTTTATTAAGTTTATGCTGTTTCATAGTAAATGTGAAGTTACTTAGTTAACTTTCCCTTCAGTTGACGAATAATGACAAAGTGATAAAGATGAGTAAAGTGACTTACATGGAGAGGCAACGTGGGGTTGCAGAGAGGATGTGGACTTTGTAGTCAGGTAGGTCTCCGTTGGAGACCAGACTGATGCCTGTGTTTGCCTTGGGTAGATAAGTGACTGCTCAGCCTTAGTTTCTTAATCTATAAAATGCTTTGAAAATGAATTTCTAGCACAGCACATGGTATATCATGTTTGATGCTCTTGTTAATTGCCATGCTTAACATATATTAATGTATACCATATCCCCTGAACACTTTAAAAAGTATTATCTCATTTAATCCTCAAAACAAGCTCATGAGTTGCTAGGCACAGCCACTTATGCAGGTTTACACGTTAGGACACAGAAGCTGAGAGAGAATAAGTGGTTTTCTGAGTGCTGGTGTCCAGTCAGGGCCTTCTGTCTCCTCTTTGCCATGCTGCCTCCTCTGTTGCAAAGGACTAATGGCACTATTTATTACATAATGTACTTTTAGTGGACTCTTGTCTTGTAAATGGGAGATTAAAATGAGAGGTAGAAATTTGATTAAAGTTTTTCTCAAGTCTACATGTTAATTTGGCCTAAAAATATAAAGAAAAAGACAATTGTCATCTGCAAATCTGTCTTGTACTTCAAAAACAGGTGTTAACTTTTATCTAGTATGAAAATTTAGTTTTTGTCTTACTTTTGAGTTATATTAGTTATAACCTTTACTAATAACTACAATGTAAGTATGACTATGAAGTAATGAAATTTTTCTCATACCAGATATGAATGTTTAATTTGAAAATAGTACTTAGGAAGCTAGACACTTACATGTTTTTAAAATTGAGGTAAAATTTGTGTAACTTGAAAAAATATCATTTTAATAATTTTAAACTATATGGGTTAGTGGCATTTCTGTTTTTTAATATATTTTATTGATTATGCTATTACAGTTATCCCATTTCCCCCCTTCACTCCCCTCCACACCCCCTCCCACCTACACTCCTCCCCTTTAGTTCATGTCCATGGGTCGTACATATAAGTTCTTTAGCTTCTACATTTCCCATACTGTTCTTACCCTCCCCCTTTCTATTTTCTACCTACCATCTATGCTACTTATTCTCTGTACCATTTCCCCCTCTCTCCCCCTCCCCTGTTGATAACCCTCCATGTGATCTCCATTTCTGTGGTTCTGTTCCTGTTCTAGTTGTTTGCTTAGTTTGCTTTTGTTTTTGTTTTATGTGTGGTTGTTAATGATTGTGAGTTTGCTGTTATTTTACTGTTCATATTTTTTATCTTCTTTTTCTTAGATAAGTCTCTTTAACATTTCATATAATAAGGGCTTGGTGATGATGAATTCCTTTAAACTGACCTTATCTGGGACGCACTTGATCTGCCCTTTCATTCTAAATGATAGCTTTGCTGGGTAGAGTAATCTTAGATGTAGGTCCTTGCCTTTCACGACTTCAAATATTTCTTTCTAGCCCCTTCTTGCCTGTAAGGTCTCTTTTGAGAAATCAGCTGACAGTATTATGGGAACTCCTTTGTAGGTAACTGTCTCATTTTCTCTGGCTGCTTTTAGGATTTTCTCCTTCTCTTTCATCCTGGGTAATGTAATTATGTTGTGCCTTGGTGTGTTCCTCCTTGGGTCCAACTTCTTTGGGACTCTCTGAGCTTCCTGGACTTCCTAGAAGATTATTTCCTTTGCCAGGTTGGGGAAGTTCTCCTTTAGCACTTGTTCAAATAAGTTTTCCACTTGTTGCTCTTCTTCTCCTTCTGGTACCCCTATAATTTAGATGTTGGAATGTTTAAAGATATCCTGGAGGTTCCTAAGCCTCTCCTTTTTTTCGTTTCTTCATTCTTTTCTAGTTGGATATTTCTTTCTTCCTTCTGGTCCACAGCGTTGATTTGAGTCCCAGTTTCCTTCCCATCACTATTGGTTCCCTATACATTTTCCTTTATTTCACTTAGCAGAGCCTTCATTTTTTCATCAAGTTTGCAACCAAATTCAGCCGATTCTGTGAGCATCCAGACTACCAGTGTTTTGAACTGTGCATCTTATAGGTTGTCTATCTCTTTGTCGCTTAGTTGTATTTTTTCTGGAGCTTTGATATGTTCTTTCGTTTGGGGCATTTTTTTTTTGTCTTGATGCCCTGTTATGTAGTGAGGGGTGGAGCTTTAGGTGTTCCAGGGCGGGGCAACCCACATGGCTGGGTTGTGATGCTATATGTGGGGCAGGGGCCCGAGAGGGAACAATGTTGCCTGCTCAGCTCTCTGTTGGATTTCAGTCACTTCTCCTTAAGCAAAGTGGGCCCTTCTGGTGCTGATTTCTGGGTAGGCAGGTTTGTGTACGTTCTAGGACTCTGTGGGTCTCTTCAGCGAACTCTGCTCTGAGGCTGGGAGTTTTTCCTAGCACCTCAACCCCCGCAGGTGTTTTCAGTCAGAGGTTTGCGGTTTTATTTCCCCTTGCTGGGCCCCTGGATTTCACAGTCCTTCCCGCTCCGCTGTTGCTTCTGGTTTATCTGCACATGAACATGGGACTGCCCAGTCCACAATCTGCCACCTCGCTGGGTCCTCCTGCTACTGTCTTGCCAGCCACCTGCAGCCTTGTACACACCGCTCTACAATCCACCGCTTTGTTGGGTCCGCCAGCCACCACCTTGCCTCGAGTCATCTCTGCCCCTCCTACTGGTCTGGATGTGGATGAATGTTTCTTCTTTAACTCCTTGGTTGTGGGACTTCCATACATTTCGGTTTTCTGTCAGTTCTGGTTGTTTTCTATTTTTAAATTATTGTTGTCCTTCTTTTGGTTGTGTGCAGAGGCACAGTGTGTCTACCTACGCCTCCACCTTGGCCAGAAGTCGCATTCCTTATACTTAAGTGTTGCGCAGTCGTTACCACTATTTAATTCCAGAACATTTTCATCACTCCAGAAAGAAACTCATCCATTAAGCACTCACTCCCCATTCTCCCTCTCCTTCTGCCCCTGGCAGCCACTAAATCTTTCTGTCTTTATGGATATGCATACATTAGACATTTCATTTGATGAAATCAAGGTACATGGCTTTTTGTGTCTGGTTTCTTTTCACTTAGTATCATGTTTTCAGAGTCCATCCATATTGCAGCATGTATCAATACTTCACTTCTTTTTGTGGCTGAATAGTATTCCACAGTGTGGATATACCATGTTTTGTTTATCCATTTAGAAGTTGATGGACATTTGGTTTGTTTCTACTTTTTGACTATCATAGGTGATGCTGCTGTGGTAGTTGTGTACAAGTTTTGATTTTTATTTAAAAACACTTTTTTAAGGTTTTATTTATTCATTTTTAGAGAGAGGGGAAGAGAGGGCGAAAGAGAGGGACAGAAACATCAGTGTGTGGTTGCCTCTCATGTGGCCCATGCTGGGGACCTGGCCCGTAACCCAGTCATGTGCCCTGACTGGGAATCGAAGAGCAACCCTTTGGTTCACAGCCTGAGCTCAATCCACTGGGTTATACCAGCCAGGGTTAAACACACTTGATTTTAAATCTCTTGGATATATACCCAGGAGTGGAATTGCTGGGCCCTATGGTAATTTTATTGAACATACCCCCCCTTTTTTTCATTGGGGTATGATTGACATACAAAGAGTCATACATATTCAATGTATACATCTTAATGAATTTGAAGGTAAGTATACACACCTGTGAAACTGTCACCATATATAATGCCATACATTTAATCATAACCTCTAAAAATTTCTACCCTCCCTCTTTTTAAGAACCTTAAAGATTTATCCTCTTAACAAATTTTTAAGTATATTATACAGTGTTGTGAACTATAAGCGCTATGCTGTATTGTACATCTCTAGTATGTCAATCCTGCGTAAGTGAAACTGTACCCTTTGATTAACACATTCTTAATCACCCCTCCCCACAGCCTCTGATAACCATCATTTTACTTTCTTCTATGAATTTGGCTATTTTGGATTCCTGATGTAAGTGCAGTCATGTAGAATTTGTTGTTTTGTGTCTGGCTTATTTCCCTTAGCGTAGTGTTCTTCTGTTCATGTTGCAGCAAGTGGCAGGATTGCTTAAAAAGGAGGCTGGATGTATGTGTAATACTATATTTTCTTTTTCATTTATCTGTTGGTGGACATTTAGGTCGTTTCCAAGTCCTTCTTACTGTAAACAGTGCTACAGAGAATATGAGAGTTATCTCTTTGAGATCCAGATTTCAGTTCTTTTGGGTATTTCAGTTCTTAAAAGTGGGATTTCTAGATCATGTGTTTTTAGTTTTTAGGGTTTTTTTTTTAAGATTTTATTTATCTGTTTTTAGAGAGAAGGGAAGGGAAGGAGAGAAACATTGATGATCTGTCAGAGATACATTGATCGTTTGCCTCTTGCATGTCCCCCCAACTGTGGACCTGGCCTGCAACCCAGATGTTTGCCCTGACCTGAATCGAAGGCTGAATAGAACCGCTGGCCGATGTTCAGCCCACTGAGTCACACCAGATGGGGCAGTTGGTTTTTTGTTTTTAGAGTGAAAGCATCTTTTCATTTAATCTTAATTTATTTTGATGCCAGCTAGAATCTTGATATTGGGAAGGATAAAGAAGCACTTGACATTCCAGTCTGATCTTACGAGGAGTTAAAGACTAATTTGAACAGACTTTTTATGCCTTCAGAAATTATATTTGTATTTTTACTTACTGTCAAGCCAGTCTCCAAACACTAGAATCATTAAATCGCTAGTGTAGTTAGGAGACAATCATAATATACTGTTGTTTTCTTGAAGAGAAGATTTGTAATGATGTATAGATGATGATGACAAATGCTTTGAAAATTTTGGCAGCTTAGGGGTCTGCGTTGTCCAAGTTAATTCCTTGTTTTATAAGCAATGGCTGCTGATTGGACTCCTCTAGACCAGCTGGGTGAGTATCTGGGGTGTTTAGATCTTGCTATTTTTCTTCTTCCAAGGGCATTTCTTCTTTGTTTTTTTGTGTAACACTGTGGTTTTGATTTTCATTTTCCTGGTCATCAGTGGTGTTGAACACCTTTCCATATGCCTTTGACTATTTGTATGTCTTTAAAGAAATGTCTACTCAAATCTTTTGCTTATTTTTAATGGGGTTATTCGTTTTTTGCTTTAGAGTTTTGAGGGCACCTTACATACTTCATGTGTTACCCTTTTATCAGATAAATGATTTACACATATTTTCTCCCATTCAGTAAGTTGCCTTTTCACTTTGCTGATATTTCCTTTGTTGTTCAGAGCTGTTTAGTTAGCTGTAATCCCTTTTCCCTTTTGTTTCCGGTGCTTTGGTGTCACAGCCAAGAAATCATTGCCAAGGCCACTGTCAAGAAGCTTTTCCTCTGTATTTTCTTCTAGGAGTTTCTCGGTTTTAGATCTTATGTTTAAATCTTTAATCTGTTTTGGGTTGATTTTTGTGTATGCTATAAGTTTAGGGCCAGCTTCTTTTTTTTTTTATGTGGATATTCATTTTCCCAGCATTGCTTATTGAATAGACTATCCTTTCCCCATTGTGTATTTCCGTACCCTTTGTTAAAGATCAGCGTCCTGTAAATGTGTTGGTTTATTTATGGGCTCTCTGCTCTGTTCCATTGGTGGTTATATCTTTTTATGTCTCTTTAGATTACTGTTGCTTTGTAATATATTTTGAAATCAGGAAATATGAGGCCTCCTGCTATCTTCTTACTCGATATTACTTTGTCTATTCAGTAGTCTCTTTGGTTCCAAATAAATTTTAGGTCCCCCCATTTTTATAAAAGGTGCCATTGAGATTTTGATAGGGATTGCATTGAATCTGTAGATTGCTTTGAGTAGTATGGACATTTTGACAATATTAAGTTTTCTTAATTCATGAACATGATCATCTTTTTCATTATTAGTGTCTTTTTCAGTTTCTTTCATCAGTGTTTTATAGTTTTCAGTGTACAAGTCTTTCAGCTCCTTGGTTAGGTTTATTCCTAAGTATTTTATTCTTTTTGATGCTCTTATAGATGGGGTTGTTTTGTAGGTTTTTTTTTTTTTTTACCCCAAGTAGTTTGTTGTTAGTGTAAATAAATGCTACTAATTTTATAGATTGTAAATTAATGGAATTTGTTATTTTTTCTTACAGTTATTTGGTGGAATCCTTAGGGTTTTCTGCATATGCATCATGTTACCTGCAAATAGGTCATTTTATTTCTTTCTTTCCAATTTGGATGTCTTTGAATTTTTTTCTTGCCTAATTGAAGTTCTAGTAATGCATTGAATAGAAGTGGTGAAAGTGGGTATCCTTGTCTTATTTTCTGGATTTAGAGGAAAAACTCAGTTTTTCCACCATTGAGTGCCAAGTTAGGTGTTTTTAATGTGTTTTTATTGTGTTGAGGCAAGTTCCTTCAATACCTAGTTTGTTGAGTGTTTTTATCATGAAAGAGTATTGGATTTTGTATAATGCTTTTTCTGCATCTATTGGGGTGATCGTGTGATTCCCCCACTTTCCTGAACTATATTTTATTTTAAAAGATTTTTAAAATTTACTTTTAGAGAAAGGAGAAGGGAGGGAGACAGAGAGGGAGAGAAATATGCTTGCGCAAGAGAAACATCACATACCCCAAAAGGGAACCTGGCCTGAAACCCAGGCACGTGCCCTGACTGGGAATCAGGCCGGTGACCTTTCGGTTCACAGGCTGGCGATCAGTCCACTGAGCTACACGAGCCAGGGGTGAACTTTATTTTTATATTTATTTTTATTCTTAATTAAGTATTTCTTATTCATTTGCTATTACTGTTGTTTCATTTTTTTTTTCCTTTTGCCCTCTGCCCAGTACCACCATTCCTACAAATAATCCCCCCCTAGTTCACATTCATGGTTGATACATAGGAGTTGTGCATATTAGTTCTTTGGTTTCTTCATTTCTTTTACTATTCTTAACATCCCCGTCTGTTTTATACCTACCAATTACATCTTTTTTTTTTTTTTTTAAGATTTTATTTATTTTTAGAGGGGAAGGGAGGGAAACATCAATGTGTGGTTGTCTCTTGCATGCCCCCTACTGGAGACCTGGCCCACAACCCAGGCATGTGCCCTGACTGGGAATTGAACCGCCAGCACTTTGGTTCTCAGACTGGCATTCAGTCCACTGATCCACACCAGCCAGGGCCCAGTTATACTTCTTAATCCCTGTACCTTTCTCCTCATTCTTTCCTTACCCCTTCTACCTGATAACCCTCCATGTGATCTCCATTTCTATGATTCTGTTCTTGTTTTAGTTGTTTGTTTAGTTTTTTTTTTTAGATTTCATTGTTGATATTAGTGAGTTTATTATCATTTTACTATTCTTTTTTTAAAAATATATTTTATTGATTATGCTATTACAGTTGTCCCATTTCCCCCCTTCACTCCCCTCCACCCTGAACACCCTCTCCCACCCACATTCCCCCCCCCCTTAGTTCATGTCCATGTATCATACCCATGAGTTCCCTAGCTTCTACATTTCCCGTACTATTCTTGCCCTCCCCCTATCTATTTTCAACCTACATTCTATGCTACTTTATTCTCTGTACCTTTTCCCCCTCTCTCCTCCTCCCACCCTCCTGTTGCTAACCCTCCATGTGATCTCCATTTCTGTGGTTCTGTTCCTGTTCTAGTTGTTTGCTTAGTTTCTTTTGGTTTTGCCTTAGGTGTGGTTGTTCATAATTGTGAGTTTGCTGTCCTTGTATTATACATGGTTTTTTTTTTTATCTTCTTTTCTTAGATAAATCCCTTTAGCATTTCATAAAATAAGGGCTTGGTGATGATGAACTCCTTTAACTTGACCTTATCTGAGAAGCACTTTATCTTCCCTTCCATTCTAATGAAAGCTTTGCTGGATAGAGCAATCTGGGATGTAGGTCCTTGTCTTTCATGACTTGGAGTATTTCTTTCCAGCCCCTTCTTGCCTGTAAGGTCTCTTTTGAGAAATCAGCTGACAGTCTGATGGGAACTCCTTTGTAGGTTACTGTCCCCTTACCTCTTGGTGCTTCTAGGATTCTCTCCATTTTTACCTTGGCTAATGTAATTACGATGTACCTTGGTGTGTTTCTTCTTGGGTCCAACTTCTTTGGGGCTCTCTGAGCTTCTTGGACTTCCTGGAAGTCTTTCCTTTGCCAGAATGGGGAAGTTCTCCTTTATTATTTGTTCAAATACGTTTTCAATCTGTTGCTCTTCCTCTTCTCCTTCTGGTACCTCTATAATTTGGATGTTGGAACATTTCAAGATGTCCTGGAGGTTCCTAAGCTTGTCCTCATTTTTTTGAATTCTTATTTCTCCCTTCTTTCCTGTTTGGTTGTTTTTTTCTTCCTTCTGGTCCACTCTATTGTTTTGAGTCCCAGTTTCCTTCCCATTACTGTTGGTTCCCTGTGCATTTTCCTTCATTTCTTTTATGGTAACCTGCATTTGTTCATCTAATTTGCAACCAAAATCAACCAATTCTGTGAGCTTCCTGACCACCAGTGTTTTGAACTGTGCCTCTGATAGATTGGTTATCTCTTGGTCGCTTACAAGTGTGAGTTCTGGGGGCATTGATCTGTTCTTCTGTTTGAGACATGTGTCTCTCTCTCTCTCTCTCTCTCTCTCTTTTTTCTTTTTTTTTTTTTGGTCTGGTCGCTCCTGTTATGGTGAGGGGCAGAGCCTTAGGTGTTCACCAAACACCTAAGCTACAAACTGGACCTCATTGCTCTTAGTGCCTGTGCCCAGCATGATGAACCAGGAGAGCTTACATTATGGGTACAATAGCCTATAAATAATTATATTTTAAATGCAAATTTAAAACATAATCACCAGGGCAGGGCACCCCAGTTGCTAGATTGTGAGGTTGTATGAGGGGGCGGGGTTGAGAGGGAATGGCGGTAGCTCTGTTCTCCTGGGACCTCAGTCCCTTCTCTGGGATCCTGGGTTGCGCGCTCTGCCCTGCTCCACAATCGCTGCCAGCTGCCGCTTGTGTACTCAGGGTCCACCCGCCGTGATCTTGTGCGCCCCAGATGCCTTACGCGCTCCCAGTTGCCTTGTGCGCTCAACTCTCCCTGTTCTCCGCACTCCTCGACCTGCGCCTGGCTGCTCATCTCCGCCCTTTCTACCGGTCTGGATGAACGGGTCTACTTCAACTTCTTGGTTGTCCGACTTCCATTCAGATAAATTCTCTGTCAGTTCTGGGTGTTATTCTGGCTCTAAATTGTTGTTGTTCTAATCTTGGTTGTGCGTGGAGGTATGGTGCGTCCACTTATGCCTCCATCTTGGTCAGAAGTGCACCATTTGTACTTCTTAATCCCTGCACCTTTCCCCCCATTGTCCCCTTTTCCCCTCCCAACTGATAACCCTCTAAATGACCTCCATATCTGTGATTCTGTTTCGGTTTGGGTTGTTTGCTTAGTTATTTGGATTCAGTTATTGATAGTTGCTAATATATTGCCATTTTTAATGTTCATCCTTTTGATCTTTTTATTATATAATTCCTTTTGACATTTTATATAATAATGGCATGGTGATGATGAACTCCTTTAGTTTTACCATGTCTGGGAACTGCTTTATCTGTCCTTTAGTTAGCTTTTTTTTATACTGTAATCTAGTTTGTAGGTCCTTGCTTTTCATAACATTGAAATACTTTTTACCAGCCCCTTCTAGCCTGCAAAGTATCTTTCGAGAAACCAGCTGACAGTCTTATGGGAAATCCTTTGTAGGTAACTCTGCTTTCTCTTGTTGCTTTGAATATTCTTTCTTTAGCACTGGTTGGTGTGGTTCAGTGGTTTGAGTGCTGGCCTGTGTACCAGAGGGTTGCCGCTTTGATTCCCAGTCCCAGGGCACATGCCTAGGTTGCAGGCCAGGTCCGCAATAGGGTTGCGTATGAGAGGCAACCACACATTGATATTTCCCTCCCTCTCTTTCTCTTCTCTTCTCCTCTAAAAATACGTAAATAAAATCTTAAAAAAAAAGATTCTTTATCTATAACCTTTGGCATTTTAATTATGATGTGCGTTGTGTGTTGGTGTCGTCTTTGAGTCTACTTTGTTTGGGACTCAGTGCTTCTTGGACTTGTATGTCTATTTTTTCACCAAATTACGGATGTTTTCTTTCATTCTTTTTTCAAATAAGTTTTCAGTTTCTTGCTCTTCCTCCTGTCCTTCTGGCATCCCTGTGATTTGGATGTGATTCAGGGGTATGTTTTCGTACCCCTGGTATGTTTGGAGATGTCCCAAAGACTCTTTAGTCTGTCCTTGTTTCTTTGATTTCTTTGCTTCTTCTTGCTGTTCTGATTGAGTGCTTTTTTGTTCCTATGTTCCAAATAGTTGATTTGGTTCTCGGCTTCATCCCTTCCACTGTTGGTTCCTTGTAAAGTTTTCTTTATTTCACTTAACTTAACCTTCATTTCTGTCTGGGTCTTTTTTATACTGTTGAAGTACTTTGAGTATCTTGATTACCAGTTTCTTTGAACTTTGCATCTGATAAATTACTTATCTCCAGTTTGTTTTGTTCTTTTTCTGTTCTTTCATTTGGGTCATATTTCTTTGTCTCTTGGATTTGTCAGCCTCCCTATGTTTGTTTCATTAGATAGAGTTGAGTTGACTCCCTGTCTTGGTAGCGTGGTGTGTTGTAGAAAAGTGCACCAGTAAATTGTATGGGGTGGAGCCTTTAGGTAATTACCCCATGTGTCATTGTTCTGTGGCTCTTTGTGGGGGAGGGTTTGGAGAGGGGACAATTCCACTCCTGGCCTTTGTAGTTTTGCCTGGTAGAAAGCTGTCTCCAGGCACTCACCCTGTTGCTAGCCACTTCAGCCTCTCCCCATATGCCACTGGTGCTCTTCCAGCTGTTGCCCTGGTGCCAGATCTCAGAGAGGGTGGGTCTACTTAAGTCCTAATCCATTTTGGGCCCTTTAAGAGGAATCTCCTGAGTATCGTATAGTTTCTTCTGCTGCCTCAACCCCCACTGGTTTTTCACAGCCACAGGTTTTGGGCACTTGTCTTCCTGGTGCTGAATCCATGGGCTCGGTGGTCTGGTGTGGGGCTGGGGTCCCTTGCTTCCAGGTATATCTCCTGATTTTTATCCACCATGCATTGATGTGGGACTGCCTGTTCCATGTCTCTGTGCCACTCTGAGTCTCCACCCCTCTCACCTGTCTGGATAAATGTGATGTCTTTAAATCCTTGGCTGTTGAACTTCCATATAGCTCAGTTTTCTGACAATTCTGGGTGATACGTGTTTTGTAGTCTAGTTATAGTTTTTGCTGTAGTTGTGCAACAAAGCCATGTGTGTTTACCTATGCCTCCATCTTGACTGGAAGTTTGATTTTTTTTTTTTGATGGATACCCTGTTTTGTTGCTGTGAAATATACATTATATTTATCATTTATGCACATGTAGGTTACAATTCAGTGGCATTAATTATGTATATAATGTTGTTATAACCATTACCACTATTTTTTAAATGTATTTAAAATTTTTAAAAATTGATCGATGTTTTTTAGAGAGAGGGAAGAAAGGAGAGAGGACAGACAGACACTGTTTTGTTGTTCTGCTTAGGTATAAACCATTACCACTATTTATTCTGAAACTTTTTCATCATCCCCAACATAATCCGTGCTAGTTAAATAATAACTCTCTATTGCTTCCTCCCTCCAGCCCCTGGTAATCTCTTCTGTGAGTTTGCCTCTTCTCGGTTGCTTATTTAAGTGGAATCATACAACTTTATCTCTTTGTGTATGGCTTATTTCACGTAGCATAATACTTTTTAAGGCTTATCTATAGTGTAGTGAGTATCAGAACTTTATTCCTTTTTATGGTTGAATAGTCTTCCATATTGTGGATATACTATATTTGCCCATTCCTCTGGAATGGATATTTGGCTTATTTCCACTTTTTTGACATTGTGAATAATGCTGTTGTGAACATGGGTGTACAGATATCTATCCCTGCTTTCAGTTCTATCCCTGTACTTAGTAGAATTGTTGGATCATATGCTAATTCTGTTTATCTTTTTGAGGAACCCTGCTCATCTCGTGATTTCTTATAGTTGCTTTTGACAGTCTTTACCCTAGTTACTATTTTTGTGGAGGGACTGGTCTTAAAGTTCTTTATTTCCCTATTTCCTCTGATATAGCTTTAGACACTTTAGACTGTGGCAGCATTTGTTCAAAATACTTTGTAACTGTCTTCAGACCTTGCTTCTTTTATCAGATGAAGTCAGGGAAGGACTGAATCTGAAGATAACTGTTTAAGTTGTAAGTGACTTGAAATTAACATGAACGATTTTTTAATGTGATAGCAAAGTCTACTTCTTAGTGGTAGTGTTTGGCAAACACTAGCTGGTCACCACCAGAGCCAAGAATAGTTTTACATTTTAATTTCATTTCATTCATTTATTTATTTATTTATTTATTTATTTGAGAGAAGGGAAGGGAAGGAGAAAGAGACGGGGAGAAACATAAATGTGTGTTTGCTCACGTGGTGTGCACTGGGGATTTGGTCCACAACCCAGGCATGTATCCTGACTGGGAATCGAACCAGGAACCCTTTGGTTCACAGCCTGTGTGCTCAATCCACTGAGCTGGTAGCTACACCAGCTGGGGATATTTTTTTTTTAAGGAATGTGTTTTATTTATTTATTTTTTAAAAAAGATTTTATTTATTTATTTTTTAGAGAAAGGGGAAGGGAGGGAGAGAGGGAGAGAAACATCAGTGTGTGGTTGCCTGTTGCATGCCCCCTACTGGGGACATGGCCTGCAACCCAGGCATGTGCCCTGACTGGGAATCCAACTGGCAAACTTTCTGTTCGCAGGCCGGTGCTCAATCCACAGAGCTACACCAGCCAGGGCTATTTATTTTTTATTATGAAGATTTTATTAACTTATTTGTAGAGAGGGGGAGGGTGGGAGATAGAGAGGGAGAGAAACATCCATGTGTGGTTGCCCCTTGAACGTCCCCTATTGGGCAAGTGGCCTGCAGCCGAGGGCATGTGCCCTGACTGGGAATTGAAGTGGTGACCCTTTGGTTGCAGGCTGGCATTCAATTCACTGAACCATGCCAGCCAGGGCTAGTTTTTCATTTTTTAATGGGTGGGAGAAAATCAAAAGGAAAATATTTTGTAACATGTTAAAGTGATTATGAAATTCAAATTTCAGTAACCATATATAAAATTCTTTTTGAATATGGCTCTTTCACATGTTGTCTATAACTACTTTTGTGTTTTGATGGGCGAGTTGAGTAATTGGGAAAAAGACTGTCTTACAGGGTCTAAAATATTTACTGTCTGGCTCTGAATAGAAAACATATACCAGCCTCCTTTGTTTATTATCCCAAGAGTTACTAAGTGGTTTTATAAGGACAATACTGATTTATACAAGTTCTGTTTTGTATGTCAAAATATTACTATATTCATAATTACGTTATTTACTATTTTAAATTTTAATGAATGGAAACAGTAATTTTGTAGTTAAATTAACTACATATACAACTTTGCTGGTTAATGGAAAGGATATTTATAGGTAGTCTTATATATTTTCATTTTGGTCAGAGTTTTTTGGTTTTTAAAAAAAGTGGGAAACGTTTTTCTGTGTTCCCAATACTGTTACAGTGTTTTTCAAAATATGTTTTCATTACTTTTGTGTTTCCTGTACCTCACTAAACTTACAACTGCAAACTTGGGATTTTGTTGTCTTTATTTTGCATCCCTGAGGCCTGTCACAGTTTCTGATAAATAGGTAAGCAATAAATATTTGCAGGAGGAGTGTATGAGTGAATATTCTGAGAGAGAAATATCTAAGTTACTTCTTATCTTGGTCTTCCTGCAGAAAGGAAAGCTAGATTTGTATTTTCGAGATGTAAAAAGAAAATAAGTAGGGACTTGCCAGAGACTGAATCAGTTGGGGAAAATTATTATACACGCAAAGTATCATTGCCCACAATAGTTATCTGCCTTTTAATACATCAAAATATAGCTTGTACATATATTTTATTTCATTGATTTTGTTTTTGGACTATATTATCATAAATGTGGTCACCAAAAATTAGGGTTAATTTTCTGGAATTAATCTCTGTGGTGAGTAAAATAATTTGAATGCATATATAAGTTACAGAAAGTAATAGTGTTTTGGAAGTCTTATTTGGAGGTTGTTACTAGAGGGCAATTAATGTTAAAGCTTTGACTATAACATGTGATATATCATTTAAACTACATGGAAGAGGATCCTTTTTATATCATTTAAAATAATAACACGCAGGGTGAAGTTTTAAAAAAAATCTTCAGAATGGCAAGTTATTTTCTGTCTGTATGTTCAGTAAAGATTATTTGTGATGTGAACGTTCTGATGAAAAATGTTACCTGTCTTCATTTCATTTGACTTCAGACTCATTGTTTTGAAATTGAGTGGTTAAATACTAAATATTAGATTATTCTATTAGTATTTATGATTGTACATCCAGTATACTGTCTGCATTTACCTGAAATGTTTTGAATTGGCTTTTCCATTACTTTTCCTGATTAGTACATTAAAAATCTAGAAGGATTCATTTTTGCATGGTACACATCATGTTGGAAGAACTTTTAACAACCTAATTTTTGTATTCTGGAGTGGGGGAGCCTCTAGTGATAACCTCAGCATGCTTTAACTCCAGAACTTTGTCCAGAGCTCAGGTCCAGCTTTTTGGAGAGAGCAAGATGGCAGACACCTAGACGTTGGGCATGAGTCAGAATTGGGCTCAGCAGTTACTGGTGTCTCCTTGGAAGCTTTGTGTTTTGGGTTTATTAATAGTAAATGGAGGTTATATTCACCTACTAGAATTTTTTTACATTATATTTTAAAGGGCTTGGCACATGAAGATTCTCAGAAATGTTTTTTTTTCTTTTACCTTGAGATTTGACTTGTTTCTAGTTTTTAAAATGTTAACAATAGCAAAAAAATTAAGCATTAGCCCCCAAAATTGGGTTTTAAAATTATACATGTTTCTGATCAGCTCAACGTACTTACTGACTCAGTACACCTAAGACCGGTTGGCTCTTAATAGTTGTCAAGTTGGTATTTGATCCTGTTTTTTCACCAGAAACTTCAGATACAGAATTTCCATAAACCTAATGGATTGAGTTTTGAGAATCTTAAGAAATGTGGATAAACTCTGGATTATACTGTTGTTTTTTCTTAGGTTCTTCATTTTTGTATCACGAGCCTCTCAGCACATGCAAAAAGCTTTTTTTTCTCAGCTGCTCTTTGTACTTGTGTAATCCCTACCTCTTTGTGGGAATCAAACTTTATATTACTGAAGGAGACTAGTTCAGTTTCTGGAATTAAAAAAAAAGATTTTACTTACTGATTTATTTTTAGAGAGAAGGGAAGGAAGAGAGGAAAAGAGGGGAAAGAAACATTGATGTGTCAGAGAAATACAGATTGGTTGCCTCTCGCACACCCCCAACCAGGGACCCAACTTGCAACTCTGGCATGTACACTGGCTGGGAATCGAACCAGCAACCTTTGGGTTTGCAGGCGTGGAGCTTAATCCACTGAGCCACACCAGCCAGGGCTGGTTCCTGGAATATTTCTAGTAGAGTATTGGCAGCTGAAAGACAAAATGCCCCTTGGCTATGGTTTTAAATGTGTGACACTCCCACATGATTTGCATGTTTGTTCTCTCACATTTTCCCTTTGTGTTGCATGCTCAGTTTCCCCACCTACCGGTATTTAAAGTAGGCTTATGTTCTAAAGACTGAGATGGAAGATAAATACTTTCACATTTACAGTACTTCATTAAGTTATTTTTTTCTTTTATTTATTTTTTCATCATTCAACAAATATTGAGCATTGACACTGTGTTAGGCACTGGGATTACAGCAGTGAACAAAATACTTGGGTCTGCCCTTATGCATCTTTCAGTTAGGGGTGGCAGTGGGAGAAGACAAGCATTAAACAAGTAATCCCACAATAGATGCATAATTGCAGATAAATTAAGGACTAGGAAGAAAAGTCTGAGGACCTTTGAGCATGCATCCCAGGGAGACTTGGTCTAGTGTGGGGCTCTGGGAGGCTTTCCAAGGAAAGTTAAATGGAGACTAAGGTCCAAGGATTGAGTGTGAGTTAACTTGGACATAAAAGGGGCTGGAAGGGTGGGAGTGAGCATGGGAGAAAGGAATTAAAAGAGCATTTTAGGTAGAAAGACCAGCTTGAGTAAAGGCAAAAGGGAACTCAAGTATTTTTAGTAATTTTGCAAAGGTTGTGTGAGGTCATGGTTAAATCCTGGGTTGAATCTAATTCACTATTAGATTTTGTGTTCACACCAGTATGAGTGAGAAAAACTCTTCATGTGAACCGGTCCCCAGATATTTCTCTGTTCTATATAGTGCCTTTTAAAGAAATACTTATTTCAGTTAAGATTTTAGAACTATTTTTTGTTTTCTGCTTGACAATGACATGTTTATTAAAGTTATAACACATGCTTTATTTTTTATTTATCTTTAAAATTTTATTTTTAGAGAGGTGGAAGGGAGGGAGAAAGAAGGAAAGAAACATCCATGTGTGGCTGCCTTTTGTGCGGCCCCTGTTGGAGACCCAGCTTGCATCCCAGGCATGTGCCCCGACTGGAAATCGAACCTGCAGCCCTTTGGTTAACAGGCCAGCACTCAATCCACTGAGCCACACCAGCCAGGGCATAACACATGCTTTAAATTTAAAAAGATTTGTAGTGAAAAGTTTTAAAATCACCTAATTCTCCTCCTTGTAATCAGTTACATGTTCCTAGTGTGTTTTTCTTTCAAATATTTTAAGCAATGGCAACCAAATGCATATAATCTCTATTCCAGGCATTTTTTTATAAACAGTGGTAGCCTCACTATACCACCTTTTGTACCTTTGCTTTTTTTCACCTGTTATATCTGATAGATCATTTTATATCTAGATGTACACAAAGAACCACTTCATTTTTATGGCTGCAGAATGATTATCGTGTGATGTGCCATAAGTTTGTTCCTTACTGATGGATATTTAGTTTCCTGATTTTTTTTAATTAAAAAGGTTTTTTTATTTATTGATGAGAGAAATAGAAAGAAACACTGATTTGTTGTTCCACTTATCTATGCATTAATTGATTGATTCTTGTATCTGCCCTGACCAGGGATCACACCCATAATCTTGATACATCAGGACGATGCTGTAACCAACTTGAGCTACCTGGACAGGGCTTAGTGTCCTGATCTTTTGCTATTACTGGGTTTGCCAAAGAATTGGTTTAGTTATTTTCTGTACGATGGCTCTAGTAGTGTTTAGTTGTTTTTAACTTCATTTAAAACAATTTTGTTAGATCATATTATGACAGCTGTCATGTCAGTGTGCATTTAAAAAATTTATCAAAATTGGTGAATTTGCCCTGGCTGGTGTAGCTCAGTGGATTGAGCATGGGCCTGCCAGTCAAAGAGTTGCTGGTTTGATTCCCAGTCAGGGCACATGCCTGGGTTGTGAGCCAGGTCCCAAGTAGGGAGTGTGTGACAGGCAACCACATATTGATGTTTCTTTCCCTCTTTCTCCTTCCTTTCTCCTCTCTCTAAAAATAAATAAATAAAATCTTTTTAAAAAGTTGGTGAATTTTTGTGTAGCTATTTTAATATTGATGAGAGAAAATACGCAAGGTTTTCAGTGTATAATTCTTTATTATTTCAAGAAAGCTAAAAATGCAACTGGAGTGCAAAAAAAAGATCTGTGCAGTGTATGGAGAAGGTGTGGTGACTGATCGAATGTGTCAGGAGTGGTTTGCAAAGTTTCTTGGTACTATTAACATTATGGCCAAATACTTTTTGCTGTGGGGTTATCCTGTGCATTGGAAGATGTTTAGCAGCATTCCTGGCCTCTATCCACTAGGAGCCAATAGTGGGAGATTGCCAACATACTCAAAATATCCAAATCAATAAAGTTAATTGGTAAAAATGAAAAATGTCTCTTTTATCTTACAGAAAAAAAAAAACTAAACAGACTTTCTGGTCAACCCAGTGCAAATAATGCCTTAGCCATTGACTTTGTATGTGCCTCATTCTGTAATTGAACGTGTGCGTATCTACAGGATAAATTATTTGTTTTAACAAGTACTTATTGAGCACCTACATTTTCTTAAGTTTTGTTGATGATAGTGATTGATTGAGCAGTCTTTTTTGAGTACTTGTAAGTGTTGAGTTTAAAAATAAGACCAAAAAGGAATAAATAAGTAGACATTGTCCTTGTACCTGAGACTGTTAGGATCTAGAATTAGTATCAGTGTAACGTGTTGAGTGCAATAGTAAGAGGTATACATAGGGGAATGCAGAGCCTTAAGTAGGGGTAAAGTGGGCCCAAGGAGCAGCTTCTTAGAGCCAGATCTTGAAGTATGAGTAAATATTAGCAAAAAGGGGAAAAGAAGCAGACCTTTGATAAGTGGAAAAGCAGATCTAGGGCTTGGACATGTAACTGCATGAGATCTTGGTGAAAATACAAAGTATAAATCTTGTGATGCAGGTAGTGGTGGGCCCTGAATTTGGGTGGGTAAATAGGGGTCAGGCCAGTAAGGGTTATATTTGTCAGTCTAAGAACTAGAACTTGGTTTGTGTATTTTACATTTTAGCTTTATGTAAAATCTCATGTAGAACACTGTATAAAACAGAAAAGGATGGAGATGCTTTGATTTGTAGTAGAGAGCAGGCAGGTTTTCTTCTGTGTCTTGGGCAGCTCCTGAGGGACTCTTCAGAACACTATCAATTGAACCTTCCCCTGAAATGAAGTTTTAACAGAAGGATTTTGAGAATCCCAGAGGGAGAGATCACCTATACCAATAAATGTAAAATACAGCAGATCTTCTACTCAACCTTGTTTCATTATAAGGATGATGAGGGAACTTAACTTCTGCTTATGCCAATTGGCCTCTGGTAAAATTGGTTTCCTCATACTAAAGTTGCTACATATTATTTCACTGTTTGGAAATTTTTAAAATTAATTTTAGAGATAGGAAGGGAGAGAGAAACATTGGTTTCTTGTTCCATTTACTTATTCATTCATTGGTTGATTCTTGTTTTAAAACAATTTTAAAAAAAGATTTTATTTTTAGATTGGAAGGGAGGGAGAAAGAGAGTGAACGAAACATCAGTGTGTGGGAGATACATCTACTGCACACTCCCAACCAGGGACCTGGCCCGTAACCCAGATATGTGCCCTGACTGGGAATCAAATTAGCAACCCTTTGGTTTGCAGGCCAACCCTCAATTCACTGAGCCATACCAGCCAGGGTCATTGACTGATTCTTGTATGTACCCTGGCTGGGGATTGAACCTGCAACCTTGGGGTATTAGGATGATAACTCTAACCAACTCTGAGCTATTAGGCCAGGACCATTTTTTCACTTAAAGTTGCAGAACCTATTGACTTACCCTATGTTGTTAGAGGTGGAAATAACTTGGTGTGAGGTATGGAGGAGAGCAAGGGGGAGGAAGCTAATTACATGTGTTTGAGCTGTCTTGGAATTGTCACTTCTGTTCTTTACAATAGTCTATTAAGAGATGATTAACATTGCCCTGGCCTGTGTGTTTCAGTAGGTTGGAGCTCCCTCTTGTAAACTGAAAGGTCACTGGTTTGATTCCTGGTCAGGGCACATACCTAGGTTGGGGGTAAACCTGGTCAGGGTGCGTGTTTCTCTCCCTCTGTGTAAAATCAATAAACATGTCCTTGGGTAAGAATTAAGAAAAACAACAGATAGGGAGATGATTAACATTAATTTAAAAAAGAATCCTTTTAGAGATACATACTAAAATAATATGGATGAAATGATATATGTGTGGATTTGTTTCAAAGTAATTCAGGTGAGGGGGTTATAAATGAACACAGTAGACACTGAATGTATATATGTTGAAACTGAGTAATGGTTGCCAAGGAAGTCATTGTGCAATCTTTGCTTTTGTATGTATTTGACATTTTTTTATTATTATTATTTTTTTCCTGTTTTTTTTTTTTTTTCCCATTGATTAATTTAGAGAAACGGGAAGGGAGGGTGAGGGAGAGAGAAAGAGAAAACATAGATGCAAGAGAGAAACATCAATTGTTTGCTTCCATATGGGCCCCAACGGGAGATCAAACCCGAAGTCTAGGCATGTGCCCTGGCCAGGGATCAAACCCGAGACCCTTTGGTTTACAGAGTGACACTCCAACCAACTGAGCTACACCAGCCAGAGCTATATTTGACATTTTGAAAAAAGGTTTTATTAACTTTTTTAGAGAGGGGGAAGGGAGGGAGAAAGAGAGGGAGAGAAACATGGGTAGGTTGCTCTTGTAGGTCCCCAGCTAGCAACCTGGCCCCGAAACCCAGGCACGTGCCCTGATCGGGAATTGAACCAATGATTTTTCACTTTGTGGAATGATGCCCAACTCACTGAGCCACACCAGTCAGGGCTATATTAGACATTCCCCCCGCCCCTCTGTCACACACACACACACACACACACACACACACACACACACACTCAAAGTTCTGTGGAAATTTTTTTAGACTAGGTGGAGAAGGTACTTTTATTTTACTGAGTGATAATTGTGAATTAGAAAATTCATGATTGTGAATTAGAAGATAAATCTAATATTTACACTGAGATGTGCTTTTAAATGTGTTTTAAAACTAACTTCAAATTATATGTGAAAATGCCCTATCATTTTTCTAGTGTTTGGAAGAAATATTTTTTATTTTTATTTTTATTTTTAATTATTTATTTATTATTTAAAAGGTTTTATTTATTTATTTATTTTTAGATGCAGGGGAAGGGAAGGAGAAAGAGAGGGAGAGAAACATCAATGTGTGGTTGCTTCTTGTGGGCCCCTACTGGGGACCTGGCCCTCAACCCAGGCATGTGCCCTGACTGGGAATCGAACTGGCAATTCTGGTTTGCAGGCCTGCGCTCAATCCACTGGGCTATACCATCCAGGGCTGAAAGGAAGGTTTTTTAAAAAAAGTTACTTAAATATCCAGGTATAGTGTTATACTTAATTATGCTTTTTACAGTAAGCTATTTTTGTAATTATGAGGAAGGCTATATAAGTAATTGTGATTTTTTTTAAAAAATTTTTTTGAGAGAGAGAAGGGAGGGAAAGAGAGAGAGAGAGAGAGAGAGAGAGAGAGAGAGAGAGAGAGAGAGAGAGAGAGAAAGAGAAACGTCAATGTGTGGTTGCTGGGGGCCGTGGCCTGCAACCCAGGTATGTGGCCTGACTGGGAATCGAACCTACGACCCTTTGGTTCGCACCCCGTACTCAATCCACTGAGCTGTGCCAGCCAGGGCATAATTGTGATTTTTTAAAAAATATCTTCCAGTGATTGAAAAGTTAATTTCTGTTGTCAGTTATAAACTATTAGTAATCAAGGATAAACATAATTTACTTACCTGAGTTGCTTTGAAATTGGTTGTTCTCATTCTGGCTTAATGTGACTGGCATTTTTTATTAAAGTGCTACAACCCATTTAAATTTGACTACATATAGGACTCACAGCAGTACTTAATCAGGAACTAATATCAAGTTAGTATTATATCCATTTTTTTAAAGTTTTTATTTATTTTTAGAGGGGAGAAAGAGAGAGCGAGAAACATCAATGTGTGGTTGCCTCCCACACACCCCTTACTGGGGACCTGGCCTACAACCCAGGCATGTGCCCTGACTGGGAATGGAACCATTGACCCTTTGCTTGTCAGGCCAGCAATCAACCTACTGAGCCACACCTTCAGGGCAGTGTTATATTGAAGAGTTTAAGCCCTGGTTGGCGTAGTTCAGTGGATTGAGTGTGGGCCTGTGAACCAAAGAAGGTTCGCTGGTTCAGTTCCCAGCCAGGGCACATGCCTGGGTTGCAGGCGAGGTCCCCAATTGGGGGTGTGCAAGGGGCAACCACACACTGATGTTTCTCTCCCTCTCTTTCGCCTTCCCTTCCCCTCTCTCTAAAAAATAAATGAATTCTTAAAAAAAAAAAAAGAGCTCAAAAGGAATGAACTGCACAAGATTTTACATGTCTGGGTCTAGGGATGAACACTGTTAAAGAGCTTTCACAACTTCTGGACTATCATCCTGTTTATTTGAAGGTTGAGCACTTCTCTAGTTATTGAGGCTGGTATATAACTATATAGTTGGAGAACAGATTCAAACCTTGAGCTAGACTCAGATTTTTGATGGGAGAAGTTATGTCAGTCTTTTCTATAGCCCCAGGGCCTAGCCTAGCTTGGTGGCCAGTAAGTATTTGTTGACCTAATGAAAGTGATGTTTTGAAGGTTTATTATAGTTTAGCTTCATAAAAGGTCTTCCTAAAAAAAAAAAGTACAAATATACTCACATTCTTGTCTTTGTGAGTCATCTCCTTCTCTTGCATTCCCTCTGCTGAGGCAGTAACTGATTTGGAATAGCCATGGAGGGACTTAGGAAACCTGGTAGAGATGAGTCACAGAGACCCTGGGGTGGCATAATTGTCTAGATCAGCGATTTTCAACCAGGGTGCCATAACATCTTTTTAAAACCTGCAACATCTATTTATTTTAGCTATGGGAACTGACCTCTTTTCCCCTAGATTGTCAAATTTTAAAAAGTGACAAAAGTCGTGGCTGGGTGGTTCAGTTGGTTGGAGCATCATTCTGTACATGGAAAGCTCATGGGTTCCATTCCCAGACAGGGCACATACCTAGGACATATCTAGGTTGCAACTTTGATCTCTGGTTGAGGTGCATCTAGGAGACCACCTGTCGATGTCTGTCTGTCTGTCTGTCTCTCTTCCTCCTTTTTTCCCTATCCTTTCCTCTCTCCCTCTCCTTTCTTTCTCTAAAATCAATAAAAGTGTCCTAGGGTGAGGATTAAAAAAAACATGGCAACAGCCAACACAATAATAGCTGTCCTCTGTGAATGAATTAATACTAGCCTATTTTTTGTCAGATTGGCAAGAAATATATATTTTGTGGTGTGTTGCAGAACTTTAGTAATTAGTTTGTGTATGCCATGAATTGGAAAAGGTTGAAAATCACTGGTCTAGATGACCAAACTGTGTCTTTCACTTAAGGTTATCAGTTATTTGAATCATGAGCTGTGGGTGAATTTCAAAAGTAATATATGCCAGTCATTTATTGAGTGCTTATGTTGTACTAGAATTGTGCCATATCCTCTGTAGACATTTCTTTCTTTTTTTTTCTTTAAGATATTATTTATTTTTTAGAGATGGGAAAGGAGGAAGAAAGAGAGACACATGATGTGTAAGAGAAACGTTGATCAACCTTATACACACACATGCACGCGCGCACACACCGGATACCTAGCCCATAACCCAGGCATGTGCCCTGACTGGGAATCAAACCAGCGACCCTTTGGTTCGCAGGCTGGTGCTCAATCCACTGAGCCACACCAGCCAGGGCTTTGTCTTTCTGTATTGTGACTTAGTAGAAAGAACATAGGTGATTCAACAGAGCACAGAGAAGGCTCTGGCCTTTGGCCAATTCACTTCCCATTTCTGAGCCTGAGGTTCTATACCTGTATAATAATGAGATAATAATTATTGCCTGCTTCATTGTCACTCAGAGGTTTAAAAGAGAAATAACATATATGAATATCTTTAGTAGTTTCTAGTATTGCATATTTTTAATACATTTTATTTATTATGCTATTACAGTTGTCCTATTTCCCCCCTTCACTTCCCTCCACCCTGAACACCTTCTCCCACCCACATCCCCCCCTTTAGTTCATGTCCATGTGTCATACTTATAAGTTCTTTAGCTTCTACATTTCTCATACTATTCTTACCCTTCCCCTGTCTATTTTCTACCTACAGTCTATGCTACTTATTCTCTGTACCTTTTCCCCCTCTCTCCTCCTCCCACTCCCCTATTGCTAACCCTCCATGTGATCTCCATTTCTGTGGTTCTGTTTCTGTTCTAGTTGTTTGCTTAGTTTCTTTTGGTTTTGCTTTAGGTGTGGTTGTTCATAATTGTGAGTTTGCTGTCCTTGTATTATACATGGTTTTTTTTATCTTCTTAGATAAATCCCTTTAACATTTCATAAAATAAGGGCTTGGTGATGATGAACTCCTTTAACTTGACCTTATCTGAGAAGCACTTTATCTGCCCTTCTATTCTAATGAAAGCTTTGCTGGATAGAGCAATCTGGGATGTAGGTCCTTGTCTTTCATGACTTGGAATACTTCTTTCCAGCCCCTTCTTGCCTGTAAGGTCTCTTTGGAGAAATCAGCTGACAGTCTGATGGGAACTCTTTTGTAGGTTACTGTCCCCTTATCTCTTGGTGCTTCTAGAATTCTCTCCATTTTTACCTTGGCTAATGTAATTACGATGTACCTTGGTGTGTTTCTTCTTGGGTCCAACTTCTTTGGGGCTCTCTGAGCTTCTTGGACTTCCTGGAAGTCTATTTCCTTTGCCAGAATGGGGAAGTTCTCCTTTATTATTTGTTCAAATACGTTTTCAATCTGTTGCTCTTCCTCTTCTCCTTCTGGTACCTCTATAATTTGGATGTTGGAACGTTTCAAGATGTCCTGGAGGTTCCTAAGCTTGTCCTCATTTTTTTGAATTCTTATTTCTCCCTTCTTTCCTGTTGGGTTGTTTTTTTCTTCCTTCTGGTCCACTCTATTGTTTTGAGTCCCAGTTTCCTTCCCATTACTGTTGGTTCCCTGTGCATTTTCCTTCATTTCTTTTATGGTAACCTGCATTTGTTCATCTATATTGTGACCAAAATCAACCAATTCTGTGAGCTTCCTGATCACCAGTGTTTTGAACTGTGCCTCTGATAGATTGGCTATCTCTTGGTCGCTTACAAGTATGAGTTCTGGGGGCATTGATTTGTCCTTCTGTTTGAGCCATCCCTCTCTCTCTCTCTCTCTTTTTTGGGGGGTCTGGTCGCTCCTGTAATGGTGAGGGGCGGAGCCTTAGGTGTTCACCTGGGCTGGGCACCCCAGTCGCTGTATTGTGACGTTGTATGTGGGGTCAGAGTTGGGAGGGAACAGTGGCGGTAGCTCTGTTCTCCTGGGACCTCAGTCCCTTCTCTGGAATCCTGGGTTGTGTGCTCTGCCCTGCTCCACAATTACCGCCTCATTGGGTCTGCCAGCTGCCGCTTGTGTACTCAGGGTCCACCTGCTGCGATCTTGTATGCCCCAGATGCCTTAAGCGCCCCCGAATGCCTTATGCGCCCAACTCTCTGCTCTCTGGTCTGCAACCCACGCCTGGCTGCTCATCTCCGCCCCTCCTACCGGTCTGGGTGAACGGGTCTATTTCAACTTCTTGGCTGTCTGACTTCCATTCAGATAAGTTTTCTGTCAGTTCTGGATGTTATTCTGCCTCTAAATTGTTGTTCTTCCAATCTTGGTTGTGTGTGGAGGTACGGTGCATCCATCTATGCCTTCATCTTGGCCAGAAGTCCGTATTGCATATCTTTAATACAGCCGGTTCTCTATTAACATGATTTAACGTTTTGTTAAAATGTTGATGAGATGCCTAGGGACCTAACTCTTGTTTATATCAATTAGCCTATGGTAAAATTGGTTTAACATGTTCATTTTGTTTAAAGTGACAGAACCTATTGACAACATTAAATGAAGATTTACTCTAAGTGCTTCCTTTTTCTCATGTGAACTAGACAACATTGGCATTGTATAGTCAGTTACCTATGTCACGTTCGTTACTCTTGAGATTATCCTGTTTTACTCCTTCTCTCTCCTGTAAAACAAACTCACTTAGGTCTGTAAGTATAGTCAAATACCAACTAGCTTTATGATACAGTTACTTCCAACCATGACTGTTTATCAGAATTACCCATGGAGTTTTAAAAAAATTACTAGGTGCCAAGAGCCTCACCCCAGATGTACGGAGTCAGAAGAATCACCAGGCCAAATGGGGTGGGGCTTTGTTATTTTATAAAACTTTGTTATAAAGTTTTATAACAAAGTTTTTAATTCTGGTTTTATAGATGTTTTCAATTCTTTTATTTATCCTTTGTTACAAAACTTCTCAGGTGATTCTGATGTGCAGCCAGGACTGAGAACCACTGATCTTCCTCTAGCACTGAGAAGCAAACCCCTGAGAGACACAGACTAAAGCAGAAGTAAAAGGAAAAAATAAGCCCAACAGATCCATGATGATGTTATGATAAATGAGAATTGTTAGGTGTGTAGTAGGTTCTCAAACATTGAAAGACAAAATTATAGGCAGAAGACTACACAGAATAAAACTGATTTATGTCAAAATGGTTTGTCACTAGATTTCTATTGTAGGGAAATGCCTGTGGCCAGTGTTATGAAATTCCCTTGATTAAGAAACCATGGAAGGCCCTGAACTAATGTTAGAATCACTCAGTTTCTATAACATAGGAACAACTGCTACAACAATTTTTTACTGTTTTTGTTGTGACTTTAGGCCATAGAGTATAGGTTTTCTTCCTCTTTTAAACCTCCTTGTAGAGGGTTATTCCCTTTTCAGCCTTGTCTTCTGCACTTTCATTAAACCTCTTATTGTGGATCTGGGGATTTTTAAGGCTTAAGCCAAAGGCCTGGGCTAACAGGACACCTTGGTCTGCAGATTTCTGTTCTACTTCTTTGAGCAGACTGCTCTCTCTGAGCAGCTTCATACTCCAGGCAGGGCCCATAGCCCTGGCCTTATCACAAGGTCGTAAATATATCCGTTTCCATGAACAACTTATCTCGCTTTTGAGCTTTCATTGGACCAGTTCCCTGCTTTTCCTCTGTCCTTCCTTTTCCAGCACTTTAGTGATTCCCTTTGATCTATTGTCCAGGCTCTTTTCTTCATCTGTTGTTCCTGGGGTCTGTCCAGTAAGCAAGGGTCTTTTCTTTCTCAATAACAATGAACTTTTAAGCTATTATGTTAGTCTTTAGCCTTAGATTGCTTCAGGCAAAAATTCTGATGCTGCCAGAGGTCACCTCACCAGTGTGTTTTGCTGGGTATAGTGCATACTTTTTGCCCACATTTTTGAGGGAAAAATAAGCATGTACATTATACATGGGTAGTGCTAATTCCATATCTCTACAAATGTTTTTAATTATTTTATTTATGCTTATGCATTAAAAGTATAGCTCTACCTGGTTGGTATAGCTCAGTAGGTTGAGTGACCAAAGGGTCACTGGTTTGATTCCCAGTCAGGGCACATGCCTTGGCTACAGGCCAGGCTCCCAGTAGGGGGCATGTGAAAGGCAAGCACACATTGATGTTTTGCTGTCTTTTTCTTTCCCTTCCCCTCTCTCTAAAAATAAATAAAATCTTTAAAAAAGTATAACTCTAGAAAGCAATGAAGATATCCGTATGCAAAATAATACCCTGGAATATGATCATCTATTTTACATATAAATAAACAAATGGACTAAAAAATTAAAATGGATTTTTTTCTGAAAGTTTGAGCCCAAAATGTGGGTGCACATTATATATAGGAGTGCAATATACACGGCAAAATACAGTACATACCATGGGAATAATAATCGTGTATAATATGCAAACAAACATGGGTGTGTGCTATACACAGGAGCCCATTGAACAAGGCAAAATAGGGTACTCCTTTCTAGATTTGTTTATCTGGGTCCCAAGTCTCATTTTTTTTCTCAGCAAAATTTAACAGGCTGAGCTGCGACCCCCTCTACCAGGTAGAAAGCATCAGTGGGAGGAGACTCGAGATATTCCAATTCAGTCCTGTGGTCTGGTTGGTCCACTGCAATAGGGGTTAGAAGGTGCTAATCTCTAATCCCTGCTTTTTGTTAAAGGGCCCTAGACCTCTAGGTCAGGCTGAATTTACTCTGCTTTCAGTGTGTATAATTTCTTATTTAATTATAAGCAAATGAAATGTATGTCAGGGATTAAGACTTTAAAGACTTAGTGATTTTCAAATGCACAGAATAGTGTGGATATTTTTCTTACCCTGCTTATCCTCTAGTCTTAGATAGTCAAATTTGGTCCCTTTGCCTTTCACATTCTCAGAAAGACATTCATTTTTAGTCACAATATAATGTAAACCTTGCTATTAGTTTAGGAAATGATGTGGAAGCATTTTGGTTTTGATACTGTTGTTTTGACTTTGTGTGTCTACATATTTTTAACACATGTTGTAATTTTCTTAATGATCCAAGCCCTGACTGGTGGCTTAGTTGGTTGGCCGTTGTTACACAAATCAGAAGGTCACTGATTGGATTCTGGTCAGGGCACATGCTTGGTTGTGAGTTTGGTCCTTGGTCAGGGCACTTACAAGAAGCAACCAAGTGATGTTTCTCATATCGATGTTTTTTTCCCCTCTCTTTCTTTTTTTCCTTCCCCTCTTTCTAGGAATAAATAAATAAAATCTTTTTTAAAAAGGATCCAAGATAAGTCTTTAGTAACAGGAGCAATAGCTACATCTCTAAAAGTGTGCATGCAAGACAGCAAATCAGCACTGCCAAAATGGCAAGATCCTGTGGAAGTAGGTTGAGTGGGGAAGGGTTTGTTCAACCTGGATCTTTAAGGAGGCATGGGACAGTTTAGACATGGCAGCATGAAGTAGGGGATACTGAAGTGGGAGGAATTCAAGGAATGCAGTATGAGGAAATAGTAGTGTAGGTTACACTCCAGTATTTTTTAAGTATAGGTAAGAGATCATGTAAGAAATAAGTTGGGGTGGGCAGATTGGGGCCAGTTTATGGAGGACCCTGAATACTGTTTGGGTAAGTGATGTGCTTGATTTGGTTGACATAAAGGTTTTTTTTTAAATAACCATTTTTTAAAATATCTTATTTATTTTGAGAGAGAGAGGAAGGGAGGGAGAAAGAGAGGAAGAGAAACATCAGTGTATGAGTGCCTCTCACATGGCCCCCACTGGGGATCGAACCAGCCACCCTTTGGTTCATAGTCCGGGGCTCCATCCACTTAGCCAAACCAGCCAGGGCTGTCATATTCTTAAAGTAACTGAAATAATGTATCTATACAAAGAAATACAGTGAATAATATTACGGCAACTGTTTTTTGAGTTGTTACTATGTGCCAGGCACTTTTTAACAATTTTATGAAGTATGACTCCAGAGACCCCATGTTTTGAATCACTATAGTATGCTCTCAAAATGGTTTCATAGTACTAATTATGATAAAAAAATAAGTCGAACCCTTGAATATTGCTACTCAGAGGAGAATCAGCTCTGAGTAGAGGAGGAAGAACAGGCTTCTAATTTGAAGGCTTTGAAATAATAGAAGCTAACACCTACCGTGCTACACACTAACAGTTACTGGTGTTTTTTATATTAAAGTGTTTGTACATTAGCTTCCAGTAGCCCTAAGAAGTGGGTACTGTACCATTTTACAGGCGGTCAGATGAGGCACAGAGACAAGCAGTTACAGATTCTTTTTTTTTTTTTTTTTTTAAATATCAATGACCATTTCTTTCTCTCTTTTTTTTTTAAGATTTTATTCATTTATTTTTTAGAGAGGGAAGGGAGGGAGATAGAGAGAGAGAGAGAAACATCAATGTGCAGTTGCTGGGGGTTATAGCCTGCAACCCAGGAATGTACCCTGGCTGGGAATTGAACCTGCGATACTTTGGTTTGCAGCCGGCGCTCAGTCCACTGAGCCACACCAGCCAGGGCCAGATTCTTTAAAAAATAATTCAGAGTGTGATAATGCTGATTTCTTTGGTGCATTTTTCTCACTATTGCTAGGAAATTCTGTCCTAGAATGTGTATAAAAAGGTATGTTTTTATAAAATTGGAGATTTTATACATGCCTTTTGTAACCTTTCTTCCTCTACTTAATGTATATGTGTGTATGAAATTTCTATATTCTATTCCAATGTATAGATGTTTTGTAATTTATTTAGCCAAGTCTCTGTTGTGACGTCTAGATTATTTCCATTTCTTGGCCATTTAAAAGATTTTGTCTATTTATTTTTAGATAAAGGGGGGGAAGGGAGGGAGAAGGAGAGAGAGAGAAACATTGATGAGGAAGAGAAACACTGATAGAAGAGAGAAACATTGAACATGTCTTTCGTACATGTCCCAGCTGGGCACCGAACCCTCAGCCCAGGCGTGTGCCCAGACCTGGAATTGGCCTTGCGTGGGATGATGCCCAACCCACTTAGCCACATGGGTCTGGACCATTTCTTGGCCATTTAGTATGTGATTAAACTAAAGCACATTTTAAGCATCACTTTTTAAAAACTATGCATCATTCCCCCAAACTGCTTTTGAGATTTTAGTTAGTGCCCTCATTGGCTCAAGAAAAGGCCGTTTACAAATCAGAAAATGTGTTGGTAGCTTTAGAACAGCTTCAGTGGCTTTGCTTGTGTGAATATTCTTTTTAAAGTTAGTTGGTTTTGATTGGGGAATATTTGGATTTCCAAAAAGTTATGTAATTAAGTGTTCAGTAGAGTGCCTCTGAAAAAAATTTGTTTTTGTTTAGTCCTCATCTGAGGATATGTTTTTACTGAATTTAGAGAGAAAGGGAGGGAAGGAGGGTGGGAGAGAGAAACACCAAGCAGTTGCCTCCTATAAGCACCCCAGCAGGGGCTCAAACCCACAACCTAGGCATGTGGCCTGACTGGGAATTGAGCCCACAGCCTTTTGGTGTGTGGGACGACACTCCAGCCTATTGAGCTACCCAGCCAGGGCCTGATTCTTAGTGTGTCCAAATGTAACTGGCTTGATCACTGTACTTAATATTCAGTTATTTTACTTTGCAAGTAAGTGCTCCATGTGTGATGTGGTTGAGATGAATTTTAACCTCCCTTCAGTCTGATTTGAATGTAATATAGTTGTGAGACTAAGCTAAAGTTTTCTTGTTTCTTTTCATTTCACATATTTTTTTAGTATCCTGGGTGAAGTGTTAAGGATAAGGAAGTTATCCTGTTTTCATAGAGTTTACACTTGAGCAAAGAATCTAAGGGCGATAAAATAATTTTACTCTTTCCTTTGTTTGCTGCCTCTTATATTTTTGCAAATTGATTCCATAAACCATTTCTGGTGAGAAAAGTCAGCTTCCATCTTTAATTCGAAGAATCATCTCCAACTTTATACAGAAAAGAAAAATGTTGTCATCTGTTGTACATTTTTAACCAGACCACCACCAACTGGAAGGAGCATTGGCTCCCCCCCCCCCCGGCGGGGGGGGGTCTAATTTTGAATTGGGCTGGGGACCTTCAAAGATTTTGAATACTCACACATGGTTCATGAATGCTTAGATTAAAAATATCTGAGGCTGTTTCTAACAGAATGTTAGAAGTCGGTCTCTGTTTTCACTTGCTCTTAGAAAGGTTGAAGTTAGAGCTAAGAGAGACTTTAGTGAGGAAGGTTGATTTATGACCCTTTCCAGAATCTAAGGTTACTCCATAGCTTTGCAGAAAACCAAATGTGTTAGTGTATCCAGTGTCTGAGACCATCTGCAGTCTAACCCCCATGATGAAGAAATGTTTGGGAAAAGATATTTTACTGGGGTAATTGTTTGGAATAACCCTGTACCCCCTTTCCAAAATCCAGATATGTGGGAGATTAATTGGTAATCTTAAGATTGCTTAGAGAACTATTATTTCAAAATTTAGTAGTCTGATTAAACTCTGATGTGCTATCCCTGTCTCAAATTTAGTAGTATTGCCCATTTTCAAACCAGGGAATTTTGGGGATAGCGACTGATTGTTGGCCATCCTTGAAGTAAAACCTTTAATGTTTATGTGTTTAATTGTCATTTATCTTTTTTTTTTAAGATTTTATTTATTTATTTATTTATTTTTTAAACTTATAATTATGCTTTTTTTTAAAGATTTTATTTATTTATTTTTTTAGGGAGGGAAGGAAGTGGGGGAGAGAGAGAGAGAGAGAGAGAAACATCAATGTGCGGTTGCTGGGGGTTATGGCCTGCAACCCAGTAATGTACCCTAGCTGGGAATCGAACCTGGGACACTTTGGTTCCCAGCCCGTGCTCAATCTACTGAGCTACGCCAGCCAGGGCTATTTATTTTTTAGAAGGGGAAGGGAGGGAGAAAGAAAGAGAGAGAGAAACATCAATGTGCAGTTGCTGGGGGTCATGGCCTGCAACCCAGGCATGTACCCTGATTGGGAATTGAACCTGCAACACTTTGGTTCACAGCCCGCACTCAATCCACAGAGCTATGCCAGCCTGGGCTCTCATTTATCTTTTTAAGACGAGATTATGTAGATTAAGATTTTACAAGGTTTTTTTTTTTAATTGAATAAATTTGACGCGAAGATTAAGGTGTTCATCATGTTAACTTTGATACATTTATATATTGTAATAAGATTACTAATGTAGTAATTTATCACATTACATAATTATAGCACAATATTATTTCCTGTATTTATTATACCATGCATCAGACCTCTATGAGATATTTACTACTTGCTACAAGTTTGTACCATTAAACACCATCACTCTTATCCCCACTCTGCCTCATTACCAAGTAATCACCACTTTACTCTGTTTTTTTTTACAGACTTAAATCTTTTGGATATCACATATGATACCATAGAGTACTTTCTTTGTGTCACTTATCTTGAAAGTGAATATAATGTGCTGAAAGGACTCAGGTTTTTTAAAGTTTTATTTTATTGGTTATGCTATTACAGTTGACCTGATTTTCCTCCCTTGGCTACCCCCCAACCCCCACTGAGCACCCTAACTCCCTTGAGGCAATCCTCCACCAGTGTTCATGTCCATGGGTCATACATATAAGTTCTTTGGCTACTCCATCTCCTATACTGTACTTTACATCCCCATGGCTATCCTGTAACTACCTATTTGTACTTCCTAATCCTCTCACCTCTTCACCCATTCCCCCACACATGCCTCCCATCTGGCAACCATCGAGACACTCTCCACATCCATGATTCTCTCTCTGTTCTTGTTTGCTTAGTTTGTTTCTTATACAGTTGTCCATAGATATGTAGGTACTGCCATTTTATTGTTAATAATTTTGATTTTTTTTTTAAATAAGGCCTTTTAACATTTCATTTAATAATGGTTTGGTAATGATGAACTCCTTTATTTTTTTCCTATCTGGGGAGCATATTATCTGTCCTTCAATGCTAAATGATATCTTTACTTGGTAGAGCATTCTTAGCTGTAGTAGGTTCCTGCTTTTCATGACTTTGAATATTTCTTGCTAATCCCTTTAAGACTGCAAAGCTTCTTTAGAGAAATCAGCTGACAGTCTTATGGGAACTCCTCTGTAGGTAACTAACGTCTTTTCTCTTGCTGCTTTTGAGATTCTCTCTTTCTTTTTAATCTTTGGCATTCTGATTATGAAGTTCCTTGGAGTGGGCCTCTTTGCATCCACTTTGTTTGAGACTCTCTGCTTCCTGGACTTGCATGTTTATATTCGTCACCAAATTAGGGAAGTTTTCTTTCACTATTATTTCAAATAGATTTCTAATTTCTTGCTCTTTCTCTTTTCCTTCTGGTACCCCTATGATGCGAATGTTGGACCTCTTGAAGTTGTCCCAGAGGCTGCTTAATACTATCCTCTTTTTATTCTTTTTTTCTCCTTGTTGTTTAATTGATTGTTTTTTCTTATGTTCCAAATAATTTATTTGATTCTTGGCTATATTCACTCTACTGTTGTTTTCCTGTAAATTGTTCTCTATTTCAGTTAGTGTATCCTTTGTTTCTGACTGGATCTTTTTATGCTGTTGATGTTCTCACTAAGTTCCTTGAGCATCCTTATATCCAGTGTTTTGAACTCTGCATCTGGTAGATTGATTGCTTATGTCCATTTCATTTAGTTCACAGGTGGCAAACAGAAGTCCCTGGGGCCGTATCCAGCCCTCCATCTTGTTTTATCCGGCCCTGCACCTTGTTTCTACCTGGAGGCAGAGCCCAGCTCTCACTTAACTGTTAGGGAGTAGTTACATTTATACAGTCCTAAAATTACATTCGGCCCTTTGAAGGCAACTGCAAGGCTGATGTGGCCCCCAGTGAAAATGAGTTTGACACCCCTGATTTAGTTCTTGAGTTTTGATCTGTTCTTTCATTTGGGCCATGTTTCTTTGTCTCTTCATTTTGGTAGCCTCCTGGTGTTTGTTTCTATGTACAGGTAGTGTTGTCTTGACTCTCTGTCTTGGTAGTGTAGCCTAATGTAATGTGTCCTGTAGGGTCCATTGGCACAGCATTCCCATCACCTAAGCTGGGTACTTGAGGTGCGCCTTTCATGTGGGCTGAGTACATTCTTCTCTTGTAGTTGTACCTTGGTTGCCATTGGCAGGTCAGTGGGAGCGATTTACCCCTGCCAGTCAGCTGCAAGGACTGGTTGTAACCACCTCCACCTTCCGTGGAGGATGAACTGTGAAGGGGCAGCATGGTGGTGCTCTGATGTGGTCTATAGCTGTCCACTGGGTGTACTGGCCTTGGGGTCACCCCCACCTGTCTTTTGCCCAGGGCCACCTTGCCTGAGCTATAAAAGCAACATGAGATGGCTGCCACTTGTGCTGGGCTTGGAGATGCTCAGGTGAAGCCAAGCTGTGAAAGTAGTCTGACTGTTGCCCGTTGCCCGTTGCCCGTTGCCCGTTGCTGGGTTGCTGGGCCTGAGGCTCTCTGAGGCCAGCTGTTGCTTGTTTGAGAGAATTCAGGAAGTTGTGAAGCATGAGTCAAAGGAGCCATTCATATGGAAAAGCAGCTTGGGTGGGCTGCAAATTTGGGTGGGGCAGAGTCTCTGGGGATTTCCTAGGTGCTAGTGTTAGCCAGTTGATGGAGTCTAGATATGGCACCAGCGTGCTGGATCGGTGCGTAGAGGGTTTAGAAATGGGACAATGAAGTGTCTGGCATCAAGGTGAGCAGAACTTGCCTGCATACCAGTGGTGTCTTTCAAGCTGCTATCCCACTGCTAGAGCTCAGAGGGAGTGAGTCTGAGTAGCTGAGTCCGTGTGTGGGTTCTTTAAGACAAACTGCCTAGGGCCGCTGACTCAGACCCTGCTGGTTGTTGCAGCTAGAAGTTGTGTGAACTTATCTTCCTGGCACTGGAAACTTGGGCTGCGGGGCCTGGTGTGGGATTGGGCTTCCTCACTCCTGAGGTATCCCTCTCGAATGTTTATCCACCAAACACGGCTAAGGGACCAGCCTGTTCTGCATCTGCACCCCTCCTACCAATCTGGATGGATATGATTTCTTTAATTCCATAGTTGCCAGACTTCCATTCAACTTGAGTTCTGACAGTTCTGAGTCAGAGTGATGGTAGTTCTGTATTTTAGTTGTAATTTTGATGTGGTTTTGCGAAGAGGCCAGCCATGTTTGCCTACCCTGCCATCTTGACCGGAAGTCAGGACTCAAGTTTTGATAGGTTCTGAAGCTGACAGAATCAGGCACCTATTCAGACTGATGGAATAGATAGACATAAACTGAAAACATGTAATGTTGAGCTAAGAGACCCATACGATATAGTGGAAAGGCACTTGGTGTAGCTAAGGAAAAGGAGATGCTGTTGGAAGGAAGGCTTCCTGAAGGGACCTAGGAGAAAAGACAGGAATTCCTGGCTGAGAGTAGCTAGAAGGATAAAGAGTATGATCTAAAAGGGGAACTGTGGATAGTTTGATGTATGAGCTTTTGAGGTGGAAAATAGTGAAAAAGGAGATTGAAAACAAGAAGAATCTAGGTCCTATCCAGCCAGTGTACTTTGACTGTCTTTATTTCTTGAAGTTGTTTTGAGAAATTTGTTACTAATAATAAAGGTAGTTCTTTCTCCAAGACCCTTTCACCCCCCCCACCTTATCATTAAGAATATTTTACTTAGCTAATTTCTGTCTTCCAAAGAGACAGTCAGCTCATAAAGGACTTGTTTGTTCCATGCCTGAGTTATAAGCCACTCAGAATATTTATAAAATGCTTATATATGAAGAAATATTTTCTTTGAAAATAAGTGTTTACTGTAAAAAAAGAGAAAGTCTTCCATAATTTTCACCCTGTAGAAATATTCCCTATTTACTAGTTTCCAAATTTAGTAAATATGTGAATGAGTGATTTGACATGAATTACTTAATTTAATCAACTTGATAAACATTATCTGAGCACCTGCAGCATCCACTACTCTGTAGCAACTAGAGATGCAGAGATAAGGCAGTAATCTTTATTATCAAGTGACCTACGTTTCTTAAACTGTTATTAAAACAGTATACCCTTAAGTGACTAAAGCAGCAATGGGAGAAATTAAAGAACCTGTTTGGCAAGTTTTACTTGTATCTTTTTAATATGAATTGCTTGAAACAATTACATGATTAAAGAAAGTTTAAAAAGGAAAAATAAATTCTACCAGAGTCTATACAAAACAATTAAAATTTGTGTAGTCCTTTATTATGCACATTTAATTTTTTATAGTGGTAATGACATCTTTAAAAGTTTAGTATTTTTTCTTTTTAATATTTTTCTGGCTTCCCATAGTAATTTTTAATGACTGACTGCTTAATAAACCAGCAAATGATTCCAAATTTGTTTTCCTATCTTCTTGTAGTTTGTTAGTTTTTTCCTTTTAGTATTTCTAGTTTAAGGTAACAGATGTTAACAGCCTTTAGCCTTTCTCCCCCTTTTGGATTATTTTCTTTCTTTTGTTTTTTTAAGATATTATTTATTTATTTTTAGAGAGGGGGGAGGAGGGAGAAAGAGGAAGGGAAACATCAATGTATGGTTGCCTCTCATGCACCCCCTACTGGCTGCTACTGACCTGATGATGTGTCACAAACACTTTCCAACTTTTCTTTGGCATATTCGAATTATAAGCATCACTACTCTTGTGTTCTGGGGCCATTATTAAGTAAAATAAGGGTGACTTGAACACAGCACTGAGATACCTCAACCTTTGATCTGATAACCAGGAAGGCTACTAAGTGACTAATGGGCAGGTAGCATATATGGCATGGCTGTAGTGGACAAAGGGGTGAGTCATGTGCTGGGTAGTTTGGGATTGAGTGGGACTGCTTGAGATTTCATTATACTGCTTAGAACAGCATGCATTTTAAAATTTATGAATTGTTTCTTCCTGGAATTTTCCATTTAATATTTTGGACCTTGGTTGACAGGAACTGAAACTGTGGAAAGGGAAACTGCAGATAATGGTGGACCACTGCAGTCTTCTCCATTTTTTGTTAATGGCAGTTCCATCTTTCTCATACTTGAGGCATAAACCCTTAGAGTGATCCCCAAGTTCTTTCTGTAGCACCCATATCCATTCCATCAGTAAATTTCATTGGCTTTTTCCACTTCTTGCTCCCTCCACCAATCCAAGATTGGTTCACATAACTGTTCTATCTCACCTGGATTATTATTGCACTAACCTTCTAAGTAGGACTTTGTGCTTCCACCTGAACACCCTATAGCTGTTTTCAATTTTGCACTCTGAGTGGTCCTTTTAAAACATCAACCATTCAAAGATATCTGCCTTACTTAGAGCAGAATAAGGAATATTTCTTCCTCTACCTGAATTATTTCTCTGACTTCATTTCTTCCTTTTCTCTTGCTTGGTCACTCTGTTGTAGCCACGTTGACTTTATAAAGATTTTGTTTATTTTTTAGAGAGAAAAGAAGAGGGAGAGAAACATCAATGTGTGGTTGCCTCTTGCATACCCCGTCCTGGGGACCTGGCCCACAACCCAGGCATGTGCCGTGACTGGGAATTGAACTGGCAACCCTTTGGTTCACAGGCTGGAGCTCAACCACTGAATCACACCAGCCAGGGCTCTTCTTTATGATCTTTGGTGTGACATTTTATTCAGTTCAAAATATATTTTAATTTTTACTATGATATATTTATTTATAATTTTTTAGAGGTCTTTTTTTTAAAAAGATTTTATTTATTTATTTTTAGAGAGGGAAGGGAGGGAGAAAGAGAGAGAGACAGAAACATCAATGTGCAGTTGCTGAGGGTCATGGCCTGCAACCCAGGCATGCACCCTGACTGGAAATCGAACCTGTAACACTTTGGTTTGCAGCCCATGCTCAATCCACTGAGCTACGCCAGCCAGGCTATGATTTATTTTTTGATGTAAGGTTTATTTAAAGTATACTTGTTAGTTTCCTAAAAGAGACATTTTAGTAATGTTTTTGTAGTTAATTACCAATTTAATTATACTATGGACAGAGAATACGTTCCACATGATTTCAGTCCTTTCAGTTGGTTGAGAGTACTCAATGACCCAGTACTACATAGTTAATATTTATAAATATTCCCTATGCTCAGGAAAAAGATATATTCCACACTTAGAGTGTAGGGATTTATTTGTATTCATTAGATGATTTGTTTTTTATGATGCTGAAATTTTCAAACTCTCAGCAATTTATTTTTTTTGCTTGTTCTGTTAATTGCTGAGAGAGGTTTATCTCCACTATGATTATAATATATTTTTTCTTACCACTCTGCCAATTTTTGTTTTCTATATATATTTTCCTTTTATGTTTTCTGTATTTTGAGGCTATTGTTATTAAAGGCATGCATTTTTTATTTATTTTTATTTATTTATTGTCCTTACCCAAGGACATATTTTCATTGCTTTTAGAGAAAGAAGAAGGGAAAGAGAAACAGCGATGTGAGAGAGAAACATTGATTGGTTGCTTTCTTGTAACCTGCAACCTGGGTATGTGTCCTGACCAGGAATTGAACCCATGACCTTTCAGTTTGCTGATGACCCTCCAACCAACTGAGCCACACCAGCCAGGGCTGGCATAAATATTTTAAAAATTGATTTTAGAAGAAGGGAGGGTGGGAGGCAGAGAGAGAGAGAGAAGGAAACATCAATTTGTTGTTCTGCTCACTTATGCATTCATCAGTTGATTCTTGTATATGCCCTGATGGGGATTGAACCTGCAACCTTAGCGTATCAAGAAGATGTGCTAACCAACTGAGCTACCTGACCAGGGCTCTAGAGGTATAAAGTTTTAAAAATTTGTTCACTTTAATTAGCAATAAATTTGAGTTGAAATTTACCATGTTATTTTGTGCTATTTGTCTTGTTTATTTTTCTTCTCCTTCCGTTCCTTCTTTTGCACTTTAAGTGTTTTCATTGTTCTATTTATGCCCTAGCTCCCTGCATTCAGGTTTGGAAATTACATAGTGATTGGTTTCTCTTCATTTAGAGGTTACCCAGAAATTACAAGAGTCCTCCCTAACTTTTTCAGTATTAAAATTTCCATTACCTTCTTTCCTGACAATATATAGAGTTTAAAACACTTTATTTCTCCCTAATAATATGTAAACCTTAAGAACACTTTAACCTCATTACCATTTTTCAACTTGGAGTATTGTAAATTTTATGGTTCATCCTTGTTCTTTTAAACCTCTTAGACGTTGTTTTACACAGTCATTTTTCATTTTGCACAGTTACTCCTTTTATTTTTTTTTATGTCTCAGACCAGAGATAATTTCCTTTTGTCTGAATCGTTTTAAAATTTTCGTTCTCCAGGATCCACTGGTGACTAACTCTCCCACTTTTGGTTTGTCTGAAATTGTATTTAGCTCTACTTCTTGAAAGATAGTTTTGCTGGACAGAGATTTCCACATTAGCAGGTGTTTTCTGATGACATATTGAAACTATCATTCCCCTGTCTTTCTGAATTCCATTCTTGCTGGTGAGGTCAGTAGTTGGAAATTAGAAATCTCCTGCCTTTTAAAGGTAATGTGTCTTTTTCTCTGGTTGTGTTTAAAGATTTTCTTTCTTTTTTGGAATGAGGGGGCTGTTTGGTTTTGTTTCTAATATTTTGATGTGTCTAGGTATGGATTTCTGTTTGTTTATTCTCAGGATTTGCTCACCTCCTTGATTGAGTCAGTGGATTAGTGACTGATTAACACTGGTGAATTCTTATCCAATTTCTGCTATTATTTCTTTAAGCTCAAATGACATTTCTTCACTGTCTTCCCTGTTACTCCTAGGTGTCTTGGGATCAGGATTCATCTTTGTGTCTGTTCCTGAGCTTTGTATGTAGGTGTTTAGTAAATCTGTGTGTAGTTGAATTAGGACTTTAACAAAGAGTTATTTGGGAGTCTTGCTTTCCAAAATGAAATTTTCAAGCTCTCTTCTGAAGAGAAGAGTCATGTTCCTTTTTTCCCTTCCTGTTCTTATTTTCTCTGTTTTTATGTTTGGAGGTGTTTCTTTGGTCTGGAATTCTTTCCTGTCTCTAACTTTTTATGTATTAAGATCAGTTGGATTTGGGTGATGTTGTTCATTAATTGTGTACTTGTATATGTATTTTCCTACTGGATTCGCATATATTGTTTTATGTGGTCATGGTAAATCAATCAAGGTAGTAAGGAGAAAATGTTTCAGGTTTGTGAAAATCTTCACCCATGATACCATTAATTTAAAGAAACATTTTTATTTGTGTTTCTCAATGACTTTATTTTTTTAAAATCATCATTACAGTTTCCAGCCTAGTATCTGATGGTTGATATATTGGATGTGTATATCCCATAACTTTATCTGTACTTTGCATAGTTCATTGAGTTGTCAGCATAATTTGTTTAACAGGTCTCTTGTTGAATGTTAACTTTTTGTTATAAGTAATTGCTTTAACTATCTTTCTACAATCTTTTGCTTGTTTGGATTATTTTCTTTGGGTGAAAATATTAGGAGTGGAATTAGTAATTATTTCATTTTGATGCTTTGTAGTAGAGCAGATAATTTCTTTCCTGATTTTATGACTTTGGAAACTGAGGCTGAATTAATTGTCTTGTTTATGGCAACATAATTTGTAATGGAATCAGAAGACAGAACTCATTACTGCTTTGTCTGGTTGTATGATTCTGGTTGTGTGAGAAAGAACACTCATATTATTTTTCAGCTATCTATTGAAGGCATCTGTTTTATAGTTATACTTCCTAATAACATAATTACTTTGTAGTAGTAATAAGTGGGACAGATAGAACCAACCTCATGTCATAGGTTGGTTATGGCTGAATTTGTCATGAAGTATGTAGTAATAATGGTTTTATTTTGTTATTGGATCATAAGGTAGTGGTTGAGAGTTTGGGATCCAGCATTGGATTACCCAGGTTTGAGTCCTGGCTCTGCCACTTAACTATATGACTAAGTACATGACCATAGGCATATAGTAGTGTAGTAATAATATGGTGTCTACCTTGAGAGGGTTGAAGGAAGAACAGTGTCTGGCACATAGCAAACACCAAATGTTAGTTTATTTAAAGTCACTTAGGACTTTAATAGACAAGCAGATTTCATACTTAGCCATGATTGTCAAGTATATTAATTGATCACAAATAAAGTTATATCAGAAATTTATGGAAAATCTACTCAAATTATAGTTTTCAGTAGAGGCAAGTAAAAGATTTGTTTTTCCATCTGTCTTGGTAGCTTGGTTTTTTTAAAGTTTCAAAGCCAACTAGCCTTGAAGTCATGGTTTTTTTGTTGTTGCTGTTCTGATAACTAACAAACTTGTAACAGGCAAAAGTGGCCTATTGGGCTTTTTAAAAATTTGTTTATGTAGTGAGATGTAGTTTGTCTCATTTCCTAGTAACTATACTAATCACAGAATTTTCATAGAATAAGGGCATTGTATGAGATTTAACTTAGTTCTGTATGAATACAGAGTTTTAAAACTTGAATGGTAATTTATAAATCATTGAATTGAGCCCAGTTTTTTGATATCCTTGAGTCTCAGGCATTATTCATTATTTTTATTTGAATGACTTTAGTCAATTCATTCAGTATGCTCTTTTTGAATACTTAATCTGCCAGGCACACATTGTTTTAAGCCTTAGCGGGAAGCTGGAACCTGAGGGAATAGCTCACCAAGTCTTTTTAAAAGACCTGGCACGTATATCAGCTTGCAAACCAAAGGGTCACCAGTTTGATTCCCAGTCAGAGCACATGCTTGGGTTGTCGGCCAGATCCCCAGTTAGGGGGCATGTAAGAGGCAACTACACATTGCTGTTTCTTTCCCTCTCTTTCTACTTCCTTCCCCTCTCTAAAAATAAATTTTAAAAATCTTTTTAAAAATAAAGATTAATTAAATTTGATTAATTAATTAGAAAAAAGACATGGCACTTACAGAAAATCAAAATAGTATTTGTACATCCCCTTGGGGTAAATGGAGTAGATTATTCTTTGTTGAAGTACCCTAGTGCTTCTTTTGCCCAGAAACATCCCAGCAATACTTGCCATTCCTTTTTGTGGTTATCAGGTGGGAAGCTGTTTTACTAATTACAAAGTTGTCTTCCTCTCAGGACAGGAAGGAGATCTGTACTGTTTATGGGGTGATAAGGCACAGACATGGGTTTAGGGCTGAAATGGAGGCATTTGAATTGCAGATCAGTTAGGTCTGTTATTTTTGGAAAAACGATTCAGCCAGGGTCTCTGCATTGGACAAGTCCAAGGAGCTTAATGCACATGGTGTTCTGCATGAATGTTGTCCTTTGGGGTCGTGCACTGCTCTGGTCTTAGATAAGCCCCGCTGCGTATCCTGGGAAATAACCAAGTCAGTTGTACTGACGTTCCTAGAATCTGCCCTGTAGTTTCCAGGATTATTTTGTTGGAGCCATTATTTTTAATTAATGAATAAGGTATCTGTGTTTTTGTTAATTAATTGTTAATTAATGAGTAGGATGTCTGAAAGTATGTAGAATATCACCTGTAGGAGGGACCACAGTCTCAGTCCCACTTCCCCCAGTTTTATGGAGATAAAATGGACAAATAACACTGTACTGGGATCACAGTCTCTTGACATTGTTAACTTTAAAAAACATTTTTTCTCTCTCTTTTTTCCCCCCTGATGTGTTGTTATCCAAGGACTAAGGCAAAGATAATCTTTTCCTTGGGATGATTCTGTTTATTTCAGTTTTTAGGTCTTTATAAATAAAAATAAATTATTTTTCCAGAATGTGGGTAGATTACTTACATAAAACAAATACAAATTGAGAGCTCTACTGTATGAAGGGCTATGTTATGACCAATTAAAAGAGTATTTTAGTTGTAATTGTTAAACTGGAGTATTTTCATCTAGAATTTTTTTTAGCCATTGCTATGTTAGAAGGCTGTGAGATGATATATTGTTTCAGAAACTTTTGATTCTTATTGATGTTCTGTGTTTTGTCTGTCTAAAGTGTCAACCCAAGAAAAAGTCTGCGCCACTGAAGTATGAAGTTGGAGATCTCATCTGGGCAAAATTCAAGAGGCGCCCGTGGTGGCCCTGCAGGATTTGCTCTGATCCGCTAATTAACACACACTCAAAAATGAAAGGTAATATTTGAACTTGAGGTCACATAATAAGATGGTTTGGAATTATAAACTGCATTTGCATTTAGTATAACTCAATTTTTACCTTTGAGTGTTTTGTGAATACTTATTAATTTATTTTGCTTTTTTGGATTTTGTAAATGACTGTTTTATTCTATCTGTAGATGCCAGGAAAGTGTTAGACTTATTCACCCTAAAGTTTACATCATCCAGAATCACTTTCCAGTATATTTATTACCCTAACTTTAATTGTCAGGTTTATGTTGCTGTTCATAAGTTAAAGCTGAAACCATTATTTAAAATACTTATGAGTTATTTTGAATTTTCTTAAAATTCTCACCTGAGGAGATATATATATTGGTTTGAGAGAGAGAGAAAGTGAGGGAAACATGTATTGGTTACCTCCTGTATGTGCCCTGAAAGGGGACTGAACCCTTAACTTCTGGATATGTGCCCTGACCAGGGATCAAACCCACAACCTTCTGGGGTAGGGGATGACGCTTCAACCAACAGAGCCATCCTGCCAGGGTGAATTTTGAATTTTAATTTTTAGAGTATTACCATTAATACTTTGTTAGACTCTCAGGTGATTTATCTTCAAAATGCTGTAAGACAGGGGCTGAAACTTGATCTTGAGTTCCTTTTTTTCTGTTAAGATGGTTTGTGACTTTATTGTACTTTTTTTTTAAGATTTTATTTATTTTTTAGAGGGAGAGCAAGGGAGGGAGAAAGAGAGGAAGAGAAACATCAATCAGCTGCCTCTCGCGTATCCCCAACTTGGGACTAGGCTTGCAACCTAGACATGCGCCCCTGACCAGGAATTGAACTGGTGACTTTTCCCCTTGCAGTACAACATCCAACCAACTGAACCAGACCAGCTTGGGCTTATTGTAGTTTTAATATATACATTTTAGTTTTTGAATAGGTTACATACACAACACGATTTTAAATAATCAACTTAGTCCCTCCTTTTGTCTGATCTGCCCCATTCTTTACCCCTCCTTTCAAACCAGTTGTTATGAAAGTTTCTTTCTGTAAATCCGCATATGTAGTCTCATATCCCTAGCTATTTAATTTTAACATAAAAGTAGCATATTGTATTTTCTTTCTACAGTTGCTTTTTTTACTTGAAGATTTTTCCATATTAGTGCAAACTTCCTCCTCTTCTCTTTTTACAGCTGCATAGTTTTTTACTTTTTGAATATGCTATGCTTTATGTAACCATTCTTCTATTGATGGATGTTAGCTTATTTCTAATCTTGTGTTGTAAAGATGAGACACACACACACACACACACACACACACACACACGACATAAAAATATACTGAGTTGGCCAAAAGTCTGTTTAGTTTTTTTCTGTAAAATAAAAGACATTTTTCATTTTCACCAATAAATACTGATTTGGATATTTTGAGCATGTCAACTGTGTCCCATGTGGTAATAAATTGATTGTTCTCAATTAGTGTCTCAGTTTAATCTCTGTCCACTTAGGCTGTGGAGCATCGTCCAAAGAAACATCTCCCGAATGAAAATTCACAAACCACTTCTGACGTGTTTCCTTTTTCCTGTAGTTTATAGCAAGCTATAGCCAGCCAAGTTCTGAAAAGCTTAATTAACACTCTTAGTAGTTAAGTCTCCATTTTTCTTTGAATGTGCTCCTTTTTCTGTTCATCTCCTTCATAGCATATACCTAGTAGAATCATCAGTCTTGCTATTGTTATTACCTAGTAGGAGAAATTTTGGACTGATGCTCTCAAAGTACTCCTGCACCCCAGCAACAGAAACTATGACCACTGTTAATGTTTTGTAGCAGCATAAGTTATCAGTGTAAAAATTAAAAATCGTACTAGACTGTTCACATTACTGTCATCATTCATGTTTATTGTTTTCTTAGGGAAGCTAAGTATTCCAACGGTGTTAGAAAACTCTGTTTCATGAGATAATATTATTATTATTTAGGTCATTAATTTTATAATAGTGCATATAATTTAATTATTTATGTATTTTTAGAAAGAGGGGAAGGGAGGGAGGAAGATAGAGAAACATCGATGTATGAGAGATACATCGATTGGTTGCCCCTCACACGCCTCCAGCTGGGAACCTGGCCTGCAACCCAGGTTTGTGCCCTGACTGGGAATCAAACTGGTATGACTTTTGGGTTCACAGACCTGTGCTCAATCCACAGAGCCACACCAGCCAGGGCTGGATCATTTGATACTTACTTTGAATGTCAAAATTTCATTATCTGGATTATTTTTTACTTCTATTCATAGAAGTTGTGGGTTAGTTATTTTTCATCCTTCCATGCATTGGGTCTCACCTCCCACCGCATCTCTGGCATCCTCTTTCATGTTTTCCCTAATATGTTATAATTTTGGTTAGAAATTCAGTGTGTACATTATTATGTTAACAGTATACTGATCTTAGTCACATAGTGTCCTGAGTTTGCGTTGTCCTCACAAGGTTGTTGTTGTTTCAATTTTCTGTAAAATGTGTGTGTTTTAGTGAGGGAGAGAGAGGGTTATTAGTAAGTCTATATATTGATTGATAATTTATAGTAAAAGTCTCCTAGTTTTTGTTTGTTTCCCCCATGATTTAATATATCAATAATTTGTCATTCTCATCATCTTAAGTAAGTCTCATCTGGACCCTTGGACCCTTATATATTCCTTCAGTCTACTGTAGTCTGGTGAACAGCTATGGTCTTAGGGACTCCCTTCAACTCCCTCTTGTGTTGGATCCCATGTTTTAACTCGTGTTTGGTTTACTTACTCATATTCAGTAGTTTCCTGAGAAAGGGAGTGTGGGAGATAAATTTTTTTGTGACCCTGCATTATCTGAATATATTTTTGTTCTTAACACTTGTTTGATAGTTTGGCTGATATAAAATACTAGGCTGGAAATAATTTGTGCTTAGACTTTTGAAGGCATTGTCTTTTAGTTTCCAGAGTTCCTATTAAATCTGAGGTTATTTTGATGTTTGATCTTTTTTGTATGGGATTTTTGTCCCTCTTGTTTAGAAAGCTTGTATACTCTTCACTTTGTTCATAAAGTTCACAAGGTTATGCCTTGTTGCTGTGTTTTGTGTGTATTTAGTGGGGCCCTTTTGATCTACAAATTTAGTTTCTTTAGTTCTGGGGCATATTCTTTTTCTTTCTAAAGCATTTATTTATTTATTTATTTATTTATTTTTAGAGAGAAGGGAAGGGAAGGAGAAAGAGAGGGAGAGAAACATCAATGGTGGTTGCCTCCTGCATGCCCTCCACTGGGGACCTGGCCCACAACCCAAGCATGTGTCCTGACTGGGAATTGAACCGGCAACCATTTGGTTCACTGCCTGCGTTCAGTCCATTGAGCTACACCAGCCAGTGCTGGGGCATTTTCTTGAATTATTTCATTGATTATTTCCTCCCCTTTGTTTATTCTTTTTCTGTAACTTTTTTTTTTCTCATCCTCACCTAAGGACATTTTTTCCCCCATTGGTTTTAGAGAGAGAGAGAAACATTGATGCAAGAGAGAAGCATCAATTGGTTGCCTCATGTGATATGGGCTCTGGCCAGCAGTGTCCACAGTATTGTGGATGAGATGAACAAATCCACACGGGCTATTGAAGTCCTGTGGAGAAAATGGGATGGCTCTGCCACTGTCTGAGAGAGCGCCTTGGCCACTCTCTCAATAGGAGAGCATCTCGACCCTTGCCTGGACAGGCTTTTATTGCTTTCTAATGGCATACATCGAAGAAGGTTTTCATTCATTCTACTCAGGTTTGCTTTAGGTGATTACTTTTTACAGATAACAAAGGAAAGGATGTTACCGATTACTTCCTACAGATTAGCAAGGAAAAAATGTTGCAAATGCAAGGGAACATAAGAGTAATTGGTCTGGTTACACTTTGTCCTTGGGAGAATTAGCACAGACTTCAGGAAGTTACTTTAAAGATATGCAGTAAGCATTTGCAGCTTCAACTCTGGGTGAGGGAGTTTTAGCAAGAGCATGCCTCAAAGCAGCCTAGGTACAATGCAGGCCTGGTTTCCCATGGTAGAGCCAATCCATGGGTTTGGCATCTTGTCTGCTGACACGCACCTATGGGCTTTCTAATAGGACTGGGCTACAAGTACCATTGCCAGGTGGATTGGTTCCCTATACTCATGTACACATCCAGACCTTGGGGAACAGTGCCTCAAATGGGGATTGTACGCATCCAGCCAGGGAGTCACCTGTGCCCACACTGGGGATCAAACCTGCAACCTTTTGGTTATGGAATGACACCAACCAGTTGAGCCACACTGGCCAGGGCTCTTTCTAGGACTCCTAATCAGATGTTTATTCTCCCGCATTGAACCTCGTAAGTTTTTCTTTTTTGTATATTTATTTTACTCTACCTATTTTATAGGAAGCTTCTTCAACTTTGTCTTTAAACCTTTTTTGAATTTTAAATTATTGCTGTTCTGTTTTTAATTTTCAAGAATTCCTTTTTGTTCCCTGCAACTTACTTCATTAACACAATATCCTTTTTATTTTTGAGGATGTTAATGGCAGCTTTTGTGAAATTTTCTCCTGTATTTGGTCTGTTTCAGGTTCCCTTTTTTCCTTCACTGTTTGTTCCTTTGTTCTCTCTTTTTACGTTTGAGGAGTTCCTCAGATCTCTGTTCATTGGTGAAGAGTAGCCCCAGTCAATGTGGCTCAGTTGGATGGGTGTCATTCCGCAAACCGAAACGTCACCATTTCCATTCCTGATTGAGAAACATGCCTGGGTTGCGGGTTCAGTCCCAGGATGCGATGTGTATGGAAGGCGATCTTCGAATGTGCCTCTTTTGTGTTGATGTTTCTTTCCCTCTTCTTCTCCCTCCTTCTCCCTCTCTCTAAAATGAAAAAAATTTAAGTCAGTGAAGAGTAAAGAGCATACAGGCACTTCTGAACAAGTGGAGGTTGTCAACCTTTAATTACCTTGTATGGTGACTCTCTCCTTCCTCCTTCCAGTCCCTTGTAAGTACCTTCTTCTTTCTGTTCGCTTAGTGACACTCCTCAGAGAATAGCCTTAATTCTCCTAGCTAGAAAATAAGAACCTGGCTTATTGTGTTCTAGGAGCTCAGTAAAGGGAAGACGACTGGGAGTTTTTAGCATTCAGTTCACTTGCTCCCTCTATTTTTGATTCACTAATACTTCTGGACTGTGTTTGGCGTTGCTCAGTTTAGAGACCTTCTGTTTTACTTCACCTCAAAGAAAAGCCTCTCTGGGGGAAGGGGAGAGGCAATGATCTGGTAGTTTGTGGTAGAGGAGAGGAGGAAACTTGTGTATCCATGCCTGCATGATAACTTTCAGCCAGTCCTCTTTATTTTATCTTCCTAAACTCCAGATGTACAAGGTGTTGCCAATTTCTGGTCCTTTAGTAGAAGGATGAGTGGTGTAGAGACAATTGGTTCCTGGCTTTGCTCAGTGATGATGTAGAATTTGGCATACTGGGATCTATTAAGTTAGTAACTGTCATACTTTATCCATGTACTTCTCAACTTCTAAGACATATGCTTGCATAGACGCACTAATTTATACTCAGTCATCTTCTGTTGTTACCCTTGTCCTTAAATGAAATTATGCCTTAAAAAATCTCTTTATTTTAGCTTTCTTGGGGATAAACCACAGCATAACTCTTCATTTCATCTTGAAGAGACTTTTAGCCAATCTTGTTTAGACCTTTCTACACTCTACTTTTAGGGTGCTCTTCACAATCAGATTGCTTCTAAGTTCTCAAGGCTGGTCTGCCATTTGACTTCTCTTTGGTTTAACGCCTCTCTCAGTCTTCCAACTTTCCCAAATTTTGATTATTGTTTCTCTTTCTGTACTTTGTCTTTTGTGTTACTTCTTTTAAAAACTACTTTCACTGTTATTTTTTAAATTAATTTTATTGAATTTGCTATTACAGTTGTCCCAATTTTTTTTCCCCTTTGCTCCCTTCCACCCAGCACCTCCCACTCACTCAGGCCATCCCCACACCATTGTTCATGTCCATGGGTCATGCATATAAGTTCATATAAGCTACTCCATTTCCTGTACTGTACTTTACATCCCCATGGCTGTAACTACCTATTTGTACTTCTTAATCCCCTCACCTCTTCTTTCATTCCCCCATAGACCCCTCCCATCTGACAACCATCAAGACACTCTCCACATCCATGATTCTCTCTCTGTTCTTGTTTGTTTAGTTTGCTTAGTTTTAGATTCAGTTGTTGATTTGTATTTTTTGCCATCTTAATTGTTCATAGTTTCGATCTTTTTCTTAAATAAGGCCCTTTAACATTTCATATAATAATAGTTTGGTGATGATGAACTCCTTTAGTTTATTCTTGTCAGGGAAGCACCTTATCTACCCTTTGATCGTAAGTGAAAGCTTTGCTGGGTAGAGTAATCTTGGATGTAAGTCCTTGCCTTTCACGGCTTTAAATCCAGCCCCTTCTGCCTGCAAAGTTTCTTTAGAGAAGTCAGCTGACAGTGTTAAGGGAACACCCCTGTAGGTAACTTCTTTTCTCTGGCTGCATTTAAAATTCTCTTTTTCTTTAATCTTTGGCATTTTAATTATGATGTGTCTTGGAGTGGGCCTCTTTGCATCCATCTTATTTGGGACTCTCTGTGCTTCCTGGACTTGTATGTCTATTTCCTTCACCAAATTAGAGAAGTTTTCTTTCTTTATTTTTTCATATAGATTTCTAATTTCTTGCTCTTTCTCTCTTCCTTCTGGCACCCCTATGATGTGAATGCTGGAACGCTTTAAGTTATCCCAGAGGCTGCTTAATACTATCCTCATTTTTTTGGATTCTTTTTCTTCTTCTTCTCATTGGTTGTTTTTTGATTCCTTATTTTTCAAATAATTTATTTGATTCTTGGCTATATCCACTCTACTGTTGTTTCCCTATAAATTGTTCTTTATTTCAATTAGTGTATCCTTTGTTTTTGACTGGATCTTTTTTATGCTGCTGAGTAAGTTCCTTGATCATCTTTATAACTAGTGTTTTCCCCTGCCCCCCATATAACCAATGTTTTGAACTCTGCATCTGATAGATTGCTTATCCCCATTTTGTTTAGTTCTTTTTCTGGAGTTTTAATCTGTTCTTGCATTTGAGCCATGTTTCTTTGCTCATTTTGGCAGCCTCACTGTGTTTGTTTCTGTGTATTAGGTGAAGCTGCTTTGACTCCATATCTTGGTAGCATGGCCTGATGTAATAGGTGTCCTGTAGGTCCAGTGCCACAGCCTCCCCTATTACCCCAGCAGAATACTTGAGGTGCGCCCTTCTTGTGGTCTGAGTAGACCTTCTCTTGTAGAGCCTTGACTGCTGTTGGATCAATGGGAGGGATTTACCCAGGTCAGTCAGCTGTGAGGACTGGTTGTGACCACTGACCACCAACCTCCACCATCCATGGAGGATCAGCTGTGCAGCGGCAGGTGGTGGTGCTCTGACGTGGTCTATAGTTTTCCACTGGGTGTGCAGGTTCTGCAATTTCCTGTGATGGTGGGATCCAAGGTCAGCCCCCACCTGTGTTCTGCCCTGGGCCACCCTGTATGAGCTATAAAGCAATCTGAGATGGTTGCTACTTGTGCTGGACTGAGAGATTCCCAGGTGAAGCCAAGGTGTGAATATAGGCTGTCTATTGCAAGTGGCTGGCCTGGGCCACTTAGCTAAAGGTGTGGGGACTGGGGACTTGCTGAGGCCAGCTGTTGCTTGTGTGATAGGATTTAGGAACTTGTGATGCATGAGCCAAGATCAGCCATTCATGTGGAAAAGTCAAGGTTAAGAATTTGGGTGGACCTGAAAGTTGTGTGGGACAGAATCTCAGGGGATCTCCAGGGTGGGCAAACAGTGTCAGCCAGGTCTGTGGAGTCTCAGATATGGCACCAGCCTGTTGGCTCTGTACCTCTGTGTGGGGAAGACTCAAAGTGTCAATGGCTGCTGTCCACCTTTCTGTCTGGGAGAAAGCTGTCCCCCAGCTCTCAACTTGATGCCAGAAACTTCATTTCTTTTCCTTATGCCACTGGGCCTTTATAGGTGCTGCCCTGGTGCAGAAGCTCAGAGAGAGTCAATCTGAGTAAGTCTGTGCATGGCTGCTTTAAGGGGAACTGCTCGGGACCCCAGCAGTTTGTTTCACTGACTCAGTCCCTGCTGGTTCTTACAGCCAGGAGTTATGGGGGGCTTATCTTCCTGGCACTTGAACGCTGGCCTTGGGGGCCTGATATGGGGCTTGGACTCCTCACTCCCAAGATACCCCTCCCAAATTTTTATCCACCGCATGTGGGTGTGGGACCAGCCTATTTCGTGTCTTCCCCTCTCTTACCAGTCTGGATGGACGTGAGTGATTTCTTTAATTCCGTAGTTGTCAGACTTCATTCAGCTTGATTATTGATAGTTCTAAGTGGTGGTGGGTCTATAGTGGAGTTGTAATTTTGATGTGGTTGTGCGAGGAGGCGAGCCATGTCTACCTGTGCTATCATCTTGACTGGTAGTCTTGCTTTTACTGTTTTTTAATGTGATTTTCAGAACAGACCAAAACTAAGTTTGAGTATTCAGTCTGCATTTTTTACCTTTCAACTTTTACACTTTAGCATTATTTGATAGTTTTTAAAATTTCTTACAGTCTTTGTCCATTTGGCTCTGGCTTACAACCTAGCGTAATGTCTTCAAGGTTTATCCATGTTGTATTATGTATCAGTACTTGGTTCATTTTGAAGGCTGGGTAATATTTTACTGTGTGTAAGCAGTCCAGAAGTAATACATTCACCCTGCCATTGACATCATATGCTCCTGACATCCGTCTGTTTACTTCATCATGCGTCAGCGAGGGAGGACCACTGAAGGAGAAAGTAATAGCCTAATGCCATGTCACAGTGCCTGCACTGTTCTCCTTAATTTATCTTAGCACAATGGGCATTTGATCATCACAGGAAGAGGATGAGTATGGTTAAATAAAATATTTTGAGAGAGAGAGAGAGAGACCACATTCACCTAACTTTTATTATAGTACGTTATATTTAATTTACTGTTGTTAATCACTCACTGTACGTAATTTATAAATTTAACTTTATCATAGTTATGTATTTATAGGAAACAACATAGTATATATAGAGTCCCATGTTGTTCATACATCCACAGAGGGTCTTTGAACATATCCCTGGGGATAAAGGAGGACTTATGTGTATTACATTTTGTTAATCCATTCATCTTTCAATGGACAGTTGAGTTTACATCTTTTGGCTATGGTGAATAATGCTGCTATGAACATTGGTATTGAAATATCTGTTCTGACTTCTTTTTTTTATATAATTTAAATTTTATTTTATTTTTATTATTATTATTTATTTTTTAGAGAGGGAAGGGAGGGAGATAGATAGAGAAAGAAACATCAATGTGGGGTTACTGGGGGCCGTGGCCTGCAATGCAGGCATGTGCCCTGACTGGGAATCGAACCTGCGACACTTTGGTTTGCAGCCCGCGCTCAATCCACTGAGCTACGCCAGCCAGGGCTGTTCTGACTTCTTATTGTATGTCAAGTCTTTTTGATTTGTCTTTAAAAATTTATTTTATTTTATTTTTTATTTCAGAGAGAGTGGAGGGGAGGGAGAAAGAGAGGGAGAGAAACATTGATTGGTTGCCTTCCATTTGTACCTCTACCAGGGATTGAACCCACAACCCAGGCATATGCCCTGACCTGGAACTGAACCAGATACACATATTAGGTATATTGGATTATAAGTGCAGGATGACCCTTAACCAACTGAGCCACCCTGGTCACGGCTGATTGTCTTTAAAAAAAAGTTTCAAATTTTGTTAATTCCCCTTGCTACTGCTTTAGTTTACAGGTTAGGTTCTAGTTACCTGTTGTGTGTGTACACTATTTTGGTAATCTCTGGTCTACTCAATGTCCTCTGTTTCCTCTTAAATTTTTTATTTTGAGATTAAGAAGGTTTATCTCCCTTAGATGCAAAACTGATCCTGTGGTTACACAGTTCAAATGAGGCTCCTCGCTGGCAACATTACAATGATCCAGGGTAACATGGTATCTAAGCTGTTTCAGGCCTGGACTCTGCCTGCTTGGTTTCCCACTCTTCTCATGTTATGATTCAGTGTTCCAAAGTACGTTGTTGTTGTTGTTGTTGTTGTTGTTGTTGTTGTAGTTGTTGTTGTTTAGGTCCTCATCCAAGGACAGTTCCATTGCTTTTTTAGAGAGGGAGGAAGGGAGAGAGAGAAGAACATCAGTTGGTTCCTGTCTCATACGACTGAGTGGGAATTGACCCCGTGGTCTCTCAGTCTGTGGTACATTACTCCAGTCAAATGAGCCACACTGGCTAGGGCTGTTTTGAAGTACTTTTAGTTCCAGCTGGGGTTTTTTCTTTCTTTTTCTTTCTATTTTTCATTCATGCATGCATTTGAGGGTTCTAGGCCCTCATACTGGAATTCGCTCCTTAATAAGCAGTTTACCTTAAAAAATTCTGCTTAGGTGTCCTATATGTCCTTTAGTTAATATTTTCCCCCTTCTTAGTGTTATTCTTTTATTTTTAAGGGTATTTTTAAAAAATTAAGGTAGATAAGGGCTATTTTGAATGATGTATGTAATATTACTGCCAGGACCACTATGTACAGGTAAGAGAGGGGAGGCTTTATTTCTTGGTTTCTTCCTCCTTGGGCAGAATCTTGATGATCTTCTTTCTTGGCCTGGAGCCTCTCTTCACCATGCTTGCCTCCTTGGTGTTAGATCTGGAGGTCTCAGTCTAGTCAGCCAGAAATTTCTGTAAGCCTTGTCTGCCTTCAACTCGTGCGGGTGTTCCATAAGAATCCACTTGTTTTCTTACCTTTTTTAAAAAAAGATTTGTATTTATTTACTTTTAAAGAGGGGAGGGAGGAAAAAGGAACAGAAACATCATTGTGTGGTTGCCTCTCATGCATCCCCTATTGGGGACCTGGCCTGCAACCAATGGATGTGCCCTAGACTGGGAATTAAACTGGCAACCCCATGGTTTGCAGGCCAGCCCTCAATCCACTGAGGCACACACCAGCCAGGGCTATTTTCTTTCTTTTTTTAAAAAAATATTTTTATTTGTATAGAGAGGGGGAGGGAGGGAGAAAGAGAGAGAGAGAGAGAGAGAGAGAGAGAGAGAGAGAGAGAGAGAGAAACATCAGCTTGTAAGAGAAACATGGATGGGCTGCCTCTGGCATGCCCCCAACTGGGGATCTGGTCTGCAACCCAGGCATGTGCCTGAGGGGAAATCAGAACCAAAGACCTTTTGTTTTGCAGCATGAAGCCCAACCCCCTGAGCCACACCAGTCAGGGCTGTTATTTTTTTTAAGTGAATGTTTGTTATTGGAATTATCATGCTTTTACCGTAATCTGTTTCTATATCTTTTACCTACTAGTCAGTGATATCTATTCTGTCCTCCCTATACTGCTGGCACATCATAAATGTTCAGTCTTTATTAGTTGGATTTACTTATTTATGGGAGAATGGTTTACTTCTCAAGTGAATTTTAAGAGCTTCTATATAGGCACACAACGTACCTTAGCAATGGTTTCTGTTGGTGGGTTTAATTTAATAGGTAAAGTTTAAGAAGTTAAGTTTTTTCATAACTTTTAAAATAGTCTGAACAGAAAACTGGGCTGTAATTTTATCATTAAGCATTTTTTATATGGAAAATCAAGCATTTCAACTACAGTTAATGAGAGCTGATCATAGGTATTCTGCATTCCTTGGTTTTACAGTTTTGTTTTGTTTTTTAAGATTTTATTTATTTATTTTTAGACAGAGGGAAAGGCGGGGAGAAAGGTAGAGAAACATCAGTGTGTGGTTACTTCTCGTGTACTCCCATACCGGGAGCCTGGCCCACAACCCAAGCATGTGCCCTGACTGGGAATCAAACCAGCAACCCTTTGGTTCTTGGGCCAGCACTCAATCGACTGAGCCACACCAGCCAGTGTGGTTTTATAATTTTGAAATTAGCATTTATAAAGAAGTTTCTATTGAAATTTACTTGACATTTTGGCTACTTTTACAGTTACTTCAAAGACAAGAGTTTTGAAAGTTCACACCTCTTTATACTTGTTCTAAAGTTCACTTTATAAGTCTGTCCACCCCCTCTTTTTCTTCTTTTCTTTTTTTCACTCTCAAGGAAGTACTCTTTTCCTGCTTTTCAAAAAAAGTATTTAGATTCTTTTTGTGTTTTGGAACAGAGTATGATTGTTGTGAGGGAATTAGATGTGAATTCATTTGAACTTAACATGATTTTCTTCCCTAGAAAGAGCCAAATCATTAAACTCTTTGTAGCACTGACTATATTTCTTTTGTGATATTTTTAACTGGTGTGAAAAATACTAAGTATGGGACATACATATATTAGGTATATTGGATTATAATCTTTTCTGAATGAGATTTGTATTTTTATTTGTATTTCTGTATTTTTAAATATCAAGTGACATTTGCTCTACAAAACCAATGTTTTACTCTGAATTTGCCCACCCTCTCTGGTCATTGGACTTACTGTGTCTATAAAATGGAGATCATACTACTTCTATCTTAACCCACGCATTGCACCTAGTGTAATGAGTGCCTGGCCCATAGTAGGAGCTCCATATGTGTTAGCATATTACACGTGGTGTCAAAACATTTCTCCTTATATTTTATATAAGGAGAAATATTTTTCTCCTTATATTTTAGCATGGTGTTTTTAGAGTTTGTGTGGTGGTTGGTTCTTGTTGATTATTATATTTGTGGTGCTGTAGCTTCTTATATGTCCTTTGTGTTTTCTAGTAATGAGGGACTTTATAGACTGATGGTACAAGGAGCTTTTAGTTTGTTGCTATATTAATTTGTGCTGTGATTAGCTAATCAGCCTCTAAGTGGTTTGGAATATATAGCTTATCAGCAGACTAAGCCATTGAGTGCTGTTGTAAACTCTTAAGCATTTTCTTGATACATTAATTGAACATTTAAAATTTTCCTTCTGTCGACCTATGTCAGAGTTTCTTGTTCTGTGGGGTATTTAGCTTGTTGATTTTTTTCTGGGTGGTGCAGGGGACAGAGGCTTCTTTGGCAATACTGTTTTAAATTTTATCTTGATGATGAACAGTCATCTTTTTAAAGTAATGACACTGGTTCTTATCCTTATCTAGTTTCCAACCGGAGGCCCTATCGACAGTACTATGTGGAAGCTTTTGGAGACCCTTCTGAGAGAGCCTGGGTGGCTGGAAAAGCGATTGTCCTGTTCGAAGGCAGACATCAGTTTGAAGAGCTGCCTGTCCTTAGGAGAAGAGGAAAGCAGAAAGAGAAAGGATATAGGCATAAGGTAAAAAAAAAAAAAAAAAGCCTCTTACTATCTTTTTGGGGGTGGGCAGGGAGGAGTCAAAGAAGAAGTATATTTTTGAAATATAAGCTATTCCCTTTGGTAGGAGCATACTTGTGAGAAAATAGGTAGAATGCAAGGTTTTTTGTGTGGAGGACATGGGACTGGCCTTCCAAATATTTATACTCAATATTTTGAGAAATGATTCCAGCTAATTTTTGTCATGTCACTTAGACAATACCAAATGGCAAAAGCAATCTTCTGTGGTTCTATCTTATGTAAGAAGAAACTGATCATCAAAATGAAATATTCTGCTTATTCCCTGGATTAATGATTCTCTTAAAAATGGAAAAAGTAAAGCTTTAAACATTTTTGTTTTGGGTTTTGTGTGCAGTTGTTACTGCTTAAGTTTGCAGTTTTATACCTGGTTATGTTTTAATAAAGAACGTGATGTTTTGTTAAAGTTGGCTGAGTAAAATTCATTATAGTCAGTTCTACAAGGGAAAATAATTCCTCTTAGATTGGTGTTTCATACTTCTCTGAGTATAAATACTTTAGATTACTTTATAAAAATCATAATTAGAATAATTTAGAGTCAGTATGCAGTCTCTGCTATTTTAATTTCAGTTCTCTGAGGACTGACTAGTGTCTTCAACTGAAAAATTACTGTAATCTTAAGTTTTTGTACAACTGTTGTGGATTAGAAGTATTTATAAATATTTACTATGTCATCAGGTTGATGCTCTAAAACAACTACCATGTGCTGCTGTCAGGATAAAGGAGGCCTGTAACTGTGTCCTTTCTAATCCTTTGTGAGGTGGTAGGAGGTATCCGAGTTTTTGTGTCACACCTTTAGCTGTATATGTAGATTAAACAACTCCCTTCTTTTGATGACTTCATTAGAGCTTTAAGGTTCTGGAAAATTGATTTACTCTGGTCATAGTCATGAGAATTAACACATGTGTTGTTTGTCTGTAAAGTAAACCAGATGGTGTTTATTGCCTTTGTAAGAGGAGGCTACCCTTCTAGGGACCTGAAGTTTTATATGCTCAGCAGAACATCCCTTTCACAAGGGTTAATTTGTGAATACCAAGTGAAGGTTAGAACCTTGACTAATACCTATTATACGAAGCCAAGGAGGTAAATGAAAATACGGAAAGTTGGGTATATTTCACAGAGCCTCAAATTACCTCATGCTGTGAGGAATCAAGAAAAGAGATTATGTAATTTGTTATATCCAGAGTATTTAGGTGTCTCTGGACTAAAAGAGTAAGCTCAGGAGAAAAGAGTAAGAGTAAAAGAGTAAAGCTCAGAGTAAGCTTACTCTGTTACTCTTGTTAGAATTCAGATTGTATGTAACATGTATAGAAGTATCTTGATTAGCAAAGGGCCTACTGATAATCAGAGGCTCAAATTTCAGATCTCCTATGGCAGGTCTTGACTCACTTGTTCTCCCTGTTCTCATTTTTTTCATATTTCTTATTTTCTTTTTATTATAAGATTTTATTTATTTATTTTTTTAGAGAGGGAAGGGAGGGAGAAAGAGAGAGAGAGAAACATCAATATGCGGTTTCTGGGGGTCATGGCCTGCAACCCAGGCATGTACCCTGACTGGGAATCGAACCTGCGACACTTCGGTTTGCAGTCCGCGCTCAATCCACTGAGCTATGCCAGCCAGGGCTTATAAATTCTTATTTAAGATATGTAGGGAGAAGGAGGAAGGGTCTGGTTATTACTTGATTTAGTCATGTGATGTTAATTAGTAATGTAATGCAGTCTAAGTTATGGTCCACTCTTTTGTCCTTACAAAGGCAGGGAAGATGGAGAGTTCATGAGATCAGTCCTTTCTCTAATGATAGATCTTAGTAGTAATGTAGTGTCGAAATCCATCAACTAAGCTCTGGGGGAGCTGTGGGTGTTAACCACCTGGGTGATCCCATACAAGGGGCTGGAAGAAGTGCTGTGAGACTTTGAAAAGCTCAATTGCGAGGTGTTCACTGATCATCTCCCTGTTGCCTCTCCTATTTCTTTGATAAGTGATAATATTTTTCTCCTTTAAATTTAAGGTTCCTCAGAAAATTTTGAGTAAGTGGGAAGCCAGTGTTGGTCTTGCTGAGCAGTACGATGTTCCGAAAGGGTCAAAGAACCGAAAATGTGTCACCAGTTCGATCAAATTGGACAGTGAGGAAGATATGCCATTTGAAGACTGTACAAATGATCCTGAATCAGAACATGACCTGTTGCTTAATGGCTGCTTGAAATCTATGGCTTTTGACTCTGAACATTCTGCAGATGAGAAGGAAAAGCCTTGTGCAAAGTCTCGAGCCAGAAAGACCACTGATAATCCTAAAAGGACTTGTGTGAAAAAGGGTCACATGCAATTTGAAGCACGTAAGGAAGAACGGAGGGGAAAGATTCCAGATGGCCTTGGTCTAAACTTTATTTCCGGGGATGTATCTGATAAGCAGGCCTCTAATGAACTTTCCAGGATAGCTAACAGCCTCACAGGAGCCAGCACTGCCCCGGGAAGTTTTCTCTTTTCTTCTTGTGCAAAAAATACTACAAAGAAAGAATTTGAGACTTCAAATTGTGAGTCTTTACTGGGCTTGTCTGAGGGTGCCTTGATTTCTAAACGTTCTGGGGAAAAGAAGAAAATTCAACGAGGTCTGGTGTGCAGTTCAAAAGTGCAGCTGTGCTATATTGGAGCAGGTGATGAAGAAAAACGAAGTGACTCCATTAGTATCTGTACCACTTCTGATGATGGAAGCAGTGATCTGGATCCCATAGATCCCAGTTCAGATTCTGATAACAGTGTCCTTGAAATTACAGATGCTTTTGATAGAACAGAGAACATGTTGTCCATGCAGAAAAATGAAAAGGTAAAGTATTCTAGGTATCCTGCCACAAACACTAAGGTAAAAGCAAAGCAGAAGTCCCTCATTACTAACTCACTTACAGACCACTTAAAAGATTGTACTAAGACAGCCGAGTCTGGAACTGAGACGTCTCAGGTTAATCTGTGTGATTTTAAGTTGTCCACTCTTGTCCGCAAACCCCAATCAGATTTTCGAAACGATGGTCTCTCTCCAAAATTAAACACCCCATCAAGCATTTCCAGCGAGAACTCACTAATAAAGGATGGGGCTACAAATCAAGCTCTGTTACATTCAAAAAGCAAACAGCCCAAGATTCGAAGTATAAAGTGCAAACATAAAGAAAATCCAGTTGTAGTAGAACCTCCAGTTGCAAATGAGGACTGCAGTTTGAAATGCTGTTCTTCTGATACCAAAGGCTCTCCTTTGGCCAGCATTTCCAAAAGTGGGAAAGGGGATGGGCTAAAACTACTGAGCAGCATGCATGAGAAAACCAGGGACTCGAATGACATAGAAACAGCAGTGGTGAAGCACGTTCTGTCAGAGCTGAAGGAACTGTCTTATAGATCCTTAAGTGAAGATGTCAGTGACTCGGGAACATCAAAGCCATCAAAACCATTGCTTTTTCCTTCTGCCTCTAGTCAGAATCATATACCTATTGAACCAGACTACAAATTCAGTACATTGCTAATGATGTTGAAAGATATGCACGATAGTAAGACCAAAGAGCAACGGTTAATGACTGCTCAAAACTTGGTTTCCTATCGGAGCCCTGGTCTTGCGGACTGTTCTACCAGTAGTCCTCTAGGGACTTCTAAGGTGTTGGTTTCGGGAACCTCCAATCACAGTTCAGAAAAAAGTGGAGATAGCACTCAGGATCCAGTCCATCCTAGCCCTAGTGGGGGTGACTCTGCACTAACTGGGGAATTGCCTGCCTCCCTGCCTGGCTTGGTGTCAGACAGAAGAGACCTCCCTGCTACTGGCACAAGCCGTTCGAACTGTGTTACTAGACGCAGCTGTGGGCAACCAAGGCCATCATCCAAATTGCGAGACGGTTCAGGCCAAATGGGAAAGAACACAGTGAACCGTAAAGCCTTAAAGACAGAGCGCAAAAGAAAACTGAACCGGCTTCCAGCTGTGACTCCAGAAGCTGCACTGCCAGGAAACAGAGAGAGTGGGTGTTCAGAGAATGGCTCCTTGAGAGGTGGACCAGAAGACCCTGGTAAAGAAGAACCCCTTCAGTTAATGGGCCGATTAACAAGTGAAGATGGTGCTCATTTTTCCAATGTTCATTTTGATAACAAAGTCAACCAGTCTGACCCTGACAAAATTCCTGAAAAAGGCCCCACCTTTGAAAACAGAAAAGGTCCAGAGCTGGACTCTGAAATGAACAGTGAGAATGATGAACCCAATGGTGTTAATCAAGTGGTACCTAAAAAGCGGTGGCAGCGTTTAAACCAAAGGCGCACTAAACCTCGTAAGCGCATTAACAGATTTAGGGAGAAAGAAAACTCTGAGGGTGCCTTTGGGGTTCCGCTTCCTGCTAACCCTGTAAAGAAAGGGGATGAGTTTCCAGAGCATAGACCTCCTCCTTCGACGAACATATTGGAGGATGTGCTGACAGATCCAAATCACACTGGCCACTTAGATTCAGTGGGGCCGCGGCTGAATGTTTGTGATAAATCCAGTGCCAACACTGAGGAGATGGAAAAGGAGCCAGGAATTCCCAGTTTGATCCCCCAGCCTGAGCTTCCTGAACCAGGTAAGGATTCCTGACTGTCAAAGAAAGGGATTAGAGGAAGTGATGACAATGATCCCCTCTGAAGTTCTTATGGAAGGGCCTAGTGTAAATTGGAAGGGAAGGATCATTACTTGAAGAAAGGGCTTTATGCAGAAGGGCCCGAGTTTAAAGGACCAGCTTTCCATATACTTTCAGAAATTAAGCTTTGTTAGAAGCACTTTTTTCCCTCTTTTTGCTTTTAGTAAGTTTCAAGAACATTTTGTTGTGTTCCCTACTTTTTTTGAAATCTGCAAATTTTGGGGGACTCCATCTGGTATTGTAGGTAATTGAGAGGCTCTGAACCTAAAAATTAAATCTAGTGTTAGTTTACAGAAATCAAATAGATTTTATTGAATGTTAAGCTTTCTTTTTATTTATTAATCCTCACCTGAGAATATGCTTATTGATTTTAGAGAGAGGGGAAGGGAGGGAGAGAAACAATGATGCAAGAGAGAAACATTGATAGGTTGTCTCCTGTATGTGCCCTGACCAGGGATCGAACCTGCAACATTTTGGTGTATACGATGATGCTCCAACCAACTGAGCCACTTGGCTAGGACTGTACTTGTATTTTTTAGTATATTCATAGACCAGTGTGACCCACCAGTATGATCAATTTTAGAACATTTGAATCACCCCAGAAAAAGAAACCTTATACCTTTATCAGTCTCCTTCATTTCTCCCCCATCTATAGCTTTGCCTATTCTGTGTATTTCATATAAATGGAATCATACAGTATGTGATACTTTTGTGTTTCATTCTTTTCTTTAGCATGTATCAATGCTTTATTGTGGTAAAAAAACACATTTACCCTCTGAACAAGTTTAAAGTGCACATCAGTATTAAATACAGGCACATTGTTGTACAATAGGTATATAGAACTTTTTCATCTTGTGTGTCTGAAACTCTGTACCTGTTGAACAATAACTTTTCATTTCCTTCTTTGCCCAGCCCTAGCAACTACCATTCTCTTTCTGTTTCTGTGAATTTGATTTTTTTAGATACCTCATATAAATGGAGTTGTAGTATCTGTCCTTTTGTGATTGGGTTATTTCATTTAGCACAGTGTCCTCAAGGTTCATCAATGTTCTGGCATGTGACAGCATTTCCCTTCTTTTCTGAGGCTGAATAAAAGTCCATTGTATGTAGATACCACATTTTCTTGATATACTCATCTATCATTGGACTTTAGGATGCTTCCATATCTTGGCTATTATGGATAATGCTGCAGTGAACATAAGATAGTGTTTTCAGTTCTTTCAGCTATATACCCAGAAATGGGATTGCTGGGTCATATGATAATACTATTTATAATTTTTTGAGGAATCTTCATACTGTTTTTCCATAGCAGCTTCAACAGTACTCTAGGGTTCCAATCTCCATATACTTGCCAATACCTGTTATTTTAATTTATTTTTTAGATACTGATCATCCTAACATGTGTAAGGTGACACCACATTGTGGGGTTTTTTGGCAGTTCCTGTTGATTAGTGATGTTGAGCATTTTTTCATACGCTTATGGGTCATTTGTATATCTTCTTTGAAGAAACATCTATTCAAGTTCTTTGCCCCTTTTTAAGTTGGGTTAGTTTTTGTTACTAAGTTGTAGGAATGCTTTATTCTGCATAGTATGGTTTGAGTATATGGTTTGCAAATACTTTCTCACATTCAGATTTTTTCACCCTGTTAGATTGTTTGCTGTGCAGAAATTTCTACATTTGATATCATACAATTTGTCTATATTTGCTTTTGGTGTTGTATCCAAGAAATCCTTGCTTATTCCAATGTCATGAATCTTTCCCCCTAATTTTTCTTTTAGGAGTTTTATAGTTTCAAGCCTTAAATTTAGTTGTTTCACCCATTTTGAATTCTTTTTGTATATGGTGTAAGGTAAGGGTTCATGTTCATTCTTGTGCATGTGCATATTCACTGTTCTCAGCACCACTTACTGAAGAGACTATCTCCATAGCGTAGTCTGAGCTCCACTGTCAATGCTACTTGGATCATACATATAAGAGTTTATTTCTGGTTTCTCTATTCTGTTCCATTGATGTATATGTCTATCTTGATGGTAAGCTCATACTGTTTTGATTAGTGTAGCTTTGCAGTATGTTTTGAAAACAGGATGTTAGAGGCCTTCGTGTTTTTCTTTATTATCAAGGTTATTTTGAAAGCAAACAAACAAACAGGAAAGATTATTTTGGTTGTTTTCAGGGTCCTGAGAGATCCCATGTTAATATTAGGGTGGGTTTTTTCTATTTCTACAAAAAGTGCCCTCAGGATTTTGGTAGGGCAGCAGTGAACCTGAAGATTGCTTTTGGGTTGTGTGGACATCTGACAGTGTGAAGTCTTCCTGTCCGTGAACATAGAATATCTTCCCATTCACTTGTCTTAAGTTCTTTCAGCGGTATTGTATCACTTTCAGTGCCCAGCTTTTCCACACCCTTGGTTAAGCCTACTCCTGAGTATTTTATTCTTTGTGCTATTGTAAATGGGGTTATTTACTTAATTTCCTTTTTGAATTGCTCATTATTAGTGTATAGAAACAATGGATTTTTGAATGTTGATTTTTGTATCCTGCAGCTGTACCGAATTAGTTAGTTTTTACAGGGTTTTGTTTCTTTGTTTTGTGGAATCTTTATGGTTTTTTACATACAACATCATGTACTCTATGAACAGAAATCATTATACTTTTTTCCTTTCCAGTTTGGATGTCTTTTATTTCTAATTCTTGCCTGATTACTCTGGCTTGGAATTCTAGTATTGTGTTAAATAGAAATGGAAAGAGTGGTCATCCTAGCCTTGTTCCTGAGCTTAGAGAAAAAGCTTTTGGTTTTGGTTTTGTTTTTTTACCATAGAATATCCTGTTAGCTATGGGATTTTCACATGTGATCTTTATTATGTTTAAATAATTTCCTTCTATTCCTAGTTTGAGTGTTTTTATCAGGAAAAGTGTTGAATTTTGTAAAGCCTTTTCTGCATCAGTTGAGATAATCATGTGATTTTTTTTCTTCATTCTGCTAATGTGTTGTATTACATTTATTGATTTTTATGTATTGAACTGTCCTTCCATCCAAGGAATGAATCCTGCTTGGTCATGGTATATAATTCTTTTAACGTGCTGCTGTTGGATTCACTTTGCTAATGTTTGCTGAGGATTTTTTTAAAAGATATTTATTTTTAGAGAGGGGGTAAGGGAGGAAGAAAGAGAGGAAGAGAAACATCAGTGTGTGGTTGCCTCTCGGGGGCCCCCAGCTGGGGACCTGACCCATAACCAAGGCATGTGCCCTGACTGGGAATCAAACTGGCAACTGGCCCTCAATCCACTGAACCACGCCAGGCAGGGCTCTTCTCTCCCCCTCTCTCTCTCTCCCCCTCTCTCTCTCCCCCTCTCTCTCTCTCCCTCTCTCTCTCCCCCCTCTCTCTCCCCCCTCTCTCTCTCTCTCCCTCCCTCCCTCTCTCTCTCTCTCTCTCTCTCTCTCTCTCTCTCTCTCTCCCTCTCTCCCTCTCTCCCTCTCTCCCTCTCTCCCTCTCTCCCTCTCTCCCTCTCTCCCTCTCTCCCTCTCTCCCTCTCTCCCTCTCCCCCGCCCCCTTTGGTTAATTTAGCCAAGGGGTTGTCAATTTTGTTTACAGAAAAACAACTCTTAGTTTTGTTGATACTTTTTAAATTCTCTTTTGCTTATTTCTGCTAATATATATTATTTCTGCTAACATTGGGTTTAATTTTCCCCCCTCATTCCTAGAGGTATAAAATTAGGGTGTTGATTTGAGAATCTTTCTTTATTTTTAATGTAGGTAGTTTCTTCTATAAACTTTCCTTGTAGAGAACCTTTGGAAGTTTTGGCATATTAAGTTTTCATTTGTCTCAAACTATTTTCTAATTTTTTATGGAATTCTATAATTTTTTATAGTCTCCATAGTTTTGCCTTTTTCCAAATGTCATATAGTTGGGATCATATAGCATATAGTCTTTTTAGCCTGGATTTTTTTCCCACTTGGTAAAATGCATTTAAGTTTCTTCCATGTCTTTTCATGGCTCAATAGCTCATTTCTTTTTAGTGCTGAATAATATTCCATCGTCTGGATGTACCACAGTTTATTTATTCATTCACTTACATCTTGATTGTTGCCAAGTTTTCACTATTAGGAATAAAGCTGCTAGAAAGAGCCATGTAAGTGTCCAGCTCCTTTTACATTATCTTTAAATAAACTAAACGAGATATGAGTTTGAGTTAGTGTAAAGAATTATTTCTCACATTTTGTCCTAATGAAGGTATTATGGCTTGTTTCCATGTATGGTCTCTGAGGAGTGTAAGAGCCTTTGCCAGGCTTGCCTGTGATTTTTTGTTTTTGGTTTCAACTTTTGTGTTCCTTTTATTGAAAGAACATCAGCATTGCCACATCCAGCTGAGGCAGAAACAGCTTCCTCTGAGATCATCGTAGCCTGGAACCCCTATTGCTTCTTAAGTAGACTGTATCCTGAATTCTGTAAGCATTACCTTCCGCTCTTAAAGAGCTTACAGTACAGTACAGTGACTATAACATGTTGAGTGTATAAACATGTGAGTTTTATAGGGAAATTATAATAGATATTTGTTTCATTAATTCAAAGAAAAATGGTATGATACTTTGATATTCTGACCACAAAACACAAGAGGTTTTTTAAAAGCAAGTACCCAAAATTCTATATTTTCATATTGTTTTCTGACTTTGACATACATGGTATACATTTTTTTAAATGTCATTGAGGTAATGGTATACAAATAATTAAATCTGTATTTTGATGATTCTGTTTGGAAGTATTTGTTTTCTAGTGTGAAACTCACTGCAACCCTGATAATGAAGTATATGCAGAGTGCTTTTGAAATTCATGTGTTAGTACTGATTAGTAAATATTCTATCTGAATATCCATCCAATATTCTTCATAATCCAGAGAGATGTTACTTAAAATAAGTTGTGATGTATTTTATGGTTTTATCTGATTTAGTATCTGTATTTTAATGTTAATTGTGTCTATGACTATAGGACACTAGAACTTAATCTTTTGTGCAAGATTGGATAGTCTGTGTGTTGTGTCTACAGAGCACTGAAATTCTTTCCCTCCCAACTTTTGCATATGATAAACCATAGCAAATTATTTTAGTCTCTTGCTGCTTAAGCCACAGTATTTTTGACAGTTTTCCATCTGTGTACCTTTTGGAGTACAGAGATGGATACATGAAAACACTGGGTTTTCTTCTTTCTTTTTAATTAATTCTGAACTTGTTTCTCTTCTTTTAGTTGTGCGGTCAGAGAAGAAACGCCTTAGAAAGCCAAGCAAATGGCTTCTGGAGTATACAGAAGAATACGATCAGATATTTGCTCCTAAGAAAAAACAAAAGAAGGTACAGGAACAGGTGCACAAGGTATGTTCCAACATTTCTACAATCTTTCATTAGTCTTTTAGGATGTTGCAGTTTGCCTTCAGTAGCGTATTTTGTCTTCATGGGACAATAATTTTCTTAACTGGGCTCTTACTTTTTCTGTTTTTACCTCCAGCTCTGGCACAATATTTAGCATATGCTAGTTACACAGGAAATGTATAAATGAGTCTTTGTACTCTGTGTGTGAGTGTTTCCTCCTTGTTTTCAAATTGTATTTAGTGATTTAGGAAAAAACGTTTGTAAAAAATGATTTAAAAATACAGTAGTATGATTCTAATTTTTAAACAAATGTTATTATACCTTATTTGATGTATTTTTTAATTCAATTTCTTTAAACTGAAGTATTTTATTTTATTATTATTTTTTAAAGGATTTTATTTATTTTTAGAGAGAGAGGAAGGGAGGGAGAAGGAAGGAGAGAAACATCAGTGTGTGGTTGCCTCCCACTGGGGACCTGGACTGCAACCTAGGCATGTGCCCTGACTGGGAATCGAACTAGCAACCCTTTGGTTCACAGCCCGTGCTCAATCCACTGAGCTACACCAGCCCAGGCTAAACTGAAGTATTTTAAAGTCAATCAGAGACATTTTGACTTTCTGTCCATAAGTAATATGCACCCCTAAAAAATAGAACCTTTTTCTTCATAACTGATATACCGTTATCACATCTAATAAGATTAGTTTATCTAATAACAAATCCACATTCAGATTTCCACAGTTTTCCCCTGAGCTTTACATTTGCTTTATCCAAATTAGGATCCAGTCTGTGATATCTGGTTGTTTTCTTTTTAAATATTTTATTTATTTATTTATTTTTGAGAGATGGGGGAAGGGAAGGTGAATGACAGAAACGTTGATGTGAGAGAGAAACATCAATTGGTTGCCTCTTGCCCACCCCCATTTGGGGACCTGGTCCATAACCCAGGTATGAGCCCTGACTGCAAATTGAATCAGCAATCTTTCGGTTCTCCGGCCAGCACTCAGTCCACTGAGCCACACCTGCTAGGGCCCTATCTGGTTGTTAAATTCAGAAAAGTCCCCCTTTTATGACCCTGTCTATCTAAGCAATGTAAGTACCACATTTGGTTAGTCCAGTTGTGTGTGATTGCTTCGTAATAGGTGTTATTAAGCTTATTTCTCTACCTGTGTTTCCTGTTAAGTGGAAGTTAATAACACTCTGATAGATTGACATTAAACATTTTTAGCTAGATTACATCATAGGTGATACTGTTAAATGTTGCATGGCATCAGAAGGCATTTAATTTAACATCTAATTGTTCACAGTGATGACTAACTGATTCCTCCCTTTTAAGTTAGGTTTTACCCCTTTTGATCAAGAAGCAGTACATGTGTAATTACTTTGGCTCCAAAAGATTGTCCTATTCCCCATCGTCCATTTCCCTGATGGCCCTTTGAGTATCAGTTAAAGCCCTGACTGCTGTGGCTTAGTGGGTTGAGTGTAATCCTGTAAGGTGAAGGATCTCTGGTTCAATTCCTGGTCAGGGTACGTACCCTGCTGGGGGCATGCAAGAGGTGGCTGATTGCTGTTTTTCTCCCTCCCTTCCCTTCTCTCTCCAAATAAATAAATAAATGTCCATTGAAAATCTTTGCCTGTATCAATTTTGTTGGGAATTAACAACATGAAGACTTTATCTCATTATTTCTTCTATTTTTATTAGCTGGCAATTTCTCTCAATATCTCTTATAAACTGAACCATTTTATTGTCTTGAAATACATGAAATACAGAATAAGTCCTCACTTTTCCATTTATTATATTTATCAACTTAACATTAAGAGTTCATTTTTAGCTGCTTTAATTGGTGTCATATTAGGGAATCTTTCTTTTTTAATTTTTTATTATCATAATGGCCTTAATGAATTTTTATGAGCTTTAGTGTATCTTAATCAACTACATTTTTACCCACTTTTTAAAAATTATAGTAAAATATATACAGTAGTCTCCCCATTTCTGCAATTTTAATTACCATAGTCAAAAAGTATTAAATGGAAATTTTCAAAAATAACCAATTCATAAGTTCTAAATTGGGCACCATTCTGAGTAGCGTGATGAAATCTTTGGCTACCCTGTTACTGCTCCTCCCAAAATGTGAGTCCTCCCTTCGTTCAGCATACCGTGCTGCATATGCTGCTCATCCTTCGTCACCTAGCAGCCCTCTGGGTTATCAGATCATTCATTGTGGCATCGCAGTGCTTGTGTTTAAGTCACTCGTATTTTATTTAATAATGTCTCCAAAGTGCAACAGTAGTGAGGCTGACAATTCTGATATGCTAAAAGAAGCCATAAAGTACTTCCTTTAAGTGAAAGTTCTGAGTTAATAAGAAACAAAACTATTGTACACTGAGGTTACTAACATCTACAGTGAGAATGAATCTTCTATCTGTGAAATTGTGAAGAAGGAAAAAGGAATTTATGCTAATTTTGCTGTTGCACCTCATGCAAACACTACAACCACAGTGCATGATAAGTACTTATTTAAGATGGAAAAGGCATTAAATTTGTGGGTGGAAGATATGAACAGAAAACATGTTCCAATTGATGGCACCGTGTTGTGCCAGAAAGCATTGAGCCTGTGTGAAGACTTCAGCAAGGGATCTGCTGAAATGAATGACACCAGGCCTTTCATGGCAGGTAAGGGATAATGACACAGATCCAGAAATATGTTTGTCACTTTATCATCTCATATTGCGAGAAGAAGAAGGGTAAGTACAGTATAGTAGGACATTTTGAGAGAGACTACAGTCACATAACTTTTATTATAGTACATTGTTATAGTTGTTCTTTTATTATTATTTATTATTGTTAATCTCATACTGTGCCTAATTTAAAAATTAAACTTCATCATAGGTATTTACATGTAGGATAAAACATAGTATATATAGGGGTCAGTACTGCCCAGGTTACCAGCATCCACTGGGCGTCTTTGAACATATGCCCTGTGGATACTACTGTATAACTTAAAATTTATGAAGCCATTTTGTAACCAATTTTTGTAACCATTTTTAGGTGGACATTTCTGTGGCATTAAGTACATTCATATTGTTTTGCAACTATTACCACTGTCCATCATCTCCACAACTTTTTCCTGTTCCCAAACTGAAACTCTGTACTTCCCTCTCCCAACCCCTGGCAACACCGTTCTGGTTTTTTCTTTCTGAATATTACTATTCTAGGTAATTCAAATAAGTGGAATCATACAATATTTACTTGATTTTGACTAGTTTACTTCACTTAGTGTAATGTCTTCAAGGTTCATTCCTATTGTAGCATGTGTCAGAATTCTATTCCTCTTTAAGTACATTATTCTTTCTAACACTCAAAATTACAAGTTTGGCCTATGGATTCTGTTTTTATATTTTGCTCTTAGGTAAGTTCCCGCTGTGAAGAGGAAAACCTTCTAGTGCGAAATCAATCTAATGCTCAGAACAAGCAGGTGGATGAGAATTCTTTGATTTCAACCAAAGAAGAACCTCCAGTTCTTGAAAGGGAGGCTCCATTTTTGGAAGGGCCTTTGGCTCAGTCAGATTTTGGAGGTGGACATGCTGAGTTGCCGCAGCTGACCTTGTCTGTACCTGTGGCTCTGGAAGTCTCTCCACGGCCTGCTCTTCCATCTGAGGAATTGCTAGTTAAAGCACCAGGTAAGATGGGAATGGGGGCTGAGTATTGTAAGTGGATATGATTAGAAGAAGCAGGAGATTTTAGTATGTTTTAATGGAAAGCCAGTGGTATATCTCTATACAATAAAAGTACCCACTTTTGTCCTGAGAAATCCTGAAATATTGGCTAAAAGGTTGTAATGATTGTAAATTGGTGGTGCACTGTTAAGAAGGCATTTTAAAAAACTACTCTCCTTACTCCATGTTGTTCTTTATGGTTGATCAACCACCATGTGAGTCCGCACCCAAGACAGCAGGGGTTTGGGGGAGAGGCACTGCACACTGTAGAGTGAGCACGTGAAACTCACTGTTCAGATACTGGCCCACCAATCCCTGTGTTGCTTGGGAAGTTGTTTAACCTCTGAATTTGTTTCTGCCTGTATAAAGTGGAGATCATAATGTAATGTGTAATGTAATTTACCTGACACAGAGTAAGCAGTTAGGTGTAAATATTCTCTCGGAGTGAGTTACCATGAGTTACCAATCGCTTTTCACTTCGTTATTCTCTGTGTGTGGGATCTAGACACACTGTGTCTAATTCATCCTCTGACTATTAAATATTGTAGTCAGCCAAGGGAAATGTTGGTTGTAACTTTTTACATTCCCAAGAATATCTTTACAAAAGTATCCTGATTGTGTTCAATGAAGTAATGCAGAATCAAAAAGACTTTAAATAGAATAATAAAGATAGTTACTATTTTATTACCTATTATGTGCCAAACTCTATTATTAGGCTTTTTTAACATAATATTTAAGAACAGTCTTACAAAGTAAATGAATATCTTTTATTTAGGAGCAGAACAAAAATTCTAATCCTGATTCATTTATGCCCAGAATTCAGGCTCTGCTTCACCTCACTTCTTTTACCCTTACCACCAATGAATTGCTATAAAGGCAGCTCTGTGTTTTTTATTTCTGCCTGTGTTCTATGTGACTTACGCACACACAGGAACATCCTTCCATTAGTTTGTCTATATTTGAGAACTGTTTTCTTATCTTATGTTAACTAACACTTTAGAGTAAATAAATTCCTAGCCGGTCCCTCCCCACAGGATGATGAGGAAAACAAAAAAATGTGACTCATTTTTGTGTGGTATATAGATTTTTAAAAATCAGTTTGTGCCCAGTTTCTATATGATCTAATTAAAAGGTACATGCATTTCAGGAAATTATGAAAGTAAGCGTCAAAGAAAACCAACTAAGAAACTTCTTGAATCAAATGATTTAGACCCTGGATTTATGCCCAAGAAAGGAGATCTTGGCCTTTCTAAAAAGGTATGTTATTGTGGTCAATTCAAATAATGCACATATACATAGAAATCACAGAATGTCAGTCTGAGAGATCCTATATTAAGAGGCTGTTTTGCATTTGTGTTTGCACATGTGTATCATTGGTTTTAGGGTATCTTGACAAAGGAAGATATTTGTGTTTGTTACGGTTTCTTTTATGGGCTCAAAAACTCTTACCAGATTCCTACTTTACTTATGTCTCTACAAGGCATTAACCTACTCACATCCCATTGCCCTGTCTGCATAAAACCTCGGAAAAGATCCAGTTGAGTGATAATTCAGGCAGAAACATTGGAATTTAAGTTTTTGAGTTTGCAAACTTGGTTTTATCAGCCAAGAAGGCATTGTTAAATAGTAGATGGAAATAGAAAATTGATTTTCAAATTTTATAATGGATAACAGCTGGATATTGATTCCTTAGGAAACCTCTTACGCCCCTTACTGTGAGAAGTAATGCATGGTAAATGTTAGAATTTTAGTTGTGTGATGTATAGATTTCCTATTAAAATTTTTTTAAAGAAAAAGTGTAGCTTATCAAATAATTTGAGTTTTTGGACTTTTTTGTTTAACTATAGCAAACTCCCATTTTTTAATCCTACATTAAGTTTTTATTTTTGTTGGCTATTCACCCATCTGTATTAGCGTGTAAATGTAAATTTTAGTTTGTGTTTTTATCCTTATTTTAAGAACTATACTATATCTTTTAATTCTTTTATTCTCCTCAAAGTAGTCTGATGACAAGGACTTTACAATTTTTTAGGCTCATCTTTTGCTCTCCAGACTTTCTCAGTTTGTACAGCCTCTGTGACAAGTGGCAACTCACCTTGCTGGCTTTGTGCTTTTCACTCTAGTAAAGCAGTGATAATTGCTTTCTGCAGTACTTCCTCTTCTGGCTTTGTGTTATTCAAATCCTAGCTATTTTGCAAGCTTCTTGGAAGAGGTTGATGATAGTGTCATACTGGGTAAATCATGGAAGGTGGTGGTTTTACTGATGGAGATTAAGAGATGCAAATTTCAAAGAAAGTAAAAATTCTGGCCAGTTAAGAAAATGAATTCCCCCCAGTTTTATTAAGGTATAATTGGCGTATGTAAGTGAATAATTTGAAGGAATAAGATGAATCCTCAATGGTTTTGAGATTTGATTGCTTGCAGTATAGTGTTAATTTGTATAATCTTGCTCCGTCAAATGTCATTTTCTAATCTAAAATGTGACTTGCCATGTTTGAGGGTTATTTTTCCCCCTAAGGAGATGAAAAGCATAATTAATGTATATATTTAACTTAAACTTACGTAGGCAAGTGTATCCGATCCGAGAAGTCTTTTCTTTTTCTTTCATTTTTTAAAAAGATTTTACTTATTCATTTTTAGAGAGAATGTAAGAGAGGGGGAAAGAGAGGGGAGAGAAACACTGAATAGTTGCCTCTCACATGGGCCCATCTGTGGACCTGGCCCGCAACCCAGCCATGTGCCCTGACGGAGAACTGAACCAGCGACCTTTCGGTTCCCAAGTCAGCGCTTAATCAACTGAGCCACACTAGCCAGGGCTCTTTTCTTTTTTTAATTGCAATATAATTGACACTGATAAGAGGCATAGACCTTAATTGTTTTGTGTGATAGACAGTTATATCTACCATGTAAGTACTACCTATCACCCCAGAAATTTCTCATGTACCTTTTTCATTCAGTTCCTCATTCTCATTTTTTCCAGAGGCAAGGCTTTCTTACTTCTGTCACTGTAGGTTACTTTTGCTTGTTCCTGAATGTTATATGTATTGTTTATTTTTGTTCTGGCTTCTTTTATTCAACGTTCATTTTTGAGGTACATTCATAGGATGATAATTAGTAGTTAATCCCAAGTACAATTTGCTTATTCTTTCTCTTTTGATGGACATTTGAAGTTTTCTTTTTGTAGCTATTAATCTTAAGGCAGGTGCAAACACTTCTCCCCAAGTCTGTTGGTGGACATTTTCATTTCTCTTGGTGTGGGATGCTGGTTCATGTGTGTTTATCTCATACATAAACACCATGCAGTTCTCCAAAGTGGTTGCGCAGCCTCACACCCCATAAGCAGTGTGTGAGAGGGTATATGGTCCACATCTTCGCTAGCTTTTGATTTGTCAGTCATTTTACATTTAGCCATTCTGGTGAATGTGAAATGATACCTAACTGTGGTTCTTTTTATATTTCCCTAACTAACAATGTTGAACTTCTTAGTATGTGTTATTCCTTTATCTTTTTGTAAAGTGACTGTTCAAGCATACATACAGTTTTGGTTGGGCTATTTATCTTTTTTATGGTTGCTATTTAGTAGTGCCTATTATATTTGTTATATAAGTTTTTTGTTATATATATGTAGTATAAATATTCCCAGGATAGGGCTTGCCCATTTATTTTTTTAGTTGTCTTTCATGAGACTATTTTTTATGTATTTTTTTCTTTTATGAGTAATACTTTTTGTGTTTATTTTATACACAGAAAAGTGTTCTTCCTGTGTTTTCTTTCAGGAGTTTGATTCTGGAATTTATGTACAGATCTTTTTGAAGAGATCTCCCCCCCCCCCCCCATATGGATGTCCAATTGTTCTAGGAGCATTTGTTAAAAAATCTTTTATATTTCTATAATTCTCTGTAAAATTTTTGTCTCTTTTTAAGCATTAGATGTAATTAATAACTCACTATTGAATTTTAGCTTTTTGTGATAAGGAGATGGGCATTATATTTGTCACTAAAACCATAGGAAACCACGATTATTGTTGATGACTAGAACCAGACTCTGGAGAGAGTAACCTCTGTTTCTGTTTTAGGAGTAGTCTTGACATCTAACCTGGGCAGCTTCACAGTTGAGGTCCTGGTTATTCTGAAGGATATTTTGTCATCATGTTGAAGCCATGATTCAGTTCAATCTTGGGTCTGCACCTTGGGCCACCCGTCTGTAGATGAATCAGTCATGGGTTAGGGAAGGAGGGATTGTCTCTAGAGGTGATGGTAACTTAAAGGTGCATGGGCGTGATTCCTGTTCACACCAGAGTATGTGCAGAGGAAATTACTGGCATTGCAGTCATGTCCTCCAGCATGTATGCTGAAGTCTGTGGTTATTGTCATTCTGAGAAGAGCTGATGGGTTTTTATTCATGTAGTGTGATTTTCTTTCTTTTTTTTTTTTGGTCCCGGTATATCTATTTTAACTTACAAAATAAGTTGATGAGGTTGGAAATGAGAATATTTTCTGCATTGTTCTCTGACTAGCTTTGGGAACATTCATTATTTTTGTTTTATAGCTTTTGGGTAAGGGTTAAACAAAGAACTATAAATTGGCTATCTGAATAATGGATGGTCTTTTTTTAAATATGCAAATTGTTTGTCTTCTAGTCTTTTGTTCCATTTAACTGGATACCTAACATTTGTTCCTTTAGTTTATTTGGCTTTGTAAGATTATGATATACATTTAACATGAAGAGAGTAGTATTCTTATGACTTACTAATGTATATGGTGAGCATTTGGAAATTCACAATTGTATTTCTTCTTGTTTTGACCTCAAACTTTGAAGACTATAGCAAGAATAGCATCCATTATATTGACTTTTTGTGGCCACTCAATTCTGTTTTACAGTCATGATGAAAAGTATTCTTGTGGGAGAAGACATTTTCTTGGGATGGAACTAATTCATACAAGCATTAGTAGAATAGGGGTACAATGTGTTAGGAGTTACTCTTCATATCTAAATGTTTTGTTTTGAGTCATTTTTGCTTTAATGTATATTCATTAGACATTCAATGATTTATAGTTATTTAATATTCAGAATTCATCAAATATCTGTATAAAATCTAATAACTATAAATACAATTTTAAGAAGGTAGATTTTTATATATAGGGTGGTGTGGAATAGAACTGAGATGCTGAATCTCTGGGTATACCCCTTCTCTTCCCTTTCCCACTCCAGTCAGAGCTATATTCTGTATCTGCTTTATATATTGGAAGACTCTCTCTCTCTCTCTCTCTCTCTCTCTCTCTCCTTGTTAAAGAGCATGTGGTGGTCATTAGTCTTTTGGAGCTTTTTTTTTTTTAATCTGGTGCCTTTCCCTATGAAGTTTTTGTTGAACCCTTTATTGTTATCATGCCATTCTTTCAGTTGTTTAAAAAATAGCCAGGATTCTGTACTGATGGCAATAAACCGTTCAGCTTTTGGCATATACTGTAGGGTCTATTTTTAAGTTACATTTTACTTATTTGTAGTGTTATGAAGCTGGTCACTTGGAGAATAACATTACTGAATCAAGTGCTGGATCTCGTTCTAAAGAGTTCGGTGGAGGTGAGTATTTTTGAGATTTAAAAAGTGTAAAGCAAAAGAGTGTGAAGCACCTTGTCAGTTAATCAGAAAAGTTGTTACATATGTAAGCAAGACCAATGAGGCTGTGAGTTCTAAGACTTGTTCACCCAAAATTTGTGTACTAAAGTTGTGCATGACACTAGAAAATTATATCAGCATTTTCAGCTTTATACTGAAATCAGTTAAATGAAATTAGAATTAGCACAGGGAAATTTTAGGAATAGTGGAGAAAAATCAGCTTCTTAATTTTCTCTTTGGAAAATTCTCCAGACTATATCATTACTTTCTTCTTGGTTTTGATTCAATTTTTAAATCTGTAGGACAGAAAGTAGGGAATCTGAGTTGAGAGGGAAATTACAAATCACCTAAGCCAGTCTTTGACAAACAGTTTCTTTTATCACAATTGTGACCTTTAGTTTGTGAGCATATGCTTGAAAAAGAGAGCTTATATTCTAGCCTAATTATGGTTGCTTCTTAAGGGCTTGGGAGTCTTTAGATTAAATTGGAGTCTGACTCCTGGAACTTCTGCTTAATCATTTTCTCTTCACCCGCAGGCAGAATGGGCAACCCTTCATTCGATAATGTATATAGTAATCATAGTTGGAGCGTTTATTCTACCAAGTCCTTTGCGTAGGACTATTACTGCTAATCAGTCTAAAGCATTATAAAGAGTTAGGATATTATCCATATTATCTCTATTTTATAGAAGAAACCTGAATGTGAAAGAGGTGGCAGGTGTTGGGGAACTAAACCCAGACTTGACCAAATTAATTGCCACACTACTATCTTATTATTCACCCCAGATTTTTTTCGTGCCAATTAAAAAAAAAATCCTTGCCCAAGGATATGCTTATTGATTTTAAAGGGAGGGGGAGAGGGAAAAGGAATCAATTGGTTGCCTCTCATACGCGCCCCAACTGGAGGTCAAACCCACTACCTTTTGGTGTATAGGACGATGCTCCAACCAACTTAGTACCATACCAGGGCCATGCCAGGTTTTTGATCCCCTTTGATCCTTTGTCTGCCAGTGACATTTATTTATTACTATCATTCCTGAGGCATTAACCCAGATTTGAGCCCACTGCATCAGATGTGGTCTGCCAGCAAAGGGTATCATGGGACAGTTATATTTTCTGTGGTCTTAAATGCATACTTCTTAAAGGTGATCATGATTATTAAATTTTCTAGTAAGTAAATCTAGCAGTATGTTAGATTATTTTAACCTTGTGCTTATTCCTTAGGTTTATCAATTTGCTTTCTTTCTTTTAAAAAAAAAAACTTACAAAATAGTATCAGCTCTATCCTATACTTTCATACTTTAGTTTTAAATAAAACCTACAACCTGCACTTTATCCTTTGTATATTTCATCTAAATATTTCAGCTTGTGAGAATTTGAACCTTTATTTTGCCATTATATTAACTCTTCCTTTAGTCATAGGCTATTAGTAGATTTGATAGCAGAGCTGCTTCATCTCCATTAGGCAGTCCAAGAGAGCAAAGGTAGTTTCCCAAAGTTCACCCTTTATGTTGGTACCTAGCTGATTAGTAAATACATTTTCTCCCCATCTACAGGATGTTAAAGTCCTTTGAGGAGCTAGAAAGTCTTTAATTTCAGCCAGGGAGGACAGTGATTTTTAACCGGTGTGCTGCAAGAATTTTTAAAACATGCAATGCCTATTTAGTCAGGGGCACTCACTTTTTTTCCCTTAGATTGTCAAATAAAAAATAAATGACAATAGCCAACACAACAGTAGTTGTCCGTGTGATTGAATCAAAATCATACCTTTTTTTTTTGGTCAGATCAACAAAAAATACATATTTTTGGTGTTCCCCAGGTTTTTTTTAGACTTTATTTATTTTTAGAGAGAAGGGAAAGGGGGGAGAAAAAGGGAGAGAAACATCAACGTGTGAAAGAAACATCAGTTGGTTGTCTCTTGTACAGGCCCTAATTGGGGCTGAACCCACAACCCAGGCATGTACCCTGACTGGGAATTGAACTGGTGACCTTTCTCTTTTGTGGAATGATGTTCAGCCAGTGTGGCACATACCCTGACTGAGCCATACCAGTCAGGGCATTTACTGTGGAACTTTAGTAGTTTATGTGTGCCATGAGGTGAAAAAGATTTAAAATCACTAATGTGAAATGAAATTGCTTTAATAACCTACTTATACATTTATTATTTAATCTGTATGAGGCAGAATTTATACGTATGTAGCTAATTTCCAAACTACTTATGTAGTCATGGGTAAGTCTCTTTTCTTCTCTGCCCCTGTTTTTCTCATTTCATTTCCCAGTTGGAGAATTAAACAGGTTTTAAGGTTAGTTTCTACTCTAACATTCCATAATTCTATGAGGTTCCTTTAGTTGAGGGTAGGAGTTCTTGGACATGTATATTATTTGCTGGCAGGTAACACCTGTTTTCTTGTTGTAGGCACGACCAGGATGTTTGATAAACCAAGGAGGCGGAAACGACAAAGGCATGCTACAGCTAGGATGCATTATAAAAAACTGAAAAATGAAGACTCATCAAGAGATACTCCAGGCTCAGAGGTATTACTCAGTTCCTAATCTTTTGACCTTGCAAAATGAAACTACTTTTCACAGTAGAGGCCACATCCCTTTTTCCCTTGAGTTCTCTTAAGAATAGTATTCTACCGAAATGGTTAATGGCTATAAGGAATCCTGGAGAAACAGAGTATATAGCCTGACCCTAGTAAAAATCAGTCATGGCACATGTGGCATTTGTGGGTATGACCTTTTTATAAGATCACATCCTATGCTGTAGGTGTCAGATGAAATAATATAACTGTTTCATCAGAAAAGTAAACTTTTTCTAAAAACCAAAGAGCACAATATCCAGTAACCATGCAATCCAAATGAACTTGGATATTACCCTTTAAAAGAGTTGAGACGGCTGCAGTTAGGGGCAATACTCTTTTGCTTATTTCTCAAAATCATCAATGGCTTGATTTTAGACTGCTATTTGTAAACCTCGACTTTTAGGAAGTAGACATAGATTTAAAACTCTTTACTTGTAGAGCATCAGTGTAGTCATTGATGCTATGTCTGGCTTTTACAACTCAGGTGAAAAGAGCATTATTAGAACAGGTTGGGCCAGCATCATACATTATATGTAAGGAAAAGTGTTTCTTTCCAGGACAGTTTGAATAGAGTGCCCAGGAGGGGCATTATTTAGGAAACACTGATCTTGGAAGGACAAATAAGTAATCAAATAAACTTAAGAATGTTTTCTCTCCCTTAGTGAAACCTTAAAATGGAACAGCTCAAAAAGTTCCAGTGGAACAGCCTCAGAGCAGTTAGTGGCAGGGCATGAGGCGCCCACTACCCGCCCAATCACAGCAGGGTTAGAACTAACATTGCATGCAGTCCGCCCGCGTGATTGGCTGAACATCTGTAAGTGCTGATGGCTAGACAAATAGCAGCCCAGAGGGAGGGGGTCACATGGAGGAGACATCAATAATGCAGATGTTGGACTTTATTTTTTCTCTGCAAGGGAGACCTGATGACACACAGGGCGGCTGCAAGCCCCAAGGAGGCTGTTGAAGAGGGCATAGACAATGACCACGGGATGCCCGCGTCTAAAAAACTGCAGGGTGAACGAGGCGGAGGAGCTGCACTCAAGGAGAATGTTTGTCAGGTAGAACATGTCGCCCACTTGCCTTTCGATTGTATGCTTATCAAGAGAAGCCCTCTCCATCTCTTAATGGTCCAATCTTGATTAGAATAGTAATTTTATTGGATTATTCCAGTGGAGTCACTTCCCTTTGAAGATTACCCCTTTTCCTTCCCCACTCAAGGAGAAAAGAGAAGTATTTATTGTGACAAATCACTTGCCCTTGTTGTGCATGAGGAGATGTCTTAAAACAGGTCTGAGGTGGAAGAGGTGAATCTGTGGTTGCTCACTCAGATACCACTGTTTTCCCTGTGCCTCTCAGGTGAGACTCTTTGAGTTTGCAAGGAATTTTTCAATAGTGATTTTGCTTTGAGATTTATTTTATTTATTCACTGCTTTAAAGTAGTAACTGTAGAGGACCAGGGCCTACCATCCATGTAACAGCTTTAGAGGACCTACTGCCTATATCTTTGTATTTAATTAATAAATGTTTATATAGTATTTATTATATATTAAGCACTGTTCCAATCACTAGAAATATTACATATCATATTCATCATAACAATCTTATAAGGTAGATTATCATTATTATCCTCATTTTATAGGTGAGGAAACGGGCACAGAGATAATTAAGTAGTGAAGCCATGATATAAACCCAGACAATCTAGGTTTAGAGTCTTAACCAAACCCTCTATGTGAGATGTGGCTCTCCACTTTATTGTTAAAGAGCCTTTCTTCGGCTTGGGAGTAGAGCCGGTTAAATGTATGCTTTGGTTATGTTCTCTTTTTATGGTCTTGATTTACCTTTGTATTGGATTAGCCAAAAAATCTGTTTCATTTTTTTCTGTATAATAAAAAACACATTTTTCATTTTCATCCATAACTTTATTGATTTGGATATTTTTTGAGTATGTCAGCTGTCTCCCAGTATTGGCTTCTAATGGATAGAGGCCAGGGGCGCTGCTTAACATCTTCCAGTGCATCAGACAGTCCCAACAGCAGAGTTACTTGACCAGGATGTCAGTGGTACTGAGGAACTTCACAACCCACTTTTGATCTGTTCGATCAGTCATAACACCTTCTCCATACCTTCTCCATACTACACAAATCTTTTTTTGCATTTTAGTAGCATTTTAACCTTTCTTGAAATTGTAAAGCATAATACACTGAAAATGTTGCATATTTTCTTTCATCTTCAATATTAAAATGGCTACACAAAAATTCACTAATTTTGATAAGTTTTTTTAAACACATGCTGATGTGACAACTGTCACAATACAATTCAACAAAATTGTTTTAAATGAAGTTAAAGACAACTAAGCACAACTAAGGCCATCATTCGGAAAAAACTAAACAAACTTTTTGGCCACCCCAATAAATTCTTAAAACCTGGTATATAAAAAGTTGAAGATATAACTTGTTTTTTTCCTAATTGAAACAGCTAAAAAGTAATATTAACCTGCACTTAGAATGTTATTATGGCAAATACAATTTTAACTGTTTCTTTGTTCATTTTCACTATTACATACATTGTGTATATAATACACACACACACACACACACATTTTGATTAAAGAAGGTTGATTGTTTAGATCAGTTCCCAGACACAGCGTTAATCCTCACAGGCTGTTTGGCCCACTACATTTATTAACAAAAAAAAATGATTGCACTCTGGCTGGGTAGCTCAGTTAGAGCATCGTCCCATGCACCGAAAGGTTGCAGGTTCAGTCCCTGGTTGGGGCAAGTGCAGGAGGCAGCAGGTTGATGTTTCTCCTTCTCTCCCTCCCTCTCCCTCTAGAATCAATAAACATATCTTCAGGCAAGGTTAAATTATTAAAATTATGGTGACTCAGCAGTCCTGGCTTGTTTATTACATCAATTTTTGTTCAGATGTTTTCCTTGTATAATTTATTAGTGGTGCCTCTTCTTACTCTCAAGTGTCCCACTTTGAAAGATGAATTATAGTTGAAGGGTTATTCTATACATTTGGTTAATATGAAAAATATATTCTTTGATATATACTATGATTGAAGTTTTTCTGTTTCAGTGATGGTCAATTTGTTTATTGTACATTGAACCTAATGTCACTGGCACTCTGAATATACAAAACAAAATGTATATTTATGGCACTTGTCAGTTTTTATGTGTGAATATGGGATAGCAAAACATGTGGGACTAGTTCAGACTACAAATTGATTAGGATCTTGGTGTTTCCTCTTAATCTCTGGCTGCCTCTGGCCTTTTTCCTCCAAAGGCCTGCTCATTTATTTGATGTTAAGTGGCCAGGAGCTGTTCTAGTTGTTTAAGTTCCTGAAGATACTAGATTCACCTAGCCACCTGAGTCTGACTCTGTGTGTGTGTGTGTGTGTGTGTGTGTGTGTGTGTGTGTGTGTGTGTGTGTGTGTGTGTGTGTGTGCGCGCGCGCGCGCGCACGTTCTAGTCACTATGGGGAAACAAGTCAGGATGTTAGGTGAAAAGTAACAAATAATTGGGAATTTGCAGGATTTTAATAAATTCTAGAATGTTTTCAGAATGATAGATCTAGATCCTTATTTCCTAAGGCTCTATCTTCAGTGACACCCTGTCTTAGGTGAGATCATCTGAGGAGGATTGTCTCTGCGGTGGTTCATATCGCGGGGATGGTTCAGACAGTGACTGGAGCCCTCGTAGAACAGTTATGACCTGAGTCCAGCTAGCTAGTAGCTCTTGCGTGAACCATCACAGTAGTCTTCCTGATTCTCTTTGCTTCTAGTCACCTTTCTACTCTCATTAAACTCATTTTCCATGTAGCAGTCACAGGGATCTGTGTTTGAATGAATGTCTAATTTTAGACTTCCCTTGGTAAAGTTCTCTAATGCAACATCTGAAATCTGAAACGCTGTATTGTGATCTGTAAGGTCACCTAACCAGGACTTTGTCTCTTTCATACCTCATCTTCTACCTCTTACAACTTTTGTCTACTTTAGTCCAGTGACACAGGCTTTCCTTGTGATTCTCAGACATGCCATGGTTGTTCCTGCCTGTGGACTCTCCATACACACTGCCTTCCTGCGTCTTCTTCACATTACATGGCCGACTTGTCATTCAGAGCCAGTCTGAGAGGCCATTTCTAATCACCCAATCCAGAGATCTGTTCGAATGCTCTGTCTCCCTAATGCTTATCATTGTCTGATACCTTTTCTGTTTAAGTTTTTACTTGTATTTTCTGTATTTAGAATATAAGAGCCATGAGACCCAGGGCCTTGTGCTGCCTGGCATAGAGGAGGTAATCATTAAATATTGGCTAAATGATTGGTGGGCTTTCTTGTTTCTGGCAAAGCTACTTGTTAATCTTCTTCATGAGGGCCTCCTGCTTGGGATTTTAAAAACCTTTTTCTATAGACAGATCTGTTTTCTTTTTCTTAACAGAACTGTGAAAAACTGGGTGAGCTGCTGTTATGTGAGGCTCAGTGCTGTGGGGCTTTCCACCTGGAGTGCCTTGGATTAACTGAGATGCCCAGAGGAAAATTTATCTGCAATGAATGTCGCACAGGTAAAGTTAGATATAAGGGGGTCTTCTTCCAAAGAAGGTCTGAGTTTTAAAGTTTCTCATTTATGGGAGACACCGTTTTGTTGCAATACTGGGCTAGTTGCTATAGACATAGGTGCTGTGCGATCTTTGCCCTCTGAAGAGCTTCCGAATGAATAACGAATGTACAGTACAGCATAATGTAGTTCAAAAGGTGTTGCAGTGGAGGTACATTTAAGGTGCTCTGTGAACAAAGGTGAACCACCGCCACAGAGGAAGATACCTGAGTTTGACTTGAAGAGAGAAGTGGAGACGGGAAGGACAGAAGGTCCACTGATGAAAGTAGAGGATAAAGCATAGATCAGTGCTCTTAGTTAGAGTGTAGGATGTCCTAGGGAAGAGGCACTGGCGAGTGGCGGGAAAGGCTGCTGGGTTACTGGTAATGCTTTATATTTCTTGCTGTCACTGGTGATTACATAAGTATGTTTACTTCACGATTATTTATAAATAATACACTTAGGATATGTGTACTTTTCTTCATATGTCAATAAAACTGTATCCCCCAAAAGTGACATTTTGGGAGTTATAATATGCAGATTGAATCAGAAACTAGGAATGGCCAGATGAGACTAACCTGTAAAGCACTTCGCAAATTGCGCTAAGGAGATTGCTCTGTTTTCAGCATTATATGTGGATGGTGCAGCATTTTAGTGGTGAAGAAATGAGGACTGAGTCTTAGGCTCATAAGTAAGTAATACCATAAGTGTGGATGGTGCTGTCCAAAAAGAAAGCACCTGTAGAGCAAGAAAAAAGTCAATGACAGTACCTGGGGATATCTCCTTAAAAGGTGCCACTGAAGGTTAAGGAGGGTCAAGTCAAAGAATGTGAGGCCACGGGAGTGGAGCGTCATAAGAGGGGGCAGATACAGCAAGGAGACAAGATCAAGGAGGCCTGGAGTGAATGGAGGCTGTCGTATTTGACAGCAAGAAATGGTTGGCTTTTCACCAGAGGGTGCCACGTGAAATCAGCGTGAGGGCCAATGGGTGGCACTAGACACTGTTTAGAGAAGCTGAATGGGGCAGTAGCTGAAAGGAGGATATTAATAGCAGGAAGAGGAAGAGCATCTTGAGTTTTTGTTAGAACTATCTGGGGAAATGAATATCCTTTCCAGCAGATTAACTGGAAGAATTCAGTCACAGGCAAAAGAGGGCAAGGGATGAAAAGGTAAAATGGGAATGTCCCGTAGAGTTGTGAGACAGAAGGAAGCAGAAGCAGTTTTTTCTTGGCTTGGTGAGAATGTTAGGAAGAGGTGTTTCTAATGAAGGGAAGAGGGTAGGTTTAGGGTGGGTCCTGTGGGGAAGGAGACAGGGTGTACTGGTGTCTGTAAATAGGTGGCTGTGTCCTGTTGAATTCTTTCATCATTCCACTGCCACCTTTAACACTGTGGGAACAAAAGCTGGAGGACAAGATAGTTGTGGGGTTATTTTGCCTAATCTGAGAAAGATCATCTTGCCTTTTGTGCCAGTGATCCAGTTTTGTTAGCCTTGTCTTTATTATGATGCGATATTCTCTGAGCAGGTTATCTAAGGCAAAGCTATTTTTTTTTTAAATCAACTGTATCAAAGTATAATTTGCCTACTATAAAATGCACTGATTTTAATGTATGTTTTGATAAGTGGTTTATTTTTAGATTTTATTTGTATATTTTTAGAGAGTGTGAAAGGGGAGGGAGAGAGGGAGAGAAACATTGATGTGTGGAGAAACAGCCATTGGTTGCTTCTTATATATGCATCCATCAGGGGACCTGGTCCGCAACTCAGACATGTGCCCTAACCAAGAATTGAACTGACAACCTTTGGGTCTGTGGGTTAATTCCCAGCCCACTGAGCCACACCAGTCAGGGCTCTCACAGGTTTTGATAAAAATTTATATACCCGTGTAACCACAACCACAGGGAAAATGTTAGAACATTTCTATCTTTCCAAAAAGGTCTCAGTCAACCTTTACACATCTCACCCACCCTAACCTCCCACCCCTTTCAGTTCAGACAAGTAATGATCTGCTTTCACATTAGATGTATTCTTTTTTAGTGTTTTATATAAAGGGAATCAAAGTCTTTTTGTGTCTGGCTCAGCATGGTTTCTGAGACTCATCTATGTCGTGTGTATCAGTACTTCTTTCTCTTTCTTAAAACAACTTTATCACAGGAACTTGTAGTACAAGAAACTGCACAGAGTGAACAGTTTGATATGTTTTGGTGGCAGTGTGTGTACATACACCTGTGAAACTACCACTTAGCATAGTTAAGAGATTCAACAACATCATTGCAGGTATTAAGAGTTCATTCCTGTTTATAGTTGAGTAGCATTTGATTGTGTGGATGTACCACAGTTTGTTTATGTATTTATCTGTTGATGTACATTGGGATTGTTCTCAGGTTAAGCTATTATAAATAAAGCTACTGTGAACAGTCAGTTCCTTGTATGGAAACAGTGTCTTTCTCTTGCGTAAATACTTTAGATGGCTGCATCATGTGGTAGGTACAGTATATGTTTAACTTTTAAAGAAACATTCAAATTGTTTTCCAAAATGTTTGTACCATTTTACATTCCCATCAGCAATGTGTGAGAGTTTCTGTTCTTCCCCATCTTCAGTGACACTTGGCATTGTCAGTCTATTTAATTTTAGCCATTCTGATAGATGTGTGGTAGTATCTCATTGTGGTTTTAATGTTCATCTCCCTCATGGCAAATGATATTGTGTATCCTATTATTTATTTGCTATCCTCTTTGATTAAGTGTGTGTGTGTGTGTGTGTGTTTCTAATTAGGCTGCTTATTTTCTTATCTGTGAAGTTTTAAGAGTTCTTTATATTCTGGATATAAGTCCCTTCTCAGATACTTTCCAGATTAGTATCCCAATCTGTGGCTTTTTTTTTTTTTAAGATTTTATTTATTTATTTTTAGATGGAGGGGAAGGGAAGGAAAAATAGTGGGAGAGAAGCATCAGTGTGTGGTTGCTTCTCACGCGCTCCCTACTGGGGACCTGGCCTACAACCCAGGCATGTGCCCTGACTGGGAATCACACCAGCAACCCTTTGGTTCTCGCCTGCACTCAGTCCACTGAGCCACACCAGCCAGGGAAGTGTTTCATTTTTTTAATGGTGTCCTTTGAATATTGATAAAGTTTAGCTTATCAACTTGTTCTTTTTGTGGACTTTACCTGGTAAAGACATCTTTCTTAACCCAAGGGTCACAAAGATTTTCTTTGTTTTCTTCTGAAAATTTTATAGTTTTAGATTTTACATTTAGGCCTATGATCTTTTTTGTATATGATGTGATGTGATATGATGTAATTTTTGTATATGAACTACTTTCTAGGTCATTTTACCATATTTCAAAAGGTCTAACACTTAGAACATTTAAAAATACATATATTCAGTGTGTGGCAAAATTATAAAGTAACCCCTCTGTGTCATCTACTGCCTAGCGCCATTTTCAAATTTTCCCACTTATCTCAAAGATGTCTTTTTATAGAGTTTTGAATCAAGATCCAAATAAAATCTGTGTTGTACTTTTGATTGTCTCTTAAATTTCTTATAAAGGACAACATTCCTGTCCCTCTCACCCTATTTTTAAATTGACATCTGTTTGTCAAGACAGTAGCCATTTGTACCACAAAATTTTCCACATTCTAAATGTGGTTGATTGTACCCTTCAGGTATCTGTTTAATTTAACTTGTTTCTCTTTTCTCCAAACTTCCTGGAAACTTGTGGAGATTGGGTTAGTTTCTGGTCAGTTTTCTCTTGGCAACGTGATGGGTACTTCCCATTACTTCCTATTCATGTCAGCAAGCATGTATTGTCAGTGTCCCACTGAGTAGTAATATAAGATTGAGTTAGTTATGTTTTCAGCCTGATAAGTCTATTTCAAAGTTAGTTGCTGTGATATTGTGATTTACAGTAAATACATATTGGGTCCTTATCTAGTTTCTAGCGCAGAGCTCCTGAAACCCTTGGAATTTCCTAAGTGATAGGAGCCATAAAGCTGCCTTTGAATGCCGTTTGTTACATTAATAAGGTGACTTGTAGACCCATCTGAAGATGGAGGCTGGTTGCCCATAGAACCACCCATGTGACTAGAGGGTTGCAGTCCTACCTTTCTGACCTCAGGGGAGGGGAGGGGAGGGGAGGGGAGGGGCTGGAGGTTGAAACAGTCCCCAGTCATGCATGTGTAATTAATGCATCAAAATCCAAAAGGAAAGGGGTTCAGAGAGCTTCTGGGTTGGTGAATATGTGGAGGTTCTGGGAGAGTGTCATGCTTGGAGAGGACGTGGAAGCTCTGAGCCATTTCCCCATCCTTGCTGTGTACATCTTTTATATCTAGCAGTTCTTGAGTTATATCCTTTTATAAGAACTGGCCATCTAATAAGTAACATGTTTCTCTGAGTCCCTTGAACAGCTCTAACAAATTAATTGAACCCAAGAAAGGGATTATAGTTAATTGTTCAGAAGTACAGTCTACAACCTGGTCTTGAAGATTGGTGTCTGAAGGGGTGCGTGGACATGACCTTCTTTAGGGCTGAGTCCTTAACCTGTGGGATCTGCTGTTATCTCTATGTAGGTAGTGTCAGAATTGAGCTAGGACAGCCAACTAGTGTTGCAGAATTGCCTGGTGGGGAGGGGATTGTAGGACAACCAGTTGGTATTGTAGAATTACATGGTGGGGAGGGAACACACCCTACACCCAGCCCCTAGCCCCCTGCCCCCTCCCTCCTGGTGGAATTTGATGTGGAATTGTGTGCTCACTAACTTTTCATCTAATGGTTTCACATCGGCTGAGTTCTTGAATTATTATTAATATGTTACCTTTCTCTTTCCCAGGAATCCATACCTGTTTTGTATGTAAACAGAGTGGGGAAGATGTTAAAAGGTGCCTTCTGCCCTTGTGCGGAAAGTTTTACCATGAAGAGTGTGTCCAGAAATACCCACCCACTGTCATGCAGAACAAGGGCTTCCGGTGCTCCCTCCACATCTGTATAACCTGCCATGCTGCTAATCCAGCCAGTGTTTCTGCATCTAAAGGTACAGGTTTCTCACGTGAACCAATCTAATTGTAAAATAGCAGTGCCATTGGCAGTGCATGTTTCCAGGTGCTGTCTGGCATGTCTCTTCGTGATCTTTCTAGCTTTTGTCAGAGTACCAGTATTTTGTGCAAGAGAAGAGAGTAATGGACTAGTTAAATAGTCACCACATTGTTTTCTATGGAGCCCTAACGTTATGTAGTTGTTTTAAATACTTGAATTTTATTTGAGATTTAGTTTGAAAAAGTGTTTTGTTGCATGTCTTCATCCTGCTGCCTACTCCATTAGACCAGGAGCCCCCAACCCCCACTACCAGTCCGTGGCCTATTGGGAGCAGGGCCACACAGCAGGAAGTGAGCGGTGGGCAAGCCAGCGAACTGTCCCTGGTGCCAAAAATGTTGGGGACCACCGCATTGGACTACACTGTATTCTCCTGTGGGCCCTTTTACATTTGTGGTCGTCACATGTGATGTCCTTCGGACATGTGTGTAGGTCAAAAGTGAGGTTTTTGTTTTGTGTTGATTTGTTTTTGTTAGTTTATTTTTTAAAATGGAAACTCCTATCTTGAAAGCTTTTTTTCTGTTTCATAGTTGGAGAGCTATTGGTGGATGTAGATAAACTCAAGTTTTTAAATCTGTTCCTACTGGGAAAATAATCATTTCTTTCTGTTCAGTAATAGTGGGTCTCTTACTGATTTTCCTAAAAGCCAAATATTGTGTCTCTACTGTTAAAAGCTTGTGTGCTCAAAGAGCCCCCATTTCACCCATTGAGGTTTGAGCAGGAAAATTTAGTAGTCTTGACTTTTTTTATTAATCAGTTTTTTAACCAGATCGGCACTACCTTTTGTTAAGTTGCCCTCTTACATCTCATCAGATTTCCAGGCCCTCTAGATCTCATCAATCTTTTTTTTTTTTTAAGATTGTATTTATTTTTAGAAAGAGGAAAGAGAGGGAGAAAAACATCAGTGTGTGGTTGCTTCTCACATGCCCCCTGCTGGGGACCTGGCTTGCAACCCAGGCATGTGCCCTGGCTGGGAACCAAATCAGCCACCCTTTGGTTCACAGGCCTGCAGTCAATCTACTGAGCCACACCAGCCAGGGTTTATCAATCTTAATCACAGTCATTTAACTTGCTTGATCAAAATTGCAGTTTAACTATCAGGTACCTTCCTGTTTTCAATTGTTAGCGTAGGTTACGTTTAGATGGTTTGGTGTAATGGCTTTCAGTTGAAGTATATTAGAGGACATAATTTCATCAGTAAGGGGTAGAGGGGCTTGTTTACCTGAAAGGCTTTAAGAATCACAACATCAGGCAACAAAAGCAAGCAATAATATTCCTGCCATCTGGCCTTTTATTCTAGTAGTGCACATCTCCACATACCATTTAGTTTGCAGGTGATTCCAGGTTTCCTAGGAGTCAGGGCAGTGGTTTCAGTAGGGCTCTTTGGTGAGTGCAGCTTATTTACTGTTGTGGGATCTGACTTCTTATGTTGAAGTTATATAGTTCCCACCTGAGCTTTTTATAGTGAATTGGGTGTTTAAGATCCCCTGCCCTGGATATGAGGGTGATCAGGCTGCGATATAAGTCACCCCGCTGATCACCAGGGTTAATTTGGCTGATCTGGTCGGCCAGGTGGGTGTCCCCTTTTTCCCTCATCAATCCATGTGCATCCCTCCTGAAGCTGTGCAGTCGGTCGAAGAGGGCGGCCTTCCCAAGTAGAGTAGAGGACCCATCTTTGGTCAAGGGTATAGAGTAGCTGCACTTCCCTGCTGGAACCTTCAAACATGCTCTCAAGGTCCCCTGCCCTAGTAGCGCTTTTTTCTATTTGTGACATTTTCTCAGTACTAGCAAATAAACTTGAATAACTCATACTTTTTAATGTGTAATATGTTTGTTTTTTCTTTTTCTCCTCCCCGCTTTTCCTGTGTCTCGTATTTTTAGGTCGTCTGATGCGCTGTGTCCGCTGTCCTGTGGCATACCATGCCAATGACTTTTGCCTGGCTGCTGGGTCAAAGATTCTTGCATCTAATAGTATCATCTGCCCTAATCATTTTACACCCAGGCGAGGCTGCCGAAATCATGAACATGTTAATGTGAGCTGGTGTTTTGTATGCTCGGAAGGTAAGGTATGACTTACTGATGTATAAATAGTTTAAAAAGAGATTAATACAATATCTTAATTGCAACAAAAAGTTTTCTTCACATTGCTAGTACAAGAAATACAAGGACGTGATATACTGAATTAATATAACATAATAGAACTTCCAAATTTGAATTTGTTCCCCAATAGGAACAGCTTTTATTTTTATTTTAAATAGTGACTTAATTTTTATCAAAATGTTAAGCAGTTGATGCAGTAAAGAAATAGGAGACAAAACCACTGTTGGAAAAATGAGGGGATGTGGTCAAACAGTACAAAGTTCTACTTATAAGATGGGTAAGTTCAGGGGATGTGATGTGTAACATAGTGACTGTGTTAAATATTTGAAAGTTCAAATATTTGAAAGATGTGTTTAAGCACATCTTAAAAGTTCTCACCACCAAAAAAAAAAAAAATGTGTAACTGGGGTATGATAGATGTGTTACCTAATCTTACTGTGTTAATCATTTCACAATATGCACATATATCAGGTTGTTAAGTTTTATACCTTAAACTTACACAATGTCATATGTAAACTATATCTCAGTAAGTCTGAAAGACAAAGACAAAAAAAGAAAGGAACAGAAAGAACGAACAAACTCCAAATCACCTGAGTCTCACCATCAGAAAAAAAACATTACTTAATATTAAGTGATATCACTCCAGACATCTGCGCATATAACTTGGATAGAAGCAATTCTAGATGGTATAATTCTTTAAAATTAATTTTTCGTGAATTTAAATGGAAGATTGGAAAGTGAAGAAATTAATGAATTTCCTTACTGTAAGGGACATTAATGTTTCTAAAAGTCTTATAAAGTAGAGGAAAGGGTAATTTTGTATCTTTTGTATATTCAATTTAAAAGTATTTCTCCTGCAGAACAGAGCCAGTATTATCCATCTTATATAATTCCTGTCCGTTTCTCACAGCTTGATTTCTGCTAGTACAGTGGAAGATTTAGTACTCACTGCCAGTCTGTTTACTGTGGTGCACTGAGAGTTCTGAATTGTTCTCTTGCTGAACTGAGCTTCTAAGAAGCACCGTAGGGGCTGTAGTTCTCAGTGTGAGGCTGTTTGTCATGTGCCTCTACACAACGAGCACGTGCTGGGTCACTGTGAGTGTGTAGGCCACACGCTCTTTTTCTAAGACTGGTGTTGACATTGCTCCACTATCTTCTGGTGTGAAGGTGACACCAGCTTTCCTGCTCATTTTCTTCATTCCTTTTCAGAATGATTACATTTTGTTGATTAGTAAATTTGGGGGAACAATTTCCATGAGTTTTTTTTTAATATCTACTTATTGGTCATGCAATTTTATAGAAACTTGTGTGGTTATGGACATTTTGAAAGAATAATTGGTAAAGAGTGAACATGTGTAATTTGATGAGCATCCCCTTTAAGAAATTTGAGTATAGTAAATAGTGTTAAAGTTACCAAAGAAGTGGACTTTTACTTTTGTTCTCAAGATTTATGTAACCTGGTAATTTAAGGAAAATCTCCACTTACTGATCAGGACATGATTGGTGTCCTCAAGTTATGGTGTTAATTTAAAACAAAGAAGGATGTTAAAAATACTTTACTTGGGTAGAAACTGGAACTTTGGAGTAGTTAGGGATGTTTTAATGCACAGAGAGAACTATGTTAGCTTTGTTAATTGTCCTGTATAAAATTTTATGACATCATACTTTTTTTGTTGTTCTTATATCTGCTCCTTATAAAACTGTCTTTTTCGGCCCTGGCTGGTGTGGATCAGTGGATTGAGCACCAGCCTGCAAACCAAACGGTCACGGGTTTTATTCCCTGTCAGGGCACATGCCTGGGTTGCCAGCCAGGTCCTCAGTTGGGAGTGTGCAAGAGGCAACCGATTGATGTTTTTCTGCCTCTCCTTCTCACTCCCTTCCCCTCTCTCTAAAAATAAATGAATAAAATCTTTACAAAATAAGGAAAATAAAACTGTCTTTTGGTGAAAACTGCTGCTTGTTATTGTATTACCTTTCTTTTGTTTAGAATAAAGTTGAAGACAGAATTTTGGTATTTAATAGCATTTAAATACAACATTCTATAATTCTCTTAGTGTCTTGGATGGTGAAGTACAGGCTCCAAGTTTTCATGTTTCTTAAACATGGGAAGATGAAATACTTTCAGTATTAGACTATTTTTAATTCCAGGGTAACATGAAATGAATGTAAAATGGTTTCTGAGTAGAAGTGCCCGTGTGATCATTATGTTTTAATATAATCTATGTCACTTTTAGCTTATGTATTACATTTATGCATATATAAATGCTATTCTGAAAGGGGCCATAGGTTCGTGAGAGTGCCAATCATAGAAAAGATTAAAAGGTTAGCAACATAAAAAGTGGATGACTGCTTTTATGTGTCATCACTACTAGGCGATTTAATCACTCACTTCTCCTCAAACAGGTCTGCTTATTTATTGTTCATTGTAGGAAAAACCTTACATTGGGGGAATTACAACTCAGCAAGAGAAGTGAATTCCCCAAGGTCATATGATCTTAAGAGCTTAAATCAGACATCAATTGATGCTCTTGCTCTTTATACACTGGTCTGTGTATGTCATTGATATTCTCTGCTGCGTTGCCTTTTAGTAAAGAGGAAAGAATGTATGTACAAGGTCTGTCCAGAAGGTATCCAACTATGTAATAGGAAAAACAGACATTTATTGAAGAAGATACACGAAACATTGTACATAGGACAGTGACACCTCAGTCCCCTTCAAACCTCACAGTTTTCCCAGCATCTCTTCCATTGTTCCAGACACTGCATATCTTTTGTTTGAATCATGCCTGCTGCCCCATTGTGTTTTCCTGAATCTCATCGATGGTCTGAAATCTCTTTTCTTTCAAAGGTGATTTTAGTGTTAGTAAAAGCCAGAAGTTGGTGGAGTGCAAAATCTGATCTGTTAGGGGGGCTGAGTCACCTGGATGATTAGATGTTTCACCAAAAACCTCTGTAGGAGATGTGACACACGAGCAGATGCATTGTTGTGATGAAGCTGCCAATCACCAGTTGCCCATAGCTGCAGCCGTTTTTGTCTTACTGCATCTCTCAACCTCTGAAGAACATTGAGGTAGTACTCCTTATTAATTGGCCTGAAGGAATATACTTATGATGGGCAACACCTTCTCAATCAAAAAACACAGTTAACATGGTCTTGATCTTGCTGTGACTTTGCCACGCCTTCTTCAGGTGTGGAGAACCACTGGGACAACTGGGCCTGTGTTTCTGGGTCACAGCCGTAGACCCACGATTCATCTCTGGTTATGACCTTGAGGAAATCTGGTTCATTGGTAGCCATTTGAATTAAGTCATTAGCAACTGCAGCATAATGTTCCTTCTGCTCTTGCAACAGAAGTTGTGGAACAAATTTTGCTATTACACGTTTTATGCCAAGATCCTGCATCAAATTCTCAGAAGTAGTGGTTTTTGGAATTCCCTAGATTAGCTTCTAGTTCTCACAATCAGTCAGTGGTCTTTGTTGATTGCAGTCCATAAACCTGCAGCATTCTCAGATGTTTTGCTGTCACAGGCGTTCCAGAATGTAGATCTCTTTCATCAGATTTTCAACCATCTTTGAAGCTTTTGTGCCACACTTTTATTTGTGCTGCACTTATTGCATTGTCCCTGAAAGTCTTCTGAATCACGAATAGTTTCCATGGAGGAACAATTCAAGCTTAATGCAAAATTTGATGCAGATTCATTGATCTACTCGCTCAGTCATTTCTAATGCAATGGCCACACAGTATACATGCTCACTCAACAGCATCTACCACCCCCCCACGGACTAGTATAGTGGAGCCATCACTGTTCATGCATATACATTCCAGTCTACTCTTCTTGGCTGCCAGGTTACATCCATTTCATGCAAACCATTCTCTTTATAGTAACAATGGGTAGGCTTGTTCTGGGCAAACCTTGTGTGTGTGTGTATGTGTACACATACATGACTTTTAGGGGTTTGCCCTGACCTAATTTTGCTGATAACATCTCATGTTTACTTGCTGTGAATCGAACAGATCTTCAAGGGTGTGGTTCAGGAATAGTGTAAAGGAAACACTCTTGCAGGAAAGTCTCTCTGAACAACTAATTAAATTACTAGGTCCTTGGCTGAGAGACAAATAACTGGTTAAGTGCTGAGTGCAGGCTGTTTCTGCTGGGTCCTCACATGTAACCTTGTGTTTCTAAGTGCTAGATTTTTTGATTGCTACAGGAGGCAGCCTTCTTTGCTGTGATTCTTGCCCTGCTGCTTTTCATCGGGAATGCCTGAACATTGATATCCCTGAAGGAAACTGGTATTGCAATGACTGCAAAGCAGGCAAAAAGCCACATTACAGGGAAATTGTCTGGGTGAAAGTTGGAAGATACAGGTGAGTGAGCATGAAGGAGACAGGCAACCATTTTTTGTACCATTCTCTGTTTCTTCTGATCTCTTAGAGTGCTTAACATTTTCTAATGATGTCCCTGGTTAAGCAAGGTCTCCCCCCTTCCCCATTAGTCTTTCATTATAAAAGAAAAAAACCTTAATTTTTTGTTTTGATCATAGGAAAATATAGAAAATTCATTCATGAAACCTTGACATCTTAGAAACAAGGAAGATACATTGCTTGCTAGCGTTTTGGCACATTTACTTGCAGATAACACCAGCACATTCACCCTCAAAATAATTGACCTTGTAGTTTTTACTCAGTTTTTGTGGCTTGCTTTTTCTCTTTAAGATTATTTTTATAGATCATGTAATATACAAAAGGATATTGTGACCTGGGTGATTGTAGAGAATAATGAAAGGAATGCCTGTGTATGTACCTTCCGGTTAAAGAAACAGCACATTGCTGGTACTTTTAAGTCTCCCTCCAGCCCCGTCTGAATCCATCCTTTCCCCACCCCATCAGAGGGAACCACCTTACTGCATTTTGTGTTTTTATTCCTTTGCCTTGTTCTGTACGTTTACTATATGTATAATATTTTGTTTTGCGTGCTTTAGACCTTTATATAAAGGGATTGTTATGTTTTCCTGCAGCTTGCTTTTTTCATTCACTATTATTCTCATGAGATTTATTCTGGTTAGCACAGAGCTCCAGCTCATTCATATGATATAGTTGTATAGTGTAGTGTATAGTTCAGTCGTCCATTCTCCTGTGTGGACTGCTGGCATTTTGTCAGTGTGATGGTATACATGCACAGGAACTTCTCTAGGGTCTTCTCAGGGTAGAGTAGCAGGGTCGGGGTGTATAACCTTAATAGCTAATGCCAAACTGTCTTTCTAAAGCAGTTGTATTAATTTACATGCTTGGCAGGGAGGCATTACTTGGTGTCATTTTTCTGTCCCCTAATATTGAAAGTTTCCTTTGTAAAGGCCAAGTTGTATTTTATTGCATAGTACACCATAGTTAGATCTATCATTCCATTTATGCTGAGCATTTAGATTGTTTCCAGGTTTTCATTCCTATAGATAATACTTCCTGCTATATAGATACTTATTTCCTGTTTAGATTCCTTGAAGTAAAATAACTGAGTCTTAGGGAATGTATGTGTGTATGCAGGCATATGTGTGAGGACAGGTGTTTCCAGCTTTTAGTACATACTACTTGTTTTTTCACTAGTTGGATTGTTCAGATGCTCAAGGTGATACTTCAATGTGGATAAAAAGACATTGCTATTCTTTATTCCTGTTGTAAAGAATAGGTTATTTTCCTAGTGCCTTGCAGTCTTTTTAGAATTTTCCTTTGTTTTCACCTTTCCCAGATGGTGGCCCGCTGAGATCTGCCATCCTCGAGCTATTCCTTCCAACATTGATAAGATGAGACATGATGTAGGCGAGTTCCCTGTACTCTTCTTTGGGTCTAATGACTATCTGTGGACTCACCAGGCCCGAGTCTTTCCCTACATGGAGGGGGATGTGAGCAGCAAAGATAAGATGGGCAAAGGAGTGGATGGGACATATAAAAAAGGTAACTGTGTACTTTTTGTTTCTCAGACCAATACAGTCCTCTGTTGCTAGAGAATCTGTTCTGTGTCACAACTATGTGTTAGAATTCATGTATGTTCCATTAGCAGCTGAGTTCTGCCCTCTGGGGGCATATGTGGCTGCAGCTACAGAATTTGCAGGGAAGTTGACCCTCACAATTCATTGTTTTTTAATTTAACTTTTACTTAACTGGAATTTCCTTAAGGGAGGTTTTTGTCTTATTCTGTTTTTAGTTTGCTGGCAAGAAATAAAATTCACCAAAAATCATGGAGCAAAATAAGATAGAGTGAAAGCATATTCTGAGTCAAAAGACATTTTATAAGCTGGCCTCGCAATGAAGGAGTGAGGACATTTGGGGCTGGGAGGGGTTGACTAAACTATGAGCCTCAATTTTCTCTTACTGTATCGTGAGTAAAGGTTGCTCTGAGAATTCAGTGCAGTAATAGAAAAGTCAGCTGGCAAGGCATACAGTTGGTATCCTACCAGTGATAATTACCTTCTTCCATTAGCTGTCCTTAGAAAGGAAGCGTAGGTATGTCTTGTTATTTGAATATGAGAGGGCATTGATGAATATGTGTGGACATTGAAGTATAAGGGTTCGCATGATGAAGAGGGACTCGAAGCAAGTGAAACTCCCTGGTGAGGTACAAGAAGGTAATAAACAGATGAAACTTCCTGTATCGGGAATGAGAAAGATGTCTGAAGGGAAGAAATTTAATAACAAAAGGTCTATTTGCCTCATATTAATTTCCGTGGATTCTAACTTAACTGTTGGCCATGTGGTTTTTGTGTAGACGTGGGTGATGAGTACTAATAATGTAGGAGCTTGAGCCTTGTAGGCTCAGATGGTGACCAAGTGACAGCATCTTTGCTGGTAAAGCTGAGCCTGATGAAACTCTGGGATTCTTGTTCTTTCTATGCCTTGACCCTGAGCTTGCTGGGTGCTTCTGCCTACAAAAAGCATATGTTTTTATGTGGGCATTGAACACAGATACCAGCAGTCAAAATCTCATTCATTGAGTGTTGTGGCAGAAGTGTGCATGGTATGCCGTGGGAGCAGACCGAGAGGAAACAGAAATACACTGAGGGTTGAAGTTGCAAATTGTGTGGCTTCTTTCCTAAGTGATGCTTTGAAGAATTAACCATAATAATAATAGTTACCATTGTTGTTTGGAAGGCCCAGTTCAGAGTTTATCTTCTTTAAATCCTGTGGCAACCCTGTAAGTTAGGTGCCATTATCCTTATCTTCAGATGAGGAAACTGAGACACATAAAAGTTAAATTAATTGCCCAAGGTCCCAGGGCTGATCTGTGATAGAGGAACGTTTCAAAGTTTTAATTGCTGGTCTCCAGAATCAAATATCTTAACCCTTGCACCAACTGTGGAGAAGTTAACATGTCGTAATGAGAAGAAGGCACATGTGAAAACACACATTGAATCTAATGTGCTGAGTTAGCGACCTCCAAGTATTTAGTATAGTTTAAGCATGGGGTTAAGAGAGCCATGGGCTATTGGTCTGAAAAGATAAATGATTTATATGGTCAGAGCAGAGTTTTAGAAATCTCAGTGAGTAGAGTGCAAGACCACGGACACTGAGAGGCTGCCACCAGGACTGTCAGGGAGGTAACTGTTTCAGTACTTCTGGGTGGACATGACAAGACTGTCACAGGGAGGTGGCCATGGGTGGAGAGATACGGATATTGGATAGACATTAAGTAGATAGACCAAGCAGGATATGCTAAATAATAAATAGGGTGAAGGAGGGAGAGACTTAAGAAAAGTTTACAGGACTCTAGGCAAAACAAATTATGCTGGATGGTGAGAGAAATGGAGAAAAAGGGATGGAATAGGGGTGGGATTTTCTTTTAAGAATTGACAGCATGGGGTAAAACAACAGAGAGGAAAGAGGGAGGAACTGGATTCTTTTTAGACTTTTAACCTGGGTCAAAAATAATGAATTAAAATTTTAAGTGGAGAAGAATGAGAATCTTAAGATTTTTTTTAAAGATTTTATTATTTATTTTGAGAGAGGGAAGGGCAGGAGAGAGAGGGAGAGAGAGAGAGAGAGAGAGGTCAATGTGCGGTTGCTGGGGGTTATGGCCTGCAACCCAGGCATGCACCCTGGCTGGGAATCGAAACTGCGACACTTTGGTTCGCAGCCCATGCTCAATCCACTGAGCTACACCAGCCAGGGCCTAGATTTTTTTTTTTAAGATTTTATTTATTTTTAGAGAGAGGGGAAGGGAGGGAGAAAAAGAGAGAGAAACCTTAAGTGGTTGCCTCTCACATATCCTCAACTGGGGACCTGGCTCACAACCCAGGCATATGCCCTGACTGGGAATTGAACCAGCAACCTTTTGATTTGCAAGCCAGCACTCAATCCACTAGCCATACCAACCAAGGCAGAATCTTAAGTTTGGGGGGATTTTTCAGATATTACAAACTTTCTAGCATTTTAAAATACAGGCCTTGAATGCTGATTAGCTGTGAAGGTCTGTTTTTATATTGTTAGAGCTAATAGTTGCAGAATGAGTCTTAGGAGACGAGAGTACGACAGGTGCTCTAGAGAAGAAGTAAGAAGGGAAGGAAAACTTCAACTCTGGATTTCTTCCAGAAGAACACGGCATGTACCTGTGACACCTAGGAGGCAGCATGTTTCTGGAAGCAGGAAGTTCAGGACTCACACGAGGAATAATTTTAAATTTTGTTATCGTTAGACAATGCTACATGTGGGCATTTTCAGCTCATTTAGCTATTTTTGTTTTAAATTTTCCTCTGAAGCTGGGAGTCTCTATTGTGCCACTTAGTGATGGGTTATTTTGTCTTAATACTATTATCTGAGTACCCTGGGGACTGTAACTTACTTGAAAGAAGTCATATATAATACTTAATTCTCCATATAATGTTGGTGATATTTGTCTAAAACCTGAATTTCCTCCCATTTACAAGGGGGCGAGGTGAAATAACTCCACCCAGAGATTAAGTCAGTCACCTGTGCTGTTGTGTGTTCTTAGCTCTTCAGGAAGCTGCAGCAAGGTTTGAGGAGTTAAAGGCCCAAAAAGAACTAAGACAACTTCAGGAAGACCGAAAGAATGATAAGAAACCTCCACCTTATAAACATATAAAGGTAAGAAAAGACCTCAGGAGACTCCATCTCAAGGAGAAACACTTATAGTTTGTCCTCTTCTACTCATGACAAGAACTGGAAGCATAAGCACAGCAGTTTTTAGGTACAGGTAAGAGCTTGAAAGAAGATAACAAAAAAGTTCCAGAGCACCATTCCTAGCAGTTGTGTGTACTTTATAATACCAGTCGTGTGTTGATATAGTCTTTACTGCTTTGGAAACTCTTCTCATAAAAGTAGATGAGATTAGATTCTGTTCATAGTCAACACCTTTCAGTTTGAAAGGGACCAAAGAAGCATGATAAAAAATCATTAATTGTCCTGAGATAGTGCAGATAATACACATGGTTAAGTCTTCCTGGTAATAGTGGATACTCAATATTTAGGTGGCTGGTATGACTAGGATTCCCATGGTCAGGAGATTGCACGTTAGGTGTAGCTAACCCTTAGTGTACCTGGTAAGAGCATCATCACCATTTATTATTTGGGTCCAGTGAACCCTTTGTATTTTTTTACATTTTTAAATCATTTTCATGAATAATTTACAGAATTAAAGATAAAGGAATATGAATAACATTTATTAGACATTTTAATAAGTATTTACATTAAAACCTTTAAACCACCCCTCCTTCTTTTAAAAAGATTTTACTTATTTTTAGAGAGAGGGGAAGAAAGGAAGAGAAGGAGAGAAACATCAGTTGGCTGCCTCTTACATGCCCCAACTGGAGACCTGGCCAGCAATCCAAGCATGTCCCCTGACCTGGAATCAAACCAGTAACCTATCAGTTTGTGAGATGACACCCAACCCCCTGAGCCACGCCTGTTTTTTTCTCAGCACCGTTGCTGGCATATGTGAAAACTAGTGGTTTCAGTGTCACAGCAACAGCTTGACCTTTATATTTCATCACTCTGGGTTTTTTCACTGTAGTTCCTTGTACTAGAACCACTACTGAATAGAATGCACGAGTGACTGTGGTGTAGACTATTAAAAAGATTTCAGATTATGACAGTAAACAGTAAAATACATATTCACATATAGAAACCTCAGTTACCCAAAGACATTGGCATGCCACTTAACGAGGATGGGTTTATTACATAGCATCTAAAGTGCTACCATGTGGCAATAGTAGAAACCAGTTCAAATTTACTTGGCCTACCAGCTTTGAAATTCTGCTTTAAAATGGTTTTAAAAATTTTGTTGGAATCATCATACTTTATATGTCAAGTCAGGCTTTATTTTTAAGAGTTCCATAGTATTAAATGCATTTATAATGTTTGTATTTATTGCCACCATCCATTTGCAGGCTTCTTTAATCTTGTAAAACTGAAACTCTACCCATGAAATAACAACTCTCATTCTCTCCTCTTGGCCCCTGGCAACCACTTCTTTTTGCCTCTAACTTTAACTACTCTTACTACATTATATAAGTGGAATCATACAATATTTGGCTTTTTGTTACTGGCTTGTTTCATGTAACATAATGTCCTCCAGGTTTATCCATATTGTAGCGTGTTTCAGAATTTCCTTCCCTTTTAGGCCGAATAATATTCCATTATCTGTACCACATTTTGCTTATCCATTCATATGTCAGTGAACACTTGGTTTGCTCCCCACATTTTAGCTGTTGTGAATAATGGTGCTAAATCTTGATGGTTCAAAATCATAAAATGTGGCATGCAACTTGAATGAAAAGAAAATTCCCTTTTCTAGGTCCTGAGTTATCTTGTGCTGACTTATCTGACTGGTGTACTTACAGTACATGTGTCTTCTCCAGGTGAACCGTCCTATCGGCAGAGTACAGATCTTCACTGCGGACTTGTCTGAGATTCCACGTTGCAACTGTAAAGCTACTGATGAGAACCCCTGTGGGATAGACTCCGAGTGCATCAACCGCATGCTGCTCTATGAGTGCCACCCCACAGTGTGTCCTGCCGGAGGGCGCTGCCAAAACCAGTGTTTTACTAAGCGCCAGTATCCAGAGGTGGAAATTTTTCGCACATTACAGAGGGGCTGGGGTCTCCGAACAAAAACAGATATTAAAAAGGTGAAGAAAACTTTCCTTCATTTTTCCAGGTTTTTTTTTCCTTCTTTGAAATGGCTTGAATAATTCTTAATGAATATGAGAAAGTTCATCATAGAGGAAAATAATAGTGCAGGGATCCATCTCACGGTTGTATCTTGCCATACCCTAGAGTTGGAGGCTACAGAACAGGTGTTCTGCTTTATCTGTATGTGTCCAGTGTTGCTCATGTTCACTGTGGGAGCATGAAACCACAGGGGAAATGCACAGATACTATGGCCTCACTTGCTTTTTGAAAACCCCACTGCCTGTAGTTAAGAGAGAATAGTGAGCACATCATTCAGAGGTGTTAATCGCCTGCTAATAAAATTAACCATATTTTTACTTAGGTAAAATGAAGTAGCATCTTCAACTTCAAACTTGGAATGACCTTCAGGTTTCTAATAAATAGATACTATTGTATATTTTTTGTAAAGAATCAGTCCTATTTGACTTTTTTTTAAAATATTTTATTTATTTATTTTTAGAGAGGGAAGGGAGGGAGAAAGAGAGAGAGAGAAACGTCAATGTGCGGTTGCTGGGGGCCATGGCCTGCAACCCAGGCATATGCCCTGACTGGGAATGGAACCTGCGACACTTTGGTTCGCAGCCACGCTCAATCTACTGAGCTATGCCATCCAGGTCCTATTTGACGTTTTAATAAAATAAACCTTACTCCAATTATACTTTCTGAAGAATTTCACTGATTCTATTTCTAGGACAGGGCTTGAATATGGGTTGACCTGTTTAGTCATTCACTAAGACAGTGTGCTGAGGATGCAGTGATCACCAAAGGAGACCTTCTCCGTGCTTCCATTAAGTTCACATTCTAGAGGGGGGAACATTGAACAAGGAATTGCCCCCTGCGGAAGCAGAATGGGTTCTGGAGGCACACGGCCAAGGGCCTGGAACTTGCTTGTGCTTGTCTCTGAAAGTATTTTTAGTTGAAACTGGAAAAACAAGTAGTTATTGGCTTAAGCCAGTTGAGTGCTAAGGCATTACGTGTAGAGTGCAGCATGCGCAAAAGCCAGTGTGAGTACTGCAGTTAGTTGGGGTGCAGTGACATGAAATGGGGAAGGGGCAGCAGGCCATGTTCCAAGGAAAGAGCCTACCTAAATTAGGGAAACTGACTTAACTGAAGTATTTTGGCAGGTAAATGGAGCCATCATTCACTTCCGTTTGGGTTGATCTTTAGTGTCCTAGGAGGAGTGGGGAAGTGGCTTTCGTTGTCAAATAGTTGAAGCAGCATATTTGTTACATTTCTTGAATTAACCTCTGTTAAGTGACTCATTATATAAACATGAACTGCTTTGGAGAATTTGTGGAAAATCATGAATCTGTTCTTTTCATTTTTTTTTTCAATAAGGCATACCTGTAAATAATGCGCTTTTTGACATTAAGTCAAGATCTGTCTCTTGTTCCAGGGAGAATTTGTGAATGAGTATGTGGGAGAGCTGATAGATGAGGAGGAGTGCAGGGCTCGCATCCGTTACGCCCAGGAGCACGACATCACTAATTTCTATATGCTCACCTTAGACAAAGTAAGTGCTGTGTTGGGAAATCCGTGTTGTCCCTGCCAGAGTGGTAACAGGTATGTCAGGCATTGCCCAAAATAGTGTCTCTCCACCCCCGTATTCAGGGTTGATCAGGATTCTGGAGTAGGTAAGTTGCTCATTGCTGGCTATGTGGCCAAAGGCAGTGCTGCTTTTAGCATTCTTTTTGAACTATTCTGTGTAAGTTGGAGACTCCATCTTTTAACATTTTTCCTGTAGGATTAAAATTTGAAGCCACAAAAGTCAAATAGTCATTATTTTACTTTTTTATTTTACAAATTGAGAAACTGATTTGTTGCCTTTTTTAAAAAAAAATATTTGATTTATTTATTTTTAGAGAAAGGGGAAGGGGGGAGGGAGAGACAGACAGACAGACATTGATTTTTGGTGGCCTCTCTCACCACCCCCATACCAACCAGGGACCTGGCCCTCAACCCAGGCACGTGCCCTGACCAGTAATAAACTTGGCGACCTTTCAGTTTGCAGTTCGACATCCAGCCCACTGAACCACCCCAGTAGAGCCTGATTTGTTGCTACTTAATTAGTGCATTGAGGTCGTGTAAAGTGACTGTAGAACTCAGCTTATGGACCCAAGTCACCATCTTGTCAGTTATAGGAATTCTCTGATGAGTTTCATTTTATTGGTGCCTAGCATTATATTTGGAACTTATTTCTAATGCTAGCATACTAATGTGTTTATTTTATGTGTATCTGAGCTTCCCCTTTGTATCTGATTACTAGGTTTTTCTTGCTTTTTTTTTTTCTTTCTTCCACCAGCTTTTGTAGTAGAACTCTTTGCTGATGTGAAACTGAATATTTATCAAGTTTTGTACCCCTATGGTTTGTGAAATCCTCACCTCCTGGTGTTCTGATCTTCATTTGGAATGGGTCTCAGCATCAGTAACATTTCTTTGAGTGGTTTCTAATGTGTAGCCAGGTCTCAGGACTATGTAATTTAGTGGATAGGACAAACAACTTCTTTCAGAATCACGTAGTGGGCTTGTTATAGCACAGATTACTGGGCCCCACCTCAGAGTTTCTGCTTTAACATATGAAGCGTAACCCAAGAATTTGCATTTCTAGTTCCCCAACAAGTACACTTGAGAATCTCTCCTCTGAAAGACTCAATATGAATGAGAGTCTCCAATATGTTAGAATTCTCAGAAAGTGTCTGATGAGCAGCATTTGTTGGAATTCTAATTCTAGGACCGGATCATTGATGCTGGTCCCAAAGGAAACTATGCTCGGTTCATGAATCACTGCTGCCAGCCCAACTGTGAGACACAGAAGTGGTCTGTGAATGGAGATACTCGTGTCGGCCTTTTTGCCCTGAGTGACATTAAAGCAGGTAAGACTCACTTAAGGATTCTGGAGCTAAGAACACAATTAAAATCCCATATGTCCTATAATCTAAAATGAGATTGGCAAACTCCTAAGGATATATAAAAAACTTGCTGGGTGGTACCTAGCCTGGAATTTTTTTTGTTGGTGGTAAAACATACATAACATGAACTTTACCATTTTAACCATTTTTCAGTGCATAGTTCTGTGGTGTTGAGTCATTGACATTGTTGTGCAACCACCACCATTATTCATGTTCATAACTCTTCATTTTCTCCAAGTGAAACTCTGTACCCATTGAACTAATTCCCGTCTGCTCCTCCCCCAGCTCCAGCAGCCACCACTCAACTTTTTGTCTCTGAATTTGCTCTGGGAACCTCACATGGAGGAGGTCATGCAGGGTCTGTTCTTTGGTGACTGACTCATTTCACTTAATGTAGTGTCTTCAAGCTTGGCTGCGGATGCTTTTAGGTGTCCAAACCTTTTAAATGAATTTTGGTGTGCCTTAGAAATCCTCAGCAATCCACAGCTCCTTTCCTACCATCCGTTTAGCAGTTGCCCACTTTATGATCAAAGATTCTTGTCTTAGTCATCTGAATTTTATGGTTTATGAACCTAAGTAAAAAATGCCTCTCATCTCTAAGATGCCAAAGAACTGGACATAAGTCATATAACAGATAATTTCAATAAATTGAAGGAGCTTAATCTGTAGTATCAAGGTTTTGATGAATTTAGTATCTATGTCCATGCACATATGACACTCTATAAATTGCATGATTAAAAAATATTTAGACTTGCGTAAAGTGAATTTCAAATGTGTAAGTACATAATTTTCAAAATGACTTTTGCAGGGACATTGGTAAAACATTTAAATTTAAAAATCACTCTCTTGTGTTCAGACTGAGATGGGACCAGCCTGGGTATGTGTAATTGACAACAGGGTAGCCCAGTGTGGCTTTACTTCAGGAAACATTAATCAGGATCAAATAATAAAGAGTAATTTGGTCAGCTTTTGGTCTGTCATCTTTTTAAAAAATATCAGTAGGCATCTTCTTCTTCCCCACTTCCTCCCAAAGCTATTTTTTTCTCTACAATTTAAATATAGTGCCCAGCATTTTAAAGGTCCTGACAAGTTTCATATTTTAAAAATTCAGCCACTAGTTCTTTTCTCATGTGTTGCACTACTTAAAGCTTTTAAGTTGTTACGGCAACAACACTTGAGCATGACTGTGTATTGCACTCGCTGAACTAAATGAAAATCACTTTAAAAATTGTTTTAAATGTATTTTTCAATTTTAGTTGCCATACAATATTATATTAGTTTCAGGTAGTACTGATTTTTTAAATGCTGACTTATATCAGGTTTTTTTTAATGGATGGTTTCAGAGTAAATTGGGTAAATTTCTAGTTTGTAACAGGAATTAACCAAGTCAACTCTGTAACAACTACCATTTAGAAGATGCCAGGCACTGTTCCAAGCATATTATCTAATTTAATCCCTGCAAAAATGCTGTAAAGTATATGTTATTATACCTGTGTTATTTGGAATCTTGGGTTTAACTCGTCTTATTCTTCATTTTCTTTGTAACCACCCCGGGGTGGGGTGTGGTCTCTGTGCTCAGGAACTGCTCGGAGGTTACTCAGCCCTGTGACTCTAGTTCCATCTGCTGCCCTGACTACTTTCAGCACCACCCTTGTGCTCGGACCTTTGATCTCTGCTTAGGGAGGCCTCCTCTGCCATGTCTAGGCCCAGGTTTCTCCTCTCTCTTCTTCCACATCAGCTCGGGTAGCATGGTATGGGAATTTGCAGGCCATCTTGTTGTGCTCACTTGACTTCCGATCTGCGTGGGTGGGATGGGGGGATGAGACAGCATGCTGTGCCAGGGTCCCTGTGGGAGCCGCAGCCTTGGGTGGAACTGGAACTGTCCACTTGCTCTCCTCCTCATTCTGCCCACCTCCTGGGCTCTTCACATACCTGCTGTTTTCTGTCTCCCACACGTGCCATAGTCCCTTCACCACCCTGATAAGTTCAGACCTCTCCAGGACTATTGTATGTGGGGCTTTCTAGAATGGTATGAGTCTTATAAGCACATTAAGTTTGTGAAAATTGAGCTATATACTTTCAAAATGTTTAATAAAAATAGTGTGGTGGATTTACCCATTGTTTAGTCCAGTGAGGTCACAGTGAGTGTGAGAAGGGGAACAGCACTGTGCTATTACTTGGTCAGTCTCAGTCCCTGTGCATTTTGTAGTGGGAGCCTCTTGCTAGGCCATGATTGGTTTCATTGTCCATGCCATGCGTACCCCTAAATATAAGCCAGCTGCTTTACAATCTGCTCAACAAGATAAAGAATCTATTTCTAATATAAGATGAAAAACCATACATATGCTAACATATTTTGTATATATATTTATATATTTGTATCATTAGTCTCACTTGTAGAAGATGGGTCAGTCTGCAGGTAAATCTAACATTTGAACATTTTGACTGAATGATTATCACTTAAGCTGTTACCCCTGCCTAGAGACAACCTCGTTGTATACATATATAAAATTCTTATATTTGGCCTTTGCTAAATGTGTTTTGAGTTTGAATATGTTTTATTCGTCCTCTCAGTTTTGATGACATGCATACAGAAAGGGGACCTTTTCAAGGATTTTATTTATTTATTTTTGGAGAGAGGGGAAAGGAAGGAGAAAGAGGGGGCGAGAAACATTGATGTGCAAGAGAAATAGCTATCAGTTGCCTCTCACACGCCCCCAGCTCGGAATCTGGCCCTTAACCCAGCATGTGCCCTGACTGGGAACTGAACCAGTGACCTTGTGCTTCATAAGCCAGCACTCAGCCTACTGAACCACACTAGGGCAGAAAGGGGATGTTTTCCACGTTAAATCTGTACATCTCTCTTTTTTAAGTTTACAAATTACTGTTGTATGCATTGTGTCATATACTCTTAATAAGCTTGTTAGATTGTTATTTCTCCATTTAACAGATGGACTCAGGGCTCAGCTTACTCAGATTGTGGTGCAATGTGAATGTAAAGCCAAGGTTTTGGGTCTGTGGTCTGGAGCTCTCTAGTTCAGTCTGTACTGAGATGTGTCTCCCTGGAGTGCTGCCAGGTGCTCACCGTGGCACAGACCAGCAGGTTTTCTTCATGCCTGCATTCCCAGTGCCTGGCTTATCAGTGGAAGCTGTTTGTTTTTTGGTAATGAATTAATATATTTTGAATCTGAATGGTTAGAAAACAAAAGACAGCTTGGTTTTATAGTAACACCTCTACACTTAAAGTTAGTCTAAATATTATTTGTTAAGCCATTTACATTTTTCTCTTAATAAGTTGTGTTAACTGATTAAAAATGTTACAGGGTTATAATTAATATTTTAGTGATATAGTGGGATTTGGATTAATTTGCTGTTTTAAAAATTAATCTTTTCTCTTAGAAGTCAATAAACTTTGTAATTAATACTGAAATAATGTAATTAAAACCATAGATACTAATATTTTTACGATCTCTTACACAGGCACTGAACTTACCTTCAACTACAACCTAGAATGTCTTGGGAATGGAAAGACTGTTTGCAAATGTGGAGCCCCGAACTGCAGCGGCTTTTTGGGTGTAAGGCCAAAGGTATCTTCCAAACATTTGCATCCGGAATAATGGTGTGGTCCTCCCACCCTAACCAATGTAGGGCTGAGTTTATTTTAAGAGGATGTCTCTTTGAAATAATGAAGAATTGTCATGGCCACTGGTAATTTTACTAACTAAGCATTCTGATGATCAGTTTGGTGACATAAGAGAGTATGAGTATTGTTGGAATGTTTTGAGCGTTCTGACTTCTAATCGGTGGTGCCGTTCTAGCTAAAAATAAAAACCCTGTAAAGTGGGTTACTGCCCACATTTTTATTTGTTTCAGCTGATCTCATATTTCCTAATATGCTGCATAGTATAACACTGTCAATAAACATAAAACCTTTAGTCTTACCATTGTAATAAATATAAACGTTGTTGTGTCTTCCTGGTATTTTATGTGCTCTTTAACTGAATTATAATTCTATAACTGTTAAGAATTGTTTCCAAATCTATATCTCTCCTTTTTTAAATATTATTAAAAACTTTCCTTGCTGTTACATAGTCTTCTTAATCATCATTTTTAGTGACTATTAAGTTTGTTATATAATGGATGGAGCATAATAGATGAACTTCCAGATTTCTCTATTATAAGTAACAGCATACTGAAAATTGAAGTTTAATTTTGATGGATAGTGGATTATGCAGTGACTTCCATTGGGTATTTCCATTATGGTTTTTTGACCATGAAGTCAACATTAAGAACTGAAAAATGCAAATTAATACAGAAACCTGTAAATAAAGAGGGTAATCATTTTGAGCAGTAACACATGAAGAGTTCCCACTAATTACTTTATCTTAAATTATTATAAAATAGTAATTGAGGCTAACCCGAGCTTAATGGTGTTCTGTATACTGGGGATGTCAGCTCCTGCTTCCTTAAGGTCTATGTAGCATTTCACACATGAATCCGTGTTAGAGAAATTCAAGAGCAGAAGCTTTGAAAACCACTGGGTTTAGAGTGCAGGAAGACCTGCTTACTGCACCAGTGTCTGTCTTGGGTAAAGATGCACCACTGTTTGAGGGCAAGGACCATGGCTAGTGCTTTGTGTCTTCCTGGCACATATACAACTCACACTGTGTGCTCAGTGGGGGTTAGTTGAATAGGCTAAGAAATGTAGTGCACACACAAACACAAAGAAAAGTCTTCCTTGGTTATGAAATTAAGGTGAAAATAAAACTTTAAGCCTTGAGTGTCAACAAAAAGAAAAGCATTTATTTTATTTAGGTGGCAGGAGTAGTTGATACAAAAGTTAACAATTAATACAACATTTATTGGGTACCTGTAATGTGCTAGGTGCCTTTTCTGCATTTTTCTCTCATCTTTACAACAGTCTCTGAGGACTGTCTTTTCCCAGAGGAGAGACTGAGGCTCAGAGAGGATAGTTAACCTGGTCAAGATCATACAACTAATGTGTCGACAGAATGCTGACTGCTCAATATCTGACCTCTAGAATCAACCCATTGCCACGGAAGAAAAGTCAAAGAAATTCAAGAAGAAGCAACAAGGGAAGCGCAGGAGCCAGGGCGAAATCACAAAGGAGCGAGAGGATGAGTGTTTCAGCTGTGGGGATGCTGGCCAGCTCGTCTCCTGTAAGAAACCAGGCTGCCCAAAAGTTTACCACGCAGACTGTCTCAATTTAACCAAGCGACCAGCAGGTTAGTGCAAATCAGTTCAGAGTGCTCTTTGTTCTCTGCCAGAATTCTCAGAGCCCTTCGCATAGTACTGACAGGATGTGGGTCCATGTTCTCATTCTGGAAATAAATGACAAGGGCTTAGAAACTTAGGTTATAGAGAGGGAAACAGAAACTTACTTGATAAGTGTCAGGTGCTTTAGTACATTTCTGTTATGTTACTTTATCCTCCTAGCAACCCATAAATATGAGACCTTTTCACCTTTCCATGATGCAGATAAGGAAACAGAATCCAGTTTTGTGAAAAGACTTGTCTCATTAGAGCATATAGTTGGAGGAGCTAGACTGAAAGCCAGGTTTTCTGACCTCAAGGGCACTAGGTCATGTTCCCTTTCTGAAGAAAGAGAGGTTGAGACAGAGTGGAGCTTTGGGTCGTTCTAGTCGGTGGGGCATGGATTGACATCATTTAGACCCCCTGCGGCACACACCTCTGTGAAGGAGGTGCAGCTTTGTGTCAGGTGACATGTGAGGAATCTGCTTAGGCAGATGTGGTGCCCGGGAATCTGTATTTGGAGAAATCCCCCAACTTTGGGTGGTGATTCGGAGTGAGAGGGTTGTAGGGATTTGGACCTGTCATCTGTTTTAGAGTACAGAGGTAAGAAGCCAGTAGGAAACCACTCTGGGTTAAGGAGACTATTTAGTCCAAGTGGCCTGCTTCCTGGAATTGCAGGAAAGAGCAACTTCGGGGTGGGAGTGAGAGGAGTTTGTCTCTGAATCAACCTTCCACCAGTATGTGGTGGCCAGGGTAATGAAATAGTGGAAACCAAGTAGTGTGAGGGCAAGGCCATAACATTGACCTGACCGTGCCAGGAAGTGGAAATGGGAAATCATTTCAGAATCAGCTACTCAGGGCCGTCAATTGGCATAGGCTCTGATGGAACTGATCTTGCCTGTGAGCCAAGAGTCAGGTATAGCATAGTTGGGTTTTTTGGTTTTTTGTTTTTGTTTTGTTTTGTTTGTGTGGGGTTTTTTTGTTTGTTTGTTTGTTTGTTTGTTTTTTAAACAAAAGTGAAAACACTGTCCATGACAGCAGCTATCATGAAATGAAGGCAGAAAGATAGCACCTGAAGTTAGCTTTGGGTCTTTTTCCATTGATTCTGTATGGGCACTACAAGTAAAGTTTGTGCTAGTTTTTTAATTATTATTATTTAATTATTTCTTTTACTTTTGAAGATTTTATTTCTTTTTAGAGAGAGGGCAAAAAGGGACAAAGAGGGAGAGAAACATCAATCCGTTGCCTTTAGCATGCCTTCAACTAGGGACCTGGTCCCACAACCCACGCAGGTGCCCTCACCGGGAATCAAACCAACAACCTTTTGTTTTGCAGACCAGCACTCAATCCACAGAGCCACACCAGCCAGGACTCAATTTATTATAATTTTTTTCCATTAGTGTATAGTCCCCTTACACCTGCCTTCCCGTCGTCTGCTATTTTCAAGACTTAAAATTGAGCAAAGGTATAGCTGCTTCCTCTTCCTACTTATAAGCAAATAAGTAGGAGTTTATACATAGCTGAGATTTTCCTCTTGGAATTAATATTTAAAGGCTGTATAGGACAAAAAGAGTTTGCAAAAATATGAAAGTAATCTCCTCACATCCTACCTAAAGGAAGCTTTGGGTGATTTTTCCTTGCTAGAAATAGAAAAAAGGACTTACTCTTGCTTGTATATTTAGTTGCTACTTGGTACTTGGCTGGGTTTTTGTTTTGTTTTGTTTTGTTTTGATTTTGTGGGTAAAGGGGTAGACAGAGAGAGAAACATGGAGTTGTTGTTTTACTTATTTAGATATTCATTGGTTGATTCTTGTATGTGCCCTGACTGAGGATTAACTGTGCAACCTTGGCATATTGAGACAACCTCTAACCAACTAACCTACCCAGCCAGGGCCCTGGCTGTTATTTTTATAAGTGGTAGTACAGAAGAGGAGGCCAAGATCCTGGGGCCAGGGAAGCATGAGGTTTCTGCAGAACACGGCAGCTTGAAATCACTTCCTTGACCTGGTTCCAGAGCCATGACCCATCTTGTATGTATGTCTTGTTTTCCTAAGCTTTTGTTTCATGTCTGTGTTTTCAGGGAAATGGGAGTGTCCTTGGCATCAGTGTGACATCTGTGGGAAGGAAGCAGCCTCCTTTTGTGAGATGTGTCCCAGTTCCTTTTGCAAGCAGCACCGGGAAGGGATGCTCTTCATCTCCAAATTGGATGGGCGCCTGTCTTGTACAGAGCATGACCCCTGTGGGCCCAACCCTCTGGAACCTGGGGAGATCCGTGAGTATGTGCCTCCCCCAGTACCACTGCCTCCAGCCCCAAGCACTCACCTGGCAGAGCAATCATCAGGAGTAGCTGCTCCGGGACCGAAGATGTCGGACAAGCCACCTGCTGAAACCAATCAGACATTGTCGCTGTCCAAAAAAGCTCCAGCAGGGACTTGTCAGAGGCAATCGCTGCCTGAAAGACCTCCTGACAGAACTGACTCCAGGCCCCAGCCTGTAGATAGGGTCCGGGCCCTTACAGGGTCAGGGACCAAACCTCAGTCCTTGATCTGCAGCCAGAAGCCATTGGACAGGCCACCTGCAGTAGCAGGACCAAGACCCCAACTATCTGACAAATCCTCTCCAGTGACTGGCCCAAGCTCCCCGCCCTCCGTCAGGTCCCAACCACTGGAAAGACCACTTGGGACAGCTGATCCAAGGCTGGAAAAATCCATAGGTGCTGCCAGCCCGAGGCCCCAGTCCCTGGAGAAAACCCCAGTTCCTACTGGCTTGAGACTTCCACCAACAGACAGACTGCTAGTCACCAGCAGCCCCAAACCCCAGACTTCAGACAGGTCTCCAGACAAATCCCATGCTCCTTTGTCCCAGAGATTCCCACCTGCTGACAAAGTACTATCAGCTGTGGTCCAGACCTTGGTGGCTAAAGAAAAAGCACTGAGGCCTGTGGACCAGAACACTCAGTCAAAAAATAGAGCTGCTTTGGTGATGGATCTCATAGACCTCACTTCTCGCCAGAAGGAACGGGCAGCTTCTCCTCATGAAGTCTCACCACAGGCCGACGAGAAGATGCCAGTGTTGGAGTCCAGCTCGTGGCCTGCCAGCAAGGGTCTGGGGCAGATGCCCCGAGCTATTGAGAGAGGCGGTGTGTCAGATCCTGTCCTTCAGCCTCCCGGAAAAGCTATGGCCCCCTTGGAGCACCCCTGGCAAGCTGTTAAGTCATTCACCCAAGCCAGACTTCTTTCTCAGTCCCCTGCCAAGGCTTTTTTATATGAGCCAGCAACTCAGGCCTCAGGAAGAGCACCTGCAGGGGGTGAGCAGATCCCGGGGCCTCCCAGCCAAGCACTGGGCCTGATGAAGCAGGTGAAGCAGATGGCTGGAGGCCACCAACTACCTGGACTTGCTGCCAAGAGTGGACCGTCCTTTAGGTCTCTTGGGAAGGCCCCACCCTCCCTCTCCGCTGAAGAGAAGAAGTTGGCAACCACAGAGCAGAGTTCCTGGGCCCTGGGAAAGGTCTCACCCGGGCCAGGGCTCTGGCCCATGGTGGCTGGACAGACACTGGCCCAGTCCTGCTGGTCCTCTGGGAGCACACAGACGATGGCGCAGACTTGTTGGTCTCTTGGAAGAGGGCAAGACCCTAAGCCAGAGCAAAGCCCATTTCCAGCTCTTAACCAGGCTCCTTCCAGTCACAAGTATGCAGAGTCAGAACAGAAATAATGCCAGTGAATGTCATGTGACCAGACCAGCTATACCCCCAGGGTTCTTGGGGGAGGGAAATATTCACCCCCCCCTTCCAAAAACAGACCCCGACACTTTTCCGCTGTTATTCTTTCTTTATATCCCAGCATTCAGAATTCTGGTGACATTAGCCAGTGGGCTTGTGGCTATGTGAACCATGTATGGAAATCCAAGTGGGCCTCAGCCAAGGAGACAGACAGACTTGGGTCTCTTTCCCTCAACCTTTACACATGGTCAACTTGAAATAAAAAGTCCACTCTGGAGTCAAGCATGGGATTCAATTCCACTGGTCAGGTTGGAAGGAAGGTACAGGGGCTCTCTATTTCTCTAGCCCTGCAGACCTCCACCGAGGGCACCTGATGAACCCCTGGGAGGAACTGATAATCCATTCAAATCAGTGGTGATTTCTTGAGCATTCTCGTGTGCTAGGCCAGGTGCTAGTCACTGATAGGAGATACAGAAATAAATAAGACCTGATCCCTGTGAGCCTAACATGCCTGCCTGGGCTTCCAGGCTGCTTTCAAGAACCTTTGACCAGGAAATAATACGAAGAGTTGAGGGGCCCTGAGGCTCCAGGCTCATTCTGTAATGTTCCTTGTGGCCCCAGAAATGGTCGTGTTGAGTGTGGTTCTTCTGGCCGGGTGTGCATGTGTGCACGTGCAGATGTACCTAGGCAGGAGGGGCTGCACAGAGGCCAGGCAGGGCTGTTGGCTGGGAAGCCACTGCTGCTTCTGTCTGGGTGGTGCAGTCTGAAGGTCTGTACTTGACGGAACAGCTGGTTGGGGGCTGGGCTCCACAGGGGCATGGCTTTCCCACAGTGTAAGAAGGCAACTGGCAAGCGTACCTTTTTTACCAGTTTTCCTCCTTTTACATCAACCCACCCATGCCTGTTCCCCAGACACTCAGGTGCTTTCAGATTTCAGAGTCTCGGGCAGTGGACCTAAGGAATCTCTGGCAAGCTCTGGGCTAGATCCACCACCAGCTCAGGGAGGTTGCCAGGCCCTGATGGAAAATTACTTATTTTCTGATTATTTGCTCTTCTACCTGAATGGAAGGAGTCCTCTTCTTCACTAGTGGATTCTGCCACCTTCTTCCTGAGAATTGTGCTCTATGTTGAGAGCACTTGCCTGCTGACTCAGTTCAAAGGCAACCATAACCCTTCCTTTATGACTGGCAAGATGTGGCATTTAGAGAAATGTCCAGTCTAAGAGTTGACTCCTCATAACTGCTGATTATCTGTTACTGCTGCCCTGAGCTGGGGCTCAAGGGCTGGGAAATCTGTTGGTGCTACCCTGCCCTACCGTTCACCCAGCTCACTGACTGCCAACAGGAAGTGCTGTTTGGTCAGTTCCTTCCCATTCACTCACGCCTCCTTTGTCCCTAGACCAAATGTGTTTACCTCTCTGCTTTGCCAACTTAGCCAGCAGCTTTAGCCAATCAGGTCACCTGGCCCAAATGTCTCCTGACCATTCTGTCTCAGTTAGGCTTTTAACCCCTCAACAGGATTCTGTATTTTGTCCCAGTTTCCCACTAAGTTCCCTAATGAGGTTGCTCCGATCACTCTTAAGGAGGGAACAATAGTTCTTATAGAAGCATTTGCGCTTTATATAAAGATTAAAAAGAGACTTCGCTTTTATTTCCCAAAGTTAGTCTCTGGGGTTGAGACACTTGAACTCAGGCAGAGGCACAAGGCTGGGCAGGGCTGCCCCGAGTTTAGGGGCCTGTCCTTGCATCTCACTTAGACCTCGGAACCTCCTCTGTAAATTCCACCTGCCTAGTTCTCCCCTTCCATCCTATAATCTCTTCCCACATCATCAGAGAGGAAAAGCTCTTTGTTTGAAAGGAAGAGAAAACAAAGCATCTTATTTTCTTTTTTAAAAATTTTAAACCATGGAAAAGATATTTTTAAAGAAATCCACCCAGAACATTAAAGTTCATTATATTAAGTATTTATCATGTGTGAGAATAATAAGTATATATCTGCAGCTAGTAAGTCTTTTCCCTAATCTCTTAGGTTGTATGATAGGGTTTGCTCGGTGCCAGTCCTGTGCCCTTTCCCGTCATCTGTAGTCGTGATCAGAAAAAGTATCCGCACTGCACTGTTAGACCCTCCTTCACTATGTTGTGTGCTAAATTACCGTAGCTCTTTGTTTCATGAAATAAACTGTGAATTTTTGTGTGTGTGTGGTGGGGGGTTGTGCAGGCTATGTAAAAATTTGTAAGTGGAGAAGTTTGATTCTGAAGCAGCTTCTCTGAAGTAGGCTTTGGTAGGTAATTGACTTGACAGCCGCTCTAAAGAACTCCCACAGTTCAGGAAGGAGTGAGGGAAAGGTGAGCCATGATTGGCCACTTTGTGGTTTTGCTTTGGTCTTTTCTATTTTCCATCATTCACTGGTAACTTCCTTCCAGACCTGCCTAGGAAAACAACATAAGAACTATGTTTGGTTTTGGGGGTAGGAGGCAGTTCTTTATCTAGATGGATGGAGTGCCAGGCTTTCCTGAGGGCCATGGAAGGAGTCTCTCAGGTTGAATGGAAACTACAGATTCAACTGTCAGGCCCCCTGATCACAGCAGATGTTAATGACCTCTAATGACCTCTAGGTCATTAACATCTTCACACCATGAAAGCAGTCATTGTACAATTAAGAGTAGAATCAAGACTGTTGAAAAGTGAGACTCTGGCCTGATGGTGGGAGTGACCTAGCCAGCCCTCGGGGGTCCCCTGGAGCCTGCACTGAGGCCTTTTCTCCAGGGAGTGTGAATTGGCAGTTAAAAGGAAGTCATTTCTTAGAAGTTCCTGATCTTTGTGCAGAATGATATTTTGGGTATTTGGCCAAGTGCTTGGAAATTGGAATCTCAAGAGAGTTTGCCTCTAAGCCAATTCCCCAGGAAGCCTTTCCCAGGGGGATGCCATAGCTTCTTCCATAGACAGAACAAATACCTCTCCAAGCCCTGTTAAGTCAGGGGAAAAAAGCTTAAGGAAACTGTTAAATTCAAAGCCTCATTTGCTTCTCATACTGAAGCTAACCCATTCTAATAACAAGATAGCTGTCACTACTACAAAAGCATACAAGTTTTTAAATGTCTGCTTCCCCCTACAGTTACTGAGTGATTTAAATCACTGTGTTGATCCTCTTCCAAACAACTACCAAATCTACATCTTTGGCACTGATGAAAATTAAGTGTATTTTCCATATCCTCTACCCCACCCCACGGTCAGGGCATGAAGCGCACAGCAGCTCTTTCACAGGTTTGGCAGTGTCTACTCGCTGGAGCTGGACTCCCAGGTTGCCTTGTGAGAACACAGTGGAGGCGAGAAGTCTGGTCCTGGCAGCTTCCCCTGTGGAGAGGAAGTAGGGGAGCCCTACACATGGGCGGGTTCTGGCTGCAGCTTCTATGAAGCGGGTCTTCTAAGGCTTTTTGGGGGGATGTTGCCATCTTCTTGGGATTTGTCAACCAGGAGGTCAGAATGGCCCAGTGTTGTGACCTCTCTGAGATGGAAGCAGGAAGGCGCTGCCATGAGCCCCATTCCTGCTGAAGGACGTTTGGGCTGTTCCACGTATTAAGACATTCCAGATTGTTTAGAGCTAGGTAGCCACTGCATGAGGTTGGCTGTGGCCTAGAAAGCTTAGTCTTAGCCGAGCTTTCTAAGGCCAGAGTTTGCTATAGTATAAATTGAACTAAGAATAGATCGTTGCTTTGTACACTCAAAAAAAAAAAAAAAAAGTAATGATGGTGCTAATTTCCCGGTATAAATAAGCACTGCCAAGGGTTGAGGGACTGGCGACTTGAGAAACCCAGCTTCCTGTTTGGGAGGAAGAGATTTTATGTAGAACAGTTTCCTTGAGGCTCCGTTTGAGAGGAGAGGGGCAGAACCTCGTCGAAGGCTGTACCCAGCCCTGGAGTGGTCCAAAGCAACACAGAGGTGGAAGAAATGCTGTGTCCAGATGAGTGTGGCCATTGAGTCTCTCAGGGCTGGCATCACCTTGTCCATGGCCTCCATCCACACTGCCTGGAACAGGTCGGTAGAGTGCTCCAGGTACAGGGTCTCCCTTGGTTACCCTCTGCCCCTCTCTACCCCTTCTACTCTTGTGGGAACACCTCTGTTGCTTATGAAGATTAAGGGTAATGTTTCTTAAGGAAGTGGTAGGTTTATTTAGAAGTCCACAACCTGGGAAGTGTTTCCTACCAACATAAGCAAAAAACAGCACACATGAAATTCTTAAGTGGTCCCTTTTCTAGAGCTGCTTTCTCATGACTTTCCAAAAATCAGGCTGTGGAGGGGCTTCACATGTAGCACTCTGGAAGTCAAGCAGAAGAGCTTTGTGGACAAGAGGTGTGAGCACCGGGAGTAGCAGCAGAAATAGTTCTGGTGCTTTAGACTTCCAGGGTAGGGGCAGAGAGCAGGTGGGCTCCAGGCCTGAGGTGGGTGCTGCCTGTGTGTGCATGTAGGTGAGTGTGTGTAGAGGATGGGTGAGTGCAGCACACAGGAGCTCGTGGAAGAGATTTCTAAGTCTTGGCGAAGAAACAAGCTGACAATAGAGATCTATCTTTATATTTTTAAGAAAGGGATGTGGGGGAATCAGCTGAGGTCCATCACCTTTTTTTTTTCCTCCTCCTCACCCCCATAGATTGTCAGCTATAAGTGAAACTCTTAGTGGAAAAGAGGGGAGCCCTGTGCTAGGAGTCCCCATAAACATGTACTGTAATTCTTTGTATATAGAAAAAAAATTACTGTAAAGTAAAGTTTAACTTTACTCTTATGGCCCTTACCCTGTGTTGTGTTTTGTTGTCTGTGGGGAAATGTAGCCCAGCAGGAGGGAGGACGGGTTTGTGGTGAGAGCAGGAGCCAGCCCCAAAGCGAGTTTCCAGTGGACACGCTGGAGCCGAGCCCCTCTTCCAAACCTCCGGGGGCGGGGGGGGGGGGGTTTCCTCCCAGTAGTGGTTAGGTGCCAGAATGTATTTCAGGAGTGGCTGGTTAGTTTCGGTCCCTACACAGGAAGCCTTCATCACCCATAAAGTAAGGATATTTTGAGGAATTGGTTTTTTAAAAGGAAGTAGAACCAAAGGACTTCCTGAGTGAGTCTGACCATCTTGGCCAACTTTAGTTCTTCAGAGGCAGGTGCTAAGCCCTGCAGAGGGCCCAGCCTAAGGTGGGAAAGCCAAGGCGAAGGGGCCAAGCCTCCATAAACGTCCTTTTTGAACAGGAAGCGTCAGCCTAGCTTACAGTTAACACCTGATCCTTCAGAAATATTTGGACCTACAAGGCCTAAAGCTACACTTGAGGCAACCTTGGGAGTCTGCCTCCCCGAGACCTAGTCCTGAACTTCCTGCCTCTTCAGCAGTCCTCTGGGGAAGGTACATCTTTAGTCCTAGAGTTTACTTCACAGTCCTGAACTGGGCAGTGGTTACTTTTAGAGGTAAGAAATTGACACCAAGTTTAGGTCCCTTATTCAATTCTGAGTCCAAAGACCTTTGTCTTACAGAACCTATGATTTTTCTCATTATACTACATTGCCAGATGCTGACGGGAAGCTTAGGATCTGAGCCACAGGTGTGACTCAGGCCTAGGTGTGATAGATGTGGTAGGACCAGTCTGAGGTAGGAGTGCTTGATCTTTGATCTCTGGACACAACTTAAGTCCCTGCCTAGCTCTTCTCAGCACCAGGAAGGAACTGTGAGCACTGCACTGTTCCAACCCCAGCCTTTGGCCCTAACAGAGTACAGGAAAGGGCTCTCATTTCTCCAGTATTTCAGCTGCAACCCTGGAGTAAAGTAACTTTAGGGCTGGGAGGAGCCTTCATACAGGAAGTGAGGCCGGCCAGCCAGCCGGCCTGAGAAAGAACTTGGAGCCTTGATACCCAACTACACAGCAGGGAAAGGGGCTGAGTGTGGTTCACAGTGCATTGATTTTATTTACAAATCAGATGCTACTTAATCTGCAGACACAAGTGCTGTTAAGGACAGAGGCCTGGAGTCCAAATCAGCCTTTCCCCTCCTGATGTCCACCAGTCCGCCCAACGCTGCATCTGTTCCATGGGCCAGCACAGGCAGGTGCCACCCTGCTGCCATGGGACTTGGGGTAGCTCACACGTGTGCCCACCCAAGCCCAGACAAGAGCTAGGTCCAGCCCCTTGGGGAATTCCTTTAATTCCCCCAGGCCAAGTGAGTGGCGATTTCAGTGATGGCAACAGCTGTAGAAGTAGGGGTTTGCCTTCTGGCTCAGATCCACGCCCTTGTCCTCTGTCAGAGAGAGAGGTGGCAGCTCAGCACCATTCTGTTGGGGGATCTGATAACCACCGTGAAGGGGGCTAGATGCTGAGGGCCTAGACGGAGTCTCCAGAGAGGCTAGGGAAGTACACACCTGTCATCACCTGGAAGGCGGCCACACTGACGTAATCCTCTGCCACTTTCTGGAAGAGCTCGTCTGGCAGGAAAAAGGACCATCAGTGAGGGCCCAATGCCAGCAGCCCTGGGATCACCCAGTGACAGCCGTCTAGGCTCTGCTCTGCTTCGTCTGGTGCCCCCGCTGGCTCCTGCTGTGAGGCCCAGGACAGCACTCACCCACACTCTGGCCTGTCTTGCTGGATGTTTCAAAGAGCTGAGCTTTGATATCTGTAAAGAAAAATGACTAAAGCCTCATATCTGAGAGCCAGGTGGCTACAGACAAAGGGGAAGTCTAGCAGTGCAGGGGCGCTATTGGACCCCACAGTTGAAGGAGGCCAGAAAGCTTTCCCAGGGCAATGGAGGCAGTCCCTACTTTTCGTGACCCGCTGGAGCAGCATTTCCCTCCCCCACCCCCAGGGAGCTGAGGAGAAGCTACTGTCTGCATAGTCCTGGACGTCGTGGAAGTCCACACGACGACGACGCCTGTCCTCCTCCAGCAGGTCACTCTTGGTGCCACACAGGTAGATCTGACAGCCCTGAGGCAGAAGACAAGGTCAGAATCACCCACAGAGACCACCAGAGCACCAGCCCGGAGTCCTCTGGTGAGATCTGACCACCTACCTCCTCCATGTTGCGCAGTTCCTTCACCCAGAACTTCGCCCGCTCAAAACTGCTGCTGTCCGTGAGGTCTTGGCAGGGGGCAGGCAGGAAACAGTCAGGGTTAAGGGCTATTCTCTACGGTCAGCCTAGCCCACCCCCTCTGGCTTGAGGAACAGGCCAGAACCTCGCCTTTACCGTAGCAGACGATGGCAGCCTTGGCGCCCCGATAGTAGATTCGACTCATAGCCTCGTAGCGCTCGGAGCCTGCTGTGTCCTGAAGGGCAGGGGAAAGCTCAGCCATGGCCCGAGTTACTGAGCCATGGCTGCAAATTAATGCGTCCTCAAACACCCACTTTTAAACTGGGTCTAGGGAAGAGAAATGGCCTCTGTAAGGCCACAGATCAGACAAGAACAGAAGGGATCAAGCCTCCTCAGGAATGGGTTTTCCCAGAACTACCTGCCCAGGGCACTTACCCAAATACCCAAAGTCACCGTCCGGTCTCCGACAGACATCACCTTGGCCACGAAGGCGGCCCCAATGGTCTGCAACCAAGGGAAAACGATCAGAACCGTGGACGAGTGCTGGCCTCCCACCTGCGCCGGCCCCGCGAGGCGCACTCACGTTCTGGTAGGGCCCCACCAGGAAGCGGTCGTGCACGTAGCGCTCCACCAGGCTCGTCTTGCCCACGTATTCCTTGCCAAGCATCACCACCTTGACGTCCACCCGCTGCCCGCTCATGCTCTCGCGGCCGCCTCACCCGCGTCAGGGCCCTGCGCCCCCGCGACGGGTAAACGCGGATTTCCACTCGGGCAGGGAGCGCCCAAGCCTCCGTCCCTACGACTCGAGACACCACGGTGGGCTTCAGCTACAGCAGCGCCCTGCTGTCCCCCCTTCCCCCTCGGCCCCGGGCGCCGATCCTCCTCCCGAGAGCCCAGGGCCCGGGGCGGCCCGGGAGCGCGCGGGGCAGCGCCCTCAACGGCGCCGCACGCCGCCGCCCAGCTTGCTCGCCGCCGGGCTCAGGCGCCGCCACAACTCGGACTCCCCACGGAGCTCGGAGTCCCCGCTAACCCGGCTCAGGCCAGCAGCTCTGCGACTCCCGCAGCGGGTGGGGTTAGAGGGCGAGGGGGTGGGACCGCGGGTCACGTGCACAGGCGCCGGAAGTGGTGGGTACTGCGCTTCTGCGCCGGAAGTGGCGGGCGGCTGGACAACTCCTCATGGCGGTGGCTGCCGGTGGAGCGCAGGGTGGTGGTGACTGAGCTGCGTGCCTGGCGGGCGTGCGCCGAGGCCCGGCCTGGTCTGCGCGTGCCCCTTGGGCTCTGCACCCCTGATGCTGCACGGGTGTTGATCCCGCTCCGGCCGGGACGATGGTGAAGTATTTCCTGGGCCAGAGCGTGCTCCGGAGTTCCTGGGACCAAGTGTTTGCTGCCTTCTGGCAGCGGTACCCGAATCCCTATAGGTACGTAGCCCGGGATATAGCAGCCTTTCCCCTCACTGTTTGGAATCGAAATGTGGGACCAGGAAGGACTCTATGTCGAGTCCGAGGTAGGGGATCGCCGGAGCCGTGGCCGTCCGTAGAGTTAGAGGACCCTGTCGGGGAAGTGGCCAGGCCTGCAGAGTGCTGGAAGGAGGCCGGGCCTGGGCGGTGGTTTACTTGAGGCCGTATTCTAAAGCTCTGTCGACTGCCGGTGGCTGGCGAGACAGGAAGAGGCGGCGGCACGGGAATTGGGAGGGTTCCTGGGGATGGAATTCCCAGACGTTCTCCTACTCCTCTGCTGTGGCGCTCTCCAGCGGTGCAATAAATCAACAAGGCCCGCCATGCTGGGAGGCCCAGGAATCCAGGTCAGCGAGGGGGCAGGAGTTGGAATTTGCCCTGGGATAGGTTCAAAGGACTCCATCTTCAGGCCTGAGCTACAGCACAGATCACTGCAAGTTTAGGAGAAGTTCTGACCATTCTGGGCCGGGAGTCTCCAGATGGGAACCCCAACAGGCAGTCTCTCAGGGTCAGGCTCCCGACGGTCACCGTCACTCTTGACACCTGCAGCAAGCATGTCTTGACGGAAGACATAGTGCACCGGGAGGTGACCCCTGACCAGAAGCTCCTGTCCCGGAGACTCCTGACCAAGACCAACAGGATGCCCCGCTGGGCCGAGCGACTGTTTCCTGCCAATGTTGCTCACTCGGTGTACATCCTGGAGGATTCTATTGTGGACCCGCGGAACCAGACCATGACCACCTTCACCTGGAACATCAACCATGCTCGGCTGATGGTGAGACTCTCTTGGTCCCCCCGAAAAGTGGATAGAGCTCCTGATACCTGTGGCTCTGGAGCCAGTGATGCTGAAAGTGGTTTTCAAACAGTAGTCTATTGGGCCATAAGGGTGCCTTGGGTGTGCCTCATAAGGGAGAGGATCTGGGCCCCCACGGACCAGAGGAGTTACACTCTTACATGCCTTACACAATAGAGTTCAGCCTAAGGTTTGGGGGGATATGAGGTTTCATGCATCTTTGATCTCTTTTTAAATCTTGAGAACCCTGACCCAGCCAGGTAGCTCAGATGGTTATGAATGTCGTCCCAATACACAAAGGTTGAGGGTTTGATTCCCAGTCAGAGCACATACAGGAATCAATCAGTGAGCCCTGGCCAGCATGGCTCAGTTGGTTGAAGCATCGTCCCGTAACCGAAAGGTTGTGGGTTCAATTGCCCATCAGTGTACATGCCTAGGTTATGGGTTTGAACCCCAGTCTGCGCACACACGATCCCTGGTCCAGGCACGTACAGGAGGCAACCAGTTGATGTTTCTCTCTCATATCGATGTTTCTCTCCCATTCTCCTCCTCTGAAAGTGGTCAGAAAATATCCTCTGGTGAGGATTAAAAAAACAAAAAACAAAAAACAGTGAATGCATAAGTAAGTGGAATAAAAAAATGGATGTTTCTCTCTGCCTGCAGAGTGCTGGAAGGAGGCTGGGCCTGGGTAATGGTTTACTTGAGGCCGTAGTCTAAGGTTCACTCCCTTCCTCTTTCTACTCATTTTAGAATCAGTAAATAATTTTTTTTTTAACTTGAAACCCCATGGTTTCAGGAACATTCTGTAGTGTTCTCTCATGTATGAATACCCCAAAGCTTTCAGAGAACTTTCTGTCTTTCTCACCCAGTCTTCACAGTAACCCTCAGAGGTGGGAGTTCCCTCTAGTGCAAAGGAGAAAGTGAGGTGCGAAGAGGGGACGTGTCCTGCAAGCTCACGGAGTGAGCTGGCAGCTTAGTCCACTGCTCCAGAGTCACCGGAGGCCTCGCCGCAGACTGCCCAGAGGGCACTGCCTACTTTCTAAACCACCCAGGTGGTGACCCTGCCGTGAGAGGTGGCGTCCTGGTCAGCTGTGAGACAGGTCTTTGAGGGGTTCTGTGGGGAGTGATGGTCCCTTTTCCTCTGATAATGAGAGCTGTGACAATGGCCAGATTTCCATTTTTATTTGCATTGCCAGTGACCTGGAGAGCTGCAGCAGATAGTAGGCCAGCTAAGAACATTGCCCCCGTGTAGACATAAAGGTGCCGAACCAAATCTAGGGCCAAGGTAGAGCCGGAAGGCCCCCTGGTGATCACAAGAGGCCATTTGCCATCTAGTTTAAAGGGTCAGAAGAGATTGTAGAGACCATAATGACCTTTATGTTCTTGCTTTTCTGTAAATAAGGCTTGGGATGCAGTAAGGAATGGGTCTTCGTTTTATTGCTCTCCCTCGTAAAATGAGGCAGTGAGTCATGTTTATGAGAAGCTGGCAAAATGAAAGACTCCCACAGAGTTGTTTGGCTGGGCTCCCTGCACAGGTGGTGGAGGAGCGATGTGTTTACTGTGTGAACTCTGACAACAGCGGCTGGACCGAAATCCACCGGGAAGCTTGGGTCTCCTCTAGCTTATTTGGCGTCTCCAGAGCTGTCCAGGTGAGCAGCGGCTTGGGGGTGCTGGTGTTCTGAGGCCCGGGGCATTGGGCATAGAGACTGGGCTGGAGGTCAATGGGAAGCTCAGAACCCTCCCCCTTCTCATCTTTTGCCAGGAATTTGGTCTCGCCCGGTTCAAAAGCAACGTGACCAAGACGATGAAGGGCTTTGAGTACATCTTGGCCAAGCTGCAAGGTGAGAACCTCCCAGGCACAGGCTGGGGTCAAGTCCTAGCTGCCCTGACCGGTGTGGAGCCCAGGACTCCTCGCCTGTACCCTGGGCAAATGCCACCTTTCTGACAGGGCCTGGCTCCCCGGTGGTGATGGTTGTGGGGAGCGATTAGGTGGGTCTTCTCAGCATCCTCTGAAGCCAGCCTCCTGCCCTTTGCTGCAGGTGAGGCCCCTTCCAAAACCCTGGTTGAGACAGCCAAGGAAGCCAAGGAGAAGGCAAAGGAGACGGCACTGGCAGCTACAGAGAAGGCCAAAGACCTTGCCAGCAAGGCAGCCACGAAGAAGCAGCAGCAGCAGCAGCAGTTTGTGTAGCCAGCCCAGGCCCTTGGGCTGCAGCACGCCAGACCACCCGCTGCACTCCTCCCTCTGCGCCCCCCCCCCTTGTGCTTTATTATTAAAAGTCAACTTCCAGCCTGATCTCCTGTCTGGGTGGTGGGTTGGGGGTGGTGTCTGTTTGGCATCTGCAGTGCACCAGACACCTTATCCATGTCTGGGCCAGGCCCGCTTCTTCCTGCATCGGCTGGCATGGAGAGCGGGACCGTGACTTGCCCAGGGTCACAGAGAGGGTGCAGGTGAAGGGATCGTAAATGCTAGACTGTAAGCTCCATGAGGGCAGGAACCTTCATTTGTTTGTTTGTTTGTTTTTCCTCTGCTGTGTCCCGAGTACCTGGAACAATATCTAGTACATAATAGGCACTCAATAAATATTTGTTGAATTCAATCAGCCTCAGCTGTAGAGTCAGAAAGCTTTGGTTTGAATCTTGACTCCAGTGTACCCTGGCTTTGGGCCCCAGGCGAGTCCTGTCACTCAGCCTCGGCCACACCTGCAAAATGGGGCCTGCCAGCGTCTGGGCTGTGTGGGCTGAAGGGGCAGTGCAGACCCACCAGTGGTACTGGTGGTGGCTGCTGATCTCATTTCCTCCTTCCCGTCTTGTGGCTGGGAGTTTCCCCATTTTCATCAGGCAAGACCATGGACAGGAAATTAAGAAAGAACCTTTTAATGAAAATACTGTACAGTATCTGTGGGATAAAGGCCAGGTGGCCTTGTCTAGGAAGGAATGGGGGGGGGGGGGAGGCCAAGAGGCTTCCTGTCCCCATGGGGACAGCAGAGCCAAATGCTACACAAAAGAAAAATGCCTGGAAAGGCAGTCCAGGCCCAGGTGCCTGCACCGCGGCCCCTGGGTGGCCCCTAGGAGGGGCTCCCGCAGCCAGTGGCCAAGCAGGGGGAGCACCTGTTCCCATGCCAAGGTCCTTTTAGTTCATTCCAACAGGAGGTGACTCTGGGCAACCCTGGAGGCTTGGGAAGGGCTCCTGTCCCGCAGAGCGGAGGAAGGGGGTCTGAGGGAAAGGCGTGCTCTGGGGCAGCGAGGGTCATAGCCAGGCGCGGCTGTGCGAGTAGCTGTGCTCCTGGCCGGCACTGAAGCCCCGAAGCAGCTCGGCCTCACCCCCGAACACCAGGCTCTCCACATCCACTTCCAGTTCCTCTGCACAGGGACGGGTCCAGTCAGGAGACCTGGCCCACCGCCCTGCCCAGCCCCCTTCTGCTTCAGGGCACTCACCTTGGTCCGAGTCGGAGCGCTCCGAGGCAAGGCCCGAGGAATCCAGGCTGTCCGCGCGCAGCCGCTCCCGCTCGCCCGCCCCCGCCGGCCCCCGGAGCCTCGCCAGCTGCCGCTGCAGGCTCTGCTGCTCACTGCGCAGCTTCTCCTTGAGCCGCCGGGCCCGCTGCTCCTGCTCCTCCAGCTTCTGCAGAGCCCGAGGGAGCAAAGGGTGGAGTCAGCTGCCCAGGGGCCCGGGCACCACCCCAGGACAGCTCCGCAGCGCCACGGCTCCTCTGTGACAGCCTGCCTGCTCCTGATGGGGTTCACTAAGCATGGGCTCCACAGGCTTCCTCCACATCCTCCAGGAACTCAGGCCCTGCACTGCCATGTAAATGGCCTGAGCATTCTGTCTAGCTGGGTAGGGAGGGCGGACAGCACAATCTCAAAGACGTTCAGCGGTTAGTCAGGTGATGGGAAGGAGTGCCCAGTGTTGTACCACGCAATAGGGAGGGGGTGGGGGACCAGTATGGACTCCAGGTGAAGGAGGCAGCCGCCTCGGGGTCCCAGCCAAATGCTGCCGTGTGAGAAGAGGCCCAACCAAGTGTAGCCAGATTACTCAGCTTCTTTGAGAGCTGGAAAGTCACATTCTTCATGTTATGTGGCCTCTTAAGTGCTGCCAACTAACTTAATTTTTGGAAAACTAGAGACTAAACAAAGGCTACCAGTTTGTAACTCTTGGTCAAGACCCTCCTAGGAACCCCAAGCTTTCTTCAGCGTTAATCTGCTCCCCCCACCTCCACCAGAGCTCTGCCAGCCCCGCACACTACGGACTGGAAGGCCAAGGGCCGTCCCATCAGAGCCCTGGGTGGGCAGGAGCCTGCAGTCCACAAGAAGGGGAGCTCGGGGAGGGGCCATTGGGACTGGGTATAGAGGGATGAGTGACAGCTGCCTAGGCGAAGAGCGGGGAGGAGAAGCAGCCAAGCTGAGGGAGACCAGGAAGAGCAACAAAAATTCAGCTTTTTGGTGGGGAATGGGGAAGAGGTGAGACTAAAAAAGCAGGCCAGTGACAAGGCCTGAGATGTGGAAGGCCTTGACTTCATAGAAGGACTGAGAAGGTTCTGTCACGACCCATGGAAGGTCTTCCAGCAGGAGACAGACCTAAAGAGATCTACCGCCTGCTACAAAGAACATCCTAAGGCAAGGAAGGCAGAGGACAGCCTGGATGACGCAAAACAGGAAGCAGGGAGTCCAGGAGGGGGTGGGCGGGGCTTTAAGGAAGGAGCGATCCCGGTCCCGCCCACTGTCCCTCTAAGAATCAGGCTAGGAAGGCTCCGGGCGGGAAACCAGGGCCTACTGTCCAGCTAGGGTGTTACTGAGCCACCATGAGGGGAATGCAGGCACCTGTGGCACAGTGTGGACAGTGCCTACACTGTGACTCATTTGCCACATGGCACACCCACCTGTGTCGGACACAGCCCTGTGCCAAGAGTAGCCCAGCAGAGTGGAGGCTCAATAAATATTGGGTTGGCCAAAAAGTCTGTTTGCTTTTTTTCCATACAGTGGCTCTAGTAGCACTTAGTTTTCCTTAACTCCTTGTGAAACAATTTTGTTAGATTGTATTGTGACAGCTGTCATATCAGTATGCACTACAAAAAAAAAACCTTACCAAATTGGTGACTTTTTGTGTAGCCATTTTAATATTGAAGATGAAAGAAAATATGCAACGTTTTTGACATATTATGTTTTACTATTTCTAGAAAGGTAAAAACCCAACTGAAATGCAAAAAAATATTTGTGCAGTGTATGAAGAATGTGCTGTGACTGATCAAACATGTCAAAAGTGGTTTGTGAAGTTTCACGCTGCGGATTTCGCGTTGAACGATGCTCCACAGTCGGGTACTGCAGTTGAAGTTGACAGCGATCAAATTGAGACACTAACTGAGAACAATCGACGTTGTATGACACAGGAGATTGCCAACATACTCAAAAGATCCAAATCAATAAAGTTATTGGTGAAGATGAAAAGTATGTCTTTTATTTTACAGAAAAAAATTAAACAGACTTTTTGGCCAACCCAATATACTTGTTGAAGGAAAGCCTGCAACTCAGAGCACCTGGGCCTGGATTCTGCCTCTGCCTCTCAGATGCCCCACTGCGCCTCCATTTCTTTGTCAAAAGAACCAGGAGGGCAGGAAAGGTCTCTGGGGATGCCTGAGGCTTTGAGTTAGCACACCCCACTCATGTCCACCAGGGGGCAGCAACGAGGGCCTTGAGAATAAGGTGATGGCCATCCTCTCAGTCCTTTCCCTGTCCTGGCCTCTAGAGCTGCCTCCCAAGGCCGCTTCAGGACAGACTGCTCAGAACAGGAGGACTTGAAGGAAGGGAGAGAGGAAGATTGAGGACCAGCCCTCCACAGTCTTAGGGGCCCTTACACATGATCCATCACATTATCTTCAGCAGGCACGCCCCCCATACAGAGGAGGAAAGGAAGTCCAGAGAAGCCAACTGCCTGGCCCAGAGCCTCACAGCTGGAATAGAAGTAATGGCTGTAATAACAACACTGAACACATACTGGGCAAATGCTGAAGCTTGAGCATCAGAACAATTCTGAGTTATTTTTTGCTTCTCTGCCCATTTAATAAATTTGGAAACTAAAAGTACAGTGGGCCTCTCTCCACGGTTTCCCCCAGCAACTCCCTCCTACACCTCTCACGTGTCTGGCAAGCTGGCCCCAGGGTGTGGGGTAGCCCCTCACCTGGATGTGCATCCTGGCCCTGCGCAGAAGGCTCAGTGTGGTGTAGCGGGCACAGTCAGCCCCCAGGGGCATCTGCTGCTTCAGCTGCTCCAGGCACCGCTTCAGCTGGGCCCTCCTGCAGGGGAAGGGGTCTGGAGGGCAGTGCCAGCCCAGCCTTGCTAGCCAGAGGGCTGACAGGGGAGGAAAGGCCAGAGGGAGGCAGTTCCTGGACCCAGTGCTGTCCAGGCATGGCTGGGACTCACCTGCGCTTCTCCAGCTCGTTGTGCACAGACCTGCCAATGCCAGGGAGCATGGGGTGAGCAGGCATCAGCTGGTGCCCATATCCTCAGTCCCAGGCTCCCGGGGGCTCAAAATGCACTATGGATCTCTATTCCAAACTAGCTCAGTATGGCAACCATGTGCCTCAGGCCCCTGAATTGTCAGGTGGAGGCAGAGACGCATGGGCAGGTTGGGGGTTGGGGGGAGGTGCAAACGCTGTGAGAGGCCCATTTAGGGGGCTGTGGAGCCCAAAGACCGCTACCAGTAGTCAGGAAGGGCTTCCTAAACAGAGGTGACAGTTGAGCGGAGCCAGAAACACAAGTTACCCAAAGTGGGTAGTGGAGGGAGAGACACTCCAGTTGGAGGGAGTGGCATATGTAAAGGGTGGAGACAAGCAGAGAAGAGGAAACAGTGGTGTGATGTGTGGAGCGCAGGAGTGTGGGCAGAAGTGGGGCACAGAGCTGGCACTGTGATGGGTGCTCAAGGACTAGTGCCTGAATGAAGAGAGGGTATGTGTTTGGGGATGGGGAGATGGCAAGAGGGGTCTGAATGTCTCCAGAGTAGGGTACCTGGCCCAGAAGATGCAAGCAACAAAGAGGAAGTGGGCTGAGGAGGGGTCTGAAAGGGACAGCGCCCATCCCCCGCTCCCCGTTGCCCTCGGTCCTCCTCACCGCCCACTGTCCAGCGCTCCAGGAGCTTGGGGGGACCGCTTCCTTTTCCTGTGGCCGGGGCCCGGACTTCTGTGCGGGCACAGGGACGCGTATCCGTGCTCAGCCTCTGCCAGAGACAGTCCCGGTCCGCGTCAGGATGGAGCTGGTCCGAGCGCGGGCCCCTGGCACGGCACGGTCAGGGAGGGGCTTTTCGCGCCAGGGCCATTCTCCCAACACCTCCCAGCCCGACTGCAGACCTCTCCAGTCGAAGACGGGAGTGCCACGGGGCTACTGCCTTAAAGCCAAGTATGCATCCTGCAAGTTGGGAGCCAAGTCCAACCGAGGCCCGTGTCAGCAAGGTCGTCGCCTGGAGTCCAGCCAAGGGTTTTGCCTCACCTCTCTCGCGGCGTTCCAGGAACTCGGCTGCTTGCAGCAAGACCTGGATGTTGCTGGCCACGGGTTCCATGTTGGCTACAGCTGGCGGCGGGCGAGCTGGAGTTGAGGGCCGCCGAAGCAGCAGCACCACTTTTGTTACAATGTAACTGACACGGTGCCACAAACACAGGCGCCCGGCCCCGCCCCCTCCCCCTGGACGCCCCGCCCGCAGGATGGCCCGGCTCTTGGACCCGCCCCTCTAGAACCCGCCCCGAACCGCAGCCCAGCCCCCAGCCGCCCGCCCCCTCGGACCCCTGCGGTGTCAGTACCTACATCAGCTCTAGGTCCGGCCCTCGGGCAAACCCCAGTCTGAGGGTTAGTGTATCTTGCTCGCGTTGGTAAGCGACCCCGCGATGGCAGGGAGGTGTCTCTGGGCCTCAGTTTCCAGACCGTGCGGACAGCTAGGGCGCCACACAACAGAGCTCTGGGGGGCCTGTAGTCTCCGGAGGCCCCGGGACTCGCAGATGCACGTGGGCGCCGCGGGGGCAGGGAGGGTGAGCGCCGTTGCCCATTGGCGGGTCGCCTCCTGCGGCTCACTGTCGTCACCTTCGGGGCGGGGCGGGAGAACCTCTGAGGTACTATTGGCTGCACGCGGCTCCGCCCTCTCTCGCTGCTGGTCTACCCTTTCGGGCGGGAAAAGGAGCAGGTTTCAAATTTGAAAACCGGGGCGGTGGGGGCGGGGCTGAGCGGGAACCGGTCGTAGTGCGCAGGCGCCCGGGGTCCCGCTCTGCTTGCGGGAGCCTGTGCCCTGGTCTACCGGCTGTCAGCCCCCGTGATCCCAGCTGGGCTTCCCTATTGTGGCGAAGGGGGAGCTTCTCCTCCTCACCTGCCCGGAAGCTAGTGTCGCTAGGAAACGTCAGCAGGGTACCGAGGGAAGTAGGCAAACTGGCCTGCTGGAGAGTCCTGGGCCCTGAAGCTGTTAGAGTTGGGCTCCTCTCCTGTCACCAGTGCTTCTCAGCTCTGTGACTGTGGAAGTGACCTCCCTCCTGTAAGCTCGGGAAGCCCTGCAACAACAGCGTTGTTGCAGGATCAGAGCCCACGCCCGTGAGCTGCCCAGGAGGTAGGAGCTGCTGATTTCCTCGCCCCCAGGGACCACCAGAAGCGGGATTCTTCCGCCTCCAGAGCCCCTGGTTACATCCTACCTCCCCCAAGGAGTAGCTACAGTGACGTTGAGGGGCAGCAGCAGTAGAAGCAGGTGTGGCCACACCTGTGGGCACACTTTTACTGGGAAGAAGACCTGTCCCCGGAGCCGGTCTGCCTAGGGGGGCTGGCAGTGTGTGGGTTCTTGACTTTGTACAGGAAAGATTTCACAGCTTGAGTCCAGGTGATTTTGAGAGTATGTTTATGAGAGCTGAGGACAGTGAAACAAAGAAGGACCTAAGATAGAAGCAGCAACTCAGGCGGGGCTGCCTGGCTCTCCAGAAACGTTATAGGAAAGAAGTGAGCCTGGTGGGGCTGCTGTCAGCTCACTGGGAAGTCAGAGAAAAGGGGTCCTGGGGACAGGTTCAGGGGGTCAGCCCAAAGCAAGCTGTAGCTGCCCATTGCTCCCCTGGTTGCAAGTCTCACGGGGTCCCTTAGAGTTGAGGAGATGCATGCCTGTTGTGGAAGAAGAGGGAAAGGAGAGGCACAGGAGTGCCCTCGCGCTGGGGTCTTCATCTTGAGAGTTTTAAAGGCTGGGAGTTTAGGGAAGGTCTCAGGGAAGGATCTCAATAGAATGTTCATCAGTTCTTCCAGGTATGTCTTTTCAGAGAGATGGTCTCCACTGACTGGTTGGCGCCAGGGCAGAAGTCTCTGTTCGTTGCAGCTGGTCCTGGCATTGCCCACCTGGTGTTGCTGCTTTTCTGGGCCTGGAGCTGAAACACAACTGAGGCCTAGAAGTTATCTCTGGAGAGGAAAGGTCAGGGGATCGAAACCACAGAACCAGCCCTATGCCAGGGGAGGAAAGACCTCCCCTGGGGGCAAGATCCTAAGCCAGTTTGCCCATTGCTAGGCACCTGGGGCTTTCCACCCTGGTGACCTGCATCTGTCTCTGAGTTGTTTGGTCAGCTTGTTTAGCTGTCTGGTCCAGTTTCCTTATTCCACTCACCAAGAAGTTTTCTTAGCTTCTTACTGTCCTGCCTCACAGAGACTGTCTAAGGGCGGAGGCAGGAAGATGAAAGCAGGTGTTACAAGGTGGGGCACTGCTGCCAGAGTGGGGGGCTGAGTGTGAGACCCAGCAGTGGGGCGGGGGAGTCGTGAATGAGTTGGGACCATTCTTGATAGACATAGTGCCGAGTGAGCACCCAACACATGGAAGTCGGTTCTCAGTTTCTTGGAAAAAACCTTGGAGTTTCTTAAAGAGTCACTCCCCGAGAAATCATAGACAAGCTCAGCCAAGAAACGAGCCATTCACCACCCAGTGTGAGCTCTTTTTAATGGAACTAATTACATCTGTAAAGACCGTGTTTCCCAATGTGGTCATGTTCTGGATGGACGTGAGATTTTGAGGATGGATACTATTCAACTCACTCTTCCATATATTCTACCCCTTATAAAAAATAACATATATGGAGTCACATCAAAAGGGAGTGCCATCCTAAAGGGACTGTCTTGCAGGTCTGATTTCTCAATGTTAAAACTGGACAAAACAACCTTTGCACAGGGCCTAAAGCAGCATTGTATTCCAAACAAATGTTTACAAAGATAATGGGAAAGCAGACATTACGACTACCAGACTGAAAATAAAAGGCATTCACTGGAATCAGCATCACTTGCCCTGGCTGATGTGACGCTGGCTTGAACGCCGACCTGTGAACAAAAGGGTTGCTGGTTCGATTCCCAGTCAGGGCATATTCTTGTGGGCCAGGTCCCCAGTGAGGGACATGTGAGAAGCAGCCACACACCAATGTTTCTCGCCCTCTCTTTCTCCTTCCCATCCCCTCTCTCTAAAAATAAATAAAATCTTTGAAAAACCATCTTTCTCCCTCCCCCTTTCTTTAAAAATAAATAAATAATCTCTTTAAACAAACAAAAACAGACAGGACAGAAGCCTGTATCAGGCTTGTTTCACATCAGGGGAAGGGGAACTAGGGGAACAAGAGGTGACAGGGACAACTGTGAAACTTCTTTGTTCTTAACCTGTCAACTCAGTGTGAGTCCAGTCACCCAGTTCCTGCAAGTCTTTGATAATCAATTTCTTTCAAAAAATATTTTACTTATAGAAATAGGGGAAGGGAGAAGAATATCAGTGTGAGGTTGCCTCTCATGTGACCCCTACTGAGGGCCTGACCCATAACCCAGGCATGTGCCCTGACCTGGAATCAAACCAGTTACCCCATGGTTTGCATGGTCTACACTCCATCCACTGAGCCACACCAGCTAGAGCAGACAACCATTGCTTTTGTACACACTTCCTTTATCTCCTCAGGAGAGGCACTTACTGGTAAGGGGCTGTTTTTGGAAAACTCAAGCCACAAGAGGAGGAGCTCCTCCAACGATTAGTGTGTCATTACTCAAGACAAAGCAGGGGCTGCAGGCCTGTGGGCGGGCCATGGGAACAGAGCAGCATGAACAAGATGACGTCAGAGAGGCCCAGCATTTCCTCGTGAGGCTGCTTGAAGCACCCCTCGAATTCCCACGGTGATCCCCACGGGGCATCTCCCCAGTAGGCCAGTTTTCCGCTGCGCCCTGCCGGACCTTGAGGCCAGGCCACCGGCCACCACCTACCAGTTGATTGGTTTTGACCTCTGCCATCGAAGTGGCGGCCTTCCAACCAGGAGCAGTGCGTCCGCCGTGGGACCACTCGCCACAAATCGGGCAGCTTTTCTCTGTCACTGATGGCTGTTCGCTGGGACTGCCCGGGCAGTGAGGGGGTGGGGGGAGGGCAAAGGAGCTCCCTGACCCTCAGGTCCTCCTGGCGTTGCGCTGGTGGCAGGTTCCTGCAGAAGCCATTTCCATTTTGCAATGGACACTTCTGGACATTGTCCTCCCGGACAGCGTTTCTCCATCACCCAAGGCATTGTGGGTATTTCAAGTTTCAAGGTGTTTTTGTTGTTGTTGTTGTTTAATTTTTTTTTATTGTTCAAATACAGTTTTCTGCTTTTTCTCCCACCCCTTCCCACCTCCCCAGCTCTCCCCTGGTTTCACGGATTTTTCTGTCCTTAAGTCATAGGGGAAATCTCAGTGAAAGTCCAAAGCAAACTGGTTGGTAATTGTCTCTCCTAGGGAAATTCTCTGGTCCCGAATTCCAGCAGTTGCCACTAGGTGACACTCACAGGCAGTTGCCTGAAGCTCCAGCCCCACTCTGCATCTTGGGCTGTATCACCACAGACACCTGCCGCTCCTGACGGAATGAGGGAATCAAACCCTCGACCTTTTGCTTTGTGGGATGATGCTCAAACAACTGAGTCACACTGGTCAGGACTATATTTTCTTGTGTACTGTAATGTTGTTTCTTTTTAGAAGACTTTATTTATTTATTTATTTTTAGAGACAGGGGAAGGGAGGGAGAAAAAGGGGGAGGGAAACATCAATGTGAGGTTGCCTCTCACACACCCCCTGCTGGGGACCTGATCTGCAACCCAGGTATGTGCCCTGACTGGGAATTGAACCTGCAACCCTTTAATTTGTAGGCCAGCACTCAGTCCATTGAGCCACACTAGCCAAGGCTTGAATGCTGTAGTTTTATAGTAAGTCTTTAAATCAGGCCCTGTAAGCCCCCAAATTTGTTCCCTCTCTTCAAAATTATTTTGGGTTTTCATATAAATTTTAGGATATAGAAGCAAGCAAACAAGCAGATAACCTGACCGGATAACAATTAGGATTGCTTTGAATCTACAGATAAATGAGACATGAATGAAATATTTTTTTAAAGTGTACTTCATTGATTATGCTATTACAGTTGTCCCATTTCCCCCCTTTATTTCCCTCTGCCCTGCACACCCCCTCCCACGCATATTCCCCTCCCCCTTTAGTTCATGTCCATGGGTCGTACATATAAGTTCTTTGGCTTCTCCATTTCCTAATCTGTTCAGAACCTTCCCCTGTCTATTTTCTACCTACCATTTATGCTACTTATTCTCTGTATCTTTTCCCTCTCTCTCCCCAACCCCAACAGCGGTTGATAACCCTCCATGTGATCTCCATTTCTGTGATTCCATTCCTGTTCTAGTTGTTTGCTTAATTTTTTTTTCATTTTTGTTTTAGGTGTGGTTAATAATTGTGAGTTTGTTGTCATTTTACTGTTCATAGTTCTTTTCTTCTTTTTCTTATATAAATCCCTCTAACATTTCATAAAATAAGGGCTGAGTGATGATGAACTCCTTTAACTTGACCTTATCTGAGAAGCACTTTATCTGCCCTTCCATTCTAAATGAAAGCTTTGCTGGACAGAGCAATTTTGGATGTAGGCCCTTCCTTTCATGACTTGGAATACTTCTTTCCAGCCCCTTCGTGCCTGTAAGGTCTCTTTTGAGAAATCAGCTGAGAGTCTTATGGGCACTCCTTTGTAGGTAACTGTCTTCTTTTCTCTGGCTGCTTTTAAGATTCTCTCCTTATCTTTCATCTTGGCTAATGTAATTATGATGTGCCTTAGTGTGTTCCTCCTTGGGTCCAACTTCTTTGGGACTCTGAGATTCCTGGACTTCCTGGAATTCTATTCCCCTTGCCAGATGGGGAAATTCTCCTTCATTATTTGTTCAGATAAGTTTTCAATTTCTTGGTCTTCCTCTTCTCCTTCTGGCACCCCTATGATTCGGATGTTGGAATGTTTAAAGATGTCCTGGAGGTTCCTAAACATCTCCTCATTTTTTTTGAATTCTTGTTTCTTGATTCTTTTCTGGTTGAATGTTCTTTTTTCCTTCTGGTCTACAGTGTTGATTTGAGTCCCAGTTTCCTTCCCATCACTGTTGGTTCCCTGTAGACTTTTCTTTATTTCACATAATGTGACCTTCATTGTTGCCTGGGTCTTTTTTGTGCTGTTGAAGTACCCATTGAGCTCCTAGAGCATCCTGATCACCAGTGTTTTGAACTGAGTGTCTGATAGGTTGACTATCTCTTCCTCTCTTAGTTGTATTTTTTCTGGAGCTTTGATCTGTTCTTTCATTTGAGTCATTTTTTTTTTTGGTCTCGGCATACCTGTTATATATAAGGGGTGGAGCCTTAGGTGTTCACCAGGGCCGGGCAACCCACCTGCTGCGTTGTGACGCTGTATGTGGGGGAGGGTCCAAGAGGGAACAGTGTCACTTGCTCTGCTCTCTGCCAGTTTTCAGTCACTTCCCCCACTTCCCACAAGCAACGTGGGCCCTTCTGGCACTGATTCCCAGGTGGGTGGGTTTGTGTACATCCTGGGACCCTGTGGGTCTCTCCAACTGAATCTCCTGTGAGGCTGGGAGTTTCTCCTGCTGCCTCAACCCCCACAAGTGTTTTTAGTCTGAGATTTGAGGCTTTATTTCCCTGCCGGGACCCTGGGTTGTATGTTCTGTCTCACTCCCCAGTTGTTCCTCCCAGTTTACCCACACGTGAATGCGGGACCCGGTCCTCCAGCCACCGCCTTGCCGAGAGTCCTCTCTGGCTGTCCGACTCCACTCCTCCTGCGGATCTGGGTGAGTATTTCTTCTTTAACTCCTTGGTTGTCGGACTTCCATACAGTTCGATTCTCTATCAGTTCTAGTTATCTTTTGTTCTTAAATTTGTTGTTGTCCTTATATTGGTTGTGCAAGGAGGCACAGTGTATCTACCTATGGCTCCATCTTGGCCAGAAGTCTGAAATCTTAACAATATTAATTTTCCAGTTCCTGAACATGGTGTATCTCTCCATTTATTTAGGTCTTCTTATATTTCTTTCATTAGTTTGTTGAGTTTTTGGCATATAGACCCTGCACATATTTTGTTAGATTTATACTTGAACATATCATGTTTGATGGGTATTATTAAAAAATGACATTTGTTAATTTTCATCTTCCAATTATTTGTTACTGGTGTATAGAAACACAATTGGCCCTGGTTGCTCTGGTTCCGTGCACTGAGTGGCCTGCAAACCCAAGGGTCACGATTCAATTCCCAGTCAGGGCACATGCCTGGTGGTGGGGTGTGTGAGAGTCAGGCTCTGGTTCCGTGCACTGAGTGGCCTGCAAACCCAAGGGTCACCGATTCAATTCCCAGTCAGGCCCCTTGTGGTGGTGGGGTGCGTGAGAGGCAACCACACATTGATGCTTCTCTCCCTCTCTATCTGCCTCCCTTCCCCTCTCCCTAAAAAGAAATAAATAAAATATTTTAAAATACATTTTCCTTTATTTCATTCAGCATAGCCTTCATTTTTTCATCTAATTTGGGACCATATTCAACCAATTCTGTGAGCATCCTGATTACCAGTGTTTTGAACTATGCATCTGATAGGTTGTCTATGTCTTCGTCACTTAGTTGTATTTTTTCTGCAGCTTTGATTTATTCTTTCACTTGGGCCAACTTTTTTGTCTCAGCACACCTGAGCCACAAAAGGTTAAGTTCCTAAGGCAAGTTCTGCTGAAAGGACTGATGAGCCCGACTGACTCGGAACATGCGGTAAAAATGCTGGAGTAACTCGTCCCGGTGTAAACAGTCCATACACATCCACACAACTGCAGTTCCTTGGAAGAAAGTTTTCGGTGGAAGGGATCACAGCTCTTTTCTTTCCTAGTTTTCCGCCCGCCACATTCCTTCCCTCCAGCCCGGCAGTGTGGGCTGACATCATCGTGTTCTTGATTTTTAAATGCATTTCAAAATAAGTTGTAGCAAAACTATACTTCTGTCTAAATTCTTTGGCGTTTAGAGCAAGTGTTCAACATATGTCAATAGTTCTTTTCTTCCTTTTAAGTTAAAATTTACATACAACTAAATGCATTAACCCAGCTGTGCATTCAATGAGCTCTGACAAACGCAGACCCTGTGCCAGCCAAACCCCTACCCATATAGAAACCATGGCCGTTACTTTGAGGTTCCCTCTGAATCCCCACCACCCCCTCCTCACCACTGTGGGGGTTTTCCACAACAGACTAGTCTTGCCTGCTTTAGAATGTTTTATAAATGAAATAATGCAGCATAACTTTCTTGTGTAAGGCCATCATCATTCAGAATACCATTTTTGAGGTTCATCTATGCCTGCGTGTGTATTAGTGCTTTGTTCCTTCCTGTTGCTGCGATCTCGTCGCGGGGATTTGCCATGACGTGTTTATGCGATTGCCTGTTGATGGGCAGCCTCGTTGTCCAGGCTGTTGACTCTGGTTTTTATTTCTCTGGGTAAATGTATAGGGCTGCAAACACTGGATCACACACAGGCATACGTTTGGTGTACTTCTTCCTTTCCAACATGTGTGCCTTTTATTTTTTTCCTTTCCTTTTTTCCCCTGTTCTGCTGGAAAGGCTTCAGGTGTGTTGTGGACAGGAGTGGTGCAAGTAGGCATCCTGGCCTGTTCCTGATCTTAGGAAGGCATTCAGCCTTTCACTGTTAAGCACGATTTGAAGTTCCGGGGTTTGGAGCAGTGCCCTTTATCAGGGGGAGGCCACTCCCTTCATTCCCAGTTTGTTCCCGCAGTCACCAGGTCCTCTCCACCTCTGGGGATGGGTGTGGTGGGTATCTGGCCAGGATCAAGGACACTTGGAGCCAGTGGTGAGAGCTGTGTGTTCCCCAGATACCCCCTAAACCTTACGACTATGGCTACTGCAGTGTCTGGGTCTTTGAGTTGCCCTTTGGGTGAATATGTTTAGGGGAGACAGTAAGTACCTCCAGCGGGGGACAGGGAGTGTCAGACCGCTTTCCTGAGTGTATCCGGCCACTCAGGGCCATGCATGCTTCTTCCCTTCCCTCTTGGCAATGAGACCCCATTTCTGTTCCCGCATGCATGCCTCCTCCAGCAGTCCATGTGTCCTTGTGGGAGAGTGTTCATTCTGCTGAGGGAGACATCAGAGGGGATGCCCTCTCTCTTTTCCTTCCGGGGTGGACAGGGAGCACAAGCCCCGGAAACCCTCCAGTGGCCTCACACCTCCATGGTGGTGGCAGCCAGAACAGCAGCCCCTGGTGTTAGAACCCTAAGATGGTCCCCAAAGCCACCAGGAGGAAGGGTCTCTGGCCCTTTTCTTCCAGGCTGAGATCACCGGGCCCATCTTCCACAGGGGACATCATCGGGATGCCACCCCTCCTGGTGTCCACGTGCTGACCACTGTCACCTCTGCGGAGGACAGTGGTGCTGAGCCCCGGTGTTTGGGGCTTGCTGCTCAGTGGACGCCTTTTGATCCTTTAGCCCAGACCCGCGCAGCTGCCTCCCCACCCCACCTAGCCTCCCCCAGGAGCTCCCACCCCAGAGAACGGGGCTCTGCGTCTCTGCATCCGGCAGAGCTCGTGTGCACATGCGGCTTCGTCTCAGACAAACAGAGATGCCTGAGCAGGCGAGGCCATGACATCTGTGCTGGGGGTGGGGGGTGGTACAGGAAGGAGGGGAATAAAGGGGAGACAAAAATGGGACAACTGTAATAGCATAATCCATAAAATATATTTTAAAAAAATAAGGCTGATCTAACACAACACATCAAGCTCCACCTTTGAAGACTAATTACAGGGTGGGACAAAAGTGGGTTTACAGTCGTTGGTGATTACTAAATAACACAGTAATTAATAAATAATAGTACAAGGACAAACTCTGTTGTAACCAGCCGGGTACAACCCCAGTGCCTGAGCGGAGCTATGGAACCCGATGCTGCGAAGGAAAGCTGCTCTGATGGCCAGAGAGCAGCAGGGACCAGACGCGGTGGAGGCTCCGCTCTCTCCAGACACCCAGGGAGTGCATTACACACCCACACAGCGAGCTGTCCCGCCCCATTGCATGGAGAGAGTCCTAGAAATAATATAGCTGGCCCTCACAATTCTGAGAGAAATTTCTAAAACGTGTGCACATATTTTAAAAAAAAAAAAAAGAAACCAAACCAAACCCCAAAACCCACAGGATGAGCCTGTTCAGAGATTAAGCACAAAGCCCAGGAGAATAAATGGGAAGTGACTCCACTGGATAGCACTCAAGAAAAGGAGAACTAAAACAAGACACTTGTTTTGTTTTGTTTTGAATGTTTTATTTACTTTTAGAGAGGGGGATAAGAAGAGAGAAAGAGAGGGAGAGAAACACCGATTGGTTGCCTCCTGTACAACCCCAACCAGGCACCTGGCCCACGACCCCGGCATGTGCTCTGACCGGGAATGGAACCTGTGACCTTTCTGTTTGCTGGCCTGGCTGGCGCTCAGTGCACTGAGCCATACCAGCCAGGGCAAGACACTTTTTCATTTCTGTGGTCTGGGGAGGTGGCATGGAATTTGCTCTACAAATAGTGAGCAGATCCTGGGACAGACCAAAATCAGCTGGGCCCCAAACATGCAGGGTCAGGGTGGTGGGGGCAAGTCAAGGGCAGAGCATCACAACCCTTCAGGAAAATGCCACCTTGACCTGTGGGATGAGCCCCGCCTCCCCAGGCACCTTGAAGCCAGGACGAGTGCAGCTGAGTAACCTGCTCTGGGGTTTAGGGGAGAATCAAGGGGCCCTAGAGAGAACAGCAGACTTCTACTTTCCATGAAAATCAGCACTCCTTTTCTACTTTCAAAGAGGGCTTGAACCTTTCTGAGTGAGGAATTGTGTTCCCCGTACATTCTCGGGTGAATGTCAATTACTTCTGTGAGTGGCTGGTCCTTGGTGCCAGTTCAGTGCCAACAGTGTGGTGAAGAAGGAAATTTTATTCAGTGCAAAACAGCTCAACTGGGAAAACAGCACGGCTGAGGGGTCCCTGGGGCCAGGCTGTCTTCAGCTAGGCAGCTCTGCTCTGCCCCTTGCCCTGCTCTGCGCTGGTATCCTCCACAGGGCTCCTGTGAGACATCTTCAGTGTTTCAGCTTCAGCTGGGGAAAGGCAACCTTGTCTTTGATATAAAGGAAAATGTGCCCCCAGAGCCATCGCAAAGCTGACTTATATGTATGAGCAGAAGTTCCCACCCCTGGTCTTTGGCTAGCCCATCCTAATGCAAATGAGGACTTTAGATCTTTGCGGTTTGATTGGCCCAAAAGGCACTGTCCCGATTGAGCTGTGAAGAAGCTGATGAGGACGTAGCTGCACAGCTCCCACTGGATGGGGAAAGCTTCAGTCTCAGGGCTGGAGCAGGAGTGCAGGGACTGCTTTGGAAGAGCTGGCTCCAGTGGCAGGAACGGAGTGCAGGCGGGCGGTTCAGCCCCGGTTTCTCCCTGAAGTGCAGTTTGCGTGAGTGAGAGACCCGTGTGCAGAAATGGTTGCTGGCTTTGTTTTTGTTTTTGTTTTGTTTTGTTTTGCAATTTTGAGTCCAGTTGACTTCCAGGAGCCCTCCTTAGTAGGTAACTTTTTGCTCAGGGTCCACACCTCATAATTAATTTGGACTCTAGAATCAGCATTTAGGGAAGGTGGTCTTTTCATTAAGTAATTGAAGTCTCTCATGAGTCAGTTACAGAAGACTGCCCAGTGGCTTCACCAAGCAGGGGTTATTTTTCTCCCCGGAGAGGAAATGCTCAGCATCAGGCTTGCGGGGCTGGTAGAATGGCACAGGCTGGCAGCTCCGTCTGCCTTTCTGCTAGGCCATCCTTAGCCATGGGGTGTTTGTCCCAAAGTCTACTACCACTTGGTCTGGGGTGGCTGCTGAATTGCCACACATCAGCTGGACAGCCTAGGAAAGAGGAAAGTTGGGGCAGAAGGGTGATTTGGCTGAGCTAAATCACCCTTCAAGAATATTCTGGAACTGCCACCGATGCCTCACACTAGCTTCTCCCTAACCACTGAGAGCTGGAGAAAGCCACCCCAGATGAAATCTGTGTTTTGATAGCAGGGTGGAGGTAATAATTATATATCAGGGAGACAATTAGTGGCTCCCCAGTTGGGAACATACAAGACTTGTATTTTCTTTTTCTTTCTTTTTTTATTTTTAGATAAAATCTTTTGTTGTTTGCAGGTGATGTGAATTTTTTTTAAATCTTACAGCCCTGGATGGTGTGGCTGTTTGTTGGAACGTCGTCCCCAGGCACCAAAAGGTCGTGGGCTTGATTTCCTGTTGGGGCACATGCCTAGGTTGAGAGTTCGGTCCCCAGGTAGGGTGCGTATGGGAGGCAATCGGTTCAGTTGATGCTTCCCTCTTGCATTCATGTTTCTCTCCCCCTCCCCACATACATCCCCCTGCTTCCCCCCCTACTCTAAAATCAATAAATGTGTCCTTGGGTGAGGATTTTAAAAAAATTACAGATAGAATTGCTGATATATTTGCTCTGATTAGAAAGTAAGGAAGTCATTCAATTCTGACTTACTCAATGTAAAATTTCCCTACTTTTAAAAGAGGAAGTAGAAAATAGAAAAGATTTAAAAAACTAGATTAGTTAATCATACAATAAGAATTAGAATTAAGTCATGAGAAATACCCAGAAATTTTTAGACAGAAAACTGAAAACTTTATTAAGGGACTGAAAACAATTTACACATATGGAAAGTCTATGTTGCTCCATGGGAAGAATTATCACAACAATAATTTGTAATAATGCTAACAATAAGTCCTCTGTCTGGGGCAGAAATCAAACTTCGCTTAATAGGTTTCTGCACGTCTCCTCAGTCAGGAGGCAGACAGGACCATGGTCCCCAATTTCAGATGACAGTGGAGTGTCCCCACCCTAGCTTTACTGATATATGATTGATAAATGAGATTGTGCAGATGAAGCTGTTTTCCTTGGGAAGTTTGGGAATAAGTTCGGGGAGCTGCTCAAATAGGTGTAAAAGGTTCAGGCAGATGCTGGATGAACGCTGTTTGTGGTTATGTCAGAGTTGGGAGGAAAAAGGGAAGTCAAGGCCACGCCAGGGTTCAGTGTAGATTCTGGTAGAGCAAGACAGCAGGGCCTGCCTGGACAGAGATGTGAGGCGCAAAAGAAGTGGCTCCAACGTACAACAAAGAAAGGAAGACAAAGGGCGGATGGCCACACGGAGGGGAGGCCAAGGAAGGGGGTGGAGACAACTCCGTGACTTTGGAGTGTTAGAAGGAACGAGGCCCTGGCTGGCATGGCTCAGGTGGTTGGAGGGTTGGATGGATGTTTCTCTCCCTCTCTCCCTCCCTCCCTTCCCCCCTGTAAAATCAATAAGCATGTCCTTGGATGAAGATAAAAAAAAATTAAAAAGTATCCCTTAAAAAAAAGTGAATGAAAGAAATAACTAAGTATTTGTATATGGGAAATAACCCAAGTTAAAAATGAGGCACAGTGCCCTGGCCGGTGTGGCTCAGGTGGTTGGGCATCCCCCTGCAGGGCGAAGGTTGCTGGTACAATTTCTGGTCAGGGCACATGCCTCGATTGCAGGTTTGGTCTTGGGTGGGATGCAAGAGGCAGCCAGTGGATGTCTCCCTCCCTCCTTTCCCCTCTCTCTAAAATATAAATAATTTTTTTTAAAAAATGAGACAGTGTGCTGTCAGGGGGGCTCTGCACCTGGCTGAAGGCAGGATACATTTGCATAATGCTAATAATCATTTACTTAGCTCAAAACAGATATATTCTGAGGCTGGAGAGAAGGCAAGATGTAAAAGAGCTAAACTTCAAGTATCGTACAAGGAAATATATAATGTTGAAAACTTACAAATCAAGACAAAAGCAACACAAGTGTATGATTTAGAAACACAAAAGTAACTACTACAAGAAAGATCTAAAATAGTTGAAAATCACCCTGGCCAGGTGTGGCTTAGAGTATTAAGTGCTAGCCTGCAAGCCAAAGGGTCGCCAGTTTGATTCCCAGTCAAGTCACATGCCTGGGCTGCGGGCCAGGTCCCCAGTAGGGGTGTGTGTGTGAGAGGCCACCACACTTAATGTTTCCCTGTCTTTCTCCCTATCCTTCCCCTCTCTAAAAATAATTTTTTTAAAAGTTGAAAATAATTGATCCTTGACCAAGGGAGAATGGTCACTTTTTTGTTGCTATGGACTTTTGGTGTATTTTACTTTTAAATTAGTTAACATCTTATTTGATGTGTTCTTAAAAGCAAAACAAAAATTGACACTACCTGTAAATGACTTCAGTTAGCCCATAAAATTATTTGGTTTTAGCAAGGTCTTTTTTTTCCTTGGTGGAAAACTCCGTTCCTACCTGGTGACTGGTTTCCCCTTTGAAAATCTGATCCCTTCTGAGTCGTAGTGCTGTAGGGCGGGGGTCGCTGGGTCCTCCGGGGTTAACACGCCCACTGATGCAGTAAGCTGGACTATTGAAGGGAACCTGTGCTCTGGCGCTGCGCAGGGATGCGCAGACGCGGAACCAATTCACGTGTCGACGGTAAAAATTAGATTGCACCCTAAACACATTTAATTTGCATTCCACATTTAAATTTCTACAAGCAGATTTAAGGGAGAGGCTCCTTATCAAAACCCTTAATCAGATAGCTCAATGTGGAGGGGAAATAATCTAGGGCTGGGTTTAAAATTTAGCTCCAACCCCCAACTTCGAGGTTTCAAACCCAGCGGAGGAAGAACCTTGTCGTCGCCCCTAGGACGAGGCACCGGCGAGCGGCTGGTTCCTAGAAACCAGGAGACGCGGAGGCGGTGGTGCCCAAGCGGAGGCGGTACCCAAGACAGACAGCGATACCGAAAATGGAACTGGTCGCGTCCCCAGTGTGGGAATTTCCTTATTAAATGACTCAGAATCGAGCTCCTAGGAAGCGCTTCCCGGGGTCTCCGCCCGCCGTCCACCCCCCCCGCCCCGCAGCCGGAAGCGGAAGCAACAGCGGAAGCGGCGTGAGTGCTCTGCGCTCTGGAGTTTCAGGCTGCTTTCTGGGCGAGAGTGGGGAGTCCCCGTACGGACTGGATTTTGTATCCAAGGTGAGGAGTACTGAAATTTTCCCACTTTCATGCCTGCACAAATAAAACGTTTTTATTGGACTTTTTTTTACTATCATGCGGTCCAAGCCACTCTCGGTGGCGGTTTGGCTGAGCCGCCCAAGAACGCCGAGGGGAGGCGAGGCCCAGAGCCAGTGGTCGACCCGTGATGTGCGGCCACCCCAGCGGTGCCGTACCGCACTCAGTGGACAGTGCGGACTCCCGGGCTCCGCCCCCAACGCGTGCGCTCACCGGGCTCGGAGTCCACCCCGGGGCCAACTTCTGCCTGCCCGCTGGACGTCCGCAACCGACCTTCCTGAGGCTGGGAAAGGGTACTCACGTTTCTCAGACCTGGGCTCCTTAGCTGCACAGCATGTTTGTCGCATAGTTGACCCTTGAACACAGGGGTTGGGGGTACCGGCCCTTCCCCTCAGACAGTCAAACATTGCATATACCGTGTTTTTTGGACTGTAAGACGCACTCCCCCCCCAAATTTGGGAGGAAATGTGGGGTGTCTTATAGTCCGAATGTGGCGTACCTGGCTCGCTGCGGGGTGAGGGGCACGGAGATGGACCAGGGCAGGGTTGCCACTGCAGGAAGTTGGGGGCGGCAGCAGTGGGGCGATCCTGCAGGCCCTGGGTTGGGAGGAGGGGGTGTCCGGGTGTGCGAAGCAACGGAGGCAGGAGTAGAGTCCCCGCTGCAGCACGCTATAGTGCTAGGGAGGAGGGTACAGGTGGAGCAGGCACATTAGGAGAAGCCTGCGGTGCCCTTACATGCCTCCGTCACGTGACTGGTATGTCCCCCATTAACATCAACATAGGCAAATCCCACTGCAGGGTCACCTGTCAATGTGGCCCTGCAGCTGTTGCAAAACTACAACTCCCATCATTCTCAGACAGGTTGGGGTGATGGGAGCTGTAATTTGGCTACGGCTGCAGAGCCACACAGGTTGTGCAACACTGCTGTCCCCATACCAGAGTGTTGCACAACCTGTGGCCCTCCAGCAGCAGATCTCCCCCATGACAGTGCGTCATCCACTGATGATCTCAGCTACAGGATTCCGTAACTGTGAAGAACACAGTGCTGACGGTTCTGTCATTACTGTATTTTGTTGTAGAAAGATACGATAGCGTTCCGTAGTCTCCTGCCGAATCTACTGTAATTGTGGAAAGATGTCAAAGCAGAAAAGGATTTCATATAAAATCCCTTTTAAACTGGAGGTGGTGAAGTACGCCAAAGAACATGGGAACAGAGCAGCGGAGAGACACTTTGGGTCACCTCCAACTGAAAAAATGATACGGGAATGGAGGAAACAGGAGGATCAACTGCAAAAAACTGACAAAACGAAACAGTGTTTTCGTGGGCATGCCGCCAAATGGCCACAGTTAGAAGCAGATATGAAAGAGTGGATCACACGTCACAGGAACAATGGCTTTTCGGTATCTACAAAAATGATCATATGTGAAGCCAAACGTCTTGCTGCAGAGAGAGGCATCAAGGACTTCACTGGGTCGCCATCGTGGTGCCACAGATTTATGAAGAGATGTGGCCTTGCTATGCGCACTAAGACTAGAGTTGCACAAACAATGCCTATGGAATATGAATCCAAGATTATGTCTTTTCACAAATTCGTACTGGATGCAAGAAAGAAAAATGGATTTTAAATAAGCCAGATTGGGAACATGGATGAAGTCCCGTTAACCTTTGATGTTCCATCAAACAAGACTGTTGATATGAACAGTGCCCAAACCATAACCGTGAAAACCTCAGGGCATGGTAAAACCCATCACATGGTTGTGTTGTCCTGCTGTGCCGATGGCACCAAACTGCCACCAATGCTGATTTTCAAGAGAAAAAGCATGCCGAAAGAGGCAGTCCCAAGAGGAGTTATTGTTCATATTTATGGCAAAGAATGGGTGGATAAAAATAGTGTGAAGATATGGACAGAAAAAGTGTGGTCCAAACGTCCTGGAGGGCTTCTGAAAAAAACCTGCTCTATTAGTGCTTGACCAGTTTAGGACACATATCACTGAAGCCACAAAAAAGAGATTTAAAGAAGAGAAAACTTATGTGGCCGTAATTCCTGAGGGGCTTACCAGCCAGTTGCAACCTTTGGGCATTTTTGTCAACAAGCCACTTAAAGTTTTTATGAGAGAAGAGTGGAGCAAATGGAGGGCTGCTGGAGATCATGACCTGACACCAACTGGACGAATGAAGATGCCCACGATTACCCAAGTTTGCAAGTGGGTGAAAACCTCATGGTGGTCAGTTAAGGATGAAACCGTTGCAGTCCTTCAAAAAATGTGGCATCAGCAATGCCTTAGACAACTCTGAAGATGACATCCTCTATGAGCAGAGTGAAGACAGTGACACTAGTGATTCTGAGGAGCTGAGCTTCATAAACATGGACAGTAGTGACGAGGAGTTCTTGGGGTTCCCTGGTGATTAAAGGATTTTCCATACTTAAAGCTTAAAGTCAGTAATAATGGTTGTTAATGCTGCTGTTGAGTTGTTTACATTTACATTGGTGAAATATTATGTTATTAAATATTTTACCACATCTTTTGCTTCAAATTTTTTTCCCTGTTTTCCACCTCTAAAACCTAGGTGTGTCTTATGGTCCGAAAACATACGGAAACTTTTAAACCCCCAAACTTAACTTTTTGTCAATATCTACAGGGGATTTGTTCCAGGCCCCCCTGAGGATACCAAAATCCACAGATGCTCAAGTCCCCTGTATAAAATGCTGTAAAACAATGCAGACAGTTGGTCCGCCACATCCACAGACTCCCATCTGTGAATCAAAACATGCCGGTATTTCCCGAGGGGGGAAAATCTGCAAAGTGACTTGCATGTTTTAAGCATGGGCTGTTCGAGTAGGCAAACTAGGCCAGCCACCATGGCCTGACCTGTGAGCCCTGTGTGTTCAGGAACTGCCCTTCCCCAGTAAGGAGTGGGAGCAGGTGAGTGGATGCACGTTCCCAAGGGTCAGTTAATTGGCGCGGGGCCTAGTCCTAATGTCCCCAATGTGGACTGCAGAGTCAACATAAGATGCTGGCAACAGGCTCCCATCTGCACTGGGAAACACCCGTTTCCCACCAATGAGCCGCAAGCCCACTTTTCTACGTTGTTGTCGGGAACTCCCACCTGTTCCCCTACTCTCTCCACCTGCCCGCTGTCCATCGTAATCAACACCCTATGTTCTGCTTGGAATACTTGGTGGGAAGTGTTCTCCAGACTGGATGCTGCATCACACAATCCGTCTTCTCAGCCATGAGGGCAGGAACTGTATTGTACTTCTGCATGCCTTGCCCCCTGCCTGGTTCATACTACTCCGTTGCTAAAGATTTGCTCAATTAATTAGCCTCGAGTCCATGACAGAATTAAAATTGAAGATTTAATGAATCATGATAAAAGCATGGAAAAGATTATTTCAGTGTACATATGCACGGTCAGTATTGTTGCTGGAAATCAAGAAATGCCAATTATTGATCATGAGATTCCTTCAAGAAAGTTGCCATTTTTAAATGCGTATAAACATATACTGAAATATACATGGGAAACACAAAGCTTAGGTGAATGGCTCCATGAATTCCCACCCCATTTCTTTCAGCTCAGCCAATTGCAGGTTTTCCTCCACCTCTGTCCCACTCTTCTTACCCCTTTAACCCTAATCTTCTCCTCAGCCACTGTTACGGGTTGAACCGTGTCCCCAGAAAAATGCTTCGTTGAAGTCCTAGTCCTCAGCCCCTCAGGATATGACTTTCTTTGGAAACAATCTATGTGTATCTCTAACCAAGATAAGGCGAGGCACGGGGGTGGCTAATCCAGTAGGACTGGTGCTGTTACTAAGGGGAGAGACTTGGAGACAGACAGAAGGCGATGTAAACACGGCTGTGCGATGATGGAGCCAGAGATTGGAGTGGTGTGTCCACAAGCCAACGACGGTGAGAACTTAGGAAAAGGAGAGGAAGGATTCCCTCCAGAGTCGTGGGAGGGAGCGCAGCCCTGTCACACGGAGATTCAGACTCCAGCTCAGAGCTGGGAGACAATCTGTCTGTTTAGAGCCACCCAGTCTGTGGGCTTTTGCCCTGGCAGCTCCACAAAATGAATACAAATGCTACAGGACACATATTTTACTTATTTATCCTACCTGATCCCCCTGTCTTCTGTCCCTTTGGTCTGTGTGCTGTCCTAGTGGCCAGAACCGAGTGGGCGTATGAGTGTTAGCTGCAGTCCAGAGCAGACACAAGCCTGGGGCCAGATGCAGGGCTGGCTGGTTTTAGCCACAAACAGAAAACATGATTCACAGTAGCTGTGAACAAATACAGACTGACTTTTTCACATGAAAGCCCTGTGGTTGGCAGTCCAGGCTGGAGCAGCACTCCAGCCATGTGAAAAGACCTGCACTCCCCCTAGCCTCTGAGGTGACAGGGCTCCCCAGCTTCAGAGATGCCACACTCCGGTAGGAGAGGGGGCGGTGGCTGCCCCCTCCTCCTGCTGCCTGATGTGGTTACTGAGAACCTCCTCGGCTGACTGCCTCAAGCATCTCCTCCGGCTCCAGCACCCAGAAGGAGCTGAAAGGTTCAGCTGAGTTTTCAGCCTTCAGGTCAAGGCCATGGAAGAGGAGGAAGGCGAGGGAGCAGTATCAAGATGCAGGCGCCACCAGCCGAGCCCCTGCCTCAGTGGTGCTATGGCTCATGCAGAGAAACAAATGCATCAGTGAAAGTGCTGCTGGCACAATGGGCTGGACATCAGCACAGAGGGGACAACCAGACTGACATCACTCCCCACACAAAAATGAACTCACAGTACGCTAAATGCCAAATCTGAAAAGCAAAATGTAAACATTTGGGGGGGCGAAATCTTTGGAAAAGACTAATGAGGGGCATTAAAATGTTCCACACATCATTATAACAGCAGAGACAAGGAGATGTCTACAAAGGACCTGACACGAGGAAGACAGGCAGAATCAACGCCCCCCCCCAGGGAAAACCAATGCCATCTTTGGGGATACACAGGTCCTCAACCTGACTTGTAGAGAAATGCAAATTAAAACTTTGGCCCTGGCTGGTATAGCTCAGAGGATTGAGAGCGGGCCTGCGAACCAAAAGGTCACCGGTTCACTTCCCAGTGAGGGCGCATGCCTGGGTTGTGGGCCAGGTCTCCAGTAGGAGGCACACAAGAAGCAACAACACACTGATGTTTCTCTCCCTCTCTTTCTCCCTCCCTTCACCTCTCTAAAAAGAAATCTTAAAAAAAAAAACTTTGCCACCTATCAGACTGTCAAAAATTACCCACTCCAACAGTATGTGCTAAGAAGTGGGCAGAGGGGATCTCAGTAGCCAAGGTGGAGGCGGACTGGATAAAACCCACCTAGAGAACACTCTGGCACCCAATTAAACCGAATGCACATGGCTATAATGCAGCCATTCGTGCACTCTGCGTGTGAGGACGGGCTCCAGTGTGCAGAGCAGCGCTGGGCCTGAGAACAAAGCCTGGAAACCACCTAGATGCCGGCCACGCGGACAGGACACACTGGAGTCTGCTCACACCACAGCTCCAGCTGCATGTCGCACAGGCGCTCAGTGTTACACTTTAAAAGCTGAGGAATACTCTGTACATAACCATTATTTGTAATTTTTTAGGATGCAAAGCAATACCATGTACTGAGGGATACACACCTCCATGCTAACATTTTTAAGAAACACATAACATACCCAGCAGTAGATGAGTGGATCCAAAAACCATGGATCATTTACACAACTGAGTACTGCACAGCAGAAAGAACTTCTGCCTTTTGTGATGCATGGACGGAACTGGAGAACGTTATGCTAAGTGAGATCAGCCAGTCAGCCAAAGACAAATACCATGTGATCTCACTCATAAGAGGAATCTAATAAACAAAAGAAACTAGCGAGCAAAAGGCACAGAAGCATGGAGTGGACTGAGAGTGGCCAGAGGGGTGGGAGAAGGGGAAGGGGCAAGTCAAAGCCCCCGATGAATGCCCCCCAGACAAGGACAATGGTGTGGGGACTGGGAGTGGACAGTGGGCTGGGTAGAGGAGGGCAAAGGGGGAAAATTGCAACAACAGGAATAGAATAACAATTTTTAAAAAGGAACACAGGCCCGATCAGAATCAGCAGCCATCACCTCCACAGGGCAGGGCACACGTTTTGGGGCAGGGGATGCCAGCGTGGTGATGCCACTTCCCTGACTGTGACCCAAGAATACAGATTCATCTTCACTTCCCCAGAAGATAACTGTTTCAGATGCTCTCGGCAAGCTATAGGTGGCAGCATCGCGATCCCTGTGTGAGGACAGGCAGGTGGGCAGGAACACCAGTCCTTGAGCCACACGCCATGAGAGGGACCCTGGCAACCAAGCGCACCTGTGGGCACCGACCCTCTGCCTGGCCACAGGTCCGACAGCTGCCGGCTCTTGAGACTGTGCACTGGTCAGCACCACCACGGTGGGGAGGGGGGTCCTTTCAAAGTCTCCATGACCGGGTCCCCCAGCTTCTCACACCAGAGCGGGTGAACCAGGTGGTTCACCTTCGCTCTCCAGATGACTCTGCTGCACAGTGAAGGTGAGAGCCGTGAAGATGCCCAAGAGCCTCGAGTTTCGGGAATTCAGGGATGGCCAAGTCAGGCAAAAAAGAAAGCCGAAGCACAGCAAGCGTGGCGCTGATCAGCGCTGTGGCAGCCGTGCAGAGCTGCTGCACATCAGCGTGGACATGGCGTCCCGGGAGGGAGGTGGGGGGGTGGAGCCGCCTGCCCTAGCGGGTCCTCAGTGCCCACATGGCTAAATGCCCTGGAGTGAAATAAGCTACCATGCATCAGCCGCCCAGAGCCACGGCCAGCGTCCGGAGGCACCCAGAGTTCACTGCTTTTCAAGTAAAGAAACTGCTCGGGGGACAGAGCTCCAAGTGTCTTAGTCATGAGGACCCTGTTCACTCTCACAGCTCTGTGAGCAGGTCCCAGGCCTGTGACAGAGACTCGAGTCAGGCCTCCAGGTCACTGTGAGCCTGTGGGCAATGTGCGGCAGGCGGCCCGTGACACACTGCGGGCGGGGCGGTTCCCAGCAGGCCAGTGAAGGGCTCCAGAGTGAGGCTGAGGGACAGAGGGAGGAAGTTCTCACCCGCCCTCTCCTCCTATATGCCCACTATTTACGAGAGCCCGACGGCCAGCATACACCACAGAAAGCCTGCTTGCGACAGGAAGGTAGGGTTGCTTTTGCTTTTAACTTGGAGACTCAGATATTCTGGAGCCGCGGGTGTGAAGACACTGAAAGCTTTGGATCAGTTGGGGGCGATGTTCTGAGGTGGGCCAGCTGGTCAGGACGGGGGAGACTGGCAGTGGGGGCAGGCCATGGCCTGGGTGCAGAGTCATGAAGATGGCACTTCCCGTCAGCTGCTGGCTCTCTTCCACCTCTTGTGACACCTCCATCCCTTCAACGCACCCCAAAGGGAATGCCCCAGCCTGACCCTTGCCCCTAATCCCAGATCATCCTGGAACCTTCTGCATGGCACCCCAAATCCTCCCCACACCAGACCCTTTCATCTAGAGGTCCAGAGCACATGGGCGGGGGCACAGGAACACAGAGCACCTGTCCCCATGACCCCATGCTACATGACACTGTGCACGCTTTGCTGACAGGAGAGCTGTGTCCCCCCAGGAACTGGGAGCACAGCACCTGCCCCAGGGCATGAGGCTGAGCGTGGGAAGCCTGGCTACCTGGAAGGTGTTTGAAGAAAACAACAGCCCCTCAGGGCAGCCACACAGCTGAGGGTGGTTATCTCACTTTATTCAGTGAACAGCCTCACTCGGGCCCCACCAAACTGCTGCTCCAGCCTCACTGGAGGGTCTGCCTTGGGGAACGCAGAGGCGGACACACAGCCTCGGTTCCCTACTCGACCTCTTCTGCCGTGAGGGGCACAGAACAAAACCACTGCTCATGTCCTCAGGCACCCACCCATGCAGCCGGGAGCCTCCAGTGTTCAGCAGCCACCTGCCAGCCCAGCTCCAGGGCAAAGCCTGCTCCCAAGGTGCTAGCCACAGGCAGGGGCCTCTGTCTCCAGAGGGGGGACGCCAAACCCTAATCCCTGGCCCTGCAGCCTGTCCCTGCTGGGTAAGAAGCAAAATGTACGAAAATACTTTAATTATTTCTTTGAAACTGTTAAGAAATAAGATCATCTTGTTTTTCTTTTACAATGTCAGTAAAAAAAAAAAAAAGTTCACATTAGTGCCGGAGGAAAGCAGGGCCCCTCTGAGCCAGGCGCCGGCCACTCAGTAGAAACGCTTGTTGCGCTCCTGCCGCCTCTGGAACACCACGGCCCCCACCACGGCGCACACGATGATGCCCAGGAGTGCGCACAGCAGCAGCAGGAACACCCGCCACCCCGTCAGGGGCCCGCTGCGGAAGTTCCCCGTCGGGTCGTCCACGTTGTCTGAGGGAGAAAAGAGGGGGTCTGAGGTGGCCAGGCAGAGGGGCCGGGTGGTGGCCCCGGCAAGGCCCCACCCCCCAGGGGAGCTGTGTCTGCCCACACTGCACCGGCGAGGGGCAGGCACCGGACAGGGGCGACCCCATCGATCCTGGAGATCAAGGCCTGGGGAGTGCCTTGCTGCTGCAAGGAGCCCGTGAACACTGGATTCCTGGGCTCTGCGAGAGCCTGCTCCGTCCGGGAATCCCAGGACCTGCTTTCACAGGCCCAGCCCACCCCAGTGCAGAGGTCTATGCAGCCGCAGATGAACTCTGCCCCAACTCACACCTGGATGCACCTGGCAGCTCTGACAGGTCCCAGGCCCTACCCTATCCTACTCTGGCCTCACCACGCAACTGCCCGCCAGCCCTATCAGTGACCCTGATGAGTGCCAGGCCTGGGATGCCAGCCATAAGCCCACTGACACCCTCCCTCCCCGGCAGGCCTGTGGTGCTACCCCTGCACAGTGACAGTGGTGGCCACTGATGGAGCCAGGGGCGCCCAGGGTTCCCAAGTGCCCTGTGTCCCCTTCTCCGCTTGTCACTACAGTGAGCCCTGGGGCAGCGCCAACACACTGCTAACACTGAGTGGGGATTTTGGAACTCACTGCTGGAGGGGTGAATGGGGCAGTCGGTATGAAAATAGGTTGATCCCTGCCTGGCCAAGCGGGTGGGGCTGCTGGGTAGGTGGGAACGACAAGGTCTGAGCCCTCAGCAGCCAAAAACCCTTAGTCCAAAGTGGTAAGCCCGTGGCCTAAGGCAAATGTTTGACTCTCAAAAACATTTAAAAGTAACTTGAATCTTAAATAAGTGAGCTGTCACATAAAACACTGGGTCCATTTCAGCTCACACAGTTCAGTTTACAGCTGACCATGGGCTGGGCTGACAGGATTTCTCCAAACACGGGCCTCCTTCACCAACGAGAACCCTCCCTCTGTGAGGGCAGAGCTGTGGCTACTGAGTGCTCTGAGAAGAGCCCAGACAATGGAGTTCTGCAGCAACTCAAGTTCAAATCCTGCTCTATCCCTTTCTGGCCGAGGAAACTAAAGGATCAGTTCCTTTGGTCAGTGGTAGGACCTACTTCCCAGCCATTCACTGAGGTCATGCACATGCATTATCAGTGCCCTGCTCAACGCCTCCACCAACAAACTGGTCCCTGCGGCTTTCCCCGCCCTCGCCCCGGCACCAACCGTGGGAGGGAGCAGGCTCCAATGCTGCCACACTGCTCGTCAGCATGGCTTGCCGGTCCCGGAGCCCAGGCCACCACCACAGCCAGACCTGCAATGGCAGGGGCCCATGGGCGCCCACTACGCCGGCCTTGGCCTGGCCCCAGTCCCATGTAGGCCCGAGTGGGAGGGGCCCCGAACACATACCTTTGGGCGACTTGAGGAAATTGACGCTGGGCTCAATCTTGGTCCAGTCGATGTTGTCCTCATCAGGGGTGTGTTCTACCATCAGCTGGAACAGCTTCATGGAGATGATGTCGTGATTGTCTGCGGGACCGAGTGCTGGCGGGTAAGGGCCCTGAGCCCACCTCAGGGCACATGGCCCATACCTCTCCCTGCCGCATACAGTGGCCAGGTTCCTGGGGAGAGCCCCCTCCTGCCCGGCTGCGGGTGCGGCCCTGATGCGCAGTCAGCGACAGCTCCTGAGACATGGGGAAGGCCCAGTGCAAAAAGACCAGGCAGGGAAGACCCTCTGCTTGACGGCCACCGACTCCCGTTTCTGAGACTGGGAGGCCAAGGCTCCGGCCGAGAGGCAGGTCCCAACCGTCAGCTCTGCTCACTGACCGGACTCTGAGGAAGAGCCTGGAAATGGGGAGCTAAAGAGCAGGAGCCCAGCGGCCAGGTGAGCAGAGCCCGAGGCACCTGACCGCCCGGCGTATGCAGCCCCCAGAGGCCCAGGGTGCACCCAGCTCCACAGTCAGACTACGGCTCCCATCCATGCTCTGCCACCTCCGGGTGTGAACGTGGAGAAGTCCCTTCGTCGCTCACACTCCAAATGGTCCCCGTTGGGTGACAAGGGACGGAGGCCACTAGCTACCTAAGCACACGTCATGTGACTTCGCAGAGAGTGTGCAGGCATCTGGGGTGATGTGTACAATTTTAAACAAGGGAATCAGGGAAGACCCCACTGAGGAAGTGACATCTGAGCAAGACGTGAGGATGAGAGTGAGACACGGGCATGGAGGCCCGAGCAGGAGGCCCTGGTGCCTGAGTAGCTAGAGCCCGTACAACCGAGAAGCTGGGAGCAGAGCTCCAGAGGTGGCTGGGTGGGGGAGGGGCCAGCACCAGGGCCCCACAGGCCATGGCTGGGACCGGTGGTGGCCTTGACTCTTAACGAGCAGGGAGCCACTGCAGTGCTCTGAGCGAAGACACGGTGACACCTCATGTGAGTTTTGTGGGGTCGCTCTGGCTGCTGAGCTGGGAGAGACTGCTAGGGGCTGGAGATCCCCAGGGAGGGGGTCACCTGGGGGCTCCTGCAGCTTCCGAGTGAGAGAGGATGGCGGCAGGGACCCCCCAGGGAGTGAGGTAAGGGTGAGAGGTGGTCTGCTCCACTGTGGAGACAAAGTTGGCGGGGCTCGCCGATGGATGGCAGGGGGCATGTGAGACAAGAGGGAAGTCCGGAATGACAATAAGGTTTTTAGACTGAGCCAGTAGAAGGACAGAGGTATCATTTATGTCCTGGTGGCAAGATGTGGTCATCAGCTGTGGGCATGTAAAGGCGGAGACACCCGAGGGACAGCTGAGCGGAGACGCTGAGTGGGTTGGTGACAACGCTGGGCTGCAGGCAGCAATCTGGGGTCTAAGGGTCCAGTTCAAAGCCACCTAAAAAGAGGGCCAGACGGCTGAGCCTGCTTACAGGCTGAGCCCTGGGCAAGCCAAAACTGAGCTAACATGAAGTAAAAGAGACCGGGCGAGCGTGGAGCCGATGTAGGAAGTCCGAGAAGGAGAGTGACCAGCTATGCCACAAGCCTGGCAGACCAGGGAAGGTCACGGCTAAGACTCAACACCCTGCGCAGCCCACTCACCAGACAGGTCGCCGGTGCCGGCCGAGGCCCCAAAGTAGTAGCCGGTGGGAAGGCGCACTCCAGTGATGTCAATGCAGTTCTTCCACTCGTTCTTGTCCTCCAAGTCAGTCATCACCTGCAGCCGGCCAGCAGGTGACGCATGCCACAGGCCCAGCCTGCCCGCCCGCCCCGCAGAGCCCATTAGGCAAGGGACACCCCACCCCACCCTCCCCATTGCGCCTGCTCACCGTCAGGCGGCCACGGGAGTAGCGCACAGCCAGAAAGGTGTCGTGGTCACGGTTGCGGAAGTCAGCCGTGCAGCCCGCCAGCTCAGTCCAGCGGCCGTCCTTGCTGTGGTCGTAGGACAGGGAGCCATTGTTCACCATCACCGAGATGTACGGGAACACACGCTGAGACCGAGACACCGGTTACTCCACAGCCGGCCCAGCCTGCCGAGCGGCAGGGCCCCCCTGCCCAGCCAGCTTCCCAGCCCCACCTGCCCTGCTGCACGGGAGGGAGCAGGGGCCTACCTCCGTGGTCTCATCGTTGGGGTACGTGTCCAGGAAAATGGCTAACCCGTGGAAGTTGTCTTTGCTTCCAAAAACAGGCCCTGGGGTGAGAAAGAGACGCTGCAGTTGTGGGGAATCGGGGCTGTGCCCTGGCTAACACGAAGGCCAAAGTAGTGCCAGTGTGGGGGGGGGGCGGGCAGCAAGAGGCGGCAGCCTGCTGTCGGGCACCCAGTCTCTAAAGGAAAAGCCTGCAGGTGGTCTTGGGTCTGGCAAAGAGGACCAAGTTTGAAGCCTGAACGTCAGTGGACAGCAGCTAGCCCTGTGCTTTGAGTGTGCAGTGACGAGAGGGCACCCAGCCTGTGAAAACCGGGAAGCCCCATCCTCTAACCCAGGGTCGGCAGCTTCCTGCCGAGGTCCACAGAGGAAACACTTTCAACTTTAAGGGCCACATACAGACTTCCTTGCTTCTGCTTTTTAAAAATAACACTCTGAAGTGGGGAAAGCCATTCTTTGCTGGTGTGCAACAGCAGGCCGCCGCGGGGACCGAGCTGAGCTGCAGAGCCCAGCCCCTCTTCTTCCCCAGGGGACCACCCTCAGCCAACCCGAGGTCCCAGGGCTCTCTGAAGAAGAGCAGCAGCAGCCTAACGGGAGAGTGCAGAGTGGAGGACCCTTGGTCACAGGGGCCCCACACACAGAGCGCAGCCCTACCGTGCACAAGGCGGTCCCGAGTGTACCACAGGGCGATGCCGTCTCCATGGAGATTCTTCTTCCCGGCGCCATGCACTTTGAAGTGGACGTGCATCTCCCAGTCCTTGAGGAAGCAAGGCTGCGGGGGGGTGGGGGGGGGGGGCGTATGGAGAGGGCTGCTCTGAGCTCTCTGGGCCTTTCCACCAGCTGGTGGTGTGCCAGCCTGGACCTTGTGGCACCGAGCCCAGGCCCTCCCCGGAGGGGGCCAGGCAGCCAGGCACGAGCACCACGGGCCAATGGACCCTCCAGCTTCCTCAACAGGAGAGAGGGGGCTGCCAGGCCTCCCAGGGAAGGAGGGGAGGCCACACAGGGTCCCAAGAATGCCTGAGGCCCAGGACCCACCCGGCCCAGCACCAGCCTTACTGACTTTGATTCACGTTCCTCAAAACCAGCCAACCCTATCCGCCCTGTTTTCTCTCCACCCCAGTGCCCCTGCCCTGAGATCTTGTGGGAGGATCAGTATCCCCTCTTCAGCCACATATTTACAGAAGAGAAAACACATTCAGAGACAGAACGACAGCCAACAGCAGGTAGGGCAGCCTTGCATCACACGCAGGCCTGTCTAAGGTGGAAACCTGTGCTGTCTTCTGTCCCTCCTACAGCCTGCAGGTCCTTAACTCGAACTGCATCAGCTCCTTTCCAGCCTTCCACCCCTACCATCTTCCCTTCTAACCAACCTTCCAAACTGAGGGACTCAAATCTGGGTCTGGCTGATTGCAAACCCCTCTTGGCCAGCAGCGTACCCCCTGACTCCTGCAGCCCCAGCGGGCCGCAGTGTGGTGACAGCAGCAGGGCAGGGGCAGAACCGTGACCTGAGGGAAGGCAGATGCTCCCTGGCATCAGGAACACCAGGTACAGGGCTGGGCAACGCTGCAGCGAGGGAAGGGGCCTGGCCTCGCCCTCCAGGAAGCTGCTCATGAAAACTACAGCTGACACATCCTTTGAAAAGAACCCACCAGTGGAAATCTGCAGATGGATGTGTGAGCAAGTGATTAAACACAGGCCCATCAGACAGGCGAATGAAAACAGATACTGTTGACCTGTCTGACTGGCAACAATTAAAGAGATCATTAACACCCCTGTGGAGGAGAAGCGAAAAAACGCACTCAGCCAGTGGGAGTGCGAGCACTCCCTCTCACCTTCCTGGGGGCGGTTTGGCTGCTGCAGCTTTTTATAGGAGGGGCAGAGCCACACGTGCTACATTCCCATCTGAAAGAGCCCGGGACTGACACATGCAAGGGAAGGAAGAGTGGAAGGACTGTGGGGAGCCGACCTGAGTGCACGCAACTCTGGGCGGGGTGTTCACTTTCTATTTTGACTTCTATGTAATGAGCGTGCTGCCTCTGTAATCAGAAAAAATACTCAAAAACAAAGACCTTTCCATCCCATCCTGGGCAAACGGCCTTGTGCACTCATGAGCTCAGCAGACCCAGTGTTTCGGCTCTGGGCACTGCATGCCCAGCAGATGGGACCCAGCCTGGCCCAGAGGACACAGCACCAGCAGGCACCTGTGAGGCAGCTTGCCAGTCTTGTGAAATCGGCCTTCCCGGTTCTCGACGGTTCACTGGCTCTGGGAAATGTGCAGATTCCAGAGGCGTGAGTGAGAGGGATGAGAACCAGCTCTCAAGGACAGACAGACGAGAAATCCGAGTCCGGAGCCTGCTGAGCAGGTGCAGCGCCCCTGCTTCATGTTGGGACCGTGACGACAGTAAGCCAAAAACAAGAAGGAACAAGAAGGGCCCTGCCAGGGACTGCAGCCCAGCTGAGTCCTCTCAATCCCTGAAATCTGACGAGAGACTCCTCTAGGCCTCATAGTACAAAGACAACATCCAGCACACAATGAAAAATGCCAGGCAGTGAAAAGACAAGATATGCACACAAACCACAGGGAGGGAGGAAGGAGGCTCGCAGGAACCCCATATGTCGGCCGTACACACAACTGGTTGACCAGCTCAGAGAGGTAAGACACAAGACCGAGAACTCTGACAGATCACTGAAGTTTTTTAAAACTATAAAAATTGCAGTATGAAAAATACAATAACTGAAATTAACAATGTAATGGATCTGTTTTACAACAGATTCAAAACAGATGAAGAGAGAACTAGTAAACTCCAGTGCAGTCAGATAAAAATATCCAGATTAAGCAGAGAGAAAAGAAGCATGACCAATGCAAAACACTGAGTACGTGGCAGAGGAGAGAGCGAGACAGTCTGAACAGGTGTCCAGCCTTTCGGCGTCTCTGGGCCACAACGGAAGAAGAACTGCCGTCTTGGGCCACACGTTAAATACACAAACACTAATGAAATTAATGAACCAAAAAAAAAAGTAAATTTACGGTTTAGTGTTGGGAGGCATTCACAGCCATCCTGGGCCACAGTCAGACACGTGTAATTGGAGTTTCAGAACGAACAGTGATAGAACGGGGCAAAGAAAAAAGTAGAGAGATGTGTAACACTAAAACGGATTCAAAGACATTATTACACACATCTTAAGTCTTACAAAGCAAAAGAGACAAAAAGAAAAAGACAAGAGAAACTATACTTAGGAAGGATGGAAAAGGAGGGAGAAAACAAAGAAAGACACCAGAAGGAGAAAAAGATTACCTTCCTTCTTTTATGAAAGTACTGAGTGACCCAAGACAGTACAACTCCCTGTGTCTCAGAGTTACATTTAGAAAAACAAGAAGCAGAAGATGGGCTGCAGACTGTTTCATTCTGACAGTAATATCCACCCAGACGGGGGGAATATGTGACAGCTCACTGAGATGCACTTCAATAAACTTTCGCTTTTCTATAATTATGTGAACACTGTATAATGTGTAGTGCATTTATTTCGATCTGTTGTGCACTGACACTAATCCCAAGGAAACCCACAAGGTTAAACAGTGTAAATTAGTGTGCATACATTAGCCACAGGGGCAGAGGTTTTCCAGCAGCAAACACACTGCATCAGGGCAGCACTCTGCTTTGGGAAATGAAATGAAACACAAGTTCAGTAAAGAACTGACATACAATCTGGGTTGACTCCCAGTGTTTAAAAGAAAGAGTGAGCCCTGGTTGATGCAGCTCAGTGTGTTCGCAGGTTCAATTCCCAGTCAGGGTACATGCTTGGGTTGCAGGCCACGACCCCCAGCAACCGCACATTGATGTTTCTCTCTCTCTCTTTCTCCCTCCCCTCCCTCTCTAAAAATAAATAAAGTCTTAAAAAAAAAAAAAAGAGTGGACATCGAATCACAATATTCAGATTCCACCGACTACACTTTAAGTTTTACTTTAAAATGGCAATATTTAAAATATGTTGGAAACTAGACCTCTTACAAATATTTAAACTTAGGCCACCTGTTTACAAAGGGAGGGGGCAGCTACATGCAGACCAACACCAGCGCAGACAGCCCAGAGGCCGGGCTGCAGCCGCCACACCAGCCCCGCAGAACGCCTTGAGCCCCGGCCGCCAGGCACTTGGAGCTCCAGCCCTTAATCCGACCGTCTGCCCCTGTGCCACAGCAGGCCTGTGCCTCATCTCTGCTTCGACGCAGCAGGTCCTCAGTAGTGTTTGCTCATTGGCTGCCTCTCCCAGATGGAGTGAGCAGTGGTGACAAGAAAGAGAAAAGTCCAGAAAGCATCTCTCTAGCTGGCTCTTGGGAAACGCTGGGCAGAAAATTCTAAGAGCTCTAAGCAACGTCTTTCAGAAACTGTAGGAAACACCTGTAGGGCCAAACAGCAAAAGGTCCCTTGAGCTAAATTGGAAGGTGGGAGAAAGCAGTTCGATAAAGTGCAGAATCCTGCCAGCCCTGTGATAGTGTCACACCACTGACAACACCAACCACCCGTGACCTACAACCATAATCAGTTACTTGTGACTGGACCCAATATCCAACAGTTCCATCACTACTTGTACCTTACTTTAAAAAAATAAAAAGCCTTAATGCTAAACCAAACTCATTTCCACAGAAAATGTAAGGCTACACTGTCATTTTGTAAAATATTTTATTTATTTATTTTTAGAGAGGGGTAAGAGAGGGAAAAAGAAAGGGAGAAAAGCATCTATGTGAGAAACACTGTTGCCTCTCGTACACACTCCGACCAGGACCAAACCCGCAACCCAGGCACGTGCCATGACTGGGAACAAACCAATGACCTTTTGCTTTACAGGATGACATCCAACCAACTGAGCCACACTGACCAGGGTTCATTTTTTTAAATTATCTGAAAGTGCTAAGGCAGAATAATGCGACAGAATGTGACTCAGGGGAGTTCTTTTGTTGAAGGCCTCTCTCAGTGGGCGGCACTGGGCTGAGACTTAACAGATGAGAAGGATCAAGCAGGCCAGAAGGGCCAAGAGGCAGAGCCCCAGAGTGGGGCAACCACATGGGCAAAGACCCTGAGGCGCACAGGATTCTGAACAAAGTCAACAAGGCAGATGACTGTCAGTCAGTTCCCAGCACCAGGGGGCAGAATGTGTGGGCATGCCGCGTGTTTACCCCTTCACAGGGGACCACAGGCTCAAAAGATCAGAGTAAAAGCTTAGCAGAGGAATCCCGACCACCCCTAGTGGTAAGGAGAGGAGGAGCTGAGGGGACAAGCAGGTGAGGAAACATGAGATAGTGTGGGCTCCCAGAAGAGAATGGGGATGTCAACCAGAAGGGACTAAGAGGAGGGTGATGGAGAAAACTAGGGCACGGGAAAAGCTGGGGCCAGGCTGGATGAGGCAGGCACAGGCCCCACCTCAAGCTGCGCCCAAGCCCCAAATTAACCCCCTTACACCTTCTCCTGGCCTAGATTTCCCCAGTGTGAAGTCTGTGTAGCAATTGACTGTGGCCACTGCTCATGTGTGACATTCCAGTGACACCTGCGGCTCCCTGACCTCTGGAGCAGAGGTCACAGCAACTAAATCTGCCCACAAGTCCATACGACTATAGACAAGACCCTCAGTTAAGCACTGGGTAAGGGGACTGAGTCTGCAAGCACTTCTAAGGGGTGCCTTCGCCCTCCAGGGGGCGGTCACGCATAGCAAGTGAACTGCTGGGCTTGGAGATCAGAGAGATCCGAGTTTAGATTCTGTTTATGCTGAATTACTCACTGTGTTAGCTCTGCACAAAGCCACAACAGCCACCTACATCGAGCAGCCCATTCAAGAACTAACCGCAGTAAAGTGTGTTCAAGTCAGTGTACAACACAGTAAAACACCCGATAAAGGCCCTGTTGTTTCCACTTATCCCACATTTGAGAGGGGTCAATTCAGACAGCCTGACAGCCCCACTTAACTCTGAGCCTTAGCTCCTTAGTCAGCAAAACGGAAATAACATCCCTTCCTTCACATGGGTTTTGAAAGAATTAAGTGAATAGGAGGTAAAGTGTCAAGCACAGCCTCCGACACAAAATAACTTCAATAGCCATTGCCTGTTATTACCGGTGAATGGGACCAACATGGGGAAGGAGCGGGGGAGGGAGGGGCGAGCCTTCAAGTCAAAGTCCGGTCTGGGCTGCAGCGGAGGCCGGGAGTAGTGGCTTTCTTAAGGGTATGCCTGGCCTCTGGGGCACCACTCACCTGGTGATTCCAGATAGAGCCTTCTTTGCTGCGCTCATCAGGGGTCAGACGCACGTACTGGCTGGTGAGTATAGTGCTGCCTTGGAAGTCCCAGAGGGGCATGGAGCTGGAACCGACCCCTGTGGGCAGAGTGACGGGCACAAACAGGTGGGTAACAAGCCATGCCAGGACTGGCCTTGCCAGAGGCAAGAAGCCCAGAGAGCTGTCCCGCTCGTGAGAAAAAGCGCTCCCTCTGCCAACCCGGTGCAGCCTCGCCTTCGCCCTGCACTCGTTCCCGCCCCAGGCCTCACCTTGGTAGGGCTTAATAAGCGAATGCTCCCGCTTGAGGTGCTCACTGTTGCCGTCAGTTATATCCGCAGCCACCGACCCCAGCAACAGGATAAGAAGTAGAGGTGTCGTGGGGCCAGGGCCGGGGCCGGGAAGCCCAGGCCTCCCCGGGCACCGCCGGCCCCAGCCCCAGCGCCAAATGCATCCTTCCGCCGCCATTCTCCGTTCCTCTCCGCCACTTCCGTTCTAGCACTTCCGCCTTCCGGGTGCCCCATATAATGGCCTCCGGCCGGAAACCCTCTAAACCTAGTGTCACCTGGAGTTAAAAGCAAAGCCTCACAGCAGGGGACGGCGGCTTTATTTGCTGAGCAGCCCCCATCCTGATCAACTGTAGTTCCACACTTTCTTGGCTCCCCCGGCGCACCTGTCGGCCTGCCTCAGCAACAGGTTCTTACAAACCACAGCCAATCATGGAACAGCACGTTAGGACTGTGAGCCAATGGAAAACAGAAGGAAGGTTTGAGTCGATGGTTGAACTTTTGCAGCCCGCGAAGCGAGGCGTGCTGGAACTTGTAGTTATGGTGGGATGCTCGCGCGGGCCGGACGAACGAAGATTACAGTGCCCTGGGCCTCTGGCTACTGACCACTTCCTTGTAGTAACTTTTCCCAGTCCGAGAGCAAAGGATCTCTAATTAGAAGGCGGAGACCTGAATTTCAACTCCCGCGCCACCTCGGACTCCCTAGGAGACCTCTAGTGTACCTTAGCTAGTTCTGGCTTAACACCCTGCAGCTTCACACCCTTGAAGACTTAGAATTACCAGTGATTTTAGGGTGTCCACTTCTCCCAGCTCCTCAGGCCCAGCCGGGGTTAAGCAGCGCAACAGACCTGGACCCTGACTGGGGACCCCAGTGATGTTTGGAGCCCATGCAGATCCAAATGGTCGTAGTGCCTACCTGGCGCAGCAAGGAGAGTACATTAAAGGTGCAGGAAAGCCGGCCGTGAACCAAAGGTCGAAAACTGGTGTTATTTGAAGCCAAATACAACTCACGTGTAACATTCCGGTGACACCCGAGGCTCCCTGACCTCTGGAGCAGAGGTCCCAGGAACTAAATCTTGCCACCAGTCCATACGACTGACTAACACAGCCAAATACAGCTTTGCTTTTACCTGCTAATGCTTTTTTAATAAGTGATTTAACTACCAATATATTTAAATCAGGACTCTTAAATTCATATTAGAAACAAAATTTCCGGTTTCTCTGGAAAAATGGGAAGATCCAACAAAGCTAAGCCCATGGGCTGCCCCCCTACAAATGCCTTCCTCTTCTAAGTTAGTATACACTCTACATGCTGACCACTAATTTAGCCCTCCTGTCTGGCTCCTCTAGACATTTGAATTAATGACCCCTGTTATAGATCACAGGGCAGGATCTTCGTTGGTTGCTCCTTTATTAAATTTTAAGAAACTTCCCTTTTGAATTAATCAACTTATTCAGGGTTACGTGACAAGAGGTCTTTTCTGGGTCATTTTTAAAAAAGATTTTATTTATTTTTTAGAGAGAGGCAGGGAAGGAGAAAGAGAGGGAGGGAAACACCAATGTGTGCTTGCCTCTCTGAGCCCCCTACTGGGGATCTGGTCTGCAACCCAGGCATGTGCCCTAGACTGGGAATCAAATTGGGGACCCTTTGATATGTAGGCTGGCACTCCAACCACTGAGCCACACCAGCCAGGGCTGGGTCATATATGTTTAATGAGCTTTTTTATTTATAGCCATACAAATGAGGACATGTACATTCGACTAGACCGCCATGAGGACTGAGGTTTTTGTCAGCTATGATCACTACTGAATCTCAAGCATCTACAACAGTACTTGACACATAGGAGGTGATTAATAAGTTGGTGAAAGAATGAATATTTGTTCTAGAACCTGGAATCAAGTCATAAAGAATGAGCAATTTACCAGAAAGGGGAACAGGAAATGTGAAGGCAGGGAGGGACCCCTGAAAGTATAAGGAGTGCAGGCAGCTTGGAATGGCTAAACAATGATGGGCAAGAGTGTGGCTGAGGCCAGGCCTCAAAGGGCCTGCAATTCCCAGCTAAAGAACATGACTTTTTTCCAGAAGGCAATGGAATGGTTTTAAGCATGGGAGTGGCCAATGTGGATTTCTCTTGCTATGGTGAGAAGAGACTGGAGCCAGGTGACAGGTGGGTCAACTGAATAGGTCATTAGGACCAGATGAGAGAGGGCCAGGTCCGAGCCATTGAGGTCTCCACAGGGAATGGGGATTGGAAGTCCCACAGGAAGACTAGACATCAGTAAGTGATCACCTTTGGGAAGCCAGGGACGGAGAAATTGAGAACAGTGTTCCATGGAGTGAAGGTCCCCACCACGCCCATGGAGTGAAGTAGATAAGCGCTAAGAGATAGGAAGTCCCAGGGTTTCCTGGGGTCCCTGGGGTGGAGATGTGGTCAGAGATGAAACTGGCATCCACATGGACAGGTAGAGAGAGGCATCTCTCAGTAGCCAGAGAGGATGACTTTGGGAGGGGCTCCCAGGCAGAGCGTGTGATTGGGTCTTTTGGGAAAGGAAGGTGCACTGCTAGCCCCCGGGCTGGTTGTGGCCCAGGTCCAACTCCTGGCACCCCAAGCACATGTGTTCACAGCTTAGCAGATCTCTGACCTGATGTGTAACCTTGGGCAACTCACATCTCTCCAAGTCTCAGTTTCCTGGTCTGTAAAATGGGAATAATGAGAACCAGTCACAAGGAGATTGTAAGGATCAGATTAGGTCAGTTCAGGAGAAAGCCCTGTAAATTGTAAAGCCCCCTCCGAAGCTCAGGCTCAGAGCCATGGCACAGTAGACAGACAGGCAGTCCTCACTCATGCCACACACTCCCCAGCCCCCCTGACAGGCACATTCGCACTGTCATGTATTAAAACCACCATGGGCAATGCTCCAGGCCCAAAAGCAGCCCCTCATACACACACCTCATACACATTCACATCTGAATGAATCCCTCTGTCTGGGTGGCCCGGAGCAAAGTGTCCAGAAGGAGTTGAGTCAGGGCTGCATGAAGAGGTGATTTAACTAGGGTAATGCTAGCTGCTGTAACAAATAAGCCCTAATGTGTGCAATGGCTTCAAGTTTATTTCTAGCTCATACATAACAGCCCAAAGCTGCTATTTCTGGTTGATGGGTGGCTTGCCTTCGAGGACTAATGCAGAGACCCCAGCCTCTTCCTTGTGGTGGTTCCACAGTCCCCTATAGCCTCATCATCTTCTGCAGCCAGCCAGCTGAAGGGCAAAGAGAATGCAGACAGCATGTCTTTGAAGCAACACTTCAGAGTTTTGGTCCAGAAACAGCACGCACCATTCCACTCACATTCAACTGGTAGGAGCTAGTCACATGGCCACACATGACTGCAAGAGAGCCTGGGAAATTAAAGTTCAGCCATGTACCCAGGAAGAAAAGAACATGAATTTGTGATGAAGAATGAGTCTCTGCCACCAAAATTTTCAGGTCACAGCCCTAAAATGGGGCAGGGTATAGAGGTAGAATATGGAAAAGGAGGTGTCACCTTTTCCCTGTTGAGACAGGGGCCCAAACTGGGGTTTAGGGCCCTAAGTCCATACGTACAGTAGAGGGAACATGTGTGTGTAAGGAGGAGAACAGAGGGCTCTGGCTAAAGGGCCTAGGTCCCCTGGGGCTGGCCAGGCTGAGTGCAGGGTGTCGCTCTCCAGCTGGCAGGGCTCTGCCGAGATGGGTTTGCATGTGAGCAAGGGGACTGTGAAGACACAGACACACCTGACCCATGCCCCTGCCCTCGTGGTTGAGCATGGTGCACACCTGTGCTGGGTGCAGGTGTGCCTGTCACATGTGCCTGTCCCCAGGATTGTACAGACAGTTGACCAAACACCAGGCAGTCCTTATGGAGGAGATCCCATGTGTTTATGACGGGCTCACCTGAATAGCCTGTAAGCGCATGACCACGCATGCGAGGTGCTGACCTGTGTGCACACCTGGGCATGTGCCTGGGAAGTGTCTGGGGATGAAAGGAGTGACTGCATGGGCACCACTGCCTGGGGGAGGGGTGCTGAGTGTGTACATGCCCAACACGCAGCAGGTGTGAGATAAGCATGTGCTGAGTAAAGTCCACATGTGGATGCTTGGTGCACATGTACTTGTATATACACGTGTGTCCACGGAGCCCCTGCTGGGTTGCCCATAGTTGCCTAGGTGTGTGGGCGTGCCTTTCTGTGTGCCTAGACATGACCCTGGAGCTCCCGGGCCGGGCCAGGCCAAGCTGGGCTCCTCTCCAAGCATGCAGGGCCCCCGCCGTGTGTCGGTGCCTGCGTGGGGCACTGCAAGGTTGTGCTGGCAGCCTGTGTGTGTGAATGTGTGTGTAGGAAGAGGCGTTCACTCTCTCAGACCTTGCTTTTTTCTGTGGTTCCGTTTCTATAGAGACACTTCCTGTGGCAGAGAAAAGAGGTAGTGAGCGGGTGTTTCAGGATGTGAGGGCCCACAGGAGCGGAGCTGGGTTCTATCCGCGCCTGCCTGCCGCCCTGAAAGCTCTGGCCTCGGCGCCCTGCCCACAGTCCCCATGGTGGGCGCCCCCCGTGGCGGGGACCAGTGAACAGCGGAGGCATGCCAGGGAAGCCCAAGCACCTGGGCGTCCCCAACGGACGCATGGTGAGTGTAGGCTCCAGGCCAGGCCCGTGGGGAGGGATGGGCACACCCAGGGTGGAGCCCAGGAGCACACCCAGCAGGGCTGGGCAAGAGCCTGCATGCTGCTAGCGGGCGGAAGAACTTGGGTTCAGACAGCAGGCGGTGGGACCTGGTGCCCCCACCCCTGGACCTTCCAGATTGGCTTGCTGGGGACCTAGAGCAACCCTGGGGTTCAGACCGGAGCACAGCAGGCACAGGCTTTTGGTCCGGGCCCTGCTGCTGCCTCTCCTGCTCCTGTGGCACCATCTGGGGCTGCTTGGCATGCCCCATGCCCCCTGCACACCCCCATGGGCCCAAGCCTTCACACCTCATTTAGCTTCAACCTTCCCCTCCTCACCCCATGTTCTGATGCCCAAGGTCAGGTAAGGGGCAGCCCTTACTAGGTTGCTGCCCTGCAGCTGGACCTGCTCCAGAGGCTTCCTGCCAGAACCAGCAGTCTCTGGGCAGCCTGGGGTGGCTCAGAAGGGTCAGGCCAGGTTGGTGCAGCTTGTCTGTCCTATTCTTGAGCTACCGAGAGGCATAGGGGAACTGGCCTGTAGTATGCCTTGGCTGCTGCTGCCCCACCCCCTAAACACTCTCCTTGGCTGCTTGGACCCCTGGTTGAGCTGCCCTTGTAAGGTCCAGCTTCTTTATTCATTCAACAGATGGGGCAGGCTGTGCTGGGCCTCCCTTCTCTCCCTAGAATACCAGCCCATTTGGCAGGTCCCTAGTCCCCCCTAACAAGCCCAGAAAGGCCAGATTGTCCTAGCCTCCCACCAGGCCTCAGCCTAGTGTTGTAGAACAAAGTCCATGGATCTTGGGAGACCTGGGTTCCAGTCTTGGTTCTGTTCTTCCTCAGTAGGGGGTCCTCTCTGACCCTCGGTTTCTCCATCTGAAAATGAGGAGAATAAAACTGATCTCTAAGTCTTGCTGAGATGCATAAGTGGAATGAGGAATACGAATGATGAATATGAGGGCTCCATAAATGTCAGCCCAGTGTCCCCTTCATCATCAGCCCCTCTTCAAGGATCCCCTGACCCACCAAGAAGCTGAGCCATCCCCAACCCCACTCCTGCCTTCTAAGTCTCAAGATCCGTTTTCCTCTCTCCTTCTCCCAGTATCTCTTTATTGCCCAGCCCCAGGCTAGCGGGGTAGGAGAGAGGCAGACCCTTCCTAGCCAGCCCAGGTGCCCACCTCACTCTCCCTACCATAAGCCTAACTAAAAGTTCAGGAACCTGTGGGCCTCAGACTCCTAGCCCACAGGCATGACACTTGGGTGTCCGGGCCAAGGGGGACCATGGCCACTCCACACCCACCCCAGGCAGCAGCTCAGGGGCCCAGAGGCACATACCCTTCCCTTGTCAACCACGCCTCCTCTGCCCAAAGTCACTGAGAGCAAGGAGGGCACCTGAGCTCCACCCCCGGCCTCGGCAAGCCCTCAGGCTTTCCTCTCAGCAACCTCACACAGGCTTATCTTTGCCCCTCCCGGGCCTGTTCTGGATGTTCTGTGCCACCTCTGGGAATCCCAAGGGCCACAGATGGGCCGCTTGCTGGTCTCTGGGAGCTTTCTGAGGCCAAGCTAAGCTAAAACGGGGAGGGACAGAAGGGCATCGGCAGCTGTAGCAGGGATGAGCGTGGACAGACATCTATGAGCCAGGCATCTGGCTCCATCCATGAGTCACCTCCTGATGGAGGCTCTGAGGAGTGAATGACTTGCAGAGGGCAGCCGGCGGGATGGGGGGGGCCCACATTTGAACCCAGCTCACCTGACTCAATGCCAGGGCTCTTCCACCTCCCCGAACTGCCTGGCTCTGTCCTCCCCTACCTCCCCCGGCTGCCACCCCACCCTCCTCATTCCCTGCAGAGGCAGTTTCATTTGTCAGCCTTGTCTTTCTGCCACTCAGCATGTCAGGCAGTTGCAATGAAACCTGTCACTTAGAGATGACTCCCAGCCCCCCTCCAAGAGATGCCTCCACACAGTCCCAACTGCCACCTCGTTTGCTCACTGGTTCATTCGACAGCCCCTCCGCAAGGCCTGCTCGGTGCCAGCCCTGTCCCAGCTCTCAAAATCCAGACCCATCGTCCTGTCTCCTGCCCTCAGGCAGCTCCCAGTTTGGCAAGACAGAAAAGACATGGGCACAAATACCGGAGTAAAATTCTGGTTTGGATAAGAGCTGCTGCTCAGGGACCCAGAAAGCTCGAGGGGGCCTGGGAAGGGGAAGCAGCCTGTCCGCGCACTTGGGGCATTGGGGCCAGGGAGAAGTCCTAGAAGGATGCGCCAGCTAGAGGCAGGCGTGGCGTCGGGAAAGGCCCAGATTTGGGGACACTGGGAGGGGCGCTCATCGTGTTCTGTCACTCTTGGGATGCCTGCTTAATCTTCCCCACCTGATGAGGAGATGTGCCAGGCAGAGCCCATGCACCTCTGGGCCGTCTGAGAGACAGGTGGCCTCACCAACACCAAGTCTGGGGCCAGCTCCCCAGGGCTGGTGCAGACCAGAGGAGCCAGGCTCGCGGTGTCCTCTGTGGGTGTCCCCTGCGGGTGTCCCTGGGCCTTGGCCTCCCCAGGCTAGGATGAAAGTGATGGTGGTACAGAAGACACACAGTAAATCAGTCCTCCCTTTGAGGTCCGACCCCTCCAGGGGTCAGGGTTCATGAGGAGGCCCTGGGCCCTTTACCCCCAATTGGCTTTGCCCCCACCTATGGCCCAATGGCTGAGGCCCTGGGCCTCCCCGCTCCCCTGGGAAGTCTCCTGTCCACCCTGAGACAGAGCATCATGGAGGAAAGACCTCAGATTCCAGAGTCAGGCACACCTGGGCTCCAGTTTCATCTCGGGCACTTTGCAGCTGTGTGACTTCGGGCCTAGGTGTCCTCGCCTGAGAGACGAATGGGAGGAGTGATAACTGCTGCACAGGCCCCAGATGTGAGGACCGAGTGAGAACAAGCCTGCGTGCTGTCAGAGAGTGCCTGTCACCCCATAGGTGCTCAGGAAATGCTGGGCCGCCCTCACCTTAGTATTTAGACACTAGTGGCTCCTGCAGGGCCCGGTTCCTAAGAAAAAGTGCGGCAAACCGATGATGCCCGGCCATGGATTGGGGATGCCACTGGACACCACACCCTTCCTCATCCTCTCTTCCCCTTTTCTCACCATTCATGCACCACTTCTCCTTGGGTAGGCCAGGGTGGGGCAAGGCCAGCCCTGCTCAGCACAACTTCCCCTGGCCTGGGAGCCTGGGTAGGTAGGACCTGGCCAGCAGCTCGGCATGAGGTCAGCAGAGCCCCTGAGCGCCTCATGCCTGCTGCTTTCACATGCAGGCCTGTTGTCCTTCCCAGCAGCCCCAGCAGTCTGGGGAAGCTGAGCCCCCTGCCATCAAGGGGGAAACTGAGGCCCAAAGAAGGGAGGTCACTTCCGCTGGCAAGGTGGAACTGGAACTGGCCTCCAGTCCAACCCTCCCACCTCGGGACGCCAGTCCCTCTCCTGTCTCGGCCTCAGCTGCACAGGACAGCAACCAGTGGGGCAGGAGGGCTCAGGAAGGTGCACTGCAGGCTCAGAGGTGGGGGTGCTCAGAGATGGAGCATCCCTGGTGGTGGTGGGGTTGCTGGGGCAGCCTAGTGGGGCAGAGCAGAGTTGCTCTGGGCCCCGATGGCTGCTTAGAAGCCCTGGGCAAGGAGGGTGCTCCGTGGGAGGGAGTGCAGGTTGGTTCCTTCCTCCAACCCAAGCCTGCCTTCCAGGAGCTGCCAGACTAGTAAGGGAGAGAAGCCCAGGTAAGGGCAGGGGGCCTCAGGAGGCTGGTATTTAGGGAGGACGGATGGCAATGGGCAGAGACTGGAAAGCCACTGGGCAGGGGAGCAGGAGCAGATACCAGGCAAACAAAACAGTGAAGCAGGAAGCAGGAACGTGTAGGGGTGAGGGAAAACCAGAAAACTTTAATGAAGTGTAGGGTGGGGGAAGGAGGAGGGAAAGAGGGAGGCCGAAGGGGTTGGCCAGTCAGGCCCAGGCGGAGTTGGGGCTATGACCCAGCATCTGCTGGCCTCCCAGGGCCGGGAGTGGGGCCTGGGGAGGACCTGGGAGCTAGCCCCACCTAAAGACACAGAAAGTTGATTTGACCTCATGCAGAGAATAAAACCAAACAGGGGTAGGGCTGGCTTCCGTGGCAGAGCCTTGGGGCCCCAGCCTGCCCTGGCAGCCATGGGGGCGAGAGCAGCAGAGAGAGCAACCTGGGCTCTCTCTGGGTGGCCAGAAGGGAAAGAGCAGGCTGGAAGGGGTGGCCGTAGGCACACACCCCTGTCGTTGGAGCTTTCTCCTGGAGCTGTGAGAGATGGCTTGGACAAAGCTATCCGACAGGGGAGAGCAAAGGCGGGGAGGGGAGGTCTGGGCGCAGTGGAGCCGGGGCGCTGCCATTGTCCTTGGAAAACTGTCACTCCTCCTCGGGGCTCCCGGCTGGAGAGGAGGCTCAGGGAGGGGGCCATGGTCCTGAAACTAGGAAAGGGCAGGGCTGGGGCTTGAATTTGGGTCTGACAGACTCTCACACCTGTGCTTTTCCTCTGTGGCAGGCCCCCCAACTAGAAAGCGGGAGCAGGGTCAGCTTCAGGTACTAACACAGCAACAGTATCATAATGTTCCCTGAACACTTACACATCGCAGAGAGGGTCCTGAGTTCTTTACATACACAGCTAATTTGTTTACTCACAGCAATGCTTTAAGGTCAGGATGATTACAGTGTTTGCTCCATTTGTAGAGAGGAAGAAACTGAGGCACAAAGAGGTGAAGTACCCTGTCCAAGGTCACACAGCACAGATTTAAACCCACGCAGTCTGGGTGGCACCTGCTGCCATAAGGAACACAAATGCATTGGACTGGCCCCAGGGGCCTGCGAGGAGAGCCAAACCCCTTCCAGGCACTGGTTGCTGCTCAGTGCCAGCCAAGGTTGCCATGCTGGAAGAAGCTCAGGGTGGCTGGGGCATAAAGCTGGGGTTTTCTGTAAAACTCCTGATTTTTAAATGCAGGAAACCTCTTTAAATTTAAAAAGAAAAAAAAAAACATTCGGAGGGATAAGATATTAGTGATGTCTCACATATCTGCAGGCCAGCTGCAGCCCCCCACCTGCACGTGACCCCAGGTGCAAGTGGGGAGCAGAGAGGGAGGCTGCAGCCAGGGGAGCAGGGAGAGGCTTTCTGCGGGAGGGGTGTTTGGGAGGGGTGTTTGCAGACATGCTTCCAGCAGGGATGGGGAGGAGGGGCAGGTGGTGGAAGCTCCCAGGGCAGGGCCTAGTGAAAATGTAGGAGGTGAGAGGGAGGGAGGCACTGGAGATGACTCAAACCCTGGTGTTGGGAGCTCAGGTGATGGGAAGAAAGATGAGACACAGGGGAGCAGGCTGGGAGCCCTGCTGTGGTGGTGGCAGAGGTGGCTGCCATTTGGTACTGGATGGATTTGAAGGGCTTGTGGGACACTGGGGTGGAGACGTTAGTGGGAAGTTGGCTATGTGTTTGGAGCTGAGGAGATGTGGGTGGAAGGGCCCAGGACAGAGTCGGGGAGGGGCAGGGGCCACGTTGGGGGAGTAGGAGATGATGAGGAAGCTGGAGGAGCTGCTGGGAAGGTAGGAAGACCAAGCAAGAGTCATTCTGAAAGGAAGGTTTTTCTGTTTCACTAATGCTTGGGATTCCCAGAGAAGTTGGAGGCATTCTCTGTGGAGGGGAGGCGGGAGGAGGGCGTTGGCCGCTACAGCAACATCACTCATAGTGTGATCTGCGGGGCCAGCAACATCGGCATCGCCTAGGAGCCTGTTAGCAATGGAGAGTCTCAGGCCCCATCCTGGACCTACCAAACCTGGATGTTTGAGCAGGGGGCCCTCCAGTATTTCTAATGCACACTGAAGGTTGAGAGCCACTGCTCTGTAGTATAAAATAGCATCTGGTGCCCTGCCCAAGGGGGCTGGGACCCAAGGGAGACCCTGATCCCCAAGAGGAAACAGTTGCAATAAGGAGATCATCAGCTACAGAGGCTCCTTTCCTTCCTCAAAGACAGCAGCACACGGCGGCCACTGTTCCAGATGCTGCTGACACTTTCATTTGATTTGGTCCTCACAACAGCCGCAGGAAGTAGGTTACTATGATTACCATCATCCTCTGTTTCCAGGTGAAGACAAGCAAGTGACTTGCCCCAAGTCATACAGCTAGGGGCAGAGACAGCACTCAGAGCCTGTGCTCCTACCCACCAAGCTACATCCCTGGGCTTACGGAGCAGGCACTGGAGGAGGGAGGCAGGGGCAATGGGGGGCGGGGGGCACCAGGCAGAAGTTGCAGCACACAGGGCTTGACCTGTGGTGGAAGAGGAGCCAGGGACAGCCTAAGCAAAACCTTGAACAAGCAGTGACTGGGCCAGGAATGCCCAGCACGGCCCCCCGGGCAGAGGACACAGCTCCAGTCCTGGGGGCTGGCCTAGAACTGTCCTTTGAGAACCCGTCCTACGCTGTGCCCTCATTTCCCACCTCTGGTCTCTTGCAGGTTTTGGCTGTCTCAGATGGAGGTGAGTGACAGGGCATGTGGAGGGAGCCTGCTTGGGCTGCCGTGTGGTGTCTGTGGAATGGGGTGGGGATACCCCTGCCTCTCACTATCTTTTCAAGGAAAGTATCTGCAGGTGGGCTTGGGCCCAGGGCTGGGGAGGCCGCAGCCACTTGTCTGTCCCCCTGCAGAGTTGAGCAGCACAGCAGAGCCCCAGGGCCAGGGCGACGGCCGGGGCAGCTCCCTCAGCATCCGCAGCCTCCCCAGCGGCCCCAGCAGCTCCTTCCCCACAGAGGACCAGCCCGCAGCCAGCTGGGGCCTGTCCTTCGAGCGGCTGCTGCAGGACCCGCTGGGCCAGGCCTACTTCACTGTGAGCCCTGGGGTGGGATGGGGGGCATGGCAGATGGCAGGGTGGTGGGGGGCATGCATGGCACTTCAGGCTGGCCCATGGGACTACTCTGTCACCTGCCTTTCCCACAGTTTTTCTTTAGCACTCTCCTCTCCTGACAGCTGGGAACTTTGTGTCTCTCTATCCTTGTGTCTGCCTCTCCTTTTCTCTCTGTGTGCCTGCCTTGACCCTATCCGTCTGTCTGGTTTGACCTCTTGGCTTTGAGTCTCTATCCCAACCCCTTTACCCACATCCCCTGACTGGGTCTCCCACTCCTGACTGCCTTCTCCTTACACGCCCACCCAACCCACCACCGCCATCCACCCCCCACCCCTCACCCCCAGGAATTCCTGAAGAAGGAGTACAGTGCTGAGAACCTGACTTTCTGGAAGGCCTGCGAGAGCTTCCAGCAGATCCCTGCCAGCGACGTCCAGAAGGTGAGAGGAAGAGGGAATAAGGCAGAGAGGTGGGACCAGGGCCTGGGCAGCGCCCCTGACCTTCACCTGTCCCTCTTTCCCCAGCTAGCTCAGGAAGCCCGCAGCATCTACCAGGAGTTCCTTTCCAGCCAGGCACTGAGCCCGGTGAATATCGACCGGCAGGCCTGGCTCGGCGAAGAGGTGCTGGCTAATCCGCGACCGGATATGTTCCGGGCGCAGCAACTTCAGGTGAGGGGGCGTGGCTTTGGAAGGGAGCACAGAGGCCGAGGCGGGGCCAGATCCAGGGGCGGAGCCTGAGCCGCGTTGAGCAGGGAATGACGGGTGGAGTGAGGAAGGGGCAAACTAGGTTGAGGTTTTAGAAACAAGTAAATGAGGGGCAGAGCGCTCTTCCGAGGTAGGTACCCCAGGCTGCGGTGAAGGAGTGGGCCAGGGGCGTGGCCTAGTCGCGAGGCGGGTGGGGCCAAGCGTAGGGACGGGGCCTGGGCCTTGAAGGTGGGCGGGAGGGGCCGGGGCTTGCTTCCTAGGTGAGAGCCCAGGCCAACTCCGCGGGCCCGGCCTGGGACCCCGGCTCACCGCCGCGGCGCCTGCCCCATAGATCTTCAACTTGATGAAATTCGACAGCTATGCGCGCTTCGTCAAGTCCCCGCTGTACCGCGAGTGCCTCCTGGCGGAGGCGGAGGGGCGCCCCCTCCCGGACCCCGGCTCCTCGCGCCTCGGCAGCCCCGATGCCACCAGAAAGGTGTGGACGAGGGGCTGTGGGGCGCGGGGTGCCGGGTGCAGATCTGCAGGCTTGCCCGGGGTCTGCATGCGGGCTGGGGCCCGGCCCGGTGCCAGCGCCTTCCGTGTGCCCGCAGAAGCCAAAGCTGAAGCCCGGGAAGTCGCTGCCGCTCGGTGTGGAGGAGCTGGGGCAGCTGCCGACGGCCGAGGGCCCTGGGGGCCGCCCGCTCCGCAAGTCCTTCCGCAGGGGTGAGGGCAGGAGCGGGCCCCGAGAAGAAGGGGCGGGAGTGCCCACAATCCTTGAGAACCCCCTTCCTCCTACTTGTCCCACCCACAGTTCATGAAAACCGACAGGAATGCAGGGCCCTGTCGCCACCGCGTTACCCCGGTGGCTTGGTTCCTAGGCCACACCCCAGAAGTCTGGGAAGCCCCCTCGGTAGCGAGGCTTGCAGGACCCCAAACCGCGTTAGACCCGTGCAGGAGAGCTCCACCCGGCCCGCGGCTGAGGAGAGGCATCCGCAGGGGATGGGGGTCGCGGGGCTGACCTGCTCACTGCTCCCTCTCTCCTAGAACTGGCGGGCACCGGGGCAAACTCGGCCTTGAGACGAGAGTCCCAGGGCTCCCTCAACTCCTCTGCCAGCCTGGACCTCGGCTTCCTTGCCTTCACCAGCAGCAAATCTGAGGTGAGCGACTGCTGGGGGAGACGAAGTGCAGGCTAGGCTCCCTTTGTGTGGCCGCCATCCTTCCCGGTCACCATCCCCTCTTCCATGTCCCTCGTTTGCTTCTCGAAGCCAGTTCCTTTGCCTCCTTGCTTCCTACCTGCCTTCACCACAGTGGGTCCCATGCAGGCGATGCGTGTGCACGTGTGGGTGCCCAGGTGTACACTGTGGGAGGGTGTCCGTGGGTGGACCTCCCCCTGGGTACCCGTGTGCCCAGTTGAGCATCCTCGTGCCTATAGGACGACAGGTGTGCTCTGCGGCGTGCATGCCTGTGTGCACATGTGTGCCCCGTGACTCACCTGTCCACCTGTCCTTGAATGTGCACTCATGACTCCCCCACCACTCCTGCCCTGAATTAGAGCCATCGGAAGAGCCTTGGGAGCTCGGAAGGTGAGAGCGAAAGCCGTCAAGGGAAGTACTGTTGCGTGTACCTGCCCGACGGCACAGCCTCCTTGGCCCTGGCCCGGCCCGGCCTCACCATTCGTGCCATGCTGTCCGGCATTTGTGAGAAACGAGGCCTTTCTCTACCCGACATCAAGGTCTACCTGGTGGGCAACGAGCAGGTGCGAGCCTGGCCTGGTCACCAGCTTTGACTCCCCTTCTGGTCCTCACCCCAACCCCATTCCTGCCTCTGCTCAGCTGTGACTTCAACCCCAGTTCCATTCCTGACCCCCTGACCAACCCTAATTCCAACCCTATCCCCTATCCTCATTCCCTTCTTTTTAAAAAAGATTTAATTTATTTATTTTTAGAGAGAGGGGAAGGGAGGGACAGAGGGCAACCAATGTGTGGTTGCTTCTCGCTCACCCCCTACTGAGGACCTGGCCCACAACCCAGACATGTGATCTGACTGGGAATCGAACCGGTGACCCTTTGGTTCAGAGGCCAGCTTGCCCTCTTCTTAACTCCAGCCTCTTCCCACCATACCCCTCCCCCCATGCCCAAGTCCAAATCAACCCAGTGCCAACTCCTCACTCAAACCCAGACATCCACTCTCAACTTCCAAAAATCCTACCCCACCCCACCCATCCTGATTTCCAGCTTCACCCAGCATCTTACTTTGATGGTTTGGGATGGTAGAGTAGGAGGAACCCCTACTGGAGGTGGGTTTTTCCCCAGCCCTCCTACCTCAGACTGCCCACCCCTGAAATCACTATTTGGGGGAGCCCTTCCCTCCTCTGCCATCAGGAGCACCCAAGCATACATACCTAACCCATAAAAACTTTCCTCTAGGTACAAAGTAGCCTAGTTTTAAAGGGGAGTCTAGGGGGAAACTCGCTTTAAACCAAGCTGCCCAGTGGGGGGTCTGAGGGAAGAGTGCTGCATCCCAAAAGACCCGCCAGGATTCCATTCACCCAGCAGACAAGCCCTCACACCCTGCCCGGGGGTGGGCAGAGGGGTGTGGGCCTAAGCGCTGTCCTCCAGGTCTACTGGCTGGAGGTGAGCCAGGCAGGGTATGACCAGGGAGGAGGAGTCGAACCTCCAGAGGGTTTCTGGGGTGAGGTAAGCATTTCTGGCTGGTCCCAGGAAGGCTTCCTGGAAGAGGCAGCAGTTGATGAGGATGAGAGGGGTTTGCCTCTCAGAGCTGTGGGGGGAGGACATTCCAGGCAGAGGGAAGAGCTTAATCGATGACCTGGAGGTGGGTGAGAGGTTCAGGGCCTACTCAGGGGCCCAGATCTTGGGAGTGTGAGGGCAAGGATGGGGAGAGCTCTGCCCACTCTCTCGGGCCTCCAGAGCACCCTCCACAGCCCAGATGGGCTTTCAGGATTGCTAAATATAACCTCACCACTCACACTCCACCTGTCCCTGCAGCAGGGCACAGGCCCAGGGCAGGGTAGAGGCCGCCTCCCTGCCCCCAGCTGCTGTAGGTCACAGAGCCTCTGGGGGCCATAATCCCCACAGCAGCTGTTTCTGGGCCTGCTGTGCCAGACGCTTCGCATCCTCCAGTCCTCACGGCAGACTGGGGGGAACGCTCTGTTTGCAGTGAGGAGACAAGATGTGTCCTTAGTAGGTGGGGATAGAGAGAAGTGGAAATCTGTCCAAAAAGCGACAAGCCCTGGGTGGCCAACCAAAGATGGGTGGTGTGGGAGGACACACGTCCAGCTGGTCTGGGTGGGCTTCACATGCTGAGGGACAAGGCACAGCTGCCCAGGAGTGAGGTTCTGCCTGGGCCCAGGGAGAGGCACCCTGGGATCCAGGACTTAAGGCTGCCCCTTCCCCAAGCAGCCCCTTCACCGTCCTGTGCCCGCCCCACCCCCCGAGTTCCCCCGTAACTCCCTTTCTTTGGCAAGTGTGTCCAGTGTTCCTGCCAGCCTTCTCCCTAGCCTTGGCCATGCCGGGCTCTACCTCCAGCCTGGTCTCTACCGCATCCACATCTCTATGGTTCACCTGCCCATCCATCCTTCCCTGTAAATGTTAGGGCAACCACCCAAGAGGTGAAGGCGGTCCCCTGGGACACCGGGGCTAACTCGGGGTGGGGGAGGGACTCAGAGCCTGCCTGTCGTCTGTCCCCAGAAGGCCCTGGTCCTGGATCAGGACTGCACCGTGCTGGCGGACCAGGAAGTGAAACTGGAGAGCAGGACCACCTTCCAGTGAGTGCCCCTTCCTCGAGGCTTGGGTCGAGTAGCTGTTCCAGCTACAGTTCTTCCCTGCACGTCCCGCCTCTGGGGCTAACCTCTCCCCTTGGGCTAAGCCTTTACCTGCCCGCCCCTCCCTCCTGGTTCAGGTGCGGCCTCCTCTCAGGGCTAGGGAGTGTGGGTTGGGAGGAGAGGCGGGTCGCCCTCGGCTAGTTCGCAGCCCAAGGGTCGTGTGCAGCCTCGAGTTGGCGGCGCTACAGCGCGTGGTGCTGATCTCGGCCAAGCCCACCAAGCGGCTGCAGGAGGCGCTGCAGCCCACCCTGGCGAAGCACGGCCTGAGCCCGCAACAGGTGGAGCTGCGCTTGGTGAGAGGGCATGGCTGCGGGGCTGGGGCCGGGCGGCGGGGAGTGGGCTCCCTGTCCCGCAGGCTGCTGACCTGTCCCCGCAGCCAGGTGAGAAGCAGCCGCTGGATCTGGGGAAGCTAGTGAGCTCCGTGGCGGCCCGGAGACTGGTTTTGGACACGCTCCCAGGTAGGGGATGTCAGCCTGGGGCAAGGTCCCCGGCCGGCGCGGATCAAGGAGTCAGGGGGTCCAGGTGGGATACAAACACAAAAGGTGGCGCTCTCTGCCCAGGTGTGACGATTTCCGAAGCTGGCGATGCACCCTCCTGCCATAACCAGGTGAGTGAGAGGCGGAAAGCCCTCTTTTGCCCGCCACACCTTACCCCCTGGCTGTGGCTCTGACCCCACGTTCTCACAGCGCACCCCACCTAGAACCCAGGACAGGGCAGCCCATTCTCCACTACCGCTCAGCTCCGCAGCCAGGGAGCCCAGCAGTGTCACTGGGAGGCGACAGACCTGCGACATCGAAGGTACTTTGGGGATGGTGGGGGCTAGAGACCCGGGGTTTGGCACCACTGAGGTGGCATCGGGGACTGGATGTCATTGGAGCTGGGAAAAGAGGGCTGGGGGCCATTGGGGTTTGGGTACTGGCCAGGCTGGGATCGGGTGGACGGGGCGTCAGTGCTGGGGTTGGGAAGGCTGTGGCCACGGTATGGGCAGTGGGCTGTGGTGGAAGAGAGTGGGCAGCTCTCTGCAAGTGGGGCCCCTGATTCTGTGGCCACCCACAGGCCTAGTGGAGCTGCTGAACCGGGTACAAAGCAGTGGGGCCCATGACCAAAGGGGCCTTCTGCGCAAAGAGGACCTGGTGCTTCCAGAATTTTTGCAGCTGCCTGCCCAAGGGCCTAGCTCCCAGGAGGCCCCACCACAGACTGAATCATCAGCCCCGCCCAAAGGGGACCCCTCAGACTGCGCCACCCACTCAGCCCTCTGACAGCTGTCCAACAGTCCGGGCTGGCTGCATGGCCCCTGGCAGGCCGAGCATGCCATGGCCCTGCCCTGCATGCCCTGTCCGTGCCGTGAGTGTCCCTGGCCCCTTCCTGCCACGGGCTGGCTCGAAGGAAGAGCCACAAGGCGGTGGAGAGGGGCTCAAAGTGGCCACACCCCCCAGCTGCCACCACTTGGTCCCTCAGAGGCTCACCCACCCACCCCTTGAAGCAGGCCACTGGGAGTAGGTGCGGCTCCCCTCCTCCCTTCACACACCCCTGTGCAGGCTTGCCCAACACAGAGGGGTGGTGTTGGCAGTGCCAGCCTCCCCACCCTGTGCCGAGCCTCATCAGGGAGCAGGAGGAGGGGCGGGCCCCTCCTCAGGGAGTTGGTGTAAGCAAGGCCTGGGGGTGCAGCTAGGCAGCCCCTCCCTCTACCCACTGGACTCTACTGGACAGACGGATTTTCCAGTTGGCTTGGGGCAGCTGGGTTTGTCCTGAATGTATAATATTGTTATTATAATTATTATTATTGTTCTGTCATGAGGTGTGTTCCTTGCATACACTGTACCCCCCACCCCCACCCCCCAAAAACCACATTGCATCTGTCACCAAGGGCGCAGTGCCCGGAAGCTCTTGGGCACCTCAGACGTGCCCCCTGACTTCCTGTTGTCAGATCTTCTCTTCCTGGCTGCACAAAGTGTGGGGGCGGGGTGGGGGAACACAGGAGGGAGGGAGGGGAAGGGGAAGACCCCCTGGGGAGTGGTGCCTCTGCCAGGTGTGACCCTGCTGTTCCTTGGGCTCCCCTCTGAGTTTGGTGTCTGGTGGCTGTTTCCTGCTTCTCTAGGGACTGAATGTGTCCCTGCAGACACAGCTGTGGTTTCTTTGGATGCATCGAAGGCCATGTGGGGACACCAGGCATTGTTGCAAGGAGGGTTCTGCCCCTCACTGCCTTGGCTTGGTGGTCATCCCTGCCCCCAGGCTGCAGGGAAACTTCACACAGGGAGGGGGAGCGGGGAAGAACTCCCAGAAGGAGGGCCCCGCCTGCAGGCAGAGAAGCCAGACTCAGTCCCGGCGCTGTGACAGGAGCAGCAAGGCGATACAGGAGCCTCTGTGACAGGGGCAGCAAGGGGACACAGGAGCCTCCAGGAGGTATCCAGGGGGTAAGGGTTGCACCCTTACCCCCCTGACCACCTCAACAGGTTGCACTCTCATCCGCCTCCCAGCTCTTTGAGCTGGCCGTCCTCTCTGCCCCAAGCTCCACCACCATCCCTGTCCTGTGACTGGAGGAGACTCGGGGTGTTGCTGGCCCCCTGTGCCTTTCCCAGAACTCACAGTGGGGCCTTCCTGGGAGAGGGGGCGTCAGCACTCTGCCACTTCGACCATGTCATTTGGCTGTGGTGACCCCTAACCGCTGGTGCAAGCTCGTGACCCAGACCTAGCCAGTCAGTTCAGTCCAGGGATGGTCCTCTCCCCCAATCAGAACCCTGATCCTGGTCATTTTCTACCATCGCCTGGGAATTTGTAGAAGGACCTGCAGGGAGGGGACCTGCATGCGGACGAGGGCGACACAGGAGAGCAGGACTGGGGGACGCGTTTCCTGTGGGGGTGCCAAGGGTTGCCACATGAAGCCCTGCTTTGCTGCAAGTCTTGTCTCAGACGCCTTAGAGGAGCCTTCCCTGGTCACCTTGTGCTGCAGTCTAAACGGGGGTATCCCCTACACTCATGTTCAGGTCCCAGCCCTAGTGTGAGGGTGCTTGGAGGTGGGGCCTTTGGGAGGTGATTAGGACTTGAGTTGAGGGTGGAGCCCTCGTGACTGGGACCAGGCCCTCAGAGGAGGCCCCAGAGAGCTCCTTCGCCCCTGCCACCAGGTGAGGACACAGGGAGAGGATGGCGAGCCTGGCTGTGTGCAGCCCAGGAGAACCCTCACCAGGCCCGGGCATGCCGGCACTGCCCTCGGACTTCCAGCCTCGGGCCTGGGAGAAGCCTGTTTCTGCCGCTCATAAGCCAGCCAGTCTCTGGTGTTTCTGCTCCAACAGCCCAAGGGGGCTTGAGTACAGAGTGTCCCCACTTTGTGCTCTGCCATCCCCCCAGGGCCCCCCACAGCTCTCAGCCCACTGCAACAATCTCACCTGCTTCTTCACTCTGTTTGCTGACAATCCCATGCAGGGGCCTCGAGGGCAGGGACCTCACCCATCTTGGTCACCTCTGTATCCCCTTGGCCTAGTGGGCTCACAAAGGATGCCACAGTCTCAGATAGTTCCCACAAAGGACACAGGGACCGCAGGGCAGTGGGGATCCTGGGCAGGGGACTGCATAGCACCAGGGTCACAGTCTGTGGCCAGAGACAGGGGCAGGAAGACAGCCCGCGTCCCTTCCCTGATCAGCCGCAGAGCCCCTCTCATTTCCTGGGCCCCAGGGCTTCTCCCCGTGGCAGGAGACACCTTCCACGCCCCTGGGATAGAGAGGCAGAGACACCAGCTAAGAGCTGGCGTGTCTTCTCAGAGTTGGCAGATCCTGCAGGCCCAGCATGGCCTTCTGCACCCCCCACCCCTCAACTCCAAGCAATGACACCTGTCAAACCCGGGAACCAAGGAGATTGCCTCATGAGCACGGGGGTCGTGGGTCAGGTGAAGAGCCGCCCTAAAGGTTGGCCCCAGCAGGGGGAAGAATTCACACCTACTGACCTGCTGAGGTCCCCAAGTTAGGCAAGTCCAGTCCTGTATCTCTTCTTTGTCCTCATAACCAGACAGCCCAGTGGGCATGGAACCACTGCTGTAGGAGGGGAAGTGACAGCCCAGGATTCTGTGAGGAGCTTGAGCCGCCAGCCTACAGGCTGTCTGACTCAGGGACACCCCTCAGGCAGGACCTGGATGCTGTACAAACCCCAATGGGGAGCCAGGGCCCTTTCTGGGAGGGGACATGGAGATGGCTACTCCAGGGGGTCAGTTTCAGAATTTCTGCTAAAATTAAAAACTTACCTTGTGTGAGCCCTAGTAGTAGCCTTAGAGAGTCACGCCTGGGCACAAGGAGGCCCATCCCCGCAGGGTTGTCTATGGGCTGAAAACTGGCAAAGAGTCGACCGTGGAGAGGGGAGGGGATGGGGTCACTACACGTGGTGGGGTCGCCACACTGCGACAGCACAGCAGCCAAGGAACCTGATGTGGAAAGTTCTCCAAGATGTGTTATTGTTCAGTAAAACAACTGAAAAAGAAAGAGCAATGCATATGGCATGAAACCTTTATACAAACCACAAACACACAGGCACTTGTAAGTGTACAGAAAGAAGAGAGAATATTCTGGAAGGATACATGCCAAACTGATGGGGAGATGGGGAGGACCAGGATTGGGAGTAGTGCTCAAAGGAAACTGTCACCTTAGCTTTAATGTATTTTTAAGATGCAATTTTAAAATCATCATCGTACAAAGAACTTCCTGAGGCCTCTGCTTTGTTGCTGCTGGCCACTGTCCACTTGTCCAGAAACGGAACCCAGCTCCTCCTTCAGGAGCTTCAGCCCACCGCCTCTGTAGGCAAGTGCTGGCTGGTCAGGCGTGTTTCTGTGCCCCGGTCCTCTCTGTGACCTCCAGCTCCAACCCGTCCCCTGCAGCAGCCCTGGGCCAGGGAAATGCAGTTCCCGCCTCCTAGATCCTGCTTTCCCAGAACCCCTCCAGGCCCTGAGCCAGGCCCAGGGGACGGGCATCAGCTGGTCAACCCATAGGCCCTATTCCAAAGCCGCTGTGTGGAGCTAGACCCTGGGTGGTCGGGAGGGGTCGCAGGGCTGCTTCCCTTCACCCCACCAGGTGGGCAGCCCGGAGGGGAGTGGGCCTGTCCACCTAGCACCCAGCAGGCCTCTAACACCATCTTACAGAGGACACAGGCTGGGCCAGCAGGTGTGACTTTCTCAAGGACCCCTAAGCCGATAGGGCTCCAAGCCTCCAAGAGAGAATCTCGTTCCCTGACTCTTACCCCTTATCCCACCTAACGGCTGGGGAAGGTGAGGGTACAAGAGGGGCGCAGGGTGCTCACAGGGCACTCGGGACAGAGGCTCCAGGCCAGGTTGGGGGTGGGTGGAGGCGGGGCTGCTCATGCGGAGCCCAGCCCAAAGTGCTGATGCAGCTGCCGGCTCAGGCTCCCCCAACCCCCATACGGACAGCCGCTGCCACCCCACCCCCAAGGGTGAGCCCAAGGTGCAGCCCGAGGGGGGCCTGGCCTGGTGGTCAAGTGACTCTGACTTCTGGGGGATTAGAGGCTGGAATTCAGCTCCCACAAGGAAATGAAGGCCCACTTGGGGAGGAGCACTCATAGTTGATTACATGCCGTCAGAAGCAGCCCTGGCTGGACTGGACGCAGTCCCATGTCACACTGCACAGCTGCTGGCGGTGCCACTCCCATCCGTGTTGGCCCTGGGGGTCTAAGAAGAGCTGAGGACGTGAATAAGTGTATGTGTCCTATGACTCCTGCAGGGTCTCAGCCAGGGTGCCTGTGGCCCCGCCAGCACCTCTCCCCGGAGCACTGGCTGGGGGGCGGAGCCAAGAAGTGACTTAGAGCCCACATTCCACCTCCAGACCTGCCCAGGGTGCTGGCTTCCTGGCGAAGTCCTGGCCAGCCAGATGGGTGGGGAGGGGCAGCCACCATCTTCCTGCCCCCGTGCTGAGAGGCCGAAGGAAGCCAGAACCCAGACCCAGAATGCAGAGCTTGGACTTGAGAACTTAGGATGCAGGCCACAGCCGGAGTGGGGACCCCCAACACTCGAGCCCAGGACCCGAAGCCTAAAGCCAGGCCTCCGAGTTTCATTGTGGAACCGAGAAGCCAGAGCACGCACTGCCATCTGGGAGTGTGCCATCCCCAGCCTCATGCTCAGGCCTGGTCCTTGGGGCCACCATGAAGCCCCGGGGCACAGGGCTGGAGAGACATGGAGAGACCAGGAGGTGATTTCCGAGGAAGCCTAAAGCAGCCTCAGCTCTTTCAGCCACAGACTTTGGCCTCGTCAGTGAATGAGTGACCGGCACATGAGCCACTAGGATTAATCATTGCCCAGGGCTCGTATCCCCAAAAGAGAGACAGGACATTCTCAGGTCAGCTGCCCACGCTTTGGAAAATGGGCCCTGGGTGGGACATGTCTCAGGGCCCTGCCTGCTCTGTGCTGGGCAGCTGGGATTGAAGTGCAGGCTCTTCAAGAGGGGACAAAGTCAAGAGGGATTGCTCTGCTTCCCAAAGGGCAGTGGCAAGTGGCCTTTATCTGTCATCCACCCCCTGGGGAAGAATGGCTGCCTTGACCGGGGATCGAACCCACGACCTTATGTTGTACAGGATGACGCTCCAACCCACTGAACCACCCAGCCAGGGATCACATATTTAAGGAGCAGTGGATCTTAATGGAGAATCGTGCAGACAGCTGGCGTGCCCGCCCACCCCCACAGCTCCCTTCGTTCCAGACACACACACACACTTGTTCTTGGCATCATGCTCTCTGTTCAGCAGCCATGTTGCTCCTGGGGAATCATTTCCGTTGGTGAGATGAAATTCATTATCTGTCAGCTTGTCACGTTCACATTGGCCATGCTGTTCGTGCTTCCCACTCCTTGCAAGCTGCCCCTTCCCTCAATGCTGGCTCAGGACAGCTCTCCTGCGTCAATGAATCACTCTGTTCTCCCATCACCTGCCATCTCAGCAGACCCAGAGACCAGGTTGTCTCTCTCTCAAAACGTGGAGACTTTGGTTTCTAGGGCACCTGCTTCTCTGCTGTCCCTCCAGAGCCCCAGGCCAGCTGCAGGCCTGAGTTCTGTCTTCCTCTGCCCGCCCTGGACTGTGGGTACTCCTCTGGGCTCAGCCCACCACAGCTCTCCTCACCACACTCTCCCTGGGCCCCTTCCCAGGGGAAGCCAAGTCATGTTGAGCTCCCAGGTGGAGATGCTGAGAGGCTACCCCGGGCAGGTGTTAAAAGGGAAGGGGGTGAGGTGATAAGTGCATCTGGAAGGGCTGGCTGACTGTGTGTTTGGAGACTGGATTGGGAGGAGGGAGGGCAGAGGATTGCAACAACGCAGGTGAGGGGTGGTAGCCGGTGGGAAAGCAGAGCCAGGAGAACTGGGGGATGGATTGGAGACAAGGAGGTGGAGGAGAAGAACCTCTCGAAGACGCCTGCCCCATTTCCTGCCCAAAGGGACAACCCACGCTGCTACCTGAGGCCCCTGATGGGTTCTGGAGCATGGCCTGTGCCACAGACACAAGCGGGGACCCAGCTCGGCTCTGGGTCCTCGCCCCCAGGCACAGTTGGCACAGGCAGATCTGGGCGTCTTCCCTCCACAACTGTTCCTCCTCCTGGAAGCCTTTTCTCCACACGAGACACTGCCAACCACCCAGACTGCAGGCCCAGAGGTCTGGGGAGGCCATGGCCAGAATGCACGTGAGCAGACAGGGCAGGGTCACCATTCAGGGGGACACACAGAGCCTGTCACAGACCGGGAAAAGCTGGGCTGTGGGTGGGGGGGCGTGTTGAATGAGCAGAGGGGTTGAGAGGCTAGGGCTGAAGTGCAGCCACCTTCTCCGCTGCTCTCAGGGGTCCGAAAGCAGCTCTGGTCAGATCCACATTTCAGAGCTTTTGCTGGGGCTGTAGCAGCCCATCCCCCACCCAGAATTTGAGGGAATATTTTGGATGTGATCAACCACTGACTCCCCCACTAACCCCATGAGAGCAAGGAAGAGAGATGTCAAAACCGACAAAGATCATAGCGTTATTAAAAAGGAGAAGCAGCCCTGGCTGGTGTGGCTCAGTGGATTGAGTGCCAGCCTGTGAGCCAAAAGGTTGCCGGTTCAATTCCTCGTCAGGGCACATGCCTGGGTTGCAAGCCAGGTCCCCATTTGGGGGTGTGTGAGAGGCAACCACACACTGAGGTTTCTCTCCCTCTCCCTTCCTTCCCCTTTGTCTAAAAATAAATAAATAAAATCTTTAAAAGAAAAACCACATCTATGCTGAGTGTAAAGACACAGGAAAAGGCTTTTGATATAACGGCAGATGAAAAAGGGCAAGATTCAGTCTTTCATAGACACGGAAATCCTCAGTGGGTGAAAAGGCAGAGAGATTCCCTTCTTCATTCCAAATGTATGAGCATGAAAGAAACTGCAAAGCAGTTGTTCACCAGAGCATCTGAGATCCTGCTTCCCAGAATGTTGTGAGTTTGGCTCAAATAAACTCATAGAAAGTTTAAAAGGGAAGACAGAGGGAAAAGGATGAAAGGCAATGTTCTGAACATTATGATGTTTCTGAGAAGCAGGGTTATTTTTAATTTCCTTTTGCTATGAATGGAGACGTTCCAGTTGATTCCTTGCCTCCCAGTCCCCCAGCACCCCCAGAACAAGCCCTAGGGCCATATGGCTTGTTGTCCTAGGCAGGGTGCTTTTCAAAGTGAAAGGGGACACTGGGTCAACAGCCACACCAGGACCTGGCCAGGCAAACCAGAACATGTGGTCACTCTACCGAACCAACCCCCCGCCACACCTCCACCCACCCCTTCTGACCCCTGTGGGTTCTGTGGCCTAAACTGACACAGCCACGGGTTGGGGGGGGAGGTGGAGTTGTGTGTCCTGCTCTTAGCCACTGTGACAGAGAGTTTATTCGGACCAGTCCCCACAATGCTCTGTGAATTAACCACTAACTAGTTAACCTTTGTCACACTCAAGGGGAACTGTGCAGATTCCTGTCTTCCATGATGGAAAAGGCTGGGCCTATCTCACCCTCAGCCACCATCAGCGTTGAGCAGGAGTGCAGCTCAGGGGACCTCAGGCAGGCAGAGGCAGGACTGAGATTCCAGAGGAGGCGGGCCCTGTCATTGGCCAGGACGCCTCAGCCACCTCGAAGACAGTCAAAGGGCAGGAGAGCATGAAGAAGACACGAAGCCAGCACGCCGAAGGACTCTGTTCTTGACACAGAGATGGGTTATTTATCTCACCGCCTTCCACGGCTAACTGGAAAGGCCGAGCTAAGTGCCATTTTATCAGGGAGGTGAGGCGACGCCTCAGAATCCCAGATGACGCAGGGACTGGTCCATCGTTTAGACCAGGAGGGAAGCCGACCCTGCCAATCCTGGCTCAGCACAGAGTAGGAACTCGATGAATGTGCTTAGAAATATTGGGTTGGCCAAAATTCTGTTTAGTTCTTTCTGTAAAATAAGACACATTTTTTCATTTCCACCAATAATATTGTTGATTTGGATATTCTGAATATGCCGGCTATCTCCCACTATTGGCTTCTAGTGGGTAGAGGCGAGGGGCGCTGCTGAACATCTTCCAGTTCATACGACAGCCACGCTGCAGAGATTTGGCCAAAGTGTCAGTAATGCCAAGAAACTTCGCAAACCACTTTTACACGTTCAATCAGCCACAGCACCTTCTCCACACACTGCACAAATCTTTGTGTGTGTGTGTGTGTGTGTTTCAGTTGCATTTTTACCTTTCTTGAAATAATAAAGCATAATATGCTGAAAATGTATATTTTCTTCAATCTTCAATATTACAATGGCTGCACACAAATTCACCAGTTTTGATGTTTATTTTTTTATTTATTTTAAAGAATATATTTATTTTTTTAAAGATTTTATTTATTTTTAGAGAGGGGAAGGGAGGGAGGAAGAGAAAGAATCAATGTGTGGTTGCCTCTCACATGGGCCCCACTGGGGACCTGGCCTGCAACCCAGGCATGTACCCTGACTGGGAATAGAACCTGCGATGCTTTGGTTCACAGCCTGCACTCAATCCACTGAGCTACACCAGCCAGGGCTATTTTTTTTTTAATTTTAAATTATTTTTTAAGGTTTTATTTCTTTATCTTTTTTTAATATATTTTATTGTTTATGCTATTACAGTTGTCCCATTTCCCCCCTTCACTCCCCTCCACCCTGCACACCCTCTCCCACCCACTTCCCCGCCCTTTAGTTCATGTCCATGTGTCATACTTATAAGTTCTTCAGCTTCTACATTTCTCATACTATTCTTACCCTCCCCCTATTTCCTACCTACCATCTATGCTACTTATTCTCTGTACCTTTTCCCCCTCTCTCCTCCTCCCACTCCCCTGTTGCTAACCCTCCATGTGCTCTCCATTTCTGTGGTTCTGTTCCTGTTCTAGTTGTTTGCTTAGTTTCTTTTGGTTTTGCTTTAGGTGTGGTTGTTAATAATTGTGAGTTTGCTGTCCTTTTACTATACGTGTTTTTTTTTTTAATCTTCTTTTCTTAGATAAGTCCCTTTAACATTTCATATAATAAGGGCTTGGTGATGATGAACTCCTTTAACTTGACCTTATCTGAGAAGCACTTTATCTGCCCTTCCATTCTAAATGAAAGCTTTGTTGGATAGAGTCATCTGGGATATAGGTCTTTGTCTTTCATGACTTGAAATACTTCTTTCCAGCCTCTTCTTGCCTGTAAGGTCTCTTTTGAGAAATCAGCTGACAGTCTGATGGGAACTCCTTTGTAGGTTACTGTCCCCTTATCTCTTGATGCTTCTAGGATTCTCTCCTTCATTTTTACCTTGGCTAATATAATTATGATGTGCCTTGGTGTGTTTCTTCTTGGGTCCAACTTCTTTGGGACTCTCTGAGCTTCCTGGACTTCTGGAAGTCTATTTCCTTTGCCAGAATGGGGAAGTTCTCCTTTATTATTTGTTCAAATATGTGCTCAATCTGTTGCTTTTCCTCTTCCCCTTCTGGTACCCCTATAATTCGGATGTTGGAACGTTTCAAGATGTCCTGGAGGTTCCTAAGCTTCTCTTTATTTTTTTTTTAATTCTTATTTTTTTCATTCTTTGCTGTTTGGTTGTTTCTTTCTTCCTTCTGGTCCACTCTATTATTTTGAGTCCCAGTTTCCTTCCCATCACTGTTGATTCCCTGTGCATTTTTCTTCATTTCTTTTATGGTAACCTGCATTTTTTCATCTAATTTGTGACCAAAATCAATTCTGTGAGCTTCCTGATCACCTGATCACCAGTGTTTTGAACTGTGCATCTGATAGGTTAGCTATCTCTTGGTCACTCAAAAGGATGAGTTCTGGGGCACTGATTTGTGCTTCTGTTTGAGCCAGCTCTCTCTCTCTCTCTCTCTCTCTCTCTCTCTCTCTCTCTCTCTCTCTCTCTCTCTTTTTTGACTGGTCTCTCCTGTTACAATGAGGGGTGGAGCCTTAGGTGTTCACCAGGGCTGGGCACCCCAGTCACTAGATTGTGACGTTGTATGTGAGGGCAGGGTCAAGAGGGAACATTGATGGTAGCTCTGTTCCCTGTGGGATCTCAGTCCCTTCCCTGGGATCCTGGGTTGTGCGCTCTGCCCTGCTCCACAATCACTGCCTCACTGGGTCTGCCAGCTGCCACTTGCGTACTTGGGGTCCACCCACTGGGATCTTGCATGCCCCAGATGCCTTACGTGCTCCCGGTTGCCTTATGCGCCCTCTTCTCGTCTCCGCCCCTCCTATCGGTCCGGATGAACGGGTCTATTTCAACTTCTTGGCTGTCCGACTTCCATTCAGATAAATTTTCTATCAGTTCTGAGTGTTATTCTGCCTCTAAACTGTTGTTGTTCCGATCTTAATTGTGCGTGAAGGTATGGTGCATCCACCTATGCCTGCATCTTGCCGGAAGTCCCTATTTCTTTATCTATAGAGAGAGGGGAAGGGAGGGAGAAAGACAGGAAGAAAAACATCGATGTGTGGTTGCCTCTTGTGCACCCTCTACTGGGGAACTGGTCCAAAATCCGGGCATGTGCTCTGACTGGGAATTGAACCAGTGACCCTTCGGTTCACAGGCCAGCACTTAATCCACTGAACCATACCAGCCAGGGCTGATTTTTTTTTTTTTAATGCACACTGATATGACAGTTGTCACAATACAATCTAACAAAGTTGTTTCAAATGAAGTTATACACAAATAAGCACTACTAGACCCATCCTACAGAAAAAAAAAAAAACTAAATGAACTTGAACTTTTTGGCCAACCCAATAGATGGAAAGACATAGGCCAGCTGGCTGGCTAGGTGGGTTGGTGGATGGATAGATGGAGGGACAGACGGATGGGTGGATGAGTGGATAAGTGGATGGGGGGTGGGTGGATGAAGGGGTGGGCGGCGGGTGGATGGGGGTGGGTGACTGGAGGGGTAGGTGGATGGATGGGTGGGGGGTGGATGGGGGATGGATGGGGGTGGGTGGGTGGGGAGGATTGGGAGTGGGTGGAGGGGTGGGGGTGGGGGCACGGTTGTACAATGTTAGGCAGTTGCCCAACTAGATATTGAATGAAACCTACTATTGCTGGATCTGATCAAACCTTGATCCCTTGGAAAAGAAGTTTCCTCCTCATCTCTCTGGAATCTGGTCCCCAGCTCAGGCTCCATGGCCCGTGAGAGGGGAGCAAACTGCTCAAAGGCTTCCCCGGACGCCTGTTTCACATCGTTATCGGTCCCCCAACCCGGAAACCCAGCTGCGGTGCATTCCCACTCCCTCCCTCTCTTCCGATCTCCGGTCCTGCTGCCCAGGTGCCCCTGGGACGTATCCTCTCTCCATCCCTCCCGCCCACCTTGGTTCAGAGCTCATCATCTCTCCGCCTCTTCACTGGTCTCTCTGCTTCCAGACTCGCCCCGGGACATATCCCAAGCCCACCCCACCCAGAGGGGCCATTCTAAAATGTAGACAATCCCTTCTTGGTCTGGCCAGGCTCCACATTCTGTTAGGCTCTCACTCTGGACCCATGGTTGGGCATTGGAGATGCTCCAACATTGCACAGCACGAGGCTCCTCCAGGTCAGTCTCCCATTGCTTCTTCCATTACAGACTCCTTCTCCTCCAAATGTCTCCCCCTACCCAGACACACAGACCCACAGACACACAGACCCACAGACACACAGACCCATGGCAAGGCCCAAGGATGTTTGGGTCACTCCTTGGGGAGTCCTGTCAGGCCAAGAGTGAGGAGAAGGGGCTGGAGCCACAGAATCTTTGGGGACCCTGGCAACACAGTGCCTGAGTGGCTTCAGGGTCCCAGGGTGGAGGTGGGGTGCAGGCTGTGTTTGGGCCCTCGCTGGGTCTGGGCAGCGTTTCAGGCTGAGCGTCTGTGGGGCAGGGCGGGTGGGGGTGAGCCTGGATGCAGACTTCCCCTGCAGAGCTGACGATTAGCAATTAACTGGGAGGAATCTCGGGGATGAGGTTAATAGGGGAACAAAGGGAGGGCAGCTAGGGTTCTAGGGACTTTGCCCTTGACCTGAGGGTATAAAGTGGAGGGTCCCAGCTTCTCTTCAGGCTCTTGGGATTTCCCTGAGCAGCTGAGCAGGAGCCGAAACACAGAACCCCAAGGTGAGCCCAGGGCCCTCTCCTCCCTACCTTATCCCCACACATAATGAGGAACAGTTCCTCACCCCAGCCCCTCACCTGTGTCCTAACTGTGCCCCTCTTCCCACCCCCATAACATGTCAGTGCTGACCCAGTCTGGCTCACCCCCAAAGTAGAAAGGGCTGCGCTCCCCAAGGACCTGGCACTCAGCTTGGCCCCCCTGCCCCCACCCCACAGCCAGGGCCCCGTGGGACAGTGTTGGGAATGGGGGGGGGGGCACTGCTGAAGCAGACTGGGGCACCCCAGCCCCAAGAGCCAAGAACTCCTGGGGCAGTTCAGGGGGTGGGGATGCCTAAGCAGGCTTGGGCTTCCCAAATGTGGGGTCAATGTGGGGCCATTGTGGGGGGGACCTCCTTACCTAAACCAGCCCTGCTCTGAGCCGCATTCACAGGAGAAAGTCGGCAGGGCCTGTTTACTGTTGGGGGGACTGGGAGACGGACGGGGAAAGAGGTTCACTTGTGAGGCAAGCCCAGCCCGGTGGACGCTCCCCTGAGGTGCCTGTGGCTCCTTGCCACCACTCTCAGGACGGACAAAGCTCCTGTGCACCCATCCCCAGCCACCCCCCAGCCTCTGTCCCCTCGTTCCCTGGCCTCGCCCACTGCAGGGACTTCTTGGCTCCTGCCTGCACTTGGCCTGGCCTCAGCACCACCCCTTCCCCTTCTGCTGGTAACCTTGTGCTGGTTCCTCACAGCAGGATGCCCTCTTCCTGTCCCCCCAGGCACTCTGGTGGCACCCATATCTGCCATTGGAACCCTTGTCCTCATTGCCATTTCCCATCTACCTGAGGGATTATTTCATTGACATATATCTCCCCACCAAACTCTGAGCTTTGGGGGGGCAGGTGCTGTGTCTGTGTTCAGTCACCACGGTGCCCAGCATCTAGTTTGTGCCCAGGGCACCACAGACGCCCAATAAGTACTTGCTGAGTGAGTGAGCGCATGCCCAAATCTGTGCTGACCACCTGCGTGTGTGGCCCCAGGTGTGTGTGTGGGGGGGGGGCCTATGGGCGTGTGTTTGGAATCACACATCATGACTCTGTGTGCATGGGGGGTGGATGTGCGAGTGTGCAGGGCCCGGCAGCCGTCATTCACTGTTGCTGCAGAACCCTGCACATGTGCCCAGGATGATGTCCTACAGAGACAGGCTGGGGGGCCCTGCTGTCTCCCCACTCCCGGTCAGGGGCCATGTGATGCGTGGGGCGGCCTTTGCCTACGTGCCCAGCCCTCAGGGTGAGTGCGCTTCCACCCCAGACCCTGCTTGCTCACGGTTGCCCACACCCCAGGGGAAGCCTCCCCTCCTCCCCCCACCCCTCCTGCCCTTGGGGACCTGGGGCCTCTGGGGACTCCTGACCAGCCTCCCTCCCCAGTCCTGCACAGGATCCCAGGGACCGCTGCTTATGCCTTCCCCAGCCTGGGCCCGGTGGCCCTCGCTGAGCCCGGCTGCCCCTTCGGGGAGGTTCTAGAGCTCCATGACCCACTGCCCACCAAGCTGGCCCTGGAGGAGGAGCCGAAGCCAGGTGGGCCTCAGCGGGGGAGGCGGGGGTGTTGACCACCACTGCCCAGCCCTCTGGCCACACATTCACGATCGTCCCGTCTCCAGAGCCCGGGCTAGCCCAGAAGCTGCGCTGGGCTGCCGTGACGCTGCTCAAGGTGCCCCTGATGCTCGCTTTCCTCTATCTCTTTGTGTGCTCCCTGGACGTGCTCAGTTCTGCCTTCCAGCTGGCTGGAGGTACGGTCAGGGGAGGGGCCTGGGGACGGGTCCCTGAAGGGCCTTGGACAGTGTGGCTCATGCTTCCCAGGGAAGGTGGCTGGTGACATCTTCAAGGACAATGCCATCCTGTCCAACCCGGTGGCGGGGCTGGTGGTGGGCATCCTGGTGACCGTGCTGGTGCAGAGCTCCAGCACCTCCACCTCCATCATTGTCAGCATGGTCTCCTCTGGCTGTGAGTGTGCCCACAGGGCTGGGCTGGGGCACAGTGTGGGCAGTGGGGTATGCTGGGAGTGGGCTGGCAGCGGGCTGGGGGTGTGTCAGGGATGAGGGCAAGGGCAGGAGTGAAAATAGGGGTGGAGGGCAAAGGGCAGAGCTCTGTCATCTCCCCCTCTGTCCTCCTAGGCCTGGACAGGAGTCTCAGTCAGGAGGGGGGGTCTCAGGAGCTAGAAGGGTAACAGATGGGAGCACAGACCCAGGATGGCTCACCTCCACAGCACCACATGGTACTTATTCCACCAGTCAGGGGAACAGCACCAGGGAAATCAGAGAAGCAGAGCCTGTAGGGGGACACGTATGTCTATATACGGCTGCTTGCACGGACTTTGCCCGGGGACTGAGGCTGGCAGGCATGCCCACCGCTGGTGTGCAGGCCGCTGGGAGGGGCGGGTGGAACTCTGGGGCAGAAGCTGCAGAGCACAGGGAAGCCTCAGCAGTGCTCCGAAGGCCTTTTGCCTTGTGTCTCATTGGATGGGGCCCCCCAGATTATTGAGGTTTATCTCCTTTGCTTAAGGTCAGCTGATTGCGGAGGCAATCACACCTGCAAAACACCTTCACAGAGACTTAGCTACGCTGACACACGAAACTGATTGTCATACTTGTGTACAGATGCCAGTTCTAATCGATTGGCAACAGGTGCACATATTTGCACACAGGACACATGCCTTCATATATGCACGCCCACGCCCACGTTCATCTACATGCATTGGCTCACACGTGTTCACATATGTGAAACACATAGCACATACCCACAGGTACCTGCAGCACTGCTGCCCCGAGGGGCCCACAGCGTGGCAGGAATGCCCGCTGGGGGCCAGGACAGGGCAGAGGTGCTGGGGCGTGGGAGCTGGAAGTCCACGCCCCTCAGCTAAGAGGCCCCCTCGAACCCAGTGCTGGAGGTCAGCTCTGCCATCCCCATCATCATGGGCTCCAACATTGGCACCTCTGTCACCAACACCATCGTGGCCCTGATGCAGGCAGGGGACAGGACCGACTTCCGGCGGTGAGGCGGCAGAGGGGGAGGGGCCCGGGAGTGGGGGGCGGGTGGTCCAGGCCCGGCCTACCCTACAACGTGGCCTTCCTGCCCAGGGCCTTCGCGGGGGCCACTGTGCACGACTGCTTCAACTGGCTATCGGTTCTCGTCCTGCTGCCCTTGGAGGCTGCCACTCGATACCTGTACCACATCACTCGATGGGTGGTGGCCTCCTTCAACATCCTCAGCAGCCGAGATGCCCCAGACCTGCTCAAGATCATTACGGAGCCCTTCACTAAGCTCATCATCCAGGTGGGGCAGGGCTTGCCGGTGCAGGTGGGGGCTGGGCATGGCAGGCGCCCCTCCCTCATGGTGCCCACATCTGGCCCACAGCTGGACAAGTCCGTGATCACCAGCATTGCCATGGGCGATGAGTCCCTGAGGAACCACAGTCTCATCAGGATCTGGTGCCACCCAGACGCCACAGAGGTGAGTCCCAGGTCCAGCCCCAGGTGAGAGAACCACCTCTTGGGTCAGCCAACTGTAGGTGCCCTCGTCTCTTTACAAGGCTCCATGCAGACCCTAGACATCATTAGCTCGGAGAGAGCAAAGACGCGGCCCCTTTTCTGTGAGACCATGCCTCACGCTGACTCAAGGCAGCCATTACTGATCGATTAGAGTAAGCATGTAATTGATTAGCCCAGTGGTTCTCAAAGTGTGGACCAGTGGCACCTGTGCCACCTGGGAACCTGTTAGAGATGGGAAGTGTTCAGCCCCTCCCCTCCACCTGCCAAATCAGGAAACACTCGGGGGTGAGGCCTGGCAGCCTAATTTCAACAAGCCCCCTGTCTGCTCCATGCTCAGTTTAGGGGCCGCTGATCTGCCTCAACCTTCCGGTTTCACCAGCAGAGAAATAGGCTCCAAGGGGCAAAGAAACCTGCTACAGCTTTCCCTACCCTGTCAGGGCCCCAAGCACAGGTCTCACCGTCTAGGACTCTCTCTTCCCCACGGGGTACAGGGGTTTAGTGGCTCAACTCTGCTGAGCCTGGGGGCCCAGACATACGCAGAGAGGGCAGGGATGGAGTGCTACAAGGATGCCCAGGAGAGCAGGATGAACAAGGACAGGCCCAGGAGCAGGCCACGCAGGCCACGCGGACACCTCACTGGAGACACAGCAGCCCCTGGTGCTGACATCGGAGCTCCTTCCCCTGGAGACTCCCACAGGCCTGTGTCCCCTCGTCCCTCTACACTGTCTCTGCTGCTTCTGGCTTCTGCGGCCTGAATGAAGATCTCTCTGGATGAGTTGGACACTCATGGACTGGCTGTGACACCAGACTAACAAGGAAGCGGGCAACTAGCACACTTTCTCCCTCAGCCATCAGTGGGAATCCGCTCCATCAAAACCATAAGCCCCAGTGCCTGCTCCCCCTTGGTGATTACATATAAGAAGTAAACCCTCTTGGAACGAGAGAGAAGGAAACTCCAAGCCCACGCCTTTCCCCCTCATCATCTCCGCTTGCTACTCCATGTCACTGAGCCTTTATCCCGGTGTGTGTGGAGAGAAGCCTCTCACCCTGCCCTCCAAGGCTCCCTGGCATGGCACACAGCTCCAGCTGAGCCCTGCTGAGTGTTCGAGGCCGTCCAACATCAGAAAGCCAGCACAGGCAGCTTTGGTTCTGGTTTTGGGACCTCGCTGACAACCTCCACCTTGTCACCGGCTGGTGGAGCCCTCTCGAGCTCAAAGAATCATCACAACCTTCTCTGCTTCTTTGCAAAACCTGCAGGGAGAGAAATCCCCCACTTTGATCTTCCCAATAAAACAGGCCGTGGAAGGGAGCTCCGCGGCCCGGCTCCTCGCTGCTCGGAAGCCCTGCTGCCCACCTGCATCCAGCACACCCCCTGCAGCATGCACCACTGCATGCAGCCCTCCCCGACAACACCCTCACACGGTGCTGGTGAGGTGGACATGGCAACCCGTCTTCCACAGGAGGCCCCTGAGGCTCAGAGGCGTGCAGCAGCCTGCCCAAAGTCACTCAGCTGGGCTGTCCTCGCTGCTCCAGCTGTCACCTATCTGAGCCCTGGAGACCCTTTAAGAGCAGTTTCCTTGGCTTGGAGAGTAACCAGGGGGTGGGACCTGAGCTCCCTGTTCTTGCTGTCTCTCTGGGACAGCCCCATAGGATGTTGTTCATGCAGCTGGAGGTGATGTGTGCTGGCGGATCCTCTAGCACTGAAGACTAGGGTTTTGCTTTGGCCACTGAGTCTCCCTGCACTCCCTTCCAGCCTGTCCCCGTTGCCTCCATGCTTTCGTCACGCTGGACCTGAACTCGCCCAACCCAGTCTCTAGTGAACCATGTTACCAAGGAGAAGACTAGGAATCTGAGGTTGTCCAGATGGGGAAAGAAAAAGCAGAGGCAGTTTTAGTGCTGCTACAGCCCTTGGCGCTCTTGTGCAGTCGCACTGTGGACTGCCAGCCAGACTGGGCTGGTGCCAACAAGCATTTTGTGAGGACTTGCAATCTGAGAAGCAGGGGTGACTACATCCCTATTTTACAGATGAGGAAACTGAAGCTCAGAGAGGCTTGCCCCAGTTCATGTGATTGATGAAGGAGGAAAATCCTGGTGGAACTTGGAACCCGTGTTCCTGAATTTTCATCTTAAAGCCTCTTCCAGATGCCAGTCTGGAGCCCCACCACTCACGTGCATTCCCCATTGTGCCCATCACATGCGAGGGCCACCAGGTGGCCGCAGCCACCCAGATAAACCCACTGGTGCGGCAGGTGATGCTCTAAGGAGTTCCCCTGTCTACCACCAGATGGCGCTGCCGGCGTGGCGATCTACCCCTCAGAAACAAAGACCCTTAGTGCCCTCCCTTGGAGGGGAAGCTAGTGCGCAGGCCCCCAGCCTGGCTCTCTCCCCAGGAAAGGATTCTCGGAGCCTGGCGTTCTTTTTTTGTGAGCTTAATCACCTCTCAGTTCCCAGAGGTGCCTCCTTAATTTGGGATGGCTCTGCAGACATTTCAGTCCCAAATCTCTCTTCCGAGATTCCTCACAACTAGCCTCTGGGGAAAGGCGGGCAGGCTGACGAACCCCTGCCGCAGGGGAAGAAATGGAGGCCGGAGAGGCTGTGTGTCTGGTCCAGGGTCACACAGCTGGGAGTGTTCAGCTGGGGTTTGAGCCCAGGGCCGCCGGAGGCTCATCTGCTCTCTGCTTCCCACTGAGTTCACCACCCCGACCACATGTCACCCCAACACTCCCCCCGAATTGCACCACACCCCCAGGAGGGATGGCCACATCCTGGGTGGGATGTCCCAGACCCTGGGCTTGCCAGTTCTTTATCTGGCTGCAGCTTCCACACTCTCTCTCCTCCCCTTGACAGCCTCTGAACTCCCCTGTGAGCTCGGCCAGGGCCGCACCGCACACCCTGGGCAGGAATGTCAAGGCTCCAAAACCCCAGAGGCCTTAGCCCTTGCCCTTGTCCTGCCCCAACACTGCCAGCTCCTAGGGGATCGCAGAGAAATTCCTGCCCTTCTCTGGCCTCCCAGAATCCCACAGACCCCTTCCCCACTCATCTCCGGGCATCACCTGCTTCCCTGGGCTCCAGGCTGGGGTCCCCCAGGAAGGAAGACCCACCAAGGTCCCCTCCAACAGGGTCAAGGTCCTCAGGCATATATGTGGGAACCACTGATTCTAACCTGAGAAGTCAATCCCCCCCCCACACACACACACCCTTCCCAGGCGATGGGCCCAGGGAGGGAAGGGGTCTGTCCTTATCTGGAGCCATTGTCATGAGCTAAGTCCTTAGGTGAGCGTCTCACACACATTTTCTCCTGTAACCCTGTAAACAGCCCTTTCACTGTCCTGCTTCAGAGAGAATGAGCTCAGGAAGGGGGCAGGGCGTGCCCAGGGTGGTTGGTGTAAGAGGCAGGGTTTGAACTCAGACCTGCCTGACAGCAAACACCTGGCTCTCCCCTCACACCTGGCTCTGTCCCTCACACCTTACTGTCCTTCACACCTGACTCTGTCCCTCACACCTTACTGTCCCTCACACCTGGCTCTGTCCCTCACCTGCAGAGCAGTTCCTACCATTTGCTTGGCTTTTCTAACCATGCCCATCAGAGACTATTTCCTCCTGGTTTCTCAGCCTGCTTGGGAGTGCCCCGAGGCTCTGGTGTGACAAGCTGGGAACACAGCCGAGCACGGTGCCCTTGCAAGGGAGCACACACCACTAAAATAAACCCCAACCTAAAGCCAGGTGCCATAAATAGGTCTCATCTTATCATACGTTTTTTAAATGACACAGTTTAAAATCAAACCTAATGGAGCTGTAACATAAAGTGCCAGGACCCCACCTGCACCTGTACCCTCAGCACGGGGGCAGGTCGGCGGCGCGTGGAATGCGGAGCTCCAGGGGAATGGAGCCAGCAACCATATCAGCTCCCAAAAGAGGCAGCACGGTTTGTCTGTAGGGACAAGAGAAGTTGTGGCTCTGGCATTTCACCTGGGGCCCTGGGAATGACTGCTCTTTCCGGCCCCCACGCCCTCAATGAAATTGTAGGTCCCAGCCCCAGCCCAGACCACTTTCTCCTCTTGTGCTGGGGTCTGGGGAAGGGGGGCGGCATTTAAAAACAATAACTCCTTAACCCAACGAGGCTACAAGTGAATGCTCCCCAGACCAGACTGACTTTCCCAGAACGGTAAAGCATGTCTTAAAGTGGTTGTCAACATTTGCAAATTGGGAGGTTTTACCTAAAACTATAGAACTGTGGTTTCTCTTGTTGAATTGGGCCCTTTGCCATGCTGTACTGTGCCCCTGGAGGCTAACGGTGGCCTGGAGCTGAGGGGCTGTGGCCCCCTGCAGGCCCGGTACACTGCGTGCACCACCTCCAGCTGAGCCCCTCGGTTAGGCTGCTTGCTTGGCCCTGGGTCCTCTGGCTCGAGGAGCCTCCCCAGAAACCCCCATCACTTCACTGATAGTAAGTGGGGAAGGAAAAAGCTGTGGAGCCTGGGGCCTGGGCCCCCCAGGGGTTCCCTCCCCCCCCCCCGCCCAACTCTCTCCATATAAGGAAGTGAACAAAAGAGAAATGGAGCTTGGGCCTCAGATGGGAGGCTGGGCCAGGGTGCTGGGGTAGAGAGGGCACCGAGAGGGATTGGCAATAAAAATGGGAGAGATTTCAGGAGAAGAGAACTGTGGACAGCAGCCTCATGCCAGGAGAGGTGGCAGAAAGGAGGACAGGAAGCCACCGGGTCAGCGGGCCCTGTGAGCCCAAAGAACCAGCTCAGGGGACTGTCGGGGCAGAACTGCAGAGGGCTGACCGTGGCCAGGCCTGTGCGGCAGGTGTTTCCGCTCTCGCCTCTGCAGTAGAGGAGACAGGCTCAGAGCAGGCAAGCACAGCACCCAGGGCTGCACAGCACCCAGGGGTGTGCAGCCAGGAGGCCCATCATGGTGCCCGCAGGCCCATCTCTTCCGAGTCTCCGCCTTGGCCCCAACTCTAGGCTGCATTTTCTGGAATTTTCTAAGTCACTCTCCTTGTAATCTAGGTTTCCACCCCCATGTCCAGGGCAGAGGCCAACAGCAGCCAGACCCTCGGAAACTCGAGCATGGAGAAATGTGAGTGTCTACCATGCAAGAGAGGCCTGGCCTGGCAGGGCAGAGCCAGCAGAGGCAGGGCTGCCCCCAGGAAAAACAGCTGCCAACCAGCCCAGCTCCTGGGCTCAGGTCAGGCCGGTTGTTGAGGTTTAAGGGACTGAGGTAGGGCCTTAGGTGCCTTAGGTGGGGGGCTGGGAGCCAGGGGGTGTCAGCTCTCAGCAACCTGACACCCCCCCCCAACAGGCAACCACATCTTTGTGGACACAAGTCTGCCTGACCTGGCTGTGGGGCTCATCCTGCTGGCTGGCTCCTTGGTGCTCCTGTGTACCTGCCTCATCCTGCTTGTCAAGATGCTCAACTCTCTGCTCAAGGGCCAGGTGGCCAAGGTCATTCAGAAGGTCATCAACACCGGTGAGCGCTAGGCAGCCGTGGGCCGGCCCGGCATGGGCCTTTGCAAATCGCAGTGACCCCTGCCGCTGCCCCGCTCCGAGAGCTGGGGAAAGCCCTGCCACCTCTGAGCCTCGGTTCCCTCCTGTGAACAAAGAAGAGATGGAACCTGGTGGTCTCTGAGGCCCCCGAGGTGCTGGCAGCTGGGGTCTGTCAGCAGGTGGCTCTAAGGAGATTCTCAGAGGCCTCTGTGATTGAATCAGCAGGTAGTCAGCCATCAAGCCCCTACCTGTGCCAGGCTCGGTGTAGTGGGAGGGGAGAGAAGTGAGGTACAGGAGACAGGTCCTGCCCTGGGCTGGGTGGAGGTGGGGGGGTGGTTCTCAGCCTGGAGGCGGAGATGGCTGTGAAAAACAAACGGTGGGGCTGGGGCGGGGGGGGGGAGGTCAGCCAAGGAGGAAGCTGAAAGGCAATACAATGGAGTATGGAGGAGGCTGCTCCCAGCAGGTGGTGAGTGGCCCCAGTGCAGGGGGCACATTTGAGCAGAGACCTAAATGAGGAGTCAAGATGTAGCTGAACGGCCTTCTGGGTGGCAGCAAGCAGCAGGGGCAGGTCTGTGGCCAGCGTGTGGTTTGGGGAAGGGGCAGAGAGAGGTTGGGGGGCGGGTCTGGGAGGTAAGGAGGAGGGGTCACAGGGCCATAGGCTGTGCTCAGGGTCTGGGCTTTACTAAGAACAATGGGGACACTCGGGGGATCTGATTTTCATTTTCAGCTTCATTCTGGGCTTTTCAGGATGCTTCCTGGCCGCGGGCAAGGCTGCGTGACAAATGCAGGAAGGGAGCTCAGTGGTGGGAGGAGGGTGGGGCAGGGAGGGCTCTCCACCGCAGGCTGCCCGGAGGGTGGGCATACAGGAGAGCGAACAGCCTGGGCAAAAGCGAGACAGAGCCAGGCGGAGACAGGCCTTGAGTCCGGGACCGGAGGGCCAGTAGACCCCATCCCAGTTGAACAGGGGACTGACAAGGTCCCACTTGGAAGCTGGCATCCAAGACCTCCGGGAGGAGGGTCCCTACTCTGGTCCCAACGCTCGCCCCGCACTGACCTGCTGGGATGGGTTATTCGCAGACTTCCCCGCCCCCTTCACCTGGGCCACGGGCTACTTAGCCATGGTGGTGGGCGCCGGCATGACCTTCGTTGTCCAGAGCAGTTCTGTGTTCACCTCGGCCATCACCCCACTCATCGGTGAGTGTCCGTGCTCAGGGTGGGAGTGCCGGGTGGCAGGCAAAGGGCTGCAAGGGGAGCCGGGGAGACCACACCCTGCCCTCTGCCTCCCAGGCCTAGGTGTGATCAGCATCGAGCGCGCCTACCCGCTCACGCTGGGCTCCAACATCGGCACCACCACCACGGCCATCCTGGCCGCTCTGGCCAGCCCCCGGGAGAAGCTGCCCAGCGCCTTCCAGGTATGCCCCAGGGAGTAGCTCTGCCAGAGGGAGGGTCAGACGGGGCCGGAGTGTGGCGCTGGCCCAGGGTGGGATAACATGAAACAGACTTTTGACTGCTGACCAGGGGCCATCTGCTATGCCAGGCTCCGTGGCAACCCTACGGGCGAAGTAGAGCTGGTGGCTACTTTTCACTTAGTAAAGATGTGACTCAGAGTCACACCAGTAAATGGCCAGTGGGGTGTGCACTCTGAGGATGCTGTGAGAGGGGGCCTGGCCCGGTCTGGGGGATCAAGAGTGAGCAGGGGAACATGGCAGAGAGGTGCCTGTTCTGGGAGCAAAGGCGTAATGACGAGCCAAGGACGAGGGCCAGGGTGTGACCCCATCAGGCGGCCAGAGCTGCTAAGCCAGAAACTAGGAAGAATCTTGCAGGTGCTGGGCTTGGGCAGGATCTTCCAAGGAACTCCTGAAAGGGAGGTTTGTGAGGGAGATGTGGAGAGTTCTGGGCAGTGGTTATTTGCCCGCTGACCCAGAAGTGTTACAACGTTTTACGGGGGGCACGTCAACCCTATGGTGACTTTCCCGCCTCCCGGACCAGACCGGGCCCCTCTGAGCTATTCCCACGTCCGTGCCCACCTCGGCTCCTTCCCCCTCTCTCCTGCAGATCGCCCTCTGCCACTTCTTCTTCAACATCTCGGGCATCCTGCTGTGGTACCCATTGCCCTGCATGCGCCTGCCCATCCGCATGGCCAAGACACTAGGCAAACGCACCGCCAAGTACCGCTGGTTTGCCGTCCTGTACCTCCTGCTGTGCTTTCTGCTGCTGCCCTCACTGGTGTTCGGCATCTCCATGGCAGGCTGGCGGGCCATGGTGGGCGTGGGTGCGCCCTTCGCGGCCCTGCTGGCCTTCGTGGTGCTCATCAGCGTTCTGCAGAGTCGCAGCCCGAGACACCTGCCCAAGTGGCTGCAGACCTGGGAGTTCCTGCCCCACTGGATGCACTCCCTGCAGCCCCTGGACCGCCTCATCACCCGGGCCACCCTGTGCTGTGCCAGGCCCGAGCCCCGCTCACCCCCGCTGCCTACCAGGGTCTTCCTAGAGGAGCTGCCCCCAGCCACACCCTCTCCCCGCCTTGCCCTGCCTGCACACCACAATGCCACCCACCTCTAGGCTGCAGCCCTGACTGCCACTAGGGTGGGGAACGGCCTGTGCCTGATGCCCTCGGTGGGAGGCCAGGGGCTGTCTAGGTACCCTGGGCTCACTCCTGTGCTTGTGCAGGTCCCCAGAGGTCTGGGCTGTGGGATCCTGTGTGTTGGCCTGCACAGGTGCACAGTGCAGAGCCCCTGGGGCTCTGTGCAGGCCACAGCTGGCCTGGGTGTGACTTTCAGTCCTTTGCACACTGTTTGGAGGCCTGTCCTTGTGTAGTTGTGTCCACACAGCTCCAGCTGGGCCGGTTGGAAGTAGGGAGGATCTGAGTGTGTGATTTGCCGCTGTCTGCTCGTACATAACTGTGGTTGGTGCCTGAGTCACTGGCTGGATTCTCGCCCCCTCCCCATCACTATCCTTCATCCTTGACACCATGCTTCTCATCCTCACCCGGCATTCTGCATCACCGCTACAACCCCTTTCCGAACACTGCCTGATTTAAAGTGGGGGGGGGGGGGAATAATTAAACTTTCATTATGCACTTGAACATCAGTTTGCTCTCATCTAATGGTGAGGAGAGGCCATGGGCTGGGACTCAGAAACACCACTCCCCCCCAAGACAGCCGCTACTCCCAGAGAGAGTGGGCCTGCAAGCTTGCCCAGCAATCCTCCTGGCCGTGCCGTACTGAGTCCAGTCCACAGCTCAGACACCCTGCAAGCCCCCCAAGGCCACCGGCAGGGCATGTGCCCTCAGGTTCTCTGCACCTCCATTCCCCACCCCACCAGGCTGACTTCCTCTGGTTCCTCCTGGTCTCTGTGTTCACCCACGTCTCGGGCTCCCTCCCTCCCTCTTTTGGCTTTCCTGGTGCTCATCAGCGTCCTGCAGAGGCACAGCCCATGGCACCTGCCCAAGTGGCTGCAAACGTGGGATTCCTGCCCTGCCAGACATGAAATCAGTTCTCCCCAAAACAAGTGACAGGTGACAACTTATCAGGGCCACTGGGGGAGGGGCCAGGAAGTCCGGGATGGACAAGAGAAGCCATGCCCTGTGTATCAGCATAGAGAGAGCAAGGACCAGCCATCCTCCCTCCTCCCAGCTTGGCCCTCTATCTTTGGCAATAAACCATGCCTCATTTAACCCACTCAAGTTTTCAGTTCCTCTTCCTCCACAGCCTTCCCCTAACCCCAGCTGAGGCCTACAGGGCTCAGGTCAAGGGGCAAGAGGTGTCAAAGCTCCCCCCTGTAGTCCAGGGACATCTCTGGAGCCTTCGGACCCCAAGGAGACAGGAAGGCTGTAGGGCCCAGACCCAGTTGTGATGGTCTTGGACGTGTTCCTTCACCGCCACCACCCCCCGAGCCCCTCCATAGGGCTACATGGGGGAAATGCAAAGCCCTGGGATGATCCCTGAGCTCCCAGCCACACCCTGTCCCTCACTCACAAGCCTTGCTGGTGCTTTCTCCTGGCAAGTGGAAGGGTGAGCAGCGCTAGGGTGGGGAGGAGACTCCCTTTACAGTTCATGGGGAAAGATTCTTAAAGATTTTATGTACTTAAAGAGAAAGAGGAAGGGAGGGAGCAAGAGAAACATCAATCGGGTGCCTCTTGCACGCCCCCAACCAGCGACCTGGCTCACAACCCAGGCATGTGCTCTGACTGGGAATCAAACCAGCGACCTCTTGTTTGCAGACCTATGCACATTCCACACAGAACCACTCCATCCATCCAAAGCATGTGGGGAAAATTTTGTGGGAAAGCATGTTCGGCCCTGAGCAAGAGGGTTTGAGAAGGCTGCTCCCTAGGGCTCTTACTCAGATGTAGTGTCCCTAGGACCCTGGGAAGACTTCGAGGTCCCCACCCCTGACTCTGGCCTGGGGAGCCAGTCAGGGGCCTCTGCAGGGCACCCACAGAAGGGCCAGGTCCAGGGCATGGGAGGCTGGGGAGCCTCTGGACCCAGGATCCCAACCCTACCAGGTAAACCTTCAGCAAGCACCTTGCGGGAAGCCAGTGTCCCCCTCAGCAACCTGTCCCCTTCCCCCACACAATGGGAGGATGTGGGCCGTGTCCAGGTCTGCCTTTATTGTGGTTCCACTGCCAACGTGGCTGCACTGCTAGGTGCCCTGAGTGCCCAGCCACTTGATCAGGTCATGTGTCGTCTTGTTGAGGATGCCCCCGTGCACACCCCGACGGCCCATGAGCACGAGGAGCACTCGCGGCGTGTGGCCCACGCAGAGGGCGCGCCCATCCAGCCCCTTGGTGCGCGCGTCCAGCACACCATCACCCTCCTCCTGCAGGTGGTCCCGGATAACGCAGCAGCGGCGGCCGGCCACGCTCAGGCCCGCCTGCAGAAAGGTGCAACGGTCAGGCCCGGTGAGCACGCCCACCTCCTGCGGTGAGATGGCTGCCAGCAGGCCCCCAGGCCGCGATGCCCACACGCAACGGTTGTCCGAGTGGCCCACAATGGCCACATCGTCGATGCGCTGGTCTCGCAGCACTGCACTGATGTAGCCTTTCCACTCACCCATTCGGGCTCCAGGTACGCCCCTCGCCTGGTACTTTTGAGTGTTGTGGGGCTGCTCCAGCCTAAAACACCTGTGGCACTGTGATAGGTGTGGGGGCAGGGCTGTGATGTCACAGAGCAGCTACCTCCAGCTGCGGAATGAGGGCGCGGTTGTATCTCACACCTGGTGAAGGTGACCTTTAGTCTGAGGAAGGGGATCACCCAAGAGTCAAAATAATCCTTGAAAACCAACGCAGATGGCCACGAGCACAGTGCACACGAGTGTGAAAACACAGAAACAAACAAGATGCCACCTCTGGACAGTGGGACCTCTGCTCCTGGTCCCCAAACATGGTCCCCAAATGTTAGGAGCATCAGAACCTCCTGGAAAGCTCTCATACAGGTTGCTGGGCCCCAGCTCAGAGTTTCCGGTTCAGCAGTAGGGCATGTACCCCCCGAAAAGGCCTTTCTAACAAGTTCCCTGGTGAGGCCATTGCTGCTGGTGCAACGACCACATTTTGAGACCTGCGGCCCTGGTGCAGGTTGGGTGGGAGTAAGGGGACTTCCACGTTGGCTGTCGGCGCCAAGGGTCCACACCACTATTAGAAGGTTAAGCATCTCTAACCATGGCTCCCAACCCCAGCTGCACCTGTAATCATCACCTGGAGAGTTTTTAAAACGTGCCCCTGCCCCATTCCTAGAGCTATGTGCTGATTTAATCGATCTGAGGTGGATCTTGGGCATAGGTTCAAAAATCTCTCCAGATGATTCGGATGAACAGTCAAGGTTGAGAACATCTCCGTAAGTGGAAAATATTAACGTTTCATCCCAGGAATAACCTGTGCACAGGACTCAGTACGCCCGGATTGGTCAACGTCAGCTGGGCAGGAGTCTAAACCTTGCCTAAGATCCCAGGAGACCCTGGTCTCTGGGGGCTGCGGAGGGAGCTGGGCCTCTCGAGCATCGCCAGAAGCACTTTATTGACAGTTTACGCCACGCCTGGCGCCGGGCTGGCGGCGCTGCAGCACAATCCTCGCCATCCAGGATCAGGTCCAGCAGTCCTCCCATTCCAGAATCACCGAGGAGGAAAAGACATGTTCCTGGGTGGTCAGGAAGCGGTGTGCTCCCGGATCCAGGTCAGGTAGTTGGCCACGTCGGTGTACACACCCGGCTTATTGCGGTCGCCACAACCCGAGCCCCAGCTGACGATGCCTCGCAGGATGAGCCGGCGCTCTGCAGCCTCCTCCTCACATACCAGTGGACCCCCTGAGTCACCCTGGGTCGAGGGCACAAGGCTCAGTGCCCTTGGCCTGGGGTCTGCGCTTGCCGGGGTGGGGGCTGGGCGCAAAGCGGCTAGAGGGTTCACCTGGCACGCGTCCACGCCACCCTCGGGGAAGCCGGCGCAGAGCATCCCGGGGACGAAGGCTGCACCGTGCATGCTGGGAGAGGAGCAGCTCTCGGGAGGGATAAGCGGCACCTGCGCCTCCTGCAGAAAGCTGGCGTATTCCTCCGCCCCTGCAAGCAGAGAACGTTCTCCTCAGACTCCTCCCACCTCCGCTCCCCGCCTGGCCAGGGGACCTGACCTCACAGCAAGCCCGTGAGGGAGAGAGCTGCTGGTAACCCCATTTCCTGGACCGGAAAACTGAGGCGGGAGACAGTGGTGGCGGGGTGGGGGGGAGTGGGCGGGGCGAGCAGCCCTGCTTTGGAAGCCCTCGAGAGTGCTGGGCGTGTCCTAGTTAGCCTTGCAGCCCGGCGCCCAGTGGGAACCAAGAGAAAGTGTGACCTTGTGCCCCTCATTCGCTTGGGGGCCCCCAACAGTGAATCCCAGGACCTGGGACGGACGGCTGCAGTAAAAAGGACTCTGAATGCCCTCACAACCCACCAGGTCAGCGCCTCCTGTCCCTCGTGATATCCAAGCGGCGGGCTTTTCTTGCTTACCCCGGTGGCCAGAGGTCTCCCTCCCGCCCCAGCGGTTCTGCCTACCCTCGAATTGGTGGCCCCAGCCGGCTACTTCGCAGAGCACAGCCTCGGTTTCCGCAGGGTTGCCGGCGCTGCTCGGCAGGCAAACGGGCCGCACAGAAGGCGACAAGTGCGCGCAGCGGCCGTCCGAGCTCTCATGCAAGCGCAGCAACGCTAACCCGGACGGAGAGGAGCGTGAGGCCCCTCACACCGGCCTCCGAGCCTTTCTCACAAGGCCCCTGATCCCCGCGGGGCGCCCCTACGCACCCAGGTCGTGCTGATAGGTGATGGGCGAGAAGGCCTCATGCAGGTGGTAGGTGCGCACAGCCAGCGTCTGGCACTGCTCACAGCTCTGGTTATGGCGGTCCTGGCCCAGCACCACAGTCATCTCCTCCGGCGCCGGCCTATGGGCGTGGTGGGAAGAGATGCGCGCTCAGAGTCGGCCACAGGCAGCCTGGAGGATCCCCGTTTCCGAGCCGCAGCCTGAGTTTCCGCTTCCTCCAGGGGAACTCTGGAGGGGGAAGTGGGGAGAACAGGGCACGGGTTCGCGTGTCGCTGCGGAAGCTAGGCCCAGAGAAAGCAAGCCGATTCCCGAGCTGGCGCTGGGCAGGCGGTACTGGCCGGTTCTGCAGGCAGTGAGCCGCGGTCAGCACCCAGCAGGGGGCGATGAGGCTGCCAGCGCAGAAATTGTGGCCCCAGTACAGTGCGGCGATGTAAGGGTGCGCTCCGGGCAGCGCCACCAGTCCCCCGACGACGCGGCTCAGTGAGGGCAGCCGTTTCTGCAGCCGCTGTCCGCAGCCCTCCAGTTCGGTCCCAGGCCCGTGCGAGACTGTGGAGGAGCTCAGGCTGAGGCCAGGGAGACCCAGGAGTAGCTGGAACATAGCTCGCCCACGCCCCCTCTGCTTGGTCTTCCTGACCCTTTCCCAACTACCTGGGGTCTCGAGCTGAGGCTCCTCGTCTTGTGCAAGCGAGGGCAGGGGGAGGTCCGGGAGCTCACGGCGGGGTTGGGGCGGAGGCGGGAACTGGGGCTTTGTGGAGGCTGGGGCTCGGCACCGTGGTAGGCTGCAATATTCCCAGCTCAGCCGGCCGCCTCTCCGCACGAAACACCACGGGCGGGTATCATTGTCCGGGTTCCTGCAACCACCGGGGAGGACACTGGTAGAGCGTGGGGACCGCCAGGGGGTCCTGAGGAGGAGGGGGACACTGTGCCCTGCCCCACCCTGCGCACCGGCACAAGGCATGGTCGCCCAGTCCCCAGTTCAGCGCTTGCTCTACAGTCAGGTTCTGGTAGGTGGCGTCCAAGGTCCATGGCTCACACTGTGCGTTGGAGACCGTGGTCCCAGCGGTGCCTCGATAGCTGATCCCTCTGCCTTCATAGCAGCTGGCCTCAAGATCTGGGGAGAGGGGAGGCTCCCTGCAGCCAGCAGGTGGTATAGTGTCCCTCCCGGATCTCAGCCACTTTCCTCACTCAGGTGCCTTTCTGTGAGCCCTCCCCACTTGGGGGTGGGGCTTCTGCCTCCCACTTGACCAGGACTCACCCACATCGCAGATGCGTCCTCCATAGCCCTTGGGACAACTGCACAGGTGGTGGCCCTCCGCCTCCAGGCAGCGGCCCCCGTGGAGGCATGGGTTGCTGCGGCAGACTGGGAGAAGGAGCGCATTGAGCCCCCTCTGGGCCCAAAGACCCCACAGAGAGACCTTGCCCTTACCTAGGCACACCGCCTGGCCTTCTGCAAGCTTTTCTTCCCTTCTCCCAACCTCTGACCTTTGATTCTCCTCCTGGCCAGTTTCCAACCTATCCACTCACCCTGGCTGGCCAGCGGCTTGCAGTGGGCTTGGGGACCCTGGCACTGGCATCTGGCCACACCCGCTGGCTCCAGCCTGTGCCATATTTCATTCTGATGGAAGAACTGGAACAGCTGAGGCTCAAAGCACTTCTCTGGGAACAAAGTGAGGCGATGGTCTCAGGAGAGGCTGGGACCAAGCCAGGTCTCTGGGGGCCTGGGACCTCCTCAGTAGGTGGGGGCTACCTCCCCCCACTCCCCAGACCCCCCCCCACACACACACACACCCACTGCAGCACCTCCTTACCTCTTTGGCAGTGCTTCCCAGTGAAGCGTTGGGGACAGAGGCAGTGCGGGCCCCCCGGACTGTTCACACAGGTCCCTCCCCTCTGGCAGGGGTTGTGCTTGCTGCAGGCGTCTGAGAAAGGGACACAGTGCAGGGAAGGGGGGGGCCTGAGTCAGGCATTTGGGAACCACATCCACACCCGAACCTCCTTGTCTTATCTTTTTACCTTGTTCCCAGACCTTAGTTTATCCATATGCAAAATGGGGCTCCTCCCTCCCCAAACTTCTCCCTCCGGAGGGAGGAAGGGGCTAGGTGGGCCCAGAACCCCAGGTGAGTAGGGTCTGATGAGGCTCAGGAGAATAACCAAGGGGGAAGAGAGGACATTGGGCCCCCCCAGAGACTGCGTGTGGCACCTTGCACTTTCTTGGGCTCCAGGCAGTATGCCCATCGTTGGTCCTGCTCGAAGTTGGGGGTAGTGGCACACCTGGAGAAAGAGAGGGGGCTCCCTGCTTGCCCAGGCAGCTGGCCCACCCTCCCCTATCACAGCCTCCTGTCTGCAAGCAGCGTTCCTTAGGTAGAAGGGTAGGCAGAGTCCATCTCCCCAAGCCCCTGCTCCAGCCCCTTTGGGGTTGTCTTACCAAGGCCGCAGGCCAGGTCGGCCCCTGCGGGTACACCTGTGGTACAGCTGCCGGTGGTACCAGAAAGGGAAGTGGCAGGGCTCCCCAGTGTCAGTGAGAACTGCAGGGACAACACACCCTCTGAAGGCATTCCCTGTGCCCAGTCTCCCAGGCACCACCCTCCGGGTCTAGTTGAATAAGGGTAGACCCTTGAAAAGATCACTGTGCCTTCAAGCTTCCCACTTAAGGAATTAGGCCCTGGAGTCGGCCAGCTGGAGTGGACTCGGACTCCAGCGCTTCTGAGCTGTGTAACTTTGGGCAAGTTGGCAGCCTGCCACCCCCTACCCCCATATTTGAAAGAGTGGTTGCCACAAAGTAGGTGCTTCATAAATACTTGTCGAATGTTCAAGTCACTTGGTCACTCTGAGCCTTAGTTTCCTCGCCTGGAAACTGGCAATAATAGTGGAGTCACAGAGTTTCAGTTTTGCAAGATGAAGAATTCTGGGAATGGCTGGGGGGGACAGTCGCACAATATGAAGGTTCTTGATGCCACCGAATTGTTCACTTAAAAGTGGTTAAGATGATAAATTTTATGTGTTGTGTATTTTATCGCATAAAAATTTTACATGATTATATATGCATATACATATATATAAATATATATAAATACAGAAAGGTGTTCATGATTTTAAACAAAGAACAGCAGGTTACAAATGGCACATCAGTATGAGTATGGTCTTTTCTTTGTCCAAAGACCTGCAAGTACACCTCAAAAAGAAATCTAGAAGGACATGCTCAAAGTTTTCAAGAATGGTTTTTGGAAGATTGTGGATTATGGATGACTTTTTTGTTGTTTTGAATTTTTTGTCATTTCTGAAGTTTTGCCAATAAAAATATATATATTGCTATTACAATTTAAAAAATGGTACCGTCCAGCCTCCTCATTTGCAGAGTCAGCATTTGCAAAACTGCCTTCAGGGTAAAATTTGTCTGTAAAACCCCAATCAGTTCTCCAGAGGCTTTCTCCGTCATTCGTGGACACGCAGAGTCTGAGTCACCAGAGAAGCCCATGTTCCCAGCAGAGGTCAAACCAGGTGGCACTGCTTCTTGTCCCAGCTCTCCTGCTGTGAACAAGTGTCCTTTTGACGGTCTATTTAGTGCCACGTTGTTCACAGTTTGTGCTTTTGCTGTTGAAAATGGCCCCTGCTGTGCCAAAGTGCTGTGTCCAGTGCATGAGGGGGCCACAACATGCCTTCTGGAGCAGACGAGCATCCTGGGTGAGTTTTGTCCAGGCAGGAGCGCGATGCCGTTGGCTGGGAATTCAGTATTAACGAATCGACCGTGCATATTAAGCAAGGTGTCTTTAAGCAGAATCACACATGCAACAAGGTTTTATGTTGACAGTTGATGAAAACTGTGTGGCCAGTGACTCACAGGAACCCAAGTCTCTACCTCCTCTAGGAGCAATTGTTCAGGGTTTGCTAATGCAGTGTTCACAGTGACTAACGCAAATAACAAGAAATGTCTGTATCTATTTCAGAGGAGCATTGTGAAGGGGAAGTGAGAGAGCATGTAAAACCCTTAACACCGAGCCTGGCACATAGTACTTGCTCAATAAGCACTAGCTGCTATTTTTGCCATTAAAGGCACAGAGGCACTTGCAGAAGGCCACACCAGGGATAGGACAGTAAGGGAAGAGAGAGGGGTCTGAGATGGACTTTAACATTTTTTTTAATTTACTGATTTTAGAGAGAAAAACATCAATTCATCATTCCACTTATTAATGCATTCATTGGTTGATTCTTGTATGTGCCATGACTGAGGATTGAACCTACAACCTTGGTGTATCAGAACGATGCTCTAACCAACTGAGCTACCTGGCCAGGGCCCAAAATGGATTTTTAAGAGGCAAATGGGATGGACAGAGAGGAGGATCGTCCTAAGTAGGTGATGAGGCAAGGGCAGGGCACCTAGGCTGGACCAGGCAAGAGGGCAGAGAGCAGTTCAGCTGGGTATGGAGCGATGAGGAAAGGAGGCTGAGGCAGTCAGGGCCGGACGTGCTGGGCCTCAGCGCCATGCTAAGGGGTCAGGCCCACCAGGGCAGGGCCCATCAGTTCACAACTTTAGGTGAATATTTCGTGCCTGGAAGAAGTAAGGCAATGGGGAGCTACGGTAGGGTTTGGGGACAGGGGAGATGGCAGACATCCTCACCTACAAGGGAGCTGAATTAGAAAAACGAACATAGTTTAAGCACTGACCATGCACCTGACAATGAGCTGAGTGCTTTAACAGGGGTTTAGGAGTCATTTCTCCTTCTCTACACCCTGAGGTGTTTCCTCTAACCAGCCTGCTCTTACAGTTGGACAAACAAGTTTGGAGAGGCATTTGGACTCCAGCACCCTGCTTTTGATCTCTCCTTGTCTATCAAGGACTCTGGCCTCCGTGTGGCATGACCGATGCCTGTGAGACATATTGAGGATGGGAAAAGCATGGGGAGGCTGGGGAAACCGAGGAAAACTGGCAGGTGCTGGAGTGGGCCCTTGGGAACAGCCCAAGCCCTGCCTTCAAGGAGCACACAGCTCACTAGCCCTCTGGGTCCCAGTGCCCATCAGCGTAGGCCTGGCACACAGCAGGTGCTCAAGTCTGAACGCCAGCCAGGTGACTCTGGGGACAAGGGTGACAGCTGTGTCCAGGTTCCTGCCCCTGGCTCCAAGAGCCTGAGACTGACCACTGGCACCCCGCCCCTACTTATTCCCACCCAAGGGCATCTTAGGGGGCAGGGCCGGGATACTTACCCACTGCGTGTTCATCTGCTGTGCGCTCACGCACCTTGGGGGCCTTCCAAGGTGGAGGCTACAGGAGGAGGGAAGAGGGCAGGGAGTTTGCCCAGAAAGTCGTAGCCCGCCCCTGGGCCCATGCAGGTCCCCAGCTTCTTCTCACAGCCCAGAAGGCAGAGATTTCCTCAAAAGACCCAGACCCCTTCTTCCTCCTCCCTCCTCAAGGACCCTCTCCTCCAGCAACGCAGGCTGGGCCCTCGGATCCACAGGCTCTGGCGTTTCTCTCCCTGCCTGGGCCTCCTGGGCTGCCCTCACCCTTCCACACAGGTCACCTGGACCAACAGGACATGGGCCGCTGCCCAGGCTGTGATAGGGACCCCTGGGGCCACCCCAGTACAGTGCCCCCAGTGCCCACAGCCCTCACCGAAAGCACCGACTCCAGGCTCAGCAGCAGGCACCCCAGGAGCAGCAGAGCCCTCATGGCGTCGGTCCGTCTGTGGGTTCAGCTGCCTGCCCAGGAGTCCCGGTCGATGGAGCTGACCAAAGGTCCCTGAGGCCTGGGAAGCTGACATTGGTCGAGCCGCCCTCCTGGGCCTGCTGGGGCACAGGCTGTTTGTGGGAAGCCAGTCAGAGCAACTTCCTCAGCAGACCCCCAAGAGCAGGGAGCTGGCAGTTGGGGGGTCGGGGTAGGATGATGAGGAGCTGGGGTCCCCCCTCTTTCCCAGATAGTGGGACTGGACTCAGGAAGAGGGACTTCTTTTGTTCTGAGTCCTATTGGGGATGGAGAGGTTAAGGAGACCCAAGAGAAGCTCCCTGTGATAGTGATCTTAGGATCCATTGGGAAGTGTATTAATTTTCTACTGTGCCGAAAGTGAACCGAAAACTTCACAACTTAAAACAATATCCATTTATTAGCTCGCAAACACGCAGGTTGAAAGTCTGGCACTATGTGACTGGTTTTTCTGCTCAGGATCTCACAAAAGGGAGACCAAGGCTGAGTTATCTGGAGGCTCTGGGAGAAAATCCACTTCCAGGCTGTTCAGGGGGTTGGCAGGACTCAGGTCTTGCATTTGTAGGGCCAACACCACCATTCCCTTGCAGGCTGTCATCCGGGGCCTGCCTGAGCTCCTAGAAGCTGCCTGCATTTCTGGCCATAGGGTCCCGGGCATCTTCCAAGGAGCGGCAGAGGCTCCCCCATGTTGACTCTCTCTCGGGCGTTGAATCTCCTTCACGAGGAAGAACACTGTTCCTTTTAAGATCTCACCTGACTAGGCCAGGCCCACCAAGGAGAACCTCCCGATCTTAAAGTCAGTTGATTTGGGACCTTAATTACATTTGCAGCATCCTTCCACAGAAGCATCTAGATTAGTGTTTGATTGAATTACTGGGGGAAGATAAGCATACACCAAAAGTGGGCATCTTGGGGGCCCATCTTAGAATTCTACCAACCACAGAAAGTGAGCAGAGAAAGTGAATGATGCCCCTGGAAAACGCTGAAACACGGGTGGCTAACATGTGCTGCTGGAGCACAAGGGAGGGAGATGGGGTGAACACGTGTTGTTTTTCCTGCCCAGTGTCCACTAACCTTGGTTCAGTAAGAGCACCCTGATTCTTCCTTTGAGAACCACTCCTTCTTTATTCCCTCTGTGAGTCTCTAGTGCTGCCCACTCTGCCCTCCATCCTAGGGCTGGGGGTGTGGCCTCAGGCCGGCCAATGAGCCTGGCACCTGTGGACTGCAGCGACTGGTTGAAAGAGAAGTGTACATACATACAGAAGTCTGTCCTGTCAGAGGCAGCTTTGGGACTTCCTCGCCAGAGCTTTTGGGAAAAGGGGACTTTCTTCTCCCTGGAGGCGCTAAGAACGGGAGCCTGGAGATGGTGATGGCCATCTTTGTCTCCGCTTGGAGCAGGCCTGCCTGAGAATGAAGCCTACACACAGTGGACACGCAGAGCGAACCAGGAAGGAATGATGAGGGACAACATGGGGGGCACTCTCCAAGATGGTCCTCTGTGATCACAGCTCCTGCGATGAGTGCGCACCCTTGTGAATAGTCTGTGCCTGCACAGAGTCGAGCTGTTCTGTGTGTTCAAGGGAAAAGGGCAGGGGTGATGGTGTTCGACTTGCAAGCCCAGGTCATAAAGGCACTGCGGTTTCTGCTGTGGTGTTTTGGATCATTCCCTCGGGGGGGAAGCCAGCAGCTACGTGGTGAGGACACACCCTTGGCCCTGCAGAGAGGCCTGTGTGGGGAGGAAGTGCAGTTCGACAGCAGTGTGAAGGGGCTGCAGTAGGAGTAGATACTGCAGCCCCCGCCAACATCGGGCCTGCAGCCCCATGAGCCACTGCAAGCCTGGGCCTTCCAGCCACCCTGTTCCTGAATTTTTGTTTTTACTAAGGCATAATTAATATAGTATTTTTGCTCCTGAATTCCTGAACCTCAGAAACTGTAAGGAATGGTCACTGATTGTTGATTGAAGCCCTAAGTTTTAGAGCGATTCGTTACCCAGCATTTGACAACTAGTAGGGATGGATGGATCCCCAATGACTTTGTTGGAAGGCCTGGGTGCTAAAACCAGAACCCTCAAGAATTCTCAGTTACCTGAATAAATAAAACCAATGGAATGCATTTCTGTTAGTTTTCAAAGGAGTCCTGACTGATACAAAATAGTCTGGGAAATGAAGTGGAGACCGAATGTAGCAATTTCTTCGTTCTACTGGAAGAGAGGTCAGGGAAGACTTCCCCGGGACACAAACCCAGCCAGTGGAGCACAGGAGAAGTGGGGACACCTTTTCAACAATTGTTTTCAAAGGTAACAGAAAGTGAAACTAGCTTTAGCCAAGCTCATTACAGTGAAAGCGTCTCAAGTCAGTTCTTGATTGCACCTGGGCACAGACGGGCGACCCAGACCGAGGCCCATATTGACTCCTCCTAGGAATGGGAGGGCCTTGGAAATGAACTAGCCTTCATGATGAGCAAGGGTTTGGGGGCTGGGTGGAGGCTTCCAGGCACACTGAGTAATACAACTTCACAGAAGCCTGGATGCAGCATGTCAGATGGGGAATGTGCTGAGCACAGGGAGCTTTGCAGGAAATGTGAGATGGGCTGTAAAATCCTTTGGGGCCGAAGGTGGACATTCATGGGGATTTGGATGCTCAACATCTGTTCCCTTTTCCTTTCCCTCTTGTCTCTAGTTTCTTTTATTGGGTGGGTTACTCCTCCCCCACTGTGTGATGAAAAGGTAATTTTTAGCAACCCTCTCCCACTGTGGAAGCCTCATGGACCAGGTCGTCCTTTCCCCACCACAGCAAAGCCAGAGGGACCTGTTTAGAAAAAAAACAAAAAGAAAGCCATAGGGCCACAATGGTGTCACTTGTGCTAAAAGCCCATGATACCAAACGTAGATTTAATGCCTGATCTAATTTCAGCCTCATCTTCTCCCAGAAACATAATCTTAATCAACCAGTCTGGACTTTTCTGGTCAAGCACCTGCCACATAGGCCTTCACCATCTCCTATAGAAAGAAGAGGAAATCATCACAAAAACCCTTTCTCTTCTCTTCCCCCGAAGAAAAGACATCAGGCCCCAAACTATTTTTTTATTTTCTTTCACTGAGAGCGCCCCTGCCCCACCCCCTTCCTCCAGTCCTTCTGGTTCATACAGCTCCTTGGAGCACCCTTCTAGTTGCTAGATGGGATGCTGCCCAACTCATGAATTGCTTAATAAAGCCAGTTAGATCTTCAAATGAATTCAGTTGAACTTTTTTATTAGAAAAAAAATAGGGCTAAATTTGGCTAACAAGGGCTCTCTCCCAGGACTGTGAATCCTGAACGGACTGCCTGGGGTGGTGAGAGGTCTGGCAGTGTCAATGTGCCTTTGAAAACCAAGCTTAAGTAAGCAGTAAGGACGTTCAGATTCACCTTTTCACATCGCCAGAGATCTGGTCAGAGGGGCTCCAGGGGCAATGCTTTCTGTGATTTCACCATGTCATCAAGAGCCTAAGATATTCCTTCTTTTTCCTTTTCTATGGTCCTCCGTGTGCAGACCTTCAGGCTGACTCCCTCATAGTCACATAATGGCTGCCACGGCTCCAGAAGTCACACAAACTTCAGTAAGAAGACTTCCCCTTCCAGTAAAGCCTTAGAAATGAAGAAACCTGCCACACAAAAACTCCAAGCAGCCCTCCACTCATGGCTCGTTGGGAGGAACTGGGTCACCTGACACCCCTAAACCAATCTCTAGTCAGGGGAAGAGATCGGCAGCTCACGGGCCCCTTTTTTAGGAGAGCTGCCCTTCTGTGGAAGGAAACACTTCCACACACCATGGCCACAGCCCCATGCTCTGCAAGGACAGAAGCTCCTTTGTTCAGGACTTTGCTCTCTGTATCTCTTCACCCGGCTGTTGGCTTGTAACCTTTAACATCCTCTGTAATGGACTGGTAATCGAGTGAGTGAGTGAATGAGTGAGTGAGTTTCCTGAGTTCTGGGAGCCACCCAGCAAAGCAGTCACACCTAAGGAGTGGAGCCCTTCACAGGCAGGCAGGCACAGGCAGAGGCAGTAACTTGGACTGCGGTTGGCCTGTGAAGGGTAGGGCAGCCCTGCCCTGTGGGACTGAGCCCTTTACTTGTAGGACCCCGTGTCTGAGGATTGCTCTTTGGTGTGAGGGAGTCTCTACACACTCGTCGGAATTGAGCCCAAGAACCCTTTTAGCCCCTCAATATTCCTTTGAGGAAGACCCCTCGCCTTCCCCTCCTCATCAACGTGGACAAAATAAAGATTACCCCAGCCCTGACTGATGCAGCTCAGTCAGTGGGCATTGTCCCGCAAAGTGAAAAGTCACCGGCTCTATTCCTGGTCAGGGTTCATGCCTGGGTTGTGGGTTCGCTCACTGGTTGATGTTTATCTTGCACAATGATATTTCTCTCCCTCTCTTTCACCCCACCTTCCCCTCTCTTTAATACATACATACATACATAAAATATTTAAAGAAAAAATAAAGATTACCCCACCCCTCAGTTGGGAGTGGAGAGGGCATGTGATCCAGACCTAACAAATGGGAACACGCTACCTCTCTCTGCCTTCAGCAATTGGTTCAAGATGAACACCCAACTCAGATCAAGCCATTGAGGGGCAGCCCCTGGATTTTTGCTGTAATCATCAAGATAGAGACTTTCTCTTGTCCTGGCTGGTGTGGTTCAGTGGATTGAACATCGGTTTGCAAACCAAAGGGTCTGCAGGTTCAATTCCCAGTCAGGGCACATGCCTGGGCTGTAGGCTTAGGTCCCCAGTAGAGCACGCACAAGAGGCAACTACACATTGATGTCTCTCTCCCTCTCTTTCTTCTTCCCTTCCCCTTGCTCTAAAAATAAATTAAAACAATGTATTTTTTATAAATTTGGAGAAATATTCAGGAATGAGAACATACCAAACTTTTATTCTTTTTTAAAAGATTTTATTATTTTTTATTTTAATTTTAGAGAGGGAAGGGAGGGAGAAAGGGAGAGAGAGAGAGAGAAACATCAATATGCAGTTGCTGGGGGCTGTGGCCTGCAACCCAGGTACATGGCCTGACTGGGAATCGAACCTGCAACACTTTGGTTCGAAGCCCATGCTCAATCCACTGAGCTACGCCAGCCAGGGCAAAACAATATTTTTAAAAGATACAAGCTTTCTCTCTTTTTTTTCTTTTTTTTTAAAGATTTATTTATTTATTTTTAGAGAGGGAAGGGAGGGAGAAAGAGAGAGAGAGAAAAACAGGAATGTGCGGTTGCTGGGGGCCGTGGCCTGCAACCCTGGCATGTGCTCTGGCTGGGAACTTTCTCTCTTTATATAAGTTGCCACATTGGTAAGAAGTAAGCTTGGTACTGCTGGCAGTGATCTTTAACATCTCAGAGGGAAAACCTGCCTGGCAATGCAAGCAACACAGGTTGAAAGCAGGTTGAATACGGGAAAGACAAATACCTAGTGATGCCATTTGAGCCCTGGGATCCCAAGGCTCCTGAGGTCAGAACTACCACCTCTGCATACTTTTCAGTTCTTGTGGTGATGGAAATGCTCTCTCTCTGTGTCGTCCCGTACAGTGGCCACTTGTCGCACATGGCTCCTGGGCACTCGAAAGGTGACTAAGGAACTGATTTTTTTTTATTTCATTTGAGTTCCTTTTCATTTAAATAGCTACACGTGGCTAGTGGCTTCTGCGTTTGGACAGGTGGATGCAGAGCAAAGGTCAGCACGCAGCTGACCTTACAGTGCAGCAGGGGGGTGGGCAGGAGAGTGTGGGAGAGAGCTACACCGGCCCACATCAGGTTGGGCCTTGGTAGGCCATGGGAGGGGCTTGGTTTTTTTTTTTTTAATTTATTTATTTTTAGAGGGGAAGGGAAGGAGAAAAAGAAGGAGAGAAACATCAGTGTGTGCTTGCCTCTTGCACACCCCCCACCGGCAACCCGGCCTGCAATCCAGGTACATGCCCTCACTGGGCATCAAAGCAGCGACCCTGTGCTTCTCAGGCCGGGGCTCAGTCCACTGAGCCACACCCACCAGGGCTTATTTTAAAGTGTAATGGGAAGTAAATTAGTCATCTATTGTTGCTAATGAAAGATAACAAACTGTCCCCAAATTCAACAGCCTAAAAAACAAACATTTATTTGTGCCACAATTTTTGTGAGTCGAGAACCTGAGCACTGTTTAACTGGGTGCCTCAGGATCAGCCTCTCACCAGGCTGCAGGCCTCTTGGCTGGGGTAGGACCCACTTCCAATTTCATTCAAAAGGCTTAGTTGTTGTCTGGAGACCTTACTTAGTTCCCTGCAGTGCAGGCCTCTCTATAGGGCAGCTCACAACAGGACAGCTGGCTTCTGTCAGGGTGAGCCAGCGAGGAGGTGAGAGGGGCGCCTGAAACGGAAGCCGCAGCCTTTTAGTGACTTAATCTGGGAAGTGACCCTCCAACACTGTTGCTATGTTCTTTTCCTTAGAAGTGAGTCACTGGACAACAAACTCACAGTTTAACAACCGAACCTAAAAACAAGCTAAGCAAACAACTAGAACAGGAACAGAATCACAGAAATGGAGATCACATGGAGGGTTATCAGTGGGGAGGGGGAGGGGGAAAGGGGGGGAAGGTACAGAGAATAAGAAGCATAGATGGTAGGTAAAAAATAGATGGGGGGGCGCTGGGGAAGGGTAAGAATAGTATAGGAAATCTAGAAGCCAAAGAACTTGTGTGTATGACCCATGGACATGAACTAAAGCGGGGGATGCGGGCAGGAGGGGGTGTACAGGGTGGAGGGGAATAAAGTGGGTGGATGGGACAACTGTAACAGCATAATCTATAAAATATATTTTAAAAAGAGAAGTGAGTCATCAGGTCCAGCCCAGGGTCAAAGGAAGGGCACCCCGTGAAGGGGGGAGGAATACTAAGAAGGGGGACCACTGGGCCTGTCTTGGAGGCTGCCCATCCCAGAAGGCCGCTGGAGGGTTCCGTACAGGAGAGCGATAAGATCAGGTTGATTGTCTTTAAAATAAGCAATGCAGCCTTGTGACCCGAGACACAAAGCCCAGCCCCGGCCAGGTAGGTCAGGCGTTTAGAATGCTGTCCCGCTGTGCCCAGGTCTCGGGTTTGATCTCCAGTCGGAGCACATGCACGAAGTAACCAATGAATGAGTAACTAAGTGGAACAACAGAGCAACGTTTCTCTTTCTGTCTCCCTTCCTCTCCCTCTCTAAAAATCAATACAAAAAAAGAGAGATTAAAAGTCCAAAACGCTGATGAGGGAAAGCCTCCCTCCCACGCCTGTCCCTGACCACTAAATCCCCTTCCTAGAAGCAACCAGTGTTCCCCAGCCTCACGTGTCTGTGCCTGTGGGGGCAAATCTGTCTGTGGTCGTTGATGAGTGTTGCTCACAACTATAACCAATAACATTATTACCAATAATAGTTATTCCAGGTAACTATTTCTTTTTTTATGCTATATGGTTTTTTTACACATTTTATTTATTTATTTTTAGAGAGGGGAAGGGAGGGAGAAAGAGAAAGAGAAACATCAGTGTGTGGTTGCCTCTCACACACTCCCTACCAGGGACCTGGCCTGCAACCCAGGCATGTGCCCTGACTGGGAATCGAACCGGCGACCATTTGGTTCACAGGCTGGCACTCAATCATTGAGCCACATCAGCCAGGGTCCAGGTAACCATTTCTGTGTTAAAAAATAAAACACTCCCAACTCAGTGGCATAAAATTACAACTGTTTTTATCATGCTCATGGATTTGGTGGGTCCAGGCTTAGAGAGGACACAGGGCGATAACTCGTCTCTCTGCCACAAACGGCAAGGCCTTCAGCTGGGGACATGTCCAGGGCTGGGCTGATTCCAACCTCCAGGAGCTGGAATCATTATGCAGAGGCTTCCTCGCTCGTACACACTGTGCACCTCCATGTGGCCTTTCCATCCGGTTTGGACTGGTCATGTAATAGCTGCTGATTCCGAGGGAACATTTCAAGAGAGGCTTCCAGAGAGTGACCACTGCCGGGGAACCAGGCTACGGAGCCCCTTCGGACCTAGCTTCAGACTGCGTATGCATTGCTTCCCTCAGATTCCACCGATGACAGGGGTTGCTAAGGACAGGGAATCAGATCCCACCTCTCAACGTGGAGATGGCAAGGTCACACTGCAAAAGTGTCCGTGGGATGGGAGTTTAGTGCCACCCTCATCTTTGGAAAATATCTTCCCCGTGGTGTTGTGCCCCCACACTCTTTTCAAGTCAGTTGTGGCTACGTGGTTTGCCTTGACCAATGAAATGCGCCACAGGAGGGACTTGCCTCACTTCCGCCTGCAAGCCTTCAAGGCCACAGGGGATTCACATTTCCTTTCACAGCTGTGGTGGAAGCACAAATTGAGATGGAGCCCTTATCACCACAGGTCCCTGATGGACGACTCTGAGTGGAGGTCTCTCTCTGCCTCCCAGCAACCTCCACTGGACATGTGTGAACCTGAGAAGTAAACTTGGTTTAAGTCACTGAAAGTTCGAGATTATTCGTTATTGGAGCTTAGGCTAGCATATCCTGCTCCTTTCCACAGAAATGGTAGCAAACCTTACACACTGCTCTGCCCTTTGCTATTTCATTTAATGGTGTATTTTGGAGATGGTCTATATCGGGGCAGGAAGAGCAGCTGCACACTTTTTTATTTTTAAGGTACATAGTATTCCTGTACCTTAAAGTCACTATTAAGAAGGAGTGGATTGCGGCTCAGTGGATTGAGCACCTGACTGCAAACCAAACGGTCGTGGTTCGATTCCTGGTCAGGGCATATGCCTGGGTTGTGAACCGGGTCCCCAGTAGGGGGCACGAGAGATGCAACCACAGACATTGCATGTTTCCCTCCATCTCTTTCTCCCTCCCTTCCCCTTCTCTAAAAATAAATAAATAAAATAAAAAGAAGAAGAAGAAGAAGAAGAAGAAGAAGAAGAAGAAGAAGAAGAAGAAGGGGAAGGATCAGGTCAAGGAACGTGTACAAAGGACCCATGGTCAAGGACAATGGGGTGGGGATTGTCTTGGGAGCGGGGGTTGGATGGGGCAGGAGAGAACAACGGGGTGGGGGGAATGGGGACAACTGTAACTGAACAACAATGGAAAAAAATATTTTTATTTTATTCATTTTTGTTCCCTCTTCGATGAGTCTTACTATTGGGTTGTCCATTTCATTTATTTTTCAATGAATCAGGTTTTTCTTTATTAGACATTATCTTATTTTTTGTTTTACTTATTTGTACTCAGATCTTTGTTATAAATTTTCTTCTACTTAAAAAAAAAGATCAATTAATGCAGAGCAGTCTTGGCAGAGAGTAGCCACAAGTTTCCTGCTTCAATGGTGCTTAGACCCAGCACCATCTCCCATCCCCTCGGGCCGCTGAGGGCCAGCCCTCCTCCTCCACTCCATGAGGCGCCCTCAGATGCCCCGAGGCCCCTGCCACCCACCCAGATGGTACCACCAGGACATGGAGGAAACCATCGACTGTCAGGGCTCTACGCCTTCCATGTCTACCTGTCCCTGTCTTATTCTGTGAACGTGACGATGTGGCTTTGAAGAACTTTGCCCCATCTAATGAGGAGAGGGAACATGCTGAGAGACTGATGAAGCTGCAGAACCAACGAGGTGACTGGCCAGTCTCCCTTCAGGATACCGAGAAACCAGACTGTGACGACTGGGAGAATGAGCTGAACGCAGTGAAGTGTGTGTTACACTCAGAAAAATGTGTGAGTCACACTACAGGAACCGCACGAACTGGCCGCTGACAAAAAAGACCCCCATTTGTGTGACTTCCTGGAGACTCATTACCTGAATGAGCAGGCAAAATCCATCAAAGAATTGGGTGATCTTGTGACCAGCTTGCACAGCAGAGGCGCTCCCCAGGCTGCATGGTAGAGCATCTATCTCTTTGAGGAGAGCTAAGCCCCAGGCCAGCTTCCACAGCCACAGGTCAGGTTGGGGGTTGTGGCTTCCCTGGTCCCCAAAGCAGCGCATCCACACTAGGGCTGCCTTCCGTCTTTGTAGGTTGTATCAAATCACCTACTTACTTACGCTCTTCCATGCGTACCATTCCTTCAAAAAGTAACTTGGTAACCCCCACAAAAAGGATAATTAATGCACTTCATCTTTTTGGACAGTGTTGCAAAAAATAATCCTGAACGTTCATTTCTTATTTTGCTCGTGTGCAATTATATTTGTAGGATAAATTCCTAGAAACGTGAATCTCAGATGGTGAGTGGCAACTTCCCCTTTTAAAAAGACCGCTTTGGCTGTGGATGGAGAATGGGTTGAAGAGCCAAAACCTGAGACTTAGGTGTGACCCCTCCCCCTCTTCACCCCTTGTCAATCTATCTCCAAGACCTGTTTATCCCAGCTCCAAGGTTACTCTCAACCTGGTCGCTTGTTTGTAGCTCCCGGCCACTGACCCACACGGGGCGCTGTCATTCCTCTTTCTAACACTTCCTCCTCAAAGGCCTCTCGCCTGTGTTACTCAAGGCTGCAAACAACAGAAGGCAATTCTGGGCAACAGGCAGACAAAAAATTGATTGTTCCTGGGGGCTTACCGAATCCTCATGCTCCAGAAGAAGCTTGGCTTGCCCACCTCCCCCTCCGTTTCCACTGCCTTCATAGTGAATCCTAACCCATCCCACTGATGACTTAATGTTCATTGCTTGCTTTGGATACAAATACCTATCTGGAAGACTTGAAAACATGCATCAGTGACAAGGGAGCTTAGAGAGGAAATTCTGCCTTCCCTTTGGTTTCCATAGTGGAAAGCATGGCATTTCATGGGTCTCCTCCTAAAGAGGAGGAGTGTTTGGATGCTGGGCACCAAAAGAACAGGAGATTTGCAAGGCAGCCTCAGCCCCTCTCTCCCAGCCCTTGATCCCCACTCCTAGTAGGTCCTCCAGAGTGACCTGAGCCAGCAAATCTGATCACACTGCTCCCCAGCTTAAAACACTCTCGACAGCTCCCCGCTACCCTAAAAATAAAGTTCAAACTCTTAGCTGGCTTCCAAAGACCTCCCTGATCCTGACCCCTCCACGGCCTGGCCTCATGTCTCGGGCCCCCGCGTACTCCAGTGTGCACCTGGAACTTGAGCCCAGTGCTCTGTGGTCAGGGGCCAAGTGCACAAGCCCTTGCTGCCTCCTTCTGCAGAGCTGTGCATATGTGCTGGCCCTTTGTCCAGAAGGCTCTTTCCCTCCCCACTCCAGTTACTGCTGAAACCTGTACATTCTTCTTTAACTCTCAGATCTCACTTGGACACAGTAGCCCTCACTGGGCGAGGCACCTGCCCTCTGTCCTCCTAAATAAAGGGGATTTCCCTCTTGCTAAAGGACTTACCTTTATTCCCAAATGTGTCTCAGATCTATGCACTTTCTTTCATATCAGCAGTTTTCAACCAGTGTGCTGCAAGAATTTTTAAAATATACAATACCTAACTATATAGTCAGGGGCACTGACCTCTTTTCCCTTAGACCAGGGGTCCCCAACCCCTGAGCGGCAGACCAGCGCTGGTCAGAGGCCTGTTAGGAACCGGGCCTCGCATCAGGAGTTAAGAAGGGGCAGGCACTGAGCTCTGCCTCCTGTTCCCCCACCCCTGCTCAAAGCCAGTCCTGAGTGCCAAAAAGGTTGGGGACTGCTGCCTTAGATTGTCAAATAAAAAAATGACAACAGGCAACACAATAGCCATCTGATGTTAATGAATCAAAATTATACCTATTTTTGTAAGATCAGAAAAAAATATAGTTTTTGGTGTGCTGCAGAATATATTTTTAGCTCATGTCCTGAGATGAAGAAAACATGAACATCACCACTCCACACCCACCGCCACCCACTTTCTCGGCCCAAGCCACCGTGACCTCTGCTGGGGTTCTGTAGTCTCCCGACCATACCTCTGGTTCCACTCCAGCTCCCTTACAGTCCACTAGCTGGAGTGATCTTTTTAAGTATTAATCGTCCTTTCAAAGGCTTCATGTTGCACTGAAGAAACACAGACGCCTTACCATGGCCTATCAAGCCTTCCACAATCTAGCCAATGTCCTCGTTCCTTCATCTCACTCTCAACCCCTGGGCCCTGAAGCTGTGCTCCTTGAACACACCAGACCAACTCTAGGCTCAGAGCCCTTGCACTTTTGGTTGCCTCTACTTGAACTCTTCCCCAGAACTTTGTCATACTCTAAGGCATTCCCCTTCACTCTTATTTTGCTTGCTGTCGTAAAAAAATAAAACAGCCAGCCATTTTACCAAAGAGGGGAGTTTATTCAGGAGTAGTAGAGAATTGCAGTTCAGGACGAGCATATCACATCAAAACCATGGGCAAATCCAAAAAAAACAAAGGACAGGAACGTTATTTTGTAGAGAAAAAGCCCAGTTGAATCTGGTTCTGCCTTATTCGCAAGCAGAACCGGGATTGGGCAAGCCTCCATTTCCTGGTGTGTGAAGTAGGGGTGGAGGGGGTAGGATGTTAAACTAGAAGGTGATCAGCTGTAAAACTTTGGCCTTGTTTTCTCACTAGCATCTGGGCCTCTGGCGCTTCAGCTCCCACCTGTGTAATGGGTGTGACCTCATCCCTATGTCTCGGGGTGGTAGCGCTGCCTTATAAGGCGGCAGATGCGGAGGGCTGGAGAGGCCGTGTGGGTGGAGAGAAATCACAACATCCGGATGCGGGGGTGGGGCGGGGGCATTCGCAGCGGCCGAGCCAGAGACCGGGAAACCGCTGGGGAGGCTTTCAGCCTCTTCTGGGCCTCTCTCCGCTTCCGCTGTGCGCCCTCCCAGGATGGGCTGACCCAAAGGAATGCAGCCCAAAGCAGCTGGCAGCTCGGCCGCAGAGGCCCAAGATTCTAAGTGTACCCCTCCCTACAAACCCTAGAAAAACCTAGGCGAGCCAAAGGGACCCGGGCCACACCCCTATCTGGTGGCCCAATCTGAGTGCACTGCTGAGCACGACTGAATATCCGGCCTCCCGGGCGAGACCCAGAGAACACACCTCCGTGTCCCAACTGAGGGCTCGGCCCTAATTGGCAGTCCGGTAACCTACTAAGGCCCAGAAATTCGAACCTAGGGGCCGAACTCCACCGCAAACCAACCGGGAAGAGGTAACGTACTAAATCCCACCTCTCTACTCTTTTGAGCGAATCCCTGGCTTCGGGGGCGGGGGAAGATGAAAAGGTTGTCTAATGGGAAGACGGCGCGGGGAGTGCCCGCCCGATTATTGGCCAAGTAAAGTAAACAGAGGGTGGGGTGGGGCGGGCCGGCAACAGGGTGGCCCCCGGGAGGGGGCAGAGAGTGCGCTGCGGGCGGCGGCGGCCCGGAGGCCCGGGAGGCCGCGGCGCGGTCACTGCGAGCCGAGCCGAGCCGCGCCGATCGCCATCCGGCCCCGGCTCCCGCGCGCGATCCCGGCCGGCGGCGCGGCCCTGAGGCGCCGCAGCCCATGGAGCTCGAAAACATCGTAGCGAACACGGTGCTTCTCAAGGCCCGGGAAGGTGAGACGTCCGGGAGGGCGGCCGGGTGCGAAGAGCGCGGACGCGCGGCCTCTGAGCTCCGCGGGGAGACTCCGCTACCCCATCCCCTAGGGCAGCGCGCCCAGCGCCCCGCACCCCTCGCAGACACTAGTCCTTCCGGCCCGGCGTCCTCCTCCGCACCTGCCCGCTGGAGCCCGGGCCCAGGAAGGGGCGGGGGTCAGGCCGCCGCCCTCGCGGCGGGCTAGAATGAAGGGGTGAATGAGCTGGTCTGGTGAACCGAGAGAACGGAAGAGGGAAGGGTGGGACCTGAGACCCGGGAGACCTGCTCTGAGGCCTCTCCCAGGAGAGAGGTGAGAAGATGCCTCTAGAAGGGGCAACTTACCCCCACGTGCCCCGGTCCCAGGCCCCGGCGCACAGCCTGGACCCGCACAAAGTGCGTACAGGGTAAAGGTTTGGAGAATGAATGAAGGAATATCCGACTTGGGGAAACTGCTGGTCACATATGGTACCAACGTGACTGCCACTTGCTCAGGGCTTCATGACACTGGGGACAGAGGTGAATGGGTCACGAATTTTGCCTTCAGGAAGCACACAGTCTAGTGGGGGAGACAGGCACAGAAATAAGCGAGGCAGCGTTGAGAGAAGAGAGCTTGCTGGGCTGGCCGGGCTGTACATGCAAGGCCTGGCGCAGGGAGCTCCTCACGGCTGCCACCCCAGATGTTAGTAGGCATCTGCTCTAGAGTGTCCTTGGGGACACAGAAGGGCCAGACCTGGTCCTCACTGTCTGGCCATCGGTCTGCCCCTCACCTGCTATTGTCCATCTTGGTAACTTAATCACCAGACACCCACTCTGTGCTGTGTCCTGTACAGGGTGCGGGTGGCCTGCGGTGAACAAGACCCTTCTTTCTGGAACTCTAAGACAGGGAGGTCATGACAGTTTTTCCCTTCTTTGCTGGGCTTCCAGGCTGAAAGAGTCTTCTGCTTCATCTTTTTGCATCACTTTGCAGGGACTGCCCCCCAGGTCACATAGGAAGTCTGTGGCTGACCCAGGTGTAGGACACAAGATGCTCCCTACACAGCCCGTAGGAAACCCAGAAGAGACCCCAGCTGGTCCAGCGTCTGGTATCTTCTGCCTGCCCATGGGGCATTGACCCCAGGAAGGTGCTGCCTGGCCATGGGCATGGCCAGCTGGGTCCTCAGTGCCCAGAGCCTTCCTTATCTCGTGTCCCCCTTATCGAGTCCGGGACCGGGCCTTCCTCCCAGCCTCTGGGGGCATCTGCCGATTCTGTTCTGCCTTGTCATCCAGCAAGCCAGGGAGGAGGGGTGAGGAGAGCCTGGCCAGGCCTTCCTCCCAGGGATGTGGCCAGTTCAGGCCTCAGTCTTGCTGAGAGCGCTGCCTTGCCTGGCCAGAGTGCGGGTGAGGCATAAGGGGTATGGCCAGTCTGGGGACCTGTACCTCCCCTGGGGAGCCTTCACCCCACCTGGCTCTGGCCTTCCCACCTGCCTGGCTCTACACACATCTCTTCTCTATGAACTTTAGTAACCTTTTTGTGCTGTGTTTGGGGACAGGACATGAAAACTAAAGGAAATCCTGATTGTCCCCAAGTCTAAACCCTGGTCCATGGACTGGCTGCATCAGAATCCCTTCATGAGCTGGCCAGCAGCTTGGGGCCAGGCCTTTGCCAGCTTGCCAAGTGATCTGAGGCCCTAAGTGGTTTGAGAACCCTTGGTGTATGTGTTCAGACCGGGGTTCAAATCCTTCCTTTGGTACTTCCAGGTTTGTGGTCTTAGACAACTTAGTTCACTTCAGGGTCTCTGTTTTCTCATGAAATTGGGCAAGTCAGGCAGAGCTGCTGTGGGGTGAAATGGGATGGCCCTGGGGGTGTGAGCCCTTGTATAGCCCTTCCTTTTTCAGGTGCCCAGAGGCACAGCAAGGGGACCATCTACGCTGGGGAGGAGCCCCACTGACTCTGGTGGCAGTTCCAGAACAGGATATTTGCATGTGACTCTGCTGCTGCCTTAATGTGGCTGGGAGGAGGGGGAGGAGGAAGTAACCGATGGGGGAGATGGGGGAGGTAGGCGGATGGAGGGTTGGGGGAGGGACCTGTGGGGGTGGGGGAGGAGTTCCCCTTCTGGGGAGGCCTTGCGGGGTTGGGGGTCTGTTGCTTACTCACAGTGGAGCAATGACTGTGGGATGTGCTGGGCGCAGGCTGCAGGAGGGCAGCTAGTGGGTTTCCCAATGGGTGCCCTGCAACGACACTTCCTCCTCTGGGCAGCTTGGGTCAAGAAGCACATCAAGGGACCCAGCCCTGCTCCCTCCCTAGAAGGCAGCCCCTTTCCCCTGCAGCACTTGCCTTCAGCAAGGCCAGATGGAAACAAGGCTGGGCAAACCAGAGGGGGAACTGAGACCAGGCAAGGGACAGTGGTAGCTTGAGATTGCCATTGAGCAGTTGGATTTGGGGGCCACCCGTTGTTGCCACAACCCTACTGGGTGCTGGACACAGGCTCTGCCAGTCACCCTCACAACACCCCTGGAGGTGGCTTTGGACCCGAAGTACACATGGAGAAGTTGAGGCTTACAGTGGGAAAGTGATGGGCCCAGAGTGTGAACTGGAGATTCCAGCCAAGGTCTGTGACTCCGAGGCTCAGGCCCCTTCCACCATTCTCAACCTCATGGCCCAGGGGTCACATCTGGCTAGCTCTCTGCACATGTTTTATTTGGCTGCAGTGGGAGTTTTTAAAAAATAGGAATCAGTATTTCACATAACAGTTTGGATTCCTAGCGGCTTTTAAGAAATCAGAAGAGCTGGCCACACTGAGCCAGCCTTCCTGCTTAGCAGCAACCCAGCCACAGCTGAAGTTGTGCTGCAGCTCCCCCTGTCAGAACGGGCAGGCCTGGTTCCATTCACCGCACTCCCCACCTGTCCCTGTTGTAGCCCATCTGGTCCACATTCACTGTACATGTCTGGCTTTGTAGTAGGCATTTGGGCTGCTACCTTGGTCTCAGCAGCCGCAGTTGAGGGGTCAACTGGGTAAAATGAGGCAGGTATCAGGGCCAGGGAAGCCCATGTGTTCAGGGGTGCACACCCTGAGTGCCACCCCTCACCGCCCCCCCCCCCCGCCCACTACCACCTTATTTGAGTGTCTGATAGCCCTGACGCAGGGCCCAGTGACTCAGGCTGTTCTCTGGCTCTGGCAGCTCTCAGGCATGTCCCATATGTCCTAGAATCTCTCCCTTCTAGGTGTTGACTTACACAGGTCCCTCCATTGTCATGTTTTTTTCTACCTTCTTTGCCTGGGAAACCCGACCTGCTAGGAACCAGCAGGCTGATCGAGGCTGCCTCAAAACCCCACCCTTCCCCCAGTGGCCTGTCCGTACTATCTTCTCGGTTCTTGCAGCCCAGGGACCCCTAGCAGGAGGGCATAGGGGAGCATGTGTGTCCTGTGTCCTGGAACCCAGGGAGGGTATGTTGGAGCCTGTGGAAGGAAGGCCCGGGTGCCGCCTGGAGGGAGGGAGTGAGCCGTGCCTGGGCTGGGTCCTGAGGCCTCTGGACCGTACTGAGGGTGGAGGGGAGGTGTGGTGGTGGCCAGACTCAGCACCTGCCTGCTTGCCTCCACAGGTGGCAGTGGGAATCGCAAAGGCAAAAGCAAGAAATGGCGACAGATGCTGCAGTTCCCCCACATCAGCCAGTGCGAGGAGCTAAGGCTCAGCCTCGGTGAGGCCTGGGTGGGGACCGGGTGCTGAGGCGAGGAGGACCTGCTGGTGCCAGGGAGCCTCCCCTGAGACCTCGCCCTGGGGCAGAGCGGCAAGGTTAGGGGTCCGGGGGCAGGCTGAGCCTGCGCCACCCAGTCCGGTTTCAGTTCCTGGGCTTGTGATGGGTGGAGGGCAGAATGCAAAAGGGACAGCAGGGGGCAGGTGGGTGACTGCAGGGAGCAGGACAGTGTCACATTTGGAGCAGTCTGAGAGGAGCAGAGCCTAGGGAACAGAGGGAGCAGTAGGGGCTGGAGCCAGCCCATGGATCCGAGGTGTTGGGAGCCCCAGGCCTGTGCTCAGCCCCACCCAGTTCAGCCCTGGGGGCGCATCAAAGCCTTGACCAGGACCCAGTTCCTGCTTATCCTGGCTGAGGCCCCAAGACTGAGCAGCATCGAGGTTGCCCAGGCTCCCTCGACAACCCGCACCTGGGCAAGTAGATCGTGGCTGCTTCCATCGCCTGGGAAGGAGGCCTAGCCTAGAGCTCGCCGGAAGCCACAGCTTCCTCCCATACTTTCGCCAGGCAGGCAGCAGGTGTGGGCCCAGCCCGGGCCTGGCCGGAACCTCAGACCACACCCAACCCCAGCACTGTGACAAATGCAAGTGGTGTGAACCGGGAGACTGTGGGGGAGGTGAGGGGCCTGGTTTTGGAGCTATGTTCCTGCCTGCAGTGAGCTTGGAGTAATCTCTGAGCCTTTCTGGGCTTCAGTCCCAAGCTACAATGTAGCAGGGTACCTGGCTCAGGGCTGTGGTGAGGGTTCTAAAGGAGATAAAGGGCACCGTGCTATAGCGCAGGGTGCTGTCTTGGGGGCCCAGGGCCTGGTGGTGTGGACCGGAGCGCCCCACCGGCAGGCTCCAGGTCCGGGAACCCAGCAGATCCCACCTCTGCCTGCAGAGCGTGACTACCACAGCCTGTGCGAGCGGCAGCCCATCGGGCGCCTGCTGTTCCGAGAGTTCTGTGCGACGAGGCCTGAGCTGACCCACTGCATTGCCTTCCTGGATGGGGTGGTGAGTGCAGCCCAGGGTGGACGGAGGTCCCAGGCCTGTGTGCCCTGGCTCCCCACACCTGGTACTTCCCCCAGACCTCAAGCCTCTCCGCCTCCCACCCTGCAGGCTGAGTATGAAGTGACCCCTGATGAGAAGAGGAAGGCATGTGGGCAGCAGCTAATGCAGAATTTTCTGAGCCACACGGTGAGTGAGTAGTGATGGAGGGGTGACGGCAGCGGGCAGAGCTCGGTGGCGGGGAGAGGAGTGACTGCCACCTGGATACAGATGCCCCAGGCCCACCAGGCAGCACTGCGGACACAGAGCCTGCGAGGCAGGCCGGGCAGCCTGACAGCAGCTCTGCTTCTCCCAGCTTCCAGGGGAGAGGCAACAACCAGACAGGCTGATACACCCCTGGCCTGCAGCCGCCCCCAGTACAGGCAGGCCTGAGATATCTGCCGTCTCTGCCCTAGGACTGGGCAGCTGGCCAAGGGGCCCCCCTTCACTGACCTGTCTGTGACCTGTCCCCAGGGTCCTGACCTCATCCCTGAGATCCCCCAGCAGATGGTGACCAACTGTGCACAGCGGCTAGAGCAGGGGCCCTGCAAAGACCTCTTCCAGGAGCTCACCCGGTAAGCCGCTCCCTCCCGCAGGCCTAAAACTGCACCTTGAGGAGGGCACTTCTATGGGCCCTGCAGACTGTGAACAGCTCAGCTGCTGGTGGAGGGGCTCAGCCTCTCATCCCAGCCTTGCCCCTGCTGTGTGACCTTGGGCAGATTGCCTCCCCTCTCTGTGGCATCCTCTGCTTCAACACAGGTGTCCTAGGTGGGTTAGCAGGAGGGTTGGCTGAGGATGCTGCCTTTTGGGCTGAGCATGCATGTAATGGGGGGCCTGGTTCATCAAGCTGACAACCTGGGGTGTCGGGCTGACCAGTGAGTGGGCTGGACCTTCTCTGCAGGCTGACCCACGAGTACCTGAGCGTCGCCCCTTTTGCCGACTACCTCGACAGCATCTACTTCAACCGTTTCCTGCAGTGGAAGTGGCTGGAAAGGTGAGCTCCTCGAAGGCTAGGCTGGGGCAGGCCAGGCAGTTGGGGCTGCCATGTGGACCCCTGCTCAGCCATTTGCTTCCTAAACCCATGCCCACAGGCAGCCAGTGACCAAAAACACCTTCAGGCAGTACCGAGTCCTGGGCAAAGGTGGCTTTGGGGAGGTGAGTGGCAGGTCAGACCCCTGCAAAGTGCGAGGGCTGGGTAGGATGGGTCCTGGAGAAGCCTCTCCCCGACCCTGAGCCCCCATACACCCAACAAGAGCACAGCTGGTTTCCATGGGCCCCATCTACCCTGGCTGCAGGTGTGTGCCTGCCAGGTGCGGGCAACAGGCAAGATGTACGCCTGCAAAAAACTGGAGAAGAAGCGGATCAAGAAGCGGAAGGGGGAGGCCATGGCTCTCAACGAGAAGCAGATCCTGGAGAAAGTGAACAGTAGGTTTGTAGTAAGTACAGACAGGAGACCCCACCCCACCCCTTGGCCATGCAGCGGCCCTCTCACACACTGGGCTGAGGTCTCTTCCCCCCACCCCACCCTTCATCCCCTCCGGGCACCACCTCTCACTCTTGGAGATGTCAGAGAAGGTCAGGCTTGGGGTGTTGACACCAGGCCCGGGAAGCAGGCTGGGCCCCCGCATAGTGGCACTAAACAGGATTTTGGGAGTAACTGGCACCAGCCCCACCACCAGGTGGCCTGTGGTCCTGCCTGAGGACTCGGGTCCCCTTGGCCACAGGTGAGCTTGGCCTACGCCTATGAGACCAAGGACGCACTGTGCCTGGTGCTGACGCTGATGAACGGAGGCGATCTTAAGTTCCACATCTACCACATGGGCCAGGCTGGCTTCTCAGAGGCGCGGGCCGTCTTCTACACTGCAGAGATCTGCTGTGGCCTGGAGGACCTGCATCGGGAGCGCATCGTGTACAGGTGTGCGGCTCTGCCGCCGCCGGGCGCTGCAGCTGGGCGCGAGGGGACGTGGTGGGAGAGCACAGGTGTGCTGGGGCAGCCACAAGCCCCTCTGAGCCCTGTGGCACGCTGGCTGGAGGCTCCGCACTTGCCCACTCCAGGCAGGCTCTGGGGTCTGGCTGACACAGGTGTGAGCCTGGGGTCACCCCCCACCTGTGACTTTGTGCCAGTTCGCTTCCTGCTCCCAGTACCGCTTCCTCTCCTGGAAAGCAGAGGCTGTAATTCCTACCTGGCAGATTGTCATAGGGACCAAATGAAATAATTTAATAAGAGACACTGGAGCCAGGAGCCGGGTGTGCAGGGCTCGGCAGTGAGGGCTCTGCCTGTTACTGTCATTGGTGGTGATTACCTTGGGGCCTCCCAGTAGCCCTGAAAGGGACAAGTGAGCAGCCCCATTTGACAGACAGGAAAGGTAGAGGCAGCCACCAAAGAGCTGTGGGGAGAACCAGGAGGAGGTCCTCGAAACTGGGGTGAGCAAGGGTACTAATGATATCTGGGGAGCTGCTGCGGGGGTTGGGTACAGATGCCTTCCACTTGCCTAGTGAGTCCCAGGGTCCCAGTTCCATTCTTCATCTGCCCCCTTGGGCCGGGGCTGATACAGGGGGAGGGTAGGGCGATCTGCCACCCTGGCAGCAAATGACTGCTGCACCTTATTGCACATCTCCGCCCAGGAGGCAACCAGGCTGAGAGGGGGTGGCCCTGCCTGGCTGCCTGGCAGCTGAGCAGCGTCTGACTCTGCCTTCTCTCCCCACAGGGACCTGAAGCCAGAGAACATTCTACTGGATGACCATGGTGGGTGGGGGGGGCCACAGAGGTAGGGTGGAGCGGGGTGGGGTCCTGCTCACCTGCTTACCAGGCTCCCCGCTCTCCCCCCACATTCAGGTCACATCCGAATCTCCGACCTGGGGCTGGCTGTGCACGTGCCTGAGGGCCAGACCATCAAAGGCCGTGTGGGCACCGTGGGCTACATGGGTGAGTCCCCCCACTTCTGTTTGGGAGTCTCCTGTGTCTCAGGGACTAGGAAGAGCTATTGTCCCTCTTTTGCCAGTCAGGAGGTCATGACTCAGGGCCCCACACAACGTGCCAAGCCACTTCACTTACTCACCGAATGCTCACTGAGCTCCTGTTAGCGGGGCTCTCGGGAGACACCAGTGAGGGGACTCAAACTGTGACTTTGGCCCCAGCTCTCCACTCCCCTGACCTGCCCACCCTCAGTGGGAGTGTCCCTATGGGGCGGGGCCAAGACGAGGCCCTAGGTTTCCCTCCAGGACCGTGACATGGATCCGAACACAGATCCCCGGCTGCGGGTGGTTTCTGTCCTGACCCTGCTGGTGGTGCGTGCTCGGGCCCGGCATTTCACTTCCCCACCTCACTGTCCCTGACTGTGACCATCACACCTGGTGCCAGGGTGGCCTCAAAGGTGGAGAGGCAGCAGGGGCAAGGTCCCCGCCCCGCAGGCAGTGTAGGCGCCTAGCAGGTGACTTTCTTCCTCCCTTCCGTGACAGTCCACAGGTTACAGCCTGGTGGCCGCACGGGCCTCATTTGTGTTTTGAGCAAAAAAAAGTTTTTTTAAAGACTTTAGATGGAGGGGAGGAGAGGGAGAAAGAAAGGGAAAGAAACATCAATGTGTGGCTGCCCGTCATGCATCCCCACTTGGGGGGACCTGGCCTGCAACCCAGGCATGTGCCCCGACTAGGAATCAAACTGGCAACCCCTTGGTTTGTAGGCTGGTACTCAATCCACCAAGCCGTATTAGCTGGGGCAAGATTATTTTTAACTTCTAAGTTTTTCAATCTTTATCCAAGGATATATTTATTGATTTAAGAGAGAGAGAGAGAAAAACATCTAATGGGAAACGTTGGGCGGTTGCCTCCCTGACGGGGGGTCGAACCCACCACTTTTTCCAACCCACTGAGCCACCCAGCCAATCAATTATTTAAAGACAAAATTATTATTTTTTTGTTTTTTAAAAAAATCTTGATTATGCTTCAAATGATTTTTTAAAACAATTAGAATTTGTTGCCAACAGTGAATAAGCCAGACAGCTTCACATTAAAATGGGGATTTCTGACTTTGAACAGTTAGAAGACCTGGCCCCCACCGGGTCACGTCAGCTCCGCTCGATGAGGTGTGTGCTCACCTCCACCACGGTCCCCACCAGGCCACTGCTGGTGCCGCCCTGGCTGGACGGTGTTTGAGCCTTGACATGTGCTGGGCACTCCTGGGGTGCCCCTGTCTCCCACTCACCCTGACTCCTGTGCCACCCACCCAGCTCCAGAGGTGGTGAAAAATGAGCGGTACACGTTCAGCCCAGACTGGTGGGCACTCGGCTGCCTCCTGTACGAGATGATCGCTGGTCAGTCGCCCTTCCAGCAGAGGAAAAAGAAGATTAAGCGGGAGGAGGTGGAGCGGCTGGTGAAGGAGGTGCCTGAGGAGTACTCCGATCGCTTTTCCCCGCAGGCCCGCTCTCTCTGCTCCCAGGTACGGCGGCCGGCGGGACTCCTGGGCCGGGCCGGGGGCACTTCTGCCGAGGCCACCCTGACCCCCCTCCCCTGCTACAGCTCCTCTGCAAGGACCCTGCCGAGCGGTTGGGATGTCGTGGAGGCAGTGCCCGTGAGGTGAAGGAGCACCCCCTCTTTAAGAAACTGAACTTCAAGCGTCTGGGAGCTGGCATGCTGGAGCCACCCTTCAAGCCTGACGTGAGTGGGGTGCATTTGAAAGCAGGACCAAGCCAGGGTGGAGGCTGGGGGCTCTTCGAGTCAGGACGACTTCAGTTTGAATGTGAGAAAACCCACCTTGAATGGCTTAGCCAACAAAACATAATGCCCTGGGCTCCCAGAAATGAAAAGCCACACCTGGGCTCCACCTGTGTTGTAGGAATTCTCTCTTCTCTCCCTCCCCAAGTACTGGTCCCTGTGCGGTCTTTCCTTGCAGGCAGCTCTCCCCCGGGTGTGGCACTGGGGCCCAGCAGCTCAAACCCACATCCTACCAGCTCCGCCACCCCAGTAGATAAAGAGCACCTCTTGCCCAACGCTTCCAAAAAGGGAGGAAAAAAGGCTGAAGGCTGAAGGCTGATGCGCATTGCCTCAGGTTGTCCAGAGGCCCTGGGTGGCCATACCCAGATCACGTGCCTGCCTGAAACAATGCCAGTGGGGAAGACTGGTCCCCCAAAGGAAAACTGAGATGCTCCTAACAGCAAGGGGAAGAGCTTCGGGCTGGTGGAACCTGGAGGTGCTGGCCTCCCACCTGTGTGCTGAACCCTTCCTCTTGTAGAGTCTCACGCATTTACTGAGCATCGTGGTGGGTTGGGAATTCTGTAGGCAAGAATAGCCTCAAGTTATCAGAATCCAAGTGGCAGAAACCCAACTCAGTCTGATTTATGCCCAGCATGGAGTTTGTTGGTTCATTTGGCCAGAAAGTGCCAGAGCAGGACTAACATCAGGGTGTCAGGGCACATTGGCTTTGCTTCAGCCTGTCGACGATCCTCCCACTCAATTCAGGCTTTTCTGTATAAAGTCGCAGGGAAGATTCTGAGTGGCCAAGGTTAGGTCATGTGCTTGCTCCCCCTCCCATGTGTGAGAGGACTGGGTTCCCTATTCACTAGGAATGCTGGGGAGGCAGGCCAGGTTGCTAGCTGTCAACCACATGTGTGATTGCTCATTCATTCAGCAAACATCAGAGGAGCCAGACCTCAGAGATAATGAGGTCCACAGGGCCCAGTCCTGCCTTCATGTTTTGGTGGGAGAACACACCAGCATAAACCACTAAGTGGAAACATTTTGGGTAATGTGAGGTGCAGCGGTGAAAAGTGAAGCAGGCTAGGAAGATGAGGAACGACGGTGGGGAGGGAGCGGGTGTTAGGATGGTCTTGGAGGAGCTGACGGTTAAGCAAAAGCCTAAAATATGTGAAGGAGAGAACCCAGCCAAGATTTGGGGTGTGAGCATTCCCAGGAGAAGGAACTGCTGGACAGTGAGGTCCTGAGGCAGGGACCAGCCTCGAGAGATGACGCGGCCACGAGGGGTCAGTGTGACAGATGGATCTTTAGGTGAGACGGGGGCCTTTGGGGAACAGTGAGCAGGAATGTGAGGTGTGGGCTGTGGGTCGTAGAGATCAATGGAAGTGGGGGACCCGCTAGCAGGCTGCCGCCTCTGAAGTGCTGTGTCATGTTGGCCTCACTGGCACCCCGAGATGTGGGCACGGCTGTGGGAGTGGAGCTGAGCCAGCACGGGCCTGCACTGCCCAGCCCGCGCACGGCACGCGCATGCGCACACATCATCTCCTTTAACCTTGAAACCGCCCACTGCCCGGAGCAGGCTTTCACAGTTAGAAAACCTGTGTCTTGGAGTTTTACTTTTTAGAAGTAGCAGGTGAAAATATAATTTTTAACAGCTTTATTGTGATTTAATTCACATACCGTACAATTCACTCATTTTGAAGTATGACTGAGTGGCTTTTAGCGGCCTTCGCCACCATCCAAGAGCATTCTCGCTCCCCCTTCCCTCCCAGGCCCTGTTCCCATTGGCGGTCGTTCTGTCTCCCCTTGCCCTGGCAACCACGGATTTTCCTGTCTCTCGATATTTGCCTGTTCGGACATTTCACATACACGAAGCTAGGCCCTTCGTGACTGGCGTCTTCCAGTTTGCATAATGTTTTCAAGGTTCATCAGGATTGTAGCCTATAGCGGTTCTTTTTTATAACCGAACAGTATTCCAGTGTGTGAACTTTCCCCGTTTTTGTTTTTCATTGGTTTGGTGGGCATTAGGGTTGTTTCCCTCTTTGGCTGTTACGAATGACATGCACATACAGGTTTTTGTGGGGACACAGGTTTTCTTTTCTCTCGGGTATGTATATACCTAGGAGTGGACTTACCGGCTCATATGGGATGGCTGGGGAATAGGCAGACTTGTCCAGAGCAGCTGGACTATTCTCTTCAAAGATTTTTATTTATTTTTAGAAAGCAGGGAAGGAAAGGGAGAGAAGTACCAATGTGTGAGAGACACATTGATGGGTGGTCTCCTAAGACACCCTTCCCCTCCCCCTCCCCTCTCCCCCCACTGGGAATGTGGCGGGTAACCCAGGCACATGCCCTGACCTGGAACTGAACCAGTGATCTGGTTTTCAGAACAACACCCAAGCCACTGGGCCACACCAGCTAGGGCATCAACTGCACTATTTTATGTGATGATGTTTTAATTGACACCCTTCACAGTAGGATTTAGAAGAAAGTGTATTGCTTTTTGTCTGAGATCAAGTGTAGAAGACAATGTAGCGATGAAACAAAGTGGCTTTCTGGAGTGAGGTGGGCTCTCAGCAGGGTGCTGGGGAGCTGGGAGGGTTTATTCCCCTGGTTGGCTGTGGAGCATGAGGGGATGGAGCTATCTGCTAAACAGCCCAGGACAGAAGACCCCGCAGCTCCGGGCCCTGCTGAAAGCGCCTGCTGAGGTTCAGCCTGCGCTCACCTCCCCGGCTGTTCGCCCAGACCACTGACTGGATGGAGGGGATGCTGGGTAGTGGTTCCACCTGGTGCTAGAGGCTGCTGGCTAGGGTGGGTGAGTGAGGGAAAATGATCCCCAGTTTACAGAGGGAAAACTGAGCCTCTAAGGGAAGGGACTGCCGTGCTTAGGAGACACATGTGTCATTGGTTTCTGACTCGGAACCAGAGATCTGTGAGGGGAAGGGCGCCACCAGGCAAGGCTGGAGCACCTAGAACGACTCAAAGCTGAGCTCTCCTCCCGAGCAGGGCTGGTGCTCCTGCCTGACCGCACAGCCTTTGTCCCCCCAGCCCCAGGCCATTTACTGTAAGGATGTCCTGGACATCGAACAGTTCTCCACGGTGAAGGGTGTGGAGCTGGAGCCCACCGACCAGGACTTCTACCAGAAGTTTGCCACGGGCAGCGTGCCTATCCCCTGGCAGAATGAGGTGGGGCTTGCCCATAGGGTGGGGGTGAGGGTGGGGGCTCCAGGGGGTGGCCTTGGGGGCAGTTCTCACACAGCCACCTGTCCTACGGCAGATGGTGGAAACCGAGTGCTTCCAAGAGCTGAATGTCTTGGAGCTGGATGGCTCAGTTCCCCCAGACCTGGACTGGAGGGGCCAGCCACCTGCACCCCCCAAGAAGGGACTACTGCAGAGACTCTTCAGCCGCCAGGTAACCCCCAGTAGTGTCCCACCTGGGCCCCCAGCCTTGCCCCAGGGGACGGTGGGTAGGAGGCCAGCTGGTGCCCGCATGTGCTGCGAGTGGGCCTCCTCCAGCTGTGCCAGAGGTGCCCAGGGTCTCTGGCCTCACTCCCACCTGTCCCCCGCCCCTGGCTGGGCTCATGGCCTCTTTTCTCTTTCCAGAGGTGAGCAGTGTAGGCTCCCCGTGGGTTGGCCTTCTGCCTGGCCTCGGGGAGCCACGGGCAGCCCTTCCATGGCAGAGGCGAGATGTGGGAGAAAGAAGTCCGGTGCCCGCTCCCCCCACAACCCACTGCTTCCATTCCCTGCACCCCAGCACCTTCAAGCTGCTAGCCTTGCTTAGCATCTGTCTCCCCATGCCCTGCCTCCACCAGCCCCAGGGGAGAGTGGCTGGATGGGGCCCTGCCCTGGCAGCCTGGGTTCCCCCGGTCCCCCTTATCTCAGCCTGTGGTTGGCAGCCTCTGCACTGATATCCAGGCCCCTCGTGGGGGGTCCCCTCCCCAGAGCATGGCCCTGGGCAGCTCCTGGCCTGTCCTGGCAGGGCCACCCAGTGATGGCAGTGGTGGCTAACACTGCGTGCTCTGCCTCTCTCCCTCCGTGTCTTCCCCGCTCTCCAGGATTGCTGTGGGAACTGCAGCGACAGTGACGAAGAGCTCCCCACCCGCCTCTAGCCCTGAGCCTGAGGCCCCCAGCGGTGGTTGGCGGTAGCAGCTACTCCGAGTGCTGTTTACAGTTTTGCACAGTGGTCCTCCCCATTGTCCACTCAAGGCATGGCCTGGGGAACACAACTGGAGCTGTCCCCAGTGTCCTTGGCCCCTCAGCCCCTGTTCTGGCTGAGTGTGGCAAGGCCTAGGCTGTCCCGGGGACAAAGGTGCGTCCCTTCAGCTCTTGTCTGTGGAGCTCGGGGCTTTCTGTATTTATGTATTTGTACGAATGTATATAGCGCCTCGAGCACCCTAAAGACCCACGCTGGAGCTGGCAGAGGGGCCGCTGCCAAACTCCCGGCTCCTTGGGCCCCTGGGTGCCCAAGCACTGTGCTCACCACCGCCGACCTCCGAGTGAGAACAAGACTCATGCCCACCCTGCTGCCCTGGGCTCAGGCTACCACCTCTGGGGCCCCATACAGGCCCTTCTCAGCACAGGTCAGAGCTGGGTCTGGGGCCTATGCCAAAGTGTGACCAGAGACTGGGCTGACCCTGGGGCCCACCAGTCCACTGCCCAGGCTGTCCCAGGCAGGTCTGCCTCTGCCTTCCAGCTCCCAGGGTGCCTCGTATCACGCTGGGCCCTTTCCTGAAGACACCCTTTTGCAGAAACATCCCCTCCCAGGTGCGGAGGTTTTCTCTGGCCAACCCTCAAACATTCCAGACTTCCCTCATGACAATAGACACGTGTGGCCAGCAATAATCCGCCCCTCCCTATGTCCGTGTGCGTGCGTGTGTGCGTGCGTTGGAGGTGTGTGAAGGGGGTTGGCTGAGGCCATGTGCCCACAACCTAGACTGCCCAGCCCTTCCAGATCCTGGTGGTTGTCCTGGTCCCAGTGTTGGGGTCGCATGGGGTTACAAGACCCTGGTTTTTCCACATTTAAAGCCAGTTTTTATTACTCGTTTTGTCTGATGTGAGCTGCCACGTGTCTGTGAATACAGCCTGAGCACAAACCTGTTCAGCAGCCCCTGCCTGCCTCTTTCTTTCTCCTGGTGCTCCCAGGGTCTTCCTGCTTCCCTCGCCCTGCTGGAAGCTGGAGGGGGTTGGAGGTGGGCCTGCTGGGGGCAGCCCTTCCAGCAAGGCCCAGGAGCCCCCTTGGCTGACCTTGGGCTAGCCTCTCCAGGCTGCCCAGCCTCGGTGGCCTTTGAGCTCACTCACCTGGTTTCTCAGCTTTCTATTGTAAATGGGATGAGGGCAGAGGCTTGGGGTCTGGCTCTGTGCTCCAGAGGTGGGTTCAGCCAGCAGTGCCCCCTCGGAGGCCATGGTGGCCTGGCCTTCCACTGTGGGTTTGAAACAGCCTGGGGAGTGAGGTGGGAGCTGCTGTTAGAAAACCTGCCCAGTCTGTCTCACCTACTAGGTGCCTGGCCCAGGGCCACCGCTCTGCCCCTGGAGCAGGAGGTGGGCCCAGGCAAAGATGGGGCGATGGTGCTGGGAGTCAGGCTGTACCAGAGGTACGTGGAGACCAGCTGTATGGGCACCTTTGGGATCCCCAGGAACCACCATGAGGGTTTATTTCTGCCTCTGTGCTGGGTACCACGTGCCATAGAGGCCACATGAGCTTTGATGTTACAAGTCGGAGTCCCAGCCTGGTCACTTTTCAAACTGGCTTTGTTCAGGCCCCTCCCATGTGTGGGAAGATGAGGGTGACACCCAGCCCCTCAGAGCAGCTCTGAGAAACCACTGGAGCAGCCAGTCACCCCACCCCTTGGCCCCAAGGTCACAGACAGGACTCCTGTCTACCAGTGGAGTGGGTGCTGGCCACCAAGCTGACATTTCTCGGGTAGCCAGAAGGCTCCAAGCACCCACTTAGCCTGTTCTGCTCTCCCAGCTTTGTGGTGAGTGGAGTGTGCACCACCTCTTCTGGTAACTGGAGGGGAAACGGCACAGAAAGGGCCTTGCTGAGTCTTCCAGCTGGTGGGCTGCTGTTGCGGGGTGGAGGAAGCCCGCCGAAGATGAAGCTGTATCTTGCCCCTGAGGTTGGGGCCCAAGATGTGTTTGCCCCTCTACCATAGCTCTGAGGGGAGGGCAGTTGGGAGGTGTCAGCATACAGTGGCTGAGAGCCCATCCCTGGGCAGGTGTGAGTGAGTTGCTAGGTGGACAGGAAGGACCCAGGGGCATACCACCTGCAATGGGTCCAGACCTCCCGCTTGGGCTAGGGAGACATTGAGGAAACTTCACTAGAGTTCACTTCACCCTAGAGCTCACTGCCATTTCTGCAGAGGAAACTCCCAGAATTGTCTCTCAACAAGCCTTCCCTGAACTCCCCTCCCTGCCATCCAGCTCTGAGGTGGGAGCTGGGAATTTGGGGACAGGGCTCCTGCCAGTGAGGGGCTCAGCCTGGTAGGCAGGCACAGGAGCAGTGGGACCCAGTGTGAGCAGTGTGGCAGAGACCGTCCAAGAGCTGGCAGGGCTGGGACTGCCATGGGGCTAGTGAGGGGAGCCCCTTTGGCCACAAAGGAGTCAGGGTTGGTGACCCCTAGGGCACAGGACCAGATGTGTCTGGGTGGTCAGGGCCTCTAGTGGTCTAGGATGGTGTGGAATGTGGTGGGGAGGCAGATGGAAAAGGAGTGGCTGGAGTGGAGGTCAGTGAGATAAGCCAAGCAGGGCTTTGCAAGCTGTTAAGGATGTGGGGCCTCATGTGGAAGGGGTCTGCCCAGCAAGTACAAAAGCACTCCAAGTTTCCTTTGGGAAACCCCCCACTCTCAGTCCATGCAGTTAGGTGGGGCTGGGCTCACACCCACTGTGCACACATATGCCTCCCACACATAGAGCTGTGTGACCTGGGCCTGTTAGGGGTCCTTGGTTGCAAATTAGAAAATATTAGTTAAAAAAAAGGGGTCGGGGCTGATAGACTGGAAGAACCAGACTGGGACGGCTCCAGGGTCCTAGCCATGTCTACCCTGCTGAGCCAGAGTCCAACCCCAAGGAGTCTGAATAACCAGGCTGGAAACCTACCCACTGTGCATCGCGAGAGCAGTCCACCACGATGACATCCCTGGACTGCAATATTTCCCCATGAAACAGAGAACCCAGTTCAGAGGCTGGCAGACAGCCAGGCTCAGGCTCAGCCTAGGCAGTGGGGCCTCGCTAGAGCTCACTTCTGTTGCTGGGGATGAGTAGGGTCTGTGGAGGCCAGCGATATGGTTCTCCTGCTACTTCTAAGTAAGCCTGTGGTGATGTAGGCTTGCTGGGGACACAGTGGGAGGAGACGAGTTGGGAGGAGGCCATGGATTCCTGAGTTGGCGCCACACTTGGGTACCTGCCTGCTCCAACCCTGCCCACTGCATGAGTGCAGTCCCTGTCAGCATGCGACCAAAGCCGGGACTTTGTGTGCTTTCCGGGCTGAGGCAGTGAGGGGCGGAGGGGGGGGGGCGGGGTGGGGGACGAGGGCGGGGAGTACGGGGGTCTGGACTTCAGCTGCTTGGTGGAGCATCCGTGTGCTTGGCCGATTGTGTGCACTGGGTTTGCCTGAGTGTGCCTGGCCCAGACAGTCTATTGCCAGAAAGGGTGAGGCGTGCCGAGCGCATTCCCTGTGCAAAGGGAACCCAGCGCGGCAGGTGGGTGTGGGTCCTCTGTCTTTGGCTCACGGAACTGTCTCCTCCGCTGCGAGGCGCGGGGGGCTGGGGCCCTCTGCTGGCGGCCGCGCGCGCGCACGCCGGGCTCAGGACGCGCCGTGAACGTGCCCGTGCGCGCGCCCTGGCGGCTCCAGCCCCTCGTTCCGAGCTGCCTTCGCTGCCACAGTCAGCTCCCCGGGGCCACCTTCTCCTGCCCTGGCCTGGGGCTCTGTCCGAGGGCCCCTCGCCACTCTCCCGGAGCCAGGAGGACGAGCTGGAGGAGGATGCCTGGGCCCGTGAGTACCGCGGCGGCGGCAGCGAGCTGGTGGACACGGAGTGAGGGCGGAAGACAGTTCCCGGGTCGGCCCCTTCCCGCGAGCGGCTCTGTACCCCGGACCTGGGTCGCCGCCCCGGCCCCCCGCCCGGGCGGGGGGAGCCCCTCCCCCAAGCCCCACCGCAGGGAGGGAGGGAGGCAGAAAGAGAGGAAAGGCGCCACTGAGCGAGGGAGAAGGAGCAGGGCGCGAGCAGCCACCGGTTCGCTTGGAAACGGTTGCCACAGCAACGGGGTTCACTCCCCGGCAACGCGGCTGCGGGGCGGCGACGCTCCCTCCCACCCCTCCCCCCACCCCACCCCACGCGGGGCTGCAGCCCCAGGGCGCTGGGGGATAGGGGATGCAGGGACTCCTCCTCTCGCAATTGAAGTACCTTGGCCCCTCTGGCTCATCTGGGTGTGCCTCCCTCCACAGCCGGTTGATGGTGGGAGTTGGGGGCGATTGCCCGGTGGGCACAATCTGGCTCCCACGTGGCTGCAGTCGTCGCAGCAGGGCTCCTGGGGTGGCTGTAAACGTGAGGCCACCCTAGCCTGCTGTGGCAGGAAGGTGGCATGGAGACTGGGTCCGGGGTCTGTGCCTGACCACCCTTCCTCCCCCACCGCCACCGCTATCACTTGCCTTTGAAATGGCCCAACCCCGAATTGGGTGCTGCAGAGACGATGTTCTTTACCGGGGGAGAGGAAAAAAGCTCGCATCCCTCGCCCTCACATGCCCTGCCGAACGTGGCGGCTCAGGCTGGTGGTGGGCCTCTGCTCTGCGTTCCAAGCCGCCATTCTCCCGGGAGGGATGGGAACAGTGTGGGCAGGGGCAGAGGAAAGGACACTGCTGACCTGGGGAAGCTGAACCTCAGGCCAGATGGGAGTGCCCCGGCCCTTTGTCTCTATCACAAGTGTCCCTTTCTTGTCTGAGCACAAAGCCCAGACTGTGCTGGGTGGCAGGCGTGCAGGCTGGCAGGCAGGCCAATGCCACATAGAGATGCCTTGACCTCCAGGGAAGCTCCTTTGGGAGGATAGCAGTGGGTCAGAGGAAATGACCTCTGGCTCCCCTCCCAACCTCCTCTCAGAAGCAGTGTGCTGGGGAGAGAACCATCCCTCCAGTCAGCTCTCCTGGGCCTGACTCAGCAGATGCCAGCCCCTACTGACCGCAGGCCCCAACCACAGACCACAGCCCACAGCCACCACCCTTGGCATTCCTTTCCCATCTAGGGAGGTGTCCTGGGCACCAGAGGTGACCATTATCCTGGGCATTTAAGACCTTGGCATAGAAGCCCATGGATGGCTGGTGCCCTAAGCCAGGCCCGAGTCCCCACCCCACAGACAGCAGTGCTTTTGGGACTGTTCACGGGCCCCTTTCCTTCTGCTCCCGCTCTGTGTGAGACCTGGGGCGAGGGCTCCGCCCCTGTCCTTCCCAATCCTCACAACAGTGACTCAAGGTAAGTTTGCATGTCCACTGTAGAACTGAAAACTCCTGCTGCTCAGGGGGGCGGTGACTTGCCCAAGGTCACAGAGCCAGTCACTGGAGCGAGGTTTCCAATGCCCATTCTGATGGCACAGCCCCTCTGCCTACTACACATCTCTCGTGAGCCTGGCAGGAGAGAACTGTAGAGCTTTCGAGAGGGGCATTCTTAACCTTCTCTTGTCCACTGCCAGGGAGCAAATGCCATCCTTCTGGCCTTGGTACACCTTTCCTTTTTCCAGATCCATCAGCCAGATTCTTGCTTCTTCAGGTGTTCTGTCTGCTGCTGGGCTGGCCTCCTCCCTCACTCCCTCCATTTTCCATCTCCAGGGAAGACCAAGCAGTGAGGTCCACCTTAGTCCCCTGGGAAACCCCAGGGGTCTAAGCCTTAGTTTGTGGCCTGATCAGCTTGCAGCCTGGCTGTGGGAGGAAGAATGTATCAAAGAGTAACCCGTTCGGGGCTGGCCCCTGTGGGTACTCAGTCTAGCTCGGTGGTTGGAGACCCAGTGCCTCCAGGGCGCAGGGGGCAATGGGATGAGGTGAGGGGTGCTGAGATGCTGCTTAGCTATTGCCACTTGCCTGGTGAGAACGGGGACGAGGTGTAACCAGGCTGCCCGGTTTCCACGAAGAGCTAGAAATCCAGTCTTTTATGTAAAAACTCCTGGTTTCTAAATGTTGGCAACTAATTAATTTTTAAAAATTGATTGTGGGCCAAAAAACACACCCATAAACCGTGTCCAGCCTGCCAGTCATGAGGCGAGGACCCCTGTCCACAGTCTAGTGGTGGCACTTTTTGCCAGACCACCCCTGGCACAGGCAGATGTGGTGCCACAGTCTGGCTTCCAGACCTCTTGAGGCTGCAGGATGCTGGCATTTGGTGGGTCGAATGCAGCTGTGCATGCTGGTCTTGGAGTGAGTTTCACCTCCCTCATCAGTTCTGCCTCACGCAGCCAGGCGGGCGTCACCATCGCTGTCTGACAGGCCAAGGGCCTTCAATTCAGACTCGGGAGGAGCTAGGATGGGGTCACCCAGCTCCAGCAGGGTGGAGCAGGGCAGACATGGAATTTGAACCCAGGGCTCCCCCCATTAGTGCTCTGTGTGTTAGACCCGGCTGCTCCTCAGGAGAGGGGTTCCTCGTCCCCCTCTTCACTCTCATGGTGTGGCCAGCCCCTGTGGAGACACAGATCTGAGTACATTAGGTGCGGACCCACATAAGGCCTCTGCGCCCACAAGCCTCAGGGGCCCAGTCTCTGTCGTCCTGTTTACAGCTCCCCAAGCCCTGGGATCCTGGGCTCCTCCCTCCCTCCTCTGTCCCCTGGTCTGAGTCCCTGTCACTTCACTTGACCAGTAGCTCTGGCCCCATGGGCAGCAAATCTCATGACCCAGAGCCCCAGCTGCTTGGGGTCTCCCCTGCCCACACCACAGACCCTGGCCAGTGCCTGCATGGGGTCTTTTCCTTTCATTCACGTAGACGTGTGGCCCTCGGCTTGCTTACAGAACACCCTGCCATCGCTTCTTGGCCTTGTGGCTCAGGCCAAGTGTACAGAACAGCCCGCCAGGGCCTGGAGCTGGGTGGTGGCTCCCCTCTCAGTGACTTTTTGATGAAGGAGGCTCTGGCCAGCTCCACGCCTGGCTGACTTTGGCAGCTGGCACAGTTCCCATCATCCCTCTGGCCTGAGTTCATCTGTCTTGGTGAGGGAGGAGTGTAAAAATGTCCCCAGTGCCTTCCTGAAATGCCCTTCTTGCCAGGACAGTGGACTTCGCAGTCACCTGGGAGTTCCCATGTGGGCCTGAGCCAGCTCCAGCTCCTTGTCTGTGGGGTGGGGATGGCAGCAGCCACCTCCTGGGTGTCACCGAGATAGTGAATGTACAGAAGCCAGCGGGATCCTGGTGTGTGCAGGGCACACAGGATGGGTTAGCAGCCACTTTCTTCTTTTTAAAAATTTTAAAAAGAATTTCTTTATTTATTTTTAAAGAGGGATGAAGGGAAGGAGAAAGAGGGAGAGAAGCATCAATGTGTGATTGCCTCTCGAACGCCCCCCACTAGGGACCTGGTCCGCAACCCAGGCATGTGCCCTGACTGGGAATTGAACCAGTGACCATTTGGTTGGCAGCCCATGCTCAGTCCACTGAGCTACATCAACCAGGGTCTTTTAAATTTTTTTTTAATTTGCTTATTGGTTTTGGGGAGAGAGAGAGAGAAACATCCATTTTTGCTGTTCTATTTGTCAATGCATCATTGGTTGATTCTCATGTGCACTGTGACCGGGGATCAAACCTGCAACCTTGGTGTACTGGGTGATGCTCTAACCAACTGAGCTACCTGGCCAGGGCAGCAGCCACTTTCTTTTCTTTTTTTTTACTATAAACCATTTATTTATTTATTTAATCATTTATTTTTCTTTGTTTTTAATTGACTTTATTGGGGTGACATTGCTTAATAAAATCACAGGTTTCAGGAGTACAGTTCTACAGCACATCATCTTGTTACGTGTGCTGTGTATTCACCGCCCAGGTCAAGTCTTATCCTGTCACCGTTTACCCTCTCCTTCCTGTCCCTGTCCCCCGAAGCCACTGTCTTCCACCCCACCCTCACTTCTCACACACACTCCCCTCCCTCCTCTGTCCCCTGGTCTGATTCCCTGTCACTTCACTTGACCAGTAGCTCTGGCCCCATGGGCAGCAAATCTCATGACCCAGAGCCCCAGCTGCTTGGGGTCTCCCTTGCCCACACCACAGACCCTGGCCAGTGCCTGCATGGGGTCTTTTCCTTTCATTCACGTAGATGTGTGGCCCTCAGCTTGCTTACAGAACACCCTGCTGTCGCTTCTCGGCCTTGTGGCTCAGGCCAAGTGTACAGAACAGCCCGCCAGGGCCTGGAGCTGGGTGGTGGCTCCCCTCTCAGTGACTTTCTGATAAATGGCCAACATTTCCCAGGAACTAATTGGATCAGACCCAGGTCTTGAGGTGTTCCTTGTCCCTACAGCTAAAAGGTAATTGGACACCTCCAGTCACTCCTTCAACAAATGGTTTTTGAGCTACGGTGTGCCAGGTGATCAGGACAGACGCAGACTCTGGTGCCGAGTACAGGCCACTACAGAGCAGTGTGACATCACCGGGCTTCCCAGCCAGCGGGCCAGGGGGTGGGGGTGGGGTGAGGTGGCTCAGGGCTGACTTGTCCAGGCAAGTGACAGGCCTCGAGGCTGAGTAGTGACTGCTGGGGCAAGAGCAGCAAAGCTGTGTGGCAGGCCCCCCCACACCCTGAGAAAGTGGAACTGGAGGCTGAACTCCAGGAGGGATGATCCGTGGAACCCTGAGAGGGAAGGCTGGAGAGGCCTTGGCAGGGGCTCGTCCCAGAGGCTGTGATCCAGATCAGCGGCTTGCTCTTACCATCTGCTTTCTGGACCAGCAACAGCAGCACGGGCTGGGAATTTATTAGAAATGCAAACACTCAGGCCCCATCCCAGACCTGGGAGTGGAGCCCAGAACTCTGTCTTAACAAGTCCTCCACGCGGCTCTGTCGCTCACTCCAGTTCTAGAGGCTCCCGCTGAGCTGAGTTAGAGAGCTGGGCTGTGAGGCAGTGGGGAGTCGCTGGGGGGTTTGGGCCAGAGGGGCCCAGGAAAAATGGGCAATGTGGAGAGTGGGTGGAACCCAGCAGGAACCCAGCACAGAAGTACAGAGAGTGGTGGTGGCCATGGTAATAGGGGCACAGGTGAGATGTGCAGGTTGCCAGCCAAGGCAGTGGCAGGGGGACCAAAGGAAGTGGTTAGATGAAGGCACGCTGCACTGGGCAGAGAGACGGGATTTGATTGATGGGGTCACTGGTGGGTCCTTTGCTGAGATAAAGGACCCAGTAGCAGATCTTTGGGGCCTGAGGTTGGGGAACTGGGGTTCTTCACGTGGAGAGGCAATGTGGCAGGTGCCTGCAGGGGTGCACCAGGCCCAGAAAGAGAGATCTAGGTGACCCTGGGTGTCATTTCACCTCCTGGAGCCAAGCATTCTCTGTGAAATGGGACAAATGCTGACAGTCCTCAGGATGCCTGTGGACGACCTGCAGTGCCCAGCCCTGGTGTGGGGAGCACCTTGGGGACCCACATACCTCTGCATCCCCAGCTCAGAAGCCTCTAGAAGCACTCATGTTTGTTGAGCCTCTCCAAGCCTTTTGCACAGATTAGCTTAATATCCACCATGGTCATTGAAGGGGGACTGAGGCTACATAGAGTTTAAGAAACCTACTGCCCTGGGCCTTGCTTTCATCTCCTGCTGTGCTGCCAAGGAGCATGTGGCTTTAGAAAATAGTACAAGGCAATATGCTCACAAACTCTACAGACATGTCAAGATGGAATCCTAAAACACATTCAAATAACCTGGGAGAAGGTAAGAAAAGAAAGGGGGAACAAACAGAAAACAACATAAGACGGCAGACTTAAGGAGGAGTCCATCTGCGGGCACCACACCTGGCATGGCCGGAGGCAGACACGGGGCAGGTGGTCACCGTGAACAGTCAGGAGGGGCTGGGGAAGGTGAGAGGCTGTGAACAGGAGGCTATAGCAGGGGCTGCCAAAGCATGACAGCAGCCCAAGGAGCAAAGGGATGCTGCTTGGGGAGCCCTTGAGCAGCTTGGCCTGGTCAGGGAGTGAATGTGGCAGGGTCTGGACAAACGTCCTGATGGGGACGCATAGTGCGCCTGCTGTGGGTTAGATGGGATGGACGGCTTGACTCCCGTACGGCCAGATGCTGGGCAGGAGGCAGGCCTCGGGCAGGGCCCCGCCCATTCAGACTGGGTATTGGCGCCAGGGTGGGGTCTGGGGGCCAGCTCAGCTGCAAGCCATCTCTTCTCCGACACAGAGTGGCCTAGTGGGTAAAATGCAGCAGTAGTTCCTGCCTCCTGGCTGAGGGGCCCCAGTGGCATTCAGCTGGTCTTGGGTGTGGCCTGACACAGCCTAATGCCCAGCCAGCTGCACTGGGCCCCTAAGGGCACAGTCAGCCTCTGTCCTTTATTCCTAGTTAACAGAGGGCTGCCACCCCATGTTTCCTCCACCTGTAGCCTGTTCCCACTCTGGAGCTGGTGGCTAGAAGGGCCAGGGCCTTAGTGGGAAGGAACAGGAAGGCATGCTTCGGTTACAAGCTGGCCAGTTTGCCCACTGTCCCTCGGCTCACATGCACCAGGCTTTTTATGTACAGCTCAGCTGTCAGGTAGGGGAAGGGGTTTTGATGGGCTTTGGATGCAGACTCAGGCTAAATCGTAGCCCACCCCCCTTTACTAGCTGTGTGACCTGAGGCAAATTAATTTCCTTCTCTGAGCTGGTCTCCTCATGTACCAGAGGGACCCCTCAGTGAGAAAGTGGTGTGGAGGATCACACAAGATTCTACTTGGCAAGGGCCTAGGACAAGGTCCTCAGCAGGTATGTCTATTTCTTCTTCAGCCAAACATCACCTCCAGCCCCAGAAGCTCCTTTTTCTGACCCAGAGTTGTTTTTGCTTTGCAGGCCAAGGAGCCTCCTAGTTAGTGCCAACTTCCTCAGAGCATTCCTGAAAATTCCTGTGGGCTCAGGACGAGGAGACAGATTTAATTAACTCCTAGTGACTGGCAGCATGGAGTTTTTATCTGGGCTGCGTCGCCATGGCAGCCTCAGGCAGGGTTGTATAGGGGGTGGGTGGAGCTATTGTTCCTGCCATTGTCTGTTCTGGTTCCCCGGCCCAGGAGAAAGGGACTGGCACAGGCACCAACTGACACACAGGCACCAACTGACACACGGCACAAGGCAGCTGTGGAGTTAGACAGGAGCCATTTGGGGTGGCCTGTGGCCTGGATCCCCCCTGAGCTTGGGGGCTCCAGCCCACTGTGGCCCCCAGAGCTGAAAGTGTGTACATTGGACACTGAGGATAGGGGTGTCCATGGGACTCCTGGAAGAGGCCCACAAAGTAGCTCAGGCACAGCCCTCTCCCTCCACCCCCTGGGGCTGGGTTTTGTGGCCAGGCTTGGATTGAAACTACAGCACCCGCCACCTGCCATCTACACAGCTAATTGCTCCACCCCCTCCTTCTCTGTAAAATAGGAATAATTCCAGTTACCCTAAAGGGTTGCATATGAAAACCCCTGGGTACAAGGCATTCAGGAAGGGCTCATTTCTGTTCTGCGGGGGTGGTGAATAGTCGCCTGCCACCTGTCACTCCGCAGTCAGGGTTCCCTCCTACATTCCTCTTAGGATGCCAGGCTCCCCTCTCAATCCTGTCTGTGGAGGGGAGTCAGAACGATAAGTGCCCATCTGGAGTGATGTGGGACCAGGTGGTTCCAAAGACGAGCTACTTTTCCTTCCCTCTGTAGAAAGGGAAAAGAATTGAGGGGAAGCGACCCGACTTCCTGGAGCTAGAAGGGCAGGGCAAAGCGCAGCTACTGGGGGTAGGAGGAGAGGAAATGGGGATCAGGCAGGCGGGTGGAGGCGCCTGGAGGAGAGGGAACAGCCCACGCTGGGTTGGTGGGCGGGCGTTCCGCAGACAAAGGCAGGTGGAGTGCCGTAGCAGCCGGAATCACTACCCGCCCGCCCCCCCCTCCGACCCCGCTACAAGAGTGGTGACAACTGGAAGGCCGCGGTGCAGGCTGGGCAATTCCAGGCTTTGTTGGGCAGCCAGGGTGAGAGCGGGTACAAGACCAAGAGGGCCAGGGGCTGCTAAACACACGGATAGGGCTGAAGCTGGGATCCGGTGGCTGCTTGCAGGGCTGTAGGTGAGCCACCCTTTCCCCGCAGCCAAGCAACCGCACCGAGGCTTCTTTTCAACGTTCTGGCGGGGGTCCACCAGCGGGCCTTGAAACCCTCTCGGAGCTGTGTCCTGGAGATGTGGGTAGCCAATCTCCCTTACTCAGAGGCTGAATCTGGCCTTCTCGCGCCCCCTGCCGGCCGGCCTGGAACTCCCTCGGCTCCCCGGCCTCGGCTGAATCTCAGATTCGGGAAAACCCTACCGGGGAAACCTCGGGGTGTGACGTCACCATCTTCCGTGACGTCATTGGGGCCCCGGTGAGTGCGGGGGTTCCAGCAGAGGAGGCTTTCCCGGGGCTGCGCAGGGCACAGAAGTGGGCAGGGAAGTCGTCTGAGCTGCAGCGCACCTTCACCGCGCCCTGTGTCTGTCCCATAGGTCCTGCGCGGTCCCGGGTGAGGCCCGCCCGCGCGCCCGACGGCGCCATGGAAAAGAGCGGGCACCAATGCTGTTGCTGTCCCCCGCCGGCTCGCGCACGACTTGAGCCCCGCAGCGGGCAGCCCCCGGCCGCAGGTCCCCAAGTGATGTTGTCGGTGCCTGGGAGCGTGGCGCGGGCCTGGGGCCACGTAGAGGAGCCCAGTGTCCAGTGAAGCAGCCGAGGACCCGCCGCCCGCGCCGCCGCCATGGTTATGTCCCAGGGTACCTACACGTTCCTAACGTGCTTCGCTGGTTTCTGGCTCATCTGGGGGCTCATCGTCTTACTGTGCTGCTTCTGCAGCTTCCTGCGCCGCCGCCTCAAACGGCGCCAGGAGGAGCGACTCCGTGAGCAGAATCTACGCGCCCTGGAGCTGGAGCCCCTCGAGCTCGAGGGCAGCCTGGCTGGAAGCCCCCCAGGCCTCGCGCCGCCGCCACCACCTCACCGCGGCCGCCTTGAAGCGCCAGCGCACGCGCACCAGCACGTGCACGTGCACCCGATGCTGCATCACGGGCCCGCGCAGCCACACCCGCATCCCCACGCACACCATCACGCGCTGCCGCACCCGCCGCCGCCGCACCTCTCCGTGCCGCCGCGTCCCTGGAGCTACCCGCGCCAAGGTAAGTGCCGACTTACGTCGGAGGCTACCGGGGTGGGCGGGGCCTCGGCCGCCGGCGGGCTTGTCACTGACGCACCCGCCCGTTTCCCCGGGGCAAACTCCTCTGACCTCGGAAGGAGCGGGCTGGGCCTGCCTTTGGCGGCTGGCCAAAGTTTCTGCGGGATTCTGGGACGGGTGGCCTCACGCTTTCGGACCGTTTCCCGCCCCGCAGCGGAATCGGACATGTCCAAGCCACCGTGCTACGAAGAGGCAGTGCTGATGGCTGAGCCGCCGCCGCCCTACAGCGAGGTGCTCACGGACACGCGCGGCCTCTATCGCAAGATCGTCACGCCCTTTCTGAGCCGCCGCGACAGCGCGGAGAAACAGGAGCAGCCGCCGCCCAGCTATAAGCCGCTCTACCTGGACCGAGGCTACACGTCGGCGCTGCACCTGCCCAGCGCCCCACGGCCCGCGGCGCCCTGCCCTGCACTCTGCCTGCCGGCGGACCGCGGCCGCCGGGTCTTCCCCAGCTGGACCGACTCAGAGCTCAGCAGCCGCGAGCCGCTGGAACACGGAGCTTGGCGCCTGCCGGTCTCCATCCCCTTGTTCGGGAGGACTACAGCCGTATAGAGGGGCACCCGGCGACTCGGGTCCCACTAGCGGACTCCTGGCCTGACTGCGGGGCCTTTTAAATGCTTCCCTTGGACTGCGGGGGGTGGAGGGTGGGAGGGATTTCTTACCCTGTTTGTTACACTTTGAGGATAATAAAGGTGTGTGATTCGGTTTGGTAACAAGTGGAGGGGATACCCACTACTGTGCCCAAGCTTGTGGTCACCAGAGGTGCCTGGGCCTTGACGAGCGAAACCTGAACGCGCTTTTCAGCTGCTAAGTGGCTGGAGGATGCGGAACTAAACCTAAAGTCAGCCTGCGTCTAACTACACCCCACCTTCCCTGCCCACGAGATCACGGTGAGGGCGCCCCTGCAACCTTGGAGATCAGAATAGATGGGGGGGGGCAGGGCCCCACCCGCGGCCCGCCCCAGATCCACCCCAGGAAGCCCGAAGGGATCTGGATTTCTTTATTAACAGACATGAGCACGACCCGTTACAGAAGTTTGTGCTTTCCAAAAAACAGTTACTGAATGTGAAAAAGGAACCCAAGCAAATAGGGAAGAGTTGGGGAGGGGCCACCAAGCCCCGGGGCCCCACCCAAAGCCCTGACCTGAATGACGCCTAAGGCCTCCAGCCTGGGACCCGCCCAGCAGGAGGGGCAGGAAAGGGATGGGAAGCTGAGGGGCCCCAGCTGGGCCTGCTACTTTCTTTGGGCCAGGTGGGTAGAGGTAAAGAGAAGGGCGGGGAGGGGGTCCCAGGGAGCCAGAGCCGGCGAGCCATTTATTGCCATGTTTTCAAATTCGTGCAAAATATCTGAAGCCCTGGACAGAGAATACAAAGTGATATTTTTCCAAGAAACATAAAACTAGGAAAAGAGGTGGGGGGGCATTTTCCCACCAGAGCTCCCCCCTTGCCAGGCCCCAAGCAGGGTGAGGCCTCCACCCCGGCCAGCTGAGTGAGCAGGGAGGACTAAGCGCTACAATCTGGACCGGGCAGAGAGGGGGGTGGAATATGCAACAGCGTTTCAACTACCAACGGGAGGAAAACCAGTCAACTGTACAAGTCTCCTATCAACTTTAAAAAAAACAAAAAACAAAAAACAAAAACAAAAAAAAGCTGTAAAAGTCAGGCCCTGTGGGTGGGGAAGCGGCCAAGTCCCCGGCCAGGGCCGGAATCCAGAGTGGGTGCCAGGCGGAGCTGCTTCGAGTGCAGGCGCGGCGGGCCGTTTGGCCAGAGGCCGGAGCAGGTGGGTGGCCTTGGCAAGGGCAGCCTGAGGGCGGGCGCCACTGCTAATCACCACCCTCGAAGCCCTCCTCTTCTTCTGGGACTGGGTCTGCATCCCAGCAGGTGATGTCGATTTCTATGGTGTTGGAAAGGGAGGGGAGTTAAGAAGATGGCTGGCAGATCCAAGGCTGTGTCCCCCAACCCCTGAGAACTGTGCCAACTCTGTAGGGGGGATGGTACCTGCCCATACAGGAACGCAAGACCTCACTCTAATTCCGACCCATCATCCATATCCACAATACCTGGAGGCTTATTGTAGAACACAGGAGGCGGAGCCTTTGCACACAGATCTTCTGATTGGGTGAACTCCTCCTCCTGTGATTGGCTGAAGTACCCCTCACTGGCCTGTAGGAGAAAAGCATCAGGTCACTGTGGCCCCACCCAGGAAGACCAAAGCTGACCTACCAGGCCCTGAGCCCGTTGCCCAGGCAACCAGTGATTCCATGGTTGCCAAGGAAACAGATACCTGCCTTGGGAACAAAAGCAGAGTAGGCCCTGGAAGGGGAATGGAATAAAGCTTCCCCCTAATAATGTGGGTCACAGAGGAGGGTACTGCTGCAAGCCTGAAACACAAGGTTAGCCCCCCAGCTCCACCGACTTCCAAGCCTCCCACCAGGCTGTCCTGACCTACCTGAGTCCCTTCCTTCTGGGTCGTCTCACCATTGGTCAGCAGGTGGGGCTCAGGCTCTGGCTCTGGCTCCGGCTCCTGATCCTGATCCAGCTCCTCCAGAGCAGAAGGCAGAGTTGGGGCCTGAGGGGCAGCCAGGGGCTCCCCTTCTACTTCTGCCTCTGGGTCACAGAAGGTGGCTGGTGGCTCAGGCAGCTCATCAAAATTGAGGAGGTTGGCACAGACTTCACCTGTTGGTGGCACTGGTTCCTGAGCCCCCTCATCCAGCAGGGGCACCTCTGCCAGAGTGACCTCAGCACCTAATGGTGCTGTGGGGGACCTAGGCTCAGCCTGGGGTGCGGAGGTGCCATCCCCATGGCCAGGCCATAGGTCTATGAGGCTAGCGGGGGCAGGGGTGGAGGTGTTGGCAACAGCGGTGTTAGCAGCAGCAATGTTGGTTTCGACAGCAGCAGCTGCCAAGGTGTCGGCTGCGGTGGGGTCAGCTATGGCAGGCTCTAGCGGGGCGGCCAGGATGGCCTGCTCAGGAGCTGCCATGAATATGAAGTCCTCTATGGGGCTGCCTTGCCCGTGGGGAGGCTCCGGTGCCTGAGGGGGCTCCTCCACCAGGCTAGCCCAGGCCTGAGGGGCTGCTTTGCTGGCCTCCTTGACGGTCCCTTCACTGTCCAGGCGGGGGCCAAGCTCCTGGGTCCCTGTTACAGCACACACAGAGGAGACAGAGGTGACCAGCTCCGCCAGAGAAGGCCCTGTGCAGCCACCCTAACCGACCCTGCCTGTGCACTGGAGAGCTGGCGACCTCCCGGAAGGAAGGCCTCCCCCAACAGCTCCATGCAAAGTGCCCCTGGGCCCCGATGCCCCTTTACCTAGTGTCTGTACGCCACTCAGCAGTCTTGGGAGGAAGGCCCGATTCCCACTCCACGAGAGACACTGAGGCTCAGAGGGCAGATCTTACTGCCACAGCAGGGCTCCTCCCTGCCACAGCCACCTCCAAGGCAGTGCAGTCTGGGTGGCTCAGGTCCCTGGGGAGTTGTTACCATGGCCACTGCAGGTTCCCAGCACAGAGACTGGTGAGAGGCCTCATAGGGCTGGGGCCCCTCACTCACCTTGGGTTGGTGGGGGTGGGGGTGGCAGTGGTGGTGGCTGCAAGGATGTGACCTCATCCAGGGCCCGTTCGATCTGCTCAGAGACAGGGGTGGAGGCTGTGCTAGAGTCAGATGGGCTCCGGGTGGGGATGGGTGTGGGCGCCATCCTCCGGTGGCTGTCCAGGTGGCTGCCTGTGGAACAAACCCCCACACTGGTCAGTGAGGGCTGGGAAGCCAGGTGGGCACAGGACTGTACACCTTGGGGCCTGGCCAGCATCTCTTCTCTGGAGTCTGGGTGGGGGCTGGGAGCTCCCCAGGCCCCACAGGGGCCAGACCACAACTCCAAACCCTGTAAGCCAGGACCCTGGGGGCCAGTGCCCCTTCAGGGCCAGGGAAAGAGGCAGGCAGTACCTGCTCTGGGGACAGACACCAGAGAGCAGCAGTCAGGCTGGGGAGTGAGGGCAGGGGTGCTGCTGGGAAGCGGGGCCCTCCTTACCCCCCTGCCGAGGCTGCTACCTACATGGGAGGGAGGAAGAGAGGTTTGGGGTGCGGTGGCAGGTGATATAGGGAAAGGGAGTCCGTGGAGGGGAGGAGGAGGAAGAGGAGGAGGAGGAAGGCCCACTGTCCGATGCCTTTATGAAAGGGCAGTACGGACGACCTGCCGAGAGAGACAGACAGAGAGAGAGACAGAGGACAAGAGAGGGTCAGTCTCCCCCACCCCTACCCTGAGGCCTTACCCGCCCCCACATCCGGCCCTGGGTGTCCAAGCTGCCTTTGGCCAGGGTGCACATACAGCCAAGCTGGGCTGCAGCCTCAAGCTGTCCGGTGACACCCACCAGCACCAGCCACGCACAGCAGGGAGCCCACCCACTGCAGCCAGCCTTGGCAAAGCACACACCCAGCGTGGCCAGCCCCACCCCTGCAGCCCCAGCACAGGCCAAGCACGCACAGGGCCAAACACTCAGACCAGCCAACAGGGAGCAGAAGGGTGCTTCCGGCAGGGGGAAGCTGCAAGGAAAACCCCGACAGAGAGACTGGGTGCAGGCTCCAGGGCCAGGGTGCCAGCCCACCTCACATGCAGCACAGTCCTCAGGCAAGGGCTGGCTCAGCCCCAGCAGGTCCGCTCTCTACAGCCGGGAGTGCCTTAGCTGAAGCCAGAGCTGCCCAGGGGGCCTCTAGCACTGCCCCCGTTCAGCCAAATGTGCGCACCGACCGCCCTCTGCGAGCCTTCCCGGTCCCAGGAAGCGAGGGGGAAGCACACGTAACGAACAACCTTGTCTTCTCCGAGGTCCCTGGGCAAGGCCTCCCTTCCAAAAAAGAGCGCCAAAGAGGCTTGGGGACAAAACCTGAGGAGTGACAGTCAGGTCGGGGGGGACCTGGGACTACCTGGTCGGTGGCCGAAGGGTGAGGGCACATCACAGCTGCCCGCAGAGGCCGACGCGACTCGTTCCTGCTGCTTGAAGAACTCCCGTGGGTTGTCAGGCCGCTGGGCGATAATGGCCGCTGCCTCCTGGGGGCATGAGGAGGGAATCAGGGCCCAGCCGTGGCAGCCCCACTGGACTCACCTGCCCTGTCCCCCCAGCTCTCACCTCCACCTCTGATTCTGACTTCTTCATCTGGGTCTCTTCCTCTTCATCCTGCTGGTCACCCTGGAAACCAAAGGCAGTGTCCTGGGCACCACCCTTGCCCCAGGAGCTCTTGCTTCCTCGGAGACCATGTTTGCTCCACAGTCTGGCAGGAAGGGCTCACAGATGGCACCTCTGTCTCACAGCAGCTCCTCACCATCCACAAGGCCCTCAGCCAGGTACCTCGTCTCCGGCCTGGACAAGCACCTGGGCGCCCAGCTCAGCGCCTCCTGCTGCTTCAACCCAGAGCCATCCAGGCGCCCTCCCTGCTTTGCAGCCAACTTCTCTGGAACCTCCTACCCCAGCACCCAGCCAACTGAGCCCCACTTCACTGCTGCCTGGGTCTCAGCATCATGAGACTGCTGCTCCCTCACTGCCACCCCCGCCCCCGGGTTGGCCCACATTCCCCACCCCGAGTGACCTAGCCTCTCTCCAGCAGCCCCTTCCTACACTGACCTGCCCACACACCTTGAGATATAGACTGAAGTCATCAGCATGACAGTTTCCATACCTGGAACATGCACACCACACACACTTGGCAGGGGAGAGGGGTCTCCCCTCAAATGCCTGACCCCCACCCCATTCAGGCTGTTTCCTTCTCTGGGTCCCCATAAGCTGTTCTAGGTACACACCATGTCAGAACCCTCCTGCCTTGGGGATCACGTCCCCCCACTCTTAGTCGGCAACACGGGATGAGAACTAGATCTGCGTGTAAGTGGACAGCATGAGGCTGAATCGGCACATGTCCACTCAGTTGAATTCACTTAACGGTGTCCCCTGCTGCCCCGATGGCAAAAGGGGCAGGCAGGACTGAGCTGGGAGAAGAAAACATGGCAGGCAGGGTGCAGTAACAGGGCTCCTTTGTTTTCGAGCACACACCTAAAATTTAAACTTTCTGTTGGGGTGCATTACAACGGCCCTTCCAAGTATCCCCCTTCAAGAGGGTTGTCCCTCCAACTACAACTTCCCATCTTCTGGAATGAAGTCTAAAGTCCTCTGACCTCACTCTGCCTTCCCACACTCCCCCGCTCCTCAGCCCACTGGGCTCCAGTCAGGCTCCTGCCTTCCCATAAATGTGACTCTCACCACCTCTTGTGGGCACCCTGTCCCTGCCTAGTGCAATACGACCTCCCTAGGCCCTTGCTGTGAGCGGGCAAGTCAGTGTGGCGAACAGATGCAGCGGAGGGTTATCAGCTTTACAGAAGAAGGGGACAGCCTGACACACGATGAACCTGGAACACACGCTGAGTGAAATCAGCCAGTCACCAAAGGAACAACTCTGTATGATTCCGCCCAGGAGACACCGCGAAAAGTCAAATTCACAGAGGCAGCAAGGAGACTACCAGGGTCCGAGGAGGAGGGGAGGATGGGGAGTCTGTGTTGTGTGCGTGCAGAGTTTCAGTTATAGGACGATGGAGAAGCCTAAGAGAGAAACAGTGGCGTCATCTGTACGACACGAGTGTACTTAATGCCGCTGAACTATGTCCGCAAAAGGCTAAGATGGTACACGATTAAGCTCACCAGTTAATTTCATCTTCTCCATCATATTTCTCACACCAGGCACACGGCAGGCAGGTGGTAGCAAAGCTTTGCTGAGTGAGTGAGGCTGGAGTTTACCAACTGCCCTTCGCCTCCACCACCCAGAGGCCGACAAGACTTCCACTATGACCGCCACTTACTGCCAATGCCTGCAGGGTATCCTGCTTTCTCCCGACCCATCTCCTGTGGGTGTGGCCCTGAGGCTCCGAAGGGTCCCTAAGGCCCAAGACCTGCTCATAACGGTCCCAATCCAGACAACCACCACCCACCTCCAGTCCTGAACTGTGCCTTACCACCGAATGGTGTTCGTTCAAAACACTAGGGTGTGAGTCCACCATCATTTTCAAAGTGCCAGTCCACAGACCCTACACAACACCCCAGTATTTGGAGGTCCAGACAGCACCCCCGGAACAAAGGGGCTGCTCTGAAGCAGACACCACACACGCCGTGTGTCAGATGCTCAGCACGCAGGCACAGATGCACTGGTGTGGCTCTGCAGCACTAGCGTGGGGGCAGGTCTTGAGCCCCTGAGTGCAGGAAGCAGGGGCAGTCCACCTGAGCCCCTCAGGCCTTGCCAGGAGGTGATAGGAGAACCTACTCAATGAGGGCCTGGGCCAACAGAGGTTTTTCTTTCAGTCTAGAGTGTAAGATTCTCCACGGAGGTCTTTCTACACAGCCAGGAGCCAGATCCCCCCATGATCATGTGGCAGGGCTGACACTCCATGACAGTCCGTGCAATAGTACCCAGAATGCCCCAAAATGGCCCCAAGCCCCTGGTCTCCCCGGCTAAGCACTCACAAAGATAGACTGCTCCTTCAACCGCCGCTTGGCCTCCTCAGCTTCTAAAGTCTGCTGTTTCCTCCTGAAACAAGAAGTGGGAATCAGCGGGCCTGCACCCCTCCAGGAAGGCCCAGGCAGACCTGCAGGGGGGGAGCGGGGGCGGGGGCAGGGGTGGGGCAGGGCCTTGCAGTAGGGTGGGAGCACGCACCTGTGCTCCTCGATCTGCTGTTCCCGCTCTCGGTAGCGCCGCTCCCGCTCCTCCTGCTCCTGCCGCTCCTGCTCCATCCGCTCTTGCTCGAACCTGAGTCTCTCGTCCAGGGCTTTCTTCCGCTCCTCCTCCTTCCTTAGCTCTTCCTCCTTCTGCAACCACCCGTGCCAAGGCAGTGTAGGCCCTGAGCCGACAAGGGGGCCCCCTTCCCCTCCAGCCCGTCCGTCCCCAACCCAAGACTGGGGAAACGTGGTTTCTGGGAAAACAGGTTGAGCCCCTGGGCAGAAGGCTGTCTTCAGCTGGGGGAGCCCAGAGGATGGGACCCACTGTGCATGGGGAGGTGTGGGGAGAGAAGCCCAGGGGCCATGCCATGGGGTTGGGCCAGCTCGGCCTGCAAGCCAGAGTCAGGCTCGCACCTTGGCCTGCTCCCAGAACTGCTCTCGGTTGATCCGCTTCATCTCCACAGCGGCATCAGTCTTCTGATAGGTGGTGCCCTGCAGAGTCAAGCAGCCTGGCATGAGCTGGGGTAGCAGGCCGGGTGCTCCGGGAGCTCCCACACGAAAAGGCTGAGGAAAGACAGGAGCAGGGCAGGTGAGCCCTGGGCAGGGCCCTCGGGCCCCAGATGCACACTGACCACCGGCTCCGTGTTCTCATCCTCGCGCAGCCGCAGTCGGTGCAGCACCGGGCTGGAGAGCCTCGCCAGCCCATTGGAAAGCCGCTGCCCAATGGCGCCCGCGTCGATGTCTTCCACACTGCTGGCATTCACAATCACGTCCACACCCTGCAGCGAGAAGGTGTGTTCAGGCAGCATGGCTCCCTCCTGTCACCACCACCAGCAAACAGACCCTGGGTGGCTGGCCCCTGTCCCCACTCTCACCTGGAAGAATTCAGCCACCTTAGCCACATGGCTGGCACAAGCACATTTGCGGGCATCAGGCACATCCTCGCCGACCTGCAAAGCACCCAGCACAGGCAGGGTTGGGAAAGGACAAGAAGGGGCAGTGGTAGCCCAAGACCCCAGGCTCTCTTCCCACAGGTGCAGGGGTGTCCTCTCCAGTGGTGTCGGTAGGTAACTGTTCTGGGGCCTCTGCCCCCTTCCCCAGCCCACAGCAGCATACCCAGTTGATGAGCACGTATTTTGGCAGAGCAGCCTGGGAGTCCTTGACGCTGCAGAAGCCGTACATCACCTTCTGGTTCTCAAAGTGGCCCGAGAGCTCCTGCAAGCCCCCATCTGGGGGAATCAGGAGGGAGTCAGGACTCCTGTCTCCTAACCCTTACCCCATAAGGGCCTGGAACCCGAAGAAAGATTCTTCATGTGGGCTCCACGGGCACCCCGGGACCTGCAGGCCCGGAGTTCTGTGCTGGGGTGAGAAAGAGTGGCAGGCAGGCCCCAGCTCTGCCTGTGACTCCCCAGGGCGTGATTTGGGGTAGAGATGAGGACACACTCGTTCTTCACACACCCTCATGTCTCCCGAGGTACAGTGCCAATGAGGGAAAACAAAGCCTTTGCCCCAGAGAAAGTGGGGGTGATCTGGGCCATCCCTGCCCGGCCCCTCCTCCCTAGCTGTGTGACTTTGGGTAAGTCACTCTCCCTGTCTGAGGCTGTCTTCTGATAATCAAGCAGAAAACAAGGCCCCCTGCCTCCTCACCATGGAGAGCACAGGGATGACCAGGAAGGACACCTGCCAGACAAGCATGGGTCGCTGGATACACACCAGGAGGCGGCCTGGAGCCAGACGGGTGGGGAAGAAAACACCCAGAGGACGGGGCGGGAGAAAGCAAAAAAGAAAAATGGCTTGGATTCTTACCTCCTGACGCTGCAAGCTTGAGGTCATCTGAGCCATCCTCATATGTGTACAGAGCCCTGGGGAGAGGGAGGGGTGGCTCTCAGAACTGCCAATTTTGGGTGGGGACAGCTCTAGGGAGGAGGAGGAGGGACACAGAGCAGGCAGGAGGGGAAAGGGGTTCTGGCCCAGCACCACTGCCAAACAATAGGGCTAGGTGCCATTTCAGTAGGGGGACGCTGGTAGAGGGGGCCTGGGTCAGCTGGGGAAGAAACCGCTGCCCATGTGCCTCGTCCTCCGAGCCCTGGCCCTGGCAGCCTACAGCCCAGCAAGCGGGTTTGAGATGGAGATTCCAAGGCGACAGTTCCTTGGTTACTGTTCCCTGGCTACCACACTGATAGTCCCCCATTGGCTGTTGCCAAGCATGCGTCTGGGTACCCATCACCCCTCCCCTCACAGCGGGGAAAAGAGAAGAGAGAACCTGGTGCTCACTCTGATCAGGGCATCCCATTGTAACCATGGCAACCTGGCAACTGGCACATGACTGGCCCACCCCAACTACAGGCTCCAGAACACAAAGGACCCCAGGGACACACCCTCAGTCTTCATCTCAGCCTCTCTAAAAGGTGGATGAGGTCACCCAGGCCACTCTTGCCCAGACGGTGGTGGCCCACGGGTGATTTCAGTCTCCTGGCCTCCCAGCCTCTCGACCACCTTGGCCCCAGCTGGGGCCCTGGCCTGGCCTCCTGAGAGTGTCAGCCGAGAGTGTCAGCCTTTCCTTCAGCCTCGGCGTCACCAGAAAGCTGACCTAGCAGCCTGCCTCCTCCCTCCTCCTTCCTAGCTTCTTCTCCCCAGACTGCAGTGCCACAGCATCCATTTCGTGGCAGGGAAGGCCGAGATGTGTGCTCCCGAGGACCCCTCCTTGAGAGGACAGGCCTGGGGCAAGGAGGGGCGGTGGAGAAGAGAAAGGGAGAGAGTCAGGGAGAGAAACAGGGAGAGGAGGAAGAGAACACAAGAGAAAGGAGGGAAATGAAGGGGTGAAGAGGAAATGAAGGAAGAAGAGAGAAAGGGAAGGGAGAGAAAAAGGAGAGGGGAAGAGAGAGAAGGAGGAGGAAGCACGAAGGAGGGAGGGAAGGAAGGCCCGTCCCAGCCCCTGGGGGTCAGCCCAAGTCAGTGCTAGGAACACACACACACACACACACACACACACACTCGATTCCCAAAATCCCTCCCGCCTGAAAGGGACACAGGTGGGCTGTGAGGCGGAGAGCTCTTGGTCCAACTGTTGCCCAGGCCCCAGCACTGGCAGCTGCTCCCCAGAACAGCTGTCCCACCACCTGTCCAGCTGCCCTAAACCACCGCTGGGAACAAAGGGCCCTCAGAGAAGCAGGGTCTGTCCCTCCCAACTCCACGGATGAGAAACTGAGGCAGAACTCCAAGGCCCTGGTCCCAACCAATGCTTCAGAAGATACTCACCCCAGGAATCAGCACCAGCCCCCCCAGAGGCTGCGAGGGCCCTTGCTGCTCCCAGGAACATCTGCCCTGCTCCCTCCCCCTTTGGCTCTGGCCTTCCCACCTCTGCCACCTTCCTGGCCGTGGCCCCTGCCCTGACCTGGCAGAAACCACAGCTAAGGTCAAGGCCTTCAGCAGGCCTTCAGCTATGCGCCATACACCTGCCCTTCCAGCTGGACCTCTCCACTGGCGCCACAAGCTGGACCACTCCCTGCCGCCAAGCACAGCTCTGACACTGCCCGCCCTCAAGGCTCTTACATCCATGGTTCCCTTCACAGAAAAGCCAGAGCTGTCCCCTACCCCATGCCCAGCCGGGGCAGAAACCCCTCAGGGCCCCGATGGCAGCTCTACGGGAAGCTGTGCTCTGTGCCCCAGACCATGTCCCACAGCCCAGCAGGGATGGGCAGAGGCTTCTGCGCCCGCCCCAGATCTCACTCAGCCAGTGCTTCTCAATCACATCAGGGCGGCCTGGGCAGGACACAGGAGAAGTGAGGAAGGGGGAGGGATGTACGATCTCACCAGCTCCAAGCCCTGGAGACAGACACTGCCCTGGGCTTGGGGAAGGCAGGAAGTCTGACTCAGTCAACAACAGACATACTTCACACCCGGCCCTGGTCCACACAGCAGTAGGTGTTTGTGATACCAACTCAAACTCTGAGGAACCATTGAGGCCAGAGAAACTGGAACAGAGTGAGGTGGCAGCTGGAACAGCCCAGGTCCAGGGAGGTGCTGGGGTCAGTCAGCTCAGGCGAGAGGCTGAGGGCAGGCGGACCCCTGGAGAGTCCCACTCAGGAAGTCATGGCTGGGACAGCCCTGGCTGTCCCTCATCCCGCTGAGCCCAACCCCCTCTTCTGCTTTTCAAGAGGACCTGAGAGGAGCAGGCTCTAGTGTGGTCACACAGTGATTCATGTCACACTCAGGGCAGCACTAGCTCTCTCACTACACTGACTTCCTGGCTCACCTATTCCCAGTAACTGGGCCGTGGTCGGTTTCAGAGCCCCCGCCAGGAAGTAGCCTGTACTGGCCCCTCTGGGGACTGAGCTCCCCCACCATCACCACTCAGGGGGGAAGGTAATGACAAGCCCTTCCAGCCAGGCAGCAGTTTTACCCAGGACACCCCTCTCCGGCCTCTGAGTGCAGGGGTCTGCCCCTGGGCCGAGGCCCCACTGCACTCCTCGCTCGAGCGGGTGGCTGTGAGCACTCATGTCCCCACTGCAGGATGTGATCTTCACACTCTTTTCCCAAAACGCTATCTGGGCCCTTGGGACTGAAAACAAATGTGTGCACGTGCGAGGGTGCGTGTCTGCATCTGTGTGTGTCCCACACACAACCCAGATGGGGGGTGACGCACGCCAGGGATTAATAACTAGCTTTGGCCACATGGATATGGCACGGAGATGGGAGCCCAGGCCTCTGCTGAGCATGAGGTGGGCCAACGGTGGTGGTGTGGTCCCGCACTGGGCCTCTGCTTTTAGGAGATCAGGGCCAATGGTGTGGTGGTAGACAGCACTCCTCAACTGAGGGCAAGTGGGGCACTCTGAGCTGGACGGTGGCCCCTGTCCAGGCAGGGGACATCATAGCCCAAGGCCAGTTCCTCCACCAGGCCAAGCTGGCCACCTGCCCGAACTCTTCCCATGATCTCAGCCCCTGGGGCAGGGCGGGGACAATGGGTGGCCACCGGCCCACTTAACCTGTGCCGGCCTCTCCTGTGACTGACCTGCAGAACATGGGAGCCCGTCTCTTGCGTCCATCCCTCCAGGCAGACCTGGCTGCCCGCCAGTGCTGCAGTACTATGGCATGGACGCCTGGCCATTTGTCCCCTCCTCCAGCCCCCAGGTCAGTGTCCCTACCACAGTGCCCTCCCTTACTTGCATAAGGCCAGCCCAAAGGAGGTCCCTTGGGCATGCCCTCACTCTGTGCCTCAGTTTCCTGCCTGCCCCGGAAACTAGAGGTCTGGAAATGGAAGGAGCACCTGCCCCAAGACAGGGGTGTTTTGGGTAAAATGATTCCTGAATGGGGCAGTGGGGAACTCCCTGGCTTTCCTACCACCCTGGAGATTCCAGCCCCAGAGCAAGAGGCCCACCCCTCCCAGAGCCCAAGGGGAGACCACAGCTGGGGAAGGGGGTGCCGGCAGCCCAGCTCCTCCCCAGCCAGGGAGCAGAGAGCCTCTTGCACTGGGCGATGGGGCCAAGGGCTCAGAAGATCTACTCTGCCCCTCATCCCTTCCTGGGAGCTCTCTCCAGGCTTGTGTGGGCGCGGGCCTCTTCCCAGGGTCCCCAGCTGGTCCTCCAGGCCGGAGTTCGGCCCCTGGGCATCTCCCAGCCCAGCTGCCCAGTCCCTGAAATCCCCTCGATCCCTCCCTCCTCCGCGGCCGCGAGATGAACAGGAGTCACTGGGCGGCAGCCATGTGGCAATGAACATCTTTGCATCACACCCCAACTCCGAGAGGCCCCCCGGTGGGCGGGGCGTCCGGGCCCCCAGCCCTCTCCGCTCCTCCCCCGCCCTAGCGTTCCTTTGTGCTGTGGCCGGTTGTCCAGGCTGGGCCGGGCACGCTGAGCTGTCTCCGTTAGCTGGGTCCCCGCCCCGTCCCCGCCCGGTCCGCGCCCGCTGAAAGGTAGCGAAGGTGCCCTTGGTCGCCCCGTGCACACCTGTCCCCGGGGGCCGAGGCGGGGGATGGGATCCTGCAGGGCCATGCGGTCCGGGGTCACACGTCCGGACCCCGCATCCCTCCAACCCGCGCCCGGCCACCGCTCTCACAGCGTGCCTGGGGCGGCCTCCGGGCGCTCGCGGCCGGCAGCGCCCCGCCCGGCCCGCCCGGCCCCTCCCCCGGCGCGCACAAAGGCAGCCCCTCCCGGTCCTCCTCGGTCGCTGCACCATTTCGGGGTCGTCCCCTCCCTTCCCGGCAGCCGGGTGGCGGGCCGGGTGGAAACAAAGGCGCGGCGGCGGCGGCGGCGGCGGCGGCGCGGGGACAAAGGGGCCGAGGGGCGGGGGCGGGGGCTCACCAGTCGGCCGCGCTCTCCTCCCGGATCACCTCCTCGTACGCCGCCAGCAGCTCCAGGCGGTGGCCGCTGAAGCTGACGCCGGCCATGCTGCGGGCCGGACCGAGGCCGAACGGACAGACGCACAGACGGACAGAGGAGGAGGGATGGAAGGAGGGAGTCACCGCCACCGCTGCCTCGGAGCCTCTGCGGCGAAGCGAGCAGAGCGAGCCAGCGGCCGGGGGAGGGGAGCCGGCCGGCGGGGGGCGGGGGGCGCTGGCTCCGCCCGGCTCGTCCCTCCGCGCTCGGTCCTAGCGCCGCCCGGGCCCGGCCCAGGGGGAGGTCCGCCCCCCCTTCCCGGCCTGCCCCGGGCGCCCCCGCGCCCCTCACCCGTAGCCCCTGGGCCCGCGCCGATGCGTCCCTCCACTCCCGAGGCGGGTCCCACCCGGGTCCCCAAACTTCACCTACCATGGCCCCAGCTTAGGCGCTCACCTTCTTTCTCAGCCCCAAACCCAGTCGCGTCCCCAACCTCACCAACCCTCTGTAGGTCCAGCTTCATTCTCCTTATCAGTTCCCAGTCCCAATCCCAAATCCACTTCATTTGAACCCGGCCCAGCCCCATTCCCTGTTTAATTTATCTCTACCCCGGCCCGCCTCACCGCCTATCCCCATCCCTGGTCCATCCCAACCCAATGCATAGATCAGCACCACCCCCTCCACCCCGCGGCACATCTGTGGCCCATCCCCTCCTCTGAAAGGCCCCTTCTTACTCCCCCCACCCACCTTGGCACTGTCCATTGCCATCTGCGTCCGAACCCCAAGTCCAGCCCCATTCCCAACTCCATGCTTTGGCGGGCAACTCCCCCCCCACACACAATTCACAACACCCCATCCCTAGCTGTACCCTCCTTAGTCCAGCCTATCCTGTTGCCATGCCGATCCCAGTTCCCAAACACACCTCTCCACCCCCGCCTCCTTCACCATTCCCAGCCCCAACCCAGATCATTACCCCAGCACTGCCACCCTCCTCCACCACCCCTGCCCCACCCTTAGGCTGAGCACCCCCTTACCAGCTGCCTCCTGGGCCCTCTCAGATAGGACGCGGCCTCAGAGGCCTAGGAAACCCTCTGCCTTGTCTCCCAAGCCTCAGGCCTCCAGGATGATCCCATGCAGACTTCCTCCCAGTGGCGACATCTCAGCCCAGACTCCCAGGGCAGGACCACTCCAGGGACACCCTAGGACCAGCCTCCTGACACCTTTATTTCCCAAAGTTCTGAGCCCAGGGATCACTGGGGCCCTAGCGGAGTCTCCTGCAGCAAGTAGGCACAACGGGCAGGACCTCCTGAAGCGTCGCTAGTCCTTGCTGAAGTGGGTCCCTGCAACCCTCCCCAGTTCTCGGAAGCCTTTCCCACCTCATCTTCCCAGGGGAAGTGATGGAACCTGAGCAACGGCCTAGTCCAGTCAGGGAAGGGGAGGAGGTGATTCAGCTGGGTCTTCGAATTCTGAGTTGGCCCAGAGGAGAAAGAGAATAGTGTGTGTGCTGATCTCCAACAGTGGTTCCCAACGCTTTGGAGTAGAGCAACCCTCTTAAAACTCAAAACATTTCGCAGATGCCTGCCTGCGGGGGTTCTCTGTACCCACTATGCCCATGCGCCTCTGGCCCTGGAAGTTGAAACAAGGTCCAGGCAGGGTCAGAAGGATTTTCGGGGAGCGAGAATACACCACAGCAAGGCTAGAGAGGCATGGGAAAAATAGGTAGGGGGACCTTGGGCCTCAGGTCCTGCTTCCTTTGACTTGTCCCAGCTCAGAATCCGCCGCCCCCCCCACAGCTCCCTCCCTGGCTCCCTTCCCAGCCTCCTACTCACTCAATTCCACGTCCACTCGCAGGAGTTGTGCACGGTGCTTTCCCTTCCTCAGATTCCTGCATCTCCTCATCCCCCTACAAATACTCTCCAGCCACACCCACTCTCACCTCTGTCACCTGTATTTCCAAGTAAACTCCTAATTTTATTATTTTAATGGACTTGAGAGAGAGTGGAAGGGAAAGAGAGAGAGAAACATCAATTTGTTGCCCCACTTATTTACAAACTCATTGGTTCCTTCCTGTGTGTGCCCTCACCAGGGATTGAATCCACCACCTTGGTGTATTGGGACAATGCTCTAACCAACTGAGTTACTCAGCCAGGGTTACTAAGTAAATCTCTAATTTTAGAACAGTTTTAGATTTACAAAAAGTTACAAAGATATTGTAGCCCAATGAGGCCCCCATTGGTGGGAGGAAGATGGCTGCCTGCTTGCCTGCCTCGGAGCCCAGCTGGTCTCCTCACCCTTCTCCCTCCACATCACCTTCCTCTGAGAATGTGTGTCTGTGATGTGACTCCACACTCAGTGGCTGCATCTAGTCCTCAGCTTCGTGGACCTGTGCGAGTGGGGTGGCTACCGATCACTCCCTCTGAGAGCCTTCCTCCTTCCTGCCCTGAAACCCACCCACTCAGCCTTGAAGTCCTGCCGAAGGGCCTCCCGCAGGGTGACCCAGCAGCACTGACCACGGTTTCAGTTGCTAGCATGCCGGTCTCTCCCCATCCCCAGAGGGCGAGCTCCCCACACACATACTGGCGTGCTGGCCCAATGGCTTGTGGGTCCCTGGGGTGAAAAAGACAACAAAGCTGGAGGATTCAGATCAGAAGCCCGTCACTTGCTGTGTGACCTTAGCTACAGTGTTTTCCCTTGCTGAATTTTCTTTTTGATAACAGGCTGTGAGGATAAAATGTGACTGATGGGAGGCTTGGAAACTGAGAGCTCCTCTTTCCCTCCTCACAGCCTTGCCCCCCTCCACCTCACCCCTCTTCCTGCCCTGTACTCCCCACAGCTCTCAGGGTAGGCTCAAGGCTAACAGTGGGTCTCAAGACTTTTTCCAGCACTGGCTGAAGGATCCTTCTCTGCCCTCATTCTGCCTCTGGAAGCTCCTACCAAGTACCTTCAAAAGTGTCCCCTCTGCTCCGGCCCAGTGGCTCAGCTGGTTGGAGCATCGTCCCCTACACCCTAAGTGTGCAGGCTCGATCCCAGTCAGGCACATACGGGGGGCAACCAATCCATGTTTCTCTCTCACATCGGTATTTCCCCCTCTCTCTCTCTAAAAATTAATAAACATCCTCAGGTGAAGATTTAAAACAAAGTGCCCCCTCCTTCTTCTCAGGTGTGGGTCCTGGCACGGAGCCAGCCACTTCCCATTAGCTGGGCAACTGACCAGCCGATTGCTGCCCAGACCTTGCTAACCAAGTGGCCTTATACTTATTGCTTGACCTTTCCTGTGCCATCGAGGATGATAATGACAGCACCTACCACATGGGGCTTGTTTCAGGGTTTCATTTGATTTTTTAAAAAGATTTTGTTTTTAGACAGAGGGGAATGGAGGGAGAAAGAGAGGGAGAGAAACATCAGTGTGTGGTTGCCTCTCATGCACCCCCTTCTGGGGGCCTGGTCTGCAACCCAGGCATGTGCCCTGACTGGGAATCGAACCAGCAATCCTTTGGCTCACAGGCAGGAGCTCAATCCACTGAGCCACACCAGCCAGGGCATTGTTGAGGATTTTAAACCGTCTCTGGAAAGTGCTTAAAAGGGCAACTGCACATAGTAGGTGCCATTGACATGTTGGCTGTGATTACAGTTTTAGAGATGGGAAACATGAGGCTCAGAGAGGAGCAGCGACTGGCTCTGAGGCACGCAGCTAGTGAGTGATGAAGTCTGGATGGGAACCCACGTGTGTCCCTCTCTCATCACTGCAGCATGCCACAGGCCCTCCTCACTTCCCCTTCTGCATGCTGAGGCTGGCCTGGCCTGGCCTGGAAATCAGTCCGATATAGCTCCTCAGGCTGCTGCTAGTGGCAGGGTGTAAGGAAGAAGTCAGGGGGCGGGGTCCTGGTTGTGGAGCACGAGTGTGCAGTGCAGTAGACGTCCACAGTTAGGGCGTCCCAGAAAATGTCCTGGGGCCCGGAGACTGAAGAAAAAGGCTGACAACTCCAGCATGCCATCAGGATTTCAGTAAGAGAACATACAGGTGAGATGCACCTCAGGGGGCAGCAAGATGGCCTGGATGGCCTGGGTGCTGCGTGCAGACACCAGGGAGTTCTAAAGGACAGGGCGGGATGGATGGGGGCACTAGGTTGGGACCCTCCCCAGATAAAAGAGTGGGACCCTCCCCAGATAAAAGGAAAATGCCTTGCGTGCGCGCTCAGTGAGGCAATCCATGGCCTTCTCCCGGAACTGCAGAGGTGGCGCACCGTGAGGGCGGGGCGGGGCGGGGAGTGGGTGGGCGTGATCAGACGGGCTCCGGGGAGTGGGTGGGAAGCAGTCTCCGTTCTGGTCCTGATCCGGCTAGTTCTGGCTCTGGGGTCTGGCAGCAGTCATACCGTTGAAAAGTCCATCTCTCTCCCACAATCCCTGCCCCTGTCTTCTGGATGATTTTCCACTTCAGGCTCCAGATCGGAGCATGTCCGGGCCAGCTGGTCAGACCCAGGGACTGCTGCGGGGATGGACACACGATCCACGTCAGTGCAATGGGCATCAGCCAGGGACCTTAGCTGGAGTCATTAAGAAAGTCTCCACCGGGGCCACTGAGCGGGCAGCCCGAGGCCGGAGCTAGCTGAGGGTGCCTGTGCCGCCGACAACGGGGAGAGCCTCGGGAGAATGAGGCCGGAAGAAGCTCGGAGAGATCTGGGGAGAGTAGAGACTGCTGATAACACCCTTCAGGCCAGATCCTGCTGTATCTGAACCTTTTCCATTAAGTGAGACAAACTCTCCATTTCTAGTTCAACCAGTTTGAACGGCAGCTGGAAGAGTCCTTTCTCATCGACCCCAAGCAGTGGTCACTGTTGTCGGTGGCAAGGGAAATAGGTGAGCTGACCTTCTAGTCCCCCAGGCTTTGAGCGGGAGACCCAGACTGGTCCTGGGGCCCTCCCTGAGCACTGTGCAATGACCCCGCCGCACAACCTCCTGGGGCTGGCCCCAGCCTCCCGCATTCTCCCCAGGCTCCTGGGAGGCACCTTCTTGTCCCACCAGAGCCCTGGAACCCTGGCACCCCCAGCCCCCAGTAGGGGCAGGGCCCCACCTCCACCTCCACCTCCACTCTCACAGTGGGCTGTGAACTCTGCGCGGGTGCCGCTCCCTGTGTGCCTCGGGCTCAGCTCTGTCACAGCAGGGCTGCACGGAGGGGCCCACAGGGGTGTGTGTACCCACGTGTGTTCCAAGGCCACACGGCACTGAGGAGGCAGGACCAGAATCATCCGTTCCTGCCTCTGTTCTCTGCACTCTGGCGAAGCAGCTTCTCACCCTGCACTGTGTCTCTCTGACTTCAAATGAGCTCCAGCTGCTCTGAGCTGGAAAAAGCCCGTCTCTTGCTGGCTGTCTCTCCAGTTGCCCAATCAGTCCCCTGCCGTGGGCTCTGCCCCCTCAGCTGGGGAGACTGCACTTTCCAAGGGCGCTAATGGCTTCCCCTGCCACACACAAGGATAGTTCCCAGTCACTGTGGCTTCTCTCCCACAGCCGTGACCCCTGCAGCTCTGTGGCCAGGGGGGCAGCCCGGAAGGGCAGTGAGGAGCACCCCAGTCTTTGATCCTTGGAGCAGCAGAGGTGGGGCATTCTGGCTGGGCAGCCCTGGACAGGCCACTTCCCCTTCTTGAGTCTCAGGTCCCTCACCTGAAACATGCCTTTAAGGAGATGTCTTGAGTGAAGATTAAATGAAATATGGATCAGCAGTTGCTCTGTGGGTCCTGGCGGGTGGCCCATTCAGAGCAGGGGCCCTGTTCTTGTTTCTACTTCCATCCAGGGGAGCTCCTCTTTCTGAGGTTCAGCCCCCAGCTCTCTGCTCTTTACTGTCCCCTTACATCTGCCCACCTTTGGCCACCTTCCCTTGGTGCGGAGAGGACTCTCCACCCCTCTTGGTGCTCAGCCGAGTGGGGGGCTGCCGGTCCTCCTGGCCATGCAGCCCGACCTGAGAGCGCTGTCCGCACTCCCGTTCGCACTCTCCTTCCACATCCTCACCACGCTGCCTCTTGTTCCTGTAACCCTGGCTGCCGCCCAGCTCTCTGCTAAACTGATCTGGCAAATGTCACCTTGTTTCGAAATGCCACGGGGCTCCTGGCCTTATCTGCCTGGTGGACACTGTCTGTCGGCAGTTTCTGGAAACACTCTTGCCCGGCCCCAGCCTGCATGCCCCGGCCCCCAGGGCCCAGCTGTTGTCCTCTGTGCTCCTGCCTCCTTTGCCCAGAGGTGATGCTGGCGCTTCCTATCTGGGGGTGTGGGGCTAGTTGCTCTCACACTGGATTTGGCCCACATCTATTATTTTTTATTTTTATTTATTTCCTTTTTTAGATTTTATTTCTTTTTAGAGAGTGAGGAAGGGAGGGAAAAAGAGAAGGAGAGAAACATCGATGTACAAGTGATACATCAATTGGTTGCCTCTCACATGCCTCCACCTGGGGACCTGGCCCGCAACCCAGGTATGTGCCCTGACTGGGAATCGAACTAGCGACCTTTCATGTTGCAGGCCAGTGCTCAATCCACTCAGCCACACTAGCCAGGGCTATTATTATTTAACAAGATTGAAAAAGAAATCTTAGTTGCCATCATTAAAATACCACATTTCATGTTCAAGTTCAAATCTCTGGACGCTGTTGACAAAACAGCAGACCTGGTCACAGCTCCGAATTACCACGTGGCCGCCCTTGGCTGTGGCTGCGGTTGCAGCCGAGGGCAACTGCCTGGAGAAGGCTCCCCCAGGACTCCAGCAGCACTCACCATCCACCTTTGTGATCACACTGGCTCGTATCCATGGAAACCAGGGGTGGACCGAGGGCTTCATGGTTCAAGAGAGGTAAGAGAGAGTACATTTCACCATGGAAGTGAAAGATACTGTTTAATATGTCAGAGATGTCTAGGTTGAAAGAAAACCACATCCCACCTGCTTTCTCTCGGTGTTGACCTGGCCGGGTGCAGCTCCCAGCCTTCCACAGGCATCGGTTACATGCCTCTGGGGTGACTGCTCCGGACCTGTCCCAAACTCAAACGGAATCCAAGGTGAATCCAGACTTGAATCTTCAGCCATGCCCTGATTTGTCTCCTGTTTGTTCCACAGGCACCTCATTCAGTCTTTCAACAAGCACTCCTCAGTCATCCACTCTGCGCCAGGCACTGGCCCAGGCTCCAATGAGACACCGTGAAAACAACACAGGGAGCCCAGCACACGTTTCCCAGGGTCCTCAAGAGAACGCAACAGGCCTGAGTTGTCCTGGTCTAGTTGGGGCCCGCTCCTGTCTCTCTCCATCCAGGCTTGGGACAGGCCGGTGACAATCTCCCCAGGGTGGCAGAGGGTACCAGTGAGAACCAAGAGTTCCTACAATTGGGGCCAACACCTGAGTCTCCAGGTGTCAAGGTGCCAGGCAGAAGCAACCTTCCCAGGGGGCACTCACTGGTGAGTGGTGCTCAGTGCCAGCTCCTCCCAGGGCAGAGCAAAGAGCTCCAGCCTGGCTTCTAGCCTGGATCGTGGCTCAGTGGCTGTGCGAACTGGGTCAGGTCTCCTAACCTTTCATCTAAAAAACGAGAGCAACTGCAGACACTTTGCGGGGTTGCTGGGAGGGTCGCAGGAGGCGATGTAAGCAATGGCTAATAGAGTCCAGGTGCCCATCAGACTCGCCTGCCTTCCTCTCCTCAGCCCGAACCCCCCTACTCCACTGTAGGATCCCAGGAACTGGCACTGGGTCCCACCTCCACTTCTGCTGTGTTGCTTTCTGCACCTCTCTTCCCCTGACCCCTAGCCGTCCTCCCAGCCTCCTGTTCACCTGCTCAGGGCCAGGGCTCCTTCTAAAAGTCGAACCTGGTTGCTTCATTACTTCAAACACTTCTGTGTCCCAAACCACACCCCCAACCCCCACTGTGCCCTTAGGAGGCAGTCCTAGCCCCTCAGTCTGCCACTGTGGCCTCCCAGGACCTGGGGTCTCCTTCTCCAGCCCCCCCTTTCTTGGCGGCAGCTGTCCAGCAGATGGACGGCAGATGGCGCCTCTGGGTCCCATCTCTGTGAATCCATCTTAACTCTGGTGACTTCCACACCAGGCTGGACCGGGCTCACCCTACTCCTGTGGGTGCCTGGGCCTGATACACAGAACCCCATTGCTCTCCCCCAACTCACCAAGAGCCCTGCATGTCCCCATCACAGGGACCATGAGGATGGTCTGCCCTAGGACACCCAGCTCACCCTGCCTGCCCCGTGCCCTAAACCCTAAACCCCAGCACTCCACGTGCACAGCAGGAAGGTGCAGACAACACACAGCTGGATATAGGTTTATTGTGGCTCTGGGTGTGGACAGGGCCGGGGGGCCCGCACCGTGTGCGGTGGGTGGGGAGGGTAGTGGGGGAGACAACGACAGTGAGGCAGGGCCCGGGGAACCCCAAGCTCAGGCCAGGAGATAGGATTGGGGTGACCTTTGCCAGCCCTACCCAGAAATCTGGTGGGATGACTCCAGGAACAGTGGCCCCTCCGCTGGGCAAGGCGTGGCAGCAGTGGGCTGGAAGGGTCACACGTGGGAGAAGGCGTGGCTCTTGCAAAGGGGCTTGTCCTTCTTGGAGTAGAAAGTCTTTCCTTCCAGGTTGATCTGACATATCTGGGGACAGCCACGGTCCAGTCATTTGGGGTTGGGGGCGGCAGGAGAGGCCCCTTCTCAATCTCTCATAAATCCCAGAGGCAGGCGCTGGGAGGGAGGCTGGCGAAGCACAGGGTGCTGGGGGCTGACCCGAGTCTGAGGGGTACTCACGGCGCACACGAAGCATGTGTCATGCCAGCTGAAGCCCAGGGCCTCCAGGAAGCGGTCGCCAGCATCTATCTTGAAGTCACAGCCTCGGCATTTTGTGCCAAACATCTTCTCATAGTCTGGGACGGGTGAAAGGGGAGAGGAAGGAGGAGGCGGGTTCTCACCTGCCTCGGCCCCGCCCCTTCCACCTGACCGTGCCCCTTTGTACCTCGCTCGCAGTAGGGCGCCCCTTCTTCCATGTAGAAGGCCCTGTTCCGAATGGGTGTCTTGCAGGCGGCGCACGTGAAGCAATGCACATGCCAGGTCATCTTCAGGGCATGCATAATTTCCTGGGAGGAGGCGACAGTCACCTGGTGGCTCAGCTCACTCCTGTCCAGAGCGTGGGACACAGGGGAGCTGGCCTTGGGCCCACTTCCTTCCCGCGGTAACTGTTACCTCTGCACACCCACCCTCCCACTGCCTGTCTCCAACCCTGAGGTCTCCAGGTGATGTCCACTATGCCTCTGACTGGACACGTTCAAAATCTCCACACCCCAAACCTGCTCCTCCCACAGCTGTCCCCACCCCCATTTTCCGCCACTCCACCTTCCACCTGCACAAATCCCCTTCTCTCCCACCCCACATCAGGCCCACCAGGAAACCCTGTTGGGTCTACCTTTGAGATGCATCCAGATTCTGACCACTTATCACAGCCTCCCTGACGAGGGGTGTGAGCCTTGACATCTCTGGTCTGGGTGACCCATAAAACCGGCCTCCATGGCCTCCCTGTGCTCCCATAGACTGAGGTCAGCCTGAGCCAGGTCCATCCCTGCTGTTCGAATCCCTGCCTGTTCCACATCTCTGAGCAAAAGCTGTAGCCTGCAAAGGGCCCAGAGCGGCAGGTCTGGCCTCTGTCCCTCTGCTCCCATCAGAGCCTCTCGCCTGTGGTCAGGCGTGCCACATTGGGGCTTCACACCTGCCGTCCTCTCTGCCCAATACCTGCAAGGCTCAGCCCTCACCGTTTCTGCTCGGATGTCACCTCCTCCAGGAGACCCACTCTGACAGAACTGGTTCACACTCCTACCTGCCTTCCCATCACCACTCTTGATTGCCTTCAACCCTGCGTTTCCTTTTTTCCATGACCACTTTGCTTACTAAGATACACTACCAGGTAATTTACCTGTTTTATTTATTGCTTACCATCTGCCTCCCCCCACCTCTCCCTGCTCAAATGTAAGTTCCAGAGTGCGTGTGACTCCAGCTGTTCTATTCACTGATGTGTCCCACCAGCGTCTGGACCACTGGTGCCGGTCAACAAGAGCTGTGGGTGGGGTGAGGCAGCACTGGGGGGGAAGCGGAGACTCACGGCGGGGCACCCCAGGATGCTCTCGCCAACCAGGGCTGCAGCACTCAGATCTGGGGCAGAGGGCAGTGTGCAGCCCCGAGGGGGGTCAGACTGGTGGGTTGAACCTTGCTTCTGAGCTGGTGACTTGGCCATCAGCTTCTCATTTTCTTTTTTAAAGATATTATTTTATTTTTTAGAGAGGGGAAGGGAGAAAGAGAGGGAGAGAAACATCAATGTGTGGTTGCCTCTCTCACACCCCCTGCTGGGGACCTGGCCCACAACCCAGGCACATGCCCTAGACTGGGAATCGAACCAGTGACCCTTTGATTCCCAGGCCAGCGCTCAACCACTGAGCCACACCAGTCAGGGCCCATCAGCTTCTCCTTGACACTCGGTTCCTTCCCTTGGGAACTGGGAACCTGGTGCCAGCCTCGGCAGGGTTGCTGTGAGGATCAGCCTGCATTTGGAGTTGGGAGTCCCAGAGCCAGGGCCTGCCAGGGCCAGGTAGGGCACACAACAGGGCACCGTGGGGACAGTGGCATGGGGAGTACCTGTTCCACCTGGAGGGGCAGCACCGAACAGTTCATTCTAGAATGCCTGTAAGGCCCAGGTTGAAATCTATGTGCTAAAGGTGAAGTTGGACTTTTAAATGTTGCCCATTCATTTAAAATGGAAGCGAATGCCTGGCCAGGTAACTCAGTTGGTTAGAGCATCATTGTGACTCACCAGGGTGGAGGGTTTGATCCCTGGACAGGGCACATACAAGAATCAACCAATGAGCCCTGGCTGGTGTGGCTCGGTGGATTGAGTGCTGGCCTGAGAGCTGAAAGGTCACTGGTTCAATTCCCAGTCAGGGCACATGCCTGGGTTGCGGGCCAGATACCCAGTTGGGGGTGTGTGAGAGGCAACTACACATTGATGTTTCTCTCCCTCTCTTTTTCTCTCCATTCCTCCCTCTAAAACTAAGTAAAAATCTTAAAAAAAAAAAAAAAGAATCAACCCATGAATGCACAGATAGATGGAACAACAAATCAATGTTTCTCTCTCTAAAATCAACTAATGGAATTAAAAAAAAAAAGTAAATAAATAAAAATGGAAGCATGTGAACCGAGGCAGATCTAAGTGCGGACAGCATCGAGCTCTCAGGCGGCCCCTGTGCCGCCCACAATGTCTGTGTCACACCTCACACCCACCTCACGGCCACCTGGCTGGGCTGACTGCCACCTCAAGGTCAGGGAGGCCCAGAGAAAGCGATGTGCCCCAACAGACGGCAGAACTGGGTTTTGTGCCCACACCTGGCTGATGCCAAAGACAGCTCTTCCCAGCGCCTGTGGCAGGATGGGGCTCCGGCAGGAGCGTGCAGGGCCCGGAGCTGGGCCGGCAGGCGTGTGGCAGGAGCCCGCCTTCCTCAGGGATGCACAAGGGCCTGTGCACCACTTATTAACATTCACCTTACCCCCTGCACTTGTCTGCCTCTCCCACCCCCACAGTCCCGGCCCCAACAGCCTCAGTCCCCTCTCCGCAGTTGTTGCCCATCTGAGGAGGCTGGCCGAGGCACACTGGGCCTCAGCCGTCCCCAGCTCCCAACTCCTTACACAGCCCCTGCCCACCTCTCCTCACACCTTCCCAAGTGCTTCCTCGTGACACAAGTTCTTCCTTCCACCCGCAGCACTGTCCCCGCTCCTTCTCCAAGCTAATTCCTACACATGTTAAGTCCAACTCAGAGGCCACTTCCATCCATTCCTTCAAGGGTTTACTGACCACCACCCATGCCTGGGCACAGCACAACGTGTGAACAAAACAGCCTCGGTCCCAGCCTACGTTCCTGCCCGGGAACACCTGGGACAGAAAGACTGAGGGGTAGCGAGTCCACTGTGGGGTGTCTGGCCTGGTGGGAAGGGCGGGCATCCAGGCAGGTGCTCCTGAGGAAATGGTGTTCAAGTCCCCAATGAGAAGGAATGAAGGGAGGCGGGCACTAGAGCATCCCTAGCAGAGGGCAGCGTGTGCAAAGCCCCGAGGTGAGAGGGCACAGCACCTGGAGCAGATTACCAGGGTGAGGGGACTGGTGGGGAGTGGGGAGCCTTGAGAGCATGGGGTCCCGGATGGCCCCCAGGTCAGGACGGGTTCTTTCTAACGAGTCCCCTGACCCCCCAGAACGTCCTTCCAACTCAGCTGAAACAATGCCATCACCCTGCATCTCCCCCTGTTCTCCGTCCTGAGCTCAGAGGACAGGTGGTCTCCAGCTCGGGGAGCAGGCAGGGCACAGAGCCCATGACAGGCGGGGGGTCAGCCTCCCGTCCAACCACGGAGGGTGAGAGTGTTCTTTAGGGTCTGTCAGGGCCTGCAGTCCCTGCAAAAGGGGAAGCTGAGGCCGCAGGGCCACTCTGCATGTGGAACCACTGGCCCAGGCTGGGCAGAAGCAGGGTTTGCCATGGAAGATCACTCCAGGACCCAGGAACCAGCCTGTGCTTTGAACCTCGCTCCTCAGCTGTGACCAGGGCGATGAACCCACCCACTCAGGACTTGTGGGGTTGGGGCAAGAAGGACAAGAGTGCAGTGCGATGCAGGCAGAATAGCAGGGTCTTGATCGATAGAAAGCAAATCCATATGCCCTGCTCAAGGGAGTCCCTGGGGTCCAGCCCATTCTCCAGAAAAGCTCAGTGGGGTGTGGCCTAGGCTGGCAAGGAAATAGCTGTGATGGTGGGCAAAACTCCCTCATCTATAAGAAGGGAGCAACCAAACTGACTTCACAGTAGGATGGTGAAGCTGGATGACCACACGCAGGTAGTGTCCATGTGACCCTGTCACTAGAATGACGAAGACCAGTGACACCCATTCTTCCATCCAGCGATGGAAGCGCCACTTTTTACTGGGCACACATCTACCCAAAACAGACCTACTCCCTAGCCCCCCTGGCCCCTCCATGCCGACAGGCTAGGACTTGCCTGCCCACCCTCCCGCTCACAGACCCTACTCACGCCTGTGATCTTTTTCTTGCATTTGGCACAGCTAGGCGCATAGCGCATGTCATAGCAGGGTGGACAGAAGATGGCCCCCTTCTCCTCGAAGAAGCCGCCCTCTTCCAGGACCGTCCCGCACTGGCTGCACACAAACTCCTCGGGGTGGTACGCGTGGCCCAGTGCCACCAGGTAGCGGCCCCTGGGGGCAGGCGAGGGCGGTGAGAGGGAGTGGATACAAATGAGGTGGGGCTCCTGGCCCGAGCCCAAGAGGGTTTACTCGACGCCTCTTCTGAAGCCTGAGGGGAAGTTTCCCCAAAGTAGAGAGGAAAGAGGCCTGGGACATGCGACAATAATGAAGCTGCATCACTTTACAGCAGATGAGAGAGTGGGGTGGTGCTGGAACAGGAAGCAGGGCTACACTGCAGGGCTGCGGACTTGGGCCCGGTGCGATGAACCAGGGGAACTGGGGCCCCAGGGGACAGAGGGCCCAGTGTCCGAGAGTCCTGAAGACCAGTGGGTACTTGAGCTGACCCTGGCGCAACCCTGTCTGCTGCCTGTTCCACCTGGCCTAGGCAGGGGCCCAGAAGCCCTGGGTAAATGGACATGGTCTGCAGAGCATCGGAGCTGCTGGGAGTCTAGAGCAGGGGTAGAGCAGAGACCTAGGTAGCCTCTCTGGTCTGGTACATGGACTCTGTAGGTATTTTATGGCCCTACTGGACCCCAGGGAGCAGTGCAGAAATGGAGGGGCCCCTGACCAGTCTGCTGAGAGCAGAGGCTTAGCAGAGCTAGTGGGAGGGAGAGGCAGAGGGTGAGCCCTTCTTTGACCGCAAGCAGCAAGTCTATGGGAGCCGCTCTGATGCATCGTGGGCACTTCCTCTGTTTCACGGGGGCAAACATTGATAGAGGCTGATGTGGGGAGGGGGATATGAGACAGGATTCAGAATCTGAGGACCCAGGCCAGGTCCCTCCCCCCACTCCAAATGGGAACTGAAACCTTATCCTTATGCAGCAGCAGCTGAGTGGGGAGACAGATTGGGAGTAGGGGGGCAGTGATCAGAAGACACCAGGCATCAGGACAGAAAAAGACCAGGGTAGGAAAAGAACAGGGCCACCCACCGGATGACCTTGTGGCACTGGTGGCACACAGGAGTCTTGCCATTGCTGCCACTGCCCGCTCCCGTGCCCCCTCCAGCAGCTGCCTGCACAATGGAGGTGCGGTTCTGCAGAGGCGTGGGTGTGGCAGGCTGGCTGTGCCGGGTCAGCACTGTGCTCGTCTTGTCCGGGGCGTAGCGCTCAGCAAATGCAGGGTCCACAGCCCAGGGTGGGCGGCTGGTGGGGCTGGGGGTGGTAGGGCCTGCCAGAGCCAAGGAAAGTGGCTCCAGGGGGTGCCCAGGGACCCCAAAAGACAGGGGATAGAGCCCAGGGCAGCTTGGAGGGGCCCACCACCCCCATGCTGCTGGAGGCTACCCACCCTTCCCAAGGCTCCAGCCCACTCTCTCTCACCAGGCCAGGGTTCCTGGGGTGTAGCTGAGGCTGGGACTGGGGCTTCTGTCCTGGGCACCTGGCTGCAAGATCTGCCATTCAAGGCACTGTATGGCTGGGTCTCCTAATAAGACCCCCCCCAACCTTAGTCCTACTGGCCCCCCCCGGGGGATGCCTGGGTACATGACAGCTGTTGGGCTGGATTCCAGGTTCCATCGGGGTGGGGATGGGTGTAGCCAGGCTCCAGCGGGCTGGTCTGGTGCACGGGGCTGGTGGGTGGAGCAGGGTTCTTGCTTCCAGGGCAGCTCTCAGAACTCTCTTGACCCTGAGACCCAACTCTGACGGCACAGCCCCCTTTGTCAGCTACCACCTCACACCGAGAGCCAGGCCAGCAGGGCCCACACTGTGTGTAAACCATCTAATACCCCCACTCCCAAAATATAAACCGAGCCCACAAAGACAGAAGACAGAGGCAGAGACAGCAGGACTGAGAGTGTTTATTTCTGTGCCCAAGGTGGCACAGACCTGGCAGACGGCAGCACCAGAGGGCAAAGAGGGAAGGCAGTGGCAGACGAAGCCAGGCTGTGTGCCAGGCGTGCAGCCAGGGCCAGGCCAGCAGGAGATTCAGTCCAGGGGCGGGAAAGGAGTGGGTCAAGGAGGCAAAAGCTGGAGGCACCAGGGGTTGTGCCCTGGGCAGGAGGAACAGAGAGAGAATGAGGCAGAGAGGACAGCTGGCCGGCCAGCACCGGGCTACGACTGCACGTTGAGCACGTGGGCAGAGCGCTGGTGGTGCCAGTCCCGGAGGCGGGTGTAGCGTGGGCTCTGCAGCTCCAGGACATACTTTTCCCTGAGGGGCAGAGAGAAGGAGGAGGAAGTGGAAGGAGAGATGACAGGGAGGAAGGAAGGAAAGAAGGAAGGAGGACGGAGAGCTCTGGCTGGGGCTCCAGGAGCAGACACAGGGTGGTGGCTGGAATGGGAAGGCAGGGATGAGAAAGGGGCTGGTGCCAGCCTTCTTACCTTGACTTCTTTAGGTGCTCCTCATCCGGGTCTTGCACTGGGAAGGCAGAGGCAGGCATTGACCAAGAGAAGACAGAGGGCCGCCCCAACCTTGAGACCTGGCTGAGCCCAGGCTCAGGCTGGGGGCCAGGAGGCGAGTCTGCCCTGCCCTGGGCCACCACTTACTGAACTCGGTGCCTGTGAGGTGGGCGAGGATGCGGAAGGAACGGGACTGGCCCGTTCCAGGCCGCGGCCGCCAGTCCTCCGTGTCCTCCATCAGCCGCTGCTTGCTGGCGTCTGGGACCAGCGGTCGGAGCGGCTGTCTGTGGGGAGGGTGTGGCTCAGAACCTCATGCTAGGGGTGGGCAGCGGGGCAGCCCCTCCCTGGAGTTCGTACTTGTGGGCTATGGGAGACGGGAGATGGGAGATGGGGAAGGGCAAGGCTGGGTGGATGAGGGAGTCGATGAGTGAGAGGCCAGAGGGCAAATGGGGTGAGGAGCCGGGGTGGGGAGGGGCCGCTGCCCAGAATGCCAACAGGAAGGAAGAGAGGAACGAGCAGAGGGGGCTCACTGACTTGTCAGGGGTCTGCACCTGTGAAGGAAATAGACAGGTGGGACAGATAAAGGGAAAAAGAGACAGACATATGGGAAGAAAGATGGCAAGAGTCAGAGTGGCAGGGGGCAAGGCTGCACTGAGTGTCTGGGGCTCAGTGGGCCCCAAACTACACCCCAACCCTGGGATGCCAGTGCCGGGCGCTGGCTGGCTCAGAGCTCCAGGAGGGCACAGCCTGGACAGGAGCCACCCCACCCCCGCCCCCCAGGAGAGGCCCTGAACCTGAAGGCCCCGCTCCGGCCACCAGTGGCCGCTGCCGCACGGTGCCAGCCGGGCTGAGGCGCACAGCGGACAGAGCAGCAGCGGATGGACAGAGCGTGGGCGGTGAGCGGTGAGCAGTGGGCAGGCAGGACGACGTACCCATTCTGCTGCGGGGCGCTGTCAGCGGGCGGGGGCGCCCCGAAGGGCCGCGCCGTCTTGTTGAGGGAAGCGCTGGGTGCAAACGTGTACCGCGGGGGGTCCGCGGCAGGGGTCAGGGCCTGGGCAGAGACAGAGCCGGGCAGGGCCCGCGGGGGTGTGGGGGTCCTAGGCCAGAGCTGAGGAGAGGAGGGCTCCAACCCTGCTCCTACACATCTGGATGAAGCTTTTGGGGAGGGGGTGACTAGGGTTTTAAGGGGCCCATTTGGGAGCAATGATTTCAGCCTATGAGTGGGGTGAGCAGCACAGGCGGGTGGAGACAGCAGAGGCAGCATGGACACACAGGCAGACGTGCATGGTCCGACCGTGCGGCAGCCCTGACTCAACTCCCAGTTCTCCTCACTCTTCTGGGATCCAGCTTTCGTGCCCCACTCCCAGACAGGGTTGGGAGTACCCAGGCGGCTGTGCAGGGAGGTCAGGCCAACCAGGGGTCCAATCCCACCCCACCACCACCTAGATGGTCCAGGACTATCCCCTACCTTCTGTGGTTTGCTCTGAGCCTGCTGGGCCCTGGAAGAGAACCGGAAAGGGTGAGGGAGGGCCAAGCCCAAGGGCACCCCGCCAGCCGGGTGGGCCAGAGCCCATATACCTGCTGAGACCCAGGCTGAGGCGTTCCCCACAGGCTCGGATCTTGTTCTGGGCTTCGATGTGCGTGAGGCCTCCAGCGTTCTCACCATCAATACTGAGCACCCAGTCGCCCACAGCCACGCCAGCCTGTGCAGCCTTGCCTCCAGGAGTGAGCTGTGGGGACAGGAGGGTCACCAGGGCACCAGACTGCAGACCAAACCGAGGCCACCAGTAGTCGGCCTGCTGAAGCCACCCTGCTTCAGCACCCAGAGGCTTCGTCGTCCGGCATGTTCCAGACAGCTGTTGGACACCAAAGTGATCTGGGAGAGGTGGGGCTCACCTGAGTTCCACAATGACCCAACTTATTTATTCACCTCCACAACCCTCCCCACAGTCCAGAAACTGCCATGACGTCAGCAAGCAGCCACCCTCAGGATAAACTCCAAGTGTCTCAGCTCCGATTGGCCTCTTACCTAGGTTGTCCCAGCCAACAGACATGCTCTCTGGCTTATGCAGGTGGCAAGTTCCTCTCTGGCACCCCTGGGTTCTCTCACTGACCTCTTTGCTCCCAGCATCCTGGGCTGAGACCACCTCCCGGGACCTGCCAGGACCTCTTGAGAGCCACGAATAGGCTCCATCACCTCCAGGTTCTCAGGGAACAAGGCCTAACTGAAGACACCCACTGTGTCAACCATGGCTTCCTGGCTATATATGACTGTCACCCAAGCTTTCAATTGCCATTCACCTTCCCTCCCCAATCCTTTGGGCTCCAGTTGGAGATCCCTGGTGACTGTTGCAAATGAGGGGCAATAGCAGGCTGGAAGAAATGGTCACCACCAGTGTGAGCTGAGACCATCAGGGATGACTTCTGGGAAGAAGTGGGCCTTTGTGACAGGAATGGCATGTCTCGCCCAGAGGGGAAGGGTCCATCTATGAGGGCCTCGAAGGCTGGGGAGAGGAGCCAGAACTGGGCTTTGAGGTTAGGAGCTGCCATTAGCAGTTGGAAGGCCTGGGGTATGGTTCTTTCTCAGGTCCCCGACAGAGGTGGCCCTCACAGCCCCAGCTGGGCAGCTCAGTTGTGCTGCTGTTTGTGGCCTAAGCTCCAGGACTGCCTGGCTGGCCAATAAGGGCCCGACACTGAGGAGGCTTCTGTGGGGGGAAGCTAGACCGGAGACTGATACTTCACAGATGGGGGCTGGGGAGTTGGGAGGTACAGGCTGCCCAAAGCCCCATGAGGCTCCTCGGGAGTGAGCTGAAGTAGAAAGAGGGGAGGCAGAAAGACCAGACATGGAGGGTACCAGCCCTGGGGCAAGAAGAGGGAGCCAGGTTTGACTGCTCTATTTCATGCTTAGGAAGTGGGAAGGGTCAGACGCTGGGTGGCTCCTTCTGCCCCTGCTGGACAGTGAGAATACAGCTCCCATTTACTGAGCACCTAGTGCGGCCATGCCCTGGCACTGCACCCTCCAACAGCCCTGTGGGACAGAGCCTGGGATTATACCTATTCCACACACGGAGAACAGAGAGGTTAAGTAACTTGCCCAGCTGGTAAGAAGTAAGGCCAGGACCTTGATCCTGAGGCTCCACCTCACTAGGCTACCTCTGCTGGGTGTGGGGCCCAACTCGGAGGTCAGCCCACCAGGAAAGACTCCCTGACCTCCCCACCCCCCCGCCTGGGTCTGGAGCCTGGACCCCCATCCCACTTTTAGTTCAGCCCAAGGCCCTCACAATGAGCTTAGGGAAGTGACGCCCTTGAGGGGAAGTGACTTACTTAGGGTCACAGTGAGTCAGAAGAAGGGAAGCCTGGTTCAGCCGCTCCCTACCCACAGGGCTGGCTCCTGGGAGGTGTGAGCTGAACCTGAGCCGGGGGGTCTCGGGGCAGGCAGGAGAAGCTGGCTCCCAGAGAAGGGGTGTGGGGTTGGGACAACTTCCTTCCTAGGAGTGGGAGTGAGGAGGACAGGAAGCACCAGAGGGATATGGGAGGGGTCAGAGAGGTGGAGAGAAAAACTGGAGAGCTGGGCCGGCAGGAAGGGGGTGGAGAGAGCTGGAAAGAGAAGCAAGGAGGCCAGAGGGACCAAGGAGGGGAAAAAAGCCAGGGGCTGGACACTGCATGGGGTGAGGGGTGAGTCAGCCTGAGGGCCCTACTGAGCAGCCCAACCCCCCCAGTCCCAGACGTTACCTCATCTCCCAGGCCTGGGCCCACAGCCAGCCCTAGCCCCTCCCGCCTCCCTCCACACTGGGGTCAGGGGAGTGGGAGAGGGAGCTCAGCTCATAAAAGACCACCCCACCCACCCACCCACTAGGGCTCAGGTCCAATTCCAGAGCTGTGCTTAGCTGGTGGCCCCACCCACATGCTGGAGCCTCTGATAAGGGAGCCAAGAGTGCCCCCAACAGGCCACATCTGGAAAGTCCATCCCCCCGCGACTAGGTTGCCCATTCCCACCAATGAGAGAGACTCAGAGGCCAGGTAAGGCCTAGGGCTCCCCACCACACTGGCCAGCACTTTCCCAGGGAGAGGAGACAGGGTAGGTTTTCATGGCTGAAAAGGCTGGAGGACTGTATAGGAGTGGGTGTGGGGGGGAGGAGGACTACTGCCGCTAGTTACCCTGCTAGCAGGGCAGTTTCCAGGCGAGATTGAGGTAAAGTCCCTGGAAAAAACAGTAACGGCCTCCCTGCCATTGCCACCAAGCCCAGCTCCCACAGACAGACTCCACTGTGCAGCCTCTGGGCAGTGCCTGGACAACCTTCTGGCCCTCACCAAGCTGTGCTTGCTCTGGGCTTCCTGCCGACAGCTGCCTGCCCACAGGGTGCCTGGGTGGGCCTTTCTGGACAGGCCAACTGGGCACAGGAATTCCCCACCCCCTCAGAACCCCAAGACCGCAGTCAGAAGCACCAGCCCAAGTGGCCACACTGTATTCGGGCAGGCAGTTAGTTCTCTGTACCCCCCAACGGACCCTACAGCTGGAGCTATGGCCTGGTGGTCACCAGCTGAGGCACACACCCACCAAATGGGTTCAGGGGTCAGAGCCTAGGCCAGCCACTTTTGGCTCTGCAGACTCTAGCCTCCAGTTGGCCATCGCAGTGTGGGGCTGCATTCTTGGGCTTATAAGGCAATCCCCCGGCCACAGGGAGGAGGCAGCCTCCAGCTCCACCCCTTCCAGGGCAGGCTTTTCAGGGGCTGAAGTCAGAGCCCTAGAATCCATTCCACACCCACTTGGGGTCAAAGGCCACTGCATCTTGAATTGGAACCTGAGGATGGGAATGCAGGTCCTCATTTGTCTGGAGAAAAAATACACCCCAACCAACAAAAACTACAGCCATCCCAGTGCCTGAATTCCAACCCCTGCTTGGCCATGGAATTTTGGAAGGAGCCCTTCCAGCTCTCAGCCCCGAGTTCCCTCATCTGGAAAAACAGGATGATGATAATGGCTATTTCCTGGGGCGCAACCAGGCTGTAGTGGATCTTGCAGTCAGAGTGCTCTGCCTGGGGCCTGGCTCCGAGTATTGTATTGCTCCCTCAAGCAGCTTGGACTTCTCCTAGAGACCTCACCCTCCTGCAGAATGGACATTCCCCAGCCTCAGAAGGGGCTCCAGGGGCTTTGTGAAATGGCATCTGGTAGTGCAGCGCTGGAACAAGGTGGGGGCTCCTCTCCAGGCATTCACCTAGTTAGTAGTCCTGGTGGCAGGTGCCACCCACACATCTGGACCTGAACACCTCCTGGTCTACGGGTCTTAGCTCAGACTCCTCCCATCACTTCCCGACGCTACTTGCTCAGACCTGAGCACCCAAAGGCTTCTGGGGGTGCCCCTTCCCCAACCTAGGCTCACCCGGGAGATGGAGAGGGGCACATTGAAGTCCTTGCCCCCCTGCAGTCGAAAGCCCCAAGGGGCTGGTCCCTCCAGCACCACCTTGAAGGAATCCATGGTGCCTGCTCCTGAGAGAAGAGAAAAGTGAATAGCCCACATGGTAGTGCAAGGTAGGTGCAACTCTGGACACCAGCCTTGGACTGGTGCCAGGCAGGCATGGGCAGATGCTGAGCACACCCAGGGCACGGGTAGGCAAGCAAGCACCTTGTCAGGCTTGGCTGGGCTGCTGGCTGGCAGATCTCACTTTGGAGAGACAGGGGCAACCTCCCTCCTCCGGGAACTGGGAGGGTGAGGAGAGCTCCCATCCAGGCCTCAGGTTTTTTGCATCCAGGAGCGGGCCCCAGAGCTAAAGTGGCATGACCTCCCCCCAAGCCAGCTTTGAGTCTCCGACGGATGGGGTGAGTCAGGGGCCGGCGCTCCTCTCCCCCGCCCCCAGATCCCCGCAGGCAGGCCTCTGGCTGAAGTCTGCTCGGACTATATAAGGCGTGTAAGCTGACACTGTGGAGAGAGCCAACGGATGGAGCACCCAGGGGCTTGGGACATGAGGGGGAGGGGTGGAGAACGAGACGGCTGGAGTGGATCCTAGCTGTTCCGGCACCGGTCGAGGCTGCTGGTAGTCAGGCGGGGGGGGCGGGGGGGGGGCGGGGGGGACAGCGGGGGCGCGGCCCCTGGGGAGATCGGTGGGTGTTGGGACCCCAAAGGTTGGGCAGGAAGGCGATTCATCCTGGATCCCAGTGGAAGTAGTGCTTCCCACACAGGCCTGCTACCATCCAGACGTGACTCAGTTTCTCCCTGGTCCCCAGCCCGGGCCCGTTGCCGCGACCAAGTCCTCCGCGCAGGAAGCAGCGCAGGCGCCAATCCGCCCAGCCACAGCCGGCTTCGCCGCAGGAAGGCGGAGGCGGAGGCGGGGTCCGAAGAACAGGCAGGAGCCCGGGCCCGCCGGAGGTACTCAGCGCTGGCCACGACCCCTAATGCCCTCTGTGGTCCCTAGCAGCCCCCTGATCCCTGCCTGTCTCAGCCCCAGACGCCCCTTGCAATCGCTTGTACCTGCTCTGCCCCGCTGGGGCGCTGCTTGGCGCCAGGTTCCAAGGGGCCCCCTTAGGATCTGCCGCAGCGTTCTGACCCCGCCCCCGCAACAGCCGTCCGCTTTGAGCCCGCGGAAAGGGGCGGTGCCCGAGACCACGCCTATGAATGCCCCGCCCACGGGCGGCCTCCCTTGCAGAGGGAAGCTCCACCCAATCCTTCCGCTTGCCCAATCACAAAGTCTGTTCCCAATTTGCACTGGAAAACAAGGCCGCCCGAATCCCCTCCTTGGGGCGGGGCCTGGCCGGGGGCTGGCCTTTCCTACGCTGGGCTTTCCAGCTGCTGGTGCCTCCCGCCGGCGAGTGAAGAAAAGGCAGCCTTCGGAAACAATTGCCTCTGAACCTTAATTTCCATCTCGGAAAAATGGGACAATAATACTCGCCTCGCCCTAGGCAGTGTGGCTGAGTTGGTTGGAGAGTAATCCCATAAACCGAAAAATTGGGGTTCGATTCTCAGTGAGAGCACATTCCTAGGTCGTGGTTCGGTCTCCGTCCATACGAGAGGCAACCAATAGATGCCTTTCTCACATCGATGTTTCTCTCTCTCTCTCCTTTTCTCCTCTCTCTAAAATCAATAAGCATGTACTCCAGAGAGAATAAAAAAAAAAAAAAAAACTCACCTTGCAGGGCCACCCTGGGGTTGCCATTGTTTGGACTGCCATTAGCGTAATGCTCAGACGTTGGTGGCTCCAGAGTTGGAGAGACTTGGTGGGGGGCACATATCGAAGTGGGATTAGTTGAGCGGAGAACAGGGAAGCTTGAAGCTAGGATTGCAGAACACTGACTCTACAGAAGGCAGAAAATAATGCAGGAGCTGATGGAAGTGAAGGGGGCCCTTGGTTGGATCCTGAGCCTGACCCATGGCCCTGCCCTCACTCCCACCCCCTGACACCAGGGCAGCCAGTAGCCCACTGCCCTGGGGCCATGGCTCAGTGTGTTCCCCATACTGTTGAGAAGAGCTACGTCTTGGTACCCAGAGAGAGCAACACCTCCCCTGGGAATGTGTCCAAGTCCCCACTTAGCCACCCACACCCCCCACCAGTGCAAGCGGAGGGAGAAGTTTAGCGGGAAGGGGAGTGTGCAAGTGAGGGAACAGGTGCCCATCCCTTAGCTCTTCCTATGACATGGCCACTGCTGTTCTCCCCTCCGCCATCAACACATTTCCCTCTTCCGCATCATTCCCCTCACAGGCAAAAAGTGCTGTGAGAGTCTAGTGTTCAAAGAGACCCTCTCCTGACTCCACTTTCCTCTCCAGCTCTTTTATTCAGCTCCCCTGGAGAGTGAAATTCCTCGAAGGAGTTATCTGTGGTCCTGTCTGGACTTGCTTTCCCCCATTCTTTCTTGAACCCCCTCCAGTCAGGCTGTCGTTCCCCAGTCCTTTGAATAAATTCCCTCTTCTCAGCTTCTCAGATCACCTCTGGGTTATCAAATCCGTAGTGCTCTCTCCACTTTCCTCCGACCCCATCTGGGAGCACGGCAAGTGCATGCCCGCTTCCCCCACCTTCGTGCCTCCTCCTGCCTCACTGCTGCTCCTTCTCCGCCTTCTTTGGAGGCTCCTCACCTGCCTCCCAACCTGGCCATCAGGTTTCTGCTCTCCACTCACTCTCTGAGACCCTGTCCTGCCCTGTGGCTTTCAATCACGCCTACAGGCCAAGGACTCACAAATTATACGTCCAGCTATGACCTCCCCCTCAAGAACTCCAGATTCTAACATCCAACCACCTGTCTAATCTGTACATGGATGTCTACTGGACACCTCAAGTCATCATGTCCCAATTTAAACTTGTGATTTTCTCACCTCCCTCACTCCTCCCTCACCTCAGTAAATGGCACCACCATTCGTCATCCTGGCCCAGTAAAAACTATGAAGTTATCCTCCCTGTCCCAGATTCTGCAAAGGCCACCTTCAGGATATGTCCCACCTCTGACCACCACTGCCACTGGTGTTGCCGTCATCATCTTGGACCTGGAAACCTTAATAGTCTCCTTACACCTCTCTCTGCTGCTACCCCGGTCCGCTCCAAAGTGTTCTCCTCACAGCAGACAAAGTGGTATTTTTAAAGCAGAAGTCATACCACATCACTCTTAGCTTTTGGTGTTCCTAAAATGTTGCACCTAAAATAAGACTAGAACCCTGAAGATGTGCAGGACATTAATAAACTGGTCCAACCTCCCACAACTCTCCTCCTCGCTCACTCCACTCCAGCCACTCTGTTCCTCAAATGCGTCAAGCACATCACTGCCTCAGGACCTTCCGCTTGAAGCGTTTCCCCCCAGATATCTCAACAACAGGCTCTCTCACTGTGCTCAGATCTCTCTCTGCTCAGAGGTTGCCTCAGAGGGGCCTTCCCTCATCAGGTTGTCTAAAACAGTGGCCCCCAAACCTCACCTGCATCATGCACTAGTCCTCGTCCTGCTTTATTTTCTTCCATGGCACTCACTTCCATCCAACATTATATTAAGTGTTGGTTTCTTCCTTGCCCTTTGTCCCCATTGGAATGCCAGTCCCAGGAGAGCAGGGGCTCCTTTGTCTTATCTACCATCCCCCACAATGTGGATGAAGGAAGAGTTGAGAAAGTGAAACAGCAAATGAACAAAGAAAGGAAGGGCAGCCTAGGGGTCCTGGCAATCCCCCAGCAGAGAGGACTCCAGCAGTCAGTTCCTTGGGCCTGTTGCACAAGGCTCAGTCCTATAGGAAGCCACCAGAGCTCCCAGCACAGGCAGCCCCTGGGCAGAAACAGGCCCTGGGCTGGGACACAGTGCCCCCTGGTGGCCAGGACACTTGCAGCTCCAGGGCAAGGCTCCCAAAGTCCTGGGGGTTTCCAGACTTCCAGCCTGGTTGGAACCTCAGAACAACTGCCATGAAACAAAGAGGCTTAGATTTTTACTAAAGGAAAGCATGCTGGGCAGGATACCCAGAGTCCCGGGTTCTAGTTCTAGCCATGTCCCTGACTCTGTGGGTACCCTGCAGTGTGAGCTGGGGTTTGCTCAGCTGGCAAGGCCTGGCTTGCACTGTGGAGAGGAGGGGTCCCGCTGCAGCCACCTTTAAAAAATTTTTTTAAAGATTTTAATTATTTATTTTTAGAGAGAGGGGGAGGGAGGGAGAGAGGGAAAGAAACATCAATGTGTGCTTGCCTCTCACACACCCCTTACAGGGGACCTGGCGCACAACCCAGGCATGTGCCCTGACTGGGAATCAAACCAATGACACTTTGATTCCCAGGCTGGCGCTCAATCCGCTGAGCCACACCAGCCAGGGCTCACTGCAGCCACCCTTAATGGGAGCCTCCCTTCAGTGTGCTCTATAGCAGGCAGCCTGATTGCTCAGGAGAACACGTTATTATCAGAAGGCGCATCCACAAGTGGGGCTGAAATCTGCCCTAGACCCCAGCCACAGCTTCAGTGTCCTTTAGGGCTGTCCCCTGCAGCCATAGACACCCTGGGACAACACTGCACAGAGCACCTATCCCTCAACCTCCCTTCGTACATGACATTTGGAGATGCATTTTAGACACCCAGAGGCTAGCACCCAGTTGCACTCCTAAATCTGGAGCTCCTGGGAGAGATTGGTGGTGAGGATGTGCCTTTGCTCTGTGAAATGCAGAGATAGGATTGGCTCACTTAGGGCCGAGGTTTCTCAACCCTGGACACACACTGCAATCGCCTGGGGAACTGAGGAAATGGCCTGCCAGACTGAAGCCCCAGCTCCTGGGTGTGGGCCCCAGCATGGGCATTTTTCAAATACTCACAGGGGACTCCACGTGCAGCCAGGGTGGAGCTACACCATATCAGAGGCCAGAGCCCCAGGCAGAACTTGGGCAGAGGAGGATGGCATGTCTAGGGGGGGTGTCAAGGACAGCTGAGAAGCTGGGAGAGTCCAAGTCACAAAGAGAGTCCAGGTTGCTTTTGTGGAGGGGAACATGGAGGTTCGTGACCCCAATAAAAGCAATGGAATGGAATGGTCAACACCACTGGGAGGCTGGAGCTGGTGGAAAAGAGAATGGGAGTGAGAGAGTAGAAATGAGAGGAAATCAATTCTTTTGAAGACTTTTTTTTTTTTTGAGAAGAGGAAGAGAAAAGTGGGGAGGTGCTGCAGGAGAATTTGAAGTCAAGGACAGGTTTCTTTTACAGATGTGTGGCTGGAAATGACAATGATGGAAACGATGGAGTTAATGTGTTGAAGAGAGAAGAGACAGCTCTGAACTCTTTGGCGAACTGTGAGGTGAGAGGAGCCGGGACCAGAGCACACGTCTTGGGAATAGGAAGTAGGTCAGGAAGGAGCAGATGCAGATGCTGGTGCACTTGTAGGTGAGGTGGAGAGTGTTCACCTCTTTTCTTTTTTTAGAGAGAAGGGAAGGGAGGGAGAAAGAGAGAGAAACATCAACCAGTTGTCTCTGCACACCCCCAACCTGGGACCTGGTCCCGCAACCAAGGCAAGTGCCCTGAGTGGGAATTGAACCAGCAACCTTTCCGTTTGCAGGCCAGCACTCAATCCACTGAACCACACCAGTCAAGGCTAAATAGACACCTCTTTAAAAATATATTTTATTTGTTTATTTTTAGAGAAAGGGAAAGGGAAAGAGAAAGAAACACCAATGTGTGGTTGCCTCTCAAGTGCCCCCTACTGGGGACCTGGCCTGCAACCCAGGCATGTGCCCTGACTAGGAATCAAACCTGTGACCCTTTGATTCACAGGCCAGCACTCAGTCCACGGAGCCACACCAGCCAGGGCTAAATACTTTTTAAAATTATTTTTTTATAATTCAATTATAGTTGACATTCAATGTTATATTGGCTTAGGTGTGTGGAGGGTGCTCACTTCTGCTGGGTATCTGCAAGGTAAGAATGGGCAGGGAGTGAGGGGGAGACGGTGTGAAGGTCTCAGCGAGGACAAGCCAGCCACCCCGGGATGCAAGCTCTCCGGGCAGCATGGAGAGCCTGCCTGTGTGAGGCTCGAGATCACCCTGGTAGAAACAGCACAATTGGCCTGGTTACAGAATTTCTCTGGCTGTGGGAAGCTGCCAGGCGCAGAGGAGAGTTGGGTCCACCCAAGGCCCGAGGCTTTGATGGACAAGTAAGATGGAAAAAGAGAGGAGTGCAAGAGAATGGAGCACAGATTCTAACTGGGACAAGGACAGAAGAGTGGACAGCAGCCATGCAGAGAGTGACACAGAAGGGTCACTCCTGTTCTGGGCAGCTGGGGAGGAGGTGTATTGCCACACTAGAGGAAGTGGGCCAGAAGGAGGGAAGGAGGTGGCCAGAGGCAGATGCGTGGAAATAGGGTTGTGTCACTCTGAAGTGACGATTGGAGCATCACTGTCATGAAGACAAAGTTCAGGATGTGCCAAGGGTGTGGGAAGCTGAGGCAGAGTTGTGGTCAGGGGCCAGAAGGCCAGTTCTTCAGGGCATGCTTCTCGTGTGCTTGGAGGCCCCAGGAGTGGTGACAGGAAGTAGCATGGGGCGGGGGCATGGTAAGGAAGGTACTACAGTCTTCATGAGACGTGCTTACCTTCCTCTGGGTCGGGGCTCCTGGGACACAGCAATGTCACCAGTGCCTGGCATACAGTAGGCACGTGGTAAAACACGCAGAAAAGAATGAAAGAATGCACACCTACTGTGTAATCTGACATTACACAGTTGAGGAAACTGAGGCCAGGCTTCCCCAGACTGTCTACGCACTTGTGCATCTCAGCAGAAGCAGGGTTTTTGGGTGTGCACACACATTAAGTCCCTTCCACCCACTCCTCCAGCCTCCCCTTGCACCTTCTCCCCACCCCATCACCTCCTCCTCAGCTCAGACCTCCCAGTCTCCAGCTGGGCTCCCTCAAATTTGGTCTCCACACTGTTCCTTCCAGGCTCGGAACGTCCCTCCGCTGAGGATGAGACCAAGACGGTTGCAGACCATTCAGGCTTCTCATGCTCAGCCACTAACTCCCCTCAGCCCTTCTTGTGTCCACACTCTTCCCCTCTCCCCTGTGCCCAGTATGCCCACCCTGGGCCTGGAAGCCCCAGGGCTCACTGCCCGCCTGGTACAGGCCTGCCTGCCCTTCACAATCCATGAAGAGGGCGCCTCCCTCCTTCTCTGCCCAGCTGTCTGACTCTGCTGGTGACCTGGTTGTCTGCGTCCTGCCCACCTGCCGGAGTGGACCTGAGACCACTGGGAGCAGAGGTCAGGTCCAGGTCACCCATGTCCCCAGAACCCAACAGAGGGCACTGGTGTTTGCTGCAACACATGTGAGGCAGGGTCTGTGTGCAGACCAGGTGGGGAGCCAGAGGCTTTATTCTCAGTAGACCTGTACACTGTACACTGGGGGCTGGCAGGGCTCTGGGAGGCCTCCTCACAACACCTGTCTTGTCCCTGAGGCCAGAGTGGACGCAGGGCCGTGTCCCAGATGTCCATTGTTTGCTCGCTCCCTTGTCCCCTGCCAGGCCACAGCTGTGGGTGCTCAGGGCCGGTCACAGGGGGCTGGGCCCTTCCTCCGCTCTCGGCTCAGCAGTGTCACCAGCTTGGCCTTGAAGCCTGCTTGAGTACCATGGCGGCCGGAAACCCCGGCCTCATCACCATTGTCACCAAGATCCGGCTCCAGCAGCCGCCTGTACTGCGCTTCCAGGCTGCTGTCATGGGCTGGGCTGGGCCAGCCCAGGTCCTCGCTGTTGTGGTAGATGGGACTATCTGGGGGACTGCAGGCACTGGGGCCCTCCTTCGCAGAGTCCCCCAAGTCGGGCGGTACAGGGCCAGCTTCCAGCGCACACAGATTCTCATAGAGGTGCTCTGCGGGGACAAGGGGTCCACTGGCCCGCTTGCACACAGCAGCATACAGCCCAGCCTCCACAGGCAGCGGGGGCAAGCTCTGTGGCCCAGGCTCAGCCAGGCGTGCCCGACGGGAGCTGGAAGGCTCAGGCCCCGGGGGCAACTCCCGCAGCTCCCCAGGGGGGTCCAGTGAGGGTAGGGAGGTGGCCCGAGGCAGAGGGCAGGGCCGGGGCCCCACCAGCTCAGGCAGCTGCCCCCTCCGTCGAGCAATGGCGGCAGCCACAATCCCACACAGGTCTCGAGCTCGGGGGCTGCTGAAGGCAAAGAGGCCCTCGCCTGAGTCACAGCGGCGACCAGCTTCGAAGGAGAACACATCCTGGTCATGGGTGACACGGGCGAGTTAGCGGCCAAGGGGTCCCCTGCTTCCCAGCGTCCTCTCGTGCCCCTAAGGCAGACCCAGTACCTCACCTTGTCAGAACCAAACTTGCGCAGGAAGTGGTAGGGCCAGGTGTAGAGGGCCTGCGGGCTGGCGGGTTCACTCAGCTGGATGGCATCTTGTCTCAGCAGCAGGACATAGGACCCCTTCAGCTGACAGCGGGTAGCTGCCTCTGTCCTCTGCACCACCACTGGAAACTTGTCCACTGCAAGCAGAGGGAGCAGCCATGGTCTCCCAGAGGTCCCAGCCCTGGGTGTGGTGGCACTGAGGCTTGCCCTGCACCTCCCTGACTCACCTTCCAGCAAGGAGGAGTAGATGGAATTCTCTTCCATGGGGACCAGGCCCCACTTGGGAGCTTCTGCCTCCCCTGCTCCGGTGGCACAATCCCCTGTGCCCTGGGGAATGAGGTCAAGGTCACAGATGAGAGTCCCCCTACCACACGTCTTCCTGCATCCTTTTCATGGGGAGAGATATCACCTAGGAACTCTGACAAGCAAGTGCATCCGGGGACCTGGTAACCAGTGCCAGCTCTGTCCTGACACTCTGCACAGCCCTGGGCACCCCTTTGAGCCTATCTTGCCCCACATCCCTGCAAACCCCCACCCCCCACCCCCTCAGTGTGCTGAAAGCCGTAGTAAAGCAGGGACACACATGGATGGCCCCTCACCCTATACTGGGCCAGGGACCAGGCCAGCCTGTGTGTGTCCCTGCACAGCTTGGGACAGTGAAGCTTTGGGCAGGATCTTTAGGGGTGAGATGAGTCAACTGGCCACCCACTCCTGGCAGCATGTCAGCCCTCCCCGTCCCGAGCGCCCTTGCACCCTTCGGCCGGCGCCCAGCACCTCCATCACCAACCACCGCCCTGGCCCATGGGAGCTCAGCCAGGGCCAAACCAGCAGCTTCCTCACTGGTCTCTTTTCTGTCAATTTCCGTTTTTTCTTTACTTTTAAAAAAAAATTTTAAAAACCTGGCTGGTGTAGCTCAGTGGATTGAGTGTGGGCCCACAAACCAGAGTTGCTGGTTTGATCCCCAGTCAGGGCACATGCTTGGGTTGCGGGCCAGGTCCCCAGTGAGGAGCGCACCAGAGGCAACCACACACTGATGTTCTCTCCCTCTCTTCCCCACTCTCTAAAAATAAATAAATAAAATCTTTAAAAATTGTTTTAAATTAAAATTTTTAAATTAAAAAATTAAGTACGCAATGTAAAATTGACCATTTTAAAGTGTACAATTCAATGTAACTTTTTGAAAGTTACAAGGATGTGCAACCATCACCTTTAACTAGTTCCAGAACTGCCCATCTCTCCATGTGGAAACCCGGATCCGAGCCCCACTGCCTCCTGCCTCCAGCCCCCGGGGACACCAGCCTGCTTCCCATTGTTGTGGGTTTGCCCACTCTGGGTATGCCACATAAGTGGAGCCCTGCACTGGGTGGCCTTTTGTGGCCGGCCTCTCTCACTTGTCGCACTGCATCTACACTGCATCTGCAGTGAATCTGCAATGCATCCGCGGTGCATGTGCAGCGCGGCATGGTGTGGCACAGCGCAGCATGTCAGCACCGTACTCCTTTTCAGGCCAGATAACGCTCCGCAGCATGAACAGACCACCTCTGGGTCATCCACCATTGGCTGCCAGACATTCGCACTGTTTGGCCCTCTGGGCCATTGGAAATAGTCTGCTCCGAACGCCCCTGCACTATTTTGTTGAAACGCGTGTTTCAGTTCTCCCGAGATTGCTGAGTTGTGGGACAACTCTCCCTCGTACTGAGGAGCCGCCAGACTCACTCACTTTTCGTCCATCACAGACCCCGCGGAGCTCGAGAACTCAGTCTCCTAGCTCCAACCACAAAGGCCTCTCCTCTCACTCAGAATAAAACCCCAACTCCACCTGTGGCCCAGGTGGTTTCAGCCACTCTCCAACCCCCTGGCCTCGGCCTCCTCCTGGGCCCACCCAGTCCTTGCCCTCCAGCCAATCCAAGCTGCTCCCTGCCTGGGGGCGGGTGGCCTTTGCTCACTGCTCCTCCCTCTATTCAGGACTCCTGGGGCCAGAGTGTCCAGGCATGCTCCTCAGATGTGTGCCTGCTGGGTTGTCCTTGAGGACTCAGGCCTACTGTCCCCTCCTGAGAGGCCTCCTTGGACCATCATTCTGCCTAATGTGCCCTGGTTCACTCCTGGTCCCACCCAGTCTCTCATTTTCTCCGTAGCATGTATGGCCATCCAAGATTTGTTCTGTGGTTTCTGGGCTGCTCTTCAGGCTCCTAGGTGCGTGACGGGATGTGAGTATGGAATGAACTAGGCAGTGCACCCAGATGCCCTGCCCGCTTGCCCTGTGCTCACCGGGAAGGCCAGCTGACAGATGGGACCCATCCATGCCTGGCGGTGCTGTGCGGCCAGCAGGTGGCTTCGTTCGGTGGTGGTGAGCAGGAAGGCCCCAGTGTCTCGGGGGCAGCTCTCACAGTCGACCGGCAGCACGGACACACAATCAGCCAGGCGGATGACCCGAGGCTCTCCTCGTCGGTTAGGACCTGCAGGGCGGTCACCCGCTGGCCCCAGGCCACCATCACGGACCTCCCAGCTCTCCAGCCGTGCCACACCTGATGGGCCCCCTGCATACAGAAGACCCCACACCTTCCGCCAGGACTTCTGTGGGAGATGAGGATGGGGGTGAAGACCTTCACTGCAGCGGGGCTCAGCAGGAGCCACTCAGCACTCACCCCTGGCCACCCAGTCTTGCCTCTGCCTCCCCCAGCCCCTCAGGGCCTCGGAGGCCCCCGAAGCCAGCCCAGCAGGGGCAAGAGCACCCTGCCCCACCTGTTCCTGACTGGCATCCCCATAAGCACTGATGTCCTGGGCTCTCAAAGGTTCAGGACAACGTGAGGTCGGGCTTCCACTGGATTATGTCTGTAAAGGACCCAGTGGCTGGAACAGATCACCTGACACTGCTGTTATATTGGTGCCCCTCCCCACCAAAGGTCACTTGGGCCACAGGACTAGGACTGTGGTGGGAGGGAGGTCTTATTCTGGTGATGGCAAGGAAGGAAACATGCAAATAATGTCAAGCAAAGGAAACCGTTTATCTGCCTGGGCAGCAGCTGCAGCTGAGCTGCGGGGGTGCAGGGCTGGCTGCCTGGGAGAGGCGAACCCCCCACTATGTCCCATGACAGGCCGGGAGGAGCTGGGCCTGTTCTGCGGGGTAGGGCTCCACAGAGGTTTAGGAGGCTCCTCCAGCTCAGCCGCTGGCCCTCCGGTGGGTGGAAGGCTGTCCCATGAGCTGGCCTTCCAGCTCTGCCCTGCCCCAAGGTTTGGGTCCTTGGACCCTCCCAATTTACAGCTTCCCCATCCCTGAGGCTGGGCTCCCCAAGGTGCATGGAGGCTCAGCTCGCCTGTCCAGGCTGAGGATGGGGCTCTGTCCCACCACCCGCACCTGAGTTAGATCCCCCCATTCCCATCCCCATTCTCCCAGGGTGGCTGTCTGAGGCTGGGGTGGAGGCCCAGCGGTTACCCTGGGCAGCCAGGGTCCCCACCTTGCCGAACTTGACGTGCTGCTGGTAGAGGATGCCATCCTTGACGGGGGTCTCTGGCGGCTCCATGGCTGCAGCGGGCCCCTTGGCCGCCACCCCGAGGGCCTGAGGAGACTGGCAACAGGCCGACGGGAACTCACACTTCCCCTTCTGGCCACTTCCCCTCCCTCTGTCCAGAGAGGCAGCTGTGTGGCTGGGGGAGGGGAGCCCCTTCTTCAGTAGTGGTGTTAGGCGAGGGGGTGGGGGTGTCCCCTATTTCTGCCTTAGGGCTCCCGCTGGCCAAGGTGCCTACCCAGGCCTGAGGGGCCTCGGACCATCTGAGGGCGTGACTGGCACCTGCACCTGGGCCAGGTGGGTGTGAGCATCTGACCTGCAGGCTGTCTCCTCAGTCTGACTCTGACCCTTCCTGTTTCCCCCAGGGGGCAGTTGGGCACCAGGGGCCTGGCACCCCCACAGCCAGACTGACAAACTCTTTGCTTTCCCACTTGTAGCCCTGGTTGGTGGCTTGTTCTTACTTCCAAGTATTTCCAACACTCACTCGCTCTCTCCATCCTTACTGCCCCACCCAGGGCCAGCCTGTGCATGTCGCCTGGGAACCACTGCCATACCTGGGCCCACCCTCCTCTCCCCTTCCTAAATGTCTTCTGGCTCCCCACTGCCCTCAGGTCTAGCCTGGGCTCCTCAGCCCAGCACTCAAGGTGTTGAGTCCTGACCCCAGCCCAACCCCTCCAAGTCACTCCTCACCACGGTGCTCCCTGGGCACAGCGGCCCCTTCCTCGGGGAGGCTTCCCCTGCCGCTCCCAGCCCCAGAGGGCCCCAGTCCTCATGCACAGCTCTGGCCCCGTGAGTGTGGGTGGTACACCCCCAGCAGGTCCCCAGAGACTCATATGCTCTTTTTAAGCTCTGCTTCTTGCTAGGGACCCCCCTCCCTTTTTTTTTGTTTTTTTTTGCCTTGCTTGGCTGGAGACCAGTGTTGTGGCTCTGCATTTTGGAAATGAATCTGCATTCTGGCTAGAACCAGCCTCATGCTGCCCACTCAGTACCACTGCTGGAACAAAATGCGTAAGCAGGTGGAGGAATACAGTTTGGGGGTCATGTATAGAGGGTGTAGTTTCTTGGGCAGGAAATCCTTTCCAAGGGCCTCCTGCACCTGGCTTTGTGCCCAACATGGACCAGACGGGGCCAAGCTGCGGCCTCTCACCGGACCTTTGCACTCTGCCACTTCAAAGATGAGGAAATCAAGGCTCAGAAATATTAAGTAACCTGCCCCAGGCCACACACCAAATGACAAACACAGCTTGAGCAACTGCCGTCCTGCCGGGATAAGCATGTGGCCTTGCACATGGCGTGCCTGGCACACAGCTGCTGCTGACAGGCCCACCCCTGCCAGACATTGAAATACCCAGCCCACTCGCCAACCTGCTCGTGACTGCCACCCGCTTTCACCACGTTGGGTCTCTCCCCCATGCACCTGTGAGAGGCCTGGCAGAGCCCGGCACAGAGCATGCCAGGAAGTGCTTGTGGCCTCAGTGCCAGTCCTGTGTCAGCTGCTGCCCCTCAGCCAACACAGCAGAGGGTTCCTACCAGGAGCAAGGGGTCTGAGGCAGGAAGTTGCCTCCCAAAGGGCCCTAGGAGCATCACATTACTGAGGAGAGTGAGACAGCGAACCAGAGGAACCAAAAACCCTACCAAAGATTTTCCTGTCTGCTGAGGGGGTGCCTCAAGTACAACTACAGCTGGCTCGGAGGGGGGGGTCCCAGCTAGATGCCTCCTTCCACAACAGAGGTGGCTGGGTGTGGGAGACACCCCGGCCCTGCCTTAGAAGGGCTCTGGAGGCCAGAGGGCGAGGTTGCCAGGAAGCAGGGCAGGCAAGGCGAAGGCCAGAGGCAGGGCTACGGCTGAGACTCAAGAAGCTTGTGCTTTAATGGGCAGAAGGGAGCAAGGATATTAATCCCAGGGGTACCGAGGGCAGGCAGCCAGGCGCAGCCTGGCCCAGCCCAGGCCAGCTGGGCCGAGGACGCTGGCTTCTTGTCCAGAGGGCTGATGTACAGCGGCAGCTGGCGTGCAGGGATGGAGGCCTCCGGGAGAGGAGGGACAGCGGTGGCTAGAAGTCCATGGAGCTGTGGGCCAGGTAGTCCTTGCGGCCGATATTGCTGACCTGCTTGGTCTGCATCGCCTCGAGTTTGGGGCAGTCAGTAATCCGATGGCCCAGGCCCCCACAGAAGGCACAGCCGCGCTCACCTGGGGCACGAGGTGCAGGGAAATAGGGGTCAGCATGGCAACAGGGCCAGGCCCTGTGCCCCAGATCTTGCCCCCCCCACCCCGCCCCATCATGTGCGGTGTGGACTTGTTTCATGGCGTGCCTGTCCCACCCCACTGGATGCCTGCCCCCCGTTCCGCAGTCACCTCCAATGTCCAGCATGGACTCGTCCCCACAGTGCAGCACTTGCAGCACGGGCGGCACCTTCTGCTTGGCCTCCAGCAGCAGGGCTTTGAGGTCCATCAACACTGACTCGTCTACAGGGACAGCGGGGAACCATCAGGTCCAGCCCTGGGCCCTATAACCAGGGCCTGAAGGACTTGGGGACAGCTGAGGGGGCCCAGGCAGCAGACTCACCGCAGGCCTTGTTGATGAAGGTGGTGGCGATGCCTGTGTTTCCCGAGCGTCCAGTGCGTCCAATTCTGTGCACTGCGGGGAGAGGAAACAACCTCTGGCCCACTGCCCAGGCCTGGGGTCCAGCCTGCACCCCCACCCCACGAGCTCCCACCATAGTTTTCGATCTCCTCAGGCATGTCGTAATTGATGACGTGCTGGATGGCAGGGAAGTCCAGGCCCTTGGAGGCCACGTCTGTGGCCACTAGGACATCCTTCTTGCCCTCTCGGAATGCCTCAATGGCCTTGGTCCGCTCCTCCTGGTCTGGGGAGGGTCAGGCAGGAACTGTCAGCATGACAGTGGGAGTTTGGGGAGTAGTGGCCAGCTGGGCAGGGCACAGGGTTAGGAGAGGGGCCGCTACAGCAGCAGGGTCCATGCCTACGTATGCACCACCGACCTTTGCCCCCATGGATGGCCACTGCCTCAACCCCCTTGAGCAGCAGGTACTCATGGATGGCGTCCACATCTGCCTTCTTCTCGGCAAAGATGAGCACCTGTCCAGAGAGGCCAACCCATCATGGGGACAGCCTCTGCCCGGCATCCCTAACCTTCCTCAGTGTGCCCCCCCGACTCTCCCTCCCATCATCCTGGGGATCCTGCGCCAGCCTGGCCAGAGGCACTCACGGGCGGGGGTGTCTTCTGCAGGCACTCGAGCAAGTACACCATCTTCGCCTCCTCCTTCACATATTCCACCTCCTGCCACCACAGGGGCCAAGTCAGGTGGCCCTGAGGACAGGCTCACCAGCCATGGTCCCACTCACAGCCCTGGCCAGGAGGTGATTACGAGTCTCTTGCCACCAAGGGCTGGGCACCCTGAGAATGTTTCCTGCTAAGGGTTGAGGTTTTGAACGAAATCCCCAGTGCCCATAAGGTGGACCACTCACCCTGCTCTGATGAGCTTCAAGGGCCCTCGCCAGAACCGCCCTGTGGTGGGACCACCCACCAGGACCCGCCCACCTGTATGACATCCAGGCTGGCGGCCCCAGCGCGCCCCACGTTGATCGTGACGGGCTTCACCAGGGCACTCTTGGCGAAATTCTGTATCTTCTTAGGCATGGTGGCGCTGAAGAGAAGGGTCTGGCGCTGGCCCTGAGGAAGGGCAGAGCTGGGACTGAGGGCACTCGGGGGCTGGGACTGGGGTTGGGCAGCCCCAAGGGTGGCAGGAGCACCCCAGCCAGGCAGGGACAGGCACCTTAAAGTAGGAGAAGATGGTGCGGATGTCACCCTCGAAGCCCATGTCAATCATGCGGTCAGCCTCGTCCAGAGCCAGGTAGCGACAGATGTCTAGGCTGACCATCTTTTTCTGCAGGAGGTCCATGAGGCGCCCAGGAGTGGCCACCATCATGTGCACACCACTGGGGACCAGAGAGGGACCTGGGGTCAGGGCCATCTGCTCAGCCCCACCTAAAGGCTGTCACTGAGACTTGCGCCCTCTGGCCTCTTTCCTGTCTATCCTCACCTGTCTCCTCTCCATCATCCCCACCACCTTGTCCTACGCTCAGCAGTCTCTCCTGGGGCAGGCTGCAGCCTTCTCGACCAGTGCTCGCTGTCCTCCTGAGCCCTTCCCACCCATGTGGTCACCTCTGCCTGGCAAGCCCTTCTCCCAGGTCATTCCCCTTGCCCCAGGAGGGAGCTGTCCTGAGTCTCCAGACAGGCCCCAGCCCACACTACCCCAGCTCCCCTGCAGGCCTGGAAGGGCCCACTGTCCCGGTCCGCTGAATCCAATTGTTCTGTGTCCACATCTTCCCTGAGACTGGGAATGCCTATCAAACACAGTCAGGGATGGCCTGACCGTGACTCTACACAGTGGCTGTGTCTGCTGGGGATGGCACTGTGTGTGGCAAGGGCACAGGTCCAGCCCTGCCCAAGTGCCCCAGCCTGCTTCCTGGACCACACACTGAACGACCGTAGCCTTCTGGGACACCCTGGGCCCCCACCTGTGTCTTCTGTCTGGAATGCCCCAATTCCCTGACCTCCCTGATGCCTCTGTTCCACCTGCTGTGTCCCCACAGTCCCTCACCACATCCCCCTGTCCCACCCCCAGTGACCTCTTTGTGAGACTGGGGATTCCTTTGAACTAGGCCTCTGCCAGGGTCTGCAGAGTGGCTAAAGCAAAGGTCCCATCAGCTTATCCAGGGGCTATGGGGAGGCCCCGGGGCGAGGGGCTCTTATGCTCACTGCCGGATGGTCTCCATCTGCTCTTTGACGGACATGCCCCCGATGCACAGTGCGCAACGCAGGAGTGGTGAGCTGTCCTCCTGCAGCAGGCGGCAGTAGTACTCCAGGATGCCGTGGGTCTGCCGGGCCAGCTCGCGCTGCAGAAACAGGGGCAGAGGCTGGTACCAGCCAGGGGAGTCTCCTTGGTGCCCTGTCCTGCGGGGCCAGCCTGTCTTACTGAGGGGCAGATGATGAGTCCGTAGGGCCCTTCGCGCTTGGAGAAAGGCAACCTCTTCTCTTGTTCCAGGCAGAACATGATGACGGGCAAAGTGAACACCAGCGTCTTGCCCGAACCCGTGAAGGCGATGCCTATCATGTCGCGGCCGGACAGACTGTCAGCAGAGGCCAGGTCTGCAGTCAGGCTCCTCGGCGTGCACACCAGGACTGTTCCCACTCAGCCACCCTCCTCGAGCCCTGGGGGCACACTCACATGGTGGGGATGCCCTGGATCTGAATAGGTGTTGGGTGGTGGATGCCCTTCTTCTTCAGGCCTCTCAAGATGGCTATAGAAAACAAACCTGGCGTCATCCACATGTCTCCCAGGTCCTTTATCAGCTCCCAGGTCCTTTATCAGGTCCCAAAGCTTGTAAAACTGCAACTGTTTCCCACAAGTTACAAATGATAAAACTGAGGCCCCCAAAAAAGGGAGACAGGAGGAGAAAGACTGACAGACAGGCTTGTTCAAAGCCCTTAGGGTTCACACCCAGGTCTGTCTAAGGCCAGCTCCACCTGCCCAGCGAAGATCACTAAGGACACAGGGCAGTGAATACGTTCAGCTGGCACAACCGACAAAGGAGCCTAAAGAAGCCCCTCTTCAAATCCCTGCGTTCCCATTACCTACGCTGTAGCTGCGGAGCACAGTGGGGCTGGGACACAACCTCACAGGTGTCTGACTGTCAAAGCGTGGTGCCTCTTCCACGCCTCACGCACCTGCGGGAAATTTCATTTCCTTGAAGCTCTTGATGGGCGGTGGGATACCGTCTCCTTCCACCAGGATGTGGTACTTCTTCCGCACTCGCTCATGCCGCTCTTCCGACATACTCAGGACATACCGCGGAGGCGTCCAACTGTGGGGGCGGGGGCAGGGGTCAAGGGAAGCCTTGGGCATAGCTAGCTTTGGTACACCCCTGCCAATCTCTAGACACAAACCATTTATCAAGTAAGAAAACTGTTTCTCCTGAGCCTGTAAAGGCATACCTGGTTTTAATCGGGTCATCGTACGTGATACCCTTAGCCATCTCCTTCACTGACATCAGGGCTGCAAAGAGAGATGCGGTTCAGGGCTGGCTTCTGCCCCTCTGATGCCAGGTCCCTTTAGATATAACATGCCTGGGGCTGGGGGAGGAAGTTCCATCGACCACCTCCCTGCCCCTAGCTACAACCATACCTCGGCCCTCAGCCACACTCTCCAGGATCTTCTCCTCTTCCTTCAGCTGCTTTTCCTTGGCAGACTCCTTGCGGGCTGAGAAAAAAGGCAGACAGTGTCAGAGAGACGCAAGAGCAATGCACCAAGCCAGGCCTCCCACCGCTGCTGATCCCACCTTCGGCCTTCTCTTTGAGGTGCTGGTGCTGATCCAGGAGGCTGACGTTGGACTGAGGGCCCAGTGGGATGTCGTCTTCATCTCCCCGGTGGTCACTGCCACTGTCCTGCTGCTCCTCCTCGGCAGCTCCCTTGCGTCTTCGCTGCAGCAACTTCTGGAGCTGAGGTTCCACCAGTGTCCCTCAGAGCCGAGCCGAGCCCAACAAAGAGCGGGGCATCGCGCCCGGGATTCTCTCCCGAGATGCAGAGCTGCTCTACCCCTCAGATTAGGTCGCTAGTGCCTCGTGTGCCTGGGGGTCACGCTCCCGTGTACTGACACCTCACCCCCCCCGCCATCCCAATTCGAAACCCCGGCCCCTACCCTCATTCTTCCTGCGACCCCGGGCCCTCACCAGCAGCTGCCGGCGCTGTCGTAAAGGCACATAGGGCACATAGTCGTCGTCGTCCTCATCCTCCGCCTCGGAGCGGCTCCCTGCGGCAGTCGTCTCGTCGGCACGAGCCCGCTGCAGAGACACAAGAGTCAAGCGCACCACCCCTCCCCGTCTTCACTGCAGCTCGCCACTCGCGCGGACCCCAGTTTTGCTCCCACCTTCCGCTCGGGTTCCGACTCCATTCTTTTCCGTACGCATGCGCCCCACGGCAAAAAAAAAAAAACAAAACCCCGCCTTACCTCTGAGATCCAACCGAAGGTGAAGGAGCGGCCGTCGGCGCCTAGCAACGACCTCTGAGTGCCGGGTCGCGCCGAGGGACAAACTTCCTCCGAACCTCCGTCCGGCGGCGCGGCATTAAGGCTTTCTGTGTGGCCACGCAGCAGGCCCGGGCTCAAGGCGAAAGCGTCAGGCAAAGCATTGTGGGATGCTAGAAAATTGGAGCATGCGCCAAGCCCAGTGGCGGGGCAGGCACCCCAGAGAAGACCGCGGATCCCTCCAGGTACTCAGCCTCGCTCACAAGAGTGACGTCATCCCGCGCGGCCCCGCCGGCGGACACTGCGCCCTCTAGTGGCTGGGGAGCTCCGGGACGCGGCTGGTCGGGATCCTGGCAATGTCTCCATCCCCGCAGGGCCTAGGGGGCAGGGTGCGGTTTGTGGAATGAATGACTCAAGTACTGCCGCTCTGACTCGTGTTCTCGTCAGTGAGACACCTTCAGAGTAGGGAGGGGTAAATAAAATGCTGCTGATGGTGGTTTTTAACCGAAGATCTGTACATATCAAGCGATTATGACCGTCAATGCTGTGACAGAGCTCAGAGGTGTGGAATCTCAGAGCAGGGAGTGGGGAGGAGAGGAAAGGCTTCCAGTCCAGCAGGAGTGACCTAGCCGTGGGGAAGTGCTAATTCCCAAGGAAGAGATCACTCGGCCCACCTGGAGTGGGGTTAGCCAGAGCAAGGGTTGGAGAGGTAAACTGAACCCAGAGCAGTGACTATCGGGGTAAATTTGTCATCGGGTACGTTTGGGAGTGATGGGTCAGTGCCACCCTTTCTTTATATATTTAACACGAGCACGGACTGGGCATCATGCAGTGCTGAGGAAGATTAAAAGATAAGCAAGACACAAACCTGGCTTGTGAGATTATGGATTTGTTCGAGAGAAAAAATATAAACCAGACTTGAGGTTAAGAAGTATCAAAAACCATGGTACCACTTCTGGAATTCTCACAAGGGCAGGGCAAATTGATTCTCACTGTAAAAGTGCTTCTCAACTGGGAAGTGAAGGATAAGCAGGAGTTTTTGAAGGAAGTATAATATGGGAAGAGGGAAGTATGTGAGCAAAAGTCAGGAGATCTGAGGGTTCCACGCCTAACTACAGACAGGTTGTAGGTATGGCTGGAGTGAGCGTAGAACAGCGGCCAGGCACGGAAGAGCCTGGGATGCCACTCACAGGTCTCTTATCTGTAGAAAAAGTACTGCTTTTCGGTACTTTTCAGGTGCCCCGTCTTCCAGCTAGCAGTGCCAGTTCAACAGCGGGGGCAGGAGGCTGGTGCAAGTAATGAGTTTCTGGATATTTCACTGGGGAGTGTTCATACTTCCTTAGGGATTGGGAAAGGCCAGGGGCCAGGGATTGCAACGCTGTTTCCCTTTAGAAGAGGAAGCCTGCACTGCCAGCCAGCCAGCCAGCCCATGGTGGGGCTCAACCAAGTCGGGGGTGGGGTGGGAAGAGGGAGTGTTTTTTGATCCAGCTCCATAAGGAATCCTAGTGACTGTGCCCACCACCTCCATCACGCCCCACATGAGCTCAAGTCAAGTGTTGGTTTTAGCTGAGAAAACGCCACTGGGGACAAGGAGTTGGGACACACACGTATGTGAGGCATTTTTAGCAAATCTACACTAAAATCTGAATTTACAGACCAGACCTACCTGCTAGGGGAGGGAGCAGTAGTTTGCTTTACCTTACAGAAGGGTTCGGTTCCTCTTAACTCTCAAATACTTAAGCTTTGTCTCATCCCCATTGGAAAGTCAGATCCAGTCTATAAACACTCTGTCCACCCCCCCCCCCCCACCCGGACTACCCCAGGACACCCAGGCTGCAGGTGCGCTGTCCATTAAGGCCTCAAGCATTCCCCAGGCCCCTTCTCACATCTGCTCACTGACCAAGTTCCATTCCTCTAATTCACCGTCTTACAGAGGGGGAACAGACACTGTGTGGGGGAGGGCTGCTCCCATTTGAGGCCCTCCAACAGGAGGAGAGGGCAGAGACCGCTGCCACACCGGCCATGCTCTAACCCTTATCAGCCAGACTGAAATCACTACAGCTTTCCCTGTCCATCTTCAGTTCCATCTACAGATGTCCCATTTAACAGTCCCACTTAAACAGCTGCAATTAAGTGGAAACAATGCTGCCAAACCACTGACACATAGCACGTGCCCAGCATGGTGACTAAAGCAACCCCATGCTTCTGATTCCATCCCTCGCCACACCCTGCCCCGCCCAGCAAACGACCCGCACACAGACTGTGTCCAAATGTTGCTTTATCTTTATCTTTCGGCAGGAAAGATCTTCACAGTATCAAAAGTAAAGAATTAAAAAAATAAAATAAAACATACAGAAACAAAAAACCAAACAAACAAACACAAAAAGAGCAGTGTTGGGCCAGCAGTACCATCAGTCCCTGCCCACAGGCCAGCCCCGCCCCCGGGCTCTGAGTGTGGAGGCTGGGTAGCACCAGGAGGCGGCTCTGTGGAGGTCCTGAGGGGCCCCAGCCTGGCTCGCTCGGCATCCACTCAGCTTCTGGTTGGTCCAGGATGGCAGGAGCAGAGTGGGTCTTGGGCAGGTGGGTGCGATGTGGAGGAGGAAAGTGTGGACCTTCAGCCGGCAGGTGGGCATCTCGGGACACCATGAAGATGCCAGACCCGGACCCGGCAGGGGCTGGGGAAACAGAAAGGCATGGCCACATGGTGAGCAATGGCCTTCCCAGGCCGCCTCTGGGTCCCCACGGGTCCCCGCAGAGGCAGGGGCAGTTGCCTCCTACTTCTGCTCCCACAGACTTCCCCAGTCGCCTCCAGCAGAGGGTGAAATTGAAGACCTTGTCAAGAAATAGCCACAGCACTGGCATGCTATCCACATGTGAAATGTCACCCTAGATCTCACAGGCGGCTGGACCATCCCCAAGGCTCCCAGTAGCACACCCTTTCCAGGCAGGTATGGAGGAAGAGCCCCACCTCTGGCACATGGAGTTGGGGGTGGGGTGGGGGGGACACACACAGCCTGGCTGGTCCCAGTCTGCCAGCAGCACTGCTTTTTCCAGCACTTGCTCCTAGTCCTGCTCTGGGGAGGGTAGAGGTCAAGGGAACTTGGGGGAGGGAGCATCTTCCTTGGGAAAGAGATCAGCCTAAGAGGGAAAATGTGGCTAGAGGTTTCCTGGATGACAGGGAAATTGGGCCTATGGGAGGAGGTGTACCCCCTTTTCTCAGAAGGGGTAACAGATGAAGGTGGGGTCCCTGCCACTTTGGCTCCAATGGAGGTGAAAAGACAGGCAAGAGGGCACTCTGGTGCTGGCAAAAGCTCTTGGGGATGTGGACTGGGATGTCTTAGATTGGCAAAGGGTCAGGGAGCCCAGCCCTGCAGAGCAGCAGGGCAGAGGCAAGTCTGCGGGGAGCCTACACTCCAGGGCAGTGCCAGGGTGCACAGGAGCTCAGTCCCAAAGGCTGTCCCTGGGGAGCTGAACCAGCAGCCAAAGGGGCGGATCCGGACCACCAATGGGAAAGCAGGCTCAGCCAAGGATCTGGTGGTCTGCTGCCCCAGCACTGCAAAGAAGAGGAAGACAAGTAAGGACACCCCCCTGGGGGTCCCTGGGCTCAGCTCACCTGCCCCAGTGTCCTGCTGCCTTAAGGGCACTGTGTGGTTGCCAGCTAGAAGAGGCCTGACCCCAGTGACATAACTCAGGACTGAGATGCATCCCTGAGTACAGCATCAAAGCCTGCCTGCCAGCCACCCTTCTCTTTTGCACTGTGGGTCTCAGCCCAGGGCCCTCTCCAGGCTCCTGACCTCAGTCCAGAGCATCATTGGTGAATGCAGCCAAGCGGGACTGTGCAGATGGCCAGGAGAGGTGACCAAAGCCCAGTGGGGGACCAGGTCTCTTCTTTCAAGGAGGCGGCTTTGCTATCAATTTCCCTGTGGAACCTATCCTGTTGAGGGAGAGCGCCCACCAACTCCTCTGTACCCAAAGGACCTCTGAGGCCTTGGCCTAATTTGGCAGTGCCTCACTGCTCCCTCGGGGCTGACCCTGGTAGCCTGCATGGAGGAGCCAGTGAGGGAGTTTCAACCCAGCAAGTGAGATTCAACTCTGAGGCTAACCAGTCAGGGGTGGGGGCAGCCCTCTGGGGCCCATGGTTGGCAGGGCACTTTGGGAGGTGGGAAGCAGAGGCCCGATGGAGGTGCTCTATGGGTGGCAGCACAGGAAGAGGCCCCTCAGCAGCATGGGCAGGAGGGCTCACAGGGGTCCTGGCCCAGGGAGAAGCGAGGAAGGGACAGAGGTCTGTGCCTCCAGCAAGCACGGCCCGCTCTGCTGTCACTGGGATGTACAGGGCCAGGGGCCCCAGCCCCTAGCCCAGCTCCCTGTGCCTCAAACAGTGCAGTGGTCTGGTGGACATGGAAGCTGGCAGAGCATTGGGAGGGGCACAGGTGACTTCTGGGGGTTTCTACCTCACTGAGCTGCACTGGGAGTGGTTTTCTTGAGGCTGAAGTTGGTCCAGTTCACAGCCACTTTCTGACGTGTTTGCTTTGCAGAATCCAAACAGAACCTGCCGGGTTTGGGGGGACGACACAGGAGAAGCCCCATCAGAGGCTGCGTCCCTGCCTCCCAAACCCCACTCCCAGACCCACGTGTCCTGGCCTCTGGAGTGGGTCAGTGCTGCACAAGCCCCCAGCTCCTGGACGCTGAGGGTCCAGCAGGTACGAGGGCTACACTGGCCAGGGGGCCAAGCTGAATGGGGCGCCCACAAACCCAGGGGACAGTGTATGGAAAGGTAACACTGCCCCCTCCTCAGCCTGCACTTGACCCCAGCCCTACTGGGCCGTCTTCCGGCCTCAAGGGCAGTGTGTTTCTTGCACCTCAGACCCTTGCGTGTGCTGACCCCGCTGTCACAAATGCCCTTTGCTCACACCTGCTCCTCAAGTTTCAGCCTGGTCCCCACCCCTCAGCCCCTTCTGCAGTCCCTCTTCCAGCCTCCCCCAGTCCCACCCCTCCTCCTGCAACAGCACTGGTCACTGGACCATGGGGATGCTCTCCCCGCACCTAGCCTGTTCCATGCCCCTCCAACCCAGAGCTCAGCCCAGGAAGAGCAGAGGGAACACAGGGATCAGACAAACTGAACGAAACAGGGCTGGAAAAAGCCCTGGCTCCTGGGATCTGATACACACACCCCTCCTTCATGAGGTCCCTTGAACCTTCTGATGCCTTGTCCTGTCAAGTGGGCTCCAGGTAGCCTGGTGGGAAAGAGCCTGGGAGGCGGGGCGAGGCTCTCCATCAAGGGCTCAGGACCCAGGGAGAGGCCTTTCTGAAGGGCCCGGATGTGGGCAGCACAGTGGGTGGCCCCACGCCTACCTCTTGAAGTACTCCACCTCCCGATCAGTCTCATCCATCTCCACCCCATCCATGTCCTTGGGCAGGAACACGTCGTCTAGGAAGACACAGCCAGCAGGGCTCAGTGCCCACATCCGGGCCATGGGGCCAGCACCGCCCACACATGAGGCCAGCCCTCCACCCCGAGGGCTGGCGGGGTGGGGGCCAGCCACCGCTCCTGGTGCACTCACCCAAGGAGGAGGCTGACTTCTCCTGCTTGCTGCGGCTGCGGCGGCTGCGGCCCTTGCCCTGCGGCAAGCTCTGTGGCCTTGCCAGGCCTGGAGGCTGCACAGACTCTTGTTGCGGAGGCCGTGCCTTGGCCTCCCCTGGCCAGTTTCGCCAGGAGCTGCCCTTTTCCTTGTCGGCTTTGGGGCTGCCAGACCAGCCTGGTCCTGGCCGGCTTCCTTGGCTCCCCTCTATGGCCTCAGCACAGCTGCCCACTTTGGGAGGCTCCAGGGCCTTGCTTGGCTGCTTGGGGCTAGAGGTCCGGCCCTTAGCACTGGCAGCCTCCGGGCTGGCCAAGGGCCGGGGGGCCGGACTCGCCTCACTCTTCTTGGCCTGGGCACCTTGTCTCTTGCCTTTCCGCAGCTTCACACTTGAGGCTACAGGCTCGGGCAGATCCTGCTTGCAACTAGGAGCTTCCCTTGGGCTGGGCTCCTCAGAACTGGTGTTGCCTGGCTTGGGTGTTCTGACCCATATCACCCGGGACAGGTTGGGCACGGTGCTGAGTCTCCTCACTAGCCCGTTCTCGGGGATGATTCCAGGAGGGGGGCCCCGCACCTCTGTCCATGGTGGCTGGGGGCCTCTCATTTCTGCCCATGGTGCAGCTGACTCACTTGGAGCTTGTAACGTGTGGTTCTGAGGGGAGCCCAAAGTCAAAGGGGACAGGTCAAGGTTGATGTCAGGCCGGTGCTCTGTGGAGCCATTGAGGTTGGAGGGAGCTAGACCTTGGGTCTCTGCCTCAGCAGCCCCCTCCTTAGAGAAGCCATTGCTGTCCATGCCGAGCTCACACACACTGAAGCTGGCACGGATGGAGTCCTTGACAGTGTTCTTGATCTCCTGCAGGCGGCTGCTCAGGAAGCCGTTGACCCGACCCAGCTCCTGGTCAGGCCACTCCAAAAGCTTCTCCCGGGCAGGCGCCAGCTCTCGGCTTCCAGAAACACCACGATTCACCTGCTTTAGAGCTTCTGCTGCCAACTGGGCCTTCTCCTTTTCCTGCCAACAGAAGAGGCAGTTTCAGCAGGGGCCTGGCAGCTGCCAGGCACAATGTGACACTCAACACACCAGCCTGGGGCCCAGCTTTGCCACTAACTGGCTGAAGACAGGGCCTCACAATCCTGCCTGCTTGCCCACCCTGCAGGAGTGATGGTGAAGAGCAATCAATCGGACAGGTTCACATCCTGGGGATGGAGGCAGTTACACCCAGAGTACAAGGTTTTCACAGCTTGTTCATCCAGAGCCCCAGTGTTGGTCCCAGGGCCCAAGAAGGCTGGACTCCAAGGGGTGGAAACACAGCTCATTGAATCTTGTCTCCCAGGCCTGGGTTTGAGCACTCCGCCTACTGGCTGAATTTCAGGTGGACTTGGCAAGATGAGGACAACAGTTCCGGAATAAAGTGTCAAGTGGGGATGCATGTGAGGAAGATGGCTGCTGCAGCAGCATCCCCCAACCCTGCAGGTTGCAGGGAAAGAGCTGTGCTGGCACTTGGGACCCCCAGGGAGGAATGTGGGGACTGTGAGGCTGTCCTGGAAGATGCTACCACTCTGGGAAAGTGCGCCCTCCTGACGCCACGTGCAGGTGCCACTGAAGAGGGCCACATCCCACAGGAAGGCCACTCACTGCTCAGGAGGCCTCAAGAAACCCAGGCCATACCTGAAGTGTGCCCCTGGCATACAGCAGGCAGCCACAAGGGGCCCCAGGACAAGGTACAAAAGCAGCCAACTTGTCCAGCTGCAGCCTGGAAGGCTGGGCCTTGCTCATCAGTGCTGACAGACAGACCTGGAGACCAAAAGAGTAAGTCTGTGGGCTGAGTCACCCCTACCCCACCAACTTCACGGCACCAGGCCTTCTGCAGGGGACAGGGGACTGATGTCAAAGGCCCACGGGAAGGGGTGGTGGTACTGTGCCAGGGGCTGGGTGCCTCCCACAATTTCACGTATTTCCGGCTGATCTGGGACTGAAGGAAGAGAAACAGGAAAAGGAAAGTGGGGAGAGAAATGAGGGCCTGCCACAACCTCAGAGTCTACTTAAAAGAGGGGAACTTTGTGGCCCAGCAGGCACACATGCTTTTGATTCTCTCATCTTGTTGTGAATGCCGGCTCCACGATTGACCAGGACCACCGATGTGAGGCCTTGAACAAATCACTTACTCTCTCTGACCATCACTATCCCCACTTGTAAATTTGGGAGAAAACCCACCTGCCTCTACCTCATAGGGTTGCTATGAGGACACACCTGAGAGAGTGTGTGTCCCTTTCCCTGGGAACAGGTAAGGCTGCACCAGCTCAGGTGAGGGGGCAGCTCAGTCTGGAGCAGTGTGTCCAGCTGTGTACCATGGAGTTCCAGGCCATGGGCAGAGCGGTGAGACCACAGGGATACATAAACGACTGGAAAGCCCTTCTCTTCACTCCTCCCCTGTACCAGAACACCTCTGCTGTGGTTAGAAACTGAGTTCCATGGGGGATTTCATTTGCAGGAGAGTTCTGTGGCTAAACCGAGGTGTCTGAAACGGGTGTGGACGGGGGTGATACAGAACTGAATGCAACTTCAGTGGTGAGAAGGGGAAAACAGGCACACATTTTCTGCTGGGCACCGTGAGCTTGGGATGTCCCACCAGCTATCTCACACTCAGTACTCACAAGGGCCCTTGTCGCCTCATTATCCTCAATTTACAGATGGGGACACTTGACTTTGGAAAGAATATGGAACTGGCCCAAGGTCACATGGCTTGTAAGTGGCAACATTGGGACAGCACCCCCAGCTGTGATCTGCAGAAGTTCTTACATTTTCACTCCTGTCTGACAATTGTCTCACGACCATTGATTTGTAGGCACTGGGCTGGGCCCTGAGGACAGTCTCTGCATGCTGACTTGACTGTGCTGGGGAGACAGACATGCAAATAGGCTGTTTAATGCTGGGTGACAGGGGCAAGAGCTAGAGGGAAGAAAGCACAGGGTGCTCTGGGGACCCAGGCTGGGCCATCAGGTCTGCTTCCCAGGGGCAGGATCTCCCTGAGCTTGAACAGTGAGTGGGTTATCCCGAAGACAAGCACTTTCTGGGTAGAAGAGCAAGTGGAAAGCTGTGAAATGGAAAAGCACAAAATCTTTAGGGAATGGAAACCGCTGACAGGTACGGCTGGAGCCCAGATTTCTTCTGGGGGATGGGAGTGGGCAGGAAGGCCAAAAGGGACAGATTGAGATGAAGCTGGCAAGCAGAGCAGGGGCTAGATCCTGAAGAGCCCTGCAGGCCATGCGTGAGTCTGGGTTCAGGTCTGAGGGCAGCGTTCAGCCACTGAAGGCTTTGAAGTAGTGGTCATAGGGTGGGGAGAAGTGGATGGTCTGAGCTCCTTGGGAGGCAGCAGGGCCAGGACACTCAGTGAGGGGTGGGGGGAGGAGATGAGCCATGAAAACAACCCGACAGCTACTATGCTGCTGCTGTAGCTCCTCGGACCAAACTCTCACTCTGTTGGACCTTTTCCCACATTGCTCCATCTCATTCTCGCGACAATCTGAGTTAGATTCTACTGTTATGCTCATTTTATGGATGAAGAAACTGAGGCTCAGAGGCTAAGTGATTTGCCCAAGGTCATACAGCAAGGGTGGCAGAGCCAGGTTTCAAACTGAAGTCCAATTCCAAGGCCCGCTGCTCCTTCCCGATGACCACGATGCACTCCTCCCAGGACGGTGCTGAGGTTCTGGCTCAGGCAGCTGGGTGGATGGCAGCGCATCAACTAGACAGATGGCGGAGGAGGAAGAGGCCTCTCAGAGAAAGGCAACAAGCTCAGTTTGGATGTGCTGAGTTTAGTATCTGTGGAAGTTGTGAGGAGGTGCCTGGTAGCAGGAGTGGACATCAGTGTGACGTGTGGGGAGGAAGCAGGTGGCCAGACCAAATCCAGAGGCAACACTGTCTAGATGGCTTTTCTTTCCCAGGGAGGTGTCCTCAGGAGGAGGGTCAGGCACAGGAGGAGGAGCTCAACAGAAAAGAGGGCCGAGCAGGAGGTGAGAAATGTGGTGTACTGGGCACGCTCACCGTCTTTTCCCTGCACCTCCCAACTGAGAGTGGAGGTGCCCCCCCCCCCAAAAAAAAAAAGACGTTTGAAAAGGAGAGCACACACAAAATGCAAGACGTTGCCTAGTGGACACAGAGGATAGCACAGGAGACTGTGCACTGGGTGTGGGGGCGAAAGAGAGTCCTTGGCGAGATGGGAGAACTAACATGGTGAACACAGAAAACATTTGTGAGGAACCCGGATGTGACGAGAGGAAAGAGACAAGGGGGTGAGACAGAGGTTGTGTGCTCAAGGAACAGTTAACTTTCAAAAACGAACAGGGTGCAGGGGGGAAGCTGATGGGAAAGAGCTCGGAGGAGAGGCTGCAGGCACAGGACCAAAGTCAAGGGTAGCCCAGACAGACGAGAAAGGCCCGCATGGGCCTTTCCTAGGAAAAGCAGGAAGCTGTCCTCACCATGAGAAGAAAACTTTGCAAGGGGCCTGGGAAGACGAGAGAGTGCCTGTCCATTGGCCTCATCTGAACAGGAAATGAGGTTATTTGCCAAAAAATAAGGTGGGGGGAGGGGGGAGCCTGAAGCTGAAGAATGGAGGTCTGGCCAAGGGCCGCAATGAAGGGAAGAGGAGCAGGAAGACCTGGGCGCTCCAGAGGCCTACTGGGCAATATGGGGGCTCAAGAAAGCAGAAGGTCACGCAGCCCAGACTTGATTTGCTGCTCTCCTTGAGGTGTAGAAGGGGAGAGGCGCGTCGGGTTCAAACCCAGGGCTGCAGTTTTTCTGAGGGGCCGTTAATGCAAAAGCAGTGGGGCAAGGAGTGGAGAGTACTGGTGAGAGAGGAGGAAGAGGCTGGTGACAGTCTTCAGTGGACAGAGGTGGCTGGGAGGCTGCAGATGACAGAGGTGGGGGTTGGTTCCAAAGGAGCAAGGGGGGAGTCAAGGTCTGAAAATAGGCTGAGGACATAGAAAGACAATGGGCTTTATTCCCCCTGGAGAGGGAACAGAAGAGCACTCTGAGGGATGACCACTGGGGGGCACTGTGTTGTGGCAGAGAGCCATGTCATAAGGCCCTGAGCAGGTGGAGGCACACAGGGAGGAGGCTCATGTATAAATAGGTAATGGCTATTGCGTGATAACGCAACTGCTTGCTTCCGGGGGACCCTGGCCGCTGCACCGGGCTGGGAAGATAGTAGCTGTGCAGTGAGTTGCTGAGCAAGGAAGCAGTGTGGTGAATGGTGGACTAGAGAGATGTTTGAGGTGTAGTGGGAGTACAGCGGGAGAAGTGACCTGAGCGAGGCTGCAAAGAGGGCACACCTGAACTGCGCTTGGAAGGAAGTTGTCAGGGGGAAAAGGAGGGGAGAGAAGACAGCAAGCACTACTGGTGAAGGAGAAAGAATGGGCAGCACACCCACGTTTAGGAAAAGGACACCAGGCCTGGGAACAGTGAAGTGTGTTGGCTGAGACCTAACAGCCTTAAGAGGCTAGGAAGGGCCAGAGTGACCACTGCTGCCCACTGGACATGTCTGCCGGACAACACTGGGTGAGAGGAACGAAGTGCACACCACTTTCTGAAGGCAGTGGTGGGACCCTTGGACCCCTGCTTCAGGGTGCATGGCAAGGTCTTGGTCTGTCCTCTGGGCTGGACACAGGTAGAGGACCACTGCTGCCTTCTGGGCACCGGGGCCGTTTGACCACCCAGGACCTGGAGCCAGCTGGGTGTCAGACCCAGTCTCCTTGGCTGCTGGGCTCCCAAGTGTGGCACCGCGCAGACACAGCTGGGGGCGGGCGAAGAGGTAATGAGGTGGCAGGGGACCAGCCACCAAGCCCTGGGGCTTGCCTGGCATTAGGGCTGCCCGGGAAGGGCTCACTGGCCTCAACCTGGATCGCTCCCATGGCTCCAATTACGTTTCCACGTTGGCACTGCCCAGCCCCGCACCTCCACCTGGGTGTCCTGTGTGAGCCGCTGAGGCAACGCACTCTAGCCAAATGCCTGTCTTCTGCCAATCCCCTCCTTGCTCAGTGGAGGCACCCCACCCTGCCAGTCACCCAAGCAAACACCTGGAGTACACCCCTAACTCCTTCATCTCCCTGTCCCATAATCAGATCACCAGATCACTTCTGCTTCCTCTGAAAAGCCATCGCTCCTGTTCCACCCCACCATCAATCATCTCTATCCTGGCTCTCAGTTTTCTGGCCGGGAGTATCACCCTCCCAGGTGACTGTCCATGTTGCCACACAATAACCCTGGGACACAGAATCGACTGAGTTTAACTCTGACTAAAGCCCCAAAGTGACTCCCCTCAGCTACAGGGTCAAGTCAAAGCTCTTCAGCAGGGCATGCCAGCCCCTTCCTTGCCTCCGCTGTCCGTCCTGCCTCTGCTGGGTGGGCCATGGACGCACCAAGCTGCTGTGTCTGTGCTATGCCCGCTGCCGGGAAGGCCCTGCTGGTACCTGTGCACTCGCTCCTGAGCCAGCCTCTCAGTGTGGCCATTGCCAGCAAACTCAGACAGGATGGGGGGCTTCCCTCAGGCCAGGACTTGTCACATACTAACAACACTTGTCCAGTTTCAGTCTCTCCACGGCCTGGGCTTCTCCAGGTGGGAACTTAACAAAGGCTTTGGGTCCCAGTATTTGCAGTGTTTTCTGAATGAATAAATGACTGACTGACTAAAGCAAGCCCTGGGCTTGGAGGAATCCAGCAAGCTGCTTCTGAGGCCAGGACTCGTTTATCCTCCAGTCACTGGACCCCCGTCTCCCTGACCCTGATGCCTCCCAAACTCACTCAGACTCCCCAGAGCAGTGAGCCAAAGTCCTTGGCAGCCAGCACCATTCGTCCCCCAGAAGTCTTGGGGGTTGGGGCAAGAGACTCCTCGGGGAGAAGAGGCGGCAGAGCAGGGCTCCCCCTACACCCACCTTCTTTTTCAGCTTGTGCCGGGCCCGTTTGGCAGCCCTGGCGCTGTTGGGGGCTTTGGGCTCCGTGCGGTTGATGAATTCCAGCAGCTCATCCACATCTCGGTGGTCCACGGTGGGCTCCCCAGGGATCCCGCCCAGGGCGCCCCCCTTCAGAGGCAGCTCCTCTTTCCGCCTGGTCAGCCTTGAACGGAGCTTCTCTCGGATCTCGGTATAGTTCCGACTCGTCGGGGCGGCGGGTGGCTGGGGGAGGGGAGGCGCTGATGTTACACTCTGGGCCTGGGAAGCCCGAGCACTCCCCCCCGCTGGCAGTGAACATGTGGTGAGGAGTGAGACAGCTGTTCTTTCTACACAGCCTCAGAGGCCAAATGGCTCAACCCCAGCCAGGCGGGAGCCAAGGCAGTGGTGGGCGGAGGGCGTTGGGGGCACACTGGCCTGGGGGCCAGGAAAGTAGGTTTGAGCCCAGGCGTCGTCACCGGGAAGATGTTATGACCTTGGGCAGGTCACTGAGTCTGTGAGCCTCAATTTCGTCACCTCTAAAATGAGGGTCAGCCCTAGCTCAAAGGCAACTAGCATCATCACTTCCATTTCTTCTGCCCTCAACTGTGCTCCCCTAGTGGCGGCCCTTCCTCTTCACCTGAGCAGACTTCTGAACTGCTTTCTCCCCCTGTCCAGAGACAGCTTGTACTCTGCTCTGTGCCTCCTTCCTGGCGCCGTCTGTGCCCACGGCCTGTCCCTCGGCTGGTTCTCACACCTGGGGGACTGAGAGCCTTTGCTTCCACTCTGCCTTCATCACGCACAAGCCTTCACTCCTCTGTGATTACACACGCACACAAACTCCTCAGAATCATAGCTTTCCTCTCTGCCATTTCCTGTCCTTCCGCCTAAAGAAAAAAAGTTAATCTTAAGAGAAACCACGAAAAGAGCAAAGGTAGCAAAATGTTTAAAAATCCCCACCTCACCAGTCTGCTGTAGGATCAAGTCAGCAGATGCGGGCGCAGAGACTCGCAGGGCCCCAGTGCGGTCACTGTCCCCTCGAGCAAGGGTCTCCGGGGAGAGCAGGCGCCCCTCTGGCTCACCATGGTGGGCCCCCAGCCCTCTCTGGCCTGGGCAGGCTCACTTACCGCATTGTGGCCGAAGAACTCGCAGTAGCAGCAGTCACAGAACTTCCCATCTCTCTGGTGGGCGGAGGACGAGGTGCAGGAGCTGCGCTCCGAGCTGCTGTCCTCTTCCTCACCCAGCCCCTCATCTGCCTCGCAGGGCTGGGGCAGCTGGCAGGCCAGGCCGCTGTGTGTAAACTTGTGCCCCTTGCACCCAGGGTCTCTGCTGACGGGGAAGAGAGAAAGGCCTGCAGGTGAGAGGGCAGGGAGGAGCAGGCCGCTACAGGACCCTGGGGAACAGCAGCCCAACTATTGCTGTCCCCATGGCCCATGAAGGCAGTCCAGCTGCGTCGGTGCCTCTCGCAGGAACAGGGCCAACACCCTCGCTGTCCCTCAGGGCCCAGCTCAATGGCGCAGTTCTGGAAAGGCCCCGCAGGCCTCCTCTGCCCACACCCATGTGATGCTCCAAGACTCTGACAGCACTGCACACCTCTCCACCCTGCCGTCTATGACACCGTACTGTGACAATCCGTTTTCCTGTTTGTCTCAGACCAAATGAGCACTCTCCAAAGGCAGGGACCGTGCCACTTCTATCTTTGGGCCCCAGTGTGCAGCCTAACAACCTTGCACACAGTAGGTGCTCAGTACGTAGGTGTCTGAACAGATCAGTGGCCTGATGGCTCCCTTGGGGCATCCAAAGGAGGTCAGCAGGGTCCATCTCCAGTGGGCAAAGCTGCATTAGCCTTGGGGCCTTGAGGTTAGGAAAGCAAATGTGGCTTGCAGGCCCCAGACTCTAAGAGCTACCACCTGTGCAGGTACCATACTCAATGTGCTCCTTACATTTTTTTTTATTTTTTAAAAATTGATTTGGGGGGAGAGGGGAGAGATCAACTTGTTCCACTTATTCATGCACTCATTGGTGGTTTGCTGTGTGTGTAACCTGGGCGGATCCAGATGGCTCTCTAACCAACTGAGTGGCCCGGCCAGGTCTGAACACGCTATTTCTAACCATTTCCAAGGCCTGCGAAACAGGTGCTGCTGTCCCCATCTTGCAGTGGAGGAGGCAGGCTCAGAGAGCTTCACTGCTCTGCTCAAGGAGTAGTGGGACTCGGCCCATGTCTGTCTGCAAGTCCACACTCTCCTGTGGCACTGCTGACTCCGGACTTGAGGAAGTACAGGGTGTCTCATAAGACAGACTGGCATCAGCAGTGGGATCCAGGGGCAGGGCAGAAAAGGAGAGGCAGAAACCATGATCAGTGGTGCTTAGAGAACCTTAATGCAAGCTGACCACTCTTCATCTGTTACGTCAGCAAAATCGCAGCGCCCAGTGCCCCAGAGAGTGCGGAGACAGCACCCACACACTGGTGCTGCGGCATGTGCAGAACTCTTTGGAGAGCAATTTTTCAGTGTATTAGAAACCCTTGTTAAAAAAACAAAACAAAACCAAAAAATGATATCCTGACATCTTTTCAAATGAGAATTTTTTTCATTATGAAGGATCTATTCCAAGGAGAAAAATCTAATAGACGGAAAAAGCTTTAGGCAAAGACATCTTTAGAGACATTATTTATAATACTGGAACGCCTAACTGATCAGCGGCTGGAGAACGGTCAGGTGCACCTGGGGCAACACCTTCCCGCCTGTGGAGCTGTGGCTCTGAAGATCACGCAGGAGCCAAACAGGGCTGGGTAGAGCCGCTGACGCACTGGGGGACAAAGAGGGAGCCGCTGAGAACGGTGGGGTTTCCGAGTGGACAGCTATAAATGTTTCAGAAATACAGATCTGAACTACGGTACAAAAACAGACATGTACCTTCTCTACAGAACTGTGTCTTAATATAAACTTTCTTAGTAACTGGAGTTACTTAAGCCTCTACATTAGGATGGAATTCCTAACTCAAACACAGATTTGGGTGCAACGAAGCTTATGACAGAATTATTCTGAAGAATTATAACTGGGGAAATGTTCATGGTATAATGCTAAAAAAATCCCTACACAAAAATTATACAGAACAGGGACTTGCCCTGGCCAGGTAGCTCAGGTGGCTGGGACGCATCACCCCGATACACCGAGGCAGCAGGTCCGATCCCTGGTCAAAGCACATGCCAGAATCAACCAATGAGTGCACCAGTAAGTGGAACATCACATCAATGTTTCTCTCTCTTTCTTCCTTCCCATCCTCTCTAAAATCAATATATAAAATTAAAGAACAACAACAAAATACAGCACCCCCCCCGCCATCAGGGACCTAATTACGTTACACGGAGAAATATCAGGAAGACTATGCTGCAGAATTGGGAGTTTATCTTTAGGTTGAGCACATGTTCTCTTTAGACATATCTAAATTTTTCCAAATTCTAAAAAAAGGAGAACCAAACATTTCTTTTAAAACTGCGAACACTTTTGAGCCAACCCTTTAAGTTCCACCCCAAGAGCTGCCTCTGCAGTTTTCCAAAACCCTAAGCCCGAGTCCACAGGGAGTGAGTCCTCTAGGCTGCTTGCTTACCTGTGAGCACCAGGGAGCTGCTGTGAGCTCGGTGGTGGGAGCAGAGGTCCGCCACAGTGCCCGCCGCAGTGCCCGCCGCAGGGGTGGCTGCACCCCGAGAAAGAAGGCGGCATCTTCAGGAGCGGCATGCTGGTGGAAGGCAGATGGGGGCTCTGACATGCCCCTGGGGAGTGTGGCATGGTGGCAGTGGCAGCAGGGCACTCTGAAGCCTGCGCAGGGGACGGTGCGGAGGGGGTGGTGGGCAACAGGTGTGGGTGGGGTGGGGGGCCAAAGGACCCAGGGTGCGAGGCGAGCAGCGGCACTGGCTGGGGGTGGTGGCCCGTGGGGCTATTAGGTGGAGCGGTGAGGTCTGGGTGCCGGCGGTGCTCTGAGATGGGGAAAATCTCACCTGTGGGCACATGGGGAGACAGGGTCAGAGGGGGAGCCCAGACACCAGGGAGGAGAGCCCAAGGGCCTGCTGCCCCAGCACCCTGCTTCCTGGGATCTGGACGCAGACCCTCAGCACAGTGGCCCTAGGAGCTTTTGGGAATGCCTAGCAGTGCCAGCTCGGGCTGCAGAGTTTCTCTGCAGGCAGCAGCTGGGCCGCACAGGCCTGAGGGAGAAGGCAATGGAGTGCTAGCCCCATGAAAGACCACACACCCGCACTGGGGCACAGCAGGGGAAATGCACCCTTCCTGTCAAGGTTGCTCCACCTCTAGGAGCAGCAGGCTGAGGTTCTGCCTCTGTGCCACAAGGAGTGAGGCGGTGGGTGTGCTGGACTCCCGGGTGGCCCTGGACTTCAGGGAGGTGGGAAAGGCTCTCATGACTCTCTCTGGCTTATGCATCAGAACAACTAGAAACACGTACTGCTCAACTCTCAGAGGAGGGGGCGGCACCCCTCTGAGATCTCTGCCCCTCTGCTGACAAACAGATAGTGATTCTGTATCTGCACAGGGCATCACCAAACCAGTTCTTTCTTTCAGCCTCTAAGGGCTCCCTCCTCACTCCAGGTCTGAAGAAGGTACACAAGGCTGCAAAACACGCTAATAATCATGGCAGCTTGCACTGCCACCTCTTGTGGACAGAAGTGCAGCCTTTTCTACCCACCCCTCAGGTGGAGAAAGAGGGGGGGTGGTGGATAGGACGATGGAGGCCGGCAGGTCCCCTGTGCTGCTGCAGGGGCAGGTGTTCTGGGCTCTTAAGTCCTAATTTCCTAAAGGACTTAGACTTTACTTTCTACCCAACTCCACTTTTTTTTCCCCCTTAAAGATTTTATTTATTTGTAGAGAGGGGAAGGGAGGGAGAAAGGGAGAAAAACACCAATGTGTGGTTGCCTCTCGTGTGCCCCCTACTGGGGACCTGGCCGGCAACCCAGGCATGTGCCCTGACTGAGAATCAAACCAGAGACCCTTTGTTTTGCAGTCCGGTGCTCAATCCACTGAGCCACACCAGCCAGGGCCTAGACTCCACTTTCTATTCAACCAGGGCTCTGCAGGCCCTCTTCCGGCTGCAGTGGGAACCGTTACGGAGCGGATGGCAGCAGTGTTTTCAACTTCACAGTCCTGGGGAAAGGAATGCCCCTCTGCTTCCACCAGAATAGCTCTACATTTATGTAATAACGGATCTTCCGGTGTGTTTGAACCCAGTAGTTAGGAAAACACAGCTGTCTACATTTATGAGGCCTGCTGGTCTCCCAAGCTTGGACACTCACCGGGGATGGAAGGAGGACTCCCGAGTGAGCTGCCCGGCACAGCCCCGCTGGAGTGTGGGGAGTTCCATAGGCCCGAGAGCTTATGTGCTGACAGGAACGAGCTGGGATCCCAGTCCCCTGAGTTCCCATGGCAGGACGAGGACGACGAGGAGGACGAGGAGGATGAGGACGATGAGGAGGAATGCGAGTCGCCCCCACAAGACTGTGACTTGCAGGATGTGTGCGACAAGGAGATCTGGAGAACAGGGGAGAAAGAGGCTCGTAACGAACCAGCAAACATCAGAGCAGACCCTCTGCTGCCTAAGCTTACCCAAGAGCGCCGCCTCCTCTAGGCCCCGTGCCGTGGCCAAAACTCGATTCCCGCAACTCCAGGTGCCAGGGCACGTGCGGGCCACACCTCGGCTAGGAGGGGCTGTGCTGCTCCCAGTGAAGTAAACTGGGTGTGGACACTGGTGAGAGGCTCCAGGGGTGGGGGGACAGTGGGCACAGAGAAGGCCCGCCAGCTGTGGGCCTTTGGGAGTCCTGAGAGCTGCCAAGGAGAGGAGGGTCTGTAAGTCAGGAGTCCTGAAGCTGAACTGATCCTGTTCAGAGTAAAAGCGAGGAGCTGGAGGGGACTGAGAAAGGAGGGCAGTCTGCTGTGATTCAGGAGATGGCAGACTTAGAGGGCTCCCAGCATCGTGGAGGCCTTCTAAGGTACACTGCAGACCCTTGAACTGACCTTTGCCCTCTGTGCCATACTGGTTGGCTTTCAAGCTGCCACAAAGCCAAAGGTAGCCCAAAAGACAGATGAAAGGGGCAGGCTCTCCATCTACCAAATCCTATGGGCCAGCCCTCACACTGTGCACAGACTCTCCTCAGGAACCGGGGGCTGCCTGCAGCCTCTCTTCTTCCCCCCCCATGTGAGCTCAGCACCTGGGCACAGGGGCCACTGGAGAGCCACCTCACAGAACAGGGAAGGAACAGCTCAACAGCCTGACTTTGTGCAGGCAGCCCTCCTGCACTCAGGGACCTCTTCGCAGTGGTTACCTACCGCCACTGCGTGCTCAGGACCTGTCTGCCTTTCATCTTCCTCCATGCTCCTTCGGCAACTCTGGCAGACCCATAGCGGCATCTCGCCTAGGAGATTCTTCACGAGCTTTGGCATGAAGTCGGGGGGCAGCTTCTCACCCTGCAACACCAGTCCATTTTGGGAAGGGCCTTCTTCCCAGCCTTTGCGTTCCCGATGACACAGCAGGCAGCAAGTCTGCACAGACTGGCTAGAGGTGTGGGGAACCTGTCCAACAGACAGAAATAGGGTTTCCCAGGAGGGGAAAGGCTCTACTTAGGAGTAATATTAACAATAACAATGTCACTTATTATGTGCCATGCACTGGATTAGGCACTTTATATGCATAATTTTAACTCCTGCAACAGCTCTGCAAAGTAGTTATTATTCCCAACAGATTTTAAAAAGTTAAGTAAGTTGCCCAAGGTTACAGAGCTAGGAAGTGGTTCAACCAGGATTTAAACCTCAGTGAGGATGATTCCAGAACTCACGCTCAAATGATCTGATGCCCCTATGTCCCCAAGTCCTAAAGGTTAAAGCAAAGACGACCCTTCCTTCTCTGGCATGTCTAGGAGAGGCCACAAGCCTGGGCTGTCTGTGTAGTCTACAGACCACCCCACCCGGAAGGGAAGAGCACATCGGGCCATGGGAGTGTGGGAGCGTGGGAGGACCTGTGGGCTTCCAGAAGAGCTATGCAATTCCAACTGGAGCAGAGCAGTGTTTTGGAAAAAGGGTTAGGTACCAGCTGGACTGAGAACCTGAGCTGGAGAGAAGGTAAGGCGGACCTGGTGCTTCTGAGAAGTGCAAGGCGCAGTGAAAAGAACCCGAGCACCCTGGCTGCTGTGGCTCAGGGGACTGGGCACCAGCCCTTGAGCCTGTGAGATGAGGCTGACTGATGTTCCTCTCCCTCTCTCTCTCCCTTCCTTTCCCTGATGTTAAAATAAATAACATCTTAGGAACCTGGGCTTTGGGATCAGACCGACATGCACTCTAACGCCTGCCTGACCACATTATTAGCTGGGTGACCTTGAGCAAGTCATTTAACCTCCCAAGCTCCAATCTCCTCCCCACCTCGCAGAGCTGTGAGCTTGGTGTGTGAACAGGGAAAGCGCCCAGCCCTGTGCATGCCCACAGCATACTCCCAATACACAGTAACTCTTACTTGGACTTTTTTTCCTTTTAGGAGAAACTTGACATATATATGTTTATAGGTTTTCTTTCACACTGAGGGGTACTAACTAGGAGACTTACAGGTTTTAGTGACCCTAATTAATGGCTTCCCTTTATCCTACAGCTTTGTCATCCCCCCTCACTCTCGCAGTAGCTTGGTCCCGTCCCTTCCATCGGCCTACAGGATGTTAGCAAACGTGCTGTGGGCACAAGCTTGAAAGCGAACGCACTTCTACCTGCTTCCTTGCACAGCTGGGCTCGCTCGCTCTCGCACCTCTGCCACGTCACGAGCGTGACCAGGCTAGCTGTTGGAGGGACGTGAGAAACGTGTGAAGAAAACTGAGTCTTTCTGGCTAATTGGCCGGCAGATCAGACACATGAGTAAGCACAGCTGAGACCTGCCAAGCTGGCCCCGATCCGCAGAAACCCCCAGTCAATCCGGAGACTCATGAGCAGTAATAAGTGGTGTTGTTTTAAGCCACTAATTTTTTTTTTGGGGGGGGAGGGTGTTGTTACATGCAATAAATAGTTAACTGATATACCTTCCAAACTTACCCATCACTAGGTAACAGTTGTTTGCAGAGGGCTAAGCAGAAGAATAGTAAGGGTATCACACTCATCTACCAATAAAATTACTGCCATCACCTTTTTTGAGTAAAATCCTCTTTTCACAGCAAGTTCGCATCAGCATATTCTTAAATCTGTCACATTACAATTACACTGACCTTGGTCCCTGATTTGGGGGGGGGGGCGGGGGTGCAGGGACCAAACAGTAGTACTAGGAACGTATGGAAACACTTGGGGAAGTATGTGGACCTTGGAAAAGTGCACCAGGAAAGACAGAAAGCTCACATGTGGAACACACATAAGATACTAGGAGTCTACATGTGCTCTGCCAAAGGAACATTGCAGTGAGCAAGGCCGCTGCTCTGCGGCAACAGCAAAGGGGTACAGCCTCCAGCCCTGGCTGGCGTGGCTCAGTTGCTTGTGGGGTCGTCTCATAAACTGAAAGGTTGTGGGTTCCTTTCCCGGTCAGGGCACATGCCTTGGTTGTGAGTTTGGTCCCCCACTGGGCCATAAGACAGGCAACTGATCCATGTTTCTCTATCTTCCTTTCCCTCTCTCTAAAATCAATAAGCGTGTCCTCAGGTAAAGATTTTAAAAACAAACAAACAAACAAACAAACAAACACCTTCCCAGATTCCATGGAAAGGGTGGAAGGTGGATGGGGAAGAATGGTCAGAGAAGCTACGGCAAAGGAGGCCTTTTCGCAAAGTGTGCCCAGGAAACTTTCCACAGCTATAAGGTGTCCTGGTGACGGTGGGGCAGGGAAGGGCAGGGAGGCAAGGCAATACCCACGGCCCTTTCCCCATAATGCTGATGACCAGTCTTAAAGCAAACACTGGATGTGTAACTTTACTGCAAGAGAATTTCACTTCATTTAGGTGTTAGATTCTAAAGTTACTACATAAGACAAAAATCTTCTATGAGTAAAATTATTCTTTAAATTCTTTATATGGCCTGTGAAGTACAGCATATGTGTTTTAGGTGTGACCAAGAATTCAAGTGTATAATATACAGTCTCTGGTAATATGTGATTTTCTTTTCTGTTTTCCTATAAAAGCAAACACGGAATTCTTGTGAGTTAGGTGTATGCCTGATGCGACTGCATTCAGTGCCAGAGCACACATGGGAACACGAGGGTGCAGTGTAAACCACACTGGCCTTGGCATTAGCCCTGGACCCCGATCCCTGACCAGCGACATGATGCAGGGCAAGTCACACTTATTGTCACCTCATCTGTAAAATGGGGTCAAGTCCCAACCTGGATGGTTGGCTGTGAAGTCCAGTGCCAGGACCATAATATAGATTGCTCAACACATGGAACTAATTATGCAACAATTGTATGTATGTATGTATGAATGACGTGTATGGGGGCGGAGAAAGAGAGCCATCAATGTGACAGAGAAACATTGATTGGTTGCCTCTCGTATGCTCCCCAACTGGGGACCTGGCTTACAACCCAGGCATGTTCCCTGACTGGGAATCGAGCCGGTGACCTTTCACTTTGCTGGACGACACCCAACCCACTGAGCCACGCTGGTCAGGGCAACATATGGTACTAATTATGAACCGGATGGGAGTGATAGAAAACAGTATTTAAAATCAGGACTGTATTTAAATGCAGGTCATTTAACAGCATTTAAAATACAGGTCATTGTATCTTACAAAAATGTAAGAATCTCTCACATGCGATGACTTGAAGGTGACTTGTTAGACATCTTAATCTTTGCCTTCAACTCCACGAAGTTATTAAGTTCCCCAAACTCTCTCTGTACTTGCCTACCTCAGGCCTTTCTTTGCTAAAGGGGACCCTCTGCTTAATATCCCCTTCCTCCCCACACTCACCAATAAGGAGCTGGGAAGGGCTTAAAAGCCCGGCTGAAACCCAACCTCATCCAAGCTTTCCTCGAGAGCTCCCTTATTACCCCTCCGCTCCCACACCCTGCAGCACTCTGTGCCTTCCACCAAGCTCATCCATCTGCACCTTCCATCCCTCCTACCAGGCTGGGCTCCTGGAAGGCAAGCCCCAGGTCTGATTCTTGTCTGGCTCCCTCACACTGCAGCACAGGACCTAGGCTCAGCTGGTCACATATGGTTAAATAGGACCTGTTAAGTGTTCCCATGGCAACATTGCTGGCAGGCAGCTTGGTGAGACACCACTTGAAACTGTTGCTTCCCACAGAGAAAGGCCATCTTCCTACCCAGGACATTCACCCAAATGGTTCTGATCTCAACTGTGGAAGAATGGAAGACTACATTCCTTGCAGATTACAATGAGATGCCTCTGTTCGTGGAAATAAAGTGACTCTCCTTAGAGCCACACTGGTACACACAATACATGAGATTAGCCATCAACAGGAGTGAATTTATGGGACAGGCTGTCTTTCCAGTCAAAGGAAGAAACACAGGGCTGGGAAGCTAATTAACTCCTGGCCGAGGCAGTGATAATACCACCTACAATGCATTGCACAAGGCTTCTTCCCAGAGGGTTAAGTGACATCAGAGATGAAAAGCTTAGCTCAAAGGATCCATGCAGTAGACACCCATTCTATTATCTAGGCCCCTGGGCTATTCTGTTCTTAACAAGTCTACTCCAGAAATTAGCTTATCCACTGAACTGAGTTTGGTATACTTGAGTTCCTTCTAGGCCCAAACAGTTCTGGTGACCCCCAAAGCTGTCTTAACCCTCCTTAAGCTGTCTTAAGCCTTGGTGCCTGCATTTGGGTACAATGCCTGGTAGGGACTGGGGACTTTTCTCCCCAACATTTTCATCTCTATTTGCCAGAAGGTGGTAAGGATCCTAAGTCGTAGAGATGCTATATTCAGTCAGTACTACCACTGTTCCTTCACATTTTTGCTTTGGCAGAGAAAAGTTCTTGGTTCAGAGTTAATTCCCTCTGACTGCGATCTCCAGCCACTTTTCAAATTCCTGGTCATCATGGGCCCTTATGCTCTAGAGTCAACCAGGGCTTTCACTAGCTGTTCTCTAGGTGTGTTTTTAGCACCTAGCACAGTATTTCCACACAAAACATGATCAGTAAATATTTACGAAATGAATAAAACATCCAACCATTTTTTTTTAATCACTGATCCTTAAACCCAGCAGTTCTGGGCAACAACTAATTAATTATTCCTTCTCACCTCAGTTTAAGTTCCAGAGCCTCTCCACCAGACACAGGTGGAAGAGAGGGAAGGAAAGGCTCCAGGGGTTCCCCTGAGCTGGGGTCTGCTCACACAAGCTCCAAGATCATTCTGCTTTGCTCTCTGAGCAAAAGCAGAATCTCTGGAGAGTGTCGGGTTACTCACACAGGATGTGTTACAGCACGCAGGTCCCCAGGCAGGAAAGGGACCAGGGGAGCCCTAGACTGTGGCCACTCCCAGAACAGGGAAGGGGAAGCCATTAAAACCAGTGTCTGTGCTCCCTCACCTGACCAGGCCCTGAGACTTTTCATCTAGGCATTCTAGTTTTTCCTGGGAAAAAGAGAGAGAGATGAAAGAATAACTGATAAACTGGTTATTTGGAGTTGGGTACTGGTAGACATTAAAAAGAAGAAGAAAAAAAAAAAGGTTGTCACTTCAAGGAAAACAATGTATTTGTGGATAAAATTCACCCTTTCATGCAAAACTCAGAATTTTGGAACACTTGTATCCATCGCTATGATTGTGACAATTTCCCAATGCTTAAAGACTTTTCTGACATAACTGGTGCTCATTTGCTCATATGAACAAATGTCTACCTTTTAATATTATAAAAATGAAGTGGGAAAACATTTGGAAGATCTGCATAGCTCAGTGAACCTATTTTCCAAAGGATCAAAGCATGTTAGAGAACCACACATTGGCTAAAACTCTAGCAATTTTAATGTGAATGAATATTTGGTCACAGATTTCATACTGCAAAGAATAGCAACAATCATCTGGAAAGGCTATTAAAATACTACCCCCATTTCCAACTAGGTATCTATGTGAGACTGGAGTTTTTTTTTATATACTTCAACCAAAACAACATATTGCAATAGTTTGCACACAGAGGCATATAAGAATCCAGCTTTTTTGTATCAAGCCAGACATTTAAAAATTTGCATGATGTGTTACAGAACTGTGCATCTGAAACCTGTATAATTTAGTCAACCAGCATTTTCCCAAAAAATTCAATAAAAAGAAAAAAATTAGTGACAATGAAAATAAGACTGCAAGAAACGAATGAGAAAGTCTCCTCACTTATTTTTCAAAAATGTAGTTATTTTTCATTAAAAATTATTTATGTTAACGTGATAGTTTTAATTTTGTTATCCTCAAGTGAATTAGCAACTAAATATTTTTAAACGTTCTCAGCTTTAACACTTAGTTTGGTAGGTATCAATAGATATAACCAGCAAAAGCTCTTTCGGGCCCTCAGTAATTACTAGGCGTGTGAAAGGCCCCAGACCGAGCACTCTGAGAACTGCTGATATGAAGCATTTAGCGGTGCCTGCCACCCGCCAGGTGCACAAAACACAGTAGCAGTACACAGGGTTCGTCGCACACCTGGACAGCTCTTTGGAGACGTGAACACATTTCCACCCCAGCCTTTCTGTCCACAATTTAGGAATTAATGGGGAATAACCCTGGTCACAGACTAGGCAGCTGTCAAGGACTACTCTGAATTGAAGCTGGGTCTGATTTCCAGTCCTAACCCTCCTTTCATTTCTTCTCACGGATCTCTTAAACTTCCAAGAGCTCATGCATGTTTGTAGAGGATTCCCCCAAGACACATGCTGTATCTAACCATCAGCTCTGCAACAGCTTCCAAATTCTATTCTGAAATGACCCATTAGAGCACTTTACTCTGAAGGCACCAACTCCAACAGCCTTCTTGTCACCAAGGCAGACAGATAGAGGACATCAGCAGTGGCTAACATTCCCTTTCAGAAGCAGAGAAAATGATGAACTCCTAGCCTGGAAAAACTCATCAGCTCAGTCACCATTTAGTCTTCCACTTGCCCATTCGTTCTAAGAGCCCTAAACCTGGAGCCAACCGCTGTACTAGGCACTAGAAAACATGAAACCACACAGAGTTCTTGCCTTAAGGACCAGACAGCTCCATGTATTGTGTTGTCAATGCTCCCAAACCGCCAGGATGCCTCACATCTGTTTTGCAAAATCAGGCAGGAACATAAAGTAATACACAATGGAAATTAATACACAAAATTCACAAACGAAACCACCAGCCAACCAGGACATTCTTACTTGATGAAAACTTACTCTTTGCCTTCTTGAGCACCTGTCCGGTTTGATGGCCTTCCTTGAGCTCTTCTTTTCTACCCTGGTCTCGCTTTCGTCTCCAGGCTCCTTTCCAGTTGGGCTCTCTCTGACCCCTGGCATTTATGACTTGGCCCCAGCTGGCCTCTCCATGCTCCACTTCTGAGAACCTTAGGCTCTGTTCACACTCAGCACCTCATCACTACTCTTTGGCAAATTTCTGCTCGTTCCCTAAATCCTGGTAAAGGTCAATGAAGCTTTTGTGGAACCAAACTAAGCAGAACTAATCCTGCTAGTACTGCATCTATTACTTTGTGCCATGACATGTTCTCCATCTGTCCCTAGACCCTGGTTGAATGGGGGCTCTCTGGTGGCAGGGACTGCACCCTGGTCATTTAAGTGTGCCCAGGGACCTAGGCTTGTCTTGGACCTGGCACAGAGCAGGCCTTCATTGAATAAATGAACAAATGCTTAAAGCCCATCTGGCTCACATCTCAGCTGTCCACACAAATAGAATCTACAACACAGCTGCAGTGGCCCTGATTGGGCAGGCTGTGCTGAAGGCACGGCTGTGACACTCCAGGCCACTGCCGAGAGCACTTCAGTGCCACGAGACTCAGACCATCTTAATGCGGGCAGTCAGAGCTGCAGTGAATTCTTAAGGAGCGGATGTAATCGTACCTCAGTGCCCTGGAGCTCACCCAAACTCCCACCCAGGCTATTAGCTCAGGGTCCCCCATGAGGCAGGACAGCTGTTTTATACCACAAAGCCAGTTTGTGGAGAGTCAGCTCTTATAGTACCAGCCGAGTCAGGGAGAGAGCAGTGGTCTCTCTGACCTCAGGGGCCTTCCACCCCGCCAAGGGCAGCTCACCTGTCCAACCTGCCTCCTGGGTGCAGTCAGCCACAGGAGAGCCGGAGCAGCGGCTCACTGACCTGGAACTGTATTACCTACTACTCTAAACCCAGCACAAATCTCTCATGGGTGGAAAAGTATGACTTAAGACAGATGGTTGTTAAGTTCAAATCCCAGTTCTGTCATTTTCAGTATGATATTGGGTTATTACTCAATTTCTTCAAGCCTCAATTTCCTTATTTATGAAATTAGAATAAAAGCATACATCACAGAGTTGTGAGGACACAAGGAAATAAATTATGCAAAGTACCTGGCCTGGGCCTGGCACTCAGTAGGTGCTCAATACCCGTTAGTTTCTTTCCTCTTCTGTCCTGGAAGAAACGACAGGGAGACTTACTAAGCGAGACTTGCCCAACCCAGAGTTATTACTTGAAGCATAGGACAGAGGACTAGACAAGCGATCTTCAAGGCTACCTTGAACCCCCCAGTCTACGCTCTTTAGCTACAATTTCCTACTAAGAACGTTCAGTGTCTCAGACCTGTTTTTCTGCCTTAGTTCCCCTCTATCCATTCATCTCGGAATGGAGGGGAACCACAGAGAGCGCTGGGATCTGAGATCTGTGAGCAGCAAGGGCCTGTGGGACGACACCATGGGCACAGAACCGCTGGGGGCACACACAGGGCCCTTCTCGGGACACAAGCACAGTCTTCTGCTCAGCACACCTGCCTCGAAGAACCATCACCCGCGCCTTCCCCGAATGCCCAAAGCATTCACTCACGCCTTCCCTCTGCCTCTTGCTTTTTAGGGCCAGTCTAGGTGTCACATCCTCCTAAGATCACAGGCAGGGTGAACTGTGCTTTGCTCTGGAATGTCCTAACACTTTTTTTACACGTATCTCGAACAGAGTTTATTGCAGGTATCCCAGTCGTTGAAATCTACCTTCTCCACAACACGGGGAGCTTTTCATGGGCAAGGCTGCATCCCGTGGCTCAGTGCGTTCCAGTCGTTCAGCAGAGGTGGCAGTGGGAAGCAGGCACAGGCAAATGTTCCAACACATAAAGGAAGATTAGCAGCTACAGAGCATCATTAATAAGGCTATTACTGAAAAACTGGGAAAAGTTTGTGTTTTGTTTCTTTAAAACTAAGGCCGTTTCTATTCTGTTCATGGGAAAGCTCCCCCCGGAAATGCCCCATTCTGTGAAGATGTCTTAGGCCTCCTCGAAGATCCCCATGGCACCCTCACTGCAGCAGTGTCCACAACCAACCACAGAGTCACCTGGACAGTTTAACAGCAACAGATTCCAATTCTGTCGGCCCGGGACAGGGTCCAGGAAAGCACAGGGGACCTGACGATTAGCTGGGCTGGGCAGGGCTGGGCTGGGCTGGGCTGAGTGGGGCAAACAAGCAATCACAGCTGCCTTCCCCACTGGGAACTACTGGCCCCTCCTATGGCATCAGAGAATGTACTGAAGCACAGCACACCCATTTTCCTACCTAAAACCTTTCACTGACTCGTCGCTGCCCACAGGATAAAGCCCCAACTTCTTGCTTTGGGTTTTCAAGAACCCTGCTAACCTCCTCGCCATTCTCCCAGGAGTTGGATGCTTCTTGCCTCTGGGTCTCTATGCTGCTTCCATGGTTTAAACACTTCTACCTTGTCTTCTGGAATAACTTCTACTCAACCTCAAAGCCACTCTGAAAAGCCTTCTTAGGCTCTCAGTCTGTGCATCCTCAGCACCCAGCATCTGTAATCATCGCAGCTACCACTTGTGCTCTGTGCTTGACATGCAGCACTGGCTGGACCCTAACGTGAGCCTGACATCACCGCCATTTTATACACAAGGAAACACACCAAGAGGCCAGAACACTTCCAAAGACTGGTACTAGGATCTAGGATTTGAACCTCAACTCAGAGGAAGCGGTGCTCCTCTAGCCTTACTGCACATGTTCTCTGGGCCACGAGCCCCTGGGGGCGGGGACCACGCCCGATTCCCTTCTGCACCCTCAGCTTGCACAGTCATGGACCAGGTGTCCACTGGTGTCTGTGGAATAAATGAACGCCCAGGTCAGGCACGAGGAGGACTGGGCACGGTGTGCTCACTGGGCCTCCGTGAACACCAGCCTGGCCCAGCAGTGGGGGCAGCTAAGAACAAAGTGGTAGAAACCTAACTTCTTTTACTATAATTTAGTTTAACAGCCATTTTTGGAGCACATAAGAACCATGCAAAATAAATACTCCAGAAATGAATTAAAGCATAATCCTTGTTCCCACAAGTTCTAGGTTCAGTAAGCAAAGGTGTTAGGGTCGTAAAAATCCATCTAATATCAGATACTGAGCTTATGGCTCTGGGATGTTTCAAAGAAATTAAAATTTTAAAAGTCTTGGCAGGTAAGTCTTTATCTTCAAAGGCCTTCTGGCATTTCTACATAGTGAATCTCTACTGGCTTACAAAGAGGAGCCAGAGGCAGCGGGGATAGCCCCTCAGCATCATTCATTTCACTTTCGAAGAAAGTGCCTGGGCCGGAGGGCTATGATTTTAAGGGGGAGGCCCTTGGTTATCTGTGAGTCCCAAATAAAGACCCTGGCACAGAAAGGTCTTAATACACTCACAATGCTTGCTGAGTGTATTAAACACAACGGGAAGGTTGTAACAAAAACCCTGACTGATCATCTGCTCTCGTCCCCTGAGGGAGCAGGCTGAACTCCGAGCAGTGGGGGAACCGTGTCTCCAGAGCCCCTTTAAGTGAGGCTGGGCACAGTCCCAGGGAATGCTACAGGGAGATCAGAGATGGGGAGCACAGCATGAGCCCAGCCCCCACCAACCGCTGGCGTACGGTCCAGCAAGTCTCCTGGGGGTTTACGAGCTTGCACACCTGGGTTACGAGAGAAACCTAAAGACAGTCAGCAAAGCACAGGTGAGAACACTGACTTCAGATGGCCACCTGGCACTGCTCCAGCCGACCCTGCCTCTGCCTCCTGTTCCTGTGTGAGCCTCGATGTACGAGGTGCTCCACACTCTCTTGCGAAGTTGCTGATGAAGCGCAGAGAAGGGTGGAATGAGTCCAGTCGCAGATCTGGAAGGAGCCTGACTGAACACTATTTCTTACACCTACTTCAACTGATGTACACATTTTTCCTTTGCTAATAGGATAGTAACGGTTTGTCTTCTTGTGAAATAAAGGAGGATTTGGGTTCTTAGTGAATAGATCAATCTAGTTTAGTGAAACAATTGGAAGTAGACTTTTGAGAACACAATTAAGCTCAAAGTCCTGCATTTAAATGTGTACATGTTATGCAAATGAACGAAGGGGATTTGATGAAACCAAAGTGAGTGCCCTATGAACCTTAACTCAGAGGAAGCGAAGCTCTTTTGGCCCAATTGCAATCACTACACACGTGTCCTCTAGACCCTGAGCCCCTTGTGGATAGGCACCCTGTCCAGCTCAATGCTGTATCCCCAGCTAGCCCAGGGCCTGGTACAAATCATGCATCCTTCACATGCTAGAGGGGGCAGACACCACAGATTACGGCCTTGTGGAAATGTGGGTCCAGTAGCAGATTTTTAGAGTTTTAAGAGATGGCACAAATCCAGTTTTGCGGAAAACGTTTCAGTTCTTAAAATATTGGTTCAAATCAAAACAAAACTAGAAACAAAACGATGTGTGACTCGGGACATTAGAACCTGTCTGTGGACTGGAAATGGTCCGGTTTCCCATCTCAGGACTCAGCTTGGCATCAGGCACTGAGTTTCACTTTACTCGCCCACTGTGTGTACACACTATGGGTTGCAAATGGCAGCGAGAGCAGGAGGACCTTGCCTGCGGGCAGGGTGATGACTGACCCTTTCGGCAGGCACTTTTCACCAGGGCACAAAAACCTGCTTCTGGTGTCCAGCTGTCAGCGCGTCCTTTGAGGAGGGGGGGCGGGGCGCACTGAGACCTACAGTGGGAGTTATTTGGGCAAATGTTTTAGCTGTTCTGAGATTCTGTTTCTTCATCTGAAAAATGGGGTAATAGCATTTGTGTCCTTCAGCTCATTAATGTCTGCTAATCTCCCAGCATGGGACATAATGGTGACTGACGTGCTCCCTGCACACTCAGAGTTTATGCAGTAAAAGCAGAACATAATTACACCAATAGTTAACACATCATATCTGTGCTAAATGCTGGGAATACAGGGGCAATGGGAAGATTAGACATAAAGTATGTAAAGGGCCTGGCATAAATAAATGAATGAAATGGCTGGTCAAGCAGTAGAGTAGGTAAGAACACGGTAGGAATGTACCACGTTAGTGAAGGTTACAGCTCTCAGGAAAGATGCATCCTAAATAAAAACAATGATTAAGCCGCCATCCTAACTTGCTGGCCTTGATGTCTTAGGCTGACCAAGTGGCAGGGGACTCTGAAGTACTGCACGGTGTAAATGAGGAGGGGAGAAGACAACAGCTCCCTGGCTCTCCCTGCCCCCATTCCCCTTCTGGATAACAGCACACCTAGGCCCCTCACCTCCCACCCCCAGAAGGGAAAGAAAATGCTACAAGGGGAAGCAGCTTCAGGGTCAGAAGTGAAACCAGATGAGGGTGGGGTCCAGCCTGGGGAGCCTCATCCTTTGGAACCAGTCTTAGCCCAAGGTAGGAGATGGAGGTGAAGGTGGAGCTATTAATGCTCAGTAAGGAGTGACATTAATGAATGAATAATTAAAAATCTTATTGTGATCTGAGACACAAAAGAGACCAGCATCAAAACTGGGTTACAACAAACACGTGTTCTTCACAGATTCATTCTCTCTCTCATTCACCTAGTTCCTTCTAGTCTGTGTCAGCAAGGCCCTGGGCTAGGTGTGGAGGACCAGGTGGATGACACAGAATGTGCCCCTGAGGTCACAGTCCAGTGTGGGAACAGCCCATCAGCACAACGTTTCATCACAGCATGGGGAGTGATACCAGAGGGGGAGCACAGGGGGGCAGCACAGGGGGCTGTGGGCACAGAAGGAGCACCTTCCACAACTGGGTAGGTGAGGGGAGGCTTTCTGGGAATGGCACCCCGAATGGCATCCCCACTCACATGCACAATTCCAGAGATTCTACTAGAAGGCTGTCAAGAGCCATGCCTTCTGGCTGCACCAGCCTCCCAGAGTCCCCTGCTGCCCGATGCAGTGTCTGCAGAGCCAAACGCATCTTCTGCCACGCCTCAGCTTCATCCGGAACAGCATCCGACCCTCCAACACTCCTGCAGGAGCCTGCCTTCCCTGGCAGGCTCAGCCAAAAGACCAACTCAAAACTCTTTTGTCAAAGCAAGCTTCGGGTGAGCCACCCATCCCCAGGTGCCACAACCCTCCCAGAGCAACTGTGGCTCACGCCACTCCGGGCTCTCAGTGCACACTGGCAGGGTACCTTCCAACATCTCTGCTCAAAAGAAAGTGACCTTCTCCCAGGCGGCAAGCTGGAAGCTTTGGCGAGTCCTCTTATTACTGCTCTCTCTCAGTATGCACCGAACCCAGAGATGGGAGGGTCAGGGCAGGCGGCTTGTGGGTCAGGGGTATGGAGGGCAGAAAGGGTGGGCTCTGCTGGACTTCCACCTCAGTGCAGGGGCCTCACTGCACAGTCTTCTGGACAGCCTGGCTGTCTGCTCCACCAGCTCCGCTGGGCAGGGACAGGAGGGAGGCCCCAGGAGACACAGCTGGGGGCACAGCTGTTGAGGGGGCAGTGGCTGCAGGCAGCGACGGGAAGGGGTGGAGCCGCTCCCAGGGGCAGAGGCTGCGGCTTTCCAGGCCCCGGCGCCCCGACCTGGCCCGTGGGTGGGTGGGGAATCAAGTGGGCCCGGGCAACCGAAGGGCAGGGGGCTGAGCGGTGGCGGCAGGATCACAGCCCGGTCCCAGGGTGGCTGTACCAGCAGAACCTTTAGCTTCTGCTCCAGCCGGGAGGCGTCGGGAGGGACAGGCAGCCTGGTCTCAGGAGAACCCGACGGGCCGCACCTGGGCTTCGGAGAGAGGGGCCCAGCCTCCAATCCTGCCTCGGCGGAGAAAGCCTCAGCCCTGGCCCTAAGGGGTAAGATGGTCCATCCCCAAACCCATCCCGGCTCCGCTCCGGCGAGGTGAAAGCGCCGCAACAGCCGAACTCGCCTAGCTCGCTCCTACCTGCAGGCCAGACGCCAGCTTGGGTTCGTCCTCCTCCCTGATGCCGTCGCAGTCGGGCTCCTCCGGCGCCTCGGGGGGCCCTGCACCCGCTCCGGCTTCCAAGCTCGGCAGCGGCGAGGGCTTCGGAGCCTGGGGCTTCTGCGGCCCCGCGGCCCGAGCCCGCTCGCGCCGGCCCACGCCGCCGCTTGGCCTGCTCCGCCTCCGAGTCATGCTGCCGCTCGCGCCTCTCCTTTGCTCCGCTTGCGCCGCCGCCGCCGCCGCCGCCGCCGCCGCCGCCGCCGCCGCCGCCGCCGCCGCTCCCCTCTCAGGACAACAGCCAATATGGCGGCGCCCGGCTCCCCCTCCACCGCTGCCAGCAGGTCATAGGGCAAGCGGAGTCCGCGCCGTCGCACTAGCCCCCGAGGCCGCCTGCGCCATTTTGAATAAGGTCACCACCCGGAGTCCGTGGGAGAAAGAACGTGGGGAGGAGGTGCCCTCCAGGTCCCGCAGGGAGAGAGTGTCCGCTGTAGTAACTGCGCTGCACAGCCCTGGTTGCTTAATCACTTAAATGGATGAGTGAATGAGTTATTCTCTGTAGTGCCACGGTACTTTGACACCCATCGCCTGACTTCTCGCGCTCACACGGAATGGCATGTATCAATACGATCGTTCCCATTTTGTGGTGGAGAAAATCGAGGCTACAAAAGGCAAAATGGTTGCTCAGCATCATCCAGCCTGACGGGCCCGTGTACAGCCTGAGCTGAAAGGGACGAAGTTTGCGCCCAGGCTTTTATTTGCAATATACGGCCCACCGGGAGTCCCGTTTTCGGTGCTTGGGACACGGGACTCAGCCCTGTGTCCTCTCCAGCTCTCTTGAGGAAAGTGGACACTTAACTACAACCAGTGTGGTAAGAGCGGATAATTGGAGCACGTGGACTTCTGAGTAGTACACAATGGAACATGGAAAAAATGAATAATTTTGTATTTAACTGTTAAAAGTGAGATTTCTCCCCTTTTCCTTTTTGACTGTAGAACGCATGCGCACGGTACACAATTTTAAAAGGTTTTGAATGCAGTCTGTCTCAAGCCACGGCCAGTGCTAGCAGGAAACCATTTGACGGGTAGTGTCGAGTTGCCCCTGACGTCATCAACAGGGGCAGAATCTTGACATTGGCCTAAAACAACTTGAGCAAGGGCAATTTTGAGAGGAAAGGCTAATGGAAGGCCCTGGAGCTCTCCTTGGCTGCCAAGAACATATGTAAACATTAATACTTCATCTCAGCACAGGGATTAGTGTGGCAATAGAAGACTTGAAAGAGGGTAGTTTGCACTATATATAGTTGGTATTTTTTACATGTACTTAATTTGGTTGTAAAATACGCAGAACAAAACTTACTATCGTAACCGTTTTTAGTATACAGTTGGGTGATATTAAATCCGTGCAACCATCACCACCATACATCTCCAGAACTCTTCCTCTTGGAAAACTGACATTCTGTACTCGTTAATAACTCCCCATTTTCTGCTTTTCCCAAGCCCATGTCAGTCAACCACCATTCTACTTTTTACGGAGTCTTCTCATTTTCTCCACAGTTTAGTCTCTGGTAACCACTGTTCTAATCTCTGTTACTGGGAGTTTAGCTTTTTTTTTTTTTTTAAATTCTACATATAAGTGAGATCATGTGATATTTGTCTTTTTGTGACTGGCTTATTTCACGTCACAGAATGTCCTCCAGTTTCATCCACGTTGTGGCAAACTGCAGGATTGCCTCCTTTTTAAAGGCTGAATGTTACTCTTTTATGTGTTTTTATATATTTCTAGTATTTATAAATATACTTTATATGTATTCCTTTATGTATAAATGCATATGTACATACCACGTTTTCTTTATTCATTCCCATACCGACGAAAGAAGATAGATGGCCTCGAACAGTGACAGAGCGGTGGGAGACCCTTGCAGGCCCTTGCACAGGGTGGTCGTCCTGGGAGCTGTCAGCACAGTTGTTGGCTTCTGACAGACAGTGTAGGGTTAGTCCAGGTTTTTTTTTTTGTACCAGACCTCAGCAGTAGTTCGTGTTCTCTGGCAGGGGCAGCAATAACCTTTACTGTCTTGGTTCAGGAGTATGTCACTCTCTGGACAGACTTCATTTACAGGATTTTTTAAAATTTATTTATTTATTTATTTATTTAGCCCTATCACCATTGCAGTGAATGTCAGGCTAATCTACTGTGACACTGTTGACACCATCCTGATGGACCTTGAGAACAAGAAGTAGCAGATCCCTTGGGTGACTTGGCAAGCTTGCTGTATGTGCCAGAGAGCAGATAATATAGCTCCACATACACAGGGGCTCATTTATTCAGTGAACTTTCTAGGGGTCTGGGGTTCGTTGGGTGATTCCCTGCAGAATGAAGGACCAGCTGCTGCACACACCACATTTCCTACTACTAAGAAAGAAATACAAAACTTGGTGGGCTTCTTTTAGACTTGGGTGGTGAAATGTACCATATTAAGGTCCATTATTTTCACCCCCCGTTACTGGGTCACTTGAAGGCTGTCAACTTTAGGGGGGCCTGTACAAGGAGGGGTGGTTTTCTCGCTGGATTGAGCTGGATCAGAATAAGTATCGGATTTTTCAGACTGTAAGACACACCTAGGTTTTATAGGAGGAAAACAGGAAAAACAATTTGGAAGCAAGAAATGTGGTAAAATATTTAATAACATAGATAACATAGGCTGCCCCCCAATAGTGAGCCAGGTAAGCTACATTCAGACTATAAGACACACCCCCATTTCCTCCCAAATTTGGGGTGTGTGTCTTATTATCCGAAAAATAAGGTAGTTCTGCCTTTGGCTTTTATACCCAGACATTGGATTTTTGAAACAAAGTTATGATCTCCTTCCACAAATTGCTATTCTCCTCTTGAGAAACAGCTCCTGGCTTGCTCCAGGTGTCTGGTGAAACCAGATGCCTGACCATGGCGCGCTGGCCGTGGCACACCAGATGACCCTGCGATCTGAGCCCCCGTGTTACCTGATCGGCCTGGCCACACTGTCAGGGGTGGCCCGCAGCACTCCATCATCAAAGGGAAATGACATATGTGGCCTGGGTCCAAGCAAGCCCTGCAGGTGAAGTCGGTTGCCTGAGCAAGTGGTTTACATTTCTCCCTTGTAATGTGCTTATGTTCACGGTCTCGTGGAGAGTTGTTTATGATGAGTTGATACAGGAAGAAAAATCCAAAACCCAGTTTGCAGGTGGCTCCGACTGGAGGTGGATTGCTGGGATGTCCCAGCCTTCCTCTGAGATCGCCAGAGGGGCCTAGCAAAGGGACCTGCACCCAGAGGCTCTGAAATAAGGACACACCAATTCTTGGGTGTGGGATAACGAATTAGTCTGTTGGTCAGAGACTTGAAGGATATAGACTGAAGGCTTAGTGACAGGAAGTTTTGAGGAAGACGAATGTGACTAGCCTGACCAGAATGGCTTCAGAGTGGGCCTTATTCAGAGGAACCTCTTAAAGTCTGCCAGGCACCACGGCTCCTGTGGCTCTTGGTCTCCTTCCCCAGACACTTCAGGGCTTGCTCCACGGTTTAGGAGAGCGCGAGCCCAGCAGAACAGACTGCTCCCTTCTCCCTCAGCTGGCCTCTCCACTGTCAGAGCTGAGTCGAGCTTTTGAGCCTCTGGGAACCAGCCTGAGCCCCAAGCAAAACCTGACTTTGAGGAGACCAGCCAGCTCTCTCTGGCAGGGACATTACTTCAGACTGTGTATTAGTCAGGGTTGACCAACTGCGGTAACAAACCGTCCCAACACGTCAGGTTCAATACCATGATAGTCCCGTCCTTGTTCATGTCACAATCCAATGTCAGTTGGAGGGGGCTGTGCTGCATGCCGTCACCCAGGGACCCAGTCCCTTCTGTCCTGTGGCTCTTCTCTCATCTAGGTTCTCTCTGTTCTGCTGGAGGATGGGACAGAAGACAGACTGAGGGTTGCGTGGGGTGTTTTTATGAGCAATACCCAGAAATGACTGTACATCGTTTACACTCCCATCCTGTTGGTGAGAATTCAGCCATGTGGCTCTACTTGACTCTAATCCTTCCCTCCCACTCCTTCCCCTCTCCCCAGGCAACCACTGACCTGCTGTCTGTCTCTGTGAATATTTGCATTTCCGTACAGTATGTACTCTGTTTGGCTGGACTTCTTTCCCTCAGCGTATGTATTTTGAGATTCATCCACGTCCTGTGTATGTCCGCTGCTGTCACTGCTGAGTAGGACGCCATTGTGTGGAAGCACCTCGGCTTGTTTTCCCATGGGAGAGGCATGGCAAGGTGAGCAGGCATGGTAGACACTTCTCACACGTTGCATTAGCTCAGTATGTTGTTCTGAGAACTGGAAAAACATTTTTAAAGCAAGAATACAATGTACAATATATTGAAATTGCATCTTTTGCAACTGTTCGAATTCACATATTTTTACATGTTAACTTAAAAGTGTGTGGGAGCAGGGCTGGCTTCTGCAGGTGCCTGCAGCCTGCACAGCCACATGGCCCTGTGCTCAGAAGGGCTCTGAGCTTGGCATGAAGGCGGCTGCTGCCTTCTTGAAGTTCTTAGTCATGTTCGAGCAAGGGGCCTACACTTCCATTTTGCACTGGGCGCTACAGTTTTTTTTTTAATGGCCCTTTCTCTGTGCATGTGTGCCCTCTTCCCCGATCTCTGGGCACTAATTTATGTAGCTGCATAAGAGGGCATGTAGTTTTTTAAATTGATTTTACAGGGCATGCAGTCAAGCATTTGAAGGCCACTGGCCTTAACTCTCAGGTCTGTGAGGGCTGGGCTTGGAACACAAAATCCATGGTGGCTTGCCAGTTCTTCTACTTTCTACCCTGTGATTCGTGTTCCACTGCTACCCCAAGGCCAGAGGTACACAACTAACTACAAGTACCCCTAGTTTTACTGTGCTTGATGGTCTTGGGCCTCACAGGTGTTGGGGTTTACAAACTGCAGACAGCACCCACCGCCAGCAGAAAGATGATTTGCTTTATTTCAGGGGTCTGGAACCAAACCCACAGTACTATCCAGCTTCGAGCTATGCCTGCAGTTGTTTGAGTGGAGAGGAAGAAAGGGGAAATTATAAGGGCAATGTGAGCTAAATAACCGTTTTAGCATAGTTTCCCATTCACACGGGTGATGTGGGCACCTATGGGCCACACACACAGGTGAGCTGCAGACAGCTCCCATTCAGTGGGCGAGCCCCTCCCAGCGCACCACCCTTGTCTAGGCCAGCCTCTGGGAAGAATTGGTTCCACCAGAGGAAGGCAGATCCAGGGTTCTTTGAGTCCTGAAGTTGGGCCTCAGCCTAACTAAGGACTTTCTTAACACTTTCTGAGAGAGGCAACCACTTCTGTCCCCCTCTCAATCTTCCACCCTCTCTAAACTTGAGAATGGCCTTGCACCTTCGGGCAGGAGGGCATGAGGCAGACTTTCCCCACCTCCTGGGGAGAGGGGAGTTTAGAGGACATGAAATGATGCTGGAGAGGAGGAGACCTGGGGTCCAGTGTGAAAGATCCTAACTCCCAGGGCGAGAGTTGGGCCACCCGTGAGGGCAATGGGGCCTGGGTATGGGGAGGAATGAAACAGGGAGGTCCACGTGAGGCACTCTGTGGATGAAGCGTGTTGGGCTTGGCCTTGACCTCTCCAGGCCCTATGGACCTAGTTGTTACCCTAACCATTGTATAGTACTCTGAACTGTGCAAATTTAACAGCTGTTTTCTAGGATGCAAATAGAAAATTCTAGTAAAGTAAATTGCTTTCCTAGAGTGACTGGTAATTGCTCCTAGTTGTTATTATTATTTAAAAAGATTTTATTTATTTTATTTAGAAAGGGGAAGGGAAGGAGAAAGAGAGAAACATCAGTGTGTAGTTGCCTTTCTTGCACCCCCTACTGAGGACCTGCCTGTAACCCAGGCATGAGCTCTGACTGGGAATTGAACCAGCAACCCTTTAGTTCACAGACCAGCACTCAATCCACTGAACCACACCAGCCAGGGCTTCCCCTAATGGTTAAGTAACTGGGCAAGAACAACTGAACCCATGTCACAGGGCCATGAGGGAAGACCATCAGGAGAAGGGGTGAAAACTTGGCAGTGTTAAAGAATTTGAACTTGGCTGGGGAGGGTGGGAAACAAATCTCTCAAAGGGAGGAGAGACTTCCTGCTCCTCCTCACCCCCACACGCACGTGACCTCCAAGTCTTGTGATTCTGCCTTCAAAATATTTACTCCAGCAAGGAGTCTCTGTTCATAAATTCACCTGTGTAAGGAATATAATTAAAGCTTTCTGTAACTCAACTTAATTTCTATTTTGAGCTCCCATTCAGCTGGAGTGGCAGAAACCTAATCTCTACTAATTGAGGGTTTTACCCCCTCCCTGGGGTTATAGTTAAGGCCCAGAGCTTCATGTAGTACTTTGGTGTGAGTGTGTGAGTGTGCATGTGTTGGAGGATAGCGTTCCTAAGGTCATCTGTGCACACAGGCGCTCATGGAGATGCCGTTGGTCCCCACCAGTTGCTGGAGAGACCTGGCTGTCCTCACTCACTCTCTGCTGGAGACGGCAGCTCTCTTCCCACCTCAGGCTACCCTGGCCTGTGGGGATCTTTCTGCCATTTCTTAAGGTCCTTGTGCCCAGACGAGTCTCAGAGACATCTCCACACCAGGTTTTACTGCTCCCTAGGGCAGCATTCCCCTCCCTCCTGGATTCTTTGCTCCTTCCTCAGAGCCTCTCTGTTCCTATCACTTCCCTCCATCCTCCTCCTCTTCCTTTCCACTAGACCTCCTGAAGCCCATGTTTTGGGGTTTCTGGAGGACCTCCAATAGGTGGCGCTGTCTTCCTGACTAAGGTTCTGAACATGCTGGAAAATGGAGCATAGGGGAGGCAGGTGAAGGCCAGATTATTGCCTTATCACTGACAAGGCCACCTCCAAGCCCTTGCTCAGTGTGGGCTTATGGATAACTGAGCCCTCGAGTTCGGCAGATTCCCCTGTACCCCTGTCGTGGCAGCTCCACTGGGTTGGTCCCCTTGCAGGGGCAGTGAATGTACCCCTTGCAGGAGGGCAAATTCTAGGAGGAAGAAAGCCAGAGCTGAGCAGAGCATGTACCATGCTCCCCCAAATCCGCCGATCAGGTGAGCTACTTTCTCCCGCCTTGCTGAATCCTGGACCAGCTCTCCCCATCCTCTTGCTTGTGAAGTTTCTTGCATCTATGTCTGAGATTTCTCTCCTTTTCCCTAAGTCTTTTTGAAACAAAATACAGAAATACTTAAAACATATTTTCTTAATAAAACTTCTGAAAATAGACCAATGTGGGTAGAATTCCATAATGCATCCCCTGGCAGCCATCCCTCGGCTTCCACAGTTACGAAATCATGGCCAGTCCGAATTCATCTGCGACCTCCCCGATTCCTGTGTTGTGTGAAACAAGTCCAACGCATCAACCCAGAATGACTCCTTATTTTGCTGTCTGCCCTGTCACCTCCCACCATGAGGGGCAGTGAGCATAGAATGAACTAGCTACTTGAAAGGGGGAGGGAGGTGAGTTACCAGAAGAAAAAAGAACAAAGGAGAACATCAGGAAAACATCATCCTGCCACCGTTGGCAGGCTCTGTCCATTCATTTTCTTTGCCACCACTGGAGTTTAGGACTCATCATTTATCTCTGGCAGCCACTGAGAAATTATTTTCTTTCCTGGTGTTTCTTTAAGTGACCACCTGAATCAGAATCACTTGGAAAACTTGTTGAAATGCAGATCGCTGGGCCTCTCTCCAGACTCGCTGAATCCCACTCTGCGGGGGTGGTGGTCCAGGTGTCTTACAAGCAGCCCATGTGACTCTGAAGCATGGGGACGCTGAGGACTGCTGTTCCCATCGAGCCTCCATGCTGTCCCACATTGTCTGAAACACCCAGTCCTACCCTGTCACCCCCGCTGAGGACAACCCAGGAGGCTCCTACCTGCAGGATAAGTTTCAGGTTACCAGGCCTGGTATTGAGGGCCTGCAGCAGCCTCTTCCCTCACCTGTCTCTTTCTTGAAGCCTGGGTTTCAGCCCCATCTTACAACTCTGACATCCTCAACATTCTCTCCGCCCCTGCTCTTGGGTCTGATAAACTTGTGCTGCTCATTTGTGGGCCAGTCCGAGGGGCTTTTCTTTGAAGCCATCAGTGACTCACTCCTGCGCATGGCAGTTGGAAGATTTGGGAGTCACAGTTAGGTTGCAATCTCAGCTCTGCCGCTTAATGGCTGCATGACCTTGAGAAGTCCTTGTTTTCTCTGGGTCTCAGTCTCATTGCCTAGTCCTAGACAATGAGGGTAAAAGCAGTGTCTCTCAGGCTTTCGAGATGCAAATGGAGACCTTTGCACCATAGGGAGGCAAAACTTGACCTCTGTTTCTTAGTGTCTTCTGATGCATCTGAGAACTAAATTCACTTAGGACAGATTCATAGGAGAAAGGTATACAGCTGACCCTTGTGCAAATGGGTTTGACCATGCAGGTCCACTGACACATGGATTTTTTTCTTTCCCTTTTTTTTTAACATTTTAAACTATGTTTTACTGATTATGCTGTTACAGTTGTCCCAATTTCTTTCTCCTCTTTCTCCCCTCTCTGCCCTGCACCCCACTACCCTCCAGCATTCCATGGCCCTTGTTGTACATACAAGTTCTTTGGCTTCTCTATTTCCCATACTATTCTTACCCTCCCCCTGTCTATATTTTATGCCAACTAATTATACTTCTTATTCCTTCTACCTTCCCCCCATTCTTCCCCTCCCCCTCCCCACTGATAACCTCCATGTGATCTCCATTTCTGTGATTCTGTTACTGTTCTAGTTGTCTGCTTAGTTTTTTTTTTTAGGTTAAATTGTTGATAGTTGTGAGTTTTTTTGTCATTTTACTATTCACAGATTTTGACCTTCTATTTCTTAGATAAGTCCCTTTAACATTTCATATAATAAGGGCTTGGTGATGGTGGACTCCTTTAAGTTGACCTTATCTGGGAAGCACTTTACCTGCCCTTCCATTCTAAATGATAGCTTTGCTGGATGGAGTAATCTTAATCTGGGAGGTAGGTCCTTGCCTTCCATGACTTCGAATACTTTCCAGCCCCTTCTTGCCTGTAAGGTTTCTTTTGAGAAACTAGCTGACAGTCTTATGGGAACTTCTTTGTAGGTAGCTCTTTCCTTTTCTGTTGCTGCTTTTAAGATTCTCTCCTTATCTCTAATCTTGGGTGAGATTATCTTTAATCTTTAATGATGTGCCTAGGTGTGTGTTTCCTTGGGTCCAATTTCTTTGGGACTCTCTGAGCTTCCTGGATTTCCTGGAAGTCTATTTTCTTCTCCAGACTGGGGAAGTTTTCCTTCATTATTTGTTCAAATAAGTTTTCAGTTTCTTGCTCTTCCTCTTCTCCTTCTGGTGCCCCTATGATTCAGATGTTGGAATATTTAAAGTTGTCCCAGAGGTTCCTAAGCCTCTCCTCATTGTTTTGAATTCTTGTTTCTTCATTCTGTTCCACTTGGATATTTATTTCTTCCTTTTGTTCCAAATTGTTGACTCAAGTCCCAGTTTCTTTCCCTTCACTGTTGGTTCCCTGTAATTGTCCTTTATTTCATTTTGTGTAGTCTTCATTTCTTCCTTCTTTTTGTGACAGAGCTCAATCATTTCTGTGAGCATCCTGATTACCACTGCTTTGAACTCTGCATCTGATAGGTTGTCTAGCTCCTTGTTACCTAGCTCTTTTTCTGGGGTTTTGAACTGCTCTTTCATTTGGGCCATATTTCTTTGTCTTGGTGCACCAGTCCAGATGAATGTTTCTTTAACTCCTTGGTTGTTGGACTTCCATGCAAATGATTTTCTGGCAGTTCTGGTTGTTCTTGGTTTTTAAATTGGTTGTTATCCTCCTTTTCCTTGTGCGAGGAAGTGAAGCATTTCTACTTATACCTCCATCTTGTCTGGAACCTTGGCCCCTTTGTTCTTTGGACATGCTTTATCTTCAGTTGCTATTTCAAATCCTTATAAGGATTTCTCCCTCAATCATGTCCTTGGGTGCCTGAGGCTATTTTGTTAAGTTTAGTCTGCCCAGAGTTAGGAGTTTGTGTCTGGCTTTGATGGGTGATGATTGGTCAAGCTCCAGAGAAATAACACATGCATCATCTTGATGAACCATTCAGGTTCATGGTCCTTTTAAAACCGTGCCTCTTCCTGGTCAAACACTTAACTGCAGCATGTTTTCCAACTGTAACACCACCAACTTGCACACCTAGCTCTCTGACTGGTACAGTCTCACCAGTGACAATTTGGAATTGCAGAGGCCGTTTTGGGGAGCTTCTAACCTTGAAAAGATTGCTCACTTAGAACAAAAAGCAACGAACCCTCCATGAAGAGATCATGCTTCCTGAAAAAGAGACTTTTCTTTAATGCGGGAAGCATCACACTCCTTCATTTCCATCCCTCAGCATTAATAAGTGCTGGTTTTGTAATTTTATGGCTTGGCAAGATTGCCAAGGGCCCAAGTTACTGCCTAAACTGGCTGTGATGTTGCTTCTTCTGATTTCCTAGGTCTAGACTTTTTTCTCTCTCCTTGCAGTAGAAACGTAGGGAGGTTTTTACAATGACAACTTCATACAGGTCTAAAGCCAAATGCTTCTCACTTTTTCTCTTCCTATCTCTCGGGGAATTTAAAGATAAATTACTAAAAAATACCCAAACACTAGAACACTCACTTGTTATGTTCACATGTTAGGAATATTTAACCCAAATAACTAGTAGCCTTGGCTGGTGTGGCTCAGATAGTTGGAGCGTTGTTCCATAGGCCAAGAGGTCATGGGTTCAATTCCCGGTCAGAGCACATACCTAGGTTTCAGGTTCAATCCCTGGTTGGGGTATGTATGAGAAGGCAACCAATCAATTTTTCTCTTTTATATCAATGTTTTTTTTTTTCTCTTTCTCTCTCATCCCCCTCCTCCCTCCCTCCCTCCCCTCCTTCCCCCCACTCTCAAAAGCAATGAGCCCTGCCTGGTGTGGCTCAGTTGGTTGGGTGTTGTCCCACAAACTAAGACATCACCGATTCAATCCCACGGCAGGACACATACCTGGGTTGTGGGTTCAGTCTCTGACTGGGGAGTGTAAGAGAAGCTACCAATCAGTATTTCTCTCTCACATAGATGTTTCTGTCCCTCTCTTTCTCACCCCCTTCTTCTCTCTCTAAAAATAAATAAAATCTTGAAAAATACAATGAAAAAATGTCCTCGGGCAAGGATTTAAAAAAAACACGCAAATAACTGGTAAAAGATGTCTAAAACAAATAAAGAACAAATTATTTCACTTGTTTTTTAATGTGTGTGGTCACTTCAAAGTATGTATACATAGTAACCTTTGTTACAAAATAAGAATAAGCTTTAATTCCAAGATAAAAGAGTTTTTTGCATGATTGAGAGTCTTTAAAAAGTAGTTTACAGTATAAAGTAATGTCAACACAGTAGTTTGGTTTGTACAAGACCACAGTGAAATTTCTCATGATTTAAACTTTCTAAATTTCCTGATTGATTTTATGAATTAAGTTACCACTGTTTCCATAACTTGTTTAAAAATGAAATATATGTTTATAGTTTCATTTAACTATATAATATTATGACAGAGAATGTCATTTTACTGTGGTAAAATATACATAATGTAAAATTTACCCTCTTAATTACATTAAGTGTCATTTAATACATTCATATTGTTGTACAACTGATACCACCATCAATCTCTAGACCTGTTTCATCATCTCATACTGAAACTCTGTTTCACTTTCTTGTTGTTTGTGTGTTCACTGGAGTAGCATTTTTAATTTCCTTCAAGAACTTTTTCTTTGTATTTACAACTTGCCTATTAGGCACAAGAGGCCTAGTGTTCAGCCTGTCTGGGCTCTCAACTGGCCTTCCTCACTCAGTTTGTGTTTCTGCTGTTGAGCTGTATGAGTTCCTTACATAGTTTGCATATTTAACCCTTATCAGATACATGGTTTGCAAATATTTTTGCTGTTCTATAGGTTGCCTTTGCATTTTGTTGATTGTTTCTTTTGCTGTGCAGATTTTTAGTTCAATGTAGTCCCACTTATTTATATTTGCTTTTGTTGTCACATCCCCAAAATTATTACCATGACCAGTATCAAGGAGATTTTCCCTTATATTTTCTTCTAGGAGTTTTACCTTTTTTAGTCTTATGTTTAAGTTTTTAATCTATTTCAAGTTAATTTTTGTGAGTAGGTGAGATAAGGATCTAATTTCATTCTTCTGCTTGTGATTTTCCGGTCTTCCCATCACCATATATTGAAGACATTGTTCTTTTCCTATTGAGTATTTTTGTGTCTCTTGTCAAATCCTAGTTGACTGTATATGTGGGGGTTTATATCTGGGCTCTCACTTATGTTCCATTGGCTTGCATGTCTATGCCAGTACCATACTGTTTTAATTATTATAACTTTGCAGTATAGTTAAAAATCAGACAGTGTGATGCCTCCAGCTTTGTTCTTTCTCAGGTTTGCTTTGTTATTTAGGGTCTTTTGTGGTTCCATATGAATTTTAGGATTTTTTTTTCTTTTTCTGTGAAAAATGTCATTGGAATTTTGATACACATTGCATTGAATCTAAAGAAGTTTTAAGTAGTATGAATATTTTACCAAGATTAATTATTCTGACCCATGAACTTGGAATATTTTTCCATTTGTGTCTTTTTTAATTTCTTTCATCAAAGTCTTATAGTTTTCTTTTTTCCTAAGAATTTATTTACTTATTTTTATAGAGAGGAAGGGAGAGAGAGAAAGAAGGAGAAAAACATCAATGTGCAAGAGGTACATTGATCAGTTGCCTCTTGCACAACACAAACTGGAGACCTGGCCTGCAACCTAGGCATGTGTCCTGACCAGAAATTGAACTGGCAACCTTTTGCCCACCAAGCCACACCAGTCAGGGCTAAAGTCTTATAGTTTTCATCACACAGATCATTCACCTCCTTGGTTAAATTTATTCTCAAGTATTTGTTTTTGATATTATCATGGAATGGAATTATTTTCTTTATTTCTTTTTTAGGTATTTCATTGTTAGTGTATAGAAATGCAACTGATTTTTGCATGTGGACTTTGTATTCTGCAACTTTACTGAGATTACTTATAAATTAGTTATAACAGGGTTTTTTTGTGTGTTGTGTGTGTAGTCTTTAGCATTTTCTATATGTAAGGTAATATCATCTGCAAACAAAGACAGTTTTACTTCTTCCTTTCCAAGTTAGATGACTTATTTCTTTTTCTTGCCTAATTGCTCTGGCTAAGATTTTCAGTGCTCTGTTAGATAGAAGTGGTGAGGGAGGCACCCATGTCTTGTTACTGATCCTAGAGAAAAAGCTTTTCACCTTTCACTGTTGAGTATGATGTTAACTGTGGGCTTGTCCTATATACCTTTTATTATGTTGGGGTATGTTCCTTTTATACCTAATTTATTGAGCATCATTCTCATGAAAAGATATTGAATTTTGTCAAATCCTTTTTAAAAGTTTTTATTTTATTTTTAATTTTAGTTTTGATCTTCTTAAATAAGTACCTTTAATATTTCATATGATAATGGTTTGGTGATGATGAACTTCTTTAGCTTTATCTTGTCTAGGAAGCACTTTATTTGCCCTTTGATTCTAAATGATAGCTTTGCTGGATAGGGTAATTTAGGTTGTAGGTCCCTGATAATTCCTTCTAGCCTGAAAAATTTCTTTTGAGAAATTAGCTGACAGTCTTTTGGGAACTCTTCTGTAGGTAATTATCTGCTTTATCTTGCTGCTTTTAAGATTCTCTCTTTAATCACCTTGGCTGGTGTGGCTCAGTGGATTGAGTGCCAGCTAAGAACCAAAGGGTTGCTGGTTTGATTCCCAGTCAGGGCACATGCCTGGGTTGTGGGGCAGGTCCCCAGTATGGGGTGTGTAAGAGGCAACCACACATTGATGTTTCTCTCCCTCTCTCCCTCCCTTCCTCTCTCTCTCTAAAAATAAATAAATAAAATCTTTTAAAAATTCTATAAAAAATAAGTTTCTCTCTATATCTTTAACCTTTGGCATTTTAATTATGATGTGTGTTGGTGTGGTCCTCTTCGTACCCATCTTGTTTGGGATTCTCTGTGCTTCCTAAACTTGTATGTCTATTTCCTTTACCAAATTAGGGGAGCATAGGGTAAATGGAAGCAGTCTGTCTTCCTCACCCAGATGTCTGGGCAACTAAGGGAAGCAGTTTCCCATACCTTGAAGTTGGGCATGATAAGTAGTGTTCTCACAGCCCTGAGCCTGGGTCCAATAAACTATTCGCATGGCCTTGAGTGGGCTCGCATGCATAATATGAAGCTCTGTTGCATGAGATCTGCTGGCACCCTGCCGGCTTTGTCTGTATTCCAGTATTTAAGAGGTAGGGGCTCCCCACTAGGTGACGTGCAGTGACACACTCAGGGACACACAACTTGCAGCATGTGTGGATCGCCCACTCTTGAACAAAGGCATGTCAGACATCCCAATGGTTCAGTGAATATTCTGTCTGCCCAAATCCTGTGAACCTGTCCAGCCTTTACTGGTCTCAACTCAGGAAATTTTCTTTTATTAGTTTTTCAAATAGATTTCCAATTTCTTGCTCTCTTCTCCTTCTGGCACTTATATATGAAACAAATGTTGGAACACTTGAAATTGTCCCGTAGGCTCCTTACACTATCACTGATTTTTTTGATTCATGTTTCTTCTTGCAGTACTGATTGGATGTCTTTTGTTTCATTCTATTCCAAATCACTGGTTAGATTCTTGGCTTCATACTCTCCACTGTTGATTCCCTGTAAATAGTTCTTTATTTCAGTTAGTGTCTCCTTCATTTCTAATTGGATTATTTTATGCTGTTGTAGTACCCCTTGAGTTCCTTGGGTATCCTTAATACCAGTGTTTTGAACTCTGCATCTGATAGGTTGCTTATCCCCATTTTGTTTGGTTGTTTTTCTAGAGTTTTGATGTGTTCTTCCTTTTAGGTCATATTTCTTTGTCACCTCATTTTGGCAGCCTCCCTGTGTTTGTTTCTATGTATTAGGTAGATCTACTTTGACTCTGTGTTTTGATAGTGTGACCTAATGTAGTAGGTGTCCTGTAGAGTCCAGTGGCACAGCCTCTCCTACCTCCCAAGCTGGGCACTCGAGGTGCATCTTCCATGTGGGCTGACTACTCCCTCCTCTTGTAGTTGGGTGTTTATTGCTGTGAGCAGGTCAATGGGAAGGATTTACTTACACCAGACAGCTGTTAACACTGGCTGTTATCACTCGCCAGCAACTACCTCTCTCCGCGTCTTTGGAGGTGGTTGGGTAAGGTTCCAGCATAGTCTGTAACTGACCACTGGGTGCACAGGCTCTGGGGTTTCCCAAGTGGTGCAGGCCAAGGTCAGCCACCACCTGTGGTCTGTCTGGGCCCCTTGGTGTAAGCTGTAAAGTGATCTGCAGATGGCTGCTGCTAGTGCTGGGTCTGGGGCTCCCCAGTGAGAGGTATGGGCTGGCACAGCTGTTCCTTGTTTGAGTGGATTAGGAAGGGCTGAAGCCTGCGCCTAACCCAGCATCTTATATGGAAAAGCCACTGTTATGAGCTTGGGTGAGCTCATATGTTGGATGGGGCGGAGCCTTAGGTAATCATCAGGGTGGGGCTACCCATGTGAGCCAGGTTGATGGAAACTCAGGTATGGTTCCACTGCATTGTGGCTCTGTGTGGGGGAGGGCTCAGAAAAGGTACAATGGCTGCTGTCTGCAGTTCTGTCTGGGAGGATGCTGTCTGCAGTTCTGTCTGGGAGGAAGCTGTCCCCCAACTGTCACCCTCATGCCAGACACTTCAGTTCTTCCCCGTATGCTACTGGTACCCTTCAAGGTACTGCCCTAGTGCTGGAGCCCAGAGGAAGTGAGTCTGAGTAAGGGCATGTGTGGGGCCCTCCAAGAGGAAATGCCTTGGAATCCCTCAGTTTCTTCTGCTAATGGAACTCCTACTGGTTTTTACAGCCAGAAGTGATGCAGACTTATCTTCCTGGCACTGGAACTCTGGGCTGGGGTTTTGGCATGGGGCTGGGATCCCTCACTCCTGAGATATCCCTTCATATTATATCCACCTTCTGTGGGTGTGGGACCAGCCTGTTCGTGTCTCTGCATCTCCACCCCTTCTCCCTTCCTATCCATCTGGATTAATGTGGCTTTTAAAATTCCTTAGTTGTTGGACTTCCATACAGCTCAATTTTCTGATGGTCCTGAGTGATATTAGTTCTGTAGTTCAGCTGTAATTTTGCTGTGGTTGTTCAGAGGTGAGCTGCATTTACCTATGCCACCATCTTGACTGGAAGTCTGTTCCTTGAAGTTTTGTGTTGTTGTCCTCACATTTGAAATATCAGTCACCTCCTCCAGGCTTTACTCTTTGATTTTGGGAGGAAATTACCTTTTATCAGCCCAGCTGGGGGTTCTGAGGCTCTCTCAGAGCTTCTCTGGATATGTCTGCTCCAGACTCCTTGCTCCATCTTGCAGTAGAATTTGTACACTTGTATGCCTTCTCTGAATCTTGCAGTGCACCAGGCCAGACGCTGATAGCCTCCCTTTTGCTTTTCCAAGGAAGGAGCTAAAGCTCAAGTGTGTGGTCTCTCCCTGGCTGGCAGGTTTAGGTCAGTTTTCTGCAAAGGCTCACTAGCTTTCTGCTAAAGCTTTCTTTTGCCACCATCAGGAGCTCACACAGGGGGTGGGGTGTGAGAGGTGAACACACATAGCACTGGCAGTGCCTGTGGGCCATTTGAGGGGATCCACAGGCAATGTGTCCCCAGCAGCTTGTGCAGTTTGTGATACAGTTAGTAGGATCCATATCCCTCTAGTGCCTTCTGACAGTCCTATCTGCCACTCTCCCAGCCTCTTCCCACACCCCAGTCATGCAGCTCACATGGCTCAGGACTCTGGACAGAGCAAGAGAGAAACAGGCTTCTTTGGCAGAGTCCTGCCCTGCTGGGGAGGCCAAGTGCTCATTCACATGCTCTCACTTTCTCCCTCCGGAGAAATCACCAGATAAGATGATTTTCAGCACTGAGCTGTGTTGCCTTGGGGGACAGATGATGCAGGTGAAAAAGTCAGACTGTTCCTCTTACCCTCTTTGATGTGTCACAACAGATTTTTTCCATTTGCTGGAACTTCTCTGGAAACTGGGACTTCCACAAAGGCTCTTTCATTCGTGAGTGGTCACCTAAGACAGTGTTCTCCAGAGAGAGCCTCAGTCCTTCCTTATAATCATCATCCTACCCCCCCACCATATGCACAGCTGCCATTTTTTTCCCGTTTATGCGAAGTGTTGCAAAACAGCTTCAAGCTTCTTCCATCAATTTGCCTATCCAATACTTCCTAAAATTTACACTACAGAAACTGTGGCACTGTTACTGTTAGCAACTAATTGAAAAATTTTGAACACTGTGCAGAACAAACAAAATGTACTGCTGGTTCCCGTCTGCAGCCTGTGAGCACAGTCAGCCTTTAGCTGCGCAGCTTCTAGTGTAAGTGTGTTCATGTCCAACCACTGTCGATCTGCCCTCCCTCCTGGCTTCACCCCGTTCACACACAGCTTGTTTTCCCTGATTCCTCTCTTCTTCAAAGTCTCTATCTCACCATGTCACATAATTAAGGGGGTTCGAATTGTATTGAAGTCCTTTGACATTTGCATTTCTGTAGATTCCATTTCTCTCATTCTCCATATTCAACCCCCGCCCCATCCTGCAACATTCACTCAAATACCATCTCCTTTACAAAGACTTCGTTAACATCCCTTTTCCCTTCCCCTCCCATCCATCTGGATCTCACCGGACCCTGAATTCTGAGGGCTCTGTTTACCCTAGTGAGGTCACTTGGTACCCTGCCATGTAGGCACTTTTTCCTCTCTGTTGTGGGTTGAATGGCACCTCCCCCCAAAAGCTACGTTCACGTCCTACCCCCAGACCCCCAGACTTTATTTGGGTAAAGGGTCTTTGCCAATATAGCTAATTTTGGGACTTGGAGAGGAGATCTTCCTGGATTACCTGGGTGGATTCCTAAATCCAAATGACAAGTGTCCTTATAAAACATGTAAGAGAAGACAGAGACATAAAAGGTGAAGACAGAGGCAAAAATTGGAGTGATGTAGACACAAACCAGGGAATGCCCAGAGCCGCCCGGAGCTGCAGAGGAAGGAAGGGCTCTCTCCCAGAGCCTTCGGAAGTTGAGTGGCCCTGCCGACACCTTGCTTTTGCATTTCTGGCCTCCAGAACTGTGAGAATAAACTTGTTTTTTGGATGTACCAAGTTTGTGGTATTTTGTTACAACAGCTGCAAGAACCTACTCTCCTGATCCATATTGCCTGCTCTTGAGACAGAGGCAGTTAGGCTTAGCTTTCTGTGTAGGGTCTTTCCTCTACCTATAGAATAGGAACCGTGGCAGAGAACAGAATGCCAAGAACTGAGTGGGACTAGTCAGGTTTAGATTGGCCCCACTATCTGGCATTTTCTCCATAATGACGTGGACCCATGTGAAAATGGATGGGAAGCCCTCCCCCACTGGGTGTGTGTAGCTCTCCCGTTATAGGGGACCATTCCACATGGCGTGGGAATGTAGCCCAGCCCCCACTCGGAAAGGCCAGTGGGGAGTGAGGTCTGGCACACAGGAGCCAGGCCCACAGATCAACTTTCCCATGGGGAACCAGGCCTGCATTGTACCTGGGCTGCTATGAGGCTTGCTTTTGCTAAAAAAAGCAGCTCTCCCTTACCCTGAATTGAGACAGCAAATGTTTACTGCGTATCTTTAAAGTAACTTCCTAAAATCAATGCTAAACCTCTCAAGGACAAGTGTAACCAGTTCAACCACTTTTCCCTTTGCATTTGCAAATATCCTTCTTCTGTGATATAATTAGCAACATCTCTCCTTTGTTTTCTGTAAAAGGTAACCACCTAAAGTGAACCTGTGAATAGTAAATGAGGACCATCCTTGATGTAATGTGCCCAGAAAAAGCAATAAAAGCCTGTCAAGGCAAGGTTCAGGGCCCTCTCTCACTCAGAGAGTGGTCATGCGGTCCCTTTTCTCCACAGGACTTGTGCAGTCTGTGTGAATTTGTTTGTCACAACCACAACACACAGACCCCGTGGACCAGGGTCTGCATCACCCCATGGCTTCTGTTGCTCTTTTGTGACTTGCTTCTCCACTGCAGTGTCAGAATAAGGTCCCATCCCCATGGGTCCCTCTGAAAAGGGTGGTCATTATTCTGGAGTTAATCACTGGACAAGAGGCAAGTCCTAGATAAATAATAATTCAGAGTTTGGATTTTGATACAGTGGCCTTCTTTTAGTTTCCCAAAATTGCCATATCCTTTTCTTACTTTAGGACTTCCGTGTGCACTATTCCCTCTGGCCAGAACATTCTTCCCCTGGCTAACTCCTATCACGAGTCTCCATGTTAGACAGCAACCTTCTGTGGCTGTGCAGGCTAGGCCAGGACTTCTGCCAGGCTGCCCTGAGCCGTGCCCCTCCCCTCAGACGCACGTGTCACCCTGACGTCATGTTCAGTGTCCTGCCTCATTTCTGTCAGACCACAAGTTTTGTGGGATAGAACGTGCCCATCTGAGTCGCTCTGCTTGCCCTGAACAGAGAGTAGAGCACACGTGCCCCTTCCAAGCTTCAGGTGAGGGGAGTGGACCCAAGGGCACATTCTCTGCTCAGAGACTACTCTCCAGGGGTCCCCTTTCCCCTCCACAGCCTTCAGTTAAGTCTCACACTTTCAGAGGGCAAGCGTGGCTAGACCCCCAAGTGAGCAGTGCCCCCGATGCTTGCGACCATCCCTCAAGAGTGTCCCAGGGGAGTACCCCTGAAACCTATATAATGTTATTAACCAATGTCACTCCATTAAATTCAACTAAAAAGACTGGGTGAGCTTTCCTGCCCACCTTGCTTAAACTGTGGGTTCTGTTAGCTCCATTTTGCTGATGGAGTAAACTGATCATCAGAGAGGGGAAGGGGCTTTGTGCCTTCCTGTAAGAGGCAGGGCAGCTGCCTGAGATGGGTGCTGCAGGAGGTGGACATGGGGAGTTTATGACCTGGACCTGAACCTCAAGGAGCTAGGGTGGGGCGAGGGGTCGCAGGTGTGGCATGGTGAGACAGAATGAGAACTGCAGAAAAGCCCTGTGGGTGTTAGAGGCTGACATACTAGTCCAGAAGGGAAGGGAGAAATGTTGAGGCTTTCCTGGAAGGAGTAGATTTGACCCATGCCTGAAGGTTGGTTAAAGTCTCCCTGAGTACTGGAGACAACAATTTAGACAGAGGGACCTAGGATTGCCTTGCAGCCAGTAGGCCAGTGAAGGGACTAGGGGCAGAAAGGTTGTGAGAACGTGGAGCTGAGGCAGGAGGTAGAAGAGGAAACCTGAGACACTGCAGCCGTCTTCAGTCAGCATCCCGATTCCCACGTACCAGAGCTTCCCTTGACTGCATCTTTGCCTCATTTATAATCATTGTGGTTTCCTCCCCTGCAGTGGGCAATCAAGGAGGATTGTGGGAAATCGCATGTATTGAAGCTTAAGTTATAATCTTATAAAGCAGGGGTGTCAAACTCATTCTCACTGGGGGCCACGTCAGCCTTGTGGTTGCCTTCAAAGGGCCAAATGTAATTTCAAGTCCTTAATAATTAAGGAGTAGTTCTATTTATACAGTCCTAAAATTATTTTGGCCCCCAGTGAAAATGAGTTTGACACCCCTGTTATAAAGCCTGTAACTTCCATAGAAGGGAGCCATTCCCTGGCCAGAGATGGCCCACTCCCATGTCTTGGGAAGTGTACTTTCCTTAATAAATTTCCCACTTGCTTTGCTTAACATCTGTGTGGTCAGTCCAGTTTTTTGTTTGTGACTGCCAAGAGCCTGGACCCTGTCTCCATCGGCAGCAGAGGGAGGAGGTGCTGATCACAGAGGGGCAGGACATGCCAGGTCTGCTTGCACAGGTGGGGCCCTTTACCCTTCCCTCTGCAGTAGATCCAAGAGAAGAACTTGTGGGTGAGCTTGAGGGTGCAAGAAGGTGTCAGGAGTGCAACAGGAAGAGGAAAGTGGGTGCACAACTGAAAGAGGTGGCATAGTGGGGCCAACATGACAAGATGGGAGCCCAGGAAAAGCACATCTCAAGAGTTCCGAAGCTCACAGTGCCCTGGGTGGAGCAGTGTAGACTCCAATGTGTCAATATAAAGCTGTGGCCCTACCCAGCTGGCAGGACAAGGTCCTCCACCTTCTAGTGCCTGGAGGTAATAGATGCTCATTGGTTTATTCAGCAACGTTTAGTGATGATGATAATGATAATGATAATACTCTTTATTCTTCTGTGCCAGGCACTGTTCTAAGCACTTTTAAGTGTATTAAGTGTATTAGTAATATAATAACTCTATAAGGTAGACCCCAACTTCACAACTGAGGAAACAGCAGCAAACAGAAGTTGAGTAATAACTTGCCCAAGGCCACCCAACTGATAAGTGGCAGGTATGAACTGTGGGCCAGGCCTTATGAAACATGTTGGACGTGAAAATGAATAAGACCTGTGTATGCCCTCTAAGAACTCACTGAAAAACAAAGGAGCAATCTCAATACAGTTTTAGTATTAATAACACATTTTAGCTACCAGGAATTGTCTCCTTGTTTTGGTGGTGTACGTTTTTATAATCCCAGAGAACATTTTTAATTCTTCAGTGGGAATGGTCTTTAAACAAAATGACAGATGCAGATATTCACAGAAGTCAAACGCTTTAGAAAGATCAGGTAAGAAAAGGGGTAATAAGCATCTATGGGATTTGAGAGCTGGTTCTTTTTCTCCAGGGCACTTGCCAGAGTTGGGGCAGAGGCAGGTTCCAGACGCAGCGGTGCTGTCCACGGTCCTGAACTGCGATTGCCTGCTAGACCAGTCCCACCACCTGTGGTAAAGGGCTTGTTTTGTTTTGCTTTTAGTAAAATTTCCAAGCCCTCATGAACTGATACTTTTGTAAAGCACAATAAAAAAAATGGAGATGCTCATGTGCCTGGGTGTCACAGCCATGCTAAATTTGTGTGAAGTTCCTCAACACTAACAAAGTTTCTGTACTTAACTCATTGCAGACCTGTGACAAGTGCTCATGGAGAGCACTGGCCCGGAGACCACACTGTGAGTACCACCTCCCTATGGCAGTTAGTCAGTAGTCAGACCGCTCACAGAAGCCCCCTAAAGAGACATAAGTGGACAATCCTTATGCCCAGCAGTGACATGCATGTGAAAAGAGAGTGCACCAGTGACTTCACAACAAGATTTCAAGACCCAGAACCCAGATGTTGGGATGGGGATGTGGCTTCCCGAGTAGCACAAGTATTGTGTTGATGAAAGGACAATGTTTTTGTGACAGATGACAGGACTGGAACTATAAGAGCAGTGAGGCCACCATTCTGAGACTCATTCCACACTGGCTGCTGAGACCACTGAACAGGGTGCCATATGTGGGATTTAAATGAGACACTGGGGAGCTACACCTGCTTTTCCACTGCTGTGGTTCCCCCCAGATCTCAGACTCTGGCAGGCCTCCACTAAATGCTGTGCCCTTTCCAAGGGGTGCCCTGATCCCCAGTGTCTGGCACTTTTTCCATCTGCTTAATTCCTACTCATCCTTTCAAGGCTCAAGTACAGCAGCACTCTGTTAGGTGTTTCCTCCTCTGGGCTCCTTAGGGCTTTGTAAATCTCCCTACCACAATGTTAACCACATTGAATTGTAAGTGTTCATTCACAAACAAGTCCCTCAGGGGCTCATAGTTGGAAGAGAAAAAGACACAGGCTTCTGCCACATACTTATGTCTGTGCTCCCCAAAGCCTAGAAAAGAACTAGGAACACCATGAATAGGCAGTGAATGTTTGGTTAGAAAAAGAAAGAGAGAGAAAGGAAAGGGCAAAGAGTATGAAAGGGGGGGGGAGATAGGGAGGAAGGAGAAAGAGAATGTGGAAGAAGAAGAAGGGGGAAGGAAGGAAGGAAGGGGGAAGGAAGAAATCAAGGAAGAGGAAGGAAGGAAAGAAAGAAAGAAGAACAATGGTGAGTCACAATTACAGAAAAATCCAAAAATCTCCATATATATACCTGGTTTTTCTTGTGATGTCCCAACCTAATGCCAATAGGCACCATGAGCTCGGGAGGGAGGATGTATAATGAATAGAATGTTCTGCACATAAATCAGAGTTGCCACGTGTAATTCTTCTGCTTTGGTGTTAGGTGTGTAAAAACACCTTTGATTCCTTATGACCATCCCTACAAATTATTTTGTGTGAGAGCTCTTTCCTCTGTGCTCTGTCCCAGAACACTTAGGAATGGGGGGTGGTGCTGAATCCACGGAATCAAAAACAGTGTCCTGCTGGACCTGAAGCCAACCATTGGGCCTGCTTTACCACTCCTCTGGGCTCACATGGGCCCCTCTGACAGAATCCTTCCACTCCTGGTGAGTTTTCTCAGCGGTTCCGCCATATCCATCCATCCCTGGGGCTTTGAACCATCCACCCCACAGGGATGGATGGATATGGCGGAACCGCTGAGTGACTGTACCCTAATGGAAGGCTTGCTCCTCCCTCCTTCCTGCACTGTGAGGCTTCCCTTGGGTAGGGAAAACCAAGAAGAGTGGCTGAGCTGTGCAGTAGTCTCAAAGAGTTAGGAGCCTTTGATTTGAGGACTCAGAGGACTTCTAGGGGCAGTGTGGCCAAAAGCCATATACAAGCATACCTAAGTCTTAGCTCTGTTCCAGCCAAAATGCCCTTACACTTTCCCACAGTAAAGATTTGCAGTCTGCCCAGAGGTCTCCACCATCTTCCAAACATCTGTTCTAGAGGAGTAAAGAAATGTGCAGACTTCGCTGAGGCACCAGGACACCTCTCTGGGCTCAGCCACCTGCCTCAAGGGCAGACCCCCTCCACTCATGCCTGGGGTGGTAGATGAACCTAGACATGGGGTGCAGATTTCTCAGACCATCTTCTGTGAATAACTGCCCTTTCCATCAAGTTCCCTAACCTGTAACTTCTCCTGCCCTTAAGGGGAAACTTTCTCTTGTCTTTCATGCATGTGGGAGACCTCATTATTCAGGCTCAAAGATCACTCATTGACTGTGATTAGATACAACCCAAAGAAAAGGGAGGGGAGGGGACATAATGGGGAGACCAAGGTGGAGGGAAGAAAGAGGAAGAAGATGACAAATGCAAAGAGTGACAAGGATGTACTCTGTTTACTTCCCCTTTCTTCTCTTCCTTCCCCACTTTTTTCCTCACTTGCTCTCCCACACCACTCCCTCCAGCCTCTCCCTTTGTTTTAAAATGTAGATTTTATTATCATTTAAGTGTGGTGAGGCCAACAAATCAGGAGATAATTGCCATTGAACATAGTGTTTTATTTACAGTTCCCAACAGGAGCACTATGCCATGACATCCAAGGCCACATAGGGAAACACCAGGGTCAGTCAGGAGGCAGAGGGGGTAAGGGAAAAGCATGGGGGAAAAGACATTATTGTGTCTTTCATGGGAAGGAATAGGCAAGGCAAGGTATCAAGCTTAGGATTGGCTAGTATGAACAACTTCAGTGGGCTCTAGGGTGTAGATGCTGTTCCAAGTTGTCTGGTTGGGTCAGTAAATGGATTCTCTGTTCTGTTCCACTGGCCTATAGGTCTGTCTTTGTGCCAGTACCACACTGTTTTGATTACTGGGGCTTTGTAGTAAGTTTTGACATCAAGAAGTGTAAGGCCTCCAACATGTTCTTCAAAGATTATTTTGCCTATTTGGTGTCCTTTGAGGTTTCATATGAATTTTATTTTATTTTATTTACACTTATTTAATATATTCATCACAGGGGTTCAACCAGAGACTTGATTTAAAAAACATAAACAAAACAAATATGACACCACAACTGAAGATACAGAGTCATATAAAGAAATCAAGGTGAGGACAGACCATCTAAGGAAAAATAAGACAGCACAAGGAGAGGGGCTGGACAGCCTGGGTCCGGGTTCTCGGCTGGAGACCTGTTTCCCGTAGTTTCTTGCATGTATTTCTCAAAGGCGATGGGGTTTTCCCAGAGCTCGGCAGCATGTGCGCTCAAGGGGCAATCCACAGTGGGCTCTCCTGGCAAGCTCCGGATGGAGAGCAGGAGGGTCCTGACATCATACAGGGCGAACAACTGGTTCTGCAGGATGTCCGGGCGGATGTTATTCTGGGTGTCCATGTTGGGGCGGTAGCAGGACGTGAGGAATATCACTATTGGCACATTGTATGGGAAGCCACTGGGGAGCTCTAGGGTGAGCTTATACCTGAAAAGGTTGTTTGATTCAGGGAAGGCAGAAATTTCTTTGTTGCCAGAGATCACGAGTGCCATCAGCTCCTGCTGTAACATCTTGTCCATGGCTCTCCCACCCCTACCCTGGGGCAGCACCCCTGCTGGGCTTGGCTCCTTTACAAGCAGGGCGTCGCTAGCTGCGGCTGGGTTGCGGCTCTGGGAGGCCATCCGGGCAGCGCTGGCAGGGGCACAGGAACTCTAAGAATACCACTGTAATGCTTCAAATGAATTTTAAAATGGGTTTTCTGATTTGTGCAAAAAACACCTTTGGGATTTTGATAAGATTTGCACTTAACCTGTAGCTTGCTTTGTTGGGTGGTATCTATATCTTAACAATATTAAGTCTTCCAGCTATGAACATGGTATGTCTTTCTATTTATTTATGTTTTTTATAACTTCTCTCAAAAATTTTTGCCCCTGACCAGTGTGGCTCAGTGGGTTGGACATCATCTCACAAACCGAAAGGTCATTGGTTCCATTCCTGGTCAGGGCATATGCCTGGGTTGCCGAAATTTCTGCCTTCCCTGAACCACATGCCTGGGTTGTTTGGTCCCTGTTCGGGGCGCATATGAGAGGCAATCCAATAGATGTTTCTCTCTGGCATTGTTGTTTCTCTCTTTCTCCCTCCCTTCCCCTCCCTCTACAAATAAATAAATAAAATATTTAAAAGTTTTTGGAAAAATTCTAGTTATTATAAAAAAAGAATAATTTTGTACACATTGAAATTTCAACTAAACTACAAAACAATGAGCATTCAGAATCACCTGAAACCTAGCTGAATGGAAGTCCTAAAACTAGGGATTTAAAGAAGCCCCATAGGGACTGGTGGGAGGGGCAGGCACAAAACAGGCTGGTCCCACACTCACTTGTAGTAGTTAAAAGTCAGGAGGGATATCTCAGCTGCAAAGGCTCCTCCTGTGGAGCAAGGGGTCCCAGCTCCACACCCAGCTGCAGACCCTGCAGACCAGGGTTCCAGTACTAGGAACAGAAGTCCCAATAACTTCTGGCTGTAAGAACCTGTGGGGATTGCAGCTGAGTGAGATGGAGGGCTCTGTACTCCCAGGCATTCCTCTCAAAGGGCCTGAGCATGGATTTACTCTGACTCACTCCTTCTGAGCTCTAGCACTGGGAAAGCAGCTTGAAAGGCACCAGGGACATACTGGAAGGAACTGAATTTTCTGTCTTTAGGGCAAGAGCTGTGTGGTGGGGGCAGCTTTCTGCCAGATGAAAGTGCTGGCAGAGGCCATTATTTCTTTTCTGACCCACCTCCAGTGAAGCCAGCAGGTGGACACTGTATTAATCTGGCTATTACTATTTGCCTACCCTGGTGATTCCCTGAGACCTTGCTCCATCTAACCTGCAAGCCCACCCCAACTGTTTCCAGTGGCTTTTCCATATGAATGGCTTGTCTTATCTCATGCTTCAGGCTTTCCTAAGATCTCTCAAACAAGCAGCGACTGGCTTTGGTGTGCCCCATACCTCTCACTGAGAGGTTCCAGGCTCACCACTAGCAGCAGCTGGCCTTGGTTCACAGCTTGGCATCTCCTGGACACCTCCAAGTCCAGCATATGTGGCATCCATCTGCAGATCACTTTGTAACTAATGTCAGGTGGCCCTGGGGAGAACACAGTCCTGTTCTGTGGGGTTGGTCCTTGCACAGTTGATCCTCCACAGTGGCTGGTGGTTGCAGCCAGTCCTTAGAACCAATCAGCCTGGGGGAAAATCCCTCCTATTGATGTGCCAAGATCAATCAAGTTTCAACTACAAGAGGAGGGGGTACACAGTCCACATGGGGGAGATGCACCTGGAGTGCCTAACTCATGTGAATAGGGAGGCTGTGCCACTGGAACCTACAGGACACATACTACATTAGGCCACTCTATCAAGCCCAGGAGACATAGCAGCTCTGCCTAATAGATTTTTTAAAAGGGAGGTTGATAAAATGGGGAGACAAAGAAACATGGCCCATATTAAGGACAGAACAAAACTCCAGAAAAATGCCCTAAACAAAATGGAGACATACAATCTACTAGAGGCAGAGTTCAAAACAATGGTGATAAGGATCCTCAATGAACTTAGTGAGGACCTCAACAGCATAAAAAAGAACCAGTCATATATGAAGGATACAGTGGCTGAAATGAAGAATAATTTATAGGGAATCAACAATAGAGTAAATGAAGCAGAGAATCAAATCAGTGATTTGGAATATAAGGAAGCAAACCCTCCCCTCCACACACTCAATCAGAACAGCAAAAAGGAAAAAGAATGAAAAAATGAAAATAGTGTAAGAAGCCTGTGACACAACTTCAAGCATACTAACATGGGGGTGCCAGAAGGAGAAAAGAGAGAGAGAGCAAGAAATTGAAAACCTACTTGAAAAAATGACAGAAAACTTTCTTAACCTGATGAAGGAAATAGACATACAAGTCTAGGAAGCACAGAGAGCCCCAAACAAGATGAACCTGAAAGGTTTTCTTAGGCTCCGCCAAGGAATAAATGCTAGTCAGCCACAAAATTAGGCAGTATAGAGCTTTATGGGGGTTTGTGCACCCGGGCGAGATTTCTTGGTCTGCACTGTGGGGCCAAGAAAGCCGAGAGCAAACGGGAAATATGGTGGGGTTTTATTTTTCATGGGGGCTTGGGATTGGTCCCCTCTGAACAAAGCGGCAACATATCATTGGTGGTTCTCCTTGCACCCTGGTTTGACGTCAGCCGTCTCTTCTGGGTTGTAGTTCAGCCGCCATTTTGTCCTACCCCGCCCACCCTGACAGAACCCAAAGACACACCAAGACACGTCAGAACTAAAATGCAAATTACTAAAGACAAACAGAATCATAAAAGCAGTAAGAGAAAAGCAGTTAATTAGCACAAGGGAGCTCCCATAAAGGACTGGCAAAAAATATTCAAAGTGATGAAAAACAAGGACTTACAACCAGACTTCTGGGCAAGATGGAGGCATAGGTAGATATACTGTGCCTCCTCACACAACCAGAAGAAGGACAATAACAAATTCAAAAACAAAACAAAATAAAAAAACCCAGAACTGACATAAAATCAAACTATATGGAAGTCTGACAAGGAGTTAAAGAAGAAACATTCATCCAGACCAGGAGGAGGGGCACAGACAGGCAGCTGGGGCAGGGAGGACTCGCAGCAAGATGGTGGCTGGCAGACCAGGCGAGGTGATGTCTGGCGGAGTGGGCAGTCCCACATTCATGTGCAGAAAAACTGGAGGGAACAACTGGGGAGTGAGACAGACCATGCAACCCAGGGTTCCAGTTTGGGAAAATAAAGCCTCAAAACCTCTGACTCAAAATACCTATGGGAGTTGAGGCTGCAGGAGAAACTACTAGCCTCACAGGAGAGTTTTTTGGAGAGACCCACAGGGTCTCTAGAACATACACAAACCCACCCACCCGGGAATCAGCACCAGAGAGGCCCAATTTGCTTGTAGGTAGCGGCAGAAGTGACTGAAAGTCAGCAGAGAGTTGAACGAGTGGCATTGTTCCTTCTCAAACCCCTCCCCCACACAGAGCGCCATGGGTTGCCCTGCCCTGGTGAATACCTAAGGGTCCATCCCTTACTACATAACAGGTATGCTGAGACCAAAAAGGCCCAAATGAAAGAACAGATCAAAGTGCTAGAAAAAAATACAACTAAGCGATGAAGAGATAGCCAACCTATCAGATGCACAGTTCAAAACACTGGTAATCAAGATGCTCACAGAATTGATTGAGTATGGTTGCAAAATATAGGAAAAAGTGAAGGCTATGCAAAATGAAATAAAGGAAAATGTACAGGGAACCAACAGTGATGGGAAGGAAACCAGGACTCAAATCAATGGTATGGACCGGAAGGAAGAAAAGAACATTCAACCAGAACAGAATGAAGAAATAAGAATTAAAAAAAAAAAATGAGGAGAGGCTTAGGAACCTCTGCGACAACTTTAAACATTCCAACATCCCAACCATAGGGGTGCTAGAAGGAGAAGGACAATAGCAAGAAATTGAAAACTTATTTGAAAATATAATGAAGGAGAACTTCCCCAATCTGGCAAAGGAAATAGACTTCCAGGAAGTCCAGGAAGCTCAGAGAGTCCCAAAGAAGTTGGACCCTAGGAAACACACACCAAGGCACATCATGAATACATTACCCAAGATGAAAGATAAGGAGAGAATCTTAAAAACAGCAAGAGAAAAGGAGACAGTTACCTACAAAGGAGTGCCCATCAGACTGTCAGCTGATTTCTCAAGAGACCTTTTAGGCAAGAAGGGGCTGGAAAGACATATTCCAAGTCATGAAAGGCAAGGACCTACATTCAAGATTACTCTACCCAGCAAAGCTATCATTTAGAATCAAAGTGTTGGGAAACACCCCGCCTTATTTCAGAAGCTTTAACCCACCCCCGTGGCTAAGGCTGAGTGAGAGACCTTGGGACCTTAAACCACTAAGGAGACAAAACTTATCTCCCTGGCAGGGGTGCTGCCTCTGCCCCCTTTACTTCACCCTGCCTGGCCCCCAGTGTATGATCGGTTAGCCAATGATGGGTAAGATTCCTCAAGGGAGGAACGACCTAAGACAGGTACAGTCACAGGGGGCTTCAGGGTAGGACTTGGGGGGCTATAGCAAAAGGGGGTGATGGACCCTCATCCCTTGGCTTTGACACAGCCTGAGTCCTCATTCTGTCTGTGAGAAGTCTCCTAATCTCTTGACTGCCTTACTTCCCCTGCCTGACTTATACCTGAAACAATGACAGAGGGTGGTGCAGCCCTGTGCTGGAAAGGGCAGGTTCCCCAGAGCATCAGGCCTAAGAAAGAACACATAAAATCCTGTAAAACCTGTTTTGCTAAGAATGCTCTCAATTTTCTAATAAGGGTTTGAGAAAATGATCTTGGCCCTTCTCCTTTGAGAGATCAGCCACCTTTCCTCCCCAAGCAGATCACGTCTTGGTAGACTTATTTTCGTCTGTGGTGGCCGGGGGCGGGGGGGCCTGCGGGTGGAGCCCCCCCACATCAAAGGACATAAAAAGATGTTCCCAGGGAAGAAAAAGCTAAAAGAGTTCATCACCACCAAACCAGTATTACATGAAATATTGCTGTCTTTTTTATTTTAATTTTTAAAAATTATTTATTTATTTATTTATTTATTTATTTATTTATATTCAGAGAGAGGGGAAGGGAGGGAGAAAGAGAGGGAGAGAAACATCAGTTGGTTGCTTCTTGGAGACTGGGGGACCTGGCCTGAAACCCAGGCATGTGCCCTGACTGGGAATTGAACCAGGGACCCCTTCCTTCTCAGGCCAGCACTCAGTTCACTGAGCCACACTAGCCAGGGCTCAATCAAATGATTTTTAAAAATAAATGTGTGGTAGAATTTACTGGTGAAGCCATGAAATACAGGACTTCTGTCTGTTGGGAAATTTTTTTTACTACTGATTCAGTCTCCCATAATATTTACAGGTCTATTCAGATTATCTGTCTCTTTGTGGTTTAGTCACAGTAGGTTTTATTTCTAGGAATCTGTTCATTTCATCTGGGTTATTAAATTTGTTGGTATGGAATTGCTCCTAGCACTGTCTTATAAACCTTTTTATTTCCCTAGAATGGTATTAATGTCCTCAGTTTCATTTCTGATTTTAGTAATTTGAGTCTTCTTTCTTTTTCTTAGTTCATCTAGATAAAGATTCCTCAATGTTCTTGATCTTTTCAAGGAATCAACTTATATTTTTAAGTTATTTATTATTTTTCTTCTCTATTTTGTTTATTTCTGCTCTTATATGTATTATTCCCTTCCTTATGCTAGCTTTGGGTTTATTTTGTTATTTTTCTATTTTTTTAAGGTATAAAGTGAGATTTTTTAATATTTAAAAATTTACAGATTTGAGAGAGAGAGAGAGAAACAGGGATTTGTTGTTCCACTTATGTATGCACTCATTGGTTGATTCTTGTATGTGTCCTGACTGGGGACTGAACCTGTCACCTTGGCATATTGGGACAACACTCTAACCAACTAAGCTACCTGGCCAGGGCTTAAAGTGAGGTTATTGATTTGAGGTCTTTCTTGTTTATAAATGTAAGCATGTGTAGGTATAAATTTACTCCTTGGCACTGCCTTCTCTGTCTCATAACTTTGTTATGTAGTGTTTTCATTATAATTCCCCTTTAAGCGTTTTCTTAGCAATCCCTTGTGATTTCTTCTTGATCCATTGGTTGCTTAAGAGTATGTTGTTGAAAAGGGAAAACAAGTATATAATTACAATCATACAGTCTCCTTCCCTAGACTGCATATACCATGTGGCCAAAGAATGTATTTTTGAATCACTAACATATTTCTAACACCATACACAGGAGTTGGCACAAACTATGTGCTCAAGCTATAGTGGTTTTAAAAAATTAATGGATAGCTTTAATTGCCAACAAAATATAGTGTTTAACTTCCACAAATTTTTGAATTTTCCAATTTTCCCTCTGTCACTGATTTCTAACTTCATCTTGTTGTCAGAGAAGATACTTGGTATGACATATATCTTTTAAAATCTAATGAGACTTAATTTGTCTCAACATATGTCTGATATTTCATCTTTTCTGTACAATGTCCTTGTGTGCAAAGCATGTATTCTTTGAGAAGAGAGTTTTGTGTGTGTCTGTTACTGGTGTGCAAGTTCATAACTGTTCCATCTTTTTGTTGTATTGAACCTTTTATCGATATAACATACTTTGTCTCTTATAACATTTTGTAAAAATTTAAAGTCAATTTTGTCTGATATTAGTATAGCCACCACCCCTGTTGTCTTCTAGTTATGTTAGCATGGAATATCCTTTTATATTCTTTTACTTTCGAATTTGTGTCTGTGGATTTAAAGAGTCTTTTATAGATAGCATATAGTTGGATCATGTTTTTTATCCATTTTACCAATCTTTGTCTTTTGATTAGAGAGTCTAACCATTTACATTTAAATTAATTACTGGTAAAGAGGTACTTCTGTCATTTTGCTATTTTTTCTATTTGCTTTATTACTTTTTGTCCCTCATTTCCTGTAGGTATTTTCTTCTTTTGTATTTGATTTTTTGTAGTGCAACATTTAAATTCCTTTCTCATTTACTTTTGTGTATATTCTTTAGCTGTTTTTTTTTGTGGTTACCATGGAGATTACATTTAACATCCTAAAGTTATAATACTAGAATTTGAATTTATAACAGCTTAACTTCAATGAAATACAAACTTCTCCTTTAACAGCTGTGTTATCACCTCTTTGAGTTGTTGATTTTATAAAATTATATCTTTATATATTATGTGAAATGACTACTTTTTACTATAAAAGGAAACTAACTGTTGATACGGGCAACAAACTGCAATCTCCAGAGAATCATGCTGAGTGAAAAAAAGCCAATCTCAAAAGGTTACATACTGTATGATTCCATTTATATCACATTCTTAAAATGGCAAAAGTATAGAAATAGAAAGTGCAGATTAGTGGTGTTAGTGTAGGCAGCTAGATATTAATAAAGGGAGCAAAAGGAATCAGACATTAAGAAGCCTAATCTACTAGGAAGGTACAGCTTCACACACTCCCAAGAGGATTGCAGGATTGTCCCACCAAGGGCATTAACTTCATCCTCCCTCACCCCCCGTAGAAAGAAAGGACCAGCTTTTCAATCTCCCTGGGTAATTGTTGCCCTGTACTGGATTATAGGGGGAGGGAGGAAGGGAAATTCCTCTGCTGGGCACATGCCCAGTAGAAGCCAAGATGATGCAGGAGGAGGTGCTTCTACTACGAGGCATTCAAAGTAGGAGCCAAGAGGGCAACCATAAAGGCCTGTCTGTCTGGCCTGGGAAAAGAGTCAAAGTGGATAAGGGACACAGAATCCCAAAAGATCTAGGAAATGGATTGGTTAGGGAGAAGCCTCAATGCCAACCTCAAAAAGTTTGGGAAGTTGATTGGTTATTTTGAAAAAGTCCCTGGTGCTTCCTAGGCCCAAGATAATACAATTAGACAAACAAAGGAGCTCTTTCTTTCTTGCTCTCTCCCTCCCTGTAACGTGTGCTCCCCTGTGGGCTTTTACGTTCTCTCTCCATGGCAGCAGCCATGTGGCCCTAGCAGCTACCTGGGGTCCAGCAGCCATGCAGACTCCAAAGGCAGGCTGCAAGTGCAAGCCTGGGTACAGCAGCATAGCCACAGCCAAAGTGCAGCTGCAACAGACTGAGCTAGCTAGATGGGACAAAGGCTGAACTGGCTAAGCTTTAATATGGACTAAACCATTGGCAGAGAATCTCTGGAATTTGGCCTTTATTCTGGGCTGGATGAAGGCCAGGATGGACTTCTTTCACAGTGGGAGGGACAGAAATGGGACATCAGGAACCCAGGGGCAGTCCTTGGATTTTGCTTCTACAATAAACATAACCATTAAAACTTACCCTCCCATATGTGGGTCCCTGGAATGCTTTCCTGGCAACTCCATGCAAGAGCCCCATTTCCACCAGCAATAGTAGTAGTCGTCTGGGGTTACGGAGGGATGAGGGTGTAGGGAAGTGGTGTGGCTGTAACAGGACAACATGAGGGATCCTTGTGATGATGTTCTGTTGCTTGCCTAGACCGATGTCAATATCCTGGTTGTGGTACGGAGTGCAATGTTACAGCTGTAACTGGGGGAATCTGGGTCATGGTGCCCTGGATCTCGCTGCATTATTATTTTTTGTCTTTTAAAACAGCTTTACTGGCATATAATTTATATCATATGATTCACTTATTTAAATTTTATGATTGAATTCAATGGCTTTTATTCATCGCTGCATTATTTTTTACAACTGTATGTGAATCTTCAACGGTCTCAATGTAAGTTTAATGTAAAAATACCTGAAACTAATATAAAATGTTATCATTTATTGACTCTGTAATAATTTGTTAATTTTGAATAGTAATTACAACAAGAATAATAATGTGTAGTTATAAGAACACTAAGAAAAACCAATGAGTAGTTAGTTCCTAGAAGAAAGCAAATGGCCGGAAAAAAATGTTCACCGTCTAAGGAAATAAAAATGAAAAGGAGAGTAAAATATAACTTTTCATCCAATGATTTTGTCAAGATTAAAAAGGGCTGAGAGCATCTGAACAGGGCGTGGGAAAGCAAACACTCTGACATGTTGCTGGTGGGACTATAAATTGGTACCAAATTTTTGGGAGGGCAGTTTTGTGATCTCAACAAAACAATGTCTGGCTGTAATGCTTTTAAGTAAATGAACAATAATTTTTAAGATATGTTGGTTTTAGAGAAGGGAGAAAGGGAATCAATTTTGTTGTTCCACTTACTTATGCATTCATTAGATGGTTCTTCTATGTGCCCTGACCAGGAATCCAACCCACAACCTTGGCTACCAGGATGACACTAACCAACTGAGCTACCAGGCCAGGGCAATAAAGGAAAAACAATTTTTATTGCAGGAGCAAATAATTAGGGTAAAAAATGTTAACTACTTTCATCACAGGAATGCTTAAAAAATAAGGTACAGCCCTGGTTGGTGTGGCTCAGTCGTTTGAGCACCAGACTACAAAGCAAATGGTCTCTGTTCAACTCCCAGTCAGGGCACATGCCTGGGTTGCAAACTGGGGACCCAACCCCTGGAGCGCGAGAGGCAACCACACATTGAAGCTCCTCTCTCTCCCTTTCTCCCTCCCTTCCCCTCTCTCTAAATATAAATAATAAAATAAATCTTTAAAAAAGTAAGGTACATGCCCTGGCTGACGTAGCTCAGTGGATTGAGCTATGGGCCTGCGAACCAAAGTGTAGCATGTTCGATTCCCAGTCAGGGCACATGCCTGGGTTGCAGGCCACGGCCCCCAGCAACCGCACATTGATGTTTCTCTCTCTCTCTTTCTCCCTCCCTTCCCTCTCTAAACATAAATAAATAAAATCTAAAAAAAAAAAGGTACAGTCATATTACGAAATATCGCTATTTTTAGGAAATATGAGATAAAAACTTCCCAGTGGTAGGGAAATGTGAACATTCCTACTAAACCTCCCTTCCTAGGGTCAAATGAAACAAGAACAACTTTGAAGAGGGGGGAAACCTCCAACTTCTATGAAACTTTGAGGGAGTGCATCAATAAATGGCTGACTCTGAAGACCTTCCAAAATACACTGAATCTGGGTAAAATTCAGGAAGGACAAGAAAGGACCCAGACCTCTGCTGATCTCAACACTTACTGCAGAGCTCTCCAACACTCGGCGGCTCCACCCCAAGAATCCCAATAAATAGCCCTTGACCCGCCAGGCCCTGGGGCCCCTCGCTCGGTCTGCCGAGGAGCCTTCACGGCGGGGATCCGGCAGCAAAGCCTGCGCGGAGGAGTATGCGGTGCTGTTCATGGCGCGATGCCTGGGATCAGAGACCGGATTTAAGTGATAAGGGTTGGCGGGAGCAAAGAAGTGGTAAAGGGAGAGCACGATTTTTCTTTTCTATTTTGAAAAACTTCTGAAGATAAATCTGAGCGTTGCTTGTGCCATTTTTTTCAGTCGAATTTTTAAAAACAGAAGCAAACCAGAAGGGCGGACAAATGCTACACCTATGCCAGGAAAATCTGGGGTCGTAGGTTCGAATCCTGTATCTCCTCTACGACTTCAAACAAACTGAGTTTCACCATCTCTAAAAAGTTGATAATCACCAGTGCCGGGCCCTGACGATAGTCAACGGAGAGTTTCCCATTTTGGGGCCTCAATTCGGTTCCCGGTAGAAGATGAGCCCCAATCAGGAGCTGCCGCGCCACCGCCGCGAGGCATCTCGGGACTTACAGTCCAACTGGCGGAACTCGCTGTCCCGATAGGCCCCGCGGCAGCGGCGGCAGGGCTACGTGGCGCGGCCGTCTGCGGCTGCGCGGGAAGGTGGGGCAAGATGGCTGCGGAGCAGAGTGTACGGGTCTCACCGTTCTGGCCGGGCGCGGGGCTGGGGCAGGTAGTTCGGGCCCTGCTGCTGCTGCTGTGGTTTGCGGCCCGCGGAGGAGCGCTCTACTTCCACATCGGGGAGACAGAGAAGAAGTGCTTTATTGAGGAGATTCCGGACGAGACCATGGTTATAGGTGCGGGGGGCGGGGGAGAGTTGGCGGCCTGACCGTGGTGTCGGTGTGCGAGGTTGGGGAGAGCCAGTGACGCTCCTGAGCCGGGAGCGAGCAGAACCAGCTCGCTATGCTCTGGCCACTGCGGACCCGGGGCCACCTCGCGCTCCTCTGAGCTGGCCTCGCCCGGTTTCCCTCCAGGAAACTACCGGACGCAGCTGTACGACAAGCAGCGGGAGGAGTACCAGCCGGCCACCCCCGGGCTGGGCATGTTCGTGGAGGTGAAGGACCCGGAAGACAAGGTTAGCTGGTCCCTTCGCCCCACTGAGCCCTCCGCTGTACACTTCAGCGCCAGACCAAGCCCGCGCTGGTACTTCCTCTCCTAGTTTCCACAGCAGCTTAATTGGTAAAAAGCAGTTGGTGGTGTGGGAAGATCCGGAATTTTCAGTCCAGGCCTAATTTAGGCTGTTGTAGGCTGGCTCTCCTCTTCACTTAGTGACTGCTGCGTGACTCCGCGGAGCCTGTTACCTTCCCCGAGCCAGTTCCTGGTCTCTAATGGAAATGCATCTATTGTAAAGGTAGGACGGCAGGATTAATTGAGGCGCTGGAAAACAAAGAATTTTGCCAACTCTAAAGTGGTGACGTCTACACTTCAGGATTTCAGGGAACAGTGAACTTTCCAAAAAGAATTGAGCAGCTTTAAATTTTTTCTTTAATTCTCCTCACTCGAGGACATATTTCATTGAAGGGAGAGAGAGAAAACGTTGTTGTGAGAGAATATTGATCGGTGGCCTCCCATATACCAGGACTGGGATGGAACTTGCAACCCAGCTATGTGCCCTGATGGGGAATCAAACCCACAGTCACAGGACGATGCTCCAACCAACTAAGCCATGCCCTTGGCCAGGGCAGCAGTTTTAAATTTAACAAATAAAGATGAAAACCAAAACCCTTTAGCTGTCACCTTTCACTTAAAAGAAGGATTACACCAAAATAATTGAAAGGGTATGAACTATGAATAAAGAGAACCATTCCCAAGAGAGGCCACATGCTAACCTAATGTCTGGTTCTTCACCCCCGTTCCAAACAGTTCTCAGACAAGCCTTTGGCACCCGCTGGCTGTGCAGCCTTGGACCTGCTAGTGCTGTGAGGTGCCTGGGGCTCTGTCTGTCCACTTGTCAGGCACTGCGGTAACACTCACTGAAGCCCTTTCTCCCAGGTCATTCTGGCTCGGCAGTACGGCTCTGAAGGCAGGTTCACGTTCACGTCTCATACCCCTGGCGAGCATCAGATCTGTCTTCACTCTAACTCTACCAAGTTCTCCCTCTTTGCTGGTGGCATGTTGGTAAGTGGACTCAGTCGGGACTGGTTGCTTTTAGTCTTTAGCTCCGGGGCAGGACTGGGTGTGTGTGTGTGTGAGAGGGTGATACTGTGGGTGTGAGACGAGTATGTTGGGTTTTGTGTTTTCTAACAAGACCGGGTTTCCAGTGGACACCCAGGACATAGTTGTGGAGCTCACTGCATATGTCTTGGTCAGAGCATCAGCCAAGGCTGCTGCTGCTTTTTGTTTTTTTAAGATTTTATTTATTTATTTTTAGAGAGAGGGGAGGGAGAAAGAGAGAGAGAAACATCGATCATCAATCGGTTGCTTCTTGTACATACCCCAGCCGTGCACAGAACCCGCAGCCCAGGCATGTTCCCTGACCAGCAATTGAATAGGCCAGTCTTTTGCTTTGCAGGACGAGGCCCAACCACTGAGCCGCACTGGTCAGGGCACTGCCACTTGTTTTCTGTGTGCCTAGAGCCCCATAGAGCTCGACACTGAGGGCACCTCATCAGTGTTGGCTAAATGAACAAATTAAGGAAGGCAGGGGGACCAGCTGTCAGTCTCTGGCAGGAAGAGCTGCCTGATTGTCTTTATCTTCCTTGTCTGTTCACAGAGAGTTCATCTGGACATTCAGGTGGGTGAACACGCCAATGACTATGCAGAAATTGCTGCCAAAGACAAGTTGAGTGAGTTGCAGCTCAGAGTGCGACAGCTAGTGGAACAAGTGGAGCAGATCCAGAAGGAGCAGAACTACCAGCGGGTGAGTGGTTAGACCAGGGCCAGGGGTCTTCTCAGAAGCTGCCCACTAGCTCAGCCAGGAGTTCCACGTCAGAGTCATTATGAAACCCAAGAAACGTGCCTATTTTGTGCTACTTTGCAAGTCTAAAAGGTGGGATCGGTATTACTAACTCTGTGATTGAGGAGACAGTCTTTTAAGAGGCTGTTGCTGCCCTGAGTCCCACAGTTGCACAAAGCTACAGAGTAGGAATTGGTACCAACACCTTGGGTGCTATTCCCATGGCTCTAGGTGCTTCCAGGACCAGGGGTTGCCAGACTCACCTGTGTCTGGGAGTCAGGCAGCCTCTGTGAATGCATCTGTGACCGTAAGGATTGGTAGGACAGTGGCCCACCTAAACAGGAACAGCTGCTATTGTTGGCTGAGGACAGCCTTGCAGAGATGCTAGCCAGCCCTGGCTTTTAAGGGGAGCCAGAGGTCCTGGTTTATTATGTAAAAATTTCCTGGGGTTTAAATGTTGGCAAATATCACCTGAGTCAAACAAATCACATATATGGGCCAGGTCTAGCCCCTGGGCCACCCATTTGCAACCCATGCCCACAGTCTTCAAGGAGCAGTTTGGGAGACCTGGGCAGAGTGCTCAGCAAGTCCACTCCTGAGCGCCTCAGATCAGCTCTGTCTGGTGGCAATACCACCAATACTACTTTACCTCTCTTCCAAGAGCCCGGTTAGGACCGGGTGAGGGCTGTACACGACAGATGAGCAAACAGACTTCAGTTGCCTGAGGCCATCTGGCTGGTGAGGGTAAAGACAGCCTCCCATGGAGTGGCTCTTTGCAGGCACTTGTCTGGGACCCATGCTAGGCTAGTTGGCCCTGGGGAATTTTCCAGGGAGGGAACCCAGCAGTTCTAATGGCCCCAAGTGGGGCCCAGCCAACTCAGGCTCTTCTTCCATTCTTTTCTCCCATAGTGGCGAGAGGAGCGATTCCGGCAGACCAGTGAGAGCACCAACCAGCGAGTGCTGTGGTGGTCCATTCTGCAGACCCTCATCCTTGTAGCCATTGGTGTCTGGCAGATGCGACATCTCAAGAGCTTCTTTGAAGCCAAGAAGCTGGTGTAGCCATCCTTCCTCCCAGGCTGGGAGAGAAGGGGCCTCCTAGAACTGATTTCTCTCCTGCAGGAGGACTGCTTCCCAGCCATGGATGTTCTGGAGAGGATGGGGGTCACAGGCGCCCCAGGCACAAGCTGAAGGGAGCAGCTTGGCTGGCTAATCCTGAGCAGGTGGTGGGGCAAATGCCTGCCCCCTCCCTGGGCTCTTGGCCTTTTGCAGTAATCTCCTTGGGGCTGTTGAAGCCACTGGGGGCCCCACTGGCACTTCAGAATCAGTGTTACTGATCAGGGATGTGAGGCTGCTGTCTGGGGTGGCTGGGGGGAGGGGAGTGGGTGGGCAAGCTAATTTTCTCTTTGTCTTCCTTTGCTAACCTGGGATTTTGAGCAGTTTGGAGTGTAGCTGTGATTCCCAGCCACCCTGACAACCTCCTTGGGCCTAAACCCAGCCTGCCAATCTGGGGTGTATGTCAGTTGAGGGTGGGATGGAGGGGGTTGCAATGTGGAAGGGTGGTCCTGAGGTTGAGTCCAGTTTCTTCACCCGGTTATCCTTGGGGCTTGAGGAACTGGGGTCAGGGCAATAGAGGTCTTGGTGCTGGCTAAGGGCGGGGCCTGCAGTCTTAGTTACTGATTTCATTTTCAATAAGCCTAGGTTTGTTACATTGGTTTCCCAATAAAAAAAAAATAGACTTCTTGTCCAGTGTAACGTTACTGTGCTATCAGTGGTCATAACACTTCAGGGTGCTTTAGGAATGTCAGTTCTTCCAAAGGACAAGCACTTCGCATTCTAAGATAAATAACCCACCTGTGAACTTCATCCTCTCAACACCTTCCCGTGGCTGGGGGAGGTGGTTTTGCCCAAGGCCATCCGACAAGTACATTGGGTCTGTGCTCAAGTCCACACCATTTCCTTTATGTCAGTGTGCTCATGAAGTGCTCTTCCTGCCTTTCCATTGTAGCTGGGCTCAGTATAGAATTGTCCTGGTGCAGCAAGAAGTTCCTAGTTAGAAGAGAGTGCTTTGAACAGGAATGCTGCAGGTGTGGGAGGGACAGAAACCCCTGGGCTGGTAGGGCTAGGAATATTGAGGAGGTTAGCCAGTAGGGTGGAATTTTAGCAAGGGTCTTGAGGGAGAGGAAGGGTTCTGATGACAGGTGGCTGGGGAAGTTGAGACAGACTGCTTGTGTGGAGATGGATGGGCATTGTCTCAGCTGGCACTGGGGGAAGGGGCTGTGAGCCTCTGGAAAGGAAGGCTGTTTAGAATGAGAACAGCCCCAGTAACAGATTTGTGGACATTACCCACTTTCAACAAAGCGTTGTGTGGAGGGTTTCGCTGAATGTAATTTGAGGAAGGTGGGTCAGCAGTGTTTGAGAAACAGGGTGGGGAGACATTTTGGGGGCTGTTTGACCTGGGAGGGTGTCATCTGAGCTTCTGTTACCACTGACCTATATACCTCCACATTAAGAAAAATAAACTTAGAATTACAAAAAGTTCTTAAAATAGTTTCCCTTATTCCTATCATGTGTCAGTATGGTACATTTGTTAGAAATCAGTGACTCTAGCATTACATTATTTTTAATTGAAGTCCATTAGTTGTTACCTAGTGGCCTTTTTCTGTTTCTGGATCCCATCTATGACACCACATTAGATTTGGTTGTCTCTTTGGACTTCTCTTGGCTGTGAGTTTCTCTGGCTGTCCTTTTAAAAAAAAATTACCTTGACAGGTTTCAGGAGGAGTGGTCAGGTGTTTTGTAGAATTTCCCTCGGTTGGGATTTATCTGCTGTTTTTTCCATGATTGGACCAGGGATCTGGGTTTTGAAAGGAAGAGCACAGAAGTGAAGTGCCAATTTCATCCCATCACATCAAGGGTACTTCCAGTCAACTGTTGATGTCACAGTTTAAAATGAGTTAATTTGGGGTTTTATGTGAAACCAGTTTTCTTCAGGTCAATCAGATCTGACACTGGCAGGACTTCATTTTGATGCAACAATTAGCCAGATACCCTTTAGAAGGGCTTGTGTTCTTTAGGTCACAGTGCCACCTCCTTGCTCCCATCATTGGCCTTACCTGGCTGGTCTCTGCAGGGTGTCAACCTCCCTGTCATCTTTAGGCAAATCTAAGCTGGATTTGCCAAGGTTTGAGTACAGGGTGCAGTGCCCTGGGAGAGTTCAGCAGCATGGGGACCAGTGGGGTTGTGTGCTGCAGGGCTGAAGGGAGTAGGGGGGTTACTGGGAATGATTAACTTTCCATCCACAGTGAAGTTCTCTTGGGAGCAGAGTGGTTGAGACCACAGACTGCAACCAAGCTACATGGGCTTATGTGATGAATTGTCTCTGCCTCGGTTGCCCCATCTTTAAAGTTGGCATTTGGGGTGATGAACACACAGTACAGTGTGCAGATGTGGAACTGTACACCTGAAACCTGTGTAATTTTGTTAACCAGTGTCACCCCAATAAATCAGTGACAAAGAAATGTAAAAGGAAAAAACTCGGCATGATAAGCATAACACTCAAGGACTGAATGATGTAACAGCAGGAAAGAATTGAGAACAATGACTTGCACGTGGTAAGAACTCAATGGACGTTAGCTCTTTATTGGGAAACTTACAATCGGCCTTGCAGAGCAGAGAGCAAGGCTAATAACCGCCACTTTCTCTTCCCAGGTGGGAGGCTGGCCCAGCTGCTCGGTTCCCACCACTCAGTCTCCTTACAGGTTTCCCTTCCTCAGTTCTCCCTCTCCACCGGAGTACCCCTTTCCTGAAGACAGCGGTCATTTACATAGCTTTGACTGTTGTGCCCGTCGCTGTGCTGAGGGCATTTTTCCTTTAATCCTCACGGCAACCATGTAGACCCATATACGAAGAACAATGTACATACTCAGGTGAGGGAACAGATGCAGATTGTGTCTTGCCCTAAAATACAACTGAATTGGCAGAGGCAGGTTTCGATTCCAGTCAATCTGTCTTTCGTGCCTGGCTCCTAACTCCATGGCTATCAGTTGAACCCAAGCCCAAGCCCTGAGCTTGGCTTCAAACTCATTGCTGAGAAAGAATGCACCTGAGTTGATAGCAGGGCTGCCCAGAGGCTCCCGGCCTTCCCTCGGGAAGAGGAGGAAGACGCAGATTATCCCAGGGCACTGGTCTGGAAGTCTGGAGTCTAAGTCCAGTCCCCAGCCCAGTGACTTGAGCCCTCTCAGGGGCCTAGATTCTCCGGACGTTAAGAGGGAGGGCAGTTAGCAGTCAGGCGGCAGGGGTGCTGCTCATTTGTTCCTCGACACGCGGAACCTTTGACGCCGCAGCTCCGGGGAGCAGGCGGCGCGGCCGGAGCGGAGGACCGGCAGGACCGAGGGGCGGGGCGGACGGGGAGGGGCGGTGGGGGGAGGCGGAGGCGCCGCGTAAGCCGGCGAGGCCGGGCCCGCCCGGCTGGGAGCTCGAGCCCCATGCACCGCCGCCTCCCCCCACGATGTTCCCCTCCCGGAGGAAAGCGGCGCAGCTACCCTGGGAGGACGGCAGGTGAGCGGTGGCCGGCCGGCCCGTGCCCCGTCCTCCCGGGTACCTATCTTTTCGGGCCGCGAGACGGAATCTAGGAGCAGGCTGTCGCGTCTGGTTCCTGCGGGGCTCTCTGAGGGTCTGTGGTTCTCCTTGTGGGTCACTGGCTCTCTGTGTATTTGGGTGTTTGTCTCTTGTGCGTGTCTGTCTCTCTCACCAGTCTACGTCACTCTGCAGATCTCCGTCCCCCGCGGGTCTGTATTTTTGCGTTGACTTCCCTTTTTGAGTTTCTGTCTCTCTTTGCAGGTCGCTCTCTCTCATTGTGAGTTTCTCTGTTCTCCACTGACCTTACTTATCTCGGTGGTCTCTGACTCCGACGACCTCTCAGTGGATCTCTGTCTTTCTGTCTGTCCATGGTCAGAGGGTCTGTATTCCGTTTCTCTAGTCTCTGCCTCCCCATCACATCCACGTAGCCTCGGGCCCTTTTTCCTCCCCCCTTCATGCTTCCCCTTCCTTTGCTGCCCGCTCAGAAGAACACAGCAGACAGCTCTATCTGCTATGCCTGGCTGGCCACTGCCTGGCATGTAGTAGGCACCCCTCGCACAACACGAGTTCATTTCCTGTGCAGCTGTACTTGAAATGGGCCTGCTCCATGTGTTAGGTATGGGCTTGGCCCAGATCCCAGCTAATAATGTTTCCCACTAACGCAGAACTGGGGAGAGGAGCTTTTCACTTGTCTGCATTTGGGACGACACTTCATTCAGCCTTGAGCTGTGCCCTCGAAACTCTTCTCACCTAGAATACATGGTGGGCCTCTCTACACAGCGAGTGGCACCTCCTTCCCTTTTTGGTCTCTAAGTTTGCCATGTGCCAAAAGATTCTGGAAGATAGTGAGCACAACTCCACCTTTGAGGATTTTTCAGATTTGGCGAAGTAAGAAGACAGGACCATAACAGAAAGAAATCCTGAACTGTGGAGTCAGCCCTGGGCAGGAATCGTCTTTAATAGCCATGTGATCAGAAGCAGATCATTTAATCTTTCTGACCTCAGTTTTTCCATCTCTGAAACCAGGATCGTAAGAAATGCTTTGGAGGGTTGTGTGAGGATTAAAGGAGACAATACATGTAAAATCCTTGACACTGTTCCTGGCATAGAAGAGGTGTCTTCCAGTTCCCTTTTTCATTTGTAGGTGCCATAAGCAGAGCATTTGAGTATTCAAACCTTGTATCACTAAGATTTGGGTGAGAGAAGAGAGGAAAGGTAATGGAGAAAAATTTCCATCTTCTGATCACTTTCCATAAAGCTTTGGAACGTAACTGTGTTCTCAGAAAAAGTTGCTGATAAGTATTCTTGCTTTTGACCCAAGGGTACAAAGATCCATGCAACAGATGCAGGCTAAGGTAGCACTTAAGAGTGCTGCCTCTGGAGCCAGCCTGCTGGTTCTGAATCCTCCCTCTCCTAGCCTTGGGCCCAGGTTGAGGAAGGTGACAAAACCGCATCTGGTCTGCCCTCAGAGCAGGCAACCTGAGCCTGGGAGCAGCTGGACTGCAGAACTGGAGTTTGCCACCACGTGGCATCAGGAGCAACTGTTCTCTGTGTTGCCCTGGTCCTGAGGAAATGGAGATTCCTCTCTGAATTGAGTTGTTCAGCAGTTTGGGGCTTTAACAGCTCAGGATGAGAGGGCCCATGGGGATGTGATCCTGGCAGGGTGGGAAAGTTAGACCCGGGGACAGCATGTGAAAGTGCATGGAATGCCCAATTCATGCCCAGCCCCCGGGTAACGGTCACTGCTTCTTCCCCGAGGGTGGGCTAGTTCCCCATGTTCATCTCCCCGGTCTCCACCCCACCCCCAGAAAGAGCTCAGAGGGAGGATTTGTAGAGGCTCCAGCCCTCTCAGGCCACTGGCAGGATTGGGTTCTGCTCCTCCCCAGCGGAAACCCCCACCACAGGACAACGGGGGGTAAGTCAGAAGCCCCCTGCGAAGGGGTCCTACCCAGCCCTCTGTCTGCTGTGTGTGGGACCCACGCCTGGCTTCAGGACTGCTGGCTTCTAGGCTGGCAGTAGTGCCGCTCGAGAGAGGCCGGTGTTGGTGTGGCTCTCGTGTGTCCCCGAAAGCATGCCTGACTGCTTGAACCCTTCCTGTAACTCACTTAGCATGTCCTCTGCCGTGTGACCTGTGCTAGGGCCATGGGCTTGTTACCAGTCTGATCACCTGTGGCAGAGACAAGCAGGGACTCGGGTGATCACAAAACTCTTAAGTGCTCCAAAGGGCGAGGTAACCAGACACCAAGGGGACATGTATCTCAGGCTGTGTACATGGGGAGGTAGGCAGTGCGGGCTGTGACATTGGAGTTTGGCCCTGGAGGGTCAGCGAGGGGCTTTCGGGCAGATGAAACAGGAGGAGCGCTCCAGGCAGAAGTGGCAGGCTGTGCAAGGGCTGGCTGGAGCAGGAAGGAAGGCGGTGAGTGGAGAAGCTCAGCAAGGCCCACGGTGAGCGCTGGGTGAGCGCTGGGTGAGCGGTAGGAGGCAGCTGGCAACGGGGCCAGCTCACAGAGGGCTTTGATGGTCAGACCAAGGAATTTGATCTTTGTCTTGTAAACAGAAAAAGGACATCTACGAGATTGAAGGGGTCTGAGCTGGGTCAGGATCGAGGAGACCAAGACTAAAAGAGGCAGTGTGTGGGGAGGGGTCAGGGGCACTTAGGAGGGAGAGTCTCTAAGCCTGGAAGCTGCATGTTGATTCCAGAGGTTATACAGCAGGTCTGTTTGCCAATTATTTCATGGGGAGTCGAGCAGAGGAAGCCTCCCTTTTCTTGGATTCCTGGGCTCCTCCGCTGTCCTCAGGAACTTCCAGAGAGAGGGGCAAGAGAACCAGGTGAATCCTGCGTGTTTCTTTGTTCTTTCCAGCCTGAAGGGCAGGCTCTCTCAGTGCTGCCGCAGTGTCCGATGTCCCCAGCTGTCCTCCCAGTTTCTGAAATGAGCCTGGGTGCTGGCTCCAGCCCCAGTCTTGCTTTCCTTCATCCATCTTTCATCTCTTGTCGCGTTGGTTGCCTGTTGGACTGAAGCTTTGAGACTCATTTGGGGAACTGCCACTGGCACTGGGGCCTTGCATTGGTTTGGAGCAGACCCCCTCTTCCCAAAGTGAACAGTGGGGATTTCCACTGGGGTCTGGGGGAGCTTGCTGGTGTGAGAAGCAGGGTGCAGCCAGTGTTCCAGCTGGCAGCAAACCTCCAGGGTGTGGAGGGTGAGGTCTCTGAGTTGGGGCTCTGGCTGACAGCTCAGGACAGGAGCCTCTGCCCCAGGGAGGGGCACGTGCAAGAGATAGGGTGCCTTGTCCCTGCCACTCTGGTGGTCTGACCGGGGCTCACTCACAGGAACTAAGAAAGCATCAGGGAGCTGGGCAGCCAGGAGTGGCCGGTGGGCTTCCCAGGCAGGGTGGGGGTGGGGGACGGGCGTGGGCTGGCCCTAGAGCAGCAAGCAGGGTCCCGACGCATAGTAGCAGCACGAGCAAAAGCACTGAAGTGGCTTCTACACTAATTCTAGGTGCTTGGGGCAGACCAGGCACGTGTGCCCTGCTGGTGGGGGAGCCAGAGGGGGGATCATCACGGGCCCTGCCTCAGCCCTGCCCTTCTGACCCTCTCCGCTCTTGTCCCAGGTCCAGGCTGCTCCCCAGCAGCCTCCCCCGGAAATGCTCCATCTTCCACCTCTTCGTCGCCTGTCTCTTACTGGGCTTCCTCTCCCTGCTCTGGCTGCAGTTCAGCTGCTCTGGTGACACGGCCTGGGCAGCCAGGGGACGAGGGCAGGAGACCTCGGGTCCACCCCGGGCCTGCCCTCCAGAGCCCCCACCCGAGCACTGGGAAGAAGACCCGTCATGGGGGCCCCACCGCCTGGCAGTGCTGGTGCCCTTCCGAGAGCGCTTTGAGGAGCTCCTGGTCTTTGTGCCCCACCTGCACCGCTTCCTGAGCCGGAAGAAGATTCCGCACCACATCTACGTGCTCAATCAGGTGGACCATTTCAGGTAGGGACCACCTGACCCAGCTGCCCCTCTCTGCAGGCCTGTGGAGGGCCGCTCGGGTCAGTGGCAGCAGGGTGGGAGGTGGGACGCCCTGCACTTGGCGTGGTGGAAATCTTTGGGGAGAGTTAGGGGCTGGGGAGGGCCTTGATCTGATTTCCATTTAAAAATGTGCTGCAGCGTGTGGAGTACATTGTACCAGGACAAGAGGAGCAGCAGGGCGGACTGTGGGTGGTCGGTAGTGTCTGAGTTGGTGGGGACCTGGCCAGCATGGAAGAAGGGTGGAGGAGGCACAGACAGGGCTTGCCCGTGGATTGGCTGTCAGGACTGGGCAGAGGGAGGGTCAAGGCTACAGCTTTCATGTTGTTCGCAGTCTGGCTTTATTCTGAAACCCTTGCCCTCACCAAAACCTGCCTTCCTGCACAATCGCAGTCGAAGCGTCTCGCACACCACCCCACCTTTCCCTCTAGTTTGCTCCCTCCGGAGACGCCAACAGTTCTTGGACTCCATCAGGCCCTTTAGTTCAGGATGCTCCCAAATGCCACTGCCTATCTTCCTTGTCCTCACTTTCTCCTGATGTCACCTGGACCCCATGGTCCATCGTTGAAATCACTGCCCTGCATACACTTCAGCTCCCTTGCCCGTTTCTGCCTGGTGCATCTTCTGCTTGAGGAAACCTGACTGTTTGACTCGCTGCTGCTCCTGGGCAGCCGGATGTGACGCTGATCCCTGGCACAAGGAGTTCCTCTGCCCTGCCTGGAAACCTGGAATTCCTCCAGTCTGCTGCCTTTCCCATCTCCTCACCCATCCTGCCCCCAGCTTGCTTCCTATTTGAGAAACAACCAAGTGGAGGAGAACTTGCCCGAGCCCTCCCGTGGCCCTGCATCCTGGTGGCTCTGCTTCGCTGCAGGTGCCTGTTGGGGCGCATCCCTGGCACCAGCCCCCTTTCCTGCCTCCCACCCCAGACCATCGCTCCTCCCCACCTGGAGCGACTACATTGGCATACAAAGTGCCACAGTGCCCACCGCCTTCACCTCCTCTCACTTCTGGGCTCCCCTTTGTTACAGATCTTCCGTTTCCCCCTCACGGTCCCTTGCCTGGTCCCACTCAGAGGTCCGCCCACACCGTAGTGGCTCTCCCAGGGGGGTTTCTTCTTCCTGCCTCGAATCCCAGGCCCCAGGGGCAGCACTCGCTGCATCTCCTCCTTTCTTACTGGCTGTCCTCTGCACCTTCTTTCAGGCTCTGCCTCATCTCCCTGATCTTGCAGTTGCAGTGCTCCCAAGTGTCCCCTTGCAGAGTCCAGTCACTCCCTGGGGGAGGCCATCCGGGCTCAGGGCCTGAAGTCCCATCTCACCCCTGGTGACTCCCCAGGAGGTGTGCCCAGCCCAGACCTCCCCCTGAGCTCCACTCCATAACATCCGGCCACCTGCACTGCCCTCCCTTTGCTGGTCTCAGGGGCATCTCGAGATTAACTTGATTGAAGTCGAATTCCTGATTTCCCACCTGCCCCGGCCGTGCTTCCCCTGCTTCCCCACCCATCAGGAAACGGCTAGTACATGCTTCCAGTCGTCAGGGCCAGAAAGCCTTGGAGTCCCCTCCACTCCTCCTTCCGCCTCACATAAGGCATGCGGTCTGTCGGCGGAGTCCACCCAGACCCTGCCTGCTCCTCACCGTCCGTTCTGCCACCTACCTGAGCTAAGCACCATCTTCTGTTGCCTCATCATTGCTAGCCTCTCAGCTCACTTCCCCGCTCCCCTCGGCCCTCCAGTCTCTCCTCCCTGCCCTGGCTAGGGTGCCCTCTTGCCCTGAGTCACATGGCTGCCCTGCGTCCTCCAGTGGCTCCCCGTCTCGTCCAGGGCCGAAGCCCAGGCCTGGCAGGGGCCCATCACCTGCGGGCCTCATCCTCTGTGCTCCCCGCACTCACTCTGTCTGGCCACATGGGTGTGTCTGCCCTGCCTCAGGCCTTAGCAGGCACATCTCTGCCCAGAGCCCCCTTCCTCTGATTTGCACAGGGCTCATCCCTCCGGCCTTCCCTGGGCCTTCCCTGACCACTCGTCTCGGAGAACAGCAGCTTGCCCCAAGTGTGCTTTGCCTTTCTGATTTCCTTTTCTCCACAGCACTTACCACTGTCTGGCTTGTTAAGTATTTACTTCCTTCTTTTCATCTCCTATTATTAGAATATCGGCAGGGCTTCAATTTCTTACTGCTATATCTCCTGTGCTCTGAACAGCTTCTGGCACATAGTAGATGCTCAGTAAACATTTGGGCGATGAGTGGAGGGGCAGGCGTGCAGGTGGGTAGCTCTGCAGTGAAGTCCGTCTTGGCCTGGAGTGTGGCATCGGCCCCTGTGTGGGTGCTGTAAGGGACAGGATCCTGCAGCATCTGGGGAGCCTGTTCTCTGCCCGCACCCCACCCAGCCTCGGCCACCCCGCACAGGTTCAATCGGGCGGCGCTCATCAACGTGGGCTTCCTGGAGAGCAGCAACAGCACGGACTACATCGCCATGCACGACGTGGACCTGCTCCCTCTCAATGAGGAGCTGGACTACGGCTTCCCGGAGGCGGGGCCCTTCCACGTGGCCTCCCCGGAGCTGCACCCCCTCTACCACTACAAGACCTACGTCGGTGGCATCCTGCTGCTTTCCAAGCAGCACTACCAGCTGGTGAGGCCCGGCCGGCCTGTGCTGCTGAGCCAGGGAGCGCCTGCCTGCGGGGGCGGGGAGCACTGGTAGGAGGAGCAGCAGTTCTGGGGTCCTGCAGGGAACCCAGGAACAGCTGGAGACAGGGGAGAGGAGCAGGTGGGTTAGGGAGGGTTCAGCCGTAGTGACAGAAAGCCCGTGAAAACTGGGCTTCGGAAAAGTGGGGGTTCATTGGGTTTCAACCTGGAAGAGCCTAGGTGGGGCTGAGAGGAGGGTGTGGCTTCCTGCGCCCAGCCTCTCGGGCACTGTCCCCAGGGTACCCCATCTCTTCCCATCTCTCATTTCTGCCTTTTTTAGGCTTTCTTTCCAGACACTCGGGGTGAAGGGTGGTGGTTGTAGCTGAAGCATCCGTCCTGGCTTGAGCCCGCTGAGAGAGGGGCCTGCCCCCAGCAGCCAGACAGGGGTCCCCAAGCTGTGCAGCACTGGCTCTCGATTGGCCTGCCTTGCGTCTGGCCGTCCCTGTGTCTGTCCCCGTGGCGGGGTGGGTGGGGAGAACTGAATAGCTTAGACCTTGGTCTCCTATTCCCCACAAGGGGAACACCAGTTTTATTTAAATGAAGCCCCTCGTCTGGTGGCAAAAACTGGTGTCCACCACAGAGTCCAGCTGGCCCTCGCCCACACAGAGGAGGAGACCAGGGCAGAGCTGCCCTGGGAGAAGTGGGAATTGGCACTCTGCCCATCACCAGCTACCCAGAGAGGTCCCCTTCTGTCAGCCAGACATTTTGGGGAAATGAGTCATTTCACACAAGTTCAAGGCCGAGTTAGAGCGGGCAGCGGGCCGGGGTGGGCGGGCTGTCCCACCGTGCTGCAGAGGCGGTGGGAACTGTGAACATCCAGTGCCCACACCTCGGGGGAGGAGGCCGGGGCTGGTCCTCCTGAGGGGTGAGAGGCTGGAGAGCGCCCTGGCGGACGGGGGGCGGGGGGTTGACGCTGCCCCTCTCTGCCAGTGCAACGGGATGTCCAACCGCTTCTGGGGCTGGGGCCGCGAGGACGACGAGTTCTACCGGCGCATCACAGGAGCCGGGCTGCAGGTAACACGTCCCGCCCCCCGCTCTCGGCCGCTGTGGCCGCCCGAGGCTCCTTCTCTGCCCTAAGCCAAGTCCCTGGGGCTCGGAGATGGCATCCCTGGTGCTTCCCCCAGCCCTGCCCCAGCCGGCACACCTTTTCTGCACCATGGGGACACAGGCCCCTGCCTGTGGCCTGTGGCCTGTAGCCTGTAGCAGGCAGTGGGGCCCAGAGGACCAGGGGTGAGGGCCAGGGCTCCAGGAGAGGTGGCCTGACCCAGCTTCCTATGGCCTCCTTTGGCCTCCTTAGTTGTTCCGCCCCTCAGGGATCACAACTGGATACAAGACGTTTCGCCACCTGCACGACCCAGCCTGGCGGAAGAGGGACCAGAAGCGCATTGCCGCTCAAAAGCAGGTGCTGGCTGACTGGTCTCCTGAGCGGGACGGGCGGGTGGAGACATGGGGAGCCAACGGGCCGGCAGTTCACCAAGTTCCGCTTGGACCCCAGTGGCCCTGTCCACCCCATTTGGCCCAGCTCAGTTGATGGCATTTTGCTCAGGCACCTGCCCTGCTTGGTGGCTGCCACAGGCACCTGGGCACTGGGTCCATCGACCCCAGTACAGGCTGGGTCGGGGGGCTCCGCTGAAGGTGGTGGAGTCCCAGGCAGCCCCACAGCCCCGTCCCTCAGCCTCTTGTCTAGGGGCCGCATTGGTCAACCAAATACCCCTGCTGTCCTGCTCGCGGGGCACACAGCTGTGGGTCAGAGCCCCCAGGGCCGTGAGCTTTACTGCCCTCTGCAGTGGGGTCGCAGGACCTCTGAAGACAGGGTCACGGGTACAGCAGTAGACGGTGGGCAGCCACAAAGCCCTGAGTCCACGCACCACCTCCCCCTTTGCTTCCCAGGAGCAGTTCAAGGTGGACCGAGAGGGAGGCCTGAGCACTGTAAAGTACCGCGTGGACGCCCGCACAGCCCTGTCTGTGGGCGGGGCCCCGTGCACCGTTCTCAACATCATGCTGGACTGTGACAAGGCTGCTACCCCCTGGTGCACATTTGGCTGAGGTGGCTGGACAGTAAGAAGGCCTGTACCTACAGGCCACACTGCTACTCAGGCCCTGGACAAAGCCTCAGTCCCCGAGCCCATCTCTAATAAGACATGGAGTGGCCTGAAGCAGTGGACAGCAAGCCACGTGTCTTCAGCCACAGCAGGACACATGGGCTGCCTGGGGCACCAGCGCTAGCAATAGACTGATGCAGAGAGGCTGGGGTGTGGCTCCCAGCCGGCACTGCACACCCGCCTCTGTGTGCTGAGGCCCGAGGGCTCTGGGTCCTCCCCTGGCCCGCCTCACGCAGAGGTCGGGTGCAGCGATGGGGTGCAGAGGCGAGGCCACTGAGCGAGTGGCTGGGGCCACTGGGAGGGGTGGAGTGCAGGCCCCAGAGTGCAGGCCCCCTGGAGAGGGACGCTGGACCACTCTGGCTGCTTGTCACCGTGTAGAAACGTGGGCCTGATGTTGCCAGATCTTCTGATGTTTCAAAAGAAACTGGAATTCTGGATTCTTCAGTGAAAGCAGTGGATTATTAAATGATAGCAACTAATTAAAATTCTAAAAAAGTATGGCAGTCCAAACAAAATGTATTGTGGGCCACCAGTTTGTCACCTGTGGCGGAGGGGGAAGGAATGGGACAGAAGCTGACATCACTCTTGGTTGTAAGATGGCAAGGAGCTGGGTCAGGGCGGGGTCAGGGTGGGAGGCGGGGGGGGCGGGGAGGCTCAGGTGGCAGAGAAGCGGAGGCACAGGCTCCTGCTCCCTCCCATGGCCTAGACTTTGCCGCCCTGGGGGCAGTCTGACTGCGGGAGGGGCTTGGTCCGGCCTTGCTGAGAGGCTCAGGAACAGAGCCCCTGGACCAGGCTTGGCAGGCAGGAAGAAGTGTTGGCCATGACTCTGTCATGCCTTGAGGGAATGAAGACACGGTTCTGATGCAGGAGGAAGATGAGGAAGAGGAGAGTCCCTGGGGTGCTCCCAGAGCACAGGGGAGGTCAGCCTCCGTCACGTGATGGCGCTAGAGAGGTGAAGGGGACCCCGGGGGACAAACTGGGGAGTGATCCTGGAGGGAAGCTGGGGGCCCCGCCAAGCGGATCACTTCTTTAAGGCATCTGCCTGCCCAAGACCTGGGGCGGAAGTCAGGGGAGACGGGGGCCAGTTCAGACTGCCCCGACACTGCACAGGACGCTGGGCGTGCTGGAGGAAGCGGTTGAGGTCCTGGGTCTAGTTCAGGAGGGCGAGTCCCTAGCTCTGCTCCAGACCCCTCTGACGCAGACACAGGCCTGCAGTGTCCTCAGTGTCATGGATGAGACATGAGATAAATTCACACGGACTACCGAGTCCTGTGGAGGAAAAGGGACGGCATGGCTACTCTCAAGGGGAGGGGCCTTGGAGTGGCCTGACCACTCTCTCAAAGAAGAGCACCCCGATCTTTCCCTTCACCAGGTTTTTATTGGCTTTTAAATTGCACAGGAATACAGGTAAAGTTCATTAATCATTGTCAGGCAATAAGGATCCAACGAATAGATAATGTTCAAAGAGCTAAGAGGGCTCACACTGAGGGTCTATCACCTAAAAAGTTGCAAAACTTCAGGGACTAAACTCATTTCCTGCCCAGGCCTTTATAATCTAATTGAGAGCATCCTCAGCAAAGCAGGTTTCACAGAATTTTACATGTCCTTTCTCAAGCCTAATCACCCCGGGAAGTCAGCAGTTCCCAGCACAGGGTTGCACTGCCCCTTTGAGGTCACTCTGTCTATCTGACCCTGACTCAGAATAAGCCCTCATAGTTCTTTGAATGTTGTCTATTATTTGATCATTGCTGGCTGACAATGACTGATGCCTTCACATATGTGCCCTGTATTTACAGCATGTAAACTAAACCCAATAAAATCCCATTGAGAAACAGGCTCAAGGCCTCTCTCCTCTGAGAGACTGGTCAGCCTTTTCTTCCCAAGAAGATCACATCTTGCTAGACTTATTCTCATCCAGGATGGCCAGGGCAGGCTCTGCCAGACAAAGCTTCCCCACAGGAAGCTAGGAAAACTCCTGGGTGAGCAGTATAGGAAAACAGAGACACAGCTGCACACAGTGGCCCAGTAATTTACAGCCAGGTGCAGACAGACACCTGAGCAGAAGGCCCCCAGTGTCTGGCAGGGAGCAAAGCTGGGAAAACAGCGACCCCCGCCCCAGGGGAACCTCCCCTCCCTGGCCTTTCCTCCCCTGAGAGAACATCTAGGCCTCAGCTGTGTTTCAGCTCCAGGCCCAGAAAATTAACAACACCAGGACCAGCTGCAATGACTGAAGACCCCCTGCCCTGCCACCAACCAATCAGAGGAGACCAGGAACCTGACAAGGTGCACCTGGAGAACTGATGACTATTCTACTGAACCCTCCCCTGAGACCTCGCCTAAGATTCCCACTTGCCTGCAAGAAAGAGGTAAAAGCCTCAAGACAAAGCACCAGTGTGTGCTCTCCATCTGGGGAGCAGCCCCTACCCTTCCCTCTCCCTTCTTCTCCCCCCACTTCTTTCTTCACAGGCACGTGTCTCCGAAACTCCAAGGCAATGGGCAGCTGGCAGCTTGTCCCGGGCTGATCCCCTGAACCTGTTCCCCTGAACCTGTTCCCAAGGCCCTTCTCCTGACTTCCCAGTGAGTTAAGACAGTCCAGCCCAGGCTGTCCTGTTGCTTCTATGGGAAGCCCTTCCTTGTTTCACTGTCCGCAGCTTTAATAAATGTACCCCCAGAGTCACCTGGACTGGTGGGGTAAAGTCTTTGCTACACGAAGTCAGGAGCCCACACACATAGCTGGCCCTTGGCAGACCTGCTCAGGGCCAGGCCCCCCCCCCCCACCATCTGTTAACAGTTCAACTGTCTTCTATTTTGTTATAATGTTCAATACTGTGTTGTAAAGGTGATACGTGGAAGGGACAGGAGTTTACAAATTGGTCCCTAGGGACTTTCCAGCCAGTGTGAAGTGACAGGCATCTCTGAAGATAACAAGTTCAAAAGCTGAGAAAACTTTGGCACAAGAAAGGGAACTGTGAGCGAGGGCACTCACTGGGCAGTGAGTGGGCTGGCCCCGCTGGGCTGACACGGCTCATGTGTGAGGAGACCAGAAGTCCTGAGCCCCAGGCTGGACTTGGGCATGCTCTCCTGGGGCTCCGTGTGCAGCATCCATCTAACCAGAACCTTGGGGATGGTCTGGGAGGCCCCTGGAACGAGCGGTGGTTGCTCTGGGCAGCGTGCAGGCCTGGACCTGGGAAGGACTCCACTGAGCATGGCCCCTGAGCTGTGAGCGGGCCCTGGTATCCCCTGAGGAAGAAGAGGCTTTGGAGGTGAAGCAGTTCAAGAAAAGCCCAAAGAGACATGACAGAGAAAGGGCATCAGATCTGAAGGAGCAGTTCCCCGGACACTTGGTCCTTTCTCAGGAAGGGCCAGGCTCAGCAAAGCAAACGAACCCTTCCTCCTCCCAAGAGCAAGTAATAAAATTCTTTACTGCCCACCTCCCTCCCAGAGCAAGCAAATTACAAGGTCAAGAAAAAAATATTAAAAAACTACAAGCTTGTGGGGGCCCCATCACAGTCACATAACTGACGTGGCACATTGAAAAGACGATTGCTGGTTTCTTTCTTCTTAAGCTTGGCTTTTGCTGACAATTTTATATTAGGTGTCTTATCTCTGAGTCTGTATTTACCTTGCTAAAAGATCATTATGCCCAGAAAATGTTCTATTTTATTGGCATTACTTCTTAAGTAACTGTTAACACCATTTTTATGAGTGGACATAACTCATAGACCTGCAGCTTTTGTTGAAATGCTCTCTCTTTTCTCCTTCCTGAGCTTGTCAATCTTTAACTAAATGTCTGTCTAGGACTGATGAAATGGCGCCATTTGGATGCCATTTGTTCAGCCACAGGGACTGTCATCCTTAGGGACTGAGTGTCACAGATTTAGGGTAAAAGTTAAGTAACTGAAGTGTTGTAGAGGGAAAACCTCACAGGCAGATCCCTCCAAAGACACCCTGCATGCAAAGTTGAGACTTTAGGAGAGCAATATTGAAGGAAAGTAATGACTAGACTAATAACTTACACATGTGATTAAAACACTTGATGTTCTGAAGTAGGGAGCTTTCCTCGAGGATGTGTCTGAATATAATGTGCTACAGGCTCCCCCCGAGTGTCCTCAAGCCTGCCTGCTCCCTCTGTGCTGCCATAAAAGGGCAGAATGGGACCCAACATGTCACCTCACCTCTGTAGCTCTGCAGAGGTCCTTTCACCCAGAGGCTTCCAAGTGTTGTCACACGTGTGAAGTAACCAGCCTCCTCATCATTTCTCTCCCCAGAGATGGTCCCTTCCGGTAGCACAGACATTTACCTACACGGCTACTCAGGGTCCCCTGAGAGGTCCTTGTGGAACGTGCAAACGGATGTTCCAAGTGTGAAAGTACCTTGTAGCCTCACTGCGGATCCCAACTCGTTGCCTCCTTTGGCAAGTACCTCTGGAGGGATGAATCAGCTTCTTTAATCTCTACGGCAAGGCCCCTACCAGATGGCTTTTCCTCAGGCTCACCAAGTGCCCACATACCTGGAAACCCACTTTGAGCCTTTCTCCTTCCTGTCTTATCTGTCCCAGAAGCTGAGTGAGGACAGACCTGCATTTTTAAAGATACTCTATGACTCACTTTCATTAAATAAAGAGTTGGCCATATTTTCTTTTGTTCCCCCAAACTCTCCTATTAATCCAGTGACGAAATGTTTATTATACATTTACTTCATTGCCACTCACTGTGCTGGACACAGGGACCACTGTAGTCATGCCTTTCCCCTCATGGGAAGGACAGACAGTGACAGGAATCAGGCGCCCTGTGGTCAGGGCTGTGAAGATGACAAACGTGATGGGCTGGGGGAGGTGGTAGGAGCAGTGGGTCAGGGAAGCCCTCTCTAAACAGGTGGTATTTGAACTGGGACCTGGAGTGTGAGAATAAGCCAGAGTTTTCATTTTTCTTTTCTTTTTTGCATCTTATAGATTGTCATTTCTAATAAAGTAAATATCAACCTTTAATATCCCACATTGTAAAAAGAACTTTTTGGGGACCCTTTTATTTTTTTTCCAGAGTGAAATTGTCATGAGACCAAAAAGTGAGAAAACCACTGTAGTTTATCCCCAGATGCCATTGGTCCACTTCCTGCTCTGACCTCAAAAGGACCCACTGCTCCTATTCAAGCTCCTGGCTGGTGGAGGTCTTTGTCCTCCATTCCCCCTTCAGAGTCCAGGAAGCTGACTGAGGTGACCTGTTGGATGTGGACAAACTTCCTCCCTTTCTTGGTTTTTTTTTTTTTTTTCATTTCTTTTCTTTTGTTTTTTTTTTTCATTTTCAGTTTTCTTTTTTCTTTTCTCTGTTCTTTTTATTTTGTTTTGCTTTTTCTTCTAATTTTTTCCATTTGTTTTCTTTTCTCATTTTATTTCATTTTTTTACATTTTAATTTATATATCTTGTTTAAAATTTATTTGTTTTTATATATTATATATTATTTATATATTTATATTATTTATATATCTTATATATTATTTATATATTTATTTTATAATTTATTTATTCAAATTTTTTAATTTTTGGTTTTTTATTTTTTATTTATTTATTTTTTTAGATTTTATTTATTTACTTTCAGAGAGGGAAGGGAGGGAGACAGAGAGAGAGCGAGAGAGAAACATCAATGTGCTTTTGCTGGGGGTTATGGCCTGCAACCCAGGCATGTACCCTGGCTGGGAATCGAACCTGCGACACTTTGGTTTGCAGCCCGCGCTCAATCCACTGAGCTATGCCAGCCAGGGCTAATTTTTGTTTTTAAAGTTTTTAATTTGTATTTTCTATTTTGATTTTGATTTTGTTTTCTATTTTCTTTTGATCTTTTTGTTATTTTTATTTTGTATTTTATTTTTTCTCAAATTTTTGTTGTTTTATTTTATTTTATATATTATTTGATTTTCATTGTAAAGCCACCATGTCTAAAGATTTTGCAGCCACCTTTGGCAATAAGAAGCACCATATTGGTGATTATACACCCCTTAGATCACTTGGCAAGGGATCTTTTGCAGAGGTTAAACTGGCCCAGGACAGCCTCACTGGGACCAAGGTGGCCTTCAAAGCATTGACCAGTGGGGCTTCACTAGAGAGTTTGAAGAAATGAAATCTCTTAAGACCTTATATTACCTGAATATCACTGCAGCACTATTTGAGGTGATCACCACCTGGCATCAACATATACTTTTCATGGAACACGCCAGCGGAGGCGACCTGCATGATCACCTGCAGGACTGTAGCCACAAAACTGAGCACGAAGCCAGGCCCATGTTCAGACAAATGATTTCAGCCCTTCACTACTGTCATTGCAAAGGCATCGTTCATCGTGATCTGAAGCCAGAAAACATCCTGCTAGACGAGGAACTCAATGTAAAGGTGGCCGACTTTGGTTTCAGCAGAGACGTTACTAATTATAAACTGACAACAGTCTGTGGCACCTTCTCCTACATGGCACTGGAGATTTTAGAGCGTCAAGTGTATGATGGCCCCAAGGCGGATGTCTGGAGTCTGGGGGTCATCCTTTACCGCATGCTGACGGGGGATGAGCTGTTTGTAGGGGACACTGCTGGGGAAGTGACAAAAGAAATACACAGTAAAATGCTGTGTCTGCCAGATTTTACATCAGTGGAAGTTCAAGACCTGTTACAAAAAATGTTGACTACTGACCCCGGCCAGAGACCCCACCCTAGATGACATCATGAAAGACACATGGGTGAACATGGGTGAGGATGAGGAACTGAGGCCCTACAGTGAGCCACCCTGGGGGGACATTGACCCCCAGGTGGCCACAATAATGAAGGACATGGGCTTTAAGGAGCAAGAAATCCAGGAGTCATTGACACAAAATAAATATGACAGGGTCATGGGAACATGCCTGATCCTCAGGATGAAGACAACCAAGATGCAGGGCCACACCATAAAGGTAAGGCCCTGCCCCTCCTCTGACCCCAGCACCAGCACTTCCTGCAGCAAAGAGATTGAGACTCCCATTCCCTCAACCAGCCCTGCACCCAGCCTGGACTCAAGCTCCAGCCCTTCCCCAGGCGGCATGGAAGCCAGGAAGAAAGATCCCCCACCCAGAGTGGAGGTAAGGATGTCCCCCTCCCCTCACCCAGCCTGCAGTCCAGCTCCTCCTCATCCACCTGCACCCCAGGAGAGACGGTGCCTGTCCCCCCACCCAGCCTGCAGTCCAGCTCCTCGGCTCACTCACCAGCCCCATAAGCAAGGATCACCACTCCCCTACCCAGCCCACAGTCTGGAACTGCCAGCCCCAGCCCAGCCCTCCAGCATGGCCCTGAGGGCTCCCTCACCCACCCACAGCAGCAGCAGTAGCAGCAGCAGCTCCTGCCAACACGTGTCAGAGCTGGGTGGGGGAACCCCAGGCTCTCCCTCTCACTCCCACCACTGGCAGGTGGCAGGGTGTGGCTTGGAAGGTCCTCAGGTTCTTGTTAAAATGTATCTGCTGTAGGCCGTCCACTAACAAAAGAACAGTTACACTGATGTAATGTATAAAAATTGTGGACCGCCTACAGCAGATACATTTTAAGAAGAACCTGAGGACCCGGGGCCCAACCAGGAGCCTGGCCCGGCGTGTGTCTGACCGGGAATCCAACCAGGGACCCTGTGGCTTGCAAGATGACACCCAACACCAGCAGGGCCACATTCCCTGCATTTTGTTTTATTGTATTGTATTGTATTGTATTTTTAACTATATTTCATTGATTATGCTATTACAGTTGTCCCATTACCCCCTCTTCATTCCCCTCCACCCTGCATACTCCCTCCCACCCACATTCCCCCCCACCCACATTCCCCCCCTTTTTTAATGTATTTTATTGATTATACTATTACAGTTGTCCCATTTTCCCCCCTTCACTCCCCTCCACCCTGTACACCCTCTCCCACCCACTTCCCCCCCTTTAGTGCATGTCCATGTGTCATACTTATAAGTTCTTTAGCTTGTACATTTCTCATACTATTCTTACCCTCCCCCTGTCTATTTTCTACCTACATTCTATGCTACTTATTCTCTGTACCTTTTCCCCCTCTCTCCTCCTCCCACTCCCCTATTGCTAACCCTCCATGTGATCTCCATTTCTGTGGTTCTGTTCCTGTTCTAGTTGTTTGCTTAGTTTCTTTTGGTTTTGCTTTAGGTGTGGTTCTTCATAATTGTGAGTTTGCTATCATTTCACTATACATGTTTTTTAAAATCTTCTTTTCTTAGATAAGTCCCTTTAACATTTCATAAAATAAGGGCTTGGTGATGATGAACTCCTTTAACTTGACCTTATCTGAGAAGCACTTTATTTTCCCTTCCATTCTAAATGAAAGCTTTGCTGGATAGAGCAATCTCAGATGTAGGTCCTTGCCTTTCATGACTTGGAATACTTCTTTCCAGCCCCTTCTTGCCTGTAAGGTCTCTTTTGAGAAATCAGCTGACAGTCTGATGGGAACTCCTTTGTAGGTGACTGTCTCCTTATCTCTTGCTGCTTCTAGGATTCTCCCCTTCATTTTTACCTTGGCTAATGTAATTATGATGTGCCTTGGTGTGTTTCTTCTTGGGTCCAACTTCTTTGGGACTCTCTGAGCTTCCTGGACTTCTTGGAAGTCTAATTCCTTTGCCAGATTGGGGAAGTTTTCCTCCATTATTTGTTCAAATAAGTTTTCAATTTCTTGCTCTTCCTCTTCTCCTTCTAGTACCCCTATAATTCAGATTTTGGAATGTTTCAAGATGTTCTGGAGGTTCCTAAGCCTCTCCTCATTTTTTTTAAATTCTTATTTCTTCATTCTTCTCTGATTGTATGTTGTTTTCTTCCTTCTGGTCCACTCCATTGATGTGAGACCCAGTTTTCTTTCCATCACTTTTGGTTCCCTGTGCATTTTTCTTCATTTCACTTATTGTAGCCTTCATTTTTTCATCTGATTTGCAACCAAAATCAACCAATTCTGTGAGCATCCTGACCACCAGTATTTTGAACTATGCATCTGATAGGTTGGCTATCTCTCGGTCACTTAAAAGGATCGGTTCTGGGGCTTTCATTTCTTCTTCTGTTTGAGCCATCTTTTTTTTTTTTTTTTGGTCTGGTTGCACCTGTTACGTATGAGGGGTGGAGCCTTAGGTGTTCACCAGGGCGGGGCAACCCAGTTGCTGGGCTGTGATGCTGTATGTGGGGGCGAGGTCCAAGAGGGAACAATGGCGCTTGTTCTGCTCTCCATGGGACTTCAGTCCTTTCTGCCACTTTCCCCAAGCAGACTGGACCTTTCTGGTGCTGATTCCCGTGTGGGTGGGCTTGTGCCCCCAATGGGTCTTTCCAGCGACCTCTCCTGTGAGGCTGGGAGTCTCTCCCTGCACCTCAACTCCCACAGGTGTTTTCAATCAGTGCCTTGAGTCTCTATTTCCCAGCGCTGGGATCCTGGGTTGCACTCAGTGCCTTGCTTCACAATCGCCACCTCGCTGGGTCTGCCGGTTGCTACCCCTCAGCTGGAGTTTGCCAGCTGCCGCTTGCACGCCCAGGGTCCACCCACTGTGGTCTTACTTGCCTGGTCCCAACACTCTTTGTGCCCCGTGACCCCTCTCCACCTGGTTGCCCAACTCCACTCCTACTACCAGTCTGGATGAATGTGTCTATTTTAACTCCTTGGTTGTGTGACTTCCATACAGTTCAATTTTCTATCAGTTCTGGTTGTTATTCTGATTCTAAATTGTTGTCCCTATCTTGGTTGTGCTGTTGCGGAAAATAACTCACACATGGGAGAGATGGTGGAGCACAATCCTTTATTACTCGTGTGGGCTCAGAGGAGAAACCCCAAATTCTGAGCAATGAGCTCAAGCTGGAGTTTCCTTTATATGCTTGTTACACAGGCAGAAGGAGGAGGGGAAGGAGTGCAGCTGCTAAAATGGGGGTTAGTGTACGACCTTGAGATAACTGCTTATCTGGGAATGGCTGCTGTCTGGGAATGGCTGCTGGTCAGCTCCTACCTAAGAATAGCTACTGCTCAGCTATGTCCTGTTACATTCCCACCTTTGATGCTGTAAGGTGTTTTTATCCCTTTAGCATCACTATATACTTGGGTATATGGCTGAGGTCCTTGGGAGAGTTGCAACTGCTGATACTGGTGTTGGTACCGCTGGAGGGCTAACACTTTGGCGGCTGCCCTATGAGTCACTGTGGCCCCAGGTTTTGGACCAAGGTCTGGAGGATGCAGGGTCCCGTATGCCTGACACCTCCAGGTCTGGTATCCTATGGTCCTGGATATCACTCCAGTCCGGTATACCTTCCCTCCCCAAGTGCAGAGGGATTGCTGTGTCTGAATGCAATCCGATGATGGCATGTCAGTGGAGGAACTGAAAGCTGATCCTGGGAAATAGTAAGAGACCACTCTACCACTGAGCATAATCCTATGCCCGGGGGTATTACATTTGCAGGCCCGGGCTGAGACAGGGGCTGCATTTGTTAAGCAAAGCATACAATAAACCTAAATGCAGAGACCAAAAAGAGATAAACTATTCCTAGGGTGATCCACTCAACGGGATTCCATTCTGCAGGGGTCACAGTCACTAGTCCAATTCCCAATGCTCCTGCGAAGGTGCCAGTTAAAGTCAGGTACTCTGCAGAACAATGGTCCATTCCTTGGTGTCTTCTTTACTGGCTGGCGTCCTCCAGTACCTCAGCGTGGGTATTCTAGGTGCAGGTCTAGTCCTCAGGTCCTCGGGATCTGCTGCTGCTTTGGCCCAGCTGTAGTGGATCCAAGGGGTGACTCCTGCAACCTAGGTCATGCTAGTGGCAGCAAGTCTGTCCAGGGCAGTCCAGTTTCCTGGTAGAATTTAGCTAAGGTTCCATTTTCCGTCTGCGCCCCTGATCATACCGTGAGTACTTCTGACAAGCCTGGTTGCTGAGCACTGCGCTGGGCAATGCACCAGAACCCTGAGGGAGCTCGTAGGCTGCTGGGGCAGATGAACCCGATGGAGCACCATGAAGGGCCATGACAGAGGACTGTGCGGACTGCTGTGGGGGCACTTCAGATACACAGCGTGTGCCCTCTGCCACTCAATGTGAAGAGTAGGAGTGTGTTCAGGATGTGCTTCTGGTGTCCTTTCCTTAATTCAGCCAGGCGCTTCAGCAGCATGTGCGTTCCCTCCCAGCACCATTCCTGGAATGGGGCCGCCAGGAGGAGGTCATCCATGTACTGCAGAATCGTCAGGTCCAGCCCCCCGCTTAGTGAGGGGCTTCAGGTCTCATGCTAGGGCTTCCCCAAATAAGGTTGGGGAGTTCTTAAACCCCTGGAGCAGTCTAGTCCAAGTTAACTGAGTCTTGACCGCTGTGTGCGGATCTTTCCATTTGAAGGCAAAAATGGATTGGCTGGAAGGTGCCACAGGAATGCAGGAGAAGGCATCCTTCAGATCAAGGCAGGTAAACGACATTGCTGTTGGGGGAAGCTGGCTCAAGAGGGTATATGGGTTCGGGACAACCGGTGGAAGGTGATGGCTGCTTCGTTGACGGCCCGCAGATCCTGGACAGGCTGGTACCCGCTCCCGTCCAGCTGCCATCATGGGTCTGGGCAGGTGTGGCCCCATGTTATGGAGCCAATCTTCTCCAAGCTCCCACACAGGTGCTGTAACTCAGGGGACCCACCTCCCAGTCACATCTTGGGCTGGGGGAGTCTTTCTTTATCTCCCTGGTCCAGAGCATAGCCACAGCTATTCAGCATATCTAAGTGACCAGCTGAAGGCTATAGGTATGTCAAATGACTATGCCATGGATTAGCTGTAAAGCTGTTGCTGTACAAAACAGCCTGCATGTTTTTGCTCTGTGTGTCCCTCCCCAAACTCACGCCTGTGGGGGAAGGGGTGAAGACATCTTAAAATCTGGATGCCTTGAGTTCTGGACCCCATTTTAAATGCCCATTTGGGGTCCCCTCTCTTGGCTGCACCCTGCAATAATCTCTCATTTCAGATATACACCCACTTTAAATTCTTTTAAAGGACAATGGACGAAGGTCTTATCTTCTTATAACTACTTCCGGCTGGAAATGGATGTTGTCCTACCTACCCGTGGGTCAAGGGTGCCCTGAAGGGGGGAGTGCAGCACAGAGGGGGTCCTTCCTGTAAAGGGAAGGACCTTACAGAATCCTGGTCAGTTGGCTGTCACCAGAAAGTTGCAGGCTTGGTGTCCAAAGACTGACATTACTGGACCGTTGACATCCTGGTCATATTCTGGAAGTGACAGATTTGGAAAGAGTTGGAAGGCACAATTAAATCATAACCACTAAATGACAAAGGCAGGAACTTAAGTAAAGAATGGCTTATCTGGAGGAAGGTGTACACGGCATGCTACATCTATCCAAAACTCTTGTGGCCCATTATACTTCACTCGGGCTGAGGGGAATATATTAGGATTTTCCTCCTTTCAGATATCTGAACCTTTCCTGTCCAAGCCATCAAGACAGAAAAGGGAAAATCAGTTCTAAAGTGGAGCCCATAGATCATCCGAACTGTTCACCAACCCAACCACTCAGTTCAGCCAAACCGTTGAGTTTCAGGGGGTGATGATGAAGAATGGGCTCCTTAAGTGAGGCCTATATTGCAACCAATCACTCAGGTAATGAAGTCATAGCCATAAGTCCTATGAAAACAGAAGAACACACAGGTTAATTCACACAATAGTCCCCAAACCAGTCTCTGTGCCTGTGAGACTGTCTTTTGAGAAGACATTCAGTTGCAAGGTCTTTCCTGCAATGACATTTAGCAATGGCAATTTGACAGGTTCTCCATACCTGTAAATTGTATATCTTTGATGATATTACAAAACCAGTTTCAACTTTCAAACAAAAAGACGCTTTCAAGACAGTTAGCTGCACCATTCTGATATCCAATACTGAGCATTGTGATTTTCTTTGAACCACAATTTTTCTCCTTAAGATCACCCTCACTGTCAAATGTCTTATTAAAGGGATTACTTTGAGTTCTGTTTTTCATCTTGACTGTTTGTTTGCATAAGCACACCAAGAGCAGCCTGGATCACTTATGATCTTTAATTCTGCTTTGCTGGAACTCACACAGGGAACCTTTAGATTGACCTCTCAGTCCGCCTCTTGGGGCACAGAAGCAGTGCCACACAGCCACCATCTGGCTTCGCCTGTACCAGTTGTTTCACTCAAATCCTTGAGGCTTCCATTGTGCCCACAAGTTCCTTTTTGGCCATCTTTCATGAAAGCAACCTTCGTTCCTTCTCTGGAAAGACTGCCATGAACTGCATAACCAACCAAATTACCAGGCTTTTCTCATGAGCTTACACTAGCTTCGCAAGTCAATCCCAGTTCCCCAGGGCTTTCTGGTGACAACCAGAACCCATACATGCCTCCTTCAGACGTGACATTCCAGTCAAAGTCTTGGTTAACAAAACCACTACTAGTGACTGATCTTATTGGTTTTATGCAAAGAAACCTTATGTCTTCACTCACTCCTTCAGAATGCCAAATTCTGGAGGGATCAGGTAAGGAGAAAAATACAAAGCCTGAAGGAAAATCCTTTCCCTTCTGATATCCACTGGGCTTCTCAAAACCTTCACTTCCAGACATTCTGCAACACTCACAAACCCTCTATTCTTTCTTTCATACAGCTTCTGATATCCACCAAGATTTGCATCTCCATGCCTTATACCTTCTATTATTAACTAACACCATGTAATTCCTTCCTAAAACTTTTACTTTTCCATTTATTTTTGCAGTTTCCCACAGACCTTCTTCATTTATATATATATATATATATATATATATATATATATATATATATATATATATATAATATTTTTTAATTTACTTTCCTACAAAGTGTGAAGTTTCAACCTTCTCTGGAATCCTCAATTTCCTTTTAGAGCAGATACAGAGCAAAATCCAAAACACAGAGTTCCAGAACAATACGGGCATTCTCTTGCACCAATGCGTCCATCAGTGCCTCACAGAGACATGCTCTTTCAGGCCCGGTCTCTTGGCAGAGACGTGCTGCTTTGCCTCTGGCTGAAGCACTTATCAGCCCCAAATGACCCTTCCTGGGTTCTGAGTGGCAAAGGCATTGTCCCCAACCGGTTACAGGCGACCTTTCTTAGGTCTTACAGGCAACCTTAAACAGGTCTTCAAGTACAGAGAGTTTCTTATCAGAAACAATACCAATGTCAGAAATTTGCTCTTTTCCCACAAAACCAGAAAACAAATAGTTAAGGTTTCCTTTACTCTAGGTTCAAAACTTTACATTCTTTATACATAATTTTACTCATTCAGATTTAACCATCATTCTCTTTTAATCCTGGTTCCTTTCCCATGCTGGGAAGGACTATACTTAAACTCAGCATGTGGCAGCCGAAAGTCCCTGGCACTGCAGGTACCTTCCATTAAAATTCCCTAGATTTGCAGGGACATCCTGCAGTGTCCTGAGGCTCAGACTCTGCAAACACCCTACAGGTCAGATGTTTACCCTTGAACTTCAGTTCATGTCCTTCAGAACCAGAGCCATTCTTATCAGAACCAGTTATGCAGAGAACCAGACTGATGTGGTGGCCACACAGCAGCAGCATACAGCCTATAATCTGAAGAGACCCCTCAGCCTGGCACCTTGCCCACTTCCAAGATGGAGGGGCTATCACGTGACCCATCATCCAAGATGACAACAACCATGCACACTCCACCCTCCACGGTGAGGCACTCATGTGGCTTGTCCTCCATTTTACCCAACATGGCGGCGTACCCACATGGCTTGCTGTCCAATCTCCAACATGCATGCAATATAGTACTGTGGCAGAACCGCCCCCCCCATGTTGAATTTTCCTGATCGGCGCTGACAGAAAAGGGAAGGGACTCTCAGGTCGCCCGCCTGGCCTCGCCCCTGTCGGGGCTCGTAGGTGAGGGCCCAAGAGACTCCGTAAGCCTAATTTGGCTCGTGGAGTCACAGACACATTCACACTCACACTCTCATTCACGCAGAGTTTATAACTTTTCCTCCCCCGAGTAGGAGTCCAATGGTCTGAGCCTTGGCTCAGACTCCTGAATTTTCTGGCTGAGGGGTGATCAGCCTCTCTCTGGTCTTGGGTCTGGTCCCTGGGCCACTTACTGATTCCAATTGGCACCTCCAACAGTTTGTGATTCATCTCTCCCCTTCTGCCCAGGTCTTAGAGCGGTCGAGGACGCGGCAAGGGAGTCTCCGTCCTGGGAAGCTGGAAACAACCAGGGCATGTGCTCCTTCCCCTGCAGCAGGGCTCCCCCACCGAGCCCCTGGTTGTCTTCACCGGAGGCAAAATGCCTGCTCATGTGAGTCGTTTTCCGGTCAGGGAACCAAAATGTTGAGGAAAATAACTCACACACGGGAGAGATGGTGGAGCACAATCCTTTATTACTCGTGTGGGCTCAGAGGAGAAACCCCAAATTCTGAGCAATGAGCTCAAGCTGGAGTTTCCTTTATATGCTTGTTACACAGGCAGAAGGAGGAGGGAAAGGAGTGCAGCTGCTAAAATGGGGGTTAGTGTACAACCTTGAGATAACTGCTCATCTAGGAATGGCTGCTGTCTGGGAATGGCTGCTGGTCAGCTCCTACCTAAGAATAGCTACTGCTCAGCTATGTCCTGTCATAGTACAAGGAGGCACAGTGTGTCTACCTATGCCTCCATCTTGGCCGGAAGTCACTCCCTGAATTTTAAAAGCTGAACCTGGAGGTACTGAACTCCAGGGAGGCTGGTCACTGGTGTGGGAGCCAGAGGTGGCACACAGACAGCTGCAGGTGAGAGCACTCCTAGACACACACACACACACTGTGTGTGCAGGCAAGAGGATTTGGTCCCAAGGACAATGGACGTGTGAAAACTGCCACAGTGTTCCTGCACAGGATTCACATCAGGAGCATGTTGGGCATCTCGGTAGCCTTCAGAAGCATCTTATCCAGGATATCTGCTGAGCTTGGAGGATGGCCCGGAGTCCCCTGGGGGTCAGGGAGAGAGGTCACCTTCACCCCTCATTGGGGCCCACCCCTTAGTGACCCCACCTAATGAAACTTCAGGGACTGGACTGTTTTTCCCAGGTTCCTTCTCCCCTCCCCTGCTCTCCTTTGCTCCCATGCTTGTAGAGGTTCTTATTAAAGTACTTGGTTTTTCTAAATTTTGTAATAAACTTGATGCTCCAGAAAGATGTATTGGATACTCTGTTTTTATCCTCTCTGTACAGAATGGGGGTGGGGCATCCTGTAGTTGGAGAAGCCTGTAGTGGTGCAGTACTTGGGCTTTATTAGGGGAACTCCCAACAGTAACAGAAGTGGTTTTGCAGGGAAAAGGCCAGCACCCAGCATGCTGGGCCTGTCCAGACACCAGGGCACAGCAGGGGTGAAGCAGGCAGAGTCTCTATGGTCACACAACCCATAGCCTGGCTGCTCTGTGACATCAGCAGGAACCCCTTCTCCTGACCTCTTGGCTTTGCTGCTTCCCTCTGGGCTGCTGTCAGTCTCAGGGTGCCTGTCCCTCCACACAAGTCAGATGTGTAAAGCTCTGGAGGAAGAGCGCTCCAGGCAGAGGGAACAGCCAAGCCCCACGCAGCCCAAGCTGAGTGAGCTGGAGTGAGAGCAGCAGGAGGTGGGGCTGCAGACAAAGGGCAGAGCTCCTGGGCCACGGGAAGGGTGTGGGTTTGACTCTGAGAACAATGATCAACCCAGGAAGGGTTTTAAGCAAGGAAGTAATATGATCCAATTTAAGTTTTAAAACTACCCAATTGTGGAGAATATTCTTCCTCTGCAAATGTTTTTATCTATACCTACGTGTTACAGATTCACCAGGCAGGGCAGGTGTTCTTATAGCCACTGAAGAAATGTGAGTTAGAAACTGCTTGTGTTTTCACTTCAATCCTTTTCACCCCAGTTCCCTGAACAGGTAGACATGCAAGTCAATGCATTGTTTTAAACAGGAAAGACCCACCTGACTCTGTGCAGTTGATTCATTGGTTCTTACATCACCCAGTAGCTGATCTGCTCGCCCTTTGCACTGAGGAACCTGCTGGGTTCTTTTCATTCACCTGTCCTCCTGCCCTGTGATCTGAGCAGCGCATCACTTGGTGTCGTCATTAAGTGGTCCCTTCCCCTCCTTGCCCTGATCTTCCCTTCCTGAGTTCTTGGGAGCTGGGAACTGTCTTACTCACCTTTGTATTCCAGTCATTACCCCAGAGCCAGGTCCAGAGTAGGTGCTCAGAAAAGGATGGACAGGTGAACCATCCACCTGCTGACTCTACAGTGGATTGTCCCAAGTCAGGACACGCTGGAGTGGAAAAGGGATGTGATGATAAGGATCATGTGGGGCCAAGAGAGTGAAGTTGGATGGGAGGGACTGGGATGCACAGTCAGTCACCTGGGTGATCCCTGTGAAGCATCGTGAACAGAACGGTGAGCGCTGCAGCTCTGGGGTCTTTAGAGGCGCTCGTACTCACTCATTTGCCCGCACTGGCTTAGACCAAAGGTCCCCAAAGCCTGAGAGGCGCAATAGCATAGGAAGTGCTTGTGAGCAGCAAGGGCACCGAGATTGATACAGATTCACACTGTCATCAGGTAATTCCTTTCCAATTCTACTTCAGCATTTTTAATTTTTACAAAGAGAAACTCTTAGTTTGAATTTAGAATTTAATATTATGTTAATTATATTTATTTTATGCTTTCTTTTCCTCCTTGATAATTATAATTATTTTTGAGGTGGAATTAGGATATAACTTTTCATTTTCAATTAATCTTTTGAAGTAAAAAGATAAGATTTCAAATATACATGATGAAGGTCATACACAGATTTGGCAAAAGAAGCAGGAAGTTGTACAAATGAGTGAAGTTTGGGAAACTAGGTCAGATGATTCCCAGCCTGTTTTTGAGTCTACTTGAGGGTCCACATTTTTAAAAATATTAATATGAAATTAATTTACAGTAATGTATAAAAATAAATATATCATGTATATGTATATTTATTTATTTTTACAATAGCTTTATCATAATAAAGGAATAGGCATGCTCATTGTTGTCGGAATATGACCCTGGAAAACACATAAAAGCATAAAGATACTTAAAAAGTAAAAAACACAGAATAACACCATTCAGGGAAAAACATATATAATATGTGAGTTGTTTCCTTCTTATAGAGTATTTTTAGAAGTATAATTCTGAATCTCAAATATGTTAATACATATGTAATTCTGAATTTCCATGAAAGAAATATAAGGGGTATGGTTTTGTTGATTAAAAACAACAATAGCCTGACTTTAAGTATCAAACCTTCCCTTGAGTACTTAAAAGTTTAATTTACTCAAAATTTATACACATGCAATATTTAGCCCCATACTTGTCCAGTAATTTAAGGCACATCTTTACTAAATAAAATTTCATACAATTTCAATTAGTTATAACTTGATGAGTAAATCCCTGCTTTTCCTTCTTGCCGGGGACTCATACTTGCCAGCTCCTTGCACACTTACCTTTCTGCTGTGGAAGAACAAAAACATGGCTGGCTGAGCTGTGTTCTAATTGTCAGTGAGAGGAAAATTGGCTCTATTTCCCCACCAAGCCAACAGGTGTAGGGATACACTGACTTATTTATGAAAACAGCACAGGTGTTGAAAATGTCTATTTGCTTTCTCTAAAGCAGGACGTCATCACGGTATAACGTCATTACCTTAATGACAAAGAGGCAAGATGGTTGGAAGACAACAACGGCGGCAGCAGCAGCCAGAACACCTGCTCCACACCCAGACCCAAACCCGCTGCTCACTGCCGGCTGCGCGCCCCTCCTGCGCCCTGAGGAGCCCCACAGTGGGGAGGCCGACTGCACCCGCACTGAGTTCTGACTCACAGGGCAGGAGAGGTGGGGGCACACGATCTCACTAGAGCGCTCTGTCGGGGAAGGTAATGAGGCCAAGGGGGGAGCCCACGCTCTTGAAACAAGCTGTGGTCCATTCCTCCAGCTCCACTGACCCGAATACCAACCACTGAAAAGACTTGTCTCCATTTGGACTAGGGTTCCGTGAGGTCAGCTGTATTCTCTGTGCCTCGCCCAGTGCTCAGTTCTTAGAAGACTCTTTAATGTTGAATGAATGAGCCACTAGCTCCACAGCTACTATTTCTAAATACTGCAGATGTATTTGGTGCTGTGATTTACTACACCAATCCAGTAGTGTGTTATCTGTCTCGTCTCACTGAGGACCAGGGCTCAGGAATGTTAAGTAACCTGTCAGGCTCACACAGAAATGGGACTAGGATTTTTGTTTTTAAGATTTTACTTATTTATTTTTAGAGAGAGGGGAAGGAAGGTAGAAAGAGTGGGAGAGTAACATCAATGTGTGGTTGCCTTTAGCTTGCCCCCTGCTGAGGACCTGGCTGCAATCCAGACATACACCCTGGCTGTGAATCAAACCTGCCACCCGTGGTTCACAGATCGGCACTCAGTCCACTGAGCCACAGCAGCCAGAGCGAGGAACTAGGATTGAAAGCTAGGTATGCCTGAGGTCAGTGCCTCAGTATTTTCTCCTATAGAACGGAAACCAGTTTTGTGACTTTAAAAGGGCTTCATGTGTGAAAAAGGAAAGCTCCAACCATGCAGATGCAGATTCTTTTATTTAGAATAGATATCTTTATTTTTACTACAGTTTACATTTGATAGTACTTTGAATTAGTTTCCGGACTACAGCGCAGTGGTCATGCAGTCATACACTCCACCAAGTGCTGCCCCCGGTATTTGCTGTGCTCATGGGACACCATACACAGTTAGTACCATATTACTGACTGTATTCTTTCAGCTTCACTTTACCTCCCCATGAATGTTTTGTAACTACCGATCTGTATTCTTAGTCCCTTCACATTTTTCACCCAGTCTCTCCAGCCCCTCCCTTCTAGCAACCTTTTGTCTGTTCTGTGTCTGAGTGTTTCAGTTTTGTTTGTTCATTTATTCTGTCCTTTGGATTCCACGTACAAGGGGGACCCTTGTCTTGTACTTGTCTTTCTCTGTCTGACTTATTTTGCTCAGCATAACACCCTCTAGGCCCATCCGTGTTGTCACAAACGGCAAGATTTTATTCTTTTTTTATGGCCGAGTAATATTTCATTGTATAAACGTACCACTGCTTTTTTTATCTACTCATCTGTGGATGGGCACTTGGGTTGCTTCCAGATCTTGGCTATTGTTAATAACACTGCAATGAACAGAGGGCTACATATGTTCTTTTGAATTAGTGTTTTGGGTTTCTTTGGATACATACCCCAAAGTGGAATCACTGGGTCATAAGGCAGTTCCATTTGTAATTTTCTGAAGACCCTCCATACTGCTGTCCACAGTGGCCGCATCACATTTCTTCCATTTGCATTTTACTGAGAACCTAGAAATATGGAACTGGCCTAGATGTCCCCAGCCCTCTGAGCGGCCCTGGATGGCAGCTCTAGTGTCAGGGAGAGGAAAGGTTCCTCAGCCAGAAGATCAGGGTGTCCTTGCCAGGCCACTGCTGAATGTAGGGGTCTGTGTGCACGGGGACTGGGCAGTCTGAGCTGGGCAGGCGCCCAGGCCCAGGCAGCAAGTCCCACGCTGGTAGGTGAGCGGCAGCGTGAGTCTGAGGAGCCCCGGGAACTGGATTCCTGGGTGGCCTCCCATGCTCGTGTCCTCTCTGTCGTCCCCGTGCTTTGGGTAGAGCCGCACCTGCACCTGTGGACACGTGTCACTCCCTGGGCTGAGAAGAGAAGGCCCTGCACCCTGCTTGACCCAGAGCATAGTGAGGGGCAGGCTGGGACCGGAGAGTCCAGGGCGTGGGATGGGCACATAGTGCAGTCGCTCCCCATCCCTTTGCTTCTCTACTCGGAGGAGCTGATTTGTGGAAGGAGCACCTTCTCTGCAAGAAAAGCCTTCAAGGATCGGGGAAGCTGGGAACCTGAGGACCTCTGGGTTGGGCTTCCATCTGGGGCTACTGGAGGCTGAGGGATCTGAAGCAGGCTGCCTGCACCCTCTGGCCTGGAAGAGAAGTGGGAGGGAGGGTAAGGATGGGGTGTCCTTGAGGCAGGGGGCGACCATGGTGCCTGGTAAGCTGCCTTCCTGAGCCCCCAGGTGCACAGTCCTCAGTCTCATGGGTCTCATTGCCACCGCCTGTTCTGTCACTTCCCTATGTGCACTGGGATGAGCCACCCAGGCTGTCCCACCCATCTGCCACCTCCCTCTGTGTGAGATGTCACTCCTCCCCACCTCCTCCACTCCCAGGGTCAGGGCCAGGGCCTTCCTGGGCCCAGCTGAGTAAACCAGCCTCCACCCTGCTGCCGGGCAGCCCCTTTGTTGAGTCCCAGAGCAGACAGGTTTTCTCTGTGAAAACAAAGACAAAGCAGGTCTGACGGGGGTGCTGTTGGGGGTTGTAGGTATGACAGAGACACATCTAGTCCTGGCTGCAAAGGACACGGCATAAGGCCACCAACATAACTCTGTTTTAGAAGCTTAGATTCACCGCTTAGAAGCTATGGGAGCTCAGAGTGGTCACTTCTCCACCCCAGGGTCCGCTTTCCTGAGGAGAATTGGTTGTGCTTGTGTCTGCTCTGGAATTTGGCTCAGGGCCAGTGACTAGGTTCTACTTGTTAGAATCAGCTTTGTCCCTGTTGGGACCCTCAGAGACTGGCACCCCCTGGAGCTCCTAGCCTCTCAGCCCCAGAGGAGGCAAGGCCAGGCAGCATGGGGAGTCCCCGCCACAACTCCAAGACTAGTTAATCAGGTCTAGACACACAGCATGCACTCCATAAATGTTTGTTGAGGGATCAAATGGGACGAAACCAGAGCTGGGAAACTCCCTTCCACGGGCGAGCCCTCCCCTGTGTGCTTAGCTGCACCCAGCGCAGCTCAGAGGCCAGTTCTGTTGCCTCCTTGACTGAGTCCATGGTCCCAGGGTGCGTGGGGCATCAGCCCTCATCCTGCCTCTCAGGTTGTGCCACCCCAGACTTTCCATCTGGATGTGGCCTGGGGTTCACGCCCCTGGCTGCCTCCACCCCTTTCAGAGCCCCTCAAACCCTGCCTGGCACCTACTGTGTCTCCCTGTCCCTGCAGGGCCTAGTCCTAGCCTTATAGAAGGCCCTGCAGCCACACCCCATCTAGCCCTGCCCCCCACTGCTGTTCTCTCCATCCCACAGACTCACAGGCTCCTACCCTTGACCAGCAGGCCTCTTGGGGAGCAGATCCCTGGGTGGCCAGATCCCTGGAGCTGGTCCAAGAGGCCACAACACAATGGGAGCTACTTGGGTTCCTCCCTGGCTGCCCCCAGGGGCCCTGGACTGGACTGGGTGTCCTATGAAGAGGGGATGTCCATCAAGAACCCCAGTGTCTTTGGGATGCAGGCTATTGTCCGGAAGGAGGGTGCTGGGCCTTGGAGGAGGTCCCTGGCGGCAGAGCCCTAATGGTGCAGACTCCACCCAGAGGCTTCTGGCCCCTGGGCCAGGGCGGGGCAGGTCAGGGTTGGAGCTCTCTGGCCAGTCCCTAGCATCTCACAGGAAGGGCTCCTCAAGGGCTCTCCACCAATTTCACCCCACCCCCCACCCAAGGCTGCTTCCACTTCCGGGCAGTCCACTGAGGTGACCTGAGCCTCCACCTGAGGTTGTTCCTGTCCCAGCCCTTCCCTCTCCTTTCCCGAGGCTCTGCCTCAATTCCACCCCTCAAGGGCGCCTGCTCCTGCTAGTACCTGCCAACCCATTGAGGAAAAAGCACTGTGGTTTCTTCTGACCTTGGACAGACTTGGCTGGGCACAGACTCTCTGGGCATGGTGCCCGGATCCCCTTGGAGCTTGGGGCTCCCCTGAAAGACAGGACCCCTGGGAGTGATGTCCACGGCAGCAGGAGCTAAAGCCTACTCTTGCCCTCCCTGCCTCTCTCTGGGCTGTGGCCAAGCGCTGAGCTGAGATAATTCCCATAGCAGTGATAACATTGTTAATGTCAAACGTTCTTTTTTTTTTAGATTTAATTAATTTATTTTTAGAGAGGGAAGGGAGGGAGAAAGAGAGAGATAGAGAAACATCAATGTGCAGTTGCTGGGGGTCATGGCCTGCAACCCAGGCATGTACCCTAACTGGGAATCGAACCTGCGACACTTTGGTTTGCAGCCCGCGCTCAATCCACTGAGCTACGCCAGCCAGGGGTTCAAATGTTCTTTTTAATGCCTCTGTGTGCCAGGCTCTGTGTTGGGTGCTGGGGAAATGTGAAGAAATAAGACAGATGCAGCCCTGCCCCCAGGGATCTGTTGATCCCAGCCCGGGGCAGGCACGGCCGGGGGTGTGGAGGGGACTCAGTACGTGGTGCACGGATAAAGAATTTGAGGAACGAGCGGCCAGTTATACCTGGCAGCACAGATGCCCGGGGGCTGTGGGGTGAGCAGGGCGGCCACTGGGGCAGAGTGAGGCATGACCTAGCTACCACACCGCACCTTGGAGGGGGCGCCCAGACCCTGTACCTGCCTGTACTAGCTTGGTGCCCCAGCATGCTAGGGATTCAGCAACACAGCAATCCCCTAGCGACAAGGCCATTAAGAGCGAAAAGAAGATTCTGAGGACTTCCTGGAGGAAGAACTGGGATGGGTTGGGAGTAGGGTCTCTCAGGACTGAGCCACTCGACAGGTGAGCTCATCAGCTCCCCATACCCTACACTTCACCACCCGCAATGCTTCTGCTCTGGCATGTCCCTCCCCTCAGGAAGTGAATCCAGCCCCTCCCAGGCACACCCATGTTCCCCCAACGTGCCCCTACTGAAGATCTCACCTGGAGGATCTCAATCCAGGGCACCAGCGTGGCTCACCCAGACCTCCATCCTGGCCCCTAGCTCCTGCTCAGCTCTCTCTGCCCATCCTGCACGCCACAGGCACCGTGGCATTTTAACAATGTGATCCTGTCCCTGTCGTTCCCATACAGGGTCCCCTCAAAGGTGTCTCTGCCCCCAGGATAGACGCAGGTCTCACGGAGGCTCCCGGTCCCTTCCTCCAGCCCCAGTGGCCGCACTCACCACGTGTAACCTCACACTCGCGGCACCAGCACCCTGGGCATCTTGCAGTTCCCTGGCCTTTGACTGTGTCATTCTTCCTGCCTACAGCCCTCCTCTCCCCAAGGGGGCACCTGGAGAAGCCCAGGCCCAGCCTGAACCAGGTTCCCACACAGCCCCCACCGCTCCTCGTGGGTGAACTTCAGGTGTGTAGCCTGACCTTGTTCGTGTCTGCTCCCTCCCCCACACTGCCTGCCCTCAGAGGGGAGCTGCCTCAGTCCTATTCCTCACTGCGTGCGTCTCCAGCTCTAGCACAGGGCCTGGCACCCAGGACCCAGACAGGGGTGGGCAACAAAAGTGCAAGGAGTGAGGGAGGGAGGGAGGGAGGAGGGATGTACACCTGGCACCACTGTGGCCTCCAGCAGACCTCACTAAGCAGACTTCTGTGTGTCACTTCAGAACAAACTGCCACCTTGAACAGCCAGGTCACAGTCCTTTCCCCAAATCCATGGTGGAAGCAAAGCCACACCTCCCTTCTGGCCAGGACTCCAATGTGTCCCTTCTGCATTCACTCCGCAAGCATTTGCTGGGGGCAGTTGAGGCCCTGGCGGGGATTCAGGGACCAGGATTGCCACAGAAGCTCCGCACAGTGGGGACACTAGCAGGAGAACAGAGGCCCCGCGGCACCCTTGTCCAGGGAGGGAAGGCCCAGGCCTTTCTGGCCGGGGAAGGCCGCTCCAGGAGCCGCTGCCTGCCAGTCCCAGTCCCAGAGCCGCTCCTCGGGCCCAGGCTCAGGGACAAGCTGCCACCTTTTCCCTAGCGGCCAAGAGCGTTGCCCAATGAGGCCCTGCCCCCATGCTGTCCCTAAGCGACATCACTGGCCCATGGCCTCTGAAGGAAGGCTAGACTTGTCTCTCTACCACCTCCATCCTGAGGGAAGGGCTGGGCGTCTCTTCAGAAGGGATGACAAAGAAATATCTGTGCTGGACAGACAGGCCACTGAGGGAATGGGAGGGCCAGTGGGCTGCAGGTCTTCCCTCTGCACAGAGACTCCTCGGCCTGCCCTGCCCCTGCCCCTGCCCTCCCCACTCACCTGGGACCCCTCCCTGGGGCGGGGGGATGGGCAGGCAGGCTCCACTGCTGGCACTGAGGCCAGCCTGACTGGGGGTTGGGGGAGGGTGGTTGCCTCTAGTGGGTCCTGGCCGCCACCACAGCAGCGGGAGGCCTGGCCAGGCTCTATGAGCACCGGGTCCCTCCATGGAGCTCCCCAGGGCCGAGACCCAGGATTAACCAAAGCCGCCCAGAGGGAGCTGTGTTTGTTGACCCTCCACACCCGTCAGCAGCACACTCAGCACACAGCTGTTCGCTGGACTACAGGGCCAACCCTCCCCTCCAGACCCCTCCCATTAGGGACTGAAGAAAAGCTAGGTGTGTGGCAACTGTCCCAGAGCTTTGACTTAAGGCCAAGGACAGAGGGCAGGAGGTGCAGCTTGAGCAAAGCCACCTAGTGGTGGTCCTGCTGCTTCAGAATGAGGGCCTTCCAGCAAGTCTGGTCTCTGAGCCTGGTGCAGGACCCTGGGGAAGTAAGAGAATCTGGCAGCATCCCCAGGAGCCTGTGGGGCTAGCCCTGAACAGAGCCAAGTGTGTCCCCAGAGACTGCACCCCCCCCAAATCCTTGAGCCCATTTGATGAATGCAGAAGATAAGCCTGACCCCACAGGATGGCCACAGGAGCCCTCCCAGCGGCTCCCACCATGGACTCTGCAGCCCAGACAGCAGAACCAGCCCACACTGGGCTGTCATTACAGGGTGGAGAGGGCTGGTTCCTGCCCTCAGGAGCTATAATTACCCAGCAGGACCAGGCAGGCCCTCAGGGCAGACACCTCAGCTCCCCTCCTGCCTTCCGTCTTGGGCAAGAAGCTTCTGGGCCAGTGCGAATGCCTGGAGGGCCGGGGGTGAGGTAGGTATGGTGCTTATGAGTCCTGGTATTTTGATGCACAGAGTTTAAAGCATCCTTTTAAAAATTATCACCACTAACAGAAGCCCCCTTCTCTCCCAGCCCATCTCTCCTTCCTCGGCCTTGAGCCCAAATGGGGCCTCAAGAAATGGGACCATGAGAAATGGGTGAGGACGAGGTGAGGGTGGGGCTATTGGACATCTGACTTATCCGCTGTTTCAAAGGCTGTGAGTTCAGTGGTTTCACTATTTTGGGGGGTCTTGTCAGAATGTCAGTAAGCTAGGAGAAGCGAGGACAGGGGAGAAATGGGGGTGAGGCTGCCGAGTCCCAGGGGCAAATCACCAAGTCCTCCCAGGCTACACAAAAGGGCTTAGATGGGAGGCTGAGGGTGGCGAGAGGCACCCCAGCATTGGGCCAGAGAGGAGCAGGATCCGATTGATGGGGGTTTAGGGAGAGCCCCATGCCTGACTACTGTGGGGGCAGGGAGAAGGAGGAGCAGAGCCTGGAGGTGAGCGGGAGGGGCTGCTGCCCAGTGGAGATGAGAGCTGGTGGTGGTGGGCTGGGAGTGACAGTGTGTATGGGGAGAAGTGGGCAGACTTAAGAGTCAGTAATGAGGAAGCGCTACGTGTCCACTCACTCACTCACCCATTCATCCAGCAAACAGTGAATGCTCCGTCTCCTGTCCTGAACTCAAACACAGGAGTCAAGTGCTTCGCTGTAACATTGCAATGGGCCACTATGTCTAGGCAATAGGAATTTGTCAGCTCCATATAATCGTATGGGACTACTGTGGTATTTGTGATTTCTTGTTGATGAAACATCGTTATGTGGCACCTGACTGTATAGCTCAGACACTTCAGGAAAGGAAGCACAGGCCTGGCTGGTATGGCTCAGTGGAGCGAGTGCCAGCCTGCGAACCGAAAGGTCGCTGGTTCGATTCCCAGTCAGGGTACATGCCTGGGTTGCAGGCCAGGTTCCCAGTAGAGGGTGTGTGAGAAGCAACCACACATTGATGTTTCTTTCCCTCTCTTTCTCCCTCCTTTCCCCTCTCTAAAAACAAATAAATGAAATCTTTAAGGAAATACTATCATGTCTTTAATGCATATTAGAAAAACTGAGGACCAAAGATTTAATTCTCTGAGATCAGAAAGTGAAAAAGTGGCAGAGTTCAAAACCAGTTCTTCCTGATTCCAAAGAGCAAACTCTTTTCTCTTCACACTGTCACACTGTCACACACCCTCTATTTTCCATCAAGGCTCAGTCCTCCTGTGGCTGCAGCCTCACAGGCTCAGAGCCTCTGGCAACACTTCTTACTACGGAACCTAATTCTCCCGCTTGTAACGGTAGATGGGTTTTGCAAACAGAGTCTGACTTTAAATTTGAAGTTAATGACTTTGAAGAAAGACTTCTGCTACTCACCTGGCATTCCTACATCAAAATATAATTACCTAATGCAAATGTTACAGTTTCTTGAAATGGTCATAAGGCTATTTTCAGTAGTTGTTTAATGTTTATAAATCTCTAGACTTTTTCCATTTTTTAAGTGTCAGGCTAAAAGTTTAGAGAGTGTGGACAGTTACTTACTCACAGGATAATCACCTTCATCAGTAAAAAGAGTGTTAGCAACGCAAATTTTGTGCATGTTTGTGTTACCATAATACTTAGATGGAAATTGAAAGAAATATTTTTGGTTCTATAACTCTAAAAAACATTTTGAGTACATGTATGCTTTACTTTATGCTAAAGTCTCTGAACTTTGATGAAAATTCTAAAAAGAGGAAATAGGTGCAAGGCACACTTGTTATTCAGAAAGCAAATTAAAAAAACTGGCAATTTCCAAAATTTGAACCTGAAACTTCTCTGGAATGATAAAAAGACAAAGTGTTTCTTGGTGTCATGTGTCAATGTTTCTCATTAAGCAGGGGAAATCTAATTTGTAAGATGAATGAAAAGCCTGAATATTTCTTGCAATGAACAATCTAGGTTATTTGATACTTTAAAGAGAAGTTTCTAGAACACACACAGCCTTTCAGTACTATTATAACAGTTCTTCGTTACCTGTGCTCAATCTGCCCTCCACGACGACGCTGTCTCATCCTGTAATGGAAGTGCATTTCTACTTCCCCCTGTTCGGTGTGTTCACTTCTCATTACGAGCTGTCCTTCAGATGCAAGCGTGGGGTGCACCAAGGAGAGAGGGCTGGGCGAAAGAGAACAGGATCACATAAATTCACTCCATAGCTTCATTTCCTTCCCTGTATTTTTAGGATGTTAAAAAATGATATTAAAGCACTTGAGACTATATCCTAAGTTTTAAAAGTACTATCTGAAATTTATTTATTTTGATGTCAAGTTAATAATGATATATTTCTATTTTTTTTGGCCTATTTGTTTATATTATTTTTGTTGGAGGCCTAGGTTACTTTAGTCATTTAGGATTTGCTGGTTATAACTTATCATGAAACTATATAAGGTGATTCACGGATTCACTAAAAAATAAGGTTTCAGTCCAAAAGCAAATTTGATTTTAAAATAAGGGATATTTTACATGACACTAAATGTTTTTAAAATCCTGAACTATCGATTTTGATGATTGGCATGTCTAAAATAAACTGGTAGTTGTCAACTCTTCATTTCTATGCCTGAATAATCACATAGGACTTACTGCTCATAAGTATATAAGAAATGTGACTGGCGAATATGAGCTTTCCTTGAGAATTATTTTTGTTCACAGCTTTCCTAGGAAATACTCAATTTCTCCTTGAAGGAGTTTTTCGGCTTCAGAGATACTGCAAGTTTGATATTGCAGAAAAAAGTTGTCATTTGTATTCTTTCAGGAAGTTTCAGAAAATGAATGTAAGCTTTTTATCTGGTAACACGTTAACACCGTGTGAAGTGCTTCGTCCTACTGGTGGATCTTCTCCAGTCTTTGGTCGGCTGCTTGTTTCTGCTGATTCACAGAGGCTGGACGTGAAAACGGATGAACAGCACAGTGGTCTAATCAGACAGGAAGGCCCGCGTTCACACTCCCACCCCTGGCTCCCCCCCCCGCCCCCCCCACACAGAAGCTCCCATTTGTCACCAGGCCGCCTGCAGTCGAGGTGGGGAGACATGGGGACTTGGGTGTGCTCGCGGGAGCTACCACCGCCTGGGCCACATGGGGGAAACTCAGAGCGACACACAGCGCCCTCCCCACCGCCTCCGGGGTGACGACGACTCTCATTCGGACACGACCTTCTGCATTAATATTTACATTAATTTCATAATTAACATTATTTTAACGCTCCCAAGAACCCGGCAAATTTCGTCGTATTTCTTTAAAGATGATGAAAACTGAAACTCAGATAAATGAATGAAATTCCAAAGGATGTTCGTCTAGAAAGTAGTCAGTCTTGAATTCAAATCCTGTTCGCATGAGCTCTTTGTATTTTATTATCTGCTTTAGGTGCTTGTAAAGTCTTCCATATGTGAGAATTAAAGGAAACCAATTGCTTGTTGAAGTAATTCTCACTACCTCATTACCCCGACCGAACTTCAGTTATTGGAAGGTTTCCTTAACATTGCATAATTCCTAAGTTGTTATAGAAACCCTTATTTTCAGACCCGCGACAGGCGCCCCAGGTGTGCGAAGGGGCGACCCTGTAGCTAGGCCGGCGAGGGACTCGCGGCGCCCCCACCCCACTCTCCCGCCCCACACGTGGCGCGTCCTTCACGCGGAGAACCGGCTCCCGAGGGCGCGCGCGGGCGGCGCGGCCCCAACGGCAACGGCCTGGACAACGGCGGCGGCGGAGCGCATCTCCCAGTCCGACCACCACCACCGCTGGGGCCGCTTTTTCCACCGGAGTGGCGCTGCGGCCGGCCCTGCGGGAGGGCGGGCGGACGGGAACCCCTGTGAGCCGGGGTCTCCTAAGCGGGGTGCGGGGGGGACTCGCCGGGGCAGCTCAAGGGTCCCGGAGCCCTGAGCTGCGGCTGCCTGAGAAGAAGATTAAGGGGCCCTTGGAGGCTTGATTCTCCTTGCCTGGTTCCCTGGTACCTGTGGTCCAGGTGTGTGTATTTGTAGGACTGGGGGCGGGGGGGGGGAGCGGCGGGGACGGAACTAAAAACATAAGTAGAGGGGCGTGAGCTTCCTGAGTTTCCGAAATCTCCTGACGTTGGAGGTGGACTTCGCCGGCCACCCCCCCCCCCAGAACCCCGCCCCCACCCCCCACCTCCCACCTCCCACCTCCCGGGGCAGCAGTGATCTGGACCATGTCTAGAGTGTGCCAGAAGATTCTCAGCTGCAGAGCTTAGGTTTGGGGGAAGAGCCAGCTCATTTGGTAAAGAGCCAGATGCTCCAGGTGTTTGGAGGGACGTGGCAATGGGCCTGATGAAGGGTCGGGGGAGGGGAAGTGTGGTGGTTTTGACCTCTGACATCTTTAGGGGAAGGGAAAGGGCAGGGAGCTCACGGAGTTAGTGTCCTGCCCGGAACAGGAGCCCGGGTGGCAGAGCATTGGTCCTCTGGGTGAACCCTGGAAAGGACAGAGTTACTCCAGGGCACGCAGAGGCACGTCTGCTGCCTGCTTCTGCCCCGGGGCTGGCTGCTGCCCCCAGGAGTGCCCCAGAGGACGCAGGGGCAAGGGGCACCTGGCACAGTCCTTCCAGCAGATGGCGGCCTTGCCCCGCTGTGCGAGCTGCTGCCAGGCTTTTTCACGGGCCCGCGTCCTGGTGGCTGGGGCCTGGCGCCTGCAGGTGGCTGGGAAAGTTTTAAGATACCTAACATTAGGAGTGTCTGCTCTTGGGAGAGACCTCCACCCTGGAGCCTGGGTTTCTGTGGACACGAGGTGGGGAATGTGCGGGAGTCACCCTCTCTCACTGGATTCCTCTCAGCCCCATTCTGGGTGTCCCCATCCCTCCCAGGGGGAGTGTGAGGATTCCCGAGAATCCAGATGTTGTCTTGTATTTCCCCAAGGGCACCTCTGCAGGCCCCAGTCTAGAGGAACAGGTGCTCCCATAGCCTTGAGTGGGGGCTCACCTACCTCCTAGTGGACTGCGGGCTGCTTCTCTTGGCAGGGGCTTTCAAACACTTTCCCTACCCTCCCCAGTTCCCTTCCTGCTCCTCCCACCTGCCCATGAGGCCCCTGCCATTCTCTCCCCGCCCCTGCCCTGACCTGCCCACCCCCCTCAGTCCCTTCTGTGCAGCTCTGGGGGCCCTGCACTGACTACCTTTGCCTGTGGCTGGGAAAGGTGCCCCAACTGCCCACAGATGCCCCAACGGAGCTTCCATTCACGGACTCATGTAGAGTAGAAATCACTTTTTTCTATCACGCCGTTTTAGACAGAGTTGAAGAACAGGCAGTTGCTGGACCCAGTTTGAGGTGGAGGACTGAGCCAGGGGAAGAGGAGGAGGGCTTGGTGTGGGTGGCGGCCGGGTCAGGGTGGGAGCAGCTGTGGCCTGAGCGAGGAGGAAAGCTCTACTGTGCTTCTGTGCCCGTTCAGGGGTTTCTGGTCTCCGTGTTCCACTAGCTTGGCGATATTCTCATTTTCCATTTTCCTTTCACTTTTTAAAGCTGGGCTTCCCTTCACTTCTCACCTTCCTTGAAAATGGGGTGGTTTTTGTCCTTGTGGGTGCTTCCCCTCCCTGACTGACCATGACGTCCCTCTGGGGCGCTGGTTCAGCCACGGCACCCGCTTCTGCCCTGGAGACTCTGACTCCACCTTTCTGGGATGAGTGCTGGAAACCCGTATTTCAAACAAACATTCTAGGTCATTCTTAGGATATGTAGGAAATACTGCCTTAAATATTGCAAAAATGTCCAAAGTGTAATGAAAAAAGAAAAGCTTCTCTGTTCAGATGTGCTGCTTTTTGTATCTGGAGTGATTTGAGGTGTGAAACTAATATTTTAAGCAGCATGTAGTCTTTTCAAATGATAATTTATAATAACATCAAAACATCTAAAAATGTTTTTAAATCCTAAATATCTTCAATTATCAACATTTTATATGCTTCATGAGGTCCTCTGATGCTACCCATGAATCAGACATAATTTAATGCCATTAGTCTCTTTAAAATGTGGAACTCAAACTAGATAATCTTCTAGGTCAAGTCCAAGTGTCCTCTTTTGGGTCATTTACTTGGAATGAGCACAGAGCCTCAGCGCCCTGGGACCAGGGAGTAAACGGTGGCTTCCTGTAGCAACAAGATGTTCAGTGGACGAGGGACAAAGCCCCCAGCCAGTGCAGCTGCTCATCCAGTGTGACAGTTTCCCCTGAGCCAGGCCTAGCTGGGGGGTGACATGAAACGTTCTTTTGTCTAACAGACTTTGGACCCTTATCTGGAATTGCAGCAGTCTGCCTGGGGAGAGAGAAGTCGGCATGTCACCAGGAGAGAAAGTAGCGTGTTCGAGATAATTCCGAAAGGTATGCCAAGGGAAGAGGAGAGAAGACTCCAGAGGGAACTAAGCTAAAAAAGTAAAAAGGTTAGGGTCTAAAAGTGTTTACTCAATAGGCAAGTAATTTAAGGAGCCTTGACTAGCCATACAAAAGGGTTTGTGGTAAGAAAGAATCCTGTTGGATTTACACTGCATTTGGCTTTACCTCTATAATTTATTTACCAGCCGGTTTTCCAGACACTGGTGTGCATTGATGTGCACTCTGGCACATCGGCCATCTGTTTCCAGTGAACTCCCTCTACAGAGCAGCTGCCGGTGTGGACTGGTGGCAAATGAGTGAAGTGTTAGACCCACTGGCCTTCGAAGTCCCTTCCCTCATTACTCCTCTCTCAGAGCTGGGCACGGAGAGCTGCTGCTTTGAAAGAGCCCCGGATGGGCCTTGGCAGGCATCAGAGTCACTTACAGAACAAGGTTAAAAGACAAATCCCTGGGCCCCATCCCCAGGAATTGTGACTCGGTGAGTCTGCGACAGGGCCGGTGGGTGCGGCTTTAGCAGGCACCTGGGGTGTCTCTCTGATGCCAGTGGCCCAAGGGAGCACAGCCTGACGAATCCTGGGTTAGAGAAGATGCCCTCTGGGTTGGTGTGTCAAGAGAAACTGCCCTGCCTTCTGGATCCAGCACATTCCCTGGTTCTGATGCTCCCCATCAGCTCACACTTGGTGCACAGCCGCCACTCAGCCCTGCTGAGCTGTACAGGCTGATCTGTGGGGCTCAGTGTGACCCCCACCCCGATTTCTCTTTATTCTGTTAGAATGACTCCAGGAGGTTGTGTGTGCAGTGCCAGGATGTTGTTGGTGTGTGTGCTGGACCTTCGCCGAGACACTGAAGAGGCGGAGGTGTTTTGAAATGATGTGACCTTCCAAGCTGCTCTGACCACCACCGTCCAAGTCTGAGCCAGATCAAACTCCCCATTAAATAGAAAGGCGTCAAGAAGGTAAGCCTCCTGCCCTCTCCTGTCCTTCTCCCCTCAAGGGCTGCTGGCCTAGCTTTGTGCTCATGCCTGTTTTAGGCTCCTGCTAGGGCAGGGTAGTGAGAAGCTAGGAAACCTCCCAGGCAGTGGAAAGGGGAAACTGAGGCAAGAAAATCAAATAGGGCCCAACAGTGTGAGCCACTTACAACCAGCAAGAACTTATCTCCCCTCACCATGGGCACTTGAGAGAGAATGGCTTGTAGCTCTCCCCCTTGACCAGAGAACACATAGCTTACACGGTCCTGGCCTGGACAAAGAGAGAACAGAGACCCAAGTGATATCATTTGTGCCAGCTAACCCAAGGACAAATGAACCAGGGGAACAAATAACAAAAGGACACATTAAAGAGAAACAGGATCACAGACTCATTTAGGTGTCCCTGAACCTGTTTAATCAAAATGATTTTCTGCTCTTCTCTGTTATAAGCCGGGTGTCCGTGGCTAGGGGCATAGATTGATGAGTGATCCACTGAGCCATACCAACCTTTGCACTGATGGAGCCAGCCACCTAAGCTCATTACAGCTGAGCTGTCAGATCAGATGAGCAGATGACACACTCCCTGACACCCCAGTTCTGCTGCAGAGAGCACTGAATTCCACAGAGTCCGTGGAATAAGCAGGGGAAAGAAAGCGGCTGGCTCTGGGGGTCCCATCACAATTGCAAACTCAGGTCACTCCGGGGTAAGATAAATGCCAAAGCAGCACTCTGGCTCTTTGGGCCTGCTCCAGGTAGTTATCCCGGAGTTCAATGTCAGGGCTAGTTTCATGTGTGCAGGGGAAAGAGAAGGGCGTGTTCAGCGTGGGAGGGACTTGCAGTGTGCTCTCAGTGGAGGCTCACACCCCAGACCCACTCCACTCCCGACTGGCTGCTGTGCACAGTGAGCGTCTCTAGAATCAGACTCCCTGGTCCCAGTCCAGGCTCCTCTGCACCCCAGCTTTGCAACTCCAGGCAGGGGACTTAGCCTCCTTGGAAGTCAGGGATAAGGACTGTATTTCTCTCGTAGGGTTGTTTTGATGTAAATGAGATAACATATGTAAACCACCTTAAACAATGTCCTGACACCGAGTGCTTCATTAAAATTAGGTATTATCTATTTCTGCAATGTTTTCATTTTTAATTGCAATCAGCACATACTACCTTTATAAGAAAAGCATATTTTAAAAAACAAGCCATTATAAGAAAGACATGTGTGACAGCATAAGAGAGAGGGTTCATCCAGTAGACCACAGGTTGCCTGGGTGAGAGATCACATTACTTGTCTGCTCATCCTTAGAGCCAACCGCCCTCGCACATGGCAGACTGTCAAATACTCATTGGAATGAATGAACGTGCAAGTGAATGTAAGAATAAACAGAGGGAAATTTCCTTAGAGGAAAGGTTAGGGAAAGCCAAATCAACTTCAGGAAACGAGTCAGGAGAATGGCTGTGGCTTCTTAACCCCTCAGCCTCAAGCCGCAGAGACGATGCATGCGTGGCGGTTGGAAGTGGGAAAGTATTGTACAGTGTAACACACACATCTGTCCTCCTTCATCTCCTCCATCTCCTCCTCCTCAGTACAGAGTTTATGCAAAGTCTGGGTCTCAGTCTGGCCCAAACATCCCAATTGCTTGTCTTTATAAGAAGAATGATAAACTCTGTAACTGGGAAATAAATTACATTAATGAAAAAATGAGGACCGACCTAACAGACCACTGATACACTTCAGGAGCAAACAGCTACCATCTGAATGGTGCGTTTCTCCTGGGCCTCTCACTCCCAGTAATAAGACACAGAGGAATCCTGAGATGTTCTTTCTCTTCCTCTCACACTGAAATGTCATTCAGTAGCAGATCCTGCCAGCTCATTCTTCCAAATATATATGAAAGAAGTCAGATTATATATATAATTTTATATATTGGTATATATTTTCACCCATTCTACTCTTTTACCTTGGTCCAACCACTGTCACGTTGTACTTGGACTAACCCCGGAGACGCCTAGCTGGTGTCCTGATTCTGTCCTGGTCCTCTCCCCAGTGCGTTCTCCACGCATCAGTGAAAGGGGTCCTTTAAAGGTAGTCAGGTCACAGTGCTGCTCTGCCCGAGCTCCCTGTGGCTCCCCGTCCACTCCAGTGAAGGGCAAGCCACACAGACCTCTGAGGACGTGCATTCCCTCGGCTCTCCGTTCTCTTTCTGGGTTTATTTCCAGTCATTCTCCTCCTCCCTCAGTCCGCCCCAGCCACTCTGACCCCTCCTATTCTTCAACACGCTTGGCATGGACCCGCCTTGGTCCTGGTTATTCTCGGTGCTTGGAGTGCTCTTTCCCAGGTGTCTACATGAACAACTTTCTCAGTTCCTCCAAGTCTTTGCTCAAATGGCACATTCAAAGTACTTTACACTTTTTGATGTTCTTCTACCTTTTATTCCTGTGCTCTGCTCAACACAGATGTTAACAGAGATTCTTTGATTTTCAATGGGTCCAGAATTTCTTCCCTTTCCTTTTGGTCCACAAATTTCACAAACGCATTTTTTTACTGAGATGAATCTCTGGCTGCAACACAGAAGATAAGCCAAACCCATTTAACATGAGATGTTGACATTTTTTAATTTTTGGTGCTGAAGCTATGGTCTTGACAACAGCAATTTCAGGAAATTGTTAGTTTGCTTGACTCTGGTTGAAAACCCCAACTCTGAAACATTTTCAAACCTACTGTCCACCTTAAATTAGAAAAGAGAGAGAAGCTAATACTCTCATTGGTCCGAAGTTTAGTTAATTTCTCAGACTGGTGCTGTGGACACCCCCACACAATACAGGATAATTAACGTGTATCCCTCATCGGACACCTTAGATATCAGATGCACAGAGAGTGTGGGCCTCAGAGCCAACCCCCTTGCCTCCCTTCAGAGACCCAGTTGCGGAGGAGGTGTGTGCGCTGAATGTTCCCACTGACGTACACACAGAGCTAAATTACCGTAAGTGCGTGCTATAAACTGAGAACGTTCTCATGTCTGACATTAAGGCCAAGTTTGTTTCAGAAATGATTACAGCAACAGTTTACGGTAAAAGTCTTCTAAGGTGCATTTTAGTATTTTGCTAAAAGGTCTCAATTACCCTATAAATCTTATAGTATTATTATCCTAAATAATAGGAGGACTGAGAATTAACCATTAGATTTAGCAACTTGGAGGCCATCGGTCCCTTTGATGGGAGTGCATGCGGGAGGGGGAGGGCAGGACTGGTGAGGATTAGAGAGTGGGAAGAGAGAAGAATCAAAGGCAGTTGTATAGAGAGTTCTTTTGAGAAGCTTTATTGCAAAGGAGGGCAGAGAAATGGATGGGTAGCTGACTGGAGAAGCAGGATCAAGAAAAGCTTCCTTTTTTCCATCTTATCCTCTTCCCCTCCCTTCTTTCTCCTGATGGGACAAACCATATGTTTTGTATATTGATGGGAATTTTCCAGCAGATAATTATGCTGATCCTTGTATAAGATATTAGTATATTATTATTTTAACTCAATGGTTCAATAGCCTGTGACAGACAATTGGATTATTTTATATATATATTATATATATATAGGATTGAAGTTAAATAGAATAATATATGGCATATCTACAGTAGGAGGAATGTCAACTCTGTGGTCGAGGATGCTAGCATTGGTGGTAGGACTCTACACACGTTTTCTTGCTATTGTTCCAAAATTTTTTTTAGTGACAGAGGAAGAAAAATGATCAGTTGAGAGTCAGAACTGGCGAGCTGGTAGAAGTTTCGGGAGAGGAGGTCTGAAATCAGCTAGAGGACAATGCTAAGAGTGAACGGACTAGGAAGGCAGGACGTGACTGCTGGAGAACAGTAAGACTATTTGAGGCTCATGGTCAAAATGTAAAGTGGGACTAGGTGATTTGGTTGATGTTTTCTAGCTGCACTCACCTTCCTGGGTGCTGGCATGGAGGAGATAGAGAAGTAGACTTTGACCAGAACTGTATTTTTCCCAAAGAATCCAATGAACCAAGAGGGGCAACAAAACTGTGAAGACAGAAAAAAAAGCAGAGGTTGTCAGGGGTGGAGTGGGGAGGGAGGGGTGAATAGTTTTAGGGCAGTGAAGCTACTCTGTTGGATACTACTGCTATAAGGGTAGATACGTGTCATTATACATTAGCCCAAATCCGTATACAACACCCAGAGCGAACCCTACTATGAGCTATGCACTTGGAGGATAATTATGTTTTGATGCTGGTTCATCAACCATAACAAACTGTGCCACTCTGTGGGCGGCCGTTGGTTGGGGTGGGGGGAGCTGTGCATGTGTGTGGGTGTGGAGTATATGGTAACTCTACCTTCTTCTCACTATTGGTGTGACCTTGAAACTGCCCTGAAAAGAAAGTCTGTTTTTTAAAGAAAGATGGTTAGATAAATGACTTGGGGGAGGCAAAAGATTGATAGGATTCAGATATTAGAGAGAGACAGAAAATTTGAGCAAGTTGGGAGTGGAGTGAGGTGTGATGCTCAGGTTATGGAGAGTTCGCATTTACTGAGCACAACGGTTGGCTCACGTAGGCTAGTGGGGCTCACGCAAGGCCACTGGGAGGGAGGGGTTTACCGAAACCGAGCCAAGGTGTGCAAAGGATAAGCTGAGTGTGAGAGAGAGCGCTGAGGATTCAAACAGCAGGGGCTGAGCCCACAGAGAAATGACAGGGACCCACTGTTGCAGACTGCAATGATGAGGGTTAACAGGTGACATAATCTGACGAAACAGGATTCAAAGCGGCATGTTCTTCAGGGGGTGAGAAAGAGCTGGAAGTGGTGAAGAGCAACAGGAGAGGTGCAGACCCTGCTCTCGGGCCCAGTGCCCTGCGGGCTGTGGGAGCAACCCCGCCCCCTCGAGAGGACTGCTGGGGAAGGGTGGCCTTCGGGGAGCCCATCTTCATGAAGCGGCCACAAGGTGATGCATTTCTGAGAGGAGGGGCAATGATGGAGACTTTGCTGAGGAGAAAGGAAGACTCCCAGACAGGGAAGTGGGCACCCAGAGAAGAAGAAAGGAGGCGTGAGGATGGAGCAGGGACGGGAGGAGTCTCGTGGGGAATCGGTTGTAGGTCCTGATGGTGACCTGGGAGAGACGGTGATGGCAGAAAGAGGGATGGAAACACTTAAACTACATTGTGAGGAGTCAGTGAGGCAAAGCAGGTGAAGTGCCCAGCACAGTGCTGGGCACACAGGTCACGCTCAGCACCTTTGGGTAAGAAGGAGTTTAAGGCCACACCCTGCCTTCCAGCCCTCCATCTGCACGTCCCCCACTCAGCTGACAGATGACAGAACAGAATGATAAATTTAACACACAGGGCTAAGTCCTTACTAATTCCAGCTGGAATCACTGAAATAACTAGTGAGGGTCAAATGCTGGGTAGGAACCTGAGCCTGGTGCTCAGAATTGCAGATGAAAATAGAAAAGCTTCAATCTACGGTTTAGCTTTCATGCCTACACTTCACTGTGTCATTAACCTTGACCATGTCAATAAACCCATACCCTGAAGTATCATAAAAGGCAGATAACCCTCAGCATTTAATCTCCGTTCTTCTTTATGATTCTCTCTTTAAGTCAAAGTTTCTGTGAAAGCACAAGTGTATTCACATGTGTATTCACATGCAGTTGTGAGAAATAATACAGGGAGACCCCATGTACCACTGACTCAGTTTCTCCTGATGGTAGCATTTTGCATTAATCATTTGTTTTAGCACCCAAATCTTTATTGATACATTTTCATTGTCATACGTTCAAATAATTGTGAAATAGGTAGAACAGAGCACAATGGTCCATTTCGAACCCTGTTCTCCGGGGCTCTCTCCCCATCTGAGCCCTATTCTCCTTTGTTGTCACTCCTTCCTCCCTTGAACTTCTTCCAAATCTCATTGTAATGGTCAAGGTTGTCCTGGGGCAAGATGGAATTTTGGGACCCTGGCTGACTCCTGCCTTCAGTACAGCGTGGAACCCCCTTTTTGATGATGATTGTGGGTGACATCAGCACCTCTGGATCTCGGCACTTCCCCTGATTCTCTGGCATCTTCTCAGTTCTTTGCACCCGTGCTTCCGTCCACACCCCGTCAGAAAGGACGTCTGTTCTGTGCTTACGGGTGTTGAATGTTATACTCGGTAGTACCAAGTGTTCTATACTTAGAGGACATGGATGTTGTGTATCCTGTTTAACACACGCCAGCCATTATCGTAAGCATTTTATAAATATTACTTTATATAACACTTATAGCAACTCTATGGAGAAGGCATCATTATTACTTCCATTTTACACATGAGGGTATAAGGTGGAGAGAGTTTAGGTAACTTGCACAGCATCACAAGCCAGTAGATGATGGAGATGGGATTCAGACCCATCAGTCTGGCTCCAGAGCCTAAACTCCTTACCGCTCATGCAGCTCACTGACTATTGGATAGTTCAGCTCCTTTCCTTTCCTTTCCTTTCCTTTCCTTTCCTTTCCTTTCCTTTCCTTTCCTTTCCTTTCCTTTCCTTTCCTTTCCTTTCCTTTCCTTTCCTTTCCTTTCCTTTCCTTTCCTTTCCTTTCCTTTCCTTTCCTTTCCTTTCCTTTCCTTTCCTTTCCTTTCCTTTCCTTTCCTTTCCTTCCTTTCCTTTCCTTTCCTTTCCTTTCCTTTCCTTTCCTTTCCTTTCCTTTCCTTTCCTTTCCTTTCCTTTCCTTTCCTATATCTCCATATTCTCATATATTATCTCCTCCCTTGTAGGCTATAAACTTGCCTAGTATTGGTTACTTTTAAAGAGACACCACATACACACAGTCCTTTGTCCTCGTGCCCGTGTATCGAGGCACCACCCCATCTTTCTCTTCCCGGCGTTCATTCCCACCAGGCCTTGAAAGATTCCCCTATAACTGCCATCTCTGCTTCCTCATGTGATTTACAGTCGGACCTACTGTAGTTGAGCTTCTGTCTCAGCCGCTCCGTGGACACTGCTCCCATGTTATCAAGAGTCCTTTCTTCTTATTTCTCCGAGTATGGATGCGATCAGATATATGGATGCATTTTCTAATTTGGAACTATTCTGGCCCTGACACCAGTTTCCATTCTTTAAACTTAGTGCTGGATTCAATTTGCTAATGCTTTATTTATATCTTTGATTAGTGTCAGTTGGACGGACTATTTCCTTAAAACTCAGGGGTACATAGGAAGTTCTTGCCAGTGCATTTAATTTTCTTGTGAAATGAAGGGAGAGTGAAATAAATACTTTCACTCTTTCTGTGGTTCATGTCTTTTCCCACGGGACATCTTTACCAATTAAAGGGAAATAAGTGTGCTTTCTAGTGATCTCTAGGTAGTCACATAAGGCAACAACTTCACACTGGGCCGTGCGTTAGGAGAGCTAGAACAATCTGGTTGGCTCTTACACAGGTTACTGTTTAAGTGTCCCTAGATGCAGATGGGCAGTAAGAACATTCTCTCTTGAGAAAAGCCAGAGAGCAGTAACAATGATGATGGTGATGCAGAAGTTGTTCTAAAAGAGGGCAGGATCGTAAGTGTAGTGATGCTTATGATTTCATTCCCAACTCTAGGAGCTGGGGGCTGCTGTTATCCCATTTCACAGATGAGAAAATTAGGTTCAGACAGGTAAAGAAACTTGCCCAGGCTCACGCAGAAAGACTCCAGAGTGGATTGCTGGCTCTTCTTTGTGGAAGTTCAACATAGTGATTGATTACCAGGTAGCATCAGGTCCCTTTGTCCCTTGCATTCCTGAAGCCCCCACTGTTGCAGCCAAGCAGAGTGACTCGTGGTGGCTGTATGAAGCACTCACATCCCACATGGCTGCATCTGCTGCTTCCTCTCTTCCCAGAATGTTTTGGACCCCACTTACCTGACTCACTTCCACTTGCCCCTTGAGGTTTAGTGGAGCATCTTCGCTTCCTTCTTCCATTCACCACTCCTCTCCCATCCCCCTGGAATTCCTTTCTCTCACACTCCTGGCGCATCAGAGGTCCTCCCCAGGGTGTGGTGTTTGATTGTCCCACTTTGGGGCCTGTGGCCTCACAGGTTCTCAAAGTGGTATGTTGGGTGAGTAAAAGATGAGAGTGTTCTAGTTTTTGTCTCTCCAGCCTGAGCCTGGCGTGGTGACAATCAGAGGTTGGTGAGCTCCAACTGTCTCGCCCCCGCCCCACAACTTGCTACTACCTTCCACAGCATTGGCAAGGTCGTCTGGGCTCATAGACTCACAGTTTTGGACCCTCTGACCTTTATCTGTCTGTCCAGGGAACCACCCATTATTCTGAAAAGCAATTTGCATTTCTTGAAAAAAACAAAAAACAAAAAACTATCGGGTTGACCAAAAAGTATGTGTGATTTTTTTCTATAAAATAAAAAGCACTTTTTTATTTTCACCAATAACTTCATTGATTTGGATATTTTGAGTATGTCAGCTATCTCCCATGTCATATAACATTGATTGTTCTCAATTAACATCTTGATTTGATCGCTTTCAACTCAACTGGTCTACCCAACCGCGGAGCATTGTCCAGCGAGAAATCTCCATGGGGTAACTCTGCTCTGAGTTTTCTGAGGAGCCTCCGTGCTGTTGTCCCAGGGGCTGCACCAGTGTGGCCCTCAGCAACCCAAACCCACTGTGTAACAGTCTCCAGGGCAGAACACTGCGTGACTCGTTCACTTCTCTGCCCCTTTTGCTAGACCAACAACCCCTCTCAGGTAGATGGCGACCATGTGGGCTGTGGCGTGACACAGCTTGTGGTAGATATTGAAGAAGTATTCTTAATGGGAAACACAAGACTCTCAAGTTTCCTGCAGGGATTCAAGAACAGTGTGGTTGTGGAGCTAACATACTCCTCTGTCCCCTTTCCAGTACTTTTCTCTGGGGTGAGGAGGGATGGGACGCTAGGTGGCCCTCTGCTTCACCAGAGCAGCTGGTGGCTTCCCTGGCTCAGGGCCATCGTTGGGCATGCCCGTACTGGCTCTGATCTCTGTCTGCAGGCCCCACGCGCTCTCAGAGACTGGGCCTTGAGGTCTACTGATGATCTCAGTAGAAGCCCATCTTGTGACTTTAGAAAGGGGCCCTTCTTTACTTTGACAGGTGTGTGAATCACCAGTGGCTGACAGTGGAGGAAGGAGCGGGATTGGTTGGTCTATTTATTGGACCGCAGTCAGGAGACTCAAGTTCTAGCCCCATCTCTGCCGCTCACTTTGGTGGGACCTCGGGCAGTCTCCTTAATTAATCCTGCAAGTGTCTTCATTTCTAAAGTAGAGATTATACTTTCTTCACAAATTACTAGATTATCATATGGATGTGAAAAATGCTTGGGAACATGTTTTATAAACAAAACGCAGTGGAGGATGTGCCATTGGGCGAGTCTTTAGGCAGATGGCCCAAGCTCAGAGAGTTGCTCAGGGCTTTTCGGACCAGCAGACTTTTTGCCTTAGTTAGGGAGACGTAGGCCTGGTCTGCCCTGGACAGCTCTTGGTCATGCTCAACATCCCAGGATGAATATTAGGAGTTCCCTTTTCATTCTCAAGACTGTCTTGGTTTGGAACCTGAACCACATGGCCCCTTATCTATAGAGGCTGTGAGCCAAGCAGAACCCTAAACTCTGCCTGAGTGGCATGGAGGTCTGCCTGCACATTTTAGGTTCATGCGGTAGGGGTGGGCGCAGTCTGACCAGGGCTGGCTGTGCAGGTCAGGGCTGGATCTAAGTCTGAGGTGAGTGAGTGATGCCTAGGGCAGGGGCCCTTCTCTCACCATGAAAAAGGACTCTGCAGTTGGCCTGGAATGTCTCCTAAGGGGCCTGGTGAAAAGGTGGTTCCCAGAAAGCCAGTCAGATTTCCACTTGGGGAACACCCCTCTTCTTCCCGCCCCCACCTCAATTGTGCAGGTACCGGGCACGTGCTGACCCATGCAGGGCTGGAATGGCCGGAGGCACAGGAACCAGACGGGGCTGTTCCAGGGCAGCCAATGGACAGACGGATGGAGGTAGGCAGCTGGGCGGGCAGTGGGGAGTGCCCTCCTCTCCCCAGACTGGCCAAGAGAGTGTGGGAGGAAAATTACTGGATCTTCCCTGGGGCCAAGGCCCCTGGCCTCTGTCACATGTGAAGAGGACAGTTTGTGTCCCTTGAGGGACGTGCTGCTGCCTGGGGAACGTCCTCAATCCTAACCCAGGAAAGAAGTTGGGGAGCGGGCAGGCGGGCATGGCTTCATGTCTGTGGATATCCATAGCGTGGGGATCCCACCTGAGAACAAGGACTGGAATTTTGGGAGCTGAGATTTAAGTGTCCAATGTGGTGTTTTCTGGAGGTGAAAGGGGCATGGGCCTCAAATAACAATGTCTGAGTTGTATTTTTGGCTCCCCAGTTGCCCACTAACTGGCCTTGGACAGGTTCCTCCGTGCAAAGGGCAAGCAGATCAGTTGCTCAGTGATGTAAGAACAGTGAAGCAGCTCCGCAGAGGCAGGTGAGTCTTTCCCCTTTAAAACAATGTACTGACTGGCATGTCTCCCTGTTCAGGGAACTGGGGAGAAAAGGATTGAAGGGGGAAAACCACATGCAGTTTCCAACTTGTATTTCTTCAGTGGTTATAAGAAAACCAGCACTGCCTGGTGAATCTGTGATGTGCAGAAATAGATAAGAATGTTTGCAAAGGAAGAATATTCTCTACAACTTACTAGTTTTAAAACTTAAATTGGATCGCATTACTTCCTTGCTTAAAACCCTTCCTGGGTTGATCATTGTTCTCAGAGTCAAACCCACACCCTTCCCGTGGCCCAGGAGCTCTGTCCTTTGTCTGCAGCCCCATCTCCTGCTGCTCTCACTCCAGCTCACTCAGCTTGGGCTGCGTGGGGCTTGGCTGTTCCCTCTGCCTGGAGCGCTCTTCCTCCAGAGCTTTACAAGTCTGACTTGTGTGGAGGGACAGGCCCCCTGAGACTGACAGCAGCCCAGAGGGAAGCAGCAAAGCCAAGAGGTCAGGAGAGGGGGTTCCTGCTGATGTCACAGAGCAGCCAGGCTATGGGCTATGTGACAATAGAGACTCTACCTGCTTCACCCCTGCTGTGCCCTGGTGTCTGGACAGGCCCAGCATGCTGGGTGCTGGCCATTTCCCCACAAAACCACTTCTGTTACTGTTGGGAGTTCCCCTAATAAAGCCCAAGTACTGCACCACTACATGCTTCTCCAACTACAGGTTGCCCCACCCCCATTCTGTACAGAGAGGATAAAAACAGAGTGTCCAATACATCTTTCTGGAGCATCAAGTTTATTACAGAGTTTGGAAAAACCAAGTACTTTAATAAGAACCTCTACAAGCATGGGAGCAAAGGAGAGCAGGGGAGGGGAGAAGGGTCCCAGGAAAACAGTCCAATCTCTGAAGTTTCATTAGGTGGGGGCACTAAGGGGTGGACCCCTATGAGGGGTGAAGGTGACCTCTCTTCCTGACCCCAGGAGACTCCAGGCCATCCTCCAAGCTCAGCAGATATTTTGGATAAGATGCTTCTGAAGGCCTCGGAGATGCCGATACCCTCCTGATGTGAATCCCGTGCAGGAACGCTGTAGTGGTTTGCACACGTCCATCGTCCTTGGGACCGAGTCCTCTCGCCTGCACACCCAGCGTGTGTGTCCAGCCGAGCTCTCACCCGCAGCTGTCTGTGTGCCGCCTCTGGCTCGTCTCCCACACCAGTGACCGGCCTCCTTGGAGCTCAGCACCTCCAGGTTCAGCATCTAAAATGCAGGGGGTGCAGCCCCGCTGGTGTGGCTCAGTGGGTTGGGTGTTGTCTTGCAAGCCACAGGGTCCCTGGTTGGATTCCCAGTCAGAGCACATGGGTAGCCAGGCCCCTGGTTGGGTCCCAGGGTCCTCAGATTTTTAAAAAAATGTATCTGTTATAGATCATACACAATTTTTACACGTTACATTGGTGTGACTCTCTTTTTGTTAGTGGACAGCCTACACCAGATACATTTTTAAGAACCTAAAGATCCTCCTAGCCACCCCCTTCAGGCTGTGGCTGGGGCCAGAGGGAGAGGCTGGTGTCCCACCACCCCGATCAGAATCTTGTAGGCAGGATTTGATGCTGCTGCTGTGGGCGGTGGGGGGTCCCCCCAGGGCCACGCTGGAGGGCTGGGCTGGGGGTAGGGGAGTGGTGGTCCTTGCTTCCATGACGGAGCTGGAAGTGGCTGACCTGGACTCCAGGCTGGGTGGGGGAGCAGGCGCACTCTCTTCCGTGATGGAGGGGGAGGCGGCGGAGCTGGTGTCCGGGCTGGTGCAGGAGTGGTTCAGGGCACTGCAGCCTCAAAAAAAGGCTATAAACAAATTATAAAACAAAATAAAAAATACAAATCAAACAGGTAAAAATAAAGAAAACCCAAAATGGAAAAAACAAAATGAAAAAAACGAAAAATGAGAAAGAAAGCAAACTTGTCCAAATGCAAACAGGTCACCCCAATCAGTTTCCTGGGCTCTCACGGACAAAGAGCTCCACCAGCCACAGGGACCCTGGTTGGATTCCCGGTCAGAGCACATGCTGGGCCAGGCCCCTAGTTGGGCCCTAGCGTCTGACTGTGGCCCTGCCTCGGCCATGCACAATTTCTATAGAATTACATTGGTGTCACTCTTCTTCTGTTAGTGGATGGCCTGCAACAGATACATTTTAAGAAAAACCTGAGGACCCTGCCAGCCATCCCCCACCAGCCATGGCTGGGGCCACAGGGACCGCCTAGGTTCCCACCATCCGGCTCTGCAGCTTGCAGGCAGGAGCTACGGCTTCTGCTGTGGGTGGGGGAGCCCCCTGGCCCAAGCTGGAGGGCTGGGCTGGGGGTGGTGATCCTGGACTCTGGACCCAGCTAGGGGTGTGATGATCCTTGAATTCAGGCTGGCTGGGGTAACCATAGTCCTCTAGTTCATGATGGTGGGAACTTGGTGGTCCTTAAATACATGCAGGTTTGGGGACTGGTCATCCTCTCTCCATGCTATCTGTGCTGGCTAAGGGAGTGGTCTTCCTCGCTTCCAAGATGAAAGCGGGGAGTGGGGTCCTCATGTCCACCTGGGCCTGGCGGTGCTGCATTCCAGGGTGGGCGGGGCCGTGGCTGAGGGAGCAGCAGGCTGAGCAGCTCCCTGATCTCGCGGCTGAACCTCTAGTTTGAGGGGGCCCCACTGTTGGGGTACAAGAGCGACGGGGCCTGACCCTGGCTCTGTGGCCCTTTGTCTTGAGTTTTCTCGTGTGCATTCACGTATGTTGCCATTATATTGTTGCATTTTTTTCAGTAAGGACTCTTAGTGCTGGTTCAGTCCAAGGCTTTTTGTCCTCTTCTCTGGTGTCCGAAGCTCACGGCCTGAGCAAGCCCTGCTGTTGAGGCCGGGTCGATGGCAGGGCCTGCCCACCCTGACTGCGCGGCCCTTCATCTTGCTCCTTGTGCTATCCCATGTCAAATCATGTACTTTCCCATGACATTTTTACATTTTTTTCCCACTTACGGGCTCTTACATCTCATGCTGGTTAAATCCAAGACTCTTTTGTTCTTTGCCCTGACGGCTGAGCCTCTTGGCTGGAGGGAGCCCTGCTGCTGGGCCGGGCGAGGGGCAGGGTCTGGCCCTGACTCTGCAGCCTTTTCCTCTTGTGTGCTGTGGTGTCTGTGGTCAGACAGGCGCCCGTAGCACTGTTTCCTTCCTTTCGTTAGGAGTCGTGTATCTCACGATTCTTGAAGCTCTTGTTCTTCATTATTTATGCCACCTGGGGACCCGTGTCGTGTCACCCCAGGGTGTCTTGAGTGTGGCCTCAGCTCCTCCTCCTGGTGTATGTGACCCGTGGGCCTTTCATCATATTGTCCAGCCTTTCCTCTTGGTCTTTCGCTGCTGTCAGCCATCATTAAATTTTTAAAAAACTTTTTGACCTTGTATTGACACAAAGTGTGTGCCCGGAACTTCCCACTCTATTTTCTCCTTCAGTTTATCAACCTTGTCCCCCTGAAACGGGGCGTTTCTCATCACCATCCTGTAGAAAATGAGCCCCAGATTCCACACGCCCACATTCGGGCCGTCGTAGGCTTGACGGTGCACGATCTCTGGGGCCAAAAGAGGGGGCAGTGGCCCAGAGGTGGTGAGTTTGTAGTTGGTGAATTCCCTACTGAAGACGAAGTCTGCTAGCTTGATACTAAGTTCACCATGTATCAGCTGGTTCTCTGGCTTCAGGTTCAGGTGTGCAATTCCGTTCTGGTGGCAATATTGCACGGCTGATGTTAGTTGTCTGAACGTGACTCGGCTTCCTCTTCAGCCCTGTGGCCGTACTTCTCCAGGTGTTCAAATAAGTCCCCTTTGCTTATGTGCTCCAAGACGAGAAAGTTTTTCTCCCAGCTGGCAATCACCTCAAGTAATGCTGCGCTATCGTGGTGTACTGCAAGCCCTGGAGACATTGGATGTCTTGAAAATGTTTAGAGAAGTCCCACTGACTAATGGCGTCCACAGCCACCTCTGTCTCAGTCTGAATGAGCCAGGCCTACTTGACCTCAGCAAAGGATCCCTTTCCTTGGTTTTCAAGAGCTCATAATTGCCAGTATGGCACTCCCTGTCTCACTGTTTGCATTAGATTTGCTGTCTTCCTGATACAGAGAGATCTGGTCAGATCACTGGGGGCGGGGGAGAAGGGAGGGGCCATAGGAGGAGGTTTCCCAAGGAATGGTAAACAAGCTAGCAAGGCAAGTGGCAGACCTTCCTACCCTAGGACACAGACAGGGCAGGGGTAGGTGCAGATCTGCCAGTCTAGGACCTGGTTGGCTGAGAAGGTGGACTTGTCTGGATTGCACAGAATTATGGCCAGAAGATAAACAGAAGGAGGGCAGTCTCCCCCCGCCCCTCTCTGCCTCACTCCCCCTTCCTGGAGGACACCTGGATGATTGTGCTGTAGCCACCTGTGTGTTCCCACAGGATGGTATTTTAAATGGGAGGAGGAACTGCAGGTACGTCCTAGGATCAGGCGGGCCTGGCAGAGGGTAGCAGGGTTATTCTTCTTTTCGTGTTCTAGAGGGGATGGGCTGTGAGGCTGAAGCCTGCCATTCTTCGGAAATTGTTTAACTTTTGTATCTTATGTTGTTTTAGTTTGTAAACTAATCTTATAGAATAAGGTTATTAAGAAGTAGCAAGGGGAATGATAGGGGTACCCAAGAGTTAAAGCTTTTAGCCTGAGTTGATGGGCTTAAGTGACTGATGCACGTGGAAAGCTGTGATTCCCAAATTGTGTGGTATTTGAATAAAGACTCCTTTCCTTGATCACCAAAGCTCTGCCTCTGGAATTTTGCCGAGGGGCTGGTGGTGGGCAGCAGGACCCCACGTGCTGTTCAGTAGCAGCAGTGCTGACTGTGGTGGGACCCCAGCTGTCTGTGGCTGGTCAACCCCAACAGTGGGACCGTGGGGTTTCCCAATCTCAGGGAGTTACTCCGCACATCCACTCCAGGTGTCTGCCGCCTGAAAACACCTGGCAGGTGAAAGGACATGGGTTTGGGAAGGAAGACCATGTTGCCTTGGTTGGGTGAGGATCCACGGAGTTCTGGGGGGCCATGGTTTGGGGGCCCACTGGTGCCTACACTTGGTATTTGCAAAACCATTTGGCACAAAATAGGACGTGGAATCCTGCTTGTGAGGTAGAGTTGCGGGCTCGGGTTTTGCTTATGTGTTCCCGGTTTGCCTGCATTCTTTTGCTCATAGCTTTAGGCCTGTGTGTCTGGGCCAATAGGGGCTGTTCTGTGTTTGCTCCTGGAGGGAGCCCACTGCATAGAATTTTAGTGGACTGGGCTACGTACAGCCACTAGCCAATGTCTAAGGAGGAAGTGGTTCTTTATTGTAATACTGTGTGGCCTAAGCATATTTTAGACTGAGAGGAAACATGGCCCCTAAGTGGTTCCCTAAATTACTGTACCATCACGCAGTTGGAACTACTGGTAAGAGTCAGAACTGGGTATATTGCGTTAAATAAAATAAAGTACATTATTAAGATTAATTTCCCAGTTTTTTTCTTTTTTATGTGGCTATTAGAAACATTTTAACTACATACATGATTATTATATTTCCTTTCAACAGCAGTGATCTGTAGGACAGAAAAAGAGTTGAGAAAGTAATGGGTTGAAAATTAAAAGAAAGGAAGGTAACACACACCTTTTAATTTTTCTAGAGAAAATACTGAATTGGACCTTACTAATATTTTAGGAGAGTAATAAGAGGAAAAAACAGAAATAAAAAACCTTGTTAGAATAAACTCAGACGGGTGCAGCTCCCTGCCTGATCATAGACTACCACGGCTGACCTCGACTGGGCATTTCGGTTGTGTCCCACAGACTGTCACTGGGCCTGGGGGAGCAAGAACTGGGAGTTTTAATTCAGACATGGTCACCTCCTGACCCTTTCATGAGCGACAGCAGGGCCTCACTGTCCTCTTCTCGAAGCACATTGACACTGAGGACGTGTGGCCCATCTCAGTCTGACAAATCTGCAGGCAATAAACACTGAACGTGCGCTGAGCTTCACTACAACATGTTCCTTAAACTCTTCATTATGGAGAACCTCAGATCTACCAAGTGGCATCCCCCAGCCGGACAGCCACCACTGCCTGGGCCACAGGCCCGGCCTGCATCACACCCACCTGACACCACCCTCAGTTTCATGTTACGTGAATTCCAGCATCACCCTAGCTAACACTGAACATTTCAATAGATTTTTCTGAAAAACAATGAGCTTTATAGGACTTTTTAAAAACATAGTCATAATAACATTATCATACCTAAAGAAGAAATAATTGCTTAGAAACATCAAATACCCAGTCGGTATAAAAAATTAACTACAACATCTTCATTTGGACTAAAGAAAGGTAGGTTAGTATTAGACTCTGTAATGTACATAGTCTTATCATGTGCTCTAAACAATTATCTGTGCATATTTCTGTATATGAGGTGCTGTCATTAGATGTGCTTATTTCTGAGGAAATAAAAATATAATTGAGTGGTTATGTTATTATGTCTCTATGACTGCAGTGTTCTACAACATCTAAAATATTTTCTAACACGATCTACCCCTTAGAGACACACTGAATTACATTGTGAATATTAAGTACTAGATGCCTCAGTTGCTTCACGCAGAGGAAATCAGCACAGCCTTGATCCATCAAGAAAAAACAGCCTTCCAAATTGGACAGTGAGAGATGCTAAGTCCGAGTGCCAGCACCAGCCTGGACCTGCTTGCACCTTGTGACAGCAGCATGTGCTGAGCCACATAGTTAAATGTTTACCTTTAACTCTCATAACGGTTCAGACTATGACATCCTTCCATTTAAACTCTTTTGTACCTTTTTCCATAATTGTAAAGTTATTGCTAATTCTTTCCAGTCAATCCCAGCACTCAGTGCAGTACCTTCAGAGCTGTCTGGTGAAAGGCCCTAAGTGTGTCAGACTCGGCTTCGGGTGGGTGACACGAACATCACCCCAAGGCCAGGGACACAGCCCCCCTGAGAGCGCTGCTCCCCCGGGAGTGAGATGATCCTTCCGTCCTCACAGCCTCCGCTCCCAGCAGGCGGCCAATGACCCCGGTGCTGCAGGAGTCACATGCGGGCAAGTCCGAAATCGTTCAAGGATTCAGAGAGGACAGGAAATCAGTTGTACACTTTTCACTGGAAACTGTTACAACTTTAAGTTTTTGTTTTATTGTTTTTCTCAAAACCTACTGAAGTGCTTCATAGACAATTTGTCAGGTGGTTCAAAAGTATAACTATTGAAACTTTCTGGTGTAGATAAGAGCAGCGATCCTATTGGATATTTTTAGCCAGTGGTCCTGGAATTACCTACATTTCTGTGTTCTCTCTTCCCACAGAGTACACAGACCTAGCTGTAATTCAGTCTGCATTTAGTATGTTTACCTTCTTCAGTGACAACGAGTTTCTATAATAAATTTGTCTCCGTATACCCCTTTTCTCCAAATGAAAATGTTTTCTTAAATTCTCTCTAGAATGTATTACTTTAGTCTTTGCTTTAATGAAAAACAGTACCTGGTAAAAGTTTCCCAGAAAATTACCTCCCTTAAAAGTCATGGAATCTTCAAAATTAAAATAGGAGAAAATTACTCCACTGACTTTTGGAAATACTAAGTAAATAGTAGAGGAATCTCAATAATATAAAATTAAACCCATGAGGAAGACGCTGTGTAGGAAGGAGAAAACCATATTTGTCTTTTCCTTCTATTCCACAGGGGCCCCTCCAATAATGTTTGAAATGCTTACTCTGCTTCCACTCTTGTCTCCATCCAGTCTTTTCATCCCACGGGCTCTAGAGTGGTCCTTGTAAAGCAAATAAAAGCCCTATTGCCACTGTGCTCAAGACTTTCATTGTTGCTCAGAATCAAAGCTAAAATCTTTACAATTGTCTTTAAGGCTCAAAATACTCCCTGTGTCACGTGGGAGACACTACTCCACATGTCCACACAGCATGTGGAAGGTGGGCTACCCACCCCAGCTGGTGTGGCTCAGGGGACTGAGCTCTGATGTGTGGTCTGAAAGGTTGCTGGTTCCATACCTGCTCAGGTCCCCCACCTGCACATCGATGTTTATCTCCCTCTTTTCCCCTCCCTTCCCCCCTCTCTAAAAGTATGTAAATCAAATCTTTAAAAAAACTTCTTTAAAGTGGCTACTCTGAATCGAGCTGTACTGTGAGCATAAAATACACATTGGATTTGGAAAGCTTTGTACTAATGAAAAGAATGTAAATTTTTCCCTAATGATTTTATATTGACTACGTGTTAGAATGACAATGTTTGGATATGTTGAATTGAATAAAATATATTATTAAAATTAATTTCACCTTTACAGATTGTGCCTATAAGAAAAATTTAAGTTCCATGTCCTGCATGCGTGGCTCACACTGCAATCCCGTGGGACAGCTCTGGCCTGAATGATCCCTAGTCACCAGCTCCCTCCCATTTGCAAACTGCGTTGGCCTCTTGGCTGTTCTCAACTCACGTCTCCCTCAAGCCTTGAATTGGCGATTCCCTCCTCCTGGGAAGCCTTCCCTCAGACATCCTCACAGAGAGTTCCTCACTTCCTTCTGTTTTCTGCTAAAATTCTCAGATCTTCTCTGAACAATCAATTTAATATGGCTTCCAGTACATGTCAACACCCACTAACTCTATTTTACAAAACACGGATAGCCCAGCCTATATACGGGGGATAATCTCTCCTTAGGAGAATATAACCCCCATGAAGTCAAGGTCCTTGTCTGTTTCATTTACTACGGCTTTTCTAGAATAATGCCTGGCTTATGGTGGATACCAAATAAATATTTGTTAAAAAAAATGGAACAATGTAATATTAAAAATAAGGTGATATCCAAGAGATTTTATTATAAAGGAAGAGATTGGTAAATGAGAAGAACATTTCCCAAGTGCCTACAATAAACTAGACACTGTGGCAAGCACTTACATATATCCTGATAAATCCTCACAAAAAGATCTTTACAGATGAGAAATCTAAAGCTCAGGGGCTTTAAATAACTTTCTCACAGTCACTTAGCCAGTACAGAACATCATTTCAGTGTTTCCATTTGATTCAGTGTCTCCAAGGGGCTCCCCGGACTTCCAGACTAAATCAGATGCTCATACAAATGCCCTCAGAGAACACGCCTGCATTGTCCCTTCATGTCATTGGTCACCACTGTGGTCCGTTTTTTCGGGTGGCGGTCAGTGTGTGACTTCCTTACCGCACTGTAATCTTCACGACAGGTGACAGTGAGTTTCTTGTTGACATTTCCAAGTCTGGAGCCTTCCTCCTTGTCAAATGCTTCATCTCTAACACCCATGTGTTGAATAAAAGAATGAATGAAGTTAATTTTCTCCCAAAATGTTAAAATAGTTGATGAGTGGGTTATGTGTCCCCTGAGAATGAGTGATTTTGTAGGGCAACTACATGAATGGCGCCCATCCGAATAAAGCCTGGCAGGGCCTTGCAGGGGAGAGTGTGCTGGTGTGTCAGTAAATCCATACCAGGAGATGGTATGGATTTCCTCTGACGGTGTGCTGTCCAACATGGCAGCTCCTGGCCACCGAGGCTGATGCGGACCCCGGCCCTCAGGGTGTGTTGTGGATGCGATGAACAAATTCACACGGTCTGCAGAAAAAGGGATGGCATGGCCACTCTCTGAGTGAGAGAGGGCCCCGACCCTTGCCTGGACAGGCTTTTATTGCTTTTCTGGGCACATTACGTCAAGGATGGTCCTCACTTACTATGCACAGGTTTCCTTTAGGTGGTTACCTTTTCTAGATAACAAAGGCAAGGGTGTTGCTGATTACTTCAAAGAAAAGAATGTTGCAAATGCAAAGCAAAAGTGGTTGAACTGGTTACACTCCAACCTTGGGAGGTTTGGCACAGACTTTAGGAAGTTACTTTAAAGATATGCAGTAAACATTTGCTGCTTCAACTCAGGGTGAGAGAGTTTTAGCAAAAGCAAGCCTCATAGCAGCCTAGGTACAATGCAGGCCTGGTTCCCAGCGGGAAAGTTGATCCATGGGCCTGGCTCCTGTGTGGACCCTTATCATTCTTAGCAAAGCAGGTTTAAATAGAGGGCAGGTTTCCCAAAGGGTTTTATGGCCCTTTCACGTCACTCTGTCTATCTGACCCTGACTCAGAATAAGCCCTCATAGTTCTTTGAATGTTGTCTATTATTTGATCATTGCTGGCTGACAATGACTGATGCCTTCACATATGTGCCCTGTATTTACAGCATGTAAACTAAACCCAATAAAATCCCATCGAGAAATAGGCTCAAGGCCTTTCTCCTCTGAGAGACTGGTCAGCCTTTTCTCCCCAAGCAGATCACATCTTGCTAGACTTATTCTCATCCAGGATGGCCAGGGCAGGCTCTGCCAGATAAAGCTCCCCCACAGGAAGCTAGGAAAACTCCTGGGTGAGCAGTATAGGGAAACAGAGACACAGCTGCACACAGCGACCCAGCAATTTACAGCCAGGTGCAGACAGACACCTGAGCAGAAGGCCCCCAGTGTCTGGCAGGGGGCAAAGCTGGGAAAACAGCGACCCCCGCCCCAGGGGAACCTCCCCTCCCTGGCCTTTCCTCCCCCTGAGAGAACATCTAGGCCTCAGCTGTGTTTCAGCTCCAGGCCCAGAAAATTAGCAACACCAGGACCAGCTGCAATGACTGAAAACCCCCCTGCTCTGCCACCAACCAATCAGAGGAGACCAGGAACCTGACAAGGTGCACCTGGAGAACTGATGACTATTCTACTGAACCCTCCCCTGAGACCTCGCCTAAGATTCCCACTTGCCTGCAAGAAAGAGGTAAAAGCCTCAAGACAAAGCACCAGTGTGTGCTCTCCATCTGGGGAGCAGCCCCTACCCTTCCCTCTCCCTTCTTCTCCCCCCACTTCTTTCTTCACAGGCACGTGTCTCCGAAACTCAAAGGCAATGGGCAGCTGGCAGCTTGTCCCGGGCTGATCCTCTGAACCTGTTCCCAAGGCCTTTCTCCTGACTTCCCAGTGAGTTAAGACAGTCCAGCCCAGGCTGTCCTGTTGCTTCTATGGGAAGCCCTTCCTTGTTTCACTGTCCGCAGCTTTAATAAACATACCCTCAGAGTCACCTGGACTGGTGGGGTGAAGTCTTTGCTACACGAAGTCAGGAGCCTACACACACTGCTGGCCCTTGGCAGACCTGCTCAGGGCCAGGCCCCCCGATCTGTTAACAGTTCAACTGTCTTCTATTTTGTTATAATGTTCAATACTGTGTTGTAAAGGTGATATGTGGAAGGGACAGAAGTTTACAAATTGGTCCCTAGGGACTTTCCAGCCAGTGTGAAGTGACAGGCATCTCTTAAGATAACAAGTTCAAAAGCTGAGAAAACTTTGGCACAAGGAAGGGAACTGTGAGCGAGGGCACTCACTGGGCAGTGAGTGGGCCGGCCCCGCTGGGCTGACACGGCTCGTGTGTGAGGAGACCAGAAGTCCTGAGCCCCAGGCTGGACTTGGGCATGCTCTCCTGGGCCTCCGTGTGCAGCATCCATCTAACCAGAACCTTGGAGATGGTCTGGGAGGCCCCTGGAACAAGCGGTGGTTGCTCTGGGCAGCGTGCAGGCCTGGACCTGGGAAGGACTCCACTGAGCATGGCCCCTGAACAGCGAGTGGGCCCTGCTATCCCCTGAGGAAGAAGAGGCTTTGGAGGTGAAGCAGTTCAAGAAAAGCCCAAAGAGATGTGACGAACAGAGAAAGGGCATCAGATCTGAAGGAGCAGTTCCCCGGATGTGTCTGGACCCACCAAAAGGATCCGGGCACTTGGTCCTCTCTCAGGAAGGGCCAGGCTCAGCAAAGCAAACGAATCCTTCCTCCTCCCAAGAACAAGTAATAAAATTCTTTACTGCCCACCTCCCTCCCAGAACAAGCAAATTACAAGGTCAAGAAAAGCATAAAGGGACTTCCAGCCAAGATGGAGGCATAGGTAGACATACTGTGCCTCCTCACAAAACCAAATTAAGGACAATAATTTAGAAACAAACAAAAAAACCAACCAGACTCACAGAAAATTGGACTGTACAGAAGTCTGACAACCAAGGAGTTAGACACATTCATCCAGTCCAGTAGGAGGGGTGGGGTTGGGTGGCTGCGAGGAGTTGGGTGCCGGGTGGAGAGGGGTTGCAGAAAAAAAAAAAAAGCGTTGGCTTGTGGCCCCCGCACACAACAGTGCTGCCGGACCCCGGGTGCAGAGGTGGCGGCAGGCAGACCCTGGGCTAACCATGTAGTCCCACATTTGCCCGTAGACAAACCAGGTGAAGCTGGGGAGCAAGACAGACCACACAGCCCAGGGCCCCAGCTTGGGGAAATAAAGTCTCAAACACCGATTAGAAACAGCTGTGGGGGTTGCGGTGCTGGGAGAGACTCCCAGCCTCACCGGAGAGTTCGTTGGAGAGACCCACAAGGTCCTAGAATGTACACAAGCCCACCCACTCAGGAATCAGCACTAGAATGGCCCAATTTGCCTGTGGTAAGTGACGGAAGGGACTGAAATCCCAGAGAGAACGGAGCAGGAGCCTTTGTTCCCTCTCGGACCCCACCCCCACAAACAGCATCACAACCCAGTGACTGGGTTGCACCGCCCTGGGGAACACCTAAGGCTCCACCCCTCATACGTAATAGGCGTGACAAGACAATAAAAAAATAGCCCTAACGGAAGAACAGATCAAAGCCTCAGAGCAAATACTTTTAAGCAACGAAAAGACAGCGAATCTATCAGATGCACAGTTCAAAGCACTGGTGATCAGGATGCTCACAGAATTGGTTGATTTTGGTCACAAATTAGATGAAAAAATGAAAAATACGTTAAGTGAAATGAAGGAAAACACACAGAGAACCAATAATGATGGTAAGAAAACTGGGACTCAAATCAATGGATTGGACCAGAAGGAAGAAAGAAAAAATCAAACAGAAAAGAATGAAGAAAAAAGAATTTAAAAAAATGAGGTGAGGCTTAGGAACCTCCAGGACATCTTTAAATGTTCCAATATCCAAATTATAGGGGTACCAGAAGAGGAAGAGCAACAAGTGGAGAAGTTATCTGAACAAATAATAAAGGAGAACTTCCCCATTCTGGCAAAGGAAATAGACTTCCAGGAAGTCCAGGAAGCTCAGAGAGTCCCAAAGAAGTTGGACCCAAGGAGGAACACACCAAGGCACATCCTAATTATATTAGCCAAGGTAAAAATGAAGGAGATAATTCTAGAAGCAGAAAGAGATAAGGAGACAGTCACCTACAAAGGAGTTCCTATCAGACTATCAGCTGATTTCTCAAAAGACACCTTGCAGGCAAGAAGGGGCTGGAAAGAAGTATTCCAAGTCATGAAAGGCAAGGACCTACATCCAAGATTGCTCTACCCAGCAAAGTTATCATTTAGAATGGAAGGGCAGATAAAGTGCTTCCCAGATAAGGTCAAGTTAAAGGAGTACATCGTCACCAAGCCCTTATTTTATGAAATGTTAAAGGGACTTATCTAAGAAAAAGAAGATAAAAAACATGTATAGTGAAATGGCAGCAAACTCACAATTATGAATAACCACACCTAAAACAAAAACAAAAGCAAACTAAGCAAACAACTAGAACAGGAACAGAACCACAGAAATGGAGATTACATGGAGGGTTAGCAGCAGGGGAGTGGGAACAGGAGAGAGGGGGAAAAGGTATGGAGAATAAGTAGCATAGATGGTAGGTAGAAAATAGACAAGTGGAGGACACGAATAGTATGGGAAATGTAGAAGCTAAAGAACTTATGACACATGGACATGAACTAAAGGGGTGAATGTGGATGGGAGAGGGTATGCAGGGTGGAGGGGAGCAAAGGGGGGGAAATGGGACAACTGTAATAGCATAATCAATAAAATAAAGAAAATAAAGAAAAACAGCATAAAAAAGCTACATGTTTGTGGGGTCCCATCACAATCACATAATTGATGAGGCATGTTGAAAAGGAGATTGCCGATTTCTTTCTTTTTAAGCTTGGCTTTTGCTTTGACAATTTTACATTAGGTGTCTTATCTCTGAGTCTGCATTTACCTTGCTAAAAGATTGTTATGCTCAGAAAATGTTCTGTTTTATTGGCATTACTTCTTAAGTAACTGTTAACACCATTTTTATGAGTGGACATAACTAACTCATAGACCTGCAGCTTTTGCTGAAATGCTCTCTCTTTTCTCCTTCCTGAGCTTGTCAATCTTCAACTAAATGTCTGTCTAGGACTGATGAAATGGCGCCATTTAGATGCCATTTGTTCAGCCACAGGGACTGTCATCCTTAGGGACTGAGTGTCACAGATTTAAAGGTAAATAACTGAAGTATTGTAGAGGGAAAACCTCGCAGTCAGATCCCTCCAAAGACGCCCTGCATGCAAAGTTGAGACTTTAGGTGAGCAATATTGAAGGAAAGTAATGACTAGACTAATAAATTACACATGTGATTAAAACACTCAGTGTTCTCAAGTACAGAGCTTTCTTTGAGGATGAGTCCAAATATAACGTGCCAGAGGCTCCCGGACTGTCGTCAAGCCTGCCTGCTCCCTCTGTGCTGCCGTAAAAGGGCAGAATTGGACCCAACATGTCACCTCACCTCTGTAGCTCTGCAGAAGTGTAAAAGTACCTTGTAGTCTCACTGCAGATTCCAACTCGTTTCCTCCTTTGGCAAGTACCTCTGGAGGGATGAATCAGCTTCTTTAATCTCTACAGCAAGGCCCCTACCAGATGGCTTTTCCTCAGGCTCACCAAATGCCCACACACCTGGAAACCCACTTTGAGCCTTTCTCCTTCCTGTCTTATCTGCCCCACAAGCTGAGTGAGGGCACACATCAATTTTTAAAGATACTCTATGACTCACTTTAATTAAATAAAGAGTTTGCCATATTTTCTTTTCTTGCCCCAAACTCTTCTATTAATCCAAATGTTTATTAACCACTTACTTGGTTGCCACTCACTGTGCTGGACACAGGGACCACTGTGGTCATACCTCTCCCTTCATGGGAGGGACAGACAGTGACAGGAATCAGGTGCCCTGTGGTCAGGGCTGTGAAGATGACAAACGTGATGGGCTGGGTGAGGTGGTAGGAGCAGTGGGTCAGGGAAGCCCTCTCCAAACAGGTGGTATTTGAACTGGGACCTGGAGCATGAGAATAAACCAGATTTTTCACTTTTCTTTTCTTTTTTGCATCTTACAGATTGTCATTTTTAATAAAGTAAATATCAATCTTTAATATCCCACATTGTAAAAAAAGCTCTTTGGGGACCCTTTTATTTTTTTTCCAGAGTGAAATTGTCATGAGACCAAAAAGTGAGAAAACCACTGTAGTTTATCCCCAGATGCCATTGGTCCACTCCCTGCTCTGATCTCATAAGGACCCACTGCTCCTATTCAAGCTCCTGGCTGGTGGAGGTCTTTGTCCGTTAGAGCCCAGAAAGCTGACTGAGGTGACCTGCTGGACGTGGACAAACTTCCTCCCTTTCTTGTTTTTTGTTTTTTTCATTTCTTTTGTTTTTTTCTCTTTTTGAGTTTTCTTTTTTCTCTTCTTTTTGTTTTTTATTTTATTTTACTTTTATTTTTCTAAGTTTTTATTTTTTTACATTTTGAGTTTTCTTTTCTCATTTATTTTTTACATTTTTATTTCTATGTTTTGTTTATACATTATTTATATATTTGATATATTACTTATATATCCTTTACATTTTATATATTATTTATATATTGATATATATTGCATATTATTTTTACATTATATATTTTTATATTTTATTTTATAATTTGTTTATAAAAATTTATTTTAATTTTTAATTTCTATGTTCTGTTTTGATTTTTATTTTGATATTTTTGCTTTCTTTTGATCTTTTTGTTATTTTTATTTTGTTTATATTTTATTTCTTCTCAATTTTTGTTTTTTAATTGTTTTATTTTATTTTATTTTTTATTTGGTTTCTATTTTGAATTACCATGTCTAAAAACTTTGCAGCCACCTTTGGAAAAAAGATGCACTATATTGATGGTTATATACTGCCTAAATCAATTGTCCAGGGATCCTTTGTGCAGATTAAACTGGCCCAGCACAGCCTCATTGGGACTGAGGTGGCTGTGAAAAATATTAGCAAGCGGGGCTTGACTAGATGCTTTGAGGAAGTGAAATCTCTTAAGACCTTACGTCATCCCAGTATCATTGTACTGTTTGAGGTGATCACCACCCGGGACAAACATATACTTTTCATGGAATATGCGAGCAGAGGCGACCTGTTTGATCACCTGGAGGAGTGCAGCCAAAAAACTGAGCACAAAGCCAGGCCCATGTTCAGGCAAATGATTTCAGCCCTTCACTACTGTCATCGCAAAGGCATCGTTCATCGTGATCTGAAGCCAGAAAACATCCTGCTAGACGAGGACCTCAATGTAAAGGTGGCCGACTTTGGTTTCAGCAGAGACTTTACTAATTATAAACTGACAACTGTCTGTGGCACCTTCTCCTACATGGCACTGGAGATTTTAGAGCGTCAGGTGTACGATGGCCCCAAGGCGGATGTCTGGAGTCTGGGGGTCATCCTTTACCGCATGCTGACGGGGGATGAGCTGTTTGTAGGGGACACTGCTGGGGAAGTGACAAAAGAAATACACAGTAAAATGCTGTGTCTGCCAGATTTTACATCAGTGGAAGTTCAAGACCTGTTACAAAAAATGTTGACTGTTGACCCCGGCCAGAGACCCACCCTAGATGACATCATGAAAGACACATGGGTGAACATGGGTGACGATGAGGAACTGAGGCCCTACAGTGAGCCACCCTGGGGGGACATTGACCCCCAGGTGGCCACAATAATGAAGGGCATGGGTTTTAAGGAGCAAGAAATCCAGGAGTCATTGACACAAAATAAATATGACAGGGTCATGGGAACATGCCTGATCCTCAGGATGAAGACAACCAAGATGCAGGGCCACACCATAAAGGTAAGGTCCTGCCCCTCCTCTGACCCCAGCACCAGCACTTCCTGCAGCGAAGAGGCTGAGACTCCCATTCCCTCAACCAGCCCTGCACCCAGCCTGGATTCAAGCTCCAGCCCTTCCCCAGGCGGCATGGAAGCCAGGAAGAAAGGTCCCCCACCCGAAGTGGAGGTGAGGATGTCCCCCTCCCCCTCACCCAGACTGCACTCCAGCTCCTCCTTGTCCACCTGCATCCCAGGAAAGACAGTGCCCGCCACCCCACCTATAGTGGATGGAAGGACCACCAATCCCCTACCTGGCCCAGCCCTCCAGCATGGCCCTGGGAGCTCCCTCACCGCCCACAGCAGAAGCAGCAGCAGCTCTTGCCAACCAGATTCACAAAGGTATTTTGGGACCCCAGGCTCTCCCTCTCACCCCAGCCACCGGAAGGGGGTGGCTGGGAGGGTTCTCAGATTTTTGTTAAAATATATCTGCTGAGGGCCGTCCACTAACAAAAGAAGAATTATGCCGATGTAATAAGTGAAAACTGTGGACGGCCTACAGCAGATACATTTTTAAAAAACCTGAGGACCCTGGGGAACAACCAGGGGCCTGACCATGTATGTGCTCTGACTGGGAATCCAACCAGGGACCCTGTGGCTTCTAAGAAGACACCCAACCCACTGAGCTACACCAGTGGGGCCACACTCTCTGCATTTTAAAAGCTGCACCTGAAGGTTCTGGGCTCCAAGGAGGCCGGCCACTGGTGTGGGAGACGAGCCAGAGGCGGCACACAGACAGCTGCAGGTGAGAGTGCTGCCAGATGCACACACTGTGTGTGCAGGCGAGAGGACTCGCTCCCAAGGACGATGGACGTGTGCAAACCGCCGCAGCGTTCCTGCACGGGATTCACATCAGGAGGGTACGGGCATCTCCGAGGCCTTCAGAAGCATCTTATCCAGAATATCTGCTGAGCTTGGAGGACTGCCTGGAGTCCCCTGGGGGTCAGGAAGAGAGGCCGCCCTCACTGTGGGTCCACCCCTCAGCCCCCACCTGATGAAGCTTCAGAGACTGGACTGTTTTCCTGTGACCCTTCTTGCCTCCCCTGCTCTCCCTTGCTCCCATGTTTGTGGAGGTTCTTATTAAAGTACCTGTTTTTTAAAAAAAATTTTGTAATAAACTTGATGCTCCAGAAAGATGTATTGGACACTCTGTTTTTATCCTCTCTGCACAGAATGGGGGCGGGGCAATCTGTAGTTGGAGAAGCATGTAGTGGTACAGTACTTGGGCTTTATTAGGGGAACTCCCAACAGTAACAGAAGTGGTTTTGTGGGGAAATGGCCAGCACCCAGCATGCTGTGCCTGTCCAGACACCAGGGCACAGAAGGGGTGAAGCAGGCAGAGTCTCTATTGTCACATAGCCCATAGCCTGGCTGCTCTGTGACATCAGCAGGAACCCCCTCTCCTGACCTCTTGGCTTTGCTGCTTCCCTCTGGGCTGCTGTCAGTCTCAGGGAGCCTGTCCCTCCACACAAGTCAGACGTATAAAGCTCTGGAGGAAGAGCGCTCCAGGCAGAGGGAACAGCCAAGCCCCAGGTGGCTGGAGCTGAGTGAGCTGGAGTGAGAGCAGCAGGAGATGGGGCTGCAGACAAAGGGCAGAGCTCCTGGGCCACGGGAAGGGGTGCGGGGTTTCCTCTGAGAACAATGATTAACCCACGAATTCCCAAATGTCCTTCTATTATTGACATCTAATTTCTATTATGGTCGTAGAGTATAGTTTAAATCCTTTTAAATTTGTTGAGGCTGGTTTTAGGGCCTAACATACAGTTTCTCCAGGGGAATGAACTGTGTGTGCATTCTGCTACTGTTGGTCCAAGGGTTCTGTTAGGTCTAACTGGATTGCCATGTTGTTTGAGTCTTCTGTGTCCTCTTTAACCTTTTGCCTCGTTGTGGTATCTGTTCTGGAACACTGAGGATTGAAGTCTTCAACCATTCTCGTTTAGATGTCCATTTCCCCCTTCAGATTCCATTGTGCATTTTCGCCTCATATTCTGGGTTCTTTTGCCAGTTGCATATGTTTATAATTATGTCTTCCTGATGGATTGGCACTTTTATCATTATAAAATGTTCCTCTTTATCTCTCGTGACATTTTTAAAGAATATTTTGTTTGAGAGTATAGCCACTCCAGTTCTTTTGTGGTTACTGTTTTTGTAATATGTGTTTTTCCATCCTTTTACTTTTAACTTGTTTACATCTTTGAACCTAAAGTGAGACTCCTGTAGGCACCATATTCCATATTTTTCAGACTATAAGACGCACCTTTTTTTTTTTATCACATTTTTTGCTTCAAAAATTTTCCCCCCATTTTCTTCCTCTAAAATCTAGGTGCATCTTGTCCCCAGATGCACCTAGATTTTAGAGGAGGAAAATGAGGGAAAATTTTTTTAAAGCAAAAAATGTGGTAAAAACAAGTGCATCTCATAGTCCAAAATATACGGTAGTTGGATCCTGGTTTTTTTTTAACCAAGTCTGACAATCTCGGACGTTTTCTGGATTATTTAATCTGTTCACATTTAAGGTTTTCGCTGACATGGTTGCATCTATGTCTGCCATTCACTTTTTTTGTTTTCTATGTCTTATCTTTTTCATTCCTCTGATCTTTCCACCTTACCTTTTTTTGCATTCAGTGAATATTTTCTAGAGTAACATCAAATTCTTTTAATGATGTTTAGACTGTTTTTTTAAGTTATTTTCTTCTCTGTTCCCCTAGGGAGGAGATGAGAGATGCTGGCGGCCTGCCCGTCCCAGCCCTCACTGGGAGCTGAAGGGCGAGGGAGCCCGTGTTCTTGGCCACGCCTGTCCAGAGTGGCCCTTCCACCCCGAGCTAGTGGCAGAGGAGGGGGTGTGTCGTGGCTCACAGGCCACAGTTGCTCACTGTTCTAAATTTTCATAGATTTTCTTGAATAAACCTTTCTTTCTTTGTTGTATAACATTAGGACAATTTCCAAAGACTTTAAACGGTAGGTCTTTAAAAATAGTTTTCACTGGTTATGTGGTGGTTTTGGTAGGGAGGGTCCACTGAACTCCTCACACTACAATTCCCCAAACACCTTTAAATTTGAGAAGCATCTAGCAACATTTGTACATCATGATGGCTAGATAAGTATTGACGGGTGAGTAAATAAATACAAATGCGAGACTGGAATTTCTTATCAATTTAGAGAGTGCAAGGAAGGGAGAAAGAGAAACAAACAGAGAGACATCAACTTGTTGTTCCATTTATTTATGCATTCATTGGTTGAATCTTTTTTTCATGCTTACCTGAGGATATGTTTTTACTGATTTTAGGGGGGGGAGGGAGGAAGAGAGAGAGAGAGAGAGAGAGAGAGAGAGAGAGAGGGAAACACTGATATAAGAAAGAAACATTGATTTTGCCTCCTGTTTGCTCCCCAACCAGGGATTGAAACCCACATCCTAGGCATGTGCCCTGACCTGGAATAGAACCTGCAAACTTTTCATGCACAGGATGACATGCCAACCAGCTGAGCCAATCCAGCCATGGTGACCTGAACTGGAGGGCATGGAAACCACACATAATCTTGGTGTTTGGCCAACGTTCTAACCAACAGAGTGACCCAGCTACAGCTAGATTGGACTTTGATTTGTGAAATTTGAAAATAATTTACAATCGTGTGTGTATGTATTTGAGAGAGAGAGAAGGAGAACTGAGAGAGAAATTATTGCGTTACAAACTGGGAAGAATTGGTATTTGAACACTTACTATGTGCCAGGCTTGTTTAGCCTTCATCAGTCTTAAAGAGTCAGCTTTTTTTTTTTTTACTCTTTTACACTAACATGTTAGTGGTCTCTAATTCTGTCACTACAGTGGTCTGCCTGAGGAATGGACCCTTGACCCGGTAGTAAAGAATGAGAGGTCCACACCACCCCAGACAAAATGGCAGACGAGTTATCTAAAAGTCATGAACTGACCAGAATGCAAGGCATTTCCCCAGAATCTGAATGAAGGGACACTGATGAGCAAATAACAGGTGACTACATGTTTCTACTTACTGAAAATGTCCAAATAATAGATTAATGAGGAATAATAGAATGAGAGTATCACCTCTTTTGCAAGCCCTAATGAATTCAGTTGTTGGTTGGCTGCTAACATTACAAAGAGAGACACCTCGACACACGTCCCCTCCTGATGGAAGGACGCACCACTACTTATGAAGATACCTTGTCAAAAAAAAAATCTAACAAAACTGGTCAACTCTTTAGATCCAACTACCAATTTGCAGGAGATGGAACCAGCAGAGGAACATGTTAAATGATACCACAGAGACACAAGCAGCCAGAGCCAGCACAGATTACTGAGTGAGTTCTTCAACAAATAAATCAGAGGAAAATTAAAAAAAAAAAACGAAGGTGGTACCTGAGGTTACAGATGCTCTGAGACATTTCACCTAGTTGTAACATATAAATCTTTTTTGATCTTGATTCAAACGTATGCAAATACAACATTTATAAAACAATTGGAAATAGAACCACTTGCTGGGTATTTGACATGAAGGAATTTTTCTTTTATTAGGGGATTGAAAACTGCCCTTTCAGAAACACTGAAACATATGTGGGTGGGATGTTGGAATGTCTGCCATGTGCTTCAGAATGCCGTGGGTGGGGATGAGTGGACGGAGGTGTAATTGGAACAACAGTGGCCGTAAGGGACCGTGTGAAATACGAACATGGGAATTTATTATACAATTCTACTTTTGTACACTTTTAAATGTTTTCCTTGGAAAATAAAGGTGACCTGGTCCATAGTTCCTCTGGGGGCCTGGCAGAAGTTAGTGAGAGTCCACTTCAGACACACACCAATCCCAGGCCTCACTGAACTTCCTCAGAGGACATTTCAGCAAGTAAACAACAAATGTGTATGGTGAGAAGACACCTGAACAGCAAAACAATAGAAGCAGACACACAGACACACGAGATCCTGGTAGAGTCGGCTATTGAATTTAAGATAAGTATGTTCACTATTTTTTATAGCTTATTCATTATGCTATTACAGTTGTCCCTTTTTTCTCTCCCCTTTATTCCCTACACCCTGTACTGCCTCCCACCAGCATTCCCCAACTTAGTTCATGCCCATGGGTCATACGTATAAGTTTTTTGGCTTCTCCATTTCCCACATTATTCTTAACCTCCCCCTGTCTATTTTGTACCTACCACTTATTCTTCTTATTCCCTGTACCTTTCCCCCCATTTTCCCCTCTCCCCCTTCCCACTGATAACCCTCCATGTGATCTCCATTTCTGTGATTCTATTCCTGTTCTACTTGTTTGCTTAGTTTCTTTTGGGGTTGTGTGTGTGTGTGTGTGTGTGTGTGTGTGTGTGTGTGTGTGTTTTAGGTTTGGTTGTTGATAGTTGTGAGTTTGTTGTCATTTTACTGTTCACATTTTTGGTCTTTTTTTTTAGATAAGTCCCTTTAACATTTCATGTAATAAGGGCTTGGCGATGATGAGCTCCTTTAACTTGACCTTATCTGAGAAGCACTTTATCTGCCCTTCTATTCTAAATGATAGCTTGGCTGGATAGTAATCTTGGATGTAGGTCCTTGCCTTTCATGACTTGGAATACTTCTTTCCAGACCCTTCTTGCCTGTAATTGAGAAATCAGCTGATAGTCTTATGGGAACTCCTTTGTAGGTAACTGTTTCCTTTTCTCTTGCTGCTTTTAAGATTATCTCTTTATCTTTAATCTTGGGTGATGTAATAATGATGTGCCTCAATGTGTGCTTCCTTGGGTCCAAGTTCTTTGGGTCTCTGAGCTTCCTGGACTTCCTGGAAGTCTATTTCCTTCTCCAGACTGGGGAAGTTCTCCTTCATTGTTTTTCAAATAAGTTTTCAATTTCTTGCTCTTCCCCTTCTCCTTCTGGCACCCCTATGATTCAGATGTTGGAAAGTTTAAAGTTGTCCTGGAGGTTTTTAAGCCTCTCCTCAGTTTTTTGAATTCTTGTTTCTTCATTCTGTTCTAGTTGAATGCTTATCTCTTCCTTCTGCTCTACATTGTTGATCTGAGTCCTGGTTTCCTTCCCATCACTGTTGGTTTCCTGTACATTTTCCTTTATTTCACTTTGTGTAGCCTTCACTTTTTTCTCTATTTTGCAACCATACTCAAGTATTTCTGTGAGCATCCTGGTTACTGGTGTTTTGAACTGTGCATCTGATAGGTTGGCTATCTCTTCATCTCTTAGTTGTATTTTTTCTAGAGCTTTGATCTATTCTTTCATTTGGTCCATATTTTTTGTCTGGCATGTGTGTTATGTAGTGAGGGGAAGAGGCTTAGGTATTTACCAGAGTGGGAGAACCCACTTGGCTGTGATGTAGTGCTGTATGTGGGGGAGGGGTCCGAGAGGGAACAATGCCACTTGCTCAGCTCTCTGCCAGCTTTAAGTCACTTCGTCTGCTACCCACAAGCAAATTGGGCCCTTCTGGTGCTGATTCCCGGGTGGGTGAGTTTGTGCATGTTCTAGGATCCTGTGGGTCTCTCCAACGGACTCTCCTATGAGGGTGGGAGTTTCTCCCGCTGCTGCTTCAACCCCCACAGGTGTTTTCAGTCAGAGGTTTTGAGGCGTTATTTCCCCATGTTGAAACCTTGGATTGCGTGGTCTGTCTTGCTCCCCAGTTGTTCCTCTGGTTTAACCACAGGCAAATGTGGGACCCCTGCTCCACCAGCCACTGTCTTGCCACAAGTCCTCTCCACCCTGGGCTGCCTGTCTCCATCCCTCCTACTGGTCTGGATGAATGTTTCTTCTTTAACTCCTTGATTGTTGGATTTCCATACAGTTGGATTTTCTGGCAGTTCTGGTTTTTTTTTTTTTTAATTTGTTGTTGTCCTTTTGGTTGTGTGAGGAGGTAAAGTGTATCTACCTATGCCTCCATCTTGGCCTGAAGTCTCTGTTTATTATTTTTAAACATATAAAGAAATAATCAAAAGCATGAGTAAGGAGAAGATACTATCAAACATGAAAAAATGGCCAACCAGATTTCCTTCATTCTCCCATTTGCCTCCCAGCGTGGCCTTCCACTCTTGAACTTTGACCAAAGTTGACATCACCATGTTGAACGTGCTTTGTTTTTTGTCACTCTATGTGGATTTCCTTCTGAAAACTTCCTTAACTCTCTGGTCATTCACTGAAATTAAGGAGGTAGCTAATAGTGATGTCCTTACACAATTTCAAGTCCCTTAGAAGGATAAAGGGTGTGATACCTGGTAGAAGTGAGCTTTAGAATGCCACCTTCTCTACCAAAACTTTCATGTTTCTGTTTTACATTTCATGTTCCAGAATGAAAATATCTGTCTTAGCAGCTTGGATTTCTTAAAAAATGATTTCTGTTTTTAAAGACGAATATTAAATTTGCCATGTTGTCTTTTCCAGCCAGTCACTGACCTGCCTCCCTGATGTGAGGTGTCTGGGAAGTTTAGATGTATGAGGTGGATTCTGTGGAAGTATGTGGAGTGAAATCACGACCAAGACCTGCAGTGAAAATTGAAGATAAAGTCTAGTATCACAAAATTAGAAAAATAAGAAATAAAGGATTCATTGATTATATTCATAAGCAGTTATGGAAAATGTTTTTGTTCAGAGATTATCCTATTTCTGGGAAAATGGTGAGGAGTCTCTCTGTCTCTCAAATTATCATACTGTAAAACCAACTTTTGGGTGAAGGTACAGCTCAGGGCGTTAAGCACATGCATAGTGTGAGGGAACCAGCGCCCCAAGCAGGGCACAGAACAGCCCCATCGCCCCAAATCTCCCGGTACTGCGCCTTCATACTCACACCCTCCCCCACCCATTGCTCTTGGCAACCACTGGTCTAGTTCCCCTCACGAAGCTTGTCTTTCCCAGAATGTTATATAAATGGAACCACTCCGTTTGTAGCCCTTTGATGGTGGCTTCCTTCACTCAGCATAATTCCCTTGAGCTCCGCCCAAGTTTAGAATCGCTAGATTGTTCCCTTTACTGCTGAGTCAAGTAGTCTATGGCATGAATGCAGCACAGGGGTTTGTCTTCCCTTTCTTTTTAACCCTGCCTGAAGGTATACACAAGGAGCTAGCTCCTCCAGCTCCTTGTTACTACCTCAGCTGCGATTCAGCTTTTGCTTGTTACCTAGCTCGCTGGTTATCTGATCGCAGTGGCGAGACGCAGACTCAAAGTCAGGTGGCTTTCTTCCTCCACCAGGAAGCAGTGTGCTGGAATTGGCGGCCTGGGAAATGTGGGGACGTGGGCAATTTGTGGGTCGTCTCAGGCTACTCTGAAGATGAATTTCCCACTGATAAAAGTGGTGATCATAACAGCCCTTTTAAAATGTTTAAATGGCTACTTATAACTCTTGCAAAATTTCCCTTTTCGGCACTTGAAACTGGTTGCTCCGTAACTTGTGCGACACTGCCCTCTACTGTTGGAATCGACAGGTGCCGCTCCTGAGCACCTTGCTGTGGGAAGAAGCGCTAGCTGTCAAGGAGAGCCACCTGCATTTCACCCAGTGGCTAAGTGATGGTGGCTAACGCCCACGGGAAGCCCTAAGGTGAAATACTAATCTGTTCCCTTGCCATTCCCTTCTGATCCAAAAGGCTTAAAAAGATACCCCCTTATTCCTGAGTGTACCTTTATCATCTTTCTGACAATCGTGGCTTTCATTTTACTTATTTTTTCAATTATGGGCTTTTAAATGATATGATATCTCACTTTGATAAAAATATCTGAGAGTTTAAACCCAGAAAATATGATAGCAAATGTTGGGTGTTTATTTTTTTTAACTCTTTTTACCCAAGCTTGGAAAACATTTTGGGACTCTAAATTTAAGGTTTAAAAGTCTAAAATTGTTTTATGTATTTTCTCAACCACCTAGAAAAAAAGTGCTTTTGTTTGATCTGCAAATCAGGTTTTGTCATTCATAAAAAGGCCATTGGGAAAGCAAGTCTGTTTTAAATACAGGGTTTTCTCTGCTTTCCTCCTTTTTTTTTTTTTGACACATTATCCATCACAGAATACCATGTTGTAAAATGAATAAAAATCCTTGTCATGAAGAATTTTTGTCTGTTTAATGGGACAGAGGCATATTGGATTTAACATATTCACCTATAAGTATTGGCTTGGGGATTTCTGTGTAAGTTTTCTCAGATAAAGTTTTGAAAATAATAGATTTTAAAAAAACATTGGAATTTTTAAATGCTTCTAAAGAAGTCATGTGCCAAGTAAAACATAATAATGGAAGTTGGAAAATAATTAAAAACAACCTGGCTGGCGTAGCTCAGTGGATTGAGCATGGGCTGTGAACCAAAGCATCGCAGGTTCGGTTCCCAGTCAGGGAACATGCCTGGGTTGCAGGCCACAGCCCCCAGCAACCACACATTGATGTTTCTCTCTCTTTCTCTTTCTCCCTCCCTTACCTCTCTAAAAATAAGTAAATAAAATCTTTAAAAAAAGAATTCCAGAGAACAAAGGATTTACTTTTGTAAAAAAAGAAAATAATTAAAAACTGAATTAGATTGAAAATACTGTGTGACAAAATCCGGGACCCCATGGAGAGTGAAAAGGCAAGGACGGAGTGGAGGCAAACATTGCCTGCAAGTGACCAGGCACAGGTTTGCACCCGGACGCCCTAAAGGAACCCTGCACTGAGGGCAGAGAGCTGGTGGGTCATAGAGGAAGAGCTACAAGTCCAGTAACACGATTTGTAAAGGACCTGTCTTTGTTTTTGATGTTGAACAGTAAATGCCAGCAGTGACCAAGAATACAGTGATCATACACACTATACTGGAGGAATTTCACTTTCAATTCATCTTTACAAAGCCTTAGAATTCATTTCTTGTGTTTAAAAGGAACGTTTAATTGAGAAATAAACATTTGTGTACAAAATGCTAACTTGTGTGGGTTGTTTTAGTGTTACTTGTAAAATTCAGAATATAGCTTTGTGCAGAATAAGTGGCTTACTTTCATTTTCTGCACCTGGTTTCTAGACAGAGGAACATAAACTAGATAACATGATGGCGTCTTTGTCAAAATGTCTTTGTTTTCTTGATAATGACAATGAAAAGAGTAGCTTTGGGGAAATTCATCTCAAATCAGCACAACCGTTCCATCACCACAGAAAATATGCCACCTTTGCTGGACTGTCCTGAATACGATTATTCGTGTTTACATAGCGCCTTTCATCTCTTGATTTCTCACCATGCTTTGTGAACACGTTTAAGGGAAGAGATTCAAGTCATGTCCAACTCTTGACAAGACTGTGTTTAGGAAATGGGGAAGGTATCTACTTCAAAACTGATTTCTACCTATTGGGACTGAGGCCACCTGAGTAATGCTACTATAGAATAAGACAGTCCTTGGGCTCTTTTCCATGCCATAGGCCACCACTCAACCATGTATTCAGGAACACCTGCTGAGCACCTACTGTGTACCAGCCACTGTGCTTAGTGTAGGGGATGCAAAGGTGCCTTTGATCTGCCCCTTGCCCCTAAGAAATGCAGTATAATGGAAAAGGGGAGAGACATCTAGTCGCATATTACTTGCGTACTATATACAACTGCAGCAGCTAAAACGTTTATGTTTGCTTAGTTTTGTATTTAGTGATCAGGTAAATTGATGCATAGGTGTCAAGCATAAACTGAAATGCCACTGAATTTTAGAGGAACCAAGCATTTAGGCAGTAATTAGTATTTTTTGGCAAATATTTTAAGTGTATATTTTAGCTCTTCTTAATTTTCTAGCCAAGACTTTCTTAGTTGTAGTCCTCTTGCTGCCCACAGCTCTACTGTCTAGTCTCCCTGTGACAGCACTTCAGGAGCTCTCATGGGACATGAGACTCCGCTGCAGCATATGCGCAGGAGGAGGACTCTGCCTCTATTATAAGTGAAATCATTATAGTGAGACCTGGAACTTTGTTCCCTGAATGGCTAACACTTTGGGGCCCCCTGTTTCGAAGGCTTACACGAGAAAGTTTGTAACCAGCTGACTCACAAAATCGCTGTTGAGCGTTAACTGACTGTTCCGGAAGAATTTGTAATTATTGCTCCTTGCGTAACATGACTGTGACAGCAAATCGGTGTGTACTAACACACAATTTCCGGACCACTTTTCTTAGTTTTGTAACAGTAGCCCCCATGCAGCTTTGTGTCTTGCTGTTCTCTGTAGTTGCTGTCAGATGGCCTTCAGTAATTGCTAGTCATGAAAACTGAAGAAGAACACAGATTTCAAAGCAAAATTTGATTTTAAACCAGTCTGGGGAAAATTCAGTTATATTTTCACTTCCAATACTTGCATGACTTCAGTTTGCTTGGGCCTGTGGTTTTTAGGGAAAATATCCACGGTTTGCAGAGGCAGGGTGGAGCCAGAGACTGCTTAGTCATTTTAAGGGACTTTTCACTGACGCAGATAGTTTTGGGACAGCAAGAAGAAGCAAATACTGAAGGCTATGACCTTGACAGTTGGGACCAAATGGAGGCTCACAGATGTTTGACTTATTTTATATGCATATTATTTGAATAAGGAAAGCATTTTGTGATATGTGAAAGATGCGATGTGAAGTTCTAACCATCTTTCAAAGAGTTTTCTTTTGTACTTTCTTTTGCTGTTTCTTAAAGCCAGACTGAAGCAGAAAGACGTCATTGTCCTTAAGGACACAGTGGGTGGGTTCTGTGGGCTTTTGTTGATTTTCCTGTGGGCCCTCTAGTGGAAGTGATCTCTTTGGCTGTTTGATTTTTTTCATATTGTATTTCTAACATTTGTTGTATGGTACCACGTGAGCCTCAAGTACCCCCAAATGAATAAGACTTATTAAATCTAAAAAAAAATAAAATAAAATGAAGAAACCCTGTTCATCAGTAAGACAGATAATCTAATAAAAAAAAACAGGCAAGGAATTTGTTCAGGAGGATATCTAAATGGCCAACATAGTAAGTTTTTGCTAAACCTGAATAGTAATCATGGAGATGAAAATTAAGACTACATTAAGATGCCACTTCACACATACAAAAGAGGTCAAAATTAGAAAGACTGACAATACTGAGCATTAGTGAGCATGTGAAACAATTAGAATACTCATCCACTACTGAGAGAAGTGTAAACCAATTCAAACACTTAGAATACAGATGGCATTGTGGGTTCAAGTTGGAGGTATGCGTACCCTGCGGCTGAGGGTACAACATAGTGGCTGAAACATAATGTTGAGTCGAAAAAGGCAAACCACAGAAGAATACAAAACCAGAACACCTGTCTATAAAGTGCAAAAATGAGCAAAAAATAAACAATATATTCTTTGAAACACACATGCATACCTAAGTGGTAAACTACAAAGGAAAGCAATGGAATGACAAATAGAAGTTCAGGGCAGGGTTACTATGGGGTGAGGAAGGACAGGACGCCCCTGGGGAGAGGCTGGCAGGGGCCTTAGAGATCTCCTTAGTGCTCTATCTCCTAAGCTAATGGGGGGCACGTGAGAGTTCATTCTACTAATTTTCATACCTTATATATACACATTTACACATATGTCCTATTTATGAAATATAAAGTCTTTTAATAAAAAAATTTTAATGGGTCCTGATTTGGCGTGGCTCAGTTGGTTGAGCGTTCTCCCACAAAGCAAAAAGTTGCCAGTTCAATTCCCAATCAGAGCACATGCCTGGGTTGCAGGTTCGATCCCCGGTTGGGGTGTGCGAGAGGCAACTGATTGACATTTCTCTCACACCTCGGTGTTTTCCTGTTTCTCCCTCCCTTCCCTTCTCTCTAAAAAAATTAATAAGTAAAACCTTTATTTTTTTTTTTTTTGCCCTGGATGGTGTAGCTCAGTGGATTGGGCAGTGAGCTGTGAAACAAAGGGTGCCCAGTTCGATTCTGTCAGGGCACATGCCTGGGTTGTGGGCCAGGTTCCCAGTAGTGGACACGCGAGGGGCAATCACATGCTGATATTTCTCTCCCTCTTTTTCCCTCCCTTCTCCTCTCTCTAAAAGTAAATAAAATCTTTAAAACAAAATTTTTAATGGGAACAAAGAAAGACCATAGATATGTGTGGTAGTTATGGGCAATGACAGTACTTTTTGTCCACACTCCAGGAGAGTGCCAGCAAGCACAGGTGCAGTTTATGCCTCCCTCAGACTTAGTGTCTTCATCTGCAAAATGAAGAAACTGAAACACAACTGTTACCTTATGGGGTTGTTGTGAGAACTCAATGAGATTATCAATGCTCAGGATGCAAGGAATGGAAATCTGCTTTCCTTTTCAATTACAGTAGAAGTTCCAGCACCTGGTGGGACTCTAATGTTATCCTGTGGCGGGTAGTGGGCTGGTGGGGGGGCTACACCATTTCTACATCATCTAAGGCTCTCCCAGGCTTACCAAGTCCCAAGAAGTTCCCTGTAGGTTAGGAGAGACCTAAAGACACATTCCCCAAATGCAATGTGTGGACCTTAGGTGATCTTGATCCAAACCAACCAACCAGCAGAACGTATTCCTGAGAAAATGAGGAACACGTGAGTAAGGGTGAGTATTAGAAAATGGCAAGGTGTGATCCCAGGATGGTGTTTGGGCTTCAGAAAATTTCTCTCCTTCCCAAACAGCTATTCTTCGATCTCAGATACAGACATGCTGCCTCTTATTTTGATACAGCCTAAAATATTTATGAGTAAAATCTTTAAAAATTTTTATTGATTTTAGAGAAAGGGAGAAACACCCACTTCTTTATGCATTCATTGGTTGCTTCTTGTGTGTGCCCTGGAGGGGGATCATCAACCTCGGCATATTAGGAGGACTCGAACCCATTCAGCTACCTGGCCAGGGCTCTGGATAAAATCTTCCAGGGTCTAGGATTCGCTCTAAAATAATCCAGTGGTGGAAGTGGATAGAGATTAAACACGGAAATGCCCACTCTAACTGGCTGGAAGGTGCAGGGGCTCATCGTTCTCCCCTTCCATTTTTACCTACGTGTGGAATTTCCCAGGGGTTGGGCCGCAGGAAGAGCCCCTCCCGTGCGGGACGCGGCCTTGGCTCCACGGGCTCGAGGGCCGCCTGCGGGATCTCCGGCAATCTGGGGGCCCAGCACACTGAGTGCGGGGCCGCTGGTCCTCCCCGGCCCCGGAGACCAGGCGAGGAGCCGGCCCCGCCCTTTCCCGCCTCCGGAAGGACCCCTGCACCGCCTTTCCCGCCTCGCCCGACTTTTTCCTCTAGCACCTTCGGGCGCAGCCGGCGGCCCTGCAGAAGATGCTAGGCTCGGAGACCGACAAAACCAGCCCCCGGCCGCCGGGATCCGGACCTCCTGGGAGGGGAGGGAGGGGGGCGCGGGGGCTCCTCTTTCCTGGTGACTCCTGTTCCTCTCCCAACCCAAGGGAGACGGGGCCTTCTCGCTAAGGAAGTGCCACGGTCCGAGGGAAGCGCCAGGTGTTGGGCGGGTGCTGGCCTCCCACGCCGTCCCCCTGGAGCGCCCATCCCCCCAGCCCCGCAGCGCCCCCTGCAGCGCCGCTGCGGCACCCAACCTGGCTCCCGTGGGGCAAGAGGGGTAAACTTCCTCCAGGCAAGTTCTTTGCTTTCTAAAAACTACTGGGTGAAAATTTTGCCATAAAAAGTTTGGGAGAAGGAAAGCTTACAAAGTGGCTACAAGGAAAGGGATCAGGAAAAACGCCCCTGCCTCCGCCCTGGAGGAGGGCGCTCCCATCCCACGAAGCACGGGGATGCCTGCAGACACCGTGCACGTCCCCGATGGGGCCGCGCTCGACGGAGCGCCAAGAAGTCTTTCTCGGAGCCCGAGCGCCCTCGTTAACTTAGCGCCGGGAGGGAAGGAGGGAGCTAACAGAATAGAGTGGGGGCCGTGCACGCAGCGGAAGCCAGTCTCCCAGCTGGGGCGAACCACCTGCCCCCTGCGCAGCGACTATGACCTCCACGTCCCTGGGACTGAGGGCGGGGTTTTAGACCCCAGGGTGAGGGCGACACGGGCGGATCTGCCGAAACCCGTTTGCTGCCCGCTGCTTTCTACCCTGTGTGCGCTGGTTCCCGGAGCACCAGCGGGTAAAGCTGTCCCTCGCTGTTCCCGATGTCCTGTCCTCTCTGCCAGCTGTAGTGTAAACGCCTGATAGTGTGTGTTTGTTTTGTGATGCCCAGGCATTCACTGCAAAGACGGCTGTCTGGAATAAACACCTTGCCAGCCACAGGACTAGATAGAGCAGAGCTGCCCCCAACCCCAAAGTTCCTCTTGCCTTTAAACATCATTCTTATGTTTTACATTCACTAATAAAAACTGAACCCCAAAACCCTAGGCTCTCAACACCAACAAAAACAGAATGCCAGGCTCTCTCTTTCCCTCCACCCCTGACTGTGTACCCTCCAAAACTTGTGAGCAATACACCTTGTTTTGCCTCCCCGCCCCCCCGCCCCAAAGTTTCCTGATGGTTATTGCTGAAGGCATCTTGCAGTCACAGTAGGAACGACCAGGGCTGTGGTTGCCACAGGCTGGGACCAGCACAAAACAGCCCGGCCACCTGACAGTCACGATCAGTGCCCAGTGTGCCTGCAGCGGTGTCCCCACAACCCCAGGAAAGCCTGCCTCTCTGGCCAGTGCAGCTGCTGCAGTCTTTGTGGGGCAGAGCTGGAAAGGCTGGAGCCGCAGGAGGGAGGCCAGGGCAGCGAGACAGACGCTGGGCAGCTGTAATCCCAGTGTCAGAAACTGCATGTTCTCATGAAACTCACCCCCAAGGCTTCGCTCCTTATCTCTGAAGGAGGGACGACACCGGCACCCACCCCAAGGAGTGTTGGGGTGATCCTCATGGAAGATGGTTGAGATTTGCACGTCACACCACCGCTCAGCTGTGCAAAGGAATGTGGTCAAGTGCAACTTCTTCACAAGTCACAGGGTAGGGCAAGGGTGCCAAGACTTCTAGCTCAGCATTTCCATCTCCTCTGGTTCAAGTTGAGTCTTCTGAAGTCTGTCGATGTAAGAAACATCCAAACCTGTAGAGAATTTCCATGAGTTGATTTGAACCAAACTGACAATTGCCAGGAAGCAAAATCTCAAAAGAATGAGAAAATGCTCTGGAAAATGTCATTTTTACCACTTATTTTATACATCAGGATCAAGGGGACAATGTAAGGGGGTTACATAAAATCCATTGGTGGTAGGTTAGGGAGGCGGGAGAAAGCAACGCAAGGAAATCTCTGGGACTGGATAAAAAGTAAAATGGATAGACCCAAACCTCTTTTACATTGGTGGGTAAGGGACAGTTAACATTCACAGCACATAGAGGTGGTACATGGGGAACAAATTAACCACTAGGGTTCTGTGGTCCCTTGCTCTGGTGAAGATTGTGCCCTGAGGGGTATGGAGAAAGGGTTAAAGGCTGTAGAGCCAGAGGGTCAGAAAAAAAAAACCCAAACCTCCACAGCCATGGCTTGGGGGATGGAGAAATGCACATGGCACATGATTGAGATTTTGCATCTCTATAGCAAGTTAGCTAGTTTAATAGTTATGTTAAAAAGCTGTGCTGCCAGGGAGATGGGCAAGGCTTAAGCCTGTGATGTAGCCTGGGCTGACAGCACCTGCACAGAGCTGGGAGGCAGTTCACTCTGCTTCCCAGGGAGACTCCTGCCAGGCCTGGAGATGGCAGCTGAATAAATGGAAACTGCAGAGAACTGGCAGCTGTAACCCAATGTGGGAGGAGGCGCAGGATGAGAATTGAAACTCAAGTGTGGCAGCCATGCATGCTCTTGGCTATGCAGCAGGTAGTAGTGAGGGAGGAAGCATGTTGTCTGTAGCAAGGGATTTTTGCCATGCAGTTTGAAAGAGCGGTGAGAAGGGAGAAGTCAGCAAGCAGCTATGTAGTTTATAGTGAGGAAGGAAGCCATGTGGCTTGGACTAATAAGAAAGCAGATGCTGCCGCTGTGACTGTGTCTGCTCTAGCTGACTCCAGAGCTGCAAAGGACTTCCTTGCAAAGTCCTGTCCTGCTGCACCTGGATTTTACCTGGACTTTTAAGACCTGTGACTTTCTTGAGTTTCACCATGATCCAGAGTAACACAGCACATGCTTTTTTGGACTATTATACAGAGGCTGATGACATGTACCCCAGATCCTGAAGGAGAGAGCTGCTGCATGAGGATGGTGACTTTGGTACCTTCCAGAGGGACTGGAGAACTGTTTGTGCAGCTGGCTTAAGATAAGGAAATGAGGAACTTCTACTTTTGAGATTTCTGGGTTACAGCCTTCCAGGGAGCATGGGGAAGTGCTGGGTCTCATGGGAAAGAAGGGCTCCAAGCTGAGGTGCTATAGGCTTCCCCAAGGTTGGAATGTTGTAATTAAAGATCTGTTTCTACCAGCTTTAATTGTTGGGTCTTTCACCAAGGCGCCACGTGGACGGCCCCGGTCTGCTCCACAGCACTCAGACATTTCAACCTCCACTGGCCCCTCAGCCCCTCCCTATTCTCTTTATGAAACATGAGGAAACTTCTGGATCCCTACATGCCTCCCCCTGGCCACGGGGAGCCAGGAACCCTGCTTCAGGCTCATCTCCCAGGTATTATTGCCTCCTCCCAATTTGTATGTTGAAATCTTACCCCCCCCCCCCGGTAATAAATAGTATTAGGGGCCTTTGGGGAGTCATTGAGCCCTGGCTGGTGTGGCTCAGTTGATTGAGTGCTCGCCTGCGGACCGAGGGGTTGCTGGTTCTGTTCCAGTTGAGGCACATACCTGGGTTGTGGGCTGGGTCTCTGGTTGCGGGTGTGTAAGAGGCAGCTGATTCATGTTTCTCTCTCACATTGTCACAGGTGGGCACAGGTAACCAGGTTCTTAGTCATCAGGACAAAGAATTGAACCGAACACCCAGAGTTTATAGAAGAGAACATGGGAGCAGGCCAACTCCAAGCAGAGATTGAACTCATGGGCTGGAGGGACTCTGTTCTTATAGGGTGGATCCTTTCTGGCTAGTTTTGGTGGGCTTTACTGCGCATGTACAAGTAATTGTATTACTCTAAAGCTACTGCACATGTGGTCTCCCATGATCCTCCCCGATTGGCCACCAGGGAAGAGGGGCCCACAATGCTACCGAATTGACCCCCGTTTCTCCTGGGGTCCCCCTGTAGTAGGTTCACCTTTCCTTTCACCAGAGAATTATAGCTCTCCATGTTAGAGATTGGTGAAAAGGAAAGAAATTATTTATTCAAGTTATACAGACTTAAGAGTAATGACAATGTCTTCAACAAAATCCCAAAGTCTCTTAAAACACCCCCCCCCCCACACACACACAGTCCTTCCTTCCCCCCTTTGCCCAGTCTGGGGTACCGTGTCTCAGGGAAAGAAATAGAAGTCCGTGGCTCAGGCAGCTCCCCGTTCTTCCCAGTAATCCGTGCTTGGCTGGTAGGCCTTCCTCAGTTCTCAGCACCATCGACTGCATTGCTGGATCTCCAGCTAAAGCTGCGTGGTGGTTCTCTGCTAAAGCCACATGGTGATTCTTCTCATGGCTGCGGGGCGGGGGAGGGGGCCCCTGTGCCAAAAGTGCAAGGTTCTCCTTACATGGCTGCAGCCGTGTGCTTCTCTTCAATGGCTGCCGAGTCTGGATTTAAATATCCTTCCAGCTTTACTGGGCTCCATCCTGAGTCTGCGCAGGGGTGGCCCCATGTCGTGGAGCCAATCATCTCCAAGCTCTCTCGCAGGAGCTGTAACTAGGGGGAGTTGCCTCCCAGTTACATCTTTGGGGGAAGTTCCTTCCATCCCCCTGGCTCAGAGCATGGCCACAGCTATTTAACATATCTATGCAACCAGTTAAAAGTTATAGATATGTTAAATGACCATACCAGAGGTTAGCTGCAAAGCTGTTGCTGTGCAAAACAGCTCTGAATGGTCCTGCTCCATGTGTCCCTTCCCCCAACTCACACCTGTGGTGGAGGGTGAGGACATCCTATATATCTTTCTAATATTTCCTGGACACCTTGAGTTCTTGTTACAGAACAAAAAAGGGGGGCCTGGGACGATATACTATTACTGAAAGAAGCCCCCAGGTCCGTTATGTCCGCCGCCAGAGGAAAGACGTCTCTCAATGCCAGAGATTCGTGAAAAGGAAAGGAAATGTTTATTTAATGCTATACAAACTTAAAGTAGTGACCTAATGTCTTTATCAAAAATCCTAAAGTCCCTTAAAACACCCACAAACAGATACAGTCCTTCCTTCCTTCCCCCTTTGCCCAGTCCAGAGTACCGTATCTCAGGAAAGGAAATAGAAGTCAATGGCTCAGGCAGTCCTCTGGTTATTCTCAGTTAGTACTCCATCTCGACTGGGAGACCTCCCTGGGTTCCCGGCACCCTCAGCTGAGTCGCCGGGATCTCTGCTAAAACCAGGTGGTGGTTCCCCCTTCTAAAGCTGCGGGGGTCCCCACTCTGGCAAAGGCACGTGGTACTCTCTCTCAGGGCTGCAGGAGTCTCCACTCTGTCAAGGCCGCATGGTTCTCTCTCTCTCTCTCAGGGCTGCGGGAAGGGAGAGACCCCACTCTGTCCAGGCCACGTGGTTCTCTCTTCAATGGCTGCCGTGTCTGGGTTTAAATCCCCGGGCCAATCTTCCTTTGCAGCCCCATTTCCGACTCCTCCTACACTTGGGCACACTTGCCCTCAATCTGCTGTCTTCTCCAGCTTTTCTGGTAGCCATCGTGGGTCTGGGCAGGTGTGGCCCCATGTCCTGGAGCCAATCTTCTCCAACCCCCACCCAGGCGCTGTAACTCGGGGGACCTGCCCCTCAGTTACATCTTGGTGGGGAAGTTACTTCCATTCCCTTGGCTCTGAGCTTGGCCACAGCTATTTAACATATCTAAGCAACCAGCCAACGGCTATAGATATGTTAAATGACCACGCCAGAGGTTAGCTGCAAGGCTGTTGCTATGAGAAACAGCTTTCAAAGGCCCTGCTCCACATGTCCCTTCCCTCATCCCACACCTGGGGGTGTGGGTGAAGACATCTTAAAATCTCCTGGACACCTTAAGTTCTGGACCCCATTTCAAATGCCTATTTGGGGTCCCCTCTCTTGGTTGTACCCTGTAACATTCTGAACCCCATTACAAATCCTTCTTTTGGGGACCGTCCGGCTGCACCCTCCTACAACATTGATGTTTCTCTCCCTCCTTTCCCCTTTCCCTAAAAATAAAATAAAATACTTTAAAAAGGAAAAAGAAAAAAAGAATAAAAATTCCAGAAATAAACAATTCATAAGTTAAAAAAGAAAAGGCCAATATTAAAAATATCAGTTTGGGGTAAGGGAAGGTTTACCCATTGAGAAGGCACCTAATCAAGAAGATGAGGGCTTTAGAGGTTCCTTAAATCCATCTTAAGAGAGTCCAGAATTCGCACTTTTTTTATGTCAAAGTATAAGTGGCTACATATTAATAAAAGCAGGGAGCAAAGGAAATCAGACATTATTAAGCATAATCAAGTAGAGAGTATAAGTCTGCTCAACCAGGAAGTTACAGCTTCACGCACTCCCCCAGACACCACCAGTCCTCTCCCACAGATCGCCGCGGGAAGGACAGAACAATAAAGCGAGAGGTGAGCACTTGCACATAGGAGCCAAAATGGAAGCCCTAGAGGACTGTCAGTCTAACCTGTGAAAAACACCAGACTGGATAAGAGACACAATCCTGAAAGATACAGGAAATAATTGGTTAGGGAATGGATACATCAGAAGCCTGTGAAAGCTTGCAAAGTTGATTAGTTACTTTGAAGAGGCTCCTGGTCCTTCCCAAGTCTGAACTAATGTAACCCCAGCTAAGAACTCTCTCTCTCTCTCTCCCCCACACAGTACATGTGCTCACCCTGAGCACTTGCACATTTTGAGGTGACCATGTGGCTCTAGCAGCTGCCCGGGGCCCACAGCAGATTGTGCCAGTTCCAAAGAACCAAGCTTTAATATGGCACAGAGTCTCTGAACATTGGCCCTATTTCTGGCCCTGATGAAGACAAAATTGGACTTTCCCCATGGTGGGACAGATATGGGACACTGGGAGCCAGAAGCACTCCTTTGATTTTGTACAAATAAATCTTACAGTCAATGCCACAGTCTCCCGTGCGTGTGTCTCCAAAAATGCTTTCCCTGAGATACTGCAAGAACCCCACTGCCACTGACAACAAAAGGAAGGGAGAATGGAAGGGCAAGGGGTCACTGACCACCACAGACATCTGGGCACCAGCAGGGATCCAAGGAAGGGTGTCAAATTGTTACCATGGACAGTTAGCTAGTTATTAATAAAGGAAGGAAGCAAAGGGAATCAGACGTTATTAAGCACGATCAACTGGGAAACATAAGCTTGTTTTACCAGGAAGTTACACTGCCACACACTCCCCAGCAGATTGCAGCATTGTCCCTCCAAGAGGATAACACCCCTTCCTTCCCCCGGTAGGGTTCAGCCTGCCCTCCAGTGGCAGATTGTGGTACTGGACTGTGGATTGTTGGGGGAGAAGAGGGAGGTACATCCCGCAAGTGCACAAATACAAGTCAAAATGGCATAAGGGGAGGTGCTTAACCATAGAGGCCTGTCAGTCACCCTGGGAAAGAAATCGATTGGCTAGGGGATGGACCCATCAGAAGCTTGGGAAGTTGGTTGGTTATTTTGAAAAAGTGCCTGGTCCATCCCAAGCCCCAAATAATATAACCCAGCTTAAAAAAAATCTCTCTCTCTCTCTCCCTCTCTCTCCCTCTCTCTCCCTCTCTCTCCCTCTCTCTCCCTCTCTCTCCCTCTCTCTCTCTCTCTCTCTCTCTCTCTCTCTCTCTCTCTCTCTCTCTCTCTCCCCCCCATACACACACACACTCCTGTTCACATGTGCATTCTCTCCGCAGCGACCGTGCAGGTCCAGCAGCCACACAGACTCCAAACGCAGGCTCCAGGCAGGAGTCTGGGAAGAGCAGCACAGCTGGAAACAGCACTATGCTGCCTCTACAGGGGCAGAGACCACTTAGCAGTTGCCTGGGCTTGAAAAGACTAAGGTTTAACATCAAACAGAAATTCGGGACACCGGCCTTTGTATTGGCTTTGATAAAAGACAAAATTGGGCTGTGTTCAAGGCGGGACAGATGGAGATGGGACACAGAATAAATCTTGCCACACAACAATCTCCTATGCGTGGGTCCAGGAGATCCTTTTCTCCTGATCCCACGAAAGAGCCCACCGCCACGGTCAAGAAAATCCCTAAATCTCTTTGTCCCGTCTGTAGTCCGTTGACCCCTGCTGCTGTAAGTCCAATCTTGAGGCTCCTGCAACTCTGATAAATAATGATTATTTTTGTACATAGTTTCCCACCTCCTCGAGAGAGGCACCTTCTGGCAAGGGGACCGTTCTTAAAAGAAAAAAAAACAAAACTCAAGTGAAACAAAAGTCAGGACACAAGCAGAATTCCTCTGACGATCAGCACGTCTGTGCGCAAGAGTACAGCAGATTCGAGCAAGATGGGGTCGGGGGCCCAGTTCTTCACTGTTACCACCACACCTTGAGCCCCTCTCCTCCTCGAGGTCAGGGTGGGACTAAAAGTCAAAACCCTCTAATCACAGGGCTGGTTCTCCTGGCAACCAGCCCCCATCTTTGGGGGCAGGGGCGATCTAAACCACCTCATTAACATAACAAAAGACACACCAATTGCTCTTACTGTTTAGGAAATTCCTGGGGTTTTAGGAGCTCGGTGCCAGGAACCAGAAGGAAGATCAACGCATGTTTCTTACTAAGAGTCACACACCATAGCTGCCTTTCTCAGCTAGGCCTACACTCACAGCTGCTGCCTCCAGTAGCCCCCGCACCCACTGCTCTAGCCTCCACTTGTCCCTCTTTGACAGAGAGCTCAGATGTCCAGGTTCCTGTCAGGGCATCAGGTGGCCAGAGCAGGTCATCCAACAGGCCTGTCCCGCTGACGGAAGAGATCGCTGTCAAACTTCTGGCGGTGCAGGCTACACCAGAACCCAGGCCTTTCGCCCTTGCATCAAAGACCGGGGAGCCTCTCCGCTGGCCGGAGCATGGGGCAGGGGCGCTCACCTTTCCTCGGGACTTCTACCGACCTAGTTAGAACTGGACAGCAGGTTTCCAGGCGTGTTCCCCTGGATCCTCCTCACCTCACCGAGGGATACTTGACTGAGACACAGAGGCACAGGAAGGTAAAAAGACCCAACGTTCTGACCCAAAGCCTTGCTATTTTCGCCGCAGCACAAAATACTGTAATATCCCGCCCCTCTGGGTCTGTTTCCTCTCAAGTCCCTGCTTCTGGTGGCAGCAGCATGAGCGGCCCTTCGGCTTCCAGGCCCGCACTGCAGGGACCCCTCCAGCTCTCCCGCCCTGTTCACCCTGGCACCCAGTCTGGGCCCAGAACCCCGCCCCGGAGGGCTGGGAGAAACGGCAAAGGGCACGCAGTGCAGCTGCCCACGCGACGCTTGGGTTTCCTCTAAATGACTGCGGTGAAGCCGTGCCCGGGCTCAGCCTAACCACGGCCCCCGCATCCGCCCCGTGCCAGGGGCTCGCCTCTTCCGGACGATACCTGTTGCGTCTTGACACAGTTATGCTATTCCAAAGTCGGCCTAGGTGAGCTGAACCGGGTCTCCCTGTGGTCTCCCACCCCCCACCGGCACGTCTTCACTGGTCCTAGTTTTTCTTCCTGGGGATTCACAGAACAGACCCGCCTATGCCCCTCTCCAACTTAGCCCTTTAAACCTGAAGGCTATAATCATGCCCCCGAAGATAAATATCCCCCTTTGCTCCAGCTGGTCCTCACATGACGTGCTTTCAAGTCACTAATCAGTCTGGCCTCTCCTGATATCAGGGGGGACCAAAAAACCCAGAACTGTCGTCACCGGCCCCTGTGGGACAGGCTCCCCCCGACCCTGCCCCCGCGTGAGTGTGCTAGGAACCCATCTGGACCAGCGCACCCGCTGGCGTTGTGAGAGGCTAGTTCAGCTTCAGTGAATTTTTTTGAAACTCTTTCAACACTCTTGCCCATTTCGTGATGGGTGATTTAAGAGCACACCTGCCCACACAGTGCTGAGTGTTCAGCGGTTTTTGACCAAAACTGGAGTGATCTCCGGGCCTCACCCTCCTTATTCACCTGATCTTGCCCCAAGCAAGTTTTTCTTCCGTTGTTTCCCCAGATGAAAAAAAAAATCCTCCAAGGGAAATAGATGGGGAACTCAAGAGTTGGAACATTTTAGTTTAGGTAATAGCTAATGAGCTTCGTAATCAATGCATGTAAAAAGCTATTGTTCCAGGAACCGAAGGTATGACCCGCCCTGACTCCAGGAGACCACAGCAGTTCTGCTTTTGTGCCCCAGGAAGACTACAGGCAAGATGGTGCCGGCACCATCAAGCTCCAGGATGAGACGTCCTGCTCTCACCCGAGAGATGGAGACCACTGCCCAAGACACAGGTGAAAGAATGCAGCAGCTTTTATCTGATTAACTTTTCCCCTTAATTCCAAACCCCTTATCTACACTTTTCTTCTCCTTATAAAAAGGGTCGGTTTGAAATGGAATTTAAGCCCTGGCTGGTATGGCTCAGTGGATTCAGCATGGGCCTGTGAACCAGAAGGTCACTGGTTCGATTCCCAGTCTGGGACCATGCCTGGGTTGCAGCCATGCCTGATTGGGGGTGTACAAGAGGCAGCCAACTGATGATTCTCCCTCACAATGATGTTTCTCTCCCTCTCTTTATCCCTCCTCTCCCCTCTCTCTGAAAATAAATAAATAAAAATTAAAAAAAAATAAATAAAATGAAATTTAAGACATTCTGCTGGAGTACATAACCTGCCGTCTTCTCAGATCGGCAGCCATCTGACTAAAGCTCCTGTAAAGATCCAACTCCTGTCTCTGTTTACTGGTCCTGGTAGAGACAGGGAGCAAACCTTCTAGTTTCAAAGTGTTTTGCCAGTGTAGAAGAGGTGAAACAAAAGAAAAAAGTGGCAGAAGCACTAAAAGGCACCAAAATTGACAGGTGCAGTCCTGACTGGTGTGGCTCAGTGGACAGAGCACTAGCCTTTGAACCAAAGGGTGGCTGGTTCGATTCCCAGTCAGGGCATGTGCCTGGGATGTGCACCAGGTCCCTGGTAGGGGGCATGCGAGAGACAGCCACACATCGATGTTTCTCTCCCTCTCTTTTTCCCTCCCTTCCCCTCTCTGAAAATAAATAAATAAAATCTTAAAAATATATATATTTAAAAAATTGATGAGTTCAACAACCATTTTGAGCAGTGGAAAAAACATCTTGATAGGTGTATTGCATCATATGGAGAGTACTTTGAAAGTGACTGAAGTTTTCACATGTAAGAATAAATACACAATTTTTTATAAATAAATTCCAAGTGTTTTGGGTCCCCCTTCATATGCTCCAGTTTATCCAAATCAGGTGTTGCAAAGGCAGTGCCTATGGGGGCCAAGGAAATGACATTAGTGAGTTAAGTGGAGCACAAGAAGGAATAGTGGTGTAATAGGGTGCAGCCAAGGGGGGCCCCAAATAGGGATTTGTAGTGGGGTCCAGAACTCAGGGTGTCCAAGAAATATTAGAGAAAAATATATACATGATGTCCTCACCCCCACTAGTCTGAGCTGGGGGATGGGACACATGGAGCAGGGCCATTGGGAGCTGTTTTGCATAGCAACAGTTTTGCAGCTAACCTCTGGCATGGTCATTTAACATATCTATAACCTTTAACTGACTCCATGGATATGTTAAAACAGCTGTGACCATGCTTTGAGCCAGGGGGATGGGAGTGACTTCCACCCAGGATATAACTGGGAGGCAACACCCCCTGGTTACAGCACCCGCGTGAGAGCTTGGAGATGATTGGCTCCATGCCATGAAGCCATGCCTGCCTGGACTTACTATGGCAGCCCAGAAAAGCTGGAAGGATAGAGGAATGCTGGCAGGTGTAACTGATTGTGGGAGGAGTTAGAAATGGGGCTGCAGAGAAAGATTGGCGCTGGGATTTAAATCCAGGCACAGCAGCCATACCAGAAGGTTGGGATCACGTGGCTTGGGAGAGAGTCAGGACTACGTGACTTTGGGGTGCTCCCTTTTCTCACATGGCTTAGGCAGAAGGAGAGACTTTGCCTGGAAGAAAACGGGTGAAAGGACTCTTATTGGTGGGCCATGAGAAGGTGCCACTGGCTTTGGATTAACTGGAGATTATGGTGGCGACACAGCAGATGGTGCTGGGAGCCTAAACCACGGACTTCTTTTCCTGAGATATGGTACCCCAGATTGGGGCAGAGGGAGAAGGAAGAACTGTGTACATCTGTGGGTATTCTAAAGGACTTTAGTATTTTAATGAAGACATAAGTCATTTCTCTAAGTCCGTATAACTTTTAAATAAATAATTCCTTTCCTTTTCACCAGTCTCTGGCATTGAGTGACATCTTTCCCCTGGCAGCAGGCCAAGTGAACCTAGTATGGGGAGGAACCCCGGAGAAAAGGGGGGTCCTTTTGGTAATAGTATATCATTTACCGCCCCCCCCCCCCCGTCTGTTCTGTAACAGGGGGACTCTGGCAAAGAATATGTACCCATCTATTGGAAACAGACACTTTAATTTCAGCCAATTGTTGCCACACAGAAGTGAGGCCCCAGCATTGCCAAATCCCTCATCTTCCAGGAGAAACAGGAAATTTAAATTTGTATTTGAAATGTCCTGAATAAAAATTTTTTCTTATATTCATTTGAGAGAGATAGAGAGAAAAAAACATTGATTAGTTTTTCTAGTTATTTATGCATTCATTAGTTGATCCTTTTTTAAAAAAAGACTTTATTTTTTGAGAGGGGAAGGGAGGGAGAAAGAGAGGGAGAGAAACATTGATATGTAGTTGCCTCTTGCATGCCCCCAACTGGGGCCTCGGCGCACAACTCAGGCATGGGCCCTGACTAGGAATTGAACCAGTGATCTTTTGGTTCGAAGGCCAGCACTCAATACACTAAACCATACCAGCCAGGGCTCTTTTTTTCCCTTTTTTTTTTGTTTTGATTTTTAGAGTGAGAGAAGAAGTGAGAGAAACATCAATTCATTGTTCCATTTATTTATGCATTCATCGGTTGTTTCTTGTGTGTCCTGACCAGGTATTGAACCTGCAACCTTGATATATCAGGACGATGCTCTAACCAACTGAGCTACAGGACCAGGACCTCATTGATTGATTTTTATATGTGCCCTGACCAAGGATCGAACCTGCAATGTGGCAGATCAGGACAATGCTCTAACCAACTGAGCTAACTGGCCAGGGCTAAAATGTCCTGTTCTTTTAAGTCAGTGATTAGTTTTTTAAAAACAACACACTATAATAGCCCTGGCCAGGTGACCCAGTTGGAACATCATCCTGATACACCAACGTTGTGCATTGGATCCCCGGTCGAGGCAACAAATCGATGTTTCTTTCTCACATCAATGTTTCCCTCTCTCTCTCTCTCTCTCTCTCTTTCTTTCTCACCCCCCCCCCCACTCTCCCTCCCTAAAATCAGTAAACATACCCTTAGGTGAGGATTTAAAAAAAAAACTATGAGTCAACACTGTGCAGGCAAACAAGAACCTAAGGCGCCAATCTGTCACCTCTGGTCTATAGGCATCTGCAAATGTCCCACGTACAACTGGATGCACCACTCAGGGGTAGTGGCTGACCTGTCCCATCCATCCTACCTTGGGAAAACTGTTCCTTCCCTCTCGATGTCCACTATTTCAGGTCTTCACCACCTATCACCAGGCCCACAGTGTCCTGCCCAGCCAGCTGTCTCCTCACCAATGCCCAGTGCGTGTCCCTCACCCAAGCCCCTGCCCTAGGACCTACTATGGTGAGACCTCAATCAGCCATGTCTGGCTCCTGGAAAACATGCCCCCTCAGCTTCTCCCCTCTTCTTTTTTAACTTTCTCTTCTTCTGATAGAACTGAGGCTCCTCCCTTCTACCCACTCCTTCACGCCTTTGCTCCCTCCAGACTTTCTCCCAGGAATGCTCCCTCCTCCCCCCACCCACCGTATCTTACCCTGGCTCTACTTCCCTCCTCCTGGGGCCTTCCCTGGCTGTGTCAGCCCGTGGTGGTTTCTGCCCCTTATCCTGTACTTTGCTAATACCACGTTTGTCATAGCGGGGAAGACAGACCGGCCTCAAAGAGTGCTCGAGGGATAAGAGAGGTGGCTCGTGTCAAGGGTTTGGAGCAGCAGCGAGCGCACACGAAGGGCTCAAGGACAGGAGCTCTTGCTGTGAATACCCCAATTAGCAATGAATCCACGTGCCATCTGGGGCCCTTTCTTATTTGTTATTCAGATCTTTCCTGCTAAACGATGAAAGAACTCTGGACACGGAGACCAGCATACCCGGGTTGGAATTCCATTTGTCCCACATTTTACTCTGGTGAAGCCACACACCCTCCCGCTGTCCCTGGACAGGGATGAGGCCTGGAGGCGGTCTGCCTCGGGTGGGCCGGTAGGTGTGGGCACTTGACTTCGTGCAGGAAGGACTTCAGAACGGGGGCCCAGGTGACCATGAGGGTACATTTATTAAAGCTGGAGACAGTGAGACAAAGGGAGGACTTAGGGTAGAAGAAACAACAAGGAGAGCCCAGCTGGTGCTGCTTTGGCCTCTAGAAACATTACAGGAAAGAAGGAAGCTACACGGGGCTGCCGGGCTCATGGAGAGGTGAAAGTCACAGTGACAGCAGTGGGCCAAGGGGAGGCTGCTGTTACCTCACTGAAAGAGAAAAGAGGGCCCTGTGGACAGGCTCAGGGACGAGCTGCCACTGCCCACTGCTCCCCTGGTTGCAAGTCTCACAGGGATCCTTAGAGTGCAGGAGAAAAAGCACACGCACACTCCTGAGGAAGGCGGGGCATGGGTGTGCTCCAAGAAGAGCATGGACTGGGTCTTTTGTCTTGAGAGCTCTCATTGTTTTCTAAGAGCAAAACCCCAGGGGAGGTCTCAGGGGAGGATCTCCATAGAATATTCATCGGTTTTTCAGGTGTGTCCCTCAACATACTGATTCATCAAAGTGAACGCGCAGACGGGTGCGGGTTATCCTCAGGTCAGTTTCACCTTCAAAGAGTGTCACCAAAGAGGGGCCGAGGCGGGTCCATGCTGGCACAGTCTGGAGGGTGTAAGTCACTGGCTCCTAGGTGTCCTTGGTTAGGGAAGATAAGACCTTGTAATTTATTATCTGGCTGTAAATTGCTCAACCAGTTTGTTCAGCTCTCTGTCTCAGTTTCCCCATTCCACTTGCCAAGGAATTTTCTAGCTTCTTACTATCCTGCCTCAATGAGGCTTGAGTCTCCATCTGTAAAATAGCTCATCGTTCCCACTTCTCAGCGTTATGATAATGATCCAATGAGGCAGTGTCTGCAAAGAAAACTGCAAAGAAATGCTGTGAGAACGAGTGTCAGGAGGAGGAAATTCCCCACGGGCCACCTATTGCTAGAGTCAAGGGCACGCAGCTCTGTCTTTTAGCAGGATTAGAATGTTCTTTTGTTAAATGTTCAACAAGTAGTTCTTGAGTAGCTACTCTGGACCAGACACCCTGCAGTTACTGCAAAGATACTGCTCAGTCCTGGCTGGTGTAGCTCAGTGGATTGAGTGCTGGCCTGTGAACCAGAGGGTCGCTGGTTCAATCCTAGGCAGGGCAGATGCCTGGGTTGGGGACCAGGTCCCCAGTGGAGGGCACGTGAGAGGCAATCACACAGTGATGCTTCTCTTCCTCTCTTTCTCCCTCCCTCACCCTCCGTCTAAAATAAATAACTAAAATATTTTTAAAAGTTAAAAAGAAAAGATGAAGGCTCAGCCCCCAAAGTAAAGGTGGTCAAGTTGCCTCTAAACCTCCTGCCACGGCACCTCTGCTCAGTTCCTGCCTGCCGGCCCTTGGAGCAGACCCTCACCTGCGACCTGGAAGTCCCAGCCCCCTGACTTCCTTCCCAGATTCTGCCCATCCCAGTCCATCTTCTCACTGTGGCCTGGATGACCTTCCTGCAACACACTTATTCAGTCACTCATTTCTGTATTACACAAGTATTTATTCAGTAGTTACCGGGAGTTCTGAAAACAAACCAGACTGGAATCCCTGCCTCTCATGAGTATTACATTTTAGTAACTCATTAGGTAACGTTTTTGCTTGAAAAAATTCCCCTGGGCTGGCCGGGGTTGCTCAGTTGGTTAGATCATTGTTCTGATACACCAAGGTTGTGGGTTTGATCCCAAGTCAGAGCACATATTAATACAAGAATCAACCAATGAATGCATAAATCAGTGGAACAACAAATCAATGTTTCTTTCTCTTTCTTTCTTTCTCAAATAAATATTTTTTTAATTAAAGAAAAAAAACCCTCACTGGTTTCCAATTACTTATGCTAGGATCAAAAGTCTTAAGTTTGGGGGAAAAAAAGTCTTGAGCTTTGCCTTCACCAACAGGATCAGGCTCCGCACCCCTTCGGCCCCGCCCCCTTTCCCGGGAAGGAAGGCTTCAGGGCTCCCGGTGGGTCACGCCCTCGGGCCCTGCACCTCTGCGGGAAGTCTGGGCGGCGCCTCTTCGGAGTTTGAGGCACCTCGACTGCACGTTTGTTCCTAGGGCAGCCTTCCCGCAGCCCCGCCCACAGCCCAGGTCAGGGGCCTCTCCTCCCCGGGAGCTCTGCCAGGCTCACCTGGAGCTCCCCAAAGTCCTTGTGTTTGTCTCCCAGCAGCCACACAGCAGACACTGGGTGTGGAGGAGTCTGCGGGTGTTTAGCAGGTGCGCTGAGGATGTGCTGGTAACAGGCACTACGATGGTTACCATCGTAACCATCTTGGCCGTTCTGTGAATGGCCAAGAAGAGAGCGGAGAGCGCCTTCCAATGCAGAGACGGCAGACAGGGTCTCTTGGAGGGTGTCCGTGTTGCCTGGACCAGGGTGGACGGGGCAGGATGTGATCACAGGAAGGAGACTCACCCGCCAAACAGAGGGGCCAGTGGGTCCAGGGACCGGGTGGCCAGAAGCAGGGACATGCCAAGGAGCCATCACCACCCAGAGTGAATGAGAATGCGAACTGAGTAGAGAAAGTAGGTGGGAGAGGAGAGGTCCTGAGTGGGGAAGGCCTTGAATGTCAGACTGAGGAATCCGACCTCAGCAGGTCAGGGGTCAAAAGACCAAGCAGGATAAGGGCAGGTTATGGAGTTGAACCTTAACTAGGAGGGCACAGGAGAAGTGGAGACTGGGTCTTTCTATGAAGGAGAGGTGTTCTTATCTCTGGGTCCTGAAGCCAAGGTGGGTAACTGGACTCAGGTTTGCCACAGCTCCACATTTTTAGAAAGAAGCCAGAGCCCTGGCTGGTGTGGCTCAGGGAGATTGAGCAACAGACTGTGAACAAAAGGGTCGTTGGTTCGATTCCCAGTCAGGGCACTTGCCTGGGTTGCAGGCCAGATCCCCAGTAGGGGGTGTGCTAGAATCCAGTTGTTATAGTGAAATTTCCTGACTAAAACCAACACAACCCCCAAACAAACCATGTTCACAGGTCTTCAGTCTGCAGCTTCCCAGCCTCAGGTGGCAAGCTCGGCTCGTTGGGGTGGAAGTAGCCTGGGGTCCGAGTGGAAGCAGCCAGACCACCAGGAGGGGCTTCAGTTGTTCCCAAGGACTCTACTCAGGGGCGGGGTGGAAAGAAGGGAAGACCTGGGAGAGGGGTAAGGTTGCCAGACAAAATACAGAAAGCCCCAGTTAAATTGGAATTTCATATCAACAGGTTTTTTTTTTAACTAATAAAAATGGGATTAAAAAGGGATAACTAATTTATCAGAAGTTCCAGTTTACCTAGGTGTACTGTGTTTTTATTTGCTAAATCTGGCCGCCCCAGAGAGGGGCCCTCTGGCAGTGGGACTGGGAGTACTGGACAAAGAGCTGAACACATGGGGAGCTGGAGTGCTGTGAGAGATTGGGGTGGGACAGGCGCCAGGGCAGCAGGCCCTGGCTGTGGTACCCTGTGTGGTAGCCTGTGAGGCCCTATGAACTCTGCCCTGCGCTGCCATGCTGGAAAAAAGAGCCTGTTGACTCCCAGATGCTCACACTGCTGCCCCCTTGCCCCAGGCCACACTCCACAGGGTGACTCTCAGGCTGGGCTCAGAAACAGTGAGGAGACCCAGGGCCCTCTCTCCATGGCACAGCCAAACGCTCCTGGCTGCACGTCGTCCGGGTCCTCTGGTCTTCTGCCCAGAACACTGCCCCCCATAGCACCTCCTAGACCACCCGCAGCATGCAGCACACATGGCGGGTGCCCAGCAGGGCAGCTGGACCTCTGGGCACATGCACCTGCTCTCTGCTGGACCCTAAGGGCAGGAGGGGTGTGGGTGGTAGTCTGCCCCAGGTTTCCTCCTCACTCTCTGTGGTCTTGCCGGCTCCTCATCCTCCTTGACCTGCCTTCACATCTTGCAGTCCCTCCTCCAGCCTGATCCGGGGCCCTGCTCTGCCTCCAAAGGATGTCGTCCTCCTCCTGGGCTTCAGTGACCATCTGTTGGCTGAGGACTGAAGCAGGGCAGTTTTTACTCTGCCTGTGTAAGCTCGGAGGGTGCTCTGACCCGCCTGCTGCACTGCGTATCTTCTCCTGCCCACCTCTTGCTCTGTCCGTTTGCCTCCTTTCCTCGCATCTTCCCTCCCTCTCTCCCCATTTCTTGGTATGTTCCTCAACCATTATTTTCTTTCTCCATTTCTGTGTTATTCATCACTCAAAAATTTCTCCTAGATTCCCTAAGAAACGTAGACAAATTCTTCCACTCAACAATGCGAAACAGAACTGACAACAGCTGAACCTGCACACAGGAAAACTGACTGACTCTCAAAAGTCAGAAAAGTCAAATCGTAACATAACTGAGACTGGCAAAACCTGGTTCAGGAGATTGAACTCAGTGAAAATAATAGTCGTGAAAGGGAGATGCAGCCTTGGCCGCGTAGCTTGGTTTGTCAAAAGCGTTGTCCCAATGCACTAGGGTTGTGGGTTCGGTCCCTGGTCTGAGCATGTGCAAACTGATGGATGAAGAAATTGATTTTGTTTAAAAGTTAGATTGAGAGAGAGGCCATGAACTCCATTTGGAGTTACCTTTGACCTCGTTGACGACATGAGTGAAGCTCACCCTCCTGAGTCAGAAAAACAATTGTAGGCGAGAAGTTATTACTGAAATTAAATGGTGGCAGACGTGTCTGAAGAACACTGTGGGGACTTGATCCGTCTGTGACTCTGCGATGGGTGGAGGGGGGAGATGGCGGCCGGCGGGCAGCAGAGCACTGTCGCGACGCTGCTGTGGGGGGGAGGAGCACCGTCACGTCCCCTCTCCACGGCACCTGTTTCACTGCGAATATAAAAACTGGACTCGTGTACATTTTTACGCCGAACTTTGGTATTGGTCAAAAAAAGTTAGGTTAAATAAAATTAAACTGGAAAGCTGTGATATTCATGAAAATAATTTTGACAAAATAAAATTTAAGTAAAAGAACGATAAGAAATGATTTGACCACACTGAATTTACATTTTTATGAAGAAATTAATTTGCTGTAATGCAACTGACTCCCCAAATGCTGTATTGACACATGGGCAGGGGGAAAAAACACCAGTGTTAGCAAAAATTCTAATTAAAATATTTCCCTTCAGGAGAATGACAGGATCAAAATGCCCCCTGCATGTTGAAGATTTGCTTTTATATCTCTCTTCCTGAGGTCCAGATTCAGATCAATGACTGCCCCATGGAACATTCTCACTGGGACATCCCAAAGCCTTGTCCAATACATATTCCCAAAGCCAAACTGCTGACCTCTCACCAAATTGTCCGTTCTCCAGACAATTGTCCCTGAGACTGGGACCGTCACCCATTCCCTTACTCATGCTCAAACCTCGAGGCATCCTCCCCCTTACCTATCCCGTTCTGGCACATAATCTACAACACAGCCCATCAGCTCAATATCCAGAGTATCTGTCAAATCTGTCCTCTCTCTAGTTCTTCCTCCAGTGCCCTCACCCAGGCTCTCGACATCTCCCACGAGGATTAACCTAACTGGTCTCCTGGAAACCGTGCTTGCACCATCTGATCCCTCCTCCACACGGAAGTGAAGCAAACCAAGACCTCTGCTCCAGTAAGAGGCACACTGGGTACTTCGATAAAACCTCCTGCTGAAGACAGCTGAAAGAGTCGGTCAAATGTTTATAAAGTTCTTTCTCTCTCTCTCTCTCTCTCTCTCTCTCACACACACACACACATTCTTAAAAACATCAAAGAGTTCACAAGATCAGGAGGAATTGCTGTGCCAAGGTCCAGGAGAGGACAAGATTCCAGAGAGTGACCCTGATACTTGAGGATGCTAAGAGGCTGAGCTTGCTTCTGGTGGCTGTGCACGGCAGGAGACAAAAATCAATCAGGGGCCTGCCAAGGGTGAGGAATGATAAACTGCCCTCCACACTGGGCTCAGCCCCGAAAGGAATGCACCCGAGATGTAAAGGGGAACTGAAAGCGTAGTGCCTGTCCCGGAATGGCAGGCCAGCTCTGAGTCACCCAGGAGCTCCGGAAAGCATCATGCCCTCAGTATGAACTAACACGATTTCAGTTTGCTGAGCCCTCCAGGCACCTGGCAAAGCAATAGAAAATTCTCTTTGGTGAATGACAAAATCACCCTATTCAAATTATCTCTGCAAATCATTTCACACACACACAATATTTACCATACAAAAATAACCAGAGAAAGATACAAAGAAAAAATGCAAACAAAACTGAATAACTGGATACACGAGGAAGCAAGTTTCCTTGAACTAAAACTATCAGAAATAACAGTCAACAGAAATAGAGCTAAATAGAACTGGAGGAACTTCAGGTTGAAAAAAAAATTATACTTATTATATTCAAGAAATTCAATGTCAAAACTGGAAACCAGCAGGGAACTGGAAACTATAAAATCACAAAGCATATGCAAAAAAGGAATAAAATTAACTGAAAACCAAAATTTAAAACTCAGTTGATGGGCTTAACAGCAGATTTGACATGGCTGAAGAATGAATTCGAGAAATGGAAGGCCGGTGGGAAGAAACAATCTAGCAAGAAGTATGGAAATACAAAAGGATAGAGACACAGAAGAAAAGGTTACAGGTATGGAAGTTACAATGAAAATATCTTGCATATGTTTAATTGCAGTCCCAGAAGAGGAGGAGAGAGATAAAACAGAGGCAATATTGGAAAAGATGATAGTTGAGAACTTTCCAGAATAGATGGAAGACATCAGTCTACAGCCTTGAGAACTCAAGTGAATAAAAAGAAACACACCCAGGCCAGTGTGGCTCAGTTGTCTAGTAGACCGAAAGGTTGTGGTTCTATTTCCAGTCAGGGTACCTGCCTAGGTTGCCGGTTTGGTCCCCAGTTGGGGTGTGCCTAGAGGCAGCCAATTGATGTTTCTCTCTCACATTGATGTTTCTCTCTGTCTGTCTCTCCACCCTTTTCCTCTCTGAGCTTGTCCTCAGGTGAGGATTAAAAAATAAATAGCCCTGGCTGGTGTAGCTCAATGGATTGAGTGGGGCCTGTGAACCAAAGGGTCACTGGTTTGATTCCCAGTCAGGGCACATGCCTGGGTTGCAGGCCAGGTCCCCAGTTGGGGGTGCTCAAGAGGCAACCACACAGTGATGTTTCTCTCCCTCTCATTCTCCTTCCCTCTCTCTAAAAATGAAAACAGACCCTGATCCATCATGGTGAAAATCGAGAAGATCAAAGACAAAGATAAAAATAGTGAAAGCATCTAGAGGAAAACAGTAGGTGCCAGTTATTTACCTCTTGTCTTCCAGTTCTAAGCCCATCTTTCTATTACAATCTGCTCTGTAACGCTAAGGCTAGTGTCTGCAAACCACATTTCCCAGGCCCCCTTCCCAGGTGACAGCCTGTTCTGTTCTGCCAATAGGAAGCACTAAAAGGAGATTAGTAGGACGGAGAATGGGGTCCCTTCCTGTCTCTACTTCTTGTCAGCTTCAGTTCAGGAATCTCCAGCACCTTTCTACATGCCTAGGACTCACATGTAATAGCCTGAACCAGCAGGGCCTCTCGAACGGTTTGAGTCCCATTGGGGGCCCCTTCCAACACCCTAGGTCCTGTTAACTTTATCTCTTCCCTTTTGTCCTCCCAAGCCTGTGACAGCTGCGTCTTGTAATTAATAATATCTAGGCCACATCCCAGTTTGCCCTCTCAGGCTTCTGAAATCTCCATACACAACCCACCTTGTATATTACATCCCCTTTATTTGAAACAATGTAGCATGGCTGTATTTCCCTCCCCACCCCCCACCCCCCACAGACCATAGGTGATACAGAGTTCTTCACCAGAGCCACAGCATGGTAGATTGCATGACTGTCCCCAGTTATTTGCACTGATCCCTGTTGAAGGTCAGTACTTTCCCACCCTGCTGTCCTCAGGCTCTGACCAATGCGACTCAAGGGCAGTGACATGTGAGGACAAGCCACAGTCTGCCATCACTTCCCAGCAAGAACTTTTTGCACCATCACATTCCTGCACTGTGGCTCTTTTCCCTCTGCCAGGAGACCAGCATGTTCCGGGTGGGAGCTGTAGCCAACTCACACAGGACATGGAAAGTGAGCTAGAAATAAACCTTTGTTGTCACAAACTAAGGAGATTTAGGGGCTATTTGTTGCTGCAGCAGATTTAGACTACATCTGACTCCTCAACAGCAAAAATGGAAGCCAGCGAGTGGGTGGTTAAGCAATAACATCAATGAACCAGAGAAAAATGACTGCCAGCTTTGAATCCTATACTCAGAAAAACGGTCCTTTATGGAGAAATGGTAATTCAAGACATTTTCAAAAACAGAGAAAAACGATCTAAAAAGAATCATGGATGCAGGGAGGAAGGAGGACCAAACTGCGGTAAACATGTGGGTCGATCTAGCTGAAGACTTGACTATTATAAAAGATGAAAAATAATGTCTGGAGTTTTATAGGCAACTGTCGCTTAGAAATCAAAGTGGGAGTGAGTGGAGTTCCAGTGTTCTGAGGCCTGCGCACAGTCAGCCGTGACAAGACACCTGGCACCCTGCAGCCCCTTGCGTGGCTTGGAAGGCACTCGTCTGTTATCTGTCCCCAGGCTGCCCGGCCCCTCCTGAGACACTGGGTTGAGACACTCACAGTCCGAAGGGTGCCCTCCTGGCGAGTACTCTTCACAGAGTGAGGTCACAAAAGATGAGGAAAGATGGAAGCCCCAGCCCAGACGGGAGAGACAGAAGAGAATAAATGCCTTGTGGGACGCTAGGCCGGGCCCCGGACCACAAAGGGCGCTGCATTAGTGGACACACTGGTCAAATCCAGGTGAAGTCTGCAATGAGCAGTGTCGCCGTTAATGTCTCAGCTGCCATCTCTGCGCTGTCTTCTGTATGATGTCCGCTCTGGGGAAGGCTGGGTCAAGGGAATAAATGAGCTCTACTATTTTTGTAAGTTTTCTCTAAGACTGAAACTATTTCAAAATAAAACTTTAAAAAATAAATCACCCAGAGACATTGACTGTTAATGTTCTGGCACACTCTCTGCCTGTCCCTTTTCTTGCACTGGGTGACATTTTATGTGCCAATAAGGAACATCATGATCTTACTCTCCCCGGGGCTTCTGGAGAAGTCACCACATTTAAGTCTCACAACAGGTACCATCACCTGCATTTCACGGATAAGGAAATGAAGGTCTAGAGCAGGTTAAAGGTCACAGCTGATGTGCCTCAGTGGATTCAGTGTCAGCCTGCAAACCAAAGGGTTACCAGTTCGATTCCCAGTCAGGGCACATGCCTGGGTTGCAGGTCAGGTCCCCAGTAGGGGGCGCACGAGAGGCAACCACACACTGGTGTTTCTCTCCCTGTCTTTCTCCCTTCCTTCCCCTCTCTAAAAACACATAAATAAAATCTTAAAAAACAAAACCAAACCAAAGGCCAGGACTCAATGTGAGTGCAGGTCCCAGATGCCAAATTCCAGAACCACACTAAGAACCCGTTCATCTGCTTGTTCATACACATTCATTCAACCAGGCCGAGCTCCTCCTGGGGGCTGACAGAGTCTAGGAGGCCATGGCCATATCATCAACCTACTTCTATCCTTTAACCTATTTCTACCCTAAAGGTTTTATGCCTGTGCTGCTGTCGCCGTCAGCACCTTTTGGGCCGCCTTCGCTTTCAGGTGGCTGTCCTGCTCTTCTGTGGAGGCCAGCAACTGAGCAAGGCGGTGGTATAGGGCCTTTTCTGCCCGTTGTGGGGAGTGGGGGTGGTCCTCATAGTCAGATCTAGAGCTCTGTGCAGAGCCATTGGGGTCTGCCTCCCCAGTGGCCCCCCTGCCCATCCCCACTCCCTCCCCCCTCTTTCACAGATGTCCCCTAGTGAACTCTGGTGCTCCTTAGGTCTGTGTCCCCTTCCCACCAGCTCATGTGGGTGAAGTGACACTAACCCAGGGACAAGGAGTGGCCTTTGCCCCCTCTGGTGCTCGAGTTGTTCCTGTCAGCCCGGTAAGGCCCCCGAGGCTGGCAGCTGTATGCAGAGTAAAAGGTTGGCCAGAGGCCTGAGCTCCTTGGCGTCCACCTTGCACACACGGTCCTCCGCCTGCCCCGCTATCGGACCTGCCAAGGCCGTGACATGAATGTGCTTGCAGCGCCCTGAGGACCCATGCGGGGCAGGATCTCAGAGGAGGTGGACACGTGGGAGGGAGCTGCTGCCCTGGTAGATTCGGGCAGAGAGAGAGGTGGGGGTGGGGCCGTACCAGGCGGGGGAGGGTGTGTGCCAGCCTGTCTGGCTCCCCTGGGTGGGGCTGGATGAATGTTTGGGTACAGGCGGCAGCCGTCACCTGGCTCTGTGAACAGGACCTGCTTCGGGCTGGGGATGGAAGCCAGCTAGGCGGGCTGTGTGGTAACATCTACTCAGTGGAGGAATCAGAACAGAGCAGGGGCCCAGGGAAACCTCTGCCTGGCCAGAAGACACAGGGGAGAGGGGGCCGATTTCCAGATATCCGAGGCCTCTGGAGCTTCCTGTGCCAAGGTCCAGGGGGTGCTGCGCCCAGATTGGCTGACTGGCTGGGCACAGATAGAAGGACAGACAGCAGAGGGGCCTACTGGGTGGACACATAAGTGAGGGGGTGCACGGGTGGCCAGGTGGCTGAAACCACCAAGACCAGGCCCTAACTGGTCGGTCCTGGGGCCTCCTACTACACAGGAAGCACCCCTCTTTTGGCACTTTTGGAAGCGGGGGACATGAGCATCTCAACTGTCTCTGCACAGGCACAAAGAAGTCCCACAGGTCACGCTGAGGACCCTTCTCCTGGCCTGTCCCTCAGGGAAGAGAGAACAAGGAATGAGCTGAGGCCTTCTCCTCTCTCAGGAGAGGGATGTCAGTGGGCCAGAGGCCCCCAGCTGGTGAAGGCGAAGCAGAGAGACTGACTACCCGCACTGGCCTGCCCGAGGCCTAGCCTGGCACACCCCAGGGGGCTGGACGCGCAGCCTCATTTCAGGCGGTTGTGCCTATGAAATCACAGACTGCTCACCCTCAATTTAAAATGTTTGCCTATACTGAATATTGATGGGCGAAATACCACAACACCTAGAATTTGCTTTACAATAACCAGGGAGCAGGGGTGGGGCTGGGGGTGTGGAGGGCGTGTTACCAGGAGGTGAATAATAAAATCACAGAGCTGGGCGGTGAGTACACAGGAGGTTTTTTGTTCTCTGTCTACCTTTGTGCCTATTTGGAAATGTCCATAATTAGGCTTTTTGTTTTTAAGGCCCATGACAGCACCTTTTGGTAACTCTGGAATGTGAGAATCCAAGTTTACTTCAGTTTACACTTTTTTCTTTCTTTAAAAAAAGTAATTGCCCTGACTGGTGCAGCTCAGTGGGTGGGGCATTGTCCTGAAAACTGAGAGGTAGAGGGTTCAATTCCCGGTCAGGGCACTTGCCTGGGTTGTGGGCCAGGTCCTCATTTGGAGGTGTGCAGGAGGTAACCTATGTTTTTCCCTTTCTTTCTCTCTCTCTTCCCCTCGCTCCCTCCCTTCCCCTCCCCCTGAAAATAAATAAGTAAAATCTTAAAAATAAATTTGAAAATGTACTTGTGGTGGAATACATAGCACATACCCTAGCTGTGTTGAGGTGTGCAGCTCGGTGGTGTCAGACACACTCGGTGTTGTGCAGCCTGTCCGTCTGCACAGCTCTTCTCCCCTCTGGCCATCGTCGCCCCCACCCTCGCTCTATACCCTCACTGCACCCAGGGGTTGGAGCCCAGGTACCCCGAATTCCAGGGCGAGTTTCCTGCCACCTCCCAGCGTGGTAACTGGGCCTGGGCTTGGCTGTGGGGCAGGCCAGGTTTCCGGGGACCTGCCAGTGGGCCAGTCCAGCTGCCTGGACTTCCGGGCTGTTGTCAAACTGGAGTCCGGACCGGCTCCCGTAGGTCTGAGCTCCCTGCCCCAGGGCAGGCACCTGAGCAAGTACTGGCAGCTCTCAGCTTCTGCCCCCACCTGAGGCCTGGGGCTGTCCCAGTCACCCAGGAAGGCGGGCAGAGGGGCCAGCAGGGGAGAAAAAGGCTCCTCCCCAGCAGGGTGACTCAGGCAGGGCAGTCCAGGTGCCGGGAGTCCACTTTCACCCGAGGGTGTGGGGCACATCTCCTTGGGTGGGTGTGAGTGCAGGCCAGCAGGGTCCTACCACCTCAACCCCAAGAGCCACAGCTCACCCCGGGCAACACAGACACAGCTCTCTGGTTGGGAACCATCTGGAAGCTGTGGGCAGGATCTGGACCGGGCACTGGGAATCACCTGTTAGCCTGCCCTTTGCAAGGTCTGACATCCCAGTTGCTGCCAGCTCTCCTCCCTCCTCCCTTGGGCTGGGGCCTGGCTGGCTCCAGGGGGACCGGAGAGGACAAGGGAGGGCAAGAGGTAAAGGGTGGGTAGGGACACGGCTGTCAAATCCTTCCTTCCCTGGGCTTATGCCATTTTACCCTCACTGTGATTTTGCCTGTTTATAAGATACCGAGGCTGGGAGAAGTCACCAGGAAGTTACACAGCTGGGATTAGAGCCAGGCCACCTTGCCGCCCTCATCCTACTGGTTAGAAAGCAGCCATACAGGGTTTTTTTTGTTTGTTTGTTTGTTTGTTTGTTTGTTTTGCAGGTGGTGGGCTGGAGCTGAGCAGGGTGAACTGCTGTGTCACGGAGGAGGCCCTGAGGGCTCTGAGCGTGGACTGGGGTCCAGCCCTGTAGGTTTAGAACTCCTTGTCTCCTAGGGGTGACAAATAGGTGACCTAGAAGTGTTAGGGACCTGTGGCAAGTAAGTGCTGCTGAAGCTACACAGGATGCAGGCAGTAACGTGGGTTCTCCCCACAACCAGCACGTACAGAGGAGGGCACAGAGGCAGTACCCACAGGCAGCGGGGCCAGGCTGGCTGCGGGAGCCCGAGGGACCAGTCCTGATGCCGGGACGCGTCTGTCCAGCACAAAGGAGTGGGGACAGAATGTGTGGGCAGGGAAGCGCCCTTTGGGGCAGTGTGTGCAGTGGCTGTCAGGAAGCGCAGACACACTGCCTCAATCCTCAAGGAGAAAGGTGATGAGGCGGGAGGTGGCGGCCAGCTCGAAGGGAGCAACTGCTAGTCTCTGCGTGGTTCCAGGATTGTGCGGTCTCGGCCACTTGCAGGCAGAATGGTGCCCAAACCACCCAGCGCGGGAGACAGGACCCAGATGGGGAGTGTGGGCTGGGCGGGGACAGCACACAGACTTCTCCGCTGCTTACAGACAGGCTCCCTAGCGAGCATTTCACCTTTCTGACAAACTTGCCCCCTGGGGAGAAGGGAGAGAGATAAACTAACATTTATAGATGCCGACCACTGGCCAGGCACTGTGTCTGGTGCTTTACGGGTGTTTCTTCACTTCACCCTCCCAGCCAAAGGACAGCCTCCTTTTTGAAGGAAACTGAGGTGCAGAGAGAAAAGTTAAAAACTGTCCAAGGTCAGGCACTTCAGGAAGTGGGTGCATCCAGGGAGCTCGGTGCCCCTCCCCCTGGCCTGGTGCCTTAAGTGCCTCGCCCCTGGCTGGCATCTGAGCAGTGTGGCTCCTGAGCCACCTCCACGAGAATGCCAAGTCTGGGGGCAGGTGGCCCAGGCAGGGGTGTCTGGCCTCTCCCATGCTCCCAGGCAAGTGTGTGGAGGGGTGCAGAGGCCTGGCTGCTGCCAGCCCACCTCTGCCCAGCCCACCTTCTTCTCTCCAAGGCCCCAGAAAGGCAAGTAGAGGGCAAAGGGCCAAGGGGACAGAGGGGAAAACAGGAGGCCTGAGCGGACAGAAGTGCAGGTCAACAGAGTGAGCGCCAGTCTAGGTGACAAAGCACTAGCCTCCGGCCCAGCAGCCCTACTAGGGACGAGCACTGAGATGTGTTTTCGAGGAACACATCAGGTCCCCTCTCTGGATCTCAGTTTTCTGTCAGGAGGATGGACTGAGGCCACCCAAGGGTTCAAGGTAGGGCTCCATGGTTTCTGCCCTAAGGTTCATGCTTGTGCATGTGCAGGAAGGCACGAGGGGGCAGGGTGTGTGGGGGGGGGGGAGGAGAAGGCACTGATGGGGCAAAACTGCCTCTCCCTGGGGCAGCTGGTGCCCTCAGCTTTATACTCCTTAAGGGCAACCTCAAAGGGCTCAGAGAATCCAGGCAGGAGGGAGCATCTGCCAGGCCAGCTCCCCAACTTCCAGGGAGGGGTAGGGAGTACTTTTGGCAGCGGGGAGTGTGGAGCCTGTGCAGGAGGTGGGGGACAGGTAGCCCCCACAGGGCTGGAGGGGGCTGGGAACCTGAGGTTGGTTTCTGTGAATGGCAGCTCTGCCAGGGGTATGGGGCCTGGCTGTTGTCTACCCCAGCCTGCCCTCTGCACCACCCATTTCAGGGAAGGCCCTGGTGTGGGTCGGAGACAAGCTGCCTGCCTGGATGCCAGGGTTTGCCAGCCTCCCTTCTGCAGCCGCCCTGCTCTGGGGTGCGGCCACTTTGCCAGGTATCCCATCCAGCCAGGACCCTCACGCCCTCCCCTCTTCTGTCTGGTATTTCTGGCTCCAGGGTGTCTTCTGATATTTTTTCCCTCCTGCTGAGAAGTTCCAAGGCTCTGAACTGCCTTCCCCTCCCAGCTCCTTCTGGCAGCCCGGTGCAGCGAGAGCCCACTGGCCGGGAGGTCAGGAGACCTCGGGGACAGTCACAGCATTTGCAACAACAGAAAAGGGAGGAGCTGAATCTAAGATTTCACAGAATTTATCTTTGACCCCCTCCCTGTCCTCTTCATTTAATATCTTGCCAAAAACAAGTCAATTCTTCTTCCACATCATCTCATGAACAACCTCATATCTCCCTCTCCCCAGCGCCCCGCCCACCATGGCACGCTTCTGTTCCCTGAGCCGCCTCCCTGCCTGGACCACCTCACGGGGCTGTGTCTGCACCCCTGCACAGTCCCCTCTCTCAGCACCTCAGAGCCTCCCTGACCCTGTTTCGAGAGGCCTTTCTGGGTCTGCTCTACCGTGCTGCCTGTGCCCACCTGTCCCACTGACATGCCCACACCTGGGAAGTCTGCCTTTGCCTGGCCGTGCGACCTCCTCCGGTTACCAGGGCCTCCATGGAAGAGCTTTCTACCCTCCAAGTACTGTCTCAAAAGTTCGGATGAAAACAGGGTTCCATAACAAATCTGACAAGTCCAGTGACTGAAAGTAAGCTCCAGCGTGACCTGCTCATAAATTCCCAACTGGGCAGGTCATGGTGGGCAGTCACACCCCAGGCCTGTAACTTCTTTGGTCAAACTATCCCGTAATCCAACGTCTGCCTTGCTTTGCCCCACTTCCTTCCTTCCTTTCTTTTTAAAAATGATTTAGAGAGAGAGAGAGAGAGAGAAAGAAAGAAACATCAATTTGTTCCACTTATTTATGCATTCGTTGCTGATTCTTGTATGTGCCCTGACCAGGAATTGAACCCACAGCCTTGGTGGATCCAGTTGACGCTCTAACCAACTGAGCAACCCGGTCAGGGCGCTTTCTCCCACTTTCCTGTAATCTTCCTTGCTTCCCTCCTCAATTCTAAATGCAGGAAAGAAATGGCAAAACTGTCATTCTTCAGAGCATTGGGCATCTTGCTTCCCAGCATGGGATCAGTTTGGGCTCAAATAAACTCTTACAAAAATTCTCTAGAGGTTTGGATGTACTTACGTTGACAAAAGCCGCTTCCCGAGTGAGGTCTCTCCTCAGGTCTCCGGAAAGGTCAAGTGTGTCCTTGCTCTGAACCTTCATCTTTGTTAAATTAAAGAAAGCACAGGCCCCGGCGGGCGTGGCTCATTGGACTGAGTGCCAGCCTGTGAGTAGATGCTGGTTCAGTTCCCAGTCAGGGCACAGGCCTGGGGTGCAGGCCAGGTCCCTGGTTAGGGGTGCACACTGATGTTTCTCTCCCTCTCTTTCTCCTTCCCTTCCCCTCTCTCTAAATATAAATAAATAAAAATCTTTTAAAAAAGAAAAAAAGCACGGGCCCCAAATGGTGTCACTCATGTTAAAGGCCCATGATACTGTGGACAAAAGAATATCTAGCTTAAGAAAAAGTCTTACAAGAGCTTATCTGAGCCAAACTGACGACAATCACCAGGGAGCAAAACCTCAGGCAACTGAGAAAATGCTCCTGTGAATGGCAGTTTTACAGCTTATTTTATACACTAACATCACAGGAGGAGACCTAAGGGGGTTGCATGAAATCCACTGGCGGTAAGTTAGGGAGGCGGGAGAAAGCAAAGAGGGGAACCTCCAGGACTGGATGAAAAGTAAAAGAAAGTGACACATACCTCGTTTACACTGGAGGGCACAGGACAGTTAACATTCACAGCACACGGAGGTGGTGTGACGGAGAGCAAGTTAACACCGAGGGCTCTGGGGTCTTGTGCTCTGGTGGGCGTCTGTGTCCCTGGGGCGTCTGGGAAAAGGGGTCACTTTGAAATACCAAAGGTCTGTTTTCTTAGGTACACAAAGACTCCAGACAGACTCACTGGAGGTAAAGACTGACTTTTGTCAAGGAAGCTACAGGCTTGGGATGCGACTACCTGTCATGACTCGCTTTCGGTTAGGAAATTTTAGTTTCAGACCATCCTTGGTGGTTACTCTTTAGGTCTCCGAGTTTGTGGGGCCGCTATGCCGGCCTCCCTGGAGCTTGTCAGGTGTGGCCTGTGGCCCCTTTTAGGCCCCAGTAACAAGTAGATTTAATAGCTGATGTCACTGCTGTTTCAACTGTTGACTTAAGAAACGTCAAAGCCTGCAGAGAATTTTTATGGAAGTTTGTTGGAGCCGAACTGACAGCAATGCAGAGGAGCAAGATCTCAAATGCGCCCCGGAACAGCAGTTTATGGTTTCTTATGTGCATTTGCGATTAAGGAGGAAAAGTAAAGACATGTGAATCTGGGAGAAAGCAAGGCGGGGGGGGGACCAGATTACTGGATTGTTTACAAAACTGTGTGCTCTCTTGGGGGCAGGCAGTCATGGATTAGAAAGAGGGGTCTAATGTGAGGCATTTCAAAGGTGTGTTAGCCCAGATGCACAGGGCTTGCTTAAGGCAGAGATAAAACTTCTACTAAAATAGTTATAGGCCTGGGGTGTGACTACCCACCGTGACCTGCCCAGTCAGGAATTTATGATCAGAGCACCCGGTGAAGTGACTTTCCTTAGAAGCCCTTTTTCATCCACAGCCTCTCACAGGAACAGATTCTTAATCAACCATTATGGAATTTCCTGGTCAAAAACCGGTAAATACTCTGCCACATGGACTCTCACCTACCCTCATAGGAAGAACAGGCAATTTGCATTTAAAAAAATGAAAAACAAACAAACAAAACCCCACCAAAACCCCAAACAAAAATGATTCCCCTTTTCTTCTCCAGGAGAAAAGATGTCCTGGCAGGAGGGTGGGGGTGTTGGGTGGGGGTGGGTGCAGTTGTGGAGGGATCTGATCAAAAAAGAAAAAGGACTCGTGGACAGGGATGGACAGCAGTGCGGTGACTGGGGATGGGGCAGGGGGCGGAGATGGGAGCCGGTGCAGGGAGGATAACTGGTCATGGAAAAAAGGAAGAAAGAAAAAAAGAAAAGATCCTCCTTTGGGGGAGTCTGGCCTCAAAACACTCCTTTCTTTTCCCTCACTAATAGCTCCCCCACCCACCCTTCTTCCTATAAAAACCTTCCACTCTGCACAACCCCTCAGAGCTCCCTTCCAGTTGCTTCGTGGGATGCTGCCCAACTCATGAATTGCTTAATAAGGATCTTTAAATTGACTCAGTTGAATTTCATTTGTTGTTGTTGTTGTCCTCATTTTTTTTTAAATATTTTATTTATTTAGTTTTTAGAGAGGGAAGCAAGGGAGAAAGAGAGAGAGACAGAGAATCATCAATGTGTGGTTGCTGGGGGTCATGGCCTGCAACCCAGGCATGTACCCTGACTGGGAATCGAACCTGCAACACTTTGGTTCGCAGCCCACGCTCAATCCGCTGAGCTACGCCAGCCAGGTGTTGTCCTCATTTCTTTTTAAACAATTTTTAGCCCTATCAGACTGGGGGCTCCTCAAGGGCTGACACCCTCAGTACTTACTGAATTTTCTTCACCAGACAAGTTCTCGGAAGTGTGGCACTTCTACCATCAGGAATGAGGATGAAAAAGGGCTTCCATGAAGTCACCTCACAGGGTGATCTGATCATGAATTCCTAACTGCCCAGGTCAGGGAGGGGAGTCAGACCGCAGGCCTGCAACTTCTTCGGTAAAAGGTTTATCTCTGCCTGGAGCAAGCCCTGCCCACTCTTTCTGTGCAGCTAGATTAACACAGTTTTGAAATGTCCCTGTCAGACCCCTCCTTCTAATTTGAGCAATACGTAACCCAATCCCCCCGCCTTCCCGTAATCTTCCTCATTCCCCTCCTTAATCTCAAATGCATAAAAGAAACTGCAAATTGTTATTTTCAGGAGCATTTGAGATCTTGCCTCTTGGCATATGCCATCCGTTTGGCTCAAATAAACCCATAAAAACTCTCTGCAGGTTTGGATGTTTCTTAAGTCCACAGGAAATGGTAAGGACAGCATAGTAGACGAGGAGTTATGAGCACAATGTCTTTATTTTTTATCTATGAAATCCACATAACATAAAAGTAACCATTTCAAAGTGTGCAAGCCAATGACTTTAGCATACTCACGATGTCGTGCAGCCACCATCCCATCTGGTTCCAGAACACTTTCCTCACCCTGAAGGGAGAGCCCACGCCCTCGGAGCAGTCAGTCCTCATTCCTCCCTCCCCCAGCCTCTGGCACTAATCGGCTTTCTGTCTGTGGATTTACCTGCTTCCTGGACCATACATGTGGCCTTCTGTGTCTGGTTTCTTCACGTAGCATAATTTTTTGGAGGTTCATCCATTTGCAGCATATATCAGCACTTCATCTCTTTTAACGGGTGAATAATGTTCTGTTGTATAGATATACCACAACGTGTTTATCCATTCATCAAGTGATGGACAAGCTGGGCTATGTCTGCTTTTTGGCTATTGTGAGTACTCCTGCTACAAACATCGACGTGTAGGTACTTGTTGGAATTCCCGTTTTCAATTTTGGGGGCATATACCTGGAATGTTATTGCTGGGTCAGAAGGTAACTCTATGTTTAATTTTTGATGAAGACACCGTTGTTTTAATTTTTTTCAATCTGAATGCCTTTAGATCTCCAACTTGGTCTCCAACTCTTCTACTGTCGTACATCCAAGTGTTTGACTCAAATTATTTGGCCGCTGAAGGCATCTGAATTTGCTGCCCCTAGAAAGCTTTGGTGACAAAAAAACTTAGCGCCCTATTCAGCAGCTAAGGAGCAAGAGACCTTGGGTAAATCTCTCCACCTTTCAGGAGTACTACCTTGCTCAGTCTCAAAACGAGATAATTTTACTTACCTGAGGACTGGAAGATCAGGGGAGGTGAGGGACGAAACTCGCCTCTTCTGAAGCTATTGAGTTCTGAAAACAGAGAGGGGCGGGCGAAATTAGAAGGAGGAGCGGGGCGAGTGAGGCGGGCGGAGCGTGATCTGCGGGCGTCGGCCGCGCTCGGGGTGAGTACTAGACCGGGTGCGAACGCACTAGCCCCGAGCGGTGCGGCGCGTGGGGTGGGGGGGCGGTCGCTGGGCCGGGCCGGGGCTCAGGTTAGTTGGCTGTGAGCAGGAGTTGCCCTCCCCCGTCCCCTCCCGCGACATCCGGAGGCCTCAGCTGCGCTCTGGGCTGGCGGCGCGCCGGTGAGTCAGGCCGGGTTTTCCCTCCGCCTCTAGGGCAGGCGAGCGAGCGAGCGCCTCGGAGCGCGTCCCTACCTCGCCAATCCGGCTCCGGCGCCCGCCCGCCCGCGTTTTCCCGACGTCTGTCACCCGGCGGCTCTGGCCCGGCTCGCAGTCTCGGCTGGACCGGCGCCCTGGAAGGAGGGTTCAAATCCGCGCGAGTGAACTGCAGAGCGAGAGGGGTGCGGAGTGGCGCCAGTATGGTAAGTGGGGCGCGCCAGGGGCCAGGGTGGACTCAGGGGTGGGGCCGGCCGCCAGGGCTCGCTTTCCCCGCGACCTTGGCCAAGCCGCAGCCCCTCGCCAGCCGAGTTTCCGTCAGAGAAGTGGGTGGGGGTGCCAGGGTGCGGTGTGCGCCCAGGTGTCCCCTAATTCGGCAACCGAGGCATCGAGTTGTGGGATTAGGGACCGACTTGCACCCTCCGCTGGAGGGGCCGGCAGCGGGTTATGCTCCTCTCCGCAATCCCTGCAAACGCGCTTTCCATGAAGCTGCGCTCGGGACCACGCTCCGCGGCTAGGGTGGGGCAGACGCCCTAGGCGCGGGAGCCTGACCTCGACCTCTGTCCCCCCAGCCCAGTTGCCCCGGGCAGGCCCCAGGGAAGCGCCAGGAAGAGATTCCCTCTTCTGTCCCCCAGGTAGTTCGGGGACCTCCCGCAGTTCTGGGGCACCCTAGCCTCCGCCACAGCCTTCCCGGGGCAAATTCTGTGGGGATGCCTACCCTGTTTGCCCCTCCTCCTTCCCCTTGAGACCCTGTCTCACGCCCCCCTCCGGAATATCTCATCTCCTTTCGTCCTTCAGCCCCTGCCCTGTACAGGCGGCAGCTGCCAGCTTCCTGCCTGGTCCCCCGATCTGTGAATAAGGGCTGCTCCCAGGTCCCCGCCCCCCACCCCCCCACCCCCCCGCCGCCCCTGGTCAGAGCACCACGCCTATCTGGCCACAACCTTTGGTAAAAGTGAGGGCTGACCAGGGGCCAGGCCAAAATCGGCTCTGGCTGTGTCCAGAATGAGAACTAGGACCCATCGTTGTCTGTCCCCCACCCCCACCCCGCAACCCTCTCCCCCAAGAACAGATTGGGGCAGCCCTTGTTTGCACCAGGGGGTCAGCTGGCTGTCCCTCCGTTGGGCCACCGTGTTCTCTCTCCTCCCGGCCTGGGGAGGAGGCAGAGGCAGGAGGCCGTCCTGGGCTGGGTGATCAGCCTCCTCCCAGGTCCCTCTTGGGCAGGGCTCGTGAGCCGGCTGGCTGTGCGTGGGTGTGCATGTGCCAGACTGTGAATGAATCCGGCCAGCTTGCTCCCACTGCCGCCTCTAGCATGCAGCTCCCAGGGCTGAGCGTCCCCACGCAGCAGTGCTGCCACTATTTCTTCCTGGCCAGGGGCAGGCTGGAGGGACCCAGGCTAAGGGACCTGGGATCCACACCAGCGTGGTGGCACACGCCCTTGAGAAAAGCTGCTGTGAGGGCTGGGCTGTGTGTACCTGGCAGGGCGGTGATGAGCCCTGGCTGGGCTAGCGGGACGCAGTGCAGATGACCTTGCCCAGGGCACTGGGATTGCTCGCCACTGTGGGTTTTGGGGCAGCTTGCCTCCTTTTTCTGGAACTCAGTTTCCCTGTCTGTAAGATGGAGTGATGCTAACTGCTGCCCTGCCTGCCCCAAGAGGCTGTGGTGGAGATGAGGTGAGGTGATGAGCGGAAGGAGAACTAGGGTGCTGTGCAACTGGTGAGACAAAGCGTGCCTCCTGCAAGGGTTGGACACTGGGCTGTGCCTCTTCCATCGCAGCAGTGGGTCCGGGGTAGGCCCCCTTCCTGGGCCCCTCTCACCCACTGTCCCCTCTTTTGGAACTGGGACATTCCAGTCCCATTCCTCAGGGGCAGCTGCAGTCACGCCCCTCAGCAAAGCTGATCCCCTACCCTAGCAGGTGGTGGGACCCTCCCCTGAGGTCAGGGCGCAGGAGGGGCTGAGGCAGCCCAGCGAGGAGTGGGAGCTTCCTGCCTGCACAGTCTGGGATGTCCCACCCCTGAGGAGGTGCACGGGGGCGGGGGGGGGGCGGGGGGGGTGGGAGTTGGGGGCTTCTACCCCTGGGGAGCCTGCGCACCATTTCCTGTACAGCTGAAGCAGCTGAACGTGGCCTTAAGCACATTATTTCATCTCCTGGGCCTTAGTTTTCTCCTGGGAAGTGGGGTGATGCTACCCCACTCCTGTGAGTGTGGTGAGGCAGTGGTAGGCCCAGCGTCAGGCTGACCTAACCAGGCAGGCACCCACTGATGGATGCCAGGATGCCTCCCTGACGTCCTGTCTTTCTCTGTGCCCCGGCCAGGGCAGTACCCGAGCCCCATCCTCCTGGCTCCAAGAGAGGTGCCCCTCTGGTCAGTGCTTTCAGTCTGCTGGCGTATCCTGGGACCTGGGGGTGGGAGCAGGAGTAAAGGCCCTGTCAGGGCCAGCTGGGGCCTGTGCAGGAGGCCCAGCCCAAGCCTAGTCTTCAGGGTGCTGGAGGCTTTGCAGCTGTGGGCAGAGCTCTGGGCCCCAGAGCAAGCAAGCCCAGGCACTTCGAGGTGTTCGGCTTTATGCTCTGAACTCCCGCCCCAGCTACAGGATACTTGCTGCCCCTCCCCCACCAAGTCCTGTCCAGCCTGCACAGCTGTCCTGGTCTGATCAGGCTAGTCTCTGGGCTTCCAAGCAACAAGAAGGAATGTGTGTTGGGGGGGAGGCAGGGGAGGCGGAGGGATGACCCCTCTAGGAAAAGGCACTGTCCCCAGACTGAGACCGGCGTTTGGTGGAGCCTCCTGAACGCCGATCACACAGCCAGAGAAGTTACCCAGGAGGGGTGGAGGGCAAGGGCTTTAATGAAAGAAAGGGAGGGGGCTGTCTGTGCCTCTCCCTCCAGTTCCTTGGCTGTCTCTAATTGCTCAAGTCGCTCGTGGAGAAAAGCTGGTCCTGTGTCCCCCTCACCACCTTCACGCACGTGTGTGCGCGCACACGCTTCTGCATCTGCTGCGGGCGAGGACCCTGGGTCTCTCTGCAAGAGCATTCCTGCAGTACATCTGCGTCCCAGAGGGTGCTCCGTGCTGCATGGGTGACCTTGAGCAGGACAGTGTCTGCCGCTGGATACGACTGTCCGCACCATGTCCTCTAAACAAGAGCCTCTGTGCTGCTGGTGGCACTGGCCGGACTGCAGTGTGTGTGCGGTGGCCTGCCGTGATGGCCGTGGCTGCCTGCCCCCTGGACTTGAGGCCCTTCGTGGGCACAGGGATGACAGTTATTGCTCCCTCAGACAGGAAGTGAGGATCTATCTGCCCAGGGCAAGGTGGGATGGCGTGTGTGTTTGGGTGAAGTGGGCGTGCCTGGGAGCACTGTTGCCCATGTCCATCATCGTCCCCTGCCCCGTTCTGGTGCCCGCTTGCACTTCACAAGACCTGTACCTCTGCTGTCTCTGTGCCTGTCCCAGCAATCCCATAAGGAAGGCAGGGCAGGCAGAGTCTTTCTCCTGTTCAGAGATGGGGAAACTGAGGCATGGCGAAGGGAGGTGCCCCATGGAGAGACAGCATGAGGCCAGGACAGGAGACCAGGTCTCCTGCTGTCCCACCTCGGTGGCAGGACTTCTGCGCACTCTCAGACATAGTGGTGTCGTGGCCTCGTGAGCCTGTCATGATGGGGAGGAGTGTCAGACTGGGAGGCAACTGCTTCCGTTCCAGCTCTGCAGCTGCGGGTGACATCCTTGGTTGTTTGGCAGCCACAGTGCTGGATCACGGTGTCCTCTCTGTGACCAGCTCTGTGACGCTGGGCAAACTGTTTCACCCTTCAGAGCCCCAGTGCCCTTGCCAGAAAAGCCAGATAAGTAACTGGGTCACAGAACTGCGGGAGACCCCCATGTAGGGCTGTGTTGCTGTAGGTGACACACCTGTGGGTGACCCCCGACCCTGTGTGGTCTGTGATGCCCCCCAGAGGTGCTAAGGGAGCTGGGGGCTGGGAGGAGAGATTCCTTTTGCCCAGTGTGAGGCTGAGAGCTACAGGGCGAGGAGGCAGGGCCACACCCTCCCTCCCTTTTACTCCTAAAGAGCTTTGTCTTCCACAAACACAAAACCTGGAAATGGTCGAGGAAGACAGAACGTCCTAACGACCATTGTTTGGGACAGTCCCGGAAGCATATTGGGGAGGCTGTGGAGCATGGGTCCCCAACCTCAGGGCTGAGGACCGGTATTTAGGAACCAGGCAGTCCAGCAAGAGGTGAGCTTGAAAGTAATGTGATTGAAACATCCCCAAATCACCTCGACCCTCAGTCCGTGGAAAAAGTCTCTCCCATGAAACCGGTTCCTGGTGCCAGCAAGGTTGGGGACCGCTGTCGTGGAGGACTTGCAGATGCAGTGTGCCTGCTGGGTGTCCGTTCCGGAATGGGAACGGCTGGGTGGGAGGCAGAGAAGATGGCATCAGTTCATCCAGCACTGGGCTGAGCACCGGGGATCCAGCCGGGGAATAGGGACACGCCCCGCCCTCCACCATGTGGTCCCAGCACGGGTGGTGCCAGCCACTCAGTCTCCCACCAGTGAGTGATGTGCGGGTGCCCCAGCAGATCAGCCCGGCTGTGGTCAGCCTGTGCTGGGCCTGGCTGCCGATGGGGCGAGTTGTCCTGCTATCTCAGCCCATTCTCTGGGGGTCCCTGAGTGGGGAGTCGTCATGGCCGCTGTCCGAGTGTGGAAGCCAGGCCCCACACACAGGCTGGCTCCGTGCCAGGTCAGGGTGCGGGACCCCCACACACACCTGCTGGTGGGCTCTCGAGTGCTCGGGCTGCCCCCTGCCTCTCACCGTGGCCCCAGTGAACACCTGTTCCGGAAACCGTGACCATTGTTCCCTCCATCCTTCCTCCCCTCAGGTCCTTCCTGTTTGTATCCCGGGGCTGCCCGGTGCAACCCCATCCGTGCCAGGTGCTTCCCTTGGGGAACACATTCTGCAGGAAGAGGGCTGAACTGGGAACTGGGTTTCCCCTCCCTGGACAAGAAGGAGGGATGCAGTGTCTGGGGCACTGACCCTGCTCCTGGTGCCCTGTGCCCACATCCCAGATCGGGTGGGAAGCCTAACAGGGGAGTGAGCAAGGTCAGAGTCAGACAGAGCCCGAGTCCTCAGCTGTCCCAGTCCCGGGAAGGGCCCTACCCTGTTTCAGGGCCTCTTCACATCCATACTGCCCCTTCCAGCCTCTAACTGGAGCTGGAGTACTGGGCAGGTGGCTCTGGGGCCTGTACCCCTGCTTCTTGCCAGCCTAGACACTCTGTCCTGGACTCACTCCAGCCCCACATCTGCCTCTCCTGGGCCTGGGCCAGATGGGGAGCTGACCGAGAACGAGTACCTGGTTTTAGGGCATGAGGGGCAGGTGGACAACAAGCATCCACCTGCCCCTGATGGAGCCTCTATCCCCAGAAGCAGCTGTCAGTGCTCCGCTGAAAATTCATGGCCACAGCCCCAGGCTCTGTCGGCATTGCCATGGGCAGCGTGGGCAGCCTGTTGGAACGGCAGGACTTCTCCCCTGAAGAGCTGCGGGCAGCACTTGCGGGGTCCCGGGGCCCCCGCCAGCCCGATGGGCTCCTCCGGAAGGGCTTGGGCCAACGTGAGCTCTTCAGCTACTTGCACCTCCCCAAGAAGGACAGCAAGACCGGCAAGCGGGCCGCCCGGAACGAGCCTGCCGACTATGCCACCCTTTACTACCAGGAGCATCCTCGGGCTGGTGACTTCAGCAAGACCTCACTGCCCGAGCGGGGACGTTTCGACAAGGTATGCCTATGCCTGCACCCCTCCTTGCCTGGGGTGTGAGGGTGGGTGGGAGCTTGGGCCTCCCTGGAGACCCTGGTGCTAGGGCGGGGCTGGAACCTGCGAGTCCTGCTATGGACTAGCCTGAGGCTTGGTTGCTGCTTCCCGCAGGGGTGCACCCCATGCCTGGAAGGATCCCTGGGGACTGTGGGGGCATCGCAGTCAGCCCGGGGTCTCACCCCTGCCCTCTCTTCCTGGCAGTGCCGCATTCGCCCGTCGGTCTTCAAGCCTGTGGCGGGCACCGGGAAAGGCTTCCTTTCCATGCAGAGCCTGGCAGCCCACAAGGGCCAGAAGCTGTGGCGCAGCAACGGCAGCCTGCACATGCTGGCCTGCCACCCGCCCCTGAGCCCGGGGCCCCGGGCCAGCCAGGCCCGAGCCCAGCTGCTGCACGCCCTCAGCCTGGACGAGGGCAGCCCAGAGCACGAGCCCAGCCTGTCTGATTCCTCTAGTGGGGGCAGCTTTGGCTGCAGCCCTGGCACAGGCCCCGGCTCCAGCCCCTTCAGCTCCTCCATGGGCCACATGAACCACCTCGGGGGCTCCCTGGACCGGGCCTCGCGGAGCCCCAAGAAGGCTGGGCCGATGGCCATGCTGAGTTGCCTGCCTGAGCCCCCACCCCCCTACGAGTTCTCCTGCTCCACTGCCGAAGAGGTGATGGCCATGCTTCCTGACACCTGTGAGGATCTCAAGAGAGGTCTTGGTGACGAGGATGGTGCCAACCCCTTCACGCAGGTGAGGGCAGCCTCTGCCCCAGGGTCCTGTTCTGTCCCTTGGCATTGGAGTCCTGGACAGTGTCCCCAGCCAGCTCACCCACATGATTCTGGGCACAAGAGAGAAAGGAGATGAATCGGCTCCTCTCCCCCCATCCCTGCTGGCGGGCGTCAGATCACTGGTGGTTCTTGCTGGAGTTGTGTAAGACGGAGGGAGAATCTCCCTGGGAGGGCCGTGTGCTGGGGACACTTCACCTCTGGAGGGCATCCCAGAATGGCGCACATGTGGCTGGGGTGCTGGGCCCTGGGTCCTGTGGCACTCGGGCACAGGTTGTTGGCTGCAGCCACCAAGCACCTCTTTCTGCTTGGCAGGTGCTGGAGGAGCGCCAGCGGCTGTGGCTGTCGGAGCTGAAGCGCCTGTACGTGGAGCGGCTGCATGAGGTGGCCCAGAAGGCTGAGCGCAGTGAGCGAAACCTCCAGCTGCAGCTGTTCGTGGCCCAACAGGAGCAGCGTCGCCTGCGCAAGGAGCTTCGTGCACAGCAGGGCCTCGCCCCTGAGCCTCGGCCCCTAGAAGCTGACCTTAACACTAGTCCAGAGGAGGAAGCACGATGGGAGGTGAGAGACCAGGTTCCTAAGAAGGCTCTTGTCCCCGTTTCTGTAGTCCCCTCTTCTGCCTGCCCCTTCTACCGACCCCCCTCACCCTGCTTTGCTTAGCCCTTGTCCATCCTGCGCTTCTTTCCAGGTGTGCCAGAAGACTGCAGAGATTAGCCTCCTGAAGCAGCAGCTGCGGGAGGCCCAGGCCGAGCTGGCCCAGAAGCTGGCTGAGATCTTCAGCCTGAAGACACAACTCCGGGGCAGCCGGGCACAAGCCCAGGCCCAGGACGCAGAGCTGGCCCGGCTGCGCGAGGCGGTGCGGAGCCTGCAGGAGCAGGCCCCACGGGAGGAAGCCCCAGGTGGTTGTGAGACTGATGACTGCAAGAGTAGGGGGCTGCTGGGGGAGGTAGGAGGCAGTGAGGCCAGAGATGGCGCCGAGAAGCTGCGGGCCGAGCTGCTGCAGGAGCGGCTCCGGGGCCAGGAGCAGGCTCTACGCTTTGAGCAGGAGCGGCGGACGTGGCAGGAAGAGAAGGAGCGGGTGCTGCGCTACCAGCGGGAGATCCAGGGGAGCTACATGGACATGTACCGTCGCAACCAGGTGCTGGAACAGGAGCTGCGGGCACTGCGGGAGCCCCCTGAGCCCTGGAGTCCTCGGCTTGAGTCCTCCAAGATCTGAGGCCAGCGGCGAGAGCCGACAGCAGAAACGCTGTCAGAAGATGGCTTGGGCGAGCCCACCCTGAGAAGGCCGGCTCCATCCTGACATTGGTCTGGGGCAGAATCCGCTGAAGCCAGCCGGGATGGGGAAGCCCACCGAGAGAAGGGATCCAGAGGGGCTGTGGGCTGGGTAGGATGCCAGCAGCAGGAGCCAGGCCCTCCTAGCTGAGAAGTACCCCAGCAGGGCCCAGCCTGTGGCCCTGGAAAGGGAGATGAGGTGCCCAAGATTCAGAGGGCTAGGCACGAGAGAGGGAGGCTGGGACAGGAACATTGGCCTCCCCCAGAATGAAACCACAGTATTTTTTTTTAATTGGTTTGAGAGACAGAGACAGAGACAGAGAGAGGGAGAGAGAGGAAAAACCAATTGATTTGTTGTTCCACGTATTTATGCATTCATTGATTGCTTCTTGTATGTGCCCTGACTGGAGATTGAACCTACAACGTTGGTGTATTGGGGTGATGCTGTAACCCACTGAGCTACCTGTCCAGGGCTAAAACCACATTTTCTATGAGGAGGCCCTGGGTGATATGTTGGGCCTGTCTCAGACCTGAGTTGAGCCGATCCAGGAGGGTCAGGATTGGGAGTCATGGACCTGGGCAGTATAGCTCCTTCCGTGGTCCTGGTCAGTGGGAGGGTGTGCCCGGTGCCTGTGTTGGGCACGTGTGTTGGCAGGTGGAGGAGTCCTCTTCTTTGCCCCAGTACCACATGGTTCCTTAGCTGCCATGTGGGCTGAAATTCCTTTCTTCATCACCAATGGGATTTTTCAGAAGGAACAATGCCAGGGAATGTAGAAAAACAAAAGGGCAAATCATCCAAGGCATTGCTTGAACATGAAACGTTCTCTTCATGGGAAGTCTCAGCCACAGTGCCCAGGCCCCTGCCAGGTGTAGAGCCAGCCTCAGGCAACTTCCGCCGAAGCTCCTTAAGGCTCCTGCAGGGATCTGCCTGTCCCAGCACCCACCTCCCATCTTCCTGTCTGGCTGTGGTGCACGCCTCCCTCCGTAGGGATGGGGGCTCTGGGAAGGTGCGGGAGACTGGCAGAAAAAGCTTGTGGGTCACCAGATAAAGGGCCTTTGCCACTACAAGGAATGTGGACACATCCCCATAGGCATGAAGGACCATGGAGTTTTTAAGCAGAGGTGAGATAAGAGCTGATTTGCATTCTGGAAAGCAGCCCCTGCCTCTCAGACATCTGGCTTCCCCTCTGGGCCTTTTTTTCCTCAGGGATAGGTGTCCTTGAGTGCAGACCCAGGCCAGCCATGCAGGTGGGTGTCACCCTCCACTTGTGGTAAAGCTCAACATCCTTACAGGTGAATCACTATGGCCGCTGCCACACAGTGAGGGCTTCCCTCTGCCAGGCACTGTTCGACTGCCAGGTAGGGCATGGGGGCTCTGGTGGGAATCTTTCTGCTCCAGGGAAGGCAGGAGACAGGCAGACTTCTCTCCTCCCAGTGGTTGCCCTGGTGAGGCAGGTGCAACCTCAGAGGAGTTCTCGGCAGAGATCCTCAGCTTCCTCCCCGTGGCCTTGCCCTCCTCCTGCAGAGCTGGCAGCCCCCCCCCCCGCCCCGCCCCGTGGGCCCCAGCAGGTGGGGCCTGCGCAGGGGTGTGGATTGAGCTGTAGAGTGTGAGCCAGTGTGCTCCACCTTTTCAGGGCGGAGAGGGGTGTGTGAGTTGACTGTCAAGGGGTTGGTGTGTCTGTGGCCCTGTGAGCGGTAGGTGTGTGCAGAGATGGGCTGTGGGTGGTGGGTGTGTCTGAGGGGGTGTGTTTGGGGCTGCTTTCTGCTGCTCCCTTGGCCCCATTACTTCCCCCCAGCTCCAGTCCCTTTATCTGGCCAGGCTTGGGTGGAGCCTGTGGCTGGTATAGACCCTTGGCCCTAGCTGAGACCCGTCTAGGCCCACCCCTCAGCCTGGGGAGGGGACAGGAACACCTGGGTCGGGCAGTCCTGCTCTCCACGGGCCTCAGTGTCCACTTCATACCTCTCCAAACCACGGTTTCTGGGCCCGAGGCCCCCCACCCCCCACAGCTGAGTGCTGGCCTGAGGTCTTGGCCCGGAGCTGGTCAGACCGGGTGCCCACAAGCCCCGCAACGTCAGGGTCTGCTTTTCTATGCACCACCTCTGCAAAACGACTCCGCACCCAGCAATTAGAGAGCTGGGCTGGCCAGTACTGCCAGCAGGGAGTGGGTGGGCGGTACCAAAACTTGGCAGCTGTGCCAGAAACCAAGACCAGGCCCAGATGTAGGGGGAGGGCTCGAGGGAGCCAAGCTGGGGCGTCTCAGACGGAACCTGATCCCTATTAGCTTATCCCTGGGGAAACCAGCTCTGGTCCCCAAGCCGGCTCAGTGGCTCTCGAGCCAGCTGATTACAGGTGCCACTGCAGTGGCTGCTGCTGCCCGGCAGCTCCTCCCTTCGGCCACTGGCAGGCCCCTCTACCACCAGCAGACTACGCCCAGGCATCTCGTTCTCCAGAGCTGTGGCGAGACCCTACCCAGGCTCCCTGCCTGCTCCTGGTTCCCCTTGTGCTCAGCTCAGGTAGTGTCGCGCCTGCTGGCTGCTCCCTGGGCCCCTCAGTCTGTCTCTCAAGGCTTTGGACAGTCACTGATAACGGTGCCCCTTCTGACCCCAGCACCCTCTGGGCCTTCCTCCTGTAGCCAGAGCCCCTCCCTGTGCTCAGGTCTTGCCTCTTCAGGGAAGCCTTTCCTGAACTCACACAGGGCAGTCTCCTTCCTTGTGCCCACAGCCCCAGGTGCCTCTCCGCCAGCTCTCTTTGTGCTGCTGGAGTTGTCCCTTCACCTTTGTCTCCACTGGGCTGCAGGCCTCCTTAGGCACAGCCATGTCTTGTTTTTATCCCCAGAGCCCTCCAGCTCCAGCCCCAGAAGGCACTGGGGGGCTTCGGAGTCAAAAGGGACCAGACCCTTCCCCTGATTGGCATGGATTTGAGCTGGTGGTAGGGTGGGGTACAAGGGGAGGGTTCCTGCTCCAAGTGTCCATTCACCTGTGGGCACCTGGTGCTAACCATATCTGCCAGGCTCTAGGGCTCCCAAGCTGGCCGCCATTCACTGCACACTGATCTACTGCTGCCCTCCTCGGGGCCTGGCGTGGTTTCCAGGAGAGGAAGCCAAAGTGGCCAGGACCTCTGCCCTCTTGGCCCTTCCCCATGGGGGCAGGGGAAGGAGATGACACACATGTCCATGCAATGACCAGGCCAGGCAGGAGACTGAGGACAGGAGGGTCCAGAGGGTGAAGGCTGGCTACTGGAGCAAGGCTGGGGCAGGAGTCAGTTGGGGGGTGGGGGAACAGGGGGCGGGGCACAGCCAGGGCTGTGCATATTAGCAATCCTTTCTCCGGGGACATGCAGGCAGTTTCCCCTAGTGGGTCTGGGCTTAGCTGTCTATTATATTGGATTCAGGAAAGAAAAAGAACATGCTGTTTCTTGCAACAAAAGTGAAATATGTCACGTGAGATGAGGGAGTGCCGTGGGTGTTCAGAGGACTTGCCACCGGCTCCCGTCACTCCAGCTGGTGGGATGGGGGTGAGGAGGACTGACCAAACCTTGGTTAGGCTCTTCTGAGCTCTCTCTTTGACTGGGCCCGACCTTTGGAAGCCGTCCTTCCTTGTACAGTCCAGTTTGAGCGAGAGTTCTGCTAAGGTAGTTGAGTCGGAGCGGCCCATCCTGCATATCGAATCACCCTCCACATGTAATCTGGTTCCTTGTCCTCCACCACTCCCCAGGTGATATCTGATTGTGGGCCTGCCTTCTGCAAGATTCCTGTGGTCCATTTAGTCAGAACCCTCCTTAGCCCCCTGAGGTTTCCTCTTAGTAACTTTCCATCCACTGACCTCCACTCTCCTCTTGGTTGTAAATTGTACTTTCCCTGTCGTATTTGGAGTTGAGCCCACTCTCTGTCCCCTACTGCAAAACCCCAGTGCGGTAGCCCTCCCTTGAATAAAATCTTCCTTGCCACTCTTTAATGAGTATCGTGAGTAATTTTTTTTCTTTAATGGAGTAGGCTGCTCTGAATTGGGGTGATTTCCTCAGGAGCTGCATGGAGTGAGCACATTTAGGGTGGGCCTGGATTTGGACACAGTGAAGTGTGGGGCCGATCTGGGGGAGGTCTCTCGGGTTTGCAGGCCAGTGCTCAGTCTGCCGAGACACACCAGCCACGGCAACAACTTTCTTTAAAAAGATTCATCTAGTGTGTGCTTTGTGTGTCTGTTCCCCTCCTTTCATTTAAGGTACAATTTACTTATAGGAAAGTCCACCCTTCCCAGGGTTCAGTTTTTAGAGCTTTGACCAATGCAGAGTTGTATAACCAATCCTACAGTCAAGATATGGAATGCTTCCATCTCCCCTCAAACTCCCCTGTGCCTCCCTGTAGTGAGCCTTTAACCTCTACCCACAGGCAACTAGTGATCTGCTTTCTCAGTTACCTTTTTGTGAGCTTTATTTAATCCCACCACATATTTAGAACATAATACAAAGTTGCAAGTAAAAATAAAACCACTTCATTGGAAAGAATAAAAAGCCAGAAATAGATTCCATGTTGTAGAAAAATTCTAATATGATGATAAAGGGCTTCAAAATGAGAGGGTAAGCCCTGTTTGGTGTGGCTTGGTGGACTGAGCACTGGCTTGTGAACCAAAGGGTCACTTGTTTGATTCCCAAACAAGCCTGCGTTATGGTCCAGGTCCCCAGTAGGGGCACATGAGGAGCAACCATACATGGATGTTTCTCTCCCTCTCTTCCTCCCTTCCCCACTCTCTAAATAAATAAATAAAATCTTTAAAAAGAAAAGGACATCCTTTTATTAAAACATGAGAAGGTAAGGAAGGATTATTTAATAAGAGGTGTGATAACTGGACAAAAATGTGGGGGAAAGTGTCAGACACTGTACCTCCACCTGCAAAACAAAATGGACACGTATCAAGGAGTTAATTTTTAAAAATCAAATCCCAGGAAACCAGCAAAAGGTGAAACAGACTATTATTGAATTCGTGGAGAACAGCTAAGTTTTTCTGCTCTGAAGCAGTTCCTCCTTCCCACAAAAACAAATCGAACACACAATCCCAACAGGGTGAGACTGACAAAATCAACTAGGCAATAAAACTTGGTGCACACTGAAAAGTGACAAAACAACGACGCCAGAAGAACCAAATACTGGGGAAAGTGATGACAAAGGTTAAAACTGTCTGAGGTATCAGCCGGGCATTCCAAGTTCTCATAGACGCTGGGCTTTCCTTGCACCCCGTGAGGCTGTGGGGCAGGTCAGGGCTCCCGCAGAGGAAGTGGGGAAGCCTGGGGAGCCGGCAAAAGCCTGTGAGGTCCTGTTGGCTCCGAGGCCGCCTGAGCCTCGGCGGGTGGCCCCAGGCTAGGCTCACTCAACTCTCGCCCCCGCAGCGCCATGTGGGCCAGACCACCCAGGCTTCAGGTGCACAGACTCGACTCGCCAGGATGCTCCAACACCCGTGGGCTCTTGGCAGGGCTCTGGACCACCCCCTTCCCTGCGTGAAAGGTTCTGAAGCCATTGGAGCCTCAGCATATTTCTGAGCATCTAAGGTGTTGCAAGTACATGGTGTTGGGCATACAGCAGTGCCGAGTATGAAGTCGTGGTCCCAGTGGAGCTTTTATTAAGAGGGCATGAGTTAGGAGCCGAAAGACAATAAACACACAAAATAATTTCTTCAAGTCAAATACTATTTTTAAAAAGAGAACTGGGATTGTGCAAGTGCTATACAGAAAACAAAACAAGATTGTGCAAAGGTGTTTGTGGGGTGGAGGGTGGGGAGGAGGCGTGGAGGGTTGAAGGGGAGGATGTCCTGGAAACAGGAGACTGGCCCGGAAAGGAAGCAGGAAGTCACGGAAACCGAGACCCAGCTTTTTTCCTCGGGCTGTTTTCTAGCTGAGTCTCTAAGGCCGGGGTGGGGGGGGGCGCTCCTCTGTCCCGCCCCTTTGGAGCATCCTCTTGCTCTGGGAGGAACGTGAATTCAGTCCAGTCCTGGGTTTGGGGTCACCCTTCCTCTTAGGACATCTGTACTACCCAGTCTCCTTGTACCCGCCAAGGAGGGCGACCAACGACCGATGGAGGGCAACAGGGCAGGGGCTGGTGGACCCCAGCAGCAGTCTAATCCTCCTGTTGAATTCCCAGTAGATTCGGTACAAGTTTAGCGGCAGGGAAAAAAAAAAAGATTTTTCTTTTAAACATCGTTTGATATATCGAAAAGAGCATCAGGGAGCCATCGCGGGAGAGCCGAAACGTCGGACTCATATCATTCTGTAGACCTTCCTTTGAAAGAGAGCAGAGGGCGGGGAGCCCAGTTGGCACAGACTTTGGTTTAGGGCTTCCGACTACGGAGCCGGACCCTGGGACCCAGTCTGGGACCGAATTATGGGGGCGGGCGGACCAGGTGCTTCTTCCCGGTAGGAAAACCAACCCGCCAGCCCCACGCACCCCCCAACTTCCCGAGCCAGGGCATCGGTCTGATCCTGCCCGGATCCCGAAAACACGGAGGGGCGCGGTGCAGCCCGCAGCTGTGGCGCGGGGACAGCCAGGGCATGGGCCACGACAGCTGGATGTCCGGCTTCCCGCCGCTGCCCGATTCCTGCGGGCGACTCCACTCCGGGAACGCGGGAGGGGGAAGCTCGCGCCAGGCGGACGCGGGACAGCACCCCTGCGCGAAGCCGCGAGTCGGCCAGTCCCGACCTGCGGAGCAACTGCCGCAGCTTCCGGTTCCGTTGACAGCGGCGCCGGAAACGAGGGTGGGGCGGTGGGGCCAGGTGTGAGCCACGGCTTCCGGCCAGGAGGTGCGAGTGGAGGACGAGGTGCGCCCCGGCGGCGGGGCGGGGGGGGAGGGTTGGGTGGCGCGGTGGGCGGCAGCTCGGGGGGGGGGATCCTGGGCCTCGGGCCTTCTCCGACTACTGGTCCGCACTAGTTCGTCGCCCCTAGACTTGTTTGCTCCGCAGCCGTCGGCCCGGGAACGGGAGCCCCTCAGACTCGTAAGACCCTCGAAGAAGCGCTCCTGCCGGGGGAATCGCCCCGACATCCCATCGTATTGTGAGCCGGCTGGGTCGGAGGTAAGCCGTGGCGGACGAGGACATTCGAGCATGCTCTTTTGAAGGACGAGTAGGAGTTTCACAGTCATTTGCGTTAATGCAGATGAAACTCCCAGAAGGGCTGCATTCCAGGGAAAATGGTGGGCCTTTTCTTCCCCCTACTTTTGGTTAACGACTAAAGATCGAAACTTCAAATCGAGATTTGTAAGGAAGAAAAGGTGCGTTACATCCTGGGGTCTAGGAGAGCATCTCTGAAGAGATGGCGTTTGTTTTGAGACCCTACTAAGGAACCAACCGTGCAAAGATCTGGGAGAAGAGTGTTCCAGGCAGAGGGAACAGCCAGCGCAAAAGCCCTCAGGCAGAAATAAAATGAATGAGGTGAAAGAAGCGAAAGGAGGCTGGTTGGAGTGGGGTACCGAAGGGGAGAGTGGTGGAAGATGAAGTGGGAGAGGTGGCTGGGAGTGAACTCACAACTGTTTAGGCCGTAAAACGGAGGGTGGGTTTTATCCTGAGTTCAGGAGGAGTCGGGTTTTAAGCAGAGGAGTAGTGGGTCTGTAGGGTGGAGAGTGGACAGAGGTGGGGGTACAGAGGTATAAGAGTTGGGTCAATGGAGGCTGTCCAGTTCTGTGTCAGGCAGAAGGACCTTTCTGTGATTTGCACAAACATCCCTCCTCCCTCTTTACCCCAGAAGGTGTTCTCCTGGTTCAGGATGCTGAAGCCTGGGGACAAAACCCTCATGCGTGTCTTGCATATCTTGGATGGATTTTAATATTTCACTCATGGGTCCCCCAGCCCCCGCCGCCACCCAGGTTTGAGCTCAGGTCCTCTAGCAAGGAAGGTTAGGGAGTGGATGCACCATTTAATCAGCAAATGTTCACTGAGCACCCACTGTGGACCAGGCCCTGGACTGGGCACTGAAGGGGGAGAGGATGAGAGAGACTGGACTCCCGGCCTGAGCATCTCACAGTTGAGGGGGGAGACAGACATGAGGATAGGCACAGACTGCGCTGCCGTGCTGTGGACTCCGTTGTGCGTGGTCCGGGCATTCTCCACCGAGGTTTGTGAGTCAGGGAGAAGGAGGCAGGAAGATTTCAGCGAGGGCTCTGTGGGGAGCAATAATTATGCTGCATCTGGTGCTCTCCGTGCAGAGAAGTGCGGAGGGCATCCTGGACATAGGCTCAGCTTGTGCTGAGCAAATGTGCAATGATAAAGGGCTGGTATGTCAGGCCATGGCACTGTTGAGGAAGGGGGGCGTGTGACAGGATCCCACGTGTTCCTTTGGAGGGATTAGTTTGTCAAAGATGAGCACACTCTCTGCCCTCCTGCACAGTGAAGATGACCGACCACAGCTCAGTCAGTGTGGCTCGGCCTGGGCTGGCTGAGTAGCCTCCTGGGCTGTTTGGATGGAATGCTTGCAAGCAGTTCTGTTTTCCCAGCTCACTTACTTTATTTTTAAATGTTTTATTAAGTTTTCTTGGTTCATTGTATGTGTAATTGGTCCATGCAGGGCCTTTTTCTCCTGTGTATTTATTTATACATTCCCTGTTACCCCCATTCCTTTTTTCTCCCCCCACCAAAGGCAACTACTCTGATGTGCTGGGTGTAAATCCCTGTATTTGCATGTGTCCTTTGTTGTACACATAAATATTTTTAAAAATTTTATTTATTTATTTTTAGAGGAAAGGAGGGAGAGAGGGAGAGAAACATTATGTGCAAGAGAAACAGCAGTCGGTTGCCTCTCTTATGCCCCCAACTGGGGACCAGGCCCACAACCCAGGCATGTGCCCTGACTGGGAATTGAACTGGCAACCTTTTGGACCACAGGTCAGCTCAATCCACTGAGCCACACCAGCCAGGGCTGTGTGCATATATTTTTTAATTTACACAAGTAGTATTCTCCCTAGAGTTCATTTTGTTTCATTTTCTCCCCTCAGTACCACATTTTGGGATCTTACTGATATTGCTGTGGGTATCTCTGGAGTGTGGTTTCTGAATGCTGTCCAGGTTTTCATAGATCCATCCCCCACATTTTACCTCCTCTATTTATCAGTTCCCCCAGTGGTGAGGCCCCTAGACTGTCTCTGACTCCTGGCTACTGCACACAGTGCTGGGATGAAAATCCTTGTACCCAGCTCCTTCCTCATCTCTGTAAAACAGTTTCGAGATTCTGGCCTGGGCTTCTCCTTGGTAATTCTGGTGTCAGTTGGTGTTGGACAGGGCCAGACTGTTGGACCTTGGTGAGGTCCTCATCATTCTTGAACTGTGTGTGTTGTCGGTAAATTGTGATTCTGGTTCCCAGATGTTCTCTGCAAACGTTCTGTTGTGTTGCCGTCTTTCCTAGTCGGTCATCTCGCAGACTCTGCTGTCAATTTCCCACTTCCTGTCATCATTAATTGTTGCTGTACACTCATTGCAACCACATCCGTTCCCTTTCCTGGGGAGGCGGTGGCCTGGTGAGCTGGTCCAGGGAGTGCTCCCAAACAGCCCCGGAGCCAGAAGGCCCAGCTTCAGTTCTCATGTCCTCCCCTTCCTGCCATGTGACCTTGGGCAACTTACTTAATCTTTCTGTGTCTCATTTTCTCATCTGTAAAGTAGGTCTAATGATCGCACCTACCTCCTAGTGTTCTTGTACGAATTGATTAGCTAATGCATGCAAAGTCATTAGAAGGGTGCCTGGCACACAGTGAGCTTCTATGACGTGTTAACTGTTAACAGCAATAATAACTATTACATAGATACTGTTCTAGGTATTAGTCCCTGTTATGTTTTGCAATAATGGCTCATACCCCGTGATGGGATACCGGCACATGTGTTTTCTGCTATTTCACTTGATTGCACTTTCAGGTATCGCGTTTTCATCAACATCGAGGCAAAACCTTCTACCAGCAAAAATATGACCACTCACGGAGGGCTCAGAAATGGTTAGCACTTTTTAGCAGTAAAGTATTTTCAATGAAGATGTGTATTTTTTTTAAAAGAGAGAATGCTGTTGCGCATGTGAGACTGATGTGGTGCACACATAGCATTTGCATGCTCTGGGAACCACGCAGTCCGTGTGACTCCCTGTACTGCAGCGCTGACTTTATCTTGCTTTTGGCTTAGTCGGGTGGTCCGGGCCACCCACAGCCCCTCTGAGGTATCCTGCGTTTGCTCGGGAGGCATGAGGCAGGTGACGTGTCTTCTCGACACCATGATTACAGACTCTAGTGTGTTAGCATCACCCATGAGGAGAGATGGCAGAAACACGTGGTGGAGCTCCAAGTGCCAGTTTCCTGGCACATGCCCCCTGGCTGCACTGAGAGGATGCAGCCAGGACCGATGGTGCTGGTGGGAACGGGCAGGGAGGGGTGAAACTGAAGAGTCCTGAGGGTCACCTCGGGCACAGGGTTCTCCTGTGGTGTCACTCGGTTTTCTCCTATGCGAGAACGGACCACATTTGAGAGTGAGCTTTCATTTCTAGTCCCGTGGATGGGAGGCTAGGGAGAGAACCCTGTCATCAGCACTTTGAGGATTGTTCGTGTGTTCGGTGACAGAGGCTGCTCTCAGGTGGAGGAGATTGGTGGCTCAGAGTAGAAGGGACTTAGGATGGGGACCTTGGTGGTAGGAAAGTGGGGCGGGAACAGGCAGTGTCCTCTCAGTGGCACAGCCATAGGAGGGAAGGCTGTGTTACAGGAGGGGCAATAGTGTGAGGGGGCGGCGGCCCTGCAACATCACTGCCGGGCGGTCAGAATTGAGGTCGGAGGGTCCTCATCCTGTGAGAGCCTCGGGGCATGCAGGTGAGGCTTTCTTGGTACTTGGTGAGTGGAGGAACATCATGGGCCGTTTCAGTCACACCAGACTCGGGTGGGTCCAAGGCCTTTCAGCACCCCAGACCTGCCTGATGACAACGTAGACATGACGTGACAGTTTAGTTTTACCAAGTGTCACCTGTTTGATGGGACACAGCTTCTGCTTGGTGAGGGGACGGGTTCTGCGGATGGGTGGTGGTGAGGGTTGCATGGCATTGTGAATGTATTCAGTGACACTTAAAAATGGTTAAAAGGGTAAATCTTATGTGTATTTTACCACAATTAAAAAGTCATACTTAAACACTGGCTGGTGTGGCTCAGTGGATTGAGCGCCAGCCTGTGAACTGAAAGGTTGCAGGTTCGATTCCCAGTCAGAGTACTTGCTGGGTTGTGGGCCAGGCCCCTGGTTGGGAGTGTGCGAGCAGCAACTAATTGATGTTTCTGTTGCACATGGATGTTTCTTTCCCTCTCTTTCTCCCTCCCTTCCCCTCTCTCTAAAAATAAATAAATAAGATCTTTTAAAAAATCATACTAAAAAAATACTGAAGTAGCACGAGGCCAGGTGGGAGCAAGGGAGGGATAGCTGCTAGAGGGGTCATCCCTGAGTTGCTTCTCAAACAGTTGGGAGGTAACAGGAGGACTTCCCAGGGAGCGGGACCAGCTTGAACCAGGGCTCGAGCTGTGAGGCAGTAAGGGTTCTGGCTGCCCATGTGGGGTGAGCAGCAGGGGAGACTGAAGCTGTAGTGGGGAGCAAGACCCATTGGGCCAACGCGGCCACCAGTTGCTCCTCGGGATGTGTTTCCAAATACCAGCCTTTTATGGACTGTCTTCAGGCTCCTCTCACTGTGGAGCAGAGGAGACCCAGTCCACGAACCGAAGGGAAGGTGGCCGTGACAGGTCTGTGAAGATATGTGGAGTATGACGCCAGGCTGTGTATGTACGGATTTCTAGTTAGTGTCACCTGCTGAGGGCTCTGTGAGACCTGCTGCTCCTTCTCACTGAAAAGAGACAAGCAGTGCCCTGGCTGGCTGGCTCGGTGGGAGTGTCCTCCTGTGCACTGAAAGTTTGCAGGTTCGATCCCCTGTCAGGGCATATACCTAGGTTGTGGGTTCAATGCCTGGTCTGGGCATATATGGGAGGCAACTGATCAATGTTTCTCTGTCTCTCCCTTCCTCTCTCTCTAAAATCAATAAACATCCATATTTAAATAAAGAGAGAAATGAGCAAGAATCATAGAGTGAAAAGAGTTGAAAACAGTTTTCTCACCATGATTCAAACTACCCCTGTCCTCATATCTACCTTTGCCCTCCCCTGGGCACCCTGGCTAGGGGTGATGGAGCTGTGGACAGGTATGTTAAGCTGGACTTTTGTGAGCATTGATACATGATATGGGTGGGGCAAGGGGGATCTGGGAGGCTTCCCCACCCACTGTGTGCCCCAGGTGGGGCCTGACACCATGGACCCTCCTCCCACCCCCAGGCAGAGGCCACCATGGAGCAGTGTACAAGCGTGGAGAGAGAGGTGGACAAGGTCCTCCAGAAGTTCCTGGCCTACGGGCAGCACTTCGAGCAGAGCCTGGAGGAGCTGCTGCACTGCGTGGGCCGGCTGCGGGCTGAGCTGGCCAGAGCAGGTGGGTGTCCCCCATGAGAGCCCCACTCCTGCCTCCACGTGGGCCTAAGAGACCCTGAGGCTGCTTGGTGACAATGACTTTCCTGCTCTGTCATTCCTTATGGACTTATTACTTGGCATTCAACTGGAAGGAAGAAGCTTTCTCTTCTCCCTTATTCACATATTTATTTATTACCAGTTCTCATTTAGAACTTATTATTTTATTCAGTGGGTTATAAGCCATTACTATTGTTATATATTTTGATGCTCAAATTGTGTTAGATTTGACCAGAGGTAGCCCCCGGTTTTCATGTCCTTTTTTAAAAAAATTGAGCTATGATTCACATTAAAAAACACCCTTTTAAAAATGTACAATTCAGCCCTGGCTGGTGTGGCTCAGTGGATTGAGTGCTGGCCTGTGAATCAAAGGGTCACTGGTTCAATTCCCAGTCAGGGCACATGCCTGGGTTGTGGGCCAGGTCCCCAGCAGGCGGCACGCTAGAGGCAACCATACACCGATGTTACTCTCCCTTTCTTTCTCCCTCCCTTCCCCTCTCTAAAAATAAATAAATGAAATCTTTAAAAAAAACAAATAAAATGTATAATTCAGTGGTTTTTAGTGCATTTACAGAGTTGTACAATCATTATCACCATGTAATTTCAGAACATTTTTATCACCCCAAAAGGAAACAGTAACTCCTCCACTTCCCCCTCTCCCCTGGCCCCCGGGACAACCAGTAATCTACTTTCTGTGAACTTACCTATTCTGGACACTTCATATAAATGAAATTGTACAATATGCTTAGCTTTTTGAGGAACTGGCAAACTATTTTTACAAATGTAGCTGTAACTTTACATTCCTACCTATAGTATTTGAGGGTTCCGGTTTCTCCACACCCTCCCCCACCCTTTTCTTTAATTATAGTCATCCTAGCACTTTTGTAATGACTAATGACAATGGAGTGTCTTTTCCTGCGCTTGTGGGCCGTTTTTATATATTTGTTGAAGAAATGTCCATTTAAATCTTGGCCCATATTTTAATTGGGTTATTTATCTTATTGTTGAGTTGTGAGAGTTCTTTATGTATTCTTGATACTCGACCCTTACCAGGCATAGGCTTACTAAGTACATTCTATTATACAGGTTGTGTTTTCACCTTCTTGATAGTGTCATTTGAAGCACAAAAGTTTTTAATATTGGTGAAGCCCACTTTATTTTTTCTTTGGGTGCCCGTGCTTTTGTTGTTATGTCTAAGAAACCACTGCCTAGCCCACAGCTGGGAAGGCGGGCACCTCTGTTGTGTCCCGGAGCACTGTAGTGTGGGCCCTTGCACCAGCGCTGTGGTCCGTTCTAAGGTACGTTTTTGTGCCCGTGTAAGGTCCAACTTCAGTCTTTTGCTCATGAATATTTAGTTGTCTCAGCACCATTCTGTCTTCTCCTGTGTCCTTTTTGATGTGCTCTTTTTGTTTTTTCAGCACTCTTTTATTTTCTGGCACAATACGATATTCCCTGGAATCAGTAATTTTTGCAAGTAGCAATGGTTCTTTCAGTGGGAAATGGTATTTGGAAACCATGATCTAGGTGGTTATTGGGTGTCATTGTTTTTAGGTTTGGTTTGTTTGTTTGTTTGTTTTTAGCAAATGGACCTTCCTACCTTCCTGCCTTCCTCTCCTCCCCCTTCCCTCCCTCCCTCAATTTATCTGTCTGTCTTTGTATATTGCAGACAGTGCATTTACAGCGATGCCTCCAATACCAGCCCAGCATCACAGGGTTCTTCCCAGGCCCCCCCCCTCCCCCCGCCATAACTGCATGTCTCTTCAACAGTGAGAGGCCCAGCTGCCAGTACATTTCTCCTCTGCTCAATTGCTACAATACATAGACAGCATTTTCAGAGTTGCTACACCACTGAGAATAAACACATCTACAAAGTAGAGTTTGTTCCCTTTTCATTTTTATTTCTTAAAGAATGCATGCACGTAAGAAAAGCCTTCAAGGTCAAAAAGGCTGACAGTGAAAAGTGAGTCTCCCTGTCACCCTGATTCCCAGTTCCTGCATGCCTCCACCAAAGCTACCCTGTTCTGTTTCTCAGGTGCCCCTCTGGGCAGCATCTCTGCACTGGTAGGCATCACGTGGGAGTGTCTGTCCCCCCTCCTTTTCTGCACACACAGAGACTATAAAGCACTTAGTTCCCCGCACCTTGCTTTTTCCCTACACAGCCTGTCTTGGAGAGTGTTCCGTATCAGTACATAGAATTCTGCCTCATTCTCTTATTGTCATGGGGTTGTGCCATGCTTGTTTGATTTTGAGAGAGAGAGGAAGGGAAGGAAAAAGAGAGGGAAACATCAATGTGTGGTTGCTTCTGGAGCGCCCCCTACTGGGGACCTGGCCCACAACCCAGGCATGTGCCCTGACTGGGAATCCAACCAGCAACCTTTTGGTTCACAGGCCGGCTTTCAGTCCACTGAGCCACACCAGCCAGGACTGTGCCATGCCTTTGATAGCACCTGTTAACTGTGTGGTGGGAGTGCTTTTCTCTTGCTGGTCCAACACTCACTGTCTGTGCTCCTGGTTAACACGAGGTTGTGGCTGCAGTGTGTTTACAGTGAGAACGTATCTTCTTGGATAGGGATTCTTCGGGGCTGGCGGCTGTCACAGGGGTCCTTGGTGGTAGCGACTGGGGGATTCCAGGTTGAAAGGCTTTGGTTTCCTAAGAGTGTGGCTTCATCCTACAGGGGATGTGGCCAGGGACTGTGCAATTCAGCCTTCTGTGACGTGGGGGAATGGAGTGTGAGGAAGGGGCAGCAGGCTGGGCTTTGGAGGGCAGTGCTGGTGCCAGGAGTGGAGTGTGTGCTTCTGCCCTGACCGCCTGGGCTAGGCGGGCAGCCCAGCTACCACCTCCTTTTTGTACTTTTCAGGACTCACTCACAAGCACAGACACCCAGCTCAGGCTACTGTGAACACACAGACACACAAACAAAGGGGAGCTGGTGAGGGGCTCGGCTGACTGAACGGTCCAGGCCCTGCTGGACCTAGGCGCCCACATTACCCCTCAGTCCACACCGGCTCCACCCGCAGAGCCTGCTCCCCCAGGTGTGAGCTTTCTGCAGCGTCCAGCAGCTCCTGTTCACGTTGTTTGCTCAACGGCCTGGCAGAATGCATCTCTCTTCCCGGGCTTCTGGTCTTGGAGCTGACACTCTCCCTGGCCCTCTTGGGTCACATTTCCTTCCTCAAACCGAGGTGATCCATCTAGAGAAGTGGCGTAGACGCTGGGCTGGAAGAAGGATCCAATGCCCTGTATGCCTTCCTCTCATCCAAATCCCACCTGCTCTCGGCGTTTGGTCTGGGTCCAGCCCAGTCACTTCGGGCTGGTGTCCTGAATCAGAAACCCCTGAACTTCCCTGGCAGTCCCTGGCCCGCCAGGTGTCCTCAGAGTTGATACGAGGCATAAACATGGAGATAGATGTTTGGCGGTTCAAAGCCTTCTCATACATGGCTTCTCACTCAAGATAATAAGGAGCTGTCCAGTGTGGTGGCAAGGAGCACAGATTTTAGCTCTCGCTGCTGTCACTTCGCAAGTCACAGCTGCAGCTTCCTTGGTGTCAGGATGGGATACTAACAGTTCCCCCCGGCACAGCATAGTTGTGAGATTTAAATGAGCAGAAACAAAGTATCTGCCTGCTGATGAACCAGCCAGTTCCCATCATGCAGTTCAAAGCCGACGGGACCTGAGACAGAAGCCAGGTCTTTCACCCCAGAGTTCAGGCTGCCTCCTGGGCCCATGGGCAGTGTGTAGGACAGAGAAAGCAGGGACAGGTTCTGCTTCTGTGTCTTGACTTACAGCCAGTGTCTCTCTGCAGCCCTCCAGGGGACCTCACTCTCAGCCACCCTCTCCTCGGTGATGTCCCAGTGTTGCCAGAAGATCAGAGATGCCGTGCAGAAACTGGCTTCTGACCACAAGGACATTCACGGCAGTGTCTCCCGAGTGGGCAAAGCCATTGACAGGGTGAGTGTGTCTGTGCAGATGGGGGCAGGATCCTGGAGTTGGTGTGTCCTGCACGTGGCCCATCGGGAAAGCAGGTGTGGGGAGTGTGAGTGCTGAATCACAGGGCCCCGTCTCGTTCTTGTCAGAACTTTGACTCTGAGATTTGCGGTGTGGTCTCGGACGCAGTGTGGGACTCGCAGGAGAAGCAGCAGCAGACCCTGCAGCTGGCCATTGTGGAGCACCTGTACCAGCAGGGCATGCTCAGTGTGGCCGAGGAGCTGTGCCAGGTAAGGGCCTGGCGGGGAGGGTGCTGGCGCTTGCCTACGCTGCTTTCTGCTCTGTAGTTTTCTTTATATTCCACTCCTGTTATTCTTGAAATTAGTTTATTTTAGAGAGGAAATCAGGCCTCCAGCCATAAATAGAAGGTAGCTCTAGAAAATAGAGACAGTGAAAAGGGAAGGCAGTCATTTCTGGTGGGGGGTTGGGTACCAGTTGGGGTTCTGAGTGAGGCCTGGTCCCCCTTTCTCAGGGAGGTTAGTAAGATGACAGAGTAGCACTGTTCAGTTAAAGCGCGCTGGCAGTGAAGGTAAAGGATCCCTTCTCTTAAAGTGACTAAGAGCATTGAAAAGGAATACTTTCTTACAGTGCTGCTCAACACCAGGCCTGGGGGCTGTCTCCCTTAGCCCGGGTGAGGTGATGGTCTGCCCTGAGCGAGGCCGGAGTATGGCACTCAGCTTCCCAGGATGAAAGTGGGAATGAGAGTAGCCATGTGGCAGGCTGGTGACAACTGCTCCTCATGCAGACCCTGGCTTTCTCCAGCCTGCCTGTGGCTGATGAGGTTTTCTTAGAGCAGAGCATTTTGGAAACATTGTCCTGCAGTGATGGGACCATGCTCTCCCACAGGAATCTACGCTGAACGTGGACTTGGATTTCAAGCAGCCTTTCCTGGAGTTGAATCGAATCCTAGAAGCCCTGCACAGACATGACCTGGGGCCGGCCTTGGAGTAAGTGGGCCCTGGGACGGACCAGTAAGGGACAGAGCTTGTCTGTAGTCTTCACCTCACCCAGCGCATTGATGTACCCCCAGCTCTGCCTGTGGCCTCACATAGGCCTTTGGAGACCACCTCTCTGTCCTGGCTGCCCCGGCACTCCTCCTCTTGCCTCACCAGCCTCACACTCAACTGGCCCTTTTCTCGGCAGATGGGCCGTCTCCCACAGGCAGCCTCTGCTCGAGCTCAACAGCTCCCTGGAGTTCAAGCTGCACCGACTGCACTTTATTCACCTCCTGGCCGGGGGCCCTGACAAGCAGCTGGAGGCCCTCAGCTATGCCAGGCACTTCCAGCCCTTTGCTCGGCTGCACCAGCGAGGTAAGTGCCCAGGGTGGGTGCTGCTGCCCCGGTGGACGTCACCTGTCACCAGGGTGCCACTCCCCAGCCTGAGAACTCCGACCCCTCCTTCAGTGTCTCCAAGGGGAACTTCAGGCTCAAGTCGTCCTCCTCTGCCTGTCACACCCTCCTAGCTTCATCTTAGAACCGCTTCCAGTCCCCAGCACCAGCTGTGTGCCACCCCCACACGCAGAGCACACGGGGCTGCGTGGGCCGTGGCAGGCCTGCCCATGTGCTGCTCTGCCTCGGCGCCCCCGCAGCTTCCTTCCCGAGCCCTCTCCCTTCACACTCGGTTCCCAAACCTCAGATGGTTGCTGTCAGTTCCTACCCTACTCTAGTAACTTTTTTCTTTAGCTCCCTTCATATTTATGTCTTATATATTTTATTGAGAAATAAATATCATGGAAACCAAGCAGTCTAATTAAACTTTAGCTTGATACCTCCTGAAGGCTTTTTAAAAAGGAATATATTAGCTAGTGTTGGCGAGCAGACATGAGTGCCGCCCGGAGACCTGAGTGAGATTCAAGATCCTCTCCCTGGCACAGTCCAGGGATGAGAAGAGCTAGGACCCTCCTTTCCTCCTGCGCAGGTTGGTGCCTGGCCTGGTCTCATGTAAGCAGTCCCATGGGATTTTAGGGAAAACCAGTTTTGCCTGAGGGCATTTCAGTCCCCGCCCCAGCCAGGCCAGGCGCCCTGGAGCCTTGGCCCTCGCCTTGCTTCCCACCCTGCCCTCCCTGCTGCTCCCGGGGCTGGGCTCCCGCCCTGGGGAGAGGCTGCCTCCTGGGCCCTGCACATCCTGAGCTGTGCGGTTGCCTTGTAGACATCCAGGTGATGATGGGCAGTCTGGTGTACCTGCGGCTAGGCTTGGAGAAGTCGCCCTACTGCCACCTCCTGGACAACAGCCACTGGGCTGAGATCTGTGAGACCTTTACCCGCGATGCTTGTTCCCTGCTGGGGCTTTCTGTGGAGTCGCCCCTCAGTGTCAGGTACAGCAGCCCTATGCACAGGACAGCGAGAGTGGGAGGATTTCAAGGGAAACCGTTTGCGAGGCCCTGCCATGTGCCGGAGACTGTGCTCGGTGCCTTCACAAACCGACCCTGGCTCTCCGAGTCATTCTTCCAGATAGGAATTACCTGCGTCCAGTTGGAGAAACTGAGATTAGGAAGTTATGGCCCGAGGTCACTGTGAGGTTAGCAGCAAGGTCAAGGTTCCTGTTGTGTAAGTCCTCTTGAATGAGGTCCTCATCTTGCCTGCACCTCACCACCGGATTATCACAAGACCCTCGGCACCTGGCCTTCCCCAGCCTCGCCTCTCAAACACCGCTTCCTCTCTGGTAGATTTGAGTGGCTGAGTTACGGGTGTCGAGAGCTTTCACTCGAAGTCTCCTGTACAGTAATGCTCTTCTTGTGAATCCACAGTGACCTAGGAGTTAAGAGGTACTACACCCTCACTTCACAGAAGAGAAAACAGAGGCCCCAGACGTGAATGAACTTGCCTACGGCCTCACAGGGAATAAAGGGCATGTGGACCTGCCCCCAGGGCCCCTCGCTGCACCACACACAGTGCCAAGGTGCATTTACTGAGACTGGTAGGGGGATTCCACACCCCGCCCCAAGTGCTAGACTCCGGTTGGAGGTCAGTGTTTCCCAGCAGGAACACTGCCTGCATCTCACGCAGGACAGCTGCCCTCTGCCTTGTAGGGATCTAGCACCCAAAGCTTTGGCCAGTTGGCTCCCGTCCCCACCCCCACCCAAAGCATGGTGAGGTCTGAAGCTGTGCTGTCTCCAAGTGCCCCACTTGGTAACCAGTTACAGGGGTGCAGGACAGCAGAGTGGGGCCGACGGGCCCTTTCACACTGACCACTGTCCCCTTCACACCAAGGACTTTTAAGTGGTTTGGATGTACAGATAACTGCCCCTGGGTCTTCCTTTTGTCTCCTGTAGGTTCTTAAGTTTTTTGTTCTTTTTTAAAAGGATTTTACTTATTTATTTTTAGAGAGAGGGGAAGGGAGGGAAAAAGAGTGACAGAAAACACTGATACGAGAAACAGATCGGTTGCCTCTCATGTCAACAGGGTACCTGGCCCACAACCCAGGCATGTGCCCTGATCTGGGATTGAACCAGCGACCTTTGGTTCGCAGGCTGGCACTCAATCCACATCAGCCAGGGCAGGTTCTTAAGTTTTGAGGTGCATTGGAATGACTCAAGTTGGACATGTGTGACTACATATGTGGCACTTTATGCAACCTGACAGATTCTCAAGGACCGAGTTGACCATGTGCCACTTTAGAACCCTGACCCGGGTCCCGTACCAGTGACACATGTGCTGGCCCTTTGGTTTGTCTGCTGGGGTCTTGGTCTGGCCACTCTAGCCCCTGCTCTCTGTTCTGCAGCTTTGCCTCTGGCTGTGTGGCGCTGCCCATGCTGATGAACATCAAAGCTGTGATTGAGCAGAGGCAGTGCACAGGGGTCTGGAGCCACAAGGATGAGCTACCGGTGAGCCCTGGCTGAGGTGTGGGTAGCAGGCACTGGGGAGGATGGCCACAGGACGTGGGACTCACCCCTGGGCTGCCCCCCCCCCCCCCCCAGATTGAGATTGAACTTGGCATGAAGTGCTGGTTCCACTCGGTGTTCGCCTGCCCCATCCTACGCCAGCAGACGTCGGAGTCCAACCCCCCCATCAAGCTCCTCTGTGGCCATGTCATCTCACAAGATGCACTTAACAAGCTCGTTAATGGAGGAAAGTAAGTGCCCTGTGCTCTTCCTTTCTGGCTTGGCTCCCCTACTGGCAGCCTCTCAGACGTTCCTGATTCTCCCTTGCAGGCTGAAGTGTCCCTACTGCCCTGTGGAGCAGAACCCAGCTGATGGGAAACGCATCATATTTTGACTCCTGCCTAGAAGGAACTTGGTTTAAACAAGTTTTTCACCCGTGAGCCTTGCTGCCTCATGGGATGGTTGGCTTCAGTGGATGGTGGTTCATTTCAGAGCAGCTAGCTGGCTGAGTGCCACCACAACAGGGGCCAAGAGGGAGGCGAACCAGCCTGCACTGGACAGTTGGCTGCTGGACTGTCCCAACAGGGAAAGACTGGCTTCTAGATCCCATTGTCTCCCTGCTTCTGTTGCCACTGACTTGGTAGCAACTGACAGAGGAGCGGAGGACTTGGGCGGCGGCGGCAAGTCTTCCATCCCTGCCCTCTACCAGGTCTCCTCCCGCTGCACAGCCTCACCACTGTGTTTATCGCCCACTGTAAATACCCCGGGTTAGAACTGAGTGCCATTGCTTTGTAACTTTGAGCAAATATATTCACAGGCCTACTCCTTCCCTTAGCTTCACCAACAAATAATTCCTACATGTCCACGGCACACAGGTATTGGCCTGGTTGCTGCCGCCACTGGGACCATGGCAGCCAGTGCCCAGTCAGCAAGAACCCGACCTGCAACTCTGCTAGGGTAAAGAGGCTGGCAGCTCCCAGCCCCTGGGGAAAGTGCCTTTACACACCTAGGCATAAAATCACATCACCTCCATGTTAGAAATCAGCGCAGGGGCATTTGGGAAGATGAAATGACTTGTACCACAGGGCTCACGGTTTGTCAGGGAGAACTTGGGGGTTTAAACCAGGATAAGCCCAAGCTCTTTCTGGTTTACTCCAGGGTGCCCAAAGCCTGCCCACTTTGTGCAGTGAACCCTGTGCTGGCCTTGAGAGTTGGAAAATACCCGAAGCCTAAAACATCGGAAGTGACTGGATTACCAGGGCCATTATGCCAAGTCAGAGAGAGGGCCTGGGATTTTGCATTTAGCTTCACACTCCTATTTCAAATGCCCTGTGTGGGTGGGCAAATTGCTTCCATAAGCTCCCAGTGGCACTCAAGGCTCAAAGACTGGGGTGTCCCCACCAGAGGCTGCAGGCTTCCATGCAGTGGTCTGGGCTCAGCTGTCTTACCCTGCAGCTCCCCCCTGCTCCGGGAGTGGGAGGTGAAGGCTTGGGGGTGGCAGCCAAGGCTGTTCTCAGCTTGAGTCTAGCACCAGCCCTGGCACCCAGGCGTCAGTACTGAACACCCGTCAAGTCCTTCAGGTCCTCGGGCGAGAAAGGCTGCTCCAGTCTTCCCTGCCCACCAATTCCATGGCCCCACCAGCAGCTTCTGCTTTAAAACACCCACAGGCTCATCACAGTTTAGTCAGCATTTACTTCCCTTCACACCTCATTCTTGGAACTGAGTGCCAGGAAACTCAACAGGAAACAGCACTGAGGGAGATGCTGTCAGAGTTGTGTAGGAAAATGTGCTTCGGGAGGCTGGGAGACACTGAATGTGCACAGGAGGAAGGCGGCCAGCTGGCCCCCTGCCAGCCCAACAGCTTCTGGAGCAGGTGCCCAGGCTGCTGCCCAAGGCCTTCAGATGGGTGGGGGCAGGGCTTGCACCTCCTCCAGGCACTCGTCATATGCCTCCTGGTACTCCTCGTGGGGCCTGACCATAATCACACAGGTGGGGCGCTTGGAGCCTGTGGCTGCACCCAGGTCCTGCACAGAGAAAGACAAGCTGTTTGGAAAAAAGCCACACACCTGTATGCCAGGGGTGACATACTGATGACCCATGGTTCTCATCTGTCTGACAAACGTGCTGTTTGGTCAACAACTATTTAATATTTAAAAACATTTCAAATTGGTTGCCATTATTTAAAGTCAGCAAACTTTCAAATGGTCCAACGATACTGGGCCTGCATTTCCACACAGTAACCGTGGAAGGGCCCCAGCCCACCAGGGGCTGTCCCCTTAGGGCCCATCCTTTCCAGGTTCCTACCATCACCCACTCCCTGTGTCCCAGACCTAGCTCCTGCTACACACGGAGGAGCCAGGTCCCTATAAAACACCCCCTCTGAGTACTGCACCCACCTAGCAGGACTAAGACAGGTGCAGCATGTTAGCTGACAAAGCACGTCCACATAAACCTTGTTTCATTCTCACAGGCTGCAGAGGAGGGGATTCCCATTTTACAAGAAGGAAATAGAGGTGCTGAGGTAATTTGCCAGCAGTCCCCCACCCAGGAAGCAGCAGAACCAAGAATCCACACAGCCCATATTAAGCTCACACACTTTCCACTGTGGCTGCAGTGGCTGCTGCAGACCCCATCCTGGACCCTCTCCTCCAGTGCTGACTGGGATCAGGGCTCTAGCACTCCTTACCGTCTTAGAGGGGATATAGACGTAGGGCAGATTTCGGTCCTCACACATAACCGGGAGGTGGCAGTATACCTCAATGGGCAATGTGTCTCCTGCCAGAACCATGATCCTGAAATGGCAGAAACAGTCATTTCTAGCTGCTCATTCCCTCTTTGGCCTTTGGGGTACAGACCCAGGTAAGATGGTTCCTGCTCTCAAAGAGCCCAGCTATTAATGTGGGTCGCTTGGCCTCTGAAAATGTAGCAAATTTGTTTGGTGACTGGGTTCCTCTGGGGAGGTGATCTCTATTTCTTGGCAACAAATGCCACTGAGTGTGACAAAGTGGTATTGCACTGGAGCAAATGAAGTATAGCAGGGACTCCAAGGAACAAGAGCTCAATTGTCTTTGGAGAGTCAGAAGGGAACCAGGAGGCCACACCTGAAGAGACAGCTGAATAATGACTGTCTGGAAGGCCCTGGAGGGTGGTGGGTGGGGAAAGCATTTAAGGAGGAGAACCAGAATGGCACCAGATACACAGAGGCTGGCTAATGGCAGCCTGGATGGCTTGGGAATCCAGGATGGAGAAATGGTCAGACAAGACCAGAGAGATTGGCAGGGGCCACATCTAAGGGCCTTGAGTGCCAGGCTAAGAAGCATGGGCTCAGTCCCAAAAGTGACAGGGAACCAGTGAAGACTTGCCAGAGGATCTTCAGCTAGGGTTCCTAGCTGGCAAGGTTCCAGGGCTCTGGCAAGGGCCTCTGGAGCCCTGAAGACACAGAAGGAAGAGTCTGTTCTCCAGGAGTGAGATGCAAACATTTGGAGAGAGCTCCTAGGTCCATACTCTCCTAGTTTTCCTCTTGCCTCTTGGACCCTCCTCCTCTGCAGGCTCCTATTCTTTGAGTAGCTTTTAAATGCTGGTGCCCAACTGTCCTCTCAGTACCTTCTTGCTGAGCCCATCCATGGCCATGTCATCAAGTCCCATCTATATGCTGATAACTCCCAGATCTATTCTCTCCAGCTTGGCCCTCTCTCTTCCAAGCTTGCAGCCCATCTGGCCATTTGCCTATTGAACAGCTCTGCTAGGGAGAGGGGTCACAAGTCTAAAAGGTACCTCAAATTGTCTAAAATCAAACACAAACCCAGCCCCCTCCACTGTTCACTATCTCAGTGAGAGGGCCTCCTGTCCGTCCAGCTGAAGTCCGCATCCCCTCACTCCATGTCCAAAAGTCCTCTCAGATACAACCACTTTAATTCTCTCCATTTCCAACCTAAACAAAATCACCCTCACCTCTTCCAGACTACAGTAGCCTATTTCAGTGTCCCTGTCTACTCCTGAGCCTCTGATCCTTTCCAAAGTTCACACTCCCTGGCTTTAATCCTCAGTGCCCTCCCAAAGCTCTGAATACAAACACTTACCCTGGCTCACAAAACCCCCCGAGAAGATAGCACTTCTGCCCACTAGCACCCTCTCCTGCCCTGGGACCTACTTTCTTCTGGCAGAGTTCCTTCCCTCCAAACCACTCCCTCCATCTTCAGATCTTAACTACCCTGGCCTAGGTAAGACTCCCCATCGAGCATCAAATCTCCCCAGCAATCTACCTCTTGAAAACCCACAAGGTACCAGACACTTCTGAGGATAAAGCGGAGAGAGACTTTATCAAAGAGCCTACCGTCTGGCCTAAGTGGGAGATACAAGAAATAAAGATGCAAGTGAATTTCAGATTCTGATCAATGCCAGAAAAGAAAGATGTAGGGTAATGGAGTCTCTCACTGCATCCTATACTTTTTACTTTTCCTTCATAGTTAGCGGTCACAACTTGACATTTTTTGTGTGACATTTGATTAATTGTCTTCCCATGGCACAGTACCTAATAGAACTGACACTGAAATAGCTGAATGAATGAAGGTGGCTCATTCGATTTGCTTCCCCTGGAATTAATTTTCCCCGTGGTGTCCTTTTGAGCTAGGGTAAGTGAAGTGACGTATTGATTCACCGTAGTGAAGGTAATTTACTGACTACTTGATTATTTTCTAATAGAATCAACGCACTTTTACTGAGCACCTACTAAATAGCAGGAATACTGCCCTGGCTGATGTGGCTCAGTGGACTGAATGCCGGCCTGTGAACCAAAGAGTCGCTGGTTCGATTCCCAGTCAGGGCACAAGCCTGGGTTGCCTGCCAGGTCCCCAGTGCGGGGGGCGCTCCAGAGGCAACCACACATCGATGTTTCTCTCCCTCTCTTTCTCCCTCTCTCTAAAAATAAGTAAAATCCTTAAATAAAATAAATAGTAGGAATACTTTCATTGCCGTTTAAAATGCAAAATCCAGCGGGAGGGTGTTCTTACCCTTTCTCGCCTTTGTTGACAAACTTCTGAACCTCCTTCACCCCACGCCGAACATGCCTCTGCTTCGCGGCTGCAACGATAAAAGGATTAGTTCAGGGGGCCTCGTCCCGCCACCCACGTTCCCACGGGCCACCGCAGCGCCCGCCGGACCTTTCTTGATGCATTTGTAGAGCTTCCGAGTGAGGCGACGAGAAGCCAGAGGCTGTGCGATGGGGTTCAGGTTCACCAGCAGCTCGTGGTAAGTGCGCTCCCCAGAGGACGCCTCCGCCTGAGCCTCGTGCCCCTCGGGATCTCCCTTTATTTTGGTCATCTCAGCGGCCGCGGTTCCGACTCACAGCAGGTGACCCACGCGGCCCGCGCTCCTGGAATCACTTCCGGATCCGCTCTAGTTAAGGCGGTGGAGCACCACAACCAATTAGGAAACGAGGCCTCGGACTCAGACCAATCGTTGACTCTCAGCTCTTTAGGTACGAAGATAGGGGCGGAGTCTCGGCCACAGGGGCGGGGTCAGTCCCTCCACTGAGAAGCGGGGCGGGGTTCGGGCCGCTCACCACACGCCCCGAGGGAATCCGAGGCTAGGGGCGGGGCCCTGAGGGGGCGGGGCCTGCGGGAAGCGAGAAGCAGGGGAGGGACCTGGGAACCTACTCTGCCTGGTGCTTGTGCGGACGCCCTGGGGAGCAGGAGGAGGAGGCAGTTCTAAGCGGACGGGATCCTTCTAAGAACCTTCGGTTCTGCGACTTGGGAGCTAGTATGCGAAGTCTGCCCAATGCGATTGCACGTCGCCTTAGAATCTGCCTCCTCAGGTAGACAGTGCGCAGCGTGGTTAGGTCCCGGGAGCTGAGCTGGTCCTGGGTGGTGTGCCCCGGGTGCCACGGTTCAGGTGAAGCCTGGCGCTGCTAACGGCTTCCTCCGTCCTCTCACTATTTCTGATACTCTACTTTCTCTTCCCTGGCACGTGATGGACACCCCGCTCGCCCAGCGCCTCGGTCTGGACCACCTTTCCCCAGAGAGGCAGGGGCTCGCTCCCTTTTTGCCGCAGAGTTCTACCCACATGTTGCCCACAGGAGAGAGCCCCTGGTGACAACCGTATCTAAAATTACAGTGCCTCCCCCACCCCGACCTCCCCCTAACCTTCACTCCTCGTACTGCCCACTGCCGCCTGGCCTCACACACGGAGGACACCATGTGCAGTGAAGAGGAAACCTGCATGGACACCGTAGGGCCCGCCTTCCGGGGTGGCGTGGGGACAGCTCCGAGTCGGCCTCGGGTTTGCAGTTAGTGTAAAGGATTAGCGGACAGCGACACCTGGGAGACAAGCTGGCCTAGGCTGGGGCGGATCTTAATATCTCCCACTTAGTTCTCCCGTTGTCTTAGAACACTGCATGGAAATTAATTAGGTAATTGCTACAAATTATTTGCCTTTGATTATGGGGTAGAAGCCCTGCCATTGTGGTGGAGCAGGCCTATATTTGAAACTTCAGAAGTGTGCAGGTGTTCGTGGGATCGCAGGTCAGTCAAGCCACCTTAAAAATTGACCTTGTAACCCTGTAACCAGTGATTAAATAAAAAACTAAATACCTGTAGGTTTTTAAAATTTAGTATGTTAGCCCTGGCTGGTGTTTAGTATGGATTGAGCGCGGGCCTGTGAACCAAAGGATCGCCTGTTCGCGGGCCAGGTCCCCAGGAGGGGGCGCGCGAGAGGCAACCACACAGTGATGTTTCCCTCTCCCTCACCCCCTTAAAAAATAAAATAAAATTTCGTATTTTTTAAAGATGTCTTTATTTATTTTAGAGAGAGGAAGGGAGAGAGAGAGGGAGAGAAACATCAATGTGTAGCTGTCTCTTGTGCACCCCCAACTGGGGATCTGGTTGGCAACCCAGGCATGGGCCCTGACTGGGAATGGAACCCATGACCCTTTGGTTCGCAGGCCGGCACTCAATCCACTGAGCTACACCAGCCAGGGCAAATTAACTATTTTAATAAGAAAAATTAGGATACAATTCATCCTAACCTTAGATCCCATCTAATTTCACAAAAAGGAAAATAGATCAATTGAACAATGAAAATATGTTATATAAACAATAAAAAATAACTTGAAAGTAAATACAGTTTGTATGCACCATGTAACCCAAAACTGACCTTTTTTTTTTTTTCAATCCTCACCCCAATGACATTTTTTCATTGCTTTTAGAGAAAGGGGAAGGAAGGAGGAGACAGAAAGAGAGAAAGGTTGATTGGTTGCCTTCTACACACCTTGATCAGGGATGTAACCAGAAACCCAGGCATGTGCCCTGACAGGAATCAAACCCCATGACCAGAAGGTCTACAGGATGAGGATCCAACTGACCAAGCTACACCAGCCAGGGCAAAAATCGACCTTTTAAATGTTTTCACTTTAGAATTAAAAAAAATCCTCATCGAAGGATATTTTATTATTGGTTTGAGAGAGAGAGAGAGAGAGAGAGAGAGAGAGAGAGATTTATGAGAGAGAGAAACGTTGGTTGGTTGCTTCCTACAGCCTAGGTGTGTGCCCTGACTAGGAATTGAACCTGCAACTTTCTGGTGTATGGGTTGATGCTCCACCATCCCAGGCACCTGGCCAGGGCCATGTTGGGATTTTTTGAGCCAAGACAGCCCTTCCTGCTGTTTAGGACCAGCTTTAGGACTGACCATGGTTACTGTCAGTTTTGCCTGACTACTCGCCCCAAACCCTATCCTTCTCCTTCCTCCTCTGAGTCCTGCCATGGCCGTTCTGTCCTTCTCTGGGAGGACAAGTACCTCTGAGCACATAGCGGGCAGGGGTCTGCTGCAGGGTGCTTTTCTGTTCCTCTTTCTGGGGGGTGTTCTTGTGAACAGTTCCAGGACTGTAGAACAGATGACAATGTATCCAGGCCGCAAAGGGAAGAGGTGCTGCCAGATGTGTGCATGTGGCAGTCAGAAATCTGTCCAGCAGAGAATTTCTTCCAGGAAATCCAAGTCAAGCAAATGTGTATGACTGCCCTTTCTAAGGCCTCATTTGCAGGCCTCTTAGTTCTTATGTAGAAGGAATAATGTTTATGTGCCAAGCATGTTACATGTAACATCTCTTCCTATGCTCACAAAGAATACCTTCAGTATTTTCTGAGGCTTCTAAAGGTCCATAACTCCATCCAGTTCACACAAAGCTGGATTTGAGCCCAGGCCTGCTCGTTTCCAAGCCTGTGCTCAGCCCTGTAAATTTGGTGTTTGACCTTAGCTCAAAGATCATGTAACATGGCTGGATAGTGAAAGTGCAGAAACCTTGGCCTGGCCACGTCGTGTCAGTTTTTTGTGACAATGAAGTAGCAAGAACAAATATATTCACAGTAAACTACACTGTTGTGCCAGGTCCAAGGTGATTTATGTGACTTTACTGATTTTGTTCAAATAGCCACTGGAGCTCACTTGAAGAATTGTAGAGTAGGCAAGAACATAATGGTCAGTGGACAGTAGACCAGGGATCTATATGACAAATGGCTTTGGACAAGTCATTTAGTCTCTCTGGGCTTCAGTGCCTAGTCTATAAAGTGAGAAAGTTAGATTTAGATGGACTAAGGTCCTATTTTTTTTAAATTGGGGAGGATGATTTTTTTTTAAGTTGAGATATAATTCACATACCATGTAATTTGCCCTTTTAAAGTATACAATTCAAAACAAAGAAAAAAAGAAAACTGAAGTGTACAGTTCAGTGGTTTTAGTGTATTAACTGAATTTGCAGCCATCACCAAGATCAATTTTAGGCCATTTTCATCAGTTCAGAAAGAACTCCTTTAGCTATCACTCTCTAACCACCTAACCTTCCATAGGCCTGAGTCACCCACCACCGATCTGCTTTCTGTCTGTATGGATGTCCCTGTTTGGGACATTTTATAGAAGTGGAGTCATATAGTATGTGGCCTTTCACATCTGGCTTCTTTCACTCAACATAATGTCTTCAAGATTCATCCATGTTGTAGCCTGTGTCAGCACCCCACTACTGCCTGACATTCTGGCGTATGGACGTACCACGTTTTATCCGTTCATTTGCTGATGGACATTTGGGCTGTTTCCAGCCTTTGGCTCTTGTGAATAGTGCTGCTGTGAACATTCACAGTCATAGGAGTTTTCATATGGGCATACCCTCCCTCTCCATTCTCTTGGGTATGCACCTTGAAGTAGAATTGCTACGTGAAATGGTAACATTATGTTTACCTTTTGGGGGAGCTGCCAGGCTGTTTGTTCAGAGTAGATGCACCGTTTCTGTTTCTACCAGCAGTGCACAAAGGTTCCAGTTTCTGCACATTCTCACCAGCACTTGCTGTTACCTGACTTTTTCATTACTGTACAGTAATCCGAGTGGGTGCAGAGTAGTGTGTTCATTCTGGTTTTGGTTTGCATTTCCCTGATAGCTAATGATGCTGAACAACCCTTCCTGTGTCTATTGGTTCTTTGCATAACTTTGGAGAAATGTCTGTTCAGATCCTTTGCACATTTTTTGATTGAGGATGAGTTTTAGAGTTGACTTTCACCAAGCTAGATGCTTACTCTAGGAGCTGAAGTTCAAATAAAAGAGAAAAATAAAATTATATGTAGTTTATGTAATTTATTGGACATCTGTTTAATTCCTTAAACAGATTAGTATGACACCAGTAGTTGTAATACTGACACCAGTATCAGTGTGGCCAGTATTAGCCAAGCTGATCTTCCCTACGTGCCTGCCTGGTTTTCTTAGCAGCAACTGGTGTCTCCTCAGAAATAAATGTCCAGATTTGGGCAGAGTTTAAGGACAGAGGGACCATTAAGTGGTGGACGGAACCCTCCTTGGGCCTGCTGCTTGGGACACACCTCACTATGTAAAGCTGTGTGCTTAGAAAGGGCAGTGTGGCACTTCAGGAAAATGCGCATTTTTAGGATCAGAGTTTTGGCTTTGGATCTTAAAATTTATTATTTTAAAGGTGATAATGTTTATGTTAATTTTTTTTCAGATAGTACATAAGAATATAAAGCAAAAAGTTATATATCCTTCCTCCCCAACCTCTATTTCCCCCATTGGAGCTCACCAGAGGTAGTCACTATTAGTTTTTTTGTGTACATGGGCATATATGTATTTATATATGTATTTATATACATTAAGTATATTAAATAATATAATATACTCTTCTGGACATTTATTTCCACTTATCAATATATATCTTGGGAAAATTTTCGATTTCCATCATGGAGATAAATCTTTTAATGCCTTTGTCATATCACATTGTATGACTGTCCATAATTTATTTAGATAGCCCCTACTGATAGAGTTTAGTTTGTTTTTAGTGTGTTTACTACTTTAAGTAAGTTTTCAATGAGTATTGTACAATATCTTTGGTACTTTTGTGAGTCTATCCAGAGACAAGTTCCTAACATGTATAATTATGACATGTGCAGTATTGTCCACTTGTCCTCCACAGAGTTGTGACGGACAGCTGCTCGAGTGGTGTCTCTCCATCACTTGCCGAGCCCAGGTTTTGTCAACCTGTCACAGGGTGAGGAGGGGTGGCGACCCAGGAGGGAGAAGTGGTGTCTTGTTCTCATTTACGTCTCTTTAGTTCGGAAGGAAACTGGATATTTCATGTTTTGACAGGTCACTTGTGGGGTTTTTTTCCTGTTAATTCCCTGTTTTATTCTAATCTCTACTCTATTCTAATAGAGTTGTCTCTTACTGCTTTAGAAAAGTTTTTGCTACTTGAAGGAAACTTTTTGAGTGCCTGCGTGCTTTCATTGTTTATATGGAAATTTTTGATCCTTCAGGTTCAATGTGGCCGTAGGAGCAAGGTAGGGCCCCAGAGCTCCAAAAGGTGAGCTTGACCTTCCTCCAGATGGCTAGCCACTGTCCTGCTGCCACTTACTGAATTCTTTCTCTTTCTATCCATTCATTTAAAATGCTTCTGTTGGGGTCCTGGCCAAGTAGCTCAGCTGGTTAGAGTTTTGTCCCACTATGCCAAGGTTGTGGGTGTGGTGCCCAGTCAGGGCACATACAAGAATCAGCCAATGAATGCATAAATAAATGGAATGACAAATCAATGTCTCTTGCTCTCGCTTTCTCTCTCCCCTTCACCCTTCCTCACTCTAAAAAATAAATAAATAAATAAAAATGCCTCTGTTGGGGCACACTCCCTGCTGGGAGCACACCCAAGTGATTCTTCCCTCTCAGGCGTGCATCTCCTAAACTCTAAGGGACCTCATGAGACTTGCATCCAGGGGAGCAATGGGCAGCGACAGCTTGCTTTGGGCTGACCCCCTGAACCTGTCCCCAGGGCCCCTTTTCTCTGACTTCCCAGTGAGTTGACAGCAGCCCCACCAGGCTCACTTCTTTCCTGTGTAACGTTTCTGGAGAGCTAGGCCTGAGCTCTTTCCTGTTGCTGCTTCTATCTTAGATGCTTCCTTGTTTCACTGTCCCCTACTTTAATAAACATACTCTCAAAATTAAAAAAATAAATAAAAAGAATAAAATGCCACTGTTGTATACTAGATTCTAATTTGTGTTTGGGTCTTTTTCCAGGCTGTCTCATCTTTCTCTAGTACTAAATTGCTTTGATGGCAGTAGTGTTTGCTTTTTAACATCTGCTCTGTTCAACAATTTTTAATGTCTAGTAAGGGTTTGGCAGTTTACCGATTTAAATCAAGTCTTGGGAAAAGCAGGCTATGGTGGGAAGAGGAGAGGTCTGGGAGTCAAACAGACCACAATTTAAAACATGTTTTTCTTCTCACCTGAGGACAGATTGTTTCACTTTACCATGCTTTGGTTTTACTGTGTTTGGTGTTTTCACCTTTAAACAGGGATGAGAATTGAGTGAGACGCTGCTACCAGGAAAGGCCCTGGCTGCTGATGGGCAATGCTGGACATGGAGGCTCCAGGCCAAGCCCCAGGGCAGCACCCTGAGCCTGAGCTTTAGAGGACCAGAATGAGGAATCTGCAAGACCAAGGGTACATATCCCCCTGCCCCTAATCTTCCAGGTGCAGGAATTGAGTCCATGACCAGAGCCTGCCCAGCCCTCACCCCCATCTGCTCTTCAGAGGTCTGAAGGGTAGCCAAGGTGTGGGTGAGTGGGCGAGAGGGGCATGGATATTTGGCTTGGGGCACGGGTACATGTGCGTGTGGGTATCCTCACTGTACAGAACAGAGTGGGGCAGGTAGGAACATGAGGGGGGTGTCAGGGGCTCTATCTGTGTTCCTGCCCTGAACCTCTCCACTGACCAGCAGGCCTGCTTCCCTTCTCCTTTCCCTCATGACCACAGGTTGGTGGGGGTGGGGAGATATGTTCATTTGTCCCAACAAGCACATCTCTAAGGCTTCCCTCAGAAAGTCCTGTAAACTGGGTGGCTTAGAACACACACTGATTGTCTCACAGTTCTGGAGGATGGAGGTCTGAAATCAAGGTGTCAGCAGGCTGTGCTTTGTGTGCAGGCTCCAGGGGAGAATCTGTCCCCGGGCCTCTCCCCTTGCGTTGGGTGTGGCTGGCAATCCCTGGTGTTCCTTAGACACCTCCTTCTGTGCTTCGTTGTCCCGTGACTTTCTTTCTGTGAGTCTCTGTCTTCACCTGGCATTTTTTCCTTTATATAAACACTGCCGTCACACTGCATTAGGACCCACTCCCGTGACCTCATCTTAACCTGGCTATATTTGCAAAGACCCTATTTCCACATAAGGTCACATAAAGATTTTACTTATTTACTTTTAACTTTAGCTTTTTAAAAAGATGTTATTTATTTATTTTTAGAGAGGGAGAAGGGAAGGAGAAAGCGAAGGAGAGAAACATCAATGTGTGGTTACTTCTCACACACTCCCAACTGGGGACCTGGACCTGGCCAGCAACCCAGGCAAGTGCCCTAGACTGGGAACTGAACCAGCAACCCTTTAGTTCACAGGCCAGCACTCAATCCACTGAGCTATACCAGCCAGGGCTGAGTGCATGGATTTTTATGGTATGTCAATGAAAAGGTGAGGGGAAAACCCCAAGAAGAAGTGGCTAGAATGCAGAAGGAAAATCTGGTGACTGGCATGAGGAAGTTGCTCTACCTTGGGTCATATCTTAAAGTCCATTACCCCCCCCCACCCCCAGGAGAAGGCCAGTTTTTACTTATTTTTTAAAAAATCCTCACCTGAGAATATATTTTTATTGATTTTAGACAGAGAGAGAAAGGGAGAGAGAGAGGGAATGGGGGGCATTGATGTGAGAGAGAAACATTGAGCCATTCCATCTCATAGGGGCCCCGACTTGGGTCTGAACCCAAAACCTAGGTATGTGCTCTGACCCGGGACCAAAGCTGCAAACTTTTTGGTACACAGGATGATGCTCCAACCAACTGAGCTGCCCAGCCAGGGCCAGTTTTCACCTTTTTGGCAAGGTGGAGGTAGATTAACTGGGGATAAGAGTACTTGTTGGCAACAATTAAATTCTTAAAAAAAAGATTTTATTTATTTATTTTTAGAGAGGGTGAGGGAGGGAGAAAGAGAAGGAGAGAAACATGGATGTGAGAGAAACATCCGTCTCTTTCCTCTTGTACATGCTCCAGCCAGGGACCCAACCTGAAACCCAGGTGTGTGCCCCAACTGGGAATCCAACCAGTGACCTTTTGCTTTGCAGGATGACTCATGGGCTACGCTGGTATGGGCCAGAAGTTAAATTCTTATATATTGTTCTTCATTGCTGGAAGTACTGACCTGGTAGCCAGAAGAAGGTCAATTTTATTTTATTTTAATTATATTTTGTTGATTATGCTGTTATGTTGTCCTGATTCTTCCTCCCATGCCCCCCTCCATCCAGCAACCCCCACTCCCTCAGACCATCCCTACAACATTGTTGATGTCTGTGGGTTTCGTGGGTAAGTTTTTTGGCTACTCCATTTCCCATATTGTACTTTACACCCTCATGACTATCCTGTAACTACCTATTCGGACTTTTTAATTCCCTCACCTATCCATGAATTTGTCTGTTCCAGAAGGTCAATTTTAGAAGGAACATCTCCTCACCAGGAAAAGATTTACTGACAGGAGGTGACAAAGGAAAATGGGTGGGCCTGGTGCTAGAGCGCACTAGGGTGTCCAACCCGTCGGGGATGGGTATGAATGCGGCCCAACACAGAATCGTAAATTTACTTGAAACCTTTTCTTTTCTTTTGTTCATCATTTAGTTTTCATTAGCGTCTGTGTATTTAACGTGTGGCCCAGAGAGCCAAAAGTTTGGACACCGCTGGTGGTGACTGGTGCTGCTTCCGGAAAAGCAGAAGTCGCAGGACTAGGAGAGGTGGGAGCGGGTGTGCCTGGGAGGAGGCTCTGAGTCAGGGAGCAGGCAGGATTAAGGTGTAAGAGGTCGGCACTGGTAAGGTGTTTGCCACGGGGGTCCAGGAGAAAAAGAGGACGGGACCTGGAAATCCGACCCAAGCCTCAGTAGGCCCAGTCGGAAGTATCCGTTGGGGCCTCCCAGTGTCCACCGGATGGCCCGACCTAGCCTGGGATTGGTCCTTACCTGGAGGACGGGAGCCTCGAGCATGCGCAGTTCGCCCAGCGGGCGTGCCGGAAGTGCTGCGCTAGGAGCCTGAGGTCGGTGAGTCCCAGGGCACTGTTGGAGCGGCGGGGGCTTCTTTTGCAGGAAACAGGATTTGGTGAGGGAGGGAGGAGGTTATTCCAGGCAAATGGAGGTTTGCGCTGCCATAATGATCCGGAAGCCACGGATGTGGGGCTCCGGCCAAGGGAGGCGGAGATTGCCCAGGACGCTGGGAGAAGGCGACCGGTGGGCAGGCCACGGGAAGTGTACTGAGTCCGGCGCGGTGCGGGGGGAGGGGCGAGGGAGGCGGGCTCGATGGGCGGTTGCTGCCAGAGGTGTAGATCCAGGGACGATGGCAAAGGGTCAATGAGTGAACGACTCAAGACCTGTGCTCGGTTTTCATCGTCTTTATACCCATTTCAGTGCTGGCCTGATTTTTCAATGAAGAACATTGAGGCTCAAAAAGGGGAAATGCCTTGTTCTAAGACTCAGAGTTGGGACGCGGGTCAGCCGGGACTTGAGCTGAGCCTCTTGATTCTAAAGCCAATCTGGAGCTCCTGTATTGGAGGTTAGGCGGCAGCTGAATGGTCTAGAACAGGGCCAGGGAACTTTCCCTACACAGGATCAGATAGTATTTTCCGCTTTGTGAGCCAAGAGGCGAAATCGAGGGTATTATGTAGGTAAGTACATAATACAAGAAGAGATAAAACAAAGGAGGTGAGGGCAGGGGGAGGAGGGCATTGGGGCGGGGATAAATGGTGGTGGAAGGAGGCTTGACTTGGGGTGGTGAGCATACAGTACAGTGTGCAGATGATGTGTTGGGGAATGGTGCCCCCGAAACCTGCATGATTGTGTTACTTAGTGTCGCCCCAATAAATTCAATAAAAAGGAAAAGATAAAACATTCTATACATTTTTATTGACAGAATTAAAAACTTTATTTTAAGGACACTAAACTTGAATTTCATAGGACTTATGTGTCATGAAATACTTTTGATTTTAAAAAACCATCTAAAATATAAAAACCTGTTTTTGTTCAAGGGTCATACACAATCAGGCAACTGGCCAGATCTGGGCCATGGGCCATAGTTTGCCAACCCCTGGCAAACTCTGCTGTCCAAGGCAGTGGCCACTGACCACATTGGCTACTGAGCCCTTGAAAGGTATCTGGCCCAAATTGGATGTGCTATAAGTATAAAGTCTACGATAGATTTCAAAGACAGTGCAAAAAAAACCAAGTAAAATAATTTTCTATGTTGATTACATGTTGAAATTTTAATATTTTGGATAGATTGCACTAAATATTTTATTAAAATTAATTCATCTGTTTTTTAAAACGATTTTTATTTATTTTTAGAGAGGGGGAGGGAGGGAGAAAGGGGGAGAAATGTCAGTGTGAGAGAGAAACATCTATCAGTTGCCTCTTGTATGTGCCCCATTTGGGGATCGAACCTGTAACCCAGGATGCCAGAATGTGCCCTGACCAGGTGAACTGGTGACCTTTCACTTTGCGGGACAATGCCCAACCAACTGAGCCACACCAGTCAGGGCTCACCTGTTTGTTTTGACCTTTTTGTTAATTGTCTAATACTTTATGAGAAAATGTTAAACTATACATGTGTTTGCATTTCTGGCTTACATCGTATTTCAGTTGTATAGCCCAGCTTGGGACTGAAGCTTGGGGGGAGCAGGTATTTGGAGGGGGGCCTCTGGGAGATGATTAGGTCATGAGGATGGAGCCCTCATGAATGGGACTAGTGCTCATATAAAAGGGACCCTAGCCAGCACCCTCACCTCTTCTGACACTGAGAGAAGACAGTTGTGTATGAACCCGGAAGTAGGCTCTTACCAGAAACCAAGCCTGTCGATGCCTTGATCTTGGACTTTCCAGGCTCCAGAACTGTGAGAAGTAGTGTTTGTTTATAAGCTTCCCAGTTTTTATAGTATTTTGTTACAGCAGCTTGAATGGACTAAAACACTCCCCTTCTCTGACCTTTGGTTTCCCTCTCTGTTAATGAGGGGTTTGAACTTGACCTTTGAAAGTGATCATCTCTTGATCCTTTTCTAGCCATTAGGGACTAATGTACTAGAAGACTGGGATGAAATAGACTACTGCTGGAGGCGGTTGTGACCAGGAAGTGAGGAGGTTGTCACCCTCAGTGGGATGGTTTTCTCCTTGAGGGAGGCAGACGCTGTTTGCCTACCACTTGCCCCACTTTCCTTGCCAGGCCTGGCATTCAAGCCCTTCACCTGGTGGTTCTGGTCCAACTTTCCAGCCTTACTGCCCATCTTGCCCCATGCATGGAGTGGGGGTCATAGCCACACATGGATGCTGTTCTGCCCACTCCCCCTCCTTAGTGTCTCTCATTGACCTTCTTTTCCATCCCCACTGCTGGACTGTCGCTGCCCCAGTATTCACTGACTTCCTGTTTCCTGTGAATAAAAGGAACTCCTTGTTGTTGGCGTGTAAAGCCCTGGCCCAGCAACACCGTCTCAGCTCCTCTGTCATGTGGGGCTACTTACAGTTCCCTGAACAGTCTATGCCTTCTCCGCCTGTCCCCCTTCTCCCCCATCTCTGACTGGAGAGCCCCCAGTCAGTCAGGGCAGCCCAGGTGCCTGTCTGTCCTGTGGGAAGGCTTATCCTTCCCATCTACCTCTACAGCTGGGTCCAGTGCCTCTCACAGGTCCCTGTCCTCCTGGCCCCCCTGATAGAACATTCATCTCACCATTTGGCAAGCCGGTTCAGGTCCAGGGCAGGCCTCTGATGGTGGGGCCAGTGGGTTATCCAGGACAGGCGCTTGGTGACGTGCCCTGAAAGGCTGGCTGGCTGAAGGAAAGCTTTCCTCCAGTGTCTCCCTTCGGTGTCATTAACACACAGTAGTTGAAAGCCTATTGCGGTGAAGCCTTGGCACACAATTTGTCTTTGCCTTCCTCTGCAAGCAGCTAAGCCCATTTTCTTCTGTCTTTAAAAAATTTTTTTATTTTTCATTTTATTTTTTAAGATTTTATTTATTTATTTTTAGAGAGAGGGGAAGGGAGGAAGAAAGAGAGGGAGAGAAACATCAAAGTATGGCTGCATCCCATGTGCCCTTTCACTGGGGACTCTGCCTGCAACCCAGGCATGTGCCCTGACTGGGTATCGAACTGGTGACCCTTTGGTTCACAGGCCAGCACTCAATCCACTGAGCCACACCAGCCAGGGCTTTTTCTTTTTTTTAAATCCTCACCCGAGGATATGTTTATTGATTTTTGAGAAAGAGAGAGAGAGAAACATTGATCAGTTGCCTCCTGCACATGCTCTGGCCAGGGACCAAACCTGTAACCTGGGTATGTGTCCTGACCAGATATTGAACCTGCAACCTTTTGGTGTACGAGATAATGCTCCAACCCGGCCAGGGCTGAGCTCATTTCTTAGTGTCCCTTGTAGTAAGGCGAGGCCACACGACAGCGTTCTTGCCAGTGTGAGTGGAAGTGGAGTATGCCCCTTCCAGGCCTGGGCCATCAATACTCCCACACTAGTTCCTCCCCACACGTTTCCTCTGCCAGCTGTGTGCATATGACAAGGCCAAGGGGATGGTGGAGCCACAAGGTGGGTCCTGAAATGACCACGTGGAGGACAGCCACCTCTCTGGCTTGAACACCCACCATGTACTGGTATCTTTAAGGAATAATCTTCTACAGTGTTTAGATCCGTTTGGTGCCACCCTGGCTGATACTCATGTTGTCCCAACCTGAGGGCAGAATAATGAAGGCACAGTCTGGCTTAGATGGCAGGTTGAATAGGGGAGGTGAGGGAGAGAGCTGACCCACCCACGTTCTGGCTGGCACAAGTGGCTAGATGGTTGAGGCATTCATTCTCTGTGGCCATGAACCCTGGCAGAGGGTCTGGGCTCTTGGGACAAGCTGAGATTGAGGTGCCTTGATGATGGCAATTCAGTAGCGATAGTTATGCCTGAGGGCTTAGAGCTCAGGAAACAGTCTGTCCTGAGCGGTGTGGATGGGTGTGAATAAATTAGTGAAGCATGGGCTTGTGGAACTATAAACTGAGATCCTAACCCACAACCTGAAGAGTCTCCAGGGCTGAAACTTGAGGGGCACTGCTGCCTCTCAGAGGGGAGCTGGGCATTTGTTTTACAGCCTTTTCTGCCACCTGGTGTGCAGAAGTGGGTCCTAAATCTGCTCCTCCGCCAGTGCCCAGTGCCCAGAATGCTTTATAACAGTGAGAGGCCAGCCCCAGGGGCCTAGGAATGTGAAGTTTTAAAAGCTCTGAAGGGGATTGTGACATGAAGGCAGACGGCACCTATCTGTGCTGTGGCCAGTGTCGGCAGCCTAGTGGGCTCCTGAGGAGACTGGGAGCGTTAGGTCTGTGCCTGAAGCACATTCAGTTGAGTCTGATTCCAGAAGGGTGTCCTGGGTTCTCTGATTTGCCTCTGTTGGGCAGAGGCTGCCTTTGAGACTCAAACTTGGCATAAGCGGCTGTCACAAGAATGTGACCTTGGGGTGGGGGCCCACCAGCTGGTAGAGCTTCTCCAGAACTTCCAGGTCTGTTTTGAGGGTTGATTTGAGACACATAGGGGAGCTCGGTAGGGGAGGAGTCTTCCCTTGGATGCTTCTATGGTTACCGTTGGTAGTTGTCCCAGCGGCTCTCATTTCTACCTGCGACCTGCCAGCCACTTGGCACACCTTCTCCGATCCCTGCCTCAGGGCAGAGGCGGGTGTTGTCATTCGTGTTTAAAATGAAGAAGCTGAGCTTCATAGAGGCCTAGTTCAGGACTGATACCTCAGATGTTTTCCATCAATGAAAATGAGTTTAGGGGCCCAGAAGTAAGATGGTAAGACCTTGTGGGGGCTGGGCTGAGCAGGGTGGCACTTGCCACACCAGCTCGTGTGGACAAGTGGGACTGTGTCATTTAACAATTTTCCAAAAGTAAGTGGAAATAGAACATTTTTCTCTCTTTTTTTTATTGTTCAAGTACAGTTGTCTCCATTTTCACCCCATTACTCCCCCGCCACCCCAACCATTCCCACCTCCCACCCCTTTGGCTTTGTCCACGGGTCCTTTATACATGTTCCTTGATGACCCTGCCCCCTTTTCCCCCATTGTCCTCTCCCCCCTCCCCTCTGGTCACTCTCAGTTTGTTCTTTATTTTTATGTCTCTGGTTATATTTTGCTTGCTTGCTTGTTTTGTTGATTAGGTTCCACTTATAGGTGAGATCATATGGTATTTGTCTTTCACTGCCTGGCTTATTTCACTTAGCATAATGCTCTCCAGATCCATCCATGCTGTTGCAAAGGGTAGGAGCTCCTTCTTTCTTTTCTGCTGTGTAGTATTCCATTGTGGGAAATAGAACATTTTTTTATCATACTTCATAAATGTTGGCAAATAATTTAAGATGTTGAAAACATGGTGGGTCAAGCAAGCACCTCTGAGTCAGGTTTGGCCCATAAGGAACCAGTTTGTAACCCTAGGTGAAGGGATCTTTTATTCATTCTTCAGGTGTTGAGGTGCCTGCTGGAGGCATCGGGGTAAAGGGGACAGACCCGGTGCAGGATCTCATTGGCCTGTGTCAGTATTGTGTGATCTACACTCTTAGAGGGGCAGTTCCTTGGTGTATCACCGAGAACTTTTGGAGGAAGTGGAAATCTGATGGATGTTATACTAGTCCACTAGGGCTGCCGTAACAAAGCACCACCAGATGGGTGGTATACAACCACAGAAGTTGATTGTCTCACAGTTCTGGAGGCCAGAAGTCCAACATCAAGGTGTCAGCCGGGTCCCGTGCTCCCTCTGCAGGCTCTAGGGGAGAATCTGTTCCTTGTCTCCCTCCTAGCTTCTGGTGTTCTGGTGTTCCTTGATGTTTGCTGGTGCTATGGACTATGTCCCCTTAAATTTGTATGTTAAAACTCTAATCCCCAAGGTAATGGTATTTGGAGGTGGGGCCTTTGGGAGGCAATTAGGTTTAGATGAGGTCATGGGTGTAGGGGCCTCGTGATGGGATTGGTGAGTGTGAGCGGAGGCCAGGGAGAGCTCCCTTCTCTTCCCTGACTGCCAAGTGAGGACACGGTGAAAAGATGGCCATCTGCAAACCAGGAAACAAGTCCTCACCAGACACCAGATCTGCCAGTGCCTTGAGGACTTCCCAGCCTCCAGAACTGTGAGAGGTAAATGTTTGTTGCTTAAGCCACCCAGTCTAGGGTAATCTGTAAGAACAGGCCGAATTGACTAGGACACTGGGCTTGTAGATGCATCTACATTCCAGTCTCTGCCTCCGTTATTGCATGATGTTCTCCTTGTATATACAAGGCTCTGGGTGTCTTCTCTTCCTAGAAGGTGCTAGTCTAAGAGCCCACCCTACTCCAGATTGACCTCGTGTTCATTACATCTGCAAAGACCCTCTTGCCAAGTAAGGTCATATGCACAGGCTCCAGGAGTTAGGACTTGAACATATTTTTGAGGGGCTACACAGTTCAACCTACAACAGATCTGTAGAGTAGGCAAATGAAACGTGGGAAAGAGCATTCTAGGTAGAGGGAACAGCAGGTGAAAAGGCACCTCTAGAGGCAAAAGGGTACAGTTGAGTTCCAGGAAATAAAAGGAATCAGCACAGCTGGAGTGAAGTGTGGGCATAAGCTGCAGCGGGGGGCGGGGAGGGGGTGGGTGGGGGGGTGGCCCAGCCAGGCCTCACAAGCCATGTGGAACGGTCAGGCTTGGCGAGGCTGCAATTAGAGACAAACCCCATATCTTAGCAGATTCCTTTCTCGTTCATGTCAAGTGTGACATGGGCTGAACAGCTCTTCATAATGTAGCTGTGCCATCAGAACATATGGTCTCCAGGGGAAGGGAGGTCTGGGGGAGGCCCTGGCCTCCACTGACCAGGCCCAGAGTGACCCTTCCACTCACAGACCACACAGCAAGGGGGTCCAGCCGAGCTGGGGGTGGATTTCCATCATTGCCAACTGTTTCACTGGTATTCAGGGTTAGGATTTCATTCTCAGAGCAGCGGGAAGCCAGCCAGGGTTTTCACACAGTGTGTGACAGTTTTAGAAAGTTTCCTCTGGCTGGAGCCAGAGTCAGCCCTGAAGTGGGGGAGCTGGAGCTCGTGGAGCTGAGTGGGAAGTGGCCGAGGTGGGAGCTGGCCACCACCATCACAGCATGTTTGTAGTTAACTCCTGCAGCTTTCACCTTGTAGGCTCAGCCAAAAGTGAGAAAAATCAATTCATGTAATTTTAAAACTTTGAAAGTGCATTTTGTGCCTGTCCTCTTTATGCTAGGCTGATGGTTGTACACGTTCTTACACATTTATTGCCCTACAGCCTGAATGCTCAAAACCAGGGGACTGTACTGGACATTCTCTGGGCCTCTTAAGTGACTTTCAGTGGTAGTTGGGTTCCTTGCTGATTCGAGAACCTCATTGTCATGGAAGATGCCCTGTCCCCTAGGTCTATAGCTGGGACCCAGTAACAAGAGTGGAGATCTTTGTGTCAAAGGGACTTTCTGGTGTTTGCAACATCCCAGGGCCCTGCCTCTGTCAGAAACACCCCTGGATGCAATATAAAAACATTCTGGGCCAAAACTTACCCCACACTGGTCTGCAGTCCTTTGTAGTTTATAAAGTGTTTACTGAGCCATTACTTCATTTGAGCTTCAGAATAATTAAATCTGACACAGGATCTAATTCAGACCAAGTTACTCAGGAGCTCGGAGACCCCTTGGCCTATACCAGCCAAGAACCCTGGAAACAATGTGGAGTTGGAAGTGCTGGCTTTGTGACCAGTTTTAGATGTGTGATTTCAGCATTTTCCTGTATAAATTATGGATAAGTACACACAAATTATTTTGAAGCCCCAATCAAGCCATGTTGGTGAGAGCATTTTGCAAGCTGTGAAACATGGTCTGAATGTTGTTATCCTCGAACTTGACATGTCATTAAAAGTGTTTCCCAAGTTGTGCTAAAGGAATCCGCGTGAACAAGGACAGATTAAGTGAATTTGTGTCCCCAGGAGTTAGGTCCTGTGACTACATTTAGACTATTTAACTTTGAACTTAGGTAATCACTTGAATTGTCTTCATTGTGGGGTTCTGGATTTCACTGCAAGCCTTACTGGCAGATCAATACATGACTAAGGTTTTATGGATATATGTCAATTCGTGTTGAAACCTAGCCTGAAGTGGTCAGGTGGGCCTTGTAGTTGAAGCAGAGGGCATTTGATCGTGTAGGGGTTGGTGCCCCAGCTCTAGTTGATTGATACCTTGGGGAGAGTGCAGTGCTGTGTAGCCAAATCTTCAGATTTTCTAATGTCGATTATTTTTTGCGATTGTAAAATTGTCACATTTTTCATTCTCACGGCAACTCCTTGGCTGGTTGGATAAGGGAGTACACTTTGGCCCCAGGCTCTGGACTTCGGTGTCCTCATTTACAAATTGGTGATGGTACCTCTTTTAACAGGGCTGTTAGGAGACCAGATGAGAAAGTAGACTGCCTAGCCCACCACACTGGGCCTGGCTGCAGGAATCTCGCAGGGAAACTGTCAGCTACTTGTGTCCCATTGCTATTGGTAATCCTCAGGCTTCCGAGGTTGTGATCTAGGTCCATTTGGGACTCTTCACCCACATATGGAATCACAGATTATGCAGGCCTTTCGAATTTGGTGCCAAGGAGATAATATTAAGGGGTTTTGTATATAAGAAACAGAGACCGCCCCCCCCCACGATGATTTCCTGTTAGTGGTATATTTTTCTTAAAAACTAAATTTCAGCAAAAATAAGTGAATTAAGCGAATTTTTTTAAAGCAACCAAAAGTATAAACGCGGTGCTAATCGTCAAAGTGGTGTTCGGCGAACTAAGATTGGGGAACAACCATGGTTCTACCGTTTCTCCCGCCACAACCTGGTCACCACGGTTGGCACAATATCCCCGGAGGACTCCTCCCCCAGCCCGCTTCTTGCTACTGTGGGAGGCGGCAGAAAGGGCGCGAGCGCGGGGCTCTGACGGGACCAAGGTCAAGGGGGAGGGCGGGCTGCGTCGCAATCCCTCGAGCTTGCCTGGGGGACCCTATGCGCCGGATCTCATCCGCCCGGGCTCTGTCACTGCCAGCCGGACGGCCTTGGTTTGTGCGACTTATTCGAGCCCACTTTACTTTTCTGGGAAATGAGAATGGCCGCGGCTGTCAAAGCTGGGACTGGGGGCGCTGGAACGAGAGACGGCGGCCTGACAGGACAGAGAGTACGACTAGGGCCTCACGGCCTACGACAAGACCATTTTCCAATTCGGCAACGCTTCGCCGGGCCCAGGCTCGCGCGGGTTCTAAAATGAGGACAAAGCCCGCCCGGCTCTAGCGTTCGCGCGCCGACGAGGCCAATGGGACGCCGGCGCAGCGTTGAATGACGGGAAGGCGCAGCCAATGAGCATGCGTCTTGTTGCGAAGTGGACCCCGGCTCCGGCATTATAAAGAGCGCCACGAGTCGGTATTGTCAGGCGGCGGCGCTGCGCGGGCCCGGGCGAGACTTGGTCGGTGGGTTCCGTGCAGCGGTGGTCGAGAAGGAGCGCGCAAGGTTGCGGCGGCTCCGTCAGCGGAGGGAGGGGAAGCCGGGCAGCGCGAGCTTGATCGCGGCCGAGCCCGCCGCACCTTCCCGGCGGGTGGGGACGAACGGGCCTCGCGGCCTCACCGGCGGCGAGGTGAGCGGCCGGGCCCGTGGGCGGCGGGCGGCAGGCGGGAGCCGCTCCGGCCTGACCTGTTGTGGCCGCTCTTTGCAGGAGCCGCTGCGCCCGGGTCTAACATGTCGGAAGCGGGTGAGGAACAGCTAATGGAGACGACGGGTGCCACCGAGAACGGGCACGAGGCCGCCCCCGAAGGCGAGTCGCCGGCCGGGCCCGGCACCGGGACCGCAGCGGGCGCTGGAGGCGGGAGTGCGGCTCCCCCGGCCGTGAACCAGACCAGCGCCGAGGGCGACCAGATCAACGCCAGCAGGACCGAGGACGACGCAGGGTAGGTGCGGCCCGGGCCGACCGGCCGCCGCCTTTGTTCCGGGGCCGCCTTTTGTTGGCGCCACGCGGCGGGGGGAGGGGCGGGCGGCCGGCCGGGGCCTGCTCGGGCCCGAGGACCGGTCCTCCGCACCTGTCTGTTGCGTCGCCGCTCGCGCTGGAGTTTGCAGGAGTTTGTTGGGTCGACTTTGGCGCCGCCTCGGGGCCTCTCGCGCGGGGCCGGGGACGGGCCGGCGCCCGGAAGGGGCGTGCGCTGGGACCCGCGGCGGAGCGGGTCTGGGCCGCGCGGGGCCTGCGTGGGCGGAGTTGGCGCGCGCCCGTGCCGCGTCCTCCCTCTCCTCCGCCTCCTGCCGAGGGCGGAGTTACGGTCCCTGCACCCGGAAGCCGCGAGTTCTTGAGAGCGAGTTTTCGGAGGTGGCGAAGGCTGTCAGGGACGATGGTCTTTTGATACGTGGTTGTTAACACAAATTGCTTCCGTTGTGATCGCTCAGAGCCTGTACCCCTGGCCAGGTTGTCCTTCCTTTCCCTTGCCCGGTCTGGGGGTGCTGTCTCCTGAAGCTTTGTTAGGATCAAAGTTGACATTGGGAGGGTAGTGGACATTTAACACCTTGCAAAAGTAGAGCCCTTACGATTTAAGGGGTAGACCTTTGTTCCGGATGGCGGCTTTATTTATTATAAACTCTTCATCGAAATCTTTGCCAGGGCCTGTCCTCCTAATATCACAGCTTTCTTATAAGACTTGTTGCCATGTGTCTCACCCTACTATTTCAGAAAAATGTTCGTTGGTGGCCTGAGCTGGGATACCAGCAAAAACGACCTGAAGGATTATTTTTCCAAATTTGGAGAGGTCGTTGACTGTACAATAAAAATGGATCCCAACACTGGCCGGTCAAGAGGGTTTGGGTTTATTCTCTTCAAAGATGCAGCCAGTGTGGAGAAGGTAAGCTGGGTACCTCGTAGCAGCAGTGTATTCTAAGGAGGACACCATTCTTAGAGCGTGATTAGTTCGTGTGTTCTGCACGTGGTTGAGCGTTTTGGAAAAAGAAAAGCAGTTTTGTGTTTTTGAAAAATTAAAAATACAGATTAAGTGGGTTAGTGAGTATGTGCTGGAGTGGTCCAGGGAGATGAGAGTGGACATTTTTTGCCTTTCTTGTGCCTGTGCTGGACACTGCAAACACTTTATTGTGAGGACTGGAGAAAAGTCCAAAGTTGCCATGAGACAGGCATTATTTTATCTCCATTTCTCAGAAAACAAACTAAGGTTCCGAAGTTTAAGTAGAAGAACTCACACAGCTAGTGAGGTGGTGGAGTAAGGGTTCCAGCCCCTATGCTTAGTCTCCTCCACTGTACTTCTGGAGCTAGGCCTTCCTAGGTAGGAAGAGGAGGGGTGTATAACATTGGAGAAGTGTGGCGGGTGGTGAGGACTGATTTACATGTTAATGTTTGTAGGCTGGGTTGGAAAGTCAGGTTGGTGATAGGGTTTGGAGGGGATGAAACATTTTGTGTACGTGTTTGGGGGTTTTGTAGCTCCAAGAGAAGGACCTTTAATAGGGTCATGGTGCTGAGTTAGAATCCAGTTTCCTTCCTTTGGAACCAGGTCCTAGATCAGAAGGAGCACAGGCTGGATGGTCGTGTCATTGACCCCAAAAAGGCCATGGCCATGAAGAAGGAACCTGTAAAGAAAATTTTTGTGGGGGGTCTGAATCCCGAAGCCACAGAGGAGGAAATCAGAGAGTACTTCGGCGAGTTTGGGGAGGTGAGTGTGGCCTGCCAGCTGCCCTGAGGCAGCGGTCTTCCTGGTCCTTGACAGCCTTGGCTGATTGGAGCACTCCTCAGCAATCCTTCTTTATCATTCTCTGGCCGTTAGGGAACTTTACCCTGTGGGCCCTGGGGTTGGGGAGATACTGGTCCTGAGCTTTGCCTGTGTTTGCAGATTGAGGCCATTGATCTTCCAATGGATCCAAAGTCACACAAAAGACGGGGCTTTGTTTTCATCACCTTTAAAGAAGAGGAGGAACCTGTGAGGAAGGCTCTTGAGAAAAAGTTCCACACCATTGGTGCAAGTAAGGTAAGGTGTCCCCAGTTCTGTGTGTCCGCCCTCTTGCTGAGGGAGGGCTGGGCCTTGCAGGTGTGGCTTAGGGGTTGAGCTGCCTCCAAGAGCTCTCCAGGGTAGTGAGACCTCATTGTTTCTCTGCAGCATCTGCTGCCCTGATTGTGGGACAGATGGTCCTGTCCTTCAAGGAGCTCCTAGTCTGGCAGGACTGGCAGTAAAAACAGGATGTGAGGAAGGCAGGCTAGGAAAGGTGGCTTCTTTGTGATGGAGCAAGGGTGCCAAGAAATCTCTTTGATTCTTGATATAAAGCTCTAGAGATCAAGATGTTTCTGGCTCTAGAGTCTAAGGTCTGCAGTTCTCAGAAGACTAGAATTTCTGCCATTCACTGATTTTTTTCCCCCTTGGTGGTGAGCTCTTTCCTGCTATAGAAGCTGTAGCAGAGCTTTTCTCTTTTCTTGTTGCTGTCACACAACCAAGTCTTTGTTCATCTCCATCCCCTTTGTACACTGGTTTAGTCAGCTCATCCCAGCAAGATCCTTCCCAAAGAGCTCCCAGGGTCCTGACTCACTGATGTCCAGGGCCAGTTTTGCCTTCAAATAAGCAGAAGTGAGAAGTGCAACCGTTACCCCTGAACTTTGGTCTGGAGGGCGGGGTATTGCTTCAGGTATTCTCTAGGTGGCTTTTGGGAGGTAGGGCTGTGGCTTACTGTGGACAGGTAGGGTGGGGCTCCTGGAAACTTCAGTGTCCTGATTGGGAATTGAGGAAGATTGGAGTGGGCTGTTAAAATGAGATTGGATTCTAGGGGCAGTTGGATAAAGATGTTGCCCATCAGTTGTTAGCCCAGTGGGTGGTGACACAGAGGCCTTTTTCTCTGTGCCACAATGAGAGATGGGCAGGAGGAGCGTGTAGGGCAGCACTAGGCAAACTGCTGGCACTGGGTCTTGAAATAGTGTATTTGTACATTGGTCTAGTAGGGTAGAACACATCAAGTTGCATCACTGATGGAGGTAATTTGCCAGTTCTTTATAGGAGTGTGCTCGCATGGGGACGTCTTATGTAAAAGGTTTTTATACTGGTCTTAGTTGGGAGTGGAGTATGTACCGGAGTACTTGGTTTAAAAAACACACTTTTGATTTCATTGGGAGCACCGGAAGGTCCCTGACCCTGCCTCCATCTATGGTGGGCAGGTGTTTGAACAAAGAAGAAACCAACTCTAGGCCCCAAGGGGACATAAGCTTTTGGCCCATCCCAACAGCAGACCAGGGGTTGAGGGGAGGGGTGGAGGTAGCAGTGTGGCCTCAGCAAGCCCCACCCTGAGCCTCAGTGGCTTTCTTCTGTACATTGGAGATCATGGGCACCACTGTACATTTGAGTGGGGTGCTTCATTTTTTCCTGTAAGAAAGTAAAATAAAATTAGAAAGTCTTATTCTTATCCTTTGAGGCCCCTCATCTGGGAAGCCTCCAATCCCCTTGCCTAGTAGGACCAAGGTGGTACCAGATCTGACATTCGGTGTTTTACTATACCGAGCTGGCTTTGGCCCAGCTGTTCCTCTCCTCCCAATTGTTAGATGTGGAGCTGCCCCAGGGCTGTCCCCTGCAAACCTAGGTTTCTGTCCATCATCCCCAGTACAGTCTCTGGGGAAAGGTTTGAGTGAAAAGGCCCTAGTATGGATCTTGGTCTGTCTAGGTTTTAGTTACGGTTCTCAAGAGATTGTAGCCCAAATGTGGTTTCCCATCCTAATATGTTTCGTTATTGAAAAGATGGATCATATCTGCCATCCGAGCGTTTGTAAATGGAGGTCTTTGTGCACAGTCCCTCTCCTGAACATGTCCCAGTGGCCTGACTGCCTATCTTCTTGACTTTTAGTGTGAAATCAAGGTGGCTCTGCCCAGAAAGCTCTATCAACAGCAGCAAGGCTCCGGCCGTGGTGGAAACCGCAGCCGAGCGAGCCGAAGCAGTGGTGGTGGTGGTGGAAGTGGAGGTAAGTGAAACCTGGATGCACATGGGTCTGGGTTCTCTGCCTGCATGGAGCTTCCGTGCCTGTCTTGGGGGCTCACTCTGGCCGCTGGTGTGGCAGGGTGGGCAGGAACAGGAATGGCTCTCCTGGGTATCCAGGCTGTGCTGCTGCTGGTTGGAGGAGAAGAGCCCGTATTTTCCATGCGACCTGGTGCCTCAGGGCATTGGGATCATTTGCTTCACCCAGGAGTAAAGGGCCTGATGGGCTCTGTGGCTGTCCTGAGTCTTGGTCCACCCATGGGTGGGTGGGCATATAAGGTAGGGCAGGGCTGTGCCAGGCGCTTCATCTCCTTTCCCATCCAGGCCCCTCTGGCTCCAAAGTCTGAACTTTTAACGCCAAGCTGCCAGGGAGGGTGGGGGGTGATCAGAAGGTGATTTGAGTGAGAGTGAGCTCCTGCCTCTCTGGCCCTGAGTGAAGTTAGTGTTCAGTTCTGTCCTGGCCTTCAGCTCTGTAGAGCTTGGGTCTCGAGTGCAGGGCCCTGTATACCAGGACAGCAGCCCCTTGGCTTCTACCTCTGAGCTGCCATAGTAACCCTGCTACCCACAGGGCAGGATTTCCTCCATCCTAGCTCCTGCATGTGCTAAATGGTCCATGGGCCCCTGTGCCCTGCTCCCCCCACAGGTCAGAGTCAGAGTTGGAATCAGGGCTACGGCAACTACTGGAACCAGGGCTACGGCTACCAGCAGGGCTACGGGCCCGGCTATGGCGGCTACGACTACTCGCCCTATGGCTATTACGGCTACGGCCCCGGCTACGACTACAGTAAGTAGGAGAGAGGGAAGCCCACCTGGGAGGCAGGACAGACAGTGCAGGGGCCAGTGGCAGCAGGGGCTTTTGGAGTCAGATGGGCTGGGCTTTGTGGCCTGCCCCAGGGGTGTTGGCCCTGGTGAGGATTTGAGCCAAGCGCCTGGCACAGGGGTAAACGTTCAATAAATCTAGCTGCTATCATTGTTATTCTTGTCCCTAGGCCAGGGTAGTACGAATTACGGGAAGAGCCAGCGACGCGGTGGCCATCAGAATAACTACAAGCCATACTGAGGCTTCGGCAGGAGTGCCCGACTGACCGCACATGCTTTGTTTGGGTATTGAGTGAACACAAACAATTATGTACCAAATTTAACTTGGCATACTTTCTATGGCTTGTTCCATGTGCATCTTATTTAAAATTTCCCCCCTGGAAATCACTTTCCTGTTGACTATTTCCAGAGCTCTAGTTGTTTTAGGCAGCGTGTGATGTCTCAGAGACCAGAGCGGCATTGTGGGCTGATTGTATGACCGGCTTACCCCAAACCAGGTGGGAGGGTCTGTTTCCTGCTGCTGCTCTGCAGCCTGGACCTGTAGACCCTGGTTGTAAAGAGGTCTATCTTAGGAAACCAGTGTCACCTTTTTTCACCTTTTAATTTTATATTATTTGTGTCATACATTTCCTGTATTGGAAGTGTTAATTTTACTGTACTTTTTGGTACCTTTTGGGAATCTAATGTATTGTAAGGTATTTTACACGTGTCCTGATTTTGCCACGACCTGGATATTGAAGCTATCCAAGCTTTTGAAATAAAAATGTAAAAACCCCCAAGCCTGGGTGAGTGTGGGATATGTGGTGAGAGAGGACAGGGCCACGTGCTCCCGAGCTTTCTGAGCTCCATTATCTTTCGTGACCAGCAGCATGCTGTCAGGCATAGCCACCACCTCTCCACATCCTCACTCAGTTTCCTGTAACGACTGGGCCTTGCGTCGGACTTGGGCCCTTTTAAAGTTAGGAAATGTCTTAGAGGTTTAAGGCAACTTTCATGGAGGTGAGGATTGTGCAGCAGGGATGTTACTACCCCCAGGGCAAGTGATTCGTGCAGGTGATTGGGAAGACCTATCTTAGCAATGGAAATGGGGTTCTGTCTTCAAGCAGGACAGTGAACCTACATTCAGGGGTACCACCTCCTGGTTGGCAGACCTCAAGTCCGGTGGCGAGAGGTGGTGGGGGTTCTGGGTGGACAGAGCCCTGTAATAAAGGGAGTTTGGTCTCCCCTCACTCCCAGAAAGAAAGCTGAAGCTTGGCTTCTAAGGAGTGCATCAGGAGCCCAGCTATGGCCCACTTACCTAGGGAAGGACATGGCTTGGCAGGACTGCCACAGGGCTGGGACCTCAGTGTCTCACAACTTCTCAACTTTTCTTCCATGTCTGAAAAACACCCCCAAGGTGCCCAAAATGGTTAACTTTTCTGCTGAAGGCCCCTGCTGCCTTCAGTGTCTGAAGCCTCTTGGATGGCAGTTGGGAGATTGGCTTACCAGACAGGCCCTTGATCCCCGCCCTTTATCTGTGTGTGTGCCACCAGCTTCTCTGGTCAGCACCCATTTCCCCAAAGGAAAACCCCAATCCTCATATTCCCTGAGACATCCAGACTCAACTGGAGGCTCCTCTGTATAGGACACCTAACCCAGTTCTGTGTCTCACCCAGGTCTTGTACCACCTGCAGTTGTCTGCAGTAGGGATGGCCCTTAGCTCCTATGCCCTGGGGACTGCAGTGAAACAGCCTACACAGGAGAAGGGTCTTTGCCTATTGTGGGCCACCCCACAGAACGCTGCGTGCAAACCCAGTCTTAGTGCACAGGCATGTCTGATTTGTAGAGATCTTGCGAGTGGATTCAGGGGAGACTGCCTTGACCTTGATGTTCCCAGGTGACTGGGAATATGGGGAGAAATTTCATTTTGTGTTCAACCTGTGTGCAGATTCCAGCCACACTAGCTGTTGGTGACCCTTATTAGTTCAAGTAAAACAAAGTTTCTGCCATTTACATTTCATAGTGACTTTCAGGCCACTCGAATGAGCTATAGTTCTGATGGCTGGGCTCATGAGCCCAAGCCTTGGTTTCCTTTGTCTTGCATCCCACAGTGGAGCCTGCTCGGCTGGATGGGTGGTGGCCTAGCTCCCACCTGCCCAGGACTAGGGGAGGCCTGGACCAATAGCACTCCTCTTCACTTTAGCTCCTTGTTCCCTGCACTGTCCAGAGGACACCTGGCCCAGCCACGGAGACCCTCCCTGGTCACGCTGGAAGGTTCTGGTTACTGGCTCCAGCTCTAGGGATGTGGTCTGCTGTCCCTTGGGCTTCAAGCTCACCTGTTAGGATGGCATCCAGCTTTGCCACCACATGTTGTACATTGTCCAGGCTGAAGCACATCGGGGGCTTAAACTTCAGGACGTTCCTCCCAGGGCCGTCAGTGCTCAGCAGAATGTGATTCTCCTTCAGCCTATAGGACAGGACACAGCAGGGCCCTTCACATGGCCTCCAAGGCCTTCCTCAGCCTGGCTTTGGCCTTTGGCCAAAACTCCAGTGACATTGCCCTTGGAACCCTCCACATGTCAGTTCTCCCCTTGGACAGGGCACTGACCACCCCCTGCAAAACTCATGCCCATCCTTTGTGGCCTGGTCTCAAAGGCCTGCCTGGGGTGCCTTCCACCTGACCCGCTGCTCCCAAGAGCAGGGGCCTCCTCTCATCTATTCCTGGAGTCCATGTCATCTAAGCTAAGGCTAGTTCTGGGGCTACAGTGTGGTTCCATTTTATATGTAGTTTTTTTGATGTGTGTGAATTAACTTTAGGTGGATGGGCATGTCCACCATTACAGAGCAGTCTAATGAACTCCATGCACCCCCCACCTGGCCTCAGTAGCTTCCCTGCTCTACACACAGGCAATCTTGAAATCCCAAATAGCACTGTCGGTTCTGATTTCCAGTTCTTTTTAGGGCAACGTTACCCTAATGTTATCACTGGTACCTAAGAATCATTTTTAATATTCCACATATAATACTTATAACCTAGGAAGGAATTTTGGCCACTGAGAGAAGAGGTCTGATGTGATTGTATTTACACTTGACCCCCGACTCTTTCTTTAAATTTGTTATTTTGAACCATGGTGTCCCTCAGTCTGTCGTCTTGCTTTCTCCCATCCTGTTCTCCCTGGCACTGTGGCTGTGCTAGGAAGAACAAGGTCAGGACTTGGAATTGAGCTCTGCGCTGTCCCCCCGCCCCCACGCTGGCAAGGTGTGTGCAACTGAGACACCCGTCACTGGCCTGTTTCCTCACCGAACTGGAGAAACCACCAGGGTGGCTGTGCGAAGTCAGGCTGGGCCTTGGATCTAACTCCCCACTTCCTACCAGCCATGCTGGATTCCTGAGTCTGGGGGTGGGGGGATGGGGTGAATGGGCAGGTACGCCTGACCATCAATTAGTAGGCAGAGACTGGATGGTTGCTTAGGAGGGGTGAGTCCAAAGCTGCGTGGAAGGGAAGATTTTGCACAAATTGTACTGTTTATGTGAATACCAAACAATGGTACACATTTCCCAAGGGTTTTCTGAGGTGGGAGTAGTGAGAAATGGAGATACAGGGGCAAAACAAGGGGGAAGGGTCCTGAGGCTGGGGTCCTGCTTGGGTCCAAGGGAAAGAAATGTGAAATGGGTTGGGTGGGGCGGCTTCTGAGTCTGGAGGTGCTGCTCCATCCAGACAGCCCAGCCAGATGAAGAGCAGGAGCCCTGTCTCCCTGGTCCCTGGCACAGCTCTGGAGAAGCTGCTTCCCTCGGGCAGCCAGGGTCTGAGCCCGGGTAGCTCTGGCATCTTGGCAGAGGTGGTGCTCAGACTGGCAGCGGCCCATTCCCATCTGAAACATTTGCTGCCAGGCATGGGGCACAGAGCTGACTGGGCCGCTTTCTCTGTCTGCAGACCTCAGTCAAGGGGATGCACGGATTGGCCTCCCCTTCCCCCTTCAGAGGTCCAGAGTGCCCTGGAACACAGTGGATGGAAGGAGAGGCAAGAGGCAGGCTCCTTTGTCGGTCAGGGCCCTACACACTGCAAAGGCAACTGGTTTGAAGAAAAAGTACCTGGACACCAAGTAGTCAGCCTCTTTGGTGGCTGGTGTCCTTGTGGCCTCATCTTTGATCAAATCCACACCAATGAAGAGCCCGACGCCCCTGGAGCAGAAGGCGACATCTCAGGAGGCCAGGCCTGAGGGGACCATGGGCCTTGCCCTTGCCCTCTGCCTGGGTCTCAGCCAAGCCCCATCAGAAAGTTCACCGGGGCTTGTACCTCTGCCTCCTGGGGAGACAGGGCCACAGGAGACGTGGTGGCGTGCGTGTGTGACAATTCCAGGAAGTAACTGCAATGGGGAAGGGCCCTTGCCATGGATGGAGGAAAGGGTGGGGGCCAGAGCTACTTTTTCCCCCTCCCGAAAGTGCTATTTTGGGCCCTTCAGTCTTCCACTGTGGAGTGGGGAGTAAAGCTCCCACTGTCCCAGGTGGTCAGGAGGTGAGAGGAGGAGTGACTCTAGGCCTCTGGCAGATGCTAGGTTAGCGGGTAGTGACTGCTGCCCCAAGCCTCACCTGATGTCCCCGATGATGGGATGCTTGGCTTTTTGCTGCCTGAGAAGCTCCATCAGGAAGCTGCCCACATGGGCAGCATGAGCCTGCAGCTGCTCCTTCTCCAAGACATTCAGGACGGCCAGCCCCACTGCACAGGACACCGGGTTGCCCCCAAACTGAGCCAGGGGCAAAGGGTGTATCAGACATCCAGCAGAGTGAGCCATGCCCAGGGAGGATGAGGGCACTGGAATTGCCCACACACTCCAGGGCAAGTGACAGCACAGGCTTGAACAGTAAATGGGGTTCTGGGGGCCCTGTGGGCTATCTCACCTTTCCAGGTGCTAATGTGACTCCCTCAGGGCAAGTGCTCCCAGGGTGCAGTAGGTGCAGTAGGAGCCCTGAGAAGCTGCAGAGCCAGAGGAAACATGGTGTGGGCATGCCCAGAGCTGGTTTTCGTCCAGAGCCATTAGGGTCCTATCTCACAGGCTGGGCCCAGCCCCGTGTCAGACCAGTATCCGTTACTTCCAAGGAGGACTGAGCCCCATGCCAGAGTCACCCCAGGAAGCATCTGTATGGTCCGAACTCGTGGGTCTGCTGGACGAACCCAGGACAGATTTTAGGGCACAGACTACAGCTGACCGAGTGTGAGCCATGGTGGCCTGAAGATGTATTTTGCTTCACTTTGTGTGGCATTATTAAAAGTTTTGAATTGGGTATGAATACTTAAAATTAAAACAACACAAAAATAATTTTTGACTTAACACCTGGCTCATCTGGCTACCCTGGTATTGGCTGTTCCCTTCAGGTACCCTGGGTACTTGGGTTCACTTCCTCCACCTGGCCCTGCAGGTGGTCTGAGTGGGGACTGGAGAGAGCAAAAACAAGTGTTTTTCCTGCAAACTTTTTTTTCCTTTTTGTTTTGTGTTACACCATTTTTTTCTTAAACTTAAAAAGGACCTAACTGAGGTATAGTTTACATAAAGTAAACTGCATATATTCAGAGTGCATACAGTCATCCATCACTTAAGGACATGGATACATGTGGTGATTTTGTCATATGAATGTCATAGAGTGTACTTACATGGTATAGCCTGTAGCTCTGTAGGGAAAGAATTGGTTGAAATATCCCCATGATGAAAGACATTAACAGGATAACAAATCACCATTGAATAACATGTATACCTCCTGTACACATAGGAGAGACCAAGGAAAATGGAATAAGTCACCAAAATGGCCGGGGCCACCACCTTAAATACCATCTCTAGTTGAAGACAAAAAAGATGATGGGGTGGGGGTGAGGGTGGGGAGCCAGTTAAGGGAGGTGACCAGGAAAAGCACAGTAAAAGTGGGTAAGGCTGTTACTTAGACTTAAGTTACTTCTTTCTGCATTGTTAAAGAGTTTCTAGAGAGGTAAGGTCATCCCCCTGTTGGTACAGAGAGGGAAGATACCCTTACAAATGGAGATTTCCCTTATAAATGTAGTTACAAATGGTCACTTCTACCTGGTTTTCAGAGCTTTTCCCCAAATCTGTTTCTTAAAATTAGCCAACCTAAAATAATCCTTATGCCAAAGAAATGTATTTTGGGATGATAAATTCTGTTCCCCTATAGCTCCTAGGCTACAAAGCTGGCATTACTGTACTGACTATGGTAGGCAGTAGTAGTACAGCTTTAAGAATTTGTGTAATAGGTTTGTTAGCACTACTATGACACTCACTGGACTGTAGGCATTTTGCAGCTCCATAATCTTGTGGGACCACCACCCTATATGCCATAGACATAAAACTGGGTCCTATGGAAAAGTCACCTTAGTGATCTGATCATAAATTCCTAACTGGGTAAGTCATGCCCCAGGCCTAGAAAGTTTTTGTTTTAGGCCTGTAACTTTAGTAAAAGGTTTACCTTTGCTTTAAGCCAGCCCTATCCATTGTTTCTGTGTAACTAGGTTAACTTGCTTTTGAAACAAACCACTCAAGAAAGCATATAACCTTGTTAACTATCCTGTAATCCAGTCCCCACCTTGCTTTCTCCCACCTTCATGAAATCCTCCTTAGTTCCCTCAATTCCAAATTCATAAAAGAAGATGCAAAATGCTATTCTTAGAACCACTTTTCTCTGTTGAGATCTTGCTTCTGGGTGTATCCTGTTTGGCTCACATAATTTTTTCCTTTGTTATTTTAAATTTTTATCAGTTATAGTTGACATTAAATATATTAGTTTCAGGTGTACAGCATAGTGGTTAGACATACATAATTTTGGCTCAAATAATTTTTTATAAAAATTCAAAATTCTTTATAGGTTCTTATGTCAACAATGTGGTCTGTTGACCAAAACATTACATGGTACATGACTAGTTCAGAATGATTCGACAAGTGTGCAAAACTGTAGATCCTCCAACACAACAAGGACACAGACATTTCCATCACTCCCCAGAGTTCCTTGTGCTCTCCTTCACTGCTGGCCCAGGCAGCCACTGACCTGCTTTCTGACTACAGTTTTGCCTTTTCCAGAATGTCATATGAATGGAATCAGAGAATATGTACTATGTGCCTCACTTCTGCTCAGCGTGTATATGAAATTTATCCACATTGTATATATGTCGGTAGTTTGCTCATTTGATGGTTGCATAATATTCCACTGTATGGACAAACCGCAACTTGTCCAGTCTCCTGTTGACGAACCCTTGGGTTATTTTGACTTTTGGCTATTAAGAATAAAACTAATTTATAACAAGTCTCTAAATGTATGTTCTCATTTCTCTTGGTTAAATACCTAGGAGTGAAAGTTCTGGATTATATGATAAACATATTTATAAAAACTGAAACTTTTCCAAAGTAGTGGTGCCATTACTTTCTCACCATTAGTCTTGTGAAGTTCCAGTAGTTCCATACCCTTAAAAAATGTCTGGAATTGTCAGTCTGTAACCGTGGCCATGCTAGGGGGCGTGTACTGGCAGTGTGTAGACCATCCTGAAGATTTGTGTGCAGAGCCCGGTACTTGAGATCACAAAGAGCTATTATCTAGGTGATTCTGCATGAGGCAAGTTTATGGCATGTCCAAAACAAACTGTGTGGAGTGGACACAGGATGCATCGAGGATGCTTATTGTGTTTTACTAACCATGAGCTCGTTAGGAGGTAGGACATCTTTGGTTTAGAATCATGACCTGGCCAAGATGCTCAACTAGCACAATAAAGAAGTCTTTCCACCAGTATCACCCTGGAGGGACAACAGAAAGAAAACGAACAAATGCTTTGACATAGTCCTGGGAATCTAAAAGGCTGTGGATGTGTTGTAGGGGTTATGCTCAAAGCTATGTTCAGGAAAGACCTAAAAAACTTCTAAACTCTCACCACCGGCTACCTTGAGGCTCTAAAGGAGGAGGAAGTAAACACTAAGGCTGTTGCAAGGTGCGTGGCTGAGTGTCAAAGCATACCCTACCACACATGCCTCCATACACCAACCCTTGTCCAAGGCTGAGAGACCTCTTGGGCCCAGGTGTTTAAGGAGATGTCTGCCCAACCATGAGATGATCACTAAGCTAACCAAGCAGAGACTCCAGTGCCTGTGCATGACAAAGAACACAGAATTGACAGAATTTAAAGTCACTAGACAAAGAACAAAAAGCAACAAATTATAAGGAGGGAAAATGATTTCCAAAATTTCTACATTATTTAAAATGTCCAGTTTTCAGCAGAAACTGAAATACAAACCATGAAGAGGGAAAATGGTTTCCAAGGTTGCCACATTATATTTTAAATGTCCAGTTTTCAAAAAAAACAAACACGCAATGTCAACATAAGGAAATGTCCAAACTGGTAGAGAATTTTTATAAGACTTTATCTGAGCCAAAACTGACAATTGATAGGAAGCAAGATCTCCAATACTCCAGAGAATGAGTTTTGCAGTTTCTTTTTTTCCTGGAGAGAGCAATTGTCCCCCACTACACAAATGCATTGCATTCCCCACATCTGGGAAATTGCAGGGACCAGTCGTCCAGAGCCCAACAGATGAGCCTCGCCCCGGGAAAACTGCCTTTGCAACATGCTCTCTCCCCTGCCAGGTAAGTACTGCAGTTTCTTTCATGCATTTGAAATTAAAGGAGGAACATAAGGAAGATGACATGAAGGTGGAAGAAAGCAAGGTGGGGACTGGGTTATAGGAAAAATCACTGTATTTTTTGGGCCATAAGATGCACCCAGGTTTTAGAGGAGGAAAATAGGGAAAAAATTTTTGAAGCAAGAAATGTGGTAAAATGATAACATAATATTTCACCAATGTAAATGTAAACAGAACTCAACAGCAGCATTAACACCATTATTCCTCCCAAATTGGGGTAGGGCGAGAAAAGAAAAGTGCGTCTTATAGTCTGAAAATTATGGTGTATTCTATTTTGAGGGTGGTCCAAAGTATTCTGGCGTTTCAAAGGTGTTAACCTAGATGCACATGCACGTCTTACAGTATGTGGATTATATCAATGAAGAAAGAATTGGTGACTTCAGCTTTTCCAACAGCAGCACTGCACGCCAGATGGAAATAGAGTTTTAAAGCAGTGAAGGAAAATAGCTAAGACCTAGATTTTATATTTGGCAAAAACATTTAAATAGGGTCTGATAAAAATATTCTTAGACATACAAGACCTCAGAAGGTTTGCAACATAAAGGCACTGAAAATAATTTGGGATGAAATATTTTTAATACAGATAGTTTAAGCAGAAAAGATGAGAGATAGAAAAATATATTAAACTTGTTATAAATTAATATGTTAGCAACAGGCTTAAATATATCAATAGTTGTGTTAAATTTAAATAATCTAAAATAATTTTAAAATCGTATTAACAGATTTGGACAAAAAGCCACATTTTAGGTATATGCGGGGTAAAAGAAACACACCTCCCGTGAGCATAGCCTCAGTTGAAAGCAGAAGGGTAGAAAAACACCGATGAGCCAAAAGAAAGCTGGAGTTGCTTTATAATAGCAGATAAAATAAAATTGAAGAATAAAGTCATGATTAGGAATGGAAAATGATTACTCCATCTGAAAATAGATTCAATTCCTGGAAAACTGGACAGCCACATGCAAGCATGAAACAGGACCACCACAGAAAATCACCTGTAACGCTTGCATGTGAGACCTGAAACTATAAAACAACTACAAGAAGACATAGCTGGTAAGCTCTTTGACGTGTCTGGGATTTTTAGATTTGATATCAAAAGCAAAGACAACAAAGACAGAAACTAGTGGGACTACATCCAACTAAAAAGCTTCTGCACAGTAAAGGAAAGCAGTAATAAAATGAAAAGTCAATCAACCAAGTGGGAAAAAATATTTGCAAATTATTTGATAAGGAGATAATGTCCAAAATATATAAAGAATTCACATAACTCCATAGTAAAAACTCCTAAACAATATGGTTCAAAAAATTGGCAGAGGATCTGAATAGACAATTTTTGCAAAAGACACACAGCCAACAGTTACACAAAAAAGGTGCTCAATATCACTAATCATGAGGGAAATGCGAATCGAAACTGCAGTGAGAGACCACCGCACACCATCAGAATGGCCACCATCAGAAGACGAAACGAGGAGCGCTGGTGAGGAGAGAGAAGGAACTTCTGTGCACAGTTAGTGGGAATGTAAATTTTCCACTATGGAAAGCAGTGTGGAGGTTCCTCAAAAAATTAAAAAATAGAGCTGTGATACGACCCAGCAATTCTACTTCTGGGTATTTATATGAAGGGAATGATACCAGTATCTCAAAGAGATACTTGCAACCCACATTCACTACAGTGTTACTTACAGTAGCCAAGACTCGGAGGCAACCTAAGTGTCCATTGATGGATGGGTGAATGGATAAAGAGGTGGTATATATTTACCTAAATATATATAAATAGCTGTAAAAAGAAGGAAATCGTTCCATTTTCAGCAACATACTTGAGCACCTTGAGGGCACTATGCTAAGTGAACTAAGGGAAAGAAAAAACACCTTATAATCTCATATGTGCAACCTAAAAACCCCCACCAAAACAAAAAAAATCACACTCTTAGAGCACAGATTGGTGGTTGCCAGAGGTGGGGGTGGGCAAATGGATGAAGATGGTCAAAAGGTACAAACTTTGTTATAAAACATGTCCTGGGAATATAACGTACAGCATGGTGATGATCGTTAATAATACTGTATTTCATTTTTTACTTGATGACATTTATTTGTTGATTTGAGAGAGAAAAAGGGGGGAGAGACAGAAACATCTATATGTTGTTTTATTTACTTATGCACTCATTGGTTGATTCTTGATGTGCCCTGACCAGGGATTGAAATCACAACCTTGGCATATCAGGATGACACTCTAACCAACTTAGCTAGCTGACCAGGGTCTCTATATTGTATTTTCAAAGTCTCTAAGAGAGCAGATCTTAGAAGTCCTCATCACAAGAAAAGAAATTTGTAACTACAGCAATGGCTGTTAATTGTGATGATTGTTTTATAAAAGACACAAATATTGAATCATTATGTTGTATACCTGAAACTAACATAATGTTATGCCAGTTATACCTAAATTTAAAAATAAAGATTTGATTCTGAATGAACATATAGGAATAAAACCTCAAAATCATGCATACAGGAATACACACACACACAGACACACAAACCCCACAAAAGGAAAGTACTAGTAACTCAGTGAAAATGGACAAAAGAAAAACCAGGCATTTCAGAGAAGAGGGAACGCATGGCCAATAAATGTAAGAAGGATGCTTCACATAACTTGAAGTCGAGGAGGGGTGAATCAAGAACATTCCCTGATTCGAGGGGATGCACCTTCACGTCCCACATGCCCGGCACAACTGAAGAGGGGCTATGGAATCTCTCACACCTGCGGGCGGCGCGTTACCTCGTGGCCTACTTTGTAAACACATGTTGCTGCCTCGACAAGTGGAGGTGGACAATGACCTGGCACCTCCGCTTTTGGGCTGTCCTGGGAAAACTTGCACGTTTTCCCTGTACGACGAGACTTAGAAAAAAAAAAAAACAAAACAACAACAACAACAACAAAAACCCCCCAAAAAAACCGGTTCACAGCAGCACTGTTCCTAACCACCACCACTACCACCGAGAGAATGACCTTGAAGCACAATAAACCGAGGCAGTTTACACAACGGGACATTGATACAATGCAGTCACAGCAAATGAACTTCAGTGACAAGCAGTGTAACTCTCAGGAATGTACTGTCAGGTAAAAAACAAGTCCCCAGAGACCACAGACACACAGCGGGACACGCTCCTCACAAAGCCAGAAAACGAGAGTGACTGCTGAGCTCAGGACTCGGAGTGACAGCTGCCTGGGCCGAGGGGCAGGGACGGGGAGCAGCCACAGGGACAGACAGGTGCGGGTTCTGGTCGAGGTCCTCACTTTTGTTTGGGACGATGGCTTGTATCAGGGATCAGGCTGATTAACTGAAAGGGCTGTGCAGGAGCAAGTGACGAGACTTGCAGGAAGCGGGGACTGACGACATAATCTGTGTGGGCTTCAGTGAGAGTGACAAACCCAGGCTTGGGCTCCAGCAGGCGCTCTCACCCAGCACAACACAGCACCACAGCACACAACACAGCACACGCTGCTTCCTCCTCACCCTCCCACATCTGCAAGAAGTGTCCCCTGCTCTTCTCTGCCCCCCATCCTGTGTCCCCGGTGCACTGAACACACTACTTCCAAGTGATCAGGGGGTCTAGGAGCCTGTCCCCCCTCCCCCAACCCCCACCCTGAGCAGTGAACTTGTCTAGGGCAGAAGCTCTGTCTACACGTCAGCGGGGCACAGAGTGACACCTTGAGAGCACCAGCCTTCACCCTCAAAGACCTCTGCCAAATCCTGACAGGTGGCAGGCCTCGATTCAAACCGCCTCTTATTTGGGAGGTCACAGTGAGTTCCCTCAACTCTCAGCCCCTCCCTGTTCTCCCCTGTGGCCTGTGCCCTGATCTGGGCTCCTCCTCTCCTGCCTGGACCAGTCACCAACCACCCATCTTTCTCCACACGGATCACAGAGATCCTTCTAAAGCACAGGTGGTGAACCCAATGCTCGTGGCCTGCCTTGTTTTATCTGGCCCAGCACCTTGTTTCTACCTGGCCGCAGTGCTGAGCTCTCGCTTAACTGTTAAGGAGTAGTTGCATTTACACGGTCCTAAAATTACATTTGGCTCTTTGAAGGCAATTGTGAGGCTGATGTGGACCCTGGTGGAAATGAGTGACGCCCCTAAAGTGCATTTCAGGTCGCGTCTCTCCCCTATGAAGCACCTCCCTGGTTCCTCAGTGTCCTGAAGACTAGTTCAAGTGCCTTGGCTCTTTACCTTGAGGCCACCTGGTGGCCACCACGCCACCTCACAACTGTGAGCACCACACAACTGTGCTCTGGGCGCCCCAGGATGCACTTCACTGAGGGAAAGCTTTCCACCCTGCAGCACAAGGTCAGGGAGCCACGCCTTCCTCCAGCTCCAAGGGCAAGGTGGACTCTGACCCCAAGGTACACCACCCGGATGGGCACTCCTCATGTACCTTGCTCAGCTCTTAGCGCAAGGTCTTGCACACAGTAGGTAGCCTGTGCTGGAATGAAATCATAGGCATATTTTGCCACAGTTTTTAGGTTGATGCAAATTTTAAAGGGGGGGTTGCATTTTTTCCTCTGACTTGCTGTAACGCTTCCTGGGCTCCCACCTGCCCGACAGCACCCCGGGCATCCTTGTGGTGGAACAGCACCAGCTCCCCGGTCTTTGCTTATTAAGGACAAGTGGGCTGCCGGGGCCCTTCCAGACCCTCAGTCCTCCCTGGCCCTGGAGCCTCCACTCACCGTATTGAAGTACTCAACACCGGTGGCTTCGAACGCCCTCGCCACAGCCTGGGTTGTGGCCACACAGGCTACAGGGTGGCCATTGCCAATGGACTTGCCCATGGTGACAATGTCGGGGACGAAGTCTTCCCCCTGCAGCTGGAAGGCCCAGAAGTGCTTGCCTACTCGGCCAAAGCCCACTTGAATCTCGTCTGCAACAAAGACCCCTCCGGCCTTGCGGATGTGCCTGTGGCAGAGGACAGAGGGCTGACGGGCTGGGGCTATGGCCAGAGGGGTCGGAGCAGGAGCAGGGAGGTCTTGGGACTGAATCCTGGCTCTGCCCACAGTAAAGTCGAGGCCTTAGGCAGATGGCTGGCCTTCTAGGGCCGCTATTTTTTCAGGGGCCCAGAAAAATCTGGTGAACAGGTGAAGCTGAGGTTGGAATGTGGAACAAAGGTTGGGAAACCCCATTACAGGCCTGGCCTCCTGGGGCCACCCCTCCCACCTACTCACTTCGCCACTTCCGGGAAGTAGCCAGCAGGGGGAATGATCTGCCCCCCGACACTGGGCAGGGACTCAGCAAAGAAGGCAGCGATCTGTGGACGACAGGGGATGTGGGAACACTGACGTGCAGGTGCTGAGGGGCCAGCGGAGACAGTTCTGCTCATGCTGCCTCAGGGCTGGCTCCAAACAGAATGTGTTACTGTCATTGCTGTCTCCCCAGTTCACTCACCACAACACCTCTGAGGATGACTCAGTTTTCTTTCAGGGCTCAATCCAACTCCGACAACGTAGAAGCCCCAGACTCCTGTACTTGGCAGGCTCCAGACAAAATATACTCATCCCCACCCTGCGCCCAGGCCTCCGACCTCGAACAGAACTGCGGCCCCCGTCCCCGACCCAGCCCCTCCTGCACCCACCAGTCAGCACAGCCCGAGTCCTGTGCCACCCCTGCACCCACTCCCTCCCACCACTGGGACGCCTGTCTTCCACAGGTCTGCCAGGTGCTGCCCTGCCCCCCGGCAGGGGCCTTCCGACTGGATGCCTCTCCCGGCTGTCCACTGGCCACTGGGAGGTGCCTCAACCCCGGCACTAAGCTTGTCGTGTTTAAAACCCTCCGTGACCCCTGCTGCTCCCAGCACTGACTCCCAAACTGTGTTCTGCCGTGGAGTTGCTTCAGAGGCAACTGCCGGATGAGGGAAAAGGCGGACGGGGTGGCAAACCAGTCCCCCACTTGGCTGCCGCCAGAGCAGCCGCTTTCCTGGCTTTACATATGTGGGTGCAGACCATAGGAACACATGGGCCAGGCCCCCCAGGTCTGGCTCTGCCACCCGTTCTGGCCTGGTAGCCCGCCGGTCTCTGTCATGTGTGCTGTCACTCCTTCAGCGAGGCCTCCTCCCCCTCCTGTAACCGAGGCCGCTGCTCTCCCAGAATTCAGCACATCTGTCCTGTCTTGACCCTCTCCGTCTCTACTACACTGGCCTGGACTGGGCGCCCTCATTGCTTATGCACCCTTGGGCTGGCCCCACTCAAGTGCACCCTGGTCTTATTACCCTCCCTCTTAAAATCCCTCAAAGGTCCGCCATGGCCTCCGGTACCTCAGCCCACACCTGCGGGCTTCCAGCACCGGGTTGCCGGCCTGTCCAGGCTCGCCTCTTGTCTGCTCAGCCTGGCCCCACCCTCTCCTGGTTCCTCACCTCGACGACGACGTAGGCTTTCTAGAGTGCCTCTGCTCTTCTATCCCTGAGCCCACCTTGACTGGCTAACTCCTACTCACCTTCCATCACTGAAGTCAGGCAGCACCTCCATGGACCCTCCACACCCACATGGGTGCAGCCTGGGCCCCGGGGCTCTGCTATCTCCCAGACACACCCCCGGTTCTGAGTCTCTCAGGGCTCCTGTACCTAGCACCAGCTGGCAACAGGGGGAGTGGCGTTCGCCCTCGGCAGGATTGGACTGGTGCAGATGCGGTTACCTGCCTGCCCTGTGCCTGTGCACTGCTGACCACACGCTTCACCTCTCCGGCATAGGCCTCAGCTGGATTGGGATGGTCCTCCCGGTAGAGGCCCCGGTAGGTGTCTGGGAGAGGTGCCTGTGGGGAGTGACAGCGCCGTGTCACCCACGCCAGGCGCAGGCACCGACCTGTCGCCCCCTTGGGCCATGCGTACCACGTGGACCCACTCCTTCTGGCCATCCAGGTCCCGGAACTTGTATGGGCTGATGTCAATCAGGGAGCTCAGGTGGCCGTGGTAAGCGCTGGGGAGGAGAGGGGAGGGCGGGCTCAGGTCCAGGCGTCCTGTGTCTCTGGCCTGGCCTCCCCAGGAGACACACCTTTCTGATGCAGCCCTGAGTCCCCGGGCCGAGGACGAGCACAGCAGTCTGTAAGGCCTCCTGCGAGGCTGCTTACTCGCTGTGTAATGGGGGTAACCAGCTAGGCTCCCTGGGGCCAGTCTTCTCCTCTGTAAAGTGGGGCTTCCCTTCGGGGTTGTAATGAGCCGTCCATGTGCTAAGGCTCCGACCCTGGGCCTTGTGCGGCAGGCGATCGATACGCGGAAGCCACTGTCGGACCAGCTTCAATGCCTCAAATATGGGACCAATCCTGCCCCCCCTGCCACCAGAGCTCTCTCAGCTCCCCAGAAGCTGCCCTCCTAGAAAAGAGATGGGGAAAAGGCCCCCCCTGGTGTGTGTGTGGGGGTGTCTCTGTAGCCACAGCCTTGTCCTTCCTGCCCAGGGCACTGGAAGCCGGAGCCTCACTGACCCCCACCAGGCGGCGGGCCCAGGCTTTGGGAAAGGCACTTACTGCTCCAACACCACCACATCCCAGTGTCCCGTGTACTGGCGGGCCAACCTCAGGGCCAGGTCGTTGGCCTCCGACCTGTGGTGGAAAAGGAGGGCACTGTGCTGCCAGCTGTCTGAGGGCGGTCCCTCCTGGGGTCCTGCTTCCTCCAGAGAAGCCCAGAGGGAAGGGGGAGCCCTACCAGCAGCCAGAAAACTCTCGGGACCCCATTCATTAGTCATTAAATAAAAATTCACCAAATACCTGACTTGCACTAGGAACGGGGCAGGGGCCAAAACAGTAAAACAGAATGTGTCCTGAAAGCCAAACAAACAAACAAAACCCAAGGACAGAAAGGACGATCATGTCGGTGAGTGCCCTACGAGCACTGGAGGGGCCCTGCTTTAGACAAGGGGGCGTTCCAGGCTAAATTGTGTCCTGCAAAGTTCCCGGGTTGAAGTTCTAACTCCCAGCACTCAGAATGAGTCTGTATGTGCAAGACAGGGACTGAAAGAGGAGATGAAGTTAATATGGGGCCGTCAGGGAGGCCCTTGTCCAACCTCAGTGATGTCCTCGTAAGGAGAAGTCTGGACACAGAGATACCAGGGGCTGGGGGCACAGAGGACAGACCATGGGAAGGCAGCGAGGTGACCATCTGCAAACCAAGGGGACCTGTGAAGAACCCGAACCCGTGGACACCCTGCTCTCAGCCCTGGCCCCCAGGACCGAGAGAAGAGAAATGGCTGCTGCCGAAGCCTCCCTGGGGCAGCCTGAGCTGGCTAACGGGGGTCAGGGCAGGACTCTGTGAGGGGGCAGCACCTGCACTGCCTCCCCAGGGGGAAGTTTCTGGCACGGCGAGTGGCACGTGCAAAGGCCTGGTGAGAGAAAAGAGCTCGGTGTGCTCAGGAACCGAGAGAGGACAGGGAGGCCCGAGGTGGGGCAGCCGTGGGAAGACACATGGGGCCATCTTCATGGGGCCTTGGACGGAGCCTGGACCTTCTTTCTAGGGCTGGGCAGAGCTACCAAAGTGTTTGAGTCACAGAAGAGACACAGCTCAGCTTCCACGTGAGGCGGAAGCCTGTGGCTGTGACTAATGGAGTAGACAGGAATTAAAGTGGAAATGAACTCTCTGGGCTTGTCAGCTCTAGCATGCTGCCCCTCCTCCATCCACCATAGTCATAAAATAAAAAAGAACCCACTAATGCAATGAAAAAAAAGTGGAAGTAAGGAGACCAAGGACATGCAGCAAGAGCATGTGGTAGCCACAGAGAGGGACAGAGGTGGATGGAGACATCCTGGAGACCGGTAAGACAGGCCCGATGCAGGACCGGGAGGCAGGTTTCTGCCTGCAACAGAGGGGCGGATGCTACTGCCATTGCTGAGGCGAGACCAGGTGTGGGGTGGCAGTGAGGGTGATGTCCTCTTGAGAAGGTCTGGGGTGGTGCTTGGGAAAGCGAGGGAGAGCCGGGGCCACGGGCCCACACCAGGCATCGGCAGAAGATGATCACCTCCTCACTGTCTTTCCGACATGTGGAGTTGGAGATGTTCAAGAAGTCAAATGCGCCCTGACCAGCGCAGCTCAGTGGGTTGGGCATCGCACCGCAAACTGGAAAGTGGCCACTTCGATTCCCAGTCAGGGCACATGCCTGGTCTGTGGGCCAGGTCCCTGGCTGAGGGTGTGTGAGAGGCAGCTGATCAGTGTTTCTCTCCCTTTCTCTCTCCTTTCCCCTCTCTCTTAAATAAATTCTTAAAACAACAACAAAAAAAGAGGTCAAGTGGGGGGTTAGAACCACGTGGCTGGGACACAAACTGGGGAGTCACCAGCACACAGTGACATGTAGTTCCATGGGAACAAATGAGATCTCGAAGGGAGAGGGCCCAGAGAGGACCTGCCCTACAGAACAGGAATCGGCAAAGGGAGACAGGAGGGCTGGCCAGAACCTCGAGGAAGCTGGGAGTGAGCAGTGTCCTGGAAGCAAGACCAGAGCACTTCTTGAGAGAGCGGTGACTGCCAGCACTGCTGAGAGACAGCAGGACAAGGGCAGCAAAGAGCCCACTGGGTCTGGCCACACGGAAGTTGCTGGAATCCACAGAGTAAATCTGGTGGCGTAACCCAGCAAATGTCCCTTCCTCCACTGCCAAGGATGCTCCCACTCCTGGACCAGCTCCCTGCTCCTCCTGGAGAGGTTCCCATTCTGGCTCCCAACCCCTGTGTGGATGGCCCTGGGCGAGTAGGTTCCTTTTTTTGAATGGCTGTTTCCTTATCCGTAAAATGAAGATGTAAATTCTGTCTCCTAGAAATTACCACGCAGGAGAGAATGACAAATGCACTACACAAACGACGATGATAATAAAGTTACTAGGACCTAGATGCATCAACCGAAGACGTGTTGAAATGTCCTCTCAACACGGACAGGATGCTGGCCTGCTTCTGTGTACACGTCATCATCTGCCACTGCTGTCCCCACTGCCACTCCTCAGTGGGAGCCGCCATCACCTGCCACCTGGTTGCTGAAATGGCACCCCACAGTGACCACTCTCGCTCTCCCCTAGCCCTGATGATATCACTTGTCAGATCAAGACCCTCCGACAACTTCCAATGCTCTTAGGATACAAACAAGACTCTTTACTTGGCTGCTGAGACCCTGGCTGAGGGGCCCTGTGTCCCTCCCTCACCGGCCGCCTTTCAGTCCTCAGGCGGGCTGGGCTGCAGGGCCTCTGCACAGGCTGCCCCGTGTGCTGGGAACCTCGACAAGCACACTCGTCTCCCGGGCAGCTCTCAGTGTCACGTCACTCCTTTCCCGACCCTCCAGAGCAGGCCAGGTCTGCTTCTGTGCCTCAGGGGATCCTGCACTTTTCCTCCAGGCAATGACCCCTACGCCCCCCACATAATGTTTCATTTTTTTTGAAGAATCACTAGAGGTTTTGTTTCTCACTGAGTAAGCAGGGATTTGGTTGCAGCCCCAGCACTGTGTCTGTGTATTCCCAAGGCAGAAATACAGGAAGGTATTACCTTCGTGAGCCCTGCCAATGATCCTGGAAGGGAGGCAATGACATCTCTTACTAAGAGACCAGGCAACTGGGTTGCCAGAGTAAGCACAGGGTGTACAGCTGGGAAGCTCAGGCACCTGCCCGGTGAGGGCTGCCTCTTCTCCAGTTCACATTCGCTGGGCTCCACTATGCTCGTCTTGCTTGGGGGCTGGCCACAGGCCACTTACCCAGAATTCAGGAAATAGAACACACAGAGCGTCTCTGGCAGGGTCTCAGACAGCCTTTGTGCGAAATCCACGATGTTGTCATGCAGGTATCGGCTGTTGGTGTTGAGCACCTGGTTCTGTTCATGTGCTGCTTGGACCACGAGAGGGTGGCAGTGTCCAACTGGAAGAAGGCCACCTTCATCACACAGCTGACTCTGCTCAACTGATCCTACCAGGCCTCCCCAACCCCAATCTGAATGCCCAGCTGGGGAGACACAGTTATGCAAGGAGAGGTGGATAGGAAAGAGGGGAGCCTGAAGACAGAGGTGGGAGACAGATGTCCGTTCTGGAAAAGGGAGACCTAGAAAGGAGTCCCTGAGGTTCTGGCAGAAGAAAAGTTCTCTGGCAGAAACCTACTTAGAGACCTATGTCTTTGGTAGGGGTGGGGGTGCCTGGCGGCAGGCTTGACCTCACCAGTCAGTGGGGGCTGGAAGTAATGAGTGCCAAAGGCCAAAGATGATGCTAACAGCGAGCTCGAGCTGGGAGCTCACCAGGCGCCAGGCACTCAAAGCAAATTACGTGAGTTAACGCAATCCTCCAAAACACTCTGAGGTGGGTATCTGGTATTATCATGACTATTTTGCAGATGAGCAAACTGAGGAACAGAGAGGATTAAGTCACTTGCCTAAGATTACAAAGTGAACAAGTAAAGGACAGGGGTATGAACCCAGGCACGCTGGGACTAGAGCCCCTGCTTTTAGCCTCCACTTTATTAACCTCCCAGGTACCCGCTGAGAGGCAGACCTGCTTTTCCCCCATCAACTCCCGATCTGGATAACTGAATTCCTACCTCAGTTTCTTTGCTCAGGACCTGAGATGGTCCCTGGGGCTGAGCCCTGCTGTGACCCCCAGCACTTGGCCAGGGGAGCCCATTGCTAGTCACAACTGGGCTGACTGCTGCTCTCTGAGCTTGAGGTCAGTCCCAAGTGGAACTGGACTCCCGGACCTGGGTCTCTGACTGCTGCCCAGTTTAGCACTGCTCCTGCACGGAAACGTCTACAGCTACACCAGAAAGACCGGGCCTCCTCTGCTCAGCTCTCCCCAAGTGCCCCAGCATCTCTGCACCTCAGAATTCCCCTTGGACTAGGTTCACAGCCCCTGCCTCCTCTCCTGTCCCGCCACCCTGCGGGATGGTACTGACCGTGAGCCACATTGTTGATGCAATCGATGTATTCCTCCCCCTGTTCATCATACATGTACTGCCCTTGGCTCCGGATAATCTTAATAGGATCCTCAGGAAAAAAGAGTCTGCAGGAAGAGCTGTGGGGACAGGCCAAAACAGTGGACAGCCATGCCTGAAGACCTGAAGGGAGAAGCCCGCCCATCACAGCTCCCCCCTTTCAGTTTCTGGAAAGGACAAAAGCTGGCAGGCCACCGTGCTGCCTCCTGCCCCTAGTCCCCTACTCCCCAGGTGAGACTGGGAAGGAGGAAAAGGAGGGGGTAAGCAGTTGGGATGCTACGTGGTTCCTATACCCACATCAGTCCCTTGAATCCCCGGAAAAGGTGGCCGCCAAGACCTTCCGGCCGCCTCTCTTAGGCAGTGTTTCTTTGCAGGCGTGGGAGTGAGGGGGGCACCCCAGCAGGTGGCGGGCGCGAGCCCTCAAGGGTTCTTGCCAGCCGAGTTAGGCGGCTGTGCAGCCAGCTGCAATTCCAAGCTCCAGCCAGAGGCTGCCTCGCGCACCGCCAAGGGCCCCTGGCGCAGGTCCAGGGCGGAGGTTCTCCAAGACTGCCAGTGAAACGGCTCCCCACCCCCACTCTGCGTCTCAACTTCGGTCCCTGAAGGAGTCCCTCCCAGGCCAGGCCAGGCCAGGCCAGGTCCTCCCTGGTGCCAGGCAAGGGCCTTCTCGCGGGTAAAGGCCGCGGAGCGGTCGGCTGCGGCTGCGGAAGGGCTTGGCTCCGGAGCCGCAGGGCGGGCCGAGGGGACGGCCGCAGACGGCGCGGTGGGGGAAGCGGATGCCCGGACCCACGGCGCGGGGCCGAGCCTAGGCGGCCAGGAAAGCTAGGACGGGGAGGGGTCGCCCAGGCTGGGGGCTCCGGGCCGCGGGCCACGGACTCCGCGCAGGACGTGCGTGCGTCGTGCGTGCGCGCCGTTCGCGCCGCCGTCTTGATACCTGAGCAGTCGCCGCCGCTGAGCCAGCGTCGCCGCCTTCCCGCGTGGATCCGAGGCCATGACGCTCGGCGGCAGTCTGCGGAGACGAAGGCCAAGGGCGCGGGGGCCCGGCCCCGCCCCACCGCCGCCCCGCCCCGCCCGCGGCCAGTTTCGGGAGTTAATTCACTCGGCGAGCGAGTCCCGTGGGCTTCCTACAGCCACGTCGTTCTGTGGAAAGCGCCGCGTGGGAGCGGGATTTGTGCTGTCCTCGCTGAGTGCTGCCCCAGCCCTCGGCCCGCGGCGTACCTCGGGCTCGCCCTTCGGGCCCGGGCGGTTTCCTTCCCCCGGTGGGGTCCCCGGGTGAGGCCGCCGCGGCTCCTGCCACCGAGCGGGCTCTGAGGTCGCCAGGCCTCGCCTGGGACCCCGGGCTCAGTCCCTGAGTCGCCTTCCCAGCGCCGTGAACGGTTCCTGGGACCCCACGCGCGGTGAACGGGATTCGTATCCGCGCTAAGGGAGTTGGTCATAGAGTGTTCAGGCAGCAGGAGGGCTGGGGGCGCTCCTGCGGCGGTTAGGAAAGCCCTCAGACACACAGCGAGTGGGCAGCACAGGACACACTCCAGCTCTGGTCGGCCGACTCCCAGCCCAGGGGCCTGGAGAGCAAACAGATCATCTGCAGGGATGTAGCCCTGGGACTTTCTGCCTCAATGAACCCCAAGCACAAGGGGTTACTGTTCCCTGCTTTGCTCCTTTATTGCTGATTTCTTTATCTCTTCCCCCATAAAAATGTAAAATGTTTATTAAGGCATTTATTAAAGAACATTTGGAGTTGCTTTTTCCTCTTTTTAAAAAAGATTTATTTTTAGAGAGGGGGAGGAAGAGAGGGAAACTTTAGTATGTGGTTGCCTTTCAGGCACGCCCCCTACTGGGGACCTGGCCCACAAGCCAGGCATGTGTCCTGACTGGGAATTGAACCAGTAACTCCTTGCTCTGCAGTGCTCAATCCACTGAGCCACACCAGCCAGGGTTTCTTCTTTCTATTGTAGTAACATATACAAACCATAAAATTTTATCGTTTTTGGTGTGTTCACTTTGTGCAGCCATCACTACTATCCACCTCCAGAACTTTTCTCATCTACTAAACTGGATGGTATTTCTTATTATCGCCCCCCCCCGCCCCCAGTTAGCCATAATTGTGTCTCAGATAAACCTTATTGGCTATGATACCACCACTGTGCAAAGCTAAAAGTTTCTTTTAACTGTAAAATGGTATATCGAAACTTACGTATGATTCTTGAAAAAAAATTTCTCCCCAATTAACCAAATACGCTGCCCACATACAGGGCAGGGGAACTGACCCTCAGAAAAGAGGACAGGCCACAGGCAACCATTGGGGCCCTGTCTGGAGCCCAAACAGAAGCCTGTCTTGTGGCCCAGGGCAGCTTGGAGCAGTTAGGTTGGCTCAGAATTTTCTGGCCTGAGGGTGGAGGCTGTAGCCAGTCCCAGCCCACACCTCACCCACTCGGGGCGTCCAAGGCTAGGCAGCAGTGCAGGTGGCGGTCAAGCCAGGCCTCTAACTGGACCGTTTCCTGGCCAAGAGTATCTACAACAGGGGCGGGACAACACCAGGAAGCCTCTTCTTCCTGCTCAAAAAGCCCACTCTTCCCTGCCTGTGGCCCTAGGCTAAGCACTCCTCTATTATCTCAGTGGTCCCCAGCCTTTAGGCACCAGGGACGGGTGTTGTGGAAGACCCACAGACTGGGTATGGGGGAGAGAGGGGGTAGTTTCAGGATGATTCCAACACGTTGCATTCAAGCTCACCACCTGATATGTGGCCCGGTTTCTAATAGGCCTAGCCCCGTACCGGCCCTTGCCCTAAAAAGTTGGGGACCCCTGCATTTTCTCATGCCCAGCCTTCTAGGGGCCAGTGGAGGCCAAGAGGGCAGGGAATGGGAGGCAGTGGCCAATCTGAGCCTAGGGCATGGTGTTTCTCAAGGCAGGCAGCACGGGCGCTCCCAGGGAGATGGTTCATCACGGTGCAGGACTGTCGTGCGTTTCAGATGTCTGCCCACTGGATGCCAGGAGTGTCTCCCAGTCATGGTGACAGCCAGCAGCACCCCATGTAGTATTGTAGGGATCAGGAGGAGGGAGACCTGATCAGCCCCCTCTTCTGAGGGGGCAGGAATTTTTGTGATTAGTTTAGCTGCCCTGGAACCAGTAGGACTCAATAAATGTGCTTCCCTTTCTTCTGGAAGGGGGCAGTTTTTTGGCACAGAGATGTGAAACCCTTGGCCCTTGAGGCTCAGCTGTGAGGCAGGGCACTCGCCCATGTCTCAGCTGGGACCTTGAGCAAGGCATTCACTCTTCTATAGTTTCTCATACACACCCAAGCTCTTATAGCAGTTTGTAGGCTCTAAAATTTGGTTTGCAGTTGAAAAGTTTGCAGACCTTAGGATATGGGGCACGAGGCCACGAGGGGGCAGAAGTGGGCCACAAATAGCCTTGTCCTGCCCAAAGGAGCAGCAGCAGGACCTCCTCTGATGTGTGTGTGGGGAGGGGGGAGCACGTGGTTTCTACCACCCCAGAATGTGTCTGCCAATCACCCAGCAACGTGGTGCTGCCTGGCAGACTGCCCTGACAAGCAGTTTCAAAAGACACTTCTGGTGTTTCTCCCTAGGCAGATGACGGCCCCCTCAGAGCCTCCGTTTCCTTGCATGTCAGATGGAGGTGGCGACACGAACCACAAACACACCCTCCTCCACAGGCTGGTGGGGGGACCCTGAGGTTCCTGCATGGAGGGAGGAGCAAGCTGCACACCGTGGAATGCAGTAGGTTTGTGAGGTTATGCTGGGGCACCACAGGGCACTTGAACAGCCTGTGACCTCGTCAGTCGTCACAGCCCCACTGTTTCCTGTCCTCTTCACACTGCTGGCTTCCCTGGTGACCCAGACTGGCTGGCTGAGCAGTGGGCCCACCCCTCATCGCCAGCAGCTTAGGGAGACAGAGGCATGGCCTTGACACATTCCTCCTCCTCCTCCTCAGTGGGGTGCGGCTGGGCCTCTTCCTTGCAGTCAGGAGGCCACAGAGTGGGGCCTTAGGGGGGCTGCCCAAACCGTGGCTCTCCTTAGGCCTCAGTCGTTGGAGGGAGAGGGCCTGAGATACCATCACTGCAGGCTCCTCCTTGTCTGCACTACCCCGGATGTGCTTGGTTTTGTCATCTGTTCAATGGGCATATTGGCTGGGTCCCTCTCTCAGTTCGAAGGACCAGCTGGAATGAGTGATGTAGAAACGCTTTGCAAGACTCTGGCCCTTGCTTGTCGTGGAGTGGAGAGGAGCACGAGAACTCAGAACCACTGGAGCTGCCAGGTGCCTGCCCTGCCCTGGGTTCTCCCTGTGTTCCACGCAGCTGGTCCCCACTAGCTGCCATTGGAGATGAGGCATCACCGTCCCTTTGTACAGGTGAGGTGGCAGGCGGAGTTTTCTAAGAGGGCTGCAACAAGACCTGCATTTTTCTCCTTAAAATATGATGTCGACACTTTTCCCTGGAATTGGAAGTCAACCACTGACTGTGCCAGGAAGTGGCACCATGTGACTTCTGAGACTTGGCCATAAAAGGTGACACAGCTTCCCCTCGGCTTGCCACAGAACGTTCACCCTTAGAGTCCCGCGGCCATGCTGTGAGGAGCCCAGACCACGGGGAGAGGCCCAGGGTGGGCAAAAGGGTCAGGTCAGTTTCCCACTCCCTGGACTGTCCACGACTCAGTTATCCCGACTCACTCGGTAGCCTGTGGCTTAATTGGAACTCCCTCTCACCGTGCACAGTAGGCATCGGCGCCAGCCACAACAGCCGGTGGTCAGACCGACCCTCCCATACCTGGGAGCAGCCCGCCCTTCACCTGACCCACTGTCCCGGCTCACATCCTGGAGCCCTGAGGCACCACCTAGAAGAACAAGAGACGAACCCCCCCATTCCCTCACGAACCACGCACTTTTTCTTTTAAAAACCCCATTCCTGCCTCCCCTTGGGGCCGCAGTCAGTTCCGACTCAGCCTGTCTGTAAGCACAGCATCAAACTCAAGGCACTTGGATCACATCACCCGGTTCTTCCCGCCTCTATTTCTCCTGCATTTTCAACAGCGGGTGTTCCAGCCACCTGATGCCCCAGCTGACAGCCAATGCCAACCAGCCACCAGCTGCAGGGAAGCTTGAGCCACAGCCGCCCAGTGGAGCCCAGCAACCCCAGAGCTGTCAGAAGTGTGAAGGACTGTTGTCTTAAGGCAGCAGCACGTGCTGGGGTGATTTTCTCTGCAGCAGTCACTGGCCACTGCTCATGGATATGACTGGCCAGAGGGCTCAGCTGGTATGTGTCTTCCAAGCTCCAAACCCCATCTTTGCCCTGACTCTGAGCTACTTCCTCTGGTGTCTGGGGTGCTCTGACCCAGGGAGGGTGTCCCCTGTCCCTCCCTACTTTGCAGTGGCCAGGGTGGAGCCTGAGCAGAGGCACCCCCGGGGGGAGGGGGCGGTCTGCAAGGACAGCACCCAGACATAAGTTCATGGTTTATTACACGCAGCAGTGTCCATCTACACAGAGAGGGGAGGCGAGTAGCGGGCCAGAGCTGGTGGCTGGGGACCTTTGTCAGAGGTGGGGAAACCTCTTCTAAGAGGGCCGATGTGCAGGTTAGGCCCCTGCTGGGGCCGCTGAGAGCCCACCCTGTAGTTCTCTTCATCTGACAGTGCACCCGGGGGACCCGAGTTCTCCTGGGAGGGAGAGTGGGGCCAGTGACACCCAGACTCCGAGCTGGAGGCCCATCTCCTCAGGCTGGCAAAGTCCTATCACACCCCTGCTCCGGGCTAGGGCCGGGGAGACAGATAGGAAGCAGCAGCCAGTCCAGCCTGGGTCTTTCCATCCTCCACACTGGGGGACCCATGCTCCCTGCGGCTGGGTCCACGTGGTGGTGCCCACAGTGCTTGGCCTGTCCTCCCAGTCGGAGGACATGTGTTCCCGTCCAGGCGGGCCTCCTGAGGCCTACTGAACTTGGAGAGCTAGACCTGCCTGGGGCGGGAGTCTCACCCTGCCCTGGTGAGCCCAGAGTCCAGGAGGGCCTGGCAGGATGGACAGCTGGCTCTGGCTGGAGAGGCCAGGAGCAGCTGCAGTGGCCATCCACGCCCCAGGTGGTCCCCAAGGCTCTGGAGCTTCAGGGGCAGGCTCTTGTAGGGCAGCCAGGCAGCGGGAGTCTGCTAATCAGGCAACAGAAAGCCCCACCCGGCGTCCATGCAGCCTCGCCTGAGCCAGGCACCTCCACCTTTGTCTCCTTCCGAAGGCCAGCGGTGCCCCTCCAGTGCGCCGTTCCCCCGACTGGCTTGTCTGAATTCCTGCCGGCGCCACGTGCTGGTCGTTCTGGGGCAGGGCCAGGCACATGCTCAAAGGTTGGAGGCCACGGGCAGTGCATCCCGTGAAAGAAGATCAATATATTAGTTTTGTTTTTACAAAAATTAAAAATGTCCACATGGATCTGTACAGGTCGTGAGCTGGGTGCTGAGGATCACTGGAAAAGGAGGGAAAGGCTGAAGGTGAGGAGGGGCGTCGGGCCCCTGGGTCTCCCCTCCTTCCTGCTTCCTCAGAGACAGGTAGGCCCCTATCCCCCTAGTCCCAGGATCCTGGCTTCCACCTCTTCTCCGGGGGCAGTCCAGACAAAGTCCCAGGGGTGCTGATGGCTTTGCACTGGCCAGGCCAGGTGCTGAGTGGGCCCGTGCAACCAGCAGGGGGGCTATGCATAATCAGCCAGGACTGTGGCCCCGGCCTCAGGCCACACGTCGGGAGAGGTAAAGCTAGGTTTGTGACACAGAAGCTGTGAAGGGAGCTGAAGACACCCACCCTCAGGGCCCCTCTTGTGCCCCCACTCCTCCCAGCCTGTCCTGGAGACTTCCCCACAAGATACCTGATGCCAGCAGCCAGGGACGGGCAGCCCGTCGGTGCCCTGGAAAGGAGGAAGGCTTCAGGGGTGGGGCAGGGGCCGGACAGCTCTCTGCCCTGGCACACTCCTGCCCCGGTGTGGCCTGTGCAGCTCAGGGAGCTGCCATGTGAGGCTGCTGGCCCCTCTCGAACAGAGTCCTGTCCACCGAGGCCACCCGGTTGTGGGACCACTCCTCCTGCACTTGTCCCGCTGTGCCCCCATGGGGCTTGTTGGGACACCTGTGCAGTGGGCGGAACCAGGAGCCAGTGCTGGGCTTGTGCTGGACATCTGCTGGGCACCGGAGGACCTGGCCTAGCTCTGCTCAGAGACTGTGTGTCTTTCTGCCTGGTGACCATGACAGGGGTTCCAGACCTTCACCCTGGGGGCTTGAGAGTTCTCAGGAACTGAAGTGTATGTGGACAATTTGAGGGGGGGTCACCCTGTGTGCACCCATCCTTGTCTCTGTGCCGCAGCCAGGCAGGAAGAGGCCAGCAGGGTGCAGCCCGGCAGGGGGCTTTCTGGAGGCATCGGCTGTGACAAGCTCAGCAATCAGACACAAGTGGGGGGTGAGGGTCCTCAGGCAGCTCGGAGGATGGGGGCCTGGAAAGGGACAAAGGCTGACTCTACAGTCCTGGGGGGTCCTGGGGCACAAACACCACTCTGTCCCAAGGGCCTCAGACGCCCAGGGGCACCAGCACACTGCCGTGCATCCAGCTGCTGGGGGGGGGGGCAGTGGACACAGGCTGGGGCCGAGGGGGAGGGGGGAGGCAGGCAGGACCAGGGAGGGCGGGCAGACGCCAGCAGCACAGCACACAGCAGGCCAGACTGCCTACCGCAGGGCAGGGCCCACTGCCCATCGCAGGGCCCCGAGAGCCCAGTGCCCCTGGCTTGCCTCCGAGTTCAGAACTTTCCTGTTTCAAAGACAAAGGCTTTAGGACTTGGGGGGGAAGTCTTGACCCAGGGGCTGGATCTGCGGGGCCACCCCGCTCCCTGCTGTCCCTGGTACTTTTTGTCAAGGGCAGAGGACTGGCCTCCAGGGCTCCCCACCCGGCCCTGACCTCCCTTCGGCAGGCGGGTGTGGGCACAGCTGGAGGGTCCTCTCCTCAGGGCCTGGCCGGATGGCCAGGCGTGAGTATCCGGTCAGCTCTAGCTTGGAAGCTCAGCTGTTTTGTTTTCCCTGTCTGTTCCGAGCCGCCGTGAAAGAGTCTGACATGTAACCGCCTCTGCCTTCTAGGAAAACGGATCTGAATTTTGGCCATTTCAGGCACTGGGTTGGGCGGGCCATCGGGGGTTGTGGGAGTGGGGAAGGGAGTGGTCTGGGGCAGGAGGAGGAGAGGCAGGGGGTAGCACGGGGCCATCCCGATCACAGAGACCCCTTCCAGATGGGACAGACACCCGGAGAGGGAAGGGCGGCCCCACCCTCCTTTATGGGTGAGGAAGCACAGCAGAGAAGGGCAGTGAGCCTCGTGAACGGTTCTGTTCCTGGCTGGGCTCCGCTCTCTATAGAGGGGGTTTGGGTCTCCCAAGCTGCGCCCAGGGCGGGGTCAGGCAGAGCGGGAGGACCCTCTACAACGAGAATGACAGTGGTGGTGGCCCCGGCAGTGTAGGCATCCCAGGCTGGGCCAGTGTGGCCTCTGGGACGTGCAGCTGAGCTCTGAGGGCAGGGAGGACGCTGGCAGGAGGCGGCAGAGACTTTGGTAAGAGCCCCCTCACTCCTCCGACACATACCACAGGGCATGGCTGGTCCAGGCCTGGAGGTCCCGGCTCGCCCTTCTGGCCCTTCACTCCTTTCCGGCCGGGGATGCCTCGCTCCCCCTGCACAAGAAGGGAGACAGCGGTATGGCCATGGCTGTGGACCCCAGGACGCCTGTAGCACCTCTGATGGGTGGGTCTGGGGCTGGCAGCCAGCCTGCCCTGCTGCCCCCATTCCCCCTCCACCTGCCCACCTGCCCCTCTGCCTGCCTCCGTCCCCTGTCCTCCTGCCCCACCTCCTCTCTAGCTGCCCCCACCTTCTCTCCGCCTACCCCACCTTCTCTCCACGCTCGCTCCGGTCGCCTTTCTCTCCTCGGGGTCCAGGGAAACCCTGACAAAAGGATTAAAGGTTAAACCTGAAGATGAGGTTTGAGGTGTGCCCCTCTTACCTGTCCATCTCTGCCCCCTCCCTCCTTATATGTGGCGCCAGCTGGCCCAGCTCCAGCTCCTGGGGGACGCGGACGCTGGGTACAGGCGGGTTTGGGGAGACGCGTGCCTTCAGGACACCAGGCTCCTTCCTCCGAAGGAGGACGCTGTCGGAGTCTGTGTTGGTAGCCCCGGGCAGGACGGCTGGCAAAGGGCCTTCAGTTGGACACAGCTGGCACTGGCCCAGACTTGGTTGGGGACAGGCTCAGGAAACCCACAGAAGTTTATGTCACCATTTTTGACAGACCAAGAAATGACCTGTCTTTTCTGGGCTTGGTTCAAACTCTTGTATACCCACCTATCTGTCCATCCATTTGTCCCTCTGTCCATCCACCCAACCAACACTTCTACGCATCCACTAGGGCCTGGGCTGTGTTCTGGGTGCTGGGTACAGAGAGACAGATGCGATGTGCTCCCTCTCATATTTATTATGTGGTTTATTTTCTGTGTCTTATGATTTTTTAAAATCCTCACCCGAGGATATGCTTATTGATTTTAGAAAGAGGGAAAAGGAAGGAGAGACGGAGAGAAACATTGATGCAAGAGAGAAACATTGGTTGGTTGCCTCTCATACAGGCCCTGACCAGAAATTGAATCCGCCTCCCTTCCGTTTGCAGGACGGTGCTCCACCCAGCCGAGCCACACCAGCCAGGGCACGGCGTTTTGATGTCTTAAAACTCTTGCTGGTGGCGAGAGCCTGTCCCTTCCAGAACCAGCCAGGTTTTAGAGAGGCAAAGGGCTAGTCTGGGAGCATGCCCTTCAGAAGCAAACCACCCAGTCCTCCCCACCCCCGCCCCACCCTACACCCCCTTATCAACCTCTCGCACACCAGAACAGTGTTTCCCATCTGAAATCACCCCTCGGCCAGCAGCAGGCAGCGAGAGGCCACCCGCAGGGCTGAAGCCTGCTGGGATGACTCAGACTGGCCAATCCTAATCTGTTTCCCCTGCCCGCCCTGTCTTGCCTTTCCCGTGGAAAACCAGCCAGAAGCTCTGGCCTAGGCTTTCCCTGCCCCTTTCTGCCTCCAGGCCAAACCAGGTGCTTCCCCATGGGGCCCTCATGCCCTTCTCCTGGGGAGTGTAAGCAGTAAATGCATTGGAAGGCAGTGACCTCTGCATGCTGACCCTGAGTCTCCTCCGTGAATTAAAACCCCTTGGGTACAAATATGACACGTCCCTCATGGTCTAACATGGCAGGCGATGGGGTGCAGAAGGAGACGATCGTGCTCAGTAACAGAAAAGTGGACACAACGCCGTGGGGTCCTGGGGAGGGGCTGCCCTGTCCAGATGTGAGGTCCAGGAAGACTTCTGAGTGACTCCCCGTCTCAGCGGGGCCTGAAGAGTGGGTGCCAGCGGGTTGCCAGGGAGAATGGGCGCCTGTGGCTTTGAGATAACACTCCGCTCCGGGCCCCCAGGAGGCCCTGTGGCTGAGGGGCCTATAGCTCTGCCCCGGCTACTGCCCTGGGTCTGAATGGTGTCTTCTCCTGACCCTTCTCACAGGTGGAACACGGCCCACCCATACAGAGGGATGCCCACACAGAGGAATCAGATACAAGAGAGGGTGAGAGGCTGGGTTATGTCAACACGCTGGGCCCTGGATCCACGTGCTGTGCCTCTGGGTTTTTCAGTGACGAGTCCGTTTAAACCAGTGGAAATTGGGTTTTCTATCTCTTGCAGCCAACAGACACTCCATCCAATCAACATCAGGCTAATGCTGCCTCTCCTCTCCCTCTCACAACTGCCTCAGCTGAGGCCTCAGCATCTTCCACCAGAGTATTGCAATGGGCTCCTCACTGCTCTCCCCACCTCCCCACTCCAGTGCGTCGTCAGTCCACCATCTGTTCTTGTGTCATGCGCCCACCCATCACCCATGCACCCAAACAGCCCTCCTCCGGGCTGCGCATTGGACTAGGCATTCGGATCACAGGGGAAGCCCGGCTGCTGTAGTCCCAGCCCTGGGAACGGGGGTTACGCCTGTGCCACCAGACCCAGACACTTACATCCAGTCCTGGCTCCCCTGGCTCTCCGGGCCTGCCCTGAGGAGACACAAAGAGAAGGTGTGAGGGGCTGGGGAGGGGTGCCGGAGCACAGCTCTGGGGCCTGTGGCCTTGTGAGTTGTTTGCATGCAGAACTCCAGCCTGGGGGCCAGTGGAGTACAGGAGTTGACCCCTCAGGGCTGAGTGACACTGCGGCTATACTGCAGTCAGAGGGGCATTAAAGAAAAGGGGTTACCTTCTCTCCTTTGGTTCCTGGCAGCCCAATAAGGCCCAGTGGGCCTGCTGGTCCCTGGATGGAAAGGGAGTGAGTTAGGGGGCTTGGTGGTCACAGGAATTAGCATGTCTATGGACAAACACAGGACACTCACAGGCAGGCCGCTGGGGCCTCTCTCCCCTGCCTCGCCCTTCTCTCCCTTTGCTCCATCCAAACCCTGGAAGCAAAGGAGGGACGACAGTCAGGGGGATGGGGTCGGACAGAAGGAGGGACAGGAAATCTGGGGAACCCAGGTGCTCAGGGTAGAGGGACAGGCTCCAGGCTCTGACAGGCCTGGCCCTGGCTCTTTCCTGTGCAAACACTCAGAATGAGCTGCAGGTGCGAGCACTTTGCCTTTTCCCGCACACGGTCTCGAGCACTCTCGGTAGCTGGTTGTGCTCACCCATTTTACAGGTGAGGAAAGAGGCACAGAGGAGCAGGGATGGGCCCCGCTGCATGGCAAGCAAGTGGCCAGCTGACTGCCCACTGAGTTTCTGAGCCCCTGCCTTGGCCTCCGGCCTGGACAGCATGGGTGTCTTCTAAACCTGATGCGGGACAGATGGGGGGTGGGGACAAAGCAGAGCCAAAGCAGCACATCTGGTCGGCCTCATGCTCGGCCCACTCAGCTCTGGGAGTCCAGGGCTCCGAGTCCCCGAGGTGGCCTCAGAGCTGGGGGGCAGACATGTGTGTTCCCTCAGGGCGGGGTGAGCCGACAGGCTAGCCAGCCTCCCCACCTGTGTGGCTGCTGGGGCCCGGCACACAGGCAGGGCGCGCACACGGGCAGGGCGCGCCCACGGGTTTACTTTAGGAGCAGAGGACACGACACAGTGTAATGTTTACCAAACCCAAGACCTCGTGTCAAGACCGTGGGCAGTGGAGAGACAGCTGTGCACATGGCAGGCAAAGGGGAGGGGCGAAGAAGGGGGAGGCACAGGGAAAGGGGAGGTGACATCGGGGGTGGGGGAGAAAGCAGTGGACTGGGGCCTGGGCAGAAGGAGCGGGGACAGAGCAGAGCCCCAGGTGAGGGCATGAGGGGCACCAGCTGGGGGGACTCAGAATGTTCAGGCCACGGGAAGATGTGGGGCTGGTCTAAGGCCAAGTGTGGGGCCCTCCCTTGGCCCATTAGCAAGGCTTTCTGGAAGTGTCCGGGCTGTGAATCTGCAGCAGGTGGGGGGAGGGGGTTTTCACCCATGCCCTGGAACTCACCTTGGGACCCTGGGCTCCCTGCAGGCCCTGGAGGAGGGGGAGAGAGATCAGGGCTGGCCCTCTTGCAGTGGTCATGAAGGCTTGCAGGCCATTCACTGGCCCCTGTGGCCCTGACCTTGGGGCCTCCCAAACCCAGGTCCTGACTCTGCCCTCTTTGCCTGACATGTTCCTCCCCCCCCACCAGGGAATCCTGTCCTCCCCTGGTCACAGCTCCTGGGCATGGGCCCACCACCCTTTTCGTATCCCAGCTCCTTCAAGTCAGACATTCTTACCATGGGGCCTGGGGGGCCGGGGGGGCCGGGGGGCCCGGGCTCCACTATGATCTGGGCCTGGGAAAGGGTCAGAGGTGGCGTAGTCACACACACTGCCTGTCGCCCCTCACCAGCCATGCTGGAGCTCCTGGGGCGCTGGATGCCCTGGGCCCCAGGCCCTGTGCCCCTGCTTCTTGTCCCCAGGACTGTGCTGCCTGGTGGGGGCCCAGTGCTGGCACTGGGGTCTCAGGTGGGCCTTAGGTGGAGGACACAACCTGAGGTTCCTTCGCCCCCACTCCCCTGGGTTTGGTCAGGTCAGGTGGCCCTGCTGTCCCAAGGCTCGGGGCCCCAGCTGGCCTCAGCCACCCCCTTACCAGGCTCTCGGGTAGCTTGTCAGATGCTGGCTCTCCCTTCTGCCCCTTGGGGCCGTGGGCACCCTGTGGGACAGGATGGCCTTGAGACCTTCCTCTCTGTCACCAGGATCGCCACCCACAGGGGTTAGCACCTCCTCTTCCCTCCCGATACAGGGCTTCTGGGGCAGACACCTGCTAGGTTGGCCTTTGCAGCTTAAAATATCTCCCCTGGATCAGGGGGCATTTAGAAAGCACAGGGTCAGCCACATACACCGAGGTTCTCCTGTGGGGCAGGAGGGCCCCGGGGGCTGTGGGAGCTCCTGCCAACCCACACTCTCTCTCCAGCTGACTGGTCTTATGGGTGGGCAGTGGGCGTGAACTGGTGGCACCTGGTGGCTGCTTAGCCTGTCAGCTATTCCAGTCCATCCCCGCCAAGACTGACAGCTAAAATGCCAATGCCGGTGCCGGTGACGGCAGGCTTTACCACACGTCGGCCACCACTCTCAGACCGCCTGCCTATGTGCTCCCTCGTGGGTGCAGGAGCATGCAACCCCCATTTTAGAGGTGGGGAAACTGAGGCCCACGGGGGCTCGGTAGCTTGTGCAGGGTTCCAGTCAGTGAGAAAGGAAGCAGGATGCAAACTCGGGTGGCCAGAGCACCACCTAACCACCAACTCACGCCTACCACGCAGGGCCTCGGGAGGCGGTAGGTCCCCCTACAGCTGAGGGAAGGGGACTCGGAGACTCTGAGCAGTGAGGGCTGAGCGCCAGGGCTCCCTGCCGCGGCCCTGGGCTGGACCGTGGTGCAGGGCCCCAGCTGCCAGCAGGCACATCTGCTTGGAGACCCCGCAGGGGATGGGTAGGGGGGTTAGGTGCACCGGCCACTTACCGGGAGGCCAGGCAGGCCCATCTCGCCTGCTTCCCCTTTGGGTCCGGCTGGCCCCACCTCTCCTGGGTCTCCTTTTTGTCCTTTGGGACCCTGGAAGCCACATGAACAAGGGGTCAGTGGGGCTCAGCAAGCATCTCCCTTCCCTACTCTGGCAGGTCCCCAGAGTGTCATTCAGGCCAGGCCAGGCCCCCTGCTTCCTTGTTGTGGGTTCCCGCCTCCAGCCCAGGTGGCAAATGCACTAAAGGGCCTGGACAGAGGCAGGGAGGGGGCACCCCCCACCTGCCTCACTGCACACAGGGGTCCCTGGTGGGGTGGGGGTGGAGGCAGTGCAGCAAGTGGGACCAGGCAGCCACCAGGGGCCACAAGGGGGTGCTTGTCAGGCTCAGGGTCAACTGCGTGCTCACCTCTCAGAAGCCAGTGACGAGAGTCCCCAACTTCTACAACCAACCAGCTATCCACACAGTCACCTTCTGGCCACGGATTCTGGCCACTGATTCCCTCCCTCAACCAATGCGGAATGTCCACGATGAGCCACACACGAGGGGCTCAGCACTGAAGACACGCCCACAAATGTCAGGCGACACCCCGGACACTGGTGTCTACGGGGATCACCCGTGTGCACATTTATGTGCTGACAGCGACGCGCTCGCTGATGTTCGAGGACTCTGCTACGAGACACCCGGCTCTGCGCCGAGAGTTTCCCACACCCTGTGGTCTAACCCTCAGGGCGCCCTCCCCATGGGTGAGGACCCCCGGCTGCCCGAGGGGGAGCTGCTTGCCCAAGGCCTACGGCAGAACCAGGATTCGCACACGGTGGCACACGTCGTCTCCAAGTGTGGACACACTCACACATGTACGCACGTGCTCACACACACACACAGCATGACCCCTGGCACCAGCAACACCAAAGGAGTGACAGGCTCAGAGACCTTTTCTCCGTCAATCCCGGGGGCACCCGGCAGTCCGAGCTCGCCCTGCAAGGGAGCAGAGAGCGAGAGGGGTCAAGACGGTGTCCCGCGGCCCCTGAAAGGGGCCTGTGGCTGGGCTGCCCCCAACTGGCGTCCCATTCCTGATCGGGTCCCTGCAGTTAGACCTCCAGCATGGTGCCCACTGTGCGCCCGGCTCCGTGCCGGGAGCCCGCCATCTCCTCTCCCCCACATCCTCTGCCCCCACAGTGCCGAGGGCTGTCATCTACAGGCTGGTAGGTCGCATTATGGAATCTGAGGCTCAGAGGGTTAAGTGACTTGGACCCAGACACACAACCCAGGGACAAGGGTGGGTCCAGACCCTGTCTGATTTCGCAGTCCTGGGTTCCTTCTCCTGAGCCTGGTAGGCAGAGTGCAATGATGAACACAGGCCACGGAAACAGCCATGTCATCTGAGGGTTTTGTGATGTCATTAGGGGCTGATTTATGGGTTTCCGTGTGTGAATCCAGCTTCCCAGGGCACAGTGTCGCTGGGGCTGGGAAGAAGGCGCCCTGCTTGGTGAGGAAGTAGCAGGCTCCTTTCTCAGAGCCCCCAGAAGCCAGGACATAGGCAGACAAGCAGAGGGGGCATGGCAGAGGGGAGGTGGGCTCAGGGAACAATGGGCTTGAGGGGCCACATAGCCACATGTGCACTGACCTTGGCTCCGGGGATCCCTGGTGGCCCTGGGGGCCCGGGAGGACCCTGTGTGCGAAAGTCAAGCCAGTCAGTGCGTAGGCTGGGCCTGCCCCTCACTGCCAGCCCACCCCTTCTGCCCTGCAGGCCATGCCCCATTTAGCTGGGCTGCAGCAGGGCCAGGGGCCCTTAGGCAGCCCCATTCCCAGGCAGCCAGGTCAGGCCCCTGTCTCCAGGGGGTCCTGGGGGAAGGCACCAGGTGTCAGGCAAGCACACAGTGTCCACTGCCATGGAGAGCCCAGAAACCCCTCTGCCCTCAGCACCGGATTCCCCAAATCTGGATTTCTTCACCTCACGGCCCCCGCTGGATCCTGCGGTGGCTCCCTGTTGCCTCTTGAAGCGGGCATGCAGTGCTAGCCCCAGGGTGTGTCCCCGCAATGGCCCAGCGCTGCCTTCTCTACTTCTCTGTGACCCCTCTGACCATCAGCCCTGCGGCCTGCAGCCTCCTGGCCCTGGGGAGCTCCCGGGCCACACAAGCAGGGGATGGCATCTTCGGGCTCTGGTCTGACCCCGCTCCCAAGCTGCTGTCTCCATCCAGGCTTCCAGAGGCTGCCTGCTCACCACCGCACATCGGCACCCCCCAAACTCAGGTCCCATCCCAAAAGTCGCACTCTGTCCAGCCCCTCAGCCCCAAAAGTCGAAGTCCTTGCCCCTCCACCTCCCCACAACCCGCTCCCTTCCTGTTGGTGTTCCCATTGAAAGGTCCCCGTTTGACTCTGTCCCTTCATTCCACCCACTCTCCTGCTGGCCCACACTTAGTGCCGGCCTTCCCAGTGGCCTGCCCACTTTTGCTTGCCTTCCACCCCATGGCCCCTCTGCTCAAGAACCAGCTGGGGTTGCCTGCTGCCCGCCCGGTGGAGTCACCCTTCCAGCCTGGCACCCAGAATTCACTGCCCACCTCCTGGACTCGTCGAGCTCCTCCCAGGGGCTCCCGCTCCCGCCCCCCCCCCCACCCCAGGGCACACCGTGCACACACAGGCCCTCGGGCCACGGCACACCACACCACACCATGCAGGCCTGGGTGGCCGCAGTTACCACCAGCTTGTGCTTCTCTGAGGCCTGTGGGAAATAACTGGAATTGAAGCTCGGGTGGGGCCAGGTGCTGCCATCCAGTCTGGTCTCTGGTGGCTGTCCCTCACTCATCCCAGCTCTCTTCCCGGGCACCCCACCTCTCCGAAACTGGTTATGGGTCCCCAGTTTGCTGGGCAGGGTGCAGAGGCCACCCATCTTTGGAGGCTCTGGGGCAGGCCTTGCTACCCTCCCTCCCCCTGCCCATCCCACCCCTGCTGAGGTCCTCAGGAGACCTAGCCCTGCAGACGGAGTTCCTGGGAAGGCCCCAGGAGGCCCTGCTGCGGCTGCACACCAGGAAATGCTCTGCCTGCTGCCCCTTTCGCTCTGGGGAGCTCAGGCCCACCCGAGCCACGTTCACAGTGGCTCTCCCAGCATCGTGTGTGGTCTCAACACAGCACCCAGTGAGGCTGGGTCTTTGTGCTCAGCTGCCTCCGGTCCCTTGTGTACCAAGTGCGGATCAACACACAGAGCAGGTGACTACTTCCTCAGGAAATGAGCAGCAGGGCCCATCCCGTCCGCCAGGAGCGTTACCTTAAGGGCATCCAAGATCTTGCCGTCGTAGTCAATCACCACTGTGTCTCCTTGCTCGCCCTTGAAGCCCGGGGGACCCTGAGGCGGGACGAAGAGGAAGGTTTTGGGAGGAGCTGAAGTGGTAGTCATCTTTGTCTCTCACCCAGAGAACCCGGTATCGGGGCCACACAGGTCCCCGGCACCGGCTCGGCTGTAACCTGGTAGGCCCAGCATGGCTGGTCCTCAGGTCTGGAGCCCTGGTGTTCACTCTGCACTGGCACCCGGGCTCAGCGACAAAAGGCTGTAGGAGCCAGGCAGGGGCACAAGGATGGAAGGTGGGACTGGGGCCAACTGAGGAACACGCCCCGCCTAAACTGGGGGTGGCAGTAATGGCTTTCCTGAGGGAACCGAGGCCCCCAGAGGCCTCATCCTTGAATTCTCGAGGGAAAGCAGGAAGCCTGATTTTGATGTGATGTTCTTCATATTTTTAAATGTTGACAAACAAACACAAAGACACCGAAACCCTCCAAGACACTGTGTACGCCTCTGCCTTGGTTTCCAACCGCTGGCAGAGGCCTCACAAACCATGCACACACGCCCACTTGTTCCTGGTAGGAGCACACGCACGCCCATGCACGCGGCCATGGGCATGTGCGACTGCACGCGCCCGCACATGCCCACACCTGCCCATGTCCCCACACAGGTGAGCACACGGCTGCTGGCCCTGTCCCAGCCCCTGCCCGCCCCTCCCCGAGTGGGCACCTCTCTGCTCTGAGAACAGTGAGGGCCAGGAGCACTTTGCTTCAGGCCTGCGGCCAGGCCAGGCCTCCCTGCCAGCTGCCTTCACTGTCATGACCTTCATGAAACTGCAGTTTACACTAAATTCCCACACTTGGCGTTTCTTCCAATCCCCGGCCACCTGCAAGTCCAGGCTGTGGGCTGAGACCAGGTTTTCAGAGGAGGTAACCAGCCTCCGGGAGCATGAGGGGATGTGATTGCAAGATGCCACAGAGCCGAGACCCTGATCTGGGATGTCAGCCTCCAGGTGGGCTGATGAAGGCTGCTCACAGAAGGTCTGGGGCCTCGGGGCCAGCTGGAGGGGCTGTGCTCCTGCTGCCAGGAACGAGCCTCAGTGGGACCTGGGAGAAAGGCCAGGTCCCCTCAGCAGGCACAGCGTTGACACCACGTGCGATAATCGAGGCCTGTGTCTGCACATGTCGGGAGGGAGCCTCGCGGGGCAGACACTCGCTCGGAGAGAGGGGCGAGGGAGGGGGTCAGACCCCTGTTTTTACACACCCGTACTCAAGCATTTTACCAAAAGCATGGATTATGAGACTAGAAATGAAAAAAATGTGTCCGAGGCCCTGGCTGGCCGGCTCTGCTGGTTGGACTGTCGTCCTGTTGCACCGTGGCTGCGGTTCAGGCCCCGGGCAGGGCCCCCACACGCAGCAACCAGTGAGTGCATAAGTAAGTGGAACAACAAATCGATGTTCCTCTCTCTCTCCAAAATCAATAAATTAAAAAAATAAAAATGAAAACATCACTAATGAGTTATTTTTTAAAAAGGCCCCAGTTCCTGGAGCCTCACTGCCCTCGGGGGACTGTGTGGACAGGAGGAAGGCACCGCCCTGGGCCCCGTGCAGGCGGCTGGAGGGGGGCTCACCCGCAGCCCCGTGGCTCCCTCGGCTCCTCGCTGGCCAGGCTCCCCCTGCGGAGACACGAGGTTGCAGCCAGGTGTGAGCAGACGAGCCGAAGTCCTGCCCTCCCTCCCCCCACCCCGGTCCCCTCCTCCCCAAAGGGTACAGGGTCTCACAAATGCAATTAGCACCCCAGTGAGGAGGGTCCTGGAGGGAGGGACCCAGGAACCCTCCTCTGACCCCGTGTGGAGTAGCGAGAGGCCACCGAGGCCCAGGAGCCCCAGGCTACATGGCCACTTAGTCGAGTAGGTCACTCAGACCCAACGTCCCCCATGCCCCGCGGGCCAGTCTCTGATGGCCAGTCCAATGAGACTGAGACCCCAGCCCCGGGGACCCAGGCCCTCCAGGGACTCCCAACTGCAAAAGTCAGGCTGGAGGTGAAACCCCATCGCCTCCCGGTGATAGGGTGCTGCTCTGAATGGGGCCTGCAGAAGCTGAAGCCGAGTGCCGGAAGTCACCTTGGGCCCTGGGGCCCCGTCCACGCCGCTCTCTCCCGGCGGCCCCACGCTCCCTGGCTCGCCCTGCAGCAGAGACAGTCCCCGTGAGAGCAGGCAGCAGAGCGGGTAAGGGGCCACCAGGCCTCTGGCTTCTGCAGCCAGTGCGGTGGAGCATGGCTGAACCACCCACTGGAGAGGGAACTTGGGGCTCTCTCTCCCTGCCCAGGGGACTGGGGGCCATGGCCACCTTCCCGCTGAGTCTCGATGCAGAGTTGGGGCAGCTCAGGGGCTCAAGAGACATTTTGGAGGCAGGCTGGCTGGGATTTGGTGGCTGTCCCATGGGGTTGGGGGAGCCAGGATGACACCAGTTCCTGGCCTGGGGACAGGGCATGGCGGGGGGGCCACCTAAGTTGGGCACCAGAGGACTTGAGAGGACAGGTGGCCTGTGTGAGGTGCCAGGCCTGTTGACGAGGGGGACCCAGGGCCTTCCTGGTGCCTGTCTGGCCTGCCCTGGGCGTCAGCCCACGCCCCATACCGCCCACCAGGTGAAAGGGCCAGGAGGGGGTGCTTCCTCGGGCAGGAGGCGGGAGGAGGGAGGAGCTCAGGGGAGGCACAGGCCCCTACCTTGGGCCCCGGGGGTCCAGGTAGCCCTGGTGGGCTTGGCATTCCATCGTCCCCCTGAGGAGAGGAGAGTGGAGGCTGCAGTTCTCAGACCTGGACACTCTGGTGGCCAGGCCACCCCCTCTGGACTCCCTGGCACAGCTGTCCACTCCTGGCACCAGCAGCGGGCACACTGGGACGGGCAGCATCTCCTCCCCTCCTCATCCCTCTAGGAAAGGGGTGGGTCAGATCCACTTCTGTCGCTTGTGCCCACTTGCCCCGGGCCAGCTAGAACGAGCCTCAGCAGGTGTGTGCAGAAAGAACGGATGGGCAGGTGGAGGAGAGGTAGGTGTGTGCAGAGGGTATGGATGGGCAGGGGGAAGAGAGGGAATCCATCCTTCAGTCAACAATGGTCTCGTGAGCACCTTCTGCAGGCAGGTAGGTGAGGTCCCTGCTGGATGGGCCAGAGGATGCCAAGGGCGAAGGAATATCCGGAGAGACGCATGGCCCCTTGCCGGGAGACGGAAGTACCAGGCAGAGAATATGGGGGGGCGGGGGAAGGGGGACGTGCCTCAGTGGGTGGCCGGGGACCGTCTCCCAGAGGAGAGGAGCTGTGCTGAGGCCTGTGGGAGGAGGGCAGTCCCAGCCGTGGGAAGAGGTAGGAGGCGGCCACCCTGGGTCAGTGGTTCCCAGACGTGGGTGCGCATCGGCCTCACCACGGACAGCCCACCCCAGCATCTGTTTCGGTGGGTCTGGGGTGGGCCCCAAACATGCTTGTCTAACAAGCCCCCCTGATGTGGACACGCTGGTCTGGCGACCACACTTTAAGAGCCACTGTGCTGGACCCCGAAGTGGGAACACATTTGACGTGTTTGAGGAAGGGGAAGAGTGAGCGAAGGAGCGGTGAGATCCTGGCTCCAGAGACGTGCCCACAGTGAGGACTCAGGTCTGCCAAGGAGCAGGACGCCTTCCCGGTGGGCGGCCCCCATTTCTGCCCCGGGCCCAGCCCCTGCCCTTCCCTCAGCCGCTTACCCCGCCCCTGCTGAGAAGCCCCTCCACAGGCCCCCTCACCTTCCTTCCAGGAACGCCGGGCTCGCCCTGAGGGGAGACAGTGGGAGTGCGAGAGACGGGTCAGAGCCTGTGAGCTGCCTGCCGCTCTGGAGAAGTGGCCCCGTGACCATGCCCCCCACAGCCCAGAGTCCCCAGCCCCTCAGAGGTGGGGCGGACAGTCTTGGACTCCACTCCCAACCAGGTCCCTTCCAAGCTGAATGACCTCAGGCAAGTCACTGCTCTTGAAAGCGGAATATGACACTCCAGCCTCAGAAGGCTTCAGAGGTTCCCAAACGAGACTGGAGAGGCCGCGTGAAAGCCCCGGCTCGCAGCAGGTGTTAAGTGGAGCTCTCCCCTGCCCTTTCCGCCTGCTCAGTCCGAACTCCAGCTCCTTCAGGGAGGACCAGAGCCTGCCTCCCCCACCCAGCAGGTGGCGCTCAAGGAGGTGGGAAGAGCTCATGTCTGGAGAGGGCTTTAAAAGCTAACCTGCTTGCCCTGGCTGGTGTGGCTCAGTTGGTTGGAGTGCTGATATTTTTTTCTCTATCTCCCTCCCTTCCCCTGTTTTTAAGAATCAATAAGCATGTTCTCAGGTAAGGATAAAATAAAAAAAAAAGATCCTCACAACCTGGTGTGACGGTTAGGCAGGAAAGTTTTATCATCCACCCGTTTAACAGGTGAGTAAACCAAGGCCCAGGGAGATGCAGTAACTTCCCCATGGTCACAGAACTCGGTCTCCCAACCCTGCTGCCTGGGCTTCGGGGGTGAGGTGGGAATAGGGATTGAGGAGCACTTGCCTTGGGCCCCGGAGGTCCCTTTGGGCCCTGGAACAAGAGAAGAGAAGGTATTATTACAGGTGATCCTGGAGGTTGCTCCTGTTTGTCCTTATCACCCTCCCCTTACAAAGGGCAACACCAAGGCCCAGGGAGGAGGAGGCAGGACTGCAGCTGGGACTGGCCTGTTCCAGGCCCGCTGCTGTGGACAGCTGCTCATCAGATCCCAGGCAGTGACAACTGGGTTGCAGGCTCCCTCCCAGGGATGCAGGGCTGTGAGCATCCTGCTGGGGCTGGAACCCCGCTGTCCCCCGCTCCCCGACTGTTGCTGGTGTGTGCACACACACAGCTACACATGCAACCTGCTTGTGTGTGTGTGGAAGAGGGGCTTCCGGGCTGGAACCACGGTCCTGCCCGCTCAGGCCTCTGGAGCGCTCTGGGTACTGACCGGCTCGCCATCTCGTCCAGCCTCTCCCTTGGGACCCTGAGGACACACAGAGAGGACAATGAGGGGACGCAGGGGCCTCACGGCCGCCTGAGCCCACAGTACCTGTCAGACCCGGGGCTGAGCCCCAAGCACATCTGCTTCCATCAGCCTCACCAGACCCTGTCCTCTCATCACAGGCGAGGAAGTTGGGGCTCAGGGAGTGACATGCCTAATGGGACAAGGCGTGGGTGAGCCACGAGTAGCTGCCCTGAGGGGGGACCCTGGTGCTGTTTGGTGGAGATGCCGGCTTCACATCAGTGGGGAAGGCCCAGCTGGAGTCCCTGGGCTAGGGGAAGCGGCAGTACTCGAGCTCTGGCCTTCGGGGTTTGGTGAGGACCAGGGGAGGATGGCCGCGGCCGGCTCGTTAGTGCTGGGGAGGGCGACTGGGGCTGGCTAGTTAGTACTGGAGAGGATGACCAAGGCTGGCCAGTTAGTACTGGGGAGGATGACTGGGACTGACTAGTTAGTACCAGGGAGGACAACTGGGGCTAACTAGTTAGTACTGGGGAGGATGACTGGGACTGACTAGTTAGTACTGGAGAGGACGACTAAGGCCAGCTAGTTAGTACTGGAAAGGATGAACAAGGCCGGCTAGTTAGTACCAGGGAGGACAACTGGGGCTAACTAGTTAATACTGGGGAGGACGACTGGGGCTATTTGGTACTGGGGAGGATGACTGGGGCTGACTAGTTGGCACTGGGGAGGGGAGAGAAAGGGAGCGGAAAGAAATAAGGGTTGGTAAAGATCTGCAGAGAAAGAGCCTACACATGTGGGTCAGGGTCAGGCTCAGGGTCAGGCTCAGGACTGGACGGAGGTCACAGCCAAGGACAGAGTCAGGGTCTGTGGGTCTACTTGGAGTTAGCGTGGAGGGGTGAGAGTTGGATCTGCAATCAGGGTCGAGTCTATCGGGGGAGAGTTAGGGTCTGCATGGTCATCTGAATGGGGGGTGGGCCAGGATTTGGGAATGAGTTTGGGGTCAAGGTCTTAATTGGATCTAGGCACCCAGTTAGTTTTGGTTTAAGGGTCTGGGTTGGAGGTGCAGTTAGGGTAGGGTTCGAGTCTGAACCGGGGACAGGGCTGGGGGTGGGGTTGGTTTGGGGATCAGAGTTTGGGGTTCCAGTAGGTGCAGGACCAGGTTCTGGGTGGTCCAGCTCCATGTCTGCTTACCACTGGGCCTGGTACTCCCCTGGGGCCATCTTTCCCAGTGTCACCAGGAGGGCCCCGAGCCCCAGGCGGTCCAGGGGGCCCTGGAGGCCCTGGAGGCCCAGCAGTTCCATCTTGCCCGCGGTCTCCCTGAAAGAGATGAGGCCTGACATGACCCTGAGGGAGAGGGGGAGGGGGAGGGGAGGGGGAGGGGCTCTGGTCTTCGGAGAGGCCCCTGTATGGGCAGTCCCATGCCTCCCCTTTCCCAGCCCTCAGCCACCTCAGGGGCTTTGTTATTGGGCCTCTTGCCACTTTTTGGTGGCCACACGAAGGGATAGGTTCCTATATCTCAGCGTAAGAGGCCAGCAGGACCTTTTACACTCTAAGGAACATGCCATCTGCTCCTCTACAGAGCTTAGGTGACAGATCACACACGCTGGGTGCGAGAGAAGGCACACGTGCCTGCCCCGGCCCCCTTCCTCCCAGAAAGGGAGCAGCACGCCTCCTGGTGGGTCCACTCCTGCTTCACTGGGTGACAGAGGCGCACCCTTGGCATTTGGTCCAGAGAAATGAAAACTCACATTCACACAGAAGCCTGTACATGAATGTTCACAGCAGCCTCATTCACTAAAGCCCCAAACTGGAAACAACACACATGTCCTCCTGTGGCGAGCGATCAACCACCTGGGGCCCGTGTGCACGGAACACCGCTCCGCGCAGTGAGCAGACCGGATTGCAGTGCCGACAGGAAGCCATGTGTGCATATCTCATGGTGATGACGCACTGGGAGAAAGCCAATCTCAAAAGCTTATGGATGATGGGATTGCATCGACATAACGTTCTTGAAATGGCAACGTTAAGGAGAGGGAGCACAGATTAGTGGCTGCCAGGGCTCAGGCATGGGGGCGGGGCGGGAGGGGACCTTGTGAGGACCTGGGTGTGATGGTTGCACGCGGCCGCGACAGCGGTAAAAAGGCACAGGAGCGAGCACACGTGTGGGCAGGGTGGGGGGTTCTGAGTGAGGCTGCTGGATGGTGTCCGTTTCCTGGGGAGGAGGTTGTACTGGGCGCTGCAAGAGTCACCGTAGGAGTGGAACTGGAGATGAGTATCATGTGTTACAACTGCATGTGAATTTACAGTTATCTCAACAACAACAGAGAGGTGTCAGGGGCCACACAGTCTCCCTCATGCAGCCCCAACCCCCCAGTTCTTGGGCCGATGTTAGTATCGGGTCAGACCTCAGGCCGCCAGGGCCCTCACCTTGTGATGTCCCCCAGCAAGGAGAGAAGACCACAGTGCCATGAACACTTCTTGCTGTCCCAGTGGTGCCCACACAGCAATGGGGCCTGCCCGCTCACAGGGCTGGCAGTGCCCAACCTTCCTGCACCCAGGCTTTGTGGGGAGTGGGCCCTGCTCCGTGCCCCGAGAAGATGCTCCAGGACACCCTGGGGGTATCTCACCCACTCCTGTGACCCTCTGGCCAGGGCACTGCTCTGGTCCCATTTTACAGAGGGTGTGGCCAGCGTCACAGAGGGTAGTCCTTTAACCAGAGCTGGAAAGGCCACTGGGGCACGTGATCTCTTTCAGTCACTGTGTTTATCCCTGGGCCCCAGATACGAAAGAGCTCACCCCTCTGGCCCACCTCGCCCGACACCAAGCTTACTTGCTGTCCCGATAAGGAAGGGGACAGCAGCCCTCACCATCCACCACACGGCCAGGCCCTGACCAAGGGGACAGAACTCCAGGCCAAGGTGAAGAGCACAGGGTTTGGTTGGGTCCCCCAGCTGCAGGTGCTGCTGGTGGGGGGCCATTCCTGGTTTATTTCACGCTGTAGTAGGGAGAATTGGGAGACCCCCTGTCCCCTGTTGCTCTTTTCGAGGCTCAGGGCCCAGGCTGGGAACCACAGGCCCAGTTCTCCAGGCAGCAAATGGGCTTAGACCCCTGCACAGGTCCCAGAGAGGGTCTTAGGCTCCTCCCCTGAGTTCCTCTAGCAACAAGGGGGGCCCACTGCCTCCTCCTCAGTCTGGGATTGGTCAGCTGAGGGCTGACCCTGGGAATGTGAGGAGTTGAGGGGGACATGCCAGGCAAATGAGCAGGCTCAGACACACCACTCGGCCAGTCTACCTTGAGGATGCGGCGATTGTACAAGTGATGGTCTCTACTGACAAAGCCCGGGAGGAGCCGTGGGAAAACCATCTGCAGCAGATAGGTCGTGTGGTCAGAAAGGTAGGGGGGTGATGGACAAGACCACAAGGCTACTTCCGGGGGCAAAGCCATGTACTCTGGCCCATGCAAAGGTGCTTGTGACAGGGAGGGGCTGACCGCATTGTCCACGGAGGCCACTGTGCTCCTCCCGCCCCACAGGGCCCTTGGCAGCGTGATCTCGTCACTCCCCATCGAGAGCTGGGGTCTCTTTCTTCCTGTCCCCCCGAGCCTGGGTGAGCCCTATGACAGATGTGACCCCTCGAATGCAGGGGCAGTGATGCTGTGTCCATTCTGCACACAGTTCTTAACAGGCCTGGCAGTCCTGGCTTCCTGCCTCTTGAGACGCTGTTCCTGGAAGCCAGCCCCAGCCAGCAGCCCTGTCCACGTGGCCACGTGAGGGCCCTCACTGTGGCCTGCCAGACCCACTGCCCCTGCCTGCAACAGGAGACCCAGCCAACCCAGAGGGCCGTGAGGGAAGTGACACATTGTGCAAGTCACTTGCAGGCATGGAGGCTGTCTCTCCTCCCGGAGGTTGTTTATGCAGGAAGAGGGGGGTGCTGGGGGCATTCCCGTCTGTGGGGAGCGGGCATGGCTGCTGGCAGGAGCAGCCCCTACATGCAGCAGAGAGTGAACGGCCACCAAACTCAACGCCAAACACAGTGGCGCCCTTCCTTTGATGGCAGGGACATCTCCCCAGCTTCGAGTGGCCCCAGCCTTGGCCTCTTATCAAAGGCCCAGCACAGGGCAGCTGGGTGTCTAGGGAAACAGCCTGGCCAGCCTTCATCCCCGCTCTGGGCTCAGAGCCAGCCTCATTGCCCAAACCAGGCTCGGAGTTGTGAGGCTGCAGAGCTGGGACAAGGACCCAGCCCCGCTGTCTGCATGCTGCCCCTCCCCTTGTTCCCCTTACCCTCCGCTCTGGTCCCACCTCCAGCCTTGGCAGCTACAGCTGCGTTTTGCAGGTGACCTGCCACTGGCTACAATTTCCACCCCACAACCTTCTTAAAAACAATGGGGGGATCGCCACTCCTCTGCCCCGTCTGGCCGCTGTGGCTGCCCACTCAGGCTGTGGCAGAGGTGGAGAGGGCCCCTTGGGTGACCCTCTGCTGAGACCTGCTTTGATAGGGCCCATCCTGCTGAGGGGGTCTCCACTCTGCTTCAGCTGTGTTGAGGAGACCCTGGGGCCCAGGGGGCACGGAGGACCAAGTGGTCTGGTTGTGGCCCCATCTCTTGTTCCCATGTGGGGTGCTGGGTGCCCACTTTTATGATTGAAACAAGTCTTCACCTCAGTGGCTTTGGATGGGGTTGTCGCCCCACTCACAGTTGGAGGAACTGCATCTTGGAGGGAAGAGTGACTCGCTTAGGGTCATTCGGCTGGTAAGCGGCAGAGCTCAGCTTGGGCTCAGGACTGCTGATCCTAGAGTCTCCCCTCTTCCTGGGGTGCCACTGCCTCAGGAAGGTCCGTCTTTGGTCTGGGACCATGCCAGCCCCACGGTCCGCCCACCCACGGTGATGAGCGTGGCGGGATGTCTGTGCCAGGTAAGGTGCCTGGGAATCCTACCCAGGGCGTTTCCGGGAGGCCTTGCAGTGGGACAGGCCATGGGAGGGAGGCAAGTGGGTGCTCAGTGGCCGACTGGCCGACCACTCACTGACCGCCTTCAGCAAGAAGTACAGGGTGTGCTTTATTAGAATGGAAAACAAACCGTGTAGGTGGGCGAGGGGTCGAGCTCCATTCTTACCCGAGGGCCAAAGTCTCCTGGTGCACCCTGGGAACAGAAACCAGGGAAACAGGTCACTGCCGCGTTCTTGCATTACTTACCGCGCACTGGGCCCAGCACGTGGAGCGTCTCAGCCGTGTTGCCCAAAGCCACACGCAGGCTCTACTTCCTCTCCATTTCCAAAGAAGAAATGAAGGCGCAGAGAGGCTGAGTGATCTGCCAAAGTCACATAGCAAGGGCATTCCAGGCTTGGAACCAGGTGGCCTGTTATTTCTCCCTGGCCCCGCCCCAGACAGTGGAGCAGAGACAAGCCACTCCCACTGTGCCCCCTTGGGAACCTGATCTGCAAAATCGTCAGAGATGATAATTACTTGACTAGTTGTTTTAAGTCTCCAAGTTTGGCGCCAAGACACCAATTTCTCTTTGGTTTCAAAGTCCCTGCCTTGATTGTTTCTATGACTTTCTGGCAACAGCAGAGCCTCTGGGAGGGCAGTCAGCTCATGTGCCATCGGCCGGAGGGTCTCGTAGTCTACAAAAACCCTCAGACCACTACCCGCGGCAGTGTTCCCACGGCTCCGAGAGGCTGGTGGACACTGACCGGTGGAGAAGCTGAGGCCTATAGCGCTGGGCGACTTGCCCAAAGTCACTCAGTTGGTGATAGAGATGGAACGCAAACCCGAGGCTCAGCGCTGATGGTGGACTGGATGCTGGCCGCCTGTGCCTAAGTGACCCCCAGAGGGACTGGGGTGTGGGTGTGGCTCAGCCATGCCTGGCTGTTCCCTGCAAGCACCCAGTCAGCCTTGCCACACCTAGGCCGGCCCCACCCCCTCACCACCCCGATCCCAGTACGGGGCACACACTCCCTCTCTCCTGCTCCCTCACGAGGCACCGAGGTCCCAGCCCCTTCGGGCTGTGGCTCCAACTTTAACATCAAGTGCCAGGAAGCCCTTCTCGTAAGAGTGAGGGGCCGTGAGGATCTGCCTCTTCTCCTGGTGGGGTTGTCCTCCCCCCACAGAACGCCACCCACATCATTGCTCAACCCCCAGGCGGTCCTGGGGTTGCCCCTGCTTCAGAAGTGGGAAATTCACCATTCTGGGCAGACGGCTTTGAGTTTTGCTACACGCCAGTGTCAGGAGAAGTCAGATTCAGCCCTCTGGGCACTTCACGTTGTCAAATGTGAGCCTGGTAACTGTTATGGAAGGTGGGCACCACGTGCCCCACTTTACAGATGGGGAAACTGAGGCTCCAGGAGGGGATGTGGCATGCCCATGGTCACACTGCGGGACTGGGGTTTGGAGGCAGGTGTCTGGCATCCTCCCTCAGCCTCTGGTGTCACTTACCTTTTCGCCCTTGGGGCCTGGAAGTCCCTGGAGAAGGAAGGTGGAGAAAGGAGGAGTGTGAATGAGGAGGACCAGGCCAGCCTCCTGCTAAGACTGTGCGGGAGAAGCGGCCGTGTGGCTGAGCAGAGCTGCGGGGAGCCGAGTGGGAAGTACACGAGCTTGTCAGCCCTTAAGGAGGCTGCCCGTGCTCACCCCAAGGAAGCGGCATGCCTCATTCCTCAGCATGAGGGACACGGGCGGGGGGCGGGGGGGTCCCTGGCATCCTCTTTGGACAGAGGCGCCAATGCTGATCACTGACCCCCCCCCTCCCCCGCCCAGAGCAGGGCCCTCCCTGCTGGGCAGCTGCTATGCTGGGCGCCTGTCAGGAGGTCGCTGCCCCTGTGGTCTGGGTGTGTGAGAGGGGGTGGCTGCCCTCACTCTCTGCCTGCAAGGAAGTGGTTTTCTCTCAGTCCTGCCAAGTTACCAGGCCTTCTGGGGAAGAAGGTCAAGCCACAAGGCCCACTGTGGGGCTCGGCGTCCCCGGGGGTGGGGCCGGCACTCACTGGCCTCCATCCCTCCCAGAACCGCCCATTTCCTCTTCAGCCAGCAGTGGGTTTGCTGTTCATTCATTCAGCAACTGGTCCATCTGTTCTGTCCTTTGCCCTTAACTGATGTGCCCCTCCTCACGGGCCTCAGCCAGCTGCTATTCACCGACTCGTCTGTTTGGCCATCACGGACTGGGACTGTATTTTACTGGGTATAATGCACACCCACGTTTTTGGCCCACATTTTCAGGGGAAAAATATTTTGTTTTAATTTTTAATGCAATCATTTATTTACTTACATTTAGAAACAAAACCAATGATCGTATTCCAAGGTACTATTTTGCTATGGGTACCATTATTGCTTTTCAGAGTTACACTTTTATGCATGCACATAAATAAAAGAACTGAAAACATTTATGTAGATATGGAATTAGTACTACCCATGTACAATGAGCATCCTCATTTTCCCCTCAAAACTTTGGGCAAAAGAGTGTGCATTAATACACGGCAAAATATGGTATTTATCCACCCACTAGCTCACCTGTTCCTCCATGCATCCAATTGTTTGTACAATTATTGATTCATTATTTCCTTCCTTCAGTCCATCCATCCATCCATCCATCCATCCATCCATCTATCCATCCATCCTTCCAACCATTCATCTACCCATCCAGCCAGTCCGCTAGCCTGCCTGCCTTCCTTCCTTCCTTCTTTCCATCCATTGCCCATCCATCCATCCATCCATCCATCTGACTATTTGCTTAACATGCCATCTCCTGTGCATCTTATTAGGTCTGTTGAGGATGCCCGTGGGCCATAGACTCCTGATCTGGTTGTTGAGAGTCCTTTAGCCCGATGTAGTTTCAGACTGTCTGGGGGACACTCTGTACCTGGGGCCTGCTGTGGGGGCCTTGTATGTTTTGAAGGCTGACTAGGTGCCAGGGACAGTGCTGTCCCCAGCTCTGCGCAGGCCCAGCATCCTTGAGCCTCTTTAACAGGTGAGAAGTCCCAGGCTTCGGGAGGCAAAGAGGCCTCCCCGAGGTCATGCAGTCAGCAGGTCGTGGAGCTGGATTTGAACTGAAGTCTGACAACCACATGGCCTCTCTTTGAGCCAAGTTCTCAGCACCCCAGGGTTGCTCCCAACCCCACAGCGATAGCCCCATCCCAGGACCACCTCGAACTGCCCTGCCGTCACTTACTGGCTTTCCATCCAGACCCAGTGGCCCCTGGAAAATGAGGGGGGGAGAGAGAGAGAGAGAGGAAGAGAGAGCAGAAGTTACATATGGGAAAGACATTTCTGCTGGCATTATGACCTAGGGGCGCTACCGAGTGATGAGGGACCAAAGTCGTGCCAAGCCCGTGGCCCGGGGACACGTGGATCTGGGGTGGGAGCGTCTGGGTGTTGTTTGCTGCCCAGGAACCTGCGAGGACAACAGAGCCCCATGTCTGCTCCAAAACCACCCCCGTCCCATCTCTACCCATGGGGCTTGGGCGCACGCCTACATCCTTCCGCTGGGGTGACGGCGATTCAGGGGTGAGTGGCCTGCCTGGGACTTTGCAAGTTGGTGCTTTTGGGCTCTTTTCACCTGAAGGACCTAAGCCGGGCACTCCTGGGAGGGGCAGCATGTGGCGGGAGGAAGAGGGAGCAGAGAGGAAAGCAGAGTGAGATGGAGCGAGAGAGGTGGGGCTGAGGGCCCGAGGCGGAAACCACAGGGCACGCTTCTCTTCCACTGTGCATACATTTTCCCTTCAGCCAGCTTGACCCAAGTTTCTGTCATTTGTGGTTTGTTAGGGACTGAATGCTTGTACCCCCTGAGCCCCACTATGGTGGCATTAGGAGGCAGAGCCTTTGGGAGGTGACCAGGTCAAGAGGGTGGAGCCCTCATGGAAGGGTCAGCATTCTTATAAAAGGGACCAGGAGAGCTCTGTTCTGCCTCCAGAAGGACGGAATGTGAGGACACAGCCAGAAGTTGGTTGCCTGCAACCTTGAAGAGAGCCGTCACCAACTGTGACCTTGCTGTGAGAACTCAGCTTCTGTGCTACTTGGTTCCAGCAGCCCAAACAGACTACGGCACACCTGGGCGAGTCCTGAAGGCTCTTTCAGCTCCCTGCGTAGCTTTGGCCTTTGCAGGCAAAAGTCAAGGCTGAGGGAAGTGAAGCCCACGAGAGCTCGTGCTGGGAGCTGGGGCGCCTCACGGGCCCCTGGGGGCTCTGTGGTGTCTCCCCAACCCCCCACCTAACACAGCCTCACTGAGCTCCCCACTCTTCATGTGGGCTGTAGAAGAATAATATGGGGGGAGGGGGTGTCGTGGACCTGGTCCATCGACTCTCTCCAGGCCCCTGTCCTCCTCCTGCCAGCCACTGTTCTCTCATCCCCACACACACTTCCTCCTTGACCCCAGCAAGTGACTGAGGGAGCTGCACCCTGCCGAGCCTTTTGTGCACCTACCAGCCTCTCCACTCCGTGACCTCCTCTCCCACAAGGACACGTCTCCGCCTCCCAGAGGCAGGCTGCCTGCCCCAAGCCCAGCGCGTACCCCGACTGCCCCATGAGATGCACCTATGGCCAGTGCGAGGTCCACATGGGTCCTCCAGTAGATCCAGGAAACGGGTCTGGTCCCCACGTGCCCAGGGCTTGGGTGAGGCCTGGCAGAGAGCATGTGACGGTCAGCGTGTGCCAGGGCAAACTGAGGAGAGGTAGTGGGCACACTGTGCGCAGTGCAATGTGGGGAGTGGGGGCACGGCAGGCGAAGGGCTGCGCCAGTTCCAAGCAGAGAGAGGGCCTGTGCGGCTTTGGAGGGGCTGGAAAAGATTAGGGAGTGCTACCCTGAGGAAGTATCATTTGGGGATTTGAACACAGCACGTGTGTGTGTGTGTGTGTGTGTGCGCGTGTGTGTGTGTGTGTGCGCATCTCTGTGGGGCACATGGGCCGAGAGAACAACCCACCGAAGGCAGGTGGAGGGAGCACCTGGGGCAGTCTCGCAGCCCTGCGGGTCAGCCCTGCGGGTCAGCCCTGCCACTCACGGTGCGTCCAGCGGCTGTGGCTGCACTCCTGGCCCAGCGCTGGGGTCTGCCGTGGCCAAGGCCAGGCTCTGCCATTCGGTCGCCCTGTGTCCTGGTCTCCCTAGGTCTCCTACTTCCCCATCTGCTCCTCTGCCTCCTGCACCTGGTGAGAGGGACTTATCCCTGGAAACACTCTGCTGTTCCCAGAGGACCTTCCTGGCCCCACTGAGAGCTGGTCTTGCAGCCAGGGAGCTGGCCGCCCGGCCCGCTGGTGCTTTGGCTGGCCCTCCAGGCCACACCCCCTCCCCTGCCCCAGCAGCCAGCCTAGATATGACTCCCCAGACCCGAGAGCATGGGGCACTCGCACCAGGCGGGATGCCAGGGCAGATCTGAAAACTGGTCAGGTAAGTGCTTCCGGCCACCAGCCTCACCCTGAGGGGAGAGTGTGGGTGGGGGGGGGGTGATGGCCTGGGGACTGCTGGGGCCCAGCGGAGGGGGAGTGGCCCATTCCAAAGTCTCAGGGGCTCAGGCCCAGGGCTCCAGGTGAGCCCCGGCCACAGCTCAGGCTCCCATTACGGAAGGCTCACCAGCTGACCGGTGTCCTCTTGGAGGCTCCTGGCTGTTCTGACCCCAGATTCACAAGCTGAGCCCTTCCCGCTTCAGCAATCTGCTAGAACTGAGCCCTGCCCCTCCTCCACCCTGGGCTCAGGCCCTGCTAGGACCCCTTAGGGCCACGTTCCCGGTGTCTGCCCTGGGCCTCTCATGCAGGCCTGGCCTTTGAGCTGCCACAACACACACTGGGCCCAGTCCCGTCCTGGGCCTTCAGTGACCCCTGCACTTGGTCTTAATCATCACAGCAGCCTTGTCTTACAGAGCAGGACCCCAAGGCCCAGCGAGGGCAGACCACATTGCAAGTAGGAGGCCAGGGCCGGGGACAGCCAGAGCTTCAGTTCTGCGTTTTCTCTGCACAGAAGCCCCATGCGGTGACCTCGCCTGGCGTCAAGCCACTCTGGCCCCTACAGTCTATCCCACTCCATCTGGGGCACTGGACCTTACCTGCCGGTGCCCCAGATGCCCTGACTAGTGTGGCTGCCACCACAGACTCTGGGTGTGCCCATAAGTCCTGCTGAACTGAGCCCAGGTGCGGCTCAAACTTTGCCCCTCTATAAATCTGCATGGATTAAAAAAGAGACTAAGGTACAGCTTGGAGCTCATTAAGGCTCCTTCTTCTTCATGTGGCAGGAGACACCATGCGCCTCAGAGCTGTCACCCGACACCACAGAAACTGGCCACAGGGCACCCTAATGAAGCCTAGGGGAGAGGGCACCCTGCCCCTGGGGACCACAGCAGGGAGGCGCCCCGAGAGTGCTCCTCGCTCCAGGCTGGCCGAGCCCTGAGCTGCCCTTCGTGGCACTAGCCCTCCCAGTGGCCAGAGGCGGGTGCATGGCTGTCCGCAGGTGACCAGCCCAGTCAGTGAACGGCCCGGGGGCTGAACTTTCAGCCCTACTCTCCGTGTGGTGCCCCCACCCTGAAGCACAGGGTAGTGGGGTGACAGGTGGCTATCCTGGGGGGCCTGCGGGACAGAGCCTCACGGGCCTTGCCTTCCTTCTGGGGTTCCCGGCATGTCCGTCTCCCCCGCAGAGCAGACCCTTCCAGGAAGGACTTCCTGACCCTGCTTCCACCGTGACACTCCAGAGAGAGTGCTGGGTCAGGTGGACATGCCGGCCGTGGGACCCGGGAAGCCAGCCGGCGCTCTGAGCCTCGGCGTCCTCACTGCCCAGGGGCTCCCACCAGCTCTGGGGTTTGGAAAAGGCTGTCCCAGCAGTCTCACTGGCACATTTGGCGCCCTGAGCGTCACGCTGTTCCCTGGGCGCAAGCTGTGCTCCGCTCCACCGCACAGCACCCTGGTTCAGCTGCAGGGCTCCTGCTTGTCCTCCCAGGCCCTGCTTGAAGGGCCCCTCTGTGGGGAGCACCCTAGGGAGAAGCTGCGTGTACCCCGCCTGTTTGCTGCAGAACTGGGCCCCTGCCTTCCAGAGGAAAGCCTGTGGCTGAGCTCCCAGGGGCAGGAGGGGTGTCGGAGGGAGCGGGCTCCGGGTTCAGACAGCCTGTGACCCGGTCCCGGCTCCCCCGAGTGCCAGCTGGGCCTCCTCGTCTGTGACGGGGCCTCCCTGCCTCCTGACCTGCGTGTGGGGGCGCTGCTGGACAAGGGCTTTGTGTACTGAGGGAAACGGCCTTGCTGGCCCTTCCCGCAGTTACCCTTCATGCTGCCTTTCCCAAACTGGTGTCCTGTGGAACACCAGTCCGAAGAAGGTTAATAGACTGGCCTGAGGAAGGTGATGACTCCATGGTCAGAAATTTGAGAAATGGTGGCTTAGAGCCTGTGAAATAGGTTTCTTTCCTGCAAGATTCAACTGAGCTGTCACCCTGCTTGTGGTCTCTGGGAGGGCAGTGTTCCCAGCCTTGCTGGGCCCTCGTCCCAGGCCCCAGCTGAGCCTCAGCAAAGCAGCTGGGGTTGGGGGAAGGCTGTGCGGACCGTCTGCAAGCCTGGCATTGCCACGGGCTAGAGGGAGGCCTGAGCCTGGTCTGGGTGCTCCAAGAGGAGGGACACCCCGGGGAAGGGCCGGGGCTGGTCAAGGGCAGGCTGGCCCAAGGCAGGGCAGGTCCAGGCTGAGTGTCCCAGGTGGTGACAAGCTGGTCAGGAGCGGAGCTGGGCGATGTGAGGGTGCACAGCCCCAGCCTGGGAGGAGGCGCCTCGTTGGGGGTGGGGGTCCTGCTCCATCACAGGAGCCCTCCCCTGCCCCACACCACGTGGGGTGAAGGCAAGGCTTGGGCTCTGTCTGGGGTCAGACCCCTCTGAACCCCAGCTTCCACAGGGTGGGTGACCCTGAGGGCCGACGCCACAGCGCCGCGCCTGCAGGCGCTCGGTTCCCATGGGCTCCCTCCCTGCCGGATCAAAGCGGGGAATTAGTCACCAGAGGTTTCCCACCGCCAAACCTCACAGCTGTTTCCGAGCCTGGTTCTGCTTCACATCCCTCCTTCCCCAGGCAGAGCAGCGAGGCCCCAGGACGTTCCCGACAGAGAAGCAGACAAGGCCCTGGGCTGCCAGAGAGACATAGGCCAGATGGGTAGAACCACCCCCACCCCCGCACTGCCCCCCGGGGAACAGAGCCTCAGTTTCCTCATCTCTAGACGGAGGCCATGCTGTCTCCTCTCTCAGGATACGTTCCATGGGCCCCAGTCAGCCTCCTCTGTCTCTCCGTCTCAGACCAGCCTGAGGCAGGAGACGGCTGGGCGACGTGGGGGTGCGGCGAGGTGACCTCAGTGCGGCCCTCCCAGTGGCCAGCAGGGGGCACCAGGCTCTGCCCTCGCGGGGGCTCTCATCCCCCACAACCCCCACACCGTGGGATGTTTGCCAGCAGCACTCCACAAAGGCGTTTTCTAAGAAAACAATGACACGGTGGCCAAAGAGGGCGGTTTCTTGGTGAAGCTCAGGACGTGGGGTACGCTGGCTCCAGTGTCGCTGGGGAAGTGAGGCCTGCGGGGAGGGGGCGCCTGCTGCAGGGGCGTTGTGCCGGAGGGGCCCCACACCGGAGGTGCCCCACACCGGAGGGGCTCCAGCCTAGCGATCCATTAGCCAGAGTTGGCTGTCCAGCCGAACTCCATCAGTAAATGCGCGGTGTCTCCCTGCAGCCGGAGGCAGCGAGGACTCAGCGCAGCCGCAGCTGGGTGCCTGCTGTCTTTTCTGGTTGTGATTAACGCTGACGGCTCCTGTCAGGCATCGGAGGCCTCCAAATGCGCCAGGACGGCCTCTGGATGAGGGGGCTTACCAGGATTATCAGTCCGGGCCCAGTAATTACGGCCCAGATGTTGACAATTCATTGAATTACAAGGCCACTGGGTCCTGGGGTCCCAGCCGGGCACATGCACATTCCTCTGTGAAGACTGTCATTAGGGCATCCAGTGTGCGCGGGGTGGGTGGGCAGGCCCTAGGGTCGGTGGGTTCCACGTGGGGCCGATTCCTCAGGCCAGGCTGTTCCCACCCAAGCCGCGGTGGCAGGACTGTCTGGGGGCAGCAGTTTCCCAGACTGGAGTCCCGCCCCGGGGAAGGGGAAGAAGAAAGGACCCGCTCTTCTAGGTCTAGCCTGGATGCATCCTAATTCCCCAGGCATAGCCCCACACAGTTTCCCCGAGAACCCCTCCCTGGGGTCTGGGAACTCTGCAGAGTGGGCTGTGCAGGCACCCAGGGCACCCCAACTCACAGCAGGCGAGCAGGTGGCTGGGCTTTAGCTGGGTGGGTCCAGGGAGCCTTGGAAGCCAAGGACGATGCTGCTGCTCCCCCCTCCCCGAACCCCGACTCCTCATCTGCACAGCAAAGGGCTGGGCCTGCAGCCAGATTTGATTGAGAACATGCAGTTAAAAGCAAAACAAAACAAACAACTAACTGAATTAGTTGCAACTTTTAAAAATTGTGACATTGCACATAAACATCCGGAATTCAAACTTTTCTAGAAAACTTGGAAGATCTCGCACCCCGGAGCCCCCATGCCTGGACATACTGCTGTCCCAAGTGCTCCTTCTGCCGGGACCCCCAGGACCGCAGGTCGGTCCCTCCCCACCGCCTCGCACCTGGCCTGCCGTCCCAGCAAGGGGACACGCCAGCTCTGCGGGGGCATCTGGGTTTGTAACCCTTGGTCTCTTGCAGCTCTGCGATTCTGTGCGGCCGGGAAGCCAGCTGGCTTCTATTTGGGAGAGAGAGCACGCGCAGTGCCCTGGAAGCAATTACACGTATGTCCACATGACACATCATGGCTAGAAGAGGTGGTGCTGTGCCTTTGAACCGATCCCCCAATACCTGCTTAAATCACACATTTGCCAGTCACATAATTACCCTGTCAGGTACCAGGAAAAACTTCCCGGGGGGAGGGGTGGTCAGTGGCTGCCACTTCGGGTGGGAGGATGGGAGACAGGCGGTGAGAGGCTGTGTCTGTCTGGGTGGCCTCAGGTCCCCAGTCTCCAGCTCAGGCACAAGGGGCCGGTCTGGTGGGGGACGCCAGAAGTAGCAGACAGGCTGGGCACCCATTTTGGCAGCAGCCTGCTGGGGTGGAGATTGAGCAGGACGGAGTAACGGTGCCAGAAGGGTGACACCCCAGCGTGGCTTTAATGACGCGATGGAGACAGTCTAAAGGAAGCAGCCTGCCCGGGACAGCACAGCTCAGAAGGTGTGACTGCAACCTGGCTTGGCCCTGACACCAGGGCACAGGGCGATGGGACAGCTGGCAGCAGACCCCGAGGCGGGGGGCGCCCTGCAGGGGCCCCTGTTGCCCTGGCTGAGCACAGGCTGCCCCGCTGCTCTGCCCTCCTCCCCCAGCCTTGGTCTTTGGGGCCCTCGCCTGCTCCTTTCAGCCTCCCTCTCTGGTTGCGTGTCCAGTCTCTCTGAAAACCGATTGGTGTGGGGTGGGCCCAGTCACCCATGGGACAAGTTTCCACAGACATCACGGTTGTCATCCACTGGTTAGGTAACAGAGGGGTTGATGTGCCCGCATGGGCTGAAGTGTGGCTCCCCTATAGATGTGGCGTGTGGCCCTCACTGCATTCCACCCAGGCCCCACCGTTCCCCATGCTCACCTGCACCCGCCAACCTCACCTATTTCTGCACCTGGCCGACCCCGTAAGGCAACAGTGAGCTTGCAAGCCCGCAGTTCTGGCTCTGAGCCATCTCTCCAAACAGCCCTGGGCCAGCCTCCACCAGTCTCCCTGCCTCTGCCCCCGTGGCCAGCCTGCCTGCACTTTAGAGGGGCAGGGACATCCTGATGGCCGTGTCCCCGCCCTGCAGACCTCACAGTGAGCTGCACACCTTCCCCAGAGCCCGTTTCCTCCTCTGGAAAGTGGGTGGAGTGTGGGCAGAATGGCTCCCCATAGGTGACAATGCCTGGCCCAGAGGGTGGCACCCAGTGGGTTGGGGGAGTGTGACTGTAATTTGCTGGGCTGTTTCTGGGGGGAGAGTCTAGGAGAGGGGTGGAGCTAGAAGACACACCCCCTTGCCTTGTCCCCTGGATGTCGCCAACCCTGAGCACAGCCCTGTCTCCACTGTGCAGATGAGGGAACTGAAGCTTGGAGAGGCCAAGCATGGCCAGCAGGCCCGGGACACCACCTGAGTCTCTGGCTTGAGACCTGAGACTTCCCACTTCACCATCCCACTCCGGTGCACCTCCCCCCCACCCTGTGGGCGAGCCTCTGGGGCCTCCTCTGCCTCCCACACTCTCCATTGAGATTCCCCTGCCATCTCTGAGAAGCCTTCCTCACCCCCTGTCACTGCACGGCACAGTGTCCCAGTTACTGACCCACGCTGACTCCCTGCCACCTCTCCTTCCACAGTGACTGTCCCTGAGGCACCAGCGCCACTGCTGGCTTGGCTCAAAGGGGTGTCTGTGAGTCTATGAGGTGCCCTCCCCAGGCTCCCCAAGCTGGGTTTATGCCATCTCGTCCCACTGCTGGGGGTCTGAGCAGCTCCCAAGAGTGAGGCCCCATTGGTGGGACACCCCTGCCTCCATCTTGTATGGGAGATGACACACCGGGCCAATCTGTCCCTGCATGCCCCTGCCGACAGGTAGGTGTGCAGCCCTGACTTGCATACCCCCAGTGACGGGGAGCTGCTCCCTGGGCAGCCTGACGGGTTTGCACCGTTTCTGTTCAAGCCTGGCCCTCCTCAGGTTGGGGCCACTGCGGGTTTTCTCCACCTTGTGGCCCTGGGGAGGCAGCCAGCAGCCTCAGCAAGCTGGGTTCCCAGGGCTGCAGGTCTGTTGTCCGACCCTCATGCTCTGCTCTCTTGCCAGCCTGGCCTCTCCCTAGGCCCTCTGGACGTTCCCCCTACAGTGCCCCACTTGTCAGCACGCACCCGGCCTTTTGACCTGGGCTCCTGCCTCCCTTCCTCTCCTGCCTCCCTTCCAAATTGCCTCATACACAGTGAGAATACAGTAAGAATTGATCCAATGAACCCTCAAGTGGATGAACGTCGTTTCTCACAGGATGCAGTGCCGGCCTGTGAGCACCAGAGGGCGCCATTGACCTGCAGAGCCGCTGACGCCGGCATTCAGGCCAAGGCCTGGGAGGGCTGCGGCCAGGGCATTGGGGACGCGGGCTGCGGAGGGACTCTTTCAGCCTCCAGGTCTCCTCCTCCTGGGGTGAGTGTCCATCACAGTGGCAGGAACTGTCATTCACTGAACCCAGCCTTTGCGCCCAGCCCCAGCAGTAGGGTGCCCCCAACTGCAGAAGCAGCTTAGGGACGTGATTGAGGTCAGTTCACGGAGCCCCAAAGCCCAGTGTCTCTCTCCCGCAGGGACAGGACAACTGTCCAGTCCCCGACCTCAGGAGAAGCTACGTGGACCAACTTCACGCCTAAACACCTGCTTCTTGCAAGTTTATTTATCTGGAAGACCGGAGTTTGCCTCAGTGACCTGGTGCTGGTCTGGGAGCACCCTCTTCCACACAGTGTCGGGGAGGGGCTGGAGGGTGCTTTGCTGCCTGGGGCAGCGGGAAGAGGCCAGCCAGCCACCAGTCCGGAAGGTCCCACTCGGCTCAGATGCCGTCACAGGCACACCTGGGGATACTGGAGGGCAGGACAAACCTCCTCTGCCTGCCCCTGCAGGGCCACACCTAAGGGCTCTCCCAGAGCTGGACTAGGGAGCGGGCAACTCCAGGCTGGAACCCGTGGCTGGGGTGCCCTGGCCCCTGTCTGGAAGGTGGGGGAAGCTGGAGAGGGAAAGTGAGGCATCTGGGAACCGAGGACAGAAGCAGCAGCTGCACACAGGTCTCCCGTCTCTTAGCCGCCCCACATGTGTCGCTTGAGGGGACTCTGAGTCACGGCACACCTGCTCTGGGCAGGTGTGAGGGACCCTGGGGAGCAAAGCCAGCAGGGTGGCCCTTTCCTGAGCCTGGCTGTGAGCACCCAGCTTCCAGTCTGGGGCTTTTGCTTTGGGAATCTGCTTTCCTCCTGATCCCACCTCACGGAGGTCTGGGGCCTGCCGGGGTCAGATCAAAATGAGACGTAGGATGTCAGACTCCGACAACAAATGACTTCATTCGGGATGTTCCAGAGAATCATTTAGCTTATTACATTTTTACAATCAAAGCTGTGTCTGAACCACGAGGGTGCAAGGAAGCATGCGAATGCAGGTTGCTCTGTGGTCCTTTGTTCACTTGATTAATTCCAAACAGTCCAACTGAGTCATTCACTCAAAATTGGTCCCAGGCTGAGGCTGCCCCGTGGCTCACGTTTCAGCCGGAGCTTCTGTCATCCTGGGGGCCTCAGCTGTCGGGGCTCCCCTGCCTGCTCTGGAGACGCTGTGCAGACCCTGCCCCCCGAGGCTCCTTCGAGATCAGCCAGATGGGCCCTGTGCACTGTGCCCAGGCGGGTGGCGCTGCTGGGCATGAGGAGTGCTGGCTGTGGTCCCTCACCGGGATTCAGGCTTCAGCTGCAAATTATTGCAGCCACCTCCTGCCTGGCCCCTTTCCTCTGGTCTCTGTCCCGGAGCGGGGAGGCCTCTGCAGTGCACACATCTGTCCTCGTCACTGAGTGGCTTCCCTGGCCTCCAGACTCTTCTGCTGGGTGGGTGGGGGGCCCTTCACTCAGCATCATCTTCTCTTCCCGCCCTTCCCTGGCACCCGGGACCACACAGCACCCTCTGCCGGGCTCACTGTGCCTGCGTCTGTGCGGCACAGAATGCCTTCCCCTCGTCCTCCTGCAGATCAGTGAGTGTCCCTCTCTGTGAGGCCTCCCCATCCCACGCAGCGTCCACCTTTCTTCCTGCCAGTGTGCGTTGCAGCCCTGCCCTCTGCACAGTAAAGCTGTCTGTATGGGAGGGTCTCACGCTCAATGTGGGGACAGTGGGCAGAGTGCAGGGGGAGGGGGAACGATGACAGACCTTCTTCTGTAGTCAGAATCCTAATACAGGTGGCTGGACCCAGAAAGCTGCTTAATGAAGCAGCTCAGCGCCCAAATCAACGGGGACCTGGGAACACTTTCGGAATGAAAGGTGTGTTTCCCAGGCCTCGGGGCTCGGCACCTTTGCAGCTCGGAGTGACACTGAGACCTGCAGCTCTGGTTTGTGGGTCGGCAAGAGGAGGCGCACAGGGCTGAGTAACGAGCCTCAGCTAGTATGGGCCTTTCGAACTGGTGCCATTAGTAGGGTGGAGAGTTAGGGGGACTCTGGAGGTCAGCATGGCAGGAGGACAGCCTCATCTGGGCCATGGGTGTCTGCAGGAAGAAGCCAGGCCCATGCATTTGCTGCCGTGAGATCTGGGGAAGTGGCGCGGCTGCTCACAGCCTCGGTTTTCCAATCTATAAAACAGGCACAAACCCTAGCACCCAGGGATGGGGCTCACTTTGAGACTCAGCAGCTCCTTGACAGGCTGGGACCTGACATTTCATGATGAGGAGGATGCTTGTCTTCCTAATTTCCAGTAATGACTATGACGCAGATGCATGAGTGCGGAACAGGAGAGAAGGTAGAGTGGAGAAACGGATTCTTCAGTTAAACTTGCTGTGTTGTTTTTGTGTTTTTGGAAAGCAAGAAGGGGTCTTAACAATTTGGGAACAAGGTGGACAGCAGTGCATGGGGGGAGAGCCCAGGGCCGGGCGAGAAAAGGATGAGGAGGAGGGATGGACCCTGTGCCCCAGACCTGCTGACTGATGAGGGAGACGCAGCCTGGGTGTCAGTCGGGCTCTGTCAGGCCGGGGGGCGGGGTCTTAGCCAAGTCCTGAGCCCTCTGACATCAGCTTCCTCACCGGCCAAGGAGGGCTGACACCCTAACCTCCCAGGGGGCACATGGGAGCGTGCACAATGCAAGCACTCGACAGTGCGCTGGCTTCCTGGGTGTGATGGAAGGGCTTTGGGGGAGGGGAGGGAATAGCCCTCTCTTCCGGTTTCCTCCAGAGGGACATTCTATGAGCTCTTGATATGGCACGCCTCCAATTTTGGGGACAAGTGGTTTCGTTTCTCTAACAGAACCAAGTGTTCCTGGCCTCCCAACTCTCACTGTGGCCTCCAGGATTCTCTGCTCGATGGAGCCCCGAGACCTACCATCTTCCTGTCCCTTGTTTGCTCCCTCCAGCCACACCAGCCTTGCATGTGCCCGGACACAAGGGGCTGGTTCCCAGCTCACGGTGGTGCACCCTCCTCTGTTAGGAGCTTGTTTCCCCAGAGATCGCAGCATCTCTGACCTCACTCAAGCCTCAGCTCACAGGACATCTTCACCCCCAAGGGCCTTTGGGTTATTCCACCCAAGTGAAGCCCACCCACCCGGCCGAGTCTCGCATCACATCCCGGCTTTGTTCTCTCTCTGGAGAGTTACTGCTTGAAGCTGCCAAGTTGGCCTGCTTGTTTATGTGTTTGCTGCTTATCTCCTTTCCACCACAGGCAGAGGCCTGGTCCCTCTTGATCGGTGCTGGTCCAAAGACCCAGAAGAACCCCGGTACAGAGTCACTGGTGGAGGAGACGGCATGCTGGCTCACCACCCAGGGCCGTGGCCTAACACCCCCATCTGTCCAAATGCAGAGAAATCTTAAGCCCTGGAAGATGTTACCAAATATACATTTTAAAAAATCCTCACTTGAGGATATGTTTATTGATTTTAGAGAGAGCAAGAGAGAGAGGGAAAGAGAAAGAGGGAAACATTGATCAGTTGCCTCCTGTATGCGTCCCAACTGGGGATCAAACCCGAAACCTAGGTGTATGCCCTGACTGGGAATCGAACCCATGACCTTTTGGAGTGTGGGACGACGTTCCAACCAACTGAGCCACCTGGCCAAGGCAACAAATATGAATTTTTCAAGAAAAGTTTAAATTACACTCAGAAGGTGTAAAACAAACCAGAACGTCACTGTCATTCAGTAAGAGTCAGGAAGGTCAGACACCAAAGAAGAGGAGGAGTAACGATGTTTATGGTGTGAACAGGAGATAATGTGACATTCTAGTGCTTTCTGGACAAAAGTCAAGGGACGGGCGAGATTCACATCCTGCCTCCGAGACAAACCTTTTCATTTGAGAGAAAAAAGGGGACCACGATATGAAACCTCCAGGAAAGTCACAGTGAGGCTGGCTTGTTCCTCCCGCTCTGCCCCATTGTGCACTGGCTCCCAAAGCCTGTGACTGGCTCTTGCCCATCTCTATGTGGCCCCAGCACTCAGCAGAGGCTGGGACATGCCTCACGGGTTTGTTGAACAGAGTCAAGCCTGCTAGTTAGGAGATGGAAAATTCACTTTATCGATGTTACGTGTCGATTACTCCCCTCAAATGCAAGAGTGCTGTGCCCAGTGCTCCTCTGCAGACCCCATCTTGGACTCACAGTGTTCTGAGCTCAAAATTCCCCTCTGAGGCTGATGCCCTGTTATCTACTGTCCTTGGACCAGCCCAGATCTGGAAACTCTCAAACCCGGTGATTTTCTTTCAATGCTATACCTGCAATTCCAAAGTCTACCACAAGGTGGCAGTTAGAACTACTGAAACCTTTCAGCGCTAGTTTAATCTCTAAAACTACACATCTTAAATTAAAACATACGTACACACACCTAAATTTGAAACAAGATACAAATTTATGCACATGCATACACACATCTATTTTTAACTTATATTGCATCAGTTTAAAGGCATGGCTTGGGGAAACATGCAGGTTTCATTCACTGTTGGTGGGAGTATAAATTAGAGCCACCTCTGGGGGTTGGGGGCACAGCTGGCAATGCACGTCAGAAGCCTGGCACATGTGCAGGCCCTTCGGTCCCGCAACCCAATTTCTAGACATTTATCCTAAGGAGGTAATCGTGGACTGAAGGGGCGAAACATTGTCAATATAGGTACTATAACATGGAACCTCGTTAAATAAATTATTTATGATAGAACATCATGTAGCCATTACATCCTATAAGAATTCTTAATGATGTGGGAAAGTCTCATAATGCATTAATTGAAAAAAAGAACAGCTACCAAAAAATATTCACTGTAATTTCAGCCTTAGACTAAGAAATATAAGAAGAAACTTGCATGTAAAAAATGCTGGAAGAATAAATACCAAAATATTGACAAGACTTGTCTGTGGGTCGCTGGACTGTGAATGGCCGTTTCTTCTTTTGTGCTTTTCTCTGTCTGTTGGGGGGCTTTATAATAAACAAACTTCTGTTGTCTGGGCGGGGGGGGGGTTGAAGGGTGGAGTGGGGGGGGGAGGTCAGTGAAGCCTTGTGGCAGAAAGGATGGGCTGGCCTCTGTGCCCGAGGGCTATGGACACAGCCGGTGGCACCTCGCTAGGCCACTTCCGGCCCCAGAGACGTGGGTGGCTCCTATGTCCTCCCAGCTCGCACTGTCGGGTCCACAAAGGGACCTGGTTTCAGCAGGCCTTGCTCAGGGGAGGGGATTAATCTGAAAAGCGCAGCCGGCACAGTCTCCACCACGACCTCCCTGGGTACTTTTTTCTTGCTGTTACTTCCCCTTAGGAAGTGACAAGGCGTAGGCACAAACTAAAAAAAGGAAAAACAAAAACAAAAAATCCTCCAAGGCAGGGTTTGAAGTTTACTAGGTAACCCCCTTTTATGCGACCAATAGTTCTCCAATCGCTGCCAGTGGGTGGATCACAATGATTTCCCAAGCTCCCCCTTCCTCCCCTTGAGGCTTCTGCAGCGAGGAGAGAGCGAGACATTCCCGAGGAGCTCTGCCTGCGTCACCCACAGGCCCTCTGGCCCTGTGGGCATGATGTCCCCCGTGCTCCGAGAGGCCCAGTGGCCTGTCGGAGTGTGCACAGCTGAGCCAAGACCCAACCTGGGCCTGAGCGACGGGAATAGGGTTGATGCTCAGTGCTCAGGTGCCTCTGGGGAGGCTCACCTGGCCTCTGGGATGACCATGTGGAGCGGAATGATCTGTGAACAGACCCCAGGCTGGGAGCCAGGCCCCCCACCGGTCAAGAGCTGGAGCTTTCAGCCCCAAAAGTGTGAGTCCCACCAGCCTCCTGCCCACCCCCTGCCTGCAGAAGCCTCCTCCAGCCTGCAGGCCCCACGGAAGGGCCAATGGTCGAGGCAGCACTCGAATACGGGTGCTCGGAGCCTCCCAGCCTGGCACACAGGGTCCTCAGTGGGCCAGCCTGGCCAGGGTCGAGGCTCAGGCTGGTGCGGAAATGGCAGTGGGCCTGCAAAAGGGCTGCGTGACCTCAGGAAAAGGGGGCTCTCAGCCCTGGGGCAATCATGGGTGAGACATCGGCTTCCCCTCCCCCGAGGCCTGGTGGGGCCACCTCCCAGCTGCTTCCCAGCTGCGGCCAGCTGGAGGGCCGTGGGCGCTGGCCAGAGCTGCCCGTGAACAGGCAGCGAGGAAGGCTTGCTGGGCCCGACCCATCTCCTTCCCGACAGCTCCGAAGTGCGCGCCAGGCGGACCCACGCCCGCCGTCCATATCCTGCCTCGACACCCGCACATTCACAGAGCTTGTCTCTGGCCCAGGTGGGCACCAAGCACCTCACATGCTACCTCCCCCTTCCGCTAGATTCCCAGCCTGTGATGCCCCATGACCCTGCCACTGTCTGCTGTGAACTGCAGTGTCTGGGTGCCCCGAGGACAACCTCACTGCACGCAAACCCCAGCTCCCCTTTTCACAGGGAAGAAGATGCAGGTTCAGGGCAGCCAAGTGACCCAAGCCCTGGATGTGACCCCAGCATCCTAACTTGGCACCCGGACTCCCACCCCTGGCCCACAGGGTGCAGCACCCTGCCCACCATCAGCCACCGTCCTCTCTGACGCAGGGAGAAAGGAGAGCTGCATCACCATGGGTGGGACAGAGGGAGACGACAGCGGGGGACGAGGAAGACCCTGTCACCGGCCACCACCCTTGGCCCTTGGGACACGCACACCTACAGTCAAGAGCAGCCAAGGTGCAGAGTCAGCTAGGGCATAGGAGGGGTCTGAAAGTTTCCGGTTCTCCTGAGTGGGCGAAGTGAACGGGTCCCAAGACACGAGGCAGAAACACCTCAGCTCCCCAGTACTCTGGCCCGGCAGGGCCCTGACTCCGCCCCAGTCTGGGGAAGCTGCAGGGGAGGCGTGGCCCTGCCCCCAGGACTCCTGCAGGAGGATGGCAGACCTGGCTGGGGCTTTACAAGGGACAGGGCATCTCTGGTCTGGGAGGCTGGCTGACTGCCGCCCGACAGAGCCCAGGCTCTGCCCCGAATCCAGTGTGGGCTGCTGTGGGCACGAGGTAAATGCCCCCAGGGTCCCCACGGAGTCCCCGAGGGCCTGGCTGGGATGGTGCTATGCTGCCCTCACCTCCTCATTTGATCCCAACCTGGAGGCCTTGGGCGAGGTCTTCCTCACTCCGGTTCACACAGTAGGAACCTGGAGCTCAGAGAGGGGAGCATCTTCCCCAAGGCCGCCCAGCCAGAGGCATGCGCTCTGGCCTGACTCCACATCACCCCCAGCCTCCCGGGAAGGCAGCTCCTGCAGACCTGGGTCCCATCTTGCCTCCATCAAGAGTCCATCCTGGTTCTGGGCAGGTCTGCCCATTAGAGAGTCCCCTGAATCAACTCACATTTCCCTCCCTGCATCTCTCTGGCCGGAGGCCCGGAACAAATGCGGCCTCCGACATGAGGGACCGGCCATGCTCTCCCCCCACCGGGCTCGCCCTGCCTGGACGCAGCAGGACGTCTGTGCAGGGCCCGGCAGCGCCCAGCTGCCTTTCAGCTCGCTCCTTGCGTGGCCCCAGCCAGCCTGGGCCGGGGGTATTGAGTCCAGACCTAAGCGAAGTTTTAGGTTTAATTGTGAAAGATCTGCCAAGTGATGACACCACAAAGGCCAGACTGGAACCAGCCAGCCTTGGGACCTGAGCAGTGACACCACAGGGTGGGCGGGACAGGGACTTTCCCTGTGCACTGGGAAGGGGGCGCTCTGCAGCCAAGGGCGAGAAGAGCAGTGCTGGGCAGGCCCTGCGCTCAGGACACCAAGGCGAAGCCTTCTCAAAGCCTCGCTGATTTGCCTGCAGGGCAGCCCCCCCCGTGCCTGCAGGTCCTTCTCACCCAGACCTACTGCTAATCCCCACAAAGAAAGACCAGAGCTCCGAGGAGCAGAGGAGGGAGGAGCGCAGACAGTTAAATAAAGTCTCAGAGGGAGGATGCCAGCTTGAGAGAAAAGCGCAAAGAGAGCAAAAAATAAATGGCAAATTACCGGGTAGCCATCTCGTCCTGATTGCCCCTGTGGTAATTAATATGTCATTAATAATCAGACTTTCAGCAGAAAACCACATGGCAACACTTAGCACTTAGTCAGGGCCCCAGACCTACCCCCCCGCCCCCTGCCCCCCAGTGTTCGAAGGTTTGCAGCAGAGGCTGCTGGTGGGTAGCCAGTGCCTTTAGGGGGAGACTCGGGGCTCTGATGGGTCTGGGGCTCGGAGTACCCGTTTCCCGCCTCACTGGGCCAGGCTGAAGGAGCCACCAGGACATGCACCCAGGTGAGTCCTCCCCACGTCGGTCAGCACCCATGGCGAGGGCCACGTGGGGACATGGGGTTCCCAGGAGCACTGTCACAGCCACTGTGTGGAAAGTGCTCCTATACTGCTGAAGGTCCTAGAGAGCGGACAGGGAGTCCTGCCTGTTGCTGCTCCCCGATGGGTGAGCCGAGGAAGCCGGCCCTGGTAAGGCCAGGGAGGCATCGCTGCTTCTGCCCCATGTGCTCGGAGCACTGCCTGCCTGTCCGAGTCTCGAAGGCTGGCATCCACCTCAGGCAGCAGCTTTGGGGTTCTGCATTGCTTACTGCACTTAATAGTTTTATAGCCAAGTTCAAAACCCCTGCTCCACAGCCCCCTACAGGAAGCACTGCAGCGAGTTCACACGGGCTGCCTCCGTGTGATCACCGGGACTGACTCAGCAGCGGACAGCTGCCGTGGCCCGTAAATCCACACATTCTTGCTGGTTCGCTCTGGCTCAGTGAGGAGCTGCATGCCTCGAGAAGCCTGGATCCCGAAGGGTGCGATCGGGAAATGAGTCATGGCAAGTGGAAGTCAAAAATAAAACAGCTCATCCCAAAGGAATTCCTCTAGAAGGTGCATTGTGGCTCAAGCAGATTCTCAACATGCTTCTTGAGTGCATTCGCCAGGACTTATCAGGCTGCTCACAGGCAGGCTTGTCCTTTTTCTTGGAGAAGAACCTGATTTCCAGGTGGGCTGTCCCTGCGTTCAATGCTGCCTGGGGATGCCAGCCCCCTGCCCCACCTTTCTCAAACCCACTGGTGGCCAGCTGCCCAACCCAGGGAGCCAAACATATCTTGGCAAAGAGAGATGGGTCCCGGAATCTAGTTACTAAGCAGACTTACTCCTGGCATATCTGCCCGACTCCAGAGCCCTTTCTGCCAAAGCACGTGAGACAGACACATGGAGAAAGACCAACTGCTGCAGCACAGTGAGCAAAGGTGGGCGTGATGCCCACCATTCTGTGTGCCCCAGGAGCCGGGGTGCAGGAGGGGCAGAGGCTCTGCCGGCGCCCCCGGGGGGAAATGGTCACGGATGTTTCCGGGGGCACGTCACACCCATTGAGCTCTGCGCTTGCATTCATCTACAGATTTAAAAAGATGTGGCCTCTGTCTGGACTCATTTTTTTTAGGACACACCTCTCTAACTAAACATTATTTTCATGGAAGTGCTACAGAGACAGAACAAAACGTCTTATCTTTCAGGAGCAGAGAGCACAGTCCAGGGCACTTACTGGTGGACCTGCAAAACACAAGAGGAGAGGCCAGGGTCAGAGCCACAGGGAAGGAGCGTCCCCTCCCCGGGCACTCCCTCCACGGCCACCAGCCTCCCCTCCACAAGCACCAGGCTTCGGTGCCCTAGCCCCGAGCCCCAGAGCCAGAGGCAGGCAGAGGGAGCTGTTGCCCTTGGTGGGCGGGGTGGCCATGTGGGGTGATGACCGCCCTGCACCGGTGGGTCAATGCGCTCATTTCAGGCGGCTGCCGCTGGCCCCTGTGTGGGACTTTGGCCACCCGGGTAGGAATCGGACTTTGTTCCTGCCTGAAGGACCCATTTTGGTGGTTGCTGGGGAGAGGGTTCATTTCTATGGAAGGGAGAGACTTGGGGGGGACATTTGGGGCAGAGGGAGGAGCAAACACAGGGCCCTGTGACTGTGTCCTGAGGAAAACGTGTGGGCGGAGCCTGAGGCCCAGCCCTGGCATTAGGGGCACAGCCGGGGGCACCTGGTACTTGAAGGGGTCGGGACTAGAAGCTGAGGTGCTGCTTCCGGAAAGGCTGGTGCTGCAAGCTGTGGCTCGTCCCTAGAGATGTGGACTCGGGTGTCCTTGCGGTGGGCAAAGCACATTGCACATCCGTGACTGCATCTGACCTTCTCAGCAGCTTGTGAGCAATGTGAGATGAACACACCCATTTGACAGATGACAGCAGAAAGAAGCGACTTGTCTAAGGCCACGTACTTGGTTGGGTGTGGAGCTCATCCAGGAAGGAGGCCTCTCAACTCAAACCCTACACACTTTCCACGAAGTGGTCCATGTCTGCCCCCGGCAGCCCCGGGACCTCAGTGTGGGCCGTGTGGGTCGTGTGGGCGCACAGGGAGGCGAGCACTGGGGCCTCGAGGTGAGTGCAAGAGGCAAGATCTCAGACTCACAGAATTTTCCTTGAGTGACCAGGTGTTTAAGAAAACAATTGCATGGTGAAAGGGCTGGCCCCACTCAGGACAGACACTAGGCTGAGTGGCTGGGGGCGGGGGAGGGATGACGTCTGGGAGAGAAAGGGGAAGAGAGGTGTCAGGTGGAGAGGGGAGAGCTCGGAACATGCCCAGGTCACTGGGCTTCAGAGGGCGGCCGTGGGAGAGGCACCGGGCCTGTCTCCGCCATGACCCAGGGGGTGGGGAGTGGGTGGGACCCCGAGTGATTCGAGGGGGCAGGCCTGGGCATGGGGACACGCTGCCGCTGCTCCTGCTGCTCCTGTGCCGGCGAGGGCAGCCTGGGTGGCGCCGGCAGTGGAGATGGGGGAAAACAGGTCGGGAGACACTTGTCGGTGAGTACAGACAGGACTTGTCTTCGCTGTAGCGGCGGAAGAGGGGGTGGAAGGGCGAGTGCGGCCCCAGAGGAAGGAGCGAGCGACCGAGATTTCTGGCTGGAGAACCGACGGATGAGGGCGCTAAAGCCCAAGAATGGTCACACGGGGGCCCTGCGTCCCCTAGGTCTGGACCAGGGCGGGGCAGGGCACTGGCCGTTTGGACGTCAGTGCTGCGCCCTCCTCGCCGTCAGCAAGGACCTTGCGCACTGCGTTAGGAAGGCGAGAAAAGACGCTGGACTGACGCACCATCAGCTGTCCGCTGCCACGTGCGCACACCTGCCCGCACCCACTCCCGGCCCCGCCTCCTCCCCAGTCTCTCAGGCTGAGTCAGAGGAGCCCACTGGGCTTCCAGCTGCCGCACCCGCCCGCCCTCTCCCCGCCGGTCACAGCAGGGCTGTCCTCAAGCAGACCCTTCCTTCCCGCAGGTCTGCATATGCTCCCAGCCCTCTGATTTTATTTTATAATAAAAAAATTCAATCACAGTTGACATGCAATATTACATTAGTTTCAGGTGTACAACAGAGTGATTAGGCATTTATATACTTAGGAAGTGATCACCCTGATAAGTCCGGTACCGCCCGGCAGGGCACTCGGCTCTTCCGGAACCATCCACGCCCTTCCCGGTGCCATGCTGTGCTCTGCCTCCCCACGACGGCCCCGTGACAACCCAGCTGTACTTCTTAACTCCTCCTCCTCCCCCCCAGCCCCCAAGCCTTCTCCCATCTGGCAGCCATCAAAACATTCTCTGTGTGTACAAATTTTTTCTGTTTTGCTTACTTATTTTGTTTTTTAGATTCCACATGTAAGTGAAATCAAATGATATTTATCTTTCTTGGTCTGGCTTATTTCACTGAGCATAATCCCTGTAGCTCCAGCCACATTTTCACAAATGGCAAAACTGCACTCTTTGCTCTGGCCGAGTAATATTCCATCGTGTATGCACTACATCTTCTTCATCCATTTGCCGATTGACGGGCACTCGGATGGCTTCCATATCTTGGCTCTCGTAAATAATGCTGCAGTGGACGTGGGGGTGCTTATATCTTTCCAAATGAGCAATTTGGGTTTCTTCGGATAAATACCCAGCAGGGTCATAAGGCAGCTCCATGTTTCATGTTCTGAGGACCCTGCATACTGTTTTCCACAGGGGCGGCACCAACTTAGGATGCCCTAAACAGCGCCCGAGGCTTCCCTTCATCCGCACTGTTGCCAGCACGTCTTCTTCGTTGACGAGTCGATGCCGGCATCCGGGCAGGCGCGAGGTGCTGTCTCTGTGTTTCGATCCCCATTTCCCTGTGAGCACTGGTGTTAGGCATCTAATCACATGCCAGTCGGCCCTCGGTCTGTCCTCTTCCAGCTCCTCTGAGTGAGAGACGCCCTTTGCTGCGCAGCCCGCTCTCTCCCCACCCAGCCCCCCCTCTCCCTCACAGTCACACTGCGGGGAAGAGGCCCTGGGGAGGTGCGTGGTGTGTCTGTGATCACTCCGCTGGTGAGGGGCGTCGCGGCGGGAAGCAATCCCCTGGCACCCCACCCCCACGGCACTGTTCTCCATCTGCAAAGAGCGGAACTGCACCCCCTCTCAGGCTCGGTGGCGAGGGGACCACCGCTCCGCAGGCGCAGCGCCCCCACAGCCTCCTAACTGAACGCCTTCTTCTGGGAACCCCAACCCCAGCAGCCAGAGGCCCTTTAGAAAATGCCCACCCTCCCGCCCCCCGGTGTGGGCTGGCTCCTGTCAACGCCGCACCCTCGCCCCACACTGCACCCTCCCTCTAGGTGCCCCATGCCGGTCTCTCACCCTCAGGACGTCTCGCGGACCATGTGCCTGTGGCCGCCAGGCTGTGGCTCCTCACAGGATCTGGGAAAGCCTTTTGAGCAGGAGGATGTCTCCTCCCCTTTCACCCCGTTGGTTCCTATCAGCTCCCTGTGGTCTCCTTCCCAGCACTAACCACCATCTTCAATTATTAAATGCTCACTTGTGTGCCATTTACTGTCTGTCAGCTCCATCAGCAAGGCTGCTCCCGAGAGCCTCGGCCCCACTGCCTGGCTTCGTGCCATCTCCTGCTCCGTGCCTCGGGAGGGGCCTGGCAGGCACCTGCTCTGTGCCTTTATACCTGACCCGCTGTCTGTCTGGGGCTGGTGCTCTGCCTGCGGCCCTGGGGGTGGGCTCTGTGGCCTGCAGCAAGCGGGCACCAAGGAGGGATGGAGGGGGGTGGGGGGGCTGGAGCAGCCTGTCCAGGGGCCCCGTCTCGGAAAGTGAGGCTGGCTGGAGGGTCCCCAGCTGACCACGTGGTGGGCCCCCCACAGCCCAGCTCATTGTGCACACAGCTTTCAAACACCATTCCTGGCCTAGGCTGAGGCTGCTGACTCTGCTGTCAGGAAAATGGGAGCGATGGAGGAAGGGACAGCCGGATGGCATGGGAAATGAATGAAATGAGTCTCAGGGCTCAGTGACTCAGCGGCCTCTTCAGCTGAGCCAAGGGGGCTGGACAGGGTCTCCCACATGCACCTTGAGGTTCGGAGGGTGCATGAATGGCTTGTTGACAGGTCAGCAGAGGTGTGTGCAGGTTCTGGGTCCCTGCAGTGCCCACCTCGAGCTCTAAGGCCCTCCTGGGATGATCGTGTCTGAGTATTTCCCAAATGGGCAAGCAAACTGGGAAGATATTTTCCATAGCCTGGCAGGTGCCCAGCTGCACACCAGGGGGAGGGCTGGCCTCGGTGCCTGCGGCTACTGGGGTCCTTGTCCCACCCCTGGGGTTCACAGCCCACCCCTGCTCCTCTGTGTTGGACCGGGCTCCTGACTGCCACCCCACCTGCTCCCTGCTCTGCCCAGCAGGCCCTGGCTCTGCCCCAGCCCTCTGCCTCCCCACATCCGCCGTATCAGGTCGAGGCCCTGGCTTCTGACCCTTGAAAACTCAAACTGACCTCGAGGATGAGCTTCTGCAGGTGTTTCCCCAGTGCAGCCGAGTGAGCCAAGGGTTTGCGGGGAGATGAAATGAGGCTTGGAGGCTGGCACATTCAGAGCCAATAACGAGTTAGTGAGGCAGGCACTTGGTGCAGGCCTCAGCCCTGGCTCTGATTAGACCCGTTCCACCAGGGAGCGTCCAGGCCTCCGAGCCCTGGCTCTCTGCGGGGAGCGCCCTCCTGTGGAATGTGGGGCGCAGCACCCCGGCCTCTGGGGTGAGATGCTGTGCCCATGGTCGGTGCCCAGGACAGCGATGGGGACATGTTCCGAGAGATGTGTTGCTAGGCGATTTCATTGTTGTGTGGACATTGCAGAGTGTGCTTGTGTGTTACTGGACAACACAACAATTACAGTCATTGGTATTAATCTGTCTTTAAAAGTTCACTAGAATTAATCAGTAAAGCCATCTGATTCTGGGCTATTTTTTGTGGACAGGTGTTTTCTTCTTATCCTCACCCAAGGATGTGTTAGAGAGAGAGGAAGGGAGGGGGAGAAACATTGATGCGAGAGGGAAACATCGATCGACTGCCTTTTGTAGGCACCTCAACTGGGGACCGGACCCACAGCCTAGGCATGTGCCCTGACTGGGAATCGAACCTGTGGCCCTTCCATTTTTATGCGATGACGCTCCATCCAACCAACTGAGTTATACCAGCCAGGGCTGGAAAGATGTTCAATTACTGATTTTCTCTCTCTTGTTATCAGTGTATTCATATTTTCTGTTTCTTCTTGAGTCACTTCAGGCAGTTTGTGTCCTTCTGGGAATCTGTCCATTTCGTCTAGGTAATATAATTTGTTGGCACATGGTTCTTCATGGTATTCCTTTATTAGTAATACTCCTCTATTTGTAAGGTTGCTAGTGACATCCTTCTTTTATTCCTGATTTTAGTAATTTTAGTGCCCGCTCTCTTCTTATCAGTTCTAGGCAAACGTTTGTCAGTTTTGTCAGTCTTCAAAGTACCACGTTTGGTCTGATTGATTTTCTCTGTTGTTTTCTATTTTCTATTTCATTCCTTTCCTTTCTAATTTTATGATTTTCTTCCTCTTGCTTGCTTTGGTGTAAGTTTGCTCTTCTTTTTTAATATAGGTATTAGCAGCTATGCATTTCCCTCTGGGCACGACTTTAGCTGTATTTTATGAGTTTTGGTAGGTTATGTTTTCATTTTCATTCCTATCAAAGTATTTTTTATTTCCCTTGTGGTTTATTGTTTGAGTCATTGGTTATTTAGAAGTTTAATGTTTATCCATATTTGTGAATTACTCAAATTTCCTTCTGTTATTGATTTGTAATTTAATTTCTTTGTGATCAAAGGACATATTTTGTATGATTTCTATCCACTTACATTCACTAAGGCTTGCAGCTTAAGATGTGGTCTGTATTGGAGAACCTTCCACATTCACTGGAAAGAATGTGTATTCTGCTGTTGTTGATTGGAATATTTTATAGATGTCTGTTTTGTCTCGTTGATTTATATGTTGTTAACTTATTTCTTTGGTTTTGTATATATTTGTTCTATTCATGATTGAAAGTGGGGTATGGAGGTCTCCAACCATTATTGTTAAGCAGTCTGTTTCTCCCTTCAGTTGTCAGTTTTTGCTTCATGTATCTTAGGGCTCTGTTGTAAGATGCATATAAAATTATAATTTTTAAATATTCTTTTATCATAAAATGTCCTTATTGTCTTAAAATCTATTTTGTCTGATGTCGGAATAGCTTTAGGTCTTCTATGGTTATTATTTGCACGATATATCTTTCCAGCATTTTATTTTCAACCCACTGCCTTTTAAATCTAATTTGCTTCTTATAGCATATTGTTGGATCATGTTTTTATAAATATAAGTAAAATTTTAAAAATTGTGTCAATATACACCTAACGTAAAATTTACGACCTGAAATATTTTATTTAAATATTTTATTTATTTATTTATTTATTTTTAGAGAGAGGGGAAGGGAGGGAGAAGGAGGGAGAGAAACATCAGTGTGTGGTTGCCTCTCGCATGCCCCCTACTGGGGACCTGGCCCGGAACCCAGGCATGTGACCCAACTGGGAATTGAACTGACAACCCAATATGATAAATATTTTAAAATGTACAATTTAGTAGTGTTAAACATATTTACATTATAATGCATTCAATCTCCAGAAATTTCCCATTTTGAAAAAATGGGAACTCTGTACCCATCAGACACCACCTCCCCATCCTTTCTTGCCTCAGTCCCTGGCAGCCGCCACTCGACTCTCTGTTTGCAAGAGGGCGACTGCTCTAGCTACGTCGGTGAGTGAAGTGACACAGTGCTTGTCTTCTCGTGACCAGCTCACTTCACTGAGCATAATGTCCTCATGGTTCATCCATGTTATAGCATGGGCCAGAGTTTCCTTTTAAGAATGCATAGTATTCCACTGCATGTAAACACCACATTTTGTTTTTCCGTTCATCTGCTGGTGAACACTTGGATTGCTGCTGCCTTTCGGCTATCGTGAATAATACTGTTATATGATTTTTGTTCGACACCTTGGTTTCAATTCTTTTAGATATATATCCTGCAGTGGTATTGCTGGATCATATGATAATTCCATTTTCAATTTTTAAATTGATCCTCACCCAAGGATATGTTTATTGATTTTAGAGTGAGAGGAAGGGAGAGAGAAACATCGATTGGTTGCCTCCCATACGTGCCCGGACTGGGGACTGAACTCCCAAGCTGTACATGTGCCCCGACTGGAGATCAAACCCGCAACCTTTCCTGGTGTGCGAGACAGTGCTCCAGCTGACTGAGCCACCGGGCCGGGCCCAGTTTAAATGCTCTGCGGAACCACCATACTATCTTTCAGGCTGGTTGTACCGTTTTACGTTTTCATCAGTAGTTTACAAGGATTCCAGTGTCTCCACATCCTTGCCGACACCTGTTATTTTCTGATTTTTTAAAACAGTCGCTGACCTAAAGGGCACAAGGGAATATCTCATGGTGCTTTTGATGTGCATCCCCCTAAGGATTAATGCTGTTGAATGTTTGCTGGATTGCTTTTGACTGATTGATTCTGCCAATCTCTGACTTTGATTGAAGTATTTAATCCTTTTATATTTAATGTAATTGCTCATAAGGTAGGGTTTATGTGTTCCAATTTGCTATTTAATTTCTATATGTTTTATGTCTTCTTTGTTCTGCTAAATCGATATTTTCTAGTGTACCATTTTCATTCCTTTTTTTAAAATCTTATTTTTTGGTTATTTTCTTAGTGATTGTCCTGGGATTACAATTAACATCTTAATTTAAGATAATATGTTTTTGATTTTAAAACAATGTACATTCATCTCTGTGCAGGTACTTTGCTCCAGTATAACCCCGTTTGTTACCCTTTACTGCTTTATTCACTGTCGGCCTGTGAACATGGTTTTAGCATTATTGCTTTATTCAACTGTCTTTTAAATCAGGATAGAGAAAAATTATAAATATTGCCTTCCATTTTTTGCTTTTGGCAATGTGACTATAGTGTGCTTACCGTGTTTTGATGTGTATAATGTACACCCATGTTTTGGCCCATACTTTCAGGAAAAACATCTTTCATTTTAATTTAAAAAATTTATTTATTTATATTCAGAAACAAAACTGATTATTATATTCCAGGGTATTATTTTGTATATGGATATCATTATTGTTTTCTAGAGTTACACTTAAAAAAAGATTTTATTTATTTATTTTTAAACCCAGGGGAGGGAGGGAGAAGGAGAAGGAGAGAAACATCAATGTGTGGTTACCTTTCATGTGCCCCCTTCTGGGGACCTGGCCTGGAACCCAGGCATGTGCCCTAGACTGGGGACTGAATTGGTGACCCTTTGATTCGCAGGCTGACACTCAGCCCACTGAGCCACACCAGCCAGGGCTCTAGAGCTACACTTTTAATGCATAAGCATAAATAAAAGAATTAAAAACATTTATATAGATAAAGAATTAGTACTACCCATGTATAACATGCATCCTTATTTTTTCCTCAAAAATTTGGACAAAAAAGTGTGCATTATAGACAGCAAAATATGGTAGGTGTGGAACTCTTTGACTTTATCCTATTTGGGTTTTTAAAAGTTTCTCTTATGTGTAGACTAAATGTTTTTCTTTAAATTTGGAGAGGTTTTCAAGGAAAAATGATAGGAAATAAGGGAGGGTAGCTCGGAATGGTTAGTTGGCAAAAGCCTCTTGGAGAAGGTCACATTTGTGCTGATTCTTCAATGGCGAAAGAGAGCTGTGAGGGTGTGCAGTAAAGGGTTAACTCAACAGGCTTGGGTTGTCCCAACCCTGCACATTCCAAAGAAAGGACTGGCCCTGACCAGTGGCAGGGAGATAACCTTTACGTCCTGGAAACATGCTGCCTAACAGGAAAGCCTTTGAATACCTGGGGGCCCTCCAGCATGCCAGACAGTTTATGCCAACAGTGCGAATTGTCATGGGGGTTTTGGGTCATGTTGTATCAGTTTGAGCTTTGGAGGGGCTGGGGACTGAATAGATAAGGCCAGTTACTCAATAAAATATCAATAAAAACCTAGGACAGTAAGGCTCAAGTGAGCTTCCCTGGTCGGTGAAACATCACACACACTGCCATGCACCGTCGCCGGGAGAAGCGGGCTCTCAGTGCAGCTCCCCTGGGAGAGGAAGCTGGGAGCTTAGGCTCTGTGTTCCTCTTACCTTTCCTGACTTTCATCTGTAGCTTTTTGCTATAGTAAATCATAACCATAAGCATAAAAAATAAGTTTGGGCCGGTTTTGGCCATTATTCTTTCATACATTTCTTCTGCTTCTCTCTCTCTCTTCTCTGCATGGTGTGCGTCTGCTGGCGCACTTCAGTGCGTCCCTCAGGTCTCAGGCTCTGTTTGCTCCCCTCCCTCTCCTGTCTTCCTTCCTCAGGCCGCATGACCTTCACTGACCTGGCTTCAAGTTTGCTGATTCTTTCTTCTGCCGAATGTTGTTGAGCCCTTCTTGTGAATTCTTCATTTGGTTATTGTACTTCAGAGTTGCTGTCCGTTTCTGTTTTTATACTTTCTCTCTCTCTATTGATTGTCTCCATTTTGTAGTACATACTTCTTGGCATTTCCTTTAATTCTTTAGACATTCCCTTTAGTTTTAAAATATGTTTAAAATAGCAAATATACAATCTTTGTCTAATTTTTCCAGCTGGGCTTCCTCAGAGACAGTTTCTATTCATTGCTTTCCCCCCTTTTTTATTGCCATGCCTTCTTGTATCTTTCTGTATCTCATATCTTTTTTGTTGTTAAAAACTGGGCATGGATAGTAATTTAATGTGTCTACTGTGGAAATTAGACCCTGCTCCTACTTTTCAGGACTTTTTGTTGTTGCTGTGTGTCGTCATTGTTGCTCATGGTAAAGGGTTTTCCTGAACTAAGTTTCTGAAGTGTGCATTCTTTCTCATGTTCAGCTACTGATTTCTCTGCTTGGTTCACTTAATGATCAGCAGAGACAGGGGTTTCCTTTAATGTCTTGATCCCATAGGCCCCCCACTCTGTGCCAAGGGGCTCTTTGTGTGTGCTGGAGCACAGCTCAGTGCTCTCTTCCCCACTCTGCTTTGCCTGCATTGCCTGCTTGAGCAGAGCCTCCAGGTTAGCCAGAGGTGAGAGACAGGCTCCCCCAAGTCTTTCCTGAACATGTGCACAGCCCTTCCTCTGTGTGTGTCATCTAGATCCCCAGGAATATGCTGGAAAGGGGCTTTGCAAAGCCCCTTTAGACATCTCACCACCTAGGTATTTGTTGAAGTTTTTGTGCCAGCTTCTTGTCTGCTCCCACTGCTGCTGCCACTTCAGGCAGCTGTGATTTTAAACAATTGCCACTGAGTGTCTTTGGCAAGCACTCTGGAGACAGTGCTCTCCAATGAGCAAGCTCTATGTCAGGCCAAACACAGACAAGTCCTGTGTACAAGCTTTCTCGTGGAGCTTACAGGCAGGTCAAATAGGGACCGTTCTCTGAAAATGAGCATTGGGGAGCTTCAGCCTGCTGTTTGCCTCCTTCAGCGGCTGCTGCTTTTCACAGGTACTGTAGTTGCAAGGCTGACAGGTTTTAGGGTTCCAGGGGACTGAGAAGATGGGCAAGATAAAATGTCATATACACTGATGTTCTTAGCAAGACTTACAATTTTTTTCTTGAATTCAGGGGTTGTGGCAAGTTCTTCATTAATTTCCATAGTTCTGACAAGGTCCATTTTTCCTAGTGTTCCTGCTGCTTTTCTGAGGGAGTGGATCGTCAGAGTCCTTAACCCACCGTTCCGGAAGCGCTTCTCCCTCTGAACTTCAGGAAGGGTTTCCTGGGGTCAGGGCAGATGGACAGACAAGCAAACGAACCCCAACACTGGGACGTGGGGGCTGTGAGGTCCGCTGGTGCCTCCGGGTGTCCCTGCAGATCCAGCACAGGCATCTGCTAAGCAGCCTTTGTTTGCCTCATCTTCATTTCTTCCCCATTCTTAGCCTTTGCCCTCCATCTGCCCACCAGGCCTTCCTTCTCTCTCCCTCCTCTCTGCCATCCCCCCTTCCTGTCAACAAGCATTTGTTGACCATCTCCTGAGGAACTGTGGATCCGGACCCAGCTCCTGCCCAAGAGCCTGTGCTTTGGTCAGGGAGAAAGACACACTTGCAGAGAAGACCACCACGGGCTGGCATGGGAAGTGCTGGACAGAGGGAGGCGTCTGGGGTTGGGGGAGCCAGCTCGGAGCCAGGGTGGAGCCAAGGGAGAGCCATGGGTGTTCTTGGGGAAATGGAGGGTTCTAGAAAGAGAAAGAATCTTGCTCAAGGTCCCTAGAAAGAGGACCCTGGAAGTCCAAGAGCAGGGCCAGCCTTCCACAGCTGAGAAACTGGCCTGTGGGGAGGCAAGACGTCCATTCCATTCTGAACGAGACACACAAACACTGCAGACACTGTGGAGGCATTTGCTGAGCAAAGGCTCCCTCTGGAGCCACAGAGAACCACCCCCATACCCCCCAGGCCGGCCTGCGCAGGGGAGTGCAGGGCCAGGGGGCAGCAGGAAGGTGTCTCCACCAGACCCTGTTCCCACAGGCAAAGAGAGGCTTTCTCCCGGGGACGCAGGAAGAGGCCTGGTTTACCAAGGGAAGTCGCCAAAGTCAGGGCACACGTGTGTGCAAAACTATCTGAAAATAAACACCAGGCCCAGCCAGAACTGATCGGAGTGGAACGTCTGCTCCGGGCCGTTCATACCGTTCTTCCCTTGGACCTCGGTTTCCTTATCTGCTATCGGGGTAATAACATGCCGCCTGTCTCTCGGGGTTCTGTGGAGTTACATGAGATGAAGAACTTGAAAGGATGCAGCACACAGGGTCAGGGGGCCCAGCGAATCCTTGTCTTTCTTTGGCTTCTGCATTGCCGTAAACTGGAGTCCTAATTCTAGTAGGTTGTTGAGGAACTTGAGTAATATTATACTTTGTCCTAAAAAAAATCACTGTACATTCCTCATTTCCTTCCAGAATGGAAGTCAGGAGCTTACAGTGAAGGCAATAAGCGTTTTACGAGGCCCAAAATGAGAACTGATGAAGTGCGGACGGAGCGGGCCTGGGTGTGTGTTGTGTTATGTGTGTGGGGTGATTACACGCAGAACCTAGAGTGGAGGAAGCCACAGCACTCTGACATGAAACAGCCTTCAGCTTCTGGACGTTGGAGCACACAGAGGGCCCTGATAGCATTTCCCAGTGGGGCACTGTGGGGAGTTTCTCTGGGGTCTTCCACAGGGGGAGTGAGGTAATGCAAGCACACAGCACAGCGAGAGGCAGGAAGCCCACACCCAGCACCAGGGAGGAGAGTCTGAGGATCGGAGAGAGCCTGCTCAGCTCACCTGGCCCAGTCAGGGGTCGGGGGCACCTTGGGCATCACCACCACACCTTCCTTGTGAGGCTGCGTGGGGGCTGAGAGCGTGGGCATTCACTCAGTCACTGCTTGTGCACTCACTCTCCTGGGGCCTGCTCTGTGCTGGGAGCTGGAGACTTGGCCTGGCCCGAGGCTTTAGAGAGGACTTTTTGGAGGAGATGCTTGAGCTAGACTGTCAGGACAAAGAATACTGAACTTGGGTCACAAGTTCAGGTAGAGGAGATGACATGGTGGCAGGGGAGGACAGGAGTGCAGGCGCAGAGGGGAGGGCCCCAGACACCCACAGTGAGGCTGAGGGAGCTGTGGAGCTGAGGACTAGGAAGGGGGCACGGGCCTGCTGTGCTGAGGAGGACACTGCCCAGGATGCACCGTGGGAGTGAGAGGGAGGGATCCAGGGTGATGCCAGGGTGTCTGCCTGGGGGAGGGTGGCTGGCGGTCTCCTCTCTGCCATGGGGAGCTGGGGAGAGCAGGCTGGGGGGTGCTAGCTCAGGGGGGCCATGTCCAAACTCTGGACCCAGAGGAGACAATTTGGCTTGATCCAGGGAGGGGGGCATCATCAGTGTCCTGGGGGAGTGTGGCGCTCAGGGGTGAGAGAGAAGTGAGAAGAGGGCCAAGGGCAGAATCGTTTAAGAGGCAAGTGGGGTCCTGTAGGAAAGGCAAAAAAGAAGGAGGTCAGAGACGTGGGAGGAAACCCAGGCCGGAGTGGAGCTGGGAAATACAGGGTGGGGGCGGGGCGGGGCGGCCCACAAGGAGGGTCCAGGAAGATGGCGACGGCAAAGCCTCTGCTGGCTGGACTGTCAGGTGGTCAGTGGTACTTTGGCCAAGATGATGTTGATGGAGTGACCGTGAAAAGAGACTGGAGGGTGGGGGTGAGTGGAAGGTGAGGCGGGAGAGCTGGGAGAGGGCTGGGTGTGGGCACCTCTGAGGAAGCTTCGCTGTGCGCAGCAGCAGTGGGTGTGTGCAGCAGGCGCACTCAGGTGAGGTGAGGATGGCAGGAGGGAAGGTGGCCGAGCATGTGGGCCCGTCCCCAGGTTGTACGGAAGGGAGGTGAAGGAGCCTCCTCCTGCCTCTGCCCAGGGAAGGAGCAGACCGGTCTGGGGAGGGATGGGAGTGCCCAGGAGAACCAGGCACCTTGGGCAGGTGGAGTCCCTGTCCATTCCCGCAGAGAGGGGAGGAGGCTGTTTCAGGGCGAGAGGCTAGGGACTGGCACTGCTGCAGCTGTAATGAGATTCAGCGGGTGTCAAGGACACAAACGGGACAGTCGCTGGACCTGTGATGTCAGGAAGCCGAGAAAAAGGGGGCACCGGGCACTGTGGCCTCTGGGACTGGTGCACCCCACCGCATCCCTGGACCAGGGCGGACTTCTACACCTAGGTCTGTGAACCAGGAAAACCTGGGACTCACCGGGATCGCCTCTTCTTCCAGGCTTGCCACGCCGTCCGGGGGGCCCTAGACAGGGAGACAAGGATAGACTCGTTGAGAAGGGAAGCCAGGGGGCTCGGGCACAGTGAGTGCGTCAGCGGCTGCCCACACCACCCTCCACTGCATCCGGGTGGGCGGCAGCCTGCCCACCACCCTCCTGCTGGGGGAGAGGAGTGACGTTTGGGGAGAAACTGCCTCCTGCTCCGCCTTCCCGGGCTGGCTGCATTCTGCCCACTTGCTTGCTCATTCAGTTGTTTATTTATCTGTTTTTTTATCCATTCACAGTCCCTTCCCAATAAAAACAATTACTATCTGGAAGTTCTTGAGAGAGGAGAGTTTGTAGCTGAGAAACTTCTGAGTGATGAGAAATCTAAGGCTGAGGGTGGGGGCAGCTCGTTAACCTCCACTGCAGTGGAGCAATGGGGACAGCATGGCACAGAGAGGCACCGGCGTGGCCTTTCAGATGCTTGACCTCGGTCATAACAGGCACTTCCTACTGCCCTTCCCTCGCTTTCTAGAACCTTCTGCCCCTCCCAGCCTCCCCCCACCTGCACCCTGTCCCCAGTTTGGGCAGACGTGTAGACATTTCCCGGGATTTATTGCAGATAACATGTACACCACACAGATTCTTTCCAGCATCCAGCTCTCCGTCCACACGGTTTGAGCCTTTCTGAATTGACTGTGGGACCACCCTGCCTCTGCCTTCTCTCCCTCTATCCACGTAGGTGCTGGGAGAGGGTTCCAGGCAGAGGAACGCCGACCAGGCTGCTGCCTCAGTCAGAGGGCCAGGCCCAGCACGGCCCGTCTGTGGGGGTGCAGGGTCTCTCCCGGAGCTTGCTGCAAACATCCCTGAGCCACGTGGCCTTGCGTTTTCACTTGGCCTGCCTCCAGTTTCACTCTCTCTGAGTCCTAGCCTTCCTTTCCTTTCTCAGGTGCCAGGGAGAGGTGTGCAGGAGAGAAGATGCGTGGATTAGATTGCAGCTGAGACAGCACTTTACACCTGTCTCTCCAGCCTCCCCACCTCAGGCGCAGTGGTGGGTGGGGCACGAACCAGAACCAGTGGATGGACAGCCGGTGGCTGTATCACAAGGCACTGCCCCTTCCTGTAAAGGTCACCCCCTCCCAAATTCCCAGAACAACCACCAAGGAGAGACAGACTCCTCATAGTCAGGATGTGAGTCAGGCCACCCGTTTTTAAGCGGTGTTCACTGCGCCCCTGGCCTAGGGATTGGGGCAGGGCAGAAAGGCAAAAGCAGCCTCTGTTTTGCTTTGACCTTTGTTCTGGGGGAGGCCCGGATTGGGAGGAAGGGGCATTTGAGAGAAAGAGAGCGTTGCAGGCCGGCGTGAGGCGCAAGTGCATTTCCGGCCAGCCTCGGGGGCTTGAGATCAGAGCAGTTAGACAAAACCCAAACATCAAGATGCTGCTACTCGCACTCCTGAGTTTGCAATTAAAAAAAAATATTGTGGCCAAGAACACGTGACGTAAAATTTACCATATTTAACCATTTTTAAGGATATGGTACTTTAGTGTTAATGTATGTCCAGTGTTGAGCAAATAGGTCTCTAGAACTTTTTTATCTTGCAAAATTGGAAGCAATGCCCCCCTCCTGCTCCCCAGCCTTCTAGAAACCACCATCCTACTTTCTGCTTCTAAGACTTTGCTTGTTTTAGATAGATTAGTGGAATCTTGCAGTGTTTGTCCTTTTGTGATTGGCTTATTTCACTTAGTAAAATGTCCTCAAAGTTCATCCATGTTGTTGAAGTGATAGTTTCCTTCTTTTTAAGGCTGAACGATATTCCACTGTACATATGCAGTATGCCACAGACTTTGCATGCATTCCTCCCGTCTGGTGATGGAGACTGAGTTGCCCCCACCCCTTGGCTATTTGAATAATGCTATGACACGGGGGTGCAGGTGTCCCTGACCACAAGTGGGGCTGTTGGATCGTGTGGTCATTCTATTATAATTTTTTGAGGCACCTATACACTGTTTTCTATAGTGGTTGCATCATTTTACATCCCCACCATCAGTACACGAGGGCTTCAGTGTCTTCACATTCTTGCCAACATTTGTTATTTTATTTTACTTTATTTTTGACAGTGGCCACCCTAAGGGGTGTGAGGTGATGTCTCACTGTGGTTTTATTTTGCATTTCCTTAATAAGTAGTGATATTGACCATCTTTTTATATACCTGATGGTCATTCGTATGTCTTCTTTGGATAAGTGTCTGTTCAAGTCGTTTGCCTATTTTTAACTTGGATTCTTTGTCTTTGCTGTTGTTGTTGAGTTGGAGGAACTCTTTACATATTCTGGGCATTAGCCCTTATCAGCTATGCAGCTTGCAAACATTTTCTCTCACTCTTTTCATACTGTTGCTTCCTTTGCTGTGCAGTTTTAAAGTTTGATGTAGCCCGATTTTTCCAGTTTTGTTTCTGTTGCCTTTTAAATGATGGAGTTAGTTTTCATTTGTGGTGGAAGGTAAGGGCCCCTTCATGCTACTCGTCTGTGGTCATTGTTTCCCCACCCCATTTGCCGAAGGGATGACCTTCCGTGTGGCCAGCCCCGGCGCCCTCGTCAGACCTTAGAAGTGATGCGACCCTGAGTTCTGGGAGCAGACATTCATGCGAGTACTTAGCCTTTGCTTTTCCCTGACACCAGACCCAGGCCTCAAGTTCCATGCTGGAACCACCCAGGGCCACCTTGCCTTGTAAGGCCAAGATCTGGGCTCCCATAACAGAGAGTGAAGCAGCTCCTCACCCTGGTCCAGTGTATCGGCTGGGGCCTGCAGCACCCGAGTGGCCAGCTGTCAACCTGACATCTCCACTTGGGTGTGCCTCTAAAACTTCAGGCCCCTCAGGGCCAAAACGCATGTCCTGTTCTCCTCCCAGCCCCTGGGTGGACCCTGTGAGGCTGGCCCTGCGTTAGGACTTCTCTCCTCTCTGGACACATCTGTTCTCAGGGTGAGCGAGTGTGGGGGACCAGGAAGCCCAATGGTACACGAGGCACGTGCTCCTGTGGCTCCAGGAGGGAAGAGGCGCAGCCAGCCAGTCCCTGTCCTCTGGGCTCTCCCGGGCCGTGAAGTCCACGCTCAGACCAGCAAGGCCACTAGCCCTGGGCTGAGGTGGGACATGGCAGGAAGGGATCCATGGGTGGGAGAGTCAGCCAGGCCTTTCCTGGCCCGGAAAGCTAAAGCAGTGCCGTGGTTTCCCGGTGGTCATTACCGGGAACGAATGCAGAATTTTCCATCTGAGTAACTCAAGCCAGATGAAGACATTTGCCTTCATAGAGGTGGCTGAACCAAGGACCTCTCTGGGTGGTTCTCCTGGGTGGCAGGGTTGGGCAGAGGGCCAGTGAGGAGGGGAGGTAGCCGTGTGGACAGCTGCCCAGGCAGGGGGTGCTGCCCAGCCCCCAGGGCCTTGGGGGAAAGTGGCGAGTAGGCTGGAGCGGGGCAGAGGCCAGGGCGCTGCCGGGCGCCAGAGGTCTGTGGGGCTGCAGGCTGGCAGGCTGGACAGGACTGCCGCCTGGTGGGCCCACGTGGGGAAACAGAGTGAGGCTGCTGCTCCTGAGGCCCCAGGGCCAGTCAGAACCAGATTTTGAAGGCTTCTGTGTGACTACCTCACAAACCGACCACTGGTCCACCCTTTGAGTGTTCAGCCACCTCTGGGATGTTCCATCTGGACGCAGTGTGTCCAAACCCAAACGCACGGGCAGCCTGCCCACCTGCTCGCCTGCAGGGCTCCTAGGTCGGCCGAATGCGTGCGTCTCTGGTACCCACGTAGCCAAGCCAGAAACCACCCTCTAGCAATGGGAGACCCCTTCCTCCTGCTTGAGAGCAACCCTCCCCCCACCTTGTCTTGCCCTCTCCCATTTCCCCTTTCCACCACGGCTGTTTCCCCCTCCCCCCCGCCCCCGTCATCACAGAAGATAGCCCCCTGAAGCGTGCAGCCTGCACGTCCTGCAGCTTGTGTCCCCAGCATGGGGCAGGACACGATGGCGTTAGTTCAGGAAAAGGAGGGAGGGAGGGAGGGAGGGAAGGAATGAACAGGCAAGGAGAAATAAGGTCCCTCCGTACCATTTCCTGGCATTCTCCTTAACTGATGTCAAATCGAACAAGAACCGGGGCTTAGAAGAGACACAGGACCACCTGGTTTGATGGGCACAGGCCATTGAGACAGGGACACTTTCTGCCCTCCTTTGTGTTCCGTGACAGGAAGACAGAGGCGGCAAGGCCAGCCCTGCTCAGCCAAGTGAGGCCCTGGGCCTACATCTCAGCAGCTCTGTGGCCTGGGTCTGGGTCCAGACGCTGACCGAACCCTCAGCTGTGCCCGCGCTGACCTGCAGCCTGTAGGGAGGCCAGTCTGGGGATTTCCCACGTCCCTAATCTCTGTCGGCCCCCAGACCTGGGACCAGCACGCAGATATGCACGGGCTGGGAATGTGATTTCTCAGAGAAACCCTGAGGTTTCAGGCGCAGTGGGTTTGGCCAGGGCCCCCGCTCCTGCTAAATGGCTCTGACGCCGGAGATAGCCATCTGCCCGTTACATCGCCCCAGGGAGGAGGGTGGTTTCCTTAAGCTCTGTTTGAAGCCAGACAAAATGGAACCATTGCTAACTCATAAAAATCTCATCTTTTGCCCTGACTGGGTGGCTCAGCAGGTTGCAGCCTTGTCTTCTACACCTAGAGGTTGTGGTGTGGGGCCTGGTCAGGCCACGTGCCTGGGTTGCACATATGGGAGGTGGCTGATCAATGTCTCTCTCTCTCCTTCTGCTCCTCTCTCTCTAAAATCAATAAACATATCCTCGGGTGAGGTTTAAAAAAGGAACCTTTCCTCTGGTTGGGCTGGAAGACTCACGCCAACTGACCAGCTCCAAAGAGGGGACCCTGAATCCCAACAGGCTCCATCAGACACCTCCTCCCACAGCTCCTGGCCATCGCTCTCTGCTCACAACCCTGGGCCCCTGCCACCCAGCTGGGCTGTGCTGGGCGTCGCCAGCCTAGGCCCCTCCCATGTCCTCAGCCCTCAGCCTCGCCCCCACCCCGCCCTCCTGCCAGCCCTGAAAGACAGGGGCTTTTGTGCAATTTACCTAATTGAACATATACACAGTGCTGGGAATGCTTTAATCCCTGCCCACTCACTTCTACCTAAACACTGGGGAAACTGAGGCTCAAAGAAGTCGGGAAATGCTCCCAGACACAACAGCCAAAAGGTGTCAGTCACCCAAAACTACACTGATGGGTGAATGGATAAGTGAAACACGGTACACGCACACAATGGAATGTTACTCAACTCTGAAAAGGAAGGAAGTTTGGTCACACGCTAGAGCACGGATGCACCGTGAGGACATTCTGCCGGTGAAACAGCCAGTCACAATAGCACGGACACCAGGTGGCTCCACTGAGAGGAGGCGCCTGCAAGGTCAGACGCCCAGGGACAGATGGGCCTGGGGCGGTGCCGCGGCTGGGGGCGGGGGACGTGCAGTTAGGGCGGACTCTGGACAGAGTTCCAGCTTTGCGAGAGGAGAAGAGTCTGGGGACAGGACGGTGGTGGTGGATGCTCGACTGTGTGAGTGTACTGAAAGCCACCAAACTGAACACTTAAAAATGGCAAATACAAGCTATGTGCATCTTACCACAATGTAAAAAACCAGAAATGATTCCAGGATTCCCAGCTACTGAGGGCCGGAGGGAGACTGTGGACTCGGGTCTGCCCGGTGGAGACCTCAGTGATGCTGCGGGCAGCCTGGCGAGCGGACGGTAGCGTCCCCAAGGCCACACAGCGAGGAGATGGCAGCACTGGGATTGAACCCAGGTCTGCATGACCTTAGAGCCATTCCTCTGAACTCCATGGCCACTGTAACCAAGGCCAAGGATGTGTCCACGGCTTCTGGCTTCCCTCGGCCTTAAGACCTGGGCCTTCTCAGGGGAGCTGGAGGCTCCTTTATCTGACTCTTTTCCAGAACTCCAGGAGGGGAGTTGGGGTCAGATGGTTCAAATCCTCCAGACCTTCAGCCTAGAGCTCCCCAGGGTTGCCTGGGGCCTGGGGCCATTGTGGGGGTGCACTTGAGCAGAGAAGTCAGGGGGGATCCTAGGATTTAAGCTTGCAAGACCAGACCATGAAAACATCTTTCCCAAATGCAAGTTAAACCACAATGAGATATCACCTATCAGAATGGCTATCATCAATAAATCAATATAAATCAATAAACAAGTGTTGGTGAGGATGTGGAGAAAGGGGAACCCTCATGAACTACTGGTGGTATTATAAATTGATGCAGCCACTACGGAAAACAGTATGGAGGTTCCTCAAAAAATTAAAAAATAGATCTACCACATGACCCAGCAATTCCATTTATCTAAAGAAACCCAAAACAACGAAAAGATGTACACATCCCTATGGTATTGCAGCATTATTTACAATAGCCGAGCTGTGGGAGCAGCCCAAGTGCCCATCGATAGATACACGGGTAAAGAATATATGGCACATGTACGACATGGAATATCTCTCAGGCACAGAAAAGAAGGAAACCTTGCCATTTGTGACAACACGTCTGGACCTAGACGGTATTATGCTAAGTAAAATAAGTCAGACAGAGAAAGACAAATATCATTTAATTTCGCTTATATGTGGAATCTAAAAAAACAAAATAAACAAAATGGAAACAAACTCACAGATACAAAGAATGAATAGAGGGTTGTTGGATGGGGGGTGTTCAGGGGTGAAAAAGGTGAGGGGATTAAGAAGTGCAGATTGGCAGTTACAGAGCAGTCATGGGGATGCAAAGTACAGCACAGGGAGTGTAGTCAGTAGTATTGTAATAACCATGCATGGTGCCAGGGGGTACTGGACTTATCACTGTGATCACTCCATAAGTTATATAAATGCCCAACCACTATGATGTACACCTGTAGCTAATATAAGGTCCATCCAGAAAAACTCCAGCCATTGTTAATATAACAAGAAAAGTTTGCGCAACATCGATGTAACCTGGCAGCCGAGATTGGATTGGAATGCGCATGTGTGAACAATGACGACTTCACTGTACTAGTTAGTGGGGGTGGTAGATGCTGTTGAGTGAGCATGTGTGCTGTGTAGATCTCGTATTCAAAATGGCTGAGTAGAGCAGCAAATCTGCATCAGATTTTGCATTAAGCTTGAACATTCTTCCGTGGAAACTACTCAGATTACTCAGAAGGCTTTCAGGGATGATGCATTGAGTGTAGCACAAATAAAAATGTGTCACAAATGCTTTGAAGGTGGTGGAGACTCTGATGAAGGTGATCCACGTTCTGGAACACCTGTGACAGCAGAACACCTGGGACTGTTGAATGTGTACGGGCTGCCGTCGACAAAGATCGGCGACTGACAGTGTGAGAACTGGAAGCTGATCTGGGGATTCCAAAGACTGCTGTGTTCGAGATTTTGATGCAGGATCTTGGCATGAAACATGTCATGGCAAAATTTGTTCCACAGCATCTGCATGGTGCTGCAGTTGCTAATGACTTGATTCAAACCGCTGCCAATGAACCATAGTTTCTCAAGAAAGTCGTAACCGGAGATGAATCGTGGGTCTATGGCTGTGACCCAGAAACGAAGGCCCAGTCGTCCCAGTGGAAGCTGCCTGGTTCTCCATGCCCGAAGAAGGCGTGGCAAAGTCACAGCAAGATCAAGACCATGTTAACTGTGTTTCTTGGATTGGGGACGAGTTGTCCATCATGAGTACCCCCCTTCAGGCCAAACAATTAATAAGGAATACTACTACCTCAGTGTTTTCCGTCGGTTGAGAGGTGCAATACAATGAAAATGGTGGGAGTTGTGGGCAACTGGTGATAGGCAGCTTCATCACAACGACATGCCCGCCCACGCATCATGTCTTGTGCAGGGTTTTTTGTGAAACATCACATCACCCAGGTGACTCAGCCCCACTACAGCCCAGATTTGGTGCCGTTTGACTTCTGGCTTTTCCCCAAACTAAAATCACCTTTGAAAGGGAAGAGATTTCAGACCGTTGATGAGATTCAGGAAAATACAGCGGGGCAGCTGATGGCGATTGGGGAACTGTGTGAGGTCCCAAGGTGCCTACTTTGAAGGGGACTAAGCTGTCATTGTCCTGTGCACAATGTTTTTTGTATCTTCTTCAATAAATGTCTCTATTTTTCATAGTATGTGGCTAGGTACTTTCTGGACAGACTTCTTGTATATTGTATATCAACTGTAACTGGAAAAACAAATTAACAAAATCTCCCCAGATAATTTTGTTTTACAAGTTTCAGACAACTTTGAGGCTGGAAATGCCCGACTGGGCAGAGGAGTGATCTCCCTGCTCATTTGCAGCTGTCCTAATGAAGCCCTCTGTCCCTTAGAGGGGGGAGTAATGTCCTGGGCATGCCTCTGTGTGGGCCCAGGGGACATGGTGCTCCTGGGGGGGACACTGACTCCCCAAGAGGCTGGCCAGCCAGTGCAGTGCTTGGGCTGGGCCAGCTCTGTGAGCCGTGCTGTCCTCTGGGGATGAAAACCACAGCTCCTTGCTCAGCAAGTACAGCTCATTTCCAAGGGGTTTACACCCCCACGGGCTCATCTCCATCACCTAGCACACTGCAGGGCGCCCGAAGGCGCTGAGCCCTGTGCTGGTTGGAAGGTCCCAAAGCATTTGAAAGAGCAATGCACAGCTGTTGGCTTGTAGAGCAAGTGTTCGTTTGGAAAGGATGGTTGCCCAGGGAGGTGACAGATCCCTACTGCCCTGATGACCAGACCTGGGGCGCCTGCTTGGACAGCGTGTCATTCCGCAGCCAAGTGAACAGAGCCCATGGTGGGGAGGGGACGGAGAGGGGAGCTGGAGGGCGGCCCAGCGTCATACTCACGGGGGTCTCACTTGGGGCACTGACACTCCCTCTAGAGGGGCTGAGAGCAGCGGGCGGCACGCAGCCCCTGACACTGTTTGAGAAGAGGAGAGTTTGGTGGCTCCGTTTGCGGAGTGTTTGCTGTATGCTGGGCAGTAACCTTGATTCCATGGTATTAACTCATACCTTTCCCCATCAGACCTGCGAGGAAGGCTGCTGTTATTCTCCCCCTGTTGTGGATGGAGACACAGAGATCGGCCGACCCTCCGGTGTCAGACAGCCGCGGCGGGCAGGGCTGTGCAGGGAGGCCCAGCATGCGGGCTTACATGCCCCGCCGCCTGCCTCCCGCCCCAGAACTGCTTCCTGAAGGCAAGTGGTTACCTAGTCCACCGTTTTTATAATCACTTCTGGGCATTTATTGTTATTTTTAAAAAATATTTTATTGATTTGTTTTTAGAGAGAGGGGAGGGCAGAGACACATTAGTGTGAGAAACATCCATTGGTTGCCCCTTGTACGCACCCCACCAGGGGACAGAACCCGCACCCTAGGCACATGACCTGATGGGGAGTCGAACTGCTGACCTTTCGCTTTGCAGGACAATGCCCAACCCACTGGTCACACCAGTCAAAGCTATTGTGTTTTTTAAATATATCAGGCACTGCACAAAATGGGAGGGGCCCAGAGACGGCTCTGAGAGGTCTGTGAGTGCCCTGCCGCACCGGTGGCCCCAGTGAGTGGTGCCAGCTTTTCACCTGCCCTCCTCACGCCTTCCTAAACACCTGCACTCTCCAGCTGGGTCCTCCCCGGAGGCGGTAGGAGCTTGGATGGGCCGTTTACAACCAGACCAGACCAAGGAGGCCAGGCCCGCTCCTCGAGTTGTTGGCACACCAGACCCAGGAACAGTCTCCCAGGGCCCCCCCAAGGCCGCACGGGCACAGCACGCCCCGAGACACCAGGCTCCTGGCTCTCCGCTGGCTCTGGGGCCTTAACCACCCACACATGGCCAGCATATCCCCTGGGCCGGACCAAGGCCGGGATTTATTGCTGTCAGAGAATGAAAGACTTTTCATTTTTTATTTTAGTTTTTCTAACTTAAAAGCCGTTCATGTGAGCTTTGATTTTCATGAGAATCCCTCGTAACCTGAAAGACAAAACCCCACCCAGCCCCACTGAGGCGGTCCTGGAAAGGGCAGGTGAGGTCCGGCAGCTGGAAGCCCTGGAGCTCGGCCAGCAGGGTGGAGTGCGCACTTAGGAAGGACACTCGGGGACAGCTGGCCGCTCAGAGCACCCACCCGCCCCAAGGTCACCTGACCCTATGCACCTGGACCTTCGGCTCCTGGCTGCTCAGGACAGGACAGCAGACCTCTCGCCCGAGGGACAGGTGCGTAGCCCCTGTAGGGCCAAGGGTGCTTGAACTAGTGAATCTGGGCAGTATGGGGAGCAGGTGGGCACAGACCCAGGACTGAGAGGTTCCCTGGGACTGTTGGAGCTGAAACCGGCACAGTCCCAGGCAAATGAGGCTTGGCCACTGCTTCCACAGCAAGCAGCCAGTGAGGAAGGACAATGCCACCTGGCCCCAGGTCTCCCCTGCTTCCCCTCCCCCACCCCCAGCTCCTCCTGCTCCTCAAGCCTGCCTGGCCCCGCCCTGCCCTCCCCGAGGGGCCTCTGTGCTCACTCACTGTCCCTGGGGGCCCTCCTTGCCCTGACCACAGCCGAAGTGCCCTGCCCTCAGATGCTCTCGGTCACATTTTCCTGTATGATTTTCTTCCAGCCATTTATCTCTATCAAAATTACTTGGTTTATTTATCTTAGCTGCTTTTCAGTGTGTATGGTTTCTCTCTCCTCACCAGAACGTGAGCTCCCTGAGGTGGGGTCCCTGCCTGCCCACACCCAGGCTGGCGCTGCCCAGAGGTCAGGGCTCCAGCCAGCTCCGTGCTGTGGGGGGGCGGGGGGCGGAGCCCCAAGGCGCTGGGACCCCGTGGAGGCCCAGGAAGGGCACAGGGCCCTCCTGAAGTGGGAAGAGGGAGAAGGAAGTAGGTGTGCAGCCAGGCACAGGCCTGTGCCGCCCCCCAGGATCCTCGCAGTGGACCTGTGTGGCGGGATGTAGTGTCGCCCATCTCAGAGCTGGGGGCGGGGGGGGCTGCCCAAGGTGAGTGGCCGCACCACCTGGGCTGCACGGCTGTCGCCTGGCAGGACTTTGAGGTCTGAGGACGCGGCCCCAGCCCGCGCACGCCCCGCGGAGGAGCACAGAGGCTGAGCTGAGCCAGAAGGCCCAGGGCAGCCTTGCTCCTGATACTCCGGCCTTCGCGTCCCTGCAGGGTCCTGGACGGGACTACTCCACTACCAGGAGCCTTGAGGGAGTTATCGTTTGGTTTTTGACCCCCCGCCAGCGCGGCGCCACTGGGGACTCGCAGCTGTCAAAGGCTGGGTCTGAGCTCCCGGCCCTAGTCTGTCTGCCCAGGCGGCTGCTGACGTGCTGCCCGCGTCTGCCCACTCCCCTTGCACCTAGTGGCGGGCACTCCAGTCCTGCAGCGCTGCTGCTGAGCACTTCCAGGACCCGGGGGTGCCCTGTGCCCTGAGCGGGTACCACCTTCTGCTGGCCTGGGGAGCAGCCCAAGTGTGTCCTCAGGCCTGGAGGGTCACTGCATCCACTGGGTTTGGGGCAGCATTATGCTTTAAACTGTTTCACTGAGATATAATTCACATACCATGCCCCTGACCTACTGGTTTTTTGTACATTACACTTTATATATATATATTTTCAAGATTTTATTTTATTTTTTTAGAGAAAGAAAGGAAGGGAGGGAGGGAGAAAGAGAGGGAGAGAAACACCAGTGTGTGGTTGCCTCTCATGTGGCCCCCACTGGGGACCTGGCCCGCAACCCAGGCACATGCCCTGACTGGGAATTGAACCGGCAACACTTTGGTTTGCAGCCCACGCTCAATCCACTGAGCCACACCAGTCAGGTACATTATATTTTTTACAAAGTGATTTTTAAAAAGTTGTGGAATTTCTAAGAGCACAGTCAGTGGCATCGCGTACACTCACACTGTTGTGCAGCCGTCACTGCCGCCCATCCCCGTAACTCCTTCCGTCCTGCAGACTGAAGCTCTGTCCCCATTGGACACCACTCTGCAGCCCTGGCCCTCGGCCCGGGCAGCCGCACTCCTCCTGCCACTCCGTGTGAACCAGAGTCTGTCTTTTGGGGTGGCGCTTGGCGCTGCTGAGTGGGGAGGCACTGGTGGGCTGGGGCCTGCAGTCTAGACAGCTGCAGGGCGAGGGGATAAGCCAGCTGTGTGCAGCCGTCAGGATCCCTGAGAGCCACCTGGCCACTAGGACCCCTGCCTATGGTGACAGTGGGGACTGCCATCACTCTCCCTGGGACCATCTCCCATCTATTCAGATGCCACAGTCTGGCCAGGGATGCCTGGGTGCCCCCGGACTCGTGTGGCCCTTTCTTTCCATCCCTGGGCCCTGTGCCACCTGGGCTGGTTGGGTGGGGGGACTGGCCTGACTCTGGAGGGCGCTTGCTGAGTGGGGCAGCAGGAGCACTGCCTGCTGGGAAAGCGGGACCCCCCTGCTGTGGGGCCGGCGGGGGGGGGGTGGTGGAGGCCTCGGGCCAGGCCCCCACAGTGGCAGGGCCCTCCCAGAGCTGGACAGCAGGGCTCTGCGGGGGGAGGGCTGGGGTTAGCCCCCAGAGTGCTGGGGGGTGCTCCACCCCACTTTCAGATCCAGTGGGGCTGAGTGACCAGAGAATTTGCATTGGGGATGTGCTGCTGCTGCTGGTCTGGGAAACACTTGAAACCTCTCTTTCAGTATTATTTTCTTTCTTACAAAGTATTTCAAGCCTCACATCCTTTACTTGGTGCCAGTTGCCTGCGTAAACGGGGGAGGGGGGCTGGAGCCCAGCTGCGAGTTAACAATACCCAGGACCACAGTTCCTGGCTCTCAAACCCCCAGCAGCTCTTCCTGCTGCCGCCACCAGGACCAGGCCACGTCCCTTCTCACAGCATTCCCACTCGACTCTCCGTCTCACTCTGTCCAGGAGGACACTGCACCCCGAGAGGGCAGGTCCCTGGTGTGAGGTCACACAGCAGCAAGTAGCAAGGCTGAAATTAGGCCCACAGTGGTCTGGTGCCAAAGCTGACACTCTGGGCCGTGGGCTGTTCTGCCTCGGGATCGGGTGAGATGGGACAGAGATCACCGATTACAGTGGAAGCTGGCTGAATGGCCTGAACCCAGACTCTTATTCCCCACCCCCCATTCCTCCATCTGAACCCCGTCTCTGTGAGCAGCAGCATAACCCCTGGCCCCCAGCTCCTGGGAGTGGGTGGGTCCACCCGTCCCCACTGCCCAGCACAGACCTGGAAATGGGAGAGGGGCCAGGCTGCCGCCCGAGTGTCTGAGCTCACTGGGCCCTGCCTTGGAGTTCTGCATGTGCGACTGAGACTGGTAAACTAGCCCGTGCAGTGGGTGCGGTTGTCCCCGTTTCACGGGGGTGGAACTGCTGCGCTGAGAGGTCGACTCCCCCATGTCACAGAGGCAGAGAGAGAAAGAGCAGCCCCCTCTGTCCCCACCAGGTCCAGCAACGGCATCTCTCCACAGACTGACGGTCATAGCCTCCTCCCTCCCGGGCTCCCCAACCTCCAGGCCACAGACCGGTACCCGTCTGGGCTTGTCAGGGACCCGGCTGCACTGCTGGAGGTGAGCTTGAATGCAATGCACTTGAGTCATCCCAAAACCATCCCCGCTGACCCCCGTCTGTGGAAAACTTGTCTTCCACAAGACCGGTCCCTGGTGCCCAACAGGCTGGGGACTGCTGCTTTAAGGCCGCCCATGAGCTCCTCACTGTCCATAGGACACGTCTGAGCTCCATGGCCAGGGCCCTTCCAGGCCGACCCAGACTTCCCTCTCTGGTGGCTCCGCCCACCCCCTCTTGTCATTATGCCTCACTGCTGGCCCACCTTTTGCCAGAACACCTGGCCCAGGACACACCGCAGCCACTGGAGGTGTTGCTCACATCGCCAATGCCCTTTCTTCCATTTCTTGCCAGAAAAACTCCTACTCCTCCTTCAAGACACAGCTGAGATATGAACCCTCCTCTGGGAAGTCCTCCTGGATGCCCACTTTTGGGCCACAGATATTTGCAACAGTACTTGTGTGCTGGGGTGGAGCTGGGTGCCCCTCGGTGAGCCCCACAAGGCAGCCACTCCACCTTGGTCCTTTGACCGCCTGGCCCTGGCCAACCTGGACTGAGGGGAATGGCCACCAGTGACCATGCCAAGAGCCTCTGGATTTGGGGGTGTCTGTTGGTGACTGTGTCTGGTTCTGCTCATTGCTGGGCCCTGGGAAGGGAGAGGACGGGATCTCTTCTCCTTCGCGCCTGTTCCCTCCACCCACTGGGCTGGGAAAATGCCAGTTTATGAACCAAAGGCAGGCAGCCGCGGTCTTCCTAGCCAGGGCTGTCAGAAACCCTTGGGGGCAGACCTTGCCCGAGTGAACTGCTCTTAACCATTCTCTGGGGAGCACCCTGAGCCCCAGATAATTAGCTGCATGTGTGTGGGAGACAGGCCTGGTTTATTTCCCAAGGATTTATGAGAAGGGGGAGTGCCCCACCAACCTTCGTCTCAGGAAAGGCCCCTTCCTGGAACCCTCGCCGAACGTCAGCAGGGGAGCACATGCGCCCGTGGCGAGCCTGCCTGACAGCGCCGCACTGCCATGTGTTTCTCGTCTCGCACGCATGTGAGTGCTCGCCTTGGGGACTGCGTGTATTTCTGAAGGTCCCCAAACACAGCCCCAACCGGAGCGCTTATAATTTACCCTTCATGAAAGCTGTCACTGCTCTTTCCAAACACAGTTGGAAGTGGGTTCAAAGTTTATTTAGAGAAAAATGTATTTTTAATAGACAGAAAGAGAGTGTTTGTGGATTCTTTCTCCCAAGCCTCCCTCTCTGGGACCTTGGGAACGGTGCCTTCGGCTCACAGACACGGCCACCCTTAGATGGGACCGTGGACGTGTGAACGGGGTTGCCTGCCCGCTCAGCCACTTCTGCGGGCCAGCCTCTGCTTCTCGCCTGTTGGGCTGCTTCCCCTCCATTGCACCTGCTCTTTCTCCTCCTCCTCCTCCTGCACTCTCGCCTCCTCACACCCATCTGTCCATTTATCCTGCTGTAGAAAAACTACTCAGCACAGAGTTTTGGGTGCAGGAATGACTTTATTCACCCAAGCACTCGATCATGTATCTGTACATTTGTTTATCCATTTATGCACCTAGTAGGTTATCAGTCTTTCTTCATTCAACCTTTAATTGTCTGTCCGTCCACCCATCCATCCATCTGTCCATCCGCCCAACATGGACCCACTCTGTGCCAGACACAGGGGATACTCAGACCTGAGTACATCTGGCTCTCGCCCCTGAGCGGCTCACAAGGAGCTAGGAGGTGACATGTGAACAGCCAATTATGACGGAGCATGGGAACCGACCTCAGGGAAATGTCCAGGAGCCGTGGGGGCTGGGAAGGGGCATGGGTGCTTGGGAAGGGTTCCGGCACAGAAGGGGAGCTGGAGCTGTCTACAGATGAGAACCTGCTCGCCTTCCCTGTCTCCAGGGCCAGTGCAGCAGCCTGGGGTGAGCGTCGTCAGTGGCCACTCCAAGGCTTGCAGTTCTACTTGTGCCTTGCAGACCTTTCTGTCAGAAACAGCCTTCCAGCCTGGGACTGCTCAGAGAGGTCACCCTCTCAGTGGTCCTTATGGCAATCCTGTGTCCCCCTTCTGCAGAGGAGGAAACTGAGGCTCTCGACGGGGAGGGGCAGCAAAGGAGCGGCAGAGCCTACACATCAGGGTTCAAGAATTGGTGGTCAGTTCACGTGGCCTGCTGCCGCGGTCATCTGGTGGGGGCCTGCAGGACAGCACCAGCCACCGGCCTATTTACTCCCACTCCGAAGGCTTCCAGGGCCCAGTCACTTGGGGGCAGGGTTCTCTCTGCAGCCACACGTCCAAGTGCTAACCGGACACCCCTGGCAGATGAGCTGTGACCCCTTTCTGGGAAGTGGAGTGTGTGGAGGACTCCGAGAAACCCTGCTGTTCTGGGGCCTCTCTCCTCCCGGCCCCAGGCCAAGCGGCTGAGTGCAAGGGCCTTGTTTACAGAGCAGGGGCCACGGCGCAAATTCCCGAATTCCCGGCTATGGCCAGGCCTTGGGCTCTGGATGCTGCAGAGAGTGGCCATCCTCCACAGAGAGATCCTGCAGCCATGGTCCTCAGCACCACGATCCTTCCGGGAGAACGTCCAGGGCCTTGCCCGACCCACGCTGCCTCCTGGGTGAGGAGGCCGAGGAGGCCGAGGTGGCCGGGCGGCCCCTCGGCAAGAGCCACTTCATAGGCGAGCCATCACAGAAGCCTTTCATTTTATGTGGTGTGTGTTCCATTAATTTGTTTAAAAAAGCCCAACAACAAAGTAGCATTTGGTGAAGACACACAACTTTAATCAGCCCTAACCAGTGTTAGTTCTAGATGCTGATCTCTGTAAGCCGAGGGGTCTATTAAAAAGAGCCCGGTAGTTCAGGATGGGAGAGAAAGGTATGCATTTATCTTTATGACCCCAGAAACCTGAGCTCCCAGGGCCGAGAGGCCAGGAGTGGAGGCACCAGCAACGACGTTAGGCAGTGGGAGGCAGACACATGAGGGATTACCGCTGTGCAGCTGTGGATGGCCACAGTCTAAGCTGGCGATGGGGAAGGCTCAGGAACAACCCGCCCTGCACCGAGAGCCCCCGAAGCTCAGGAAACAACAGCACCAGGTGCCCGATGAGCTAGAGTCTAGACCAGGGGTCTCCAATGATGGCCTGTGGGCCAAATCCGGTCCACCATTGATTTTTGTAAGTAAAGTTTTATTAGAACATAGCCACCTCCATTCATTTACAGATTGTCTGTGGCTGCTTTTGTGCTACAGTGGCAGAGATGAGCAGTTGCGACAGAGAAGGTGTTTGCCCCCGACCTGGACCATTGCCCTGTCTTAAGCTGGGGGTTTATTTTCTGGAAGGGGGAAGTAGAGTCTCATGCTGGCAGGGTGCCAGAGGCACAGGTGAGGGAGGACCGCCATCAAGAGAACTTCACACGCAGAATGAGGGGCCCGCAAGAGTGCTCCTTCCTCAACGTGGCTCCCAGGCTGCAGGCCGCTGGAACTTTGCTTCCAGGCAAGGGACAGGAAGGCTCTTCCCAGAGACCCTGATGAGCACAGGAGACGTGGCCCAGCCAGCCACGCCCTGTGAAGCCACAGGACCAGCCCTATTCGTGTCCACGGAGCTGCCAGTCTGCTTTCTAGTTTCTACTCTGAAAAACACGCCAAAGACACTGGGCCTTGGAGGGACCCTGTGACATGAAAGAGAGGGCAAAACAGGCGGAGAGAAGTGAGGAGAGGACAAAGGCTTTCAGAAACAGAAAGCTTAAAAAAAACACACCAAACCCAAACCCACAATTACATGTTCGGAGAGAATGGAGGATATTATATCCATGAAGCTAGATCAAGATGCTATTTAAAAGGGAATATTCAGAGAACATTTGCACAAAATTTCTTGAAAATTAAAAACACGATAGCAAAAATGAAACTTTCATTAGAAACAGAGTTGCGAGGGAAAGGTGGGCGAAGTCTCCGGGCAAGTGGGGCAGAGTGAACACAGGCAGGACACTGGAGAAGGAGGTCAAGTTCGTCCAGGGAGTCGGGAGCAGCCCAGGAACCGTGCCCCTGTCCTCCACCCCGGATAAGGAAACCTGCAGAGAGGGCCAGAGAAATTGGGAGCGGAAATCACTCAAGAAGTAATTCGAGAAATCCGAACATCTTGAGATTTCTCTCTGAGAGTCCAGCTCGGCGAGAAAGTGGCCCCTGCCACAGGCAGCCCGCATTGAGGTCTCTGAGCGCCGGGGTGAGGGAGGGGGTCCCAAAAGACCAGAGAGAGCAGAGCAGGTTTTGTGCAAAGGACTGAGAAAAAAGGAGGAATTTGGTTTTTCTAACAAAGAATGCCTAAAACGGAAAAAAAAAAATCAAAGCTGCGGGATATTTGTGTTATTTAGAGAAGGTGATGATCACCAGTGGAACCCCGTGTCGGTCAGGTGCTGTGCCAGGGGCAGCTTGGGGGTGCACGGAAGACAGGTACAGCCCTGCACCCCGACGGACTAGAGGGCCGGCGGGCACTGGTGCGCCAGCGGTGAGCCAGCTCACAAACTGGGCAGCGCTGTGCGGGCGACCTGCAGGGACCCCTGACGCGTGTGACAGGCCAACACAACCTGGTCCACAGGGATCAGGTTTCCCTGAGAAACGCAGGCTTGAGTGGAGGCCACAGACGCCTGGAGCTGCCAGGGCAGAGAGGAGGGCGTTTCCGGCAGGAGGGACAGGGGGTGCAAAGGCTCTCAGAGGGGTAGCAGGACCTCAACCTTGTGTCCCTATCTTGATCCCCTGAAGGGACCTTCCAGTGGCTGGCTAGGCCTCCCCTGGAGTTTCCGATCCAATGAGTTTCAGGCGGGGCTTCAGAACGTGTAGTTCTGCCAGTTCCAGAGGATGGGGGTGCTCCTGGCCCAGAGCTGCACTTGGGGACCCACTGACCCGACTGTCTGCACAGCCTGGTCCTGCGGGGTTTGTGGTTCACCCTCCGTGCCAGCAGTTCTTAAACAGGAGGCTCCTTTGGGTGTTTGTGGAGGGAGCAGATTTCCCAGCTACCCAAGGTTCCTATTCCTTGGGCTGGGCAGGGCCTGACAATGGGTACCGCCTTGGGGGACCCCTCTTGCAGTAATGCGGAAGCAAGAGGGTGGGCCTCACCCACCCAGGCAGGGGGCCAGAGGTGGACAGGGCAGGCTGGGTTTGTGAAGCAAACCTCGCAGGGCTGAAGGCAGCTCGAGGGCAGTGAAGACCAAAGGGTGTGTACGAACACAGCCAGCCGGCCCGGCGTTGTGGCCTGGAGGGTCCAGGTCACACGCAGGTTCTCCAGCCAACTAGCACCGTTGGCTCCTGGCCTCCAAGTCCCTTTGTCAGGCAGAAGGCCCTCCTCCAGGTGGCCAGTCTCAGGTTTCAAGTGGCAGCTGGATTTTCCGCCCCCAGCCCCCTCAAAGTCCACCAGCCTGAAAGTCCACTGCCAAACTGAGTCCCAAATGTTGTGAAACCATTCCCAGGTGAAAGCTGCCGGTATCTGGTTTCTTCTGCAGAGGACTCGGCCAAGAGGGAAATGTGCTGTGTCTGACTTTAGAATCCACCCGAGTCAGCTTCTGTTTCTAAGACCTCTGGGCGCAGCTGCAGTCCCAACTGTGTCCCACCCACCAGCTCCAGCCTTTGCAAGACCCAGGGGCCCCCTGCCAGCAAAGAGGGGGAAACCACAGACCCCACAGGGCCCTCATGCCTCCCCTCCCCACCGGGAGAGGCCAATGTTTCTTGGCCAGAACAAGAGCCAACGAAGATCTGAAAAGGCCCCACCCCCTAGCAGCCCTTAGGGCCCGGGTCAGGCCTGGCCCTCGGGGTCCTTCCTCCCTGGGAATCCCCAGTGCACCCACATTTGGCCTGAGGATGAAAAACGCTCATATGAAAGGTGGTCAACAGCTGCCCACAGCCCCTCTGCCTGCGTGGCAGGGAGCCATCAGTGGAAAGTTCTGGAACTGAAGGGCTGTGCAGCTCGCCCAGGCTGGCCGGTCAGCGGTGTGTTCGCCAGGGGAGAGGTGGGTCCTGCAGGCTTCTCAGGAGCCCTGCGACCTCCTAGGGCTGCCCTCCGTGGGCGGGGCATTTGGGAGCAGGGCCCGGAGACCCCTGCCTTCCTCACATTTTCAAAGGTCCCCGTTTATGAAGTATGGACCCCACCCTCACGCATGGTGCATCCACGGGTGTTGACTTTTGTCTCCTCAGTCCTCGGCCCTCACAGCCACGGTGACACAGTCCCGCTTTGCCGCGTCACTTGGGCGCGTCCTCCACCTCCAGCCTCCTTGCCGCGTCACTTGGGCGCGTCCTCCACCTCCAGCCTCCTTGCTGCGTCACTTGGGTGCGTCCTCCACCTCCAGCCTCCCTCCGTGCTAGGGCAAAGGTCCCTACCTCCCCGGCCAACACTGCCCGGTCCCTCTGTCCCTGTGCTACATCGGACCTCATTTCCCATCCCCTCACCCCAGGTCACCACTCAGACCCCTTTCTGCCACTCCCACGCCCCACCCCACTTCAGAGGAGGCGGCTTTCTGCCGGGGAAGCCCGCCACCTCACACGGCAGCCCCTTCTCATCCTGGTCTCAGCTCCAGTGTCACCTCCGCAGAGCGGCACTCCGCTGGCCCTGCCTAACCGACCCCACAGAACCCCCGCACAGCAGGTGGTGCTGCCCACGCTCTCATCCTACCAGAGCCTAACTCCCTGACAGGACAGATCTTGTTGTCTAGCTTCTTTGCTAGCGCTTGGCAGATGGCTGAGCTCAGAAGTGTTTGCCGAGCACGTGACAGGAGAGAAGGCAAACCGCAGGGCCAGGACTCGCCCCAAGTCACAGGCCAGCAGAGGCCTGTCACAGCCCGGCCGCTGGCGGGATGTCACACTGCCTTCCCAGAGGCTCCCTCCCCTCCCTGGGGACTGGCTCAGGGCCTGGTGGCTCTGTGCGGCCACGGCTGTGAGGATCGCCTCCTGCTCTCTGGAGCCTTGGAGGCAGACCTGCCACTTCTGGGTTTACCCTGCAGAGGCGGTTGTGATACAGAGGGATCTGACCGGTCACTCCGGAGGGGTGGGCAGGGGCGGGGCAGTAGGCAGAGTTTGCTCTCGCAATAGTAAACACTCTAAGACAGGATTGGCTGAGAAGCTGCAAGTTTCCAGAGCTCATGGAATTATGGGCAAGAAGATTTGAAATAAAAGAAGGGCTCTCAGATGGGTGGGGGTAGGTTTTTTCTGATTCTCGGGCTTCCTTTCTGGAGGACACCTGGGTGATGGTACTGCAGCCTCCTGCATTTCCCAATAAACAGTATTTTTGATGGGAAGGAACTCCCGGCGCAGCGTAGGATTGGGCCTGCCTGGCAGAGGGTGGCAGGGCTATTCTTCTTTGGGTGTTCTAGAGGAGACAGGCTCTGAGCCAGAATTCGTCCAAAATTGTGTAGCTTTTGTATCTCATGTTGTTCTAGTTTGTAAATTAACCCTAGAGAAATAAGATAATTAAAACAGGGGAATGATAGGAGAACTCAGGTGTTAAAGAGTTTAGCCTTAATTAACAGGCTTAAGTGACTAAGGCATGTGGAAAGCTGTCATTCCAAAATTGTGTAGCTTTTGAATAAAGACTCCTTTCCTTTATCACGGTACCTCTGCCTCTGGAATTTTGCTTAGAGGGTATGGGCAGGCAGGGGGGCCCCACTTGCTGTTTGGTAACAGTTGCAGACCCTGGAAACCAGATCTCATAGTGCAGGAGTTGCCGGCAGAGGCTTTGAAGCCAAACAGATCTGGGCTGACTCCCAGCTCTGCTGCTCCCTGGGCCACTGGCCCTGGGCAGGTCACCTCTTCTCCCCAAGGCTCGAGTCAGTAAGCCCGGGATCACACGGACCCTACTTTCTCGAGTTGCCCCGAGGCTTGTATAAAACCTGGTGTGTGGAGCACTAAGCACAGGCCTGCACTTGGTCACTTTGCAGCAGAAATGAAAGTGGCTGCTCTGCCTGCCAGGGTCTGAGGCTCAGAGCTCACAACACAGCTAATGGGCGCCCTTGCGCACAGCTAATGTTCTCATGGGCGCCCTTGCCACATGTCCCTGAGGCTCTGTACCCACCCTGGGGATCAGCGATCCTCAGGGGGTGTGACTCTGAGGACAGAGACAGCCACGGGCAGGAGGGTGGGGCCCGCACAGATGCCACAGGGCTCAGCAGTTGGACTCCTACACTTGGCTTCTCCACTTCGGGCAGAGCCAGGACATCTGCACTGTTTTTCATCTTTTAATCCCAGCTGTTATCAGCTGCTTGGAATTATTGGAGCCCGGTCTCCAAGCTGGCAGAGGCTTCTTTTATAATAAATTCCACCAAGAGAACAAAGAGTTCCAAAAGAGTGATACAGTTGTCCAGACTGGCAGCCTGGGCGGCCAGCCAGCAGGGCCAGGCAGGGAGGGAGGCATGTGAATTGGCCAGAGGGTGGGCACAGCTGCCAGGAGGCTGACCAGTGGTGAGCCGGGGACTGGCTGTGTGGACTTGGGAGTTAGGGGCATCTTCTCTCCACTGTCTTTGTGTTGGGGACTGCGGAAGCCTCCTGGTGGTGTGAAGTTCCTGGTCCAAGACCCCGGATGTGAAGTGGAGGGCCTGGCTAGGTCTTCGCCTGGTGACAGGAGCCCGAGGGGTCGTCCTGTCCTCTGTGGCTGCCCCAGACCTCTCTATCACCCTCCTCCCATCTGGATGCTTTTCCATAGCATAAACCCAACCTGCAGCACTGATGACCAACTTTCCTGCTTTGTCAGGGCTGGGCGGGTGAGATTTACATCCCACCTATCAGGCACATCTGCTTCAGAGCTGAGGACAGGGGCAGGCACCTTCTGCAGGTAGAGACCTGTGATTCTGAGCCAGGAGCCCAGGAGCCTCCCTGGTCTGGCGGGACTGCTGTCTCTGGGCGGAGTGGCTCAGAACGGTGGCTCTGGGAGCCGCTCCTGAAGCTCTGTTCTCCTAGGGCTTGGAGTCCCTTAAGGAACTTTTCTTTTTCTTTCTTTTCCTTTCTTTTTTCTTAAAGTAGCTGGACTGGATTCTGTTGTCTGCAACTATGAATCCTGCCAAACTCCTCCAACAGCCCCTTGGCGAGTTTCCAACTCTCCTGCCTGCAGGCATAAGTGGGTAACATGATGAAGGAAACAGACTCAGTCAGCAAAAATCGCAAGGCAGCCCTCTTGATCAATTTTTTAAAAAGATTTTATTTATTATTATTATTTTTTTAGAGAGGGGAAGGGAAGGAGAAACAGAGAGAAACATCAGTGTGTGGTTGCCTCTTGAGTGGCCCCCACTGGGGACCTGGTCCGCAACCCAGACATGTGCCCTGACTGGGAATCAAACCTGTGACCCTTGAGTTCACAGCCCGTGCTCAATCCACTGAGCTCCGCCAGCCAGAGCCAATTTTTTTTAACAGAGAGGTGTTTTTTAAAAAATATTTTATTGATTATGCTATTACAGTTGTCCCATTTCCCCCCTTCATTCTCCTCCACCCTGCACACCCCCTCCCACCCACATTCCCCGCCTTTAGTTCATGTCCATGTGTCATAGGTTCTTTAGCTTCTACATTTCCCATACTATTTGTGCCCTCCCTGTCTATTTTTTCCCTACCGCCTATGCTACTTATTCTCTGTACCTTTTCCCCCTCTCTTCTCCTCCATTTCCTTGTTGCTAACCCTTCATATGATCTCCGTTTCTATGCTTCTGTTCCTGTTCTGGTTGTTTGCTTAGTTTGCTTTTGTTTTAGATGTGGTTGTTAATAATTGTGAGTTTGCTGTCTTTTTACTGTTCATATTTTTATCTTCTTTTCTTAGATAAGTCCCTTTAGCATTTCATATAAAAAGGGCTTGGTGATGATGAACTCCTTTAACTTGACCTTATCTGAGAAGCGCTTTATCTGCCCCTCCATTCTAAATGAAAACTTGGATGGATAGAGCAATCTTGGATGTAGGTCCTTGCCTTTCACAACTTTGAATATTTCTTTCCAGCCCCTTCTTGCCTATAAGGTCCCTTTTGAGAAATCAGCTGACAGTCTGATGGGAACTCCTTTATAGGTGACTGTCCCCTTATCTCTTGCTGCTTCTAGGATTCTCTCCTTCATTTTTACCTTGGCTAATGTAATTATGATGTGCCTTCGTGTGTTCCTCCTTGGGTCCAACTTCTTTGGGACTCTCTGAGCTTTCTGGACTTCCTGGAAGTCTATTTCCTTTGCCAGAATGGGGAAGTTCTCCTTCATTATTTGTTCAAATAACGTTTCCACTTGTTGCTCTTTTCCTTCTCCTTCTGGTACCTCTATAACTCGGATGTTGGAATGTTGGAAGATGTCTTGGGGGTTCCTATGCCTCTCCTCATTTTTTTGAATTCTTATTTCTTCATTCTTTTCTGATTGTATGTTTTTTTTCTTCCTTCTGGTCCACTCCATTGATGTGAGACCCAGTTTTCTTTCCATCACTATTGGTTCCCTGTGCATTTTTCTTCATTTCACTTAGTGTAGCCTTCATTTTTTCATCTAATTTGTGATGAAAATCAACCAATTCTGTGAGCATCCTGATCACCAGTGTTTTGAGCTGTGCATCTGATAGGTTGGCTATCTCTCTGTTGCTTAAAAGTATTGGCTCTGGAGCTTTCATTTGTTCTTCCATTTGAGTCATCTTTTTTTCCTTTTCTTTTTGGTCTGGTTGCACCTGTTATGTTGAGGGGAGGAGCCTTAGCTGTTCACCAGGGCGGGGCAACCCAGTCACTGGGTTTTGACATTGTATGTGGGGGTGGGGTCAGAGAGGGAACAATGGTGCTTGCTCTGCTCTCTGTTGGATTCAGTCCCCTCTGCTGCTTCCCACAAGCAAATTGGGCCCTTCTAGTGCTGGTTCCCAGGTGGGTGGGCTTGTGTATGTTCTAGGATCCTGTGGGTCTCTCCAACGAATTCTCCTGTGAGTCTGGGAGTCTCTTCCAGCACCTCAACCTCTACAAGTGTTTTCACTCAGTGTTTTATTTCCTGGCGCTGGGTCCCTGGGTTGCGTGGTCTGTCTCGCTGCCTGTTTTTCACCTGGTTTATCTGTGCACGAATGTGTGACTGTGGACAGCCAGCTGCCTTGCTCGCCTCATTGGGTCTGCTCATTGCCTCCCTATGCCCAGGGTCTGCTAGCTGTCACCTGCCTGCCTGGGGTCTGCCAGCCCACTTTTTCCTGCCGAGACCTTGCCGAGACCTGCCGAGACTTTGTCTCTGCCAGCCTGCGACTCTGCCCTTCTTACCGGTCTGGATGAATGATTGTCGGACTTCTGTACAGTTCAGTTTCCTGTCTGTTCTGGTTGTTTTTTTGTTTCTAAATTTTTGTTGTCCTTAATTTTGGTTGTGTAAGGAGGTACAGTGTGTCCACCTATGCCTCCACCTTGGCCAGAAGTCCCAGAGAGGTGGTTCTAAGAAGCCTTTCTTACCTGAGACATGCTTATTGGTTTCAGAGAGGGGGTGGGGAGTAGGGGGAGAGAGAAAGAAACATCGATGTGAAAGAAAAGGATCTATTGGTTGTCTCCCAAACAGGGATCAAACCTGCAACCTAGGCATTTGCCCTGACCAGGAATCAAACCCATGACCTTTCAGCTTACAAGATGACACTCGAACACACCAAGCCACACTGGCCAGAGCTAAGAAGCCTTTCTTTACTAGGAGAACAGAGAGTGCAATCCCCAGAGTAAATGGTGACTGATGCTCCATGTCAGGCCAGAGAGACGATAAGGACTGGCGGGCACTGTGGCACACCGGACGGCATATACTCCCTGCGGCGACATGCTTACCACAGACTGTTTCCAGATCCCTCCATTGTTCAAAAGAAGCCAGAAATTAGGATTTTTATGTGAAATGTCCCACATTTTTCATGGCTAACCCAAATTTTAAAGACATGATGAAGGCCAAAAAAAATACCTGGAGCTCGACACCTTCAAGCCTGGGTTTGCCCTGTGGGTTGCCTCTTTGTGAACACAGCCTACAGGATCAAGGTCAAGTCCTTTATTGTGGCATTTAAAGCCCTTTTCACAAATCCAGGCTTGTGTCCTCCCTTCCCTTCCCCACCCCCCACACACAGACCCCCTTACCTATCCAGGCTGTTTCCCTGCCCAGCCACACCCTTTCCTATTACCCTACCTGGCAAAATGCCTATGCATCCTCTAAGATCACCCCTCTGATCAAGCCCTTTACAAGATGCATCCCTGTGTCCTAGACCTGAGGCATCAGCCTTGGGGTTCTCACAGTGCCCTCTGTGTCCTTTCAAAATGATGCTTCTCCCCCTGATTTTTTTTAATCCTCACCAAGGATATATCCATAGATTCCAGAGAGAGAGGAAGGGAGGGAGAGAGAAAGAAACATCGATCAGTTGCCTCCCGGATGCCCCCCACCCCCGACAAGGGGATGAACCCACAACCCAGGCATGTACTCTGATTAAGAATCATAACCATGACCCTTCGGTCTATGGGATGCTCCAACCAACTGAGCCACCTGGCCAGGGTGCTGTCATCCTGGTTTGTAACCCTCAGAGCCTCTGTGCCCCCAGCAGGGTGCCAGCAGGGCAGCCATCTTTAAAGAAAGCCTGGGCGGTGGGCAGGCCCTTGGGGTATGGGCTGCTCCTGGGGTCTCAGAGGGTGCCCACCCTGGTGAGATGGAATGTGTGGGGGTCAGTTTAGGGAATCTTCATGGGGAAGGCAGGCTTTTCCTGCTTCTTCCTGCCTCGGTCACATGGGGATCCCCAAACCTGGGTGTGGGTCCCGGGCAGCCCCAGGGCAGCTGGACTCACTGCCCCGTCAAGAGAGCCCCTGGCCAGCCCTCCTTCCAGAGCTTGGAAACATCTGCACACTTCCAGGGAGAGATCTCCCCTCTCATCTTATGCGGGCAGCCTGTGGCCCTGTCCCTGGTCCTCCGCCGCACACCCTGGGGGAGAGTTTGAGGCTCTCAGGCTGCAGGCTCAGCCAGCTCGGTCCCTCCCCTGCCTCCCTCTTTCTCTGCAAGTCCACCTTCCGCCTGTTCCCCAGTGCAACGGTGATGCCTCCAGTCCACCTCACTCTCACCAGGCTCGCCTCACGTTTATTACGCTTCTACTATGTGCCTGGCAGAGTGCTGGGTGTGCCCATCTCTGGGAAGGCTCGCACGACTCCCGTTGGTCTCTCTTGCCTGTTTCACAGAGAAACCAAGGCTCAGTGTGGCCAAGCCACTTACCCAGGGCATGTGCCTGACCCTATCCTCCATGCCAGTCCTGCCTTTTCCAAAATGCAGTGCCCATGTGTGGGGCAGGATGGGGGAGCTACCAGGTGGCATTGGTCAAGCTCTCCGAGTCCCCGCTGTAGAACTGAGCTGCCACAAGCTCATGGGAACATGTCCGCGCCAGCCCTTCAGAGGAAACTGCAGCCCAGGGCTCCCTGTGTGCGCGTGGACAGCCCCCTGAGAGCCACCCTCAGCAGCTGCAGGTGCCCTTCCTCACCCGGGAGACCTGCAGGGAGAGACGCTGCCCCAGACGCTGCCCCAGAGAAGCTCTGCCGAGTCTTGTCATTTGCCTTCTGTCGGCACGCAGACACAATAAATCTAACAGATAGTACGAACCCAACGCCTACTGTTGTCTGCGCCACACTCCACACACAGTCTCCTGCTGTCCTTCCCAATCTTAGGAGGAGGGATAGTCTTCCTCATTTTACAGACAAGGTGACGGAGCCCAAAGAGGCGATCTTGAGGCTATACACTCCAGAAGAGATGGCACTGAGACTCACCCAAGGCAGCGGATGAAAAAGCCTGTGTCTCCCTCACACCCCGGGCCTGGCTCAGCCTGGGCACGCCCCCCATTTCCTGCAGGAGACCGAGACGCCCCCTCAGGCATGGCCGCAGCGAGATGTGAAGGCGAAGTTTCCCCTTTCCTGAGGGCCCAAGGGCCAGCCCATGTGCATCCACCAAGAGAAGGGGGCTTTTCGGAAGCAAAACGTTTCCTGTTTAAATAAAATGTGGGATTGCATAGGAATGCCACATTCGGAAACTGCTAAGACCTTTGAATGGAAACGAGTTGTTCATGATTGTTTTGGAGTAGACGACATCCTTTCTGAATGAAAACAGTGTTTTGTGACTTAAAGTGATGAGAGGTCTTTCTGTTCCCTCTCGGTGACCAGGAACCTCATGGGCATGATATGGTTTTCACCCTGGGCCCTGGAGGGATCGACCCTCCCAACCCCCCAGCAGGTGTACAGAACAAGGGGGACAGAAAGAAAGATGGCACCTGCTTTGACCACACTTGTTCCACGAACTGGGTACACAGACCCGGGCACATGCCGGCTGCCGCCTCCTGGGCCTGTGAGCCAGAGCAAGTGGACTGGTCTCTGTCTAAGAGCTGGAGGCCCTCCTGCTGGACTTTGCCAGCCCTTCCAGGTGTAAATGAGACCATGATTTCAGTGTCTCCCAAGAGAGGAGAGGAGAGCTCAGGACTCTCTGCCCAGCCTGTTGTCAGTACGGACTGACAAATCAAAAGGGCGAGTCTGCAGGGAGCCCAAAGGACCGGGAACTACCATTTGGATGCAGTGTTAATATGCAAAGGTATTGAAAAATGCTGGTTTTCTCATAATATTTGACTGGCAATTCAGCTACCATGTCTTTGCAAAGAATTCCAAATGATCCAGGGTGTGCCGGCCACTGCTCCATCACCAGCCCTGCAGGTGGCCGCCTGTGGTGCCTGGTCCTGGGCTTTGTCTTGCCTCGCGCACGCTGGCAGGCTGCCAGGGGAAGGAAGCCCTCTGCCACGTGAGTGGACCAGGCCGAAAGCGGCCGAGGTTGGCGCTCTGGGGAGGGGGAGGTAGAGCTGGGACCTGGTACAGGCTGCTGTCTCAGCCTGTTCGGGTCGCTAGAACAAAAGTACCCTAGACTGGGTGGCACATAAACAACAGACAGTTATTTCTCACAGTTTTGGAGCTTGGGAAGTTTAAGAGCAAGGTGGCAGCAGACCGCTTCCTGGTTCATACACAGTCGTGCCCTCAGACGGAGAGGCGAGGGAGCTCTGCAGGTCCCTCTCGTAAGGCCACCGATCCTGTTCCCGAGGGCTCCATCCTCATGACCTAAGCCCCCCGCCCCAGGCTCCCCTGCTAACACCATCACCCTTGGGGGTTAAGATTTCAACATATGGATTTGGGGGGACGCAGACAGTCAGTCTACAGCAGGTTGGCACACATGCCATGTGTTCGGTAACCTCTAAAACAATCAGCTGTCCCCCCCAAAGTGACACATACAGTTAGCATAAATCCCAGCAATTCCACTCCTAGACATCTGCCCAAAGTAACTGCAAGCAAGAGTTCAAACCACTGCTTGTACACCCAGGCTCACAGCAGCACTGTGTACAGCAGCCAGAAGGAGGAAACACCCCAAGTGCCCGTCAGTGGGTGGATGGGCAAGAGGCAGCAGGGGATATCATGCAGCTGCAAAAGGAACGTCGTCCTGACATGCGCTGTGACAGGCTTCACTTTGAAAACAGGACGGTGAAAGAAACCAGACACGGAAGGCCATGTACTGCGTGATTCCACTGCCACGAAAGGCCCAGAACAGGCCAGTGCAGGGATGGAACGTAGGTCAGCGGGGCCTGGCCGTGGGGAGGAGGCGGAGTGACTGCTAAGGGGGCGGGGTTTCCTTTTGGGGTGCGGAAGTTTCTGCACCAGACGGGGAGATGGCTGCCTGATGCTGTGAGCACTGTGTCTAGTTACATTTGACTGAATGCCACAGAATTGTTTGCTCAAACTGGTTACTTCTGCGATAGGAGAATTTCACCTCAACGGCTAAAGGGAGCATCCGCTGACAGTTCCTGGCCAGCACAGCCCCTCTTACACCCTGACCTAGTGGTGCTTTGAAACATAAACATGAATTAACACAGGGGGAGCCCGGTTCTGGTAAGAGGCGAAACTTAGTAGAAACAAGTGCAGCTTTTGAGCAGCTGGTTTCCCAAAGCTCTGATTTACCCAGGGATGGTTTCACGTGTAAAGAATATAAACTCTTGCAAAGCCAGCGGCTATACCCCCAGGAATTTCCCACAGGAGAGAGGCCTGAGGGCTTCAGGAGGGGAGCAGCCTGTGTGTGGAGGTATTCACAGAAGGGTCCCAGGCTGCCTGGCCCCCAGGGCCCCCAGGGCGGAGTGGCCCCTCCCTCCCTCCCTCTGGAGTTTGTGTGCGGCTGTTTGGGAGCAGGTTTTGCCCACTCTTCTGAGCTGGAGGCAGGCCCTCGTGGCAAAGTCCAGATGTCACCTCTCCCCACTTTCAAAATTAGTTCCATGAAATGGAGTGAATTCAAACATGTGAGCCCCTTTGACCAGCTGGGCTGGCTGCCAGGCTCTGCACAGCGCCAGAGGGGGCGGGAGTGGGGAGTCAGGGGTGTGTCTCTCCAGATGCGAGCCCCTCTCTCATGGGGGAGGGTGTGGGCTCTGCAGCCTGGGGCACTGCGGGGGCCCCCTGGCATCTGACGATGAAAGGCTCTTTCTCTGCTCAGAGCCTGGGGCTGCTCCATAGACCCTCTGCTCCTTGGCACCAAGGCACCAGTGTCCACTGTGAGTTTTTGGTGATGGAAAGGGGTTCACTGGGTCATGGAGGAATCGAAGCAACAATGAAGGTGCTGACAATGCCTGGTATTTGGTGAGAAGTCACCATGCAATGGGCACGGTGCTGAGTGCTTTGTGTGGATCAGGACACCCAGGCCTTGGGACAACTCCGGGAAGCAGGGACCAGAAGCCCACGCCATCACTGAGGAAACTGGCTTGGGGTGGGTGAGTGATTTCTGGGGGGTGAGGGAGGAGGGCAGTCTCACTGCAGAGGCTGAGACTGTCTACACCCAGGGTCCTTGGTGTTGGGGCAGGGGCTCTCGAAGCTCTTTTGCAGCCCTCCCAGGAGGCAGCCGGATGGTGCAGAGGAGGCAGGTGGACCCATCTCAGAACCAGCCTGCCCACGGTGGGGAGGGGGAGGGTGGGGGGAGGGTGGTGACAGGGACCCCTTGGCTGGTCACTCTGAGCTGGATCTTTCCAGAGGCGCAGGAGATAACAAAGGCCTTCAAGCATCAAGAACACGCCCCAGGCACAGAGGAGCTATCCCATCCCCCCTCTGCGCCCCAGACTGTGTGACTCATAACAAAGACGGCTTCCCCAACTGGTGCTGCAGAGACTTAGCTTAGGTCCTAGAAAAAGTCAAGCAAAGCCACGCATGGCTGAAATCTTCCTGGAAGAGCCCGAGGAAGTGTCCCACAGAAACAATATCCCACCTCCTCACGAGACCAGGGCCGAGGGCTGCCTCTCCCAGTTGGCTGCCCCTCCCAGTTGGCTGCCCCTCCCAGTTGGCTGCCCCCAGGTGTGCACGGAACCAGGTGAAGCAGTCGCTGGTGGAAGCCCTGCATTTACATCCTAGACGCTCCCTTAGGGCCACACAGAACAAACCCAACCACTCCTCAGAAAGGCTCCTGAGGGATGAACAGGCAACGCCGCAACTCCAGTTCCCAGAAGCATCCCTGTGAGTGTAATGGGGTACAGCCAGGGGCCCCCAAAAGGATTTGAAATGGGGCCCAGAACTCGGGGTGTCCAGGAAATACATAAATATAGGATATCCTCACCCCCACAAGTCTGGACTGGGGGATGGGACACATGGAGCAGGGACATTGAGAGTTATTTTGCATATCAACAGTTGGCCAGCTTCATACCTATATGCAAACATGGTTATTTTGCATATCTGTAACTGCTGGCTAGCTTCACAGATATGTTAAATAGCTGTGGTCTTGCTTTGAGCCAGGGAGGTGGGCGTGACCGTAACCCATGGTGTAGTTGGGAGGCAGCTCCCCTTGCAGAGCCTGCCTGAGAGCTCGGAGATGGTTCACTCCATGCCGTGGAACCACGCCTGCCCGGACCAACTATGGCAGCCCAGAAAGGCTGGAAATAGGGGAGTGCTGGCAGGTGTAGGAGGAGTCGGAAATGGGGTTGCTTCTAACCATGTGGTTTCGGGGCTCCTTTAACCAGGTGGCTTAGGAAGCAGGAAAGCAAGATGTAAGCAGACATGCAGAGCTCTCTCTTAGTGGTTGGGAAGGACACAGGAGAGACAATGCAGGGAGGAAAGGGCTGAAAGAACCCTTGCTGGTGGGCTGTGAGAAGGTGCCACGTGGGTTTGGATTAAAGAGTGGAAATCACCGTGACACAGCTGATGGTGCTGGGAACCGCGGGAGGCCTGCCAGCTGAGCTTGGACTACTGGGCAAAGGTCGGAAGGAATGACAGTGTGTTTGTGGACGTTTTAAAGGACTTTGAGATTTTTAATGGTGACATTCCACCGTTACTCTAAATCTGTATAACTTTTGAATGAATAGTTCCTTTCCTTCTCACCAAACTCTGGCATTGAGAGCCACAATTCTAAGGGCAGCGGGCAAGGCGAACCTGGTACAGGGGGACCCCGGGAGGGGGAATGTCCATTCAGTAGCAGTAGCTTGTCCACCCCCACGGGTCTGCTCTGTAACAGGAGCTGTGTGTCATTCAACGTCTGCCAACGAGAAGCCTCCCCTAGCCCTGCCCCACCCAGAAGGTTCTGAGGCAGGAGGTAGTCAGGAAGGAAGCTCCAGAGGCCCCGCAGGGCTGAGGTAGAAAACATCTATACATGACAAAGGCCCCCTAAGACGGGTTGTTCCTGTTTTCTGGGATAACTCTGAATCATAGAATGCGCCTGCGCGCTACCCCTGATTCATTATAATATCATTATAATGAAATAACATTGTGGGACTCCCTTCTCCAGTAGCCAGTCAAGAAAGTCATGGGAAGCCACACATGCGCAGTAGCTTTGAAATCCAACTCCTTGTACCTGCGCAGGAAAAGCCCGCCAAAGACTAGCAAGGGGGCTTCTGCCCCTATAAGAATAGAATCCCCCAGCCCACGTGCCCTTTTTTTTTCCTCTGCTCAGAGCTGGCCCACTCCCATGTCCTGTGGCGTGTACTATCACTTAATAAACCTCCCCTCTTTCTTTATGCTATAAACTTTGTGTGTTCGGTTCAATTCTTTGTCCTCGATCACTAAGAACCTGGTTACCTGTGCACACCTGTGCACACCTGTGACAGTTCCTTACCCCTACCCTATGGCTCCTAGAATCAAGTCCTCAGGGCCAGCCCCAGAGCAGATCAGGATAATCCCCTCCGTTGATGAAGAGGTTATATCCCTGTTATTATGGCCTCAGATCCTAGACTGATATGCAGGCAGTCGAAGCCATGATGACTTTCTCATCCAAGCCTTTATTCTGCACCTCCTCTGGGTCTCGGCTTGTCCCTTTACAATGTGTGCACAGGCAGAGGCCTGCTGTGTTTCTGTCAAGCTGGCCTGGTGTGATGTGAGTGGAAGGTGCTGGCCACGGGGGCCCAGGCTGGGCAGGGAAGGCGCCTTCTCACCGCCACTACACGCATGCCTCTGAGACACCGAGGGGTCTGCTCTAGACCACAGCAATAAAGCGGATATCATAAGAAATGGAGCCACGTGAGTTTTTTTTGTTTTCTAGTATATATAAAAGTTATGTTTACATTGTACTTACACTGGCTATTAATGTGCCATAGTAAAGACAAGGGCGAGGCTGGCCACATTGATGAACTTTTCCTTTCACGAATGATTTCTCTGTAGCATGAGAAGCTGTCTGATGGTATTTCACCCACAGGAGAACGTCTTTCTATCGAAGCCGTTCCTCTCAAACCCTGCCACGGCTTCATCAATTTAAGTCCACACACACTGTTCTGAATCCTTTGTTGTCATTTCCACAACCTTCGCAGCAGCTTCACCGCGGGAGGTTCCATCTCCAGGAAGCACCTTCTCTGCTCGCCCACGAGACAGACTCCTCACGTGTTAAAGTTGCGTCCTGAGGTTGTGGCAATTCAGTCACAGCTTCGGTCTCCACCCCTAACTCTTGTTCTCCTGCTGTTTCTGCCACCTCCATGGTTATTTCTGGCCACTGAAGTCTGGAACTCTCAAAGTCATCTGTGAGGGAGGCGTGAACTTCGGCCAAACTCCGTCTGATGCTGATTATTTTGACCTCTTTTGTTGAATCACAAATGTTCTTAATGGCATCCTTCTTTCTTTTTAAAATTTACTTAATATGCTTGTTTTTTCACTTTGCTCTGTGCATATTATATTGATAACAATGCTTCCAAATTTAAATATTTTATATCATTACCCAGTAAACATTTTCATGGGCAAGGCTTTTCTGTTGTTAGTATTCTTTCTTTTTTTACAGTTTACTTTCAATATTATTTTGTGTTAGTTTCAGGTGTACAACATAGAGGCTAGACAGTCACATGCTTTACAAAGTGGCCCCCCTGATATTTCCAGTACCCACTCGGCACCAGGCATAGTTCTTACAATATTATCGACTAGATTCTCGAGGCTGCGCTTTACATCCCTGGGACTTAATGGCATCCGGAATGGTGGACCCTTTCCAGAAGGTTTTCGATGTACTTTGCTCAGACCCGTGAGAGGAATCACTATCTATGCCAGCCTTAGCCTTATGAAATGCATTTCTGAAATAATCAAAAGTTGAAATTACTCCTTGATCCCTGGGCTGCAGAAGGATGTCGTGCTAGCGAGTGTGAAAACATCACTCTCATTGTACAGCGCTGTCACAGCTCTTGGGTGACCAGGTGCATTGTCAATGAAGAGAAATATATTTTTTGAAGATTTTATTTATTTAGTTTTAGAGAGAGGGGAAGGGAGGGAGAAAGAGAGGGAGAGAAACATCAGTGTGTGGTTGCCTCTCATGTGGCCCCCACTGGGGACCTGGCCCACAACCCAGGCATGTGCCCTGGCTGGGAATCGAACTGGCAACCCTTGTTTCATAGCCTGCTCAGTCCACTGAGCTACACCAGCCAGGGCTGGGTTTTTTTTTGAAAGAAATGTTTTTTTTTCTTTCTCTGAGCAGTAGGTCTCAACACTGGGTTTATACTATTCAGTAAACCATGTTGTAAACAGATGTGCTGTCACCCAGGCCTGGCGTTCCATTCATAGAGCATCCAGCATGATTTGTAAGGGGCCTTAGAGTTTTGAAATAGCTGACGAGCACTGGCTTCAACCCTAAAGCCCCCAGTTGCATGAGCCCCTCACAAGAGAGGCTGCCTGTCCTTTGAAGTCTTGAAGCCTTGAGCGACTTCTATGAAGGTCCTGCCCAGCTGGCATTTCCTCCCAGTGTGAGGCTGTTTCATCCACACTGAAGCTCTGTGTTTAGCGTAGCCACCTTCATCATCTTCTGGTAACTTGCTGCAGCTTCTGCATCAGCACGTGCTGCTTCACTCTGCACTTCTGTGTTACGGACATGGCTTCTTTTCCTTAAGCCTCATGGACCGACCTCTGCTAGTTTCAAACTTTTCTTCTGCAGCTTCCTCCCCTCTCTCGGCCTTCAGAGAGTTGAAGCGAGTTAGGGCCTTGCTCTGGATTAGGCTTTGGCCCGAGGGAATGTTGTGCCTGGTTTGATCTCCTACCCAGACCACTGCAACTTTCTCCATATCAGCAATAGACTGTTTTGATTTCTGACCACGTGTGTGTTCACTGGAGTAGTGCTTTTAACTTCCTTCCGGGACTTTCCCTTTGCATTCACAACTCGGCTAACTGGTGCAAGAGGCCTGGCTTTCAGCCTGTCTCGGCTGTCAACATACCTTCCTCACTCAGCTTAATCATTTCTAGCTTTTAATTTAAAATGAGAGGCACATGACTCTTTCTTTCACTTGAACATGTAGAGGCCACGGTAGGGTTGTTAATTGGCCTAATTTCAGTATTGTTGTGTCTCAGGAAACAGGGAGGCCCAAGGAGAGGGAGAGATGGGGGAACGGCTGGTCGGTAGAGCAATCTGAACACATTAATGAATTAAGTCTGTTGCCTTATATGGGTGAGGTTTAGCCCCTATGAAACAATTACAAAAGTAACGTCAAAGATCACCGATCACCGATCACAGATCACACTAGCAAATACAGTAATAATGGAAAACTTTGGAATATTGTGAGGATCACCAAAATGTGAGAGGCACAAAGTGAGCAAACGTTGTTAGAAAACGGTGCCAACAGCCTTGCTCGATGCAGGTCACTTGCTTGGCGTGAACCTTCAGTGCGGAAGAAGCGCGGTGATGCGTGAAGTGCAACAAGCAAAGTGCCATCAAGTGCACACGCCTGTATGCGTGTCTGGGGGAAAACAAGATAAGAAAAGATCTGAACACCAAGGACATGTCCACTTATGCACTGGAGGGAATGGGCGAAGGGCAGGGGAGCCGCTGGCCCCGGGGATCCCTCGGGTCTTGCGTGGGGAGAAAGCCTCCTGCGAGCTGCTGCAGCGTGGTGGTGGCTAAGGACTCTCCGGTGCTCTAAGCCTCCTGGACACAAGCCTGAGCTGTGGGTTTTTCTGTTGTTTTTCCTTTCCAGCACTGAGCAAGCCCTGGCTCAGTGGGGTTGCAGAGAGAGAGAGTGTTCTCCGGCACTAGCCCTCTCGGAAAGATTTTCCAGGAGTAGTTTGGACCACACAAGGGTTTTTGCCTTATGCCATCGCTTTAGAATAAAAATTCCACCTAAAATGTGACTTTGCAATGACTTATTTTGTGTTTGCCCTCCTGGCTCTGGAAGGCACAATCACGGACTTTGGTTACCCATGTCTCTGTGGGGCACACTTGTCACTGGGACATCCAGAGAGATCTGATCAGATCACTGGAGAGGAGTAGGGAGGGAGAGTAGTTGGAGTTTGCCCAGGCAACGGTAAACCATCTAGGACAGGATTGGCTGAGAAGCTGGATGCCTCCAGAGTGTGTGGAATTAAAATAAAGGGAGATTTATTTATTTATTTATTTATTTTTTAAAAAATAATTTCTTCTTTTTTTTAAAGATTTTATTTATTTATTTTTAGAGAGGGAAGGGAGGGAGATAGAGAGAGAGAGAAACATCAATGTGCGGTTGCTGGGGGTTATGGCCTGCAACCCAGGCATGTACCCTGGCTGGGAATCGAACCTGGGACACTTTGGTTCCCAGCCTGCGCTCAATCCACTGAGCTATGCCAGCCAGGGCTAAAGGGAGATTTATTTTAAAATAGCAGATTTAAAATAAAAGGAAGGCAGAGACTGGCTCTCAGACTTTCCTCCTCGGGGATGCCTGGATAATCGTACTGCTGCTGCCCGCATTTCCCAACGGACAGTACTTTGGACAGGAAGAAACTCGGAGCAGCCCAGGACCGGCTGGCCGGACGGAGGGTGGCAGGGTTATTCTTCCTTAGGTGTTCTAGGGGGGCGGGCTCTGAGGCAGAAGCCTATTATTCTTCCAAAATAGTGTAGCTTTTGTATCTTATATTGTTTTAGTTTGTAAACTAATCCTATAGAAATAAGATAATTAAAACCTAATTGGGGGAGTGATAGGGGAACTCAGGAGTTAAAGATTTTAGCCTGAGTTGATAGGCTTAAGTGATGAATGCATGTGGAAAGCTATTACTACAAAATTGGGTAGCTTTTGAATAAAGACTCCTTTCCTTGATCATTGATGTTTTGCCTCTGGAATTTGCTGTTCGGTAACAACATCACAGGGGAAGGGCTGGGTGGCTCAGTGCATGGCTATGGGGATGAGTGGGTAGAAGGTGGCTGGATGGGCTGGGTGGCTGGGGGGCGGACAGAGCGGGGTGGTGTGCACGCATGTGGAAAGGCTGGGGGTTGCTGGAATTCTGGTGCTGCCTGTCACTGGCTGTCTGCCCTTGGCCACACCTCACCTTTGACTGTAAAGCTGGGATTCTGTTCCCTCCTTGCAGGGTCCTTGTGAGGAGTGAATCTGTGAAAGTCCTACCCATGGAGCCTGAGGCAAGCCTGGGCCCTGCTGAGAGCAAAGACCCCTCTCTGAGCAGCATCGTCAAGAAACTCGGCCACAGGGCAGAATCAGCAGTTTTCCAAGGGACAGGCGTCAGAAGAGCTTTGCCGGTGTCCCACAGCAGAGTCCGGCAAAGGGTGACCGACGCTGGCAGGCGCAGCAGTTAACATCACCCCTGTCTTTGCCCGGAGGCAGGGAGAGCCCCCTCAGTTCTGACGCTCCAGCCACAGCTCGAGTTCAGGGCTACAAAGCCACTGTCAGGGCTGCTTCTTGCCACCCTTTCCATCCCTGCCCCCATTCTCCAGGCCTGGGCTCCTCAACTGTGTGCGAGTCACCTGGGGGTCCTGCTAAAACACCCGGTCTGGGGCGCAGCTCCACACTCTCCCAGGAGCAGCTGGCCAGGCCAGGGTGTGGCAGACAGGACGGTGAAAGTGGGAGTGGCACCCTTGTGGCCCTAATGGGTCCAGCAGCTGGAATAAAGGTGCCTGGTGGGAGGCTCCAGATTTCCTTAAGTGATGCTCCTGCCTTCCACCTGAAAGGTCACACTGCTGTGGCTGTCTGTTCTGTGGAAGAGGGCCGGGAGATAAAGTGCCTGAGGTGGTCAGCCGAGCCAGGATGAAAGTCTGGAGTCAGAGTCAGACCAGACCTCTCTCTGGCCAGCCCACCACTGCTCTAGTCTCCCTTCTGGCGTGAGGAATCGAGGAAACGCTTGTGCTGGTACACCTGGGTGGGCCTGCTCCAGGCCCCGAGGGCCAGAGAGCTGGTCCGGGTCCTCTCCCTGCCCCCACTGGGTCTTCACAGAGAAGGAAAACCTGGGCTGAGGGACAGAAGACAGAGTCCGCCCCCTTCCGAAAACAGTGCCCCCACAGCTGCCCTGAGCGGGAGAGGAGCAAGACCCCCGGGCAGGGCGCCGAGGTCTGTCCCCAGAGCACCTACACGCCTCTTCCTCCTGGAGCCCAGGTGAGCAGGAGCAGCAGACACGGATGGGAGGCAAACATCTGTCACTGTAAGCTGGTCCCTCGGGCTTTGCTTTGGACCCTGGCTGGGGTGGCTGGCCGGGGAAGGATGGGGCACAGAGACGTAGGTCCTGGGTGTGGCCCGCCTGCAGGGCCTCGGGCTGGTCCCTCTCAGTTGGAGCTCCTGAGTGAGCCAGGCCTGTCACCCCAGCCTCATCTGCTGGCACCAGCCACCCCTCCTCCTCTCCCTGCTCCCTTCACATCAGCCTGGGTGGCGCTCCCAGACACCGACCCGCAGCCTGGGACCGTGGCACTGGCTGCTCTCACTTCCCAAACGCCCTCACTTCTTCGCTTCTTCGCTCAAACGCCACCCGCTCCTGTACACCGGTCCCCTCCAGCGCCCCACCCCAGCACCCAGGTTGCTGTCACTGGTGTTATTTTTCCCATGACCCACTAACCCTCTAATGTTAAAACCCTATTTACTCCCCCTCTTCTCCAATTGAAATATAAGCTCCACGAGGACGGGGATGCTGTGTCCTCAGCGCCAGGCCTGTGCCAAGCACAGGCTGTCAACACCTGCCTGTGATGCCCCCGCGGCTGCTTTCGGGAGCTGAAGTCTGGGAACCCCATCTCAGGCCAGGATGTGTGGCGCACGGAAGGTGCTGGACAGGACACGACACCGTGGGGCTGCAAGTCCGTCCTGCAGGAGCAGCTGCCTCTGGCGCAGCCACAGTCTGGGGAGGGGCAGTTTCCGCGTTAAGTAAGTTACACGCGCAGTCATCGCATGTGTCTGAGTCTTCACGTGCTGAAGCCCGGGTGGAGCGAAGCTGCCGGCCGCAGCAGGGGGCCTCAGAGTCTCCAGCCAGAGGCACCCAGGACCTGGGGAACCACAGATGCGGGGCTGGGGTGGGTGCTCCACCTTCTGCTTGGCTTGCCCAGCCAGGCCAGTTGGAGCTGGGCTGGCAGGGCCAGGAACTCAGGGTGACCTGCAGGGTTCTGGGAGGGCTCCTGCACGCCTGTGGGGACCGGAACGGGTGACGTAGGAGAAACAGACTCAGGACAAAGGACACAGCAGAAGGGGTGGGGCCTAAGGGAAAGCATGCAAGAGAGGCAGCTTGTTGCCAGAATGCCACAAAGTGTGCCGTGACCTCACTGGGGGCAGCCCTCACACCTGACCTGCGGGAGCATCTGGGGACAGACGCTGTTTCCAGTGCGCATGTTCCTGTGTCTTGGGCGTGGGAAAAGCAGAACAGGGGCCAGCAGCCCTTAGCAGCTCAGCAGAGGGGTCAGGGAACTTCCACTCGACACTGTCCCCTGCGGGTCAGAGAGCCCTGGCATGGGGTCGGGGGTCAAGGTGCAGTCCCACCGCCGCCCATGTCCAGCTCTGTGGCCCTGGCAGGCCCTTCACCTCCTGGTGCCGCAGACTCTCGTCCGGAGGGCAGGACTAGCCACGTGGGCCCGACGGGGGCAAGGAGACCCGCACACGGGGCCAGCACGGGGGAGAGTGGAGCACGCTCTTGGGAGCATTCATTTATAGCAAAAAAAAAGATGGTTCTGACGTGCCAATGATTTTCAGCCCTTTCCTTCATAAGTCCCCCCTTTTCTATTAATAAAAATTCTATAATATAGTTACTATATAGACTACCAATAGTATGTGTGGGAGAAAATGATTGAGATGGAGGGAAAAATAGAGATAGATTTCCAGAATTAAAGATGAAGCTGTTGAATTGCACGGCCCGCAGGACACCAGACGGAGTTTAGAAAGAGCCTGCACTTCACTCAGCACGTCCATGGGAAATCACGATGGCCAGACAGAAAGAGCAGGTCCTGTGACCGAGGGGCCATCACACTGACAGCAGCTTTGACGGCAGGACGGCAGGGAGCCCTAGTTTTGTGAGCTCGCGTGGGCCCTTGAGTTTTAAGTCCTGAGCCTTGAATTTTACATGCAGACAAATGGCGGCCCATGTGAGGGCCCGACCCGGACAGTCACCAACGCAGAAGCCTGGGAGGCTCTGACCTCAGGAGGAGAAACAGCCGGAGATGCCCCAGGACACACGGTCCAAGGGTGACCAGCTTTCCACGTGAAGACCTCCCCCGGCCCCGGCCCCAGCCCCGGCCCCGGCCCCATTAGCTAGTAAGACCAAGAGTGGACACAGAGGAAGCGTGTGGTCAGTGACAAAGCGTGTGGTCAGTGACGTGGTGGGGTGGAGGGGCCTCGTGGGCACAGTCTCGTGTTGCCGGAGGGACACATAGGTAACAATTTCATTTATAAAAAGGAAGGCTGAACAACAGCAACAACAACAACAACAAAGAAAAAGCAAGAGGTGCTGAAACCATTGACTCCTCAGGAAACAGGCAGAAACTGTTTGTTGACCAGATGAAACCCCAGGCCCAGATGCAGGCTTCTGACCGGACAGATGACTGAGCCACACGTGGTGGCTGGACTGGCGCCGACGCTCGCGCGCTGGAGCCGCACGGCCGGGGCGGCGCTTCCCCTCGCAGAGGTCGGGCTTTCCCATTACGTTACGGAAGGCTTTCTAGAGCAGCGTGGTTTAGACTGAGATTTCTCTCCTTTCCAAAAGCCCAAGACAGCTGCAAATTGCTATTTTTTGTGCTGTGCCCAGTTGCTTTCAGACGTGGCCACAGAGAGGCGAGCCTGCGGGGACTGGCTTTGTCGGGCAGTCCCGCCCGCTGCCCTGAGCTGCCCCAGGTGCTCTGGGGACAGGGTCGTTATCGATGGTCAGGGATGGAGGGAAACTTGCGTGCTTACCCTAGCCTCTCGAGATTAAACACAGACAGGCACACACATGTAAATGTGTGTGTGTGGGCGTGTTTCTGTGTGTGTCCCTCCCACACCCCCCACACCTTCCTCTGGTGGTCATCAGCCAGAATGCTCACCGTGGTTGCCTCTACATAGTGAGATCACACGAGGGTCCTTTTTATGAGCCCCCTGCCTTCCGAAAAGATCACGTGTCCCAAGTTGCATTTGTGTGGTAACAGCTGACAGTTTCCGTCGCCATCACTCAGGGCCACGCAGCGGCTAGTAGGGCCTTGAGGGCTGCGGGCAGGCTGGGAGAATGGCTGCGGGGGGCACGGGGCCCACCACCGGTGGCCTGGGAGGCTGGCCTCTGAGCGAGGCATGGTTTTCACCAGTTTTTAAAACACCAAAAATTGTTGCCAGATCCCATGACAACCTTTGGGGGCTGTGAGTCAACCACCACGTGGTGGGAGGGAGGGGGCCCAGCAGGGGGGCCCTGCTCACAGCCCCTCCTCCCCTGCCCTGTCCTGGCTGTGGGCACGGGACAAAGCTTCCCAGAGGACTTTCGGCCTCGATGGGAGTGTTGGCCATGTGGTGTGTCCCCTGTGGCCGCAAAAAGCCACATGTGGCTATGGAGCACCTGACATGAGATCAGTGCCACTAAAGAACTGAAGGTTTAACTTCATAGAACTTTAATTTAAATTTAAATAGCCATGGATGAACCTTGAAAACACGATGTTCAGCGAAAGAAGCCAGGTAAAGAGGCACGGAGTGGACAGTTCCATTGTATAGGGGATGTCCAGAACGGGCAAACCCTGGGGACGGAGAGCAGCTGCGTGGCTGCCAGGGGCTGCAGGAGCGGGAGTTAGAAGCGACTGCCAGGCTTCTCTGCGGGGTGACGGAAATGGTCTGGAAACAGTGAAGAGGGTTGCATGGCATTGAGAATGTGCTAAAAACCACCGAACTGTACACTTTAAAATCGTGAATTTTATGTTATGTGAATTATATGAGTATTTCAATTAAAATATTTAAACATTTAAATAGCCAAATGGGCTAGAGGCTGCCATATTGGCATCACAGTTCTAGAAGCTTTCGAGGAGGGGTTCTCGCCTCTCCCTCCCTCCATGGAACTCGATACGAAGGCTCTCAGGCACCACGACTTGCCACACTCTCGTAATCTTTTCAGAACGCCCCTGTCCCCAGTGCTGGTATCCCTTTGGGCTTCCTGAGGGCAGGAGATTCTGCCACCTCTCCCCTCTGCCCACCTGCAGCCCTGGTGACACGCACTGTGGTTGGGACCCCCCACCTGTCAGGAGGGCCTGCGGAGTGTGTGACTTCGGTGCTCTGAACAGGACCAGCCCACGCGGGCATCAGAACAGGGTTGTCACACCCACAATGACGACATCGTCACCTCACCACTGCTTAATGGTCCAGAATACACCTTCATGCCCATTCATCACTTGGCTTCTGGGCTGCGCTCCGCCTGGGCACAGCGCATCGGCCTTTGGAGGGGAGGGAGGGGGGCTCTGCAGGGTCCCTTCCCAGGACCAGCTTCTTGTGGGTACCTCAGAGCTCCTGCCTTCCTGAGGCTGATTTAGGGAGGGGCTTCCTGGACGTCCTGGGTCTTGCTCACCATTGGCTCCAAATCCAGCATTTCCCACCTGAGACCCCAGGCATGCCCGGCACACAGCCCCAGGGAACCACAGGAACTCCAGACTCCTGGCGGGAGTGAGGTCTGCTCCAGAGCTGCGACTCTCTCCGCGGCAGAGGGTCAGCCTCCCCCATGGTCACTAGAGGACAGGCCAGCCGCACATCCTGCCCAAGTCCACGTGGGAGTGGAGGCGAACCCATGTGAAAAGGTGCTTCACGAAGCACACAGAAGGTGGCATTGTTCCCCCGCCTTTCCTCAGGCGCAGGCTGGCCGGACGGACTCCTGGTGGGCTCCAACGAGGGCTCACCAAGTGCTCGGCACAGCAGGGCCCCGGGTGATTGATGCTGAGAAAAACATTTTCACCAGCCCCTCATCTGGTTTGTATTAAGAGATTTCCATGCTTAGATTTTTTTCCCAAGGTAAAATCCAACGATGAGTTGGGAGTGGAGAAACAGCAGAGGAACAACAGCGGGGACAGGCAGCTGGGCGAGGGGGGCGGGGGCAGGGGACCCGACTGAAAGATGTGCTGAGGTGGAGGGAGGAAGCCCGCACCCCGTGCCCCGTGGGCTGGCTGGAGACAGGCCCGGCGGGCTGGGAAGCCCGGCGATGATGGAGGCACTGCGGCTGGCTTCTGCTCTCGCTGGATTGAAGTCACAGTGGATTTGGCAGCAGACAGGTGGTCCTAGCGGCCCTGCTCCTGTGGCAGTGCCAACCAGCCCCTCGCCCTGCATCACCTTTCTCCCAGCACTGCCAGCATCTGATGGACTGGGAGGCTTTATTTTTGTTTGGTTTTTGTCTTCCGCCCCCCTGCTGTGGCACACGGAGCCCCGGGACAATGCAGCAGGACGGCTGTTGACCATGTGAGTGAGAGAATGACTGACGGAGTCCTCCTCCCGCCTTCCCCAGCCCCCACCGGGCCCTGGGCTCCTCCCCACCTGGGCCGGGTGTCTGTGTGGCGCCAGCCCCAGTGGAGGCCCCGATGGGGGTGAACTTCTGGCCGGCTTCCCCAGGCTCCTCTCTCCTTCCCAAGCTTGGACAAGGTGGGTGGGAGCTGGGAAAAGCCTCCACACCCCAGCACAGCTGGTGCGCACCCACACAGGGGCTGGGACCTAATGCTGTCCTCCTGTCTCTTCCACCTCCCAGGTCCTCGGACTCTGCGACCCTCCTCTCCAGGCAGCCTGTGATCAGGTTACAAAGCACAGCCAGCCGAGCCCACAGGCACTGGGCCTGGGACCTGTTCTTCCCCTGCCTAGGATAACCTTGAGCCCTTTCCCACTCATGCCTTGGGGCATCTGCATCACCTCCTACAAGAAGCCTTCCTGGCCCTGCCCTTCTGTCCCTCCTTGTTCTCAGCCCCACTTTGCTCTGGAGCGCAGTCTACTTCTCTATCATCAGCCCAGTCAGCAAGAGCTCTGTCAGGGTCCTGGCACTGGCACCGGCACCATGCTTGGCACACAGCCAGCGCTCGCAGAGGGCATGCTGGGTGGGCGTGTGAAGGTGGGGAGGGCTAGCACAATGGCCCAGCACCCAGTGCAGGGTCTGGGACAGGAAGCAGAGCACACAGCTGGATGAGCGAAGGGAGGGCTGGCTGGGTGGGCTGCCCCAGCCTGGGAGGCTTGTGCGAGGCCTGCTGGCTCTGGCAGCCCTCGGAGCCTCAGTAACCAGCCTCACGGGGCCCGGTGGTCGCTCACGGAGGAACAGGGCACTGCCGGCAGCCGGCTCTGGAGGTGGGCCAAGGAGGTCTCTGGCTCTCGACAGAGATGGAGAGGAGGGGAGAGAGTGTGGGATGAGCATGGAGGGAGCATGCTCTCTGCCCTGGTGCCAGCAGTGCGCCAGCTGGCGAAGAGGAGGAGGGAAGAAGCATGTTTTCTGCCTGGAAGCAACCTCTGAGTGCACAGCAGTGTGCGTGCACAGCCTGGGTGGTCCCCTGGCAGCGTGGCCAGAGCACCCCTTGTGCCCGTTCATGTGGGGTACAGGGATGCTCAGCGGGCCTTTCCCTGGAACTTCAAGTTTGTGGGAAGCAGGTCAAACTCGACAAGTGGGGCCCAGAAGGAAGTGCAGGGGCCACAGGGGTGGGGGAGCAGACCGGGTACAGGGCAGGGAGTGTCGGACTGGGACGAGGGGAGGGTGTGCTGGCCCGGGGACACAGGGTACACCCCTGTGGGGACTGGTGAGGCCTGAGGCAGCTCTGAGAAGTGTGTCTGGGGTGTCGGGGAGACGAGGCTGGCAGCACAGTCAGGGCCCCGATTTGGGGTCACTGGGGGATTGGGGGTTTTATCCTGCTGGGGGCAGCACTGAGTTCATGATGCTCAGCCTCTGGGCTGCTTTCCTGTCCCTGGGAGGCAGATGCTTCCCTTCATGCCCCCCCTTTGCTTTGCAGCCCGGTGAGGGCACCGTCCTCATTGTCCCTCTGTGCAAAGAAGCGCATGGCTCTCGGAGCGGTGGGTGACACGGTCAAGTCGCAGGGCTAAAAGCACGCCTGTAAAAACACCTTAGTGCTTTGGGCCTTTTCTCTCTTAGAAGAAGAGAGAGACACAATGGCCACTTTTCCGATGGGCAAGATGAAAATATTATGAAACATATTTAACAAATAAAAATAGACACCAACTAATAAGGAGAGAACTTCTGCCACAGAGAGTGAGGATGGGGGAGGGGGACACAGGGCAAAACCTCAGTGGCCTCCGGGATTTAGAATGGTTACTTTTACCATGTTTATGAAGAGCCCTGGCCAGTGGCTCAGTGGGTTGTCACTGGAAGGTTGCGGGTTTGATCCCAGTCAGGGCACAGGCCTGGGTTTCGGATCCCGGGTTGGGGGTGCATGTGGGAGGCAACCCACCAATGTTTCTCTCTCACATTGATGTTTCTCTCACTCTTTCTTCCCCTTTCCTCTCTCTCTCAAATCAATAAATATATATCCTCGGGTGATTAAAATAGTTTCTTATACATATTTATAAAGAGCAATCATTCACTATAAGAAGATTTTAATCAATGGGTAAAATATAGAATGAACAGATCTTTCAAACTCTGGCCCTTCTAACACACGATGGAGACAGGTGTCTTCCCCTTTTCCTCCAGAGCGCGTGGATGTCAGCAGCCCAGCTCCCAGAGGAGGGCCGTCCACCACCTGTGGCCTAAGAGACAAACTGTGCCGACGTCTTTGAAAGGGGCCCCATTTTCTAGGCCATCACTGTGAAGGCGGCCACCAGAGCCTCGTTAGGTGCCGGGACGAGATGAACCCACTGCTCCCCTGCCTGCGGAGAGGGTGGTCTCCGCCTCCAGCAGTGCTGCTTGTCTGCCGGCCGTCCTCCCCACACTAAATGTTTTGAGAAGAAAATAAAGGACCATGTTTCTCATTTAAAAAAAAAAGCCGGCGAGGTTGAGGCCAGGCTCTTTGGTACACCCCTGAGCGGAGGGATACGGGGCTGTCTCTTTAGGAAGTGATTTAACTCTATATTTCAAAATCTAAAATGCACTTACTCTTTGATCTAGTAATTCCACTTTTAGGAATTCATCCTCAGATGTATTTCCACATGTGCACAAAAGTCCGACGTATGTGGCGCTGCTCGCTGCAGCTTCACGTTTAATAGAAAAAGACTGGAAACAACCCAAATGTCCCATAAGGGGAGATGGCGAGGTGAATTATGACATACTCGTGCAGTGAAATTCCGTGCAGCCTTTAGAAAGAATGAGGCGGAATGAAGCCATAAAAATACTAAAAGAAGTCATAAATTTCTTTTATAATCTCTGATTTGAGAGGCCCTTCAATATGACACAAACCTTAGAAGCCATAAAATAGAAAATAGATAAATGTGACTACATTAGAAATTTTTTCATGACCTAAAATAAAAACTAAAAATAAACCAAAAGCAGTTAAAGGAAGAGTACTAGGTAACCACCCCCCAAAACAACGACAACAACAACTGAAATTATCTCCTGGAGGTCAGGCCCCTTGTAGTACAGCCTTTCTCTGCTAGCAGAGTGTTCTAGGAACCTGTCTGTATCAGTGTACCAGCTGGTGTTGTTGTGAGAGGTTGCATTTGGCTTCAGTGAATTTTTTTTTTTGAAGACTGTTTTAAGCATTTGCCCATTTCGTGATGAATAATTTATGAGTGCACCTGCCCACACTGCACTGAGTGTTCAGCAGGTTTTGACCAAAAATGTCATGACCCCCATGCCCTGCCCTCCTGATTCACCCGACCTCCTCCCAGGCGACTTTTGTTTGTTTCCCGGGATGAAAAATGTCCTCATAGGGAAATGCTTTGCCTATGTGGAAAAGGTGAAACAAAAAAATGGCAGAAGCACAAAAAGGAATCAAAATCGATGAGTTCAAAAACTGTTTTGGGAAGTGGGAAAAAATGTCTCCATAGGTATATAGCATGAAATAGAGAATACTTTGAAGGTGACTGAAGTTTACACATGTAAGGATTAAGTAAGCAACTTTTAATAAATAAATTCCATTTCTTTGGGTCCCCCCAGTATCAAACTGGGAAAATATTTCCAACTCATAGGTCAGTTTCCTTAAAGCATTTCCACAAATCAACGAGAAGAAAATGAACCAGCCAATGGAAGAACAGACAAGGCATACGATCGGGCCATTCATCGAAAGGGAACTGTAAGCTTCTCTGAAACACGAGGACAGTGCTCCAGCTCAGTCAAAGAGAACTGCAGATTAAAACCCCCTGGGGAGACTGTTTCTTGTCTCATAGGATGAGGGATAATGAGACAGGGCCACGGTGCCTGGGCGGGGCTGTCCCCAGGCTCAGCAGAGTGGGTGTGGGAAGCCGTCAGCCCTATGGCTTCACAAATGCTTTTTTAATACCACTGGAATCTTGAATGATAAACATCTTGCCTATTAAAATTAGCAGGCTAAAATCAAAGGAATGAGGCAGATGTAAGTATTCCGATGGGGGATGATTTCCATTTTGCCCTGAAGTAGAGAGGCAAGTTCCGAGCCCTCTGCAACATGGATAAACCCTGACGGTGGAAGAAGCAGGCACCAAAGCCCACACACTACGAGGAGTCCCGCAGAGACAGACCTGAAGACAGCAAGTAGACCAGTGGTTGCCTAGGTCTGGGGGCGACTGCTAATGGGCACGGGCCCTCTTTTGGGGGCGACGTGCATGTTCTAAAGTTGGCTGTGGTGACCATCACACGAGTCTGTGATTGCCCTAAAAACTATTGACTTGCCCCCTGTAAACAGATGGATCGCATGGCATTCGAACTGCACCATAACGACGCAGGGTATGCTTGCTGTTCCAGGCGTGGCGCAGTATGGTGTGGACGGTGGCAGGCTCCCGGGAGGCCCCCACAGTAGGGCTGATGAGGACAGAGTGAGGACAGAGGCATGGGAGCTTGGGGAGGTTAAACAACACGCCCAAATCTCACCAAAAAATCAGTGCTGACCCGGCACCCAGCACAAGATCACAGACTCGAGCCCACGCGCACATCCCAGGGAGGCTGCCGTCCAGGGTTCAGAAGCTAACGGAGCCCTGGAATAGTCTGGGGCGGGCTGCGCCCTGCCGCTTCAAGGGCAAGCCCTGGCGAGGAAGGTGCCTCTGCCTCCCATCAGAGCAGAGGAAGCAATGGCTGCCGCCACTGTTCCCTCCCTCCTCCGCCATCACCTTCATCCCCTGTGCCTTCCATCTCTTGTACTGAGAGCAGAAGCAGCCAGCACTCTCCGGCACTCATTACACGCCTGACACTTGGCACGCTGGCCTTGTTTAAGCCCCGGAAGCTCGCCTCCAAGCCTTCACGACAGGCCTTGTGAACGCGCACAGGGGGCCCAGTGTTTCCAGCCACAGTTCTGCCTTGTGGGAAGGTATCAGGGAGCAGCTGTGTGAGTCAGGACTGCCGGGCGCGTGGTCGAGAAGTCAGGGACCTCAGGCGGGTGGGCCTTCCTGGCCAGCTAGCTCATGCTCCTGACGAGTGTGGAAGTGTGTCCATCACCCACCCACACACCCGTCCACCCATGCATCTGACACCTACCCTGTCATCAGGCAGTGGATACCAGCCCAGACACACAGTGGCTGGATTTAGACTCAGCCCCTCTCTCGAGGCCAGTCTCATGGGGTCCACTGGAGCATCTTTTCTGTAGTCCACCCTTCTTTTCTCCCTTCCACCCTGCTTCTGATTACTTCTCATGCTGGGGAAACTCACAACCTGGCAAGGATTCTCATTCTGTCTCATGCAACACAAACTATTCACCACCCTTGTGTTCCAGTGGAAGGAACCGAGGCCTCGGGACAGGAATGCAGCGTCTGAGCTCACACCGCATGAAAGTGGCAGGGCCGGATTCCGACTCAGGGCTGCCTCTCCCAGCCCAGTGCTCTCCGCACTTCCGCCTGTTGCCTGCAGGCACTGATGGAGGTGCTAAAGAATGAAAAATTCTTGTGAGGTTTACACGGGTGACCAAGACATCTATTTCACATCTCAAATGCACAGCATGCTAATGGCTAAGTCCAAAGTCACACAAAATCAATTTCTCTGTCTTAATTTTTTTTTTAAACAGCATGCTAATGGCTAAGTCCAAAGTCACACAAAATCAATTTCTCTGTCTTAATTTTTTTTTTTTTAAATAAAAAGATGGCGTCTCTCCTCCCTGGGAGATGAAACTGTCACAGACCACTGGCTCACCTCCTTCACCCGGTGACCCCTGCCCGCAGCCCGGGGCCTGGCACGCAGATGGACAGTGGGGCAGGAGAAGGAGCCGGGGCTTGGAGCCTCAGTTCTGGCCCCGGCAAGGCCCCGGCACCCCATCCACGTGGCCTCTCTGGGCCTCCGTTTCCAAACTGGGATATGTGTGCCCACGTCTTCAACAGTCTGATCTACTGTGTGTTAAAAGGTCTACCACAGAGCCTGGCACTAGTGATCATTCCACAAAAGCAAGGTTGAGTTTTGTAAAAAAAATGCTTTGAATAAAATTAAAGCACGGTCTGAATTCTGTGGAAGAATGTGACAAGCACCAGGCTACAGACCGAATTCCCTGTGCAGGATGCTGACCGTCCCCCGCGCCCCTCTGCTCCTCCAGCCCCTGCCTGCACTCAGCACGTGTTCCCTCCCCGGTGACCCAGGCTGCCCAGCAGGAAGTGACCTCAGTCCCGCCTTCCCAGAGATCTGCTCTCTGAAGTCCCCAGCGACGTGACCCCTCAGATGTGACCTGCCCCCCTTGCCGGCTTCCTGGTTGGGCCCAGCCTGCGGGAGAATGGCTCTTCTGTGTTTGATGAAAGACCGACCCCTTCTGAGCTTGCAGCGGCAGCGGCAGCCCCGTGTGCCCAGGAGCTGACCCGCGAGGCTGCAGGACCAGGCGGGGCAGCCTGGCCTCCAGGAGCTGGGGGTCAGGCCAGGGAGAGATCGAAGGTCTTTCTGGGAACAACACGCTCTGGGGAATTGTGTGCCTTTGGGGTTCAAACTGTGCGCTTGGGAAACTCTTCAGTGAGTTCTTGAGAGGGAAAAACATTTCGGAATTTGGTCTGAATAATTCCACCGCAAGGCCAGGCAGCCTTCGGGGGCCAGCCCGGACTGCAGGCTGGAGTCACGCCCAGGCTGGACGGCTCCTCGGCTCCAGGGTGCTCGCTCCGGACACAGAGGGGTGGGTGGGTCAGCTGACGTCCTCGGTTTTTATTTTGCTTCATGTCATGTCCCATTTAAAATATGTGAATGCGTGTGTACGTTTAAACATGATATGCCCATGTTAGATTTAATAAGTGTAAGACCCATGCACATATATAATATTTACATATGTGATTTACTCTTAAAATCTCTGTTTCTTTACCATAATATAGTTCAGTGATAAAAACCAAAACATGATTGCATCATGTTTTCACAACTATGGTTAAAATTTAGTGCTTTTTGTTCTGGGTCAGACACCACATCGGCCTGACGGGAGACTTGTAATTTGGTTGGGATGAGCACAGGGTGACCCGCCGGGAGAGGACACTCAGGGTGTGGCTGTGTGCAGAGCAGCCAGGGCACCGGACCCGGCTCTGGCGCCAGCACCTCAGTCGTCATCAGTGTGACAGTGGACAAGCCACCTCACCTCCACGAGCCTCGGTGTCCACCGGTGCCCCAGCTGATTTCTGGGGAGCAGATAGGGTGGCACTGGGGTGGTTCCCAGAAAACCAAGCTCCTTGCTTAGGGTCTAGAGGGAGAAAGAAGCCGGGAAGATGGGTGGAGAGGGGTCTGGAGGGACAGGGGTGGGGGCCCGGGTGAGGTTAAGGAAGCGGAAGCTGTTCCTGAGGCCAGGGCCTCCTGTAAGCCCACCTGCTGTTGCCCCCAAAGTCCCAGGGCTTCGGCGGCAGCGCTGACTCCACACTGTCTTCTGTGGTCCCCCTACACTGCCCTGTGTCCTGGCGCGTGCCAGCTCTCTGACACGCAGACCCTGTCTCCTGGAGATAGGCCCTCCTGCCCAGAAACGGCCCCAATTTCTTTGTCAGACCGAGCCTAGGGGTTCCTGGTTGGGAAAATGCAGTCACTGTGGACTTTGGGGAAGGTAGAACAAGAATAGAAACTACTAAATTATGTTCAAGGGAACATGAGTTTCTTTATCAAGATTGCAAAATCTTTCCCCAGTGGGGACAGGTCAATTGAAAGTGGCAGCAGCTATTACGGGGTGACGCACACACCCAGGCTCTCCCGCCCACAGAAACCACAGGGTCCTGGGGGTCCAGCTGGGCCTCCTGTCGGAGGGGCAGGGCCCTGCAGTAGAGCTAACGGTCCATCCGGCAGAGGCCGCGCACTGTCGGGCAAAGAGCGCGGGGAGAGCGGCTCGAAGACCTGGGGTTGAGTCCCCCACGTGGAGTGCTAGCTGTGCGACTCTAGGCAAACTCTCACTGAGTGTCAGTTTTCCCATCTTAAAAATGGGCATACTAATACCTGCCTAGCTGGGTGGCAGAGAGGATCCGAATGACCAGCATGTTCAGGACTCACGTGCAGTGTTCGGAAAGTGGTGTCTTTGTCACACTCAGGGCAGGCGTCACCACCTGCTGCTATGTTTCCTCACTGGGAACCTCTAAGAGCTATAGGTGCTCCAGGTCCCTGGGCTGGAACTGGGTCACCAGAGCAAATGTGATGAGAGAGGAGAGGCCGGGCACCCAGGGGCTTGCACAAGGACAAGGGCTGTGGTCTTCATCAGGCCAACACGATGGGGAACACTGATGGGATGAGTGTGCGATACTCAGCTTCCGGCTGCGAACTGGCCTGACCATGCCTCCCGAAGTCGCGCTCCGGTGCTGGTGCTGGTGCCAGTGCCAGCCTGGCCACGTCTGAGCAAAGGCCGCCTGGAGCTGCTGGGAGAGCAGTGTCTGGGTCTTTCATCGTCCTGGCGCCACAAGCACCATTTTTAAAACTCACGTTTTTCTTTAAACTAGCCTTTTCATTCATGTAAGTATGTTGGGAAATAAAACTTCTATGGCTACCGCTGAAGAAAAACCAATGACGACTGGTAAAACCACACACAATGAAAGTCACACAAGGTAACAGTTCCCACCAAAACCCCAGCCTGGAACTGCTTAGCCTAGGTCTGTTCTCTTTGCAAAAAGGGAGACGAGCAAGTATTGAAGGGTGTTAAAGACGCACTTGGACCAGAGCGCAGGCTCTGTGCTTCGAAGCAGTAAATCTGAAGAAGTGAAGAAGTAAAAGACACTTGAAGAAGGCTTTCAGGGGTGCACTCAGTGTCTTCTGATATGGAAGTGGTGCTCCTGTGCCCTCGATCCGCGGGACTGCCCCGGACAAGGGACGCAGACACGGACGTGGGCGCTCTCGGATGCTCATGGGCCCCGCATCTCCCAGCAGCCCTGCCCACTGCCCACGCCACTCCTGGGTGCACCCGCTCCAGCCGGGACCCTCGTCCTCTTCGGGGACCACTGTCACCACAAACAGGTGCTTTGACATATGAGCCCACCGCTGCTGTGTACCACCTCTCTTTTTAAAATCCTCACCCGAGGATGTGTTTATTGATTTTAGAGCAAGAGGGGCAGGGAGAGGGAGAAACATTGATATGAGAGAGAAATATCAACCAGTTGCCTCCTGTACACACCTCAACTGGGGACTGAACCCACAGCCTAGGCATGTGCCCTGACTGGGACTCCAACCTGAGACCTTTTGGTGCATGGCACCATGCTCCAGTGGAGCACCCAGGTCAGTACACAGGCACTAACTCTCACTAATGGGAAAAGTGGGGTCCATGAGATTAGCTGCCTGGCCTGGGCCCCACAGCTGGTCTGGCGCCACGCGGGCTCTGCCCCCTGACTCCTGCCTTCCCTCCAGGGGTCTTCCCGCTGCGTCGCTTTGGAACTCTCTCTGCAAAGCACAAGCTGAAATAACACAGGGAGCCGCAGGCGGGCGCTGCCTAGGAAACACGAGCGGGAGATAAAGGGGCTTGCTGTTTACACAGAGGTTTCCCTCTTCTTCCTCCCAGGGTGAAGGGCCATCACCGCTGGCAGGGAGGAGACTTCCGAGGCTCCGCTCCTTCTAGCTGACGCACTGTGGGTGTGGCGGCGACATGGGCACCCCTTCCCCCACTTGACAGCCAGCTAGCTAGGTTGGGACAAGTCTGCAGAGCTGCTCCTCCTGCCCCTGCCTGGGGGTTGTTGATGGGGACACCTGTCATTTCTACCCAGAGCCCGGGAATGGAGGGAGCCCTAGTGTGGAGCCAGATAGATGAGTGTTTGAATCACAGCTCAGCACTGACCTGGGGCTGTTTCAAGGCCAGAATGTGGGTGATGGGTCCCAGCCTAGTGGTAACCCCAAGGGGTGGAGGGCATGTCCTGCTGAACCCTGGGCCTGCTGCACCCTCTGGGATGGACACAGGACCCAGGTCAAACCACCGCTGGCCTCACGTTGGGTGTCTGGGGCCTGTTCAGCGGCTGTCCTCTCTCCCTCCCTACTCTCCGTCCAGTGGATTTGCTGAGTCATACCCACCCTGGCTTCTGGCATGTGACCTTGCTTGGCCTGGTCCCTCTTGTTCTTCTGGCCACAGTCATTGGCTCAGAGGTGGACGTGCCACCAAGGAGACTCAGTCATGGGACCTCTGCTGGAGCAGTTAGAAAAGAGAGGCGTCCTTGGGTTGAGCTGCCAGAAGGGAGGGAGGCGAGCGCTTCGAAGGCGCCCCTTCCTGAAGACGAAGCCAGCGTGGAGCAAGGTGGCCCGTGCCACCGCGAGCGGCCAGCACAGCCAGACCCAAGGCCCGCCTTGTCTTTCTGGCCAGCAGTGGCCACTCTCAGTTAGGTTTCTTGTGGCAGGAGACAAAACTGCCTTCATAGGCGTAGGTGGCATTTTGGGGGCCCATGTGACACGACTGCCTCATGCTAAGCATCTGTCCTTTGCCTATAGTCCAGTTTGTCAAGGTTTTGTTAAATTTTAATTCTGTCACCTGCAAGTGTGATCACAGCATACACTTTCTGTGTTTAAGTTGTCAAAAACAATGAGCAGAGTAGGCCACTCCATAGAACCTTCAGTCCAAAGACAGAAAATTACCTGCCACCTCCTGGCCGACAGCAGCCCGCCCACTCCTTCCCTTCTTCCCTCCCCCCTCCCCCCTCCCTCCCTCCCTTCCTTCCCGTTCATTGAGCCCCACTGTGGGCCCCTCTTCTGATTAGGCTGCTGTGGCTATGAACCAACCAGCTACGCTCCCATCCCAGCTCTAGCCCAAACGACTTTCTCAGGCAAAAAACTGTACGTTCATTCTGTCAATGCTCTGGAGTCCACCTGTACTGGGACTAAACATGCCCTTGACTCGCCGTCATGCAAGAGATGCCCGGGGTGGATGGTTTGCACCTGGTGGGCCTGATGCGGTCAGCTGGTCACAGAGCTCATGGACCTTTGCTTCCTCGTCTGTCCTAGAGGGTGGTCCAGGCCCCCATCTGCTTCACTCCCCCGGAGGCTCTAGGATACGTCTCTCTGAAAACAGGACGGTTCTGGTGCGACATCGCACTCTCTTCGTCAAAGGCACAGCCCCGATTCTACGACCACACTAGCAAGTTCTTCCCACAGTCTGGGCACAGTTCCTGCGGGTCTGGAGATTCAAGTTCATGAGGTGGGGTTCATCCAATGCCTTCTGCACCTGCTTTACGACAGGGACTCTCACAGCCTGCTCCGCACCCTTTGTCCCACGTCCCTCCTCACTGCTCTCCTCGAGACGCGCTCCATCCGCCCCAGGAATCCTGTCCTCGCTGCTGACGTGACCCTGGTGTCTTGGGTCCCTGGTCACTCGTCTGGCTCTTACTCCTTGTGCCAAAAAGACGTTTAAAAGTCGAGTGTGCCATCCCTGGGCATGCTGTGTTCTGAGTCACTTCCCTGGCCCTGCTCCTGTCTGTCCCACCCACGCACACCCTTCCGGTGTCCGAGAAGTCCACCCGTCCCCCACCCTGGAGAGGAAGCCCATCTTCTTCTTTCAAACATCCCGATATCTGCTTCCTAATTTCCAAGGCACGACCTTTCGGTCTGTGGGATGGCGGCTCCAGCTCCCTCGGAGGTGAGCTGAGGGAGGAGGGGGTCTATAGGGTGCTCCCCCGCCCCCCTGTGTGGAGGGGTCACAGCCTTGCCCCTTGTTTACCTGGTAGTACCATGGTCATAGGGTTGTAGCCATCCTCACAGGCTGCATCTCCCTGCCTCTGGCCCTCCCGGTGCTGGTGCCCAGAAACAGTGGGTGATGCTTTTAGAAGGGAAGAGGAGGCCCTTGGAAATCAGCGGGTCCAGCAATTGTTCCTTTACTTAGAACAATGCCCTGGTGAACTTCTTCTGTCCCCACCCCAGAGACAGAGCCATGGAGTTTGGGGCGGACCTCAGGCTGCTTGGTCTCTAGAGAGTGCCCCCAGCCCTAGGACTGCAGAAGAGCCCCACTGAGAGCCCCCACGTGTGGGACAGGTGGTACCTGGTGCAGGGCACTGACTGCCTGGGCTCCAGAGCAGGCTCCCAGAGCCAACCTGGGACAAGGCGTGCCCATTCCCTGGTGCCGACTGCAGGCCAGGCAGCCTGGGCTGGGGCTGCTTCCTCCCATGACCCTCAGCCAGGCAGCAGGCCTGTTGAGCAACGGGGACCATCCAGGCAGGCCAGTGAACAGATGCGCAGGCAGATAAGTCAGTGAAGCAATACACCATTGGGGCCTTAACAATCTCTACAATTTCTCTTCGGGAGTGGGTTTTGCAATGTTGCTTTGTGGTGTGTGTGTGTGTGTGTGTGTGTGTGTGTGTGTGTGTGTGTGTGTGTGTTTAAATAAGCACGATTATTTTCTTGGGACGCCATCCAAGAGCATAAGATAAACGGCTGTGACCCAGCCGCGGCTGCTCACAGGAAACGCTGCTCAGGGGGACAGTGTGGGAGAGGGTGCTGCGCTTTGCTGTGCAGTGTAGGGGTGCCTTGGGAGCCCTGGGGCCCTGGGGCCTCTGGGACCGCCCGGCCAGCCACCTCGATGCAGCCCCCCGCGGGCCTCCCCACCCCCTGCTTGTTCACGACTGCTGGGTCTGACCAGGACCCTTCTCCTCCCTGGACCCCGCTGTGTCCTCCAGATGCCTAGGTGTGGCCTGCAAGCCTCTCGGCAGGTGTTGAGGCCTGGCCTGGGCCCACCCGGTTGCTCCTGGACTTTCCCACATGGCCGAGCTCTGCCCACTGAGTGCTCAGCATCGCTCTGGGCTGTGTGGTGTCCCTTCCTCCTCCTGGGCAGCTGTGTGCCCTGTTGGCTCTTTCAGGCAGACTCCGGGGTTTTCTGTTCTCAGCCTGGAAGGCCATGCCCTTCATCCTCTGAGCTCAGCTCTGACGTCACCGTCCCCCAACCCAGAAGCCCCCTGACCCCTGGTGGGGGTTCCCCACAGGCCACACTCCATTGGGGTCCTGTGCTTGGCACAGCCTGGTTGAGGTCTCTCCAATACCCTGGAGCTCCTTGAGCGCACAGACTGGGCCTTGCCGGGGGGAGTGGAGGCATGAGGCGGCGAGGGCTCTGGAGGTGGCACACAGGGCTCCAGCCCCGCCAGAACCCGGCCAGCTAGGTCACTCCTGACAACCTGCGAGAGGGCCCTCTCAGTCACTGGTGCCACCTGCTGTGCCTGGGGCCTCCCCCATCAGAGCGGGTGTCCTGTCTGTTAAAGACCCACCTCCCCCACCAGCCCTGGGGTCGCTCTGACTCATCTCTTCCTCTCCAGCTGGGCCCAGATGGTCATTCATGGGCTCCACTGGCTGGGGGGCTGCTCTCAGCCCGGCCTGGCTGTCTGGTGCAGAGATGAGTCCGCCGGCACCCAGGGTTCTCTCTGCACCCCGTGATGGGCACGGCCGGCTGCCTGCGTCCTCTGGGCTCCAGGCCACCTGTCCCCGAGCCTGTGTGCTCAGCCCATGGATAGGGGCTAGTGATGAGCCTTGGTTTGTGTTGCTTTTTTTTAGGTGATGATGGCGCAACTCCAAGTCCCCCACTCTCCTGGGCTGAGCTCAGACTCAACACTGGACACCGGGCAATCAGCACCTGAGTGGCTCGAGCCTCCATTGCCGCCTCCCCGGCCGGCTGACCCTGGCACCGACCCAGCCCGAGCTCGCAGCTCTCCTGTCCCACAGGCCCCTCCACGGGGAGCCCGACTCTGTGGTCCCTCCTGGATGGTGGGTTTCTTACTGGAGCAGAAATGTCTTCCCCGTTTCCCGTCTCTGAGCCCGCCATCCCCTGGCCCTTGCAGAGCCCCTACTGTCCTCTCCACACAGAGCCAGCCGCAGCACCCAGCCACTTCGCCTTGCCCAGCCCCTGTGCCGGGGCTTCTGGTAAGTCCGACTGTGAATCTGGGGGGAAGACAGTTCCAGGCATTAGTTTTATAGCTACTACCAACCAGAGTGAAATCCTTCTGATTCAGCTTGAATTCTAGAACTATAGTTCTGAAGCTGGTTAAGAAGGAGTTTCCAAAGAAAATGCCAAGGCTGACTAACTCGATGCTAGAACATTCAGTGCAGTTTTGAGAGCAGAGCTGCAGAGTGGCGGCCACGGGCCGGAGCTGATTTGCAGACGTGTTCTGCCCGGCCCGCAGCGTGCTGTCAGAACACGGGAGTCAGTGGCCCAGAGCTAAAAGTCCGATTCCACGCTCAGCTCTGGATTTCTGGCTCCTTTTTAAGAGACAAGGTGGTGGGGCCTGTCCTCTGAAGATGGGGTCGGGGGCAGGTGGGTGCTAGGGGGTGGGTGCCCGGGGCGGGTCGGAGGCCCCGGTGAGAGCGCCACTCATGGGAGAAGAGCAGCGAAGCACTCCAGGCTCCCACGCAGACCTGGCCTGGCTGCAGGCCCTGCAGTAATTCACGGACTTGGCAGGAGAGCCGTTTCCTCCGCTTTTCTGTTTCTCATTAAAGCTCTTAGGCAAAGGGTTTAGTTGCTGATTCTGGTGCTGGAGTTAACCCTGGCCTTATTAAACAGGCCTACACAGCCAAGAGGAAATGAAGGAGGAAGGACAAATGATGCCAAAGGAAAAAAATGGGACCAAGAAACCAAAGAAGCATCTATAGGAGTAAACTACTGGGGGATGGGTGAGGGGGTGGGAGGGGAGTTATGTCGGCTGCAAAGACAAGGAGTCACATGGCTTCAGGTTTCTGAGAAGTGGTCGAGTGTGGTGAGAGCAAGAAATCAACCTCCTCGACAAAAAGTAAAGGCTTAAACCCTCCTTGAACTTCTGGCACAGGTTCGAGCACCGGGGCTGCCCTCACCGGCTGGCTCTGTCCCCACGGGCCCTGGTGGCACAGCCCCTGTCCTGGCCGTGGCAGCCTCCGCTCTAGAACAGTCCCGGTGACCAACCGTAGGGAGATGGGGCTGCTGTGGGGGTGAGAGGGAGGCTCAAGGCCGCGCCAGCTGGAGGCTTCACAGGCTGCTCCTGGGGTGCGGGCCCTCGCGCTGCACTTCGGTGCGGCCGAGCTGAGTCTGCTGTTCCCACCGCAGCTGCCACCGGGTGTCATGCCCCACAGCTTAGTCACATGAGACCGGCCTGGACAAAGCCCACTTGCCCGCACCATCCCTACAAACACCTCTCACCTTGTCCAGCTGGGGCTGCCATGAGGGGGTGAGTGCCAAAGTGGCCACCTGGGCAGAGCAGAGCAGTCACAGTTGCCTTTAAACACGCCTGGGCAGGGCCCTCACCTGGGGAGGTGCACGGCGGCTCAGGGGCAAACCCTCACGGGCTCTAGGGAGGGCGGGAGGGGTGAGTGCCGGCTCCTGGTGACTTCCCTCTTTGTTTCCCGTCAGTGCGTGTGGACGAGTTCGTGTAGGTTACAGGCACGCACGAGTTCCCCGTGTGCCAGAAGGTCTTCACACAACTTGTACATTCATTCGTTTTCAGTCAGGTAGGCTCTGGAGGGTAGCATTCTCAGCACACACTGGCTTCTACCAGAACTGAAATACACGTTCTCAAAGTACCCTGCTGAAGCAGATGACAGAGTGGTGGGTACTTTAAGGAGGCGGTGGCATGGGTATGGCTGTCCCCACCTTGATCCCCTGAGCAGCCTCTGCCCTGGCCAGCCTCTGCTCACACTTCTATCCACCTCCCACCCCTCAAAATGTGCCCACTCACCCTTCCAGGCCCCTTTGTTCCTTGACGCCTCATCGTTGCTACAGTGTTTCCTTCCCGCAGCCCCACCGGAGTGTCTAGGAACTCACTCTGTGGGCTGCAGCTGGTGTGAGGGTCTCCCACTCCTCTCTGAGATTTTTGAGCACAGATGGCCTGGGTGCACATCCCAGCTCTGCCACCTGTGACGTCTCTGTGCCTCAGTTCCCTCATCTGTGAGGCCAGGATGAGAGAGGCACCCGCCCCGCAGGGCTGCTGCGAGGATGGGTGGCGAAGGCACGTGAGGGCATGGACAAGCTCTGACGACCGGGGAGCTAAAAGCACAATGGGATACAAACTCACACCCACCAGGACGGTGGGAATAAGGAAGTCAGATGTTAACGCGCACCGGCAAGACACACGCACTGCTGGAAGGGATGAAAACCGGCGCTGCCGCTGTGGAAAGCATCCAGTAGATCCTCAAATGATTAAACACAGAGTCCTTCTACGACCTGGAAATTCCACTCCTAGAGGAATGAGGAGTCAGATAACACAACTCAGATAACCAGGAAGCCACGATCAGATACCTGACGAGAAATGAAAACACATATCCCCGCAAAGCCCTTGCCCAGGCACGTTAACATGGCAGCGTTATTCACAACACCCAAACTGTGGAAACAACCCAGGTGGATGAATGGACAAACCAAACGTGGCCTGCCCATGCACTGTGCAGAGGAATGAGGTACTGACAGGCTACAACGTGACGAGCCTTGGAAACATTATGCCAAGTGAAAGAAGCCCGGCACAGAGGGCACCTACTGATGGGAAATGTGCACAGCAGACAGACCGGTCGGCGAGTGGTTGCCTAGGGCGGGGCGGGGCGGGGCGGGGGTGGGAGAGCTGAAGGCTTTCTCCCCCCGAGGGGCTGAAAATGCCCTGACACTGACTGCGGCGAAGGTCGCACACATCTGTAAATATATTAAAACCGATAAACTGCACACGCTGAATGGGTGACTTGTATGTGAATCACATCTCAACAAAGGTATTAGGAAAAAACCCCTCAGCTGACAGGCACAGAAAAAAAAGAAAAGAAAGCCTGTTAGCTGCTATAATCAGGATCTCTCCCGCACAGGGCTCAGCCCAGAGCAGGTCTTTGGGGAAGTTTGGGAAAAGGATGAGTTAAATCAAATAATCACTACCGACCATGTGCCCACTGGATGCTTTCATGTAGCTTCTCATTTAGACTCAATGAACTTGGAGTTTTCAACTCTTCCCTCTCTCCCCACCCTCAGCCACCCTGTTAGCAAATCCCGTTGGCTGCACCTTCCACACATCCAGAACCCGATCCGGCCTCTCCAGCTCCCCGCTACCGCCGGGTCCAGCATCACCACCCCTCCCCAGACTCTCCTGCACCCAGCAAACTGCCTCCAGCCTCCCCTGAGCCCCCTACCATCTGTCTTCAGCATGGTCCCCAGGGTGATCTCGCAGAACCTACAATGACGTCCTGTCTTGCTCAAGGCGAAAGCCCAGCAGGCCCTCTCGGCCGCCCAACCCTCTGCCGCCCCACCCCGCTCTCCCCGGCTTCCTCCCCTCCAGCCCGGCTGCGGTTCCCCTGGCGCACCAGACACACTCCCGCCTGAAGCCTTCGCCGGGGTGGCTTCGCTGTCTGGATCCCATTTCCCCTTTTCTGCTCAAGTCTTGGCTCAAATGTCCCTTCCCAGAGGGCCCCAGGACCCCTCCCCACCTCAGTTTGATATTGCAGCCTGCACACTCCAGATCCCCACGGCCTTCACCTGCCTTTTCTCCGTCCCAGGCACTCGCCGCCTGCAACACTGTGCCCCTGACTCGTTCTAGTCATTACTGATGGTTGGTGGCCCTGCTAAGTGGGAGCTCCATCGGGCCAAGGATTTTGATTGGTTTTGTTGATTTAGGTTTCCTCTTGTCGAACTGTGTCTTCACGACATCTCCGAGAAGTAGGCTGATTAGTCCCACCGCTTTGGGGAGGAAATGAAGGTTCAAGGAGGTGGAGTAAGAGCCAGGGTCCCGAGGCAGGCAAACCAGGCTGCGCACAGAGCCCAGGACTGCGGGGGGCCAGGCACAGGTGCTGCTGGTCTCCTGAAAGTGGGACGCTGGGGCCAGCACTGCCATTTACAAACCATTGTGTTCGGGGCTTTAGATCCCTCTGTACTCCTTAAGCAATCCTGCAGTTCATCTTTTGTTTTCATTTCAGAGAAGGAGGAGGTGGGGAAGGTTGGGGGGCTTGCCCAAGGCCACGCAGCCAGGGGGTGGCAGAGCTGGGTGTTTATTCGTACAAAAGCAGGCTCCCTCGGTGCAACTGAATTCCTCCCCTGCGCCCAGTGCACAGTCATGTCCTGTTTACTTCCAGGAGAGAAGCACCTTTGGATGAAAGGATATTCAGGAAGCTAAATGCGGAGTAAGCAGGGTGGGGAGTGGAGGGACATGTCCACAGTCTGTTCCTGGGACCTTCTCACAGCAGCCTCTCCTTTCTCCCCTGCCCTCGGGGGCCCGAGCACTGCCCAGGGCTCTCGGTCTGCCCGTGGCCAAGGTGAGGGCCCAGCAGCAGTAGAGGCACCTGTCACCTCTGGAGAACGGTGTCAAGGACAAGGCTGCGAGGTCTGGCAGGAAGCCGCACGAGACCAGTGTCCAGGCACCCGCACCTCCATGGGAAACGCCCCCATGGGCGCCGGCGGTGGGGGCGTGTCAGTGGGGTGTCAGCGGAGAAGAGCCACCGTTAAGTTAATTTGAACATACAGGATCCCATAATGGGCTGATGTTTCACATCTGTCAGATGCATGGAACCACTCAAAGGGGCTGCATTCCTTTACGCCTCTGGTAAGGGAGGATGGACCTCTGGTGCTGGAGAAGCAAAACTCTAACCCTTCCCCCTATCTCCAGGGGGCGTAGTTACCCCACAGCTGCCCCAAAGCAAAGGGCAGTCTGTTCTGGGTCAGCTTCAGCAACGTGAAATCTCATTGTCTTAGCGTCTTTCTTTCCCAGCCACTAACATCCAAAGGGTGCCTTATCCCACAGAGGGTGCCTTTCCCCACCCCACCCATCTCCACGCAGCCTCTGCTCCTCCTGGGTCACCCTGTGCATCCTGCCTGCAGAAGTCCCCAGCACTGTTCATCTGCCACCGGCCGCAGATTCCATCCTGTGGATGGTGACAGCCTTCTGGGCAGCTACATGGGGGGAGCAGGGACAGCAGGCGGGCAGGCAGGAGGAGGGGCAGGCAGCCGAAGGAGAGGATGATTCTAGGTAACTGGGAGTGAGCCTGTGCATGCAGCAGGAGTCTGGGGCTGTGACGAGAGGCAGGCAGGGCCAGACCGAGAAGGGCCTGCCCACCCCTGGGGCCCGTGGAAGGTGCACATGTGCCCAAACACCCCGTCTGTTCCAATTCCAGTGGTTTAATGCACTCCTGAAACCCACGGTCGCTTCCCTGCAGCAAGCAGGTCTCCTCGAGTAGGAAGATACCACCACCGGACTTTGATCTCGGAGGGAAGGTGCCGAGATGACTGTGGACAGAGGTGGCGAGGCGGGAGGGCTGGGGGCCAACCCTCACCGCTGCTCGGGCCTCTGGGAAATTCGAGACCCGACCAGTAAAACCGGTGCCAAAGGAGGGGCCAGAGTGGGGTCGTTGGTGGCAAGCCCAGAGGGAAAAGGCAGTGGTGGCGATGGGGCCCCCTGTGAAGATGAGAATAAGCAGTTTGCAAATCTGACGGGGTCGTGTAGGGCTGGGAGGGGGCTCACGGAATGTGCCCTGTTGAAGCGACCCTGAGTGCCCAAAAGCATTTTTCGGTGTTTTTCGTTCGGTGCCTGTGGGGCAGGCTGCCCTCATCACCGGTGCCAAAGTTGGGAAGAACAGAGACTGTGAGCAGCAGGGGGATCCGAGGCACTGGAGGTGCAGGAGACACAGGCTCAACCACATCTGCCTAGATGGTCTGGATGCGCGAGGGACGGGTGTATGCAGATGCCCACACCTGCCTTGAGTTCCGCATCCCCGGGGCTCCGAGCGCACTGCATCTTCTCTGGACGGCACGTCTGCAGGCGCTTGGCCTCACAGCGGCTGGCCGTAGACGCGACTGATCCCCGTTAGAGGCACAGTCATACATTTCACTGCAGAGACGTCAGCATGTCTGGTTATGAGGCTTCTAGTACTCGCACGATATTACCTTTCAGAAACGGAACCATTTTGGATTCCATGCACATCAAGCCCCAGGGGATAACAGACTGGGAACTGGTATGAGGGAAGGTTGGGTTACGTCTATGCAGCACCCAGAAACAGAGCTCAGAAAGATCTCCAAAACATAGAGTTTAGCTAAACCCCCCACCAAACTCCCCCCAAAACACCCAAAAAACCCCAAAAAGAAAACAAAAAACTTATTAATTTAATCATGCAAATAACAAAATTTAGCAAGTTAACTAGGAAGTTAGGGGCTATTCTAGGCACTTGTGTTAGAAATGTGAAAAAAAAAAGTAAAAATACTCAACACGCTATCTCTGTGGGCCATGCACACATGTGGACATGCATGCACATGCATATGTAGTAAAAGGCTTGGAGGGACCCACATGAAGCTGGTAACTGTGGGGCCTCTGGGGACAGGGACCTGCAGGGCCGAAGGCAGACTCTGGCACTCTGCTGTGTGCGTGTTGGTGTGGTTCCATTTCTACATGACAAGTGCTGTAGACTGAACGTGTGAGGCCCCTCCTCCCAACTCACAAGTGAAAACCTCACCCCCAATGTGAGGACCTCTGGGAGGTGGGGAGGCCGTGGGGGTGGAGCCCTTGTGACGGGACCGGTGGCCTTATAAAGGGGCCCCAGAGAGCCCCTTCGCCCCTTCTGGCTGCCATGTGAGGACACAAGGAGAAGATCGCCCTAGGACAGCTGTCTGTGAACCGGGCCACACCCAGTCTGCTGGCGCCATGACCTTGGACTTCCCAGGCTCCAGAACTGAGAGAAATAAATGTCTGATGTTTATAAGCCACCACATTTATGGTATTTTGTTATAGCAGCTCAAACACACTATGACAATAAGCAAGAAGTCATATATTACTCCTGCAATTAATAGAGAAAAAACCTAGAACTATAAAAACAAAAATTAAACAAGGGAAAAGAAACCACCCACTCAGTGCAGCTTGTTTATTTAAAGACCGGGAAACCGAGGAGGCGTCACTGCCTCTGTCAGAACTGGAACCCAGCTCTGCAGACTCGGTCCAGGGCTCTCGCCCCAGGCCACGCTGCCTCTCACACGACCCCCACGTAGCACAACCGAGGCAAAGATGCTCGGTGGATGGTGACCAACTATACCCACATACCACACTCTGGTGGATAGAAAATTTTGTGTTTGGCTCTTTTTCTTGCTAACGTTCTTTCTGTCGCTGAGAAGCCACTTTATTCATTACCTGTAGCAGCCACGGAAAGGAGCCCGTGGGAGCAGGGGAAGGTCCGTGGGTCTCACGCCAGCCAGGCTCGGAGCAGGGCAGGGACTGCAGCCGGCCGGCGGGACTGTGACCCTGGTGGCTGGCGAGCTTTGTGAGCGGAGCCGAGGTTGGCACCGAGGCGAGGCCTGGGGCAGGGGCGGGGCTCTAGCGCAGCCGCATAGAACTTCACAGCCTGGCAGTCTCCTCGCACGCGACTGCTTGTGGGTTCGTTTACTCTGTCTGCTTTTGTAGTTTTCTCCTGTTTTGTTTCTTTTCTCCTAAAGGGAAAAGCATTGCCACTCACCACATCTGACCGTTAAGTTTTGATTTTGCAATTGAAGTTGATTTTATTTATTACTCATTATTTTTGATGTAATGTATTAACTTTTTACATCAAAACAGTTTCCCCCCAACATTTTGAAAACCAGAAGGAGTGGATGGAAAGGGACATCTGAGCCAGTCCTGGCCGACGAGACCAGGTCTGCGGCAGGTCCGGGGACCAGCCCGGTGGGAGGCGGACACGTGAGGACAGGCCGGAGGCCTGTCCTGCTAAGGACACAGCCTAAGTGCTTGAGACTGGGGAGAGCCTTCCTGGGCTGTGGGCGGGAGGCTGGGGCCAGGGAGAGGCAGGGCAGAGACCACACCCTGGGGCCACCAGGGCACATCTGGCAGGCCCCCTCCAATTGTGACCGCTGCCGTCAAGCAGGGCGATTCTGCAGGAAAGTCCTCACTTTTCACTTGAAAGCAGCCGTGGCCCCTCAGTCACTAACTCAAACCATCTGAGCGGTGACACTGCCTTTGCAGGACGGCTGGGCCGTGGCTTCTCCAGGCCCCTCTCAACTGGAAGGGGCACAGCGAGGCTGCCAGCCCTCAGCCGGGCCTCGGGGCGCTCGGGGCACAGGGGCCACGGGGTGGGGCTGCTGAGGGCACCCGAGGGCTTCCCCTGCTGCCCCCAGGCAGGTGCGGGGAAGGTCCCTGTTGGGACATTGGCACCCCGATGGGGCATGTGAAGGGAGCCTGGGTTAAAATTACCGAGGAAGTGCCTCACTTTGCCCCGAAAGTGCATGGCTGTGGGCATTGTTACATGTCTCCAGCTTGATCCAAACAAAGGGTGCCCTGCTCTGGGTTCCTGTGATCAGACTGGCCCTTCCCCATCCTGTGGGGAACAGGGGCTACCCCGGGGGAGCTGCCAGCCTGACACTGAGTGCCCGGTGACACTGAGGTCTGACCCACACAGAGAAGCCTGTTTTGACCTTCAGCCCCATGGGGGTCTTCCCAGAGGAGAGCATGGTTCTCGCGGTCCCTGTGGGGCTGAGGTCTCAGGTGGAGAGGCAGAGCCCAGAGCTGTTGGCTGTCTGCCCGCCACCACACAGCCCATGGCGGCAGGGGCCAGCTCCGGGTCAGAGGCACCCACCTTGCTTGGAGGGGAGGTTTGGTTGTTGTGGGGAGTGGTGGTGGGGGGTGAGTAAAAAACTAAGAAAAGTTCAGCTTTCAGGGTTTTTTGCTTGTTTCTGAGTCGGTTCTCTGGAGAAGCCTATGCAAGTCTGGAGTTGACATCACAACTCCAGGAGGCAAAACCTGGGAGCCCCGTCTGCTCCCTCGGTGAGCAGGGGACGGGGCAGATGTCCCCTTGAGGAGGAGGGGGCACGGCTAACCCCACTGGTGATCAGGGTCAGAGCCAAGGGCCGTGCCGGGGCCTAGCCCAGCTCTAAAGGTCCGAGGGAGGGGTTGGGTCAGCTGGTGGTGCCTGGGCGTCGCTGAGCCTCCCAGACATTGTCCACTGCCCCTACCCCCTCTACCTGCATCAGTGTGGTCCCAAGCTCCCTCCATCCCAGGAGGTAGGAAATGGGGCGTGGGCTGCAGAGGGGTGTGGAATGGAAGAGAGAGCCCAGACTCAGGACTCAGTGGATGGAGACGCCAGCTGGCCTGTGAGGGTTTGGGACTGTCTCTACCATGGCCCCGTCCTCGCCCCCGCCCTGTCGCCCCCCTGCCCCCCTCCCCCCGCTCCGCTTAGGTAAGAGGGCCTGAGGGGATGAGTGTCAGTAGTGATTCAGGACGGCCTGGCTCCCTGGCTGGCTGGGAAGTAAAGTGATTCCAGCTGGCAAGCAGGCCTGCAGGGGTTGGGGAGGAAGGGGGACAGGAGGAGAGGCAGGCACCCACAGGTGCAGACTCAGGAGGCACAGTCCTTGCCAGTCAGCAGGCCTTGGCTCCTGGGCTGGCCCCTGAGCATGGACAGGAGCCGCCCCATGAGAAGCTGCGGGTCTGGGGGCCGGCTTTGGGAGCCGCCGCCCTTGGCCAGCTGCTCCATCCCGAGGAATCAGCTCTTTCCACGAGACCGGCCTGCCTCACCCCTGCCCCACCTGATTAGATTGCTGCAAACAATGAGAGAGTTCCCAGACCCCAAGATAACACATCGCATAGCACATCGAATAGCACACAACACCTAAAATAACACTAACGTATAGTAAAAGCAGGAATGCACAAAATAAACTGAGACAGCACAGACGCTCACAGACACAGCCCAAAGCTGCGGGCCTGATGCTGCGGTGCTGGTGTGGTTCCCAGGGAAGAGCTCGGTGCGGGGCCGCCGTGCCTGCGGGGGGGCCGCCGCCTCTGTAAGGAGGCTGCAGAACAGATGCTGAACCCTATTTTAAACTGTATTTATTTTAGAGAGCAGGGAAGGGAGGGAGAGAGAGGGAGAGGGAAACATCATTTGGTTGCCTCTTGTATGCTCCCCGACTGGGGACTGAACCCATGGCCTGGGCATGTGCCCTGACCGGGAATCGAACCGGAGACCTTTTGCTTTGCAGGATGGGATGAGGCCAATCAACTGAGTCACACCGGTCAGGGCTGAACCCTATTTTCACTTTTTGCCTTTTTTCATAGAAGAGAAAACCCTCCTCGGATTTCTTTCGGTTAGCAAAAACGGGTGCGGGTGCAGGTCTTTCGGAGAAGTGAAGTGGAGGAGACCTGCAGCCCTACACAGTGGGCTGTGATTCTGCCGCAAAAGTGAGTGAGGTGGTGGTGACACAGGCCACAAGACGGGAGAGTCTCGGCAACGTGACACCGGCCAACCAGGAGAGGACAGTGCATAAGGTCACGTGTGACTCAGATCCATTTACGTAAAACGTCCAGATCAGGGAAACCCGTACGGGCAGCGGCAGGTTGGGGGCTGCCGGGGCTGGGGGAGGGGTGGGTGGTAGTGATGGGAAGGTGCTGGGCTTCCCTTCAGGGAGACGAACAAGTTCTGGAACTAGACAGTGGTGATGGTTTAGACCCTGTGAAAGTCCTGAATGCCACTAAATTTACACCTTCAAGTGCCCCCCCGCAGCCCTCACCTCTCTGCAGAGGCCCCACATCTGACAGGAAATGAGGTGAGAGGACCCAGAGGCAGGGTCAGGGAAGGTGTTTTTTAGAAACAAGGGCTGTGCTTAATGATGGGAGAGGTGTCAACCCAGACACATCAAACGCACAGCTCTGGCGAGGGCAAATGCACGGCCAGCCAGCACCGAGCTGGCCTCCCAGCAGCCAGCGGCCCCCACCTGCCTGGCTGCTTTCTCGTAAACCCATTTTCACGAGGTGTTGGCTCCTCAGTTCTGACAAGGGGGAAGCCTCAGGAAATCCTGGAGATGTTCAGCCAGGTTGTAAACAAGGCCGCGGCTCTTCAGAGGCTGGCTCCTCTTCCCCGCGCTCCTGAGCCCTTGCTGGCGTTACGAAAGCCACGTGGATGGCACGAGGGAAGTCCTTCCTGGGGCCCCTGGGGCCCCAGGCCGGGGAAGCAGGCCACTCACACCGTGCGGGGCCCAGTGCCCCTGCACCTCCCTCCTCTCTCCTGGCTGAGTCTACGCTCATCTGCTGAGCCCAGCGTTTGGGGATGGGGAAACTGAGGCTCAGTGGGGACGTGGCAGTCACCTGGTGGGAGGCAGGGCTGGGACTCGCCTTCAGGTGTGTCTACTATCCGGGCAGGAGCCTCCTGGGGCCATGAGGTGCTCGCCAGGGCTGGGAGTGAGGGCTGCTCACTCTGTACCTGTCTGACAGCAGCCCGGCCTCACCCACGGGCCGCAGTGGGAGGTGCTCGGAGCCGCCCTCCTCGGACTCCGGAGAGAAGTATCTGTGCCTCTTCCCCTGGTGTCAGAGAGCCAGTAACAGAAAACCTGGTCAGGTTGGTGAGGAGAAAGAGGCTGGGTGGAGAGACTTGTGTCCCAGAGGCCAGAGCCAGGCTCACCCACACGCATCTCTCAGGGTACCGAGGAGAAGCCCGAGACCCGGCGTCCATGTGCCCCCATCGGCTGACATCTCGACCTGGATGGCACGTTGTGTTGCACTGGCTTGCCCCACTTCACCCTCAGCCCGACTCTTCTGGGGAGACGCGGATCCGTGAGTTCTGACCTCCTGTGCTGAGGCAGAAGAAAGCAAGGTGTGTGGAGTCCTCGAGGTCACTGCTGTGTCAATGGGGTGGGGCACTGAAAGCCGGCATGACAGGCTGCACATACTGCACGTGTGTCCAGCCAGGGCTGGGTTTTCCAATATTATTATTAAAAAGGCAACATACGATTCCGGCAAATTTTAGGAATAAGACTCATCCACCAACCTAGCACAGATATTTCCATTTTTGGGCATTGGTTTCCCGCTTGTTGACACGAGGGGGTGTGGGCATGTGTGCAGGGATGGTGTTTGATGGGGGGTCTGTTTTCCTTCCTGAAGGTCCTGCCCCCACTGTCACTGAGGCCTGGGGCGCCCATGGCCCTGGGGAGTGAAATATCATCATTGGAACGGAGGGGACCCCCACCACAGACTCAGTCCCATCAGGAGACTCCAAGAGGCAGCCGTGGACTCCAGGGGCGGGCCTAGGCAGGGAGAGACCCGGGAGGCGGGGAGACCACCCTCCACGTGTCTGTGAGTCAGATGGTCTTTGACAGGGTTTACCAGCTGCTCAGCCTGCCCGGTAATTCTCTCGGCCGCCCATCCGCATCGCCAGGCATTCAAGTGGCTCCCATCGTTTCACCAGGAAACAGGTGCACTCAGCGTCCACAGGCAGACGGGGGACGTGGCCTTCGCCGGCAGCTCCGGCCCCCTCTCTGCTCAGGGTCTCCTGCTGTCCATCTGCTCGCTCGACGTCCTGATTCCCCTCACCCTCGCCGGGACGGCCAGTCCCTCTTTCCTGTTCCCTTTCGTCCACTTTGGTGCCAAGCCTGTCCAGGAAACTTTGATGGCTCCCCACCCACAGCTCCCCGGACAAGAGCCACTCTCCTTAGCCCAGCCATCAAGCCCCCATTCCCTGGGTCCAACTCCCCCCTCCCCCCCAGCTTCGTCTCTCCCCGCACGCCCTTCGGATGTCACACCCTGCTCACACCACACCGTGCGCAGCTCCTGAAGACACTGTGTTCATTCCAGCCTCCACGCGCCTGCACATGCAGGCTCCTCGCCCGGAGCACCGCCGCCTGAACCTGCCCACCGTACATGCTGGTCCTCACACTCAGCCCCGGCGGGGCCCTGCTCTGCCCCGCTCACCACGTCTGAGGGCGGGGTCGCAGGGTGAGCTGTGTCTCTGTGCACTGTGGACACAGCCCCATCATGCTGAGTTTCCCACGGGCCAAGGACTCCTGGAGCCCCACGACTGTTTACCTTGCATCCCCAACACAAACACAAAGCTCAGGCCGAGTGCCACACTCAGTAAACACACCAGGAATGAACGAACGATGGAGCAGACAGCGTGGGACCACCTGGCTCCCAGCACCCCAGCTGAGTGTCCCCTCCCCTCTCTCCCTGCTTTCACACCCAGGGGAGGAAGGGGTCTGGGGAGGCCCTGGTGGCCATCCAGAGGGCAGTGAGCGTAAACAGTCTGCTGTGGGGCCTCCCCAGACTGGACGGCGAGGGCGGCATGGACAAGAGTTGACAGTTAAGAACAGAGAGCAGGAAGTGGAAGCAACAACGCACAGAGGCTCCTGTGCCCTCGCCCACCCACCGGCACCTGCCCCCACGCCCATGCACGCCTTCCCCAGCCTCCCTCTCCGCGGGGTTTGCCGAACACTCTGAGGCTTGTCTGCGGGAGTCTGTAAATCACAGCTGGCCAGCCAGTCCCTGTCTAGTCTCCCGCTCCCTGGCCTGAAACGCACTGGACAGATAACTACTCGGAGACCCTGAGATGGAGCCTCCTGCCAGCCAGCAGGTCTGGTGAAAAGCACAAGATGCGTTTCTTGTGCTGGTTTGAAATCCCACGGGGTCTCAGTTCTCGGCTCTGCAGAGGAATGCAGGGGCCGGGTGGCGTGGGGGCGAGCTGCATTTCAGCTGGTGCTTTCCTTCTCCAAAGGTGACAAGAGGCAAGGCATGCCCTGTGGGCAGCAAGTGTCCTCTGGCGCCCAGAGGGGCTGGGCTCAGGACACGCTGGCAGGGGCCAGGGGATGGTGGCTGATGACAGCTGCTGGAGGAGGGACTCGGGGACGCAGCATTGGCCGAGCCTGGAGGCAGCCACTGTCTCCTCACCTGCCTCCCCATCGTCTGTGGGAGACTCCTGGGTCCTTCCTGATAGCTACCAAGAGGGACCCTCTGGCTTAGCCAGTGACCTGCCAGCTGGTGGCCACCCTGCTTCCAGCACAGACCGGACCTCCCCACTTCCGTCCCTGGGACCTGATCCTGTTGTTCCTTTGCACTGAGGCCTGCAGTGGCCCCGTGGCTCGAGCCCTGCTTCCGGCAGAACACAAAGGCTGCCGGATGTTCTAAGGGAAGCCCTGCGCGGTCAGCGGAAAGTGCGTGCGCCTCGGACCCGGCAGGCCTCTCGCATGCTAACATCCCTTGCAACGCCCCAAGGAGGATTTATGGGGTCAGCTGTGTGTGTGATTTCGCAAACTTGTGTGACTGTAGAACCGTGTGTCCCAGCAGCCTCTCAGGCGTCAGGGGTTCCAGGGACAGGGATTTGGGGATCACTGACTAAAGGCCAAAATTCAGATAGCTCACAAGGCACTCAAGGCCTGCTAGCCGGACTTCACCTCACCCCTACACCTCCACTGCCTCGGCGCTCGCTTTACTTTTCTTTTCCTTTGTCTTTAAGATTTATTAAATTTATTGGGGTGACACTGGTTAATACAATGAAAGGTTTCAGATGCACGATTCCATGACACATCTTCTGTTCACTGTACTGTGTGTTCACCACCCCACGTCAAGTCATAGTGCTTGGTCTTTGCTTCCTGGAAGCTCCCCCTGCCACCTCTTCCTGCAACCAGCTGAGTCCCACTCTCCTCTGAACCGAGCTCTAGGCCACCTCCTCCAGGAAGCCTACCCTGCTTCAGCATGGGATTTTGCTGCAGTCTCCCACAGTGTGGCAGCTACACAAAGAGTCAGAGCACACAGCAACATCTGCATTTAGTCATAGTAGGTCTTCAGTTTGCTTTTAAAGGGTAGGCTGTATGGAAATGTCAGCCTTCACCCAGATGATCCGACATGCGCATGGGCTCCTGGGAGCTGCTTCCCACAGGGGAGGGGGTGCAGATTTGCATCCCTCCCCGCACTGCTTTGGTTACTTCTCTGTCTTTTTGTTCTGCTCCACTCGGAACCCCCGCCCCACCATGTATGGCTGGATTCACATCAGTTAGATGCAAATCTTGATTCCATTGATATGGAAGTGCCTTCCCCTTTTGTCTGTGGGCTTCTCCGGAGATTCATGCATCGTTTAGAGACAGGAGAGTCGCAGGGGCCTGCACATCACATGGCTTCTCCTGCAGGCCCTGGCGAGCCCAAGGCGGGTGTGAAGAAACAGGGCTGACCACGTCCTTGAGTACAGGGATGGGCACCTACGGGTGGCGTGGCCAGGGCCAAGTGTGCCCCTCCTGACCCTTCAGAGTGAGCTGGGCTGCCCGGGCGGGACCCTGGTGAGCTCTCCATTAGGGCTGATCCCAAAGGTGCCCAGAGAAGGCCTCTCCACTGCTGCTCGAGCCCGTGGGGGCTGCCAGCCCTGCCCCCCACTGTGCACAAGGGTGGATTTGTGGCCTTGGCCGAGGCCTTGAGCACTCTGAGGTGCAAGTGCAGCCTTCCCTGTCAGCGGGACCGCAGGGCAGGACGGCTGGCCTCGGGCTCTGGGCACGTGGTTTGGGCCAAGCACACCCGACCCTGGCCTTTCCTTTGTGACCAGAGGAACTGTGTTGTTTACCATCCAAACCAGGATGCCTTAAGAGAGGAAGCGGCTGATGAATAATCATGTGGGAAGACCAGGCACAAATTAGGGCTGTCCCACACTGTAAGGCATGGGGCCACTTCGGCTATGACCGGCTGGAGGAGGGCAGCAAGGGGCAGGGCAGCTTGCCATTCTGCAGCAGGTCACCTCTGTGTGTGTGCTCTGGGCACACTTCCTTCCTGGGCTCAAAGGTGGAGCTGTGTTAAGGAACAGGTGACACCATCCATTCTGATCAACTGTCCTCCCCAGGGTCTTCCAGCACAGACTCCCACCCTGCCCTGCCTCGACGTGCGCAGGGCATTGTGGGGTGGGACAGCTCAACAGAGGGCCTGGCGAGGCCTCCCGATGCCGTGTGTACCCTGGGTTACCTGTGGGCCGCGGCATGGTGGCAGCGGGCTCTCATTCAGGAAGGTTCCCAAGGCCTGTCTGTCCTGACAGGGTGCCAAGGCACCTGAGCAGGGAAAAGACAGTCTTGTTGACAAACGAGCCTGGGACAAGTGGAGGAACGAAGCTGGTCCTCTGCCTCACACCACATGCAAAAAGTAACTCAGACTGGGTCACAGACAGACCTAGATAAAACTACAAACATCTTAGAAGAAAACATAGCTGTAAGTGTTTGTGACCTTGACTAGGTGGTGCTTCTTAGGTAGGACACCGAAAGCACGAGCAATCAAAGGAAAAAATGGACAAACTGGACTTCATCAAAAGTTTTAAAAAGCGTTTGTGCTTTAAAGGGCACCGTCATGAAATGCAAAGGCAGCCACGGAAAAGGGGACAACATCCGCAAGCCGTGTATCTGCTACGGAACTTAGAATTTAATAACTCAGCAATAAAACCCAAGTAGCTCAGCTAAAAAATAGGCAGAGGATCTGAATAGACACGCCTCCACAGAAGATAAACAAATGGCTGACAAGCACAAGCAGAGATGTTCAGCATCCTTGGCCACTGGAGAAACGCAAACCACAGGCCACAACGAGGCCCCACGTCACACCCGCGAGGGTGGCTAGAATCAGAGCCACAGAGAAGAACTCGTGCTGGTGAGATGGGGAGGAGCCGGAGCCTCCCATGTGGCTGCGGGAATACGGAGGCAGCCTCAGAAAGCAGACTGGCAGCCCCTCATGGTCAGACAGTGGGCCGGGCGCAGTCAGCCGCACGGTGGGTGCTCCCCCGGACAAAGCGACTCTGGCTGCCCTTCCCAAAATAAGTGGAGAGAAGCCAAACCACCCTGTCAGGACCTCAGTCCCTGTCCCCAGGCATCTGACAGCATGTCACCCATCGCTCCCACCTGTCCCTGGAACCAGATCACTCAGGCATGAGGATGACTGTCAGCATACAGCCTTGGGCAGGACTTAGGAACCACTGCTCCCACTTGGAGTGAGTGGCCCGGGGGATCTGCCTGTCTGCGTGGGGATTGGTGACATAGGTTGTGACCTTGGTCATGTGGCTTCTCCTCATTCATTTCAGCAAAGCAATTCTGAACTAAACGATTTTTAGAATGTTTCCTGCCCCACATGAGCAGGGTTTGGAAGACAGGCCGAGTCAAGAGAGCTCCAGCCTCAGAGAACTACAGGAATCTCCATTTGTCAGGCAGAGGCCTGGCGGGGCCCAGAGCAGTGTGGCGTGTGCCAGATCCGGGCGGCCAAGCCAGGAACTGAGAGGGCTTCGGACAGGCAGCAGACAAGGCTGACTGCCGGCTGCATGGATGAGCCTCCACCGAGCACGCCAGCCCAGTGTGAGCGGCACACATGGGGCTGCATCCCCCCTCCGGGGACCGAGCAGCGGAGCAGGACAGCAGGACAACAGGACAACAGGACAGCAGGACAGCAGCGTGCTGGGGCCCTCGGCCCCCACTGCCCTCTCACCTGCTGCCACCGCCAGCCTAAAAGCAGCTCCCAGGACGGGTCACAGCCACACAGTGGCTTTCTGCCCCTGCACAGGTGTCACCGAGACCCCTCCGCTCCCAGCCGCGCTGATGGTTCAGGAGAAGATGCCATCTTAGAAGAGGAGGCCCTGGAAGGGTGGGACCCAGTGACGTGTCTGTGCCAGGAAGGAGACAAAGGTGTGAGATCAGGGCGTGCCAGCGGCGTCCCTTGGGGCACGTCGCTGCGGCAAGGACACTCCCCACTGCACAGAGCACTTCCAGGGCTCTCCCCCCATCGTCTTGCCGGGGACAGGAGCCTGGGGACCCACAGTCCAAACTTAGGTCTTTTAAGTCCCACCATGGATTGCTGTCTAGTTAAATGAATGAGCTTCAAACATTCTGCTCAGAAGGTGCCCTGGCACCAGCCCGATGATGTGGGACAGGCGTCAGTGCACAGGGAGGCACCTGGGGACCGCCAGTCAGACTCTCTTCAATCACTGTTCCCTGTGCCGAGGGTGGGGCGGGCTGCCACCACCCTGCCCTCTGTGTTGGGAAGGGCAGGATGTAACTCCTTTGTCCCAAGGCAGCAGGTGCGTAGGGTGGTCCCAGGCTGTCCACACTGGTGGTGAATGACCTGGGAGGACAGGAGGAAGGGGGCCCCCAGGAAGGAAGCAGAGGGGGACCGGACCTGCCTGAGGGACAGGGCTGGGCAGCCAGGGAAGGCCCAAGGGTTTGATGCCCGCATGGCCCATAGTCAGTATCCGCTCACGTCTGGCTGTCCCACAGGCTTGGAGCCCCCGGAGGGCGGGGAGGTTTACTCAGGGCTGGCACGGAACGGCGCCTGGCACATGCGGCTAATCACCCACTCACAGAGGATCTGCTCCCCGCTGTGTGCCGCCCCCCCCCACCCCCCTGTCCCAGAACAGCGGGCTGGCCTCCACCCACCCTCTCTCCTAGCTCACCTCCCAAACATCTCCAACCAATAAAACTGGATTCACAGGCCTGCTTACTATTCTGCTTCTAGAGAGGAATTCATTTCAAAAGCCTTGGTGTTCTGGCCTGCACATGGTGTCTGGCTGTTCCAAGGACCATGTGGCCTGAAGGTCCACATCTTTGGAGAAAAAGGAATTAAGTCTGAACTAGTGTTTTTCCACTCAAAGCCCAGTTCCCCGGTTCCTGTACCCATTTTCATAGGCAAAGAGAAGGATGGCAGTCTTATCCTCTCAGGCTACAAATGGGGAAACTGAGGCCCAGAGAGACAAGTGACTGCCAAGGTTCCAGACTGGACGGCAGCAGGCTGGAATCTCAGGCCCCCAGGCAAGGCCAAGGGCGGAAGGCCCGGCTGAGCTGAAGCCCTGCTAAGCTGCCCTGGGCTCTTGGCTCTGCCCATCCGGCTCTCTCCCGAAGGGCTCCTGCCAGGGCTGCTTGGCATGGACTTCAAAGGGTAGGACAGCTGAGCATCTGGGGCTTCCCTGGTGTCTGCTGAGCACACGTCAAAGACATGGTACGACAGGGCCACCTGTCCCACGGCGGGGGGGTGGTGGTGTTCTGGGACACAGCCTCCCCCGGAGCTGCCGGCACACACAGTCTCCAGGAGGGGGTGTGCTGAGCTTCTGCAGTACGGGACCAGGACCATCAGGGGCCCAGGCCTGGCACCCAGCGAGCCCAAGTTCGAGAACCGGCCTGGCTGCTAAAAAACATGAACGTTTCGGAACCTCAGTTTCCCCATCTGTAAAATGGGGCTAATGACACTGACGCTTTAGGGCTGTTTGTAGCAGTTAAAACTGATTACACACACGGAAGGGCTGGCGTAGGGAGGGCTTGACGAATGTCACCCCCTTTGCAGTTGTCACAGGGCAGTGGCTTTGTACTGAGCTGGGATCAGGGAGGAAGGAGAGAGGGGAGGGAGCACACCTAGTCGGGGGCCCACAGTGAGGAGGGGAACGGAGCTCAGTCTGGAGCTTTCTCCGGGCGCCGTGTCAGGCGTGCAGCTGTGCCGGGGTGCTGACAGCAGGGGGCTCATGTCAGAGAACCTGGCTCGAAGTCCCGGCTGTGACATTGGATAAGCTGGTTCCCCTCTGTGCCTTGGTTTCCTTGCTTGTGGTGTGGAGATAACTGTGCCTGCCCCACCTAAATGCGGTGAGGGTTAGTGCCCCTCCCCCAGGTGTCCACGCCCTGATCCCCTGCACGTACGTCTGCCACCTCCCAGGACGGAAAAATACGCACATCTGGCTCCAGTATGGTGTCTACTGTTCCTCCAAAATTCATGTCGGCCAGAACCTCAGAATGAACTTATTTGGAACCAGGGCCCTTGCAGGTGAATCAGTACAGGTGAGGTCACACAGGGTCAGGGTGGGCACTAAATCCTGAACGACTGGTGTCCTCATAAGGACAGAGAGATGTACACAGCTCCACGCAGAGGAAGGGCGGCTGTAGGCAGACAGAGACGGAAATCGGAGTGGTGCAGCTACAAGTCAAGGGGGGCTGGGGCCCCCCCGGAAGAGGGGAGAGGTGAAGAAGGGCACTCCCTCAGAGCCTTCAGAGAGAGCACGGCCCTGTCGATAGCTTGATGTTGGACTTTTAGTCTGAAGAGCAGAAAATAAAATTCCTGCTGTTTTAGTCACATAGTTTGTGGTACTTGGTTGTGGCCATTTTGGGAAACCGACACCTGCAGCCACAGGAACTTTGCAGATGTGATTAAGTGAAAGGTACAGAGAAGGGGACCATGTGCCGAGGAGCCGAGAGGACCCGATGTGGATGTGGTCACCGGGGCCTGAGGAGAGAAGCAGGGGCCGGAGAGGGGCCGGCCACGGAACGACAGAGTGACGGTTCAAGCGATGCGGCGGTAAGCCCAGGGATGTAGGCAGCTTCTAGGAGCAGGACGGATTCTCCTCTGGAGCTTCCAGAAGGAACCAGTCCTGCCGACACCTTGACTGAAAGCCTTAAAGCTCACTCGGACCTCTGATCTTCAGAACCGTGAGAGAATAAATGTGTGTTGTTTTAAGCCACAAACTCACGGCAATTTGTTACAGTGGCCCCGGGACCACACACAGTTAGATGATGTCGCTTGACAGCGCCGGTGCAGAGTGGAAGCACCCCTCTGCACCCCGTGGGACCACTCCGGGGTGGCCGCTCTGCCTCCTGGGGCGGTTTGTTAGGAAACGCAGGCTCCTGAGCCCCGCCCCAGAGTGGCTGAGGCGGTCTCCCGGAGCCGTGTCTGGAGGCCTGCATCTCACCAGCTGCTGGTGACTCTAACGAGCACACAGGTGTGCGCACCCCGGGCACCCTGTGGGGGCAGAGGGGGCCCAGTCACCCTCACTGCTTGGCAGTGGAGCTTGGGGGAGAGTTTTAAGATTAAGTGCTACAGCCCTCCCTGGACCCCAAGGGTGGATTTTTCCTTCTCCCTGTCTTCATTTTAACTGAATGAATAGTTTACGTCTCGCTTTGGGAGCACACGAGGGGTGTGGTGAAGGGGGCGGTGCCAGCAGTGGGTTGGTGCAGGAGCAGGGGCTGTGACCAGCCCCGTAGGGGTCCGGGAGGGAGGAACCCACCCTGACATCACGGAGGAAGAGACCCCTGAGCGGGGCCTGGGGGAAGGAGACAACTGTCAGGAGTCGAAGGGGCATTGCAGGAGGAGGGAGGGTGTGGGCACGTCCACAGGGATGTGCACCGGGTGGGGTGGGCACGAAGGCTGTAAGCACAGGACTGGCCGGGCCTGGCTGAGCAAGAAGCTTGGCTTCACCTCAGGGCCTCCCTGAAGGAGTCTGGAAGGAAGGACTGAGATGGGGCCAGGGTGTAAGGCGCTGAGGCTGCAATGATCAGATTTACGCTCCAGGAGAAAAACCATTCTGAGGCGCCGTGCAGGGGCCCTCACGGGGCGATAGCTGTGGCTTCCCAGAGAGAAGCCAAGGTCGCCGCAGCACAAGCCCCAGGATGACTAAGCCGGCCCTTTGTGGAATCAGCACCTGTGTCCCCTCGTCCTGCCCTTGCCCTTGTCAAGCTGTGTCTGTGTGACCCCTGAGCAGTGTCAATGCACCTGCTGGCTGACGAGGGCACTTGGGACTGTGAATCACATGACACAAACCCCTTGTGAGGGAAACGGCAACCTTGTCAGAGATTCCGGCGTTCCCGAAGCTTCTGAGGGATGTTGGAGAGCCGCTCGGACCAGACGCCCAGATCGTACGTGACTGGGGCTGGCTCCGGCGGAGTGGCCGGAAAAGAGACGCAGCCAAGGACAAGGACACGGGGGCCACTTCAAGACAATGATTCACACAAAAGGAAGACCAAGCAAGCCTTGTGGGGAAATTCATTCTGGGAGCCCAGAGAATTGGTGCAGGGATGAGTCTCCTCATCGACGGGCTGTGACCCTCAATGTGAAAATCTGCCTGGGCTTTCACGTAACTTTATTGGTAAAATTCAACCAAGAAGGGGAATAAATCCCCCTTTTTTACAACTTCTCCCAGGGTTGTAATAGTAACTTAAACATCATTAAGTAGGAGATACACTTTTAAAAACGAGTATTTGGGGGTCTCTATTTTCCAGATGGAGTTCCAGTGAGGCCTTTGCTTGCTCGCTCCTGTGGAATTAAAAGGCCTGTTTCTGGCCCGTGGCTCTTGCATGGAAGGGCCTCCTGAGCCACCGGTCTCGGCAGATCTGAGTTCCCTGCCCCTGCAGCCCGGCACTGGGTGAACACTCCTATTAAACAGATGAGCGAAGAAGAAATGGAGAAGCAGCTGCCTTTGGTGTCACTTGCTGGGATGTTTGCTCAGTCACATATAGCAGAGGGTGCAGAGGGTCCTCCCTCGGTGGCATGGGCGGGGCCTGGGTCAGGAACTATGGCTCTCGCTGGGCTGAGAGCACTGAGGAGCAGGGTGGGCGCCCAGGGAGGGTGTTCGCTGAGACAGTGAGGGGCCTACCCAGGCCTAGCAGGGGGGAGAGGCCTGTTCCCGAGCCTTCTACGTGGATGCTGGCATCTAAGTACGACCTGACAAATCTTTTCTCATGAGGAAAATGAGGAAATGGACTGTGGGGAGTGCAGTGGCTTCCTTCAGGCCTGGCTGAGGAGAGTTGGGATTCAAAGGGAGGGTCAGACCCAAGGGAGAGGGAGGGAATAAAAATATAGAGACAGAGAAGCCTGAGAACACTAATTAGTCGCTGGATCCAGCCATGCCTGAAGGTGGAACCACCTGTGGGCTTTAAGATTCCTCTGCCAGGACCTTCCCTTTCATGCTGAAGCCAGCCTCTCTCACATGTAACTGAACTACTTTTGTGTATGTCTGTGTGACTGTACACACATTTTAATTGGTATTCAATATACACAAAGCTTATCACTGGCCATTATGATTACAATCAGTGCTATTTAATGTACCAAGAACAGGATTGTTTTATTAAGTAAAAGCCAACTAATTCAGAAAAGGATGCAGTGACTACAACAATATACGCCCCATCACACATCAGTTCGTGTGTTCTGGAATTCTCTCCCAGCCATACAGCATGCACAACCCCTTCTCCATCTCTGTTCACTCCCTGCCCGGCGCCCACCCCCACCCCCTCCTCTCACTAGTCATTTCTGCTGCTTGAGTTACAGTTAAGCAAAGTTGGTTCAAAATTTGTATCAGTTATGCCTTGAGCTCTTTGGAGTGAAGATCCTTTATGAGACGGAAAAGGCCAAACTAAGAACAGTGTGAGGCAACGAGGAAAACAGCAGAGACTCAGGCGGAAAGGTGGCTGCCGAGGAAGCCTTGTCGCCGCTGAGAACCAGATCAGCCTTAATGGTTCCCCGCCTCAGACCGGCTCCTTCGTCTCTCTGACCTCAAGCTTCCTTGGTTTCACATCAGAGAGTTGAACTACAGTCATGTGCCACATACGACGTATCAGTCATGAGACAGACCATGACAACGGACCATGGACCATTGGCACAGCGCTAAAAATTCCTATTGCCTGGTGATGTCATAGCTGTCATAATGTAGCAATGTCCTAGCGTCCTAAGGCAAAGCATTCTGTGTTTGTGGTGGTGCTGGAATACACAGATCTACCTGTGCTACTCAGCCATCTTGACCGGAAGTCCCCTGGCCGGAAGTCCCCTGGCTGGAAGTCCCCTGGCTGGACTCTCTTAGCTGAGCTCTGGGAACTTGGGAGGGAGTAGTTGATAGGAGGCTGACCCAAACCCTGGCCCCTGCCCTGAGGCAGGCCTAGGACACTCAGGGAAGACCCCACAAACATGGGCTGTTTTCCAGGTTTTAAAACAGCCTAGCTCATCTTTTGTTTGCAACGAAAGATGCAGACAAAACCAAAAACCGGAGCATCAGAGGAAGGCAGAGAAAAGGAGGCAGATGTACAAGGTTGCTGCACAAGCGTACTTAACTAGCAAATGCCGGGAGAAGGTATTAAAGCATCCAGAGCTGCTCTCCGAGGGAAAACTCACTGATGTGATTTTTGTTGAAGTTCTATTATGATGGCCACCTTGTCCTTACCTCCTCCCGCTCACATGCAGGGGTACCCGCCTCATGTCTGGCCCGAGGGTTCTGGGGGGCAGGGTTCCTAGCACACAGAGGGAGTGAACAAATATTTGTTGGCCGAATGAATAACCCAGCAAGAGGAGCGAGAGCCCGGCTGTAATGCCTCTGTCTTTTCTTAAAATTTAATTTTAAATTTACATTGAGTGAAAATTCGTTCTTTTTGCTGTACAGTTCTCTGCACAAATGAAGTCATGTGATCGCCATGACAACCAAAGGCACAGAGGAGTTCCATCATCCCTGACTTCCCCTGTCCCACCCTGCTCCCGCGGCTGCCCCCCCCCCCCCCCACTGCCAGTAACTGGTCTGTTCTGTCTCTATAGTTTATTTTTTAACTGTGGTAAAATAGACACACAATTTACCATTTTGAGTGTGTAACTCAGCAGCAGTAAGTACACTCATAACGTTGTGCAACCTTCGCCAGCATCTACTTTCAGGGCTTTGTCATCATCTCCAACAGACAGACGCTCTGTCCCATTAAGCAATACATGAGCCCCTCCCCCTCCCCCACCCCCAGCCTCTCGTGGCCTCTCCTCTACTTCCTGTCTCCGTGGGTCTGGCTCCTCTAGGCCCCTCATGCGAGTGCAACCACACAGTGTTCGTCCTTTTGTGTCTGGCCCGTCTCATTTCACACGACGTCCTCACGGTGCCTCCCCGCTGCGGCGAGAGCCACAGGTTGCTTCCTTGTTAAGGCTGAACCACGCCCCGTCGCGCACTTGGACCACATTCAGTTTGTCCACTCACCAGATGGACATTGCGGTGTTCGCACTCGGTTTTGGCTGTTGTGACAGATGTCGCTGTGAGCATGGGTGTATAAGTGTCACGTGGGTGTGCAAATGTCCGAGCCCTGCTTTCCTGTTGCCGTTCCTACGCAAGCACACGGTAGGCGGCGTGGTGTGTTTTAGGCCCCGCTTCTTTGTCTCACTGCGCTCGCACTCACCGTGCTGCTGTGTTTGTCTACAGCGCGTCCCTTCTCACTGCTGGCTGGCGTTCCGCTGCGTGCACGCACCGCAGCTTGCTTTTCCGTTTTCCATTTGAGGAATGTTTGGGTCATTTCCGATTTTTGGTAATTGCGAACAATGCTGCTACAGACACCTGCATACAGGTTTCTGTGTGGACATCAGCTTCCGTTTCTCTCGGGTAAACACCGAGGGGTGGGGTTACAGAAGCCCGTAGAAGAGGGCGCGCATCTTCACGAGGCACAGCCGAACCGCTTCCAAAGTGGCAGAGCGACTCTGCATTCCTCCAGCTGCGGGTGGAGAGTCCCAGCCAGCACTTAGGATTGTCGGTTGCTTCTGCCATTTTAAACCCATAAAATATCGCCAGATCTGAGTAATAGAATGATTACAGGGGTGAGAAGTGAGTGAGGGAGTGAAAACTACAGTTTACCGAGATGTTCTACAAGTCACACACATATCAACCTATCGCCCTGTGCCAGGTGTCACACTTACAGCTTTTCAAGTATTACCTCCCAACTCCTTCCGTTGTCCCCAATTTGCTGAAGGGGAGAATCGGGCCTGGAGAGGAGAGGTAAGCTGCCCAAGGTCACCTGGCTAGTACTGGCTGAGCCAGACTTGAACCCAGACTCCAGGCCCCGAGGCTGTGCTTCCCCCACAGGCCAGCGGGTGCACCCTTGGAGGGTTTCACTGCATCATCTCCATGGTGGCAACAGCCCCACTCAGCAGGAGTGCTGTTTCCACTCGGCAGGTGACGTGCACTCAGCCAGGGAGAAGCACAGGCCCTGGAGCTGGGGCCCACCCGCCTTCCGAGTCCCAGCCCCTTCATAACACACAGGTTCACTATGTGTGAAGGCCTGAGCATCAGATCTGTCCACTGGAAACGGCGGCTGAAGCCTCCCAGCCCAAGTGGTCCTCACAACTCCTGGCCATTCACTGAGGGCCTACTGTGTGCCAGGCAGGTCTGCCTTCAGTTCTGGGGCTTTCTCTCCAGATCACCAGTGGGCACCACGCCCATCCCAAGGAGTAGCCATGCTTCTGGATGTTGGTGCCCAAGTAATGTACTCGGTTGTAATAATTGCCACCATTCATTCAGTCCATGTAAAAATGAAGCACAGCAGTCCAGGAAGGGACACAGACGTGCATGCAGGGTGCGGTGAGTGTAGGTGGGCTCTAGGTGTGTGGTAGCTCAGGAGCGAGGAGTTGGCTCTGCCGTGCGCGGCACACTTCGTGCGAGGAGGGGCCCTTGGGCTGTGTCTGTGAGGAGGAGGAGTTTGCCAGGAAGAAGAGGGCATCCCAGGCAGGAAGAACGACAGATGCAGAGGCGCCGAGGAGTGGGAGTCTCGGGGAGAGAGGGGCAGGAGATGAGCCCGGACCAGCCCCTCTATCGGCTCCTGGGACCCGCATCCCCACCGCAGACAGGAGGCACTCAGTAAATCTTTGCAGCAGGGGCACAAAGATGGCTGCTAACTGGGCCCCTGTTTCCTCCACCCCTCGGAGTCACAGACATTCGAGTGACGTGAGGTTGGGGAGACCCTGGGGTTCAAGCAGAACCTGGGCCGCACCCCTTGGGGTCCCCTGGGTGGGGGCAGTGGCTGTAATGCTTCCTCTGCTACTCAGGAAAACACACCAGGACTCTGGTGTGAGCATGAGGTCACAATGCCGCTCACCTTGACTTTGGTTAATTGAGAAAAGAACAATACATCATTCACAACTTTAGTCCTTTCACTTCAACTGGAAGGACCGTCCACAGCGCCGACGGTGCCCCCACATGAGGGTGCCGTGCTGCGGTGGCCCCTCCCGGAGCTCGACTCCTGTGTGTGCAATGAGAGTCTGTCTTCCCTTGCCCAACTAGTACTGGCCACAAGCAGCCCGAGGGGCAGGAGGGCTAGGATGGCGGGCAGAGGGCCTGGCTCTGTGTTCGCTCTGGGCAGTGATGCTGCGTAGACAGACCACAGCCTTGCTCAAGGCCACCTGCGCCCTTATGTCTCTGCTGTTTTGTTTTGTGAGTCAATAAACTCCCCTCTTACTTGAGCTGGTTTAAGTTGTTCCACGTTCCCAAGGCTTCTGATTAATGCAGCCCCGCTCTTGTTTACATTATTCTCTAAACATGCTGGGATTCAATTTTTTATTTTCTTTCTGACCCAGTAGTTGTTTGGGAGAGTGTTTAAAAATCTCCAGATGGCGAGGGTTTCGTATATTCAGTGCTTTCGTCATTCCTGCCTGGCTCAGTGCATTGTGGAAGGGGAGAGACAGAAACAGGTAAGTCCTCTCCCTTGCATTATTAACCCCCCAAAAGAGCATCACAGACCGATCCAACAAGCTATTACACCTAAGGCAGAACATGGGGGCGCCCCCATCAAAGCCAAATGTGGGTGCACCCCCACCACCTCCAGATTTTGGAAGGCCAGGAGAAAGGAGGGCGTGCTGGTGTCGGGATGCAGCGTGACAAATGTAATTATTTACACATGATATGCCTCGATACCTCAGACCCACAAGGACAAACTAAAAACCACTACAAACAGTGAAAGAACATATGCAAGTAAATGGATAAAAATTCAATATACAAAAATGAGTAGCATTCCCACACACATACACCAACCAGTTAGAAGGCGTATGGAAAAGTGTTTCATTTACAACAGCTACAAGAAAAGGATAAAACACCTAAGAGCAAACTCAACAAGAAATCCAAGGCCCTGCGGAGACAACCCAAAATCACTCTCCCGCGGGATGGGGGAAGGCAGGCGGGGGCGGGGCGTGGAGGGCGCCGTGTTTCTGGGAGGGAAGCGGATGCCCGTTCTCCGCAATCTACAAGGTTGATGAGATACTAACAACCATATCCATACTCTTATTTTGGAGTTTAAAAATATAAAAATATAATGTTGGGGTTTACCAGGAGGAAACACAGTAAGTAGTTTTGATAATTCTGAAAAAGAGCAATGACTGAAGACTAGCTCAACTAGAAATTTAAAGCATACAACACAGCTACAATGTGAAAAAATATACAACTTCATGTCCAGTGGTCACAGATAGGGAGACTTAATATTGCTGAGATCGTAATGTTTCCCAAAGCAGTTTACAGACTCAATGCAATACCTATCAGAGTCCCCATGGCCATCCTAACAGGTGTGGCTCAGTGAGTTGGGCGCCGTCCCCAAAACCGAAAGGCTGACAGTGTCATTCCCAGTCAGGGCACATGCCTGGGTTGCAGGTCAGGTCCCCAGATAGAGGCAGCAACCAATTGATATTTCTCTTGCACATTGATGTTTTTCTCCCTCTCCTTCTCCCACCCTTATCCTCTCTCTACAAGTAAATAAACAATCTTAAAAAAATTCCAGTGACCTTTCATTTTCTCCCAGCAATGGTGAAGTCAATCCTCAGATTCATATGGAATTATAAGGGGTCTGAATAGCTGAAACAATGTTGAAAAGACCAAAGTTGAGGGACTCACATGTCCTAATTTCAAAACTTACTAAAAGCTATACTGATCAAAACAAGGCGGTACTGGCATAAGACTAAACATATAGACCAATGAAATAAATTGAGAGTCAGAAAAAGGCCCACGCCTATGGCTAATTAATTCTTGACAAGGTGCCAGGTGGTGTCTTCAACACATGGTGGTGGGAGAACCGGATGCCCACTAGCAGGTAATGAAGCTGGACCCCTATCTCACACCACAGACAAGATCTGTGACCAAATTTTAAAGCAAGATCATACAAGTCTTATAAGAAAACATAGGGCTTTTTGGGACCAAACGGCTTTGACGAAAGTTGGGACCATGCAGCTTTGGGGTGCTCCCTTTTTGCCTCGTGGCTTAGGAAGCAGGGGAGACTTTGCCTGGAAGAAAAGGGGTGAAAGGACTCTTGCTGGTGGGCCATGAGAAGGTGCCGCATGGCTTTGGGTTAACTGGAGATCGCGGTGGCGACACAGCTGATGGTGCTGGAACCAAGGGGCTGCCCGAACCACAGACTTCTACTTCTTTTCCCGAAATACAGTACCCTGGACTGGGCAGATGGAGAAGGAAGGACTGTGTGTGTTTGTGGGTATTCTAAAGGACTTTAGTATTTTAATGAAGACATTAAGTCATTACTCTAAGTCTGTATAACCTTTTAAATAAATAATCCCTTTCCTTTTCACAAAAAAAAGAGAAAAAAAACATAGGGATAAATCTTCATGACACTAGAGTTAGCAGTGGATTCTTACCTAGAACACCAAAAGCTCAAACAACAACAATAAAAATAAATTAATTAGACTTCACCGAAGTTAAAAACATTTATGCATTATAGGACATTATCAAGAGAGTATGTCAAGAATGGGAGAAAATATTTTCAAATCATATATCTGACAAGGGTCTAGTAGCCAGAATATGTCTAAAATATATAAAAAGAACTACAATTCAACAATGAAAAGACAAACAACTCAATGAAGAAGTGACCAAAGGACTCAAACAGACATTTCTCCAACAAAGACACACAAATGGCCAATAAGCACAGGGCAGAATGCTTAGCATTGTGGGTTATGCGGTAAATGTGAATCAAAACCACAATGAGCTACCACTTCATAATCACTAGAATAACTATATTAATAATAATAAACAAACCCAAAATAACAAGTGTTGATAAGGATGTAGACAAATCAGAGCCCTTGTATATTGCTCGTGGGAGTGTAAAATGGTTCAGAAACTGTGGAAAACAGTTTGGAAGTTTCTCAAAAACTTAAAACATAGAGTTGCCGTAAGACCCAGCAATTCTACTCACAGTTACTTATCCAATAGAATTGGAAGTAGGTGCTCAAACTAATACATTTATATGCATGTGTATAGCAGCACTGTTAATGAAAACCAAAAGATGGAAATAATCCAGATGTCCACCAATGGTTGACTGTGTAAACAAACTGTGGTAATACAAACAATGGAATGTTACTCAATCATCAAAAGGAGTGAGTTACTGATACACTGTACAATGTGAATGCCTTTGAAAAAAATTCTGGTAAGTGAAAGAAGCCAGAACAAAAGGTTGTGTACTGTATGACTTTATCTAAATGACATACACAGAATAGATACATCCATAGAGAGAGGAGGCAGATTGGGACCGGTGGTTGCCAGGGGCTGGGAGGACTGGGGTGAGGGGAGTGACAGCTTACTGGGTGTGGGTCCCCCTGGAGTGATGGGCCTGACCTGAGACCAGATGGAGGTGGTGCATTCATGACATGTCCCTCACTGGGTTGTGAAAAAATGGTTAATTTTGTTATGTGAAGTTCACCTCAATTATAGAAAAAAATATTCAACCTCACATATACTAAAGTCATTAAAACCTAAGGAAGACATTGTTTTTGTTTGTAACATTGGTAGAAAAACATATCTCTGGTAACACTCTGTGCTTATAAGGACAGGCCCAGAAAGGCACTTGTGCGTAACGTTGCAGGGTGTGTCGGCTCAAGCATTTTAGGGCAATTAGGCGACAGCTGCACAAAATTTAAAGAGACATATCCTTTGACCAGACAAGTCCATGGACACAATTTTTCCATATAAATACATTAATAAATGTGTGCATAACTGTAACATTATTTATAATGTTGTTCATGGATTAAGGAATGGCTAGATAAATTATGGCACATCCATTCAACAGAGCACTATGTAGTCATCAGAAATGAGAAAAGCTCTGTATGTGACAATAGAAGCACTATGATACACTGTTCTACAACAGTAGTAAGGTACGAATGGTGTGATCTCATCTGTATAAATTTGTTTAAGTGGATATAAACTTTTTTTCCTGGAGAGATATATAGTACTCTGTATCCAAAGTAATCGTGGTTAGAGGTAGAAGGGTTAGAGGTAGAGGAAGGGAAAGGGCCCTGACACCTGCTCGGAACAATTGCACACCCCTCCCTGCCCCGGTCCTCGTGGAGGTGTTGTGTGGTACCTGCAGTGAGCCCGTCTTGCTGGGTGGTGTCCACGCCAGCAGTGGGAGTGCTGCACACAGCGGAGTTCCCCCCACACCCTCGGTGACCTTTTCTCCTCAGGGTCAGTCCCACTGGAGTGCCACCTGCTCCACCAGTCTCCCCCTTTTAGGACGTGCCTGCTCTGCACAGAGCGCCCTCTGCTCAGCTCTGCACAGCGGTCCTCCCAGGCTCTGCTCTCCTGGGCTCCTAGCCAGTGCAGGGGAGCAGTGTGTCCCCGAATGTGGCAGGTGCAGCTCTGTTTGAGCTCCTCAGGCCTCCATAGAGGTGCAGGGTGGTGGGGCAGGCAGGCAAATAGTCAACGGAGACTCCGAGGCCATATCGTGCCAGATCTGCTGCTGGGCATGGGGCAGAGAGGCGAACAGCTAGACTGTGAGCTCCCAAAGGGCAAGACCCACAGCAGGAGGTGACAGCCCAGCTGCTGGAGAGGAGGGTGGAGCAGATTCAGCACAGACAAGGGAGGGGATGGGGGTAGGGCCAGAGGGCTTCCGGGGAGGAGCTGTCAGGTTTGGGCCCGGCCAGCAGGACCTTCGGGTGGGGGTGATGTCAGAGCTGGGACTTGAAGGATGGGTAGAGGGGTGTCTGGCAAAGTAGAGCACCCCCAGGTCCATCAGTGATGATGGGCCAGGAGCAGGTTCAGAGGCAATTTGCCAGGTCATGAAATCCTCAAACATCAGGTGCCTTGATGCCATTCTCCTCGCTCAGCCCAGACCCTCTCACCTGATTACTGAGAACAGCCTGGATTGAGCACCTACTGTTTGCCAAGTACACGCACAGAAAAGAGAACGAGCATCCTTGTCCTCGAGAGGCTCACAGTCTGGGAGGGCCAAGGGTGCTGAGGAGCTGGCTGCAGGGCATCGATCAGCCCCCAAGCCCTGCCACTGGGTGCCGTCTCCTCTTCCGTGTCTGGGTCAGACCTGCCTTAGGCGACAGCCAGGTGGCGGTGCTAGACGTCCGGCTGGGGGCAGTGAGTCTGCAGGCGAGCATGCCCAGGGAACCTGTTGCCAGGATAATTAGTGGGGTCAGAGAGAGATGGGTGGAGGTATTTAGGGGGTAGAATTAACCATAATGCCTATTTTTAAAGCTTTCACTTAATCCTCACAGCTGGTGGAAGTATCATTCACATTTTACAGACAAGGAAACTGAGTTCAGAGAGATTAAATAACTTTCCCAAAGCCACACAGCTAAGCAGGTGATGGGTGGGATCTGGAGTGGGAATCACTGAAGATGACCCCAGCCTGGGGTGGGGGGAGCTGGTTACTGAGATGGGCAGTGCAGGCCGAGGGGCCGATGGCGAGAGGAGACTGCCTCGATTCAGACCCACCACAGGCCGACTCACTCACACCCCAAGGTCTGGCCTCATCTCCTTCCCTCCTCTCCCTCCTGGAGGGGACTCTTCCCCATTGGAGCCAGATTTTCTAGATTAAGGGACTTCATGCGCTTAAGCGCCAGCAGAGGGCCTGCCGACAGATGGTGCTTATTGATGAATCCCGACCCAACTAAAACGTTCTGAACACAGTGTCAGCAGCGTTTGGTCTTGAAACGAGGCTTGTGCTTACTAGAATTCGAGGGAAGCAGAACCATTCCTCCTTGATGGACAGACAGACAACATACACACACATGCACACATACATGTGTGCATGAACCTACTCATGTACCTACACAACGCAAGCATGACAATGGAAGCATAAACATACAAAAAACACAGACATGCAGGCAACTCACCTCAGAGGCCAGATCTGGCCACTGTTGCCTTCAGATTAAAGCCAAAAGACTCTGTCTTCCTTGTTGTGTATACCTTTTAGTTATTGCCAATATTTTTACAGGTAAAGAATCTGACCTCTCTCCAGCAGCAGAACTGTGCTCCTAATCACTGCCCACGGCGGGAAATCAGGCCTGCAACATTCTGGATTCTTTGACTGAGAGAAAAACCACAGCGCTGCCTCCCCAGTCTATCCACATTCCCCCAGTGAGATTATCATTATACAGCCGAAAACCATGGGGTCTGTATCACAGGGAAATCCAACCCTTGAAGATAAAGGGCCATTTGAAAGAATGCCCAGGAACACCAACATCTGATTAGATGGTTTTTGTAGGTAGTTATGCGCCTGCCCCCTCCCGCCCCCCTTCACCCAGGCCAAGGAGACGGGGTTCATTAACAGAACAGATGTGGCCTGTCTCTACCACCAGGATAAAGATCACAAAATAGCCGCAGAAAAGGGACATTCTGAACTGGGGCTGCAGCAATAACATCTGACTTGGGCCCAAAGAAAATTGCATTTTTCCCTTCAAGTTCAATTAACAAACATTTATTCAGGGCCTGTTATTTACTCAGCTTCATGTTTCAGTCCTGGGCTTCTTGGTCAAGGCCGTCCTCTAATCCTGGACCTGCCTTAGGCTGTCAGTGGGCAGGGCTGCAGGAAGTCAGTCCTGTGCGGGGGACCCAGCACCCATGTGCTCACTGGCTTAAAATCCTAGTTCTGCAACTCAGTGGCTGTGTGACCTTGGGCAAGTTACTTAACCTCTCTGGGTCTTGGTTTCATAATCTGTAAACTGTGAGCAATGACGGTACCTCCCTCAGGACTGCGATGGTTGAATGAGGTAGTATACATTGAGTGTGAGACCTTCATGCACTCAGTAACAGTTGGCTATTGTTCTTATCACTAACATTGAGATCGTTATTATCAGGTTGGCTCAGCCCTCTTGTCTGGGCTCCAGCTTCAGGTTTCTTGCCCCGTCATACTTAGACTTAACATTCCTCCATGGACTGAAGCCCTCTCTTAATTTTAGCCCTCCTGGCCAGGCCCTGATTCTGGGGGCCCCGTAACAAGGCACTGGAACCAGCCCCTGTGTGTCCATCTTAACCACGCCTGGGTACCTCCGCCCAGCTTGCGTGCTGCTTGGCCCCCAATGCCCTGCCTGGCCGGCTGCCCTCAGGCGCGGAGCCTCCTTACTGCGAACCAGGCAGCTGGCCAGCCCCTCAGGCAGCCCCCACCGGCCCCACAAGGACCTGTGCTGCCCCTCAGCTCACGTCCCACCCCAGCCCTTTGGAGGGAGCGGGTCAGAGAGAGAAGATCTGAAAAGAAGCCTCAGGTACACGTATCATACCTTGTTTTTCTGGGTCTGTCGGTGACCTCGCCCTAGATCTGGGTCACCGAGAGTAAACCACATTGCCTCCGTTTATGGGGCTGCAGAGGTCCAGGTACTGTGCAAAGGCTGTATCATGTGATCACACATCTAATATCTACCTCCCGTCCCCCCCCCAACAGAACATACACCCCAAGACAGCCAGTGCCCTGCCTGTCTTACTCACAATATGACGTCAGGGACCACAACGACATTAGTGACCAGAGTCATAGCTTAGAATGACGCTGGACCCACAGCAGGTGCTCCAGAAACACAGGGTGACTGATCAGACACCACTGCCTGCATACTGCCTGCTCCCTGCCCCCTCCACCCTGGCCTGGCCACTTGTTTTTAAGGCACGTGGCATTGCCCGCTGTGTTCAGCTTGGCGGTGGCCACACCAAGGACCACTGTCCCAGGAGTAAGGGAGAACAGCAGAACCAGGCTGGCTTCCAGCTCTTCAGTGCCAGGGCTGCAGCCACTGATCGTGACATGAAATATTCACTGGCCATCTGTCCTGTGCCAGGCGCTGTCATCCTGAATCATCTCCTTTATCTGCAGAACCCGCCGGCGGGGGTTGGGGGTTGTTACCATCCCAGGTCACAGGTGAAGAAGGCAGGCACCGGGAAACACACAAGGGCCCAAGGTCACAGGCTTTATGTAGCAGAGCAGGACTTGAACACAGGCAGCAGGGTCTGGGCTTGGCCCCCTCTCCCCCGCGTATGGGGCCACCCCCACCTCATAGTGTTGGGATTCAGCCTTTTCTCCCGCCATGGCCCCATCCTCCGGGAAGGCTGAGCAGAAACCTCTGTCATCAGCAAGGCCGAGTGTCCACCCCAGTCCACCCTCGGGCCCAGAGGGAAGTCGTGCCCTGTTCCTCAGTTTCCTTCCCTACGGGAAGAGTCCCAGAGGCACTTCTGCAGGGCAGCTGTGCGGGTGGAAGGGGCCGCACGGGGCCTCCTACGGAAGCGGTCCGAGTCCTTCCTCCCCGTTGGGAGATGTTACTTCCCTTTCGGCCCCAGCACAGGGGAATGTGGACTTCAGTTTTGAAAGGGGCAAAGAATGTCCCAAATAATGGGGCACATTGGCCTCTAAAGTCTGGCTTTGGGTGGTCGTCACACCCACCCTGGGGGAGGGCTGACCTCTTGGGGGCCCCTCTTGCTTTCATTTTATCTGCAGCACATGAAACCGAGTTCCGTTCCCAGGGAACCCCCATGGAGGCTGAAATAAAAACAGAACGCCCCTCCCCAGAAGGGGGTCACAGAACCCCCCGCCCCAGCACAGGGCAACCGGTGTTCTCTGTTTACTGGGCAGCTTACAACGCCGTCTGCTCTCCTGTCGCCATTTTCTGTTAATAAATAGATTAGGCTGGGAAAGAAGGGTCTGGAAGAGTTAAAAATTCCCACAGTGTAATCCAAACCATTAAAAAAATTTTTTAATCCTCACCCAAGGATATGTTTATTGATTTTAGAGAGAGAAAGGAAGGCGGGGGAGAGAGAGAGACAGAGAGAGATGAACGTGTGAGACAAACATCGATCTGCTGCCTCCCATACATGCCTCGACCAGGGGTTGAACCAACAACCTAGGCCTGTGCCCTGACTGGGAGTCGAACCCACAACCTTTTGTTGTATGGGACTCTACTTCAACCAGCTGAGCCACCCAGCCAAGGCCCAAGCCATTTTTGAAGTGAATTATCAGCAACAATAGTCACGATCTCATTTCTGAAGACACGGGTTGACCCAATAGTGTTCCCATAACAAAACGTTTTTTTCCTGCAGAACATGTGTGACTCAGCCGCATGATCCCTGAGTAGACAGCAGATTCTGTTCTTACTTGCTTTGTGATCTTTTAAAAAAATTTTATTAAAAATCTTTTCCATTGCAGTTTACAGTTAATATTATTTTGTATTAGTTTCAGGTGTACAGCATAGTGGTCAGACAATCATATGCTTTACAGAGAGTCTCTATCTACGAATGTGTTCCTGTTTCGTCTGTTCACTTATTTTGTTCTATAGGTTCCACATACAAGTGAAATCATGTTGTGTTTGTCTCTCTCTAACTTATTTCTTTATTTTTAAGTATATTTATTGATTTTGCTAGTACAATTTTCCCAATTTTTCCCTCTTTGCCCCTCTCTGCCCAGTATCCCTCCTCCCTCCAGCAATCCCCCCCTTAGTTCATGTCCATGGGTCGTACATATAAGTTCTGTGGCTTCTATATTCCCTATACTATTCTTACCCTCCCCCTGTCTATTTTCTACCTACCATTTATGCCGCCTATTCTCTGTAACTTTTTCCCCCATTCTCCCCCTCCCACTCTCCACTGATAACCCTCCATGTGATCTCCATTTCTGTGATTCTGTTCCTGTTCTAGTTGTTTGCTTAGTTTGTGGGGTTTTTTTTAGATTCAGTTGTTGATGGTTTTGAGTTTGTTGTCATTTTAATGTTCATAGTTTTGATCTTCTTTTCCTTAAATAAGTCCCTTTAATGTTTCGTATAATAAGGGCTTGGTGATGATGAACTTCTTTAGTTTTACCTTGTCTGGAAAGCACTTGATCTGCCCTTCCATTCTAAATGATAGCTTTGCTGGATAGAGTAATCTTGGATGTAGGTCCTTGCTTTTCATCACTTTGAATACTTCTTGCCAGCCCCTTCTTGTCTGCAAGATTTCTTTTGAGAAATTAGCTGACAGTCTTATAGGAACTCCTTTGTAGGTAACTCTGCTTTTCTCTAGCTTCCTTTAAGATTCTCTCTTTATCTTTAATATTTGGCATTTTAATTATGATGTGTCTTGGTGTGGTCCTCTTTGGGTCCACCTTGTTTGAGACTCTCTATGCTTCCTGGACTTGTATGTCTATTTCCTTCACCAAATTAGGGAAGTTTTCTTTCATTATTTTTTAAATAAGTTTTCAATTTCTTGCTCTTCTTCTTCTCCTTCTGGCATCCCTATGATTCAGATGTTGGCCATTTTGGAGATGTCCCAGAGTCTTCTTATTCTCTCCTTATTTTTTTTGAATTCTTGTTTCTTCATTCTGTTCTGGTTGACTGTTTATTTCCTCCTTATGTTCCAAATTGTTTATTTAAACCTTGGCTTCCTTCCCTTCACTGTTGGTTCTCTGTGGATTTTTCTTTATTTCACTTAGGGTAGCCTTCATTTCTTCCCTTACATGTTTGCCATCCTCAATGAGATCTCTAAGCATCCTTATTACCAGTGTTTTGAATTCTGCATCTGATAGGTTGTCTATCTCTGTTTTGCTTAGTTCTTTTTCTGGAGTTTTGATCTCTTCTTTCATTTGAGCCATATTTCTTTGTCTCCTTAATTTGGCAGCTTCTCTGTGTTTGTTTCTGTGTATTAGATAGAGCTGCTCTGACTTTGTCTTGGAGCAGCTGTTACATTGTAAGGGGTGGCGCCTTAAGTATTCACAGGGGAGGAGTGGGTAACCTGCTTTGATGCTTCATGGCACTGCATGTGGGGGAGGAGGAACAATGCCACTTGCTCGGCTCTTGCCCTGTTTCCTGACCGACTTATTTCACATAGGTTAATACCTTCTTGGTCTGTCCATGCTGTAGTAAATTATAAGATTCATTCTTTTTTATGGCTGAGTAATATTCCATTGTGCAAATGTGCCACATTTTAAAAAAATGCACTCCTCTGTTGATGGGCACTTGGGTGGCTTCCATATCTTGGCTTTGTAAATAACACAGCAATGAACATAGGGGTGCATAAGATGTTCCAAATTAGTGTTTCAGGATTGTTTGGATATATTCCCAGAAGTGGAATCTCTGGGTCGCAAGGGAGTTCCATTTTAAATTTTTTGAAGACTCTCCATACTCTTTTCCTCAGTGGCCACCTGCATTCCCACCAACAGTGCACTAGGGTTCTCCTTTCTTCACATCCTGGCCAACACTTGTTGTTTGCTGATATATTGATGATAACCATTTTGACAGGTATGAGGTGATATCACATTGTGGTTTTAGTTTGTATTTCTCTGGTGATTAGTGATATCGAGCATCTTTTCATGTGTCTATTGGCCATCTGTATATCCTCTTTGGAGAAGTGTTTATTCAAGACTTTTGCCCATTTTTAATTGGATTTTTTTGTGTTGAGTTGTATGAGTTTTTTATACATTTTGAATATTAACTCCTTATGAGACATATTATTGGTGAATATGTTCTTCCATTACATGGGTTGTCTTTTTGTTTTGTTGATGGTTTCCATTGCTGTGAAAAAACTATGTAGTTTGATGAAGTCCCATTTGTTTATTTTTTCTTTTGCTTCCCTTGCCTGAGAATATATGAATTCTGTCTGTAAAAAGTCCAGCCATTGTTAATATAACAAGAATGGTTTGTGTGACATCAATGTAACCTGGAAGCCAAGGAGAGTGGACTAGAATGCACATGTGTGAACAATGATGACTTCACTGTACTAGTCAGTGGGGGTGGTAGACACTGGTGAATGAACATGTGTAGCGTGTGGCTGTCTCATTCAAAATGACTGAGCAAATAGAGCAATGAATCTCCATCAAATTTTGTGTTAAGCTAGAACATTTCTCCATGGAAACTACCAGGTGATTCAGAAGGCCGCAGCTCTGGACAACTGGTGATTGGCAGCTTCATCATGATAACATGCCCGCTCAAGTATCACATCTTGTGAAGAGGTTTTTGGCGAAACATCAAATCACTCAGGTGACTCAGCCCTCTGACAGCCTAGATTTGGCACCCTGCAACTTCTGGCTTTTCCCAAAACTAAAATCACCTTTGAAAGGGAAGAAATTTCAGACCATCGATGAAATTCAGCAAAATATGATGGGGCAGTTGACAGAGATTAGAAGAACCATGTGAGGTGCCAAGATGTCTACTTTGAAGGGAACTGAGGTGTCATTGTCCTATTTATGATGTTTCTTGTGTCTTGTTCAATAAATGTCCCTATTTTTTGTATTACATGGGTGGATACGCTCTGGGCAGACTTCATATATGTCAGAAAAAAACAGAGAAATGCTAAGAGAAATGTCAGAGATTTTACTGCCTATATTTTCCTCTATGAGCTTTATAGTTTCCCCACTTCCATTTAAGTCTTTTATCCATTTTGAGTTTATTGTGGGATATAGTGTAAGTCACTGGTCTAGTTTTATTTATTTATTTTTCATGTACCAGACCAATTTTCTCAACAGCATTTATCGAAGGGACTCCCTTTACCCCATTGTATATTCTTGTCTCCTTTGTCAGGTGTTAATTGACCACAAAGACATGGGCTTATTTGTGGGTTCTCTAGTCTGCTCCATTAATCTATATGTCTATTTTTATGCCAGTACCATGCTGTTTTGATTACTGTAGCCTTGTAGTATAATTTGATGTAAGGTAGCATGACATATCCAACTTTGTTCTTCTTTCTCAAGATTGCTGTGTCTGTTCGGGGTCTTCTTTGATAAAATATATACATTTTTGGATGATTTGTTCTAGTTCTGTGAAATATGTAACAGATATTTTGATAGGAATTGTATTGAACAAATAGATTGCTTTGGGTACTATGGACATTTTAATGATGTTAATTTTTCCTATCCATAAGCATGCTATATGCTTCCATTTATTTGTATCTTCTTCAATTTCTTTTTTCAGTGTCTTATAATTTTCTGAGTACAGGTTTTTTACATCCTTGGTTAATTTTATTCCTAGTATTTCATTTTTTTTGTGCAATTGTAAATGGGGTTGTTTTCTTTTCTGGTAGGTCATTATTGGTGTATAAAAATGTAACTGATTTCTGAATATTTATTTTGTATCCTGCTACTTTACTGAATTCCTTTATCAGTTCTAGTAGTTTTTTGGTGGAATCTTTAGGGTTCTCTATATGTATTATTATGTCATGTGCAACTAGTGACCGTTTTACTCCTTTCTTGCTCTTTCTGTAGAGCAAGGACACAGGCTTGATCTTGGGACCCTAGCAATCCCTAGTTCTGAGACTATAAACAGCTGAGGAGTCCTGGCACCCACGCCTCCAAACGTGACCTAGGAGCCAGTAGTATTTAAATAACATGTGAGCCCCGTGCACTCTGTGGTAGGGGACAGTCTCCAGCACTGTGCTGGGAAGATGCTGTCTCAAGGGGATCCCTGAGCTCTTACTTGGCAGCTTCCAGGTACAAAGTTCCCCCACACATCTTGTGGGAATCCCGACACTCCCCACAGGCAGCCACATTTGCTCCAGTGTCACACCAACTGGTGCTCCTGCTGATAATTAGACAAGAGCCTGGTGGCCTGGTATGACAGGAGAAGAGGTCCTGAGCAGCTGGGAGAAAAAACCAAGTCAAAGAAGACCTTTGGTTCTGGGGATTGAGGGCCAGCAGGGCCAGCAGGTGCTGGTGCTGTGGATGACTCCCATGGAGGCAGGCTCTGCCCAAACACAGTCCACTCAGGAGGCTGGAGGCAGTGGCACCACAGCTCCTGAGAGGCAGGTGGGATGGCACCTGTCGGTGCCCCCTCCCCAGTCCATGTCGCCCCCACCTGCACCTGGTTACTGAAGATGCTGGGAGGAGGGACATTCTGCATTTCTACATCATGCTCGGTCCCTTGTCCTTTAGCAATAGAGGTTGAATAAGTTACAAGAAAAGCATTACCTGAATGTATCACTATAACTGCATGAAATATCACTTGTAGTCTTTATCATTAAATTGTGATCATATGTAAATGCAACCTGAACACACATACTGAGCCACGAAGTCTGGACATGTTCCCTTCCCTCATCTGGTCCTCACTCCCGCACGGTGGTCCTGGACGGGCACTTACCGTCCTGGTACCACGAGGAAGCTGAGGTTCAGCCACGGCTGCCACAGTGTGGGGACCTGACACCGTGTCCCCCACCATGCTCCCCATTCGTGTCTGAGCTGCAGAGACTGAGGAGAGGCAGGGCAGGCAGCTGTGTGGCCCCTCACCTTCCTGACCTGCAGGTGACCCAGGGAGCTGAGGACTAGATGGTGGAAAAGCCTCATTTCATAGATGAGGACACTGACGCCTGGCACAGTTAAATAACTTTAATATTTTTGAACTCACTGATTTAAGAGAGAGAGGAAGGGAGAAAGAGAGAGAGAGAGAGAGAGAGAGAGAGAGAGAGAGAGAGAGAGAGAGAGAGATCAGTTTGTTGTTCCACTTATGTATGCACTCATTGGTTGCTTCTTGTATGTGCCCTGACTGGGATCACACCTACAACCTTGGTGCATTGGGATGATGCTCTAGCCAACTGAGCTACCTGGCCAGGGCTTAAATGACTCTCTCAGTATTACATGATAATGAAACACCAGAACCCAGGGCCCTCTGCTTTCCCATCTAGAACTTTCTGAAGGAAGGGCTGAGTTGGAGCATGCTCACTCCCTGCCCCTGGGCGGGAGGGGGCTGAATCAAGCAGCCTCACTTGCAGGCAGGCACACACTCATTCCTGCATCACGCATTCACCCACTACAGCGACTCCCCTGTGTCTGGGGCTGCGGCAGCTCTACCCCTGTCTCCAGAACAGAGGCTGAAATCAGCCTTCCCGCCCATGGTTCTGGGGCGAGTGCTTGTGCCCTGGACGCAGACAGAATGGTGGGGCCTCCGACCCCGGTCCCAGTGTGTGCCCCGCCGCCCCGGGAGCAGCAGCAACATGTGCACACCAGCGGGAGGGAGGACATTCGGTGCTTTTCCAGGGGCTGAACAAAGGTGGGGCAGCACTCCTGCCGGACAGGATGTCCTGCACCCCTGGAGCTGAGCATCTGGCACTGCAGCCACTGGTTCTACAGGTCAGGACAAAGTGTTCATGGCTCTCCTCCTCCGTGACACTCGCACAGTTCCAGGCCACCCTGGAGGCTTGCTCAGCTCTGAGCGTACACGCCGCCGATGTAATCTCCCTCACTGTCCAGGCCACCTCGGGATTCAGTGAGATCAGGACTGTAGAGAGGGCCCGGTAGGGCATTCAGTGAAGCATGCAGGGCCTTCCCCTTGGTCCAGGAAACCAAGGCGGGTCAGGCACTCAGCCCCATCTGGGAGGCAGCATCAGGGTAGAAAGGGGCACGGCTGCGGTCCCGCAGGGAGGGTTGGTTCCTGTGTCTGTCACTGCTTCCTGCCGTGGCTCAGTGTGTTCTCGAAGACGGGCAGCTCTCTCTCCTGGAGGGGGCGGACACACTGAGGAAGAGTGGGCAGGGCTGTCAGGAAAGCCGGAAGAGACGAATGGGAAGGAAGTGGTCTGTAAAGTCGAAAGCACTCTGTGAAGACTGCTGCTGCACAGCCTCTTCCCTGGCCTCAGTTTCCTCATCGTCACAGGGCTGTTTTGAGGTGGGTGCAAATCAGAAGAGATGACAGTTGTGGAAACAGCTAGCACGTGTCTGGCACGCAGGGGTTGCCCCATTAATGCGGCGTTTGGGTCTGTAGGCGGCCAGGGAGGGGCCGTGATGAAACGCTGAATTCAGGGGGCCATCTGCCAGTTCAAAGAACACTGGGGCACACTGTCAGCACCTGCCTCCAATTACACTTCCTTTGTTAGCTGGCTCAGCTTTTATTTGGAAAGATGCTTCAATGCCAGCCACTTAGGAAAGTATGCCAGGTTTGTGTTCCCAAAGCACGTTGGCACAGGGGCCACAGGTGATGGGGTGGGGGCATAGAAAGCCAGTCCCCCAGGTACTTCTCCCTCCTTCATACCCTCCCCCTGCCCTCAAGAAGGCCCCACTGCAGGGTCCGGGCTTTGCTTGCAGGTGGGGAGCCCCTCCTCTGTTCTCCCCACCTCATGGAGGTGCAGCCGGGGACTCTCAGTCCTGGGCTTCCCCTCCAGGCCGCTGCATAACTTGTGGTTCAGCATGAGCAAGACCAGGAGTGGACACTTCAGGAGTCAGCTGTTTTTAAACAATAGATGTCTTAATAAACAAAGATCTCTAAGAACATTATCCATCCTTTGAACAATGGAAAAGAGAAAAATCCTCCCCCAAGCCCATCAACCCAACGGAACGGGTCTGGGACCTCGCGCTCAGGCCCTTATCGAAGCTCCAGCCTTTCTGCGTGCGTCCTGCCCTGCCCACCCCATCACGCAGGGCTCGTGTTCCCCACACTGCCCCTTCATCTTCGCAAACACCGTCCCCTCCCTCCCGCCGCGCCCAAGAGGTAGTCCCGGGGCCGGGTGCTCATGCATGCTCCCACACACCCCGACTGCTGACGTCTGCTGTCCTGCTGGGCGCCGAGGTCAGGGCGCAGGTGCTGGGCCTGCTCAGATGCCTCCCATCAGGACTGCGGGGGTGGTGAAAGCCACGTACCACCCCCATAGCGCACGGCCAGGCAGGGCCCGGACCAGCTGTTTAAAAGCAGACTGCCAGACAAGCCACAGACCGGAAGAAAATATTTGCAAAAAAACACATCTGATAAAGCACTGTTATACAAAATATACAAAGAACTCTTAAAACTCAACAATAAGAAAACAAACAATCCATTGGTGGGCCGAAGACTGGAACAAACCCCCTCACAAGAAGGTACACAAAGGGGAAACAAGATGAAAAGACTGCCCACACTGGACGTCACCAGGGACGTGCACAGTAAGACAACGAGGTAGCACCGTGCACCTGTGAGCATGGCTGAAGCTCAGAACGCCAACACCGAACGCCAGGGAGCATGTGGAGCAACAGAAACTCCCATTCACAGCTGATGAAAATACGAATGGTGCGGCCACTGTGGAAGGCGGTTTGGAGCCTTCTTACAAAATTAAGCATAGTCTTATCATACAGTCTAGCAATTGCATGCCTTGGTATTCACACAGAGGGAGTGAAATCTTCCATCCACACGAACACCTGCACACAGATGTTTATTTTAATTTTTTTAAAGAATTTTTAAAAACTATTTTATTTATTTTTAGAGAGAGGGGAACAGAGGGAGGAAGACAGGGAGAGAAACATCAATGTGTGGTTGCCTCTCATACACCCCCAACTGGGGTCCTGGCCCACAACCCAGGCAGGTACCCTGACTGGGAATCGAACAGGTGACCCTTTGGTTCTCAGGCCCATGCTCAACCCACTGAACCACACCAGCCAGGGCTGCACAGAGATGTTTAGAGTGGCTTTACTCCTGCTTGCCCATACCTGGGAGCAGCCAGGCACCCTCTAGCTGGTGACGGATGTGCAAGCTGTGGCCGTCCAGACTGGAGCATCATCAGTGTTGAAGAGGAAGGAGTGACTAAGCCAGGAGAAGACATGGAGAAAACTTAAAACGCAGGTGCCTGAGTGAAAGGAGCCCATCTGAAAAGGCTGCATACCGGTTGCTTCCAACTACGCAGCATTCTAGAGAAGGCAAAACTGTGGAGACAGTAAAAGATCAGTGGCCGCCTGGGGTCAGGGGAGAGGGTGCGACGAGCAGGCCGAACACTGGAGGGTTTGAACACTACAGGGTGGCCACGTGCCACACATTTGCCCGAACACACAGATCACACCCTCGAGAGTGACCCCTCAGGTGAGCGTGGATGTGGGGGACAGGACGAGTCAGTGCAGGCTCGGCCGCTGTAACAAATGTGCCACTCGGGGGAGGGGGGCTGTTGATTTTGTTATGAACCTAAAACTGCTCTAAAAAAATCTATTAAAAAACAAAACCACAGACGATCATTCAAGGAGGACGTCGCTTCCTTCCTGGGCCATAAGCTGCGACCCGGCGGTGCCTGCAGAGGTCAGGAGGGGCTGGGTCATTGCTGGGCTTCAGTGGGTGGACAGCTGGGGGCAGCGCCCGAGGGCCGAGCCCTCTGTGCCCGCCCTGCTTCCTCCCTCAGCTCCTCGGCCCAGTGCCCCAGCGCCCCCCGGAGCCATCTCTGTCCAGCGCCAGGCCACCTCTGGGCGGGGTGGGAGCGAACCTCGGCCTGAGATGCTACAGGGAGGCTGCCTGCCCATATCAGCCAGTGGCGGCCTGAGTCCTGCCCACTCCCACGTCTCCAGGGTGGCGGGGGCAGCACCCAGGACCATGGAGCTGCCTGATGGGGTCCTGACCCTGTCGCCTACTTAGTGGCTGTATGGCTGGCTCGATTGGGGAGGCGCCCTTCTCTGGCCTCCTGCCCTGCATTGGAACTTCAGGGAGGAAACTTCGCTCATCGGAAAAGATGAGGACTGGCGCTCACAGTGCCCGCACCGAGCGGCTTGCCAGCACCCCTCCTCAGGAGCTGGTGGTGGGTGGGTCAGCATGGCTCCCAGGCAGCTCCCAGGAGGGAAAACGGGGCAGGCCCCACAGGAAACAGGGCTCACAGTGAGACAGGCCCTCTTGCCTGCGTGCCAACGGGTGAACGTGCCCAAGCTCCTACTCCACAGGATCAGCAGCCACGCAGGTGAGCTCGCCCAGGTTTCTTCCTGCATGCCCAGGTACACCCCCTGTGTCTGGTTTCCTGTGGGGTTTGCCCTGGGACCGGGGCCAAAGTCGGGAGTGCCCCCCCGCCCCTGCCACGCTGTGGAAGTGAGGGTGCCGGGTGGGTGAGGGGCCGCCCACAGACGACCGGCATGGAGAGTGGCTCCTATCTCATTCCCATTTGATCATTTGTGTCCTCCAGCTGCCCCACCGAGTCACACCAGTGAGCCCGCTTTTGAGGCACAGAAACTGAGGGCTGGGCAGTGCGATGGCGTGCATTGGGTCAGACAGTTGACTAATGAGAGATGAACTCAGACCTCGTGGCTCCGATCCAGCGCCCCTGCCTCTGACCCCAGCACGGTGGAGGGAGAAGCACTGCCCTCTCCTGTCAGACTGGCTGGCTGTCGGGGCGTCCGTGGCTCTGGGGCCTGCAGCCCGGGAGTCCAGGAGGAATGAGTTCAGCGAGTGCAGCTTGGCGGCGGGGCGGGGGAAGTCATTGCAAAACCTGTTCAGAAGGCGTGACCAGCTCCGAAGATGAGCAAGGCTGACCTGGCAGTGGGAGACAGGGGGTGGTGGGGACTGTGGCCAGAAGGAGAGCTAAGTCCTGCTGGGGGGCACTGGGCCAGCTCTGGCCAGCCACTGCCGCATGCAGACAGCGGCCAGTATTGCCGGAGCTCCCTATGATTTTTTTTATCCTCACAGAGGACATATTTTTTCATTGCTGAGAGAGACGGGGGGACATCAACTAGTTGTCTCTTGTATATGCCCCAACCAGGGATTGAACCTACAACCTGGGTATGTGTGCGGACCCGGGAATCGAACACGTGACCTTTTGATCTGCATGATGATGCCCAACCAACTAAGCCACACCAGCCAGGGCTAGACCTCCCAACTTTTATACAAAAGCCAGAAACGAAGATATTGGTACCAATTTTATCCCCTCCTCTCCCTTCCTCCCCCCAACCAAATGAATCACGAGCTGGCCAAAGAGTGTGCCTGTGTGTCAGGCACGGGGGAGCCAGAAGCAGTCACGACGCCAGTGGCTGCTCCCAATGTCAAGCACGGCCGTCTGTCTGCAAGTCATAACAGCTGGCATTTTCTCATTTTATCGTCACAATAAGCATGCCACGTGGGTACTACTGTCCTCAGTTTAGAAGCACGGAAAGCAAAGCTCAGAGAGTTCAGGTGCACAGACATGGACCAGCACAGCTGAGGTTTAAGTTCAGGTCAGTCAAGCAAAAGCTTTCTGCTTCTGCTGCTTCTCCTTCTTGTCAGATATGGACATGACCTAAGCGTCCTCTGGCAGAGGAACGGGTGAAGAAATTATGGTATATCCATAGTGATTCAATGGTATTCAGCCATTAAAATAAGAAAATCCTGTTGTTTGTGACAACATGGAGGGACTGTGTGCGTGTTAAGCTAAGCAAAATAAGCAGACAGAAAGACAAATACTGTACGATCTCAACTTACATGTGGAATCTAAAAAAACCAAACCAAAACAAAAACAAACAAACCTCCTCCCCAAAAACCCCTCCAAACCCCAAAACTGAGCTCATATTTACAAAAAAGAGATTGGTGGTCCGGCGGGGCTGGGGTTGGGAGAAGTGAGTAAAGGTGGTAGAAGGTAAATAAATTCTGGGGGTGTAATGTACAGTGTGTGCAGACAGTTAACAATACCCTTTTTGTATTTTAAAGTTGCTAAAAGAATAGCTCTTAAAAGTTCTGGCCCAAGGAAAAGAAACTATGTAGCTCTGTTTGGTGACAGATGTTAACCACACTGACCAGCAATGATCATTTCACAGTAGATACAAATACGGAAGCACGTGTTGTGCCCCGAAACTAACATAATGGGCTATGTCCATTGTACCTGAGTTAAAACCCCCAGGCTCCTGAGCTTTAACCGCGTGCCAGGGCCGTGCAGGAAGACCCTCCTCTTCCCCTGCCCGTTTATCAGGCTTGGCCTTGACCACAGGTTTTGGGAAGAAACTGTGTGCCCTCTCCCATGCCCCCCAGATCCTCCGTGCAGCAGTGGGCATGAGGCCACGGCCAGTGGTTGGGACGGGATGTGGCCACCGTGGCCCATGTCTCTGCACCAGGTGGGTACAAGTGACCTCAGTCTCTTGGGCTCTTGCGGCAGTGCAGGCAGGCCAGGCCCTGCCAGTGGCGGGCTGGGTGGGTGTCTGTGAAGGACCCCCGGGTCCTGGCCTCCAGCCCAGCCGCTCCAGAAAGGCAGCAGGCCTTGTGACCCATCACAGGCCTGTCTCAGCGGCCTCAGAGCTCAGGAAGCAGAGGAGTAAGAGGAACCGAAGTCCCACACAGAATCGCTGGGGGCAGCCCAGCTTTCCACTGGGGCTCCCGGGGCTTTGCCTGGAGGAGGCCACTGGCTTCCCAACAAGGCTTCTGCCCTGGCCAGAAGGTGCTTGGGCAGCCTACACCCGGCCACCCTGCCGGACCTGAGGGTCCCTGGGCAGGCGCTTTTGCTTTTTCAACAGAAGGGAGAGGAACGTGAGGAGAAGCTATCCTGCACTGCAAAACATTCAGGATACTTTTCTTGTTAAAAACCTCAGCCAGCCAGACACTGTGGGGCCAGGACTCAATGAATCCATAGCCCACTCACTTGTCATGTTTTTCCAGAACATAAAGCAATTAAACGTAATTACATGGAGTCTTAATGTAAACGCTGAACACAAATTTCAGTAGTTTATGGACAGAAACCACGAATACTCAGTTTCTCCTGGGAGGACAAGTGGCTGCGGGTGGACACCTCGGCCCCGGGAGGCGGCTGGACCCGGATGTCCAGCTCAGCATGGGGCTGGGCCTCCACTGGCCCGTCAGCAACAGGAGCCTGGCCCACCTCCGGGGCCTCTGCCTCCTTCCACCCCTCGGACCTCGGGGTGCAGGGGCTGCGTGGATGTTGAGGCCTGACTGCCCCACCGGGCCCGGCGGGCGCTTCCCGTGCCCGCTATCTTTGCAGCCTGGCTCAGGACAATGGCCCTTTCTCCTGACCTCAGTATGTCAGCCCGGGCTGGGCTAGGGACAGGAAGTCTTCTGTTCCTCCAGGGCTCTGTCACTCTCTCACTGTCACTCTCTGGGCCTGTGGCTATTTACTACAGGGCTCCATTTTGTTGCCGAGCCAGGCCCAGCAACCGGATTTTAACCCCTTGTCTGCTGTAGGGAAGCTTGGAAGAAGAGGCTGGGATCCCGTCAGCCCCAGGCCTCAGATGCTCCGTGGGGGTGGGGGGCTGCCTTTGTATCTTCGTCACCACCCAGCCGCCTCCCTTCCCACACCCGGGGTCCCCAGGGCCAGCACTCACTGAGTGCTGGCCTTCAGGTGAGTGCAGCTCTTTGGTGAGGTTGCGGAGACCCTGTTGCACCCAGCACCACATCTTCTCCCCGGGTCCGGCAGAGGCGCACAGCTGGCCTGCTGGGTGGGAAGGGCAGGCAGACACGTGGGAATGTCAGCCTGAGCTGGGCGCCCAGCCTTTCAGTGTCTGTGACCTGCACCACCCTGGGGGAGGGTGTCACCCCATTCTCCAGAGGGCCGTGCGTGAGCCCCAGCAGCAGTGCCCCCAGGCTACCAAGGGCAGAGCTGGGGCCAACCAGGTCTGTCTGCCTGCCTCAAGCCCTGGGCTCCCGCTCTCACCCCGAAAGTGAAGTGCCTTTCCTCTCCTTTCCTCTGCAGAAGGTTGCCTGCTCCCTGATCATCTGAGCCTCCTGGGAACCCAGGCCCTTGGGGTACCCAGGCTGGGGGTGCCCTGGTTCAGACCCAGGGTTCGTACCGGTGTGGCCCGAGTATCTCAGCCTCCCTGAGAGGCTTGTGCAGGGCAGGGTGGCTCAACGGCCTCCATCCAGCCTGTGGCCTGGCTCTAACCCCCTGTCTCTCGCCCCTCCTCGCCCCTTCCAGCCCAGCTAGAGTTCAAGTCCAGTCTGTGTGCACGGACACCTCCATGTCCTCTCGGGGTCACCCTTCTACATCCTGCAGACTCTGCAGTCAGCTTTCACACCCTGACCCCTGCAGGTCCTGTAGGGGCTGTTCAGGCAGGGAGGTCGGCCAGGCACTGCCCCTCAGGCCCACCCGGGAAGACATGTGTGCCGTGGTTTGCCGCCACATGGAATTTTCAGAGCATCACATTCTCGGTGAAACTGTTACTTTGAGACCTCAAGCCAGAACACAGGGCAAGTAATCCAGAGTGACTGCATCACACTGACTGCACACTCATTCCCTGTCTCCCGAGAGCCAGTGTCTCCTCGTCCCTCCTGCGGGGACTGAGCCATCAGACCCTGTGAGCAAGTTCTTCTATGTGGGTGATTACCTGCGACAGGCAGGTGGCTTCACCCGGGCCCAAGCCCCAGGGACTCTGCTCGCTGGAGTGCTGCCGCTGGCCGGCAGAGTTCCAGAAACGGGCTCTGGTTCCCGCGGGTGCGAAGGACACTGGCGCGTGATTCCTTCCCTGGGACTCACGGGCCCTGGAAGGGACAGCACGGGGCCTGGGAAGACGAGGGAAGGAAGGAAGAGCAGTTTTGCTTCTTAACAGACGAGCTCTACCTGTTCCTATGGGCTGTCGGCCCCAGGTGTGTGCACCTCTGCGTGTGCACACGTGTGATGAATGCACGCACGTATGTGTGCAGGGGATACCGGGGCTCAGTCCTGACCTCCAGGCAGGATGTGGAGAGAGGAAGCCAACAGATGTTCCTTTAACGGCGGCTCAGGAGGTCGGGTTTTCTGATGAAATGAGAATGAGATCATGCATTCATTCAACAACAGTCATACTGTCCTAGTGTCCGCTCTGTCCCAGGCCCTGGGGTCCAGATCTGTGACTGTTCACACACACGCAAGCACACGTGGAGCCCTGGGGTGGCCAGGGTGGTGGGCATGGAGGGGAGTGAGCAGGTCCCTAGTGGGAGGCAGGTGGCAGCAGGCCTGTGTGACGACACAGGGGCAAGTGCAGACACGGAGACACAGGTAGCGTGCTGTGGGGACGCTGGAGGACGTGGCAGCGGGGATGGGCCTTCGGCAGAGTTTTCCAGGCTGAGGCTGGGGGAGTGAACCCCAGGCAGAGGGTTCAGCACGAACAAAGACACAGAACGCAAGCAGCTGGTTTATGGAAAGACAAATGGGTGAGTCCAGGATGCTGAGGGACAGTGCAGGGGCCCTGAAAAAGGAGCTCCCCAGGCTGGTGGGCACCACTGCAGGTGGGCGGGGCCAGGTGGGGAGCCGGACTGGGGCCTGACCGGGCACAGTGTGTCCTGGTCAGAGATGGTTCTGTAAAACTAGTTCTGGGGATGGATGTCTACTCACACAAAGTTCTGAAATGTGGTCGTCACGATGAAGTTCTGAAGGACACCGTGGTCAGTGGGAATGGTGCACCATATGGCAAAAGGGATTTTGCAGAAGTGATTAAGGACGTTGAGATGAGGAGTTATCCTGGATTATCCAGGCAGACCCTAAATGTGAGGAGGAGACAGAGGGATTTGAGACAGAGAAGGAGAAGCGATGTGACTAGGGGCCAGAGACTGGAGTGATGCAGCCATGTGCCAAGGAGTGGAGGCAGCCGCCAGAAACTGGGAGCGGCAGGGAATGGGTTCCCCCTAGCGCCCCAAGAAGGAGCTAGCCCTTCTGACACCCTGGTTTGAGCCCCAAGAGACTCGTGCTGGATTTCTGCCCTCCAGCGCCTTAGGATAATAAATGTGTGTCGTTTAAGGCCACCAAGTTTGTGACAATTCACGACAGCAGCCACAGGAGACTAACGCAGGTACCCTCTTGAACTGCCACACACTGGCAGCCACAGGACATCTCACTTTGAGAAGGATCATATCAAAGTTGCCCGTAATTACTTTAACTAAGCAGACTAAACATGGGGTGGGGAGAAAAACTTTTACCCAAACTTCCTACAGGTAGAGAACAGAAATCAATCAGAAATCCGTGAGAAAGGAGAAGTGATTTTAAAATTCTGATTAGAAATGTAAGACGTTAAAAGTCCTGCCTCAGAAGAAAGGGGCTTTTTACGACATGCTTTTAAGGTCTTGGAATAAAGAGCTGGCGTTTCCCTGAGTGTTTTAAGACACTGGTTGCAATTAATCACTGCTGAGTCTTTGAAAGCACCGTCTAGAACACTTTCCTTCACTCTGAAGACTTCAGAACAAAGCCTTCACCATTATTCATGTAGACAGGGTCTCAGAAAAGAGAAACCACGACAAGCATTTACAGCAGAGGGTGTTTAATGCAGGGAGCTACTGACACAGATGCTGGAGGAGCTGAAAAGCCGGAGGACATTTAACACAACCCCAGGTTAGTACCAACAGGAAGCTGCTTCCAGCCCCCGGCCAGGGTGACAATGGATGGGGAGGAGGCTGTGGCACTGGCGCCCAGAGACCGAGTCACCGACAAGGAGAGCTGCAGCGGGCAATGTGGCCCCTGGCGGACAGATGGCAGGAGAAATGTCCCTCTTCTCTCTTCCTCCCGCCCTCACTCTTCCTCGTGTGTCCCCACTGACTGAACCCAGCAGGAAGTGGGGCGACCCTGAGCCCAGGGGTGGGGGATGCAGCCTGCAGGGCCCTGTGGTCAGAGCAGCCCAGGAAAAAGAGGCCGCAGGCACACAGGCAGTCACTTACACCTGGGGCTGGGTTTGCAGATTTGCACCCAGTGCTGCCTGTGCCCCCTGTCCCTAAAGAGATTTGTGCCAGAAAGAGGGAGGGAAGGCTGGGTGGGAGAGGAAGGAAGATGAATGTGGGCAGGTGAAGAACCTCTGGCTACTGTCCTGTGAGCCGGGGCAGCGAGAACTCACGGCCACCGCACAACTGAGGCCCGAGCGCCTCTCTCGGCTGCGTGTGCTTGGCTTCCCGCCTGGCTTCCCGCCTGGGGAGCACAAAACCCGGTCCCAGCAGCTCTGCTGCCCTGTTTGGGGCCCTTGCCCTCAATGCACTGGTCGCCGGTGCCCCCCACAGTCCCCCTCCCCCACCAGCCCACGCTGTCAGCCGGATCCTGGGAGACCTCCTTCCCCAGCTCTGAGCCGCTCAGATCACCAAAGCTCAGGCCTGGGCCTTCACTGTCTGAGAGTGTTTTTGCCTCCCGACACCGGAAATGTGGTGTCATTTCCAAACCTGCTTCTCCGACCCTCCAGCCCCACTGCATGTCCTGCAGGACACAGTTTGGTCCAGCTCAGACGGTGCCCACATGGAGTGGCCACCAAGCCCACAGGTGTGAGGGCTTCGTCCTACAAGGCTGTGCCAACTTCAGATGCCAATCTCGAGCATCGGGCCACCGGCTACAAATCAGGGCCCCCATGACCCTTTTTCAGATTCTGTGATTTGCTAGGATGGCTAACAGAACTCAAGCATTGCTTCAGCTGTTTCCTGGCTTATTGTAAAGAGTACGGAGGAACAGCCCGATGGAGACATGCACAGGGTGCGTCTGGAAGGGTCCTGGGTGCAGGAGCCTCTGTCCCTGAAGTTGGGGTGTGTCACCCTCCCAGCACGTCGATGTGTTTGCCAACCCAGGAACTCCCCACACACCTTTGTTTAGGGTTTTATGGAGGCTCCAGGACCTGAGTGTGAGTGACTAAAGCATCAGCCACTGGTGAGTGTTCCCGATCTCTGGCCCTTCCCCCACTCCGGGGGCTGGAAGTTCCAACCTGGTAACCGTAGCCTGGCATTTTTTAACTGGCCCCTCCTGAAGCCATCGAGGGACCCCCGACACCAGTCATCTCCTCCACATGCGAGACAATCACTGCTCTGGAGGCGCCAAGGGTTTTCGGGTGCGCCAGGAACCAGGGACAGAGACCAAACGTTCATTTTTCTATGCCACGCTCTCTCTTATTTAACCTTCTGTTATGGGCTCAACTGTGTCCCCATGAATTCGTATGCTGCAGTTGTACCCACAGGCCCCCCAGAACGTGACTGTATTTGGAGGCAGGGCCTTTAAAGAGGTAATTGGGTGGCAGTGAGGTTGTGTGGGGTGCGCCTCACCCCGTGACTGCTGTCCTAATCCGGGGGAGTGGGATGTAGACACGTGAGTGTGGAAGGAAGGGAGGTGCACCCACGCAAAACCACATGGAGAGGGGGGCCATCTGCAAGCCGAGAAGCCAAACCTGCCAACTGCTTCCCCTTGAAAATCTGGCTTTGGATCTGAGAGGCGGGGCATATCTGTTGTTCCGCCCCCTGCCTGACTGACACACTGATGGGGAAATCAGGCTATGGAGGGTGAGTCCTGTGCCCAAGGTCATGCCTTCACGCTCAAGGTTACACCAGAGCCACGCTCTTTCCCACGGGGCTTTGCAGCCACCTGGGGCACCCCCTTGTCCCACTTCCTGGACCTGAGTCTCCCCTCTCCCAGCCAGGCCACATGCCAGGGCAGACCCCCGCAGCACCAGGGTGTGGACAGAATGTCTGGACCTGGGCTTGTGCATTGGGTTCTGCCATGCGGTGGCTGTGTGACCGGCAGGCTCTTGCCTGTCTCTGAATCCCATTCCTCATCTGTAAAATGGTGAGATTGGCAAGGGCAGCAGAAGCCACTGAGCCCGGTGACGAGACTGGGCCAACAGCGCTCAGCCCCGAGCAAGTCTCTGCCCCTCCTCCCCTCCCTGGGCCCCCAGCCTGGGACCTCACCTTGTACCCCTCGTGGACAATTTGGGGCAAGGGACTCTGGTCATCGCTAAGGAAGGGAACAATACAACAGCTACTGTGCTCCTTGGAAGCCGGTGCCCAGCCCACATGTACATTTCACAGCTGAGGAAACCGAGGCCTGGGGTGATGAGCGGAGAAGGGTGTCATTTTCTCAGGGCCACAGAGATGGAACTTGACAGAGGTGGGATTCAGACTCAGCCTGATTTCAGAGATTCGGCCCCCCGCCCGGAAGGCAGTGATTCCCTCCTGGCCTGCAGCATGCCCGCTTGGCCAGCGCTGCTTGGCACTTGTCATGTCTGCTCCGGTGCCCACCACCGGGCGGCTCACGCAGCGCGCCCCGGCACTGAACACGGCTGCTGGCAGGCTGCTGGCGGATCCCACGTTTCCCAGGAGCCTCTGCGGTCGGGGAAAGGGGTGGGCGCCAACCCAGAGCAGCTCCCTGGATTCCAAACAAGCACCGGATCCAGGCGCTGCTCACCCAGCGGGGTCGGCAATAATCTCTTCGTCTATTCCTGGCTCCTGGAGATTTGCCTCTCTCTGAGGAAATTACTTCGGGGTCACAGTGAAATTTCTGTGACAGCTAATAAAGTAAACTTTCTGTTTCTGGAACCGGATCCTGGAGCTCGGCAGCCCTGGGGGATGTGTGGGCTGTATTTTTTTCTCCTCCCCTTCTTCATCACCAGACGAAGTGGGAAGGGGGTGAGCCGGGTGAGGGCAAGGGCTCCCAGCTGAATTACCTCCTCGGCCAAAGTGCACTCTGACTTTGTCATTTGCAGACTTGGAGCCCAGGGAACTGGGTGTCTTCACTGGGACCTTCCGCTGTGTGGGGGCTTCAGAGTCTGAACCCCAGCTCAGCAAGTCTGGGCCTGGCACGGAGCCCTGAGTGGGGCACACAGAAAGGCCCTGAACTCAGGCTGCAGGCTGATGGTGGCTGACTCGTGGGGCCACAGTCTGGCTCTGCCGGTGGCCTGTGGGCAGGTAGCTCAGCTCTCGCCCTCAGCTCCCTCCTCTGTAAAATTAGGTGCTAACAGGCCCCAGCTCTCAGGCTTCCCTACCCCCCTGCAGCGCCAGAATTTCTGATTAGGAAGAACCCTGGGGAGGGAGGTGGGAGCTGCATAGTCGGCACTGTTTTCACTTAGATTGTGTGTTTGGGGGTGACGCTGGGGAAGGCCCCCCGCCCCCACGACTTCCTGGCCCCGTGAGGGGGAATGAATGAGATCGTGTCCGAGAATCACCCAGCATGATGCTTGCTGCCAAGTCAGCCCGGAATATGCTGACTGCCATTCTTCGCTGGTTCTTTCTGTTAATGAGGACACGATGCTGCCCCGGATGAGTCCAAAGGACACCGGGAGGAGGCCCTGCGACATGCCACTACAAACGGCACCGCCATGGGCCAGGCCTTACGGGAGGACACAGAGGCCGATCCGTTCTGCCAGCCACCCAAGGCCACTTCACGGGCTGGTCACACTCTGACGCAGCCGCACGGGACACACCTGGGCTGGGGCGGGGCCTTCAGGCAGAGATCAGCGGGAGTGAAAGGGAGAGTGCGGGAGATGCGAGTCCAGGCAGCAGCAGAAGCACCGGAGAGGCAGCCAGCGCCCTCCTGGGTGGGGAGGGGTCTGAGTCCCACTCAGCTGCCTGGTGTTTGGCTGTGTTCACAGTGTGGAGACGGGGCGGAGGTGGGGAGGCCAGTTAGCTGGCTGCTGGGGAAGTGTGGGGCTGAGGGTGCAGCGGGCAGGTAGAGGGGATGGAGGGCATGGGGGACGAGGGTGGAGGGAAGGGTCCAGGCTGAGAAGATGAGGGGGGAGTCCGAGAAGAGCAGGGGTGGAGGGGCGGGATGGTGGGGATGCCGTTTCAGAGAAAAGGTACTGAAAACCCTCTGTGGTGAAAACCACCCAGAAACACCCCATTTGCGTTTCCCAAATGTACCAGGTCAGGGACTCACCTGGAGGCCGAAGAACAAAGGCACCGGAATGTCAGGGGAGCGTGGCCTCCGGTGACCCACTAAGCTGTCCTCACTGAGCGCAGGGGTGGGGCCCCAAACGTGAGCCGTGCTCATCGCTGGCTCTGCCTGTCCAGGGCACAGGACAGGCAGCTGGCATCCACTGGGCCCTTACCCGGGACGGGGCTGTGCCAAGTGCCGGGCAGGTTCAGCTCACGAAATCCTTGGCAGGTGGCACCCCCATTTTGCAAAGGAAGGGACTGAGGGTCAGAGAGGTGATGCCTGTCAGTCAAAGCTGCACAGCAGAAGGTCGGGCCGCCAGTGCCAGCCTGGCCTGCCCTGTCGACAAGCGCTTTCAAAGCCTTTGCTGCTGCGTGACTCCTTGTTTCCCAGCTGTCTCCCTCGCTGCGGTCACAGTGCTCGTAAGCAGTAGAGTGAGCGCTTGCACCCGGGTCTGTCTCCGAGTACACTGCTGTTTCTCCCCTGCTGCCTGCCTCGAGGAGTATAATCTTGCTCTCTCCTCTCATTCCTGGTGGGAGGAGGGGCGGTGCCTGGTCATGGTCATCTGGAGGCACCCGCATCTGGCCCCTCGGAGGCCAGCCCTGTGTCTCCATCAGCCCAGGACCAGCTGCCACATCATCAACCAAGAGACAGAAGTCAAGATGGTAGCCCAGTGCTAGGGGCAGTGGGGGAGTGGACCCAGGGCCCTGACCAGCATGGGGCCCCGGGGGAAGCTGGGATGTGGGGTGGGCCTTTGCTGAGTGCACCCCGGGGGGCCTGGTCCAAGTGTTCACCATGGGCTCAGAGGTCCTGGTGGCCATGTGAGTAAACCCAAGTCCAAAGTTAACCCAGGGTCAGGCCTCAAAGACCTCAGGCGGTGCGTCGCAATCCCTGGCAGGAGGACCAGGGCCGGAGAGAAGCAGGAGCCTCCTCTGGGGCACCTGTGTCCACCCCAAGGCCTCTGCCCTGGGCCACACCGAAGACTTAGGCCTCACATGTGAAGACTGCCCACGGCACCAAGAGAACTTGGCAGGCCGGCACACTTGGTAAAACAGTGTGGCTTTAAGAATCAAGCCAGCTCTGGCCAACTCCTCAAGTGTCTGCTCTAAGATCTGAAAGATACTCATGGGCAGGAATGTGTGAGTGCCAGACACCTGGAGGAACAAAAAGGTACAAGCCATTGTTTTGTTTATTTGATTTGCCATCTGAAAATATTTGAGCAAGAAAAGGTATGCATAAATGAGCTCCCCAGCATGGTCTGGGACCCGTTCAATAAACCGTGTTACCTGTAGATGCTCAGCTCATCATGCGTGTCTGCTCTGTGTTACCGACACGTGCTCCGTGCAGAGCCCAGAGGAGGCTGCATGCAGTTAACTGCTGGTTCCTCACCCACAAATGTCTTGAAATTCCTCTGTGTCCATATTTGTAAATGTCTTATGTAAAACAGATGGATTTATAGAACATGTGCAATGGAATCTGGTTTTATGTTTTTAACAACATGGGCTGTAAAATGCTTTGGAAAAATGATCTGTGTATTTTTTAAAAGATGTTATTTATTTATTTTTAGAGAGAGGAGAAGGGAGGGGGAAAGAGAGGGAGAGAAGCATGGATGTGAGAGAGAAATGTCAAGCGCCCCCATGGGGGTGGGGACAGTGGTACGCCAAACCTGCAACCTAGGCGGGTACCCTGACGGGATATCAAACCTGCGACTTTTGTTCTGCAGGACGGGACAACGCCCAGCCTACTGAGTTACGCTGGTCAGGGCTGACCTGTGCATTTGAAAGGGGAAAAACCGCTTCTTGGTGTACTCAGGCACCAGCAAGGGCAAGAGCGTCAAGACCTGGGGACATGCTGGCACTGGGAGCATCTGCTTGGAATGGCCTCTCAGGTGCAGACATGTTGCCCAGGGTGCTGGCTCTCACCCTTTGCCTGCACGTTATGATCACCTGGGGGAATTTTAAAAGCTCTGGTGCCAGGCGTCAACCTTTCCCAATGATACCAGAAGCATCGCAGTTTCTCGACCTCCCCCAGGGTATGGAGTGTGTACCCCAGTTTGAGAACTGGCCTTGGAGTCTCTGGTGTGCGTGCTGGAATCGCCTGGGGCCGTAGGTAGCTTCTTCAGGTCCCAGCTGTGCCCCAGACCAGCCACCGCAGCACCTCTCTGCATTTTTCATTGATTCCCAGGGGCAGCAGGGATTTGGGAACAGGCGTCAGGGAGCTGACTGCCTGCTGAGCGGCCCCGTGATGGAACCTGAGCTGGACTGGGGCTAAGACGGGCCAGGGCCTTCAGCACGGTCGTCTCCCCGCCCGCCTCCATCTTCTCCCTCTGACATGTATTAACTGTGTGACTCAAATCCAGTTTGAGAAGTGCTCCTGTCCCCTGGACTCCAGGCCTCGTCACAACCCCGTCTCCTCTCCACCCCTGTGACTCCTTTCTCTGCCTCAGCCTCCCCCACCCTGCTCTTTCCCAGTTCTGCCCACCCTGTAGCTGGAGGAATCTTAAATCTCCTCATCACATCGACCTCCGATCGCCCTGCAGATGTGGAGACACGGTGGCCTTGCACACTGCTGGTGGGGATGTGGTGTGGTGCCGTGCCGCTCATGCAGAATGACACGCACACTTACCCCACGATGCAGCGACTGCACTCCGATAGTCGCCCCCGGGGAGAGATGCAAACACGTCCACACAGACTAGGATGCAAACGCCCACAGAAGCCATGTTCGTAGAGCCCCCAGCTGGAAACGCCCCACAGCTCATCACCTGGCTGGATAGATATCGGATCTACTGATAATATAATCAGTGGATAGAGTCAGTGGAATACCACTCACCCACGTACAACACGATTGGACCCTGGCAACGTGGTGCCGAGGGACAGACACTCGAGGCTGTGCACGCGCTGTGTGGCTCCTTTGCCCGACATTTCTAGGGAAGACCAGTGTATGGAGGCAGACAGCGGGCGTGGCTGCCTGGGGCTGGGGGCAGAATGGGCACTGAGTGGCAACGGCACCAAGGGCTTTCGTGGCTCGTGGCAAGGCTCTCAGGCCGGAGGGGGGCCGGGGTGCCAGGTGTATCAGTGCACTGAAAATCACAGGACTGCACACTCACAGGGGGTGCATTTCATGGCATATAAATAATAACTCAAATCAAACAATTTTAAAGAAATTGTGGTGGCTCACACAGGACAGTGAATGAGCTCCGTGCCTGGTGGGCCTTCCTGGACCACCTCCCCAAGTCCCCCAGCCCCAGGGGAGCCCCCCTTTCCTCCAGGTGCAGACCTGGCCCCTGCATCCGTGTTCTCCCTCCACTGCCAGCCGCTTCCCTGCCGGGTGAACTCCTCCTCAGCCTTCCAGACTCAGAGCACTTCACACTGCACCTGAGAGCCCACGCCGCCCGCCCACTGCTGCGCTTGCCAGGGGGCCACTGTCTGCTCACACCACCACCTCTCCCGGCAGAACAATGCCTCTTAAACCTACGCGGGTGGGTTGTGAAGTCAACTTTGTGTGCTACAACTAGCATTTTTAAAAAATGAAAAAACAAATAAAAAATAGAATATTAGTAAGCACATCGTGCCACAAGACTGTTTTACTTTTCAGTGTACGTGTGGCATTTGTATGTGTACTGAGCTGTTTATTTCTTACTATAGGCTGAGGTTTAAAAAGCCGAAAAGCACTTACGGGAATAAGGAGCTCTTTGCGGGCAGGAGCTGTGCTGTTTCTCATTGTTCCCACTGTCAGCGCAGGGCTTGGTGCCTAGTTGTGCCCCCCACAGGGTGTCTGCTCAGTGACAGAGGGGTTCTCTCCTCACGTGAAATACCCTGCAACTGGATCACACCTCCCTTCGTGTCTCATACAACTTCCTCTCCCCAGTGCGCACTTGGATTTTAAAGTGCTGCGTGCTGGCTGGGAGTCAGCCTCCCCTCCAGCGAGACTGGCAGCGAGCCCCAGCAAGGCCCGGAGTCCAAAGGATCACTGCAAATGTGAGTTAGAAAGCAAAGTGGAAATGTCAAACACATCCAAACAACAACGCAATAACAGCAAGTCAAACCTGAAACCCCGGACAGGACTGCTACATGACTTGTGGAGTCCAAAGCCGAATGAAAACAGGGGTCCCCGTTAGGAGTCAGATGGTGACAGCAGAGTGCGTGCCGAGGGGCCCGCTGAGCACAGGGCTCCTTTAAGTGTGGGGCCCTCGGTGTCCGCACGCAGGCTGTGCCTGGCCCTGGCCCTGGCCCCGGCCCTGGCCCCGGCCCCGGATCACAGAGACAGAGGTCTGGCAGGGATGGGGGTGCTTAAATGTGCTTGACACTTTGTGCATTTGCCCCCATCCCAGGGGCCCGCCTGCCCACCCCAAGGTCATGCCAGTAAGGAAAGAAATGCCTCAAATGTCAGCCAGGGGCCTCGGAGCACCCAGAACAGAGCAGTGTGGGCTTCACAAACGAACCGCTGTGCTTCAGCGCTTGAGTGTGGCTGGGCACAGGGCCAATCCATCCGCTCCTGCCTCCGTTTCTCTGGCCCGAGCCGCCACCTGCTGGGGCAGGACCTGGACTTTCCACCTGAGCTAGGCTGGCCTTCAGGGTCACCCAGCTGACGCCAAGTCCTGCAGCCTGGTCAGTGCCCCCAGCCTGGCCCTGGCTCTCCCCTTTTCTCCTCGGCCAAGAGCCCCCGAATCAGGAGAAGTGAGTCTGAACTCTGTCCGTTGTGTGTGAGCTGGCGGAGGTGGGGGCGAATGTGGTCAGAAGGGAGGACGAGGCATGTGCTGGTAATCCCATGAGGAAAATTGCCTTGACTTCTTTGTACAAACAGGTTTGCAAATTTAGGTGGGAACATTTTTTAAAGATCACCGTCCCCTCCACATGACTTAAATTCTGTCATTTAAATGGTGTGGAGCTTCTTTTGAGAAGCTCCCCCCCCACGCCCCCCCCAAGCATGTCCAAAGCAGTTTCCCAGAGTGAAGCCTTCATGAATCCAAACCCGGAGGGCCGAGTGTCTCTGTCACTGAGAGCTGGGGTCAGGGTCTCAGCAGCTTCTGGGGGATTCAGGGAAACACAGGGTGTGTACGTAAGGGACCTAACAGACCGTCTGGTCCCGCAGAAGCTGGACCTTGTTTAACGGAAGACGCGCAGAGGTCCCTCTGTGAAAGCATCAGAGCCTGACTCCCTGAATCCCTTTGCCACCCTCATGCAGCCCCTCTCGCCTCTGAAACCCAGCAGAGCCCAGTTTGAGAAACCCTGGTCTATCCTCCTCTCATTTCTAACTCGCAAGCAGGAGACTCCCCATCTAGGGGCCTTCCACCGTGGCTGCTGGGACCTTCCCGCCTCCAGGCCAGAGAGGTTTCCAGTACCCCAGGCTGCCTCTCTGTTTCGTTTTAGTTGCTGGGAATTTCAGGGCCCTGAAAGATTCGAAGCAGCTTGTGCATCTGTGTGGTCCCAGTGCAGTGTCATCTGTGCCACTACATTTGCTCGGGGCTGTGTGGCCTTAGTGCTTGGTCGGAGGAAGCCGCATGCAAAGCTGCACCCTACCCAACCCCACCCCACCGACAGCGATGCCTGGAAACCCATCAGTCTCAGAAGCGGTGCCCACGTGAAAACACTCACCATGAGCCCTTCTGGCTCGAGGCAGCAAATGAACAGCACATTTAATGGGACCCGAAACTCGAGAGGCTGCAGCGCTCTACCAGACCAGTGCCGGGCCCCCGTGTTTCGGAAGGTGATTCAACACCAGACAGGCAGGGGCCAAGTGCCTTGGGCCACTTGCCCTCTCTGTGGTCAGGTTCTGGCCAGAGTTTTTTTTTTAATTTAACCACAATAAAATTCTTTATTTGGAAGTGTACAGCCTAGGAGCTGAGGCATGCATCGATTCCTGTAATCGCTACCACTCAGAGGATAAAGGCCAGTCCAACACCCCGAAAACTCCCTCGGGCTATCCCTTTGCAGTCAGCCCACCCCTCCCCCCAGCTCCTGGGGACCACCGCTGTGCTGCCATCACCACAGCTCTCCCTTTTCCAGACATGTATACAAATGGGGTCGCAGTGCAGCGAGCTTCTGAAACTGATTTCTTTCTTTTTAAAATTTTAAAAATTATTTTATTTTATTTTTTTAAAAACTGATTTCTTTCACTCAGCGTCATATGTTTAGGATGCATCTGAGCCACTGCACGCATGAATAGCTTGCTCCTTTTCCATCACTGAGTGGTGTTCTATTGTATGGGTGACCAGTTTTTTCCCGTTTTCAATAATTATGAATAATGCTACTATGAACATTCACATACAGGTCTTTGTGTGAAGACAAGTTTTCATTTCTCCAGGATAAATGACCAGGACTTGCTGGGTCATTTGCTAAGAGTATGTTTGCCTTTCTAAGGAACTGTCATTGTGTTTCCAGGGTGGCTGGACCATTTTGCATTCTCACCAGCACAGCATGATCATTTCAGTTGCTCCACCTCTCCGTCTGCACTTGGCATTGCTGGAATTATTTTTAGCCACTCAAACAGGTACTCCAATGGCATCTCACAGTGGTTTTACTTTGTGTTTTCCTAATGTGAAGCATCTTTTCACATGTTTATTTGTCACTCATGTATCTTCTTTGGTGAAGTAACGTTTGCCCAACTTATTGGGTTGTTCGTTTTCTTATTGTTGAATTTGAGAGTTCTTTCTATATTCTCAGTATAAGTCCTTTGATGGATATGTGGTTTGCACATATTTCCTCACAGCGCGTGCTTGCTTTCTCACTGTATTTAGGGTGTCCTTTGAAGAACAAAAGTTTTAAATTTGGGTTTGGGTTCAACTTACCGACTTTGAAAAAAAAATGGATGGTGCTTTTGGTTGTCATCTGTAAGAACTCTTTGCCTAACCCAAGACCATAAAGATTTTCTCCTGTGGTTACTTCTAAGAGTTTTATAGTTTTGTGTTTTGCTTTTATATCTAATCTATTTTGATTTAATATTTGGGCATGGTATGAAGTTTAGGAGGAGGTTCACTTTTCTTTTTTGCTTGTATACAGACGCTCCGTTTTCCCAGCACCCTTTGTAGAAACTGCCGTCATTTCCTCAATGAATGACCTTTGCCCCTTATTACAAATCAGTCTACGCTGTTTGCATGAGCTTTCCCCTGGGCTCTCTGTGCCATTCCACTGACCAGCGTGACTGTCCCTTTGCAAATATTACCGTGTCTTGATTAGCCTGAGTCCTCCAATGCTGTTCTTTTTCAAACTGTTTTCACTATTCTAGTTTTTTTTTTTGCCTTTCTACATAAATTTTAGAATAAGCTTGTTTGTATCTACGCAAATTCTGCTTGGATTTTGACTGAGATTGCATTAAATCTGTAGGTCAACTTGGGGATGGTTGACATCTTAACTGTATTGACTTTGTAACTCATGAACCAAGTAGGAACCAATTATGCTTCTCCATTTCTTCAGTTTTCTTTGATTTCTTTCATCAACATTTCGTAGTTTTCAGTACAGATCCTGGACATATTTTGCTATATTTATACCTAAATACCTCATTTAGGAGGGAGTACTACTATAAATGAGGCTGCTTGTTAAATTTCAATTTCCAATTGTTAGTACAGAAACATGAGTTTTAAAACATTGACCTTGTTACCTGGGATATAACTCATTAGTTACAAGAGCTTTTTTTTTGACAGTTCCTTTGGATCTTTTTATGTAGACAAGCATGTCATGTGTAAATACAGATAGTTTTCTTTCTTTCTGTCCAACCTGAATGCCTTTACTTCCTTCTTCTGATTTTAATGCCCTTGCTAGGGCTTCAGTACGCTACTGGGCAGAAGTGAACAATGTCCCCTATTACTGGGGAGAACAGTCCATCTTTCACGGTCGGGTGTGATGACAGCTGCACGTTTTTGTGATGCTTTCATCAGTCAGACCGCCCCTCACCCCCACCCCCACCCCTGAGACCACTGCCCCATGACTGCCATTCTGCCGTTTCCAAAATTTCATGTCAGTTGGATCTGCCTTTGGTTCAGGCGACAGGCGTTCCCTCTGTTTCTGAGAGTTCTTTTCTATCTCCCTTCTAGTACGCTAAGAGTTTTTACTTTGAATGGAAATTGAATTTTATCAGATTCTGTTTTTGCATTTGCTAATGTAATCATGTGATTTTCCCTATTTAGTTGTTAACATGGTGGATTTCATCAATTGATTTCAGTACGTTGAACCAGTGATGCATGGCATTTATTACTTTCTACCGTGTATTGCATTAAAGCTGTCTGAAGGTGTTCTCTCTCTGTGAAGGCATTGATTGCATTTCATTCCATTAACTCAGATTCCTTTCACATGCTCTGAATGCCCACTAAGTGCCAGGCACTACTCCAGGTAAATCCACATGCATCATTTTACTTAGTTTTCAAAACAGTACTAAGAGGTAGATATTAGTATCCCTTACTGTCAAGAAAGCTGAAGGCTGGAGTTAAGAGGCTTATCTTACTTCCATGTCTCTTAATTCTATGTCTGGTATTCTTCTTACTGTCACTGTAGCCTCGGATTCATCGTTTAACCCCTGACAACCTCCTCGTGGTGAGGCACACAGCAGGAGACCAATAAATACTGACTCCATCAAAGAGAGGACTGTGTTCCTTGCATACACTGGGAAAACACCCTTCTTGCTGGTTTCTAGCATAGCATGGGCTTTCTTGGACCTTATTTTGAAAAGTTCACTACGAAGACCAACTCACAGCAATGTAGTCCCAGGACAAGGACATGGAGGTAGCAAGTTCTCACCTACTGGACCTCAATGAAAAAAGCAACTCGGGGGACTGAAGAGGAGGACACAAGGCTGGAGAGGGTTGGGTGGGTTGTGGAAGGAACGACCCCGCAGGCTGGACACACTCCTGTGGCTGGACGGCAGTGAGTCCTGGTGGTGCTGTGGGTCCTTCTGTGCCAATCATTACAAACTAGTCGCATGCTGTTTCTCAACAGTGAGGGGAATGTGGTGGGCACCGTGTCACCAGAACGCCCCCATCTCACATGTCTGGACTGAGGATTACTAAGTAGGCCGGTGAAAAGGTTGCTGTGATACCCTGCTGTACCAAATCTAGAGTTGTGTTCTGAAAAATCTGCCAATTGTGTTCAAATGGCTGCCCAACAACCACGCCTCCTCTCACCTTCTTCCTCACCACTGAACTCAGCTTGGTCAGCGCAGCTTGGGAGATGTCTCCGTTTTGCCAAAGGAGGCCCCCAGCCAGAAGCCAGACCCAGGTTGAATCATGGATGGTTCATTCTCCTTGGATGGGCAGGCAAGAGGTGGGCTACTGAGAGAGAAGAGGAAGTCCACTGGGAGGACTCCCTCCTTGAAAGAAAGGACCAAGCCCCATGGAAAAAGACCTTTGTCCCACCCCTCCTCCCTTCCTGGTACAAAGACATAATGCCTGGAGATGAGTGGTCATCTTGGAATCATGGAAGGACAAGTATGAGGTCCGGAGCCAACCCACTCAGGACAGTGGGGCAGAAAGAACCCAGGACCCTGAAGGTACAATCAAGCAACTGAGTCAACTCCAACAACCGCCTGTACCTCCAGAATTCTGATCATTTGACAACAGTAACTTCTACTGGTCCAAGGCATCGTAAGTCAGGTTTTCCGTGACCCATGGCTAAAGCATTCCACTTCCACTTACAGAACCTGCCTATCACACCCCCTGATCCCTAGGACCTCAGCATCAGCCAGCACGTGTGCCCCTCCCCCCAGTCCTGGGTTTCAAGCCCATGGGGCTCCTGTTCTGAGCTTGGAGGCACCAGCCAAGCAGTGTCCCTTCTCAGCGACAAAGATTGAGGAACATTTATTGAACGCATGATGTGCCAGAGACTGTGCTAAGGGTTGTGTACACATTATCACCTTTAACCCGCACTTTGGGTAGGCACTGTACTACCCCATTTTACAGATGCAGAAATTGAAGCAGGGAGATGTTAAATAATTTGTCTATATCGACTCCACTAAACTGTACTCTGTCTCATCATCTCATCTCATTTGCCTCTCATTTCAAAACTAAGAGACACGGAGGTAAAAGAGACACGGAGTTGTATAAAAAATCTAACACACACCCACACATATTCCAGGTAGAAATTTCAAAGGGAGAGAACAGAGGAAAACTATGAAAGAAATACTCAGCAGACTTCCCTGAGTCTTAAGCTCAAAAGCTCTCATGGAGTACCAGGTAAAACTAATACAAAGAGACCTACCTTGGTATTTTGGGGAATTTATTGGTATTTTCTTTTCACATGAACATATATTTTGATGGGCAGCCATCTAGTCAGTCACAGTACAGCTTCAAAATTGGAAAGCATGTAGGCTGGCCATTAGGCTACACAAGCAGAAGCAAATAATGAAAGTGTAAATATAAGGAAGCTTAGGAATTAAAAGAAAAAAGACTCCTATTAAAAAAAAAAAAGAGATTATGTCCAAAAGAAAATAAGCTTCAAGTACAGGGAATTAAAACATATATATTTTTAGAAAGCCTAATCAAGAATAAATAGAGCAAAATAACTATACTTAGCAAAGATTAGAGGTATGGGAGACTGGAAAATACTGTAGGAAAACACAACATTCAACTTAAAATATTTTTAAGAAAAGTAAGTACTACTAAAATGGACTACCCTGGGTCCAACTGGTTTTTCAAGCGTGCTGCTTGAGCCGCCGAAGGAACAGACAACTTTAAATTACTTTAGCCTTTCTTATACGTTGAGAAACATAGAAAGCTCCCCAGTTCCATTTACTAAACTGCTGTCATCCTTCACACTTTGGGTCAATGTTTACCAAGTGTCCACTATATTAGGGACACACGACCAGGCACTGAATTTTTAGGGGTAAACTGAAGCCAGATGTGGGACCTGCCACCATGGCACCCGAAGTCCATAGAGAGAAAAGAATCAATTGAAAATCACATCAATAATTAGTTATAGTTGTCCTGGCTGGTGCAGCTCAGTGGACCGAGTGCCGGCTTGTGAACTAAAGGGTGGCCAGTTGGATTCCCAGTCAGGGCACATGCCTGAGTTGTGGGTCAGGTCCCCAGTGGGGGGTGCTCGAGAGGCAACCACACATTGATGTTTCTCTCCTCTTTCTCTTTCCCTTCCCCGCTCTCTAAAAAAATAAATAAAATCTTTAAAAAAAATAAAAATAAATTAGGGACTTCCGGCAAGATGAAGGAATAGGTGGACGCACCATACCTCCTCGCACAACCAAGAATAGAACAACAATAATTTACAGTCAGAATATCACTCAGAACTGGTAGAGGATTTATCTGAATGGAAGTCGGACAGCCAAGAAGTTGAAGTAGACCCGTACATCCAGACTGGTAGGGGACGATGAGCCGGGCGGGCGCGGGGCTAGTGCTGGTCAGTGGCGCGCGGAGGTTGGGGAAAATTTGGCGCAAAATCGGCGAGACAGCCATCCGGGCGCAAGAACGCAGCAGTGATCCCTGAGTGCGCAAGCTGTGGCTGGGGGACCCAGTGAGGCAGCAATTGTGGACCAGGGCGGAGCTCGCAGCCCAGGATCCCGAAGAGCCCAGGAGAACGGAACTACCGCCATTGTTCCCGCCCATCCCCGCTCCCGCCCCCGCCCCCACATATAACGTCACAATCTAGCGACTGGGGTGCCCAGCTCCAGTGAACACCTAAGGCTCTGCCTTCCACCGTAACAAGAGCGACCAGACCGAAAAAAAAAAAAAAAAGGGAGACAGGGAAAGACATAAGACATGTTTCCAGCAGAACAGATCAGTCCCCCAGAACTCATCCTTTTGAGCGACCAAGAAATAGCCAATCTATCAGATGCATAGTTCAAAACACTGGTGATCAGAAAGCTCACGGAATTGGTTGATTTTGGGCGCAGTTTAGATGAAAGGATGCAGGTTACCATAAAAGAGATGCAGGAAGATATGCAGAGGAGAGCCAATAGTGAAAGGAAGGAATCTGAGTCTCAAAACAATACAGTGGACCAGAAGGAAGATAGAATCAACCAAGCAGGAAAGCATGATGAAATAAGAATTCAAAAAATCGAGGAAAAGCTTAAGAGCATCCAGGACACCTTTAAACGTTCCAACATTCGAATTATAGGAGTACCAGAAGGGGAGGAGCAACAAGTGGAAAAGTTATTTGAACAAATAATAAAGGAGAACTTCCCCAATCTGGCAAAGGGAACAGTCTTCCAAGAAATCCAAGAAGCTCAGAGAGCCCCAAAGAAGTTGGACCCAAGAAGAAACACACCAAGGCACATCATAATTACATTAGCCAAGGTAAAAATGAAGGAGAGAATCCTAGAAGCAGCAAGAGATAAGGGGACAGTAACCTACAAAGGAGTTCCCATCAGACTGTCAGCTGATTTCTCCAAAGAGACCTTACAGGCAAGAAGGGGCTGGAAAGAAATATTCCAAGTCATGAAAGACAAGGACCTACATCCCAGATTGCTCTATCCAGCAAAGCTCTCATTTAGAATGGAAAGGAAGATAAAGTGCTTTTCAGATAAGGTCACGTTAAAGGAGTTCATCATCACCAAGCCCTTATTTTATGAAATGCTAAAGGGACTTATCTAAGGAAAGAAGATAAAGAAAAGACATGTATAGTAAAAGGACAGCAAACTCACAATTATTAACAACCATACCTAAAGCAAAACCAAAAGAAACTAAGTAAACAACTAGAACAGGAACAGAACCACAGAAATGGAGGGCACATGGAGGGCTAGCAGCAGGGGGGGTGGGAGGAGGAGAGAGGGGGAAAAGGTATAGCGAATAAGTAGCATAGAATGTCGGTTGAAAATAGATAGGGGGAGGGCAAGAATAGTACGGGAAATGTAGAAGCTAAAGAACTCACAAGTATGACACATGGACATGAACTAAAGGGGGGGGAACGTGAGTGGGAGAGGGGGGTACAGGGTGGAGGGGAGAGAAGGGGGGAAATGGGACAACTGTAATAGCATAATCAATAAAATATATTAAAAAAATAAATAAAAATAAAAAAATTAGTTACAGTACCCTAGCCACCCCATGAGCAGCCAGTCCATGCTTCCCATCAATAATTAGTTACAACAGAGGTCACCGCTATAAAGTTTAAAGTACTTTGAAAGAGAATGACCATAAGGAACCTAAATGACTACATGTAGACTGGTGATTTAGACGAGGGTCCTAGGGTGAAACTGTGCAAGAGGAATCCTGGAGGGCAGAGGGGAAACCCGTGCCAAAGGGCTCGATGGGACACTGGAGAGCTTCCCAGTCTGATGTGCAGGGAAGGGTTGCCTCCAGCTGAGAGGAGCTGATTTGAAAATGCTGTCGGCCAGTGTGGCTGGTGTGGGGCGGGGAACGAGGACCAAGTACACCCAGGGTCCAGTGGGCAATGCTGGGAATTCGATAAGAAGTCAGGACAGGGTTTTAAAGCTGAGAGTATGGTGATCAGATTGTGCTTTTAAAAGACCATCATGTAGCACCAACCCTTCCAGAGTGTAGAGGAGGAGGGAGCATTTCTTCATTCTGGGAGGCTAGCATGACTCTGATATCAAAGCCAGACAAACACATCACAGGGGAGAAAATTACAAGCCAATACCTTTACAAACATGAACGTAAACATCCGCTATAAGACTAGTGAACTACACTGGTAGCACGTTAAAAAGATTGCACATCATGATCCACTCGGTTTACACTGAGAATGAAAGGTGGTCCAGACACGTAAATCGATCGATGTGACACTCTGCAGTCACAGAGCAAAGGGTGAAAACCACTGATCATCTCAACTGGTGCGGAAGAGGAATTTTACAGACTCTAACACTCTTTCATGAGGAAAAAAACACTTAATAAACTAGGAGCAGGAGGGAAATTCTTTAACAGGGCAGATGGCACCTGTGAAAATCCACAACTCACATCATACTCAATGGTGAAAGACAGAACGTTTTTGGTGTAAGATCAGGACCAAGACAAGGAGGCTGCTTTTGCCACTTCTAATCAACACAGTGTTTGCAGTTTTAACCAGAGTAATTAGTCAAGGAAAAGAAATAAAGAGCATCTGAACCAGGAAAGAAAGATTATTTCTATTCACAGATGACACGATCTTGTATATAGAAATCCTGAAGAAACCACAAAAAACTGTTAGAGCTGATACACTTAGCAAAGTTGCCGGATGCAAGATCAACACAGAAAATCAGTTGTGTCTCTATATACTAACAATAAAAACCCAAATAAAAATTAAGAAAATAACTCTATTTATAATAACATCAAAAAGAATAAAATATTTAGGAATAAATGTAGGCTTGGACACTGAGAACTACAAAACATTGCTAAAAGATTTTTGGAAGACCTAAATAAATGGGAAAATGCTGTGTTCATGGATCGGAAGATGGAATGTTGTTAAAGAGCAACGCTCCCCCAAAGTGACCTGCAGATTCAGTGCCATCTCTGTCCAAACCTCAATGGCCTCTGTTTGCAGAAATGGAAAAGGTGATTCCCAAACAGCCAAAACAATCTTGGAAAATGGAGAACTCAACTTTCCAGTTTCAAAACTGACTGTAGCACTATAGTAATCAAGCAACATGGACCTGGCATGAAGGCAGACATACACATCAATGAAATGGAATGGACAGCCCCTTAAAAAACCCACGCACCTATGGTTATTTGATTTCTAGGACGGCTGCCAAGGCCATTCGATGCCAAGGTCCTTCAATGGAGAAAGAAAAAGTCTCTTCGACACAGGATGCTGGGAGCACTGAATATGTACAAACAAAAGGATGAAGTTGATGGACCTGTGCATCACAACACACAAAAAAATTAACTCAAAATGGATTAAGGACCTAAATTTAAGAGCTACATTTGACTATATTTTCTTAGATGTGTTGTCAAGGATGTAGAATGAACTGGAGCCCTCGTACATTGCTGGTGGGAACAGAAAACGGTTCAGCAGCTTTGGAAAACTTTGGCAGTTCCTCAGTTAGTTAAATATAGAATTACCATCTGACTCAGCAACTCTGTTCCTCCATTGAAAACAGATACTCACACAAATAATTGTACACAAATGTTCGTAGCAGCTCTATTCATAACAGCCAAAAAGGGGAATTAACCCAAATGTCTACTGACAGATGAATGGATAAACAAAATGTGGTGCAGTCAAACAATGGAATGTTACTCAGCCATAAAAGGAACGAAGTTTTGACACAGGCTACAATATGGATGAAACTTATAAACATTATGCTAAGTAAAAGAAGCCAGACACAAAAAGGCCATATGTTGTATGATTCCATTTATATAAGATACCCAGATTTGGCAAATTCATAGGGACAGAAAGCAGATTAGTGGTTGCCAGGGACTGAAGGTAGTGGAATTTTGTAATGATTGCTTAATAGTTTGGGGTTTCCATTAGGAGTAATAGAAAAGTTCCGGAACTAGATTCTGGTGAGGCTATACAATCCTGCAAAATCATACACTGTTACAATGCCACTAAATCGTACACTGTTCCAATGGTAAACTTTTTACATGCATTTACCTCAATAATAATAAAAAACTAATCCAGCATCTTATACTGTCTTTTACTGGTTACAAACCTTAAGAAATAGACATTTTATGTAACAAAAAATCACCATGGCTGTTCTGAGGACAGTGGGTGGAGCAGAAGCCAAAGTGGGCGTGGTCAGAGGGAAGCGTGGTGGAAAGGGAGAGGGAGGGAAGAGATGGATCTGTGAAATGCCCGGAGATCGAAGAATGATTCTGCATTTCTGTCGAAATTAGGAGGGGGTACATTTGGGGGCATCAGGTCACAAGTTCAATTCTGATAGCCAAACTTTGTGGGCCAGCGTCACCTATGGATACAGGTATCTCACGTCTCCACGGAACATTAGCAAATCCAATTTAAACATAGACTCAAAGAATATGTGTTGTCTAAGTAGTATTTATTTCAGAATGGTAAGAGTGTCTCAATATCACAAAATTTGTCAATATAACTCACAACATTAATAGTCAAAATCATTCATTTAATAATCCTTCCTTTTTCCACTGATCTGAAATATTTCACTCTAACGATATGCTGCACTAAATTATTTTCTGTCCTTGGATCTGTTTCAAAAACGTCTGTTGTTTTATTGATTTGTCTGATCCTATGCTGGTAACATGTTGTTTTCATTTTAATTACTATATCTCTATAATATTTTAATATCTGATAACCGAAGTCCTTCTTTGATTTTTTCTTTGTAAAATTTTACTGGCTGTTCCTATATGTTGATTTTCCTAGATGAAATTTAGAATCACTTGGACAAATTCCCAAAACGTCTTAAGATTCTGATGGAAACTGTACAAGATTTATTGATTGATTTGAAAAGAGCTGACATCTAAAGGAGCCATCCGATCCTCTCCTCGACATCACGATTTGAACCAGCGCCTGCCACTGGGAGACGGCTGTGGGAAGAGGGGCCCAGGGCGGCTGGAGAACACCTGGCCGTGTGCCCTTTGGCCACGGCCCTGATATGAGGTTTCTGGCTCAGAGATGCTGCAGAGCTTCATGAACAAAACTGTTTTATTCGCTTGGATGCAAAAAGCACTTTTTTTTCCTCTTGAAATGAAGACATTAAAAATCGTGCTCATTAAAGTCAGCTCAGACAGGATAATTAAAGGCAGAGCTGTCCCGGACTAAACACAGCTTTCCAACTCAGAAGATGCCCTTCCTCCCCTACCCGCCCCAACTTTTTACTTACTCTTTTTCCTAATTAGAGAAGTGGCCTGAGGGACAGGGAGGCTTTTGTTGTCTGGTCCTAATAAGTTGCTGGGAAGATTTATACACAGAATGCCCTCTTCCACAACCCCGAGATAAAAGCGTCGGCATGGGCGAAGCCAGCGCTGTGAAGCAAGTGATGTGAACTGAGCTTCCCTGATTGTGTCCGAATGATCCTGTCACTAGAACCAGTCTAGTAGACACCAACCAACATGCAAGGACATCTACTGTGGGTCTGGCATGGCTGGGGCACTGAGATGTTGCACGTGGGATCAGGTGTGACCTCTACCAACAGTGCTGGCCACACCTCAGCACCCAGCAAGGGGCCTGAGCCCAGGCGACCCTCCCTCACAGGATCCCTGACCGTGAATGGTGGCCTCTCCAGGCAAGCCCCTGGGAATGGGCAAGGCTGGTCTCACATGCTACTTATACACCATCATGACCTTGCAGGAAAACAAGCCATAACAACAGACCCTCGGCTCCTCCCCCGCCCTCAACCCCCTACACACCAAAATGGGTGACAAGCAGGCCCAGGCACACGCCCCTGGTATGTGGGACATGGGATGTGTCTGGTGGTACGTGGGACATATCATTTTCAGATGCTGAGTACGGCTCCGACGGCAAGCTGTCCCCAGTGCTCGTTTCCCCCTTCTCCTAGAGCAAGACCAGTTTGGAACAGCACAGGCCCCACATTTCCCAGGTTCCTCTTGGGAAGGTGCCACCATCTGGCTAGTGGAGGGCAAATGGCACATGCGTGGGAGTGATGGGAGCAGCTTCCTGAACGTGACCTTGAAGAGAAAGCACATGTGTCTTTTTCTTTCCCCTGTCTGGCTGCCTGCAGGCTGAGTGATGTTGCCGTGGTAAGAGCTGGAGCCAGCCATCGGGCATGAGGTGACTTTGTTGGAGCCACAGAACATTAGGGACCAGAGTCTCCAATACCTCTGAGCCACCATGTCAGTGCCTGTACCGTCAGACGGGAGGAAAACCCATTTCTGCCTTGTTCAGCCACGGTATCTGGGGGTCTGCGTTTGAGTGGCCTCGCCTGTATCTTACACACCAAGGGTGGCTTCAATGAATAGATAATAGATTAAATTAATAGATTAATACTAATGGCCACCACTTGTTACATATAAGCCACGAGCCATGCAATGTGCTAGATGCTCTCAATGTACATGATCTCATTTGATTTCTCACCACAACCTTGTTAGGTGGTTATCCCAGGTCCTGTTTCATAGATGAGGAAATGAAGGCCCGAGGAGGTGGGCGTATTACAACGAACTGGCGAGGAGGCCAGGGCTGGAACTCAAGCCTCTGACCTCCCACGACCCTGTGCCAGGGACCCGCTCTAACTTAGGTACCTTTTCTTTGTCCCAAACTGTTTTTGAAAACAAGCTAATTATGAGCACAAATAGCATGAGGAATTATAGATCCCTGTTTTATTAAAACTAAATCCCATCAGAACTACATTTTCAACTTCTATTGTACTGGCTTTGTTTTCAAAGCAAGTTTTTCTATTAAAAGAGAAAAAGGGAAGACTTTAAATCTATTGAACAATTATTTACATTTTAAGGACTGGTATTTTCAATCCCCCAAAGAAAAAACATAAGATCACTTAATTCCTAATTTTCTTATAAATCAGTAAAATTATCTATTTTCTCTCACTACCTGAATTTTACCTCAAAACACTCTGATCCTTGATATAATTGTTTACCTAGAAATCCCAAGAGAATCGGAAACAATGAAAGAGTTCAGTAATACGGCCACAGAAAAAATTAACAGGAAATCAATGGCTTTCCTATCTAAAACAATAACCAAGTTAAAAGATATAACAGAAGACAAGATCCTAGTTCCATTCTATTTTATTCTATTCTATCCTATCCTATTCTAAAATACAAGATACCTAGAAATAAATTTAGTAAGAGATTTAAATGTCTACATGAAGAGAAAGCCAAAATCTTCTAAAAGATGCAAAAAAAGACTCGACAGAGAAGCACACTCTGTTCTTGGAAAGGACAATGGAGCATCATAAAAGTTCTTCCTGTTAATCTATCGATTTAACACAATTCACACATGTGTGCATACATGCGAACCTAAAAAAAGAGGTTTAGGCTGCAAGAAAGAATAAAAACCATGTATTTGAGCAAAGGATTTCAACCGCAGAGGCAGACATTCAGGCAGCAACTTAAACTGTGCCCCAGAGAGAACAAAGGAAAGGGCGGGTTCTAAAGGCAAAAACCTTCTGGGAAAGGCAAAAAATGCGCACAGCGGCATTTAGGTCCTCTATGCAAATGAAGGGGGCTGGTTGGGGAAAGGGGTTGGGTTCATCCGGGTGAAGAATGCAGATGGTCTGGCTGCCATGTAAAGAGAGAGTTCAAGATGTGGCTACATAGTTGGCTTAAAAGTACGTAGATTATGGGTGGGAGGACCAGGCAAACTTCTTCAAGGCCTCCCAGCCCCGTTTTAGTTCTCATGACAGAGATGACTCCATCTTGGCGATTTCCATCCACACATACAAACACTAACAAGGTGCTTCCTTGAGTTAGGCAAATGTATTCTCAAGTTCGTATGGAAAGCTCAACAGGCAAGACTAGCCGGGACACTTATGAAAAGAAGAGTAACAAAGCAGGATCAGTCCCATTGTACACGAAGACAAATGATAAAGTCTCGGTAACTAAGTGTGGCAGCGACATATGAATACAAAGATCAATGGAACATAATAAACATCCAAGAAATTAGACTAAGTTATGCACCAGAATTTAATTTGTGAGAAATGTGGCATCTGAAACCAAAGTGGAAGAAACAGCATAGCCAACAAACAAACAGTCAGAACACCTGAGTGGTTAGAGACAAGGTGCATCTCACACCTTACAAAGGATAAATTCCAAACAGATGAAAGATTCACAGGCAAACATGAGACCACAAAATGGTTTAACAGAAGCCAAGGTAAATTATTTTAGAAACTCAGAGCGGTGAGGATCTGTCTCCCCAGTGTACAGTGGCCGTAAAAGAAGAGATTGATAGAGCAGACTATACAGAAAATAAGAATGTCTGCGTGTCTGCAAACTGCCACAGCAAACTGAAGAGACTCACGATACACAGGGAAGAAATACATTCACCTCACACCACAAAGGGCTTACTTCCCCACACAGATTGTCAGGAGAAAGTCCAGCCCTCTAGCGGAAACCAAAGCTACCATGGAACGATGTCGAGAAAAGATGTCTGACCACACTGATAATGACAGTGCGGCAAATTAAAGGTCTCTTAGTGCATTTTTCTTACGAGAATGGCCCAGACCCAATACCCCATGACACACTGAGGAGGGGGCACAAGCCGGGGCGTAAAATGGGGCGATGTCAATAACCATTGAGGCCACCCCATTTGTCAGCACCCATCAATGTTTGCAATGCGTGTATCCTTTGACCCCTGATTGCCACTCAGATTTGATCAGATGGGTGCATCACATGCATGGGAAATGATGGATGCGTGAATTTACTCCATGGCCAGCAAATGGAAAAAAACTAAATGTCCCTAAGTAGGGGACTGGCTAAAGGAACCAGGGCACCCCCAGGCAGAGGCTAGTGTACAGCGAGAGAAAGGAATGAGGAAGCTCTTCACTTGTTAATAAGGATGGGTCTCCTGATGGATTGAGTGAGGGCAGAGGGCACAGAGCAGCGAGTGCTGTGCGTTTGCATGCTCTGGAAATGTGGGGAAGAGAGACGCACACACACACACAGATGTCTGCTCCTGCAGGGTGAACCGTTCAGGAGGGCTGCTCAATATGGCCAGAGCGCTGGGGTGCTGGGGGCAGAACACCATGTCTGGAAAACGGTTCACACCCCGGCACACTGCAGCACTTTCAATCACGTGCATGGAGTCGCTACTGCATTGTTTTTCAGGCATTACAAAAAATAAGTTGGAGTACTTTGTTTTCTTTTTTTTCTCCCTTTCTGGTGCTTTCTGGTGTATAGAGTGCTATTATATAAGTGCTACAGGGAGACTCGTGGATTTCCAACTTTGTCTAATTCCATTAACTGCTATATTTAGCTTTATGCAACCAAGCTTCAGCTGGACACGAAATCTGCTCCTTACTTACAGTTTCAACTCTGATAGAATCCCAGTGCACAGAGCCAGTAGGAGTCTCAAAATTGGTCCAAGGTGTGCTTCTGTGGGGCCAGTTCATTTGTTCAGTCAATGCCATGATGAAGATGAAGGCAAATACTGTAGGATGATGATGTGGATGAATATTACACCCATTCAGAAACAGGCACAACGAGAGGAAACAGTTTGCTCACAGCCACCCACGTTTTCCCCAGCAGAGGCAGAGTAGGGATTCAGCCCAGGCGGTCCGTCTCACTTCTGGAGTCCTGTCTCACGGGACTCCAGATGGGCTCTCAGAGCCTCCTCTATGTCATGCGTGTGCTGGATATTAAAATAAAAGAAAAGGTTGTCCCATGCTGGCCAGGTGGCTCAGTTGGTTGGAATGCCATCCCGTTCACCAGTGAGTTGTGGGTTTGATTCCTGGTCAGGACATAGGCCTGGGTTGTGGGTTTGATTGCTCGTCAAGGCGTGTATGGGAAGCAACTGATCGACGTTTCTCTGTCACATCGATGTTTCTTTCCTTCTCTTTCCTTTCCTCTCTCTCTAAAATTGGTAAACATATCCTCAGGTGAGTATTGAAAAAATACACATATTGTTTCCAATCTGCCAGGAGCTTCCACTTAGGAGCAGGACTACAGGTGCTGTGGCCAGGCAGCTACAGAACACGATAAAGCCACTCGTGGAGTCAACTCTCAGAGTCAGAGTAGGGACCTCTGCCCTTGCAAACCCTCCCCACCCTCCCATGGCAGAGCCCGATGAGTGCACACGAACACAACATTTAGGGTAAAGCAACAGCCCTGCAAAGTGATCACAGATGCAGCTGAAAGGACTTTTTTGAAACATACATCCCCCAGTCCTACCTCAAGTACTAGGTTAACAAATCCAGGCCACATTGGAGAGAATTGCTGATAGGAAATCAAGAAGCTTATTATAGCACTTCATTCAAACAAACTTCTAAATTTAAAAGTCTCGAGAAAGCAGCTCAGATCAAGAAGTGAACAAATGGCCACTTTCTTTATGGTCGTCAAAGGTACTGCATGTACTGACAGGCTCGGCCCTGTCCGATCCATGACAGCGGGGCAGGGGGACTGGCGCAGCTCGGCGGGGGCGCGCCAGGGAGGAGGACAGCCTGCAGTCTTTGGGCAAGACATTTAGTGGGCCTCAGTTTCCATGTCTGTGAAATGGGGCTTATAATACCCTTTCTGCAGAATTGTGAGGTTCAGATGGGCAAACCTATCGAGGACAAGGAGCCCCGTCCCAGCTGGGGCTCAGCACCATGTACCCCCTTCTTTCCCCACAGACCCCCGGAGATGACACACTCTCACTCCTGTGAAGGGGGGAAGACCTGGTGAGTGAAAGTCACAATTTTGCATATTTCCCTGGGTCTTTTGCCAGTCCTTACTGAGTGTGTTCATTTGCTGGGGCTGATAACATAAAGCACCACAAACTGGTGGCTTCAAACAACAGAAGTTCATTCTCTCCCAGTTCTTGAGGCCAGAGGTCTGAGATCAAGGCCTTGGCAGGGCTGAGCTCCCTCTGGGACTCCGGGAAGAATCCTTCCTCATCCCTTCCCAGCTTCTGGTGGTGGCCCGCTGTCCTGGGCTTTCTTTGGCTTGTGGCTGCATCGCTCCAGCCTCTGCCTCTGTCATCCACGGCCTTCTCTCTGTGTGGCTACCCTCATACCATCTTCTCTCTTACAAGGACACCATTTATTTTGGATTAAGAGCCCACCCTACTCCAGTATGATCCCATCTTACAAATTATATCGGCAATGACCCTGTGTCCAAACAAGGTCACATTCTGAAGCACTGGGGGTTAGGACTTTTAGAAATAGTTTTAGGGACACACAGTTCACAAGTCAGTGATCCTGTATTGAGTCTACCAGTGTAAGGGTGACAAAGGAGACTGAGGGCCCATACCAGGCCTTTTCTGCTCAGAGTGTCCTGGGAAAAAAGACCTGGCACAGAGTGACAGTGAGAGGGGCCAGGCCATGTGCACCGTGTGGGCCAGGGCCAGGGCTGCATGCATGATGTGTGACCAGGATGAGTCTCCCCAGTTCGAGCCTTGGTTGCTGCTCCTGTGTAAGGACAGTTGTGATGGCACCTTGCCACCTGGATACACACTCACAGGTGCCCAGGGCAGGGAGTGCGTTTTCCTCAGGGCACAGAAGCACAGAATCTTGGAGCCACGCGTGCATCCTTGGTGGTGGAAAGTGCCGCCATCTACCCAGCTGATCAAACGGAAGTCAGAGGTGTCGTTCTATTTCCCTCTGTTCTAGTCCCCACACCCAAGCAGGACGTCACCCCGCCGTCCCCTTGTGCTCACACGCTGCCTCTAAGCTGCTGCAGCCCAGCCCAGTGCATGGCCAAGACCCTGGGCCTTCTTGTGAGCAGGTGGAAAGGAACAGCTGCAGGACTTCCCACCCGGCTGCATGGGGCTGTTGGCACAAAGGGGCCTCGGGACACCTGCCCCGGCTGCACACCCCTCCCACTAGTACCATGTCCGAACTCTACTTACAGCCGTTCCTAACCATACATCACTAGTTCAACCAGACAAAACAATTCTCTTGTGTATTTAGAAGCATAAACAGACAAGAGTAACTAAGACATTTTTGAAAAAGAAAAACGACAAGAAAGTGACTTGGGCTGTTGAGGAGTACTACATAATGACTGCACGAATGAAAGAATGTGGCCCTGGGACAGATTTTGGAAAGAAGACGTGCGGGACGGAACAATTCCACGTACGCGATGGGAGACGGACAGATGGCTGGGATCACGAGTCATTTCAAAGATCATTGAGTCAGATCTACTCCTCACACTGTACACCAGGACAAGCCGCACATTCAAAAAAGAGTTAAGTATAAAGATAAATGAAGACTTCTCTATGTTACAGAGGCTTTTATAAGTCTATGGCAAACATGCACGCCTTTTATAATGTGGGTATAAACAATAAAGGTGGAAGAAACTTCACATAAACCAGAAGGGAAGAGAGGTCGACAGTGAGCTGGTATCAGGTGGGACTTTCTAAGCATAAAAGCAATGAGAGAAACATGATCAAGTCTGATTGATCAAAAAATGTCAAAGTACTTACGTTAGAAAACCTCACAAAAATTAAAAGGCAAGTGACAAAGGATTGTCGTCCTTAAGATACTAAAGCATCTTGCCAATCAGTAAGAAGAACACCAAAACCCCCCGAGTCCTCATCCTGAGGACAACTCTAAACAGAATTTCAGCTGTCTAATGGACATAGGGCTGCCGACGAGAATAGAAACACACACAGAGACAAAGCCAGGAGGTGCCCATTTCGAATCAGCTTGGTAACACTGAACCGACAGTTACCACTGATGATAAAAACAAGAGAAAAGTTTTGAGATGCCCTGAATTAAATCCCAGCAGGCCAGAGAGTGAGAAGGAGACAAGAGTAACTAAGTGGTCAGTGGCCACAGGCTGACAAGCAGTAGGCCGCTCACATTCCCGGATGTACGTGGGGGCTCTGAATCTACTAGTGCTGTGACCGCCAGACACAGCACAGCCAGTGTGTGCATGTACTTCAGGACTGCTGCCTGCCGCAAACTCAAAGTGGTAAGTGTGCCCTGCCTGGCTGGGTGGCTCCGTCGGGTGAGCGTCGTCCTGTGCACCAAAGGGTTGAGGGTTCAGTACCCGGTCGTGGTGAGTATGGGAGGCTACCAATTGATGTTTCTCTCTCTCTCTCTTTCTCCCTCTCTTCCTCTGTCTCTAAAATCAATAAACATATCCTCGGGTGAGGATTTTCCAAAAAAAGTAGTAAATGTTCACTCCTCACAACTGTTCCCTGTTCTAGAACTTCCCCGCTTCACCTTGTCCCGCCCCTTATCTGCAGCTAATATGAATTCAAAACAACTTCCATCTTTCTTCCCCAAAGCGAGGCATCAAAGCCTCCATCAACCCCTGACGGACGGTGGCCTGGCTTATCATCTCCACCCCGCCACCCTGCTGGGTCAGACCTCAGGCCCCAGGACCTGGTCCTTTCCTGGTGAGCATTTGACTCAATACACCCTTTATTTCAGAAAAGCTTTCAGCTGTGAGAGTTTCTGTTTAACAGTGATGAGCAGTGTGGGTCAAGGGCACAGCTGGTTCTGGAGAAGGCGGCCCCGGGCCCTGTGCATGGGGCCCAGGCACACCCACGGCCTTTGTGTCACTTTACTCCTAACATCCTGGCCTGAAAGAATTGATCAGAAATAAAGGGCAAAGACAAAGATGTCTATCATAGCAGTCTTTACAATAGCAAAAATTTGAAGGTGACCTTAATGTCCCAAGGTAGAAAAAATTCTACTGTTGTGCCTCCATGAGAAAGAAGGTCTAACCAGAAGAATCCCCCACCACCGCCCACTCCCAACTGGGTTTAGCAATCCTTCTTTGGAAGGCAGCGCGGTGCTATTCCTCTGAGGCAGCTGCACATGCATGACAGCACGGAGCAAGTGTGTTCAGTGTGTGGGAGGAGTCAGGATTGTCGCAGGAAGAAAAGGTCGTGTTATCAATACACACCTGGTGGCCCTGAATTTAAACTGAAATTAGCAGCATGTGTTCAGGATGCATTACATTTTAAAAGTAAGTTTTTTTTAGCTCTTTCCACTAAAAAGGCCAAAAAAATACTAACCCAGTATCAATGAGTTACCCACAACACAGATTATTTCTACCCATCCCCTGTTTGAGGGAAGTCTTGGCAGAGTGGGAGCAGAGAAGCTATCAGGAACTACCAAGGTCATGTAAAAAGACTCATGAATCAACTTGAAGAGGTTCCCACTGGCCAAATAAGGGACCCCTGCAGCCTTAATAAAAATAACAGCAACGAATCAAAATACACCAAATATGTTTAAATGAATGAGGTCCTAATGGTACAAAAAATAAAATGTAGCAGTCACCTTCATCAGAACAAACTCACTTGAGATTTGGTAAACAATTTGGAAAAAAACAAAAGCCATGCCGCCGTTCTTAAGTGAACCCTGCCCCAGGCCAGCCACACAGCTTCTCCATACAGCGGTATCCCAGCTCGCACGCAGAGGAGGAGAGCAGAGTCAGAGCCGCACCAGTGTACAGCTCCTCAGTGAAACAATGGACCGAGGCAATGCTCACCCTTGGCCGTTCCCGTCCCTCACCCTTCCACCCTGGTCCTGGGGGAGCGCACTCCACCACCACTCGGTACATATTCTTGCCGCAAACCAAACCGGAACCGCATCAAAGCCTGTCTACCCACCAACTTGCAGGAAACACAGGGGCCGGGGAAGCTGTTAAATGACGCAGCAGGAATGCAACTGTCCCAATCCAGACTGTGGGAAACTGCAGGACAAGGACCAGCTTCTCCAATAAATAAATTGCAAGGCAAAATGGAAGAGAAGGAGGCACGATCTATAGACTAACAGAGACTTAGCAGGCATATCACCCAATCACAATGGAAGAACCTTATTTGGATCCCGATCCCAACTATTAATCAATTATGAAACGATGGGGAAACTGAAACAGCAATGGCATACTTAACTGACATTAAGTATTCATTAACTTAAGAAGTTTTTAGGTGTGATAAATGGTACTTCGGTTATATCTTTGATTTTTAAATATATGTACTGAAATATTTACCCAAAAATTATGATGTCTGCAATGTGCTTCCAAATAACCCACGTGGTAAATAGATGGGTGTCTAGATGCAACAAGGTCGGTTTGGCTTGGTCTTTGTCAAAGCCAGGCAACTGGTACCTGGGGTTCATACTGTGCTCCCCACTTCTGCAAAACGTTTGAAAATTTCTATAACAGAAGATTCTAAAAAACAGTAAAAATGAGATTTTTCTCAATGGAGAAAATGCCATGGAGAAATGCTCATGACGTGGCAACGATGGAAGAAGCTGCACAACTAACCAGCTATTTTGCTCCTGCTGTGTACACACGAAGCTCTGTGGGGCAAAAAGAAGAAAACTGAACCTAATGTTAGTAACCACTGTTATCTCTGGATGGTGGTATACTGGGTGGTTTTCACTTCCTCCTTTCTATTTTCTGTTTCTACAATTAGTAGGCCTTCGTTTATAATTACAGAAATATATTTTAAGCAGCATTTAACTTGGACTTTGTCAGAGGAAGCCAGGTTGTTATGTTCATAGTGTGTTTATTTCTGCTTTGGCCGAATCACTTCCAACTGTCTCCGGAGCCACCGTCAGCCCAGAGGTGTGCACTGTGTGGAGTCCCCAGACTTAGCAAAATAAATGACTCGAACAGACTTAATATAGAAGCACTGTTCTCAGGCCGAGAAGCCTTACAGAGCCCCTAATTCTTCACCCCAAGGGAACAATAACTAAGCATAAAATAAAAATCCTTTGCAAAGGTGAGCACAGCAGTGGCCCGCCCAGTGGGGGACAGCCGGCCCCAGCCTTGGGCCTGCCGGACCCCAGCCCACAGCAACAGAGACAGGCCAGGCTGTGGGCCCAGGACCATCAGCCCCCACGGGCATGGGGTCTGAACCAACACACACACAACCCATAAGGAAAGTTCTGTCAGGTGGAAAAAGATAATCCTAATGACCTGTTAATCCCAACGAGAACACAGAATTTGAGCTATCAGGAGAGGCTCGGTGTGAGGGCAACAGCGAAGGACGTTCACGTGTGGGACCCAAGGCAAAGCTGGCCCATGGCCCACAGGCTGAGAGGAGGCTGAGGCTGGGGCTGAGGCTGGGGCTGGGTCTGGGGCTGGGGCTGGGGCCAGGGGCCAGGGGCCAGGGGCTGGGGCTGGGGCTGGGACCAGGGGCCAGGGGCTGGGGCTAGGGCTGGGGCTGGGGCCAGGGACTGGGGCTGGGGCCAGGGGCCAGGGGCTGGGGCTGGGGCTGGGGCTGGGGCCAGGTGACTGTCCACACTCTTTGCCTCCTGCTTTCACAAACCAGGCTTGGGGCAGACTTGGAGTTCCCACCAGGGAAGGGCTCCTCAGTGGCAGGGGAACCCGCACTGCTTTCTGAAAACACAGAGCTGATTTTTAATAGCTTGGACAACTGTGGAAATGCTTTTAGGTATGTTCAACAATTTCTCTACTTTGGAGAGACCAGCGTAGCCAACATGTAGCAGATTATACAAAGGTGCCTCATCCAGAAGTTCCCACAAGCTCTGCCACCATGGACAGTTTGCCTCACCTCTCGGGGCCTCCGTTTCCTCACCTGGAACGTGAGGAAGATAACAGAATCTACCTCACAGGGAGTTGGTTGCAGGACGAGCCAAGGGAGTAGGCGCAAAGTGGCCTTGGCAAGCTCTGTGTTCTCAATGAAGACTGACAACATTCCTTGTGCTTATCCCCCCATCCAAAATAACAGGGGTGCCAATGAGAGGACACCCATGGTGGGGACTGCACATCTTCGAGAAAGGGCTTAAGGGAAACTGGAGGGGACACCATGGGCGAGTCGCTGTTCTGCCAGGAGCTGCTCTATAAGTTCCCACCCAAGCAACTAGACACCACGCTGCAAATCTGGTTTTGAATCAATCCATTTGCTCAGTGCTGCATTCTTGGCACCTGGCACAGCTCCTGCACATAGTAGGAGTTTATTCAAATGTTGGAGGGAAGAGAGGAAGGGATTATGATAAAAGCAGCTATATCTCTAACACTTGCTTTGTGCCATGCATGGTAAAGACCTCTGCATAATTCCACTCTCATTGCTACCCTTTCACAGATACACTGAGTCTCCAAGAGGTTAAGTCAGAGGTTTTTTCTCTTTTTCTCCACCCCACCCCTGGCCCCCAGGATTCAGGTCCAATCCCCCAAATAGCTTTTAAACAAAAGCAGCTGAGGCATTTACCCCAGCCCGTCATGAAAATTCAACATTCTTCTGTCATTGATATAACTTATAGGGAGCTTTTCATATTGATCCCTTTTGTCTTTGCATTTGGGGCTAAGATAAACCTGTACACATTTAACTTATTTCAGTCACTTAAAGAAATAAAGAACAAAGGAGGAGAATCTGTGTTAAATCAGGCACAATAAGGGGAAACATTTTTAACAAAACACAATGTCCAGAGCCTCTGGTTACTGTGAATCACCCCCTCTGAGCTCTGAACCCCCTGAATCACCATCGTTGCGCAGTTCAACGTTCCCCAGCCGTAACGGCCGGCGGAGACACGAAACCAGGCCAAAACAAAGTTGGAACATTTCTTAACTTAATTTCAACTCTGCATGACTAAAACAACAACAGAAAAACTCAAAACCTTCCAGGATTTAACAAATTTAACTACAGATGACCAGTCAGACCCTTTCAACAATGAAATGCTGTATGAAAAGAATGGTTCCCAAATCAAATTTCCCGGATTTTTCATGAACAAATGTCCCTGTGGATCCCTCCTCAGAACTAGAGCCAAAATGGAAACTGGTGTGAAAATTACTGAACATTTACAAAGAGCAGCCAAGGGCAGAAAAAGGAAGGAAGAAGCGGGAAGGCAGTGTTTGCTGTTTATTGGGAATAATTAGCAAAGCAGAACCAGCTGGATGCTGGCCCCCATGCACCTTGCCCAGACGCTGGCAGGGTGGGGGTGAGGGGGGTGAGAAACGTTCAAAGGGCCGCATAAGTGGATGGTTAGGTGCCATTTCACGCCTTGCTGCACAGCCAAATAAAGGGAAATATTTTTTCAAGTGTAATTGAACTTTAGCAAGCTCGATGTGCTGTTGTGCTCTGGGGAATCCAGCTGTTCTGAGAACCACACACCTTTTAGCCGCGACGAGGGTTTTCCCATCAGTCTAGGTGACGTGCGAGTACAAAGACAGACTTCTGCCTACTGTCACTGGGGAATAAACAAGGACGCTGAGTTTGAAGTGTTTGGGAAAACTCTGCTTTTAATTAGATATGTGGAGATAAGTCTATTTGCTCAGAAAGCCCAAGATGTGCCTAGAGTTGGCTTTCTTTCGCAAGCTGAGGCTGTGAGTTGAGTAAAACCCTTACCATGTCTGGAAAAGGCAGTGGGAGCAGGAAGGGGAGCAGGGCCGGAGAATGGGGCTAGAAAAACGCCAGTCACTGCACACAAAGCGCTGCCGCAGGCAACCACTGTTTTGAACACTTCGCTGCCCTCACTGAGACGTGGCCTCCAGAGCGGGCACTGCTAGTTTCTCTGTTTTACAGACAAGGAAAGGACACTGAGGCCTGAGAGGTTAATGAACTCCCTGAGACCCCACGACTAGGCGGGGAGCTGGTGGGCACCCGTGAGTGCTTGCCTGGAGTGGCTTTCCAAGGCCACCCACCCGCCCAGCCCTTTCTGTCCTGTCAACACAGGGGGTCTGGATGGGAACAGATGAGTGTTTATAAACAAGAAGAGTTCGGACATCTGGGCCTTGCTCTGTGGCAGAGGACACTGTGCAGGTACAGGCCCTTTGGCCTGCCCAGGCCCGTGATGTAAACAGCAGGGACCGCCTGTCCTGGGGAGACCAGCCTGGTTAGCGGGGATCAGGGAGAGGAGGCCTCTGGTTACACCAGCTCCCAGCAGCTGGTGGCGGCCAGGGTGCAGGCGGAGGGGCAGAGACCTGACGGCCCGGTCCTCCTGCTTGGTGGTAACACACGTAACATAACAGGGACCCTCTCTGCCATCTGCAGCGTACAGGTCTGTGGCATTAGGTGCATTCATACTGGTATGCCACCACCTGTGCCTAGGAAACAATGACACCCCATCCCCCACCCCCTTGCGCAGCCCCCGGGAACCTCCACTGTATTTTCTGTCTCTGGGACTTTGACTACTCCAGGGACCTTGTATAAGTGGAATCACACCCTGTTAGTCTTTTTGTGACTGGCTCATTCCACTCGGCACAATGTCCTCGTGGTTTATCCGTGTTGTGTGTGGGTCAGGATTTCCTTCTTGTCAGGGCTGAGGAATATTCCACCGTACGTAAACCCTGCATCTTGTTCATCCACTCCTCTGGGATGGGCACCAGGGCTTCCACATGCAGCTCCACGTGGGATTCAGTTGGTCTCTCTGCCCGGTGAACTGCCTGTGTTCACAGCACACCGCCATTCAGGGCAGGCACACTGTCCTTGCTGGGGCGCGAGAGCAGGTTGTGGCTGTCCCTCAGCCTTGACTGTGGAAATGCAGGAAAGCTGGCGCAGGCTGCTAGAGCTCCCCACTTGTGAAAGAACATGGGAAGAGGAGTCTTTAAGGGATATCATCTATGTTTTAAAATTGTTTCCTCACATGCTTTAAAACTCTCGGCCAGCCAAAGAAAACTGGCCTGGAAGCTGGGTTTGGTCTTGGGATACCTAGTATGACCAAAGCCTCAAAATACCTCCATCCAGCAGGGTTTTGTAGGTGAGGAAGCATAGCTCAGAGAGGTTAAGTGAGTTTCCCAAGATCACACAGCAGTGGGTTGTACTTGAACAGAAGTCTTCAGCTCTGAGCTCAGCCTCCTTCCAAATCGCTCACTGCCACTGTATGTGACAATATGAGTCACGTATTTAATTCATTATTAACACGAGAAGAAAGAGCTTGGAGTAGAGTCCTAAAACGTTAGACTTAAAAGGCACAACCAAAGCCCAGCCAGGAGGGGGACAGAGAATGTATGAAGTGCTCCTGACCTCACACTGGCACCCACCCCGGGGCCCTGCGCCCCCAGCACTTCCACCTTCACGACCCCGCACAATGTATACATCCATCCCATTGGAAAGCAAGGGTCGAACCTGCGGCTATTAATCAGGACCCTGACAGATGGCAGGCTTCTGAGGCGGGTCGGAGGTCCTGCTGCCGGTGCTGGGAATGCCAGGCTCCCATTAACCCCGCCAGTCTGAAGGCCGAGGTTTTTCCAGCTTGACCAACTCCCTCAAACTCCAGGTGCTGGGCTCCCCCCACGGCAAAAAAAAGGGTTAAACGGGGCATCTGTTTTCTCTCTCGGGAGGTCAGGAACCCAGACATGGTTTGAAAGCATTCTTCACAGCCCCAGATAACCCCCGACATTGCCCGAGGAGGCCCGCAGTGCGCCTGGCCCGGCAGGGACACCCCTGACCTGGCCCGCCTGGGGGCAGGAGGCAGAGGCCTTGTCCTGCCTGGCGTGTCTTCTGGACCCTCCAGCACAGTCTAGCATGTTCTGTGCCTTTGGTGCTGAGACAGCAGTGAACAGAACCACAAAAAGCCCTGCCCCCGGCGGAGTCCACATTCTAGCAAGATGGGGGCGGGGCGCCAGGCATCGGTGCTAAACTGTAGGAAAGTAGGGCGTCCACTGCCTTGGAAGGCGGTGGGGATTATGGGGTGCCAAAAGTAGACGCAGTTGTGATATTAAATATATTTTTTAAACTTTTACAACCACTTTATTGAGATATAATCGACATACAAAAAGCTGTGCATATTTATCACACAACTTGATTTTGGACATGAGTGTACACCTGGGAAACTGTCACCTCCAAAAGTATCCTCTCGCCCTTTTTATTTATTATTAGTGTGTGTGTGCCTGTGTGCGCGCGTGTGCGTGTCAGATAACAGCACTTCACGTAAAATGTACCCTCTTAGCAAAACGCCAAGTGCGCAGTCCACTGTCGGCAGCTGGGGGCGCGGTGCAGTGAACACGCTCCTCCTGCGCAACCGGCACCTGGCAGGTTTGATCCGCACTACTTCCCCGTGCTCCTCCCCCACAAGCACTATTCCGCCCCCACGCCACCGGTATGCGTTTGACGGTTTTAGATTCCTCATACAAATGGGAGCAGGTAGATTTGACTCCTCCCTGTGTGATCTTCACTGTTAGCGGGAGACCGCCATGGGGCGCCCTAGTGACCCCTCAGTCCATTTCCAGCCCATCTTCCCGATCAACTCCAGACCTTCGCGCGAGTGCAGGCTTGGGAGAACAAAACTCCAGAACACCTCTGAGAAACCCTCTCTCGGTCCCTACTGACCCGCTCCCAAGCCTCCGCGTCTAGCCTGGAGCCCATCCCATTGCGGTAAATGACAACACTCACTGACCTCCCACTCGATGAGCCTCGGAGGCACCTAAACTCCGCCCTCAAAGTCACCCACCACTATTGACGTCCCCAGAGGCCATCCTTCTAAATGCCCCGCTCTGGCTGTGCCTCCGTTTCCACATCGTTAACACGGAGGCATTAACAGGACCCAGGGTGTGACTGTGAGGCCCGGATGCCGTCCTGAAGTGCGTAGAGCACTGCTCACAGGCCATCTGTGGAGGCAGAAGCAGTGGCTGCCACTGCCACTGTTGGCACCCCATCACAGTAGCTTGTCTTTGAAAAGCTGAGCTTTATCTTTTTTTTCTTTTCTCTGTAGCTTTCACGAAGGACGTGCTGACCTGTCTTTGTGCGACCATTCTGCAGTGCTTTCCCTGGGCAGCACCCTCATTCCCCTGCCCAGCTGTGGGGTCCTCCTCCTCGAGTCTCACCAGTCCATAGCCCCGCACGTTGCTGTCTCCTGGGTCCTTGCAGCCAGGGGCGGTGGCCTTGCACCTGCTGTCCCTTGGAGACTCTGGAAAATGTCAGAGCCACAGTCATGGTCCCCCTGGAGCTGAGTGTGTGCCTGTGTGGGATCCATCACATTTCCACCAGCTGAGAGCAGCTGTCAGAGCAGCTCCGACCCGTTGCCGGGCCAGGCAGAGGACAGCCACGTCCCAGGGCTAGCTGGCCATGATCTGACAGGACAGGTTGAGAGGGACAGCAGCACGGGTCCAGAAATCAGGAGGTGGGTGGGTCCCTATTCTAGCTGCATGAGTGTGGTACAAGCTGGAGGCTCAGTTTCCCTGGCTGTAAAAGGGGATAACAGTCCCTTCGCTGGGGGTTTACTTTGAAGAATAAATAATACATGTAAAAAATGATACATAATGTAAACGTGCACTATGTTGTGACAAGGTTAAGTTGGAGAAGCTCATAACAAGGCGAGTTGACACACGTGGACGAGGTCAACCTCACTAGGGCCTGCACCGGGGCCCTGTGTTTCAGCTGCAGTTCCTGGCGCCTTTCCTGAAATGACGCCTTCGGAGCCACACAGGGGACTCCTGCTGCCTGCAGTAATGGGGCCTTTGGGGGAGAGAGAGGTCTGGGAACACTGACCTTTCCAGATGCCCCTGGAGGGAGACCCTTCCCCCACTCAGGGCCAGCAGGTCCAAGTGAAACCGCGCCCCCCCGACACACACTGCCGCTCTGGGCTGGCTTTAAGCAGGGGACTGGGGACAAGGACTGGCCTCGCTCTGCTCCCTTCTCAAGAAGTGCATTCTTTAGACCTACAAAGAAGCAACTTTCACAGAGCATAACACACATCCTGAACTGGCTGCTGTCAGTGCTGTCTTGTTCAAGGGACGGGACACTAGGGAAGAGTCCAGAGACAAGGTGGCGGTTGAGCTGGCCTTAGCAGGATGCGCAGGAACACCCAGAGGGCCACGTCCCCGAAACCGCCGACCCAGGCTGCTAATCCACACCCACGGCACGCCTCCTTCGGGATGGCTGCCAGAGGCGCATATTTCTTCTCCTATTACCGATTTAATAGCTCTCTTTACATTGAGTCACTTTTTTTCACTCAGTTATTTTAAAAGCAAACGTTATACACTATAGTAAATAGAAAACCAGTTCCACATGCCCCAAATACAGAGAAACCCTAAAAATAAATCCCAGAAAAGGAAGTTATTAAATTATAAGCAGACACTGCAGCTTGCTGGAGTCTGGGAGTCTGAGGCCGCACTCTTGGTGTGTGGAAATCGGGATCAGCGTGAGGTGGAGGGGCGATGAGCCCACACGCCCAGCGAGGCCTTTTCCCCGTGGAGACGGGTGTGTGTGTGTGTGTGTGTGTGTGTGTGTGTTAGTTGAGGGTATTTAATGCCCCCCACAGCCGTGGGCGCTCCCTGCAGCGTCTCCCCTGGGGGCTCAGGCTCTCACTTCGGGAGAGGCTACTGTGGCTGGCAGAAGTGGGAATTTGGGTGTTCGAGTTCCGGGAGGAAAGGGACACTTTTAGGGCCAGGGGGGCAGCAGGCAGGTCACGGTGAAGGGCCTGGTCAACAGTGACTCAGTTTACTGAGAACACCGCTTCTGGAAATGCAGGCACGGCTCTTAGGCTCTGTGCCTGATTTCATCCGTCTTCCCCGCCTCAGGGGAGAGGAGTATTAATTACTGCCAGACTGTGAGTGACCTCATGGGGCTTGGCCTGGAGCTTCAGCGATCCTCTCACTAGGTAATGGGTGGGCGCCTCACTGCTCCACCCCCACCCCAGCCGGGCAGACCGCCTGCGCCTGCGCCGTGCACATACATGCAGCGTGAGCAGCAGTGCTGGGGAGGGGGCACCTGACTTCGGGGCCAGGTGTGCAGCGACCCTCCCTTGGGTCCCACGGAGCCCCGCCGAAGGTTGTGGATACTGGAGTTCCCCTCGACGGTGTACTTTGGGACAGGACCCGGTGTTGAAATTTACGAGTCCCTAACTTTTAAAATTTTATTTATTTATTTTTATCCTCACCCAAGGACATTTTTTCATTGCTTTTTAGAGAGAGAGGGAGGGAGAGAGAGAGAAACATCTGTTGGAGAGAGAAGCATTGACTGGTTGCCTCTGTAATACACCAGGAACAGGGTGTCAGGGGAGAGCTGACCTGCAGCCCAGGCATGTGCGCTGCCCAGGGGTCAAACCAGCGACCCTTCCCTGCAGGACACTCCAACCAATTGTGCCACAGCAGCCAGGGCTAAGTCCCTGACTTTAAAAAAAACTTTTTTTAATTGTGGTAAAATATGCATAACATTTACCATTTTGACCATGTTTAGCACTGCCCAGTGATACTGCGTACAATCTCCACCATCACCACTATCCAGACGTGTTCATCTTGCAAAACTGAGATTCTGCATCGGTAAAACGGCATCATCCCCTCCCTGCGGCCCCAGCAACTTCCATTCTCCTTTCTGTCTCTGAGGTTCACTATACCCGGCGCCTCACATAAGGGAAATAAAACAACACTCGTCCCCTGTGACTGACTTATCTCACTGAGCATACCGTCCTCCAAGTTCATTCGCACTGTGGCAGGTGTCTGAACGCCCCTCCCTTTTAAAGGTTGGATGATAGTCCGTGGTGCGTCGAGACCCCATGGTGTCCATCCATTCACCGGCCAATGGATACTCCGGTTGCTGGCACCCTTTGGCTACTGTGAATAGTGCGGTTGTGAACTACTGCTTTTAATTCTTTCGGAAATTTACTCAGAAGTGGAGAAATTCTCAACTTGAAACATGATCAGAACGGCCCTCATTGTCTCTGGGATGCGGCCCATCAGCGAGCTCCTTCGGGATTAGTAGGTCCACCCCTCTCAGGTCCCAGCCTTGTCTGTCAGGTGGTATTCATGTCCTTACTCTGAGATCACGTTTTCATAAGCAACACCACACTACAAATTCTATGCACACAGGTTGGAGACTAAAACCCAAATCCTTAAGTTCCAGGAGTAGGTCTTACATGGAGATCGGGAGATGGGACAATCTGCACCCAGGGCCCTGCAGAGGGCCCCACCAAGCACCCTTGGGTGAGCTGAGCACAAGGCAGGCAGCCGTGACAGGTAAGGTGTCTGCCTACATCTCTGACAGAGCCCAGAGGGGCCTGTCACCTGTGGGCCTCTTCGGAGAGGTCCTACCTGTTGGCAGAGCAGTCACACTGCCCATTCCCCGGCCTAGCTGGTGGCAGCTGCCAAGAAGCAGACTCGGTCTGGGAGAAGTCTTAGAGGACAGACCCTTCTAGGCCCGGGAGCAGAGACGGGGCTCATGCAGCCAGCCCTATCCAAGGGCCCCAATGCTAACGTGGTTTTACTTTGTTTTCCTTGGCTGTCTCCTCTCTGGCCTTCCTCAGGGTGCCCATCACATCACGCTCACTTGTTTAGACACACATTCCCCCCACCCCCACCCCTACCCCCGGTTTGTCTGACGGTGCAAGTGGTCACTCCCGGCAGCTGACTCAGCCCTTTGAAGCTTTCCCTCCACATTCCGAGGACTTCATTCTCGTACCCAGAGACGACGGGAGGCTCAGCGTGCAAACATCTGCCTGGCCAGAGCGGAGCAGCTGTCACGCCAAACTCATAAATTAGTGGAAAGTCCTGGCTGATCAACATCTGGCTCAGCCCTTCCTCAGGCCCCTCCTTGGGACTGTAGCTTGCTTTGAGCTAACAATCCCAGCTCTGTGTCCTCCCCTCTGGGGCAGCTACTACTGAGCTCTGCACCCCCTCCCCCCAACTTGTGTCCCTCCCTGCCCTGTGTCCTTCCTTAGCAGGAGCCAGTGTCTGAGAGTCAGGCTGGAGACCCCTGAAACCCAGCCCACCAGTCACTGTCTGATTACCATTTCCTCGCTCTGGAGATGGCTGAGGGGAATCGTCCAAAACCACAGAGCTGGGCAGTGGCTCCCCAGGCTGTGAGGACCCCTGGCCCCCCACCCAGACCCAGAGCTGGGCTTCAATCTGGAAGCCAGGGTAAACCCCGGAGGATGCCAGGGGACAAACAGACTAAACAGGCGTAGAGGTCTAAATCTGAGCTCCTTAGTGGGCCAGAGCGTGGAAAAGAACTCAGACATGCAAAACAGGGAGGGGGATGGGTGCCGCGAGTACATCCAGGACAAGGCCATGGGCAGGGGGCAGAGCGAGCGGCCCACACGGCTGGAAATGGCGCAGTGTTCCCGGGTACCTGTGGCCTGGAACTGTCTGGACTCTCAGAATACAGTGTTTCTCCCCTCAGGACACCATCTGGAGGGGTCAGCTCCTCTCTGGGACCCCCCAGCAGCAGCAGCAGCCTACTCCAGAGGTCCCGCTGGGAAGCCCATCTGAGGGTTGCAGTGGACGCCCAGGAAGTCTCAGGAGCCTTCCCTCAAAAGCCTGTGCATTAGTCCATCCCTGGCTGTCCCCATGGCAACTGCTCTCAAGTCTTCCTTCCATACTGACTTATAGTGGGAACTGACTAACCAGACCGAGCTAGACCGAGCTGGCTTTGCAAACCCATCAGCTCCGAGCATGCACAAGATGGTTCTGAAAAAACCCATCGCCTGCAGCTGCCTCGTAATTACCTGGGGGGGTATGAAAAATCCTCCAGCCCCTCAGCAAAAGCAGAGAGCACTTTTGCAGGGACAGTGTGAGGAGAGATTAATAGAGAAATTGCAAAGCTGGTAGCAAGGCATGGAGCCATTTCCAGGGGCTGTGGGCACATTTATCACCCTGTATTAATTGTGGCTTTTATATTTCATGATGCTTGGACGTCTTCTGAGGCTTTGCTGGCCATGGGGAGACTTGGGTAGGGTTAGCTAATTCCTGGAGACCAGCGAACACACCTTTCACATGTGAACCAACCAACCCAGAGCCCGTCCCCTCCCACCTCCTCCGTCTGCCTCATGCACCCTCCCTATTCCCCTTGCCCTAATCGCCCCAGACAGCGAAAGGTCATCCCCATAGTCCACAGCCTGCGAAATTATTCCAACCACGCAATGCTAAGCCCAACTTGCCCCCGTTGCCTCGCCCCTTCCCTCCCACGAAAACCACAAGACAGGCTCTGGCCAGCACCACCCCCCACACCCCTTTTGCCTTCTGACCAACCTGGTGTGTCCCCAGTGGCCCTCCATGGTCTGGGGTGTCCCCTCCTTCTGGGAACTGCATGTAATAAACTTTTCTTTCAAGTCATCTGTCCCTGTGTCGGGCATGTTACCACCGTTAATTAAAATAAAAACCCCAGGTACATTCTAAACAACCCCAAAGACTACAGGGCAGGTTGAGGGAGCAGCTGAGCCTGGAGAAGAGAAAGCCTCATGGAGAAGCTGTGTGACCGGAGCTTAAGGAACATCCCCTGGCTTGAGGGGCACAGCTGGCCCACAGTGACCCTTAGGAAGGTCAGCAGAGACCCCACTGGAAGCCACAGGCCACACAGGTCAGCCTCCTGGGGCCCGGAGCGGGGCCACAGGTGTGGACGGGTTTAGAGAAGCAAACGGCAGCTGGCCAGCATATCTGAGCTCCACTCCAAGAAGTTCAATAGTTCTTGGGTGGTGCCCAGGAACTTTTCTTAAATGCTGCCCAGATACCTCTGATCCACAGCCAGATATGGGATGTATGTTACCAAATGTAAGGTATTGTCACTTAACAATATTCACAGCGGCGGTGGCTGCAACAGCTACCATTTGAGGCACTCGTGTGTGCTGGGTGCTGTCATGCATGATTTCTGGTCTCCACAGCACCCCTGAATGCTCCGCGGCACTATTCTCATATCAGGGGGGAAACTGAGGCTGGCAAAGAAACTTGCCCAAGGTCTCTCAGCTTGTTGATGGGAGAGCTGGGGTTTTGAGCCTGACCCAAAATCTCTCCTGTTCCTTCTGACATTTGCCTCTGAACAGCCAAGGCCACAGGCTGATCCCTGCACCCCCAAACCTCACTGACAGAGCTTCTTAGAACCCTTACATTTACCCAGCATACCTGTTGGGTTTTGTTTATAGTTGCTCCTTGGGAGCTCCGAAAGGAAATGCTGAACAGCCACACAAAGTTATTCATTTCGTGTTCCGACACTTTCTTTTCCCTGAATAAGGTCTAACCACTTTTATTTCGCTGCACCCTAAAGAAGCAGTGCTAGGCTTTGATGCGCAGATGCCACCCGCACCTCGCCCACCCAGGGGAAGGGGACTTTGGCCAGAGGCCTGGGGGCAGTCCCCACCAGGAATGGGGACCTGCTTAGACAAATTCTTCAGAACAAGAGTCTTGACCTCTGGCTTCAGCAAGTCCTCCAAACTCCGAACTTATGTGTGAGATTTTGCATGAATGGGCACTTTTGTCCAAGTCCTCAGCTTTCATCAGCTTTTCAAAGGAGCCTCATGAAAGTCAGAACTTTGTATCAATTTCTTTGCTAATTAACCTAAGGGTTACCCTGCCTACTTGTTTTTCTTGTTTTCAGTAAAACTATGACCTGCTCCAAAACTAGACAGTTAGTGGAAGGTAGTTCACAAACATTTCACAAAAATATAGCAGTAGGCAACATAAATTTTAAATAGTCCTATTCCTTTATCTCATTCACAACTGAATAATTATTTTATTGGATTTATTGAAAAAAATTTTCCCTGAAAACTTGGTATCTTCTCTCCCCTGGTGAGATGTGAAAAGAAACTCATATTGGAGCAGGTCAGCAGCACTTCCCGCATTCTTTCTTCACCTCTCTACCTGCGCAGGAATGTGGCATACAGAGGGTTTAAACTGTGGACACTTTTTTTACTTGATAAATATTCATCGATTCACTCAGCACATTTTCATTGAGCCCTACCCCAAACACTGAGGTGGGCATGCAGGCCTCCCCTGGGAACAAAGGAAAACAGCGCGCTCAGAGTTCCCAGGGCCGCGCGGGGCGCAGACTGGGAGCCACGGACCCGAGGGTCGGTAGGGACAGAGAGGGAGAGAGGGGTGGTGACGCGCACTGTGTTAGTGCCCATGGCTACTGTGACAACACCCACGAACTCAGTGGTTCACGTAACTGGAAGTTAGTCTCCCACGGTTCTGGAGGCCCGGGTCTGAAGCCCAGGCGTGGACCGGGCCACGTTCTCTCCGAAGGCTCTAAGCAGGGCCCTTCCTGCCTCTCCCCTGCTTCCTGTGGTTGTCAGCCTTCCTTGGTGCTCCTGGGCCTGTACATGCATCACTTTCACTTCCATCTCTGCCTCCACTGTCACGCAGTGGGTGCTCTCCGGGTGTGTCTAAGTTTCTTCGTTTCATGTGGACACTGGTCATTAGGTTACCCACCCCCCGAGTCCACGGTGACACCATGTAACTTGGCTGCCTCTGCAAAGGTCTTATTTCCAAGTAAGGCTACGTTCACAAGGAGCAGTGATGAGGACTTCAACATAGCTTTTAGGGGGACACAGTGTAACCCACAATATGTGCCAGGAAAAAAATGAAGTGGTATATGGGAGACAGAGTGGTGCGTGCTGGCATGTCAAGGAAGGGCGGCTGGAGGAGGTGCCGTTGGAGCAGAAACCCAAGTGAAGTGAAAGGATGAGCCCGAGGACACCTGGGTGGACAGGGTCCAGGCAGGGACCCCGAGGTTGCGGCACCCTGCTGTGCCACATCTGCATTCCTGACACTCAGAAACCATAGCATAATAAATGTTTCTTGTTTAAGCCATTGAGTTTTATGGTGATTTCCAGCAATAGATAACGAATACAGTCCCCATGCAGTGGCCTTGCTGTTGTATCAGTTTTCAGTCACTGCAGACAGAAGACCACATACTTGGCAGCTTGTGACTTAACCCACAGCTCCTATGGGGCAGAATTGGGGTTCCCTGCTCAGGGTCCCCTGGGGCTGCAACTCTGGTGTTCTTGGGCTGCGTTCCTTCCTGGGGCTCAGGAACTGCTGAGCTCACACGGTTGGCTGTTGGCAAAACTCAGATTCTTGACTGTAGAACCGAGGACTCCTTTTCTCACTTGCTGTGGGCTGGGGGCCAACCTCAGCCCCCAGAGGCCACCCACAGTTCCCTGCCGCATGGCCCCTCCAGACACCCCTTGTGCTTCACATCCCTCTGACTTCCAGTCTCTGACTTCTAGACCCAGATCGAAAGTGCCCACCCAGATGATCTGTTTGATGAACTCAAAGGCAACTGATTAGTAACCTCACTTTTGCTACCTAATGTGACATAATCCCAGGAGTATTACCTATCATCTTCACAGGTTCTGCCCACACTCCAGGGAGGAGAACATAGAGCTGCATCCCAGGGGGGAGGAGTCTTGGGGACCCTTTTAGGACTCTTGCTGCCACACCCACCTCCCACTGGTCCTCTGCAGTCCAGGGTCTGCACACTGGCGACCCTGCCAACCACGTGGGCAGGCTGTCTGACTGCCTCTCTGCTGCTGGCTCCGAAGAACAATGGCGGAGAACAAGGCCCATGCAGCCGCCGTCCCAGGGGCTTCAAATGGCGACCGCAGCTAAGCCTTCCTTCAGGGCAGGCGTTACTGACTTCTGTGCCACGCAGAGGAGGAACCTGGGCTCGGAGGGCTTAAATTATTCCTCTAGGCTCCCAAACACCAAGTAGCAGAGCCAGGCTTTGAACCTGGCATGTCAGAAAGTCAGGATTCCAGTTCTAGCATCCCTACTTTGCACCCGTGTCACCCCACTCCTCTGAGCCTCGCTCCGCCCTCTGTGTAGCCGGGTTGACAGAGCAGCCACGCCTCCTCCCTGGGTTCTGGGATCTTCATTAGCAAAGGGCCATGAAAGGCTGAGAGAGGCTGTGGTTGTTAACATGACTCTTAAATACTTGACTTCCATTTACTGGAAGAACTTGCTTTCTAGGCAACCCAAGGGTTGAGAAAACAACGAAACCATTAAGTCCTCCTCGGGACCTTGGCGTGGAGCAACAGCGCTGGGGGTTCTGGGGGCACCACACCAACCTGCGTGTTAGTGGAGGGAGGGGTTGTGGCTGGGCAAGCACGTGTGAGCACAAGCCGCCCATGGCGCCGGTCCCCACGCAGGGTGCTAAGTCACCATGGAGCCAGCCATCCAACTTGTCTACAAACAAATGGCTTGTTTACATGGAAAGCAGACTGTGTGAGCAGAACCGGCCCCAAAGAGTGACCTTCGTGCCTGCTTATTAGGCCCGCCGGCTCTCTTAGGCAGTCTGGCGGGAGCGGAGGGTTTCGTCGCTGTGAGCTGCCCAGCAGGAAGCGAAGATCTCGGACACAGCTGAGGCTCCTCTCGGAAAGCAAACAGCCTGAGCCCTCTTCAAGTGAAGACATGGTGTTTACAACAGTTGACCTATCCATCCCCCTTCCGTCCCCCTTTCCCTAAAAGAACTTAAAAGAAGGTGAAGAGAAATGCTCGGAAGTGCAGTAGATGAGTCATTTGTTTCTCGGGGTGGGAGCGTTTGGGATGCTGATCGCCAGTAGGGGGCGTGGGGAGTGGTGGAGGGCTGGCTGGCTGCTCCTATGCTAATGGCAGTGAGCTGGGAGCAGTCGTCCCCGGACAAGGGACACTCGTCCCCAAGAAGAGGACACAGAGGCTAAGAGGGAACTCAACCTGAGAAGGCGGGTGCCGAATACCAGAGGAGCAGCCACTTGGGCCCTTGTTTGGGCTGGAAGTGTCAGGGCGTAGACACAGCTGGACACAGTTGGGTGGGGTGGGCAGAGGCAGGGAAGCCAGAGCCAGGCCTCTGGCAGGGTTGGACCATGTTGGTCCCTCTCCACACCACTGGGCGTTAGAGATGAAAGCTGTATCAGAGCCCAGCTCACGAGATTTATGCGGGAGATGGGGAGATACCAGGGTTGGGCAGAAGAACCAATGGCAAGCCAAGAGGCCTGCAGGGGGCGGGATGGTCAGGAGAATTCAGCGAGGGTTTGGGACACAATGGAAACAGAGCAGGATTGTCCCAGCTAACCGGAGCAAGTGTTCCCCTGGGCCATGGGTGGGAGCGGTGCAGGAGGACGGGCCTCAGGCTCAGGACAGCAGCACCCCTTCCTGTAGAACTGCATGCTAGTCATCTGTCACCAGTGCTGCGTGTCCTCCTAGCTCTGGGCCCTTCCGCCTGGAAGCTGCCCTTTCTTTCCAGCATCAAGGCCCACGGCCCAGGGACATCTGGGTGGGCTCCCCTAGGACGGGCCCCATCTGGGCACAAACCTTTCCTTTGCCAGCCTCCTCCCTTCCTGTGTCCATGGAGAGAGTGTCTGAAGGGATCAAATTCCTGTTTTTAATTAATATTTGGAAAAAACACCCAAAGCTAGTTGTTTTATTTTTGAAGCCAGATATACTTGGGTTTAAAGAGAAGTTGCTACGAAAGACACTGATGTGGCCGCTGAAGGTACTGGTGCCTTCTGTTTGTCCCCTTGATTCACAGAAGACGTTGTCAAAGGCCTCTCCCAGGGCACACAGCTCAGAGACCCCAGGCCCTGAAATGGAAGGGGACAGAGGCTGCCCGAATTTCTGGATTGGGGCACTAAGACACGACAGCTGTCCTGAAAGGGACCACTCTCCAAAACACTGGGTTTCCCTGGAACCCTGGCTTTCCCAGGTCACGGCAGGCCCGGAGCCGGAGCACCAGTCTTGGTGACTTGCGATCTTCCCCAGGATGACAGTAATCACTCCGATAATGATCGCGGTGGTGGCGCCGGAATGACCCCAGCCAGTCTTCCCCAGATACGCGCCTGCACTGCCAGGCCCTGTGTGTGCCGAGTACTGCGGAGCTGCTGCTCTTGCCATTTCCACTTGATGGATGAAGAAGTGGGGGCTCCCAAAGGCAAAGCCGCCTGCCCCCGGTCTCACAGATCCTGAGGATGGATGCCAGGACCTGGACACAGGCTACCTTCCCCCAAACCTGTGCTCCTAACCACACAAATGCCCAGGTGCGGCCACTGGCTTCCCCTTCCTCCCGGCTCTGTTACAGGCAGGCTCACTGGTCCTCCCCGAGGGGCCAGCTCACCCCAGGCCTGCGGTGGCAGGGACGGCCACCAGGTGTCTTAGACTTTTCTGGCTCCTTTGGCCTGAGGATGGGGAACCTATTCCCAGAAGCGGTCACAGAGTCTGGGTAATACCATGTTGAGACAATATAATTTGGGACAAGTAAAGAAATCTGAATTTTGACTTAAATTATAGGGTGTTTGACATTTGTATTAATCTCTGGTGTCATAATGGCCTTGGGTTTTGACAAGGAAAAGAAGCCCTAAGCCTTGAAACATGATCAGTGAAATAATAGCAAGGAAAATACAAGGTGTCTAGGGCTGGCTTTAAACTACTATACACACACACACACACACACACATACAAAGAAAAGGTAGAGGAGATAGATGAAACCAGATCAGCAACGGAGGCCTTCTCGTCATGACCTCACATGGCCGGAAGGGCGAGAGCTCTCTCAGGCCTCTTTTATTCCTGAAGGCTCTGTCCTGTGTCCTCATCACCCCTCAAAGGCCCCACCTCCTAATACCGTCACCCCTGAGGTTAGAATGTCAGCACAGGAATGGGGGGTGGGGGGTGGGCACAAACAATCTACAGCACACAGAATGGAATGGTGTTCAGCCCTATAAAGGAATGAGATTCTGACACACGCTGCAACATGGATGACCCTGAAGGTAGACACTAATGTGCTAATGAAATAAGCCAGACACAAAAGTACAACTATTGTCAGTCCGCTCATATGGAGTGCCTAGAATAGTTAATTCATGGGCACAGAAAGCAGATGGTGGTTGCCGGGGGCTGGGGGAGGGGAGAGAGGGCACTATTGTGTGGGGGGGACAGAGGTCCAGTTGGAGAAGATGAAAATGTCCTAGAAGTGGACGGTGGCGGTGCCGCAGCATGTGAATGTGCTCTAGGCCACTGGACTGTGCACTTAAAAATTGTTTAAAAGGTCAATGTTATGTATATTTCACCACAAGGAAAAAATGTGAGTAGGGTCAACAAGCTAACAGGCCCCTGATGACCACTTTGGTGCAAATGATCAGTTTTGAGTTATCCAGGCACCTAAATAGAACTAAGCATTTGCATGTAATTTCACATAATTCTCCTTCAAAATGAAGTACTGGGGAGACGATTAGTTAGGAATTTCTTAGGGAAGGCATTAGATGCCACATGAAACAGGATTTAAAAGGGGGGAAAATCTCCGAAGGGTAGGGGCCTTGGTGCTGGACGGCAGCCCAGGGACAGACTATTGGGACAGAGCTCCAAGGACTGAGAGACACCTCATGGGAAAGACTTCCTCCAGACGCAGACCTTGTGGGTTCTCCCTGCTCACACCTTCCCCTGCAGATGGGAAGTGGGAAGATGCACGTGAAAAAGTAAGTATGAGGTCCAGTTTTCAAAGATCATCTAACTTTCTACATGTTTAAACATTGACATGTTTTCAAAGTTGAATCTAAAAACCACAAAGCACATTCAGAAAAGGTTAGCCTCTCTCCCTGTGCACAGTTTCCTCCCTGGTTTGTGTTGCTTTCGTTTGATTTTGCTTTGGTTTCGTATATTCTTCCAATATTAGATTCAGCGTGACTTGTCTGTGGGTTCCAGCTCCAGCCTGACCGTCCTTCCCACACAGGAGCAGTACGCGGCAGAGCTTGCCTCCATTCCTGCCGGGCCAGGAAGTGCGCCCGGGAGGAAGGAACAGAGACCCAGCAATGCCCATTGGCTTCCTTCTACTACGGAACACACTGAATGGGCACCAGCTCTGTGCCAGGCCCGAGAGATTGAAAACAAGTTGGTTTCCATTCTTTCTGTTTAGAAGATGATTCTCATGGCAAATTATTGAAAATAAAGCAAAGCAAAATAACCAACGAAAATGAAGAGCAGTTTTTTGAGAGAACAGGATGGGGGTCTCGCTCAAGGCCGGCTTCGGGTTCCCCTCTGAAACCTTGCTGACTTACCCCTGCAGAACTACTCGCCCCTCCCCCATGCCGCCCCATGCACACTGTGCAGGAGACCATGTGACATTATGACCACTCATGTGTCTGGCTCCCCAAACTGCAGGCATGATGGGGTCGGAAACAATGGTTCATTTCTTTCTGGCGGATAAAATAACATATTTGTAGAGTCCAGGCCTGGCTGGTGTGGCCCAGTGGATTGAGTGCTGGCCTGTGAACCCAAAGGTCGCCGGTTCGATTCCCAGATGGGGCACATGCCTGGGTTGCAAGCTGGGTTCCCGGTTGGGGGCCCGATTGATGTTTCTCTCTCCCTTCCCCTCTCTCTAAAAAAATAAATAAAATCTTTATTAAAAAAGAGCCCAGCACAGAGAGGTGCCTTCAGATGTCTGAATGAATGAATGAATGAATGAGGAGGCTTTGCCAGGTGATGAGGAATTACCACACAGTGCTGGCCACCTGACCTGCTAACAACTTAATGAACTATGTAGAAATGTACTCCTAAAATTCCAACAATAGGATATAGGCCAATTTATGCATTTATTTCCCACCTCATTCCAGTAATATGAAACTGGTGTGATTTTGTTTGTAAAGAAATGCCAGGGCAAGTAAGCTAAGTGCAAACATAGAACCTGCCATCAGGAAGAACTCCTGCCAGCACCTGAGTTTGTCAGGAGAACTTCAGCTCCCAGGTGCCCATGGCATCGGGCAGTGGCGATGGTGGCGGTGATGATGGCCAGGGGGGGACTTGGCATAAAAAAGAATCCCAACAGAAGGGAATGTAAATGGCAAATTCCTAGACCTATAATAAATGGCAAAAAATGTCTGCCTTCAAATCACAATGTCTTAGGTAGCTAATCCTGCCTGAAATGACCCCATTGCTTGACGTATACTTATAGAACAGCAGTTAGTTAAACCGATGCATACGTGCCACAAATATGTAAATCTAGGCAAAAATTTTACTACCAAAAACCTCAGCTGTAAAATTGATGTGGGAATGTTCCACAAGATTCAGGAACTTGCAGAATCAGGACAGTTTTATTCCAGTGATGTATACAGGTGGTCAAGACCCCTCACCTGAACGAGCAGAAAGGTCAGGGTTATGGAGGGGCCCCTTCTGTGTCCCAAGATCTCACACAGAAAATTCCGAAGGGTGAACCACTGTGAGGGGTCAAAGACATCCGCTGCATAGTTACCTATCAAATCATACAATCACCACTTCTTTTCCTTTTGGTGAGAACCATGAAGATCTGGTCTTCGAGAGACTTGAAGTTTATGATGCAATGTTACCAACTATACCCACTCAGCTGTACATTAGATCTCCAGAACATATCCATCTCGCAGCTGCAAGTCCAAACCCTCACACAACGCTCCCCCAAGGCCCCTACTCCGGCCCCTACCCCAGCCCCTGGTAACGGCCGTTCTACTTCCTGCTTTATGAGTCTGGCTTCTTCAGATTCCATGTAAATGAGGTCACACCGTATTTGTCTTTCTCTGACCTATCTCGCTGAGAAGCATAATGTCCTCAAGGTCCATCCATGTTGTGGCATGTGTCAGAATTTCCAACTGAAGATTGAGTAATATAACATTGTATACTGGGTCATACACTTCAAGAGAGAATGTCGTGTTCCTGCCCCATCAGTTCTGTCCTCGTGGGCATTTGTCTCACTTGGGGAGGGGCTCAGGACGAAGGGCATGCGTGGCCGTGAGACCCTGGGTGGACTGTGTAACCTCCCTGATGCTGTAAACAAGGACATGAGGCACAACCCGATGGGGCTGCTGTGAGAATAACGTGACATGATGCAGGGCGCCAGGTGCATCCTGAATACTGTCCGCACTGTTGCTCACCGAGAGGGGACAGATCTGAGGATGCACTGTCACTAGCAGGCTTGGTGCATCCAGTTCCCTCGGCCCTCCTGATTCATATTAAATCAGAACTGAACGCAGGGAGGGTGATGGAGCTCTAGGCACACTCTGCCAGGGCTTTCCCTGGAGAAGCCCCATCAGATAGGAGACCGCTGCTTTTTCCAGTCATTGTCTCAACGTCTGCGCACATCGGAGCATAATCCCTGACCCCAACGCCAGAACCTCTCAATCCAGAGAACAGAGCTTCTTTCGCTTTCCCACACATGCTGATTTCTGGAGACAATTCAGGGCAGAATACACTATATATTCTCTTCCTCTCCCTCGTCTCCACCCCCATCAGATCTCAAGTGGTTTTCAACATTTGCTCTAAAATGCAACATCTATCTGTCATGGAATCTTGAACCAATTGACTTTTTTATCCTCAAACTCGATTTGCAGAGTGGGCTGCCCCTTGGTCGGACAAAACGGCGCACAGGGTTGGAAGCGTGCAGAGACCCGTGGTGCTTATGGGACATGAACCACAGAGGCTCTGGGCAGCAGCTCCACGGTAATGAAACGCAAGGCTTCCGCCCTGCAAGGCTTCAGATGAAGGAAACCATGTCTAAGCATTTCCCGACTTCTGGCGGTCAGCAACACACCCGCAATTGGCGAGCAGGGGACCAATGCATCCAGCGGTGCGGCAGCCTCCCTGCTGCACTTCCCGCCAGACATCCTTCTACTCCAGTCGCCTCGGGAGGCAGGGCTGTCTCTCGGACCACAGTGAGTGAGAAGCCAGGAAGAAACTATGGGAACTGTCCATGCCACCAGAGAGGAGACTGGAATGTGGGGAGGAGGGTGTGGCTGAAAGCAGCCACCCAGCACCACCCAGCAGCCTGTCTCTGACACCTCATTTTCCTCACCTGCACCCATGTCTATGGTGCAGGTGGAGGCCCTGGGTGGAGCCCCAAGGAGGCAGCCTCCCATGAACCAATCCGCTACAGGGACCACTGCCACTGCATTTCTCACCTTCAGTCTGGGGGTTCCCTCATCTTCTGCCCCCTCTGCTCCCCAGAAACCTCGTTCTCACTGCCCAAGAGGGGGCGTTCGAAAAGCGCACCTGTGTACAGCATGTCAATTTTCTCCCCAAATCACATCTAATGGCTGTAGACACTTGTTGAACTTGTAGGACTAACCACAGTGAGGTTCTATGTTACGCCCACAAGAACGGCCCTCGCAAAGACATTAGAAACAACGGGCGTTGGCGAGGCTGCTGGAAAGTGGGAACCCCAGTGCACTGCTGGTGGGAATGTGAAATGGTCTAGCCACTCTGGAAAACAGTGTGGAGGGTTCTCGAAAAATTAAACATACAATCATCATCTGCTCCAGCAACTGCACTCCTGGGTAAACACCACACAGAAGTGAAAGCAGGGGCCCAGACAGATGCTTGAACACACGTGTTCAGGGCAGCGTTATCCGTACGGCCCACACGTGATGCGATCAAACTCTTCATCGACAGACATGAAATGTGGTCCACACCCAAGGTCCACAGCCTTTTTAGCACAAGGGGCTGGTTTTGTGGAAGACAGATTTTCACGGCTGGGGGGCAGTGGTAGGGACACAGAGGCAGAGCTGAGTGGTAACAAGAGTGACGTTTTGCTCGCTTGGCCACCACTCGCCTCCTGCTCTGTGGCCCCGTCCCTAACAGGCCATGCATGGCTGGTACTGGTCCATAGCCCAGTGGTTGGGGACCCCTACACATACAATGGAATAATATTCAGCCTTAAAAAGAAGGAAGTGCGGACACAGGCCACAGCACGGACGAACCTGGAAAACACCATGCTCAGTGAAATAGGCCAGACAAAAGGGACAAATGTGGTGCAATTCCACTTACCTATCCTGCGTGTGAGCAGCATCTTGGAGGCAAATTCATAGAGGCAGAAGGTAGGAGAGAGGTTACTAGGAGTGGAAGTGGAGAACCGGTGTTGACTGAGTGCGGAGCTGCAGTCGGGGAAGGAGAAAGGGCTTGGGGACTCGCAGTGGTGACGGCCACACAGCACTGTGAATGCGCCTAGTGCCGCAGAGCTGGACCCTTAACATGGTTAGGATGGTAAGTTTTATGTTGTGTTTGTGTCACCACAATAAAAGACTGTGTATCAACAGCTCATAAAACTGACCACCTAAAAGGCCACATTTTACTGTACACCTCACGAGCTTGACTTTTTAAAACATTACCACCTCCAATCCTTTGTGGGAAGCTTATTGTTTCCAGTACCTTGTTCTCCCCTCTCCTTTGCCACCCCCTGAGATTGCTGGCTCAGGCAGAGTCAGAGAGAGCCACAGAGAGAGAGGGGACATTTCTAAAAGATGGAGCACATTTGGGCCCCGCCCCTCGCTTGAGTGATTTTCTTCTCCCCTCTTCTCCGCCTCTGCCAATCCCTCAGTGCAAGCTGGTCCAGGCCATAGGAGGATGACTGTCTCCTCTGGTCTCAATTATAAACTGCCCGAGAAGGATGGCCCATTCTGCGTGTTCTGCACGGGATGCCCCTGGGGACAGTCGGCCTCGGCCCCTGGCAGGGTCACCCGGCACAGACATGGCTCCCCGCAAAAGAGGGGGATCCACGCACTGAGCAGCCACCTGCTGCCTGCAGACAAAAGGCTAAACCCTCAGAACGGTCAGGGTGCACAAAGTCTGGACCGAGTGCTTTTGTCTAAATCAACAACTTTCAACCGATGTGCCACAAGAATTTTTAAAAACATGCAACACCTGACTATTTAGTCAGGAGCACTGACCTCTTTTCCCTCGGATTGTCAAATAAAAAAATAACAACTGGCAACACAATAGCCATTGACATGATGTCCTATCTTGAGCCATAAATATACAGGTCACATAACAGAGTTGCATCTTATTCGTCATGTCACACAATGAGGTTTGTGTCTGATTGGTTAATTCTTGGTACTAGAAATCCTTACGTACAAGTATAGGCACCTGATTTTTTTAAAAAGTTACTTCGGAGCAAAAAGAATAAGTAATTACTATTATCATTTTTTTGGTAAATCAATCAAAATTATACTTTTTTTGGTCAGACCGACAAAAAAATACAATATATTTTTTGGTGTGCTGCAGAGTTGTAGTAATTAGTTTATGTATGCCAGGAGATGAAAAAGGTCTAAATTGCTGGTCTAAACACAGATGGAAACAGACCATGCAAGCAGGTAATGCTGGCATGCGGCTGTGCCCAGGAGCACAACCACGCCGGGTGGGAGGGATGGGGTGCAGTGGGGTGTCCATGGTCCCCCCCGAGAGGCATGCTGACCGTCTGGCCGTGGAAGGGAGAGGAGCTCTGACGCATGCCGCAGCATGGGTGAGCCTCGAAGGAAGAACGCAAGGTGAAGGGAGCCCGTCCCAGGGGCCGCATCCTGCCTGATTGTGTTTCTGTGGCCTCGGTTCTGTGGACTCAGAACCGACAAACTCATCCAGACAGAAGCAGACGAGTGGCTACAGGGGCTGCGGGAGGGGACAGGGCAGCTGCTTCATGGAGACAGGGTTTCCTAGGGGAAGGTGAAACATTCCAGAATGAAACAGAGGTGATGTTTGCACAGTCTTGTAAATGGACTTAACGCCACTGAATCACACATTCCAAAATGGTTCAAGTGGTAAAGTTTATGGTATGTGTATTTTAGCACCATATAAAAAATCATTTTGTAACACCAGGCGGGCCCAGAAAGGCCACATTTACTACCCATTTTCCACCTCAGTCTCTACTCACTCATTGGCTGCCAGGTGGTCACACATGAACCTGATCCCAGCCAGGCCAGACTGGTCCCCACTCCCGACAGGCCGGTGCTTCAGCAGGTCCCCACATCTGCACACGCATGCCCTCCCAGAGACGTCTTCCTCCCTTTCCCCCACAACGACCTCTTCGTCTGTCTGGAGTGCCTGGTCCCCTCGCAGGCCCCACCCTCTCCAGGGTCCAGCCTGGAGGGAAGACCACGGATGGCAGCCCGGCTCCTGCGAAGCACAGCAGCACCAGCCTTGACTGGCCGGGGGCTGAGGCTCAGTCACTGTACTTCTCTGTGCCTCAGTGTCCTCGTCTGGAGAGTGGCAGTAATGGTTGTGCTCACTCCACAGGTCACAGGAAGGATTCATGACCTCATTTGCTCTGTTAGGTGCTGGAACCCTTAGCACCTGGCACTTAGGCAGCACCACGTGTGTGTTACCCATCAGGTGAACCTTTGCCTGCTGGTTCATGGGTCAGTTCCTCAGTTTTAAAGTAGAGAATGCTTGAGGGAAGGGACTCTGTCTGGTTGGGGACCCTCGTTTTCGAGCATTTCACGGGGACAGCACGAAATCAATAAGTGCTCTGATCCTCACCACGAGGGAGAGGCGCTCTCCCGGGCCCTTTGCTCACTGTTCTGGAGACTTGGATCCCCAGAGATCCAGAGACACCTTCCATGACAGATGCCCGCCCTTAGCCACCTGCAGACTCAGCCTGAGCGCACCGAGCTGCCGCCCTGCGGCTTGGAGCTCTCCAGGCCTCCGCTGCTCCTGGAGCAGAACATATGCTCTGTGGTGGAAGCAGGCCCTCTCAGCTTCTAACAAGGGAGCCCCGGGAAACAGGGGTCCTCACACAGGGTGGGCCTCTGGCCACAGGGTCATCAGTCCTTCCCAGAGTTCTCTGCCCCTCCTACCCACGACCCTCACACCCTCATGAAAGCCCCCCAGTGCAAGCAGCTCCGGAGACCAGCTGGCAGTCCCCGAATGCTGAGGGGCCCAGACAGACAAATCCAGCAAAGAACTTCTCCTGGCCTATCTGGTCTTGGGTGGGCCAGAGGCGGCTGGTGGGTGCGACCTGTGAGGCCACAGAGGCTGTAGGCAAGGGGTCCCAGGCCCCTCCAAAGCAGAGCCGCCTTCTCAGGAGCAGGGCTCCTGCACTTGAGCAGGCACACGGGGCTCTCAGCCGGGGCCTTTCCAGGGTGGGCACTCACTCCAGGCCCTAAGTCACTGCTGATCTAAAACCTATGCCTTCCACAAATCCCAGAACAGACTTTTATGAGGTATAAGCTGCCAGTGTGAACATACTGCCACCATTTAAAAAGTGCAATTTAAGCCCCTCTTTCCTGCATGTGGAAACGCCAGGGTTTGTTTTGGCAATCTGGTCTGTTTCCAGTTCCACCATCGGAGAAGCCACAGCAGGGCAGGTCGAGGAGATAAGGGGAGAGACCAGGTCTGCTTTTGAAATACCCCAGGGGGTCTCTGTTATATCAGGAGAGGGTAGCAGAAACCTTATAACATTCTTCAGATAAAGTTAGCTTTTCATTTGCCTGGAAGGGCACGTTTGGTTTTGATTCTGGCAACGTCATAGAGGGTGCCAGAGCTGGACCTGGTGCAGCCCTGCGTGCAGAGGTGAAGGGTGAGAGTGCTGGCAGCCAGGTGCCAGGAAGTAGACGTGTTGGCAGGGCAGTGGTTGTCATGGACTGGACAGTGTCCCCTCAGGATTCACATGTTGAAGCCTTGACGCCCAGTGTGGCTGTATTTGCAGACCGGGCCTCCAGGAAGTCATTGAGGTCCCGTGAGCTCAGAAGGGTACGGCCCTGATCTGACAGTACTGGAGGCTGATGAGATGAGGGAGGGATGCTGGGCCTCAAATTCTCTCTCTGCACAGTGGAAAGGCCGTGCAAGGACGCAGTGAGAAGGTGGCCGTCTGCACCCCACGGCGAGGGTCCTCCTCAGACAGCAAATCGGTTGACACCTTCACTAGGGCTTCCTGCCTCCAGAACTGTGGGGAGACAACCTTCTGTTGTGTCAGCCACCAGCCTGTGCTGTAATGGCAGATTAGCGCAGCGGGACACCACGCCAATGGGGCAGTTTGTCACTCAGAGGTGCTGGCTGAGCGTCACAGGCATCGAACACTGTGGCACACGTCCCATTAAGGCTCCAGCCAAGGGAGCAGCGTTGCCCAGTAGTCCCCTGTTCACCTCCCCAATAATCAGTATCCAATAATGGCCTTGGGAGACCACCGCCCTGCCATCAAGCTGGATCAGGAGGAAGAAAGAACATTTTTTCTATCACCTGCATGTGCACACTTGTCTCTGGGTCCCAGGAAATCTGGAGCCACATGTGGGTGGCATCAGGTGGCAGTGGGGACACTGAGCTTTTGACTCCAATAGTGGCATGCCCACAGTCAGGGCTGGGTCTTCGAAAAACTGGCGTCACCAGAGACACACCCGGTGTCCTGGCCTGCCCTCCTCTGACACTGTCAGCTCTGACCTAAGGTTCCCTCAGGATTCAGCACGGAGTCTCCCATGTGGGTCATGATCAGCCACTGGCCTGTCCCCAGGCATGAACAGTGCTCCTGGGACCATGGGCTCCCTGGGCCCAGCCGTCACCAGCAGGGCTCCCAGGTCTGTGGAGCCATCAGAGGCGCCCAGTGCATAACCTGAGATAGGCCTGGCGAGGCCAGCTGAATTGCAGTCAGAGACGCCGGGTTTGGGTTCAATGGGCCAAGTACTCTGCTCACACAGGGAGAGCAGGGGCCTGCGTCAGGGCTGTGAAGCAAGGCCAACATAGTCCCAGAATTGGGGACCAGTCATGAACCCCAGAGGGGGCAGGAGCCTAAGGCACTATTGGCATGAATGAATAAATGAGTAAATGGAAGAATGAGGGGGAAAACATGTACTGTAGCGGCCAAGATCCTCTAGAAGGATGCTAGAAGCCTCTCTGAGATGGGGAGGAGGGGAAGGGCTGACAATGACTTGGACATAGAGCACCTCTGCCCAGAGGAAAAGCTGGTAAAGAATTGCAGGCATCGGATTATGAGGCAGCCTGGGGTCAGGAGGATGGGTGAGACTGGCCAGGCAGAGCAGGAGAGGGGGTGAAGGGAAGGGAAGAAAAAGGAAGGGGAGGAGAGAGGAAGGGAGAGGGGGAGGGGAGGATACAGGGGTCCTGAGAGCAGCGAGCTGTAATAATAAAGCAGTGGGTCTGAACTAGAGACGCCCATGGGTAAGTTCGGTATGAGATGGGGAAATGTCCCCAGAATGTGCCAACTGGGAAGTTCCAATGGTCCCTCCTCTGTCCAACATAATCTCTACAGAGATAATAACGATGGTAACAAGAATTTTAAAATAGTAATAATGGTTAACATTTATGAATACTTTCGATATGTTCTAAGCACTTTTCCCACATTTAATTTTTTTTTCGCACATTTAATCTTTTTGCCCTCATAGCAGTAAAAGACACTATCACTTTCCGTGCTTTGCAAATGAGGACGCCGCGGTACAGAGCAGCTGAGCAGCTTTGCTGAACGCCCCGCAATGAGTACGCGGTGAGTGGCAGAGGGATATGAACAGGCAGCTAGCCCCACGGCAGGCCTCGTCTGCACTTCGCTTAGCTGTCAGTCTCTGTGAGCCCACGCACACGGCAGGGCCAGAGTCGGAGCTCACAGATGAAACTGTCAAGGGTACCCCGCTCTGCTAATGTAAGTGTGGGGGTGAAAACACCCACCCCTTCCCACCTGCTGTAAACAGAACATACGTCAGTCCACTCTGAACGCTCTTGGAAATTGAATGGCAAGGTCTAGTTCTCACCCTTAAGACGGGCAAAGCCCCAAAACAATTCACTCTACCTCCGACCCGCCATGAAGGCAAAGGATGTGGGCGGAGAATAGAGTCCAGAAGAGTGGAGCTGCGTCTGCCCACAGGAGAGGGAGCGGAGGGAGGGACGGAGCTTCAGAACCTGCAGCCGGAGCAGTCTGCATGAATGTTTCAGGTCACGCCTTCCCTCTTGATATCTTAAGAACACAAGGGAAGGAAATGCAAAATGTTTATACAGTTTAACGTACTTTACTTGTAACTTCACTCTTTCCATAAAAGAGATACGGAGGTAAATGGGCTATAAATCTGTTAGCATGTACATACAAACCAGAAATTATGCCTTTGAGGCAGAGAAGGAAGCCAGTCCTAAGGCCTAGAAAAACTGACATGATGCGGCATCCGTGTTGCCCAATAATTCCAGGCAGCTTGGAGGAAAGGGAACAAGATGGATTGCAATGTGCTTGCCAAAAGGCAGAGGAAGCTGGCCAGTCCCTCAGGGAAAACAAGGCTTTCCTGGCACTAAATTCTGAACGAAGTTTCTCGTGTAGAATTTTATCTAGAGATATGATCTCTGAAACATTGGAGCCTGAGACACATTTTTCTAAGCTCACATTTGGGTTCCTGGCTGAAGAGCTTAGAAAAAAAAGAAAATCTCTGAACACGGCCTCTGGCTTAATGGCTGTCAAATGCACTCTGGGGCACTGGTGCTGTCAAATGAGAAAATGTTTCATCAGGGAACATTCATCACACTAAATACAAACTGCACAGGAGCTCCAAGCAGCTTGAACAGAGGAGCCAGGAGGGGTCCGTTGCCCCAAGGGCAAATAGTAATGGAAGCACCACTACTGGGACACAGTGCCCAGGGTCAACAGCAGAGGAAACTCTGGGCTGGAATTTCCACCTTCGCCGGTGTGCTTCTGGGCAGCGGCTCTCCATAGCACCGAGCAACAGAGGAGCAGATGTAACCCAGGGGGCCACAGGTTATGACCAAGCGATGCGCTCATCATCAAAGACTGCCATGTATGTTGCCATAAAGAAATAAAATCGCCACCCTAAAAAAAGATTAATGTGTGATAAGGCAAGACTCTGAATGCGAATCAGCAGAAATAGTAAACAACAATCTTCTCTCCCATTTTGACATTTTCAGAAACAGAGTTATGATGTAAAACATATTTACAGAAAAAAGGACACAATCACAAAGATGAGAAAACAAAAGAGACTGAATAATTAAGAAGAGGTTGAGGAGGAAAATATAGTTTCTATATATGAAAACCATAATGGTTGAAATAAAGAACTCGATAGGTGTGTTATACAGCAAATTAGATAAAGCTGCAAAGAGAATTAATGAACTGGAACATGTATGTAGAGATATCACCAAGAATGCAATGGAACAAGGCAAGGCATGAATACAGATGAGACTACAGAACACCAGAGACAAAGAGGGGACCTTAAAAGTGTCCCCAGGAGTAAAAGCAGCTCACCTTTAAAGGACTGACTACGAGAATGACAGTGGGCTTTCCAACACAGGCATCAGAGGCCAGCAAATGCTGACGTATCTTAACAATGTTAACAAATAAACAAAAAAGACAAAAAACTATGATGGTATAAAATTGTGTGTTTGCAAAGCAAATGAGGCTATACACTGAAGCACTGAAGGTCTGTACATTTTACTATATATTAAGTTTACTTCAATAAAAAGCAGAGAGGAAACAGATAAAAAAGAGGATATAAACAATAAAAGAAGGTAATCAAACAAAAGCTAAGAACTAGAAAAGAATTGCCTAGAAAAAGTAAGATAATGAGAAATGTTTTAAAAAGACCAAAGAAACGAGCCAACTGCATGAGTAATCACCTCATGCATAGGCAGACTATGCTCATTAGTTAAAAGAAGCAGACAGATAACCGGCTGAGTAAAAACTCATGCCAGAAGCATAAGAACGGGGACATATTATCAATATTCTAAGAAAGATAAGAAAGTATGTTCACAAAACAGGGAAAAGATATATTCTGTTCTACTCTACTCTACTCAATGCTATTTTTTCCCAAATACCCTGAGAAGAAAAATTGCTCCTCCGTTAAGAAACATGGACGGAAACAAATACAAGATACCATTTAAATTTGGAGACTAAAGAGAGCGCTTGGTATGGACGGGAAAAGAGAGTCACTTTGTAGTGGGGACACCTAGACGCACACGACCTCAGCCAGGCAATCAAGGTCAGTGACGGGAAGTCGTGCCCAGCACACGCAACCTTGCTGTGTGTGATGGCCCAGGAGCTGTGCTGCTCCTCCCAGACAGTCCCGTGCCCCAGTCTCAGCAGGAGAAAACCATCAGCTCAACCACAACTGTGCATGTTCCACCAGAACACCTGCCGAGTCCTCCTCAAGACTGTCAAGGTCACCAAAACAAAGGAGTCTGAGAAAGCATCACAGGCAAGGGGCCCTGAGGAGACAGGACCACCGAAAGCCCTGTGGTCTCAGAGCTGGGATCCCGGACCAGAACAAGGATGCTAGGTGACATCTGAGGACATCTTAATGAGGTATAGCTCCTGGTGGGCACACAGGCCATTTCCGCATTTGGGCTCCAAGTGCTTCCTGCAGGTTACATGGTCCATGTGGCACCTGGTATAGAGCTGCCTCCTCAGCAGTGGTGCTGGCTTTTCCACGCACCAGATGCTCAGTACAGACCTGAGAAGAGCTTTGAAAAGCCCGGAGATCCAAAGAGCCCTCCGAGCATCAGGCAAAAAGATCCATCCCAGAGTCCTGGAGAAGGATCCAGTGAGGAACCGGGGAATCGTGTTTGAGCTACACCCATATGCAGGGACCAGGCGCCAGAACACCGTTCCTCACCAGGCCAGAACCGCAAGCTCCAGGGGGATAAAGCAGCAGCTGCACTAGAAGGCAAATCAGATGAGAAGGGGCTCCCAGGCAAGAAGCCTAGGGGAGAGAAGGAAAGAAGGTGGTGTTGGCACCATGAAGCAGAAGAAGCCTTTGCAGGGGAAAAGGCTGTGGCTACCAAGAACCCACCTGCTGAGAAGCCCACGGAAAAGAAACCCACCGCGGGAGAAGCCACAGCCTCAACTTCAATTTGTTTATTCCATAAAGATTGAATCACTGTGGCTCATTTGGGAATAAAGACCTGATCAAAGGCAGATATTTTTTAAAAATTTAAAATAATAAAAAGGGTAAAGAACATAGAGTTAAGATAACATCCCAGAGCAAAAATGAAAACAGATTAAAAGTAGAACAGTAAAGATAAGGAAATTAGAAGGCAGAACAACATCCAAACAGTAAGAGTGCTGGGAAGAAAAATCAGAGAAAAGAGGAGAAGAGGAGGTCATCTTCAAAACAAAGAAGGTTTCCTAGAACTGAAGGACACGCTTCCACGTTCCAAGGATCTACTGAGTGCCCGTTGGAACAGGGCCCTTCAAATATGGAGGACAAAGAAGACCACAGGAGTTTCAAACTCCCCCAAAAACCGAAAACAGACAATGGAGTGATTCATTCAGAATTCTGAAGGGATTTTCTTTCTCGTCTAGAATTCTATACCCAGCCAAATTACCAATAACATGTCTGAAGAAAATAACAATATTCTCAGACATAAAGGATGTAAAAATTTTACTTTTTTAAAAATTCACCTCAAAGCACTAGACTTCTTGGGGGATCACTGAGTAAGTTTCATAAATGTCTGACCACTGTGCTGTGTACCTGAAGCCCACATAACACTGAACATTAGCTGTGATTGGAGAAAATGTTAAATGCACCTTACTGAAGGTCATTCTCCAAAATCAGAGGGCAAACTAGAAATAGACATGAGACCCCCACAACAGAACGGGTAATGCAGGGAAAGAAATAAGGGGCTTTCCAAATTAAAGACGCCATTATCCAGGGCAAGGACAGTTAACCACGCGCACAGGGCAAGCGTGCAGACTGGACCGTGTTCCCGAGGTGTGCGAGAGGTCATCGCCACGCCCACCAGCCCTGCAGCACCGGGCTACCTGAGGAACCCCTGCAGGATGTGCTCCCCCAAAGCAATGAAGTAAATGAGGAAAGAGAGAGGCCTGAGACCCACACGAGTAAGACAAGTGAGAACGCCGCGAGACGGCAGTGGGGGAAGAATTAGCAAAAGACACTCGCCAGACAAATGGAGCAAATCAATGCCAAGGAAATGAACTTCGAGTAAAACAAAAAGAAACCAAATATATCCTGAACTTTGCATAGTACCTGCATGGACTTCATGATATAATACCAAATATTGATTTAGGTAAAGATTATTTATAAAAGCACATAAAGAGATGCAATATCGCAGGGGGAAATGCAGACTAAAATCACAATGCCCTATGCACCTGCTGGAAGGGCTGAATTAAAAAGGCTTCCAAGTGTTCGGTGAGGACTGGAACGCATGCAACGTCTGCACGTTGCTTGCAGATGCGGAAAACTTTGAACAACAGTTTGGCAGTTTCTTAAGAATTAATCTTACAAGTCTCATATCACCAGCTATTCTGCTCCGAGGTATTTACACCCAAGAGCAATGAAAGTGTATCCCATACACAGGCCAGCACACAAATGTTCACAGCAGCTTTCTGTGAAGCAATTCCACACGGCAGCAACCCGCATGTGCGTCAGTCAGCAAGTGCATGGACAGAGTCACAGGCCCACGATACACCGGGTGGACTGGCGCTCAGCCAGAAAACGCCGCCAGCTGAGAAGTAGCCTGTTCAGCAGGTGCAGCAGTTGACGAGGAGCAGCGCTCAGAACACATGTGGAATTCTCACGGGCCAGCACAGCCCTACTTTTTGGGAGATGACGTGAATGTGCCTTTCTCTATTTCTCCCCCTAAGCACAACAAAATGTCCCGGGCATTATAGGTAAAACAGTCTACATAAAACATACGAAGACTCGTGGTGGAGAGAAGGCAGACCCGCTAGGGACCGCAGGGCCTGGGGCCCGGCAGGCAGTCCCTGCCTCTTCTTTCTGCCTCACCCACCCCAGACTTGGAGCCTGGAAGCACCAAGGGGCACAGACCCGACCACCCCAGCGAAACCAAAGGACAGGGAGAGGGGCCTCCTGGCGTGACAGGAGGTTTAGACAATCACCTCTACACTCCAGCCAGACTGCACAGGGAAAACAGTGACTTCTCTCTCACCTGCGCTCCAAGGCTCAGTGGGGAGCCAGGCCCCTCTCTCCAAGGCCTGGAACACGGAGGCGTGCCAACACCCACTCTGGCGGGGGCGGGGGTGGGGCTGGCAGGGGTCAGAGCCAGGGCAATCAGCGAGAAGGCCAGCAATGAAGCACCACCTGCTTATTGCTGGAGACCACGTGGGGCATCGGGACACCCTTTGGTGTCAACAGAGACAGAGTGGGTACCTGGACATTGGCCTCCCCTGGCAGTGAGGTGGCACTCTCCCCTTGTGCCTGCTGGGGTGGCATCAGAGACTCTGCTAAAACTGAAGGTGTAATGGAGTCAAGAAGAAAAATAGACAATCTGAAAGGAAGTGGGCAAAACCCATGAAAAGAGAATATAATGGCACCTATGTCGCGGGCTTTTTTATCAGTAAATGGTGTGTGTGCTTAAAATAGTTCCTCACACATCACCCGCCATGGACAAGAGGCGGTGTTGCTACTGCCCATGTAAGCACATCACAGAAAATGGCACACAGGTCAGAGCACATGGCAAGAAGCTCAAGGCCACCAGTAATCTGAGACATGCTGACGACCACCGACCATCCCATCACGGCACTGGTGCACTGCGCACTTGGCAGCCAAAAATATACACAGCCCACCGGAACTGACTCTCACGAGTTGGGAGTGGAGGGGAAGGGACCACGCCCACTCTGGAAAACCATTTGGAATTATCTTGGGAAACTGAACATTCACACGGTGGATGAGCCTGCAGCGCCACTTCTGGGTACATACGCCCCAGAGAAACTCTCACATGGGTGGCAACAGGCGTGCAGTCAAACAAGTCTGGGAGAACCCAGCCATGCATCAGCAGGCAGACCCACAGCCGTCCCTGCACACGCTGGGGCTGAGTGCAGTTCTGCACTCAGGCGGCAGGCGGCGGACCCGGCGGCCAGGGTGAGCCTGGGGCACAGAGTCAAGCCAGGGGACAGCACATTCGGAAACAGGGGACAGTAACCACCCAGACCCAAAACATGCACTCTGGCTTTCTAATGGCGGGGGGGGGGGGGCGTGAGTTCACCCAATGTTAACGTTAGGAAAGTCGTCCCCCCCACACACACCTTGTGAGGGAAACAGAGCTGGATCCAGCTCTAGAGGGAAAAAATGGGGATGAGGGGCCTTTCCAGGTCGTGTCACTGAAGTGGAAAGCTGTAGTGTGGTCCCCCGAGAGCGTGTTCCCTGTTGTGAAATACAATCTCACTGAAGCAGGGCGAAGTTGTGAACCGTGACAGCCTCCGCTTGTCACGGAAACAGTGTGTGTCTAAGTGTGAGCTCAAGTGTGACGGCCTGGGTGCGTGGAGGGGTAGGGAGGGAAATGGAGAGAGAATACAATTGAATGATAAAGAAAATGGGGTGAAATGTCAACAATTGGTGGATCTGGGGAAAGGCTGTGTGAGTGTTCACTGCACTCTTTTTATTTTCACAGCTTTTCTGTGAATTTGAAATGATTTTCAAATAAAGAGTTCAGAAAAAGAGGGTAAAAGATGCCTTGACTGGTGTGGCCCAGACGGTTGGGCATCGTGCTTCAAAGGGAAGGGTCGCCGGTTTGATTCCCAGTCAGGGCACACGCTGAGTTGCGGGCCAGGTCTCCAGTTGGGGCGTGTATGAGAGGCCACCGATTGATGTTTCTCTCTCTCTTACACTGATGTTTCCCGCTCCCTCTTTCTCCCTCCCTTCCCCACTCTGTAAATTAATTAATTAGTGGGAGGGGAAGAGGTGCTCAAGTTCAGGGCAGTCAGGGCAGCAATCACCTGAGGGGGATGGGGAGAACAGGCCCCTTGAGCGGGGCAGTGGGCTCCTCACTTGCGCTCTGACTCTGCCATGATGTCATTGCACTTTATGGCGCAGACACATATTTTGTGCATTATCAATGTTGTATTTGAAATAATAAGACAGAAAAACCTCTCAGGAACGACATTTCAGGCTGGTGCCAAAGGAAGCTCTGAGTAGACACTGGATTGCTATCATCTTTCCATTGGACGGATAAAATGATCCACATTTTCCTCTCCTGTGCACATTCTACAATTTCCTTTACTACTTCCCCCTTCATATATTTTTTTTTGCTGCGGCAGGAGACGTGAATGTGTATGAGAAGCTGCTAAGTTGGACGGACAGGTTAATTCACTGCTGTGGAGTTTTACAATGGTAATTAAGAAAATTAATGGCCTTCTTTGGGTAAGAGGGCCGACTGCTGAGTCTGGGATGCATTAGGCAGTAGGATGGGCCAGGAGGGCTGGCCCAGTGGTGGGGAGGGCAGGCGGCCCCGGGAGCAGGAGGAACATGGGAATTGGGGAGGATGGGGGTTGGCAGTGGGTGGAGCCAGTGGGGTCAGGGCAGTGAGAAGGGCTGCCTCCCCCATGGAGGGCAAGGAGCAGGGTCGGAGGGTCTGGGCACAGGCATTGTAAGGAGACAGCTGGAGGCAGCTGATGCTGGGGAGGTGGATGGGGTTGGGCCTGGGGACAGAGGAGGCCCAGCCCTGGTGGTGGAGGTGCCAGAGCAAAGAAGGAGCGTCTGTGGGGGAAGCACCTTGTCTGTACTACACGGGCCCCCTCAAGACACGCACTGAGCGGTCTGAGGGTCTCTGCCTACAAAGGGGTGGCCGGGGCTCTGCTCTGCCACCTGTGGCCAAGCAGGAATGCCCGTGCGTTGGTAGACCTGCTGATTTTTTCAAGGAAACTGGAAATCTAAGTTTTACATGAGGTCTATGGATTTTTCAATGTTGGCTTAAAGCTTTCCAAAACAAAGACAAATACGTGATGGTCACCCTTTGGTGACCTCACGAAGCACATCAGCTTCCTGGGGCTGCTGTAACAAAGCGCCGCAGATTGGGTAGCTCACAAGATAAAAATTTCTTGCATCCCAGGCTGAGCGCTGCCAGTATGGAAGCAAGGCGTCAGCAAGGGTGGTGGGCTCCTGGGGTGCTGACGGCAGTCTTTGGCATTTCCTGGTGCGTGGTCCCAGGTGTACCTTCATATTCAGGAGGTGTTCTCCCTGTGTGTGTCTGTCCCTGGGTCTAAAACTTTCCCTTCTTACAAGGGCATAGTCATATTGGCTTAGGGACCACCTTGCCGTAGCCATCTATGAAGACCCTATTTCCAAACAAGTTTCCACCACAGGCACTGGGGGCAGGGCTGCAACACCTTTGGGGGAGACAGTTCAGCTCATCAGAGCAGTGACTGAGGCCCAGAGGGGCACAGTGGGGCCAGGGTCAGGGACGGGGGTGCAACCACTGGTGTGAGGTCTACCAGTGGTGTGGCTCGTGGACCTTCCCAGGTCAAGCTGACGACAGGACTCGAACCCTCCTGGGGGCAGAGGCCCACAGAGACAGGGCAGAGGGGCCAGGATACCTGGCAGGGTCTGACCCTGCGCTGAGTCCTACAGCCACCGAGAACCCACAAGTCCCTCAAGTTCATGAATGCCAGGCCTGCAGACCCTGACAGAGGGGGTCTGACTTCTGATGGGATACTCCCACCCACCACTGTGCCCACAGCCTGCAAAGCATAGGAAAAGCCAGGCTAGCCAATTAAAGACATAAATAAAGAAAAACAACAGCCGCAAAGGACTGCTTCTCCAGCAGGACTGAGTGAGCATGCCACCCCCAGGACGGAAGGATGGAAGCCTGTTCTCGGCAGTTGGGGCTCAGCCTGCTGGGATTCAGCCCTGGGCGGGGGTTCCTAGCCTGCCCGGATGACTGGCAGTTCCTCGAGGGCTCAGGCTGCCTGTGTGCCCAGCCCACGGTGGCCCAGCATGAACTCAGCCTTGGTCAGGAAAACCAGGGGACCCCGGGCACAGCACCCAAACAGACTTTGGGGTTGCAGGAGCCATGGGAACACTGCCCCCGTCCATCCAGTGAGCCACTATCTGGCCTGTGGTGGGCAGAGACGAAGGCGTGGGCCAGCGGGAGCCGAGGCTCAGTGGGTGGTGGTGGGGGGGGTCTGACTCCAGGCAGGAGACCTGGTGTGGGGCTGTGGTTGTTCTTAGTGACATTAATGTAATTACTTAACGGAATAAAGCAAGGGCTTTATCCTGCTGTTTCCAATTCTCATTAATGATGACAAGATTTTACTTAATTTCTAAGACTTTACATTCGTAAGCCTTCCCTTACAATGCAAACCTTGGTTCTCAAGGACATTAATGCAATTACTTGTGGTGAAATATGCATGTTTGTATATATAATCGTTTCAAAACAACAATACCACTTTTATCGCCGGCCAGAGGCTACTGAGGGCAGTTTCGGTTTCGTTTGTGGCTCCTTTTGTCTCTGCCACACTTGGATCACCCAAGGGGGATCCAAAGCCACCAAGCCTTCCCTGGGAGGCTGTGCCATTAATTCTGCCCACAGAGCTCTTCCGGTTCGCTTGTTTTCAGGGTCGGGGGTGGCTTTTGTTCTTTTTGGTTTAACTTTGGCTCTGAGTCATGTAGAATGTTGGCATGGCTCCGAAGCCAACTTAAGAAACAAGGTACATTGTTTGGTTTTGTAAACCTGTGGTTTATCCTTCCACTGTTTCTTTTTCAAGACAGAAGCAAATGTGAACGTGTACATCCATCCTTGCCCCGCTTTTACTTACATAAAAGGCAGTGCACTATACGCACAGCCCGTGCCTGGCCTTTCTTAGTTAGCACTATATCCTGACCATGATTTCACAGTGACGTGGGGACTGTCCTCCTTCCCGCTTACAGCCTGGAGTCGCCCAGGGAGCCCGAGCTCCACAGCCCTCACCCAGCCAGCCCTCACCCAGCCACCTCGGGGCAGGTCCTCGGGAATGTCCCATCTCTGGGTATGCAAATTGTGCCATAAATTAGATAGAGCCTGGCTCAGGGGTAACTTCATTCTTTCAAGAAAACTCTGCTTTGAACCCTCACTGCAGACCCTCAAGCTTCTCATCTGTAAAATGGGGATGATAATAATAATATCTAGCTCACAGTTCAAAAAGAATTAACACTCTTTAATAGACCCACCCCAGGGCCTGGCACATAGTAATAGTCAATAAATGTCTGCTGGGTTTTTTCCCCCATTTTGCTTTATTTAACTTAGTACTTTAACATTTCACTATGTACAGGGAGAGAGACGTGTGTGATTCTGCCTTGTGAGGACAGGATCTGTCTATATGTCCAAATAGAGATGTGCGTGCATTGTGTAGATCACATATAGGATGCCCAGTCTGAGAAAGGGAATGTCATTCACAGGCTTTGCTGAACCTGATATGTCCTGGGTGTCCACACTGTGGCAGGTGCAGGATGCTGAATCACATGGTCCCTGCCCTGCCGGGGGGGTGGGGGGGGGACAGACCTATGTCCCCAGAGTGCTGGGGGACAGGATCAACAGAAAAGCCCATGAGACGTTCGGCTCTGTGCCAGGGATGTACCACCCCCGGCCAGGCTCTGGAACACCCCTCGGGGTGGGCAGTGCCTGGCTCAGAGAGGACCTTGCTGCTGGAGAGGAGGTGTTCAGGGGCCTGCGGACACCCTTTCCCGCAGCTCCAGCAGAGGGTGGGGCTCCCTTCTGGACTGGTGGAGAGCTGCTGGTCTAATGTGGACTCTGTGCCTGCTCTGCTCTGCTCAAGCTCCCCTGCACTTCTCTGCCACTCCACCCCACCCCAACTTCAGGATGTTGGGGGTTTCCAGGATCATACAGCCAGTAAGAGGCAGAGCTGGGGCTCGAACCTGAAGTGAGTACGCACAGCCCTGCACCACACTGACTTTTACCCACGCCTGGTGTTGGTGGGGAAGGCAAACAGAGTGTCCTGGGAGCTTCAACTGGATGCCCACAAGGGGCAGATGGAGAGGAGGAAGACAGGTTACCACTGAGTAGTAAATCCCTCATTCCAGAGGGCCCGATGGGCTCAGGTGGACCCTGGAGGGTAGTGGCAGGGGACTGGGCCCAGGGGGAAGCACGAGAACAATAGCAGTATGTGTGTGGGGGCGGGGTGTGAGGCGATGCCAGGCCCCACACTCAACACTGCAGCTCTGGTGGCCCCGCTAAACCTCCCTAAACTTGTGAAGTATATGCACTCAGATATTGCGTCTACCAGTGGAGAAACTGAGGCACAGAGCTTAAGAAACTTACCCAAGGTCTCACAGCAGAAAAGAAATAGCGCCAGGATTCCAAGCCAGACAATCTCTCCCAGCCAGCCCTGCCCCAGTGGCTTAGGACAACACAAACTAATCATCCTCAGAGTTCGCTCGAGTCCAGTACCGGTTTCGTCAGACGAAAAGCAAGATGCTAGTTAGCAGGCTCCGCCCCTTTCCGGAGGACCTGGGGGAGAATCTGTTTCTGCTCACTCAGGCTGTTGGCAGAACTCGGCTCCTGCTGTGGGACTGAGGCCCCCATTCTCCTGTTGGCTGTAAGGGGAGCGTGGACCCCAGCTGCCAGAGGCCCTTGCCATTGCTCGGGGCGCCTTCCTCCATCTTCAAGGTTCGTGCAGACAGATGGGGACCTTCTCAAGGCGTCTCTTTGTCACTGACCTTTTTCAATGGTCTTCCGCTTTTTTAAAAAATATATTTTTTAAAAACGGTGGTAACATATGCATCACATGAAACTTGGCGTTTCTAATGTACAGTCGGCGGCACTAAGTGCAAGCACGCTGGGGGCAGCGCCACCACATCCCTGTGCAGAGCCCTTTCCATCCGCCCCACTGCAGCCCAGGCCCACTGCAGCCCGGCCCCACTGCGCACGCTCTCCCGGCCCCGCCCCCCGCCCCGGGCCGCCGCCTTCCCCCTTTCTGTCTCTATGAACGCGACTACTCTAGGGACCTCGTATTAGTGAAATCATGCAGCGTTTGCCTTTTGTGACTGGTTTATTTCACTCAGCATAATGTCCTTAAGCTTCATCCGTGATGCGGCGTGTGTCTGAATTCCCTTCCTTTTTAAGGCTGCATAATATCTCACCGTGTGCACATGCCGCATCTTGTTCACGCCTCCATCCTCCGATCGGACGTCTGAGTTACTTCCGCCGTTTCCCCGTTGAGAGTAATGCTGCTCCGAACACGGGTGGGCAACTGTTTCTCCCATACGCCGTTTTTAATTCTTTTGGGTTAGAAATGAAATTCCTGGATCCTATGGCGATTCTATTTTTAATTTTCTGAGGAGCCACCACACTGTGTTTCACAGCGTCTGGGCCATTTCCCATTCCGAACCCAGGCAGTCTTCACTCGCCGCCCGGCCCCGCACCCCACGCTGTCGGAGGCAGGCTGCTCTGGGGCCAAGGACCCCAGATACAGGGGCAGAGGCAGGATGAGCGGTGGGTTTGGAGGGCAGGGAGGGGGCATCCTGTCTCGCACGGAGTCCCGGAGCTGGGCCAGCCTGGGACATTTAGACTCCACACCAAAGAAACGGAGCCACTGATGTTTCTGAGAAAAGGAGGGAGATTTGAAGACAGGCTCCCACTGGGAAGACCATTCTGGTGACAGCACATGGCTTGGACGGAGGGGGTGAGCTGGCACAAAACAGACCCTGTAACCTACATTCTATGCCGGGAGCCTGAGAGTCCCTCTTTATACTTCTGTTAGTTCATCCAACAATCTGTGAATGGTGAAGGGGACACCCGCTAAACCTGACCAGCTCGGGGAGGGGACAGTGGAGGGGAGCTCACGGCAGGCCTTACAAACATGCGACCTAAGGGTGGTCCAAACATAAAAATCCCTCACTAAGCAGCCATGGTGGGTAGTCCAGTCCCAGGTCCCAGGTCCCAGGTCCCAGGCCCACAGCTTCCTCCTTCTGTGTTTCTCCACTTTGCTTTTATCCAGTCCCAGAGATTGCCCTGCTTCGCTTTCCTCTGGCCCCCTTTATCTATCACCGACTGATTTCATGTGACTGTGTAACCCTCCTCACATCTCCCCCTGTTTCTGGTGTGTAAAGTAAGCTGAAAAGGCCCTTCTCTGGAGCATTTTCTCCAGCCATTGGGATTTTGCTTCCGGGCACGTCCTCAAAGTTGTGGCTCAAATAAACTCCTGGAAGACTTTCCTAAAGGCTGGATATTCTTTTGTCGAGAAATCGATCGATTCAAAATCCATCACCACCCTTGGTCCCACATTCTGGGGCCACAGGGAATGGGGCTCTGACGTGAATCAATCAACCTGGGACTGACAGCCAGCTGCCCTAGCAGCGCACCAAGAGGATGCTGAGGGGAGTCAGGGCGTGGGCCAGCACGGAAAAATTCATGTTTGCAACTGACATGTACGGGAAGAAAAAATACCAAAGTCCAGGTGCTGGTCCCATATTCCCAGCCTCAGAATCCCAGCTCCCCATAGGGCACAGGCTACTCTGGCCCACAGATGCGTCATGCTGGCTATCATTTCAAGTTATGACTCAGCATTTTCAGAGCTTGGCTCACTAACTAGGAGCAAAGCCAAGTAGAAGGAGCAAAGCCTGTTTGTGTTTTCTGTTGAAGTTCTGATTTTTAGATCTATTTCGTTTCAGAGTCTAAAGAAAATAAAATCCCTCTCTTTGAAGCAAAACTTCTCCATGCAAAAGAAAGTTGCTGCCTGTTCTAATGGACACCCAAGAGCTGTGGGAGGGCCCAGCTTCTTGCAGCAGCTGAGCTGCAGATGTGGAGGAGGGCTGGTGGGCTCAGGGCTCTTCTAGGATGTCTGCTGTGGGGACCTTCCCTCTGGAAGCCACACTGCCCTGGGCCTCCTCTGCTCCCCAGCACCCCTGCCCAGCAGGCCTGAGTAGAAAGGTCGTCATGAGGGAGGGCTTGCCCGGTCCATATGTCTCCCACAGCCTGGAGCCCTTCCTCCTCCGGTCCGCTCAGCGCCAGTCTCTACAACCCGCTGCCGACGTTGAGTACACTTCCCCCTCCACCGAGGAAACAAGTCACTGGGTGACTTTCTCAGTTTCCCTCACCCACAGGCCTTCTCGTTGGTGGGTGTGGAGCCCGCCTCCTCCTGCTTCTTTGGGACCATCGACCGCGTACCCCTTCAGCCCCCATCTCCCGATACCCTGGCCAGCGGGCTCCTGCCCTCCAAACACCTCCCCACATCCGCGTCCCTTCAGGCGATGCCCGCTCAGCCTCATCTCGTCCCCTCTCCCACACCTCCCACCATTCCTCGACCTGCTTTTCCACTAAATAACACACCCACATTTTAAGGTGACCTCTTCACTGCCACATCCATGGGACATGTTTCAGTGCTCGGTGTCACCTGACCCTGGTGACCGGTGCACTCGGGACATCCATCCCCGGCTTTCCTCTCCACCTCTGCGGGCCCCTCCCCATTCATCTTTGCGGTTCCTCACCCTGAGTGCCAGGCCCTATCTACCCCCGTCACCCCCCAACTAGAGCCCTCTTGAGAGAGCTCGCCTCCTCCTGTCCCGGCTTCTGTTACTGTAGATCCTGAGCTCTGAACCAAATACCCAGCATCCTGGGCAGCTGTGCAGTGACATTCCACCTTGATGATCTTCTCTTCCACCCAACCCCTTCCTCCCTCCTGCTCCTCACGGCCACCCACACCAGCCACAGAGGCCTCCTGCACCCCTTGCCTATCTCTCTCCCATAGGGTTAGCCCCAGCCCTAGCAGTTCCACTCCAAAACGCCTCTACAAGAATCAGCTGCCACCTCCTCTCGCCCCGGACCACTGAGCAGCCTCCTCAGTTGCCCCCAGCCTGTGCCTGAGGTCTGGCCCCTCAAGTCCATCCTCCACCCAACTAAGATGCTGAAGTGCTCCACACATGCCCCGCCTGGAACTTCCCATGGAGCTTCCTGGCTTTCAGAAAGTCCTGACCCTTGACCATGGTGTGCAGGACGAAGGGATCTCCGTGCTGGCGACTCTTTCCTAGTCTCACTGCTCCAGCCTTCCCTCCTGCCATTCCCCTCCCCTCCTCGCAAGTGCAGACCCTCCTTCTAACCACAGCCACGTGGGCTGCACTCTTACTGCCCTTTGTGCTCCAGGCTCCCACCCGCCACATGCAGTTTTCTCTAGACTAGAGCAGACACTTAGCAGCCCTCTCCCCAATTCCTGCTTACTCTTCTTATTTAGCTGTCACCTCCCTTCAAAGGTGTTCTGACTCCTCAGGCCTGGCTTGGCTGTCCCTCCCAGTCTTACCTAAAGGCTCCGTGCGGGTGGGGACCATGCCCGCCTTGCCGGTCACGTATGCTTGCACCTCACACTTGTTCCAATGCTAAATAACTAGCGACTGAGTAAAAGCACGAGGATGCCTGATGCACCATGTGGGCTGTAATAGGCGGAGCAGGTCTCCCCTGTACACAGAGTCATACCATCGTGGCTGTATGCACGTGGCATGTCCCATTACTGTGGGCAGGTGGCCTCTGGGCAAGGCGGCCAGGAATGTGCTCACCCCTTAAGGAGGCTGCAATGGCATGTGGCTAGGCCTGGGGCACAGCTGGGACACAGACTCCAGTCAGCAAAACCTGTTGCAACACACCCACCTTATCTATCCACCCGGCCCCCACCCCCACCCTGCCAAGAACAGCCAGAAGCATCCAGCAAGACATGGTGCCACAGGCAGTCGGCAGTCATTTATTCCTGGATAAAGGTAAGCCCCTTAGTAGCTGCCAGTCTTAGTCTGTTGTATCCCCAGTGTCGAGAATGGTGTCTGGCAAACAGGTGCTTACTACAGATCTGATGTATAGATGGATGGGTGGGTGGAAGCAAACCTGTGCCCCTCACTGGTCGGGGGGAGTGAAAAGTGCTGCCAACACACCAGCATCAAAGACACAGTGGGAAGGTGCGCGTGCCCCCAAGGGTACCTGCCCATACGGGTACTGGCTGGAGACAGGCCCGTGTGCCCACCACAGACGGCACTAAGCAGTGTGCTGGGAAGAGGCCAACAAGCCTTTCCCTGGGCTGACAGCAGAGCCTGTGAAACCCCACATCCAGCCTTTCAACGAGGCCCGTCCTCCACTTGCCTAGCGGCTCAGGCTCTCTGTGACAGCATTCCATTCTTCTGAACAGCACGCTAAAGTCTGCAGATCTTTTTTGGCTCTTTTGTCATCTTTGCTTCCTCACAACCTCAAGCCTCATTTTGCTGCAAAGGGTCTAGTCTAGCGTGGGGACGGGAGGGGCACAGGCTGAAAGGCCTCCTGGGACCAGGCAGGCAACATGGTCCAGGTGTAAGACGGCAGGGTCTGGCAGGACTGTGGTGAGCTAGAGGCGTGCGCTCTGCCAGCACCACACAGCCCTGGCAGGCCCCGCCAAGGGCAAGCTGGGGTCTGTCTGCCTGCTCACCCAGTTTTTCCAGGAATCAGGATTTCAGAATAAATTTTTTGGCTTTTAATACATTCCACTGATTAGATCCATCCTCTGTGGATGAGAATGTTTATCTCATTGGTCATTGGTGTGGCCCATCGCTGTATTCCAGAGCCTAGCACAGCACCTAGCATCCACCACACCTGGGACAAATATTATCTAGGTAGATGGCTGGCTGGCTGGGTGGATGGATGAGTGGATGGATGGATGGATGGATGAATGGATGGATGGACGGATGGATGGATGAATGAGTAGATGGATGGATGGATGAGTGAATAAATGAATAGATGAGTGGGTAGATGGATGGATGAGTGGATGGATGGATGAGTGAATGGATGGATAAATGGATGGATGAGTGGGTGGATGGATGGATAGATGGATGGATAGATGGATGAGTGGATAGATGAATGGGTAAATGAATGCCAGATGGTCAGATGAAGGTATGGATGGTTGAATGGATGAATGTCAGATGAATGGATGGATAGATGGTCAGAGGGAAGGTAGGAATGAAAAAGGAGGGAATCAATGTGTGATCAACTAAGTTGGACAGTCCTTGACTTTGCTGCCAGAGCAGAGGGCTAAGTGGAGATACCTGATCACTGGTTTCCCAGCTGCAGTGCAGACAAATCTGTCAGTTACGCAAAGGCCTCTTCCAAACTCCCATAACACCTCCTAAAAGCAGGTACTCGTGTGACTCCTACAAACACTCCTGCATCATTGATGAGCTGATAGAGACACACTGAAACCAAAGGACAAAACCTGAGTCCTTTTGGAGCAGGGCTCAAGGCCATGTTGATGTGCTTGGGAAGGAGGCATCAGTGTCATAGCTCAGAAAGTGACAAAGCTGTGTGAACCACTTTGTCTCCATGATTAATGAGAGAGAGCAGAAAGGATGGGAACACATAGATTTGGGAGTTATGTGGACCAGTGTTCAAAGCTCAGCTCAGCCACACAGTAGCTATGTGGCCTTGAACAAGTCCCTTGTCCTCTCTGGGATTCAGAGTTTTTGTCTGCAAGGTGGAGTGATAATACCAAGTTAAATCATGTTTGTGAGGATTGAGTGAGATGCCTTAGGGCCTGGCTTACAGACAACAATCAGTAAATGTCAGTTCCATTTCATTCAATTGCCCGTTTTGCATTATAAAAAGAAGACTTTACAGGAATAAAAATGTTAATATTGAATTTACTTCCCCTAAACCGTTCAAGACCAAAATTTAAGAATACACAAAACGTAGTCTATACAGGGGATAGACTATTATTTAGTCACTAAAAGGAATAAGGCATTAATTTATACTCAGACATGGATGAACCTTGGAAACATTGTGCTCAGGGAAAGGAGTCAGACACGAAGGCCACGTGTTGTATGATCGCATTTATTAACTATCCAGACTGGGCAAATTCACCGAGACAGAAAGTGGATTAGAGGTTACGCCAGGGCCTGGGGGTTGGGCAGATAGGGAGTCACTGCCTAGGGTTACAAAGTGTCTGCGGGGAGGAAAACATTTTGAGAATAGAGTGTGGTGATGGCTGCACAACGTTATAAATATAATTAACACCACTGAATTAAACACTTGAAAGTGGTTCAAGTGAAAAAAATATTTTATCACAATAAAATTTAAATACGAATAGGCACTCTTAGCAAAGTAACAATTCTAGTTTGCCTACGAAGGAGAGAGCTGCATGGCTTCATGGTGTAGACACATTGAGATCGCTCAGAGGTGACTGGATGGAGGTGTCTTCGCCCTTTGAGACCTAAAGTGTGTTGTCAGTGCACGAGTTGGAATTTGGAAACAGGACCTGGACGGTTTGCTTTCTGTCACTTGGAGCCAGAGAGAGGGGAGAGAGAATAACTCAGTGGCACGTGCCTGCCCTCGGGAGCTGACCAGTTGTGGGATAGGGTTTTTCCACTCTCCAATTAAGATATACGTATTTAGCCAGGCGGAACGTATTTTTAACAGGGACAGAAGTCTGGTCCCAGGAGTCTCCCCTGGGGTGGGGAGAGGCCCTGCCACCTTCGCCATGCAGCCGGGAGAGCCCCGGAAAGCTGAACACACCTGACCCCTGCTCATCCGGCAAGGACTCGAGGCCACGCACAGCCATCCTCACCCCATGCCCTGTGTCCTCTAGTCTGTTGAGAGAGAACGTCCCCAAGGAGAAGCAACAAGCTCACATTTGATGACAGTGGAGGCATTGCTGGAGGGCAGAATGGGGGCGGGAGGGCTGTCGGTGACAGTGTCCTGGCCACACCAGAAGTCAGAATCCAGGCAGGTGCCCAGCACCCAGACAGGGCACAGCCCAGGCTCCCGGCACAGTGTACCAGCACTGCTGATTACTGCTCTGAAGGGCAGCCCTTCTCATACCTGTAGTCTCCCCTCATCTGAGAGTAAGAAGGTCGGTCCTTCTTGAATCCTGGGACACCAAGTGGGACTTTCACTGTGCAATTCTGGTGCAGGAGGAGTCCAGTAACAGCCATGCACACTTCACCCTGTACTTTCTGTCCCTAGTGCAGCCTCCTGTCCGAGCCCAGAACTGAACTTTTAAAAACTCCATGGTGTGGACAATTCCTAGCAATTCGGGTGGGCTGGAGCCGAAGATGGTTCCCTGGAACTGGCCTGGGGAAGGAAGACCGCTCCACAGCTCTGCTTCTCTTTAACCACAGACGTAAACTTTCCTCTGCTGAGTCCCTGGAATCACTAGGGTGGGTACTTTTATAGCCTTTTCTTTCATTCCCTGCCACACTTTATCAGTGCCTGCAATTGTTTCCATGACCAAACCAGCAGTGCATGTGAAGTTCAAACCCACAAACACATAAAAACCTACAGGAGACCTTGGAGGGTACCCAGGGGGAGGCAGACTTTTCTTGATGTGGTCCACACATGTCCCAGGCCCGGCGCCCCTGCGACTGGGCCGCACTGCCACGCTGCTCCGTTCCTGAGGCACCTGGGCTATGAACACAATGACCCTTCGCTGCAGGAGCCACTTCCCGAGAACCTCTCCTGCCCGAGATGGCACGGCGGCTGATCCCAAACAAGGACCTTGAAGGCACCCACACCCCTAGTGTACAGATGGTGCATTGTGGAATCGTGCACCTGAAACCTGTATAATCTCGTTCACCAGTGTCATTCCAATACACTCAATAAAAAGGAAGACAGTAGCAAACAAAGCCCCCACAAACACCCATGGGAGGGAGAGAGCATCAATAGGAAAATTGGTTCGGTGTCATATGGCTAGGATCTCTGGGGCACAGCTGCTTTTAGTAGGCCAGTGTATCAGTCAGGACTTTTATCTTCCAGTCAGAATGGGGTCAAATTAACATAAAAACAAAGAGACTGCATTGCCTGTCCTGACTGAAAAATCCAGGAAGATTCAGGCATGGCTGGATCCAGGGGCTCCAATGATATTCTCCTTCTGCATCTCCCCAGCAGCTCCAGGCCCACGTCCCACTACTTCTGCAGCCCCAGTGAAAAATACCGTCTATTCCAAAGGCTCCAGGAAAAGTCTAGAATCTGCTTTTGGGGGAGCTGACTGGGTTGCGTGCTTTTCACTAGGCGGTGAAGTCAGCCCACCCCAAGCCATAGCTTGGGATTAGAGAAGGGGGTTTTACTCAAAGAAAACCAGGACGCTGTCACTGAAAGGATGGGGGACAGATGCGATGCTGCCCAGCACAGGCAAACATCCGGGCTGGTCCTTGACCTGATTGGTTCCTGGCCCTTCCCACCGAACAGGGACACCTGAGCACATCTACCAATTCTTCTGCAAACCTTCCCAGCTTCTGGACCAGCAGGGCCCCAGGCAGGCGGGCAGGGGCCGACTCTTGCCGCCTTGACCCGATGGAACAGGGGCTCCTTTCCCCAGCGCCCTGCCTCGAGTCCACAGACCTTGCGGCTCAACAACTGATGGGTGTGTTTGTGCTCTCTCATCCATTCACTCACCTAACAGCTGCATGTGGGCCCGGCACCCCTCGGGCTCCATCCCCACCTGCACGGCCTGCTCTGCCCCCGTGGCTCTGCACAGCAGGTCTTCTCCCCATAGCAGAGATGAGGAAACCAAGGCAACAAGAGGTTGAGTGACTTGGCTCAGCTGAACAGAGACTCAGGACAGACTACGTTCAGGACAGCGGGGCAAACCCAGGACCCGAAGGTTTTGCCGAGTACAATCAGTGCAGAAGGGAAAAAGGCAATGAGTCCTAGGCTCACAGGAAAAGCTTTGCCCACATGGAAAGAGAACGCCCAACACATGTGGGGAATGAAACCCAAATGCGTGACAGTTGACAGGGGGGACAGCCTGAGGTAATGAATGAACACGGCAGAGGCAGGCTAGCCGGTGGTGGGTGTCCAGGGAGCTCTGAGGTGGGGTGGGGGTTTGGTAATCAGAGAAGACCTCCTGGAGGAGGTGTGGTTGGGAGGACCTGGAGGACGGAGGGAAGAGGGCATGAGAAGAGAAGGCAAGTAGGTGGGTCAACATCCGTGGGTTGTATCTTCCCAGAGTCCCTCCATATTCTTTCACCAGCACCCCAAGTTTCCCCAGAGACCCACCTCCTTGCCATACGCAGCCTATGTGGGTTTGGTGGGGTCGATCCTATCCCCTGACCCAAAGGTGGGCACATGGCCCAGGTCTGCCAAGCAAAGCGCCACACCCTCTCAGCTGCAGTGGGAGGTCTGGAGGATTCTCGGCCGCGGCTAGGCCTGCGGGAGGCCTCTGCAGGATCCTTGTGGGGCACTGGAGTCACACAGCTCGTATGAGGTGGGCCTGGAGCTGGCAGGGGCTGCCACTGTCCTCACGGGGAAGAGCCACCTGAGGATGCAACCAGCCTGGGAATGCAGAGCTGAGACGGGCACACACACAGGCAGGATACCAGCTGCTTCAGGGACCAGGACTCCCCGGAGCCCAGTAAACTTCCTCTGAGGCTTGAGCCCGTTCCTGGTTCCCTCACCTGAAATGAAGGGAGTCGGGGCAGGCACACAGCTGCTTGGGGGCAGTGAGGGGCTGCCTGGTGAGTCTACAGTGGGGTATTTCCATTCCTGAGCTTGAGGGGGTCAGGCTAGCCACCAAGGGCTTGAACCCCGAAATATGGGCTCGTCCAATGTTCCCTCAGCCTCGTGCCTTTGCTGCCAGATAGCCGGGTGGGGGAACGATTCAGTCACACTGCTCCTGGGAAACCTGTTTATTCCATGAAACAGCACGTAACCCTGCTCCTGTCATTCCTCATCCTCAGACTGCCGTGGTCCAGAACGAGGGCCTTGTTCATTGAGTCCCCAGGTAGGAGCAGGGAGACTGCTCGGCCACCAAGGGCAGTTGGGGGAGGGGATGGCTGCAGCCCAGAGGGCACCTGTGCAGAAAGTGGGTATGCTGGTCACCAGAGGGGCCGCCCCCGGGGCGGAAGCGGTGAGCAGGTCGAAGCTGAGCCCGCAGAGCCCAAGGCAGAGGCAGGCGGCCCGGGCTGGTCTGGGTGATCTCACTCTTTGCCCTCCATGCCAGGTGGAGGAGCTGGTGGCGTGCCCTGTAGGAATGCCCGAGCCGGACAGCTCTCTGTGAGTTTCCACAGCACCGTCTCTCCCAGCCTCTCACTTCCAACGCTGTGAGCCTTGGCCCTTCCCACTTCTCCATCTGTCTGTCCCGGGGTGGGCGGCCAAGCCCCTCATCTCCCGGCCCTGGGGGGCCCACCTCGGCCTTCCACCAGGACGACTCTGGCTCGGTTCTCTTTCCAGAAGGCTCTGGCCTGGGTGGCCAGTGTGTCGCGAGCTTGCACCAGGCACACCACTGAGCACAGACTGTCCCCAGGACTGGGCAGCCAACTGAGGTTGGGGCGGGAGGGGTGCCTGACCTGCACCAAGGGCTGCGGCCCTAGTGGGCTGCGACCCCTGTAACCGCCTAGGGCAGCCTTCGGTCTCCCCAGGACTACTGCAGGCTGCTGCACAGAGCCGCCCCCCGCAACCCCCGCCAGGCCCCCATGGCTGCAGACCTGGGGTGGCTGAAGGTGGCGGGGCCTCAGCCAAACACTGCCTCTCATTCCTCCGATAAACAGTCTTAAAAGGCAAGTGCCAAAATGAAACGTTTCCAGGATTTCTTGGACATTAACTAGCTCTGCACATTCACACACACACAAACAGCAATGACTTAAGTGTAAATAAATCAGGAACACCTGGACACTTTTCTTAAAATACAAGTGCATTTTAAAATCAAGAGGAAAGGACTAAAACACACTTGTTGTCTCGGCAAACACACAGTTCTGGGCTGCATCTGAGCGCCTCAGTGGGTGCCCCCGACCCCCGTCACTGGCCCGGAGTGCGCTGCTCCCCGGGGCCTCTGGGCCGGCTCCTCTCCACTGTCTGTCCCTCAGCTTCCTTGCCTCCTAGAAACCCTCGAGTTTTCCTTGTGACAATTTCTGGCTTAAATGTCAGCCCTTTTACAGATTTTTCTTCCACTAAACCCACTCATAATCTCCATTCACTCCTTCACCAATTTAGTGCATTCCCTGCAGAGCTTATAGCTGATTCTGACTGTTAAGTTTTCACTGTCCCCTCTTTGGTAAGAACAGCCTCATTTTTCTCCCCTCCCTGCCTAGCCCAGGTCATGGGGTGGGTGGGGCTGACCCAGCCCTCACTAGCTGTAAGGGTAGGCTCCCCTCTCTGACTTGGGCTTCACCCCAGGCTGAGGTGATTGGTTCCAAGATGAGCCTGAGACAAAGGGACAAGAGGGACTGGACATCCATGCGGATCTCTGAGCCATCCTGCCACTGCCGAGAGGGAGCGTGCTCATCATCCACATGGCCCAGGAACAGCGCGGCCCAAGGCTCAGCATCCTAAACACGCATGTATCACTTCTCATGATTCTGCGGATCAACGGGGCTGAGGGGCACAGTTTTGTTCCTCATGGTGACAGCTGAGGTCTCTCTGGTGGCTGCAGTCAACCAGGAGCTTCCCTAGGATGGCTGGACGGCCTCATCCTTAAGGTCTTTCTCTGTGTGGCTTCTCATCTCAGCGGTCCAGCCCTGAGCCTTGTCGCACAGGTGGGCGGCTGGGTTGCGTGAAGGGTGGCCCAAGAGCCTGCCCCTGCTCAAGCCCCAGTGGGCCAGGGCCTTGACAAGCCTTTACTCGTATCACAACTGCTAACGTCAAATTGGCCAAAGCAAACCACAGAGCCTGCTCAGAGTCAGTGAGGGAGGGAGCCACGCCAGCTTAGGTATGACAGGCTTGGTCCGCTGGGGGCCACCAAGGAGCAGAAGGGGCGGGTCTTCATGTTCTCGCCGGTGTGCTGGGACTGAGTATGGTTGTATAGCGTCATTTTGAGATAGATTTCTGTCACTGACCCATGCGGTGGTCCATGTGTCTCTATGCCAAGCCCAGGTGGACGCTGGGGACATACAGATTGGGGACAAATCAGACACAACTGGCTTAGCCAGGTGGGGGGCTCCCAGTGGTCTGTCTCCCCAATGAAACTGCAGATTCCCAGGGGATGGGACCAGTTCCCAACTCCAGGCCTGATTAATAACTCATTATGCCTAACACAGTGGTCGGCATGTAAGAAACGGCCAGGCAGAGCTCGCCGATGAACTCATAAAACTGTACATTGTCAAATGCTGCTGTGCAAGTCTTCTCAAGTCTCGTGTTTTCAGGGAGCAGCTCTCAAAATGAGCCAGGTGTCACTTGTTCTGAGGCTGAGGAAGGTCCCAGCCCCAGTCCCAGAGGGCTCCTGGGCCTGGGCCTTCCAAAGCAGCCCAGGCCAGGGCGGCCTTTCCTTCAGTGTATCCGAGAGGCAGCCGCTCTCGTCTTCCCGCAGAGTGCGAGTCAGCGTGAAACAGGAACAGGGACTCTGGAAACACGGGTGCATGGTGGTGTCACATGTCGCACATCTTTGACAGCCCTACAGAAGTGACTTTGCGTGACTTCCAAGGCCTGGAGAAGGCCATGCAGCTTCCGATCGGCCTCCTCTCGGGACGCTTGCCCTCTGAGCTCAGCCACTGTGCTGTGAGGAAGCCAAGCAGCCACCTGGAGGTGCAGGTGTGGCTCCCTGCTGCGGCCCTGGACAACAGCCAGCAGCCTCTGCCAGACGTGAAATGAACCTTCCGCTGACCCCTGCCTCCCGACCAACACCCAGTGAAGTGGACACCAGCTGTCCTCGCCGAACCCTATCCAAACTGCAGATTTGGGAGCAAATTAAATGCTTTAAGCTATAAAGGTTCGGGGTAGTTTATAACACAGCCACAGAGAACTGGAACAAAGTGGAAGAGACAGTACCGTTCAACTCACCCATTGACAAGTGGGAGCAACTCCAGAGAATAAAAGTGACTTGCCCCAAGGTGACCCAGAGGGGCACATGGATCCAGATCTCTTGAGGGCAACTCAAGTGCTCTTTGCATCCCCTGCTAGGGCTCCCCAGAATTCATTCCAACACCTGCTCCCTGATCCCTCCGTGAAGACAAAGGCCTGCCACCAAGAATTCAAGGAGGGAGGTGGAGGAAGAGCCTGGGTCCAGGAAACACCTCTGTGCAGCCACACTAGCCCTGGACCGCCCACCTCCAGAATCAGCATTGGGGAAAGTAAGTCCCCAGGGGATAGGTTGGGGTTTCTGTCCTCGTTGCTGATGCATGCCTAACCCATGTGCCATCTTGCAGACTGCGCTCCAGTCAAAGATCCTACGGCAGGCGGCACTTCCAACTTAGGTTGTTGCCACTGCCAAAATCCATGAAGCCCGCAGGACAAGCTCCCAACTGCCACACGTGCTGCAAGGATCGCCCTCCTATTCATAGCAAGCTGGTCCTTGCTCCCCCTCAGCTTCCTAAGCTGACACGAACCTGCCCGGCACTCTGACTGCGCACTCTGGCCAGTGAAGGACAAGGGTGTCCAGGCTTCAGTCAACCCTGTGGTCACTGAGCAACAGCAGCAGACTCACCACAGGCTGTCCAAGCCCTCAGAGGTGCAACAAGACAGATCACACAGCCCCCAACTGACAGCCAGAACGAGAGGTCCCAGAACGGAGGCCCGGCCTCCGCCTGCATGCCCACAGGCATTCGTGAAGGCTGGTGGCTTGGGTGTGTCACTGGTTGATGTGGGTGGGGTTCACCTGCAGAACCCCCTTTCTGGGCCCTGTCCCAGCTGAGGCCTGAAGTTGCCCCTGAACAGAACTGAGAAACCAAGGGCTCCAATGAGGGGCTTTCTGGGTGGCACATGTTTTTGCTGAATCTGTTTACCTGCTGGTGATTTCATTTTACCACTTTAAAAATAACCAGGTTAAAAAAAATAAAATAAAATAGAAATAAAATAAAATAGAAATAAATAAAAATAACCAAGTCACTGAGAGGAATCCCTGAGGAGCCCGTGTATTGGACAAGGCTCCTAGGGCCAGATCACCGTGTGGCTGCCTGCAGCTAACACACACGGGGATGGGCGTGGCCTTGTAGAGGTGTCTTACAGAGACAGAGCAGCATAAGTGTCCCTCCACCGCATGCCACAAGCGTTCAGCTGCAAGGCCTCAAGCTCCCCTGAGCGAAAAGCTCCAGAAACACACACTCAAGCTGGTCCCTGACAAGTCTAAGCCCCTGAGCTGAGGCTTACAAAGGTATCTGCACATGGCACTTCTTGGGTTATACAGTAACCACATGAGGGTGGGGCAATGGCTATTGTCCCCATTTTACAGATGGGGACACTAAGTCTCAAGGCACTGAAGGTACTTGCCCAAGGACACAGACAAATGAATGAGTGCTATGGATTGAATGTTTGTGCTCCCCCAAATTCATATGTTGAAGCTCTAACCCCAGTGTGGTGGTATCTGGAGGTGGGGGCCTGTAGGAGATAATTCAGTTTAGATAATGCCTTGAGAATGGGAACTGATAGCAGGATTAGTGTCCCTATGAGAAGAGGAAGACTATCCCTGGCTGGTGTGGTTCAGTGGATTGAGCACCAGCCTGCAAACCAAAGGGTAATGGGTTCAATTCCCAGTTGGGGCACATGGCTGGGTTGTGGGCCAGGTCCCCAATAGGGGGCGTGTGAGAAGCAACCACACATTGATGTCTCTCCCTGTCTTTCTCCCTCCCTTACCCTCTCTAAAAATAAATAAAGTCTTTTCAAAAATTAAAAATTTTTTAAAAAGAAGGGGAAGACTAGAACTCCTGCTCCATCTTCCATGTGAGCACAAAGAGAGGACATGGAGAGAGAGGGAGTTCTAGGCTCTCCCTCTTCTTGACCATTCCCAAGTGTCCGGTTCAGCTGCATTAAGTACATTCATACTGTTGTGCAACCATCGCCACCATCCATCTGCAGAACTTTTTTGTCATCCAAACTGAAACTCTGCCCCCTATCAAGCAACTTTCCATTCCCCACTCCCCAACTCCTGGCCCCCACCCTCGAACTTCCTGTGTCTATGAAGTTGTCGCACTAAGTGGCTCCCATCAGTGGAACCACGCGGCATCCATCTTGCTGTGACTGCTTATTTCACTGAGCACAACGTCTTCAAGGTTCATCCATGTTGTATCACGTACCAGAATTTCCTTGCTTTTTCAGGCGGAGCAATATTCTGTCGTATGGCTATGCTACATTTTGTTTATCTGTTCTCCATTAGTGCCAAGGATCTGAATGTGAGAAGCTCCTTCCTCCTCACAAACTAGTCCCCAGTAGCTTGCTCCCTCACTAGAGAGTGGCCTCAGGCTGCCACCTCCACCCCTCAGAGCGAGCCCTGCAGAGACACACGTGGACAGGAGGTACGCCACCTGCTGCACACCACAGCCGGTGGTTTTGTTTGTTCTAACTTCCAGTTTGTCCGGGCCCGATACTTTTGTGAAACCCAATAAAGTAGAAAATGAAATAAAAAAAACCAAAAACATAAAAGCACTAGCCCATTTTTTAAATTGTTAGATCCAACAGACCTAAAATTACTGGTGAAATTGCTATAAAAGTTTCCAAACACTCTCAATTTCTATCCCAATCTGGTTGCAGACCCGTAACAAGGGCCGGCACCCATTCAAAAACCGCATTTCGAGTAGCATGGCCTGGGGCATCGTTTAACAGCAGAAATGAAAACATCTAAATGACCATCAGGAACATATTTGTTAAATGTACTTTGGTATATCCATATTATGATTTAGCAATAAAAAATAATGAAGCATATGAGTCAGCAATTCCACTCCTAAGTACACGACCAAGAGAAATAAAAATATAAGTTCTCAGAAAACCTTGTAAACAATGTTCATAGGAGCTTTATTTATAATGGACAAACAGTGGAAACCCAGATGTCCATCAGTGGACAAATGGATAAACAAAACGTGGTGTGGCCACACAACAGAATATCGTTCAGCCACAAAAAAGGAATGAAGTCCTGAAACACGGCACAGCACGGATGAGCCTGGAGAACATTATGCTGAGTGAAAGAAGCCAGACACGGAAGGCCACGTATTCATGATTCCATCTAAATGAAATGCCCAGAATACGCAAACAGACAGAGACAGAACAGAGCTTAGTGGCTGCCGGGGGCCGAGAGTCACAGAGGGGTTGGAGACGATGGCCAAGGGGTGTGTGACTTCCATGGGGGCAGTGAAAATGTGCCACAAGTGGTGATGATGATGATGGTTGAACAACTCTGTGCAAAATGAAAAGTCACTGAGCTGTAAACCTTAGGTAGATGAATTACATGGCATAGGAATCCTACCTTAATAAAGCTCTTAGAAAGATAATGAAGCAGATTTCTATAGCTATTAAAACAATGGAACGATATGTTTAAAACCTAAAGAAAAACTCCCAGGTCTAGATGTTTTTCTTCCAAACATTCAAGAGAGAAGCAGCACTACATGTGAACCTAATTCTTCCAGGCAACAGAAACGGGGCAGACATTTCCCAATTCATTTTATGAGACTGGCATAACTGTGATAACCAAAACCTGACAGTGGAAGAAAGGAAAATTACAGACCATCTTTCTGTGAAAGAAAGATGCCAAATCCCCAAGCAAAATGTTAGCAAATTGAATCCAGCAACATATTAAAATAATATATCCCCCCTAAGGGAAGTTTATCCCAGGAATGCAAGGGTAGTTAGCATTCTAAAATCAGTCAGTGTAACTCACTATTTTGATAGAAAAAAAGGGAAAACTGCCATGCGATCATCTCATAAATGCAGAAACATCATTCGACAAGTTTTAATACCCAATCGTCACTTTTAACAAAACCTCTGAGCAAACAAAGAAAAGCAGAAAACTTCCATCTGACTGATATCGACTAAAAACCCGAGGCAATGGCCATCAGACTCAATGTTTCCTGAGTTCAGGGATGGAAACAGGGGGCCCAGAACAGAAGCGGTAATAACTCTGTTCAGCACTACCGAAGTCTTTGCCAAAGTAACAAGTCAAGAAAAGAAGTGAAACATATGGGAATAGGAGATGAATAACACTCTGCAGGCGATACGACACGAAATACCTAGAAAATGTAAAAGACGAGCGAGCTGTTAGAGCTAACAGGTGAGGGGGCAAGGGCGCTGGAAGACAGGGAGACACGCGAAAACCCTCAGCCAAAACAGAGCACAGATTTCTAAAATGCTTCTCTTTAATATAGCACCAAAAACCAGTAAACGCGTAGGAGGAAAGCTAATAAAATATTAGCAAGACCTCTACACTCAGAACTGTGGAATACCACCCAGTGGAGTTAAAGAAGACCCAAACACACCATGTTTGGATACTGGAAGCCCCACTATTGTGAAAATGTCATTTTCCCCTAAACTAAATCAATAGTCAATGAATCTCAAAGTCTCAGCAGCTTTTTATTTTAATAGAAATTGGCAAACAGATTGTAAACCTTACATGGAAAGGCTGAGGCCCAAGAATAACCAAGGCAACCCGGAAGCACCAAACAGTCCCTGATGTCACCAGGATGCTCTGGTGACTGAGATCATGTGCTACTGTCCCAGGGACAGAAAAAAGAGCAATGGAACAAAAAAAGGCTGAAACAAAGAAAGACAGAAAATGCCCAGTGCTGGTGAGCTCATGGAGCACTCGAAATTCTTGTGCATGCCTGGGCAACTATCATCTGCTCTGGAAAGTTCTATTTACTGAAATTTACCCTGTGCATACCTCATGCATGGCAATTCCGCCATGCAGTGTAAACACACAGAAATGCATACATAGGTTCACAAAACACATACAAGGCAGCTCACAGCACCGCTGCTCACAACAGCCCCGAACCTGGGCGCTCTCCATGACCGACAACGGGACGACGAATAAGGAAATGAGTGACGCACAGCTGCACGCAGCAACCTGGATACAGACACCACTCGGCTGAGGCCCGAAGGGTCTGTCTGCACCGCGGGATCTGACCAGAGTCCAAAGCAGGCAAAGCTAGTCTGCTCTCTGTGGACGAGGATGGCAGTGGGACGGCCTCTGGGGGGGTAGGGGTGGGGCAGGCCGTGTGCTGGCCCTTGACCTGGACACAGGTGTGTCGGGTCTGGAAATTCATTAGGCTGTATTTAGGAAAGGGGCTCTTGCCTGTATTAAGTTCTTTCTGACAAGCAGTTAAAACGAATAATGAGGCAAACAGCACAGATATGCCGATATCAGAATGACAAAGCTGTTTGTGGCTGCAGAGACACAGCTGTCAAGTGTGTGTGTGCTCACCGCGGAAGCGCCTGTGCTGCCCGCTTGTCACTGTAGCTTCAGAGGCTGCCGGGGAGGAGGGACAGGAAGGCCAGAATCGGAAGGAGCGGGACACAAGGGAGGACTTACACGTTGCAGAGTGAATGTGATTTGGAAAAGTGGGAATGACTGGTGTTGAGGGAAAATGGAAAAGGTCCAGGAAGGCAAAGGAGGAAAAAGGACCGGTGTCCTGGAGGGAAAGGGGTTGGGGGTAAGGCCAGAGGGCTGCAGGGCCCCCCCTGGCTGCCTGGAGTCGGGGTTTGGTGTGATCAGGGCACAGCCACAGGCGCCTGGAGCCTGTTCAGGTTGGGCTGACAGAGACCGTGCCTTTAAATTGCAAAGACGAGAGAGAGAGAGAGAGAGAGAGAGAGAGAGAGAGAGAGAGAGAGAGAGAGAGAGAGAGAGAGAGAGGGAGGGAGAGAGAGGGAGATCCAAATGCCATGCATTATTTTATTTCTGTAAGAGTTTAAAAGTGGGTCTTTGTTTGGGCACAGGAGAAGGTCGGGCAGAAGGCAAACTGAAGGGATCAAAGATTTGGGTCTAGCAGAGGGGGGGAGGTGGAGGAGGGGGGAGGTGGAGGTACAAGCAGGTTTTTTTTTTTTTACTTTAGATCAGTGGGGTTTTTTGTTTGTTGTTTGTTGTTTGAGTAAGGGACAGTGGGTAAGTTCTAAACACAGTTTGCTCTTACAAGAATAATTTTGTAAAAGTAAACGACAAAAGGGGGTCCCTGGAAGGTGTGAAAACTGACGGGTGAAATGTCAGTAACCAAACACGCAGATAACTGGCACGGAGGGAAACCGGAGAAGGTCCAGGGGGGAAGCAGCGAGCAAGTCAGTTTGAAATGACTTCTGATGAAAGTGGAGGAAGAAAGTGCCCAAGGCAGGGCCATATCAGAGCATCAAAAAGACAACAATCTTATCACAGAAGAAACACATAACTCTCTCACAGGCAGTGAAGGTGGGAAATGGTTAAAGATTTTGTGTACCTTGGCTCAGCGGTCAGTTCAGATGGAAACTACAGCCCAGACATCAACAGAAGGCCGAGGCCAAGCAAGGCAGGGATGGGGGAGTTAGAGAAGGTCACTGAGAGCCAACACGTGTCACCGGAGACCAAGGCTGAGATACCCACACCCATGCATTCCTGATCACTGGTGTAGATGGGAAAGCTGAACAGTGGAGAAGGTTGATAGGAAAAATAAGTGCATCCATTTGAAATACGGTGACAAGGAGAACTCTATGGACACCCTGAACTTCCCAAAAGACAAACAGGTGAGTGTGTCCTTGGGCAAATGAAGCCTGAAACGTCCCTGGAAGCAACAAGAAACAGGAGCTGTCCTACTTTGGGCACAGCACACGCAGACAGGGCTCTTCGGAGAAGACGGCGATGCTGGGAAAACAGAAGGCAGCAGGGAAAGAGGAAGACCAACAGGAAGCGGGCAGGCCTCATGAAAGAAGCCCTCGGCACAGTTCTCCAGGAGCCGCGCAGGGCTGCTGACGAAGGACACTGTGGCCGTCACGCGTCTGCAGGGTCACAGGAGCATGGAACACACACAGGTAGGAAATGAGCAGCTCGTTTCCTAAGTGAAGCCCTGGAGACCAGCTGAGTCGGCCTCAGGGGGCTCTGGCCAGAGGGTTCGGAACCGTCCCACAGCCAGTCTGAGCGGCTCGGAGTCCCTGCCCCCATGGGGACAGGGCACATGCACCGGGCTCAAGCATCACTTCTCCACCCCTACCTCACCTCCCCCTTCTTCCACCGAAACAGTCCCCCTGCATTCCGTGGTCCCCTCTCCCTCCTGCCAGCAATCTCTCCTGCATTTATCACCCCCACCTCTGCACACACCTTCCCCTTCCACAGGTATAACTTCCCCCTTTTCGATCTCCCTCCAGGCGGTGAAGGGGCCAGTGACCCCGAAGCAGAATGCAACCATCACAGGCCCCTCTACCCCACTCCCTGGTGGAGCTCCTGGAACCCCAGGGGGGAGGGAGAAGGGGGCAGAGCGTACACTCCAGGAAGCAAACAGGCATTGCAGGGGGGTTGCGAAGTACTACCTCGCCCTCCTGGAACTTAAGCCCAAGTCCTGCCTGGGGGTGGCAGTGAGGATGGGGCGGTCACTCCTGGGCAGCTGCTTCTGGCCTTCCTCAGGAGACAGCCCCTCTCCTCTCAGAGCACCCTTACGACACACATAGGAAGTGTTACACCTACCCCTGCCTGCAGGTCATAGCAGGGCCCGTGGTCACAGCTAACAGAGATGCATCCTATGCACAACTGAGATGTCAGCCAGCACCTGGGCCAGCCAGGACTGTCCGCCTTCATCCCTGCCTTCATGACAGCCAGGTCCACCAATGGCAGGTGTCACTTGGGGGCAGAGTCACAGTGCAGTCCTGCCATGCATTGTCTGAGCGGTGCCTCCAAGTCACCTTCTGTCCCAGCCACCTGGGGGCCCACGTGGCCCCCTCTGTACATTTTTAATGTTTTTATCCTCACTCGGGGACAGTTTTTTCATTGCTTGGAGAGGGAGCGAGAGCAAGAGAGAGAGGGAGGGAGGCAGGGAGGGAGAAGGAGAAGCATTGATGTGACAGAGAAGCATCCATTGATTGCCTCCCACTCGCACCTGGACCGGGGATCATACACGCCCAGACCAGGGATAGAACCTCCAACCCTTCATTTACTGGCCGGTGCTCCAACCAACTGAGCCACACCGGCTAGAGTTATACATTTTTAAAATGTGCATTATTTAGAAAGCACTGCAAGGGGAGGTGGGCACATGAGCTCCTAATGGGGCAGGCAGTCGGGGTGGGTGTCCTGCAACCACCCTCTGAGGAAGTTCCTCTCCGAGTAAGCCCTCTTTCCCTGGGAGCCTTAGCCTCCAAGCTCTGAACTTCTCTCCCAGGGCCCGTGTGAATGGCTGCATGGGGCTACTTCTGAAGAAGTGACCAGCAGACAACAGGCTTGTCAAACCTGTGAGTGCCACAGAGATCCCGACCTTGTGGGGAGGGCAGCTCAGCTGGCATTGGGTCCTGTTTCCAAAGAGGGGGCTAAGAAAAAAAAAAGACCAGTGGGGCAGGCAGGGGAGGAACCTTGGATCTGAGGGGAGCCCCAGAACCACCCAAAAGAAAGGGCTTTAAAATGCTGCCTGCTGACCGGCCAGGAGAAAGCAGGGGGATCCCAAGTTCAAGGGCTGCCCAAGCAGCCGGGAGTTGCTCTTCTGCCACCTTTGAGCAGAATGTTCACTCCAGTATTCTGACATCCAACGGACCAAGAGGGTACGCGGAAATGCCATTTTTTTCTCCAAAAGAGGCAACACAAGAAAAGTGCCCCTCCTTGCTGTCCTTGTGCCCCAAGTGCCCCCGCCCTGAAAAATGATCTGTGTCTGGCTCTCCCACCTCTAGGGGACCTAAGAGTAAATGCCAGATATTATTAGATGCCTACGGTATGCCAAAAATGTTGGAAGGACACATTGGGAGCACTGTTCCACAGACATCGATCTGAGTGTATTCTGAAATCAGCGCCATTGGGGCATCATGCTATCCCATTTTACAAACCAGGAGTCAGACATGGCGCCCGAGGTCATGGCAAGAGGGGCACAACTGCCATTCAGCAGCAGGCCCCCCTGCAGTCACCCCGAGCCTCTCCACCCCCATCCTGCCCATGCTCAGCACTGGCAGAAGCTCCTGGGGGAGGAATGGCGTGGGCTTCAGGCCTACTAGTAGGACTCTCACTCCTGGGACCCTAAGTCTCAGGCACAGAGTCAGCGGAAAGGGTCGGCGCAGACACAAGACTGAGGCCTCTGCTTCGGGGCTGCCCACCCCACCCTGCAGCCTGGACCCCAGAGCTGCCCCGGGCATGGCTGTGGAGACTCTTTTGCTGTGGGCCCTTGGCCTCTGTGAGCACCTGCGTTTCTCCCACCACTTCTTCTGTCTCAATCCGCCTGACTAGTTGCTATCGACCAAAGGATGCTCATTTGTTCCCCATCCCCCGCCCTCTTTGAATGAAGACGCAGACCCACAAGGCCATCTGTCCGCCCTCAAGGCTGCCTACCGCACGGGCTCCATACTGGCTCCGCTCTGGCAGGGGAGAAGCTTGGAGCGAGCCAGATGAAGAAATGAAGGGAAAGAAGGGGCATTTCTGTGTTTTTGGCCACAACCAGTCCCAGCTGTACAATGTAGCAGAGGCAGCTCTTGCTGTCTATGCCGCCAGCTTCCACCAGCAGCACGAGGGCAGGAGGCATGCTAAGGCCACCCGAGACGCCGACGTGGGGCTGCGGGTTCATGGCAGAGGCCGCCTGTGCCTTCTGGGATGCAGGTGGCCCTGCTTTGGGGTGGCACACAGGGCCTGTGTGAGGCCCGGGAGGAAACTTGGAGAGCCTGAGTGGACAGAGATGACCTGCAAAGACAGAAGTCCGCAGGCGGGGCTCCCATCCCCGGGGCCAGGGGAGTGCTGGGATCTGCACAGCTCCCAGGCCCTCCTCAGTTAGGCAACTCAGGGATTAGAACAGAAAGTGCAGGAAGTGTTGACTGCAAAGGGTGAGAAGGCTTTTCGGGAAGAATATTTCCTAACCGTTTCCGGCAGGAAAACATTAGACATAGAGGGGCAGTACCCCAAGGCAAACGGGAAGGAACAGAGCGGATTCCGGATTCCGGGGAAGGGACTGTGGCTGGGGCCAAACCAGATGCTAACGACTCACAATCGCTGGCCCTGGGGCCGACTTGGAACCCAGCAGAGCCCAGCCAGGCAAGAGCTGAGTCTCAGATGATCCGGCAGAAAAAGCCATGTGGGGAACATGTGGGGAAAACACGGGGGAAACAGAAAGGGAGTCCAGACAGAGGCTCATAACAAGAAGGGGCTGACACCCCACGAACGGGCTTCTCCAGCTGAGTGGAGAAGCAGTCCAGTGCGGGCCCGCGGGCTCCTGGACTGTGTGGAATTCGGGAAGGACAATGTCACCGTGGCAGCTTTATTTGTAGATGTTACTACACCTTCTCTGTAACTGTCCCCTAAGAGACCTGTGACTGTCACTCCACAAATCACCCCAACACATTTATCACCCCGACTATGCCAGCTCCCTTGGTGAGGGCAGAGTTAGTGCTTCCTTCCCTCTCCTTCACCTGGCACTCGCTGGAGGGGCTGGTAGGAGCTGGGCCCTTGCAGGTGGGGGGACTTCAGGGTTTCCCAGGCTGGAGGAGGGGGGGAAGGTGACAGGCGATGGAAGCGACATCACCTACAGTGTGGAGTTGTTTGAGGGATGCCCCGAGTGTGGCGGATCAGAGTGGAGGGGGCAATAAATTGTGCCTAGAGAATGGGGAAGGTTCCCGGAAGAGGCGAGATTTAGGCTGGATGGTGAGGAATGAATGTAGAGTCTTCTAATACAAAGCCAGGAGAGGAGGCCTGGCTACTCTGTGGTGGGGGGCACAGTGCCGAGACCTGCCTGGGCTGGCGTCCCTGCCCTCAGACACGGTGGTGAGCTCGAGGCCCCAGAGAAGTGTCCCAGTGACAGGATAATCACAGCCGCTGCCAGTCCTCCTGCATGGGTGGCTGTGAGCTACGGGGGTCGCCCTGCCTGAGTGCATCAATCAACCCCACTTGATCTGGCTCAGAGCCCACCTGTGCAGCCGTGAATGACAGCCTGGGCGTCAGAACAGCAGCTGCAGGACGGGGCCAGTTTTGTGGGAAAAGGAGACTCCTCACTGCATCTACAGCCTGAAACCTCCCCTACAGGCCATGGCTGGGAATGCCAGCACCAGCACAGTGTGGCCTGGGTCTTTGGCATGTCACCACGGCGGAGCTGGGAGACTTGTCCAACCCTCATCAGCAGGAAAGGAGCAGAGCGGATGCCTCAGGCCCTAGGTCTGCAGCTCAGGGGGTTGCTGTGGTCCCCCTCCATTCCTTCAGCATGGTGCCAGCAGGTAAGCATGGCACAGACGAGGAGCACTGTGTCTCCCTGGCGATGGCCGAGGCCCTCTTCAACCCGACTGACACTTTCCCCTTGAGGAAGAGGACGGGGTCCTGTGGGTTGAAACGGGCCTGGCCTGTGACACCTGAGATGACGGTTTCTCTCTCTCCAGCTCCTCTTCTCTTTCCACACAGTGCTATGCCCATGGAAAGACCTTAAAAGTAGCCTGGGTGTACGGATTTTTATCTGAAATTTGAAAGTATATTTTATTATGACCTTTCTTTGCACTTAAAAATTAGAACAATGCTTTTTGTACTTGAAATCTACCCCCCAAATGATAGGATTATGTTTACTATTTCTACCTCTCTTTACTCCATGATGGCTGGTTAATATTGTAGAGAAATTAGAAGTCATAAGCATATACACACTTTCAATATGTTATTCAGTGTAAGAGGTAACTTTTCTTCAATCTCCTTTTTAATATATAACTTTTACTAATAAAATGTTTTGGAGCAAAAAAAAAACAAAGCCAGAAAGGGAGAAACATTTCAAGCCAAGGAAGGACATAGGGGTTCGGAGTGGATGGCTGAGAAAGTCACCCACTAGGGCAGGAGGGGTGTCCAGGCCACAGCCTGCGGGCCACCCAGGACGGCTGTGGATGCGGCCCAACACAAAATTGTAAATTTGCTTAAAACATTATGAGACTTTTTTTCTGATTACATGTTGTAATGTCACGTAAGATAAACGTATGTGTGCTCTTGCTATTTGTACGCATGTGTGGCTTCAGTTTTACGGCGGCGTGTGTCTTCCATTGTGTTCTCTCCCAAGCGTAGACAGTAGAATTGACACCATCAGACGTTACATGTGCTCATGGTGACTTAGTGAGGCAGCGATTATCAATAATATTTCAATCTCCCACTGCAACATTAGGCCTTTATGTTATTTAGAAGTCAGGTAAGAATTCCTACTTGATTATTAAAGGTACTTCCACACCTTGGCGGCGCTTCACACATCACCTGCCATGCTTTACCGTCGGCCCCCCGCCTCGCCCTGCATCGGCAGCAAAGAGAGGGCTGTGGAAGGGCCCAACCCTTGCTTTCTATTTTCCTATCAATTATTTTTCATAATAAAAGTAAATCAAGTCCCTTTTCTGTTATTATTTTTTAATCCCAGCATGGCTGCTACAATGTCTCAAAAGGAAAATGAACCCCCCAAAAGAAAAATTATGGATGAAGGAAGATTGTTCAATGAAAAGTGGACAGATGACTACTTTTTTGTTGAAGCAAATAGTAAGGCACTCTGCTTAACTTGTAGGGAATTTGTGCAAATTTTCAAAGACTATGATTTGGAAAGGCATTATATGCAAAAACGTTCTGCCAAGTTCAGTGCATATGAAGGATTGTGTTGTAAGGACAAAAGAGCAGAACTGGAAAAAAGTCTGTCTTCTCAACAAAAATTTTTTCAAAAAGTTACAATTCAGGAGGATTCCACTGCAAAAGCTAGTTACACAGTAGCATACTTAATAGCAAAAAAGCCAAAGCCATTTACTGATGATGAGTGTATTAAGCCATGTATAGAATGCATGGCAGATATAATTTGCCCTGAAACAAAGGGAGATATTTCTAAAATCACTTTGTCTCACCAGACTATAGCCAGGTGAATTGAAGAAATTGTAAAAGATGCTATTTTTAAATTTTATGCTTTGGTGATGGATAATGGCACTGATGTTACAGATAGGGCCCAACCTGCCATTTTTAATAGAAGTATTGATGACGAATATGATGTCACCAAAGAAGTGGCTTCTTTAGTGCCATTAAAAGGCACAACTAAATCAAGAGATTTATACGAAGCAGTAAAAAATATGTTAAAGCGATTTTCTATGTCCATGGTCAACACATCTGGTACAGTTACTGGGGTGCCCCGGCGATGGTAGGGAAAAGAGAGGGACTTGTACAAGTCAGAGAAGACGATGCGATTGCCACTCAAAACTCACCTTTGATGAAGTATCATTGCAGGGTACATCAAGGAAATTTATGCACAAAAGCTTTAAAAATGCATAATATCAACCCTGGCTGGCGTAGCTCAGTGGATTGAGCGCGGGCTGTGAACCAAAGTGTCTCAGGTTTGATTCCCAGTCAGGGTACATGCCTGGGTTTCAGGCCATGGCCCCCAGCAACCGCACATTGATGTTTCTCTCTCTCTCTCTCTCTCTCTCTCTCTCTCTCTTTCTCCCTCCCTTCCCTCTCTAAAAAAATAAATAAATAAATAAAATCTTTTAAAAAATGCATAATATCATGTAAATTATCATCAAGACCATGAATTTCATAAGAGCCAAGGGATTGAATCATCACCAATTCCAGGAATTCCTTAAAAGTATTTGATGCTGACTATAGCGAAATCATTTACTTTTTTGGAAGTAAGATGGCTACATGAAGGCCCAATGATGGAAAGATTTTATGATTTGTAACATGTTATCAAGTCATTTGTGGTATCGAGAAACAAATTTGTGCCACCGGAACTTAACAGTGAAAACTGGCTTACAGATTTAGCATTTTTAGTGGATTTAACCACTCATTTAAATGAGTGAAGCATGCATCTTCAAGGTGAAAACCAGCTTATCAATACTATGTTTCAAACCATAACCGAGTTCCAAATGAAACTGAAATTACGGCAAGCTCAGATCAAGGCAAACAATCCTATGCGCTTCAACGCACTGGCCAAACACGGTCCTGTGAGCAGCGAAGGGTGTGCAGCCTCGCTTTTCAACTTGATACAAGAATGTGAAAACAGATTTTGAGATTTCGGGGGAAATAATCAATATTTTGCTGTATTTGTGACTCCATTTTCAGTCGACATAAATATGTTACTTGCCAATTTTCAAATGGCATAGAGCTGCAATCTGACATTTAACTTAAATAAAAACTGGACCGTGTCTCTTTACTGGACTTTTATAGGTCCTGTCTTCCCAGAGACAAACACCCCTGGCTTCACATCACACCTTACTCATGTCATCGCCATGCGGCAGCACCTGCATTTGCAAGCCACTCTTTTCAGGAATGAAACACATTAAGAGCAACATTGGAACCAAAGCACCTTAACAGCACCTTCAGAACTCACTGAGAACTGCAGCAACTTCTATCAAACCAGATATTGATGTGCTAGTTTCTCAGATACAATGTCAAACATCCCACTGGTTTTATGTTGCCCTCTTTTCTTTCACTTCTATAATGAAAATATTTTTAAAAATCTATGACGTTAGTACTTAGATGTGCACATTTTCTATATTAGTGATTACAAACTTGGGACCTGCTCAATGATTTTAAAAGATTATCGAGAGGGCTGTTGCATAATTAGGGTTATTATTTGAGGATTTTTTTGTTTATCTGTGATGGCAGATATCACGAAAATTATGCACAGACCTTTTTTTTTGCTCATTAGTTTTTGTTAGTGTTTGTGTGTTTAACATGTGGCCCAAGACAACTCTTATTCCAGAAGACACCCAGAGACACCAAAAGGTTGGACACCCCTGCACTAGGAAGGTGACATGGTTTGAGAAATGGGTCAAGAGGAAAGCAGGAATTAGGCTGAGGAATGTCGACACACAGAGTGCGCACTGGATGCCGAAGGCCATGGAGAACCACGGGGGCTTTTAACAGGGACATCACTTTGCCCCGAGGCGTGGAAGGGACGAAGGGTGACGAGGGTCTGAAGAAGGCAGTGGCGGTGGGATGGTGGAGGGAGGACTCAATTCAGCGTGTGAAAGACAGGATAAAAGAGCTAAGGGGCTGAAGAGAGATGAGGGGGAAGGAGGAGAGACCCCTGAGAGGAGTAACAGGAAGGTAAGTGTGATAACTAATTTCATTTGTCAACTGAGCCCTGGTGCCCAGGTAAGTGGTCAAACACTATTCTGGATGTTTCTGTGAGGATTTCTGGGATGAGACTGACATTCAGATAGGTGAGTTTAGAGTACAGCAGAGTGTCTGCCAGAGGGTGGGGGGGCCTCATCTGTTCAGCTGAAGGCCTGAAGAGAACAAAGAGAATTCCCAAACGAGGGAGGAACCCCTGGCAGCCCGCCTTGGGCTTGCTCTGCAGCGTCAGCCCTTCCAGTCCCGCAGCCCACGCCCTGTGCCCTTTGGACTCAGACCGGAAACTGGCTGGCTGGGGTCTCCAGCTAGCTGACTCACCCCGAAGATTTTGGACTTGCCAGCTTCCGTAGTCACGTGAACCAATGGCTTAAAATAAATCACTTTTCATATACACTATCTTGATAAAGATATATAGATATATAAAGACATATGTATCTTTATAAAGATGATACATAATCTATATATGATACTGGTTCTATTTTTCTGGAGAACCCTGACTAATACAGTAAAGAACAGAGGTCTGCCAGGCGCCAGGAGGCAAACGCCACAGCCCACAGCTGTCTTGACGACCCCCCGACATACCTGTGTTCGGGGTCAACACACAGTCATGAGTGCCCACTCTGGGCCAGGCCACCTCCACTGCTATTGTGTCATTTAATCCAGGAGCTGCCTGGGTGCCTCCTCTCAGATGTCACGGAGTCATATCATAATGAACAGGTCAGGACAAACTCCTCACCCTCTTCTCCACCGCCATTACAGTAAATGGCACCAGATAGTTGCCCAAATAAAAAATCTGGGTGTTGTCCAAAAATTGAGAGTTGTCTTCTCTCTCCCTCATTCCTTCCTACCAGTCCTGCTCCAAGTCCTACCAATGCAACATTAAAATATGTGTCTACTTCTCCCATGTCTTTCCACGGCCTCTGCCACCACACCCTTGGCCAAAGCGCCAGCGACTTCTGGCCTGGACAGTCGCAGGAACCCCCTCACCGACCCCCTGACTTCTTCTCAGGTGCTTCTGCAAGTCCACTGTCCATACGGCATCAGCCAGAGCTTTGATGGTCCCATAAACTGGACCACGTCACTTCCTTATTTTCAACACAGCAATAATCTCCCACTGCTTTTTGGATGAAATTCACACTCTTCCATAGCCAAGAAGGCCGGGACCCACCTCTGCCACACTGTCTCCTCACGCTCCCCGACCCGCTGGCTCCAGACACCGACCCCTCCCCCCTCCCAGATGACACCCCACCCTCCTAGTGGCCTGAGAGCCAACTTGCTGTTCTAGGGGCACTGGAGTGGGTTCAGATGCCTGGCTTCTCATCACACAGACCCCAGTGTCAGCATCCACTTCCCACAGAAGCCCCCCGACCTCCCTTCCTAAAGAAGCTCTGAACACCAGCACCCCTTTAACCCTCTCCTGGAGGACCCTGTCTGTGCCCCCGAGACCTGCTTCCCATTACTCCCACCTCTCAGCTCTAAAAGGTCCTTTAGAGACAGAGTTTACTAAATACAAACATGTTTGGAACACCTGTGAGAGTCAGGTATCCTGCTGAGGGGACGGACGGTGGACATGGAGTCCAAGGGGGCTGTCCCCGGGAGACTAGCGCAGTCCAGGCGGCAGGCAGTGCAGGGGCATGATCCAGGAAGACACCCGGGCAGGCCTGTGGCTGGCCAGTGCAGGGCCAGAAACGGAAACCATCTGTTTTCAGGTGAATATCTTTTAGCTGTTTTACTTGTTGTTCTGGAATATGCTGGTAATGCATGCTCATTGAAAGCAAATTCAGAAAATGAAAAAAAGAAAAAAAATGGGCACTTATAATGCAGTCACACACAGTTCACACAGTGATATTATTTTGCTTTAAAATCAGTTTTCTCCCCACTGTTGAAAGGCTGTGGCCATCTTTCCCCTATAACATTCTCTGTGTGTTCTTTCCAAAGTTTTTGCTACTACAAATGATGCTCCAATAAATATCCATGTGCAAGCACCTTTGCACAATTGTGAGATGATTTAAAGAAACTAGGAGTGGACCCTGGCCGGGGAGCTCAGTCGGTTAGTGCATTGCTCCCACCCGCCAAGGGTGCAGGTTCAATCCCGTCAGAACACATACACGAATCAACCGATGAGTGCATAAAACTGCAAATCAATGTTTCTCTCCCCCGACCCCACCACTTCATCTCTCTAAAACAAACAAACATACAAACAAACCTAGGAGTGGACATGCTGGAAGTTTGTGCTTTTCAAATTTTTGTTTAGATGCCAAACTTCCCTCTAGAAAGACTGAAATAATTTAAACTTTATCAATCTGATTGCTGCAAACTGATATCTCAATTTACTGGGCGTTGCTGCAATGATCTGTGATGCGGACCATCCTTTAAAGTGCCCAGACCAGTGCCTGGCGCAGAGTGGGCGCTCTGTCAGTGTTCGCCGAAGGGGAATGTCACCGCTTGGATTTTGCTGTTGGGGACTCCCTATGTCCATACCCTTTGCACATTCTTCCACAAAAATATTTGGCTTTTCCTCATTCTATTGCAAGAACACTTTTTTATCTCATGAATATTAACTATGTCTTTGTTATTTACACTGAATTTTGTGTTCTACTGCCCTTGATTTGAACCTCTGTGTGCTTTCTGGTAAATTTTAAAAATATTAATTATCCTCTTCAATTCCTGCTAGAATTCCATAGAATGTAATGAATATAGTGGGCTCCCTCTGGTGGTCACAAGAAAATCCCCAAATCCCAGTGGTCAGTCAGTACATAGTTAAACCTTGAGACTCTTATTTACAGGACATGGTACATTTTATAATTAATAGATTCCGAATGGCTAGACGATGGCTTAAGAGAAGACTTCTAATTATTTTCTTCCATTCATCAGTGGGTTTACAAAGTGGTTCCAAAGGCCACTGTCCAAAACCACGCTTACCGTCTTGCCTGCCAAGTCCCTGTTTGGAGATTTCCTGTGTTTGTTCGGGGCATCACCCCCCCACCCCTGCCCCAGGCTTGCAGCTCCGGGCACTCTGTCCGCTCCCGCGCCCATCCGTCCTGTGGGAGACTTCTGTCCACCACATGGTCCAGGGCCTGTTGCAGCTGCTCCCTGCCATCAACCCTCATGGCCCTCATTCACAGTCTCGTGACCTCTCCTCCGGTGAAGTCATTCAGCAGACAGTAGTCATCCTTCCTTCACGTGCCTGGCACCGTTCTAGGTCTGAGGGCGTGGCAGGGGACAAGACTGTCCCCGCCCTGAGCACCCCCTCAGTGCGCTGCTCTCCTGGACCAAACCAGCAGTCCAGGCAGCTCTCCAAGCTGTTTCTAAAGTCCTCCTCCAAAATCGGACCTCTGCCCACACTCTTTCAGCTGGGCCCCCTCAGAAAAAAACCTCTCCCTTTTGTGACCGAGCCCCATGCTCACTTCCCACTGCCACCTTCCCACCAAACAGAGCTGCTGGCCGCTCCCGCATCTCCCCTCTGCCTCTGCACGGGAGCCCGGCCTCGTGGGATGAGTCCCCCACTCCCGCTAGCGAAGATGTCAGCCAGTCTTCAAAACCCTGCCCAGCTGTCATCTCCTGCTGCCTAGGTCCCCCTGTCCTAGGTGATCTCTCCCTCCTTTTAGTCTTTGCAGGATTTTTTCTTGCAACTCTTCCCATTCTCAACACATTATAGTTCTCTGCCCGTGCTGCCGTTCTCCAAAGCTGGGTCCGCAGTCCCTCAGGCAGGCCCCCTCTAACAACCTGAGTCAGCACTGCCCCCGGGGCGTGCACAGAGCAGGGCGGGGAGTGACGGATGAGTGAAGAACCGAGGGAACGAATGAAGGAGAACCATTGATGCAGGGTAGAGAGGAACTGAGACCATTCTCCAAGGAACTCTAGCCTCCCCCCAAAAATCAGACACACCAACTATGTCCTTCATCTTTGCACGGCCTTGTCTGTATAGCCTAACTGCCATTAAGCTATTTATATTTGCCATAAACTTAAGTCAACTGAAGTTTGTGATAAAAATGTATCACTTAAAAAAGTTCTACATCTAAGAAATAATTGAAAGGGGAAACCAACCTCCTTCTTCAGAGTACTGGAACACCGCCCCCCCCCCCCCCCCGCCCCTTCACTAGCTCCTTCCAAAGCCAACGACTAAATAAAGGGGCTGAATGTGGCAGCTTCCACCATGTCTGTCTGCTCGGCAGTGCCTCCCACAGGCTGCCGACAGGCTATAGCGTCTGGGTCACTTCCACACTGTGCTCTATGTTCTCCTAGGTAGACTTTAACTCCTCGGCTCAGGCTTCCAAACACCTTCCAGAACAGTGAGGCTTCAGCTCCGATTTCTCTGCTCATTCATTTCTGGAGGCTCGCCCTGCAACTTGGGCACAGCACACGTCATTTGGAAACCACACCCACCGTCTTTGGTATGTCACACAAGGATATAGGAAAGGCACAACGGGAAACCCAACTGGGAGAAAGGTCCCGAGTACTTCCAGTGTAGTCAAGCCTGGTGAGACACCAGTGTGCGCGGCGCGAAGGGGTGGCAGCCCTGGGCTGTGCATGTGGCCTCAGGGGCTGGCAGCATCTGACAGGAGTGCCCAGCTGCACGGTCCCTTTTCCTTTCCAGTTCTCTCCCTCCTGGGCTCTGCCACCAGCCTTTTCCCTCCCATGTCCCACAAGGTCATGCCCATAAGCCTGCTTAGCCTTTGTGCCTTCCCTCCAGTCGTCCCAGCCAACTGCCAACTCCAAGCCTCCTCTCCCTACTGTGCTGGCAGCCCTGACCCACGTCAGCAACAGTGGAGAAGGTAGCAGGCTGTGCGTGGTGGGTGTGCACCGGCCTGGGGGCAACGGTGTGGACTTGAGAGTGACCATGGGTGACTCTTGGGAAGCAATGCCAGGCCCTGCTCTGCATGGTCTCCGTGCATGTGACTCATGCAGTCCTCGCAACAGCCCCATCAGGCGGGCACCGCACCCATGCAGCAGCAGTCCCTGTGTAGCATGCTCGGCTGCCACACAGAGCACCGCCATCTGGGGCTTACACAACAGGCATTCATTTTCTCACAGTTCTGGAGGCTGGAAGTCCAAAGTCAGGTGTCAGTAGGTGGGTTCCTTCCAAGGCCTCCCTCCTTGGCTTGTCTTCACGTGGTCTTTCCACTGTGTGCATCTGGGTCCTGATCTTCTCTTCTTGTAAGGGTACCAGTCATACTGGATTAGGGACCACTTTTACAACCTCATTCTAACTCAGTTACCTCTGTATTATACAGCCACATTCTCAGGTGCTGGGGGTTAGGACTTCAATGTAGGAATTTTGGGGAGAACACAATTCTCCAGCCCAGAAGATGTCTCCATTCCCCAATGCTGGGGCTTTTGACAGGGACAGTGCTTTGTCTGCCAGGGCTGCTGAGAAGGTGCGATCTCCCTGTGGAGCTGCTGAGGGCCCCCTTCCGGCCCCCAGGAGGTGCTGTCTGAGAATGATGCGGAGAAGATCTGGGAGATGGAGAGAGAGCAGCAAAGCCTGGCACACTGGAATCCTGCTCCGCCTGTGACCTTCTCATTTCCAGTTACATGAGCTAATAATTCCCCTTCTCTGCGTTACTGAGGTACAACAGCATGGTGAGAACATTTGTGAGTGTTCTGAGGTTGCTAACGAAGAGAGTTAGCTGAGGCCAGGACCTTAACACCGGAGCGGCCCACGTCCCCGCACCTGCAAGGTGGGGGCACACGGCAGCTGTAAGAGTGGATCCAGGCGCCTGGGGGCCAGCCCTGAGTGGTCCTTTGGGACACTCCCGAGTCACATCCGTTCATAACACAGCAGGGGGCGCGGTGCCAACATCCCCAGGTTCCCGGACTGCTGCTTCGAGAGCGGGTTCCCCCAACAGACTGAGGGCTCCTGTCCTCCAGCCCGGCGTCCGCAGGCCCTGCCGCACACCTCAGGGCAAGCCTCAGGACGGAGCACGAGGAAGGCCCCGTTCCCTCCGCGGCTCCCCTGGAGGATGGTCTGCAGGAGCACGGGGCAAGAAAGAGCCCAAGTGTCCCTGCAGGGAAAGCCAGCTTCCTCACAGGCCAGCCTGACAGCCCAGCAGGGCTCCTATTGTTGCCCGAACACCACGGCACCTGCTCTCTGGTATTGGACTGAATCGGGCCATCTCAAAGGGAAACTGCGAACTGAAAAAAAGCAACGACGTATGATACTATTTGTATAAAAACAGGAAGGGAGCTACCTGCTGAAATGTACATAAAGGACCTCAAAAATCAGGCTGTCTGATACACTAGTCACCAGCTACATGAGGTTACTTAAAATTAATTAAAATTAAATACAAATTCACTTTGCCAGTTGCTTCAGACCTATTTCAAGGGCTCAATAACTACAAGGAGCTAATCCAGCCACTCACCGGATGGCGCGCATTTCTACCACCTCAGGCAGCCCCGTCAGCCAGCGTCGCCCTGGAGGGAATCGGCCAACTGGTAATGCCGCTGGGGAAGGGGAGCAGGAGACTGGGTGGGGGGAGTGTTTCTCACGTGGGATTTTTGGTAGTACTTGAATTTTTTTATCACATGATATATTATTTTCTACTCAAAATTAACCATTTAAAATTTTTCAACACAATTTTAAACATTTAAGTACATAGGTCACATAAGACGGTGTTGGAATACTCAAGGGACATGGGTCAGTGGCACAGTCTGAAGCCCGGAAGTTTCTGTGGAAGGAGGAGGAGACCCTTTGGGGGCAGGTGTGAGAGGGAGCAGCCTGGTCAGGGGACCCCGAGCTGGCAGCCTGCACACCTGGCCCACACTCACACCTGGCCCACACGCAGGAAACTCCTCTGTCCCTCACATTTCCGTCCTCTCAGCAACCTTGTAAAGTCCTCAGGACGATTATTATTCCCATTTGTTTTAGTTTCCTAAGGCTGCTGCGTCAAATCACCACAGACTGGGTGGTTTCGGATGACTGAAATTCATGTTCTCCAGTTCCGAAGGCCAGAACCCAAAATCAAGGTGTTCGCAGGCGGGTTCATTCTGGAGGCTCTGAGGGAGAATCCCTTCCACGCAACTCCAGCTCCTGCCGGGGAGGGGGGAATGGATGCAGGGTGGGGGTGGGAGGGGCTGCAGTCAGTCCTCAGAGGTCCTGGGCGTGTCAGATCGCCACTGCCTCCATTCTCCAGCACCTTGGCCTATGTGTGTCTGTGTCTCAAATCTCTCCCTTCTGTATCTTATAGGAACACTTATCATTGAATTTAGGGCCCAGCCTAAATCCTGGATGATCTTATCTCAAGATCCTTAACTTAATTATATCTGCAAAGACCCTATTTGCAAATAAGGCCACATTTGTAAGTATGGGGGTGGTGGGCCTGGGACATACATTTAGGGGGACTCAGTTCAATCCACTACACCATTTTATAGATGAGGGGTGCAAGGCTCAAGGGCCCTGCCTTTGTCCAAGGTCACAGGACTACATCAGGGCCCAGCCCTGCCAGCCCTCCCCCCACCCCCCTCCATTGACTGGGGCAGGAGCAGCAGCCGGCCCCTCCCCTCAGCTTCCAGGCTCCCACTGAGCACCGCTTCACAATGGGCAGCACACAAGAAGAGCCCCCGCCCCTTCCCTGGCCTCGATATCTGTCTGCTGCATCCTAGGATCTGACAAAAGATTACAGTGTCCCCCAGGCATGGGAAGGAGCCAGGCAGGGGGATCTGTGGGCATCTTAAATCAGATGGGGACCCATGCCACAGAGGATGGTCTCTGTCTGGACTCCAAGAGCCCGCGGGCAGATCAGAGCCAGGGAGAAAGGGAATGCATCAAGGCTTCTGGTGTCGGAGAAAAGGCCTCTGTTGGAGAAAGTGCCAGCCTCCGGGCTTTTACATCAATTAGGGCTCTGGCCCAAAGGGCTCCAGTGGGTCCTCCAGCTCCAAGTGGCAGGAGAGAAAGTGCAGCCCATGTGGGCACGAGGCCCCCGCACACGGCCTGCAGACGCTGGGGTGGCTCGGCAGCAACATGAGCCCCTCAACGACAGCAGCCCAGTGCTGACCGCCAGCAGGGCCGCTCCCCTCAGAGAGCAGGGGAGGTCCCCGTCCCCTTGTCAGTGGGTCTGCAGGTTCTGGCCAGCCTTTCAGCCTCCATGGTCTTCCCTGAGACCCTCTTGGAGCTTCTCTTTGTGGTTGGGGATCCCCCAAGGGAAGATGGGCTTTGACCTGTTCTTTCTCTGTGACTTCAAAAAAAAAGTCTCCAGAGTCCACTCCTATAACATGGTCATTGTATTTTGGTGAAGAGGCTTGCAGTTACTAAGTGATAGACCAAGGTCTGGACTTGGCCTGCACTTACTCAGGGCTCCAGGCCCTCTCCCTGCCTCCTCATCTCTGCCCATCCATCACCTGTATCTTTCAAACTCCCAACCAGCCACCCACGGCAACAAACCCAGCTCACACTACCACCCAGGCTATGCCTGTACGTAGATATAGCTGAAAAAAAACTTCCCTCCAAGAGTTTGCATTCAAGTCTACAATTGTTCAAAATTTCAAAGTGCTACTGTCATCCACAGAACTGATTTCACATCTTATGAACACGCTGTGCCTCCCAGTTTAAAAGACTTTTATCCACATAACTCATGTGAATTTACATCCATACGATACCCAGACAGAAGGAGAGGGGAAGAAAGAGGAATCACACTCATTTTATACGTTTTGCAGATCATCCAAAAATTCATTTTCTGGGTCTGGATTTTCTCCCCCTTGAATTCAACTTCTGACTTACTGAACAAGCACAGATGCCTTCACTTGTCACATCCTTTTCCCTCCCATCACAGCCTTGGAGGTGCTACTACTGAAAGTCAGCTCAAGCCGGACCATCAAACCCTCTCCAGATGGGCCCCCAGGGACCTGAGGGACCTTGCAGCAGGAGATCCACCTTTGCAGCTGTCTGGGCAGCTCCCAACCTGGAGACGTTGGTTATCAGCGAGCATGGTTTCTGGACCCGAGAAGGAGATTGGAAATGCTAGGTGACTTGACTATTGGTAGGCGTGACAGTGAGGACAAGGGCCACTGGGTTCAGCTGCTGTGACCCGTGTTCTGTCACCTTGTCCAACACAGAGAGAAGTCTGGTAAGTGTTACAACCTTCCACAAACGAGTTCACTGGTGTACACACCACCCTACGAGCAGCTAATTCAACCCTAAAACCACACACCTCAGTTCTCAGTCATCGCCTGTGCAGAGCACCCCTGAGGGCCACGGGAAGCCCCCTTGTGAATCAGGGATCCAGCCACGTGGGTTAGGGATCAACACCTGGCTCTATGCACAGCCGCATTGGTCTACACCACCAAACCCCCAGAGAGTCAGGATTATTTGCATAATTCAGACCATGTTGCCGGCTCCCTTCTTCTACCCAGATTGAAAGAAATGAAAACAATCAAAAAATGATTTGGACACATTATCATCCCCACTCCCCAAAGTCTGAAATAGAGCTGAGGTCAAAATGCTATGCGCCCTGTGGCCACTTTGTGCCTGTTTCTCCACCTTCACAACAGGCTGGCTGGCTCCTTCCTAGCATCTGAGCCTTTATTTCAAGCCATCTCTAGCTGTCCTCAGCTCCCCCCACCAACACCACCATCCCCATCAACCCGAGGCCGTTAATCTTGCTGGATCTTTGACTAGTGCCATGCCTTCCAGGGAAGATGTGGGAAGAAAGGCCCCAGGACGGGCCACCAGGTAAAACAGCCAGCCTAAGACCATGGTGACAACCTTCACCATGTCCTCAGCAGTTTTGAGCAGACAGACGGTAGGAAAGACAGGCACACAGAAGCCAGGTGCCGGCGAGGATCAAACGCGCACTTACCCTGGGAACAGACGCATTCAGCCGGCGCTTCCCGAACGGTCCGGAGCTTGGCAAGTCCCTCCAACTTCTGAACCAGGAAGAAAAGAGGGGAGAAAATGAGGATGAGTTTGAGAGCACAGAGAGATAAACGTGGAAAACTCAGCAAAAATCAGTCTATCGAAAAGATACATCGACGGTTGTGAGGATATTTTTGATAACATGTTTTAAAGGGTAGAATTCCATTCTACACAGTTTTGGAATGAGAGGAGAAACAAAAGGAAACATTCAGCAATTACTTGGGAATCCCTGAAAAGAAGGTGGCAGGTTTCTGCTTTGTTTCAACATCTTCGAAGACAAATCAAGGAAAGCCCCAGTGAAGGTGCAGTCGGCGTGAACCCCAGGAAGGCAGGGTGGAGCATGTGGGTGGGGCCCTGGCAGCAGCTTTGGTACTCAGCTCACCCCTCCCGCCTGCCCGCTGCAAGCCTGGCCCCAGCCTGCAGCCCCTCCCAGCCCGCTGCTGCAGGGGGTTGGGGTGCACCGAGCTCAGGCCCCTGTCCCAGCCCAACCTACCCTGACGACATCTCCCATTCTTCTTTCCTGTGGGGAGGCTTGGCCCTGACAATTTTTTAAAGATTTTATTTATTTAACTTTAGAGGGGAAGGGAAGGAGAGAGGGAGAGAAATATCAATGTATGGTTGCCTCTTGTGCGTCCCCTGCTGGGAACTGGCCTGCAACCCAGGCATGTGCCCTGATTGGCAATTGAACCGTGATCCTTTGGTTCACAGGGCCCACGCTCAATCCACTGAGCTACACCAGCCAGGGCAGCCCTGACAATTTTGTTCCATACAGTTCAACAAGCATCTCTGCACATGCCCAGCCCTGTGCTCGATGTGGGTGAGGGGAAAAGAATTACTACAGAAATCAAGTTGAAGTGACAGCTCCACCATTATAACTCACAGTACAGGTCCAGCACCATCTCTGCCTGGTCAGACCCTCAGAGTGACCCCTGAGGCCCAAATTATTGTCCCTTCCTCTGAGGGGACACAGGTGCAAAGAGAAGAAAAAGGAGAAGAAGAAGAGGAGGAAGAAGAGAGTAGTCCTAAATCCCAAGTTTAGGTTTAGGGATCAAGGTGACCTCCCAAACCAGCCCAGGCTTGCGTCCTGACGAGAGTATGCCGTGTACAGAAGCAAGGCCAGCTTGAGCATGGTTGGTAGGGTAATAATATCGGTGTAATAATTTATAGTTTTAATATAAACATTTCACCTAAAATGTCATACAGTGTGCTTGAGTGTGATATTGTTATGTTACATAATTGCATGCTTATGATTTTGTAATAAAAGGGGCGTTATTTGTGCTGGACTCTCTATTAACCTTTCTCTAGAAAAAAACGAACAAACAAAAACCCTGAAAACCTCACTAAAAGCAAAACAAAGCAGATCCCAAGTGTGTTAGTTAACCTTAGTGAGAAATGCACTGTGACGTGCAGAACCGGTCCGTCAGTTTCACATGTAAACACGACGTAACCTTTCCCCGCTGTTTCCTAAGGCCAAGTCTGGACCGTCCCAGAAGATGGGGCCTTCGGCCACGCCCTGTGCTGTCTCTGGCCGGGACGGCCCAGGACCAGGAGGCTGAGACAAAACATGACCAGGTTAGCTCCAGCCACCAGCAAAGCCGCCATCCCTGTCGGCCAGTCACCTTCGTTTTCCAGGTGGGCAACAACAGGTTGATGCAGACAGAGATGGAATTGCGGCCCAGGTTTGAGGGAGGGAACCTGCGACTGCGTGGTCAGGACACCTGGGGGAGGGGCGCGAAATCGGTGCGGAGATGGACAGGGTGGGGGGCAGCCTGTAAACCCCCCAGCCGGTCCACCCTCCCGCACTGCCCGGCCCTCCAGTGGGCGCCAGGCTCTCAGCCCCATTCGTACTGCACCTCCTTCGCATCCCTGCTCTGCGCTGGAGCTGCCCACCCGGCCCAGAGCTAGGCTGCCAGCCGCCCAGGCTGATCCCCTAGTCCCCAGAAGTTCCCCGCACCTCGCAAAGCTTCCTCAGGGCTCCCATCAGGTTGGGGGGGGGAGGGGCGCAAGAGGGGGCGGTTAGCTCCGCCCCAGGCAGCAGCAGACACCACCCCGGTTCCCCACAAGCTCGGGACCTCGGAACTCACTTTCCCCATCGCAGCTGCAAAATTTACCTGGAAAAGAAACCCAGCCTTCTAGATTAAGTCAATTTGTTGGTGGAACTCTCATCTGTTTTTATCATTGATAGACGAAAAGTCACACTAACCACCCCCCCACCCCTGTTTTAAACAAAAGAATTTAATGCTAAAAAAAAAGCTAGCTTTTTTTCCATCCTCATTGACTTTTCCATTGCCTTTCAGAGAGAGAGAACATCCATGGGAGAGAGAAACGTGGATCAGCTGCCTCCCACATGTGCCCAAGCCGGGGTGAACCTGTAACCTAGGCATGCGCCCTGAGGGAATCGAACTGGTGACCTTTCAGTTAGGCGAGGATGCTTCAACCTAGCCACCAGGCCAGGGCCACACCCGGCCTTTAACTGCTGCTACCTCACCTGGGCCGTTCCCCTAACTCGGAAGGGGGCCGTATCATATACTGGTAGGAAACACAACCACTTTCAAGCTATGCTTATTTTTAAATAAAAAGCTAAACAGGAAACTGTTGATGAGAGGGCAAAACAAAACTGTGGATGCTAGCAGGGGGATTGTAAGTTACGGGGATCGAGTTTTGTTCTGCACTTACTCTGACCCTTGCACGCATTCATCTTTCCCAACTGGAGGGTGACTGCGGGTTTCGTCCCCTAACCCTCTACCCGCCCCGCCTCCCGGTCCTGACCCTCCGTGGGCTTGGAACTGTCCCTACTATGCTCACAGAAGGAAATGTTTGAACTAGAAATGCAATCCCACATTCTTTATTCCCACGTTCTTTTGTAGTCTATGAAAATATCCTTTTGTGTTTAGCTTTGTGAGAAATGACTTAAAAGCCTCAACTTTAAAACAAAATCCTCACTGAGGACATTCTTTCATTGTTTTTAGAGAGAGAAGGGGGAGAGAGAGAAACATCGATGCAACAGAGCAGCAGGGATGGGCTGCCTCCTGTCTGCCCTGGGCCTGGGGTACAGCCCACCCCCCAGGTGTGTGCCCGACCGGGAATCGAACCATCCCAACCAACTGATCTGCACTGGCCAGGGCAACGCCTCCACTATTTATTTATTTATCCTCACCTGAGGATTTGTCCTGAGGATTTGTTCATTGATTTTAGAGAGATGGGGTGTGTGGGCATGGGGGCTGGGGGCAGGGAGAGAGAGAGAGAGAAACAGAAACATCGATTAGTTGCCTCCCAGGGACCGAACCCACAACCGAGGTATGCGCCCTGATTGGAATCAAACCCGAAACCTTTCCGTGTACTAGACAGTGCTCCAACTAACCCGGCCACCGGGCCACTGGGCCACCGGGCCAAGGTGAAAAGCCTCTTGATGTTTTACATTCCATTATATGTCAGGGCCCCTGGCATCTGCAGACAACGTGGCCCTGGTTTCACATACACAAACAAGTCCTGACTCCGAAAGTCAACAAAAGATGAGTTTCTGAGAAAACACGGGGAACATTCCCTCCAGAAGTGTTGAGTAGGAGGAGGAGGGAGACTTGCAGTCTGGGGGGAGGGGTGGCGAGAGCAGAGAGAAAATTAATCAGGGCAAATCATGGTTTCCGAAAGGGCACTCCACGGTCAGATGATAAACGCGCTAGCGAGCTGCTGGGGTGCCGGTCTGCAGCGCGTCCCCAGATGTTCAGTCACGCCCTCGCCTGGTTCCACATTGATGAAATGTGAATTAACGTACAAAAAAGGATGTAATGATTTATTTCTGTAAAATGCTCCAAATGAAGCCACAAAGGCATTCCTATCCTTTGACAGAAAATTCCTACTTTAGGGAATATACCCCCAAGGAAACAAATCAGCAGAAGCAAAATAAAATGATATTCACAAGGAAGCTGTGCCTCACGCAGCAGGAAGGGTGGTGTGTCCCCTCGGTGAGACTGTCACGTCGTCGTGAAACAGCGTAGTGAAGACAAGGAAGAGCATTGCTGGTGTGATAAATAAACCGCCTACAGCTGTGTACAAGTCAGGCCTGGAGTGGCAGCAACAGGAGAACATCCACTCACTCGGGTGTTGGAATTATGATGATTTACTTATTTAAAAGTTCTTCCTGCGTTGTGATACCATCTTCTCAAGAAAAAAAATTTAAAAATCCCAGAAGTAGAAGAGCCAAAGTGAAGCCCTGCCATCTTCCTGCTGAGGACAGTTTTTGAACGCTGGACAGACCATTGTGTCTCCTCAGACCCCACCCCAGGCTCACCTCTGCTAATTGGCAGCACGGGTGCCAGAGGAGGGGCCGGGGGAGAACGAAGCCCTCTCCGCACAGCCACATGCCCCATCTGCTCCCTCTGGTGGACCGGCCAGCCGTGTCCCACGGCCGCCAGCCGCCAAGAGGGCAGCACTTCCTGAGCATTCTTTTTTCTTCTGTGGCACCACAGTGATGGTGATGGTGGTGGTGAAGAGGACAGCAGATATAAAGCGTTATTATCAAGGTCACTGACTACCGAGGATGTGCCAGGTGCTCTGCCAGAGGCTGCCATCTCATTCAGTCCTACTGATAACTGCTGTGGTGCCAGGACTGCCTTTATACCCATTTACAGGTGAGAAAACTGAGACTTAGAGAAGACATCCTGGTGTTGACAAACTCCAATCATGAAGCAAAACAACCTTCGCTTATACACAATTTTCATGTCTAAAAAAAAGGATGTTATCAAAAGCTAAAAGACGATTTGACTTTGCATGGTGGCCACACAATGAAATGCACAGTTCACAAAGAAGTTGGACCCAAGGAAACACACGCCAAGGCACTTCATAAGTACATTATCCAAGATTAAAGATAAGGAGAGAATCTTAAAAGCAGCCAGAGAAAAGGAGACAGTTACCTACGAAGGCGTTCCCATCAGCCTGTCAGCTGATTTCTCAAAAGAGACCTTACAGGCAAACCTTACTGGGAAGAAGTATTCAAAGTCATGAAAGGCAAGGACCTACATCCAAGATTACTCAGTCCAGCAAAGCTTTCACTTAGAATGGAAGGGCAGATAAAGTGCTTCCCAGATAAGGTGAAGTTAAAGGAGTTCATCATCACCAAGCCCTTACTATATGAAATGTTAAAGGGACTTATCTAAGAAAAAGAAGAAGATCAAGAATATGAACAGTAAAATGACCACAAACTCACAACTATTAACAACTGAACCTAAAAAAAAGTAACAAAAATGAACTAAGCAAACATCTAGAACAGGAACAGAATCACAGAAATGGAGATCACATGGAGGGTTATTAGTGGGGAGCGGGAGGGGAGAGATTGGGGGAAAAGGTACAGGGAATAAGAAGCATAGATGGTAGGTACAAAGCAGATGGGGGGAGGTTAAGAATAGTATAGGAAATGGAGAAGCCAAGGAACTTATATATATGACCCAGGGACATGACTAAAGGGGAGGAATGCAGATGGGAGGGGGTGTGCAGGGTGGAGGGGAATAAAGGGGAGAAAACGGGACAACTGTATTAGCATAATCAATAAAATATATTTTAAAAAGAAATACTCAGTTCATGTATTCTAGAAATGTACACTTGAAACCTTTATCTTATAAACTAATGTCACCCCAATAAATTTAATTATATAAAAGCTAGGCCATACAAAACCATAAGGGCAGAAATCAGATCAGCAGTTGTGAAAGGCTGGGGGAACATGAGGAAGTACGAGACACGTGGAGGAGCTGTGACTGTTATGAAACTGCTCTGTGTGGGGTTGGAAAGGTGCAGATGGGACACTAGGCACCTGTCAGAAGCTATAGGACTGCACATCACCAAGAGGGAACTTCAATAGATAACTTCTATGGGACTCTCTGAACTTCCTGGACTTGTATGTCTGTTTCCTTTGCCAAATTAGGGAAGTTTTCTTTCATTATTTTTCCAAATAAGTTTTCAATTGCTTGCTCTTCCTCTTCTCCTTCTTGCACCCCTATGATTCAGATGTTGGCCATTTTGGAGATGTCCCAGAGTCTTCTTAAACTCTCATTTTCTGAATTCTTGTTTCTTCATTTTGTTCCAGTTGAAAGTTGATTTTTTTTCTTATGTTCCAAATCATTGATTTGAATCCCAGCTTCCTTCCCTTCACTGTTGGTTTCCTGTGGATTTTTCTTTATTTCCCTTAGTGGAGCCTTCATTTCTTCCCTTATGCTTTTGCCGAATTTAATGAGTTCTTTGAGCATTCTGGCCACCAGTGTTTTGAACTCTGCATCTGATAGGTTGGGACAAGTATCCAGGCTGCAGCACAAGGTGAGGAAATACTTGGCAGCCTTCTGGACCTGATGGGTGGAAGAGGAGTCCAGGCATCACAGGCAGTTTGAGTTTGCAGAGCAGTGGACCTGAGCGGTGAGAGCTGCACACCGAGAACCACGGAGCTCTGTGAGGGCCCTCAGGGAATTCCGCAGAGCACTGACAACACGTGTGTGAGGAAATGGCCTGACACCGAGACAAGAACCACGCAAGGATTAGAGGGAACAGTGCCCAACCTCACATGGGACTGGGGCATGGGAATCTTCTGATCACCTGTTCAAACACTGAGTGGAATTAGACACCAGGAAGGGTCACATCTCAGTGTTAGATAACCAACCCTAGGTTACACACACCTCTGGTCCTGCCTAATGGATCTTAAAAACAAGACCCAAAGGGATCAAACTATTTCCCAGTAACTTAACTGTGACACAACAAAGCCTGTGAATGTTGGTAGAATACAAATATATCTAACACCCAATGAGATAAAGCTCATGATGTCTGGCATACAATAACAAGTTACCAGCAGGAAAAAAGGCTTCATAATGAGCAGAAAAATTGATTAATTGGAAGTGACCCACAACTGCCACAGATGTTAAAATTAGCACACAAAACCTTAAAATGATGGTTGTAACTGTGCTGCATATGTTCAGAAAGTCAAGCAGAGCTATCAAAAATATTAAATGATCTGAACTGAAATTCTAGAGATGAAAACTATTATGTCTGAGATTTAAAAACGTGGTAGAGAGAATTAATGGCAGTTTAGACATTGCCAAAGACAAGATTAGTAAACTGGAAGTCCGCTATAGAAATTATCCAAAATGAACACAAAGGGGAAAAAATTTTTTTTTAAAAAGAAAGAGAATAACATTAGTAAACTTGGGATTTCAAGTGTCCCAATATATGTGTGATTATAGTCCTCAAGGAAGAATAGAAAAAAATATTCAAAGAAGTAATGGCTAAAAATGTTTCAAAACTTGATGAAAACTATAAACCCACAGATCCAAGAATCTCAATGAAGCTCAAGCACAATAAACATGAAGAAAACCACACCGAGGTCTATCATGAATTAAATTGCCTAAAACCAGTGATAAAGGGAAAATCCTAAAAGCAGACAGAGAAAAAAGGTGTGTGGACAAATGAACTTTCACATACTGCTGGTGGGAATGTAAAACAATGCAATGGCTTTGAACAACAATTTGGTGGTACACCTATCAGATGACCAATCATTGTACTCCAAGAGAAATGAAAGCAGTTTCCATATAAAGACTTGTACATGAATGTTCATAGCAGCTTTGTTTTTAACAACCAAAAACTGAAAACAATTCAAATGTCCATTAACAGGTATATATGAGTAAACAAATTATGGGATATCCTTATAATAATCCTTGGCAATTAAAAAGAATGAGCCCTGGCTGGCATAGCTCAGTGGATTGAGCGCGGGCTGCAAACCAAAGTGTTGCAGGTTCCATTCCCAGCAAGGGTACATGCCTGGGTTGCAGGCCATGACCCCCAGCAACCGCACATTGATGTTTCTCTCTCTCTCTCTCTCTATCTCCCTCCCTTCCCTCTCTAAAAATAAATAAATAAAATCTTAAAAAAAAGAATGAACTAATTATACATGCAAAAGCATCAAAGAAACTGTCAATAATTATACTGAGTGAAGGAAACCAGACCCCTCTGCCCACAAAAAAAGAATGGATAGTTCCATTCATATAAAAACCCTAAAAACTAGAACTAATCCATTGTGGCAGAAATCAGTAGCACCTGGTGGCAGGTGGGGAGGGATGGAGGAGAGAATTCGAGGGGGCAGAAGGAAACCTTTAAGGGGGATGAACGTGCTCACTGTTTTGATTGCAGAGGCAGTCTCTCAGGTGTACACACGTCAAAACACATCCAATCATACATGTTAAGTATGTGAAGTTAATTGTAAGCCAAGTATACCTAGAGAAGCCAAATAACAAAAACTCCCAGGCCACACGTGTCCGGGGCTCAGAAAGCATCAGCTCACCACACTAAGCTTCAGGTTCCACCTGGGGGGCAGGCAAACCTCCCGCAGTCAGGTACCCACTGCAGGCGGGTGGGTAAGAACACCTAGTCCCGCCCAAGCGCTTGGCAGGAGCTCAGAAACTTTTCTCTAAAGAATGTGGGTTTAATCAGAGATGCCCATTGGCACACAGAGTCACTCTCTCCTAAACCACATTGGCAAACATTTCCTTAGTGTTCCTTGCTCAGTCCCAAAAAACATTAGCGTGTTTTGAAAGGGTTGGTCTACAAACACAATGCAATTCTTCAGTAATCCTCAATGTGTGTTCCCATTCATTATTTTTCAAACACACTTCACTGCCCATCGAACCCGCCCTGTAGGGGAATGGATGGCTCCCAAGATGCCTCCTGACCCGTTGAGGAGAGGCCTGAGGCTGCCCCAGTGCACAGCCTCCAAGCCTCCTCCACACCATGGCCCATCTTCTCCAGGGCCCAGCCACCACGTCAGGCCCGCTCAAAACCCCACACCGAGTTTCACCCACTGCCCACTCCATCCCATCCACAGAGTCTGGAGTCCCCCTCCTGTGTCACGTCTGATTAGGTAGTGTGGGCTGAACAATGTCTCCCTAAATTCATGTGTTAGAGTCCTAACCCCCAGTCCTTAAGAATGTGACTATATTTGAAGATGGGGTCTTGGAAGTGGCAGTTAAGGAAAATGAAGATATTATCAATGTCCAGTGTGAGTGGCATTGTTGTAAGAGGGACTAGGAGACTCACACTCAGAGAAAAGGCCACATGGAGACACAGGGCAAAGACGGCCGTCTGCAGGCCAAGGAGGGGGCCTCAGGAGACGCCTACTCTGCTGACACCTTGGTCTCAGACTTCCAGCCTCTAGCATCGTGAGGAAAGAAATGTGCGTTGTTTAAGCCACTCAGTGTGTGGTACTGGTTACGGCAGCCTGAGCAGACACCCTACCCCACCCTCACTTACCTCCTTCAGAGTCCGCACGGGCCCCGAGGGGAATAAAGTGAGAGCAGGTGGAAAGGACCTGGAGGATTTGGATGCTGGGCTGAGAGGGGAGTTTCACCTCATCGGCCAGGGAGGCTCCGAGGGTTGATGGGCCAGGGGAGGGAGACACCAGAGAATGTGACTGGCCTGGGGCTTGGGGTGGCTGGACTCAGTCAAAGAAGTAACTATTTCAAGAAGTGCCCCCAGCCCTGGCCAGGGGGCTCAGTTGGTTGGAGCACTGTCACATGCACCAAAAGTCACAGGTTTGAATCCTGGTCAGGGCATACACCTAGATTGAGGGTTTGATCTCCAGTTGGGGTGTGTACAGGAGGCAACTGATTGATGTTTCTCTCTCACATTGATGTTTCTCTCTCTTTTTCTCTCTCCCCTCCTTTCTCTCTCAAGTCAATAAATATATCCTCAGGTAAGGATTAAAAGAATCTTTTTAATTAAAAAAAAAAGGGGGGCCAGAGAAAAGTCCACCAGCAGGTCCTGCAGGCTGAGCGATGAGGCATCTTTTCCCAGCTCAGCGCATTCAAAGCCAAGCCTAGGTGAAAGCGTCCTCACAGGCGTGGGAAGGAGGAGGCGGAGCTGTGCCCAGGGAAGACCCCTGGCGCTTTGGTGCTGACAGTCCTGGCAGCCACAGTGCAAGAAGGGGACTGACAATCCCTCATTGGCATGGTCGGAGCAGCCCCGGGAAGGGTGCCTCGCTTCATTCTCAGAGAAGTGAAGTGAAGCAGCACCCTTTTTCCAGAGGAGGAAGTTGAGGCTTGGAAAAGCCAACTAACTAATTAGGCCAAGCCTGCTAGTGAGAGGCAGCTCAGCCCAAGGTCGTCCGACTCTACAGCCCATGGCTCGAGCTGTGTGGACCCCGGGGGAGAGGCTTCTCGAAGGACTTGGGGGTGACAGCTCCTGCGGGAAGGCCATGAGCTCAGAGCTCACCCTTCAGTGGTCTGCACCCTTCAGTGTGTATGCACACACGTACACACACCCCCACACACTCAGACCCACACACGTGCACACGCACGTGCACCCACTCTCGTGTGTCAACACACACATGTGTGTGCACATGCACACACATCGATCTCACATGTATGCACTTGAAGAACACACACACGATCGAGTCCCACTGCCACATGACTGTCCTCCGTCCGCACCACCACCTGGGTCTGGAAACGAGGTGCAGCCACGATAACAGCCTGCCCGCCACACGGCAAGGCGCAGCTGAATAAACGGATGGGCTGCTCTTCGTGTGCGACGAGCCTGCTCAGAGGCCCAAAGTTGAGTGTATTTTATTGAGACTGTCTTCTAAAGCACCAGGATTCATTCTAATTGCTTTGTGATTCGTTTCACAACTCGAAGTTGGAAGCAAATGCAATTTTAGAAGTTGACATTACCCATTTGAAGGCGCTTTACCCGCCCCCCGGATTCTGTGGTTACATCAGAAAATGAAAATTTTCTCATTTCCAGTGTGAACTGAAGTGCATGTGTGGGAGATCTTGTGAGCACTTGGGGAAGTCTGCGCCATGCTGAAAATCACAAAAATGGACAAACCTACCAATCAGAGCAAATATACTAGGTATTTGATATTCTTTCACAGTGAAAAGGCCATATAATTTTCATGAATAATAAGATTTTTATGTTGGTTGCAAATGTGAAGTTTTTAAAATTTAAATGGCAAAGCTCCATCTGCGCAAAGGAGAAACTGAAAAAATGGGGCCATGAAGCTGATTCAGTCTCTGCTTTTCCTCACCCACCAAGCCCCATTTCTCCGTCGTGGACTCAGAGGCAGTACATGCGTTCACACCTTTTTACTTGCGCACAGCCTTAGAAGGCAGGCAGAATCTGGGGTCAGGAGGACCTTAAGGCCAGCCCCGTACCCACAGGCCTTCTTCTCCAATTGGCCAACATGGACACTGCCCTGGATCCGGGCACACAAAGCATTCTCAGAAGGCCAGCCATAGTCAGGGTGTGTAAGACGTGCTGAAGCACTTCAGATACAACGTATTTCATTCCCACAGAAACCTAAGGGCCAGAATGATCATGCCCATCAAACAGATGGGTAAACTGAGGTTTGGAAAACCAGCCATTTACCCAAAGTCACACAGCTGGGAAATGGTGGAGCTGGGAGGTGAACCCAGGTCTGCTTAGAGCTATAGTCTTGCCACCTGCTGAGGATGTCACATGGGCAGAAAAAGCTGCTGCTCCTGCTGCAAGCTAAGTGGTTGCCTCCCCGGAGCCAGGGGAGGGGGCATGTCACAGGGAGGCTGTGGAAAGGGCGGGGATGAGGACTCAGGTTACCCAGGTTCGGGCTTACGCTGCCACCTGGGCCTAGTCACTGTCCTGCTCTGGGAAGGGAGGCCGCCTCACAGGGGTTGGGGGGCTGAGCTGGGGGCTGTTAAGAAATAGGAGGAAACGTAAGGGAACCCTTTTGCCCAGGGCGGGCACAAGGGAGGGTCCCCCTAATCCTCTAGGAGTGCACTGACGTGCCTTTCTTTCAAATGGCAGCTGCAAACTTATTTTTTCTCCCAGTGGTTTGTGCTTAGACCTAAAATATGTTTCCAGATGTGGTGAAGGGATTTCTTCTGAGGGTCTGTGTCAACAATTAAAGATTAATCCCAATCCTACACATGGAGAAAACCAAACAGAGAGGGAGCCGGAGTTGTGTGTGGCCTCTGGAGAAGGTTCCGAGTCACATGTGTTCGTGAAGCTGGAAGCCAGTGGGGACCCAGGGCGTGCAGGATGCGGCACTGCCGCGCACCGCTCAGGACAGGCTTCCGCACCAAAGCAACGCGGGAGCCTAATTCCCAGGTGACATCTTAAATTTTTCCAAATCTTACTTTAAGGCTTTCTTGATTATCAGCTGCTTTCTGCTCAAACAACAACAAATCCAACTGAAATAAAATTTCCACTGCACGATGGATTGACTCCACCCTGCTCATCCTGTGCTTGAAGCAGGACTTCACAACGGGGTGGCAGCTTCAGGACAGGACGGGAGGACTCAAGTGTGTGTCACGGACAAACGTGGACGTTCCAGACTCAAAACAGAAAACAAAGCCCGGAAGACGTTCCTCCACAGGCAGTGGCTCTGTGTCCCGAAGGACAACAGAAGAGACCTTGTCCACAAACGGCCGGCTAACGTGTGCCGACGGCAATGAGGGGGCGGCCCAGCGGCAGCGCTGGTGGAGGAGGCAGAGCCGGCTGACGGATGCTCTGCGGTCGTGAACGTGACCACAGACACTGCAGCACTGAGCTGTGTCTGATGGCGGGTGGGAACACACACGGGCAGGGGTGAAAGGCGTTCGCTGTGCGGGATGGTTAGGGGAGCGTAAATCTGTCTGTGGATAGCATGATGCTCACGGCTAAATAGTCATTGTTTTAGGGTGACCAATAACCTAATCATGCTAAATCAACATACATCTTGGTTGTTTTATTTTGTTTTTAAAGGAGGATTGGGGAGGGCTGCCAAGTTGGCATGCTACTCCCCAACACTTGGTAAAGCAGGTGGTCACGGCTCCTCAGCGGCAGCCGCTGAGCGCTGCTGAGCATGTCGCTGGGCACGGAGGGAGGGTCTGCACCTGCTCTGCGAAGAGCAGACCTGAAAGACCTCTCTCTCACCAACATCTAGCAAGGCCTCCTGGTGAGGCTTGGAGCAGAGAAAGGAGAGAAACCAGCAGGAATCTGGGGTGAAGGAAAAAGCTTCTCAGAAAGTAAAGGATTATACCAACGCCCAGCGGGGACCTGGAAGGAAAGGACAGCCGGTCCCAGTGGTCAGAGCTCACTCTCTGCTGCCCAAGTGAGTCCATCTCCTTTTTTGAGAAAGATTTTATTTATTTATTTTTAGAGAGACATGAAGGGAGGGAGAGAGGGAGAGAAACATCAATGTGTGGTTGCCTCTCACATGACCCCCACTGGGGACCTGGCCCACAACCCAGGCATGTGCCTTGACTGGGAATCAAACTGGTGACCCTTTGGTTCACAGGCTGGCACTCAATCTACTGAGCCACACCAGCCAGGGCAAATGTTTGCTTTTTAACAAACAACTGTGAGAAATAAATATTTTGTTGCTTTCTTGCCACCCTGTTAGAGCGGCTTGAATGGACTGAGACAGTCACTTTCTGACTCCTTGTCCAAAGTGTTCCCTGCTCCAACTCAGGGCCCCCGAAGACACCATGACACACAGCTCCCTGCGCCACGTCACTGGGACTCGGGGCACCCTCAAAGACTCCTTAACCAGGCCAGAGGAGCAGGGCTGCCTCCTGATAAGAATGCTCTCTGGGAAGCCGAGGAAGTGGGCAGGGGAAGGTGTGCTGGGGACCAGGTGGCCCTGACTCGGGGCACGTCCACGCTGCTGTGGGCTGAACACTGTGCCTGTGCAGAAGGCTGACCCGTCCTTCTCACTCCGCCCTCCCGAGGCTGCCTGCAAACCCGGGGGCCTGGGCCTGGTCCTGGGAGCCCCACACAGGCCACCGCCTCCACTTCAGACACGCCCCCCTCTCAGCAGGGACGATAGTCGCTGTCTTCTGCATCTCACCAGGCAGTCGTGGGAAAGTCTGAAGATTTCAAGTTATCTTGTAGTTCACATTTTGTAAATTCACATTCTGTATCAAAGTACAGATTTCGATCCTGTCACAGATAAACCCAAATTTGTCAACATACAGGGCCCAGCACAAAGAATTCCCCCTTTTTATTACAAACTCATAAGCATGTCATTCTGTAACCTAACACTGTCACACTCAGGCACACCATATGACATTTTAGGTGAAAGGTTCAAGTTAAAACTATACATTATTACACCCATATTATTACCCTACTAACCACACTCAAGCAGGCATTACTTCTGCCAGGACCCTGTATTTAAATGCGTAGAGAATAAAAACTACAACCTACTGCCTATCCCATTCGATCAAAAATTCTCTCCCTGGATTTTGAGCCACTGGGTGGTAATTTCTCCAGAACGTGGCTCCAGCTTGCTGCCCAAGCCTCTCATTATTCCTCGGATGGTCATTTACTCGGTTTCACCAGCCGCGTATCCTCTCCTCCTCCTAATGATGGAACTCCAAATTGTCCTTTGGCACCATCCTCCACTCGGGTCCTTTCAGCTCCAGCAAGGGTCACACATGGGACCCAGGAACCCCGCCCGAGCCTGGCAGATCGGAGGCTGCCTCCCTGTTCTGGGACCAGCACGGGTCTTCCATATTGACCATCAGGGCAAATCAGGGCTTCCGGGCAAGAGAAACTCTAACGGTGAGGACACTATGGGCATGAAATCCCTGCTGTGGCAGCTGCCCTGCCCCCCCCCCACACCTGGGGGGAGTGAGGGCATCTTGAGAACCAGGGAGCTGGTGCAGGCACACACGGAGTCGGGAAGCCTCTAGCTGTGCCCAGGCGGACAGTGCCCTGGACTTCTCCTTTTAATTCAACCAATTCCCTTTCTAATGTAGGCCAGTCTGCACTGGGGTCCTGTCAGGTTGCTGTTTGAAGGTACAAGGATCCAAAGGCACTTGGAAAGGCTGACTCCAGTGAGATGTTACCAGTGAGGCTAGAAGGGACACACCACTCTGGGGACTGTGACCTGACTGCACCTGTCCCGGAAGGGGCCCTGCAGGCCGGGTGAGGTATGGCTGCTGAGAAAGCCAAGGAGGCCCATGGCCAAGGGGCAAGAGCAGGGGCAGAGCTGCCTGGGCACAGTTCATGGGTACAGGACCCCGTGCATGGTTTTGGGGACACTGATCTCCTTGGCCCTCGCAGACCCTGGGCCAACGGCCTCCAGCCCAAGCAGCTTCCCCTTGTAACTGCAGTGTGGTGAGCAAGCACTGCCACCCCCCATGTCTGCTGCAATGTGGCAAAGCTGGAGAGCTGGGCCCTAGAGTGCCTTCCCAAGTGTGGAGGGGAGGCCACTCCAGCCAGTCGCTGGGGGATCAGAACTGCATCTCCTTGAGGGTTAAAGACCATAAAGGCAGCACTAAGCATGGGATTGTGCCGGAGAGAATCCGAAGCACAGCAACCATGCCTTTGACTATGGCTGGAGGCAGAGCTGGAGACAGGCCCCGAGGGAAGCCGACATGGTGTGGCTGAGCAGTGTTCCCAGTGCACGGAGCATGGGACCCGCCGCCACGGAAGGGGGTTCGGCTATGAAAATGGCGGCAGGTCAGTGGATGGCTGCCCCACCCTCCTCTGGGGTAACAACACCCCAGGGCATCCACCTGACACCCTTGGTTGCTCCCCGGCAGCCATGCCCCATCTTCCTCACAGAGCTGGTCCTTTTCCTGTGGCTGCGTGCCCAGCCTTAGGGGGCAAATCCAGACTGGCCAGCCCCAGCACCTTGCCAGGGACAGGATAATGGTGATCAGGGGCTGGCTCTGGCCGTGAGGGAGGTCTGCCAAGAGGGGCTAGGAACCGCCCCCTGACTCGAGTAAAGAGAAAGCCTCTCAAGAAGCTGACTCCTTTTCCTGCCTCCTCCCTTCCGCTCTTATGTGAACACTCCTGCTTGGGGTTGCAGCAGCCACCTTGAGACCATGCGGAAAGGCCAAGAGAGTGACAGACGGACCGGGCACCAACAAGGCCAAGTCACAGACCTAATGCCAGATCTTGTCAATGACTTGCAGGCTTCTGTGGTTACAAAGACAGTTCATTGGCTGTTTAGGTGATTCTTCTACGTCGTTGTCGTTGCTTGTCACTACCCAGGCGGTAGTGGCCGTCACATGAGGAAAGAGAAGGCCGAGGCCGAGGAAGCTGAGGAGGCTGGCTGCCAGAGCTGGTAAACGGCGGGACAGGAAGCCTTCCCTGTCCGCTGGTCCATGTTCACTCAGCTCTGATTCCCCGGCTTCGGAAGGCCGAAGCACATCTTCAAAGCCAATACGTGAAAGTCCAGTGTAACAATTAAAAACTACGTTTGCAAAAGGAATGCCTCGACAGTTGGCTTGTTCTAATCATACTGTTATTATAAAGCTCTCCCAAGCTGTCGTGCAAAACAAAAAACAAAAACCAAGAGAAAGAAAAGGGCAGAGAGAATGTGAGCACGCCAAGAAGTATGGGATAGAAACTCTTCTGGTTTGGGAGCCAGGAAATGTCAAGGGAACAGATGTAGTGATATGGCCCCAGGACACCACAGAGCAGCCCTGACAAGTGACAGACTGACACAGAGGCTGAAAAAGCCATAGCTGGTTCTGGGTTTCATGGTAACAACCAATATGCTGGTATACAATTGATGGTATGGAAGGAAAGTGGTTGAATTTTACCCTTGGTCTCTGGGTTTTTCTTGTTTTCAAACTGACTGGTCTGGACAATGGAAGACCAACAGCCAACAATAAATCCATTATAAGCTGGAAATGGCCGCTTCTGAACATAATTAAATGTTTCTTCCATCCTTGAATGAAACTCTTTACTGCAGTAGAATTCAAGCTTCTGTAATACCACAGCTATAGGCATAACTACTGGGGGCAGGTTGATTACTTAGGGAGCACCTTAGAAGCGTGCTATCAGATGCTTGGATCATACTGAAGATACTATTGTGAGTTACTTTTGCCCAGAAATCTGGTTTTTACGTTCTGAAAACCATTTCCCTTACTTTGCACCGTGGAAGGCTCTTGAATAATCACAAGTGAACCTGAACATTCCTTTACGGGAGCTTCTGGATCTACTCGGTCAGGCACACTGGCCAACCACAGTTCCGTCCCCCTGGGAACAAAGACGGTGGGTCCCCTGATAACAGTGGCATTTGTGGGCTTCTTTAAAAACATTTTTTCTTCTGACAGTAAAGTGGTGTGTGTTTGGCAAGAATTCCTCTCCTTTCGTTTGGATGTGGTTTTTGTCTCCAAAACTCTGAAAACAAGTTTCCTGGTGAAAGGACCGACTGCAGGCAGCCTCCCACTCGCAGCCACTCCAGCCTGGGCTCTGGAGAGGCTCCGCTGAGAACCAGCCAGGACCGAAAACACACTCAAGGGCACATGTTCTCTCCTTAAGGTGTTTTCAGTTCAACACTCATTTGTCTTTCCTATCTAATAGTTCCAAAAAAATACCTTCACATCTCTTTAAAGCCAACTACCCGCTCACCATGATGCGCCTCCCCAAACCCTTTCCTCTGCCAGGGATGCTCTGGGTCACCTGGCAGGTTGTGTGGTTCGCCATCCAGCGACCCACGGCCAGAAGCAGGAAAAGCCTGGCCCTGGGAGACAGCCGGCTTTGCCCAGGAGGCACCAAAAGAGCCAGAAGCTCAACCCCCAAGTGCACTCCCACGGTGGTCTCTCTGATGCTCCCCTGGGAGGGAAACACCAGCCAGCTGGCACTCGGAGCATGCACTCCTTGGACACCAAGTTTAGTTGGTTAATAGTTGGATGTGCTGAGATGTGTCCTGTGCTAATGCCGGAATGCTGAACAGTACAGCCAATGTGAAGTGGAAATCCCAGGATTCAAGCATTCCCTTTGCCTTTCTAATGGAGAGAGAGAGAGAGAGAGAGAGAGAGAGAGAGAGAGAGAGCAAGCAAGCACGCGTGCTCAACTGAGCACTTCGGTTTGCTCGGTGCCCCAGGTGGAGACCGCAGCTCTCTCTCTGTGGACTCTTGCAGTGCCCAGTGCAAGGCTTGAGGATCCACCCTCCTCAGAAGGGGCTGCTTTCCCAGGACCCCCTCCCCCCATTAGAATGAAACAGTCTGCAAGTTCCTTGCATAAGGTCCTCCTGGGATTTCTGATTTACTCATTGTGGGCTTGTGGTTTATTTTTACCCAGAGGGGCCTCCTGTTCGAAAGGGCAGCCAGCTCTAGCACTGACAGGTAGACGCGTTTGTTACTGGCCCTCCGTAAGTCAGTTCAACGCCCTGGTCTCTCAGGATTTGCCAACAGAGAATGGGCTGCAATTATGAAACCTTCACCAGCAGTTACCACAGGACTCCGGAGAGATTTCTGAAGTCTGCAGGCACTTACCAGGAGAAAAGAGGAAATCATTTCATGAAGTAGAAATCTGGCCCAAAAGCCAGCAAGGAGAGATGTAACGCTGGCTTAAATGAAAGTGGTAAGAAATAGGTGAGGTGAACTAGGCGGTGTGGTGTACTCTTCCCCCATCCCGCGAAGACTCCAAATGAACTCAGCGATGGTCAGCCCGCTGAATACCTTTCTAAAGACCGCAGCTCTGCACAGTTCAGGGAGTGGCAGTAACGGGCCTGCCCCCCCCCTTCTCCTCCATCCCGAACACGTGCTTTTCCTACGAGGGAAGATGCTCCTTTAGGCAGGGCTCATGCGAGGCGCCCTCCCCCGGGAGGAAGAGGAAGGCTCAGCGAGGGAGGCAAGTCAGGCGCAGCCAGGGCAGCTCTGAACAGTCCAGCTGCTCTAGTCCCGGGGGCAGGCGCGGGCACTGCTGCACGAAATGTGGAGGTTCTGATGAACACGATGGGGGAGGGCTTCGAGGCCCGCCAAACGGCTCCTGCTTTGACTGTAATAGCAGTGTCAGAGTCCCATATGCTTTCAACAAACCCGAGAAAACTCAGAAGTATCTGCCCAGGAGGCATCCCCCAGGGGGCACCGTCTGAATTTGGAACGCAGGATTTCTGGCCCCAACTGTTTTTCTTCCCCTCGCCCTACCGGGCGGATGTGGGCGTCGCTCCAGGTCGCGCGGAGTGCGCGCTCGGAGGCAGCAGCCCCAGGGCACAGCATCTCTCTAAGTGGAGCTGCTCCGAAACACACTTTCCCGCGGGGGCAGGACGGGTGGGCTGAGCGGACCAGACCCTTCCAGGTCTCGGCCCCTCGGTCTTTCTGAGGCATTCCCCCGCCGTGGCTGCCTGTCTGCTGGGGGTCCCACGCCTCCCCAGGCGCAGCAGCGTTGGCAAGAGCAGTTGCTACCGGTGACGAGAGTCACCCACCAGACACTTCGCGCTAGAGCCTCTTCACAACGCTGGCACAGAGGAGGAGCCCGGAGCCCACCGCAGGTGGGAAGCGACCGGTCGGAGCGCACACGCTCGTGGATCCTCTCCCTCCCTCCCTCTGCTTGTCCCCTTCCAGCTCACTTTTCCCGTGGCCGCTTGCCTGGGAACGCGACCTTGAGGCTGGAATGGGGACAGCAGGACCCCCTAGGGGCTGGCACCCCCACCAGCCTCGCCACCCCCTTCCGCACAGGCCGCGAGGATAGACTCACATGTAGGGCCGGCGAACCAACGGTCCTCCGGGAGCCTACCGGGGTTCCCAGCGCACGCACCCTTCCCACGGGACCGCCCCCGACCCGCGCCTCACCTCGCGCAGCAGGCGCTCCAGGTGCGGCTCGGCCCAGGCGGCCAGGGCGGCCGGAGACCCCGTTCGTCTCAGCAGCTCCCGCTCCTCCTCCAGCGCAGCCACCCGGCCCTGCAGCGAGGTTGCTTGAGCGCCCAGGAGCAGACAGGCGGCCGCTGTGCCCACGGAGAGCAGCAGGCACAGCGCGCTCACAGTCCAAGCCCATGCTGCCGTCGCTGGGCTACCCCGGTCGCCACCGTCCGCCGGGGCGCCCTTCCTCGTGTCGCCGCCGCCGCCACGCTCGCCCAGGCTCATGGCGCGATCTCCGGGTGTGCGGTCCGAGGGGGCAGCGCAGAGCTGCGGGTGCGGACTGAGCGCGGGGAGCAGGCAGAAAGTCCGAAGCGTGAGGTCGGCCCAGCGCAGGGCTTGGCCTCCAGGCAGCAGTGGACCACGGCACACGCCTCCTCCCCCGCCGCCGGCTCCCCCACAACGGCCACTTTGGGCAGTTTCCTCTATGCAGATAGACTCTGCCAGAAAAGGAGCCGGGACCCACCCAGGGGAGGAGCGGCCCGGCCAGCCTCGCGCCGCGAGGGGGCGGGGGAGGGAAGGGAGCTGGTTCCTCGGTGCAACACCCCCCCAACCCCCGCGCGCGCTCGTCTAGCGGACCCTTGGAGCAGCGCGCACCTCCGCCCTCAGCTGCCCTGGGCGCCCGGGTGCACCCACTCCCGCGCGTGCACCTCTGCGACTCCCCGGCACGCGTTCCCACTGCGATCTCAAGAGATCTGAGACCCAGAGCGCCTTCTGCAGCCCACCCCTGGCTGGAGCATCATTCAGGCCTGGCGAAAATTCCCCGAAAATTGAGATTTAATCTTTCTGACAATTTTTTAAAAGGTCAAAACTTCAAACCCTTTGGCAAGCTTAGTGAGTCCATCCTAGATGGCGTCTTAGCGCCTCCTGGTGGCCGAAAGCGACCTCTGCGCGCTCACTTTAGAGATTGTCAGGGTCGAGATTGGTGGGGCAGAAAGATGCCTCTTAGAATATTAATTTCCCTCCATTTATTATGTGCCAGACATGTGGTGCTGGAAAGAGACATTGTAAGACCTTGTCTGTGACCTAGAGAACTCTTTCATTTGAGAAAATTGGGACCAAAACAGATGGAAAAGGAGAAAAAGACCTCCACCTTTTGTAGAGCTAATGGCTTAATTCTGTAACCGGAACATAACTTGGCCAAAACCAAAGATGAATATGAACATTTAGCCCATAATATGATTTTGCTGCAAATTTACACCACAGGGTTAAGGTAGGAAAGCTGGAGTGATAAGGAAGCGGCCCTAACAGTGTTTTTCAAGAAAAGGGAGCAAGGCTGGCGGTCAGGTGGGATTCTCTGCTCCCTCAGATTCCTCTCGGGCCTATTTACATCCTACACCCTCCACTAACTCCTCTACTCCTCAAATAAAAACGATAAACGGCTGGCTTAGATCTTTGTAATTTGGGCAACGCCGCAACTGTTTTTGAGAAAAAGGTCTGTTTTATCTACTTTCCCTCTCACTCTCTGGATATTTTTGGATTAATTCCTAAGGATAGATTACTTACCTTTTATAACTGTTAGGTTAATTGAGGTTACATTTAGGTGGCTATATATAGTTTGGGCACTGTGCTATAATCTATTGTATACCCAATAAATAGTCTGAAGAATACTTGCTAAGCAAACTGGATTGTCTACCCTGAAGAGGCCAACACCGTATTATAAGTTATTTTGTTTGTACTACAAACACAGAGGTAAATTGCCCATCTACATTAATGTTACTGCACCATGTTCATTACATCCCAGAAGCTTCTGTATACTGAATAAGCAAGCTCCTTGGCCTTTGAGCTTGCCTACTACATCATCTGGAATACGCTGATCTCAGATCTTTGAACCTTGAGCTCCTCCTTGTTCTTAGCTAAAGGCTCCGAGTCTTCAAGTCTTGCTGCGTGTGAAAGACGGTCCTGGATGGCCAAATGCAATGTGGCTACACCTGTGTCCCCCTTAGCATCACTCAGGGGATCAGGCCATCATCACTATTTGAAGTTCCTTTGTATTAACTGTATCCTTTTTGTCTTGTTCACCACTGTTTTCTCAAAGAACAAAACAGGATCTGGCACACACTATCAGTGCTCACTAAATATTTGTCAAGTGAATTAGGAAAGGTGAAAATGTGTTTACTATCTACCACTCATTTTAAAAGGCTCGGAAGAAAATCTGTCCTGTGGCGGCTAGTGTCCCGGAAGGAACAGGTGGTACCCTCAGACCGAAGACAGTCTGAATGCAGACTCTCACAGAGTGAGGCAGACTAGGGGAAGCCAACGGGGGATACTGAGGAAGCACCCTGAGGTAGCAACAGTGGGAAGCCATTACCACGCCTGGCTGAAGGGGTGAGGGGAGTGAGGTGTTGTGGGAACCCTATGAATGCCTGGAGCTACAAAAACGTTGGCTAGGTGGGAGCTGTGGCCTTTTGCCACAGGATACCACCTATTCAAAACTGTGGTTTGGAAAGTTGGGAGCTGGGTTGTGAATAGTCGCTCTTCTGCTCTCTGATCTCCTGCTGTGGCCTTGCACCAGCCAAACCCACAGAGCGAGAAAGCCTAGTCGATGCAGTGCAGAGGTCAGCCTCCCAGTGGCCGGAGGAAAGCTGGGGGTGAAGAACAGACCTGGAGAGGTAAAAGAAACCCACCACATTACATGACATGTGTGTAGCACTTGCCAAGGTCAATCTAGCTCCTGTTGCTGTGACCACGAAATAGAGCGCCAGGGGAGTCTCCGCCCATGGCCGAGATGGCAGCAGAGGAGGTTCTTACACCAAGCATGTTAAAAGCTAGAAAGATGAATGAAGAGCGCCCCCTTTCTGCCCCCAGAGGGCCAAAAGCTAGAAAGATAATTAGACTAGGAAAAAAGCCCTCTCCTCCCTACCTCTATAAGAACTATAGGCTTGAACAGGAGAATGGAGATGGTCTTTGAGACCTGAGTCCACCATTTTCCCAGGTTGCGCGGCACCTGAATATAGTTCTATCCTTTTGCACTAGCACCTGCCTCACGAGTTTGCCTTTTGTGGCGGCAGGCAGCTGAACCTGTTTTTTTGTTCAGTAACACTGCCTCTGAATGGCTAACCCATCAGCAATAGGCACTGATTAATCTTCAGGGTGACCAGCAAGCCACTGGGTGGCGAATCAATTACTCCAGACTCTCCCCCATGGCGGAAGGACCAGCAGTTTATCTGTCACAGGGATAGGCTGCTATTCCAGGTGTGGGACTGTCTTCCTGTCTGCAGAGCATCAGTTGGCACCACCATCCTCAGTGGCCAGATATACAGACACAGAGTCCCTAACCATAGCCTTTGCCCAGGGGACCTACTTTACGGTGAGTGCTATGGAGACAGGCCCCTGACACGAGCTCCCTGGTTGTGGCACATACTGTGGCAGTGAGCACAGCTCAGAGAATACTGGAACAGCCTTTTGAAGGCACAGGTGAAGTGCCAACTTGGAGTGTTCAGAGGCAAGATGCTAAAGATGCCGTCTTTCAGGATGTGGTGCATGTGTTCAATCGGAGAGTGCTGTATGATGCTCTGTTCCCAACAGTACAAGAGTGGCCCCACTTACCATCAGTCCCCATGACCCACTGTGGGACTTGGTGGTTACTGTCCCAAATGTGGGCTCTGCAGGTTGGAGGTCCAAGTTCTCAAAGGGTTACACTCTTGTCAGGGCACATGGCAAGGATCATCAAACTCCACCCAGGGCCCTTTGAACTCTGTCCAGGGACCTGGAGTCAAGGAGTCACCATTTGGCAGGGCTAATTGGCCCTGATCAGCAGGAAGAGGTGGGGCTGCATTTTTATAGCTGGGGTGGGTGAGAGGGACTATGCAAGGGACCCTATGACACTTGTTTGCCCCAATGTCACTGTGAATGGCAGCCCACCTGATGACCAACGAAGGTTTGGACTCTTCAGGATAAAAGGGGCATGCATTGTAAAATGTTTTAGTTAGAAAAGGGATTATTTGGGTCCCATAGAACAGAAAACAAGATAACTAATGTTGATAATGAAAAGGTTCAAATATGTTCAAGATGCTCTATTTGAGAAAGCAGGAACACTTAATCATTTTTTAAAAAATTTTCCAAAAAACTTTTTTCACTAAAAATGATTTAAATTAAGCTATAAAGCTAAAAGGCATGAGCTTCAGTTACCTGAGAAAATTGTTACAGAGAAAAGGCAGCGTGATGTGGTGGGCGAGGCACCAGTGTCTAGGTTCCAGGCTGGGCTCCACTGAACGCTTGCAGCCACCCTTCCCAACCCCCGGTTTTCTAGTTTGCAAAACGGAGACGCTGACAGAGACTAGGATAACTCTATCTGGAACAAGAGAAAACTGCACAGGCTGTATGAAATGGCAGTTTACAAGACACTGGACACCAGGCAATGGAAAGCCGTGCTCCCTGGGAGACAGGAAACGGAGTAAGCCCGAGCATCACTCCTGCCTGCACTCTGGGTAGGTTTCTCCGGACCACCGTTCAGGGCCGGGACCCAGGCAGAGCCACCCTGCGGTGAGGTGAGAGAACTGCAAGTCCAAGGGAGCGGGGGCACGTAGAATTTGCAGGGTAGAGGAGAGAGCTGTACAGAGGAAATGTTTTCACTTGAGTCATCAGGTCCGTGACCAAACTACCTCAGGCCAGGAAAGAACCACCCCAAAGCTGCATTAGACCCTCACCATCAGCGGAAGCAATCCTCCGGCTCACCAGGGTCCAGGAGTTCTTCCCACTGGCCGGCATATGAAACCTGGTCCTTCACTGAGCAGGGTCCGCCAAAGCCAGCCCCACACTAAACACGGTCCTGGTCCTGCCTAACAAAGCTTAAGAGCAACACCTGGGAAGGTCGAACTTAATCGTGTCCCAAAGTATATAGGAATATAAAAACATCCAGTATGCCAACAAAGTAAAACACAAAATTACCAGTAAACTTACCAGGTATGTAAAAGTAGCAGGAAAATATGACCCATAATATAAAGAAAAGCAATCAAACCAAGAAATGAAAGGGTAATATAATTAGCAGACAAGGATATTAAAAGTTATAATATCCATATGTTCAGGGAACTAAGAAGAAAGATTGAACATTTAGGTCAAGTCATGAAAAACATTTTAAAGACCTAAAACAAAATTTGAGAGATTAAAAAATGACATTTGAGGCAAAAAATACACAGGATGGGATTAAAGGCACATTATACAATGCAGGAAATTACTAAATTAAAATATATAGCAACAGAAATTATCCAAAATTAAAGGGGGGAAACACTTGAGAGACATGAACTTGGCATCAGGAAGCAGCGGGGGAATTTCCTGTGAGAACGGGAGTTCCTAGGAGAGAGGGCAGAGAATATTTGAATAATGGCTGAACGACGTATCTAAATATGATAAAACCTCACAGATCTAAGAATTTCAAGGAACCCAGGCATAAGAAACACGAAGCCAGCCATGCAAAGAACATCATAATCAAATTGCTTTAGAAGGGTGGTAAAGGAAAATTTAAAAGCATCCAGGGAAAACGACAGGCAGAGGAATGGCAGACTTTTCGATGGAAAAGTGCCACCCAGAAGACAGGGAAGCAACATCTTTTTTTCAACCTAGAGGCCTGTATCAAACAGAAATATCTTTCAAAAAACAAAGGCCACATAAAGACTCTCAAACATACAAAAGCTGAGAGAATGCATCACCAGCAGACCCAAACAAAAAGAAGTATTAATGGGAGTAGTTAGCCCTGGAACAATGTGGGCTGGAACTGCTCGGGCCCTCACCCGCCTCTTTCTCGAGTGACCTGCACAGTCCCAGCCCGTGTTGCCCAAGGCCCAGCACTGTGGCTGAGAAGCTGTGGATGTGGAGGGCTGGCTTCGGTCACATGCCGGTTTTGACTGCACGGGTAGCGGTGGCCTTAACCCCCACTGTGTTCAAGGGTCAGTTCAGGCAGAAAAACCCCATACCAGATACAAATACAGATTTCCATAAAGGATTGAAGAGCATACTGGATATGGTAATGATATGGGAAAATATAAGAGTTATTATTTAAATCTTTCAAAACAATAACTGATGGTTTAAAGTAAAAAATAAGTGTATTGTGGGGGTTTTAACATCTGGCTAAGTAAAAATGAATGACACTAGCATAAAGCCCAGGAGCAGTGCAATGGTAGTTTACAGTTTTAACATTCTTGTACTATATGTGAAGTGGCATAATACCCTGTAAAGGTACACTGTGATAAAGATGCACACAAAAACTCTAAAGCAACTGCCAGACACACACACACACACACACACACACACATACTAGTTATAGCTAACAAACCACTACGGTATAAAGTGGAAGCATGAAAAAATATCCGATCCAAAATAAGCAGAGAAAGGAGAAAATGGGAACAAGGAGCAAATGGAACAAACAGAAGAAAGATGGTAGATCTAAACCCAACCACATCAATGATCCCATTAATACAAATGGTATAAACACACAACCAAAGGGCAGATTTTCAGATTAGTTAAAAAAGCAAGCCCTGGCTGGTGAAGCTCAGTGGATTGAGTGCCGGGCTGCAAACCAAGGGGTTGCTGGTTTGATTCCAAGTCAGGGCACATATCTGGGTTGCAGGCCAGGTCCCCAATGGGGAATGCAGAGAAACCACACACTGATGTTTCTCTCCCTCTCTTTCTCCTTTCCTTCCCCTCTCTCTAAAGATAAATAAAATCTTAAAAAACAAAAAAACGTGAGACCTAGCTATATTTACTTCCTATATAAACATTTAAAATATAAACACAAAAAAAATTTAAAAGGATGGGAAAATAGGTATGGTGCTAACATTAAAATAAGACAGTATCTATTTATGCTCATTTCACATGGTTCCTATGAGTAAAACCAAAAATACAGAAATATAATTTGCAGACAGTAGAATATTGTATATATCATTATAGGGAATAAATCAAGAAACTGTGAAAATGAAACTGTGAAAGTGCTGCTACACTACTGTATAGCAGCACTTTATGTAAATTACTTCGTTTACTGCTCACCACCGCCCTTGGGAAGCTAGGCGCTGGAGTTCCAGCTCCCGGAGGAGACTGGGCCGCCCGTGCAGGCCGCCCGGGGTCCGAGTGCAGCCTGCCTCTGCACGTAAGCCCCTTCACACCAGCCACGCTGTTCTCATGGGTGCGCCCACTGTGAGAACACACACAATAACGTAAATGCTCCTAAAGTAATTCAAAAAATATGAAATAAAAGGAAATATTAAAAACACTAAACTATTCTATCAGTGACACTCTTCTGTCATTTAGGCCTGTTCTTGTCACTCATTTCCAAAACTGTAACCTGTCTATGATGCCTTTAGTTAAGAGTAAATCAAGCACCTTTAGAAATTAGAAAACTTAACTTGCATTTTTACTTATAATGGAAAGCATTTTAAGCCGCTGGGAACTTCCACCTATCTACAATTAATCTGTAGTTCACTTCACTGCATGGAACTGCTGGTCACAGTAGCTGAAGAACTAGTCCTAGGAGCTGCCTCCCTTGAAGGAGATTCAGGGTGATTTCGAGTCTTCATGATTAATTCTACGTCTCAGACTTTTAATTATGTAGATTTTGCTCCAGGATTTCAACATTTAAAACTAAAACCAGAAAAGGAGTGAATATAAGAAAATACATCTAAATAGTAGATAGTCTTGGTTGGTTAAAAAAGGAAAATTTCTTTAAAAATTCTATTTCCCCCTTTCAGTTTTAGTAAAATGGCACAGTAAAAACTAAAAAATGCTAGGGGTAAAAAAATATATAATTATTAATAGTTTAGTAATTCCTTGTGCCATAAAGAACAATTAACATGTGGATTAAACATTTATATAAAACAAGTACCTGTTATTTATTAGTGGGACTAGTAAGTACCAGGTAATCGGCTAGATGTGTTTAATCACACTATAATCACCCTATGTTACTTCTAAGTAATTCCAAGTAAGGAAGTGAAGTTAAAGGAACACACTCCCCTGATCCCCAACACAGAGACCTGTGGGGTCAAGTTGGAGTCCTGCCAGTAAGCCGGAGCACTAAATGCACTGAACTGATAGGCGAAGGGACTAGCTGACAGGTGAGAGCCACAGGACAAAAAAAGTAAGAGCTGGATGCTTCTTTAAGATTTCAGAGTAGAAGCTTGATAAATCCAGGTTCCATTTTTCCTTTTTAAAAGTCAGTGATGCCTCACAGGTGCTGTGCGTTTTCCACTGGGTGGGTTTCAACTGAACTCTGCAGTCAGAGGTTCTCAATCTGTTACAAAGTCCATTCAATTTTCACCCAATGCTCTCCCGCTGATGATTGGTGTCAGAATCCATTAGAGTTGCAACATAGTGTCTTCCTAATTCTAACATCCCTTTTTTTATTTGCTGGAAGGAATTCCATAATAAACTTCCCCTTCTTTCCTATCATTTTACAGAGCAAATGGGGAAAGAGGACTAGATACAACACTGATGAAATATTGAGTATGGGAAATCCTCTAAAAATAAGTGACCCAGTTTCATTAGCAAACAAACAGAATGGTGGGGCTGCAGGGAGAAGGCACATTAAGTAATTGAGACATGAAATGTATCAGCAATGTGTCAACCTGACTGGGCCCTGATCCAAACAAACCAATTTAAAATGACTTTTTTAAAAACAATCATGAAACTTTAAATACACAATATCAGCTAAGAAAATTACTTTGTAAGGTATAATGGCCTTTTTACATATTTTTAAAACTTCATGTTAAAAGACCCACAGAAGTATCTTAAATGAAATCTTAAATGAAATGATATAGTTTCCAGCATTTGTATTTACACACAATAAAAAAATTGGGGAACAGAGAAAACAAAATTTGGAAAATGTTTTTAATTTTCAAAGCTAGGATGTATGCATTTAGAGGTTCATTATTCCATCCTACTTTTGCACTGTATTTTTAAAAATTAATTTAAAATATGTAAGTAGCCAGTTTCCCTAAGTGAGTCTAATTAAGTGTGTTCACATTATGATTACCTCCTTTAACTATATCCCAAAAGGCTGGCTTGACCAAGGAGTTGTAAAGCTAACCTGACTTTTGGACTTAACATGCCCTCTACCTAAAAAAATAACCAAAATAAAACCCAGTAAACCAACCAAACAAAACTTTAGCTTAAGGACTGAACTAGAGATAGCAAGCTCTTAAAAACAGTAACCAAATTCTTTTAAGAATTAAAATTGTTGCTTCTAGTACGTATTTGCCAACATGCAGTCTACTCAGCCAGTAATTATTGGCACTATTATCGAGACTATTATTAATTCATAACAAATTCTTCTGAGCATATTAGCTTGTCAAGTACTGGTGTTTAAATTTTTTTTCTCGCACCAAATTTTGAGAATCAGAAATTTCAAACTGGAAAGATGTTAAAAACCCAGGCCACTTAATTGACAGTGTTTCTTCATTCCAAGATGTCAAGGTAAGCTTTAAATATTGGCACCTGCCTGCCTACTGAGAACGTTTTCAAATGACCATACCATTTTGAGGGCTGCAGCTGTGTCCAAATACTGACTGCAGTAAGGAAAAATGTGAGTGAATGGAATCCAAGCAATGTAGCTTTCTATTAACTATTTCTTTCCATTTTATCCCATTTCACATAGAGCTGTGAAAAAGAATCAACCAATGAAGTTTCTGACTCAATATATAGTATCAGGAAAGCACAATGCTAGAATCGAGGTGAATTTGAGTCATAGTTCAGCCACGTTGGGAGACCTGGACAAACCATTCCCAATTTGTCGGCATTTTATCCTTCAAAGTTACTCAGGGAATAGTTTTCAATTTTATTAACTAGAAAACTTCAAAGGGTTGTTTGCTACTGTCAACCGAGTAATAGCAGGAGTCAATGTTATTCATCTACTCTGAAAAATTTGATACACTTTTTACAAATGCCTCATAAAACCCAATCTTTTCAAAATGAATTCAAGACCTGAATGTAAGACCTGAAGCCATAAAACTCCCAGGAGTAAAAACTGGCAGTAAGCTCCTTGACATCAGTGTTGGCAATGACTTTTTGGACACCAAAATCAAAAGGACCAAGAGCAAAACTGAACAGATGGGGCTATATTAAACTAAAAAGCTTCTGTGCAGCAAAAGAAACCATCAACCACATGAGAAGGCAACCAATTAGATGAGAGGAAATATTGGCAGGTCATATCTGATAAGAGGCTCATATTCAAAATATATAAAGAACTCATACAACTTAATAGAGAAAGAAATCTGATAAAAAAAATGGGAAGATCTGAACGGACATTTTCCCAGACATGCAGAGGCCCACAGGCACAGTACTCCGCGTCGCTGATCAGGAAAGTGGAAATCAAAAGCACAAGGGGATGTCACCTCACACCTGTCAGAATGGCCATCATCAAAAACAAAACAGGTGTTGGTGCGGATGTGGAGAGTCCTTGTGTACTGCGGAACTGCAAATTGGTGCACCCACTAAAAACGGCATGGAGTTTCCTTAAAATTTAAAAATAGAACTGCCTTATGACCCAGCGATTCCTCCTGGTATTTATCTGGAGTAAATGAAAATACTGACTTGAAAAGATTGTATGCACCCCCATCCCATTCACTGTAGCATTATTTACAATACCACGATAAGAAGCAACCTGCATGTCCTCCAAAGGAGGAAGGGGTAAAGTCTCTCTCTCTCTCATACACACACGGATTATTAGCCATAAATAAGAATGAAACTGCACCATTTGTCACATGGATGGACCCTGAGAGCATTAAGCCATTGTAGTAAGTCTGAAAGACAAATACTTTACGATCTAACATGTAGAAATCTAAAAAAAAAACCCGAGCTCATAGGTACAGAGGACAGAATGGTGGTAGACAGAGGCAGGGTGTGGGGGCTGGACGAAATGGGTCAAGGGAGTCAAAAGGTATAAACTTGCAATTTTAAGTTCTGGGAATGGAATGGACAGCATGGCAACCGGAGTGAATAATACTGTGTTGCATATTTCAAAGTGGCTTAGAGACCTTGAAAGTTCTCATCACAGGAAAGCCTGTAACTATACATGGAGATGTATTACTACAAATGATAACTACTGTTATGTTCATTTTGCAATATATACAAATACCAAAACATCATGTTACGTATCTGAAACTAATGTCAATACTTGTTTTAAGATTTATTTAGTTTTAGACCAAGGGGAAGGGGAGAGGGAAAGAAACATTAATGTGTGGTGGTCTCACACACACCAACTGGGGACCTGGCCTGCAACCCAGGCATGTGCCCTGACTCGGTTGATTCCCAGTTTGGGGCATGTGCCCTGACTGGGAATCAAACTAGAGACCCTCTGGTTTGCAGGCTGGCACTCAATCCAGAGCCATACCAGCCAGGTCTATACCTCAGGGGTTTTTTTGTTTTGTTTTTTTAAAAGCTCAACCTCAATAGTTTCCAAAAATATAAAAAAACTATGAGGCATCAAATTATTAAAATATAAGTATCTAATCACAAATCATTCCTATTTATAAATTGGCCATTCTAAACCTTTTCCATTGGTGCTAAAGGTCCCAAGACTGTACAGTAAGAACTTGGCACTTGCAGAAAACAAGTACCAGGAAAAGCCCTTAGGGGCAGGAACCTGGAGCTTGATGAAGAGGGGAAAGAGGGTTGGCACTGGACATGCATGTAAATGATTCTAGGGGTACCAGGCCAGCCACTAAACATATTTTCCATCTTACCAATTTTTTGTTTTAATTCTTAAAATTCCATTATCAGGCATAAAGCTTAGCAAATCCCCTCTGGGAAGAATGTAAATTTTTCAGAAGGGGAAGGGCATTAGCAATGATTAGGTTCTTAGTAAGAAACATGCCCTGGATGATGTGCCCCAGTGGACTGAGCGCTGTCCTGTGAACTGAAAGGTCGCCAATTTGATTGTCGGGGTACATGCCTGGGCTTCGGGCAGGGTCCCCAGATGGGGCATGAGAGAGGCAATGGATAGATCTCCCTCTCACACATCAGTGTTGCTCTCCCTCTTTCTCACCCCATTTCCCTCTAAGTTCTAAAACTCTTTAAAAAAATGTGGATAGGTTTTATTTTTAGAAGGAAGGGGAGGAGAAAGAAACAACACCCCCAGTTGGGGACCTGGCCTGGAACGCAGGCTCGTGCCCTGACCAGGAATTGAACTGGCAACCATTCAGTTTGCAGGCTGGTGCTCAATCCACTGAGCCACAGGGCATAATGTATTTTTCTTTCTTCCTATATCCCAAGATCAACTCCTTTGAGAAGATGAGTTTCTGATGGAGAAAGTGAACATTAATTTGAGAACTTGAAGCACTTGCTGGGAAAGGACAGGAGGCTGAGATAGTACAGGGCACCGGGAGAATAGAAATGAAGGCGGAAATGAAGGCAGGCAGACACCTAGTATTTTCTGTATCAGCACTGCTAGGTTCAGGAAATGCCTTTTCTTTACATCTAGTGCTTTTTAAAAAACCTCATCACACGAAATACAGTGCAACTATTCATAAGCTATATTCGGTATATGCAGACTGCAAAGCCTAAGCATCATTTATGCAGGGATTCTGTGGTCATATTTATTCCAGCTTCCTTAAATTCCCAGTCAACTTTCGGAACATAGCTGCTCATATTGGCAAAGGCCTCCTGTGAATAATGTAAGGAACCTGGATGTTTCACTCTTTGTCATAAAAGAAAATCTCATGCATTTTATTTTTCAAATACACTAACAGATAAAACTCAGAGTGGTGTGTGATGCATTTACAAAATGGGGGTAACTTTTAAAAAACCTGTAGCTCAACAACCAATTATAAATTCTACAACAAAAAATAGTTCCTACTTGGCAGACTGAACAGTATCAATAGTTTGGTTTTGTTTTACTAAGTAACATTTATCACTAGTTTTAATGTGAAAACAAGTAACAGTAAGAAAAAATACCTACAGGCAAACAAAAAGTTCACCATGTTAAACAACTAATTAGTGTCTGGAATTTTCTGCAAGTTTCTTCCCAAAATGTTTTCCAATTAAATCATTTTTTTTTCTCCAGTGAAAATGAATACACATGAACTGCTTAATAATAATAACCTTAATTCTCATAGGCTGAAGTTTAACTATTTACTTCATTCGATGAAGACACAGACGTGAGACGTTTTCAAGACTCCTCCAGAATGGGCATTAAAAACTAGACTCTCAGTCAGCAGGAGGGTGGAGAACTGGATTGGGAGGCAGGAGATGTAGAGGGATTGAGAAAAAAACAACAGAACCCCTCAGTAATCAGAATACCTCTTTCTCCTTGTGACTCACTAAATAGCTAATGGCAAACAGGACTTTCCAAGCTGACTTTCTTGTTAGACTTTAATCTTAAAGGAAGTTGTTTTTGGGGTTTTATTAAAAACCTGTCATGATGGACCAGCTGAATGGCTTTCCACGAATGCTACTTATTCCTACTGACATCACCCAAGGAGACAGACATAATACTTACAATTTAATGAAATGCCAAAAATAAACATTTCCTATGGATTCTGATTTCCAATACCTGCCTACATAGTTATAAACACTTATTACTTGTTCAACAATTACAGAAAAAACTTTCAAAGCTAGGAAAGTTCCCAATTTGAGGTAAATAATAATATTCATTAAGACTAAAGTAGTCAAGATTTCCTTTTACTCAAAAGAATCACTTTGAAGAGTCAACCTCTGTGTACAAAAGACAAGCTCATTCACAGGTATCACTGGACACAAAGGATATTCCAAAGGTCTTTAAAAATGTTAATCTCAAAAAGGAAAGTTAACTTTTATATTTCATTCATTATCAAGACCATACTTGCTTAACAAGATAATTATGCTATTGATATAAAACATACAGTATTTACACTTAACTGTACAAAATAATTTAATGTTTACAAAAATATTAGAATGTTTAGAGTTGACTGACACAGTCTTAAGTAATCTCTTCTAGAGAAGTATACAGTAAGACCACTGATTTCCATTTCATTTCTTTTTTAATAAGTCAAAGAAAGGATGCTGCAGTGCTTCATCTAAGGTAATTCTTTTCACTGGGTCGTATTCTAACATTCTTCGAACCAGGTCAAACAGCTTCTCGTGTTCTTCATCATGAGAAAGCATAAATTCCTGAGGAGAGGAGGAGAAAATCAAAGCAAATCTTTTGATTTTAGGAAGATATTTAAAATAGTTGAGACATTTTAAACCTTTAAATTGTTTTTCTTTTACCTTTAACGGTTTGCAGCGTCTCCTAACGTATCTCCCAGCAGAACTATGCTCATCCCAATCCAGCTGGTTGTGGTGAAAATACTTGCGTTTTCTACAGGTAAAAAGAAGTCTGATCAGTAAAAACAACAGAAAAAGATCCATGTTTACCCTGCTCCCACTAGGACAGATGAAGTATAAGCACCTCCATGTACACATTTTAAAAACTCTTAGCAATAATTACGTATTAGCTGGCTCACAGTGTCTCCCTTACTCATGCACGCAGAGAACAAAGCCAGCTTCACAAAGCGAAGCCCCTGGACCCATTCCTATAAATTCTGATCTCCCCAGATCTGAAATGGGGCTGGAAATCTTTCAACAAACTCCCTGGATGACTTCTGAGGTGCTACTGTGTTTGAAAGTGATTATAGTGCGTTGTCCAAGGACATACAGCTGGTTAGAAACTGTATGGAATTCCAATACCATTGGAATTCCATTCCAATTCCAACTTAGGTTGCTGTGACTCCAAAATCAGATTCTCTGCTGTGCTATGTATCACTGTTGTATCAACTTACAAAAACAATTATGCAAAGGCTAACGTCAGTGTAAAAACCACCACTTTGTTTACTAGGTCACAGGTAGATACTGCATCACTTTCACTTTTCTGTAGTTTGGATAAAGGCTACGTATGGCATGTACTCAGCAAAGGGCTTTACTCTCAAAGCATACCTGGTTTTCTGAATCATGTGTGTTGGTATGGGTCCTAATATTCGTTCCATCATTGCCAGGTGCTCTTTACTATCATGAGTCTGAAAAATGCAGGGAAAAAACTTTTAGCATTTTTCATTTCCCTACTTACATAATAAAGAAAAACATAAGAATATTACGGACATAAAAGGATTAGATAAGACAGTTTATATAATTTATATTACACTCTACTTCAAATATGGAACAATGCCAAATGAGTTGTATTGCAAACCTAATAAAACAGTCTTTCGAAATGAACCAGTAATGCAGAGGCGTGTAACTTGTTTAATGTAAAACTGAACAGTTTCCTTATTTATTTGTGTTTCTTGGACTTTTTGACTGAAGGATGACTGGGGAAGATTACCAGAATACTGTCTCTTCATTTAATCAGTCACTTAACCAGAACTAACCTCCACTACCCAATGCATAGAAGCACATGAACACTTACTAATTCTAGGTAATAAAAACACAGTCCCAGTAATTCTCACCCTGTATAACCCAGTATAACCCAGTCTCACCCAGTATAACCACCCTGAGCTACATGTATGGATGGGAACATGAGTTTCAAAGAACTGAAGGGTACTAGCTCAAAGTCAAACAGCTCATAAATGAGGAAAGTGAGCTATGACCCTAGGTCAAAACTCAGTAACAGAGTTCTGGCTCAAGCAAAACTGAGGAAAATGTCACACAGCTAAATGGGATGCTCCTAGAGCAGAAATTGGCAAACTTTTCCTCTAAAGGGAATTAAGTAAATATTTGAGGCATGGCTGGTCATAATCGGTCTCTGCTGCATATTCTTTTTTGTTTTTTAAAGCAGGCATCAGGCAGGATACAGCCTGCCAACCCTTGTTCTGGAAAGCAGAGGCTATGTGTAATGCTTTTTAAAATTTATCAACTGTTTTACCTTGCTCATTGCTTTAAAAATATTAAGTGCTTCATTCAAGACAGAAATAAATACTAGCTCCACATTCAAAGTTTCTTAGTTGAAGAGTATTTTGGAGGGTCAAGTCCAAATATAAACCTTATCTCAAAACAATGTTAATAATCTACACTTCACATAAGACCTCAGTGATTTATAATCACAAACTCACTATAACGGAAGCATGCATTCTGCTTCCGTTCTAACTTTTTCTTGACCCTATAGTTTATTACCACAAAACCAGACAGTACCTCCTTGAGCTGACTGATAACCATGGTTCAATAAATTCAGAGTCCTTTTAACAGGATCTCTAAGGATCAGACAAACCAAAGCAGTGAATACACACTGTCAACAGCCACCTAAATGAGTCTAAACTTGTCAGCTTCCCCGCACCCTACACGGCCGTGACTTCAAATCAACCCTGACAGCACGAGCCAGAATCCCCACCACACAATCACAAGACAGAACACAGCTCCTTGATCATATCACAACCCTACTTAAAGTTCTTCAATGGCTGCAACACTGAAAGTGTTCAAGATCTTTAGATTATAGATGTTAAGTAAAATTAACAAAGTAAGGTTTTCATAAAAGATACACTTTAATACCCCCAAACCTAGGAGGGATAATCTCCAAATAAAGGCCCCAGAACGAGTCCACAAGGATTCAGTCAGTCCCTGCCGACTGTCGCTGTTTCCCCATTCATGCAACACTGCCGGCACCACCTCTTCCTCACCGGCGGGAGCAGGGCCCTCTGCACCTGCCACCCTTACAGACTTGGGTTCTTTTCCTGGCATGGCCGCCATACTCCCTAGTTTCCCAACACACTCCTATGCTTCCTTCCCGCACTGGCTTTAACTCCCTACTTCTTTTGGTGATGCTGCCTCTAAGAAAATTTAACTGATCACCTTTCCTGGGGTCCTGCTTTACTTTCAACATGAAACCATTTACAGCAAATACCACATTATAAAGTTTTCCCATATCTATCTTTTGCAAGTTTTCCTTGAAGATATATCTTTTCATTCTGATACATTTAGAACCTCCAGTGTCATAGAGGCTTAATACGTAGCATAAAACACGACTTATTGCTCCTAAATTCTTCTATAAAAAGGATTAAGTGACTTATTCATGGATATACTGACAGTCAGTATATCCAGAACAGAATTAAAACTGGCCACAGTAATGCTAACATAAATTTATGAAGAAGGTGTATAACGAAAAACAGAAACACAGTACGAACATCTGTTAAAAACTCCAATCACATGTAAAATGAACTGTGACCCTTTACCAAGAATAGTATTTCACTCAACTATGGTTTTTGAGAAGGATAACCATTCTGCACATGTAAGTTTTAGTCTTAAAATGACACTATGGCAACTTTTCAATGTGGAAGCCAAACTGCATATGCCTTTAACATTTAACTAAAAGGTATTTATTAAAAACATACCTGAAAGACTGTGAAACCAAGATAATATTCAATAAGAATGCACCCTATGCTCCAAACATCACAAGGCTGAGACCAACCTAAAGCTATTTAAAAACAAAAGCAAACATTTTATTACACAATTTTTAATTACCAATTTACTATATCCTTCTCTATGCGTAATCTCTTTACATAGCTCATTTCAGAGAGTGTAACAATATAGTCATAGTTTGCATTTTTAGTTTTCTATCAAATATTATCAGTATGTTCTCATAGTCCTCCATATCCTTTCATCAAGTTATAGCATTTAACCTGGGAGAGGGGGCAGTTTCTGTAAAATGAGAGGGACTGGTAAATATTTCCCAAATATCGATATAACTACTGAATTACAAAGCCATTTACAGTCCGCACAGAGAGAGACCTGTGTGCGTGCTCTCAGGCTGTGTTGTACATGGTCACACACACTTTCTCTTTCAGAGTTCTCAAATGGCAATAGTACTCTGAGAAGAATAAAACACCCAGTGTTCTTAAGGCTGTATTTAATTGGAAAAGAGATGAACAGAATAAACCAGAGATACTTTAATCTTTTAAACATCAAAAATTTAGTAAACAATAACATATAAATAACATCTACTTTAAAAAGAGGTTTTTAGTACTTTCAATAACATCACTGAATTTAAAGGTAAAGGAAGAAATAATATAGGGTCCAGCACAAATAATGTCCCTTATTTATTCATTATGTAACATAACATATCACACTCAAGCTCACCATATGACATTTTAGGTGAAATGTTCAAATTAAAACTATAAATTATTACATCCATATTATTGCCCTACCAACCACACGCAAACAGGCGTTACTTCTGCTGGACGTTCAAAGTCCTTGACTATGATTTAGTTGTTTTTGTTAACCTTATCATTTGAACAAACCAATAATGGAGCACAACTTCTACATATATACCCACACAAACAGAACATGTATCAGTAATAGGAAAATGTCAGTTGTTTTGTTTATCTCCCACATTAAAATGTGAGGAAAATTCTGAATTTTAAGTTGATAAAACTCAGGAAGTTACCTCCTTTTAAGTTCTGAAAATTCCTCCCTGTCCACAGTCTCTTCCTACACTCCGTTCCTTTACCCTTGGGTAGTTAAGTAGCCTTCAGTCCTCAAACACAGGTATTCATTGTCAATCACTGTAACACAGCAGCTCCCTTCATACCACACTAAGCAGAAATCCTATTAACCATTTCAAAAATAAACTCTAAACCTGTGCTGGCCAGTATGGTAGCTACAAGCCACATGTGGCAATTTTAATCTGAAATTTAAATTAACGTAAAATTTAAAATTCCACTCCTCAGCCCATAGGTGGCTAAAGATCACCAAATGGAGCATGCAGACACAAACCATTTCCATCACTGTGGGAGTTCTACTGGTTCTACAGCACCACAGAGTATTCTTGGTTTCCTTACCCCTTCACCAATCCTCTACGTAGCTAAACGTCATTAGTTTCCTTTCACACTCCTATCCTGAACTACCAAGTCCTATTGGACCAAAAAAGGTAAAAACTGGAAAACAAATGATTTTATAAAAATGTTTTATTATCCAGCCTCAGTTGGACCTTACTTTTGGCCACAATAAGCTTGTTCCACTTATCTTCCTATGGCACTTGATCTAAACTTTTCCCACTGTCTCTAAGCCCCCAAACCCACCCGGCTTCCCAGCTCTGTTACCATGGCCTGGTCTCTAACCTTTAAATTTTGATGCATGCTCCCTTCCTGAGTTCCCCATTATTTTAAAACTCTGCACCTGAACTCATTTCCCTTTCCAGTCTTTCTCATGTCAAGGGTTATAAAAGAAGCTCTCTTTCATACTAGCCTTTCTTTTATTCCTCTTGACCTCCCATAACCCTGTATTTAGAAGTCTGTTAACCCAACCTTTAGGACTTTTATCAGCACCATGCTTTGTGACAATAGGAAAATAGATACCCACATCAACTTAAAACCACACTGCTGTGATATACTTAGCCAACAGAACCTGTTCTTATGGTCTCGTAAGATTAACTTGTTCAAAATAACCACCACCTGAAGTATCTTTACAGATAGCATATTTTTCCCACTCAGGAAAAATATTTATAGTAATGTCCGAACTGTTTTTATGAAAACAACAAAGCATTTTTTGTACAATGCTAAGAAAATCACTCTCCCTCCTACCAAAGCAGTAGAGAAAAGCTCTTCAATTACAGTATCAGAACTCTGGTGTCTACTGACCCAAAATGACCTCTGGAGCTCTGTAATGCCGTGTAGACACCAAGGTACTATGATGTTCATCGTCGTACGTGGCACTTCCAAAGTCAACCACTTTGATATCCGTGCTTTTCAGTGTGCGTTCATCACGTTTCTAGAAAGATGCAGTTGAGTAAGCATGAAGATCAAAAAAAAGAGAAACCTTTTATAGAAGTATCCAAAAGGCTTGCATGTGACTTATATTTTTGGATTTTCAACATAATCCCATGAAAAAAGCAAAGAAAAATGATCCTTTCGGGATTAAATATCAGGATGGAAATGAGCCTCAGAAGTGAAATTCCTCATTCAATAATCACCAAGCTAAATTAATTATAAAGAACCAATGAAATTAAAACAAGTTTTAACTTACCATTTTAGAATTGTATTTGACTACATAGTCAGACTTCACAAATAAAATATTTTCAGGCTTCAGATCTGTATGGGTTAACTTATTATGATGCAAAACTACAGGAGAACAAAAACACATTATTAGTTTCACTTATAAATTTAATCTGTACTGGGGTAGAAGGAAGAATGAGTAGTGGATATTGGAGGTCAAGAAGAATTTCATCTTTATAGTATGCATTTTTAGTGACCATGTTTTGGTATGTCACTTGTATAACAAACTTCAATTTTCTGATGTTTAGAGATTTATCAAGTATACTTACAATTTATTGACTGGCAGATCTGATATGCCATCTGCCTGATGTGGTCAATCTGAAATGGCAGAAAGCTGTTTTCTTTAATGAAATCATAGGTACTAAGTCCCAGCAATTCAAATACAATACACACATGACCATGGTGATCAAACCATTCTAGCATCTGGACACATCGGCTAAAACAGATCAAAATAAACATAATTCAGTTCACAGAATTCTGATTATTTCATATAATGTGATGGATCACAGTATAAGTTTCTACTTACAAGACACTATTGGGGTCAGTAGAATTTAAATGCTCTAATACTTGGATTTCTGAACGAGCTGCTTCACGGTACCGACCCACATTTTTAACAATTTTCACTGCTACATGTGTGCCATCCCTTAAAAACAAAAGATGAAAATGATAAGTGCATAGGAGCAGGATGATGCTTTAAAGCATAATCTTACTGAGTATCAATGACTCTATTCTTCTAAAACAATTCATAAGTGTCAATTACTCTATGCTATTTTTCTAAAATATTATACCAGACTCCACATAACATTTTTGAAAATATTTTAATACACTTTATACAAAGTAATGATTCCCTTAATACTTACGAATTTTAATGTCTGTTTCCACAATTTTAAATTTACCTAGATTTAATACAAAAGTTAAAAAAAATAAAAACATAAACCTCAAACAGACTGTAGCACTGGTAAAAGCACTGGCTCATTCAGTAGACTAGACCCGCTCTGTGCCAGACAGTGGGCAGTGATGAAAAAAGCAGTGCTTGCCCCTATGCCCCTACTGGTCCAAAGGAAAAAGACCCAGGAGCAGTTTATCATAAGGTCAGAAGTGCTTGGTATGAGGCACTATGTAGAGCCAAACCAGTGGGGTTAAGGGACCCCCAACTTCTTCAGAGGAGAGGTGACACCCAACTAAACCCTGAAAGTCAGGTATCAGTTTGTCAAAATTGGAAGGAAAAGGGAACATATGGTCAAAAAAGACATCATCAATAAATCATGAAGTCAAGAAAATGCCTAACACATTCACTGATGCAAATGGACAGAAGCCCCAGTACAGAGCAGTGAGCTTCAGACTGGGGCACCTAATACTTCCTATTATGTATAGAGCCAGGAGTGATGTGAGGAAACAGGTTTCCAAATCTTCAACTTCCTTCTGTCCTCCTTCCTAAATCTGATCATTGAAAAGATGAGCCCAATTCAAGCCTGTTTTCAGTATGCCCTACATGCCTGTATTAGATCAAGGTATGTGCCCTAAACTATGAAAAACCTTTGAGTCAAACATATTTTTCAGTGGCTAGGTAGCAAATCTTTTCCCAAACCTAATAATGTCCAATTCATTGCTTTCAACAAAGACCCAATAAAGTTGTGGGCTGATAAATTATTAAAAAATGTTTTGATAACATCCCTACGTTTGGTATATATCTGGACTTCAGAAAATATCTTCAGTCTTAGAATCTCAAGAAAATGTAAAAGGACAATAATAGGGCAACTGGTAAAACCTGAATAAGGTCCACAGATTTGCTGGAAAGTTTTGAAAATATATGTAATGTATAAAAAATAAAAATATTGTAAAGCATTAACATTTGGGGATTATGGGTAAAGCATATATGAAAATTCTTTGAATTATTTTATCAACTTTTCTGTAAGTCTGAAAAGATTTCAAAATATTTTCAAATTCCAATGTATGTTCACATTTTTGTTGCAGAGACGACAGTGATAATTAAAAATATTTAGAATAATGTTCTATGTAAAGTGGAAGGAAAATAAGTTCTAGGATAAAACATTTCCAAGAACTAAAAAGAGTTTGTTCGTGGATGGTGGTGGGTATGTATCAAGTGGTTACAGCATTTAAGATTCCTTCAAAGACATTTAAAGAAATGAGTTAAAGAAAAAAAAAAGAAGGAAAGAAACCAATTCTTACAGTAAGATACAAATTATATCCTTTCCAAATATTTCATGATGAAAAACTTTAAGGGTCGATTTAGAAACATGCAGTTTCACTGAGCTGTTTTAAAAGGTTCACTTACAGAAAAGTTTGCAAGGTACAGAACAGGATCCTGGAGGAAAATATCACAATGAGGCAGACAGGGTCAAATCACAAGGTTTAGTGTAACTCATTCTGCAGGCTTTGAGTAATATAATTTCTTTACAGTTTAAGAAATTACCTCTGACATGCAAATATTATCCTTAGGGAACAAAGGTTTTTGATCCAAGATTAGACATGCTTTATTGTCTCTGTGGCTCAGAAGTAGAGCACTCCGAATCTCTTACACAGGTTATAGGCCTAAGGTCTTTCTGGGAAAGTCTCTTCATCCGAACACCTACTTTAATTTCAATCACCCCTGTCTGATAGAATTTTTGAGTATTTCTGATCAAAATTCATACTCATATTAAGTAAACCATGCACATAGTTAAAAATTTTTTGAATATTTATACCTCCCAGGAAAACATGTGACTACTACTTAAAACATCATTTCATCATTATGGATCCTTCATCCCCAAACATACTAGAATGCTCAAAATAAAAACAAATAAAAAATGCCACACAAACTTACATGCCATGATCAATGCATTCTACAACTTTGCCAAAGGCCCCTTCACCCAAAGTGTCCACGATTTCATCTAAAGTGAGGGGGAAGAAAGAAGTGTAAGTACCTGAGCACAAATTACTAGTTATTCAAACAATGAATGCTTAAGCGTGGAATATTTTCAAATGATCTCTATCAAAGCATAACTAAGGTTTCAGCACTCAAATTATTTTATTTTCAGCTGCTACAAAGACAATTAGATAGAGCTATCTTTCTTGATCTAATCTCAAATTCCACTGATTATTTTGGAACTTTAGAAATATTTAAAGTCTACAGAAAAGAAATACAAAACAAACAAACAAACCCACAAAAAAAAAACAAAACAAAAAAGCAATGAAGAGTTCTTTAGCCCCCCGCTGACAAACTATTCTTAAAAAGATTATTCTGTCTGCAAAGTTTAAAAAGTGTTGAAAAATATTCTATACATCTTGCTCTTAGAACGTCTCCACTTTGACAGATCAGGTGACCCTCCTCATCATCCTCTATACTCCTGGATCTTTTCCTTCGGTGGCTCTTCTGGAACGGCAAGTGGGCAGCACCAAGATCGTCCAGCCAATCAATATATCAGAGTGAATTCAGGGCAGAATACGCAATTCATTCAGCGGGGAGATATTCAGGCATTCAGATAAGCACCAGGCCACGAACAGTTGGCAGGAGCAATTTCAAATTCAGTCCCCAGAAATTCACAGGGCACAGTTTATGTTACAGAAGAAAAACATGGCAAGGAACAGATTTTCAGATAAGATACTTAAAGTGACAATAGAAAAAAACAACACAATTGTTTCTTTAAAATACTGATTTAATTGAAGTCTGAAATTAAAGAATGCAATGTCATGTTCTATTAATCTCTTGCTATAAAATAGCATACGCTGTGAGTTGTCTAGTTTGACAGAAAAATGTTTTATAATGTCCAAGATTAGTTGAAATTGTTTACTTAGTAATATTTTAAAATACACATGATTAAAATAAAAGGGAAAAGTAATGGCTAGTTAATTTCAATGTTCAATCTAATCAAAGCTAGTTTTACTGAAAATGGGGAGGAAAACAATGTTTCAAAGTTTACTGATCAAACAGGTCTGAGTGTAAAAATAAAAGGGCAAGTTTTTAAAAATACATTTCCCATTCAGGGCCCATTTTCAGAACCTCAGTGGAACTAGATGCAGACAATGCACTGTGCTATGGGACTATGCTACATACCGGGTATTTAAGTATATCCACCAGTGCACCTGTCTAGGTTTCCAAATATCAGGAAAGGAGTTTCTTTTAAGGTAAGAAAAAATGTTCAAAATGAAAGATGGGGGTTCATTACTTCATAACATCATATTACAAACAAAAATAGAACATTTTTAATATTAAAATCAAGAAACTCATGATGTGGTCTACGGAAAATGAGTAAATGTGGGCAAATGAGGACTAGCCAATAAATACAGATTAGCTATAAGAATTTGGAAGTTTCCATTAAGAATTCAAGTAATATAAACAATATACACAAATAGCATTACGCATTACATAAATTTTCCAAACTTATTGGCTCATTAAGAGCTTTATTCACAAATACGTATCCACCCCAAATAAAAACGAAACCACTCATACCGAATGTGACTGATGGCTTGAGCAGTGTCTGTTATGCTTCCTTTTAGGACTGCTTCTCCCGCTTCGCACTGAAGATTTACTGCAGTGGATTCGGTAACTGCTTTCCACATCTCTGTGATAATGCCTAGGAATGTATCTTTCGCAGTAGTCATTTCTGTATTCATCAATGTATCTCCTGTCCCGATAATCTCTCTCATTCAAAGACCTTGCTTCTAAATAATGACTGCAAACACATTAAAAGACTTCAAATTACTCTCTTCATCCTAGAGTAATGTGGTTCAAAAACATTCTCTCAAGAATTCCTGGCTTAAAAAGTTAACTCAGTAACAGAAAAATTTCAAATTGATGAATTAGAATTTATACTTATCATAAGCCTAAGAAATAGTTTTACTTTAATCAATAAGCAAATGTGTTCCTATTTCTCTATTATACAGACTGCTGTTAAGCACTTCACATCAAGGAACAAAGCTTGAGCCAAATCATTCCATTATGTTCAGTGTTCACTTAAGTGTCCCTTTGCATTCTGGAGAAAGACCAAAAATACACAAGACTGCATCAGTTTCATGACATATGCATCTGCATCTAAGCTCTCTTTCCTCACAGAGCCATGCACAATTATAGGCAAGCAAAATTCCTTTTTCTTTTCATGTACTTTTTGGGTATCTCTGGCACACAGATAACTCTTTCATAAAAGGTGGTGTTATTAGTTCTAGAAGGAATCTTAAGTGTACTCCAGAAGTTTTATTTCACAGATCATTAAGGTACCCAGAAGGAAAATGATCTGCAAGGACTGTAGAACACAGTCTAACTGTGATTACATGGACCAATTTTATTACACCCATCACCTATCCTATTTCCTCTCTTTGCATTTCTGGTTTCCTGTTGTTCCCTTAAAAACACACACACAAAAATACCTTTTGAAGGTTGATTCATGTACCAAAGACATTCAAGTATATCCCCCTAAAATGAGAACAGGGATCTTGTAATTGTCTGCCTAGTATTATAAGAGACCCACCACACTACCTCCCTTTGCATTTCTAATTTCCCGTTATGCCTGCTTATTACAAAATACACATGAACTCTCACAGAAAACAGCATTATTTATTGCTACAGTAGTTAACTTCTGAATCTACAGATCCCTTTGAAAATCTGATAAAAGGTATGGACCCTATTTTATCAAGAAATGTGCCAACACATCAACCGAAAATGGTAAGGGATTTCAGAGATCAGACCTCAGGAAGTCAGTGTACCCCACGGAAGTAGCCTCAATCAGATGGAAAGGAAAGGACATTGATTCAATTGACTCAGTTTCCCATCCCCCTCTACCCGGGCTGAGTGTCCTCTTCAGCAGAGTGTGAAGCTTCAAAAGGGACGTGCATGGAGCACTGAGGGAGAGAGAGACACCCACCCAGTCAGACAGATCAGCTACAAGAATCCTGACAAGCAATGGAGTGATGATGTTGACTGGACTGCTGTCACCAACTCTCTCTTTTCCCCAGAAGGTACTGTCACTCTTTTTCTGGAGGAGGGAAGACAGGAGTGGCTGATTTAGGCAGAAATAGAGAGGCATTTCTGAATAGGCTCAAAAGAACTGGCATCAAATACAGGCTGTGGAGATGCAGGGACCTCCTTTTCCCTTCCCCCAGCGTTGGTCTTAAGTTCTGTGCATTGGAGAAACAACTCAGGACATTAGGGTAAGATTCTGGATCTAGGCCAGCGACCTAATCAGTTGGCTTGGACCTGCTGGAGAGATCAACCTAGAAATTACTATATTCTTAAAGGCACCTGCCCTGTAAAAGTCCAAAATCTGTATCAGAAAAAAACCACAATCTTTAACTGGAATAATGCAGGAAATTAGAACTACTAATAATCCTTAATCAGTAAAACAAACACAAAATGTATCAATACTATGAAGATAAAACTAAAAAGATGAGGACCTCTTCAATTTGTAACAACCAAGGCTTAGAGATTATATAGAGTACATAGAATTCCAAAGGCTATGGACAAAGTAAACAGGATGAAAAGATTTAATTTCTAAAAATATTCACTAAATATCTAGTGAAGTTTTCACTGTAGATCCTCAAAATAGTCAAGACCAATGAGGCTACAGACATTTTTATTTGCACACAGTCCTGTAGAAGATATATACACACACAGTGAAAACCCAGCCAACAATGGCTCAACAAAGAAGTGCCAGGGAGAAGTATGGCTCATTACCCTTTTACATTCACAGTGCACTTTTGGTCACAATGGCTTGCTTAGAGGTTCGTTTGTGCATTACTCAGGAAACTCTTAAGCAGACAATTGCAGTAAGAGCAATTTTCACACACAAGAATATAGGCAAATAAACTGGAAACAGACTATCCAAAATCTTGTGTGCCAGACTAAGGACTTGAAAATAGCGTTTCTCAAAGGGTCATCTGATTATCAGCAATACCAAAATACAGAATTATTAAAAATGAAGATAGGTGGACCCCAGGTCAGATTCAATCTAAATCTTGTAACACGCATTTTAAACATACCTCCCAGGTGATTTTATTCACACTGAAGTTTGAGAATCACTCTTTTAAGACCTGATACCTTACGTTAGGAAAACATTTAAGAATTCTTACCACAGTATTGGGTTGGCCAAAAAGCTTGTTTGGTTTTTCCTCTATGATGGTTCTACTAGCACTAAGTTATCTTTAACTTCCTTCAGAACAATTTTGTTAGACTGTATTTTGACAGCTGTTATATCAGTATCCAAAACTGGTGAATTTTTGTGTAGCCATTTTAATATCGAAGATGGAAAAAAGTATGCAACATTTCCAGCACATTATGCTTTATAGTTCAATAAAGGTAAAAATGCAACTGAAATGCATACAAAGATTTGTGCAGTGTATCAAGAAGGCGCTTAGACTGATCCAACAAGTCAAAAGTAGTTTGCAAAGTTTCATGCTAGAAATTTCTCCCTGGACAATGCTCCATAGTCAGGCGGACCAATTAAAGTTGACAGCCATCAAACTGAGACATTAACTGAGAATAATCAACATTATACCATGGGGGAAATAGCCAACATACTCAAGATATCCAAATCAAAAGTTATTGGTGAAAATAAAAATGTCTTTTATTTTACAGAAAAAAACGAAACAATTTTAGCCAACCTAATATATAAAGGTGGTGTTTAAGCCACATCAGTCTTACTGTGCATAATTGATTCATTTAAACCTGTAGGAAGGGGCACCGAATCATAAGCAACAGCCAAAAGAAATCAGAAAAGACCCAGTGCAATATACAAAAAAGGTAAAATAATTGATATATAGTAAGTTTTCATAAAGAAAACTAAGAAAACATAAGAAAAACACACTCTAATAGAAAAAATAGGCTAAGAATAAAAAAAAAGTTCAACTGGTCAATAATTACAACAGTGGACAAATTCACTAGGAATTAAAAATTTCATTTGGCATTTCAAAATCCCAAGAGTGCCCTGGCTGGCGTGGATCAGTGGAGTGAGTGCTGGCTTGCAAACTGAAAGGTTGCAGGTTCAATTCCCACTGAGGGCACATGTCTGGGTTGCAGGCCAGGTCCCCGTTGGGTGCATGCAAGAAGCAGCCGACCTTTGTACCTCTTCCACATTAACGTTTCTTGCCCTTCCTTTCTTTCTCCTTTCCCCTCTCTCTAAAAGCAAATAAAATCTTAAGAAGGAAAAGGAAAACCAAGGGTGGTGAAGGCAAGGAGCATGTTGTAGAAGTATAGCCTGGTACAAACTCTCCAAAAAAGACAATATGTAGCAATAGTTCACACCCTTTAACTTTGAAAATATCCCTTTTAGAATCTATTTTCAGAAAAGAGGCAAAGATTTGTATCAAAGATATTTTAGGAATTAGAAATAGCTTATATCCAAACAACGGGATACTAATATCCTACCAAAGTTACCTTTTTTATATTTTTCTGCATTTTTAAAGACTTTATAAAACACATCCTTTTGAAGTTTTCAATCTTCAAAAAGACTACTGGAATATTCCAGATTATGGATAATTACCACCAGACATCTCTGGTGCCAATGACAAAGCAGCTATTAGCCTGGTGGTTAAGTGAACTTAGTATCATGTTTATGTAGTTAATTATGGAGACAAATGAATAACACTTCCTTTCTACATATACAATGTATAGTAAACCTGGGTTGATCAGTTTATATTAAGCCTTACAGAATACTTTGTATTTATTATTAGGGCACAGATGTTTTTCTACAGTATATTAATTAGCTCAGGTCACTGGAATCCTGTTATAAACCCACCTTCTTCCGCCCAAACAACAGTGTAGCGGTGTGTGAGGAAGAATGACCAATCTGCGCTGACTACCAACAAGCTCACTACTCTACAGAACAGGTCTGTTTTAGGATGGAGAAGGAAAAAATTACATACTGTTTTTTAAAGTAACCCCAGCTGGCTAATTTAGAAAGCAATCTGGTAAACAGTCCCAATGGAACATCTGCACAAAACAAGGAGAAAACATAAGAACAACAAAACAAATGAGAAAAGAAAATTAATGGAAGACAGGATGAAAGAAACTACTCACCTAGCCTTTCTTTAATATTTAAACTTTAAAATTCCTTTATTTCTGCATGAATATATTACCTCCAAATTTCATACCAGTAAAAATACAATAAAACAAACCACATGTTATTGGACACTTTTATTGAGGCTCTTTCCTAATTTACTGGCTACTACCTGTGCAAAGGAATGGTTTTTACAATAACTAGGCTTCTGAAAATCCCAAATATATCCATTAGCCCTATTGACAAAAATAACCTGTAGAACATAGTGTAAGTGAATGATCCCCAATGCACTTTAACACACCCAAATAGTACATGTTTCCCCCACCTAGAGTTATCCTCTCCCTGCCCCTCATTCTCTCTCATTCATGGAACACTACAGGAGCACCCTAACGTACATATTTCCCCCCTACGCACAAGTTTAAGGCACACACTGCATGTCCTATCATCACTATTAACTTTCTGTGTCTTATGTCCCCACATTGCTGGCAGCCAGGACTTACCTATTCCCACCACTCCCAGGTGGGATAGGAATTCTTGTTTTATTTAGAACTGTAGCCTCAGCCCTTCTATAGGGTCTCGCCTACAACAGGCATTCAATAATTTCTGAATATTTATTGACTGAATCATAAAATGTGACATATGAAAACTACATAAGCTAAAATAAATCATTAAAACTATCAGTGTAAAAATGCTACCAGCTCAATTTACCAATCAGATTCTTTAAACTGATGACGTGGTTTACAATGTCTGTTCTCTTGCGTACTGCTGTGGGACCTCCTCTTCCGTTTGTGGCTTCCCCTGTAGCTTTCATGTCCCCAGCTTTCTCTATCATCCCAGTGAGGGCAGTGAGTTCTTTTGGAATGCCGCATCTGTTAATGCAAACAAAAAGAGTTGTGGAGAGTATGGATGGCTATGTTTAGCAAATAAAATATTTTATACATTAATATTATTTAAATATAAACACCCAGAACATGGCATCACACAGGTTCTAAAATCTTTTGTAGGCAACGTTCCCCAAGGCATGGGGCACTACTCCACTGGTCTATCAGATGATTTCAAGTGGCATGCATATAGACCTAGGACTAAATGATGAATAATACTGTAAGAAATTCATATATTCTTTCAATTTTTCTGGATAAATTCTCAGCTAGGTGCTTGCCTACAACCAACACCTACTAAGTAACAGTTTTTAAAAGATTTTATTTATTTATTTTTAGAGAGGGGAAGGGAGGAACAGAGGAAGAAAAACATCAATGTGTGGTTGCCTCTTGCGCGCCCCCTACTAGGGACCTGGCCAGCAACCCAGGCATATTCTCTGACTGAGAATCAAACTGGCGACTCTGGTTCACAGGCCGGCACTCAGTCCACTGAGCCACACCAGTCAGGGCTGGCTAACATTTAAAAAACATAAAAAGAGCCAAGGTTCAGGCTTAGAGCCTTCAGTAGACAACAATATCTAGCCAGAAATTAGTAACTTTTTTGGTTTTCGTTTATTTGTATCATTACCTTCTTTTTATGGTAAATTTTTAGCAATCTCCTAATTAAGTTATTGATATCATTTATTTTAAACATGTTAACTTTAACTAATGAACTAATCTAAAGGGAAATACTATCACGAGTGTCATGGAGCTTTGGCAAAACACTGGCAAGCTAATACAAGTATCTGAAGTCAGAGAACACTCAGGGACATCGAACACAGGTGACTCTGTTAAAAGTATACAGCCAGCAATGAAGCTTCTTTTTCTTAAACATGGGAAGAGTTCCTTTCTCTCAATCTTAAAATGACTCCAAGCTTTGAAAAAATAAAAAGAGGCGAATGGAACAAGGTATTCAACAGAGAAACTTAAGATCAACAGAAAGATAATTTTAAGAACTTGTTTTCTCTAACAAGGTTTTCAGGTCATCCTGCAGTTACTCTTAAAATTGAAACCTTTTTGTTGCAGATCTGGAGTGACACTGAAGAAACCAATCCACAACGATGCGCATGGTCACAGTGAAACCAGACAAAAATAGGCACAATTCCCCGACCCCATATATAACCTCTATCACATAGGGTCCTTCCAAGCTCAGAATCTGTGTTCAAACACCGAGGTCCCTACTGTCTCTCCCCATCTTCACTCTCCTCAGAGTCACATTTTTAGCAGTGATGGCCAAACTGCGCTAAGCGGGCGGCGGGGGTTGGGGGGGGGGGGTGTCTCACCACTCAGCAAGGAGCTGAGATCCGGTAAGATGGAGCAACACCAGCTAACTTCCTTCAGCTTGCCCAAATGACCTATAGTGTGAAGTAAACAAAACCAAGTAAAAAACTTAAGTGATTGCAAACAGACTGAAGAAGACTGAAATGAGGCAGCTTCAATTACCCTGGGAGGCATTTCCTAAGAAAATGTATGCATCTGCCATCAGAGCTGATGCCATTGAATCTTCTGACTGGGTTCTCTTGCTGTTAATGCCATGCCCATCAAACACCTGGTAATGTAGCTAGCTTTAAAAAGGGAAGAGAAGGTATGGGTCAGGCCAAACAAAAACCCCAAAGCTTCGTTAGGGTTGTCATTGGGAATGAGTAACTAAGCATTCTGGCTCAACAGTCACTTCAGTAGGGGGAACTGAAATGAATAACTCTACAAACTCGAGGTTAAAAATAAAAAAAGACTGTCAAAAGAGCCATAAACACATTTCTAGTGGAATTCTTTTGACCCTTCAACTGCCAAGAGTGTATTTTAACCACATTAGAAACTCTTTAAAACAGCTTTGTTAAGCACTCTCAGATTAACATCAAGCAAAACTGCAACCTCTGATGACTAATAATTATCACGACCGTCCATTATCAAGCCCTTGTTACAAAAGTTATGTGTCTGCTTTAGTTTTATTTTTTTCCTTCTACTCTCAGTTGCCCAACCAGCTCACCTCTAATAAGGCAGGCTTCTCAAAAACCAAAGCTATCAATACGCATACACTAAAATTCGAATGAGCATCTTAGGAGAGCCAAAGACTTTTACTTCTCTAGGCGAGTTCACTACTTCAAACTTAATTCAGCTCTTAGGAAGTGTCTCCCTCCACCGCCACTAACGTTCAGAAATACCTTCTCAGGAGACAAAGAGGACTCCTGGACCCACATTCTATGTGTAAGGCTCCTCTGGATACACAAAATAGAGAAACTACATAGAATTACTACACTACGTCCAATTAATAAAGAATCCTAAGTGCTAAAACCACAAGATATCTTTTAAAAAATCAAACACAATGGATCCATATGCACATATCCGTATTGGCTATGTAGTCCTTTACTGCCCTTTAATACTCTATAATGCCTGACAACTTTGTGTTCTGCACATGGATAAAAAAATATCGGAAAAGGTCAGACCTATGATTAGGTGGCTCCGGGAGGACGGCATTTAATAGATAACAAGCAGCCCGTGGGTGCGCGTATATGTAGCACAATCCTACAAGAACAAGTTTAAAAGCCAGACGGCTGGCCTCATCGGTTTGGAGGGCTATTTCCTAAGGATCGGAGCAGCACACCGCGGCTCATCAAGGAAAATACGTCGCGTAAGTGTCAGAAATGCAAATGTGCGACAACGGCGGGACGCTCCAGCTCGGGGAAAATCAGGGTCGCACGAAGGACAAATCTGTCTCTACTTCGACCTCTCACAGCGAGGTAAAGTCCACTACACGGACTCGCGATTCTCGGGGCGCCCAGGCCCCACCCCAGCGCACCTGGCCAGGGCCTCCGGCACACGCACAGACAGGAACCAATGCTACTGCCGCCCGAGGCCAGGCATTCAGGGGAGGACTCAACTCTAACAATGCACACCCGAAAGGCGGCTCTCCAAGGACTCGCCCAAATGTCTCCTCTCTCCGGCGGGGCGGGAGGAGCCAGCCTCCGGAGCTGCGAAGCGAGCGGCCACGGCACTCAGGGAAGAATCAGCGGCAGAACCGCGGTCTTTCTGCCGCAGGACTTTATATCTACGTAACACCTGCGCACCTTTCGGTTTGGAAGGCGACCAGCGGGGCTGTGTCCCGAAAGAACCCCAGTCGCCGAGGCCCCGACCCCCGTCGTCTCTCCGACACCTGACTCCGAAACCCAAGAGTGGAAAGCCGCCCAACCCAGCACACGTCACCTGAAGTCTTACCTCTGCAAAAGCAAAAAGCTCTTTGGTCGAGAAACGAAGCGAAACCGCCGTCTTTTCACACCAGCCGCTGCGACAAAAAATCCTACAAAATGGCGGCTGCGCTGTCTCCCAAAACCCCCCAAGGAGGCCTCTAGCTCCACCTTCGCCGCGAATCGCGCCTGCGTAACAAAGCCTCGCGTGATCCGGCCCTTCCCCGAAAGAGGAGGGGCTACGTGGCGTCAAGGTCGGGTTCCGCCCTCCACAGTGCGACTGCGCGGCTCAGGTCGTTGACGCCTCTAGCTCTAGTTGGACACAGGCGACGTCCCAGTTTGAAACTGGGGAGACATTTGTGTGCCCTGCCCTAATCCTGTGGCTTGAGTTTTGCTCCTTCTGGCGGGGGGTGCAGTGGGGCACAGCCAGCCATGGCCCCATTTCCTGCTCTCTTGATTAGAGGGGGCCGCACCATCGTACTTGGGCTGCCCGCCCTCAACCTTTCCCAGGACCTCAACCCCAGAAGGTGCCAGTGCGCGGGAGAGAAGCCCCAGCCCTGGCCAGGTAGTTCAGTCGGTTAGAGGGTGGTTGGGAAACACGAAGGTTGTGAGCTCGATCTCCAGTCAGGGAACATACATTAATCAACCAATGAATGCATCAGTAAGTGGAACAACAAATTGATGTTTTTGTCTCTGCCTCTCTCTAAAATCAATCAATAAAAGTTTTTTTAAAAAGATATGAACCCCCAAATCTACCCTGGCACAGGGCCGGTGCTGGGGCAAGTTCAGTGACAGGATACTTGTCCAGCCTGCTTGGAATTTTCAGTCTAAAAATGGATTCGGATAAATAGGATGTCTCAAAAAACAAACTCAGGGATACTATCTTTTTTAAGACATGTGCTCTTTGTCAGAAGATCACAACAAAAAGTGCAGTTTCAGTAGGTTTCCTCTTTGCTATGGTCCCTACCTCCTGGACAGATATGGAAGCTGGAGGTTTCCCTAACGAAGGTCTTCCCGTTGTTTGTCGATAAGGGTTGACTTTATTTCACCAAGGCAGGCTACTGTCTGAGGACTAATGAGCACCCATTAAGGGGTTTACCTTAAATGTATTTTGCTGTTTTAAGAATCCACAGACAGTTCCTATTGGGAGTGTGTAGGGTGAGAAGAGAGAAGAGGGCCAAAGTGAGCCCTGGGGAACACATCTGAGGAACAGAGAGAAAGTGTCAGAGAAGGAGTCATCAGAAGGAGAGGAGCATCAGGAGTGTGGCATCAGAGAGAGCAAGGGAAAGGACGGCAAATCGGACAATATCTCCTGCTGGGAGGAGTTCAGCAGTGGTTAGTACTAAAACGTGTTGAGGGAATTCTGGATTCTGACAATGATTCCCTGGAATAAAGAGAAAGCCAGAAATCAAATATGAGAGGGTAGGACTTGGCTGTTGTGGGCATAAACCCGATAGCATGTGGGAGACCTGAACTCATACCTTTTAGGTGAAAGGAGGGCAAAATATTTCAGTGATCTAACATCATAGAAAACTGCCACCTACTTTGGATAAATTGAGCTGTCATGGAGATTGCACACCACGTCAAGAAGTGAAATTAAAAAGACCTAAATGGAGCCCAGGCTTGGTGTGGCTCAGTGGATTGAATGCTGGCCTGCAGACCAAAAGGTTGCTGTTCGATTCCTGGTCAGAGCACAGGTCCCCACTTGCAGGTGTGTGAGAAACAGCTGATCAATGTTTCCTTCCCTCTCCTTTTCCACCCTTTCCCCTCTCTCTAAAAATAAATAAATAAAGTCATAAAACAAAAAGAAAGAAGTTGAATTCTCATAAAAAGTGTGCCACACTTTTCAAGAAGTGAAGTTGAAAAGATAATTGGGAAATTTTTTATGCTACAGAACGAGATAGGCAATATTATTCTTTTACCTGAAATAGCCACCATTCCTGCATCTGCAAATATAAATCTTAACTATCCTTCAAGGATCAACTCCAAGATGTCTCTGATTCCATCAGTTCCCACCTATCCTAGCTCTGGACTATTCCAGCTGGAGATGAGGTCCTCAAACAGCCAAGGCACACTAATGTTTCTGCAGTCACCCAGGTGTCCAACCAATTTTGACCAAAGCGTGAAATTTATTGGTCCTACAATGGATTACCGAGTGTTTCAGGGACATACGCAGATGGAATGCTAAACTGCGGACTAGGCCAGATTACTGCAGACAGAGGCATGCATTTGAGCTGGCATCAAAGGAAGTTTACCTTTTTGCTCTAGTCTGGGATATGTTTGTCTTGTGAGGGTAGACAAGAATGTGGTCAGAACAGGGCACAGTTCTGCTTAAACAGCAACACAACATTAACAGGTGGCCAAGTGGAAAGGCCTCTTACAGAGGCATTTTTATAGATCTCATCAAGCAGTGATAAAACCAAATAGTAGAGTCTGCTTTGTAGTTCCTGCTATCTTGTTTTAGTGTCATTTTGAGTATTTTAAGTGTGCCAGGAAAAGGACTAATATTTGAAAGAGTGTAATGATTAGAGGAACTTGAGAACGCCCTGTGACGAGCATCTCTGTGTCATCTGATGTAGCACTATGGTGCTTCTAACTGCCCTCTCTGGTTTGTTTTGACTGGAGACAAAGGCCTGATTTATATTGCCTATGAGAGCTCAGTGCCCACTACCCAGTACATATATTTAGGTTGTTTACACATATTTAGGTTGTTTACACAAGTTGCTTTTGCCATTTGCTCAAAGTTCCAAAGTAACTGGATCAAAGGTGGAGATTTACTCCCAGAATCCTGGTACTAGTTAACAATCTTACATAGCAGCCTCAACTGTTTCTAAGTCAATTATCTGAAAAATGAACACTTTTGCTCATAAGACTTAATGAAAGGTTCTAAATGTCTGAGAATCCACTACCAACACTGGAAAAACTGCCTAATCCAGTAGCTTCATCTATCCACAAGAATAAATATGTCCATCATAAAGGAAAGAATAAATAAATGGGACCTCATCAAATTAAAAACCTTCTGCAAGGCTAAAGAAAACAGCATTAAAATGAAAAGAGAACCAATTGTATGGGGAAACATATTTGCCAATGATACCTTGGACAAGAGTTTGATCTCCAAAATATATAAAGAACTCACATGACTCCACTCCAGGAAAACAAAAAACCCAATTAAAAGATGGGCAAAAGTCTTGAAAAGATGCTTCTCCAAGGAGGACATACAGAGAGCCCAAAGACATATGAAAAGATGCTCAGCATCACTAGCCATCAGAGAGATGCAAGTTAAAATCACAGTGAGGTACCACTTCACGCTGATCAGAATGGCCATCATTAACAAATCAACAAACAAGTGTTGGAGAGGGAGAAAAGGGAACCCTAGTGCACTGTTGGTGGAAATGCAGACTGGTACAGACACTGTGGAAAACTGTGGAATTTCCTCAGAAAGCTGAAAATGGAATTGCCTTTTGACCCAGCAATTCCACTGCTGGAATTATATTGTAAGAACCCTGAAACATCAAAAGAACCTATGCACCCCAATGCTCATAGCAGCACAATTTACAATAGCTAGGTGCTGGAAGCAACCTAAGTGCCCATCAGTAAATGAGTGGATCAAAAAACTATGGTACATTTACACAATGGAACACTATGCAGCAGAGAGAAAGAAGGAACTCCTACTCTTTGCAACAGCATGGATGGAACTGAAGAGCATTACGCTAAGTGAAATAAGCCAGGCGGTGAGGGACAAATACTGTGTGATCTCACTTTTAACTGGAACATAATCAACAAAAGAAAAAAAGCAAACAAAATATAACCAGAGACATTGAAATTAAGAACAATCTAACAATAGCCAGAGGGGAGGGGGGAGGGGACGGTGGGGGAAAGGGTTTTCAGTAACAACTATAAAGGACACATGGACAAAATGAAGAGGGAGAGTGGAAGCAAGAGAGGGAGGTGGGTTTGGCTGTGGTGGAGGGGAGTGGTGGGGGGAAAATGCAGAAAACTCTAATTGAACAACAATAAAATAATTTTTAGAAAAAGAATAAGTATGTTCAAGAAAAATCTCAGATTAAACCATGTTTTTTTAAAAAAATCTTCACTTTAAAGAGCAATCCAAGGGATATTCTTATCATCTATTCTCACACAGACATTCTACATGCTTAACTGCAGACACGGAAAACAGTCATCCATGAAAGCGAAGTTCCAGAGTAAAAGTCTAAGTTGTTTGGTAAATTAAGTTTGACAAATGCTTTTCACATATAGAGAAACCTCTACATAGATGTGTACAAACCTTTGCAGAATTAGAATCTCTTTTGTAAGTTACTTATGACTGATACCTATCTTCATTCAATTGTATTTTTAAGCTATCAATAAAATATGCATTATGTACTAACTATATGATCACATTTAATAGTCTAAACATCCCTGTGAAATAATCATTGGTTACTTGTTCTAGGTCATTGTTATCTACTACCAGAACCAAAATTCAACCTCAGAACTTACTGGTTCCAAATCAGTTAACCACCCCACTGACTATTTCAATTTATGCAGCAAAGTATACAGCAACTGACTTTACTTCCTTATTGGGCAAAATCTCGCTGGGTCCATCTTTCAGCCAGCCCAATGGGGCTGTTTTTAAAAATAAAATTTCTGAGGTGATATATCATCAAAGGCTCCTTGTGATGAAGGAAACATGTCAGTTTATCTCCAGCACAGCCAGGTCACCAAGGATCCCAGTGTGCCTTCCTCGCTGTCCAGCAAGTCACAAAGGGCTCCTATGCATCACGTACTGCCTAAGGTGGGGAACAGCCCAGGTTTCCCCAGTGTTTCCTGACACTGGTTGTGAGGGTATTAAGCTGGATTCAGTCCCAGAAAACAGGGCTAGAAACCAATATACAATGCACCTTGAAGTATGTACGTAAGGTGGGGAGTGGAGGGCTGTGGGGAGTGAACTCAGACGTTCTGCAAGGAATAGGTAAGACCCGTCATTTTAGTCTCCTTGTGCATTCCCACCACCTCCCATGAACCAGCTTTGAAGCCAGGTTCATATATCAGAGTCTCTTAAACTTGTTACCAATGATCCCAGCGATGAACCATCAATCCTATGAAACCATTGAAGGGAAAATATAGTTACCTAAATCCTAAATGTCTTATGAACACTGTAGAAACCTACATAAAAGTGTGAAACTTTGTAACATGTATTTATTTGTCTCTGAATCTTCTGGGGTTACCCTTTCTTTTAATGTGTGTCAAGTTCCTATTTCATGCAGTTATAGGAAGTAAAGTGTCCTTCGGAGTATTCTGATGATTTCTAGAGAGGGTGTTAGCTTTCCTGGAGATTTCCTGTCGCCTCTCATTCCAAATTCCCCTCCCCGGCTCCAGCTCTCAGTTCCTTGTACTGTCTCATCTGCAGTTGCTGTCCTTGCTTCCTAGCGTTTTGTGCCAACAATGGACACAGACCTTGTTTATTCCCCACAGTCTACTAACACATAGTGTTTATGCAGAAGAGGCTTATGATTTTGAGGGTATTAGAGGGTAGGTACAACCCAGACACAAAACCAACTTAAAATTTAGTATCAGAATTCACAGTTCCTAAAGTTCCCATTCCTTTCCTGTCACAGGTAATTTCTTATTGACCTTTTCCTCCTTAGGACTCAATCAGCCTAATTCCTTGGAATCTTCCTCAAATTTTCTATCAGGAGCTTTCCACCATTTTCTATCCATCCTTTCTTTATTATTCATAAAGTATTTATTGAGCACCTACTTATTCCACACACTGTCCTAGACACTGAGGACACAGAAGTATATAAAACAAAGTACCTAAGCCTATGAGGTTCCAGTTGGGGAGAAAGAAAAAAATAGAAACACATTAAACATGTTCTCTGTACACTATGAAGGAAATAAACTAGGGACTGAAAGAATAACTGAGGTGGGCCTGCTTCCAGGATGCTAATAAAAGGGTTCTTGGCAGATGCGACAGTGGAAATAGAGAGTTCTTATGACTTTGATGAAATTTAGCTTTAAATCCTAGCTCTAGAAATCATCTCTCTCCACATATATATATGTATATATCACTCCAAGGCCCAACGTTTCCCTGGAACAATTGGCAACTCCAGAGGCAGCGGAACACACTAGCTGGGCCTGACTACCAATCACAAGTTCTGGGCCCTCTGGCCGGCTGAAGGCCACATCTTGACCGAAGTTGTGTCAGTCCCTGAGCCCTAAGGTTAAAGGACCCTCTGTTACTTTCCCGTGAAACCAGAGGGGCACCAACCAGAACAGACCTCTGAACCAGGCCTTGAGGACAGTGGTCTATTATTCTTACCTCACCTCTGATCAAGCTCCCAGGACAACCCCAAACCCTTAACCCTTGGTGTCTTGTGATTTTACCTAGACCACAGGCGGCCAACACAAGGCCCGTGGGCCGAATCCGGCCCTCCACCTTGTTTTATCCGGCCGGCACCCTTTTGCTACCCAGTGGCAGCGCCGGAGCTCCTTGTCCCTAGTTAAGGATAGTTACTGCATTTATACAGTCCTAAAATTACATTCTGTCCTTTGAGGGCAACCACCAAGCTGATGTGGCCCTGGTAACAATCAGTTGACACCCCTGACCTAGAAGATCTGAAACCTACACATCACTGGGGAGTTCGGGCTTTTGAGCATTATCTTCCTGCTATCAGGAATTTGAGCATTATTAGGAATGGGTGGCAACATTCCTAAGAAAATAGCCAGTCTTTCTCCACTGCAATTCTCGGTGTTTAGTGTTCAGCTCTGCTAGTGCTGGGTGGACAAACTTTTTCTGTCCAGTAACACTGTTGAGGGTTAAAAGAAGAGAAAGCTGGCTTTGTGAAAAATGGGATAAAACTCCACTTCAGGTCTCATATAACTCCAGAAGGAAACATTCGGGAGGACATTTTTTGACATTTTGTGATAGGAGGAAAAAATGTAAAACAATGCACATGTCCATCACTAAAGTAAAATGGATATTTACTACACATCAGTTAAAAGAACTAAATTTACATATAGCAATATAAATAGACCTAAAATGTTGAGTAAAAAAAATGTGGTTTATAACACAGTATAATTTATGCAGATTTTAAAGACAACTACACTATATGTTTCCAAGGATATGCATATATTTAAATAAGCGACTTGAGGATATATAGAAAGGTCAGTATGTTAAACACACTAGAGATGTGCTTCTCAGAGTTCTGAACTTCAGCACAGGGGACCACTGAGGCTGCGCAAAGATTTGTAGCTCCTTTGCAGCTTTGCTACCCTTAAAATTAGATACTGGGTCTTATTTTCCACACAAAATTCCCTGTGGCTATCGCGGGTCTGTCTCCACAGTGTGCTTTAAGCAGACAGCTGGCTGACTGGACCTGATCTCGTCATTTTCATTCTTCAAGGCTTTTATTTTTTGACAAGCCTCTCTGAATAATTTTTTTACATTGTAATTGTTATTCGATTACAGTTGTCTTCAAGCCTTTTAAAACCACTAACAAAGGCAAGCAGCTCAACAATTCTTATATTCAACAGTGCTTCCATCCTGCTCCAGTGCCTCCGACCGCTGAGGAAGCCAGTGTTTCGTCTCCGCCCGAACCTCATCCCAACTCGCCACCACTGAGAGTGTTCTCTAGATCCAAGGGCTGCATACCTATTTTCTATCTCACCACTTTGTCCCCCTTAGAAGCAGCAATGAGGGACATCCTTCCCTTACTCCTGTTTGTAAAAGGGAGGCTTCCAAAGTTTTGAGTTAAGTTTCATGTTGTGACTTTTCTTCTCAATAGGTTGTGAAAATATGTCCATACCAATAATTATTTATGTACAGCTAATCCCCAGTGTTGGTGGGCTCTGTATTGACAGATTTGCCTGTTCATTAAAATGTACTGCAACCCCAAAATCAATACCCACTGTATTTTATGCTCACGCACAGATTGAACAGAGCAGCAAGAAACTGTCACTCAATGTGCACGCCCCCAGCTGAGGTCAAGTGAGGCCACGCTCTGCTTCTTGTTCCAGCTCTCACGCTGTAAACAGGTACCCTTTTCACGGCCCACTTGGTGCCACACGTTCACATTTTTGTGCTTTTTCTTGGTTATTTCACGGTTTAAAACAGAGACAAGCTGAACTGTTGTGCAGTGTTCCTAATAGCAAGATGGCCATCATGTGCTTTATAGAGAAAATGTGAGTGTTAGCTTTGATCAGGCCTGAGTATTGTGCTTTTGGTCACGACCTGAATGTTAATGATTTAACACTATGTATTAAACAGGTGTCTTTAACAAAAACACACATTTCAAAGACTGTGTCAACCGACCAGTGGATAAAAGTATTGTGACATGAGGCTCGCAAGACCTAACCTTATTTCCCCTAGAAGCAATGACTAAGTATCACTAATCCAGTGTCCTTAGCAATTCTATACACCTTAATCAATGCAAATAATGAATCAACTACATATATTAAGATAAAAGAAACACTGCATGAAACATACACCTATTAAAAAAGTATTAGTTGTTTATCTGAAACAAATTCTAAGTACCGTGGATGAGAAAGAGCTGGAATAAATCGTAAGTCCCTAACTGGGCAGGTTACAGTGGGCACTCACACCCTAGCCTGTGGCTTCCTCCATGAATGTCCATCGAGCCAGCTCTGCCCACTGTTCTTGTGCATCTGGGGGAGGGCACTTTGAGACGCCAGAAGCGTCTCAGCCTGGGAGGTGTGACCACCCGCAAGAGAGCACGTAATCTCGTTAACTGTCCTGTAACCCAGTCCTGGCCTTGCTCTCTTCCGCCTCCATGTAATATTTCTTAACACCAACTGCATAAAAGAAACTGCAAAACTGTCATTTTCCAGAGCATTTCAGATCTTGCTTCCTGGCAATTGGCATCAGTTTTTGCCTCAAATGAACTCTTTATAGGCTTGGACATTTCTTACGTGGACAGTATCTAAATAATGTCTCTTTAATTATATTTCCCTGATGACTTTGGACCTTCTTAGGAGTTGTTTTGCAGAATTTGCTTATAAAATTCCTTGCATTATAATATATGTTCCACTTTTATCGTTACGTGGCTTCCACAACCGTCACATCTACTTATTTCATTCTTTTGTTCACTAACATTCATTAATAAAAAAACCACTCTCAGCAACAGCATTATGAGCCAGTACACTGCACCTGTGTTGGCATAACTCTGAGAACAGCTCCTCCAGTTTGATTTGGGGACGCACACTCGCCTATCTTACATGGCCTACGTTTCCATTCTTCAGTCTGTCTTAGCATCTCTTCTTCAGCATCCATGTAAAAACATCAAATTCTTTGAGAACTGAAATACATTTAAAAAGAGAGTCATGACAAATGTCTTTGGCTTCTGAGAAAGAAGGTCCCTCCTGAGAAGGATGTCTGGCAGCTGACTGGGCTCAAAGCCCAGCAGCCGTCTCTAGCCTTCTCTAAACGGGGCGGGGCTGGAGCCTACCTGCACCGCGCTCCGCTTTGCTGGCATAAACATTTCCACTGTATTTACTTATAATTGCTTTCATTTTTCTAGGGCTAATGCCAATGCCCCCTTCCTTTCATGATTTTGGTAATTTCTTTCCCCTCCTCCCTCATTTGTGTAGATAAAGGTTTGTTGATTTTATTGCTCTTTTCAGAGAACCAACTTTTGGTTTCCATCATTTTCTCTGTTGTTGCTGCATTTTCCATTTTATTTTTTCCCCCGCACTAGTCTATGATACCCTATCTTTTACTATTTGTCTTGGGTTTAGTTTTCTCTTCTTTACCTAGATTTTTTTGGTTTCCCTATTTTTAGTGAAATTATTGGGATGACATTGGTTAATAGGATCATATAGGTGTCAAGTACACACTCTTACGATGCATGATCTGTAGACTGCACTATGTACCCACCACTCAAAGTCCAGCCGTCTTCCATCACCTTGTATTAGGCTCCCTCCAGCCCCACCCTCCCCCCTTCCCTCTGGTAACCACCACATTGCTATGTCCACGAGTATCAGTTTTATATATCACATATGAGGAAATCATATGATTCTTACCGACTGATTTGTGTCACTTAGTATAACATTCTCAAGGTCCAACCACGTTGTTGCGAACGGCAGTATTCCATCTTTTCTTATGACTAAGTGGTGATCTGTTGTGTGTACACCACACCTTCTCCCTCTAACCCTTCATCATGGGACACTGGTTGTCTCTGTGTCTTGGCCACTGTAAACAATGCTGCAAGGAACACAGGAGGCATATAACTGCCATGAAACCACATGACCGAACAAGGGACCAGGCCATTTCTCTGGTGGGCTTTCACTGGCTTCAAAGTCAATCTCAGTTCCTCAAGGCCGTGTGGTAACAGCCAGAGCCTGGGCACGCCTCCTGCAGGCATGACGCGCCAGTCAAAGTCTTGCTTATTAAAACCACAACTTGAAATCAGTCTTACTGGTTTCATACAGAGAAGCTTTACTCACTCATTAAGAATGTCAAATTCTGGAGGGATCATAGGGAGAAAAAAACGAAGCAAAAAACAAAATCCTTGTCATTCCAATATCCACCAGAATTGCATTTCCAAGCCTTATACTTTCTACTGTTTTCTTTTCAACTTAATGTGAAATTTTAGTTGTTGGAAACCCTTGATTTGCTTTCAGAACAGAAACAAAGACAGAGTTTCAAAAAAAGTGGGTGGGTGGCGAGACTAGAACTTACCTTAGAATCTTGTCTCACACCAACCAGTCCCAACAACCAGCCCCACAGACAACCTCTTCTAGGTCCAAATGGCCTGAAACCCCGATGGTAGAGACAATCTCTTGGCCCCTAATGTGCCAACTGATCTCATGGCAGAGACATGACCTCTCACCTCAGCTGGTACACCCACCAGCATCAAATGACCCTTCCTAGGTCCCAGTGGCCTGAAGCCCCAATGGTAGAGACATTCTCTCATGTACTGGTGTTCCAGCTGGTCTCCTGGCAGAGACATGACGATTCTTGATGGAAACAAAACAGCAAAGTTCCCCCCAGTCCCCACATGATCAGAAAGCAAGTGTAGAACCAAGGGCTGAGGTTTCTTTGCTTTGTAAATTAAAACTCTTGTGGCCTTCTCACTCAGATTTAGCTGTAATTCACTTTCTTTTTCTTTTCTTTCTTTCTTTTTTTAAAAATATAGCATTATGAGTTTTATTTGTAACTCACTTTCAATGCTCATTCTTTTCAACACTGGAAGAGTGTGGAAGGACCACACTCTTACTCAGTATCAAGCAGTTAAAAGTCCCTAGATTTGCAAACACATAGATAAAAGTAAAAAGTAACATTGGGGCCCACTATCTTCTTCCAAAAGAGAAATTTCGAACCTCCAGAGTGCGGGTCCTGCTTCCCCTTTCAGCATCGATCACAGCAGCAGGATTCAAGTCCTCCTCAGGTGGTGTCCATTTACCTGTGTGTGGTGGATCCAAGGCCTGATTCCTGTGAGCTTCAGAGAAGAGAATGTTTTCAGTAGGACATCAGCTAGCTGCTGTTTGGGGCCTTGGGTCTTCTAGGTTTCTAGTAAGACTCAGGCCCCCAGCTGGAACAGGTATAAGGGCTGGTCGGATGGATAGGTAGACCTGCAATGAGCAAACTAGTGCAAAATAGTTCATGTAATAGTTCAAGATAGTCCAAATCTTGAAGGGGGGGGCACTCCCAAAACCAAGAACTTGAAAGGTCTCCCATAACCTATTTCAAAAAGGCTCAATTTAAGTCCTGCATTTATTAGCAGTAAACCTAGTCCAACTGTTCTTTAAAATTGCCCCTTTGCATCCACCCCTCCCCAGTCATGGTGAGTGATACATGTCAGGCTGAAAAGGGCAGGAACCCTATGAATGACTTCATCACAGATGGGGTGGAAAACAACCACCAACAAATGACAAAACAAACAAAAAGGAACAGACACAAAGATAAAAACAGGTGAATGTCAATTATCACACAAGAACAGAGCACTGGGAGAGGAGAGAGAGATTAAAGTTCATCCAATATACCGTGACAGATGGAGACTAAACTTTAGGTGGTGAGCACACAAGTATATAGACATAAAGCTGTATATCGATACTTAAGAAGCTGTATTAACCAATGTAGCCCCAATGAATATAATCAAAGATACATTGTGTTTTCATCTTGTAACCCGATTCACCAATTCTGCTTACTACCATCTCATTACAAATTAGCAAGTTCCACGGATTTCATTTTTTAAAATTGATTTACAGAGAAGTCATCAAAGAACACATTAGTAAGCTGAAAGTAAGTTTTAAATGGTGTATTCACCACTGGTTCTTGAGAAAATGTCAAATCATCTGATTTGAAATGATATACACTAAAAAGAACCTATTAAAATATAACGGACATGGTAGCTGCCTTAAAGCCAGAATGTTAAAAAATAATAAATTATATTTTATGTCTAAGTAAAACATTGAAATTAAAATAGGTTGTGGCCCTGGCCAGTATGGCTCAATTGGTTGGAGCATTGTCCTGTGAACTGAAAGGTCATGGATTCAATTCCCAGTCAGGGCACACACCCAGGTGACAGGTTCAATCCCTGGTCGAGGCACATACCAGGAGGCAGCCAATCAATGTTTCTCTCTCTCCCTTCCTTCCTCTCTCTCTAAAAGCAATGAAAAAAATGTCCTCAGGCAAGGATAAAAAATATGAGGTTGTGATATTTAATATACTTTTCGATTTTTAAATAGTTTACAGTTTCTTTCTAAGATATAGAACAAGTAACTATTAAAAAGAGACAAAGAATGAATCAGGTAGTATCTTTTGTCTTTGCCTCAGTCTAGAATATAACTCCACCTGAGAGGAAGAGGTTCCAAATTTTATCTTAACCTCTCCATTGTAAATGTGTGTCCCTAAGTCTGAAAGTGTATTGTGATTTTTTTCTTGTCCTGCCCTTTTCCCCATTGCTTACCCCAAACCCTGTCCCCCACAAATCCCACAGTCAAATGCCCCACACTGTTGTCCATGCCCATGAGTCCTCTGTTGGTGTTCCTTTGCTTGCCCCTTCCTCCCCTTTCCCCCATTATCCCCCTCCTCCATCTCCTCTGGTCACTGTCAGTTTGTTCCTTATTTCCAAGCTTCTGGTTCTATTTTACTTGCTTGTTTGTTGATTAGGTTCCACTTACAGGTGAGATTATATGGTATTTGTCTTTCACTGTCTGGCTTATTTCACTTAGCATAATGCTCTTCGGTTCTATCCATGCTGTCCTGAAGAGTAGGAGTGCTGTCTTTCTTTCTGATGTGTGGTATTACATTGTGTAAATGTACCACAGTTTTTTGGTCCACTTATTTAGTGATGGACACTTAGACTGTTTCCAGCAGTTGGCTATTGTAAATAACACTGTTATAAACATTGGGGTGCAGAGGTTCTTTTGAATTGGTGTTTCAGGATTCTTAGGGTATAGTCCCAGCAGTGAGATCGCTAGATCGAAAGGCAGTTCCATCTTTAGTTTTCTGAGGAAATTCCGTACTGTTTTCCACAGTGGCTGCACCAGTCTGCATTCCCACAATAGTGCACTAGGGTTCCCTTTCCTCCAAATTCTCACCAGCACTTGTTGTTTGTTGATTTGATTATGATGGCCATTCTGTCCAGCGTGAAGTGGTATGTCATTGTGGTTTTAATTTGCATCTCTCTGATGGCTAGTGATGCTGAGCATTCTTTCATATGTTTGTGGGCCCTCTGTATGTCCTCCCTGGAGAAGTGTCTGTTCAAGTCCTTTGCCCATTTTTAATTGGGTTGTTTGTCTTCCTGGAGTGGAGTCATGTGAGTTCTTTATATATTTTGGAGATCAAACACTTGTTCAAGGTATCATTTGCAAATATGTTTTCCCATATGGTTGGTTCCTTTTCCATTTTGTTGATTCTTTAGCCATGCAGAAACTTTTCAATTTGATGTAGTTCCATTTGTTTATTCTTTCCTTTATTGTTTATTATTTCCCTTGCCCTGGGGATGTATCAGTGAAAATATTGCTTTGTGGGATATCTGAAATTTTCTGAAAGTGTATTGTAATTTCTCCCATAAACAATTTTGAACCCATAAATTATACAGTGTGCTATGAATTCAATGCTTAAAATCCCTGTAAATGGATCATTTTGCACATTTATTCTTGCTAAATGATTCCATGAGAAAGGGGTTGGAGGAAGGGGAAAAGGGTTGGAGGGGATCAATTTCATGGTAATGGAGGTACCTGGAATTGCTGCATAGTGTGCACAAATATTGAATCCTAATGCTGAAATATATAGAATCTTAAGGGACCCATTTTACCATGATACCATTCAACTGCTAAATCAATACACTGTAGTAGAATGTGAAGAATAAAGCAGGAGGGAACTTTCTAAAAATACAAGGTTCTACACTCACTATTCACAAGAACACGTGGGAGAAGCCAAGGCAAAGCCCCTCCCCATCATGCATCAGGGACTGGGCGGGTTCCTTTTCCCTGAGGAGCAGGAGGCTGCAGTGTCCTGAGGCCCTGGAGGAATCTCCTCCTCCTACAGAGAGGGAGCTCTAGTCCTCACCTGCACTCTGCACTAATTTCTGCAAACAACCACACAGGCCTCGACTGGACTTAGAAATGACAGGCTGTGTGCCCCTGATAGCTGTGGTGTGAGGTGCAAAACACTATAACCTAGTTTCCTTATTGTGGCTGATTTTATTCTCAAATTTTAAAAACTTAAAAATGTATTTTTTTTTTTAAAGTATAGTGGATATACAATATTACAGGGGTGGGCAAAAGTAGGTTTACATTTGTGAGTATGTGAAACACAGAGTTTGTTATTGCATTACTATTTTTTAAATTATTGTATTATTTTCCATACAAACAACTAAAGATCTACTTCTGCCCGCTGTGCATGTTAGTTTCAGGTGCACAAAGCAGTGGCCTGACATTTACACACCTTACAACGTGTTTACCACGGCCAGTCTAGCACTTGCCTGTCGCCTTGCAGTCTCATGACGCTGTTACTGACTGGATTCCCTGCACCTCCTTCACCAGGCCCCAACTCCTTTCTCAAACAAAATATTTACAGATCTCTTAGGCCAAAAATATGTGAAAAATTCCTGAACACAATTTTAAAAAATAAATCAATTGAAATATATTCCTTGTTCGTGACTGAGACAAAATATTAAGTGGTTAATTCTTTTAAAAAGCCTTATAAAGGTTCACAGCAAACCCAATACAAATGTCACCAGGCTCTTCTGCAGACACCAACAAACCTGGTTTAAAGCTGGAGGAGCACAGATGTCGAGGACAGTGGGCACATTAGGACAACCAAGGCCTGCGCACCTGGCTCTCCGCCTTCTGCCTCGCAGGTGAGCATTCCTGCTCTGCACGTCCTCTCTGTCTTGAACTCTGCTTTCCCCACCTGTCATCCCCTCTCCCTGCAATACTCCTCCTGGTCCTGAGCTCACCTCCTGCCCATCACTCACTGCTCGCCAAGTAGGCAGTTCCATCTCAGCTCGTCCTACTTCCATTCCATGCACTGCCCTCATCTCTCAGCACATCTGGTTTGAGCCCCGACTGGGGACTGAACATGCAACCCAAGCATGTGCCCTGACCAGGAATTGAACTGGTGACTTTTCGCTTTGTGGGACGATGCCCAACCAACAAAGCCACACCGTCTTGATGGCAGGATCTATGCTCTGGCCCCATCAAGTGTTTGAAACAGAGCACGGAGCTGAGTGCACAGAAGAGGCCCAAGAAGTGCCTGTGATGGAAAGACCATTTGTGGGACTCCAGGCCAGAAGGTGGAGAGGCCACTTTTGCTGTGGGCGCATCAGCACCTCAAGCTGAGCTCTAAGGAAGATGAGTCATTCCACCCCTCTCTATCCTGGCATCTCCTGAAGGAAAACCCTTTCTTGATTTCTACTTTTGGAAGCCTGGAGAATATTCTGGGGAGATAGCCATTGAGGCTAAACCCTCTGAAAGGCGTCACAATGGGAGGGTCACTCGTGCTTGTAAACGGCCATCACTAGATGACCGAAGGCGGCGATCCAGGCCTCTGCACTGAAAGGGAGCAGAAAATCAGAGGCAGGGGTGACGTGGTAAGAGCAAGCCAATGGGTCTTCACAGAGAAAAAAGGCAACCAAGCTTAGCAAGAAGTGGAGGTGGGCACGTCGGAGTAAACAGCGGAGAGGGGACAGGGCGGGAGAGAACAAAGAAGCCACACACAGTCCGTGCTCCCCAAGGCCCCGGTGGATGCAACAGCAGGTAAGGGTTGGGGTGCAACCACCACAGGGCCAATCAGAGGGGCAGACACACCAAGTGGGTCTGATGGCTGGCACACACTGAGGCTGGGCCTAGGGTCAAGGGTCAAGGGCAGAGAAGCAGAGCAAAAAGTTGCAGTGCTCCATAGCCTGTCTGTAAGGGACCAATGACTCAGGAGCTGCCCACCCTGTGTCCTCTGTGGCTCACGGGGCTGTAAAATCCTCACTCAGCAGATCACAAAAGGGCTGAAAAAAACTTTCCAGACTAAGCTGTCTGTATTCCTTAGAGCTAAACCCATGAGGAAGAGCAGAACCTCAGATCTCTGAACCCTCTTCCCCACACCTAACCTTCCACCCCACAGGGGGTGCAGCCTGGCAGAGGTAGATGGGGCAACTCAGAACAGCTCTGATGGTGGCTTCTGGCTGCAGGAAGCATGCTGGGAACATGGTGGCCAGAAGACCCATGGCCCACCACTTCTAGTCCAGGGGAAGGGTTCCCAAGACTGAGAAGGAGGAGTTGTAAAGGGCAAGCCCACCTCCTCAGGGAATGTGACTGTTTCCCCCTGTCAAGGTGACAATGCCTCACAGAGTCCCCAGAAGCCCCAACAGTGCAGGTAGAACAAATACCCTTTGTGTTTCAGTGCCACCTACTAGGAAATGAAAGACCTCTAGTCATCAACATGCAAAACAGTGAGGCATCAAACACTTTTTAAAAACATATTTCAGCCCCACAAACACCCAGACAGAGAAAAAATCCTCCACCAAGAACAATGAATAGGCAAGGTAACACAGGAATTCAGAAAGAAGGTAAAAACATTTGTTTCTAAATCTGTTTTCTGGCCGCACTCACATGGACCAAAGAAGAAACATTAAGGGAGCGTCTTCTTCCATAAGCCACGACTCAGCAGCCTGCCCAGTGGTCCGCAATGGCCCAGCCTGGACAGTGGGGTGCAGGCCAGGTGTGGGCCTTGCACAGCTGGGCCCTGAGTTTGTCACTGAGCCTGGGGTTCAGGTCCAGGTCCCCAGGGGTGGGCCATCACTGTGCAGACTGCCCACTCTGTGAAATGGGCATCTAAGAACTGAGGCGGATCCTGGCTCCCGGGGTCGACAGTGTTATGAATGAGACGAGACAAATTCACATGGACCACCGAGTCCTGCGGAGGAAAAGGGATGGCACGTCTTCTCTCTCAGGGGGAGAGAGCCTCGTCCCTTGCCTTGAAAGGCTTTTATTGGGTTCAATTTGCACAGGAATACAGGGTGTACATGGAAAGCTCATCAATCATTGTCAGGCAGAAATGATTAAACAATAGATAACATTCTAAGAACTCTGAGGGCTTATTCTGAGTCAGGGTCAGATAGTTAAAGGGCCATAAAACTTTGGGGAACAAACTCACTTCCTGCTGAGACCTTTATTTAAATGGAGGGTATTAGCAAAGTAGGTTTCATAGGATTTTATGCATTCTTTCTTAGGCCTAATTGCCCTAGGTAACCCGCCCTTTCCAGCACAGGGCAGCACCCACCTCCAGCATCGTTTCAGGCTTAAAGCATTGTTTCAGGTATAAGTCAGGCAGGGGAAGTAAAGCAGTCAAGAGATTAGGAGACTTCTTGCAGACAGGATGAGGGCTCGGGCTACGTCAAAGCCGAGAGGCGAGGGTCCATCACCCCCTTTTTCTATAGCCCCCCAAGGCCTTCCCTGAGGGCCTCTTTGCAACCATGCCTGTCTTAGGTTGGCCCTCTTTTGAGGAATCTTACCCGTCATTGGCTAACCAGTCATCCACCTGGAGCCAAGCAGAGTGAAGAGAAAGGGGGCAGAGGTGGTGCCCCTACCAGGAAGATAAGCTTTGTCTCCTACGTGGCTTATGGTCCCATGGTCCTTTACTCAGCCTTAGCCACAGGGGATTACAGCTTCTGAAACCAGGCAGGGCAGTTCCCAACAAAGAACCACTGCCTGCCTTAAGTGTAGAATGACAGAAGCAGCATTACAGGGACTTGCAGTTTGCACAGGGCCCTGATTGTGGAATGTGAGAAATGGTCCCACCACCACCCTTGTACTTGGTCCTGTAACATTACACTTGGTTAAGTCTAAGTGTGCACCAGGCTCGAAAGGGCAGAACTGCATGTGACCACTTGCTCCAGGAGAGGAGGCAGCTGAGGGGTAGATGGCTGGACGCTCAGAGATCCGCCCTCACGGATCTCTGAGCGTGCGGATCTCTGAACGTGTCACCTCCAGAGACAGAGGTGAGCACTAGAGGACCCAAAGGGAAGGCTGAGACAAAAGTGACAGGTGCAACTAGAACCTGGCCCATCTCAGAGCTCAAGTCAGGAGAGGAGAGTGGGTGACTCCCTAGACTAAGGCTTCAAATTCTTCAGGACCTAGAATACCTATAACCCACCTGCCTGGAGGTCACAGATTTGGCCTCTGGCTTTTGCTTTTCTCCCCACCCTCCCAATTCTTCAGGCCATGCTAGAGAAGGAAATAAACGTCCACGGTCCAAATCAAAGCTTTCCCAGCCGCATTTCCGGCCCCCGGGTTAGGGAGGAATATTGTCCTTTGAAACCCACGGGCTTCCCCACTCCCGCTCGTGCACAGCCCTTCAAACTCCCCGCAGGTTCTCAAACGACCAGAGGATCCCTGTGTCCCACTGAGGGATGGCGGAGTCGGCAGAGAACCACCAGGCAGCCCTCGCTCGGCCCTCCACCACCCCACCCTCCCCCCTGAGGGCAGGGCTTCCCTCCCTCGCTGTAAAACTCGGTCACAGAAGCACTAGCCACCTGTCCCGCGGGCCACCCAAGTCAGAACCGCGGTAAAATAAAATGAGGTCTCACGCCACTGCGACCTCTCCACCCCACCGCGCCGCCCAGGGATGTCGCAGTCACTCCGGGCGGCCCTCGCCTCCTCCGCGCGGTCTCCCCTCCGCGTGCGATGCCACACGCGGGGCCGAAGCCCAAGGCCAGGGGCTGAAGGGAGGCCCCGCACCAGGAGCCCACGGGAGCCAGGGACCCGCACGCCGCGGCCCGCGCGCCCACGGGCCGCTTTCCTAGGAGGCGCCCAGGGCTCGGGCTCAAGCTGTTCCGCACCCCCTCCCCGAAAGGCAGCGGGGAGCTGCCGCGACCCCCGCTCGGGATGGGCGGCGGGCGCGCCGCGGAGTCTTCCCGGGCTGAGCACGTGCAGGCGCGCGGGGTCTTCGCCGCGTGGTGCGCGCCCCTGAGCCGTTAGGTGCGCGCGCCTGCCCGCAAGGGCTTCCAGTCCGTGGGGCGCTCGTTGGCGGTACCGCCGGTGCTTGGCCAGCGCTGCGTGGCGCCCCAACGTCCGCGAATGCAGAGCAGATCCAGGGGGTCCCTTCCTCGGCCACCAACACCACCCCCTTCTCCCCCAGCCCGAACAAACCCGTGCAAGCTGCCGCCTCCCCGGGAAAGGTCGCAGCCAGCCAGTCCCGCGCCCCCCACCGCGGAGAGCCGGACCCCCTGGGGTCTTAGCAGGGGTGTCGGTCCCAGCAGTCTCTCCCTCAAGTCCAGGAAGCCCAGGATCCGGAGGCCTTCAGGATGGAGCCGAGACTGGGTGTGTTGCCGCTGTTCAGGTTCATGGTATTGGTGCAGATGGAAAAATATTCACGGAGCCATTGGGATGTCTGGCAGGCCTTTACTCATGGGTGGGAGAGCCACGCACACTGCAAGCTGCATGTGCGTGTCTATCTGCGTGTCTCATGTCGTGGCCCCTGCTCCCCAGCGTGGCCCCTGTCCCCTTGCGTCTCTCTCATCCTCATGGCCCCCAGCAGGGAGTCCCTACCTGTTTAAGTACTAAACAGGAACAAAGCTGGGGAACTGCCAGAACATTATGTAACATAACATAATTCTGTGCATGTGAGCTCACTTCATGTCATGGGAACAGTGTATCAGACCCAGTCTCAAGACTGTGAGAACACTAGTTACCAGACCCCTCCAAGGCTATGGGAACACTGCTCCCTGTAGTTTCCCCGACACCTGGGTGAGGAAGCCAGACTGCCTCCACTTACCCTACCCTGGGGGTTCAGTTAAGTGAAAGCCCAGCGATTGCTGAGGCGGGGCCTTGGCCCTCACCCAGGCCGGCCCCCATCCGGTCCCAGGGTCCTCCTTGGCCCAGGGTGGGCGGGCGCCTCCCCTGCCGCTGCAGCCTCGTCTCTCGGACTAGGAGGCTTCGTGGTCCGCCTCAGGCCCCTGGGGCTTGGCCTGGGTCTCCTTGGCCGCCGCAGCACCGTCCCGCAGGGCTGTCCCCAGGGCTCTCCCTTCCTGCCGGGTGCGGAGCCGCCTCTCCCAGCCCGCGTCCGCCTCCCTGGGGGCACTGCAGCCAGTCCCCCCTCTCTTCGGAAGATGCTAATCTAGAGGTCGAGAGAGGTAAGCACATCAATGACTGTGGACGGCATGGAGTGACAGGTGTCCTAACTGACGTGCGCTCGGGGGAGGGAGCGGGACCTAATCCTGTCTCCGCCTGTGCTCAGCCTAGGGGAAGAGGTCGCAGAAGTAACCCCACAGGCGAAGTGCTGTTCAGGAAGTACCCTCGCTGACTGGGCGGGGAGAGACCTTTACATCCCCCCTTGGCAGTGGGGGTGGGGGTGTGGGTTGCGTTTCTGCTCATCCTCCCCCTCCCTCGTTGTCGTTTACCAGTTGTTTCTAGCGCTTCTGCTGAGCTGTGCGGCTGTATGTCGTTTGGTCTCAGTTTGCGTTCATCTAACAACTGATGATATGCCGCATCATTTCACGTACTAATTGTCGATTTCTGTATCTCTTTGTGTGTGGGGGGCAATGCCTATTTGAATCCTTTGCCATTTAAAAATTGAATCATTTGTCAGTTTATTGTTGAGCTGTAACTGATCTTAAAAGATTCTGGGATACTGTCCCCTTATCCGATACCTGCTTTGCAAACCTATTCTCCCGTGCTGTAGGTTGCTTTACTTTACTTACGGTGTCCTTTGAAGTACAATTTTTACTTATTTATTTATTTTTAGAGAGAGGGAAGGGAGGGAGAGAGGGAGAGAAACATCAATGTGTGAAGCATCAATGGGTTGCATCTTGCACGCCCCCTACCGGGGGCCTGTAGGTTTACATACTCTCCCTCTTCTTAACACACACCTTTTATTATTTTTTAAGGGGCTCTCTGGAGGGAGATGGAGAGGCGCTGATTGGTCTTCCTAACCGAATATTTTGTGCACATATTTTTAACTAGTTGCAATGGAGTGTGTACATTCTGTCTTGGCTCTTGTTTCCACTTCTTCATTTAAGCATGTCCTACATTGCTGAACTTCGTCATAATCATTGTTTGTACTTGATCATGACCATATTTTTAGTAAAACAGTTTGTTGTGTTCTTATTATTACTGTAATGTTATTATTTTAGTTCCTGCCTCCTTTGCTTTCTTCACCCTTCCCTCCACGCTGCCGTCATGTACACTCACCTTTCCTCAGGTAACCAGTGCCAACAATGTTGACACTTTGGGAACAGTAAGTGTTAAATTTTTTCCTCTGGTCCATCTGTCTGAGTGAAAGCTATCAAGAATATTTTCTCAAGAGTGGGTGGCACTGTCATCAAGAGAGTAATTTCACGTGCATGTGGGTTTTCCAGGAAATGACGTGGTTTCGGCTGTGGGTGAGGTGGTGTGCAGTGTCCATCCAGTGGCTCCAGCGCGGGCATGTCCACCTTGGTTCCTAACTGGGAGTGAACTGTATGCCCTGTAATAATTCTTCTGATTTGAATGAAATAATCTGCAGCTATTTCTGCAACCTTTTCTCAGTCCTAGAAAATAAAGCACCACTGCTTGCTTAACTTAGGCCTTTTCTCCACAGGTCGAAAGCATTGATGTAAGGCGTGATGGTCACACTCTGAAAGGGAACGGTGACAAGTTGAGACAAAAGGGAAAAGAAGATAATTTATAAGAGGCACTGCAGGTAATGACACCCACCAGTTGTTTAAAGATGCAGCCATCTTACCTTTTAAGGAATTAGATTAGTCAGCAGCAAATGTTTTATGTGCGCCTTTGCCCTTTCTAGTGAATGTAGCACCAGGAACACCACGCTTTGAGATTGACCTCTTCGGAGCTTTAGGAGCATCTTCCATTCAAAACTATTTTCTAAGTTATAGATATTAAAAAGTATATTTAAATAATGTTAAGATTGTGACACAAACACCAAATGACAATATTCAGGAGTTTCAGAACAGGCTTACATACTATTACTGTTCACTTAGTAACTTTTTTAAAATGATATTTTGATTTGCTATTACAGTTGTCCCAATTTTTCTTCCTTTGCCCGGCCCCACCCAGCACCCCCACTCCCTCAGGCAGTTTCCGCACCTTTGTTCATGTTCTTTGGTCATGTGTGTCAGTTCACTGGCTACTCCATTTCCTGTGCTGTACTTTACACCCCCATGGCTACTCTGTAACTTACCTATTTGTACTCCTCAATCCCCTCACCTCTTCATGCATTCCACCAAACCCCCTCCCATCTGGAAACCATCAAAATGCTCTCCATACCCATGATTCTGTCTCTGTTCTTCTTGTTTGCTTAGTTTGTTTTTTAGGTTCAGTTGTTGATAGATATGTATTTATTGCCATTTTGTTGTTCATAGTTTTGATCTTTTTTTCTTAAATAAGTCCCTTTAACATTTCATGTAATAATGGTTTGGTGGTGATGAACTCCTTTAGTTTTTTCTTGTCTGGGAAACTCTGTAATGCCCTTTGATTCTAAATGATAGCTTTGCTGGGTTGAGCAATTTGGGCTATAGGACCCCACTTTTCATGGCTTTGAATATTTCTTGCTAGTCCTTTCTAGCCTGCAAACTTTCTTTTGAGAAATCAGCTGACAGTCTTATGGGAACTCCCCTGTGGGTTACTGTTTTTCTCTTGCTGCTTTTGAGATTTTCTCTATGTCTTTAAACTTTGGCACTTTAATTATGATGTGTCTTGGAGTGGGCCTCTTTGCATCCATCTTGTCTGGAACTCTCTGTGCTTCCTGTACTTGTGTGTCTACTTCCTTCACCAAATTAAGGAAATTTTCTCTCATTATTTTTTTATTTTTTCAAGTAGATTTCCAATTTCTAGCTCTTTCTCTTCTACTTCTGGTACACCCGTGATGTGAATGCTGGAATGCTGCAAGTTGTCCCAGAAGCTCCTTACAATATCCTTTTTTTTGGATTCTTTTTATTTCTTGTTGTTTTGATTGATTGTTTTTTGCTTCCTTATGTTCCAAATTATTGATTTGATTCTTGGCTTCATCCACTCTACTGTTGTTTCCCTGTAAATTGTTCTTTATTTCAATTAGCATAGCCTTTTCAGACTGAATCTTTTTTATGCCACTGAGGTCCTCACTAAGTTTCTCGAGCATCCTTATAACCAGTGTTTTAAACTCTGCATCTGATAGATTGTTTAACTCCATTTCGTTTAGCTCTTTTTCTGGAATTTTGATCTGTTGTTTCATTTGGGCCATATTTCTTTGTCTCCTCATTTTGACAGCCTCCTTATATTTATTCCTATGTATTAGGTAGAGCTTCTCTCACTCCTTGTCTTGGTAGCATGGCCTAAAGTAGTAGATGTCCTATAGGGTCCAGTGGCACAGCCTCCTCTATCACCCAAGGTGGATACTCAAGGTGTGGCCTTCATGTGGGCTGAGTACACCCTCCTCTTGTAGTTGAGCCTTGGTTGCTATAGGCAGATCAATGGTAGGGATTTGCCCAGGACAGTCAGCTGCAAGGACTGGCTATGGCCACTGACCACCAACCTCTGCCCTATGTGGAGGATCAGCTGTGCAGGGACAGGGTAGTGGTGCTCCAACATGGTCTGTGGCTTCCTATTGGGTGTACAGGCTCTGGGGTTTCCCAGGTGATACAGGCCAAGGTCATCCCCTCCTGTGTTCTGCCCAGGGCCACCCAGCATGAGCTGAGCTATACAGGAATCTGCAATGTAGTTGAGTACAGGTGGACTCTGCCTTAAAACCTTCATATGGCAGTCCTGTTTCATAAATCACTGCTGTGAAGAGTTTTAAAAATAAAATCTTGCTTTCTAAAGTAATACTAGTTACTTGTGTTTTAATACCGTACTGGATGTTAAAGGAGCAGTCAGGACCCTGGTGCAGGAGGAGGGAGAAGGAAGAAGGGAGAATCTACTCACCCAGATCCCTCCCTTTCCTGATTACCTGTCGTGATCTCACAGGGCAGGTCTGTGTTGCCTATACTGAATCTAGGTTTAACTTAGAAGATAAACGTATTAAAGTCTGTCCCACAGTTGTCTTTTTCAACACCTGTGTTGGAGAAATAAAAAATGAGGAGAGGAGCGAATTGCTTATTGGTCTTTTCTTGTTGACTCATAAAGGTGCTGACCAACCTCAAACCCTTCACAGCTCTCATCCCCTCCCTGATGGAACCACCAGGTGTCCCCTTCCTGTTCTTTTATCAGTGACTGGGCAAACAATCTTTCCTTTCTAGTATGTGTCATCTCTTATCTTTATTTTTCAAGCAGTGTTGAATTTGAGAAATTTCTTATAGTTTTCATTTGGGATGATGCTATGAAGCTTTATCTTCATTTCTGGTCTTTACTTTTCCTACCTGGTGGACCCTCTCATCTCACATCATTATTAAATCATCACAACTCTGACGTGTTTATAAATCCCAGTCCTCAGAAGTAAGAGGTAATTACACTGCCTTGTGCAGTGGTTTAAAAATGTAGAGTTGTGTGTGAAGCTTTTGGCCAAATTCTCCAAATACATTTAAACTCTACTAGTGCCCTTATTTGGATGAATTTTTAAAGTCATTATTATTATTCATACAATACTGGTTATTATTTCTATTTGATAAGAATGACATTTTTAAACAAAAATACTGAGGAAACTTTCTAAATGCACAGGAAACTATTCAAATAAACAAATTGTAATTTACTATATACCTGCAATACAATTTTTTTTGCAGAGAAACAAACTATTCTCTTTAAATATTATAGGCCAAGTCAACTTCATGCAAATTCATTTAAGAATAGTTTGAGATTTAAGTATTTAATAAAGCTGATAGAAGATCTAACTTATGTATTCAGTGTCTTTCAATGAACAATGATGTTCTCGTGACTGCCTGGAAACAAATGATGAAATTTTATTTGGTGTTTCTGCTGCATCAATCAATTCTATAAATATCTTTCTAATGGGGTACAATATATATTTTCAGTAGTTTACTGTAATATTAAGAGATAATATGTATTGAGTACTTTCTACATGCCAGTAACTTTTCTAAGTACTATCTATGGATTATCTCACATAATACTCACAGCAACACTTTAATGGCCTCACTGTTTTATAGATGCCACAGAGGCACATGAAGAGAGTGGTACACAACTAGTAAGTCATGGAGCTGGGATTCAGGCAAAGTAGTGCTACTCCAGAGCTCGAACTCTAAGTCCTCACTAACTCAAAATGTGGTTCCCAGGCCAGCTGTGTCTCTAGTACCTGGGAATTAACCAGAGGTGCAGAATCTCAGATCCCACCCCAGACCTACTGAAGATCTACATTTTTAGAAAGATCCTCAGGTTGTTGGTACCTTAAAGTTTGAGAAACACAGCTCTAAACTACTCTGCAATTCTGCCCTTACTATAGGTTTGGGTAGATTCTTCAAGTTCTCGAGGTCCCCAAAATGTCTTGAGGTTCTTTCCTTGCCATCTTTCAGGAAAATAAGCTTCATTCCTTACCTGGAAAAGCAACCATGAAACGTGACCAAGAAAGAGTACGGCTGATGCGGTGTCAGTCATACAGAAGTGACCTGCGGACCTGATGGCATCACCAGAGATTTTTAAACTGTGGACAGAGGATCTGTCAGATTGTTACTGCTTAATTTCATACCAACGAAATTTGGAAGTCTTCTCAACTGACAGTCTTACCGACTCAGAAACTGGTTTATGACTTGTCGTGATCTTTAACCTTTGTGTTCTTTCCATTTTCATAGAGTGTGTACTATGACCTTATTTACCTGATTGCTGGTTAACATAGTATACGCCTGACTTTAGAAGCCCATCTGCATCACCCCCGCCTAAGATGAGAGTCAACGGTTTAACTGGATTGACTTGCTATCAGCACTAGATGGTTGGGTTGGATACAACAATTCCATATCAAGAGGAAGATGTTTTAAGATTCCAGGCTATCTCTGCTTTGGAAGAATTGGCTAATGGGATTCCACTCTCTGTTCCAGTCTCAGGTCCCATTCCCTGGTCTCTCTTAGATTAGACAGGCAGGGACCTCAACCCTTGTCAGCAGGAAGCAGTTACTGAAGAGAAGGAAACCCTCCTCCCTCATCACCCTTAGAAGATTTTAGGGATGGGAGTCTCTGAGGGGGGAATGAGGCAGGATAGTAAGAAGCTAGGAAAATTTCTTGGCAAGTAGAATAGGGAAACTGAGACAGAGAGCTGAACACAATGGCTGAGCAGTTTACAGCTAGGTTGGTTCAGGTGGTTAGCTGGGTGGAAGGCCCAGACTGCTTGTCAGGGGGCAAAACTGAGATAAAAAGGATCCCATCCCCATGGTAACCTCTCCTCCCCTGGTCTTTCCTCTCCGGAGACAACATCCAGGACGAAGTTGTGTTTCAGCTCCAGACCCAGAAAAGCAGCAAGATCCGGTGGCCAACATAAGTAGGTCACACTGAACCAGGACTAGCTACAATGACTGAAGACCCCCTGCCCTGCCACTGACTGATTGGAGACCATGACCTGGAAAGGGCGCACCTAGAGAACTGATGCATATTTTGCTGAAAATCTCCCCTGAGACCTCTCCTAATATTTAAACCTGCAAGAGAGAGGTAAAAGCCTCAAGACAAAGGACCCATCCCACCTGTGCTCTCCCTCTGGGGAGCAGCCAGCAACATTCGCTTTCCCTTCTTCTCCCTCAACTTCTTTCTTCACAGGCACGCATGTCCTAAACTCTAAGGCAATGGGCAGCTGGCAGCTTGTCCCACACGGACGATCCCCTGACCTGTCCTTAAAAAGCCCCCTTTTCTCTGACTTCTGGGGTAGGGTCAGAGAGGGCATTCATCCTTCTGAATTAGGCATCAGAGGAGGCAGGACATCCCCCGCAGGGCTGTAAGGGCTTATGACCACCCAGCCTTCGGAGGAACCCATGGGAGACACCTGGGCTTTCCCGCTCAAGGTATTTTATGGGTACTTGGGATCAAGGTCCAGAGTCCCAGGATTGCACTTGTGGGAAGTGAGGATGTCCTTGGTCTTCAAGGACTTAGGTATAAGTGGTAGATCTCCCCTTTTATCAGGGCTGTCCTGGTTGTTCTGTTTGCTGTTCCACACCTGATTGTTTTTGTTCTTTGCCATCCCTTTTGTGGATTCTTCCTGGACTTTCACCTCCATTTCCTTTGGGCCAGGATGTGGGATGTTACCAGATGGGCCCAGCTTCACAACCTTGAATCCCTGCTCAGGTGGTGAAGGCAGGAGAGAAAATCTTTGCTTTGGAGGGGGGATACAGACAGTTCTTGAGGGTCCAAACACTCTAGAATTTCGAGCAGACAGCACAAGCTTCTTTGGAGGGTCCTTCCAGTTCACCAAGGGGAGAATCCCCACAGGGGAGCACATCGTCTTCAGCAGAGGACACTGCCTTCTTGCTGTGATGTAAAAGCCAGAAGCTACAGGTGCACAATCTCTGTGATCAGGGTGCAGGAGCAGCAGGGTGGTCCCGGCCAGGTGGGGCATCATCGCAATGGACCGGGAAAACTGCTGGATGATGGCCACTGGGCAAGGGATGGCGACGGCACCAGCGGCAAAATCGTTGATGAAACTTAGAAATCAAATTGCCCATCTAGAGCCAGATGTGCGCCAAACAAACTGAGAATAGAGCAGAAATGAGAGAGCTTCTCCTTTGCTCCCTACTCCTCTGGGGCTCCAGCACGCACTGAACTAACTGTAGCCAGGAGTTCTGATGTCTATGGAAATGTCAGCAGAGAAAGGCGCATGTGCCACGTCCAGAGTGTGGGAAGAGAGATCAAAGGGCAAGTGTCGGGCCCCAATGGCTGGCTAGTCCCTTCATGACTTCCTAGCCCCTGGGGCCTCCAGTTGCTGGCCCCCCATGAGGGGTGTGTTCCAGGACACCAAGGCCCTACCTGTCAGACCCCCTTCTGCCTGGCCACAGGATCCGCAGGTGCTGCAGCTCCTTACCCACAGTCCAAGAGGCCAGAGCCTGCTCAGTGCCAGTGCTGGAGCCACCCAGACCTTGCCCGGATGTGGCCCACCTCCTCTAGGACCTCCCCAGCTTCTCTCTGAAGCCCGAAGTCAGGTGCACTTTCTCCATAGTTCACCAGCCAGGTGAAAAGTTCTGAGGAGTGGACACGGGGCCCTGACATGACTGGGTGCTGCACCCCACGACGTCCCAGAGAATAGCTAGCAACTATGTGGGGATTGAAACCAAACATGCTGGATTATTGATGCAAAAAAGTGAGTCTTTTCCCCAGTTGCCTTCTTTGGGGGGAAGTAACTTCGCCCTTGTCGGGCACTGGAAAGGATGCAGGGGAAGCATCCCTGCAGCGGCTTCCCTGTCTCACGAAGCTGACAAGCAGTCAGAAGCCTTTGAAAATGCCAGAGGACACAATCAGTTGTATCTACTGACTTGTACTTCTCACTTGACCCTTTGAACAGCCTGGTTCATGAATGAAATAGTTGAAGTGACCTTTGCTTTGGGTATTTAAAACCTTCCAAGTACATGGTCTTTGATCTCAGCCCAGCAATGAATTCTTGGCCACATAATATTAAGTTAAAAACCAGCCGCTTTTGGATGTAACTGGCATCAGACATGGAGACGATGGTGGCAGCAGCAGGAGCAGCTGCATCAGTGGGTTCCCTGTGCGTCACATCCCCCAAAGTAGCCAACTGCACCACCCCCACCCTTTCATGGCTGAGGAGACTCAGGCCACCAGCCCAGGCCTCTGCCTGCTGGAGGCACTTTAACTCCTGCCAGCCACTGGTGTTGCAGCCATTCCAGACTCACTGCCATGTCATGGGTGTCACACCCTGGGTAATGAGAAAACATTGAAGTGGGCTGGATCACCTTTTACAGAAAGGCAGATGAAAGGAGGGAGGAAGGGGCTCGCAGGGAGTGTCCTAAGCAGCCAGGCTGTGGTGCAGAGTGAGTGCACCTTGGGCACCATGCCCAGATGTGCCCAGCCTTGAGGAGCAGCTTTCTCATAAAGTGTCCTCACTGATTCCCTACCATGGACCATCTCCTGGAGGCTCCCAGTACAGAAGGATTGAAGGAGCACAGATAACCATAACTTCATGGGGCACTCAGGCATAACTTTTCAAAATGCTTTAATTTTAGAGATGAAACAGTATTTCCTTAACAAATGTTGGGAACCACCCTGACTGGTATCAGAAGCTGAAACCCCCACCTAGGCTAAGGCTAAGACTAAGGGAACGCCCTTGGAACCGTAAGCCAGCAAGGAGACAAAAGCTTATCTCCCTAGCAGGAATGCTGCTTCTGCTGCTTTATTCATAACTGAACCCCCAAAAGCTTGGTCGGTTAGCCAAAGACGGGTAAGATTCCCCAAGGGGGGAACGACCTAAGACAGACACGATCACTTTGGGAGGCCCCCCAAAAGAAGGAGTTGGGGGGCTGCAGCAAAAGGGGGTGATGGACCCTCGCTCCTCGGCTTTGACATAGCCTGAGTTCTCCTCGTCTGGGAGGAAATCTCCTTATCTCTTGGTTGCCTTAGTTCCCTTGCTCCACCTAAGCCTGAAACAATGACAGGGTGGTACAGCTCTGTGCTGAAAAGGGCGGATTCCCCGGGTGATCAGGCCTAAGAAAGAATATGTAAATTACTGTGAAACCTTCTTTGTTTAGAATGCTCTCAGATGAATGAGAGGGGTCCAAGGAGGAAGTTAGTTTGTTCCTCAAAGTCTTATAGCTCTTTTAACCCGACTCAAAATAGACCGGCAGAGTTCCTTGTTTTCTATGGTTTCTTACTTCCTCCTAATGAGTACTGTACTTTACATGAATTATTATGCAAAATAAGCCCAATAAAAGCAGGTATGGACTGTAAATCGGTGCGCTCCCTACTGGGGGGGGTGGCCATTTCGTCTCTACTTCCCCACAGAAACTGGTCTGTCTCTGTGCATGTTTTTTCTTGCGTGTTATCGTCGAGCCATCCGCAGCGTTCCGTGGTCACTGCTGGCCGGTGACCCACGCACATCAAATAAATAGTGACAGAAGGGCACCAACCAGCATTGGAGCACCATCGCCCTCAGTCTGCACACCAGGCACCAGGCATGCACCATCGCTTGCCTTGCGTCAACAGTGGGGCAGACTGAGACTTCAGAAGGGTGGGGCACATCCTCCTCCTGCAGGTCAGCACTACAGCAAGACTCCATGAGCTGAGCCATTCAAGCTCCCATTGCTGGTTCATACAGGGCAGATGTTACCTCCATACAGGCCTTATGTTGTAACCCTGGACTCAGGGCCCCATGGCCTCTGAAGGATCCACAGTCCCATGTACATGCACGACTCTGTTGAATTCCATGTGGAGCTGAAAAGTCATTAAGACCTTGCCTAATAGAAAACTTAATGATGTGCTGTATCGTTTGCTACTAGTTTCCAATATATTAAATTTTACTTTTTGTGGAGATTGAAATTTCTTTAAAAACAAGTATGTAAGTTGTTCACAGCACTTAGAATGTGTGAGTAATGCAATTTGTGGAATGATTACTGAGTTTGTTAACAAACAGCTCCTTCTATATGGCACACAGGGTCCTGGGCCCATCTGTGGTTCTCTCCGGTGGTGGTGGGAGGGAAAGGAGAGGAGGAGGAGCTAGAACGCAGCAGCTTGGCCTCCAGGACCCCAAAGAGAAGACACACAGCACACAGGGAAGTCGCCAGCCCCTGTAAGCATTGCCTGTCACTGAGACAGGGACAGTCCCCTCCTGCACAGACTGGCTCCCTACTGAGATTCATTGCCTTTGTTTTCTAAATATTCCAGTTTGCTGCTAAAATGCATCTCAAAGCTTGCTTTCTCTGGAGATTGGTACTATTTGCATTACTCTGTTCCTCTCTTTTCACAGCCTTGCTGGGCTAAATATTGCTTTTGTGACAGTGACTCAGCATTGTCAAAAACATTGAGGAGCAGGAGGCATGAGGTCCTCACACACTGTGGGCAACACCCACTGTCCTGATGACTATTACACAGTTGGTCCACCAAGAGGCAGGGACAGCATGTTCTGCTCCTGCCCCCTTCTAGCCTGAAGTACACAGTTTCAAACTTGCTGATGCTTCATGCACAGCCACTGGTCCCTGACCCACCTGTCCTCTGTTCCATGTCTCTTGGTCTCCAGCATAGACCAGCTCCCCTACTGCTCCAGCCTGGCCCACCTCTACTGCATTGTGCAGACTTTTGCTTCTCTGGAGTGGAGGACTAAGCACTTACCTCCATGGTTCCCCGACTTCCAGAGGGCTTGGTTAAGGAATGGAGTCAGACTGTGGTGGTCGTAGTTGAGGAGAGACATTTAGGGATGGAGTCATTGGAAATACCCTTTGTATTCCAGGAAGACATCACCTGGTTGCTCTGATGAGGCCGCTGGGACCCTGCCCTTATCTGAGCCTCCCCTTCTGAGGAGGTGTGGAGAGAGCATTCTCAGTCCAGAAGACTGTCTTCCATCACAGCTCGGGAAGCACAGGGCTCTCTGGGTTCTGTCTGGGCAACTAGTGAGCTCTGCAGATCCACCTTCGTCTTCGTCCCTGGAGCACCCGCAGCAACTCTGATACGGTGGGGTGAGCTCATTTGCTTGTTGTTGTGGAGGTTACTGCTGAGGTTAAGTTTCTTAGGTGACGAGCCATCCTCGTGTTGTATTCCTTTTTAGCTTTATCAGGTTAAACCTGATCTCTTTCTCTCCATTCAGTTTTATGAGGGCTCTATTCTTTCTCTTGAGATACTGAAAGGAAAACCTCACTCTGCTCTGGTTGGGAAGTTTCCCTGATGTTTTGTGTCATTAATATCTGAGGGTCAGCTGGTAATTGAGGTTTTGTGTGAGCGTGGAATACTTGCCATTAGTGACAAATGACAGAAACCAGAGGAAATGGACCAGTAACTGGGGATGAAGACTCCGTGTTTTTAACTTTGAGGCAGGTGGGGTTGCCCTAAAGTCAGAGTAGAAAAATAACTTGTATAATGTGTCATTCAGTCAGGTGTGAGCACTATGCAGGCTTCAGCCCTGAGCTCACCACTCACTTCTGTGTGGCTTTAAGCAGGTTACCTGACCTCTCTGTGCCTCATTGGCTCCTTGGTCTCCGGCATAGACCAGTGGAGACAAGTGGTCTCCAGCACAGACTGGAGAAGTACTAGTATTACCCTTCACAGACTGCTGCAAGTGCAAAATGAGGTGGTTTTGTAAAGCACTCAGAACAGTAACTAGAGCCGAATAATAACTTTGAAATGTTTTCTGATGACTACACATGGTCTCAGTTGCCTGTTCTGTTTGTCATATGGAGAGGACAGAAGAGTCTTTCAGTGAGCAGCCAGCATGAAGTGGTGTAAGTCTTACTCCATGAGCTCTGAGTCCCATGAACCCATGCTATTACTAGGAACCACCATGAACAGTGACACCTTTTGTATAGTTCCTGTTCCTCTCCAGGTTTTGACTTGACCATTTGTGGCTTCTAGTTCTAGGTGTCTGAGTGGGTGTCAGGTGATGTTATAGCAGGAGGAGATTCATTTTTATGTTCTGGAGTTTTAGGAAGACTTTTGCCCAGGACTAGAGGGAAGAGAGAGGTCCTTCCCAAACGTAGAGTGGAGATTGTGCTTGGGTGATGAAGTTGGAAAATTCTGATTCTCAGCATTGCTCTGCTGTGGTCTTTCCCATGGAGAGCCAGAGGTGGGATGTGAGACAACTAGGAACTGTCCTGACATGCAGCTGGAATATCTTGAAATTTAAAAAAAAATATGGAGTAGACAGTTTTGTGCTGAGATATTGCTAGCTGTGAATCCAGACAGCAAGGCACCCTGGGAGCTAAGTTTTTGGTTTCTCTGATACATAAAGGAAGAGAATGATGAATGAGGTGCTGAGAAACTGTTACAGGGTGCAGCCAAGGGGGGGGGGACCCCAAATGGGCATTTGAAATGGGGTCCAGAACTTAAGGTGTCCAGGAGATTTTAAGATGTCTCCATCCCCCCCACCCAGGGTGTGGGTTGGGGGAAGGGACAAATGGAGCAAGGCCATTGAGATCTGTTTTGCATAGCAACAGCCTTGCAGCTACCCTCTGGCGTGGTCATTTAACATATCTATAGCCTTTGGCTGGTCGCTTAGATATGTTAAATAGCTGTGATCATCTCTGAGCCAGGGGAATGGAATTAACTTCCCCACCAACACGTGACTGGGGCAGATCCCCCAAGCTACAGCGCCTGCGTGGGAGCTCAGAGAAGATTGGCTCCAGGACATGGGGCCACACCTGCCCAGACTCATGATGGCAGCCCAGTAAAGCTGGAAGGATACGAATTCTGGCAAGTGAAGCCGAGTGTGGGAGGAGTCGGAAATGAGGCTGCAGAGGAAGATTGGCCGCGGGGATTTAAAACCCAGACTTGGCGGCCATTGAGGAGAGAACCGTGGTGCTTTAGGGGGGAGGACCATGCGCAGCCCTGAGAGAAGAGAACCATGCGGCTTTGGCAGAGTGGGGACTCTCCCCTTCCCTCAGCCATAGGAGAGAGAACCACGTGGCTTTGGCAGAGTGGGAACTCTCCCCTTCCCACAGCCCTGAGAAGGAGAACCACGCGGCTTTGACGGAGTGGAGACTCCCGCAGCCCTGAGGAGGAGAGAACCACGTGCCTGTGACAGAGCAGGGACCCCCACAGCTTTAGAAGGGGAACCACCACCTGGTTTTAGTAGAGATCCCGGCGACTCAGCCGAGGGTGCCGGGTACCCAGGGAGGTCTCCCAGTCGAGATGGAGCACTAACTGGGAAGAACCAGAGGACTGCCTGAGCCATGGACTTCTATTTCCTTTCCTGAGATACGGTACTCTGGACTGGGCAAAGGGGGAAGGAAGGAAGGACTGTGTCTGTGGGTGTTTTAAGGGACTTTAGGATTTTTGATAAAGACATTAGGTCACTACTTTAAGTTTGTATAGCATTAAATAAACATTTCCTTTCCTTTTCACGAATCTCTGGCATTGAGAGACGTCTTTCCTCGGGCGGTGGACATAACGGACCCGGGGCCTTCTTTCAATAATAGTATATTGTCTCAGGCCCCCCTTGTTGTGTTCTGTAACAAAACCTTACAGAAATATTTGTCAATCCTCCTTTCTCCATTTTCATATGTGCAATGTAGAGTTGATGGCTGGAGCCCTGGCAGGCATATTTGACCTTGAAGCAACCTTGAAGATGAAAGCTGCACAATACAGCTGGTGAGCATTCAGAGTACCTTATGGTCATGCAAGTGACCTTAACTTCTGACCTCCAACTTCTCTGATGTGAGAGTGATAGGCTTCTGTTTTCTTTACAGCACTGATTTGGGTTTTATGCTTTAGGAAGCCAAACCTAATTGGACAAACCTTTTAAGAAGGTTTTCTGATTTTTCTTACTAAAATTATTACAGGCTTTAATAAAGCTGTTGACAGTAACACCAACCTCTGAGAGGATGTGACCTGAAGCAGTCTGTGCTGATATCAACATGACAGATAAATAAGTGAACTAACAGTGAACAGATGAATACATTTATTGATCAAATGAATGATATTGAACAATGGCTATGGCTACAGTCAAGGGAGAAGGGAGGCCTTGTTCTGCTTACAACGCACTAGAAGACCCTCTTGTGGAGGAGGCGGCCGTGTAGTGGATTGCCTGCATCTCTGAAATTTCTTGTTTTATCTGTGGTTAAGATCACAGGAGAGAAAGATTTATGCAGATAACCACAAGGTCTCTAGACAGTATTTCTTTAACATGAGGCCAGTAGAAGGTGGTTAAAAATTACTTTTGTAGTCAAATGAACTGTATTCAAACCTCAGCACCCACTTATTACCTATTGTACCTTGAGTGAGTTATATAAGTTTCCTGAGGCTCAGTCTCATCATCTGTCAAGTAGAAATAACAAAAAAAAATGACAAGTAGATTTTTATGAGAAAAACTGAAATAATACATACAAATATTGTTCCTGATACAATACTTGTTAGGGTGGTCATGAAAGAATTCACGGTGAGAAGGGAATACAGAGAGCAATGTTTCTTCACTTTCCAAAGGAGGAAAGGGGCTAGGTGTGGAGAAATGGAGAAATGCATCAGCCCTGAGGGGTTAGGGCTTTAGGCCTTTATTGTGTTATAAAGGGTGAGAGGGTTGTAGTTGGGTAATGGGTGGTTGTAGAACAGGGGGTTCCGTTGGTCTTGCATAGGCTGCAGCCTGTTTCAATGTTATCTTTGGGTGCAGGGTCCAGGCTTTGCAGTCTGGTGTGTCCTGTTTTGTAAGTTCTTGAAACCTTTGTGCCTTCAGGGTGCTTCCAGTAATTTTCTAGTCCTGAGGATAAAGGCTCATAAAACAAGAGTCAATCATGCTTTATGGGGTCCTGCCAGTTCTGGCAAAGAGGGCCTGAAAAAAGAGCCTTTTGTCCTTTTAAAACTGAGCAAATGCTAGTTTATATTTTATTCCTTCCTGCTTCCCTTCCTTCCATGACCCATCAGCAGATATTAAAGGAACTCTCACTCTATGCCATGCAATACAATAAGTGATGATAAAGTATAAATAGAATTATTTGGCCCACACAAGTGTTTGGGGTGGATTTTCCTGTGTCTTGATTGGTATGGTAGTTGTCCACCTGCCTGTATTTATAAAAACTCATCAAACTGTGTATTAAAATGGGCAAACTTTGTTGTATGTAAATTATGCCTCATTAAAACTGTAAAAATATATGTGGGTCCATATGATGCTACCAGAATGGTGTAGGAAAACAGACATTAAGCAAATAATTGAATGAGTATAAAAATAGATTTGTTAGAATGATTGGGAAGGAAGAAAAAAGGCAACAAGAGAATGCTTCAGAATGATGGAGCCCTCACTGGGAGGCACTCTGGGCAAAGAACAGTTTCCTGAACGTGGTGGTGGTCAGCCTGGTCATCGCTATCCTCTTACAGATACTGGCCCTCTTGCTGACACTGGAAAGAATGGTTCATGGTCACAGCACCGAGCTGTGTCTGACCCCTCTCCATCTGGACACACAATCAACATGAGGCAGTGATGGACACCTGTCACCCTCGGTGCCCTCAGCCTGCCCCCTCAAATGGCAGTGCCCATAGCACACCTGTGGTATGATTCTGGATTGGTATAATGAGACTTTCACTGGACTTACGGCTAAGCTCTTTGTTCAGAAATAAAAAGAAGATGATTAGATCACAAACCAGTAGCAACTATGATTTGGTCTCCTTGGCAACTCTTCTAATCAATTAAAAGTAATGAAAGTTTCAATCTGTCTCAATAAATCCACATAATTAGTCAGATCTTTATGTATTTGTACACAGATTAATATTTTCAGGCTACTTCATACCAGTCGCTTGGGCATGAATCAGTGGTTATGCTTTCATGTCTGCAAGGCATTGTAAAGATGACAAGGTAGTTAGCTCCTAATGAAAGAAGAATGAAGGATTGTTTCAGTACAAAAAAAAAAATGTTTCAAAAATATAATTTGATGTATAAGGCATGCATTTTCAGATTACCAAATAGGAACTGATATGGGAAAACCAAATTGGAGAAATAAAAGCTTATAATATAAAGTTGGGAGTGAAGAAATATAAGTATAGGAAAGGTAACTACATTTGAAAAGTAAGAAAAGGAGAATAAAAAGACTGATAAAGAAGGCACTAGAATAATTTAATAGTACTCTTTATGAGAAACATAGAATGAAAGATAGCTTATCACAACCAGTTTTAATTTGTTAGTAAGACATTATACTTTTAAAAGATTTTCAGATCATTGGAGAATATGACCCTGAACTATAGCTTGGGTCTTACATTTAAGTCTTTAATCTGTTTGAGCTAGTTCTTGTATATGGTGTAAGAAGGTGGTCTATTTTTTTTTTTTGGCGTGTATCTGTCGAATTTTTCCAACACCATTTATTGAATGTGACCATGAATTATGATTTATTTGTTTATATCTATCTATATCTAGAATAACTCCTTCATCATTGCTTTCAGGTAGTTGCTATAATTATACAGTAAACCTGACAGAGACCTGAGCTCGCAGGCTGTGTAGGGAAGAAAAACACAGCTAGTGATTATCTTACCAGCTTTAGGATGCAGTGACACAGGACACTTGCTGCTTAGAATCAGGGCACTGAATTAAAAATAAAAATAAATTGTTCAGCTAGGTGAATAGGCCTTTAAATGTGAAGTTTTGTTTTTACGATATGCCTGGTGTGGCTCTGATGAGATGTGAGAGGCAGGAAGCCGATGAGAAGTGCTGTCCAGGCTAAACTGGGAGCAGGAAGAGTTCTGAGCAAAGTTGGGGGCGGATCTCCAGACTTGTCTTCCTCCATTTCTGCTCACCCTCCTTCCCACCAGAGTGTGTCCTCTGTTACTATGAGGACCTGCATCTGTGTGAGGGTGGGGGTGGGGAGAGTTCTGCAGTGGAGTTCTTTGTGCTGGTAGGATTCTAGACACATGCATATGGGAAATATATACTTATTTACATTATAAATGATATATGTTATAAATGTAAATTATAGAATCTGTGTGTACTACATAAATTACAGAATCTATATATATTACATAAATAGAAGAGGTTTACCTGTCATCTACTTTTTATTTCTTTGCAATATCTTTCTTAGGATTAGAATCCAGATTTGAGAAGGATGTCACAGGAATGCATATTTTACACATGTATTTAATAAAAAAGAAACTAAGCAGACTTTTAAAATAAAAAGTAAATTATATAATGATGTTACATATCAGGGGCCAGAAGTTGCTGTGGGTGCGTGTTGCAGGTCTCACAAAGGAGCTGTTGTTTGTGCTGGAAGACTGGACAGGTAAACCTACTGATCAGTAAGTTTGGACCTTATTGTTAATTCTTTGCAAATTAAGAATAAGACAAATGCTTTCTTTAAAGAAAAGGATCATTTTCACTCAGTTCCAAGATTTATCAAAAAGTGGTGTTAATTATGTTATATCTATTCTATAAATGATGCAGTTAACCCTTGAATAACCCTTGGTTTGAACTGTGATGGCCCTCTTATATGCAGATTTTTCTTCAGTAAATACTGTACAGTGTTTGACCAGCAATAGTGAATCCACAGATGGGGAGGGCTGACTGTGTGCACTGATTAATGCCATTGTACACAGGGGACTTGAGTGTCGTGGGTTTTGGGGTTCACAGAGGATCCCAAAACCTATTCCCCACAGATACCGAAGGAGTACTTAAGTTTGGGGAGTCAAAAGTTATACATGAATTTTTTATGGCAACAGGGGTCCGCACTACTAACCACCACGTTGTTCAAGTCTCAGCTGCATACTTTATGTGCTTTCAGCCTGTGTGTTAACAAGACGGGCAATGTTGTATAGTTTCCATGCACTTTGCTTTATCGCTGACCTTGTGGAAATTCCTTCACATGGGCTGGTCAGGGTCTCATTGTTTTTACTCCCCTTGTTTGTCAGGATATAACTGATACATAACATGTGTGTTTAAGGTGTAATGTGAAGATTTGGTACACGTAACTACTGCAAGTTGATCGCCACGATAAGGTTAGGTACAGCTCCATCGCCTCCTCTAGGTACCCTTTTATCGCTCCTTTTTGTGGTGACAGAAGCCCCCCTGTTCTCCCCAAGCTCTGACCAGCGACCAGCGGGGAAGCCCTGATGACCACCCTCACGGAGCAGTGACCCCAGCGTGCAGCGAGCTACCCATTCAGGAGGAACAGCAAGCCCTCCTGATGTACCCTGTGCGCTGCTTTAAGTTAAGGCCCTCTTGTTGGAGGACTGTGATAATTCTGAGTCTGCCTGTGGAAGGACTTGTGTGCCACAGCCTCCGCAGCTTCTTATTCCTCCTCCTCCCACTCTGGGAACATTTTCGGTACTCGGGGCGCACAGGGGAGGTTTGCTCACTGAGTATCCATCGATCTTTTGGGCAACGTGTTCACAATTTCTAGGGTCACAAAACAGATAGTTCCTGTCTGTCTCATCCTTCACCCCAAAGTTAAATAATTTCTGAAATTCCCAAAGGCTGCACGAGAGGCATCACACAGAAACCAAGAGATAGCATTTGAGAGGTGCTGTGGGAGGTGTGCTTCCTCTTTCACAGTCTTTCCTCCTGAAATGCCTCTGAGCCCAGAAGCCGACCACAGTTCTCCACCCACTCCTCCCTCATCAGCAGATCGACCTTCTGCTTCCAACAGAACACGTGTTCCTTTCACTGACCCTGAATTTTTCCAAGAAGCATTGCTGTAGGTGCAAGCAAAAGGAAACAAAACAGAAGAATAATTGAAAAAGTATCATTCATGGCAGAGAGTCCCAAGAGAGCTTATGTAGGAAATACTGAAGGCAGCGTTGTCTGTATTTCTCGAGGTGACAAACGTGCCTTCTCCCTCACCTCGGCTTCCCTCTCCTGTTTCCCACCTCTCTGTCGATATCTTTTTCAGTTAGAATCCAGGCGTGACAAGGTGTCACAGGGATACATTTTTAACAAATTTAATTAAAAAGAAATAAAGCAGTGTTTTCAAATGAAAATCTAACTAGTCTAGGCTGGTTGGTTTAAAAATGAGGACTAGCTCATGGAGTTACATGGGTGAAGTTTTTTCAAAATTGAATAAAGCAAACCTAGAACTCCAAAATTTGATGAATATGTAAGGCAAAAACATGGTAAATAATACACAGTAACAGATTCCTTTGAACTATCTAAACCAATAAAAAAAACTGGCTGACATCAACTTAAAAATGTGCAAACATCCACTTTTCCAAACTCCGTTAGGGGATGTATGAGCAAAAGTTATTACTGTTCTCATTTACTCCCAGATAATCATTTTGGGAAGAAAATTGCTGGGTTTTGGTTCATGATATGGCTTCTGTGCTGGGATTATCACTTAACCTACTAAAAAATGCTGCATTTACATTATTTACTACATTGGCAAACAATAACAACAACAAAACAAAACAAAAACAAAAACCACCAACAACACATACACACAGAAAAACAAACTTCTTCTTCTGCTTCCAAACAAACAAAAAACACTGTTCGCCATCTGGCCCCAGAATGCTTACAGGCTTATTTTCTATCATTATCTCTAAAAACATGACACTTCCATGGGGTGAAGTTCTCGTAATTCGTGGGACAAGCCAGTTCTTTTTTCATTCAGTTCTATGTCCTTTTAGGCGATTCTTACTTTCTTGGAACATCCTTCCCACCACCTTCCTCATCTGGAGATTTCCACTGCATTTTGTAAAGCTCAGATCAGCATTTATTTTCACCCCACTTATCAGAACCCAACTGTTGGCATGTGGGAGGACCTGCATTGCAAGTCCCATGTTGTCCACTCTGCCTCGGGCACCATAGACAGTAGGGGCGTGAGGAAGCTGTGGGGCTCTCCCTGCTCACTGAAGCTGAACAACCTTTTCTCGGGGAGATCTGTCTTTGCTCCCACCCTCTCTGTCTGAGCACAGGTGTATTCTGTGTGTGATGGATTAGGGCCAACATGTTTGAAATGGGAAATTTTAGACTAGTTCAACTTCCCTTTGTTAGAACTTTGCTTTAATGGGTAGTTTTTCAAGACTGCAGGGTTAGGTGCCAGTCAAGATGGTGGTGTAGGTAAATGTGACTCATATTTTCCCACAAACACATCAAAATTACAACAAACTACAGAACAACTGTCATTCAGAACCACCTGATATTTGGCTGAACAGAAGTCCTACAACTAAAGATATAAAGGAGCTACACTGAGACTGGTAAGGACAGAGACTCAGAATGGGCTGCCCCATACCCACATGCATTGGATAAAAATGTGGAAGGAGCCCTGGCTGGTGTGGCTCAGTGGACTGAGTGCCTGACTGTGAAGCAAAAGGTCGCTGGTTCGATTCCCAGTCAGGGCACATGCCTGGGTTGCAGGCCAGGTCCCCAGCAGAAGGTGCACAACAGGCAACCACACATTGATGTTTCTTTCCCTCTCTTTCTCCCTCCCTTCCCCTTTCTCTAAAACTAAATAAATAAAATCTTTTTTAAAAAATGGGGAAGAATATCTCAACTGAGGAGCAAGGGGTTCCACCCCAAACAAGGACTCCCACACAAGGTTCTAGTGCCAGGAAGAGATCCTTGTAACTTCTGGCTGTAAAAACCGCTCAGATTGTGGTTGAATGAGACCATGGAGTTGCTAGAGTCCCAAGTAGTTCCTCTGAAAGGGCCTGCAAATGAACTTACTTGGACTTTGAGTTTTGGCACTGGGGCATCAAGAACACTATGGAAAGGAACTGAATAGTCTGGCATCAGGACAAGAGCTGGAGGGTCATCTGTCTCCCACACAGAGTGGAAGCAGTCCTAAGTGGGAAATTAATAGCATTTAGGCTCATCTCAAGAAACAAGAAAAAAACTCAAACAATCTGACTTTACACTTAAAGGAACTTGAAAAAGAACAACAAACAAAGCCCAAAGTGAATAGAAAGGAGGAAATAATAAAGGTCAGAGCAGAAATAGAGTGTAAAGAAACAATAGTATAGATCAATAGTTGGTTCTTCAAAGAGATAAACAAGACTGACAAACCTTTAACCAGACTCATCAAGAATAAATAGGGAGGACCCAAAATAAATAAAATCAGGAACAAAAGAGGAGAAATAAAAACTGACACCAAAGAAACACAAAGGATTGTAAGAAAATATGAACAACAATATGCCGACAAATTGGACAACCTGGAAATGAATAAAATCCTAGAAATATACAATCTTCCAAAACTAAATCAGGAAGAATCAGAGAATCTGAATAGACATACCATATTTTTTGGACTAGAAGATGCACTTCTCCCCAAATTTGGGAGGAAAATGGGGGCACATCTTATAGTCTGAATGTAGCTTTACATTTACATTGGTGAAATATTGTGTTATTTACTTATTAAATATTTTACCACAATTTTAGCTTCAAAATTTTTTCTCCTATTTTCCTCCTCTAAAACCTAGGTGTGTCTTATGGTCTGAAAAATACGGGTACTACACCTAGTGAAATTGAGGCAGTAATTTAATAAAACTTCCAAAACACAAAAGCCCTGAACCAGATGACCTCATAGTGAATTTTATCAAACATTCTGAGAACTAACACCACTCCTTCTCAAACTATTCCAAAAAATTCAAGAGGAAGGAAGACTACAAAGTTCATTTTATGAGGCCAGCATGATCCTAATTCCAAAACCAGATAAAGACACTGCAAAAAGGGAAAATTATGGGCCATTATCCCTAATGAACTTAGATGTTAAAATCCTCAACAAAATATTAGCAAACCAAATACAGCAATGCATCAAAAAGATCATACACTGCAATCAAGTGACACTTATTCCGGGGATGCAAAATTGGTATGATATTCACAAATCAATAAACGTGACACACCACATAAAAAAGTTAAGAGTAAAACCCACATGATCATATCAATAGATGCAGAAAAAGCATTTGATAAAATCCAGCACCTATTTATAAATAAGAACTCTCAGCAAAGTGGGAATAGAGAGAACATACTTAAATGTAATAAAGGCCATACTGACAAACCCACTGCCAGCATCATACTCAATGGGCAAAAACTACCAGAGTTCTCCTTAAGATTGGGAACAAAATAGGAATGTCTGCTTTCATCTCACTCATTCAACATAGTACAGGAAGTCCTTGCCACAGCAATCAGACAAGAAGAAGAAATAAAAGGCATCCAAATTGTAAAGGAAGAAGTAAAACTCATTATTTGCAGATGACATGATACTGCACATAGAGAACTCCAAAGATTCCACCAAGAAACTACTATAACTGATAAATGAATTCAGTAATGTATCAGGATACAAAACTAATATTCAGAAATTTGTTGCATTTTTATGCAAATAGTGAACTATCAGAAGGAAAATTAAGAAAATAATCCCATTCATCCTTGCTTTAAAAAAAATAAAATACCTAGGAATAAATTTAACCAAGACTGTAAAAGATCTATACTTGGAAAATTATAAGACACTGAATAAAGAAATTGAAGAAGATACAAATAAGTGGAAGTATATACCATTTCATGAATAGGAAGACTTAACATCATTAAAATGTCCATACTACCCAAAGCAATTTATAGTTTCAGCAAAATTCCTATCAAGATATTAATGATCTATTTGACAGAACTAGAAGAAATATTTTAAAAAATGGAACCACAAATAAACCTGAAGAGCAACAGCAATTTTCAGGAAAACCAAAGTTGGAAGAATCATGCTACCTAATATCAAACTATACTCTAAGGCCATAGTAATCAAAACTGCATGGTACTGGCATAAAAGCAGACACATAAATCAATGGAACAGAATAGAGAGACCAGATAAGCACTTTTACAGTTAATATTTGACAGAGGAATCAAGCACATACAATGGGCTAAAGATAGTTTATTCAATAAATGGTGTTGGGGAAATTGGACAGATATATGCAGAAAGATGAAATTAGACCACTCTCTTATATCACACACAACAATAAATTCAAAATGGATTATAGACTTAAATGTTAGACTCAAAACAATAAAAATCTTAGAAGAAAACATAAGCCATAAAATCTCAGAATTAGCTTGTAGCAACATTTTTAAATATATCTTCTCAGTCTAGGGAAACAAAGGAAAAAATAAACAAATGGGACTACATCAAAATAAAAAGTTTTTGCACACACACAAAAAATCATCAACAAAATAAAAAGACAACCAACTGAATAGGAAACCTATTTGCTGACACATCTGAGAAGGGGCTACTATCCAAAATTTATAAAGAACTTATAAAACTCAACAACAACAAAAAACAAACAATCCAGTTAAAAAGTGGGCAAAGGATATGAATAGATACTTCTCCAAAGAGGACATACAGATGACTAATAGGCATATGAAAAGATGCTCAACATCACTAATTATCAGAGAAATACGAATTAAAGCCACAATGAGATATCATCTCAAACCTGTCAGAATGGCTATCATCAATAACTCAGCAAGCAATAAGTGCTGGCAAGGATGTGGAGAAAGAAGAACCCTTTTGCACTGTTGGTGGGAATGCAGATTGGTGTAGCCACTGTGAAAAGCAGCGTGGAGTTACCTCAAAAAATTAAAAATGAAAATACCTTTTGATTCCACTTCTGGGAATTTATCTGAAGAAACATGAAACACTAATTCAAAAGAATATAAGCACCCCTATGTTCAATGAAGCATTATTTACAATAACCAAGATTTGGAAGCAGCCCAGGTGTCCATCAGTAGATGAGTGGATTAAAAAAACTATGGACATTTACATAGTGGAATACTACTTGGCTGCAGAAGAAATCAGAAATTTTTACCCTTTGCAACAGCATGGATGGACTTGGAGAACATTAACTAAGTAAAATAAGCCAGTCAGAGAAAGACAAATACCATATGATTTAACCCATACATGGAAGCTAGTGAACAAACTGAACTAACAATCAAAATAGAGACAGACTCATAGCTAGAGAGCAGGCTGACAGCTCTGCAGGGTGTTGGGGTTTTGAGAGCTTGAGCAAAAAAAGAAAAAGGAATCATGAACACAGGCAACAATGTGGTGATTATGGGTAGGAGGGGGTGGGTAGAGTTGGAATAGAGTATAGGGGATAAATGATAATGAAAAAAGTACAGTAAGAAAAGAAAAAAACATAGAGAGTCTGACAAAATGAGAACATAAAGAAATGTCTCCCAATAAAAAAGAGAAGAAAACTCCAGAAAAAGAACTAAATAAAATGAGGACAAACAATCTACTAGATGCAGAGTTTAAAACACTGCTTATAATGATGCTTAATGAACTTAGAGAAAGAGTACATGAACTTAGTGAAAACTTCAACAAAGAGATGGGAAACATAAATGGAGATAGAAAACATAATTAAAAACCATCCAGAGATTTAAAAAATACAATAACTAAAGTAAAGAATGCATTACAGGAAATCAACAGTGGAGTACATGAAGCAGAGGATAAAATCAGTGATTTTCAAGACAAGGAAGCAGAAAACAATCAGAACAGCAAAAATAAAAAGGATTAAAAATGAGGATAGTATACAGAGCCTCTGGGACTTGTTTCAACATTCACTTCATGGGACTGCCAGAGGGAGAGGGGATATGGCAAGAAATTAAAAACCTATTTGAAAAAATAATGAAAGAAAACTTCTCTAACCTGGTGAAAGAAATAGACATACAATTCCAGGAAGCACAGAGAGTCCCAAACAAGATGGACTCAACAGGCCCACACCACAACACATCATAATTAAGATGCCAAAGGTTAAAGACAAAGAGAGAATCTTAAAAACAGCAAAAGAAAAGCAGTTACTTATAAGAGAGCTCCTATAAAACTGTCTGCTGATTTCTCAACAGCAAATTTGAAGGCCAGAAGGGATTAGCTAGAAATATTTAAAGTGATGAAAAGCAAGGACCTACAATCAAGATTACTCTACCCACCAAAGCTATCATTTAGAATTGAAGGACTGATAAAGAGCTTTCCCAGTACCAGGCAAGACAGAGGCATAGGTAGAAACAATTCACTTCTTCATATAACCAAAGAAGGATAACAACCAATTTAAAAACAATAAACTACCAGAACTGCCAGAATCACAAACTGCATGGACCTCTGACAACAAGGAGTTAAAGAAACATTCATCCAGATCAGCAGGAGAGGGCAGAGATGGGCAGCTGGGTGGGCAGACAGAACTGTGGCAAGGCAGCAGACCATGCAGGAAAGGAGGGGCTGGCTCACTGGGAAACTTAAGACTCAAAACCTCTAGTGGTAAAATACCATGGGGGTTGCGAAGGCGGGAGAAACTCTGTCCCGCAGAAGAATTCATTGGAAAGTGGGGCTAGAGCAGAGTGAGCTAGTAGCATTGTTCCCTCTCTGACCCTTCCCCCACAGACAGTGCCACTATGCAACCAAGAGGGTTGCCCTGCCCTGGTGAACACCTAAGGCTCTGCCCCCTAACAACTAAATGTGCACCAAGACAAAGAAATATGGCCCAAATGAAAGAACAGATCAAAACTCCAGAAAAAGAGCTAAGCGATGAGAAGTTAGACAACCTACCTGATGCAGAGTTCAAAACACTGGTAATCAGGATGCTCACAGAACTGATTGAGCTTGGTCACAAAATGAAGGAAGAAATGAAGGCTACACAAAGTGAAATAGAGTAAAATATACAGGGAACCATAGTGAAGGGAAGGAAACCAGGACTCAAATCAGTGATTTGGAACAAAAGGAAGAAATAAATATCCAACCAGAACAGAATGAAGAAACAAGAAAAGGAGGAATTCAAAAAAATGAGAAGAGGCTTCAGAACCTCTGGGACAACTTTAAGCACTCTAACATCTGAATCATGGGGCTGCCAGAAGGAGAACAAGAACAAGAAATTGAAAACTTATTTGAATAAATAATGAAGGAAAACTTCCCCAATCTGGCAAAGGAAATAGACTTCCAGAAGTCCAGTAAGCCCAGAGAATCCCAAAGAAATTGGACCCAAGGAGGAACACACCAAGGAACATCATAATTACATTAGCCAAGATTAAAGAGAAGGAGAGAGTCTTAAAAGCAGCAAGAGGAAAGGAGAGAGCTACTTACAAAGGTGTGCCCATAAGACTATCAGCTGATTTCTCAGAAGAAAACTTACAGTCAAGAAGGGGCTGGAAAGAAATATTTGAAGTCATAAAAGGCAAGGACCTACATCCAAGATTACTCTATCCAGCAAAACTATCATTTAGAATGGAAGGACAGATAAAGTGCTTCCCAGATAAGGTCAAGTTAAAGGAGTTCATCATCATCAAGCCCTTATTATATGAAATGTTAAAGAGACTTACTTATCTAAGAAATAGAAGACCAAGAACTATGAACAATAAAATGACAACAAACTTATAACTATCAACAACTGAACCTAAAAAACAAAAATAAAAACTAAGTGAACAACTAGAACAGGAACAGAATCACAGAAATGAAGATCATATGGAGGGTTATCAATGGGGAGGGGGAGGAGGAGGATGGGGGGGTGGAGTGTAGAGGGAATAAGAAGCCTAATTGGTAGGCATTAAATAGACAGAGGCAGGTTAAGAATGGTATAGGAAATAGAGAAGCCAAATAAATTAAATGTCCAACCCATGGACATGAACTAAGGAGAGGGAAATGCTGGAGTGTGGGGGAAGTGTGGGGTGGAGGGGTGATAAAGGGGAGAAAAAAGTTGAGACAACTGTAATAGCATAATCGGTAAAATATACTTTAGAAAAAAGAGATTTCCTGATAAGAAAAAGCTAAAGGAGTTCATCAGCAACAAACCAGTATTACAAAAAATGTAGGGTCTTCTTTAAGAAGAAGAAAAAAGATCAAAAGTATAAATAATAAAATGGCAATAAATACATATTCTAGCAACTTCAAATGCAAATTGATTAAATGCTCCCATCAAAAGACACGTGGAGGCTGAATGGATAACAAAACAAGATACATATGCTGTCTATAAAAGAGTCACTTCAGATGGAAAGACACACAGACTGAAAGGGATGGAAAAAGACATTTCATGAAAGAGGAAACAAGCAAACAAAGGAAAACTTGGAGTAGCAATATTTACACCAGGCAAAATAGACTTTAAAACAAAGGTTATATAACAGGAAACAAGGAAGGATGTAGCAATTCCACTTCTGGGTATTTGTCCTAAGAAACCAAAAAACACTAAATTGAAAAGACATGCACAACCATAGGTTCATTGCAGCGTTATTTACAATAGCCAAGATATGAAAGCAACCTAAGTGTCATCAATAAATGGGTGGATAAAGAAGAAGAGGGACATATATACAAATGAATATGACTCAGCCATAAAAAAATTACTGAATTACTGACACCTGCAACAACATGGATGGACCTAGAGGGTGTGGTGCTCAGTGACATAAGCCAAACAGAGGAAGACAAGTGCCATATGATTTCACTTATATGTGGAATCTAAAAAACAAAGTAAGCAAACAAGCAGAACAGAAAAAGACTCACAGATACAGAGAACATTTGGACCTTTGCCAGATGGGAGTGGGGCTGGGAGGATGGGTGAAAAAGGTGAAGGGATTAAGGGTAGTTACAGAACAGTCATGGGGATGCATAGGGAATATAGTCAATAGTATTGTAATAACTACGCATGGTGTCAGACAGGTACTAGATTTATCGGGTGATCACTTTGTAAGTCATGTAAATGTGTAACCACTGGGTCGTATACCTGAAACATATAATATTGTATGTCAACCTGTAATTAAAAAATAAAAATCTTATTTAAAGTAAAAAAAGAAAGAACTACAAAAAGAACACATGTTGATTTAAAAGCCTCCATACTACTCTGTATGATACTATTATGGTAGACACATGTCATTATACATTTGTACAAACCCACACAATGTACAATAATAAGACTAAACCCTAATGTAAACTATGATATGTCAGGTAGGCTCATCAGTTATCACAAACCTACCACTCTCTGTGGGATACTGACAGTGGGAGAGGGGGTATATGAGAAATCTCTGTACTTTCCACTCACTTGTGAACCTAAAACTTCTTTAAAAAATAAATTGTAGTAAAAAATCATACAACAGGATGAGGTCATTGGTAATAAAATGGGTAAAAAGAACTTATTAATGTGGGGGTTTCTCAGTGTTATTTGGGGGTTATGTGGGGACCAAGAGTGGGTGGAGTATGAGGTGGTGATTTTCAGAGGGCATGCATTTCTGTAAAGATTAGCTCACCTATGTCAGCTAATTTTAAAAATGCATAAGCAGATAGGACTTCCAGACAAGATGGAGGTGTAGGTAGACGTATTGTGCCTCCTCACACAACCAAAAGAAAGACAATGACAAATTTAAAAACAAAAAACAACCAGAACCAGCAGAAAATCGAACTGTATGGAAGTCCGACAACCAAGGAGTTAAAGAAGAAACATTCATCTAGACTGGTAGGAGGGGTGGAGGTGGGTAGCTGGGTGGAGAGGACTCCAGGCAAGGCGCTGGCTGGCAGACCCAGTGAGGTAGCAGATTGTGGACTGGGTGGTCCCACATTTGTGTGCAGATAAACTGGGAGGAACAACTGAGGAGTGAGACAGACCACACAACCCAGAGTTTCAGTGCAGGGAAATAAAGCCTCAAACCTTTGACTGAAAACACCTGTGGGGGGTTGAGGTGGCAGCGGGAGAAACTCTTAGCCTCACAGGAGAGTTCCTTGGAGAGACCCACAGGGTCCTAGAATGTACACAAACCCACCCACCAGGGAATCACCACCAGAAGGGCCCAATTTGATTGTGGGGAGTGGGGGAAGTGACTGAAAACTGGCAGAGAGTGGAGCAAACGGCATTGTACCCTCTTGGACTGCTTCCCCACATACAGCGTCACAGCACAGCGAAGTGGGTTGCCCTGCCCTGGTGAACACCTAAGGCTCTGCCCCTTACTATGTAACAGGTGCACCAAGACAAAAAAATAAATGGCCCAAATGAAAGAACAGATTAAAGCTCCAGAATAAATACAACTAAGTGACAAAGAGGTAGCCAACCTATCAGGTGCACAGTTCAAAACACTGGTAATCAGAATGCTCACAGAATTGGTTCAATATGGTCACAAATTAGATGAAAAAATGAAGGCTATGCTAAGTGAAATAAAGGAAAATGTACAGGGGACCAACAGTGATGGGAAGGAAACCAGAACTCAAATCAATGGTGTGGACCAGAAGGAAGAAAGAAATATCCAACCAGAACAAAATGAAGAAATAAGAATTCAAAAAAATGAGGAGAGACTTAGGAACTTCTAGGACATCTTTAAATGTTCCAATATCTGAATCATAGGGGTGCCAGAAGAAGAGGAAAAGCAAGAAATTGAAAACTTATTTGAACCAATAATGAAGGAGAACTTCCCCAATCTGGCAAAGGAAATAGACATCCAGGAAGTCCAATAAACCCAGAAAGTGCCAAAGAAGTTGGACCCAAAGAGAAACACACCAAGGCACATCATAATTACATTACCCAATATTAAAGATAAAGAGAGAATCTTAAAAGCAGCAAGAGAAAAGGAGACACTTACAAAGGAGTGCCCATAAGACTGTCAACTGATTTCTCAAGAGACCTTGCAGGCAAGAAGGGGCTGGAAAGAAGTATTCCAAGTCATGAAAGGCAAGGACCTACATCCCAGATTGTTCTATCCAGCAAAGCTTTCATTTAGAATGGAAGGGCAGATAAAGTGCTTCTCAGATAAGGTCAAGTTAAAGGAATTCATCATCACCAAGCCTTTATTATATGAAATGTTAAAGGAACTTCTCTAAGAAAAAAGAAGATAAAAAACATGTATAGTAAAATGACAGAAAACTCATAATTGTTGACAACCACACCTAAAACAAAAACAAAAACAAACTAAGCGAACAACTAGAACAGGAACAGAACCACAGAAATGGAGATAACATGGAGAGTTAGCAACAGGGGAGTGGGAGGAGGAGAGAGGGGGAAAAGGTATAGGGAATAAGTAGCATAGATGGTAGGTAGAAAATAGACAAGGGGAGGGCAAGAATAGTATGGGAAATGTAGAAGCTAAAGAACTTATGACATATGGACATGAACTAAAGGGGGGGAATGTGGGTGGGAGAGGGTGTGCAGGGTGGAGGGAAATAAAGAGGAGGAAATGGGACAACTGTAATAACATAATCAATAAAATATATTTGAAGAAAGAAAAAACTATTACAAGATAAACTGAGGAATATTTAAAAAATGCATAAGCACATGAACATTTCCAAACGCAGATCGTTGCAGCCCTCCTGAGAGTCTGTTGGCCATCAGGATGCTGAGTGGCCTGTCCTCTCATTTATTTCTCACTCTGTCAGAACATCCTCCAATGTACTGCCCAGCTCCCAAATGGTTTATTGTAAGACTTCATACATCACCTTTTGAAACTTCTTTCATTCCCACTGGGAGTGGTATCCCTATGGGACTGGATATAGGCTGTGTTCCAGCTGCAAGGGAGAAAGGTGTCTAGGGTCCGTGTATAAGGAGTATTGAAGTCTGCTCTTGCTGTCATGACAAATACCTTAGACGGGGTGGCTTAGACAGCTATCATTTATTTTTCATAGTTCTGGAGGCTCAGAAAACCAAGATGAGTTACTGGCCAGGAAGCTCTAGGTGACACAGGGCCACCTTCTCACTGTGCCCTCACATGGCCAAGAGAGGGAGAGAGCGATTACCTTTCTCATGCCCTTTTGATTACCAATATGTGGGGACCACATTTGTACTTAATTGTCTTAGTTCAAACCTCTATTTAATCACGCTCTGTTAGATATGTCCTAGGTGTTTCGAGCCTAATATTTACTGATAGATACACAGCGGAAGAGGGTGGTCTCTAATCCTTAAAAACATAGAGCAATATAGAGAAATTAGACAAAGGTAGATATTAGCTGATACATACACTGGTATATGTAAGAACTATAAAGACATTGAATAATGTGTCATAAATGAATTGTGAAAAAGAAAAGAAATTTGTTACGAGATGGTTGAAATTATTGTCTTGATAAATGACCAAGACAGATGGTGAGGGCACTGAGGAAATGCAAGCATGATGAATCATGGTGTACGAGGTGTTTGAGACAGGGGACAACACCCAAGATGCTCAAGGACAGTGTAGGTAAAACGGTTTGGGTGGGAAGCAGATGTGATAACTCCGATGAAGTCTTATTTAAAAATCTTGTTGGGATCTGTATAAAAGCTTTGCAGCAAAAATTTTTGGCAGCTGCCTGGTAAACACGAGCTGTTGTAGGAAAAATTAAAGAGAAAACCACATTGTTTACCCTCCTGCAGATGTGGGGGCCTATGTTTTCCACTGAGAACAAGACATTTGGGAAAAGTCAAGAGGAGCAGGATGGCTTTCTGTGAGATTTCCAAACAAGCATTTTTTTTGTGTGTGAGGGGGCTCTTAGTTTTCTTTTTTTATTGTTGTTCAGTTACGGTTGTCACTGTTTTTTCTCCCATTGTTCTTCCCTGCTCCATCCAACACCCATTCCCAAAGGCATTTCCCACCCCAGTATCCGTGCCCATGGGTCCTTTGCACATGTTCCTTGACTTGACGCTTCCCCTTCTTTCCCCCATTACCCTGCACTCCCCCACCGCTCTGGTCACTGCCAGTTTGTTCTTTATTTCCATGTCTCTGGTTCTATTTTGTTTGCTTGTTTGTTTTGTTGATGAGTCTCCACTTATAGATGAAATCATATGGTATTTGTCTTTCACCATCTGCCTTATTTCACTTAGCATAATGGTCTCCAGTTCCACCCATGCTTTCACAAAGGGTGGGAGTTCTTTCTTTCTGCTGCGCAGTATTCCATTGTGTACCATCATGGAAATGAACCACAGTTGTGTTTTTTTTACTTTGTTTTAATGGATCTCAAAATTCTGTGACAGATTTTGGTCAAGTTGTTTCCATTAAATAGTACTGATTTTAAAAACTAGTAACTTAAAAACTTCCACGCACACACAAAACAAATGGTCCACAAAATATTGTCCTTTCTTTCTCAAGGTTTTATGATGCATTGTAATCATTAGCCAATCCTTTACTATTAAACCTTAGTGGCCAATTGAGACAAACAGTTCTGAGACCTCTCTTCCACCACTGACTAAAACTGGGGTGGCAGGTGTTGGGGATAATATTCATTTAGCCTTCTGAGTTTTCTAGGCAGACTTGGTGACTTTGCCAGCTCCAGCTACCTTCTTGTCCACTGCTTTGATGACACCAACAGAAACTGTCTGTCTCATGTCACAAACAACAAAGTGGCCCAGAGGAGGATAGTCAGAGAAGCTCTCAATGCATGTGGGCTTCCCAGGAACCATATCAACAATCTGGTATCACTAGATTTCAAAAACTTTGAGCCATCTCCCAGCTTTTTCTCAGAATGATGATCAATCTTCTTCAGCTCAGCACCTTTGCAAGCAATATGAGCTGCGTGACAATCCAGCACAGGTGCATATCCAGCACTGATTTGGCCTGGATGGTTGAGGATAATCACCTGAGCTGTGAAGCCAACTGCTTCCGTTGGTGGGTCAGTTTTGCTGTCACAAGCCACATTGCCACAACGAACATCTTTGACAGACATGTTCTTGACATTGAAGTCCACATTGTTCCCAGGAAGAGCTTCACTCAAAGCTTCATGGTGCATTTCAACAGACTTTACTTCAGCTGTAACATTGGCTGAGCAAAGGTGACCACCATGCCAGCTTTGAGAACACCAGTCACCACTCGGCCCACAGGGATAGTACAAATACCACCAATTTTGTAGACATCCTGGAGGAGTAGACACAGGGGCTTGTAGTTGGATGAGTTGGTGGCAGGATGCAATCCAGAGCTTAAGCAGCATGGTTCCACTGGCTCTGCCATCTTTACAGGTGACTTTCCATCCTTTGAACAAAAGCATGTTAGCACCTGGCTCCAGAATAGTGTCACTATTCCAACCAGAATTTGGTACAAGTGCTACTGTGTCAGGGTTGTAGCCAATTTTCTTAATGCAGGTGCTGACTTCTTTAACAATTTCCTCATATCTCTTCTGGCTGTGGGGTATCTCAGGGGAATCCATTTTGTTAACACCAACAACCAGCACACCCAGTGAGTAAGCCAGCAGGGCATGCTCACAGGTCTGCCCATTCTTGGCGATGCCTGCTGCAAACTCGCCAACATCAGCAACAACAATCAGGATGGCACAATCAGCCTGAGATGTGCCTGCAATCATGTTTTTGATAAAGTCTCTGTGTCCTGGGGCATCCATGATGGTCACATAATACTTGCTGGCTTTGAGTTTCCATAGGGAGATATCCATGGTGATACCATGTTCACATTCAGCTTTCAGTTTATCCAAGACCCAGGCATACTTGAAGGAGCCCTTCCCCATCTCAGCAGCCTCCTTCTCAAATTTTTCAATGGTTCTTTTGTCGATCCCACCATGTTTGTGGATCAGATGGCCAGTAGTGGTAGACTTGCTGGAATCTATGTGTCCAGTGACCACAATATTTATATGAGTCTTTTCCTTTCCCATTTTGGCTTTGATTTAGTGGTGGTTTTCTTGACACCTGTGTTCTGGTGGCAAGCCCAATGCAAAAAAGAGAACCACAGTTTCTTGATCCACTCTTTTATTGATGTGTGCTTAGGCTGTTTCCAGCACTTGGCTATCGTAAATTGCACTGCTATGAACATTGAGGTGCATAAGTTCTTTTTGAATTGGTGTTTCAGTGCTCTTAGGGTATAATCCTGACAGTGGGGTCACTGGATCAAAAGGCAGTTCCAACTTTAGTTTTCTGAGGAAACTCCATACTGTTTTCCACAGTGGCTGCACCAGTCCGCATTCCCACCAACAGTGCACTAGGGTTCCCTTTCCTCCACAGCCTAGCCAGCACTTGTTTGTTGATTTGCTAATGATGGCCATTCTGACTGGTGTGAAGTGGTATCTCATTGTGACTTTAATGATGGCAAGAGATGTTGAGCATTTTTTCATATGTCTATGGGCCTTTGTATGTCCTCCTTGGAGAAGTATCTGTTCAGGTCCTTTGCCCATGTTTTAGTTGGATTGTTTGTCTTTCTGGTGTGGAGTCATGTGAGTTCTTTATATATTTTGGAGATAAAACCCTTGTCTGAGGTACACTGGCAATTATATTTTTCCATACAGTTGGTTACCTTTTCATTTTGTTGATGTTTTCTTTAGCCATGCAGAAGCTTTTTAGTTTGAGGTAGTCCCATTTGTTTATTCTTTCCTTTATATCCCTAACCCTAGGGGTTGTGTTGGTGAAAATATTGCTGTGTGGGATATCTGAAAATTTCCTGCCTATGTTCTCTTCTAGGACTTTTATGGTGTCACGACTTATATATAAATCCTTTATTTACCCTGAGTCCCTGAGTTAATTTTTGTGTATGGTGTGAGTTGGTGGTCGAGTTTTTTTTCTTTTCTTTCTTTTTTTTTTTTTTGGCATGTACTTGTCCAGATCTCCCAACACCATTTATTGAAGAGGCTATTTTTATTCCATGTTATGTTCCTGCCCCCCTTTGTCAAATGTAAATTGACCATATTGACATGGGTTTATTTCTGAGCTCTCTATTCTGTTCCATTGGTCGACATGTCTGTTCTTATGCCAGCACCAGACTGTTTTGTCAGGTATTATGATCCCTCCTACTTTGTTCTTCTTTCTTAAAATTACTGAAGCTATTTAGGGTTGTTTATGGTTCCATATAAATTTTTGAAATGTTTGTTCTATATCTGTGAAATATATCATTGGTATTTTGATAGGGATTTTATTGAATCTATATATTGCTTTGGGCAGTATGGTCATTTTAATGATGTTAATTCTTCCAATGCACGAACACTGTATATACTTCCATTTATTTGTGTCTTTCTTAATTTCTTGTCTCAATAAACAAAAAGATTTTATTTTCTTCCTTTGAAAATTTTTTATTTAATCTTTATTGTATTTTTTCCATTACCATTTAGTCCTTTTATACCCTCCTCCCCCCAGCAATTACCACACTGCTGTCCACATCCATGAGTCCTTTCTCCTTTTTGCTCAATTCCTTCACCTCCTAACCTGCCCGCACTACTAACTGTCATAGTTGGAAGCATTTCTCTAGACATCAAGGCAGTCAATGTCAATAGATGGGGACTCTGCCTGGAGCTCATGGTCTCTCATTTGGAAACACAGACCTTCCTGTATTCATTCAGTTGTACATGGTTGTTCAAGGAGGCAAGCTGGGGTTACCTGGCTTTTTGTGACTCCTAACCTTTTTAGGACTTGACCACTCCCTGGGGCTGCAGAATCCTCTTCCATGCTCTCTGCACATCCTTGTTCCTCAGGGTGTAGATAAGTGGATTGAGCAGTGGGGTGATTACACAGTAGAAGAAGGACATGAACTTGGCTTGAGTGCTATTGGCAGGAGGCTGGAGGTACATGTAGATGGCTGGTCCAAAATACATGAGGACCACCACCAGGTGGGAGCTGCAAGTACTGATCACCTTGTACCTTCCTTGAGCTGAAGGCAACCTCAGCACAGCCCTGGCAATGAACGTATAGGAGAGGAGTACGAGCAAGGGGGCCACCAGTGCAAAGGGGATGGCTCCCAGAGCCAGGGACAGGTCATTGGCAGTGGTGTCACCACAGGCCAGCTTGATCAGAACAGGCACCTCACAAAAGAAGTGGTCTACTGTATGGTGACCACAGCGGTGGAGCTGAAGTGTGAGTGTGGCTTGGAGCATCGAATTGGCCAGGCCACTGCACCAGGCGGCAGCTGCCAGTTGTACACACACCTGGGGACGCATGATGAGGGTGTACCGGAGGGGCTGGCAAATAGCCACATAGCGATCAAAGGCCATTACCGCCAGCAGGGCACATTCAGTACACCCTGTCCAGTGGAAGAGGTAGGCCTGGGTGAAGCAGCCCCAGGAAGCAATTGTCTTGTCTGGTCCCCAGAGATTGGCCAGCAGCTGGGGGACAATGGTGCAGGTGACACAAAGGTCCAGCACTGATAGATTGTCCAGGAAGAAGTACATGGGGGTCTGAAGTCTGGGCTCCACTGCAGAGAGAAAGATGATGGAGCTGTTCCCCATCAGAGTGAGGACATAGGCCACCAGCACCACTCCAAAGAGGGGCATCTCCAGCCACGGGAGATCTGAGAAGCCCAACAAGACGATTGTGCTGGAGAAACTTACATTTGCTCCTTCCATGGCTTCCACCTCCTATTTGGCTGCAACAGACAAGGTTAAGAGGACAAACACAACTTTTATGTTTCCATCACTCCATAGCAACACCCTCAAACCTTCAACTATGTCTGTGGGATAATCCCTATAATTGTTATAAGTTCTTAAAAGTGTGGTCTGCAGACTCTGGAGAAGAAAGAGAGTTTATTCTCAGTCACTTATAGCTGTGGCCAAGTCACTTAAGCTCTCTGTGTTTCTGTTTCCTCTTTTAAAAATGAAGATAAAAACTGTCTTTATCTATATCCATACTCTCCTTCTCTCTCTTCCTGTTTTTCTCTTTTCTCTTTTTCTCTTTTCCCCTTCTCCCTTCTTGGTCCATCTCTCTCTCTCTCTCACTCTCTCTCTCTCTCCCCCCCCCCCTTCCCTCTCTCCCCCCTCATCCTTCTTTTTCTCTCAGTTGATTTATAAAATGCATGGCTCTCATGTCATAAAGAAAGAGGCATTATAATCCTTTGAGTCTGGTTCATTTTTTATTTTTTTACTTTTTAAAATCTTTACTGAAGGATATGTTTATTGACTTTAGAGAGGGAGGGAAGGAAGAGGAAAGGGGGAGTGGGGGAGGGGAACATCATCATTTAGTTGCATCCCATACGCACCCTGACTGGGGGTGGAACCCACAACCTTTTGGTGTACAGGAAAATACTCCAACCAACTGAGCCACCTGGCCAGGCAGGCACATTCTTAAAAAGAAGTTTGTAAAGAAAACACTACCTGCTGCTTCCTTCCAGTCCAGTTGGGTTGAGGACACGTGGGTGCTCAGACGGGCTGGCGGCAGGAATGTGCTGTTTCAGCCACACCGCAGTAGGGACTTTTTCTTTGGGGGAAGAGGCATAAGCTGGTAGTTTACTTTGTGCATCCTCTCTTTCTCTTCTAACTCTTGTCTTCCTAGCTTTCACTGAGTTTATTTTCACTTCTTTGTTGTTTTACCCTTTCTTTCCTTTTAGAACTCATTTAAAAATTTTTCATGTGTTTCCCTCAAATTCTTTCTAAAATGATGCTTTTTCATACCCATAAGCTGTGAATTTTCAAGATGTTTACATTCCCTTCCCTCTCAAATCCCTACTCCTTATAGGAGACTTTTTCTGGAATGCTCCGCCAGTCTCTCAAACTTGGTGCCTCCCAAACTCCACTGATGCTCATTCAGCAGTGCGGTGAGCCTTCCCTCCACCCCTTCACTGTGCTCAGTGCAGTCATCATCATCCCTCCCTGCTTCCCTGCTCCCCAAGGAGGCCAGACAGATGGTTGCAGTGTGGGGCCATTTAGGAGCCTGAGTACCACAGTACACAAATACATTTCTCTCACTAATGTCTGTACTTCTCAAACTATCCCATTTTAACTCTATAGTGCAAAATTTTACTGGGATGGGCCATGGTCAGAATAGTCACATATCAGTCAGAAGTGTCACAGATGTTTGTCAGAGTAACTTTTTTTTTTTTAGGAAAACTTACCGCTTTTTTTTTTTTTTTTGCAGGTAGGGTAAGTGAGACTGATTGGAGGGAAGGGGATAGCCTCAGAAAGGTGGACAGATTCCTTCTCCAGAAGTCAGAATCAGGCTGACTGCCTGGGGTGCACCCTGAGTCAATCTTTTAATTGCAGTCCCAGGCTCAGTATTTAAATAGGAACCTCTACTCAAGCTTGGGTATCAATATTGGTGAAGAATATTAACACTACTAACAGTAACTATGTAGAAATAATACCTATTCCTGTATACCAGTTTTTTTCATTCTTCCAGCCCTAGATTATATATATATACATATACATATGTGTGTGTGTGTGTATAATTTTAAAGTTATTCCCAATGGAGGACATTTTTCATCACTTTTAGAGTGAGAGGAAGAGAGAGAGAGAGACATTGATATGAGGGAGAAACACTAATCAGCTGCCTTCTTGTATGCACCCCAACTAGAATCAAACCTGTGACCTTTTGGTCTACAGGACAATGCTCCAGCCAACTGAGCCATACTGGCCAGCACATATCACTGTTAAGATCTATTCTTTCACTGACTTCCAAGTATGCAGTGCAATGTTAACTGTAATCATGATGCTGTGCATCAGATCCCAGAAAGCATTTATCATCTAACTGGCAGTTTGGACTGTTTGACCAGCATGCTCCCCATCGCCTCCTCCAACCAGCACCTGTAACCTCTGCTCCACTCTCTGTTTCTGAGTTTGACTTTTTAAAGTGAGATGATCAGTATATTGCTTTCTGCCCTCTTTCACTTATCATGGCACCCTAACGTTTCACCTACGTTATCATACATAGATTTTCTACAGCTGAATACTATTCTCTCGTTACATAAATACACACACACACATTTTCTTCATATATTTTTTTCTCAAATTTATGTACTCATTAATCAATGAACACTTAGTTTGTTTCCATGCTTTAGCGATGGTGAATAATGCTGCAGTGAACACAGGGGTGCAGGTGTCTCTTTCAGACGGTGATTTTACTTCCTTTGGATAAATACCCAGAAGTGAAGTTGCTGGGTCATGTGGCCCTTTATTTTTGATGTTTGAGAAACCTCCACACTGCCTTCCACAGTGGTTCACCAGTTCACACTCCCACCAACACTGCCACGAAGGTTCTCTATTCTCCACATCCTTGCCAACACATCTTTAAAGAAAAAAAACCAGCCCCGGCTGGCATAGCTCAGTGGATTGAGCGTGGGCTGCGAACCAAAGTGTCGCAGGTTCAATTCCCAGTCAGGGTTCATGCCTGGGTTGCAGGTCATGACCCCCAGCAACCGCACATTGATATTTCTCTCTCTCTCTCTATCTCCCTCCCTTCCCTCTCTAAAAATAAATAAATAAAATCTAAAAAAAGAAAAAAGAAATCCTGAATAAATAATTGCTTAATGATCTTTAAGAAACATTTAAAAAAAGAAAGAAAAAACCTTCTGCTTTATTGCTTTCTCTTTTCCATCATACAAGTAAAACATGTTTTCAGACCTTTGATAAGATAAAACTAAGCAATATCTTTAAAGCAAAAAATTCTACTGCCTAGAGTTAACCAACATTAACATTTCGTTGTATATCTTTTTAAAGATTTTCCTATACAAATATATACTTTTTAAAATAAAACTATTTTCCCAATGTGTAAATATATGTATGGTTTTCTTTTTCATTGTTCACTTTTCCAATTACAGTTTACATTCAGTGTTACTCTGTATTAGTTTCAGGTGTACAGCACTTTACAGACTGGTCCCCTGATATTTCCGGTCCCTGCCTGGCCCTGTGCGTAGTTACTATGATAGGGACTGAGTCTGTTCCCCGTGCTGTAAGTTTCATCCCTGTGGCCAGCCTGTGAGCACCACTCTGTCCTTCAGCTCATCTTAGGTCTTGTGTTGTTGACGAGAGCTGTGTGAGATGAGGGCTCACTGTGGTTTGGATTTGCATTTCCCTGAGTCGCAGCGGTGCTGAGCACCTAGGTTTTATTTTTGATTTGGCAGATTTTTTTATTCTCTTCTTTTGAACTCTTGTTCATAGTTGATATGAATTATGGATGCCCCTTCAACTTTTACTTAATTTGCTTTTTAGAACAACTGACCAACTAACTAAATATAAGGTTATTTGGGGGGAATTTCTTTGCTTCTCACACTTCTGTGGAGAAGACACATCTTTAGGGGGCTTGACTAAGATGATGTCTTGGGGAAGCAGTGTTACCTGCCGCGCTCAGAAGTGGAGGCTGCCTGCCCAGAGGCAGTGCTTGCCCTGTGAGGCACACGGTGTTCTGGCACCGCGATCGTGTCTCCGTTTGACAACAGTGGTGTTAGGTGTTTTCCTGGCAGTGGGTTTCCACAGGAAAATTGGTCTGATGTGACCAGCAGGTTGACGTTTTTTCCTAAATCCCGCATTATGGCTTTATTGTTTGTATGTTGTCTTTCTCTCCCTTCCCCGCATTCCTCATTCTATCCTCTTCGTCTCAGGGTTTTCTTTGTTTTGTTTTGTTTTTTACTTTAGAATGCAAAGTTTGCTACAGTAAATATTTTCATATGCTTCAAATTTGGAAGGATATTTTACTCAACAAAGAGCATATGTAAACTGGATTTAATAAAACAAATGCCATGAAATTGGAAAAGTACTTTCATGAGGCTAGGGAGAAAAAGGTGAGTTAAGATTTTTGAAAAATGCTAAAAGTTAAAATATTTCTATTTATATTTAAAATAAAAGTAAAAAAGATGTAACAGAATCACTGTTACACACAATCAGTCTGGTTTGGGAAAATGAGAGCAAGCAGGGAGCATTTTAGCCCTGTCTTGCCGAGCACCTATGGATGAGTACCTTGCACTTTTTGAAATACTTATTTTTTTAGACTCAAAGGTATGACAGCACAGTATATTAATTTAACTTGAAAATGTCCACAGTTGTGGACAAACCATGAGGATCAGAAAAAGTACCACTGGATAAGACGGGCAAATATTACACCAAGTTTCAAGAGGAGAGAGAGCAGAATCCTGGGACTGGACATTATTAAGCTTGATGATAGATCCTGGAAACACCTACAGGAGATTATTAAATAAATAGTTTGTAAGCATTCTGAGACTGTGATCAATAGTAGCAAATACAGGCTAATTCTAATAAAACATGGAGAAAGTAGTGTGGTCCAGGGGATGGAGCTGTCAGTGTTGGTTAGGGGGTGGGCGCCATGTCCCCAGGTTGGATGCCTGGTGTAGGAAATGAGCCGAGTGTTTTTAACTACAGTGAATATTTCTGAATCCACGTTCTGTCAGTCACAGACATAGTGGTTTTAGGACTAAACAACAAGCAAAAGCAAAACACAACAGCACACAAGAGTCAGCACGGCAAGAGGAGAAGTTTGTTGTCATGACTCGTATCCTGCCTCCCACCTTTAACAGTGATCCAGGCCCATTACAACTTAGCCTCCACTTCCTCACCTCTAGATGAGGAATTAGCACAATTTACACATTGTTTGCTCATTATAAATTGGTGCTAAAGAAAGGGCAAATGCATGTAGCCTGGCCTGTCCCACCCATATTACCTCAAGGTGAAAGGAGGAGGAGGTAGAGGCAAGGAGCTGGCACTTGGGGTGTTCAGACCTGGGCTGGAAGGATGCAGGCTGTCCTCGGAGGGCCTAGGGTTCCGCAGAGAGAGGGCAGGACCAGTTGAACTCAGCCAAGAGGGAAAGAGAGAGAGCGCTTGTTGACATTGGAGGGGCCTCCTGTGATTTATTTTCTTGGATCCTCTGAGACCTGAGATACTTCACATAGATAATTAGTGCAGGGGCTAAGTGTATAAAAACAAATATTCTAGAGGGATTTCTACCCCTACCTTACTGTGTTTAAAATAATTTTTGCCCTGGAGAATATGCCTCAGTGAGCTGAGGGAAGGATCCTGAAATGATAAAATTGTCAGAGAACAGGATTGAAATAGAGTCTCTGGTGCATTCAGCTATTTTTGTGGCCCCCTATCAAAGAATGCTCAGTGGGACAGACTGATGTCCATCCTGGGGGGGGGGGTTGTTAAATATTACACGGTTGACCCCTGGCTGGTGTGGCTCAATGGTTTGAACACCAGCCTGGGAACCAAAGGGTCACCAGTTTGATTCCCAGTCAGGGCACAAGCCTGGGTTGTGGGCCAGGTCCGAAGTAGGGGGCATGTGAGAAGCAACCACACATTGATATTTCTCTCCCTCTCTTTCTCCCTCCCTTCTCTCTCTCTAAAAATAAATAAAATCTTTTTAAAAAATGACATGGTTGATTACATGTAAAGCATTATATTAAACATAAACTCATTATTTCTGTAGAAAATCAAATAGCTCTTTAGATAAACTGATATATATTTTCTTGTTCTGGAGGAAGGCTATGGCATCTTTATGCAATGTTATTTCACAATACCATTTTTCCTGAAAGTTTCTTTTCCACACACAAAGCCATTACTGTATTCCCTTTTTTCCACATCTCTATCATCACCACACTTCAGAGAATGTCAGTGAAGATAGCACTGACTGGCTTTGGTTTGTTGGTTTGTTGGTTTAACTAAATATTATATTGTTGTTCTATTACGGTTGTCCCCATTTTTCCCCCTTTGCTCTCCTCCACCCAGCCCATCCCTGCTCCCACAGTCAGTCCCCACCCTGTTGTCCGTGACCATGGGTCATCCATACTCATTCCTTCGTTCTGAACACCTGACTGGCTGCAGAGATGTTCCCATACTCGGGGGGTTGAGCATGGGCTGATGGAAGCCCAGCTTAGGGACAGGATTTTCACTGTTTTCATAGCTGAGCCTCAGCCCATATTTAAGAAATCTGCACCAGTTTCCTTCTATGTTTAACCCCGTTTTATTGAAAAAAAAACCCCACAAAATTTAATTCACAAAAGAGGCCGTTCTCTATTCTGTGCCTCGTGCCATTCTCTACACCTTCCCTGTATTCTCTAGGTTGCAGTCAGGTGGCTGGTTGGTGAGACTGCAGAAGCCCCGAATTGAATTTTGCATCCAGCAGTCTGGGTTCCTATCAGTCCGTCAGTGATGACAAGTTTGAGCAAGAGAAAGTGAGAAATATAAAAGGCAAGAGTTGCAAAGATGTTTTTGAGGCAGATAAGAAGAACAAAAGAAAGCTGTTAACGAAATATATCATCTTGATAATAAAGTCAGAATCCTTAGAACAAAAGAATAACTTATTCTTCTTAACAGTCTGATGGACACTTGGGCTGTTTCCATATCTTGGTGACTTTAAGTAATGCTGCAATGAACATAGGGGAGCTTAACCTTTTGAATTAGTGTTTCAGGTTTCTATGGATATATGAAGTCTGTCTGGAAAAAGTCAGCTATTGTTAATATAATGAGAACGGTTTGCATGACATCAATGTAACCTGGCAGCCACGGAGAGTGAACTGGAATGAGCATGCATGCGCAATGACGACTTCACTGTATCAGTCAGTAAGGGTGGTAGAAAATGTTAAGTGAGCATTTGTGCTGTGTGGCTGTCACATTCAAAATGATTGAGCAAGTACAGCAATGAATTTACATCAAATTTTTCCTTAAGCTTGAGCATTCCTCTGCACAAACTATTCGGATAATTCAGAGGGCCATAGCTATGGGCAACTGGTGTTTGGCAGCTTCATCACAACAATGTGCCCACTCATGCATCACGTCTTGTGCACAGAGTCATCAAATCACCCAGGTGACTCAGCACCCCTACAGCCCAGATTTGGTGCCCTGCAACTTCTGGCTTTTCCCAGAACTAAAATCACCTTTGAAAGGGAAGAAATTTCAGACTGTTGATGAGATTCAGGAAAACACGATGAGGCAGCTGATGGCGATTGGGAGACCTGTGTGAGGTCCCAAGGTGCCTACTTTGAAGGGGACTGAGGTATCATTGTCCTATGTACAATGTTTCTTGTATCTTGTATTTCTTCAGTAAATGTCTCTCTTTTTCATAGTACATGGCTGGATACCTTCTGGACAGATCTCATATTCTCAGAAGTGGGATCACTGGGTCAAAGGACAGTTCCATTTTTCATTTTTTGAGGACACTCCATACTGTTTTCCACAGTGGCTGTACCAACCTGCATTCCCACCAACAATACAAAAGGTTTCCCTTTTCTCCACTGGCACTTGTTTGTTGATTTATTGTTGATAGCCATTCTGACAGGTGTGAGATTATATCTCACTATGGTTTTAATTTGCTTTTCTCTAATGATTAGTGATGTTGAGCATCTTTTCATGTCTATTGGTCATCTGTATGTCCTCTTTGGAGAAGTATTTTGCCCTTTTTTTTAACTGGGTGGTTTTTTTTTGTTGTTGTTGAGTTTTGTAAGTACTTTATACATTTTGAATACTAACCCCTTATCAGATGTATCAGCAAATATGTTCTTCCATTCTGTAGGTTGTCTTTTTATTTTGTTAATGGTTTCCTTTGCTATGCAAACAACTTTTTAGTGATATAGTCCTATTTATTTTTTCTCTTGTTTCCTTTACTTGGGGAGATAAATCCGATAAACTATTACTATGAGCAATGTATGAGATTTTTCTGTCTCTGTTTTCTTCTAGGATTTTTTATGGTTTCTGGTGTGACATTTAAGTCTTTGATCCACTCTGAATTTATTCTTGTGTGTGGTTTAAGAAGGTGATCTAATTTAATTTTTCTCCATGTATTTGTCCAATTTTCCCAACACCATTTATTGAATAAACTATCTTTGCCCATTGTATGTGCTTGCTTCCTCTATAGAATATAATTGACTATAAAGGTGTGAGTTTCAAGAAAAAGCTCAAATGAACAATCTAACTTTACACTTAAAGGAACTTGAAAGGGAACAACAAATAAAGCCCAAAGTGAGCAGAAAGAAGACAATGATAAAAATCAGAGCAGAAATAAAAGAAATATAGTCCAAAAAAGTGATACAAAAGATCAATGAATCCAAGAACTGTTTCTTTGAAAAGATAAACAAGATTGGCAAAATTTTAACTTGGCTCATCAAGACAAAAAAGAGAGGACCCAAATAAATAAAATCAGAAATGAAAGAGGAAAATGAAAACCAACACAAAAGAAATAGAAAGGATTGTAAGAAAATTTTATGAACAACTATATACCAACAAACAGGACAATCTGAACAAAATGGATAAATTTCTAGAAACATGCAGTCTTCCAAAACTAAATCAGGAAGAACCAGAGTATCTGAATTGACAGATTATACCTTGTGAAACTGAAGCAGTAATCAAAAAACTTCCAACAAACAAGAGCCTCGGACCAGAGGGCTTCACAGGTGAATTTTACCAAACATTCTAAGAAGAACTAACACCTCTTCATCTCAAACTATTTTATAAAATTCAAGAGGAGGGAAGGCTCCCAAACCCATTTTACTAGGCCAGCATTATCCGTATTCCAAAACCAGATAAAGGCACTACAAAGAAAGAAAATTATAGGCCAATATCCCTGATGAATATAAACACTAAAATTTTGAATAAAATATTAGCAAACTGAATACGTCAATGCATCAAAAGGCTTATACACCATGATCAAGTGGTATTTGTTCTGGGAATGCAAGGTTGGTACAACATTCACAAATCAATAAATGTGATTCACCACATCAAGAAAATGAGGGCTAAAAACCACATGATCATATTAACAGATGCAGAAAAATCATTTGATAAAACCCAGCACCCATTCATGATAAAAAAAAAAAAAACTCAGCAAGGTGGGCTTAGAGGGAACATATGTAAACATAGTAAAGGCCATATATGACAAATCCACTGCCAGCATTGTACTCAGTGGGCAAAACCTGCCATCATTCCCTTTAAGATCAGGAACAAGACAGGGATGTCTACTTTCACCTCTTTTATTCAACATAGTACTGGAAGTTCTAGTGATAGCAATCAGATAAAAAGAAGAAATAAAAGGCGTCTCGATTGGAAAAGAAGAAGTAAAACTCTCATTATTTGCAGATGATATGATACTGTACATAGAGAACCCCAAAGATTCCAGTAAGAAACTACTTGAACTAATAAATGAATTTAGCAGAGTAGCAGGATACAAATTAATATCCAGAAATCAGTTGCATTTTTACATGCCAGTAATGAACTAACAGAAAGTAAAATTAAGAAAACAATCCCATTCACAAATGTTTCAAAAAGAATAAAATACCAGCCCTGGCTGGCATAGCTCAGTGGATTGAGCGTGGGCTGTGAACCAAAGTGTCGCAGGTTCAATTCCCAGTAAGGGCACATGCCTGGGTTGCAGGCCACGGCCCCCAGCAACTGTACATTGATGTTTCTCTCTTTCTCCCTCCCTACCTTCCCTCTCTAAAAATAAATAAATAAAATCTTTAAAAAGAAAGAATAAAATACCTAGGAATAAACATAACCAAGGATGTCAAAGACCTGTATCAAAGAATTGTAAGACACTGAAAAAAGAAATTGAAGAAGATACAAATAAGTGGAAGCATATACTATGTTCATGGATAGGAAGAATTAACATCATTAAAGTGTCCATACTGCCCAAAGCAATCTATAGAGTCAACACAATTCCTATCAAGATTCCAATGGCATATTTCACAGAACTAGAACAAATATTTCAAAAATTTATATGGAACCACAAAAGACCCCTCATAGCAACAGTGATCCTGAGAATAAAGAACAAAGCTGGAGGAATCACACTGCCTGATATCAAACTATACTACAAGTCCACAGTAGTCAAAAGAGTATGGTACTGGTATAAAAACAGACACATTGGTCAATGGAACAGAGTAGAAAGCCCAGAAATTTTATTTTCATATTTTTTACTTACAGTTTGCAGTCAACTTATTTTGTATTAGTTTCAGGTATACAACATAGTGGCTAGACTATCAAATACTTCACAAAGTATTCCCCCAGATATTTCTAGTACCCACCTGGCACCAGACATAGTTATTAAACATAGGTTTATGTTCTTGTAGTGCCCTTAATTAGGTTTGGTATCTGAGTAATCCTGGCTTTATAAATGAGTTTAGGAGTGTTCTTTCATATTCAATTTTCTTTGAAAGTTTGAAAATGATTAGCAATAACTTTTATTTAATTGTTTGGTAAAATTCACCAGTGACCCCATCTGGTTCTGGGCTTTTCTGTTTGGGAGATTTTAAATTACTGATTAAATTTCCTTTTGACCACTTTTAGTAAAGTATTTTCTTCTTTATATGAATCTACACCTGCTTTCTTTGGTTATCTTTGCTTCAAATATCTTTTTCCAACCCTAACTCTCAGCCTATATATATTCTTAAAAAGGCCTTATGTCCATAAACAGCTTAAGGTTAAGGCTTCAACATATAAATTTATGGGGACACAATTCAGTCTTAGCATTATATATTCATATATTTTCTATTTGGCTAACATCATGTATGTAAGATATACTCTTCATTGATTTAGAGCTTTACTTTGCACTTTCCCTTTAACTCCTGGAGTTAAGTCTATTGTTGGAATTCATTATACTTTTGATATACACCATAGGACAGCATATATCAATTAGCACTATATTAGATTAATACTGTATTAATACTGTATTAGATTTTTACAATTATAAACAAAGCTTTAACAGTAATTCTTATAACTGTTATGATTATAAATGTAACACTTTTTACTAAATACAGTTGACTTACATTATTATATGAGTTTCAGGTGTATAAATGGTTATTCAGCATGTATATAATTATAATTTTTACACATATAAATTTTTCTGTATATAATATATGGGGGGGTGAGATTACTGAGTGTTACTAAATTCATTTTTGGGAAACACTTTAGATCAAAATTCAGACTTTCCAAACTTAGATGAAACATGATAATAAGCACTATAGAGATAATAAAAATTATTAGGTCTAAATTTCTTGACACACTTACAAATATAAATCAACTCAAAATTCATTCCTTGGAAAATTTAAACTATATAAACTTATTATCTTGTTATTGAAAATGAACTACAAATAAAGTGCACTGGGCACTACCCAGTGTTTTCCTAGGTGAGGAGGCCCAGTGAGACTCTTCCAATGCTGCCCCAGGGAAGATGCAGGGGCAGGACAACAGGCATGTGAGGTGCGAGGCGTTCATGCAGTGCCGAGAGCCACCAATCTCTCCAGATTCATAAGGTTTGACACAGAACCACCAAAATGGTCCCCAAGCGATTAATGCTTGTCTTTCAGCCCATGATGTTTCCCAAGGATAATGTACAGCAAATTGAAAATTAGTTCGGCCTATTACAAATACAAGAGGAGAATTTCAGACAAGATTAGCCATCGATGCTCCCTCACACTGTGGGCAGGACAGTGCTATCAAGGGACAGAAAACACTGAGAAGCAGCAGGGTCCCAGCCACTGAATATGAAAGCTGGAGTTTCCTAAGGTTGCAGGAACCGAATCCAGTGAGATTCCCTGGGCCTCGAAGGACCGGTAGGGCCAACAAGCTTTTCTCTATGAGCAGATAGCTCTCAAGCAAGGGGCATTTCTATAATATAAATTTTCTTTAATGCATTCACTTTCATTAGTCCAATATTTTTCCCTCAAGCTTTGCCAGAATAAGATTGTCAGGCACTCTGGCAAAAGTCACAGATTCTGTCCTCGTAACATGACCTATGATGTCCTCTGTCTAATCTTGTCCCCTGTGGAATGACAATGCAAATATTGTTGTTAAAAAATCACAAGAGCCCCTTGTTTTGATACTGCATTTTATTTGGACACGGAGCTAAATTCAGACAAAACTTATCCCCTAATTTTCACACAGATGCCAACCTCAAAAGCTTAATCTTAGGCGCTATTGTCTTCCCTAAAACAATTCTTAATCTGTTCTGAAAAAACCGAGAAGGATTGAAATCTTGGAAAAAATAAATTGAAACCTCATTTTAAAAGAAATTAGTAGTCAGACTTCCAGCCAAGATGGAGGCATAGGTAGATACACTGTGCCTCCTCACACAACCAAAAGAAGGACAAGAAATTTAAAAACAGAAAACAACCAGAACTGACAGAAAATTGAACTGTATGGAAGTCCGACAACCAAGGAGTTAAAATAGACATATTCATCCAGACTAGTAGGAAGAGTGGAGTCGGGCAGCCTGGCGGAGAGGACTCACAGCAAGGTGGAGGCTGAAGGACCAGGTCCCACATTTGGGTGCGGATAAACTGGGAGGAACAACTGGGGAGCGAGACAGACCCACAACCCAGGGTCCCAGTGGGGAAATAAAGCCTTAAACTTCTGACTGAAAACACCTGAGGGGCTTGAGGCGGTAGCGGGAGAAACTCCCAGCCTCACAGGAGAGTTCGTTGGAGAGACCCACAGGGTCTTAGAATGTACACAAACCCACCCACCCAGGAATCAGCACCAGAAGGGCCCACTTTGCTTATGTGAATCAGGGGAAGTGACTGAAATCCAGTAGAGAGTGGAGCAAGCGCCACTGTTCCCTCTTGGACCCCTCCCCCACATATAGCATCACAACGCAGCAATGGGGGTTGCTCTGCCCTGGTGAACACCTAAGATGGTCTGGATGAATGTGTCTATTTTAACTCCTTGGTTGTCGGACTGCATACAGTTCAATTTTCTGTCAGTACTGGTTGTTTTTTGTTTCTAAATTTTTATTGTCCTTATTTTAGTTGTGCGAGGAGGCACAGTGAGGAGGTGTACCTACGCCTCCATCTTGGCTGGAAATCCTATATAGCATGTTAATAGGAGAAAGGGAGGGGACAAAGGCCACTTACAATGGAGCAGATGATTTCTAGGAAAGATAAATGGGCCCCTAGGAGGCGAGAGGGGAGATATGATTGTTGCTGATGTCTGTCTAGGTGCAGCACAAACCTCTCACCTGTAATGAGTCAATCTTTCCTGTTGATGAAACTCCCGGGGTGGGGGTTTATGATAATCAAGGATTTGGGGAGGACCTGCTTTTAAGCAGATAATGAGGTGCAGAGAAAAGGCTTCACCTGCATTCGCCGATCCTCAAATGTCTGCATTATGCCACATCGGCATGTTTTGTGTTCCTACATAATCATCACTTTACCTTTCCCCAAATTTGAAACAAATTCTTTTTTTCAGACTACACATATAACAAAATTTAAATTTACTCAAGCAATGACACTGAAAACATTTGAAACCAAATGCCTGACTTGTTGGAATGTTAACTTTACCAGTGCTTACTGCGTTACTGGTCATTCCTGACTGACAAAATGCTGAGTCATACTTGAGACTCTGTGTCTCCCCACCCTGTGCTTGGGTGAGGAACTGGTTTTGGTTCCAGTCTTACCTGCAAGTGAGCAGGACCTAGCTGCTAACAGAAACCGTGTTACACTTCACATGCTCCTCCGTCTAGCTGTGCACCCTACAAAAGCAACTGAGACCCAATCTCTCACCCCGTGGGTGGGCTGACACAGGAACATTACAAAGAGCTGTAATTTCCATGGTGGAATATGTGCAACTAGTATTAGAACTCTTACACATGATCAGCAATGCCATGTCAAAGTTTATTTATAAGAATGTTCATTGCAGACTTGTTACAATAGAGAAATTGGAAGTAACCAAAGAAGAGGTTGGAGACGCTCATGACACAGTGAAGCCCTTTGCATCCACCAGTAGCAGGTCATCTCGGCCAGGCCCCACTTGGCCCAGGAGCCCCCTGTTCAAGCAAGGGTCCACCAGGCAGCTGCCCCAGCTCACCCACAGGAGCCGACACTTCTTATGAGGACTCCGCTGGCCCAGAACTGGCTTCATCTCACCTGCCCCAGCCCTTTGCCTACAGCTACTGCAATTCCTTCAGATGACCTCCTTCTCCCCAGGCCCCTCACTGACATAGAAAGATGCTTACAAAACTCTGGGATGAGGGACAAGTTGTCTTTTCTACCTAGTCATGCTGCTAGCAGTTTAGACTCCACATGCCCAGTCAGTCCTCTGGCTCAGTAAAACCTTATTTAACAAAGACTTCAGTCATGGAAGTTAAAGATTTTCAGTTTGACGGAGGAGCTATCTCACTGTGGTTTTGATGTGCATTCTCCGGGTGATCAGTGATGGTGAGCACCATTATTCCGTGAGCCTGCTGGCCATTTGTAAGTGTTCTCTGGAGACATGTCTAGTCAAGTATTTTGCCCACTTTCAAATTGAGTTGTTTTGATATTTTTGCTTTTTGTTTTGTTCTTAAGTCATAGGAGTGCCTTACATATTTTGGAAATTAACTGCTTTTCAGATATGCCATTTGCCATACTATTCACTTAAAATTTTGTCAAGAGGGGAAATATCATGTTAAGTGTTCTTTACACACACACACACACACACACACACACACATACACACACACGCCCCAAAAGGACACCAGGAAACTTGTGAAGGGGACGGGCATGTCTCTCTCCTTAACTGTGGTGATGGTATCAGGAATGTTCAAACCCATCAGATGGAATACACTAATAAATTCTGCCTGTGCATACCAATCACACCTCAGTAAAGCAGGGGAAGGGTCTTTGAAAACCTACTTACTGGTGCAGAAAGACACGTGTGCAGAGTGCTCTCCTTCCTGGAATTCTTTAGGCCAATGGGAGCGTGTGCGTTCACAGAGCAAAGACTAAATAGACATCAAAATGCACACGGGAATTTTTTCAGGGTACTAGGACTCTGGGTTACTTAAATGTTTTTTATGTTTTCTTATTTGCACTTTTTTAGATTTTCAATACCAAGCACCTAACAATTTAATAAGAAGAAAAACGTGTGTGATTAAATATTTGTCTTTGACAGCACATGGTGGGGCGATTGTCTTTTATCAGAGCAAACAGAAGGTACCGTGTGTCCTTTCTACATAAAGTTCTGATATGTGAAAACTAAACTAGTTGGTAGGCAGGAGACCAAGCAGAAAGAACCAGAGAAAGAGCAAGCGAGTAGAGATTATTACCAGGAGCCTGTCCAGGGTGGAAATGACCTGCATGGGGCGGGGCGGGGGAGGAGTGTGTGGAGGCATTGCCTTGAAAGGACTGTCTGTCCTTCCACACAGCACCAAGATTCCAGAGGAAGCTGCGTAGTTCGCAGCCCTGCTGTGTTCCTCAGTCGTCACAGCCACCGTCGCTGCAGAACACTTTCCTTCACTAGAAGCTCTCTTTTGCTTCTATTGCATTCCCTCCAGGGATGAGGTGGGTGACATCCTGATGGTTCATGGATCAGCCTTCCGTAGTAGAAACTGGAGACCTTTGGTGTGGTCCACACCTCTATCATTTAGTGGCTGGGACCTAATAGGGACCTACTTAATTGAGCATTTGGGGATTGATGAGTTTATTTGTGATTAATAAATGGTTTATTGCTGTGGTTCTCAAACGTTAGCAGGCAACAGGAAGAAGCCCCAGAGTTTCTGATTCCACAGGTGTGAGCTAGGACCTGGAATTCGCATTTCTAACAAGGTGACAGGTGCCCAGTGCTGCTGGTCTGGCCCCAGGGCGAGGGAATCCCTGGTCTAGCATCCAGCTGCTCAAGGGGCCAGCAGCAGTGGCATCGGCTGCAAACTTGTGAGAAAGGCAGAACATCAACCTGGTTTGGCAGCATCAGAACCTGCGTCTAACAGGGTCCTCACATGATTGGTGTGGACGTGAAACCCTGGGGAGTGGGGCTCTGGAAAAGAGGGTCTGCCAAGTGAATCAGATGAAGCAAACACTAGTAACGGGGTGTGTGACAGTCCCGTTCCTGTCATAATTTTTCTCAAGCTTATGATTAAAACAAAATTTAGAAAGAACCATAAGGCACTTGAACCTCTGAGCTCTGACGATGAGTAGGGGTAAATTAAATTTCATCAACCTTGGTATCCTTATTTGAAAAATATTTTAAAAATTGGAATAGTTGAACACAAAGTTACTGAATTCAGGAAGCCAGTTTCATGTTGGTTGAAAACTGCAGGGAGCCAGGCACCTGCCTGCACTCTGCTGGGCGGCAGGCACCATGAATAAGCTGTTTCATTCCCCCATCAGCAGTGGCTAGGAGTCAGCAGCCAGCGAATTGCCTGCCTTATCACTGCAGCCAGCCTGTGCTCTGTGGCTGTGCCGGGTGGTGCAGGGGAGGAAGTGGGGACCAGATGGGGCAGATGGGTCTGTCAGGCCCTGGCTCCTTCCCCTGGCGGCCTTAGCCTTGGAACAATGGGAAGAATGCCTGCTCCGTGGCCCACCTCGAACAACATGAAGACCACACTCCTTTCTTTCTTGGAAGTCTTGTCTTTTGAAGTGTCAGACCTCTGAGGAAGGACCTTACAGATGATTTGATTTTCATGACTTGGGGAACACACTGAGATTTTCTTTCTTTTTGCTTTTTTTTTTCTTACAAGACACTTTCTTCTTGTGTTTGGAAGAGGAAAGAGGACAAAGTGTTGGGAGTCTTGACATCAGATTTCTGAGGAATAGGTAAGCCCCTACCCCGCCTGATCCTGCAATCCTGGGATTTCCTTGAAAGCCGAGTGACCCCAGAGTGTTAGGTTTATTCTCTCACGCTTCAGTCTCCTGTTTTCCCACACTTGTGTGCATGTGCGCACACACCAAAGCGTGCCTTCCTCCTCCCCTTCCCTCCCCTCCCCTTCTGAATGGTTCCCTCCTTCTCTAACACACCCATCCCCTGGGCTGGTGGTTGGCAGGAGCACAAGCCAGTGGTCAGATGCCACATCCGGCCTCGCGTTGTGCTTTTCGTTGCTTTGGTCGAGACCACCCAAAGTGGAGTGCAACTCAGGAGCTGAGAGGCCGAGTCGTGCTGGCAGGATGGGAAATTGTCTCCTGAGAAAAGTCCGGTGAGTCCTGACTCTGGGCCCTGACCTTCTCTGGAGAAAGAGAACAGGGGGGAGGAGGCTGGGCTTGCACACTTGGAAGGGTGGGGCATTTGTGCTCAAGAAGGCTTAACCTTGACAGCATCCTCCAAGAACACACAGTGGCCCCCTGCCCGTCACTCCTTCCCCTTCCTTGCTTTGGAACCGGGGTAGGCCGCCAGTTCACTTGACTCCTGAAGAGTCAGAACCTGTCTTTACTCATCAAGGTAGAGAGATTATCTTCCCATTCACCAGCTTTAAGGGCAGCCCCTTGAATAAACAGGTTCTTGAAACTATGGATGCAAAATCATGCACTCAAATGTTTTTGATTTAAGTAGTGACTTTCACCTCTCTACTTTTCAAGTGCTTTTGAAGTTGTAAAACAGATATGGATAACAGGCATTTTTTTACATCTTTCTTAAAGAATTGTCTCCTGAGCACCCTACTCTGCATTCGCTCTCCCTGACCCTGCCAGTCTTGGTATGTTGTTATCTAAGAAGACTAGTTTTTACATTTACATATAATTGACACATAACACTGTGTAAGTCTAAGGTGTGTACAGTGCATTGATTTGGTACATTTATATATTATAATATGACAGTTTTAATACAATGTGCCTTGGAGAAAGCCTCTTTGGATTGAGGTTATTTGGTGTTCCATTTGCTTCTTGGATTCAAGGATCGAGCAGCTCTTTCCATAGGTTTGGAAAGTTCTCATCCACTATTTGTTTGAACAGACTCTCCATTCCCCTCTCTCTCTCTCCTTCTTTTGGAATGCCTGTTGTTCTCATATTGCTCTTTCTGATGGAGTCAGACAGTTCTCATAGGATCTTTCATTTATTTTTATGCTCAAGTCTCTCTCTTCTTTTCTCTGAGTCATTTCTAGATTTCTATCTCCAATATCATGAATCCTTTTCTCCATCTGGTCAGCTGTATTTCCTGTGCTCACTAGTTCATTCTTGATCTCTTTTATTGGGTTCTTCATCTTCAGAATTCCTGTTTGGTTCTTTTCTAAAGTTTAAATCTCTATGGTAAAGTACTTGTTTCATTCATTGACTTGTTTTCTGAGCACATTAAATTGCCTATCTGTATTTTCTTGATCTTGTTGAGTATTCTCAGAACTATAACCTTGAATTCTCTATTATTTATATTGCATATCTTCATGTCTTTATGGTTTTTTTTCTGGAAATTTTTCATTTTCTTTCTGAGCTGCCACTTGATCTTGGTTATTCATTGTATTTGATGGATTCCTTCTCTGTGTAGGTTTTTAATATGAAAAGATCTTTCTCTTCTTTTCTAATAGGTGGTGCTGAATCACAAGTGTGTTTGTTTGAGATTTTTAAAAATTTATGTATTTTTAGAAAGAGGGGAAGGGAGGGAGAAAGAGATGGAAAGAAATGTCAATGTGTGGTTCCCTTTTGTGTACCCCCAAGTGAGGACCTGGCCTGCAGCCCAGGCATATGCCCTGACTGGGCATTGAACCTGTGACCCTTTGGTTCACAGGCCAGCACTCAATCCACTGAGCCACATGAACCAGGACACAAGTTTGTTTGTTTGTTTTGAAGTATATTTTATTGATTATGCTATTACAGTTGTCCCATTTTTTCCTCTCCTCTTTATTCCCCTCTGTCCTGCACCTGTTCTCCCACCAGCTTTCCCTTACCCCCTCAGTTCATGTCAATGAGTCATACATATAAGTTCTTTGGCTTCTACATTTCCCACACTATTCTTAACCTCCCCCTGTCTATTTTGTACCTACCATTTAAGCTTCATATTCCCCATACCTTTTCCCTCATTCTCTCCCCTCCCTCGCCTCACTGATAGCCCTCCCTGTGATCTCCATTTCTGTGGTTCTATTCCTGTTCTAGTTGTTAGCTTAGTTTGTTTTGGTTTTTGTTAATTTTTAGGTTCAGTTGTTGCTAGTTGTGAGTTAGTTGTCATTTTACTGTTCATATGTTTTATCTTCTTTTTCTTAGAGAAGTCCCTTTAACATTTCATAGAATAAGCAATTGGTGATGATGAACTCCTCTAACTTGACCTTATCTGGGAGGCACTTTATCTGTCCTTACATTCTAAATGATAGCTCTGCTAGATAGAGTAATCTCGGGTGTGACTGCCTTGCATGACTTTGAATACTTCTTTCCAGCCCCTTCTTGCCTGTAAGATTTCTTTTATGAAGTCAGCTGGTAGCCTTATGGGAACTCCTTTGTAGGCAACTGTCTCCTTTTCTCATGCTGCTTTTAAGATTCTCTCCCTACCTTTAATCTTGGCCAATGTAATTATGATGTGTCTCTGTGTGTGCTTTCTTGAGTCCAACTTCTTTGGGACTCTCTGAGCTTCCTGGACTTCCTGGAAGTCTATTTCTTTTGCCAGATTGGGGGAGTTCTCCATCATTATTTGTTCAAATAAGTTTTCAACTTCTTGCTTTTCCTCTTCTCCTTCTGGAATCCCTATTATTTGAATGTTGTAAAGTTTAAAGTTGTCCTGGAGGTTCTTAAGCCTCTCCTCATTTTTTTTTTGAATTCTTGTTTCTTCATTCTGTTCTGGTTGAATGTTTATTTCTTCCTTCTGCTCCCAATCAGTGATTTGAGTCTTGGTTTCCTTCCCTTCACTGTATATTTTTGGTTATTTCACTTCGCATAGCCTTCACTTCTTCCTTTATTTTTTGACCATAGTCAACTATTTCTGTGAGCATCCTGATTACCAGTGTTTTGAACTGTGCATCTGATAGGTTGGTTAGCTCTTCATTGCTTAGTTGTTTTTTTCTGGAGTTTGATATATTCTTTCATTTGGGCCTTATTTCTTTGTTTTGGTGCACCTGTTTGGTTGTAAGGGGCAGAGCCTTAGGCATTCACCAGGGCAGGGCAACCCACGTTGTAGCACTATATGTGGGCAAGGGGTCCAAGAGGAAACAATGAGGCTTGCTCAGCTCTTGGCTGGTTTTCAATCACTTCCCCCACTACCCACAAGCAAATTGGGCCCTTCTGGTGCTGATTCCCTGGTGGTTGAGTTTGTGTATATCCTAAGACCCTGTGGGTCTCTCCAACGAACTCTCCTGTGAGGCTGGGAGTTTCTCCCACCACCACAACACACACAGGATTTTTCAGCCAGAGGTTTTGAGGCTTTATTTCCCAAAAGTTTTCTTTTGTGAAATCAGCTGATAGCCTTATGGGAACTTCTTTGTAGGCAACTATCTCCTTTTCTCTTGCTGCTTTTAAGATTCTCTCCTTCTCTTTAATCTTGGGTAATGTAATTATGATGTGTCTCGGTGTGTGCTTCCTTGGGTCCATCTTCTGGAACCCTGGGTTGCATGGTCTGTCTCGGCCACCCCCCCCCCCGCATTTGTTCCTCCTGGTTTATCTGCATGCAAATGTGGCACCTCCTGGTCTGCCAGCTGCCACCTCACCCATCCCGGTCCTCCAGCTGCCACCTTGCCACACATCCTCCTGCCCTGGCTGCCATCTCCACCCCTCCTACCAGTCTGGTGAATGTTTCTTCTTTAATTCCTTGATTGTTGGACTTCCTTATGGTTCAATTTTCTCACAGTTCCGGTTATTTTTTAAGTTTTTGTGTTGTCCTTCTATTGGCTGTGGAAGGAAGCAAAGTGTATCTACCTACACCTCCATCTTGGCTGGAAATCCTGAATCACAAGTTTTTAGCTCTGTGAAATTCCATTGTTATCTCCTGCAGCCAGATGCTGCCATCAGTGTAGCAGGGATTCATGCAGGTGGTGTGGGCTGGAGGAACAAAGACAACTTTTATGGTTTTTAAAAAATATATTTTATTGATTGTGCTATTACAGTTGTCCCATTTCCCCCCTTCATTCCCCTCCACCCTGCACACCCCCTCCCACCCACATTCCCCACCTTTAGTTCATGTTCATGTGTCATTAAGTTCTTTAGCTTCTACATTTCCCATACTATTCTTGCCCACCCCCACCCCACTGTCTATTTTCTACCTACCATCTATGCTACTTATTCTCTGTACCTTTTCCCCCTCTCTCCCCCTCCCACTCCCCTGTTGCTATCCCTCCATGTGATCTCCATTTCTGTGGTTCTATTCCTGTTCTAGTTGTTCGCTTAGTTTGTTTTTGTTTTAGGTGTGCTTGTTAATAGCTGTGAGTTTGTTGTCATTTTACTGTTCATATTTTTTATCTCCTTTTTCTTAGAGAAGTTCCTTTAACATTTCATATAATAAGGGCTTGGTGATGATGAACTCCTTTAACTTGACCTTATCTGAGAAGCACTTTATCTGCCCTTCCATTCTAAATGAAAGTTTTTCTGGATAGAGCAATCTTGGATGTAGGTCCTTGGCTTTCATGACTTGGAATACTTCTTTCCAGCCCCTTCTTTCCTGCAAGGTCTCTTCTGAGAAATCAGCTGACAGTCTGATGGGAACTCTTTTGTAGGTGACTGTCTCCTTATCTCTTGCTGTTCTAGGATTCTCTCCTTCATTTTAATCTTGGGTAATGTAATTATGATGTGCTTTGGTGTGTTCCTTCTTCTTTGGGACTCTCTGAGCTCCCTGGACTTCCTGGAATTTCCTCAAATTTCCTTTGGAAGTTCTCCTTTATTATATGTTCAAATAAGTTTTCCATTTGTTGTTCTTCCTCTTCTCCTTCTGGTACCCATATAATTCAGATGTTGTAACATTTCAAGATGTCCTGGAGGTTTCTAAGCCTCTCCTCATTTTTTTGAATTCTTATTTCTTCATTCTTTTCTGATTGTATGGTTTTTTTCTTCTTTCTGGTCCACTCCATTGACTTGAGACCCAGTTTTCTTTCTATTACTATTGGTGTCCTGTGTATTTTTCCTCATTTCACTTAGTGTAGCCTTCATTTGTTCATCTAATTTGAGACCAAAATCAACCAATTCTGTGAGCATCCTGATCACCAGTGCTTTGAACTGTGTATCTGATAGGTTGGCTATCTCTTGGTTGCTTAAAGTATTGGCTCTGGGCTTTGATTTGCTCTTCCATTTGAACCTTTTTTTTTTTTGGTCTTGTTGCACCTATTATGTAGTGAGGGGCGGAGCCTTAGGCGTTCTCCAGGGCGGGGCCCCCCAGTTACTGGGATGTGACACTGTATGTGGGGGCTGGGTCAGAGACATGTTCTCTCTTAGCAGGTTTCTTGATAAAACTGGATTTTTAGAACAAAGTGCACAAATGGGCCTGAGAAGGTTTAGAAGCCTGACTAAAGTCTGTCCAAGAAAATAATCTCAGTCAGCCATTGCAAATAGCCATTCTTACCAAATATCTAATGCTTCATTTTTTATTGCCCAGAAAACCTAAATGTTGGTGTATTGAAATTTGTTGAGTTTTTGCTTCATGAGGAGCGCTTTTGGGTATTTATTTATTTATTTATTTATTAAGCTTTTTCTATTTTAATCTACAAGAAATATTCAGAAACAGATCAAAAGAGCATTTATTTCTTATAATGGAAGTGTGGCTTCTTATGCTTTCCATCTAAATTAGGGGTAAAAATCCCAAGTTACTTTATTTTCAATGAGATATAAGTATAAAGTAATATTAAACATCTATACGAAATCAATCCTTTCTTCAGCCCAGTTCTACACAGAAGTACAAACAGTGAAAATTCATGATGTTGTGTGAAAACAGTGACTCTTGATAATATAGACTCAGTTATAGATTTTAATTCACAAATATATATATATGTATATGCACACACACACTTTGTGTAGACAACTGTATGAAAATAGTCACAGTACCTGAGACACGAAGCAGCCCATCTTCCCTGACCTGGCACCCTATTACAGGGAAGATTAGTCTCTGATGCTTCACAAACACTTTTGAAGTTCAGGGTGGCCTTAGTCTCTACTGATCCCCTGCAGCCTCCAGCGTTTCAGGCTGACCATGCAGCTCGGGAGGAGCTGTGATCTATAATCCACTTTGCTTCTTTATGTCCCGCCTTCTCTAGATCTGGGAGTTTTCTGACCAGAGCTTGGTGGCTCACTCTGTCGCTGGCCAGGAGGCCTCCTCCTCAGTGCCTGGGAACCGGCGCAACTGATTCCTTCAGACGCCTTCCAAGGGCTTATAAAACGGCTTTGCCGGTCAGTATGGTATCTCATTTTTTGATGTATGTCCCAGGAACATATAGATCAGCTTCTTCTTGACTCTTACCGGGCACGCCCAAGAGTGCTAAAACTTTATAACCCCCACCACCAGCCAGGGTAATGTAGTCTGGTTTCCAAAAGTCTGGAGAGCAAATGGCTTGACCATCTGGGAATGGAAGCCAGACCCAAGATCCCTGGGCTCTTCTCACTGGAGGAAGTGCGGGCTGTCACATTTAACCCAGCACTTCCCTTTGCCCAAGCCCCATATTCAGAAAACGGCTTATGCATTACTCCTAGGACAGGCTTACCATGTATACAGCCACACACCCCACAGCAGTAACATACTCCTGAAGACCCTCCGTGTATTCCTGTGCAACATCAAGTGAGTCAGTCCAGACAGCAGCACTTTCTGCTGCTACCTCTCTAGGGTAGCTATTTCCTTCAGGACGGCCTGGGTAATTTTAAGGTCCCTAAGATAAAGCCCTGATGTTCCTCCCTATTTATCTGCACATTAGAGAAGGCAGTCTTGAGCAGGTAGAACATCTTGCAGTTGGATAGCATGTCCTCTTGGTCATCTTGTCATGGGTTGTGTTGCATGTCTTCCCTTTGAACTTCTCCTGGAGGACCTTGCTCTCGTGGACACGCCTCTCACTCCGTTGCCACCGTGGCCAGCATCTGGCGCAGGTTCAGGGGGTGCCACCATGGACTGCGCAGGGCGGGGTACTCGCTGCTCAGGCGGAAGAGGCTGAAGCAGCTGACCAGGAAGCCCAAGTAGAGGTGGTAGAGCACACCGAGTCCCAGCGGGCAGAATGCAGGGACAGGCAGAGTCCCGTGTGGCCCACCGTGCGGGAGGCCTGGTGCTCCCAGCAGCGGCCCTCCAAGGCCGCCCTGCAGCCACACTCGCTGCACTGCTGCACTCGGGGCCAGCTCTGCAATGCTGTGCTGCGTCGCTCCTTCCCGGGAACAGCCAAGTGCCCCGCACAGCGCACCTGCACCTTCCAGCTATCTGAGCTTTGCCGGGGCAGCACGGTCCAGCTCCACAGCCGGCTGGTGGGTCTCCTGTCCACGTTAGCCAATCACCGGGAGGTGAAAAGGGGTTTTCTTTTTTAAATAACTAAATTTCCTTTAACTGACTTCTACAATAAAGTACAATTTGCACAAAATGAAATGAGCCAATTTTAAGGGTAACACTTGCTGAGTGTTACAAATGTACACCCGCATAACCCGCACTCCATCCGGTCGTGATGTTCAACTGTTTGATCATCTCGGAAAATTCCCTTCTGCCTCTTCTCTATCACCTGCAAACTCTGTCCCGATTTTTATACCTATCTTTGCCTCTTCATAAATGGACCCCAGGTGCTTGCTCGAGTCTGTCTTCTCTCCGTCACCATTAACGCCGGGAGAGGCCGCTCCCGCGCTGTGCGCTCCACATCCGTGGCTCCTTTCCAACGCGGAGTCCCGCAGGGTCTGCCTGCTGTGTGCGAATTACGGAAGCAGCGTTACACTTTCTCCTACTGACGGCTTCTGAGTTGCTTCCAGTTGGGGGCTCTCATGAATAAAGCTACTAAAATAGTCCTCTGTAAATATTTGTGGATGTGTTTTCTTTTCTCTTAGTTAATTTCCTACGAGTAGAATTGCTGGTTTATTCTTCCAGGTCTTAATGAAGAAGTTTTCCCAACTCTTTTGTGACAAAATTATTATTCTGAATTTCCTTCAACTGACTCTCTCCTTAGATATTTAATCCTTATTAGAACATGGCATGATATAGGGGTTTTGATTTTTTCCCCCTCTCCAAATAGCCAGATGTTGCCATTCCATCTCTTAGAAGATCCATTCTTTTCCCATTGAGTTGTGGTTCCTTTATTACATATCAAGTTTCTACTTATAGATGGATCTGTTTCTTTGCGTTTATATTGGCCAGTTTCTTGTATTCCTTTACTAGTGGCATACTGTTTTGATTATTATGATTGTAATGTGACTTGGCATCCAATTGAGGACATCACAGAGGTTTGGCACAGGGAATATAAACCACGGTAGATTTTTTTCCCTCCAGTTTGATGGGTTCCAATATAAATAATTGGGTGTTTGGGAAATCATTGGAATGGCTGAAGTGGTGGGCCTAAGGCCAGGCCTCTTGTGAAGTCACCCTCAGCCTGAGGACCTGACCCAGGGGAGCTGCTACCATGCAGGAGGCTCCTGCAGTGAGTCCACATTCAGGAGTCCCTCCCCGCCCCCCAGTGCTGTCTGAGAGGATGGAAGTGGACACTAGAACACTGACGTAGAGGAGCCTTTCTGTCACTGGGCCTGCTTGTGCAGCAAGAGCCACACGGGACCTCCAAACGCCCTGGGCAGCATCTGACTGGCAGCATGAGTCCTGGCAGTAAGCAAGTCCGGGACAGGTGGGACCACACACACAGACACTGTCAACGGTGTCAGCACGCGTCATCTTGTCTTTTCTTTCAAGACTGACTGACTCTTCCAGGGCTTTATCCTCCCATTCTTATTTATACTAAATTTGTTGATTTTATCAGAAGAGCCAGCTTGAATTTTGATTGGGGTACACTGACTATCTAATTTGAGAGCAAAATGCTGCATGGATGCAAATACACTATTCCAGTTAAAACAGTTGTTTTTAATGAACTTATTCAGATATTTTAATAGATTTTAGTAGAATTCTAATGTTTGTTTTTTTTGCATTCTTTGTTAGATACCATTCACAACAGTAAAGTTATGAAGTACATTATTTCCTAGCCTGCTCTTGCTGAAATGCTACTGAATTCTTTTTTTAACCCTCACCTGAGGACATGTTTATTGATTTTAGAGAGAAGGGGGAGAGAGAGAGAGAGAGAGAGAGAGAGAGAGAGAGAGAGAGAGAAACATGGGTGTCGGTTGCGTCCCCACATGCCTCAACCAGGGATCCAACCCGAAACCTAGGTATGTGCCCTCAGTGGGGGTGGAACCCGCAACTTCTTGGTGTACAGGATGATGCTCCAACCAACTGAGACATTTGGCCAGGGTGAAATGCTGCTCAATTCTGTAAGATTATTTTTTTATCTACCAGCATTGCTGACTTTCTTATTTCTTTTAATGGTTTGTTAAGTTGACTGGGCTTTCTAAAAGTTAATATGTAACTAGATATATTATATTATATTATATTATATTATAGATATATAAGATATATTATATCTAGTTATATATTAAATATTTTCTCTCCTTTTTATTTCTTATAACTCATACTTGCATCTCATCTTATACCATTATTATGTTTGAAATATCTGTATCCTTGGGTGTTCTTGTCTTATAACTGATCTTAGATTTTTTTCTAAATCATTTTCATTAAATCTGCTGTATGTTTTTGGTACACTGACTTGTCTTAAAATCAGTTGTATGTTTTTTATTTTCCGTGAGGTAGGTATTATCAAATGCAATTTTTGGAAACTATTGAGATAACCTTGTAATTTTTCTCTTAGACTTCTAAATGTAAATTGTATTAATAGATTTTGTGTCGCTGACCTGTCCTGGAATTTCTGGGATAAAACCCACTTAATTGTAGGGCATATTATTTTTATTGCAAATTTTAGGTTGAGCTCACTCATGTTTTATTGACAACTATAGTATTTTCATGAGTCATTTGGGCCTATATTTTTGTCTCCTCTTCATTTAATCTTGGAGTGAAGAATATCCTAATCTCAATATTTTCTACTTCTGGGACATCTTCTTAAGACAAGCTACATTTGTCACATAAAGTTTGGGAAATTTTATTTGGAAATATGTGAGCTAAAGTTTTGGAGATATATAAGGTACTCAAGTATCAATTTATGAATTTTTAAAAATATATCCATTTTAAGTCATTTATTATATATAATTGTTCATAATAGTTTTAGCTCTATACTCATTCTGAAGTGTGTTTGTGTTACTTTTCATCCCTTCTCTTTTTACTGAATTGATCTTGCCAGACTTTGGCCCATCTTACTGATACCAGCACTTTCTGATATTCGGTTCTCTATTACCTTTATCTCTGCCCATAGCCTTTCTTGTTTTCACTTTCTTTTTCATTTTCTCCATAATTTTTCCTTATATCCTTCAAAGAGTCTTGTAGAGTTTTTACTATTATTTTACTATGTTTTAAGACAGCTACTTTATACCTATAACTTATTCTTTAAGGAGGATTACTTATTATATTACCTAATGTCTAGACAAACAGACATTTTTAGTTATCATTTCATTGTTGATTTTTAATTTTATTGCTTAATGGAGAAATAGTTTGCACATTGTAGATATTCTGAATATTTATTTAGATTTCTTTTTTGAAGTTATAGTGCCTTAAGCTAATGTCAAACATCTTGACAGTTACACAAAGAAAAAAAACCAACATTATGGAAAAAAATCACCCACTATCTCAATACTTTGGCCAAGATATATTTCTATGCTTAATTTAATATCTAGTTTTTTAATAATAGAGTATTAGTTGATTTATTAATTCAGTCAACAAATCTTTGTACAGCACCTATGGCCTGACATTATCTGAATTCCTTTTATTAAAAAAAATTTATACTTCATGTATGGCAGAGTTGAGTATCCATTTATGGTCAGTGATATTAATGACATGAAATTCCAGTTTGGTTCCTGCTAATGTTATGGGTTTTATGCTCCTGTTTTTAACTTTAAAGTACTAGCATTGTTTAGAAGGGCAAGTCAGTGAATCACTAATAACCTCAGGGAGAATTATTTTAGCAGATCCTTTCTTCATTGACCAGTTTGAGAAAATGAAATCACGAGGAAACTGGACTCCAGGGAAACAGAAAGATACAAGAAGATAGGGGACAGTGCAATTAATTTTGCTAGATGTACGATCTATACTATTAAGTAATTATGTCATTCAAATTTGAATACTTGGAATATTATCCAGATCTCTATCTATGGTCTCATCCTATATAAGAAAAAAGCCGCTTATTCTGAAAATCCGACTTGTGTCATATTTAATAAGTTCTATTATTTGTTTAGTGGCCCCCTATGTCAATATTTAACAATGTCTCTGTACTTTTTAACATCAACACTGAGGAGATGCCGTCTCTGAATATTGGCAGTAAGTGAGAGTGGGGCTCACAGCCTACACCGTTTCTGTACAGCCTAACACAGAAGCAGGGAGGATGGAAGAATAGGAGGAAAAGAGCAGAGAAGCCGTGATAGGCTAACCAGTGCAGTGGAGAGCTAACTACCGTGTAAGTATGCAAGCACTCATTGCTCTGGCCTCTACCTCATTGTTTAGTGCTTCCCTGAGTCTCCCAAGGATGATGATAATTGATGGGACAAAACCAAGAGTAATATGCATAACAGAAACTTCCCTGAACATAGGTGAGGATCACAGTGCCCTGCATTGACATGGATGGTCCTGAGAGCCAAGGTTAACGGTCCCAGCACTCCACAGGACGGATGGGAGGAGCCTGCTGACCCCACCCAGGCTTGCTGCAGAAGCCACACCTTCCTGATGTTAGGTTGCTAGGCCCTTTCTACTTTCTTAGCCTCTCCCACCTCTTCTGGAAACTCAGGAAGTTTGCATACCTGATCATGATAAACTTCAAGTCTGGAACTTTTCTGATTATTAAATACAAGACTGAGAGAATCAAAAGTCCAACTACAGGTATTCCATCCCAGTGTAAGTCAGGCCCCTGTGGTTAATATCTTCCTTTTTTAAAATTAAGTAATTTATTTATTTTTATTGTTGACACTATTACAGATGTCCCCTATTCCCTGTCCCCCTCCACTTAACCCCCTCCACCTAACCCCTGCCCACTTGGCCTTCACCAGTGTTGTGTCCACGGGCCAGGCACATATGCACACATGTTCTTAAGCTAATTTCTTCCAGTTCCCCACTTCCACCTCCCCTCTGACAGCTGTCAGTCTGTTCCATGTGTCCATGCCTCTGGTTTTATTTTGTTCATCAACTACTTCTGTAAATTAGATTCCACATATGAATGAGATCCTGTGGTATTTCTGAATTGCATTTTATATCTGTGATTGCCTGTCAAACCTGAAAGAGAGGTAAGTTTAAGGGAAAAAATGGCAGCCTCTTTCTTAACAATAAGGGAAACTAGGAATTGCTATTTGCAGTGACCACATTTACAAACTATTCTTTATGCTTATCCAGAATAACATTTGGAGAATATAAGTGTTATCATGCCTTTCCCGGAGACCCTTCTTGGATGGTTCTGTATTACAGCGAGAATCAAATCCTTTACCAGGGACTACAGTCCCACAGGGACGAGCCCCGTGTCCTCCGCAGTCTCAGTCCCTGCCCTCCATTCACACACATCACCTTCTGGGTGTTCTTCAGGCCACTGACTCCCCCACCACAGGGCCCTGGAACGTGCTGCTCTCTCCTGCACACAGATTTCATTGTCTGTACTTGGGCTTGGTAGCACCTCTTCCTGGAGACGGGGCCCTCACACTCGCCTCTGAGAGGCCTCCCGAACTGCACCCTGTGGGAACTTCCCTCCACACCCCGTGGGCTTCTGCACTGCCGCTGTGACACTTGCCATGCCTTTGTCTCAGCTTGTTACCCTCCATTTGTCAGTGGACTTTACCCCTGTCACTCTCTCTACGGACCACATGCTCTGCAAGGCACTAACTGCTCCTCGTCTTGCTAGCATCTATCTGTGGACAGATCCTGACACGACACTGAATGGAAAAAAGAAAAAAAAAATCATGGAAAAACAGCAGATAACCGGACACCGATATCTCGCCTGGTTGAGATGGACGGACACACCCTGCCTTGTGGTTGATCACCAGGTTTCATATCTCAGCGTTCAGCCTCCTTCCTAATCATCTCATCTCGAGGTCTGGCTTCTGTCACTGAGACGCACTTCCCCCTTCTGCAGTCTGAGAGGGTCGCCGGTGTTTGTTGGTGATGTGAAAGGGCGTCGGTGGGAATCAGCCATTCCCTGAGGGCTTCAGCTATGCTTGCTCTGCACAGATGAAAAGGCAGAAACTGTGGGTGGCAGAGGCTGCGCTGTGACCTTCTGCAATCCCCTTTGCAGTGTGTGGCTGGAGAAGAGACAGCCAGCACCCGAGCATCAGCTCTTTTGGGAGAGGGCCCATTGAAACGAGGCTCTCACTGCTGCTGGCCTGGAAGTAGGGGCCACATGAGCTCTCGCTCTCCTTCTTCCCTCTTAAGGAGCTGAAGAGTCAACAGTTTGAAATACAAGCAAGTCTTTATTGCTCACAGCCAGTGACTAAATGAAGAAACATCTCATGTGTTTAAGGCATCCCCATGCCAGCAAACACTACGAGAGGGACTTGCCGCATTGTCACCAGTCTGCTTGGAGGGGAAGGTCTCACCCACAGAGTCTCCCAACCAACTTCAGTCCGCTCCGCACGTCACTCACACGGCTAGAAGCTGTGCGGTTCTGTTCGGGGCTACTTTGACAGGATGGTGCTCTTTGAATAAAGTCACATTATCTACATCTTCCTGAGTCAATTTTGGTTATCCTATTTTTACAAGAAAGTCATTTATTTTAATTCATGACTTCAAACATATTTACAAAAATGATAATATGAGCTCCTTCAAGTCATTTAACTTTTTAAAATCTAGGTTTGTAGAGGTATAATACAGTTTACCCTTTTTAGACAAATCATTAAATACATTTAGAAGAACCACTCAGTCAGGTAACCTGCACGTCAGTGAAGACACAGAACATTTTTTTTCTCCCTCCTCTCCCCTTTCCACAGCCCCTCACCACTGCCAATCTGATTTCTGGTTTGTTTTTTTCCCCAGGATGTCACGGTATTGTTGCTTTATCTTGACTGGATTCTCATGTTTTGCTTACCTTAGTTTTTGAAATTGTTGCTCTTCTAATTGTTTTGAATTCAAGACTTAATCTTTATGTTTTTAATTTTTCTTCCTTTTAGTAATTGGGCCATGTAAAAACACAACCTTTGCTTCATCAGCACCCAACCTTTTGTCAGATGAAATGCTATTACTATCCAATGTAATTGCTACTTTGCTTTTTATAGCTTCTTGGATCTGAGATGTTTTTAACTTTGAGTATTGTTTCATGTTTTTAATACGGACTTCTAATTTTACTGTCTTATTATCAATATCTGTGTTATTTATGCTTTGTGGATTTTATCACAGTTCTTTGTCATATATTATGTATCAATTTTGAAACAAGTTGCTTATATCCTCTACATTTGGGTTCTTCATATGGATAATAGTCTGAAAATTTAAATATCCTACAATTTTAGGCCTTACCCAGAAGCCACCTGTTTCCTGCCACGGTGGCGGGGGATGGGTAGTGGCAGATGGCACCTGAGCAAAGACCTTGGAACAGGGGGCAGTGGGGGGGGGGGCATGATTCTGGAGCTCTGCTTCTGCCCAGGGTCCTGCCTGTGCCGCACAGAGTTTCACGGGGTCACGGTAATGAAGAGAAAGCTGTAGTGGAGTCTTATGAGTCCACATATTCTATTGTCCTTATTCCTTCAGTAGATATTACAGTGCTGTTCCTCTTCTGGCTTTTCAGGGGGGAAAATGTACAATGGGGGGATCCAAAAAACCCTAGAATTTATTTATAAAATATTGTGTATTTATTATTCCATGTTTAAACTTCAGTCACCTTCAAAGTGCCCTCCATTTGATGAAATACACCTATTGAGATTTTTTTCCACCTCTCAAAATAGTTCTGGACTCGCCAATTTTGATGCCTTTTAGTGCTTCTGCTGTTTTTTTATTCCACCTCTTCCATGTCAGCAAAATGTTAATCTTTGAGGACATTTTTCATTCAGGGAAATGGAAAAAAGGACGCTCAGGGCGAGGTCAGGTGAATATGGAGAGAGGAGCATGGGGGTCACGCTGTTTTGGGTCAAAAACTGATGAACACTCAGCGCGATGTGGGCAGGTGCACTCGTGAATTACCCATCGTGAAGTGGACAAACATGTTAAAAGAGTCTTAAAAAAATTCACTGAGGTCGAACACAGCCTCTCACAACAACAGCAGCTGGTACACTGGTACAGATGCATTCCTAGAACACTCACGTAGTGGGGAAAGCCTCTACTACAAGAAGATAATTCAGGGCTTTTTGGGTCCCCTCTTGCAGATGCTAAATTTCTTGCAAAACTGAAAAGAGAACAAAAGCTCTTACTACCAAAACAAATAAAAAGAAGGTAGAAAAGTAAAAGAAATCCAGTACGGAAACCTCCATGAACCTGATTCTTAGAGTGTACCCCAGGACTTTAAATAATCTGATGCCTTGGCTGTAGAAGGTAAGAAAGTTACACCTGTTCCATTGAGTATGGCTGAAATTTCAAAGAATGTTAGAAGAAGAAAAAAGAAGGAAAGGAAACACAAGCCTGTACTAGAAGAGCAGGTCACCAAAAGAACGATTTCAGGTAAAAAAGTAGAACCTGATCCCAGTTACTGAACAGCCCACCCCCACCTCCTCCAAAGCAGCTGCCTCAAAGAAGAAACTGGGGCAGAAGTCTAAAAACAGAAGCAATGATCAAGATAAAAGGGTGGAAACTTATAGCACCTTCAGAAAAGCAAAAATCATTACCCCTCCACCAAGAGACTCAACAAGAAAGTGGATCAGGAAAGAAGAAATTTTCAACAAAGAAGGAGAAGACAGAAAATGTCTTGGTAGATGAACCCCTATGCAATCAACTTCTAGTATTCCTTTGAAGGGGAATGCAGACTCAAGTCTGGCAGTGGACAGGAGAGGCTGTGGATCTTACTAACCCTGACCAAGTAGAAAGAGCCCAGATAATGGGGCTAAAAATCCTGAAGACTGAAACTGATGGAGAAAATGCTGATGTGAAATTTAAAGATTTTCTTCTGTCCTTGAAGACTATACCATTCTCTGAAGATTCAGCCGTCTGTGTTGTAGACCTGTTAACTGGGAGGTCTGGTGTGATCCAGGAAGCTTTAAGGAAGTTGCGTAAAGGAGAACTGACTGCACTCACACATCAGGTTCAAGAACAAGATCAATCACTTGCTACTGCAAAGGAAGACACCCCTGCTACAAAAGTTCGACCAGTGAACCTAGGAAATGCTGATGGAAGGAAAAAAGAAGCACTGTGGTTACAGCAAGGATGAGAGATCAGATTGGACATTAGTAAAGGAACATAATATATTTCATAACAAAAATGCATGTCAGTTATCAAGAGACTAGACAGATAGAGGTGAAGTTCCAGCAAGTCTGTGAGCTGATAGACACAACCCACTTGCAGCAGGAAATGGCACACTGAGACATGCTGTCAGTGATGCTGCAAATGAACTAGAGTGCCAGTAGTCTACTGGACCACATAAACTGTGCCAGGTTGAATGGATGAGCTGATGGAGGAGTAGGGCAGCTGCAGCCAGAGGAAGTCCAGAGGAAGAACGTGGAGCAAGCAGCTACTCAGCTGAAGGGGCAGCTACAAGCAGCTCAGAGAGGTGGGGAGAAGTCCAGAGTCATATTGGGAAGAGAATAGCAGAGCATGAGCAGCATGTGAGGTTTACAGAGTAAATTTGTGCCCAAAAAAGTAGAAGACAGAGTCTGCCTTGTAAGCTTACAGATACCTTGGTTCAAAACAACAATCAAAGCAAAGACTAATTCAGTGAATGGAATTGGAGCAAAGGCAAGTTCAGGATATTTTAGAGCAAAGAGCACGTACGAAGTGAAATTTCCAACAAAATGGAAGAATTAAGATTCTAAATGACCAAAGCAAAGCATTACAATGAGAAGTTCAGAAGTAATGCACTCTTGTTTCTGAACAGCCCAATAAAGGTGTTGTGGAACAAGTGGAAAAATACATTCAAGAAACAGATGAGGAGCTGATGATTATAGAAGGACTACCTGGAAGTGGACTTACACAGATGGTCACTGATGAAGAAGAACTGAATACAGTAGGAACAGAAAATTCATCATGGGCTAAAGAAGTTCAGAATTTAAAGGCCAAGCAAAAGGATTGGGTTTCTTTTGCATCCCTAGTTGAGGAACTTAAGAAAGTGATGCATGAAAAAATAGAAAGATCAATTCCGTTGAAGAGCTTCTGGAAGCTGGACTTCTGAAAGTTGCTAATAAAGAGAAAACTCTTCTTATCTGAAGCAGGAAATAAAAGTTCTGAAAGTCAGGAGCTTCAGAACCTATCACAAGGAAAGAAGGAACAGAGGAACACCATGAAGGCTGTTTTAGAAGAGAAGGAAAAGATCTAGCCAATTGAGGGAAATGGTTACAGGACCTTCAAGCATAAAATGAATCCTTCAGGGCTCCTATTCAGGAGGTAGCACAAGGTTATCCTTGAAAAGGGCCTGTTCTGCATCACAATTTGAAGAACTTGAGATCCTATTGAAAGAAAAGGCATATATGTGAAAAGAGTGGAAAGGATGCTTAAAGTGAGGGGGAGTGATCTTTGAACAAAACAAAGCTGCTACAGGAGGTGCAAGATGAAAACAAATAGTTTCAACCCCGAATTAGCAGCATAAGAGACAGAAGGACCACCAGGCATCTTCTTTTTCTTCCCACAAAGAACTCTTCAAAGGAATTTCAAAAAGAGGGGAAGAAATAGCTGGTCTCTAGAATGAGTTAGGTTCTTCTAAAGACACTGTGGAACACCTGAGGAAGAAAATCACTGATTTTTGGGAGAATTGGGAAACGATGGAAGCATCAGTATCCACAGAGAAAATGCTGCAGGATGGAGTGAACAGAACTTCCAGGAAATGACAACATGTGGACGCTGTGGAGTCAGGAGCTAAAGAGGTTCTCTTCTAGTTTGAATTATAGTGAATGGTTGTGTGGATTTGAAATGAAGGCATGAGAATGTGTGACTGAGTTTCTGGAACAGAGGAGGTTATGGTTCCAGAGCATAAGTTTAGAGAAGCTGATGAAATGCATAAATTGTTACAGCTACACTGTGAGAAATATGAAACCATCCTTGCAGAAACAGAAAGAACTTTACAGAAGTTACAGAGAAGTGTGGGACAAGAAGAAAATAAGTGGAAAATTAAGGTTGATGTATCACAAAAGACTAGTAAGCAGGTGCAGTTGTCATTCACATTTTCAGAACAAGATCTAATGTGATTCAGAAGAAAAAATGCAAGTTTCCACCAGTAGACGAGTGGATGAAACAACTATGGGACATTTACACAATGGAATACTACTCGGCTGTAAAAAAAGAAGAAAAATTTACCCTTTATGACAGCATGGATAGAGCTGGAGAACATTATGCTGAGTGAAACAAGCCAGGCAGAGAAGACAAATACCATATAAGTGAACTATGATTTCAGTTATGTGTGGGATCTAATGAACAAACTGATCTAACAAGTGAAAGAGGGACAGACTCATAGATAGACAGCAGACTGACAGTTAGAGGAGAGGGAAGGTAAGGGGTAGGAGGGCTGAGCAAAAAGAAAAATGAACATGGACAACAGGGTGGTGATTGCCCAGGAAGTATGTATACAGGGGTTAAATGGTAATGGACATAAATACAATTAAAAAGATTTTAAAAGATGTTGAAAATCTGAGAAGAGAGGGAGAGAATCTGGAAATGGAACTAGAGAAAGCAGAAATGGAATGACTGACCTGTCACAGAAGTCAAAGGGTTAAGAACACAGTTAAATGAAACATCTACAAAACTTAGAATGGAACCAAGTGAAAGACAGAAGGTAACTGGTGATGTATGAGGCTCAACAGTCACTGGATCTCATCCCATCAAAAAGAGTAAAAGCTGCTGGAGATACCACTGTTGCTGAGATTAGTGATGGTTCCCCAGAAAGGGGGTTTTCTGAGATGGAGACAATGTCTGTAAGTCCAAATCAGACTGTGACATATTTACGACAGTGGCTTCAGGCAGGAAACCACCAGCTCACAGAGGAGGAAGACCACTACCTGGCACTGGAGTGAAGTAACCAGGAAACTGTTCATTCATGGGTAATAGGAGGCATTGTTTTGTGTTTTGCCAAATAAAGCCTTATTCATGTTTTCACCCTCTCCACTTCAGCAGAAGCACTGAAGAGTGTTTTGTCTTTTCTAATTCTTGTTCGACCACTGATTTAAAGAGAGAAGGAAAAAGCTAACTCTGTAGACACCTTCAGAGTTTAGTTTTATAATAAAAACTCTTTGAATAATTAGGCCTTTCCATTCCTGAAGATAAAATAAACATGAAATCTTTAGTGTTATTCTGCTCAATGAAATTGTTCAGAAGATCAAAAGTGGGACTTACTCTCAAGATGGCGGCACAGGTGACTCAGCTCCCTTCGTCCCACAGCCATGGCAAAACTATAACTAAAATGTAGAACAGCCATCCCTCAGACCCGATAGAATCTCAAACCATGTGGAAGTCCGTCAACTAAGGAATTAAAGAAACCACATTCATACGGATGGGTAGGAGGGACGGAGGGGTGGAGACACGGAGACGTGGATCCAGCTGGTCCCAAACCCATATGTGGTGCACATAAAATGGAGGGACATCTCCGAAGTAAGGGATCCCACCCACAAACCAGACCCCCACCCAGGGTTCCAGTGCCAGGAAGAGAAGTCCCCATAACTTCTGGCTGTAAAAACCAGTGGGGGGTGGGTCAGCAGAAGAAACTATGGGTATCTCAGACTTCTCCTCTCCTCTCCTCTCTCTCTTTTTTAAAATATATTTTATTGATTATGCTATTACAGTATCCCATTTCCCCCCTTCATTCCCCTCCAGCCTGCATACCCCCTCCCACCCACATCCCCCCCTTTAGTTCATGTCCATGTGTCATAAGTTCTTTAGCTTCTACCTTTCCCATACTATTCTTGTCCTCCCCTTGTCTATTTTCTACTTACCATCTATGCTACTTATTCTCTATACCTTTTCCCCCTCTCTGCTCCTCCCACTCCCCTGTTGCTAACCCTCCATGTGATCTCCATTTCTGTGGTTCTGTTCCTGTTCTAGTTGTTTGGTTAGTTTCTTTTTGTTTTAGGTGTGGTTGTTAATAATTATGAGTTTGCTGTCATTTTACTTTACATGTTTTTATCTTCTTTTACTTAGAGAAGTCCCTTTAACATTTCATATAATAAGAGCTTGGTGATGATGAACTCCTTTAACTTGACCTTATCTGAGAAGCACTTTATCTGCCCTTCCACTCTAAATGAAAGCTTTGCTGGATAGAGCAATCTGGGATGTAGGTCCTTGACTTTCATGACTTGGAATACTTCTTTCCAGCCCCTTCTTGCCTGTAAGGTCTCTTTTGAGAAATCAGCTGACAGTCTGATGGGAACTCCTTTGTAGGTGACTGTCTCCTTATCTCTTACTGCTTCTAGCATTCTCTCCTTCATTTTTACCTTGGCTAATGTAATTATGATGTGCCTTGGTGTGTTCCTTCTTGGGTCCAACTTCTTTGGGATTCTCTGAGCTTCCTGGACTTCCTGGAAGTCTATTTCCTTTGCCAGAATGGGGAAGGAAAGTCTATTTCCCTTATTATTTGTTCAAATAAGTTTTCCATTTGTTGTTCTTCCTCTTCTCCTTCTGGTACCTGTATAATTCAGATGTTGGAACGTTGAAAGATGTCCTGGAGGTTTTCTAAGCCTCTCCCCATTTTTTTGAATTCTTATTTCTCCATCCTTTTCTGATTGGATGTTTTTTTCTTCCTTCTGGTCCACTCCATTGATGTGAGACCCAGCTTCCATTCCATCGCTATTGGTTCCCTGTGCATGTTTTTTCATTTCACTTAGTGTAGCCTTCATTTGTTCATCTAATTTGCGATCAAAATCAACCAATTCTGTGAGCTTCCTGATCACCAGTGCTTTGAACTGTGCATCTGATAGGTTGGCTATCTCTCAGTCACTTAAAAGTACTGGTTCTGGGGCTTTCAATTCTGTTTGAGCCATCTTTTTTTTTCCTTTGGTCTGGTTGCACCTATTATGTAGTGAGGAGCAGAGCCTTAGGTGTTCACCAGGGCAGGGCACCCCAGTTGCTGGGCTGTGACACTGTATGTGTGTGTGAGGTCTGAGAGGGAACAATGGCATTTGCTCTGCTCTCCATTGGACCTTAGTCCCTTCCACTGCTTCCCCAGAGAAAACTGGGCCCCTCTGGTACCAATTCCCATGTGGGTGGGCTTATGCAAGGATCTCTCCTGTGAGGCTGGGAATCTCTCCCTGCACCTCGACTCCCACAGGTGTTTTCAATCAGTGCCCCGAGGCTCTATTTCCCAGCACTGTGATCCTGGTTTGCACGCAGTGCCTTGCTTCACAATCGCTGCCTCACTGGGTTTGCTGGTTGCCACCCCTTGGCCAGGGTCTGCCAGCTGCCACTTGCACAGTCAGGGTCCACCTGCTGCGGTCTTGCGTGTCACAGATGCCTTACGTGCCTGGTCCCAACATTCTCTGCTCTCCACGCCCTGACTTGTGCCTGGCTGCCCGACTCCATCCCTCCTACTGGTCTGGATGAATGTGTCTATTTTAACTTCTTGGTTGTCCGACTTCCACACAGTTCAATTTTCTGTCAGTTCTGGTTGTTATTCTGTTTCTAAATTATTGTTGTCCCTATCTTGTTCGTGCAAGGAGGCACAGTGTGTCTACCTATGCCTCCATCTTGGCCGGAAGTCCTCCTCTCCTCTTAAAGGGCCTCACACCACACATGCACTTACTCAGACTCACTCCCTCAGGGATCCAGCACTGCGTAAGCAGCTTGAAGGACACCAGTAGCATAATAGGAAGGAACTGAAGTATCTGGCATCAAGGCAAGAGCTGGGGTACAGCTTCCTTCCTGAAAGAATGCAGACAGTGGCCATTGTACCCTTTGTGAGCCCTCCTCCTCATAGAGCTACAGTGTGGTGGCAGCATATCTGAATCTCCATCAACCTGGCTCACACAGTAAGCCCCACCCTGATGATAAGCTAAGGGGCCACCCCATCCAACTTACAGGCCCACTCCAGCAACACTCCCACACTGATAACAGTGGCTTTTCCATATGAGAGGCTGGGCTAGGCATGGGCTTCAGACCTTCCTATATCCACTCAAACAAGCGACAGCTGAGCCTAGCCCCTCTGCCTCCCACTGACCGGTCCCAGGCCTGGCACTAGCAGCAGTCATCTGCAAATCACTTTATAGCTTAGCCAAGGGGCTCCAGACAGAACACAGGTGGTTGCTGGCCTGCACTATCCAGGAAACCCCAGAGCCTGGGCACCCAGTGACCATTTATAGACCACATTGGAGCACCACCCAACCACCTCCACAAGCCTTGGAGGGAGGTAGTTACTGGCCAAGGGTCATAGCCAGTCCTACCAGCTTTCCAGATGGGTAAATCCCTCCTGTTGACCTGATGGCAGCAACTGAGACTCATCTACAAGTGGAGGGAGTAGTCAGCCCTCATGGAGGGAACACCTTGAGTACCCAGCTTAGTGGAGGCTGTGCCACTGGACCCTACAGGACATCTACTACATTAGGCCATGCTACCAAGACATGGAGTCAAAGGAGCTCTACCTAATACATAGAAACAAACACAGGGAGGCTGCCAAAATGAGGAGACAAAGAAACATGGCCCAAATGAAAGAACAGATCAAAACTCTAGAAAAAGAACTAACCAAAATGGAGATAAGCAACCTATTAGATACAGAGTTCAAAATATTGGTTATAAGGATGCTCAAGGAACTCAGTGGGTCTCTTGTATACTACAAGAGCATACAAAAGACCCAGGAAGAAATGAAGGATATACTAACTGAAATAACGAACAATTTACAGGAAATCAACAGTGGAGTGGACGAAGCCAAGAACCAAACCAATGATTTAGAATAAAAGGAAGAAAAAGACATCTGGTACAGCATGAAGAAAAAAAGAATCCAAAAAATTGAAGACAGCGTAAGAAGCATCTGGGACAGCTTCAAATATTCCAACATTCATGTCAGAGGGGTACCCAAAGGAGAAGAGAAAATGCAAAAAAATTGGAAACCTATCTGAAAAATAATGAAAGAAAACTTCCCTAAATTGGCAAAGGAAATAGACATACAAGTTCAGGAAGCACAGAGAGTCCCAAACAAGATGGACACAAAGAAGACCGCACAAAGACACATCATAATTAAAATGCAAAAAAATAAAGATAAAGAGAGAATCTTAAAAGCAGCAAGAGAAAAGCAGATAATTACCAACAAAGGAGTTGGTAATTAAACTGTCAGGTGGTTTCTGAAAAGAAATTTTGCAGGCTAGAAGGGATTAGCAAGAAGTATTCAAAGTGATGAAAAGCAAGGACCTACATCCAAGATTACTCTATCCAGCAAAACTATCATTTAGAATGGAAGGGCAGATAAAATGCTTCCCAGACAAGGTAACGCTAAAGGAGTTCATCATCACCAAGCCCTTTCATATGAAATGTTAAAGGGATTTATTGAAGAAAAAGAAGATCAAAACTATGAACATTAAAATGGCAATAAATACATAACTATTAACAACTGAATCTAAAAAACAAACTAAGCAAACAAGTAGAACAGAAAAAGAATCACAGATATGGAGAACATTGGGATGGTGGCCAGTGGGGAGAGGGGTCTGGGATAATGGGGTAAAAGGTGAAGGGATTAAGAAGTACAAATTGTTAGGTATAGAACAGATGGGGGGATGTTACGAACAGTAAAGAAAATAGAGATGCCGAAGAACTAATATTCATGACCCATGGACAGAACTAAGAAAGGGGGATCACTGGAGGAGATGGAGGGGGGCTAAGAGGGAAAAATGGGGATGACTGGAATAGCATGAACAATTTTTAAAAGAAGACCAAATGTGGTAGAGACCGTGTAGAGTTCAGCATGTCAGTACTGATGCTGCACACTGCGTTACTTACCGTTTGGAGAGTGCCTTTGACTGGCTCCAGACAACACATTTCATATGAAAGGGCTTGGTGATGATGAACTCCTTTAGCTTTACCTTGTCTGGGAAGCACTTGATCTGCCCTTCCATTCTAAATGGTAGCTTTGCTGGATAGAGTAATCTTGGATGTAGGTCCTTGCTTTTCATCACTTTGAATACTTCTTGCTAATCCCTTCTAGCCTGCAAAATTTCTTTTCAGAAACCAGCTGACAGCTTTTGTAATGTTGTCAGTGAGTAGAAGGATGCTTGTTATCCAAAAATCATATTACAAAATAAAAATCGTACAGTTTAAGATTGTGGTAGTGAGAATAACACTTTAAAAAAATCAATGTCTAGCCCTGGCCAGGTGGCTAGGTAGGAGCGTCATTCCATACACCAAAAAGTTGTGGGTTCGATCCTGGTCAAGGCACATACCTAGGTTCTGGGTTTGATTCCCCAGGTGGGGCTTGAATGAGAGGCAACTAATCAATGGTTCTCTCTCTGGTTCTCTCTCTTGCTCTCTCTCTCTCTCTCCCCCTATGTCTCTCCATTCCCTCTCTCTTAAATCAATAAACATATCCTTGGGTGAGGATTTAAAAAATAAATAAATGTATATTCATTAGCATAATGTCGGGCTGGAGTGAGCCCTCAATAAATATGAGCTAGTATTATGTTTATTATGCCCCATAGGTTTTGAAAATTACTATGTAATTTTTCTGTTTAAGGTTCATAATTTTGAAATTTATGTATTAAAAAATAATTATGGTCCTGCTGGTGTGGCTCAGTGGATGGCGTGCCGGCCTGCAAACCAAAAAGTCACTGGTTCCATTCTCAGTCAGGGCACATGCCTGGGTTGTGGGCCAGGTCCCCAGTAGGGGGTGCATGACAGTCAGTCACACATTAATGTTTCTCTACCTCTCCCTCCCTTCCCTTCTCTTTAAAAATAAGTAAATAAAATCTTTAAGAAAATAATTATGCGTTTCAGGTAATCTACATTCTTATTTTTCTTTTCTTTCTTTTTTCTTCTTTTTCTCTTTGGCTAAAAGAAATTAATCTATTACTATTTTGTTTGAGTTAATACTCAGTTTTCTTTTCCTCTGCTTTATATGATTCTAAGTATGTTGGTGTAACAACTGATGACCATTGCAGATATGTGGGGCTTTCTGCTTGTCTGGATCTAGTTCTGAAGTGAGAGAGGGAGGCTTGTTCCATCTGCATCTTCTGGCCTGTGAGGAGGTCTGTACACGGAAGGGCAGGAAAGTGGGAAGGGGCTGCAAACTCCCAAGGAACACATGGAGGGCGAGGATGCCTATCGGGAGTAATACTCAGTATTGCCTGGTCCAGTCTCCACTCTTGGGCTGTGTTACTTTGCTCTGGCTGCCATAACACAGTACCACAGATCAGGACGACTTAAACAACAGAAATTTATGTTCTCACAGCCCTGGAGGCCCGAAGTCCAAGGCCCAAGTGTCCACACTGTGGGTTTTTTCTGCGGCCTCCCTCCTTGGCTCCGAGATGCCTGTCTTCTCCCGGCGTCTTCCCTCCATGCGCACCTATCCAAATTCCCTCTGTTCACAGGGACACTGCTGGAACTGGGTTAGGGCCCATCCCGATGACCTCATTTTCACTTAACCACTTCTGTAAAGACCCTGTCTCCAAATATGGTCTCCTTTTTGGGTCCTGGGGGTTAGGACTTCAGCGTATAATTTCAGGGGAGGGACACCATGTAGTCCACAACATAGGTCGATTAAAAAAGGAAGACTGTCCAGGGAGGTTTTTGCTGTCATGTCAGGGAGTCGAAGTTCTGCGTGGGCCCAGCACTGTCCTCCTGCACTGCAGTGAGAGGGGACAATGAGCGGTCAGGCTCGGCTTTCACGGGCAGCCGCTTGGAGGCACAGACAGCTCCTGAGCCAGCTGCATCCATCATTCCCCAACATCTCTGTAACGTGAATTTGCATTTTAGAAAGTTCAAATGTGGTTCTATGTTCATCTTTTTTTCCCCTCAAGACCTAGGAGGTTTCATATCTTCAGAGTACTAAGATATTTGACAACCCGCTTTCTTTCCTCGGAGAGTTCCTTTTCCCTCTTGACTCGGTGGGTACGGCTGCAAGGGTGCAGACTGGGGCACTGTAAGGGCGCCTCACTGATGGCTTGGTTTTACATGTACATTTTTCCCCTGGATGTTCTGGGATTCATTATCTATTCTTGAAGTTTGGAAGCTACTATGTATGTCATGTGATGCTTTTTTTTTCCTCTAAAATCTATTTTCAGATACAAGACTTTATCTTGGGAATTTTCTTTATTATTATCATTGGATACTTCATTTCGTTTGTGTGCATCTCATCTCCAGGAAAAACTAGTGTTGTGTGTATATTAGGCTGGCTTTTTTTTTTTCATTATTATCATCCTTTCTCTAATCAGTCTACCTCCTCACTTCTACCATTAGCTTTCGTTTCCAGTGTACTTCACATGCTTCTGCCTTCTTTTTAGAAGAATTGACTTAAAGTTTTGATGCTTCTAATTATGTTTTAATTTCTCTAAGGATTTTATCATTTCTTTCCATCATGTCCTGAGTTCTGCTGGTCCACTTTCGTTTCCCATGTGTTATTACTCACAACACCAGCAATCACCGTTGAGCTGCCTCTCACATCTCGCTCTGCTATTTTCTTTTCTGTGTCATCTTTGTTATGCAGTTCATGTTTGCAGCCCTGTGCTTATTCCTGGAAGAGGAAGCAGGTCCCTAGGAAGAGAAAACGGCGTGCTTGAACCTTAGTGCGTTTGGTCGGCACAGTGCGGAGGAGGGAAAAGCTCAGACGAGGATTTGATTTTGGTGTGGTCTCAGACTGCTTCCTCGCCGAATGCTCTCTTCCCTCTGCCCTGGGCACATTCCTATTCTGTGTGTGTTATACCCTACGCCCCATGAGGGGGGCGGCTGATTTCAGGTGGTATCCTTTGTTCCCTCCATGTGCCCATCTGGTCGCGGAGTCTGGCCGGGAATGGAACGAAAGGGATGTGTCGGCGACTCCACTGCGTCCCAGCCCCTCCACGGTGGTGTGACAGGGAAGCCTGTCCCCGTGGAGAAATTCTCTCCTTCATCACCAGCCCGCACTTATTGATACCTGTCACTGTAAATTTGTATTCAGAATTTCTAAGAACTCCTCATTTACCTTTGAAGATATAGATTCCATGAGGAAAAGAGCAGAGAAAAAAATGGACTTTCAATGGCCTCCTCAACTTATTCCCAGTTTCACTGTGTGGCACATATGTGATCTGCCCACATAGTGGCACATGCACAGTCTTGTCACACCGTGGTTCCTTAAGTTTCACAAAATATGGGGTTTTATTCTCCATGAAAAATGTATCTCTAGGTTTTTGGGTTTTTTCAGCTTTACTGAAGTACAATTGACAAATGACTTTTAAGATATTTAAAGTGTACATTGTGATTTGATACATGTACACACTGGGAAATGATTCCTGCACTGAGTTGTAACACCTCCATCACCTCAAATAAGTTCCTATTTTTGTTTTGGTGAGAGCGTTTAAATTCTACTCTTTTAGCTGATTTCAATTATACAATACAGTGTTATCAGCTATATTTCATGGTTTTCCAGGAAAAAAGCTAGGGTAAGCAGGTTCTTAATTTTATTTAACTTTGAAATTGTCAGTGTAGCAATGACTTTAGGTTGGGAGCAATGAAACATCCCTTTCAAGTGCAATGTCAGCTTCAGAAAACTGGAGGGTCTCATGTTACCTCTTTTGTTTGCAGGCAGGAAGCGACTCCAGTTGAGAGAGAAAATCGAAGTCAAGATAAGAAAAGTAAGTCTTCCCTCACCAGTACTTGCTGCACCAGGACAGCTGTAAATTTAAACATCCAAATTAGCTGTGGTTCTGACGCTCCCTTGGGACTGAAGGAAGCAGTGCTCGCAGTCTGAGTCCTTCATTTTTGTCTCATAAAACTGACCTTTTTATTCTTTGTATCACGACACTACCTACATATAATTTCTTTCAAGCAACACTTAGTAAACTTCTATGGGAAGCAATTAGTCAAAATCCTACTGATTTTAATTTTTTTATTGTTATTTTAAAATAGGGCTGTTTTAAGGATAAGGTATTGTTAAGTGTCTTTTTTGCTCATGCCTTTGCTCTGTTTGACTTAGTATCTAGGTGTAGTAATCATGGAATTATTTTAAAATGGACAACTGCAAATAACAACGTGTAGCCCCTTGGGACAGGCATATCTGAAGGAAACTGGCTTTTCTCATTGCTGTTGCTTCAGCTGTCTTCTCGCGTTACAAGCCCCCTCAAGGAATGGCCTCTCCGTGCCCCTGGAGCTCTGCATTTCCAGTCACCCCTCAGCTCCCTGAGTGTACTTCATGGTCTATGAAATGAATGTATTTTGCCAATATCATCATGACCATAAATGAAATAACACTCTCAAAAAGCATCAAAGCACCTTGCATGTAAAATTGTCCTATGAGACAATTTCTTAAATTCACTGAAGTTAACATTGGTTAATAACATTATATAAGTTTCAGGTTTAAAATTCTATGATGCATCATCTGTATATTGCCATGTGTACCCACCACCCAAAATCCAGTCTCCCACCATCACTGTATATTTTACGCCTTTCATCCTCTTCACCTCTCCCCACCCCCCTTCTCTGATAACCACCAATCTGTTGTCTGCGTCTATGAGTTTGTTTTGTTTGCTCGTTTATTGTTTTTTGTTTTATTTCCCCACATATGAGTAAAATCATATGACTCTTGTCCATTGTCAATGACGTGGTTATTTTGATGGTACGTACATAATATATATGGTTGTACTAATCCATGGTATAAAGTCTATTTTTGACCACAGGGCATGTTGAATGCCTCTGCCCAGATGTAATTACTAAAGACCCTAAAACACAATGTTCATTCTTAATTTTGACCACCTCATCTCTGGCACTTACAAATGTTGCTCCACATCTCTCTCCTGAGGTGGCCCCTTCCTCCATGGGACACCACGCTTCACTGTGCACCCTTGGTCACAGCCACTTCTCTGTCACCTCACCCTGCCCTGCCTGGGCACACCTCAAATTCAGGTGCTCCTCAGTGACTGGCCTTGGAACATTTTACTTTCTTACAGAGTTTGTGTAGGATTGATCTTATTCCTTCTACTATTTGGTAGAATTTTCTGGTGAAACTATAGGATCGTGGTGATATTGTGAAAAAGTTTTTCACATACAGATGCAAATACTTTTGTAGTTCTAAAGTACTCACATTTTGTTTTTCATTAAAATTTCAGTCCTAAGCTTAAAATTATTCACTATATTCTTATATGTATTTTATTATACTTTTTACATTTTAAGTTACAGTTGACATACAATACCATATTAGTTTCAGGTGTACAACATAATGATTTGAAATTTACATACCTTATGAAGTGACCCCCCCATAAGTCTACTGCCCACCTATTTCACTTAGCATATTACCCTCTAGGTCCATCCATGTTGTCACAAATGGTAAGACTTTATTCTTTTTTATGGCTCAGTAATTTTCTACTGCATGTATGTACCACCTCTTCTTCACCAATTGTCTGTCAGTGGGCACTTGGGCTGCTTCCATATCCTGGCTATTGTAAATAATGCTGCGATGAACACAGGGGTGCATATATCTTTTCAAATTAGTGCTTTGGATTTCTTTGAATAAGTACCCAGAAATGGGATTGCTGGGTCCTGTATTAATTTGATATCTAATTTTTTGAGGAATCTTCATACAGTTTTGCATACTAGCTGCACCAATTTACAATCCCACCAACAATGCACAAGGGTTTCATTTTCTCCAACATTTGTTGTTGTTTGATTTGATGGTGGCCCTTCTGACAGGTGTGAGGTGATATCTCATTGTTTTAATTTGCATTTCTCAGATGATTAATATGTTGAACATCTTTTCACATGTCTATGGGTCATCTAATGTCCTCTTTGGAGAAATGTCTGTTCATGTCCTCTGCCCATTTTTTAACTGGAATGTTTTTGGTGTTAAATGGAATGACTTCCTTATATATTTTTAATACTAATCCCTTATTGGATGTACTGTATCCTTGGTGAATATCTTCTTCTATTTAGGAAATTGTCTGTTTGCTTTGTTAATGATTTCCTTGATTGCACAGAAACTTTTCAGTTTGATGTAGTCCCATTCGTTTATAATATCTTTTATTTTCCTTAACTGAGGAGACATATCCAAAAAATATTATTACTAAGAGTGATGTCACAGAGTTTACTACCTATGTTTTCTTCTAGGAGTTTTGTGGTTTCAGGTTTCACCTTTATGTCTTTAATACATTTTGAGTTTATTCCTGTATATGGTATACAAAAGTGATCTAGTTTCATTTTTGCTTGTATCTGTCCAATGATCCCAGTGCCATTTATTGAAAAGACTGTCCTTTCCCCATTGTATGTCCTTGCCTCCTTCATCATAGACTAACTGACCATATAGGCAAGGGTTTATTCCTGGGCTCTCTGTTTCGTTCCATATATCTATGTGTCTGTTTTATACAAATATATGTGTCTGTTTTGATTACTACTACCTAGTAATATAGTTTGATATCAAGTAGTGTGATATCTCCAGCTTTGTTCTTCTTTCTCAGGATTATTGTGGCTATCTTGGGTCTTTTGTGGCTCCATGTAAATGTTAGTATTATTTATTCTAGCTCTGTGAAAAATGCCATGTTATTTTATGATTGCACTGAATCTGTAGTTTGCTTTGGTAGTATGAACCCTTTAATGTTTTTAATTCTTTCTATTCACAACATGGTACAGCCTTTCATTTATTTGTATCTTCTTCAGTTTCTTCAATATCTCATAAGTTTCTGAACACAGGTCTTCATTTATTATAAATTTATTCCTAGGTATTTTCTTTTTTTAAAAAAGATTTTATTTATTTAATTTTAGAGAGGGGAAGGGAAGGAGAAAGTGAGGGAGAGAAACATCAGTGTGTGGTTGCCTCTTTGGCGCCCCCTACTGGGGACCTGGCCCACAACCCAAGCATGTGCCCTAACTGGGAATCGAACTGGCCATCCTTTGGTTCGCAGGGCCATGTTCAATTCACCGTGCTATACCAGCCAAGGATTTAAGTATTTTCTAATGCAATTGTAAATGCAGTTGTTTTCCTAACTTATCTTTTGGACAGTTTATTATTGCTATATAAAAATAAAACTGATTTCTGAATATTAATTTTGTATCCTGCAACTTTACTGGATTCATTTATGAGTTCTAATAGTTTTTTTGGTAGAATCTTTATGGTTCTCTAAATATAATTTCATGTTATTGGCAAATAATGACTATTTTGCTTCTTTCTTTTCAATTTGGATACCTTTTATTTCTTCTTGTCTGATGGCTGTGGCTAGGACTTCCAGTACTACGTGGAGTAATAGTGATGAGAGTGAACATCCTTGTCTTGTTCCTGATCTTAAAGAAAAAGCTTTCAGAGTTACACCACTGAGTACAACATTAGCTATGAGTTTGTCATTTATGGCTTTATGATGTTGAGGTATATCCCCTCTACTCTCATTTTGCTATGAATTTTTATCATAAATGGATGCAGGATTTAGACAAATGCTTTTTCTGCACCTATTGATAAGATGATATGATTTTTATCCTTCATTGTGTTTATGTGGTGTATTATGTTAATTGATTTGTGGGTATTGAGCCAACCCTGCATCCCAAAAATAAATTCCACTTGATCATGGTATATGATCTTTTGGTGTATTGCTCAATTTGGTTTGCTAACATTTTGTTGAGGATTTCTGTATCTGTGTTCATCAGGAATATTGTTGTATAATTTTTTTTGTAGTATCATTGCCTAGTTTTGGTATCAGGGAATTGCTGGCCTTGTAAAATGAGTTTAGGAGGATTCCCTCCTCTTCAATTTTTTTGGAACAGTTTGAGAAGGATATGTATTAATTCTTATTTGAATGTTTGGTAAAATTCACTATTCTTATGAGTATTTAATATTAGCTGGACCTATAAGGATGCCACCTTGCTCATATCTAATGTTATTTCTTTGCACGCTTTCCATCTATTATTTGACTATCAGTTTTACTATAGTTCATTAATTTCATTAACATGTTGTGGAACAAATTTTGTATTTTATCAACCCTCTATCACAGGAAAGTCTATCTCTTGGCTCAACTTCAAATGATATATGCCTTACACAAATTCTAATGGATTCACCAAGTATTTTGCTCCTTTTACAGGAAAAGGAGATACAAATTGGTTTGGATGGGGTTATTTTGAAATAATTCAGACTACTAATTCCCATGTAACTTCACTGAGGTGCAGTCCCCTTCATTTTTTTTTAAACATGCTATGTATTTATACTGCCTGGGGTAACCACCCCTTCTTGATCACCAGCATCTGTCAGCCTAATGTACTCTATGTTGTAGACCATTATGTCCTGTGGACACGATCAATATTCCTGCAGAGCAGATTTCCACAGAGAGACAGAAATCGATAAAGCCCTGAGATGCCACCATAGCTGCACTGGTTTCCCTCCATGGGAAATCAATGTGTGTTAGACACCTGCTGTTGTATTATGTCAGTCAAGTAAGCAGACCTCATCTGCAACAGTAGATGCAATTGAAGCTGCCATCTAATTAAATTTATGACAATGTCCAATACCCAGCCATTCTTTACACAGGTTAAAAAGGGAAATTAAATGGGAAATTATTAAAATCAAGACCTCTATATCTTTTCAATAGTCAAATACATAACTTCCTGATTTCATTGGGGAAGCCAAATTGCTGTTATTTTGTTTGTTTACATTCTATGTGGACCAAGTCACAAGAACTGGTTAGGAGAATTAATGTGACAGTGCTCTCAGTTGGTCAGTGGGTCTATTTCACGTATGTTTTCAGGTCCTGATGAAATTCACAGGATGTGCTTGTGGATCCTTTCTGCTCATTAGAAACAGACACAGGAAAATGTTTTCCCTCCACTCTGATTAGTGGTTTCTTTCAAAGCAATGTCTTTGGTCCTCTGATTAGCTAAAACACATAATTAATCAAGTTTTCCTAGTAGAAAATTTTCAACAAAAAAATTACATTGTAATTTTCAAAACCTGTGGAGCATAACAAATATAAGTGATTATTCATATTTATGGAGTGCTCATTCCAGGCAGGCAATGTTACAAGAATTTAACCTTTCCTCTAAATAATATTTTTTTCTGTGACTCATGTATTCTTAAAGAAAATACTAAAATTTCCCAATATTTTGCTACTTTTTATTTCTTCTTGGATCTGAGTAATTTTTAATTTCAAACATTGTTTTATACTTTTAGTATTAATTTATAAATTTATTGTATTACAATCAGTTTCTGTGTTATTTCTGCTTTATGGGTTTTACAAAAGTTCTTTGTTATATATTATATATCAACTTTAACACAAGTTACTTATATTCTTTAAATTTTGGTTTCTTCACATGGAAAATAGCCTTAAAATTAAAAAAAATACTACAACTTTAGATGGTGGTTGTGAAAATAGCATTAAAATGGTCTATTCATTAAAACTATGCCTTATTTATTGAATTAAAAATTTAAAGTAATGGTTGTATCATGTGCTGCAGAAGCAATGATTCAATACCTATCTCTATAATGAGTGTTCATCTTTTAAAAGGTATAATTTTCCTGTGATACTTTCATAGAAATTATGTCTTAAATTTATACCTTTAATCATTCTTCTTTCATACCTGCTATACTCTCTTTTCATAGCATGTTTGTGGGCAAATTTGTGTTATCTAACCCCCAAATCCACTGCTCTTCAGGTTGGGTGTATCACTTCACAGAAACACGGTGCTGCCTCGAAACACTCGTTCTTCCTCGATCTTGTCCGAAAGCCTGGAAAAGCTGTGCAATGATGAGGCACAATGCCGGGCATGCAGATGCCAGCCTCTTTATGGTTTTATCACTGCATTCTATCCTTTTTACCTCCCCCCCCACCCCACACTGGGGTGGTCCAAAACTCTTATGCTGATTTCCTTTTATTTTTATCCTCCAGGTAAAGAAGTTTCATCCACTTCTAATCAGGTAATAAAAACACTGCATCTGTCTGATAAGTGTCAAAATCCAGATGACTTTACATAAGCACAGCTGTAAGTCTTTACGTGCAAATTCTGAACGCACTGATCAATGTTTCTCATATTTTAAATAATACTCTTGGTAATTTTTAATTTTTTTTTAATTTTGGTCATTTTAATCCAGAAATGAAAATAAATAAAACATTAAAAAATACTTTAACACATTTAAATGATTGGAAAGTTCTTGCTGTTCCAATTCTACTGAAGTTTATTGTTTTAACTTTCAAAATTATTATAACAAAAATAAATGAAATCAAATAAATAGACACATAATTTGACCTCCAAAAAGCATCAATCCTTTTTAGTTCAGCACATTTGTTTCCATCCTTTTGTCCATGAATTAACATTTATATTTAAAAACATGGTGGATATCAACAAGCTTATGAAAATAGTGTATTCCTTTTAATACTACTATATCACAAGCATTTTGTTAATTTGATTATTATGAAGCATCTTAATTTTTAACTTTTTCTTTATGGTGTATGCCCATGAATTACAAGCAGCGTGCCACAAGAATTTGGGGGGGGCACTGACTTCTTTCCTTCAGATTGTCAAATTTAAAAGATGACAACAGCCAACACAACAGTAGCCATCCAGTATGCATGAATAAAAATTATACCTATTTCTTTTCTAAGATTGCCAAAATATATATATTTTGGTATGTTGCAGAATTATAGCAATTAGATTGTGTCATGAGATTTAAAAAGGTTGAAATTGAAGATCCAAGATGAAAGAGGAGCAAGTAGAAGCTACACTAATCTTCTCCCAGGACAAATTGAGAATTGCAGAGAAATCACCCTGAATAACCAACTGGACACTAGCTGGAAAGAAGCCTTATAACCATAGAGAGACAGAAGAAACGACTTTGCCACATCAGGACTGATAGGAAGCATGGAGAAGGTGTGAGAAGGCTGGCTAGGCTCCCACAGGTGGCAACTGAAATGCCAGTGGGACATTTCAGCATCCAGGGGCTTCCCTCTGAGAAGTGTGAGCTCTAAATGCCGAGCTGGTCCCCCCAGCCTACAGCATCAGAGCCAGAAAAGAACCCAGATGACATCCAGCTATGAAAAGCAGCAGGGGTTCTGTTGGCCAGGGAGAGATGGCTCGAGACTCAGAGCCTCTTAAAGGGCCAAAATACAAAATTTCATTTGCAGCCACTGACCCTGGGCTCTGGCAGAGGGAGAGCAGAGTGGACTAGAGACACTTGAGGAGAATCTGGTGCCGGTGGTTCTGGGGAGAGAACTGAAGAAACAGCCTCCAGGATCCCTGTGCTGAGTTATGCCCCATACAGCAGAGTCCACCTTCTCAGGCAGAGCACTCCTGTCCAAATGGCATCAGCCTGAGGGTAAGCAATAGGCTGTGGATAGGAATCACTCTGCCCCACCCTCTGGTGCTTAGGCCAGGCTGCTGATTGCAGTTTGATTAAATTAACAACTGGTATGTTTAACAGCTGCTTAGTTTAACATCTAAGGTAGAAAAATACAAAGTAGCAGCCAAAATGGAAAGACAAAGAAATAGACCCCAAATGAAAGAACAAGAGAATTTTCCAGAAGAACTAGATGAAATCAAACTAGATAAAAAACTGAACTAACAAGGAAACTAGATGGAGAGTAGATGCTAGCTAGTGGGAGTAGGTAGGTGAGGGGGTGGAGGGATTGGGCAAAAAGGAAAAAGAACTCATGGACACAGACAACCAAGTGATGATTGCTCCAGGGAGGGGACTAAATGGTAATGGAAAAAAATACAATAAAGAGTAAATTTTTTAAAAAGTTTGAAATCACAGGTGTATGCGATTGAAAATGTACATAAGCAGGCAGACAGGGCAGTGGCCTGGAGGTGGCCCACTCACGTTCTCAGGCAGCGCTGAGGCAGCTGCCCAGGGTCTGGCCCCTCCCCTCCCCCAGTCTCCCTTTCCTCCTCCTTCCCCGCCTCTGTTGTGGTTCTCTGGGGGACTAGCCTTGCCATGGGCACCACAAACTCTGGCTGGGGTCAACTCACTATCCTGAAAGTCCATCCTCCCAAGAAGAAGGGACAGAATGAAAGACCACTTTGTAAGAAAGTCCTTTTTAATACATGAATGAGACTGCAGAAGACCAATGGGAGGACAGCAGGACTCCCAGGCCAGAAATTCGGTTCAGAAAAGGGCACCAGCTTGATGTCACAAGGAAAGGTGATAATGACAACCACCAAGGAGATTTGGAGCCTTGTTTATTATTTTTTTATCCTCATCCAAGGATATTTCCATTGATTTTAGAGACAGAGGAAGAGAGAGAGAAACACTGATGTGAGACAGAAACATTGATCGGCTGCCTCCCCTAAGCACCCTGACCGGAGATGGACCAGCAACCTAAGCATGTGCCCCGACCAAGAATCGAACCTGCAACCTTTTGGTGAATGGTGATGCTCCGACTGAGCCACCTGGACAGGGTTAGAGCCTGCTTTACAAGTATCTGTTCTTTCTTCTCTTCATGAAAAGAGCCCTGAGGAACGGGAGTGCAGTGACGAGATTTCTCAGGAAGGGAAGTGTTCATGGGTATGTCCCCTCCCTGACAAGCCTGTCATGCTGTGGGAAGAATGGAAGAGTTTGCTTGCAAGATGTGAAAGGTTCGTGAGAGTAATCTCTCATGATGTGCTCCCAGACTGGCTCAAGGATTATGAGTTCCTTTTACATGGACACTGCCCCCCTGCGCCTTCTTTATTGGTGATTGATTTCTAGAGAGAAGAAAAGAGAGAGAGAAATGCTGATGTGTTGTTCCACTTGTTTATGCATTCATTGATTGATTCTTGTATATGTCCTGACCAAGGGCCGAACCCCCAACCTTGAGGTGTCAGGATGACATTCTAATCAACTGAGCAATTTGGCCAGGGCCCCCCATGCCTTCCTTCCTGGCCTGTTTAAGAGCATTCTCAGAATATGCACAGAGACAGGCAACGTCTTCTGTACCTGGGATCTTTACATATATTTTGCCCAAACATGTCCACTGTGGCAACTCTGCAAGAGACAGTGGTGTGTGGATTCTTCCTGGGATCCGTCTCTGCCTTTCCTTTTCACAGCTCTCCCACAGAGTCAACCGCCACTGAGAAGGGGCGTCTCCCGACTCTGCTTTAAACTGGATTACTCTGGTATTGCTCCTTTGATTATGCAGAATTGAATTCTGTTCCTTGGTGTCACTATTCTTTCTACTATAATCCACAACCTCACTTCATCTGCTTAATTGTGCTGTGTGTGTTGGGCATTGCAGCCATTACAGTCTCCTAGTGGGGCACGTCTGCCACCCATCAGCACCAAGGAGTCAGGGCTGGCACGTCTGGGGGCACAGGCCTGAGTGAGCCATTCCTGCCTTGCACTGTGTCATCTCCGAGGGCCTCCTGAAGGCTGCCACAGTAAACGACCAGCCTCCAAATCACGCGGACTGCCTGTATGCTACCTGCATCCGTGAATGCCTCTCTCCTGGCAAGTGTCACGTCTGGTTTCACTCCCATCAGCTGTTCCACATCTTTGTGGTTGCTGGAGCTTTCGTTCACTCCCACAGGGTCTCACACCGAGGAGATTTCCATGGTCAGCAGAGGCCGCGGTGAAGAGGGTGCACTGTGACACCTGGCCGTAGCCGAGGATCAGGATCCTGAGCCAGGGCCTCCGTGCCTGTGGGCCGCCCTTCCTGGCCATTGGCGCCAGTATCAGAGGAGCCCCCAAACTTCGACAGCCTCGTGGGCTTGGTGATGCCCCAGGGGTGCCTTGTGGTACATGACAGAGAAGAGAAAAAACAGAAATAAACCATCCCACAAAGGGTAGAGTGCATCTTTGGAGAAAAGGAGAAATGGCCCAAACCCCGGCGTGTTCTTGGGATGTACCGACTGAGGGCCCTGCGGGACCCTGCAAACTGGCTGTGATCCATTCGTATTTATTTATAGAAAATGGGGAAGCAGTTTAGCTGGAGCTCCTTCATCTCCCATTCTCTCTCCATAAGACACCAATATAAACCGGTTTAAGTGAACGTTTCATGTATTCTGCCATGCACCCACATTTCTGTGCACATTACACACGGGATTATTATACCCATTATCATACTCATGGCGTGTGATCATTACCCCCATGTACAATGCGCAGCCTTATTTTTCCCTTAAAAATTTGGGCAAAAATGTGTGCATTATACACAGCAAAATATGGTCTATCTTATTAAAAGGTGGGAGTGTGATTTTAGATGCTCTCTTTGGAGAAAAAATTGATGTAAATAAGATATCTAACTTACTATTTAAATAAGAATTTATGTAAATGTTTAAAACATAAGAGTAGGGGAGGGAGGGAGAATTTCTGTACAGAATGAAGCATGCAAGTACCGCAAACTGTACCAGTTTCGCACGGAGTGATGGCTGTGGGACCAGGCGGAAACCCCAGAACGCGCAGAACCGAGGTGCCCAAGGTGCCTTCTGAAGGCCCACACACCTGGGACCGGGTGAGCGGAGAGCGCAGCCCCAGCCGCGGGGTCACGGGACCACTCGGAGCGCTTGGGAGTCCCGTGGTGGAGGGAGGGGCTGTGTAGCAGCAAGGGAGCGGCAAACGGTGTTAGGTAAAGGCTCTAGTTCAGGTGTCCTTTGGGAGGACCCGCTTGTTTTCTGTGCCCGACCCTCTCTGAGGAGGACAGCCACCTGCTTGGGAGAGTCCGTCTGCGGGCGGGCAGGCAGTGGAGAGGTGCGCACAGGGGCTGACTGATCACCTCCTGGCTTCCAGTTCAGTTTTGTAGTGATTTTTACGGGACTGCGGGGAGGTGATGGTTTTCCATATCCTTGTTACGGGGCTTTGCAATGCCCTGGAAATGTCCCTCTATTACAATCACTGCCCCAACCCCGCTTCCTCCTCCTGGAGGTAATCACTGACCTCCCTTTGCCCCCGCTCCTATCATGGTTCCTGGCACCGAGCCAGCCACTAAGGAGTCCACCTTGTCCAGGTGTGCGCTGGGCTCCTCTTCCTCTGCTTCCTCTGGATTAGGAAGACAGGTCCACCTCTGGGACACTGTGTGGAGAGCTTCACTATGACAGATCCGTCGGCTCTCCTGAACAAAAAGGCCAGCAGAACTTTTTGTAAAGCAGGACCTGATACCCAGCATAGAGTTATAACCAGTCCCTGAACCTGGTTTTTAAAGGATGACATGGTGGGAAGTTTTAAAAGGGAATTATATTTTGTTACAGGGAGTCTGGTAGAAGCTTTAAAGCTGTATCTTTGCAGAGCTGCTAGAAGTGAAAGAGATTGCTCATGCCTGAGATGTACCCTATCTCTGGTGTCAGGTGGAGTGGTAGAGGAAGAAACAGGTTTGCAGCATCCTCGTCTTCGGAGACCCACCCAAATAGCACATGAGTCTTAGGTTACTTACCATCATCCGAGACTTTAGGTGACCGTCACATCCTGGGGATTGTGGATATTAAAACTAAAACAATGAGGCCCTAAGTGTGGGGCACCCTGAACTGGGTGTTTGGGATTATGGAATTTATTCCGCATAGGGTTTTCTCGGTTCTTTTTCTCCTTTCTCCCCCCTTCCAATCTCCAGCAAAAGCTGGGAACTAGCAAGAAAGAATCCGTTGTAGAACTTGGGAGAAACTAAGAGTGTTTCATTCTGGACAAGGCCACTGCCTGGGTGCTAGGTGGACCCAGCAGAATAAAAAGCAGGCTCCCTCCCCTAGGGGAGTCAGCCCAGCAGGATGCAGCCAATGGGAAGGGCGGTCACAACAGCACGTGTCAGAAGCCAGACTGGCTCTATGGTCATGCACTGGGATGTGGGGCGTAAGATGCAAGCTCGAAGCAACACCAGCAGATGAGCAACCCGTGGGCCCCATCACCCTGCACCCCAGAGGAGGAGCTGAATCTGCTTCAACCTAGTGCAAACCCTTAGGAAAAGCGAAGTTTAACATCGACGACATAGAGTGCAGTAGAAATCTCTCTCTCTGGGGTGCGTGAGTACCCATTTGTGTGTGTGTCTGAGTGCAGCTCGCTGCGCTCCATCTGACTCTTGGTCTCACTGTCTCGCCGACGGCTCTCCCGGGATGGCGCCCAGGGGCCTCTCTCTCAGCGGTCAGACGCTTGCTTGCCCTGTGCAGATTGTTCATTTTCTTCTTTTGTCTGTAGGCTGATCAGGGCCTCTACAGCGTCATTCTATCACCAGTAAATAGTGGCCTTTTCCAATATATTTTCCCTTCCCCGTTATAAATTGCTGAAACCACAAAGCATGTTTGGAGTGATAGAAGGTTGGGGCTTCAAAAGGCAACTGGGTGGTAATTCCAGTCACCATGGAATTGCCCTGCTTGCTGTGGTCTCAGCTGCCAATAGAAAGAACCAAATGGAATATGACAAAAAAGTACTTACACTCTAAAGTTATTCATTGTATTTAATCTAATAAGTACTCATAGGTATGTAACTTGATTAATCCCTTACTGAGTTCTGTCTCAACATCTGTGACCTACAGTAACCTCGTATGCAAGTGCTTTCCTCCAGAGCACAGGTGCAGACACAAGGCCCGCGGGCTGAATCCGGCCCTCCACCTGGTTTTATCCAGCCCAGCACCTCGTTCCTCCCCAGCGGCAGCGCCGAGCTCTCGATGAACTGTTAAGGAGTGGTTACATTTATACAGTCCTAAAGTTACATTCAGCCCTTTGAAGGCAACCTCGAGGATGATGTGCCCCTGCCCCGTGAAAATGAGTTTGACACACCTGTTCTAGATAATTAGAGGGACCACCATGTTCTTCTTTCCTTTTGTTATACGAAGTGAAATAAAAGCAGAGAGAGTACTAACAGCACATGCAGGGCACGGCAAATGTAGGTTTACCATTTTTTTCATATGGAAACTACCATAATTAATAAATAATAGTAATACAAGAATAAACTGTTTCGAAAACTCACAACTGTAAACCTACTTTTGCCACCCACCCCCAGTACGCATCACTAAGCTGAGGTCTCTCAGACATCAGGGCCCAAGGTGCTGGGTCAGAAAGGAGGAGGGACAGGCACTGAATTTCAGCTTGATGGATAGTTCTGCAGCCTTGACTCCTCTTCTCCTTCCTGTCCTTGTGCCCGGCAGGGAGCTCAGCACAGTGCGGGTTCTGACGAAGTGTGCTACACCGTCATCTGCCACAGGCCCTCCTTGAGCTCCAGCGAAGGTGGCTACGAGAACATTGACGCTGTCACAAAGAGAGTGAAAGCCCAGAACGAAGAGCCAGAAACCGAATACACCCTCCTGAGGGCCATGCACACCTCCAGGCGGCCCTCCTACACCCTCGAGCACGATTATGAACTTGTGCTGCCCCAGTAGGCCCCTCGCACCCTGTTATGGCTTCTGGGGAGGTCTCTCAACACTCAGCTCACAGAACACCCACTTCGCCAGAGTTGAGAAATGGTACCCTTCTACCACGCGGCCTTGGGAGACCCTTCAACATGGCCCCGCTGAGTCTGTGCGAAGCCAGGTGCTGTGACACTATAAAGTGTTCTCCACCTTTTTGTCTGTGAGGTTTGAGGACGTGGAGATGGTGGGGCGCCTTTCTAGGACAATAATCACCCACCGGTATGTGACCCAGAACATTCCATTCCAATCATTGTCTCCAAATTTCAAATGCCAACATTTTCATTCCTAAGTATATATTTTATTTCTGATGTGTAAACTGCTCAATAAACTTTTAAAATATAAGGCCAGTGATGAGATCCTTTGCTAAGCTGATACTTCCATTTTGCCTTTTCTATGTGTGTGAAATTTTATTTGTGGTAATGTTTCAAGAATCGACAGTGATTGGTAACTGGGTTTCGTGAGAAGAGAAGCTGAGCGTGCCATTCATTGAAAAAGAAGTGCCTCAGGCTTAGCTGTCTGCTGTCTTTCTTTCAATAGTAAATAGAATGATTTTGTTCATATATCAGTAAAAACCAAAAGTGACCTTGTACGTGTAGCTCTGCTCACAGCGTACTGGGGAATTAATTACCCAGGAACTACCTCTGCTAAAGTTACCTCTGTTAGTTACCTCTGCTAAAGAAGGGGTCATCTCTGATTTTAAATTTTAGGCAAGTGGATAAATGACCCATTCATTTATATTTTCATTCCCAAGGAATTTTTAACTGAGGTGCCAACTTCCCAATGAGGACACAGGCTCTAATGGACAAAGCATCCATGGTTCATTTTTCTGTATCATGGCCCTTTGGCTGTGGACAAGCATCCGTCAGTAGATGGACACGGCTGCCAATCATTTTATGCAAGTTTTGACTCCCTGCTCTTCACTAGTTCTTGTGCTCTTTTGTGGTGATTTCAAGGTCTGAACAGAGACCATCATAGAAATCTTACAATTGTGAACAGTCACTCTGTCAGAACTATGCCAGTCTTGTAGAAATCAGCTAAATTTAGGAAATGACAAAATTAGTTACTCTCTATATGCCTTTGTATTTTAATATATAATAAGTGTCATTTAAAGTAAGACTGAGTAATTTTTAATTGTGTAACAATCTGGAATTATAGGAGAAGGGGTAGGCGATAGACTCATGAATACTATGTGTTTTTTTTCATTTAATCTTTATTGCATTTCTTCCATTACCATTTAGTCCCCATATACCCCCCTCCCCCAGCAATCACCACACTGCTCTCCATGTCCATGAGTCCTTTTTCCTTTTTGCTGACTCCCTCCACCCCTCCCCTCCTCCTCCCAGCTGTCGTCTGCTCTCCGAGTCTGTCCCCTGTGGAATCTAGTGAACAAACGGAATAACATTGTTTAATAGAAGAATCATTGAAGTTCAAAGGCACAAATGTGACCTAGTTGTGGACAGACCACTTAATCTTTCTGAGGTTCAGTTTTTCAGCAAAAGAGAATTTTCAAAATTAAATATCTTATGTGGTTTTGAAAAACAAAACTATTGTTGTAGATGTGTTTTTAACCTGTAAATTGTTTTCTAAAGGTTAATTTATTTTTGTGCATATAAACACTTGGAATTTTAAACTTGTATATATCTTTAATCAATTTGCATACAATAAAATGTAACCACCATAAGGAGTTATATAAATTTTGTCAAATGTATCCATTTCCCCCCTTCCCCATTCATGTCATTCCAGAAAGTCCTGTCATGTTCCTTTTCAGTCAATTTCACCAGTCCTGGCAACTAATGTCCTGCTTTGTGTAACTAGATCAATTAGTCTCTTCTGAAGATGCATAAAAATTGGTCCTTCCAGTATTTGTGGTGTTTTTTACATTCGGGCATTTTTTATTCATCACATCTTTAAGATTCTTCTATGTTTTACCTTGTATCAGTAGTTGACATCTTTTTTCAGGGCATACCTCTATATAGATATACTATAATTATAAATCGAATCACTTGCTGATGGGTACATGAGGTATTTACAGTTTTTGACATCATGAACAAAGCTGCTACAAATATACTTGCACTCCCAGGTATGTGTGTTTGCAGGGCTGCCCCAAGACAGGCTCGGTGGCTTAAACAACAAAAAATTCATGTTCTCACAATATGGAGCCTGGGAACCCCAAGATCAAAGTATCAGTAGATTTGATTTCTCTGAGGCTTCTAAGGGAGAAACAGTTTCATGCTTCTCTCCCAGTTTCTACCGAACTGAAAGTTCTAGGGATCCAATGGTATGGGGCGTCCTGAGATACTCCTTCTCAGGTGAAAAATCATTTAGTGCACCTGGCCCCTCCTATGACCAAAAGTAAAGGCACAGCACCAGTGAACCTCCATGGATTTTGGAGACAATATATTAATTTTTTAATTATAGTTGGTACACAGTATTATATATAATAGTTTCAGGTGTACAAATAGTGATTCGACATTTCTATTCCTTACCATGTGATCCCCACATTGAGTCTAGTAACCATGGAGACAGCACCCTCTTCCGTTGGGTGTGCAGCTGTGAGACACTTACCAAGTGAGTAGAAGCTGATAGTTTTCTTCTCCTTCTTATTGAATGTAATGATGTGAGACTGGCTGACAAGACTATATAGGTTTCAGGTGCACAGTTCCACAACACATCACCTGTACACTGTAGTGTGTGTTTACTGCCCCAAATCAGGTCTCCGTCCATCACCGTTTATCCCCCTAGACCTTCCTCCAGCCTCCCTGACCTGCTCCCCCTAGCGAGTTTTTCCCCTTTTGCTTAATTCCTCTACCCTCCACGCAGCCACTCAACACCCCACACAGAGCTGTCAGCCTACTCTCTATGAGTCCGTCTCTGTTTCACTTGTTAGTTCAGTTTGTTCATTAGATTCCACATATGCATGAAATCATATGGTACTCGTCTTTGTCTAAGTGTCTTACTTCACTCAGCATAATGCTCTTCAGATCCATAAAAGCTGTTCAATCTCTTGTGAGTCAGTGATCTTTCTCTTCCTGGTGAAGAGACGAAGACACCCTCACAAAAGAAATTTATTTGCATTTTGATATTCAGAGCTTCTCTTATGCCTGCAGTTTTTTTTAAATAATCAGTTCAGAATAATCCTTATGCCAAAAAGGTGTATCTGGAGTGGCATATTCTGACATTGTTCACCAACGGCACTGGCATTTTTTGTCAAAGGAGTCAGCTACGTTGGGATTCTTTTAATTTTTCGTCACCAGAATCTCCTTAATGATCAATTTCTTTTTTGGCTATTTCTGTAAGTTAACCTGTTGAGTATCACTATCCTGTCCAAATGCCACATCAGTAGCACTGAAAACTGTACCAGCAGCCCCTTGCCCAATGTTTTCATATAGTGTGTATTTTTTCTTAGGGTCACCTATGGTCACATAGTTCTCAATTTCTCCATAATCTTTTCATCTGTCATTTGGTCTCTGTTTGTGAAAAGACTTGGCACCCCTACCACCATTAGAATCACCAACTGGTGTAGGAATGGGTGAGTTACAGACCACGCGTAAATTGATTTTGTGTGATCCGCTGGTGGGGCAGGAACGAGAGCAGCAGCCTCTTCATCATCATCATCTTCCTCCGTTCCTACACCTGACGTTTCTGCTCCCTGAGTGTTCACGCTGGGGTTCCAGAAGGGAAGCCAGCTTTCTCCGGGGGAGGAAAGCTCAGATGTTCCTGCTTCACTGTGTGGGAGCCTCGGAACGTGATGACGCCCGCACAGCCTAAGGATTCTTCTTTCACTTCAGCTCGGTGATGCTGGGAATCTGCAATGACGGAGCCCACCGCTCTAGCCTGCCCGAGAATTCTCCAGGGACAGCCTCAAAGCCTACAAGGACGGCGTGCTCAAAGCAGATGGACGAGAAACTTCTGACTGTTCCTTCTCTTTTTCCTTCCTTCTTTTCTCTCTGCCTGAGGCTATAGAGGTGATTTTATTCCTGGGCTTTTTCGCTGTGAAACAGAGAGGGCGACGGTTTCAAACTGTGATGGGCTGACCAGGTGCTAAAACCCGTACTGCTCCTTCTCCCGGCAGGCGCGGGGGCCTGTCTTCCAGTTCTCCGCGATCAGCAACAGTCCAGGCGGAGGACAGCGCCCCTGGCGGGGAAGGGTCGCAGCCCGGCCCGGATCGGCGCAAGCTCCCGGCGCTGCAGAGGCGCCGAGGACAGCGCACCGCGGGCGAGCGGGGAGGGCGTCCTGGGGCGGCGGGGCTCCGAGGGGGCCCTGCGCGGCACAGCCCAGCCCCACGGCCCAAGCACCGGGCCCTTGGTAGGGCGACGGCCCAGGCCGGAGGGCTGAAATGGAAAAGCTGATTTTTTTAGGATGAAGCAATGAATGCCCTTTAATTTTCTTCCCGGGGCCCGGTGTTCTGCGTTTGTTCTGCGTTTGTCTGTCGGACTTTGGCCTATGCTGTTGTTACTAATTACTTTTTTCCCTCGCGTGTTTTCAGGGCAATGACAGCGGTCGGAAGAACACTTCAGGGCGTGCTTCCCGCTGCTCTGTCGGCCGCTGGCCTCCACGCCTACTGGCTCCAGTTTCCACTTTTCGATGAACTGTGTACCCCTCTCTACAGCCGGTTCTCCCACTCGTAGCCTAGATCCTGTCTCTCTCGCCACCTCAAATGAAACTGCTCCAGAATTTTATTCTCTCTCCTACATCATTTCCCCCCTCTTTACAGTATTCAAGCAACGCAAAAAAAGAAGTGCTATTTTATTCTAATCTACAAGACCTCTCACCCTAGATTTTTTTATTTTTTTCTTCCCTTTTGAAGCAAAAATCTTGTTATCTTGACTTCCTTCCTCAAATTCTTCTTTACCGCTGGCTCTTACATCCTCTTCGCCCACATTTCACATGACCATACTGGAAATACATCTCTTTCTTTAAGTGGCATTTATTTTATTTTATAATACCTGAATGATACTTTCTCACATAAGATTTTCTTTTTCTTCCTGGCATAATTACTTTCCTTTTTCTTGCTGATAGAAGAAGAATGAGGCGCCTTGACCTCATCCCCAGTCTTGTGCAGATTCTCAATCACACGGCGGGTGCCTGCAGTTCACCTTTCCTCCAGAGATGGCGCTCCCGAGCTCCACCTTCTCCTGCTCCAGTCAAGGAGCTTGGCTCCCGCAGAGCTTTGGTCCTCTTCTCTTCACTGTCTTCCTGAAGCTGGCTATTTCTTGGCTCTTCTTACATGGCCCACTTTCTTGACTTTTCACCATTGTCTTCTTAGAGGTCATCCCCGAATAACTTCTCCAGGAAGGATCTTAGGAGATCCTGAGACATGTTATGTACACCTGAAAAAGGTCTTTACTTTTGATCTCATACTCGCTGGGGAGTTTGACCAAGTATAGAATTCCAAGTTAAATAAAGGGGTGAAAAGGCAAGGTATAGACTGGGAAAAAATATTCGCAATACACAGATCTGAAAAAAAAAACAGGATTCAGAATTTAGAAAGAACTTCTAAAATTCACTAACAAAAAGCCAACGATCCAAGTTTTAAAAGTGGACCAACACTGGAACAGGAACTTTGCAAAAAAAAAATAATCAAATGGCTAAGAAGTATGTGAGAAGTTGCTCAATACCAGCTCATCAAGGAAAATCAAATTAAACTCACAGCAAGACAAAGTACACATTGACGAAAATGGCTAAAATTTAAAAGCTTTATAACACTGAATATTGACAAAGAGATAGAGCAACTGGAACTTCAGAATACTTGCTGATGCGAGGGTAAAACAATTTGAAATACTGGATAGTGGTTTCTAATAAATTTAAAACACACACCTACCTATGGCCAGCCCAGCAATTCCAATCCTGGGTATATACCTAAAAGAAACGGTCATGTGAAAATACATCTCTTGTCAAAATCGCTACACTGACATCTTGTTGCTAAATCAATGTCTTCCTGAAAGTTTCACTAAGTGTGGAAGCAGCATTTGGTGCAGCCAATCACTCTTTGCACTTGAATGTTTTTTTATTATATTTTATTGATTATGCTATTACAGTTGTCCAGTTTCCCCCCCTTTATTCTCCTCCACCCTGCACACCCCCTCCCACCTGCATTCCCCCACCAGTGCATGTCCATGATTAGTACACTTAAGTTCTTTGGCTTCTACATTTCCTATACCATTCTTAACCTCCCACTGTCTGTTTTCTATGTACCATTTATGCTTCTTATTCCCTGCACCTTTTCCCCCATTTCCTCTCCCCTTCCCCACTGATAACCCTCCATGTGATCTCCATTTCTGTGGTTCTGTTCCTGTTCTAGTTGTTTGCTTAGTTCATTTTTTTTTTGTTTTAGGTTCAATTGTTGATAGTTGTGAGTTTGTTGTCATTTTACTGTTTGTATTTTTTATCTTCTTTTCCTTGGATAAGTCCCTTTAACATTTCATATAATAAGGGCTTGGTGATGATGAACTCCTTTAACTTGACCTTATCTGGGAAGCACTTTATCTGCCCTTTCTGAATGTTGTTTTGTTTTGTTTTGTTTTTTTAACTGAGCTTCCAGACTACTACATTTGCTTTTAGTGGATGTGGCAGATGTTCCACTAAAGATTTAAATTCTATTGTTATTTTTTAAGCTCCCTATTACTAAATCCACTTTGGAAATTTTATTTTACTTTCTAGGCAGTTATCCTTTTTAGGTTTAAACATATTGACCTAATATTGTACATAATAATATTGATCAAAATAAGTAATAACACTAAACATAAACTAACTCTTTTAAAAACATGAGGGGTTGCTTTGTGCCACTTATCTATTTTCAATGCAACAATATTTCCATGAAACTAAAGGCAAAATAATCCAAATGAGCTGCAAATTTGAAAAATGAGACACGTGCTCAGCCACAGCTCTGCAGGAGTTTGTGATTGCACAGAGGAGCAGGTCTGCAGTCAAACGATTACAACCAGGAGTGAGAGCACAGAAAGTTCCAGAAGGCAGGAACACTTGGGGTGGTGTGTCCCTGAGCAAGTAAGTGAAGAGTGTCTGTGATGAGGAGGCCCAGGGAGGTCTTGTGGGAAAGTGACATTGGAGCTCAGCCTTGTAGATGTGTGTGCACACACGTGCACACACGTGTTCCTAGAATTCCTGATGGTCTCTTCTCAATTTATACCCCTCTAGGAGAGGGAGACCATCCCCATGGTCTTCCAACATGGTTTTTGTCTAAAAGTTGGTGTCGTTTGAGGTTATGTTTGCTGATCAACTTCAGCGTTGTAGTTAAGCTTAATTTGCATATTAATTTGTTTGGATTTTAATGATTTTGGCAAACCTAGTTCCATAGTTTAATAATCAATGATATGTACCTACACGAGCCTTCTAGTGAGACCATTTACATTTCAATCTTTATTCAGAGTGATTGGGGAGAGAGCAGTTGGGAGAACATCAGGAAAAGATGAATTTTCAGCAGAGGTTTGAAAAATGTTAGTGCTTCTCAACGTAGTTGGTGCCCCATCCTACTAGTCATCTTATTTGAAAGCTGAACACTACAAATAATCTCTCAGTCAGTAATAAAAGCAGACTGACAAAATATCTTGCCCCCTGGGCCTTCTTTCCCTAAGTAGGTTCTGCCTAACTGCACACTAGTGAACACAAGTGTTAATTGCTTCCTTGGGACCCTTTGCCCCAGTGGTCCAGCCGAGTAAACACACCACGCAGTCCTCTCTGTGACTTTCTCAGCCCTCCTCATTTCAGAGAAAAAGAAGAGTCCTCTCCCTTCCGGCTCCCTGCGGTTTCTGCTCTCTGCCCTCAGGTAAATGGTGCCAGCGGCAGCGCCCACAGTAGCCCCCAGGTGCAGTGTGTGTCGATTTTGTGGCAAAGACTCTGCAGGGAGGAAGGCAATCGCTGTGCTCCTTTCTATTGAATAAATATGTAATTAAATAAAGTGTCCTGTTGTTAATCAGATTTAAGGGCAGTGGATATGATTGTTTTTCAGTATTTTTACCAGGCAGACACATATTTCTCTTATGTGGATTGACTAAATGAATTATTTACAGAACTACCAATCTATTAATCTTATGTCACAGAAGAAGTGCTAACTTGAAAAATAATTTGGAGTTGATGCAAACATGTCAAATAATTCTGTGCTCTTCCAGCATGCAAATGTGTTATTGTGTCAAAAATATTGTATAGCACACTTATATTTAGATTAAATTTCCAGAAAGTATAAACTAATTCTTTTAAAATGCTATTAAGAAAGCAAAATATAGGTGGCTTTCCTTGTGACTACACCGACATGACTGATGTTTAAAGTGGCTGACTGTCCTTCCATTCTTCTGTGTTGTAATCACGTTTAAAGAATTTGCTTGACAGTCAAAATCTGGCAGGTGGACTGTTCTGACAAAGCCCCGAGCACGGTGCCACACACCCGAGGTTCTTACCCAGGTTCAGGATGAAAGTCACTGTGGGCAAATGTCTTTCAGTGTGTGCAGCTGAGACAGTGCCTTCACTCCTGCTTCGTTCGGTGTTAACAAAACACAATATTGAGTCAAAACAATGAGGAGACATGAGTCTTTTAATCATTATTTTATTCCTAAAGTGGATTAAGAGTAGGTAAAATGTGAGGTTGGAGGGCAGGGGTGAGGTGTGTGTGCGTGTGTGCTGTTTGTGCACGAACGTGTGTATGCACCTGTGGGTTATCTGAGAAACAATGGGCGATGCTGGGACATGGGTGAGCTCAGTGGGCAGAACCCTAAGGAGAGGGCTGAGAATGAGAAAACATCTCGTCTAGGAAAGGAAAGAACTAGACCTCGGCACTCAGTTAATCAGGCAATCAGCTTGCATTTTAATAGCATTTCTGTTTTATTTGCAAGCTTTGGCTGTGAGGCCATTGGAACACATGTATTTCTCTTTTCTTCCAGTGCTTATAGTATGTGTAATAAAGCCAACCTGAAAAAGTGTAGATACTCTACATGCAAGTCTGTGTGTGATCGATCAAAATGACTAGTGAAGACAAAAAACACTAGAAGCTCACAGAGAGAGGCACATATTAAAACTTCTGAAGTTTTTATCTCAATCTGCCAAGAACTGAGGAACTTCGGAAGATTGCAGTCTGGAAAGAATCGCGATAAAGAGGCATGTTCAACATTTCAGTGAATTACTGGGATCTGAGTCTCAGTGACGTGCGGAGGCAGGGCTGCTCAGGACAGGAGAGGGGAAGGGTGATTTCAAATACGATGCTGCATTTCAGTCAAGGAGTCTGAGAGGGGAGACACACTACTGTTCAAACAGCATCACAAAGTGCTGTGTGGTGGTGGGTACCTGGACCCACTCTTAGACTCGTGAATTCATGGTGGGGTTTTAACACACACAGGTGCACATGGGCACACCAGAAAAGAGTTCCACAGTCAGAACTGAGAAAATCAACTAAAGACACAGCCGAGGGGCATGGTGTGATTAGGTGAGAAACATGAGCAGTTTGACAGAAGAAAGAAGAAAATGAGTCTGAAAAATTAGGAAATGACCCGAGTGGCAAAGAGGAGGAGGAACAAACTCAATCTAGAAGAGGCAAGAGTTCCCATAGTGCAGAAAGAACAAAATACACTTAGAATCTCATAATAGGTAGAGTTTTAAAAATAAAACATGACAACATGGTTTATTGCTCAGAGTAATGAGATGGAGCGGAAGGGAGTCAGCTCACAGGGCTTACTGTTAAGAGATTATTTCTAAGTTTTGTGAGTCCTTTTCAGTGAGACAAAAGCACAGAAGACAAATTTAGGATATTGAGTACATTTAGAAAGTGGTTAATAATAGATGGTGCGCATAAACTTATCAAGGGAGGACTGGAGCAGTGTGGGAGGAGAGAGCTTTCAGCAGCGAAGTCAGGGGTGGGGCCCCTCAGATAATACTGATACACTGGAATCATATTGTTACAGTGTCTGCTGGGCCATGACAGTGGGAGGTATTGAGAGCAGCAGGGGAAAAGAAGTTTCAACAGCAGCGGCAACTTGCAAAACAGGGAAGAAGACCTGTGCATGTTTGAAGGTAGAGGTAAAGAAGCGAAGAAATCAAATTTACAGTGTAAATACATAAAATAAGTAAAGGACCAAACTCCCGGGGAAGGCAGGGAAAGGAAGAGTGTAGGCATTCATGAGGTTCAAACTTGAAGGGACTGTTCACAGTTTGAAAAGAAAATGTGCTCTCCGAGTCCTCGAGGTGGGGACAGCGCAGATTTCTCACCCATCTCACGTATTTTCTTACTCCAGTACGTTTTTCTCTTTTAGCAGCAATGTGATGAAAAGTGATGGTCATTCCCAACATCAGCTTCTTTGATGGATTTCTTCTGCTGGGCTTCTCCAAGCAGCCGCTGCTGGAGGCGGCCCTCTTCGCCATCGTCCTGGTTTTCTACCTGCTCACCCTGCTGGGCAATGCGGCCATCATTGTTCTGGCTCGCTTGGATCCCCGGCTCCACAGCCCAATGTACCTTTTCCTCACCCACTTGTCCTTAATGGACCTCTGCTATACCACCAGCACGGCTCCTCAGCTCCTGGCTCACCTGTATAGCCCAGAGAAGACGATAACTTATGGTGGCTGTGTTGTTCAGCTCTATGTGGCCTTGGCCATGGGCTCCACTGAGTGCCTGCTCCTCGCGGTCATGGCTGTGGACCGCTACGTGGCAGTGTGCCGGCCCTTGCACTACACTGTCCTCTTGGGCCCACGCACCTGTTGGAAGCTGGTGGCCACAACCTGGCTCACTGGCCTGGCCAGCTCACTGGTGCAGACTGTGCTCACCACACGGGTCCCGCTTTGTGGAAGAAACGTCATAGATCATGTCTTCTGCGAAGTGCCGGTTCTCCTCAAACTCGCCTGTGTGGACACCACGTTCAATCGGACGGAGCTCCTGCTGGTCAGTGTGTTCTTCCTCCTGGCACCCCTCACTCTCATCCTCGGCTCCTATGGCTGCATCGCCCAGGCTGTTTGGAAGACCAGGTCTATCCAGGGCTGGCAGAAGGCCCTGAGCACCTGCTCCTCCCATCTGGCTGTGGTGTTCCTCTTCTACGGCACCGCTGCGGCCTCCTATCTGCAGCCCTCTTCTGCCACCTCTCAGGACCGGGACAAGGTCATGGCCTTGCTCTATGGCATTGTCACTCCAACCCTAAATCCTTTCATCTACACCCTGCGTAATAAAGACATGAAAGGGGCACTGAGGAAGATGATGGGGAAACTGTAAAGATGAGAAGTTTGAAGAGACGGTGGCACTGGAGGACAGGGAATTGCTAAATGGAAACAGCTGTGAGGTGCTCATAGTTCTGCAAATGTGGTAATCTATCTTTTATTTCTGAGTAGCCAAACTCTAAGTATGTCAGAATATGCCTACTTTCTGACGTTAATACATGTTATAGCTTATCCATGAGGGATAAATGGCTGAGATGTGCTAATAATCACCCATCTTCAAGCCAGCAATGACCAAACTACACAATGACCAACTCAAGCAATCCTTCTTCTTGTCATTTTTCCTATAAACAGGGCAGCAAAAATACCCATCCTGCAATGCTGAGAAGCTCTTGTGATGATGGAGTTAGACGAAGTGTGTTTTGTAGGCTGCAAGTGCAAAATATTAGCGATCCCACATACAGTTGTGGGGGTTACTTTTCATTTTAGACTGCTTATTTAGAATTATACAGTCTTCAAATTGGCAGGCACCTCAGAGGCCATCTGTCCTAGTTCACCTAATACATAAATCACAGGAAAACATTGTTGAATGATAGTCATTCAAATTTAAGCATTCCCACAAAAAGGGGATTTCTTTTTCCCCAAATTAAGCTGGCAGTTAGCCCCTCTAATAAATCGACCTTGTTGGGCTTTGGCCTTCAGAGCCACACAAAGTAGCCTCTGACAACATAATCTCCCCTTTACCTAACTACTGTGGAAGTATGGACTTGACTAATACTCACAACCTAACTAAATTAACGCGAGTGCTTTAAACTGATTCTTAGGCAACGCGATGCCAGTTCTCTTTACAATCCTGGTGTTTGTTTTCAATTCAATTAAAAAATTTAAATCTGCTTCAACAAATGGACTTTGCTGGTCAAGTTGATTTATGTGGTGGATAGAATTTGTCTTTTAAATGTCTTGCCAAAAGCCAACCTGATTTTCACATGGGCGGTTACTTTCCAGTCAGTTCCTGCAGTTGTCCTCCTGGTGTGGAGACAGAAATGGCCAGCGGTTCCCACTGCGGAGAGGGAGCAGGCGTGAGCTGCACCCCTGCTCTCGGGGGCCATGTCCTCGGCTCACGCACGGCTTCAAAGGCCACCCGTGTGCCCAGGGCCAGTCATTACTTCACCAGCCAGTGTTTCCTCCTTAGCATGGAAATCCTTCTCTTGTGTCCTTATAAAATAGACAAGAAAACAAGAAAAAACAACAGCACATAATTGTTGGCATTTCCTCCATCGGCTTGGTTGTTTCAACCAGAACGCGTGAGGCATCCTTGAAAGCTCCCCTCTCTCACCTTCCCCATCTAGTCAGTCATTAAACTCCTTGGATTAAATTCCATGGCTTTTCCTTCCAAACACTTCTCCAATCAGTTCACCATCATCTCCAGCCTAACTGAAAGGAGTGTCATGTGCTTGCAATGGGCTGTAAAACAGTTGTTGAACAACTGAGTGTATCAAATGAGTACTGATTAGAGTTCAGTAAATTGGTCAGGTAAAAACGCTGTCTTAAAAATATATACTCATATAACAATGCTACGTTTAACAGCCTCCTTGTACAATGACAATAATACATTAAGGTGATCACGCATCCTATTAATTATTTCATGATTTTGAACTGTGCATCAGCCACGTTTTTCCTGTCTCGTGGCAGGGGCCTGGCCCCTGAGAGAGCCATTAGCTCTGTCGGCGATGGGGCTCGGCCTCCTTTTCCACGGTCGTACAATGAATGTGCTCAAGTGCTTTTAAATTAACTGCGATGTTAGAGGTAGGTTTTGGTATAAAATTCCTAATAGATGTAAAAATCGCCACTTATTCCTGGTTTTCTGAAATTTTAAAAAAACCAAACACACATTATTGTTAAATTCTGCCAATTTTGCATTTACTTTGATGTATACGTAAAATGTTTTCTTTTAGGCCATTATTCTGATGCATTGTTATACTCACTACTATTATTCATCTTTGCAAAGCTGGAATAAGTATTCGATAATAGGTTTCCAAAATGTTTGCTTATATTCAATGAATGTTTCATTTATGGTTTTAAGTCAATCTTAATGTGTTCATAATTCTTCTGAACTGGTACTTTTCTAGAAATACAATCCTAATGATCAATTGATAATACCACAGGAGATTATAGTCCCTTTCTGGTGACAGTTACAAAACTGTAAACAAAGAGAGAGAGGAGCAGACTGACAGACATGCAGAGAGAGGCTCCTTACAATCGGGGGGATGCAGGCAACGAGAGAACTGGGAACATTGAGAAGGGACTTATTCCTGGAGGAAATTGCACTTCACATAAAGGATGATGAGAGGAGATTTGGTGCAAAAAAAGAGGAAATCTTTTCAGTCGTGGGCTCATAAGATGGGCTATTTCTCAGCCACAAGCAGTTTGGCAGTGTGGCAGCTCGGTGGTGCCATCAGGACTCATTTGAGGGAGGTTCTTGCCTGACAGGTGAGAGAAACCTGCATGATTGGATGAAGGGGCTGCAGTGAAGGCGCACATACTATTTTGAGTAGGAGTGTGGGCATACAGGAGTGGGGAGACACGCAGAGGTCAGCTGCAGGGGGTGGGGGAAATCACGTTCCGCTTTGATCTGGAAGAACAAGAGAAGGAAAAGCATGATCAAAGTGGGAGGTTGGGCCCCTGGCCGGCTGCCTTTCTGCTCCACAGTCTTTAGTATGAGCTCTCATTCTCGACCTTTTTGTCCTATGACCGTATAAACACACTTGCACCCTCAGGCCCCGTGTTTGAGTTACAAGCAGAAAGAAGAGCCTGAGGCAAGGAGCAAAAAGATGTTTTCTCTCAATACTTTGTCTTTTTAACTGAAAGGTACATCTTCTCAGAGACGTTGAACATTTTGTTGGCCAGAACTGGACCACCTCTAAGTTTTGAGTGACGTTGGGAAACTGTTTCATCCAGTCACATTACTTTCCCCCCAAACTGGGGCTCCACAAATTAAGGAGTAAAATAGGGGATGGATCTTGGGTAGGCACCTAGTGGGATGAGCCAGATTTGGGTAGGATTCACTTGGTAGCGAGTGGGGAGGTGTCGGGCAGGGGTGAAATGTGCTCAAAGCTGGAAGCTCAGGAACAGAATGTTTGATCCCAACTGGAATTAACTCAGTACCTGTGGAGTCACCAAGGGGAGCCTGCAAAGGAACACGGGGGTCATGTGTGTAGTGGCTTTTAATTTCTGGGAACAGAGGTGAAGAAGTAGAGATATTGACAGACATGTCATACACAACGTTGTCTGTGGCATAGGAAATGGGGTTCCCACTATTTGTGGGTGCAACATTTCTGCAAGAGATAGTACAGATAGTTTTGAAAAGTTTCAAGCCATTTTGCAAAATCATCTGTATGAGAGACTTCATGAAGTGCTATGTAATTGTAAAAATGCAAACAACAGTAGTGTCCAACAATAGGGTATTTGTGTGACAAGTTATGGTGTATACCATGTTTTATAATTGAACACTATTCAAGTATTGATAAAACACACAAAAATACACACCACAAGAGGAAAGTATTGGTCATATACTAGTGAATGAAAATACAGATGAGAAAATATACACATTAGAAGCCTACTATGTACATTTTTTGTATGTATCAGTGTAGGTAAAACCACTGCAGACATTTTCATGCAAAAATTTCCTAGATAATTTTTAGTGTAAGATGTATGCATGGGCAAGCAGACACATGCAAGTATATGACATTTGTGGTGTTTTCAACGTTTTTAAAAGATATTTGCTTATCTGTCTTTTTCACAAAATAAGACAAGGGCTAATCAAGATTTTTAATCCAGGAAAAAATTACAGCAGTAAAGAAATGTTTACTTCTAGGCCCTTGGAGGCCCCCCGGCACCGGCGTTCCGGGTCTGTGTGTCATGTTCTTCTTGCCTTCCTTCTTTTCTTTGGTCCCACAGAATCGTCTTCTCCTGGCCTCTGAGTGAGGAGAAAATACAATTTCACTATGATGTTGTGTCCATGGGCTATGAATTCCTGTGGCTTTATAACATCTAAAATATCCTAGAACTTCAAATTAAGAAAGGAATTTACAGTGTGGTCTGAGGTGGTGATACTCTTGGTGTCCCTGCCCCTTGGGGAACATTAAAAAGAGGGACCTCCAGCTCAAGCCCTTCCTCAAGGGAGTGCACACCGTGAGGGCAGGAAATGAAGGAGGAGCAAAGCACCCCTCACTAGGGAGATTTCACAGACATCAGACATGGCCAGGTCTCCAAGAACCTCAAATGCAGAGCCGGCAGTCAGAGGCTGTGGGAAATGATGTTTTGAAATGATGAGGAACACTGAGTAAAGACAGGAAATGTGAGAAAATATATGGTACTCGCCAGAAAGTCCAAACGGTGCTTTTGTCAGTGAAATAGGCTTGGCTGTTAGAAAGTCATTGATTGGGTTAAATAGTGGGTCACAGCACTGAAGAGACCAGTAAGGTAGATCTGAGCTCAGCAGGAGAGGCAGAGAGAGAAATGGCTGCGAGAGAGGGTGGGAGATAAAGAGCACTGGGTGACAGATAAATGCGTCCACAGTGCACAGACTTTAACTAAGGTGTGTGTGGCCCTGGGTGGAGAAATCTAATTTATTCGTGCAGTGCTGCAGTTGGGCCCCTCTCTCCTGGCGTGCATCTGTGTACGTTTTCAGAGTATTCCCCTGGCTTTGGAATCACTGCATTGTGGGAATGTGTATCTCAGCTGTTAGTGGTTATTGCCAAACTGTTTTCACACGAAAACAATTGATTCTAAATCACTACTGTGTAGAGTTTCTGTTACTCTTCTTTCAAATTGTCAACAATCTGATGTTTGTGACACGGCATCTCCTCATTGTTTTAATTGGCATTTCCCAGATTATTTCTGAGGCTGAGCGACTTCTCCTATAGTTATTAGAATTTAAGATTTCCTGTTCTATTCTTAATAGCCTTTGCACTTATTTCTACTGATTGGCTTTTGTTTTGTTATTGATTTAAATGTGCTTTTTATAGGTTCTGGATACAAATCCTTAATTAGTGTTTTAAGGGTTGCATTGAAAATATAATTTATCATGATGAATTTTATTGTTTGGAAAATTTTAATTTAGTGGATTTACCACTGTTTATATGATTGTTGTTTTCCTACCTTGAAATAATAAGGGTATTATCTTTATAAACATATAAAGGTGTTTGGAGTGCTACTCAAGGAGAGACAGATGACTGACAGATAAATGGATAGATGCATGCACATGAACAGACCCACATACTCATATGTGTCATTTTTATTTACAAGCCTTAAGTAAATAAGTAAAAACACTTGGATTGTGACAAAACTTTGTTATGAAATAAACTTGCTGAATCTCTATACCTTTCTGTATGTTTTATTGATCAACTGTGCTTTTCACTTAACTTCTTTGTTCTGTTTGTGGTGGTGTATAGTACAGAGCACACTGGAAGCGAGAACAGAATTAAGAAGACCAGGTAGGGTTAGGGTTAGCAATGTACAGACTCAGGATGCAGTGAGGACCTTCAGCAAGCAGAACCTGTCAGTGCTTGGGTATGGACTTACCATCCCTAAGACTTAACACCACTCATTCCTCTTAGCCTATGCCACCTCCCCCAAGTGGGTTGGCAGTGTGCTGGCCATGTCACTGTGGACACACAATGTGGGGAGCCAGTCTCTGCCAATGCAGCTTCTTCAGGGAAGGGCCCACCCGTGCTCACTGCATGGACTTATGTGGGAGTGAGAGTTCTGAGAGCAGCATCTGAGGGAGCAGTTAAGAGACATTGGCATCATTAAAAGGACTTTTATTTACTATTTTGAAGCTAATATTCTGTCTTCCACTGTGATTGTTATCTCTGTGTCTGGAACTTCTCCACTGAAATGATTCATTCACCCGTTGCACAAAATGATATTGGCACAACCAAACAAAATGGAGGTTCACCTGCTGCAACAAAAGCCAAGTTCATGAGGCAGGTGATGGTGCAAAAGGAAAGAGATTTTATTTAGGTGCCATGCAACCTGGGATAATACTGGACTCCCCTCTCAAAGACCATCTCATCTCCTGATCAAGCCTGAGGTTGTTGTAGGGATAGGGAGGGGAGGACTTTTTTTGCTATCCAATTATCTTTCTAACTTTTGATGTACTGGGGCCCTGTCCATTCATATTTCTAGTTTTTGGTGTGCTCAGGCCCAGCCCATTCATATTTCTAGCTTTCCACCATGCAGTGTAAGAACCTTGCCCTGTTGCCATCTTGGCCAAGGCACAGAGTCCCCGGTGCTCCTGTGGACTATCTACACAACTCCCCCTGCTCAAACTCTGGACCCTTGTAATCTTAAAAGGGGAAATGTATGAAGGTTTCATCTTCTGTAGTTACTTCCTGCTATCGAGGGACATAGTCTTACCTATCTCCGGGTCTGGAGATTCTTACTATGTAACAAAGGAAGGAAGGGGGTTCAGATCCAGAAGGAAGCCCACAGGTGAGGAAGAAGTGTCTTCAGAGAGCAGCATAGGTGGTGTGTAGAGGATGGTCCCACTGAACAAGCGAAGCTGGTAGTGGTGTTGTAGATGGGCTTATACGGTGAGACCTGTGCAGACGAACAAACAGGTGTTTACTGGGGGGTATGCCTAGTGGTGCAGGAGATTGTAGAAGATCAGAAAACAGGAGAAACTAAAGGATCCCCATGACCTAACCCTGAGAGAGGCTTTGAGTGGCCCACCTGATAGCAGAATAAATTTGCCGAGGAATCCACTGTCTGGGAAAAGCAGAATAAATTAAAAAGTAACACTGTCACTTAGCATTGGGAGGTGCTGTCCCTTTCTGAAAGAGGAATTTCAAATCTCCTTCAGGAGTGCAGGTGCAGATTTCCCTTGCGGTATCAACAGCAGCAGCCAGATCCAATCTTCCTCAGGCGGTACCTGCTTTATCCACGTGTGCTGGATCCAAGCACACGTGGATAAAGCTGGATCCAAGGCTTGATTCCTGTGAGTGTTAGGGAAGAGCGCATTGTCAGCAGGATGTCATAGGGACCAGTCCATTGCTCAGCTCACTGCTGGTCAGGACCTTGAGTCCTCCAGGTCTTTACTAAGACTCGGTCTCCTGGCTAGAACAGATATAAGGGCTCATCAGATGGGTAGATAAACAAACTTGTGTAAAATTGTATTTGCCCTAGATGTTATACATATTATTTGCTTTTTGATTCATGTTCTAAATATAAACAGGGTGTCCCTAAAACAGAAATTTGAAAGGGTCTTCTATAAACAAGTTCAAATGGGCTTAATTTAAGTTCACTTCAGGGAGCTATCCTAGTCCAGAGCTAGGCAATAGGAAGGTCTGGGTCCCATTTCAGATGCGCTCCTGGCACACTTTCGACAGGGTCTTCCTTTGTTGTGTGGTTAATTTCCTAAGTCTTCCCAGTAGATGGAGGTCTCCAAGATGCATGTAGTCTCCACTGATTCTGTAGTGCCCCTCCTGTCTTCTGGGAGATTTCTGAAATGAATGATGGTCCATTGTTGCTATGAATGCTGTAAGGAAGTCCAAACCTAGGGGTTATTTCTTTGAGTAGACGTTTTGCTACCTCAGTTGCCTTCTCAGTTCTGGTCAGATATGCCTCTACCTATCCAAAAAATGCATCTACAGAAACTAATAAAAATTTAATGTTTCCTATGGTTTTAGGCATCTGTGTATAGTCAGCTTGCTAGTCCTCAAATGGGTATATCCCTTTATATTGTACTCCCTTTCCTGTTGCTGCACATTGTTTTAGGATTGTTTGGGGTTGTGTATCTGATAGGCTTGGATAATCTGAATGGTCCTTTGTAAATGGGGGTCCTTTGTAAATGGTCCTTCCAATGTGGCCCAATGAGGGCCACTAAAACATCCCTTCCATACTGGGGCCCTGCTGTGTAGGTGTTTGAGGATGGGATACACTAGAGCCTTGGGGAGTAAGATCATACCATGGGTGTTGATCTTCCACATAGAATTAGGGTTGGTGTTAGAGAACCCCATTCATGGGCCATTCCTCATTTCATTATGCATAATGGGGTTTAAATTATGACAGCTCCAGTTGGGAAATCAAAGCCCCAAGGAGTGGTGGCCCTTGGGCAGCTTGTCTTGCTGCTTTATCAGCAGTTTGGTTTCCCTGGTTCACTTGGAAACTGTTCTTATGTCCTGGGCAGTGCATTATGGAAATCTGGCTTGGTAGATTCACTGCCTCTAGCAATTGTAAAATCTCTTTTTCATGTTCAATGTCCTGATTCCCCAAAGTTAAGAGCCCTCTTTCCTTCCATATTGCCCCATGGGCATGGACTGCCAGGAAGGCATACTTAGAGTCAGTATAGATGTTGACATTCTTCCCCGAGGACAATTCTAAAGCTCCGGTGAGGGCTGTCAGTCTGGCCTTTTGTGCTGAGCTTCCTATGGTGAAGGGCTGCATTTCTGTGACCTTGTCTCTGGTGATTGCCTCATACCAGCTCATCGCTGACCATCCTCCATGAAGCTGCTCCTTCTGTACACCACACCCAGTCAGGTTCTGTCTGCAGCTAGTCCAACAGACACAGTCTGCTGGAATAAAATTGGCCAGTGATTTCCAAGTAATCATGCTGGAGGTCCGGGCTTCTCTCTGAGTCCAGGAGTAGTGTGGCTGGGTTTAAGGTGGTGGTGATTTGTAAGGTAACATTTAGGTTGTCCGATAAAATAGCTTGATATTTCCCCGTGCTCCCTGACATCAGCCAGTACCCTCCCTGCTACAATTTTTCAGTGAGGATTTCCATCCTCTCTAGTTTTCGTTTTGAGTCTCAGGCAGTCCTTTCTCCAAGGGCCTCCTCTTTGCATAGGCACATTGACTGGTGCCCAGTGGGTCTTTCCTCCTTCCCTTCAAGTCCTGCCTCTCCTTTTGGTTTACCTGCACTGTTTCTGAGAAAACCGGGTCCTGCTTCAATTTCCTTGTTTCCTGGGCACGGTAAACTTTAAAGGCTATGTCTGCCACCTGGGAGATTCATTCCCACCACCCTAAGTGTTGGAGCTTCCTTCTGATATTTGGGGCACTTTGCCTAATAAAAGTCATATCTACCATCTGGACGTTTTCTGGTGCTTGGGTCAGCATCAGTGTGCTTTCAATAGGTCTGATAGATCCTTTCTAAAAATTTAGAATGGTCTTTGTTTGGTTTCTGTTTAACAGACTGTATTATATACAGGCTCTTTAACTTGGGCATCCCCTTCCTAATAAGCACCTTTTTTAATGTTCTAGGGAGCCTATGTCCTGACCATTCAGGCCTCACATGGGTTCTGTCAAGGGAGTTGCACTGGTTGTGTCGGAGGTCCTGCTGGGATTCTCCTGATGGGGGCAACAAGCCACTTCATCAGCCTCATTTATAATGAGCTGCCTTTCATCTGCTCTTAGCAGGATGTTAAGGAGAGCCAGTACATTAGCATTATGATTCCAAAATTATTTTATGTATAATTTGGGATAGAGCAAGCAACATGCATTCACTTTATAAGAAATTAACATTTTCACTGCTGGAGAAAATGGATGCAAATATAAAATTTTAAAGGTAAAAAAGTTGCATTGTTAATTTATTTGTTATCTAACAATTATTTAATGTTAACATCAGTATTAACTCACAACCAAATTGTGTGTGTGTGTTTGTGTGTGTGTGTTTGTATCTGGATATCTCTCTGGTCTATCCACTAAAAGGGCTAAGAACAACAATATCGCAGTAACATAAACACACCTAAAGGCAGATAAGAGATCTTGGTTTCTATAAACTAAATGAAATCAGGTTCCTTGATGAAAGGGCTGATTCCAGGCGTGGGGAAGAGAAAGCATGAGGTGAGGCTAGGACCGTCTGCTGTTCCACGCAGCCAGAAAGCTCGGAGATAAAAGGGTCCATGTGCAAAGGTCATAGCAGTCCTCTAAGGGGATTTTCACTGTCTCAGATTTGGGATAATTAGAAATTATGTACCCATAATAATACTTGAAAGAGCAAGAGGGAAGGGAGAAACTAAGGAAAATCTCTTTTCTATAAAAGAATATCAGGAAATAGAAGAGTGATAAAATCAGAAAATCATCACTTTGTAGACCTCCATGGAAAAATCAATTCAGGCAAAAATATTCAATGAATGCTCCTGTCCTCTGTTGAAAGGCTTCTGAGAATCAGGAATCGCTAGCATCCCACCAATGACTCAGTGAGAAAACAGGAAGAAAGGCACTTTTGCAGTGGAGAGGTCTGGTAGCAAGCACCTCAGTCCTGTGAGAACTGATTTTTGTGTCTTTGATGTGATATAATGCAAAGAATGTATATCACTTATGGAATATTTCTATCAAAAGTATGACCTGAATTATCACAAGGCAAAAAAACAGACTAATTACACCTAGAAGCAGGACATTCTACCAGTCACCTGGCCTGGACTCTTCATAAAGACTCAATGTCAATGAAACAAACACAAATCAAAGGAGAGGCTGCTGTTTTAGATTCAAAAAACTAAAAAATGAAACAGTGAGTGGAAGAATGCTTAACTAAGCCTCAGTTAAAATAAAAGACCGTGAAAGCCATTTGGGACAGTAGGGAATTTGAAATGGACTGTGAGATGATATCATTGAATTATGAATTTCTAAGGTGCAAAAAAGGATGTCTATTCAGGAAGGTGATATTATATGCACACAGAGCAGTTAGTCATCAAGTGTCATGATGTCTGCCACATATTTTCAAAGGGTTCAGGGAAAAAGCATATGCGTACCTTCGAAATGAAAATGAGGGTCTAACCTGTATCACAAGATTACAGGGCAGAGGAAAGGGAATGATAGACGTGAAGGGCTTCGCACCTGGCTGGCCAGGTGAACCCTCCAGAACAAATGTCACTCGGTGAGCACTTCCTGGAGGTGGGCCTTAGGAGCCAAAAGGCAGAGACATCTAGCTGGCCTTGTACCCCAGTCCCAGAATGAGGGTCTACCGTGCAGGAAAGCACAGAGTGACTGAAAGATATCGACCCCCTATAAGAGCAGCCTTTCTCTCCTTCAGTTGGAGAAAACTTGGAATGGAACGAAGGTCACAGTCACTGGTTGCATCCTGGACTCTAGAAAGGATTCTAACTAGAAATCTCATTATAACCAAAGTAAAGGAATACTGTCTTGTGGTATTTAAGGGATACCAGCAAACATTTTATTTTCACTCAGAGGCTCCTTAATTTTCATTTGCAGGGTCATTTTACTCAGACATTTTTTAAATGAAATATTCACCTTATTGTGACTGGCCCACCAGTCCCAGGCTGGTGATCCCTTGGATGTGCCCGGAGCCAGAGCTGCCTCCTCTCCCGGGCAGTCAGGGTCCTCACGGGCTGCAGTGAAGCTAGCTCCCCGGGGAGGCTGAGCCCAGCCGGCCCAGTGTGGCCCTGTACATGCGAAGCATCTTGAAACCAGGGACTGTAAAGACACTATAAGAGCTCAGGACAATAAAAGGCAGGAGGGCTCACAGATCAGTCCTGGTCTCCCGAGACCCCTGCTGGACAATCCTGTCAGCTCGGATGGTAACAGACGCAAGAGAGAGAAGAGGGGAGAGAAAACCTGGGGGATGTAAAGGGTCCCTTTACCCAAACAAACCCAATTTCCACAAAGGAGGTTATTTTTTAAAAAAAGGTTCTAAGCAACTTATGGGACACTAACCCATATCTACAAAACTGCAATCAATTTTTAAATATGTTTTATCAAACAACTATTCAGCACAAAAGTTTTAGGCAACTTAACCTGCAATGCAAATAAATTCAGGAAGATAATTTATGCTAATTTTGAGCACAACAAGTTTGGAATTCTTTAATAATCATGTACAAGCTTCTTGACATTCTAGCTCCACCCTCTTTCGAGTTTCCTCTCTGACCGTTCTCCGACTAGTGCTCTTTGTCGTGCTGGGCAGTCAGCGAACTGCCTTCTGCTGGTCCATGATGAGATATGTAAAGAAATGGAAATTGAGAAATTAGAGGCATTTATATCAATAGGGGACTCAAGAGTTGGAAAATTTTACTTTAAGGTAAATAGTTATTAGCCTAGTAAGTAATGCATATGTTAAAGTTGCTGTTTCAGAAACTACAGATGAGGCCCACCCTGGCTCCAGGGAGAGACAGCTGACCTCCTGGGGCACTGCTACAGACCACTGCCTGGGGACAAGTGGAGGCATCCGGGCCATTGTGTTCCAGGGAGAGACAGAAGACCACCCACCCCTGGGAATAGCTAACTGCCCAGGGTGGAATGCTGCAGTCTTCTTTCACAGAATTCTCCCTGAATTTCAAAACCCCTCACCACACCTTGTTTATTCCCTGCTATAAAAATGTTGGCTTGGAAAGAAAACGTAAGATGTCCATTAGGGTGTGAACACCATCTTCTCAGATTGCCGGCCATCAGAATAAAATGCCCATAAAGATTCAATCCCTGTCTCTGCTTAACGAGCTTGGTACGTGACAGGCAGCCTGAACGCCATCGTCTTTTCCGGTTTCAATATCACATGATCATTTTTCTAGTAATTCACTATTATTGGATTTTGTAAAAAGTGTTGGTCCCAGCATTTAAAAGTTTAAGAAAACAAAACAAACAAACACACTCCACCACAGGTGTTAGGGTTTTTAAAGCGAAGCGCCAAGTGCACACTCTGCCCGCCCCCCACCCCAGCCAGGACCCCAGCCTCACCCTCACTGACTCCTCTGTTGCTCTGAACATGCTGTTCCCTCTGCCAGGGCTGCTCTGCCGTAACACATCCCCCTACAACAGCGATTTTTAAAACATGCAATGCCCTACTATTTAGTCAGGGGCACTGACCTCTTTTCCCTTAAGATTGTCAAATTAAAAAATAACAGCCATCCAGTGTGAATGAATCAAAATTATACCTATTTTTTGTCAGATCGGCAAAAATGTTTCCGGTATGCCACAGAATTTTAGTAATTAGTTTTTGTGTGCTGTGAAGATGAAAGTTGAAAATCATCCTATTATATTAAACTTGGACCTGTCTCAATCAGCTTTCTGACTGCTGTTCTAGATTGCAAAATTCAACTCATTTATTCAATCACAAAATGTTTACGAAGGCTTACTCTAACTTCTATATAAATTTATATATCCCTCTCATATGGCTACGTACATCTGGCGGTCAAATGTCATTTCAGATGATAATCTGCTGGATCGTTCGGATGCTAAACCTGAGTTTTTCATGTTGAAGGTTAGCATCAAAGTACAAGGACTAAAAGACTCTGCACCTTCCAGAAATGTTATACCAATCGCTGCTAGCGTTAGCAACATTTGTGTGGGATACATTTCTCTTGCATCAGACTGCAACCTCTAACTCAGACCCACCATGCAGATGGAGCAGGTCTGTCCGAACCTGGGGGGACACAAGTGCTTGCCACCAGAGATGGAAAATTCACAGGGAAACTCGCCACACAACAGACCAAAAGAGCACAGCCAACAGCAGGGAGTCCGGCTGAGAGGGCTTTAGGGAAGACAGTGGGGTCAGGAAGGGGAAAGGGCTGCGTTCAGCCTCAGCACATACTGATGGTTAGGGCCAAAGTCCATCAGCATTTCAATAAAAGACTGGTAAGCGCTCTACCTAAGTTTTGGTTATTTACATGGTTTTGTTTTTAACTGAGACAACATTAGGCCCATATCCAAGCCAAAGCCCATAGTATTTATTCTCTCCCAAGCCAAAGAAAAAAACCGCAGTGTCCCACACAGCTTGAATCCCCATATTCTCAAATAAACCCAGTTCCAAAGACATGCAATTCTACTGAACACACAGATAAGCCTAGAAATGGGCGCGTCCTTCCTGCAGGAGCTGTACTGCACGGACCGCAGGTGACGGAGGGACACCACGCCCTCTCTTCTTTGTAGCAATTCTTGGTGCTAGCTTAAGGGAACATGTTCAAATAATACAGCCTCTCCACTCACCAACTTCATTTGTAATCACAGCCTCCTCACCCTCAGTGACCACTCCCCTCCTCCGACCTCCTCTGGGGTGGGAGGCATGGTGTGGGAGGAGAGACATGTTCGCACACGTAATGCACACACATGCAATACACATGTAGATATTTGCAAAGGTAGGCTCTCTGCAAGGACTAGGAAAGGAAAGCAGGATGTGACCCTCTGGAGTTTACTGGGGAAGCTGCATTCATTTTTACCTCTTGTAGGGAATTCTCAGTTCATAATTCCTGCAATTTTTAAAACAAATGTAATAATAGTTACCATTGTTGTAACATAGTATGCACCGTAAAGATGCTTTTTCATTTTCTCCTTGCAAAAATCTTATGAAGTAGATACAATTAACTACCCCATATCACAGGTGAAGAAACTGGACTGGAGTCCGAGTAGAACTGCCCCTTCTAAGCAGAAGCGGGACTCCTAGGTCAGTATTTAACACTTGGGCTTTTCTCTTTTGCCAAAGCCCGCAGGTCCCCACCATGTAGATGGGACACATGTTGTTCTGGCTGCCAGCTTGTTTCAGAGACGGATCAGACGCCTGGGGAATGGACGGGTATATCCACAATGAACAGCATTTTGTTTTCCCCTCTCTTACCCCAGGGCACTTAACCAAGACAAAAAGCCACAATAAACATCCCTTTTTCAATGAATTCTATAAGGTGCAGCTCTATTCCGAACCCTTAGCCCCCATCTGACCATAGAGTGACTATGTCAAAGGGTGAGAATCATTTAGCGTGTGGCTGACAGGCTTTTTCAGTGATGCTTTCTAGAACAAAAAACAAAACCTACCATCACTCACAGGATTGCCACGTCATTTGGGGGATCTCCCATCGTTCTGTTCTGTGAAGGGCCCGGTGGCGCGGTGTTCCCGATGGGACTTCACGGCTCCCGATGCCGACCTGGCTCAGGGGCGTGTGTCTTGATCTGTGTTTTCCGTGTCAGGTCCATTGCAAAGTGTAGGCCCCACACATTGGAAAAAGTAAAATAAAACAGAACAAAACCAGGAAATTATGGATTTTAGTTGACTATTGGTTTATGTATTTTTTCTTAAGTATACAGTGTACTGTTTAAAGTGTATTGTTGAGAGTTACTTTATACAGGTTGATCACTCTTTTAGAGAAAAGAACAAACTCAGTTTTTGAGTTTTTTAAAGGAATGTAAAATAATGAAGGATGTATAATTGATGCAAAATAAACTTACTCTTTAGTCCCACTGGTGTCTGATTTTTCCGTCTAGGCAAGTTGTGTTTTTGAGGTGTCCATGAACGATGTTATGGTGTAAAACACTCCACATCCATGTGTTCCCATTTGCACTGTGTGTTGATTCATGGGTACCATTTTTATAAGACAAGAAAAAAGTACCATAAAATATCTGCCTTCTTGCCATGACCAGTGTGCCTCAGTTGGTAGAGAATCATCTCAAAGGTGAAAGGTAGCTGGTTCAGTTTCTGGTCAGGGCACATGCCTGCAGTACGGGCCCAGTCCCTGCTTGGGGTGTGTGTGAGAGGCAACCGATCAATGTTTTTCTCTCACATCGATGTTTCTCCCCTGTCTTTCTCCCTCTCTTCCCCCGTCTCTAAAAATTAATTCATTAATTAAGTAAGTAAGTAAGTATCTGTTTCCTTAATTTAAAAAAATTAATGTTAAAAACATGGCCAGGGATGAACATGGGGGCCTTCAGTTTATTGGGCACTGGGCAATTTTCTAGATTTGAATAGATTTAGTCCAAGAACTCTCAAAATGGAATTGCTTAATTTTAGGAGGACTTAACTTATTTAGCTCAAACAGATCATACCTACAACCATTCAAATAAAACTGAAACATGTTTCATATGTGCTCTAAAATATATACCTAATAGAAATCTCCACGTTATCATGGAACAAACTGTGGACAGACTAGGATCTGAATTCGGGTTCTACCACTTACGAGCTGCATAGCCTTAGGTGTCCCTGCTGAGCATCCTGAAACATTAGGTGTCTAGTGGGTGAGTTGCTAGGCGTGAGGATTTCATGTTTCTGTAAAAGAGGAGGGAGGAAGCTGGTGCACTGATAGCAGGGTGGGAAGACAGGAGACAGAAGGGGAGTGGAGGGCAGAATAGCTTGTGTGCCCTGCCAGCCAGAGAGCCTGTTGGTTCTGCTTTTGAGGTAAGAGCCAGGATGCAGACAGAACAACACGCTGAGGGAATCCATGGGAACACCATGCTGTTCTCGGGGAGGGTGGTATATGGCACCAGTGGCTCTGATGAAGCCCCTCCCTCAATAGCCTGCAAATAGTAGATGTTAAAAAATTCACTTCAATCAAAGAACATGAGCAAACCAATTGCTAAGCTCCTCTGAGCGCCCTCCCAGAGGGGCATAACCATCCTTTTATGGATAATTCAGGATACCATTAATACTGCATGTGGGAGCTTAATAAAAATAATAACGTCAGGTTTACTGTCTCTTCCAATGTTGTCAAATGTACTTGGAACAAGTTACAAGAGCCATGAGATAGCAACAAGAACACTATCAAAGCATATTGCATCTTGGTGTATGTAAGCAATTACCATCTTCCAAAAATCTTATCTTCTCATAGTGGTAACGCAAAGGGATATCAAGGAAACCACCAGGAAATAAATTTTAATTTGAGTGGAATTCCCCTTTTACCTGAAAGCATTTTTATCAAATTAACTGGTTTCAAAATATGAATTAGAGTCTTTAACAGATGTACAATGCAGAGACAGAATAGATAAAAATATTTAATTGCATAATATAATAAATTATTTTCAAGATTAAAATTAGAAAACTTTGACTTGCTACTTACATTAACATTTAGTGATTTTTATATGCCAAAAATTATGGATAATGTGTTATTTAGTGTGAAATGTATAAATCATCAGGTGTGAATATTGAGAGACTGCTCCTCATTTCTTTTGGAACAGTTAGTTTTTGTAATAGTGTACTAATTCATATGCATCCAAATCTGGAAGGGGATTTCTCCAAATAGCTTACTTACCAAACAGACTAACATCCTCAACTCTATAAATAATTGCTTTGTAATCCAAAATTTCTTCTATTCCACCTGTAAAAGAAGGACGACTTTTTGAAAATGGGATAAAATATTTCATTAACTGGTCAATAAAATGTAAACATTAATGATTTCCATTTTAAGTACTCCAAAGTAGTATCTTCTAAATGCTCACATTTTTTCCACAGCAAGGTAAAAACTAATAAAACAAAAATATTTTAAATTTTCACCAAGAAAAGTACATTTCAAAATGTCATGATTCGCAGTCACTGCTGTATTATGATGATGCTCTGCATATACATGCAGGCACGTCCGTGCACTCGGAACAGTTTGCTCCAGCTGCAGGTGACGCACCCAGTAAGTGAATATGTGAGAGCCCTTTCACCTTCCTGCCCAGGGGTTGTAATCTTTGAAAATGACAACCAGTTATCACTCCATTTGTGAGCTCTTCTGTTTGTTCCAGAGCATGTTTTGTATTTCACATCAATATTCACGTGATTGAAAAAGGAGCTAAGCAACTGTTAACTTTAAGTATAATGATAACCTCAAATAGAATGGATAAAGCTCTTATTACCTCTTTCCTTTAACTCCTTCTTTTTTAAAAATATATTTTATTGATTATACTGTGACAGTTGTCCCACTCTTTCTTGCCTCTATTTCCCTCTACCCTACACTCCCCCACCTTAGTTCATGTCCATGGGTTGTAACATACATATGTTTTTTGGTTTCTCCATTTCCCATACTATTCTTAACCTCCTCCTGTCTATTTTGTACCTAGCATCTATGCTTCTTATTCCCTGTACCTTTTCCCCCATTCTGTGATCAGAGAAACAGCCCATGTGAAGCAGGGGATGGCAGGACTCCTGCCAGGTGATCACCAAAGACTTTCAGACAGGATTCCTAAGCTGGGCCCCAAAGGATAGGCAGCTTAAAGGCTCACAGGTAAAAAGGCAGGACAGAAGAGTGTGTGTTCAAGTCAGAGGTCTGGCTTGGGAATGGCCGACAGGCTAGCAAGTGAGAGAAATGTAGGAACTGGGAAGTCGTTTCTGCTGTGGTGTCAGCTGAGCTTGCTTACATGACAGAGAGGACAGATGAAGCTGGAGGGGCAGGCAGAGGCCACACCAGGCAGGGCTCTGAGGTGGTCCCTGCCTGCAGTTTGGTCTCCAGAGCAATGGCGAGTCCAGATGCATTTCAGCTAGCAAGCGGTGAAGGGGCAGGACGTGGGAAAGGGGGCCACGTGGAAGAGATGAAGACTAGACAGGAGATCAGTTCAGAAACATCCAATACACCAAGTGAGAGACAAAGGCGGTTTGAATTTTTCTCTGACCTCCTGCTTCATTTAAGGGCAGAATGGAGAAGACTTGGTTGTAGGATGTGCAAGACCAGAAGAAGAGCAAGTCCAGGAAGCCCCTCGGGTCCTTGCTTGCACAGTGACGTGGAGAGAGTTCCCACAAACCAGCCACAGACCAGCAAGGCCACCGAGAGAAGACTCAAGGGCCTTTTTAACTGAGAAAGACATGTGGTTTAGCACACAGATTCTGTACCATTTGCTCTGCTGCTTCAGGGCTTATGTTGTTCTGAAGGTTCTTCCTGATTTTCACCTTTGCTCTAAGTAAGTGACATTGTGAGGGAGCTAAACTCTCACAAGGGAGAATGTTACGTGTTTAATGAATTGACTGTTATTTCTTTGACAAACCAAATTTGATGAATGTGTTTTCTCTATTGGTGTTTAATATATTAAAAAATAAATTATAAGCTATAAATCTGAATGTACTTATCTAAAACATTAAAAATGTTTTTAGTCATTTAAGCGATAATTTAGTGTTATTTTTATTAACAATATCTATTTTGGATTATGAACTAATAGTTTCATTATGGATAAATGAGAAAATATTATATGCAATTTTAAAGGAGAAAGGCACCTATATGGCATCACAAAGAGAAAAATTAAGTGAATGTTTTCTTGTTTCCCCTCAATTATTTTTACACTAGTAATAACTCATTTTCTCATTTAATCCTCATAACATTCTAAGGTAGTTGCTACTACTATTATGTGAATTTCACAGAATAAAAATGGAAACTTAGGTAAATGAAATAATTTGTAGAATGGCATGTCTTTAATAACTAAATGGCAAAGTCAGTATTCACACTGAGTCTACATGACTTGAGTTCTGTACTCTCAGTCACTAATCAGTTTTCATGTTTTATAAAGTTGAAATAATAATACAATGTAGCTATTTTACATTGCCTTTTAAAAGCATTAATATCTTTTCAAAAGTAAGAAACATTAATGTCTTATGAGAAACCTTTTTGTGCAAATTATTCAAAAACATGATTTGTACAAGACATTCTATCATAATGTACTTAGTCACTTCCTTTGGTTTCACCTTTTATTAGTGGAAATAAATCTTTTCACCTTTTTGAGCACGTCTCTACTTTTTTAGGTCGAACTGCTACAAATTAAAATGGTGGGTACTGAGAAAGAAATACTTGAACTTCTTTGTAAAAAATAAGCACACTGCCTTCTACAGAGTCGACCAACTTACACTCTCTCTAGACATGTATGAAAATGTTTACTTCACCCCCTCCTCAATTTTATGATGGTATTTATCTTGCAGATTTTGAAGATGAGAAATTTTCTGGTTTTATTTTGTATTTCCTTGCTTCTCCAGTATATTGATAAAAATTCTTCCCTTTTATTATCTAATGGGATATGGAGGAAATTTCATTCATTCTGTTACTCATCAATAATTATTAATCACCCACACTGTGGTACTCTGGGTTATCAGAAAGTAGAAAATCAATTTTGGGTGTTACTGACTTTATTCTAGTAAAAAAAACCCATAATAACAATGTAAATAAAATATAGCTATAGAAATTACAATATTTGATAATGAACTAATAAAATGACATGCTACCTAAAATCTCAGTGGCCCTGGCCGGGTACCTCAGTTCTTCAGAGTGATGTCCCCATACACCAAGGTTGCAGGTTCAATCTCCAGTCAGGGCACATACAAGACTCAACCAATGAATGCATGAATAAGTGGAACAACAAATTGATGTTTCTCTCTTTCTTCCTGCTCCTCTCTCTAAAAGCAATCAATAAAAATAAATAAGTACATAAATAAAATCTAAATGATTAATAAAATGAAGCAGTAACCAGTGAATGCAGTGACTTATCTCAGTTGGAAACTCTGTCCTTCCGACTGTGTTCTGACCCATCAGATGACACATTTGTTTCTCCATGGGAAGTGGTCTGGCTGGTCTTGAACACCATTTCCGAAACTCCTCCACCGAGACAGCAGTCATTCGTGACATTAATTTCCACTGAAAAAAACACAAAAATGATTGTGTGTGTGTGTGTGTGTGTGTGTGCGCGCACGCGAGTGTTCAAATGATTTATTGTGGGCACGCTCCTGGGACAGGCAGGGTTGCCAGACACCATACAGGACACCCAGTTCGATTTCAACTTCAGAGGACCAACAGATAACTTTTGTGCAGGCATGGCTCAGATAGTTCATGGGACATACTGATACTAAAAAGCTACTTGTTGATGGTCTAAAACCTAAATTGCACTGGGTGCTGGTATTTGCATTTGCTAGAGTTGGCCACACTGGCAGCAGGGAAGCAGGACAGGCAGCCGGGAGAGCTGCATCAGCGGGGGGCAGGCTCGGCAGGAGCCTGTCTGTGGTCGGAGCCCAGCAGGGCTGGCGTTCTGTGCTCAGGGGCCACTCAGTCCATGGCCATCTAAAGGCAACCAAATTTCTAAAAATCAGATTTACAAATTTCAAGTAAATTTTTTTATTAAAGGTACATTAAGAAATTTATTGATAAAATTAAAAAAAAATAAGCTGCCTTTTTGCAAGCTGAAATTGTTCCTGCACAATGTACAACCCTTAGTGTACCTTACTGCCACAGATGTAAACTTACCCAAAGACCCTAAATGCTGTAGGACCCTCAGAGCAGAAGACAGCCAGCCAGTCCACCTGCCCTGTGCAGCTGGTGCCCTGAGAGGGCCGCTGCCCAGAGGTTCTGCTTCCCTGAGGCATGTTCTGAGTGAAGGGGCAGGCGGGAGGCGCGACGGCTCAGAGGAATAGAGAAAAGAAAAGTCTTCTCTCAGGAGAGCTCCCCACCTCTAACTTTCAGCTCATTTCTCCTTCTCACCAGGCTGCTGCTTCTGATCCACCCTCCTATCCCTCTATGCATCACCCCAGGTCAGCGCCAAGCTGGTGGGCAGCAAAGACAAACAATAAGCCAGTTGCCAAAAAGGCAAATACTGTGTGATTCCACTTACACGCAGCATACACATTTGCCAAGCTCGTGGAGACAGAAAGCAGGATGGGGGTTACCAGGAGATGGGAGGAGGGAGGAGAGGGAAATTGTTCAGTGGGCACAGAGTTTCAGACCTGCAGGATGAAAACATTTAAAGATGTTTCACAACAACGTGAGTGTACTTAATACCACTGGACTGTACACTTAACAAATGGTTAAGATGGCAAATTTTATGTTATGAATCATTTTACCACAGTAGGAGAAAATAACTAGGATGAAAATAATCCACAACCAAAAAATTGGGGACCTTGACCTCAATCTTGCAACTATAAGGAAGAGAATTCTGCCAACAGGACCCTGCAATTCCAAAAGCACTTGATTTTAGACTTATGAGATGCTGAACAGAGAACCCAGCTAACTGGCCCATCCTCTCCACCCTGGATCCACTGAAACTTTGACATAATCAACAGGTGCTGTTTTAAGCCGCTAAATATGTAGACATTTGTTACGTAGCATTAACAAAACTAGTACAGTTGGTGGGTAAAACAAGCTTTTAAGATGCACATCAGATCGTGTGTCACTCCTTGGCTCAGGCGACTCCAGGAACTTTCAGGTTCATTCAGAGTAAAATGAAAATGAACCCCTCACCATGGCCGACAGATACTACCTGATATCACTGCTCACACCCTCTCTGATCTCCTTCCCCACCACGCAGCGCTGACCGCTCTGCTCTAGCCACACTGGCTCCTTTTCTGCTCCCTGAGCAGGGGAAGGAGCCTCAGGGCTGGGTCCTGGCTGCCACCACGTCCTGGGACACTTCCTGAAAGGTTGTGTCTCCAGTCTCCACCATCTGCAGGGCTCTCTCTGCTTTCACCGCAGTGAGGTCCCTGCTCTGGTGCACGTCCTCAGAGAGTCTCTCTCCAGACGCCCTGTATAAAACACACTTTCCTCCCGCGGCCACTCTCAACCCCCCGTCTCCTTAAGCTATCTTTGTGCTCAGATACTGATTATGTTCATGTTTCCACAACCTAGAACCTGGGGAAAGAGCCCTGGCACACAGCAGGTGTTCAGCACACATTTGTCGAATGACTAAAGCAGACACATAAAAGATGATGATATCTTTTGTCTTACGAGTTTGAGATCACAGGGATCTAACAGGAAATGGCAACAGAAAAAAAAAACAATGAAAAACATGCCTAAGCTCAACTGTAGGTTTATTATATGACAACGTTACTGTTTGTTATATGACAGTTTTGCTGAGTAGTCCCTACTAAACACCTACTAGATCATGGGGTCATGCACAGTACAGGAAGCCTCCTTAATTTTTGTGATCAAAGAATAAAGAGGCAGAATAGGAAATATCATTTTTATGAATAGGTTATAAAATAGAAAAGTCTATAAAATAGAAACAGTCCTTAAAAAGAATTTTTTTGTTAAAAAGACTATAAAACAAAAGTCCACTGAGGTTCCTTTTGCAAAGGACGTTAGAAATAAAGTTGTTTTCAGATTTCCAGTCAAGATGAAGGCATAGGTAGGCATGCTTCGCCTCCTCGTGCAACCACAGAAAGGATTACAACTAAACCTCAAAATAAATGACACCCTAACTGTCAGAAAATCGAACTGTATGGAAGTCTGACAATGGGGGATTTAAAGAAGCCACATTCATCCAGACAGGTAGGAGGGGCAGAGACTCAGAGATGGAGTGGGGAGGCAAGGAGACGCGGTGTGGCATGGAGAAGCAGCAGTAGCAGTGGTGGGATGGAGAGTCCTACATTTGTGTGTGGTAGATACGAATTGGAAGGGATACCTTGGAAGTGGGCAATCCCAGCCCCAGGCCAGGCCAGGATTCCAGCATAAGGAAGAGAAATCCCCATAATGTCTGCTGTAAAAACTAGTAGGCGTTGGTGTGGCAGAAGAAACTGCTGGATTTTCAGGAGACTCCCTGAAAAAGGCCCACATGGTCTTAGAACATACGTAAACCCATCCACTCTGGGATTTAGCACCAGAGCAACAGCTGGAAAGGTGCCAGTCGCATACAGAGAGTGGGTGAAGTGACTGGAAACCTGGCAAGTGCCAGGCACACCACCAGAAGCCAGGCAGTGGTACTGACCTCTCTCCAAGCCCTCCCCCCACACAGAGCCACAAAGCAGTGACTCAGGTTGCCCTGCCCTGGCAATTACCTAAGTCTCCACCCCACACAATTTACAGGTGCCTTTTCTGCAATAGGCCATGCTACTAAGACAGTGAGTCAAAGCAGCTCTACTTAATATACAGAAACAAACACAGGGAAGTTGCCAATTGAGGGGACAAAGAAATATGGCCCAAATGAAAGAACAGAACAACCTCCCCCACAAAAAAAAACCTAAACGAAATGGAGATAGGCAGTCTATTGCATGCAGAGTTCAAAACACTGATGATAAGGATGCTCAGAGAACTCACTGAGTGTGGCAATGACATGAAGGAAGAAATGAAGGTTACACTAAGAGAAATAAAGAAAAATCTACAGGGAACCAAGAGTGAAGGGGAGGAAGCCTGGATTCAAATCACAATTTGGAACATAAGGAAAAAAATAAGCATTCGATCAGAATAGCAAGAAGAAACAAGAATTCAAAAAAATCGAGGATAGGGTAAGGAGCCTCTGAGACATCTCTATACATACCAACATCCAAATCATAGAGATAGCAGAAGGAGAAGAGGAAGAGCAAGAAATTGAAAACTCATTTGAAAAAATAATGAAAGAAAACTTCCCTAATTTGGTGACAGAAATAGACATACAAGTCCAGGAGCACAGAGAATCCCAAACAAGTTGGACCAAGTTGGACCCAAAGAGGACCACACCAAGACGCATCATAATTAAAATGCCAAAGGTTAATCATAGAAAGAGAATCTTAAAAGCAGTAAGAGAGAAGCAGGGAGTTACCTACAAGGGAGTTCCCGTAAGACTGTCAGCTAATTTCTCAAAAAAAACTTTGCAGGCTAGAAAGGAGTGCCATGAAGTATTCATAGTGATGAAAAGCAAGGACCTACAACCAAGATTACTCTACCCAGAAAAGCTGTCATTGAGAATCGAAGGGCAGATATAGTGCTTCCCAGACAAGGTAAACCCAAAGGAATTCATTATCACCAAGCCATTATTACATGAAATGTTAAAGGGACTTCTTTAAGAAAATGAAGAAAGTCAAAACTATGAACATCAAAATGGCAACAAACTGACAACTATCAACAACTGAATCTGAAAAAATCAAACTTAGTAAAAACCAGAACAGAAATAGAATCAGAGATATGGAGATCATTTGGAGGGTTATCAGCTGGGAGGGGAAGGGAGAGAATGTGGGAAAAGGTGCAGGGATTAAGAAGCATAATTGGTAGGTACAAAAGAGTGAGGGGGTGTTAAGAATAGAATAATATAGGACAGGGGTGTCAAACTCATTTTCACCGGGGGCCACATCAGCCTTGTAGTTAGTTGCTTTTGAAGGGCTGAATGTAATTTTAATTCTTTAAAGTTAAGGAGTAGTTACATTTATACAGTCCTAAAATTATATTCAGCCCTTTGAAGGCAACCACAAAGCTGATGTGGTCCCTGCTGAAAATAAGTTTGACACCCCTGGTACAGGAAATGGAGAAGCCAAAGAATTTACATGCACAACCCATGGACATGAACAAAGGGAGGGTATGGGGGTACCAGGTGGAGGAGGAGAAAGGGGGAAAAACTGGGACAAATGTAACAGCATAATCAATGAAATATATTTTTAAGAAGAAATGAGGTTGTTTCAAATTGTCACAAGTAGAAAACCAAGGGAAATAAATGAATAAACAGTTAAAATTGTGCACAAGGCTGAAACATACATGGAAGAAGCATTAAATGTAATTTACCTGTCTTTAATAATGAAATATTAGATTAATCTTATGCTAAAACATTATTTTTTAAATGCCCAAGTTAATATTTTTAATGTCACAATTGCAGATCTCAGTCTACATGGCAGTTAAAGCCAGGATGATGTAACTATGGAAGCAGGAGTACAGACTTCACTAGAACTGCATTGTGTCCACCTGAGTGTTATTAGTGAATGTGGTAAGAGAAGAAATTAGGACACTCACTGTACTTGCAACACAAAATTATCAGGCTGATTTATCCACAAGGAAGACTGCAGAGTACTAAATGTCAGTGCTAGAGAATTAAAATACACCATTTGTTCACATAGTCAGCCATCCCTTCATCCATTTATTGACTCACCTGAATTAATACCACTCCTATAAATCTCCTGCAGGTACCACTATTGGAGCATATAACAGGTTGTATTCTGTTAACTTACCTATTTCATCTGGATCTCATTATCAAACCCCAAGTTAGGCACACTTTAAACACAAATTAAATTCTTGTGAAAGAGTCTTTGTGCACCAAATGAATGCATTAACTATTTAAATACTGTGCACTTTCTATTCCAAGCAGCATTGAAAGCAATTCTAAGCTTCGTGGGATATATACATGAGTTTAAATTTGATGGCTTGCTTGTTTCTTCCTACATATCAGAAGGTTGGAGCATGTTACATAAGTAGACAAATGCCTAAAGCAGTAGGTGAGCTGAATGAAGGTCAACGTGAACATTGAAAGCACACCTGCGAGCCCCGAGAAATGGGAAGAATCTTCACAGGCAGAGAGGGAACCAAGAGTGTGTCTGGTTGAGCTGTGAGCCTGGGTGAACTCCTGTGGCAGCAAAGTTCAGGCTGTGCTCAGAGAGAAGTGATGCCCAGCCTGGTCCTCTGAGCTAAGAATGGGTGCCAAGGAGTTCTACAGAAGGAGAGGGAAAAGCAGGCTGAGACCAAATACACCTGGGCAGGCGAGGGTGGTGTGCAGAAGCTTTGGGAGAGTCAAGGAGCTCCCAGAGGTCTTATTGGAGAGAGGAGCTGCAGGCAGGCAGGAGAGGAGCAACAGAGAGGCTGCAGAATTGGTGGGCATTTTCACAGGCATCATCTACGTGTTTTTATTTAGTGTTTACAGAATGCCTGTGCACAGGATTGGTGGTTTCTCTCCTCAAAATCCCTATGTTGAAATCCTAATGTGATGGTATGTGAAGCGGGTTCCTTGGGAGGTGGTTAGGTCATGAGGGCTGAGCCTAGTGAGTGGGTTCAGTGCCCTGGGAAAGAGACCCTGGAGAGACCCCTCACCCCTTCCATGGTGTGAGGTGACAGTGAACAGGCAGCAGCCCAGGAAATGACCCACCCTAGGCACAGACTGCCGGCACCTTGTCCTTGGACTTCCCAGACTCCAGAACTGTGGCAAGTGCATTCTGTTGTGTGTAAGCTACAGCATGCAGGATTTTGTTAAAGCAGTGTGAACACACTGAGACACCTTGTGTTTATTTGAATTATAGTATGTCTGTGTCTTAGTCACATTGTAACTTCACCACATTTCTTAGAATCTTCCACTTAAGTATTAAACACACATTTCCGGAGTAAATAAATTATTCAACAAGATATCTGCAGTTAGCTACCCTTCTCTGTCTTTGCATTACACATCCCAACCAATTAGTGTGCTACACAGAAGCCCATTTCTGCGTGGCGAAATATTACTGCACCAGTCTCTAACATAAAAGTATTTAACTGAGGAAAACTAAAGTTTAAAGAGGGAATGACCAAAAATAAAAAAATAAACAGCAAAGACAGGAAGAAAATGTATGTTTTTTTAATTTGAAACAAAATGATGAAAATGAGAGTTTAAAAATATCATCCCATCTATTTTTGCATTATTCCTATAGAGTCTTTCCTTCCAATACTAGAAAAATGGACAAAAAAATTTAATGTGTTATAAGGTATTCAGCAGAGAGCCACTGAAAATTCAATGCAAAATTTAATATAAGTTCCAATATGATTTCTTTTTAACTCACCATCAATTACTATAATTTAATAAGATTTGATTAACAGTTGACTTAGAGTTGATTTTTTGAATAGAATATATTGTTAGGAAAAACATATACTGCTTTTAATCTTAATTAATTATTTTTCTGTTCAGATTTTGAGGTAAGAAAATGTTTGCATTTCTATATATTTACATGTAAAAGTATTAAAAGGCCAACAGAAGTGTAGTATTGAGGTAAGGCTGCAGTAATGCTTCAAGCACCATGTCTAACTGACTGGAATATACTCCAGGATTGCACACACTATCAATCACAGCTCTTTAAATAACTGTGGATTTGCTTTGCATATGTTAACAAAGACATCAAAAGCCAAAATTTAAAAATCACTTAAATAGTATTAGGCTATTAGAAGTGAATTACTTGGATTCAAATTTCAGTCTATTCAAATGGAAAACATAAAATAATTTGTGCTATTTTTAATGAAAATGAGCAGAGAATTCAGAATACCAGCCAAACGGAAAGAGGATACACTTCAGTAGACACTTTTCAGATGTGGCCATCAGAGGCATGAGAAAGGGGACTTCCTCGAAGATAACAAACTACACCCTAGATACCAAATAAGAATCATGAGGTCACACCAGGGAATGTCATCACGTAAACTATTTAAAAGCAAAGAAGAAAGTCATTGGAGACAGCCTCACGTGGTGAAAATGGGAATGACATACCTTCATTCTCCATGGAGGTAGTGGCTGGAAGTGCACGAGACTCTCCCTGTCCAGGCAGCCGCAGGTGCACTGACCATGAGCATGGGCACTGGTGCCTCCAATCGTGGGAACGGTGTCTACTCTCCGTCATCACATAACTTGGGTTAGGACAGGTGGGCTCCAGGTGGTCGGATGTAAGGTGGAACGGGCAGTGTACCCAGCACTGGGTGGGGCATGCTCCTCCTCCTGCAGCAGCTGTGCTGGGCCAGGTGGACCCCAACCACAGGGCCACAAGGAGATCTGAAAGCAGTGCTGTGCCCTCCTCAGTCCATCTCTAGAATGGACACTCTGGACGCCTGTGGATGAGTGGGCCCTGGGCCAGACACACTGACCGCACAGCTCCCACCACCATGGGAGCTGTGGGGCCCAGAACCACAAGTGGACCTGCAGACTTCTTAACAACAGTGAGCCCCTGTGCGCAGTGCTCAACGTCTTGGTGGCAACTCTGATGCCATGAGTGGTTGTCTGGTGCTGACAGGGGCATTGGGGAGGGAAGTTCCCTTCTCTGACCTTCAGGGGCCCCCTTCGGTAGGCTGTGGTGTGGATAGGGACCAAGGGGGTGGCCTGAGGCAGGGCAGTAGCCCTTCAATGGGGGCGGGCTGGCAGAGCGCCTGCAGGGCGCCTGTGCTCCACGCTGTACTGGATCTGGTAAACTGGCATGAATCTTGCATCACAGTTTGGAGAAGAGAGGATTGTGGCGGCATAGCAAGGGGGGTGTAGTGTCCATTTCGATGTCGTCGTCGTCGGAAGGTATGGTTGTGGCCCCAAAGTGAGGGGAAGTCGTGTCCATTTTAATGTCCTCATCACCATGGAACACTAGCTGAGAGCTCAGGTCTGCAGCCACCCTGGCTGAGATGGTAGCAGAGCCCGGCCCAGTCTCAGTGGCCAGGGGCAGGGTGTCTGCCATTGCCGAGCCAGGAGCAGAGACGGAAGGGGCAGGCTGAGTGGCACTGCTGTCAGCTATGCCCACTGTTTTGTCCTCCAAGGTCTTTTTGCTTTGCAAGGTGCTCCACAAGGTACCCAGGTTTTTGTCACTAGCAAGGCGAGGCAACTTAGGAGGTGGGGGGGCAGCTCACCTGGATCCCAGAGCAGTGGAGGCAGCGGCCGCAGGAGTGGCCCAGGACGTTTCCGTTTGCGAGGCTTCCTGCTGGCAGAGGGCCTCCACGGCTCTTCACTATCCACCTCCTTACCCAGCGTCAGAGAAGCTGGCATGCTGGGGGGTCGGTCTTCACCTGGCACTTCCTCTTTGCATTGCTTGCAAGGTGTGAGGGCTCCCTTGGTCTTTAGGGACCTAGGTGTGAGTGGTAGATCCCCACTTTCATCGGGGCTGGTCTGGTTGTTGTGTTTATTGTGCCGAACCAGATTGTTTCTGTTCTTTTCCATCCATTCTGGGGACTCCACTTGGACTTTCACCTCCACCTCCTTTGGACAAGGACATGAGGAGGTACTGGAGGGTCCTGGCTTCTCAGCCACGACTCCCTGCTCCGGTGGTGGAGGCAGGAGAGAAAACCTGCGCCTTGCAGGAGGGATATAGACCGTTCTTGAGGGTCCAAACATCCTAGAATTTCTAGCAGACAACACGGGCTTCTTCGGAGGGTCCTTCCAGTTCACCGAGGGAAGGATCCCCACAGGGAAGCATGCCGTCTGCGGAAGGGGGACACGGCCTTCTCGGCGCGATGTAAAACCCTGAAGCTACAGGTGCCCGATTCCTGTGGGACAGCCTGTGGCCAGGGCGCACCACAGGCGCAGGAGCAGCGGGGTGGTCCCGGCCAGGCGGGGCATCATCGCAATGGACCGGGAAAACCACTGGATGACGGCCACTGGGCAAGGGACGGTGACGGCGCCAGCGGCAAAATCGTCGATGAAACTTAGAAATAAAATTGCCCATCTAGAGCTGGTTGTGCGCTAAACGAGCCAAGAAGAGAGTAGAAACTGGGAGAGCGTCTCCTTTGCTTCCTACTCCTCTGGGTCTCTAGCACGCACTGAACTAACTGTAGCCAGGAGTTCTGATGTCTCCATGGAAACATCAACGGACCAGCACCAGCACGGGGGCCGCGGGGGGGGCGGGGGAGCAAAGGGCAAGGGGCGGGGCCTGAACAACTGGCCAATCCTCTCATGACTTCCTGGCACTGGACCTCCAGCTGTGGGTAGCAGGTGTTTGGCCCTTGCTGGCCCTCCATGCCAGGTGTCTGTTCCGGGCCACCCAGGCCCCCATCCGCCAGACCTTGCCCTGCCTGGCCCAGCAGAAAGTGAAATCACAGAAACAAAGAGACTACTTTGACCTTAATAGAAAATAAGTAGCTCCCTCTTTGGAACATCACTGTGGATTATGATTGCATTGTTCACCTCCTGACACTCTCCCCAAAAATAAAAGCCAACATCTCACAGAATGAAAGAGGAAAAGGAAGCTGCACCCATTGACAGTTATGTTTTCTTAGTAAGAAACCTTGAAAACCCATGAAGAGACTTTCACCGTCTTTTCTGGCTACATGCACGAAACTACACATACAACACATTACTCACTGAAAAGCAAGTAAGTTGGTGGAATCACATCACGGGAACGAACACATGCAGCAGGCACAGGACCGAAGAGGATGCGGAGAGCCGAGCAGAACTGGGCCAGGAAGACGGCCCCCAGGGGTCGGAGCACAGGACGTGTGAGGACCCAAGCTCTGCAAGTCGCGGAGGTGAAGATTGGTGAAAAGAAGGGAGAAACCATGGAAATCGAAGGACAGACTTCAATGCAGGATGTCTCAGGAAAAGAAGATCTGGACTTGATCGGTTCAAGGACAAGAAGTCAAGGACAAGTCCTGGTGTGCGCTCGGAAGTATCACACACAGAACCCCATGAGCCGGATGTGGTGAAGGGAATTATAACAAGAGGAGGCAGTGAAATGGGTACCAGAGGTGACAGGAAACACTGAATCGCGCCCATGCACTAGCACGTATGCTGACAAAAGAGACATCCTGCCACTTCCAACCCTGCTCTGTGCCTAAGACCTCGGCAGGGCCTGGCACAGAGTGGGCACCTGACAGTCACCAGTGAAGTGAGCAACTTTTCCCTGAGGCCGACTTGTTCTGTAAGAGTTGGGGGCAAGTGGAAGGTACCTGCGTAGAAGGAAGCTGAATGTGCAGACTCACGGCGAAGGCTGCGGCAACAGGTCAGCGTGGCAGAACCGCCTTGTTCAGCTCTGTCACAGTTTTTCACCATTCTTTTTTTAAAAAATGTCTTTATACTTTGTTTATTTAGAGAGGGGGGAAGGAAGGGAGAAAGAGAGGGAGAGAAACGTTGATCGTTTCCCCCTGGAACACCCCCAACCTGGGAACTGGCCTTTAACCTAGGCATGTACCCTGAATGGGAATCAAACCGGTGACCTTTCAGTCCACAGAGTGATGCCCAACCCACTGAGCCACACCAGTCGGGGCAATTTTTCAGCATTTCTTAATACAAGTACAGAAAATGAAACCCACGATAAGGTCTGCTGTGAAGAAACACCAGTCAGCTGTTATTTCACTTCAGAAATACAGAGGTCTCGTGGTCTCAGATTTACTGTATATATTCCCTATTCAAGGAAATAAGAAATAGGAGGCAGGGGGGAAAAACTGAATAAATGCACATTTTGCACACAATTCAAAACATAAACATATTTAAAAAGTGTACTTTGCTGACATATACCAAAAGATACATAATAGCAACGTAAAATTTTATTGAAATAAAGAATACCATTTTCTACTTTTTGTACAATATGCAATTGTGTAGGGACAAAGAAGATTTGGATTAGATATCAGATTTAACAACACAGATATATTTTAAGCTCCCAAATTGCTCATGGTAAATTTCCAAATGCAGTTAAGTTTCAGGATTCTGAAATACTTGACTTTACTATGTATAACGCTTACACACTCTCCTCTAATTTCATGCTATTTGATATTTTTATATACACATATATGTATATAAATGTACACACACACCAATCCCAGGAAAGACTATGTTAAGATATAAAGAAACTATATTGATCTAAGGTACTTACAGTCTACTCCAAATATAAACATATCATTAAACACACATAAAATCTTTAAAACACATTATATACCTTTTTTTCACAGTAATTCTTAATTGTTTATTTAACAAGAGAAACTTTTTCTTAGCTCAAATATTCATGCTTCATAGTTCAGGAGGAACACAGGTCAGTGACAGCCTTCCATGGAATTCACCCCCAGAGAAATTCTTTACATTCCAAGATCACTTTGCACTCTGAAAGATACCGGCCTTCCTCATCTCCTCAAAATCTTTCTTGGAATCATAATTTCTGTAGAAATCTGCATATGCCTTCTTTCTTCTTTCAGCCACACCAAACTTGTAGGAAGCTGCAACCCCCAGGGATACAAGGATGGCTCCCACAAGATGAAATCGCAGACGCTTGGCCAGGAGGCCGCGCATCTGAGGTTTTGTCAAAGCACTGGAAGACATGGTCGTTGTATTCTCCTCAACACCAACGTCCTTCCATTATATACCTTTTTAAATCTCATTTTTGAAGACTTGGTATGGGGATAAATTGACAATACCAAGTTATGTGACAAGAACAAGGTACAATTGCATATATCAAATATTTTTAAAATATAAGATTATAAAATATAGAGAGATTGGAAGGAAATGTACCAAGCCATTAATGGTGGTTACATGTGTGGTTTTTATTTTTATTTCCTTATCATTTCAGCAGTTTACCTATAGTCTACACTTCTGAGTTTCAGAGACATTCAAAAAAACAAGGTGTGCAATCACTCACCACATTATAATAACTTTTGTTAATGGTGGGCATATCGAATCCTTTGGGAGGGCTCTTCAATGTTCCAGATTTGGGAGACACAGGCTTTTCTGAAACAAAAATGTCAAGTTGTTTTACTGATCAAAACTAGAGGCAACCTAATGCACCAGCCCTCCACAGGGCCCACTAGGACAGGTCCAGCAACCCCAACGGAAATACACCCCGAAGGAGAAGCTGAACAGAAGGCCGGCATGCTGCTGGCCGGCATTCTAGCGCCCGCATCTCCTTCTCGTTCTCAACAACGTGAGCTCTGGCTGAAAATCTCTGAAAGATTATGCTCTGTCACTGTCAGCAAAGAACACTCCATTGTAAGCTACACATACAGCTTAGGAGTGTAGTAAAGGCAAAGCATTACTCAAACAGAATTAGAGAAACTGTTGGAAGATATGTGACAAAATTTAAACATCAAGACCCAAGGCGTGGACCATATTTCAGGAATTGTGATCACTCAGAATGCAGAAGTCTCTCTAAACAATATGGTCTGGCTCAAGGCGATGGAGAGAGGAAAACGAAGGCCACCCCAAACAGGGGCAAACCCAGAAAAAATCAAACTGCCTTAAGAACTTCTATACAAGGGACCACGATGAAAACAGTCAGGAGCCCTACAAGGACTCACATGGTTTTGTAGTGTCTGGCTTTCCTTCAGCATCCATTCCAGAGACATTAAGCATCATTAGTCATTGAAAAGTGCTTGCTAACCTGGTTCTCAGTGTGTGTGTGTGTGTGTGTGTGTGTGTGTGTGTGTGTGTGTATCATTGGTTGTATTGGGAGAGGTGTATCTGTCTCCCAGTACTTCTTTGTGTGGTTTTGTATATCATCGGTTCTATGGCATGGGTGTATCTGTCTGTCTGTCATTGGTTCTATGGGACGAGTGTATCTGTCTGTTATTGTTTCTATGGGATGGGTGTATCTATTTGTCAGTGGTTCTGTGCAGTGGGCATGTCTGACAGCTAAAAAGTGATAGAATTCACTATTACTGGGGGTGTGAAGAAATGGTGAGAAGGGAATTTAGTGCTCCCTTTCCAGGGAAGAAACAGCTCTTCCCTTTCTTGCAATAAACTACAAGAATGCTGAAATGACATAATCGAAACATAGATGTGCTGAAAGAAAAAGGGTGGGAACTCCCTAGGTGCCAGAAGTAAAGGGGATGAAAAACACAGGAATGACAGGGAGGAGCCTGTGGGGGTGAGGGTGCAGCCCCAGGAGCTGGGTGCAACCAGCGCAGGGATAAGACACAGCCCTGGGGCCACCGGAGCAGAGTCAACTGGGGTGGATCTCTTGCTGGCCCATACGAATGAGGAAAAGAAACCTAGAAGGTTCTGTCCAATCTTCTTCTCTGCTGGTCCAGAGAAACAGCAAGGATGTAGGCTGGCAACTGAGGGATTGGATATACATCCACCGAGAGCCAAACCCAGAGCCTGGCCTGAGCTTCACAGCAGTGGTGCCGGGAAAGCCAGACACCCTTGGCCTCCATGTGGGCTGCACTAGGGGGCACACAGCATGCACTAGGCAGTGTTCCTGGCCAAAGGGCTGGCCTGAATTTCATCATGAGGAAATGATCAGGCAACTTCAGAATGCAGACCGGTGAGCCCGACCACAGACCTGTCCTCTACAGCGAGTCAGCATCACCAGCAAGAAAGACAGCCACAAAACAGTGAGGAGATGTTTTTGTTTCCAAAGGACTAAAGAAATATGGTGACACAATCTGCGTAGTCCTTTGGAACCTAAACTCTCCTCCTTTTGCCATCTTATTTGTGGTGACATTGAATGTTTGAAGAAGGAGAGACCAGTTATCCTTTTCAATGGCCTCAATTCTGCAGTTGTCACACAATTGCCTCAAGGTTAAGTTCAGGACAAACTTTTCCAGCAAGAACACTGAATGGTCAACGCTGTCCTGTCTAACACAGCCCACAAGGTGACGGAGAACCTGGTTTGACACATTTATCCTCCCAGCTGCTCCTGATGCTGGCTCTGGACAAGATGAGAAGTGAGAGGAGCAGGCATTAAGGTCTCTCAGACTGTTAGTCTGCGAGGCATCCATCTCCTTAGAGATTTGTCACAGTTGGAGCTGAAGGGCTGGGATTTCTCCCATCAAACCAGTCTTTTGAAGAAAATTTTGGGGTGAGTGGTTTGTGGTTATGATATCAATTCTTAGCAAAGTATCCCTCCAATGTTCTGTTTGGGTGTTTACTTGATTTCCTGTTTGCTTGATTTTCATCATGTGGGAAAGGCAAAACAGTTTATTTCAAATTAACAATACCTTTTCTTAGTTTCAGAAGTACTTGGTGTCTGAGAGAGAGTGAAGAAAGAGAGAAAGAATATCAAATTGGAGGCTTTGTCCTGTTCCGCCCACTTCTGAACTCTTGTATGAAGGAGGAGATGAAGGGAGCCACAGGCTGAGTGGAGAGGAAAGTGAGATCCAGGAGACCAGAAAAACCTCCCTAAGCTACATCCAGCCTGTGATGCAGAGGGACCCCGCTTCCCCACTCTGCCCCCTAAGATCCTGGGGGTATCCCAGGGCAATGCTGCCTTGGACCCTTGGCCAGAGCCCCTACGCCTTTCCTCAGCAACCACTCCATTCCCGAATCCCATCATCGCTAGCAAAGGGGTGGTCTTCTCACACCTTTCAGGGAGGGAGGGAGGTGTTTAGCATCCATCCCTGCTTTACATTCGGAAACAGACTGCAGTCAGAAGGAGGAGACCCTTGGTGGAGAAACACACCCTCTTTAACTCTGTGTTGCAGTCTTCGGAGGAGGAGGGGCAGGCAATGGGAGAACCAGTGGGGACCTTAGAGTGTGTACAAATCATCACCAAGACTCTGGGGAAAAAAGTTTCAATCTACTGAAAAGACTTCATAGCAAAGGAAATGAAAGTGAAGACACCAAGATAAAGTAATACTCTGTTCAATGAGGGTTTTCCCCAGGAACTAGTACTTTCCTCCTGGGAGACTGCATGCCCCTTGGGGATGTGCCCTGATCTCACCCAGCCGCCAGCTTCGTGACCTTCTCACCCCATCTGCACCTCCACAGGACTCCAGGGGCCAGCCCCTCCATTCAGCATGAATGTCCCCCACCTTGCTCCTCACCCAGATGGGGACGCTCATTATGGGGGTGGGGGTACAAAAAGAGAGTTCTAGGAGGGACCCTGCCTTTCACGCACAGCTCATCCCCCCCACCCAAGTACAGAGCCAGGGCTGTGTTTGTACCTTACACACTCCTGTGTCCAACACTGGACCTTCTGTTTCTGATTCCGAATTGGGCAAGTGTCCTGTCGTGTCCTCAGCCTTCCCCGCAGTTCTCCTGGGTCCGTTCTGCTCCACAGTGTGAGCCACCGCGTGCTCTCCTGGCTCCAGACTGGACAGGAGACGCAGGCAGGCGTAGTAACTGATAGTCTGTGGGGTATTTATCACCACAGTGTAGCCTAGCCTACCCTCCCTAACACAGATGTGGTGTCTTGAAATTCCACGACTGCATGGCATTGGCTTAGCAGACAAGCAGTGGAAAGGGACAGAGTGGCATCGGAAGCTGGAGTGATGCCTCTTCACACTCTTCAGTGAGAATCATTTGGTGGAAGTATCATCTGTGGCCACTGGAAGCTAATCCCCTATAGCTCTAGGAGAAATACTTACCAATTATCGGTGTACTTGTGGTTATCTATCGGTGTACTATTGGTGTATTTAATGGCATTACAAGAATCAGAGCATCGCTGTAAGACTAGACAGAGCTGAGATTAGAGAAGGAACTGGACAGTTTATAAAAAGGAATGAAAGAGAGTAGACAAAGTTTGAAATTATTATGCATTCTATTGTTTAAAATCTGTTTATAGACCTCCAAACACTGAGATACAGAATTTTTTTCTAAAAAAAAAGCATTGAGCAAAAAAAAACATTAAAATTTCTCAGCTGAAAAATTTTATAATCTGTGTAATTCTATAGTCTCCATATTTTGAAATATTTTATCGATTATATGAATAAGCAACTGCATTACTGTCACTTACCATCCTGCGACAGGAAATGAAACACAAGGTAGACACATCTAGAACTGAAATGACCAATTTGATGTTACTGGGTGGCACTGAAGGAATAATTCACTAGAGCAATTGTCAAATATAATAAATGATCAAATGTTATGTTATTTCAACTATTTTCCTGGCATTCTTTCAAATAACAGTTTCATTCAGTCTGGACTGGACATGCCTTTCTCATGGTCTGAGTTCCTGTTTTTGGACATTGTCTTGCAGTCTATTAAGAGTGAAGCCCTGCCCTGGCTGGTGTAGCTCAGTGGATTGAGCGCGGGCTGCGAACCAAAGCATTGCAGGTTCGATTCCCAGTCAGGGCACATGCCTGGGTTGCAGGCCACGGTCCCCAGCAGCCACACATTGATGTTTCTCTCTCTCTCTCTCTCTTTCTCCCTCCCTTCCCTCTCTAAAAACAAATAAATAAAATCTTAAAAAAAAAGAATGAAGCCCTTATTGACTTTGCTTCTATCTAAAAAAAAAATACCAAGACACAACCAAACCAGCATTAAATGAAATGTTAAAGTGTCTTCTTAAAGAAAAATAAGACGAAAAATATGAACAATAAAATTACGATAAATACATATATATCAACAATTAAATCTAAAGAACAAAATGAACAAGCATCATAGACACAGAGAGCATTCTGATGGTTGCCAAACAGGAGGGGGTTTGGGGGAATGGGTGAAGACACAAGGGGATTAAGAAGCATAGACAGGTACTTACAGAATAGCCATGGGGAAGCAAAGTACAGCACAAGGAATAGCGTAACCAAAGAACATATATGCATGAACCATGGGCATGGATAGCAGTGTGAGGATTGCCTGAGGGACTAGGGGGGACTGGGAGGTAGGGGACAAAGGAAGAAAAGTTGGGACAACTGTAATGCCGTAAACAACAAAATATAATTTTAAAAAATCAATTCAAGCCCTGGTCAGCTGACTGAGTTGCTCAGAGGGTTGTCCCAATACATCAAGGTTGCGGGTTCCATCATCAATCCAGGCAAGTACAAGAAGCAACCAATGAATGCATAGGTAAGTGGAATAAAGCAATGTTTCCCTCTCTGGCTCTGTCCCAAAATCAATAAATAAAATAAGTACCAAGAGTTTTAAGTCCCTTGCTTCAAGTTCCCTCTCCAGCTGTGAGGCTTCACCTTGCTGGTTTCTCCCTTAGTCTCTACGTCTGTCAATAATGGCCTCTAGTCTCACTTATAGTTTGTGCTCCTCATGTCCTGGGCTTGGAAATGAGGCAGCACAGCTGGTTTAGAAATACAGTGAAGGAAAGGGCGGCAGCCTCCCAGGAGCTTAAGGTACAGCTGGGTTGTGATCAGAGAAACAACACGTGTGAAGCAGGGGATGGCAGGACTCCTGCCAGGTGATCACCAAAGACTTTCAGACAGGATTCCTAAGCTGGGCCCCAAAGGATAGGCAGCTTAAAGGCTCACAGGTAAAAAAGGCAGGACAGAAGAGTGTGTGTTCAGGTCAGAGGTCTGGCTTGGGAATGGTCGACAGGCTAGCAAGTGAGAGAAATGTAGGAACTGGGAAGTCGTTTCTGCTGTGGTGTCAGCTGAGCTTGCTTACATGACAGAGAGGACAGATGAAGCTGGAGGGGCAGGCAGAGGCCACACCAGGCAGGGCTCTGAGGTGGTCCCTGCCTGCAGTTTGGTCTCCAGAGCAATGGCGAGTCCAGATGCATTTCAGCTAGCAAGCAGTGAAGGGGCAGGACGTGGGAAAGGGGGCCACGTGGAAGAGATGAAGACTAGACAGGAGATCAGTTCAGAAACATCCAATACACCAAGTGAGAGACAAAGGCGGTTTGAATTTTTCTCTGACCTCCTGCTTCATTTAAGGGCAGAATGGAGAAGACTTGGTTGTAGGATGTGCAAGACCAGAAGAAGAGCAAGTCCAGGAAGCCCCTCGGGTCCTTGCTTGCACAGTGACGTGGAGAGAGTTCCCACAAACCAGCCACAGACCAGCAAGGCCACCAAGAGAAGACTCGAGGGCCTTTTTAACTGAGAAAGACATGTGGTTTAGCACACAGATTCTGTACCATTTGCTCTGCTGCTTCAGGGCTTATGTTGTTCTGAAGGTTCTTCCTGATTTTCACCTTTGCTCTAAGTAAGTGACATTGTGAGGGAGCTAAACTCTCACAAGGGAGAATGTTACGTGTTTAATGAATTGACTGTTATTTCTTTGACAAACAAAATTTGATGAATGTGTTTTCTCTATTGGTGTTTAATATATTAAAAAATAAATTATAAGCTATAAATTTGAATGTGCTTATCCACATTAAAAATGTTTTTAATCATTTAAGCAATAATTTACTCTAGTCTTATTTTTATTACCAATACCTATTTTGGATTACGAATTAATAGTTTCATTATAGGTAATTTAGAAAATATCATATGGAATTTAAAGGACAAAGGCACCTATATGGCATCACAAAGAGAAAAATTAAGTGAATGTTTTCTTGTTTCCCCTCAATTATTTTTACACTAATAATAAATAACTCATTTCTCATTTAATCCTCATAACATTCTAAGGTAGTTGCTACTACTATTATGTGAATTTCACAGAATAAAAATGGAAACTTAGGTAAATGAAATAATTTGTAGAATGGCATGTCTTTAATAACTAAATGGCAAAGTCAGTATTCACACTGAGTCTACATGACTTGAGTTCTGTACTCTCAGTCACTAATCAGTTTTCATGTTTTATAAAGTTGAAATAATAATACAATGTAGCTATTTTATATTGCCTTTTAAAAGCATTAATATCTTTTCAAAAGTAAGAAACATTAATGTCTTATGAGAAACCTTTTTGTGCAAATTATTCAAAAACATGATTTGTACAAGACATTCTATCATAATGTACTTAGTCACTTCCTTTGGTTTCACCTTTTATTAGTGGAAATAAATCTTTTCACCTTTTTGAGCACGTCTCTACTTTTTAGGTCGAACTGCTACAAATTAAAATGGTGGGTACTGAGAAAGAAATACTTGAACTTCTTTGTAAAAATAAGCACACTGCCTTCTACAGAGTCGACCAACTTACACTCTCTCTAGACATGTATGAAAATGTTTACTTCACCCCCTCCTCAATTTTATGATGGTATTTATCTTGCAGATTTTGAAGATGAGAAATTTTCTGGTTTTATTTCTTATTTCTTTGCTTCTCCAGTATATTGATAAAAATTCCTTCCTTTTATTTTCTAATGGGATATGGAGGAAATTTCATTAATTCACTTACTCGTCAACAATTATTAATCACCCACACTGTGGTACTCTGGGTTGCAAGAAAGTAGAATATCAAATTTGGTTGTTATTGACCTTAGTCTAGTGGAAAAAAAAAAAACCATCCCTGGCTGTTGTAGCTCAGTGGATTGAGCGTGGGCTGTGAACCAAAGTGTCGCAGGTTTGATTCCCAGTCAGGGCTCATGCCTGGGTTGCAGGCCATGGCCCCCAGCAACTGCACATTGATGTTTCTCTCTCTCTTTCTCCTGTCCTTCCCTCTCTAAAAATAAATAAATAAAATCTTTAAAAAAAAACAGATAATAACAAAGTAAATAAAATATAGCTATAGAAATTACAATATTTGATAATGAACTAATAAAATGACATGCTACCTAAAATCTCAGTGGCCCTGGCCGGGTACCTCAGTTCTTCAAAGCGATGTCCCCATACACCAAGGTTGCAGGTTCAATCTCCAGTCAGGGCACATACAAGACTCAACCAATGAATGCATGAATAAGCGGAACAACAAATTGATGTTTCTCTCTTTCTTCCTGCTCCTCTCTCTAAAAGCAATCAATAAAAAATAAATAAGTACATAAATAAAATCTAAATGATTAATAAAATGAAGCAGTAACCAGTGAATGCAGTGACTTATCTCAATTGGAAACTGTCCTTCTGACTGTGTTCTGACCCATCAGATGACACATTTGTTTCTCCATGGGAAGTGGCCTGGCTTGTCTTGAACACCATTTCCAAACTCCACCGAGACGGCAGTCATTTGTGACATTAATTTCCACTAAAAAACACACAAATGATTGGGTGTGTGTGTGTGTGCACACGCGTGTTCAAATGATTTATTGTGGGCACGCTCCTGGGACAGGCAGGGTTGCCAGACACCATACAGGACACCCAGTTCGATTTCAACTTCAGAGGACCAACAGATAACTTTTGTGCAGGCATGGCTCAGATAGTTCATGGGACATACTGATACTAAAAAGCTACTTGTTGATGGTCTAAAACCTAAATTGCACTGGGTGCTGGTATTTGCATTTGCTAGAGTTGGCCACACTGGCAGCAGGGAAGCAGGACAGGCAGCGGGAAAGCTGCGTCAGCGGGGGGCAGGCTCGGCAGGAGCCTGTCTGTGGTCGGAGCCCAGCAGGGCTGGCGTTCTGTGCTCAGGGGCCACTCAGCCCGTGGCCATCTAAAGGCAACCAAGTTTCTAAAAATCAGAATTACAAATTTCAAGTAAATTTTTTTATTAAAGGTACATTAAGAAATTTATTGATAAAATTAAAAAAAAATAAGCTGCCTTTTTGCAAGCTGAAATTGTTCCTGCACAATGTACAACCCTTAGTGTATCTTACTGCCACAGATGTAAACTTACCTGAAGACCCTAAACACTGTGGGACCCTCAGAGCAGAAGACAGCCAGCCAGTCCACCTGCCCTGTGCAGCTGGTGCCCTGAGAGGGCCACTCCCCAAGGCTCTGCTTCCCTGAGGCATGTGATGATGTTGAGGGGACCGGGGTGGGGGCGAAGGCTCAGAGGAGTAGAGAAGTATTTTCTCGGGAGAGCTCCCCACCTCTAACTTTCAGCTCGTTTCTCCTCCTCACCAGGCTGCTGCTTCTGATCCACCCTCCTATCCCTCTACCCATCATCCCAAGTCGGTGCCAGGCTGGCAGGCAGCAAAAAGCGAACAATAAGCCAGTTGCCAAAAAGGCAAATACTGTGTTGCCAAAAAGGCAAATACCACTTACACGCAGCATGCACATTTTCCAAGCTCGTGGAGACAGAAAGCAGGATGGGGGTTACCAGGAGATGGGAGGAGGGAGGAGAGGGAAATTGTTCAGTGGGCACAGAGTTTCAGACCTGCAGGATGAAAACATTTAAAGATGTTTCACAACAATGTGAGTGTACTTAATACCACTGGACTGTACACTTAACAAATGGTTAAGATGGCAAATTTTATGTTATGAATCATTTTACCACAGTAGGAGAAAATAACTAGGATGAAAATAATCCACAACCAAAAATTGGGGACCTTGACCTCAATCTTGCAACTATAAGGAAGAGAATTCTGCCAACAGGACCCTGCAATTCCAAAAGCACTTGATTTTAGACTTATGAGATGCTGAACAGAGAACCCAGCTAACTGGCCCATCCTCTCCACCCTGGATCCACTGAAACTTTGACATAATCAACAGGTGCTGTTTTAAGCCACTAAATGTGTAGTCATTTGTTACGTAGCATTAACAAAACTAGTATAGTCGGTGGGTAAAACAAGCTTTTAAGATGCACATCAGATCGTGTGTCACTCCTCAGCTCAGGCAACTCCAGTAACTTTCAGGTTCATTCAGAGTAAAATGAAAATGAACCCCTCACCGTGGCTGACAGATACTACCTGGTATCACCATTCACATCCTCTCTGATCTCCTTCCCCCACCACGCAGTGCTGACCGCTCTGCTCTAGCCACACTGGCTCCATTTCTGTTCCCTGAGGAGGGAAGGAGCCTCAGGGCTGGGCCCCAGCTGCTACCACATCCCACCAGTGAATGTCATCATGTAAACTATTTAAAAGCAAAAAAAAAGTTATCAGAGACAGCCTCTCATGGTGAAAAGGGGAATGACAAACCTTTCTTCTCCGTGGAGGTGGTGGCTGGAAGTGCAGGAGACTCTCCCTGTCCAGGCAGCCGCAGGTGCACTGACCATGAGCATGGGCACTGGTGCCTCCAATCGTGGGAACGGTGTCTACTCTCCGTCATCACATAACTTGGGTTAGGACAGGTGGGCTCCAGGTGGTCGGATGTAAGGTGGAACGGGCAGTGTACCCAGCACTGGGTGGGGCATGCTCCTCCTCCTGCAGCAGCTGTGCTGGGCCAGGTGGACCCCAACCACAGGGCCACAAGGAGATCTGAAAGCAGTGCTGTGCCCTCCTCAGTCCATCTCTAGAGTGGACACTCTGGACGCCTGTGGATGAGTGGGCCCTGGGCCAGACACACTGACCGCACAGCTCCCACCACCATGGGAGCTGTGGGGGCCCAGAACCACAAGTGGACCTGCAGACTTCTTAACAACAGTGAGCCCCTGTGCGCAGTGCTCAACGTCTTGGTGGCAACTCTGATGCCATGAGTGGTTGTCTGGTGCTGACAGGGGCATTGGGGAGGGAAGTTCCCTTCTCTGACCTTCAGGGGCCCCCTTCGGTAGGCTGTGGTGTGGATAGGGACCAAGGGGGTGGCCTGAGGCAGGGCAGTAGCCCTTCAATGGGGGCGGGCTGGCAGAGCGCCTGCAGGGCGCCTGTGCTCCACGCTGTACTGGATCTGGTAAACTGGCATGAATCTTGCATCACAGTTTGGAGAAGAGAGGATTGTGGCGGCATAGCAAGGGGGTGTAGTGTCCATTTCGATGTCGTCGTCGTCGGAAGGTATGGTTGTGGCCCCAAAGTGAGGGGAAGTCGTGTCCATTTTAATGTCCTCATCACCATGGAACACTAGCTGAGAGCTCAGGTCTGCAGCCACCCTGGCTGAGATGGTAGCAGAGCCCGGCCCAGTCTCAGTGGCCAGGGGCAGGGTGTCTGCCATCGCCGAGCCAGGAGCAGAGACGGAAGGGGCAGGCTGAGTGGCACTGCTGTCAGCTATGCCCACTGTTTTGTCCTCCAAGGTCTTTTTGCTTTGCAAGGTGCTCCACAAGGTACCCAGGTTTTTGTCACTAGCAAGGCGAGGCAACTTAGGAGGTGGGGGCAGCTCACCTGGATCCCAGAGCAGTGGAGGCAGCGGCCGCAGGAGTGGCCCAGGACGTTTCCGTTTGCGAGGCTTCCTGCTGGCAGAGGGCCTCCACGGCTCTTCACTATCCACCTCCTTACCCAGCGTCAGAGAAGCTGGCATGCTGGGGGGTCGGTCTTCACCTGGCACTTCCTCTTTGCATTGCTTGCAAGGTGTGAGGGCTCCCTTGGTCTTTAGGGACCTAGGTGTGAGTGGTAGATCCCCACTTTCATCGGGGCTGGTCTGGTTGTTGTGTTTATTGTGCCGAACCAGATTGTTTCTGTTCTTTTCCATCCATTCTGGGGACTCCACTTGGACTTTCACCTCCACCTCCTTTGGACAAGGACATGAGGAGGTACTGGAGGGTCCTGGCTTCTCAGCCACGACTCCCTGCTCCGGTGGTGGAGGCAGGAGAGAAAACCTGCGCCTTGCAGGAGGGATATAGACCGTTCTTGAGGGTCCAAACATCCTAGAATTTCTAGCAGACAACACGGGCTTCTTCGGAGGGTCCTTCCAGTTCACCGAGGGAAGGATCCCCACAGGGAAGCATGCCGTCTGCGGAAGGGGACCACGGCCTTCTCGGCGCGATGTAAAACCCTGAAGCTACAGGTGCCCGATTCCTGTGGGACAGCCTGTGGCCAGGGCGCACCACAGGCGCAGGAGCAGCGGGGTGGTCCCGGCCAGGCGGGGCATCATCGCAATGGACCGGGAAAACCACTGGATGACGGCCACTGGGCAAGGGGACGGTGACGGCGCCAGCGGCAAAATCGTCGATGAAACTTAGAAATAAAATTGCCCATCTAGAGCTGGTTGTGCGCTAAACGAGCCAAGAAGAGAGTAGAAACTGGGAGAGCGTCTCCTTTGCTTCCTACTCCTCTGGGTCTCTAGCACGCACTGAACTAACTGTAGCCAGGAGTTCTGATGTCTCCATGGAAACATCAACGGACCAGCACCAGCACGGGGCCGCGGGGGGGGCGGGGAGCAAAGGGCAAGGGGCGGGGCCTGAACAACTGGCCAATCCTCTCATGACTTCCTGGCACTGGACCTCCAGCTGTGGGTAGCAGGTGTTTGGCCCTTGCTGGCCCTCCATGCCAGGTGTCTGTTCCGGGCCACCCAGGCCCCATCCGCCAGACCTTGCCCTGCCTGGCCCAGCAGAAAGTGAAATCACAGAAACAAAGAGACTACTTTGACCTTAATAGAAAATAAGTAGCTCCCTCTTTGGAACATCACTGTGGATTATGATTGCATTGTTCACCTCCTGACACTCTCCCCAAAATAAAAGCCAACATCTCACAGAATGAAAGAGGAAAAGGAAGCTGCACCCATTGACAGTTATGTTTTCTTAGTAAGAAACCTTGAAAACCCATGAAGAGACTTTCACCGTCTTTTCTGGCTACATGCACGAAACTACACATACAACACATTACTCACTGAAAAGCAAGTAAGTTGGTGGAATCACATCACGGGAACGAACACATGCAGCAGGCACAGGACCGAAGAGGATGCGGAGAGCCGAGCAGAACTGGGCCAGGAAGACGGCCCCCAGGGGTCGGAGCACAGGACGTGTGAGGACCCAAGCTCTGCAAGTCGCGGAGGTGAAGATTGGTGAAAAGAAGGGAGAAACCATGGAAATCGAAGGACAGACTTCAATGCAGGATGTCTCAGGAAAAGAAGATCTGGACTTGATCGGTTCAAGGACAAGAAGTCAAGGACAAGTCCTGGTGTGCGCTCGGAAGTATCACACACAGAACCCCATGAGCCGGATGTGGTGAAGGGAATTATAACAAGAGGAGGCAGTGAAATGGGTACCAGAGGTGACAGGAAACACTGAATCGCGCCCATGCACTAGCACGTATGCTGACAAAGAGACATCCTGCCACTTCCAACCCTGCTCTGTGCCTAAGACCTCGGCAGGGCCTGGCACAGAGTGGGCACCTGACAGTCACCAGTGAAGTGAGCAACTTTTCCCTGAGGCCGACTTGTTCTGTAAGAGTTGGGGGCAAGTGGAAGGTACCTGCGTAGAAGGAAGCTGAATGTGCAGACTCACGGCGAAGGCTGCGGCAACAGGTCAGCGTGGCAGAACCGCCTTGTTCAGCTCTGTCACAGTTTTTCACCATTCTTTTTTTAAAAAATGTCTTTATACTTTGTTTATTTAGAGAGGGGGGAAGGAAGGGAGAAAGAGAGGGAGAGAAACGTTGATCGTTTCCCCCTGGAACACCCCCAACCTGGGAACTGGCCTTTAACCTAGGCATGTACCCTGAATGGGAATCAAACCGGTGACCTTTCAGTCCACAGAGTGATGCCCAACCCACTGAGCCACACCAGTCGGGGCAATTTTTCAGCATTTCTTAATACAAGTACAGAAAATGAAACCCACGATAAGGTCTGCTGTGAAGAAACACCAGTCAGCTGTTATTTCACTTCAGAAATACAGAGGTCTCGTGGTCTCAGATTTACTGTATATATTCCCTATTCAAGGAAATAAGAAATAGGAGGCAGGGGGGGAAAAACTGAATAAATGCACATTTTGCACACAATTCAAAAACATAAACATATTTAAAAAGTGTACTTTGCTGACATATACCAAAAGATACATAATAGCAACGTAAAATTTTATTGAAATAAAGAATACCATTTTCTACTTTTTGTACAATATGCAATTGTGTAGGGACAAAGAAGATTTGGATTAGATATCAGATTTAACAACACAGATATATTTTAAGCTCCCAAATTGCTCATGGTAAATTTCCAAATGCAGTTAAGTTTCAGGATTCTGAAATACTTGACTTTACTATGTATAACGCTTACACACTCTCCTCTAATTTCATGCTATTTGATATTTTTATATACACATATATGTATATAAATGTACACACACACCAATCCCAGGAAAGACTATGTTAAGATATAAAGAAACTATATTGATCTAAGGTACTTACAGTCTACTCCAAATATAAACATATCATTAAACACACATAAAATCTTTAAAACACATTATATACCTTTTTTTCACAGTAATTCTTAATTGTTTATTTAACAAGAGAAACTTTTTTCTTAGCTCAAATATTCATGCTTCATAGTTCAGGAGGAACACAGGTCAGTGACAGCCTTCCATGGAATTCACCCCAGAGAAATTCTTTACATTCCAAGATCACTTTGCACTCTGAAAGATACCGGCCTTCCTCATCTCCTCAAAATCTTTCTTGGAATCATAATTTCTGTAGAAATCTGCATATGCCTTCTTTCTTCTTTCAGCCACACCAAACTTGTAGGAAGCTGCAACCCCCAGGGATACAAGGATGGCTCCCACAAGATGAAATCGCAGACGCTTGGCCAGGAGGCCGCGCATCTGAGGTTTTGTCAAAGCACTGGAAGACATGGTCGTTGTATTCTCCTCAACACCAACGTCCTTCCATTATATACCTTTTTAAATCTCATTTTTGAAGACTTGGTATGGGGATAAATTGACAATACCAAGTTATGTGACAAGAACAAGGTACAATTGCATATATCAAATATTTTTAAAATATAAGATTATAAAATATAGAGAGATTGGAAGGAAATGTACCAAGCCATTAATGGTGGTTACATGTGTGGTTTTTATTTTTATTTCCTTATCATTTCAGCAGTTTACCTATAGTCTACACTTCTGAGTTTCAGAGACATTCAAAAAACAAGGTGTGCAATCACTCACCACATTATAATAACTTTTGTTAATGGTGGGCATATCGAATCCTTTGGGAGGGCTCTTCAATGTTCCAGATTTGGGAGACACAGGCTTTTCTGAAACAAAAATGTCAAGTTGTTTTACTGATCAAAACTAGAGGCAACCTAATGCACCAGCCCTCCACAGGGCCCACTAGGACAGGTCCAGCAACCCCAACGGAAATACACCCCCGAAGGAGAAGCTGAACAGAAGGCCGGCATGCTGCTGGCCGGCATTCTAGCGCCCGCATCTCCTTCTCGTTCTCAACAACGTGAGCTCTGGCTGAAAATCTCTGAAAGATTATGCTCTGTCACTGTCAGCAAAGAACACTCCATTGTAAGCTACACATACAGCTTAGGAGTGTAGTAAAGGCAAAGCATTACTCAAACAGAATTAGAGAAACTGTTGGAAGATATGTGACAAAATTTAAACATCAAGACCCAAGGCGTGGACCATATTTCAGGAATTGTGATCACTCAGAATGCAGAAGTCTCTCTAAACAATATGGTCTGGCTCAAGGCGATGGAGAGAGGAAAACGAAGGCCACCCCAAACAGGGGCAAACCCAGAAAAAATCAAACTGCCTTAAGAACTTCTATACAAGGGACCACGATGAAAACAGTCAGGAGCCCTACAAGGACTCACATGGTTTTGTAGTGTCTGGCTTTCCTTCAGCATCCATTCCAGAGACATTAAGCATCATTAGTCATTGAAAAGTGCTTGCTAACCTGGTTCTCAGTGTGTGTGTGTGTGTGTGTGTGTGTGTGTGTGTGTGTGTGTATCATTGGTTGTATTGGGAGAGGTGTATCTGTCTCCCAGTACTTCTTTGTGTGGTTTTGTATATCATCGGTTCTATGGCATGGGTGTATCTGTCTGTCTGTCATTGGTTCTATGGGACGAGTGTATCTGTCTGTTATTGTTTCTATGGGATGGGTGTATCTATTTGTCAGTGGTTCTGTGCAGTGGGCATGTCTGACAGCTAAAAAGTGATAGAATTCACTATTACTGGGGGTGTGAAGAAATGGTGAGAAGGGAATTTAGTGCTCCCTTTCCAGGGAAGAAACAGCTCTTCCCTTTCTTGCAATAAACTACAAGAATGCTGAAATGACATAATCGAAACATAGATGTGCTGAAAGAAAAAGGGTGGGAACTCCCTAGGTGCCAGAAGTAAAGGGGATGAAAAACACAGGAATGACAGGGAGGAGCCTGTGGGGGTGAGGGTGCAGCCCCAGGAGCTGGGTGCAACCAGCGCAGGGATAAGACACAGCCCTGGGGCCACCGGAGCAGAGTCAACTGGGGTGGATCTCTTGCTGGCCCATACGAATGAGGAAAAGAAACCTAGAAGGTTCTGTCCAATCTTCTTCTCTGCTGGTCCAGAGAAACAGCAAGGATGTAGGCTGGCAACTGAGGGATTGGATATACATCCACCGAGAGCCAAACCCAGAGCCTGGCCTGAGCTTCACAGCAGTGGTGCCGGGAAAGCCAGACACCCTTGGCCTCCATGTGGGCTGCACTAGGGGGGCACACAGCATGCACTAGGCAGTGTTCCTGGCCAAAGGGCTGGCCTGAATTTCATCATGAGGAAATGATCAGGCAACTTCAGAATGCAGACCGGTGAGCCCGACCACAGACCTGTCCTCTACAGCGAGTCAGCATCACCAGCAAGAAAGACAGCCACAAAACAGTGAGGAGATGTTTTTGTTTCCAAAGGACTAAAGAAATATGGTGACACAATCTGCGTAGTCCTTTGGAACCTAAACTCTCCTCCTTTTGCCATCTTATTTGTGGTGACATTGAATGTTTGAAGAAGGAGAGACCAGTTATCCTTTTCAATGGCCTCAATTCTGCAGTTGTCACACAATTGCCTCAAGGTTAAGTTCAGGACAAACTTTTCCAGCAAGAACACTGAATGGTCAACGCTGTCCTGTCTAACACAGCCCACAAGGTGACGGAGAACCTGGTTTGACACATTTATCCTCCCAGCTGCTCCTGATGCTGGCTCTGGACAAGATGAGAAGTGAGAGGAGCAGGCATTAAGGTCTCTCAGACTGTTAGTCTGCGAGGCATCCATCTCCTTAGAGATTTGTCACAGTTGGAGCTGAAGGGCTGGGATTTCTCCCATCAAACCAGTCTTTTGAAGAAAATTTTGGGGTGAGTGGTTTGTGGTTATGATATCAATTCTTAGCAAAGTATCCCTCCAATGTTCTGTTTGGGTGTTTACTTGATTTCCTGTTTGCTTGATTTTCATCATGTGGGAAAGGCAAAACAGTTTATTTCAAATTAACAATACCTTTTCTTAGTTTCAGAAGTACTTGGTGTCTGAGAGAGAGTGAAGAAAGAGAGAAAGAATATCAAATTGGAGGCTTTGTCCTGTTCCGCCCACTTCTGAACTCTTGTATGAAGGAGGAGATGAAGGGAGCCACAGGCTGAGTGGAGAGGAAAGTGAGATCCAGGAGACCAGAAAAACCTCCCTAAGCTACATCCAGCCTGTGATGCAGAGGGACCCCGCTTCCCCACTCTGCCCCTAAGATCCTGGGGGTATCCCAGGGCAATGCTGCCTTGGACCCTTGGCCAGAGCCCTACGCCTTTCCTCAGCAACCACTCCATTCCCGAATCCCATCATCGCTAGCAAAGGGGTGGTCTTCTCACACCTTTCAGGGAGGGAGGGAGGTGTTTAGCATCCATCCCTGCTTTACATTCGGAAACAGACTGCAGTCAGAAGGAGGAGACCCTTGGTGGAGAAACACACCCTCTTTAACTCTGTGTTGCAGTCTTCGGAGGAGGAGGGGCAGGCAATGGGAGAACCAGTGGGGACCTTAGAGTGTGTACAAATCATCACCAAGACTCTGGGGAAAAAAGTTTCAATCTACTGAAAAGACTTCATAGCAAAGGAAATGAAAGTGAAGACACCAAGATAAAGTAATACTCTGTTCAATGAGGGTTTTCCCCAGGAACTAGTACTTTCCTCCTGGGAGACTGCATGCCCCTTGGGGATGTGCCCTGATCTCACCCAGCCGCCAGCTTCGTGACCTTCTCACCCCCATCTGCACCTCCACAGGACTCCAGGGGCCAGCCCCTCCATTCAGCATGAATGTCCCCCACCTTGCTCCTCACCCAGATGGGGACGCTCATTATGGGGGTGGGGGTACAAAAAGAGAGTTCTAGGAGGGACCCTGCCTTTCACGCACAGCTCATCCCCCCCACCCAAGTACAGAGCCAGGGCTGTGTTTGTACCTTACACACTCCTGTGTCCAACACTGGACCTTCTGTTTCTGATTCCGAATTGGGCAAGTGTCCTGTCGTGTCCTCAGCCTTCCCCGCAGTTCTCCTGGGTCCGTTCTGCTCCACAGTGTGAGCCACCGCGTGCTCTCCTGGCTCCAGACTGGACAGGAGACGCAGGCAGGCGTAGTAACTGATAGTCTGTGGGGTATTTATCACCACAGTGTAGCCTAGCCTACCCTCCCTAACACAGATGTGGTGTCTTGAAATTCCACGACTGCATGGCATTGGCTTAGCAGACAAGCAGTGGAAAGGGACAGAGTGGCATCGGAAGCTGGAGTGATGCCTCTTCACACTCTTCAGTGAGAATCATTTGGTGGAAGTATCATCTGTGGCCACTGGAAGCTAATCCCCTATAGCTCTAGGAGAAATACTTACCAATTATCGGTGTACTTGTGGTTATCTATCGGTGTACTATTGGTGTATTTAATGGCATTACAAGAATCAGAGCATCGCTGTAAGACTAGACAGAGCTGAGATTAGAGAAGGAACTGGACAGTTTATAAAAAGGAATGAAAGAGAGTAGACAAAGTTTGAAATTATTATGCATTCTATTGTTTAAAATCTGTTTATAGACCTCCAAACACTGAGATACAGAATTTTTTCTAAAAAAAAAAGCATTGAGCAAAAAAAAACATTAAAATTTCTCAGCTGAAAAATTTTATAATCTGTGTAATTCTATAGTCTCCATATTTTGAAATATTTTATCGATTATATGAATAAGCAACTGCATTACTGTCACTTACCATCCTGCGACAGGAAATGAAACACAAGGTAGACACATCTAGAACTGAAATGACCAATTTGATGTTACTGGGTGGCACTGAAGGAATAATTCACTAGAGCAATTGTCAAATATAATAAATGATCAAATGTTATGTTATTTCAACTATTTTCCTGGCATTCTTTCAAATAACAGTTTCATTCAGTCTGGACTGGACATGCCTTTCTCATGGTCTGAGTTCCTGTTTTTGGACATTGTCTTGCAGTCTATTAAGAGTGAAGCCCTGCCCTGGCTGGTGTAGCTCAGTGGATTGAGCGCGGGCTGCGAACCAAAGCATTGCAGGTTCGATTCCCAGTCAGGGCACATGCCTGGGTTGCAGGCCACGGTCCCCAGCAGCCACACATTGATGTTTCTCTCTCTCTCTCTCTCTTTCTCCCTCCCTTCCCTCTCTAAAAAACAAATAAATAAAATCTTAAAAAAAAAGAATGAAGCCCTTATTGACTTTGCTTCTATCTAAAAAAAAAATACCAAGACACAACCAAACCAGCATTAAATGAAATGTTAAAGTGTCTTCTTAAAGAAAAATAAGACGAAAAATATGAACAATAAAATTACGATAAATACATATATATCAACAATTAAATCTAAAGAACAAAATGAACAAGCATCATAGACACAGAGAGCATTCTGATGGTTGCCAAACAGGAGGGGGTTTGGGGGAATGGGTGAAGACACAAGGGGATTAAGAAGCATAGACAGGTACTTACAGAATAGCCATGGGGAAGCAAAGTACAGCACAAGGAATAGCGTAACCAAAGAACATATATGCATGAACCATGGGCATGGATAGCAGTGTGAGGATTGCCTGAGGGACTAGGGGGGGGGGACTGGGAGGTAGGGGACAAAGGAAGAAAAGTTGGGACAACTGTAATGCCGTAAACAACAAAATATAATTTTAAAAAATCAATTCAAGCCCTGGTCAGCTGACTGAGTTGCTCAGAGGGTTGTCCCAATACATCAAGGTTGCGGGTTCCATCATCAATCCAGGCAAGTACAAGAAGCAACCAATGAATGCATAGGTAAGTGGAATAAAGCAATGTTTCCCTCTCTGGCTCTGTCCCAAAATCAATAAATAAAATAAGTACCAAGAGTTTTAAGTCCCTTGCTTCAAGTTCCCTCTCCAGCTGTGAGGCTTCACCTTGCTGGTTTCTCCCTTAGTCTCTACGTCTGTCAATAATGGCCTCTAGTCTCACTTATAGTTTGTGCTCCTCATGTCCTGGGCTTGGAAATGAGGCAGCACAGCTGGTTTAGAAATACAGTGAAGGAAAGGGCGGCAGCCTCCCAGGAGCTTAAGGTACAGCTGGGTTGTGATCAGAGAAACAACACGTGTGAAGCAGGGGATGGCAGGACTCCTGCCAGGTGATCACCAAAGACTTTCAGACAGGATTCCTAAGCTGGGCCCCAAAGGATAGGCAGCTTAAAGGCTCACAGGTAAAAAGGCAGGACAGAAGAGTGTGTGTTCAGGTCAGAGGTCTGGCTTGGGAATGGTCGACAGGCTAGCAAGTGAGAGAAATGTAGGAACTGGGAAGTCGTTTCTGCTGTGGTGTCAGCTGAGCTTGCTTACATGACAGAGAGGACAGATGAAGCTGGAGGGGCAGGCAGAGGCCACACCAGGCAGGGCTCTGAGGTGGTCCCTGCCTGCAGTTTGGTCTCCAGAGCAATGGCGAGTCCAGATGCATTTCAGCTAGCAAGCAGTGAAGGGGCAGGACGTGGGAAAGGGGGCCACGTGGAAGAGATGAAGACTAGACAGGAGATCAGTTCAGAAACATCCAATACACCAAGTGAGAGACAAAGGCGGTTTGAATTTTTCTCTGACCTCCTGCTTCATTTAAGGGCAGAATGGAGAAGACTTGGTTGTAGGATGTGCAAGACCAGAAGAAGAGCAAGTCCAGGAAGCCCCTCGGGTCCTTGCTTGCACAGTGACGTGGAGAGAGTTCCCACAAACCAGCCACAGACCAGCAAGGCCACCAAGAGAAGACTCGAGGGCCTTTTTAACTGAGAAAGACATGTGGTTTAGCACACAGATTCTGTACCATTTGCTCTGCTGCTTCAGGGCTTATGTTGTTCTGAAGGTTCTTCCTGATTTTCACCTTTGCTCTAAGTAAGTGACATTGTGAGGGAGCTAAACTCTCACAAGGGAGAATGTTACGTGTTTAATGAATTGACTGTTATTTCTTTGACAAACAAAATTTGATGAATGTGTTTTCTCTATTGGTGTTTAATATATTAAAAAATAAATTATAAGCTATAAATTTGAATGTGCTTATCCACATTAAAAATGTTTTTTAATCATTTAAGCAATAATTTACTCTAGTCTTATTTTTATTACCAATACCTATTTTGGATTACGAATTAATAGTTTCATTATAGGTAATTTAGAAAATATCATATGGAATTTAAAGGACAAAGGCACCTATATGGCATCACAAAGAGAAAAAATTAAGTGAATGTTTTCTTGTTTCCCCTCAATTATTTTTACACTAATAATAAATAACTCATTTCTCATTTAATCCTCATAACATTCTAAGGTAGTTGCTACTACTATTATGTGAATTTCACAGAATAAAAATGGAAACTTAGGTAAATGAAATAATTTGTAGAATGGCATGTCTTTAATAACTAAATGGCAAAGTCAGTATTCACACTGAGTCTACATGACTTGAGTTCTGTACTCTCAGTCACTAATCAGTTTTCATGTTTTATAAAGTTGAAATAATAATACAATGTAGCTATTTTATATTGCCTTTTAAAAGCATTAATATCTTTTCAAAAGTAAGAAACATTAATGTCTTATGAGAAACCTTTTTGTGCAAATTATTCAAAAACATGATTTGTACAAGACATTCTATCATAATGTACTTAGTCACTTCCTTTGGTTTCACCTTTTATTAGTGGAAATAAATCTTTTCACCTTTTTGAGCACGTCTCTACTTTTTTAGGTCGAACTGCTACAAATTAAAATGGTGGGTACTGAGAAAGAAATACTTGAACTTCTTTGTAAAAAATAAGCACACTGCCTTCTACAGAGTCGACCAACTTACACTCTCTCTAGACATGTATGAAAATGTTTACTTCACCCCCCTCCTCAATTTTATGATGGTATTTATCTTGCAGATTTTGAAGATGAGAAATTTTCTGGTTTTATTTCTTATTTCTTTGCTTCTCCAGTATATTGATAAAAATTCCTTCCTTTTATTTTCTAATGGGATATGGAGGAAATTTCATTAATTCACTTACTCGTCAACAATTATTAATCACCCACACTGTGGTACTCTGGGTTGCAAGAAAGTAGAATATCAAATTTGGTTGTTATTGACCTTAGTCTAGTGGAAAAAAAAACCCATCCCTGGCTGTTGTAGCTCAGTGGATTGAGCGTGGGCTGTGAACCAAAGTGTCGCAGGTTTGATTCCCAGTCAGGGCTCATGCCTGGGTTGCAGGCCATGGCCCCCAGCAACTGCACATTGATGTTTCTCTCTCTCTTTCTCCTGTCCTTCCCTCTCTAAAAAATAAATAAATAAAATCTTTAAAAAAAAACAGATAATAACAAAGTAAATAAAATATAGCTATAGAAATTACAATATTTGATAATGAACTAATAAAATGACATGCTACCTAAAATCTCAGTGGCCCTGGCCGGGTACCTCAGTTCTTCAAAGCGATGTCCCCCATACACCAAGGTTGCAGGTTCAATCTCCAGTCAGGGCACATACAAGACTCAACCAATGAATGCATGAATAAGCGGAACAACAAATTGATGTTTCTCTCTTTCTTCCTGCTCCTCTCTCTAAAAGCAATCAATAAAAATAAATAAGTACATAAATAAAATCTAAATGATTAATAAAATGAAGCAGTAACCAGTGAATGCAGTGACTTATCTCAATTGGAAACTGTCCTTCTGACTGTGTTCTGACCCATCAGATGACACATTTGTTTCTCCATGGGAAGTGGCCTGGCTTGTCTTGAACACCATTTCCAAACTCCACCGAGACGGCAGTCATTTGTGACATTAATTTCCACTAAAAAACACACAAATGATTGGGTGTGTGTGTGTGTGCACACGCGTGTTCAAATGATTTATTGTGGGCACGCTCCTGGGACAGGCAGGGTTGCCAGACACCATACAGGACACCCAGTTCGATTTCAACTTCAGAGGACCAACAGATAACTTTTGTGCAGGCATGGCTCAGATAGTTCATGGGACATACTGATACTAAAAAGCTACTTGTTGATGGTCTAAAACCTAAATTGCACTGGGTGCTGGTATTTGCATTTGCTAGAGTTGGCCACACTGGCAGCAGGGAAGCAGGACAGGCAGCGGGGAAAGCTGCGTCAGCGGGGGGCAGGCTCGGCAGGAGCCTGTCTGTGGTCGGAGCCCAGCAGGGCTGGCGTTCTGTGCTCAGGGGCCACTCAGCCCGTGGCCATCTAAAGGCAACCAAGTTTCTAAAAATCAGAATTACAAATTTCAAGTAAATTTTTTTATTAAAGGTACATTAAGAAATTTATTGATAAAATTAAAAAAAAATAAGCTGCCTTTTTGCAAGCTGAAATTGTTCCTGCACAATGTACAACCCTTAGTGTATCTTACTGCCACAGATGTAAACTTACCTGAAGACCCTAAACACTGTGGGACCCTCAGAGCAGAAGACAGCCAGCCAGTCCACCTGCCCTGTGCAGCTGGTGCCCTGAGAGGGCCACTCCCCAAGGCTCTGCTTCCCTGAGGCATGTGATGATGTTGAGGGGACCGGGGTGGGGGCGAAGGCTCAGAGGAGTAGAGAAGTATTTTCTCGGGAGAGCTCCCCACCTCTAACTTTCAGCTCGTTTCTCCTCCTCACCAGGCTGCTGCTTCTGATCCACCCTCCTATCCCTCTACCCATCATCCCAAGTCGGTGCCAGGCTGGCAGGCAGCAAAAAGCGAACAATAAGCCAGTTGCCAAAAAGGCAAATACTGTGTTGCCAAAAAGGCAAATACCACTTACACGCAGCATGCACATTTTCCAAGCTCGTGGAGACAGAAAGCAGGATGGGGGTTACCAGGAGATGGGAGGAGGGAGGAGAGGGAAATTGTTCAGTGGGCACAGAGTTTCAGACCTGCAGGATGAAAACATTTAAAGATGTTTCACAACAATGTGAGTGTACTTAATACCACTGGACTGTACACTTAACAAATGGTTAAGATGGCAAATTTTTATGTTATGAATCATTTTACCACAGTAGGAGAAAATAACTAGGATGAAAATAATCCACAACCAAAAATTGGGGACCTTGACCTCAATCTTGCAACTATAAGGAAGAGAATTCTGCCAACAGGACCCTGCAATTCCAAAAGCACTTGATTTTAGACTTATGAGATGCTGAACAGAGAACCCAGCTAACTGGCCCATCCTCTCCACCCTGGATCCACTGAAACTTTGACATAATCAACAGGTGCTGTTTTAAGCCACTAAATGTGTAGTCATTTGTTACGTAGCATTAACAAAACTAGTATAGTCGGTGGGTAAAACAAGCTTTTAAGATGCACATCAGATCGTGTGTCACTCCTCAGCTCAGGCAACTCCAGTAACTTTCAGGTTCATTCAGAGTAAAATGAAAATGAACCCCTCACCGTGGCTGACAGATACTACCTGGTATCACCATTCACATCCTCTCTGATCTCCTTCCCCACCACGCAGTGCTGACCGCTCTGCTCTAGCCACACTGGCTCCATTTCTGTTCCCTGAGGAGGGGAAGGAGCCTCAGGGCTGGGCCCCAGCTGCTACCACATCCCACCAGTGAATGTCATCATGTAAACTATTTAAAAGCAAAAAAAAAGTTATCAGAGACAGCCTCTCATGGTGAAAAGGGGAATGACAAACCTTTCTTCTCCGTGGAGGTGGTGGCTGGAAGTGCAGGAGACTCTCCCTGTCCAGGCAGCCGCAGGTGCACTGACCATGAGCATGGGCACTGGTGCCTCCAATCGTGGGAACGGTGTCTACTCTCCGTCATCACATAACTTAGGGTTAGGACAGGTGGGCTCCAGGTGGTCGGATGTAAGGTGGAACGGGCAGTGTACCCAGCACTGGGTGGGGCATGCTCCTCCTCCTGCAGCAGCTGTGCTGGGCCAGGTGGACCCCAACCACAGGGCCACAAGGAGATCTGAAAGCAGTGCTGTGCCCTCCTCAGTCCATCTCTAGAGTGGACACTCTGGACGCCTGTGGATGAGTGGGCCCTGGGCCAGACACACTGACCGCACAGCTCCCACCACCATGGGAGCTGTGGGGCCCAGAACCACAAGTGGACCTGCAGACTTCTTAACAACAGTGAGCCCCTGTGCGCAGTGCTCAACGTCTTGGTGGCAACTCTGATGCCATGAGTGGTTGTCTGGTGCTGACAGGGGCATTGGGGAGGGAAGTTCCCTTCTCTGACCTTCAGGGGCCCCTTCGGTAGGCTGTGGTGTGGATAGGGACCAAGGGGGTGGCCTGAGGCAGGGCAGTAGCCCTTCAATGGGGGCGGGCTGGCAGAGCGCCTGCAGGGCGCCTGTGCTCCACGCTGTACTGGATCTGGTAAACTGGCATGAATCTTGCATCACAGTTTGGAGAAGAGAGGATTGTGGCGGCATAGCAAGGGGGGTGTAGTGTCCATTTCGATGTCGTCGTCGTCGGAAGGTATGGTTGTGGCCCCAAAGTGAGGGGAAGTCGTGTCCATTTTAATGTCCTCATCACCATGGAACACTAGCTGAGAGCTCAGGTCTGCAGCCACCCTGGCTGAGATGGTAGCAGAGCCCGGCCCAGTCTCAGTGGCCAGGGGCAGGGTGTCTGCCATCGCCGAGCCAGGAGCAGAGACGGAAGGGGCAGGCTGAGTGGCACTGCTGTCAGCTATGCCCACTGTTTTGTCCTCCAAGGTCTTTTTGCTTTGCAAGGTGCTCCACAAGGTACCCAGGTTTTTGTCACTAGCAAGGCGAGGCAACTTAGGAGGTGGGGGCAGCTCACCTGGATCCCAGAGCAGTGGAGGCAGCGGCCGCAGGAGTGGCCCAGGACGTTTCCGTTTGCGAGGCTTCCTGCTGGCAGAGGGCCTCCACGGCTCTTCACTATCCACCTCCTTACCCAGCGTCAGAGAAGCTGGCATGCTGGGGGGTCGGTCTTCACCTGGCACTTCCTCTTTGCATTGCTTGCAAGGTGTGAGGGCTCCCTTGGTCTTTAGGGACCTAGGTGTGAGTGGTAGATCCCCACTTTCATCGGGGCTGGTCTGGTTGTTGTGTTTATTGTGCCGAACCAGATTGTTTCTGTTCTTTTCCATCCATTCTGGGGACTCCACTTGGACTTTCACCTCCACCTCCTTTGGACAAGGACATGAGGAGGTACTGGAGGGTCCTGGCTTCTCAGCCACGACTCCCTGCTCCGGTGGTGGAGGCAGGAGAGAAAACCTGCGCCTTGCAGGAGGGATATAGACCGTTCTTGAGGGTCCAAACATCCTAGAATTTCTAGCAGACAACACGGGCTTCTTCGGAGGGTCCTTCCAGTTCACCGAGGGAAGGATCCCCACAGGGAAGCATGCCGTCTGCGGAAGGGGACACGGCCTTCTCGGCGCGATGTAAAACCCTGAAGCTACAGGTGCCCGATTCCTGTGGGACAGCCTGTGGCCAGGGCGCACCACAGGCGCAGGAGCAGCGGGGTGGTCCCGGCCAGGCGGGGCATCATCGCAATGGACCGGGAAAACCACTGGATGGCGGCCACTGGGCAAGGGGACGGTGACGGCGCCAGCGGCAAAATCGTCGATGAAACTTAGAAATAAAATTGCCCATCTAGAGCTGGTTGTGCGCTAAACGAGCCAAGAAGAGAGTAGAAACTGGGAGAGCGTCTCCTTTGCTTCCTACTCCTCTGGGTCTCTAGCACGCACTGAACTAACTGTAGCCAGGAGTTCTGATGTCTCCATGGAAACATCAACGGACCAGCACCAGCACGGGGCCGCGGGGGGGGGGGGGGGAGCAAAGGGCAAGGGGCGGGGCCTGAACAACTGGCCAATCCTCTCATGACTTCCTGGCACTGGACCTCCAGCTGTGGGTAGCAGGTGTTTGGCCCTTGCTGGCCCTCCATGCCAGGTGTCTGTTCCGGGCCACCCAGGCCCCATCCGCCAGACCTTGCCCTGCCTGGCCCAGCAGAAAGTGAAATCACAGAAACAAAGAGACTACTTTGACCTTAATAGAAAATAAGTAGCTCCCTCTTTGGAACATCACTGTGGATTATGATTGCATTGTTCACCTCCTGACACTCTCCCCAAAATAAAAGCCAACATCTCACAGAATGAAAGAGGAAAAGGAAGCTGCACCCATTGACAGTTATGTTTTCTTAGTAAGAAACCTTGAAAACCCATGAAGAGACTTTCACCGTCTTTTCTGGCTACATGCACGAAACTACACATACAACACATTACTCACTGAAAAGCAAGTAAGTTGGTGGAATCACATCACGGGAACGAACACATGCAGCAGGCACAGGACCGAAGAGGATGCGGAGAGCCGAGCAGAACTGGGCCAGGAAGACGGCCCCCAGGGGGTCGGAGCACAGGGACGTGTGAGGACCCAAGCTCTGCAAGTCGCGGAGGTGAAGATTGGTGAAAAGAAGGGAGAAACCATGGAAATCGAAGGACAGACTTCAATGCAGGATGTCTCAGGAAAAGAAGATCTGGACTTGATCGGTTCAAGGACAAGAAGTCAAGGACAAGTCCTGGTGTGCGCTCGGAAGTATCACACACAGAACCCCATGAGCCGGATGTGGTGAAGGGAATTATAACAAGAGGAGGCAGTGAAATGGGTACCAGAGGTGACAGGAAACACTGAATCGCGCCCATGCACTAGCACGTATGCTGACAAAAGAGACATCCTGCCACTTCCAACCCTGCTCTGTGCCTAAGACCTCGGCAGGGCCTGGCACAGAGTGGGCACCTGACAGTCACCAGTGAAGTGAGCAACTTTTCCCTGAGGCCGACTTGTTCTGTAAGAGTTGGGGGCAAGTGGAAGGTACCTGCGTAGAAGGAAGCTGAATGTGCAGACTCACGGCGAAGGCTGCGGCAACAGGTCAGCGTGGCAGAACCGCCTTGTTCAGCTCTGTCACAGTTTTTCACCATTCTTTTTTTTAAAAAAATGTCTTTATACTTTGTTTATTTAGAGAGGGGGGGAAGGAAGGGAGAAAGAGAGGGAGAGAAACGTTGATCGTTTCCCCCCTGGAACACCCCCCAACCTGGGAACTGGCCTTTAACCTAGGCATGTACCCTGAATGGGAATCAAACCGGTGACCTTTCAGTCCACAGAGTGATGCCCAACCCACTGAGCCACACCAGTCGGGGCAATTTTTCAGCATTTCTTAATACAAGTACAGAAAATGAAACCCACGATAAGGTCTGCTGTGAAGAAACACCAGTCAGCTGTTATTTCACTTCAGAAATACAGAGGTCTCGTGGTCTCAGATTTACTGTATATATTCCCTATTCAAGGAAATAAGAAATAGGAGGCAGGGGGGAAAAACTGAATAAATGCACATTTTGCACACAATTCAAAACATAAACATATTTAAAAAAGTGTACTTTGCTGACATATACCAAAAGATACATAATAGCAACGTAAAATTTTATTGAAATAAAGAATACCATTTTCTACTTTTTTGTACAATATGCAATTGTGTAGGGACAAAGAAGATTTGGATTAGATATCAGATTTAACAACACAGATATATTTTAAGCTCCCAAATTGCTCATGGTAAATTTCCAAATGCAGTTAAGTTTCAGGATTCTGAAATACTTGACTTTACTATGTATAACGCTTACACACTCTCCTCTAATTTCATGCTATTTGATATTTTTATATACACATATATGTATATAAATGTACACACACACCAATCCCAGGAAAGACTATGTTAAGATATAAAGAAACTATATTGATCTAAGGTACTTACAGTCTACTCCAAATATAAACATATCATTAAACACACATAAAATCTTTAAAACACATTATATACCTTTTTTTCACAGTAATTCTTAATTGTTTATTTAACAAGAGAAACTTTTTCTTAGCTCAAATATTCATGCTTCATAGTTCAGGAGGAACACAGGTCAGTGACAGCCTTCCATGGAATTCACCCCAGAGAAATTCTTTACATTCCAAGATCACTTTGCACTCTGAAAGATACCGGCCTTCCTCATCTCCTCAAAATCTTTCTTGGAATCATAATTTCTGTAGAAATCTGCATATGCCTTCTTTCTTCTTTCAGCCACACCAAACTTGTAGGAAGCTGCAACCCCCAGGGATACAAGGATGGCTCCCACAAGATGAAATCGCAGACGCTTGGCCAGGAGGCCGCGCATCTGAGGTTTTGTCAAAGCACTGGAAGACATGGTCGTTGTATTCTCCTCAACACCAACGTCCTTCCATTATATACCTTTTTAAATCTCATTTTTGAAGACTTGGTATGGGGATAAATTGACAATACCAAGTTATGTGACAAGAACAAGGTACAATTGCATATATCAAATATTTTTTAAAATATAAGATTATAAAATATAGAGAGATTGGAAGGAAATGTACCAAGCCATTAATGGTGGTTACATGTGTGGTTTTTATTTTTATTTCCTTATCATTTCAGCAGTTTACCTATAGTCTACACTTCTGAGTTTCAGAGACATTCAAAAAAACAAGGTGTGCAATCACTCACCACATTATAATAACTTTTGTTAATGGTGGGCATATCGAATCCTTTGGGAGGGCTCTTCAATGTTCCAGATTTGGGAGACACAGGCTTTTCTGAAACAAAAATGTCAAGTTGTTTTACTGATCAAAACTAGAGGCAACCTAATGCACCAGCCCTCCACAGGGCCCACTAGGACAGGTCCAGCAACCCCAACGGAAATACACCCCGAAGGAGAAGCTGAACAGAAGGCCGGCATGCTGCTGGCCGGCATTCTAGCGCCCGCATCTCCTTCTCGTTCTCAACAACGTGAGCTCTGGCTGAAAATCTCTGAAAGATTATGCTCTGTCACTGTCAGCAAAGAACACTCCATTGTAAGCTACACATACAGCTTAGGAGTGTAGTAAAGGCAAAGCATTACTCAAACAGAATTAGAGAAACTGTTGGAAGATATGTGACAAAATTTAAACATCAAGACCCAAGGCGTGGACCATATTTCAGGAATTGTGATCACTCAGAATGCAGAAGTCTCTCTAAACAATATGGTCTGGCTCAAGGCGATGGAGAGAGGAAAACGAAGGCCACCCCAAACAGGGGCAAACCCAGAAAAAATCAAACTGCCTTAAGAACTTCTATACAAGGGACCACGATGAAAACAGTCAGGAGCCCTACAAGGACTCACATGGTTTTGTAGTGTCTGGCTTTCCTTCAGCATCCATTCCAGAGACATTAAGCATCATTAGTCATTGAAAAGTGCTTGCTAACCTGGTTCTCAGTGTGTGTGTGTGTGTGTGTGTGTGTGTGTGTGTGTGTGTATCATTGGTTGTATTGGGAGAGGTGTATCTGTCTCCCAGTACTTCTTTGTGTGGTTTTGTATATCATCGGTTCTATGGCATGGGTGTATCTGTCTGTCTGTCATTGGTTCTATGGGACGAGTGTATCTGTCTGTTATTGTTTCTATGGGATGGGTGTATCTATTTGTCAGTGGTTCTGTGCAGTGGGCATGTCTGACAGCTAAAAAGTGATAGAATTCACTATTACTGGGGGTGTGAAGAAATGGTGAGAAGGGAATTTAGTGCTCCCTTTCCAGGGAAGAAACAGCTCTTCCCTTTCTTGCAATAAACTACAAGAATGCTGAAATGACATAATTGAAACATAGATGTGCTGAAAGAAAAAGGGTGGGAACTCCCTAGGTGCCAGAAGTAAAGGGGATGAAAAACACAGGAATGACAGGGAGGAGCCTGTGGGGGTGAGGGTGCAGCCCCAGGAGCTGGGTGCAACCAGCGCAGGGATAAGACACAGCCCTGGGGCCACCGGAGCAGAGTCAACTGGGGTGGATCTCTTGCTGGCCCATACGAATGAGGAAAAGAAACCTAGAAGGTTCTGTCCAATCTTCTTCTCTGCTGGTCCAGAGAAACAGCAAGGATGTAGGCTGGCAACTGAGGGATTGGATATACATCCACCGAGAGCCAAACCCAGAGCCTGGCCTGAGCTTCACAGCAGTGGTGCCGGGAAAGCCAGACACCCTTGGCCTCCATGTGGGCTGCACTAGGGGGGCACACAGCATGCACTAGGCAGTGTTCCTGGCCAAAGGGCTGGCCTGAATTTCATCATGAGGAAATGATCAGGCAACTTCAGAATGCAGACCGGTGAGCCCGACCACAGACCTGTCCTCTACAGCGAGTCAGCATCACCAGCAAGAAAGACAGCCACAAAACAGTGAGGAGATGTTTTTGTTTCCAAAGGACTAAAGAAATATGGTGACACAATCTGCGTAGTCCTTTGGAACCTAAACTCTCCTCCTTTTGCCATCTTATTTGTGGTGACATTGAATGTTTGAAGAAGGAGAGACCAGTTATCCTTTTCAATGGCCTCAATTCTGCAGTTGTCACACAATTGCCTCAAGGTTAAGTTCAGGACAAACTTTTCCAGCAAGAACACTGAATGGTCAACGCTGTCCTGTCTAACACAGCCCACAAGGTGACGGAGAACCTGGTTTGACACATTTATCCTCCCAGCTGCTCCTGATGCTGGCTCTGGACAAGATGAGAAGTGAGAGGAGCAGGCATTAAGGTCTCTCAGACTGTTAGTCTGCGAGGCATCCATCTCCTTAGAGATTTGTCACAGTTGGAGCTGAAGGGCTGGGATTTCTCCCATCAAACCAGTCTTTTGAAGAAAATTTTGGGGTGAGTGGTTTGTGGTTATGATATCAATTCTTAGCAAAGTATCCCTCCAATGTTCTGTTTGGGTGTTTACTTGATTTCCTGTTTGCTTGATTTTCATCATGTGGGAAAGGCAAAACAGTTTATTTCAAATTAACAATACCTTTTCTTAGTTTCAGAAGTACTTGGTGTCTGAGAGAGAGTGAAGAAAGAGAGAAAGAATATCAAATTGGAGGCTTTGTCCTGTTCCGCCCACTTCTGAACTCTTGTATGAAGGAGGAGATGAAGGGAGCCACAGGCTGAGTGGAGAGGAAAGTGAGATCCAGGAGACCAGAAAAACCTCCCTAAGCTACATCCAGCCTGTGATGCAGAGGGACCCCGCTTCCCCACTCTGCCCCTAAGATCCTGGGGGGTATCCCAGGGCAATGCTGCCTTGGACCCTTGGCCAGAGCCCTACGCCTTTCCTCAGCAACCACTCCATTCCCGAATCCCATCATCGCTAGCAAAGGGGTGGTCTTCTCACACCTTTCAGGGAGGGAGGGAGGTGTTTAGCATCCATCCCTGCTTTACATTCGGAAACAGACTGCAGTCAGAAGGAGGAGACCCTTGGTGGAGAAACACACCCTCTTTAACTCTGTGTTGCAGTCTTCGGAGGAGGAGGGGCAGGCAATGGGAGAACCAGCGGGGACCTTAGAGTGTGTACAAATCATCACCAAGACTCTAGGGGGGAAAGTTTCAATCTACTGAAAAGACTTCATAGCAAAGGAAATGAAAGTGAAGACACCAAGATAAAGTAATACTCTGTTCAATGAGGGTTTTCCCCAGGAACTAGTACTTTCCTCCTGGGAGACTGCATGCCCCTTGGGGATGTGCCCTGATCTCACCCAGCCGCCAGCTTCGTGACCTTCTCACCCCATCTGCACCTCCACAGGACTCCAGGGGCCAGCCCCTCCATTCAGCATGAATGTCCCCCACCTTGCTCCTCACCCAGATGGGGGACGCTCATTATGGGGGTGGGGGTACAAAAAGAGAGTTCTAGGAGGGACCCTGCCTTTCACGCACAGCTCATCTCCCCGAGCACGGAGCCAGGGCTGTGTTTGTACTTTACACACTCCTGTGTCCAACACTGGACCTTCTGTTTCTGATTCCGAATTGGACAAGTGTCCTGTCGTGTCCTCAGCCTTCCCCGCAGTTCTCCTGGGTCCGTCCTGCTCCACGGTGTGAGCCACCGCGTGCTCTCCTGCCTCCAGACTGGACAGGAGATGCAGGCAGGCCAATGAGAGCCGCTGGGCTGGGGCACCTCCCTGTCCCCTGACTAATGCACCGATCCTGTGACCCACCCACCATTCTTCTAACGCCATCTCCGTGAATGACGACCTGTTCACGAATATGTGACTGCAGATAGACAGCCTGTTTGCGTAAGAATCTAGGAACTCACTTCCAAACAAGCAGACTCCGACCTTCAGGCATTCCAACTCCAGATTTCCACCGTGAAAGCAGGGTGAGGTAAAAGCAGGGTGACAAAAACCAGGCCCTCGCTTGCCTGGCTCCGGGCTCCAGGCTCCGAGATGGCTTTGGGAGCCCACTGTGCTGACTCGCATGTAGCGCCCTCAACAGAGAGCCCACCACCCGCTCCGGGTTTCTTTGTCCTGCCTTCCCCTGCTCCATCCTAAAAGCCCTGCCTGCACTGAGATGTGAGAAGGTCACCGTGATGGCAGCCGGCCGTCTTCTCGAGCTGCTTTTTCCTTCTAGAGAAGGAAATGAACGTCCACGGTCCAAATCAAAGCTTTCCCAGCCGCATTTCCGGCCCCCGGGTTAGGGAGGAATATTGTCCTTTGAAACCCACGGGCTTCCCCACTCCCGCTCGTGCACAGCCCTTCAAACTCCCCGCAGGTTCTCAAACGACCAGAGGATCCCTGTGTCCCACTGAGGGATGGCGGAGTCGGCAGAGAACCACCAGGCAGCCCTCGCTCGGCCCTCCACCACCCCACCTTCCCCCTGAGGGCAGGGCTTCCCCTCCCTCGCTGTAAAACTCGGTCACAGAAGCACTAGCCACCTGTCCCGCGGGCCACCCAAGTCAGAACCGCGGTAAAATAAAATGAGGTCTCACGCCACTGCGACCTCTCCACCCCACCGCGCCGCCCAGGGATGTCGCAGTCACTCCGGGCGGCCCTCGCCTCCTCCGCGCGGTCTCCCCTCCGCGTGCGATGCCACACGCGGGGCCGAAGCCCAAGGTCAGGGGCTGAAGGGAGGCCCCGCACCAAGAGCCCACGGGAGCCAGGGACCCGCACGCCGCGGCCCGCGCGCCCACGGGCCGCTTTCCTAGGAGGCGCCCAGGGCTCGGGCTCAAGCTGTTCCGCATCCCCTCCCCGAAAGGCAGCGGGGAGCTGCCGCGACCCCCGCTCGGGATGGGCGGCGGGCGCGCCGCGGAGTCTTCCCGGGCTGAGCACGTGCAGGCGCGCGGGGTCTTCGCCGCGTGGTGCGCGCCCCTGAGCCGTTAGGTGCGCGCGCCTGCCCGCAAGGGCTTCCAGTCCGTGGGGCGCTCGTTGGCGGTACCGCCGGTGCTTGGCCAGCGCCGCGTGGCGCCCCAACGTCCGCGAATGCAGAGCAGACCCAGGGCCCCCCTCCTCGGCCACCAACGCCACCCCCTTCTCCCCCAGCCCGAACAAACCCGTGCAAGCTGCCGCCTCCCCGGGAAAGGTCGCAGCCAGCCAGTCCCGCGCCCCCCACCGCGGAGAGCCGGACCCCCTGGGGTCTTAGCAGGGGTGTCGGTCCCCCCCGCAGTCGCTCCCTCAAGTCCAGGAAGCCCAGGATCGGGGGTCCGTCAGGATGAAGTCGAGACTGGGGGTTCAGTGGAAGCCCAGCGGTTGCCAAGAAGGGGCCTTCGCCCTCGCCCAGGCCGCCCCCCATCCGGTCCCAGGGTCCTCCTTGGCCCAGGGTGGGCGGGCGCCTCCCCTGCCGCTGCAGCCTCGACTCTCGGACTAGGAGGCTTCGTGGTCCGCCTCAGGCCCCTGGGGCTTGGCCTGGGTCTCCTTGGCCGCCGCAGCACCGTCCCGCAGGGCTGTCCCCAGGGCTCTCCCTTCCCGCCGGGTGCGGAGCCGCCTCTCCCAGCCCGCGTCCGCCTCCCTGGGGGCGCTGCAGCCAGTCCCCCCTCTCTTCGGAAGATGCTAATCTAGAGGTCGAGAGAGGTAAGCTCATCAATGACTGTGGACGGCATAGAGTGACAGGTGTCCTAACTGACGTGCGCTCGGGGGAGGGAGCGGGACCTAATCCTGTCTCCGCCTGTGCTCAGCCTAGGGGAAGAGGTCGCAAAAAGAGATACTCTCACCTTATCCCATACCTGCTTTGCAAACCTATTCTCCTGTGCTGTAGGTTGCTTTATTTATGGTGTCCTTTGAAGACTGTTTTTAAAACTTTTGATGAAGTTCAATATATCTATTTTTTCCCCTTTGTTGATTCTGTCTTCGGTGTTACAGCTAAGAAACTGTTGCCTGATCTAAGGTCAAAAAGATTTACACCACCGATTTATTGGATTTTAAGATCATGTGTTACTTTCTGCATAGTAAGCAGCTGGGATTTTGATGGGGATTCCTCTGAAAAGGGAGAATAATTGGGAAAGTACTGCCACTTTAACAATATTAAATCTTCCTACCCATAAACATGGGTTTTTCACCCTTGCTGGTGAGGCTCAGTGGATTGAGTGCCGGCCTGAGAACCAAAGGGTTGCTGGTTCAATTCCCAGTCAGGGCACATGCCTGGGTTGTGGGCCAGGTCCCCAGTAGAGCACCTGCAAGAGGCAACCACACACTGATGTTTCTCTCCCTCTCTTTCTCCCTCCCTTTCCCCCATAAATAAATAAATAAATAAAACCTTCTTTGAAAATTATAAAGAAAAAACATAGGCTTTTCGTTTATTTAGGTCTAATTCTGTGCTGTTCAATGATGTTTTATAGTGTTCAGTGAACAGATCTTGCAGTACTTTCATTAATTTTTTCTAAATATTTTATTCTATTAGGTGCTATTATAAATGGAATTGTTTTCCTAATTTTATTTTCAAATTATTAATTGCTAATATATAGAAATACAATTGATTTCTGTTTGTCAGACATTGCAAACCTTATTTTTATTATAAAATACCAAAATGATTTGCATTTCACCTTTTTTATTTTATTACTTTTATTGAATTTATTGGGTCATTGATTTGAATGTATTTATTAGCTCCAGTAGTTTGAGATTTTTGTTTCTTTTAGAATTCCCTATGATTTTCCACATATAAGTTTATCTATCATGTATAAGTAGATGGTTTTACTTCTCCCTTTCCAATCTGGATGCCTGTTTCTTTTCTTTCCTTTTCTTTTTATTGAATATATTAGAATGACATTGATTAATACAGTTATATAGATTTCAGGTGTACAATTCTATAATACGTCATATGTATATCGTATTGTGTGCTCACCACCCCAGGTCAAGTTTCCCTTCATCACCGTTTATCCGCCCTTTACCTTCTTATACTTTTCCCCACCCTCCTTTCCCTCTGGTGATCTCCATACCGTTGTCTGTGTCTGAGTTGGTCTGTTTGCTTGCTGAACCCCTTCACCTTTTTCACCCAGCCCTCCATCTCCCTCCCCTCTGACAGCTGTCAGTCTGTTTTCCATGTCTATTATTAGTCTATTTTGTTTGTTAACAAAATAGTAGTATGTCATTGTGTAAATGTACCACACCTTTTTTATCCACTCATCTGATGGGCACTTGCGCTGCAATAAACACAGGGGTGCACACAGTCTTTCAAATTAGTGTTTTGTGTTTCTTCAGATATATCCCCAAAAGTGGAATCACTGAGTAAGAAGGCAGTTCGTTTTTAATTTTTTTGAGGTATCTCCATACTGCTTTCCCCAGTGGCTGCACCAATCTGCATTCCCACCCCTAGTGCAGGAGGGTTCCCCTTTCTCTGAATCCTTGCCAGCACTGTTTGTTTGTTAATTTCTTTTGGAGGGGGAGGGGTTGAGCTTTTACTGAATTACAGTTGTATTAAAAAAGGATGGAGGGTTACTGTTGTGTGGGCACTGGCGCTGTTGTAACTGGGGCTGTTGTAACAGAGGCTGCAGTTTGTTCCTGCGTCATCTTCTGCCTGTGGCTGTAGGGAGCGGTTAGTGCTGTTCTTGTTTTCCAGTCATTTCCAGTCCTGCAAAGATTGCCGTGAACCACGTCACCAAGCGAGGCATCAGGTCATTCCTCTAAGGGGTCTTATTGGCTTTGAAAGCCAATCTCAATTCCTTAAAGCTTCCTGGTGACATCCAGAGTCCAGGCATTACTTCATTAAGAGTTGTCAAATTCTGGAGGGATTAGGTAGGGAGAGAAATATAAATGTTTCAATATTGCTTATGAGGCCATAATTTACAAATTGTTCTGGCGGGTGGGGGGGGGGCAGAAATTTCCTTATATTGATTGCTGGCCAGGAAGATGGGTGCGGAGGAGGCTGTCCACAGCGTCCAGAGAGACGGAGAAGGCTTAGAATCCTCTCTCTGCACTTCACAGAGTCAGGGTTAGGGGGTTAGCCCAGGCTGAGCATCCGCTGCCCACTGCTCCAGAGGATGTGTCTCAGGAGGCCAGAGGAGAGGGAGAAATAGAGAATGCTCCCCTATGGGCCACCAAAATGTTAGGGTAGCCAGTGACTCAGTTTGTGGAAGAATTCACAGAGAAGAAGGTGTAGAGAATAAAGTTTTTGTTCATTCTCCAAGAAAGAAGAGGGGCATGGTGCAGAGAGATACACCAGCCTGTTTGTTAATTTCTTGATGATAGCCATTCTCATGGGTGTGAGGTGATATCTCATTGTGGTTTTAATTTGCATTTCTTTAATGATTAGTGATGTTTAGCATCTTTTCTTTTGTCTGTGGGCCATCTGTATGTCCTCTTTGGAGAAGTGTCTGTGCAAGTCCTTTGCCCACTTTTTAGTTGGATTTTTTTTGGTGTTGACTTTTATATGTTCTTTATAAATTTTAGCTATTAACACTTTATCAGATGTATCATTGGCAAATATGTTCTTCCATTCAGTAGATTGTCTTTTCATTTTGTTGACGGTTTCCTTGGCTGTGCAAAAGCTTTTTAGTCTGATGTATTAATAGTTCTATTTGTTTGTTTTTTCTTTTGTTTCCCTTGCCTGAGGTGATATATCAGAAAAAATATTGCTACAAGAAATGTCTGAGATTTTACTGCCTATGTTTTCTTCTAGGATTTTTATGGTTTTGAATCTAACATTTAAGTCTTTTATCCAGTTTGAGTTTATTCTTGTGTATGGTGTGTGAAGGTAGTCTAGTGTCATTTTTTGCACATATCAGTACAATTTTCCCAACACCATTATGTTTACTCCATTGTATGTTTTTGCCTTTTGGGTCAGTAGATTGATTGCCCATATAGGCATGGGTTTATCTGGGGGCTCTCTATTCTGTTCCATTGATCTACATGTCTTTTCTTATGCCTCTTCCACACTGTTTGATTACTCTGGCCTTGTAGTATAGTCTGATATAAGGTAGTGTGATTCCTTCAACTTTGTTCTGCTCTCTCAAGATTGCTGTGGCTATTCAGCATCTTCTGTGGTTCATATAAATTTTGGGAATATTTGTTCTATTTTGGTGAAATACACCATTGGCATCTTGATAGGAATTGCATTGAATCTACAGATCCCTTTGGGTCATATAGACATTTCAATGATAGTAATTCTTCCTAACCATGAACACAGTATATGCTTCCACTTATTTGTATCTTCCTCAATTTCTTTCTTCAGTGTCTTATAATTTTCCAAATACAGGTCTCTTACATCTTTGGTTAAATTTATTCCTAGTTATTTTATTTTTTGATACAGTTGTGAATGGGATTGTTTTCATAATTCCCCTTTCTGATCATTTATTAATGATGTATAAAAATGCATCTGATTTCTGGATATTCATTTTGATTTCCTGCTATTTTACTGAATTCATTTATGATTTCTATTAGGTTTTTTTTTGGTGGAATCTTTAGAGTTCTTTATATACAGTATCATGTCATCTGCAAGTAATGACATCTTTTAATCCTCATCCAAGGCTATGTTTATTGATTTGAGAGAGAGAGGGAGAGGGTCGTGAGAGAGAGAGACAGATCATTTGCCTCTCCTATGAGCCCTGACTGGGGATTGAACCTGCAGCTTATGTATGTATCCTGACCAGGAGTCAAACCTGCAGCCTTTTGGTGTTAAGAGATGATGCTCCAATGAACTGAGCCATCTAGCTGTAATGACAGTTTACTTCTTTCTTTCTCTTTGGATGTCTTTTATTTCTTCTTCCTGTCTGACTGTTGTGACTAGGACTTCCTTTATTATGTTGCCTGATTCAGTTTTGGAAGATTGTATGTTTCTAGGAATTCATTCATTTTGCCCAGTTTCTCTAGTTTGTTGGCATATAGTTGTTAGTAATATTTTCTTTTTAAAAAGATTTTATTTATTTTTTTTAGAGAAAGGAGAAGGGAAGGAGAAAGAGAGGGAGAGAAACATCAATTTGCCTCTCACAGGTCCCCCACTGGGGACCTGGCCTGCAACCCAGGCATGTGCCTTGACTGGGAATCGAACCAACTATCCTTTGGTTTGCAGCCCATGCTTAATCCACTGAGCTACAGCAGCCAGGCATAATATTTTCTTATAATCCTTTGTGTTTCTTCTTTGATGTCAGTTGTTGCTTCTCTTTTATTTTTACTTTATTTATTTGGGTCCTCCATTTCTCTGTCTCTCCCTCACCCCCCCACTCCCCCTCTCCCCCTCTCTTCCTTCTTCCCTCCCTCTCTCTCTCCATGAGTCTGGTCAAAGGTTTGTCAATCTTACCATTTCAAAGAACCAGTTCTTGGTTTCACTGATGTTTGGTATCATTGTTTTAGACTCTATTTCATTTATTTCTGATGTGATCTTTATTATTTCCTTTTTTAAACTCACTTTGGGTTCTGTTTGTTGTTCCTTTACTTGTGTAAAGGAACTCCTTTACACGAGTTCCTTTAAGTGTGAAATTAAATTGTTTATTTGAGATTTTTCTTGTTCCTTGACATAGGCCTGTACTACTGTTAATTCCCCTTTTAGGATTGGTTTCCCAGTATCCCATATATTGGGGGCGGTTGTGTTCTCATTTTCATTTGTTTCAAGGTATCTTTTGATTTCTTCCTTGATCTCATTGTTCACCCATTCGTTGTTTGGTAATGTGTTATTTAGCCTCTATGACTCTGTGTTTTTCAGTTCTTTTCTTGTGATTGATTTCTATTTTCAAACAATTATGGTCAGAGAAGATGCAGGATGTGGTTTCAGTCTTCTTAAATTTATTGAGTCTTGTTTTGTGTCCTAATATGTGGTCTACTATAGAAAATGTTCCATGTGCATTTGAAAAGAATGTATATTCGGCTGCTTTAGGGTGAAATGCTCTGAAGATACTAATTAAATACATTTGATCTAAGCTGTCATATAAGGCCACTGTCTCCTTGTTGATTTTCTGTCTGGAAGATCTATCCATTGATGTCAACAGGGTTTAAAATCCCTGACTATGACTGTATTACTGTCAGTCTCTCCCTTTACGTCTGCCAAGATTTGCTCTTCATATTTAGGTGGTCCTATTTGAGGTACATAAGTGTTTCCAAGGGTTATATCCTCTTGTTGAATTGCTCACTGTCATTATATAGCGTCCTTCTTTGTCTCTTAACTAGAGCCTATGTTTTAAAGCCTATTTTGTCAGATGTAAATATTGGTACCGCAGCTCTTTTTCCTTTCCATTTGCAAGAAATATCTTTTTCCATCAGTTTACTTTTAGTCTGTACGTAGCTTATCCTGAGGTGAGTGTCCTGTACACAGCATACATATGGGTCTTGTTTTCTTCTTGGTTCAGAACTCTGTCTTTTGATTGGAGCATTTAGGCTATTTACATTTAAAATGATATTTTTTACCTTTTTATTTTTATTTTTTGATACTATTGCAGATGTCTACATTTTCCCCTCCTCTCAGCCCCAGCTTTTCATTCCCTCTAGCCATCCCCACACTGTTGTCTGTGTCTGTGGGTCACACATGTATGTTCTTTGGCTAGACTCTTCACCTTCTTTTTATCCATTCCACTCAGCTCCCCTCTGAAAGTTTTTGGCCTGTTTTATGTATTTATGCCTATGCTTTTATTTTGATTGTCAGTTTATTTTGTTCACCAGATTCCATGTATATGTGAAATCATATGGTATTTGTCTTTCTCTTACTGGCTTATTTTACTTAGCATAATGATCTCCAGGTACATCTGTGCTATTGCAAAAGGTAAGAGTTTCTTCTTTTCAGAGCCTCATAGTATTTCATTGTGCAAATGTACCTCAGTGTTTTTATCCACTCATCTGTGGATGGGCACTCAGGCTGTTTCCAAATCTTCACTATTGTCAGTATTGCTATGAACACAGGAATGCATACACTCTTTCTGTTTTGTGTATCAGGATTCTTAGGATATATATCTAGAAGTGGGATCATGGGTAAAAAGGCAGTTGTTTTTAATTTTTTGAGAACATACCATCCTGTTTTCCACAGTGGCTGCACCATTCCACATTCCCACCAAAAGTGCACTAAGGTTCCCTTTTTCCCACATCCTCACCAGCACTTGTTGTTTGTTGATTTAATTGATGATAGCCATTCTGACAGGTGTGAGGTGATATCTCATTATAGTTTAATTTGGATCTCTCTAATGATTAATGATGTTGAGTATCATGTGTGTTTTAGCCATCTGTATGTTCTCTTTGGAGAAGTGTCTATTTGGGTCCTTTGCCCATTTTTGAAATTGGATTGTTTGTCTCCCCAGCATTAAGTTGTATAAGTTCTTTATATATTTTGGAAATTAACCACTTATCAGGTAGATGTATCATTGTCAAATATGTTCTCCCATACAGTGGGTTCCCTTTTCAATTTTCAATTATTTATTTTACTGTGCAAAAACTTTATAGTTTGATGAGTCCCATTTGTTTATTTTTCCTTTATTTACATTGCCCTAGGAAACACACCAGCAAAAATATTGTTCCAAGAAATGGCTAAGATTTTACTACTTAAGTTTTCTTCTAGGATTTTAAGATTTTGCAATGTACATTTAATTCTCTTGTCCATTTTGAATTTATTGTTGTGTATGGTAAATTAGTGGCCTAGTTCCATTTTTTTGCATGTCCCTGTCCAATTTTCCCAGCACCATATATGGAAGAGACCATCTTTACTCTATTGTATGTTCCTGCCTGCTTTGTCACTTATGGCCTAACCATAAAGGCAGGGGTTTATTTCTGGGCTCTCTGTTCTGTTTCAAATACCTATATGTCCACTCTTATGCCAGTACCAGGCTGTTTTGATTATGATGGCCATGTAGTATGGTTTGCTATCACAGACTGTGGTATCTCCAATGTCGATCTTCTTTCACAAGATTGCTGAGACTATTTGGGGCCTTTGGTTCCATGTAAACTTTTTGAATCTTTGTTTTAGATCTGTGAAATATGCCATTGTGATGTTGTATCTATATATTGCTTCGTGTAGTAGGGACAGTGTAACCATGTTCATTTTTCCTATCCATAAACATGGTATATGCTTCCACTTATTTGTTTCTACCTGTTTCTTTCTTCAATGTCCTATAGTTTTCTGAATACAGGTCTTTTACTTCCTTGGGTAAATTTATTTCAAGGTACTTTATATTTTTTGTTGTTGCAATAGTAAATGGAATTGTTTTCTTGGTTTTTCTTCCTAATAATTCATTGTTGGTATATAGAAATGCCACTGATATCTGGATACTATTTTGTATCCTGCCACACTGCCAATTTCATTTATTAGTTCTAGTAGCCTTTGTTGGAGTCTTTAGGGTTTTGTTTTGGTTTTAATTTTTAGTGATCTATTAGAGTTCTCCCAGTTTTTTGCCCTTGATCTGCCCTGCCCCACCCACTCCCCCACTCCCACAGTCAATCCCTGCCCTGCTGTCCGTGCCCATGGTTTATTTATACATGTTTCTTGACTAGATCCTTCCCCTTCTTTCCTCCCTTATCCCCCTCCCCGCTTCACTCAGGTCACTGTCAGTCTGTTCCTTGTTTCCATACCTCTGGCTCTATTTTGCTCACTTGTTTGTTTTGTTCATTCAGTTCTTCTTATAGGTGAGATTATATGTTATTTTTCTTTCACTGTCTGGCTTATTTCACTTAGCATAATACTCTCCACTTCCATCCATGCTGTCATAAAAGGTATTTCCTCTTTCTTTCTGCTGCATAGTATTTCATTGTGTAAATGTGCCACAGTTTTTTTTTATTAACACTTGTTTCTGATGGGCACTTAGGCTTTTTTTTTAGCACTTGGCTATTGTAAATAATGCTGCTATGAACATTGGGGTGCATAGGTTATTTTGAATGACGTTTCAGGATTCTTAGGGTATAATCCCAACAGTGGAATTCCTGGATCAAAAGGCAGTTCCATTTTTAGTTTGCCTCTCAGGCAGATCCACTGAGAGGTCCAGGAGCTCACTCCTCTCTCAGGAAGACCCAGGCACAGTAAAGCAAACAAACCCTTCTTCCTTCCCCAAACAGTATAAATTTATTTATTGCCCACTTCCTTCCCCCAGTAAGCAAATTACAAGGTCAAGAATAACATAGAAAAGCTGTGAGCTCATGGGGGCCCCATCACAAATGTGTAATTGATGTAGCACATTGAAAAGACGATTAGCGATATGAGGACTTCCGGCCAAGATGGAGGCATAGGTAGACACACTGTGCCTCCTCACACAACCAAAATAGGGACAACAACAATTTAGAAACAGAATAATGACCAGAACTGACAGAAAATTGAACTGTATGGAAATCAGACAACCAAGAAGTTAAAATAGACCCATTCATCCAGACCAGTAGGAGGGACGGAGTTGGACAGCCGGGCATGGGTTGCAGCGTGGAGAGCAGAGAGCATTGGGACTGGGTGCTTAAGGCATCCTGGGTGCATACGAGACTGCAGCGGGTGGACCCTGAGCGCACAAGTGGCAGCTGGCAGACCCTGACCAAGGGGTGGCAACCAGCAGACCCAGCAAGGCAGCGATTGTGAAGCAAGGCACTGTGTGCAAACCAGGATGACAATGCTGGGAAATAGAGCCTCGGGGCACTGATTGAAAACACCTGTGGGGGTTGAGGCACAGGGAGAGATTCCCAGCCTCATAGGAGAGGTCCATGGAAAGTCCCACGGGGTGCACAAGCCCACCCACATGGGAATTGGCACAAGGGGTCCAGTTTGCTCAGGGAGAGTGGTAGAAGGGACTGAGGTCAGACAGAGAGCAGAGCAAGCATCATTGTTCCCTCTAGGACCCCGCCCCCTCATAGAACGTCACAACCCAGTAACTGGGATACCCTGCCCTGGTGAACACCTAAGGCTCCACCCCTCACTACATAATAGGTGCAACCAAACCAAAGGAAAAAAAAACATGGCTCAGAAGAAAGCCCCATAACCAGTACTTTTAAGTGGCCGAGAGATAGCCAACCTATCAGATGCACAGTTCAAAGCACTGGTAATCAGGACGCTCACAGAATTGGTTGATTTTGGTTGCAAATTAGATGAACAAATGAAGGCTACAATAAGTGAAATGAAGAAACATGCACAGGGAACCAATAGTGATGGAATGGAAGCTTGGTCTCTCATCAATGGAGTACACCAGAAGGAAGAAAAAAAACATACAATAAAAAAAGAATTAAGAAATAAGAATTAAAAAAAAATGAGGAAAGGCTTTGGAATCTCCAGAACATCTTTAAACATTCCAACATCCAAATTATAGGGGTACCAGAAGGAGAAGAGGAAGAACAACAAGTGGAAAACTTATTTGAACAAATAATAAAGGAGAACTTCCCCATTCTGGCAAAGGAAATAGACTTCCAGGAAGTCCAGGAAGCTCAGAGAGTCCCAAAGAAGTTGGATCCAAGGAGGAACACATCAAGGCACATCATAATTACATTAGCCAAGGTAAAAATGAAGGAGAGAATCCTAGAAGCACCAAGAGATAAGGGGACAGTCACCTACAAAGGAGTTCCCATCAGACTGTCAGCTGATTTCTCAAAAGAAACCTTACAGGCCAGAAGGGGCTGGAAAGAAGTATTCCAAGTCATGAAAGGCAAGGACCTATATCCCAGATTGCTCTATCCAGCAAAGCTTCATTTAGAATGGAAGGACAGATAAAGTGCTTCCCAGATAAGGTCAAGTTAAAGGAGTTCATAATCACTAAGCCCTTATTATATGAAACGTTAAAGGGACTTATCTAAGAAAAAGAAGATAAAAAACATGTATAGTAAAATGAGAGCAAACTCATAATTATTGACAACCACACATAAAAAAAAAGAAACTAAGCAAACAACTAGAACAGGAACAGAACCACAGAAATGGGGATTACATGGAGGGTTATCAACAGGGGAGTGGGAGGAGGAGAGAGGGGGAAAAGGTACGGAGAATAAGTAGCATAGATGGTAGGTAGAAAATAGACAGGGGGAGGGTAAGAATAGTATGGGAAATGTAGAAGCTAAAGAACTTATGACACATGGACATGAACTAAAGGGGGAAATGTGGGTGGGAGGGGGTGTGCAGGGTGGAGTAAAAGAAGGGGGGTAATGTGACAACTGTAGTAGCATAATCAATAAAATATATTTTAAAAAATAAAAGTATATAAAAAGATGGTTGGCTTTTTCTTTCTATTTAAGGTTGGCTTTTGCTTTGACAGTTTATATTAAATGACTTACCTTTGAGTCTGTATTTACCTTGTTGAAAGAGATCTTTATGCTAAGAAAATGTTTCATTTTATTGGCATTATTTTTGAAATTAGTGTTAATGCCATTTTTGTAAGTGGACATAATTATCTCATAAACTGGCAGCTTTTGTTGAAATTTTTTCCCTCTTCTCCTTCCTGAGCTTATTGTAATCTCCAACTGTAACTTATAAATGATTGTCTAGAATTGATGAAATGGCCCCATTTGGTCCCAGTCAGCTCATCAACAGAGACTGTCATCCTTAGGGACTGAGTATCACAGGTGTAAGGTAAATATTAACAAACTGAAGTGTTGTAGAGGGAACACTTCACAGGCTGATCCCTCCAAAGATTCCTTTACACAAAGCTAAGACTTTACGAGAGAAATGTTAAAGGAAGATAATTACTAGAATAATAACTTGCACATGTGATCAAAACATTTGATCTACTAAAAGTAGGGAGTTTCTTACATTAGTTTGCTTACATTTTCCATCAGCATGGATGGACCTGGAGAGCATTATGCTAAGTGAAATAAGACAGTCAGAGAAAGACAAGTACTGTATGATTTCACTCACATGTGAAATCTAATGAATGAAGTGAACCAACAATCAAAATAGTAACAGACTCAGAGAGCAGGATGACAGCTGTTAGGGTCAGGTGGATGTACTGAGGGGAAAGAAGAAAAAAAAGGAGAAAAACTCATGAAGGACAACAGAGTGATGATTGTTGGGGGGGTGGAGGAGGGGGGATAGGTGATAAATGCTGATGCTGAGATTTGACTTGGAGTGCTGAACACACAGCGCAGTGTATGGATGATGTGTTGTGAAATTGTGCGCCTGAAACCTGCATAAATTTGTTCACCAGTGTCACCCCAATACATTTAATAAGAGGAAAAAAAGAAATAAAATGTGCTCAAGGGTCCAAGTGTCTTCAAGTCTCCATAAAAGGGCAGGATGGGACCCAACATGTCACCTCAACTCTGTAGCTCTGCGGAAGTCCTTTCATCCAGAGGTTTTCAAGTGTTGTCACACGAGTGAATTAACCAGCCTCGTCATCACTTGTCTCCCCAGAGATGGTCCCTTTCTGTAGCACAGACATTTACCTACATGGCTACTCAGGGTCCCCTGAGAGGTCCTTGTGGAATGTGCAAACGGATGTTCCAAGTGTCAAAGTACCTTGTAGTCTCACTGCGGATCCCAACTCATTGCCTCCTTTGGCAAGTACCTCTGGAGGGATGAATCAGCTTCTTTAATCTCTACAGCAAGGCCCCTACCAGATGGCTTTTCCTCAGGCTCACCAAATGCCCACACACCTGGAAACCCACTTTCAGCCTTTCTCCTTCCTGTCTTATCTGCCCCAGAAGCTGAGTGAGGACAGACATGAATTTTTAAAGATACTTTATGACTCATTTTGATTAAATAAAGAGTTGGCCATATTTTCTTTTGTTCCCCCAAACTCTCATTAATCCAGTGACCAAATGTTTATTAAACATTTACTTCATTGCCAGTCACTGTGCTGGACACAGGGACCACTGCAGTCATGCCTCTCCCCTCATGGGAAGGACGAACAGTGACAGGAATGAGGTGCCCTGTGGTCAGGGCTGAGAAGATGACAAACGTGATGCGCTGGGGGAGGCAGTAGGAGCGGTGGGTCAGGGAAGCCCTTTCCAAACAGGTGGTATTTAAACTGGGACCTGGAACTGGAGAATAAGTCACTATTTCATTTTAATTTTCTTTTTGTTTTTTGCATCTTACAGATTGTTGTTTCTAATAAAGTAAATATTAATCTTTAATATCCTACATTTTTAAAAAAGCTTTTCAGGGGCTCTTTCTTATTTTTGTTTTCCAGAGAAAAACCTGTCATGAGAGCAAAATGTGAGAAAACCACTGTAATTCATCCCTCACCGGGATTGATCCACTTCCTGCTCTGACCTTGTAAGGTGCCACTGTGATGGATCACCAACCGCTCCTATACAAGCTCCTGGCTGGGTGGAGGTCTTTGTTCGTGAGAGCCCAGGAAGCTGATTGTGGTGACCTATTGGATTTGGACAAATTTTCTTCCTTTCTCATTTTTTTTTCACTTTTTCATTTTGTTTTGTTTTTCTATTTTGGGTTTTCTTTTCTTATTTTATTCTACTTTTTACTTTTTTATTTGATTTTTTAAAATTTATTTATTATTAGAGAGAGAAGAAAGACAGGGAGAGAAACATCCGTGTGCGAGAGATATATCGATTGGTTGCCTCTCACATGCCCCCAACTGGGGCCTGGCCTGCAACCCAGGCATGTGCCCAGACTGGGAATGGAACTGACAACCTTTCAATTCACAGGCCAGCACTAAATCCATTGAGCCACACCAGCCAGGGCTGATTTTTTATTTTTTTAGTACCTTTATTTTTTAAATTTTTATTTGTATTTTCTATTTTGTTTTATAATTTCTTTATAAAATGTTTTAGTATGTTTATTTTTTAATTTCTCATTTTTATCTTCTATTTCATTTTTTGTTGTTATTCATATTGTCTTTTGATCTTTTTGTTATTTTTTTATTTTATTTTCTCTCAATATTTTTGTTTTTTAAATTATTTTATTTTGTTTTTATTGTGAAGTCACCATGTCTAATGACTTTGCAGCCACCTTTGGCAATAAGAAGTATCATATTGGTGATTGTATACCCTTGAAAACAATTGACTGGGGATCCTTCGCCGAGGTTAAACTGGCCCAGCACTGGCTCACTGGGCCTGAGATGGCTGTCAAAACCATTAGTCAGAGGGGCTTTGCTGGAGAGTTTCAGAAAGTGAAATCTCTAAAGCACTTATATCACCCAAATATCACAGCATTATTTGATATTATTTGAGGTGATTTCCACCTAGGACAAACATATTCTTGTTATGGAACATGTGAGAGGAGGGGACTTATTTGACCACCTGGAAGAGTGAGGCTGCAAAACTGAGGAGGAAGCCGGAGCCATGTTCCAGCAAATTATTTCAGCCCTTCAGCATTGTCACAAGAAGGGCATCATGCACTGGGACCTGATCTAGAAAACTACCTTCCAGACCGGGGGCTCAATATCAAGATGGCAGACTTTGGTTTCAGCAGAGACTTCACCAGTTATAAACTGACAACTGTCTCTGGCACCTTCTCCTACATGGCGCTGGAGATTTTATTTAGAGTGTCAGGTGTACGATGGCCCCAAGGCAGATGTCTGGAGTCTAGGGGTCATTCTCTACAGGATGGTGACAGGGGACCAGCTGTTTGTGGGGGACACTGCTGGGGAAGTGACAAAACAAATACACAGTAAAAAGCTGCATCTACCAGATTTTATGTCAGTGGAAATTCAAGACCTGTTACAAAAAAATGTTGACTGTTGACCCCAGCCAGAGACCCACCTGAGAAGATGTCATGGTTGAGGAAGAGGAAATGAGGCCCTACAGTGAGCTGCCCTGGGGTGACATTGACCCCCAAGGGGCAAAAATAATGAAGGGCGTGGGCTTTAAGAAGCGAGAAATCCAGGAGTCATTAACACAGAAGAGAGAGGACAGGGTCATGGGAACACACCAGATCCTCAGGATGAAGACAACCAAGATGCAGGGCTGTACCATAAAGGTTAGGCCCTGCCCCTCCTCTGACCCCAAAGGCAGCGCTTCCTTCAGCCAAGAGGTGGAGGCTGCCATTCCTTCAACTGCGCCTGCACCCAGCCTGAGGTCCAGCTCTACCACTTCCCCAGGCAGCGGTGAAGCCAGGAAGAAAGATCCCCAACCCAGAGTGGAGATGAGGATATCTGCCTTGCCCCCAGCCTGCAATCCAGCCTCTCCACTTCCTCACCCACCCTAGAAGCAAGGACCACCACTCCCCACCCAGCCCAGAGTCCAGGACCACCACCCCCAGCCCAGCCCTCCAGCGTGGCCCTGGGGGCTCCCCCATCACCCACAGCAGCTGCAGAAGCAGCTCTTGCCAACAAGTTTCACAGCTGGGTGGTGGGACCCCAGGCTCTCCCCCTGGCCCCAGCCATAGCTGGCAGGGGTGTCTTGGAAGGTCCTCAGGTTTTTCTTAAAATGTGTCTGGCTGTAGGCCATTAACAAGCACCATCACAAAAAAAAAACAAGAGTGACACCAATGTAATTTTTTAAACTGTGGATGGCTGAGTCAGGGCCACAGTCAGACACTGGGGCCTAACCAGGGGCCTGGCCATACGTGTGCTCTGACTGGGAATCCAACCAGGGACCCTGTGGCTTGCAAGACAACACCCAACCCATTGAGCCACAACAGCAGTGCTGCACTCCCTGCATTTTAAACGCGGAGCCTGAAGGTGCTGAGCTTCAGGGAGGCCAGTCACTGGTGCAGGAGACCAGCCAGAGGCGGCACACAGACAGCTGCAGGTGAGAGCACTCCCAGACACACACACATACTGTGTGTGCAGGTGAGAGGACTCGGTCCCAAGGACGATGGACGTGTGCAAACTGCCGCAGCGTTCCTCTATGGGATTCACATCAGGAGCATGTTGGGCATCTCAGTGGCCTTCAGAAGCATCTTATCCAGGATATCTGCTGAGCTTGGAGGATGGCCCGGAGTCCCCTGGGGGTCAGGGAGAGAGGTCACCTTCACCCCTCATAGGGGTCCACTCCTTAGTGCCCCCACCTAATGAAACTTCAGAGACTGGACTGTTTTTCCCAGGACCCTTCTCCCCTCCCCTGCTCTCCTTTGCTCCCATGCTTGTAGAGGTTCTTATTAAAGTACTTGGTTTTTCCAAACTCTGTAATAAACTTGATGCTCCAGAAAGATGTATTGGACACTCTGTTTTTATCCTCTCTGCACAGAACTGGGGTGGGTATCCTGTAGTTGGAGAAGCATGTAGTGGTGCAGTACTTGGGCTTTATTAGGGGAACTCCCAACAGTAACAGAAGTGGTTTTGCAGGGAAAAGGCCTTCACCCAGCATGCTGGGCCTGTCCAGACACCAGGGCACAGCAGGGGTGAAGCAGGCAGAGTCTCTATTGTCACACAGCCCGTAGCCTGGCTGCTCTGTGACATCAGCAGGAACCCCCTCTCCTGACCTCTTGGCTTTGCTGCTTCCCTCTGGGCTGCTGTCAGTCTCAGGGGGCCTGTCCCTCCATACAAGTCAGACTTGTTAAAGCTCTGGAGGAAGAGCGCTCCAGGCAGAGGGAACAGCCAAGCCCCAGGGAGCCCAAGCTGAGTGAGCTGGAGTGAGAGCAGCAGGAGGTGGGGCTGCAGACAAAGGACAGAGCTCCTGGGCCATGGGAAGGGTGTGGGTTTTCCTCTGAGAACAACGATCAACCCAGGAAGGGTTTTAAGCAAGGAAGTAATGTGATCCAATTTAAGTTTTAAAACTACTCAATTGTGGAGAGTATTCTTCCTCTGCAAATGTTTTTATCTATACATACGTGTTACAGATTCACCAGGCAGTGCTGGTTTTCTTATAACCACTGAAGAAATGTGAGTTAGAAACTTCATGTGTGTTTTCACTTTAATCCTTTTCACCCCTCCCTGAACAGGTACACATGGAAGTCAACGCATTGTTTTAAACGGGAAAGACCCACCTGCCTCTGCGCAGTTGATTCACTGGTTCTTACATCACCAAGTAGCTGATCTGCTCGCCCTTTGCACTGAGGAACCTGCCGGGTTCCTTTCATTCACCTCTCCTCCTGCCCTGTGATCTGAGCAGCACATCACTTGGTGTCGTCATTAAGTGGTCATTTTCCCTCCTCACCCTGATCTTCCCTTCCTGAGTTCTTGGGGGCTGGGAACTGTCTTACTTTGTATTCCAGTCATTACCCCAGAGCCAGGTCCAGAGTAGGTGCTCAGAAAAGGATGGACAGGTGAACCATCCACCTGCTGACTCTACAGTGGATTGTCCCAAGTCAGGACACGCTGGAGTGGAAAAGGGAACGTGATGACAAGGATCATGCGGGGCCGAGAGAGTGAAGTTGGATGGGAGGGACTGGGATGTACGGTCAGTCACCTGGGTGATCCCTGTGAAGCATCGTGAACAGAACGGTGAGCGCTGCAGCTCTGGGGTCTTTAGAGGCACTCGTACTCACTCATTCGCCCACACTGGCTTAGACCAAAGGTCCCCAAACCTGGGAGACACAATAGCATAGGAAATGCTTGTGAGCAGCAAGGGCACCGAGATTGATACAGATTCACACTGTCATCCTGTAATTCCCTTCCAGTTCTACTCCGGCACTTTTAATTATTATGAAGAAAAACTCTGTTGCTAGGTTATCTTTAACCCCCTCAGGCTCCTGGCATTCTTCCTTTTAAAACAAAAAGTAAAGAAACCACAGGATCAGAACCTTTGAATAAGCAATGGTATTCAGCTAGAATTTAATATTATGTCCCTTGTATTTATTTTATGCTTTCCTTTTCTTCAGGACAAATTATGATCATTATCCAGGTACGATTGGGATATAAAATTTCATTTTCAATTAATCTTTTGAAGTAAAAAATGATGATTTAAAATACATATTATAAAGGTCCTACACAGATTTTCACCAAAAAAAGCATGAAGCTGTAAAAACTAGTGAAATTTGGGAAACTAGATCAGATGATTTCCAGCCTTGCTTCTGAGTCTCCCTTGGTCCACATATTTTGGAAGAAATTCATATAAAATTATAAAGATTACTCATGCTTATTTGTTAGATATGACTGGAAAATACATAAAGGCATAGATATTTAAAAAATAAAAAACAGTAATACCAATCAGAGAAACACATTTAATATGAGTTTTTTCTTATGTATTTTTAGAAATATAAATTTGAATCTCAAAATGCTAATACATATGTAACTCTTAACTTTGCATAAAATAAAGATAAGGGATATGGTTTTATTTACTGAAAACAAGAATAGGATGACTAAGTATCAACCTTCCCTTCTGCACTAAAAGTTTAATTTACTCAAAAGTGATACACATGTAATATTTAGCCCCATACTTGTCCAGTAATTTAAGACTCATCTTCACTAAATAAAATTTCATATAATTTCAATTGGTTATAATGTGATGAGTGAAACTTCCTTTTGGAAACTGTGCATTTAAATCCCTGCTTTGCTTACTTTCTGGAGACTCACACTTTCCAGCTCCTTGCACACTTTCTGCTGTGGAAGAATAAAAACATGGCCAACTGTGCTGTGTTCCAATTTTCAGTGAGAGGAAAATTGGCTCTATTTCCCCACCAAGCCAACGGGTGTAGGGATACACTGACTTATTTATGAAAACAATACAGGTGTTGAAAATGTCTATTTACTTTCTCTAAAGCAGGACGTCAGCACTGTATAACGTCATTACCTTAATGACAAAGAGGAAAGATGGTAGGAAGACAGCAAGGGCAGCAGCAGAGGCGAGAACACCCGCTCCACACCCAGACGGCCAGCTGCTGCTCCTGGCCAGCTGCACGCCCCTCCCCCGCCCTGAGGATTCCCCACCCCCGTCGGGAGGCTGACTGCACCCGCACTGAGTTCTGACTCACAGGGTGGGAGAGGTGGGGGCACACGATCTCACTAGAGCACTCTGTCGGGAAAGGTAATGAGGCCAAGGGGGGAACCCACGCTCTTGAAACAAGTTGCAGTCCATTCCCCCAGCTCCACTGACCCGAATACCAACCACTGAAAAGACTTGCCTCCCCCAAGACTAGGGTTCCGTGAGGTCAGCTGTATTCTCTGTGCCTCAGCCAGTGCTCGGTTCTTAGAAGACTCTTTAATGTTGCTGAATGAATGAGCCACTAGCTCCACAGCTACTATTTCTAAACAAGACAGATGTATTCGGTGCTGTGATTTACTACAGCAATCCAGAAGTGTGTTATCTGTCTCGTCTCACTGAGGACCAGGGCTCAGGAATGTTAAGCAACCTGTCAGGCTCACACAGTGATGGGACTAGGATTCAACTCTAGATCTAATGTCTCAGGCCAATGCCTGAGTATTTTCTCCTACAGAGTGGAAACCAGTTCTATAACTTCAAAAAGGGCTTCAAATTGTTACAGAATGGACCAGTGACAGGGAATGATATACTATTACTGAATGGACCCCCCCTTTTTCCAGGGTCCCCCTGTACTAGGTTTGCCTTGCCCACCGACAGGGAATTATAGCTCTCAATGATTGGTGAAAAGGAAAAGAATTATTTATTCAAAAGTTATACAGACTTAAAAGTAATGACTTAATGTCTTCATTAAAATCCCAAAGTCCCTTAAAACACCCAAAAACACACGCAGTCCTTCCTTCCCCCCTTTGCCCAGTCTGGGGTATTGTATCTCAGGAAAAGAAATAGAAGTCTGTGGCTCTGGTAGCCCCCAGCTCTTCCCAGTAATCCGTGCTCAGCTGGCATGCCTCCTGAGGTTCCCAGCACGATCAGCTGTGTTGTCATCTCTATCTCCAGTTCTCAATCCAAACCTGAGTGGCACCTTCTCATGGCCCCTCAGCAGGAGTCCTTTCACCCCTTTCCTTGTTCTGCAATGACATACAATGTCTCCTCTGCATTCTTCCAAACTGCTAGGAGAGAGCTCTGCAATGCTGCTACATCTTGCTTTCCAGCTTCCTAAACTGCATGGCAAAGGGAGGCCCAAAGCTGCGTGGGTCCTCCTTTTCGCATGGCTGCCACGCCTGGGTTTAAATTCCAGCACCAATCTTCCTCTGAAGCCCCATTTCTGACTCCGCCCACAATCGGCTACACCTGCCAGCACTCCCGTATTTTCCAGCCTTTCTGGGCTGCCGTAGTAAGTCTGGGCAGGCGTGGCCCTATGGCATGGAACCAGTCATCTCCAAGCTCTCACACAAATGCTGTAACTAGGAAGAGTTGCCTCCCAGTTATGTCCTGGGTTGAAGTCACTCCCATCTCCCTGGCTCAAAGCAAGTCCACAGCTATTTAACATAACCATGAGGCTGGTCAAAAGTTATAGATATATTAAATGACCATTCCTGAGGTTATTTGCAAAACTGTTGCTATGCAAAACAGCTGTCAATGGCCCTGCTCCTTGTGTCTCATACCCCAGTTCAGATTTGTGGGGGTGAGGACATTGTATATTTTTAAATATTTCCTGGACACCCTGAGTTCTGGACCCCATTACAAATCCCTATCTGGAGGCCCCCCTGGCTGCACCCCATTATAATATATAAAAAAGGAAAACTCCAAGAGTGCAGATGCAGATTCTTTTATTTAGAATAAACATCTTTATTACAGTTTACACTCAACATTGTTTTATATCAGTTTCAGGCGCACAGCACAGTGGTCAGTCAGTCATTCACTTCACCAGGTGCCCCCCCCACCCCATGTTTCCAGCATCTGCCTGGCTCCACCCATAGTCATTACAATGTTATTGACTTTATTCTTTAAGCTCCACTTTACATTTCCATGAATATTTTGTAACCCCCGGTCTGTACTTCTTAATCCCTCCACTTTTTCACCTAGCCCCTCAACCCTCCTGGCAACCACCAGTCTGTTCTGCGTCTGAGTCTGTTTCAATTTTGTTCATTTACTTATTTTATTCTTTAGATTCCATATGTAAGTGGAATCCTATGGTACTTGTCTTTCTCTGTCTGACTTATTTCATTTAGCATAATACCCTTTAGCCCATCCCTGTTGTCACACAAATGGTAAGATTTCATTCTTTTTTATAGCTGAGTAATATTTCATTGTATAAATGTACCACAGCTTTTTTATCCACTCATCTACTGATAAGCCCTTGGGCTGCCTCCATATCTTGGCTATTGTATATAATGATGCAGTGAACATAGGGGTGCATGTGTCCTTTTGAATTAGTGTTTTGGGTTTCTTTGGCTATATTCCCAGAAGTGGAATAACTGGGTCATAAGGCAGTTCCATTTTTAATTTTTGAGGACCCTCCATACTGCTGTCTACAGTGGCTATACCAGTTCATGTTCACACCAGCAGTGCATGAGGGTTCCCTTTTCTCCACACCCTTGCCAACACTTGCTTGCCAACACTTGTTGATTTATTGATGATAGCCATTCTGACAGTTGCCAGGTGATATCTCATTGTGGTTTTAATTGACATAATTCTCTGATGATTAGTGATGTTGATCATCTTTCAGAATGTCTGTTGTCCATCTGTATGTCCTCTTTGGAGAAGTGTTTATTCAGGACCTCTGTCCATTTTTAAATTGGATTTTGGGGATTTTTTTTTTTTGGTGCATATGCCAGAATTCTAAAGACACTATTTTCGCATTTCTTCCATTTGCATTTTACTGAGAACCTAGAAATATGGAACTGGCCTAGATGTCCCCAGCCTTCTGAGTGGCCCTGGATGGCAGCTCTAGTGTCAGGGAGAGGAAAGGTTCCTCAGCCAGAAGACCAGGGTGTCCTTGCCAGGCCACTGCTGAATGTAGGGGCCTGTGTGTGTGGGGACTGGGCAGTCCGAGGTGGGCAGGCGCCCAGGCCCAGGCAGCGAGTCCCACACTGGTAGGTGAGTGGCAGCATGAGTCTGAGGATTCCCGGGAACTGGATTCCTGGGAGGCCTCCCATGCTCATGTCCTCTCTGTTGTCCCCGTGCTTTGGGTAGAGCCGCACCTGCACCTGTGGACACGCGTCCCTCCCTGGGCTGAGAAGAGAAGGCCCTGCACCCTGCTTGACCCAGAGCACAGCGAGGGGCAGGCCAGGACCGGAGAGTCCAGGGCGCAGAATGAGCACATAGTGCAGTTGCTCCCCATCCCTTCGCTTCTCTACTCGGAGGAGCTGATTTGTGGAAAGAGCCATCTTCTCTGCAAGAAAAGCCTTCAATGATAAAGGTGTAATGCGGTGCAGCCAGGGCCCCCTCAGATGAGGATTTGAAATGGGGTCTAGAACTCGGAGTGTCCAGGAATTATAAAATATAGGATATCCACCCTGGCTGGTGTGGCTCAGTGGATTGAGCACTGGACTGCAAAGCAAAGGGTCGCCTGTTCAATTGCCAGTCAGGGGCACATGCCTGGGTTGCAGGCCGGGTCCCCAGTAGGGGACATGCAAGAGGCAACCACATATTGATGTTTCTCTCCCTCTCCTTAAAAAAAAAATCATATATATCCTCACCCCTACAAGCCTGAATTGGGGGATGGGACACATGGAGCAGGGCCATTGAGTTATTTTGCATAGCAACAGTTGGCCAGCTTTATATCTGATATGCAAAAACAGTTATTTTACATATCTATAACTACTGGCTAGCTTCACATAGCTAGAAGTGAGTGTGAGGAGCAGCACCAAGGGCGGGGGTGGGGAGAACATGACCTTTCTCCAGCCAGGGAGCACTGACCTCAGACTTGCCTTTCAACAGGGAGCTGGCCTTTCTAAGAGGCCTTGGAGCTTTGAAAGGCTGTCTGTCCACCAGGGTTGCCAGGTCCCAGGCATGTCCCTTGCTATCTGGGGATGGGTTTGCTGCCATAAAGCAGCAGTTGGGGGAGTTCTGGACCTCATTACAAATCCTTCTTTTAGGGGCTCCCTGGCTGCACCCTCCTACAAAGCCACAGAATTTTTCAGCCAGTGTGATCATCAATCAGGGACAATTCACTCCAGTGACCACAGTTCTGAAAATCACCCCATCAGCATCCACTGCACATCAGCCACCACCCTCAAGCTGAATGAAAACACTCTCAACTCTGAAAATCCCCTAGTCCCTGTGGACTGTGATTCCCAAAACACTTTGTCAGGTCACCAGCTTGGCTCAGAGAGACTGTCTTGCAAACTCTCTGGTACTTAAGCACATAATAGATGAAGTTTTCCATCGCAGCTTTGGAGTGGCCCTTTCTTTCTTCAGCAAGTGGTTTTGACAACCAAATCAGGTCCCCTGAGAGTCCGGTTTCCCTGGGCTCTTTCTACAAAGGCTGAAATACATTGCAAAAGCCTGTGGAAGTCCTGACTTGTCTTTACTTGTCTTGAGTCTTTGTGGGCAGAGATCTGAGAGCTATATAATAATTCATTTTAACAACTTGACTTTGATGTTGAGCCTCCCCCACCCTGCTAGGAGCAGGTCCAGTATTCTGCACCTGGGCCCTTAGCCCTGAAAGGTAAGCTGTTCCACTGGGAAAGACCTGGGGATCTGAGAGTCCCAGATGCACCTACAGGAGGATTTAGCCTTCACCTCCCCATGGGACACACTGTGGAAGAATCGTGTGGATGTCTGGGCAGGAAATTGGTGAGAGTGGAGCCAGGGATGGGGGAGATTTGGCCAATGTCCCTGGAACACCCTCAGGCAATTGGGACAGGGCCTCCCATGAATTTTCAAAACAGGAGAAAACTGCCCAGCTGAAAACTGCTGTCCTGAACATGGGGTCCCTGGTCAGAATTCAGGGGGACTTATTTTCACTAAGCTCTAGCTGTAATATAGCCATTCTTCCTGTGATGAACGGAGTAGCAAAGCACAGTTGGATTAGCAGGACCGTGCCTTGGCCCAGACACCTGGCCTACTTCCCAAAAGACAGTGACATTGTTTAGCTCTACTGCAGTGAAGAAGTATATAAGCTATATTTCATAATTATCAACACGACTGATTTTCTTTCCTATCTGTCCTGTTTTTCTCCTTCCGAGGACCAGCAGAGGGTGTCATTGAGGAGCCCAGCGGGACTGGGGGCTTGGAGAGATCGGAAGGGCCCTGGGCGGGGCAAAGGCCAGACCAGGAAGCAGCTGAGCAGCCCTGGAAATGCAGAGCTTTCAGTGGCCTAGGACCCGGTTTGGGAGCTTTGACTCCAGGCCACTGGCCTCATAGATGAAGACGGTCTCTGCTGGGACCAGTGCCCGGAGGCAGCGTGCCAGTCTGGCGGCTGGGGTCCAGCGGAGCACAGCATGCCCGTTGCTGCTGCTCTTGTTGGAACTGGTGCTGGAGAGCACAGCAGGTGATTGGTGGCGGAGGGGCACAAATCGTGGGGCACAGTCACCATCACGCGCAAGCCGAGTGCGGTTGGGGGTGGAGGAAGGCGTTGGAGAGTGGCTGAGACTGCGGAGGCCGCCTTCGGGCTTGGGGCGGGGGGGGGTGGGGGGGGGGCATGGTGATTTGGAGAGCAGAATCTGTAGGGGACGCTGAGCCCTGGGCTAGGCAGGGATTCTGTTTGCCATCTGCCCCTGCAGCCCTCAGGTCGGAGTGAGAGGCCAGCAGGTGGGGACCGCACTAGGCTTCCGGGGGCCGGGTCCTCCAGGAAGGACCGGGACAGGCTCCTTGGAGACAGGGATCTGAGGGCGGCCGATAGGTCCTGTCCTCTAGCTCAGCCGGGCTCGGGCCCTTCGCGGTGGCTCTCCCTGGACCCACCTCAGCAAGGCTGTCTCAGACAGCAGGGGCCCCCCGTGGAATTTCCATTTTTTCCCAGTTTCAATTTTGCTTGCAGAGCTGGCTCGGCCTGACCTCATCCTGGATTCCCCACCCCTTGAAAGGGCACAGCCCATCGCGGCGCGCACAGTGCTTCTTTGCACGGGCAGAGAAGTGCACACCACCGTAGCAATAATAATAGCTGGGGTCCTTTATGCCAGCCGGTTATAAGATCTCCACTTACAAGAATCCATTTCCACTTTTCAGAACATCAATTTACCATCCACAGATTTAAAATATGGCCCAGAGCGGACACTAGGTGGCAGCACTGGGATGTGGGGTTGGAGTTCTTAAACCTTTCATGCCTTACATCTCACAAAGTTTTTAATACATAAAAAGAAATACATAGGAATACAAAGAAATCCAATTATGTTTCAAGAAACCTATTAAAAATTTAACCTAGAAATATAAATTTGTGAAATGTAATATATGTGCTTCTAAGTTACATTTATAATGCATAGCAGCAGGGCTAGCAACTCCCATTGCATGGAAGTAGTGAGGAGGGGAAAGCGTGTTCCCAGGTGTCTGCAACAGCTGTCACGGGATTCAGAAACACCTGTGGCTTGTATGGAACCAAAGTGCAGGTTCTGCTAACTCTGCTGTGCATTGTGCCTTCAATCCTCATGAGAGGAGAGGCTAAAAGTCAGCTAGAAGTCTGTGAAAACAAAGAGGTTCTTTTTCTCCCCGAGTCAAGGATCCAGAACTCGAGTTTTCAGGTTCACACAGCCTGGGGGGATTTGTGGACCCCAGGGTAAGAATGCCAGCCCCTCTTACAGCCCCTCCCTGGTGCACTGTGGGGCACACCTGTGGTTCATGTTGTGCGTGGTAGTCATGGTCATGGGTGTATGGCACAGGCCCTGTAGCCTGGTGGGGGCAAAGAATCAGGGCTGGCCCAAGGGGATGGGGCCCTAAGCCAAGGAGGCAGGAAGAAGTGGAGAAGTAACCTCATTTGTGAGCCAAACTGTAGGAGGGAGATGGCACATGGGAGGGACAAAGCCAGATGTCCCTGACAGGCCCCCTCACACTGTTCCTGGATGCCCGCCTTCCATTCAGGAGCTGAGGAGTGAGGAACTGGCTTTTAGGGGACAGATTTGTGAGTGCTGCAGCAGGCAGCGGAGCCTCATAGCACACTATACTGATTCAGTATATCTCCATGGTAAACATAGGAAAACTGAGGCTCAGAGATTATCTTGGCTACCTAAGGTCATACAAAGTCCCATTGGCTGGTTAGGATTTGGACCCCAGGAGGCTAGCTCTGGAGTCCATGCTGCCTCGGGGCAAGAGCCAAGGCAGAGCGTCGTGACCAGATGAGAGGCAAGAAGGCAGAAGTAATCAGTGGCCCTCGGGACCAAGACAGCTCGAGACAGAATAATTAAGGTGAGCAATTACAAAGCTGGCTACTAAGGCAAAGCTGGAGTTAGGGGTTATGGGGTGAGACCAGGATGCAGGAGCTCTTGGGTGTAGGCCTGAGCAGCTGGCTGGGTGTGCTGCTGGCACTGAGGTGGGAGCAGTGTGAAGGGCAGGCTCAGGGAGGAGGGACCTCAGAGGCTAGCGTGCCACGCTGAGAGGCATGCTCCTAAGGGGACTTGACGAGCTGGGACCTGAGACTTCCCGTGGTCTCCCTCTGCCCTTCCCTTCCTCCTCCTCAGGTGCTTCTGCAGGCCCTTCTCATTGTGCTTCCCCCACCCTTCCTTCCATGGCAGGCTCATGGACTCAAGGCCCCCTCCACACTGACCACAGTGGTGTCCTTTCCTGTCCGGACTAATTTGACGGATGCTTTGAATAGCAGCCCCTCACATCAGACATGATTCTAGGCACATTGCAATATTAACTTAGTTATAATGTTGCAATATTAACTTATAACTCTCACAACAATCCTATTATCCTCCACTTTATGATGGAGAAACTGAGGCATGAAGAGGTCATAGAGCCCCTTCTTTCCTCCCCAGACTCATCTTGAAATTTTTCATTCTGTCCTTGGCCTTAGTTTTCCTAGATTTCCTTAGTTTTCAGTCTTCTTCCGGGCATTTCTGCTTTGCTAATTCTTTTTGCCAAGAGCAATGGTTTTCAAACTTTAGAGTCACCTAAGAGTCACCTAGAAGGCTTGTGCACTGCAGAAAGCTGGGCCCCACTTCCCAAGTTTCTAACTCACTAGGGTTGGGACCTAAGAATGTAAGTTCTGCCCTGGCTGGTGTGGCTCAGTGGATTGAGCGCGGGCTGCAAACCAAAGTGTCGCAGGTTCATTTCCCAGTCAGGGTACATGCCTAGGTTGCAGGCCATAACCCCCAGGAACCGCACATTGATGTTTCTCTCTCTCTCTAAAAATAAATAAAATCTTTCAAAAAAAAAAAAAAAAACAATGTAAGTTCCCAGGTGATGCCGATGCAGCTGGTCCAGAGGATAATGCCTGAAGACTAGAATGTTCTTCCCTCCTCACCTACTCCACTAACTGGAAAATCACAGCTGGTGAGGTTTTCTCTGGGTCTCAGCCTACAAGACCCCTGACCCAGCACCCTCCTGTCCCCATGGCATTACCAGCACCTGGTACCTCCTGCACCCCACACTTATCAGCTCCTACTGGAGCTGGTTGTTTGTTTAATTGTACCCCTCCCTGCCAGACTTGACCTCCCTTGGGGCCATGTCTGCCTCAGGTCATTTCTGTCCCCACACCACCACCACCCCAAGCTGGCTCTGTGCCTGGTGAGTGGTAGGTGCTCAGTAGATGTTTTTCAGACCAGTGATACTGCAAGGGGAGAGGTCAGGGCTGGCAGTGCTGATGGGGTGCACATGTGGGCCAGGAGGTACAGCTTCCACCTGGCAGCACATGAACGGCACCTGGGAGCTTTCAAAACCTGCCAGTGTCCAGTGCCCCTCCCCACAGAACAACTAAATCCAAGGTTGTCAGAGCTGCTGGGTGATAATTGGGGGCAGAAGAGGGGCAGCCCAGCCTTGGCTTCCCCCGCCTCAACAGTCAGGACCCACCTTACAGGAAATGCAAGTAAAAGCACCATGCATCTGAACAATAAAAAAAAATTAAACAAACAAAAAAACCCCACCATGCATCAATACTTAAAAAGCTCGGGAAGCGCAACTGGCACTGAGGCCCAGCACTCCCCTTGTTGACTTTGCGCCTGCATACTGGGGAAGTTTCCAGCGACTCAAGGCCAGGCCCCAGGTCCCTCTTTGCTTCCAACATACCTCTCTAATTGCCATTCCATGCCCTCTCTCCCAGCAGACACGAGGGTGTATAGGATATTTGTGCCTGGAGGTTCATACTTCCCTTTTCCGTTTCCCCCTTGCAGAGAGCCCCTGGGCGCTGCCTGTGGTAGCTGATCGCCCAGCATCCTTCGCAAAGGTTGTGATGGCAGAACTGGCCAACCTGAAGCCAGAAAACAAGTCGTGGCCTGGAGGTAAGGTCCTGCCCGCCTGCTGGTCAGACAGGATGGCAGAGGCCAGGAGCCCTTGCTTGCAGGAGGGCCTTTCTGCAGTCTTGGAGTCTGTGGGCTGGCTCAGGGAATGGGGACTGTGCCAGGCTGGGGGACACAGAGGCCAGAGCCTTCCAAGGGTGCCTAGGGGGGCTGGGGGCTGGTCTCCAGAGAGCTGGTTCCTCATTTAGGCAGCTTTCTTCACCCACCTCCTTCCTTCCCAGGCCCACCTCTCCCCTCCTAACAGGATGGAGAGACTGAGAAGGTGATGTCTGGGGGCCCCCTGTACTTGTGCCTCACGTTCATTACCTCAGTGAATGTTCCAGTGCTGTGAGACTCCCACTGACAGTGGAGGAAGGCTTGCCTCCCTCAGGGCCACAAGCTAGAGAGCAGTGCCACGTGGATTGTGGTGAAGTAGGACAGAGGCAAAATCAGACTCCCGGGGTGGAGGGAGGGAAAGCACCAGGCACCTCCCTGCCCACCACAGTCAGAGGAAGATGGAGACTGCTTCAGGAGTGCAGGACTGCCCATTGAGGGGCTGGCCACATGGCCCAGTGACCAGGAAAGGACAGTGAGGAGCCGATGGCACAGGCAGGCCCTAAGGCAGCAATGGCGTGTAGCCACTTCCTTCGGCCATGTCGCACCAGGACCAAATTCCCCTGCACAGCTGCCATATGTCCCTCACTTTCCCATGCTGTGGCTCCATAGTGCCTGGCACTGACTACAGCCAGGCAGAGGTGGTACCTGAGACCACCAGAGCCAGCAAGGTGGCCTGATGATTGCTCCCACAGCTAATTTTGCCACACTCTGGGCTGGAGTCCAAGGCATGATGATCCCTCCTAGGCCCGGTGAGCACGTGGGAGTCTAGTCACAGCTCCAAATGTCTTCCTGAAGCAAAAGAGGGATGTAGGCAGTGAGTGAGGTCCCCCAAAGAGCAGGCTGGGCCCCCAGGACCATCTGGCAGGTGGAGCAGGCAGCAGTGGGATTTTCAGGGCAGGAGAGATGGCAGGCTCCTCACTGAGCACATGCAAGGCAGTACCTGGCAGTCGGTTGAGTAAAGGGCCACAGTCATGAGCTTGCCCTCAAAATGAGCCCCTGACTGCCGGGATGGGCACGCAATGCCGGGAGCAGGCCACGGTGCAGCAGTCCCGAGCAGAGAAGTCACAGCCAGGAACCAGAGCTCCGTGGTAGGGAGGGCCATTCCAGACACCATCTGCACACGCCTGAGAAGCCAGCATTCAGCCCCTCGCTTCGTCCCTAGTGCAGCACCACGTCACAGCGCCACTTTGTTCCCCTGTATTATCACAGCAGGCCCCAAACACCCCCTTGCCTCAGGACCTTTCTCCCTGCTGCAAGGCTCCTCCGAAACTTACATGCTTGGCTTTTCCTCAAAGTTTCCTGTATGGAAAGGCAATTCTATCTAAAATTTTAAACCCCTCCCCTAACATTTCATATACCTGCTTTATTGTTTTCCCTTCAGCACTTCCTTCTATCCAGCCTGTTGTACAGTTTATTCGTTTATCTTGCTTATCCTATATTCATGTAAGCTTGCTGAGAGCAGGTGCGTGGGGGCTGTTCTGCTTATGCCAGCATCCCCAGCACATTGGAGAGGGCCAGATACACAGTAGCTGGTCAGAGAAGTCCTTACTGAGTGGGACGTCCCCACTGGGCTGCCAGGGTGGGCAGGGTTCAGCCAGAAGTATGTTTACTAAAGGGTAGACGTGTGCCATCTGGCCCAGCTTTTGCTATAGTGAGCTTGGCAAGTGACTTTGCTTCTCTGTGGCTCAGGTTCCCCATCCGTTGTGGGTAGGTATAATAGTACCTGCCCAAGAAAGTTGTTACAAGGGTGAAATGAGCCAAACTTTTATAAGTACTTGGGACAGAGTTCAGTACCCAAGTGTTCTGTAAATTTAAAAAATAATACATCAATAAACTGTTCCTCGTTTTTAACCAAAAATAATTGGCCATTAAAGCAGCTAGCATTAATAAATACTGTAGTGCCCCCTTATCCATGAGGGACACATTCCACCATCCCCAGAGGATGCCCATAGCACTGATAGTACTGAACACTATGTATACTATGTTTTGCCTATACATGCTATCTATGCTAAAGTTTAATTTATAAACTAGGCAATCTCACAGGCCAAAGATTCGATCTTACCATAGATCTTAGCAACCTCAGCACACAATTTTTTTGTTTCCTTGAGTTGATAACTCTTACCTTTTCACTTAAAGGAAGCATGTTAAGGCTTCTCTTGGGCATATCCGAATCATCAGCATCACTGCTCTAGTGCTTTGGGGCCCTTATGCAGTAAAATAAAGGTCACTTGAGCACAAGCACTATGATATCCTGCAGCCAACCTGAGAGCTGAGAGGGCTACTAAGTGACTGGCAGACAATGATTTTATACAGCATGGCTCCGTCAGACGGAGGGGATGACTCACGTCCTGGGCAGGAGGAGTGGGATAGCTGGAGATTTCATCACACCACTCAGATGGCATGCAGTTTAAAACTTACAAATTGTTCATTTCTGGAAGTTTCCACTCAGTACTTTTGGACCGTGGTTGACTGCAGGTAACCCGCAGAGAGTAAGACCATGGAGAAGGGGAACTACCATAGTCACATTATTGAGTGAGCAGATTGTGCACCTGCCCCAGCAGGACAACCTGGTGCGTGTCACTCCCTTTCCAGTCAAGCCTGACTTTGGGATTACTTGCTTTTTGTCATCTTCCCATACCTGGGAATAGCATGTAAGCACCTTTGTGTCCTCTTTGCTTCCATGGTGGAATGCCAGGGTCCCTTCGCCCCACAGGATCCCTTCACCCCACACTCCCCACCCATCAGTCCTCAGTCTCGGTGGGGCTGACACTCTGGACTCACTGCAGCTGTCCAAGGATGGCCTTCCTTCTAGACTGTGTATATTCTTCTCTCTGTCTCAGGACAGCAGCCATGACCTTCAGGGCACACAGGTGTGAACTGGCTCCCAAACTCACAGGACGCAACAGGCTTTTTAGTTCAATAACGTGCGTATTCATTTCCTGTAGCTGCTGTAAGGGATGACTACAACCTGGTGGCTTAACACAAACACATTTATTCTCTTATAGTTCTAGAGCTCACAACTCCAAAACAGGCTTCACTATGGTGTGAGCAAGGCCGGCTCCCTACAGGGCTGGAAGGAAGAATCCAGTTTTCTCCCTTTCCAGCGTCTAGGGCTGCATTCCTTGGCTTGAGTGCTTCCTGATTTTTCTGTGCTCTACCTTCCTGTCACCTTGTCCTTTGATAGCTAGGAATCTCCCTCTGCCTCCCTTTTATAAGGACACATTTAGGGCCTCCCTAGGCAATTCAGGATAATGTCCCCATCTCAAGCACCTTTAACTACATCTACAGACTCCCTGTTACTGTAGAGGGCAACATACATGAGTTCCAGGGGTATCTGAGGCTGGTATTCAGCCCAGCACACTATGCTTCTGGACCAGAAACTCAAGGGCCTGAGATGCCCAACAGCCACTCAAGGACACAGGCTCTTTGTCCATCCCCATGCCCAGGGAGGCAGAGCTTCTGTGGCCTCTGTCCCTACCATGGCCTGTGTACAGTGTTCTCAGCCTCCAGTCCAGAAGCCCCATCACTGATTTTGACTCTGGTTTGCAAGGAAATCTGAGAGAGAAGCCAGCCATTTCCCAGAAGCCCTGCACCAGCCCAGGCCTCAATGTTAGCCTTTCACTCCAACACTCAACATTGACCCCTCACCTCCACAGGAAGCTCCTTCAGTTGGGAGAAGACAGTGCCCCTTTCCTGAGCTTAGAAGAAGGTGGCAGGTGTGGGGGAGAATCTGGCTCCCCTCTTCCTAGTGCATTTGCTTTTGGGGGCTATTCTGGGCTTCCCCTGGGCCTCAGTTACCTCATCTGCAAAATGGGGCCAATCACACCACTGTTCTAGGTTTAGCCTTAGGATAACAGAGACAGTGCTTTGGCGACAACCAGCTCAGGGCAGGGCACATAGGAGTAACTTCCAAATGGCAGCTGTGACTATTTTCACTGCCATTCTTTTTTGTCCATTTCAACAAAGGCAGGAAGTGTCCTATCTGCCAAGCACAATGTTCCCTCAGGCCTATGGGAACAGCAGTGAGTCAGATATGTTGCCCCACTCGTGAAACCCACGTCATTCTCAGGGCACGCAGAGACCCCTCTGAGGGATCTTGGAGCAGGATCGCAGGGCTTCCTAGAGGGAAGAGAGAAGCTGGCCCAGAGAAGAGAGAGGAGGCTGTGCTGAGGACAGAGGGAACCTGGGGGTGAGGGGGTGCTGGGCAGAGACTAACAGAACTGGGGGCTGGCAGCTCTGTGATGGGTTTGACTCAGCTTTCCATTTGTGTATTCAACACCCAGCACCTACTGTGTGCAGAAAGCTGTTCTAGGTGCTGAAAAAACAAGAGAACAATCCTTACAGGAATCCCTGCTCTTGGAGACTATCAATAAGATAAATAAGTAAAGAGCAGATTCTCCAGAAGGTGGTAATGTTCTGGAGAATAACTCAAAAGACCCAAGCGCTGGGGGGCGGGAAGTGGGGCATCGGGATGTGAGGGGTATAAATATTTCCATGGGTGGGTTAGGAAGGCCTGGCTAAGAATCAGGTGGCATTTGAGCAAAAACTTTAGAAGTTGGTTAAGGGAGTGCTGTGGCTATCCCTGAGAAAGGTAGGCTGTTTTTAAAGATACAGCACTTACTTTAATAGCTTGTGCTGGGACTGCCTGCTTCAATGGATTTCTCCTCCAGTGCACAGATGAATGGATGGATCAGTTGGTGCTTTGGAGACCAGGAGAGAGCAGACTGCGGCAGTGTCTAGACAAAGAGATCAACCCGCAGGGAGTCCAGGGGCCAGCCAGACCTGGGTCAAGCAAAGAATGCTGGCCAAACTTTCTAGGCTTCTCTGGGGAATGAACAATTCACGTAAATTAAGCTTCCCAACAAACAACTTTTTAAAAAATCACACCTTTTAAGTTGTGAGATGGGAAACCAGATGACCACACTTACTAGCTGACCAGCAAGGAGTGTAAAGTATGAGTAAGCAGGCCCTGCACGAGGAGCCAAGGGCTGCTTGGGAGTCAAGTCACAAGCCTGAGCACATGGATCTTGGCCTCGATGTTTGAGTGACTGATTAGTTAAACCATTCGGATGCCCTGTTTTTTGTAACTGAAATTGCCAGTTCTTGCTCTTGCTCAGGAGAGGGAAAGCTCTGGGTGTGCTTTCACCCCAACCCCCAGCTCGGAGCCTGGCAGTGTGTGTGAGCCTCAGTGGTCTGTGTTTCCACAGGGACGCACTCCCTCCACTACCACTACCTCACCCTGTCGGAGCCAGGCCCTGGCCTCCCCAGGTTTCTGGCTGTAGGCTACATGGACAACCAGCCCTTCCTGCAGTACGACAGTCGTGTGGGCAGGGCTGAGCCCCAGGCCCCATGGATGGCGTCCATGGACACCCAGTACTGGGAGACGGAGACCCAGAAGTACAGGGCCTGGGCAGAGGTGCAGCAGGTGAACTTGTGGAACGTGATGAGCTACTACAACCAGAGTGGCGGTGCGTCAGGCGGGCCCCCCACCCCTTCCTTCCATTAGGGAACAGTGGTTGCTCCATCCAGCCATCCAGCCTCTCCAAGGGTGCAGGTATGCTTCTGAGGCATGGCTCTTCCCAGTCCCCTCCCCCATAGCCAGGCAGGGGCCACAAGGGCCTTCAGCATCATCTGTGACTCCAGCAGCTGGCCCACAAGCCAGTGCAGGAAGTATCACAGGAACTGGGAGCTCACGATGCCTCTCCCATTGGCTCACCAGGGTTCCAGACCTTTCCCAGCCTCTCTTCACCCTCCCCAAATGCCTCAAATCACACCTACCCCTGGGCATATTCTGTGCCAGGGAAGGGAGGGAAGCCAGACAGACTTGAAATAGGCAGACAACACAGAGTAGGAGACAGAACCCAGGTGACGACCCCTGTTCTGCCTAGCATTAGCAAGGGACGGGAGCCTTTCTCTCAGCCTCAGCCTCCTTACTCAGCAACTGGAGCTCACACCCACTGTGGGGCTGTGTTCACACCCTGTGGAGGCAGCTTCTTCATACTGCTCCCTCCAGCTGTGCCCAGACTCCCAAATGACTAAAAGCCTCGGGGCCTCAAAGGCTCCAAAACTAGATGTAAAGGACCAAGAGTGGGAAGGGCTGTGCCTCAATCCAGGGCCCCTGGGATCAGTGTTAACAGCCAGGTGCGCTCTTCTAAAATTGTGTTACCATTGAGGGCATCTTACACCCATTAGTAACCGAATTTTCTCCTCACTAGCATAGAAAATACGGGTGTGTCTAATTGTAAACTCGAGTATTCTTCCCACAGGAGAGGCCCAGCCAGCTTCTCAGCCCTGGCTGCTCATAAAAATTACCTCAGGAGCATTTTTAAAATGCTGACATCCTGCCCCCCACACTTTGGAGGGCCCTGTGGGTGGTGGGCTCCTGGGCCCTGCGGCTCCCCCTCACCGCAGCCTGCTTGCCCATGCACAGGCATACACAGTGCCCAGCGCATGTTCGGCTGTGATATCTAGGAGGACAACTTCTCCAGCAGCTTCTGGCATTTCGGCTTTGATGGGCAGGATCATGTGTCCCTGGACTTGGAGACTCTGAGCTGGGTGTCAGCTGAGCCTGTGGCCATACAGACCAAGCGTGTGTTGGATTCAGAGCGCTGCTATGCTGAGTATGACAAGGCCTACCTGGAAAGCCTCTGCCTCACCTCTCTGTGCAGGTTTCTGGAGCTGGGAAGCCAGATCCTCACCCGGAGAGGTAAGGCCCAGCCTGTGGCCATGCAGAGGGTGACCTCATGCTCCCATTCTCCACAACTGTCCCATTTGACAGAGAAGCCTGGGGTGGGGTAAGCTGTGTCACCCTGGCTTAGGTAAGTCAGCCGAGGCCTCGGAAAATGGCCAATCACCAGGGCAGGAAGAGAGCCCAGACCTCAGGCCCTCACTCCAGGTGAGGTGGGTGAGAGTTCTAGAATCCCCTGTCCAAGTGTGGTCTTGGGGAATAACCCCCACCCCCAACTCAGCCGAATGTATATTTTTCAATTTTAAAGAAAGAGGATGACTTTTTTTTTAAATCTTCACCCAAGGACATGCTTATTGATTTTAGACAGAGGGGAAGAGACATTGATCGGTTGTCTCCCATACACACCCCAACCAAGGACCAAACCCGACGTGCCAACCAACCGAGCTGCACCGGCCAGGGCTCAGCCTCACTTGCTTTATCTGTAGACCTAGTGGGTTAAACTTGGTGGCTCATCAAGTCCTTTTGGGTTTTCACATCCTGTGGTTCTGCTCCGTGGGAAATGACTCCAGGCCCCAAGGCAGAGCATCCTTCACCGCTCCTAGACCACTGGGGACTTCCGGGGAAGCCGAGGCCCTTCATCCCCTGGCACACAAGCTCATAAACATGCTCCGCAGACCTGGGTGCATCCTAAGCTTCTCCTGACCCTGGCCAGCAGGAATGGAGATATAAAGGCTGGGATGGACACTGAGAAAGCTGGGTGCTTGGGGTGCAAGAGTGGAGGCCACAGGCTGCTAGAGGACGGGGCTGGTCAGGGCACGTGGCACACCATGGATGTCTGCTGACCAAGCAGTAGAGTGTTTATCAGCTGAGGGAATGGAGAGGATACTCCTCAGAGGAGGTCAGGACAAACTGTCAGGAAGAGAAGATGTGAGGGGGTATGAGAGCAGAGCTCAGTGGTTCAGAGCTTGGGTACTTGAGCACAGCCTCCAGATCCACATCCTGGCTCCAGAACTTGCTGACTGTGCAACCTTGGGCAAGTTAGTTGCCCTCTCTGTGCCTCAGTTTCCTCCCCAGTACAATGAGGAGGGTAATAATGGATGCCTCTCCATAGCACCGTATCATTAAACTCTAGACCAGGGGTTCTCCTATCTCCTTCACCCGGTCCCTGCTCGGGTTCTCCACAGAAACAGAAGCAACAGGATTTGTATTGTACGTATAGAGAGAGAAAGAGATGTGATGTAGGGAACTGGCTCACGTGATCACAGAGACTTGGCAGTTCCCAGATCCGCAATAGACAAGCTGGAGACCTGGGGGAGCCAATGGTGCAGTTCCAGTCCAGGTGTTGGCAGGTGCATGACCCAGGAAGAGGCCCATGTCCCAGCTCCAGCAATTGGGCAGGAGGCGTTCCCTCCCATTAGCCTCTCTGTCTTGTTCAGATCTCCAGCTGCTTTCCTGAGTCCACAGAGTCAAATGTGAATCTCACCCAGATGCACCCTCACCTCCCCAGAAAATTGTCCAAATGCCAGGACACACCCACGGCCCAGTCGAGGTGACACACAAAATGAACAGTCACACTTAGATTGCCTTACAGATCAACTCTGAGAGGAAGGATGGCTCCTTATCAGGCCCTGAGAGACAAGAGGCTTGTGGACAGGAGTCAGGCCAGCTTCAAACCCAGCTGTCCAGCTCCAGAGCCCATGCTCATAGCCGTGCTTGTTCTCAGGGGAGGGGAGGGGCAAGGAGCATCATTCCTGACTTCAGTTAACAGCCTCCCATCAGGCTCTGCTGTGTGCAGGTGGTTATGGGAAATTTGTCAAGTCTCTTAAGAAAACCCTAGGGTGTCTGTGGGAAGAAAGGGGGGTATCAGTATAGAACCCAACAGCCCCACCTAGGACTCCCTTGGAGGTAGGGGGGCAGGAAGTTACATCGCCACCATGGGAATTCCCAAAACAAGGCCCCTTGGGAACAGTTGGCAATGGTCATCCCTACCTCCAGTGTTGGTTGAGTGCCTCCCCAGGAGAGACCAGTCTCCATCTGTTCCCTGTCCTCCACCACGGAAGGTGCTGGAGGAGCCTGGATCAAGCAGGGAGTCAGGCGAGTGGCCACTCACCAGCCTTCCTCCCTCCACCTCTCTCTGCAGAGCCGCCCACAGTGCAGGTGACAAGGCACACAACCCAGGACAGGAGTGCCACACTGAGGTGCTGGGCCCTGGGCTTCTACCCGCAGGATATCTCCCTGAGCTGGTGGCTGGGAGAGGAGGAGCTGGCCCTGGAGACTGAGTACGTGGAGACATGCCCCAGCGGGGACGGCACCTACCAGACATGGGCTGCTGTACAGGAGCCAGCGGGGAAGGAGGCTGCATACACTTGCCGCGTGCAGCACTCTGGCCTGAATGACGTGCTCACCATGGCTTGGGGTGAGGCGCTGGGCTTAGCTGGGAGGGGGTAATGAGGGCAGGGATGGTCCCAGAGCCCTCAGAGATAGTCCCACGGTCTGGGGCAGTACCCCCTTTTCTCTGCCTTCCTTAGAACCACCCTCTAGTCAAGGACTTATTGCCATGGTTACCTGCCCCCTCCTCTTCTTGCTGGTGGTGGGAGTTGTGATCTTGACCAAGAGATACCTTCAAGGTAGGTGGAATGAGAACAAAGCGGGTGGCCCTCCAGCTGGTCCAGCCCACAGGGAGGAAGGTTCTGCTCCCATCCCTGCAGCTACATCTATTCTGGGAGCAGCACCTACTACTGAGGCCCTGCGCCCCACCCCACAGCCTTACCCCACCCTGATGCCCTGAGGATCCCACCATCAGGGGAGACTGCTGGGCTGACCTTTCAAAGGGCCCAGAGGGGTGAATGTGGGGAGGTGGAGACCCAGGCCCCCACCTCTACCCACCACTCACCTCATCTCTTGTTTTGTGTTCTCTTTCCCACAGGCAAGAATAAGGAACCTTATGAGCAAGCCCCAGGTGACTGTGGGGTGGGCGGGTTGGGGAGAGGAGGCCCCAGGTGTTCCCAAATGTGGCTGAGGTGCCATAGAACCCAAGGAGGAGGCAGGGCACTGGAGCAGGGGATTTCCCTGGCCTTGCCCCGCCCCCCTCACCAGCAGGCCTGGAACCAGGCACAGAGGGCATGGTGAAGGCACTCCTGGGAGCCACCACCTGGGTTTGGGTGGGGGGGGACCAGGAGCAAGTCAGGATCACCTTCCTCCTTCTTCCCTGCAGGTGGAGAGGAACCCCTATAATTCTCAAAGCCCAGTGAGAACAGCAGCTGCTCACCTGCTCTGCTGACAGAAGTTCACTGTCACAGACCAAGGACTTGTTCTGGGCGGTGTGTGGGGGCCTGGAAGCCCCCTGCACTGGCGGGCTGGCAGATGTTATCTGAACATATGGGGCCTACTCTGCCTCCCAAACTGAGCACTCCTCACCCTCATTACCCTCCTTAAAAGTGGTCTGTGCCACTAAGATGGCTTTGCCATCTTCCTGAAGTCCTTTCAAAAAATGTGACTGTTTCCTGTTTGGGGAGAGGGGAGGGGGCAGTAATAATTCCTCAGAGCTTTCACAATTGACAGTTTGTGGCACAACTTCATGTGCAGTGTGACTCTCACTGAAGCCTCTCAGGCACCCTGTGACACTCCCAACACAGGTGTGTGTGGTGTGGCTGCAGGTGAGTGTGGTGTGAGGGTGTCCTTGTATAGCTGAGAAGGAGCTTACAGGGACAGGTGCTCAGGGCAAGCTGTGGGAGGGGAAACAACCCAGTCCCTATTTTCCTGTCCTTTTCAATGGTTTGTGTTTTTACAATAAGTACATGTGGTTTTGCCATAACGTTCCCATGTTACGATGTAAGATGTCTAAACATAGAAGACTTCATTCCACTCACTATTCCATTTTATCCTTACATTTTAAAAGCTTCCCCCCACCCCCATATCTATCTTGGGAATAAAACAGTGCAAGAGTGTTGTTTAAAAAGCTTGCATTTTGTTGAATCTTTTATACCACCCAGAAAAAAAAGTTTAGGTTTAACTGTGAATGGTTACCACATCACCTGAATAAAGTTTTGCCTTCCAAAATTACCAGAAGTTTTATTCATTTTAGTTGTGATACTTCATTTTGAAAATTTAAATATCACTGGAAAAAGAATGTAAGATTTTTAGATATGAAAAGTAGAGGTATGGGTTACAAAAATGTTGAGAAAAACTAGTATATCCATACCCACCAGATGCCCACCTGTTTATTGAATGTCTTCCCTGCTAGGTCCAGCTGTTGACCGCTGTAACCCAAGTCAGACTGCTTGAACTAGCTCTTTACTCCTGTGGCTGTACCCAGGACCTCCTCTTCACAGACTTGCCACACATCTGAAATCCTCAGCTCCAATTGCTATGACCTTAGCTCTTAGACTTCTGGTGTAGTTAAATACACTCCAGTTATACCTGCCCTTTGGCTGGAGGCCACTGTTCCATAGACTCCTAATTTTTTCAGACGTTTTCCCATTTCTTCAGACACTTGGCTAGCCTTACTATTCTATTGAACCTGGACCTCATGATTAGTCTTGGCATGAAAAACTGATCCATGCTGTGGTCTAGACCAGAGTTTCTCAACTTCAGCACTAATGACATTTTGAGTGAGATCATTCTTTGGTGGTAGGGGGAGGGTTGTGCATTTTAGAATGCTTAGCAGTATCTCTGGAGTCTACCCACTAGCACCTGTCCACCAGTTGTGACAACAGATGTCACTAGACATTACCGGATGAGATGTCGGGGGAGGGAGGGGACAAGATAATCCCTGGTTGAGAACCACTCGTTTAGACTCAGGGAACCAGTCATATCCACACGTATGCCATTACCACACTCACTTAGGCCCTACAGCCAGTGCCTGGCATAGGTGTTCAAAAGTGTTCAGCGGAAGAACTACCTTACCTAGTTGGCACTTTATTAAATGTAGTCTTAACTTCAGTGGGTTAATTGATAGGACCCAGACTTCCCCCAGCTCTTAGCGTGTAGGTGGCATAGTCAGTAAACTTTCTTAAACATTCGAGCTGCCTATGTCACTGACAGTTGGAAGAATAGGACTATGACAAAGCAGAATATGAAATCAAGATCTAGAAATGATAATACAGATCACATTAGCCACTCAATTTCAGCAAGGGACAGTCTTTTTTTCATTTTTTTAATTATTATGCAGAACTAACACATTAGAAGGATCAGAGCCTGTGGGTGGCTCTGGGCTGGTACATATCAACAGCAGATGATAAAGTACTTCCTTAAAAGCTAAGAATGCCCTGCTATTGGCCATCAACCTCTGGCCACCATGCCATGCCTCCTAAAACTTTTATAGGACCTACAGATTTCAGGTTATTTCCCACCTTGAATCCCTGACCCTCTCTGAAAGCTATCCTTTAACAGTGAAGTTGTTATAAATATTTATTGACTGATAAAGTGGGATTACAAAGAGGGGGCATCAGGGATACTAATCCTCTACACCAGGTCTAAAAGTACTTTCTGTACTGATGGATGTGTTCTAAGTCTGTGCTCTCAGTACAATAGGTACCACTAGCTACATATGACTTTTGAGCTCTTGAAATGTAGCTAGTGCAACTCAGGAACTGAATTTTTAATTGTATTTAATTTGAATTGATTTTAAATAGCTATGCAGGGCTAGTCGCTATTGAATCATATTGAACTGTATAGTTCTATGGAAAGGCAGGTTGAATTCTGCTCCTTCCTAGGACCCTAAAGAGTAGCAGCGAGTCCAAAGAGGAGATGAAAAGAACTAAGACAACTTTTCCCAATCAGGAGAGGTAGGCTACAAGGTGGTATCTTTAGGTATAAAAGGAGAAAATATTAAAAAGAAGAAAATATATAAAAGAAGAAAAATATTTAAAGATTTTTTTAAAAATCTAACCAAAACCACCTTGAGGCAGTTTCACTTGTGGGGGATGCAACAAAGGAGAAACTAAGCTAAAAAAAATTGTACTGCCCCCCCATCCCCCAAAAAGCTGGGACTCGGTCCTCAAAATAGGAAGGATGTAAGCATAAATAAGGTTTTATTTGGTGCCTGACATTTTCAAAATGGGATGTGAGGTAAAACCTAGTCTTAAGCAGGTAAGTGGGTTCTTCCCTTTTTCATGTCACAGCAAATCCTGACAGAAGAAGATGAGGAGGTCTTGGAGTCCTAGAAGGGAAAGCAGTGATGGCAGTGGTAATGAGAGAAGCGAGAGGTGTAGGAGGAGCAGAGCTGAAGAAGACCATGAGAGCTAAAAGTGGTGATATATCACACTTTTAATGATAGTCTTGGCCAACAAACCAGAGAGTCCTCAGAGGTACAGCATGAGAAATCTGTGCTTGGAAAAAAATGGCTCTTCTCTGCTTGTGAAAAGTATAGCAACAAGGCTCCTGTTATCACACTTGCAAAGAAGGAAGGAATGGGCCTTTAAGTTAGCACTTTTCCCCCCACTTCTCACTCTCCCAAAGGGGGAAAATGGACACCTCAGGGATTTGTATTAAAGGGCAGGGAGAGCCTGGCTAGTGGGTTGAACGCTGGCCTATGAACCAAAAGGTTACTGCTTCAGTTCTCAGTCAGGGCACATGCCTGGGATGTGGGCCAGGTCCCCAGTTGGGATGTGCGAGAGGCAACTAATCAATGCATCCCTCCCACATCGATGTATCTCTCCCTCTCGTTCTCCCTCCCTCCCCATCTCTCTAAAAATAAATAAAATCTTTATAAAGAACAGGGAGGCTCCTTCCTCCATAGCTATCCTACCTACTGAGGTTCATACTTAGGCCTTGCTAACCTCTTCCATCATCCTGACCCACTTGGACCCAGAGTTAGTCTCAGCCTTCTGGTTGACAATTCCACTTGGCACCCGGCAGGGCCCACAAAGATAAAAGAGGATCCAGGTGGCCTGGAAGAGGCTTCCTGGAGGCTACATATCCCCTTTTTGTCTACTATTTCCTCCCTATACAGAATTCCCTCTCCCATACAGCAAAGGGTGGTCCTCAGCAGGCTCTGGCTTTGTGAGCCAAGAGAACTGTCTCCCCCTCAGCCCTCATATCTGTGGAAAGCTAATCAGCCTCAAGGTTCCATTTCAACACATTCTCCTGACCCTAGTCCATGTGAAATTCTCTTCGTGGTAAATAGCTCAGAAAAGGCACCTTGGGTCAGCTTTTATTTTCTCTACCACTGAATGCTGCTTTACATCCTTGCACAAGGCCAGAAACTTGCCTTTTCCCTGCATGTCTTACAGTCCTACCTGGACCATGCCCACTTCTACAGCTTCTGACTGCACATCAGCTAAGCATGCAAGTCCTGGGGACTCCCACAGTCTATCTCCCGGGGAAGAATGCCTTCAGGTCTGCCTTCTCAGGGACTGTTAGAACTCGGATTTCTGCCTAAGATGAACACCAAATCTTTATTAAAAAAAAAAAAATCCCATGTGATTTCTTGTAAGCTCTGTTCCTAGCATTGATTTAATGCCATATCCCCAACTCTCACTAGGAAGAATGGAACAGAACTTATAATTATACTCCTATATTTCCTTGTCACCAACCTTTTTGAGCTTAATTCTTTAGGCCCCAATCATTAAATAATTCCTATATACAGTCCAATTCTAGACTCTGGAATGAAGGCAGGTTAGGGAGGAGAGACTAGAAGAGATGTTCAACCCCTCACTCATAAGGCCCTTGATAAGTCCTCAGACCCTGCCTTTATAGGAGTCTCGTGACCCTACTAGAAACCCTCCTGTCAAGCTTTCAAACTCTTCTTGTTTCTAGTCTCACTCCAGCCTAGCCTCCAATGTGACAACAAATGCCTTTTACAAACTCAGGCCTAGGCAGGAAAGGGATGAGAAGCCTCCAGAAAAGTCCCTAGGTTTCAAGACAAAAATCTGAATTCCTTAGCAGTCAATTCCTTCTGGACTAGGGTTCCCTGCCCACCGTGGGTTTCATTCTCTCCTACGGTCCCTCTTAAAACCATCTCCCCCAAACTTTTGCATGCAAACCACTTGTGCACCTCCTTCCTGAAACATCCTTCCCTCCTGTTAACTATTTGTCCTTTACTAAGTCTGAGGCTGGCCGCCAAGATTAGAATCTTCCACATGCTGAACCCTTTACATTGTGCTGGGAATGCAATATGTGAGCAGAAACAGACCAGTCCCTGTCCTCAGAGCACTGAGAGGAGGGCCTCGAGATATTCAACAGCAAATAGAGCTAAATGCTGTGAAGGCCCAGCACACTATGAGGGTGTGAAATAAAGGAGCTTGACTGAGACCTGAGGTCACAGAATGTTTCCTTGAGGTGGCAACCTGAGCTGAGACCTTAAAAAAGCATAGATTTAACTAAGAAAAGGAAGGTAGGATAAGGGGACCTTCCTTTACCTCAGCACTGTGCCTACCACCTACAGTAGCTCTCACCTGAATGCTGGCAGGGAGGGCTGAAGGCCCCTGCTCCTTGGAGAAGAGATCTTGGGCCTCTGGCAAGAAGCCCAAGGGGCTCTTTCCAGCTGTACTAGCTGTGCAGGTACTACGGTCTCCCTCCAGAAAAGAACTGGTGAGGCAGACTTCCTTACAAGAACCTCTCCAATCTCGTCTCGAGATTCTTACCTTGTGTGGAATGGAGGTGGTACCCATGGAGACATGGGAGAGAGGGCAGCCCAGGGGCTCCAACAAGAAGTAAATGAGACCCCGATGAATTCTGCACTAGGAGTGGTGGGGCTCAGCCCAGCCTAGAACGGTTCTGCCTTTATGGGTGTTTGGGGTTGGGGGGAGCTCTGAAGACAGTCTGAATCTTCCCCAAAGGCCAGGTGGGGCCTCCAGCAAGCTTCCACCTCCAAGGGGCTAGAGAAAAGTTTACACTCTGGATGAGAAAAGAACTGAAGGCCATGCCTGGGCAGGTCGTAGGCTTGTTGGAGGCACAGCTGGATTCTCAGACACATGAGGGACATCATCCTGCAGGAAGAAGCTGAGCTCTCTTTGCTGATGAAGATTAGATCCACCAATTCCTGGTTAGGAGGAGTGAGGAGTCCAGGTGGGCCCTTGAACTGGGCCAGGTGGGAGCCGGTATGCCTAGTGGGGAGCCATGTGGTGCCTGAGGGAAGCAGGTGTGGGTGGGGCTCAACTCCATCCAGATCTGAGTGGGAAAGGATGCTTTAGCCCTGTCCCTGCTCCTAGCTACACTCAAAGTGGTCCTCAAGGTTGAGGAAATACCTCCCTTGGCTCAGGATCATCCTGCAGTGGCACTGTAGCCTACTGGCATCCCCTCTGAGGTGAGAGGTCAGGCAGTGGTTGGAGGAAAATTCCAAAGTGTAAAGCCCAAATCCTACAGGCTCTGGTTCTTCAGAAAGTCCACTGTATTCCATTTCTCCCCCTCCTCCATTGGCATCACCAGCTTGGATTTGGTGGACTCTAGGGCAAAGGCACCTACTGTGGTCACAGTCCAGCTCTCCAGATCAGGGGAGACACAGGGAGGTAGGGGGCTACCCTGCGGACTGCCACTTCTGAAAAAGGGCCTGACAGTGCAGAAAGGTCCCATCCTTGAGCATGCATTTAGTAACCTGGGAGGCTCATTTTAAACCTGGGCTCCTGGCCCTACCTCAGGGATACCAATTCCACAGGGATGCCCTGGTCAAAGTTCAAGAACCAAATAAGGTTTCTCAAGGGGGAAAACATAATGTGACTTCAGCTTTGATGTCTTTGGGGAGTGGAGATAGGAGGTGGAGGGGCAAGTGCTCTGGAGGGCAGAGGGGAAATTCTCTGCTGTGTACAGACTAAGCACATCCACAAACCCGGATACATGGAGTTGCTGGTCTGACCAGAGTCATGGGCAGCAGATGATATTTGGGTGGGTGAAAGCAGGGACTAGACCACAGGAGAAACAAAGCACGTGGGTTGGGGGGCAGTGCAGTGTTACAAAAGTGAAAGGGCAGTCAGTTGGGGGTGCAGATGGCTACCTAGGTGAGTCATCAAGCTGTGGAGAAGCACAGTCAGAACAGAGCCCTGAGGAAGGCAGGGGCGACTGCAAGACACCAGGAGAGCAGGTGCTCTCAAGGGAGAGATATCTGCACACCTGAGCAACCATAGCCCACAGCAGCTCTACCATTTCCCCTCACCTAACTTCTTTCCTTCCCAAAAGGCCATCCAGCACTCACTGCCAAAGGCCCTTCCCCAAGTCTGCGATGCCCCTTCACCTCCATCTCATTTTCTCCCTCAGCATCTCTAACATTCCAGCTTTCCCACCGACACATTTCCTCCCATATACCTTCCCTCCAACTGGGAAATTATTCCCTCCCTGTATCCACAGGAGTCCGTCTCTTGTCTTTGCTCCAATCAGCCCCAACATTCCTTCCCCCAGCCCCATCTAACTCCAAAAACCAGGCCCACTGCCCCAAGACCTAAAACAGAGCCTGGTCCCGAAGAGGTGCTCCTTGAGTGACTTGTGCGCATTTAATCTGCCAAGCATTGTTGTGGGTGCCATAATTTCCAATCTCACTTCACAGATTTGAAACTACAGATAACGCATGTTACAAAAAGAAAGGTAAATGCTTATGTGTAATTCTCCCTGAATTCTGCTTAGAAACGGCCGCCGTCATCCTGATGTGTGCCCCGCCCTTAATTGAGTGGAGTGCGGCCAGCACAGTCTCTCATCAGGGGTTTGCAAGACCCATTCACACGCCAAGCGGTTCAAAGGGAGGCCGGCAGGCAGCCAGGTAATCACATTGGACTGCTGACCTGTCCGGGGGCATGTCCTTCCGGGCCTTTCTGCCAGGTGTTTAGGCCTGGGGGCGGCTTTCGACCCGAGTTCCCACAGGTCAGGGGCCTTTCAATTTCTGCAACGGCTCTCCGCTCTCTAGCGGTGGCGGGAGCGGGTGGCAGTCCCCAGCCCACAGACCGCTTTCTGGTTCAGCCCGCGTTCCGGCTCCGTAACCAATTCTCGCCTTGGTCCGGCGTTGACTACGTACTTCTGGACTAAGAGTGCCGCAGCCCAAACCACCAGAACATAAACCTCTTCAGGGAAGAGCCGCTCCCCGCGCCTGGAAATAGTTTAGGGTTTACCAGTTCTCCTGAGACAGTTCATATTAAAAAATGTCCTGAGACAGTGTGGGGAGGGCTGGGATGGAGAGGAAGTGGTAGTGTGTGTGTGGGGGGGGGGGGGGAATGGAGACAGCTGTACTTGAACAATAAAAAAATGTAAAAAAATAAAAACGTGATACCTTATTTTTCCGTAGTGTCCACCATTAGCCTCTGAGCCACCAAGCTGATAGGGCGGGGCTATGCGGTCCTCAGGATTACTTACCTGGCACATTCCCTCTTCCGCTGCTTAGACCTCACGTCCCAGTGAACGTTCGAGGAGGCTTTTAAAACAGGGTAGTGTTGGTTTCACAATGTATTTGCACGCCCTACAAAATTATGCTGTGTTGTGAGGGAACTATGAGGTCTTGTCATTTCACCTCGTCCAATGCACTACATGGCACCGCCATCTTGGGCAGAATTGAATCATGGGGGCCACCATTTTACAAGGGAGGGCGGGTATTTCCGGTTCCGGCGGAGGCTCGCTCTCTCTTTTCTTCGGCAGGGCCGCGGCGCGAGCGGCCGTGCTGCACTTCTCTCTGAGGGATCCACGTCCATCGTCGTCGCTGCGGCGACATCCGCACCTACCACCGCCATGACTGAACAGATGACCCTTCGTGGCACCCTTAAGGGCCACAATGGCTGGGTGACCCAGATTGCTACTACACCCCAGTTCCCGGACATGATACTGTCCGCCTCTCGAGGTACGGGCTGAGATACGGGTCAGGATTGGCGAACAAGGGGGTTGCACGCGTGTTGGTGTCTAGGAAAACTCTGGGTATAAGTTGGATATGTAATCTTTGCCTAGGCCTCAGCTGGGATGCACACATCGAGACGTAGGCCAGATCAGCCAGTGGCTGCCAGGAGGGTTGCAGGGTTGGGGGGCCTTTTTATTTCTTGCTCAGCTCACTGCAGGTATGTTAAAGTTTGCCCAGGAGCCTACGGGTCGGGTGAGGCGGTGATGACACCAACATGCCATCTGAGTGCCCGTGCTGAGAACCAGAGGCTGTTTCTGAGTTGCTACCCGGCCCTGTGCTCAATGGGAAGTGGGTGGACTCCAAGGGGACCGAACGTAACTAGACTCCTGGCTGGCCGCAGCCTGCCCTTTCTGTGTTCGGTTTTCCTTCTTATCTCTGTACCTGACTACCTTGGGAAGCTTCATGTTCCTTCCGGAGGTTGCGCCCATACAATTAAAGATGGTATGAGGCTGGGCTCGTGCCTGGCGCTAATCGGAAAGCTGGTGTGAAACACGTTTTAGTGAAAGCATCCATGCTGTAGTGTGTAAAGCGACCTAATTCCAGCACTTTTGGCAGCCCTCAACTAGGTTTCCCACATCCAAGCTGCTGGGTTTTGCATTAGAGGTCAGATAAGACTAAATAGATGTTGAATTGGTCTGTGTCTCAGAAAAGGGCATCCTCAATCTATGGTAAAGTTCTGCGCACCTGAGGTAAATTCTCAACTTACCGTTTAGTTTCTCTTCTGAATAGTTACTTGGCCTTGGCTGTTAAAGCTCTTACAGTCTGCAGTTTCCCTCCCTCCCTGAGTGTCCTTGTTTGTTACATTCTAGACCCACCAACGACCTTGAGGCATCCTCGATTATCCAGTAGGCGAGCAAATGGCCTGTGGGCTTCCTCACTGGGTTTTATTTCTGTTTTACTTACCCTTAGACAAGACCATTATCATGTGGAAGCTGACAAGGGATGAGACCAACTATGGCATTCCACAGCGTGCTCTTCGAGGTCACTCACATTTTGTTAGTGACGTGGTCATCTCCTCAGATGGCCAGTTTGCCCTCTCTGGCTCCTGGGATGGAACCCTTCGCCTCTGGGATCTTACAACGCAAGTAGCTGCTCATTTAGCTCTGGGGTATTGGGGGAAAGCTGAGCAGAAATGAGGGAGATGCACTCAAGAGAGCACCTAGAGAGGGTCGTTGGTTGCTTGGCCTCCCTCCTCTTTGCTTTCAGTTAGTCGTGCAGAAGTGCTGATGAGGGATCTGGCTGAGCAGTTTTGCCAGATACTGCCATTGGGAGTAGGCAGGAGTTTGAACAGCTTCTATCTTGGTAGCTCAGTCTTTGGATAGTCAAGCATAATGGAAGATCCTGGTGATGATAGGTGACATTGTCGGCCAATCCCCATGCGGGAATGAGGACATGTCCTGCAATTCTGAAAGGATCCTCTGGCATATTCTCAGCCTGCTGTGATTAGAGCCACGTCCAGGGTTGTGTGAGTAAGTGTGACTTTGCTGGGGCAGGAATAAGGCCAAGGAAACAGTCTAACTGGAAGAATGCTTGCAAAGTCTTTCTAGACAGTGACCAAGTCCTTCCTCTCAGGGGCACCACCACACGCCGATTTGTAGGCCATACCAAGGATGTGCTGAGTGTGGCCTTCTCCTCTGACAACCGGCAGATTGTCTCTGGCTCCCGAGATAAAACCATCAAGCTGTGGAATACTCTGGGTGTATGCAAATACACTGTGCAGGTAAAGTGAAGACACACGCAAAGGTTCTCTCTCACCCTTGTGTAGTGACTTCGGGCCTCACTGATCTTGAAGATTGTCATTATAACCAAGGGGTGGCAGTCTAGAGGTTGATGGGATAAGATGGTTTTCCCTAATTTCCTTTTCATCTGTAGGATGAGAGCCACTCAGAGTGGGTGTCTTGTGTCCGTTTCTCACCCAACAGCAGTAATCCCATCATCGTGTCCTGTGGCTGGGACAAGCTGGTCAAGGTGAGCTTAGAGCCAGGGCCTTCACTCTCTGGGATGTTTTCCCACTGTCTCCCTCCCATGCGTTCATAGGCTCCAACTTTGAAAGTTTTGTTCCTCGTTTTACGTGTTTCTTCTTGCTAGTTGGTCTAAAGCAGCTAATTGATGAGCCTGAGTTCCTTTTAAAGCAATAGAGCAGTTGTTACCTGTTTAAATCTTAATTGTCTATAAGTGGCCAAGACAAATTCTTTAGCTCTTTTGATTACTGCTGGATTTTTTGTTTAATTGACTGTGCTATCCAGAAATGCTTTTAAACAGGGTTTTAAAACCCTTTCTGTTTGACTTGAGCCCTTCTGGCTCTGGCAGATCCAGAGCCAGTTTCTTTACTCCTACTCCCCACCGCCCACCTTCCCCACCAATTTAGGTATGGAACCTGGCAAACTGCAAGCTGAAGACCAATCACATTGGCCACACTGGGTACCTGAACACTGTGACTGTCTCTCCAGATGGATCCCTCTGTGCTTCTGGAGGCAAGGTACTCAGGAGCTAGGAGTCTCCTACTCAATGGGGATGGGGTCTTAGAAAGAATATTTAAGATAATGAGATAGCAATTCAAAAACAAACATTTCTAAAGATGACTTTCTGGAAATGACAGATGAGGTATACTGTTTAAAGGAAGAAGACTGTCTTCTGTAAAGCTGGTTTCTTAAAACTATTGAGATCAGGATCTTGTTTTCCAAACTGATCATAGTGATTCAGAAGTCATGGGCTTTTGGTAGGATTGGTTAGGAGGTGTGTTAAAGGTGTACAGGGGTAAGTATTGGTACTTGAGTCATTAGTTTTGGGGAAGTTCAGGGTACAGGGGCACAGATAGTTAAGGATTAAGATAATCTTTAGGCAGCTGGAATTGCCATCTGGAAGAGGTCACATTGTCCTGACTAACTTTTCCTCTCTCTCAGGATGGGCAGGCCATGCTGTGGGACCTCAACGAAGGCAAGCACCTTTATACACTTGACGGTGGGGACATCATCAATGCCCTGTGCTTCAGCCCTAATCGCTACTGGCTCTGTGCTGCCACTGGCCCTAGCATCAAGATCTGGGTAAGTATGGGCTGCAGTTGAGCCCAGGTACCTAGCTGTATTCTGTAAGCCCTGACAACATTGTGGTTTTCCTGAACAACTCCTGTCAGGGTGTTGGTGGAGACTCAGGAAAAGCTAGTTAAAATTTCCTGGGTTTGGGATTTACAATGATTAGGAGCTCTTTGTCTCCAAAAAACGATGACCAATTATAATAGCTTATTCAGCCTCAGCACAATTGACATTTTGGTCTGAATAATTTATGGGCCAGGGGACAGTCCTGTGCATTTTAGGATGTTTAGCAGCATCCCTGGTCTTTACTGCTCACTAGATGCCTAGCAAACTCCTTCCCATAGTGACAAACCCAAAATGCTTCTAGGCATTGCCAAATATGGTGGGGGGAGGGGGGTGCCAAAAAATCCTCTTGAGGTCACTGAGGGGTTTTTGGAGGAGGAGGGAGGGTTAGTGTCAATGGCATTAAAGTGCTAAGAGTTTCCTTACCCAGGACTTGGAGGGCAAAATCATTGTAGATGAATTGAAGCAAGAAGTTATCAGTACCAGCAGCAAGGCAGAACCACCCCAGTGCACCTCTTTGGCCTGGTCGGCTGATGGCCAGGTAAGTGGGTGTGTCTCGTCTGCCTGTCCTGACCAGCATCTCTGATGTAAAATGACATTGGGGTAATGCGGGGGAGGGGGGGGCTATTTAGCTGTGCCAGTGAATGTAGAGTGTGTATACCTGCTTTAGAGGGCAAATTATGGTCTAGAGGGCAGTGATTACTTGTGTCTTCAGTTAACTTTGACAAGTTTACAAGCATGTAAATCCTTATATACCAGGTATTGCTTCCTCTAGGAGCAATCACCCATGATCAGGTAAAAAGAATAGTGGGGATCTTAAAGGCCATCTTTGCCGCACTGGTGGGAACTGCAGAGTTCCACGGCTCTGGCTTAACCACCATCATTTCTCCTTTGCAGACTCTCTTTGCCGGCTATACAGACAACCTGGTGCGAGTGTGGCAGGTGACCATCGGCACCCGCTAGAAATACCTGGCAGAGCTTTAAAAATAAAAAAACCCTGGTTTTCTGACTTGTAGAAAATGTCTTTCTCTGGTTAGGAAAAAAAGACTACTTCCTATGCTATGCTGCTTACAGGTTCAGGTACTAGCAGACTGGATGCCTGGACCAAGTAAACAAGGTTTTGGGGGTGGCGGGGGTGTCAGTCTCGTTAGGTTCCCTCATCAGTGTCCTGTTTCAGGTACAGAGTCTCAGGGCCTCCCTTAAGCTTGGAGAGAGTGTTTCATGAAACGGACTGATTATTCACACTGTTTGCAATCATTTTAAAATTAGCAGAGCCCTCACTGGTGTGGTTCAGTGGATTGAGCACCCACCTGTGAATCAAAGGGTCACTGGTTTGATGCCTGGTCTAGGGCCCACATTTGGGTTACGGGCCATGTCCCCACTTGGGGGTGCGTGAGAGACAACCACACATTGATGTTTCTCTCCCTCTTCTTTCCTTCCCCTCTCTCTAAAAATAGATCTTTAAAAAAAATAAAATTAGAGTCCTCAGGTACAACTCTCTTTACACCTAAGAAATTGAACAAAGGTGCATTTTGTTATTCCTCCAAAAAGACTAATGCAACTTAATGGAACTCAACAGGTTAAGGGTAGCATATAGCCTACATCAAATTTGGACGTCTTACTAAAATGGAGTTTTTTAGTTAAGGCAGGGCAATGCACCAGAATTGTTGCTTAATCATACCATTTCACTCTTGTAATTGGAGATTAAAATGTATAGAACCCTGGTTTGTGTGCCTTGGTTGGTTGGTGTCATTAAGTAACCAAAAGGTGGGTTTGATTCCTGGCCCAGGTATATAGGGGAAGCAGCTCATCAATGTTGAGCTGCTTTGTTGTTTGTTTTTCTCCCTTCTAGAAGCAATGAGAAATAACGTCCTCAGGATTTTTAAAGCATTTGTGGAGTGATACAGTTGTATTCACAATCAGAGCTGGGTAAATGATAGCATGTTGAAGTAGCCTGTACCAACCTATTTCCTCCTTGACTAATGGTAACAAGGCATCTCTGGCTTTAGGTCCAAATAATTCACTTCAAAAACTTTGGAAATGTGTTCTAGGTTCTGGGCCTGAAAGCCACAGGTGTGGGGATTCTTGGGGAAACCATTGTCCCAAAGCCTCAGAGCAGCAGGAGTCAAGAGAATGAAGTCAAATACAATATGAAGAGTGCCCATCAATTTGGATGTACAAATGGGAAGGGTAGGATTTATACCCCAGTCTCTTGAGACTAGGATCTCATGCCTAACAGCACTAATGAGATGTGACAGATGTAATAACCACCTCAATTTAGTGGAGGGCTGGCTTACTATGGAAATGAAATGGCTTCTAGGTTCTATCTTTAGATTCTGTTCATCTAAAGGAACAGACCACAAAAGCAGCAAATAAAACTTTTTATTTCCACAACACAACCCAACTTCCCTTTTCCCCAGGAACATAAATTGACCTGGGCCATCAAAGCACAGGACAAAAGCTGGTAAGTGACAAGGCAAAGGGTTACTAGAAAAATAGATTATACCCAAGGCTCTCCTCATAGGGATCCAAACCCTGGTCCCCAGGCTCCCCATCAGGGCTCATCAAATGGAACTGAAGACATGAAGATGATGGAGAATGACAAAAGGAACTACTGAACAAAGGGGAAAGGAGCCTGGCAGTGAAAAGGGTAGTGTGAGCTTTGCTCCTACATTAAGTGCTGGAAAAAATGGGGAGAAAATAATTTATTGGGAGATGTAGTTTCAATCATGTCGACCATTCCAGATCTCTCATTGAAGCTAAATTCTGGCCAGTCTATGGAGGTAGAAATCGGGGATGGAAGAAAATTTAGAATCCCTCCTTCCCCCAGAGAGTAGATGGTTCTTTATTATCCAGCTCTACCCTTAGTCCAATCTGCCTCCCCCCAGAAAGCTACCAAATCCCTTAGCTAAAACTTGGATCAGAAAATGTAATTGGGACAGGGGTAGTCATGAGTCTTGCCCAAATCCTCCAGCCTGGGAACTGACAGGAAGGTTGAAAAGCAGGGGTGGAGAAAGGGAAGTTAATGAAATTAAATATCCCCTCCCCTACTCAAATTCAGGCCCTGGGCATAGAGGGAGGGAAGACCAAGCAGCTGTTATCAGGGACCCATGCAGACCTGTTGGACAGATAGTAGGTGAGAGGAGGCCGAGCTGGAGGCCAGAAGGGTTCGTTAGGCTCCTAGAGGGAGAAGAGCAGGGTCCTGGGGTCAAGGAAGAGTAGGAAGCAATGCAGTAAGAGTTTTGGGAGCCTTTGAGCCCCCAAACTTACGGGCCACCCTCCACCACCACCCGCCCCACCAGTGCTGACCAGAGGGGCCCCTGCGGGTGGCAGGCTGATCAAGGGCACAGCTTGATGCGGGTACCCTTGGAGAGCACCCGGAAGAAAGGGAAGACACGCTCGCCCAGGAAGGCAGCTGAGAAGGTATGCACATGGGCCAGAGTCTCGGCATTGTAGAAGCCCAGGCGCCCAGCCTCGTAGTCCAGGTACACGCCAAAGCGCCGTGGCTTCTCACTTGGGCTCAGCAGTGTCTGCTCCGTTGAGCTCTGTGCCTGGTAACGTTTGCCATTGGTGCCCACACACCACACTTCCCGCTGGAGCAGGGGCTGCTGGGGTAGGTGGAGCCGGCGGCGGCGATGGTGATGGCGTGAGGAAGAGCTGGCATCTCCGATGCCCATGGAGGAACCCCCAGAACCCACCTTCTCCTTATGGTGGGTTGATTCACGGGCAGCACCCACCGCCCAACCCCGCCGCCCACCCACCTCTACCTCCCAGTAGTGCCGGCCAGAGCGGAAGCCCTGGGCCCCCAGTACGCAGCAGTCAGCTGAAAAGCGCTTGGAATGGTCAGCAACCTCCTGCCGCCGCTCTGCCAGGCGGACACCCCGGCGGTCAGGAGACAGCATCAGGGCCGGGTGAGCCGTGTCAGGGTCCAGCGTCAGGTCCACTTGGGAGGGAGGACAAATACGCCAGGGATCGGCCCACTGTTCCCCATGATCAGCCAATGCCAAGGTTCGGCCTCTTCTAATGCCCTCCCCCACCCTTCACCTCCCCGACCCCCAGCTACCCTCAGTTCCCCACCATTCCTAGAGGCCAGGCTCAGGTTCCTAAGGGTTCCACCTCTTTCCCCACTCTTGATTCCAGAACACTGGACAGGTCTTCCCTCTGGCCCTGGCTCTTCTTGCCAGCCCTCAACCCCAATACCTACCTGGGCTAGGACAGAAGTCTTGGCTTGTAGCCCCGGGTGGCCTACCTGCTGCCTGCTCCATCTCTGCCCCCATTCTTCCCCTGGGGCCCATCTTCCCTCAGAACCCAATCTCAGGTCTGTGAAGGGAAAGGCAAAGGAAGGTCGTCCAGGTGACCTCCCTACCTCGAGCAGCCTGACAGAACATCCGGCTCATTTTCCTCACGATGGCGTCTGTCAGGAAGTCATGGCTATGGGGTTGACACGGGTCAGGGGACCAGATCTCTGGGGGCTGCAGCTGTACCTCTTCACACCTGGAGGAAGGGGACCAGGCAGGGGGTGGGACCATGATATTCCCAGAGGGAAGAACAGAAGCTGAGGAGGAGGAGAGAAGGATACAGGAGACAGAAATTCGGGTCCTGGGGAAGGAAGGAGAGGGGCAGGACAGCCAAAAGAGGTGGGGATGGGGAACCACAGGCCACTGGGTCACAAAGGATAAAGGGTGGGAACACACCTATTGAAAGTCTCCTTGATGTCCTGGGAATAACAAACACAAAGAAGGAGAGGGAGAAAGAGACAAAGAGAGAGTCAGCTGGGCAGGGATGGGTCCTTTCTCCCACTCTGATTCCAGCCAGAGAAAGACTGAACTTAAACAGGGAGTGAGAAAAAGCACCTCAGGACTCTCAGTAAACATGCATCCATCTCAGTCATCCCTCTGCCTCAGCACACCTAACTCATCTCATCTTGCATGAGCCCAGAAATAGAATTTTCAACCCCAGTAAAATAATTTTCACAATATGACTTGGTCATCTTTTTCAGGATGTCACCATCAAAAAGTCTTTCCTCGATTCTCATTTGAGACCCTCCTTCTACAACTGAATCTTCTTTATTTTTATTAGGTATGATCACATACACACCACATTCAACAATAACGCTTATCTTTTGCCACAGGTGATATCCCTGTACGTTCCTCCCAATGAGAAAACGAAGCCATAGACAGGTGTTTGGAAAGCAATGCCTGACAAAGCAAACACAGGGTGCTCGGGAGCAGACAGGGTAGGGGGCACTGCTCACCTGGAGCAGCCGCAGGCCCCCCTGCTGGCTCCGCTCTTGGGCCTCGGCCAGCAAGCAGCTCAGTTGGGCCGCCTGCTCTGCCAGACGGTTGGCCACTGCTCCTGCACGCCCCAGCTGAGCTTCATGCATCTCTCGAAGGCGTCGCTCCAGCCCTGCCTGCTCTTCAGCAAGAAACCTTGTCAGCCGCCCAAACTCTGAGGCCACAGCTGCCAGCTCTGACTTCATCTGGCTCTGGGATGATGCAAAGGGGATGGTAGATACCACCTCAACACACAGAAACATAAACCCCCAGTTTTGCAACTGCTGCCTCTCAATCCAAGACAAAGGAGCCCTACATCCCAAATGGAAAGAGATACCTCTCCCCTTCCCCACCTCCCGGCCTTATCAGGCTTCACTCCCCCAACCCCAGCACACTGGTCCAAAACTCACCCACCTCTGCCTGCAATACTCATCTCTACCTTGACTACCTAACTTGACTTACTCTTCGGGTCTCAGCTTAAATAATCCCTGAGAGAAGCTTTCCCTCCCCTCCAGATCTAAATCAGGACCACTCCCATAAATATCACAATGTCTCCTCATGGCATATCTCTCAATTTCAAATGTTAAGTTTACACTGGAGTACCCTGTAATATTCTTCCCCTCCTCCCAACTGCACTGAAAGCTCCGTTTGCCACAAGATCCTTGGACCTTGTCACTGTGCCCATAATGGAATTGGTGCTTGGTAAGAATTTCTTGGAATGAATAAACAAAAATTCAGGAATCAAGATATGAAGTTAGGGTCCTGACTATCACACTAGTGACCTTGGGAAAGTCACCCACCCCATCAGGATTTGGCAAACGTTTTCTGTAAAGGGACAGATAATATCTCATGCTTTAAGGGCCAAGAGGCAAAATTAAGAATATTATTAGGTAGGTACTTCTATTATAATAAGAAAAAATATCTGTCTATGACTATCCCATTTGCCTGGATTGGGCAATCCCAAATGGTGGGCACACTTTTTGTCCATATATCATCAGCTGGTGACATTCTTGGGACAAAGAGTGACAGGCCAGAGTGGGGAGGGAAGTCCTGACTGGCCAAGTGGGCGAAGGAAAAAGTCAGTTTCTCCCTCTGTCCCAGTGACACACAGATCCTTACACTTTCTCTGCACACCAGGGACCCCAAGTCTCAATTTGGGCAGCTGGTTAGAGGCAAGATGACTCCCCAGCTCCCAGACCCAGATGCCACCATTCAGTGCCAGGCAGCTGCCAGCAGCAGAAGGCCCTGAAGTGTAGGTGGCCACAAGCACAGGCCCTGGGAAGTGCTAAGGCCCAGCCACTGGCCAGGGGGGAGGCACAGAAGAGGCGGAGAAAGAGATCTGATAGGAGAGATGCCCTCCACTTGGTTTCTGAAGCTCAGTACCAGGTCATTCCAGTGCCTGGTGGCCTTACAAAAACAGATAGGAGATGAGGGGTGGGAAATGAGGAAAAAATATATTAAAAAAAACTCCTTGGGGAGGTGAGCAATAGTGAAAAAAAGCTGAGAAACACTGGACTAGAAGATACTATGTCTCTACAATTCTAACATTCACTAATTCCTCCCCTCCATTAGGTACCCTGGCCTCTCTCATGCTCTGGGCTGCTCTGCCTACCACCTGCCATCTACCCTGGGATCTGGGGCTTCTCTGATGGTTGCTATATGGCTTTTGCCTTGCCCCCTTCTGCTCTCTGCTATCCAGCATGGTGGGGACAGAGTGGTGGGACATTGGCTCTGGGGTGAGGTGGCCTAACCTCTCTAAGCTAGGCCTCTCATCCCCATTTTAGGACCTGGGGATGCTTATCTTTCCTCAGGACCCTGGGAGGGTATCTGTCTACCTCTCTTCCAGGCCTCAGCTGCCTCTCTTCAGTACATCTAGTCACCATTTGTGAGAGTGGGCAGCCCATCTTCCCTGCCCTGACCACAGAGCCAGTCAGCCCCTGTCAAGGACATCCACCCACCTTCAGCTCTGTCACCCGCCTCTCTTCCTTGGCTTTCATCTTCTGCACAGCCTCCAGCTGCTTCCTTAGAGGTTCCACATGCCCCTGCAGTTTGGCCTAAGGAACAGTAAAAGGAAAGCTAAAGGCCTGGGCTGGGAGAGGAACCTGCTCTCAGAACCACCTCGGCCCTCCTCCCTACAGGGGTTGGGTCTCAAAGCCTGACTCCCATCACAGTTATCAGATGAGCATCCCATTGCCTTCCTTCTCTGCATATGATAACAAAGGCTCCAACCCTCCATCTGCACTCATGTCCACAGCCCCGGACATGTTCTCTAAAGGAAGGATCCTGATGACTAGAGTGCCTCACACTCAGAGGTGGAGTGGGCCTGGCTTGAGCACCTCACCACAAAGTCCTTTCGCATAAATGTTGCTGCCTATGGTCTCTTCCCCCTGATAAACAATCTTCCTCATAACTTCCATCTCTAAGCACTTTTCTGATGATTTTCATGTGATAAAAATCCATCAATCCTTTCCCACCACTTACAAAATATGAGGCTCTCACTGCCCCTACATTTCTAGCCTTCCCTCCTTTACCTACCCCTTCTACAGACTCAGTTTTGGCCACATAAAACTGCTTGTCTTTTCCTAAGTTTAACTCCACACCTTTATCCATGCTGTTCCCTCTGCCTGGGAATGCCCTTCTCCACTTGGCCCAAGGCATTCTTCCTTTAAAACCCAGCTACCTGACTATGACCCTCATCCTCCCTGCCCCCAGCTTCCTCTGGGATCCCAGGGAACATGAACACAAGTTTTACAATAGTTCCCAGGCACTGTAATCATTACAAATGAGCCTGCCTTCCCCAAGACACATAGGGGTTCCTGGGGGCAAGGTTGCTACTTCCTCTCCCACTCAATCATTTGCTAAATGAAAAAACAAAATCCCTTTCCTATTTTTTTTTTTAATATTTTTAGACACAAGGGAAGGGAGGGAGAAAGAGAGGGAGAGAAACATCAAAGTGTGATTGCCTCTCACATGCATGCCCCCCACCAGGAACCTGGCCTGCAATCCAGGCATGTGCCTTGACTGGGAATGGAACTGGTGACCCTTTGGTTCACAGGCTGGTGCTGAATCCACTGAGCCACACCAGCCAGGGCATATGCCCCTAAAGTTTTAACCTTCACATGAAAATATACACTTAAGCTCTGTGTTCCAAACATTTATAGCAGTCTTTTTTTTTTTAAAAGGGCTATTAGAGGCACCAGAATGGGTGAAACAAGCCTAAACAATTTGTTAGTTCATTTTTTTGTCTTCTACTTCTGTTTATTTCTCCTTTTCCTGAAGGGGTAACACAAGGCAGAAGAGCTCAAGCCTAGACTCCAATGTGATCCTAAATGCAGCCAGGTGACCTGAAACAAGCCATGATTCATTTCATCATCTGAAAATAAGAATTGGGAGTAATATAATCTACCACTTGCATAATATGCTTTGCACAACACCTGGTATATAGCCACAGATCAGTGAATGTTATCTAGTATTCTCTACTTAGGCCTTAGGCTACCAATGAGAGTCTGACAGTGACCTCTGAACTAAAAAAGTTACTGACCCAGGGTACAAAAGGCAGTTGTTGCACAGGTAAGTGGTTGTAGAAAAAAAAATTACTGTAATAATAAAATTACAATCAATTTCTAACATGAAAATAGCATAAACTACACAAAATTTTGCCTTTTGATATTACTTTCTACTCTTCTCCAGTAGTGTTAATATTTTCAATTCTATTAATACAGAATTTATGATGCTTAAATTTTCCATTTAATATTTTCCCTAAATTGTTGACAAAAACTCATAAGCAGAAATCCAAATAGAGTACTATTTAAGAGAAATCTTCAAGGACCTTTACCTTTTTTGGAGTTTTATTTATACATCATTTGTGTATTTCCTATTCAATAAAGAAATATTTCTTTAAAACAACACAATGCCAAGCTAGTTTAGCATATGTATCTGAGTGGAATTAACTACTTGCCTGTAAAACACCCTATAAGTTAGAAGGCAATCATTCAAATTAGTTCTATATAATTAAACTTAATGCATTGACATTTGCTGATCAGTTAACACCAGATTATTCATTGCAGAGCCTGACTGGATTGGCATTCAATAGACATGGTTAACACAAATCAAAATCCAGTTTCAGAAGCAGTTTGGAAGTCCTGCCAGGGGAATGTGAAGGAGAAAGGGGTGGAATGCCTATGGATATTCCACACTGAGACCCAGTGAACAAAGTGACTACACATTGTTTGATGGGTATAGTTAACTAGGAACTGAGGGGGAAAGGGAAAGACAAAAGGGGCTCACAACCTCCCCTAATAATGTGGGGTCTAAAAGGCAGGTGATACTGCCAATGCAGTGAGTCCCATGCTACGCTGGGCTGTCTAAAGATGCTTTCCTCGTCACTGATTCAGAATCTCGAGTGGTAAGGCTCACTTATTTTTGAAGACCTCCACTAATAATCTGGCTAACCAGCCAGGTTTGACAATCACTACGTGAAAGGAATAGTTACCCTCTCATGAGAGGGTGTAGGTTTGTCTTAGCTATACCACAACTCTAGATACATTACTCTAAAATTGGGGAAATTCTATTATCTACATGGGGTTACTGCAGGAATCAGGTGGTGTGAAAACACAAGGCAAAAAACAAAAAAGCCTGTGCCAATCACAGAGATGCTATCTTCTCCCCATCCCTGTCCCATTGCTTCACACACATCCAGGCCTTCGCTAAGCAGTGTATTTGTGCTGGCTGTCTCGCAGCCAACTCTCCTTTACCTATGTCTAAAAAGAGTCAGGATCAGAAGTAGGGGGCAAGATATTAACAAAAATAGAATCAGACTCCCAGATGAAGTCGTATGTCAGAAAAGTCAAACAAACAGACATCCAAATAGCGGTGACCTTGTTAACAGCATAGACCAGGGGTGGCAGAGAGGGTAGGGGGTAGGTCATAACCAAGTCCATCACTTACTAGTAGCTGTGTGGCCCTGTGTATATTACTTAAATCTCTCTGAATCTGTTTCCCGATCTGTAAAATGGGAATAGAAACCATATCAAACTCACAAGGTTGTTCTGAGTTTTAAATGAGACAGTCCATGAAAATTGCTTAATACAGTGCCTGGGGTACGTAGTATACATTCAATAAATATTAACTTTTAGTCCCGGAGATAATAAAATTCAAAGACATTCAGAGATTTGACCCCAAGTAATTAAGTGTATAGCCAGGACTACTAACTTAAAAGTCTCTCCCTTTTTTCTGGAGAATACCCAGGAAAGGTAAGAAGTTCTGGCCAGTACATCAGAATGCCGCAGATCCAGCAAAAGTCCTGGGGGAGAATCAAGCCATATCATGCGGTGGGTGGGGAACCCACTAAAAAGCAAGTGCAGAGCATCTGAGTCAGACACTAGGAGTCATTTGTATGCACCTGATCCTCAGAGCCCTTTCCTGTTCTTTGAGGACCCAAGTTCTTGCCATCTCTAGGGGTCTCTGTCAAGAATAGACTTAAGACCACCCAAAGGAAAATGAGGCTAGTGGTAAAGGCCTAGGGGTCTCTCACCTGCACTCCTACTCTTAGGGACAGTGAAAGTGGGAAACACCGTTGGCTTTCCCCCAGGAGACATTGCCCAGTCACCAGCTTTGCCCAATTTCCTTTGAGGAAGCCAGTCTTCTCTGATCTTCACTGTGTCTATGTACAGGATCCTTCTCTCTCTAACCCTTGGTGCCAGTCAGCTCACCAGTACATGAGGTTTTTTGGGGAGTAGACATTTCCTTTTCCCACCTCCACTTCCCTTCTTCCCCCACTAAACTCCCATCTCTCACCTTGTACTCCTGCACCACCTCCTCCAATGGCACCACGCTGTGCTGTTTGTGGCTCCTGGATTCTCGACAGACCACACAGATGGCCTCTTCGTCCACCTCACAGAAGAGCTTCAGAGCTTCTTGGTGCTTGGGACAAATGCCCTGCTCATTTGCACGGCTCCCCCGACCTGGTGCTGGATGCATCTGCCGTATCACCTGGACCATGTTGGCTAGCTGCAGGTTGGGGCGGAAGCTCCGCCTGGGAAAGCTCTTTCGGCACTGGGGGCAGGTGAAGCACCTCCGAGGGGCTGGAGGCGGGGGCAGTGACGTGACAGGGTCTAGCTCCTCTTCCTCATCCTCCTCCAGCACTTCTTCCTCCTCCTCGTCCTCCCCCCTCAGGTCCTCCTCCATGTCCCCCAAGTAGTAGTCCAGGTCTTCTTCCTCATCCTCCTCCTCCCACACATAGTCCATGTTGTCCCAGTTGGACCCACCCATGCCACCGGTCCAGAACACACCTTCCTCTTCCTCCTCGACCTCTTCCTCCAAGTCGCCCTCATAGTCTTCATCCCTCATGGGAGTGTCCCAGCCCCCACCGGCCCCCACAGCCTCCACTTCCTCCTCTTCGCCGTCCTCCTCCTCCTCCTCCTCCCGGTCTAACTCGTCCCTGTCCTCCTCATCCTCCCCTCCCCACAACTGGGTTACACACACTCGGCAGAAGTTGTGCCCGCAGCCGATGGACACGGGGTCCGTGAAGTAATCGAGGCAGATGGCGCACACCGCCTCCTCCTGAAGGGTCTGCACGGGGTTGGGTGCCATGGCAACGGCAGCCATCTTAGTGTCCACTCAGCCAGGGTAGATGGTTCGGGGGGGGGGGCAGGGGGTGGGGGTCTTTCCTCTCAGACGCCCTGACGACCCGGCCCCACCCCCAGCCCTGCTTCTCCACACCTCGCCTCCAGCGCAGCTAGAGAAATATCCTCCCGACAACCCACCCCTTAACAGTGTCCTACTCCCAGACGACAATTGTGTCTCTGCGAGGGGAGAGGACACAGCTGAGCGCTACCGCCAAGTCCCTCAGGTGGCCCTGAGTGCAAATCTGCCCCAACGCTCCCTGGGCCTCCTCATAACCCCCCCTCCCCTCATCACTTCCTGGCTCCGCCCCCTCACTTCCGGCCTCCCTCTCAACACTTCCGGTGCCTGCAAGACACCCAACCTCGAGTTCCTTCCTCGGTCCCGCAACGCTCCTTTCTTCCCGCCCCGGGCCTCGGACAACAGGAAGCGACGAGGGGACGCTCTAGCTTTCACTTGGGTAGAGGGAGGGAGAGCTTGAACGGTAGAGGCCCACATCTCTGTGGTGCGGGGGAGCGAGAAACAGACAAAACAGAAGGACAGACTACGCCCCTTCCCGCCAAGGGGGATAAACTTCGGGAAACAGTAGAAGCCTTTGCGGTCGTCCACTGTCGGTGCTATGACCGCACTGGGCCGGCACTATCCTACCACCGGACATAGATCTGCAGTGAGAACCCCACAGCTGATGCCGGAAGCGGAGGGGCGGGTCTCGGTGAGCGCCCTAAAGTATTTCCGGTCCTTCTAGGCAGAGGACTTGGTTGTTTGAGGACTTGGAGCTTCCCTCGGTGACCATCAGGGCCCGGGGCCTGAAGAAATGCGGTGACTGGGGACCAGAGACCCTTCCCCTCCCCTGTACTATAGCTGGCATCTTCACACCTATTTTAAAAACTGCTGTCTGGTCACTGTCATTTTAGAAAAACTTTCTTAGCCACACGTAAGCAAAGGGATAGTGGCAAGACATTACATGCACTGTCACATAGTGGAACACTCCAGCTGTAAAAAGGAATCCTCTTCAAGATGTATTAAGTGCAAAAAGCAAGGTACCTGACAGTGTGTAGAATGCACTGCCATCTGTAAAAAGGAAGAGGGGATGTTAAATGTATTTGATATTTTTATAGTCCTGTGGTTACTTATATAAAATAAGAGTTTCTGTTATCCTCAATAAATTGTGGAATTAGAGTTAATGTCATGCACAGCGATAGAATGTTGCTTAGCACATAGTGAAATAATATCATTTAGCTACCTCTTAACTATCATCGATGTTGCTTGTCTCTGGAAGAATAACTAGTAGCAGAGGTTCTCTGGGAGTGCCGAGGGTCCAAGATAGGAAAGATACCTTTTCGTATATATCATTCTGTATCTCCTGAGTTTCGAACCAAATAAATGGATTACCTTAAAGACAACACACACACACACACAAACCTTTTATCTCTAAATGCCATTGATTCAGTCATCCATTCATCACTTTCTCAGCTGTGCACTGCTTGTGCTCCGAGGCCAAAATAACCTCGAGGTCTGTTTTCATGGGGTCGCAGTCTCAGAAGAAGAGCTCATAATGGATTTGTGGTATTGATTTTACTTGAGAGAATCCTATCCAAGATGTAGAACTGTATTAGTCAAGGTGTAATTATGAGCATCTAGGTCATAGGTGGCAAACACAAGGCCTGCGGGCCAAATATGACCCTCTACCTTGTTTTATCTAGCCCAGCACCTTGTTTCCACCCAGCAGCAGCACTGAGCTCCTTGCTCCTAGTTAAGGAGTAGTTACATTCATACAGTCCTAAAATTACATTCAGCCCTTTGAAGGCAACTGCCAGGCTGATGTGGCCCCTGGTGAAAATGAGTTTTACACCCCTGGTCTATGTCAAATAGATTATTTGTGCGAGAGAAATAGTACCAGATGCTTTTTTAAATTGTGTCCTTTAATTTTTTAAAAAGACTGCAGAGAAAGATACAGGACCGTAAGTCTTGTACAGAATCCCCAGTGAGTGCTGGTGGTGTGTGATGTCAGGGCAGGGCACTCATAATTTTACCCCCGCCTAGGGGGAAACTCCAGGTGAACCTGTGCTTCTGAAGAGGATGGTGCCAAAACTACAAATCCTCGTGGATGGGCTATATTAGGCCATTCCAGGAGCTGCAAGCCCTGTTGTGGCTCAGAAGTGTGACCGCAAGACCCCTGGCTCAGAGTTTACCTGAGCCAGGGATGGAAGTTGGACTTCATTTTAGCTCACCATTGAGGACTATGGGTAGATTCAGGGAGGTGTTAGTCAAACTTAGACACTAAGGGTTTCCGTAGTGTAGTGGTTATCACGTTCGCCTCACACGCGAAAGGTCCCCGGTTCGAAACCGGGCGGAAACACGCCTTTTGGTCTATTTTCCAGTTCTTCGGTCAATTCATCCCATTAGCTGGAGAACAGGTGGTTGTTACATGGAAGGAAGGTCATGTGTATATCTTATCTGTGTCTGTTTGTGGGAGTTTGTGACTGAAGCGGGACCACAGGAGAGTCAGCTTACAGCAGGCTCTCCGTGAGTGCTCGCAATGTAAATTCAGGTCTCTGACTGCTGCTGATAATCTTTTGATCTCAGAAGCCCACTGGGCTATGTCTCCCACATCCAGGAGCCTAGTGACTAACACAGAGCTAGGCGCACAGCAGGTGGTCCATAATACCTGTACAGTTGGTTCTGAAACTATATTGGTATCCCTGCATCTGAATCTTGGTCCCTTGAGACAGAAAATGCAACCTTACCTGTCGCCCGGCTAGCTCAGTCGGTAGAGCATGAGACTCTTAATCTCAGGGTCGTGGGTTCGAGCCCCACGTTGGGCGTTTAAGTGTCTTTTTGGAAACCATTTCGTTGCCAAAACGACTTTGCACTCTCCGCACGAAAGCCTTCCCAGTTATGTCAGAGCCAGAGCTAGAAAAGTGATCTCCAGTAGCTGAGCGAAGGACCTCAAATTGGAATACACTCCACACCAAAACGCTCGCCGGCCTTAGGGATTTGAGTGAGGATGGGGTGCCGACGGACAAATTCCAGTGTCTGACCCTCCAGCAGCCATTACCGAAGTCCGCCTGCCTACGTTCAGCTAGGACCAAGCGCCTTCTGTTTATCAGAAGACCGGCCTGTCCCAGACTTGAAGCACCGGGAAGGACACGTAGTTTCCTGAAGCTGTGATGGAACCCCAAAACCCCCCCACCTGGACGTTCCTCAGTCTAAATCGTAGCCCGGTGATATGCTAGATATCACCTTACTAGGTGATATAGAGGTCGAGATTCCGTGTTCTCAGTACCACCGCCTGTTTTCCCCACTGTAATGGACCCTCATCTTCAGTATATTCTCTTTATGCTCCATTTTAAGTGTCACTCTTTTTTGCGAGATGTTACTTCGCACATTGCAGCGTCCACATTTGCCCCCACACGTAAAGGAATGAAAAATTACACTTTATTTTGGAACATCCTGACTGACATGAACGCCCTGACGTCTTGTCACAAAATTTTTCCTTAACTGCAATTGAAATTCGATTATTTTGTTGACTATTTCCAGCCTATTTTTTACTTTGCGGCTAGAGAAGTCTCCCCACATACACAGCAAACCACAAGAGGAGGCTGCTGGTCATATAAAGCTGGTTTATTAACCTTGCTAAGAAGGATAGCTGAAGGGGGATGGGTTCTGGAAGTGGTATCCTGAAGCCCCCTGAGAGCAATTAGCACTGGAATAGGTTAGGTTTGTGAAATAGGCAGAGTTGCTGGTTCAGTCCTCTTTCATGCGCCTCTGGGGAGTTACTGTTGCTCTGGTCTTATCTTGCAGTATAAGGGTCAAAAAACCTGGTGTTGGAAGAGTGTGAACTTTGATAGTTCATCTTGCACAAAGGCTTGTGGATTCCATTGCAAATTGTGGGTTCAGGGTAATTTTTAAAAACTTTTATCACCTTCACTGGGATTGTAAAATATTCCTTTATAAATGCTGACTTTTTAATGAAAGGGAAACCATAGCAGTTAAGGTTCTCTTTCCTGTCTTCCCATAATCTGAGTATTCCCGGGAGGTTTTTGCTACAATTCCAGCTTTTCTCTGCTCTCCACTCCTTCCACTGCAGCCCCTCCTGCTGGCCCAGTCTGAAATGCACCCCTCTGAGTAAGTGACCCACACTTCTCTTGGCACAAAGGAGTCAGATTCCTCAGTTCATTTGTTCAGCAAAAGTATAGGATCCTGGCAGGATCTTTGGTCTTTATACTAAAGGGTGATGATAGGCCACAGAGGCAGAGGGACTCACTCTAATTTTCATTTAAGAGTGATCCTTCAGAAATGGTGAGCAGTAGGTATAAGGGAAGTGTGATTGGAAGGATTGCTATAGTCCAGACAAAAGATGGCTAACAAAGGGGTGAGTCAGCAGCCAGTGAAGGAGCTGGATGCATGGTTTGTACCTTGGGCAGTAGAGGGTCTCCTGTGTTTCTTCTTTAGGTGATTTAATAACGGAGTTACAGAGGAGAGAGAAGTCCACAGAAGTCCTCTTTGTTAGTGGTTTTGCTTTCCCTGGTTTCAGTTACTCTGGGTCAACTGTGGTCCCAAAATATTAAATGAAAAAATCCAGAAATAAACAATTTATAAGTTTTAAATTGCTGGCCATTCTGAGCAGCAAGATGAAATTTTATGCCATTATAATCCCATTGGCCCAGGACGTCAATAATCCCTTAGTCCTAAGTATCCACACTGTATATGCTACCCAAGGTTAGTCAGTTAGTAGCCATCTGGGTTATCAGCAGAAAGTCAAGGTGTCATAGTGCTTGTGTTCAAATAAACCTTATTTTACTTAATAATAGCCCTAAAGTGCAAGAATACTGGTGCTGGCAATGTAAAGGAAAGAGCATATTTTGTGGTTTCAGGCATCCATTGGGGGCCTTGGAACATATCCTGTGCAAACAAGGGGTACTACTGTAATGAGTTCAACCTTGAACAGGTTGGGAGATGTCTAAAAGGACACGTGGATCTGAAAGCCTGGGGAGAACGCTCATTGCTGAAGCCCCAGATGCCGGGATAAAAGTTGGGTCAAGCTGTGAGCGAGGATCTGACTCTCCAGGGAAGATGGCCTGCAGTAGATGGAAGAGGAGTTGGAAGAGGAGGGGAACCAGAAGGAAAGCTTCCACCAAGGCCAAGGGAGTCGAAATGTGCAAAAAGGGGGTCAGAGGAACAGATAGGTAGAATTAAATTATGGTCTACTGTGGGAAAGCGGTAAAGCATTCATGGATTGGGATCACTGCTGGCTCCTGGTGACTTGAACTAGGCTGGGCGAGAGGTCCCCTCGCCTGTGCTCTGGAAAGTGGCTTCCGCGTCACAGACTCACCAAGGTGTCCTGCTCAGTAGGACTCAGTCTCAACTCCAATTCCTGCCTCCCCAGGTCTACAGGAATAAGAGTAATAGAGGGAAAACATTTTGCAATATTAAACCATCGATACTTTTGAATTTGCATAAATGTAGATCCACATATAACGTGTTAAAACATCCCATTTCTGGACATTAAATGCTAGGATCGATGAGTTTTATTTTTATATATACATTATATTTTCAAAATTTAATAACACTTTTAGCTTTATTTAAATATCATTGACTTAAAATTGGACATTCATTCGTTTCAATTTTCCCGTTTAAAATAGATATTTTACATAATTTATAAGAAATATAGTTATTTTCAAAAGCATGTGTAAAATTATTTTTGCCTCTACAGCTATTTTAATTTACATTTTGACGAAATATATTCAATATATTCAAAGTATATGCATATACTTTGAATGCATTTTGGTTTTTAGTTCGTTAGATTGTAACTGTCAATAGAGCACAAATTATGTGAGGATTTCAACCCTGCAACTATCTTTCTAAGAAATATTTCCAAAGCTGCATTTTACTTTCCCTCCTGCTATGCCCGCTGCTTTTGCTTACTTTTTTTTATTTTCTATTACTGGATGTGACTGATTTCATGACCCACTAACGGGTAGCGCTCTGCAGCTTGACAAAAATTATTACCCACGAACAGCACAGTATTTGTACTCGGGAATACTATCAGAAGGCTCCGAACTGACGGAAGAAATTGGAAGACCCAGGTGGTGACTATGACATAATCCTTATAGGATTCAGGAAAAGCTGTAACCCCTATCTGTTTCCGTAGTGTAGTGGTTATCACGTTCGCCTAACACGCGAAAGGTCCCCGGTTCGAAACCGGGCGGAAACAGTTGATGACTTTATGAGGTTCTTGTTTAGTCTGATTAGTAATTTGTTGTTGGAATGCACGTGCAGGTCTGTGTAACACGTCTTTGCAGTTTTATCCGTATTCCTATCTTTTCCAAGCCATTATCACTTGACTTCAGTCAGGATACTCCCGGCCTCTCTGGGTTTGTGGTGCGAAGAAGCTGGCCGATGTCATTAGGAATTGCCTTCAAGGGGCTTGCAATCACGGCCGATAAATAGGCAACAAAAGGCGGGAATGCCACAAAACGATAAATTAAATATAAAACAGTAGAAGAAGGAATGAGTTGGGAATGTATGGCGGAAATGAGTCCAGAGAAAAGGTTTTTTAGAGGACGGTAAGCGCGGTTGCAATAACCGCGCCGTGGACAACGCGGCGGGCAGATGCGTCCTGGCCTGCGGTGGCACGTCCTTCAGAGAGACCCAATAGTCCTGCTCCAGCGCGAGGCCAGTGAAGCTTTGATGCAATGCTGAAAGCAAGGAAAGGCCAGCGTAGGGGAAATGGGGGGCGGAGCCGAAGGAGGCGGAAGGGGAAAGAGAGGGGGCACAGGGAGAAATTCCAGTCAGCACAGCACGGCGGTGAAGCCGCTGCTCCTGCCGTGGACTCCCGGGGAACCCATCGCTGCCGCCTCGCGCCATGAGCCTGCGCAAGGTCCCCGCCGCCCAAGAGCCTGGGCTTCTCCGCTGACCGTTTTGCTCCCAGCCCACACCTCCTGGCCCGCCGGTCGTCAGTGCGGTCGCCCTTGCGGCTCCCTCTTGTTTTACCCACCGGTTTGAAACAAGTCAGTACAGTTCTCCCACCCCAGGCTTCGACTGCAGGAGTGTCTCCTTTCCTGCCCCCCACCCCCCTCCCACGAAGCTAAGCTCCTCGGTGGCCCCAGGACCCTGGGAGGCCAGAACCATCACTCAGTCCTGTCACTCTCTCCAGGTAGATTTTGATCTGTGCCTCAGCTAACATGAGTTCTCATCATCTTCCTTGTGAGACACTAAAAGAATCCAAAACAACACAACCTCAAAGCACCAGCTGGGTTGGACAACAAGCTTGTGTAAGTCATACTGCTTTGGGGTTACAATTAATACTAACTTGTCATTATAGCTTTGTGGCTTTCTTAGACTCGCCTTGCTTCAATAACACTATTATTCTGATTTTGAGGCTGAAATTGTAGCTGCTTGTCAGTGTAGGCCCCTTTCCTTCAGCCCCTTTGTCCTTTCAGAGTTGCCCAGACAATTTGAAAGCATTCTTGTTTCCTGGCAGCAAGCACATTCCCAGCCTGGCTATAATTTTTCCTGTCCTAGGATCCAAGGGAAAGGCTAGGATTCAGGGAGCTCAATTTTTCTTTCTTTCTTTTTTTTTTTTTTCAGTGAAGAGTAAAAGAAAAGAGGCAAATCTGGGTGCCAGGGCAGTACATGGGGCAGAAGGCCCCTGGCTCCCCATTTCCAAGTTACCCTAGGGAAATAGTTTAAAGGATGTGAGTTCATTCACATTGAGGGTTCTACTTAATTGTAGCTTTGCTAGATCTCTACTTTTTTTTTCAAATAAATATTTCACTCTATAACACCATTACTCTACAAAATTTTCTACCTAAATTTTTAATTTGTTACTAAAAACTAATTATGTTGCTTTTTAAAAAACCTTTTTATCAAGAAACAAACTAGAGAGAATGGTATTATGAAACCCCAAGTACCCATCACCCAGCTTCAACAATTTTCTCTTTTCCACAATTCCTGTTTTACCTCTACCTCCACCATTTCCCACCCCCACCCTCTCACTACCTGCCCCTGCACACTGCAACCCCCCCGCCCAAGTTCTTTATAGTCCTCAGATCCCACAGACTATCCTTCTATACTATAGTTACTCTGTTGACCATCTCCCCTTCCCTCTGGTAGTTTTGGTACTCTGTAGAACTTGAAATTTCTTTGAAATTTAGGAAATAATATTACTAGGTACAGATCTCATGAATTTGGGCTCTGCTATGGATGAGACACTTGCATCAAACCTATGATGTGCCCCTATTAAAAGGAAACTTCATCTATTTATTCATTACATTGCAATAAGAAACAGGCTAGGTCCCTACCCTCCTGTTTACCTTCTGATAGGCAATTAAAATAACAAACAAGTAAATAGATAAAGAAATAACCACAGCCCTGGCAGGGTGGCTCAATTGCTTGGAGCGTTGTCCAGATCTAGGCATGCACAAGAGGCAACCAGTGGATCTCTCTCTCTCTCTCTTTCTCCTCTCCCTCCCCCTTATCCCTTCCTCTTTCTCTAAAAAATCAATAAACATATCCTGAGGTAAGGATTAAAAAAAAGCCAAAACACCTCAGAGTTATAAGTGTTACAGTCTATAGAGGGTTCCTCCCCACCTATCTAGGTTCGTTTTGCCCACCACCTGAGGAAAGATGTCTCTTAATACCAGAGATCAGTGAAAAGGAAAGGAATGTATTATTCATTTGAAATAACGCAAACTAAAGTTCCCCACAAATGCACACAGTCCTCCCAGCACCCTTCACGTGGCAAAAGGGAGCACTTCCAAAGCCTCATGGTCCTGACTCTCCCCCAAGTCTCATTGTCCCAACCAAGACACCAAAGCCATGTAGTCCTAAACAGATGTGGTCCCAAAAAGAGAGATGCAGTTCCAAAAGAGAGACGTCCTGTCCCCAAAAAAGACACCAAATGGCTGCTTTGCTGCGTTTAAATCCCAGTGCCAATCTTCTTCTGCAGCCCTATTTCCGGCTCCTCCCACAATTGGCTACAGCTGCCAGTTTTCTGGGCAGGTGTGCCCTGTGGTGTGGAGCCAATGATCTCCAAGCTCTTCTAGATCCTATTACAAATCCCTATTTGGGGCTCCCTTCTTGGCTGCACCGTGTTACATAAGGACCGTGAAAAACTTAAAGATTAAAGATGGTGACCTGATAAAGTGGCAGGCAAGCAGATGACAACATTAGAGAGATGGGCCAGGAACAATTTGACAATGAACTGAGTCAGAAAGATAAAGAGCCAGCCTTTCAAAGATATTAGAGAAGACACCTAAAGTAAGAGGGAGCTTAGTAGGTTCAAGGACAGAGGAAAGACTAGGAGCTTGGAGAGTAAGGAGCCACAGCAAATACCTCCTTTGGCTCTGCATCCTGATGGCACCACCTCCATCATTTGTTGTTTTTCCTTGCAAGTGGATTGAAAACTTTGTGGAGGACACTGGATTCTTAGAGGACTCCCAGGCCAATAAGAAAAAGAGTAGGACCTCAATGTGGAGTTCTTAAGAGCAGATGGATGAACACGTAGGTTCATTCAGAAGATTGCAAATAAATGACTCCCAGCCAAGATGGAGGTGTAGGTAGACACACTGTGCCTCCTTGCACAACCAAAAGAAAGACAACAACAATTAAAAAAAAAAACAACCAGAACTGACAGAAAATCGAACTGTACAGAAGTCCAACAACCAAGGATTCAAAGTAGACACAATTCATTCAGACCAGTAGGAAGGGCAGAGTCGGACGCTCAGAGAGGACTCGTGGCAAGGCGGTGGCTGGAGGACCCAGTGCCAGATTGTGGAGTGGGCAAGCAAGGCTGCAGTGGCCAGCAAGGCTGTGGCAATGGCGGCTGGTGGAGTGGGTGATCCCACATTCTTGTGCAGATAAATTGGGAGGAACAACTGGGGAGCAAGAGAAACCCACAATCCAGGGTCCCAGCGCCAGGAAATAAAGCCTCAAACCTCTGACTGAAAACACCTGTGGGGGTTATGGTTGCATTAAGAGACCCCCAGCTTCACAGGAATGTTCATTGAAGAGACCCACAGGGTCCTAGAACATACAAAAGCCCACTCACCCTGGAACCAGCACCAGAGAGGTTCAGTTTGCTTGGGGGAAGCGGTGGAAGGGACTGAAATCTGAGCAAGAACAGAGCAAGCGCCACTGTTCCCTCTCAGACCCTGCCTCCACATACAGCATTACAACACAGTGACTAAGGTGCCCTGCCCTGGTGAACACCTAAGGCTCCACCCCTCATACATAACAGGTGCATCAAGACAAAAAAATGGCCAAAAGGAGAGAACGGATCAAAGCTCCAGAAAAAATACAACTAAGAGACGAAGAGATAGCCAACCTACCAGTTGCACAGTTCAAAACACTGGTGATCAGGATGCTCACAGAATTGTTGAATTTGGTCTCAAATTAAATGAAAAAATGAAGGCTGCACTAAGTGAAATGAAAAAACATGCACAGGGAACTGATAGTGATGGGAAGGAAACTGGGACTCAAATCAACAGTGTGGAAGAAGAAACATCCAACCAGAACAGAATGAAGAAACAAGAATTCAAAAAAATGAGGAGAGGCTTAGAAACCTCCAGGACATCTTTAAATGTTCCAACATCCAAATTATAGGGGTGCCAGAAGGAGAAGAGGAAGAACAACAAGTGGAAAACTTATTTGAACAAATAATAAAGGAGAACTTCCCCAGTCTGGCAAAGGAAATAGACTTCCAAAAAGTCCAGGAAGCTCAGAGAGTCCCAAAGAAGTTAGACCCAAGGAGGAACACATCAAGGTACATCATAATTACATTACCCAAGATTAAAATGAAGGAAAGAATCCTAGAAGCAGCAAGAGATAAGGAGACAGTTACCTACAAAGGAGTTCCCATCAGACTATCAGCTGATTTCTCAAAAGAGACCTTGCAGGCAAGAAGAGGCTGGAAAGAAGTATTCCAAGTCATGAAAGTCAAGGACCTACATCCAAGATTGCTCTATCCAGCAAAGCTTTCATTTAGAATGGAAGGACAGATACAGTGCTTCTCAGATAAGGTCAAGTTCAAAGAGTTCATCATCACCCAGCCCTTATTATATGAAATGTTAAAGAGATTTATCTAAGAAAAAGAAGATTAAAAAATGAACAGTAAAATGACAGCAAACTCATGGTTATTGACAACCACACCTAAAACAAAAGCATAAGCAAACAACTAGAACAGGAACAGAAACACAGAAATGGAGATCATATGGAGGGTTATCAACAGGGGAGTGGGAGGGGGAGAGAGGGGGGAAAGGTATAGAGAATAAGTAGCATAGATGGTAGGTAGAAAATAGACAGGGGGAGGGTTAGAATAGTATAGAAAAAGTAGAAGCCCAAGAACTTATACATATGACCCATGGACATGAACTAAAGAGGGGAAATGTGGGTGGGAGGAGGTGCGAAGGGGGGAAGGGGAGCGAAGAGGGGGAAATGGGACAATTGTAATAGCATAATCAATAAAATATATTTAAAAAAAGATTGCAGATAAGCAGTACACCTGGGGTTTCTAGGTGCTGTGAGTAGGTGGTTAAAGCAAGGGGTCTGCAGGAGCAATGAAAGTTCAGACATCTGCTCTGCACTCCAGCCATATGACCTAACCAGTGCCTCCCTCTCCTCCCACTAAAAGAGGTTTCAGACAGATACATCTGTAATTGCCATTTGAAATGTCTAAGAGAATAAATATCACCAATGGCTTAGGTGTTCATGATGATACCTTATTTAATGAAAGGGTTTTTTCTTATAAATTGCTAATTTATAAGAAAAACACATTTATAATTTGCATTTTAAATGCTATTTATTTTAAAACCTTGTTTTAATATTTGATTTAAAACCTTAAGAATAACCATAACAGCATTATTTATAGTAGCCAAGTGCTGGAAGCAGCCTAAGTGCCCATCAGTAAGTGAGTGGATCAAAAAACTGTGGTTCATTTACACAATGTAATACTACACAGCAGGAAGAAAGTAGGAACTCCTACCTTTGTGACAGCATGGATGGTACTAGAGAGCATTATGCTAAGTGAAATAAGCCAAGTGGTGAAAGGCAAATACCATATGATCTCACCTATAAGTGGAACCTAATCAACAAAACAAACAAGCAAGCAAAATAGAACCAGAGACATGGAAATCAAGAACAAAGTAACAATGACCAGGAGGGAGTAGAGAGGGGATAAATGAGGAGAAGAATGGGAATGGGCAAGTGAAGGGACATGTATAGAAGACCCATGGGCACAGACAACAAGGTACAGATTGACTGTGGGGAGGGGTTCCGGCAGGGGAGAGCAAGTCGGGGGAGGGGAATGTGGGACAATTGGAACTGAAGAACAAAAAAAGAATAAAGTGGCACTGGCTGGTGTAGTTCAGTGGATTGAGCACGGGCTTGTGAACCAAAAGATTGCTGGTTTGATTCCCCATCAGGGCACATACTTAGGTTAAGGGCCAGATCCCCAGTAGGGGGTGTGTGAGAGGCAGCCACACATTGATGTTTCTCTCCCTCTGTCCTTTCCTTCCCCTTTCTCTAAAAATAAACAAATAAAGTCTTTTTCAAAATTGTACTTATCTAAAAATATGTTAGGAATAGTGTAGGTTTGAACATTTACAACTAATGCACTGAATATTAAGTACAGAACAAGCTTGCATTCTTTTCCATATTCAAAAGCCTTCCCCTTGCCCTTAGACACTAAACATCTCAAATGACAACAGAGAGGGTTTCCCAAAATATCCAGTGATTTTAAGCCAATGAGTCCTGACACAGAGAGAAGAAGCAGGTCATTCTGGGTCATCTTTTTGGCCACTCTTCCTTTTGCAGGCAGTCCTTCAGAATCAGGTTGCTCTGGGTGACATTTTATCTTTCTCCTTACCCAAAATTCACACTCCCCAGGACACCAGCGTATGATTGAGAACTGTCTTTTATCTGGGAGTCTTGCACCTTTAAGCCCATATGAAGTGATATAAATGACAATGAAATAAGGGGGTGAGCATCTGATGTGGGTTGGGCCATGTCTCCCACAGACCCTGGGGGAATGACTTGGTAAAGTCTAGAAAGGGAAACCAATGATGGTTTAAGAGCTGACACTGGAGTATTTTTAGACTTGTTAGAAAATAGGCATGAATATATTAAACTTAGAGATGATTTTCTGTTTCAAATGAGGTTTTCAAACGAATATAGTCAAGTGGATGGTTGATGAATAATTTGTTTGTAAATTATATATAATCATTATTATAATACTACTTCACAAACTACATGCATGATCTAACAGTTTGTATATGCCTCATGTGATACCAACCAAGTAAAAAATCATATACAAACTTAATTTCTTATATCTGGTTTGATTCTTCCTGTGCAAGAGAGTAAATTTTGCAGAGTAAGAAATAACTGAGTAGGCTTTTCCAATGATGTTGTGGCTTGCAAGTTAAGAAAACATGATGGTCTCTACAGAAACAGGCCTGAAAAAAATATATATTGTCCTATAGAATTAGATTACAAGCCATAAATGAGAGTGACACTGTGATCTTCAGAATTTTTGTCAAAGTATACTCCTGTGAGTGGCAAAAGGAGGGTTCTTTGTCCTCCTGCAGGGCTGTGCCCTGCAGGCCCTGCAGTTGACATTATCTTGTAGAATAAGCAGTGAGGAGCCCTGGTAATTTTAAGGATGTGGGGGAGGGGAGAGGCACATATTTAGATTTTTTCTAAAGCAGCCCATTGCCAACAAAGCAGTGGAGAAACGGAATTTTGTTCAGGACTGGTGGGAGGAAATATCAGCTGGTAGGATCCATAGCTGTAGGACCCATCTGCTGGTAGATAATTTGCTTATTTCTATAAATTACAATAGTATATATACCTTGACCCAGTAATCTTATCTCTGGAATTTGCCTCATAGATACAAGTGCAAAAGTGCAAAATGACAACGCTACATGCTTACTACCTGCAGCATTAATTGTAATAAGAAGAGATTGGAAACAATATAAATGTCCATCAGGAGGTGATATGTTAAACAAATTATGATTCATCTACAACAGAACAATAAGAAGGTGCAAAAAGAGATTGAGAAAACTTTGTCTTGAGATAGAAATATCTTCAAAATATAACAGAGCTGTAATTATATTTTTGTGTAGAATAAAGGAAAATAAAAATATACTTCCATCACAAAATTCTGGCAGAATATGTGCAGATACACAAATTGTTATCTAGGGAGGGAGAGTGGAAGTTAGACGTTTTTCATTGAATATATTTATAGGTAGTTCAATTTTTGAACAGTGTATTACCTACTCAAAAGATGTTTTAAAAACCTTCTTTTGTGTGTATATGAAGCCTCTGTGGAAAATGGTATGCAGATTTCTCAAAGAAAATTAAACCCAGAAATAGCATATTCAGAAATTCCACTCCTAGTATATTCCCAAAATAAGCAAAAGTAGGTACTCGAATGTATATTTGTACACCTAAATTCACAGCAGCATTATTCTCAATAGCCAAAATGTGGAAGGAGCCCAAGTATCTGTGGATACATGAGTGGATAAACAAAATATGGCATACACATGCAATGGATTATTATTCAACCTTAAAAGAAAGGAAAATTTGACACATGCTACAGCATGAGTGAACCTTGTAGGCATTATGCTAAGTGAAATAAGCTAGTCACAAAAGAACAAATGTTGTATGACTTGTCTTACATGAGATACCTAGAGTAGTAAAATTCATAGAGACAGGAAGTGGAATGCCAGGGGCTAGGGGAAGGAAAGAGTGGGAAGTAATTGTTTACTGGGTCAAAAGTTTCAGTTGGGGAAGTTATAAAAACTTTGAGATGGATTGTGGTGAGGGTTAGAACTGTACACTTAAAAATGGTTCAAGTGGTAAATTTTGTTCTGCATGTTTTATGCTTTTTAAAACTCACTTTGTTCAATGATCAAGAGTATTGCCACTAAAAGACCAAACAAAGTATTGAGCACAGGAAATTTTCACTGTATTATTTCTTCATTTTTCAGAGATTGATCGATAAGGTAATTAATGAGTATTTTAGGAGTAAGAAAAAAACGCACCGCTTCGCCCAACGTGGGGCTCGAACCCACGACCCTGAGATTAAGAGTCTCATGCTCTACCGACTGAGCTAGCCGGGCGCAGCTGACTACTTCCCTTTTGCATGTCACTAACAAGTATTAACTTGATGATGCCATTCGGCTGGCGTTCAGTTCCAAGTTTGAAGTTCAAGGCCGGAAACTCAAACTCTGTGGATCGTACCAGGTCCTCCCTTCCACTTCCGTCCGTTTTCTGTTGTCTGTTGCCAATGACCTAGCCCTTTACTATCCGCGGGAAGCTCACGGAGTGAAGAGGAAACGTGCGCATCACCAAGCCTCTGGAGCGCTCACCCTGTGAGTTTTTAATCTAGAGTTAAAAGGCAGAGTCAGGGAATGGGAGTGTGCGAGGTCCGCAGCCGACCCCTCTATGTGGGCAGAACGCCGCGATCTGGGGGTAGTGAGCACAATGCAATGTACAGAAGATGTATTATAGAATTGTACACCTTAAACCTATTGTAATTTATTAACCAATATCACACCAGTAAATTTAATAAATAATTTTTTTTTTGACCTCCACGATCTGAGGGTTTCCCCCAGGGTTATGGGAGCACACTGCATTTCGCAAACAAGAACTAAAAGCAACCACAAAACTACAATGGAGATGCCGGGGATCGAACCCGGGGCCTCATACATGCAAAGCATGCGCTCTACCACTGAGCTACATCCCCTCCTCGCGAGCTCAGCTCTTCTTCTGCTTCCCTAGAAGTTTCCTATAGGCGGGCACCCGTGGGCTGACAGCCTCCTCAGGGCCTGACGTCCCAGAGGCTGCGAACCTGAGGGGACAATGTCGCGAATAGTCTTCTACTAAGTAACTACAGGGGCGCAACTTCGATCGAAGGACGCTGGGGAGAGAACAGGGCCGGTGTAAACACCTGGAGGCGGCGGTGGAAACAGAAGGGGAAGTCATTTGACACGATGCCTCAAATGAACAGTGAGCCGAGAAAGAAAAGTAAAGAAGACCCTATGCTGGATGCTGCGTTTATAAAACAAAAAGAGGGAGGCCTATAGTAAAATATATAATATTTGTATAAAATAATTAATAATTTCTGGGGATGGGGAGCAGACTGGGGTCTAGGCGATAGGCCCTTTTCTCTGTAAACCACTGTCTATCTGAATTTCGAGCCATGTCCAAATTAATTCAATCCAAGAACAGTTTACGGAGCGCCTACTGGGTATCCAGAACTGCTGGAGGAAACGGGTGGTCCAGCGGTGAACACAACTCCCACAGTCCGTCCCCTCCCACAGCTCGCGTTCCGGAGGAAGGACAGGGCTAGACAGAAAACAGAGCCAGCATTGGGCGAGAGAAGGTGGTAAGGTGCGACTGCAAACAGATTTCACTGGAAAAGGGGGCATTTGAAAGAAGACTTGAAGGAGTTGGGAAATGAGTCACACACGTATCTTGGAGGAGAGGCCCAAGGAAAGGGAACAGCCGTGCAAAGGCCCTGAGGTAGGAGCTGTCCGATGTGTTGCAGGAACGTTAACAAGGTGCTTTTGGCAGGAAGGAAACCATAGGCTGGAGTGATGAGAGATGAGTGCGAAGGGGAGGCCTAGTACCAGGGATAGGGATGAAGAACAGGATAAAAATTTACACAACAGCAAAGACTGAGACTGTCCCTCTGAAAGGTGGGAGCCACTGGAGGGTTTGAGCAGAGGAGGGCCATGATTTGACTTAAAAATAACATTGTAACAGAACTATTCACACAGCTGGGTGGAGAAAATAGGGCGGGGGAGTGGGACAAAAGGGGAAAGACTGTTGCTCACTGGAAATCATGCAATGGAGGGAGTGAGAGGCTGAGGACATGCCGACGACTGTGGATGAAGTGTGTATAGTTTTTTTCTCTTGGAGTCACAGAGGACCCCTGCTGCGACCGGTGGGGGGTGGGGTGGAGGTCCCCTAGTGGGGGCGATGGGAGATTAAGAAAGACACAACACAAACAGGTTAAGGAAAAGCAGGGGCCAGGTGGGGTATTGTCCTCTGATGGAGAAACGATGACCCTGAACATGGCCTCCGCGTTTATTTTATAGGGGTTGGTTACATAAAGCTCAAGGACGTTTTGCAGACTTAGGGACACGCTGTGGGCAAAGACTGTTCTGTTCCCAGGCTATCTAAATGATAAAGATGTCTTCTGCGAAGGTTACAGTCACATTCAGCTGAAGCTCGAGGTTATCTAATTCCTTCTCAACCCCCACGGGTTCTGGCTGTCCTCAGCTGCTGGCTTGCTCCGCTTTGCAGATGCAAGCAGTCCAGTGTGGCTTTGCCAAACACTTAACCTGTGCTTTCACATCAGCCTTCACCGTCCTCCACAGACTCCCTTGTTTTGTCCTGAGCACCTGGAGAGATGGAGATGCTGTTAAATGGAGTGGAGTGGGGAAGGCTGTGGGAGGAACACATGGTGGGGCAGACCAGAAGTAGAGTTGTGGACACCGTGAGTGTGTGATGCCTCTTAGAACCGGCAGGTGAAGCAGCTACACTGGAGTTGGATGTAGAAGCCAGACATCCTAGGGCTCCTGGGCTGGGGTTATGTTATTGTGATGTCAGCAGGAAAAGTGTCATCCAGGCCTGTAAAGTGTAAGAGATCAAAAGGGACTGAATATAGACAGAGGTCCAAGGACTGGGCCTGATAGGGAGAAGAGATGAACGTAGTGAAACTGCAAAAGACACCTGTGTTCGGGCTGCCTGTCATTACCAAACCCAATAAGCAATGACAGCAATTGAACATCTATGGGAGCTTTATTCTGATGGCCAGAGATCTGAGAAAATGGCAGCTTCATACCCTAACAGACCATCTTTTCTTTTCCTTCCAGACCAAGGTTTTTATAACAGGGAATAAACAAGGTGCGATGAGGGGTTTAGAAGTTCAGGGAGGGTTAGGTGAAAGAAACTGCAACATTCCTGTCCTGGGCAGTTAGCTGTTCCCTGCGACTGTCCCTCTGAAAGGTGGGAGCCACTGCAGGGTTTGAGCAGAGGAGGGCCATGATTTGAGCAGGGGCGGGTGGTGCCTGTCTCTCCCTGGAACACATGGCCCAGAAGCCTCCACTTGTCCCCAGGTGGTGACCTTTAGCAGTGCCCCAGGAGGTCGGCTGTTTTCCCAGGAGCCAGGATGGGCCTTATCTATAGTTTCTGAAACAAAAGCTTTAGCCATATACATTACTTATGAGGCTGATAACTTTTTGCCTTAAACTAAAATTTTCCAGCTCTTGAGTCCCCTATCAGTAGCAGGCTGTGGAGCTGGGGGGAATGCTGAGAGAGGGTGTGAGGAAGGAGGAAACAACAGAAGAGAGGGCAGATGAGGTGAGGCCTTAGAAGGGGCCTTTGCCTTTGAGTTAGGATCGCTGAGGTCACTGGTGACTTCCAAAACAGCATTTCAGAAAAGGGTGAGGGTGAAAGTTTGACTCCAGTGATCTCTGGAGGGCATAAGGAGAAAGGGGATGGAAGCAAATAATACTAGCAGCTTTGGAGTGGGGCTGTGGGAATAAGCTGGAGGAACATAGAGGACTGGGTTTTATTTGGAGGCAGAGGAATAACACCGAGTAAACTACGAAATTTTATTGTAAATGTGTTATTTGTTAAAAAAAAACACAAAGAATAAATAAGGGGGAGGGGGCTATCGCTGGAAAGGTAGCTACAGAGGTTGATAGAAGGCCACACCTCGGTGTGAGGGGGCAAGAGCTAGGGTCCAGACTCCAAATTTAGCTCGGCACAGAGCTGGGACAAGCCCGCACGCCGGCAACCTGATACTGTGGCCCGGACGCCAGACCCTTGCCCAGTGCTGGGTCGGCCTCAGACAGCAGCCGGGAGTGGCGGCCAGCTGGGCATGTGTGCCCACCTGTCCCGGCCCATTACCCACAACAGCTGACTGGGTCAGGCTAGGGAGGCCTGGACCCGCCCGTGGAGGGCCTGAGCAGGGGGCGACGGAGAGAGGGCGCTGCGGGCCAAGGCCGGTGATTGAGGGGTCCAGAAGCGGGGCGCAGAGCTCTGGGCCTCACTTGGATCCACTGGCTGCGCCGCCTGGCGCGCCTTCCACGCGCACCTACCCGGCGGGTTTCCCAGCCCGGCGCTCCCTCAGTGCCAGTCTCCGCCCGCCCGTGTTGTCAGCCGCGCCCTTCCTTCCCGAGGGCGCCGAGAGGCCCGCCCCGGCCGCAGCGCTCCCAGCGGCGCACTGTCACGTCCCTGGCCTCCCCCGGGCCACCAGACTTCGGTGCGCTGAGTGTTCGCATGGCGGCGGTGGGGCCGCGGACTGGCCCGGGCTCTGGGGCCGAGGCCTTGGCACTGGCGGCAGAGCTGCAGGGCGAGGCGACGTGTTCCATCTGTCTGGAGCTCTTCCGAGAGCCCGTGTCCGTCGAGTGCGGCCACAGCTTCTGCCGCTCCTGCATCGCGCGCTGCTGGGAGCGCCCCGGCGCGGGGTCCGCCGCCGTCCCCCGCTTGCTGCCTTACCCGCTCCCCTGCCCGCAGTGCCGCGAGCCAGCGCGCCCGAGTCAGCTGCGGCCCAACCGGCAGCTGGCCGCCGTGGCCACGCTGCTGCGGCGCTTCAGCCTGCCCTCCGCTGCCCCGGGCGAGCGCGGGACCCAGGAGGCGGCGGTGGCGGCGGCGACTGGGTGCGCGCAGCACGGCGAGCCACTCAAGCTCTACTGCCAGGACGACGGATGCGCCATATGCGTGGTGTGCGACCGCGCCCGCGAGCACCGCGAGCACGCGGTGGTACCGCTCGGTGAGGCTGTGCAGGAGGCTAAGGTGAGCGCCGGCCCCACTCCTGCGGGTCCCCGAGACCCCGCGTCCCCTCCTGCCTTCCCGCGCACGCAGTGCAGATGACCCGCAGGCAGGCAGACAGGAGGATCAGGGGAGCCCCTGTCTCTTTTCTCTTGCTCAGCACTAGCTCCGGGGCTGAGTGTGGCTGTCCCTCTGTCACCCCCATACCACCGATACCCCCGAATCCTCCTCTAGGCTGGACAGCCTGGGCGATGTCCCACAGGCTTGGCGATTTTCGTTCCGTCCGTCCCCGTCCTCTAGCGGCGACTTGGGCAAACTCACACGCCCGCTGCCCCAACTCTCAGCTCTTTCCCCGAGCCGGACGACCTTCCCAAGAGGTCGGGAAAGGGTGGGTGGCTCCAGGGTTGAGGAGAGCAAGGAGACAGCCGTCTGGGCTGTTTCAAGGCTGTCGATCCTAGGCTCCAGACTTTCCTGCCTCCTTGCTGGGGCCTCAGCTGAGGTGTGTGGAGGCCTCTAGCACACAGTCCCATCTTTCTTCGCTTCCTACGCTACTCCAATCCTTCCATACAGAGGGATATCTGATGGTGGGGAGGAGAACAAGGGAGAAGACAAGCTATTCTGGGCAGCTGGGAGTGGGAGGAGCCTGTATTTCAGCCCGAATGGTGCACTGGTGGTCTTGGGGAAGTGAGACGCTTGGGCTTTTGGAGTTGCCCTGAAGTTGTCCTGTCCCCTTATGTGAAGTCCGAGCAGGCTGTTTCCATACTGTCCAGAGATGGCTTCAACCTGGTCTCCTCGATGTGCAGGGCCTCCCCTTGCTCTTGGATGGCTCCTGGAAGTCACCGGGGTTTCCAGAGTCCTCTCTACACAGTATCTCCCTTCTCATCCTCTGGCAGGAGCTCCTAGAGTCCAGGCTGAAGGTCTTGAAGAGTGATCTGGAGGACTATGAGATGTTTCGTTCCACGGAAGAGAAGGAGGGCAAGGAGCTCCTGGTGAGTGGCCACCCCACCTCCAACAACAGAGGGCCACCCACCATCCTGGCTCTGTCTGGTGTGTGGTGTAGGAGTGTGTGCCAGCAGAATAACAAGGGTGGATTATAGAAAGATAATAGGATGCATATTATAGAGGGTGAATGTATCCTTTATTAAAAACCAGAGCTTTTTAAAAAAGACTATTTTTAGAGATACAGGAAGGGAGGCAGAAAGAGAAGGAAAGAAACATTGATGTTTGAGAGGAACATAGATCGGTTGGCTCCTCCCACGTCCCCAAGTAGGGACCTGGCCCACAACTGAGGCGCCTGTCCTGACTGGGAATCAAACTGGCAACCTTTTCATTTGCAGCCAGTCTTTCAACCCACTGAGTCACACCAGCCAGGGCAAAACCAGAACTGTTAAAAGTCAATGGAAGTGCTAAAATAATCCTTCTAGAACAGTTGGCTAAAACTGAAACTGTCCCAGTGAATCAGGATATATGATCATTTTAACAATACATGACACCCCAATTAGGGCCTTGGAGCATCTTGTAATTGAATGCAAGTGAAAACATAAATACAGTAAATAGCTTCATGTTAGCCCAGGGCATTTTTGCCACCAAAAGAGTTATGAAAAAACTTTTTTTCATTTTTAGAGTTTTTTTAGGTTTTGAAATCGGGCCAAGGGTAAGGAAGTTTAGAGGGTGTCAGAACTGCTGAGGGCAGGAGGTCTGGCGACGGGTTTCCAGCAGCCCCTGCTGCTAGCCCAGTGTGCCCAGCGCCCCCTGGTGGGTAGGAATGCTATTTTGTCCTCTTTACAATGGATCACGGAAGTGAAATGGGGCTCATTTTGATTAAGATGGGCAACGTGGATCACGGACTGTAATTTTCTACCTCGCAAATTCAGTCCTTTGCTCAATAAATGGGTGTTAAAAGAATGAAAGGAACTACTAGGGTCTGTTAGGACAGGGCCAGTCAGTTTTGGAGTTGGGAATTGCAGGTACTTGAGGACTCTTCTGTCCTCAAAGTTGAGAGAGGGTGGTATGGAGGGGAAAACCCTGAGTTCAGGCGTTCCTTTCCTGACCTTCAACTGCACCTGGTTCCAATGTACAACTGGTCATTCACTTCCCTCCCCACGGAAGAGCTAAACACTCATCTCCAGACTTCCACCCTGCCCTCCTGGAGAAAGTGTTAATCATGTGGTTCTTCCATCCATGACCCAGAGGGACTCCCACAGCGTGGCAGCTTCATGGTGGGACCCCACCCACCATGACACTGCTTAGCCCCTTCCACTCAGTCCTAGGCCAATTCACCACCCCTCTGGCCCACACGTGGTTTAGAATTACAAAATACATGCTTAATGAAACAATAGAGGTGGAGGACAACCCTTGTTGCATGATAACAAAGAGAATGAATACTTTTATTAAAAAATGCTCTTACTCTTTAGGAGTGCTTCTCAACTGGGGGCAATTTTGGCCCTCAGGATGTTTGGCAATGTCTGACGATATTTCCCACTGTCAATCAACACTTGGGCAGAAGTGCTACTGGCATTTAGTGGTAGAGGCCAGGGTGCTCAGATTAAGCATCCTCAACGCACAGGACAGCCCTCCACCACGAAAAATTATCTGGTCCCAAATGTCAGTAATGCAGAGGTTGGGAAACCCTGATTTAGAGTATTTTGGCTAACATTGTTCCACTTGTGTTATTACCTTGGGAAACAGTATGATAAAATTGCAAGAAATTCAGATTCTGAGGTCAGACTCTCCAGATTAGAATCCTGGCTTCCCACTTACTGGTGATGTGAACCCACCTCATTGGTTTGAGTGACTTAACTCACGTGAAGCGCCCCAGGCTGCAGCTGCCTGCTCGCCCAGTGTCCTGGTGATGAAGGCCCTGGGGGAGCTGTAGCCTGAACCTAGGTTTCCTGACCTCAAAATCCACTCACAGTCTCCTCTTCCAGCCATCCTTTAAACCTTAGAAGTTTTAAGAAGAGGAACTGTGACAGCAGAGCTTGTCCTGGAGGAACAGAATCCTTCTCCCTTCTCATTAGCCATGGAAGGCCTTGCTTGTTATGTCATGTGCGGTCCCTCCCACATACTCATGTAAAGAATCCAAGGACCAGGAACATGAGCCTGTGTCTGGAAACACAGGAGTGAAAAATCCTGTGGGTAATATAATGGAAATAATAGAATATGAAGCCTGCACACAACATAGTCTCACTTGGGTCATGTGGATGTGCTGCTACCTCTGGTCACTGGTGTTATTTTCCTTCCTTCTTGCAATTTTTCTGCAACTCCCAGATTATGTATAATGAGCATGTGTTATCTTCATGGCTGCTAAAGAGAAATGGTGCTCTAATATGAAGTAAAGTGAGGAGTGGAAGTAGGAGGGCAGATGAGTGTTAAAAAAATTCAACTTAGTGCATTTTAAAGGTCTTACTGGCTTTATTCAGTGACTGATGAATTACTAATGTAACAGATAGAAAAGATCCCTAAAGAGCTGTATAAGGCAAGATATTTTATAAGCAGAGAAAGCAGGAACAAGGAAATTGCAAAAAAACCTGGACTGATTATTGCAAGGTTACTTTCCCTATAGGGGATGGCAGATTGCTGAACAAAGGCAATTCCTGATTGGCTGGTTTAAGATTCCATTTCTGGGAGAGCAGAAACTATAATGAAGTCTGGTGATGTGGGTCTGGGCATAAGTGACTCCATTTCGATAGTGTTTTCTTGAATTTAACACATAATAAATGAGTTTGGAGAAGGGAATGTGACCTCAGTTTAATCTTTATAGTGGCCCCAGGAGGCACTGAGTCATTCCTGCCACTTTTCAAATGAGGAAACCATTGCCCTGAGTAGTTCTCAGGCAAGTTTAAAGTTGCCCTATGTTGGTGGGAGAGCCCAGGTACAAAGGAACATGTGGCCACATCTGTGACTGGAGAAGCAAGAACATGTGTTGAAGCTGCTATGAGCTCAGAGTTGGAATATTTAAATTAGAGCCTGCGCAGAGTGTGCACCTGTGGGTGACCCTGTGACCTCTGAGCAGTGTGGTGGATGGAGCCCTGCCCTGTGGGATGGCTCCAGGCTCCTGTCCAAATGCCAAGTCTTGATGCCCATGTCCCCTCACCTCTCCAACTTCTCCTCTCCTGAGACAGAAGCAGATGGCTGCTGAGCGAGAGAAGGTGGGGGCCGAGTTTCAGGCACTGCGGGCCTTCCTGGTGGAGCAGGAGGGCCGACTCCTGGGCCGTCTGGAGGAGCTGTCCCGGGAGGTGACACAGAAGCAGAATGAGAACCTGGCTCAGCTTGGGGGCGAGATCACCCAGCTATCCAAGCTCAGCAGCCAGATCCAGGAGACAGCACGAAAGCCTGACCTTGACTTTCTCCAGGTGAGTCTGGCTACCCAGGACTTTTGAGTCTTTATCCTAAGGCGCTGTGAAGGCAGTGAGAACAGAGTCAGATCCTGAGAATTTAGTGGACTCACAAAATCTGGAGCCGAAAAGGACTGGAGAGAGGTGCCCTGATTCTCCTGGGATTAGAGGTCTAAAGAGCTATGATAAAACTTTCCTAGCCATGAGTAACAATAATATATCCTACATCATATTTCAGTGTATATGTACTTGAGACAAAAGTCTTCGAAAATAGCACCTTTACCAATGTGATGCACTTTGATATTTTCTATTCTATTTTATTTCATTAAAAAAATAGTAACAATCTACTATCACAAATGGGTCAAGAACAGTCATATAAAAGACACTGGTCGGAATGAGCAGTTGCTGCATAAAGGCTATAACTTGTCTCTACGGTACAGAGAGCAGAGACAACCCTAGGCCCCAGCATGTGGCTCCAGTGATGATTCTGTAATGACAGGAGCATTTGCAGACTGTGGGCAGGTAGGGGTCTGCCATGTTGACAAGAAACCCAGCTGCCACCACAGTGGGAAGACCTTGGCACCAGGGCCCACACAGGCAGCAGATAAGCAGAGACACCTGCGTATTACTTGTTTCTCTGGAAGTGGGGCAGGGTGCGGTTGTATTTTTTTCAAAGGTGTTGATTTGGTTTGCTTTCATCTTTCTTTTCAGGAATTCAAAAACACAATAAGCAGGTGAGTGGACCTGAGTAGTTCCTTGGCCTCCTCTAAGCTGGTTCTTTTTTTCCACTGCGTGCTCTCTTCATTTTCCTCCCCCAGCTTCTTACCTTCTGATTCCCCACTGCCCTACCTGGTACCTTCTGAGGCAGCCGTCCCGTCCATCGGCCTGATCATGGTTATGGGCATCAGATCAGGTTCTCCTCTTCTGCCTCTCTCCATCAAGAGGACCCCACCATCCTAACTGTGGGAGTGGGACAGTGTTGGTGGGCCTTCCTCCTTGTCCTGCAGGTGCAGCAATGTGCCTGCCCCCAAGCCAAGCACAGTCTCTTCTGAGATGAAGAATAAAGTCTGGAATGTTTCCCTCAAGACCTTTGTCTTAAAGGGGCTGCTCAAGAAGTTCAAAGGTAGGGCCCATGTGTGGGGGGCTGGGCCGTGAGATACCAGTGGCAGTGGTGTGGCTCTGGTGATTTGGGGTCCAAAGATGTGCCTTTTCAGAAGCTGTGTGAGAAGACCAGAGCTGGGGTGTGTGGTGGCTAATTTATTTAGGTGCCCCCAGGGCACAAAGTTCCCCTGGGGGCAGACAGAATAGAGGGACACTGGGGACAGAAAGAGGGGTGAGGAAGGAGATCTCAGCTCTGACCAGCACCAGGGCAAAGCTGGACAGGGAAAACTAGACTACTGCCTCTCCAGCCCCCACACTGGGCCCAGTGCCCCTAGCCTATCTGGGGTGGTAAGTGAGCCACTGGGGCCATGAATATGTCAGAGGAGATGATGTCCCTGCCATGGCCAGAGAGACAATCTCCTGTCATTCACACACACCCTGCTTTGTTTCTCCTCCTCAGAGGATCTTCGAGAAGAGCTGGAGAAAGAGGAGAAAGGTACGACGATTGTGCTGATAGCGAGAGCAAGCCCGTTTTTGGCTATGTAGAGAATTCCCTTCCTGCTGGTGACTGTGTCTATGGGCTTTGAGTGTGGTTGCTTCCTTCTGCCTGCCGACCTCCTCAGCCCTGCCCCCTCCCCCCCTCATCTCAAGCGCTGACTCCCTCAGGCCACAGTGGGGCCTGTAGACTTACTGTCCACAGCAGGAGTGCCCTGTGGCTTAGGATACTTAGATTGGTGAAGGCTAGTTGGCCTCTCTCCCCTGTCCTCTCTCCCAACTGAGACCTCACGCTGAGACCTCTTCTGGGGACTGGGGCTGTGTGCATGGGGAGGGCTGAGGGGAAGCTGGAGGAATCTGAGGACCAGGTAGGAGGTGGTTCTTACTCTTGCAGAGCTCTGGGGTGAGTGGGATCCAATGCCATTAGGAGGGCTAAGCCGTAAGGAGGGCTAAGTCAGACTTTTCTTGGGCAGAATCTAAACCAGCTGGGCAAGACCATGCCCCTCCTCGGCTGGAACCCTGCACCAGGCCCTCTCACTCAGTGAAGGCTGCACTTCTCACAGTGATCTTCCAGGCCTCAGGGGGTCTGGCCTCACTGCATCCCATGCCCCCCCCGCCCCCCCCGCACTCTGCTCCTCCTGGAATGCACCAAGCACACACCTGGGCCTGGAACATGCTTCACCAGACAACGCCTATCTGGTTTCTTTTTTTAAGATTTTATTTATTTATTTTTAGAGAGGGAAGGGAGGGAGAAAGAGAGAGAGAAACATCAATGTGGGGTTACTGGGGGCCGTGGCCTGCAACGCAGGCAAGTGCCCTGACTGAGAATCGAACCTGCGATACTTTGGTTCGCAGCCCATGCTCAATCCACTGAGCTATGCCAGCCAGGGCTATATCTGGTTTCTTCACCTTCTGTATGTCTTTGCTTAAGTGCACCTATTCAGCCAGGCCTTCCCTGGGCCTTCTAGTTGAAATCACAGCCTGCTGTCCTGATCACCTCTTATCTTCTTCTTTTTTTATAAATCACATATTGTCTATTCTCCCCTCCCCTGTGAAAGGAAGATTCAGTGGAGCTGGGACTTCCAGGGCCTAGCATAGGCCTGGAACACTGCGGTGCTTACAAGTGTGCTTTTTTGAGCTGTTTAGTGTGGAAAACACTAAAGTAGAGAGATGAGCATAACAAATATTATGTACTCATCATATACCCTCGGTAATCTTCACTCACACTCCTACTCATTTCTCCTCACTGGATTATTTTGAAGCAAACCTCAGATATCATTTCCATAAATATCTCAGTATTTGATTTCTAAAGAGATAGACTTTGTAAAAAAAACAACCACAAAACCATCAAAATTAGGAAAAATTGATGATTCTTTCTAGTACCTAAGTGTTTGACATTCCTCAATTGTCTTTTCCATTGGATTTGCCCATGTGTTTGAACTGGGATTCAAATCAGGTCCATACATTGCATTTGTTTGATTTCAGCAGGTACATTTTGGGAGGGGCCGGTGGGAATAAGGAGTAGGGGCTGTGCAAGGGGCCTGCCTGGGCCATCTCTCCCTGTCTCCCCCACTGCAGTGGAGTTGACCTTGGATCCTGACACTGCCAATCCCCGCCTCATCCTCTCTCTGGATCTTAAGAGCGTGCGCCTTGGACAACGAGCCCAGGACCTGCCCAGCCACCCGCGTCGCTTTGATACCAACACCCGAGTGCTGGCGTCTTGCGGCTTCTCCTCTGGGCGGCACCACTGGGAGGTGGAAGTGGGCTCCCAGGATGGCTGGGCCTTTGGCGTGGCCCGTGAGAGCGTGCGACGCAAGGGCCTCACACCCTTCACTCCTGAGGAGGGCGTGTGGGCGCTGCAGCTCAATGGCGGGCAGTACTGGGCTGTGACCAGCCCTGAGCGGACACCCCTCAGCTGCGGCCACCTGTCCCGTGTGAGGGTGGCGCTGGACCTGGAGGTGGGGGCCGTGTCCTTCTACGCCACTGAGGACATGCGCCACCTCTATACCTTTCGTGTCAAGTTCCAAGAACGTGTGTTCCCCCTTTTCTCTGTCTGCTCCACTGGCACCTACTTGCGAATCTGGCCTTGAGGGACATTGCAGGCCTCCCAGAGAGGGGGCAGTCAGTCAAGGGCGAACGCATTCTCCTGGCTGCCCATGGGAAGGAATGCTGTTCTCCACCGGAGCTGCCTGGTCACCTTGGGTCTGCCCTTCCCTCTCCTGCCACAGGTTGCCTTAGAGAGGCTTCTGGAGACCCAGCCGCAGAGGCATGAGACTGCAAGGTGGGAAAGAAGCCCCTGTGTTCAACCAAGCAGAGGAAGGGATGCTTTGGATCCCCAGGCCTGTCCCCTACCTGTTGTTCTGGCATGCAGATTTGGTACCAGCTGTGAGGAGGTGGAGGCCTATGAGCGCTGGAGCCCCATGTTGACAGGGGTGCTTCCTTTCACTGGGGCTTACTGCCTAGACTCAGCAAGACCTCTGGCTCCCTGGAACAACACCAAACCCTGGTCCTGTGCTGTCTCAGTTCCAAGGGCAATGTTTGGGGCCAGGCCAAGTATGTTCATGATCACTTCTGTTTTGCCTTCTTGTCAACTGTCAGCTCTGGCTTCAGAGACCTGAATCCAGCTGGTCTGACCAATCGTCCACTCAGGGAGGAGCCTCCCAGCTCCGAGGACAGTCTGGGTCAGAGCTGGAAGGAGACCCTTGACCTGTGCATGAGGGAACAGCTCCAGACAACATTCTGTAGGCATGGCTACCCTCTAAGACCCCTAAACTGATGATACAAAGTGATATGTCCATCCTTAGCCACAGTGATAACCACGTGTTCTCACAGATACCTAAATCCCTCTCAAGTGCCAAAGTACAGTCTTTCTGGGTAAGGAGACCAAAGGTTCTGGAATTTTGAAACACAGGAGAGCACATATAATTTTACAAATGTAACTAACACAAGCATGGAAATGCAGAGCACAAACATGCCCCTGACAGATTCTTTCTGGAACTTGCCAAATGTATGCTAACAGCAGAGGACCCTGGTGCCAAGGCTAGCTTGGCCTGTGCCCTGGTGGTTGCTATCACCTTGGCTAATTGTTCACCAGCTTCTTTTAGGCTAGGCTTCTGGGAGGGCGGTAGTAGGCTCTTCCTTGCTTAGTGCTCCCCAGGGAAGGGAGATGGAAATGGAAATACAGATTGTGAGCTCATTTCTACAGTGGCTTAGCTCATTCTTGACTTTCCCAGTCTGAGTGCAAGAGCACAAGTATGAGCAGGGAGTTCTGCCAGCCGAGGTGAGCAAGTGTGCTTCTGTGTGTGAGAAATGCACACACATGTGTTTATATCAGATTGTGGGGGCAGAGGGATGTGTAGATCTTGGAGGGGGCATGTATGAGCACATGCATAGGGTTTAGGTGTTGAAACAGACCTAGTGCAATTAGGTTATACCCTATTATTGACTTGTGGTTAAGTATTAGCCACCCCATAGTTAGGTGATGGCCTTAGGTTTCCAACCCCACTAATTGGCTGCTTGGCTAGATGAAAGCCAGTTTCAGACCTAATTCTATCCTGCCTAGGTTGTTATGCAGATGCAGGGACAGTGACAGTCAAGTAGCCTGGCCTGCAAGAATCATGGAGCTTTAGTGCTCTGTCCCTTAAGGTGTTTCAAGCACACTTTGCATACAGGGTTCTTCTAAGGCAGGCATGGCACTGTTCTGGAGGCGAGCCGAGTGCACACAGCACCGGGCCATCGGAATCCAGTGTCCTACAGACTGGGGACAGGACCATTTAAGAGTTTAGCCTACAGCAGCATTCCAGAATGTGAATTCTATGCCCTGTTCATACATGAAATGTAGCTCTAGAACACTGTAGCCAGTCAAAGTATTTGACTACTACTGAATTCCACAAGGAAAACTCATTTTAACATTTATTTGTTAATTAAATGGCCTTTTGTTATCATCAAGCCCTAACTTTTTCTGGAATTGTATGACTTTTAAACTAGATATTACAATTATTCTTTATGTCATCTAGCAACTGTGCTAAAGTATTGTAACACATATTATGGGTCACAGAAGGTAGGGTGACTGGTGGGGCCCTGTAGGGCCAGGTCTGGGGACTGCAGGCATGGCTGTCTGTGTATATATTTTCATTTCAGCTTTTGTGTTTGTGAGTCTGTAAGAGTTTGTAGAACTACCGGTACAGAGATAGCTGTATATCTGAAGAGCTGCAACAACAGTTACCTAACAGCTGCATGTGGAGGATGAGAGAGATGTTCTCTCTTGGTCACCAGGACAGCACGGTGACTTTGGGTGTCACAATGCTGGTGTAAAAGTATGTGTGCATGTCTGCATTTTTCTCTCCCTTCCTTTGGGCATCATAAGGTCTCCGAGATCTCTGGGCCTCTGAGAGCAAATACTGGCCTAACTTCGGCTCTTCTGACACCACCCATTAGTCCCAGATCCTTGTGAGCTGCAGAGTGGTGAGAATCCAGGTTCTTGCCGCTAGACTCTCACACAGCTAGCTCCTCCGTGCCCCAACTGGGTGTCCCCTAGGGGCCTGCTTTTGGCTTGGCCATCCAGGGACCAAAGTCATTGGGCCTTGTAGGCTGATTGGGCAACCAGGCCAAACCTACCACCTACAGCTGCCACTTAACTGACCATTGCAGGGCTAGGGCTCCTGTCCCTCACCTGAGCTCTCGCCCTCTCTCCCTGCGCTCGGCCCCATGGGCCCTGTGACAGAACAAGTTCCCCAAGAGTCCAAGGTGGACCCTAAAGGTTGCCTTTTCCTAATTTGCTTAACGGAGCGTTAGGGGCTAAGGACCCTGGGCCCAGACTAAGTCCCTGGCCCAGCACTTCCTCACACCCATGCACTCTGATTTCTCCACCACTCTCTCTCAGCTTCTCTCTCCTGATCCTCCCTACTGCTCCCTCACGGCCAGCCTACCTTACCAGCCCCAGGCCCTGGATTTCCCTTAGGAGAGGCACAGTGACATCCTTCCCTTAATTCTTCCCTCGCAGCCTTGACAGAGCACTGCGACCCTCGCACGCAATAAGCCGCAGGCCCTGCTCTCAACGGGTGTGACCCCGCAGAAGCGCGGAAGTCCGGGACCTCCGCATGGATCCGCCCACCGGACGCCCGGCCCTCACAGGCTCAGCTTACTAGCTAAACGCGGGCCTTCCCCTGTGGGGCTCTCTCCCAGGATCCGAGGCTCCGCTTGCAGCACCAACACGTACAGACGCTACAGGCTAAGCCGTGGCGGCTCGGCTGGGCCCTCCAGGGCGCAGGAACGCGGGCCCTAACTGTCAATTGCTTAACTTGACAGGAAAGTTGTCTGCAGCTGTACGAAGACTGGTTCACATCAACTACTTGTGTGCAGAACTCAAACCGGCAGCTGGCTCCATAGCTCAGGGGTTAGAGCACTGGTCTTGTAAACCAGGGGTCGCGAGTTCAAATCTCGCTGGGGCCTGTTCTCGGCTCTTTTTAATTTCCTTTTTTCCCCCCCTCCCCCCTTCCACTTTAAACTGTAAGGTGGAAAACTGCAAAATGCGTAAGCCAACACAAATTCTCCCTTTCGGGGAGGCCAGTCCCTGGTGAAGCTTCCTGTTCTTCGCCCTACAGGTGTCAGCCGCCCATCGCTTATCTTTGGAAGAGCTGTACCTAATGCGTCCTTGGCCCTGTGATCACAGGCTCCGGGGCTCCGCGCTCCTTCTCCCCCATGACCCCTCTCTCGATTCCTTCTGCGCACGTTCCTGGCGAGTTCGTGGAGGGTCTTTCCGTTTCCCTCCTGGGGCCAGGGACGGGGGCAGGTCTTTCATTCTTTCTTCTTAGCTGAGTGGGGGTACACCTGGTAAGGTCCCCTCCTGCCCCCTGGGCACCTACTGCTTTAGCTGGGAGGGTGACTAAAAGTTCCGTTGGCCCTCGCAGTCTGGCTTCCACATATGAGGTGGCCTTCCCGTAGGGCAGGCACACAGGGGTCGATGAATCCCGGGAGCCCGGGGCCTAAAGTGGGGGGAGGGAAGCGGGTCCCCACTCCTCCTCGCACCCCACCTACTCCATCCACCCCCTTCTCCGGAGTCTACACAGGTTTCCGCGAGTGATTCTCTCCTCTGGTACACCAGACCTGGGTTCTGTTTTCTATCCTCGAGCCGCGCTAGAACGCTCTTCCCACCCCCGGAATCAGCGGTGTCCCCACGTGGGGCTGCAAGTCGCTCAGAGCTTTTCAGAGGGTCCACTTTGGCTGGAGAGAAGGCTCCTGCGGTCTGGGGTCGTGCCTGCGAAGGCCGCAGCGGGTGGGCGCCCGAGAACTGCCTGCCGGGCAGTTACTCCATTGTTCACTGGGGATTTAGGCTCATTTTGTACATTTGACTTCGTTAACAGCATAAATAAATAAATAAATAAATGAATAAATGTTAGAAGGTCATCAGGTATTAGTTGTGTGGGGGGTTTTGCTTGTTTGGCTGTTTAAAAGAAAAAAAAAACGTGAATAGTAAAAAACCCAAAAAGCTCAAAGCGAATATGACACATTTATAGCCTTTAGGTTGGAAGTCACGGATGTGAATGATTATTTGCACTTTTCTTTAAATAATTGCCTGGAGAAGAGAAGCAATAAGAAGCCTGCAACACGGAGGCGGAGAGCCAGGAGTGCCCACCTTACTTTTAGTGAACCCGAAGGGGCGCACTAGCCTCCAGGTCCCTCAGGAAGAGACCCAGAGCCGGAGCAGACGGCGCAGAGGGCTTGTTACTTCTGTAATAAGCCGTGGGGTTATGGGGTCCCTCCGTATTCTTTGGATTCTTTGCCCACCACCAGGGAATTGGAATTACGGCTCTCAATGCCAGAGTTTGGTGAAAAGGAAAGGAACAATTTATTTAAAATTTATAGATTTAGAATAATAACTTAATGTCTTTGTTAAAATCCCAAAGTACCTTAAAACACCCCAAAACTGTCATTCCTTCCCCGCTTTGCCCAGTCAGGCCAATCAGGGGTACCCTATTTCGTGGGGGGGTGGGAAGTGGGAGTCAGAGGCTCAGCTAGCTCGGGGTTCTTCTCAGTAATCCGAGCTCAGCTGGCAGTCCTCTCGTGGTTCCCAACACCATCAGCTGTGTGTCCTGATTTCCAGTTCTTAATCCAAACCCATGTGGCACCTTCTCATGGCCCACTAGCAAGAGTCCTTTTGTTACAGAACAACGGGGTGGGGGGTGGGGAAGGCAATATACTATTCTCTGAAAGGAACCCCCAGGTTCCTTATGTCCGCGGCCTTATAGGAAAGACATCTCTCAATGCCAGAGATTCGTGAAAAGGAAAGAAAATGTTTATTTAATGCTATAGTCTTAAAGTAGTGACCTAATGTCTTCATCAAAATTCCCAAGTCCCTTAAAACACCCACAACCACACACAGTCCTTCCTTCCCCCTTTGTCCAGTCTGGGGTGTCCGTATCTCAGGAAAAGAAATAGAACTCCAGGGCCCAAGCAGCCCCTGGTTCTTCCCAGTAACCCCTCTCGGCTGGTAGGCCTCCCTGGTTGCCGGCATCATCAGCTGTGTTCCTGGGATCTCTGCTAAAGCTGGGTGGTGGTTCCTCCTTTCTAAAGCTATGGGGTCCCCACTCTGGCAAAGTCACGTGGCTCTCCTTTATATTGCCACAGCTGCATGGTCCTCTCTGCACAATGGCCGAGGGAGACCCCACTCCCCCAAAACTGCATGGTTCTCCCTGCAATGGCTGCCGCGTCTGGGTTTTTAAATCCCCGGGGCCAATCTTCCTCTGCAGCCCCATTTCTGACTCCTCCCACAATTGCCTACACTTGCCAACACTTCCATATCCTTTCAGCTTTACTGGGCTGCCATCGTGAGTCTGGGCAGGTGTGGCCCTATGTCATGGAGCCAATCTTCTCCAATCTCTCATGCAGGTGCTGTAACTCGGGGGACCTGCCCCCAAGTTACGTCCTGGTGGGGAAGTTACTTCCATTCCCCTGGCTCAGAGCCTGGCCACAACTATTTACATGTCTGTGCAACCAGTTAAAGGTTATAGATATGTTAAATGACCATGCCAGAGATTAGCTGTTGTTTTGCAAAGCTGTTGCTATGCAAAACAGCTCTCAATGGCCCTGTTCTATTTGTCCCTTCCCCCAACTCATACCTGAAGGGGAAGGGGTGAGGACATCTTAGTATTTCCTGGACACCTTGAGTTCTGGACCCTATTCCAAATCCCTATTTGCCCCCCCCACTCTTGGCCACACTCTGTAACACTTTCACCCCTTTCCTTCCTGCATTGTCTCTCCTGCGTTATTCCCAACCGCTAAGAGAGAGCTCTGTATGTCTTGATTCCCTGCTCTCTGAGCCGATGGTGAAGAACCCCCAAAATCCTGTGGTTAGCCTGGGCCTGGGTTTTAACCCCCATGCCAATCTTCCTCTGCAACCCCATTTCCGACTCCTCCCACAATCGGCTACACCTGTCAGAACTCCCATATTTTTCCAGCCTTTCTTGGCTGCCATAGTTGGTCCTGGCAGTCGAGGTTTCAGGAGAAGAGCGGACCATCTCCAAGCTGAAAAGCGGACCATCTCCAAGCTCTCACGCAGGCATGCGCTGTAAGGGGAGCTGCCTCCTAGCTACACTATGGGTTAAAGTCACTCCCATCTCCCTGGCTCAAAGCATGACCACAGCTACTTAACATATCTATGAAGCTAGCCAGCAGTTATGAAGCTGGCCAACTACTGATATGCAAAATAACTACCAATGGCCCTGCTTCTTGTGTCTCATCCCCCAGTCCAGACTTGTGGGGGTGGGGATATCCTATATTTTTATATTTTCTGGACACTCGGGGTACTGGACCCTGTTTCAAATCCTTGGTTTCGGGGCCCCTGGCTGCAACCCGTTACAGGCTGAGCAAGAGAGTGGCGAGTGTCAATGGAAGAAATTAGCACCTTTTTCCTTAGGGTAGGTCAACCACTTTGTGTCTCCTATACTGTTTTGTGACAGCCAGATGGTGGCACAAAATAAACCTTTGGCACAGGTTTGAATGAATTTTGTGAATTTTACAGCAGGGAATCAGAATCACTATTTTACTCCTAAACAACAGTGCAATTAAACCCCTTTGGGGAGAGCAGGTCTGAGACCAGGGAGGAAGAGAGCGCCCGCACGGTCCCTGGTTCTCTAGGTAAGGGTGGCTGCACTAGGGCATTCTCAGGAGGGCGGAGGGCCAGAGTACCCACCAGTGCGCGCGCGCACTGGTGCCAGACGCTGGGAGCAGAGTTCTCCGTCATCTCATTTCTGCCTTACACTTGCTTACATTTCTCGAACGCTTTGCAAATAAGTATGTGTTGCTTGTATAAATATTTTCATAAAACGATATAGAAAAGTCCCTCCCCTTTACCAGGCGCCCTACATGAAGAGACTACGCTGGATTTCATGTCGTCTGTCATCTGAGGACCTAGTCTGTACGTGTCCCCTTCGAACCCGGAGCACGGTTCTCTCCAGGAGCCATACGGAACTCCCGGTCTCTGTGTCTGGTCTCTGGGCCTCCTGTCTTGCGTCTTATTTAGGCTCCCTTGGGACGAAACTTCTAGTACCCAGAAGCGGAAGAATGTCCCTTCCTGCTGCTTGGGTAGCCCTAGCGATCAGGCCCTCATTTGGAGCCCCGGACATCTGAGAGGGGCTCAGAGGGACGTAACATTTGCACCGCGTGACCTACCTGCGTCTGAGAGTGAACGGCGGACGTGAGGATGGCTGAGAGGAATTGAACGAATGCAGGAAACACCAAAATCCAGAGAGGATTTTAATACATCAGAAATAAAAATCCATTTTCCTGGTGATGAAATTACTCCACAAAGAATTAAAGACTGATTGGTGGAACACTGTGTCAGCTGGCTCGTTGGTCTAGGGGTATGATTCTCGCTTTGGGTGCGAGAGGTCCCGGGTTCAAATCCCGGACGAGCCCACTTTTTCACAAAACAAATTTTTTTTCTTGTATGAACAATTGTTGTCAGTTATAGATAGGATCGGTCCTTTCGCTGTTACGCAGACGTGGAGACACCATGACCAGGGTAAGCTTTCCTACCAACCAATGGTGAAACTGCGAAATAGTTTGTAGGTGTTTCCGTAGTGTAGTGGTTATCACGTTCGCCTAACACGCGAAAGGTCCCCGGTTCGAAACCGGGCGGAAACAGGCTTATGGTGTGGTGTCTTTTTTCTTCTACTACTTGAAAATTATTACGCTGGGGTAAATTTGGAAATCTGTGAGACAAAGTAGGGCCCAGTTCAGGACATCGCCTCATATCCTTCTGGTTACAGAAATGTGTTGTTTTCATCCCTGATTTCCTGCCTCAGTCACAGGCACCGGTGCAGATCTTAATTACATCACTGCATTTTTGGTCAGAAACACCTGTGAGCAAGGAGACTGCATCGAGTCCGTCTACTTTACGGCCACACGCTCTAAACGGAGTACTAAATTCCGAGTAAGGGCAGCACCTCCCGCTGGAGTTCAATTCATATTCTTCTTTTGCTATCCATGGAGAGAAAAAAAAAAAGAGTTTATGTTAAGGATAAAAGAGCTGGCAGCGGTGGGATTCGAACCCACGCCTCCGAAGAGACTGGAGCCTTAATCCAGCGCCTTAGACCGCTCGGCCACGCTACCTCACCGAGTGAAATGATTTGGGTGTCTTTTTTCAATGTTGATAAAGTCCCCAGCAGCCTCACGAAAATTTCTTTGTATGTATGGAATTTTAAACAAAGAACAATAAGGCAAGGGGGGTGTGTGTGTGTGTGCAGGGGTACTTTTAAAGAAATAAACTGAAGTTTATTTAAACGTACTTTTGGATAGTTGTCCACAACTCCTTATAAGAAGCTTCAGATGACTTTAAAAAGACCGTTTTATAATATTTTTACCTATAGACGGCCAGTCTAAGTAATTACTGCAACCATTTAAAATGAGGGGCTGCGTGAAGGGTCAGGGAATAGCTAGGAAACTCACTTGTTGAGATTGTTCATGAGTGCGACAGAGACTAATTAACTGGCTGATTTTCTTGAATAAAGGCAAATGTAGGATTTATAAAAGGAAGACAAAAGAGAAATCTCACAGCAAGTCTTGAAACTGAGTCTTTTTCTCCCGGGTAAACTGCTCGGCTGGAGGCTGTCACAGGCATAGGTTTGGGATCTGCCCTGGGTGGACTGGCTGAGCCTACCAGCAAATGATTGTTATTTTGTTTCTTAAACTGCCCCCCAAACCCAAACAAACAAACAAAAAACAAACAAACAAACAAACAAACAAAACCAAATAAACAAACAAAAAGCCCAATGATGGTAAGCACTCAGCTATGAGGCGTGTGTAATTCTGTAAACCTGCAAAATTTGGGTTGTGTCAGCATTTTTCCTCATTACAATTCTTCAGAAATTACATAAAACTTTTTGTTTCTTTACTCAGGTCAACAGTAAAGGAACAGAACATTGTGAATGACAATGGGGCTATGCAATAAACTGGACAAGCTCGGTTACAACAAGTAACCCACACAGGATGTATGAGCACAAATTTCTAATTGGGCAGGAAGTGGTAAGTAGTTGTACCCTGGGACTATAGCTTCCTTAGCAAAGGCCAGTCTTTACTTTAAGTGAGCCATGTTCATGGTTCTTATACATCTAAGATAACATACCTTTAAAATGTCAGGGTAATTTGCTTTTCCTACCCCTGGAGGGCACAACTGCTAGCACCAAACCTGAAGACCACACTGAGCACAAGAACACAGAACCCCTTATTGTTATCTTGTTGCCCACATATCATCTCTATGTGCTATAAATGTTAAATGTTAACTATCCTTTACCCACCAATGTAAAAGAAGTATGTGTTTCTCTATTTCGCCTTTTATCCAATCCTAGCAAATTCACTCCTCCCCTTGTTTTCTCCTGTCTCCTTAATCTACCACCAATGGATTTTTTGCACCTTCCTTATGTCTCCTCCTTTGATTGTAATGTATAAAATAAGCTGCAAAACAGCATTTTAAATCTTGGTCCCCAACATATGTTGTCAGTTTGGCACAAATAAACTCATAAAAGTTCTCTACAGGTTTAAATGTTGCTTATTTCAATAACAGAATTCAGGGGTTTCTTTTATTTCTTAAAAACAAAACAATTTCCAATTATTCATGACTAGTACATAGAGATACACTTTATTTTACCATATTGACCTGGTACCTTGCAACCTTGTTAAACTCAATCAATTCTAGTAGTTTATTTTGTAGATTCAATTGGATTTTCCCCACTCATTCATTGTAATTAATGAGAATTTTACTTCTTGCTTGCTTTTCTCACCTTCTTGCCCTGTCCAGAAGAAGCTCCAGGACAATGCTGACTGGGAGTGGTGAGAGTAGATATCCATAAGTGGACATCCTTGTGTCTGATCTTTAGGGGAAAGATTTCAGTTTTGTTTTTTGTTTCTTTCTTTTTAAAAAAAAATTTATCATTGAATATGGTGTTAGCCTTTCATAGGGTTGAGAAAGTTACTTCTATTCCTGGTTTGCTGGGACTTTTTCTTTCTTTCTTCTTTTTTTTTGGGGGGGGTCCAATATTTCCTCTCCATCTACTGAGATGATCAGTAGAGGTTATTCCTTTTTAGTTTATTAATATGGAAGTTTACATTGATTGATTTTTCAAATGTTGACCTGGACTTGATCTGTAACTGAAATCATCTGAGTCACTTACTGGTTTCCTTTTTAGTCATCTGGCTGTCCCATGTGTTAACTCATGTGTCTCTAGACCATGCTGTCCTCCACCCCTGCCTCAGCTTGATTGAGGTATGAATGGCAATAAAAGTTGTACATATTGAAGGTATACAATGTGATGTTTTGATATACATATACATTGTGGTGAAGTAATCACCAAAATCAAGCCAATTAACACCTTTATCACCTGCTGTAGTTATTGTGTGTGTATGTGTGTGTGTGTGTGTGGTGAGAACACTTAAGGTCTACTGTCCCAGCAAACTCCAAGTGTGCAATACTGTTGCGCGTGGGTCACCGGCCAGCAGTGACCACGGAACGCTGTGGATGGCTCGACGATAAACATGCGAGAAAAAACACATATGTACAGAGACAAACTAGTTTCTGTGGGGAAGTAGGGACGGAATGGCCACCCCCCCTAGTGGGGAGCCTGCCGATTTACAGTCCATACCTGCTTTTATTGGGCTCATTCTGCATAATAATTCAGGTAAAGTACAGTACTCATTAGGGGGAAGTAAGGAACCATAGAAAACAAAGAACTCTGCCGGTCTATTGAGTCGGAGTCAAAGAGCTGAAGACTGAGAAACAAAATAACTTCCTCCTAAGACCCTTCTCATTCAACTGAAAGCATTCTAAACAAAGAAGTTTTCACAGTAATTTACATGTTCTTTCTTAGGCCTGATCACCCGGGGGAATCCGCACTTCTCAGCACAGAGCTGAAACCTGTCATTGTTTCAGGCTTAGGTGGAGCAAGGGAACTAAGGCATCCCGGAGACAAGGAGGTTTTTTCCCAGACGCTGAGAACTCAGGCTATGTCAAAGCCGAGGAGCGAGGGTCCATCACCCCCTTTTGCTGCAGCCCCCCAAGTCCTTCTTTTGGGGGGCCTCCCAAAGTGATCGTGCCTGTCTTAGGTCGTTCCCCCGTGGGGAATCTTACCCGTCTTTGGCTAACCGACCAAGCTTTTTGGGATTCAGTCATGAATAAAGCAGCAGAAGCAGCATTCCTGCCAGGGAGATAAGCTTTTGTCTCCTTGCTGGCTTACAGTTCCAAGGGCATTCCCTTAACCTTAGCCTAGGCGGGAGTTTTGCTTCTGATACCAGTCAGGGCGGTTCCCAACACAATACAGTATTATTAACTATAGACACCAGACTATACATTAGGCCTCAGGAAATTACTCATAACTGCGAGTTTACTAGCCTTTCACCAACCCCTCTCCAGTTAGCCCAACCCCAGCATCCACAACCACCATTCTACTCTCTGCTTCTATGAGTTGACTTTTTCAGATTCAACATATAAATGAGATCATACAGTGTTTGTTTTGTGTCTGGCTTATTTTAGTTAGCATAATTGTCACAGGTGTGCACAGGTAACCAGGTTCTTAGTGATCGAGGACAAAGAATTGAACTGAACACACAAAGTTTATAGCATAAAGAAAGAGGGGAGGTTTATTAAGTGATAGTACACGCCACAGGACACGGGAGTGGGCCAGCTCTGAGCAGAGGGAAAAGGACACGTGGGCTGGGGGATTCTATTCTTATAGGGGCAGAAGCCCCCTTGCTAGTCTTTGGTGGGCTTTTCCTGCGCAGGTACAAGGAGTTGGATTTCAAAGCTACTGCACATGTGTGGTTTCCCATGACTTTCTTGATTGGCTACTGGAGAAGGGAGTCCCACAATGTTATTTCATTATAATGATATTATAATGAATCAGGGGTAGCGTGCAGGTGCATTCCATGATTCAGAGTTATCCCAGAAAACAGGAACAACCCGTCTTAGGGGGTCTTTGTCATGTATAGATGTTTTCTACCTCAGCCCTGCGGGGCCTCTGGAGCTTCCTTCCTGACTACCTCCTGCTTCATAATGTCCTCCAGTTCAACTATGTTGTCACGAATGGCAAGATTTTCTTATTTTTAAATGCTAAATAGTGTCCCATCTTATTCTCACATTTTCTTTATCCATTCATCTACTGATTGGCACTCTGGTTGTTTATGGCTATCTTGGCTATGGTGAATAATGTTGCAATGAACTTGGGTTTGCAGATATATTTTTGAAATACTGATTATGTTTCTTTTAGGGATATACCCTAATGTGGGATTATTGGATCATATCTAAAATCAGCTTCAGGCAGAGTCAAGGCAGCAGCCTCACTGATATTGAGTGAATTGCCCAACACAGATCTCACTATGGTTGCCAGCAACCTTCAGGTGGCTAAAGCCAAGAACAATTTCCAGTCCCCATCTTTCTCTGAAACATCAACACACTGAACTTGAACTATGCTACCACATCTGGTTTCCTCCCAACCCCTGACCTCCTGAACCTTCTCTTCTTCCTCCATCTGATGTAAATGTTAGAATTCTGTAGCACCTGCGCATGGGTCTCTGCTCTCCCAGTGCTCACTCTCTTCCTAGGCAACTTCACCCACTGCTACGGTTGTGACAAGAACAAAATTCTGAGGTGTTCTAAATTAAATTATGGTGCCAGACACTGAGAGAAAGAGACAAAGCAGCTTTCAAGTAAATAGCTGGGGGCCAGCTAACAGAAGAGCATTCACGTTCCTGATTTATGTTGGAAACTTGCTCCAGGCATCTGCTAGTTGGCCACTAGATGGGCTATGGCACTCTGCAAATATACTAACTTTCAGAACTCTTGCCTGTAACCAATCAAAATTAGTAAATACTTCTTACTTATGGACTCTGCCCCTGATTCACCTCATCCTGCCCCCCTTGTCTGCAGCCAGTGTAAAGTCTTCCCAAACACCTTACATTTTTCTTCCCCTACTCGATGTATAAAAGAGCTCATCAACTCCAGGAGGTAGATGTGTTGCCTTCTCCACCCAGTGTTACAAGCCCCAGGACCTGGACCTTTGTGGTCTAAAAAACCCTTTCTTTTAAAAAGGCTTTCAGCATCGCAAGTTAAGTTTTTGGTTTAACAACTGCAAATACGATCAATGCCTCTGAATTTTATCTCTAGCCCTTATCTCTTTCTTATCTGGCTTTGTCTCTTATTTCCACTCCAAGTGTCTGGGAGTCCATAAGCTCCAGCTCCACCCCTAAGGCATGACTTGACTATTGGGAAATGGTGCCACCATGCTCCTGGCTGTTTGACTCACCGGCCCACTGGATAGCTGCAGACACCACCACTGCAGTCATCACTTCTCCCAGGATATTGGCGGCATCCTCTAGTCAGGACAGCTGTGCCCCTTCATCCAGCACAGCAGAAAGATGTCCATTTCTTCTGCACTCACTCAGTTAATAAAGCTCAAAAGGATGTGTGGACAAAGCCCAGAATTTGCAGTGAGAAATAAAATGGAATAGACACTTGTGTTGGGTGCTAGGCAACAAAGGGAAACCAGAAGGTAATAGATGAGCACCTAATAAATTCAGGTTTTAACATATTTTTTTAGAAAAAAAGTAACATTGCCCTGGCTGGTGTAGCTCAGTGGATTGAGTGCTGGCCTGTGAATGAAAGGATCGCTGGTTCAATCCCAGTCAGGGCACATGCTTGGGTTGCAGGCCAGGTCCCCAGAGGGGGGCCCACGAGAGGCAATCACACATTAATGTTTCTCTCCCTCTTTGTCTCCCTCACTTTCTCCTTCCTAAAAATAAATAAATTATTAAAGAAATAAGTAACATTGATTGGATACTATCTTCAATGTCACCTCTGGGTGTTGTGAGCTATCTCTGTTGTCGAAAGTACCTGGCCATACACACCACAGTCACAGCACATAGGAACAAATGGGAAGCCCCCACTGCCCCTCCCATGGAAAACTAGGGTAACTCTCTTAGAGAGAGAGCATGGAATGCAAGGAGGCACGAGAGAAAGAGGGGGAGCCATCAGGGAGGACAGAAAGTGGAAAAAACATTAACTGTGGACCAAGAGAGGACGGGAGACGTGAAAGGAGTAATGAGAAAATGTCCAGGTAAAGGAGACAAGATAAAGAAATGCCATTAAGATGAATAACAAAAGAAAGAGAGGAAATGTTAGAATATCAGAAATGTTATTTCCCCAGAGGAGATGGAAAGTAAGAAGACAAAGACACAATGCAATGGATACTAGGGTGTGGATGTGGTGAGAAAGGAGAACTCAGATGTGAGGAGAAAAGAATCAGGGGAAAGACAATGGCACCGGTGGGACAAGGCACTGAAAAAAAGGGACATCTGAGTGAAGCAGGCAGCCAGGCAGAGGGGCAAAGGGACAGCACTACGGTTACCAATGCTGCAATGAGCTCTCTGACTTCTGAAGCTCAGGGGCTGTGAGAACCCAGTGTCTCCGACTCTCCCCGCTGTGTTGGGAAGGGCTGTGGAGCCCACTGCAACACCTTCAAACCTCTTCAGATCACATGAACTACTCTGCCCCCTTAGGGTCTTCTCATAAATGTCCCTGGTCCCTTAGGCACCAGAGTACATACTGGCAATGTGGCAGAAACGAGGGCCATGGCCTCACCCTTCCCAGCTTCTTCCAATAGCACTGGAACACCTGTGTTCATATTTGACAGCCTGGTCTCTTGTAGGTGACCAGAGCCCCATGTAGCCTGCCAGCCTGTAGCATTCCAGGTCTGTCCCTGCAGTCTCAGCTTTCTTCTTCATCTCAATAAGCTGAAGTCCACCCACATCGAGATGGTCAGACTCACCAATCCATCTGCCTGGAATGTCTTCCCTGATACTTCGTTCACTAAACAGATATTTACTGAGCACCTACCATGTGCCAGGCACTGCCCTAAGTGCTGAGAATACACTGAACAAGGAGACACAGTCTCCCCCTGGGAGCTGACTCTCCAGTCAGCCCTTTCCTACCGCCCCAAAACCTCCACTCTTCAATCAGTTCCCTCCTCTTCCTCGGTGATCATGCCTTTTTTAGAGCACTTGGTGTCCATAATCATTAAGTTGCTGATTAATCAAGTGTGGCCTTGGTGACCAAGAGAATATAAAATGTTCCTAATATGGGGGTCTATGAACCCTGAAACTGTATGCAAAATCTGGTGTTTATGTGTACAGTTCTGCACAGAATGTCCAAAATTTTATTATATTTTTCATTTTTTAAAGCATCATCATTTCTTTTTAAAAATATTTTATTTATTTTTAGAGAGGAAGGGAAGGAGAAAGAGAAGGAGAGAAACATCAATGTGTAGTTGCCTCTCACATGTCCCCTACTGAGGACCTGGCCTGCAACTCAGGTATGTGCCCTGACTGGGAATTGAACCAGCAACCTTTTGGTTCACAGGCCAGCACTCAATCCACTGAGTCACACTAGTCAGGGCTACATTCTTCATAAAAGTAAAAAGACCCTGCCCTTTGTTGTTTAATTGAAATTATTTATCTGGTATCAGTATTTGCATTTTCAAGAGTGGATTTCTCCAAACTCATTGCGTGTTTATTGAGCATAAAGGCCTTGAGTGTGGTCTCCATGTGTTCCATCCGAGTGCCTGTAGCTCTTGGGAGAGGTGGTGGCCTGACAGGTGACCTGGGTGCCCTGCCCTTGAAGGTGCTGCAGAGGAAATTCTCATCTGTTTGGCAGAACTGCAAGAGGCCTCCTGGAGTCCCAGGGGGAGATTGGATCTTGGAGCATAACTGTAATATCTGAGGCTGAGTAGAAGCCGATCAGGTATGTCAAGCAGAGGAAAGAGGCAAAGAGGCACAAGCACAGTGTTGAGGGGGAGTAAAGTTGGGCCTGTCAGCCAAGCACGAGGCCCACACAGGAGAGCAGTGGAGGGAGCCTGGTGTGAATGCCAGGATGAGGACCTGGGATCTTTGGCTTCACTGGGTCATAGTTAGGAGCTAGGGTTCGGCTAATCGTTAGCTTTGGGAAAGTACTCACTGGGCCTTTTATCTCATTTGCAAATGAAGACAGCAATAGTCATTTTCTGGGGTGGTTATGAGGATTAAATGCGTGTATGTATTCAATAGCACCAGACACTTGCCTGGTTCACACAGAAAAGACTGAACAAATGGTGGCCATTGTTGGCTGTTGAGCAAAGGAATAGGTCTAAGCCTGCTCATTGGATGGCAGAGATTCAGGGAGACCAGAAAAGGAAAGAAAGATCTAGTGTAACCAGGTGCAGCTGGGGCCCCCAAAGAGGGATTTGTAACAGGGTCCAGAACTTGGGGTTTCCAGGAAGTATTAAAATACAGGATATCTTCACCCCCGCAAGTCTGGACTGGGAGATGGGACACATGGAGCAGGGCCATTGAGTTATCTTGCATATCAACAGTTGGCCAAATTCATACCTGATATGCAAAAATGGTTATTTTACATATCTATAACAGTAGGCTAGCTTCATAGATATGTTAAGTAGCTGTATCCATGCTTTGAGCCAGGGAGATGGGTGTGACTTTAACCCACGATGTACCTGGGAGGTAGCTCCCCCTGGTTACAGCACCTGCGTGAGAGTTTGGAGATGGTTTGCTCCATACCACCAGACCATGCCTGCCAGGACTTAGTATGACAGCCAAGAAATCCTGGAAAAATATGGGAGTGCTGGCAGGTGTAGCTGATTGTGGGAGGAGTTGGAAATGAGGTTGCAGAGGAAGATTCACACTGGGATTTAAAACCCAGGCACTGAAGCCATTTGGGTTGCAACCATGTAGTTTAGGGGCTCACTTTACCATGCAGCTTAGGAAGCAGGAGAACAAGATGTAGCAGACATGCAGAGCTCTCTCTTAGCAGTTTGGAAGAACACAGGAGAGACATTGCAGGACTAGGGACAGGGACAATGCAAGACCTTGTAGGGAAGGAAAGGGGTGAAAGAACTCGTGCTGGTGTGTTACAGAACAGACCCATAGTGGGCGGGGGGAAGATGCTATTACCAAATGGATCCTCCTTCTCCTGGAGTCCCCCTGTGCTAGGTTTGCCTTGACTGCCACCAGGGAATTATTGCTCTCAATGCCAGAGATTGGTGAAAAGGAAAGGAAGTATTTATTCAAAAAGTTATACAGACTTAGAGTAATAACTTAATGTCTTTGTTAATATCCTATAGTCTCTTAATATATGCACAAACACATACAGTCCTTCCTTCCCACCTTTGCCCAGTCCGGGGTACTGTATCTCAGGAAAAGAAATAGAAGTCTGTGGCTCTGGTAGCCCCTGAGCCTTCCTAGTGATCTGTGCTCAGCTGGCAGGCCTCCCTCAGTTCCCAGCACCATCAGCTGTGTCACTGGGATCTCTAGTTCTTCATCCAAATCAGCGTGGCATCCTCCTGGCCCACCAGCAAGAGTCCTTTCACCCCTTTCATTCCTTGCAAGGTCTCTCCTGCTTTCTAAGCCACGTGGCAAAGGGAGCTCCAAAGCTGTGTGGGTCCTTCTTTTCATATGGCTGCCATATCTGAGTTTAAATCCGAGTACCAATCTTCCTCTGTATCCCCATTTCTGACTCCTCCCATAATCTGCTACACCTGCCAGCACTCCTGTATTTCCCAGCCTTTCTGGGCTGCCATAGTAAGTCTGGGCAGGCATGGCCCTGTGGCATGGAGCCAATCATCTCCAAGCTCCCATGTAGGTGCTGTGACCAGGGGGAGTTGCCTCCCAGTTAGTCATGGGTCAAAGGCACTTCCATCTCCCTGGTTCAAAGTGTGGCCATGGCTATTTAACATATCCACGAAACCAGTTAAAAGTTATAGATATGTTAAAAGACCATCCTAGAGGTTAATTGAAAAACTGTTGCTATGCAAAATAACTCAATGGCCCTGCTCCATCTATTCCATTTCCCAGTTACAGACTTGTGGGGGTAAGGACATACTATGTTTTTAATATTTCCTGGACACCCTGAGTTCTGGATCCCATTACAAATCCCTCTTTGGGGGGTCCCCTGGCAGCACCCTGTTACATTGATAGCCATAATTTCAATTCTCTGGTGGCGGGCAAAGAATCCACAGTGACAGACCCCGTAACCCCCAGGTCCATTCTGTAACACTAGGAAGCATCTCTGGCTGTCTAAGAAGCAGAGGGCCACCATCTGTGTGACCTTGGGAAGGTTCCTTAACCACTCTGATCTCCGGTTTTATCATCTATGGTGGCTGTGAGGATAAAATAGGGTAAAATGTATAAAATGTATGTGAAAATCCCCACTCTAGTGCCTGGCATGTGGCTCTATGGTGGCTGTGAGGATAAAATAGGGTAAAATGTATAAAATGTATGTGAAAATCCCCACTCTAGTGCCTGGCATGTAAACACACTGTGGCAGCTATTATGATGTCCATCACCTGCATCACTTGCTATGCTCTGGACCAGGTGCTGGCAGGGAGAATGTAAAGGAGGAGGGAAAAATAGACACATAAAGGAGGAAGGATGTTTAAAGAAGAGTGCATGGCATTGGAAATTGAAATTTTCAAGTTGAAAGGCCACTTGGACATTTACCCTGACTTTTATCAGATGCATCAATTAATTTTTAATAAGTGCTTTTTTAACATTTTATAACCTCTAGAAAGTTTTCATAAACACAAAAAGTCAATTATTAACATAAACTTATTTTTGTAAAACCCAGGTAAAATAAAGACATCTGTGTTTTACTTTAACCAACAAACTTAAGCTAGTTTTTATTTACTAAGGATTCCTCTTTGTGTCTAATTTCTCTGGGACTCTCTGAGCTTCCTGGACCTCCTGGAAGTCTATTTCCTTTGCCAGATTGGGGAAATTTTCCTTCATTATTTGTCCAAATAAGTTTTCAATTTCTTGTGCTTCCTCTTCTCCTTCTGGCATCCCTATGATTCAGATGTTAGAATGTTTAAAGTTGTCCCAGAGGTTCCTAAGCCTCCTATTTTTTTGAATTTTCGTTTCTTCATTCTGTTCTGATTAAATGTTTACTTCTTCCTCCTGCTCCAAACAATTGATTTGAGTCCTGGTTTCCTTCCTGTCACTGTTGGTTCCCTGAATATTTTGCTTTATTTCACTTTGGGTATTCTTCATTTGTTCTTACATTTTTCGACCAAGCTCAATCAGTTCTGTGAGTATCCTAAATACCAGGGTTTTGAACTCTCCATCAGATAGGTTGGCTATCTCCTCATTGCTTAGCTCTCTTTCTGGATTTTTGATCTGTCCTTTCATTTGGGCCAAATTTCTTTGTTTCGGTGTACCTGTTAAGTTGTAAGGGGGTGGGGCCTTAGATATTCACCAGGGTGGGGCAACCCTCTTTCCTGGTTGTGTCACTGTCTGTGGGGAAGGAGTCAGAGAACAGGAACAATGCAGTTTCCTTGCTTGGCTCCGGCTCCACTTTCCAATGAACTCTTGTGTGAGACTGGGAGTTTCTCCCACCACAGCAACCCCCACGGTAGTCCATAGTCAGCTTTGAGTCTTTAGTTTCCCATTCAGTCAGCCCCGCCCCCATGGTCTGCAGCCTTACTGCGGATTCTCTCTATCTGCCTGTCTGCCCTGCCTCCTCCCTCTCCCTCCTACAGGTCTGGTTGTTCTGGTTGATGGTTTCTTTATTTCCTTGGTTGTCAGAGTTCCATGCAGTTTGATTTTCTGGTACTTCTGGTTGTTTACTGGTTTTAGATTGGTGGTTATCCTCCTTCTGGTTGTGTGAGGAAGCAAACAGTTTGTACCTATGCCTCCATCTTGGCCAGAACCTAATTTTGAGTCTTTATCATTAAACCATTTTGAGTCTTAGTTCTCTCTAGATAATGGCCCTAAATTATTATTAAATCTTTGTGACTCTAAACACCACTGTGGTCCACCAGTGAGAGCAGAGGCTTATGACAATGAATAATAAGTGGTATTTTGGCCCAAATTCTAATCACAGTGGTCAAAGTATGTCTGTAAACTGACCATGTGGTTATTTCTCATATCTTCAATGATTATTTGGAATAAACATGATCAAAAACTGGTATTTTTCTGTCTGGACTGTGCAGTAAGTTCCAGTATGGTAGAGAGAGCTAGTGGAAGTTCAGGAACTTCTATTGTTTCCGGGAATAGCAAGCCGAAATCAATACTACATTGCTAGGGGAATTCCAGGTATCAGTGCCACCATACACCTAAAATATGCACATCTTTTTGTTCTTTAAAGAAGAGGAAGGAATCTTTAAAAGATCCTGTAGATTATTACAAAGTTAAACAGATGATAACTCTAACCATAGAGGCTGTTAACCATGTGTCAACTTTACTGGAATAAATCACATAGACCTTGACTCCTGGTATGCAGCTTATTGACCTAGAACATTCTTCTTTTCTATAACAACTTGCAAGGACCAATCAAAGGGGGTTGCTTACCTTTCAGGTCAAACAGTGCTCTTTACAATCTTGTCTGAAATTACACCGATTCTTCTGCTCTGCAATGCAGTCTACAGATCTTGATTCTCCTAACATTTTCTAGGCTACATCCTACGGGCCACTCTGGTGCTTTTTCAGTGGACTAGGTAGTAGGGGACAATGGTGCTAGGAACAGAGATTATGCACAGGCATATCAACATGGACTCATCCTCACTATACTGACCTGCTTGCTACCACCACTTTGTGCTAGGCTTCCATTAGCAGACACTAATTTAAAATTTTCTTAAAATTTCCATTACAATTGGCATACAATATTATATTATATTCAGGTGTACAAGACAGTGAATAGACATTATATAACTTATACAGTGAACACCCTGACAAGTCCTGTACACAACTGGCACCATCCATAGTTATTAAAATATTATTGACTATATTCCCTATGCTGTAGTATGAGCAGAAATTAACTTTGAGCTTCAACATGGTACCTTTCCTTAGGGAATCACTATCACCTATAAATAGTTGATTGTATTTGATCCCTTTTATCATGGGTGAGGTAGCACTTTGATTTCACTGGAATATAGACATCTATTCTGCAGATAAATCTCCTTGCACTGCCCATCATGTTTCTGCAGCACACCCACCCATGCACTGACAGAATGCCTGGGACATCCTCACAGTATTCTGTACAGCATGGCTTTGGAGCCAGGAACTTGTTTTGAAGCTAAAGAAGGGCAATGATGGGTGTGTGTCCACAGAACTGACAGGTCTTAAATAGATTTCATCACCCAGATGCAGTCAGCCTTGGCTATAATACTAACTCATGGTATCAGTTCGGCAACAAACCCCTGAAAATGTGGGGTTCTAGTTGAAAGAATGTAGTATATACTTTGATGCAGTGATCAATATGTGTTGCTATTTCTTCCATAACCATATTACAATGTTCCATCCAATAAGACCTTGAAGCTTCACCTGGTCATTTGGACTCCTCAGGCCAGGGAACCAACAGGCAGATAAGACAGCAGCTTTTGGGAGTGGGATGGAGTGACTGATAAGATGACCAAGACAAAATTGGGCAGCTGTAAGCAGAAGGCCTATGTCCTGAGGCAAGCAGTTCTCCAAGTGCTTCCATGTCCAAGGGTAAAAGGTAATGGAAATGTGTGGCAACCAACCAAAGGAAATTCCATTGAGTATTCAGACACTTTTGGAATAAAGATTTACATTACATCAACAGCTAAATTATCCCCAACAAATGAGGTTTTAGCAGAGGGCAAAGGAAACAGGGAATGGGAAGTAGAAGAAGAAAGTTAGAAACATCAAGTCTGGCATCATGATCAATTGGTGTGCGTGTGTACGTGTGAGTGTCCATGTACATAAGCTAACTGGCTCTTCTCTGTCATCCTTCCTTTTCTCCCTTACACCCTGAGTGTAGGTGGGGCTCATACTCAGAGATGAGGTATAAGGAACATCATTCCCACACATGGACACTGTGACCAATAAGGTGCCATGAGAATAAAAAACAGTTACATGCAGTTATGCTGCTGCTGCCCTGTATGGAGTTCAAATACAGATAACATGATGTGGCTGCTGAGCAGCCAAAGGGGTGGATGGTACAATTTCTAGGCTGTTCCCTCAGTTCCAGGCCCAAACATCTGCACTCCAGTTGAGATGCAGGGCCTGCTTGGCCAAGGTTGACAGAAGCATCTGCCAACAAGGCACAGGAGTAGACAGAAAGCCCAGAAGAGGGGAGAGAAAACAAACTCCTTCTTGATTTCCCATTTCTCCATCAAAATCATCTCAGAAATGTTCTTCACTCTGGCCATTGGTTCCAATTTGCAGATTTTGTCCTCACTCTCCCATCACCAGTTTCCTCCTGTCCTTCAGAGGAACAAACCCTGGCTGACCTGCACCTGTTCTTCAGCCATCTGAGGACAGACAATGACCTCTGAACTCCTGGGATACTGAACCAACCACACAGCACCCACTTGTCACAAGCCTGACACCCAGCTCTGCAGGCCCCTCTTCTTCCTTTGGGCTCTAGAACCCACTGTAAGCCCGGGCTGTGCAACCTTCTCAGAAGCCTGGGCAACCCTCACTGACACCCCTTTCAGGCACCAGCTGGACCGTGTCTCCTCCTCTGATGCTGGGGTGCCAAGACTCCAGATTTCACTAATCTGAACCTCTCCCTTCAGATTCCCAGCCCTAGAAACAGTAGCTTCATTCTGCAGGTCTTTTTCTCTGCAACCCTTAGTGTTCTTATGCTATTTCAGTTCTCAAGCATATGGTTAGCAACTCTTCACATTATATTTTCTCTGTTAGAATATTTGATGTGGTGTTTTCCTTACTGGATCCTGACTGATATACATAGGTCTTAAAATAATGGCTCAAATTCTGTTTTTATTTCTGTTCTAATCTACATCCTCCAAGCAGAATACTATGTAGAACTTGAAGTACTAAAGTGAATCACAGCTGTTACAGCAAATTTGCCATGTGAACACATACAGTGCTTTAAAAATGTTTTGTATATTTTACCTCATTTGATGCATCCTCTCGCATTCATTTAACAGGGGTTTTCACTGAGCAACTTCTACTTATAAGGCACAGGGCCAGGTATTGATATTATGCAAATAAAAAGGTATTACCTGTGCAGAGGTACTTCTAAATAGTAGGGGTATATTTTTATTCCATAGAAGGAGCTTTATAAAGTCTTCATTGACTCAAAGAAAGAAGCTAGGACCTACTCAGGAAGAATTATAAAGATAATTGCTGCCATCTAGAATTCAGATACCCATGATTATTATGCTGAATCATCAATAAATAATATACAAGCATGTAAAGGAACGAGGACAGTGCCCCACACTTCATAAACACTCAATAAAATAGTCACAAAAAGAACAGTTAAGACATAGAGTGAATTCACTTCAAGGACTCCATAAATGGGGATTAATGACAATAGCAATGCATTGCTTCTCTGTTAGCCATTTGAGTTCCATGTAGTCATCCCTAGGAGAGTCCCTGTGAGGCAGGGCAGGTGTCATTATTCCCATTTATTGATAAGGAAACAACAATAACAAATGGTGAGTGACTTGCCAATGTTCTGTAACCAAGACATGGTGGCACCAGACACAGGATGCCCTGGCCATTCATTGTTGGCTGTCGCTCCTGCAACAGTCCAGCCCCTTCTTCAGGGCCCCCATCACATCCCGGTTTCTTAAGCTATAAATGAGGGGGTTGAGCATAGGGGAAAGTACCGTATAGAAGATAGAGACCACCTTGTCATGGCTGGGGGTCCGATAGCGCCTAGGCCTCAGGTAGATGAACATGGCTGCCCCATAGAAGAGGGAGACAGCTGTCATGTGGGAGGAACAGGTGGCTAGAGCTCTTTTACCAGCCTGAGCAGAGTGCATATGGAGCACGGCCCCCAGGATGCGAACATAGGAAGCCACAATGATGGAGAAGGGAAGGAGCAGCATGAACACACAGCAAGCAAAGAGCAGGGTTTCAAAAAGTGAGGTGTCAGCACAGGCTAGTTTCAACAAAGTTGGCACCTCACAGAAGAAGTGGTCTACAATCCTCGAGCTGCAGTAAGGGAAGGACATTGCTACCACCATCTGGATCAAACCATCTAGCATCCCAAAGGCCCAGGAACTACCAGCAATCTGGAGACAGACCCTCTGACTCATGCGGGTGGAATAGTGCAGTGGGTGGCTAATGGCCACATAGCGATCATAAGCCATGAGCCCCAGCAAAAGCCCCTCTGATCCAACAAGAGAGACTAAAAGGCCAGCTTGTATGCCACAGCCCACAAAGGAGATGGTCTTCCTGCCAGACAGGAAGCTGGCTGCCATCTTTGGTACACTGGTACAGACCAACATGAGATCCATGAGGGAGAGCTGACTGAGGAAGAAGTACATGGGTGTGTGAAGTCGAGCATCTATGCTGATGAGGGTGAGGAGGAGGACATTTCCACAGAGGGCCACTGAGAACACCACCATGACCACAGAGAAGTGAGCAAGGTCAGCTGGGCTGTGGGAAAAGATGCCCAAGAGGATGAAGTCATCTGTGCAGGACTCATTCAACCACATGCCCATGGCTCTGTTGTTCACAGTCATCCTGAGAATTTGGACAAAGAAATTCTGAATTAAGTGATATATCTTTATTTACCTCTAAATTCTTCTTCTTTCAGCTATATATTTTGTAATCTACCAGAGCTCAACAACATAAGCTTTGGAACATACAAGTGCATGTTCTTTCATATTCCCATGGCACAGGTGACAGGATCTTTGTTTGCTCATAGAGTTGGACTGCATATCTCTACTTGCATGTTTCTATACCAAAAAGTAGAAACTCAATTATTTTGTGTGCCTCAGGATTATTGAACAATCCCCTTTCAGCAAGCAAAATATTGGCTTTCCCATATGACACCAACTTTTTTTTAGCAGGGATTCTGTGGATGCAGCCAACTGTCTCTAACAAGACTAGAACCATTTCATGCCCAAGAGATAATCTATATGAGTTAAAATTCCATATAATATATTACTATATGGGTTAATAAAATGGGTTTCTATGGGTAGGTAATAGAGACAGGAGATGTTCTTTATTTTGCTCAGGCCAAATAAATCAAAATCATTTTCATTCCTTCATGTCATTTATTCCTGATATCCAAACCATGAGCAAAGCCTCTTAACTTGACATTCAGAGCATCTCAGAATACATCTAACTCTTATCATCCTAATGCAACTGCCCTAATGCTAAAGCTACAGTCCTCCCTCTGATGGATTGTTTCAGGCTTCTACTCAGTCTCTTGGCTTCAGTTCATTGAATCTCTTGAGTCTATTCTCACAGCAGTTCAAATAATTCTGTGAAAATATAAGTCATATGATATAACTCTCTTACTGAAGGGTACATCAGTGACTACCCAAAAACTTCCAAATAAAGCCCAAACCGTATCTGGCCTTAAATCTCTCTCTCTCTTCCTCTCTCCCTCTCCCTCTCCCTCTCCCTCTCCCTCTCCCTCTCCCTCTCTCTCTCTCTCTCTCTCTCTCTCTCTCTCTCTCTCTCTCTCTCTCTCTCCCTCCCTCCCTCCCTCTCTCTCTCTCTTTTTCCTCTCTCCCTCTCTCTCCCTCTCTCTCTCTCTCCCTCTCTCTCTCTCTTTTCCTCTCTCCCTCTCTCTCCCTCTCTCCCTCTCTCTCCCTCCCTCCCTCTCTCTCTCTCTCTCGTCCTCTCTCTCCCTCTCTCCCTCTCTCTCTCTCTCTCTCTCTCTCTCTCCCTCTCTCTCCCTCTCTCTCCCTCTCTCTCCCTCTCTCTCTCTCTCTCTCTCTCTCTCTCTCTCTCTCTCTCTCTCTCTCTCTCTCTCTCTCTCTCCCTCTCTCCCTCCCTCCTCCACCACATCCTCCACCACCAGCATGCACACTGGTGCCAGTACCTCTGGCCTCATCTCTTACCATGCCCCCATCACTCACTGTGCTTCCATTGATTTCCTCAGACAACCAGGACTCACTCTCACCTTTGGGCCTTGCCTTTTCTTTGTCTTTCCCCCCAATTTCTATCTCTCACCTGCTTTAGAACTTTACTCAAATGCCAACCTCTTTAGAGATGTCTTCTGTGAAAGATATATGAAACATATGTACAAATGTTTTTGTACTCTCAAGCCCAAGCCCTTTCCTGCTTTTTTTTTCCTGAGCACTTACACCATTTAACACACATATGCTAACATTTTTTAACTTTTATTGTCTGTGTCACCCTGTTGGGAACCGCCTTGCCTGGTTTCAGGAGCTGTAACTCCCCCCATGCCTAAGGCTGAGTGAGGGACCTTCAGACCAAGCCTCTAAGGAGACAAAGCTTATCTCCCTGGCAGGAGCACTGCTTCTGCTCCTTTACTTCATCCATAACTGACCCCCCAATGCTTGATCAGTTAGCCAATGACTGGTAAGATTCCCCAAGCGGGGAATCCAAGCAGGGAACGATCTAAGACAGGCATGATCACATGGGAGGCTGCCAAGAAAGGACTTGGGGGGCTAAAACAAAAGGAGGAGAGAGACCCTCACCCCTTGGCTTTGACAAAGCCTGAGTTCTAATTCTGCCTGAGAGAAGTCTTCTAGTCTCTTAGCTGTCTTGGTCCCTCTGCCTGACTTAATCTTGAAACAATGACAGTGGGTGCCGCAGCACTGTGCCAGAAAGAGCAGCCCCCTCACCCCCACCCCCCAGTGATCAGGCCTAAGTAAGAATACATAAACTCCTGTGAAACCTGCTTTGGTGAGGTTGCTCTTAATTAGATTATAAAGGTCTGGGCAGGAAATGAGTTTGCTTCCCAGAGTTTTGTAGCCTGTTAGCTAACAGACCCTGACTCAGAATAGGCCCTCAGACTTCTTTGTATGTTATCTATTGTTTGATCCTTACTGCCTGACAATGATTAATGAACTTTACCTGTATTCCTGGGAAAACTAAAAGCCAATAAAAGCCCTGTGAAGGAAAGGTTGGGGGTGTTCTCCTTTGAGAGAGTGGCCAGGCCACTCTGAGGCACCCTCCTCTTGAGAGGGTAGCTGGGCGGTCCTTTTCCTCCACACAGGACTTGGTAGTCTGTGTGAATGTCTCATATCTGATCCATGACGCCACGGACACTGCAGGCCTGAGTCTGCATCATCATCCCACTGAAACAGAGAAGCACCATTTACTTTCACCATGACACTGGCAGCCCCTGGAGTGTGGCCTGGCTCATGGGGCACCCTCAGCTCAGAGGGGCTGACTGAAGGGACCATGCACAGTAGAGAGATATGCAGACTCTACTGTTTGCTGAGAGCAGAGGACTCCCCTCCCTTGCAGGAGCCTTTGTTCTCCACTCTCATGTACTAGTTTGTTGCTGTCTTCCTTCCTCTGAGGGACAGTAACTCATAGAGCATGAAATATTTTTACACATTTACTAAAAACGGGGGACTTTTTTACAAATGGATGACAATAGTATCTAGCAGACTAGAATGGCAGGTCTATCCAGTCACTCAGGACACACCACAGGGTGTATCTTTGGCACCTCTCCTCTCACACACTCATCCCAATGTCAGAATCCCCCACTGTCTCTTCCTCCAAACTGTATTCAACCCTGGCCACTTACACTCCTGCTTACCCCATCTGGATACACCATCACCACTGTCCCCTGGATGGTGAAAATGGTCCCTAACTACACTTGTCTCCCCATTGCCCCCTTGTCTGTTTTGCACATAGCACTGGAGTGAACCATCATCATGAAAATAAAGACCACATACTTCAAAATGAGGAAGGCTTTCCTCTGGCTGGCTCTCCATCACCTGGACCCATGTTCACTCTGCTCTCCCTGGAGTTCATTTCCTGCTGGCCTCACCTGCCTCCTGCCTTTCCTCCCACCCAGCAGGCAGACGCCAGCCTTGGGGGCTCAGGTTCACTCAGCCTCTTTATGGAAGGCCCTTCCCTGATTGCTCCACCCTGTTGTCTTGACTGCTCCTCACCTTCTCACCCAGATCTTTTCTCAACAACTACTTAGATTTGAAATCCATCTTCTCTCCCCACTCCTTTCCTGCCTTGCTTTTCTCATAGCACTCAAAAAATTGGCCATGCTACACTTTACTTACATGGATTAGTTTCTCCTTTCTCAACTAGAACCCATGTTGCCTGCTGTCACTTTTGCTACTGGGAAGATCCCTTGCTCACAGAACAGTGCCAGCATATATGATGTTCTCAGTAGGTATTGTGGAATAATTTATTGTGCATGCAAAACAACCCAAGAAGCTATTCTAGCATGTCACATACTCATATTTTCTCCTCTCTGACTTCATTCCTGTATGCTGGGTGTTTAATTAATGGCTTTATTTTTTTTCCCTAGACATGACACCATAAAAGAACCTACCTTGTCTCTACAACATTCTTTCAGGGAAGAGGTGACTCTATGTCCCATATCAGTCCTCCCTTTCTTCCCCTTCACCTCTCCACATTTATCCTCTGTCTTCCTATTTTCAACCACCCTTCACCCAACCCCATATGGAGACCCCAGTCCAGACAAAGGGAAGGAGGAAGGGAAAAGGTCAGTAAGGTAAGAAAAAGGCAGGAGTAGATCAAAGGAAGAGGACCAGAAAATGAGTGAGAAGAGACATAACACTAGAAAGCATATGCACAAGGCCACCAAAGAAACGCTGAAAGAGGAAGACATTAGGGGGGAGAAGAAATGCTGATAAATAAATAGAAATGAAGACACAAACCAGAAATCAGTAAGTGCAACTGTAAGGAAGGGACAGGAGGGGTGACGGGGAAACGACACACGCTTACCTCAGGGACGGGTTCTCTGGAGGACAAGTGACTCCGCAGCTACCTGTGGAGGAGTTTCTGGGATGAACATCACTCCATCGTCTCTCACTCACTGGGTCAGAGGGGACAGAGGGGACAGGGAGATGCTGCTCCAGCTCTGACCTCCCTCCTTAGCCACCTACTTCTTAGTGACTCTCTAGTGGCTCTCTAGCTCAGTGGGGTTCAAACAGACAACAGCCTCCTATCAAAAAAAGGGGGAGAGAGAGATCAGGGACTTAGTCAAGGGATGGTGGTGGGAAGATGGGCTCAGATCCAGCACTGACATACGTATCTCTTGCACCCACCAGTGCCTGTCCACCTACCTCGGGCTGCCTCTCAGCTCAGCCTGCAGACCTGTCTCCCACTGCCCATTAAGGTACTTAACACAGAGCTGCAGTGAGGAAGGTAAAGCTGTCCCCTCCCAGGAGAGCCCTCAGACTTCAGTCCTGAAGCAGGAGCTCCCAAGATCACAATTAAAGGGACTCCAAAAGGGACCTTAGGGACAGAACCAGAAGTAGGCCCTGTGGAGACCATGTGAGGAAACCTGCTCAGGGGCTGGCCACAGGGCAGCCAGGGCACAGGAAGGAGGACAAGTCTCTGTGGGCTCTAACCTGACTCAGACCAGTTCCACGCTTCCCCAGTCACCCCCAGGGCCCTCATGGTGTCTCCACCTGTGACTGGCCAAGTTGGCTCTCCACACTCCATAGTCTACACCTGTTCTTCATCTGCCCCGCAGGTCAGCTCGCACCTGCTGAAGGCCCAGGATACACAGAGCACTGGGTGAGATGTTGTGCTGCATTCCAAGAAGGTCCTGGCCACAGCCCTAGCTCCCAGGATTTCATGACCCAGTAGGAGGAAAACAGAGCACCCACCTTCATGAGAGTCAGATTGTGGCATGGGAGCTGGGTGTCCTTCAAATGCTGTCTGGTGATTCTCTGCAATCAGTTCCCTCCCCGGTGTGCTGGGGTCTGTAATTTTATGCCTGTTTTCCCATTGTAACCATGAATAGCAAAATCTTCACTCTCTAGAGTGTTTCAGTTTAGATGACAAATTTATTTTTATTTTTCTAGAGAGAGGGGAAGGGAAGGAGAAAGAGAGTAAGAGAAACATTGTGTGTGGTTGCCTCTCACATGGTCCCCACTAGGGACCTGGCCTGCAACCCAGGCATGTGCCCTGACTGGGAATCAAACTGGTGGCCCTTTGGTTCGCAGCCCATGCGCAGTCCACTGAGCTACACCAGCCAGGGCAGATGACAAATTTAATGGCCACTTTACTTTGGGCTTTATATCCTGTAGAAGCTAGTTGATTTTTTTTATTAGCCAATATCATTGCAATTCACTTGCCAAAAGGTTAATTCATCATCTTACATTTTTTTCATGTTTACCTCTTTCTGTGCTTCTGCTTCCAGCAACTAACTGGAGGCAAGGAATATGCAGAGGCTGCTAAGAGGAAGAGGCAGGAAGGCCAGGGATCAGAGAGAGTGGAGGTGAAACGGTCACCTAGCAAATGAGTTGTAGGCACATTGGTTAGTTGAGGACTTGACCTAGCTCATTTACCACTCTTCCTTTTCATTCTTCTCCTCTTCTCCTCCTTATTCACCTGCTGTTTTCCCACATCCATACTTTTGCTCAAGCCATTTTTCCCCACTGGAAACTACTTTGTCTCCTGACTATGTTCCTCTTAGCTCATTACTAATTCTCCAGGAATCTGATGAAATCCATCTTCTTTCAAACTTCCCAAAGCACTCAATCCACACTGACTTCCACATCCTGGGGATCCCTGAAGCCTCACTGTCTACACCTTGCACAGCACAGTCTTATTGCCCCATGACAGCTCCTACATTACAATTAATTGTACTGAACAACCTGAAGTAGGTTATATGCAAACAAGAAAACATCTTTATTTTTGTAAGAATCACTGTTTTTAAATTAAATGCAATATCTCAATTCTTTTTTTAAAATTTTATTTCGAGAGGGGAATGGGGGGAGACAGAGAGGGTGAGAAGATAAAATAGCACGTGGTTGCTATTTAATGTACCCCCCTACTAAGAACCTGGTCTGCAACCCAGGCATGTGTCCTGACTGGGAATGTAATGTAATTTGGGTCACAGGCTGGCACTGAATCCACTGAGTCAAAGCAGCCAGGGCTGATACCTCATTTCTCTCTTCACTTTTCACGACATCTAGTGGACATGAAAGAGTTGAGCATGAAAACTAATGTTCATTTAGCTATTCGAAAATCAAAAACATGGAAAATCAAGACTTCTATCCCATATCCAAAGCAATGTTTCTCTCCTTGATTCAGTCTATATCAAGACTAACTAGGGTTAGAGGTTCACTGCAGGAAAGAGAAAAGAGTCTGTAATAATAATTATTGCTTATCTTTTAAAATTCTAAAGTCTGTAAAAATAGTGTTTGAAATGTCTACTTTTCTCAAATAACTAGGAAGTCTGAACTGATCTCTTCTCTTTTACTTTGAAAGCTGCCTTGTACATATAGAGACATTCTCTTTTATTTTAATTTATAAGTCTAATTTAAAAAAAATTTGAAAGTGGCTAAGGGCATTCAGATTACTTCCCCAAATTTGAAACCCTATAATGAAAGCAGTAACTATCACATAAATGTCCATGAGATGTCACTATTAATACTTTTAGAAATTCTTTTAAAATCTTTATCATAATGTTAATTTTAATTTCCTTATATTTTAGGGAAACACATAAAAGTGTGTGTTGATTAAGATATATGATTCCTGAAATTTGTTTCTAAATAATTCAGAGGTGAGGGATGCAAGGAGAAATGGGTAGGAGAGTAGATGAACCAATATTGGGAATGAGTTAATAACCGTTAAGACTAGGCAATGGGTACATGGAAGCTTATTATACTATTTTTTCTGATTTCACATATATGTCTCAAAAATCTAAAAGCTCACTGTAGGTGATTTGAGTAAACTACAATATATCCACCTGGTAAAGTACTATACGACTGTAAGAAGGAATATAAAGTACTTCTATCTGCTATGCTAGAGTGATCTTCAGAATATAACAGTGAATGCAAAACAGTGTACATAATATGCTATCTCTTGTGTAAGAAAGGGGAATAATTATACACACACTTGTATATAATTCAAAATCAAATAAGGAACATATAGCCAAAAATGAATAAATATGTTACATACAGGAGGAGAGTAGAAATGTAGAGATGAGACAGAGATAGAAACTAAAAATGTTTTAATGCACCTTCTTTTATAGATTAAACTTTACTAAATCTTTCACCAATTAAAATAAAAATTAAATAAAAAGAAAAAATTAGAGCTATCAAGGGCTAGTTTTTATCAGAACAACTTTTACAATGAGAGTAATTATAGAAGTTGAATAGAATCTAAGAAGGCAAAATTTTTTGAAAGCAACATAACAATACTAACACAACCATGACTCAAGAAGCCAAGATCCCAGGGAGAAAGGACATGTTTTTAGACGAGTTGGACATTCTGTGGTGTCTTTCCTTTCAGGGCTTTTGCTGATTCATCAGTGGCACAAGGCATAATGGCCAGAGACCTGAGCAGAGGTTTTGGTAATCTCATAGATCTGGGAGACAAAAAAACCCTGAAGTTTAGAGCCCTTAAAACATTCCGGGGTTTCAGCAAAGACCCCAGAAAGATTGTATCCCAAGAATAACTGGTTAATGAGATCATAATCAAATTCTCATAAATACTGAACCCAACTTCAGCTTCACACAGATCAGTCACAATCTAGGTTAATGTAATTTGCTGCCAATTTGGTTGCATGACAAAAGGAAAAGTAAATCATCTCTGGAGGAAAAGGTTATCACCCAGAGCTTTAGATTTTCTTTATAATTTGTAATTGCAGTGTCTTCTATTCAAGGAAAAATGACCATGCATTCCAGGAACAGGGTAAAATGACCAAAAATCAAGAGAGAAGGAAAATAAAAAAAATTAAAATAGACCCATATATTGACATTACCATTCATGGACATTAAAATACCTACTATTAAGGACTTCCGGCCAAGATGGAGGTGTAGGTATACACTTTACCTCCTCGCACAACCAAAAGAAGAACAACAAGAAATTTAAGAACAAAAAATAACCAGAACTTCAAGAAAATGAAGTTTTATAGAAGTCCAACAACCGAAGAGATAAAGAAGAAATATTTATCAAGACTGGTAGGAGAGGCAAAGAGGGGCAGCCAGGATGGAGAAGACTTGAGGCAAGGTAGCAGCTAGAGTATGGGGTGGGCCAGATGCCAGCTGGTGGAGCAGGTGTTACCACATTTGCATGTGGACAAACTGGGAGGAATAACTGGGGATCAAGACAGACCTTGCAACCCAGGGTTTCAGAGCAGGGAAATAAACTCTTAAAACCTCTGACTCAGAAAACCTGTGAGGGTTGAGGTGGCAGGAGAAACTTCCAGCCTCTCAGGAGAGTTTGTTGAAGAGATCCACAGGGCCCTGGAATGTACACAAAACCACCCACCCAGGGATCAGCACCAGAAGGGCCTAATTTGCTTGTGGGTAGTGGGGGAAGTGACTGAAAGCTAGCCATGAGCTGAGCAAGTGGCGTCGTTCCCTCTTGGACCCCTCCCTTACACATAGCACCATGACACAGCAAAGTGGGTTGCCTCACCCTGATGAATACCTAAGGTTCCATTCAATACTATGTATTAGTTGCATCTAGACAAAAAAAAATATGGTCCAAATGAAAGAACAGATCAAGGCTCCAGAAAAAATACATCTAAGTGACGAAGAGATAGCCAACTTATCTGATGCAAAGTTCAAAACACTGGTAATCAGGATGCTCACAGAAATGGTTGAGTATGGTCATAAAATAGAGGAAAAAGTGAAGGCTACAAAAAGTGGAATAAAGGGCACCAACAGTGACAGGAAGGAAACCAGGACTCAAATCAACAGTTTGGACCAGAAGGAAGAAATAAATATTCAGCTGGAACAGAATGAAGAAACAAGAATTCAAAAAAATGAGGAGAAGCTTAGGAACCTCCAATATGACTTTAAACATTCCAAAGTCTGAATCACAGGGGTGCCAGAAGGAGAAGAGGAAGGGCAACAAATTGGAAATTTATTTGAAAACATAATGAAGGAGTACTTCCCCAATCTGACAAAGGAAACAGATGTCCAGAAAGTTGAGGAAGCTCAGAGAGTCCCCCAAAAATTGGACCCAAGGAAGCACACACCAAGGCACATCATAATTACATTACCCAAGATTAAGGATAAGGAGAGAATATTAAAAGCAGCAAGAGAAAAGGAGACAGTTACCTACAAAGGAGTTCCTATAAGACTATCAGCTGATTTCTCAAAAGAAACTTTACAGGCAAGAAGGGGCTGGAAACAAGTATTCAAAGTCATGAAAAACAAGGACCTACATTGAAGATTACTCTATCTAGCAAAGCTATTATTTAGAATAAAAGGGCAGATAAAGTGCTTCCCAGATAAGGTCAAGTTAAAAGAGTTCATCATCACCAAGCCCTTATTATATGAAACATTAGAGGGACTTATCTAAAGAATAGAAGAAGATCAAAAACATGAACAGTAAAATGACAACAAACACAACTATCAACAACTGAACCTAAAAAAACCTACACAAACAAAAATGAACTAAGCAAACAACTAGAACAGGAGCAGATTCACAGAGGTAGAGATCACATGGAGGGTTATCAGTGGGGAGAGGGATGGGGGAGAGTAGGGGAAAAGGTACAGGGAATAAAAAGCATAAATGGTAGGTACAAAATAGATAAGAGGAGGTTAAGAATAGTATAGGAAATGGAGAAGCCAAAGAAGTTACATGTGTGACCCATGGACATGAACTACGGTGGGGAAATGATAGTGGGGGTGGGTACAAGGCAGAGGGGAATAAAGGGGAGAAAAAATAGGACAACTGTAATAGCATAATTAATAAAATATATTTAAAAAAAAAGACAAGGTGGGGAAGGATTGAATATGGAAGGTGGGGGTGTGGGTAGGGCAAGGGAGTAGTGGGGGAAAATGGAGACATCTGTAATTGAACAAGAATAAAAAAGTTAAAAAATAAAATAAAATATCTACTATTACTATGTGAAAATTGAAAAAAGCAAGATGGGTAATTTCATTAGAAATCCATAACCATGAAAAAATCAAATAAAAATGTTAAACTGAACAAAATAACTTAATAGAAGAAATTAGAAATTGTTTAGACACAGGTGAAAAGAGGAGTAGTGAATTTGGTCAATAGACCTACTGGTCAATAGAAAAATCAAGGTTGAAACAGAGGAAAAAGAATGTAGAATGTAAAATATGGAAAAGTGATAAATGTATGACCACAGTAAGGTCTAACTTAAATGTAACTGAAGTTCCAAAAGCAGAAGAGAAAAATAGAGTAGGGCAGAAACAATATTTAAAGAAAATACTGGTGGAGAAATTTCTAAAAGTGATAAAAGACTTCAACTTACAGATTAAGAAGTTGTATTAACCAAAAACAAGATGAATAAATAATATAGATAGCAAGGCTCATCATAATAAAACTGCTGCTAATAATCAAAACAAAAAGAAAAATTTAACAACATCCAGTAAAAGATTATATTTAAAAAATTCAATAAGAAGATGAATAGTTGGCTTTTTAAAAGATTTTATTTAATTGTTTTTAGAGGGCAAGAGAAAGAGAAGGAGAGAAACATTAATGTGTGGATGACTCTTGCACAGTCCCCACTGGGGACATGGCTGGCAATGCAGGCATGTGCCCTAACTAAGAATCAAACCTGCAACCCTTTGGTTCACAGGCCAGTGCTCAGCCCACTGAGCTACAGCAGCCAGGGCTCTAATAGTTGACTTTTTAAAAAATGAGGAAAACTAAAGGACAATAAAATGACATCTTTAAAGTCTTGGAATTAAATTTCTGTTCAATTAGAATTATGTTTTTAAAAGAAATATACTCAACAATGAAGACAAAACAAAGATGAGTTCATGCAAACAAAAACTGAGAGAAGTTTCTGTTCGAAGACCTGCACCAAATTAAAATGAAAACGAAGTCTAAAAGGAATTCTGCAAGCAGAAGTGGAAGAAAAATGATTGCAGGGGGAAGCACAGGAATGCAGAGAACTGAAGGGCAATGGAAAGGGCAAGCATGTGAATAAATATAATTGAGTATTGACTGCATGAAATAGCATTAATTAAAATTGTATGGGGTTTAAAATGTATGTAGAATTTAGCTATGTGAAAACAATGGCAAAAAAACAAGAGTGAGGTTAATAAAACTAAAGTGTTCTAAGGTCCTATGTGAGGCAGAAATTAGCAAAAAGACTTATTTATGTATTAGGCACTAGTAAGTCAAGTTAGGTGGATTGTAATTTCTGTTGCCACTCGAAGGAGGAGAAGAAAAAATAAAGTATAATTAAAAAGTTATTAAAAGGAAAGAATGATAAATTTACCTAATTAATAATAAAGATGCAGGTAGGTCAATTATACAACGGGGTACTACTCAGCCATACAAAAGAAAGGGAGGGTATTATGCTCAGTGAAATAAATCAGAGAAAGACAAGTGACATATGATTGCACTTACCTGTAGAATCTGAAGAACAAAATAAATGAACACACAAAAGAGAAACACTCAGACACAGAAGATGGACCAGTGGTTGACAGCAAGGAGGGAGGGAGTGGGCGTTGGGTGAAAGGAAGGGAGTAAGAATTACAAATGGTTGTAATGACTAGTCACAGGGATGTCTAGTACAGCACAGGGAATATAGTCAATAGTATAGTGGTAAATATGAATGGAACCAAGAGGGTAATGGAAATATTGGGAGGCAAGTGGGGAACCACTTTGTAAAGTGTAATTGTCTGACTACTATGCTGTACACCTGAAACCAATACAAAATAATACTGAATGTAAACTGTAATTGAAAAATAAACATTGAAAAATGCAAAAAAAAAATGCAGGTAGAGATTAACAAGTAGGACAAGTGAAAACCAAGTAGGAGAATTATGGGTTGAAACATAAATATAGAAGACATTGTTAGGGGCTAAACTGTGTTCCCTCAATATTCATATATTTAAGCTCTAGCCCCCAGTACCTCAGAACACGACTATATACTAGAGGGGATTACATTAAAAATGAAGTTGTTAAAGTGGACCTTAGCCCAATCTGACTGGTGTCCTTATAAGACAAGGATGTTTAGACACAAAAGAGACACAAGAGGCATTCATGCGCAAGGGAAGACTTGGGCACATAGAGAGAAGACAGCCATGTCAGGCCAAGGAGAGAGGCCTCCAGAGAAGCCATGCCTGCTGACATCTTGATCTCTGACTTTCAGTCTGCAGAACTGTGAGAAAATAAATTTCTCTTGTTTAATCCACCAGTTTGTGGTACTTTATTATGGCAGTCTTAGCAAACTAATACAGACATTATATTAAATAGATTGAATATATCAAATAAAAGATGAAGATAGTCAGACTTAATTTTTTAAAAGTATAAGTTGCATACAAAAATGTTCTTAAACCCTGGCTGGTGTGGCCCAGTGGATTGAGTGCTGGCCTGTGAACCAAAGGGTAGCCAATTGGGTTCCCACTCAGGGCACATGCCTGGGTTGCAGGCCAGGTCCCCTGTGTGGGGCGTGTAGGGGGCAACCATGGATTGATGTTTTTCTCCCTCTCTTTCTCCCTGCCTTCCCCTCTTTCTAAAAATAAATAAATAAAATCTTTTTTTGAAGGTGTAGTAAAATTTTGAAAATGCTCTGAAAACTAAGTAAATCAACAGGTATAAAGCAAAAGGATAGACAAACACATGTCATGCCAACAATATTAAAAAATGTCAATGAAGCTATGCTAATATCAAGCAAAGCAAACAGTAAGGTAAGCAAAACTTCCTTAAGAGAATAAGTAAAATTTTCATAAAGGGGATAATCCACCAAGAAGTTATAACAATTTTAAATTTATATGTACCTAATAATATGACCTCAATTACATGAAAAGAAACTAGAAAGAACTACAAGTAGAAATAGAAGAATTCACAATCATAATGTGAGATTTCAGTGCACATCTCTTAGGAACTCTAAAACCAGGTAACAAAAATAGCTATAAGGATGTAGATGATTTGAACAACTAGAATAGCAACCTAGCCTAGTGATGTATGTAGAAAACCACACCCATCTACTACAAAATGCAAGTTCTCTTCAAGTGCACATACAACAGTTGGCAGAATTGATCACATGCTGCTCCATAAAGCAAATCTCAACACGGATGGCTCAGGTCTTACTACATATCCCTCGGGGAAGAGGGGGAATTGGACAGCTCAAAAGACCCCAAGAGTGCTAGTCCCATAAGACTTTGCCATTTACCTCTGCTCATTGTGCCCAAACCTAAAGGGCCCCAAAAGAGCATCAGTGAGCAGACACAAGAGTGAGTCTCACTGCTGACCATTCCCCTCCTCCTGGAGACATGTCCATAAATGCTGCAGGTCTCTGACCCACTGAGTGCTGATTCTAATGCTTCGCTCTTGTGGATATTCTTATTTTAAGTTTTTCAGAGGTAGTTTAATTGTATTGTTGATGTGGTTATGGGAAGAGACAAGTGCTGTGTTTACCTACTCCGCCATCTTGATGGGAAGTGTACCAGATCTTTATTTAGTCATCTGTGAAAGGACACTTAGGTAGTTTCTGTGTCTTGGCTATTGTGAATAATGCTGTAATAAATGTAGGAATACATGTATTTTTACAAATAAGTGTTTTCAAATAATTTGGGTAGATACCCAGAGAGAGACTGTTGGGTCATATGGCAGCTCTAGTCTTAGTTTTTTGAGGATCCGTCACAGAGACTGCACCAATTTACACTCCCAGCAGCAGCGTACAAGGGTTCCCTTTTCTCCATATCCCTTCCAACACTTGCTATTTTTTGTGTTATTGTTAATAGCTATTCTAACAGGTGTGATGTCGTATCACATTGTGGTTTTAATTTGCATTTCCTTATAGCTAGTGAAGTTGAACATCTTTTTATCTATCTGTTAGCCATTGTATATCTTCACTGGAAAAGTACCTGTTCAAGACCTTGGACTCTTTTTAATAAGATTGTTTTGTTGTTTATTGTTAAGTTGTATGAATTCTTTATATATTTTGGAAAGTAGTCCCTTATTGGAGGAATTGTTTACAATATCTTCTTTTATTCAGTGGCTGCCTTTTGTTTTGTTGACAGTATCTTTTGTTGTTCAGAAGCTTTTTAGTTTGATGTAGTCCCATTCATTGATTTTTTCTTTATTTCTTTTGCCTTTGGGGTCAAGTTCACAAAAATCCCTCTGATGAAAGGCCCATAAGTTTACTATCTATATTTTCTTCTAGATCACTTATTCTTTCAGGTCTTATATTCAAGTTCTTAATTGACTTTGTATTAATTTGTGTGGGGTGTCAGATAGCAGTCTAGTTTTATTCTTGTGCATGTGACTTTCCAGTTTTCCCAACACCTTTTCAAAGGTGTTGAAAAAGACTTTCCTTTCTTCCTTGTATATTTTTGGCTCCTTGTTAAAAAATTAATTGCCTGTATATGTGGAGGTTTATTTCTGGGCCCTCAATTTTGTTCTATTGGTCTGTGTGTCAGTGTTTCTGCTAATACCGTGTGCTTTTGATTATGGTAGCCCTGTAGTATAATTTGAAGTCGGGGAATGTGATAGCTCTGGCTTTATTCTTTTTTTCTCAGGATTGCTTTGGCTATTTGAGGTCTTATGTGGTTCCATACAAAACTGAGGATGTTTGTTTATATTTTTTGAAAAATACCATTGAGATTGATATAAGAATTGCATTAAATCTGCATATTCTTTTAGGTAACACAGTCATTTAATTATATTGATTCTTTCAATCCATGAATGTGGAATATCTTTCCACTTTTTTGTGTTTTTTCAATTTCTTTTAATAATGCCTTGTAGTTTTCAGGCCTTCCCAACTTTGTTAAGTTTATGTTTAAGTATTTTATTCTTTTTGTTGCAATTGCAAATGGAATTGTTTTCATTTTTATGTTTATATTTCACTATTAGTATAAAGAAATACAATGGATTTTTGTACATTGATTTTGTATCCTGCAACTTTACTGCATTTTATTGTGTCTAATAGTTTTTTTTGGTGGAATGTTTAGGGTTTTCTATATATAGAATCATGTCATCTGCAAAAAAGTGGCAATTGTACTTCCTCATTCCTAACTTGGATGCATTTTATTTATTTCTTTTACCTGATTGCTTTGGACTTCCAGTACTTCCAGTTGATTAACAGTGGTGAGACTGGACATCCTTGTCTTGTTCTTGATCTTAGAGGAAAAGCTTTCAGTTCTTCACCATTGAGTAAGATATTAGCTGAGTGTTTGTCATATATGGCCTTTATTAAGTTGATGTAGTTTCCCTCTATACCCACTTTATTGTGTGTGTTTGGTCATAAATGAATATTTTTTCATGTCAAATGCTTTTTCTGCATCTATTGATATGATCATATAACTTATTTATTTTTATTTCTGAACCATCCTTGTTCCCCACAAACTTGATTGTGATGTATTATCTTTTTAATGTATTGTTTTGTTTAATTTGCTAGTATTTTACATAGAATTTGTGCATCTATATCATAAGTGATACTGGTTTGTAATTTCTTCTTTCCTGTGTTGTCCTTGCCAGGTTTGGGTATCAGGGCAGTGTTGGCCTCATAAAATGAATTAGAAAGTATTGTCTCTTCTTTAATTTTTGGGAGAGTTTGAAAAAAAGTTGATATTAAATCATCTCTGAATGTTTGGTAGAATTCACTAGTGAATCCATTAGGCCCTGGACTTTTATTTTTGGGGAGATGTTTGGTGACTCTTTTAATTTCTCTACTGTTGATCAGTCTATTTAGATTTTCCAATTTTTCATGTCCCAGTTTAGTTTATATATTTTTAAGATTTTTTCCATTTCTTCTAGGTTACTAAATTTGGTAGTCATTGGTATTTCTGTGGTGTCCATTGTGACTTCTCTTTCATTTCTGATTTCATTTGACTCTTTTCTCTCTTTTCTTAGTGAGTCTAGCCAAGGTCTATCAGTTTTATCTTTTCAAAGAACCAGCTCTTTTTTTGCATTAATTTTCTTCTATTGTTTTCTGTTATCTATTTTGCTTAATTCTGCTCTAATTTTTATTATTTCCATCCTTGTTTATTTTAATTGTGATATGTCTTTTTGTGGTTCCTTGGGGTATGTCTTGTTTAGGACTTTCTATGCTTTCTGAACTTATATGTCTGTTTCTTTCACCAACTTAGAAAAGTTTTTAATAACTATTTCTTCAAATAGGTTTTCTGTCCCTTTCTCTAACTTTCCTCTTTCTGAAACCTCTACAATTCAAATATTAGTATGTTTGATTTTGTTGGAGAGGTCCCTTAAACTATCCTCATTTATAAAAAATTTTCTTTTGTCTTTCTGATTGGGTGATTTCCAGTCTTCTAGTTTGCCAATTCATTCTTCTGCACCTTCTACTCTGCTGTTAATTCCTTCTAATGTATTTATTTCATCCCAGTTATGGTATTTTTCAGTTCTGGTTTGTTCTTTTTTTATACTTATTATCTTCTTTGTTGAAGTTCTCACAGGGTTCATTCATTTTTCTCCCAAGTTTGGGGAATATGTTTGTGACCATTACTTTGAATGAATTATCTGGTGAACTGCTCATCTCCATAGTGTTTAGTTCCTTTTCTGGAGATTTTATCTTGTCCTGTTTTGGAAATATTCTTATGTCTCCTTATATCACCTAGCTCTCAGTGTTATTTACATATTAGCTACCTCTCCTTGTCCTGAAAAAGTGGGCTTGCATAGAAGGTGTCCTGTGGGGTCAAGTGGAGCAATTCTCTCTGGTTGCCAGGGTCAGGTGTTCCTGGGGTGTCCCTTATGTAGGTTGCATGTACCCACCTGTTGTACTTGGACCTCGGTTGCTTCAAGCACACTGCTGGGTGGGGTTGGCCCTCAGCTCCACTCTCTGTGAGGTCTGGCATGACTGCTGTGGGTGCATTCATGTATGGGACTAGCCTATGACACAGCTGTCCTGATCCCACTGTCTTCTGACATATTTCATACTCTTTTCCATATTTTCCATCTTTTTTCCATATGTGCATCAACCTGAATATTTTCTACTGGTGCTGCTCTTATTTTTACCTATGTCTAATTTGCAGGTAAATCCATCTGCTGGGTTTGTAATTTTAGTTTGTACATTTCTTCACTCTAAGTTTTCAAATGGACCTTTTTTATTGATTCCAATTCTAGTAAAATTCTCCATTGTGCTATTTTTTGTATATTTTATTGATTATGATATTACAGTGGTCCCATTTTTACCCTTTTCCCCCCTTTTCCCTGCACTGCCCTCCCTCCAGCATTCCTTCCCCTTCAGTTCATGACCATGAGTCATACATATAAGTTCTTTGGCTTCTCCATTTTCTATACTATTCTTTACCTCACCCTGTCTATTTTGTACCTATCAATTATGCTTCTTATTCCCTGTACCTTTTCCTCCTTTCTCCCCCCATCCCCCCTCCACTAATAACCTTCCATGAGATCTCCATTACTGTGATTCTGTTCCTGTTCTAGTTGTTTGCTTAGTTTGTGGGTTTCTTGTTTTTTAGGTTAAGCTGTTGATAGTTGTGAGTTTCTTGTCATTTTACTGTTCATAGTTTTGATATTTTTTTAAAAGACAAATCTCTTTAATATTTCATATAATAAGGGTTTCATGATGATGAACTTCTTTAATTTTACCTTGTCTGGGAAGCATTTTATCTGCCCCTTCATTCTAAATGATAGCTTTGCTGGACACAGTAATCTTGGATGTAGGTCCTTGCTTTTCATGACTTTAAATACTTGTTTTTAGCCCCTTCTTGCCTGCAAGGTTTCTTTTGAGAAATCAGCTGATAGTCTTCTGGGAACTCCTTTGTAGGTAACTCTCTTGTTTCTTCTTGCTGCTTTTAAGATTCTCTCTTTACCTTTAATCTTTGGCATTTAAATTATGATGTGCCTTAGTGTGTGCTTTCTTGGGTCCATCTTGTTTGGGATTTTCTGAGCTTCCTGGACTTGTATGTCTATTTCCTTTGCCAGATTTATGAAGTTTTCTTTCATTATTTTTTAAAATCTATTTTACTGATTATGCTACTACAGTTGTCCCATTACCCCCATTCTTTCCCCTCCATCTTGCACACCCTCTCCCACCCACATTCCCCTCCCTTTAGTTCATGTCCATGTGTCATAAGTTCTTCAGCTTCTACATTTCCCATACTATTCTTGACCTCCACCTGTCTATTTTCTACCTACCATCTATGCTACTTATTCACTGTATCTTTTCCCCCTCTCTGCTCCTCCCACTCTCCTGTTGCTAACCCTCCATGTGTTCTCCATTTCTGTGGTTCTGTTCCTGTTCTAGTTGTTTGCTTAGTTTGTTTTTGTTTTAGATGTGGTTGTTAATAATTGTGAGTTTGCTGTCATTTTACTGTACATGTTTTTTTATCTTCTTTTTCTTAGATAAGGCCCTGTAACATTTCATATAATAAGGGCTTGGTGATGATGAACTCCTTTAACTTGACCTTATCTGAGAAGCACTTTATCTGCCCTTCCATTCTAAATGAAGCTTTGTTGGATAGAGTGATCTGGGATGTAGGTCCTTGCCTTTCATGACTTGGAATACTTCTTTCCAGCCCCTTCTTGCCTGCAAGGTCTCTTTTGAGAAATCAGCTGACAGTCTGATGGGAACTCCTTTGTAAGTGACTGTCTCCTTATCTCTTGCTGCTTCTAGGATTCTCTCCTTCATTTTTTACCTTGGCTAATGTGATTATGATGTGCCTTGATGTGTTCCTCCTTGGGTCCAACTTCTTTGGGACTCTCTGAGCTTCCTGGAGTTCCTAAAAGTCCATTTCCTTTGCCAGAATGGGGAAGTTCTCCTTTATTATTTGTTCAAATAAGTTTTCCACTTGTTGCTGTTGCTCTTCTCCTTCTGGTACCCCTATAATTCGGATGTTGGAACGTTTAAAGATGTCCTGGAGGTTCCTAAGCCTCTCCTCATTTTTTTGAATTCTTATTTTTTTTTCATTCTTTTCTGATTGTATGTTTTTTTCTTCCTTCTGGTCCACTCCATTGATGTGAGACCCAGCTTTCATTCCATCACTATTGGTTCCCTTTGCATTTTTCTTTGTTTCCCTTATTGTAGCCTTCATTTGTTCATCTAATTTGCAACCAAAATCAACCAATTCTGTGAGTGTCCTGATTACCAGTGCTTTGAACTGTTTATCTGATAGGTTGGCTATCTCTCGGTCACTTAAAAATACTGGTTGTGGGACTTTTAATTCTTTTTGAGCCATCTTTTTTTCTCTCTCTCTTTGGTCTGTTGCGCCTGTTAAGTTGAGGGGAGGAACCTTAGGTGTTCACCAGGGCAGGGCACACCAGTTGCTGGGTTGTGATGCTGTATGTGGGGGCGGGGTCAGAGAGGAAAGAATGGCGCTTGCTCCGCTCTCCGTGGGACCTCAGTCCCTTCCACCGCTCTCCCCGAGCAAACTGGTCTCCTCTGGTGCCAATTCCCATGTGGGTGGTCTTGTGCACCCGTGGGACTTTCCAAGGACCTCTCCTGTGAGGCTGGGAGTATCTCCCTGTGTCTCAACTCCCACAGGTATTTTCATCAGTGCCCCAAGGCTCTATTTCCCAGCACTGCGATCCTGGTTTGCACGCAGTGCCTTACTTCACAATTGCCACCTCCCTGAGTTTGCCGGTAGCCACCCCTCAGCTGGGGCCTGCCAGCTGCTGCTTGTGTGCTCAGGGTCCACCCACTGCGGTCTTGTGCGCCCTGGATGCCTTAGGAGCTGGGTCCCAACACTCTCTGTTCTCTTGATGCGCTGCAACCAGAGGCTGGCTGCCAGACTCCGACCGACTCTGCCCCTCCTACTGGTCTGGGTGAACATGTCTATTTTAACTTCTTGGTTGTCTGACTTCCATACATTTCAATTTTCTGTCAGTTCTGGTTGTTATTCTGTTTCTAAATTGTTGTTGTCCCTATCTTGGTTGTGCAAGGAGGCACAGTGTGTCTACCTATGTCTCCATCTTGGCCGGAAGTCTCTTTCGTTATTTTTTCAAATAAGTTTTTTATTTCTTGCGCTTCCTCTTCTCCTTCTGGCACCACTATGACTTGGATGTTGGTACATTTAAACTTGTACTAGAAGTTCCTAAGCCTCTCCTTACTTTTTGAATTCTTGTTTCTTCATTCTATTCCAGTTGAATGTGTATTTCTTAATTTTGTTCCACATTATTGATCTGAGCTCTGGTTTCCTTTCTTTGCTGTTGATTCTCTGTATATTTTTTATTTCACTTTGTAGAGCCTTCATTTCTTCTTTTATTTTTCAGCCATACTCACCATTTCTCTGAGCATCCTGCTTACCAGTGTTTTCAACTCGGCATAGGTTGGCTATCTCCTCGTTGCTTAGTTCTTTTTCTGGAGTTTTGATCTATTCTCTCATTTGGGCCATATTTCTTTGTCTTGGTGCTCCTGTTATCTTGTAAGGGGCAGAGCCTTACATATTCACCAGGGATGGGGATCAGGAGGAGCAATCTGCTTCACAGCCTTGTGACGCAGTCTGGATGCATGTCTCTTCTTAAACTCCTTGGTTGTCGGATTTCCGTACAGGTCAATTTTCTGGAAGTTCTAGTTGTTTCTTGTCTTTAAATTGCTTGCTATCCTTCTTTGGTTGTATGAGGAGGTTAAGCATATCTACCTAAGCCTCCATCTTGGCTAGAAGCCTCCTCCTCAGGGGTGACTCTAATCTTGATTTTATTAATGTGATGTATCACATTGTTTGCATCACTGGCATAAATTCCATGTGACCATGGTGTATAATCTTGTGAATGTATGTTTTAATTCAGATTAGTACTTTGTCAAGAATTTTTGCATCTGTATTCCTCAGGGATATGTACCTATACTTCTCTTTTTTTGTGCAGTGTCTTGCTGGCTTCATATAATGAGTTTAAAAGAGTTCCTTCCTCTTGAATTTTTTGAGTAGTTTTAGAATGGGGGTGTCAAATTCATTTTCACTAGGGGTCGCATTAGCCTTGCAATTGCCTTCAAAGGGCTGAATGTAATTTTAGGACTGTATAAATGTAAGTACTCCTTAACAGTGAAGCAAGAGCTCAGCACTGTCGCCAGGTAGAAACCAGGTGCTGGGCTAGATAAAACAAGGTAGAGAGCTGGATTCAGCCCATGGGCCTTGTGTTTTCCACATTTTAGAAGATTAGCTATTTAAATCCTCCTTCAATACTTGGTAGAATTCACCAGTGAAGCTGTCCTGGGTATTTATTTATTTATTTATTTATTTATTTATTTATTGTATTACTGCTTCAATGTATTGCTAATAATTGGCCTGTTCTGATTCTTCTTGGTTCAGTCTGAGAAGTTACATGTTTGTAGATTCTTCTAGGTTGTCCAACTTATTTGCATATAGATGTTCACAGCATTCTTTTTTTTAAAAGATTTTATTTATTTGGAGAGAGTGGGAGTAGAGAGAATGGGAGGGGAGAAGAAAGAGAGGGAGAGAACCATCAATGTGTGGTTGCCGGGACCTGGCCCACAACCCAGGCATGTGCCCTGACTGCAAATCAAACCAGTGACCCTGTGGTTCACAGGGCAGTGCTTAATCCACTGAGCCACACTAGCCAGGCCTCACAGGATGCTTTGATGATCTGTATTTCTATGGTGTTAGTTGCAATCTTCCTCTTTTATTTCTGATATTATTTCTTTGGTTTCTCTCTTCCTCTCTCATTTTAACTTGACAAGTCTGAGTGGAGGTTAACTTTGTTTTTTAAAGATTTTATTTATTTATTTTTAGACAAAAGGGAAGGGAGAAAGAAAGAGAGGGAGAGAAACATCAATGTGTGGGTGCCTCTCATGTGGCCCCAACTGGGGACCTGGCCTGCAACCCAGGCATGTACCCTGACTGGGAATTGAACCAGTGACCCTTTGGTTTGCAAGCCAGCCCTCAATCCACTGAGCCACTCCAGCCAGGGCAAGTTTTGTTAATTTTATTTATCCTTTTAAGAACCAGCTCTTCCTTGCATTCATCTTTTTTTACTGGTTTTTATTTTTGTCTCTATTTTATTTATCTCCACTCTGATCTTTATTATGTCCCTCCTTCTACTTACAGTGGGTTTTGTTTGTATTTCTTTTCCTAATTCCTGTAGGTGCAAAATTAGAGTGTTTATTTGGGATATTTCCTGCTTATAGAGGTAGGCTTGCATAGTTATGAGCTTCCCTCTTAGAACTGCTCCTGCTGTATCCCATAAATTTTGGCAAGATGGCTATCTTCATTTGTCTCAAGGTAGTTTTTGATCTCCTTGACCCATTGGCTATTTAGTAGCATCTTGTTTAATCTTGACATATTTGAGAGAGGTGTTTTTTTTTCAGTTTTCTTCCTGTTGTTGGTTTCCAGTTTTATGGCATTGTGATCAGAAAATATGCTTGATATAATTCAGTCTTCTTGAGTTTATTGAGGTTTGTTTTATGGCCTAATAAGTAGCCTATCCTGGAAAAATGTTCTATGTGCACTTGAGAAAAAATGTATAAACTGCAGTTTGGGGATGAAATGTTCTTTAAGTGTCTATTAAGTTGGACTGGTCTAATGCAGCACTTAAACCCATTATTTCCTTATTAGTTTTCTGTGTGAATGACCTCTCCTTTGAGAGAAGTGGGGGTATTAGTGTGTTACTATGAATTTCTGCCTTTATATCCATTAATGTTTGCTTCATATCTTTGGGTGCTGCTATGTTGGGTTCATAGATATATACAATTGTTATATCCTCTTCTTGGGTTGACCTCTTTGCCATTATGTAATTTCCTTATTTGTATCTTTTTACATTCTTTGTTTTAATGTGTATTTTGTCTGATATGAGTATTGCTGCTCCAGCTTTCTTTTCATTTCCATTGGCATGCAATGTCTTTTTCCACCCCTTCACTTTCAGTCTGTGTATGTCTTTTGCTTTAAAATGAGTCTGTTATCAACAGACTATAGAGAAATTTTATATTTTTTATCCATTCTGTTATGCTATGTCTTTTGAGTGGGGCATTATTCCATTTACATTTGAAGTAATTATTGATAGGTATATGCTTATCACCATTTTGTTCATTGTTTTTGGTTGTTCTTCTCTGTTCCTTTCTTCTTCTCTTGATGTCTTTCTTTTGACTTTCTGGCTTTCTTTATTTTTCCCCCAATTTTTAGTTTCCTCTCTTTGCTCATTCCCTCTTCTTTGCCTTCCTGGGTCTTCCCAGCTCTCCTCAGATCCCTCCCCTCTCAGCTCTGTGATCTACTCTCTCCTGTCTGGGCACCAGTCACCAGTCGAAGTTCCCAAGAGCTTGGCAGGCAAACATGTTATTGCCATTGTGGAAATAGAATGAAAACCAGTCAAATAAAACTAAAACATTAGAAGGAAAAGATAAATTGGTTATTTGGCCATCTGGTTTCCAGTGAATATGTCATTTTGAAAATTGGCCTGCTTCCACAGTAAAAAGGCCAAAAATTGAGTGATTATAAAATTATGATCCAACTTGGGACACTGTTGAGAGTGAAGGAAGTATTCTCGGTGATTACACAGGGAGAACAGACATGAGGCTTCTGCATCAAAGGACAGCCTGCAGCATACCAGGGAGGCCACTGATGCAGAGAAGCATTAGACAGGGTTTGAAGGACATGCAGCTTCCTAGCCTCCATCTGACTCTCATGAAGGTGGGTGCTCTGTTTCCCTCCCACTGGGTCATGAACTCCTAGGAGCCAGGGCTGTGTCCAGGCCCCACTCAGAATGCAGCAGGACATCTCACCCAGTGCTCAGTGTACCCTGGACCTTCAGCAGGTGTGAACTGACCTGCGGGGCAGATCAAGAACAGGTGTGGACTATGGAGTGTGGAGAGCCAACTTGGCCAGTCACAGGTGGAGACACCATGAGGGCCCTGGGGGTGACTGGGGAAGCGTGGAATTGGTCTGAGTGGAGGTAGAGCCCACAGAGACTTGTTCCCATTTCTGTGCCCTGGCTGCCCTGTGGCCCTCCCCTGACCAGGTTTCCTCACAGGGTCTCCACAGGGCCTACTTCTGGTTCTGTCCCCAAGGTTCCTGTTGGAGTCTCTTTAATTGTAATCTTGGGAGCTCCTGCTTCAGGGCTGAAGTCTGGGGGCTCTCCTGGGAAGGGACAGCTTTACCTTCCTCACTGCTGCTCTGTGTTAGGTACCTTAATGGGCAGTGGGAGACAGGTCTGCAGGCTGAGCTGAGAGGCATCCTGTGGCAGGTGGATAGGCACTGGTGGGTGCAAGGGATATGTGGGTGCTGGATCTGAGCCCATCTTCCCACCACCATCCCCTTGACTTAGTCTCTGATCTCTCTCTCCCCATTTTGCTGAGAGGAGGCTTTTGTCTGTCTGAGCCCCACTGAACTAGAGAGTCACAAGGAGGTTAAGAAGTAGGGGGCTAAGGAGGGAGGTCAGAGCTGGAGCAGCATCTCCCTATCCCCTCTGTCCCCTCTGATCCTGTGAGTGAGGGAGGATGGAGTGACGGTCATCCCAGAAACTCCTCTACAGTGTAGCTGTTGAGTCACCTTTCCTCCAGAGAACCTGTCCTGAGGTGAGTGTGTGTTGTTTTCTCGTCACCCCTCTTATCCCTTCCTTACAGTTCCACTTACTGATTTCTGGTTTGTGTCTTCATTTCTATTTATTTATCAGCATTTCTTCTTCATCCTAATGTCTACTTCCTTCAGCGTTTCTTTGGTGAGGTTGTGTGTATGTATATCACTCATGGTTCAATATAGGAAGGAGTCGAACAGTGAACCCCTTTTGGGTTGTGAACAAGTTCTGCAATGAACAAGTCCAAGCTCTTTTAGCTCAGAAATTGAGGTTGCAGATGCATGTCAGTTAATGATTCATTATTCTATTTAGTGAACACATGTTGATGTAGGAACCTGGGGCGTTTGAGAGAAGTTTTCTATGACACCAGGAGATCTGAAGTCAGAGGGAGCCATGTAGGTAACTGGGGGAGGAACACGCCATTGTGAGGGAAGGGGAAAGGTCCTAAGCTAGGATTGTGTCTGTTCTGCTCCTGTAATTGAGCACCCTGAGGGAGAAGAGAGGCAGAAGCCTTTGTCCCAGCCTTGGGTGTGGGAAGGGCAGCCATGGCACTGGGTCAGTTGTGGTCTTGCATGGCTGGGGGGGCTTGTAAGGACTTGGCCTTGCCCTAAGTGGGGTAGGAACCAATGGCATAGCTAGAGCACAAGAGTGACATCATCTGCCTTGAACTTCAGATGAGGCTAATCCTCCTGCTGCTGGGTGGAGAAGCAGGCAGCCCCATTTGAGAATGCTGGGAACTGTAACTGCACCCATGGAGAGCGCTCTCAGGTCACAGAATGTGAGGTGGGAGGCCACAGGGAAAGAGATCACCTGGCATAGGGTCAGCTGGGGGCCCCTTCATTGCAGAAGCAGGTTTGAGCTGAGCCCCTGAGAAACAATGGCATTATGACAAAAGGAGTTTGGAGGAAAATATGCTGGATGAATGGAACAGCATGAGCAAAACCAAAAGGGGCAAACAGAAGTCATTTTTGGCGAGCTGCAGCGGTCAGTTCAGGTGGAGTGTGAGGCTTATTTAGAGGAAGGGAGAGCAGACCATTCAGGGACATCAATCGATTAGAGGTGGAGTTCTGCTCAGTTTCATGCAGTGTAGTGATCCACAGAGAGACACTCTGTGCGGTACCCAGGGAGGTACCCAGTCAGGGCTATTGCATGAACACTGGCAAAACAGTAATGATCTGAATACAGTGGCAACTCCTGGGATGAAAATAGAGGCTGTTGTAAGAAGCAGTGTTCTCCATAATGTGCAAATCAACAGGACCAGGAAATTGTTTGATACAGAATGCAGAGAGTATCCAAGTAGGGTCACTTTGAACATGAATGGTTGGGACAGTAACGTATTTTTTTTTAAAAGAGATGCAAATAGAAAATATTACTTTTCTGGTAAACACATGCAAGAATTGTTCTTTCCTGTTTGGGGTGTCAGGAAGACATGCAATTATATATATTCCTCAAGAAATTGGCAATTTGGGGATGGTTCTGGGCCTGGGGAGGAATGTTAGGATCTGACAGAGATTCTGGAGTTATTTGGAGACAAGTGGGCAGATGGAGTCTCTGGCTCGTCCACCTCAGCTTCCTGATCATCTCCAAGAGGTCTTTCCCTGAGTATCACAGGGTCAGAAATGTAATTGTAACTTGCATCTAGGTTTGGGGGTCCCGTTTATACTAAACAACTCACAAGGTAGGAATATAATAACTACAAGTGATCAAATATTCATCTGTGATTTTAAAAGATACAGACACATATTAATTTTTTTAAGAGTTTATATGAGCAAAAATAAATTCCAATCAGGCTACATCAAATTAAAAGTGATTAGGAGAGCTCCACAAACCAGGGAAAAGACTTTTATAGAGAAAAGGCAGGAGACAAGCAAGGACATTATTTAATTGGCTCTATGTAAGCCTTTGACTTACTGGGAAATCTTAGCTGTTGTTTGTGCATTGATACATTGGTCTTGAGACATTTACAGGCTGAGGTTTGGATTTGCTTTGTAGGCTACTAAGGCATTGCAACCATTCATCCTAATTGCCTCCTTGTTTAATGAATAGTAACAAGCGCCCTATATCTGACAGGAAACCTGTTCCGTGTTGAGCAAAAGGATCTCCAGTTTTTAAGAGTCCATATTATGGATCAGAAGGCTGCTGGGTGAGCCAAGAATCAGAAAAAAGGAAATTGGAAACACCTAACCAAGAATTTCTCCAAAATAAGGTAGCTTTCCCTTCTAAGGATATTTTTGCCCCACAACAGCTTAATATAACTTAAAGTGTTCACAGCTTAGATTCCAAAAGCCACTTCTCAAGTCTCGGTCCTACATTTACTAGCCATGTAGCTTTGGATAATGCAGCCAACTCCTCGATTTCCTCATTTGTAAAAGATGGTCTATTTTAATAATCTCACTGTACCTTCTTTATGGTTGACTATAAGGTCAAATTAAAAATAGATGTGAATGTCATATTATTTTATTTTTTTAAAAGATTTTATGTATTTTTAGAGAGAGGGGGAAGGGAGGGAGAAAGAGAGACAGAGAAACATCAATGTGTGATTGCCTTTCACACCCCCCCCCCCACTGGGGGGTGCCATATGCCCTGATTAGGGATCGAACCAGTGACCTTTGGTTCACAGGCCAGCACTCAATCCACTGAGTTACACCAGCCAGAGCTATTTCAACCAACTGAATTTACCTGGCACTAGGTCAGGCAGAGGGCCCTGCCTCTTCTCAGCAGATGAGAAATAGGCTGACAAACTCCACATGTTTGATTTGTTGTTTTCTAGGCAACTTGCAAAAAGCCATCTTTCTTATCTGTAAAATCAGGCTCTGGTTCCCTTTCATATAACATATTTAGAAAAAATTCTTGGCCAAAATCAAGAGAAACACTTTTCATTGGCATGGTCCCAGTAAGTTAATTGAAAAATTTATAAGACAAATAATAAATGTTTCATTAGATAATTAGATATTTTCTAATATCTTCATTAGGAAGATATTAGAAAAATTTTTATAAAGAAGGCTCTTTGGCCCTGACTGGTGTAGAGCATTGTCTCATTGACCAAAAGGTCACAGGTTTGATTCCCAGTCAGGGCACATACCTAGGTTGTGGGTTCCATCCCAATTGGAGCATGTGCAGGAGGCAACTGATCGATTTTTCTCTCTTGCATTGATGTTTCTGTCTTTCTCCCTCCCTTCCCCCTTCTCTCTCTCTCTAAAATCAGTTGGCATGTCCTTGGGTAAGGTTTTAAAAAAAGGCTCTTTTGTTTCTATTACAGATAACTTACTAAGCAGGTATTACTTGTATGTAACATCTACTTATCAGCCAACATCTACTGAGTTTGTGTCCTGGGTTTTTTTGTTTGCTTGTTTGTTTTAGAAAATAAAAACTTTATTTTTTTTCAAGTTTATAAGATATTGCCCATTACATATGACATTATGGTCAAAGATTCTACAGCCACCAATGCCCATAGTCATGTAAATATATCCAATTCAACCACTGCCTTTTCCTGCTAAATGAGGCATGTGTACTCCAGAAGTTCAGGTTTTGAGCAGAAGTTGTCCTTAACGGGGTGGCTCTGTCAGTGTATTAGGAACTAGCTAATGAGCCTTGCTTGCTAGAGCTGTCTGATTCAGAGGAGAGGAAAGAACAGAGGGCCTGCTGTGTCCCTGGGGTATTTTAAAAGTAGCCATATAATTGAAGACCATACTACTCTTGAGGATTGGACACCAAATCATTGCTTCTCCCTATTAACGCTGCATCTTTTTAGTCAAACCTAACATGAGTGACAGCACTGGCATCCAATTATAACTGTTCCTTCTCATGGGAGGTACTAGAGAACACTTCTTTATCTACCTTATAAATATAACAGAGTGGCTAGCCAGCTAAAACTCTCAGAACATAGAGAAATGTGTACACTAAAGAGCAGCTCATGCTTCATTTTCTTTCCTTCCCTTTCTATAACACACATAAATGGTCCCTTGACTGAACTGTCCAGCCCTGTTGGAGGTAATTCACCAAGTCTGTGTCATATCATAAAAGACTCAATATCATATGATAAAGCCAAGACATCGCTTGCAGAAAGGTCTTATCACATAAAATAACTCAGTTCCTACTCTTCTTGGTAAGAATACTCACCAATAAAAATACATGGACTGGTCTATGAACTACCAGGGCTCCTACTGCTGAATCACAGAGATATGAAGTAGAACCCTCTTCATGTCCCAAAGTATATGGTGTTGAGGCCTCATGAGTGACAAACAAAACAGCTGGCAGAAGGTTGAATGCAGAAGTCAATGAGAAATGAGTCAAGCCATGACCGGTGTGGCTCAGTTGCTTGGAGCATTGTCCTACAAAGGGAAAGGTTGCTTGTTCAATTCCCAGTCAGGGCATTTGTGTGGGTGTGGGTTCAGTCCCTCATCAGGGCATATTAAAGAGGCAACCAATCTATGTTTCTCTCTCACATTGATGTTTCCCTCACTCTCTTTTGTCTCCCTTCCCCTTCTCTAAAAATAAATACATAAAATGATTTAAAAAATAGAAGTGCAAGTTAATCCAATATGTTTGTTCATGTTCTCAGGTGACCAGGAACAATCACTGAGTCATGGGCATGTGGTTGAATGAGTCCTGCACAGATGACTTCATCCTCTCAGGCATCTTTTCCCACAGCCCAGCTGACCTTGCCCTCTTCTCTGTGGTCATGGTGGTGTTCTCAGTGGCCCTCTGTGGAAACGTCCTCCTCCTCACTCTCATCAGCATAGATGCTCGACTTCACACACCCATGTACTTCTTCCTCAGTCAGCTCTCCCTCATGGATCTCATGTTGGTTTGTACCATTGTGCCAAAGATGGCAGCCAGCTTCCTGTCTGGCAGGAAGACCATCTCCTTTGTGGGCTGTGGCATACAAGCTGGCCTTTTTGTCTGTCTCGTTGGATCAGAGGGGCTTTTGCTGGGGCTCATGGCTTATGATCGCTATGTGGCCATTAGCCACCCACTGCACTATTCCACCCGCATGAGTCAGAGGGTCTGTCTCCAGATTGCTGGTAGTTCCTGGGCCTTTGGGATGCTAGATGGTTTGATCCAGATGGTGGTAGCAATGTCCTTCCCCTACTGTGGCTCGAGGGAACTGAACCACTTCTTTTGTGAAATGCTATCCTTGTTGAAGCTGGCCTGTGTCGACACCTCACTTTTTGAAGCCCTGCTCTTTGTTTGCTGTGTGTTCATGCTGCTCCTTCCCTTCTCCATCATTGTGGCTTCCTATGTTCGCATCCTGGGGGCCGTGCTCCATATGCACTCTGCTCAGGCTGGTAAAAGAGCTCTAGCCACCTGTTCCTCCCACATGACAGCTGTCTCCCTCTTCTATGGGGCAGCCATGTTCATCTACCTGAGGCCTAGGCGCTACCGGACCCCCAGCCATGACAAGGTGGTCTCTATCTTCTACACAGTCCTTACCCCTATGCTCAACCCCCTCATTTATAGCTTAAGAAACCGGGATGTGATGGGGGCCCTGAAGAAGGGGCTGGACTGTTGCAGGAGCGACAGCCAACAATGAATGGCCAGGGCATCCTGTGGCAGGTGCCACCATGTCTTGGTTACAGAACATTGGCAAGTCACTCACCTTTTGTAAGTGTTGTTTCCTTATCAATAAATGGGAATAATGACACCTGCCCTGCCTCACAGGGACTCTCCTAGGGATGACTACATGGAACTCAAATGGCTAACAGAGAAGCAATGCATTGCTATTGTCATTAATCCCCATTTATGGAGTCCTTGAAGTGAATTCACTCTATGTCTTAACTGTTCTTTTTTGTGACTATTTTATTGAGTGTTTATGAAGCGTGGGGCACTGTCCTCGTTCCTTTACATGCTTGTATATTATTTATTGATGATTCAGCATAATAATCATGGGTATCTGAATTCTAGATGGCAGCAATTATCTTTATAATTCTTCCTGAGTAGGTCCTAGCTTCTTTCTTTGAGTCAATGAAGACTTTATAAAGCTCCTTCTATGGAATAAAAAATATACCCCTACTATTTAGAAGTACCTCTGCACAGGTAATACCTTTTTATTTGCATAATATCAATACCTGGCCCTGTGCCTTATAAGTAGAAGTTGCTCAGTGAAAACCCTGTTAAATGAATGCGAGAGGATGCATCCAATGAGGTAAAATATACAAAACATTTTTAAAGCACTGTATGTGTTCACATGGCAAATTTGCTGTAACAGCTGTGATTCACTTTAGTACTTCAAGTTCTACATAGTATTCTGCTTGGAGGATGTAGATTAGAACAGAAATAAAAACAGAATTTGAGCCATTATTTTAAGACCTATGTATATCAGTCAGGATCCAGTAAGGAAAACACCACATCAAATATTCTAACAGAGAAAATATAATGTGAAGAGTTGCTAACCATATGCTTGAGAACTGAAATAGCATAAGAACACTAAGGGTTGCAGAGAAAAAGACCTGCAGAATGAAGCTACTGTTTCTAGGGCTGGGAATCTGAAGGGAGAGGTTCAGATTAGTGAAACCTGGAGTCTTGGCACCCCAGCATCAGAGGAGGAGACACGGTCCAGCTGGTGCCTGAAAGGGGTGTCAGTGAGGGTTGCCCAGGCTTCTGAGAAGGTTGCACAGCCCGGGCTTACAGTGGGTTCTAGAGCCCAAAGGAAGAAGAGGGGCCTGCAGAGCTGGGTGTCAGGCTTGTGACAAGTGGGTGCTGTGTGGTTGGTTCAGTATCCCAGGAGTTCAGAGGTCATTGTCTGTCCTCAGATGGCTGAAGAACAGGTGCAGGTCAGCCAGGGTTTGTTCCTCTGAAGGACAGGAGGAAACTGGTGATGGGAGAGTGAAGACAAAATCTGCAAAGTGGAACCAATGGCCAGAGTGAAGAACATTTCTGAGATGATTTTGATGGAGAAATGGGAAATCAAGAAGGAGTTTGTTTTCTCTCCCCTCTTCTGGGCTTTCTGTCTACTCCTGTGCCTTGTTGGCAGATGCTTCTGTCAACCTTGGCCAAGCAGGCCCTGCATCTCAACTGGAGTGCAAGTGTTTGGGCCTGGAACTGAGGGAACAGCCTAGAAATTGTACCATCCACCCCTTTGGCTGCTCAGCAGCCACATCATTTTATCTGTATTTGAACTCCATACAGGGCAGCAGCAGCATAACCACGTGTAACCATTCTTCATACTCATGGCACCTTATTGGTCACAGTGTCCATGTGTGGGAATGATGTTCCTTATACCTCATCTCTGAGTATGAGCCCCACCTACACTCAGGGTGTAAGGGAGAAAAGGAAGGATGACAGAGAAGAGCCAGTTAGCTTATGTACATGGACACTCACACGTACACACGCACACCAATTGATCATGATGCCAGACTTGATGTTTCTAACTTTCTTCTTCTACTTCCCATTCCCTGTTTCCTTTGCCCTCTGCTAAAACCTCATTTGTTGGGGATAATTTAGCTGTTGATGTAATGTAAATCTTTATTCCAAAAGTGTCTGAATACTCAATGGAATTTCCTTTGGTTGGTTGCCACACATTTCCATTATCTTTTACCCTTGGACATGGAAGCACTTGGAGAACTGCTTGCCTCAGGAAATAGCCCTTCTGCTTACAGCTGCCCAATTTTGTCTTGGTCATCTTATCAGTCACTCCATCCCACTCCCAAAAGCTGCTGTCTTATGTGCCTGTTGGTTCCCTGGCCTGAGGAGTCCAAATGACCAGGTGAAGCTTCAAGGTCTTATTGGATGGAACATTGTAATATGGTTATGGAAGAAATAGCAACACATATTGATCACTGGATCAAAGTACATACTACATTCTTTGAACTAGAACCCCACATTTTCAGGGGTTTGTTGCTGAACTGATACCATAAGTGAGTTAGTATTATAGCCAAGGCTGACTGCATCTGGGTGATGAAATCTATTTAAGACCTGTCAGTTCTGTGGACACACACCCATCATTGCCCTTCTTTAGCTTCAAAACAAGTTCCTGGCTCCAAAGCCATGCTGTACAGAATACTGTGAGGATGTCCCAGGCATTCTGTCAGTGCATGGGTGGGTGTGCTGCAGAAACATGATGGGCAGTGCAAGGAGATTTATCTGCAGAATAGATGTCTATATTCCAGTGAAATCAAAGTGCTACCTCACCCATGATAAAAGGGATCAAATGCAATCAACTATTTATAGGTGATAGTGATTCCCTAAGGAAAGGCACCATGTTGAAGCTCAAAGTTAATTTCTGCTCATACTACAGCATAGGGAATATAGTCAATAATATTTTAATAACTATGGATGGTGCCAGTTGTGTACAGGACTTGTCAGGGTGTTCACTGTGTAAGTTATATAATGTCTATTCACTGTCTTGTACACCTGAATATAATATAATATTGCATGCCAATTGTAACAGAAATTTTTAAGAAAATTTTAAATTAGTGTCTGCTAATGGAAGCCTAGCACAAAGTGGTAGTAGCAAGCAGGTCAGTATAGTGAGGATGAGTCCATGTTGATATGCCTGTGCATAATCTCTGTTCCTAGCACCATTGTCCCCTACTACCTAGTCCACTGAAAAAGCACCAGAGTGGCCCATAGAATGTAGCCTAGAAAATGTTAGGAGAATCAAGATCTGTAGACTGCATTGCAGAGCAGAAGAATCGATGTAATTTGAGACAAGATTGTAAAGAGCACTGTTGGACCTGAAAGGTAAGCAAACTCCTTAGATTGGTCCTTGCAAGTTGTTAGAGAGAAAAAGAATGTTCTAGGTCAATAGCTGCATACCAGGAGTCAAGGGCTATGTGATTTATTCCAGTAAAGTTGACACATGGTTAACAGCCTCTATGGTTAGAGTTATCATCTGTTTAATTTTATAATAATCTATAGGATCTTTTAAAGATTCTTTTTCTTCTTTAAAGAACAAAAAGATGTTCATATTTCAACTTTATGGTGGGGCTTAGTCAAGGGGATGGTGGTGGGCTGATGGGCTCAGATCCAGCACCCACATATCCCTTGCACCCACCAGTGCCTATCCACCTGCCACAGGATGCCTCTCAGCTCAGCCTGCAGACCTGTCTCCCACTGCCCATTAAGGTACCTAACACAGAGCAGCAGTGAGGAAGGTAAAGCTGTCCCTTCCCAGGAGAGCCCCCCAGACTTCAGCCCTGAAGCAGGAGCTCCCAAGATTACAATTAAAGAGACTCCAACAGGAACCTTGGGGACAGAACCAGAAGTAGGCCCTGTGGAGACCCTGTGAGGAAACCTGGTCAGGGGAGGGCCACAGGGCAGCCAGGGCACAGAAATGGGAACAAGTCTCTGTGGGCTCTACCTCCACTCAGACCAATTCCACGCTTCCCCAGTCACCCCCAGGGCCCTCATGGTGTCTCCACCTGTGACTGGCCAAGTTGGCTCTCCACACTCCATAGTCCACACCTGTTCTTGATCTGCCCCGCAGGTCAGTTCACACCTGCTGAAGGTCCAGGGTACACTGAGCACTGGGTGAGATGTCCTGCTGCATTCTGAGTGGGGCCTGGACACAGCCCTGGCTCCTAGGAGTTCATGACCCAGTGGGAGGGAAACAGAGCACCCACCTTCATGAGAGTCAGATGGAGGCTAGGAAGCTGCATGTCCTTCAAACCCTGTCTAATGCTTCTCTGCATCAGTGGCCTCCCTGGTATGCTGCAGGCTGTCCTTTGATGCAGAAGCCTCATGTCTGTTCTCCCTGTGTAATCACCGAGAATACTTCCTTCACTCTCAACAGTGTCCCAAGTTGGATCATAATTTTATAATCACTCAATTTTTGGCCTTTTTACTGTGGAAGCAGGCCAATTTTCAAAATGACATATTCACTGGAAACCAGATGGCCAAATAACCAATTTATCTTTTCCTTCTAATGTTTTAGTTTTATTTGACTGGTTTTCATTCTATTTCCACAATGGCAATAACATGTTTGCCTGCCAAGCTCTTGGGAACTTCGACTGGTGACTGGTGCCCAGACAGGAGAGAGTAGATCACAGAGCTGAGAGGGGAGGGATCTGAGGAGAGCTGGGAAGACCCAGGAAGGCAAAGAAGAGGGAATGAGCAAAGAGAGGAAACTAAAAATTGGGGGAAAAATAAAGAAAGCCAGAAAGTCAAAAGAAAGACATCAAGAGAAGAAGAAAGGAACAGAGAAGAACAACCAAAAACAATGAACAAAATGGTGATAAGCATATACCTATCAATAATTACTTCAAATGTAAATGGAATAATGCCCCACTCAAAAGACATAGCATAACAGAATGGATAAAAAAATATAAAATTTCTCTATAGTCTGTTGATAACAGACTCATTTTAAAGCAAAAAGACATACACAGACTGAAAGTGAAGGGGTGGAAAAAAGACATTGCATGCCAATGGAAATGAAAAGAAAGCTGGAGCAGCAATACTCATATCAGACAAAATACACATTAAAACAAAGAATGTAAAAAGATACAAATAAGGAAATTACATAATGGCAAAGAGGTCAACCCAAGAAGAGGATATAACAATTGTATATATCTATGAACCCAACATAGCAGCACCCAAAGATATGAAGCAAACATTAATGGATATAAAGGCAGAAATTCATAGTAACACACTAATACCCCACTTCTCTCAAAGGAGAGGTCATTCACACAGAAAACTAATAAGGAAATAATGGGTTTAAGTGCTGCATTAGACCAGTCCAACTTAATAGACACTTAAAGAACATTTCATCCCCAAACTGCAGTTTATACATTTTTCTCAAGTGCACATAGAACATTTTCCAGGATAGGCTACTTATTAGGCCATAAAACAAACCTCAATAAACTCAAGAAGACTGAATTATATCAAGCATATTTTCTGATCACAATGCCATAAAACTGGAAACCAACAACAGGAAGAAAACTGAAAAAAAAACACCTCTCTCAAATATGTCAAGATTAAACAAGATGCTACTAAATAGCCAATGGGTCAAGGAGATCAAAAACTACCTTGAGACAAATGAAGATAGCCATCTTGCCAAAATTTATGGGATACAGCAGGAGCAGTTCTAAGAGGGAAGCTCATAACTATGCAAGCCTACCTCTATAAGCAGGAAATATCCCAAATAAACACTCTAATTTTGCACCTACAGGAATTAGGAAAAGAAATACAAACAAAACCCACTGTAAGTAGAAGGAGGGACATAATAAAGATCAGAGTGGAGATAAATAAAATAGAGACAAAAATAAAAACCAGTAAAAAAGATGAATGCAAGGAAGAGCTGGTTCTTAAAAGGATAAATAAAATTAACAAAACTTGCCCTGGCTGGAGTGGCTCAGTGGATTGAGGGCTGGCTTGCAAACCAAAGGGTCACTGGTTCAATTCCCAGTCAGGATACATGCCTGGGTTGCAGGCCAGGTCCCCAGTTGGGGCCACATGAGAGGCAACCACACATTGATGTTGTTACCCTCTCTCTCTCCCACCATTCTCCTCTCTAAATAAATTTTTTTAAAAAAGAATGGAGATATCATGTTTAAAAACAGTTTTTCTTACAAAAATTGATGTTTTCTTGTTTGCATATAACCTACTTCAGGCTGTTCAGTACAAACAATTGTAATGTAGGAGCTGTCATAGGGCAGTAAGACTATGCTGTGCAAGGTGTAGACAGTGAGGCTTCAGGGATCCCCAGGATGTGGAAGTCAGTGTGGATTGAGTGCTTTGGGAAGTTTGAAAGAAGATGGATTTCATCAGATTCCTGGAGAATTAGTAATGAGCTAAGAGGAACATAGTCAGGAGACAAAGTAGTTTCCAGTGGGGAAAAATGGCTTGAGCAAAAGTATGGATATGGGAAAACAGCAGGTGAATAAGGAGGAGAAGAGGAGAAGAATGAAAAGGAAGACTGGTAAATGAGCTAGGTCAAGCCCTCACAAGCCAATGTGCCTACAACTCATTTGCTAGGTGACCATTTCACCTCCACTCTCTCTGATCCCTGGTCTTCCTGCCTCTTCCTCTTAGCAGCCTCTGCATATTCCTTGTCTCCAGTTAGTAGCTGGAAGCAGAAGCACAGAAAGAGGTAAACATGAAAAAAATGCTATAAGAAAACAGCTAAGACGATGAATTAACCTTTTGGCAAGTGAATAGCAATGATTTTGGCTAATGAAAAAATCAACCAGCTTCTACAGGACATAAAGCCCAAAAAGTGGCCATTATTCACATCCAAGCTGGGACACACTAGAGAGTGAGGATTTTGGTATTCATGGCTACACTGGGACAACAGGCATAAAACTGCAGACTGCAGCATAGTGGGGAGGGTACTGATCACAGAGAATCAATCCCCAGACAGGCTCTGAAGGACACCCAGCTCCCATGCCACAATCTGACTCTCATGAAGGTGGATGCTCTGTGTCCCTCCTACTGGGTCATGAACTCCTAGGAGCCAGGGCTGTGGCCAGACCCTCTTGGAATGCAGCACAACATCTCACCCAGTGCTCTGTGTATCCTGGGCCTTCAGCAGGTGTGAACTGACCTGCAGGGCAGATCAAGAACAGGTGTGGACTATGGAGTGTGGAGAGCCAACATGGCCAGTCACAGGTGGAGACACCATGAGGGCCCTGGGGGTGACTGGGGAAGTGTGGAATTGGTCTGAGTGGGGGTGGAGCCCACAGAGACTCCTTCCCCTTCCTGTGCCTGGCTGCCCTGTGGCTCTCCCCTGAGCAGGTTTCCTCACATGGTCTCCACAGGGCCTACTTCTGGTTCTGTCCCCAAGGTTCCTGTTGGAGTCTCTTTAATTGTAATCTTGGGAGCTCTTGCTTCAGGGCTGAAGTCTGAGGGCTCTCCTGGGAGGAGACAGCTTTACCTTCCTCACTGCAGCTCTGTGTTAAGTACCTTAATGGGCAGTGGGAGACAGGTCTGCAGGCTGAGCTGAGAGGCAGCCCGAGGTAGGTGGATAGGCACTGGTGGGTGCAAGGGATGTGTGGGTGATGGTTCTCAGCCCATCTTCCCACCACCATCCCTTGACTAAGTCCCTGATCTCTCTCTCCCCCTTTTTTTGAGAGGAGGCTGTTGTCTGTTTGAACCCCACTGAGCTAGAGAGTCACTAAGAAGTAGGTGGCTGAGGAGGGAGGTCAGAGCTGGAGCAGCATCTCCCTGTCCCCTCTGTCCCCTCTGACCCAGTGCGTGAGAGACGATGGAGTGATGTTCATCCCAGGAACTCCTCCACAGGTAGCTGCGGAGTCACTTGTCCTCCAGAGAACCCGTCCTGAGGTAAGCATGTGTCGTTTCCCTGTCACCCCTCTTGTCCCTTCCTTACAGTTGCACTTACTGATTTCTGGTTTGTGTCTTCATTTCTATTTATTTATCAGCATTTCTTCTTCCCCCAATGTCTTCCTCTTTTAGCATTTCTTTGGTGGCCTTGTGCATATGCTTTCTAGTGTTATGTCTCTTCTCACTCATTTTCTGGTCCTCTTCCTTTGATCTACTCCTGTCTTTTTCTTTCTTTACTGACCTTTTCCCTTCCTCCTTCCCTTTGTCTGGACTGGGGTCTCCATATGGGGTTTTGGGTGAAGGGTGGTTGAAAATAGGAAGACAGAGGATAAATGTGGAGAGGTGAGGGGAAGAAAGGGAGGACTGATATGGGACATAGAGTCACCTCTTCCCTGAAAGAATGTTGTAGAGACAAGGTAGGTTCTTTTATGGTGTCATGTCTAGGAAAAAAATAAAGCCATTAATTAAACACCCAGCATACAGGAATGAAGTCAGAGAGGAGAAAATATGAGTACATGAGACACTAGAAAAGTTTCTTGAGTTGTTTTGCATGCATAATGAACTATTCCACTATACCTACTGAGAACATCATACATGCTGTCACTGTTCTGTGAGCATGGAATCTGCCCAGCAGAAAAAGAGACATCTGGAAACATGTGTTATAGTTGGGAAAGTAGGAACAAATCCATGTACATTAAATGTAACATGGCCAGTTTTTTGAGTGCTATGAGTAAGTGGCCAGGGTTGAATACAGTTTGGAGGAAGAGACAGTGGGGGATTCTGACATTGGGATGAGTGTGTGAGAGGAGAGGTGCCAAAGATACACCCTGTGGTGTATCCTGGGTGACTGGATAGACCTACCATTCTAGTCTACTAGATACTATTGTCATCCATTTGTAAAAAGTCCCCGTTTTTAGTAAATATGTAAAAATATTTCATGCTCTATGAATTACTGTCCCTCAGAGGAAGGAAGACAGCAACAAACTAGTACATGAGAGTGGAGAACAAAGGCTCCTGCAAGGGAGGGGAGTCCTCTGCTCTCAGCAAACAGAAATAGAGTCTGCGCATCTCTCTACTGTGCATGGTTCCTTCAGTCAGCCCCTCTGAGCTGAGGGTGCCCCATGAGCCAGGCCACACTCCAGGGGCTGCCAGTGGCATGGTGAAAGTAAATGGTGCTTCTCTGTTTCAGTGGGATGATGATGCAGACTCGGGCCTGCAGGTCCGTGGCGTCATGGATCAGACATGAGACATTCACACAGACTACCAAGTCCTGTGTGGAGGAAAAGGGACCACCTGGCTACCCTCTCAAGAGGAGGGTGCCTTAGAGCGGCCTGGCTACTCTCTCAAAGGAGAACGCCCCAATCTTTCCTTCACAGGGTTTTTATTGGCTTTTAACTTGCCCAGGAATACAGGTAAAGTTCATTAATCATTGTTAGGCAGTAAGGATCAAGCAATAGATAACATACAAAGAAGTCTGAGGGCCTATTCTGAGTCAGGGTCTGTTAGCTAAGGGCCTCAAAACTCTGGGAAACAAACTCATTTCCTGCCCAGACCTTTATAATCTAATTAAGAGCAACCTCACCAAAGCAGGTTTCACAGGAGTTTATGTATTCTTTCTCAGGCATGAACACGGGGGTGGGGGAGGGGTTGGAGGGGGTGGGGGGAACCTGCTCTTTCTGGCACAGGGCTGCACAGCCCTCTGTCATTGTTTCAGGATTAAGTCAGGCAGAGGGACCAAGACAGCTAAGAGACTAGAAGACTTCTCTCAGGCAGAATTAGAACTCAGGCTTTGTCAAAGCCAAGGGGTGAGAGTCTCTCACCTCCTATTGTTTTAGCCCCCCAAGTCCTTTCTTGGCAGCCTCCCATGTGATCATGCCTGTCTTAGATCGTTTCCCGCTTGGGGAATCTTACCAGTCATTGGCTAACTGATCAAGCATTGGGGGGTCAGTTATGGATGAAGTAAAGGAGCAGAAGCAGTGCTCCTGCCAGGGAGATAAGCTTTGTCTCCTTAGAGGCTTGGTCTGAAGGTCCCTCACTCAGCCTTAGGCATGGGGGAGTTACAGCTCCTGAAACCAGGCAAGGCGGTTCCCAACAGGGTGACACAGACAATAAAAGTTAAAAATGTTAGCATATGTGTGTTAAATGGTGTAAGTGCTCAGGAAAAAAAAAAGCAGGAAAGGGCTTGGGCTTGAGAGTACAAAAACATTTGTACATATGTTTCATATATCTTTCACAGAAGACATCTCTAAAGAGGTTGGCATTTGAGTAAAGTTCTAAAGCAGGTGAGAGATAGAAATTGGGGGAAAGACAAAGAAAAGGCAAGGCCCAAAGGTGAGAGTGAGTCCTGGTTGTCTGAGGAAATCAATGGAAGCACAGTGAGTGATGGGGGCATGGTAAGAGATGAGGCCAAAGGTACTGGCACCAGTGTGCATGCTGGTGGTGGAGGATGTGGTGGATGAGGGAGAGAGAGAGAAAGAGAGAAGGGGAGAGAGGAAAAGAGAGAGAGAGAGATTTAAGGCCAGATATGGTTTGGGCTTTATTTGGAAGTTTTTGGGTAGTCACTGATGTACCCTTCAGTAAGAGAGTTATATCATATGACTTATATTTTCACAGAATCATTTGAACTGCTGTGAGAATAGACTCAAGAGATTCAATGAACTGAAGCCAGGAGACTGACTAGAAGCCTGAAACAATCCATCAGAGGGAGGACTGTAGCTTTAGCATTAGGGCAGTTGCATTAGGATGATAAGAGTTAGATGTATTCTGAGATGCTCTGAATGTCAAGTTAAGAGGCTTTGCTCATGGTTTGGATATCAGGAATAAATGACATGAAGGAATGAAAATGATTTTGATTTATTTGGCCTGAGCAAAATAAAGAACATCTCCTGTCTCTATTACCAGCCATAGAAACCCATTTTATTAACCCATATAGTAATATATTATATGGAATTTTAACTCATATAGATTATCTCTTGGGGATGAAATGGTTCTAGTCTTGTTAGAGACAGTTGGCTGCATCCACAGAATCCCTGCTAAAAAAAGTTGGTGTCATATGGGAAGGCCAATATTTTGCTTGCTGAAAGGGGATTGTTCAATAATCCTGAGGCACACAAAATAATTGAGTTTCTACTTTTTGGTATAGAAACATGCAAGTAGAGATATGCAGTCCAACTCTATGAGCAAACAAAGATCCTGTCACCTGTGCCATGGGAATATGAAAGAACATGCACTTGTATGTTCCAAAGCTTATGTTGTTGAGCTCTGGTAGATTACAAAATATATAGCTGAAAGAAGAAGAATTTAGAGGTAAATAAAGATATATCACTTAATTCAGAATTTCTTTGTCCAAATTCTCAGGATGACTGTGAACAACAGAGCCATGGGCATGTGGTTGAATGAGTCCTGCACAGATGACTTCATCCTCTTGGGCATCTTTTCCCACAGCCCAGCTGACCTTGCTCACTTCTCTGTGGTCATGGTGGTGTTCTCAGTGGCCCTCTGTGGAAATGTCCTCCTCCTCACCCTCATCAGCATAGATGCTCGACTTCACACACCCATGTACTTCTTCCTCAGTCAGCTCTCCCTCATGGATCTCATGTTGGTCTGTACCATTGTGCCAAAGATGGCAGCCAGCTTCCTGTCTGGCAGGAAGACCATCTCCTTTGTGGGCTGTGGCATACAAGTCGGCCTTTTTGTCTCTCTTGTTGGATCAGAGGGGCTTTTGCTGGGGCTCATGGCTTATGATCGCTATGTGGCCATTAGCCACCCACTGCACTATTCCACCCGCATGAGTCAGAGGGTCTGTCTCCAGATTGCTGGTAGTTCCTGGGCCTTTGGGATGCTAGATGGCTTGATCCAGATGGTGGTAGTGATGACCTTCCCCTATTGTGGCTCAAAGGTTGTGGACCATTTCTTCTGTGAGGTGCCAACTTTATTGAAACTAGCCTGTGCTGACACCTCACTTTTTGAAACCCTGCTCTTTGCTTGCTGTGTGTTCATGCTGCTCCTTCCCTTCTCCATCATTGTGGCTTCCTATGTTCGCATCCTGGGGGGCCGTGCTCCATATGCACTCTGCTCAGGCTGGTAAAAGAGCTCTAGCCACCTGTTCCTCCCACATGACAGCTGTCTCCCTCTTCTATGGGGGCAGCCATGTTCATCTACCTGAGGCCTAGGCGCTACCGGACCCCCAGCCATGACAAGGTGGTCTCTATCTTCTACACAGTCCTTACTCCTATGCTCAACCCCCTCATTTATAGCTTAAGAAACCGGGATGTGATGGGGGCCCTGAAGAAGGGGCTGGACTGTTGCAGGAGCGACAGCCAACAATGAATGGCCAGGGCATCCTGTGTCTGGTGCCACCATGTCTTGGTTACACAACATTGGCAAGTCACTCACCATTTGTTATTGTTTCCTTATCAATAAATGGGAATAAGGACACCTGCCCATCTTACAGGGACTCTCCTAGGGACCACTACATGGAACTCAAAAGACTTACAGAGAAGCAATGCATTGCTATTGTCATTGATATCCATTATAGAGTCCTTTTTTCATTTTTTCAATTTTTAATATATTTTATTGATTATGCTATTACAGTTGTCCCATTTTCCCCCCTTTACTCCCCTCTACCCTGCCTACCCTCTCCCACCCACATTCCCCCTTTTAGTTCATGTCCATGTGTCATACTTACACGTTTTTGGCTTCTACATTTCCTTTACTATTCTTACTCTCCCCATGTCTATTTTCTGCCTACCATCTATGCTACTTATTCTCTGTATCTTTTCCCCCTCTCTGCTCCTCCCACTCCCCTGTTGATAACCCTCCATGTGTTCTCCATTTCTGTGGTTCTGTTCCTGTTCTAGTTGTTCGCTTAGTTTGTTTTTGTTTTAGATGTGGTTGTTAATAATTGTGAGTTTGATGTCATTTTACTGTACATGTTTTTTTTTCTTCTTTTTCCTAGGTAAGTCCCTTTAACATTTCATATAATAAGTGCTTGGTGATGATGAACTCCTTTTACTTGCCCTTATCTGGGAAGCACTTTATCTGCTCTTCCATTGTAAATGAAAGCTTTGCTGGATAGAGCAATCTTGGATATAGATCCTTGCCTTTCATGACTTGGAATACTTCTTTCCAGCCCCTTCTTGCCTATAAGGTCATTTTTGAGAAATCACGTGACAGTCTGATGGGAGCTCCTTTCTAGGTAACTCTCTCATTTTGTCTTGCTGCTTTTAAGATTCTCTTCTTATCTTTAATCTTGGGTAATGTGATTATGATGTGCCTTGGTGTGTTCCTCCTTGCATCCAACTTCTTTGGGACTCTCTGAGCTTCCTGGACTTCCTGGAAATCTATTTTCTTTGCCAGCATGGGGAGGTTCTCCTTTATTATTTGTTCAAATAAGTTTTCTACTTGTTGCTCTTCCTCTTCTCCTTTTGGTACCCCTATAATTCAGATGTTGGAACATTTAAAGATGTCCTGGAGGTCCTAAGCCTCTCCTCATTTTTTAAAATTCTTGTTTCTGCATTGTTTTCTGATTGGATGTTTCTGTCTTCCTTCTGGTCCATTCCATTGATTTGAGTCCCAGTTTCCTTCCCATCACTATCAGTTCCCTGTATACTTTCCTTGATTTCACGTAGTGTAGCCTTCATTTTTTCATCTAATTTGCGACCAAATTCAACCATTTCTGTGAGCATCCTGATTACCAGTGTTTTGAACTGTGCATCTCCTAGGTTGGTAAGCTCTTCTTCGCTTAGTTGTATTTTTCCTGGAGCTTTTATCTGTTCTTTCCTTTTGGCCATTTTTTTTCTTGACGTGCTTGTTACATAGTGAGGAACAGAGCCTTAGGTGTTCACCAGTGTAAGGCAACCCAGCTGCTGGATTGTGATGCTGTATGTGGACGTGGTGTCCGAGAAGGAACAATGGTGCTTGCTCTGATCTCTGCCAGCTTTCACTCACTTCCTCTGCTTCCCACAAGCAAATTGGGCCCTTCTGGTGCAGATTCCAGTGTGGGTGGGTTTCTGTATGTTCTAGGACCTTGTGGGTCTCTCCAATGAACTCTCCTGTGAGGCTGGGAGTCTCTTCATGTGCCTCAACCCCCACAGGTGTTTTGAGTCAAAGGTTTGAGGCTTTATTTCCCTTTGTTGGGACCCTGGGTTGAGTGGTCCATCTCACTCCCCAGTTTTGCCTGGTTTATCTGCATTTGAATGTGGGACCTCGAGGTCTGCCAGCCACCTTGTGTACTGGGCTCCTCCACCATCACCACCTTGCTGGGTCTGACAGCTGCTGCTTTGCCTGTCTAAGGTGTGCCAGCTGCCCTGCCACTGAGCCCTCTCTGGGAGGCGGCCTGACTCTGTCCCTCTTATTGGTCTGGATCAGTGTGTCTACTTTAACTCCTTGGTTGTCAGACTTCCAAACAGTTCCATTTTCTGTCAGCACTGGTTTATTTTTGTTTTGTTTTCAAATTGTTGTTGTCCTTATTTTGGTTGTGGGAGGAGGCACAGTGTGTCTACCTATGCCTCCATCTTGGCCATAAGTCCCCATTTATAGAGTCCTTGAAGTAAATTCACTCTATTTCTTAACTTTTTTTTGTGTGTGACTATTTTATTGAGAGTTTATGAAGTGTGGGGCACTGTCCTGGTCCCTTTACATACTTGTATATTATTTAATTGATGATTCAGCATAATAATCATGGATATCTGAATTCTAGATGGCAGAAATTTTCTTTATAATTCTCCCTGGGTAGGTCCTAGCTTTCTCCTTTGACTCAATGAACACTTTATAAAGCTTCTTCTATGAAATAAAAATATATCCCTATTATTTAGAAGTTACCCTCTGCAGGGGTAGCACTTTTAATTTGTACATTATGAGTACCTGGCCCTGTGCCTTATGAGTAGAAGTTGCTTAGTGAAAACCCTGTTAAATGAATGTAAGAGGATGCATCAAATGAGATAAAAATATATACAATGTTTTTAAAGCACTGTATGTGTTCACATGGCAAATTTGCTGTAACAGCTGTGATTCAATTCAGCACTTCACGTTCTACATAGTATTCTTCTTGGGGGATGAAGATTAGAACAGAAATAAAAACAGAATTTGAGCCATTGTTTTAAAACCTATGTATATCAGTCAGGATCCAGTAAGGAAAACACCACATCAAATATTCTCACAGAGAAAATATAATGTGAAGAGTTAACTGTATGTTGAGAACTGAAATAGCATAAGAACACTAAGGATTGCAGAGCAAAAGTCCTGTAGAATTAAGCTACTATTTCTAGGCCTGGGAATGTGAAGGGAGGGGTTGGGATTAGTGAAACCTGGAGTCTTGGTACCCCAGCATCAGAGCAGGAGACATGGACCAGCTGGTCCCTGAGAGGGGTGTCTGTGAGAGTTGCCCAGGCCTTTGAGAAGGTTGCACAGCCCTGACTCAGAGTGGATCCTCTAGAGGCCAGAGGAAGAAGAGAGACTTGCAGAGCTGGGTGTCAGGCTTGTGACAAGTGGGTGCTGTGTGGTTGGTTCAGTATTCCAGGAGTTCAGAGGTCACTTTCCGTCCTCAGATGGCTGAGGAACAGGTGCAGGTCAGCCAGGGTTTGTTCCTCTGAAGGACAGGAGGAGACTGGTGATGGGAGAGTGAAGACAAAATCTGCAAAGTGGAACCAATGGCCAGAGTGAAGAACATTTCTGAGATGATTTTGATGGAGAAATGGGAAATCAAGAAGGAGTTTGTTTTCTCTCCCCTCTTCTGGGCTTTCTGTCTACTCCTGTGCCTTGTTGGCAGATGCTTCTGTCAACCTTGGCCAAGCAGGCCCTGCATCTCAACTGGAGTGCAAGTGTTTGGGTCTGGAACTGAGGGAACAGCCTAGAAATTGTACCATCCACCCCTTTGGCTGCTCAGCAGCCACATCATTTTATCTGTATTTGAACTCCATACAGGGCAGCAGCAGCATAACCACGTGTAACCATTCTTCATACTCATGGCACCTTATTGGTCACAGTGTCCATGTGTGGGAATGATGTTCCTTATACCTCATCTCTGAGTATGAGCCCCACCTACACTCAGGGTGTAAGGGAGAAAAGGAAGGATGACAGAGAAGAGCCAGTTAGCTTATGTACATGGACACTCACACGTACACACGCACACCAATTGATCATGATGCCAGACTTGATGTTTCTAACTTTCTTCTTCTACTTCCCATTCCCTGTTTCCTTTGCCCTCTGCTAAAACCTCATTTGTTGGGGATAATTTAGCTGTTGATGTAATGTAAATCTTTATTCCAAAAGTGTCTGAATACTCAATGGAATTTCCTTTGGTTGGTTGCCACACATTTCCATTATCTTTTACCCTTGGACATGGAAGCACTTGGAGAACTGCTTGCCTCAGGAAATAGCCCTTCTGCTTACAGCTGCCCAATTTTGTCTTGGTCATCTTATCAGTCACTCCATCCCACTCCCAAAAGCTGCTGTCTTATGTGCCTGTTGGTTCCCTGGCCTGAGGAGTCCAAATGACCAGGTGAAGCTTCAAGGTCTTATTGGATGGAACATTGTAATATGGTTATGGAAGAAATAGCAACACATATTGATCACTGGATCAAAGTACATACTACATTCTTTGAACTAGAACCCCACATTTTCAGGGGTTTGTTGCTGAACTGATACCATAAGTGAACTGGGTGATGAAATCTATTTAAGACCTGTCAGTTCTGTGGACACACACCCATCATTGCCCTTCTTTAGCTTCAAAACAAGTTCCTGGCTCCAAAGCCATGCTGTACAGAATACTGTGAGGATGTCCCAGGCATTCTGTCAGTGCATGGGTGGGTGTGCTGCAGAAACATGATGGGCAGTGCAAGGAGATTTATCTGCAGAATAGATGTCTATATTCCAGTGAAATCAAAGTGCTACCTCACCCATGATAAAAGGGATCAAATGCAATCAACTATTTATAGGTGATAGCGATTCCCCAAGGGAAAGACACCAGTTGGAACTCAAAATTAATTTCTGCTTAAAGTACAGATAGGGAATATAGTCAATAATATTTTAATAACTATGGATGATGCCAGTTGGGTACAAGACTGTCAGGGTGTTCACTTTGTAAGTTATACAATATCTATTCACTTTCTTGTACACCTGAATATAATATAATATTGTATGCCTATGGTAACTGAATTTTTTAAAAAAATTTTTAATTAGATCATTTCAATAGATGTGGAAGAAGCACGTGATAAGGTACAGCACTGATTTATGACAAAAACACTCAGCAACGTGGGATTAGAGGGAGCATTCCTCAATATAATAAAGGCCATATATGAGAGACCTATAGCCAGCATCATACTCAATGGGCAAAAACTAAAATCTTTTCCACTATAATAAGGAACAAGACAAGGTTGTCCAATTTCACGACTTCTATTCAATATGGTATTGGAGGTTTTAGCCACAGCGATCACACAATAGAAGGAAATAAAAGGCATCCAAATCGGAAAGGAGGAAACAAAACTGTCATTGTTTGCAGATGACATGATAGTGTACATAGAAAATCCTATAGACTCCACCAAAAAACTGCTTGACCTAATAAATAAATTTGGCAAAACAGCATGATACAAGTTCAATATCCAGAAATCAAAGGCATTTTTTTCTGTATACCAACAATGAAACAGCAGAAGCAGAAATCAAGAAAAAAGTTTTGTTCAATACAGTGAAAAGAAAAATAGAATACCTAGAAATAAACTTAACCAAAAAGGTAAAAGACCCGTATGGAGAAAACTATACAACACTGAAGAAGGAAATCAAGAAGGACACAAACAAATGGAAACATATACCGTGTTCATGGATCGGAAGAATTAACATCATCAAAATGTCCATACTACCCAAAGCAATTGACACATTCAATGCAATACCTATTGAACTACCAATGGCATATTTCACAGACATAGAACAAACACTTCTAAAATTTATATGGAACTATAAATGACCCCGAATAGCTGCTTCAATTTTGAGAAAGAAGAGCAAAGTAGGAGGGATCACAATACCTGATACCAAACTGTACTATTAGGCCACTGTAATAAAATAGCCTGATGCTGGCATTAAAACAGGCACATGGACCAGTGGAACAGAACAGAGAGCCCAGAAATAAACCCAAGTCTCTACAGTCAATTAATATTTGACAAAGGGGGCAGCAACATAAAGTGGAGTAAAAATAGCCTCTTCAACAAATGGTGTTGGGAGAACTGGATAGTTACATGCAAAAAAAAAAAAAAGAAATTTGAGCACCAACTTACACCATACACAAAAATAAATTCAAGGTGGATAAAAGACTTAAATACAAGCTGTGACACCATTAAAATCCTAGAGGAGAACATAGGCAGCAAAATCTCAGATATTTCATGCAGCAACATTTTAACTGATATACCCCCTAGAGCAAGGGACATAAAAGAAAGGATAAACAAATGGGATCTCATCAAAATAAAAAGCTTCTGCATGGCTAAAGAAAACAGTGTTAAAATAAAAAGAGAAACAACTGTACGGAAAACATATTTGCCAATGATACCTCAAACAAGGGTTTAGTCTCCAAAATATATAAAGAACTTACACGACTCTGCTCTAAGAAGACAAGCAACCCAATTAAAAAATGGGCAAAGGACTTGGACAGACACTTCTCCAAGGAAGACATACAGAGGATCCAGAGACACATGAAACGATGGTGAGTATCGGTAGTTATCAGAGAGATGCAAATTAAAACCACAATGAGATACCACTTCACACCAGTCAGAATGGCCATCATAAACAAAGCAACAAACAACAAGTGTTGGAGAGGTTGTGGAGAAAAGGGGTCTCTAGTGCACTGTTGGTGGGACTGCAGACTGGTACAACCACTATGGAAAATATATGGAATTTTTTTCAGAAAACTAAAAATGGATCTGTTTATTAACCCAGCAATTCCACTGCTAGGATTATATCCTAATAACCCTGAAACACGAATCCAAAAGAACCCATGTCCCCAATGTTCATAGCAGCACAACGCTCAATAGCCAAGTGCTGGAAGCAACCTACGTGCCCATAAGTAAATGAATGGACCAAAAAACTATGATACATTTGCACAATGGAATTCTATGCAGCTGAAAGAAAGAAGGAGCTCATAATTTTATAATCACTCAATTTTTGGCCTTTTTACTGTGGAAGCAGGCCAATTTTCAAAATGACATATTCACTGGAAACCAGATGGCCAAATAACCAATTTATCTTTTCCTTCTAATGTTTTAGTTTTATTTGACTGGTTTTCATTCTATTTTCAAAACGGCAATGACATGTGTTTGCCTGCCAAGTTCTTGGGGACTTTGACTGGAGGCTAGTGCCCAGGCAGGAGAGAGTAGATCACAGAGCTGAGAGGGGAGGGATCTGAGGAGAGCTGGGAAGACCCAAAAGGTAAAGAAGAGGGAATGAGCAAAGAGAGGAAACTAAAAATTGGGGGAAAAATAAAGAAAGCCAGAAAGTCAAAAGAAAGACATCAAGAGAAGAAGAAAGGAACAGAGAAGAACAACCAAAAACAATGAACAAAATGGTGATAAGCATATACCTATCAATAATTACTTCAAATGTAAATGGAATAATGCCCCACTCAAAAGACATAGCATAACAGAATGGATAAAAAATATAAAATTTCTCTATAGTCTGTTGATAACAGACTCATTTTAAAGCAAAAGACATACACAGACTGAAAGTGAAGGGGTGGAAAAAGACATTGCATGCCAATGGAAATGAAAAGAAAGCTGGAGCAGCAATACTCATATCAGACAAAATACACATTAAAACAAAGAATGTAAAAAGATACAAATAAGGAAATTACATAATGGCAAAGAGGTCAACCCAAGAAGAGGATATAACAATTGTATATATCTATGAACCCAACATAGCAGCACCCAAAGATATGAAGCAAACATTAATGGATATAAAGGCAGAAATTCATAGTAACACACTAATACCCCACTTCTCTCAAAGGAGAGGTCATTCACACAGAAAACTAATAAGGAAATAATGGGTTTAAGTGCTGCATTAGACCAGTCCAACTTAATAGACACTTAAAGAACATTTCATCCCCAAACTGCAGTTTATACATTTTTCTCAAGTGCACATAGAACATTTTCCAGGATAGGCTACTTATTAGGCCATAAAACAAACCTCAATAAACTCAAGAAGACTGAATTATATCAAGCATATTTTCTGATCACAATGCCATAAAACTGGAAACCAACAACGGGAAGAAAACTGAAAAAAAAAAAAACACCTCTCTCAAATATGTCAAGATTAAACAAGATGCTACTAAATAGCCAATGGGTCAAGGAGATCAAAAACTACCTTGAGACAAATGAAGATAGCCATCTTGCCAAAATTTATGGGATACAGCAGGAGCAGTTCTAAGAGGGAAGCTCATAACTATGCAAGCCTACCTCTATAAGCAGGAAATATCCCAAATAAACACTCTAATTTTGCACCTACAGGAATTAGGAAAAAAAATACAAACAAAACCCACTGTAAGTAGAAGGAGGGACATAATAAAGATCAGAGTGGAGATAAATAAAATAGAGACAAAAATAAAAACCAGTAAAAAAGATGAATGCAAGGAAGAGCTGGTTCTTAAAAGGATAAATAAAATTAACAAAACTTGCCCTGGCTGGAGTGGCTCAGTGGATTGAGGGCTGGCTTGCAAACCAAAGGATCACTGGTTCAATTCCCAGTCAGGGTACATGCCTGGGTTGCAGCCAGGTCCCCAGTGGGAGCTACATAATAGGCAACCACACATTGATGTTCTTACCCCCTCTGTCTCCCTCTATTCCCCTCTCTAAAGAAAATCTTTTAAAAAAGAATTGAGATATCATATTTGAAAACAGTTATTCTTACCAAACAAAGATGTTTTCTTGTTTGCATATAACCTACTTCAGGCTGTTCAGTACAAACAATTGTAATGTAGGAGCTGTCATGGGGCAGTAAGACTATGCTGTGCAAGGTGTAGACAGTGAGGCTTCAGGGATCCCCAGGATGTGGAAGTCAGTGTGGATTGAGTGCTTTGGGAAGTTTGAAAGAAGATGGATTTCATCAGATTCCTGGAGAATTAGTAATGAGCTAAGAGGAACATAGTCAGGAGACAAAGTAGTTTCCAGTGGGGAAAAATGGCTTGAGCAAAAGTATGGATGTGGGAAAACAGCAGGTGAATAAGGAGGAGAAGAGGAGAAGAATGAAAAGGAAGACTGGTAAATGAGCTAGGTCAAGTCCTCACAAACCAATGTGCCTACAACTCATTTGCTAGGTGACCATTTCTCCTGCACTCTCTCTGATCCCTGGTCTTCCTGCCTCTCCCTCTTAGCAGCCTCTGCATATTCCTTGTCTCCAGTTAGTAGCTGGAAGCAGAAGCACAGAAAGAGGTAAACATGAAAAAAAATGCTATAAGAAAACAGCTAAGACGATGAATTAACTTTTGCTATTCACTTTTGGCAAGTGAATACCAATGATATTGGCTAATGAAAACTCAACCAGCTTCTACAGGATATAAAGCCCACAGTAAAGTGGCCATTAAATTTATCATCCAAGCTGGGACACACTAGAGAGTGAGGATTTTGGTATTTATGGCTACACTGGGACAACAGGCATAAAACTGCAGACTGCAGCATAATGGGGATGGCGCTGATTGTAGAGAATTCCCAGACAGGCTTTGAAGGACACCCAGCTCTCATGCCACAATCTGACTCTCATGAAGGTGGGTGCTCTGTATCCCTCCTACTGGGTCATGAACTCCCGGGAGCCAGGGCTGTGTTCAGGACCCTCTTGGAATGCAGCACAACATCTCACCCAGTGCTCTGTGTATCCTGGGCCTTCAGCAGGTGTGTACTGACCTGCAGGGCAGATGAAGAACAGGTGTGGACTATGGAGTGTGGAGAGCCAACATGGCCAGTCACAGGTGGAGACACCATGAGGGCCCTGGGGGTGACTGGGGAAGTGTGGAATTGGTCTGAGTGGGGGTAGAACACACAGAGACTTGTCCTTCTTCCTGTGCCCTGGCTGCCCTGTGGCCCTCCCCTGAGCAGGTTTCCTCACATGGTCTCCACAGGGCCTACTTCTGGTTCTGTCCCCAAGGTTCCTTTTAGAGTCTTTTTAATTGTAATCTTGGGAGCTCTTGCTTCAGGGCTGAAGTCTGAGGGCTCTCCTGGGAGGAGACAGCTTTACCTTCCTCACTGCTGCTCTGTGTTAAGTACCTTAATGGGCAGTGGAAGACAGGTCTGCAGGCTGAGCTGAGAGGCAGCCCGAGGTAGGTGGATAGGCACTGGTGGGTGCAAGGGATGTGTGGGTGATGGTTCTCAGCCCATCTTCCCACCACCATCCCTTGACTAAGTCCCTGATCTCTCTCTCCCCCTTTTTTTGAGAGGAGGCTGTTGTCTGTTTGAACCCCACTGAGCTAGAGAGTCACTAAGAAGTAGGTGGCTAAGGAGGGAGGTCAGAGCTGGAGCAGCATCTCCCTGTCCCCTCTGTCCCCTCTGACCCAGTGCGTGAGAGACGATGGAGTGATGTTCATCCCAGAAACTCCTCCACAGGTAGCTGCGGAGTCACTTGTCCTCCAGAGAACCCGTCCTGAGGTAAGCGTGTGTCGTTTCCCCGTCACCCCTCCTGTCCCTTCCTTACAGTTGCACTTACTGATTTCTGGTTTGTGTCTTCATTTCTATTTATTTATCAGCATTTCTTCTCCCCCCTAATGTCTTCCTCTTTTAGCATTTCTTTGGTGGCCTTGTGCATATGCTTTCTAGTGTTATGTCTCTTCTCACTCATTTTCTGGTCCTCTTCCTTTGATCTACTCCTGCCTTTTTCTTACCTTACTGACCTTTTCCCTTCCTCCTTCCCTTTGTCTGGACTGGGGGTCTCCATATGGGGTTGGGTGAAGGGTGGTTGAAAATAGGAAGACAGAGGATAAATGTGGAGAGGTGAAGGGGAAGAAAGGGAGGACTGATATGGGACATAGAGTCACCTCTTCCCTGAAAGAATGTTGTAGAGACAAGGTAGGTTCTTTTATGGTGTCATGTCTAGGAAAAAAATAAAGCCATTAATTAAACACCCAGCATACAGGAATGAAGTCAGAGAGGAGAAAATATGAGTATGTGACATGCTAGAATAGCTTCTTGGGTTGTTTTGCATGCACAATAAATTATTCCACAATACCTACTGAGAACATCATATATGCTGGCACTGTTCTGTGAGCAAGGGATCTTCCCAGTAGCAAAAGTGACAGCAGGCAACATGGGTTCTAGTTGAGAAAGGAGAAACTAATCCATGTAAGTAAAGTGTAGCATGGCCAATTTTTTTGAGTGCTATGAGAAAAGCAAGGCAGGAAAGGAGTGGGGAGAGAAGATGGATTTCAAATCTAAGTAGTTGTTGAGAAAAGATCTGGGTGAGAAGGTGAGGAGCAGTCAAGACAACAGGGTGGAGCAATCAGGGAAGGGCCTTCCATAAAGAGGCTGAGTGAACCTGAGCCCCCAAGGCTGGCGTCTGCCTGCTGGGTGGGAGGAAAGGCAGGAGGCAGGTGAGGCCAGCAGGAAATGAACTCCAGGGAGAGCAGAGTGAACATGGGTCCAGGTGATGGAGAGCCAGCCAGAGGAAAGCCTTCCTCATTTTGAAGTATGTGGTCTTTATTTTCATGATGATGGTTCACTCCAGTGCTATGTGCAAAACAGACAAGGGGGCAATGGGGAGACAAGTGTAGTTAGGGACCATTTTCACCATCCAGGGGACAGTGGTGATGGTGTATCCAGATGGGGTAAGCAGGAGTGTAAGTGGCCAGGGTTGAATACAGTTTGGAGGAAGAGACAGTGGGGGATTCTGACATTGGGATGAGTGTGTGAGAGGAGAGGTGCCAAAGATACACCCTGTGGTGTGTCCTGAGTGACTGGATAGACCTGCCATTCTAGTCTGCTAGATACTATTGTCATCCATTTGTAAAAAAGTCCCCGTTTTTAGTAAATGTGTAAAAATATTTCATGCTCTATGAGTTACTGTCCCTCAGAGGAAGGAAGACAGCAACAAACTAGTACATGAGAGTGGAGAACAAAGGCTCCTGCAAGGGAGGGGAGTCCTCTGCTCTCAGCAAACAGTAGAGTCTGCATATCTCTCTACTGTGCATGGTCCCTTCAGTCAGCCCCTCTGAGCTGAGGGTGCCCCATGAGCCAGGCCACACTCCAGGGGCTGCCAGTGTCATGGTGAAAGTAAATGGTGCTTCTCTGTTTCAGTGGGATGATGATGCAGACTCAGGCCTGCAGTGTCCGTGGCGTCATGGATCAGATATGAGACATTCACACAGACTACCAAGTCCTGTGTGGAGGAAAAGGACCGCCCAGCTACCCTCTCAAGAGGAGGGTGCCTCAGAGTGGCCTGGCCACTCTCTCAAAGGAGAACACCCCAACCTTTCCTTCACAGGGCTTTTATTGGCTTTTAGTTTTCCCAGGAATACAGGTAAAGTTCATTAATCATTGTCAGGCAGTAAGGATCAAACAATAGATAACATACAAAGAAGTCTGAGGGCCTATTCTGAGTCAGGGTCTGTTAGCTAACAGGCTACAAAACTCTGGGAAGCAAACTCATTTCCTGCCCAGACCTTTATAATCTAATTAAGAGCAACCTCACCAAAGCAGGTTTCACAGGAGTTTATGTATTCTTACTTAGGCCTGATCACTGGGGGTGGGGTGAGGGGGCTGCTCTTTCTGGCACAGTGCTGCGGCACCCACTGTCATTGTTTCAAGATTAAGTCAGGCAGAGGGACCAAGACAGCTAAGAGACTAGAAGACTTCTCTCAGGCAGAATTAGAACTCAGGCTTTGTCAAAGCCAAGGGGTGAGGGTCTCTCTCCTCCTTTTGTTTTAGCCCCCCAAGTCCTTTCTTGGCAGCCTCCCATGTGATCATGCCTGTCTTAGATCGTTCCCTGCTTGGATTCCCCGCTTGGGGAATCTTACCAGTCATTGGCTAACTGATCAAGCATTGGGGGGTCAGTTATGGATGAAGTAAAGGAGCAGAAGCAGTGCTCCTGCCAGGGAGATAAGCTTTGTCTCCTTAGAGGCTTGGTCTGAAGGTCCCTCACTCAGCCTTAGGCATGGGGGGAGTTACAGCTCCTGAAACCAGGCAAGGCGGTTCCCAACAGGGTGACACAGACAATAAAAGTTAAAAAATGTTAGCATATGTGTGTTAAATGGTGTAAGTGCTCAGGAAAAAAAAAGCAGGAAAGGGCTTGGGCTTGAGAGTACAAAAAACATTTGTACATATGTTTCATATATCTTTCACAGAAGACATCTCTAAAGAGGTTGGCATTTGAGTAAAGTTCTAAAGCAGGTGAGAGATAGAAATTGGGGGAAAGACAAAGAAAAGGCAAGGCCCAAAGGTGAGAGTGAGTCCTGGTTGTCTGAGGAAATCAATGGAAGCACAGTGAGTGATGGGGGCATGGTAAGAGATGAGGCCAGAGGTACTGGCACCAGTGTGCATGCTGGTGGTGGAGGATGTGGTGGAGGAGGGAGGGAGAGAGGGAGAGAGAGAGAGAGAGAGAGAGAGAGAGAGAGAGAGAGAGAGAGAGAGAGAGAGAGAGAGAGAGAGGGAGAGAGAGGGAGAGAGAGGGAGAGAGAGGGAGAGAGAGGGAGAGAGAGAGAGAGAGAGAGAGAGAGGGAGAGAGGGAGAGAGAGGACGAGAGAGAGAGAGAGAGGGAGGGAGGGAGAGAGAGGGAGAGAGGGAGAGAGAGGGAGAGAGGAAAAGAGAGAGAGAGAGGGAGAGAGAGAGAGAGGGAGAGAGAGGGAGAGAGGAAAAAGAGAGAGAGAGAGGGAGGGAGGGAGGGAGAGAGAGAGAGAGAGAGAGAGAGAGAGGGAGAGGGAGAGGGAGAGGGAGAGGGAGAGGGAGAGGGCGAGGGAGAGGGAGAGGGAGAGGGAGAGGGAGAGGGAGAGAGGAAGAGAGAGAGAGATTTAAGGCCAGATACGGTTTGGGCTTTATTTGGAAGTTTTTGGGTAGTCACTGATGTACCCTTCAGTAAGAGAGTTATATCATATGACTTATATTTTCACAGAATCATTTGAACTGCTGTGAGAATAGACTCAAGAGATTCAATGAACTGAAGCCAAGAGACTGAGTAGAAGCCTGAAACAATCCATCAGAGGGAGGACTGTAGCTTTAGCATTAGGGCAGTTGCATTAGGATGATAAGAGTTAGATGTATTCTGAGATGCTCTGAATGTCAAGTTAAGAGGCTTTGCTCATGGTTTGGATATCAGGAATAAATGACATGAAGGAATGAAAATGATTTTGATTTATTTGGCCTGAGCAAAATAAAGAACATCTCCTGTCTCTATTACCTACCCATAGAAACCCATTTTATTAACCCATATAGTAATATATTATATGGAATTTTAACTCATATAGATTATCTCTTGGGCATGAAATGGTTCTAGTCTTGTTAGAGACAGTTGGCTGCATCCACAGAATCCCTGCTAAAAAAAAGTTGGTGTCATATGGGAAAGCCAATATTTTGCTTGCTGAAAGGGGATTGTTCAATAGTCCTGAGGCACACAAAATAATTGAGTTTCTATTTTTTTGTTATAGAAACATGCAAGTAGAGATATGCAGTCCAACTCTATGAGCAAACAAAGATCCTGTCATCTGTGCCATGGGAATATGAAAGAACATGCACTTGTATGTTCCAAAGCTTATGTTGTTGAGCTCTGGTAGATTACAAAATATATAGCTGAAAGAAGAAGGATTTAGAGGTAAATAAAGATATATCACTTAATTCAGAATTTCTTTGTCCAAATTCTCAGGATGACTGTGAACAACAGAGCCATGGGCATGTGGTTGAATGAGTCCTGCACAGATGACTTCATCCTCTTGGGCATCTTTTCCCACAGCCCAGCTGACCTTGCTCACTTCTCTGTGGTCATGGTGGTGTTCTCAGTGGCCCTCTGTGGAAATGTCCTCCTCCTCACCCTCATCAGCATAGATGCTCGACTTCACACACCCATGTACTTCTTCCTCAGTCAGCTCTCCCTCATGGATCTCATGTTGGTTTGTACCAGTGTACCAAAGATGGCAGCCAGCTTCCTGTCTGGCAGGAAGACCATCTCCTTTGTGGGCTGTGGCATACAAGCTGGCCTTTTTGTCTGTCTCGTTGGATCAGAGGGGCTTTTGCTGGGGCTCATGGCTTATGATCGCTATGTGGCCATTAGCCACCCACTGCACTATTCCACCCGCATGAGTCAGAGGGTCTGTCTCCAGATTGCTGGTAGTTCCTGGGCCTTTGGGATGCTAGATGGTTTGATCCAGATGGTAGTAGTGATGTCCTTCCCCTATTGTGGCTCAAGGGTTGTGGACCACTTCTTCTGTGAGGTGCCAACTTTGTTGAAACTAGCCTGTGCTGACACCTCACTTTTTGAAACCCTGCTCTTTGCTTGCTGTGTGTTCATGCTGCTCCTTCCCTTCTCCATCATTGTGGCTTCCTATGTTCGCATCCTGGGGGCTGTGCTCCACATGCACTCTGCTCAGGCTGGTAAAAGAGCTCTAGCCACCTGTTCCTCCCACATGACAGCTGTCTCCCTCTTCTATGGGGCAGCCATGTTCATCTACCTGAGGCCTAGGCGCTACCGGACCCCCAGCCATGACAAGGTGGTCTCTATCTTCTACACAGTCCTTACCCCCTATGCTCAACCCCCTCATTTATAGCTTAAGAAACCGGGATGTGATGGGGGCCCTGAAGAAGGGGCTGGACTGTTGCAGGAGCGACAGCCAACAATGAATGGCCAGGGCATCCTGTGGCAGGTGCCACCATGTCTTGGTTACACAACATTGGCAAGTCACTCACCGTTTGTTAGTGTGTCTCCTTATCAATAAATGGAAATAATGAGAGCTGCCCATCTTACAGGGTCTCTCCTAGGGACCACTATATGGAACTCAAACAGGTCACAGATAAGCAATAAAATGCTATTGTCATTGATCCCCATTATGGAGTCCTTGAAGTGAATTCACTCTATGTCTTAACTGTTCTTTTTGTGACTATTTTATTGAGTGTTTATGAAGCATGGGGCACTGTCCTGGTCCCTTTACATACTTGTATATTATTTAATTGATGATTCAGCATAATAATCATGGGTATCTGAATTCTAGATGGCAGAAATTTTCTTTATAATTCTCCCTGGGTAGGTCCTAGCCCTCTCCTTTGACTCAATGAACACTTTATAAAGCTTCTTCTATGAAATAAAAATATATCCCTACTATTTAGAAGTTACCTCTGCAGGGATAATGCCTTTTTATTTGTACATTATGAGTACCTGGCCTTGTGCCTTATGAGTAGAAGTTGCTTAGTGAAAACTCTGTTAAATGAATGCAAGAGGCTACATCAAATGAGATAAAAATAAATACAATGTTTTTAAAGCACTGTATGTGTTCACATGGCAAATTTGCTGTAACAGCTGTGATTCACTTCAGCATTTCACGTTCTACATAGCATTCTTCTTGGAGGATGAAGATTAGAACAGAAATAAAAACAGAATTTGAGCCATTGTTTTAAGACCTATGTATATCAGTCAAGATCCAGTAAGGAAAACACCACACCAAATATTTTCACAGAGAAAATATAACGTGAAGAGTTTCTAACTGTATGTTTGAGAACTGAAATAGCATAAGAACACTAAGGATTGCAGAGCAAAAGTCCTGTAGAATTAAGCTACTATTTCTAGGCCTGGGAATGTGAAGGGAGGGGTTGGGATTACTGAAACCTAGAGTCTTGGCACCCCAGCATCAGAGGAGGAGACACAGACCAGCTGGTCCCTGAGAGGGGTGTCTGTGAGAGTTGCCCAGGCCTTTGAGAAGGTTGCACAGTCCTGACTTATGGTGGGTCCTCCAGAGCCCAGAAGGAGAGGGACCTGCAGAGCTGGGGGTACGGCTTATGTCAAGTCAGACCTGGGTGTAGAACTTGGTGCTGTGTGGTTGGTTCAGTATCCTAGGAGTTCAGAGGTCACTGTCTGTCCCCAGATGGCTGAGGAACAGGTGCAGGTCAGCCAGGGTTTGTTCCTCTGAAGGACAGGAGGAGAGTGGTGATGGGAAAGTGAAGACAAAATCTGCAAAATGGAACCAGCGGACAGAGTGAAGAATATTTCTGAGATGATTTTGATGGAGAAATGGGAAATCAAGAAGGAGTTTGTTTTCTCTCCCCTCTTCTGGGCTTTCTGTCTACTTCTGTGCCTCGTTGGGAGGTGTTTCTGTTAACCTTGGCCAAGCAGGCCCTGCATCTCAAGTGGGGTGAAGAGATTTAGGACTGGAGCTGAGGGAACAGCCTAGAAATTGTACTATCCACCCCTTTGGCTGCTCAGCAGCCACATCATTTTATCTGTATTTGAACTCCATACAGGGCAGCAGCAGCATAACCACGTGTAACCATTCTTCATACTCATGGCACCTTATTGGTCACAGTGTCCATGTGTGGGCAATGATGTTCCTTATACCTCATCTCTGAGTATGAGCCCCACCTACACTCAGGGTGGAAGGGAGTAAAGGATGACAGAAGAACAATATATGTAGCTTACATACATGGACACTCACACGTACACATGCACACCAATTGATCATGATGCCAGACTTGATGTTTCCAACTTTCTTCTTCTACTTCCCATTCTCTGTTTCCTTTGCCCTCTGCTAAAACCTCATTTGTTTGGGATAATTTAGCTGTGGATGTAATCTAAATCTTTATTCCAAAAAGTTCTGAATTGTCTTTGGTTGGTTGCTATACATTTCCATTTTCCTTTTCTCTTAGACATGGAAATATTTGGAGAATCCCTTGTTACAGGAACAATTTCCCCTGGGTCATCATATCAATTTCCCCACCTCACTCCAGAAGAGGTGCTCTCCTATCATCCTTTTGTTTTCCTTACATGAGTCCAAAGTGACCTGGTGAAATTTCAAAGTCTTTTTTGTTGGAAATTTCAAAGTCTTACTTGCTTATTTATTTTAGAGAGAAAGTAATTGAGTGAGAAAGAGAGGGAGAGAAACATTGATGTGAGAGAGAAACAGTGATTTGTTACCTACTGTACATGCCAACTAGGGACCAAACTCACAACCCAGCTATGTGCCCAGACCAGGAGTTGAATCAGTGCTGTTTTGCCTTGCAGGATGATACCCAACCTACCAAGCAACACTAGTCAGGACTCATTGGTTGCTTGTAATGTGCTCTGACAGGGGGCTGAACCTGCAACCCTGGCATATTGGGACAGCACTCTAACCACAGATGTACCCAGCCAGGGTACCCCTTATCTCTTGATCAGTGGCTTTCCAATGGCAGGTATCTGAACTGGGGCTCACCATCACCTGGAAAAGCCAGAAGAACCTGAGTGTAAAATGGCAGCAGTTCTGGTTTTTACCTCCAAAGCCTTGCCTGGTGTTTTCCTGAGCATGGCATTGAGCTCTAGTTCTCAGTTCCTTCTGCCACAAAACCTACTAATCTTAGCACTTGATTTAATTGAGACCACTTTTGAAGGGATTAAAAAGTATAGATTGGTAGTTACAAAATAGTCACAAGGATATAAAATATAGCTAGTAAAAGAGAGGACCAGATCAACAGGCTTATTAGAAGGATGAACTAAGGTATCCACCATTGCCATTTTTGTAATCTGGTCAGTTAATAAACAGTAACTGCTTTAAAATTGAAAAAGAAAAAGAAAGAAAATTGTAGGGCCATATCCCTGATAAACCTAGATGCAAAAACCTCAAGAAAATATTAGCAAAACAAATCCAGCAATACATTACCAAGACCATACTTCATGATTTTTAAATATATTTTATTGATTATGCTATTACAGTTGTCCCATTTTTTCTCCCCTTTATTCCCCTCTGCCCTATACTCCCCCTCCCACCATCATTCCCCCACCTTAGTTCATATGCATGGGTTGTACATATAAGTTCTTTGGCTTCTCCATTTCCTATACTATTCTTAACCTCCCTCTGTCTGTTTTGTACCTACCATTTATGCTTCTTATTCCCTTCATGTTTTCCTCTATCCTTACCCCTTCCCCTCCCCATTGATAACCCTCCATGTGATCTCCATTTCTGTGATTCCGTTCCTGTTCTAGTTGTTTTGTTTTTGTTTTTTAAATTCAGTTGTTGATAGTTGTGTTTGTTGCCATTTTAATATTTGTAGGTTTGATCTTCTTCTTTTTCCCAAATAAGTCCCTTTAACATTTCATATAGTAAGGGCTTGGTGTTGATGAACTCCCTTAGGTTTACTTTGTCTGGGAAACACTTTATCTGTCCTTCAATTCTAAATGATAGCCTTGCTGGATAGAGTAATCTAGGTTGCAGGTCCTTGCTTTTCATCACTTTGAATACTTCTTGCCACTCCCTTCTAGCCTACAAATTTTCTTTTGAGAAATTAGCTGACAGTCTTATGGGAACTCCTTTGTAAGTAACCCTCTGTATTTCTCTTGCTGCTTTTAAGATTCTCTCTTTATCTTTAACTATTGGCATTTTAAATATGATGCGTCTTGGTGTGGTCCTCTTTGGGTCCAAGTTGGTCTAACTTGTTTGGGGTTCTCTGTGCTTCCTGGACTTACATGTCTATTTCTGTCACCAAATTAGGGAAGTTTTCTTTCATTAATTTTTTCAAATAAGTTTTCAATTTCTTGCTCTTCCTCTTCTTCTGGCATCTCTATGATTCAGATGTTGGCCCTTTTGGAGATGTCTGAGAGTCTTAAACTCTCCTCATTTTTTTGAACTCTTATTTCTTTAGTTTGTTCTGGTTGACTGTTCATTACTTCCTTATTTTCCAAATCACTGATTTGAATCCCAGCTTCCTTCCCTTCCCTGTTGATTTACTGTGGATTTTTCCTTATTTCCCTTAGTAGAGCCTTCATTTCTTTCTTTATGCTTTTACTGTATTCAGTAAGGTCTTTGAGCATCCTGATTACCAGTGTTTTGAACTCTGTGTCTGATAGGTTGGCTATCTCTGCTTTGCTTAGTTCTTTTTCTGGGATTCTTTTCTGTTCCTTCATTTGGGCCATATTTCTTTGTCTCCTGATTTTGGCAGCCTCCCTTGTCTGTGTACTAGGTAGAGCTGCTTTGATTTTGTTTTAGTGCCCCTGTTAGGTCTTGTGGGGTGGAGCCTTGGGTACTCGCCCATTGTGGCAACCTGTGTCTCCTTGTATGAGGGAGGGATCAAAGAGGGAATAATGCCATTGCTGGCTGACTTCCAGGAGCTTGTGTGGTCCTTGCCCATTTCCAGTCACTTCATCTACTTCCTGTGTGAGACTGGCACCCCTCTAGCTACTGTCCTTGTTGTGGTTCCCAGGGTGGGTGGGTTTGCTTGCATTCCCAGCTCTCCTGAGGAACCAGCAGTTTTTTCTGCTGCCCCAACCCCCACTGGGTTGACAGCCAGAATTTATGAGGATTTTTCCCAGTGCTGTGAGGTCTGGCCTGGGGCTTGTCTCGCTTGTTCACAAGGTGTCTGCCTGATTTTTATTCACCGCAGGTGGAAGTGGGGCCACCTATTCTGATGGCTCCTGCCTACTTGCTACCTCTTTGCCTCTCCGCTCCCCCTCACTGCCACACAGAGTCCTCTCTGCCCCAGTTCTCTCCTCCTGAACTGCTTGTCTCAGCCCCTTGTACTGTCTGGATGAATGTAGCTTCTTTAAATCCTTGGTTGTCAGACTTCCATACAGTTCTGGGTGCTTTTCTGGATGATTTTATGGCAGTTTGGGGTATTTTTCATTTTTCAGTTGGCTGTGTTCTTTCTTATGGTTGTGCAATGAGAGGAGACATGTCTACCTATGCCTCCATCTTGACCGGAGGCCCCTAAAATCTTTAACTCTTGAGTTCCTCTATCAGTAGTGCTTGACCTGATGGAGTAGTTTTGGGGAACATTTTATTCTACCTGTTTCTAGGTGAGCAGAGCCCTGGGATAGTCAGAGTATTAGGTAGTCCTTGCCTTCTTCCCTCCCAGGCTCTAGCAGGTTTTGTTGGCATGTGTGTGGGGGTGGGGAGAGGAGAATGGGGTGTCCCAGGGGGTGGGTGCAAAAGTGATCTTCACTTTTTGGGGAGAAAGTTTTAAAAAGTAGGGCTCTCATGCCTTTTTTCATGTTCTTTTAACATGTCACAATTCTGAAGGAGTTTTTTGTCAGCTGGAGAGAATTCTTATTGCCTCTCTTAGAGTTGTAGCCCAGTTACCCAGCCCAGCACCTGATAAAGAAGAACAGTTCTGAATGGTTGTTGTTGAACAGATGTTGAATCAAGTATGACACCTGTCTTAGTATATTTTGTAACTGAAAACATCTTGAAAAACTAGAAATGAAACCAGGACTACAGAGGATCTGTGGGTGGTAGGAAAGCACTGTCCAACCCCCCTGCCAAAGGCCACCAGTAATTGAACAAGTTGGGTGTATTGCTCACCGAAGAGAGGAAGAACTCACTTGGGGGCACTGTGGAGCAACTCAGCAAGAGGGTAGTATGTGGACTTACTGGGACTCTGATTAGTGACCTGGAGGAGTGTTGAAGGAAGGAGGACATGGCTGTGCATTGCCTGCTATTGGAAAGCAGGATGACTCTGTGATTGGGAATCGTAGTAAGTCCCACCCAGGAAAGCAGGCTGGAGTTCTAACTGGTGACGGGTGGCTACCACTCACATTAGTCAGGAGAATGATGCTTGGAGTTTTGTGATGGACACAGTGACCTTGTGTTTGTTGGGGCTCAGACAAAAAATGCAGCATCTTGTTTTTTCCTTGCTTCATCCCAGTATCAGATTGCCCTTGTCTGTTGCTGGTGTTCTGTGAAGTTGCTTCTGTTCATCGGAATGCCAGCTGGCTGATGGTGATGGGCCTGGTGCGAGTTGTCAGAGGCTGCTGTTCTGTTTCCCAGTATTTCTCGGTGTAATGAATGTTAAAACAATTGATTACCATAGAGAAAATCAACAGACCTCTTTACTTATCATACTCCAGAATAAAGAATAAAGAGTTACAAGTAAGCAGGTAATCTGAGGTGTATGTTTACCATCAGCTGACAGGGGAAAAATCTTTCTAAACTTAATAATAAAAAAAATCTCAAAGACTGATACTTGAATATAATATCTGTTTCTAAAGATATTCATGTATAAAATAAACAGATAAATGACAAAGTAGTAAATACTGTCAACTTTGACCAAAAGACAGAGATTGATTATAAAGAGAGCTGCTAGAGACATACACTTTCACAGAAATATGGACAAAATGCCTGAACTTCCCAGTTCATGGGAGAAATAGAAGTGGCCGATAAAGATAAAAGAGGTTGTGTGCAATAAAACAAGGTATGTCTGCAAATGAGAAGGCACTCAGTTCTTTGAACTCTGCACACACAAAAAGAAAAAGCTAGTATGTTTATTGACTTTTAGTGTGAGATACCTTTCCACTTAATTCTTCTCACAGAATGAAAAACACTCTACTTGAGATATGAGGGAGTGGAGCTGGCTGTGGACGGGAGGGAAGGACAGAGGTGTAGCCCTTTATGGGGTGGGCCCTGAGGGTCTGCACTCCTAACAAACGCCAGCAGGTGGCGATGCTCTCTGGGCGTCTTGAATGGAAGCAACAAATCACCAATAGGAATTCCAGCTGTTAGGGATTCTATTGAAATTACATTGCAGCTGCTGCAGACACCTTGAACTATTGTTTATGCTGGTCACGTCTTTGAAATTACATCATTTATTAGGCCCACTGATATAGCTTGTTATTTACTGTGTAATAAGTACGATAATATCTGGCTGAAATTACTGTCATTAGATCATTTTTAACATGGGAAATTGGCCCACTTAATACATTTGTTTTAGTTTCTGATTACTGTATGTTAATATAATGGCTTTCCTTTGTATTTTCTATGTGTGCTTTTACCACACATAGAAGGAGTTTATGTGTGGTAAAAAAAAAACCTCCTTTCTGAGAAGGAGTTTATGGTACAAAGGGGGTTCAGACGCTGCTTTGGGGCCCAGGTGCCTCCTGGGCTGCCCATCAGTCACCTGCAAGCCTTTAACACTTTAATCTGTGTCCCAGCTGAGGGCTTACAATGTGGTTGGTTTGTGGTAGGGCCACGGCGGCTTTTAAACACACCCACGTGATTTTGAGAGGCAGCTAAAATTTGGAACCCCATGACCTCTCCTCACCCCTCCAACTCTGGGGTGGAGAGATGGCCCCAGGCTGGTTTGCCCAGATGCAACAGAGAGCTACAGAGGAGCTGTCCCAGCACAGTCAACAGAACTTGAGAAAGGCCCAGGAGGACCCTCTGGGCCTTTTCGTGGGTCTCTTCAGGTTGACCATGCATAAAAGTCACCCAGGTTGCTTTTTGATGGAGTGCCTGCAGGGTTTTACCTCCAGAGGTTCTGATTTAGTATGGCAGGAGTCGGCTCAGGAAGCCACTCCTACCAGCTGCTGACACCTGGAGGCCCCTCCCCTCTGCGAAGCTGGCCCGTGCCACCCACTCAGCACCTCTCACTTGCATCTGGACCCGAGGCCTTTATCTCAGCTCCCCAGTGCTGCACATCTTTTCCCAACTGTTTTTCTCAGAGAGATCAAGGGAGGGGACTCAGTCTGTCCCGGAGTTTGACATGGGCAAGTTTCTGACCTCATCTGGCAGTGGGGGTGCCTCTGAGATTTTTCTGCTTGTTCTGAAACTCCATGTAGGTTAGGGGGGAAATTAGCCCTAATCCCCAGGTCCATCTTCTGCTTGTCCTTCTTGTAGCTCAAAGAGCAGCTGCTGGCAGGGGCTCAGGGTGAGGCAGGGCTGCACTGGCGTTGGTGTGGAGGGCTGACGAGAACAGGAGAACAGGCACCGGGGCTGCTGGGTCCCAGGACTGGACAGTGAGGGAAGAACTTGCCTGCTCCAGCAAAGTGATCAAGAGATCAGGTGTCACTCACTGAGACCCTCACCCCTGGAGAGCATCTGGGATGGTGTCCTCTTTTTACAGTCATCTTGGGGCCTCCTTCACACATGGCTGCCCTTTGGCCTCACTTGTTTGTCCCCATCTACACTCCTTGCACATGCCCTCTCCAGTCCCTCCAGTCCCAGCTGCTAGGAGGTGTCCTGGGGCTGCAGAGCTTTCGAGACAGCGGTAAAGACCATCAGCTGATTGCTTCCCTACCTCACAGCAGTGTGTCTCCAGGCTCCTGAAGTAAGTCCACCTGAGTCAATATTGCCCAGACCCTTCGGCTTCCAGGGCCCCACCTGAATCAGTGTCTGGAGTGGGGCTCGTGGACATGCAATTTCTGACAAGCCCTTGGGTGATCGATTCTGAAGTGCCACCCTAAAGGGTGAAGACCAGGCTCCAGTGTTGCCTGCTGTGGGGACCTCCCAAGCTCCACCACCCTGCCTGTTTCCTCACTTCGCCTGTCTTGGGCCTCACCTGCTGAGCTGTGGTTGTTTCTAGCAGTCTCTCTGTAGCTTGGCATTCTTCAGAAGTGGCATTTCTTTGGTCCCTGTGCCTGGAATATAGTGGGTTCTGATCATTGCCCCCCTTTCCTCCCACACCAGCAGCAAATGCCTGCTAATGTATCTGGTGGAGACGTGTGGAGAGGGTGTAGAGAGTGGGCTGTGAGAAAAGCAGGCAGCCAGCTGGTCTGTGTCTGGCTGATTCACACAGCAGCTCAGGATGCCTCTGCAGTGAGGTCTGCAGGAGGCCCATCTGACTCCATAATCTGGAGGAGACGCTGAGCCTACAAAGAAAACACGTGAGTGAGCACTCCTGGGATGCAGCAGAGCCCCTCCCAAGAGCAGAAATAGAATTCCTAGTGGAAGTGCTTCAAACTGGAGGTGAATGTGATAGGATTCAGTCTGAGGGTTCACCTGGCCACGGAACCACATGACCTCACCAGGGAAAACAAGAGCTAAATTGTCCTTGAGCCGAGCGACATGCTTCACTGTCCCAGACCAAACAACCGTATTCCCGATGTAAATCTGGCTGCAGTGACCAGAGCACATTCTGAGTGGTGTTGGAATGAAGTGGTTTCTTCCAGAGGTCGCTGTACAGCTGCCAGGTGTCAGAGTGGTCCAATTCTGGGTTTATGTGGAAGGTAAAACTGACAGAATTTGCTGACAGTGTAGGTTGGGATGTGATGAGGAGTTAGGGAAGACACAAAGGCTGTGTCTTGAGGGACAGGAAGAATGGAGTTACCGCTACCTGCAATGGTGGGAGCAGGCTGGTTGGGACCTCAAGTTTGCAGTTCCTCTCAGACACACTCCCTCTCGCTGTCCCTCCAAGCCTCCCCCACTTCCTGCCTAGACCTGGGAAATGACCTGTGTCCCATCACTCACTTTTTACGTCCTGACAGTTCATTTTCTAACTTCTGCATCCTGAAAGAATACTTAAAGGTGAACATATGATTTGAATTGCACATTTGACTAATCATCCTGTGGCCCCATGGGAAACACCTGCTCCCTTCACATGCTCCCCAAGGCTGTGCTCTATGGCCCCCAGAAATGGAATTGCTGGGTCATAAGGCAGTTCTGCGTTTAAGTGTTCGAGGAATCTTCCCACGGCTTTCCACAGTGTCCGCATCAATCTGCATTCCCACCAAAGGTGCACCTTTTTGTCAACTCACGTTATTTATTGATTTATTGATGATGGCTATTCTGACAGGTGTGACATGATATCTCATTGTGGTTTTAATTTACATTTCTCCAATGATAGTGCTGTTGAGCATCTTTTCATATGTCTGTTGGCCATCTGTATGTCCTCTTTGGAGAAATGTCTCTTCATGTTCTCTACCCATTTTTTAATCATATTTATTTTTTTGTTATTGAGTTGTATAAGTTCCTTATATATTTTGGATATTAACCTCTTATTGGACATATCATTTGCAAATATCTTCTGTTCAGTAGGTTGTCTTTTCATTTTGTTGCTTTACTGTGCAGAAGCTTTATAATTTGATGTAGTCCCATTTGCTTATTTTTGTTTTTGTTGCTTTTGTCCAAGGAGATATATTCACAAAAATATTGTTAAGAGTGATGTCAAAGAGTTTAATTCCTATAATTTATTTAGGATTCTTATGGTTTCATGTCTTATATTTAAGTCTTTAATCTATTTATATATATATACATACATACATACATACATGCTGTAAGAGAATAGTTTAATTTCAGCTTTTTGCATGTATCTGTCTAGTTTTTCTAGCACTACTTGTTGAAGAAACTCTAATTTCTCCACGGTATATCCTTGCCTCCTTTGTCATTAACTAACCATATGAGTGAGGATTTATTTCTGGGCTATAAACAGACACATTGATCTATGTGTCTGTTGTGTGCCTGTGCCATAGTGTTTTAATTATTATAGCTTTGTAATATAGTTGGAAGTCAGGGAGCATGACACCTCCAACTTTGTTCTTTCTCAAGATTGGTGTGGATATTCAAGGTCTTTTGTAGTTCTATATAAATTTTAGGAGTTTTTGTTGTGGATGAAGAATTCTAGGTTGGTGGTTTTGTCTTTTCACACTAAGTATTTCAACTCACTCATTTCTTGCTTGAATGATTTGTGACAAGATATCCTTGTTTCCTACAGGTAAGATGTTTCCCCTCTGGCTTGTTCCTTAGAGTTTCAATCACTCTGCTTGTGGTATTCATTGTTCTTGAAATGTTGTCCACTTTTTCTGTTACAATCCTTAGCATATTATTGTTTTAAATTCTTGGTCTGATTATTCCAAAATGATTCTTATATCTGTTGCTTTCTTTTTCTCTTCAGACTGTGTTTTCTTCCCCTTTAGTATGCCTTGTAAGTTTTGCTGCAAACCAGGCCTGATATATTGGCAACAGGAACTGAGGTGAATTGGCTTCAGTGTGATGGTTTGTGTTGGTCTGGCCAGCGAGAGGCCTGGGAGACCACATTTACTGTTGGCCACAGCTGTAACTCTTTGAGATGTCAGATTGCTTTCAAGTCCTTCTGTCTCTCTAAAAAGTCCCTCTTAAACAGAGTTGGAGCCTTGCAATCTTTTTAAACTATCCTCTGTTAATGTGCAGGGGTCTCCTGCTGTGTAGGTGGGTGTTGTGGGGTAACATTCTATGGTACTATGATGAGGTCTCAGTCTCTTTGGAGACAGGCCCCTGGGATCTGACCTATACAAGTGTTTAGTGGTGTCATCCATCCTCCCCGCCCCACCCCATATATGATAGGAGGGCTAGTGGAATCTGGTATTGGCTAATTACCCTTACCCAGGTCAGATAAAGTAGTTTTCCTTGAGTGCTGGCCATTGTTCCAGAAAACTGGGGGAGGAACAGAGTGTTCTGGCCCATTTCAAAGTGGTTGCTTCCCCTCTGTCCCTGCTGGAAGCATGCGGGGATTTTTCTTCAATCTTCACAGCAAGAACTTTGTTGGGCTCTTATAGGCTAAACTCAAGAAAGTGTGGGGACCACTAAAACTGATCCCTCTGGAGTTTTGAGCTCTCAGGTTGATCCATACTCTGCCTCTAGCAGTTGGTCAACTCCTGGTGGTGCAGAGTTCTCCTGGGCTTCTGTTCCTGGTAACCTGAGTCTCTTTCCATTTTTTCAGGGCAGCAGTTTGCCCTGTGACCTCAGTGGCTCTACAAAGAGTCATTGTTTTTTAGTTTACCCAGTTTTCTTGCTGTAAGGATGAATAATGTTCCCTAGCTCTTTACTTTGCAGAGCAGAAACCTGAAGTCTGGGTTCCCTTGTCACTGTATCTCAGGTTCTCTCCCAGAGCTGCTGACTGCTGACAGAGGTACCACTTATCCCATTTCCTTGCATTAAACTTGCTTAGTGTTTTTAAAAGACTTTAGAGAGAAGGTAAGAGAGGGAGAAAGAGAGGGAGAGAAACATTGATTGGTAGCCTCTTGCACAACCCCAACCTGGGAGCTCGGCCTGCAACCCAGTCACGTGCCCTGACCAGGAATCGAACTGGTGATCCTTTGGTTCATCAGGCCAACACTCAATCCACTGAGCCACACTAGCCAGGGCAACCTTGCTTCCTTTTAATGCCATTGGTTCCTTCTCTTGCTTCTTTGACCTACTGATACCTTCTTGCTGGGACAAGTTGCTAACAGTTAAAAAAGTTAAAAAAGACAGGTAAGTACCTTGCCTTACAATGAGGTTGTGAGCTCCCAGGTTAGTAGAAGGCAGATGGGAGTTGGGTCCCGACCTGTTTGGGGTCACCCTTCTGAAACAAGCTTCAGCCCATCAAGGACCCCAGCCCCCATCCCCACCTGGCCCTCATGCTGCTCAGCTCACCTGCTGCTTCTCTGTTTCCCAGGGGTCCAAGGGGTCTCCCAGGTTTCTTGCTGGCCAGCTCTTCTCCAAGGTCACCCTCCAGGGGTGGCTTGGAGAATAATGCAGGAGGGCAGCAACAGTGACAAATACAATGATGTGGCTTTGGACCTTTGTCCACAAAATCTCCTCCAAATTGTGCCTGGGCAAGATGAAGACAGTAAGAGTTCCTTGGCTTGATGGGGATTGTGGCAGCCAGTATGCATGGGTGCGCTGGTGGGAGGAGAAGCCCCCAAGTCTCATGAGTATGGGAGGGTTCCTGAGCCTTGGCCCCTGTGGTACATAGTTCCAGACCAGGATTTTGGAAGGAAGCAGGTGCAGCCACCGGACAAGATGCTACCTGGAGCTGGGGTGGAGCTACCAGTGGAGCCTGGGCAGGAAGCAGGTGGAGTGGTGGGAGTGCTGCTGACTGCCTGCCCGAGCCTGGAGCAAAGCCCAAGGTGATGATGCCCATGCAGGGTGAGGCTGGGTGTACCAGCATCATTGAGTTTGCAGTAATTCTGTTGAATTATTTTTGAAAGTATTTTGTTTAACCTTTAAGAATCCAAACACATTTGGAACACATTCTGAATCAGTTTTAGACATCAGAAACTGGTATTGTTACAGAACAAAAGGGGGGCATCCAAAGGCAATATACTATTCTCTGAAAGGAACCCTCCAGGTTTGTTATGTCCACCACCTTATAGGAAAGACATCTCTCAATGCCAGAGATTCGTGAAAAGGGAAGGAAATGTTTATTTAATGCTATACAAACTTAAAGTAGTGACCTAATGTCTTTATCAAAATCCCAAAGTCCCTTAAAACACCCACAGACACACACAGTCCTTCCTTCCCCCCTTTGCCCAGTCTGGGGTACTGTATCTCAGGAAAAGAAATAGAAGTCTGTGGCTCAGGCAGCCCCCGTTTCTTCCCAGTAATCCATCTCAGCTGGTAGGCATCCCTTGGTTCTCGGCACCACCAGCTGTGTTCCTGGGATCTCTGCTAAAGCTGGGTGGTAGTCCCGCCTTCTAAAGCTACAGGGTCCCCATTCTGGCAAAGCCACATGGCGATTCTCTCTCATGGGGCCACGGGAGTCCCCACTCTGCTAAAGACCAAGTGGTTCTCTCACATGTCCACAGCCACTTGGTCCTCTTTGCACAATGGCCATGGGAATCTCCACTCTGGCAAAGCCAAGTGGTTCTCCCCCCAATGGCTGCTGTGTCTGGGTTTAAATCCCTGTACCAATCTTCCTCTGCAGCCCCATTTCTGACTCCTCCCACAATTGGCTACACTTGCCAACACTCTCATATCCTTCCAGCTTTACTGGGCTGCCATCGTGAGTCTGGGCAGGCGTGGCCCCATGTTATGGAGCCAATCTTCTCCAAGCTCCCATGCAGGCGCTGTAACTCGGGGGCTCTGCCCCCGAGTTATGTCTTGGTGGGGAATTTACTTCCATTCCCCTGGCTCAAAGCATGACCACAGCTATTTAACATATCTATGCAACCAGTTAAAGGTTGTAGGTATGTTAAATGACCATATCAGAGGTTAGCTGCAAAGTTGTTGTTATGCAAAACAGCTCTCAATGGCCCTGCTCCATGTGTCCCTTCTCCCAACTCATACCTGAAGGGTAAGGGATGAGGACATCTTAATATTTCCTGGACATCTTGAGTTCTGGACCCCATTCCAAATCCCTATTTGGGGTCCCCACTCTTGGCTGCACCCTGTTACAGTATGAAGCCTGAGAGGAGGTTCATTATGGAAAGTGTATCTTTTACAACATTTCTGATGTGAAAAACTTTTTAAAAAAGAGTTTATTTTTTAGAGGGGAAGCGAGAGAGAAAGAGAGGGAGAGAAACATCAATGTGTGGTTGCTTCTCATGAGTCCCCCACTGGGGACCTGGCCTGCAACCCAGGCATGTGCCCTGGCTGTGAATTGAACTAACAATCCTTTGGCTTGTGGGCCAGCACTCAATCCACTGAGCCACACCAGCCAGGGCTCAACATGAAGAACATTTTTAGATACACATTGTGGTTCCCATGAAGACACACTGACAAGCTGAGGCATTTAGTGTCTTGATGGCCATGGTTTTCAAGAGGAAAAGCAAGCCTGTTGTTCTTTGAAACACTAGCTGGATCTCACACCTGCTGCCGCCGCCATGTGTATGAACCTGCTTTTATGCCTGTATTTTTGTGTTCCATATATCTTTTGGATTTGCATAATTATGCTTTAATTTTTAAATATTTTTTCCCTTTATATGCAGCTTATTTACAGTGACTATAAGCTATAAATAAAATAAATATGTGAAATAATTGGCAAACAAAAAAAGGAGCTGATTTCCTTTTAGGAGCTGGGGTGGGGGAGATGGGAAGGAGACTGGAGCCAGTTGGAGGTCTAAGGGCTGGAACATTCCTGTGGAGAGGCAGTTTCCTACTCTTCATGGAAAGCAGGGTGAGTGTACTTGCTCCCACCCTAAGCTGACCCTCAGAGAATCATCTATAAGTCTTGGGGGGTGTCTGCAAGAAGAGGAGCTTGGTATCTTGTTTGATAGGAATGTTGATCTGCCCAGAGGAAGAGAAAACTGTGAGATATGGCTCTTGGAGAGAGACCACCCAATACCCTCTGAACAAGGCACATACTCAAGGCAGGAGTTTCCTGGGGGTCAAAGATCATCTGGGAAGTGGGCCAAACGGATCCATTTTGCTGCCTCCTTCCCAAGCATGCTGCTGTTACAGGGTGCAGCCAAAAGGGAGGATCCCAAATAGGCATTTTAAATGGGGTCCAGAACTCAAGGTGTCCAGGAGATTTTAAGGTGTCTTCACCCCTTCCCCCACAGGTGTGAGTTGGGGGAAGGGGCACACAGAGCAAGAGCATGCAGGGCAGCTTTGCAGCTAATCCATGGCATGGTCATTTAGCATACCTATAGCCTTTGGCTGGTCACTTAGACATGCTAAATAGCTATGGCCATGCTCAAGGCCAGGGGGATGGAAAGGGACCTCCCCCCAAGATGGGACCTGGGGGGCAGGTCCCCTGAGTTACAGCGCCTGCGTGGGAGCTGGGAGAAGATTGGCTCCATGACATGGGGTGACACCTGCCCAGACCCACAATGGCAACCAGAAAAGCTGGAGAAGACAGCAGATTGAGGGCAAGTGTGCCCAAGTGTAGGAGGATGTGGCAGCCATTGAGGAGGAGAACCATGCGCAGCCCTGAGAGGTGAACCATGCACAGCCCTGAGAGAGGGAGAACCACGCGGCCTGGACAGAGTAGGCACTCTCCCTCCCCACAGCCCTGAGAGAGAGAACCACGTGGCTCTGGCAGAACGGGGACTCCCATAGCCTTGGGAGAGAGGACCACATGACTTTGCCAGAGTGGGGACCCCCGCAGCTTTAGAAGGGGGAACCACCACCTGGTTTTAGCAGAGATCCAGGCGACTCAGCTGAGGGTGCCGGGAACCCAGGAGGTCTCCCAGTCGAGATGGAGTACTAACTGGGAAGAACCAGAGGACTGCCTGAGCCATGGACTTCTATTTCCTTTCCTGAGATACGGTACTCTGGACTGGGCAAAGGGGGAAGGAAGGAAGGACTGTGTCTGTTTGTGGGTGTTTTAAGGGACTTTGGGATTTTGATAAAGACATTAGGTCACTACTTTAAGTTTGTATAGCATTAAATAAACATTTCCTTTCCTTTTCACGAATCTCTGGCATTGAGAGACGTCTTTCCTCGGGCGGCGGACATAAAGGACCCGGGGCCTTCTTTCAATAGTAGTATATCGTCCCAGGCCCCCCTTGTTTGTTCTGTAACACTGCCTGTAGGTGAGGAGCTGAGCATCACAGAAACACTGGGGTGTCCTGCATGAGCAGAAAGAGTATGGGTGAGGGGTTCAGGCAATGCTGGGGTACCTGAGAAATGGGGAGGGCACTGGGGAAGATATGGCTGCCTCTCTCCTGACCTCAGTGCAGAGGGAACAGAAAGAGCCTTCAGAAGAAGGAGGAGGGGTTTCCAGAGGCAGAACGACCCCCTCGTCACTGTAGGTCCCCAGCCTGCTGCAGGTCAGAACTGAATATGAGATAGGAGCTTGCAAACTGGACAGATCATTGAACAATGCAAGTTATACAAACACCATGGGTTCTGCCCAAGATGCTATCAAGGAACAGGAAAGAAGGGTTCTACAGAAACAATCAAAGGTGGTGATTCAAACCCTCTAAAAGGCATGAAGACATGTCATGTCACTAGCCCTGAGTGTTAAGGCTGTTGTTCAATCAGATGAATTCATTTGTACATTTTAGAAGGACTTTCCTGTGATTGTTTCCCATTGATATAAGGCAATGACTCAAAAAAAGATTTTATTTATTTACTTATCTATTTATTTATCTATTTATTTTTTGAGAGAGTGGAAGGGAAGGAAAAAGGGAGGGAGAGAAACATCAATGTGTGGTTGCCTCTTGCACCCCGCCCCCCAGCTGGGGACCTGGCCCACAACCCAGGCATGTGCCCTGACTAGGAATTGAACCAGCAACCTTTTGGTTTGCAGGCTGGCACTCAGTCCACTGAGCCACACCAGCCAGGGCTGACTCACCTTTTTTAATGACAAAAGCAACACATGCCCCCTGTAAAAGTTGATGTGCACGGTAAAAATCCACAGTGCCGTAGCACCCCGTGGTATGAACAGACATGTTTTATCTAACTGTTCTCCTTACAGCAAGCAGGTGACTTCCAGCTTCTGCTTTCACACTGATTCAGTGAACATCCTCTGTATCTTTAGGGGCTCATGTGAACACTCCATGGGACAGATTCCTGGGTATGGAACTGTTGGATCACAGGGCGGTCACATTTACAAAGTGGTTGACATTACCCAAACTGACCTCAAAATGGCTGCACCAATTTATAAGCCCACCAACAAGGTGTGGGAGTACCTGCTCCCTGGGGACTTTTGTCTCCTGAGTAAGATTCCTGTGGGGCCAATGATAACTTGCTTCACCCTGGCTGTCGAGGTCTAGGTCCTCTTTCCACCCTGCCAGCCTTTGCACCTCAGCGGTCCCCAAACCACTTCAAGAAGAAGCTGCACAACCAGACTCATTACAGGTGCGTTTGTACACCGGATTGTGCTCCACACCCACCTGCTGAGTTCCTCATCACAGTTCTGTGGGATAACTGCACAGAAAGTGTGAACAGTAGGAAAATCTAAATACAACACATCCTATTTTTATAAACTTGTTGCAGGGTCATAGGGCAGAGTTGGAAAGAGATAAGTGTCTACTCTGAATGGTCCAGCCATTCCTGGGTGGCCTCCAGCACAGCCTTTATGGGTCCCAAAACAAGTAGTTAAGATTTCCTCTGAGCTCAAGGCTGGGGACTTCCTGTTATTTAAAATGCACTGATGGAACAACTGGTTATTTAAAAATAATTTAACATTGCCTTTTGGATTAGCTATATTTTTGCTTTTTCTATTTAATACATAAAAATGATCTTAAAGGAATAGGTGATGATTGCATACAGTCCAGGAACATACTTTTAATGTCATAAAAACATTTGTGAGTAGGACCCTAAAATATTTGCATATTAATACAAATGACTATAGAGAATAAAACTTCCCTTTTCTGAATATTACACATGGTATATTAATAAGGCTAAAAGGTGGCTGAGCATATTTTTATAAGCTCCAGAATGTACTATTTGATTCATTAGAGAAACAAATCACACTGACAGCCAAATGCCCTGTGTGGAATGGCATGAGACCAGCGGTGTGCAGGAGCTGTGTCTTGGAATGGTCCATCATGCATGCCTCTTCCCAGCTCCATCAGTGACGTCACCCCTGAAGCTTAAATCAGATACTCTGGGAGTATTTACAACATGGAAATCAACAAATGCTGCAGTTTTTCCCAGAAAGCGAGTTATTAAACATTTACCAGACATGACTGCATTCCTTTATCATTCTCTCTGTATATCACAATATTTTTCAATGAACCATTTGAGAATAAGGTACAAACATTGTATCCCATTACCTCTTAAGTGACTACTTTCTTAAATTAAGGACATTCTTTTATATCAAAATCAGAAAATTAACATGTATTCAATATTATGATCTGATTTGGTGCCATTTTCAAAGGTCTCTTTTTTTCTCCGAGTAATGTCTTTCTAGACCCCAGGATCCCATCTCAAGTCACCTACAGTACTTAGTTGTCATGTCACTTTAGTCTCCTTCAATCTGAAACAATCCTTTAGTCTTATCTTTCCTGACCTTGACATTTTTAGAGTATCAGCCAGTTTCACTGGTGTTTCCTCACAATTTGCAAATTTCTTAACACTGCACTGTATCAGGAGGCATGTGGTATAAATTTGTCCCATCTGGTGTTGTTAATTTTTGTCACCTGGTTAATGTATGAGAACAAGCCCGGGGATCTTGACTGCTCATTCGCATAAGCTGAAAAAACCACACGGAGCACTGGGTGGAGCAGACGTAGCCCCACAGTACAGGAGCACCGGCAGCAGATCAGTGAAGCAGGACCATGCCTCCCTGAGTCCAAGACTTGTTTGAAGGGGTCCCAGACAAAGGGGGCACCTGTCCTACCTCACTGTGTGTGCAGAAAGAGAAAAGGTCAAGAGGTAGGCACAGACAGGAAGCCCCTCCCAAAAGGGGATCAGGAGGGAACTACAATCCATTTCTGAGACAATACAGATTCCTTCTGGCCTGGGCTTTCCGGCCAGCCTTCCGTTATGGGGGCTGGAGGAGCCACGTCCACATGACCCTACATTTGAGATGGCATCTGTAAGCCTCCTCCACTATCAAGCTGACTAACAAGTGTTCTGTACTTCTAAATTAACACAGGGGTGGGCAAAGTAGCTTTACAGTCATGAGTACAGGAAACAGTTTATTTTTGTTATTATTTATTATATTTTTCATATGAACAACTGTAAACCTTACTTTTGCCCCCTGCCATAAGTAGTTTGTATTTTGTGGGGGAGATACTTTGAGATTTCAATAGTAGGGTATAGCTTTCTCTTCTCTCCCATTTATTTATTCATGCATTTATTTACATAATCAGTGTAGATACTCATACTCTTGGATTCTTATTTTACTCAAACCTTAACTACCATTACTTACTTGATGTTCAAATTTGGCCAACAGGAGTCCTTTAAAGCTGACTTTTTTGTCCAGTTGGCATCTCCCTGTCATGCTTTCAGCACTACCTTTTGGTACAAGGTGTTTTAGATCTGTTCCAGTATGTGGTTTTTCTTTTTTCTCAACACCACCAAACTATTAATTCTAACACTGTGTACCTAGAGAGAGAGTCAGATCCCACAGGTGAAGAGCTCAGTCCTATAAGACTACCCTCCTACCTCACACACCAATTGTGAGTCCAGGTTGTTACCTGCATTTCCAACCAACTGGCTGTTTATAGAAGTTCCCACAACACCCTACTTGGGTTTGATTAATTTATTAGAGTGGGTCACAGAACCCTGGAAGGACAATTTGCTAATGAGATTCCCAGTTTATTATAAAAGGATATAACTCAGGAATAGCCAGATAGAAAAGATGCATAGGGCAAGGTGTTGTGAAGGGGCACAGAGCTTACTCGCTCTGAGTGCCACTGTCCCTGAATCTCCAAGGGTTCAGCCACCTGGAAGCTCTGGAATCCAGTCCTTTTTGGATTTTTATGGAGGTTTTACTGTATTTGCATCACATTAAATCATTGGCCACTGTCAATCTCTAGCCCCTCCCTGAAGCTAGAGTGGGGGTGGTGCTAAATTACAATTCTAATGACTAGTTGGTTCCTCAGGCAGCCAGACCAGATCCTGGAGTGTATTTCAAAGGGGCTTATTAAGAGTATCAAGACACCCATATTACTCTTATCACTTAGGAAATTTCAAGGGTTTTCAGATTTCTGTGCCAGAATCTAGGTCAAAGGCTATATATGTATGTGTGTGTGTGTGCCTGTGCGCACGCACACACACAAGGTCTATCCAGAAAAAGTCCCGCCATTGTTAATATAATGAGAACAGTTTGGGTGACATTGATGTAACCTGGCAGCCAAGAAGAGTGGAGTGGAATGCACATGTGTAAACAATGACAACTTCACTGTACTAGTTGGTGGGGGTGGTAGATGCTCTTGAGTGAGCATGTGTGCTGTGTGGCCATTGCATTCAAAATGACTGAGTAAGTAGAGCAATGAATCTGCTTCAAATTTTGCATTAAGCTTGAACATTCCTCCAATGAAACTACTATTCAGATGATTCAGAAGGCTGCAGCTCTGGGCAACTGGTGATTGACAGCTTCATCACAACAATGTGTTTGCTCCTGCATCATATCTTCTACAGAGTGTTTTGGCAAAGCATCAAATCACCCAATGACTCACCCCTCCTACAGCCCAGATTTGGCACCCTATGACTTCTGGCTGTTCCCCAAACTAAAATCACCTTTGAAAGGGAAGAGTTCAGACTATTGATGAGATTCAGGCAATATGATGAGGCAGCTGATGGTGGGTGGGAGAACTGTGTGAGGTCCCAAGGTACCTACTTTAAAGGGGACTGAGGCATCACTGTCCTGTGTACATTTTTTCTTGTATCTTATATCTCCTTCAATAAATGTCTCTATTTTTCCTGGTGCATGGCTGGATACCTTCTGGATGGATTCATATACAGTAATATGCAGAAGTAATGCCTGCTTGAGTGTGGTTGGTAGGGTACTAATATGGGTGTAATAATTTATACTTTTAATTTGAACATTTCACCTAAAATGTCATGTGGTGTGCTTGAGTGTGATATTATGTTACAGAATTACATGCTTATGATTTTGTAAAAGATTATGTAATAAAAAGGGATGTTATTTGTGCTGCACCATATGTATGTACATATATATGGTATTCATAATATCACATATGTCTTCAGTTATCCCACCCCAGATCCAGAGTCTATCATTTCTCCAAGGAGCCTTGGTTTCTTTTAGTGGAAAATATCACAAAAAACAGGTTCTGAAAGCTAGATGTGCTGGGGTGTTATTGTTGCTAAGCCCTCAAAGCAGAGCCAGGAGCAGTGTGTGAGCTCACACACATCCATGCACCCACTGACCACATGCATGTGTTCCGTCTAGCTCTACGGAGTCAAAACCATGAGTTCAGAGTCATTCTTTCACTCTCTTCTTTCCCCTTCTTGTATTTTTCCTGTATTTTTTGCATTTTCTTTCTCTGAGAAACTTTTCAGCACACTCTGTGAAATTTATTTGCTCTCTCCCTCGTTGATCAAGTCCTGTCATTATTCTCTTTAATTATCCCACAACCGGTCAGTGGAGCCTCTTCAACCTTGCTTCTATGGGTTCTTGCTGTGTTCCCATCAGTTTTTGAGCAGGTTTGGACTTTCTCACTCCCAGCCCTGGAATCAGCTGTTCCCCAAGTTCATGGTAGTGGGAATTGACATTGAAACCTGGGATAGGAGCCCAAGGTGAATTCATTTCCTCATGAACTGGAAAATATATACAAAACCATACAAATATGCAAATTAACCGATACCTTTAATCCAATCATGTCTCCCTCTTGTTTCCCCTCCCAGTGTCCTGTCCTCTTCCACAGTGAGCACCCTGGGTCCCGGCAACATCAGTATCTTCTTATTCATTTGTTCAGTCCTATCATACACACAGACGAGCTTTGGAATTGCCTCTTTTTCTTAAAAGAAAATTACAAAGACACGCATTCACATCTACACAGGCTAAATCTTCTCTGTCCCCTTCTGCTGTGCAGAATCCGTCGCCTTTGCTGGCATTTTGGCGATGCCTCCTCCACCCCAGAGGAAGCAGCCCAGAACCCAGCCCTGCGGCCACGAGAGCACCTCACCACAGGTCCAGGGCGAGGTCCGAGTTCTCGTAGGGCTGTGCCCAGGTGTCACCGTCATCCTCTTCCGGGAGGCGTGTCCCTTGAACCGGCAACGGGCAGATAGTGAGAGGATCGGCGTGTTTGCTGCCGTCTGGGGCTCTGGGTCTGAAGTACGCACAGAGAGGCCCCGAGAAGGTGTCGGTGAACGTGAAGATGTGGGAGCCATCTGTCACGTTGAAGAAGGCCAGCTTTCCGGCCTCGCAGTCCAGGAAGATGCCCACACGCCGGGGTGGCACGCGCAGGGAGAGCGCCACGCGCTGCGGCTCTAGGATGAAGTACTCGCTGCCGTTCCACAGCCCCATCACCCAGTAGCCAGTGGCTGGGCTCAGGAGCCCGGGGCCCGCGCGCGCCACCGCCTCCAGGCAGGCGCCCAGGAACCAGCGGCTGCGCCGACCCACGTCCACCTCCCAGTAGTGGCGGCCGGTCTGGAAGCGCTCCCGGCTCAGCACGCACGTCTGCTCCGTGAACCGCTGCGGGCCTCCCGGCTCTGCCGGAACTGGCAGCGCCCCGCGGGAGAGCACGCTCTTGCCATCCTGGGAGACCTCCAGGCTGGGGTGCGCTGAGGCTGGGTCCAGGGTCACGTCCACTGCGCAGAGGCACTGAGTTAGTGACCACGAGGACGGTTCTGGGCCCTCCCTGTCTACTCCCTGGGACAGGCCAACTTCTATTTCTGTCAGTGGAGCAATTGGTGGAATATTCACACCCGCCCTTAACCTGAAACACCTGGGACTGAAGTGGCCTGAAAGTCACTATACCGGGTGCCATGGAGAGGAGAGATAGCAAACAAGGAAGGCACGTGGGGATGGAGGAAGGCTCATTGCCCTCAAGTCCTGGTCAAGGGGAAGGAGCCCAGCGCGGGTGCTAGCCCAGATGGCCTCACCACCAGGGCTTTGTGAAGAGCATCAGGTGAGCTCTGGGCCTCAGTTTTACAGCACTTCTAGGATTTTAAAACTGAATGGGGCCTCTGAGATCATCTAGTCCAGTGCTCTGTACTCCATCCCCACAACTGCCAAAACACACTCCTTTGATGGATGCGACCCCAAAAGATCCCTTCCACCAGACCACCTGAAAGGTTCCTTACAAACTCTGGCATCTGCTCCTGCAAACAGCCTTCCTGCCAGATGGAAAAACCCAGTAAAGCCCAGAAAGCTATATGCTTATGGGGGTATGTGTGTGCACACCGATGTATCTATACGTGAGCCAGTCACATGTATGCACACAGGCATGTATGTGTGCATATATGCTCATGCAGGTGTGGGGCATGTCCTCTGTGTGCAAGTGGACCTGTGTGTTTGTGTGTGTAGGCTTGTACTTGGCTTTGGACAGACCCTTCCTCCAATCTCAGATCTCTCCACCTCCCTCGGTTTAAGACCCAGCTGATCCGACTCATGTCAGTTCTTTGGCTTCAGTTACCTGCATATTGTTGGGCTGCTCTCCACTCTGAAACCAAACAGAGAAAAAGAAGCTCAGAGAGCTGAGTCAGTAACCATGGAAACTTGAGGGAGACTCGAGATGCATGATAAACAGAGAAGCACTCAATGACCCCAGCTCCACCGTGAAAGCTGGTTTAGGTCCAGATTGGCATGGGTCCACCATAGCATTTTCCCGGGCATTCAGGATTGAGTAAGGGGCTGCTGTCAGTGCTGGGTTATACCAAAGCTGCACGCAGGCTGAAGCTGCGCTGGGAGCGGCAGGAGAGCAGAGCGTGGGGGCAAAGAGAACAAATACACGCAGCCCTGATAGATGGAGAGAAAGCCTCGGTGTATGGCTGGCAAGCTCGGTCCTCAGGAGGCTCAGCTGAGGCTGGCTCCTGTCCTAACATGGCCTCCAGATGCCCTGTCTTGCCTCCTTTCTTCACATGAGCCATTCAGAGTGGATTTCTGCTTCATTTCATATTGTTCTGTTTTATAACAGAGACATCTCCAACTCACAAAAGAGCAAAAGCAACAGACGATGGTTCAGAGCTCCACAAATTCACAGCAGGGATTTTCAACCCTGGTTTCCATAAGAATAACCAGTAGAACTTCATAAACATATAGCTCTTGCATAGAAAACCTCAATTCTATAAAGATGTTGATTCTCTCTAAATTTAGCTATAAATTCAAAACACTCCTGTGCAAAACTGCTTTTGGATTATCTAAAGGAACTTCATAAAACTACCCTAAAATTTATGTTTTAAAAAGTTTCACTAACATTGAAAAGGAAGTGGAAATGGCATACTTTAAGTACTCTAAAAGCAATGGTAGTAGAAACAGTGAGGTAACAGGTGGCTGACAGACCCACCTGAACATGGGCACCAAATACACATTAAAGGTGACAGCCACATCAATGGGGAAATCACGGATGGTGTAGCAGATGGCATTGGGAAAACCAACTCTCTACGTGGAGCAAAATCACTGGATTATCACTCAACACCACATGTAATGGCAAAATTCAGATGGATTAAAGACCCTACACATATGAAGTGAATAGGAGAAAATGTAAGGGAATCTTTATGACTTAAATGTGAGGAAGGTCTGCTTCAACAAAACTGCAAAGGAATAAGCCAGAGGTAAAAAATGTGATGAATTAGATTTTCTCAAAAGTAAAGACTTCAATAAGAGGCACCATGGACCAAGCTAATGGCAGATGACAGAATAGAAAAAGGAATTCATATCATTTAATACCAATGAGTAAGATCATATACATATGTAAGTCCTGTGAATCAATAAGAAAAGGATGGTAACCCTATGTGCAAACTGGGCAAAGGGACATGAGCAGGCAATGTTCAGAAGAGGAATTTCCAACGGCCAACTAGCATAAAAGAGATATCCAAACTCCTTAGTGTTCAGGGGTGTGCAGACTAAAAGAACAGTGAGAATCACTCCTCCCCACCCACTGGCCAACTCAGAAAGTGAGCTCACATGGAATGTGGGTGCTGGGGGCCTCTGTACACTGCCAATGGCAGGATAATAGCACTGCTTCTGGGGTCGCTCTGTCCCACTTGGTGACATACCTCCATGGGCTAGCACTCTCCTCCCAGAGGTACATCCCAGAGAAATCTCCACATGGCCCAAAGGCTACATGCTTGGGTTGTTTGTGGGGTGTGGAGTTAGAGGTGGGCTGGCTGCCCACTCCAGGAGGGGGGCTGGCTGAATGGAGGGCCCGGCAACAAGAAGGAGAAATGGGCCAGATGTGCACGCGGCAGCAGGATGGATATTGAAACACAGTAATGAGTGAGAAAAGCCAGGAACACCCCCAGATATTTAAATTACTTGTAAAAATAATTTACATAAACTAAAATGCATGTGCACAAAACAGAACATCACATTTTGCAAGAATACATATAAGGACAGATGTTAGACTGCTTGCTTGCTTTACGGGGGAATAGAGGGAGATACAGGGAGAAATATTTACGTGTAGGGTAACAGGCCCACCCCAGTCTTGGAGGGTGGGCACCAGGAGCCCAGGGGATTCTTATGTGCCACCAGGACTGGCACCAGTGGTTTACAGTATGCTTACACCTCAGGGCAATAGAAAACATTATAAGAGCAAAACTCAGATATACCCTTTACCAGTGACATAGATCAATTCACGCTGAGTGAGGCTGTGGCAGAAACCAGGATGGAATGTGGTTGGTTAATCAGAGACTGTGACTGGTTTGCTGAGAGGTAAAGCGGACAATGGGAGGGAAGAGGGCCCCACTCACCGGCCTGGCCTTCAGCCCTTCTCCAGTCTGAAACAGTTAAGGGAAAACAAAATTAGAACACTGGGTTTCTGCAGCTTTCCTGCTCTCTTACCCAATTTGCACCCACCTCTGCGCCCCTCCCCTTTCTCCTGCCACCCCCAGAGCCAGCAGGGTTCCAGCTTGGCCATCATACCTGGTTGGGAGATGAGAAGAACTTAATGGATAACCAGTTGCTAAACTGGTGGGCAAGAAGAGATAGTCCTAAGAGGGGTCACTTACCAAGCTCCGCCTGCAGTTTCCCTATAAGCAGAACGTACAGAGATAACATCAGCCTTGGGCTGTCTGGAGCCACCTCCCCAAGGCAGGCAGGCCCTTGGGAAGATGCTCCCTAGTCTTAAACCACTACTCAGCCCACTCCCACCTGAGGCTCTACATAGTCATTGGCGAAATTCTAGAGCCTCATCCTATTTGCTCCAGGGCAGAAATCGGTGTGGGGCCGGGGTGGAGGTGAGAAGAGCAGGGCTTGGCACTGAGGAGCCCCTCCCCAAAGCTCGGGTCTGGTTTGAAGGGACTGCTACTCATCTGCCCTGAAATCACTAGCTTTCCTGTGTATGTCCAGGCACTAAGCACAGCCTGCCTGAGCCTCAGGGTCACCTAGAGTGAGTGCACTGTTTAAAGGACTGGAAAGACATCACACTTAATCACTTCCCGTGGCCGGACACCGACACTGATAATTTGCCACTAGAAATGCATCCCTATGTCTTTAAAAAGGGTAAATGCTGCTGGGAAAGGCAGCTCTATGCACTAACTTAGACTATACCGTGTTTACGCTACACTCACTTTCGTGCAAGTTCAAGGTGCCACCCTTCACAGTGGCATTTGCGTTAAAAAGAGAAGGACATCCTAGGAAGACAAGCCAGTCAGTGGGAGTCAACGTTTAATGGGGACATTGTGAGTGAATGGTATCATTGGCAGGGAAGGGGCTGCAGGGTCTGTCGGGAGGGTCTGAGGCCAGGCCTCTCTGGCAGCTTCGCTAGAGTCCGTTTGGTAGTGAGGAGGTGGGAGGCTCAACGTGGTGGATTAAAAATTAGATCCTGCCACACATCGCTTTCCAAAAGGCTCTGAAAGTCACTGAACCCCTCCTTCCGCAGCGCGCCCCGCGTTCCACTGTAGCCCTCAGCCAGCGCTGTGGGCGCGGCACCCAGAACATACCCAGTTGTGCAGTGAGTTTCCCTGGAGAAAAAAAAAAACGGAGAAAAGAGGAAAATGTCGATCAAAGAACACTGACGCCTCGCTTCCCCAAAGCGCGCAGATTCGGTCCCCGTGCGTTCTGGGACTTGGCTGGGCGGGACCCGCAGGAGGAACACCTCTGAGGCCAGGGAGGCAGGAGCGCAAACCTCGCCACTCATCTGTCTGCCCAGCTCCCCGGTGCTGGGGTCTGCCTCCTTCCCTCTTTGCCCCAGGCCCCCTTCTGCTGGGCAAAGGTGGAGGAGGAGGGCGCGCCACTCTCCCCGCTCACCTTGGTCCTTGTCTGCCCGCTCCTTCAGCTTTACTGAAAGGGAAAAGGCAGGGGGCAGACTGGGTGCACACCACCCCCACCTCGAGGGTCCCACCTTCCCGCCAGCGCCTTCTCCCCGCGCCAGCCAGCACCCAACCCCCGACCCGCAGGCCAGTACCTTGGGACCGCCGCCTGTGAAAGCAGCACAGCGCCAGCGTCGTGAGCAGGGCTAGCAGCAGCGTCAGGCCGCCCACCAGAGTCCCGAGGAAAGCTGTCTTCCACGGGGAGAGTCCGGGTAGAAAAGCGTCTGGAAAACACCCAGAGGGAGTTGTCTGGATTTAGGCGCCTAGCACACTCAGTGCAGAAGCTCCCGGACCTCGGGTGCTGGAAAACCCTGGGAACCACGGGCTGGTGACTTAAGCGCTTTGGGCCCTGCAGAGCCATCTGTCAAATGTGTGACTGCAGCTGCGCGGAGCTCGGGTGTGGTAGGATCCCGGGAAGGCCGAGGACGTGCACTAGCTCCGAGCCAAGGGAAAGTGCTGCAAACTGAGGGATGAAAAGAAGGGGCGCTTCCAACTGCTGTGACTGTGGCCCTGATTTGCCTCTGCTTCTTCCCACTCTTGCCTTGCATCTGGATCCAAGGGGTTTTGTGGATATCGGAAACCCGGTGAGTTCACAGACATCTCCCGCTCCTTGCAGACACCTGGCTTCTGCTTCTCACTCCTTTGGAAGAATTGATAGCAAAGCCGCGTGGGGGCGGACTGACAGCGCCTTCCTTCCTCCCCAGGTTCCCCAGGGAGGCCTCTGTGGGCTGTCAACAGGCGCACATTGAGAACAACCCCTTAGAAACGCGTATGGCAATCTAATAGAGCAATTTCACGTCTGTTGAAGGAAAGTATAAAAAAATTGATGTTTTTATCTCAGTGGTCTTTTAAAATATTTTTTTCTTTTTATTGTTGTTAAATATACATAGTGTAAGATGCACCCTCTTAACCATTTTTAAGTGTCCGGTTCAGTGGCATTAAGGGTGTTCACGTTGTGCGACCATCGCCACCAGAGCTGTTTTCACCTTCCTCAGCTGGAATCTGTTCCCATTAAACACGATCTCCCCATTTCTCCTCCTCCCAGCCCCTGGGAACCTCTCTTCTACCTTTCATCTCTGTGAATTGACTACTCTAGGTACCTTATAAAAGTGGAATCGTACAATATTCGTCCTTTTGTGTCTGGCTTATTTGACTTAGCTCAATGTGCTCTTGTATTTTTTTAAGAAAAATTTCCTAGCCATGCATTTTTATTGTCTGGTACAAAACTATTGGTCCACAAGGGACTGGTCCTTCACCACATATGGTTTGCTAAGCATTGACCTAGGGATTGTGAGCAAAGACTCAGGATCTGATGCTACTCTGACCAGCTACCCTTGCTCTTGTCCCTGTTGCCTCCTTTCCCATCTCCTGCTCCTCCAGTAACCACACATGTTCCCATCTCACGTCCTTTGCACTTGCTGTTCCCGGGGAAGAATGCCCCCCAACAGATACCCATGTGCTTCACACCCTATGTAAAGGATGAACACAAATCTAAAAAGAAAAAAAAATGGAATTTCCCTGATGCAAAAAGAGAAAGAGATTTCCCCTTTCTTAAACCATTTCCTTAGAGAAACTTGTAAATCTTTTTTCTATCCTGTTGAGATGTATGCAAATCCTTTTGAAAGCTAAATAGGCCTCTTGTCAGTTTTGCAACTCAGGAATGTTTCTCTTCAGGAGCTCAGAGCCGTCTCCTTGAAATGTAAACATCCTGGAGAAAAGTACCTCCATCTCTGTGTCCTGGGGTTTTAACTGAGGTACCTGGCTCCAACTTGTAACTGCATTCTTTTTTTTTTCTCCTCTTGCACACCCCCAACCAAGGACCTGGCCCACAACCCAAGCATGTGCCCTGATGGGAATCGAACTGGTAACCTGTTGGTTCACAGGTTGGTGCTCATTCCATAGAGGAACCAGCCAGGGTGTAACTACATTCTTATCAAAAAGATATACAATGCTTTATCTTTCCTTTGGAGAAAGAGAATTAGCTAACCCAGATGGCTACCCCAATTACCAGCTATATTTTGAATGAACTGTGTGTGCTGTCAAGTCCTCCTGCCTGAAGACAAGTTATTACTTATAAGGGTGAGATTCCTTTCTGTGACTGTAATGTAAGTATTAATTTGGACCTACGTGGGACGTGGCCCATAGGTTGGGTTTGTCCTCAGGACTTAAAACGGTTAGAATTGTGAACATTAAAACATTTTGGTGGGCGCCTCATGAGAAGACTTTGATGTTAGAAAATAACCTCACCTCCAACTCTTTGCCTGACTGACTTCTTCCCTGATCCACCACTTTTAAATCTACATACACACCCCACCAGGACTTACCACTCTTCCTTGCCCCTAGTTAAGGAGTAGTGACATTTATACAGTCCTAAAATTACATTCGGCCCTTTGAAGGCAACCACCAGGCTGATGTGGTCCCCAGTGACAATGCGTTTGACACCCCTGCTGTGCAGGGCCAGGCCCCATACCATTGTGTCCTTAGAGATGGCTGTTGGGACAATGGACATGGAAATTGTGATGATTAGGAAGATGAAGGTGAGCCAGCACCCACTGACCTGCTATTTGTACCACGAGCTCTTTCTTCTGGAAGAGGAGGGGGTTCTGGATGGAGCAGGACACATTGCTGTGGGCTCCCTCTTGGACAATCACCGATGTTTCCAGACTGAACAGGCCTTGGGTGTCCTGGGTGATGGCTTCGGACTCAGGGGGCAGGCACTGTCCCCGATGGTCTCTCCACTGAGCCTGGGGCTTGGGGTACCAGCCACTGGAGCTGCAACGCATCTGAATGCCTCCTTTCTTGAAGCCCTCAAGGGAGATGTGAGGGTCTGACCCCATCCCTGGGAGAGAGGCAGAGAGAGTGGGAAAAATTAGGCTCCTTCCCAGAAGTTGGAGGCGAAACTCATCATTTGCACTCACCATAGAGAATCATGAACTATGACTCTCTTAACATACTTGTGGGTTCATAGCCCCCACCCGTGGCCTGTAAATGACAGTCTGAATCAGTGGTGGCATGTGGGGACAGTACTAACCCCGAGGAACATTTGGAAATATGGAGGGGGGCCATTTGACTCAAAAGGGCTACTGCCACTTAGTCATATTATGCAAGGGACAGTCACGGAGAATGAATAATAATTTCTCCCCAAAGTTCAACAGGCTGTTCTCTCCCTCTCCTGAATCCCACCAGAGCTCGAGTACAATGCTTGTGATATATGCACTTCTTTATTGCTCCATCCTCGAGGTACTGGCTCTATGCTTTAAATATGCAAAACATTAATATGGTTTAAATGCCAGTACTGTAAAAAATGTTTGTCAGGAAAGCCCCAGGCCTTTCTCATCCTTCCCATCCCATTGTACCCCCTCCCTTAGGTCACTATTTTCATGAGTTCCTAGTTTATCCTCCCCGTGTTTCCTTCGTGTTTCTCCTTCCTTCTTACACAGAAGTGTACAAACTACAGACCATCTTATGCATCTCACTTCTTTTTTCTTAGCAACAACCTAGAAATCACTCCACACCCCTTCATGGAGCTCCTCCTCCTGTTTTCAGCTGCATGGTATGGATTGCTCCGCATGTGATGAGCTGTACTTGGTCAGCACCCGTGCTTGCTCATTCAGGTTGTTTCTGCTGATTTGCAATGACAAATAATGCTACAAAGCTTAAACTTATACATATGCCTTTCCCACATTTAGCTAGGGGAGGTGTACCTTCAAGGTAAACTCCTAGAGGGGGTGTTGGTGTTCAAAAGGTAGGCACACAGACAATATTGTCATTGCAAATTCCCAGGCACTGGAGCATTTTAACTTCGAACTTGGTCAGCATGGTGCAGAGCAGGTGGGTTGCTTCCCCACAGCCTTGCCAAGAGTGTGGGGTCGAATTTTTAAATTTTTGCCAGTCTGAGAGGTAAATCATTGCATGTCCCTGTGGTTTTAATTTACTGGCTTTCCCCATTATGAGCAAAATTGATCATCTTTCCATGTTTAATGGCCATTTGTGTATCTTTTTTCGTGAACAACTCTTAAATTTTCCAATGGATCTTCCTTTTTAATTTTTTTTTTTTAAAGCATAGCTATTCTCCTGTTGTCTGGGCTTCCCTATCTTCCCTGGAGCAAAGCAGCTCTGTCCAAATGGATCCTTTCCTGTGCATCCCCCCACCCCACAGTCCCACTGGCGCTCCACCAGGCCACGCACCTGCTACCTCCAGTTCCCAAACAGCTTCCCCAGAGAAGTTGCTGGAGAAGAAGCGGCATCCATAGGGGCCCTTGTCGGCGGGGGTCACGCGGTGGAGCTCCAGGGTCACAGAGCCTTCCGCGATGTTGTCTTTGACCAGTTTGGTCCTGTTCCGGAACTGCTCCATCTGCTGCCCGAGGACCTCCTGTTGCTCCTGGTACAGGTACACCACCTCCGAGGCCTGGCTCCGGAACCAGCGGATCTCCATGTGCTCTGCGCTCTGGTAACAGGACAGGTGGCAGGGGAACTCCATCTCTTCCCCGACACGTTCCAGGACGGATGTCCCGGGGCCAATCACCTGGCACTCCTCTAGGACAAGAAACCAGAATAATGGCCAAAATCAGCTCTCCAATGAAGGTTTTTATCCTGTCCCTTTGCAGCTCAGAAATCTACAGCAAGCCCTTCAAATGAGGAAGGTGAGACACTTACAGGGCAGCCTGAGCCTGTTGGGTGTCTTGAACGAGTAATTGTCATGAGAGAAATGAGTTGGTAATTTCTGCATAATGGGAATAGATGTTTTCTTTGTCACTTTGTCTGATTTTCCTGTTTTTATAGTGTACATGTTCACAGCTTCCATAACAACAAACGGTTTTAAAATTATCCATGGGGCTCCTTGCTTTTTATTTATTTATTTATTTATTTTTAATTCTAATGGTTGAATCCTGCCTTGCAGATTTTGATTCACCAGGATCTGTCATTTGATCGTCCCCTTTGATGGTGTCCCGATCTGGTCCCTGCAGCCCCCAAGCTAGTCTGTTTTCTGCAATCTCCATGAAAGTTGCAGTTACTGCTGCAGCGCCTGGGTGCTCCGGGTCCTGCCTGTCAGCGTGTTGCACTGGTCACTCTGCCTTCTGTGTACCTCCTTTCCTGTTTTCGAAGCTGAGCTAAAAACTATGTGCCCCCCAAGCTTGACTAAAACCTCCCCCTGAGCTCTCCCTTCATGGATCCCTCCCACTCTCACTTTGCGGGGGAGCAGGGCAGTGCCTTTCTTTGCCCACTGCATCTGAGACCCCTTCTTGCCACTGGGTGAAGGCCCAACACCCTTCTGATCAGCTTCCCTCTGCAGCTTTTCTCCCCTTCACCTGATGCTTGGCCCTCTCCCTGGGCGTGTCCTGCCTCAGTTTACCCTCCATCTGTCATCTTTCTAGAGAATATGGATCCCGTAAAGCTCTGCTCAAACAGTTCCGGCTATCAAGGGCTCTTCTTGGCTTTCTGGAAAAAACCAAATAACCCTTATCTGTGCTCCCAAATCTTTGGGTACACTTCTCTCGCAGCCTGATCATATGCAGCTGAACAGGCGGATTTACGAGTATTTTCCAACTGGTTCAGCCTGAGCACAGACCAGTAAGAGTTTCTGGGCATCCTCTTGTTCCACTCCTGCCGTGCTTGAGACCTGCGGGGTCTCGGGGGTATATGGGAATGGTGGCTGAGATGGTGGAGGAGCACTGGCCAGGGGTACCACTGGGATGGAAATCTCTTTAAATACTAGCACCTGGCATGGCTACCCTGTGTTGGCCCTGAGAGCACTGGTGGGAGGTGTGGGCAGATGCTGATGTTCTTACTTCCTGGGTGGCTAGGCTGCAGATCAGATGCACTACCTGAGTTCAGCTCCCCAGGCTGGAGGAGGAGGAGGATGTGGAACAAGAGGCTGCTGGGCCGGGGTACCCGCCGAAAGGAGTCCAGGGAGACTGGGAAGCCTGCCATCTCTTCAGCAGCAAGGCCACCTGCAGAGGGAAACAGAGATGCTGGGGTGATGCAGGGGAGTGGGCACCAGGTGTGTCAGTACCTCAGTTATCTTTTCTCTGGTTCTTAGCAAGCCCAGTGCCTGGCTTCTTTTAAACTGCAACCGGATGTGAGAACTGCTTCTAATTTTACCAGGCAGCACTGCTCACCGCTTTACTGGATTCGCTCAGCCTCCGGGAGCTTCAGGGTCCCAGAGGAAGCAGCTTCTGAGGTTCACATTGTTTTAGAGCCAGAAATAGAGCCACACAGTGTACTGGGGCTCCGCTAGGATATAATGACTATCTACAAACAAAGGGAAATCTATAAAAATTCTCACATGCATTTTTATGCTCCCAGCCCAACCTTTCTCCCACTTCCCTTGGCTTGGAACGTCAGGTCCACAAAACAGAGGAACAAACACTAAGTTCTGATCTTTCAGGAATGGGACGCATGCCTGGCAGCTGCTGGCCAACTTTACCCACACCTGGGCCATCTTCCTCCAGTTCTGGAACCTCAGGTGTGGCCTCCAGGAGTTAGCTGGCAAGTGTCCCTGAGTCTATAGCATCTTTGAGGCCACAGTGACGGTGTGCTTGCATCTAGCTCCCCACAACCCCCGATCTGTGACCCAGGAAACCCAGCCCCAGTACAGGTGAGGGCTGTCCTCTCTTACTCCTGACACCCCCTTGGAACCTGCAGAGTGTCTCATAGTCTGATAGCCAGTGAGTGTGAGCAGCCAATACATCTTGGAAGATATACAATTCTCTCCCTATTTGTCCTTTGTTTGGGACTTTAGGCAGATTTTATAACTGGCTGAACCTCAATTTCTTTGCTTGAGCAATGGAAGAAAACAATGCCAACTCTGAGGGCCGCTAACACACCATGGGGCAGCTGGGTGCTCCAACTAAAAGTCAGCACCTTTTCCCTCTGCTCCATCAGTTTCCAAACAGCTGTTCCCCATTGTCTTCCAGAGCTGGCACCCCTCTGCCTTCATGCCATCATAGCACCCCCAGGGGAGAGGGGAGCCCCACCAAGTTTCTACTCTCCACGTCCTCAGCCTCCCTTGTTCCCCCTTTGGCCACTCTACACCACTGTTTGGTTTTCTTTGTCACACAGGCCTGTGACATGGCACGTGGTCCAGGGACCTGTGGCTGCAGGGCCCCTGCTGCATTGTCAGCAATGCTGCTGGCAGGGGTCGGGGTACCCAGGCTTTTGGCCTCTCTGCACCACGCCGGAAGAAGAAGAGTTATTTTGGGCCACACATTGAATACATTATGCCATGTAATCACACACACACACAAATCTCATAATGTTTTAAGTAAATTTATGATTTTTCTGTTGGGCCACATTCACAGCCATCCTGGGCTGCATGCAGCCTGCGGGCCACACATTGGACACCCCTGTTTAGATGAAGGACTTGAAAGCTGCTGGGTCGTTCAGCATAAAAGTGGCCAGAGCAGGAGTGTGGGTGACTTCATGGGAGGGGGGAGACTCCCCAGGTGACCCCTGAGCTGGAAGGACCTGGGCTGATGAAAATAGAATGGAGGTAGGGGCGATCATTGTGAGGGAGTGGGCCAGGGGCTAGGTGCCTTGCTCTCCTGGAGCTCACAGGCAGGTGGAAAGGTGGAGGGAGGCAAGGCGGACTGGCTTGATTTTTCCTTCAGTAGAGCATCTGTGGGGAAGGAGGCCAAGTCCCTTCTTGGGGGTCCTGGCTGTTTCAATGGCCGGCAGCTACTGGCACGACTATTCACACCAGCAGACTTAAGCCTTGCACAGGGGTCCAGGCTCTGGCCAGATGGTCCAGCCTCTCCCCTTTCTGGCTGCCGGTAGGAATGTGTATATGTCAGGCCTGGGAATCGGCAGCGAAGACCCCCAGAGCAGGGGGTGCACACTGGCTTCGCATTTTCTCTCCCTCTCTCCATTCCTTTCTCTTCTCTTTGGGCCTCAGTCTTTTCTTCTGGACTCTTGACCTAGGGCTCCAGGACGGCAAAGCCATGAAGGTCTGTCAGCACCTGCTAAGTCCTTCCAGAAATGAGGGGGGCCCAGGACACCTTACAGATCCACTGGGATTGGCCGGGTTCTGAGGAATTAGTCTAGACTTGCATTAGGTGTTAGCTTGAGTCCTTCTGTGGCAGCCCTGGCTCAATTGGCCCACACCTGGGCCCAAATATCCCCGGGCAGGGGAGGCTGCCACCCCACCTCCGCAGGTTGGGCCAGTGTGTTCCAGACCCTGAAATTACTGCAGGACCACAGTTGCCCGTTGTGATACACCTGTGTATGTGTGTGTATAAGAGTGGGGGGTGGGGAGAGAGAGAGAAACAATCGGTTGCCTCCTGTATGCACCTGCCCAGGGTTTGAACCTGCAATCTTTTGGTGTATGGGACAATGCTCCAACCAGTTGAGCAACCCAGCCAGCCACATGAACCATCCATGTGATTTCTGACGTGGAGGCTGCAGGAGTAGGAGGTTGTATACATACATACATATATACATACATACACACACACACAGAGAACAATAAAAATGAGCACAAATCAAGAACTTAGTATCTACCAATCACTTAACTACACCAGAAGTATTAGATTATTATTGCCAGAGGTCCAAATCACAGACAAGGAAACTGAGGCACAAGGAGGCTAGGTGACCTGCCCACACACAGCTAGGTGGTGGTAGAGTCGGGGTTCACCCCAAGCTCTGTACTTCCTAGAATACAAATTCCTGATCTGCTGTGCCATGTGTCCGGACTGGGCACACACCCTCAGTCTCCTGTCCCTTGGACCGTCATGACCCCCGTTAGAGACCGCCTGGCCACACACCACAGCACTTGGCCCGATAGCATCACTTGCACTGAAGAGGTTCGAGTCCCCAGGTGTCGGCCCCAAGACAAATCAAACAACCAACCAACAAATGAACAAAAGTGTAAAAACCCCACTCAAAACCCGAGTCTTTCTTCAAGCTTGTGAGCAGCATCTTCTAGAACAGAAGGCACATGACCTGTGATCACTTTACTCCCAACACACAAGGACATGCCTCGAAAGCTTTGAATCAGAGGGAGACAGTCCAGCAATTTCCTGAACTGACTTGGAGGAGCTGAAGGCCCCAAAGGCAACCTTCTCCCACCTGCTGCCCTTCCTCCGACCTCTGTGACCTCTGTGGTTTAAAGGCTCTGGTCCTTACTGGGGAGAGCAAGTCCCTGGTGAGGGGAAACACTGTCCATCTCAGCTACTCACACAATGGTGTCAATGGATTTCAGATCCTGGTTCTGGCCAGGAGGTTTTGCTGGGGGAAAGGGGAGAGGAAGATGGAGGAGCCAACGAAGGGGAGGATGACCGGAAAGGGAGTCTTGGGCTGGAGCTGAGCTTTGCTGGCGGGTATATTCTCCTTGCTCTCCAGAGAGTCTCCAGCAGGTCCCTCCTGAAGACCCCGGGAAGAATAGGGGTTGTGCACACTGGTGCTGAAGAAATGCTGCCATTCTGCACCCGGGGGAAGCCTGTTTCCCCCTCATTTCTCTCCTTCCATTGTCTCCCTGGCCCCACTCCCACCCCACTCCAGTTTTCTCCTCCTGCACCTCCAGCTCCTGAAAAACACCTGGTGCTCTCTTAATCGTCAGTCCCTCTGCTCCTGAGCATCTCTGCACGGGTTACTTCTGCTTTTGCTACTTCAGCGAGCTTGGGCCATGTAGCAGCGGTGTGCTTAGCCCCCTCCTGCTCCCAGTGTCCCACGCAGTGAGCCCCACGGTGGGGCTTCTCACTCTGGCACCTTTTCCTCCTTCAGTGCCACTCAGTGCGTGGCCCTCCACGGCTGGTGACGGATGCTTGCTGCTGGCTCTGGCTTGGTTTCAGCAGGCCCACAAGAGGGTTTCTGCCCCTATCTCTAAGGGAGATGAACCTCCCCAAGAATGGACCCTTGGTGAGGCGGAAGGAAAAATGGGACCCGTCAGACTCCTGCCCCTCAGGCAGGACTGCCTGACCCGGCATCTCCCGTGGCCACACTCCGAACACCCCACCCTGCAGCCAGGCCCCAATGGGAAGATGGGGTGACCCATCTGCACTGTCTCCAAAAGCCATCCCTTTCTGCTTTCCATTTCTGAAAGCTGGAGGTTTAGGCATTGAGAATGGGCCACATACCTGGCAGGTTGCAGCTAAGAGCCTGAAATGGCAGATGAGTCCTGCTGATCCCAGCTCCGTTGCAAAGGAGATGATTGTTGTAAAGAGTCTTGGTTGATCCCAGTTGGGGGACCAGCGGGTGTGACAGAATTTCCCACCCACCTTCCACCTTAAGATGCTGCTCGCTCTGCCCTCTGCTATAAAAACCGAGAAAGATAGACAAAAGGAGGAAGTCCCTGTCACATCCTGTCTCTGTGAGGCAAATCATGAATGAAACTTCCAAGGCAAATGTCCCTCTAAGGTCTTAAAAAGAGGGGAAAGGTATCTGGGAGTTTTGTGGAGACTGCAAACTGCAGATGCTCAGAGCGGCGGGCTGTGGGAAGGGAATGCTCAGCTGGCTGCCTGGGGTCTGGGGCTCCAGGGAGACAGGATGGCCACCCCTAGTTGGCCCCTCACTCCTCACCATCACTGCAAAAGATACAGCCTGGACTGAAATATCTCTAACTGAGAATTAGGAATGACCTGGTGCCCAACTCTTAACCAGCTCTCCACTCCTCTTCAGGGGCAGGGCATAGATAGCCTGCCCTGAAGAGGTGGTCACACACAACTTGGAAGTTAAGTGGGGCACTGTCCTGGGATCTCTCCAATTGAGTGGAGCTCACAAAAAAAAAAAGCAGCAGCCATCACCCCACTGCTCCCCGTTGTGCCATAGGCCACTGCACAACTTTGGTATTAGTGAGACAGAAGCACAGTATATCAACGGATCAGCCACCCTGCTGCACCTCACTCTGACATCCTCCATAGGGGACAGGTCAGAGCAGTGGCACATGGCAGTGGCATCTGTAGGATACACAACCCCAGAGATTGCAGAAGGGCCTGCTGTTTGGGGAGGGGCCTGGGCAGGTGCTGGGCTCTGGGTGAGCAGGTGCAGGAGGGGCCCTTCCTGTCCTGGTGGCTGGTGCACGCATCCTGGGCTTATGCATGCACAAAGATGACCTAGGACCACACAGGGGGATGAGTGGTGAGCTGGTGAGCTGAGTGGTGGGTGCCGGTCCCTGGGGCTGGGAGACACAGGAGAGCTTAGGGACAGATTGAACTTAAAAGAGCCACTGACTAAAGAGCAGGGTCAGGGAAATGATAAGAGTGCTGAGAAGGGAGAGCCCCTTTCAGCAGAGCGAGGGGGTTAGCATGTGTGGGGTAGGGAAAGACTAGGGGCTTGCTGGGAGAGTTTATGAAAATCACTAGTGGAAGGGGAGGCAGGCAAGAACAGATGGGACCAAACTGCAAAGATCTTTTCATGCCACACAGGTTGTTCTACGAGCAGCCAAGAGCTCTTTGGAAGTTTGAAGGACCTGGAGTAATTCAGGCTAAAGAAGAAAAGGGCAGCTGAATGGAGGGGCTACTTGGAAATAGGAATCCTGGTTTCTCATCACCCTTCCCCTGGGCTCCTCCATGTGGCCGGGCTGAGGTGAGGCTGTGGCAACAAGAATACAAAGGCAGCAGGCAGAATCCACTCCTGTGGCCCCAGGCACAGTCCTGCTAGGATGCGGGCGGACCCCACCTGCCAGCACCTGAACATCCAGGCACTGCCACTCCGAGGCCTCCAGAAATACCTCCACTCGGAGGCCACTCCGAGGCCTCCAGAAGCCCGTGTCCAGAAAGAATGGACTCCCTGGGGGCTCTAAGTGGGAAGGGAAGGACCTGCGCTTCTTCTTGCACAGTGGAACACCCACCCCATGACAGCCTCTTCCAGTGTCATCTCAGGTCAACTCCACCTCTCTGTGAAGACACCTCTTCCCCTCTTCAAGTTGCCTGATAGTTGGAACTTGTATAAATGTCTCACGGGGCACATTTGCAAGTGTCTTTATGGGACCGTATTTTTTTTTCATCTATAATTCTGGCTCCTGTAGTTCAGGGACCACGTCTCCTTGGCCCTTGGTGCATTCTCAAGGCACCAGGAGAGATTCTTTCTCACAAAGAGCGCCCGCCAGTCACAGGGTTGACACACAAAAGAGGAGGCTGTCATTAAGGGATGGTGTTTGGTTTGCCACCGTTCAGGGACAGAAGAACAGAGTCACTTGTTTCTCAACCTCTCCCCGCACCAGCCAAAGTGTGGGCACTGACCCTCCCTTGTTACGTTCCTCCTTCTGTTTTTCTCCAAGGAAGTCAGACCAACAGTTCTGAGCCTGTCAGCTGGCACAGTGCCCCCATCAGGCTTTTTGTCACACAGCTAGTGAAGGGCACACACACATTGAGTGAGAGGGAGAAGCCCACTGACTCCACCCTGAGCTGCAGACGCTCATCCCTAGCTGGGTCCCGAGGGGTCTAAGGGGCGGAAAGAGCCGTAGACACCCTTCCACTGCCCCAACAGCATGAACTCTCCAAGGTCAATGGGCATTTCCCACCTCGGAGGAATTCCTTTGTATTAAAGAATTAGGCAGCATCCTCTCTTAGTTTGCACAAGTGGCCGGGAAGGGAACCTGGGCTCCGTGCCTTATGCCATGTACAGAAGAAGGCGCCACCAGCGAAGTGCAGGCCCTGAGGGAACAGGGCACTCAAGAATCCTGTCCATTTGGAGGGGCAGTGGGCAGGCTTTGGAGGATGCATCTTGATGATACTTTTTCAAAGAGCCAGCCCAGACTCAGAGTTTGCGAGAGACCGAGTTATGTAAAGAGGCTGCAATGGAGAGAAATGATGAGGGAGTTCCTTAAAGATGATGCTTCACACCCGGGGATGTCAGCCCTTCCCCGGCTCCGGCTCCGGGAGGGCTGCTCGGTCTCAGCCACAATCTCTCCTGGCTCCTTTGTCAAACAAACAGCACCTGTTTGTTCTGTCAGAGGGAAACCATTTGAGAAAAAATTATTCAAAATTTCTAAATAAGGCCAGAAGTTGGGCAACCTGTTTTCAGCATTGTGCGGGGGCAGTGGCACCACTAAGGATCATGTACTGGTTACAGCGGACTTTCCGACCACTGTTCACTAGCACCTGAAGGTCCCAGGCTTCGTGCACTTGCATATCTAACTGCAGATTTTTGTCCAGTAGAGTTGCAAGTAATTTCTGTCTAGTGGAAAAAAATTAGTCCCAAATGTATTGCCCTGTGGGACAATCAACCTGCTCTGTAAATGCAGCAATCTTACCCAACATTTCTGTATTAAGCTGCCTCTAATGTCCAATTCCTCAAGTGCTTTCTGAGCCAGTCTTTACTGTATTACCAGTCCCTTCATAAATTAATGGGTTGAATAAAATCTTTGACACATGTTTATTTTATATTTACACTAAAATATTTTATATGTGAGTGCAAATATATATATGAGTATACTCATATAAAATATACTCTATTGTGATTTTGAAAAAAATTCTATTTTGACAAATTGTTAGCCTAGAAACAGCCTTTCTGGAAAGGGCCCTGACTCTGGCCCTCAGGGGACTTGACACCCATCAGGCTGTGCCCCCCCCCCCCCCCACACACAGCCACCTCACTGGGCCCTTGCTACTGCCTTGGACCCAGCCCATCCCAGGTGGAGCAAAAATAGAATAGGGTCACTGAGGAAATGTTGCCAGAGAAATTGGGCTTTGGACACAATAATTTTTTTTTAAATGGGCTGATTGTTTCTCCCTAAGGACCTTCTTCTTTTTCTAGGGATCCTTTGTAGGAGATCCTTCTGTCTTCTTCTTTGTTCTTTCAGGATTAGCTCTCTATGCATCTAAGTGAGTTTGACAGTGTCACTATAAAGACTTTAAGAAGAGCATTCATAACCCGAGTTAGTTACTTTAATCAACTCTGCACTTGGATTGCTGGGCCTGGGACCCAGTAAGTGTGCAAATCCTCAGCTAGAGTTGAGCAGTTATTTTCCCTTCACAAGGTCCACGAGAGCAAATGGTAGCCCCTTCCCAAGTTTGAGAAAAGTGTCAAGCCATTTTGAGTAACTGCCTCAGGAAAAAGCAAAAGGGGAACAAGCAGAGTTAACCTTCTCTGGGGAGGACTAAAATGTTTGTCCACCATTGGGTTGGGGGAGGGGTATTGGGAGGCTGGGAAATGGCAGTGGATGTGGGTGGCCAGCCAGGACCCTTTCCTCTGCTCCTTGGACTGCAGTCCTCAGCCACAGCAGGGACAACACACCTCCTCTACAGCAGACCCCATTAGGGAAAATGGAGGTGGGAGGAAGAGACTAGAAGGAGAGAGCTCCTTTCAGAATGTAGGAAGCAAGGAGACCAAGCCCTTCACTGAACAACCCTGAGTCCACAAGCCTGACAGGGAGACAGAGCTTCCAGGTGACCACACACCTGAGGAGGTGCATGTCCTATGCTTGGGCGCAGTTCTAAGAACCTGCTCCAGGGAGCGGTGGCAAGGCCTAGTCAGGGGCACAGTGTGTCTGCTCAGACTTGGCCCTGAAGCCTTCAAGGTCACTCCACTCTCTCCGTTCCTGTTGCCTGCTGCCCTGTTCCTGTCTTCTCTGACTTGGTTTCTGATATGCGCAAATTCATTGTTATGAAAAATGCCACAGTGGATGTGTTCTGTGTATTTATTTCCTTAGAACAGATGGGTATTTCTGGATAACAGGGAATATATGCAGGTAAGGTTTTGATAACTACCCTCCTACAATGCTGTGCCTACTTGCACTTGTAGAGGCAGGGTTTCATGTGTCCATCTCTGTAAAAACTTTTATTTTATTTTTTAAAAGATTTTACTTATTATATTTATTTATTTTTAGAGAGAGAGGAAGAGAGGAAGAAAAAAAGGGAGAGAAACATCAGTGTGTGGTTGCCTCTTTCAGGTCCCCTACTGGTGACCTGGCCCGTAACTCAGGCATGCGCCCTGACTGGGAATTGAACCAGGGACCCTTTGGTTTGCAGGCCGGCACTCAATCTACTGAGCCACACCAGCCAGGGCTGTAAAAATTTTTAATAAATACTGATGTGATGTCTTAATTTATTTTAGTGTGCCTTTTCCTATCCCTAGTAAAGTTGAGAATCTTACCACGTTCATAGTCTAGTTATATTTCAGGTCTGTGAGTTGTCTGCTCTATCTCATGCTTGTAATTATATTGGATTGTTTACTTTTTCTTATCATATTGTAGTCATTCTTTAGATATTTTGGATATTGATTGGAATTATTCCCTGTATTGTCTTTAATAATTGAGGTAGATATTTTACCCATTGTTTGTGTTTTAACTTTACTTATGGTATCTTTCATCTTAGAAAGATATAAAATTTTCATGCAGATAAATATGCCAACAATTTATTTTATAGCTTCTGGGATCTGTTTTATGTTTAGAATAAAAATGTGATTTAAATGATAAGCATATTATATAAATATTCCTGTTATCTTTTTCTAATAATCTATAGGTTTTGTTTTATTTATATTAATCAGGAGTGTGTGTACATGTATTTGTTTTAAGGGAATATAGTTTCCGATGGGAAGCAAATGTCATATCATTGTTTAGAAAAAATACTAGTTTTCTCCTAGCTGAAGTGGCATCTTTATTACTTACTACATTTCTATACAACACTGGGCCTGCCTTTATTATGTTCCATTGACCTACTCATCTGCCCACATACGCAGCACACTGTCTTAATAACACTGTGATACCTGAAGGGCACCCACTTCCAACTGTGCTTCCTTTCCTTTCTTTTTTAAAAATATATTTTATTGATTATGCTATTACAGTGTCCCATTTCCTCCCCTTTATTCCCCTCTGCCCTGCACAGCCCCTCCCACCCCATTCCCCACCTTTAGTTCATGTCCATGGGTCATACATATAAGTTCTTTGGCTTTTCCATTTCCTATACCATTCTTAACCTCCCCCAGTCTATTTTCTACCTACCCTTTATGCTACTTATTCTCTGTACCTTTCCCCCCTCCCTCTCCTTCCCACTCCCCTACTGATAACCCTCCATGTGATCTCCATTTCTGTGGTTCTGTTCCTGTTCTAGTTGTTTGCTTAGTTTTTGTTTTTGTTTGTTTTTTTGTTTGTTTTTTAGGTTTGGTTGTTAATAGCTGTGAGTTTGCTGTCATTTTAGTGTTCATATTTTTTATCTTCTTTTTCTTAGATAAGGCCCTTTAACATTTCATATAATAATGGCTTGGTGATGATGAACTCCTTTAACTTGACCTTATCTGGAGAGTACTTTATCTGCCCTTCTATTATAAATTATAGCTTTGCTGGATAGAGTCATCTTGGAGGAAGGTCCTTGCCTTTCATGACTTCAAATATTTCTTTCCAGCCCCTTCTTGCCTGTAAGATGTCTTTTGAAAAATCAGCTGATAGTCTAATGGGAACTCCTTTGTAGGTAACTGTCTCCTTTTCTCTTGCTGCTTTTAAGATTCTCTCCTTATCTTTAGTCTGGGCTAATGTAATTATGATGTGCTTTGGTGTGTTCCTCCTTAGGTCCAGCTTCTTTGGGACTCTCTGAGCTTCTTGGACTTCCTAGAAGTCTATTTTCTTTTCCAGATTATAATTTAGATATTGGAACATTTAAAGATGTCCTGGAGGTTCCTAAGCTTCTCCTCATTTTTTTGAATTCTTATTTCTTTATTCTGTTCTGGTTGAATGTTTCTTTCTTCCTTCTGCTCCAAGCCATTGATTTGAGTCCTGGTTTCCTTTCCATCACTGTTGGTTCCCTGTAGATTTTTCTTTATTTCACATAATGCAACCTTCATTGCTGCCTGGGTCTTTTTTATGCTGTTGAAGTACTCAGTGAGTTCCTGGAGCATCCTGATAACCAATGTTTTGAACTGTGCATCTGATAGGTTGATTATCTCTTCATTGCTTAGTTGTATATTTTCTGGAGATTTGAATGATTCTTTCATTTGGGCCATTTTTTTTTGTCTCAATGCACCTGTTGTGTAGTAAGGAGTGGAACCTTAGGTGTTCACCTGGGCAGGGAAACCCACTACATGGTGTAGTAATGCTGTATGTGGGGGGTGTGAGAGGGAATGATATCACTTGCTGTGCTCTCTGTTGGTTTTCAGTCATTTCCCGTGCTACCCACAAGCTAATTAGGCCGTTCTGGTGCTGATTCCTGGGTGAGTGGGCTTGTGTGCATTCTAGAACTCTGTGGGTCTCTCCAACGGACTCTCCTGTGAGGTTGGGAGTTTTTCCCGCTGCTGCCTCAACCCCCACAGGTGTTTTCAGTCAGAGGTTTGAAGTTTTATGTCCCTGTGGTGGAGCCTTGGGCAGGCGGTCTGACTTGCTCCCTCCCAGTTATCTGCTCGGGAATGTGGGACTGCGAAGTCCACAAGCTGCTGCCTTGTCCAGTCACCAACCACCACCTTGCTGGCCCTGGTTTTCTAGCTGCTGCCTTGCCGTGAGTCCTCACTGCCCCTCCTACCAGTCTGGATGAATGTTTCTTCTCTAACTCTTTGGTTGTCGGACTTCCATACAGTTTGATTTTCTGTCAGTTCTCCCTTTTCCTTTTTAAAAAGATTTTATTTATTTATCAGGATGTGTTTGCCTCTCTTATGCCCCCTACTGGCAACCTGGCCTGCAACCCAGGCATGTGCCCTGACTGGGAATCGAACCAGCGACCTTTCAGTTCGCAGGCTGGCACTCAGTCCACTGAGCCACACCAGCCAGACCTGTGCTTCCTTTGCTGAAGTGTCTGAACTATACAGTCACGTGCCACATAATGATGTTTCATCAACAAGGAATCACAAATATCACAGTGGCCCCATATAATTATAATGGAGATGACAAATTCCTATGGCCTAGTGACTTAGTGGCCCATTGCAATGTTACAGCAAAGCACACTACTCCTATGTTTGTGATGATGCTGGTGTAAACATGCCTGTGGCTCTGCCGGTCATGTAACAGTGCAGCACGTGCCATCGTGTATAGGACACAGCACCTGGTAATGACAACGAATGACTGTGTTATTGCTTTGTATATACGCTATACTTTTTATCAATATTTTCGAGTGACCTCTTTTTACTTATACGCCATGTTCCACTAGCAGTAGCCCCAGACATCTCCTGTTCACCATGTCTCTTGATGGCATTGTGTTCCCCAGTGCTTCATTTAGTCTCGTGTCATTTTGTACAGTAACATGCTGTACAGGCCGGTAGTCTAGAGCAATAGGCTGCATCACACAGCTGGGGTGTGTGACAGGCTCTAGCGTCCAGGTGCGAGTAAACACACTCGACAGGGTTCACAGAACGATGACGTCGCCTAATGATGAATTTCTCAGAACGCATACCTGTTGTTAACTGTCACTAGACTGTATTTATATATCTGCTCTTCTGTCTAAACTTTGGAATCATCTCTATTTTTTCAAAATAAACGTCTTAGGGTTTGGATAGAAGTGTCTGACATCTTTATGACAGTTTCCTATTCAAAAATATAGTCCACTTTTGTTCTTGGACACCGTTTTTTAGTTTTCTTCTTGAGGCACATTAATTTCTAACATTTCTCCCCTAGATTTTATATCCCAGATTGCATGGCCATTATAGATGGGGTTAAGAAATGTTCTATACATTTCACAATATATGTAAAACAAACTGCTATGTGGGATGCCTCATACTTATATATACAATTATTTTTCAGTAAAACTGGGGAAAGGACGTTCTTATTCCTTATTGCTAGTGTATGAGGGAAAGATCATTGTCATGTTTGTGTCTTGTACTCAATCACCCTTTCAAGCTTTCTTATCAGTTCCACTACCTTTTCAGTTTATTCTCTTGGGTCTTCAATTTCATCATATGCAAGAAATGATTTTTTTTTCTATTCCAATATTCATGACTTAAAAATTTACATCATTAGCAGGTATTCTAGTATTATTCTGGGTTTGAAAACAAATGCTGTTAGTGTTTAGTGCCAAATGTGGTGTTTGCTATGTTTCTAATAGATACTCTATTAAGTTTTTTCTTTTGATTCATAGCTACAAAAAGGAGTTTAAAAATATGAAATGGGAAGATGGTGCATAGGTAAACATGGCTCCCTTCTTCACACAACCACATCAAGATAACAACTAAATTATAGAACAACCAGCACTCAGAATGGGCAGAAATGGAGCTGAATGGAAGTCTGACAGCTACGAAATTAAAGAAACCATATCCATGCAGACTGGTAGGAAGGGAAAAGATGCAGAATGGGCTGGTCCCACATCTACCTGTGGTGTATAAAATTTCAGGAGGGATATCTTGGGAGTGAGGAGTCCTAGCCCCATACCAGGCCCTGCAGCCCAGGGTTACAGTGCCAGGAAGATAAGTTCCAATTACTTCTGGCTGAAAAACCAGCAGGGATTGAGTCAGTGGAAGAAACTATTGGGGTCCCAAGAAGTTCCCCTTAAAGAATCCACATGCTAAATTCCCTTTGCGCTCCAGCACCAGGGTAGCAGCTTGAAAGGCACTGGTGGTATACAGGGAGGAACTGGCATGTCTGGCATCAAAAGCAAGAGCTGGCGGACAGCTTTTCCCAGACAGAAAGGCAGCCAGATCCATAGAGCCAGCAGACCTATGCCATATCTGAGACTCCCTTAACCTGGTTAACACTGTTTGCCACCCCTGGAAGTCCCCTGAAGCTCCATCCCACCCAACTTACAGTTGTTAACAGAAGCTTTTACATATGAATGGCTGATCTTGGCTCATGCTTCACAACTTTCTAAATCCTCTCAAACAAGCAACAACAGGCCTCAGTGAGCTCCCAACCCCCATATCTCTTGCTAAGTGGCCTTAGGCACAGCACTAGGAGCAGCCACACTACATTTACAGCTTGGCTTCACCTGGGAATCTCCAAGGCCAGCACAAGTAACAGCCATCTCAGATTGCTTTGTAGCTCATGCTGAGTGGTCCCAGACAAAACACAGGTGGGGGCTGACCTTGGCCTACACCACCCAGAAAACCACAGGGCCTGAGCAACCAGTGAACAGCTACAGATCCTATCAGAGTACCACAACCCTGCCCTTGCATAGCTGATCCTCCACGGAGGGTGGAAGTTGGTGAACAGTGGTCACAGCCAAACTTTGCAATTGACTAGCCTGGGTAAATCCCTCCCATTGACTTGTTAATAGCAACCAAGACTCAACTACAAGAGGAAGGTGTACTCAGCTCACCCAAAGAGCATACCTTGAGTACCCAGCTTGGGTGATAGGGAAGGCTGTGCCACTGGATCCTACAGGACACCTACTGCATTAGGCCACACTACCAAGACAAGGAGTCAAAGTAGCTCTATCTCATACATAGAAACAAACATAGGGAGGCTGTCAAAATGAAGAGACAAAGAAACAACATGGCCCAAATGAAAGAACAGATCAAAACTCCAGAAAAAGAGCTAAACAAAACGGAGATAAGCAATCTATCAGATGCAGAGTTCAAAACACTGGTTATAAGAGTGCTCAAGGAACTTAGTAAGGACCTCAACAACATAAAAAAATCCAGCTGGAAACAAAGGATGTACTAATTGAAATAAAGAAAAATTTATAGGGAAACAACAATAGAGTAAATGAAGCCAAGAATCAAATCAATGATTTGATTTGGAACACAGGGAAGCAAAAAACAACCAATTGGAATAACAAGAGAAAAAAAGAATAAAAAAGGAGGATAGTATAAACAGCCTCTGATATAACATTAAGTATTTCCATATTCACATCATAGGAGTGTCAGAAAAAGAAGAGAAAAAGGAAGAAATTGGAAATGTCTTTGAAAAAAACAATGAAAGAAAACTTCCCTAATTTGGTGAAGGAAATGGACAAGGAAGTCTAAGAAGCACAGAAAGTTCCAAACAAGATGGATGCAAAGAGGCCCATCCAAGATACATCATAATTAAAATGCCAAAGTTTAAAGATAAAGAGGGAATCTTCAAAGCAGCAAGAGAAAAGCAGTTTGTTACCTACAAGGGAGTTGCCATAAGAGTGTCAGCTGATTTTTCAAAAGAAATTCTGCAGGCTGAAGGGACTAGCAAGAAACCTTCAAAGTCATGAAATGGAGGGACCAACAGCCAAGATAGCTCCATCTATCAAAGATATTTGAATTGAAGGGCAGATAAAGAGTTTCCTAGACAAGAAGAAGCTAAAGGAATTCATCACCAAACCATTATTGTATGAAATGTTAAAGGGACTTATTTAAGAAAAAGAAGATCAAAACTATGAACAATAAAATGGTAATAAATTGGTACATACAAATCAACAATTAAATCTAAAAAGCAAACTCAGCAAACAAGAAGAACAAGGACCAAATCATGGATACAGAGAGAATTTTGATGGTTGCCATGTGGAAGCAGGTATGGGGGAATGGGTGAAGAGGAGAGGGGGTTAAAAAGTACAAATAAGTAGTTACAGAATAGCCATGGGGATAGAAAGTATAGGAAGTGGAGTAGCCACAGAACTATATGCATGACCCATGGATGTGAACAATGGTGTGGGAATTGCCTAAGGGAGTGGGGGTGCTGAAAGGAGGGGTGCAATGGGGAAAAATAGAAAAACTGTAAATAGCATAATTAATAATATATAATTAAAAATAAAAGTGTTAATTTTACCATTTGTTTGTTAAATACCTATTAACTTAATAGTTAATAATTTCTGCCCTTAGTAAAATGAATTACACTCATAGAACTATCAATGCTGAACAATTCTCATATTTCTAAAATAAATTCTATTTAGTCATGTGTATTAAATTTTTATTCTGCTTCGTTCATATACTAGTATTGAATTTCATTTTTTCCATATTAGTTGATCAGGTACATAATTTTCTTTCATTTATCTCTCTTCTTCTCTGCTTAATGTTGTCCTTATCCAACTTGGAGTAAAGATCGTGCAGTATCTTAGAAGGAGTAAGGACACTTCCCATCTTCTTTGCAAAGAAATTTTTTACATATCACAGAACTATTGGTTTGATAGAGTAACTGAGAGAACTACCTCAACAAGGGCTTTGTGGGGAATAGACTTATAACCATTGTGAAAATGCATTCTGATGGTGTCTACTGAAGATCTCTACTTGAGTACATGAACAAGCAGATGTTGGTCATTTTAGTTTCCTGGAAAATTGTTTCATCTATATTTTCATAGATATTGGTTTCAACTATGTATGATAATATCATAATCTTTAAACCTTATATGTGTTTTTATGTTCCTTTTATTGTTTCTGATATTACTTATGTATTCCTCCATTTCTTCTTCTTTTTTCTTTGGATGTCTTGCAAAACCTACATTATTTGATTGACTTTCTGAAAGAAAAAGCTATTGTTTTTAGTTAACAGGTCTACCACCATTTTCCTATTTCTTTGATATCTTTTCATCGTTTAGATTTTTTCTTCTAGTTTTTTGGAGGTCATTTTGTTACCTTTGTTTTGACATGTTTTTATATGCCTGAGACATTATTTATTTTCTATCTCTCTTGCTTTCTAAGAAGTACATGCCATTATTCTAATCATTATTCTCTGTATTCCCTAGACCACGTTGCATGCATAGTTTATTTATTATTGTTTATTTCCATTTAGTCTGTAATTTTACTTTCATTTTCTTCTTTAATGAACTACTTATTTAAGAAGAATACTTTTTGTTTGTTTGGTCATCTGTCCCTTTGTTTGCAAACTTTCTCTGTAATCCTGTTTTAGATACACGGTAGCTCTAAATAAACTTCTTCTCTGGAGAGGAGGTGCTCTTGAAGGCATTTTCTACTTCTAGCCTAAAAATAAATTACTCTAACAAGATAGAGGCATAGGTAGAAACATTTCACCTCCTTGTATAACCAAAAGAAGGACAGCAACAAATTTTTTTTATTTTTTCTTTTAAAGATTTTATTTATTTATTTATTTTTAGAGAGGGAAGGGAGGGAGAAAGAGAGAGAGAGAGAGAGAGAGAAACATCAATGTGTGGTTGCTGGGGGCCGTGGCCTGCAACCCAGGCATGTACCCTGACTGGGAATCAAACCTGCGACACTTTGGTTCGCAGCCCATGCTCAATCCACTGAGCAATGCCAGCCAGGGCTTGACAGCAACAAATTTAAAAACAAAAAACATCCAGAACTGCCAGAAAATCGAACTGTGTAGAAGTTCAACAACAAAGAGGTTAAAGAAGAAACATTCATTCAGATTAGTAGGAAGGGCAGAGAGGGGCAGCCAGGGTGGAAAGGATGTGTGGCAAGGTGGCGGCTGGCAGACCAGGTGGTCCCCCGTTTGCATGCAGACAAACTGGGAGGAACAGCTGGGAGCAAGAGAAACCATACAACCCAGGATTCCAGCGTGGGAAAAGAAAGCCTGAAAACATTTGGCTGTAAAAATCTGTGGTGTTGTAGCAGTGGGAGAAACTTTCAGCCTCACATAAGAGTTCATTGGTGAGACCAGCAGGGTCCTAGAATGTACACAAACCTACCCACCCAGAAATCAGCTTCAGAAGGGCCCAATTTGCTTATGGGTAACTGGAGAAGTCACTGAAAGCCTGCTAAGAGCAGAGCAAGTGGCATTGTTACCTCTCTGACCCCTCCCCAACATACAGTTCCACATCACAGCCAAGTGGGTTGCCTTGCCCTGGCAAATACCTAAGGCTCCACCACTTACTATGTAACAGGCATGCCAAGACAAAAAATATGGCCTAAATAAAAGAACACACGAAAGCCCCAGAAAAAATACAATTAAGCAATGAAGAGATAGCCAACCTATCAGATGCAGAGTTCAAAACACTGGTAATCAAGATGCTCACAGAAATGGTTGAGTATTGTCGCAAAATAGAGAAAAAAGTGAAGGCTATGCAAAGTGAAATAGAGGAAAATGTACAGGGAACCAACAGTGATGGGAAGGAAACTGGGACTCATATCAATGATTTGGAGCAGAAGGAAGAAATAAACATTCAATCAGAATAGAATGAAGAAACAAGAATTCAAAAAAATGAGGAGAGGCTTAGGAACCTTTGGGACAACTTTCAATGTTCCAACATTTTCATCATAGGGGTGCCAGAAGGAGAACAGGAAGAACAAGAAGTGGAAAGCTTATTTGAAAAAATTAATGAAGAAGAATTTTCTTAATCTGGCAAAGGAAAAGGCTTCTAGGAAGTCCAGGAAGCTCAGAAAGTCCCAAAGAAGTTGGACCCAAGGAGTTACACACCAAGGCACATCATAACTTAGATGCCAAAGATTAAAGGTAAAGAGAGAATCTTAAAAGCAGCAAGAGAAAAGGAGACAGTTACCTACAAAGGAGTTCCCCTAAGACTCAGCTGATTCCTCAAAAGAAACCTTGCAGGTGAGAAGGGGCTGGAAAGAAGTATTTGAAGTCATAAAAGACAAGGACCTACATCCAAGATGACTCTATCCAGCAAAGCTATCATTTAAAATGGGAGGGCAGATAAAGTGCTTCCCAGATAAGGTCAAGTTAAAGGAGTACCTCATCACCAAGCCCTTATTATATGAAACGTTAAAGGGACTTATCTAAGAAATAGAAGATAAAAAATATGAACAGTAAAATGACAACAAACTCACAACTATCAACAACCGAACCTAAAAAACAAAAACAAAGTAAGCAAACAACTGGAACAGGAACAGAATCACAGAAATGGAGATCACATGGAGGGTTATCAGCAGGGAGGGGTGGGAGGAGGATGGGGGAAAAGGTACAGGGAATAAGAAGAATAAATGGTAGGTACAAAATAGATGGGATGTTAAGAATGGTAAAGGAAATGGAGAAGCCAAAGAACTTATATGTACGACCCATCGACATGAACTAAGGGAGGGGGGATACTGGTAGGAGGAGGGTGCATGGCACAGAGGAATAGAGGAAGGAAAAAAATGGGATAAATGTAATAGCATGATCAATAAAATATACTTAAAATTCACTCTAAATAAGTTGCTATAAATAAAGCATTTAGAACAGTGTGGTGTATAGTTAGTAACTTCCCTACTTTCATCATGATTATGAGCTAGAGGCATAAGAGTTTTTTTCAGCTGTAAGATAAAGTCTTGGTCTTTTCACAGGAGAATTTAATTTGTCACATTTATTGTGACTGCTGATTTGCTTTGAGGAAGTCTTATCCTTTTATGTTCCAGTAGAACATGCTTTTGTTTTCTTGTATGTTTGCTCCTGACCAAGTGGATCACACAGTTTTGTGTCTCTGTGTCACCTAGTGTTTTGAAAGCTGTATGACCCATTTCTATTTGTAATTACCTTCAAAAATTTATAAACCTGTATGTTTTTTGATATCTAAAAATCCTGGTCACTTCTGAATGAGAAAAATATTGAGCACTATTTTGCCTCTCTTTCTTTTAACCGTTCCTCTTCCAAACTCCCAGGTTTTGAAATCATCTGGAAGTTTCGTTTCAGATGCCATACATCCATTTTTTCTTCTGTTTGAAGAACTATTTTCTAGAAATTACATTAAAAATCCTGGGTGCATTCACAGTAGTTCCGGTGCCAGTTGCTACCTCTGGCCGTCTTGCTGCTCACCACTGTTTACTGTGTTAAATGTCTCCTCCACTCTGTCTTTTCTTGGGTTCAATTTGCTTGAAACATCCCCCAGTATTTTATTAATGTCCGTCAGTAGTATGACATCTCTGACTTTGTTCACTTGTGAAGATTTTCTTTTACCTTCTTAGTTGTAGATGTGACCATGCAGCAAATGGGGTTGTAATAACAGAGCCATGTGGGAAGAGCGGTGGGAGGTAGAAGGTCTCAGTGAGTTAGTCCTGATGCTCAGAGCAGAGTCAATAGACAAGCAGTGGTGATGCAAACACGCAGCTTACACCTAGAAGTAACTACAGGAAGACCCAAACCAAAAGCCACAAGGTTCTCAACTCTGGCACAAGACTGGGATGAGGAGGTGAAACCAACAGTCAATAGTAAACATGCTTAGATGCTTGCAGCTCAAGAGTCATAAAGCGGGAGGACCCCGCCCCCCAACCACAAACACACAGAAGCCAGAAAAGGCAACCTGCAGTTTAGATGGAAATTGCTGGCCAGAGGATGAAACTAACTGCTTCCCCAATCACTGACCAACCCACAAAGGCCCATGACCCTAACCCTTACACGTGACTTTCACTCTGTAAATCCTCTGGCTTGTAAACCATGGGGAGTTTGGGTTTTGAGCACTGGCCAGTGCTTCTCCAGGGTGGTGCTATTCCAAATGAAATGGCTTCTCTTTCTTCGCTGCAAAGCCCGGTGCCAGTTCTCCTCGACCTGGGCACACAGGTGGGTGCCACCTCTCACTTGGTGGTTATGTAGGGAAGGAACAAAAAGGGGGGAGGTGAGGGGACCATTGCTTTGAACTATAATGTTTTTTCCCCAATTTCACTATTTAAACATAAGCCTGCATTACTTTGATATGAAGTTTTTTTTTTTAAGGCAAAGGAGCTTCTTTCTGACCAGACCTGGGATGTGAAGTCAGGTTTTACGAGTGAATCAGTGGTTTTGGTCATATAAAGAATTATTAAACCACCCAGGAGCTCAGAGGCAATCTCTGTCTCTTTCCCCTAACACACACACACACTCTCTCTCTCTCTCTCTCTCTCTCTCACACACACACACACACACATACACACACACACACACAGATAGATCTATGAAAGGGTGAGCGCACGAGTGCAAGTATGGCCAGGCACTATTCCCAGGAGATAAGTTCCTGCCTGTGCTGGAACTTATCTCCTGGGCCCTGTGCTGGTCAGTTTGCTTCTGGCAAACCCCTCAACCCAGCCCACCCTCTCTGCCTCTTGATTGTTTTTTGCTAGTTCTTAGGCTTCTATTTCTTACTCCTTTAGGGACACAGGGAACAAAGTATCACCTCAGCCATTCACCATGTGCTCTGAGGCCCTCTGCCCCCTGTTGCCCCCTGGACTCAGTACATCCTCCCATCCCAATCTGTTTCCTTCCTTGAGGATCCTCAGAGATAGGCCTTCCTCCCCAGAGATACCAGGTAGTGTAACTCCCAACTCAGACCCTCAGCACTGCTCTCCACCACTGTCTTAAGGTGGGAAAGCTCAGAAGGTGGCCCCCAGAGACAGGGTTCCCAGAGCCCCCAATAGCCCAGGACTGCAGCAGTTGGACCCTGACACCACCCTCGGTCCCGGTAACAGACACTGGGGCTTCCAGTTCTGTCTCTGGCAGCTAAATGATTAGTTTTAATCATTTTAATCATGAAAACATGTGGTGGTTGGAATCTGGGGTGGGGAAGATGTTCACTAGGTTGGCGCACACTGTCTCTAATTCAGCTACACCACATTACATTAGAGTGAACTGCTTCACCTGCTCACACAAAGTTTCTTGTTAATAATTTTAACCCTCATTTACTTTGGGTAACGCAGTAGATGGCACCCTGCAGTTTAGATGAGTTGAAGATAGTTGTTCTGGTGTCCGGAGCCTCCTGTCTCAGTGTCTGATGTGGGCTCGCAGTAGTTTGATTGGAGATCCTGTTTACCATTTCCTTATTTCAATGGCCATATGTAATAAACTGTGGCCCAGCCCAATCTTTTCTTTTCATTAAACTCTATTCTGAGATAATTGCAGATTTAAAGCTGCTTTTTGAAAGATATTTTTATTTGGAAATAATCGTAGGCTTACCGTAAGTTGCAATAATAGCACAGAGTCCCGAGCGCCTCTCACCCAGCGTGTCCCCTGGGGATGTCTTCAACAACGGTGACACATCATGAGAACCGGAAGCCGGCGCTGGCACCGTGCTGTGTGCTGGACCACGGGCCTGGCTCGCATCTCCCCCGTGTGTGCGCTGTGCCTGTGGGTGCGGTGCCGTCACTGAGAACGAGCTCCCTCGTGAGGCCCCTTCACAGCCACTGCCCCTTCCCTTTCCTGACCTGGGCAGCCTGAGCCTTGGCTGCTGGGTTCTCCATCTCTTTAATTTTGTCATTCTGAGAATATTACATAACATGGAATCTGAAGTCTGAAACCTTTTGGGATTGACTTTTTTCACTTCATAGAATGCCCTTAAAATCCATCCAAAGTGTTGTATCAGCTAAATTGCTGATGTGGTGAATTACACTGGTTGACATTTGATTATTAAGCCTACAATCCAGTGATAAACCACACATGGTAGGTATGTATGATCCTCAAATACATGGTTAGATTCAACCTGCTAAAACTTTATTTACAAATCTTCATCTATGTTCATGAGAGACATGGGTCTATAGATTTCCCCCATAACTTGTAATAGTCTTGTCTGGTTTGGGTGTGAGGGTACTGCTGGACATGTGGAATGAGTTGTACAGCATTTCCTCCTCTTTCATTCTTTGGGCAGACACAGCAGGTGCTCAGTGACTGCTCCATGGGTGAGTTGGTGGGTGGAAAACAGACTTACATGGGGTGCAAACAGAGTTCAGGCTGGGAAAAAGCATACTTTAAAGAACATTTCGTAAGCTGAGGCCACGCCATTGACAAGAAGCAGCCTGACTCACACTCGCTGCCCCTCATCTTCACTTGACACTGAGGTGGAAATCCCTCTCTCCCTATTTAATGGATGAGGAGCCCACGAGGTTGTTACTTGTCAAAGGTCTTTGACGCACAGAGTTGGTGCAAACTAAATGCACTGTCAGCCTTCTTCCCTCCCATCTCAGAGCAGCCGTGACCCCAACTCCACACGTGCACCAAGCCCCCTGGCCTGGAAGCCATTGCTGCTGGCTATGCGGGACTCTGGAACCTGCGCACCTCTGTGTCACGAAGAAGCGTGTGAGGTATGATTCCCTCTGGCATGACCCTGGAGAGGCAGTTGTGGTCACCTGTGTGGAGGGCTCTAGGTTGTCCATGTCTGGGGGTGTGGGAATCCGTTCAGAAGGTGCTGCTTTCTCTGATCCCTGGGACACTGGGCAGATCGCTATGGGAGTCACATAATAGAAAGTCATGCATACCATGCTGGGTGTAGAGCCTCAATAACCCTCCAAAATGATGTGTCAGGGTGTAAATGAAGGGTTGATCATTTATGTCGAAGCAGGAGGTGGCCCCACCCCTGGAGTCTAGGAAGACTGCCACTTGTGTTGGACGTGTTCTCGGAGAGAGGATGATTCTGTAGGGGTTGAATGTGAAATACATATTTTCTGTCCAAGTGCCTGGTACCCATTTTTGGGAGATGAAGCGCATGCCACATTTCTGTCCCTGTCATCCTGCCACATTTCATTGTGCCCAAGCCCACCTCCCAGTAATGTTTTCCTGCCAGGAACTGCTGAGAAGCCACCACACACTTCCTAGAGAATCTCTTCTCTGGGTGGGGCACATTCTGGTGAGTGTTCTTATAGGACACAGCTTTCAGAGCAGAAAGGTGGAGCTGGGAGTGAGCCGTGTCCATGTCCAGAGTTGCCTCCACTGGGGTGGGGCGGGACAGAGCGAGAATGAGATGCTGGGGAGGGAGGGACCTGGGCTGGATGCAGCGGCCACCCCTCCCACTGCAGACCTGCTCAGGGTGGGATCAGGTGAGGTCCCAGAGCCGGAGGTTCCTTCGGTCACTACCCTCTGCCCTTCCCTCATCTGTAGTCTGGCCCATGGCCAAATGCCTCACCAATGCCTGCAGATGCCCAACTGTGAGGTCCAAACTCCTGCATGTCAGCCCAGCCCTACCGCCGTGCCTCCACATAGCCCACTATTTACTTTGTGAGTCCTTTGTCGTCCCTTCTAATCGGCTTCCTTCCATCCTGAGTCCTGCCCACTTTACCTCCTTCCCCCTCACTAGCGCGCCCCCCCCCGCCCCGATTCCCTGGAGCTTTGCTGGTGACCTGTACTCATATCTGCTGCTGGTCAGCTCCCTCTCCCATGCCCACCGCCTCTGTCCCACTGTCACCCCTCACCTGTTGGTGTCTGTGTTTCCAAGCCTTTCTCAGTTCCAAAGAAAAGCAGACTGAATGGGAGGGGTAGTGCTCGCATAGAGAGCAGGAAGGAGGGAGAGGGTGGCCCAGGGTGGTTAACCTTTTGGGATGTCACGATGCCCCTGAGGTCTGGGGGAGGCCATGGGGTTCTCGGCAACATGCACCCACCACCCCCACATTTGCAGACAGTTTCAGGGTCTCCTCTACCACAAGCTTATTTCTGCAGAGACCCATGGCCTCGGGCTATGAGACCCATAAACTAGGGACTTGTAAGGAATAGATAAATGGGGGTTGGGACAGGGGGAGTGGCTTATGTCAGCTGCCACTCCACGACTCCTTCTCCAGCCTGAAAATCAAAACCTTGGAAGAGGTTGAAATCATAGAACAGGGTCCCGGGAGAGAGTGTGAGAGGAAAGCTCTGCAGATACAGCACTCTTACCGAGTATACTGGTGTTTCTGTGGCACAAAAGCAGAATATTCTGTGGCTGATACAAGCCTGGAGCCAGGCAGGAGGTTGAGGGAGACACCCCACAGGCTCCTTCCTCTTCTGGGTCCACACACCATCAGAGAGCTCTTGAGATCTGCAGTTCCTCTCCTCACAGGATGTACCAACAGGCAAACTTTGCAGACAATTTTAGGGGGTTTCAGGATCCTAATGCCCATCCCTAAGCCCCAGACATGTCTGAGGATTGATACCAAACCCTGGTTCAGCTGCCTGCTGCTCAAAAGCTAATAATCAAGAGACAGAGGCTGGTGGAAGGAAAAAGCAGCTTGAGAAGACGGCCGGCTGCCATCACGGTGACCTTCTCACATCTCAGTGCAGGCAGGGCTTTTAGGATGGAGCAGGGGAAGGCAGGACAAAGAAACCCGGAGCGGGTGGTGGGCTCTCTGTTGAGGGCGCTACATGTGAGTCAGCACAGTGGGCTCCCAAAGCCATCTCGGAGCCCGGAGCCAGGCAAGCGAGGGCCTGGTTTTTGTCACCCTGCTTTTACCTCACCCTGCTTTCACAGTGGAAATCTGGAGTTGGAATGCCTGAAGGTTGGAGTCTGCTTGTTTGGAAGTGAGTTCCTAGATTCTTACGCAAAAAGGCTGTCTATCTGCAGTCACATATTCGTGAACAGGTCGTCATTCACGGACATGGCGTTAGAAGAACGGTGGGTGGGTCACAGGATCGGTGCATTAGTCAGGGGACGGGGAGGTGCCCCAGCCCAGCGGCTCTCATTGGCCTGCCTGCGTCTCCTGTCCAGTCTGGAGGCAGGAGAGCACGCGGTGGCTCACACCGTGGAGCAGGACGGACCCAGGAGAACTGCGGGGAAGGCTGAGGACATGACAGGACACTTGGCCAATTCGGAATCAGAAACAGAAGGTCCAGTGTTGGACACAGGAGTGTGTAAAGTACAAACACAGCCCTGGCTCCGTGCTCGGGGAGATGAGCTGTGCGTGAAAGGCAGGGTCCCTTCTAGAACTCTCTTTTTGTACCCCCACCCCCATAATGAGCGTCCCCATCTGGGTGAGGAGCAAGGTGGGGGACATTCATGCTGAATGGAGGGGCTGGCCCCTGGAGTCCTGTGGAGGTGCAGATGGGGTGAGAAGGTCACGAAGCTGGCGGCTGGGTGAGATCAGGGCACATCCCCAAGGGGCATGCAGTCTCCCAGGAGGAAAGTACTAGTTCCTGGGGAAAACCCTCATTGAACGGAGTATTACTTTATCTTGGTGTCTTCACTTTCATTTCCTTTGCTATGAAGTCTTTTCAGTAGATTGAAACTTTTTTCCCCAGAGTCTTGATGATGATTTGTACACACTCTAAGGTCCCAACTGGCTCTCCATTGCCTGCCCCTCCTCCTCTGAAGACTGCAACACAGAGTTAAAGAGGGCGTGTTTCTCCACCAAGGGTCTCCTCCTTCTGACTGCAGTCTGTTTCCGAATGTAAAGCAGGGATGGATGCTAAACACCTCCCTCCCTCCCTGAAAGGTGTGAGAAGACCACCCCTTTGCTAGCGATGAGGGGATTCGGGAATGGAGTGGTTGCTGAGGAAAGGCGTAGGGCTCTGGCCAAGGGTCCAAGGCAACATTGCCCTGGGATACCCCCAGGATCTTAGGGGCAGAGTGGGGAAGCGGGGTCCCTCTGCATCACAGGCTGGATGTAGCTTAGGGAGGTTTTTCTGGTCTCATGGGTCTCACTTGGTCTCGTGGGTCTTAACCTTGAGGTAATTGTGTGACAACTGAAGAACTGAGGCCATTGAAAAGGACAACTGGTCTCCCCTTCAAACACTCAATGTCACCACAAATAAGATGGCAAAAGGAGGAGAGTTTAGGTTCCAAAGGATCAAGAAGATTGTGTCACCATATTTCTTTAGTCCTTTGGAAACAAAAACATCTCCTCACTGTTTTGTGGCTGTCTTTCTTGCTGGTGATGCTGACTCGCTGTAGAGGACACGTCAGTGGTCGGGCTCACCGGTCTGCATTCTGAAGTTGCCTGATCATTTCCTCATGATGAAATTTCAGGCCAACCCTTTGGCCAGGAACACTGCCTAGTGCATGCTGTGTGCCCCCTAGTGCAGCCCACATGGAGGCCAAGGGTGTCTGGCTTTCCCGGCACCATTGCTGGGATACTGGCATTGGTTCCTTTTTATGAAGGGGACTATACAGGGTCCAGCCACATTTGTTTACTGTGAGACACATCTTCTTCTTTCAACAAGCAGGGCTCTGAGAGCGTCTGAGTATCCTCCTTTCCAACCATCTTCCTCTGAAAATTGCAGCATCCCTGATGATACCTGATGTGTGTTACCACAGCTGTGTGTGTGTGTGTGTGTGTGTGTGTGTGTGTGTGTTTGAAATTTCCTAATTGTATCACTCCGGTGTACCCGCATTTGTTGGCATTGTGCCGGGGAGGACATTCCCTTTCCTTCCATATCATTAAATTGTTTGTTTTGACTGTCACTGTGGATTGTCGATCTTTTCGTAGTCAGTGGTATGATCCCTCACTATCATGATTAATATCAGCGGATATGGTACAAATTCATATAATCATTCTTTTTTCTCCTGTTAGTATTTAGATGTTAAATTCCCCCATATCTTTTAGGCCATATTTACCCTTTCTAGTAGATTTTATTTACTATATATTTTCCTCTGTGTTACTTGTTTTCTTTGTGTGTGTGTGTGTGTGTGTGTGTGCACACACACGGTGCTGTTTGGTAGCAAAGGATTATATAGCTAGTGTTCAACATTGTACTATGAATACAAATGTTTTTGACATCTTTAGTCTTTTATTAACTTGTGTAACTTCAGTTTAGTTTTTCAATGTCATTGGGATGTAAGAAATTAATATTTTGCAACTATTTGACATTATGAAGACTTTAGATGTAAATAGACATTTGGTACATTGACTTTTAAAACCGTTTTAGAGAGAGAGGCAAAATGAAGTAGGAGGCAGCTTCGGTTTTGCTGTTCTCCTCTATATTCTACAGAAACAAATCTGTTCCATTTGGAGGGAAATAGTACAGCCTTTGCCTAGAAGAATTCTTAAATTGTAGGGTAAATTAAGTCTCACTTCCACCCTCTTCACGCCTCTCAATGTAACAGTGGAAAATTATAATGGGGGATTGTGACCCACCTCACGATTCTTTTGACATTGTTTCTGTAACTGCCGACTCTAATACATAGCTTGTTGATAAACAGCATATTTGTATAAGAATCCTAGGAACTCACTTCAAAAGATACAGACTCTGACCCTCAGGTATCCCAGCTCCAGTAGCTTTGCTAACCTTTAACCATGGAGCCGGGATGCTGTGAAGCTGGGATGGCATGGAGTCCAGATGACTAAATCAGGATGATGCACACTGGACCATCACTTGCCTTATCAGAATGGACTGCTTGTCTGCAAAAAGAGAACTTGGCAACCCCCTCCCTTGATCTCTTTGTTCTGTTCCCCTCCCCCTCCTTATAGAAAAGTGCCTCCACTGAGATGTGGAGATGGGTTTTGTGACATGAGTTCCCCATTTTCCAAGAGTTGGGCTTTGAGACATGAGTCCCTCATCTTCCTGGTGGTCAGCACCTGAGAACAAACCACTTTCCTTTACATCAGCATCTGCCTCTCAAGTATTGGGTTTTGGAGCAGCAGGCAGCTGGATCTGCATTTAGATATAGTTTTTCTGCAACCCAGATGGGACAATGTGGATTCCACTAAGGCCTAGAGGGCCCAGCTGGAGTCCCAGATGCTTGTGGCAGGCTGACCCCATGGCAGGGATTGCAGGAATCTTCCAGCAGCTGCCAAGAGTTTTTTTTATCTTGGGGATTCTTCCTGCTCTCCTTTTCAAGTCATCAGCCACCTTTAAACACTTTTCGAACCATTGGGATTCTGTAGAAATCAGTGGGCATTGCTCAATAGTAGGCATGGCTCAGTGACAAGAAAAAGTCCCAGTTCTCCAGGTGGTATTTGGTTGGAGTGCTCTTTTGGTTTGGGTTTGGGTATTGTTTGCTTTTCTTGTTGCATACAGCTTCTTAATATCTACTAGTTTTGCTTCTCTCTTCCTCCGCAGGAAGAACTCTGTGTCTGAGAACTCTCGTCTGTTTCTCTCATATATCAAATGAAACTTTGGTCACAGTTTTTTTTCTTGATTTCTTATCTTTTGGGAATTTGGTGCTAGTGCCAGTCCCTCCTTGTGGTGGATTTAGTTTGAGAGTACTCGTATGTTTGAACTTTGCCTTTGCTTTAGAATTTTTTTGGTCTGCTTTGAAAGGAATGGCTCAGTCTCAGTTTCAGATTATTTTGCAAAAGGTAATACATGGGATAAGATATCTTATGTGCAAGTTTTCATGTTGTTACATCATAAGGATTCTACTCAGAAAGGATTTAAATTGATGGTTTAAAGACGAGAAGAGATCTCACTCCCCTCTTAGTAAAACTCAGAAAGAAAAGAAAAAAAAATGGGCAGTTTTGAGTGTCTCAAGCTTGTGAAGCCTCTTATCTCTACCTTTTCTCCAGAATCCTAGAAGTTGTCATGATCATAGATGAAGAAACAGCTCACTTCTGAGCACACTAAGTGGTTGCAGTAATTAACAACAATCCAAATGAGTAATTTGAGTTTAGTTGATATCTTTTAAAGTTATTGACACAAAATTTGTTTGTTTTCCCTGGCTTTATAAAAAGTTCATATAATCCTTGTTATGCCTCTTTTTAAAAATGTATTTTATCGATTATGCGAGTACAGTTGTCCCATTTTTTTCTATTCCCTATTCTCCTCTACCCTGTATACCACCTCCTGCCAGTATTCTCCCTCCTTAGTTCATGTCCATGGGTTGTACATACAAGTTCTTTGGCTTCTCCATTTCCTATGTTATTCTTAACCTCCCTAAGTCTGTTTTGTACCTACCATTTATGCTTCTTTTTCCCTGAACCTTTTTCCTCATCCTCCCCCCTCCCTGCTGATAACCCTCCATGTGATCTCCATTTCTGTGATTCTGTTCCTGTTCTACTTGTTTGCTAATTTTGTGAGGTTTTTTTTTTTTTAGATTTCGTTATTGACAATTTTGAGTTTGTTGTCATTTTACTGTTCATAGATTTGATCATCTTTTTCTTAGATATGTCCCTTTAACATCTCATATAATAAGGGCTTGGTGATGATGAACTCCTTTAACTTGACCTTATCTGAGAGGGATGTTATCTGCCCTCCCATTCTAAATGATAGCTTTGCTGGATAGAGTAATCTTGGATGTAGGCCATTGCCTTTCATGGCTTTGAATCATCTTTCCAGCCCCTTCTTGCCTGTAAGGTTTCTTTTGAGAAATCAGCTGATAGTCTTATAGGATCTCATTTGTAGGTAACTGCCTCCCTTTCTCTTGTGGCTTTTAAGATTCTCTCCTTATCTTTAATCTGGGGTGATGCAATTATCATGTGCCTTGGTGTATGCTTCCTTGGGTCCAATTTCTTTGGGGCTCTCTGAGCTTCCTGACCTTCTTGAAACTCTATTTCCTTGCCAGATTGGGGAAGTGCTCCTTCATTTTTTTTCAAAATAAGTTTTCAATTTCTTGCTCCTCCTCTTTTCCTTCTGACACCCCTATGATTTATATGTTGGAACATTTAAAATTGTCCCAGGGGTTCCTAAGCCTCTCCTCATTTTTCTGAATTCTTGTTTCTTCATTATATTGTAGTTGAATGGTTATTTCTTTCTTTGGTTCCAAGTCATTGATGTGAATCCCGATTTCCTTCCCTTTACTGTTGGTTCCCTGTATATTTTCCTTTATCTCACTTTGCATAGCCTTCACTTTTTCCTCTATTTTGTGACCATACCCAATCATTTCTGTAAGCATCCTGATTACCAGTGTTTGGACTCTGCATCTGATAGGTGAATATCTCTTCGTTGCTTAGTTCTATTTATGGAGTTTTGATCTGTTTTTTCATTCAGGCCATATTTCTTTATCTCACCATACCTGTTATGTTGTAAGGGTCAGAGTCTTAGGTGTTTACTAGGCGGAACAACCCCCGACTCCACTTTGTGATGCTGTCTGTGGGGGAGGGGTCAGAGAGGGAACAATGCCTCTTGCTCAGCTCCTGGCTCACTTTCAGTTACTTCCTCCCTGGGTTGTAGTCACTTCCATGGGGTGGATTGGGGCTGCGCACCTCGGCCAGGCCAGGCTCAGCTCTGGGTTTGGGTCTCTCGGTGGATGTATACCCAATCCCTCAGTTGCCAGCCTACATCCTTGCTCTTTCTCTGGACCCACAGAGAAGAAGCTTGGACAGAACCTTCTAGGCTTCTTTTCCTCATTCGTATGGGCCAGCAAGAGATCCACCCCAGTTGACTCTGTCCCGGTGGCCTCAGGGATGTATCTTAATCCTGTGTTGGTTGTACCCAGCTCCTGGAGCCACCCCCTCACCTCCACAGGCTCCTCCCTGTCATTGTCCGTATATTTCATCCCCTGTACTTCTGGTACCTAGGGACATCCCACCCTTTTTCTTTCAGCACATCTATGTTTCAATTATGTCGTTTTCGCATTCTTACAGTTCATTGCAAGAAAGGGAAGAGCTGTTTCTTCCCTGGAAAGGGAGCACTAAATTCCATTCTCACCATTTCCTCACCCCCCAACTCCAGTAATAGTGAATTGTATCACTTTTTAGCTTTCAGACACGCCCACTGCACAGAACCACTGACAGACAGATACACCCATCCCATAGAACCTATGATATACAAAACCACACATAGAAGTACTGGGAGACAGATACACCTCTCCCAATACAACCAATGATACACACATACACACATACACTGAGAACCAGGTTAGCAAGCACTTCTCAATGACCAATGATGCTTAATGTCTCTGGAATGGATGCTGAAGGAAAACCAGGCACTACAAAACCATGTGAGTCCTTGCAGGGCTCCTGACTGCTTTCATTGTGGTCCCTTGTATAGAAGTTCTTAAGGCAGTTTGATTTTTTCTGGGTTTGCCCCTGTTTGGGGTGGCCTTCCTTTTCCTCTCTCCATTGCCTTGAGCCAGACCATATTGTTTAGAGAGACTTCTGCATTCTGAGTGATCACAATTCCTGAAATATGGTCCACGCCTTGGGTCTTGATGTTTAAATTTTGTCACATATCTTCCAACAGTTTCTCTAATTCTGTTTGAGTAATGCTTTGTCTTTACTACACTCCTAAGCTGTATGTGTAGCTTACAATGGAGTGTTCTTTGCTGACAGTGACAGAGCATAATCTTTCAGAGATTTTCAGCCAGAGCTCACGTTGTTGAGAACGAGAAGGAGATGCGGGCGCGAGGATGCCGGCCAGCAGCACGCCGGCCTTCTGTTCAGCTTCTCCTTCGGGGTGTATTTCCGTTGGGGTTGCTGGACCTGTCCTAGTGGGCCCTGTGGAGGGCTGGTGCATTAGGTTGCCTCTAGTTTTGATCAGTAAAACAACTTGACATTTTTGTTTCAGAAAAGCCTGTGTCTCCCAAATCTGGAACATTGAAGAGCCCTCCCAAAGGATTCGATATGCCCACCATTAACAAAAGTTATTATAATGTGGTGAGTGATTGCACACCTTGTTTTTTTGAATGTCTCTGAAACTCAGAAGTGTAGACTATAGGTAAACTGCTGAAATGATAAGGAAATAAAAATAAAAACCACACATGTAACCACCATTAATGGCTTGGTACATTTCCTTCCAATCTCTCTATATTTTATAATCTTATATTTTAAAAATATTTTAAATATGCAATTGTACCTTGTTCTTGTCACATAACTTGGTATTGTCAGTTTATCCCCATACCAAGTCTTCAAAAATGAGATTTAAAAAGGTATATAATGTGTTTTAAAGATTTTATGTGTGTCTAATGATATGTTTATATTTGGAGTAGACTGTAAGTACCTTAGATCAATATAGTTTCTTTATATCTTAACATAGTCTTTCCTGGGATTGGTGTGTGTGTACATTTATATACATATATGTGTATATAAAAATATCAAATAGCATGAAATTAGAGGAGAGTGTGTAAGCGTTATACATAGTAAAGTCAAGTATTTCAGAATCCTGAAACTTACTGCATTTGGAAATTTACCATGAGCAGTTTGGGAGCTTAAAATATATCTGTGTTGTTAAATCTGATATCTAATCCAAATCTTCTTTGTCCCTACACAATTGCATATTGTACAAAAAGTAGAAAATGGTATTCTTTATTTCAATAAAATTTTATGTTGCTATTATGTATCTTTTGGTATATGTCAGCAAAGTACACTTTTTAAATATGTTTATGTTTTGAATTGTGTGCAAAATGTGCATTTATTCAGTTTTTCCCCCCTGCCTCCTATTTCTTATTTCCTTGAATAGGGAATATATACAGTAAATCTGAGACCATGAGACTTCTGTATTTCTGAAGTGAAATAACAGCTGACTGGTGTTTCTTCACAGCAGACCTTATCATGGGTTTCATTTTCTGTACTTGTATTAAGAAATGCTGAAAAATTGCCCCAACTGGTGTGGTTCAGTGGGTTGGACATCACTCTGTGGACAGAAAGGTCACCGGTTTGATTCCCACTCAGGGCACATGCCTAGGTTGAAGGCCAGCTCCCAGGTTGGGGGTGGTCAAGGGGGAAATGATCGATGTTTCTCTCCCTCTCTTTCTCTCTTCCTCCCTTCTCTTTAAATAAACAAAGTATAAAGACATTTTTAAAAAAAGGAATGGTGAAAAACTGTGACAGAGCTGAACAAGGCAGTTCTGCCACGCTGACCCGTTGCCGCAGTCTTTGCCGTGAGTCTGCACATTCAGCTTCCTTCTACGCAGGTACCTTCCACTTGCTCCCAACTCTTACAGAACAAGTCGGCCTCAGGGAAAAGTCACTCACTTCACTGGTGACTGTCAGGTGCCCACTCTGTGCCAGGCCCTGCCGTGGTCTTGGGCATAGAGCAGGGTTGGAAGTGGCAGGATGTCTCTTTTGTCAGCATACGTGCTAGTGCATGGGCGCGATTCAGTGTTTCCTGTCACCTCTGGTGCCCATGTCACTGCCTCCTCTTGTTATAATTCCCTTCACCACGTCCCGTTCATGGGGTTCTGTGTGTGATACTTCTGAGCGCACACCAGGACTTGTCCTTGACTTCTTGTCCTTGAACCGATCAAGTCCAGATCTTCTTTTCCTGAGACATCCTGCATTGAAGTCTGTCCTTCGATTTCCATGGTTTCTCCCTTCTTTTCACCAATCTTCACCTCCGCGACTTGCAGAGCTTGGGTCCTCACACGTCCTGTGCTCCGACCCCTGGGGGCCGTCTTCCAGGCCCAGTTCTGCTCGGCTCTCCGCATCCTCTTCGGTCCTGTGCCTGCTGCATGTGTTCGTTCCCGTGATGTGATTCCACCAACTTAACTTGCTTTTCAGTGAGTAATGTGTTGTATGTGTAGTTTCGTGCACGTAGCCAGAAAAGACGGTGAAAGTCTCTTCATGGGTTTTCAAGGTTTCTTACTAAGAAAACATAACTGTCAATGGGTGCAGCTTCCTTTTCCTCTTTCATTCTGTGAGATGTTGGCTTTTATTTTGGGGAGAGTGTCAGGAGGTGAACAATGCAATCATAATCCACAGTGATGTTCCAAAGAGGGAGCTACTTATTTTCTATTAAGGTCAAAGTAGTCTCTTTGTTTCTGTGATTTCACTTTCTGCTGGGCCAGGCAGGGCAAGGTCTGGCGGATGGGGCCTGGGTGGCCCGGAACAGACACCTGGCATGGAGGGCCAGCAAGGGCCAAACACCTGTTACCCACAGCTGGAGGTCCAGTGCCAGGAAGTCATGAGAGGATTGGCCAGTTGTTCAGGCCCCGCCCCTTGCCCTTTGCTCTCTCTTCCCCTGTGCTGGTGCTGGTCCGTTGATGTTTCCATGGAGACATCAGAACTCCTGGCTACAGTTAGTTCAGTGCGTGCTAGAGACCCAGAGGAGTAGGAAGCAAAGGAGACGCTCTCCCAGTTTCTACTCTCTTCTTGGCTCGCTTTAGCGCACAACCAGCTCTAGATGGGCAATTTTATTTCTAAGTTTCATCGACGATTTTGCCGCTGGCGCCGTCACCGTCCCCTTGCCCAGTGGCCGTCATCCAGTGGTTTTCCCGGTCCATTGCGATGATGCCCCGCCTGGCCGGGACCACCCCGCTGCTCCTGCACCTGTGGTGCGCCCTGGCCACAGGCTGTCCCACAGGAATCGGGCACCTGTAGCTTCAGGGTTTTACATCGCGCCGAGAAGGCCGTGTCCCCTTCCGCAGACGGCACGCTTCCCTGTGGGGATCCTTCCCTCGGTGAACTGGAAGGACCCTCCGAAGAAGCCCATGTTGTCTGCTAGAAATTCTAGGATGTTTGGACCCTCAAGAACGGTCTATATCCCTCCTGCAAGGCGCAGGTTTTCTCTCCTGCCTCCACCACCGGAGCAGGGAGTCGTGGCTGAGAAGCCAGGACCCTCCAGTACCTCCTCATGTCCTTGTCCAAAGGAGGTGGAGGTGAAAGTCCAAGTGGAGTCCCCAGAATGGATGGAAAAGAACAGAAACAATGTGGTTCGGCACAATAAACACAACAACCAGACCAGCCCCGATGAAAGTGGGGATCTACCACTCACACCTAGGTCCCTAAAGACCAAGGGAGCCCTCACACCTTGCAAGCAATGCAAAGAGGAAGTGCCAGGTGAAGACCGACCCCCCAGCATGCCAGCTTCTCTGACGCTGGGTAAGGAGGTGGATAGTGAAGAGCCATGGAGGCCCTCTGCCAGCAGGAAGCCTCGCAAACGGAAACGTCCTGGGCCACTCCTGCTGCCGCTGCCTCCACTGCTCTGGGATCCAGGTGAGCTGCCCCCACCTCCTAAGTTGCCTCGCCTTGCTAGTGACAAAAAGCTGGGTACCTTGTGGAGCACCTTGCAAAGCAAAAAGACCTTGGAGGACAAAACAGTGGGCATAGCTGACAGCAGTGCCACTCAGCCTGCCCCGTCCGTCTCTGCTCCTGGCTCGGCGATGGCAGACACCCTGCCCCTGGCCACTGAAGCTGGGCCGGGCTCTGCTACCATCTCAGCCAGGGTGGCTGCAGACCTGAGCTCTCAGCTTGTGTTCCATGGTGATGAGGACATTAAAATGGACACGACTTCCCCTCACTTTGGGGCCACAACCATACCTTCCGACGACGACGACATCGAAATGGACACTACACCCCCTTGCTATGCCGCCACAATCCTCTCTTCTCCAAACTGTGATGCAAGATTCATGCCAGTTTACCAGATCCAGTACAGCGTGGAGCACAGGCGCCCTGCAGGCGCTCTGCCAGCCCGCCCCCATTGAAGGGCTACTGCCCTGCCTCAGGCCACCCCCTTGGTCCCTATCCACACCACAGCCTACCGAAGGGGCCCCTGAAGGTCAGAGAAGGGAACTTCCCTCCCCAATGCCCCTGTCAGCACCAGACAACCACTCATGGCATCAGAGTTGCCACCAAGACGTTGAGCACTGCGCACAGGGGCTCACTGTTGTTAAGAAGTCTGCGGGTCCACTTGTGGTTCTGGACCCCACAGCTTTCATGGTGGTGGGAGCTGTGCGGTCAGTGTGTCTGGCCCAGGGCCCACTCATCCACAGGCATCCAGAGTGTCCACTCTAGAGATGGACTGAGGAGGGCACAGCACTGCTTTCAGATCTCCTTGTGGCCCTGTGGTTGGGGGTCCACCTGGCCCAGCACAGCTGCTGCAGGAGGAGGAGCATGCCCCACCCAGTGCTGGGTACACTGCCCGTTCCACCTTACATCCGACCACCTGGAGCCCACCTGTCCTAACCCAAGTTATGTGATGACGGAGAGTAGACACCGTTCCCACGATTGGAGGCACCAGTGCCCATGCTCATGGTCAGTGCACCTGCGGCTGCCTGGACAGGGAGAGTCTCCTGCACTTCCAGCCACCACCTCCACGGAGAAGAAAGGTTTGTCATTCCCCTTTTCACCATGAGAGGCTGTCTCTGATAACTTTTTTTTTGCTTTTAAATAGTTTACATGATGACATTCACTGGTGGGATGTGGTAGCAGCTGGGGCCCAGCCCTGAGGCTCCTTCCCCTCCTCAGGGAACAGAAATGGAGCCAGTGTGGCTAGAGCAGAGCGGTCAGCACTGCGTGGTGGGGAAGGAGATCAGAGAGGGTGTGAGTGGTGATACCAGGTAGTATCTGTCAGCCACGGTGAGGGGTTCATTTTCATTTTACTCTGAATGAACCTGAAAGTTCCTGGAGTCGCCTGAGCCGAGGAGTGACACACGATCTGATGTGCATCTTAAAAGCTTGTTTTACCCACCGACTATACTAGTTTTGTTAATGCTACGTAACAAATGACTACACATTTAGTGGCTTAAAACAGCACCTGTTGATTACGTCAAAGTTTCAGTGGATCCAGGGTGGAGAGGATGGGCCAGTTAGCTGGGTTCTCTGTTCAGCATCTCATAAGCCTAAAACCAAGAGCCTTTGGAATGGCAGGGTCCTGTTGGCAGAATTTACTTCCTTGTAGTGGCAAGATTGAGGTAAAGGTCCCCAGTTTTGCTTGTGGATTTTTTCATCCCAGTTATTTTTTTCTACTCAGGTAAAATAATTCATAACATAAAATTTGCCATCTTAACCATTTGTTAAGTGTACACTCCAGTGGTATTAAGTACACTCACGTTGTTGTGAAACATCTTTAAATGTTTTCATCCTGCAGGTCTGAAACTCTATGCCCACTGAACAATTTCCCTCTCCTCCCTCCTCCCATCTCCTGGTAACCCCCATCCTGCTTTCTGTCTCCACGAGCTTGGAAAATGTGCATGCTGCGTGTAAGTGGTATTTGCCTTTTTGGCAACACAGTATTTGCCTTTTTGGCAACTGGCTTATTGTTCGTTTTTGCTGCCTGCCAGCCTGGCACCGACTTGGGATGATGCGTAGAGGGATAGGAGGGTGGATCAGAAGCAGCAGCCTGGTGAGGAGGAGAAACGAGCTGAAAGTTAGAGGTGGGGAGCTCTCCCGAGAAAATACTTCTCTACTCCTCTGAGCCTTCGCCCCCACCCCGGTCCCCTCAACATCATCACATGCCTCAGGGAAGCAGAGCCTTGGGGATTGGCCCTCTCAGGGCACCAGCCGCACAGGGCAGGTGGACTGGCTGGCTGTCTTCTGCTCTGAGGGTCCCACAGTGTTTAGGGTCTTCAGGTAAGTTTATATCTGTGGCAGTAAGATACACTAAGGGTTGTACATTGTGCAGGAACAATTTCAGCTTGCAAAAAGGCAGCTTATTTTTTTTAAATTTTATCAATAAATTTCTTAATGTACCTTTAATAAAAAAATTTACTTGAAATTTGTAATTCTGATTTTTAGAAACTTGGTTGCCTTTAGATGGCCACGGGCTGAGTGGCCCCTGAGCACAGAACGCCAGCCTTGCTGGGCTCCGACCACAGACAGGCTCCTGCTGAGCCTGCCCCCCGCTGACGCAGCTTTCCCCGCTGCCTGTCCTGCTTCCCTGCTGCCAGTGTGGCCAACTCTAGCAAATGCAAATACCAGCACCCAGTGCAATTTAGGTTTTAGACCATCAACAGGTAGCTTTTTAGTATCAGTATGTCCCATGAACTATCTGAGCCATGCTTGCACAAAAGTTATCTGTTGGTCCTCTGAAGTTGAAATCGAACTGGGTGTCCTGTATGGCATCTGGCAACCCTGCCTGTCCCAGGAGCGTGCCCACAATAAATCATTTGAACACGCGTGTGCACACACACACACACCCAATCATTTGTGTGTTTTTTAGTGGAAATTAATGTCACAAATGACTGCCGTCTTGGTGGAGTTTGGAAATGGTGTTCAAGACAAGCCAGGCCACTTCCCATGGAGAAACAAATGTGTCATCTGATGGGTCAGAACACAGTCAGAAGGACAGTTTCCAATTGAGATAAGTCACTGCATTCACTGGTTACTGCTTCATTTTATTAATCATTTAGATTTTATTTATGTACTTATTTATTTTTATTGATTGCTTTTAGAGAGAGGAGCAGGAAGAAAGAGAGAAACATCAATTTGTTTTTCTGCTTATTCATGCATTCATTGGTTGAGTCTTGTATGTGCCCTGACTGGAGATTGAACCTGCAACCTTGGTGTATGGGGACATCGCTCTGAAGAACTGAGGTACCCGGCCAGGGCCACTGAGATTTTAGGTAGCATGTCATTTTATTAGTTCATTATCAAATATTGTAATTTCTATAGCTATATTTTATTTACTTTGTTATTATCTGTTTTTTTTTAAAGATTTTATTTATTTATTTTTAGAGAGGGAAGGACAGGAGAAAGAGAGAGAGAAACATCAATGTGCAGTTGCTGGGGGGCCATGGCCTGCAACCCAGGCATGAGCCCTGACTGGGAATCAAACCTGCGACACTTTGGTTCACAGCCCACGCTCAATCCACTGAGCTACAACAGCCAGGGATGGTTTTTTTTTTTTCCACTAGACTAAGGTCAATAACAACCAAATTTGATATTCTACTTTCTTGCAACCCAGAGTACCACAGTGTGGGTGATTAATAATTATTGACCAGTAAGTGAATTAATGAAATTTCCTCCATATCCCATTAGAAAATAAAAGGGAGGAATTTTTATCAATATACTGGAGAAGCAAAGAAATAAGAAATAAAACCAGAAAATTTCTCATCTTCAAAATCTGCAAGATAAATACCATCATAAAATTGAGGAGGGGGTGAAGTAAACATTTTCATACATGTCTGGAGAGAGTGTAAGTTGGTCGACTCTGTAGAAGGCAGTGTGCTTATTTTTACAAAGAAGTTTAAGTATTTCTTTCTCAGTACCCACCATTTTAATTTGTAGCAGTTCGACCTAAAAAGTAGAGACGTGCTCAAAAAGGTGAAAAGATTTATTTCCACTAATAAAAGGTGAAACCAAAGGAAGTGACTAAGTACATTATGATAGAATGTCTTGTACAAATCATGTTTTTGAATAATTTGCACAAAAAGGTTTCTCATAAGACATTAATGTTTCTTACTTTTGAAAAGATATTAATGCTTTTAAAAGGCAATGTAAAATAGTTACATTGTGTTATTATTTCAACTTTATAAAACATGAAAACTGATTAGTGACTGAGAGTACAGAATTCAAGTCATGTAGACTCAGTGTGAATACTGACTTTGCCATTTAGTTATTAAAGACATGCCATTCTACAAATTATTTCATTTACCTAAGTTTCCATTTTTATTCTGTGAAATTCACATAATAGTAGTAGCAACTACCTTAGAATGTTATGAGGATTAAATGAGAAATGAGTTATTTATTATTAGTGTAAAAATAATTGAGGGGAAACAAGAAAACATTCACTTAATTTTTCTCTTTGTGATGCCATATAGGTGCCTTTCTCCTTTAAAATTGCATATAATATTTTCTCATTTATCCATAATGAAACTATTAGTTCATAATCCAAAATAGATATTGTTAATAAAAATAACACTAAATTATCGCTTAAATGACTAAAAACATTTTTAATGTGGGTAAGCACATTCAAATTTATAGCTTATAATTTATTTTTTAATATATTAAACACCAATAGAGAAAACACATTCATCAAATTTGGTTTGTCAAAGAAATAACAGTCAATTCATTAAACATGTAACATTCTCCCTTGTGAGAGTTTAGCTCCCTCACAATGTCACTTACTTAGAGCAAAGGTGAAAATCAGGAAAAACCTTCACAACAACATAAGCCCTGAAGCAGCAGAGCAAATGGTACAGAATCTGTGTGCTAAACCGCATGTCTTTCTCAGTTAAAAAGGCCCTTGAGTCTTCTCTCGGTGGCCTTGCTGGTCTGTGGCTGGTTTGTGGGAACTCTCTCCACGTCACTGTGCAAGCAAGGACCCGAGGGGCTTCCTGGACTTGCTCTTCTTCTGGTCTTGCACATCCTACAACCGAGTCTTCTCCGATCTGTCCTTAAATGAAGCAGGAGGTCAGAGAAAAATTCAAACCGCCTTTGTCTCTCACTTGGTGTATTGGATGTTTCTGAACTGATCTCCTGTCTAGTCTTCATCTCTTCCACGTGGCCCCCTTTCCCACGTCCTGCCCCTTCACCGCTTGCTAGCTGAAATGCATCTGGACTCGCCATTGCTCTGGAGACCAAACTGCAGGCAGGGACCACCTCAGAGCCCTGCCTGGTGTGGCCTCTGCCTGCCCCTCCAGCTTCATCTGTCCTCTCTATCATGTAAGCAAGCTCAGCTGACACCACAGCAGAAACGACTTCCCAGTTCCTACATTTCTCTCACTTGCTAGCCTGTCGGCCATTCCCAAGCCAGACCTCTGACTTGAACACACACTCTTCTGTCCTGCCTTTTTACCTGTGAGCCTTTAAGCTGCCTATCCTTTGGGGCCCAGCTTAGGAATCCTGTCTGAAAGTCTTTGTTGATCACCCAGCAGGAACCCTGCCATCCCCTGCTTCACACGTGTTGTTTCTCTGATCACAACCCAGCTGTACCTTAAGCTCCTGGGGGGCTGCCGCCCTTTCCTTCACTGTATTTCTAAACCAGCTGTGCTGCCTCATTTCCAAGCCCAGGACATGAGGAGCACAAACTATAAGTGAGACTAGAGGCCGTTATTGACAGACGTAGAGACTAAGGGAGAAACCAGCAAGGTGAAGCCTCACAGCTGGAGAGGGGACTTGAAGCAAGGGACTTAAAACTCTTGGTACTTATTTTATTTATTGATTTTGGGACAGAGCCAGAGAGGGAGACATTGCTTTATTCCATTTACCTATGCATTCATTGGTTGCTTCTTGTACTTGCCTGGATTGATGATAGAACCCGCAACCTTGATGTATTGGGACAACCCTCTGAGCAACTCAGTCAGCTGACCAGGGCTTGAATTGATTTTTTAAAATTATATTTTGTTGTTTACGGCATTACAGTTGTCCCAACTTTTCTTCCTTTGTCGCCTACCTCCCAGTCCCCCCTAGTCCCTCAGGCAATCCTCACACTGCTATCCATGCCCATGGTTCATGCATATATGTTCTTTGGTTACGCTATTCCTTGTGCTGTACTTTGCTTCCCCATGGCTATTCTGTAAGTACCTGTCTATGCTTCTTAATCCCCTTGTGTCTTCACCCATTCCCCCAAACCCCCTCCTGTTTGGCAACCATCAGAATGCTCTCTGTGTCTATGATGCTTGTTCATTTTGTTCTTTAGATTTAATTGTTGATAGGTATGTATTTATCGTAATTTTATTGTTCATATTTTTCGTCTTATTTTTCTTAAAGAAGACACTTTAACATTTCATTTAATGCTGGTTTGGTTGTGTCCTGGTATTTTTTTTTAGATAGAAGCAAAGTCAATAAGGACTTCATTCTTTTTTTTTTTTTTAAGATTTTATTTATTTGTTTTTAGAGAGGGAAGGGAGGGAGAAAGAGAGAGAGAGAGAGAAACATCAATGTGTGGCTGCTGGGGTCCGTGGCCTGCAACCCAGGCATGTGCCCTGACTGGGAATCGAACCTGCAATGCTTTGGTTCGCAGCCCGCGCTCAATCCACTGAGCTACACCAGCCAGGGCAGGGCTTCACTCTTAATAGACTGCAAGACAATGTCCAAAAACAGGAACTCAGACCATGAGAAAGGCATGTCCAGTCCAGACTGAATGAAACTATTATTTGAAAGAATGCCAGGAAAATAGTTGAAATAACATAACATTTGATCATTTATTATATTTGACAATTGCTCTAGTGAATTATTCCTTCAGTGCCACCCAGTAACATCAAATTGGTCATTTCAGTTCTAGATGTGTCTACCTTGTGTTTCATTCCCTGTCGCAGGATGGTAAGTGACAGTAATGCAGTTGCTTATTCATATAATCGATAAAATATTTTTAAATATGGAGACTATGGAATTACACAGGTTATAAAATTTTTTAGCTGAGAAATTTTAATTTTTTTTTTTGCTCAATGCTTTTTTTTTTTAGAAAAAATTCTGTATCTCAGTGTTTGGAGGTCTATAAACAGATTTTAAACAATAGAATGCATAATAATTTCAAACTTTGTCTACTCTCTTTCATTCCTTTTTATAAACTGTCCAGTTCCTTCTCTGATCTCAGCTCTGTCTAGTCTTACAGCGATGCTCTGATTCTTGTAATGCCATTAAATACACCGATAGTACACTGATAGATAACCACAAGTACACCGATAATTTGTAAGTATTTCTCCTAGAGCTATAGGGGATTAGCTTCCAGTGGCCACAGATGATACTTCCACCAAATGATTCTCACTGAAGAGTGTGAAGAGGCATCACTCCAGCTTCCGATGCCACTCTGTCCCTTTCCACTGCTTGTCTGCTAAGCCAATGCCATGCAGTCGTGGAATTTCAAGACACCACATCTGTGTTAGGGAGGGTAGCCTAGGCTACACTGTGGTGATAAATACCCCACAGACTATCAGTTACTATAAAGGAAAAATATTCCTGCTCATGAAAAGTCCGAGGAAGGACAGATGTGTTTGGGGGCAGCTGTTTTCCCAGCAATAACCCAGGGGTTCAAGTTCTGTGTCCTCATAGCTCTGCCATCTCAGATCCGAGCTTACAGAGACACCAAAAAAGGAAGTAAGGAAAAGTGAGCCAAAAATCTTGTGGCAGAGTTCAAGAGTCAGTTTTGGAAGTGGTCTCTGTTATTTTGGTCCCAGTTTAAATTCTAGACAGCCTGGGAAAGGGGGTTATTCTGTGTGCTCAGGAAGAGAAGACAAAAGTTTGTTTCGGTGTGCATTTAACCAGCCACCACAACACCCAGCTCTCGTTGGCTTTTAGTTGTCTGCTTTTTACATTTATTCACTCTCATTCTTTCTGAGTCCTTAAATTTTAGGTATTTCTCTTGTAAATATTATGTAATTGAATTTACTGTTTAAACTGATCTGACAATCTCTGTCATTTAAATTGAGGGTTTAGGCTATTTACATTTAATGTGATTGTTTCTAAATATTTTTTCTATTTTACTGAGGTTCTGTCCCCTTACATTCTTTGTTTCATATTTCTTCTGTTGCTTTCAACTTTCTCTTTTTTTATATTGCTCTACTGAATTAAGCAATACATGTTTTAGTAATATCTCTCTGAAATGGCCTCTTAGTGTCCTCATCAAGAAATATGTTAAATTTGTTACTGTTCAGTGTTTTTGTTGTCTCTTATTTTAAAAATCACATATCAGTGATTATTATTATTTCTATTTTACCATAAAATCAGTGCTTGCTTAGATTTATATATATATATTTATCAGTTTACTCTTTTTTCCTTTTTGTTTTCTTGCTCAGTATTATTTTTTGTAACTTAATTTTTCCTTCTACTATTAATTTTATTCTTTCAGAAGTTCATTTTTTAGAGATTCCTTCTCTGTTGGCCTATTAATGATGTATTTTCAGTTTTTGTTTATCTAAATACATCTTCTATTTTACTCTATTTAATGGTATAAATAATGAAATATATAAAGAATAAATAAACTAAAAAATGGTTATTGCCAGAAAGTCTAGGTAAGCTTTGAAGTATTACTTTTCTTGTGTACACCTTTAAAATATAAGTTATTTTAGAATCTATATAACTAAAATAACAGTATTATTATTGAATTTTCCTTTGATAAATATAATCTATCTAAAATGTGGATGAGGAGTTGTAATCAATTACATGTTTTTCTTTCTTAAGCTATTTGAAAAATTTTATCCATATACAAATAAGTCTCAACCATAATTGGCATTTTTTATCCAGCCATCAAATTCTTAATAAAACTATTCTATTAATTTTCTATTCATATGTCTTTCAGGCATGAAATTATCCTGCAACACAAAAATAAATGACACCACATTAAAAGAGAAATCTCAGACTTTCAAGAATATGATTTAGAATTAAAGGCTTGAGTGTTCTTTTTAGAATATAGCTCTGATTATTGTACTGTCTTTTGTACATTAGTTTTTCAAGGTCCTTATATATTGTGATAGAGTGTACTACTTTTTCTTTATCCCTGAGACTGTATTTCCCTCATGTATAGAGCTTCCTTGTTTAGGAAGCTAAAGGATGTGTATAGCAGGCAAGAGAACTGGCAAAGCCAACTTACCAATGTCAGAAGAATTATTCCTCTTCAAAGATGTTCAAAGATGCCTACCCTTGAAGAAAAGAACTTGAGTCAGAATTATGCTAATCTGAAGTGATCTGAATTTCATATCAAATTATGTTTCCTGAATTCAGTTTCATGAGGTTATCCATCTTACAGACAAATGCTATGTCAAGAGAGTTTACTATTTTGGCCTGGCTGGGGTAGCTCAGTAAATTGAGTGTGGGCCTGTGAACCAAAGAGTTGCTGGTTCAATTCCCAGTCAGGGTACATGCCTGGGTTGAAGACCAGTTCCCCAGTAGGGAGTGCACGAGAGGCAACCACACACTGATGTTTCTCTCCCTCTCTTTCTCCCTCCCTTCCCGTCTTTCTAAAAATAAATAGATAAAATCTTTTTTAAAAAGATGATTTATGATTTCTTTGCAGACTTCAGAGTTACAGAACATAAATAGGTTGTGAGGAGACCAACAACCTAGTAAGTCAGAGAAGATCTCCAAGTTGATCTTGATGTACAAAGTGTATGGATTAAGAAAATGAGGAAAACCTAAGGCCAAAGAGAATGGAAAGATTTTAGAGACTAATTTTTTATATTACTAGTCATATCAGAAGAAAACTGTATGTAATATCAGTTTGCAACTCAACTTATATAAATACATTTTTTTATTTTTTTAAGATTTTTTTAAAGATTTTATTTATTTATTTTTGGAGAGGGAAGGGGGAGAGAGAGAGAGAGAGAGAGAGAGAGAGAGAAACATCAATGTGCGGTTGCTGGGGGTTATGGCCTGCAACCCAGGAATGTACCCTGGCTGGGAACTGAACCTGGGACACCTTGGTTTCCAGCCTGCGCTCAACCACTGAGCTATGCCAACCAGGGCTTTATATAAATACATTTTTAACATGACCAACATACCCAAATAGGTGCTGAGAGGATCAGCCTATTGATGACCATAAATATGACCCACAGGGGTGTCTAACCCACAGCCCATAGGCCACATGTGGCCCAGGATGGCTATGAATGTGCCCCAACACAAAATCGTAAATTTACTTAAAACATTATGAGTTTTTTTTGTGATTATATGTTGCAATGTATTTCATGTGTGGCCCGAGACAGCTCTTCTTCCAGTGTGGCACAGAGACGCCAAAAGGTTGGACACCCCTGACAGAGAAATATTTATTGCTTTTAAACCTTTTCTGTTTTGGAAGAAGGAAATATGTAAAGCACATTTATTTCTTTAAAAATGCTATAAATTAATGATATTTGCTGCCAGTTTTTAAGGGATCTAAGCTTTCTGGAAATTAACGTGCATGAAATTCCTCTCCCTTGATGCCCCATGATAAATGAGGAATTACACTATCAGTTTTTTTCTTCTCAATTATATTTGACCAATGAACAAATTTTAATTAAAAAATTTTCCACCTTCATAATAACTTTGTAGTTATAAGGAAAAAAGCAAAGTAAGAAATCTGAGGTCAAATTGGACACTGAAGAGAAAGAGAGAGAGACCTGGCTCACACTACTAAATGTGGGATACTGGTTGTCTTTGGGCAGGGAGAGGATAGTGACAGGAAAGAGCATGAGGCATGCTGGTAATGATCTGTTCCTTGGTAAAATCTTTTTAAGATTTTATTTATTTAGTTTCAGAGATAGGGGAAGGGAGGGAGAGAGTAGGGGGCTTCTCTCATGCTTCCTGTTGGGGACCTGGTCCACAACTCATGTGTCCTGACTGGGAATCGAACCAGTGACCCTTTGGTTTGCAGGCCAGCACTCAATCCACTGAGCCACACCAGCCAGGGCTGTTCCTTGGTAGAATCTTACTTAGGTTTATTTGGTTTGTGAAAATTTATCTGTCTATACATTTATCATATGTGTACTTGACCTTATTCATATTATGCTTCAATAAATAGATTTCAAAAATTCAAAAGTCAATGTTAGAGGCATTTCATAGTCAGCTGGTCTGTAGATACACAGAGGAATGCAATGCTGAGTTGGCCCATTTCTCTAAGATGTCTGAAATAGGAGTCCCAAGAGATCTGTCACAAAAGCAAAGGCAAGTCTGTAAAATGCCTTTCTATCCTGACTTTGTTGGATTAGTAGAACAATGTTAACTATTATTCTTATCAGTCATGGAGTGCACAGGTGGAAATAAAATGGCATTCAAGCTCAATGCCAGTGAGCTAAAAAAAAAATGGCTTTGTTCAGAATTCTACCAGTATTTGAGTTAAAGAACAGTGTCCTTTGTCTGTAGTTATAAAATAGCATTTTAATGAATGATACTGAAACCAAATAAGATCATGGGCAAAGAAAGGACTCACAGGATTCGAGATCAAACTAGATCCTGGAATCCTTTCCTCATTCACTGTCCTAATTCGTTGTGTTTCTGGGCAGAACCGACACATTTTCAGGTGTAGTTCTTTACGCTACACTCTCCGCCATCTGTGGCCTGATGGTAAGAGAAGCCTTGTCTCTATGCCTCCCAACAGAGAGAAAAGAAGAACATTACTGCTCAGCAACTGAGGGGATTCAGAATGAAGGGAGCTGCCTCCACAGAGATCCCCCCACCACCCCTCTCATCGGTTCTGAAGAATAACTCACTGTATGGGGACGTGAATTTGGAGGAAGCTATGGAAGACAGGAAAAATAATCCTTCGTGGACCATCAAAGAGTATGACAAGCATTCCCTGCACACCAGGCTGTCTGGGCATCTGAAGGTACTAAGACTCACTTCTTCAAGGGTGAGGGAAGCCAGTGAAGCCCTCCTGAAACATATGGGTATCAGAGTGATGGGCATTCCTCACCAGGTACTAAATCTCCAGGTTTCAGGTCATGCCAGCCTCTGACTTCTGACATAGACACCGACCCGCAGTGTATGCAGCGTTTTGGATGAGATATGAGATAAATTCACACAGACTACCAAGTCCTGTGGAGGAAAAGGGATGGCATAGCTACCCTCTCAAGGGGAAGATGCCTCAGAGCAGCCTGGACACTATCTCTAGGGGAGAGCACCCTGATCCTTCCCTTCATGGGTTTTTATTGGCTTTTAATTTGCCCAGGAATACAGGTAAAGCTCATTAATCATTGTTAGGCAATAAGGATCAAACAATAGATAGCATACACAGAGCTACAAGGGCTTATTCTGAGTCAGGGTCTGTTAGCTAAAGGGCTACAAAACTTTGGGGAATACACTCATTTCCTGCTCAGACCCTTATCATTTAATTGAGGGTATTCTTAGCAAAGCAGGTTTCACAGGAGTTTATGTATTCTTTCTCAGGCCTGATCACCCAGGGAACCTGCTCTTTCCAGCACAGGGCTGCACCACCCTCTGCCATTGTTTCAGGCTGAAGTCAGGCAGAGGGGGCAAGATAGCCAAGAAATTAGGAGACTTCTCTAAGGCAGAATGAGGATTCAGGCTTTGTCAAAGCCAAGGTGTGGGGGTCAATCACCCCTTTCTCCATTTCCCCTCAAGTCCTTCCCTGGGGCCTCCACGTGATCATGCCTGTCTTAGGTCATTCCACCCTTGGGGAATCTTACCTGTCATTGGCTAACTGATTAAGCATTGGGGGCCAGTTATGGAAAAAAGGAGCAGAAGCGGCGCTTCTGCCAGGGAAATAAGCTTTGTCTCCTTAGTGGCTTCTGGTCCGAAGGTCACTCACTCGGCCTTAGCCATGGGGGGGTTACAGCTCCTGAAACCAGGCAGGGTGGTTCCCAACAGGCTTCCCTTGTTCTCTCCTCATCGTTGTGTCACAGAATGGACATAGAGGTTACAGGGTCCCTCTGTCACTGTGGATTCGTTGCCCGCCTCCAGGGAATTGGAATGATGGCTCTCAATATCAGAGTTTGGTGAGAAGGAAAGGAACTATTTATTCAAAAGTTATACAGATTTAGAGTAATGGCAGAATGTCACCATTAAATACCAAAGTCCTTTAAAACATCCACAAACACACATAATCCTTCAACCCCCCCTTAGGCCAGTCAGGGGTACCGTATCTCAGGGAAAAAAAAACGTCTGTGGCTTGGCTAGCTCCTGATCCTTCCCAGTGATTCGTGCTCAGCTGGCAGGCCTCCGAGGTTCCCAGCCTCGATCTCCAGGTCTTAATCCAAATCCACATGGCACCTTGTCATGGCCCACCAGAGAGAGTGCTTTCACCACTTTCCTTCCCTGCAAGGTCTCTCATTGTCCCCATCCCTAGTCTTGCATGGTCTCTCCTGCTTCCTAAGCTGCATGGTAAAGGGAGCCCCAAAACTGCTTGATTCCCTGCAATGGCTCCCATGCTTGGGTTTTAAATCCCAGCAGGAATCTTCCTCTGCAACCCCATTTCTGGCTCCTCCCACAATTGGCTACACCTGCCAGCACTCCAGCATTTTTCCAGCCTTTCTGGGCTGCCATAGTTGTCTGAGCAGGCATGGCCCTGTGGTGTGGAGAGAACCATCTCCAAGCTCTCAGGCAGGTGCTGTAACCAGGGAGAGTTGCCTCCCAGTGAAGTCGTGGGTCGAAGTCACTCCCACCTCCCTGGCTCAAAGCACCCACCACAGCTACTTAACATATCTATGAAGCTAGCCAGCAGTTATAGATATGCAAAACAACCATTTTTGCATATCAGGTATGAAGCTGGCCAACTGTTGATATGCAAAATAACTCTCAATGGCCCTGCTCCTAGTGTCCCATCCCCCAGTCCAGACTTGTGGGGGTGAGGACATCTTATATTTTTTTATTTCCTGGACACCCTGAGTTCTGGAACCCATTACAAATCTCTCTTTAGGGGGGCCCTGGCTGCACCATTCCAATTATTTGTGTTTTATTTATTTGTTTTGAGTTTTACAACAAGTCTGATGTGGCACAGAAACAAGGTTTACTTAGAAGGTAAAGTTTTTTAAAAATTAATTTGTCAGATCACGTGTGTTTACCTCTACTTGTGTGATCATTTATGTTCACTAATACAAGTCCCTTGTTGGACATCTATTCACAAATATTTGTTAAACGTCTGTCTTCGGCCCTGTGCAAGGCACTTATCATCAAAGATCATTTCATTTCAAGCCCACTCAGTGACTTAAGACTGCAGATTTACATGCTGGACTCTTTCCTGTGTCTCAGTAACAAAACAAAACAAAAAACAAAACAAAACAAAACAAAACAAAACAAAAGCATTTCAACACAGGAAAGGTAGGCAATGAACTCCTTCTCCCGGCTTAAATCCAACTGAAGTCTGTTTTCTTTTTTCCTCTTTTCTCCCCCGTGGTGTCACCCATCACATAGAAGATTTAGAAATACCTGACAAGCCAGGAGAGGGGCCCTCTGTTTTCTGATTGGACTGGACTCCTACCCAGCCGCAGCCAGCCATGGCTGCCCCAGGGCCAGGAAGCCCGGGCATGTTCCAAGTAGCCCTTATGCCTATGTGTTCATACCTGAAGCATCTAAAGACTTCTTCTTTTGCAGGGAACAGCCTTATGCCCCATTAAAATCTTATACTTTTGAAAATCTCAAATGTGCATGCCTTGAAGTGTCTCCTTGTCTGGAGTCTTTGAAGTTTCTTAATCTCCTAGTAGATTTAATGTATCTCCTCCTGACTGTGGTCTCTTTCTGGGGAAGTTTCCATAACAGATGCTCTCCTGTAGCAACAATGATCGCGTGTTTTTCATCCTGAGTCTGAAGGGCAGGACCTCTAAGAAGTCACCCCCTACGAGTAGGAAAGGATGTGTTGACTTTTTCACAAACATGCTTTGACTGTACATGAGAGCCCTTCTCTTCGTTGTTTCCGTGAATGGCCAGGGGACTGTAAAGGTAAATGTTACTATCTCTGCCCTCGGGAAGTTCATCACACTGAGCAAACTAGCAAACAGTAACCATAGAAGACGCTGGACTGATGAGGTCGGGGAAGAGGATCGTGCTGGTCAGGGTTGTACAAGGTGAAGTGCAGACTCAGAAGAGAGCAAAATCACATTAGATTATTTTTTAAAAGGTCTTTATAAAAAAGTTAATTTATGCTGGGCTCGAAGGATGTGTAGAATTCAAAATATGTAGATAGTTTGCGTTGGGTGTGGGGTGGGCTCTTCTGTGAGGTGTAGCAAGAGAAAAGGCACAAATGCAAGAAGGTGAGAGAATTTGTCAGAACAATAAGTGATCTAGTTTTGCTGGAGCCACAGCCAAAGTAGTAGAATAATGGGAAATAGGGCTAAAAAAGCAGACTAAAAGAAAATGTGTGAATGTAAGGGTAAGCAAATGGAACATGATTGGCAATGAGGTGTATTTTTTATTGGACCATTTTACTGAGTTACTTTTAAGGAGATCAGACACAAGGATGATAGCTGTATTGCTTTAGTAAAACCAGTCCCCCCTCCCTCCACATGCAAATCACTCACTTGAAAGGTGTGGCCCCCTCAGGGCCACAGGGCCCTGTTTACAGACTTCCTGGTGGTATTCTTCAGCACTATCTATTTTTAAGATTTTATTTTTTTAGACAGAGGGCAAGGGAGGGAGAAAGACAGGGAGAGAAAAGTCAATGTGCAGTTGCCTCTCAAGCGCCCCCTACAGGGGACCTGGCCAGCAACCCAGGCATGTGCCCTGACTGGGAATCGAACTGGTAACCCTTTGGTTTGCAGGCCAGCACTCAATCCACTGAACCACACCAGCCAGGGCAGCACTAACTGTTCTTGAGGGATACTTCTGGAAGTCGTGACAGTTGTTTTTATTACCATTTCTTTGCATACTTCATTAATTCAACTTCTTCCATCACCTTCCCTGTCCATATCTCTTCATCAGCAGACAGAGTCCCTAACTTACTTTCTGAAAACTTTTCACCACTATGGGCTGTAAAAGTTCTTCTGGAACCCTTATGATTTGGATGTTGGCACATCTGGCGATTTCCCAGAGTCTTCTTCTTCTCTCATTTTCTTTTTGGAGTTCATTTTTTTCATTCTGTACTGGTTGCCCGTTCATTTCTTACTTATGTTCCAAGTCACTGACTCGAATCCTGGCTTCCTGCCCTTCACTGTTGGTTCCCTGTGGATTTTTCTTTATTTCACTTAGTGTAGCCTTCATTTCTTTCCTTAATGCATTTGCCGTAATGAGATCTCTGAGCATCCTTATCACTGGTGTTTTGAACTCTGCACCTGATAGGCTGTCTACCTCTGTTTTGCTTAGTTGTTTTTCTGGAGTTTTGATCTGTTCTTTCATGTAGGCCATATTTCTTTGTCTCCTCAATTCAGCAGTCTCCCTGTGTTTGCTTCTGTGTATTGGGTAGAGATGCTTTGATTCTATCTTGGCGCCCCTGTTATATTTTGGGGGCCAGAGCCTTAGGTATTCACTAGGGTGGGGCAACCTGTTTTGCTGCTTTGCTTTGTGGCACTGTATGTGGGGCAGGGGTCTGAGAGGGACCAATGCCACTTGCTCAGCTCTTGCCCTATTTCCAGTATCTTCCCCCACTTCCTGTATATGACTGGCACCTTTCTAGCTGCTGCCCTGGTGCTGAACCCCAGAGTGAGTGGGTTTGGTACATTCTAGGGCAGTGCGGGTCCCTTAAATGGACTCTTCGGAGAGATTGGCAGTTTCTTCCACTGCTCCAACCCCTACTTCTTATTACAAGCAGAAGTCATGAGGCTTTACTTATCTGGTGCTATAACCCTAGGCTGCTTGGTATGGCCTAGGGCTGGGATGCCTAGCTCAACAGGTGCCCTCCTAGTTTTTACCTGCCCCAGGGAAATGTGGGACAGTCTGTTGTGCTTGCCACTGCTGCCACTGCCTCATTGCCACCGCCACACCACGTCCTTTCTGCCCTGGCTCCCCATATGTGCCTGGATGAATATTTCTTCTTTATGTGGAGTTTGTATGTAAAGAAGACTTCCATACAGTTTGATTTTCTGGTAGTTCTGGTTGCATTTTGAGATTAGTTGTGGTCCTTTTTATAATAGTGCAAGGAGGCAAAGCGTATCCACCTGTGCCTCCACCTTGGCCGGCAGTCTGTTATGTATATTTTAAATCCTTCCTTTATAAGATTAATTGAAAATGAAATTTTACATCCCAATTCCACCTCAAAAATGGTCAAAACTTTCAAGGATAAAAGAAAAGCATACAATGAATATAATTAACATAATAATATTAAATTCCAGCCAAATATCATTGCTTATTCAAAAGTTCTGATCCTGAAGTCTGTTTACTTTTTGTTTTATAAGCAGACTAGCCAGAGTCTGAGGGTGTTAAAAATAACCTAGCACCAAACTGAGAGTTTCTTTTCGTAATAATTAAAAGTGCCGGAGTACAACTGGAAGGGAATTACCTGATGACAGTGTGAATCTGTATCAATCTCGGTGCCCTTGCTGCTCACAAGCACTTCCTATGCTATTGTGTCTCCCAGGCTTTGGGGACCTTTGGTCTAAGCCAGTGCAGGCAAATGAGTGAGTACGAGCACCTCCAAAGACTCCAGAGCTGCAGCGCTCACCGTTCTGTTCACGATGCTTCACAGGGATCACCCAGGTGACTGACTGTGCATCTCAGTCCCTCCCATCCAACTTCGCTCTCTCGGCCCCACATGATCCTTATCATCACGTTCCCTTTTCCACTCCAACGTGTCCTGACTTGGGACAATCCACTGTAGAGTCAGCAGGTGGATGGTTCACCTGTCCATCCTTTTCTGAGTACCTACTCTGGACCTGGCTCTGGGGTAATGACTGGGATACAAAGGTGAGTAAGACAGTTCCCAGCCCCCAAGAACTCAGGAAGGGAAGATCAGGGTGAGGAGGGGAAATGACCACTTAATGACGACACCAAGTGATGTGCTGCTCAGATCACAGGGCAGGAGGAGAGGTGAATGAAAGGAACCCGGCAGGTTCCTCAGTGCAAAGGGCGAGCAGATCAGCTCCTCAGTGATGTAAGAACCAGTGAATCAACTGCGCAGAGGCAGGTGGGTCTTTCTCGTTTAAAACAATGTATTGACTTGCATGTCTACCTGTTCAGGGAACTGGGGTGAAAAGGATTGAAGTGAAAAAACACAAACGGTTTCTAACTCACATTTCTTCAGTGGTTATAAGAACACCTGCCCTGCCTGGTGAATCTGTAACACGTAGGTATAGATAAAAATGTTTGCAGAGGGAGAATATTCTCCACAATTGAGTAGATTTAAAACTTAAATTGTATTGTATTAATTCCTTCCTTAAAACCCTTCCGGGGTTGATCATTGTTCTCAGAGGAAAACCCACACCCTTCCTGTGGCCCAGGAGCTCTGCCCTTTGTCTGCAGCCCCACCTCCTGCTGCTCTCACTCCAGCTCACTCAGCTTGGGCTGCCTGGGGCTTGGCTGTTCCCTCTGCCTGGAGCGCTCTTCCTCCAGAGCTTTACACGTCTGACTTGTGTGGAGGGACAGGCCCCCTGAGACTGACAGCAGCCCAGAGGGAAGCAGCAAAGCCAAGAGGTCAGGAGAGGGGGTTCCTGCTGATGTCACAGAGCAGCTAGGCTATGGGCTGTGTGACAGTAGAGACTCTGCCTGCTTCACCCCTGCTGTGCCCTGGTGTCTGGACAGGCCCAGCATGCTGGGTGCTGGCCTTTTCCCTGCAAAACCACATCTGTTACTGTTGGGAGCTCCCCTAATAAAGCCCAAGTACTGCACCACTACATGCTTCTCCAACTATAGGATGCCCCGCCCCAATTCTGTGCAGAGCGGATAAAAACAGAGTGTCCAATACATCTTTCTGGAGCATCAAGTTGATTACAACATTTGGAAAAAACAAGTTCTTTAATAAGAATCCCCACAAACATGGGAGTAAAGGAGAGCAGGGGAGGGGAGAAGGGTCCCAGGAAAAACAGTCCAGTCTGAGGTTTCATTAGGTGGGGGAGGAAGGGTGGACCTGCAAGGAGGGTGGCCTCTCTTCCTGAGCCCCAGGGTGCTCCAGGCCATCCTCCTTAAGATGTTCCTGAAGGCCACAGAGATGCTGTGAATCCCGTGCAGGAACACTGCGGTGGTTTGCACACGTCCATCATCCATGGGACCGAGTTGTGTGTTCCCACTGGTGTGGCTCAGTGGGTTGGGTGTCATCTTGCAAGCCACAGGGTACCTGGATGGATTCTCGATCAGAACACACATGTGGCCAGACCCCTGGTTGGGCCCAGGGTCTTCAGGTTCCTAAAATGTATCTGCTGTAGGCGGTCTACAATGTTTACACATTACGTCGGTATAACTCTTCTTTTGTTAGTGGACGGCCTACAGCAGATACATTTTAACAAGAACCTGAGGACTCTCTGAGCCACCCTGTGGCGGGAGCGAGATGGAGAGCTTGGGGTCCCACCACTCAGCTCTGAAACTTGTTGGAAGGAGCTGCTGCTGTTGCTGCTGCGGGTGGTGGGGGAGCCCTCAGGGCCACGCTGGAGGGCTGAGCTGGGAGTGGCGGTTCCAGGCTCTGGACAGGGTAAGGGAGTAGTGGTCCTTCCTTCTGGAGCTGGTGAGTAAGCCAAGGAGCTGGAGTGCAGGCTGGGTGCGGAGGCAGGCACCGTCTCTCCTGGGATGCAGGTGGATGAGGAGGAGCTGGAGTGCAGGCTGGGTGCAGGGGAGGGGGACATCCTCACCTCTACTCTGGGTGGGGGATCTTTCTTCCCAGCTTCCTTGCTGCCTGGGGAAGGGCTAGAGCTTGAGTCCAGGCTGGGTGCAGGGCTGGTTGAGAGAATGGGAGTCTCAGCCTCTTCGCTGCAGAAAGTGCTGGTGCTGGGGTCAGAGGAGGGGCAGGGCCTTACCTTTATGGTGCGGCCCTGCATCTTGCTTGTCTTCATCCTGAGGATCAGGTACGTTCCCATGACCCTGTCGTATTTATTTTGTGTCAATGACTCCTGGATTTCTTGCTCCTTAAAACCCATGCCCTTCATTATTGTGGCCACCTGGGGGTCAATGTCCCCCCAGGGTGGCTCACTGTAGGGCTTCATTTCCTTGTGCTCACCCATGTTCACCCATGTGTCTTTCCTGATGTCATCTAGGGTGGGTCTCTGGCTGGGGTCAATAGTCAACATTTTTCGTAACAGGTCTTGAACTTCCACTGACATAAAATCTGGTAGGTGCAGCTTTTTACTGTGTATTTCTTTTAGCACTTTTATCTCGCTGTCCCCCACAAACAGCTCATCCCCCGTCAGCATGCGGTAAAGGATGACCCCCAGACTCCAGACATCCACCTTGGGGCCATCGTACACCTGATGCTCTAAAATCTCCGGCGCCATGTAGGCGAAGGTGCCACAGACAGTTGTCAGTTTATAATTGGTAAAGTCTCTGCTGAAACCAAAGTCGGCCACCTTTATATTGAGGTCCTCGTCTAGAAGGATGTTTTCTGGCTTCAAATCACGATGAACGATGCCTTTGCGATGACAGTAGTGAAGGGCTGAAATCATTTGTCTGAACATGGACCTGGCTTTGTGCTCAGTTTTGCGGCCGCACTCCTCCAGGTGATCGTGCAGGTCGCCTCCGCTGGCGTGTTCCATGAAAAGTATATGTTTGTCCCGGGTGGTGATCACTTCAAACAGTGCAATGATATTCGGATGATGTAAGGTCTTAAGAGATTTCATTTCCTCAAACTCTGTAGTCCAGTCCCGCTGGCTAAGGCTTTTGAGGGCCACCTTGGTTCCAGTGAGGCTGTGCTGGGCCAGTTTAACCTCTGCAAAAGATCCTTGGCCAAGTGATCTAAGGGGTATATAATCACCAATATGGTGCTTCTTATTGCCAAAGGGGGCTGCAAAGTCATTAGATGTAGTGACTTCAAAATAAAAATCAAATAACATATTGAATAAAATAAGATTAAAAAATAAACAAAAATTTGAGAAAAATAAAATAAAAGGAAAATAAAAATAACAAAAAGGTCAAAAGAATAAAAATCAAAATAGAAAATATAAATTAAAAACTTCAATAGTAAAAATAAAAAAATTTGTATGAACAGATTATAAAATATATAAAAATATACAAATAATATATAAATATACAAAAATATACAAATAATATATAATATATAAAATAGATAAATAATATATAATATATAAATAATATATAAAATATATAAATATACAAATATAAAAATGATATATAATATGTAAAATATACAAAAATAAACAAAATATAGAAATAAAAATTAAAAAAATAAAATGAGAAAATGCAAATGGAAAAAAATGAGAAAAAAAAAAAGCCAAACAAATAAAAAGAACAAAGAGAAAAGGAAAGAGGAAAAGAAAACTGAAAATGAAAAAAAAAACAAAATAAAAGAAATTAAAAAAACAAAAAACAAGAGAGGGAGAAAGCTTGTCCACGTCCAACAGGTCACCTCCAACAGCTTCCTGGGCTCTAACGGACAAAGACCTCCACCAGCCAGGAGCTTGTATAAGAGCAGTGGGTCGGTGATCCGTCACAGTGGGGCCTTGTGAGGTCAGAGCAGGAAGTGGACCAATGGTGGCTGGGGATAAACTGTAGATGTTTTGTCACTTTTTGGTCTCATGACAGTTTTGCTCTAGAAAGAAAATAAAAGGTTCCCCAAGAGATTTTTTTACAATGTGGGATATTAAAGATTGATATTTACTTTATTGGAAATGACAAACTGTAAAATGCAAAAACAAAAAAAAGAAGACCATAAAATGACATGCACCAGCCCACAGTGTCCGCGGTGTTATGGATGAGATACAAGACAAATTCACATGGACTACTGAATCCTGTGGAGGAAAAGGGATGGCATAGCTACGCTCTCAAGGGGAGATCACCCCGACCCTTGCCTTGACAGGATTTTATTGGGTTCGTTTTGCACAAGAATACAGGTAAAGCTCAATCATCAACAGGCAGTAAGAATCAAACATATAAAGAACTCTGAGGGCCTATTTTGAGTCAGGGTCAGATAGCTAAAGAGCCATAAAACTTTGAGGAATAAACTCACTTCTCGCTTGGACCCTTATCATTTAATGGAGAGCATTCTAAACAAAGCAGGTTTCACAGGATTTTACATATTCTTTCTTAGGTCTGATCGCCCTAGGGAACCCACCCTCTCCAGCACAGGGTGACACCCACCACCAGCATTGTTTCAGGCTTAAGCCAGGTAGGGGAAGTAAGGCAGCCAAGAGATTAGGAGACTTCTTGCAGACGGAATGAGGACTCAGGCCATGTCAAAGCCAAGGGGCGAGGGTTCATCACCCCCTTTTGCTATAGCTCCCCAAGTCCTTCCCTGGGGCTTCCACGTGATCATGCCTGTCTTAGGTCGTTCCCCCCTTGGGGAATCTTACCCATCATTGGCTAACTGATCAAGCATTGGGGACCAGTTATGGAAAAAGGAGCAGAAGTGGCGCTCCTGCCAGGGAGATAAGCTTTGTCTCTTCAGTGGTTTCTGGTCTGAAGGTCACTCACTTGGCCTTAGCCATGGGGGGGTTACAGCTCCTGAAACCAGGCAGGGTGGTTCCTAATAATAAAAAAATGAAAAATCTGGCTTATTCTCAGGTTCCAGTTCCCAGTTCAAATACCATCACTTGGCTTCCCTGACCCACCGCTCCTACTGTCTCACCCAGCCCATTACGTTTGTCATCTTCACAGCCCTCACCTCAGGACCCTGATTCTTAGTCACTGTCTGTCCTTCCCATGAAGGGAGAGGCATGGCTGCAGTGGTCCCTGTGTCCAGCACAGTGAGTGGCGATAAAGTAAATGTTGAATAAATATTGGTCACTGAATTAATAGTAGAGTTTGCGGGAACGAAAGAAAATATGGACAACTCTTTATTTAATCAAAGTGAGTCATAAAGTATCTTTAAAAAATTCATGTGTGCCCTCACTCAGCTTCTGAGGCAGATAAGATAGGAAGGAGAAAGTCTGAAAGTGGGTTTCCAGATATATGGGAGTTTGGTGAGCCTGAGGAAAAGCCATCTGGTAGGGGCCTTGCTGTAGACATTAAAGAAGATGATTCAGAGGTACTTGCCAAAGGAGGCAACGAGTTGGGATCTGCAGTGAGGTTACAAGGTACTTTTACATTTGGAACATCTGTTTGCACATTCCACAAGGACCTTTCATTGGACCTTGAGTAGTTGTGTATGTAAATGTCTGTGCTACCAAAAGGAACCATCTCTGGGGAGACAAGTGATGATGAGGCTGGTTAATTTACATGTGTGAAAACACTTGGAAACCTCTGGGTGAAAGGCCTTCTGCAGAGCTACAGAGGTGAGGTGACATGTTGTGTCCAAGTCTGCCCTTTTATGGCAGCACAGAGAGAGCAGACAGGACACTCAGGGGGAGCCTCTGGCATGTTATATTCAGACTCATCCTTGAGGAAAGCTCCCTACTTCAGTACATCGAGTGTTTTAATCACATGCATGAGCTATTATTATTCTAGTCATTACTTTCCTTCAATATTGCTCTCCTAAAGTCTCAACTTTGCATTCGGAGTGCCTTTCAAGGATTTGCCTGTGAGGTCTTCCCTCTACAACACTTCAGTTATTTAACCTTTATCTTAAATCTGTGACACTCAGTTCCTAAGCATGACAGTCTTTGTGTCTGAGCTGATTGGGACCAAATGGGGTCATTTCATCAATTCTAGATACATGGTTACGAGTTACAGTTGGACATCAGAATGAGCTAAGGAAGGAGCTTTGCTTTCATTGTCAATGTTCATCAGGGACATCGGCCTTTTCTTTCTTCGTAGTGCCCTCATTTGGTTTTGGCCCTCATTTTACAAGTGGCCTTGTAAAGTGAGTGTGGAAGCCTTCCCTTGGCTTGAATTTTATGAAAGAGTTTGAGAAGGAGGGGTGCTAGTTTTCAGAATGTTTGGTAAAATTGACTTGTGAAGCCATCCAGACCAGGACTTCCATTTGTTGAGAGGTTTTTTTTATATATCAATGTTTCAATTTCACTAGGTGTAATCTGTCTATTCAGGGTCTAACATAGTTTTGAGATTGTATGTCTCTAGGAATTTATCCATTTCATCCAGGTTGTCCTTTTTGTTGGCATATAGTTGTCCATAATATTTTCACGTTAACTGTGATGTGTCTCAGTGTAGGCCTCTTTGGGTCCAACTTGTTTGGCGCTCTCTGAGTTTCCTGGACTTGTTTGTCTTTTTCTTTCACCAGATTATGGGGGTTTGGGGGCATTATTCCTTTTTTTAAAAAAATATATTTTATTGATTATGCTATTACAGTTGTCCCATTTCCCCCCCTTTATTCCCCTCCACCCTGCACACTCCCTCCCACCCACATTCCCCCCTTTTAGTTCATGTCCATGGGTCATACATACAATAAGTTCTTTGGCTTCTAGATTTCCTATACTATTCTTAACCACCCCCCCACATCTATTTTCTACCAACCATCTATGCTACTTATTCTCTGTACATTTCCCCCTCTCTCCCCCTCCCATTCCCCCACTGATAACCCTCCATGTGATCTCCATTTCTGTGATTCTGTTCCTCTTCTAGTTGTTTGCTTAGTTAGTTTTTGTTTTTGTTTTAGGTGTGGTTGTTAATAACTGAGTTTGTTGTCATTTTACTGTTCATTTTTTCAATCTTTTTTTTTCTTAGAGAAGTCCCTTTAACATTTCATATAATAAGGGCTTATTGATGAGAACTCCTTTAACTTGACCTTATCTGGGAAGCACTTTATCTGTCCTTCCATTCTAAAGGAAAGCTTTGCTGGGTAGAGTAATCTCGGATGTAGGTCCTTGCCTTTCATGACTTCAAATACTTCTTTCCAGCCCCTTCTTGCTTGCAAGGTTTCTTTTGAGAAATCAGTTGACAGTGTTGCAGGCATTCCTTTGTAGGTGACTGTCTCCTTATCTCTTGTTACTTCTAGGATTCTCTCCTTCATTTTTACCTTGGCTAATGTAATTATGATGTGCCTTGGTGTGTTCCTCCTTGGGTCCAACTTCTTTGGGACTCTCTGAGCTTCCTGAACTTCCTAGAAGTCTATTTTCTTTGCCAGATTGGGGAGGTTCTCCTTCATTATTTGTTCAAATAAGTTTTCAATTTCTTGCTCTTCCTCTTCTCCTCCTGGTACCTCTATGATTTGGATGCTGGAATGTTTAAAGATGTCCTGGAGGTTTCTAAGCCTCTTCTCATTTTTTTCAATTCTTGTTTCTTCATTCAGTTCTGGTTGAATGTTTCTTTCTTCCTTCTGGTCCAAATTGTTGATTAGAGTCCTTATTTCCTTCGAGTCACTGTTGGTTCCCTGTATGTTTTCCTTTATTTCACTTAACATAGACTTTACTTTTTCATCTAATTTGCGACCATATTCATCCAATTCTGTGAGCATCCTGATTAGGAGTGTTTTGAACTGCGCATCTGATAGTTTGGCTATCTGTCTTTGTCACTTAGTTGTATTTTTTCTAGAGCTTCAATTTGTTCTTTCATTTGGGCCATTTTTGGGGGGTCTCGCCATGCCTGTTACGCATAAGGGGCAGAGCCTTAGTTGTTCACCAGGGCAGGGTAACTCACGTCACTGCGTTGTGATGTTGTATGTTGGGGAGGGGTTCCAGAGAGAACAATGGAGCCTGCTCTGCTCTCTGCTGGTTTTCAGTCACTTCCCCTGCTACCTACAATCAAATTGGGCCCTTCTGGTGCTGATTCCTGGGTGGGTGGGCTTGTGTACATTCTAGGACCCTGTGGGTCTCTCCAACAAACTTTCCTGTGAGGCTGGGAGTTTCTCCCGCTGCTGCCTCAACCCCCACAGGTGTTTTCAGTCAGAGGTTTGAGGCTTTATTTCTCCTCTGGAACCCTGGGTTGTGTGGTCTGTCTTGCTCCCCAGTTTTTCCTCCCTGTTTATCTGCATGAGAATGTGGGACTGCACAGTCTGTAATCTGCCACCTCACTGAGTCTGCCAGCTGCCCCCTTGCCCACCCCAGTCCTCCTGCCGCCGAGTTGCTGCCTGTCCTCTTCACCTGGCTACCCATCTCTGCCCCTCCTACCAGTCTGGGTGAATGTTTCTTCTTTAACTCCTTGTTTGTCGGACTTTCATATAGTTCGATTTTCTGTCAGTTCTGGTTGTTTTTTGTTTTTAAATGTGTTGTTGTGTTTCTTTTGGTTGTGCAAGGAGGTAAAGTGTGTCTACCTATGCCTCCATCTTGGCCGGAAGTCTCAGAATTTCCAATTTTTATCCAAAGTTTTATACGAGTGCTGAGTAATCAAAGGTAGGTTTGCTAGTTACTAAGCTCTTCTCCCTCAGCTCCAAATACTCCTTCTTATTCGTTTTGAGGTATTGGGGCTGAAATACTACAACTCACATGGCTGCTTCAGGCTGGCTCCCTGTCGTCTCAGCACCAGGCAGAGAGACAGAGAGACACACAGAGACAAAGACTGAGGCTATAGAAGGGAAAAGAAACTTGTTCTGTCCTGTTGGCCTTTTGTTTGCCTCCTGTTTGCTTCCTGCTCCTATGTCATCATCTTATTAATGCTTTAAAAAAGTACTTCCAACAAAGACAGCTGTGGTTTCTTCCTGTAGCATTGTTTGAGTCCATTTTATTTTTTTCCATTTTTTTCAGAATCAGCTTTATTAACCTGCTTTCAGAGACCCTCACACCAGCCCAATACAGTGGTCCCTGGGACAGCACAGGTTTGAACTACACTTGTGTGTGGATTTTTCTCATGTTGTAAACAGATGGTGTAAATTTACAGTATCAGTAAATACAGTAGTGTAAACGTATGTTCTCTTCCATATGATTTCTTAGGGACAGTTTCTTTTTTCTAGCTTCCTTTGTTTTAAGAACTAAGTATGTTATACACACAGCATACAAACGTGGTGTTAATCAACTGTTGATGATCCCGGTAAGGCTTCCATTCAACAGTAGACACTTTGTAGTTAAGTTTGGGAGGAGAGAAAAGTGATAGGATTTAGATTGTGTGTGTGTGGTGGGGGCATGTTCTATCCCTAACCCCTATGTGGTTCAAGGGTTGATCTCAGTGTCTTTCTTGCAGACCTGGGTTTCAGCTTCATTGGCCTCTCCTCCTTCAAGCTTTCAATGTATACTAATTTCATCTCTTTACTTGGTTTTCTCAAATCCTGGGGGGATAGCTGCTTCCTGTAGTTGCTACCTTTGTGATAACCATAGTGTAAAAATTGCTTTTACAAATTTTTAAAAAATTATATACCCTTTCTTTAAAAATACCAGACTGATAGAAGTGAATACTTCTTTGTGACTGTTCTATGTGTGCTGAAAAATAAAACACTTGCTCTCTTTTTGGAGTGTGATATCCTGGACAACAATATGCTCCAGATATTTTCTTTTTTCATCCTCACCTAAGGATATACTTACTGATTTTAGAAAGAGGGGAAGGGAGGGAGAGAAAGAAAGGGAGAGAAACATGGATGTGAGAGAAAGCATTGATATGTTGCCTCTCCTTTCCTATGTGTCCAGACCAGGGACCAAACCCACAACCTAGCTATCTGCCCTGCCTGGATATGAAACCCGTGAGCTTTTGGTTTACAGGACAATAATCCTACCAAGCCTCACCAGCCAGGCCTATGTTCCAGACATTTTCTGAAGACATTACATGCATTAAATCATTTACCCAAAGAAAAGTGAAAAAAAGAAAAGAAAATCTTGTGGTAGGTAATATTATAATTCCCATTTACAATCCAAAAAAACCCAAACAAACTGAAGCATAGTGAAAAAATGTAATTCACCTATGATCACACAAACATTAAATGTTAGAGCTGGGATTTCAAGCCATTATACGTTACACCTGGGATTCCAAACCTGTCAGAATATTGCTCTTAGCTGCCAGAGGTGATATGTGTGTATTGGATCCAAGGTCATATCCATCAGAGTTTAGTGCAGGAAACAGAAGCCCATTTAGATATTTCAAGCAGCAAAGGATCCACTATAGGGGATTATGTTTTTACAACCCTTTGGATGAGAACACTATGGGGCCAGAGCCTGTCACCAAACTTTGGAGTTAGAAGTCACTGCCTGACACAACACTCCAGATTCCAGGAAACGATGGTCGCCATTCATAGTTCTGGAAACCGTTGCTGTCACCACATCACTGTAGTTGACACAGCAACTCTGCAGCAGGTGCTTTACAGTGAGACAGAAATTATTTCCGTGCCCCACTCCTTCTAGTTTTTGTTGCCTTTAGACCACAACTTCATCACATCCCCACATGCTCCAGAATAATGATCCCAAAGATGCTCATATTTGGTGAAAATAAAAACTGAAGCCCTGGCCAGATGGCTCTGTTAGTAGGAGCATCTAGTAACACTAGGAGTTGATGTTTAAATGATGACTGATTCTCCATTGCAGATGGCATTATCTTGCTCCAAAATGATAAACTTTCTGGGCTGTGACTCTATCCTGGAGCTTGAAGAAAAGCTGTTCTTCTTGAGAAACCTCTAGCATCGTGGGATCTGTCATGACACAGGGGCCATATAGCAGCAGGGCTTATAAACCCTGAACTTATATGTGCTTATATATGCAGTCTGAACTTACCCAGAAGCCCCATGTAAAAGTGACAGCCTTCCATAGTAGCTAATAAATGGGTTCATCTCACCTGTGCCATAACTCATCACACTTTTGCAGAGCCAGATGGGTAGGTTAAATGGGGCTATAAAGGCAGCTCAAGTCACTTTACACATCTGAGAGCAGCACTGATCCCTTGTGGCTCCACTCAGGATGATGCACTGCTTCCCCTTTGTTATCTTGGCCAGAGCCAGCCCACTCAAGGGCTTCCAATTGGCCCTTCCTCCCTTCTGGCTCTTGCTCCACAAGCCAGCCAACCATTGGGAGAGCACCACCAGCCAAGTGTGTCCATACTAATGGCTCTCAGCTACCAGGAAAATGATACATGGGTCCCACTGTGAGGTGAACTGTGAGCTAAGACATGACCACAGAGTCTGCACTCTGACAGGGGAGCCAAGAAAATGGTTTTGGGCCCTGTATTCCAGTTATATCAGCCCCTGTATCCAACTACCCCTAGAGGTGTGATCTTCTCTCCCCAGAGAAGGCACATGGCCTAGGGAAAGGGTCATGGGCTCTAGTATGGAGGGCTGGGTGATGGGTCACACTATAAACCATGCAGGCATTCCAGGGGACATGACTTTTCTTAAATGTATAGGTCCCAGGGCTGAGAGCAGGCTCGGCCTCTCAATGGTGCAGGTTCTCCCTCCTTAACAGACTCCTGTGTTCAGAGCACAAGGCGGTCTCCTCTGGGTCTCCTGTTGTATAGTAAATCCATTCTGACACAACTACTTTTCTGAGGCTTGCCTCCATACTCACCCATGGATTTCCAGCTTTTCCATCTATCATTTTTTCCAGCTCCAAGGAGCTATAGTAGCAGCCTATCAGGAATAAACGGAGGTGTCACTACTAGCACATGACACTGGAAATCATAGGGTAGCCTCATCCAGGACCCAGCATGCTGCTGCAGTCCCTGCTGGTGCACATTCACCAGGTCCAGAGGGATTTTTGACAAATAATCCATTTCCTGCCAAAGCAGGGCTCACACTTCCCAGGTTGGACTGTGCTGAGACTGAATGAGGGAAGTTAGAGCCAAACTTGAAAAGAGCCAGAATCATCTTTCAAGGCTTACACCTCACAAGAGGCCTTTAAATGGCCTGCAGGCACAGCACAGAGAGGGCACTCAGCCTACAGCAATGGGAGGGGGGCCCCTCTGCTGGCTTTACAGGTTCAGGGTACTTCTCAAGCACAGCCATCTTCTGCATCTCCTCATCCCACATCTCAGAATGTCATTCCTTCAGCCAGGCTCTGGGGGCTGCTCTTCCAACAGCCTCTGTAATTCTGCTAGTAAACCCACCAGCCCCTGGGGGAGACCTTTAGAATAGTCCTTCCTCTCACCCCAGGGCATAAGGGCCTTTAAACTCTGTGCTGCATGCCTCTGGGCTTTCCCATGTTGACCTGAGATGGGAGTTAACATTTCTGACATTATCATTTTCTTTCCTTGGTGCATAAATGGCACAGAGCAGCTACCAGTCAGAGCCACAGCTCTGACTCACCACTCTGGCTCAAGTACTGGAGATACTTTACAGGCAGTGCCTATTGCCCCAGAGTCTCAATCTTGCATAGCTGAGGGCAGCCCCGCCCCACCCTGCCCACTGATAATTAGGTTCTTATTGGCCTCAGCAGTACCCCCTCTCAAAAAATAAACAGTTCTCTCTCATGCCCCCTTCCAAGTACCCTGAGATAAGCTCATCTGATAAGGTTACTACTTGACAGAAATTAGATGAGATTGCAGAATACCTACAAGTAAAGGAACTTCTTGTGGAACCTGGTACAGCTGAGAATGAATCTTCCTGCCAGCATCCAGCTGGGGGGAGGATTGGGGCAGGAAACAGGGAGAGGGGAAGAGACAAGGAGAGTGAAGAGGGGAGAGGGTGGGAGAGGGGGTGAGAGAGAGAGAAAGAGAAAGAGAGACGGAAACAGAGAACATGTTCCTTGCTAATATAAGGTTAAACTAGTTTTTCTTTGAAGAAATATCTTCATGGTAATTTGTTTAAAAATCAATTCTTAATGAGCAAATCATAGTGTACTGGCTGACCAGATAACAATACATTTGAATGACTGATGCTTGTTGCTTTCCTGTAATAATGAGCTAGCGTCGCCCAGTCTGGGAATGAATCTGGCTCTGCAGGAACACACTTGAATACTGTCGGGATGCTAGGCTATGCCTTCAGAAGGCCTCACTGTCGTCTTGCAGAAGCACTGGCAGGATCTGGCTTCTTTGAAAAAGAGGCTCAACTCAGTTGGCAATAACGCCTATGCCGTTGAGTCACAGCAGTACCCCTAGCACACATCCCAGCGTGACGGGGTTTCTTCTACCTGCTGAGCTCACTCCCCTTTCTGCAGGGTTTGCTGGTTTGGCCAGACAGTGGATTCTCTAAGACACATCTGGTTATGTCATTAAGTTATTCCTGAATGTTTTGGCTATTGCCAAAGTGGTCTGCTAGTTTAAAAAAAATCAGAGTGCCATCTTGGAAAATATTACTCTCGCAGACTGCTGTGTACAATCCAACTCAGTTATCCAGACAAAACGACTTCTTGGCATCTCTTAAATCTTTTAAGAGAAAATGTAGTGAGGAGTTTCTGTCTTTATTTACATTTAAGGTTAGTCACAAGTATTTTCTTTCTTATTTGCAATATACTGATTAGAGGTGCCCACATGCTCTTAGGTCTAGAGGTTTTTCCAACACATTTCCATTTTCAGGGAAATGGGAAACACCCTCCAAGAACCTCTCCATCCCAATTCTTAATAGGAAAAGGGATGTAGGTGGGGACCCTACACAGTCCTTTCATTTTCCCCTTATTTTATCCTTTTGCTGATCTTTGATTTTGGGGGTGTTCACGTTGGTGAGAAAGTGTTTCCACGCCGTGACTCATGTCCAGGTAGCAGATAGAAAAAGTTGAAATCCTGCACTTTGTTCTCACTCTAAATAAGCCTCTTATGGGTGACAATGTTCCTTTCCAAGTATTTAATAAACACTACCCACTGATCTTTCACAAACTTAACATCGAATGTTTTTTAACACTGCCCATGTGCCAGGCACTCTTCAAACACCTTCCTCATATCACTCACTTTGTCACCCCAACAACTCTATGAAGTGGGTTCTATGTCCATCTTCATGTCACAGACACAGAATGGAAGCAGCAAGAGGGTGCGTAAGCTGCCTCAGTAAGTGCTGGGGCTGGGACAGAGACCAGGCTGGAGTCAGAGCGCGCATCCTCACCCATCCAGTCCTGCTGTCCAGACCTCTGGGCGTCTTTCCCTGCCGCCCCACCCCCAGCAGGAGGCTAGGCAGACACCCTGATGGAAGAGCCCCCAGGCCCATCATCTTCTTCAGCATCTGCTTAAAGGTCTCATGGTCAATTAGATGTCAGAAGCATTGCTTCTGGCTTCCTAAGAGGACACAACTCATGCTAGGGTTTAATGGATACAATGGCAACTTGGAGAGCTGTCTCAGAAAACCAAACAAAACTCTGGTTTTAGTTCAACTGATGGTGCTTCTAATTAGCTTATTTTCCTCATTCAAAAATGTAGGGTACAGTCATAAACCACATACATGTAAAAAGAGAAAATAGCCCTGGCTGGGTGGCTCTGTTGGTTGGAGAGGTCATCTCCATATGCCAAAAGTTGCAGGTTTGATCCCTGGTCAGGGCACCTACAGGAGGCAACTGACCCATGTTTCTCTCTCACATGGATGATTCATTCTCTTTCTCTCTCTCTCCCCTTTCCTTCCTCTTTCCCTAAAATCAATAAACATATCTTTGGGAGAGTATTCAAAAAGAGAGAAAATAAAATGAACTCAAGACAAGCACAGCCCCAACAAATCAGCCATGTGTCTGCATTTAGCCATTCTTACCATCTAGCTCAAGCCTCCAGCACTGCTCCCCTGGAGGTTTCAATAACCTCCTAACTGAGGTCCTTTTGCTCCCGCCCTCACTCTCTCACTCTGATCTTATCAGCTCCAACCTTAACATCTTCTCAGTGCAACCTGAGAACCTCCAGTCTCTTCAAGACCTTCTAACCCATTGTCCTGTCCTTTTTCCTCCTATTAGCAGCTTTTCAGCCTCACCAATCTCCTTGCAGATTTTTAAAAATACACTGTTTCTGTATTCCTGAGGATCTTTTTACCTGCTTGTTTGCCTTTCCTTTAACTGCATATGAGGCCGATCCCTATAATCATGTATGTTTAAATGTTAGTTCCTCAAACAGGCTCTCTTCCTCACTTCTATTCTCAATTAAATGTTTTTGTTCTATCCTCTCTTTATTACTGTTCTTACTCTTTTTGAAATTATTACACTTCGTTATCATCACTTATGTGTGTCATTGTTAAACGTTTAAGTCTGTCTTTCTACTAATCAGCTGAGTACCCAGTGCACCCATCACAGTACCGACCACATAGCATCCCCTCATAGTATCGGCCACACAGCATCCACCACAAGGTGGCACCAAAGCACAGCAAGGACCGGGTGCAGCTGGATCACAAGACCCTTGGACTTTGGGGCTCTTCCTCGGTTTTCCCTGTGGATGGTGACATTGCATTTGAATATTTGGACCAGCTCCCTCCCCAAACATCTGAGAGTGGGGTTCATAATATTGTGTTCTGTTCTAACCCTACACTCTAGAAGAAGATTGATCGATGAGAGAATTAGAGAATAGTTTTAATGACCTAGATATGTCTTGGTTTTAAAGACCACAACTCAAAAGTCTCAGAGATACAGAGCTTATGTTAAAATAAATGACTATGCTAACAAGCACATTTATACCAAGACCTACGTTGGATGTGATGACAGAGATCCCTACCACTGTGAGTTGCTCAGCAGCAGCAGCCAAGATGCTTAGTTGCCTGGGACTGTGTCAGAGATTGAAGCTGCCAGAGGAGGCTGGCTTAAGTGGCTCCAGAGAATTTCAGTCTTGAGAATATATGCTCTGGAATCCAATTGAAATGTTTAAAAAGATATATAAGTTCTGTAAGAATGATAGTTTAGAATTATTGGTACTATTCTTCAGGAGAATAACAATTCTCCTTTATGACAATAACATTAAAAAGTGCTTAGGTAATGGAATCTAACCTGAATTAAAACCTAATCTTTCTACCTGTGTGACCTTAAACAGCTATTTTTACCTCTATTTCCTTATTTCTCAATGGGATAATAAGACCAAATTACTGAGTTATCATTAAGCCTCTATTAGGCCCAAACCATTATTTATACTTGTTTTTTAAAAGATAGCCCATTCTTCTGTAAGGTGTACAATGATTAAAAACTAGCAAGTGGTCCATCACCACCGCCACCACCACCAACACTCAAAATTTCTCTGTTGCCTAATTGTTTCCAAGTCACTTTTAAATGGCAAATAATATAGAAAGATTGAAACTAAAGAGGTTTTCTACTTATTGACCCTTTTAAAAATAAAAAGTTTGGAAACTATTTCCCCCTGTTCCAGGAGGGGCTGGGCACAAACGGTCTTTGCTTTTGGTTTCCATCCTCTGGACAGTTAGGAAGCAGGAGGGTTTAGTGCAAGAGAACACAGAAAAACATCTCCACATTGACAGGGGTGCCAGAGGGGCAAAAAGATCTTTATTTTATTAGCTTCAGCAGCATAGTGGAATTAGAAAGATCATGGGTGGCTCATGGACAGAGAAGCAGTATCGAGCGGCTGCCAGAGCAGCAGCAGGAGCTTTGACAATGAACCCATCCAACGCCAGGTATACCCTTATACTCATACCCTGACAATGACTGTGCTGCTGACCTCTAAGTTTTGGAGTAAGTTATTCAACTATTTCCATCAATATCTGCATATACAATTAAAGTTAGGCTATTATGAAACATATTTCTTTTTTTTTTCTAAAATGGCTCTATCAATGTGGTGTGGCCCTGGACTCAGAGGCCAGAGAGCTGGAGAGCCACCTTGGCCTTGCTCCTCACCTGGGCCGTGAGAGTCGCTGGCCTGGTCTCCCTGTCTGGGAAACTAGGAGGTAGAAGCAAATGATCTCTCAACTCTCATGCTCCACTCAGCTCTTACATTCTCTGATTCCTTGCATTCAAATTTGTTCCTTTTTTCAGTCAGTAAGTCAATAGGTTATTAGTTGAAAATGTCATTGTTCACCAATGTGTTAGGCACTTGGATACAAATATTCACTTGGATATAAATATTTATTTATTGAATAACAAATATTTTATTCGCTCTGACTGTGTGCCAGGCCCTGTTCTTAGCTCTGAGGATGCAGGAGCATATATATATATATATACCTTTCTCTGTTTTATGTTCTAAAGAGGAAACAGATATAATATAAAAAAACAGTGAAATACTGTGTTCAAGTGATAAGTGCTATGGAGAAAGTGGGAAGAAAGATCAGGGGTTGAAATTTGGGGTCTCACTGGGAAGCTCACTTTTGACTGAAGGTAGGAAGAAGGTGAGGGAGTGAAAGTGAGGGAGTACATGTAGGTACCCAGGGTAAGAACATTCTAGGGACAGATCTGTGGATCAGAGCTGCTCAGGGCAGGCCCTACCATCAGTGCAGAGGCCAGCATGGATGGGACAGGATGCCCCAGGGGCGGAGTAGCAGGAGGTGACTCTGTCCATTCCAATCCTGGAGGGAGCTTTGGTTTTATTCAATGGAGGATGGTATTTAGAAACCAGATCTGGATTTTTATTATACCAATTGCTACAAAGGGGTTATTGCTTTTGGACCCTTTCAGCAGACAGAGCTAGGAAATACATGCCTGTATATGTACACATGAACACATGCCCATATAGACACGTGTATGTGTGTGTGTGTGTATAGCTACTCCTGGATCTACCTCTATTTATATATTTTTTAAAAGTATGAATTCATACCAGTACTTTCAACTTTAATCCATCACCTATAGACAAGTCAAATAAGATGAGGACTAAGCTTGTGTTTAGCCACGTGGAGTTTCTTGGTGACTTTTCTAAGAATATTTCTAATGTAACGGTGGAGGCCAAAACCTGTTTGAATAGGTTCAAGTGAGTAAGAGGAGTGAAATCAGGAACAGTATGTAAGACAACACTTCAAAGAAGTTCTGTTGTAAAGGGAAAGAGAAAAGCATAATGCTCATTGGATTTGTTATGAAGCTGGAAGAAATAGTAGCATAGTTATATGCAAATGTGAATGTTGCCAAAGAGAAGAACAAAAAGGATTTTCCATGTGTGGCACCAGGAGATTAAGCACGGTATCTGGGCAAAGATGCAGGTCAGTAGGCAGATATGGAGGAAGCTTGCTGAAATGTTCTTCTGGTGGAGCAGAGAAGAGGAGTCAGTCATTTGGTAGAGTGGCTAAGCAAGTGGAGCAAAGGAATATAGTGTGAGTGCCATGCAACTGCCAGAGCCCATCTGAGGTTAGTGATCATGTTTTTTAAAGTGAGACCAATTAGCATAATTGTGTTTTTTTTCTAGCCACTTTTGGCACCAGAGAGTTGAAATTAATGTGACCTAAGGTATAACCAAGGGACAGAGTTGAAGATGGGGAAGGAGCTGAGGACATTTGCTGGGAAGTGGTGTGACTGACAGGGAGTTTAAGCTAGGAAAAGGAGGGTGAGCTGGTGAGAGGATGGAGGGCTTGAAAGTCCTAGAGTGTCTCAGGGTTGGTGCAGTGGGGTTGTTGGGAGAGAGCTAGGGAGTAGCATCTTTGAAATTGAGATTATGGCTATTGTAGTTATTTATAGAGACAAGGTCAAGGGTATGACTAAGGGTACAGTAGTTAAGCTAAGATAGTGGGGAATATATCAAGGATTGAGAGGCCAGGGTATTAAATAGATCATTTGCATGGGTATGGACATTACAAAGAAGGAGAAAAGATTTACTTATGATAAGGAAATAAAGTCCTCAGAGCAAAGGGGTGATGTTCCCGCAGCCATAGATGATGGCAATAAAGAGAGCCAGGACATACTACATCCTGATGACGTGAGTTGCAGAACCTGAGATTTTTAGGTACAGAAGAAGAATGGTCTGAACCCAGTCATGCGGACCCAGGAGGATACCACTTCCTTTGTGAGGCCAGGGGAGTGAAAGTGTGGGAAAGAAAACAGCTGTTCCCTGGAGCGCAGCAGGGGGAAAAAGCAGCATCCTCAACTAAGTGTCAGGTCCTTTTAGAGCAAAGTGAGAAGGAAATGCTCAGAGAAGCGGATGAGGATACAAGGAATTTCATTATCGTCACTTCTGAGTCATAGAAAGCACACCAAAGGGCTTCCAACAACTGCAGAGGCATAAAAGACGTTGTTGGAGAAGGCCATTTGCAGAGCCACATAGAGATGAGGGCAGGGCACGAGGGGGCACTTAGACATGGTGGCTCACACTCACAAAAATGAAGTGGCGGCGATGAGATTAGGCCCCGTGTTCCTGAGACGGACGTGGAGGGAGACCATGAGTGCTGATGGGGGTGTAGGGTTCCTGTCAGCTACGTGCAGGTTTGGGAACCTTGGTGGTTCCTGACGTTGGAGGTGTAAGATGCCACAGAGGCACAGCCTTCCGCCGACCTCCAATGCCCTGTGCCTGCCTGTTTAGGGCTGATCTTACCCTTGGCTCCCAGGCTCGCCTTACTTTCCACTGACAGTGGTGACCGGGACCCATGTAATGACATGAGTGCCCTCAAGTACATCGCAGATATGTAAGTGTGTATGTGGTAAAGTAGTAGACCTCTTTGGAGATGGTTTAAGACATTAAATGACAACAGTAAAAGTGACAGGAGCACCCTCTCCGAGGTGCCTGTCACAGGACGTGGAAAACAAGAAGTCACTCACATTGGGCAGCTAGGTGATGTGGCCAAGAGTCGCTCCCCTTTCCAGTATCTGTTTATAAGGACTCTTGCCCCTTCTCAGTCTGGACCAGTAAGAATAGAGTTCCCCATGAGTAGGGAGAATGTTAGCATCTTGTTTCTCCATGTATAGATGGTGGTGCTTCAGAATTGTACTGTTTCCACATATATGGGGAAAAAGTGGAGATCGAAGTCCTCCATGCTGAACTTATTCTTTAAGACCCAAGGGCAGGTTAGAGAGATAATAGGCTCGCATGTGAACCTCCTGTCTGCTGATCTTAGTGCTGTTACACGTGTGGCTAGGGGACATAGGCTACCTCATTAGGAGGGACATTCCCTCCTGCCATCTCGAGCCTTCTTAGTGGAGGGAATCCTTAGATTCTTTTTGTTGAGCAAGTTGATAGATGAAAATGCAAAACTGCAGATGAGAGAGAGGGAGCCAGAGAGAGGAACACCGAGGGGCTGAAGCAGAGATCGGAGAAGAGGAGGAAATCAGGGGACAGGGGCCAAAAAAGAGCTGAAGGAGAAGGAGGCAGAGAAAAAGACACGGTGAAGGCTGGGAAGAACATTGGCAGGGATCCTAGAAAAATTAAACAATAATAGCAGTGGTTAAGTTGTTGAAAACTTCACTCCAAACTATGAGATGCTGAGTCCCCCCCTCTCTCTCCCTAAACAAATTTCAGTGACATTCTATCTTAGGTTTGTTATTTTTGTCACTGTGGCTGTCATTTTGATTATTAGATATGATGACACGGAAGACTGAATTCCGGCCCAGAGGCATATGAAAGACGGTCTCCTGTGGAGTCTCAGGCATCTGCCTTTGTCCCCTTTTCTGTGGGGGCTCCACTTTCTTTTTATTTTTTAAAAGATTTTATTTCTTTATTTTTAGAGCTAGGGGAAGGGAGAGAGGAAGAAAGGGAGAGAAACATCAGTCGCCTCTCGCACGCTCCCAACCAGAGACCTGGCTGGCAGCCCAGGCATGTGCCCTCACCCGGAATCTAACCAGTGACCTTTTGGTTTGTGGGATGATGTCCAACCCACTGAGCTAGACCAGCGAGAGCTCCACTTTCTTTGGAGGCAAACCACAGCTAACTTATATATTTGATAAAGCCTATCTGTCCAGTACATGAATACTACTGTATTAACATTATACATAGTATTTCTGAATTTCCTACTTTATGAATTTTGAACTCAAAAAGTAAAATACAGTGCAACTGGAACCTCACATTTCCTTCTGTAGCTACAAGGGCTTCAGTGCTGAAAAGCTCCAACCTGAACCTTGGGTATCCTCCCTCTTCCCAGTTTCCCAACAGCCTGACCCTAGGGGAAGTGCAGGTTCGCAGTCTGAAATGTCTCCATGGCTGAGCAGCAGAGGGTTACTGGGTTTAAGTGCCTGTGGGCAGATTCTTTGCCTGTAAAATTTGGGTGAATTACAGTATCTTCTAAAGTATGTAAATTCCTTAGTGCAGTGCCCAACACAATGAACATTAGCTAGTATTAAAGTTATAATAATTCCTGATCTTGGAACATTTGATCTCCTATTTCTGTTAAGGCAAAGTTTCAATTAATTTTTTAAGTATTTTTTGTTGATTATGCTAATACAGTTTTCCCAATTTTTCCCCCTTTATCCTCCCCTGCCTGCCACCCCCCACCAACCCTCCAGTCTTCCTTCTACCCTTAGTTCAGGTCCATGGGTTGTACAAATAAGCTCTTTGAGTCCTCTGTTTCCTATGCCATTTTTTATTTTTCCCCATCTATTTTATGCCTGCTAATTATGCTTCTTTCCTGTGCCTTTTCCCCTCATTCCTCCCTCCCCTCCCCACTGAAATTCTTCCATGTGATCTCCATTTCTCTGATTCTGTTCCTGTTCTGGCTGTTCGCTTAGTTTTCATTGTTTTTCTTTTCTTTTAGGTTCATTTGTTGATAGTTATGAGTTTGTTGTCATTTTATTGTTTGTATTTTTTATCTTCTTTTTTCTTAGATAAGTCCCTTTAATGTTTCATGTAGTAAGGGCTTGGTGATGATGAACTCCTTTAACTTGACCCTATCTGGGAAGCACTTTATCTGCCCTTCCATTCTAAATGAAAGCTTTGCTGGATAGAGTAATCTTGGATATAGGTCCTTTGCCTTTCAGGACTTCAAATACTTCAAAAAACCTTACAGACAAGCCCCTTCTTGTCTGTAAGGTTTCTTTTGAGAAATCAGCTGATAGCCTAATGGGAACTCCTTTGTAGGTAACTGTCTCCTTTTCTCTTGCTGGTTTTAGGATTTCCTCTTTGTCTTTAATCTTGGGTAACTTAATGATGATGTGCCTTGGTGTGTTCCCCTTTGGGTCTAATTTCTTTGGGACTCTCTGGGCTTCCTGGACTTCCTGGAAGTCTATTTCCTTTGCCAGATTGGGGAAGTTTTTCTTCATTATTTGTTCAAATAAATTTTCAATTTCTTGCTGTTGTTCTTCTCCTTCTGGCACCCCTATGATTCAGATATTGGAACATTTCAGGTTGTCCCAGAGAGTCCTCAGCCTCTTCATTTTTTTGGATTCCTGTTTCTTCGTTCTGATCTGGTTGGATGTTTATTTCTTCCTTTTGTTCAAAATCATTGCTTTGAATCCTGGTTTCCTTCTTGTCACTGTTGGTTCCCTGAATATTTTGCTTTATTTCATTTTCGGTATCTTTCATTTGTTCTTTCATTTTTCAACCAAGTTCAATCAGTCCTGTGAGCATTTTGATTACTGGGGCTTTAAATTCTCCATCAGTTATGTTGGCAATGTCCTCATCGCTTAGTTTTGAGGTTTTGCTGTGTTCTTTAATTTGGGCCATATTTCTTTGTCTTGGTGCCCCGGTCTGGTTGTTTTGCTTGATTTTTTCTTTAATTCCTTGGTTGTCAGAGTTCCATGCAGTTTGATTTTCTGGTGCTTCTGGTTGTTTATTGATTTTAGATTGGTTGTTATCCTCCTTTTGGTTCTGAGAGGAAGCGAAGAGTTTCTACCTACGCCTCCATCTTGGCCGGAACTCAAAGTCTTAATTAATTTTGTAATCTATATTTACTTTTCAAAATCCAAAGATACTTTTTTAAACAACTACCTGGCATAAAGAATAAATGTTGATAATTAAAGATTTATTTTGGCCTCATGCTTGCTTATTCGTTTGGTTTGTTTATCAGGAAGAAAAAAACATCCACTTAAAGTCATTCTTTCCCAAAGGTGGATTTTTTAAAGGATGCATATGTTGGAGAATTTTACTTACTAATATAAATAATGTCTCCTTTTTCTCTTTTTTCTTCAGACTACTAATTCTAAACTGCTATTATGATGTCTTTTTCCTGTTTCACTATTTCAGTTTTAAAAGTACCTGTTATATTTTTGTCAAAAATTTAAAAAAATCTAATTGCCTTTTTGTTTCTTTTTTTTTTGGCTGGTATCATTCACAAATAACTTATCTATTGCTCCATTGCTGAAGTATCCTTTTAATGTTGGGCTCCAAGTAACTGTTCACAATGTACCTACCCTCTGTACCCCCCCAAACATACGCACACACAGACTTACCCAGAACAACTTCATAGTTACTCATAAAATTATATTATTTTTAAGTGGAGGTAACTTCTCCTGTATATTTTGCATTATAATGCCTCAATTTTAAACTTTATATTGTTTACTATATTCTGTTTCTGCAACTTGATGAATGCTTGTTAATTATTCACATCTGAGGCTATCCCATTATTTTCATTTCTATGGTTCTAATATGCTCTGTTGTCAAACGGACGCAGAGTTGCATTTTCATCTCATATAAATTCATTCTCTAAGATCTCTGATTTTTCCTCTAGCTTATTTCAGTTGTCACACCCACTTTTGTGATTTTTGGCTTTTACATTTTTTTAAATTTTGATATTGATAAAATTTACAAATACATTTCTCGATAAATGACTACTACCGAGTGCTGATTGGCATCACCATTTACAGGCTATGGGGCTGGTTTTCACTGGACAGCTCAATGTCTCCACACTGGTAATCAGGATCACACAAAAATCGCACCCAGCTGACGTGGGAGCGAAGGAGCCTGACATTTTATGTGTGTCATCAGTTAGTCAATCAACAAAAAAAGCAGCAAGGCCAGCAGGTATGTAGACAGGTATGTAGATAGGTAGACACACAGGTGAGAGTACTGTAAATGCTGCTCTATTACTTGGAAACCAGATCTTCAGGAAATCTTTCTCATCGAAATGTCCTGAAGCTACATCTTTAATGTCAAAACAAACACACCTTTCCTCAGCCTATGAATTCACTGTAGCTCTCTCCCCTCTGATCTAAATGACTGCTTGGCTCTTTTGGTTTCTTTACAAATCTTCCCTGTGGAACAAGACTAAATTGATCTTGACTAACCACCTCTCTTGATGATCAACTATGATTATGTAATTTACAACAAAAATGTAAGCAAACAAAGAGTTCCATTCTCGATTTATTAAGGGAGGTTCAGGTTTCAGCAACAAGTCAGCCTAAACTCAGAGTGGCTCTGTTATCAGACATTTGTTTCTTGCTGCCTTTCTGTCTGGGCCAGGGAATGGGCGTGGTTGTCCAGGTCCCAAGCAGAGATTACTGTCATTTCTGTATCAGACTCTCATGGTCACCCTTTTAATGGTTTTTTGGCTGTTGAAAAGATGGCAGTGAGACAAATAGAGGAAAACTTGAACAGTCATTTTTTAGAACCAATTTATTGAAATGGTTTCCAATATTAAATGATTAGAAACCTTGTAATCTGTTCTGTAACTCCATTTTTAACCTTAGAAAAGCATTTTAGAGGGCTCCCTAATTGGTATAATATTTTGTAAGTTTTTACAACAAAGAATCTTGCATTTTTTCATTTATTTTGCTAAGTGACATTTTGGCACAATTTTATTAAGTGATCTGTCCTCTGAAATAGGTACTATTTTTTTAATGATCTAAAATAGTAGCAAATAATGAAATGGAAGGAACAAAAACCATGCCATAATTATAGCATGGGTCTCTCTAAGCTTTAATATTTAATAGATGCATTTATAATACCAAAGTGTACATATCTCTATATTTATATCTCTATCTCCATCTCCAGGACTGAACCTTATTATGGCAGATTCTGTTAGAGACAGCTTACCTGTATCAGTTATTTCCTATTTTTATATATTTACTTATCAACCTACATTTTTTGATAGCCCACAAACATGGTAAAAGAAAAAAAGCTCTCTATATGGTGTGGAAAACTAAAGACAGAAGAAAAATTTGGTCCATCAATTTCTATTACATCCACTTCACATTTATTTTCTGACATTTTAACATTGCTAGTAATTTCTCTGTCCTTGGCCCAAGTCAATATTGGGCCTCGAAGATATTTGGGGAACTAGAGCTCTGCCTTGGAGAAAAGCTTCAGAAGCACTGGCTCCTGTTATCCAGGGGTCACTACAAACCTCTGGCCTCCGATGACGTCAGCAGGTTTGGGCGTCTGCCTCTTGGAACTGGAGCTGCCTCCCTCTCGGGCCAGCACACCGCACTGCCTTTTTCCTTCTCCCGTGTTTGGTCCTCTGTGTGTCAGGGGGCATGAAACACAACCTGTTTGCCTGTTTTCACCGCGTGACCTGACACACTGGGTGGATTTGGGGATGAGCGGCTCCCAGAGCGCTTTCCACAGCAAGATGGAGGAGTCCCACAAGCGGATGCTGCAGTGCACATGCGCTCCCTCCCAATGCGCTCTCTCCCGATGCACTCCAAGCCCCTAGCGGGGTGAGGGTATTGTCCTGCAGGGCATAGAAATGCCACCCACAGAGACTCGGTCTTTGCTGTCCCTTTCTGCCCATCACAAAGGAAATCCCCCTGGCATGGACCTCAGGGTGGCATCTCACACCATGCAGCCCCAAGAAAGCTGGGACCACCACCAGGAAGCTCTCTTACTTATTTTTGTGGCAATTATGATAAAACTCAGATGCTTTTCTATAACAGAACACCTGGAGGGTTCCTTAATCTCATGACTTTAGGGAAGATACCTACCAAATTTGTTATACCATTAGCTTAGCACAAATGCCTGATTCACACCAGTCATATGCAGACAATTTCTAGTGTACATTTTTCCTTCCTCTTGGCAGAATTTAGTTAAAACACTAAGCTAGCACCTCAAGAATCCTCTTTGTTCAGTTCTGGGAGGGGTTCCTCCTCTCTAATCAGTCAGGTTGGCCTGGACTGCTTATATTTCCACCACCTGTTCTTGCCCAAGGTGCTCTGCTCAAGAACGGCCCCTGCTGGTGTAACTATTACCAGATAATCCTCTACTGCAGCTACCGCTGCAGCGTATCCACGATTATAAACACAAGCTTCTTCCTGATTGCATTTTCACAGAGATTGTTTTTTCCCCACAAATGTTGCCCATTCTTAGTGGGGAGAAATGTCCTACCGTCTTTTCTTTACTGTCCATTCACTTGCCTATCCAAATGTGCCTCCATTTTATACCTACCAAGAGGTTTCTTACAAGAATAAAAAATATATATCCATTTAAGAATACTTGAAGTTTTAGATTCTTTTAAATTTTACATCATTTCACTCATCTATTATGACACTGATTCTGTGGATGAGGTGGGTAGATATAAAACAAAATTTAGTAATGAATAGATGATTTCCTTCAAAGAAGATTCATCACTCAACAACTGGAGGCAATGGCGTGGAGTCTAGGTTCTCCAAACAGGGCCAGATTGAGGAGCCTGGTGTCTTCTGTCTTGGGGCTGTGTCTCTTTAGAGAGACCTTAGTCTTAATTACAGCCCCTCTTCTTGTTAGCACGTGGCCCTAGGCCTGTCACCCCATTACCAGTTTTCTAATCTGTGAAAAGTGGACAGTCATCTGTCTGCCTGTTAGCTTCTTGCAAGGACAGAATGAAGTCATTCACATTGAGCACCTAAAACATTGCCTTACACATAATGAGGGTTTGATAAATACTATCAGTTATCACTGAATCAGGACACAAAGTCTGTGTTCATTCATCTGTTCACTTTGATGAGTTTGAATTTCTCTGATGTCTATTTCAGTTTTTTAACCTAACTTTCTTAAACACGCCTTTGAAGAATGCCACTTTTTAAAACTGAGCTGAGAAGGCATGGGATGACTATGGTCCCCAGAAGCCTTGATACCCGGATTCAGCTCCTGTCTCCACCTACGCGATGTTACAGGGTTAGTGTTCTTGTTCCCATTCACAGAAATCCAATCAAGGAGACTGGAACAAACGGCGGAGGAGATTTAGGGGTGAGTTTTGAAGACCCCCTCGATCCCATGACCGTCCATGGCCATCGGGTCCATTTTCTTACAACTTCTTTTCCCTGGACGCAGAAGTGCTGTGGGAAGAGCAAGGCTGGGAGCTGTGCGGTGGCCAGAGACCCGGGGTGGCCGCGCGATGCTGACACGTTGACATGGAGAACCGGTGCACAAGCAATGCTGAGGAGGTCCTGGCACTTCACAGACAGCCCTGGGGTCCTCCTGCGCATCTTACCATGGGCTCTAAGCTCTGTGCAGAAGAAACAGGAACCGGCTGACTTGTGCTCCGAGAGTCAAGAGGTGAGGACCCGAGTTTGCCCCAGGGAAAGTGCCAATAATCAGTAATAGGGGAGATACACTTCATTTTTCAAATGTGTCAGCAGGGAGGGGAAATGGAAAACATCTATAAACATTTATTTGCGTGCCCTTTTAAATGTAAATCATCAAAAGGCAACATACAAAGAGGACCACATGTTGAAATAGAATATGTGAGTAAAAGGCAGCCTCTTACTAATGAAATAAATCATCTTAAAAGTCCTTTGAATGTTCAAGTCATAGATACTGGTTTTAAGTATTTCCCACTAGTGTTGATCATCTGTTTGGTGGGTGAGGAATGAATAGCAAAGGCCACCACACAGGTGACTCCGCTGGCTCCTGAGAAGATTGAGGTCCTGCCTTCTGTAGTGGCCCCGGGGGAGGGTGAGGGTGGAAGAAGAGGTGTTCCCGCCCTTGAAAGAAAACAAGCCAGGTAATGCAGATGACTGTTGAAGAAAATGAGGTGGAAGTGAGGAAGAGAAAATGCATTTTAACCTTGCTAGAGTTACCAGTGTTTGTAAGTATGAGCCCCAGTTGACAGTACTCCCTTTAGCATATATACAGCCACTCAGGATGAGGGATAAGAACAGGTGTATGCCCAGAGATCAAATGCAAAATATCACCTTTAGTGAAACCTTTTAAGTCCGCTTTTAAAGCTTAGTCTTTGAGAGGCAGTACTACAGGCAAGGAGGAATTCAAATGTCATTAATATGCATAAATATGCATCAAAGATATTAAAATGGTTCTAAGATTGGTATTGCAGATACAGTCTCTCATACTTTATTTGCAAACATCTATGAGTATGCTTCAGTATATTCTTCTAAATTTGAAAATAAAGCAGTTTTATAAAACTGAAAATGTCATACAAAGATATATTTCTTATTTTCAATAACCTCTTTTAAAGCTATTATATGTATAGTATTTCTTGCTGGCATGCACAAGTATGTAAGGCTTGTATTTAAACATGATCTTATGCATTGTCATAAGAAAAGGCTTTAACACGCATGTGGAACGATGTGTGTGTTAATGATGTGATGTGTGTGTCTTACAATCACTTCCCATTACCTTTTTTTTATCTTCTGCTGTTTGTCTTGCATGTTTATTTCATGACCATGTTCAGTTTGTCAAAATTCATCAAGCTGTACATTTCTAATATGTGCATTTTTCCTCTACAGTATACTCCAATTTTTTAAAAATAATTTATGTATTTATTTTTAGAGAGAAGGGAAGGGAGGGAGAAAGGGAGGGAGAAAGGGAGGGAGTGAAACATCAGTGTGTGAGAGAAACATGGATCTGTGGCCTCTCATATGCGCCCTGACCAAGAATTGAACTGCGACTTTCACCTTATGGGACGACACCCAACCAACTGAGCCACACAGGTCAGGGCTCCAATATTTTTTTATTGTTGACACTATTACAGATGGCTTCCATTCCCCACCCCCCGCATTTGCTCTCTTTCATCCAGCTCCCCCACCCCCGGCCTTCATCACATCCTTGTCTGTCCATGGCTATACCCATTATATTTTAAACCAAAACTTTACCATGCAAATGTTATAGTTTCAAAGACAGAAAAAATAAGTGGGTCACTACCACCTAAAGGTTTTCTGCCCCCCAGTATTTTATGAGAAACATGCATGTCTGGGCCTGAATGTTGCACATATATTAGAATCACTTCTCAAAAACATACATAATTTTCATAAATTTTAGCTACAAAAATGTTAATATCTTATCTGATATATTCTGAAATATCACCTTTGAATTTCTATTCAGTGCTGTATTGTTATATTTAACTATGTTTTAACATTGAGGCTCTCTAATGACTAATGATGGTGAGCATATTTTCTTGTTTTCGTTAGCCAAAAAGATGCGAGGTCTGTTATTTTATTTGGAAAACTGTTTACCAATATCATGCAGCCATTTTTAAAAAATCCTCACCTGAGGATATGTTACTGATTTGAGAGCGAGAGGAGGGGGTGGGGAAGAGAGAGAGAGAGAAGCATCAATGTGAGAACCTCTGATAGGTTGCCTCCTATATGCCTCCCAACCAGGGATTGCCGCAGCCTAGGTATGTGCCCTGATGGGGAATCAAACCCACAGCTCTCTGGGCGTGCAGGACAGTGCTCCTGCTGACTGAGCCACCTGGCCAGGGCTTGTGAGCTCATTTTTAATTGGATTATTTGCTTTTTTGTTGCCAAGTTGTAAGAGTTCTTTATATTTTGGTAAAAATAATAAATGTTGGCAAAGATGTGGAGAAGTTGGAACTTTTATACACAGCTGATGGGAATGAAAAATGGTGCTGCCTCTGTGGAAACACTTTGGCAGTTCCTCAAAAAGTTAAACATAAAGTTATGTGATCCAACTACTCCACTGTTAGGTACATGTCCAAGGAGATTGAAAACAGATGATCACACAAAAACTTGTACACTAAACACATGTTTACACAAACACTTGTTCATAGCAACATTATTCACGGTAGCCAAGAAAAGGGAGAAATAACCTGTGATGGATTAATGGGTAAAGAAAATGTGATATGTTCATATAATAAAATATTACTCAACAATAAAAAACAAAGTACCGATTCATGTCACAACATGGATGAACCTTGTAAACACTATACTGAGCAAAAGAAGCCAGACACAAATGGTCACAGATTACGTGATTTCTTTCACGTGAAATGCACAGAGAAGTTTGATCAGCAGTTGTGAGCAAAACGGGGATTCAGAGTGAGTGCTAACAGGTACGAGGTACTTTGAGGGATTGTGATAGAAATGTTCTGGAATTAGAGATTGTAATGATTGCACCACCTTGTGAAATACTAAAAATTCCTGAACTGAGCATTTTAAAATGGTGTATTTTATGTTATATAAAGTATGGTGTATTTTATGTTATTGAGATACAAATTATATCTCAATTTATACCTCCCCAGTATAAATTATATCTCAATAAAAAATGAACTAGAGTGAGCAATTCTAGTGACCAGAAGCTGGTAGAGCTGCCGGCTCTACCACCTGTCCTGTGCTCAGGACGCTACCACTGAATCAGGAAACCGTTGCTCAGTTTCCATCAAACTAAAAATAGGCTTAGGGCGGACTATTTTTGAACTTGGTGTCAACAGAGCCATACAGTCTATGTTCTTCTGTGTCACCCCTGTGCTGCCACATTGGTGCGATCTGTGAGCACAGTTCTGTTTCCTTGCTGTGTGGCTGGGTCAGGGAGGCACAGTAATGGCCCCCAGAGATGTCAGCATCCTCATCCCTGGAGCCTGTGAATCTGATCCAACACCTGGCAGAGGAGAAGTGATTGGCAGGTGGAATTAAGGTTGCTAGTCAGCTGACCTTGCTATGGCGAGATGAGCTGGATTCTCCGGGTGGGCTCAAGGTCCCTGGAAGTGAGAGGTGCAGAACCTGAGGTTAGAGAGAACCATGAGGGGGACTTTGGAAGGGGAATGCAGTGCTTCAGGAGCCCGGAGATGAAGTATGAAATGCAGTACTCCAAAGTGGGTGTCTCTGGAAGCCAGAAAAGGCAAGGAAACAGAACCCCCCAGACCCTTCAGAAAGAATACGGCACTGCCGGCCCTCAATTTTAGCCCAGTGTGTCTGGCGTTGGACTCCAAGCTACAAAACAGTAATCTAGAAATCGGCGTTGTTTGAAGCCACTAAACTTGTGGTAGTTGGTCATAGTTTGTAGTAATTTGGAGTTTTATAGAAAATTAACATGCAGGGTTTCTAATGTCAGCACTGCTGATTTTTGGACCAGATAATCCTTTGCTGTTGGGACCCGTCCTGAGTGATGTTAAGCAGCATCTCTGCCTTCTACCCACTAGATGCCATTAGGAATTCCATGAGTTGTGACAGCCGAAAGTGTCTTCCAGACATTGCCTAATGTTCCTGGGGGCCAAAATCACTCCCAGTTGAGAGAAGCAATACTGTGTAGTATTTTACAAATATGCCACAATTTATTTAGCCAATCTGTTATCTGAAGGAATTTGGAGTGTTTCCAACATTATTATTACTAATAACAGTAATGTTATTAGTACTAATAAAAGTAAATAATATTAAATAACATTACTGTTAATAGTAATAATAACATTCTGTGAGTATCTGTGTATGTGTGCGGCTTACTGTGAGATACGTACTGAAAGGTAGAATCACTTGGTTAGTGTGCCTTTTGCGCCAACTTGCAATTCTCTAGGCAAGGCAGAAAATTTCCTGTTGAACCCCAGTGTCGATAACACTTAGCATTACCTGACCTTTTCATTTTAGCCTTTCTGGTGAGTGTGTACAGCATCTTGTGATTTAAATGTCAATTTCCATGATACCTAATAAAGTCACACATCTTTTAAACATGTGTATTCCCACTATGATAGTCATGTTTATGAAGTGTCTGGTCGAGCCTTCAGCCCAGTATGTTTTGCATTGTCTTTTCTTTTTTAAAACTTTGCCTGTGTTATTTGTATATGCAGCTCCATGTTCTGTGTTGGAGATGCACACATGCTGACCAGGTGAAGGGTCCTAATGATCTCAGTGCAGTGAGGCTGTCATTTGGTGGGGGTGTGATTCAGTCTAGAAACTCTTTTGTGCTCCTTAGGTGGGCATTTGCCATAACTTTTGTGTCTTTAATGCTGTGAGATGCCCTAAGATTCTGTCCTTTGCAGTGGCTTTCAAGTGTGATTTCGTAGTCTCCACCTCTGTGCTTCTCTGCAGAAGCTGCTTCAAGTGTAGGGCTCTCCTCTTCCTCCCTCCTTCTCTTCAGGGTCTTGCTCAACCCAAACCATGCTTTTGTCTCTCTGGACCCGTACAGTTACCCAGAGCTCTCCCGGTGCCCCACTTCTTACCTCTAGTTCTCCAAGTTGGCCTACTCCCCAGTATCCACAACAGGAACTGCCCCCCAGACTGGAGGGGGAAAGCCAAATTCGGCTCACCTATCTGTACTTCCCTTCCCTTTCTGATCTTGTGTCTTGCATTCTGGTTGCCTCTGAAACTCCCAACATTGAATGGATGATTTTGTCTTTCAAAGCAATTTTGTAATCAGCCTTGTAAGTATTCTCCCCGGCAGGAAAGGTCTGCTGAGTTCCATCATGGCTGGAAGCACAAGTGCCAGGTGGAGACTTAAGGCCTGAGACCTCCCATTCATTCACACCCATCCCAAATTCCTTCCCCTTCTTTCGATACAATTGTTCCACACTGTCATTCAACATCCCACAGTATTAAATTCTGTTTCTGGTTTTCAGCTACACCAGCCTGCAGCTGTAGGTAAGAGATTCTTTCAGAAAAGTCACAGCAGCTCTCTCAACCACTGACTGTGCCCCGGATGAGACTGTAAATCTGAGAGGTTGTAACTTTCTTTCTCCTGTAGTACAGTCAGAGCAGGGAGCCTCCTGCCACACCCAGTGTTGTGTTCTTCACTCTGACTGCAGTGTGTCATTGAAACACCGTGTCTAACAAAGTCTGCTTTGACATTGAATGACCACAGATGACAATTCATTGTTTTGCCAAGGTCTACTATAGACCAGTTTCCTGTTATTCCATGGTCATGCGCTCTTTCCCAGGTAAGAAACTTGCCCCAGATTCCCATTTCCTGTAGAGTCCTGTGACCTACAAATATCCCTGTTCCTGAGAGATGCATTGTTTCAGAAACAGTCTTGGGTTTAATCCAAAAAGGAAATTTTCACCATTCATCCAGAATGGATAGGAGAACAGAAGAAATAGACTGTCAGCTAAACTTCTAGAGAAAAAATTATCAAAGCAATACACAAAACTGGGCCATTCTACAATCAACAAGCTGTAGAACCAGGAGTTGACACAACTTCTGTGTCTCTAGTGTCTCTGCCCTATCCTAGGTCATCAAAACAAGAGTCAGGCCTGGCCTTTCCCTCTCCTATGTGGTTTTAAATCTGAATGTCAGATGGGTACACCTGATTGGCAAAATCAAATTCATTTCTGATACCCTCACTGCAAGCAATGGGGCTATGCAGCCTGAAGTTTGAGCCCCTGACACACAAGAAGGGAGCTGGGACAATGACATATCCATTCATTTGCAGTGTCCACCACCCCCTCTTGACCTATTTCCCAGTTCATGCATTGTTCTTATTTTTGACAGTATTGAACCAGAATGTCTTGCTTCTAGGCCCCTACACTGTGTGACCAATACTCATTATTTTACCCTCCAGACCTGCTTCTGTTCTCTGTCTCAGTGAAGAATGAGATAAGCATGAACTGGTGGCCTGCTAGGTGACTGGATGGTCTACAGTTTCATTCATGTCACCATCCCAGTCCTATCTAACAAGAGCCAGTACCGGGAAGGCTATCTCTGCAATAGTGTGTGTTCTATCTTCCCTGTTCTCTCTGATACTTAATTCATTTGGACTTTTCCCCCCATTTCTTTCTCAATTTCAATAGCCCTTTGATTGTCCTTCTTCCCTCAAGCCTCTCTCTCCAGTACTCATCTCCAAACAGAACAAACCCTCCCCACTACTGATGCAGGTCTTTCTCTTCGCCCTGCCCTTCCCAGATATGCCCTTTTCCCCAACTGCATAGCAGAGTGCTGGTCACTAACCAAGGTCATCTTGTGTTTTTCCATTTCTTTCACTCATTCACATTATTCCCTCTGTCTGAAAGTTCTTTTGCCAGTTCATTCTTTTCTTAAGTCCTAACCATCCTTGACAATTCTGTTCAGGTGTGACTTATACATGGAAGCCTTCCCAAATTTCCTTCTGCTTTCAATGTGCAAAGTGTGCTTAGAGCACCAAAAGGACTGCTGGGTCATCAAAGCTTCCGCATTGGTTTCCCCCACCAGACGGTCAGATCCTGGAGGGCAGGCAGCACATCTTGTTAAACTACCTCATGTGAAGTATGTTAATAACTGCAGTTGAGCAGTGAGACATATTTGTGAAAAACAATTTAATGATTAGAGTACAAATCTTAGCAGTATTTTGCAAAACTCATGTTAGATTATATTTTTGAGCTAAAATGCAAGCTGGAACTTGATAGTCTGTTTTCCACATGTATTGTGTTCTCAATAACTGTTGACAGCGATGGGCAAACTTTACTAATGTGGGCCAAGAAGCTTTGTCCAAAAAAATTATCTGTCCAAGCTAAGTTCCAAATATTTTCCAGGAAATTGATGGACCATTTCTTATAAAATTAGAATTTCGGTGTTATTAATAGGGCATAACCACCAATAAATGAAACTCCCAAAAGTCACATATTGTTAGTGAAAAAAACTCATAAATTTAACCACTTTCTCTAAAGTATTGGGGCTTTGTTTCTTTTTTTTAAAAAAAAGCAATTCTAACAGTGTAGGGTGAACTAAAAAAGCTTACCTGTTCACCTTCACTGAGTATATTCTTGAGTAGAGCCACACTCCTTTCCAATGCTTCCGGGAGAGCAGGCCTCCCTGATACGGCTCACGCACCCTGGGCACCTCGCTGTCCTCGGACCCCAAAGACTGCTCTGCAGCCCTGGGATGAGCAGACCAGGCTTTTCCCTTAGAGAGATAGCAAACAGCTGATTGTAAATCTAAGTTGCACCAAACATACCCATATTTTGCAGTGTATAATGCACACATTTTGGCCCAAATTTTTGAGGGAAAAATAAGGATGCCATGATGCTACAATGACTGGTTGGGACTGGGCTGGCGGCTTCCTTGTTAGCATATTCTGGTGTGTCTTTGGGGGATTTTCTAGAAGCTCCCTCAAGATTCCATTGCTTCAACCCTCCCAAACATTCTGGAAGTGATTTAATCTCCTAAAAGAAATTCCTTTCTGCTTCAAATAACTTGAGTGGATTAGACTCTCTAACTGAAAATTCGCCAATACTATGAGGCATTAGCAATAGCTGAATAAAAGCTTTGGCAGTCAGTCTGAAGTAGGAGGCATTGTACTAAGACTTTACGAATATTCTCCCATTTGATCGTAATAATCATTAGGTATTATTGTCATCTAGCATAAGTGATGCAGTTGAGAGGCAAAGAGATTACATTGCTCATCTGCAGCTAGTGATGGTGGCATCGGCCCAGAGCCCTGCAGGCCAGACCTCTCCTTGAACTTGGCTTCTCAATGCCATTACCCTTTTAAAGTGTTAGTGTCCAATGTATTGACTTCATATAAGTTCTTGCAGTAAAGATTGGAGTAGCTCAACAAGGCAGTTAAAGCTTGGTTCCCCACCCCCCCCACAATTTATGAGCTGCAAGGGTATATCAGTCAGAACACTTCGTTCTGGCTACTTTAATCAGAAAAGCAATGTGTTTAAGAATGTCAGATGTCTAACAGATTCCCTGGGATACCTTGAAAATAAAAAAGCATAGACTTAAAACCAAGCTTCTAGAATAATATCCCAAAACAACACAGGACTGGACTACTGAGGAAACTGTGCCACACCCCTGCTGGGTGCCTAGTGCCAGAAATTCAAGGTGACCAGCACCCATAGCACTGCCGCACCAGGAACTCAGCCTTGCCCTCGGGGACACTGCTGCTGTCCCTGCTGCCCCTCCTGCTGTTTGCTATCTCTCTAAGGGAAAAGCCTGGTCTGCTCATCCCAGGGCTGCAGAGCAGTCTTTGGGGTCCGAGGACAGCGAGGTGCCCAGGGTGCGTGAGCCGTATCAGGGAGGCCTGCTCTCCCGGAAGCATTGGAAAGGAGTGTGGCTCTACTCAAGAATATACTCAGTGAAGGTGAACAGGTAAGCTTTTTTAGTTCACCCTACACTGTTAGAATTGCTTTTTTAAAAAAAAGAAACAAAGCCCCAATACTTTAGAGAAAGTGGTTAAATTTATGAGGTTTTTTCACTAACAATATGTGCCAGTTGCTCATTTCTAAAGAACAGAACCAGTGAGTGTGTCTGCCTGTGGCACTCTGGGCACATGCCCTCACCCCGCCTGTAAAGGAGGCTTATTAGCTTCTGATGTCCACACCGGAGAGCTAAGGATCATGAATGGAGACATTTCCCTCAAACAAGAAAGGTGGTAGATGATGGGGAATGAGGAACACAACCAATGTCATTACAAGCAGGGTTGAAGTTTAGTTCCTACTCTATTTTCTAACTACATACTGAAAGTGTCAGGAGTTTTCTAGTCCTGAGTGTTTTCTATCAGTTCATGGGAGCTGGACACCAGCTACTAATCCATCTTGAAAGCCTTCCATTGGCTAAGCACTGTTACAGGGTGTCCAACCTATGGCTCACAGGCCACATGCAGCTCAGGATGGCTGTGAAAGTGGCCCAACACAAAATTGTAGATTTACTTAAAACGTTATGAGATTTTTTTTGTAATTATGTGTTGCAATGTATTTAATGTGTGGCCGAAGACAACTCTTCTTCCGGTGTGGCCCAGAGGTGCCAAAAGGTTGGACACCGCTGGAACTTAAAACAAGCTTCTGGTTCAGAAGAAAAATGTTTCTTTAATGAAAAATTATGGTAGTGAATATTCACTTCACAAATTACCCTTCTCGCAAATGAATGAAATGAATGGTCGTTAGTGTGCTGCTGAGTTCTCAGTTGTACATAATTCCACTTTGTTTTTGAGCCTCCACAGGCTCCTGCATGTCTTGTGTTTGTAATGACATTTTTAATACACAGGTATTAAAGTAATCTCATGAAAATAATGGAAGAATTATGAATTGGACCTATAAGTTTTAATCACCATGGCTTTAATTAGGCTCATTTTATTTTTCTTTTAATGTATGATTTTCTGCAATGATTTCACTTCACTAATACTTTGTAGGCCTTTGAAAGATCACTGTTAATAACCACAGTATATAGTTAAGATTTCAAGGTTTCACTTACTAGATAAACTTAGGTGCATTGAGTACATCCTTACATCAATCAGCAATCAATTCCTTTTTCCGAGTCCCCACAGTTGCTGACTCTCCCGTGGACACTGCCCTGAAATAGGCCTGGTTAATTCACATCCTCTCTTCAGGGAGGAACAAAGGATGTGCATTTTTCTGAGAGTTAAAAATGATTTTTGCCTTGGCAGGGTGGCTCAGGTAGTTGGAGCATCATCCTGAAATGCCAAGGTTGCGGGTTCAATCCTTAGTTGGGGCACATATGGGAGGCAACTAATCAACATTTCTCTCTCACACTGATGTCTCTTTCTCTCTCTTTCTCTCCCTTCCCCTGCCCCTTCCTCTCTAAACTCAATTTAAAAACATAGCCTTGGGTGAGGATTTTTAAAAAATGATTTGTATCATTTTTTAAAATCTTTTTATATGTTATTCTCATCTATTGATCAGTTAGCTGCTATGGCCTTATTCACATCTGCATTTTAAGGTTTCTTTCAAGAGAGATGATAGCTAACTCTTCACTTCCATTGTTTGATAGAAACTACAAGCCTGCTTTGCACTAAGAAGCAGTAAAGAGGTACTTAATTAATTCAACAAATATGCATGACCTTCCTGTGATGCATCAGATGAGCTGCAGATGCTGAGGATATAGACCACTTAAGTCGAGGTACAAGGTGCCTGGGATCAAACGAGACAGAGAGACACATGGGGATAATTACATAGAGAGGTTGTGAAACCATTCTGTGAGCTAGATATTAATATTCCATTACAGAATCCTCAGCCATCCTGTGTCCCCTCCACATCTCAGTTTTCATGTCACCTCTCTTCTTCCCTTTTAACTAAATTTCTTGCAGAAGTTGCTGTCTCAAATTTTCTATCTTCTAATTTATCTAAAACCATTTACATGTGAATTCTGCCAATGTCTCACCCACAAGGTCATTGAAACATCTGTCCCCAAGGCCCTCTCTACTTGATCCCTGACCAGAATTTAATGCTGCTGACCCTGTCCTTACTGAGACACCTGCCCCTTGGTTTCCCTGACATGTCGCTCTCTTCGCTTTCTTCCTCTGTCTTTCTGCAGAGACTTCATGTTGGCCTTCTTTGCAAACTCCTCCTTTTGTGTCTGTCTCTCTTAGGTTGCTGTTGGGTGAGAGTTAGTCCCCATTCTCCTCCATATGTTCCCTGGGATGTTCCACTATGCCTACTGCTGACACGACCATTCATACACTAAAGACTCTGTGTCCTGAGCTCTACACTCACTGGGGACATAATATCTGGGCTTGGAAGCACTGTGGCATGTCACCTGCCTGAAACGTTCACGAGTGATCTCGTGTTGTAGGACAGTGATATTCAAACATTTTGGCCTCAGTCTTAGCAGTTATTGAATCCTTACAGAGCTTTTGTTTTTGTGTATTAGATCGATAAAATGTTGCCACATAGCCTTTGAAAACTTTAGAAACTATTCATTTCAAAAAAATAATAAACCCATTGCATATTAACATAGATGACATTTTTGTATAGGTTAACATAAAAATATAAATAATTATATGTGGAAAGCAATAGTTTAGTGAAAAGAGAAGCATTGTTTTACATTTTTGCAACTCTCAATAATACACAAGACACATGAATTCCTTCATCTGCTTCTGTATTCAATCTGGAAAATCTGCTGTACATTTCTAAGTGTAAATGGGAATAAAAGGCAAGTGACATATAATTATTATTATAACATTGATTCTTTTACCCTGATTAGTCCCTGAAATGATTCTGAGGACCTCCAGGGGTCCCCAGATCATATCTGAGAGGCACAGGTGTGGAGTACTCCTAGAATCCAATGTGGGAATGGCCAGGGTGACTCAGCTGAAGGATCTCAGCTAAAGAGTTGTGATAGAAGATCAAAATTAACACACAATGCTGGTGAAAGTGGGGTTGAGCTGAGTGAGCCCAGGCCAAAGGGCGTGAGGAAAGACAAACAGCCAGAGGCCAAGCCAGACTGGGCGCCACCCTGCAGGCATTGCTGGGATGGTGAACAAATGCCACAGCCAGGGTAGTTACCATGGCACAGAGGCTGTACTCATTTGAGTAGCAAGAGGAGTCAAGAGCAAAGGATGAGGCTGAGGGACAGGAAGGATGGGGCCGGGAAGCTACTTTTCTGAGAAAGGGGTAGCATCCAGAAAGGGTTTGACTGCATTCAACAAGGGCCTAGAATCTTAAATACAACGTGTATCACTAAATATGCAGAAAATAGAGTCATCTCAAGAGCTGGGTACCACGATGGTAAAAATCTCTCAACCAATGGGACCATGCCATTTTCTCCAGTAAATGTAGGGACTGGATGACTCCAATTTGGGATTTTCTGTGGGCATTTTTCATGATGCTTCCAAATAGATGATTCCAAAGCAAAGGTTTCTAGTTGTCCATGTTGGTCTAAATGACCCCAAGAGCCAAGCCACCATGATGGTAAATCAAATTCTGCATTGCACAAAGCCACAGGCCATGAGGTACGGAGTGGCTGAAGTTCTACTCTTGCTCTGCTTGCTAGGTTGTGCACCTGAGTGGCTGTTGCTGCTCAGCTGGAGTGGCTTTTCTAATCCCATCCCAGAGGAGGGAATGTTATTATAATTGGGAACAATGTGTCAAGGGCAAGCTGTGGCCCCACTCAAGAAATGTTTTCTTTCTTTCTCTCTTTTTCTTTCTTTCTTTCTTTCTTTTTCTTTCTTTCTTTCTTTCTCTTTCTTCCTTCCTTCCTTCCTTCCTTCCTTCCTTCCTTCCTTCCTTCCTTCCCTCCTTCCTTCCTTCCTTCCTTCCTTCCTTCCCCAAGAACATTTTTATGTTGCTTTTTAAACAGAGAGGAAGGTAGAGAGAGAAAAACATCTGATGTGAGAGAGGAGCATTGTTTGGTTGCCTCCCATACACACCCAGGCCGGGGACCAAACCCACAGCCTAGGCTTGTGCCTTGACTGGGAACTGAACCAGCAACCTTTGGTTACAGGTTGACACTCCAACCAACTGAGCCACACAAACCAAGGCGAGAAATGTTTTCAAAATTAAACAGCATGATGGTATTTTGGTGGCAATGCCATCTTTTTCCCTGTAGAAGAAAAGCCCCCAAAGTTACCATGGCAGAAAAATCTAATTCTGTGTGAGAAAAACACATGAGGAGTTGGTGGTGGAAGCAAAGCATTAGGCAGAATCTACAGCCATTGTGTTGTAATTTGTTATTTATAGCTGGACACACACAGTGAAGAGATCATCTAATCAGAACTGACACCTTCAGTGGAGTTTGGAGTGACGTGTTGAGTGGTGAGATAACCACACAACCCTGATCACCAGCCTCCTCTGTCCTTTGCCTAACATTTCTAATGACACATCCCTGGAGCTCAGCCAAAGGGAGTGAGGGCCCCATTTCAGAAAGAAGAGTGTGCAGAATCTGTGCGCTGGAAATAATTTACACAAAGCTGTGACAATGGCAGCTAAGGTATGAGGCTGAACTAAGAGCACCTACCACCATTTGAGCAATCTAACTTCTTTCCCAGAACTATCATGCAGAGCAATGGGAATTCTCAATCATTTTCCATATGTAGTACACAGTCTTTTATGTCGGTGCATATGTATGTATATATGTGTGTATGTATTTCTGTGTGTAGTCTTCCCAGCACCTCTTCCTTGGGACGTAGAGTGGGGATTACTTCTTTTCTATACTGTGTGATTTGGGAGGAATTTTGGAGCCCAGTCTAGTCTTCACCAACATGCTAGGCAATCGGACTCTCGATCAGTGGAATTCAATTATTAGAAACACCCAGAGGTGGAAAAAATTAAAGAGGGTTGTCTGTTTATAGTCCCTATGATGAATTCGCAAATCCCTACTATTAAAATACCTGAAACTGTTCTGATTTTAGTCTGCTCTAAGATTGTTTTCAATTTTCCCTTTGATTTTGTAAGCTATATATTTTTCTTTTAATAAACTCCCCCCCCTTAAATTAAGCATAGTTGGTTTCTATTGATGAAAACCAAAGAAATCTAACAAAATTGAATACAAAAATTGGGTTTCGGGCAAGAGACCCTCAGGAAAATGTGTTAACTGGCTTTGGTTTTTGGATGAGACGGGAGTCGATGCAGTGAGACCCCCGGGACTGATCGGCTGGTCAGGCCTGCCCACCTGGAGCCACGCGCCCGCTGAGGATGATGCTCTCGGGGGCAGGGAGCTAGTCCCAAGGTGCAGCTGCAGGGGATAAGGCATGTCGGACAGCAGGGTGGGGTATTCCACCCTTAAGGATGTTGGAGGACTTAAAGTAGAGAGAACAAGCTCACAGTGTGAAACAAGTTCCCTCAAGACACAGAATGGAACTATTAGGCTTCCTGTGACAAAGTTTTAAAAAAATCACAGTGACTGTAGCAGCTGGTCAGAGACCACTGAAAATCACACAGAGAGATTGATTTTTTTTGTCCCTGAATTACAGCAGTCTTTAGATTGATACTCTTTTCGAATGTTTTAAGTGAGAGTTAGCACCTTGATTAAATAAGAGATTTGGATAACAGAAACAAGGGGATCTGTGAGGATTTTGAAGGCTTTGTGAACCCTGTGCTAATGAGCCCACCTGAAATAATTCCCATTGCTCTTCTCTTGGCCAACACATGCCACATGAAAGATGAAGCTAAAACTCCCCTGGTGCCTTATTGCTTCTACATAAGCAGGATGTTTACAATATCAACTCTGCCTAGGTGATAAAATAAAAAATCAGAGTACAGGTCATTCCAGGAACTTGTGAAGTTAAAGTGTCTGGGGAAATGGATATTTTGTGTCCATAACCAAGGATGGTGAAACAATTCTGGATGAGGCTACATTTCTTTATATGGGTGAACTTACTAGAGACTCCATACCCATTGAGATGCAAACATTTTCCAAGCTCTTTAATACAACTTAAACTGAATACAGACTTTCAATAGCAGAAAAGACCAGAAAAACCTTGGCATAATTTGAGAGGTAGATGGACAAAGTTTGTAGACAAAAATGCTAGATTGAATGTCTCATGCTTTCAAAAAACCTCACCCCCTTCCAGGACCCTCCCACTTCTCCTTCACATTTATGATGAAGAATAGATCGATGAGAGAAGCCCTAGAATCTTTAAACACAACTTGGCTGGCTGTTTATTCTAGGCCCAGAATTGTAGTGGGACTGGCAGCAGTGAGAATGAACACAACAGGACCCTGTGATTTCAGCACAGAGGAGCCACGTGGGCAGGGCCCAGGTGCTGGCAAAGGAGCAGGAGGGTGGGGAGAGTCCACATCTTGGGGCGTGACTGCACACTCAGAATTCTCTAGAATGGTTAAATAATTATAGTGGTTCACTGAGATGAAATAATCAGAAAGTCATTTAGGTCTCACTTGAATTAGAAAACCCCAAATTCCAAGTCTGGTCAACAGAGGCCTGATCTGAGTCACAAAAGTAGAAAAGTCCCAGCCTCTCACCAGGTCCCATGCCTGAGTCACATGGAGACTCACAGCACTTTGGATAATGAAGAGGTCAAGTCCCATTAAGCAGAATGTTACAGATTTGTCAAATGAGCATTTCTTTTTTTTAATCCTCACCCAAGGATATATTTATTGATTTTTTTAGAGAGAGAGGAAGGGGGAGAGAGAGAAAGAGAAACATCCATTAGTTGCCTCCCATCCATTAGTTGTCCCATACGCCAAAAGGTTCAATCCCCTTGCTTGAGAGGTCTAGTGTCAGTATAAAGTCACTGCAGGCCACTTGGCCAAGGATAATGGGTGCCAAGGCAGCAATGCCATATTGTGGCTGAGCTAAACTCGTTCAGCTGTGTCCCTTCACTCTACTCTTTCCTGAGGGAGTCCTGGGGTAAGGAGGGACTGTTGGATGCTGGCTGAGAGGACTCTAATTTGTGGAGGTCCAGGGTTCCAGGTCAGCCCAATAGTATTATGTCATGAGCACCAGTTGGTATAGAAGTATGTCTGAGCTAAGTTTGCTTTATGGGAGACTCAAAGGGCCCTTCAATATTATTTGCAGTTATTTCCCAAGTCCCATGTTGTACAGTTAGAATGCATCTTGAGTAAATCTAAGAATCCCTTACCCATGAAATAAGTCCTTTGGTCTCTTCTTTCCTTCCAAACAAGGAAATTCAAAGCAAAATCATTTCATTGTAGGAACTGCAAGATTGGTATCTACATTCTGATCACATCCTCATTAAATTGCACAGTTTGGGAGTTAAAAACATTGAAAAGTCTCAGAGAATGGCAAAGAATTATTATAAGCCTAATCAGGTGATGACTTAAAATGCTGCATGTGTCTCAGCTGTGGTTTTCTTACTGAGGCAAATCAACGTGACTCCTGCACATGGTAGAAAACTATGTCAGCTGAATGTATTTGTCTGTTTGTAGGAACATCCTAAGTATTTGCTTTAACCTAGCAGTACTGCAGTGCACACTCACCCTCTAGACTCAGGTTTATTTACTCTTCTGACAGAGGCTCTGATCTCGTTTGGACTGAAATCCATCGGGACTGCACACATGCAACAGGCCTTGGAGAACAGGAAGTAGTGGGAACCTTACATGTCTTGGTGTTATTTCTGAGGGTGAAACCCTTGGTCAGAAATCACTTCCCACTTATAAATTGAGTGACTTTTGTCTCTCTCTTAGAAAAAAGAAAGGAGAACAATTGTATATTTTAAGCAAGTAAAATGTAGCCTTTCAGAAAAATTAATTTCCTATGTTCCTCTAAGAAATACCCATCCCAGATAATACCAGTTTATATTGATGGCATTAAACAAAAGACAGGAGGCACCTGTGTATTGAGCCACCTTTATGTGACAGTGGAAATTTGGAGGAATTCACCTGTGAAACCATCTGGGCCTGGTGTTTTATGTGGGCTAGATGTTTAACAACTTTCTCTGACCCTCTATAGAAAATGGTCTGTATAAGCTTTTTACACTAATAAAATGAATGTTTATGATTTGTATTTCCTTAGGAAATTATCCATTTGGCCTAGGTCTTCAAATGTATTTGCATAGAAGTTTGTAAAAAAGTATGTTTATTTTAAAAAATGTCTTGTTTCTCCCTGTTCACCTTATTTTGTACATCTGTACATTTTCCTTTTTCTTTCTTCAACAAATTAGCAATTTTTTTTTTGTTATTTTGAGCTATTTTGTGAATCTTTTTCCAAAACATAGTCTTTCATTAACTAGGATTTTTGGTTTTCCTATCCTCTGATTCATTAACTTCTGTTCCCTAGCTGGGACTTGTTTTTTTTTTTTTATGTTCTAACTTTAGCCATGTACTAATAATACTACATTAAAAAAGAAAATTTAGCAATATGAAGAGATCAGAAATATTGTTGTGGTGGCCACAGATGGTGAAGACAATTAGAACAAAACATTTTCTTTATTACAGTCTTGTGTATTGGGCCTGATAAAGTATTATTTGGTTCATTAAACATTTATATTACCAAATATATTGTGGAAGCCTTAGCCTGGTCATCACATATATTAACTAGTAAAAGAAATACATTGTAAAAGGATATGTTTTTGCCTGAAAGTCATATTTATCTCAATGATTTTAAAAGCTTTATTTATCAGCTCTGGCCGGTGTGACTCAGTGGATTGAGTGCTGGCCTGTGAACCAAAGAGTTGCTGGTTCAATTTCTAGTCAGGGCACATACCCGGGTTGTGGGCCAGGTCCTCAGTAGGTGGCATGCAAGCAATAACCACACATTGATGTTTCTCTTCCTCTCTTTCTCCCTCCCTTCCCCTCTCTCTAAATATAAATAAATAAAATCTTTAAAAAACATTAAAAAATAAATTTTTTTAAAAGCTGTATTTATCAATGACAAAAGAAGATTAATGGAAAATATATTTCACTGTTTTATATTTTATTCTTTTCAAGAATGTTTAATATGAAATTTATTGAAAATGCAGGTATCAGGGTATTCTGTGGATCTGACTTCTTCAGAAAAGAGTGGGAAATTACACAAAATATACTGAAGTGATGGGAACAGAAGCATGTTTACTCTTTGGCTGATCATCTAAAAAAGAGCATAAAACTCATTAGTCTTATTTTGCTACTGTCTTCTGAATGTAAAATGAGACAGTTTCTTCCCTTTATCCCTCTCAGCCCCCGTGATCCTCAGCACACTCTGTGAGCTGTGGATTGTTAGCTAGCAGGCTCATGTCACTTTTGTTTTTGGACTTAGGCTGTAAGTTCTCAAGGACAGAGGATGGTGTTCTCTTTGCGCTTGCCAGCACCAGGCAATGTGGCAGGCAGACTTGCAGCTAATGAATGTAGAATACATTTCATTCACCTAAAAGAAAATCTTTTAGTTATCCACTTTGTCATGTTCATCCACATTCTTAAATTGAAAAAGTAAAAATCTGCCATCAAATTTTATACAGAGTACATTCAGTAGTAAGTCAGCACTAAAGGCTTAGGGTAAAATGCCTGATCTATTTCTTCTATTTTTTTTAATATGGGATTTCTTATGGTTAAGAGTATATTGATTACAGAAATTTCAGTTTATGTTAACTGATATACTTGTTCTATGCTTCATACAGCTGAGTTTGTAGGCAGAAAATACAAAATAGTATTTCAAAACAGGCATTGTACATTTTCAATGTAGTCAATTTAGGCACCTAAAGAACTTCCTTTTTCTTTCCCAACAGTATTTTTCTCTCATTATTATTATCTTTCCAATAGGTGATTTGGCCTGGATCCTGGAAATAAAGATGGCTAATTCCTATATCTCCTAGAAATAAAAACATTCAATTCCTGTTTCTCCAACAGTTCATAACAACACCGTCCTAACTTTCCATCTCAGAAGATTGTCCTTGTAAGATAGTTTCTTTAAAAAAAAAGATTTTATTTACTTATTTTTAGAGAAGGGAAGTGAGGGAGAAAGAGAGGGAAACATCATTGTGTGGTTGCCTCTTGCATGCCCCCTACTGGGGACCTGGCCTGCAATCTACGTGTGTGTTCTGACTGGGAATCAAACCTTTGGTTTTGCAAATCAAAACCTGTGGTTTTGGTGACCCTTTGGTTTGCAGGCCAGCACTCAGTCCACTGGACCACACCAGCTAGGTTTATAAGATAACTTCTAAAACCACATTGAAAGACCACAGAACTCAACATTAAATTATTTTAACATATTCATTAGCAGACATTATTTTTTTACAAAAACAACAACCTATCCTTCTTAAATAGTAAAGATTTTGGAAATGCTTAGAAAATTGTTTTGAAAAACCAACAATTTCTACCAATACATACTCACCAAAAGAGTGAAAAAAAATACTATAATGAGGTCATTTAAAAGCATTCAGGAACAACTGATGCAAAAGTTAATTTAAAAGAAAATTCAAAAATCTAGAAATTCTGGATTTCTAGTTTCTTAATTAAAAAACAGAATTCATATAATTTCTGTCTACAAGATGCTTCATTATATGTACTTTTCATTATTTCTCAATTTCAGAGAGGCCAAGACCCTCAAAAGTTAACTTGATCTAATCTAGACAAAACCAGTGGAAAATTTCAAAGCTTTGAAACTATTCCTTCTTAGTCAATGCCAGGGAGGGCCTAGCATTTAGTGATTAAACAATCACTAAATTCACTTGAAATAGTTCAGTTTCCCTAACCTTTGGGTAACTTATTTTATAGTACACCAAAACTCTGGAACCTCAACTTCATTTAGCGTAGGCCACCCTGTGGACAACCACCCCCCAAAAAGTGGTGGAGCCATTTCCAGACCTTCAGTTTTGAATCCAGAATCTCTGATTAGTGACCCCTATCAATACATTTATCCTGATCCAACTTTATATTGCTTCTACCTGTATCCTGACCTCTTAATGTTCCTACATATGTTCCCCAGGTTTCTTTCTGGAAAAGCCTGCTTCTACAGGCAGAGAAGGCTTGGCAGAATCTGGGGCTTCAACATCTTGAGCCTCACTGGAACCTGCCTCAGGATCCCTTCCTGATTGCTCAGGTTCTGCTCCAGCCCTGTCAGTGCTCTGAGTTAACAAGAGACGTCCTATAGGATTGCAAATCAGTTGGCACAGGGTCACGCACTGGGTTAGGTTTTCAGACCCAGCTTTCCTGTGGCTGTGAGACGAAGGATAGTTACAAACCTTTCATATTCCTCATTCAGACTTTAAGCTTAACATGTAAAACTCTGAACTCATCATTTTCTTTTTCCCATTTCTACCATGCCACAGCCCACCAGCCCCCTACACTCCTATTTTCACTAAAATATGCTATGGTGGCAATCACTAGGCCACCCCGAGCCTTGGCTTTGTAGGCACTCGATGACAGTCAATTATAGGTGACAACTTGAGGAACTATTTGGCCACTGTGGGCCACGAATGGCCAGAGTTCCGTTTACCCTGGGTGTGAGGTCTCTGATGACTGTACATTGAATTAGATGGGAGGATCTAGTCCATAAAACTCAAACCATTCCAGAAAATGGATCCTAATTATTCTGTTTTTCTAGAATGGCTTTTGGTACAAAATTCTGCACCCAATTTCAGTTAGCCTTCAGTAAGAGAAGGAGAACCATTAGGATATGTAGAGGTAGAGGGGCATGCAGATGCAGCCATACAAAGATAAAGATATATAAATGCAGATATACACAAATTAAAGGATTTGCTACATGGATTGGAGCTTGTACAGCTAAGAGAGCTTGTTAGTAAGATGATTGTCTTTGTTTCTGCTGCGGGCACTGACACCAGTAGGGCAGGCAGTCAGGAAGGAAAGGGAGGGCCGCGTGACCCCCACGCCAGGGCTGGGGCACATGGGGATAGACGGAAACACACGTCAGCTCTGGCTTCCTCCTCCCCCAGTGGATGGTTGGATGTCCTGCTAGAGAAGTGACAGCTAGTGGCCTTCATCATAGAAATTGACATGCACTTGGCTCAGGAGGTCAGGGAAGGTGCAGCTGGATGATTGCCCTTGTCCCACAGGTTGGCCAGCAGATAACAAATGGTGTGAGCTGCACAATGGCCAGTCCTTCACTTCTTCACCTCTACTCTTACATCGGAATGTCTCTTTCCATCCACTGTAAACAGGAATGTGCAGGAAAGGGAAATGTGGGGACGCAGTTCAGTCTGGCTGAACTGGCACACTACAAAGCCCGAGGATATCTTTACTGATTTACTGTCTACTGTTCTGTTGATTTCTGAGGCTGAACTATTGAAGTCTACAGTTATAATTGTGGATGCATCTAGTTCTCTTTTAAGGTCTATCATTTTTGCTTCATCTGCTTTGAAGATTTGTTTTTAGGTACATATATATTTTAGATTGTTATTTTTTCTGGAAAATTGACCCCTTCAACATTCTATAATGTCCCTCTTTATCCTCAATAATATTTCTTTTTCTGGAGTCCTTTTTATCTGATATTATACACCTACTCCAGCTATCTCATGGTTAGTGTTTGCATGGTATTGCCTTTTCCATTCTTTTACTTTTAACCTCCCTGCACCCTGTTACTCCGAGTGGATTTCATCAGAAGCCATCCAGTTTAGCATTAGGGTTGGAGCTGATTAGATCAGAGTGAGGGCGGGAGCAAAAGCAAGGACCTCAGTTAGGAGGTTATTGAAAAGTTCAGGGGAGCAGTGCTGGAGGCTTGAGATAAGATGGTAAGAATGGCTAAATGCAGACACATGGCTGATTTGTTGGGGCTGTTCTTGTCTTGAGTTCATTTTATTTTCTCTCTCTTTTTGAATACTCTCCCAAGGATATGTTTATTAATTTTAGGGAAAGAGGAAGGAAAGGGGAGAGAGAGAGAAAGAGAATGAATCATCCATGTGAGAGAGAAACATGGGTCAGTTGCCTCCTGTAGGTGCCCTGACCAGGGATCAAACCTGCAACCTTTTGGCATATGGAGTTGATGCTCCAACCAACAGAGCCGCCCGGCCAGAGCTATTTTCTCTTTTTACATGTATGTGGTTTATGACTGTACCCTACATTTTTTAGTGAGGAAAATAAGCTAATTAGAAGCACCATCAGTTGAACTAAAACCAGAGGTTTGTTTGGTTTTCCTAGACAGTTTGTCAGAGACAGCTCTCTAAGTTGCCATTGTATCCATTAAAACCCTAGCATAAGTTGTGCCCCCTTAGGAAGCCAGAGGCAATGCTTCTGACATCTAATTGACCATGAGACCTTTAAGCAGATGCTGAAGAAGATGATGGGCCTGGGGGCTCTTCCATCAGGGTGTCTGCCTAGCCTCCTGCTAGGGGTGGGGGGCAGGGAAAGACGCCCAGAGGTCTGGACAGCAGGACTGGATGGGTGAGGATGCGCGCTCTGACTCCAGCCTGGTCTCTGTCCCAGCCCCAGCACTTACTGAGGCAGCTTACGCACCCTCTTGCTGCTTCCATTCTGTGTCTGTGACATGAAGATGGACATAGAACCCACTTCATAGAGTTGTTGGGGTGACAAAGTGAGTGATATGAGGAAGGTGTTTGAAGAGTGCCTGGCACATGGGCAGTGTTAAAAAACATTCGATGTTAAGTTTGTGAAAGATCAGTGGGTAGTGTTTATTAAATACTTGGAAAGGAACATTGTCACCCATAAGAGGCTTATTTAGAGTGAGAACAAAGTGCAGGATTTCAACTTTTTCTATCTGCTACCTGGACATGAGTCACGGCGTGGAAACACTTTCTCACCAATGTGAACACCCCCCAAAATCAAAGATCAGCAAAAGGATAAAATAAGGGGAAAATGAAAGGACTGTGTAGGGTCCCCCACCTACATCCCTTTTCCTATTAAGAATTGGGATGGAGAGGTTCTTGGAGGGTGTTTCCCATTTCCCTGAAAATGGAAATGTGTTGGAAAAACCTCTAGACCTAAGAGCATGTGGGCACCTCTAATCAGTATATTGCAAATAAGAAAGAAAATACTTGTGACTAACCTTAAATGTAAATAAAGACAGAAACTCCTCACTACATTTTCTCTTAAAAGATTTAAGAGATGCCAAGAAGTCGTTTTGTCTGGATAACTGAGTTGGATTGTACACAGCAGTCTGCGAGAGTAATATTTTCCAAGATGGCACTCTGATTTTTTTTAAACTAGCAGACCACTTTGGCAATAGCCAAAACATTCAGGAATAACTTAATGACATAACCAGATGTGTCTTAGAGAATCCACTGTCTGGCCAAACCAGCAAACCCTGCAGAAAGGGGAGTGAGCTCAGCAGGTAGAAGAAACCCCGTCACGCTGGGATGTGTGCTAGGGGGTACTGCTGTGACTCAACGGCATAGGCGTTATTGCCAACTGAGTTGAGCCTCTTTTTCAAAGAAGCCAGATCCTGCCAGTGCTTCTGCAAGACGACAGTGAGGCCTTCTGAAGGCATAGCCTAGCATCCCGACAGTATTCAAGTGTGTTCCCGCAGAGCCAGATTCATTCCCAGACTGGGCGACGCTAGCTCATTATTACAGGAAAGCAACAAGCATCAGTCATTCAAATGTATTGTTATCTGGTCAGCCAGTACACTATGATTTGCTCATTAAGAATTGATTTTTAAACAAATTACCATGAAGATATTTCTTCAAAGAAAAACTAGTTTAACCTTATATTAGCAGGGAACATGTTCTCTGTTTCCGTCTCTCTCTCTCTCTCTCTCCCCCCTCCCTCCCCCTCCTTTCTCCCCTTCATCTCTCCTCCCCTCTCCCCTGATTCCTCTCCCTTTCCTCCCAGTAAAATTCAGACATGAGAAAGGTCTACATGAAACTCTCCGTGCCCTCACAGAGTCATGCTGTCCACAACTAACTGTAACTCAGCCGCCAGTTCCTGGTCAATCAAGTAGGTAAAACACAATGACGAAGAAAGCGCGGTGAACTTTTGCCCCAGAATCCCCAATCTGAAGGAAGAAGATGGTAATGGAGTCAGTTCCTGTAGAATAGTTACAGCCTTATGAAAAAGGAAGATTAAGAAAGACAAAGCAAATCACCCATAGGTGTCAACGGGGAGGAAATAAGGCAATAAAGACCTGGGCGGGTTGTGTTCAGTGATGTTCTAATTGCAGCTGCCCACAGTGGTGCATAGTAAATTTAATTTTTTGTGATCCAAATTCAGCTTTTTTGTTATGACTCCAATAAGCACCGCCCTGAGAGCTGGCATATGGGACTCAGGTGGATTGACAGCTGGACTTGGTGTCCAGAGGCATCTTAAGAACTTTATTCCCACACATGGGGAGTGCAGAGAAATGCGTAGTCGGGGCATCCACCTTGTGGCCCAGGATGGCTATGAATGTGGCCCAACAGAAAATAGTAAATTTACTTAAAGCATGAGGGTTTTTTTGTGTGTGATTATGTGTCACAGTGTATTTAATGTGTGGCCCAAGACAACTCTCCTTCTTCCAGAGTTGCCCAGAGATGCCAAAATGTTAGACACCGCTGGAGACGGTTGAAGTGTTGATAGCAATGCAATGTCAGATTTGGGGGAAACAGCATTTGGTTATATTCTATCCTTAACAACATTTTGTTTGTCATAATATTTCTTTTTCCTTCTCTTCTCCTCTGCTAAATTGATCAGTTCTTCTCTTTCATTGTCTTCTGTTACAGAATTCTATTATTACTATTATGGAAAGTACCATTACAGAATTCTGTATTTCATATGATTAACTTCTGATTTTACAGCACTGATACTTCACTCTCTGTACCTCAGTTGATGTAACAAATTTAAACCATATGACCTCAAATAATTTATTCACTCAGGATCAAAGAAAATTCTGATTTGGAACCTGACCTCCATTACTGATTGTACAGGAATAAGCATGGACATGGGATACATGTGTACAGATATGGATGTGGGGGACATGTACAGGTACAGGTGTGGGCATGGGGGATAGGTGTACACGTATGGGCATGAACATGGGGGATATGTGTACAGGTCTGGGCTTGGGGGATGTGTTTCAGGTGACTGTTTCTGGGTGAAAAGCATTCATTCGTAGGTGGCAGTGGAGGGGCTGGAGAAAAGCCCACAGATAAATACAAGAGTCAGGGCTCCAACTGCCTCCATAATTCTGCTGTTGTTTATTGCCTGCATTTTCATTCAGTCCTTCTATACTTTTATCTTGTGGTTATTTTTAGGTTCTGCTAAAAAAAGAAACCCAACCTTTTGGACTTGGGGGTGTTTTGTGTTTTTGTTTTTGCTCATCTATAGTACCTCTTGGAATTTCAAAGTTTTCAAATCTTCTAGATTTTTAGATAAGTTGGTTTCTGTTTACGTCTTTCAGGGAAGCTCCATTTTCCTGGTCTTGCTGTGTCAGTGCTTTCATTTGCCAGGGCTCCTACTAATTAGGCTTGATACTAATTAGTAGTATCTGTCATTGAAGCCACATTTTATGAGGAAGGCAAAGCCATCCCACACATGGCTACTGTGATCCCTGCAGTAATATCCAAAGGAAATGATTGATAGAGTAGAAGAGAAGACACTAGGTAAACAAGGTTTATTTGTATTTTGTTTGAGAAATGAGATAGACACATACATTTACCGAAGGTCATGTCAAAGATCAAAGTTGAAAATCATCTAACATGCACAACTTTGCTAAATACAAATAGAGTACAAATAAGTAGGACACGGTGTCTTAAAATAATTGTTGCTGGAAGAGTTATTCAAGGGAAAGATGTTAAGCCTTATGACTTCTTGCATTTATTATTTTTCATTCTCCCAGGACTTGGCTTTTCCTTTTCTCTGGAGTACAAAAGCACAAACATGGGATTTCTGTCAGCCAGGATTCTGCCTCCTTACAGTGCCTGTTCTATCATCTGTACTGGCATGATTCACTTAGCTCTCACTGTCTGCTTTGCATTGCCGTGAGAGAGGCAGGTGGTGAGCGGGGTGCATACTCAGTGGGTGTTTACCCAGCATCTCACCACCTGCTGCTCCTTGTCATTAATTGAAGAAGAAAGCAGAAGCTACCAGGAAGCAGAGTTGGTGTGGCTCGTCAGGTTGATGAAGTGGAGGAAATGTGAAGATCCAGAGGATGAAAGAAGATGCACCAGGGATCACAGAATAACTCCTCCGAACTGAGCAGTGCCCCAAAACTCTTCTGATGTAAATTCTTATAATATCTAAGGCTGTGTATACTCAGAAAGTGAATAGAAAGCCCCCCAAATTAATGAGAAGAGATTTCATTTTTGCTACAGAAGGAAGAGAATCAGAGATTTGAAAAGAGTAGGGAAAAAAGATTGTTGAGAATATTAAGAAAAAGTAAGAAATAGTAAAGGAAGAGAAGAATTAATGTCTGTAAAAGCAATTAAGGTGTGATTTAGAAAGTAAATATTTCAGTGCAATTAAGCTGTATAATCAGAAGATATCAAACAATATACAGCTATAACCAGCTATGTATATAAACTGAGACAGCTATCTTGGCTCATATACATTTAATATATAAAAAAAATTGTTTAGCACCTTCTGCAACAGTTCAAGCATAGGGTACAGAGCTTGTTGAGTAAAGATATTTTAATGAGCTTACTAAGGGGGACAAAAGCATCTCAGGTGTGTTCCCAGGTTCCCAGGTGAAAAAAGAAGCTGTGCATCAAAAGCAGTGTGGGGGAGGGCGGGAGAGACCCCAGACCAGCCCTGAGGTTCAAAGGGAGGGTGAGCCTGGCTCTGGACAGATTTTCACAGGACCCGATGCTTCACCAAAGTATTTGTTATTTGTTAGTGGTTTTGATTTACATACATTCGTTCGTCTTACCTGTAAAACGTTCAGCAAATTCTTAACTGCTCACTAATGACTTTTTAAAATGGATTGTTTCCCTGGGATATTTAAAGCTTCATCTAAAGCAATATAATCTATAAAAAAAGATCAAAATGACTTGGAAAAACAAAAGCTTACAACCTCAGCCAATGTGACTTTTGAAATTTAGAAAAGCCCCAAATATATATATATATTTGGGAAGTATATATATATATATGGGAATATATAAATAAACATATGGAAATATATAAATGTGTATATGGAAATAACAAGAACCACTTACCTCTGTTACATAACTTTTCATTCGACCATGAGTTATTCACTTCCTAGTCTTCAGGAAGCACTGGCGGGAACAGACACTGTTAGACAATTAAGTTTACTTCAAATGGGAAAATGAGGAGCAATAAATTCCTTTATAATCAAATACTAAAATAAGTGAATGGACATTAAATATAATGAATGTTCTAATGAGAAAAATGAGGAAAGAACTCAGAAAGGAAGATGGAACATAAACCTGGAGTGGATCTTAAAAGCTGGGCAAAACCTGCCTGGAAGGTAGCAAAGTCAGACAGAGCCCGATCCTGCACTCAGAGCATGCCCAGGCTCTGAAGGACTCTCGTGTGGAATGATGGGGATGGATTGAGAAACAGTGGCCCCCTGAGAGCTGGACGTGGGGGTTAGGCTGCGGTGGAATGAATCAGAGAACTCTGAGCCCAGGCATCTGCCCCCGGGCGTCCTTGGCCAACGGAGGTGCCCTCTCCTCTGCCTTGTGTCAAGCTGACTGGGCCTTGTCCTGGGCTCCAGTGACGACCTCCTCTGAGAGAGGTGTGGGAAGGGCTTTCACCAGCACTGGGTCAGAGGAGAAGGAACATGTCATTTGCTGTTGGCCATTCTACACATATTCCCTAGATTACGCCATAGAAATAAGCAAAATCTTGCAATTCTCTCTGAGTGTAAACTGTCTCCTCTTGGGTCAGATTTGTGTTTGTTCCCTGCCGTGTTAGTTTCCTATGGCTGCTCTGAAAAATTGCCACACACTCAGTGCTTAAAACCACACAAATATATTCTCTTAGAATCCTGGATACCAGAAACCCTAAAATGGTCAGCAAGGCTTTTTCCGCCTGGAGGCTCTGGGGGAGAATTAATTTCCTTGCATTTCCTGCCATAGAGGCCCCTGCATTCCTTGGCTCACAGACCCATCCTCCACCTTCAGAGCCAGCAGTGTAGCCACTTCTGTTCTCCCTGAACCTGAACCTGACCCTCTGCTCCCTTTTATAAGGAGGATCCCTGTGATTACATTGACTCACCCAGCCAATTCAGAATCTCTCCTCATCTCACAGTTCTTAGTCACATCTGCAAAGACCCTTGACCACCTAAGCTAACAGGTCCCAGGGATGAAAATTGTTAAAGTAATTCAACAAGGAAGATGTAGGGGAGGATCTCCCCCATAACAAAAGACAAATTAACAAGAACAAACAAACAAACAAACAAACAAACAGAAATTCAACTCAGTATATACTTCCTGTATACATGGGAGATACACAGGCAAACTAAGTAACTTCCCCAAATGGCCCAAGCCACCACCTTAAACACCACCTCCAGTTAAGGACAAAAGAAGATATTGGGGGAAGGGAGGGAAACCAGCTACAGAAAGTCACCAAGGAAAAGCACAGCAAACAAGGGGAAGGCTGCAGTGCAGACTGAAGTCATTGCCTTCTGTATGGATAAGACTTTCTAGAAATTTAGAGTCCTCCTTCGCTAAGGGAGAGGAAGACACCCTACAAATGCAGGTTTCTCTCATAAACATAAAAGTCTCTTACAGAAGGGCAACTTCCACTCTGTTTTCAGAGCTTTACCTGTGTTCAATATTTCTTAAAACTCATCAGCCTAAAATAATCCTTTTGCTTAAGAGGAATATTTTGGGGTAGCAAATTCTGGTCCCCTTCAAGGCTACTAGACTGAGGTGGCTCCAATGCCTTGGTAGCCTCCAGGAGCACACCAAACCTGGGCCAGGAAAGGAAATTTGAGAACAACCAATCATCCACGGCTAATGGGTCTTCCCAAAGAAGGCAGCCTCTTAACCCACAGCCAACCCAGTGACTTCCTTGCTTTGGTCCTGGGGCTGCTCTCAAAAGCCCTTCTTCCCCTGGCTCCTGTCTTCAGACACCCTGACTGCTATTCAGTTTGGAGCTGCCCAATTTGAACTGATGTTTGCTAAAAACGATTCTTGAAAATATATTTTTGTGATCCTCATCCGAGGATATGTTTTTATTTTTAAATTGATTTTAGAGAGCAAGGAAGGGAGAGAGAGAGAAACATCTGTGAGTTGCTTCCAACAGGGGCCCCGACGTGGGCTTGAATTTGTAACCTAGACATGTACCCTGACTGGGAAACCAACCTGAAACCTTTTGGTGCACCGAATGTTGCTCCAACCAGCTGAGCTACCCTGCCAGGGCAGATTCTTGAGAATTTTCACACATTTTGGTTTATCTTTTTTCAAAAGAAATTATTTTTGTCCTCATCCAAGGATATGTTTATTGATTTTAGAGAAAGAAGGTGGGGAGGGAGAGGGAGGGAAAGAAACATTGATGTGAGAGTGAAACATCAATCATCTGCCTTCTGTATGCTCCCCGAATGGGAATGGAACCCGCATCCTTTTTTAGTGTACAGGTTGATGCTCCTACTAACAGAGCCATCTGGCCAGGGCTTCAGTTTGTCTTTTCACCAAATATGAGCATCTTTGGGATCATTATTCTGGAGCATGTGGGGATGTGATGAAGTTGTGGTCTAAAGGCAACAAAAACTAGAAGGAGTGGGGCACGGAAATAATTTCTGTCTCACTGTAAAGCACCTGCTGCAGAGTTGCTGTGTCAACTACAGTGATGTGGTGACAGCAATGGTTTCCAGAACTATGAATGGCGGCCATCGTTTCCTGGAATCTGGAGTGTTGTGTCAGGCAGTGACTTCTAATTCCAAAGTTTGGTGACAGGCTCTGGCCCCATAGTATTCTCATCCAAAGGGTTGTAAAAACATAATCCCCTATAGTGGATCCTTTGCTGCTTGAAATATCTAAATGGGCTTCTGTTTCCTGCACTAAACTCTGATGGATATGACCTTGGATCCAATACACACATATCACCTCTGGCAGCTAAGAGCAATATTCTGACAGGTTTGGAATCCCAGGTGTAATAATTTATGGCTGTGTGATCGTGGATAAATTACTTTCTTTTCCTATGCTTCATTTTTCTTTTTATTTTTTGGCCTGTAAATGGGAATTATAATATTACCTACCTATAACCCAAGATTTTCTTTTTTTTTTCTCATTTTTTTTAGTTAAATGAATTAATACATGCAATGTCATCAGAGAATGTCTGGAACATATCCCTAGCCAGTGTAGCTGAGTTGGTTGGAGTTTCGTTCCATAAACCAAAGGTGGAGCAGGTTTGATACCCAGGCAGGGCACATAGCTAGGTTGCGGGTTTGGTCCCTGGTATGGGCGTGTAGGAGAGGGAACCGCTTGGTGTTTCTCTCTCACATCAGTGTTTCTCTCCCTCCCTTCCCCTCTCTCTAAAATCAGTAAGTATGTCCTCAGGTAAAGATCAAAAGAAAGAAAGAAACTGTCTGGAACATATTATTATACAGAATATCACACTTGAAAAAGATAGCAAATATTTTATTTTTCAGCACATATAGAACAGTCACAAAAAGTATTCATTTGTATCCATCTGCTATTTTAAAAGAAAGGACTTATGTTTCAAAAGAGAGATCATTTAACAAAGCAATTTTTATCTATTTAAGTAAAAAAGACAAAAAAAACAACACTGTGGTGTCTCAAGGTAACTGTAGGAAGCAGCTATGCCCCCTGGATTTGGGAAAACCAAGTAAAGAGATGAAATGAGTATAAATTAGAAGCTTGAAGGAGGAGGGGCCAATAAAGCTGAAACCCAGGTCTCTGAGAAAGACACTGAGATCGACCCTTGAACCAAATAAGGGTTAGGGACACCACAGACCCCTGCCACACACACACGCAGTCTAAATCCTGTCACTTTTGTCTCCTCCCAAACCGAACTACAAAGAATCTACTGTTGACTGGAAGCCTTACTGGGAATACCAACAGTTGAATAACACCAGGTTTGTATGCTGTGTGTATAACATACTGCATTCTTAAAACAAAGGAAGCTAGAGAAAAGCAACTGTCTTTAAGAAAATCATAAGGAAAATACATTTACAATACTGTACTGTATTTGCTGATACTGTAAATTTACACCGTCTGTTTACAACATGAGAAAAATCCACGTGTAAGTGCAGTTCAAATCCGTGTTGCTCCAGGGGCCACCAAATCAGTCTCTTAATAAAGCTGATTCTGAAAGAACTGGAAAAACACAGAACTGGAAAACTGGAAGAAACCACAGCTGCCTTTATTGGAAGTACTTTTTTAAAGCATTGATAAGATGACGACATGGGAGCAGGAAGCAAACAGGAGGCAAACACAAGGCCAACAGGACAGAACAAGTTTCTTTTCCCTTCTATAGCCTCAGTCTCTGTCTCTGTGTGTCCCTCTGTCTCTCTGCCTGGTGCTGAGACGACAGGGAGCCAGCCTGAAGCAGCCATGTGAGTTGTAGCATTTCAGCCCCAATACCTCAAAACGAATAGGAAGGAGTATTTGGAGCTGAGGGAGAAGAGCTTAGTAACTAGCAAATCTACCTTTGATTACTCAGCACTCGTATAAAACTTTGGATAAAAATTGGAAATTCCATATTTCCACCTATTATAATACAACTATTCTTCATACAAATGGAAATATTTTCTTCCCCCCAAATAGAATGAGGCAAAATTCCAATAGCCATTGCATTGTCGACGTAAGAAATGTCCACACATCTGGAGAATGTTTATGAGTTTATTTCAGCCGAAGTGACCACTGTCGGGGAGCAAAATCTCAATGAATTGAGAAATCGCTCCAGATAATGGCAGTTTTGCAGCTTCTTTTATACATTAGACTCAAAGGAGGAGACTTGACTTGGGGAGAGGGGTTACATGAAATCCACTGGAGGTAGATTAGGGAGGGGGAGGAAGCAAAGTGGAGAAATCTCTGCAACTGGATAAAAAAATAAAGTGGAGAGATATTTCTTTTACACTGGTGGGCACAGGATGGTTAACCTTTAACATTTACAGGACGTAGGGATGGTGTGGGGAACAAGATAACAATGAGAGTTCCGTGGTCTCCTGCCCTGGGGGGTCTGGGAGAGGAGATTACTCTGACATTCCAAAGGTCTGTTTTCCTCCAGGATGCAAAGAGACAATAGATAGCCTCAGTGTTAGTAAAGACTGACCTTGTCAAGGAAGCCGCAGGCCCAGGACTTGACTGCTTGCCATGATCCGCTTTAAGCTGGGAATTTTTATATTCAGACCATCATCCTATGTGGCTGCTTTGGGGCTCTGAGTTTGTAAGGCCACCATGCAGGCCTCCCCGGCCCTGTCAGGTTCAGTCCGTGGCCCCCTTTTGTGCATGGAATTCATCTCGGGCAGACAGTCCCTCTCCAGTTCTCCACCAGTTAACTACTCTTCAAATTCAGTCCTGGTTCCAGCTGACTATTGTGTCACTCGAAGACAACTCTTACGTACTGTTTATATACCACAGTAAAGAGGAGGAGGGGGTGGTGCTCGAAGAGAATCCCCTGGAAGGGGATAGGTTTCCAAATCTTCAGATGTCTATAGCATCTCTCACATGTTCTCCATGTGCATCTGCTCTCCCTTTCTCTTTTGTATGGTTAAGTTTGTATTACAATTAACATTATTTCTATGCTCTTCCAGAGATTTACACGATGTTTAAACATATTGTCATTGAGCATAACAATGCAGGTGTGATGTCTACTATGTCTGAATAAAGAAAGTGTTGGCTTGTTCTAATTGAAAAGTAAATAATAGATTCCAAAATGCAGTTGTGCATTTTTACCCTTTTAAAAATTCCTTTTCTTTCTTCATTCTGCCACATGCATTACGTTTCTTCAGCACAGATTTTGATTGTTCCCGAAGGGTGCCAGGAGGAAGAAAGAGTCGATGTTTAGCTTGCGGTGTGCAGAATGGGACTTGTGAGTGAATAGCATAAAAGTAGGCATGAGAGATGGGCTTTGTCGAGAAGAGGATTTCATGAGAAGATCTGGGGCCAAGCTTTGTTGATTGTATTGTAGAGTTTTATCATAAGCCAAGGATAGACCAAAAACAGAATAAGGTAAGGGCAGTCCTTGTCATACAGAGAGGGGAGAGAGACTGCCCTGAGTGACCTGGAACTGAGGAAAGAAGGACACAGACAGTCTGAGTCCTGCGCCCTGTGTCCAGGCTGGTGCCTGGGAAGATGTTCAATCATGGGAACATCTATGAGACAGGAACATCTATGAAACAGAGTAGCTTTCACCTTGCTCTCTCTTCAGAGCCCTGGTACACCACCTGCAGTCTGAGCCCTCCCCACCATGGGGGGATAACAGGGTGGGTGGAGAGGTGATCAGAAAGACCAAAGGCACTTTTACTGGCCCCCCAGGGCAAAGGATGGCACAGGGATGGCACAGGACAACCCTAGGAAACCCCGCCCCCAGCCTCAAGGACTGCAGTGTTTCCTGTACCCTGAGTTTACCTGGAAGAGGAAAGTGTAAAGGAGGAAGAGCCCTGTAGGAAGTTTAATTTGGGATGAAGAGAATATTAATGCAGTAGAGGTTTTAATTGGAAAACACTGTTCAAAACAAAAGATAATGAGCTATTGTTAAAATTCCCCTCCAATTCAGTGCCTGTGTCTCCTTGTGGATAGTGTAGGAAAGATTCTCACATTCTTTGGACATCTGTACAGTATGTGTGTAGATTTAATGCCATGATATATCTGTTTACTTAAAAGAGCTTGATGATTGAAGCTACATGTGCATAATTATGTATTATCTAAGTCTGGACATTTTGGAGACGTAGAAGTCCAAATGGGAACTGTAGGGATTATACTGTTTAAATATTTCATTAACTTATTTGGAAATGTGGATAGAATAAGAAATCATTTTCTACAATAATATTTAAATAGGTCTACTCATTTATCTTATGTAAAATTATGCAATTTGCAGTATTTTACTGAGACTATATGTTGCTAATTCTTTCATGTCAGAGCTGGATTCAATTTAGAGAAAAAGTAATGAAATTTATCTTAAGACTTAATAAAAACCCAATATGTAAAGAATAGGTGGATACATTTATAAGTTATAAGCAATAAAAATTCTTGTTATAGTCAGAAAGGTTGTGAGTTATTCTATTTTCTTACATGGTAATGTTTTCATTCAGTTTGCATTCCTACATTTTGATTCAAGCCTAGGAATTGACTAGATACATTTAAAAAGAAACAATAAAATGATAATACAAATTTACATTTTAATATAATTGCTGCCATATAATTTATTTTCCAATTTTAATATAGAATAATTTTTTAATATTATTTTACTTGCCTCAAACCCTAATTAAAACCTGAGACTGGAACTGCCTTCCATTAAATATGTGTTACGACATGTCTGTAGAAATGTCTGCTTATGTGTGTGAAGTTTTCAGGAAACTGGAAACTTAATATTCAAGTTTCATATAATTCTGTTAACGTACTCGGAAAAAAATTCAGGAAAATTTACAACCACTGTACTGAAATGGCTGACCAAAATTCTGCCAGTTTAGAATATCTACTGGCTGGCACTATCCATAGAGTTTTTGTTTTAGCACCAAAATCAAAGATTCCATTTTAAAAATAAAATAAATAGAATGTCTGGGCCACTGGTTGGCAACTTTTGATTCATGAATTTTGTGCTGCTAGTGTCGTTAAATAAAAAATTTATGTCTTCGCTTTTTTAGGTTCCTATTTTTTACTGAGAATTTCCTCACCTTTGTTGGGGCTCCATTTAACATCAGTGTGCCGTATTTTCCCCATCTGTGCTTTGCTTTAGTGCTGTTGTTCAATGTCTTGCTGAGACTTGGTTGTTTTGATGCTTCTATACTCAACCAGATAGTTTATTTTCAGTGTGCCCACTGTTTGTGAGTGTGCTAGCTTGCATTTTGCCCAGGATCACTTACCCAGGGCCAGGCCCTATGCAGTAGTACACACACAGTTATTCCTCCCCACAGGGAGGTGGGCATTGCTATGTGCCTGTATTACAGAGGAAGAAGCTGAGCACAAAGGGCTGATGTATCTCGTCCAAGGTCACAAAGCTGACAAGGGAAAGAGCTAGGCTTTGATTACATGTGGTCTGACTTCAAAGCACACTTAATCTTTTAGTGAAAATTCTGTTAGTGGTGTCAGAAATGTATCGTGAGCTAGCTTATGAGACATGGCATAAGGCCTCGGAGTGGCCTGCAAACATCGCTGGGTTCAGACGCTTGCCTCACAGCGGGCCCATCCCTGGCCCTCCTCGTGGCTTCATCCTCTTCATCTCAGACTGCATCTGTGTGGCCAGCATCAATTTTCAAAAGATTAAATATACTTAAATGGATAAAATTAGACATTTGTCTGATCTAGTCCTTCAGTGTGTGGTAATCATTAATCTTTTAAAAATGTTTTAATGTTCTATGCATCATAATTTACTTGCAATTCCCTGAGGGTATAAAATCAAAGAGGGAAATTTCTATTGGATGAAAATCAACTTTATTGACATTCTTTAGCTGAATAAATAGGATTGCTAAGAACAGTTTTTAATGGAAGAAGTTTTGAAATTACAAGAATGTGAAGCAACGACATGTACTTGGTTAATGTTCTATGTATAACAGAAGGTCATTGGGGAAAGATACCATTTTTTAAAATATGTTTAAAGGTCGTTATTGCCTAATGGAGGGGGCACTACATGTGGTGTAAATCTTAATCTATTGTACATACTCAACATACACCCCATGCCACATTTCTTTCCTTTTTCAAAGCCAACTCAGTCCATCCCCAGGCCTCCGTTTGGCGTGAATAGCAAGAAATGACACCTAAGACACAACTGGGATATGCACTGCCCCCACACTATGCTTACTTAAGATCCCAGGGTACATGCTGCTTCAAGTATCTGGGATGCAGCTGGGGTTATGGTTGCAGACATTTACACTGATACATCTGTCATTGCTCAAGCAGGGTCCCTTCACGTTGAGTGGCTCTCCACTTCCCTTCTCCTGCGTGCTCCAGGTCCCTGTAGAGGCTAGAACCACTGTCAGTTTTGTAATAGGGTGCCCCAAATAGGGATTTGTAATGGGGTCCAGAACTCAGTGTCCAGGAAATATTAGGGAAAAAAATGTATATAGGATGTCCTCACCCCCACAAGTCTGAACTGGGTGATGGTTCGAATGGAGCAGGGCCATTGAGAGTTGTTTTGAATAGCAACAGCTTTGCAGGTAACCTCTAGAACTGTTATTTAACATATCTATAGCCTTTACCTGGTTCACAGATATGTTAAACAGCTGTGGCTGTGCTTTGAGCCAGAGGGATCTGGGTGATTTCAACCTGTGATGTAACTGGGAGGCAACTCCCACTGCTTACAAAGCTTGGGTAAGAGCTTGGAGATGACTGGCTCCACACTACAGGGCCACACCTGCCCAGACTTACTATGGCAGCCCTGTAAAGCTGGAAAAAATACTGGAATGCTGGCAGCCGTGGCCAGTTGTGGGCAGACTTAGAAATGGTGCAGCAGAGAAAGATTGGCTCTGAGATTTAAACTCAGGCACAGCAGCCATGAGGGGTCTTTCTGGGATCACATGGCTTGGGCAGAGAAGAACCATGGACTGCTATTTTGTTTTCTGAGATATGGCACCCTGGACAGGGCAAAAGGGGAAGGAAGGATTGTGGGTGTTCCAAAGGACTTTTGGATCTCAGTGAAGATATTAAGTCATTACTCTGAAGTTTGTATAACTCTTTAAATAAATAATACCTTTCCTTTCCTCCAATTTCTGGCATTGAGACATGTCTTTCTCTGGCGGCAGGCAAGTTGAACTTAGTACGGGGTGGAGGACCCCTGGAGTACAACGGTGGGTCCATTCGGTAATAATATATTGTTCACCCCACCCTGGATGTGTTGTGTAACAGTTTGGGCTCCCTGAAGGGCCGCTACCTAGAGGGACTCTAGGGGATCTGCCAATCTCGGTCCCGCTCACAGGTTTTGGAAATGTCATCTCAAGAGCTAATACTCATGCAAAGATAGGAGGAATTGCTGTCCCCTCAAGTTCTCTGCGTCCAGTTCTGCAAACAGCCCAGGAGCAGGGAAACCCATACAAACAGCCTGGCTCCCAGCTTGCAATAGGAGGGAGAGACACAGAAGGTAAGCACCAATTGTTATCAGAAAAAGTGTGCTGTTTTTCATATCTAACCAGGATCTGCAGCTTGAATCACTTCTGAAAAGATATATCACATGACCCCAAGTCTCAGCACCTCTAGTGGCCTTGAAGTCTGGCTAATGAAATGAATCTGGCTGGCACCAAGTGAGCGGCGATGCCCATGTGGAGGCTGGCAGGATCCCACATAGCAGCCAGGTGAAGGAACACAGGAAAAGCAGGAAATGCAGCATAAATATAGGTAAGAACTGCCGGAGAACAGATTAAAAAGGTCAGACAGAAATGCCTGCAGCTAGAAAAGGGAAGTCAGGCCCTTTGTGCAGTGTTCTGACAATGGCTGGCAGGGAGACTGCTAGCCCTGGGAGGGACTTCAGCTCATTTAACTCAGAGGTCGTTAGCCTCTGTTCTGTGGGTCCACAGAGGGGTTTGAAGGTGATTTCTGGAAATGTTGGGTTGGAATTCCGCTTAAAAATAGTGGGTTTGTTGTTGTTTTGTTTTGCTTTTGCTACTTGAATGAAAATCAGAAAGTGTCTCCAAAGTGCTATATTGTAAAGAGATACTGAATGGGTGTATTACTTAAAACTCAGTTGGAGATCCTAACTTTCACATCAGGGTTGACTCTGGGAGGCCCATTCTGGCAGGATGTGCGTTAAAACTTGTGAGGTCACAGCGTTCCCCCTCACTATGCCGGCAATGGCTTCCCATCCCCATCTGGGTGAAAGCCCCACACTGACAGAAGGGTGCTGAGGGCACGCCCTGGCCCTGCAAACCTCCTCTGCTCCCTCACCCCACTGGCTCACGCCACTTAGCCACCCTGCCTCTCGCACTGTTTCTGGAACACAGCAGGCATGCTCCTAGCTGCCTGCTGGCCCTCTCCACCGACCTCACCCTGTGTTGCATCCTCACCTCCTTCAAGCATTCCTTCAGATGTCATCTTCTGAATGAGCCCCTTTCTGATCACCAAATTTAAAAATTGCTTCCCTGTCTCTAAGGTCCTTCCTCCCTTCCCTGACTAATGTTTCATAGATTTTTTTCCACCATTTTATATATTATGCAATTTAAGGTATTTTATCTTATTGGCTGCCACCAGCTAGTCATCTCCCTGAACAATGGCAAGGAACTTGGTTGGCTTTATTTAATGATGAAATTACAGCATCTAGAACAGTGCCACCTAGAGGTGGAGCTTACTAAATCTTTGTTGAGTAAAAAAACAGGGATGAAGATGGTAAGATGATCCCTGGGATAAGAGAACAAATGCCACATCAGAAAGACCAGAGCAAGGGCTTACCTTTTTCTTTATATAGATGTCTCTGTCTGTGTTGGTGTGTGTTTTTAACACTGAAAGTGTTAAAATATAGACAGCTTTAGCTCTTATTCCAAATTGTTGTTGGAGTGTCCTGTGCACACACACATACATCTGCAGAGCAAAATCTGATCACTTGTTGAAATATATGCATATATTTAAGAATCATATTCAAATACAGGAAACACTTATTAAGCACCTTCTGTGATCCAGACCTTCTGCTGGGTGAGTTCATCTTGTTTAACTTACGTGATTCACACAACCACCTGCAAAGCTTCTGAGGTATTTCAACAGCAGTTAAACCCTGAAAACAGGGGCGTTTTAGAATTTCCCACCCACCCTCTCGTCACTGCAAGGGTGTGATAGGCCTTCTTGAAGGCAGAACACCCATACATTTAAATGTACTCTTCTTACAGTTGGTCAGCAGTCCTCAAATATAAGTGGCACAAAATACGTCACACAGGGATCAATATCCAAGACCGTGTTGAATCTAGTTTATTGGCAAGTCAGGGATTTTGAAGAGTAATTTTTCTTCAACCCAATTTTCAGTTTATTTCCAAAAATGTAACCTCAGTTTTCACAGATATTAACCTCATTGTGGTTTCAAGTTACCTTGTTGCTTGAACTGCAGAATACAGTTTCAATGGTCATGTTTGTGTGCATACTTGAACATTGTGTTAAGGACCACTGGAACAAGGAGGTGGTGGTTCTGCACCACTGTCTTTAAAACTCAAGCTCGCTTGCATCTACTGACCTCAGATTGTGGCAAGGAGCTCATTTGCTCTGTGTCTGCTCCTCAGGGCACAGCTGTCAGTGGGGCAGTGACCAGAGAACACCCACAGTGCTCAAATGTAGACACAACTTTCTGATATGAAAGTGCTGGTGCTTCTTGTCTGATTGCTATTTTTGACTGACAGGTTACTTTTGATATTGTAAGTACAATTAAAATGGTCTACTCCTTTAAAATTTGGATTAGTTTAATTTCAGTGTCCTGAGATTGCAAGGTGAACTGTTAAAAATTGCTACTATTTATAACAATGTATCTGTTTAAACAGGATTTTAATATTTTTGAAATCATCTAGCAAAAAAAAATCTATGAGAATAGTGGCTGAATCTTCTCTAGGACTGTAACTGTCATCTACAATCCCCAATGTCAAAATTGTCACTGTTCTTTCAACCTGTCATGTTCATCAAAGCAGCCTCGTTGTTCCTGTTTGTTGGAGTTTTTAATGGGCAATTACTAACAATTGTAAATAAATTTAAGTAAATGTCTTTTGTTTGTTTTAAGCAAAGTAGTTTAGTATGAGACATTTTTTTTCTTTTTGGATGTTCTGTTACTGAAAATAGTGTGAAAATCCCCACTGTTCCCCAGAGGTCAGTGAACTCTTTTTCAAAAGGACCAAATACTAAACATTTCAGGCTTTGCAAGCCAAGAGGCAATAGTGAGGATATTATGGAGGTATTTTAAACATTGTTTAAAATATAACAATTTAAAATGTAAAAATCCCTCTTAATTTGGATGCCACCCCAAAAAAGGCAGTGGGCTGCATTTGGCCTTTGGCCTGTAACCACCCAAGCTCTGCTTAGCCCAGGATCCCTCTTCTGATAGGTGAAGAAACGCTGAGCAGGACTGAGTTCCTGTGGAAGGGTCCCAGAGTCTTGTGGCAGCAACCAGAGAAGACTGTGAACTGTACGGTGAGTCTCTTGATGTGTGACATTGCTGGGCTGTTAATAAAAACTTAAGACAAGAAGCCCAGATATAAATATCAGAAGACCCTAAACAATGGGTGAAGCTGAAATGAAATAGAAAATGACCCCATGAACACACTGTAGAGAAGAGCCACATTTCACAGGATTTTTCTTTTCCTATATTCTACCCCAATAAACCCTGTTTAAATGAAAAGGAAAATTTCCTATAATTCCTATATAATTTTAGTTTGGGTCAAGATAGCAGCATTGGAGTATGTAAATGTGGTACTCGGAATCTCCCACAACCACAACAAAATTACAATTAAATTACAGAACAACCATCATTCAGAACCACCTGAAATTTAGCTGAACAGAAGTCTTATAACTAAGGATATAAAGAGGAAGCCACATTGACACTGGTAAGAGGGCTGGAGGCACAGAACAGGCTGGTCCTACTCCCTCATGTGGCAGATGAAAATCAGGAAAGGTATCTCAGCTGCAGATGTCCCCCTGAGGAGGGAGGGGTCCCAGCCTCTCATCAGAACCCTCATCCCAGAGTTCCAGTGCCAGGAAGACAAGTCCCTGTATCTTGTGGCTGTGAAAGTAAGAAGGTGTTGTGGCTGAGTGAGGCAACAGGCTTGTAGAGTCTCAGGCAGTTTCTCTTAAAGGCCCTCCACATGGACTTTTCAGACTTATTCCCTCTGAGCTCCAGCACTGGGGCAGCACTATGGCAGCAGCTCAAAAGTCACCAGGGACATGCAGGAAGGAACTGAATTATCTGGCTTCAGGACAAGGGCTGGAATAGCAGCTTTCTCACAGACAAAAGGCTGGCAGAGACCACTGTTCCTTTTCTGAGCCATCCCCCCGCAGAGCCAGCAGGTAGACACTGTATCTGAGTCTTCATCAAGCTGGCCCACACTGTTCACCTCACCATAGTGATTCCCTGAGACCTGACTTCACTCCACCCAACTTATGGGCCTACCTAAGCCAATTTTAATGGGTCTTCTGTAAAAAAGGCCTCTCTTGGCTCATGCTTTGGACTTTTTAAAAATCTCTCAAACAAGCAGTTTCTGGCCTCTGTGTACCTGATATTCCTTGCTAAGTAACTCCAGGCATTGCTCTAGTGTCAGCCAGTCTCAGTTCTCAGCTTGGCCCTTCCCAGGCATGTCCAAGCTGGGCACAAATAGCAGCCATCTGCAGATCACTTTTTAGCTCATGCTGAGTGGCCCTGGGCAGGGCACAGGTGGCAGCTGACATGTCCTGGGAGGGCCCAGAGCCAGTGGACCTGGTGCAAAGCTTCATATCATGCTGGATTGCAAACCAACCCCCTCCACAAGCAACACACATAAGGGGTAGACTTTCTGGGTACCAAAGCTCCACTGAAGGGAGTTCTTGTCAGTGGGTTCAGCCCCTGCACAGCAGTTACTCCTCTGTAGTTGCAGCCAGTGCTTGCATTTGATTGGCCTGGGCATAAATATCTCCCAGTGATGAGCCAACAGCAATCAAGGCTTAACTACAACAGGCCAGTGCACAGAGCTCACACTGGGGCACACTTAGAGCATCCTTCCTGGATGACAAGGGAGGCTATGCCACTGGAACCTACAGAGGCCACTGTACCAAGACCAGTACACATAGCAGCTCTACCTAATACATAGAAATAGAGGGAAGCAGCCAAAATGAGGAGACAAAGAAAGGTCTCAAATGAAAGAATAGGAGAAATCTCTAGAAAAAGAACTAAAGGCAAGCTGGGTACCAGATACAGAGTTCAAAACAATGCTCAAGGAACTTAGTGAGAGCTTCAACAGCATGAAAAAAGACAAACAAACCAGTCGGAAATGAGGGATACATTAACAGAAATTAAGAAGAACCACAGCAGCAATTTGGAATATAAGGAAGCAGAAAACACCCAATCAGAAAAGCATAAAGAAAAAAAGAATAAAAAAAAGCATAGTGTAAGGAGGGACAACTTCTGGTGTACCAACATTTGTATCATGGGAGTGCTGGAAGGAGAAGAGAGAGAGAGCAAGAAATTGAAAACCTATTTGAAAAAGTAATGATGAAAAATTTTTCTAACCTGGTAAAAGACAGACATACAAGTCCAGGAAGTGCAAAGGATCCCAAACAAGATGAACCCAAAGAGGCCCACACCAATATATTTCATAATTAAAATGGCAAAGACTAAAGACAAAGAGAGAGTCTTAAAAGCAGCAAGAGAAAAGCAGTTACCTACAAGGGAGCTCCCATAAAACTGTCAACTGGTTTCTCTAAAGAAATATTTCAGGTCAGAAAGGATTGTCAAGAAATATTCAAAGTGATGAAAAGCAAGGACCTACAACCAAGATTTTACTACCCAGCAAAGCTATTATTTAGAATTGAAGGACATATAAAGAGCTTCCCAGACAAGAAAAAGCTAAAGGAGTCCATCACATTCAAACCAGTATTATAAGAAATATTAAAGGGTCTTCTTCTTTAAGAAGAAGAAAAAGATAAAAAATATGTATAATAAAATGGCAAGAAATACGTATCTATCAACAATTAATTTAAATGCAAAGGAATTGCATGCTTCAATTGAAAGACAGGCTAACGGAATGGCTAACAAAACAAGACCCTTACATATACTGTCTACGAGACACTCACTTCAAATAGGAAGACACAGTCTGACAGTAAAGGGATGGAAAAGAGACTTCATGAAAATGCAAACAAACAAGCTGGAGTAGCAATATTTACACCAGAAAAAAGTAGTCTTTAGAACAAAGGCTATATGAGGAGACAAAGAAGGACCCAGCAACTCCACTTCTGTGTATTTATCCAAAGAGACCCAAAATACTAAATTGAAAAGACTTATGTTTATGCATCTGTTTATTGCAGTATTATTTACAATAGTCAAGATATGGAAGCAACTTAAGTGTCCATCAGTAGATAAATGGATAAAGAAGTGGTGCATATATACAATGGAATATTAACCAAAAAAAGAGTGAAATCTTGCCATCTGCAGCAACATGGATGGACTTAGGAGGAATTGTGCTGAGTGAAGTAAGTCAGACAGTGAAAGGTAAATACGAGATGATTTCACTTATATGTGGAATCTAAAAAACAAAACAAACAGCAGAGCAGAAACATACCCATAGATATAGAGAGAGACATTGCTTTTAACTTATGAGTTAGAGTGGAGGCTGCCAGAGTCCTGCCCATAGCGCCTCCCTCTTTCCACAAGAGTGCTGCCTGTGGTCTGTCTTCCAACTACCAGCCTCTCTAACTCTTTGCTAAAGGAACTTTACTGACCCTGCAAGGGGCATCCTGGAAGTCTGGGGATTAGCATCCCCCAGGAGCAGCCCTTAATCAGTGACTGACACACGGTAGAGTATAAATACAAGCAACAGCTTGGCTTTTCCCACCAGATAAGCCAGAGGCCCACCCATAGTCTGCTTTGACTACAGGAGTTTCCCAAGTGGAATTGAACTGCTGTCTCTAGTGGTAACTGCCTCACAATTCACCCTTCACTGGTTTCCTTCCTTTCCTTGTCTCTGCTTCTCAGGTTTCCATTCTTTTACCAGCATTCCCTGGGGTTGTGTTCAAATAAACTGCTTCTCTCAAATTATCTTCTGAAGATAGAGAGAAACCAAGATGAAAAGAAATGTACATACATTCAATTTGCAAATAGCAAGTGAATGAAGATTCTTCTCTCATTTAGGCTGGAGATCCTAGAATTTTAGCTATCCATGTTTTTTTAAGTGTGGTAATGTCAGGAAAAAGGGTATAGTAATTTTGTTATTTTGTTAATTTGTTTAATGTCTGTTCCTAGGACTTTGAATTATCCCAGTTATGAAGGAAGATTTGAAGTAGGTTACAAACTTTAGTATGTTTATGAACTGTTCATGTGTCTTGTTAGAAATGTGGCTTCCTGCCCCCCTTCAGGGATTCTGATTCAGAAAAAATCCAGATGTACGGTCAATAGCTACATACATGAAAACATTAGAAATATTTATGGAGGAGTCCTGAGGATTCCACTTTGAGAAACTTGATCTAGGGGACAAAGTTGTAACTACTTGTAAGGTGTCAGGGCCAGTTGGGTCCTAGATGCCTGTAAGATTTGATCCGACTCGGATGGCTGTCCCATGTCCCAGAATCCAAATTCTGTGCTGCTAATACTAGAACCTAATTTAATTTTAATCTGATTCAGATGGTGCTGTCGCTAATCCCGTCTGCTTTCTGTGAAGGTAGACAGGGGAGGTGCACTGTGGGTAAAAAAGTGTGGTGTAGGATGGGGGGTGTGGTAAGCAGAAGTCTAGGAAGGCCTTCAGAATGCAGCACTGCACCCCTCATTTCCTTCTTGGGTGGGCCTCAGCCACGCCTCCTTTTGAATCTCTGTGCCTGGTGGGGGGATGAAAGCAGAAAGCACTGTGGAGAAATTGGTTAGCTGTGAGGCTGCCACTTGCTCCTGTTCCTCTTTTGAGACTTATCTTCTAGTCCTCTTTCTGCCCAGTGAAGATGTGGAGATGAGGCCACAGGGGCCCGATAAGAGAAAAGATCACCTCCCCCACACTCACAGTTTCCATCTTGAGCCAAATTCTCATAGCAGTTGCCAAACAATGACCACTTGTTTCCAGTATAGGAGCCAATTTACATTTTCAATTAGTTCACCATTTTATTTGGAGTTTGCATTCTGTCTATTCATAGAGCTCCAGTTGGCCTCAAAGGGCAGATAATTGAAACTTCTACTTTGTTGGTGTGGCAATGCTACCTTTTCTCCTCACTAAACGTTGTGACACTCCCACTCTAGAATTTGTTAACTGAGACATTCTTTTGTTGGTACAATAATACAAAATGGTTGGAGCCCTATAACAATGTGCTGTCCTGCAGTTTGTTTTTGTAGAAATAAAAAAGAGTATGTTCCCAAATTTGTTAGAGACATTAATTTGTGACAAGATACAAATTAGAATAAGAAACACCCAAATGATTTAAATCCTGTTTGTCTCAGAAGATTCATCCCTGCCATTCCCAGTGCATGCAAAGGTGGGCAGGCCACTGGCGTCCCAGAATGCAGCAGGTGTGTATCTTAAAGGATAGAGGCAATGATGCACCTATAAACCTGTCAAAGCTTCAAAATGCAAATCCCAAGACCGCCACTGTCATGCCATTCCTAATGATTAGAGCTGGAATTCCACCAGGAGCAGGACATCCTAATGCCTGATTACTCCCTTTAAAAAAATTGTGCTGTTTCCAGGAGAGGAAACAGATGAAAGAAGAGATTTCTTAGACCATCGTTCTCAAATGTATACATATCATATTTTTATGTATCAGTATGCAAAATATTTGGATATTGATACACAAGAAAGCAGCACAGTAAATCCTGTACACATCCTGAAATCCAGCTGTCTCTTTGTTATTCAAAAGTGAGCTTTAAGAATGGTCAGAATTGGATATATTGTGTAAAATAAAATAAAATATATTATTAACATTAATTCTACCAGTTTTTATTTTTGAAGATGTAGTTGTTAGAAACATTTTAATTACATATGTGATTATTACAGTTCTTTTCAACAGCAGTGATCTGCAGGACAGACAAGAGTTGAGAAATTAATAGAGGTGGAAAATTAAAGAAAAGGGGAAGATAACACATGCATTTTAACTTTTCTAAGAGAAAATACAGAATTGGAGCTTATTAATATTTAGGAGAATAGTGAAAGGAGAAAATTAAAGTAAAAAATCTTGTTAGAATAAATTCAGATGGGTGATTAGGCGCTCTCTGATGATTTTGCAGCTTCCCGTTTAATCATAGACTATTACGACTTAAAAAGAAAAAAAAAGCCTCACATTATAAATAGTGCCTCTTTATTTGTAAAAGCTTGATTGGGCATTTCAGTTATGTCTGAGAGACTGTCACCCAAGCCCGGGGGGATGGAAGAACTGGAAGTTTTAATTCAGACATGGTCACCTCTTAACCCTTGTTTGGAAGGGACAGTGGGGCCTCATTCTCTTCTTCTCAAGGCACACTGGGCGTGTGAAGATGCAGTCCATCTCACAGCCTGACAAATCTGTGGGCAATAAAAATTGAATGTGCACTGAGCTTCAATATAAAATATTCCTTAAACTCTTCATTATGGAGAACCTCAGATCTACCAAGTGGCATCCCCCAGCAGGACAGCCACCACTGCCTGGGCCACATGCCCAGCCTGCATCACACCCACCTGACGCCACTGTCAGTTTCATGTTACGTGAATTCCAACATTAGCCCAGTTAATCTCTGAACATCTCACTAGATTTTTCTGAAAAATAATGACCTTTATAGGACTTTTTAAGAACATAGTCACAACATTATCATACCTAAAAATAATAATAATTGCTTAGAAACCCAGTCAGTATAAAAAATTAACTATGACATCTTCATATTGATTAACTAAAGGTATAAAATATTAACTACAACATCTTCATGTTGACTAACTAAAAGTAGATTAGTATTAGACTCTACAACATACAGTCTTACCATGTGCTCTAAATATCTGTTCATATTTCAGTATATGAACTTCTGTCATCTCTTCATGTGCTTATTTCTGAAAAATATATATAATTAAGTGTTTATCTTATGTCTCTGTGATTACAATGTTCTACAACATCTAAAATATTTTATAACACAGTTTATCCTTTAGAAACAAACTGAATTACATTATGATTATTAACCACTAGATGCCACAATTGCAACACTCAAATGAAATCAATGAAGCCTTGATCTGTCAAGAAAAAATAACATTCCAAATCCGACAGTGAGATGCTAAATCTGAGTGTCAGCACCAGCCTGGACCTGCTTGCACCTTGTGACAGCAGCATGTACTGAGCCACATAGTTAAATGTTTACCTTTAACTCTCATAACAGTTCAAACTATGACATCCTTCCATTTAAACTCTTTTATTCCTTTTTCTGTAATTGTAAAGTTATTGCTAATTCTTCCCAGTCAATTCCAGCACTTAGTGCAGTACCTTCAGAGCGGTCTGGTGAACGGCCCTAAGTGTGTCAGACTCGGCTTCAGGTGGGTGACACGAACGTCACCCCAAGGCCAGGGACACAGCCCCCCTGAGAGCTCTGCTCCCCCTGGAGTCAGATGATCCCTCCATCCTCACAGCCTCCGCTCCCAGCAGGCGTCCAATGACCCCTGTGCTGCAGAAGTCACATGCGGGCAAGTCTGAAATCGTTCAAGGATTCAGAGAGGACAGGGAATCAGTTGTACACTTTTCACCGGAAACTGTTACAACTTTAAGTTTCTGTTTTATTGTTTTGCTCACAATCTACTGAAGTGCTTCATACACAATTTATCAGGTGGTTCAAAACAATAACTATTGAAACTTTCTGGTTTCAACAAGAGCAGTTATCCTATCGCATATTTTTAGCCAGTGGTTTACCTACATTTCTGTATTCTCTCTTCCCACAGAGTACACAGACCTAGCTGTAATTCAGTCTGCATTTAGTATGTTTACTTTCTTCAATGATAACGAGTTTCTGTATAAATTTGTCTCTTTACACCCCTTTTCTCCAAATGAAAATGTTTTCTTAAATTCTTTCTAGAATGTATTGCTTTAGTCTTTGCTTTAATAAAAAACAGTGCTTGGTAGAAGTTTCCCAGAAAATTACCTACCCCAAAAACTCATGGAATTTTCAAAATTGAAATATGAAGAAATTACTTCACTGGCTTTTGGAAATACCGAATAAATAGTAGAGGAATCTCAATAATATAAAGTTAAACTCATAGAAAAAACTTTCCCAATGTTCTACTTATGACAAACGAGGAAGACACTGTGTAGAAAGGAGAAAACTGTATTTGTCTTTTCCTTCTATTCCACAGGGGCCCCTCCAATAATGTCTGAATGCTTATTCTGCTTCCACCCTTCTGTTCGTCCAGTCTTTTCTTCCCACAGGCTCTAGAGTGGTCCTTGTAAGGCAAATAAAAGCCCTATCCCTACTGTGCTCAAGACTCTCACTGTTGCTCAGAATAAAAGCTAAAATCTTTACAATTGTCTTTAAGGCTCAAAATACTCCCTGTGCCACGTGGGAGACACTACTCCACGTGTCCACACAGCATGTGGAAGGGTCTCGTCTGCTCTGGCCGCTGTGGGTCAGTGGATTGCAACCTGGCCTGTGATCTGAGGGTTTCCGTTTGATTCCTTATCAGGCCCCCAACTCTCACATCAGATGTCTTTCTCCCTCCCTTCCTTTCTCTCTAAAAATAAAATCTTTAAAAGAATTAAAAAAACTAACTTGTCTAAATTGAGCTGTACTGTATTAGTTATACAATGGGTGGAAAATGTCATAATAATGAAAAGAACATAAGTTTTCTCACTAATGATTTATGTTTACTACCTGTTGGGATGACAATGTTTGGATATGTTGAATTGAATAAAATATATTATTCAATTTAATTTTACCCTAAAAATATTGCGCCTATAAGAAAAATTTAAGTTCCATGTCCTGCATGTATGGCTCACACTGCAATCCCGTGGGACAGCTCTGGCCTGAATGATCCCTAGTCACCAGCTCCCTCCCATTTGCAAACCACATTGGCCTCTTGGCTGTTCTCAACTCACATCTCCCTCAAGCCCTCAAGCCTTGGTGTGGCTATTCCCTCCTCCTGGAAAGCCTTCCCTCAGACATCCTCACAGAGAGTTCCTCACTTCCTTCTGTTTTCTGCTAAAATTATCAGAAAGAATTTCTCTGAATAATCAATTTAATATGGCTTCCCATGCATGTGTATATTCACTAACTCTCTATTTTTTTCTACACACTGATAGCCCAGCCTATATATGGGGGATAATCTCTCCTTAGGAGAATATAACCCCCATGAAGTCAAGGTCTTTATTTCTTTTACTGCTGTTTTTCTAGAATAGTATCTAGCAATATTAATAAATAAATATTTGTTAAATAAATGAAGGGATGAAATATCACAAAAATTAGGTTAAATCTAAGAGATTTTATTATAAAGCTTCTTTATAATAAAGAGATTGGCAAACGAGAACTAATATTTCCCGAGTGCCTACAATAAACAGGACACTGTGCCAAGCACTTACGTATATCCGGATAAATCCTCACAAATATATTTACAGATGAGAAATCTGAAGCTCAGATAACTTAACTTTTCTCACTGTCACTTAGTTGGTATAGAACATCATTTCAAGGCTTTTCATTTGATTCAGTGTCTCCAAGGGGCTCCCCTGACTTCCAGACTAAATCAGATGCTCATACAAACACCCACAGAGAACACGCCTGCATTGTCCCTTCATGTCATTGGTCACCACTGTGGTCCGTTTTTTTGGGTGGTGGTCAGTGTGTGACTTCTCCACCGCACTGTCATCTTCACGACAAGCTCCAGTGAGTATCTTGTTGACATTTTGAAGTCTGGAGCCTTCCTTGTCAAATGCTTCATCTCTAACACCTATCTGTTGAATAAAAGAATGAAGTTAATTTTCTCCTAAAATGTTGTAAGCATTGATGAGTGGGTTATGTGTGCCCCATGAGAACAAGTGATTTTGTAGGGCAACTACATGAATGGCGCCCATCCGAATAAAGCCTGGCAGGGCCTTGCAGGGGAGAGTGTGCTGGTGTGTTGGGGGACCAGATGGTATGGATTTCCTCTGACCATGTGCTGTCCAACATGGCAGCTTCTGGCCACCAAGGCTACTTCAATCAAAGTTAACAGAAATTAAATATGGTTGAGCAATCAGTTCTTCAATCACACCAGCCGCATTCCCAGTGCTCAATAATCGTGCATGGCAGAGGCAGCCTAATTGGACAGCAGGGACAAAGGCAATTCCCGTTAAGGAGGAGTTTTGTTGAACAGCACTCTTCTAGAAAGCGTAAAATGTCCTTGGGAAGATATATTTTTTAATCGGAGGGGACCTGCTGGATTAGTTTTGTATTCTAACTAAAATGAAGCTTGGAGAAAGTGCAATAATCAGCATCCCCAAGCGTTCCTGGGCAAGACCTAGACGTGGAAAAGGAGCTTCGTGGTGCAGAGACAAGCACTTAGGGAGACGTGCTCGGCGCCGCCAGTGACTGGTGTGGAAGGAAACTCCTCTGGGGCTCCCGGCGGCCCGCTGCTCCAGGGCCGCTGCCAGCGCCTTGCTGGATGGAGCCCCCAGGTCTATGCCCTTCAGGACCATCCCTTTGCATTTGATGGGCAAAACAGACGACTGAAATTTGAGGACGAGGGAAGGGTTTGGGATGCCAAATGCACCTCAGACTACAGTTAGATCCTCAGCGTCTAGAGAGAAAGTTGTTCAAAGCGCCCTTCTGCAAAATGTCACATATCTTCATTCAGGTAATTTCTTCGTAATGTGACAACGTTCAATGATTTTTGGCCAGTACAGTTTAACATTTAAAAAAAAAATTCTGTTGCTGGAGATTTTACCTGCCTAATTGGAGAGGTAAAACATTTCCTGTCATTGTCTTAAAAAATAACATGGCTTATAGACAAGAACAAATTTACATTTTATTTTCTGATTAAGTACCCTTAAGCGGTTGGGAGCGGGTAACAATCTCCCGGGGATTGGCCCCATAATGTGTTCACATTTCTGCGGTCTTACTGAGCCGGTCTTGTCCCAGGACTGACGATGGTTCCTGGTTCTCGCTTCTAGACAAGAGGCCGGTGGGAGACGTAGGGAGGGCAGCACTGGGCAGGCCCCCATTTCCTAACTCAGCAGGTGGGGAACAGGGAATTTTTATGTTCTTTATGGGGTGGAGCCCGCCCTCCCCATGAAGTCCCCGAGCCTTTTAGGGTTAGGTCTTTCCTATCCTTCCGAGATTGTCTTAGGGGAGATACCGAGTGACCATGGTGCTTCAGTGGAGAGGCGGTGAAGGACGCAGGTGGGGACTGGGGATGCTGTAAGGTTCGGGGGGTTGGGGCGGGGGCGGTGCTGAGATGGGACAGTTGGTTTCCTTAGCAGTGAGCGGGACAAGGAGTCCAGAGAGAAACGCGAAAAGGACCGAAAACGCGGAGAGGAGCGTGGGCCGACCTGGGTGGGGCAGAAACGGGAAGCGTCACGCGGGGGCTTACGGGCTGTGGGCCCGGGGAGGCGAGCCGGGGGAGGCGCGGCGGCTCGCCCGAGGTTCGGGGGCCCGAGCTCCGCCGATGAGGTCAGCGGAGCCGGCGCGCCGGGTGGAGGGCAGCGAGCCCCCGGACGGACGCGGGCGCCGCGGGGCTGGCGGAGGGGCGGGACAGGACGGGAAATGGGACGCAGAGTAGGAGACTCGGGGGAGGGACGAGGGGGCGTCGGCTCTGGAAGCTGGAGGCGGCCCGACCCCGATCGTTTCCTTCCGGAGGGGAGGCCGGCTCCGGACCAGAGCGCGGACGGGGGCGTCCCAGGGCGGAGGACTGGGAGACAACTCGGACGCGCTTCCCACGGCTGGCAGCGGCAGCAGCGCTGGTGGCTCCTCCTCCGGGCCAGTCCGGAGCCCGGCAGCGGCGGGTGAGGGGGGCGGGGGAGCGGGAGGCGGGGAGCGAGGGCGGGGAGTCGGGAAGGAGGGCGGAGGGAGGGACCAGGCGCGCCAGTGACAGGGTGGCAGCCCGGGAGCGGACGCGTTGCTGCCGCTCCACCTCCTCCTGCGGCTCCTCTCCCGACCGCCGCCGCCGCCGGGAGAAGTTTCACTCTAACCCTCGCTCGGAAGCCTCCGACTCGGAGCGGAGTGGGCACCGTGGCCAGCCACTGCTACCCACGGCGGGATCGGCACCGGGAGGGCTCCAAGCCCCAGAAGGCGTGGGCGCCTGGGTGGCGGGCGGCAGCGGGGGCTGGGGGCTCCGGGCTCAGAGGCGCAGGCGGGGCAGGACTGAGCCGGCGGACCCGCGCGGCGCCGTAGCTGCTCCGCTAGCGTCGGCGCCCGGCAGCCGCGATGGCCGTGCGCTCTCGCCGCCCGTGGGTCAGCGTGGCACTGGGGCTGGTGCTGGGCTTCACAGCCGCCTCCTGGCTCATCGCCCCCAGAGTGGCCGAGCTGAGCGAGAGGAAGAGACGCGGCTCCAGCATCTGCTCCTACTACGGCCGCTCCGCCGCTGACCCCGGCGCGCAGCAGCCGCTTCCCCAGCCTCAGCCCCGGCCGCGGCCGGAGCAGTCACCGCCCCCTGTGCGCCCGGAGCTCCAACGGCCTCAGCTGGCTGAGCCCGTAGCTGGGGTAAACAGTTTTCGGAGCAGCCCCTGGCAGCAGCCATCTCCGCTGCAGCAGCGGCGGCGAGGACGCGAGCCCGAAGGCGGGACGGGGCTCCCAGGCAGCCCCACAGCCGAGGGCGAGCCCGAGGAGGAGGACGGGGGTGCGGCTGGCCAACAGAGAGGCGGCCGGCCGAGGAGTAGCCACAACGGCAGCGGGGACGGGGGCGCCGCCGCCCCGAGCTCCCGACCCCGAGATTTCCTGTACGTGGGGGTGATGACCGCGCAGAAGTACCTGGGCAGCCGTGCGCTGGCGGCGCAGCGGACCTGGGCGCGATTCATCCCCGGCCGCGTGGAGTTCTTTTCCAGCCAGCAGCCCCCCAACGCTGGGCTTGGCCAGCCCCCGCCACCCCTGCCTGTCATCGAGCTGCCGGGGGTGGACGACTCCTACCCTCCCCAGAAAAAGTCATTCATGATGATCAAGTACATGCACGACCACTACCTGGACAAGTATGAATGGTTCATGCGTGCCGACGACGATGTCTACATCAAAGGTGACCTCCCAGCCCCTGGTGCCCCGCCTGCCCGCCTCCTTCCTCTGCATCCAACCCGACCCCTGCCCAGCCCTGCTGTGCTTTTCTGCCAGCATGTGCTCCAGGATCCTGCAGCCCCCAGCCCGCCGTCCCCACCCCTCGCAACCCCCGCCACCCCTAGTCCGCTCCGCTCCTCCTCCTTTCCTGCGGTTTGGGCTCTCCTCACACCTGCCGGGTTTTATCCGCCTTCCTCACTCTTGCTTTCTCGTTTCTGCCCAGCGCTTAGCCCTGCTCTTTTTGGGGTGAGAGAGCTGAGGACAGGCACCTTGGGGTCCCACGCAAGGCTGTTCCCACTTTGCCCTACTCCGAAAGACCCGGGTGGTGTCAGGTTCCCAAATCGGTCCAGAGGGGCGTGTCCTCGGAGGAGGAAGGGAAGACAGTGGACGCGGGCGACAGCCTGGCTGGAGATCGCTGTTCTTGCTTTGTTTCCCAATCTTTTTGTTTAAATGGATCTAGGGCAGTTTCGGACCTCGGGAGGTTGAGGAACCATCTTCCCTGCCCTGGACCCTCCCTGTGCGTTTCCTTCCCTCTCGCACACAGCGTCACGCATTGGGAGCGGGAGAGCATCCCTGTCGCCCGGGCGCAGCTCCTTCCAGCTGTTACAGTGCAGCGCCACGCCCCCTCCCCAACCCCCCACCCCCCGCCCCATCACACCTCAGCGAACCCCCCAGGCGATGGGCGTGTTGTCAGATTTGGTGGTGGGAGGGAAGAGACAGGGTCCTTGAATTGTCCAGACCCTACGAGTTCCGAGCTGGCCGGGCCCACACCAGTAAGGGTCCTTCAGTCCATCTTGGTGGCTGCGGTGGTAAGCAGAGGCTGAAGTCCCACAGGCCACGCGCAGCCACAGCAGGAGAAAACTTTGTCAGCTTTTTGAAGAGGCGCGGTCCTTCGCCCTGAGTGTGGGTGGCTCTGGCCAGAGATTTCTGAACTCAGCATAGAGGTGTTCCTGAGAGTGAATCTTTCCAGTCCAGCCTGTTGCAGGGATGGAGAAGGACGCAAGGGAAGTAGAGGCTGTGTGCAGTGGAGGTCTCCCTGTGCGCACCGCGTTTCTTGGACAAACGCGGGCCGTCCCTGCTCAGTTCCTGCCTCCGCACCTGGAGCCTCATTGCTTTCCCCTGACCCAGGCAGGGGTGCCTTCTCCAGGGCTCGAGGAAAAGCAAGCATTTCTCTTAGTGCTGTGAAAGATTGTCCTTTAGAACGTGGAAATGCCATATTCTTTCCATTTCTACTAAGAATGAAAGACGTTTTGCGTTAAGAACCCCATAATAGTCAGCTGAAACGCACTGAGGTCCGAGGGGCGGGGTGGGATGGAGAGAGTGATGCAGGTGCTGCGCTCGTCACAGACGACGGTGGAGACCCTGACTGGGAGTGTGGGAAGGCGGCCGCTCTTCCAACGCGTCATTGGCTAGAATATCAGATGCTGTGGAACTGTGTTAGCTGATTTCAAATAGTTTTTCCTGATGAACTCACAAACTATAAGTAAACCAATTTTATTCCTGAAATTTTTACAAATGTTTTTTCTTAAAAAGTGTTTTCCCAAGTCCAAAGTTAAATTTCAAGGCATGTTAAGGACAAAACACTAAACTAAATCAATTGCCAGTAGAAAAATTATTATTGGACATTAACACTCTGCCGGTCAATGCTAAATATCAATATATAATATATCTGGGAATTTTTATCATTACTTAAAACATGCTAAGAAACCTCTTCTCCTTATCATTATTTTAACTTAAAAAAATCTGATGATTGTAAGACTTTTTAAGGTTTTTCAGTGACCTTGACTACAAGGTTGATACAATTTTATTATGATTTAATTTTAAGTATAAATTAGTATTTTTTTAAATAATAGAATATTCAGAGAGGTTTTTTCCCCTTTTCTATTGTTTAAGACTTGTGGGGAGTTCACACACCCTATTGGAAGTCCCGTCCCTTTGTACAGCTAAGTGATGATGGAATTAGGACCAGGAGTGATTGTTGCCTTTCTCTTTGTAGGTGACAAGTTGGAAGAGTTCCTTAGGTCACTGAATAGCAGCAAGCCCCTCTACCTGGGCCAGACTGGCCTGGGCAATGTTGAAGAACTGGGAAAGCTGGGCCTGGAGCCTGGGGAGAACTTCTGCATGGGGGGCCCTGGCATGATCTTCAGTCGGGAGGTTCTCAGGAGGATGGTGCCGCACATTGGTGAATGCCTGGGAGAGATGTACACGACACATGAAGACGTGGAAGTGGGAAGGTGTGTTCGGCGGTTTGGTGGGACTCAGTGTGTCTGGTCTTACGAGGTAAGAGGAGCTGTGATGAAAACGTTGGCCTCTGACAGGTGCATGCCTCTTCACAGTCTGGGCAGCAACTGATTCCGCGGGTTCTCTCTTTATCTTTGCGTTTGCTTGAGAATGACAGCACAGCTGGTGGTGGACACAGGGTGGTGGTGGGACACACCTTTCTTGTTAGAGCTAAGGCCTGTCTGAGGTTTTCTCATCCCTTCAACCTTAATCCGCAGCCTGGACCGGGAGGGGGGACGTGTCACATCTCTGCAGGATGCTCTCCCCTGTTTTTGCTTTACTGGGGTTCATACACATGTGTATCCATGTCCTGCCTCTCACCAGAGGACTAATTCTCTGGGGCTGTAGCTTTTAGCATTTGGTACTTAGTTATTTGTTGTTGATGTTTTGGTTAGGGATGTAATTGTATTTGTTTTTCCTCAAATAGTTAAAACCTGAAGTTGCTTTGAAGATTTTCATGTGGAAATGTAACATGTATTTCTTTAAAGCACAGGAAAAGTTAACTCATAATGTCACTTATGATTGATTTATTCACAAAATTTTAAAAGAAATGAATGAGCTAGAAAAATAGTAGTTCTGAAGATGTTAAATAACACTTGATATTTTGATTGGGTTCCTGGAGGTTGTTTATGTCTGCCCATACTCCATTTTTTGGACAGTGACTACTATTTAAATGATCTGAGTTATGAACTGTTGTTTAATTGCAGTGAATAGTTTTATGAAATACTCTGAGGTTGTTTTCCTTCAGAAATTGGTTTTTAAGTGAAATACAATTTTTTCAAAAAACAGTTTTCCCGAAAGATAATCTTAGTAAAAATTGATTAAACACTGAAGTACTGCATTGCAGTTTTCTAGCTTGGTTTTCAAGTAGTTGGAGTGTAATATATTTTAGCTGCCCATTGCACACCTTCGCAAATGACAACTCATTTACTTTTCACATTTTCATGTCTCTTGATATAGAGGAAACATTTTATGAAAATATACAGGGGTGAGCAAAAGTAGGTTTACAGTTCTAATACAAATAGTATAATAATTAATAGGTAATACAGAATAAACTCCATGTTTCATGTACTCACCACTGCAAACCTGTTTTTGCCTGCCTGTGCATTGCCCGTGAGGTCCTTATACCTCAAGATCACACAGTCTCATTCAATTTTCACTTAGAAGTTTAATCTCGCCTTGGTGAATTTGGCTTTTGTCTTTTCTGTTTCGTGGTATTGTCACTGTGGGGAAATGTTCTCATATTTATCATAGAAAGTAAAAATTATTTGAGAACTAGTTATTTGGAATATGTAGTATGCAAACTTAAAATTATTGCATACCTCATTCATTTTGATAAGAAAAATTATAATTTTTCTTTTATAAAACTGTTTTACAGCTACCTTTTAGCATACAATTTTATGGAAGCATACTATATTTTTTAAAAAGGTAATTTAGAATAAAATGACTGGAAAAGATTTGTATTTCGCTATTTAGTATATTGGGATGGCCAAAAAGTTCATTTGTTTTTTCCCGTAAGATGGCTCTACAGTGCTTAGTTGTCTTTAACTTCCTTCCAAAGAATTTTGTTCGATTGTATTGTGATAGCTGTTGTATCAGTGTGTTTTAAAAAAGTTTTATCAAAATTGGTGAATTTTTGTGTGTCTATTTTAGTACCAAAGATGGAAGTAAATAATTGACAGTTTTGGCACATTATGCTTTATTCTTTCAAGGAAGGCAAAAATGCAGCTGAAACACAAAAAAGATTTGTGCAGTGTATGGAGAATGTGCTGTGACTGATCGAATGTGTCAAAAATGGCTTGCAAAATTTCATGCTGGAGATTTCTAGCTGGACAATGGTCCACAGCAGGTAGTTCAGTTGAAGTTGATTTTGATCAAATCAAAACATTAATTGAGAACAATCAATGTTGTATCACTCGGGTGATAGCTGATGTACTCAAAATATCCAAATCAATAAAGTTATTGGTATAAATGAAAAAATATGTCTTGTATATTATGGGAAAATACTAAGTAGACTTTTTGGCTAATCCAATAAAACTAACTGGAAGGCAAAAAGGAAAACAAACCAAACTCAATGTAGAAAACACATCCAGTAGACTGTTTACATGTAGATATTATTTTGCTGGCTTAATCCATATGGATGAGTAAAAAAAATTCCACATTTAAACATAAAAATGGAAAAATTATTTTACTTGATACCTTGTTGCCTTAACATCACATACAAAGTTTTAAAAAACCTTTTGTTTGTGTCCCTGTCTTCAAGTTTTCATTGATTCTGCTGTGAAGGTACAGCCCTTATAAGCCAGCCTCCCCATTCGTGTTCCAAGAGAGTCAAGTGTGCTCCAGTGACCTGCATGCTCAAGAATTGATTTCATGTTTTATTTATGACATAGGCACTCTGTGAGAGTTGTGGAAACTTAGAGCTTTTCATAAATTGATGTAAATGAAGAGACAAACAGTAGGGACTTCAGTCTTGCTGGATGGAACTTTATGATCGCCATATTTTTATTGACTTTTCACTGTACCTTTGAATTTTAGACCAACTCTTGTCCTTTTCTGATTTCAGAATCTGTATGAAAAATCATTTCTACATATTTTTAGCAATAGAAAATATTTTCTAAGGGAATACTGTTTCAGAATGTAGACTTCATGTTTTGCTGAGCAATTACATGGAATTTATTTTGTTTTGGAATTAAAATTTTATTATTTAGGAATATAATAAACACTATTAATAAATGTAGTAAAGATAATATACAATTAAATCACATCTAAGCACTTTAATATTAGGGTGTGTTCCGCATTTATGAGACACGAGTAGGCTGGTTGGGCAGAGCCACACTGAGGCTTTCCAGTGTGGATTTCCGGTTGGCGGAAATGGTGTTCATCTTCTCCAGTGCTCACATTACATGGAAAAACTTACCTGCTCCCCCCTGGGCTGGCATCATTAGTAAGGGCGGGATTTCACATCTGCTAATAGAGTAAGGTTTGAAGTTCATCAGTAATTTTATTTCCATCTTTTCTTTAAAAGAACCATCTGTGACAGAACTTTCTTAAATTTTTGAATGTCTTTTACTATATCTCTCACGGAGTGCAGGGTTTTGTTTGGCTTTTCCTCTCAGTAAAGGTTCTTGCAGAGTTGACAGCATTGTTATCTCTGGTTATGGACAGGTTCACATTTTTTTGAGTTTGAATAGATGAAACGGATTCATGATAAAATTGTGTCTTTTAAAAAGTGATGAACAGGCTTGCAGATCTTGTAGGAAGAGAATTGGACAATATATTAAAATATATAGATTATGTAGCTTTTCTGGAATATAAATTGTAGTGTTTATAAAACATAAGAATCTTCTAGTATTCTTGTTTACTGTTTAGTTGAGGTCTACTTTCTCTGTGTTGTATGTACAATTAAGCACAATGGAGAGAAAGGGAGAGAGGGGGAGAGAGAGAGAGAGGAGAATATAAACTTGAATTTGGGTTGAGTCACCACTCTACTATGTATTAGCTTCATTGTCTTTTCTAAGTTACTTCTCTGAGCTTTGTTTAGTTGAACTGAAAGTAGAAATTATAACAATATTGACCTCAGAGATTTTGGAGATCAAGTGAAATGGTGAAATGACCCATGTGAAGCCTTTAATATAGAGTCTGGCATGTAGTAAATTATCAACAGATGTTAACTATTTTTGTTACAAGGCTGAATAGATCATGTATTATATTATATATAACATGGATTCATTGATTCAGCTATATCAAAACAGTCAGCGTACAATCTTTTTTTTCAGTTAAAGAATGAAGTTGAAGGTTTTTTAGCAAAGAAAAAGAAACCAATGTGTTTCAGGAAGAGTGTTTAAAACATGAATTATAAATATTTGCTTCAGTCTTTGAACATCATATTACAGTATTAACTAACAGATCTTAAGAAGACAGTAAGGAAAATATTTAACAAGAGATTATGTAATATATATAATGAATATCAAACAGATCACTCTATCTCCATTAACACATCCTTAGTGTATGGATTTCTAGATTAGTTGCTAAAAAGTAGCCCCTCTTCTGAGTCCCTCCAGACTTGTCAGCAGGGCTTGGGGTCCTCAGTGCCCAGTTCTGCGGTCAGCTCGCAGGGACGCGTCCCTCATGGAGGCCCGCAGCTCCTGGCCAAGTCCCTCCGGTGTCTCAGCAAAAGGTGTGCAGCTTCGGCTCTCCCCGGAGGTCCGGAGGTCTGGGGATATTGGTCTTTCCTGTCAGCCTCATGTTCTGTTTCCTTCTCCGTCAACTCCAGCGACTTTTTCTGTATTTTCTGCCTTTAATGATAAAATAAACAAATCTCAGACATACATGGACAGGGTTCTCGGTAGATTGACGTGCTCATGACAGTCCACCCTGCTGCTCCCGGAGCTCACGGGTGTGCATGCACCCAGGTCACACGTGAGGCCCGGAAGCGGCCGGATCTCCTCTCGGTAGAGAGGCCTTTGGCTGCCGGTAGAGAGGCCTTTGTGAGCCTCACACAGGCCGGCTGGGTGTCTGTGGGCCTGAGACCTCCGCACGGTCGGAACTGAGAGGCTCGCTCCTGCGCCTGCAGGTGCGAACCGCTAGTGTGCAAGGGTGGGGCAGGTGTTCATAATCAGCAGACTTAACGGGCTGCTGTTAAACGCACTGATATCTCCAATTGTGTCAGTAGAATGACTAAATGTTCGTGAGAAGTATTCTCTTCACTCTCTGAGGGTTAAATCTATCGGTCTCTGCTGGTGGCCACGTTCACATCTGTGGTAGAGCTCCATCGTGGCTACTGCTTTCCTAGTTGTCTGCGCTGCAGACCCGCAGCCTGGGAGGCTGCATGTGGCTCAGAAACGCCGTCTGGCAGGCCCGGGGGTGTTTGAAGGGTTTTTGTTTTTGTTTTTTGATGACTTTAGCAGTCTTCAGTCCCCTTCATGGCCTATTGTTGTTCGTGAGGCTCTCCTTGCATGTTTTATGTTAACGTTGATTGTGACTCTTTGCACATTTAATTCCCTTGGATGTTTATTTTAAGTGGTTCAGGTAGCCCTAAACATCTTGATGTTTTGAACTAGATAATCCACATGTTGCAAATTTCTTTAAAATATTCTCTAGAAAATGAAGTGATTTTCCCAGTGAGAATGATGCAATGTGCATTTTAAATAATTTACAGAAGAAATAATTTTTTAAAACTTGGCTGTGAGAATCATATGTCATATTACATAGTTATGTGTTTTTACTATGTAACCAGAAATGTACATAATATACCAGTAGTTCTGTTTTGACTAAATAACTAGAAATATATATGTAATATACTTATATGCTTTTAGTAAATAACTAGCAACTCCCCACTGTTAAAAAATTGTTTATGTGATTCATTTTCAGCCTGTGTCTTAGCAGAATGGGAAGTTCTGGGTTTTTTTTTCATTTTTTTAGTAGGATCACTTATATTCAAGCATTAAAGTAATTTTAACTCTAATGATTCTTTTCCCTATTAGGGAGTTTTGCATTTCATCTATCTAAGAGAGATTTTCAGAATAGTTTGAATTTATCTTTTTAATGTTTGCAGTTAAATGGAGCCACAGAATATGTATCTTTATTTCATCTACTTAAATGTTTCATAGAAAACTTAGCTCCATGTTGATAAATATTTATTTTGAGTTGAAGAAACTCATTTCTTATGACTAAACAGATTTTATTAGATTCCTGAAAGAGTTAAATTCAAAATGTCTTATGTCTAATCTTGGCCCCCTAAAGGCTATAACCACCCTAGAAAATTCCATCATTTCACAAAAGGGTATGTTCTGGAAGTGTTTCCCTGGGCTTGTAATACCAGAGAATTACATCATAAAAATTCGAGTACGTATAAGTTCTTCATAACATAACCATAACATAACCATAACCAAGGTTAAAATATATGTGCCATTCTTACAGGGCTAGTACATATCACTTTAGCTCCTTCCTCATACTTATGGGCTCCCCTCTTCTGCAATGCTAATTTTACTGTGTTATGAACATGGTTTATGCAGAAGGAGTATATTCATATCTATGGGAATGTATCACTCTGGAATTTTTATCTAAAATTCAGTCTTTCAAAACTCTTCCCTTGGTTCTGATTCAGTGTACTTAGTTTTTAACTTGACTAAAGGCAGTGAGCTTCTCACACCTCCTCCCCCCATTCTACTTGTCAGATGAAATCATCCTGCTCGGTTTTAGGAAATTTCTTTTCCACCACACTGTTTCCTTGACTGTACAAAATAAGGCTGCATTCCGAGTTGAAGGAGAAATATGGCATGGTTTTCCCTACCTCATAGCCTCAGCTGGTTCATTTCCACTGTCCACTGATGCCCTGTGCCCTGGATGGTGACTGTGTGAGCTTTCCAAGAAGACGGTTTCCCGCAGTTGTGCAAAATGCTACATCTGCATGATGCTTTTATGCAATATGGAATAAGCTCCAAGATAACATAAATATTCATACTAGTTTATAAACTTTGGATACTCTCCATCTTTGAACATAAGGATTCTAATTTTCTGAAAAGATTCCAAGTCAATTTTCTACTTCCACTTTCTTTGTCTTGGTCTCCAAATGGCTGTTTTGAGAAACATTTATTTCAATCTCTTTTTCTACCTACTGAATTTGTGCTTAACTTCCAAAGGAATCTATCATATAAACATACTTACATTTCACTTTGATTATAGCATGCACTTTTGCACAAAATTATAACTTTTAATAAGGTATTTGAGCTAAACATAAATTTAATTGAAATGAAAAAAATCAGTGTCCTGAGTCATTATTGGACATCAATGAACCATAGGACAACTTGAGTAAACTGAATTACTGAGGAGCTGCAGTTTCTCAGAATTCTGATGTTCTCTCATTTACTGTTGCATTAAACAATTCTCTGGTTAATTGCACATAACTCAGTTTGAGTCATTACGTAACATTTAATGTGACCCTTTTTGTGCAATGATGTTGGACCTTTATGGTACAATAAATATGCTACAAGTTTCTGAATTAACTGAATCAAAATAATATGTGAGAACAATTCAGCAGGCCCTGTTTGGAAGTAATTAATGAAATGGGTGTCTTAATTTTTTGAGATTGCAAAATCTTTACTCACCATTTATAATTTTGAAAGTTATGTTCCTTATGTTCCTGAGGAGCAGAGTCAGGCCCCAAAGAATGCCTTCCAATGTGGCCTTGAGTTAGCAAAGTGGTTTACCTAGCTACTGAGCTGATATTAGAAATATGTTTTCATAACTTAATAATTTTACAAGCATCTTATAAATTATACATAATTGCATGTTTGTTAAATTTATTCTATACATATTTAATTTTAAGGTAAAGCATGTATTAATATATTAAAATATCAACATTTAAAAACGATGATTTATTTATTTATTTTTAGAGAGAGGGGAAGGGAGGGAGAAAGAGAGGGAGAGAAACATCGATGTGTGGTTGTCTCTTGAGCGCCCCCCCCACTGGGGACCTGGCCCTCAACCCAGACATGTGCCCTGAGTGGGAATCAAACTGGTGACCCTTTAGTTCAGAGGCTGGCACTCAATCTACTGAGCCACACCAGCCAGGGCTGAAAGATCAACATTTGATAAAGAAGAAGACATTTTAATAATCCAATGTCCTATTGTTGTATAGAAATGAATTTTCTATGAAATAAGGGCATTTAATATACATGATAAACATCATAAAACATGAAAAAATAGTGTTAAAAATGTTGAAAACAGTGTGCCATAGAATTCAGCCATCTTACATCTTATGTGGCCAGATGATGTCACGTGCTCAAATCTGTTTACTTAGCACTTTCTCTGAGCAGTGAAGGTGCAGGGGTCTTGCTTGTCCTCAAGAGCCTCATGGGAGGAGGGTCTGGCTTCTAACCAGTCTACACTTTCATGACAGATAGAGAACTGGGTTTCTTGTCTTCGCCATCTTTAATTCTTTTTCATTCTAAGTCATGAAATCTCCAGATAAATCCAACAGTGCGTGATACCTGTCTCAGAACTAGAATAAAATGATTCTTACTTCAGTTTTCTTAAATGGGCATTTTCCACTTTGATTTACTGTCTTCTGAAGAGGAGAGCGAGAAAGCCATGTTGAGAGATGTGAGCGCATGTTTATAATATTTGAGGCTGCTGCGTAGCACAGAGCACTGGGATTTTGTTTTTTAATGAAGCCTGGAGTTGGAGCACCTGGCTTCACATCCCAGCTCTGCCGTTCACTCACTGTGTGGCCTCAGGTCCTTCTTCTCTGAGCCCTCGTTTCCTCATCTGTCGAGTGGATGTGGGGACAGCACTTGCGTCAGAGAACTCTTGTGATGATCAGGTGAGCCGAGGTCCACGGCAGCCCCGGGAAGATATCTGGCCATGAGGAGCACTCTGCCCCTGTAGCTGTTTTTGCCGATGCAGAACGGCATACAGCAGTGCCAACCGTCCAGAGCCACGGTGAGGAATAAGGAGGTCATTGTGTTAGAAGCTCTTAGAATAATGCTTGATGCACGATAATTCTGATGTAACTGTTCAGTGATTCTAATATTTCCCAGTTAACAGTGTTCCTACTCCTTTTCCTTCCTTCATGGGAAAGAAATGACATTGATTGGAAAGAGTTTATATCACAGGTGCTTTTTGAAGGACAGGCGGTGGGGGAAAGTGCTGATTGAGAGGTTCTTGACCGTGGCCGTACCACAGAGGCCCCTGGGGCACTTGGAGAAGTCCTGCGGCTGAAACCCGCCTCTGACCCAGAAAATCGGAATCTCTCAGAGGGGAGGCCTGTAGCCTGGTGGCGTCTGGAGCCTTGCTCGTCAGTGATTCTAATGGGGCTGTAGGGCTTAGACCACTGTGTGCATCCTTGTCTTAATTTTCTGTTTGCCAACACCCAATTCACTTTCAACCATTTGTAATAAATTACTTTTTGTTTTATTTTCCTTTTGGTAAAATCATAGTAATCAACACTTTCGCATTTCTTTGTACATCTGTCCCAAAGAGCTGGACACTGGATTGAAGGGAATATAAGGCCATTGTTCACAACCGCAGGATGTTTTCTCATGGTCTGGTTTTCATTTTTGTGTAGTACTCCTTTCTATTTAAGAAAAATTCAAAATGGACTTTAAAACATTCTTAGGAGAAATATATTGTGTATTCATGCAAAGCTTAAGGTTTTATAGCTGTTTTTATGTTACACTGGGGTAATGTGTAGTAATAGAGTTCTTAAAGTGCAGGCATACCTTGGTTTATTGTTCGCTTTATTGTGCCTCACTGATGTGTGTATGTGTGTGTGTGTGTGTGTGTGTGTTTCCAAATCAAAAGCAAGACCCTCCACCAGCAGAAAGATTACAACTCTCCTTGCTGTGATACTCTATTTATTGTGGTGACCGAAACTGCAGTGTCTCCATGATATGCCTATATAGGTGTGTTCATTGACTGAGTGCTTTAACATTGCCTTACCGAGTTGGAACTTGAAAGGAAAAAATGAGTGTTGCAACCATCAAAAAAATTTGATGGTTGCAGAAACCATAACTTATTTAATAGCTGGGTAATTGATTTCAACCAGTCATTGTCATCAAGCATTTTCATGCCCACCACTATAGCCAACTGTTATAATCAAGGGAAGTGCAGGGTACACAGGAGTGTAAGGGAAGAAGTCCCTGAGGAGGACAGGCAAGTGCAATGCTTTCTGCAAACTAGAAGTAATGCATAGGGCACATCGCCATGTGAGTGGGGACACATGAGGGGACAAAGATGGGAGAATAGCATGGTAGCAAGTTGTGTGTTTGGTTCAAGTGTATCTGGAGGCAGGAGAAGTGAGGCTCAAAGGCTGCTAGTAAAATTTGATTATGAAAGGCCTTGTATATCATCTGCAGAGGTTTAGAGTGTACCGTGTAGATCAGTGATTCTTAGAATTCCCGGGGGTGATATAATTGGCTTAGATACAGTTATGATGGGACCCATGAAGAATATGTTAAAAATGTCTCTGGGAGATTCTAACAAATAGTGAAAAAGCAGTTTTATAGGTAATGGGGAGCTTTGAAGTGCTCATCATGGGCGAGCACCATGGTTGGATTCCTGCGTGGTGTCTGTGGCAGGGTTGGAGGCTCTCCTGCCCGGGGATAGGATAGGATAGGATAGGATAACACAGTTAGGGGCTATTTCCCCAGGCCAAATGAGAGACCATCCTGAAAGTCAAAGTAGAAGGAAGGAGGTGAAATTGAGAGCTATCAAGAAGAGAGAATTGACAGAGGTAGGTGATTCATTAGCTCGAGGGGTGGAATGGGGAAAGTGTGAGTTTGACTCCTAGGCTCCGGCCTCAGATGGTATGTCCAGGGACAGGGAATAAAGGGAGAAGGCTGGGTTTGGGAGAATTGGTGTGTTTGAGGCTTGGGCGGAGGAGAAAGGAGTTCTACTTTGGATATACTGAGTCTCATTCATTATTCATTTATTCAACAAACATTTATGGAGCATCAAGGCAAAAGTCCCTGCTTTATTTTCAAGAGGGCAGACAATTTTCTGTTGTCTTATTTAAAGACGAAAGAGAAGCAGGGGAGAAGCTAAGGAGTGCCAGATGGTGTGCAGTTTGAAATGGGGTGTTCGGTGGGCCTTACTGAGAAGATGGCACTGAGTCACATAGATATATGAGGGGGAAGCTTTCTGGCCTAAAAACAGGAGGTGAACAAGTCCCTAGATAAATGTCCTTGGCAAGTCAAGAGCTCACTGGAAAGCAAGGGAAACGAGGGTTGAGTAAGAGGTCCGGAGCGCAGTAAAATGAGAGCTCACAGAGGAAAAGGGGTGAGAGATGGAGGCAGGTACCCTGGACAGCTTTGTAGCCCTTTGAACTCTAAGTTTTAGTGGGAATGTGAGGCCCACATAGCTTGAACAGCTTTTCCCTAATGAGGCAGGCAGGAGCATCACTCCATGGTGAATATTATCAGGCTACGTAAATGCATTTAAAAAAAGCATTTTGAAGCAGTGATTGTTTAAAGTGAGAAAAGAGAAGTCATAGCGCAGTCATAGAATGAAAAAGTTCATCTTATTTAAAATTTAATATAAGATTAATAATTTATTTAAAATTATTTAAAATTTAAATTATAGTTAGTGACTTAAACCAGTAACATTATAAAACGGTTCAAAACCTAACAGCATAAAAATCCATACAGGGAGAAATTTCCCAAATTCTGTCCTCCCTCTGCCCGGAGCGGTCCTCACCCTACCAGCTCTCAGTCCCTTTTCCAGTTTCTCTGCACGTCAGACAAGTAGGTACGCGCTGTGTTCCCCCACCCCAAATTTGTTTGCCAGGAGAAGGAGCCAACTATATACGTTGTTCTAATTGCTGGCGTTTCCAGTAAAGATTCTTTCTTGGAGTTATTCTCATATCAGTACCTCACGCTCATGAAATCTCATGTTCCAAAAACGAAGTCTTTGTTCTCTTTTCCTATAGTGCTGCCTGTTGTGACAGTAAGAGGAACCGTTACTGTGAGAAGTCCCATGTGAGAGCAAAAGGAAAACAAGCAGCAGGGCGGCAGCAAATCGATATGCAAATTCTTGCCCTTTATAGCCTGCTAACGTTTTTTTCAAAGCAGTAACAGATTCTCCAAGTAATTAGCTTTAAAAAATATGTCTTGTTCATTTATTCTACAAACTTTTACTGAGTACTTCTTGGGTTTCGGATATTTGATGGGGCTGGGACAGGTAATTTCTCTGCCCTTGTGGAATTTGTAGTCTCATAGATGGAGACAGATGATAAACAAGTAAACAAACAGATGATCATGAACTCTGATACTCAGTGAACAGGAGGTTGCTGGAAAGACTCAATGTGGAGTCCACTTTAGGCAGATTTACCAGGGAAGGCTTTGGAAAGAGGTGACAGTTAAGCTCAGAGGCAAAGCATTATAATGAACTTGGAAAGAGTTGGCTATCTAGGCTAAGGAAGCAATAGTGCAAAGGCCCCGAGGTGTGCATGGAACCGGCACACCTCAGGAAATCCAGGGGGAAGTGGTGTGAGAATGAGGTTTCAGACAGGTGAGAGCCAGAAGGCAAGAGAATGAGAAGGCCTGAAAAATTTTAAAGAGCTGAATGGTGTGACTGGCTCCTAACTTCATATTCCTTTTTTTCCTAAAAAATAATTCGTATTTATCTGAACATGTAAAATTATGTTCTAATTTTTTTAGATACATATACTGTGATTTGAAAGGTGTCTTGATGCAAATTGTGATATTAAGAACATATTTGAATACTATTTATGTTAAATACACATTTAGTATGTTATTACATAATTATTAGAAATAGTATATATTAATTGTGTATGTGATATTTAATATGTGTGTATATACATAAAACATTAAAATATATGAGTTTGTGAGAATAGATTTAATAGGGAGTCACAAAAGTACTTTGTTACCAAATGAACAGTAAGTAGATAATGGACATAGAGCATTATAAGTGTCATTATAAACTTGGGCTTCCATTTATTATATGTGATTTACCAGAGCTTGTATGTAATATATTATGTCATTGTATAATTTTTTGCAATAGGATAGCAAAGCAAATTTTAGGTCATTCAAGCATATAGCATGGAACTTCATCACCCAGTATTACCTGGCAATAGACCAAAGTTCTTCTGATTCCCCTTGACATTTTGGTTGATAATTTTAGATAAATAATGTATTGCATATTTACATGACATTGTTTGTTACACCTAGATGTCATTCTTATAATGTAGAAACACTTTATAAAGTTTCTATCTGAAAAAGCTTTAGTTTGTTGTTCCAAATCTCTGAAGGTACATATCATACTGTGTGAAACTGGAGTTTTGGAATTAGGAACATATAACTCCGTTTTCTGTCTTAATTAATTGAATTGTAAATGCTTTAGCTACAAATAGATTTAGAGCAGGATAATCTTAGATTAATTACATAGCATGTAAATCCATCACCCTTGATTTCCTATCTATATAATTGTTTACATATTGATTCATGTCTTTCTCCTATATGCTTAAAAATCTGCATTTCTCATATTTAAACTTTATCTTGCCTTGTTTCCCTTTTTTATTAAATAACCATAAAATTATGAAATTGTGGCCATTAAATTACAGCAAGAATATCTTCTGACTTTGGAATGTCTGTGGAAGGACTCACTATAATCAAATAATCTTCGTTAATCAGTATTTGCTCTTCTGACAATATATTTTATAGTAGTGTTTGTAAATACTTATTTTCATTGATTATATGCACATAACTGATGATTGCTCTTATTATTACATATATTTGTTATAATATTTATACATTCAATCCAGTGAATTCTGCCTAGAGATTGCCTAACATTTAATTGATTCAAAACATAATTTCAAACCATTAAAATTGATTTGTTTTTCCTTTGATCATATATAATAGTATACCATAAAGTAGCTTTTGAAACCTAAGCAATATAATGAATTGTAGTACATTAATTGGAATATATAATTATGGTTATAATATAATTATGACACTTTTGGAATAAGACAAAAACTTGAAGCAGACTCTGTAAGTGTAGGCCTTTTTATGAGGCCCTATACTTTAAATAAAATTTTAAAGTATAAAATTTAAATAAATTTTAATTTTCTGTTCTTTATTCTCCTATTTTTTTTGGTTTGTTTTCTAAAGCTGGTAAGTGTTCAAATGCTGTTATCAGTTCTTATTCTGCCTCAGTCCTTTTGAAAAATGATTCAGCCACATTGGTCTCACATTCTGGACACATGAATTTTGATCACACTTTTCTTATAAAACTAAATTGTCAGATTAATAGAGAAAACATACTTTAATTTTGACACTTTTTAAATTTTATCAGCTACAGTTTACATTGAATACTGTTTTGTGTCAGGTGTACAGCATGGTGGTTGGACAATCATAAACTTGACAAAGTGTGTCCCCTGCTGTTTCCAGCGCCCACCTGGCACCAGGCATAGTTACTACCATACAGTGACTGTATTTTCTAGGCTGTAGCTTACATCCCCACAGCTGTTTTGTAACTGCCCATTTGTACTTCTTAATCCCTCACCTTTTTCCACCCAGCCCTCAAACCTCCTCCCCTATGGCAACTATGAGTTTGTTCTCTGTATCTATGAGTCTTTTTCAACTTTGTTCATTTATTCTGTTCTTTCTTTTAACAAAGGGTCACATGAAGTAGGTTTTATGTTCAGAGATGCAAAGACTGTCCTAGCCAACACCCTCAAACTATCCAAGGCTTGTAAAACATAAATTGCACTTGAATTAGATCAAAGTTCTATTTTATCAAATATATTATTTGAAGAATTGCTGAAACAGTTGTTAATGAGTGAAATTGGTTTACCAAATTTGGCAGATAGTTGTAAAATATGTCTGGAGATAATGAGAAGAAGGTGTGTTCTATTGCTTTTCAGGTGTTATTGTATAGTTATTATCATTTTTGTATATAAATATATAGGTAATGATACTGACAATTCCTGATTATATAAAATGTGCTTTTATTTTTTTAAAAAACCCCAGTTTTATTTTATTCTTTGTTCAAAAGAAGACTTGTGATTGAAAACATTATGTGAAAAAAAATACTTTTAGGAATTTGAGTGGCAAATATTATTGTGGTTTTCCATTTCTTCATGCGGTTGTTCAATTCCTGTTTATACGCATGAGTTTATGGGACTTCATGTTTTCCCACTAGCCTGCACGATCCTCAGGTGAGTTGAATCAAGAAAGATATTAGTGGCATATGCTTCTAATGGCCGATTTATGTATCTTTTATCAGTCACAGATTTTGGAATATTCAAAAATGGTGAAAATACTTTTTTATTACATATCTACCATTCATTTTTCTATAGTGTAGAATTAATGCATTTTGGCCAAACTAATCTAGGTCTGGGTCTAACAGAGTTTCTTTTATTTTAAAAATTGTCAGATAATGCTGCCATCATTTGGTATCACTGTTTTGATCGGATTTGTTTCGTTGGAATGCTGTACTAGTATCGATGTAGACTTAGATGAGTCTCTGCGTCATTTGAACAGTTAACATACGTAGTCCATGAGGACGCTGGAAGCTAGAGCAAGGACTTCCTGCCATATCAAAAGCAATGCAGGCAACCTGACCAAATGCTTATCTGTAGTTTGGTGTGGTTCTGTTAATTTACACTCTAGCTCATTAAGAAAAAATACTACGCTAGTATACACCTGAAATGTCTAGTATTTCATAATGCTAAGGTGAACAATAATCTAAACTTCTACCCTTCTTCCTGATTATATAATATAATAATAATAACCACCATATTGATTTATATTATATATAGCTGTAAACATAAAGTTGATTATTTGTTACGTACCAAGTATTAAACTAGGCTGTAAGGGGGAGTTAAGTGAGAAATTCCCTTTCTTTATGCTGCACATGGGCACCAGGCTCAGATGAGTCAGTAACTTGCTCAATGTCACACAGCTAGAAAGCTGTTAACATCTTGCTTTGAACTCTGGTTTATTTGATTCCAGAGACCATATTCTTCTCGAAATGTATATTGACATTCTGCCTAAGGGTTCAAAGTATGACATTTCATTTTTATTTTAAAACTACAATGTCGGGTTGGAATAGAAAAGATCAAGTATATTCAACATGAGGAAATTGGAAAGAGAAGAGGTAGGTGACCAAGGGCAGACAGTAAAGACCCCAGACAGAGAGCCGCTGCCATCCATTGTAGCGCTCTTTTCACTGGATGTGGTTTTACCTGTTGGAGAGTCTCTTCATCTTTCTGGAAGAGGTCTGTGAGGAGGCAATGAAAGGGACCAAAATTATTATAGTTCTTCCAGTCCTAGCCTATAGGTTTACAGAAAAAAATGTGTAACAATATAGCTTTCATTTTCAATAGAAACAGAAAATTGTTTATTTTATTCTACCTCAGGGCAAGAATACAAATGTAGGTTGTCAGTTTTATCTGAATTATTTTTCTTTCAGTTGTACTATTTAGGAACAAAGTACATATAGGCATATGCACCACACTAGAATTTCACTGATTGGGATATACCCTGAGAACTCATCATGATAGGATGAAGATTTTTCATTTACTGCTCAGTAATAATATACACTTAGAGATTTTACAGGAATAGTTAAATATATATATTTATTTATGTATATATATACACATATATGTGTGTGTATATATATATATACACACACATATATTTAAAAGAGCCAAAGCTTTGTCGAAACTCTTATTGTTTCAGAGAGTTTTAACGTGAGTGTTTTATAATGATTTGTTTCCAGGAGTGACTTTTACTTGGACTTACACTGTTAATAAAGTCTCGTGAAAATTCCTGAGGACAAGCGGGCTTATTACCATCTTTGTTGGAGTTGTTGTAGTAATGTGGTTCAGGTTGAGTGCCAGCCATAAGCTTTGCTGTAGATAGAACATGAGGACAAAGATGCTGTCTTGGTAACAGATTTACAAAGGTACAGCGATTTCTGAAATCAAATGTAAAGTCATACAGCAGAAATAGCAGAACATTAGACCATGTCTTCCCGAGTGTATGTAAAGCACATATGAAGTATAAGTTTCCGAGCATAGTTCTAAGCACAGCCTCCTCTCTTGAATTTTTGAGAGTGGAGCTGGGAGAGTGGCTACAGGAGCAGCTTAATAACATGGAAGTGAGTTGGCATTGATGAACAGTACGCAGGCGAGCACTGTAGGAACCACAGGTGTTTAAAAGGAGCTGTCCCTGGGGGAGCTGTGAAGTTTGGGAAGGAAGGCTCCATGGAGAAGTTGATCTCAACTTTGAAGAGTGGGTAGGTCAGTTCTCCAAGCATGGGCCGTGGATGGTGCCCGGAGGGCATGGTGTCAGACTGCCTTCCCTCAGGCCAGAGCCGCAGAAGAGGGCATCATAGCACCAAAAGAGGGAGCTAGAGAGTCTACCTGCACAGGGCCGACTGTGTTGGCCACTGCCACAGAGCCAAAGTGTTGGCAAAACCAATGCAAAGACTACAGATGGAGGATGACAGATGAACCCTGAAAAATATGAATGGGAACCCTCTTGACCTCGGGACCGAGGATGTCCTCTAGCCTTATGGTTAAAGTAAGTTCTTGGAATTCAGAAACCCTCTGTCCACTTGGTTAATTTCATCTCTTTGCAAAAAGCTTTATTCAAATTTTTGTCAAGGTGTTGCAATCTTTCCAATCCAGTTCACTTTTTTTCCTTTAGTTCGTCAAACCAGGTGGCTTTTTTTCTTTTTCTTTTTTCTCCCATTTTTATTGTATTTTTCTATTATTATTTATTCCCCCTATACCCTCTATCACTTCCACCTGCCCCGCCCCCCGCAGTCACCACATTATTGTCTGGGTCCATGAGTTCTTTTTCTTTTTTGCTCTATCACACCACCCCCAACCCCCCTCCCACCAAAGCTGTCAGCCTGCTCTCTCTCTCTATAAGTCTGTGTATATTTTGCTTGTTAGTTTACTTTGTTCATTAGATTCCACATATGAGTGAAATCATATGGTATTTGTCTTTCTCTGCCTGGCTTATTTCACTTAGCACAATGCTCTCCAGGCCCATCCATGCTGTCACAAAGAATAAAACTTTCTTCTTTTTTACAGCTAAGTAGTATTCCATTGTGTAAATGTACCATAGCTGTTTTATCCACTCATCTACTGATGGGCACTTGGGCTGCTTCCAAAGCTTGGCTATTGTAAATAATGCTGCAATGAACATAAGACTGCATATATTCTTTCAAATTAGTGTTTTGGCTTTCTTTGGATAAATTCCCAGAAGTGGAATCACTGGGTCATTAGGCATTTTTAATTTTTTAAGGTAATTCCAAACCACTTTCCACAGTGGCTGCACCAGTCTGCATTCCCACCAACAGTGCAGAAGGGTCCCCCTTTCTCCACATCCTCATCAGCACTTGTTATTGTTGGTATATTGATGACAGCAATTCTGACAGGTGTGAGGTGATATCTCATTGTGATTTTAATTTGTATCTCTCTGGTGATTACTGACACTGAGCATCTTTTCAAATGTCTATTGGCCATCAGCATGACCTCTTTGGAGAAGTGTGTATTTGGGTCCTTTGCCCACTTTTTAATTGGATTGTTTGTTTTTTGACGTTGAGTTTTATAAGTTATTTGTAACCTTTGGACAGTAACCCTGCATCAGATGTATCGGTGAATGTGCTCTCCCATTCTGTGGGTTGTCTTTCCATTGTGTTGATGGTTCCTTTGCTGTCCGAACAGTCCGGCTCACTTTAAACTGCCTTTGTCTCAGCCTCCATGATCTTTTTACAACCCACCTATAGCAACGTTTGTGGGCTCATTATCACGCTCACTAAGAAAAGGTGTTTCTTCATTTTGAATAATCCACTGAAAACAGTTCCTGTTTAGTGAAGCTTTGTAAGTAATTTAAAATATACATATTTGTGAAAAATATACCTAGCCTAAAAGTGGGGCAATATTCTTATTTATTAATGTGGTTCTACCACCGCTTGCACCTGTGGAGAGCCTGGCTATGCTTGGTGGGCCTCAGTGGATGGGCGGAGCTATTTTCTTCCTGCATTGCTGTAAATGGAGGCCTTTGAAAAGAAGACTCATTATTTGCTGTCTCAAATTTTAATTAAGACAATTATTTAGTGCTTCATAAGTTATACCTGGGCTTCTAATATTTTTATTTTTAAAAATTATTTTTTTACCAATCTTCTATAAGGAAACAACTATGTACCAGCTTATGGCCATAGATATCCGGGTAGATGCATATAAAGACATTTTATAAGTTACTGTGTCAGATAAGAATGCATTTGATGAAAGAAAACAGAAAACTTGGCTATCATAGCTTTTGTCTGTCAGTCTTCCAGACGCATGGGTGAGAAGGCCAGGACTAAGTGGATGCGGGATGACATCATCCTGGTCCCAGGCTTTCGCTGTCCTCTGATCCTGCCTTTGCCGAGAGCGTCAGCTTCTGTGCTCATGCTCCAGTCTTTAGGGCACTTTCGCATCTCTAATCCTAGCTCCAGGTTGGGAGGGGAGAGACTTTCTGCTGGTGTTGGATTAGTCCTACTTTCATGATGCTGGTTCTCCCCATGGGCTTCTGCCTACATCTCCCTGGTTGGAATTGCATCATCCAGCCATCTGTGGCTGCAGGAGAGGGGGTACATTGAGCATTTCTAGCATTCATAGCAGAAGAAAGCAAAGGAGCAGGGGCTTGGGAACAGGTGTGAACACAGCCAACCTATGGTACTGAGTTTTTTAGAGAAACAGACCTACTGGATGCACGTTTATCTATCTGTCTATCTAGCTGTCTATGGAGAGAGGTTTAAAGGAATTGGTTTACACAATTTGGGGACTGGAAAGTCTAAAATCTTCAGGGAAGGATGGCAGGCTGGAAATTCTGGCAGGAGTTGATATTGCAGCTCTAATCTAAGAGCAGTCTGGAGGCAGAATTCCTTTCTTCTTAGCTTTTTGGGGGACCTCATTCTTTTCTTTCAAAGCCTTCACCTGATTGGACAAGGCCCACCCACACTGGGACATATAATTGCTTTGTTCAAAACTTACTGATATAAATGTTAATCACATCTAAAAAAAATAAACATATAACAATGGTTATTCTGCTGTTTCACCAAATAGCTGGCGTCATAGTCTAGCCAAGTTGACACATGCAATTAATCATCATACCTACATTATGTAGTAAGGTTCGATTGTAACCAATGGTTTAGAGCTTTGGCCTACTCAAGGCCAGTATCAGCTTTAGTGTGTTCACATATTTCTGATTAATGTTTAGCTTGTGTGTATTAAATGCAATAATTTTTCTGTGTATCCCTTCTGTTCCCTTCTGTGTTTCTGTGTATTCAGTCATTCTGTTTCCTGTGTATCATGAAAATTTTCATGATAATTCTGAAATAGAGTTAAATAAAATGCTAACAAGCACTTAAACAAGGGAAAAGCTTAAAAGAAAGGTATATCAAGATTTCTTAGGCTCTTCTTTAGTTCTAATGTGGTAAATGACTGAAAGCCTTTTAACTAGTAAGATTGCTTTTGCCTGCATGGACCAGAGAATGCTAGGAGGGACAGTGGAATTTGGCCTGGGAATAAGGAGGCTTTTATACTATCTCTAACATCAGCTAGCTCATCGCCTTGTCTTTCTGAACCACCTTTAAAAGAGGACTGGTGATAGATTTCCTACCTTTCCTACTGGATTGTGACAGTTACATGAGATAATGGATCTAACACATGCTTTATCAGCCATAGATGATAAAAATATGTAAAGAGACACTAGAATATAAAGATAAATATCTTATTATAACCTCCTGTTTGATGGGAGGGTGGCATGGCTGCTGAGCTGTCAAATGGAAGTTGGAGCTGCATGCAGACTCAGAAACGATCTGGTCCAAATGCCGACAGGGGAAGCTTTAGCCTAGAGAGTCTCCCAGGAACACGGTGTCGTGAGTGTGATTCTGAGGAGGGCAGGCCAAGGGCCATTTCTGGGCAGATGAGGGATGTGCTGAAATTCACATCAGGCTGTCAGGTGGGGTCAGCGTGGCAGCTGTTTCAGTCTGTAGTCTGTGCTTGTTCTGCTGTCCTTTGGAAATACACAACAGTCATTCAGCTAATACTGGCAAAAATATAATACAAGGACTATTTTATTTTAAAAACAAACTTCTAGAGCTAAGTATTAATTTTTTTAAAATTAAAGAAATCAGGGAGTAGCAGAAGAGCTTGCCTAATGTTGTATTTATAAGAACAACCTTTAAATAGTTTCAAGTGATGTGAGTTAATTTTACTTGTAGGTAGAATAATTAGGCACAACTAAAAGTTGTTGACAATTTCTTAATTCAGTGAGGCATCATTTCAAGCATATCAAAATCAGCTAAACTTCCAAAAATAGTTGATTATAAGTGTACCCACTGAATGGGATTTATATAACCCTAACTACATTTAATATTAATCTGACTTCTTTCATTTAATTCTAAATGTCTTGAGGAAAATGATTTTAATGTTTATATATGATATCAACTTCTCATTTATAAAATTTATAAGATATACCTAGCAGTTTTAAAAAATATTGACTTTGAAACTCATTAGCACTAGCTGTTGACACTTGTTCTTGATGTCCTATGTGGAGTGGACACTTATAATGTCTAACTTGTTTCCAGTTTTTCACGTTGGTTGTTTGCAATCTCCTTTTTCCTCACAATTTCACTGTTGGTCATTTATCGTAAGGGAGATAGAGGTGATCTTAGATTTATGTGTAATATTATTATGTGATACAACTTAAATAATAGAGAAATAGTTAAACTACTATGTATTCATGTGGCAAAGTTGCAGGCAGCCATTAAAAATCATTTTCTATCTTTATTATATGAAATAGAAAAATACTTATGACATAATGCTGTGTGAAAAGAATGTGATAAAAATGGAATATTCATCATTACCTCAATTCAGTGTATTTATATATTGCGGTATCATTAGGACTTTGGAGACAGTACATTGGCCTGTTATTCTTGAGAAGAATATGTTAATATATGAAACACTGTGGGCACTCTGCTTAATAAAACTTAGAGTGCCTTTGTTTGTGGGAAAATGAAAAATAAAAACAAGCATGTGGGGGTTCTTTGTCAGGTGATGGGCATAATAAGAACCTTACAATAAGAATTAGACCCTCTTGTTAAATGAACCATACTATGAGCTGGGCTGCAAAGAGACAGTATACTAAAAAGAGCTATTTTAACTACTGGGCTAAGAAGTACATTTCTAGTGAAGATAACATTTCCTGGGTTGCAACATGTTTTCTCTTGTGCAGTTATCTTTTTAAATGAGAGAAAGTCATTTTATTTATTTATTATCCTCACCTGAGGATATTTTTTCATTGCTTTTAGAGAGAGAAGGAAGCAGGGGATGGCGAGAGAGAGAGAGAGAGAGAGACATACAGACAGACAGACATCAATGTGGGAGAGAAACATTGATCGTTTGCCTCCTGCACATGCCCTGACTGGGGATCCAACCACAACCTAGGCATGTGCCCTGACCGGGAATTGAACCTGCACCCTTTCGGTGCATGGGACAATGCTTCAACCATTGAGCCACACTAGTTAGGAGAAATGTGAGAGAATTTTTAATTTCAGTATTCAAATGTACTTTTCTGAGGTAAACTTTCTGAAATATTTTGTTTTGAGCAGTCTCTTTAATGTTTAAATAATTTCTCTTTCTAATCACAACCATAAAGAGTGTTTTTTAAAATGTATCACTTGTTCCTTCTAGTGTTCTCACATTGGTCATATATGAATTATGAAGTTAAAAATCAAAGAAAATTTTTGTTTATTTTTGGCAGTCCCTATCTTTATCCTGTGCTCCTAAATTAAACTTGTTGCACAGTCTTACCTCAGAACACTCATTCTCCTGCATCAAATAAAGAAGGGCAGACATGACTCTTGAGGCCATTCTGTCATTCATCCAATTAAAAGGTTGGTTCTTGACAATCTGTCATTTGCACAAAATATTCATTTGGCATAGTTTGTGTTTTTAGAGTTCATTCATTCACAAGGAAGATAATGAATAGCTACATGGGTGAATTCTTCACAAACAGAAATACTGGGAGGAAAAGGAAGAATGGATGAAAAAGAAAAATGAAAATTGTGCTTAGAAATGAGATGGGAGTACTCTCTTGATTTATTTACTTTTTACTAAATTCTGTGTCAATCCGTGGAAATATTGCATTTTAAAATAAGTGTTATAGAACGCCATTCACAGCTCTCAAACTGTACACTGAGGTTGGCACATTCAGGTGCTGGTTTTAAATAGCTCATAAATCACTGGCTGCAGTTTAGACAGCATCATCTGCAGAGTGGTGCAGGACAGCATCCTGTTCCGTGCTTTTGAAAACCAGATGGCTGCAGAGCAGGTTCTGATTGCACAGATCTGGGAATAGGGCCGGGGACAACCTCTTTTATAAAAAAAATTATTTTTCAATTACAGTTTACATTCAATATTATTTTGCATTAGTTTCCGGTGGATAGCATCATGGTTAGAAAATCATATACTTGACAAAGTGTTCCTCTCAATATTTCAAGTACCCACCTGGCACCAACCGTAATTATTACGATATTATTGGCTGTTTTCCCCATGCTGAAATTTACATCTCTGTGACTGTTTTGTAACTGCCAATTTGTACTTTTTAGTCCCTTCACTTTCCCCATCCCCTTAACTCCCTCTGCTCTGTCAAATATCAGTTCACGTCAATTTTTTTGTTTATTTTGTTTTTTAGATTCCACATATAAGTGAAATCACATGCTATTTGTCATTCTCTGACATTTTTAGTTAGCATAATACCCTCTAGGTCCATATATGCTGTTGCAAAAGGTAAGATTTCATGTTTTTATAAGTAATATTCCATTGTATATATGTGCCACCACTTTTTTATCCACTCATCTACTGATGGGTACTTGGGCTGCTTCCATACCTTGGCTATTGTACATAATGCTGCAATGAACACAGGCACGCATATATTCTTTTCAATTAGTGTTTTGTGTTTCTTCAAATATATACCCAGAAGTGGAATTGCTGGGTTGTAGGCAGTTACATTTTTTAATTTTTTGAGGACTCTCTTTACTGTTTTTCATAGTAGCTGCACTAGTCTGCATTCCCACCCACAGTGCATGAGGGTTCCCCTTTCTCCACATCCTCACCAGCACGCATTGTTTGTGGATTTAGTGGTAATGGCCATCTGGCAATTGCTATCTCATTGTGGTTCATTTGCATTTCTCTGACCATTAGTGACATGGACCATCTTTTCATATGTCTATTTGCCATCCTTGTGTCATCTTTGGAGAAGTGTCCATTCAGTTCCTCTGCCCATTTTTTAATTGGATTGTTTGTTGTTTGTTGTTGAGTTGAGTGAGTTCTTTATAAATTTTGGATATTAATCCTTTATCAGATGCATAATTGGTGAATAACTTCTCGCATTCAGTAGTCTATCTTTTCGTTTTGTTGATGATTCCCTTTGATGTGCAAAACCTCTTTAGTTTGATACAATCCCATTTGTTTATTTTTTCTTTTGTTTTCCTCGCCTGAGCAAATATATAAAAAAATATTGCTAAGAGAAATGTCAGGGAATTTACTGCCTATTGTTTTCTTCTAGGAGTTTTAAGGTGTTAGATCTTATATTTAACTCTTTAATTCATTTTGAGTTTATTCTTGTCTATGGTGTAAGAAAGTAGTCTAGTTGCATTTTTTGCATGTATCTGTCTAATTTTTTTTAACACCATTTGTTGAATAAACTGTCTTTACCCCATTGTATGTTCTTGCCTCCTTTGTCAAGTATTAATTTACCATATTGGTGTCTGGGCTTTCTATTCTGTTCCATTTATGTATATGTCTTTTTTTATGCCAGTACCATGCTGTTTTTTAATTTTTTTAAATTTTATTCATTTATTTTTAGAGAGGGAAGGAGGAAGAAAGAGAGAAAGAGAGAAATATCAATGTGTGGTTGCTGGGGGCCGTGGCCTGCAACCCAGGCATATGCCCTGACTGGGAATTGAAACTGTGATGCTTTGGTTCACAGCCTGTGCGCAATCCACTGAACTACGCCAGCCAGCGCTTACCATGCTGTTTTGATTACTGTGGCCTTTTGGTATAGTTTGATATTAGGTATAGTGATACCTGATATTTTGTTCTTTCTCAAAATTGCCTTGGGTATTTGGGGTGTTTTGTGGTTCCATATACATTTTTGGAGTATTTGTTCTAGTTCTACGAAATATGCTTTTAGTATTTTGATAGGAAATGTATTGGATCTATAGAATGCTTTGGTAGTATGGCCATTTTAATGATATTAGTTCTTTCTGTCTATGGACACGTTATAGCCTTCCATTTATTTATATCTTCTTCAGTTTCTTTCTTCAGTGTCTTATAATTTTCTGAATGCAGGTCTTTTACATCCTTGGACAAGTTAATTCCTAGGTATTTTTTTTATGCATTTGTGAATGGGATTGTTTTCTTAATTTCCCTTTCTGATAGTTCATTACTGGTGTATAAAAGTGCAACCAATTTCTGCACTTCTGGGAACATATTTGAAGAAATCTGAAGCATTAGAAAGAATATATGATCCCCTATGTTCATTGCAATATTATATACAATAGCCAAGATATGGAAGCAACCCAAATGGTCATGGATAGGTAAGTAGATAAAATGCTGTGGTATATAAACATAATGGAATACTACATGGACATAAAAAAGAATGAAATTTTACCTTTTGCAACAGCATGGGTGGATGTAGGGAGTATTGTGCTAAGTGAAATAAGTCAGACAGAGAAAGACAAAATGATTTCACTTATATATGGAATCTAAAGAACAAAATAAACAAACAAAAAATTGAAGTTGACTGACACTTGACAGAGGAGAGGAGAGGGTGGGAGAGTAGGATAAAGGTGAAGGGACTAAAAGTACAAATTGGTAGTTACAGAATAGTCACAGAGATGTAAATTACAGCATAGAGAATATAGCCAATAATATCATAATAAATATGTGTGGTGCCAGGGATACGTCAATAGGCGGCTATTGAAGTATCAGGGGGAAACTTTGTAAAACATATGATTTGCTAACCACTATACTGTATGCCTGAAACTAATACAAAATAATATTGAATGTAAACTATAATTGAAAAAATTTTAAATGTGTAACTGATTTCTGGATATTTATTCTGTATCTGCTACTTTACTGAATTCATTTATCAGTTCTTGTAGTTTTGGGTGGAACTTCTAGGTTTCTCTATACAGTATCATGTTGTCATCTGAAAATCATGACAGTTTTACTTCCTCCTTTCCAATTTGGATGTCCTCTATTTTTTCTTCTTGTCTGGTTGCTGTGGCCAGGACTTCAAGTACTATGTTGAATATGAGAGGTGAAAGTCAATATCCCTGTCTTGTTGCTGTTCTCAAGGGAAATGCTTTTATTTCTTCCCTGTTGAGTATGATGTTAGCTGTGGGTTTGTCATGTGTGGCCTTCACTATGTTGAGGTATGATTCCTCTGTTCCTACTTTGCTGAGAGTTTTTATCGTGCTGGATTTTGAGATGCTTTTTCTATATCTATTAATATGATCATATGATTGTCATCCTTTATTTTGTTTATGGGGTGTATCACATTAATTGATTTGCTGATACTGTATCAACCTTGTGTCCCAGGAATAAATTCCATTTGATCATGGTGTATGATCTTATTAATGCATTGCTGAATTCAGTTCATATTTTGTTGTGGGTTTTTGCATCTATGACAACCTCTTATTTGCTGATTTGGAAGGCAACTATTGGCAAAACAAATTATTTGACAGTTAAAAAAATCAGGATTTCAAAGCTCTAGCAAAGTACTAATTAAAAGATGATCAGTATTTATATTGTTTTAAACCATTAATTAAATAGTACATATGTCCTTATGTAAAATTTTGGGCAAACTTGATCAAGTTTATAAAATTCTTTAGAAGGTAAAAAGAAATAACACTTTTAAATGAAACCCACATTTGGAGAAAATTAATTTGCATCTAATTGGCTTTTGGTTCTACATATCCTACAAAGTACAGGTCGAGCACTCTCTCATGGCTTATAAGTCAGGATTCTTGGTTAAAGCAAAGTACCATGTCTGGCTAATTTATACAGGGGAGACTTATTAAAGGATCTTGGGCAATTCACAGAACTTTGGTCGAGGCTGAGAACCAGGTTGATGCCAGACTGCCAGAGACAGGGCCCAGAATTATGCTCCAGCCCCCTCTGGTGTGGGATCAGGTGTCACAGTGGCTGTGCTTGCAGCAAACACTGCCCCTGGAGCTGCAGGAGGCCAGATGTCGCTGCCTTAGAGCCCCCAATGCAGACTGTCCTTCCAGGGCTACCTCAATACTCAAGGTCTTCCACAAAGTCTTCCTTTTTCCCCTAGGAGAAAATATCTGCCTTCATTTGTGCAAATATGTCCTCTATTCATGAATGTAGATTTTCTTCAAGTATAATAATAAAATCCAATAATTATTATTTAGAAGTTTATTCTCCAAGGAGATGGTCCTGATTAGCCAGAATAAAAGAAGGTATTCTCATTTTTCGAACCAGCCACCATGCTTACCAGGAAATATATTAACTTATTTAGTTTTTACAGTAGCTCTGAGGCTACATATGTTATCGCCATTTTACAGGTGAAGAAAGCTGATACTCTGAGGGGTTGCATAACTGTCCCAAACTCTGACTTCAGGCCTGTGCTTTTTGTACTCCACCTCACCGGATCAGGGAGGGAGCACACACTTTGGTTTGAATATTTCAAATAATCTTTCATTTGATGATGGATTAGGGAGGTAGAACTTATGTCTACTGTTTTCTTCACTTACAGCAGGTTTCTGATTGAGTGTATAACATGTTTACCAGCTTCTTTTGATCCTTATAATAGTTATCCTGCCTCCAGTGGAAAGGCCCCACTGTAGTTCCTTCTCAGACCTCTGGGATCAGCAGCTGCCTTCTCATGGGCCTGCAAGTTCTCCACAAAAGTTATTCCGTGTTTTTGTTTTGACGATAGTTGAAAAATATGTCATAATCCATGAAGAGATTATGGGTTGTTTGGTTGACACCGCTGGAATTGAGTCTTGCCATGCAGCATGTATATTTTTATATCATTGAAGTCAAATAGGACTCTTTCCATTATCATGAGAGAAGCATAGCAGACGAGGGTCAGACTTAATATGGATGTTAAAAGCAAAACGAAGATTGAAACATCTGCAGTGCCCACTAACGAGAAAGGTTTTGCAGTAGTTCAAACAGAGGAAACTGCTGGAGTAATTGCTTCATCAAATGGCGACCATGTTGGCATGCTGGACTCAAAAGAACCTGTGCCCTAAGTAAACTGCAAAACAACAATTGTGACACTGAAATATTGCTGAATTACTGTTAATTCAAATGTTAATGGATTGGCATGTTTGTGGTTTGCTGCTATAAACATGAGGTTTGGAGGGTTAACTATTAATGAGAAATCGCACAAAATTAGGTGAATGCCAGGTGGGGTGCACAGAGCTGGGGAACATACATGTATGAAGTTGCTTTCTATGACTGCCTTCCCACTGTTCAATGCTGAGTCTCTTTTCTCATGAGAGCTCTTCGAAGATTCTTATGCTTAGGGTTTCCTCTTGGAAAGGGGTGAGTGATGGTCACAGAACTATTGTTTTCCTCTGGGCATTGACCCTGACTATACAATCCCTCTCTCCTGTGGTGTTTGGCAAAGGGCCCATGAAATGAATCAGGGGAAGAGTCAGCACCTCTAACTCAGAGGTCTCCTTTCTTGGACCAAGATAAGTGACTCACCTGAGTCCCCATGTAGTTGCTGGCAGAGGTGGGAGGAGGGAGAAGACTAGCTGTTCTGGATCGGCCGTGTAAGATTTAACAAGAAAGAGCTCCGTTTAATTTGCTTAAACAGAACTATAAGCTGTGTGTGAAGATGGTCTTATAAATCGCCTCCGGGCCTTCCATTCAATCATTTGGAACAGTGAGGTGGATTTAATATTTTGAACTGTTGATTAGAACATATATTCGAAACTACTGAATCTAATTTCCTAGATCGATAATACTTCTGAAAGTGTTACATGAAAACAAATTTGCCCTGCTTACAAAAATTCCAAGCTCTGCAGTTTTCTTCTTTTTTTAAATTACAAAAATAATTGCATAATAATGCATGCTTCTTGTAAAGTCACAGCACACACAGGTGAGGGGACAAAAAGTCTCCTTTTTAGACCGAACAATGGCTTTTTGATTACAAAATGAGCAACACAGCAAGGTTAAGAAAATTGTCATTTTCTTAGCAAATGCTGATGCCAAATGCTAATTTTAGTACACTCATATTCCATGGTAGGAAATCTGTTATTTCCTCTTTATTTCTTTGAATTTCTCTCCCCAGATTAACGGGAGTGGAAATGTTGTGCTTCAGTAAGAACAGATGTCTACTTAAATACCTGATTACTCCAATATCCAAAGTCAGTGAACCACCCGAAGCCTTGCAGGAGCTCCTGCCCCGGGTTTTGCAGGAGAAGATGGGCGTTCAGAGGCTGTGGGGCAGATGGAATGTGGAACATGGCACATGCGTCTGCTGGGAGGAAGCAAAATCCCCCAAATCGCTAGTCTGTTTGTTTCAGGTTGGCTATGGCACCCCAAGAAAAGCCACAGGATAAATATGGTCTGGCTTTTTCGGAGTCTCAGTTTGCTTGAAGTTTTAAGGGGAAAAAGTTATAGTAAAATAAAACTATGTTAAGGAATAAAATTAAGCATTGACTTTATGGGAATTTTTAAGTTTTAACAAAACAATACATTTTTTAAGGCATTGAGCTTATACCATCAGTCCCTAAGGGCGTGAATCTTACATCCTCTGCCCTTAAGGGTACTTTTGTTTGGATAAATTTGAGAAACTCTATTATATGCTGAGGCTACAGAGAAAGAAGAGAGAGAAGAGGCTTGTGGATTTTTCATTTGGGAGTATAGGAGAAGAGATGGGTAGATAAATACAACTCGAGTATTTCTCACTCATTTTTTTTTTATTTCTCACAGTCTGTAGCATCATACCTTACTGAGGGTAGGGCTTATAAAAATGCTTGTGGGTATTTGATGCAGTTTCTGTTCTTATTAAGGAAAAATAATGCTGGTCATTGAGCACTAGCTCTCAAACTTGGCCAGTGAGTTTTTTTTAAAAAACTCTTCAACTGGCTGGTATTTCTTTAAAAGGGTATCCAAACTTTTGGCATCTCTGGGCCACACTGGAGGAAGAGTTGTTTTGGTCTACACATTAAATACACAAACACTAACGAAAAATGATGTGCAAAAAAAGGGTTTTAAGTAAATTTACGATTCTGTGTTGGGCCACGTTCATAGCCATCCTGGGCTGTGGGTTGGACGCCCCTGATCTAAAGGGCTCTGACTCAGAGGAAAAAGAACAAGACTTTTGAGAGAAGCGAAACTATAAAAATATTATTTGAGCCACAAAACTTATTTTTAACAGTCTTCCTACATTAGCAGCAGTAACTCAAATAGCATCAGAGGAGCACACCTGGACTGGGGAGGAGCAATGAGGGGCTGGGCTGAATTTTTCACCCTTATGAATATTGCATGATTATCGCTATTTTGTTCACTCGCTTTTTCTTTCGTCTTTAAGTATGTGGGCTGATGTTAAGTAGCACAGTTGAAGTAATGGTTTTCTTTGTCTTAGAAAAAAGAGAGATTTCTAGAAATTTTTATTTTCCACTTCACAGCTGCCTCTAAAGAGTAAGTTTGAGGATGGTTTAAGGGATTTGGGGCATAAACATATTTCCAGAAAATATTTTTTTCAGATGAGGATATCATTGTACAAAGTTAGGTCAAGGTAAAATATTAAATTATAGGATTGAAAGTAAAAAATATGTATGTTTTAAATCTAACAATCCAAACACAATTACTGTATTTTTAGGACTGTAAGATGCACTGGACCATAAATGCACCTAGGTTTTAGAGGAGGAAAATAGGAAAAAAATTTTTGAAGCAAAAAATGTGGTAAAATATTTAATAACCTGTGACCTTGCTCCCCTGCCCCCCTGCAACAGTGAGCCAGGTAAGCTCCATTTGGACTATAAGACACACCCCCATTTCCTCCCAAATGGGGGCGGGCAGTGCATCTTATAGTCCAAAAAAATACGGTATAAGTTTATGTGAACTTTTTGTTTAGGTTCAAATTGTGTAAGTGTTCATAGATAATTAATTTTGCATTAATCTGGACTCTTTTTTAATTAAAAAAGGTACATTCAAGCAAAATATAGGAAATGTTCTATTTGACATTGAATATGGGTTACATTAAATACTGAAGCATCTTGGTATAATTTGCTTTGTAGTGTTTAATAATTGGTATTAATATGAGTAATTGTATTGAAGCAATACATGTTTACATAAATACATATAATCAGGTAGAAAGGTAGTATGAGAATAAATATAACATTGTCAGTTTTTTATAATGCCTTTTCCACATTTTGAGAGTTAATGTTATTCCTCAGGTTTTTGTTAAATCTTTGATAAACTCAAATGTGCAGTGTTAGCACAAGAAATGACATATAAAGTTTTTCACTGTGACTAACATGCTGTAGGAACAATTGGAAGAGTATAAATATGAAACGGTGACATCTATACTGCTTAATACTCAGGTATGTTAGAGTACCGTGGAAACTTCAAGAATAATTTTTAGAGTCTACCTCCATTCAAGAGTGATTAAACTAGTATGTGTACGCACAGGTATTCTAAGAATATTTTTTAATCTCATCAATTTTCATTTACAGAATCTCATAATTTTGTATAATCTTCAGCAGATGGTAATAGCTAAACAATTAGTCATTCTCTCTGAACTACTACCAAGCCTTTCCCATAGTGTGCATCAGTGGTATTTTTATCTTCATTTTGGTGCTTATGGCTTACGTTTATACTAAATCTGACTCTCTTTGGCTACCCCTAGCTCAGGGTACTGAAAAGACCCCTATTGGCTCATGGGGGCCCTATTGGCTTATTGAAGGAGCGAATGCGGACATGAGTACACATCCTGCATGGCCAGACTCCATTGTAATGTGTCTAGGCGTTGTAGGTGCATATTGATTTGGGTATAAAAACTTGTGCCCTTCAGATTTGGGGTTCATCCCTTTATTATTATTTGGCACATTCCTGTGCTCCATTTTTCATTCCTTTCTTGAAACTGATGCTTGTTAGCCAGATATTTTACCTATTGTATTGATTCTCTGCCTTAGAATCAGTCTTTCTTTCATATTTTTCTCTTTTTCAAATTTACATCCTGGACAATATGTTCAAAGTTATATTCCATACCTTGTATTGATTTTTAAATGGGAAATCTTAACAATTTTCTAAAGGTTTTTAATGCTCTCAGGTGGTTTTCTCAGAGCATCCAGTTGTTTTTATGGGTATGATACGCTTCTTGAATATTTGAGTGTTGTTTAGTTTGTGTGTGTTCCTCCTGTAGCTGGAATGAGCACTTTTTTCCTGTCCCTTCTTGCTCATGTTGTTGATTTTCCTTGGAAATCTGGTGATTTTTGGTTATCTGCCCACATTTGAATGAAAGCTTTGGTTGATTATCCTAAGGAGGCAGTGTGGATTTCTTCTGAAGCTGTATAACCAGGCCTCTTTCCTGCCGGCCCTTCCCCTGGGGTAGTGCGTCTGGCAGGGAGCTGTGTGAGGGAGAGGGGCCGGCCGAAAGGCACTGCCTGCGGTGAAGGGGCAGACCAGGAGGCATGGAGTGGGTGCCCCCAGCCTGCACTGGGGGCCTGTCCTCCAGGCTTCTTCCTCAGCTTTGAGAATTATGTTCTTCAGTGGAAATATTTTTATCCATTGTATTTTACTTTACTACTGGATCTACATTCAGGGAAATCCTACTTACTAATGAATCAAGAGTCAGTTATTTTGACCCTCCAAAGCAGAATTGAAAGTAAATTCACAAAAGGCACGGTGATTCCAAAGTATCCATCACAGAAGCCTTAGAGAACAATCATGCACTTGATTTCTTATCCTTTGTATACGACTTCATTGATTTTTTGTTTCCCTGTTTCTCTAACAAGGTTGCTTTCTTGTTTTTGTTGTTGCTGTTGTTGTTTTTTAACCTAGAAAAAAGAGAAAGAGGAAAAAAGAGAAAGAGGAAAAAAGAGAAAGAGGAAAAAATGAGGTACAGTGAGAGGGAGGTAGTCCACTGGGGATGAAAAGCGGAGAGAAGATGAAACCACGTACTGTGAATAATAGGTCACACGGTCTCCACATTAAATTGTGGTCAGTGCCTTCTTTTCAAGAAAATAGAGAAATAATTTCTTTTAGAGAAAGATCATTGTTGAGTGGCCAAAGAAATGTGTAAAGATTAATCCCTGAAAATAAAACACAGCACTCAGTATTTCCTTACTAGCCTAAATAAATGAGTTGTTACCCTAAATTGCTGGCCAAACATAGCCAAGTCCTATTCAGCATTCAAAGCCAGCTTGAATCCTGGCCGTTTTAGTGAAGTCTTCCTGGATAAACCCCAGCAAGATGTGCTTTCTCTAGTCCATTTACTTACAACCGTATTTCTCTCGTGAGACCTACCATGTTTTGCTTCATATTCTGACTTGGATACTAATATTATAGCTAATGTTAGATGTTAATCTTCTTATGAACAAGATTTTAATTTTTAATTCTTTTTGTATATTTTTGGGGTATTTTTGGCTAGGAAGCATGTAAATAATATTGGTCAAATGATTGGAACAATGCCGATCTCATCATTGTTACTTATTGGTGCGTACCCTTCATATTTCCTACATTTAACTCTGGGATTAGAGTTTGTATGTTGAATTATGGTTTGCATCTTGAAATTTGGATGCTATAAATGAAAAGTTTGAGCAGAAGTACTCTCTTCTCTATGTTTTCACATTCATATTTATTATAAGTCACTAAAGAACTTCTAATTTGTATGTAAAAGAGTGTGAGATGTGTCACTTTCAATATTGTCAAATAGAGAAAAATGACAACAAACATATTTATGATCTGGAATCGTTGAGCTCATTACTATTCAGTTTGAATATACAGCTAAAGAGGCAATATTATAAATAGAAGTAGTTTCCATAGATAGCATTTTTAGACTTATTTGCATTAAGATTTCCGCCACCAGCATAGCAAAGATGCTGAGAACAATCATAAACTTGTAAACTTTTTCAAACACAGTTTGAATTTTGCCATATAGTAGTCCTCCTTATGCTTGGTTATGCTTCCTATGGTTTCAGTGTCCTGCAGTCCACTGTGCTCCCAAAGAAGGAAATAATTCATGTTTCAAATTGCACGCTGTTTTGAGCAGCATGATGAAATCCCGTGTCACCACTTACATCCTGTCCTGGACATGACTCATCCCTTTACCCACCGGGGAGCTAGTCACTTAGTTGTCCTCTTGGTTATCAAATCTGCTGCCAAAGTATTGCAGTGCTGTGTTTAAGTCATCCTTATTTTACTTAATAATGACTCCAAAGTTAAAGAACAGTGGTACTGGCCACTTGGATATGCCAGAGAGATGGCATGAAGTGCTTCCTGTAAGTAAAAAGGTGAGTGTAGTGCAGTAAGCGAGTTTGAGAGAAAGAGAGAGAGAGAGAGGAAGACACCACATTCACATAACTTTTATTACAGGATATTGTTATAATTGTTCTCTTTTATTATTGGCTATTGTTAACCTGTTATTGCACCTAATTTAGAAATTAAACTGCCAGCACTGTGCACGTGCAGGAAGACACATGGTATCCATGAGGGTCGGTGCTGTTCGGGGTCTTTGGCGCCCCCGGAATCTCAGAGCATATCCTCCGCAGGCAAAGTTGCACCTTCAACGGCAACCACTGCAGTTGAAGGTGCTGTTTTTCCTGTCATTGTGGTGGATAAAAGTACATCTTTTTTTTAAAAAAAAACTTTTAAAGAATACTTTAAAACCTGAAATCTTTTTCAATTATTTCACAGCCCTGGAGTTGAGTCATGTTGTTGAAGTATTTCTGATGCTGGTTCTGTTGTTCAACCAAACCTTAGGAAACCTCTGATCCTGAGGACACTTAGTTGATGAGTTGGTTTTGTGATAATAGACAGCAGTTGGTGAAGTTAACACAACTTTTTGGGACCCCACGTGCCATTTTTCACCTATGGACAGGGGTAGCCCAGCTTCTCTCTGTTCTCGGCATGGCCTGCACACTGCCTTTGTTGTCTCCATCAGCCTCTTTCTCCCCCTGATTTTGTCCACGGAAGGATGGTTAGTGTTTGACATGGAGATACTCACTAAAACGGTTGAATGAATGAATACATTTTAATTTCCCAAACATTGGAGAATCTTTGAAGTTTTTTCACCAAAAATAACATGGTGAAATGTGTTTCAAAACTTTATTTCCTAATATTCTTTAAAATGGCTGTTGATAGTGGGATTTTATTATCGATACTTGGTATATTTTTTAATGAATAAAATAATTCAAGGGTTGATATTTTTTAATGGACTGGCTGAAATCATTCACAGATTTTATTATTTGAAACAGACTACTGCAGTGAGATGAGCAAGGGTTTGGACATTTTACCTGAATACTTGACAAAATACAAATGATAAAAATGGTAATTGAACTTCAATTCTGGCTTTGGTTAGGTTCATTTTTTTTAATGTTTTAAAACTTTCAATGTATTGTAATAATCCCTGATGATTTGGTAAATGTGAAACTTTGCATCAGCATTGTTTTAGTAAGTCAATTGTTTTATACACTAATTATTTTTAGAAGTAATTAATTTATTTCATTGTTCAAGAAATAGTTTATTCTTTTCCTGGAATCTATTTAGCAGGTTTTTGTGGAACATTTTATATGTACACTACCCCCAACATTAGCATAAGGGAAGAGAGTCCCATAAGCCTGCCCTTTTAACAGTTTTCTTTGTATCAAGTGTGCCGAATTGTCAAATTATAATTTATTTTCTAAGCTCCTGTGAATACTCAGTCCACCAGTGGCTATGCTCAACCCCATAGAAAATTTCCACAGCGTGTTCTGAGTTGAAATTCTTCCCAGAGTGACTTGAATTGGAATGTTTGGTTGACTGCGGCAAGTCTGACTTGCTTTTCACCATAAATGGTACAGACGTGAGTTGTCAGAAAATGGGCAGTGGAAATTACAGCTAATGCATGGAATACACCGAGAGGGGTAATTGCTTTCTTCCTTCCCTCTTTAAATTTAGTACTTCTGACATCGCCACAGTTGCTGAAGATGCTGACTTTCCTATTCGTAACACATAAACTCAGTAGATGTCGGGGAGGTGTGTAAGAGTGTAAAAGGGTTTGTGTTGACAGAGAATGACAGATGTGTTCACACTGGTACACTATCTCTTCTAACACATGTGGAACCATAGAAAAATAGAGAACGTTGTCCTTCAGAATTGTCTGCACTGCCCAAGTTGAACCCTTTCATTAGAGAACAGAATTTTAAATCACTTATTCACTCCTTTTAAGAAACAGTGGTCAGTCGTGTGCTCTCCTTCTAAAAGATGAGCTCACTGCACACTCTGCACACTCATCCTGGGGCTCCCTCTGACACCCAGAAACCCTACCCGCCTGCAGGCTCCACTCAACCCTCCCCGTTCCTAATTTCCAGCATGGCCTCAGAGAGTCCCTTCTCTGATCACAATTTTTTTTCCTTCAGCAAAATCATTCCACTGTTTCCTACTTTTCTTTCTGTTAGCTCTTTTTTCTTTTTGCTTTCCTTTCTTAGGGGTGTCTGTGCATGTGTGTATGTGTGTATCTTCACACCACAGACTACAATTTCAGTAACACTTTACTGTCTGTTATAACTCCTGTTCAGCCCAAACTTTCTTATACAAGCACAACCTGAAGTGAACTTGTACAACAACTGTACTTTGTTTCTCTGGTCAACATACTTTTAAAAAGAAACTTTCAGTATTTTCAAAGCTTCTGTACTCTCACACTTCTCCTTTCCCACAGCATTCTCCACAGCTGACCCTGCTTCTTTCATCCAAAAGAAGAGAAAAGTCAATGGAAATAGAGCTTCTCTTAGCGCAAACCCAGAAGCCACCTCTCTCTGTAGCCATCCTTCCAACTTTTCCTCAGTTATGGAAGACGGGTCCCGCCTTACATTATACCAGCCAGTCCCTTTGTCTCATTTCCTATATCCACAACTCCTCCAGGGTTGCCGTTACCAATTACTCTCTTCTCTTTCCCATCCCATTTTTTCCTCAAAGGAATCCCTCCACTCAAGACTGAATTCAACATCTCCACCATTGAACGCATGGCCTTCAACATCATTCCCTGTCTTTGAGCCTCTGGCCTCAGTAAATAGCACCGTTCCAAGCCGAACATGAGTCATTTATGAGGTCCTTCTCTCACTCTCCTGAAATCAGTCTATCCCAAGTCTTATCAACATTGCTTCTTCAAGGTCTCCAGAATCTCCACCTCTTTCCATATGCCCTCTGAACACCCTCCTCTAGGCCAGCATCACCCGTTACCAGAGTGATTGCAATAGCCTTCTCATTCATCAACATTTTTCTCCAATTTGAAGTGGTATTTCTCTTTTCTGATTACAGATATGTCCTGTCACTCCTCTGCTTAAAGTCACTTCCCATAACAACCAAAATAAAAACCAAATGCCTTTCCATGGCTTGTAAGACCCCACACGGGATGACCCCCACCTGTCTTTGCAGCCCTGCCCCACCCTCCCTGCTCCTTGAGCTCCAGCCAGACCGTCCTTCCCCCTCTGGGCAAAGGAATCCTCCTTCCTCCTTATTTTGGACTCTGGCTTTTTTGCATATATTAACTCAGTGACAGAATTCTGACTTCAAGAATTGCATTTACATGAAAACTCCAGCAGAAAGAGAAGTTATCTAGAATTATGCAAATTATCTAAAAGGGTCAATTGGTTGTACGTGAAGTTGGAACACAGGGATTGTGAATGAGGTGACAGCAACCTTGGGTGTTGGTGGCCATTTGGGACAGCCAGTTTCAGGTGGGGTTTGTGTTGCATGTTCTGCTGCTGGAGTTGTCCTGACCTCACGGTGGTTTCTAGGAAACCCAAGGCAGCTGCCAAGTTTCAGTGGTGAAGCTGGAGAGAGAGACCAGAATCGACCATTACTTATGATCAGTCCAGCAAAGCCACGACGTGATGGAGAAAGATGACTTCTTTGTTGAGCCATGGACTAGAATCCTATTGATTATTAAGGAACAGTATGGCCTCATTTTATTTCTCAGGCTAAGGAAGAGCATTATCATGATTATAAATACATTATTATCTCGACAGCCTTTTAATGTTTATGAAACTCTTATCACCTACTACCTTGGTTGACAGCTCACTTGATTTTTAAGGTAGGCACAACAAATATTTTTTTTAAAATTCTTTTTCTATAGATGAAGAAGCAAAAAGAAAGGTTGCAACTTCACCGTGACACTTGGGTTTAAAAGTCAGAATGAACAGCCACGTCTAATCCCCGCGCTTCTCTTCAGAGGGTTGTTGTAAAATTTAACACTGCTCTGGTCACAGTGCGTTCTATTCACATGTCGGTGAGGTGCAATGCAGTAAGAAAATAACTAGCAGAGACATTGAGGAGGCTTTTTCCAGCTGGTTTTCACAATGCAGCCCTCTCTCAGCAGTTAAATCCACCTATTTTTAGTTGTGTTTGGGATGAAGCCCAGAGCCGTGCTGAACAGAGTCTACAACCTTCTGCTTGGCATTACTTGCCCTTAGTCATCAATTTGAATGTTTATGATGTTAATATGACTCAGAAAATACACATTTTTATTTTCTTCTACAGTATTGGTCCAGCTGATCTTGAGTGCTATGTAATGTCAGTCAGGGTTGTTGTTGTTTTTTATTTAAGAATGTGAAAATCCCTAAGAAATTATTCTGTGTGTGTGTGTCCCCTGTAATTCACTCATCAGGGAAATTTCTGAGTCGTATCAGTACTTAGCCCCCCATCCTCACCTCGCAGAACACATGCGCCAGTCCAGTGCAGAGCAGGACTGTTGCCTCCACATCAGGCGCGGGGAAGTCCACCCCGGACAGGAATGAGGATGGCTCAGCTTCTTCCTCAGGGCCCTGGCTTTCTATGTGGGCAGGAAGCTGCTTCCAGAACAGAGAATCCGATGTGTCGGCTGGCCATGTCACCCCGGAGTGACCGACTGCAGGTCTGGTAGGAGTCTGAATGTGCACCTTGGTATAGGAGAGGAGGGGTGTCCTCGGATACGGTGGAATTCCCAATACTGCCGCCATAGCCTCTCCTGTCCACCCATCAGGCTCTTGCCCAGGACGCAAAGGAGAAGTTGGAGGGAGGTGATGGTGGTCCAGGAAAGAGAAGGGAGCAGTTCTAAGCATCCTGGAGGCTAGGGGCTGGCCTAGCCTGAGTGCGTCCACGTGCAGTGTGGAGATTTGACAGCTCCCGCTTTGTCCTGCCAACGTTACGCGCCTCTGTTCCGTTTGGGAGTCCCAGCTGGAAACTGTGCATGGTCTTCAGCGCTCCTTAATTTAACAGATATGATTTAGCAGTCCGGGTTTGAGTATTCAGTGTGATTTCCCCCCTGTGAATAGCAAATAGTGTGCACGGAATTTTAATCACTTTAGAAATAATCTTAATTACTGATATAAGACAGGTTATTAGTCATTCTGGTATGTGCGAAATTCAAATTAATGTGAAGAGTATTCCTCTCTGTACAAAGGCTTGCACTATGAAGCTGCTCATGATATAAAAATTCTTTTCTTCTTTCTTTTTTTTTTTAAACTTTTCAGAGCTGTGACCGAACACAGCTTTAGAAGTAAAGGATTCTTACTCTTTTCCCCCTACCTGCACATTTTTTGTTTTTGTCATTCAAACATGGGTATCTTTTTTGAAATATGTTTAGTATGCTATCAAAAAGTATAGGTTGAGTCATTTAGAGATTTCATTTCTACCAATTTGAGCTGTCATTTTTGAAAATTGCAAAACCTTTGTGCATGTTTCACAAGACTGTTGTGGTCATGTCTTCCTTATCACAAGTCTTGACACCACGAACTGTGACGCACCTGTCTCCAGGACCAGGGGCTGCAGCCGTGTTCTTTCCTTTGCCATCAGACGCTGGACTGTGAGTATTTGCTTGGCTGCAGTTTGAAAGGCCGATGTCAGTGCTGGGGGCTGTACAGTGGCAAGAGGAGTGTGTGTGTGTGTGTGTGTGTGTGTGTGTGTGGTTGGGGGACAAAGGATGTGTGGAAGGGACTAGAAACTGTCAGGCTGCCAGGCCACACACATACCAGGAGCTGTCTGCTGGTATCTATTTCTGTCATCACTGTGTCTTTTTCATTAAAAACAATAGTTTTCATCTCATCAAAGCTGTGGGTGACTGCGATTATGACCATTGTTTAGGCAATTCACAGAATGTAAGCTCATGACAGGAGATTTAAAAAATAATCTGCTTTGTTCACTGCCGGGTCTGTACTGCCTGTGTCCTCACATGTCTGGTGCATGGGGGGCCCTCCCTAAGTAGCTTCTGAATGAATGAATGAGTGAGTGAGTGAATGAACTGGTATTCAAGGGACAGGTCTGATACGGATATTCTGGGACTAATTCCTTTGCAACCAAAGCACAGATTGATATAGGTCATTGTCATCTAATATTTAATTTTAGTGTGACATTTTCATAAATACATGAGCATTAACAGAAGCTTTGTATATTAAACTTACTTGTTCAAAACTTTATCTGCCTCTTGTATGCCAAGGGGAGTTTTAGGTGCTAAGGATGCCGAGATGAAAAAACTAAGCCTCAGTCAGCCCTCTGAGAATTTATGTGGTAGTTTAGAAAGACAGGCAACCATCCAACAAATAAATGATTCCCTGGCAAGTGCCGTGGAGAAAAATCAGGACGAGCCCTGTCTGAGGTTACATGTAAGCAGAGATCTGCAGGAAGTACCATAGTGATCCTCGTGAACATCTGAAGAAAGAATGCTCTAGGCAGAGAACGTGCACAGTCTCTGTGGCGATGGCATGCTCGGTGGACTCACAGGCTGAGCAGGACAGCCCGGGTGGTGAGAGAGGAGGAAGCAAAGCCAAGGGCAGTAGCCTGGGGGTGGGTGGCACACCTGGGATGAGCAGAGCATTGCAGCCTCACACTCCATTGTCAGGAGGCGGCTTTTCCTGGGAGTGAGCTGGGAAACCAGTGGGGGCTTTCAAAACAACTTGGTACTGGGGTCACCAAGAAGAGAGAGTAGGACCTTCTCCATCACCTCTGGGGTGATTGGCTGGTGGAACCACCCCATCCCAATATCCGTCCTGTCTGCAGTGTTGCTATGGTTACCCAGCACCATATACCTAGCCGAGCTGGCTCAGTAGAAAGCTTGTAAGTAAGACAGACAACATTGTCCCATGCCTGCAACTCCCCAGCAAGTGCTTTATTTTTTTTTACATTTTCCTTAAAAAATTTTGTTATTCCAGATTCCAACATTAGTTTGAATTCTTTGGGTATGTGTGTTAGCAAAGACTTGGATTTAAGAAAAGTTTGCATTTCGGGAGTAAGAGATGAGAAATCGGGTGGCGGTGTGAGTGCACATTATTTTATTAAAAACAAAAACTCTGAAGTGGCTCTCAGAAATCAGGTTTTCAGGTCAACTTCCAGTAAACACTGCCACTTGACATTGGGCAGATGGTGTTACTCCTTCAATATTTCTGCTTAAAAGAAGTAGAATTCGGCTAGATGTATCCCAAGGACTTTGCCAGTCAGTATCTTAGTCCACAGGCACTGCTGGTGGCTTCAACAATAGAAATTTACTTCTCACAGTTCGGGAAGCCAGAAGTCCCAGATGGAGGAACAGCCACCTGGGTTCCCAGTGGTAATTCCTGGCTTGGGGACAGCCACCTTCCGTGGCTCTCCTACAAGGGCTCCAAGCCCATCCTGAGGGCTCCACCTCCATGACCCAATTCTCTCTCAAATACCATTCAACTGAGGTCTCAGCACATGAACATGGGGGCACATGTGTCCAGTCCATGACAGCCAGCTTTAAAGCCTGACACTGTCACATGTTCTTTCACGTTATGGAAAAATTTCTAAGTTATAGTTCCCTGTGGTTCAGTTCGTCTGATGTGCATGTCATCAAACGTTTGCTTTAACTGTCGGGACCGACAGTGAAATGCACATCATGACATCATGTACGCTTGCTTTGGTGGTGTGGTGGGCCCGGAGGTGGTTCCATTTAAATACATTCTTTACAATCCATTAATACAATCTTTCGGAGGGTAGTTAAGTTTTTGTTGTACCTTGTTTTGCTGAAACAAGATCATCGACAGGTTTCAGAAAGAAACCTGGAAGAGTGGGGAGGTTACTTATTCTAACACATAATTAATTGCTCAAGGGTAATTGTCTTTCCACATTCCTCAAACAGTTTCTTCTTTTCAGTAATTCTTCTGTAAGCAGCTGTAAGAAGAGCAGAGATGTCTCTTTCAGGGCTACCAGAGATTTTGTTTGATATTATAAAATACTAATTCATAAACTGTTTGTCTCTTGTAAAATTTGCTGGTTGTAAAACATTTCTACTAGTGAGATCAGAGTCTTAGATTTCTGTCTTAAAAGTGGTTAGATGAGGAATAGTTGACTAACTCCTCTCGTATCCAAGCAGTCTGGATTCCATCCATCAGAAACATACTTTGATGAGGGGGGATCTAGGCACATGTATAAAGATATAAAAAGTCATCCTAACATTTCTGACAGCATGCCTTATTCCTGATGTTATCCTGTAATTGTATTGTAGGCTGTTAAAAAATTCTCTTTAAACTATTAGAAATACCAAAGGTTGGAGAATCACAGCTTCTGCAAGTTTGAGGCATGTTTGTGTAGTGGAAGCTCAAGTGTGGAATGTTCTTCTATCTAATCTGTTCATCCAAATAAGTTTATCCTTGCGCACTATCCACTGCTTTGTACGTGACACAGCGTCCTGTATGGGAGCGGCAGTAACCCATATCTCGATTCCAGCGCACGGCTCAGCAGGAGCACAGGTCACCCTGTAAACCTTGCCAAGAAGTGCGCCCTGCAGTTCTGACTCCACCAGCAGCTTGCCTGACACACCTTCTCTGTCGCGCACTCCTGTGCGCGAAAGGGGCAGTTGTGGCACCCACGTCGTGGGGCTAATGGGAGCACTACATTGGATAAGAAGGTATAATTACATAATACAACTTTAACAATAAATAAGGATTTTTATTTGGGGCTTAGTATAGTTTAGAAGAACCAAAACTGAAAGACTCCCATCAAATCAGCTTAGAGTGTATAGAGCCTGCAAATCCAGCCAAGATTCTTTAGTAAATAGGGGCTTTTTCAGTTCCATAAAAATTTACCAGCTTTACACAGTGGCTACTTGAGGGGGGAGACTCTTACATACTATTGAGGATAAGTTGTCTTGGAATGTGTTTAGCTCTGGCCTTGAAAAGGGAAAGGAAAACAACAATAAAAAGTAACAATGAGAAGGGAGGCAATGCCTGGCTTCATTTTCTGTCTTGGTGACCAGTTTGTCCGTCTTACTGTAGGTAACTTTACACTTAAAGTCAGAGGGTTCCTTGTGTAGGGTCTCACATTACTAGTGTTCCTTGTGTCGAAGGCAATTTAAGAAGGTAATAAATGAATGATTCTGACCATCCTCTATTTATATAACCAATTTAGACAGACAGGGTTGTAATGGAAAAAACACTGATCTTATAATCAAAGAAGCTTTTGTTTAAATTAATCAGACTTCACTCTTCCACAGTCCCCAAGGTCCTCATCTGTAAAATAAAAATGATGGGCTCTTCTCAAGGATTCTCTGTTTTAATGTGCTTCACACACAGTCAGTACTGCCTACATGTTAATTAAATGTGACACTAATGCAGTAATTTGAGGTCAGCTTGATTCCAACACTAGTTTGGAGGAACATCAGAACTCTAACAAACTCATCTGCAGGTGTGGTCATTTGGGTGTTGGGCTTACCCATGCTGTATTTCTGTGTGTGTAGCGAAATGTTTCTTCTGTATGTATGAGAGTAGGAAACAGCTTAAGACTACTAGATTCACTTGTTTCAATTTTCTTTATTTTTCAGAATTGAAAATCAATGATCTTTTGTTAAAATTGTTCAAAATTTAAATACTTAACATAGAGTCTTTCAAATCTGTTATCACGGTAATTTTTAAAATGCAATTTACAGTCATTCTCAAACTTGGGGATTGGATTTTAGATTGAAATTGAAAAGTTATGTGATAAAAAATAAGTGAGTGAAATAAAATCAGAATTATTTTTTGATATTTTAATCTGGATTTTTCCCACTCATAACAACCCTCATTTTTCTTTCTCCATTATGGGTATGGTATTCTTTTTATTGTTATTATTTTATTGATTATAGAGAGAGAAAAGGAGAGAGTAAGAGAGAGAGACAAAAGCACTGATTTGTTGTTTCACTTATTGATGCATTCATTGGTTGATTCTTGCATGTGCCCTGACTGGGGATCAAACCTGCAACCTTGGTGTATCAGGAGGGACAATGCTCTAACGACCTGAGCTACCTGGCCAGGGCAGGTATGGTTCTTATCATTAAAAATGGGAGGGAGGCCCTGACTAGTGTGGCTCAGTGGGTTGGCTGTCATCCCACAGAATGTTAGGGTCACCAGTTCAATTCTCCGTCAGGGCACATGCCTGGGTTGCGTGTTCCGTCCTGGTCAGGGAGTAGAGAGGTAACTGATTTATGTTTCTCTCTCACATCGATGTCTCTCTCCCTCTCTTTCTCCCTCTCTTTCCCTATCTCTAAAAATAAAATCTTTTAAAAAATAAAATAAATAAGAGAGGGAAGAAAATGGAAATATTATCTCTCTCTCCAGATCATTTTATTCACCTAAATGAGACTGAATAAAACCAAACTTATTGCAAAAAGGCTGCGTGACTCAGGTGACAGTGGCCTGGGGAAGACACACAGGTGGCACTAGCTTCTGCAGCTTGTTTAGTGGAATCAGCAGGATGGTGTCTGGAAAGAGCTATGAAGTGGTTCCAGGGCAGCACTGTGCTCCAGCGGGCAGATGTCTCTCTCAGGCAGGGCGGATAAGCACGGAGCTAGTTCTGAGTGGAGCTCCAAGTGAAAACGTGTCCTCTGGTGCATTTGATCAGAAGGAGCACAGACACATTCAGGACATGAAGTGCAGTTCAAAAGTTGGAGTTTTAGAAATTTGAGAATGAGGCTGATTATATGGGACAGCGTGTTAAAATTCCTGGGCCACATTTACAAAGGGTAAGGGGAAGAAAAAGGAGGGGGGAGCCTGAAGGAAGGCAGATCAATTAAGGAAGATCTTTTATACCAGTCTAAAGAGTTAATATTTGATCCAAGAAAAATCGAGAAATGTGAACGAAGATGACTTTCAAGTGGTCATATGTAATAGAAAGTATATGACACGCAAGTAACAGACATGCCACATATGTGTTCGAATGTCCTTGGAAGAATAAAACAAATTTATTTCTGAAAAATGATTTCTACACTGCTCTTTTTCTGGCTAAATATGGCATTTATTTAAAAAGGGCTAATATTTACCAGTCACTGATACTATTTGGTTTCATGAAAACCCTCCTAATTATCTGAGAAAGCCAAATGTGATCTGAGCTTTGTTGGCAAAGGGATATTGAGTTTCATTAAGACTGAATTGCAGTACAGACCTTTAAGCCTTTATCTGCATATCATTAACTGGCATGCGATTTGGGAGAGTGGCTATTAATTATACAGAAGGTGGTGAGTGACTAGAAAGGATCATTCAAAGGCGAACCGTGCTTAAACCTGGCGCGTCCTCAAACCTTAGACACTTCACCTGACGAGGATTAATCTGCTAAGTGTTTGGAATCAGCCATAGTAAGAGCTTTTAAAGGACACATCTAGAAGGAACATTGATGTCTAGTTTTTTTCACTTAATTTAATTTACCACTAAGTCTTTTTTTTTTTTTTGACTTTGCATGACTCCTTGGTTCAAGTGGCAAGAAAGGAGCAAATACGAGATAATAGGAGTAAGTCCTGAGAAGCCACAGGTCAGTGTTAATGAACTAAATCCCTCCCCCCTCATCATAAACTAGGATGGTGTACTCTTCTAAAATCCACTACAAGTTAAAATGTTTCCTGAGTATAAAGATCCAAGAAGAGGCAATCCTCACACCTGAATTGTTGAGATGTCAGGAAGTGGATTGTGTCTTGTTAAATAAAGACTGCATTGGGAATCTACATTCATCTTTCATTTCTGTTGAAGAGACATCTTCTCATACTACCTTTGTATACATCCACACGTAAATATAGATTAAAATGAATTTGCAGTGAATGCTGTGTGAACTCTGTTTTCAGTTTTGTCTGTGCTGTTAATGCTTTTGAAATTGGCCATGTGTGTTCTCAAGTCTGGCCTCTTTTTAAAGTCAAATGCTTACCTTTAATGTTTGTATGCCAATTCCTATTTCCAATATTCAAATCATCTGCCTTACTGTAATTCATCAAATATTACATTGAATATTGACTGCACTGTGTTACATTAAACCATTTTGACAGGTGGTCAAAACCTGAGAGTTTTAACACTGACCTTGGGAGAAGCCAGGTAGCAGTTTTCCAGCTGCACTCCTGGTGTGAACGGGCTGTTTGGGGTCTGGTCTGAGCAGCTGCGTTCTCACCAGTTCTATTGAGTTCAGGTGTAACTGCCTATAAGTGACAGATGTGTCTCCAGCTTTGATGGAGCAAAAGCAAATGTGAACCAGCAATTTTGACTGTACATTTTTGTTAAATGGTAAGCATTCTGTCATTAATAAGATCCCATCCGGGAATAAGATCCTGGAGCAAATAGGCCAGTGCGCATTTGAATATCCTTGTGGAGATGTTTCAGGCTCTGAAGGGCAGTGTTTCCCAAAGGTCAGGCCGGTGATTGTCCACCTGCACCTGACGTGTATGGGTGCTTGTTAATGCGGATTTCTTGGCCCCACTCTAGATTTAACTGAGTCGAAGTCCTGAGAAGCGAAGGCTGGGGATCTGCCTTTCACTCACTCCTTGGGTACTTCTTACCACTGATTTAAGTTGTCTAGCATTTGGGGGGGTGATTTATTGTTATGAAGAATGTTTATACTTAATGGATATCACATTAGTTAAACCAGTGTTGTAATATTTTACAGAATTACTCTCCCTTTCAAAAGAGTTATCTAAGGGTCAGTGGAAGTAACTTGATGCTGTTATGATAGATCCTTTCCTATTTCCTTATAAAATGGTACTTCAAAAAATTTACTTTGTGCTTATACAAACACACACATGAGGCTATGAGGCAGCATAGCTAGGGTTAAATAATTGGTACAAGTTAAGGACCAGATTTCTGGAGTCAATATAAATATCACTATGTTTAAAGTAATTGATACTGCTTTCATTATCAAGGTAATGATTTACTCATTAATGCTTAATACTTAAACATTACTTAATGTAATTAAATGGATCATGTTTTATGATGCATATTTTCTTCAACTAAGCATTAGATAATTGTAGTTGAGTCATTAAGTATACTGATTGCATACTAAACACATTTTCTTGTTCTTTGTAGACACTTAGTTTGAAATATGATGGAACAACTCTAAGTATTTTTATTTGCCTCTGCCTGAACTCAGGCTCGAATAGAAACTTCCTCATAAAGTATTTAATTTATTTCTCTTTACACACAGGGTGTGCAATTTCAAAGCATAATGTGAGTGGCTTTTCAAGATTCTTTGGAGTAGAAAATAGATCTTCCTTCCCAGTTTTAAATTCTTTAATCTTTTATTCAACGGTGGAATCATTTTGATAAGGTATTCTTAAGTGCTATTTCTACAAGACTTGAAGGTCAGCCAGGAATATAAGTTTGGGCACAATGTCCTACTTTAATTAATTCATTAAAGCAGTTTTTTTCCCTGTTGAATCAAGGAGGGAAAAAAGAACGCACGGCCAAAGAGTAGTGAAGCATTATGCACATATTTATTTGATGAGTAAATAAAACGAGGGCTGTGCTTGGTTCAGGTTCTCCAACGCTCCCCACTCTCGCCTGCCGCAGAGCTCTTGCCGCACTCCGTGCCTCTTCTGGAAAAGGGGCCCCCGAGTTTGCAAAGCTGCCTCCTCAGCACCCCCAGGCTCCCACTTGAAGGCAGTCTTCTCAGGTCAGCCTTGTTTGCTCTATTTAATGTAGCTCTTCACTTTAGCCTACTGTTTGCGTCTTCCTTAAGGCTTATTACAACTTACGATTGTTTTATTTTTCTGTTGACTCACTTCATGTGTGTCTTTCCCACTGGGTTGTGAGCAGCTTGTGATCAGAGAAAATATTTGTCTTATAAACATTTATATCACCAGGGCCTAGCAGAATGACTGGCACATAAGATGGTACTCAGTATATATATTTGTTTGACTTCAGGGGCAGATAGATGGATGGATGGACAGATGGACAGACTGACTGATAGACAAATAACAAATGCTCTTGGGCTGAAAATGTTTGCAACGAGAGAGATCTCAAATGGTATGCTAACATTAAATAATGCTTGCATTTGATCAGTAGTGAGGAATGACAAATGCTCAGAGGTATTTTATGTTTATCTAAACCAGTTGAGTGGAATTGGACTAATCATGTTGGAGCTTTTTGTGACATGTGTCATTTTTCTGAGGTCCTGTACTTTATTCACACTGTTCTGTGCAACTTGGTTGATACTGTAGATGTGATTTTCTTTGTGTAAGTGTGGACATACATTTTCTCCTCACAAAAAAGACATGAGTGTGGATGTAATTTGATGAATATAATGCCACCAGCTACTCCAGGCCATAGAGCCATGCTTTGGGAAGCCATGCTGTGATTTGAATTTGGTAAATGTCTGAACCTGATGATGTATGGGAGAGCACTAGGGAAAAATGAGTAGATCTATGCAACTAAATTATTAGTGTTAAATATCGATGTAAATGCCTCCATTATGTCAGATAGATATAAGGCCATGACAGCTCTTTGCCATGAAAGCTAGAAAATTCAGGTTTATTACAATGTGTACCTATAAAAGGTATACTTAGCACATTCTTTGGTTTTCTGTTTTAAAATACATAAAACATTTAGAAGAAAATGGAATAAAGTTCAGAGGGAATGTACTGCACAGGTCCAAGACATTGAAAATGAGAAGTTTTAAGATGACTCGGTTCTCCAATTTATAAGAAGGTGGAAGTAACTGCATGTATTTTAATTTTAGTAAGGTAGGAGACTGTGCATTTTAGATTTGGCATGATTTAACAAAGACAGTAGATATTTAATGCATTATTTAATTAGTCAAATATAATACATTAAGACAGATTCTATTATAAAGATATGCAAAAAATAAAAAATATGGGCTTGTTCCTAATTTTATTTTTACATGCTATTCAATTAGTTTTATAAATCTCCAGTCATTGATTAGTAAAAGACTAGCATCAGAATACTATGTACTGTAGGTCAAATTGTTATTTCATTATCAGGCACTGTCATGGGCCAGATTTTTACATGTCTATATTTACAGGAACTCTGCAAGTTAGTATTGTTACCTCTGTTTCACAAAAGAGAAAGCCGTGGCTTACAGAGGTTACTGGTCTAAAGCCATATGCTAAAAAAACCTGCTGACTCAAATGTATCTGCTTTCAGATCTCAAGTTTTTTATGCTGAATCATAATGCTTCTAGAAAAGAGCTTCAGCAATTTACAATAACACTCAGAGACATTATCTCTGTAGTTTATATTTTCCATTTAGTCAGTCAACAAACGTTTATAAGAAGGGACCAGGCAGTGCTGAGAACTGGGGATACTTTAAAATTACCCATGAAGTTTGCCTCCAAGGACCTTAGTTTTGTTAAGTGAGATGGTCTCTGGTGGCTGTAAACTTCTGCACATGCTTGGGTTCTACCGGGAATTCAGCTGTTATTTTACACATCTCCTCACCACTAGCTAATGTAAAAGTGTGAAAGGGTTCCTTTCCCCAGAGCGACTCTCACTGTGCCTTGTTTAACCCACAATGACTAAATAATTCCGGCTAGAGATGGATTTTCCCTTATGAATCAGATGGGAATTTTGACTGAATTAAAGTAGGTGATTGGAACAAAAAGAAAGCCAATGTGCTTTCTGTCCATGGAGGAAATAAATCGAAATGATTTGTATTGACTTAAGAAATATATCATGGGTTTCTAACAACATTCCAGATTGTCTCTCGGCTACCATTCTGAACCCACACATCCAAAAGGCCGGTTGTCTACCTCCCTGTTCCCTGACTCTGCCCTGGTGGTTACTGGCACTAATCCTTGCTGTGGGGTTCTCTGTGCTTGCAGTGTTTTTGCTGCTTTGGCAAATCTTACTTGTATTTCTTGTCTGGCTCAGGTCACCTTCCCTGGTGAGGCATTCTCAACTGTTTCCACTCCTATTAATCATCCCTTCCCAGAATTCTGTTAGCCCTATTGTTTCACCGTTCCTTGTTCCCGACCCTTCTGTGGGCTCATTCATCTCTATCCTCACTCTGTGACTCTATTTTCAAATAGACTGTAAACATATCATACACTCACTTTCACCGGTTGCCTTTGCAACACCTGCTGGGACTCCAGCCACGACCGACATTTAATGCACACAGGTTCAATGAATAAACCCCATTACTGGGTCAGGGTCGTCATTTCTAGGGACCAGCCACAGCAGCTAGAGTTACATAACTCCTTTCAAGTTGAAACCTTATTAGACCAGGACTAATGTCTCAGCACTGAGTATTTCAGTAGGGAAAGATTTTACCTTAAGTACCTACTTGCTATTATTGCCCATCACCTATGAGACAGAAGGCCAACATTTTTTGTTCTGTCCAAGATCTCTGCGATGAAAGAACTTGGGCTTCTACTTCAATTTTGAGGATTCACAAAAGCATAATTGATTCTACTTAAAAATGAGAAATCACTTGTTGAAATCCATTAAAAGCTTATTGAACACAAAATGTGCACAAAATGTCATCACCACAAACATGTGACTGCCATATCATTCCATTCAGCCGATTTGTCTTTGTGACATTGGCCTCGTGGGCTGTCTGCTTTTGTTTTATCTTTAACTAGATACTAAAGCTTCAATGTGTCTAATTTCCTGTAATAACCCCTTGTCAGGGTACCATCTGTTAACTTGTATTTCCAATCTATTTCCAATCTTTTTTTATGACCTGAGTAACAAAATTCATACACAACATGCCAGGGAGTAGTACTTCTTTTTATCTAACTCAATGCCCAGCTTCAGGAATTAGCACTAAGCTGAGTGATGCAGGGGAGTGGGGGAATGAGACCTCTGTGTCTCAGGGGAATTGGGGTCTGCTAATGTGCACCTGTGGGCTCTCCTGCTGTTTGGAGTGGCCTTTAACCATCACCGCCCGAGAGAGAGTGGTTTGGACTAAAATTCCTTCACTAGACTTTTGATTAAAAAGGGTGAGGGATGCTCCCGTACTTGCTTGTTTTATTTACATTTAGCATTTTAGTATATGTCCACTTTGAAAAAACAACATTTTTTCACTTATATTAAGAATTTATTTATAGTTCTAGCTGTACTAAAACCACACGTCCTAAGAAAACCTCATGTCTAAACAGACTTCAGGGTTCTGGAAACATAGAAGGGTGAAATATTATGCAAGAGAGAGGGGACGACCTTAGGATACTTAATCCCGGTCCCTGGAATGTTTCCCTCCCCACTCTCTCTTCCTAGTGTCCAGGATGTGGTGAAACAAGCCTGCGTTAGTCCCTCCAACCTGTGTAGAGACAGAAGTAGGCATCCCAATGTTTTGTTATAACCTCAAATCCTCAATGGTAGTAACCCTTCTTAGCTGAGTAACAATCTTCATGTCTCTTTCAGCAGCTTTTGCACCATGAAAGCAGCTACTGGCCTAGTTCTGCAGTCAAGTGCATGCGTGTATTTATGTGTCTGTGTGTGTCCGTGTGTCTGGATGAATATGGGAAAATGCTCTGCAATTGCTCTGCAAATGCTCTGCACTCCAGGATATTTTCCCCATGTACCATCATCAGTCAAAATCAGGCCTGTGATAGATGAGGAAGAGTGTGGGAACTGTCCTCTTTGATCCTCTCCCAAAGTCTAGCTCTTAGATATGCTGTCAGTGTGTTCTCTGTTGCCTGTGTCTTCATTTTGTGCTTGTGTCTTCTCATGCCTGTCATCTCTGTCTCACGGGCCTGTCTTGCCTGCTCTCCCCTTTTCTCCCACGCACTGCCCTTTCTCTTCTTACCTGACCTTTAGCCCACTGACCGGGTCTTGTGATGGGTCACTCATGCTTCCTGATCTCATGATGAGTCTCATGCCTACTGTTGTTCTCACACTGTCTTTGGACCTCTCTCACATGATGCTCCCTGCTTCTCCATCCCCTTTGATGGTTCTTTCATGGACTTCCTCTCTTGTGAGTTATCACTGAGTTATGGTGTTTATGAAACTTTTGCACCATTGATCAATCATGCCTTACCAGCAATGTCGTCTTCTCAGCCATGATCCTTGATTTACATCCTATTACTCAGCGCAAGGTCATATGCTTTCTAAAAAGAGCTTCTTGCTGTTTTATTTCTCCTAATTTCATTATACTTTTAATGAAGAATTATAGAGACTCCAGAATCCTTTTATGGTCCTAGGTTGGCTACCTGTAACTGCATATTCAAGTGAACTCAGCAAAGTTTGCCTGTTTTTATAGATCTCTGAGTTTTATTTCTTTTTTTTTTTAAGTAATGAACTCTAAAGTTTCAGAAACCTAGTTCTTTTTGGTAAGATTTGATTTATTTATTTTTAGAGAGGGAAGGGAGGGAGGAAGAGAGAGAGAGAGAAACATTAATGTGTGGTTGTGGGGGGGCCGTGGCCTGCAACCCAGGCATGTGCCCTGACTGGGAATCAAACCTGCGATGCTTTGGTTCACAGCCCTCGCTCAATCCACTGAGCTATGCCAGCCAGGGTCTGAGTTGTATTTCCATACTACTAGCTATTTTTTAGTATAAAACTCTTGTTCCTGTTCAAGTGAATATAAAACATTTCTTTTTGAATAGTTGCTGAATTTTTGAGATCATTTTAAATGCAACTTAGTTTCTTCAAGATTTCAAAGGGATTTTTTATGCCCCTCTCTCCCTCTCTTTCTAAAGCCCACTGCTGTTTGGTGTGATTTCTGTTACAAATTTCCAGCAGTCTGTATTGTCATTTTGTAAAACCTACTTTCCTCAGTTTTTACAGGCAGTGCTTTGGTCAGGGGCCTTGTTCTGTCTCCTGGAAGAGTGACGAGGGGCAGCCCGAGCCCATCCCCTCGCCCGGTGGCTGCGTCCACGGCAATCTGGCTAACACATGTCTTTATGTATAAGACCTTTTAATACTTAGGCTTTTTTCAATGTCTCCTTATTGACAAAGAACAGACTTTATAGCAAGATCAGCCCCTGCTCACATGCTCAATAAAAATTACCCAACTGCCTCTAAAACCCAAACTAGTTGTATTTTCTCTTAGAATGGTACGCTATTTCACAACACCATAACTTCTTACACTTTTTACACATTGGATCCTCAGTCTGGAATGCTTTTATTTTGTCTGTTTGGCAAATTCCTATGGGGCCTACATTCTTAATAGATTGACCAACCCTAAGCTTTTTATAGTTTTAAAAATAATTTATTAGCCCAAGGAGCTGGTTAGGACTTGTTAGAATTTTATCACATCTGTTCTGGAGCAAATGGGATTTCCTGGAACAAAGCTTCTTTCTAGTAGTCCTCAATCAGAGGGATGCCTTCGAGCTGCTGGGACCCTTTATCCTGAGCTGGTGACACTCCTTCCTGGCGCTGCCTGTGACTCACCTGTGAGGGAGGGGACGTGCCAGTCTGGGTGTGCAGGTCAGCGCCCCAGGAAGGAAAAGCTAACTGTTCCTTATGTAGACTGAGTCTGGCTTAGTCAGAGGAAGAATCATTCCAACGAAATATTTAAAACATGTTTATGCTTACCCGTACCCACCTTCCAGTGCTCTTGATATAGTTCCTGTCGCTCATCTTTAAAGTAGGGTTTGAAGACACCAGAATCTTTTAAGTTATCTCTGGTGAAATAAAAGCACCATGGCTAAGAATAAAAAAGCAAAGGCCCCTGTCTACTTACAGTTCTGCAGGGTGTCGAGTGCGGCTGGGTGCTGGGTGCCCTCCACTGTTCTAGAAAAACTGTGTGGCGCACTGTGAGGGGCTCTGGGAAGGGACAGCTGAGCACGGGGCTCCTCTGTGGGGCTGTGGTGGGCACGCAGCAGGCAGGCAGAGAAACGCAGCTGATCCTGCCGAGTTCAGGCTACACTGGAGTGCCCTTTGCTCTTCCTGTAGAAATGATCTCCATGTATAATTTATACTGGAAAATATGGTATTGGTATGAAAGAAACATAGTGCAGAGAAGTGATGTTAGGCATGGTGACTAATCTCTAGTATGACCTTGGCTTTCATTGTTTCTGACATAGAAGCAGCTTCTTAGAACTTCAGTTTTTAAATCCTGTGCAATTATTACTTAAAAGTGGTTCCTTCATAATTTATGATGTAACCAAATGACCTCTTCTTGACCCTTAATGTCTAAAGGAAGTAGCAAGTGGAAGAATGTAAGCAAAGCATTGATTATAAGCATAGTGTTATGATCTTTAATGTTAAAACAGTATTTTAATACAATGAATTACAAATTACTTCATGTATAACAGAACTATTTCTTTGGAAATTTACCTATGATGGTGAAATATAAATTTTAAATAGAAAACACTTCCTTTAATTTGATTATTTGATGATTTTTTTTCATTTTGTAAACTGTTTTTATATTATAATATGTCATTCTGTGAATATAATGAAGAATATTTTCCTTCGAAGCTTTCCATGGGTTCAGCCTTGTGAGACATCAGTGTCATGGAGAAATTACTTCCAAACCCTCTCTCCTGGGAGATTTCTTCTCAGTGAGGAAGATGACAATGGCGATGACAACGTGATAGTTATTGTATGAAATCTGAGCCGATACTGGGTGCAACTCGACGTTCTGAGCATTATGTACAGGGTTGTTGCCTGGATTGCAGGGGTTAGTTGATGAGGTGGGTGCTATCGTTTTCCTCTTACACTGGCTGGGAGGTTGAAGCTGGAGAGTTGCAGTAACTCCCCCAGGCCAGGGAGTGGCCACAGCCAGCGTTGCATCCCAGCTGGGCTGACCCAATTCTACATTCTGTGTGTAAAGCAGGGACGAGGGAAGGGCTGCTCTCACTGAAGCCAGAAGCACAACCTACATCCTTTTGCACAGCATCCCTCAAATGCCTGTCATCTGAACTGAGAGATTTGTCACAGCCCTTTGTGTTATAAATTAAGGCGCTGCTGAATAGACAGACCATGTACCGTCCCAGGGTCACATATCAGGAGCCAGTTAGAAGCAGAACCTCATTACTGAAAATTAAGTGTTGTTTCTGCTACCCAATTTGCTCTAAGATTTAGTTACACTTCAATGCAACTACGGTGTGTCGGGCACAAGGCACTTATTAATTCAGCATCTATCAGATGTTTGTCCATTTACCTCATATGCACCAGGGTCATCTCTTTCTCTGCCTTAGGGGTGATTCAAACACTTATTGAGGCTCTTAGATTGGTAGTTGGAGGCTTTTTGGTGGCTGAAATCACTGGCTCAGGTGCCTGAAGCCATTACCTTAACTCCCCTTGGTTTGGGCAGCAGAGCACTCAGGGGACCCGTGTCAGAACAGAAAGCAACGGGCTGGAGTCTCATCTTGTTGAAGAATACTGGCTGTTTTATTTGCTTTCTTTTTGTGACAAGAGTTGGTTTGAAACTGTCCCTGTCTCGGATTCCTGCAGCCGTCAGAGGCATGCAGTGGAGGTCTCATGAAGCAGTAAGATGTGATCAGTTAGTTTGGAAGTAGAATCAGATTTTTATGAACTGCAAATTGTGCAGATAGGCAGACGATTCCGGAGGAAGAAGCCAGGAACTCCACCACGCACAGCACCTTCTGTAGTTTGAAGAACTGGATGAACCCTTTTCTCCCCCTATCAACAGATGTGGTGTCTTTTCACCTTACCTGCCCACTTTGCAGTCAGATTGTGTCCTCGTAGTCAGCTTCATTCAGTAACCATGTTATTGTCACCGACTTTCCTAGGTTCCTGGACACTGCGCTCGGGAGCCAGCACACTGGCTCGCCATGTCTGTGTTCTGTCACTAGATCCAGTATTGCCACTATTAGAGCCACTCTCCTGCCAGGTTGGGCAGACTCAAGAATGCATGGGTGTTGCACTTATTTCAGGAGTATGGTGCTCACCTAACTTGCCATCAGAATTTCCTGTGAGATCACCCTTACAGTACAGGAGCATATTGTGGGAATATTGCTTAATGAGACTTAAAGATATTTCAAAACTTTTATGGATTTCCTTAGTCACTTCTGAAACATAATTTTCTTTGAGTAAGTAAGAGCATAATGCAAAAATAAAGAACTTTCAAATGTTTAGGGTCACATGCTCCATTTTTTTTGTAACACGGAGCACGGTGTTTCCCTCTAAACTCTTTAAGGAACATTGGGGGAAACATGTTTAAAATTATAAAAATTAAAGTGAGCAAACGTGCAGTGATTTGAGCTCTGTCACCATTTGTGTCCTGGCCTCACACGTCATATCCCAGCACAGACGCTCAGACGTTCACGGTAATGGATGTTTGCCAATGACGAGGTGGATTTCAGGGGGACATTGGAATCGAAGGCTATAAAAGGGGTTGGTTGACTGCAGGGTATCTGGAGACCTTAACTTGTTTGGACATTGTATTTTTTAAACAATATTTAATACAGCTCTTTCTGATTGGGAGACTTACATGTACATAAAAAACTTCACACATTTTTTTTTCCAATGGTGGATTTCAAGCTGCACATATAATGGTTTGTTGAGGGAGGATAGTAACAGATTTTTAGGAACTGGCTACTCTGCCATTTTTTACCTAATGATGAAGAAAACTATAGAGTAACCTGAATAAGATTTGTTAGGAAGGAGAACTAAATAAATCACAGTTTTGTTTTTTTTATGACAGTCTCTGACTGGGGGCAGTCTACTTGAGCAGTTCCTTAAAAAAGTATAAAAATTTTTTCTTTAATTTGTTAAGAGAAAACAACTTTGTTGCTTATTAGATATATGTAGATAAGCTAGATATAATATTACTGTATATAAGATTTTCTTGTTTATCTTAGTTTTAGTTTTGCTTTTTTGTTTCAGATATTAGTCTAATATTTTCATTTAATAGATGTCATTTAATTGAGTAGCTACTATGCAAGGCACTGCTTGCCAGCTGTATTATATATAACGCCTCTAATCTATAAAAGAACTACTTAAGGTAGAAATCAGTAACCTTGCTTTATTTGTAAGAAAGCCAAAGCTCAGACAACTTAAGGTAGAGTGACTTTCTAAAGGTCATGCAGGACATGGCATCATTGTGATCCACACCCCAGTCTCTTTGTCCTGAGATCACCCCACTTTCCATTGTACCACCCGGCCCCCAAGGATGAAATGAATCCAAACAAAGCAATTTTAAGGATGGGTTTTATTTTCAACTGCTCATTGGCAGCAAAATGATAAAGTACAAGTAAACTTTTAAGGACAGGGCTTCGTGGGGGCACCGATTACTTGGGGCTACCTGCCCTTGGAGACACTTGCCGTCCACCACTGTGGCAGCTCCAAGCAAAGCCGTCCTTTGAGCACGTGCTATGCCTTTGTTAAGTAGGTTACGTGCACTACTGTCACCACAAACTGGTTCTGGTTCCTTGTAGAACAGCTTTAACAATGTAGGCAGATAATAAGCAAAAGGTATTGATGATTCATCAAAATATAAAAAAAGAATGGAGTGAACACAGCATTTAACCAGTGCTTACATTTCAACAGTAATTATTCTTATGCAAGTTACATATTCTTTGACTTTGGAGGAAAATGAAAGATTGAAAAATATCACTTTATCATGACCATAAAACAGTTAAATAGTTAATGATGAGATTATCTGTACTACACATCTAATTTTAAAGGAATTTTAAAATATTTTTTGTCTTTTGGATAGTTTTCTTTTTTATTACAGTTTACATGCAATACTAGTTTATACTGGCTTCAGACATACAGCATCGTGGTTAGACAATCATAAACTTTACAAAGTGATCCCTGATATTTTTAGTACCCACCTGCACCCTCCATAGTTATTATACAATATTATCGACTGTATTTCCTGTGCTGTAGTTTGTGTCCCTGAGACTGTTCTGTAACTGCTGACCTGTACTCTGTAATCCCTTCACCTTTTTTACCCAGTTTCCAAAGACCCCTACCCACTGGCTTTGATCAGTCTGTTTTCTGTTTCCATGAGTTTGCTTTAATTTTGTTTGTTCGTTTATTTTGTTATTTAGATTCCACATATCAGTGAGATCATATGGTACTTGTCTTTCTCTGACTGGCTGATTTCACTGAGCATAATATCCTCTAGGTGTATCTGGGCTGTGGCAAATGGTAAGATTTCATTAAAGAAATATTTTTAACAACATATATGGAAATGTGAGTCAATTCCTTAATTTTGTCTTGCTCAGAATTACCATTAGATACCCAAGTTAAAACAAACAAACAAACAAATAAACAAACAACACACAATCCGAAGCATATAACCTACTTATGGAGAAAAATAAAGCAGAGGTAGATATCTAAATGGTGATTGTAAAAGACAACTAGAATGTCCTTTCACTAGGTTTCCTCAGTCTTATCCTTTGTCAGTTTCTGTTGTGCTTGTTTTCCACTTCAGACACGACTTTCTATCTTCCTAGAGATTAAAGGTGTCAGTTACTTATACAGGAATTGACATCACTGTGAACCGAAACTTATCATCATTTATTTTTAGATATTCCTTCAGTTCCAAGCTTGAGTTTCTAATCACTTTATTGGCTCAGATGGTTCAAATTCTGCTTCCAATGAAATATTTTAAGTGATATTTATAGTATGCCTTTGAGCCTCAAACATATAATGATATCTGATATAAAAGATTTATTTTAGTCATACCTGCATTATTTAATGCATGGTATTTTGCCAATGGAGATTATGCTAATAGGAGCTTTTCAATAGCTTCATTCATATTTTTCTCTTTTTTAAATTTTAATTGTTCAAGTACAGATTTCTGCCTTTTACTCCCATCCCAGCCCACCCCCCAGCCCTCCCCACCGCCCTCCAATTTCCACCCCCCTAGTTTTTGTTCATGTGTCCTTTGTACTTGTTCCTGTAAACCCTTCCCCCTTCCCCTGCAATCCCCTCCCCTCTCCCCTCTGGTCACTGTCAGCCTGTTCTCTATTTCAGTGTCTTTGGTTATATTTTGCTTGTTTGTTTGTTTTGTTGATTAGGTTCCTGTTAAAGGTGAGATCATCATATTTTTCTCTTAAGTTAGAGCTATTGGAAGCTCCTTGCTCTGGACCCGGACAGAGGTTGTTCATCCTTATGTCCGCACAGAAGTCAGTTTTTTCTGAAGGAAGGGTGGCAGGCTCACAGAAGTTTGTTGGATTGAACATTCATTGTAAGAGTATTCATTTTTAAAGCTTGAAATATGATTAGCTTCCCAATGACAACTGGACTTATTTATGTATTTGTGTAGTTCAAGGACATGTCCACTAGCACCCTACTGTCATTAGAAAAATAGCTACTTATTTAGTAACGAGCAATATGACCCAGAAATAAATCTAACGTGGAAAACACTATATTAAAAAGTTAAAATCATAAGTCAGGTTTAAAAGTTGACTTAAAGTTTAGATCTTTCTTACATATTACATACTCATTCACTGGATGCTATCATGTGGTATTTTAACTTTTTAATTCATAACAGCTGGTTCAGTTAGAGATAAAAGGCTTGCCTTTTAATAGGATTTGAGTGCCATAATTTAGCTTCTTATATAAATCTTCTTTTAGCTTCTTTATAATGTACTATTCATTTAGTTCATTTATGTGACAAGAAATGAGTCTTCAATGATTCTTCTCTTTATATATTTCTAAATTTAACTATATTCTTCTGATAAAAAACAACCCCTCAATGAACCATGCACTAACATGGTTGGCTTGTTTTTTTTTTAAATAATTATAACTATTTTAAACATAAGACAAAGAATGCATTTTTGGCATCCATTTATTACATGTTGATGTGAACACATTACTTTCAGTATCTTTTCTGCTTTGGTATAAAATAATGTCTTAAAAGCAGTTATAGAATTTGATAAAAATTTGTGTCTTAGATCCTTAGGCCACTCTGTAGTTTTCTTCTGGACGGTTCAGAACTATGTTCTGAGAGGAGGCGGGGGAAGAACGGTTACTGTATTTAATACCGAACCTTTCATTCAGTCTTCCCAATGTATTTTGGTAGTCTCATCAAATTCGATTGTAAATGAAACATTCCATTCCAGGCTTTAGGACATGTACATTAATTTAATTAAAGCAAAATGTCAGAAGCAGCACTCAGCAAATTATATAATATCTACTAGAATTAAACTTGAGTAGAAAGTAGATATAGTTTTAGCTTTTGATTTAAACAGGAAATTTATTTCACCTCTTAATCTTTCCTAATGTGATAGAAGTAAAAATGCTAGCTACTTCATAAAGCCGTTTGGAGAACTAAATGGCCCAGTGTAAAGGGTTCAAGACAGTCCCTGGCACACAATAAATGTTCAACAAATGTTAGCCTTTATTAATGGCTAATGTGCATTATAATTTTCTGGATGGGATTTTAATTTTATTTTTTATTATTAAACTAACCAATTTGTAACTTTCTATGCTATAGTGAAGCATATTTTTTTCAATACAAATTCAGCCTTTAAGGTATACTTTGAAAAAGACTGCATTGTCTATCTACTGATTTAAAAAGCATAAGGAAATAGACATCTTCTGTATATTTGAAGCTGTACCTGTGCCTCATTTGCTTTCTTTTCCTTAGCAGTCCTGTAATTGTTTCCAGAATGAAAAGACGAAACCTCTAGACTTCCAGCGACTCATTCAGGCAACTTCAGTGCTGTGGTAGATCGTAATTCTTTTAAGTTTTATATTCACAGGACAATGTGATTAAGTCTATTTTTTTGTGTACCATTATAATTAGAAGTCATATAATACATTAGGTTTATTATTTGCTCCAGTTTTAGAACCACATTAATAATTTTTCTATTTTCTACACGTAGATTCAGCTTAAATATCCTCTGGTTTCTGAGGAGGGCAAAGTCCTTTTATTCTTCTCTGCTGTGGGCTATGAATGATCAGTTCCACACATCCTCGCCGAGCACTGACTGTATACCAGGTGAGAGGGTGGATGCTAACGAGAAAACCATGGAAAGTGCCTCGAGAGTGCGCAGGCACAGGCTGATTCTTTTCACTGTGGTTTATTAAATGTTAAGACCAATTCACCCATAAGAGCTAGGGGAGCAGCACCTAATCTGGCTTCCAGGAAGTTAATTCAGCCCAAACAGCTCTTCAGAAGGTAGAATGATAATTATATTCAGAATTATCCCTCTGAATGATCACCAAACCCTCAGTCATCAGTAAAGATTCACTTATGATCATGATAATTTCCTGAATATTAAGCAAAACATCCTAACACATTTTATAAAATTTCAATATAGTAAACAAGGAGGGCTGTCTGCTTGATGATAACTGCAAAGTTCATCAGAAATCTCATTCGTTAAGTATTACTACTAATCAAGGATGCACACTTTATTTGATTGAGACTATATTTTAATTCTCCATATACTACTGATTTTTAAAAAATACAAGCATAATTAAAACGTATTGCCATTTTCTATATTTCAAAGAAAGTTTTCTTATTAGGTTTCTTGAATTAAAAACATTGAACAAAGCTGGAAAATAGACATGAAAAACTGTAGCAACATTTTCCCATTATTTTATAAGTATTTAAATTGCTAAAAACTTGCTTTTATTAAAGATACTTTTTTTGCAAAGTTTAGTAGCTATATTAGACCTTGGTATTGAATGAAATAAAAATATTAAAATAAAGAACACAGAAAGCATAGAGATTCAGCACTACCCTAGAATCTAATTTGCGATGGAAGGAATTACGTTCATTAGCCTGCTCATAAAATTCTATGGTCCTCGTGCAGGAGTTCAACACTGTGTTACTAGTAGAGCTGTTTGAAAAGTAGAGGGATCTCAAAACTAACATCAAACACCAACCCCAGTTAATGATGTGCTCGAGGATGCAAAATGTTGTCATATGAAGTGGGTATAAATGTTTCATTCTAGTAGACTTTTTTACTAAAGAAGACTAGATCTTAAGAAGATTATGTGTAATTAATAATAGAAGATATTTCTTAATTAATGATTTCAGCTATTTCACAATATTTTTGGGATAATCTCTTAATTAAAATGTACTGGACTTGTGGCAAAGACATGTATCACTTGTGTTTCAAGGAATGACTTCTCTAGGGGAATAATGACCTCATTCACAGACACTAGAGATTTGCTGCTGCTCTGTGGCTTGGCTTTATATCCTCTAAAAACACACTGCCAAGGCTCTGGCCCAGTGGCTTAGCTGGTCAGAGCACATCCCGTTTGGCAAAGGGTCGTGGGTTCGAGCCCCATTGTGGATGCCTCTAGGAGGAGGCAGCAGGTCTATGTTTCTTTCTCTCCCTCTCTCTCTGTCTCTTTGGCCCTCACCTCCTTCCTCTCTCCATTTTCTTCTCTTTCTCCCTGCCCCTGTCTCTAAAAACAGGAAACATATACTCTGGTGAGGATTAAAAAAAGAAGAAAAAACAGTTATATTTTTTTTCTGTCTTGGTCCTGCACGTAACATGACATATTTATGTTCTGCATTACTTGAGTATAAATTGTTCTTCAATTATAACTAGCAAGTTAAAAAAATAAATCTTTTGAGAACAATGATCTTACATGTGGACCAGTTTTTTTTCTGTCGTTAAATACGTTGAAAGTTACAATTATGGCTCTTAAGTCATTTCTATTAACATCAACTGAGATAACATGACTGCCTGTTTCAGATCACTCTCTAAATCTTCCTCTTGTAATGAACATTGTGCCATGAAATTTATAATTAGCACTTAAAGTTTTTAGGTAGCTGAAAAGATACACACACACACACACACACACACACACACACACACACCAAGGAGTGCAATTACATCAATTTATAGAGATAAAATGACTTTTGCTTCAAATGACATTTGGACTCAGGGCGGAAAACAAGGTACTGTGCTTGCCAGGGGAACTTTCCTCTCCCGATAATGGCATACGTACCATTCCCTGAATGTGGACGGGTAACTGCACCAGACCCATTTTACGTGTGCGTCCAGATCTCTTCGATTATTTTCATCCTCTTGAGGCACTCGAGCAGTAAGTACACAGGATAAAGATAATTTTGATAAAAGCTATCCCTTGACCATTCCTCTAAAAGGTAGTCATCATTTTCCCGTACTTTCCTTAAAGATGCCTTTTGAAAAGCAGGCCTATTTACCATTGCTGTGCAAGAAGCAGGCAGTGGCGAGGGCGGGTGAGAAGCCCCCTGGCTTCCGGAACATCTGTGGAAATGCTCTTTTCTGGGATTGGTGATAGTGTTGGCCTCCGCCTTTGCAGAGCGCAGGAGTCCACCTACTTTTCAGAAAGCAGAAGTGCCGCTGAGGGCTCTGCCTCTGCTGTGTCGCTGTGTCTGCTGAGTCCTTAGAGTAGGCACAGGACTTCACTATGTTAAGTAATGGCTTGCTTACTGACTCCAATGGTGTTGAGCGAAAGTTATGTTCTCTCTTCCTTTACTTCCCCGCCTCACAACGTTCCCATGAAAACATTCTTTTCTGACAAGAGGAAACAGATTAAATATCAGCGTTTTAAGAACATGTGTAAAAATTCCTAAGCAACTAATCTAGCTAGTGGAATGGCTGGCATCTGAAGCCATAATGAAAGTAGTATTTATAGGATGGAATCTTCTTACAGCTTGTTAGCTAAATAGCAAAACTTTTTTACTTCTCTTTGTGTATTGATTTTGAAAGGAAAAAAATACAAATTTATCATATTTTTTAAAGTTTAAAATCCAGAGCAAGGCTTTTAATTTACAGCCAGTTTAAGATATAATTATGATAAACTTTCAGGATGACTAATCAAAATTTTTAAAAATCAGTTTAGTTTGTTCACTGCTGTATTCCCAGCACCCGGAACAAAGCCTAGCACACAGTAGGTACTCAATAAATATACTGAATTAATGCATTACTTATATTCTATTAAAACTACCACTTGTGTGAGTGAATTAACTTAAGAACATTGAGCTGATGGAGTCAAAGGTGGAGCTGTTGGAGCTACTGACTTTTCAAGAGAAAATAACTATAGTTACATTGTTTTAACTATTGCTGAAGACTTTAGAAAATGTGTTTTTTCTGAAAGTGCATAACCCCACCAGAACTTAAAGATGGGAAGGACTCGAACCTGTTCTGGTGGCATGAACACCGTCAGAGGGGCTCGTCAACCCTCCTGGGGGGGTCAGCAGAGAACATCTTGCCTCCAGATGAAAGGAGGTAGGCGCACATTATATGATTTTGAAGCTCAATAAAATCTACCCAAAATAATTTGTAATTCTGATGCTTTCTAACAATTTGGCCCTAAAACGTCCCCTTTTAGAAGCAAAGTGAGAAAGCATATCATTGAAGGAAGAAAACATCAAGGTTAGTGATTATTTCAAGTAGATTTTATTGGATTTCAGAACATACAGCCTGACTCCGAAGGATGCTGTGGTGTGTTTTATATTCAGATACAGTTATGATATATGCATTGCTATCGAATATGTTAAGATGGTTGTAATTTTGCAGCTAGCAAACTGTGTACTAAATAACATGCTGCAGGTTAACTGGAATAAAAACACTGTGACAACCAATTTGCCAGTTCTCAGACACTCTTTTCTCTCTCACCTCTAGTTTTTGTAAAATTGATGTGTTAAGAGTAGAAAATAAGATACAGATTCAGCAAGAACAAAAAAGAGATTTTGAATAGCATTCTTTGTTTAATTCCTTTCTACTACATCAGCTCGCCAAGCAGTGGTTAAGAGCAAAGGCTTGGAATTCGGTGCCCTGTCCGAGCTCTGCCTCTTGCTAACTTTGTGCCATCGGGCAAATGATTTACCTTCTTGGTGCCTCAGTTTATCATCCATAAAATGGGAATAATTATAGTGCCAACCTCAGAGGGTTGTTTTTGTGATTCAGTGATTTAATACAGTTAAAGTGCTAGGACAGCATTCAGCATACTTCTTCTGCAAAGGGACGGATGGCACATAAATATGACTTTGCAAGTCATGTGGCCCCTATGCAGCTGTTCCAGTCTGCTGTTGTGCTGGGCACACATCGTAGATAATCCATAAATGAATGAAAATCACTGTGTTGCAGTGAAACTGTATTTACTGACATTTACAGGCCAGGAGTCATAGGTTGCTAACCCCTAGTCTAAAATATTGCTTAATATGTAATGAAGTTTCAAGATGATTAGGTATTTTATTCCACCTTATGAAGTGTATATTAATCAACACATCATGAACATACAGAATTTCCAATATATAAAAAAAAGCATATCTGAAATCTAGTTTTTAAACAAACATATAAGATGGTTATAGTGTGAAAGAATGTCTGAAAATTTCTGGTAGGAAATTCTCAAATTGATCAAGCTATATGATTAAAAAATATTTTTGAAAGAATACAACTGGAATTGGCTTAGGGAGATGCTCGGTGACTTGGGTGCAGTTGAGAAACTGGGATACAGCAGGAACAGGGGCCGATGCTATGAGAGTCTGTGCATCTGTCTCTCTTTGCATGTCCTGTCTTCTGGGTTTTTAGCCTTTCCACCAGCCAGGGTCAGCTATGAATGAATTCAGAAAGTATGTTTATCTCTCAACAAAAGAGGAATTGAATAGGAAGCAGTGTGCATACTTGAAGATGGCTAGGTAACGAACATATATTAACTTAAACTTTTGATGTAATAGACTTTAGAACTTCACTGCCTAGTTGTAACTACTTAATTATTGAAATATCCCAGCCTCATATATATCAAAGTTGGATTAATCCCATCAGACTCCATTTGTTTGTGTAGTACTGGTGTTCACTTATTTATTTATGGACTTATTTGTTCATTCATTAATTCACCTATTAACAATTCGTTCACTACCTTCTCTGGGCTAGGATTTTAGGGCAAGAAAATGGGGAAAAAAATAAACCTAGTCCCAGTGATCAGAAGTCAACAGCAGAATAGGGACCTTAGAGAAGCAGTAGGTGATAATACCGCGGTTGACAATGGTTCATATCATTTAAGAATAATCTGGTTCCAAAACTTCTATGTGCATTAAAAAGTCGTGCACGTTCGTAAAGTTTATGCTAATTCCTTTTAGACAGTGAAGGTTAGACAAAGTCACTTTTAGACAAAGAGACTTCCAGCCTCATTCAGTCACCCCCTCTCAGGGCCACTCTTTCCAGGTTGGAAAATCCTGGGTTTGTGTGTTGGGCATTTTTCTTCTCCTTTTTTAAATTTTTATTTTCTCTTTCCTCCCTTCTCTTTCCTCTTTCCCTGTCTTCTCTCCTCTCCCCCTCTTTCTTTCTCAAATTCTGTAGAACATGGGGGTTAGGACCAAATAGACCCCATTTTGAAGACTGGTTCTGTCTTTTGTTTTGAGGAAGTTAGGGAACTTCCCCTCTTAAAGGAGGGATAAGAATGCCCTCATCAGAGGAATTTCTATTTAAAAGATTCTGTGTCTGGGAAGTGCCTGGGCACAGTAGCTGTTGTTACTATTATTTAAATTTGTTATTATTGCCCATATTATTACTTTAGGTCACATCAGATCCTCAGTGCTGTTAATTCATGCACCCTCTGAATATGTCCTGAGGAACTGCCTCAGGAGCCTAGTGGAACATGGTAGCATTTTTGCCCCTCAGAACCCAACCATTGCTGGGAGGTGAGGATATATTTATTTTACACCTTCCTATGACATTTAAAAATGCTGTAGCACTTGATGCCAGCAATGGTTTCTCTCTTCCAGCCAATACACTGGATTTCTTGGTTTGGTTTCTTAGTTGATTATTAGAAAGACCTTGTTTTTAAAATGCACAGCTGAGTTCTATCTTGATCGATATCACGGTTTCATGTGATCAAGTTTTTGAGGAAGAGGACTTCTAAACCACACTGGATATTTCAAAGAATTCCTTATTAATGGTAAGCCCAAAGTAATTCTAAGGTCTGCCATCCCCAACATACACGCACACAGGGAGATACACTGTGAGACCATTGTTTTTATTCTCTCTTCTGTGGAGTATTTATCATATTTGTAACAACCTTATTTAATTGTTTACCTGTCTGTGATGTGTCTTGCCCATGATACTAAAAAAAACAAAAACAAAAATAGAGATATTATCTGACTTGCTTTCAATACCCTAGTGTAAGTCACAATTCCAGAATTTATATGAATTTTTCGAACTAATGAATGAAACCTTGTAACAGGCCCATGTCTGGCTCATAACTGTGCCTTCTGTAATATTTGTTAGTTTTATCCTCCTTCTTGAATCATCTTTGCGTAAGCTTCTGATGATTGAAGTCTGCTGATGGACACATTTCTCACAGGACTCAAAGCATATTTTAAAACTTCCGGCTCTTTTGTTTGCCTTCTAGAGGGTAACGATTTTGGAAAGTGAAAGAAAACCAGACTAGTTTACGGTTTGCACTTTGTCAGAACCCATTTCTGCGACCAAAGGATGACAGCCACCTGACCGTCATTCAAACGGTAGAGTTCAAGCAGCAGCGCTACCCCTCGGTTCATCAGCCCTTCTCAAGCTGGCTTTCCTTTCAGGGAGGCAGCTGTCCATGTGGTTTTAAGAAATCAAACGCCTGCACGATGGCACAAGAGAGTCTTTTCCGCCTCAGACCTCTTGGTGACATGCTCAGAAGTGGTCAGTTATTTAATTTGTAGTAATTTAGCAGTAAGATATTTAGAAGCATTTTATTCTTTGCTAGCATGTATGTGTGCATATATACTTAAATGAAAATTACATTCACTGTTGTAACCCCTTGTTTTTTTCTGCTTACTTAAAACTATGTGTATTTACAAACTGATGGTTGCCAGAGGGCAGGGGTCAGGAAGCTGGGTGGAAAAGGTGAAGGGATTAAGAAGCACAGATTGGTGGTTACGAAAGCCATTGGGATGTAAAGTACAGCACAGGCAATATGGTCAATAATGTTGTACCAACTATGTATGGTGCCAGGGGGACACTAGGCTAATGGGGTGGGGTGTGGATCACTATGTAAATTATATAATTTTCTAACCACTGTGCTGTGTACCTGAAACTAATATTAAGTGTCAATTATAATTCAAAAGTAGTATTTAAATAATACAGTACGTGTCTTTAAATCTTTCTGTGTTAGTGCATGAGCAGCTGTTTTTCAAAGCCTCTGCACAGTGTTTTATTGTGTGGATAGAATTCCATTTATTGAATCGTTATTCTATCAAGGAACATTAAGACAGTTTTCAGCCTTTTGATATTTAAAAATAATGCTGCAGTAAACACTACCGTAAGTACTTTTTATGTACACATTCTAAATCCTTATAGGAAGAATTCTGCAAGTACAGGGTTGGGTCAAAGGATTTGTGCTAAGTGACAACAGCGCTTGACAAGTTTTGCTCCAGATATGAAGCCACATTTATACTCCTACTGAGAGTCTGTGAAAGCGCCTTTTCTGATGGTTATTCACTAATATTGTTTATGTTCAGTTGTTCTGAATTTTGTGAGTCTCATTAGTGAAAAGTGAAGGGTCCTTTTAAGGCTCTTTTAACTTGCACTTTTTATCATGTAAAAGACTCAAGATCTTTTTATTCACTTGAAATTTATTTATGTTTCTTTTTTGTTGCCCATTTTTCTTTTGTGTTTCTGTCTTTTCTTACTGATTTGTAGGCATAGTTCATTCAGAAAGAAATTGGTTCTTTGCCATAAGTGGCAAAGTTTTGTTTTCAGTTTGTTGTTTCTTCAAACTTTACCATATTTTTCATGCTGAACTTCTTAAATGCATAGTTATGAATCTTTCCTGAGGCCTTTGTCCTGATGTTCCATTCTAAATGGTCTCTCGGGGCGCCTGTCGATAGCTCTTAGCACAATATAATCCCATCTGAATGTGCAGTTACTTACATAATTTCCGTGTCGCTCACTAGTCTGTAAACTTCATAGGGTCAGGCGCTGTCTGCCTTTCACTTCCTGTTATATGCCCACACATGACATGTGCTCTTCTGTTAGGAAGAGCTTCTTAGGAAATGTTTGTTGAATGACTAAAGGAGGGTAGTAAGCGATGTGATCTAATTCATTCTCCTTAAATGTGTATTTATGTTCAGAGTGTGTATTTACCACAGGCTCAAGTTCCAGTGGTATGTGTGTGTGTGTGTGTGTGTGTGTATACATATATATACATATATATGCCCTGACACACACACACACACATATATGTACATCTTTCAAAACATGGTCCTCCATCCAGTAATATCAGTACCAATCACTGAAGACTACATTTGAACTCTTTCATATTTCATCTAAGAAGTGCTGACTTTTATGAGTTAGTGATTTATTTAGTTGTCATTTCTCTCTTACACAACATCATTTTGTTCATTCAGGAAGCTATAATCTGTTGCTTGCCAAGACACTTGTAATGAATTTCAGCATTGTGTCTCAGAAACAGCTAACTATGAATAGTGAAAAAATAATTTTCATAAAGATGATTACTATACTTGAAGAACTTAGAACTTTTTAAAAGAATACACACCTAGTTTGTAAAGGCAATGATTAAGGATAATATATATTACACTGTTCATTGCTTTTTATGAGAGATAAGGGTATGCTAAGTATGTTTTTCCATTTCTTCATTTAAAAGCATCTTATGATTTTGGTGTAAAATTTTGATGGGCAACACTACAAAAATAACACTTTAGTTAACAGTACAAATAACAAAGTAGATGGAATGAGGTTGCATAATTTTGATTCAACTGTCAGCAATGAAAGGGTTAATGACAGAACTACCTCTGCTTTTAAATTTCAAGTCAACTCAAATTTACACTTGATTTAAAAATCTACATCATTTCCGTGAGTGTAAGAGATTTTTGTGTCTGCTACCTTTAAATTATGTGCTTATGTTTTTGCTCCCTTTTTCTCTCTTTCTCTCCCTCTTCATCTGTGTAACCTCGAAGCAGACAGTTATTTCACAGATCCTGGTATAAGCCACACACACTTCCTGGGTTCCTTCTTACGTGTGCACTCAGGAATGTAGGCAAAGGGCTCCACCTCTCAGTCCTCGGGTTCCTTGGAGGGTGAATTCATTCTCACAGGAAAGAAAAGATTTTCTGAGAAACAGTTATGATTCAAAAAGTTTTAGAATATGGTTCTCTCTGGAATTTATTTTTTTTCAATTCTCCCTTTTTTTGGAAAGACAATTGAGTAAGTAGGTCACTGAAGAAATTACCAGATGGTGGAAGTGTTGCCAGTAACACATTAGGCATTGTCATTTTGTGCCTGTGGCAGGGATCGGGGCCAGGATGCAGTGAAGGGTCTGGGATGGGAACCAAGACAAGCAGGACCTCACCGAGAATGCCTTACGCGCTTCCTTTGTCCCATAAGAATATCATCGAGTGAGCGTTCTCTGAGCATTTAAGTATCGTTGCTTCCAGGACGGGGGTAGGCTCCTATGTAGAGAGTAATTTAAAAGCCTGTGCATTTGCTGTTCTTCACAGTTATTTTTAAAATGTCTTTATGCTCATAAAAATTGGGTTCCCTTATTCTGAATATGCCCTTACCAATAGCTTTCTGTATTTCTAGGTTAAGGGAATGCAAAAAGTCTGAATCCCTGCGATGGACATTCAGAGATTTAACCCGCATATACAATCTCTCATCAACCAAATAGAGGGAAAAAGTAACAAAAACAGTTAGTTAAAATTCTGCCTGGTTTCCTTTAGGTTCGTGATATGTAAGCCAATGCTTATATTTACATTTCAGTTACTCTTGATGCCCTTGGTCTATTTTTTTTTAAGTTTAATGATAGAAGATGACATTCTGCTGCCTGTTCATGAAGGTGGTGCAAGGTGGCTTCTTTCTGTGTCTCTGTTGTTTTTTGCAAGAACCACCTAGGTCCCTGCCTTCTCTACGCAGCATTCACAGCTAAGGAATAGCTTTCTTGGGAAAATGTTCGCAGCCAAGGATTTGCAGGAGAAGACAAGCTGTGAGTGCCTCTCTTCTTCCTGTCATTCCAGGGAGAAAGGTGTCACGGCGAGGGTGCTTCTGAGGCCTCGCTGTCAGACGGACATGCACAGGCTGATGGGTGCTGAAAGCCTGGATGTAGGGTTCCAGCCGTTTCAAAGCCTGGGCATGCCAGCTGCCCAGCGCTTGCAGATCTGAGCAGCCCTGGGATATTACAGTGCCTTCAGGGGGTCAATAGACTAGTGGGGAACTGAGCCCTACAGCCCCTCCTGTCAGGGGACAGGAGTCGCCCCTGCCCCGCCCGGCTAGTTCATTGTCAAGGCAAAATATGCTCAGAGTCATTTTCAGACAAACTTGATCCTTGTACTAGAGGAATGAGCCACAGAGAGTGGCTTAGAGTCTAAAGAGACAGAAATAAATTGTAATGGTTGCAACCTGACACGTGCATTAAGTGTTTTTCCCTTTATTTTTCTTTTCTGTGTTTATTTTTGGTGGGAGCTTATTATTTGAGTTCACATAGCCACATTTCCAACCTAATTATTGTGCTCCCAGATGGCTTCATGAATGCTTTCATTTTTTGCTTATGTATTCCTGTTTCTGTTTGCCTTGGTTTTAAATCTCCCGTGTCCTTCCTGGTTTCCTTGTGTTGCCGTGCACAGGAATCGTATGGGGACTTCTCAGGGAACTTTTTCCACAAACTGATTTGCTCTACGCTGCCCTTCGGCAATGGACGATTGGCTGTACTGTCAGAAACTTTGTCCTGTATTTCAATGTTGCGGATAGGGTGGTTATTGCTAATTAAATTGTCAGGACTCTGGACAGGAGATTGATGACAGTTCAGGTTCTTGTTTTCAAAACTGTGACATGGTCAGGAGCATGTTCCTCAGGCAGTGGGCTTTCCATAAGGTGCAATGCCATGTTACAGTCGACTTTGCTGGCCTGTAAGAAGGGTATAGCATGACTTCCTTTCCTTTGGGTGGACAGGAGGCTTTCTGGCAGTGCTATTTTGTAGTCCTTTGTGGGGTTTATTGTGGTCAGAGTACATGTCCAGACTTGTGTCTCATAGACAATCAACCTAAATTGTAAACTGATTTGAGGAAAAAAATGACCCGAGGGCTTGTTGCCGGGGCCTTGTGGTGGCTCAGGTTGAACTTGGCTAAGGGCAGTGTGGCACTGGCAGCGTTGGTGGCCCTGGGCTCCAGGGCACAGTGGTAGCTGGTGAAGCAATCAGATTGCCTTCTGTCCTCAGCTTGTGCTGAGGAGGCAAGGTCATGATGGGTAAACCAGAAGGATAAAACAATACTGAATTTAAAGAATGAGAAAGTAGAACAGAAAAGTCATTTCAAAGAATTAAAGGAGAAGAATTTTTAAGTTCTTGCCTGAGCAGTTTGAGACCTTGAGGTCTAATTTTATCTGAACTTGATGTAATGGGGGAAACCGGTGCAGCCTCGCACAACTGGCGTGTGCACCTTTTCCTCAACTGATCGTTCTGATGTGCACACATTTAAAAAAAATCATGCTTTGAGATGTCATTAATCAATTTTTGTCATATATTTTATTTATTTTTAAGGGTGATTTATTTTTAACTCATTGGAAAACAGATATTAAACCATTAGTATTTTTGATAATTTATTATAAAATCCCATATTTACCCTTGTTTAAAATACAGGAAGCAACCAATGAATGCATACATAAGTGGAACAACAAATCAATGTTTCTCTCTCTCTTTCTCCCTTCCTCTCTGTTTCTAAAATCAATAAATAAATCTTTACAAAAAGCGCTGAGGCGAGCGTTTTACCAGGAGTCAGAATAACCATGCTTGCTGTTGAGAAGTGGCTGTTTCAGAGTGATGCTGATGACCACATGACCACGTAGTGCTGAAAGGGGGTTCAAGCAAACTATTTCCTTTAATGAAGTACATAGATGGGAAGTTCATAGTCTTTAAGCTAACTAGACCACTTTATAAACATCTTGTTTTTGGTCCACATTGCACAGAGGAATTTCTTATGCAAATGAGAACTGTCCACCTTTTTTTAGCTTTATTGAGGTATTATTAACAAATAAAATTGTGAGATATTTAAAGTGTACATTGTGATAGTTTGATGGATACCTACAAGTGAGGATTTCCTCCATCTAAATAATTAATGCATCCATCCGTCCCCTCACATATTTGTTTCTTGAGAACATTTAAGTTCCCTCTTAGCAAATTTCTGTTATACACAGTGTCATCAACTATAAGTCACCGTGCTGTGCATTACATCCCCAGACCTTATTCATCTTATAGCTGAAAGTTTGCACCCTTTTACCATTTATTTCCTCTACCCCAGCTCCTGGCAACCACTCTCTACTCTCCATTCCGATGACTTTGATTTCTTTTTTAGATTCTGCCTACAAGTTATACTGTGCAGTATTTGTCTTTCTCTGAATGACTTATCTAACTTAGCATAGTGCCCTTGAGATTCATTCATGTTTTCTCAGATAGCAAGAAGTCCTTTTTTTCTGGATAATATTCAGAACTTATTTATGACTGAATGATATTCCATCTCATATACCCAGATTTTCTTTATTCACTCATTTGTCATGGACACTTAGGTTGTTTCCATGTCTTGGCCCTTGTGAATAATGCTGCAGTGAACACAGGCAAACAGATATGTCTTCAAGATCCTATTTTTATTTCCTTCAGATATAAACCCAGAAGTGGGACTTCTGGGCCATATGGCAGTTTCATTTTCACATTTTAAGGAAGCTCCATGACGTTTTCCATGGAGGCTGTGCTGGTTTATATTGTGACCATCAGTGCATGAGGGCTTCCTTTTCTCAACATCTTCACCAACATTTTTACCTCTCGTCTTTTGGATCACAATAATTCTAACAGGTATGAGGTGATATCTCGTGGTTTTTGATTTGCATTTCCCTGATAATTAGTGATGTTGAGCACCTTTTCATATAGTTGTTGGATATGTGTATGTTTTCTTTGAAAAAACATCTATTTAGATCCTCTTCCCCTTTTTAATTGGATTGTTTGTTTTTCTGCTACTGAGTTGTCTGTGTTTTTGATCTATTTTAGATATAAGCCCCTTATCAGATATATGATTTTCTCCCATTCTGTAGGTTTTCTTTTCATTTTGTTGATGCTTTCCTTTGCTGTGCAAGCACTCTATATTTTGATGTAGTGCCACTTACTTATTCGTTGTTGTTGCCTTTGCTTTGGTGTTAAATCCAAAATAAATATAGCTAAGACCTATGTCAAAGAGTACTCCCTCTGTTTTTTTTTTTTTCGAGTTTTACAGAATGGTCTTAAATTTTAGTCTCTAATTCATTTTGAGTTGATTTTGGTGTGTGGTGGAAGATAGGGGTCCAGTTTCATTCTTTTGCATGTGGAGGTCCAGTTTTCCCAACACCTTTTATTAAATCTTGATAATTGTCCTACATATTTCATATAATATGGATATTTATTTAGTTACCTATTGATTTGATGTGATAATCCTTTCAGTTTTGTTTTTTTCTTTGAGAACTTTACTAATTACAAATCTCTACCTGGAATATGTTCTGAAACACATGAAGCCACTGATAAGTTGAATATTATCTGGATTTATGCAGTCTTTAAGCTTGCTTTAATTTATTCACTATAACTCTTGAAATGCGAAAATGTTAGAAAGAATCTGTCTCATTTATTTTTGTATTATTTGTATAGTTCAACCCACTTTTATTAAATTAAACTATTTTTTATTGTCTAAACTACACAACATGAAGTTGACTATTGAGGGGCAAATAATGAATAGTGAAGTATCTTTCATTGAGTAGCCTTGTGTTTTGCAATGTTTAAGATTTTTATATACTTTCATGTCAGTGATATAGTTCTGTTACCAGCAAGGTCAGCCCTCAGTTCTCAAGTTTGGTAAAGAAAGAATTCAGAGCCAAGAACAATTATAAACAAGAAGAAGTTTATTTAGTATGCAAAGTGAAAGTATACTCAAAGAGATTGGAGCAGGCTTCTCAGAGAGCTGTCTTGGCCTTTTACAAAGAAAGTCACAGAGGCAGAAGAAGTGAGCCGGCCGGGCTGCATGGACCCAGGAGGCAAGTTACTGAGGCAAAGAAGGGCCCCTAGAGCTTAGGAGGAATCAAGAAAAGATCTATGCCCAAAGAAGGAGGGTGCTGGTATGTTCTGGAGAGAGAGAATGCACACTGGGTCCTTTGCCTTAAGAGTTTTTATCTGTTTTCTAAAGGCAGAAATTTTAGAGGAGGTTTTACGGGAAGCTCTCAATAGACTATTCATCAGCTTTCCAGGTGTGTCTTTTAATGTGTTGCTTCATCAAAATGAGTGCACAGTGTCAGGGTTGTGATCTCTATTGATTGGTCAGCGCACTGGGGGAGAGGGGCGTGGGTCACTATATCTGGACTTGATGCCAGCCATAGGGTTGCTTCGTGTAGTTGAGCTGCTTTCCTGGAGCTGAAACACAACTGGGGCCTAGATATTATCTCTAGTTTAACCAAACTCTGTCTCTATGGTCAACAGACTCAAGGCTTTGTTCCTAAAATTATTGGATGCTGATCAGAACCTCATTGTACTGAGGGTCATGCAAAGGAGAAGGAGGCAGGTGAGTCAGGGTGCTGGGTGTGGCCAGTCTGAATCAGCCATCTGTCTCAGTTTCCCCATTCCACTTGCCAAGGAGTTTTCCTCGCTCCTTACTAGCCTGCCTTGGTTCTTTTGCTTTGAGAACTTGAAATCCTGTACATTGGAAATGCAAATAATAACGTTCAAAGAAAGGAAAGGCCTTAGATGTCTGAAGTATAGCAATCACCTTGAGGTTTAATCAGGCATGAGGTGGAAATGGCATATTAGAGCTGGAATTCTTGCTTGGATTTTTACATAGTAGGCAATTGGCACCACCCATTAAAGGATTTTGAGTTAATGGAGGAGATTTGGAAGGAGGTGCTGGTGGAGGGAGGTGATCAAGAGACACAGCATAATCTCACTGTGTGGCAGGTGCAGGTGATGCTGGTGAGAGCCTTCAGAGAGCTGAGTCTGTCAGGAGCCAACTGTAACTCCCCACCACTGTAGGGGCCAGGATGAAGGCAATTGAAAGACACTCACATAAGCCAGATTTATGTAGGTGTGGCTTTTTTCTAGTTTCTTTATGGTGCCTTGAAGTCCTTTGAGGAAAAGGATCGTGCTGGCATTTTCTTCGTTCATGCGCGCATGTATTAGATATTGCTGCTTTGCAGGTGTGGGGGTTTGAGTTGTCAAGTCTGTGTTTAGGGAGACAGCTGCTTCCACATATTCTGGAGCTTAGTGGCTGCGGCGCACCTGGATTCTTGCTGCTCCGTTTCCCAACTCTGACCTTGAGCTCCCCTCAAGAGCTGTCTCTCCACTGCTCCAGGCTTTCTTGAGTCATTAACGTTCCTGCTCCCACCTCCTCACCAATAGGCCTTTGCTGAGGGGAAACTTATAGTCCTAATGGCAGAGGAAGCAACCAAGAAGTTTCTTGGCTGAGCTGACCTACTGAGAAGTCCTATTATCCTATCTTTTCCAATAAGGATGTTTAATAGGCTTTTATATAGTGTCTTTCCAAGGAAATTTCACTCCATCTTCTTCTCCCATGAACAAGATTTATATTTACATATTTTTTTTCTTCAGACAAGTTGAATGCTAACACTGAAGTAATTTTCAAAAAGTGTTTTATGAACAATCTTTTGTTGTAGAATGTAAAGCTTTTAAAACATGGCTTTGGAACACATTGACAAGAAGACGTGATATTCAGTGCAGTTAACACAGGAGCTTCACAGAGGAACAAAACCGGTTTTGCTCCCACTCGCTTTTGTGGTGTCACTGGGAGAGGAGAAAACCAACCCTAACCCTCTTCCAACCCCTTTCAACCAGGACGCATACTTGCTTACTCAGGAGAATAGGATGAAGGACCTGCGACTCCTTTGTGGTAACTGCTGTGCTTCCTGGAACGTGGCCTGGTAATCTTATGTGGGAATTGCCACCAGAGAGAATCAAAGTAGATTGCAGAGGTCCACCTTTAGATCCTTTTATTTTTCAATAGATAAACTTCTGGCTCAACTATTTTGTTTTTCTCTTTAAAGAGAGAATATGATGGTATAGCCCCATGTATATTAACTATAGTTATATATACTTATACATATTAAGCATATATATTGGCAATAAATCAGATTACATAGACTATATTATATATTCACATATGTTGTATATGATTTGTTTAAGTAAATAATACTAACTTAGTGGAAATATAGTAAGTCCTTATTAGCATTAAATGCATTGCTCTTCCTCTTGCCCAGATAGACATCTGGTGTTTTAATAAGTATCCAGAAGTGTTATTATTTACACTGAAAACATCCATAAATCTCCAGCTGTCTAACATACTTAATGACTAGCTATGGCATGGTTCTGGTAGCTGAGACAATAAATACTTTCTCAGTCCTCTACTTCGGATTCAGTTTATCCTGCTGTAGCTTCATGCCTCTTGTTAGGAAGGATTTTGTGGTAATTATATTAGGTCAACTATGTTTCCTGGAGCTTTGTTATTTATAAAATTACTTGATGATGATGGCCAGCCTTGTTTATCTTTTATGGCTCTATCCTAGTATATCTCATATAAAATATTTCTCTAAACTGTTATATTCCCATTTAAATAACTATTTTTATATGTTTGCTTGAAGAATAATTGCTCCTATAATTACCATCAACATGGCAATATCATTAGACCTTAACATTGATTCTAGAATAACTCATTTTGTCTTTCTTCCCCTTCTCTTTTCATGCTTTCTTTTTAAATATTTTATTTTTCAATTATAGCTGACAAACAATATTATATTAGTTTCTAGCACAGAGTCCTAAACAAGATGAATGCAAAGAGGTCCCACACCAAGACACATGATAATTAAAATGCAAAAGGTTAAAGACAAAGAGAGAATCTCTAAAACAGCAATAGAAAAGCAGTTAATTACCTGCAAGGGAGCTCCCATAAGACTGTCTGCTGATCATCACGTATTTTTTATCTCTGTGAATGTCAACACAACTTCTCTGCCACTCAGCCCAGACACCTGGGTATCCTTTGCCTTCTGGTACCGATTCATCCCTCCATAATCACTATCTGGTTGATCTTCTTTATATCTCTAATTTTATGACCTTCTCTCTATTCTTGTCTCCCCAGTTGACTCCCCTCCTCCTTAGTTCAGATACTCATCCCTTCTCATCTGGCGTATTGCAATTTGCACCTAATTGTTCTATGTCCAGACTGGCCGGTCCTTATACACGCTTACCCCACAGAATAACAGCCTGGTTCATGTTTCCCTGGTAGAACTTCTTTTGGTTTTTACAACTAAAACTGTGTATAATGTTTTCACTTGATCTTTGTGTTGGAAAATTTTATACATTTTTAATTTAGCAAAAATACATCATTTAGTTGAAGGCCAACTAAAGGTTTCTGAGCCTTTGGTATCCCTGATACAATGGGAGCCCATGTGACTTCTCACAAAGCTTTGTGGGTTAGCAACTGTATTGTTCCACCTGGAAATGAAAATTGTTAGGGATTTTGGCGGACTTATTACACATTATCATTCTTTTCACTTAAAATAATGGGAAATAAGCTCCAATTCGCATTTTGCTGAAAAACATCAGACCATCTTATTTTCCATGGGTTATCGGTGGTAAGAATGAGATTCATATACTTTCCCCACGCTGTTGTCTTAGAGATCTTACTGAAACACAGATTTCATTCCACTCCCTTTTGAGTGAAGTTCAGACTCTCCCTTGCTTGGAGAAAGCCCTGCATTCCTCCCCATGACTTTCACACCACTTTTCTCCAGTCCTTCCCCTTCCAGGATCACATGGATCTGAATCACCTGAGATGCACATAAAAATAATAGTTCTCAGGCTGCTTCCCACATATGTGGAATCAGAGGTTCTGGGAATAAGGCCTAGGGACCTATGTTCCTCCTCCACACTGGTAAATGTGAAAGCTGCTGACCTTCCCCTAAGCAGCAGCTGCATTTGGTCAGTGAAGTTGCATGTCCAGCCCCCTGGGGTGCCCACTGCCTCTTCCCCTGTCCCTGCTCACAGTGTGTGCAGGACGCTTTAGGCCCTTGATACTCTTTGTCCTCTTGCGGACTTCTACCTGCCATACCTTTCCCTCACAGTATTTCAGTTATTTGCATGTTTTTTTCTGTTGTAGACTCTGAAGAGAAGGAGCCACACTTCAGTTTTGTGTTCCCAGAATTTAGCGTGTACCCCGTGTCCATGTACAAGGACATGACAAAGAGATGAATAACAGTCTTTATCTGTGAAGGCAGAACACCTGGGAGACAGGATCTTCTTTATTGTTATATTGTCCATATAGTATGTGCAGCATCAGCTCTCCTATTTTTTTTTCATTCCATGCTTAAGATGATGGTTTTAGTCACAAGAATCTTATCCCAATTCCCAGCTTCAGTAAGCCTGTGTTAGTATGATCTACATAAGCTCAGCCTGGGGTCATGGCTCTGAGCTGCACCATGAAATTCTTGGTCGCCCTGCCTCTGCTTGTGGTTGTAATGTTACCCCTACTACCACCGCCCGTGGTGTGCCCGAACAGTGATAGTGCTTAACCCGCAATATTGAAAGTTTCATTACTGTTATTTTCAGTCATGATTGAATTTCTATTCTAACTACAGCAATGCAACCTGATTTTCTGTTCATACCCTGCTTAATATGGGAAGAGAATAAGAAAAAAAAATACTTGCTCTTCTTAGTTTCCATGGAAATGGAGCCTTCTGTGTGTTTAAGCAGGAACGGATGCTAACAGGAACCTGCCGACAACCTGATTTTTCTCTCCCCACCTCCCCTCCACAGACACACGCACATGCTCACACGCACACACTCATACACATGGGCACTCCTACACTCATACACACTCATACACACATACTGACATATGGAACAAAAGTGCCCCACAAAAAAGTTTATTCTGACAAATTTTGTCAAAACTAAAATAAATTTTAACGCTTTATTTTTTGCTCCAGTTAATTTCCATTACCTAGTGGTGTTTTCCTTATCAAAAAAAGTAAATGCTGTCTAAATGCATGTGTATGATAACCATTTAGGAAAGGAGAAGAGAGCAAATGTGTCACATTTTCCAAATATAACACAACCCTCAGGGTTGTGAAGGCTGGGCTTCTCGAATAACTGGTGCTCCAAGAACATTCGAAAGTGGATAGTGTTTATTCCTCACCGTCCTGCCAGGACCCATTTTATGGAATTGCATGCCATCTATTGGAAGGGTCCATGCAACTTGACAGACACATGAAGTATGGAGGGAACTAAGTGCGTTCTTTTTGACTGGTATGAATGAATTAGGCCATTTGTTGGGAAAGTAGATGAAATTTCTTCTGTCCTGTGAAAAGTTGCATTTGCTTTTAGAAATACTGCCCCCACCCTGATGAGGGCTAGATTGATTTGACAATTTAATTTATAGTGTTAATAGAGAAAAAAATTCTCTGAGATTAGTGAATATCTATTTTTACCTATACGATCATATAATTTGGATTTATCATGGCTGCTTTAACTTTGATTTATGAGGCACACCAGTCTGCAGTCTGTAACCTTAGGAAGTGGTCATGATTGCAGACTGTGCTAAGTATCTTTATGGTTCTCATGTGTGCACTTGGGTTTGAGTTGCTGCTGTTAATGCCACTGCTGATAATGATATTATATAGCTTGCATTTCATCCTGGAAAAAGTGAAAATTATAGGAAAGTCTTTGAAAGTTGTACCAATTCTACTATTCTGTCAATGATGTCCTTTCTAATTTTTGGCACCCTGTTCAGTCAAGTATAATTTATTTTTTGAAATATGTTTTGAACAGAGAGTGAAATGATTAATTTAATGAAGAACAATCTCTGCATAGAATTTAATCTTTTCACATTCAAGACATTGTCTTTTTTCACAGTGGCCTTCCACGAAATCACATCATTTAAATGCTGCCTCTGTAACTTGTATCTCACTTTAGATTCTGCACCAGAGTAGGTGGTAAGTATATTTCATAGAATGTAAGCACAGTAGGGATTTCTCTTCTTGTTTTGTTTTCAGTTTTGCAGAAAAATTCCATAAAACTTCCTAGCAATGTGAAGTCTTATTCACTTGAAATTTAAAGTATAAAAATATGCCCTACAGTTGTTGTTTGGAGAAAGGGAGTTTAAAAGTCAAACATTGATGGGCTCATGAACTTGAGATACCGTAAACTTGACTTGAGGTGGCATCATAAACTTGAGAAGCGGGGGACAATATGATGACTAGAAGAATATCCCTGGATATTCCTAGAGAAGAGATCAAAATTCTTGAAAGACTTCATAATACCCTCTAGGATGTTCCAGATAGAGTAATTTCTGTGATACTCTCTGAGATAATGAGACCCTCAACTCCTCCATTAGAAATGGGGAAAATCTCCACATACAAATGGCACATCTTTTTGTTTTAGAAATTTTGTTTTTCCCACCCTTTGCAGAAAAGAGGAGATCATAGGTGTTACTGATGTTAGTGACCCCAACTGTAGGGAATCTAGTAAATAGTAACAGGTTCTGGTGCACATCCCTTCTACAGCAATTATGAAAGGCAGAGGGACCACAGTGTGGCCGTTGGTTCTGATTATGCTGCAGTTTATCTTCCTTGGGGGTCTGTTTCCCCATTTGTCTCGGTAGCTGCTGTGAAGCTGGATGTAATGCAGTAACACTAAGAACATACACCCAATGTAAAGGGAAATATGTTTGGAAATGAATACAGGATGTTTATGAGAATTTTATCAATCCTTGAAAACCAATGCGTTTAACCTGTAAATGAGGAGAGCTCCCCTAAGGTTGAGCGAGAGAAAATCATTGTGCATCACGCTTTCCAGTTCCCAGATTTCCAGTACCAGATGTGTGTGCAGTGGAGAAGGGTTACTGCAGTCCGCCACTGTCATCACAGGGCATTAAGGAGCATCCTGAGAACGGGGTTGTGGAAATGAGCGCCCAAGCCTAATGGGACACACTTCACTTTTTCTTTTCTGTTGCTTGGTCTCCTGCATTAATGATGTGTGCAAGGAGGGCAAACAAGTCAGGCAGTACACTCTAGCATAGGCAGAGACATTTGTTCCCTCAATATCCAGCATTAAAGTAAACATTTTTTAAACATTACACAGCAAACCCTTTTTTGATTGAATTTATTGCAGTGACACTGGTTACCAAAATTATACAGGTTTCAGGCAGTCAATTTCATGACACGTCATCTGTGTGCTGTATTGTGTGTTCACCACCCCACGTCAAGTCTCCATCCATCACCATTTATCCCCCCGCTCCAATCTGCCCAATAGCTCCTTAAAAGGAAATGTGAGTTTTATGGCATGAACTACTATGCTGACTCATAGTATCACATGTTCTTGATACTAGTTATTGTAAGGACCTCTCAAAGCTTTCAAACAGTGTATTTCATGTAAAATATGCCACTAGTAGAGATGCTTTTTCTGGACCCTGCTTACCCCCTATCTGCCCCACCCCCTCTGGGATTACTGCCCCAGCACCGTCCCCACTCTTTCCGGGATTAGAAGAGGCAAATACACTGAAAACTGCTCTTGCTCCTTTTGGGCTCACTCCTCGCCTGTCTTGTAATTGTGTGATCCCCACCCCCAGAGGTGATCTAACTCAGAGGTGATCTAACCCGGAAGTGAGCTAAATTCTTTCCATATTAAGGATAACAAATCTTCAAGGTGTTTTTTTCCCTCAGCTTTTCTAGTAGAGATAGAATCCGATTTGATATGATTCCAAAATATCAGTAGTTCATCTAAGTCTTTTTTATAGTTAAAAGCCCACTGCATTGGTCTCTATTTAGTTTTTACTTGGTTGCTATAAGGAAAAAAATGAGGACATGGAGTCAGGGTCCATATGCATCTGCAGTCTGAGGTAGGCACGTCCTGACCACTCGCTGCCATTGCACTGTAATGAGTACATATAAACGGGAATAGGCAACGAGAGTTCAAAAGGTGACTGGTATTACTGAGCACTGCAGCGGCCCTCTTACCCCCGTTCCAGTCCTTTCTGCTGAAGGAAATGTGTGAGACCTCGGTAGGAATGAACTGGGCAAGTTCATGATGTTGACGAGTATTGAAAAGTGTTTTGCAGAGTCAAGACATCTTTCCGCATTTACCATCTCATTTAACTCTTTAAAAAGTGCATGGAATAGGCTGGGAAGCTGTAATTTTCCTTCCAGTTTGACGAATCAGCTATCTGAGTCTCAGGGTTCCAGGATCAAAACCAAGTGTGGCGGGCTGAGGAGGAATTCTGTTCTAGGGCCCACAGTCGTGAACTGATTCAGGAAATGTTTAATGGGTGATTAATTCATGGCCTGGAGCCGGTTGTAGAGTGTAAAACAAAACAAAGTTCTCCCTCCTAAGAAGGGTGATGATAAATATTTTTCTCCACTCATTTCTGGGGTCATAGTAGGGACATTTATGGATTAGTGCTCCAAGCATCCTTCTGGTTGGCTGGCCCTTCAACTTGACTTTTCATGAGAAAAAAATAATAATAGAAGGTCCTAATTTGGATTTCAGTGGAGCAATCCGTGAAGTCCTCTCTAAAGAAGTGACCTGCAGGTTGAGACCTGGCAGAATTATCCATGTGAGAAATGCAGCAAAGGTATTCTAGTCGAAAGATGCAGCACGCACGAGGTGCTGTCCCGGGAACCCAGTGTGGCCAGAGTGAAGAGAGCAAGGAAGAGGGAGACTCTGGAGAGGCAGCGGGAGCCAGCTTCTGTGGGCCCTTGGTGGGTCACCAAAAAGATTTATCTTTTAATAAAAGAAGCTAAGGAATTATTTAAATGAGAAATGTGATGGCATCTGATTTATGACCATTTTGGCCACCATGTTGTGAATGGATGGAGGGCCCAAGAAGGAAGCTAGGAGAGTCAGCATCCCTTCCCAAACATAGCGCCTTGCAGGCGTCCTGGTGAGAAAGGGCAGGAGCCCCGTGGGCCAGGGCAGTGAGGAAGAGGAGAAGTGAACAGATGTGAAGGAAATCTCATGGGGCCATGTTGCCTGGAACCCAGGAGGGTTACTATTTATCTTTTTGCTTTGGTATGTCTCATCTCTGTGGTCCAGCCTTCCTCCCCTTGAAATCTCCACATCACCGTGGATGCCTTTGCAGTTTCCAGTCCTGCCCATGCATAGGACTTCCTGTGTATCCCTAACTCCCCTTACTCACCAGTCCAACATTTTGAAAAACATCACATTTTACTTCAAAAAGCATTAAAATGTGAGTAATGAAGTGATTAAAATATAAATTGTTTTCACTATAATAAAATACTGTAGTAAAAAAAGATAAGCCTTTTAAAAATAAATAGCTTGCCGAAAACAATGGTAAGCAAGATTTCCTTCAATAGAATTCATTGTATTACATCAGGAAAACAGGTTATTATGGATTCTCTGGTGGGATTTGTAAGTGGCAGTGATACATTTTAAGTGGTATTGGTGTGAATGGATTTGTGCCTTGTAATTTCTGAGCCTAATTTGCCAATTTGTATTCTTACAGGGAAATCAAGTTTAATCATAGTCCCGGTCTAATTCTCAGAGAAAGACAAGTACGGCATGATTTCTCTCATATGTGGAATCTAATGAACAAACTAAACTAACAAGCAAAACAGAGACAGACTCATAGATGGAGGGCAGGCTGACAGCTGTTGGAGCCAGGGAGGTGAGGGTGCAGAGAGATGGGGCAAAAAGGACTCACGGACACGGACAACAGTGTGGTGATTGCCAGGGGAAGGGGATTTAAAGGGGTTAAATGGTAATGGAAAAAATACAGTAACAATTTTTAAAAAATAAATAACTTGTATTTGTTATAAAAATGGGATTTTATTTGTAAAAGAAATGTGATCATAGGATTTCTGTGGGGACTAAATTAAGGCATGCAACAAAATGCTAGATGCATAGTAATTTTCAATAATTATGACTTATCATTATTGTTGTTAATATTATTTGGTCAAGCATTCAACATGTTACCTGGTACGTAATAGCTGCTTAATAATAATTTTGGTTGAAGTGAAACCCTAGTTAAATTGCTATAGTGAAAATGAGAACTTACTCTCTCACATCAATGAAATGTCCAGAGATGGTCCTAGTTCAGGTTCATCTGGAGAGGGGGATGGGGAAAAAAGTCAATCTCTTCTATTCCTGCTCCTCCTCCTGCTCCTCCTCCTGCTCCTCCTGCTTGCTCTCTCTCTGGTATTTTCTGTCGTCGTGTCTCTGTTACTCTCTGCTTTTGTCTCTGCCTCACTGTTTCTGTCCCTGTTTCTCTTTGTCTTTTATTGATCTCTAAAACTGTCTCCCTTTGTTTTTCTCTCATTGTCTCTTCCTGCCTCTCCCTCTCTTCTCTCTACCTCTTCGCATCTTTCTTTTTCTGTCTCTCCCCTTGCCCCCCTTCTCCCACCTCTCCACTGCCCTGCATCTCTTCTCTTTCCCTCTTTCTCTATCTCTCTTTCTGGGCTGTCCTTGTTTTTGTCACTTCACCTATCCTGTCTCCCTCCCTCTACTTCCCTTTGTGTTGGATATAATTCTTGGCAGACTCTGGTGTGAGGATGACTTCTGGCGGTGTACTGGAAACCAGTGCTGATGTTCTCACTGAGAAGAGAATACTACTCCTTCTGTACCTCACATAATTGCCTGTCCACTCCAGCCCCCGCCAGGAGCAAGTGAAGTACTGCGTCTGCCCAGGCCTGGAGCCGGAAGTTTTGTTCCCCCCACGTCTCTCAGACTCAGAGCGGATTGTGTGTGACAGTAATAAACACTGTAGCTCATCATGTGTTTACTATGTAGCAGGCCCTGTGCTACACATTTTTATAATTTCCTTACAGCCTCCTAACTTCTTTGAGAATTTAAAACTCTATTATTCCCTTTCAACAAATGAGGGCATGGAGGTTTAGAAAAATTAAGTATCTTGCCCAGGATATATCAAGTAGGCAACTGAGCTGGCATGAGAAAATAGACTGTCTGGCCCAAGTCCATGTTCTTCACCCATGCAGGCCGCTGCTTCACGAGGAATTTAAATTCTCTGAGCCGCTATGTAGTTCTTATGATATTATTTTTGCAGTTCATCTGCGGTATATTATAAATGTATTTAAGCATTTTTGGCTCCTCCCCATTTGCTCCCAGTTTTCTTTTTCTTTCTTTTTTTTTAAATAGCAATGTGTGGGATTTTACTGAATGCATTGTCTCAGCTCCACCAGAGCTCCTGGGAACATAGCCTCTTCTTTTGTTTTCATCCTTACCTGAGGATATGTTTGTTGACTTTGAGAGGGAGAGACAGACAGACAGACAGACAGACAGACATTGATGTCAGAGAGAAACCAATCTGTTGCCTCTTATATGTGCTCTGACCGGGGATTGAACCCACAACCTGGGTGTGTGCCCTGACTGGGGATAGAGCCTGCGGCCCTTTGGTGTACAGGATGATGCTCCAACCAACTGAGCCACCCGGCCAGGGCACACAGCTTCTTCTTGCCGTCAGAGAGAATATCAGCATTGGGTGCCACTGTGCACACAGGGAAAATGTTGGCTTCCGCAACCAGCCCCCAGCCTCACTTCTGCCTTTCCTTCAGAAATGGGGGGTTGAAGCCCGAAGAGCTCTCATTCTGAACCACGTGCCCAGTCATACCATTACTGTGCAGCTACAAAATGTATGAAGTTGTGCACTAACTCTCTTTAAAATCTTTGGATAGTCTAAAGGAAAGTTACTGCAAACATAAATGTTTGCATATGTCCTGTACTTGATTTTTTCCCCCAAATTAGTTTTCTGGTTTTTGTTTCTCATTATTTTTCTATTTCCTTTCAGGAAAACCTCTAATTTATTCTCTAGGTTGATCTGTATATTTTATTATTTTGTATACTTTAACAATAATGTGAATTTTCTCTTATAAGTATCTTCATCATCACTGATATTTTGTTCTAATGAATTGACAAGGGAAGCTTTAAATGTGATGCTCGGCCCATTTTGTGCAGGGCAGGTTTAGAAGGGTAGTTTGAAGGCTTTAATTTTTTAGAGCAGTTGAATGTTTTTTTAGCAAAATTGAGGGGAAGGTACAGAGATTTCCCCTATGCCCCCTGCTCTGACATGTGCACAGTGCCCCCTCCCCCCACCGTGGTCAACGACCCCCACCAGAGTGGCACATGTGTCACAGTGGATGAACGGTATTGACACATCAGTCACCACAGGTCCAAGTTGACGTTAGGGCTCACTGCTGACATCGCACGGTCTGGGGGTCTGGACAGATGGGTGCGCATTACAGCGCCGCGCGCAGTGCGTTCACCGCCCCATGCATCCTCTGTGCTTTCTTACCGACTCCCCCCACCCCGCCAGCCCTGCACCCTGGCAGCCACTGGTCTCTATACTGTCTCTACAGTTTTATGAGAGGGTTTTTTTTTAATTGATATGTCTTTTATTTCTTCTAGCAATGGAAGCAGGATGATTTAAATTTCCCTTATCAGGAAATCACACAGTTATTTTTATTGTTAAAAGTCCATTTCAGAGTTAATTCCCCCAGAGGCACCCATTTCACAACTCTTGTTGTTGCTGGTGGTTAGGTCAAAATTAGTAAAATTCTGCAAGCACCATTTATTGTTATTTTGCTTTCTGAAAATAATCTATTAATTCAGTAGTGGTTTTTAAATACTGTTTTTGCAAAGTGTTATATTAGTAGTAATTTGATATTATTAATTCCAAAATCCACGTTTGAAATGATTAAACTCTCTGTGAGGTGCAATCCCACCACGTGCTCCGGATGGGCTCCTTACTGAGTTGGGGTCTTGTGGCACCAGGTACTAGGGACTCAGCGAAACCTCTTCGAGCAAGTGCTTCTGAGTCCAGTCTCTGGCACCTGAACCTTCCTTACAAGGTTTGAAAATGGTCTGCAGTTCAGGCTCATTAGCATATTAATTTCTTTTAAAACATTTTGCTACAAGAAAAATGAAAGGAAGCTTTTGCCTCATTGCACAGTACTACAGAAGCAAAACAGGGAATAGGTTTACTTTCTTAACAGTTAGAATATAGCAGCAGTAGAGGCACGTTCAATGAGAATGAAATCCCAGGTCTTTCTTTTTCTTGGAAATACACAAATAATGCTTACTGAAGATAAAGTAAGCAGGTAATACCTGAAGGAGACCAGGGCTCTGCTCCTTCTGTGTGTCTGGATGGGTCCTTACCCTCTGCGCCTTTGCTGGTACTGGAGGGGGCTGAAGCTTTGTTCAAGGACTGAGAGATATTATTAGACTCTAATTGTTTTTATTCATCCAAGAAATAGCTTATTTGTTTGCTGCTATCTCATTCTTTAATGGTTTTTATGCAAATTTGAGTTACACAAATTTGAAATAGTATAATATACAGATTTATTGTCTCATTGTGAGCACAATGCACATGGTGCATTAAACATTCCATAATTTTTAATAGAGGGGAACCACAAATTGACTTTTTACTTCCTAATGAATTGTGGAATTTTAAGGACAGGTGGTTGTATACCTCATTTATGACATTGCATGGGGCAACATTGCTTAGGCTAGTAAGCCAATCAAACTGCCAGTGGTCATTGGTATTCACATCAGTTACACACGTTCTCAGTTGCCTGAGGTCTGCAGGGGCACAAATTTCACATAAAATGTGAGTGCCAGGTGTATTGTTCTACAAAATAGTTGTAATATCCTGTACAGTTTGAAAAAAGTCCACTTATTCATTCAACAATGCACCTGAATTATATAAGATGCTGGTAACACAAAGGTGAACCAAATAGATACAGTATCTTCCCTCATGAAGCATGCAAGGCAGTGTCACAAGTATGTAACAATGGACTGTTTTCAGTTTTAAAAATCAATGATCTCTATTGAAGTAAGCTTGTTTTATCAGAAGTGTGCCCAGGCCAAACATTTTGGTATTTCACAGAGGCATACTAGAAACTCTTAGGAGGAAAAAATGATCTTCAGCTCAAATGCAATTTGATAAATTTGAAACTCGATAAATCAGAGTGTGCAGGCATTCGATGAAATGTTAAGGCAATTCCAAGTGAAGGCAAACTTGTATTTCACTTCCAGTTGATTGCTCTTCCTCTACTTCCTGTCCATAAATCCAACTGTGTGATTACCCATGGATGACTTTGGAATGTGTCTATTACCTCTCTCTGCAGTATGTTCTTTTCCCTGTAATTATAGTCTCTTATGAGATCCATTTGCAAATCATTTTTTTCTCATATATTAGAATTCTGTGGAAAAAGAAAATGAAAAAGAAATGGTGACAACTTTACAGTTGGGGAGTATTTTCCTCCTAAAACTATCATGGTTTGGAAGATAGTATTCCTGGCACTCAGATTGTATGCATTGTATTTCTAGTAATGTTTCATTAGACTGCCCTTACTCGTGCGATTGTGTTAAGGTGGAAGCTTTGGCTGATCTCGCCTAGGCTTCACCCAGAGAGCACCCCATCACCGCGACTCAACAACATCCCACCCCCAGTTCCAAAATGAGAAGAGTGTGAGATGCCATCTCCTTCCCCAAGCCTGGTGCGGAGTCTTTAAGGAGATTTATCAGAGAAAACTCCACTGCCCATTCTGATGCTCACGTCCTGGGGAGTGCTGCCCACCTCGCCTCTGGAGACCAGTCCGAGGGCGCACAGCGAGTCCTCCGAAGTGCAGAGCTGGAGTAAGTGACTGACTGTCTAAAACAGGCCTGAGCAAGAGCAATTGAATACGAATGGAAGGTGGGTGCTGTGGGAGAAACCTGCACTCCCGAAGGTTGTTGGAGCTTCCCAGGATGAATCTCAAACAAGTCCTGTCACAGGCTGCAGTCCAGAAAGCAGACACTGAGACAGAAGTAGTGCAAAAGTGTAGTGCAGTGTCAACACCCAAGAGAGTTCAAGGGGAGGGGCCAGACCGATTGGAGCTGGGGAGCCGTATTTGGGCCCCTCAGCCTGGTGCAGTCCCTGCCAGCCCAGCAGGGGGCTTTGAGCCAAGTGCATGCAGAAGAGTCTCACCTTGGGTGGCAGCGGCCAGGCCCTGGACCCGAGTCTTGCTCAGTCATGGCCTGAGGGTCCCCCTGAGGAGACTGTGTCCTTGGCTTCAAAGCCGAGGCCGACTCAGGTGAGGCTGACAGATGGAGGCCATTCGCTCACCACAGGCTCTTCACAGATGGGCATCCTGTGCTTTCTTGGAGGGGAAGTTGTGGCGGCGGGCATCTCCATTTGTAACAAATCGCCTAGCATTTCTGTTTATACTCTTAAAAATCCTTCCCGTTTAGTCTTGAAACAGTCTCACTCAAGTAACTGAAACATTTTAATTTAGTGTAAAATTTCAAAATGCTGAATTTTCTTCCAAGTTTTTCTTCTCCCAGTTACCCCAGCGCATTGTATTGACTCCTCTTTCCTGCCTCTGAGTCTTCCTTCTCGGACCTGCCGGAGGGAGGTCGTCCGCCTGCCCAGAGTTGAGACCCAGAGAGCGCAGGCGTCAGCAGAAAAGGGGACAATGCTGGGGTCTCCTTGACCCAGATGTGTGGTCACCGCTTCTCTCTGTGAAATCTTACCTTGTGATAGGGGATTGCTGTTGAATGATGAAAGAATTAGGTGTTCGGATGTGTTATCATTAATCATAACTACCGCTGCTCCCGCAGACCCTAGTAGGCACTGTATTTACAAACCCTACGGACATGCAACCCTGGCACTAATCCTTACAGGTGAGATGCGCCCCCCACTGGTGAGCGGAGGGGCTGGAACCTGGGAGTCTGATGATCCCAGAGCTCTTGTTCCTACACTGCCTGCCCAAAGGTTGGGTAGACTTTTTAAATGTTTTTTTACGTTCTTTATATTTTCTTTCTTCTACTTTTACCCCACAAAAACTCTCGAGTTTGATTATTTTTATCAATTGCTGGTCTTGCTGTTAGTACAGATCAAGTGAGTAAATTTGATTAACTATCTCAGAACAAACTCAAGAAATTCAACTTGCAATTCCCTGCATGTTTGGATGGTAGTTTTAAATGTAAAAATGTATGTATTACTTTAGGAAAATACATTTTTACAAGTTGCAAGAAGAGGGAATTTGTTAGGAAAGAGAAGTGGCTGAGAAGAATAATCGCATTCAATTAAATCTTGCCTTTTGCTGTTGCTCACGTGTGTCTGCACAGTCAGCTCTTGCGGATGCTTGTTTACAAATTGTTTTGGTGTTTATCACTTGAGATAGAACATACGTTAACTGTGGCTAGCTCTACTTTTTATGTTATAGAATAATACAGAAGTTGAGATCTGTTCTTTTTGTTTGCTATTATTGTTTACAAAGAACATAAATGAAATGGAAGCAAATTGCTCTTCCTTTTACAATGAATATTCTGAAAGGTTTTAGCATTCAATCTGGGATGATTCTCCTATGGGAGACTCTGCCATTATTAGCTTCCTAAGTTATTCAGAATTCATCTCTTCCATATTTATAAGAGGTACAACTTTACAGTTTTTAAAAGAATGGTTCAGTTCCCCAAATAGAAACCTGAGTGCTGACAATTTTAGCAGCATTTTATTATGAGAGTTTGTCACCCTTCTCTTCATTGACATTTAATTGGTTTCCTTTCAAAAACCAGGAAAGTATCTATTCAACAGATATTTATGGTACAGGCTTAGTTCTAGGGGCTGTGGATAAAACTGGACAAAACAGACAAAGCCCTTTCACAGAGCTTGTATTCTAGAAAACTGAGATAACAATTAAAAACAAGCAAGAACTATGTAGCATACCTGCTGGTAGTAAGTGCTACAGTGAAACAATGAATCAGAATGTCAGGACAGAGGCTGATGGGGTGAGAGTGGACAGTGTGTTGTAATTGTAAATCACGAAGTTGTCACTGAGAAAATAACCTTTGAAAGACTTGATGGAGGTCAGGAAATGAGTCAGACAACTATCTAGAAGATGAACATTGCATGCAGGGAGAACAGTAAGAGCTTGTCTTATTAAAGAAGGAGCAGGGAGGCCAATGTGGCCAGTCGGGAGTGGACAGAGGTGTGAGGAGAGAGGATGAGGCTAGAGAGCGAGGGACATAGCGGCTCAGACCTTCTTAGTCTTTGTAGGAACGAGGGCTTTTATGCTGAGTGAGATGGGGATGCATGGAAGTATTTTGATTGTAGGAATAGGAGTGGTTTGACTTCCATTTCAGCATATATTGAAAATATACTGTAGTAAAGCATAGGCAGAAGCAGAGAGATGGGGTGGGGGCTGTGGCAGAAATCCAGGTGAGGGAGATGCTGGTGATCTCCATCAGCTATAGCCGAGGAGGAGAAAGGGGAGAAGGGGCAGTTTCTGATTTGTTTTGAGGATGGAGCTAATGGGATTTCTCTACGGATTGGCAGTGGGTGGGGATGACACAACCAGCAGAGTTCAGCCCACCTTCAAGACTTTTGATTGAACAAATGGAAGGGAAAGATGGAGTTACCAGAGTATGTGAATATGCAATGGGTGTCAACTTGTCATAGCATGCAGTATTGCCAGACAGAAGGAAGAAAAGCAAACTTGATTGGCGGTAGTTAAAGCAAAGCAACCTGAGGCCTATAGGTGACCTCAGGCTGTCTGTAATGCTGAGGAAGTGAGTAGGAATGAGTGATGAGGCATAAGCACCTCAAGGTACAGGCAGCAGGGAGTGAGCCCAGGTCAGCAGCAGAGGGCACAAGTGACTGGGTGAAGGGGCTAATCAGTTCTGTTCATGAGAATTCTGATAGATCAGAGCTTCATTTGCTAGGAAAATGAGTGCTTCTAACTAAATTCCTTTCTTTTAAAATGCAAATAACATCTTAAAATCTGTACAGCTAATTGCTGTGACATTGAAATTAAGAGCAAGGGGTGTGGTTGATCAGAAGACAGGCAGCCCCTGCCCAGTTCGAGAGCAGCTTCCCAAGGTGGATCATTAAGCCAGCAGGATCCTTTCCTCCATACCAGCCAGGGAAGAGAGTGGCTTTGGCTTCAGGTGTACTGGCTGTCTTAACGTGGTGTAGGAAGATGGACTTAGCATCTCAGCATTGGCCCACTGTCTAATGTAGCATGGCAATAATTGATGCACGCTGCTCTCACAGTAGTCCAGCACAGGATGGAGAAGGGACTAAGTAACACCCAAGAAGCAGGCACTCCCTAGGGAATATACTGAGCGCACACAGTGGTCAGTCTCCCCAGGCCCTCCAGCAATTGCATCTTCTGTACCTGATTACTCTGTCCATTTGAGATCACCGCATTAAAAATTTGTGTGCATGCTTACCTTCTTTAGGTATGATTTTCCTAATACATTTCTTCCATTTCTATTTACCTGTCATAGCTTACCCAGATCACCATATTTAAAAAGTATCTAAAATGGTGTAAGATTACTTTTTAAATGGGTACTATTTATCTTCTTTATTCTTTTTGATATGCTGGCTGCTTTGGTATATTTTTTCAGTTTTATTGAGCTGCAATTGAATATAAAATGAGATAAGCTAAGGTGTACAATATCATGATTTGATATATGTATATGAAATATATGTGAATATATTGCAAAATGATTACTACAATAAGTTTATGTAACATTCATCATTTCACGGTCATAATTTTTTCCTTATCATGAGAACTTTTAATATCTACTGTCTTAGCCACTTTCAAATATGCAGTACAGTGTTGTTAACTCTAGTCTCTATGTTGTACCCTTCATCCCCACAACTTACATACCTTGTAACTGGAAGTTTATACCTTTTGACCACTTTTCCCATTTCCTACACCCCCTACCTCTGCCTCTGGCAACCACTGATCTACTCTCTGTTCCTGTGAGTTTTATTTTTTTAGATTTCACCTGTAAGTCAGATCATATAGAATTGTCTTTCTCTATCTGACTTATTTCACTTAAATAATGTGCTCACGGTTCATTCATATTGTCACAAAGGGCAAAATTTCCTTCTTTTTGTGAGTGAATAACATTTCATTTTATATACACCACATTTTCTTTACCCAGCCATCCACTGATGGACACTTAGATTGTTTCCATATCCGGGCTTTCATAGATAGTGCTGCAGTGAAAATGGGAGTGTAGATACCTCTTCAAGATCCTGATTTTGTTTCCTTTGGGTATCTACCCAGAAGTGGGATTACTGGATCATACGAAAGATCTGTTTGTAATTTTGGAGCAGCTGCCGTACTATTTTCCATTTGTGGCTGTGCCAGCGACAGTGCACAAGGGCCTCCTTTTCTTCACATCCTCACCAACATGTGCTGTCTCTTTTCCTTTTGATGACAGTCATCCTAACAGATGTGAGGTGAGATCTCATTGGGGTTTTGATCTGTATTTCTCTGATGATAAATGATGTTGAGCACCTTTTCATATACCTGTTGGCCATTTGAATACCTTCTTTGGAAAAATGCCTATTTAATTGTACAGTTTGTTTTTTGCCATTGAGTTGCACTAGTTCCTCATATTTGGGATATTGATTCCTTATTAGATACATTATTTGCAAGTATCTTCTTCCATTCCATAGGCTGTCTTTTTATTTTGTTGATGCTTTCCTTTCCTGTGTAGAATTAATATTGTTAAAATGACAGTACTACAAAAAGCCACCTATAGATTCAATGTAATGCCTATCAAGTTTCCAATGGCATTTTTACAGATGTAGAAAAAAATAGTCCTAAAATTTATATGCAATCAAAAAAGACCCCCAAGTAGCCAAACAAACACTGAGAAAGAACAGAGGAGTTGGCACTACACTTCCTGATTTCAAGCTACACTGTAATAGCAGTCAAAACAGCGTGGTACTACTATAAAAACAGACATATAGACCAGTGATTTTCAACCAGTGTGCCACAAGAATTTTTTTAAAAATGCAGTGCCTATTTAGTCAGGAGCACTAACCTCTTTTCCCTTAGGTTTTCAAATGAAAAAATGACAACAGCCAACACAACAATAGCCATCCAGTGTGAATGCCCTGTCTGTTGAACCATAAATATATAGGTCATATAACAGAGTTGGCGACACTGCATAATAAGGTTGTGTCTGATTGCTTAATTCTTTATATCAGATATCCTTCTATGCAAGTATAGACACCTAACTTTTAAAAAAGTCACTTTGGAGCAAAAGGGTAGGGAATTACTATTATTAAATTTTTGTAAGTCAATCAAAATTGTACCTATTTTTTGGTCAGATGGGCAAAAAATGTAATGTATTTTTTTGGTGTGTTGCAGAATCTTAGTAATTAGTTTATGTGTACTATGAGATGAAAAGTGTTGAAATCACTGATATAGACCAATGGAATGGAATGGAGAACTCAGAAATAAACCCCTTCATATGTGGCCAACTAATACTTGACAAGGGAGCCAAAAGTACTAGATGGAGAAAAGACAGTCACTTCACTCATTGGTGCTGGGAAAATTGGATGTTCACATACCAAAGTATGAAACCAGACCCTTATCTTACACCACCCACAACAATGAACTTGAAATGGATTAGACTTAAATATGAGTCCTGAAATCATAAAACTCCTAGAACAAAGCACCTAAAGCACAGGCAACAAAAGCAAAATGCTTCCCTTTTAAACATTAAGTTGATTTGTTCATTGCTTAAAAATGTTCCTTCTTGAACAGAATCACAGAAATGGAGATCACATGGAGGGGTATCAGCAGGGAGGGGGGTGGGAGGAGAATGGGGGAAAAGGTAGAGGGAATAAGAAGTATAAATGGTAGGTAGAAAATACACAGGGGATTGTTAAGAATAGTATAGGAAATGGAGAAGCCAAAGAACTTATATGTACAACTCATGGACATGAACTAAGGTGAGGGAATGCTTGTGGGAGGGGGTTGTAGGGTGGAGGGACATAAAGGGAAGAAAAAAATGGGTCAACAGTAATAGCATAATTAATAAAATATACTTAAAAACGTTCCTTGTTAAACTGCCAAAAGATTGCTGATAAAGTTGGAAACAATGTGAGGAAGCTGCTAAGAAGAGCTCAGACCTCGGCATCCTGCACACCTCTACCTGTGGGCCTTCTGGCCAAGGAGGGCGCAGAGGCAGAGCTGTGCCCACAGGGCAGAGGCTGCAAGATTTGGTGAAATCTAAAGACAAAGACAAGTTAGAAACATTATTTGTAAAACATAAAGCAGCAAAAGCCTCAATTCTTCAAAAAAATTTTTTTTAAAACTTTTAAATCAACCAGAAGGATAGTGGGGGAGGGCTGGCAAGGCAGCATTCCTGTTCTTTGCCCCAGAAACCCCACTTCCTTGATATTAATTATACATAATAAAACCTTAACAGTGGCCACCTTTCCAAAATAAGATGGAGAAGGGACTTTTCCTTATCACTTCATGATTCCTATTTTGTTTGAATTCTTTATTAACAAGATGACTCACTCTCATTATTTAAAGTTATTCTAAATGAAGCAGGGGGTGGGAAAGCGATAATTCCCCCAAGCGCCCAGAACAGTGCTGGGTTCGCAGCAGTCAGTATCCCAGAGCCTGACCCCTATGAGAGGGAACTTACCCTTTGCAAGGAGATAAGTTGTTGGAAATCCACCTTCACTGAAAGTGGTCATTGGGTCATGTGTAGAGAAAAGAATGCAGATTGTCTTTTAATCCAAGGGTCATTAGTATTGGTAATGAGATATTTATCTTTAGAATCACTTATCCTCCTGACCCTTAATTTGTAGTGCTATTTGACTTAAAAAACGGCTGTGAGAGGATGTAAGTAAGAGAAATATTATTAACCTGAGCTTGATCTTTCATTAGCTTCTGTGATATGTAGTGAACTCAAAAGATACCTGTTGCAGGAGGTTAATTTCTGCCGCAGAGGGAGTTGCTGAAATTTACATTTGCTGTATTTAACTGTCTGTAGGAAATCACTTTAGATACGTCTGCCTAGGAAAAGGGCAGAATATTAATATTGTGTAATTATTCTTTCCTTTCGTCTCCAGAACATTTGTCCCTAGACAGAATTCAGTGATAGTGAAAAAAGGCATTTCTTTTTATTTATCTCCTCGGAAAGTTACAAGGCAGTACTGGTTTCTTACCCTCTAGTGCCTAATATAGCCTCTTGTAATTACACTTAAAAATATACTTTTTTGCTCACCGGAAGACTATGCTATCCCTGATCATAACTATGACTTCAGGGTGGCTTGACAAACTTTCTGTTATATGTGATTATGCATTTGTATGTAACCACACACAAGAGCAAGTAATGTAGAGATGTTGCACACATAGATTCATACCCTGCCTGCAGAGATTGGGAAAGGGTGAAACTCATCAAGATCTTAGTGATGCTGTGAGGCACTTAATTCTTTTGTGGGGACTCTCTACCTTCCCCTCCATAGTTCATTGTTAGACCATTTGTTCCTTTGCCAAATGATTAGTTCCCTCTACATCCGCTACAGAAGACGATGAGCGTGCTGCAGGCTGAGTAGAGAACGTGTATCTGCACTGCGTTACACAACATGTGCTTCATAACTGTGGTTAAGAGTGAGTGCTTGTTTTTAAGTTATTAGGAAAAAAGAGGTAAGCATCGCCATTTAATTAGCCTTGCTTTCCAGCCTTTTCTCCTTTTCCACCTAGTGCACTATTTCAAAGAAGCAGAGCACCAGTAAAAACAAAATTTTGATGAATGTTTTTACAACATAATGGCTCATAAAAATTTATTACAGATAGAAGAAAAATGGAAAAATTAAGAGATTAGAGTTCATATATTTTCAAAATACTGTTCTAATTTTTATTTACCTGTAAAGATTCACCAAGAACAAGATGGCAATTCTGTGGCAGATTTTCTTTCTAGGACATTAGAGTTACTTGGAATATCTACTAGGATAGAATTCTAGCAACAGGATAGTCATAGGATAAAAGCTGATAGATTGGAGTGTGTGTGTGTGTGTGTGTGTGTGTGTGTGTGTGTGTGTGTAGTGGAGGGTGTAGGGGATGAGAGCTTTGTAATTGTTTCACAATATTCCTAAAGTTATTTTGTTGAATGCTAAAGAATTGTACAAGACTGTTTCATGTACTAGAATTCTGTTTTGGTCATTGTCTGGGACTTGGAATTTTTTCCCTGGGTATAAACATTTTTCTTTTCCCTAAACAGCAATTGTTGGCAAGGGGCTTTGCTCTGGAAGAACTCTTCTGGGCTCCAATCTCTTTATGCTACTTAATTTTCCAGGGTTGTCCTTTGAAAGATTCTGGACATTACCCTGAGTTGTTCAGATCTGGACACTGATGCTGTGCTTTTAGGGAGGTTGGCTAAGGTGAAATCAATCCTCTTCCTCCATGAGAGGAGTGAAGTGTGACTGCAAACCTTCTGCGTTTCAGTCCAGAGTCGCGTGCTCTGCAGACACCGTCACTGGTATTGCTAAGCAGATTCCTGGGAGCCTGGGCGCAGGAGATGCCATGCAGGCCTTTGGCTGTCTTTCCATCAAATTGAGACAAAGCTGCTTTCAGAATCAATTGAATTCTCAACTCCTAATCGGTGACCGTGTTCATGGCAATCCTGAGTGATTGTCTTGCATTTAGAGTAAACCCAGTAAAATCAAGTTACAGAGACCACTCTCTTTGTCCAGCTGTCAGCATTAGATTGTCACCAGTCCTCCCCAGCACCCATTTCCCTATCGTGTGACAAGATAGCCGCTCTAAAATTTGCTGCCCTAAATTGTTCAGACATGTAATCACATGTATTTGAGACTGTGAAAAGGTTAGAGCTGTCGAAACTGCCTTTCTTTGCCCGTATTAATTCTGAGGAGATGGGGAAGTTTCACACCAGTGGAGAATTTACTCAGTGGTTTATGATAAATTCTCTAAAGCCCTAATATTTTCAGTAGAATACCATGGAAGACTGTAAATCATACCGTGCAGCTATGATGATGGAAATTAGAAAGGAAAACAATGTGAAACTTCATAGGTATTTGAAATGAGCAAATGGTTAGTTTTCAGGAAAACCAATTCTTACAGCCAACACTTGAGCAATTTTCCATCTATGATGACAGTATTTCTTGAGGGAAGAGGAAAAGTGGTCCTTTCAAGGCTCTTCCTAAGCTCCTTCAGTGTGTATTCCACACAGTTCACTTTGGGAGGCCACCCCTGTGATTAAGTATGCAAAGTGCGGTCTGTTTGTTTTCAGGTTAGTAAGCTCATGCAGAAAAATTATTTGGCTATTTCTTTGACAGAAGCGAATTAGTATTGAAGAACAAATGTAATACTGAGGAAGATCCTAGCTGTCTCAGCCTTTGGGCTGTGGCTCAGATCCCCACCTGTACTGTAGGTGAGTCCTTCAGCAAGCTTCTCTAAGGTTTGAGTGCTAACACCTCAACCTGTTACCTTCTTTAGACAACTGCCATTGGCACAGCAGGAGTTGAGTTGTATTACGCCCCACGGAGGTTATGCTTCCCTTCCCCACACAATGAATGAATGATAAGAGGATATAGGAAGTGGCTCTTTGCTTCAAGATAGAATACGCTCTGCTATGCAGTTTGCAATTGATACCTATTGCTATCCCCCCAAATCAGCTGTAGTTAGACCATAATGAACTTAGCTCCTTCTGCTTCCCTCACTCTCTTTTCCCTAAAAGAGCTCCCTGATAAGACATGTGCACCTGAACTTGCCTCTAGGTAACCAATCCCAAGGCAAAGTGAGTGCTGTATTTCTTCAGCTAGATTGTTGCATTACCAGCATCAAATGTAAGAGATACCAAAAGGCATCTGTTACCTAGCTGTGGTCATTGTACTGAACTGACACCAATTAGTGTTTTCTCAGAAAGTATATCCTGGTCCTGTAAAGGTGTGAGGATCCCTGAAAGAGAAAGGTGCAAATAGCGACTTTAAAATACTGATGTAGGGCCATTAAATTTTCCTCTTTTGACAATTTTTTAAAATTTTGCTTATTTTAAAGGTTATAAAGCTATATTTTAATATAGGTATAAATAAACTGCATGATGGTGACTACATGCATAATCATTGAATTCTACATTTTAAGAAATGTAAAAGTATGTCTTACATCTTCTAGGGATGCCTGTGTTTTTATAAGTTATATGTTGGGAAGAGCACAGAGAGGGGAACAGTGGTGGAAGTAGTGAGAGCTTGCTAAGGAATTTTAAGGAAGCTTGGACTTCAGAATCAAGAATCTCCTTTGTTACCAGGTGTCATTACTACCTTCTAGATTTTAATTTGCATATAAATTTATCATAGCATAGCATCTAATATGCATTTTCTCCCAGACAGCAATTACTCAGGCCAATCTTTAATTAGATCAAGGCAAAATAGATGTTTATATACTCTAATTTTGAATTATTTGCACTTCCTATTATAATTTTAAAGTGATAAATTCCCATGGTAGTATCAATTATTTTTTTGTCTACTGGTTCAAACGAGCCAAGCTCATCAACTTGTTTGATCAGCGTTCCGCACATGTGAGACAGGGTTTCAGTATTCATTTGTTTTTCTATTTTTTATTTTATTTATATTATTATGGTCAATCATTATTGTCACATTAACAGAATATTTCTATGTTTTTAAGATATAAAGTGTGTTCTAAGTTTGATAAAGTTTCTCTATAAGATTTTGTTTTAAATTTTTTAAATGATGTTGCTTTAGAGTTAAAATCAGTTACTTGCTTATCGTGTGGGGACATATGTAACAGTTACGGGGAGCCGGGCAGAGTTATGGGCAACGTGGTGCAGTGCGGTCTCTAATTTTCCTCTCTCTTCATGGAGCAAATAAACATGAATTCATTATTTTGTGTCTTCAGTGGAGTACCCTAGAGGAATTGCTGTTTGTTATAATGCCACATGTTATCTAAGCCTCATGAGTAGAAACACAAAAATACGTTCAGAAAAGGAGTTTCATTTTTTGGCTCCTTGGCAGACTCCTGATAGTCACATGCAGAATTCAACCTCAGGAACCAACAGAGCCAACTTTGCTAATTGGGAGTTAAGTAACTGACCTCAGGTAGTTATCCTAAAACCTGAAACTTAGGTTAAAACCTCTGCTGGCCCAGTGAGTGAGCTGAGATGTGTTTCTCAATCGTGACACAAATTTTACGTTAACAAGCAGTGCTCTCACCTCCGACACTTTCTCCACTAACTAGGTCAGAAATGCAAAAATCTCCCATGTTAGAGTTGACTTTTCTTTTTAGTTAGTTTTGTTTGCTCTGCTAAACTGGAACCTTATTGTTAAATGTTTAAATAGGGAGAAGACGCCTATTTTGCTATCCTATAATTTATAACACCAGGGGAAGGATTCATTCATCAGATCTTTTCTTGAGTATAAATTTTAATAAAGAGTTAAAGGATGGAAAGGAGGGTTTTGAATGGATCTGGATGTCTAGAGAGGGGAGGGCCTAGAATCGGAGGTAAGTAGCAGGCTAGTTGAGATATTTTCCCAGTTTCACAAATTTGCCTGCATAGGATTGTTTGCATTATTTGTCTTGACAGATGGGAGAAATGCATACACCATCTCTGAATCAAGTGTTAGAACATGGCATATCTACAATCCTAGACCAGGGGCACGGGCAGTGGGATTATCGTTTGCAGTCCTACTGCACAGGGTTTGCCTTCTGGTCTGGAAGTCAGTCACATATAATGTTGGTTCTTCTTTATTGTATTTGCTGTCATGCAGTGGAACTAGTTTAGGAAATCACTAGGGAAGCACCGATGTAGGTACAGGTTTAGCGGTGTTTATCATTGTGCTCAAGACCTTGGGACAGAATAGCCTTTACAGCCTCTTCAGTGAAAAATACTGGCTTCTGGACTCAATTACAATTTAGTTCTAGATTTAAGATCAGTGTATTTTTGTGTCGAGAAACACCATTTCACCGTGCGGGGCCTCTACTGTCAGTTCTATAACAAATGAGTGTACTATAAATGAGGACTTTGAATAGGAAGTTGGTGATCTCATACATTTCCTCATTCATTTTGTTCATTAAGCAAATATTTATTGAACGCCTACTCAGTGTTCTTCACTGTGCTGAGTGCTGGGAACCTTGAGGTAAACAGGAGAGTGGATTCCTGCCCTTATGAAACTGAAGGCCACATGGGGGAGTCAAATAAACAGGAAGACAAGTATAAATCTTGAAAATGCAGTGAAGGGAAATGCACTAGTGATGTGATGTGATAGAAAGTAACGAGAGGAAGCTACCTGAAGTTGCTTGGTTAGGAAGGAGCCTGCCGTGACCAGGGAAGATTGATGGTCCCTGTACCTGAGCAAAGGCAGGTAGGCCAGTGTCCCTGGGGCCCCAAGGAGTGATACTGAGCATGTCTGAGCATGAGGCTGAAGGCTGGGCAGTGACCATATCTCACAAGGTCTTACAAACAAATGAGAGGGTTTTGCTGTAAGAAGAGTGGACGCATGAGTAGCATTTTTTAAAGCAGGAAAGCAATGTAACCTAATCCCTGTTGTTAAGAAGCTAGGAGATCAGTTAGACTACTAAGATACTTATGTATGAGGGTGTTAACAATAGAAGAAACAAAAATTGGTGTCTTACAGATGAGTTTTGGACATAGAACCAGTAGGACTTGCTGATTTAGGAAGAAAGAGGAAGAAGAATAGTCAAGGATATCTTTATTTTTATTTTTTTAAAATTTGAGTCAACTGTTTAAATGGTGGTCTTTCTTGAGGTGGTGGAGATGAGAGAGACTAGTCTGGGGTGACAGTATCAAGGTGGGAATCAGAGCTTAGACTTGGCCATGCTGAGGTTGAAATTGATGTCAGACTCAGAGTCTACAGCTTAGTGAATAGGTCAGAGTTGGAAATACACCTCCTGAAATATGTAAATCCTCAGTGTTTGCAGATGGCATTTAAGGGCCCAGGATCAGTAAGTTCATTGTAAGAAGGTAATGTAAGTTGAGAAAATCTAAAAAGTCCAGCATTGATTATCAATGAACTTCATGGTTTGAAGGTCAAGTAAAGGAAGGAGAACAAGGAAGTAGGACCAAGGAGTCACAAAGAAAGTAGGACAAAAACCAGCAGAGCGTGGCATTATGGAGCCCAGCAGAATAGAATGTTTCCAGAAGGGGAGAGGAGGTTGGCTATGTCAGCTGTTGCTAAAAGATGAAGCTACAGACATCACCGAATTCAGCCACCTGGGGTTTCGCGGGGGACCTTGGGGAGCAGAAGCATGGTAGGCAGACCCAGACTGGAGTGCACAGAAGTGTGATTGGTAGAAAAAAAAGGGGGCAGGAAGAAAGGGAAATCTTTTAAAGGAGCAGAAAAATGGTTACCAGAGAGAATATGAGGTCACAGGAATATATGTTTTTTAAAGATATAAAACTCTTAACTAAGCAAGAAGGTTTGGTGGATGGTGCATTTGGGTGGCCTAGAGAATGCAGGTTTTTAATGGGACTAATGGAAAGACAAATGGGAAACAGTCCAAGAACCCTCATCTCAACCTCCTGGTGCCAGGGCACATGGATCATAAAAGAAAGTCAAAAAGCACTCGCTAAGGAAGGTTGGTTAAAAAAACACTAAAAAAGAAAACCAATGTGCTCAGATACATGCATATTTAGGTAATGGAAAAGTGAAGGAAGTAATTAAAGAAGAGAATGAGGGTGGAGGGAAGTTCAGTGACCATAGACACCGGGTTTGAGAGGACACTGAAGTGTTTAGAAGGCAGTGGAGAGTGGAGACTTGGAGAATGTGCAAGGAACAGTCTGGGGATGGACGTGAGAGAGAGCGTACCGTGATCTGGGAGGTTGGCTTTGTGCTGGTGGCCAGGGGCGCAGGCGAAAGCATCAGAGTGAAAGGAAGCCTGATGGGTTCTGTGAACCTGCTGTAGAGCAGGTTTGGTGCTCGCTGCGGGGATGAATGGGAAGCCCTGACCTGGGAGCTGCTGCTTCTGCCACGGGTGGGGGAGCGTCGTTCCTTCTCCCTTCAGTTTGCCTCAGTCTGGCTCCTGCAAAACCTGGCCAGTCTTCTGAGATAGAAAATGTGTCACTCGTGGGTCTGTCAGCCAACAAGAACGCAGTGTGTGTCCTCAGATCTCGAGGAGGTCCCCAGCCCTGCCAGGGTATGCTTCAAATCCGATTGCAGTGGGAAATTCTCAGTGCTCGGTGGCAGGGCAAGGAGTGAAGGGAATGAGCTTTTACTGAGTCCCCAGCTATGCCAGGCTCTTGATAACGTTGTCTTATTTACTGTGACTTAAGTGCACTTTTCTGCCTATTTGGTAAGCAACAGTCTCAGCTATGTTGAGGCCAATAAGGCTGGAGAGCAGCAAACAGCCATGATAACTCATGTCTTTAAAATTACCTTGTTGAAGGGAAGAGGGTCCTGGCCCAGGGAGGCCACTGTATTATTACCATCACATTACGTGTAAGTGGAAAGACTACTGCATTTGGAACCTAGATTTCTTGCTCTCTCATCTGCTTGAAGGTTAGGAAGCAATGTAGCATACAAATGAAGGTGAGCAGTTTTTTCCATGACAAAAACTAAGCTGGTTAATAATGAAATGCTGTGTGTACTATGCTGTTCTTTTAGCCTAGGGTAAAATATATGGTTGAAGTGTGAGGAGATGCTGAGAGGGATGTAATTAAAAAAAAAAAAAAAGCACAACCCCCCCCACCCAAAACTAGCTAGTGATTAAGGTGCTTCACAACTTGACATTTTCACCATGACCTTAAACTTCAGGCAAATAGGTTTAATCTTGTGATTATCCCAAAGAGCTGTTAAACAATTAATTTGAGGGAAGCTACTCCTGCAGATACAGTATGAAAAATGACAAATTTCCTGGCTTGCATTAATTGACTATCTAGCAAAAGGTACAATCAATTGGCACCTACACTTGGAAGAACAGGGCCCCTGAACTTGGGGGAGCGGGGAAAGGCAGACCTCTCAAATGAACAGAGATCCCCGCCCCAACAAATAATTTCCACAGAGACCGCTGCATGAAGTCAGAATTTCAGTTTGCTAAATTTACTGTTAAAGTGTCTGTTTAGAAAAATCTGACTTTTGGTGACCTCTTCATTGCCAGCAATTAATTATAAATAAGTTCAGTTGTTATCTGTTTGGAAGAGATTTGATTGTAATTAATTAAAAATTAAATTAAATTAATTAAAATATTTACTAAAATACAATATTAAAACATGGCGTTGTTTTTCCTCTTCTGTTTCAGCAGCACATATATTCTGTAAATACAAGAAAAAAATTCAAATTGTAAAAGTATATTCGAGAAGTTGTTAAGATCCAGTTCCACAAAACCCTTGGGATGGTATAAATGAAAGAGAAAACGTTTTCAAATTTGTCCTTGATTAGTATGAATTGTGTTTGCATTTAAGAAGGCATTGAAATGACTTTAGCTCATCTTGCCTTTTATCTTATTTCTCCTTAAGATTTCACTGCTTTTAGGAATAGTAATGAATCATTCATTCAACAAACATTTATTTTTCACCTCCTCTGTATCAAGTACTGCAGGAGTGCTGAATATGATATCAAAATATACCAGACTGGAGCCTCCCTCCACACAGACTTTATAAATGCACCCTGGTAAAATTATGAGTTAAATCCCACCTTATAGGACAAAAAGTGCTTTCCAAAGTATTTGAGGTAAGTAATTCACTGGCCTTTTGGGGAATATCATGATCCCTTGTACATCATGCAGGTTTTTTCTGGATCAGATCTCACCTCAGTATAATAGGAAAATTCCTGTTGGGTGCAGTTCACTAGCTGAGATGAATAAAGTTAAAAAAAAATACTTCTTACATAATAAATTCTGAAAAGCCCCAAAAGCAATATACAGAACTGTCTCCAATGCCATCATAACAGTAAGATCTAATTCCACCTGAGCTGTAGAAACCAGGGAAGAAAGAGCATCACTTTATATTGTCATCACTTTTTTTGGTCATTAAGCAGATCCAGGAGAACAATGCCATTGCATTACATAGGCATATATGTTTTAACTACTTTTATAAATTAAATGTTTAATATAATATTTGTTCTCTGTAATGATTGAACAGAACAATATATTGTCAGAGTTTTTTTGTTTTTTTTGTTTGTTTTTTTAACCTGAAAATCTTAGCAGTGTCCATTTTTTTCTTTCTTTTGTAAGTAAAGATAAGTATAACCTTATCTTCTTTGCAAATGTGTGGCTTTAAAAAGAAGGATGCTAAGAAAAAAAATAAGTGAAAAGTAAAAAGAGTAGTTCTTTAATATAAAGTGAAATATATAGCTACCCCATGAAATATACCCCCACTCCTCTATGAATATTTCTATATACTTTGTAATTTCTTATCTTACAGTTTATGATTTTCAATGTGTATCTCTGAAAAATGACCACTCTGTGAATGAGTATTTCAGCAGATGCGATTCTTCTCTTTTTGTGTCCCTGCAAATGCTTGGGCGCAGCTTGAGGTAGCGGCAGAAGCGGGTGGACAGAGCCACGTCTCTGCAGGTCTCCTAGGGCACTCCTGTCATCGACTAGGGACCTCACCAAGTCCAAGTCTAGGCACATTCCCTTGTACCTTTCTCCTTCCTCCCTCCCACCCTTCCTCCCACCTCTGTCTCTCTCTTCCCCTCTCGTTCTTTCTTCTCCTCTATTTTCTTTCTCTTCTTCTTTGCTCTTATTATTTATATATTCTCCAATTTCTTCTCGTTCCCCAGTCTTCTCCCAGTTGCAAGTGAGATAATGAGGGGGAGTGCTAAGATCTGGGCTGTGCATGAAACCCACCTTTCAGCCCTAGTTTTTCCCCTTCACCAAAGTTGCAGGAAAGGAGATGGGGTAGTGGCTGCAGAACTGACAACATTTATAACTTGGCCTAAGTCATGAGGTAGATTAACACTCTCCCAAACTCTTATTTTAGAACTTGATATAGAGTTTATAAGTAAAAGATAAAGTATGACATTCATTTGGCCAGAGTTGAGAGTTCTGGTTCTCATGGTTGGGAAGGAATTATCACTCCAAGAAGGTATTTTATAAAATTTGCTCATTGGCAGCGGCTGGGGAACATGCTGACGTAGTACAAGGCTTCTCTTATGAAAGACTCTAATTTGTTAAAGCTGTGTCCCCTTACATTTTGCCTACAGATAGCCGGCACTTGCCCTGAAAAAGAACAAGAAATCATTCTCAGATGTTCCCTTACATGTTGTCCCAACCCAAAGGCCACCACGTAGCAGCTCCTCAAAATTAGGAACTCTAACCAGACTCTGGGAAAAACCTTTCAAGATGTTTTATTTGAAACTGAGTATACATTTTTTAATTGAAAGAGAAGCTGTCAAAGTACTCTGGTAACGGGATCAGCTTGAGGGTAAATTTCACTAGGATGTGCTTTTTGATCGTCTTGAAAATGCTGCTTGATGAACTCATTAATTTGTGCATAATCAGTTGGTTCTCTCCCACACCCAGCGATCAATCAATGATAAAACATTTCCTGCATCTCCTCCCATGTCCTTAATTGAGATGTCAATAACCATGCCTGTTCTTTAGCAGTTCACAGATGGGAAATAATCAAGTTCTTCTGCTCTGCCCAGTCAACGGAATGGGTTAATCCACTGTTGTCATGCTGCTTTCTTGGTTGGGCAGCAGAATTTCTCTATGGTTTGTATTTATTTGAATGCCTTGCCAAGGGAGTTTAAAGTAGAACCTTGTATCTTAAGACTGTTTCTTCAACCCTTTAAAGGTACCTAGGAGAACCTTTGGTGGCTAGGATGTGTAAGCTGTGTCTTCTTTCCTAATATTTGAACACTGAGAACCAAAGTATTGCCAAAGCCACCGGGTATTGTAGGACTTGGCTACTCCACGAGTACAGCTCTAGAAGGACTGAACTGAAGTGCTGCTGTCTGGCTCATGCATTCCTTCCGTGTTATATAAATGCTGCCAGTTGCATGTCAGTTATGTCCTATTATCTCTGGTTAAAGACTTGGTAAGACTAATTCAAATTAGCTTCCACTTGTTATATTTTCCTATTTAAGAATAATTTAAACTTCATTTGTGGTATCTTCGAATAATACATTATAGTGAAAAGTGGGCATTTTTAAATGACACCATCTGCCAACTAGAGAAAGTGCAATCCTATGTCTACACAAAGAATACCAATTTATTATGTTGTGAAATCTTGATTTAACCATCTGCTTTGTTGAGATACCAGCAATTTCTAAAAAAAAAAGTAACTTTAATGACGATTACATAATAGCTAGTTGCATATACAATTTTTCCATTTAAAGAAGATTTAATAAGCACTAACATTTAGAAACAAAAATGTGGTTTAAAACTGGAAACCTGATAAAATGAAAGACACATGGGCACTGGAATCACAGATAGTTGGAATCAGAGTCTAGAGAAGAGCCTGTCTTCACTGTCAGAAGAATGAGAATTAAACGGCCTGTGGAAATAGACTCATTTTCAATACTGACAAACCCATACAGGCCAGCCAGACTCACCAGGGCTTGAGGCAAACCATCTGGAACTATTGTCACCAAACTCAGCTGACAAATGAATTCGCCACGACTTATTTATCTTTTTTCACTGTAGCATTGTTGCAATAGCAACTTATGTCCGTCAGTAAGTTGGTGGGAGCATATTTGATGTACTCTATCGTTGGACTATTAGTGCAGCTCTGACAAAGAATGTGGTATATTTATATGTATTATCATAGAAAGAGAACCTATTCTTATACAGAAAAAATAAATTTAGAATACTCTAAAGTATGATCTTTGTTAATAAAATTAAAACATGTTCCCATTTGCAAGTAAATCATCAGTAAAAGGTCTGGAACAGTGTCTCTCAACTGTTACCAGTGATCAGCTCCGTGGGGACAAGTGAGTGGGGGCGGGGGCATGCCGCATGCAGGGGAGGTCTCATGTTATATGCTGTGCAATTCTCTATTGTTTGGGTTTGTTTTTAGGGTAAAGATATATTCCTATACTGCCTCAGTAAGTAAAGTACAAGGAATGTAATGGAAAATCAACAAAAACAGTAAGTTTAGTTACAAAAAGGAAACTCAAGTTCTTTAGAGACTATGCATCCAGCAGCAGGTTTCTACTAAATTTGGATTTGTTCTAGCCTGCGTTACTTTCCTAACTCCACACGTTGCAGGAGCCACTGGCTGGGAGCCCGGGGTGAGCCTGCAGCGCTCACAGTGCAGTTGAGATATTATGAACTGGAGGAGAAAGCTGGCACCACAAGGAGCTACATAATAGGCCCCAAAAGAATGGCCTAGGAAACCATGATAATGTCATAAATGTCATAAATACCTGGGGTGTGGGACAGGGACATTTTCTGTGAGGAGAGCAAGCATGACTACCTGGAGTGTAGGTCAGGCATTTGAAGACAGGGACAAACCTGTAGACCCCAGTACAGGGAACATTTAAGGCGTATTCAGGAGACAGAGATCCAAGTGAAATGCAAAACTGATGAAGTGTTTTGGAAAAGCTAAGGGGAGAAGAGGAAGTTGTGAACAAGCTTGTAAACTAGATGTAGGATTAGAGTTGCCAGAGGAGGTGGCAAGTCACAGAAGTGTGGGAGTAGAATTGAGAGTGACAACTGTGTCTGGTAAGACTTGAAAACAAAAGTGGAATGTACTGAAGGGATTAGGGTGGAGCAAACCAGGAATTATACTTTACCCCCTCCCCTTTCCTGGTGTATGTGTCATTCTTCGCTTCTCTGCAGGGTTGTCATGGAATCTCAGTCCACCCTGCTGCAGCTGGCCACTCCCACAGCGCCCCTGCCACGTGGTGCAGTGCTTAGACAGAGGTACTAGGCCCAGATCTGTTTACAGGGAAAGATAAGTCTGATTAGCCAAGTGCGGCTCTAGGACCCATCCAGCAATCTGCCAGTGAGGAGGGGTGAGCTGCTGTGTAGTTCCTTCCTGTGAGTCCACCCCAGTGTGGGATGCAGTTCCCACAAAGTGGGGGGTTAAATAGTGAGCCAGACAACTTCTCCATCTACTAACTCAATAACTGTTAACCATATAGTGGCCATTGTGGAGATTTTCCTCATGGAACTACCATCAATAAAAATATTGCTAAGGAATATTTTGTGACAAAGCATTGGTCGCATGGCACTGGCCACACCAGTTGACAATAATGACAATAGTCATTATTGACAATGTAGTCATCACTGACAATATAGTCATCACTGACAATAATGACATATCTTATGGACTCCTCAGCAAAAATTGTAGTTGAAAGGAAAACAGAAATTTCCACCTAATCAAGAAGTGCTGAAACTAATCTTGGGAATCTTTTTTTTTGTGGTCTTCCCATGGAGCTTCTGCCTCTAGCCACGGCTTTCTGAACTGTAATGCTACTTAGGTGGTGTAATCAGCTAATATCTACAGGCCTTCACCGATCCTCTCCGCCCCTATTTTGACAATGGAAAAGCTGAAGCACTTCAACTTTCTCAAAGCTACTCAGACTGAGAAAATGGGCTGAATCAATAAATATGTAACATTAAGTACTAGAAAAGGCTCTGATTCTAGAAAGGATACTTAAGAGAGGCAAGAAACTATAAATCATGACAAGTAAACAATATAAATTTTTACTAACTATGAAAGACAGTGAACAAGGGGAGAATTGGACAGCAAACCCATGATTAACTGCTGAGTCAGCTGTATAATAATAAGTCCAGAGGAAGGCGCTAGCCTATAAATTGGACATGCTCAACAATTTATGTATTCTCATGTAGAGACATTCTCATTAAATTGACCAATTAAGACAATTCATTATAAAAAGAAAAATAGCTCCTTTTTACAGACTCAGTCTCATAAAAGAGAGTAGAATCACAAGAAGATGAAGTAAATAAAACCAAAAGTAGGTTGCAACTGAGTCTAAGCAACAGAATGGTGTCAACATGGGAGGCAGAGACAAAGTCAGGCCCAAAGTGGGTCACAGCAGCTCAAAGCTGTAAGGAAGCAAGAACTGTAATTAAGGAGAGCTCTATAGAATGAAAGGTAAGAATTAGGGAATTAGAGCTAGGAATACCAAGTAGGCAGATCTGTAGAAGGAATCCATAGAGTAGAACTGGATCTGTTAATGATGATGGTCATTTCTCATATTTATGAGTCTCAGATCCATAGATGCTGCCTCGGTTTCAGAACTACCTTCCTGTTCCTAACTGTGAGACCAGGGTTATGGCCTCTATTGGTTGTGAACTTCTATAGGATTCCATCACCTTTTTCATACTAGTGTCTTTACAGTGGCTTCTCTACTGGCCTGAGTGAGTCTGTTCTTTCCAGCTGAAAGACCTGCGGAATAATGAATAAATACAGTAAATGTCTTGGTCAGCTTGGCCTGCCTAACAAAGTACCACAGTTGGTACTCTTTTCCTCAGAACTCTTTTTCCTCACTGTTTTGGAGGCTAGAAGTCTGAGATCAGGGTGCCAACACGTCCACTTTCGGTGAGAACATTCTTCCTGACTTGCAGACAACTGCCTTCTCACCGCGTCCTCACCTGGGGAGAGAGAGACACCCTGTGGTGTCTCTGCTTAGAAGGGCACTAATCTTATCATGGGGACCCCACCCTCCTGACTTTGTCTAACTCTAATTACCACCAAAAGGTCTTGTCTTCTGTATTGAAAAACAAATAAGCAAAAATGAATTCTCCCCAAAGTACCTGGAAAAAGAAAGCAGACAAGAACAGCTCTATCCTAAGTACCAAGGGAGATGAACAGTCGAGAAAGAAAGGTAATTTGAGGCCAAGAGGCCTGTCTCTAGCAGAGGGCTTTCAGTGATTTTTTTATTCACATGTTGTCTCTAAATGTGAGATCTCTAAGTAGAGCCACTGCCCTGGACGTGTTCGTTTCTGCGGAGGAGATATGATGACAAAAGCTTCCTGCCCACTGAAAGGAAGGTACTGCTCAAGCTTCCACCTTCGTGGGCCCTGCAGGTGTGGCTCCTCCTCTGTTTTCACCTTACTGGGACATCCTCAGCACAGTGGGAACCCAGAGAAAATGCTGGGGGAAAAAATGGAGCTCCTCTGAGAGGCAGCTGAATAAATGAGTTTTAGTTTTGATAGTTAGGACAGAAAGCATTCTACTTAATCCCTGGGCAGTTCTAGGACTACAGCGGTTTATCTGGAGGAAACAGTGCAGGGAAGAAGGAAACAAGCATGAAGTGCAGTGATAAAGTAAGTCACAGGGATGTGAAGTGCAGCAGAGGAATCCGGTCAGTGATACTGTAATAACCATGCATGGTGTCCTGGGGGCCCTGGCCTTGCGGTGATCGCTCCGTAAGGTGTGTAATGTCTAATTACTATGTTGTACAACTGAGACTAGTGTCATATTGTACATCAACTATAATTTTAAAGTAAATGTAAAGATCAGTTTTCTGTTTTGATTACAGTTTGCATTTAACACTGTTTTGCATTAGTTTCTAGCAGATTCATATAGGGCACATAGGACATTCATAGAGGTTGTGAAGTTCTTTCTCCGATGAATCAAGTGCCTCCCTGGCACCGCATATATTACTAACTGTATTCACTCTGCTTTACCTTACATCAAAAAATAAGTTTAAAATTTAAAAGACACTTTTTAAAAAGGAAGGAAACAAAATAGTTCTAGGCTTGACAGGCTACTGCCAATACATACTCACAAGATGAGTAGGTACTTTTATGCTGTCTAAGCAATGTGTTAATGGCGTGTGTCTGTCCTGTGCGAGCCTCTGGGACCAGGGCTACCTCCTGGGAGGCATTTACGATAGATGGCAGCATGGCCCGGGGAAAGGGCCCTCGCCTGGGCTTCAGGGGCCTTCTAACTGGATCCCTGCCTCTGACTGACTCTGTGACCCCAAACAGCAGCCTCCCTTCTCAGACAATTCTTTTCTCTTCTGAGACTAAAATGCCCCTGTCCGCCTTCAGAAGGAGGAATGACCTGTCTGGGAGAAGCTAGGACATCTGTAGATGTAGACATGTTAGAGGCGTGGGGTGGGAGGCCGGCCTCGAGCTTGGACTTCATCCTTTCTGTGGAGTAGGAAGTGACTTCACCCACTGGGGGAACAGCAGGGGCTCATGTGAGAAGAAGGTCGGGGGGGGGGCGGTGTCTGGGTGGACAGGCTGAGACCAGAAGAAGCTGGCAGCACCACAGCAACACTGACAGCCATAGATGGGGCCTGAAGCTGACAAGGCTCCTTGTGGTGGGTGGTAGCATCTCCCTGGGTGTGGAGCTAGAACATGGAAATCCTGGAGCAATGGGAGGAGAGAGAGTGGGGGTCAGAAAAAGATCCTGTGGTCAAATGTGAAGACATACTACAGAGCACATTCCTTTAGTGGAGATTCATGATGCATATCAGCACACGAAGGGCTCTGAGAAGTCTTGCAGCAAAGAAAAAAAGGCCCCTTCTTCAACTGCCATCACATTGGGGGTAGGGCTTCAACATATACATTTGCAGGGGACATAATTCAGTCTACCACAGTCAGAAGAGAGAAGTTAGAGGGCATTGCATTTGGAGACTGAGAGATTGAGAGGATATTAATGTCAGTGATAGAATAAGGAAATTTAAATGAGTCTGTTTAGATTAGGTGCTCTCAGTCTTAAGGTGACCAAAAGCCGTGAAATACAAATGTGTAGTAACTCTGGAAAGTTTATCATGATGTGTCTATCTTATTCATTTTACCCAGCATTCATTGGGAATTCTAAATCTGAGAACCTAAAACTTGCCTTAGTTTTGGGACACTTTGTTCTATTTACACGTTCTCTTGCTTTATGCTCTTCTCTCTTTCTGGGAAGCCTGTTGTCAAATATCAGAACCAGTCACCTTCACCCTTTGGCTTTCCTTTCCACCCTTGTTGTGTCTTTGCATTTTTTAGCTGCTTCTGTGAGGATTCCTCGGCTTGTTCTTCTACTTTGCTCTTGAGCTGGGCCCATTCTCTTATTCAGTTCATCTCTTGAGATTTAAATGTCAATGATCATTTTTGTCATTTCTGTGGAAACTAATTGATTCTTTCTCGTGGATGATACAGCCTCATATTCCCCTGATGATATTAATTATACTTGATCTGAATTCTTGAGCAGCTTGCTCTATTAATGTCATTTCCATATATATTAATATTTATTATCCATTTTTCATGACATTGCCTCTCTTCCAATGTCTGTGTGCTCCCCCTTGTCATTGATATTCCCTGTTAGCTCAAGAAAGAGTCTAGTGAGGTGGTCAAAGGGATGAGGTCCAGAGCCCCATGGCCTGGGTTGTGACTAAAGACCTCACATGTGTATGTGTTGATTTCCTCACCTATGAATTAAAGGTCCTTGGAGCTCCCACCCCACAGGGGTTTTGTGAGATTTACATGATTAAGGTATGCAAGGGATTTGGAGGGCCTCCTAGCATACACCGCATCCCTACCACTCATTAAGCATGAAGCTTGAATATTAGGAGAACAATGAAGTGTTTAGTATTAATAAATACCAGCTGTTAATGTTATATAACTACTAAGTTGACTTTTTGAGCTGTTAGGCTGTGCCACGGGGGGGGCATATACTAGTAGTTTGTCCCCCAGGTACTGGGGCTTTCAGATCCTGCTGCGTGGAGTCAGCCACCTGGGCCATTGACTCTTCCACGGGGATTGGTAGCATCTGGAGATGTGGGAGGGAAAGTATAGTATCTTTTTCTTTGAGGATTTTATTTATTTATTTATGAGAGAGAAAGAAAGAAAGAAAGGGAGAGAAACAATGATGTGTGATCAGATGCCCCAACCAGGGACCTGGCCCACAACTCAGGCATGTGGCCTGGCCAGGAATTGAACCAGCAACCTTTCAGTTTGTGGGAGGACACCCAACCCACTGAGCTACACCAGTCAGGGCAGCATGGTATCTCTCACTCTAACTGTATGTGTGTGTGTGCAGGGGGAGGACCACCCAGCCACTCCAATCTAATATCAGTACCCTTTACCCTATGGGGCAGGTATCTCCCTGGGGTCTGTGTATTCTGTCATTTGTAGGGATTTATGACAGGAAAGTGAAGTGCAGCCTGTGCCCTGACCCCCATCTTGAGCAGATCCTCAATGATTGTTTCAAACGTAAGTTGCCTCATACTTTTAGACAAACGGTGTACATTTTTGACATGCTCTCTTCTTTCCCAGTAGTTTTTTGTATTTGCCTCTTGTCAAAATGGTCATTGGTAGCTACGGATATGGAAGTCTACAAAAGTGTTTCAAAGACAAGATCTTGGTTTCCTTCCATTCTATAACAACTAGTAGGAACAACTGGGAAACATCTTAAGTCCTTCGTTTTTTTCGTGCTGATGAAATATTAGAAGAAGCATGAGAGTTTCTTCAGCTATTATTTCGATAAGCTGTCTTCCCTCTTTTCACAGGAGCAATAATGTCTTTAAGGGCAGAAAATAGGAAGAGTCAGGTATCCTAGCAGTAGCCATTTGCTCATTCCATGTCCCAAAGGATGGTTTGAATGGAGCCCTGGTTATACAGCAGCGGCAGCAGCCGGAGCTCTGTGCTAGGAGTGGGCTCAGTTTCCCAAGCTGCGTGCCCAGAGGCTGGGTGCTTTGAAGAGATGTTAGAATCAGTGCCCAAGCTCATTCAGGGTGATGGCAGCAGCACTTTTGTCCCTTTTCTGCGGAGCTATTGTTGTGACAACTGGTCACCCACACCGAGAAACAGCATATGAGACAAATGATGCCAGCAGAAAGATTGGGGAGGGTGATGAGAATTGATTTTGATTTCCATTCTTTCTTTGAGCACCAGAATTAATATTGCCTAGAATTTGGTGCTTATTAAGACTGTCCTTAGTAGAAGAGGGGATCCTCTAATGCCCTGTGGGCTGAGGTTTGGGTGACATGCCTGGAAAACGTCACACTGTAATTTCTTTCCTTTGCACATCCTAACTCCTCTGGGTTGGATGCAGTTCATAGACCCAGAAAGTATCTGATGGCATTGATTTGGCACTTAAACAAACTCTCTGACTCAGCTGGTTAAAGAAAGTTCTGGTTCACGAGAAACAAAACTTAAAAAAACCACGAAAAAACTCAGGCAATTCATTTGACAGCTTAGTGTTCAGTTTGATTTAACATGTGCTGCCCTTTTTTAAAATCATAGCATTCCATTTATTGTGGGTTTGCTTAAAGAGCTTTGATAGAGTTGGGTTGCAGCACTGTGCAAGAAAAAAGGAAATTTCAACATTTTCTTTGAAAAAAACAAAAGCAATTTCAAAAGGAGCCAAAGATGAATCTTCACTGATCTCAGCATAAGAGCAAAGGATAAATGGAGGGTTGACTTTCACAACTGATCTTTTTGTTTTACAGCTGGTTTCTATCTCAATAAAAAAAGAAACTACCTCTACACCTATCACATTCTCCCAAAGCCAACATCAGCCTTTATTTCTAGCAAGCATTATTATAAGCAGCAGCACAGCTTAGTGATTTGGATCATGGGTAAAATCCTGGTCTAAATCCTACCAGCTGTGTGGTCCAGGACAAGATTCTTAACTGCACTGTGACTCAGTGTCCTTGTATATAAACTAGGAATACTAATTATATCTGCTTTCTGGGATTGTTAAGGGGACCATATGAGTCAATACACAGAAAGTACAGGGAACAGGGCCTACTACATGGCAACACTCTATATGTGTTTGCTATTAGTATTTCCTTTAAAAGAAACCACCTGAAATTATGGGGAAGCTTAAGTCTTAGACTATATAAAATGACATTATTTCTGAAGTTGTTTGTAAAAAATATTGTGTGCTTATGATGCTGTGTTGTCAATTACTATTAAATAACTTCCCCAATTGCTATGAGGTAATTAAACAGTAATTGGTCTTACTGGTGTCATTATTTTCTGAAATTAAAATATTTTTCTTTCCTTTGGATGGGTTGTTATAAAAAGTACAGATAACATAATGTGCTGCTTTTGAAAGAAAAATGTTATCAGTTATCACATAATGCTAACATTTGTCATTGGTAGACTAGCTTAATAATATTACTAGCTCTTTGATCCAGTGTGAGAGCGGATGGCAAAACATGTTAAACTTTTGTATTTGTTGATTGACAATGCCTTCTAATGGAAGTACAAAAGGACTAATGGAATCTTCTGTAATTCTTGGCTTGTTCTCTCTTTCAATTTTCTTTAGTGTTAACTGTGTGTTGATGAAAATATTTATAACAAGATGTTTACTGAACCCCTCCAATTCAACCAGACTGCAGACTTAAGTCCTTCTCATGTGCGCTCACTGCTTTCTTTCCTTGTGCCCTCCCGCGACCCTCCCCTGTCTCTGCCTGCATTATTAGCACATCCATGCTCAGCACCTTTGCTCAGCTTCTTGTCAGAAGTGCCTTTGTTGTCCTAATCACCCAATCCCAAAGTTTTGGTCAGATTTGATTCATAATTTATCTTCATTTCATTCACTCAGCAGGCAACTAAATCTCAGTGGATCTGCCCTGAAAACAGCTCTCGTTTGCATCTCTTCTAGTCTACCACCTGTCATGACTCAAGATAAAACCCACAATTTCTGATTTTATTCTTTCCACAATAACACTATGTTTAATAATCTGTATTTGTTAATCAAGTTAGTTCTAATTATTATCAAATCTAAATGCCAGGTGTTCACTGCTCTAAAAATGTGACTTGGTAGATTATCTTTTCGGTGTGGGTAGATGAAAAATGGACATGGAATGATATAAAAGTCATATCATTATATCATAAATAATATGAGAAGTTTAGATTAACTGGCTAAAAGTAGTTGTCTTAAATGAAGCAGATGTTAGTTTTCTACTCAAAGCTACTGTATTAGTTTCCTGTGCTGTCATAATATGGTCTACAAACTGGGTGCCTCAAACCACCGGAGACTTGCTCTCTCACAGCTGGAGGCCAGATTTCCAAAGCCAAGGGGTGGGCAGGGCTGTGCTCCTTCCAGGGATCTCTGGGAGAAATGGTCCTTTGCCTCTTTTAGCTTTGGTTGTTGTCACTTCCTTGGCTTGTGGCCACATCTCTCTGCTTCATGTTCACGTGGCTTTATTTTCTGGATCTGTTAGTGTGTGTGTATCTTTTAAGGACACTTGGGTTAATTTTACGTGTCAACCTGGCTAGGCTATGATGCCAAGCTCTTCACTCAAATGCTTGTCTAGATGTTTCCATGCAGGTATTTTGTAGATATGATTAACATTCACAATCAGTTGACTTTGAGAAAATGATTGTCAATGATGTGAATGCAGTTAGTTGAAGGCCTCCATGGCAAAAGGTGAGGTTTCCTGAAGAAGGAATTCTGCCTCGGACTGTAACATTAAAAAAAAACCTGCATGAGTTTCCAGCCTGCTGGCCTGCCCTACAGATTTGAGACTCCAAATTGTATTAATTCTTCCCCACCCTGCCTTATGGATTTTGGATATGCTGGCCCTCACAACTGCATGAGCCAGTTCCTTAAAAACTCTAAAATCTCTGTCCATAGAAAGATAGACAGATAGACAGACTGATAGATATATACAGGGATGTCGATATTGTATCTCCAACTGGTTCTGTTTCACTGGAAAACCCTGGCTAATTACTAATAGAGAACCCAACCAAATAATGAGGATGATCTCATCTCCAAATGCTTAACTTAGTTCATCTGCAAAGACCCTTTATCCAACCAAGGTAACATTTATAAATTTCAGGAATTTGATCTTTTGGGGGCCATTTTTCTTCCTACTACAACTACCCTGTAAATTAGGAATTCTTGGTTCTGTTTCTATGGGTTCCACAGAATGTTACCAAGTTTTTCAAGAAGTGAGAGAATTCTCAAAACCATTATCAACAAAAAATTAGTTTTGCTCACATCAGAGAATGAATATGGAGACCAAATGGAACTTGTAACAGAGAAGAATATTGTAAGGTGGATTAAAAAATAGTATAGTGAACTGTAACTTTAAAATCCATGCATATAGTTCTATTTCTTAATTAAATTTAAAGTCTGGGCCTGACTTCAAAGAAAGAAATGAAAGTAATTTATAAGGAAATTTATCTTTCTACAAACCAGAAACCAATTTTTAAATACTAGGCCTAGAGGTTAGCACATACTATATTTATTGTATTAATTTGCATATTTGCCAGAGTTTAATGAAGTTTTTTTTCTAGTGAATAAATTGTTCAAACTCGTTATGTAGAAAACTGAAATAAATGATGACCATATTTTTAAGGTATGTGTTAACTTCCCTCTGCCTATCTAATTTTTTAGGCATGTTGAGAAAATATGGATTTTTTTTCAAATGGAAATCATTGCCCAAACAAAGAGCAGGTTCCCACTTAAAAATAATTTTGCATTTAGTGGATAATAAATAGCATCTGCATTTTGTTGAATGTGGCTTCTTTGAGCATTATTTTCTTTCTTGCATTTAAAATCTCTTAAGATTCAACAGTAGAAGTTAGCTGTCTATATCGCGTGTCCGCATCTGCCCTTTTCCCTTGGTGTGTGTGAGATGAGGACTTGTAAGATCTCTCCCAGCGACTCGCAGTTATGCAGCACGGTATTGCTGGCTGATCCCCATGCTCTGCATTGCGCCCCCTTGACTTAATTATTTTATAACTACCGAGTTTTTATGTTTTTGAATTTTTAATTTATTTTCTCACCTTTATGAAACAATATAATTTCTAAAGGTTTCCTTATTATATATGAAAAAAATCTCAGCAGTAGTTTTGTGACTCTATGTCTACTGGCCTGAATCTCAGCAACTATTTGATTTGGGAGGGTGGGTAGAGAAGAGCTGAAAATGAAGTGAAAAAGAAAGGAATCTCAGCATAAGTGAGCTAAGCTGTGTGACTTTTAAACTGGAGCTCAGCTTCCATGCATACCTGCTCACCGGTCGTGGTCATGCAAAGGTCCACAGGCTCAGGCGTGTCTCAGTGCAGTGTCCAGTGCACTGAAATGTTCTCATCTCAGTGATTGTTGTTGGGCCATCTGGGACATACACTCGTGCAACAGTTTTGTATATCTCCTCTCTCTTTTTCTCCTAAATTCCCACCTTTAGTTCTCCTGAGAGACTGCCATTGTTATATTAAATATTTGAAGAGGGTATCCAATCTTTTTGTAAAATTAGTATTTTCGTGTTATAGATAATTAGGGAAGCATATGACCAGAGCCCCAGTGTCTTTCCCCAGGCCCACCTGCCTGTGTGCACTGGCCCAAAGAAATGCATGAGCAGGAGTTTGTAGGACAGAGAGAAAAAACAGCTGACTAGTGAATTGGCCAATACGAGACAGGGAACTGGTGCTCTGAAGACCCACCTCCCCGATGGTGCGCGCACCTGTGTGTGTGTGTGTGTGTGTGTGTGTGTTTGTAGGTTACAGATTACAGAGTGCAAAATCACAAGACACCATGAGTTAAGGGGTTTGGGACCTGATTTAAGCTGGGACCTGACTGGTCAAAGGTGAGGAAAGGGTAATAAATATTTCTTCAGGTCTCGAGGACAGCTCTGAGGTCTTTTTTGGCATCCCTCTGTCTGATTTCATGGAAAAGAAGCCAGGGGGTATTTCCACTTTAGAGCTCAGGAACCGAAACATAACTTAAGTGAAGATCTTACTTTAGCCAGCCAGAGGTCCAGAGTGGGACCATCACCTGGGTCCAGGCTACTATCTTCTGCTGCTTGGGGTTGCTGATTTTCTGGGAGAAAGGCTAGCTAGGTCTCTGGGGTGGGGGTGAGGGGAGAGAAAGGTGATTCCTGGGGCTAGGATTTAAAGCTACATTTAACCAAAGTCATAAAGACCCTTGGTTTCAAGTACTGATTAGGAAGGTTTCTAATAGTAAAGTCCTTGAAGATCACTGTAGAAGAAACCACTCTAAGTTTGCCTCTCTATCAAGACACTTAAGAAAGAGAAACAAACAAAAACTCATAGCTCTGGCTGGGTAGCTCAGTTGGTTAGAGCGTCATCCCAATGCACTAGGGTTATGGGTTCGGTTCCCTGTCAGAGCACACAGAGGAGTCAGCCAGTAAATGCAGGAATGAGTGGAACAACAGATCGATATTTCTCTCTCAGATCAATTTTTAAACAAACCTCATACACACAGACAACAGTATGGTGGTTATGAGAGAGAGAGTGGGGTAGGGAGGAGGTAGTAGAGGGTAAAGGAGGTCAAACACAATGGTGATGGAAGATTTGACTTTGGGGTGGTCAGTATACAATGCAATACACAGATCGTGCATCATAGAATTGTTTAACACTTGAAACCTATGTAGTCTTTTTTTATCCTCACCTGAGGACATGCTTATTGATTTTAGAGAGAGGGCAAGAGAGGGAGGGGAACATCGATGTGAGAGAGAAACATGGATCTTCTGCCTCTCATCCGTGCCTCAGCCAGGGACCAAACCTGCAACCTGGGTATGTGCCCTGACTGGAATCAAACCCACAACTTTTCAGCTCACAGGATGATATTCCAACCAACTGAGCCACACTGGCCGAGGCACCTATATAATCTCATTAACTAATGTCATCTCAATACATTGAATAAAAAATAAAACTGTAAAATTTCTAGGATAAAAAATCAAAGAGGGATTGTAGGTTGCTTGGCAAATGAACATAGATATGTGCTAACAAAGTCAGAAACCACTGTCTTGGCATTTGAGCTAGAGACAATTTTGGATTTAAAAATATATTCATCATTAGCATATAAGTTGATAGAGATTCCTAGCAGTAGTGTTAGCAATCATTTTTAGGTATACATACTCTGTCAAAAATGTGCCAAGTGTTTTACACATATTGTTTCCCGTCCCCACAGCAGGCCTGTCACGTAGGTATAAGTTCCATTTTACATGGAGAAACTGAAGCTGAGAGGGCTTGGGGAATCTGCACGCAGTTCCCTAGAGGCTGAGCTAGGACTGGAGGTGAGGTCTGTTTATTGTTCCAGTTCTTCCCTGGCCATCCGTTTCGTGTTTGGAATAAAGGAGGTGGTTTGGAAATGGTCTTTGCTTGGTCTGGCATGTTTCTGAAGCAAACCTGCTTCTGTGACACATGTTAAGAATTTAGAAAACAGTTCACATCATTTTACTTTATTTGGGAAACATCAAACTCTCATCTGCTATTCATTGACTCCATGTTTCACGTGGTGAATATATGATTTTAACTCTGCAGGTGCCTGACTCTCTCTCTAGAAGCAAATCTGAGATGGTTGCCAAGGGCAAGGGCTGCTCGCAGAATTCTTCCAAATCATTTTCAGGGTCTAGAAAGTGAAGTCCAAACAAAGTTGTTTACCATGAGGAAGAGAGAAGCCAGAGAGGTTACCAGATAATTGTGCAGCATCTGAAACACTCTTTTCTCCCCTGTCTCCTGATGCTGCCTCTGTGGCGAGTGTAGGGTGGGCCTTACAGTGCCCGGGAGGAAAGTTTTTCTGTTGAACAGTCAGGAACCGTGTATCTGCTTTGCATAGAGCAGTTTACAAGTGTGTTTTCCTTCCTTTGTGAACTTTGTGTGTGGTGATCTCCTGCACATGCTGTGGCTAGAACTTGCTGGAACTCATTCATCTGGGAGAAGCCTGTTATACTTCTACCACTTAGTCAATAGAGGCAGATGTCTAAAACAACCGAATTTATTAAAAAACCTGTTGTTTTATGTGATGCTTGTTTGAGTTCACCTTTAATGTATAAACTTAGTGCTTATTATTTTGAAAGAATAAACTTACTTCAAAGGAAGATGGGCACCATGGCTGGAGGCTGACTTTGACATTTAGAACTGGCTTGCAAAGTCTTCATTTAGGAATGTTTGAATATTCATTGAAGAATTAGTAGTTACTCTCTTGGTCTCATACATATAAAAACAAACAAAATACAAGCCATGGAGAACAGTCCCTGCTTCTATTCCTTTCTGTAGAAAATTCTGATAAAGGGGTTGTAAAGCACTTCACTGTACACGGGGGTGGCTTGTCGGTGCTGAGTGGAGCACCCTGAGGTTCACCCTCTATGACTCTTCCCTGGGGCAGCTCTTTGTTCTCGGGACCATCTGAGAAACAGGTGGAGATTGCAGAGGACCAGAGACTGTGCCTAAAACCCTTACCGCTTAATCCGTTAGGCCAAGAAAAGCTAGTTAGGTGTAAGGTGTCTCAGCTAGCACTACTGTTCCCGCACAGTATAAAAAGACCAGAGAAAGATGTACTTCTAGTCTGACATTCGATCCAACTTGTTAGTGTGTTCCTAAATTTATGGTTTAACATCATTGTTTAATCGCAGCTATTCATCGACTCTTCCAACGTGCTGAGATTCCAGCTTAGTAATCTGAAATGTCTAGTTCACACAAAGTACCCTCCCTGGTCACATTGGTTCAGGGCCCTTATTTTCCTAATTCTAAACAATTTCCTTGTTCATGCTGCTTTATATTATGCTAAGATCTCCCCAATGTGTTTTCAGTTGTGTTGCATTAATTAACTCATTGTTCCCAAACAGATACTGGCTGCTCCCATGGAAAATAAACCAAACATTGGACACACCGTGCCCTGCGACTACCAACACAAAAGGTCATGACCCCTGCCCTCATTTCTGCACACTTCCTCACCCCACCTTTTCTACTGCTTCTGCCAGTGCTTTCTGCTAGTCATTACTTCCTTTTTAACATCCCTATTCATATTTTCTGTCATTTTTCGTTTTCTGGAGGAGACATAAGTTATTATTGAGTTCTGTTCCTATTGATCTCACACACAACTATGCTAGGTGTTATTCCAGAACACTCTGAGTGCAATCTTTTGTTACCCCTCAAATGATAGCACATGATGGGGCCACAGGAGATGCCTACTCAGCCCTCCTCCTTTTCAAGAATAAGGGAACTAAGGGGCAGGAAAACAAAGTGCCTTGTCCAAAGGTTCACAAGTAATTAGTAACAGAGATGAAATCTGGACTCAGGACGCCCTACTCTAAGTCCAGTATTATTTCTGTACTGGTCTCCTCTCAAAGCAAAGTGGAGCTGGGCTGTTTGCTACAGCAGGGTGTGCCTACTGCAAAAAGACTGTGAGAGAAAAACTAAAGCATAGCTTTCCTCCCAACACCAAGAATTTGCCCCGGTCCTTTACGTAACAGGTAAAGATTTACTTAGTTTACTTATTTGTTTTTATAATTTATATATAACTTGCATAAGCACTTTGGCATTTTTTTTAAGATTTTATTTATTTACTTTTAGAGAGGGAAGGGGGGAGAAAGAGAGAGAGAGAAACATCAATGTATGGTTGCTGGGGGTTGTGGCCTGCAACCCAGGCATGTACCCTGACTGGGAATTGAACCTGCGACACTTTGGTTCGCAGCCCATGCTCAATCCACTGAACTACACCAACCAGGGCTACACTTTGGCATTTTTTGATGATTTTCATTATATACTCTAATTTTTCTGTGAAGAAAATGAACAGTCATCTTCTCTGAGGATGCAGTCTCCCTTTCAGACCAGGAAAAGGCCAAAAACGTAGGCTAGCCAGTGCACACAGGGTGCCCCACCCAGTTCTGTTACTTCTCAGCGTGTGTTCAGGATCGAGGGTCTGTCACAGGCTATAGTGACTTCTTCAGCAAGGGTGGTATGTTTGATCCTGGGCTGGACGACTGCCAGCCAGGCCTGGTGCTAGATTCCCTTTCAGTTTCATAATAGCACTTTAGAATTTTGCGAGTTAATACTTCAGTTTCTCATCCTGCCTGCATTTCATTTTTATTGGTTTAAAGTGTATTTTGTGCAATACAAGTTGTAGCGACTTTGGGTGGGAAATGGTTCTTTACTAAAGTTGTCACGTTATAGTTTGCTAAAACTCACAAGTAAGACTGTCTAACAACAGCAAAATAGACTCCTTCCTAAAGTTGTCTTTTATTCCACCAGCCAAACAGTTCTGTCCCTGTTAAGTTTTACAACCACTTAGTACCCTGTAAATTTCTCTGTGAGCATACCATTTTCTGCATTTTTATTAGCTGTGTCTCTGTAGTTCTCTTTGTCATGTGGTTCGAGTGCAGAGGCCATTTGTAGAATTGGCATACCCTGTATGAAACTGACAGAATGGTTTGCACACAGTGGGTGCTCATGTGTTTTCTAATTGGATGACTCTGGGAGATGAAATTTCGTGCTCTCTCCCAACTTGTCAAATAACTGCAAAATAAAAGCGTACATCAAGACTATTTCTGCTAACCAGACTGTTGGGAGTAGAAATGTTTATTTATAAGAGTTAAAGTTGTTCACAGCAGGAAGAAGATGAGAAGGAAACCATGTCTTTGAGTAACTAGGTGAAATAATTGTTATTCTTGGGTGTCAAGTCTTTAGATCTGAGCTCCCTGTCAACTCTGTTGTGTCCCACGAAAAAAAAACCTGTGACGCTTTAATTTAAATCAAATGTATTAGCATTGCAAAGTGTCATTTTGCTATGTGATTATTTTCTGCTGGATCCATCTATATCTTTAAGTATATGCCTCCCAATTACAGAGATCCTTACAGAGGTGTCACAGGACATTCCCTTTCCTGGATTTTTTTCCCAGAATGTCTTTCCCCATATTTGATTCTTTTGGCTTTACTTTTCACTCTTCCTAGCTATACTGACATCCAAATGTTCTTGCTGTCTTTTCTCTAAACACTTTATTGGGCCCCATTGTCTTTATTTTGGCAATATAAATGCCATCTGACCTCAAGGTGTGAGCCATGTGGCTGTCTGTGGGAAGGGCATTCCAGGCCAAGGGAAAAGTCAGTGCAAAGGTGCTGACTTGTGCACAGATAACTCTAAGACTAACAGAGTTCAGTGTGGTTCGGTGGCAGTCAGTGAGAAGCAGTGTAGCAGGACAGTGTGTTGACAATTCCATAGCAGGGCAACGCGGGAAGCAGGAATCCACTCACCACGGAGGACATGTGGTGGGTTGGATTAGAATGGCAGTAAGTGGTGCAATGTGGTCAGAGGCTGGGATTGTCTTAGAGTCAACAGGACTTGCTGATGAGGTGGACGTGGGGGGATGTGGGAAGGACAGGAGAACAGATGACTGCATGTGTTTTGACCTGACAACTAGAAAGGCAGGGTTGCCGTCAAGATGAGAAGGATGACGTGGAAAGCAGTTTTTCTCTCCCAACTTATTCAGCTGTGCAGGTAGGGAGTTTTGGGTGTTTTCACAGATGTTTTTAAACCCCAAAGGAGTAAATCAGGTGAGTGGTCATAGTTGAGGGTACAGATAATCATAAAGATTATAATAAAGGACCATGGATTTTAAGCTAAGTAAGGAGGGAAGTAAGGGCTTAAGTAAAATAATGATTAATCAGCTTGGTCCTAGAGAGTTTAAATAGTTGTGGTTGTGCTAAAAAGAGTGAGTTGGAATAATGATAGAAGATGTTGGTCTTAGGATGGGTTATGGAAATTGAGACCATGCATGGCTTGCATTTGTTGGCAGTAAGGCAGAGAGTATGGCTTAAAAGAGAAGGGCTGAGCTAAAGTGGTGATGACTTTTTATATTATTAGAGGTAAGAGGTTAAGGATTTGAGAAGCCAAACTATTGGGAGGTTGGTTTTGTGGATGTCGATAGAAAGAATTATTACAGTGTGAAGACACTTACAGGAACCCAGAGGCTAAATGTGTCAAGGACTGTGGGACCGTGGTCCACGGTTGCCATAGTGGACTGTGACAAGGAGGGATGTAGATACAATGTATGACAGGAAATTCAAAACTGGGTGTTTTGTGGAGAGGAGAAGGGGACCATGTGCAGTGGCAGGTAAGACACCTACCGAACTTCTATACTGGACGGTGCTAAGCTTTTGGAGAGGGAACAGCCACTCCTCTAGAAGGTCCCAGGGAAAGTGGTACCCTCATGGCAGAGAGGTCAGAGCAAGGGGGGAAAGGAGTGTCAGGGAGAGAGTAGGAATGAGTGTGGGTGTTGGCATGCCTGCCTTTTTTTACTCAGTTTTGATGTCAGAGGCATGGGCTACATTTCATTCATATTTGGATTCCAAGCATCAGTCACAAGAAAACATGACTGATTGATTTAATGTGATAGAGGTTCCCCAAAATACTTAGAACTATTTAGAAGATATTTTTGAGCCATAGTTTAGGTTTGTGAAAGTTTAATGCTTGTCAGTCTGTGAATAACTGTCCCCTGGAATTGCAGGACTTGGCAGACAGGTATCCAGGCAACTATAAGCATGTACTCTGTGTAACCGCTTAATATTTAAGTTGCCAGCACCTCTTCTCACCCTTGCTTCAATGTGGCCTCTTTTCATACTGAATTTAATTTCATTTGCAATTCTTTATTGGTTTTGCAGCCAGCAACTAAGTGTCATTATCATACATAGAGTGCCACCAGTTCTGTTAATTAGCCCTGTAATTGCAAGTGAAAGAATTGAATACACTTGAGTTTCCCATGAAAATTTAAAAATAAGATGGAAGTCCACTAATTGCCTATTTCACTTTCAGAAAGTTTCATAATGACAGAAGTGTGTCCCTGCTGCTCAGCACAGGTGCCTCTGGCTGGGAATTGCAGCCCACATGCTCGCAGGACAGGCCTCATCTGGTTGTGCCAATTTGCTGTGTGTCTGTCAGTAGTCGCCAGGAAAACCGTGTGAGAGGAATACCACTCCTCTAAAGCCCGAAAGACCACGAAACGGAATCTCTGTCGCCTGTCCTCATATAAAAGTCTATGGGAAACTCACTTAACGTCCCTGGCTGGGTATCGGAAGGGATAAAGCAGGGCAAAAGGGACACCAACCAGAAAAGTCTGCGTAGATAATAGGAAGCAAGATCATGCCATAGAATGTTTCCTTATGAAGAAGACAGTTTTGAGTAGTATGATTCCATAAAAACATTTTCTAAAAGCATTCATCAGGTGTGGCAGTACATGATGCTTGCAGTCCATTTATTTATGGTCTGCCACTATCAGAGCCCACCACCCAGAGTAGATCTTTCGTTTTAGGTGAGCTGATAGAATGTACTGAAAGGAGCCAGCACTCATTGGCCACTCTCTGTGCCAGGTGCTGTGCTAAGCACTTCCCATGTGTTATTTCACTGAATCTTCACAACATGACAAGGTGAGACCTGTTATTAAATTCATTTATCAGCTAAAGAAACCAGAATCCAGAAGTAACTCTGCTGAGGTCACCCAGCTAGTAGGTGTCAGGGTTGCCAGAGCAGGTGGTCTGACCCAAGAACCCACCCTGAATTAGCCCCCAAAGACGTAGTTCCTTATAAGTGAGCTGTTCAACAAGGAAGGCTATGCCGAAGTCAGTTTAATGATATCCTAAAGCTTTTTGAATAGTCTTTTATATTTATTATTTCATTGATTTGTTCACTGACTTAAAGTGTTTTTTTCAGTACCTATTGTGCCAATACCAGAAATGACCCTGGAAGGCAAGCAGCCTGCCTCTCCTGTACCCTTTGGTCGGCTGTGCGTCTGATACTCACTCTGGGGTGTTAAGTGAATTCCCCACAAAGGGTTTTATGTCAGGAGCGTGGGTAGAAATCTTGGTATGTAGATTTATCATAGAAATGCACATTTCAATGTAATGGAGCCTCTTGTTTCCAGGAGGAATTCATTAAAAATACATGCCAAATTAATATTTCAGATTAATGAAAATGCTCAAATGCATAAAAGTAGTCACTAGCAAAGCTGGAATGAAAAGTAGTCGTGTGCAACTCCCACACAAGCCTCCACGATGTCATCAATATGGAAATGGAAAAGTGAATACTCTGGTTGTAGTGTCCTCCTACGAAAGCTCAAGTGGTGGACTCTTGAAAAGTCTGCAGACATGTTCGGGAATGGTGCCTATAAAAAGTGCAGCTGTCCTTAACGCCTCTGAACTTCAATAAATGGTGATCAGAATCATAGATGCATACTTATTTTGGAGCAGGCTTTCAAAAAAATAAGGTACAGTTTGATAGCTATCTGAAACATATTTACTTTTTTAATTTTGGGGGCATACCATGAATTCTACCTTGGACTTAAAATCCTTTTCTGTGATTTGTTTCAAATTTTCTTCTTACTTTGTATCAAAGACTTATTTTTCTGCAGGCTATTTGGACACACATTTGTCCCCTCACACACAGTCCCTACAGCAGGACAAGGTCCCCAAGTTAGCCTTTTTGGCCGACCTAATTCTGCTCTCTTTTCCCACAGATAGTGGGAGTGGGAGGAGGATATATTAGAGGTTTAATAATGTGAAAACCTGGACCTTTCCCCTCATTCACAAAGAGGAGTTTTTCCTCTTTCTTCCCTCCTGTCTGCCATCAGTCACAATACTCTTTTCCTTCAGTTAGGTCTACACTGATTTTATATACCAATTACTTTCTTCTATTATCGTCTGTTACTACAAAAACCCCCCTCAAAATGTGGCTTAAAAGAGAAAGATTCTTTTTAAATATGTGAGTAGTGTTTAAGTATAATTTAAACAAGGATTTTGTATAGCAATGTTAGATTATTTTATGTCATAGATTAAACTTTTAAGTCTAAGATATTCATAAATGAAAAAATTCACTGGAGTGAGTTTTTTAACCTTCTGTTTTAAATTAAGTTGACCGAGGATTACTTTATTTTTATAAATTTAGAAAGACACTGTGTACCTTGCTTCTTTTTTATAGTAATGCTCTTCATCCTGTTGGCATTCTGCTTTCTGAACAGCCAGGCTCTTTAAAGAGGTGACTGTGATTTCGCATTTGGTAATGCCATCTGTAACGACCACAAGACCAGAGACAAAGTACTTTTGTTTTGTTCCTCCATCTCTCCCCACCTTTTTACTTACATATTTTATCAACTAACTGTTTCACAAGTGGTAGAAATTGGCCGCCGCCCTCTGTGGTTTTGAGGATTTATTGAGAAAAGACTGGATGGTTTGCTTCATTGAAGGAGGAGCTGAACTCACGCCTAGGCCAGGTCATAACAGATAATTCCAGATGCCACACAGGAGCACAGGCTCTCTACGATGGTTGACTGCCGGTGATTTTGTACTCCTGGGCTTCTCTGTCCGAATGTGAGAGAGAATTAGAATGTTCCAGCTTGAGTCAGGGGTCTTCACCCTGAGCTGGGAAGCTCTGGTCAGAGACAGGGTTTGGGAGCACACACATCATTAAGCATCAAAGACTATTTTTAAGAAACAGAGAGGGACTGTGAGTGGGCAGCCCTCTTTAGAAGTATCCACAATAATGGTTCATGTGGGCTTCCCTAGAAAGGAAATGAGAAATTCTACCCAATTCAAGTATCTCACACACACACACACACACCTGTGTTCATTCTGCTTCAGATAACTTACAGTGGAAACCTTTGCTCACATTTAGTAATATTTGCATATCACACTGAGTGATTTCTACCTTTTATTGATTTTATTAATGTAGAGTTTGGAATTATCACTTGACAAAGAAACAAGACTGGTGAGGCATTTTTTGATTATTTGTATAACTAGCTCATGCTTATGTTTTATACCTCCTCAGAGAAAAAGCACAGTTCAAGTAGGGAAAAGGGTGACATATTGGGGTAGTTCAGTATCTACCCTGAGCAAACTTGTTGAGGAAAAGTATTCAGTTTTAAATTCATTTCAACATGCACAGAATCTAGTATCAGAGTCTATCACCAGTCTAGAACTCAATAATTATTATTTATTTATTTATTTTGGTAATTTCTTTTTAAAAATTATTTTATTGTTGTTCAAGTACAGTTGTCTGCATTTACCCCCAACCCCCTTCCAGCCTCCCTCCTATGTTTCCACCCTCCTTGGTTTTGTCCATGTGTCCTTTATAGTTGTTCCTGAAAACCCTACCCCCGTCCCCCCATTATCCCCTCTCACTCTGGCTACTGTCAGATTGTTCTTAATTTCAGTGTCTCTGGTTATATTTTGCTTGCTTGTTTGTTTTGTTGATTAGGTTCCACTTATAGGTGAGATCATATGGTATTTGTCCCTTATCACCTGGCTTATTTCACTTAGCATAATTGTCTCCAGTTCCATCCATGCTGTCACAAAGTGTAGGAGCTCCTTCTTTCTTTCTGCTGCATAATATTCCATTGTGTAAATGTACATGTTTTTTCGATCCATTCATTTACTGACAGGCACTTAGGTTGCTTCCATCACTTAACTATTGTAAATTGTGCTGCTATGAACATTGGGGTGCATGGGTTCTTTTGTATTTATTTATTAAAAAAATAATTATTTTTTAAATAAATAAATACATGGGTGAAATACCCAAAAGATATATACATATTTTTTATGTATACATATATACTATTTGTATACATATATACTATTTGTAAGTATGTGGTTTTAGAAAATCCATATATTCCCTGTTAGGCTATCCAGGTTTCAGTCCCTTTTAAATTGAGTTAGCCAAGATTGAGGTGGAAAAGATAAGTAGTAATTACCTCACTGGACAGACAGTGTTATTAAAGAGACAGGCATGTCCAAGTTCAGGCTTATCCTCAGCGACTGAACAAACACATGTTCACAGGGCACCCACGGCGTATCATCCTCCCAGGTGTGGGAGACAGAAGCAGTTGAACATATAAGACTGGATAGGAGGAAATTATTATTAACAGTAATTTGCAACTAGAAGCATGATCAGGAACAAAATATGCATTTGAATTTTATTAGTTATATTAATCAAAGATAAAAGATGAGCTTACAGGGGACAATTGTAATAGCATAAACAATAAAATAATAATAATAAAAGAAGAGTTTACATGGAACAATTTTCTTTCTTTCTCTTTTTTTGGAATAATTTTCTCATGGAACTTTTCCCCTTCTTTTTGTTGTACCACAACCTCTTTGGGAAGGGTATGCATGCTTATCTTTTCTGACTTGGATATTTAACATTTGGGTAAGTTTATGGCTGTATTTGTATAATGTACCACATGGCATTTGACCTCTTCTTGTTTTATTATTGTTGGATTACAGTTCCAGGTGTCTTACCATATTCTAGACTATGCTCCAGATATAGCCATTGGATAGGGATCTCATAATTTGGAAAACAAAAATTACTTGCTACCTACATTTATGCTTCCCTTTCTTCTTGTCAATTTTTCTCAATTAAGATGTTGGTTGATAATTCCTCTAAGAAATAATGAATTACCTTTGATATTTTTGATAGTTCAATAAGAAGCTACTTTATTACCATTACCACTATAATATTTGCATTTAACAAATGATAGTTGGCATTTATGTTAAAATTTTGTAGAAGCATTAACACTTTTTATGAAACTTATATATGCACATATACATTTGTGTGTATATTAATATACACACAGAAACAGAGAATCAGAATCAGAAACATGGAGAAGATCACATGTGTAAGAAAAATGTACTAATAGTAGATATAGTGGAAAATTGTATGTTATAGTTTATGGGCTGTCTTACAAGCATGGTACATTCTTCAGAACTCCAAAAATATCTTTCCATTCAATATTAACATGTGGGAGTATTGCCTATGCAAATGTTTCTCTTCGTGAAAATCATGTATACATACATGATAAAGACAAGACACATAAGATTTTTGTGAAGAACATATATTTTTATTTCATTTGAATTATTGTTATACACTCATTGTCATATATTGTTAAAAGCAATGGTAGCTATTAAAATAATCAATTTCAGCCCTGGCTGGTGTAGCTCAGTGGATTGAGCACGAGCTGCAAACCAAAGCATCGCAGGTTCAATTCCCAGTCAGGGCACATGCCTGGGTTGCAGGCCACGGCCCCCAGCAACTGCACATTGATGTTTCTCTCTCTCTTTCTCCCTCCCTTCCCTCTCTAAAAATAAATAAATAAAATCTCAAATATTTTTTAAAAAATAATCGATTTGAGCTGCTCCTTGAATTGACTGGATATTGATTGGGTTGTCAAGCTTCTTGCTAGTGAAGGCTGGAAAACTGAGTTTTCAGCCAAAAACTGAGCCAAAATTAGGGCACAGTGATTGAAAGGCAAAGACTTGGATGAATGAATCTTCCAAATCCAGATTTTCCTGGTTCGTCACAGTGTGTTTCCCACTGTTTTTTTCTGGCTATATCATGGGTGAAAAACCCTTCTAGGTACAAACATGCAATCAATTAAAGAAGTCAGTGCAGTTTTGAAATGATTAAATACAATTGATTGTATTGAAAGTTGAAACTGGGAAGTAATTTTAAGGTCAGTACTCATTTATTTGGCTAAAGGCTATACTCTTGACTTACTTATTGTAGTTTTATAAAAGAATTCAACTTTTACTACTTTGGTAAAATTTACAGATCTTCAGTACCATTGAAGTGTTAGTGAAAGTAAATCTCAGTAGAGTTAAAGCTGTCTTCAGCAGCAAAATAAAACTGACTAGAATAAACATAGTAAGAACAGTCAGATTTTTTTGTTATGAATTTACATGTATTTCTTTTTTTTAATTGTTGCCACTATTACAGATGTCCCCCATTTTCTCCCCTTTTGTTCCCCCCAGTCCTCCCTGGCCCCAGTTTCCACCACATTGCTGTCTGTGTCCATGGGCTAGGTATCTAAGCATATATGTTCTTTGGCTAATCTCTTCCAGACCCTCCTACCTGCCTCCTCTCTGAGATCTGTCAGTCTGTTCCATCTATCCATGCCTCTAGTTTAATTTTGTTTGTCAGTTTATTATGTAAATTAGATTCCACTAATGAGTGAGATCATATGGTATTTGTCTTTCTATGACTGGCTTATTTCACTTAGCATAATGCTCTCCAAGTCCATCCATGCTGTCACGAAGGGCAGGAGTTGCCATGCCATATTCCACTGTGTAAATGTACCACAGGTTTTTTTTATCTACTCATCTACTGATGGGCCCTTGGGCTGTTTCCAGGTCTTGGTGATTGTAACACTGCTATGAACATAGGGTGCATATATTCTTTCTGATTGGTGTTCAGGGTTCTTTGGATATCTTCCCAGAAGTGGGATCACTGAGTCAAAAGGCAGATCCATTTTTAATTTTTTGAGGTGACTCTGTACTGCTTTCCACAGTGGCTGCACCAGTCTGCCTTCCCACCCACAGTGCACTAGGGTTCCTTTTCCTTCACTTCCTTGCCAGCACTTGTTGTTTGTGGATTTATTAATGATGGCCATTCTGACAGGTGTGAGGTGATACCTCATTGTAGTTTTAATTTGCATCTTTCTGATGGTTAGTGATGTTGAGCATTTTATCATATTTTTATGGACCATCTATATGTCTTCTTTGGAGAAGTGTCTATTAAGGTCCTTTGCCCATTTTTGACTTGGATTGTTTGTCTTCTTGGTTTTGGTTATGTAAGTGTTTTATATATTTTGGAAATTAACCCCATATCAGATGTACAATTGGCAAAAATGTTCTCTCATACAGGGGGTTCCCTTTTCATTTTGTTTATGGTTTTTTTTTAGAACAGTCACATTTTGACTGCTTTCAAACTCAGATTTGTTTTATTGATGCTTCAGTAAAAATTGGAAGTCACTTTTACTTGATTCCTTTTTATTTGCAGGGGAAAGGGTTTGGAGGTTTTGTGCATGTATCATATGTCAGCGTGTTCATATATCTATGCATCAATGTCTTCTAACTGTATATTTTTGGAGAGGATAACAAGGGTGTGAAATCCAATCTGATGCCCAGTGTTGACAATAAATCAATGCAGTGTTCTGTTGGTGATAGCGCTATTGAGATGCAGAGAGCCTTATAAGCACATCTGTTTCTTTTCACTAATTGGAAAACCTGTAAAGGCACATTTTTATAACTGTGTACCAAAGAAACACTTGCTCAGTGAATTATTAACTGTTTGTTTTGTTTTGTTTTGTTTTTGGTGTAGACTAGTCTTTTAACTTTAGACATTTGTCTGGAAGTGAATACATGTTTCCATTCAAAATTAATTGTTAAACTTGATATTTGTATATTTTCAGGAGAAGAGTTGAACCTATCTTTTGGGCAGAATTGATAAATGAGCAAAAATACCCACCATATCTGTGAGAGAAAACTAAGTGGTTTTATTTTATCTTGTATTTCAGAACAAAGTGCATATAGCTGCAGAGAAAAGTATCACCGGGGCAACATTGAAATCAGTACAATAGTATTCTCTAAAATACTGTTCATGTTGGAGAATATGTTGCATATAGTTTTCAAAGCATATCATATTTATTTTTTTACCTTATTTCATGCTAAAGGTCACATGTAGGAGAAATGAGGTACAGAGATTTGAAGTGACAAACCCAAGTTTGCAGAACTCCTGTGTAAAGGCCGGCATTCTCCCAGTGGGAGTCAGGCTGCAGTTCACTTGACTTTTTGTTTCTTGATCTGTCCTTACAAGCTGAAATCACAGTGGACAATTCTCCTTAAGCTGGAATTCAACTATCAGTTATTTCATAGCATACTGCCTAGTCAGAGATACATACACATTTGTCCAAATATATGAAAGTATACATTTCATACTTTTGTACAGTATACAAAAGACCCGGCAACATGGTAGAAAAAAACTGCAACAACACAAGGAAATAAGAGGATAGATTTGGATGTAATCAAATTAGATCTCTTCAAATCTTAGAACTGCTGAAAGTAAAATATTGGTAAGATATGGAATTGCTATATGATTCCTTCAAAAGCTATATATAAAGGTCAAATTACATATGCATGGGAAATATTTGGAATACTCCTATTTATTGGCTCTGAAAATAGGAAACAGTGTGATATAGTAAGTCATCTTGGAAGAAGAAATAATTTATTAAAGATTTTAAGACCATCCATTCCTTTTATTTTTATATGTTAACCCACCCACCAGTAGCATAAATGTTCAGTAATGCTGCATAAAAATATTGCTTCCACACTTAGGATTCAACAGTTACTAAATGCATTTGAAGCTTTGCTCTTATATGAAATAAAGAGGAGAACTAAATATCTGAGTGTGGCCCATTGGAGTTAAACAAATATGTAATAATAACAATGAAAGAGACAAAGTCAGAAGACAGGGAGCATGTGTCAGGCTCTTTGATGTGATAACCACGTGTCTTTGGACAAGTTCGCCTGAGCTTCCGTTCCATCATTTGCCAATGAAATAAGAGCTTCCTCCCTTACTGGAATGTTGCTGGGGTGAAATGGAATGAAAGGGCTTTGAGATTAGAAAGCCTCAGGCAGTGAGGTGCTGCACCATTTGTTTTAAAACTATTGTCATTTTGTTCAACCCCAGCAAAGGATATTGTATACATTCCTTATAAGTACATAAAATATTTCCGGCCCAGTGAACATATTATTCTTTTCTTGCTCTACAGGAGAAGTTCAAACACTTTCCTTCTTTTGTTGTTGTTAATCGTGGATCCAAAACACCTTGCTTTTTTTTCTTTTTTCTTTTTTTTTTACATTCTGGTGCTCAGAATGCCTTAAAACTAATTGAGATACAGTGATAATACAATAAAGCAGTTAGAAATTTAAAGAGATTGGTTATAAATATAGATCATATACTTTGATTACTTTAGCTAATGGGATAGTCTTTAATCAGTGGAAAAACATTCCTTTTGGAAGTTCCTCTCTGTTCTTTTTTCTCTTGGTCTTCTTTAGGTTCTCCAGGCAGACTCATTTCTTTTCTTTATTCATTCAAAAATTAATTTTTAAGCAGATGTTACATGCAGAAGTGAAGAATATAATGACAAAAGTATAAATCTTGTCCTCAAATTGCTTAGCATCTAGTAGTGTAAAGGTAAATCAGGTGAAGATACATGAAATACAAAATGCAAAGAGGACAGTAATGCCTTGGGAGACAGGACAGTGCTTGCTCTGCTACCTTCGACGGGGAGAAGGCCCTGCCAGTGGCATGAGACTAAGTAAGGCATGTGCCCCCTGAGGTTCTCTCTGTATGGGCCAAAGTAACTTATTCGTATCACTTGTAATAGGTATGTTGCTATCCCAGTAACTCACATTTAATGATGCACAACCTGAACTTACCATGGTTTCCAAAAATACTACTTTCGTTTAACCTAATTTTCCTGTTTCTTTTAAGAGTGTCACCCCTGTCCCAGCTGTGGAGCTTAAAGTCTTTGTAATCTTTCATCCTTCCCCATTCTCCACATCCAGACACCAAATCCATATCTTGGAGGAAACTTCGCTCTATCACCTTCCTGGTTCCAGCCTCGCTTTGAGCTAACTCCTCCCCACTTCGTACATGGACCCCCTGCCAGTGCCCTTCTGCACCCTTGCCTACCTTGTCTTCCTCCACCTGGAATGCCCTCCTATACAGTTATTCACTGAGGATCAGAAACAGCTGGTTCAGACACAACCTTGTCCATGAACTTCGCCTGTCTTCTGGTTCACCATAGATCTTTGCATCTGACTTCAAGACATCCCGCCCTCCCTGCTAAAAGTGAAACTTTTTTCCAAAACCCCATGGACTGCCATTTCTACCTCTTTTGTGGCTCTGCCCCATACTACACTGCATGTAATTATTTGAGAACATTCTTTATTTCTTAGCTAGCTCAAAGGGCCCTGCTGGAAAAGGCCTGTTTCTTTTCATTTCAGTATCCTCAGTCTTGTGTAGTAATCTTTGTGTATGAATGAATGAATGAATACATGAATGCATAACCACAGATAATTTCAGACTTAAATGATTTAACAACATCTCCTTGAGATTAATATTTTTGGAAATATTTCTATATACACACTTTAAAAGTTCTCTAGGGAAAAAATACATATTAATTACACACATTCATAGTAGTTTACTTCAAATTTACTCTCGGTGTAAAAATAAGCACGTCTTCTTCCCAAGGGTGCTACCTTACTCCTGCTAGGTTTAAATGTAACATTTAATGTGGGGGAGCCAGTGGTCTTTCCTTTGAGTTAAAGATTTTAGACTAGGAAAAAATGGTGACAAAAATAGATGGGAGAGACACGTAAATATCATCCACATGCAGCTGGAAGAGCGTTGTGGTCTGCTTCACAAAATGTTCGAAATTCCACACCTGCACTCCCAGTGATTCTGGGATTTGTTTTAATTTCAACCACACATACAGTTGGAAGGTATACTGGCAACTCCCCCTCCTTATAATTTGAAGTAGCTAGATACCATACCATGTCTCGAGTGTGGCAAAGCCCAGACAGAAATTTTAAAGGTGGCTAGTAGAATAAGCATGGGACATTCTCACTGTGAAGGTGTTGATCCGCCCACATTGTACATGCTGTATGCAAAGGGTATATGAAACAGAAATGATACTCTCCACCTTCAGGACAGTCGTGTAGTTCAGAGAGGCAAGTAAGAAAAGGAGTTGGAAAATTCTAAATGCATAGTATACTGTGTATGCAAGCAGGTGTCTTATCCTGATAAATGGAAATTTCAGACCATCCAAGAAATCTGAATTATCAGTAGGGATACTTCAGAAGTACACATATTACCCACTAAAAGATCCTAAACCCCTAAATACACGTTCCCTAATTTTTGTGTCTGGCTTTTTAATTAACCTACTCATAGTAGTTTTGTAATATACATGTGCATATATATATATATATATGAGTTGAAATAACTCATCCAAGGTAAATGTCACATAAGCAATTGTGATAGGATTTAAAATCAGGCTGTCTGGATACACCACAGTGGGGGGCCATCCCTGCAGCTTTGCCTGCTCTGTCTGTGTTGCCTCAATCACAAATGCCTTCTTGTCAGCCTACAGACCGGGGCTTCAGAAACACCAAATGCCATTCCTTTAAATTGTATGTGCCCATCTCGCCGTGGTGCCCTTACTCCGTGGGCCTGCCTGTCATTTCAGGAAGGTAGCAGTGAGCACTTGGCCACAGAGCCACTGTAAAGAAGCACGTGATGTGGGTCCAGAAAAACCACCCATCTCAATGACGTGGTCACTTTGGAATAACTGAGGGTTTAATTTCTGAGATCATTTTTGAAGATTTTTTAAAAGTTCATGCATCAGTTTTGTTACCAATGGAAGTTGACACTTCAATGTCTTATCAGCTATTCAAAAACTGTAGGTATTACTTTTACTTGTTGCTCTAGATATTGTTAAGGCAGGTTGCTTTCCAGCCACTATTGTAGGAATAAGATACTAAAGATCATTTGGATATAGGATGCATAGCTGGACCTTAAACACACAAAATGCACACAAATACCACATTAGTTCACTTGTGTGTGGGATCTAATGAACAATATAAACAGACAAACAAAATAGAAATAGACTCATAGACACAGAGAACAGACTGACAGCTGTCAGCGGGGAGGGTGGCTGGGGGCTGGGTGGAAAAGGTGAAGGGATTAAACAGTACAAATTGGTAGCTGCAGAATAACCACAGAGATGTGGTTTGCAGTGTGGGAGATACAGTCAATAATGTTGAAATACCAAGGAATGGGGTCAGGTGGGTGCTTGGGACAGCGTGGTGGCCACTCTAAAGTGAGTGGTTTTCTGGCCACTTTGCTGTACATCTGAAACTGGTGTGGAATGACACTGAATGTAAACTGTGGTTGAAAAATAAAATAAAATAAAACACACACACATAATACAAATCCACAAAGTAAACTCCTGTTGACTTCATCAAGTCAGCCCTGACTGTTTTGCTCAGTGGTTGGACCTTTGCCGACACCCCACTGGGGTGCAGAGGAGTGGGGGGAAGATGGGAGCCACCTAGAAAAGAGCTGTGCATGTCTGGGAGGCCGTGTGGGCAGTGGAGGGTCAGAGGGGTCCTCTGGTACATGGACCCACACTGTCTCGTGCTCAGCGTCTCTAAACACCCGCCCCGCCTGCGCTTACTTGTCCAAGATGCTGTAGTCATCAAGGCAGGATGTTAAGTACCAAGATGCCTTTTCCTCCAAAGGTTATTCTGAGAATAGATGAGATTACATTGTGTACGATTCCAGCAGACATCAAATGAAAAGCACTGTGCATACCGTGAGAGCTGCTGTATTGGAAGCAAAACACCATCCATCTCTGCTTTTTTTCCCTTTTCTGCTTCTGAGACCCGTGGCAACATTTTCCCAGCTTGGGTGAAGACTGTAAAGAGGGCAGGGTTCAGAGCTGAGGCCAGAGCTGCTCTCCATAGACATTTAGGTCTGACTCATATAGCAGTCATTTCTTCTAAGAAGAGTATTCCATTTCCAGTAGATTTTATGCACCTGTAGATGTATTGAAATACAGGAGTATTCTATTTTTAAAAGGCTTGAAGTCAGGTCATACAAGGAACACTTTCCTGGCCATGATCGTGTTGAGTTTTGACATTGGGATAAATTTGACATTTTGATAAATTACAGGCCATATGTGGAAAACAATGTTGTATTATTATATTTAAAAGCAAATATTTTTGCTACTTGCATTTGTGATTTTAGTGTTTGTTCTCACATGTAAAATGAGGTTCTCTCCAGGATCGAGAGAAAATGGTTTCAGAGAGAGGCAGAAGAGGATCCAGTTAAGGGTGCAGATAAAAATGTACAGACTTGGGTTCAGAATACAGAATCTGCTACTTGCTAACTCCTTACTTCAGGCAAACAGTTCAACTTTGGTGTATCTTCATTCTTCTGTAAAAATAGAATAAAAGTCATATGTGTTGCAGAGAGATGTTGTAGAGAAACCAGATACTCACATGAAGTACTTGGCATCAGTGTAAAACGAAGGGTCATTGCAGATGATGCTTCTGTGCTTTCAAAGTATGTGGGAGCAAAGAGGTTTGTGGGTACATCAGTATGAGAATTAGAAGACTAACGTTTCTCTCTCTGGCTTAATTTTCATGACCTGGATGGCCTTACGGAGCCATTAAATTATTCTGCTGTTTGTTTTCTGTCCAGCTTGTAGTTGATCATACTCAGGGAAATATATTAGCCCTTAGGAAATCCATCTGAACATTTATATGCATACATATGCACTTAAACATACCATAAACACACACATGCAAACAACTGTCTATCTGTCTGTCCATAATGAGGCTGGCACCACAAACCGCAAAGAAGTCAGTCTATTTAATGATTCTGTGGCCAAGATGGGTAGCCTTGCCCTCAGTTTATTCATCTAGAACATGGGTGTCAAACTCACTGGGGGCTACATCAGCCTCGAGGTTGCCCTCAAAGGGCCAAAATAATTTTAGGACTGTATAACTGTAACTACTCCTTAACTATGAAGGAGTTGAACTTACATTCAGCCCTTTGAAGGCAACCACGAGGCTGATATGGCCCCCGGTGAAAATGAGTTTGACACTCCTAGAAGATGGAGAGTTTGTATGAGATGCACTCCTGATTTTAAATTTTTAAGATTTTAAAATGTATCCTTTCTTTTTACCTCCAAATGTAATTATCAAGGAAGCCAGGCCTTGCTCTCTAACTAGGTCATGCCTCCATCATACACTCTCATTGCACCATGTGCCCATCTCTCTGTGTGAACCGGCTTCTCCCTGGGTCTGTAATTTTTGTAACATCTGTTCTGTCCATCACCTCACAGGGCCTGCACATAGTAGGCACTGTGTCTGTATTGATTGTGGTAATGTTTCATAATTGGGCTGATTTCTGTCTGTTGCCAATTGAAGCCCACTGAGAATCTGTTTCTTCTCAGTTTATTTCTGCAAGCAGGCCACTTTGAAACCAGCCTATTATTTTGTTTATAATATGCTGGCCCTGTTCTTAGGATATTAGGTAGAATCTGGGACTCTAAACAAAATTTTAGTCATTATTTAATGCAATCTTTGGAAAATAATCAAAAGCAGAAGTCAATGTGTGCTGAGCTGAACAGATTGGCTTCTCTTTTAAAAAGACCATCTGTATTATTTCATCTCATTAATACCTAAAAATCATGGGCAGCTTCACTTACTGTGTGATTCTGGCCAGTCTTTTAGATTCTCTAAGCCCCTGTTTCTGAATTGAAGATTATGTACCCAATGCACAGTGCAAGGAGTAAATTTGTTATATTGCATAATTTTTGCAAACAGCATCTTGCACCCAACCTATATTCTTTTCCTCCCTTTTAAAATATTTGGCACAAAGATTTAACAAAGGAATTAAGGAAAGCAATCCCAAGTTATTGCTAAAACTAGAAATTATCTCTGCTTACATGTCTTTCAAAAATAAATCCTAAAGACATTCTGCATTGAACATTATCTTTGTCCAAGAATACCCACAGCCTGGTGCATACATTATGGTATTTCTCACCTGAATTCAAATTAATGCAAATCTATGCATTAGCATTAGTCATCTCAATGATGGAATTATGGTCATGATGGTCACTATTTCAAAAGCATTGCAGAAATGACATTTACAGTAGACTGCTGAATTTTGGGTTATGTGTTATATGAAAAAGAGGTTTTATTTTTAAAAAATAATTAGTTGTTGGAGGAGGATTTGAGATGGCAGAGGAGTAAGTAGAGCTATGCTAACCTCCTCCCAGGACCAATCTGGAATTACAACTAAATTATAGAGAAATCATCCTGAGTAACCAACTCAACACTCACTGGAGAGAAACCTTATAACCATGGACAGAGAGAAGAGACCACTTCACCACAATGAGACTAGTAGGGAGTGGAGAGGAGGCAAAAAAGGGTTGGCTGTGCTCCCAAGGCAACAGCTGGAGTTCCAGGGGGCTATTTCAGTGTCCAGGGGGTTCCTCCTGAGAGAAGTGCAGTCTAAACACCAAGATGGGGTCCTCAGCCTACAGCATCAGAGACAGGAAAGGGACCCAGATAACATCCACCTGTGAAAAGGAGCAGGGCTTCTGTCTGCCAGGAAGAGATGGCTGGAGACACAGAGAGCCTCTTAAAGGGCCAACACACAAATTTTGTTTGCAGCCACTTACCCTGGGTTCCAGCAGAGGGAGGGCAGAGTGCACTACAGATGTTTGAAAAGGGTTGGGGGTTGTTGGCTCTGGGGAGACAACGGAAGGAACAGCTGTGAGGATCCCTGTGCTGAGTCATTCCCCATACTGCCGGAGCCATCTCTCTCAGGCAGAGTACTCCTTTCCAAGTGGCATCAGCCTGAGGGGAAGCAATAGCCCCACCTGCAGGAATTACCCTGCCCCACCTTGTAGAGCTTAAGCTAGGCTGCTGATTATAGTTTAAGGCTACATCACTAATGAGTTTAAATACTAAGGTGGAAAATACAATGAAGCAGGCCCCAAATGAAAGAGCAAGAGAATTCTCCAGAAAAAGAACTAAACAAAATTGAGGTAAGCAATTTATTAGATAAAGAGTTTAGAGTAATGATTATAAAGATACTCAACAGTATGAAAAAGACATAGAAACCATAAAAAAGACCAGTCAGAAATAAAGAATGCTGTATCTGAGATAAATAATACATTGGAAGGAATAAACAGAAGGTTAGATGAAGCAGAGGATCTAATCAGTGATTTGGAGTACAAGGTAGAAAAAAACACCCATGCAGGACAGCAAAAAGGAAAAGGAATTTTAAAAATGCGGAGAGCTTAAGAAACATTTTGGGCAACATGAATCATAACAACCTCTGTATCATAGGAGTACCAGAAGGAGAAGAGAGTGAGCAAGGGGTCGAGAACCTATTTGAAGAAATAATGACTGAAAACTTCCCTAATCTTGTGAAGGAAAAGACACACAAATCCAGGAAGCTCAGAGACTCCCAAACAAGTTGAACTCAAAGAGGCCCACACTGAGACACATCATAATTAAAATGACAGGGCTTAATGACCAGGAGAGAATCCTAAAAGCTGCAAGAAAAAAGCAGGCAGTTACCTACAAGGGAGCACCCGTTAGACTGGCATCTGCTTATTCAATGGAAACATTTCAGATCAGAAGGGATTGGTGTGAAATATTCAAGGTGGTGAAAGGCAAGGACCTACAACTAAGGCTACTTTACCCAGCAAGTCTATCATTTAAAATCAAAGGAGAAATTCGGAGCTTCCCAGATAAGAAAAAGCTAAAGGAGTTTGTTAACACCAAACCAGTACTGCAACATATGTTAAAGGGCTTGCTTTAAGATGAAAAAGGAAAAGTGAAAGAAAAAAAAAAGAGAAGAAAATAGTCTAACAATAAAATGGCACTAAATTCGTGTCTATCAATAGTCAACTTAAATGTAAATGGCTTAAATACTCCAACCAAAAGACATAAGGTAGGTGAGTGGATAAGAAAACAAGACCCATATATATATATATATATATATATATATATATATATATATATATATATATATATATATATATATACACTGCCTCCAAGAGACCCATCTCAGATCAAAAGATACACACAGACTAAAATAAAGGGATAGAAAGAGATATTTCATGCAAATGGAAAAGATAAAAAAGCTGAGGTTGAAGTACTTACATTGGAAAAAATAGACTTTAAAGCCAAGGCTATAGTAAGAGACAAAGAAGGACACTACATGATGATAAAGGGAACAATCCAACAAGAGGATATAAACCTGGTAAACATTTATGCACCCAACATAGGAGCGCCTAAATATGTAAAGCAACTGTTGATGGACATAAAAGGAGAGATTGACAGAAATACAGCAGTAGTAGGGGATTTTAATATCCCATTAAGTTCAATGGATAGATCTTCCAGACAGAAAATCAACAAGGAGACAGTGGCCTCAAACAACTCACTAGATCAAATGGATTTAATTGATTCTTCAGAGCATTTCACCCCAAAGCAGCAGAATATGCATTCTTTTCAAGTGCACAGGAATGTGTTCTAGTACAGACCACATACTAGGACACAAAAGAAGTTTCAATAAATTTAAGAAGGCTGAAACCATATCCAGCATTGTCTCTGGCCACAATCTGTGAAACTAGAAATCAATCACAAGAAGAACACTGAAAAGCACGCAAGAACGTGGCTTCTAAATAACATGTTATTAAACAACAAATGGGTCAACAATGAGATCAATGAAGAAATCAAAAGATACCTTGAAACAAATGAAAATGAGGACAAAACAATCTAAAATGTGTGGGACACTGGGAAGCAATACTAAGAGGGAAATTGATAGCAACACAGGCCTATCTCAAGAAACAACAAAAAGCTCAAATAAACAATCTAACCTCACACTTAAAGGAACTTTAAAAAGAACAAAAAACAAAGCCCAAAGTGAGTAGATGATAGGAAATAATAAAGATCAGAACAGAAATAAATGAAATAGAGTTTAAAAAAGAGATACAAAAGATCAATGAATACAAGAGCTGGTTCCTTCAAAGATAAACAAGATTGACAAACCTTTAACCAAAATCATCAAGAAAAAAGAAAGAAACAAAAATAAAATAAAATCAGAAATGAAAGAAGAGGAATAACAACTGACCCCAAAGAAATGCAAAGGATTGTAAAATTTTGTTACGAACAACTGTATGCCAACAACCTGTACAATCTGAACTAAGTGGAAAAATTCATAGAAACATACAATCTTATAAAACTAAATCCAGAAGAATCAGATAATCTGTATAGACAGATTTCACTTAGTGAAATTGAAGCAGTAATCAAAAAAACTCCCAACAAACAAAAGCCCTAGGCTGGATGACTTCACAGGTGAATTTTAGCAAACATTCCAGGAAGAACTAACATCTCTTCTTCTCAAACTATTTCATAAAATTCAAGAGAAGTGAAGGCTCCCAAACATTTTACAAGACCAGCATTATCCTAATTCCAAAACCAGATAAAGACACTTAAAGAAAATTATAGGCCAATATCCCTGATGAACATAGATGCTAAAATGCTCAACAAAATATTAGATTACTGAATACAGCAATGCATCAAGAAGATAATACACATGATCAAGTGCGATTTTTCTGGGAATGCAAGATTGGTACAAAATTCACAAATCAATAAATGTTATTCACCACATAAAAAAAACAAAGGCTAAAAACCATATGATCATACCAATAGATGCACAAAAAGCATTTGATAAAATCCAGCACCCATTTATCATCAAAACTCTCAGCAAAGTGAGAACAGAGGGTATATATCTAAACATAATAAAGGCTACATATGACAAACCCACTGCCAGCATCATACTCAAAGGGCAAAAACTACAAGTGTTCCCCTTAAGATCAGGAACAACACAGGGATGTCCACTTTCATCTCTCTTATTCAACATAGTACTGGAAGTCCTAGCTACAGCAATCTGACAAGAAGAAGAAATAAAGACATCCAAATTGGAAAGGAAAAAGTAAAACTGTCGTTATTTACAGATGACATGATATGTATATAGAGAACCCCAACGATTCCACCAAAAAACTACTAGAACTTATAAATGAATTCAGCAAAGTAGCAGGATTCAAAATTAATATCCAGAAATCAGTTCCATTTTTATATGCCAATACTGAACTAACGGAAAGGGAAATTAAGAAAAGAATCCCATTCACAATTGCTACAAGAAGAATAAAATGCCTAGGAATAAACCTAACCAAGGTTGTAAAGACATGTACATGGAAAATTATAAGACACTGAAGAAAGAAATTGAAGATACAAATAAGTAGAAGCACATACTGTATTCATGGATAGAAGGAATTAACATCACTAAAATATCCATACTATCCAAAACAATCAATAGATTCAATGCAATTCTTATCAGGATTCCAATGCTGTATTTCACAGAACTAGAATAAATATTTAAAAAATTTATATGGAACCAGAAAAGGCCCCACATAGCAAGAGCGATCCTGAGAAAGAAGAACAAGGTTTGAGGAATCACGCTACCTAATATGAAACTATACTATAAGGCCATAGTCATCAAAACAGCATGGCACTGGCATAAAAGCAGACACCTAGATCAATGAAAAAGAATAGAGAGCCCAGAAATAAACCCATACTTTATAGTCAATTAATATTCAACAGAGGAAGCAAACACATACAATGGGCTAAAGAGAGTTTGTTCAATAAATGGTGTTGGGAAAATTGGACAGATATATGCAGAAAAATTAAGCTAGACCATCTTCTTATACCACCCAGAAGAATAAATTCAAAATGGATCAAAGACTTAAATGTTAGACCCAAAACCATGAAAACTGTAGAAGAAAATATAGGCAGCAAAATCTCATTCATTGCTTGTAGCAATATTTTATTGGATATATCTCCCCAGGCAAGGGGAACAAAAGAAAAAGATAAACAAATGGGACTACATCAAACTAAAAACTTTCTGCACAGCAAAGGAAATTATCAACAAAATAAAAAGATAACCCATGGAATGGGAAAACATATTCTCTGATATATCTGATAAGGGGTTAATATCCAAAATTTATAAACAACTTACAAAACTCAACACCAAAAAGAAAAAAAAGCAAAAAAACCAACCAACCAAAAAAAACAACCCAATCAAAAAAATGGGCAAAGGACCCAAATGAACACTTCTCCAAAGAGGACATACAGATAGCCAGTAGACATGAAAAGATGCTCAATGTCACTAATTATTAGAGAAATGCAAATTGACACCACAATGAGATATCACCTCACACCTGTCAGAATGGCTATCATCAAGTCAACAAACAACTGCTGTTGAGGATATAGAGAAAAGGGGAACACTTTTGCACTGTTGGCAGGAATTCACATGGTGCAGCTATGATAGAAAAGCAGTATGAAGATGCCTCAAAAATTAAAAATGGATCTGCCTTTTGACCCAGCAAACCCACTTCTAAGTGTATATGAAATGGAACCCAAAACACTAGTTCGATAGAACATTAGCACCCCTATGTTCATTGCAGCATTATTTATAATCGCCAAGATATAGAAGCAGCCCAAGTGTCCATCAATAGATGAGTGGATAAAACAACTATGGGACATTTACACAATGCAGTACTACTTGGCCATATAAAAGAAGAAAATTTTACCCTTTTGATAAGTATGGATGGACCTGGAGAACATTATGCTAAGTGAAATAAGCCAGTCAGAGAAGGACAAGTATCATACGATTTCACTCATATGTGGAATCTAATGAACAATCTGAATTAATAAGGAAAATGGGGACAGACTCATAGATAGGAAGCAGGATGACAGCTAACAGTGGGGGAAGTGAGGAGGTGGAGGAATTGAGCAAAAAGGAAAAAGGACTCATGGACATGGACAACAGTGTGGTGATTGTTGGGGGCAGGGAGGTATAAGGGGGCTAAATGGTAATGGAAAAAATAGAATAAAGATGAAATAAAAAAACAACTTGTTGATAATTGAGGTATGATTCATTACATCTTTTAAAACATGAATTCTCTGTTAAAATTAATACAAGGGAACCTGGACATGACAAATTTGAGAAGCAGTTACTAGTATATTTTATTCAGAGATAAGAAACCCAAATTGCAATAGTTTGTTTCAAATCATGTGTTTGTTTCAATAGAACATTTTCTCATGATGCTTTATATTTGGTACTGCATTCTATGAAAGGAACCCCTTCTATTGTTGTGATAGTTTATATGAATAACTTATTATTGCTAATCCCCAATCAAAGAATCAGACCAAATCCCCTGTCTACTGATTTTTAAAAATGACTCCTCCCTATTTAGCGTGTTGTGTTTTATCCCCCCAAATCATGGTTGAACAGGGGTTGAATGGGGCAGGGAGGCATGTTTATATGTTCTTGGCTGTGCTTATAAAAATACTTCAACAAACAAATGATAAACACTAGTTTCCCAATTACTGAAGCAGGGTGTATTTCATTACTTGCACATGCTTGGGTTCAGGAGTTCTCATAAGAGGCTGAAGAACATTTTTTTTAAGACTTGACTGTTTTCAGAGCAGTTTTAGGATCACAGAAAAATTGAGAGGAAGAAAAAAATCAAAGCAAAACAGAAAAGTTCTACACATTTCTAGTTATAAAATGAATAGGTTCTGAAGATATAATGTGCTGCATGATGACTATAGTTAATACTGTGTTGTATATTTGAAAGTTTCTAAAAAAATGTTTTATAGTCTGATCAAAAATGTGTAACTGTGTGCAGGGATGGATGCTGAATAGAATTACTGGGGTAATCATTTAGCAATATGTTGTATAAATATATTTAATCATGTTGTACACATGAAACTAATGTAATGTTATGTGTCCATTACATCTCCATAAAAGTAAATTAATTTTTAAAAATTGAGAGGAAGATGTAGAGACTTCTCATTTATCACTTTCTCCCCCACATGCACAGCCTCCCTCATTATCAATATCCCCCACCAGAGCAGTTCATTTGTTATAATTGCTGAACTGACAGGGGCACATCATATTCACCCAAAGTCCATAGTTCACATCAGAGTTCACTCTTGGTGTGGTATGTGTTACAGGTTTGGACAAATATACAAAGACATGTATCTGTCATAACAGTATGACACAGAGTACTTTCATTGCCCTGAAAATCCTCTGTGCCCCACATGTTGGTCTCATCTGCCAGCCCCTGGTCTTTAAGAACCTTCTTTTCAGAAAAAGGAATTGTGTTAATCATGGGAACAGTGGTGAAAGAAATAAGGAGCTTCAATCATTTTGTGTGGCAAGTTCCCACTGATTGCAGTGTGGAAGCATAGCTTGCCCAAGACCTGAATATTTGTCTTTCTCTTTTTAATATAACAAGTGATTACTGTCTTCTATTTGGTCTCCTCTCAATTCTATTTGGGGTTTGCACATTTGATCATCAGGAAAGCCAATTCTTCCTACATGTGTACTTATGTGAAAATAGAGCAAGAGCCGAGGTGGCGAGACATCTTTTTTCACTCCATCCTGTTCTGTTGTTTTGAAAAATGTGTCTCTGCTATGTTAGTATATTATGGAAATGTGTGCATAGGAAAATATGTCCTATCTTTCTCTGTTTTTGCACACTTCCACTGCCCTAAGGCCAACAATTCTATGTTGTAAGCGGGTACTATTACTTAGGCAGTCTGACAGGAAATATACTGAAACCAATTTGAATCTTTATATGTGGTAACATCTAATTTATCTGGCATTACTAATGAATTAGGTGATGAATATAAGTGAATGTTTTAGATAATATGTTTCCTTATATGCTTTTTCATTTTAGTAAGTTTTCTCCAATATGCCTTTCTAAAATGCATTGGTATTTCTATGAATTCCTAAAGTATAATATTCTAGTTTTATGATGATTCAAAAACATAGAAATATTTTTTGTTGTTTTATTTTTTCTCTATTGAAATACCTGAGAACCCCTGCAGGAGTGTATGTTTTTTGACATCTTTATAAATAGATTTATGCTGGTCTTTATTTTTACTTTTTACTTTTTCACCTTTGATATTGTATTCTAGTGTTTGCCACTTTCTAAATATGAAATGTGCATTTTTATCAGTTAAATGGCCCTATTGCTCATCCCTCATATTTACTTTAATCAGACCAAATAATTAATCGTGTTAAACCAATTAATGTAATTTGACTGAAATACTGAATTTCCTTGGTACAAGGATATTTTATAGTCCTCGTAACATAATTTATGTGAGCTCTATGATACTGTTAAAGAGGACTTTTCTTCACTTAGTGCTTTATGATTATGTTTCAGGTATTTGAAATTGCTAAAAATATACTCTTCAATGAGTGGGAATTTCTTATTACAGAGTTTTAAATAGGAAAATGTAAACATATTGTTAATCAAATAGTGACATTGATATGTGACATGGAAGTCAGCCTTGAAAATATCACAAATAGGCTAAAATGAGCTTACTCAGAAAATTTGTCTAATTCTGATGATCTGTAAATCACAGCATTTTCTATCTTGTTGACATGGAGTTACTTTCTCATTTTTAAAAATACATTCATTAAGCATCAAGGGACCAAAAGAGAAAAAAACTGCTGCCTTCAAGGAGGTATTAAAATTTTGCTTATTAGTAGTCCCAATTTGTAAATGTACAAGATGTGTTCAAGGTGTAGAACCTTGACTTAAATTCCAGTATCTTATCTATTTGGGACAGTGGATACACAGGTGTGGGTTGGAAAAGACTTGCTGTATTGATGTTAGTTAGAGGAATTGACATCACCTGACTTGGCCACGCCTGTTGGATTTCTTCTCGTCTCTTTGGAGAGCTGGGTTCCCGTGACTGACTTGTGCATGTATAATTACATACCTTTCTTCTGTGCGAGCGGATGTGGGCAGACGCACGGAGCTCTGTAAATTGGTATCCGTGAAGTCCTGATGATAAGGGAAATGCAAGCTTATTATTGTCAGCACGTGTTCTGATAGCACCTGCAGGCTAATGAGGCTGTTCGTCCGGTGTTTACACTTCAAGTTGAAAATGCAGCTGCCACTGATTTATTGAACTGGCTGGACACAGTAAGGGGCACCATGGCATGCTTTCGTACGGTCATCTTCCCTTTGTGCCCAGGCTAAATGTCTCCACAGTTCCCATGCCTTTTAAATTTAGCACAGGTATTAAGAATTCGTTTTGGTTCCCCACCACCCCCCAGGCTGTAAAAAGTATGCTCCAGACTAACAGCAAAGTGTCAAACTCTTGCTAGGTGCAAAGCTCCCGTCGTCCCCTCCACAGGGCTGCCTCTGCCTTGGGCAGAGGGTGCAGGATAGGGTGTCCCAGCCTGCTGACAGCTCTATATCCAAATGCAGATTCTTTTACTTCTCAGGTGCTTCTGTAGGTTCCTCTGAGGGCCCCCACTGGAGTCTTGCAATTCCTGGGCCTGATGAGGCCCCCTCCAGTTAGCCCCTACACCTACTTTCTCAGTGCCTGGCTACCGGCGCTTCCCTTGTGGTCACTTCACATGTGCACCAGGTGGAATCGCTTTCAGGAACACACAAGGTTGACCCATTGGTCAAGGGTCCACCTCTGATCTGTGTCTCCTCTCATCCCCATCACTCTCTCCTCACTCTGAACGTTCTAGGTCTATTGAGTATTTAAATAGCATTGGTGTAAGCTGTGACTTTACACCATTCCCTGCATCCTCCAAACTCCGGAGAACAGGTATCATCCGTTGCGATGTGGATGCATTTCTCTCCCCAGTGGTTCCCTTCATTGCCCGTGGACCTGACCGCCCATAGTTCATTTACTCAGGGCACACAAAGGTCACATGGAGTTTCCATTTAAGAGTGCCATGCTTGTGATATCACCTGTGGAAGAGGACGAAGCAATGACTTTGTGAGAAGTGCCACCTCTCAGATTGATACTTCCCAACATGGGGACATGCTACCTCTTTTTGTATTGTACTTTGCTTTTGCCTGTGAAACAAGTGAATGAATGCACTGTTGGGAGCATGTCGTCAGTGTAGCCTGCTAGAAGCTGCCTGACACGTGGGTGCTTTCTTCCCTTTCAGATCTGCTTTATCGTTTGGGATGTTCTGTTTATAAATATAATTCCTGTTTACCAGAAATGAATTTGGACCATTGCCAAAGCACCAGGTCTGCTGTTTCTGAACTTTTTTTAAGAAGGAAAAAAAAAGTCTTTGCTTTTGTTCAGTTTAATTACGTAAGCTTTTGGTTTTCTCTTATCAGGACTGTGACTCAGTTCTTTCAGGGTGTAATTATCCCAAGTGTCCTCCATTCGCTAAAGCGAGAATATTTTTGTCAGAAAGCAATGCTGTTCAGCTTTAGAAATCTTTTGAAGCATTTTGTTTTCATTTGTGCCTTTGTGCTCTTGAATGTAAACACAGGACTTGTAATTCCTACTTGGTAAAGAGAATTAATCTCGAAATAAATGAACCCAACAAAGAGGAGGAAAATTCTCAGCATACACTGTCTTATCTGCAAAACAGCTGTGAGCAGCTGAAAGGTTTGATGGCAGGATCAGGCCGAGGGATCTTTTGAAGATGCTTCTAGGTCAGTGATTTTTCAATGGGTGTGACGCAAGAATTTTTAAAACATGCAGCACCTGACTACTGAGTGAGGGGCACTGATCTCTTTTCCCTCAGATTGTCAAATATAAACAATGACAGCAGCCAACACAATAGCCGTCCAGTGTGAATGAATCAAAATTGTGCTTACTTTTTTGGTGTGCCGCAGAATTTTGGTAATTAGTTTATGCGTGCTATGAGATGAAAAAGTTGGAAATTGCTGTTCTGGGTCTTAGTCCTGTAATGTGACTAAGAACATACAGTGCTGAAAAAAATTTTTTTTTTACTTCTTTAATTTTCAGGGTTTTTTATTTGTAACATTAAAGGAATTGTATTTCATGAAATTCACAGGAACATTATATAATAGGGCCTAAAACAAGGCTTGAACTAAATGTTTTTCTCTAATAATGTCTTATATTGGGATTTTTAAAAATAATACCTTTAAAAATGCACTTGAAAAAAGGGTACTTGAAGAAATTTTCTGCCTTGATAGGTGTGGCTCAGTTGGTTGAGCATCATTCTGAAAACCGGGAGGTCACCGGTTCCATTCCCACTCAGGGCATGTGCTTGGGTTTTGGGGCAGGTCCCCAGTTGGGAGTGTGAGAGAGGCAACCCATTGGTGTTTCTCTCTCACATTGCTTCTCTCCCTCTCTTCTCTCGCTAAAAATAAATAAATAAAATCTTTTTTTAAAAAAGAAACTTCCTTAAAATTCCAATCTTACTGTCCTTTGCAAAGTTAACACATTTCAGGTACCCCATTGTAAAGTAACATTAACCAGCCTGGATTTAAAATAGGATCCCAGGGACAGTGGCAATCCCATCGGCTGCTGACTCCTGCTCAGATCAGGTCACCAGCAGTTGCGTTTGGAAATCCCCGGGGAGGGAATCTGCTCCCGTGAATTCTCCTGGACAAACCTGTGACTGTTTGGGGTGTGTCATCTTCTTCCTCTCCATTCCTGCTGCTTTCAGGGAGGTTTCTCCTGTGAAAGCTCGAGTTTGAATAAGGCTACATTCCAGTTCTTCAGAATTGATCCTGAATTTAGACTTTCGGGGGTTTTCCTCCAACAGTTGTACTTCATTTGTTTTTTTTTGTTTTTTTTTCATTATGCCTGTATATATTTTCTGATTTTTTTGGTAATGAGAATTTATTAGTTTTATCATTAAAAAGTTATTTAAAAATAATGTGAGTACAGCAAGGTCTGGTACTGCATTTTCCCTGCTGCGTTTCTGGTCTGCCCTCTTTCACTGCACCCTCGGCTGCAGCAGATGTCTCCAAAGGCCAGAGGGACCGTACTCTTTGGAACTCTCAAAACACTGACTGGTTCCTTGCCTAAGATATGGGAGCATGCTTTTTCTCCCTGTCCTGCTGCATTTGTCATGCTGTGGCAAAGAGGTTAATGTGGGGGATACACCTGAGCTACAAATGCTGTAATGTAGGAAGCAGTGGCAGGCCTACTCTACTATAATGCAGACTTGCATCAATTGGCCCAGACCCACTGTGGTTTCAGCATAGTCTTGAGCTGGGACCTTCACTCTGATGATGTTTAGGTTTGTACCTCTGCATAAAATACTCAAGAGCTTTCTCTACTGAAAATTATAGACCCAAAGGTACTAGAGTCTGCCCAGAAAGTATCCATGAACTAATATCCAGTACTATGGAAAATAGAGACATTTACTGAAGAAGATACAAGATACAAGAAACATTGTATATAGGACAATGACAGCTCAGTCCCCTTCAAGGTAGGCACCTTATGACCTCACACAGTTTTCCCAATCGCCATCAGCTGCCCCATCATATCTTCCTGAATCTTTTCGATGATCTGAAATCTCTTCCCTTTCAAAGGTGATTTTAGTTTTGGGAAAAACCAGAAGTCACAGAGCACCAACTCTGGGCTGTAGGTGGGCTAAGTCACCTGGGTGATTTGATGTATCACCAAAACACTCTGCATGAGATGTGATGCATGATCAGGGGCATTGTTGTGATGAGGCTGCCAATCACCAGTTGCCCATAGCTGCGGCCTTCTGAATCATCTGCATAGTTTCCGCGGTGGAATGTTCAAGCTTAAAGCAAAATTTGATGCAGATTCATTTGTCTACTCACTCAGTCACATGCTCACTCAATAGTGTCTACTGCCCCCACTGACCAGTACATTGGAGTCGTCATTGTTCACGCATGGCCATTCCAGTCCACTCTCCTTGGCTTCCAGGTTGCATCAATGGCACACAAACCATTATTGTTATATTAGCAATGGCTGGACTTTTTCCAGAAAGACCTTCATATGTACTCTCTATTTCTAGGATGGCATGTTCCTCTGATTCCTCAAAGTTCCAAATGTGGATATTTTTAATGCACCCAGGACATTGCTAACCATCTTTCACTTTATGTATTAGCCTTTGCTACGATCTGAAACATTTATTATTCAGCTACATTTAGAGTGTTTTTGTTTGCCTACTGTTGGAAGGCCCTAGAGATACACTTATGAAGAAGGCATGGTTCAGTATTCTAGAACTTCACTCTGTAAAGAGTTAGACACAGAGAGAAATTTAGATGTATCAGTGAATGTTGTCTTATCATTTTTAAAAAACAAGCATTATTTCTTTTTCTTGAGCCACATAGAGGTTCTTTGTAATCATGATGATTTAAAATCATGATTTAAATAATGTGTAAATATTAAACACTGCTACTCTCACGTAATTAAATTTCCCGATCATTTAAGAAAATATGCACATATACTAGTACTAATATCTATAATTATTATTATTACTATTTTCACATACTGAGTTGTGCTAGATGCTACATATACTTTAACTTGCTTAGTTATTACAACCTCGGTAGTTACATAGTATGTAGCTTATTTGATAAAAAAGGAAACTTAGGAGAGATGTGGTGGGTTGCCCGGAATCACACAGCAGCTGGCTCTGGGCAAGGATGAACTAGAGTCTTGGACATTACTTTCTCTGGTTGTTTTTGCCTCAACGAGAGAGCATCTTCTCAAAGAGTGGTTGTGTTTTGTTTTTTTCCATCCTTGTATCTTTTTGTAGCCACAGGTAGTAACCACCAGGAAGCACACTTTAAGAAATTGCTATTTAGGCATAGAAAAGGTCCACGTAGTGATAACCAGAGTGGTTTTTACATGTTTTTTTTTTTTTTAAGGAGGAATGATAACTAAATGCAGTCTGGAATCTTGAATTGGATCCTGAAACAGAAAAATTATATTCTTGGAAAAACTGGAGGAGCCTGAATAAGTCCTGTTCTGAAATTTAGTTAATAAGATTGTATCAAAGTTTTTAATTTTTATAAATCCTCTATGGTTGTGTCATGTCAACAGATGGGAAGCTGGTGAAAAGTATTTGGGAATTCACTCTTATTTTTGCAACTCTTCTTTAAGTCTAAAGTTATCTCAAAAATAAGAAGTATATTTTAATTTTTATTTTTCACAATAAATATTCCTTCCATAATATGAAGTAGAAGTTTGCCAACCATTTCTTCTGAGTTGTTTTTTTAATTAGTGACCAGCACCTGCAGTTAGAAATGGTACTGCCATCTTCCATTTGTAGCAAAGTTCAGCCTCTTTATCCCCAGTACAGAGCTGGTTACTCCCAAACAGTCTCAATGGGGAGAAGGACCTGGAAGAAGTGCCTGGACTAAGACACCAAATTATCCAAAAATCACGATTTCATCCTTTTCTCCTAATTGTGCTACCATTTTTATTGCTGTTTGTCTTTCTCCTGTTATAATTCGTGGTCTACAATATTGTGATACTTAAATGCAGTATTTTAGTGCATTTTAAGGGCCCAGTCTGGGTTTTGTGGTTCCGTTAGGGGCACTCACATGTATACACATAAAAGTACAGAAGTTTTTCAGGATAGCATCATGGCTTAGCCATGAATATGCTAAGAGATTGGGAATCATTGACTATCCGAGGGGCCCTAAGCTGCTGGGTGGTGTGTATATTATAGTACAGTAGGCCATGCACTTTTCTCTTCCCACAGAGTGGCCTCTTCAGCGCCTCTGTCATTTTCTGAGTGGCCCTTCTTAATAACGCCAACAACAGCAATTCGATAAATCTCATCTCAGGCTAATGGCAGCAGCCAGTCAGTCAATATGGCCAGACAAGACTTGGAGAAAGACTCCCACCTCCACTTAGCCTCCCTCTGGATTCAGCACCTGGGAGAACAGTCCAAAGACTGCTGTGGCTTTTCTCCTCCAAGCATGTCACGGGTGAACCTCCAGCAGAGGCCAGGACTCTCCTGCTGTCCGAGGGAGTGACTTCACTTAGAAAATGCTTCTTGAGGATTCCACTACCTGCCCCTAACTGCCTTGTGGGCTTCTGCCCAAAATTTCAATTTTCCAAACACAAGTGTGAGTTTAGTTTTGTGTAATTTGCATTTCAGATTCATTTTATGTGACTCTGGGTCAAATGCCTGTAATGTTTTTGAATTAAATATTTTACTTTGAGATAATTATAGATTCACATACAGTTGTAATGCATGCATTTTCCCTCAGTGGAAACATCTTCCAAAACATTAGTACAGCATCACAACAGGATGTCTTAGTACATTTGGGCTACTGTAACAAAAAGGCCATAGATGGCAGGGTTTAAATAACAAACCCTTATCTCTCAGAGTTCTGGAGGCTGGGAAGTCTGAGATAAGGCACTAGCCAATTTACTGTCTGGTAAGAGCTGGCTCCCTGGTTCACAGGAGATAGTCTTCTTGCTTGCTGGCTCCTCACGTGGGGGAAGGGGCCAGGAGTTTTCCGGAGACTCTTTTGTAAGGGCTCTAATCCCAGAGGACTCCACCCTCATGACCTAATCACCTCCCAAAGGTCAACCTCCAAGTTCCATCATATTGAGGATTAGGTTTCAACATATGAACTTGGGGATACAAACATTCAGTTTGTAGGACCAGGTATTGGTACAGACAAGATACAGTGCACTTCCATTTCTTGAAGGACCACTCGGGTTGCTTTTTTATAGCCACACTCACTTCCCTCCTGCCCCAGCTGCTCCCTAATCCCTGGCAACCATCAAACAGTTCTCTATTTCTATACATGCTTTTAAAAGTAATAATTCATAGAGATAGATTTGCCTGCTTCCCAATGAAAGGCAGTCTTTCTCCAATGAGTTGGAAGGTGGGTGCTGCCACATTTACAGACTAGATGCAGAACTGTCATCTGTCCATTTTGTGTCTGTGAGAGTTGGTGCACTCGTGGTTTGGTGGCAAATTCATAGGTCTCGGCACCAAACTACCAGGGATCAAATGTTCATTCTGTCTCTTGCTGGCTGTGTGACCTTGGACAAATGGAGAGACTTCTCTGAAATAAAATTCTCTCACCCTGGGGGCTAAAAAACGGGGCAATAAAGACATTTCCCTTAAATCATGGAGAGAGAACTACAGGAGGTGACTTCAGTAAATTATTCAACACAGCAACTGGTGCATACTAATCCTTCTGGGGCTGTTAGTCCATGGAGGTGACTCTGGCAGAGTGCAGAAAGTGAGGAAAAGGCAAGTGACTTCTGAAAACCCAAATTCCTAACTCTGCTTTCTCAGACCCAGGAGGGAAAAACATCCGATTGATAGAAGAAGGTCACTCACCAAAAGGAATCATCAAGATATTCAAAACTATGAAATTAGAATTAAAACTAGAAGGGATCCTTGACAAATATTTTAACTTAGAATAGCAGTGAGTAGTGTTATTTTGTTTTCATTATTTATAATCAGATCTTATCCATTAGTGTCTGAAAATTTTTAACTATATTAGAATTTTCCTTTTAAAATGTCTTTGTTTTACAATGTGGGCCTGATGTGTCTCTGCAGCACAGCCCTAAGTGTGCACCTGGACAGATTTAAATCCGTTCTCTACTAAGCATGCAGATCTCAGGAGCAGCTGGGCAGAGCAGTGCCTGTAATTGACATAACATATTGGTAAATCAACACGTTTATTTCCCCCGGTGAGGCATGCAGCCGAATACATCTAAAAATAAACCTGAGTTCTACCTCCCACGAACTGGTTTCAAGACTATCTGCTAATGTCTGTTTGGCAGTTGGTTAAAATGGAATAATTATTTTGAATTTGTTTTTTGTTCTGGCATTTTCAAGCTCCTTTCCAAATAGGTCTCTTTGGAGAGATATTTGCGAGGTAATGCTTGCCATTTGCCACACCTCCTTTGGCTGCCGGCAGCATGGAAGCAAGGAGGTGTGCTCATTGTTAGTCGTATCTTCTCGAACAAAACTGGGCCACATTTTACCACTAATGCCAGGGAGTTAGTGTTTGTATGAAGTCTTGTGGAATTCTCAGAACTTACATGGTTTGACAATAACAATGAAATAGGAATTTCCCTCACCTCTTTAAGTGAATGAACATGTATGTTCACACATGAATGTGTGAGAATGATTATTTTAAATGTAATGTATTCTGTTACATATGCAAGTCATTACTGATAAAAGTGAGGTTGAGCAATCAATCATTTCTTTTTTACCTGTGTGAGGAGGTGTCTATTGTTATAAATTGCATTTGTGAGCCTGGAATGGGGTCCGAGGCAAATGAGGAAACATTTCCAGGGGATCTTCCTTGCAGTGATTCTCAGGCTGTAATCATGAGGTCAGCTACAGCACCTGAGAGCTGTGCCAGTCTCCTGTCGCCGGCTCTGCCCGGCTGTCAGAGTGCGGGGGAGTGCAGCACAGCTGGTGCAGGCTCCACAGGCTGGGCAGAGTCCCGTGGGGTGGGCATGACACTTTGTCAGTGAGTCCCTGGGCATCTGCCATTTATTGTTCATTGTACCTGAAATAATCACAAGATGTAGAGAAAGTTTTGCAGGGACAAACTTAGAAAATACATACTGTATTTGGGAAAATATCAACAATTCATGGGAGAGTGTTTTTGTGAGCACAGGGACCAGGGATGGTCACATAAGGACACCAGTGCTCACATAAGGACAGACAAAAGGGGGCTTTCGATGGCCTCTGTTTGAGACTTAGACTTCTAATTTATTTTTATGTTTTATGCTTACTATATCAAAGTATCTGTCAGTTGATTGTTGATTTTAGATTCAGGCTCTAGATTTCATCTGAAGCTTGAATAGAAGAACCAAATTTACTGGTAGGTCCCTTAGTGATAATATTTAAATAAAGCAGCTGCTATTAATTGCTTATTATGCTTCATGTACTAGGTTAAGTGATTTGCATGAATTATATCATCTAATCCTCAAACGAATACTTATGAAGTTGATATTTCATTATAAATATTACAGTAAACCAAGGTTTCCAGAAAATAAGTAACTTAACCCAGGTTGTAAATATCTGGGAAATGTATTCTTTGTAAATGTGTAATTATTCTCTCAACACTTAAAGAAGTTTTAAAAAGGCACAATTTGTTGACTTATTGATTTAATCAAACATCAACTGTACCAGCAATGAAAAAGCTCATTTCAACTTTGCCTTGAGTCAGAAATGTTTTGCTGGTCTAAAGTTCTCCATTTGAGTTGCCCCAAAGGTATAAACTATCCCTTTGAACCTAAATATATTCAGCAGTCCCTAACGTGCTCTTTAATTGAAAAGCAAGACTGCTAGCAATTGTCTGACAGCTGGAGCATCCCTGATGAGCTGGCGTTCAGCAGACTATATATCTCTTCCTACTCCCTTTTTCTAACAAGGAGTCACTGTGCTGCTAAATCTTGAAAAACGCATCCATGGTTTTGTTTATTTCTTTAACATTGTCAGAGAGTAGTTCCAACTAGATTAATGACCAAAGAAATGCCTTTTTTCTTCCTCACTTTCCCACAGGAAAATATACTGTGCAGTATTCATCATTACTATCAACTGAGCAATTATTACAAACTTCTGAGAAACACTGCACAGCACAAAAAATTTTCCCTGGAAAAAAACATCACCAAAATGATATGACCATGTCAATCAAATCTGTGAGATATTTTTCAAATTCGATAGGTCTTAAAGGAGATTGGTAAGTATCCCAAGTGAGATAGTTCAAGTCATTATATTTAGACAGTCACATATAGGTACATAATTCTGTCATTATGTAATAAAAGGATGTTGGGAAATCACTTAATTGCAATCACTATTTTGACTTAGGAAGGATTTGAACTCAGCCAATGGTTCAACTTAAGCCATATTAACTCTCTCTCTTCAGTTTTTATAAGCCTGTCATGATTCAGTTGCTCCCCCTGTGTTAGTTTGAAAGGATCAGAATCTTTAATTTTTGCATTTTGTGGTTTGTAAGGGATATTAAAACTGAGACTGTACTAAGAAAAACAGCATCGTTTGTAGCATTATGACATTGAAATGCTTCATTATTACAATGAAGATGTCAGTTATGCTTTTTTCACCAAGCTATGGTCAAACGGTTCAACTTCTAGTTATACTATGAATAAGTTCTGGGGATCTAATGGAGAGCATTATAATACAGTTAACAACACTATTATATACTTGAAATTTGCTAAGAGAGTAGATCTCAAATGTTCTATCCACACACACATACACAGAGGCAATTATGTGGGTGATGAGGTGTTAACTGACTCTAGTGTAGTTGTCATTTTGCAGTGTTTGGTGTATGAAATCATCACGTTGTACACCTTAAACTTACCCAATGTTATGTCAATTATATCTCAGTGAAGCCGGAAACAAAAAAAATGATCACACACACAGAATTGAGCTCAGTATCTATCACAAGGTTGAATTCTAATATATTTTCCTTGTATCTTATTAATACAGTGGACTTTACAACCTTTCCAAGATTGCCTTAATCATCAACTGTGAATGCTGTTGTAATTAAACAACACTAAAATCTTTACTATTTAAATAAATCAATATAATTTGAAATCTTTTAATAAATTAATATAATTCAAAAACCTTACGGAGAGTTAACTAGTGAGAAAGATTCTTTTTTTGTTTTGTCACCACTCTCCTCCTACCAAAAAAAAAATGGTTCTGCCTGGTGAGCAGTAATATTTTCAATTGTTTTATCAGAAGCCACATTTGCTTAATGGTCTAGTGTGGGAGCAACTCAATGGCTCCATGTTCAGCAGGGCCAGTTACCTTGCTGGCACGTAAGCACATGCCTGGCATTTTATCTGCTAGATAGATGGGCACAATTAATAGGATGAGATGAAGTTGTGACCACAAATAATCCTTGACTCTAAAGCCAAAACCTAAGTTATGAATATGGTTTAAATGGAGTATGAGCTTCTACATATCAGCCTGGTCGTGGAGAAGGAAGCTGGGGTCCGGGTGCCAGGCTCTTCTGGCTGTTATTTCAGAACTTCACCCTGCTCCCTTTCTTCCGGGCCTTCTTACCTCCATGTTTTCCTGGCATCTTGTTTCCTCAGGAGACTGTGTAATGACACTAGCAAAGTGTTCCAGTTGAGGATGAAAGTGTTTACTGAGGGACTCAAAGGGCAACAGAAGGGTTATTTATTTGCCTAACAAAAACCTAACTTCCATGCCATCTTGGAAAAATAGGGCTGCTCAGCTTCCGTGTGCCTGGGTGCAGCCATGGGTTCAGCCAGATGAACATATGGCAGAGACTAATTGAGGGGCTCCTACTGGGAACCAGCACTTTCAGAGCCATCGCTAGAATGCTGGCATTTTCTAGCAACAGCACATTCCGGTCTTGTTTAGCCTTCTGGCCACATTTGCAAGTTGTGTGACAAGCCTGCTTATGTAGGAGATGGGTTGTACGCAATCCAGAAGTGAAGGGATCGGTGGAATTCTGAAATTAAAATATTGTGAAGATTATATTCTAATTATATACTTCAGTGAGTGTTCCACTTCTATGCTATTGTACAACATTGAGAGCAGAAAGTAAGGTAAACATATGAAGGCAAGATATGTCTTATAAGGCTTGCATAAATGTCCTTTTTCTGAGCTGCAGTTTCATTGTTATTATAATTATCTTCTTTTTATATGTTGGTCCATTCGAGTTTTACCTTTTTGTTGAGCACATTCTAGACCTAGGAAATTAGCATTGTGTTATCAGATACATTAAGAGGGAAAAATCTCACAGTTGGAGGAAATAAATGGAGAGGGATATATATGTGTATGTGTGTGTAAAATGATTTTTTTTTACTGAAAATGAAATCTTTTTGTGTGGACTGTCTTAAAGTACCAGTACCAATATGGGATTCTTCATGTGAAGCACGAGTTTACCTGCGGGCATTGGCTTCTTACCCACAGGCAAGCCTTGCTTTTTGTACTAGCATTTCGCTTTTTGTAAAATAGCACCCTAAGTTTGGCTTTTTCTTGCTTGGTACACTTCTTGAACTTGCAAAGATCCACTGTTTGCTCTGTGATAATTCATTGAAATGGGTTGCTAGGAGTCTCCTATCTTAAACATGGCACGCACCCTAAAAGAGACAGCTTGTTCTAGGTAGAGAGTAATGTGAGCTGATGGACTTGAAGCACTTCCTTTTTCATAAATGGCCAAATGCATTTTCTGTTTTGGTAGTCAAACTTGAAAGCACATTTTATGTGAACTTTAGTTTGTTTGTTTTTTTTCAAGCTGATTTTTGCTTTGGGAGGCTTACCTTTTTCTGCTTAGCTCACCAGCCCATAAAACTCAGCAGAGGCAGATAGCCTGATTATTCACATTAATTAAAAAAACGCTTCCACGATTCTTGCCAGCAGATTAAAATTGAAGCTGTTGATTAAACACATATTTCAGCACATCTCCACTGTGATGTTTTCTTATGGGAATCCTTTCTCACCAAAGAGCTCTCACACATACATATGTGGCTTCAGGAATGAATTAACACCCTTAATCAAATTAACTAAATGTGTTTCCAAATACCACCTTCCATCACGGTAATGTGTTTTGTTGGTGAAATATAATGAGACTCAAAAAAGAAAAATTGGGGGCTTGGGGCTGGGGAAGAAATACCCTGTTTCAGGAGGGACTTCACACCAACAGCCGTAGCCTGAGAGGGCAGGTGAGCAGAGAGAAGGAAGAGCACCGCCATGAGCAGAGGCCTCATCAGGTGTGTGTGTGGGCGGGAGGGGGGCTGGGGGGAGAATGATGAGGGTGATGGATTTTCCAGGACATTGTTTTTAAAGGTGCTATCCTGGGTGGTAATGTGAGACAAATAGTTAAGTTCAAGCTATTAGAGGCCTCAGGAGATAGGGGAATGTGGGTTAGATTCGTCAGGTCAAAGAAACCATTCCTGCTGTTTGAGCAGAGGGGCCCAAGTAGTTTCTAGGGATGATTAATGGGATAGCAACGTGGTGATCACCTGGAAGTGGAAAGTATGAATATGAGATTGAGGGTTAAGTGGGAGCTGACTCAGCAGTGCAACCTTAGACTCTCCCTCTCCCTCTCTCTCCACCTCTCTCTCTCTCTTTATGCTCCTTTCTCTCTTCTCTTAAAAAGAATTTGAACACAAGAATTTCAGAACTCCAAGGTACTGTTTTACTTCAAATATCTAATGCTTAGACAAAATGATTGTCCCACTACCAGAGCCATTCACTGAGATAAAAATGGTCCCTTGGTGCATAGAGTCTGCCATTCATTTCATGTTTCACGTTGACATTTGCACTGTGGGATCGTTTCTAATTTTTGGAGTCAAACCAGGTGACCCTTGAACAACACGGATTTGAACTGCCTGGGTCCACCTATTCATGGATTTTATTTTCAATAACTAGATTGAAGAAATTTTTAGAGATCTGTGACAATGGGATAAAAACAGATCAATTGCATGGCCTATAAATATCAAAAAAATTAAACAGGTATGTCATGAGTGCATAAAATATATGTAGATATTAGTGTATTTTTATCACTTTTTACCATACAAATCTATCATAAAAAGTTAAAATTTATCAAAACTTATGTACTTGTCACCCTTTGAGTTCAAGAAAAATGAAAAGATTCCGTTTTAAATCATAACTGGGAAAAACTAACTGTAATACATACTGTACTACTGTAATAATTTAGTCCCCACCTCCTGTGTCTGTCACCACTTCAAACGTCATGTCACTAATCATCTCCACGTGAGTGGTTCGTCTCTCCAATAAATTGCGTATCACAGTAAAAGTGATCTCTCTCGGTTCTCGTGTATTTTTCACCATGTTTAGTGCAACACCATAAACCTTGAATAACACCACGGGACCCATACAAAGTGCTACTAGTGTTGCTGGAAGGGCTTCCAAGAAGCAGGGGAGCATGATGACATTACAAGAAAAAGCTGAATTGCTCACTGTGTACCATAGGTTGAAGTCCGCAGCTGCAGTCACCCAACATTCAAGATAAATAAGTCCAGCGTGAAGACCATTGTGCAAAAGGAAAGGAAATGCATAAAGCTGTCACTACAACTACACCAGCAGGTGTGATAACATTGCACTTTTTGCAAAATACTGTTTTATCTTGTATTGAAAATGCAGCTTTCATGTGGGCACAGGATTGTTATAAGAAAGGCATACCTAAAGACTCTAATGTGATTTGAGAAAAAGTAAAATCATTTTATGACAACTTAAAGCAAAAGGAAGGGGAAGGATCTAAAGCTGGAGGATTTAATGCCAGCAAAATGTGGTTTAATAATTTTGAAAAGAGGTGGCTTAAAAGATGTCAGGATAACAGAAGAAGCAGCTTCTGCCGACCCAGAAGCAGCAGACGAGTTCCCAGACACCATTAAGAAAACCATTGAAGAGAAAGGATATCTTCCTGAATAGGATTTTAATGCAGGCAAAGTGCCCTATCCTGGATAAAATAATGCCACATAGTTCATTTATTAGTAAGGAAGAGAAGCAGGCACCAGGGTTAAAAAGGCAGGAAGGGACAGGCTAACTTGATGTTTCATGCAAATGTCACTGGGTTTATGATCAGGACCATCCTTCTCTATAAAGACATTCACTCTGGAGCTTTGAAGGGAAAGACACACACCAGCCACCAGTCTTTGCAAGAAGGCCTGGGCCATGAGCACCCTCTTTCTGCATTGGTTCCATGGGTTCATTTTCCCTGAACTCAGGAAGTACCTTGACAGTAAGACACTGCCTTTTAAAGGTCTTTTGATATTGGACAATGACCCTGGCTGCCCCAAATCTCCCATGAGTTCAACATTGAAGGTGTGGAAGAGGTCTACTCCCCCCACAAACACAGCGCCTCTACTTCAGCCTCCAGATCAGGGGTCAGAAGGACCTTTAAGGCTCATTACCTGTGATGCTCTATGGAAAGGACTGTCAACACCATGGAACCCTGATGGAGAGAACATCATGAAAGTCTGAAACAGTTACAGCATTGAAAATGCCATTCTTGCTGTAGAAAAAGCTGTGAAAGCCATCGAGCCTGCCAGGGAAACTGTGTCCAGATAGTGTGGATGACCTCACAGGATTTATGACAGAGCCTCCAGAAAATTATGAGACTATGGATGTGACAAGGGGGGCGGTGTGTGTATGAAGGGCTCCAATATATGGATCTTGGAGGCACTCAAGAGCTAACTGACTCCACGGCAGAGGAATTAACAGAAGATGACTTGGTGGGGCCAAGTGCTTCTGAAGTGGTGCCGAATGATGAGGAAGAAGAAGTGGAAGAAGCAGAGCCAGAAAACAAGCTGACATTAGACAACCTGGAGGTGGGGTTCTGATGACTCAAGACTGCTGTGGACTTCTCTGACAGCGGGGACCCTTCTCTGATAAGCACATGAAACTAAAGCAAATGGTGGAAGAAGAATTGGCACCCTAGAGAAACATTTTTAGAGAGACGAAAAGAAAAACCTCAGATAGACATTGCGATGTAAATTTCTGCAGAGTTACCCGAAGTGTGCCTGCTTCTCCTACCTCTCCTTCCACCCCGACCCCTTCCTTCTCTGCCACTCATCCTGTCCCTCCTGTTCCTCAGTCTACTCAAAGGTGACGAGGATGAAGACCTTCATGACGATCCACTTCCGCTTGATGAATAGTGAATAATTATCATGCCGTATAGGTAATAAACTTACTTGTATATGTGTGTGAGTATCATTATGTGAAAAACCTGATAACTCTTCAGCAAGAACTGTATGAGATGCTTTTGTCCCATCTTCACAGCCATTAGCATCTCCTAAGTACTGTTGTACGTGGAACACTGTGTGCCAGACTTGTATGGAAGTAGATAGCCTGTGGTTACATGTGCATAATGCCAGTGATGTTTAACATAAACATTAAAACCTTTTAGTTTTCTGACTGTTTTATAACTGCTTTCAAAGAGTGCACCACTGTACAGTCTGTTTGACTCTCTTATAATTGGAGAAAATGCCTATCAACCTATCAACACAGGTAAGCAGATTTTTTTAATGTAACAGTGTCTAATCTACATATTAGATTATGAATATGATTGTAATACCATATGCCATAAAAATTTTAAAACAATTTATTCATTAATATGTAGATTTGGCTACCATGCAGCAATAGTATCGATTGGACTAGGCTACCATGAAGCAATCACATCGCTACTTCTTCGTTATCAATGTATGAATCATTACACTGGTAAATAAATGTGGATTTCTTTTTCACTTGATGTCTAGTGTTAGTAACATGTATAGCATCTACAGTGTTTGGCGTCATTTGGGATAATGTTGATGCTGGTACTGGCAGACAGACAATTCATCTTGTAAACAGACAATGCAAACTTATGGTATCAATAAAGACAGCAAAATACTATAAATATATTTTCTCTTCCTTATACTTTTGTTAACATTTTCTTTTCTCTAGTTTAGTTTACTGTAAGATGACTGTTTGTTCGACTAATTTTATTAGTCAGATGAAGTTCTATGAAGGGACATAAAGTGGGATAGGAATGAGTATATGATACAGGTAACAAAATATTTGGTCAACAAGAGGCTATTAATAGTTAAGTTTTGGAGGAGTCAAAAGTAATATGTGGATATTTGACTATGCAAGGGGTCAGCCCCTCTGACCCCTGCATTGTTCAAAGGTCAAGTGTACAAAGATGACCAACAGGGATTGATTACTAACCTCAAGAAAGGCCTGCATGATGGAACAGAGATCTAATCAATATTGGTTTTATAAACATTGAGTTAAATTATAAGTGTGCATTTGTTATATTAAATGCATACTATTGATATGAAGGTTTAAAGTAAATATATGTTGAGAATTTTTTTTAAAAAGGCCTGCATGAAGTGACACATTGTCGGAATGAAACGATGGAGTTAAGCACAACTTTTCATCATGGTCACTGTTTCATTCTGAAGACACTGTGCTTATGCTGCCATGTCATGCACATTTCTGTACCACAGCTACTGACTAGATATTTAAAATTGTATTTTCATTTATAGCCTCTTGACTCTGCGTAAAACTCGGGCAGAGTTCACTGAAGTATTCCATCTGCAATCATTACTTCTCAGTTGCATTTATGTCATTGCTATGGCCATCGAATCCTGTCCAGATTATCTTGTCGAAACTTCAAATGTGAAGCAAGGGTATTAAAACAAAGGTGGAGATCTAGTTATTCTTGGAAAAGTGGTATGTAGCAACTCATGTTTTCAGTTCTCAAAAAGTCCCAGTAATTGGCCTACTTATGTCCAGTTATAATTGCATCAAAATGCCTTTCCCTAACATTCCCCAAAGAACTAGGATGGGTTTTTTTGTTTGTTTGTTTCTAGTAAACATGTTTTTTTTGTTTTTAAATACTTTTTGTTGAGAATATGGGAAAATGTTTCACTCTGATTGACTCATAGGTAGCCTCTCAAAGCAAACAAGTCCAGATGGATTTAGATGTGAAAATAAGAGTCTCCGGCTCCTTTCAGAAAACTAGTTGTCAATTATATTATTTGACTATAATATAAATGTACCATATGATGCATTTAATCAGCCATATTAATTGCAAGAGAATTTTATTAGTCATATAAAGAAACAATGCTTAGTTTTGCAATGGCCTGAGTGGGTGTATTACATTGCTGTGCACTTATACTTTTCCATAATTCACAGAATTTCAGTGCTTTTGAATCATCCACCTTATCACAAAATACTTAGTGTTTAGGGCATAGTGCCCCCTGCTGTACAGGAGGAGAATCCACTCCCCACAAACACAGCAGTTATGTGGAACACCACTATGTGCGTCAGGCACTGTACAAAGCACTGGGGATACAAAAAGGAATAAAAGAGATCAAGTCCCTACCTTCAAGCAGCTTTGATTCTACAGCAGGGATGCAGACACTAAACGCAGGCGGTGATGAAATGAAATGGGACTGGAGTGGGAAGGGACTGTTGGCAGGAAGGCATGGAACACAGCTCAGCCTGTCCTTCTGTGACTCGGCATCATCTATTACAGATTCTCATAATTGTACAACACATGATTGCAGTTATGTTTGTCTGCAAACAGATTTATAATCTCAGCTGTTACTGTTCTGGGAGTAGTGCTACCACCTCTAACTGCACCACTTACCACATTTACTCCTTGCAAGGGCTCCACGCCCCGGAAATCAGCCTGGGTAGAAAGATGACCCTGTATAAGCATCAGTTCAGCTCTGCGTGAATGTTAAGGAAGGATGGTAATTTTGGTCTAAACAGTTTTTATGTGACACATACTCTAGAATCTCAGTGACCTTTTCTGGTTGTGCTTTGAAGAGCTGAGATTGAGTGGCATTATTAATTATTATCATTTTGTTCCCATAGGGTCCATTTCTGGCTTTACCACTGAGGGATCTTAGGATGTTTACCAAAACATGAGTAACTAAGGTTATTAATGTGCTTAAAATAGCCTAACATTGATAGCAGTTGCTTCAGTTAATGTGCTGCTTTTCAAAGCAAAATGACTTGTACGTGTATGGCTTGTATCATTTGGATCAGAGCCTTAATTCTTTACTGTTCATCTGTAAAAATGGAGATAAAACTGATCTGAATTGCAGTTTTGCCATCCAAGCATTATATAAAGGATAACTTCCCTGACCTTCTTCACAATGTTACGATAGCTAATGTTAATATAGCCTGTGTAGAGTTCCCACCAGCTCAGCAAAATGAGTAATGTGTATTTTAAAATGAAGGTGACTTGTTCAAAGTCCCTTTTACTGAATAATTAAGCATTTCTTACAGGGCTATTGTATGTCTGTATAAAGGAAATGGTACTGATATTCAAATACAATTGAAATAAACTGTTTCCTTCTGCTTTATACATACATATACCACTTTTGCAAAGGTGCTGTCAGCTGAGGCAGCCCAAACTCCACCCTTAGTGTATTAAATGTATCGTTGAAATACATTTTGTGAGCATATACAACCTATCCTGGCAGGACTCAGAAATCAAAGACTAGCATGGAATAGACATAATGTAAAACTTGGCGATATTTGATCAATGAAGTCAGTTCAGTTTAATAAGTGGGTCTAATTCTCAGTGTTATGCATGCAAAGCAGCCTCTTGCCTCCTCACCTCTCCCCACAATTACCCAAATTAATTGACTGCTTAATTCCTCTCTCTCCTTGCGGAAGAGCCCTGGGGTTCCCTTTGCTTCACTGTTTCGCATACTCTTCCATAAAATCAGCAGATTCCTTCTGTAGTTCAATGAGAAACAGTCTTTGTCATCAAAACAATTCATCCAGCTACAAACATAACAACACCTGACAATTTCATATTTCTTTTTAATTTATGAAGGACTTCTAGATACATTTAAAAAATGTTGGTACTCCCAACAGCCTTGTGAGTTTGTGGGGCAAAAATTAAGATTCCTGCCTAATTATATGATTTGTGCCTTTTAGTTGTACATTTAATTTTAAACTGCTTACAAAAACTTTTTACATAGAAATATGCATATGGATATATGTATTTATATTTGTTAGTGATATGTTAGAAGTATCTGTAAACATTATGCTAATGTTGGAATTTCTATGTGCAATTCCAGAGAATTCTTTTAAAAAATTACATACTCTCCTACATTACTGTTTTTATCTTTATATTAGCTTGTATAGTATACATTTTATAGAGCAACTCAGAGTCTCTGTAAAGTACCTAATACAAATAACTTTTTCTTTGGCTAATTTATATTTAAGTGGTAATTTCCCATTTATCTAAGACTGAAGTTTTAGTCTTTCGGGAATAATACTTGTAGTCAATAGTCCATATAATGATAAAACATTTAAAACTAACAATTAATCTAGGTTGTAATGCATTGTCAAATTTATATTATTATATCTACATGAGGCTGTGATGTGTTAGTGTGAGATTTGATCAAAGGTGAGACTGAGTTTTTTAGTTTTGCTTTGTTAATATAATAAGTTTTTAAAACATTTAAAAGAATTACTGCGTTGATACTTAGGCTTTTCATTAGAATATTCAAATGCTATATCATCTCAGAAGTGGATTCAGAAATAGAGACAATAATTAAGCATTTTTATCCAGAAGTATTTTTAAATGTTTTTTAATGGAATAACATCTCTCCAGCTCACAGAATGGTCCTGGCATATAGTATTTAATCAATGTAAGGTAAATACTAGCATTTCATGTGTTGTGGGCAGTTTCTTATACAAACGGGCCCAAGCACTCTAAAGCATGTGTATTACTCATTTGAGGATGTCTTATCCCTCGGGTTTCTTGGGAAGATAGAACCTTGTAACCTACTGCAGTTACATTCTATAATTTACCTTAACAGTCACACTGTTCCCTTAAAATGAATGTTCTAATGGAAATAGGGATTGATTGTGAATTGGGCTACAAGTCCCAAGAAACTTTAACAGAATTAATGTGTTCTCATGCAAAGGGGGACTCACCACAATTTAGAAACCTGTGTTGCTTACCAGAAAGTCTCTCTTCAGCATTTGCTGAGAAATACAAACATCATTTCAAGTGTCATTGACTTCCCTTAAATTTTCACGTGAAGCACAGAAACGTCGTAGTATCAGCTACCTTTCCACTAGGGGGTGATCTCCCATTGAAAGTAGTAAGAGAAGAAGGTTTGCAAACGTACTGTGGCCCTTCCAATGCAAAATGGAAATTCTTGGCAGAAAGCTCTAAAAAAAAAGTTTTAAGTAAAAGTAAGAGTAAATAAAATTAATACCTTTGGAGGTGTCTCCAACGAGAACCTTAAAATCTTTATTATACATTTTTTTTCAACTTCCAAATTTCTGGAGTTCAAGTTTTTTTTCTCATCAATGTAGACTATAAGGAGCATTGCAATCAAAGAGGACTTCACCTTTGCTTCTTCTTTAAATAACAAAATTTCCTATTCTGGAGAGAGTAATTTTCCAAAACAAAATTTTGCATATGTAATGCTGTATAAACAGTGTACATATGAATATTGGAAAATACTGGGTGGAGATGAGAAGAGGCTGGAATCTGAAAATAATCCTGAGCCCTCCCAGAACTAGATGCTGTGGGAGGCAGGTTTCCTATGTCGTCTCATTTAGTCTTCACAGTTTTCTTGCTCAGCCCATAAGTAACTTGAAAACTCTGCACAACTCCAAAGGAAGGTGGGCTAGAGATGGCCTGTTGGGCAGTGAGAGATGGAATAGAGAATGGGAGATTCAAAATGGCTTTGAAAACCATTGCTTATCATTTACTAAAGTAAAAGGCCTTTAAGTACTGAGAGTGGAGGTACCAAATCACCTGTGACCTCCCTAAAACAGAGAAACATTGAGGATTCATGGGCATCTGTAGCAAACCTGCTGCTTCTGACTTTCCCCTCCAGAACCTTGCTTTTATAGTGACTTTGAAAATTAGCCTTGGCTTCTGGTGAACATCAGTTTGCTATCATCACCACTGTTTCTCATTGAATTTTCTGATTAAAAATTTGACTAAAGTTTTACCTTTAGTCAAAACTTACACCATAAAAAGGTGTGTTTTAAATGTAATGGATACCTAAGTTTAGGATTAAGGGAAAAAAATCTATCTCCAGCTCGCTACCACATCTGTAAAAACAGAGAAGGAACAGCTCTGTACTGCATAAGAAATATGCTCTAACTTTTCTCAAGGGAGAACCCAGATAAGCCACAATCTAATCTGTGGCTTTTCTTCTGCCCAGGGGGTTTTGTGCTGACTGCCTGCAAAGCACAGACCTCAAGGGGTCCGTCCTGAGGCTTAGGGAGATAATCTTCGTAGCAGAGGGACACTAACTTGCAGTATTTTTGGATAAAAAAAATGATTCCAATTTATTTTCTATTTCATGGGAGAAGCACTGCTTTTTTATACTTTATTAACTCGGGGGTTCATTACCTCTAAATAAAACAAGTAGCATTACAGATCTTTAAATTCTGTGTACAGTATATTCTTGATATCTTCCAAAGAGGAATATTTATAAGATCTTCAGAAGTCTCCAGGCTTGGGAACTAAAAATGTTTGGACAGTCCTCGGCTTTTGTTAAGTCTGACATGTTGCCTGTTAGCCATCCACAAACCCGCATGTTTTTATCCTTGAAAATATGATGGATGGGGGGAAAGTAGGCTGCCCGATGGGCTCGGCTCACTCATGAGCTCAGCAGCTTGAATCTGATTCGCCAGGCCCATGGCTTGAATCCTTCAAATCTGTGTTTCAGTAAAGTACAAATCCCCATAGCTACAAACCCTCAGGACAAAAACTAATCATGTTAAATGCTCAAATGCCAAGAATCTGCTATGCTGTGTTTTCACTAGTATTGCCAGGATGGAAGGAACGCCTCTTCAATCAGCCAGGTGTTTGCAGTAGATTGCCTGAGAGTATACCTTTTATAACCCAGAATATATGTGGCTGATTTTATCAAGGCCTCCGATAAGTCACCATCCAGATGTTGAGTTTGTGAGTAGATAATGCCAACAGCCCAGGTTTTTAAACAGCTGTGTATGTGGCAGTAGAGTTGTGCTCTAGTCCCGTGAAGTTACTCACATTGGTTAATGAAGGATCCCAAATATGACCTTTGTATTCTAGAAACATACCATGTATTTATAAGATAAGGCAATAGCTTCCAGTCCTGGCTGAGTGTTAGCGTTTCCTGGGGAGCCTTTAAAGTATTCCAATACCTGAGCTTCCGCCTAAGTCAGATAAATTTAAATCATGAAATAAAGAATTTTTTAGAAAACTTCCTTGGTGATTCTAATAGGTAGCAGGGATTCGGACCTGTTGGGTTAAAACTGATTTGTTCTAGTCATCCAGAAACCGAATGCTGGAAGAACAAAAGCAGGTAAAAATGAGTTGAGTTTGTGAGTAAGATATAACAAATGCAACTGATTTCACACAAATTTCATTTTAAAAAACACAGGACTTACCAGATGTCAGGCAGAATCTTAAGCGGTTGACTCACTTAACCTTCTGGCAGTGCTATGAGGCACGCACTAACTCACCCCTGTGAGGCACACACTAACCGTCCCACGTGCAGATGTGAGAATTGGCTTCACTTCCTCAAGCTCACTCAGCTGGTGAGGGCTGAGCTGGCTTCTGAAGCCATGTCCCCATCAGTCCATAGGTCCTCAAAGTGTGATCCCTGGATCAGCTGCATCGGCTTCAGCTGGAAACTTGTTAGAAGTGCAAATTCTCAGGCCTCATCCCTAGAGTTTGTTATGCGGTAAACCTGGAGTGGGGCCTGTGAATTGACCTATCCATCTTACAAGGTGCTGCCGCCACTCTGGGCCTCGCGCCTGGGACACCGCTGCAGTACCCATGGAGCTTCCCGGAATGGTCCGCTACACTGCAGTGCACCGCAGTCTCTCTGGTGATGAGAACCATGTGAGTGTGAAAGTTCAGGTCTCAATAAACATCAGATGTTTCTGTTACCTCTTTGTGATTTGGAGAGGCGTGAGCTGGCGGTGTTCAAGTTGATGAATCAGTGTGTATATTGTACAGGCTGTCTGTAAGTTCTTGATGCAAAGTTGGGGACAAACAGGCCGTGGAAGAGAAATGAGATTGTAAGTATGGAGTGTCCTCATGTTGACGTTCCTTTGACCATGGTCCAGCTCTTTCCACGCTTTTGGTGCTTTCCCCCATGTCATTCTTACTCCATTATCCTTTGGCTAAATCAGTGGTTAGCAATGTAATGCAGAAAATTATTCTTACCAGTTTACTTGTAGATGATATTTAGAGGAAATTTAAAGTCACATTTGAAGCTAGTAGTATTAATCTTGTGTCTTGTGTAGCTGTATTGGGATGAGAGATGTTTTATGTTTGGAATTCTATAACCATAATTCACGCTGTAGAGATGATTTATGTATACAACATATATATCATATGTATGAGAGAGAATTTCTGTTAGGAAAGTAAGACAGAATATCAACTAACATTTGTAGGAGAAAAATAAATGATGAGTTCATAGATTATCTTTCTGGTAATATTTCAGCCCAAAACATTATGTTTGTGTAAATCATGTATAGTATCCCAATATATTTTGCCAGAGCTTAGATCTTTCATACACGCTTGTCAAATACAAGTTTGAATTTCGATCTCTGTGGGAATGTATTTTCAGTACAAATCTGTGTACTTTGTTATCTTGCAGTCGATAAATGTCACAATGTATATTTAAACTCAGAAGCAAAATGGAACTATTCATAGAACATTTTAAGTTCCTTCTACAAAATCATATTTGCTATTATAACTAGTAATCCAGAATTTTTTTTCTGAGAGACCTAGCAGTTAGGAAACATAGATATACTTTGATTCTGTGACTGGGCACCCAGTAGGCATCTGACGTCTGATGTTCTTTGCTCCTGTTGCAAGATTCCCCCACCCGTCACATGGCTGTGTCTCCATCTGCAATCTTCTGTCGGTTGCTTCCCAGGAGTTGCAGGGGAGACAGACTTATAGGCAAGACTACACCATCCTGAGCTGTCTTACCAACCATGTCTGTCAGCAAATGCAATCATTTTTGGTAGTGCTTTCTTTTATAGGCATAAAAATCAATTATTTTCTATAAAAATATGCTGCATTCATAAATACTGTTATAAAGCAGGAATGTGCTAAAACTTCTCTCTACTAGTGGAGTCAATAAGAACTAGATAGAAAATTCCTGAAATTCCTTTTCTCACTGCCACCGTGGGAATGTGTTGTTTTTGAGTGTGGGGATATGATGTCACCTCTACGGTTCTGTAGCATTTAAATCATTTTGAGACTCCATTTGTGTTCACATTCTTTTTCTTCTTTTTGCCTTAAATGATTTGTCTGAAACAGACCAAGAAAACATCGTTGTAGATTTAAAAACCTCAGATAATAGTTTATCCCAAGTTTAGTTATAATTGACCTTATTTTTGTCATTTTCATTGTTCTGGATATTGGCTTATAAGAACAGCAGAGCAGCTCAAAGCCTGGAGAGCATTCTGAGTAGAGAATCAAGAGTAGAGTAGTTTATCGTGATGGTGGCTGAAATGGAAGAGAAGTCATGAGAAGTATGTAGAATAACCAATAACAGAGCAAAGGCCTGTTGGATGTTGCTGTTTTTATGGCTTCATAAGATCCTGAAGCACCTAAGTGAGATTAGACGTGTGAAAACCTGTGATACTTCTAATCTCCACACTCGGATGGTGGTAGGAGTGCCCACCTCATAGAGGAGTCATAAATGACGTGCAGTGCAATGGGCGTGTGTGATCAATACAATAATGAATTCACCAGAAACAGATGCATTGGAAGATTTCTCGGGTGATATCCCTGAAGCAAAAAGCTTCATCCTTTAAATTGTCCTTGCCATTTTCAAAACACCTGCATGTACTCTGCAGATGGTGTCCCTTTCTCCTCTAGGATATCGTCTTGCAGCCCCAGGCTGAGCCACGTGATCCTCCTGCTCCTGGTCCTTGTTCCTGTTTCTCTTCCTGCCTGTCGCCTGCAGGAACATCTGTTCTTGGCTGGCTCCGGAAGGTACCACTGTGGTGTGGAGCAGCTCCCCCTAAATTAGCCCTTGATCTACCAGCTGTCTGCAGGGTCTGTAGCTCTCACTTTGGAGTGTGCAACTGACATGTGTGAAAACCTGAACAATGATGACAACACTGTGTGTACAGCGTGATCACAACTATGCAAAATGTGTGTTTAGGAAAAAAACCTTGTATAATATTATACAAGGGTTTATTGGATTTAGGTAATTCTAGTTTCTTGACTTTTTACAAATTTTTCACAATAAGATCAAAAGATCATAATATGAATGATCACAGAGAAGACATGTTTTTTCAAATTTCATCCCTGTCCCCACTACAAACAGAAAGATTTTAGGCTTTTCTTTTTTATATGTTTTTACTTCATAAGCACAAATAACAGAATTATTTTGTGAGCAAATAATCCAGTTTAAAGTTTTGATGGTACTAGTTTATATTCCTAAATAGCAAAATTAGATCTGAAAAAATCACTTCAAAGCAAAGCATGAATTTCACACTTCCCCATTTCGAGAAAGTGTTTCTCCATGTTAACATTTTCCCACGTGATGCTGCATATCTCCAGTTTACTGCGGCCCAGAACACCCAGTTCTTCACTACTTATGATGCTCCTTGTACATGACAGCCCTGATAGTGCTGCATGAGCCAGATCTGACCCTTTACTGTCCTTTTGTCCTGTAATTTCTTAAACCAATGATCCAGCCTTTCTCTTTGCTCCTGTGGCATTTTCACTTCCACAAGGTTTTCTGTCCCAACCTGTGACACTGTATTAACTTAGAGCCCAATTACTATCCTTTTCTCACCTGGGGTATGGGAGCATTGTCTCTGTTGACTTCCTGTCCAGGTGCAGCTGTATTCATGAATTTAGAACAAGTAGGAACAAAGAGCATTATCACTGTTAGCACCAAATAACACTTGATCTGAGTACGGTTGGGCTGCATGATGAACTCAAGGCAGAGCTGCTCTTTGGACTGAAATTGTCCTGGCTGCTTCTTCCAGACTAGCAGCCTCGGGAGGCCCAGATGGGTCTTCCAAGCCTCGGGTTAAACTCCTCTCATAATGGCTCAAAGATTCCTTCTGCTCCTCTTCCCAAGTTGTCCCCCTTCAACAGTCACACAAGAGGTTCTCCCTTCTCGTTGAAGGGAGGTTTTTTGTGCTCAGTCCATTATCTACCCCAAAGGGACACAACTTTTATGCATCAGAGCCCATTACTTCTCCAGAATCTCCCTGGTGATTCCCTCATGTGCCTCCTAGAATTATTTCTGAAAATCCTGTCTGGGAAGTTTTCAGATAGTTGACCCAAATAGCAACAATAACATTTTCAGCAGTAAAAAGAGGAGGGTTATACTCCTACAGCTTTAAGCAATCACACTAATTATCTTACGAGAGTTCACAAAAATGTGACAAGGACAGAGCACTAATTGTAATGTTCACTCTCTGATATGATCAGGCTATAAATACTGTCTTCTAGAACAAGTCAGCATCATGCTTTGAACTATATTCTGGAAATAAGTTTGTCACTTTTTATATCCAATATTTAATTCTTCTGGCATGTCTGTTCCTATGGACTAAACAAGAGTTCCTGTGAGTCAAAGGGCAGGAAGATTCACAGGCAGGGTTAGTCTGTAACTTTCACAGTCTGGACAAGAAGCATCATTGGCACACACTTCTCTTTCCTTCTGATGTTATGGTCATTGTAGTTGGCTGTGATGAATTATTCCACCTCCGTGGGCGGTTAGTGGGTTCCAAGTGGAGAGTGATTCTTCCTGATGTCATTAGCCCATCCCTCTTCCTGAAACGGAGAGTTTGCTACCTGCATGGATTGCCCGAGACCATGCAGAGCCCATCTGTGTGCCGCTGGCAGGAGTGCCAGCCTGAAGGCAATGCCAGCAAAGGTCAGATGATCCGCTGCTGCTCTCCAGGCCCAGCAGCTTACCGAGACTCAACTCACTCGCCCTAAGTGGAAATAGTCTTGCAGCCTTAGCTTAAATCATTTGACTTTTAATGAAATGATTGCGGTAAAAACAGAATTGTCATATTTTGCAAAGTATATAGACAATTTGGAATCATATCAGGGGGAGACAGGCTGGCTTTTGGAGGCTAGATAAAAGGGTAGAGATGGGAATGGCGAGCATCTTTATTTCTTATAATGCAAATGTGTCCCTTCCTGCCTGGCAGCCACTTGTCACTCAAGTTGAGCTGGATGGGAACATGTCAAGGAGAAGGTAGAAACCTGTCACAGGTGTGATAAGAACTGGACGGCAGGTCTGCGTGGGCACCGGGAGCCCTCCTGTGGAGGACAAGGACTTGGTGGCAGTGAAGGAGTGATAGGGCCTGTGTGCCTCCAAGGCCCAAGGAGCCCAGAAGACGCGTCGTGTGTTAGTAATTTCTGCACTAAGGAACCGTGCACTCATGGAACTTTGGTGACGGAATCTTAGGGATAAAGGCTTCCAAGCCATTTAGTTTATAGCCAATGAAACCGAAGCCCAAAGAAGTCCCCTTGAGATCTTATGGCTCAATACTGACAGCTAGGAATTAGTAGCCCATGTAGTGACAAACAGCCACATATCTACAGAATGCTGGTGTTTCCAGATCATTTTTCTTTGCATGGAGAGTAATATTGCTGCATCTCCACAAAATCCTTAGCATTCATAGCTAACAGTTCAGCTTTGTTTCTCACATGCAGGGTGGGGCAAGAGTAGCTTTGCAGTTGTGAGTATGCGAAACAGTTTATTCCTATATTATTATTTATTAATTATTGCATTACTTTCCATATGAACAACTGTAAATCTTTTGCCTCACCCTTTGCATACAAATCAGGGCATTCACAATAGTTAAAATGCAGAGAGACTTACCCAAACCATCAGAATTTGTCAAGCTGTTTCATCACCTGACCAGGTTATCCTAAGGAGGCAATTAGTGGCACACCTAGGGTTACTACGCTGACTAATAATCCACATTGACTTTGGGCTATTTCTCTGTGTATAGAGAGGAGAAATTGGAGCATGAGCTGCAGAGTATGATACTTTTCAGCAGTATTTTTGCAAATTACCATCAATTTCCTTTCCGCACATGTAACCTTCCAATGAAGAATTGTGCCTTTTCATGGAAGTGAAATTTTCTTCCCTAAATTACTCTGGGTAATCACTTTGCTGAAGTGGTTCCTTAGCCAAGGGTCCATGAAATAGGAGCGCTCTGACGCTTTGTATTCCAGGCTGTCATTAGACGAGGCTGCGGTAGTGAGGATCCTGCCAAATTTCCCTTCTTCCTCCACATATGGAGAAGAGGGTGGGGAAAGATGACCGGGAGAACAGCGCTGGCTTTACATACGTCACACCACTTAATGTCCCTATGGCAAGGTGGGAGCATACCGTTTGCTTCCAAATAGGACACGTCTTAGAATAAATGATGACACTGTTAGTAATTATTTAGACACCAGGTGTAATCAAAGACTACCCTAGGGACACTGGGAAATGCAGCCATCCCATCTGTGACTGCCAGATGACAGCATCAGACCCTCCCACTGCACAGGTGGGAAGACTGAGCTGTGTAGCTCAGGATACGTCATTTGCCCAAGGCTGTGTTTTGAAAGTGGAACCTGCAGGATTTCAATTCTGGCCCAGCTGACCTCAGAGCTGATGCTTTCTCCTCTACCCTTTATTTCTGTCCAGGTCAGCAGTTCCCAGACTATTGGCACAAACATGCCACTTTGTGGCCATGATTGCAGCAGTTAGGGTGGAATGCTTGGGAGAAATGGAGATGTGCTAAATACCCCAGCTATTTCTCTGGGTGGCTGATTCATGATGTGGGTGTTCAGTGTGCGAAATGCCTTGAAAGGCCTCAGACCTCAGTGGGGAGCCCCTTCGTGGCCACTCACATGCCCTCTCCGCCCAGAGCAGCACAACTCCCAAGTTCTCGTCTTTATTCCAGCCTTCCGTCTGAATATCCCACTGTTACTCCTACAGAAGGGATTACCTTCCCCTGGGAGAGGTTCGTTGCTTGTAGTCTTGACTCATCCCCCCCATGCTGTTTCCTCAGTGAGAAGCCTACTCTCTGCCCCCTGCCACCCAGTCCGCCCATTTATTTGGAGAGTCTTCCATTCCTGCTCCTGGGTATCCTTCACCTCCTTCTCTTGCCTCGATAATGTTACAGACTTCCCTCAAATAACTCTGCCATGTTTTTCTTACATTGCTGCCAAGGTCTCTTCCTGAAAAACACACCTGACCATATAGCACAGCGTGGGCTGGTCCTGTGATGTGCTCTGCCGTCTGGGAAGAACATTGTCTTCCCAAAATAACCCTTGACAGAGAGAGGGAGCAAGAGAGATGGAGAGAAAGAGGGGGAGGAAGACGAAAGAAGAGGACTGTCTCAGGAACACACTGCTCTACACCGCTGGTTGCGCAAGCTGGCCAATTGCTTGAATCTGGTATGCACGCTGCTTTCTGCAGCCCCGAGTCTAAGCGTGTGGATGAGACTGCCTGGAAGAAGAGACTCTTTTTTCTAATTTGCACAAAAATTTCTCCATTTGCCAAGCCTTGTGCCCACAGGGCTTCATCCATCTGGGGATCAGCTCCTTTTAAAAATGTGCCCAGCTGTTCTGTTTGGACTGGCTGTGGTCCTGGCTGTTTCCTCTGACAGAACTTTGTAAACCTCTAGGGTGGAGACTATGTCTTCCTAGGGCTTCCTTAATTTGGATTCAAATGTGAATCCTCCGGGGGTCTTGTGAAAATGCATGTTCTGGTTCAATGGCTCTGGGGGCTGATGCTGCTGAGCCCCCCCTTTGAATAGCAGGGTGCTCCCATCCAGCTCTGTGCTTAGTGCAGAGCTGGGGCTTTAAAACTGATGTGGACTCAATGGGCAACTCGATGGAGGGGTATGGCCATATTCCAAACCACTGAGACCTAGCGATCATTTTTCTAATGTATTTAGAGAAAAGATGCAAAGTAAAGATAAATAGATAGAGGAGAGTCATGAATTTTTCTTCTTTAGAAAAACATTTTTCACAATTCAGGGCCAGACTGCAAACCCATTAGAGGAAATCTCTGAGTTCACCTCGGCTTCCCCGTAGCCCTAGCTGTGAAGGTTGGCCCCCACGGAGCCCAGCCATACACAGGTACGGGGGGTACCTCTCGTGTTCCATAACTGCTGTGAAATGCTTGTGTGCTGTGAGAGGTATGCAATTTTTGAAGAGTTTAGGACAGTAAACTTATTGAATAGACTTGAACCCATCCTTTTCAGTATTTACTTGTTTTCCCCTAACGACTAACAAAAAGGGCATGCTTTGTCCTTTTTGTCATTGGTGATGGACAAGCAGTAAGGGAAGACATTTATTTTATCTCCAAATTGCTTATCTCATTTTGGAAATGAAGCAAGTGAGACTGAGAGGGACGAGGCTGGTGTAATGAAGGTGGCAATGGGCTGAAGGCGGGAGGTTGGCCTGGCAGCTCGAGGCTGAGTGGCCTTGAAGGTGTGTCTGGGCCTCCTTCCCCCGCCCCCTGCCAGCACAATCCACCCACCTGGCATGTGTTTGTGGAGCGCTTACTCTGTGTGAAGATCCTGGACCCGAGGTGTATGCGTGAGTACGTTGAATTGGGCAACCACAATACCTTTTTTCAGTTGTCAAGTCAGTAATATCTGTTACTCACCAAAGCAGACATGAATACGTGAATGAATAAGTAAGTAAGTAAAGGAATGAATGAGTGAATACACACATACATAAAATTGATCCGTGATAGATTTAGGGATTCTTCAATTTTTTGCCATTTTTGTTATCCCCCCCCATAATTATTAGACCATATTTCATCTTGGAGTTGAATTAGATCTTTCTTCAGATTTTAAGATAAGATTTGGGCCGTGGCCAGTGTGGCACAGTGGTTTGGAGCATCAACCCATAGACCTAAGGGTCACAGGTTCAGTTCCCGGTCAGGGCACATGCCAGGGTTGTGGTTTGATCCCCGGTCAGGGTATATGCAAGAAGCACTCAATTGATGTTTCTCTCTCATATTAATGATTTTTTTCTCTCTCTCCCCCTGCCTTTCTATCTCTAAAGGCAATAAGCATGTGCTCAGGTGAGGATTAAAAAAAAGATTTGGGGAAAGCAAAAGATGTGTCTAATCTAAGCAGAACTTCTGTTTTGTGTTGCTGTTCACGTCTCAGTGATGAATGATTTCACATTTAGGCTTGTTCTTGAAGCCTTACTGGAAAGGAAAAAAGTATATATTTTTATTCTCTAAGAGCCTGTGGCAAGTAGCACAAAAGCTGCCCTCAGCCTTCCAACAGCACAGTCTGGAAGGAAGAATGTGTCCGTTTTCAAAGAGAGGCATTCAGACGGCCCTGCAGTCGTGCACACGCAGCAGCCAGTGTTTGCTGCAAGGTTGAGGGTCGCTTCCCACACCAAACAGGGTTTTCCGGGAAACCTGATAAATATTTTGGCCTAACTATTTTGCAATCAAAGAAAAAAAGATTATGGCCAGCCAGGGGTAATTTTATTGTAGTGCTTTCCTTTCATGCCATTTCTAAATGTTGTATCAACATATATCAGAAGCAGTATATAATGTGAGAAAGTTGCCTCCACAGGGACGATTCTCATGTGCACTTGCTCTCCTGTTAGTGGCCCAGGGAGGTGATGGTGACTGACCACATGGCAGTTCTTGGGTGGAATGAGGTGGTACCTCGCCTTCAGATTTCATGTACTTGGGAGACATGTTTTGGAATCCATCCTTCTGGCTTTTCTTGTTAGGCGTGACCCCTGCCCCCGGAGAGCGCAGAAAAAAAAAGGTTAGTTAAACGCCCAACAGCAAAGAGGGCCATAAACTAAAAATGTTTCCAACAAATATTTATAAAGTAAAAGACTCATTTTAAAGAGTTGCCAGTGCATTCAAAATAAAATTAGTGTAATTTGAAAACATACCTATTGACTCCAAACTAGGGAGACTGTTTCAGAAAAAAGAGCAGGTTTTAAATTCACCGTTTTCAGTGTAAGGAATATGGTGGTTTTCAAAGTTTCTGAGGATGCTCAGCCACTGCCCTCTCTCTTGGTTCTCACGTGTCAATCAGTACACAAACACACACAAAATCAGTGCCATAAAATAGCTTGTGACACAGTGGCGACAAAGTTAATATAAACAAATTAAGATAAACAGTTCTTAGAGCAATGGGACAAAGCATAGAGTGGATTAAACCATGTAAGACTCAGAGAAGTCAGATGACAGCGGACAGAGCTTGCTGGCTGGTCTGTGGGTGATGTCAGCAGGAGCTGTGCCCTGGTGGCCCAGCAGCGTCTCCGAGGGCTGAAATCGCCCGCTAGGCCGACGTCAGTCTGGAGGGTCAGCCTGTGTCTCCTGCCTTCCTCCTTTGTTCTCTGCCCCCAAATCCCTCCATGGAAACACCCTGCTGGCAAGGAACCAGCAGTAGTAACCTTCAGAGCCCTGTTTATAAACCAGGGGAAGCTGTGTTTGTGTCTTACAAGCATATCAATGCTTCAATTTGCTAGAAAGTTCTCTCGGTAAGAACACCAAAAACAGGTACATTGAACTTTTACTGTTCAGAAAGGCAGCTCTTTACATCTGGCTCTAAGTGGCTCTGTCCTTATCCTTAAAGCATCTCTCACACTTTGCTATCAATGTCAGTGAAGGTTCTAGCTGGGAAAATGCTCGTTAAAAAAATAAATGGATTGAATGTCAGTCATGCTGCATTTTTCTGCGTTTTCACTTCCTCCCTAGAGAACAAGAGAATGGAAGGGTTAGAAATGAAATACTGAGATATTGGTGAACAGATTAGGCAAAAAAAAAAAAAAACGAAAACAAAAAACCAACTCATGGACACAGACAACAGTATGGGGATCTCCAGAGGGAAAGGAGGGCGGGGGGAGGTAAAGGAGGGCAGAGGGGGGATAAATGGAGATGGAAGGAGGCTTGACTTGCGGCGGTGAACACACACCACAATATACAGATGATGTATCATAGCATCGTACACCTGAAATCTGTGTAATTTTATTAACCAATGTCACCCCAATAAAGTCAATAAAAAATAAAATAAAGATATACTAAAAATAATATAGAGATAACAATGAACTCAAAGTAAATGTCTAATTTAAGGTAAGAGTAAGAGGGTCCAAGTTTAGCCTCGGATCCCAATTTTGATCCCAAACCCGTCCAGGACTGTGACGGTCCCTGGGGAGCAGGTGCTTGTCTCTGCCACTCTTGAGTCGATGGCAGCAAAAGCAGAGGAGACAAGTGGTCCCAGAGAGCTGCTCTTGGAAGCATGTGCCACTCTCCAAGGCTTACTTGGAGAGGACCTGAATTTTACATGTTTTGAGTCTATCTCTTATGACTGTGCAGACTGGTCCCAGGAAGACCATCTGTCCCGCTTTGTAGTTGATGAAGGGCAGAGTGAATCCAAACTTTTAAACTGGATTGTAACCCCCCGGCTCTCTAGGTGCCTCCCCACCACACTTCTCTGATCTACTTGACATTGGTCATTATGCTAATACCTGGGTTTCAGCTTTTGCATCCCTTTTTACATACTTGTTTTCTCATTGTTCTTTGACAAGTGCTATTCTGATTGATAATCACATTTTGAGGCTGTGTGAGAACTGATTTCATGTCTGTCCCCAGTACAGTTTTGTCACCGACACAGAGTCCCTAACACATTATGGACATACCACTTTCCTGCTGACTGGCCTCTGCCGGGCTCCTCAGCCTTACCCAAGGAAGAAAGGCCGGTGGTTACTGGTTACATAGTGTTAGTGAAAAACATTGGGTCTGAGGCTGTAACATATGTAAGCTTGCTGCTTCCAAATTCTTATACAAAATGTTGGGCTGTGTTTACAGTCCTGGAGGTACCAGCTCCAAATCAGCGGAGACACAATTATGCTTGTGGTATAAGGCAGAACTTCCTTATGCGAATGCTGTCCACCTGTCTTTTTTTCCTGTTGTAATAAGAGTGACTTGTCATTTTGTTATAGGAGGAGAGCATGAGACAATGAGAGAATGAGAGACAGAGAGAGAGAGAGAGAGGCCCTGCTCTGTCTCAGAGCTGAGGAGTGCATGTTGCTCTTATGAATTTATGATTTCATGTTTTTGTCCTGGTAAGCTAGAACACAAATGGTCAGATCGATCGTTCACATTTAATTTCTTGGCCTTTTTTTTTTTGTCCTATAACTTAAGAGTCACATGACTGTATAGTAGGTCATACAAACCAGGACACCTTTATGTAAAGAGGGAGCTTTTCTAATTACCTAGGAGTGAAAAGTACTATGGGAACTGTGGGTCACCTTGTCATTACCGTCTTTTCCCCTTTAAGCTCTTCCTTCCCCGCCAGCTGCCTCTGTCCGACTTCAACAGAAGCCAGAAGGGGCTTGCTGTGTCTGCTGCCCATGGTCTGTGTGGCTCTGCTTCTGCTTTCTACTTGTCGCCCCCTGGAGCATCTTTCAGAGACAGGAAGATGCTGGCCTCTCCCAGCAAAGGCTGTGTCTATTTTTCTCTGATGCACAGCCAGACACTAGCAGGGAATCTACTCTGAGTCAAGCCCCAGCTTTGTTTTCTGAGTAGATATTATCAAACGTGCCGCTCTAGAGAAAAATGCTGTAGTATGAGCCACATGACTCATGCCACGATTTTCTCCTGAGCTGATCATCGTGGACTTGGCCTTTTTCTGAATTTCAACCTGTGGGAATTATGCCAATAATATTAATATTTCTCAAGTAGGCCCCTATTGGATGCCCCATACAGTGCCGCTTTCCTGCATCATCTCAACTCATTAAAAACAACCCACTCTGCATGCTCAGTGCCAGGGCCCCCTGTGCAATATGAAGAAGAGCAGATAGACCAAGGAGCTCTCTGCTCCATACACTGTAGATTCTGGGTTGCATCCTAGGTCTGTCAGACCCAAAGTCTCTGTTCTTTCTACTCAGTGCTGATGCCTCTTTAATGAATAACAGCCATCAACTCTAGAACCTAAGTATGTATTGTTCTCAGTTATTAGCTGATAGTCATTTTCTATAAAGCTATGAATAAAAGTATTTTACTTTCATGTTACTTTTGACTATTGTTAAGTCATGAATTAGAAACTCTAAACAGTCACAAAATTCTCAAGTACTCAAATTTGGGTAAATCAGCGAGAACTTGCCAGTGCCGAAACTGCGAACACAGCAGCAGCTGCTGAAGGGTTAACTTGTTTCTTGTGCTTTTTCTTTGTGAAGTTGAACTCACAAGGTTTTGTTCTGTTCTCAAGAAGATTATTTCAGAGCGTAGGATGCTTTATTATGATTATACACCATTAGTGTTCTCAATTCTATAAATATATGCTTTGAAGTAAAGCAACGAGGTATAATTTCAGCACCGTATCAACCAAGAAAGGAAGTGTGTACCTAAATTGTTACCACCACACTAACAATTTGCAAGGTTAAATTGTTCACAAAGTTTGAAAGAAGTATATCCCAACTTTTATGGAGAATATAATACAAAAAGTAATGTTTTTAGCTTATTCCAAGAAAATGTTTTTAGTTCTAACAATGAATACATACTGAGGAGTGAACATAGCAAAATGCCACAGAGTGAGAGAAACAAGGCTCCTTTAAAAATTCTGCTCTCAGAGGTGAGCACAATTAAAAAGATAATTCTTTATTTCTCTTTAAGGGAAGGGCATGGGCTTGTGTGTGTTGATGAGACTGTGAGATCTTGCTTTTCCCTTTTCTGCACCTCTGCCTAGAGCCCTTCTATTTGCTGACGACTGAGGGAAATGTCCACAGGCACATCTAAACCCGGGTGCACACGGAAAGTCCCCTGTGCCCAGCTTCCTCCAGATAATCCATGCCAATTGTGCAGATGGTCCCCAGCATTGTGTTATTCTCCACCATTTAGCATGCCTGAGATGTAACATTCGTTAAGGACATCATCTGTTCAGCTCAGATCTTCCCCGGGCTGCTGGGCCCCTGGGCGGCTGGTTGGGCTAATGTTGGACCCACCTGAAGTGTGGGCTCATGCACAAGGGTCAGTGAAACAAGGGTTGCCAAGCTCGCTCCTCGATGTGTCACTGGCTGCACGTGGTTAAGGGTCCCCAGCGTTCAGATAAACAACGGAATCCTTGGCTTTGTCAGAAATCCTCCCTGTTTACATGGCACAAATTAATTGACATTACACAAGAACTTCATTATCCTGTTTATCTTTCTAAGTCGCAGAATAGATTGGTAATCTTCCCCTATGGGGTTCTGCATGTGCTATTTATAAAGCTAATAAAATGTTTCGGCCTTTATCCTTCTGTATAAAAGCAATGATGTAAATACACAGAGCAGTTTAGAAAAATTAACATAAAAATTACTAATTAAATTTTGTCATAAAAGCCTATTGTAATGGAAAGAACAATGTGCGACCTGGACCTGCCCGGGACTCTGACTCTGGAGAGGGCGCCACATGGGGGGAAGCTGTAGGCGCTGAGCACGTCTCCTTGTGAGTGAGTGTGGGCGACACCACGTTGCCTGGGCTCAGAGTGACCACCAGACCCAGTGAAAGAAAGCATGTGGAAGTCCTGCTGAGGCCGTGAAGTGCTGTATACCTGATATTATTAAAAATATTGCAGTTAACATATTTTTCTTCTGGATCTTAAGTAAAGCAAAACTGGCTTTTCATGGGGAAAAGATGGCCACAGTGATAAGAAAATGGAATTTCACAAATCTCTACACCAAGACAATTTTACAAGAAATTAGACATGGAGGAATTAATGATCTTTATTGTAATATGAATTTTGTAAAATGTTTATTCGAGTAGGATGAGTTTACAGAGAAATGGTCTAAGTATGTATTTTCACTGGCATGATTTATTTTTTAAACTTCCTACTGTTAACATATGTCCCTCCTGCAGTTTTCTTTTTCTCCTTCTTTCTCTCTTAGTCTCTTTCTTTAATTTTTTTATTGATTGGTTTGAGAGAGAGAAACATCAATTTGCTGTTCCACTTATTGATGCATTCATTTGTTGATTCTTGTGTGTGCCCCGACTGGGGGTTGAACCTGAGACCTCAACATATTAGGATGACGTTCTATCCAACTGAGCTACCCAGCCAGGGCTTCCCTTTCTTTTTTTTCTTTCCTTTTTCCTTCCTGCCTCCTTCCTTACATACTGCTTTCTTTTTTCTTCTTTTTCTCCTCCTTTCTTCTTCTGCTCTCCATCTCTCTTGCTGCACCTCTCTCATTCTTCCTTATTTTACTTTCCTGACCTCAGACCCAAATACAATTAAGATCTCAGACCCGAATACCAATAAGGCAGGTTGATACTGTGACTTTTGCTAGCCTCAGTGACCAGAGGGTTTCATACCTGGGCACTGTCCACCTGGCCACCTGGCTTTTATGCTCTCAACAGGCTCACCCAGTTTATGCTTTTCTGACTTCCCAATTCTTCTGAACCACCCTCTCCCAGAATTCCATGCCATGTAACCATTTAGAAACCCATATTTTTAAATCTATGGTGTAGACCTGAATTCTCCTCTAACATTCTCTCCCCAGCTTTCACCACGGCGGAGGTGCTGCAATCGTGTTATCCTGCGGTTCTCATCATCTCGCTAAGCCATCCCTCCTCCCTAGCAGTAATTAGGCTTGTGGTAACCCGTCCCCCAGTCACATCTCCTCCGTAGGACACTAAGGCTCCTTTCAGTCCTTGGCAAACCTCGCAGTTTGCTGTCAGCGCTGCTCCTGCCTTTCACGTGGTGAGGGGCTGCAGGATGGCAGGTGACGTTGCGCTTTCCCCAATCAGCCAGCAGTCCTAGCGTGTTCCTGCAGTGGCAGTCATTCTGTCCCCTTCGTCTTTGTCTTCACGGGCACAGTCCCTGTTCCTCCACACACACCTCCACACAGGCATCATCTTCTTTTAAGAAGTACTTCTCAGACCCACTTCCAGCAGAAATTGTTCTAAGAACCGGTGCCTCTCATGGGTCACACTCAGTTGGGCAGGCTGTTAGTGATTCCTGCTGTTGTTAGCCCGTTCTCAAGCTCTGGCTTCTGCCTCACAGCTGACTGAACTGGGCAAGAAGGCACACTCTCTTCCATTTCCGTGTCCCCTGCCTTGCTCTTGTTCTCCGCTTTTGTGTCACTCTGTGTCTAACTCGGCTTTGTTCTACAGCAGTGGCCTGCTAATTTCCCAGAAGTCCAGTTCATCCTTTCTCTTCAGGACCTCACACTTCCTTATCTTTACCTCTTTATTGAATTTTTCAATAATCTATCTTAGAAATTCAGCCCCAAATTTCTATTGAGGGATAGATGCAGACATCAGCCATCCGAGGTGCTTCCCGAGGACCTAATGCCATGTCCTCTCTCCCTCCACTCTGTGTCATATGCTCCCACATGGGTGTGTGTGTGCGTGTGTGGGGCTGGTGTATGTAAACTATATGCGTGCTTCCCGCGAAAATAACAAAAGAGTCAATGCAGCCTGCATTATTTACAGTGGATTTATGTTCACAATGAGAAATTAAACATGAAGGGGAGTAATTATTGTAATGATGGTAACCAACCAATACATTGTCCTAGTTATTTACACCAAAAAGAGTCAGTAGAAAATCAAAGCAAAGCAAAACAAACAAATAAACAAAACCCTTGTTAGCAAAAATTCTCATCCTTCTAGAATAACAGTTGGCAGCTTGGATATTATTAAAGTGCTTCCAGAGTATATGATTGTATGACCACTATGCTGTATATCTGAAACTAATACAAAATAACAGTGAATATAAATTGTAATTGAACAACAAAACTTAAAAAATAATATTCATAGCTACTGATCATTTCTGTAGAAAAAGAATAAATAAGTTGATGAAGGAGCAATGATGTTACTTATCAAAGTTATAAAGCCACAGACAGCCCTGCCCCAAAGTAAATTAAACATGTAATATATACAGTCTTCTAGAAAGAGAGAATTGATTTGGTTAATACAGATAGCCCATGGTTTTTCAGCTGGGGACAGTTTTTTCTTCTACCTAAGGAGATATTTGACAATGTCTGGAGACATTTGGGATTATCACAGCTGGGGGTACATCTAGTCAGCAGAAGCCAGGGTGCTGCCAAATTTTCTACACCTTACACTGTTCAGGATGCCCCCTTTCCTCTCTCTCTCTCACACACACACACACACACACATACACACACACACTCACTCACTTTTGTAGCCCCAAATGTCAACAGTACCAAGGTTTGAGAACCCTGAGGCAGCCTGATAGAGGCCTCAGAATCAGACTTCTGTCGTCTTTCCCCAAAGACAGCATGAAAGTTCCAGCTAATACCTTCTAAGCCCCTTTACTAGGTATAATACACTCAGAAAATCTTTATTGGAAATTACTATGGGAGTGTAAGACACGGCACTCCTTGACTCTTTCTGTAATGTGATTGGACATGTTGGAGAGATGTGTTATTAGCCCTGGGTCCTGGGATTTTTATGTAAAAGACTATATAGTCATTTACCAATTTACCAAAAGTTCCTCTTGGTAGACATAAGAAGGACTCATAGTCTCAATGCTATGACAAAGGCAGAGTTAGAAAGTTTTAATAGTTTTGCTTTCATTAAACTCTCAATCGTCTGTGAAATAATTGTGCAGATTACTTGCAATATGTTTTATCTTCTCCCAGTCAGTCTTGGAATTGACCCCTTGTGGTGCCAATACATAGACACATGTGACTATCGGGTGGCTTCAGGTGCCGTCAGGGACACATAATTTAAACTTATAACGGTCAGGAGCTTGGAATTAATGAATATTACGATTTTTACTATACCTCAAAAAGTAGCTTTCAGAAGAAGTTAAGCATGGAGATAAGTTTGTAAGATAAAAGAGACAGTGAATGGGCCTCTGAGACCAGCTGCCAACCTTGGCGAGGGGGGCAGTGGAGAGAGCTGTGTGCATGGGCCCCCACGCTGCGCTCCCTTTACCACGATCGCCTGCTTTCACCCCGTGCTTGATTCCAGTTCTTGACTTCAGTTGCTTTATAAAACTATACCAGATTATTATGATTAATAACAATTAAGGATTAACATTTGAGCACCTACGAAGTGCCATTGAATGTGTTATGATATTTACATTGTCCTACTCATCCTTCAAGCAGGGTGATGGGTTCCTTTGTCATTAGAGGAGGCAATGAGGGCAAAGGAAGCTTTGTTGCTCTTCTGGCATCACAGTTTGTGACAGGCAGGTCTGGGTCCAAATCTGAGCTTTTCTGATCTTGTACATGGGCCATGGTCCCGATCCCTGACTTATGACTGTCCTGGTGTGCATGGCAGTTTATTTTAATGTTCAAACAATTTGTTGTATTTTTTTCCATTAGGGAAGGCATAAGTTTTATGATAACTTCAGAAGGGGAGCCTTAGAAATCAAAATAGAATATGTTATATATTTTGATAAAGCACAAAAAGGTTTAGAATCATTACTTTGACAATGGCACTTACTAGTCAAGCGCATGGAACATTGTTCTGGGTCCTGTTGACATTCACCCACTGTAATCTGTAATTATGAGCTACTGTGACATCTTATTTACATACGTTGAAGACATTTACTCTCTTGAAGACGGCTTTCACCTGCTGAGAGGAGAAGCTTAATTAACTGAGTTTAAAAATGCTATGCCTAAAAATTATTGAAGCATCTTGAAACCACTTACTACTATTGATACTATTACTTAGATTTATTAAATGTCTTGTGATTGAAGGTTTTAACTAAAATGTAATATTTTTTGTTTGCAACATTTATCTATACAGAGTGTTGTATGTCAGTGTTTTCAATGGTAAGGAGAACAGTATAGTTTTTTCTTAAAGCCAAATGAATAATTAAATTGCACAATCTTCTCTGGTTTTATTTACTTGAGTGTTCTTTCACATTTTGTGTTTTTCCCCTGATTATTATGTGGAATGTGGCTGAATAGTCACAAGCTACAAAAGAGTAAATGATGAAAAGTGTTTCTCTTCAATATCCACTCTAAAGCCCATTCCCCAAAGTCACCAGAGTTGCCCATTTATGAACCTTATCTTTCCAGAATATTCTGTGCAGACAGATATACATAGCTATAGATATACACACATACAATCTTATATACATACATATACAAACACATGTATATAAGTGGTCTCTTGTTTGGCTATAAAAGTGAATATATTATGTAAATATTCTTCTATACTTAGTTTGCTTTTCACTTAATAGTATTTGTTAAAATATTGCACTGTAACAAATACAGACTTATTTCATTCCTTTGAAGAACTGTGAAGTGAATTGCTGGATGGATGTTGAGGTTTGTCTTTGGAAAATAAGCCTGAGAAGCATTTTAACCATTGGAAATAAACTTTGAATTCATTTTTCACATATTTTCATGTTTTTAATTTAGCTTTGAAGCTCATGCCAGGCACGTTCTTTCACAAATTTTCACACTTTCAAGTTCAATACTATTTGTTTGGCTGCCATCACTTTTCTCCGCCTCCTCATGTCATGGTGAAGTGGTTCCCTGGCACAGAAACACTGTCGCCGAAATGCTGTTCAGAAAGCTCACTGGCTTCACAAGTCGTGTTAAACTGTTGACTTATTTGTCTGGAAATAAGCTAGTGTTTCTCAAGAGGGACCATATCTTGATTATGTATTTCCTAATAAAGGTAAAAATGGCAGAAGATTATTTTGCTACTGTTATTAATCTTCAGACTCAGAAGAAATCAGAAAAAGTCTATTGTTATTTTACTTATATAGTTGTTTAGAGACTGTACCGTACCAGTAGACCAAAATTAGGAATGCTGTTTTTCTGTTCTTCCAAAATAAGTGAAAATAAAACATTCATGCATTTATTTATTTGTACTATATTACCCTCTTTAAGATTCAGAATTTATTGTCAACCATTCAAGGAATTATAGTTAAACACTATAAATTTATTTGTACTATATTACCCTAAATAAAAGTAAGCAGGTAAAGATGATAATGAAGGGTGTATTTCAGGTAGGACACTCAGATTAGTAGGAGACAGATAGGAGAAAATGGGGACTTAGACTGGGGTGATCATGGTGAAGATGTGAGAAGTAAGGTTTTCCAAACATTGATTGAAGACTCTGTGTTTCCTGAGCATTATGCCACATGTTCAGGATTTGCTAAGAAAAGTCCCACATTGCTCTACATGCAGAATCAACATTGAGACATCTCAGAAGCATACTTTTTTGGTATCTGGGCAGCTGGTGATCATTGGTCTAGGCACTGTCCCCCCCAAAGTTCTATACCCTGGCCTTCAATAGAGCTAATAAAGGAGACAAGCAAGTGGGTGAAAAACTAATAGAACATGATGTTGTGTAATCAAGGGGTGCATTGGATACTGTGGGAACTGGAAGGTAGCCAGGTAGGGGGTCAGAGGAAGGCTTTGCTAAGAAGGTAATGCTTGAGTTGAATCTTAATGTCTGAGAAGATAAGCCAGATAGAGAAGGGATAGGACAGGAGAATGCAAGAGGTAGAGAAATGGGACAGATTCAAGCAGAAGGAATTAACTCAATCCAAGGAGGCAGCCATGTGTCTGGGAAACTGTAAGCAGTTTGGCACAACTGGAGTGCACTGCACTGTGATGGCAGCAAAGAAGTCCCAGGCACAGGCGTGGCTGCCCACGCCAAGGAGCTGTGAGCCACCAGGGGTTTGAGGCAGGGAGCCATGTGAATGGCCTTCAGCTCCTGCAGCGGCATGGCAGATGAAGTTGAGAAAGATGAGAGTGGGCCATGTCAGAAGCTACTGAAATAGTCCAGACAAGAGCTGATGGGACACAGATCTAAACACTGGCAGGGATGATGGAAAGAAAATAACAGTTGCAAATTTATCTAGAAATTAAACAGAAGGAGCCTAATTCACTCCTGAGTCATCCAATAGGAAGGCACGCAGGACCTCCTGGCAAGTGGGCTATGTCCTAAATACTGAGGATCCACAGCACATAAGAAAAACAGCGAGTTACCAAGTAGGAACAATGATATTCTCTCCACTGTGAGTTTATATGGGAGGCAATGAGGGCCAATGCAGAGAGTAATCCTTTCTGTATGGGGAACTGCGGGCTCAGTCCTGCTAGAGCCTTGCATTGGATGGCACCGAAAGGACTCGGAACAGATCCCAGGGGCCTCATTAAGACTTCGGACTTTGTCCTCTAGTCAGGGAAAGAAGTTGCCAGGTTTTAAGCCAGATAGGCCTTTAAAAAAGTTTATTGTGAAAATCTTGTGAAAGGCAGATTAAAGATGGAGCAAGACCTGAGGCGGGAAGCACAGTAAAACGGCTAGTTTAATAGTACAGGGGAGGTGAGGATTACAAAAGTCATGGCAGGAATGGAGGGGGGACACAAGGCAGACGCCCCGAGTTAGAATCAATAGTAGTAGTTGTGAAGCATGAAGATGAATAGAACGAGAGAGGTGAGGATGGCTCCCAAATTCCAGAGGGGCCCCTGAGTGAGCAGGACAGCAACAGCCCAGAGGGGACTGCATGCATAGGAAACACAGTGTGTTAGCTTCGGGTTCTGCTGAGTCTTAGGAACCTGTGGAAACATGAAGTGTGGAAGGCCAACAGTAGGTGGCTGAATATACGGGACCAAACGTCAGTCATGTTGTCTGGCAAAAGATGCAAAACAGATCTGAATGTTATTGTGTGGAGTTGGCATTTGTGTCCATGAAGACATACCCAAATGTTCCGAAAGAGTGCTGATTGAACCCAGCTTCAAGGCTCTTCTTGTGTTTTTTTTTTTTTTTTTAATACTCCAGCGTGGTTCCTACTGGGGCCATTGAACGAGCAGGGTTTTGTTTTTTGTTTTCCTGCAGAAAATGTTTTGCATAATGGCTCCTTCCTCATAGAGGATATCTCTGACCACCCTGTATTAGACACCCCCCACTCACATCTCTGTCTTCTCTGTCACATTCCCCGTACTTTATTATCTCCAAAGCATATGCCCAGGTGACCTTGGATGACACTAGTGTCCCACTGCCTCTCCTAATTCCCTCCATCCTGAAGTACCATGAAGTAGGATCCTCACTACAGATTTTGCCACTATACTTTCAGTTCCAGCTCTGTGCCTGAGATGCAGTAGGTGCTTGAGAAACATTTGAACCATGAAAGAAGGTCAAATTCCTAACACGAGATGTGATTTTATTTGTGTGTGGGATATATCATTGTCCGCTTTATTATTTTCAGTTATGTGTGGATTTTCAGAAAGACCATGGCAGTTTTTTTATGTCCATATATCATATATATTTTTGTGTTAATAGCATATAATACTATAGTACCTAACTTCATATATTTGTTTAGATTTCATAATCTAAATGGTAATTTTAATTAAGATTTTAGTAAGAATCTCTTTATGTGCAACCTTGAGCCACTAATATTTTTTAGAGATTTTATTTACTTATTTTTAGAGAAAGGGGTAGGGAAGGAGAGAGAGAGGGAGAGAAACATCCATGGGTTGCCCCTTGCATGCTCCCTAGCCTGGGGACTGAACGCACAACCAAGGCATGTGTTTGACTGGGAATTGAACCAACAACCTTTCACTTTGCAGAATGATGCCCAACCAACTGAGTCACACTGGTCAGGTCAAGCCACTAAATTTTTGACAGTGCTTTTCCAAAAGAGATTAAATTTTATTTGGAACATGTTTGGTTTTTTTGAAATTTTATGTAATTTTATATGCCCAAACTATCTGTAACATTTATTTAAAATATAAAGCCTAATAATAACTGAAACATGTTTGAACTCATCATCCAACTCAGTAAACAGATCTTCATCAATAAGTGGATCTGCGTGCAGTATTTATTTTACCTCTGTCCTAACCCCCCTGCCTCAGCATAGTATCTGCTATATTGGGTTAGTGCTCAACATTTTTCTTCTCTAAAAAATAATTCTATCATGTGGGTATGTATGCCTAAAAATTATATTAATTAATTCATTAATCAACCAATTAATTAATGCATTTATTATGTTACTGAGCTTTATAAAAATGGTGTCACACTGTATAGATCTTTCTGGTACTTGCTTTCATCTCACAACATTACTTTTCTAGGATTCATTTTTGTTATTTTGCATTGTTATAGTTAATTAATTTTTACTATTGCATAATATTCCATTGTGTGTGTGACTATACCATAAATTACTTATCTAGTCTTGTATTGATGGACATTTTTTTAATTTTCTTTCTTAGGTGTATTTCAGTTTTGGTTTTAAGATTTGTGTTGTTTTGCTATTACAAAAATGTGGAGATGAATATCCTTGACAGCTTCTTAGTGCAAGAATCCTCTAAATAGTGCTTTATAAACTATCTTTGTTGAATGATCCCTTTCATTTTTCTTTTTTATCTATTAGCAATACCTCAAAGGTGAAAAATATCATTTTGTAAAAAACAGCAAAGACTATAAAACTTAACTTCTAAGAAAATAAAAAATTCCAGCCTAATTTTTAATTAGATTTAACAGTGGTAAAATTACTGTCAGATTGTTACTAAGGCTGCCTGCCTCACTGCAGACAGTAATAAAGGGTTTGAGGACCATGCTTTGATGGGTGCTGCCCTAGGGTATGATCTCAGGTGTGAACTTGCCATGGGGTCTGTTTTGCCAGGCGATGCCTCTTCGTTTCTGAATGATTGTCTCAGCTCGCGCTCCCAGCCCCGTGCACGCAGGTCTCTCCACTGTCTGCATCATCACCAATGCCTATCTTCTGACTTTTTACTGTTTGCCAGTTGGATAAATACAAATGGTTGTTCATCGAGGTTAGACACCTTTTTATAATTTATTGGCCACTCACGTTCCTCTTGTGTGAAATCTCTGCATCTTTTGCCTATTTTTCTATTGATTTGGTTATATTTCTGTGGATACTGTATGCTAAAACTATGTCAACTCTAGGTGTTGCAGATGTTTTCTCCCAGTTTGTGACTTATTTTTTCACCTTTAAGGCAAGTTTCATTGCATCACAACATATTCATTTCTATACCCCCCCCAATTCCTCACTTTTTATGAGAAGGCACAAGAGATAGATGAAATTGTAGCTATGTCTATGCAAACAGATGGAAATTTCTAACATATTTAAAGAATATTTGGGTAAACAAAATAATATTTACATATTGACTTATAAAAACTTACACATGAAGAGGAAAACATAATAAAATGTGACTCTTCTATTTTAGATTTTCTATTTCTTTAACATATATGTATGTGTGTGTATATATAGTATTAATTCTTTTGCTCATTTGCATAATTAAAAATATCAGGGAAATGGATAATCCCACTACTTCAGATACACCACAAAATCATAAATAAGAACTGGTAACACATTCTATACCCAGAAAATAAAGTCTTCAAGTCTGCAAGATTTGTATTTGAAAGAAAGTTTGAGAGAAGGCCACGGGATTAGGAATAAAGTGTTTTTTCCCCTTTTATCTATGGTGAAATTCTTCCTTTCCAATTGACAAATTGTTTCTTTTTTCCTTCTAAAATTTCCATACATTACCCCCTTCAAAGATAAGAATTCAGAGCAGGAAAAAGAAAAACAGAGACTGTGAGCCATGATCTCTGAAAGACAATAATGTAACAGTAGTAGAGTGAACATTGTTTGTCAGAAAACCTTTCACTATGGCTTTCCTTCCGGAGACTATAGCTAATCTCCCGAGCATAGGTTGGTCTTTTTCTTGGAAGAGCGGCTTTGCTGTATTGGCTGTGATAAAGCACCAACCACAAACAGCAGATACATTTCAAACATGCTAGAGCATTTGCTAGAGAGAATTAGATTTGCACAGCTACATATTTTGCTAAGGTTTATTTGTTTGCTTGATACTGCTTCCTCTTATTTACAAAATATAATAAATACTTATGTTTAGCTTCATCTTAATGCCTGATGATATATATATGTGTGTGTATATATATAGTACTATATATATACACACACTACATACATATATACACATATATATATTACTGTGTGAAGGAAATACGCTTTGAGATTTTAAAGTAATCCATAATAATATGTGAATTTTGAGACAAAACCAAAATGAACAACTGAAATTACCAGGGGCCACTTGGAAAAATGTTGGTAGGGGAGTTAAAAAGATTTCTTTAGTAAAATTTGGTCAAAATGCAGCAATAAAAGCTACCACTGTGTACCAGGCTTTGGGTTATCTGCTATAGACCTGGACCTTAACCATTAAAAAAATTCTAACCCATAAAATCTTAACTTATATATGAGGAGAAAATAAAATAAAATGGTGACTATTTATTATATTTTGAATTTTCTATTTCTTTAATTGAACAAAAGTACTCCAGAGTAAAAGATTTAGTTGTTACTCACAGAGTATTTTCACAGGGTTTATTTTCAAAGACAAAAATGCACTTGTACTTAAAGAGCCACTTTTATTTAAAAGGATGTGTTATTTTGGCGATCCTAGCATATGCCTAAAGCAAGTGTGAAATTGCCTTGGTTAGCATTTAACTTGTGCATAAATGGTAGATAGCTTTATGATTAATCACCTAAGAGTCTGTTCCCTGGATTTTTCTCCTGCAGAACTGGTACTTTATAATAGGATGATCCAAATGTATTTTCTCTGAATTAAAGAATATTTCAGTGCCCAAAGCCTAATAAGCCTCAAAAAACCTAGTGTGCCTTCAAAATTCTTAGTGTTTTCTTATCTCCCACTGGCTCCAAGCGATACTCAGTGTTCAAAACTGTTACCTACCTTCATTCTTTCTGCAATTTCTTTTATACAATCCTTTACCCAGCCTCTCCTCTCCAGAGAAAACTGAGAAAAAAATCATTGTTCTCAATATAATGTCTCCTACTGTATAAAAACGATAGACCTTCGGGTCTGAAAGGAAAACTAGAGTGAGTCTCTAGGTATTCTGTAGAACCTGCTTGCACGCATCCAGGGAAGAAGTTGTGTCCTGTGGTCCTCCCTCCTATGGAGTACTCCCAAAGTACATCTATCTCCAACTCTTCCCTGTCCCCAGTTCTCTGGAATCATACAGAAAAAGCTAGCTTTTCTTTCATCTAACAGCTCTCCAGATATGGGAAGATTATTGCCCTGACCTTCCAAGTTTTCTCTTATCCCAATAGTCTCAAACCACCAACCTTGCAGTTAACAGTATTTCTGCTTATGTTTGAATCCTTGCACCATTCTGACCAACCCTTCCCCACAAAGTGCCCTGTCATGTGGGTCACACACTTAAAAGCCAACAGGAATCAGGCAATTAATGTGAATGTGGGGGGTTGACAAGCAACATATCAGAAATATTGCACACTAAACACTTGGGAATAGACTTCTATTCCATTCAGAAGTACGCCTTGGCCTTTCTTTTTTTTTTAGCATGTAGCTAGATCATTTGTTTTACCACTTTTAGTAGAAACAAAGGTAGAAGAATATATTAACTTTCTACTTATGTCTTCCATATGAAAAAATGGTATAAATGTGATGAACAAGGTCATTGACATTTGGCTACAGCTGAGGAAGACGGTAGCGTGGCAGCAGCTGCAGAGAGATGGAAATCTGGAGAGAGAAATCACACACAGGCCGAAGACTAGAGGGCCACTCACCTCTGGGAGCGGGTGCCACGTGGCAGCCTGGGCCCGGCTTATTAGAGCTTCTACCTGCCAGCCAGCCTGGAAATCTGGTTTCTGATTTTTGTTGTTTGGGTATTTTTATGTGAAACTTTCTAATTTTTAAATGTTGGTAGTGATTTAAAAAGAGAGAGAAAGAGAAGAAGAAAGACAAAAGGAAAAAGAAAAGAAAAACTCTTTCAGTACCGTCCTTGCCAAACAAAATACATCTGTACGCCAGACCTGGCAGGCTTGTAACTCCTGCTTACCAATCACTACTACAGATGTTGTTTTCAGGCTTGAAGCTCATTTGACAGAAGCATGGAGCCAAAGAGGCACAGCTGGGCTGAAGGGGCTGTGCCAGGACTGAGCCAGCGCCAGGTGCCAGGGCCTATCTAAATTAGCCGAGGGCCACATCTCCTTAGGATTCTGGCAGCAGGCTGTGGCTAGAGGTAGACTGAGGCTGTGGGCAGCAGTGAGGAAGTCTCACACCCACCGAAAGGTAGGCAGGCTTCACCTGAAAGGCTGGTGGAGCCAGCAGGGGAGGACCCTGTGTTCACAAGGGCACTGCATGTGGGCATGGCCCACAGCTAGGGAATTCAGAGGCAGCCAGGCAGGCACAGATTCTGAAATGGGAACCAGTTTCATGACTGAAGGTGGGCTATGGGAAAGAAGGAAAGACAGAGAGCGGATACTAGGATAAGAGCAGGCAGCAGGGCTGTCTTGACGCTGAACTATTAGCCCCGAGTCCATTATACAAGGTCTGTCCAGAAGGTGTCCAGTCATGTGTTACAAAAAACAGAGACATTTGTTGAAGAAGATACAAGATACAAGAAAAATTGTACATAGGACAATGACACCTCAGTCTCCTTCAAAGTAGGCATCACACAGTTCTCTCAGTTGCCCCATCCTGTTTTCCTGAATCTCATCAATGGCCTGAAATCTCTTCCCTTTCAAAGGTGCTTTTAGTTTTAGAAAAAGCCAAAAGTCACAGGGCACCAAGTCTGGGCAGTAGGGGGGCTGAGTCACCTGAGTGATTTGATGTTTCACCAAAAAACTCTGCATGAGACGTGATGCATGAGCAGGCACGTTGTCTTGATGAAGCTGCCAATCACCAGTTGCCCTTAGTTGCGGTCTTCTGAATCATCTGAATAGTTTCTGCAGAGGAATGTTCAAGCTTAATGCAAAATTTGATGTGGATTTGTTGCTCTACTCACTCAGTCATTTTGAATGCAATGGCCACAAGGTACGCATGTTCACCCAATGTTGTCTACCCCCTCCACTGACTAGTACAGTGAAGTCATTATTGTTCATGCATGCACATTCCAGTTCACTGTTCTTGGCTGCCAGGTTACATTGTTTTCCTTATATTAACAATGGCTGGACTTTTTCTGGACAGACCTCATTGTGTTCTCTGCCCAGAAATAGGATTGGTTCCAGAGCTGAGAATGAGGCTAAACCTGTGTGGGTAGGAGGTGCTGACAGAGTGGGAGGGTGGGCAGTGGGAGTGTCGAAGAAACGAATAAAAATTACAGGCAGATTAACACAGAGGCCATTTTATTCTTTACCTAAAAACCCTAGGGATAAAGATTATTTGAAAAGTACAAATAGGGGTGTGTGTGTGAATATCTTCCCTCTGCTAAAGCAGAACAATGATGAAACTGTATCAAAGGAAAACATCCCAAAAATTGATTTGGCCAAAGCTAGAGATTATATATACAAAATGAAATATGTAAGATCTATATAAAATACGTATATATAATACATACAGTCTCCCTAGCTTATATATGTATAACCTATTCCTAAAGAAGAATTTCTTGATAATCCTCATAAGATTCTTAAATCAACTGTATGAAAAGAAAAAGGAAATAGCCTAGTGGAAAGCCATTACCACATCATTGAATTTGCCTCTGTATATCTGGTCTGGTATGGTACACATTGAATATTGGTGCTTAATCAATATTTGTGGAATGAGTGAATGTTTCACAGTATGGAAAGTGGTTTAAGGTCCTGTAAGAGAGAGAAATGAAAGTTCCCTCTTAATTTGTGCTTGTGGAAGATATATTTTTCACAAGAATGATGATAAATGAAAAGTGTAGAAAATTTTGCTTTATGGTTTAAAAAAACACAAACCTTTCCACAGTGAGCATTTATGTTCATTTTACTTGCAGGTCCAAAAAGGCTAGATTAACCCATGTTAAAATATACAGGTTTGCAGCTGTATATGAAACCCAGTTTGTTCTTGTGTTATTTATTAATTATTGTTTTATTTTCCATACAAACAACTGCAAACCTACTCTTGCACCATCCTGTTTATAAAAGGGATCATTCTGGCCAATTTGGCTCCATTTCATAATCATAGACAAGGATAATACAGAGAAAATAGAGGTCATATAGACAATTACCTCTTAATCTGATTTAACAATCAGCAAGAGATTGCTAAAATAGTGCCTAATGATGAGACAAGGGTATATTAACTCACGAGCTTATACAGTTCCTATAGGTTGGACTGGAATCCCTTCTGTTTAAGTATAGCAATGATGAGACTCTCAAAAGAAAATATGTCCAAAACAGCAATTCAGCTGAGGCTGGTAATCGATTGGCTCAGGCTGTTCCCTTGGGCAAAACACATGCGAAACAACCTTGAGAGAGAGGTATAGAACAGTAGTGATGTTTTTCCCCATTGCATTAAGTTCGGAAGCTCAGAGTGAGCTGCGAGGGCTCTGTCATACTTTAGCAGGACACTGAGGTCTTACTTAGCATGAGTGCCAGGCTGCAATAAATGTGATAACCTTACATCTTGAAACTGAAGCCAAGGGAAGCTGGTAAGGCAAAAATCTGTCAGCCAGGATAGATGAGAGCAGTACTTTGTAAGAAAATCTAAAAGCAGTTTTTTAGAACAGGAGCTACTTTTTTTAAATTCAAGAGATTTTCTTCTATCCTGCTATTGGGTACATGTGGCTGCCCTCTGAGTTTTTACAAGAGAATATCAAAACCATATAGTTCTCTGAGTATTCCATATTTACCATATGGCAAAGAATATTCACAGTAATCATAATAGATGTTGACTACTGTGGAGGAGTTGGAAGTAAACACTAATATTTCTAGAGATTCTGTGTTACTAGGTTGCTTAATGGTGTGATTTTAAAACAAATTTCCAGCCAAGGATTGTGCCTATAATAGTCTTTACAAGAAGGGATCCCCCCAAAACGGAATTATCTTCCGGAGGGCAGGCCCCTTGGAGCACAGGCTTTCCCACTAGGTGAGTGTTCCAGGAGCCCACCTGTATCAGGGTACCAGCTGGCGTTTGCCCATTTCATGATGGGTGATTTGCAAACGCACCTCCCCACACTGCTTTGAGTGTTTGACTCAAAATGGCACAACCCCCAGGCCCCACCCTCCCTATTCACCTGATCTCGCCCTGAGCTATTTCGTTTGTTTTCCCTGATGACAAGAAGTTCTCAAAGGGAAACACTTCGCTGATGTGGAAGGGGTGAAACAAAAAGTGGCAGAAACACTAAAAGACATCAAAATTGGCAAGTTCAAAAACTGTTTTGAGCAGGGGGAAAAGGTCTCTTTAGTGTATTGCATCAAATAGAGAGTACTTTGAAGGTACTCTTGTACTTCAAAAATTTAACTCATATCACAAAATGTAGCTATTGAGTCAGGTGTACTTAAAGGGTTTTGAAGCCCTTTTTCAATGCCAATAGGAATGTGAGTTTCACATCACTAGATAAGCAATCAGTATTTCCTGAATTTTATTTAGACTCTTGCTCATATGGCCAACCCTCAAAGCCACAAACTGAGAAGATGGGGATCTGTGAAACTTATAAGTATATGTGTGCAGCACTTTCATTTATTTAAAATAAATCGTGACTTCATTTGGTAGCTATGATTTCATTTGGTGACTCAAATATCTATTCTCTAATGTGAGAATCTTGGCGTTTTGTTCGTAGTTTTCCTTTTCCAATTGGGAAATTGAGACCTCACTTTTCTGACATGCTACTTTTAGCTAACAAGGAAATAAAATATTCCAGTGTGATTATTTTTGAGGAGATTATTTTGAAGTAGTCATCAAAATCTCTCTTTTTAAAGAGTTTTTGTTGTTGTAGGAATTAATTATATAATATCAAGAGATAATAAGAACATATAAACTCAAGATGATCAAAATCTTTCTTTTGAGCTGTTTCTGAGCAAAAACTATCCTGGAAGTTGCTACTGCTATTAAGTGTGCAGAGAGGTCCTAGGTCATTTGGTCAAGACCCCCGTCTCTACTTTTTAAGGATGGTGAATGGAGAATGGGTGGTCTTAATAGCTACTTTGGTGAGTTTCTAGTTGTTATGGAAGGACCAGCCTCCAGGGAAAAGAGCAGAATCAGACAAACTTGTGAGAGTGGAGTTGCGGATTTCCCATTAATCAGAACACAGGAGATGGAAGGCAGGGGTGGGGAGAGGGGCTGAGAGAGAGGAAAGGGAGCCACCTTTAAAGAGACAGAAATAGTTTATCCAGACCTGGCCATGCATTCTGTCTTCTGTAAAAATACGGAAATGTATAAAGGCCTAACACTTGATCTGTGTTTTATTAATCTGTTTTCTTACTAATGTGCATTGCTATGATTTTTCCTGTGTTTACCTGAAAAAAATCCTTAATTATAATAGAGGGAACATTTTTTTTGTAGATAAATGTGAACTGGAATACTGATTGCTTAGCATAAAGAGCTAAATAGTCCTTGAGACCATCTCTTCCTTTGATCACTGTCACAACTGGTCTGATGACAGTGATTTGAGTTCACAGTTGAACTAGAGAGAGTACTCCTCCCAGAGTTGGGTAAGTATGAATATGGTGATATAGGAAGGCAATACTGATTTACTAGGAAACACGAGCAGAACATGAAACAGAGGACTCTTAAAATACACACTAAGATAACCAGAGTTCAGAGACAGGCATTTCACTGATAATTAATGATATGGCATTTTTCCGTGGGGATGGCTGTCTGTATGTCTTCTTTGGAAAAATGTCTGTTCAGATCTTCAGCCCATTTTAAAATTAGACTCTTTGGTTTTATTGCTATTGAGTTGTATGAGTTCTTTGTGTATTTTAGATATTAGCCTCTTATCAGATATATGACTTACAGTTTTCTTCCATTTACAGTTACCATTCACAGGTTGCCTTTTCATTTTGTTGATAGTTTTATTTGCTGGGCACAAGGTTTGTAGTTTAATGTAGTCCCCCTTGGTTATTTTTGCTTTTATTGCTTTTGCTTTGGTGTCAGGTGAAAAAAATCAATGCCAAAACATATGAAGAGAAAACCTCTGTTTTCTTCTAGGAATGTTAATAGTTTCAGATCTTACATTCAAGTCTTTAACCCATTTTGAGTTTATTTTTTTTGTGTGATGTCAGATGGTATCCAGTTTCATTTTTTACATATCATTGTGCAATTTTCCCAGCACCATTTATTGAAGAGACTATCCTTCCTCCATTGTATATTATCTCCCTTGTTGTAAGTTAATTGACTATATATGCATGGGCTTATTTCTGGGCTCTCTATTCTGTTCTGTTGATCTATGTGTCTGTATTTAGTCAACACCACACAGTTTTAATTACTATAGCTTTGTAATATAGTTTGAAACCAGGGAGGATTGCCTTCAGCTTTATTTTTCTTTCTCAAGATTGCTTGGCTATTTTGAGATTTTTTTGTAGTTCCATAAAAATTTTAGAATTGTTCTATTTCTGTGAAAAATACTATAGGAGTTTTGATAGGGATTGTACTGAATCTGTATATTGCTTGGGTAGTAAGGATATTTTAACAGTATTAATCCTTCTAATCCATGAGCATGGAACATCTCTCCATTTATGGTTGTCTTCTTCAATTTCTTTCATTAATGTCCTGTAAGTTACAATATATGGGTTTTCATCTTTGGTTAAATTTATTCCTTAGTATTTTAATTTTTTGATGGCATTGTTAAGGGGGATTGTTTTCTTAATTACTCTTTCTGATAGTTCATAATTAGTGTAAAGAACCACAACAGATTTTTGTATATTGATTTTGTGTCCTGCAACTTTACTGAATTTATTTATTTGTATTAACAGGTTTTTTTAATGGAGTCTTTAGAGTTTTCTATATGTATTATTATGTCATATGCAAATAGTAACAGTTTCACTTCTTTCTTTCCTTTTGTTCATTTTCCTTGCCTAAATGTTCTGGCTAGAATGTATAATACTATGTTGAACAAAAGTGTCAAGAATGGACATTTTCTCTTGTTCCTAATCTTAAAGAAAAAGCTTTTTCAGCTTTTTACCATTAAGCATGATGTTAGCCGTGGGCTTGCCATTTATGACCATTATTATGTTGAGCCCTCTATATGTAGGTTTTGTTGAGAGTTTTTATCATGAATGGATGTTAAATTTTGTCAAACACTTTCTCTGTATCAATTGAGATGATCATATGAGTTTTATTCATTTTTTTAAATGTGATTTATCACATTTACTGATTTGTGGATGTTGAAACATGTTGCATTCCTAGAGTAAATCCTGTTTAATCATGGTGTATAATTTTTAATGTATTGCTGAATTTGGTTTGCAAATTTTTGTTGAAGATTTTTACAGGTATGTTCATCAGGGATATTGGCCTATAATTTTTTCTTTTTTCTTTTTTTTCTGGCATCTCTGTCTGGTTTTGGTATGAGGCTAATACTGGCCTCATAAAATGTGTTAGGAAGAGTTTTTCTCTCTTTTATTTTCTGTAAAAGTTGATAACTATGGGTATTAATTCTTTGAATGTTGATAGAATTCACCAGTGAAGCAGTCTGGCTCTGGATTTTTGTTTGTTGGGAGGTTTTTGATTACTGGTTCAATCTCCTTGCTAGCAATTAATCTGTTCAGATTTTCTATTTCATCATGCTTGAGTCTTTGTAGGTTGTATATTTTTAGTAGTTTATACATTTTTATAGATTGTCCAAGTTGTTGGTGTATAATTGTTCATAGTAGTCTCTTACTATGTTTTGTATTTCTTTTGAGGTATCAGTTTCAACATCTCTTTCATATTTGATTTCATTTATTTGAGTCCTCTCTTTTTTTTTCTTGGTGAGCCTAGCTAAGGGTTTGTCAATTCCGTTTATCTTTTCAAAGAACCAGCTGTTAGTTTCATTGATCTTTTCTATTGTCCTTTTAGTCTCTGTTCTATTTATTGCTGCTCTGATCTTTCTTATTTCCTTACTTCTACTAACTCGGGGCTTCATTTGTTTGTTCTTTGTCTAGTTTTTTGAAGTATAAAGTTAGGTTGATTATTTGAGACTTCAGGAAGGACTTTGTTGCTATGAACTTCCCTCCTCAGACCACTTTTGCTACATCACATAAATGTGGGTATGTCACATTTTCATTTTCTCTTATATTGAGGTATTATTTAAATTCTCTTTGATTTCTTCTTTGATCCATTGGTTATTCAGTGGCATATTGTTTAATCTATACATATTTGTGAATTTTCCAGTTTTCTTCATGTAATTTCTCATTTTATACCATTGTGGTCAGAAATGATGCTTGATATGACTTCATTTATCAAATTTATTAAGACTCATTTGGTGGGCTAACATGTGATCTTAGAAAATGTTCCATGAGCGCTTGAAAAGAATGTGTATTCTGTTACTTTTGGATGAATCATTCTGTAAATATCTGTTAAGTCCATCTATTCTAACATAAGGCCAGTGTTTACTTATTTATTGATTTTCTGTCTGGATGATTTATTCATTGATGTAAGTGGGGTATTAAAGTATTGTACTACTGTCTATTTCTCCCTTTAGTTCAGTTAATATTTGCTTTATTAGGTACTCCTATTTATATTTATTACTCCTGTGTTAGGCACATAAATATTTTAAATGTTATATTCTCTTGCTGGATTGACCTGTGTATCATTATTTAATGTCCTTCTTTGTCTCTTATTACAGTCTTTGTGTCTATTTTATCTAATATAAGTATAGCTATTTCAGCTTTCTTTTGGTTTAAATATTTATTACTTTAACATGAAAAAATAAGAACTAATGTGCACTAGAGAAACCATTGAAAATACTATTGATAATCAGAGCAGTGTTCAGTCAACCAGTGTGTGTTGATTGATAACAATCAATACTTGAAGACATACTATGAATAGAATTGTAATGCTTGCATGAGATTGAGGGCCAAAGCAGTCTCCAAAGGATTCCTTTCAGCTGTATGTTAAGACCACTGTGAACTTTCATTTGCTAAGTGTGCTTGCAAGATAAATTAGGACCTCAGTCAGAACTTTAAATTGCATTAACGCTTATGTTCTTCCTAATGAAAAGCGCATTTGGAACAGCACTGGGTCTGCTTCAGTGGGTAATACCGTGGATCTTTCATCTCTTTGGAATCTCTTCAGAAGAATAAAACTTGTAGCTGTATTGGTTTTTCCCTCTGTGTCGTATGTAACTTAAAAGTTTCATAAAAAATATTCCATGTGCCCTCAAGAAATAATGAAAGTTTCCTTAAGAGAAATCATATGTTTTTATGGGTCTGCCCTCTGTTACCAAATTGGTTTCAGAGCATGAGAGCTAATACAGAAGCATTTTACAAGCTCACAAGGTCTGAAAAAAATAGGAATTCTGTAGCTCAGTGTTATTCAGACCCACTCAACATTTGGCTGGGACTAGAGGTGCCACATTTTGTGTGATGTGCTGGAGAATGCATATGGAATGTGGATGCTGCTTTGTCGTGATCTACCATGGTGTTGCAACTCCTTCAGGTCCATGTTCAGTGTTTGTAGGTGGTCCAAAAAGAAAACTTTAGTCAACATTATAGTTTCAGTACTGCCGATGACTTTGCAGAATGTCATCATTTTGACCCTGCAAATGCCTCTTTTGATGAGGTTGCGACATGAACCCTTCATCTGTCAGATGATTAGTGTGAGATAGAAGAGCAAGTGAAGCGCATGAGGTTCAGAAAGCAAGTGCTGACATGCTCAGTTCATTTTTTTCATGTATTTACTCAGTGAATGGTGCTGGAGTTCCCCTCTGTGCCACACTCACTCCTGGGGACATGGGTGTGAACAAGCCAGGAAAAACCCATCCCAGAGCTGAGCTCGTACTCACTGGAATTCTCACTGTGGATACATCTCAGAAGTTTTTAATTTCCTTGAAGACTTGGCTGGGCCAAATACTCAGTGCATTATCAGTCCAGCATCATTTAAAATGTAATTTGGGGACCATTTGCATCAGAATCATTTAGGGGCACCTTTAAAAAAAATCAGAATCAGACTTTTTCCAGACAGAGCCTGCAAATCTGCATTTTAACAAGCACCATCCCCACCAGCTATCCCTTCACACTGAAGCTTAAAGACTACCAGTTCAGGAGGGAAGATCTTATGTTAAGTGTTCATAATACATACACACACAAATAACAACATGATAATAATAATGGGGATGGGAGGAAACTTTGGGAGGTGATAGGTATGCCTATGGCATTGATGGTAGTGATGGTTTCATGGGTGTGCACATATCCCCAAATTCATCAAATTGTGTACTTTAAATATGTACAGCTTTTTACATGTCAATGTTCCTCAGTAAAACACGGTCCAGTTTTTTTTTTAATTTAAAAAAAGTTAAATAAAAACCACTGATCCAGACATTTATTTCTAATATTTATTATGAAGAAATAATAGCAATATACAGTATTTGAGGCCAGATTAGTTTGCAAAACTTGTGACCATAACCAAAAGTGTTGACTTGCCATGAAAGCTGTGGTCTTCCTGTTCTAACTCTGTATTCAGAAAGAAGCAGCTGCAGATTGACTGTACTAATGAGTTACAGAACACATACTGAAAAATTAAATAAAATATGCCTAACAGCATGTTTTAGTCCTCTAATAAATTTCATCAGTTCTCTTCTTCTGGTTATTTTTGAAGATACTGTGTTGAGTGTTTTCTTCACCAAAGGGCATTTAAAACATTTCGTATCAGTCCTGTGATGCCAACTAAGAGAGGGGAGAGTTACTGATGCTCCTTTCCTAGCACTGGAGGTAAATAAATAACTGCAAATCACAGATGCAATACTCACAATTAAAACTACAGATATAGCATTAGATATAAAAGTTTCTTTTAGACGCAGCAAATAAAATAATCACAGATGTTGTTAAAAGCTATTTCACAAAGAAATATGAAGTCAGTTTATTGATAATGTTTAGTGTTCCTTGAACAGCTGTCAAAAGCCCTCCTTTCACTTTTGGTAATGTAGGGGAAGAAAAATAATTTCTCCTCTACCCTTCAAGGTTCTCGAATGAGATCCTCTGTAATAAAAGACAGATTAGTAGGAGAAAAACCTATGGAAGTTTAATGACATGTATACCTCCTGTATACATAGGAGATACCTAGGAAAACTGAATGACTCCCACAAATGGCCCAAGCCACCACCTTAAATACCATCTGCAATGAAAGACAACAGAAAATGTTGGGGGACAAGGGAGGTTAGTTATGGGAGGTGACCAGGAAAAGGACAATAAACAAAAGTAAGGTTGTTATGCAGATTTCAGTTGCTGCCTCCTCCAATGATTAGAGATTTAGTCATCCCCCTCTTCCTGGAGCACCCTTATAAATGGTGAGTTCCTTTATACATATAAGTGTACCTTACAAAAGGGTAACTTCTACTCAGTTTTCAGAGCTTCTCCTATGTTTGCTGTTTCTTTAAAAATAGCCAGCCAGCTCAAAATAATCCTTAGGCCAAAGAGGCATATTTTGTGGTGGCAAAGTCTGCTCCTCAGTAATGCCTAAAACCTGAAGGAATTATTACAAACTACATGCTAGCCTGAGGATTATGAGTTTGTATCTTGTGAAATATATAAAGTTCTTACTTCTATGTGCACTTTCTGTATAGCCCTAGTCAAATCAAAGACACATCACATAAGAGCAACTACTAATTAAAGAAAATTTATTTCTTTTGCCTCATCCTAGAGAATGGTCATTTTTAAGAGGAAATCATATGACATTAAGCCAATTTGTTGCCTTTGTATACTTTCCCCCTGGCCATTATGAACTCTCATATTTTATAAAAAAGTCATTTTCTCTCCAGTCTTTAATTTTACAAGTTCATTTTTCTCATGTGGAATACTTTCTCCCATTATCTCTCTTCCTTCACACATTGCATCTTTTGATCTCTAAGCCTCAGCTTATAATCCCCAAACTGAGAATTGCTCTGGGAAGTTAGTCACTATTCCACTCACAGCCTTCTGCATACAAGATTCTACGTCAGCACATGTCACACTGTGCTTCCTTGCCCCGTCTGCCCCTGGAAATGTCACAGCCTCGCATGGAACCCTCATTGTGAGGCTTTTGCCAAGCCTCTGTTGAGGCAAAAGACCCAGAGTTTCAAGTAGAGGTGACAAACATCAGCTCACAGAGGGATTTTGTTCGGTCCATTCATTGTTAGGTGCTGTCGTTTGTTGTAGCCAGTATGTAAACATGAGGAGCTTGCACATGCCATAAAATCTGGGTTTCTGACTGGTTTTAAAAATCAGAAGATATGGCAACCTGGGCCCAACCGATTGGAATTCAAGGACTAGTTGCCCCTTTAAGAAGGACAAATACTTTTTTGCTTAATCCTCTTTACCCATTTGCTCCTGATCCTTGTAAGGATTACAATTTCATTGAGATTCCAATGCCTTAGAATGGAGTATAAAACATCATCTTATCTAATATAGGATTATCTTCATCTACTTCTCAAGGAGCCCTCCTAGGCTCTCAGTTTTGCCCAGTCAGAATGTCTCCGAGCTTTGTTCAGTGCCACATTTCTCTGTCTATCCTTCCAGCGTGTGACTATTCATATGCATCTAGACATTCTTAGCTCCTCAGGTTGAGAGTATGTCTTTTTATTTCTGAATGTTATGTAGCACGTGGATGCTCAGTAAATAGTAGTGTGTTAATGTATTAACTTTGACAGGCGGTCTCTGATACTGCTGTGTAACTTTCAGATTAAATTCTTTTCTAGTCAATATTGCAGCAGAAGGAATCAAAGTTACTGTTAGGAGTCAGAGATGATACAGCTGCGACAGTTAGGGACCTTCTAGAGAAGATAGGGAATCGAAGAGGAACTGCCTAACCCTGTGTAGCTAGAACTTTCACTCGCTTCCAGATCGCTTGGGGATCTTGGTAAACTGCAGCTTCTGATTCAGTTATTCCAGGGAGGGGCCTGAGACTCTGCATTTCTAACGAGCTCCAAGGTCGTGCCCATGTGGACACCTTGAATAACAAGTCCGACCTATCCAATTCTTTAACAGAGAATTTGCTGTTGGTTCAGTGGTAGACCACCTCACCGGGACACAGTGTGGTCTGAAGGCAGGGGTTGTGGGGGGCATTTCCATGAGTTTACTTCACTTTGGTTTCCATTATTCAGTGTGTCAGATGTTTGTAATGGGCCAGCAGATTCTTTTTGCACAGTAAACATGGGACCTTTATGTACTTAGGAAGCCCTCCCTTTGGAAAAAAAATGTTCACATAGAAGAGGGCCCTTTGATTTCAGTTCAAGGACAAACCATCTGGCCTCTCCTTGTGTGGCAGTCAGGCTGATAGCACCCTGGCTTCACTGGGGGAAGTGGAGAATGGCTCTTCAAAATCTGTTCAAGGGCCTATTTTTAGACTCTGGCAACCTAGGAAGGGGTGTTTATTTCATGTTTAATGCAACCTCCACTTCAAACTCAGAACATTCATTTTCCTCTGCTGAGTTGCTATCCAGTCTCCCAAGAAACACCGCCAGCTTTGCATATCCCTATCCTCTAGATGATTAACTGTTTCAAATCGAAAAGCCCAGAAAATGCAAATCCTGCCGCAGGCCCTGGTGGGGCAAAGAGACAACTCAAATAAAATGTTTCCAGATGGTTCAGGCATTATTATGTTCTTTGTGTCCTCGAAGCAAGGGAGGGATCCTAAACCGGGGGAGTTAGTAAAAAGTCGTTTGGGGGACTATTTAGCTGCTGCTTTTTCAGAAGCTTGTGACAGCCTGCTGCGTCCTTGCTGGGGCCTCACGGCCTCTTGAGTTTCAACCATTCACACCTCTAATCTACTTTGCCGTCTCAAAATGTTTTCTTAACCTGACAGTTTAGGATTTGAGAACAAGCTGTATCTGTTCATCCGAATCAATGGATCTTAGTGTCTGAGAAGAGAGTGGTTTTACCTTTACCAGTTATATTGAGTTTTTACAGAAAAGAGTCCTGAACTGTCAGGTTTCTTAGCCAACTGCATCCTACATGCAATCATTCACCCCCTGAGCAATTTCAGCACTTCTCCTGTGAGTCCCTTAAAGTATATCCTCCACCTCTTAAAAAGAGAGACATTCAAGTCACTGCTTACTTCTGGCTTTCGGTCACAAAATCCATAAAAATTGTGTTGCTTCAAAACAGAGGGAGAGAAAGAGTGTGGATTTGAAGCAGGTGTTGGGCTGCTTATCTGGTTTCCCACGTCAAGCAGGGCAAAGGCATTTCAGCATCCGGGACACATGGTTCCCCAGGCACACTGTTGTCTGTTGAATACACGAATTTAGCATTCAAATAGCAATTTTCATTTTCAGAGTGTCCGGTCAACAGGAGCCAGCATTGCTGCACTGCAGGCCAATGGGGGGTCAGTATCATCATCTCCACTTTACAGATCAGAAAAGTGGGGTGACAGTAGCTGAGCTGTTTGAGTGAGGAAATACACTGGGTCAAAGGCAGCCTGGGAGACTGAACAAACTCCACCCAGTGCTCAGCGGGGCTTCACATTAGTAAATGCTGAGGTAGTTTTACTGAAGCAGCAAAGGGACAAATGATTAAAGTTTAGTGAACCCATGAACTGGGTCAGCCAGGTGTAAGCAGGCAGCATCCCACGGGGAGCTGCTAACTGAAACGACGGGGACAGGCTTCTTGATGCCCATCTCTGTAACAACAGCAAAGGAGTACTTTGTATTGAGGATCTGCTCTAAGATGATCTCAGTATCCACAAACGCAGTTGCTATGACACCTCTGAGGAGGTGTTGTCATTCCCAGTTTGCAGATTCAAGAAACTAAGGTTATGGCTAAAATTCCTTGTCCAGATCGCTTGAATGATTTGAGGTCAGGCTTAGAATCAAACACCAATTCATGAATAATTTATCTGTGGTCCCCAGACATCCAGCTGATAAGTTTAAAGGTCAATCTGGAGAGAAGACCTTTATTGACCAGCTAGCTACCCAACATCGACTCCTCATGCATTCGTGTCGGCTACTCAGGCGAAGCCATAGAGAGCAAGCACGTCGTGCGTAAGAATGCTGTGTAGCTGACTAGCATAGATGTTGCATAAGAGAGTAAGGACACATGAAGCTTTCAGAGGCTAAGACGATGAGCCAGGTCAAATGCCGTGCTGATCAGACCACACTTGAAATGCTCGGGAGTGTTCAGTTTCGTTATTATACTTTAAGGGGACTAAAGCCCAGCAGAAATGTGTTTAGAGGGGAGCAACTAGAAGGCTAATAGGAACGCTTCTGCTGCCAGCAGCAGACCTAGGCACTCACAGCCATCTTTCACACGAAGGGCTGGCTGCCATGTGGAAGGAGGATAGAATCTGTGTTAGGCACCGAAACACTAGATTTTAGAATTAACACCAGTGGTTTAAAGGGCCAAAGGCTTGTTCAATAGAGAAAACTTTTGAGAGTCAGATGTATCCAAGCAATAAGTCCATTAACCAAGGAGGTGCTGAGTCCCAGTCATCAGTCCTCTGATGGTGGGAGCATGCCTGGGGAGCCAGATGTGGTAGAATGTGAATCCCAACTCTGCTATTTGCTCTGGTGGTATCTTTAAATTATTTTTTAATTAAATTATTTTTTTATTCATTGACTTTGGTGGGGACCAGAAAGGCAGAGAGAGAGAGAGAGAGAGAGAGAGAGAGAGAGAGAGAGAGAGAGAAATGTGGATTTTTTGTTCCACTTATTTATGCATTCATTGGCTGATTCTTGTATGTGCCTGACCTGGAATCAAACCTGCAACCTTGGCATATAGGGACTGCACTCTAACCAACTGAGCTACCTGGCCAGGGCCACTCATCTTGTTCTTAAGGGATGCTATCTTGTTCTTAAAGAATCAAGTAACACTTGGGTCTACCTTCTGTTAAATTTCTTAGCGTACTTCACTGCCAACAAGAGCACCCTGTACATCTCTAATGTCAGTTTCTTAGTTTTGAGGGACGTGACAGAAAGCATTCAGCATCAAACGGGCCTTAGGTAACATGTGCTTTAAAGGCTCCACATTGTGCCCTGGAGGGCCTTTGATTTCTACACCAGGGGCAGCCATTGATCAGGGGAACAGGGATATTTCATAAAGGAAATTCCAGATGAATTGAAGGCTTGTTCCAGAGTTTTTGCAGCAGGTGTCTGAAAAGTGTTACTTAAGTGTAAAGAGAGAAAGAGAAAATTAGTTTAAGATAAATGTTCAGTGTATTATAAAAAACCTTTATTTCTTAATTCTGTAGTAAGATGTTTTAATGTATGTTTCACTCATAAGTTGTACTTGAGATGACTTTAAATTTAGTTAGAAGTACTTCTCTTTTACATCTGTGTCTTCTCCCCTTTATCCTCTTTTACTGTTTCAATGGAGACATCAGAAATACATGAAAGAAAAGCTTGAATGAAAGATCTTAATTATGTAATATGAATTTTCTCTATGAATGCAAATTAAATCTAATGATGTCAAACAACTGAATTAGCATATGCCCATTTTTCTTATAAAAGTTTTGTACACATGATCAGAGGTGTGAGCGGCGAGGCTCAGGGCATTGGTAGTAATTGAAAGGGCCCATGGGAGCCAAGAAGGGCATCTATGATTATAGGGGGTGGAGTCAGCCAGGAAAATGCACCGAAGGTAAAGGGCTCCTGGCAATACTGCCGTGGAACAGCTTCTTGCTAGAAGGGCCTCTGTAACATGACATGGAACAGTTCCCACTCAAAATCCCTAAGAGTAATTTTTTTTTTCCAAGAAGGTCAAGGGCAGCTCAGTGGTTTGAAAAGAGTTTGAAGGTGTCACCTGGTCAAGGATAAAGGAAGCATGTGTTTTGGGAGATACGCTATTTTGAGACTTGTTAGCATCATTTAAAGACCATCCATCTTAGAGGACGATTTCTGCCTAATCTTGCTTTGCAGTTTGGGTCTAAATCTGGAACAGATTGAGTTTTTGCATCCTATTTTTATTCATCGAAAGATTATGTAAATTAGAATCACAGATTTTCTCATTTCAACCAAGCGGAGTTAAATTGAGAGCAAGCAAGTTCCTGGACTGCCTTACTTCCAACACTCGCCTCACTCGGAAGTAGTGACTTGGAAGCCCTGCTGCAGGCAGGCCCTCACCCAGCCACCACCAGATCCTCCGTCCTCCCGGCTCCTCCCACCCTCTCCTCCACACACTGCTTCCCTGGGGGACTGTCTTTGCTCCCGTCCACCAAAGGCCCATCCATCTCTGGCTCTCTGGGCCTCTTTCTTTTTTTACAGGTAAATATGCTCTGTGACTTTGGTACACCTTACTTAAATGAACAAAGAGTACAATCTGTTTATCTTGGTTTTTTTTCCTGTGTGTGCCCCATAACATGCACACTCCTTTCTTCTAGGAAAGTGTTTCCTTTCATTACTCAAAGTGGGCTCTAAAGTATTTCATCTTAAAAAAGAGAGAGATACTCTGGTTTCTCTTCAGATCGTATAAATCTTTCGCCTTTTTAAAAAAGAGAGAGAAAAGGCAGTTTCTCTCTAATACTTCTATACATATATAAATTAATGATATAAAATGTATATTTGTGGGTGTTTTCTAAATTAAGAATCAAATTTATTTTTCCTAAATTATAGGCAATTATTCTAACAGCATTAGTTGAATAATTAATCCTTTACCCACCTATTAGAAATACTACACTTTAACTTAATAAATATCTGTGTATATGTAGGATTCTTTCTGAATTGTTCATTTTATTATATTAATCTATTTGTCTAGTCTTGTGCTATTATCACACTATTTAAATTACTGAAAATATTTGATATCCTCCTTTGTAGGACAGTTTGACTAGTTTTATTCAACTACCATACATATTTTAGGATTAGCCTATCAAAAACATTTTTAAACAGTTGATACAATCTTTTGTAATTGCATTGTATTTAAAAGGCATTTTAAGAAGTTCTAATTAATTTTATTTTATTTTAGAAGTTAACTTTTAAAGAACTGCATTCTCATTTGGGATTATGGTAAATTTTCAATTTATTCAGAGTTTGCTCTTACATTCTTAAATTCTCTTTAGCAGTTGTTATACATTTCTTATTAGGATTTTTGAGGGTACAGTATAATGTATATTATAAAGTTGGTATGGTGATTTTGCAGAGGGTATCGGTCAATTATACAATCATTAAAAATGTGTTACAGTAAAAGAAGGTTTACAATATTCTGTTACCACTTAGAACTTCACATAATGAGTGATTTTAATTCCTTAAAATGTAGTTTGGTTATTTTGTCTTACAAAAGTACCCAAACATTATTTAAGAAACTCAGAAATAAGGTAAAATCTAATTTGAAACCATCCTTAAATTTTCCTGAAAAATAACCCTAAGGAATTTTAAATTCTAATTATTGAGGCCCTGGCTGGGGGGCTCAGCTGGTTAGAGAGTTGTCCCTATACACCAAGGTTACAGACTCAATCCCTGGTCAGGGCACATACAAGAATCAATCCATGAATGCATAAATAAGTGGAACAACAAATTGATCTCTCCCCGCCCCCCAACAAACTAATGTCCTTCTTTGCTATTATTTAAAACTGTAAGTGAGATCGAGAAGACATGGCAAGAGTAAATTAAAGCAGTAATAACTTCAGGCTGTGTTTTGTGTAAACTGTCATATTGGTTTACACTACCCCAGATTTTGAAGCACCATCACCCCACTGAGAACCACTGATCTCAATAGAAGAACATTTGATTTTTTTACTTGAAAAAGAGTTGAAAAATTAAAAGTACTTGGATATTTCAAGTTGACACTAGAAAGAACTTTCTATTTAATTATTGTTTTGTTAATTGATGTTACTCCTCAATAGATCTTTTATCTATGGACAGTTTTATGTGTAATAAATGTCATTTCTTGGTTTGTTGGGACATTTGCAAAAGTTAACATTTAACCAGAGATACAGTTTTTCTTCAGCTACTGCTTTAAACTGCTTATTTAAATAATGCATCATATGTATAAATATATTTTAATGCTTTCACGTAACTGTTCTCCTTCGACCTTCACACCAGCATTGTGCCTCTGAAAGGGCAATGATTGCCTCACTCGGTGAGACACAGACAGTGTGGTTTGCTCACTGTCACTTGCTGATCGACAGACTCCTCGCCCAATGCTTTTACTTGTACAATCAGCTCCTTCCTAATGTTACATTTTAAAAATCCGCAATACCAACTTTCCAGATTCCTATCTTTGTTTTTTGGGGGTTTTTTTAGTGCGTATGTTCTCATTACACTTTCTAACTGGCAGTTTGGAGGCAGAGCTACGAGGACACCCTAGGAAAGGACTCGTGAGGAGTGAGAGAGAAGCCATGCACCAGTTGTGGCAGACCTCCCAGTGATACAGAGGGGACAAATGGCACAGCCACAGTCAACGCAGATGCAGGCTCAGGCGATGTGAACGTAGCGATATTGTGCCTTCTCTATGTAATTGCAATTACTTTCAAGTTTATTCTGTCATCAAGCAATTTTTCAATCAGTGTGGTATATGCAAATAAGCACTCTGGTATGTGAACTATTTAATTAATTTATTATGTATTTATTAATGCCCAACCCCATCCCTCTCGGGGGATAAAAGAGGGACAAGAAGTTTAAAGAAAGACTACATGAAAAGCAAACACGTGGAAGAGAAAGGTAATACCTGAGCTGGTTATCAAAAAAAATTATATATAAGAAGAGAATAAAGCTACTCATGAGATACATGGTTTTATTTAATAGAAAAACAAAATATTTGTCAAAAAAGAACATAAAGTATATTTTAGGCTTGGTTAACTTTTCCTTCATTTTAGATGACTTATATAAACATACCTGGGGACTATTGTTTGGACAAAGAAGACACTTAGGCAGAAAGCGGGTGCCCTCACCTTTCATTTCCTTACTCAGAGGACAATTGCCAGGCCCATGGGGGTCACTCCTGGCTGATTGTGCCTCTCCTTCCCTCCACCTCCTGGATCTTCCTCAGCTTTGGGTTCCAACAGAGCCCGTCCCACTTGTTCTAAGTTCTGCTTTGAGGAAAGTCTCTTTGCTTTTCCTAGGACAACATATTTCTTTTTCTTCCTCTTTAAAATCATGATCATTTAATCAGAGTTTATCATTCTTAACTATCCCAACACTAGTCATGTGAACTAAATGAAATATCTATTAGGCAGTGTCTTTGCCAAAATAAACCTAAAATGTAACTGTGGGTAGGGGAGGAGTGAAGGTATTGATAATGAAATAACTAAGCAGACAAACCCCTAATTGATAAAAGAGTAAATTGGAAAGCCAAGTATGGCAGTGAACATCAAACTATGTGCTACAGTGCACTTTGTGATATCTTGCAAAGAAGAGCCGGCTGGCCTGAAAATGGTAGCAGGTGCATCTGTGTGATAGGAATTTAGCTGAATTTAATAGGGTGAGGAGCATTTAAATTGTCACAGTGTGGAAAGGTCAACCTCGGGTGGTTGAAAACAGTGATTTTCAAACATTTTTTTTCCCTTTTGCAGAAATTTTTTGAACTCTTACTTTGAAACCTAATACTTAATAGCTTGGAGTAGAGCTGCTCTGATTGAAGGGAAACGGGCCCCAGAGGCCTGTTAATATGTCTTCCTGGTTTCTCCTGCACCTCTGACTTAGCGGCTTCCAAACCATCCATTTATATTTCATTCGTGCCTATGTCTTCTGTGGTTTCTTTGAGCCCTAATATCCGAGTCCCATGAGGGAAGCGTTTGCTATAATTCAGACTTGAAGCGGCATCCAAGTGAGCAGTAGGAAAGGAAGAAAATAAAAGGATAATTAGAGGACATTAAAAAAGTACACAATTTGTTGACAGGGGTGTTGGGAAGAGGAGGAAAGCAGGAGTCTGAGTCATCTTTCTGTATCAGGAATAAAAACAGTGTCCTAGTTAGAGAACTAGAGATGAAACTGTACTTGTTTCTTTGTTTTAGTATGAATATGTGTTAGTCCATTTTTGCCCCTTTTAATCTTACACTGTGCTGAGATAGTCTTTAAAGCAGGGACTTAAGGACCAGGTTTATTCCGGTCAGATCTCTGATTCTCTATCTTTTCTGAAAATCCGGAATCTGCTCAGAGGCACGGGGTGTTGCGTGCATTGAGACTCCATCGCCTGGCAGCCCTGGCCCTGCATCACTCACAACCTGCCTGCCCCAGGGACAGAGTGAAAAGAAGGCACAGTCCTGCCTTCTGGAAATTCCCCAATTTGTTGGTAAGACAGATGTATTTGGATAAAGAAACAAAAGTAAAATTAAAACTGGGTTAAATAGTGAGGAAGAATGGTATTTAGTGTTGGGAGACCATGGGCTAGTCCTGATCCAGCCAGAGAAAGTATCCATAAGGCAGTGACATTTAGCTGAGTAATAGTTAAGCAGCAGAAGAAATGGGATTGAAAGGCGGAGAAGGCAAAGGCACTGAGGAGGGAGGAGGCCATTGTGGCTGGAGGATCGAGGGTGAGAGTTGGAAAGAAAGCTGGAGAGGAAAGAATGCATTATTCTAAGAGAATTACTCATATTATTTTTAGAGCACTGGATGTCATTGATGGGGAAAAGGAGTCACATGATCTGTGGGGGTCTTAGAAAAATGACTCTTGCTCCGTCATGGAAAACTGCGGTGGCTAGTTGAGACATGGTCAGACAGGTGACTGTTGCAGAAATACAGAGAAAGTTCTTGGTGTCTTGGACCAGAATGGCTGCCCTGAAGATATGAAGAAGAGAATCAGGATTCAGGAGATAGGAGGTTAAATAGATTGGAATTGGTGATGAGGGTTAAACGAGAGCAATGACAGATTAATGATATATTAAGGATAATAACTCCTGACATGGCATCATTATTGCAAAAATCGCTTCCCCAATTTAATGTTTGCTCTTTAATTTTACTTATGGTGCTTTTGATATGGGAGTTTTTTTAATGTTAATGTGCTATTAAATGCCATTATTTTTTATTTTTAATTTTTGTTGATACTTTTGTTTTGCTTCAGAAGGACTTCTCCACATGTTTACAAGATGTAACTATTTACCTACATTTTCTTCCATTTCTTTTACAGTATTTTGTTCCATTTGTAGGGGTGATACTAGTAGGACTCAAGTCTTTAATACATTTGAGACAAACACACGTATACAAACATACATACAAGTATATATGTGTGTATATATATGGGTATAATGTATCTAGTACAAGAGTTGAGTTAGGTATGGATATAAATTTTTCTTTTAAATAGCTAACTGTCCTACAATCCGTACATTAAACTGTGATTCCAAGTCATTTTAATTTTTGTGAAATGTCTTCACAGTGAATATCTCACTAAGATTAGCCCTATGAAATATAATTAGACATGATATTCATTTGAAGATTTTAAGTGATGTGTCTAAAAAAACCCTGTAAACATTATGTAAAATACTCTTTAATACTGGGAGCAATACTGTTGAAAATAGAGGCATGAAAACAAATCCAAAAGCTAGTGGGATTTGGAGGGTATAGTTTTGTTTATAAAATACAGTTATTAACTCATTGATTATACCAGTCATAGTTATATTCCTCAGATCTCATCCATTTTCTCCTTAGAATCCTGTCTTTGCTTTGTAGGACTAAAAAATAAGTCATTTATTTGTTCTACTCAGGCAGAAATTAAAAAAAAAACTTATTTTAACCCATTTTGAAAGATAACCATGCAGGCTTGAAACCATTGCCCTCCACTCAACACATGCAGCGTGAAACTCATTGGGCCCCTGAAGTAATGGGGGCGGGTAAACGTAGGCTTACAGTCATTCGTACGGAAAAAGACACACACGTCACATTATTACAATAGCTTTATTAACTTTCTCGTTTCTCAGATTCACAACCGTGAACCTCCTTTTGCCCTGTATACATTACCTTTTTCTGTCGTGAGATACAAAGATGAGCTAGAGCCAGTCTCTGGTGAGGAAATATAGGTGTAATTAGAAAGTCAAAATGACTCAAGTAATTGTGTTTTTATTTCCAGAAAGCTTGACTTTTAAAGATTAGGCTTCACTTATTTTTAGTTTAGCACCATCTTGGAAACACCTACCTGTTCATTAGAGCTGTGGTTCCTGTCCACTCCCACAGCCGCGCTGTGCACATGCAGAAGTCTATGGCACCATAATTAGGATTTTTCTTCTAAGAAAAACATTATCCTAGACATCCTGCCATGCTTATGTTATTTTAATTGGGTGTTTAGCTCTAGGGATCTTCATAATTTATCATAAAACTTTAATGTTAATAAAATCAGCTGGAAGGAAGCACTACTTATCTCCTTGATTACACCACAAGGAATAGGACCTTAATTTGAGCCTTTCTTTTCTTCTTCTTTTTTTTTTTAAAGCTAATGAGAGCAAGGACTTTTAAGTGGATCAAGGGATATAAGCGCTATAACACAGTGCTTCACCAAGCACTGCCTATGACCCTCATGAAAGAAAAATTATACAGGGTGGAGTTAAACAGGCAAGGAAGACTTTATTCAAGACTAGGGCAATAGTGCCCTGGCTGGTGTGGCTCAGTGGATTGAACACAGGCCTGTGAGCCAAAGGGTTGCCCGTTGAATTCCCAGTCAGGATACATGTCGGGGTTGCAGGCCAGGTCCCCAGTAGAGGGTACATGAGAGGCAACCACACACTGATGTTTCTCTCCCACTCTTTCTCCTTCCCTTCCCCTCTCTCTAAAAATAAATAAATCTCAAAAAGAGAATGAAAAGGCTATATTGCAATAGGGTATAGAGATTAAACTACTGCTGAAACCAAAGGCAGGAGAGTTTTTAAGCGCTAAGGGAGCTAGTGGAAATGGACTGGAGGACTTCACAGGCACTTTTGTCCATGTGATCACACCATCTGTGTTTGCTAATCTCTGTGGAAGGTAGATTCGCGCCCCCTCAGAGAGCCTGGGAGATGGGGACTCTGTCTTTCTTGATGATTACATTTCCCAGAGGTGGCCCCCAGATCTTTGAGAAAGACATTCCTACATTGTAAGACTGAAAAGAGGCTGGAAGAAGGTCTGTATCTCAAAGAGGCAGAGGAAAATTTACAAGCCTTCTAAAGTAAATGCTCTTTTAAAAAGGGAGGTCAGGGACCTATAGTCTAAAGTTTAGTTGAGTCAAAGGCAACGTTCATGCCATCGTGGGCACCCACTGGTAGACTAGCATATTTTTCCTGATCTAAAAAGATAAGTTCTTTCTTACAGGCAAATAATACACAATCTTAAAATCTTTGAACTTTATATATAAAGGTTGCTTATTAGTAACCTACTAAAGTAGTTATTAACATATAACAGGGATGGCTTTGCAAGAAATTTTGCCATCCAAAGCTTACTGAGTAATAATAATAGAGATACCTGTTGAGTACTTAACCTATGCCAGACATTGTTCCGAGCATGTTTCATAGGGTGTAGAGAACAACCCATGAGTTCTTTTCCCAGAAGCTGTCACTTGTCCAAGATCAGACCGGGAATGGGAGAGCAGATCTCAAAACCAGGCCTGTGACTCCAGAGCCAAGATTTGGCCCAAAATAATTATGCATGGGCACAGGCTGAAAGAATGACACAGGAGCATGCAGGAGAGGCTCACTTCTCCTTCCTTACGTAACTGAAATGTCCCCAGAAACCAGGCCTGTGTCCTCACTGCTTTAACACATCCTACCCCAACCTTGGTTATGCCCTGTCTCTTGTGAGAGAACCATTTCTTTATGCCAGTGGCAAAGGCCTTCTTCCAGTTTCACTTTCATCCTCATTTACTGTGTTGTCTCGGCAGCACTTCCTTTATTTGTGCAGAAATGTTATTAACACGCTGCAGCCCAGCCTGACTGAGAACCATTTTAGACTCCCAGAGTCATTTCACATTCCAGTGGCACAAAGCAGGCCTGGCAGTGGGTGTTCTCGACCTTTCTCCCTGCTTGGACGATTCCATCAATTACCGCTGGTAAAGAGATGAGCAATCACCGTCAGCCACGGTACGACCTCACTGGGCTGCGAGGTGCTGCTTCAGGGAGATACTCGGGCTCTAAGACCTGTGCCAAATCCTGTACAACACAGATACATAAAATCTTCCGTTACATTTTATCGTTTCATCTAAAACATTTAGAAACCTGGGAAATGAAGTGGGGTGCTGAGAAGTTTTCATGAGAGAATTAAAGTCCTTTCAGAACATGTTTGACCCCTCTTTAGTTATCAACTATTTTGAGAGGCATGTGTTAATTAAAAAAAAGTGAATTAGAAATATTTTATTAAGTATCAGGCCCAGGCTACCCCTTGGGAGCCAGCCATCTAGAAGGGCACATGGTCAAGCAGCAAGTACAATATGGTATAACTAGAGCAAAGAGCACTTGTCCAAATTATACAGCTGTTCATGAAGTTATATGTTTATTGCTTGTCTCCCCCACCCAAAAGTTCACTCCATGAGGGCAGGGACTCTGTTTCTTTTGTTGTTCTCTCCGTAGCAATGAACACATTTTAGAAACTCAATAAATATTTTTAAAAGAATAAATCAGGCAGCCACGATGTTGGGGAGGATTGGATCAGGAAAGATTTGGTCAGAATATATTTGAATATTGGTCTACTGACCTAAGAAATTTGCCCATAAGCAAATTAACATTGAACACTGCGTAGCAGCCCTTCTTTTTGTTGGAAGGTCATCAGATAGTAGCTTCTTGCAAAGAGCAGTCCAGACTGCCCTGAGGTTGCTATAGAAATATCAATGATGATCAATAAAAGTTGTTACAGAATCAAAGTCGCTAATCACAGAAGTATATGTCATCCTTCATGTAAAATATCACGTTTATCTCTATGTTTATCTGCCCCATTCCTACACTTTCTACGTTAGTGAATGACATAATACGCATAAAGAATCACGTAAGCTCATTTTAACTCTACCATGAGGTTAAATGGCTGGTTGCTTGAATGTTGGGAGGATAGAAATTAAAAATCAGCTTCAACAACAACTAAGAAATTCTTACACTTTAGTTTTAGCACCGTTATTAAATAGGAATCTACTTGGGTTTTGAAAAGTGTCGTAATAGGAATAAAACCTATGAGTTAAAAAACAGATTCTTTTCCTTCCTCTTTTTTTTGGAAAGTGAGATGTGATTTTGGGCATGATCAGTGCTATCGCTCAGTCGATACATTCCCTCCAGCTGATACAGCACGTTCGTTAATGCCTGTGAAACTTGCGAGGCAACTCTGTTCACACTCCGTTTCCCAAAGGTCTTGAAGGCCTTGTTTGGAAACAATAACTTCTCTCCTTCCTATTGTTATTAGTTATGGTGTGAAAAGTTAAATCACCAGTATAGGGCGTAGTTAAATTATATTGGTATTATTAGACAGGAATAAAGAAGGTGTGACTTGATGACCTCTTAAAATTCTCCTTTGCCTCTTCTCTGTGATAAATTATAAGTAGGAAAAAAGTTTAAGGACATAATGGATACAAAAATTTAGTTAACAGTTTACCCAAAATTTTACAGTTATCTACAGGGGAAGTGAATTGAGTAGGTTCCGACAATCATCCACTATTATCCTAACTATATGTCAGGAAGCGTCTATGTGGCCGCTGTCTGAATGTATTTACATCAGGATTAATCAGGCAAATAGATGAGCAGTCAAGTTCAGTGATCATTAGTGGGTTTTTTATTGGAGTATTATTTTATTTCTCACAGGGTAATTTAAGTTAAGGTATATGGGTTAACTAAAAATGATTATGTGCTATGATAACATTATAAACTGAAATTTGATGAACTTAGTAATTTCTTTCTGATTTTAAATTTCTTTGATATTTGCTTAGGATAGCATGTGTCCAAAATATACCCTGCTGGGAAAACTGCATCACATGATTATCTTATGGTATCTGAAAGTATTTTTAAACAGTATGGAATATACTGTTGGGAACATCTGATTATATATACTATCTGGAAGTTATTTTGTGTAGTCTGACAGATACTTCTTTTTAACTAAAGGAGCTAACAAAATGTAACAGGAAGAAAAGTACCAGTTTTAATGGTACAGATTGCCCAGGAGAGACATTTGGATTCAACCCAGATCGAACTAGCTAATTAAACAAAGGCGCATCATAAAGAGCATTGGCACAGAGCTGAAATGAACACACACCAGTTTATCAGGTCATTTTACACTGGATACCTTTGGCACATGTGACAGATCCGCCCAATCTTCTAGCCAGAGGAGAAGCTACTGTCCCAGGACACTATAGAGTCTGAGGTTGACCCGGCCTTAGGCACAGCCCAGTGCTGGGTCCAGTGCTCTCAACAGCACTGGCTTCCTCATCACTTCTCTGCCCTCGCCTGGGCAGCAAGGGCCGCTTTTCTTTCTGTGGGATTAAATGTGTAAAATGTGAACCTATAGCAAAGGGAACCCAGTGTTGCTACCCTGAGAGAGATCTTGCCCATGAATGAAGCTAATCTGGGTTGAATTTTATGACAAAGTAGGCTAATTGGCCAGAATGTGACTTGTATTCCTCTTTCAGTGAGGACCATGTGGAATACAAGAAAAAGAAATTTTTTTACCATCTTAAATCATTTTTAAGTTCAGTCATGTCAACTATATTCACTATGCTGTGCAACAAACCTCTAGAATTTTTTCATCTCGTGAAACAAAAGTCTATGCCCATTGAACAACTCCCCATCCCCGACCCCCAGCCCCTGGAGACTACGATTCTATTGAGGAGTTTCTGTTTATATGAGTTTCCCTACTTCAGATACTTCAGAGAAGTGGGATGGTGCAGTAGTTGTCTTTCTGTGACTGGCTTATTTCACTTAGTATAATGTTCTCAAGATTCATCTATGTTGTAGTGTGTGAGAGGATTTCAAAAGAGAGACTTTAAACTTTTTTTTAGTTACTTTAAAGAGCTATTCAAGAACATTAATGCCCCCAGGCAACTTAAATTCATAAAACAATCAAAGTTTCTGGGACTGAAAATAGCTGGAAAATGCAGTCCTCACTTTTCATTTTTCAAATTCAAATTTGTTCAAAGCACTATAGTTATTTAAAATAATCTTCAAATCACACCTACAGCCTTTGGACTACAAGTTTTCAACACCTGGTGCTTTTAAGTACACTTTGGGATGAATTAAAATAAAAAAACAACAAAGTGAGACAAAATATTTTATTTTTAATTTTTGCATATAGTTTTAATTAAACCCTTTTTAAGATAATGATTGATTTACAAGCAATTGTAAAAAAAAGCAATGGAAAGAAATTCCATGTACCCTTCACTACTTTCCCCCAGGGACAAAATCCTGCAAAGCAGTAGTTAAATACCACAGCTGGGAGAGTGGCACCGGTGGGTTCACCTGGTCTCGTTCACAGTCTTCCGCTGTGCTCACATTTATTTGTGTGTTTATGTGCACACACACACATGTACTTAGTTCCATGAGATTTTATTACATGTTGCACAGTAAATTTTTAGAGTTTGAGGATTTGATCTGGCTATTTCCAAGGTGTCATTATTCTTATAAATCTTAGCACAACAGTGCTTTTAATTTTATGGGACAACTTATTCGGGCTATACTCTTTCCCATTTTTAGTCTCTCTATAATTATGAAAGATGCATGTGTATTTTTTACTAATTGGAATTAGGGACTGTTTTCATTGCATCATTACCACTAGCAAAGTAGGACACAGCCTAAGGATGTTGCCGTTAATATTTGAAGACAATAATTGAGGAAAAGTAATAGTTTGGACTTGAAATTTTTTTCTTTGGCTTAGAACTATTACACTTACTGATCTTAAAGAATAAAAGATCATTGGGCATTTGCATTAAGGGCAATCAAACTTTTCATGTGGTCATGTACTACTGCATAACTAGATCACAGGGAATAGAATGAGATTACATATTTGGAAAGCAAATTAACCAACCCTGAGGTACAAATACACCATTATATTTTATACCACTCTAATGATTTATTTCCTTTTCTACCTTCGTAAATTATTCACATTTGCAGAGTCTGTACTTTGTGGAACAAGAACCCTTCCTTTTCTCAAATCCTCCTTAATCTCACACACAGGAAGAGATTCAAGGAGAATTTTATAATTTAGAATTTTATAATTTAGGTTCTATCTTTGTAGGAAAAATGGAATGGCATAATGAGAACAAAATAACTTGCACTAAATCGGAAAAGCCTTCTTTACACAAATGAAGGAAATTTTCTCCTTCATAGAAAAAATAAATGCAACTATGAAAGATGTTTGTGAACAGCTCTCCAATCATGGACTGGCCTCTTATTTCCCCTTCATTTCAGTAGCGACCTCATGATGTCATTCAGTTTTTAAGTTTTTAATCGATGATCAGAAATCAAATGATGGCCATACTGAGCATAATCTGAATGATTATTTTCTGAGGAAAACTTAACCAAGGTCATTTTAGTTTATTCATTCCATACCCACACTAATAATAATAGTAAACACAAATAGCAACTACAGTAGAATAATAGCTAACTCATAACTCAAATAGCAGTTACTGTATGCCAAATACTCCTCTAAGTCCTGAGTTGTTTCTGTAATCCATCGTACTCTTCCTTTTAAATCTACACTTTTGCCTGTTTTTGCTTTAAAATATACCTGTCCCAATATACCTTTCAGTGTTCCCTGGGTTGTGTACGTCGTATGCATGGGGGTCTGCAGCCAGTATGTCAGCACCACTTCTCACCCGGAACTCTCCGTTTCTCCTCCACCTCACAGCTCCCCTAATTGTCATGTTTTTTTCTCCCTGCTGAGCTTTCCACAGTGTCTATTTTTTCCTTCTGATTTTGTTTTCATGTCTGCAATAGTTTATTTCTTATTCTTTATTTCCTAGTTCTGTGAGCTAACATCACTTCTCAGCAGCACATACATCCCTGAGGGCTTATATTTCTACTCTGTTGTTTTCAGACATAGAGGAAAATGCCTCTTACGTGTTGTAAAGCAGTAGCTTTGTGTTTTCCTCACTTTCATCCCTTTGGTTTTTAGTTTAGTTTTATTTTTGTGGGGGGCAGGTGGGGAGGATAGTTTTTCATCTAGGTTTTTTAAAAAGATTTATTTATTTTTTAGAGAGAGGGGAAGGGAGAGGGAAGAGAGGGAAACACAGATGTGTGGTTGCCTCTCACACACCCCAAAATGAGGACTGGCTAGCAACCCAGGCATGTGCCCTGAAGAGGAATCGAACTGGCAACCCTGTGGTTCGCAGGTCGGCATTCAATCTACTGAACCACACCAGCCAGGGCTTAGTTTTTCTTGTTTTTGTTTTTTTAAATAGAGACTTTGTGTTAGAGCTGTACTCTTTCCCTCTTTTTAGAAAACATACTCATCACTGGAAAATTACTCTCCCCTAGACAAGCCCTTCACCGTAGACTTGTTTTTTTCATTAAATCTATTGGGGCAACATTGGTTAATAAGTTCTATATTGGTTATATAGGTTTCAAGTGGACATTTCTATGACACATGATCTGTATATTGCATTGTGTGCTCACCACCCAAAGTCAGATCTCCTTCTATCACCATAGACTTATTTTGGCAGAGACATTTGTTACAGTCCTAGGCTTGCTGATCTCCACAAGAAAAGGCACTGGTCCTCTCTGCTGTCTCAGATTAAACCTGCTTCATGAAAACATGGCTTAACTGTTTAACTCTCTGCTTTCTGTGCCTCTGTCTCCCCCACTTCCTGTCTACTGTTGTCAGCAACAAAACATTTCCACCAGGGCTTATCCACCAGCCCCAGTCACCTCAGTCCCTGCTCCCACACTCATGTGCATGGAATCAGTGTACGCCCGACATTGGCAGGCAGGGTACAGGGTCCCACAGAAGTCACACCATTGAGTGTGAATGTATCACACATGAAGGGCAGCAATTTGAACATTTCACTAAAATCTCATATGGTGTGCCAGAGTGTAATATTGTCATGTTACAGAATTACATCCTTGTGGTTTTGTAATAAAAGATTTTTATGTAATAAAAAGGGGTGTTATTTGTGCTGGACCCTATATTTCACCCTCCCCCCCGCAGTATTCCTGGGATCTGCTGCTCTTGAACCCTTGAACTCTGGGAGCTGCTCACATTGCTCTGCTCGGCGTTTTGTCTCAACTTTGCTGCAGATGATCCTGCTCAGCCCCATCAGCTTTTGGAAATGCTACACATATTTTAGTGACTACATTTTGTTCCAGGGTCTCCCAAAGCTGGAGGTTGCTGTATTTTATTTTTAACATTCCCTATGTCTTTTTAAAACTAGCCTTATTAAGGAATAATTCATATTCTACAAAATCCCCCCCTCATAAGTGTACAGTGGAATAATGTTAAGTAAATGTATCCATTGGTGCCACCATTACCACAGTGTAGTTTTATGAACTTTGCCTTGCTCCAAAGTTGCATTGTGCCTGGTTGAGGTCAACGCCTTAGTGTTCCTTTTAAGATTTTAATTGTTGAAACAGAAGTCCTTAATTTATATGGCTGATATCACCCCAGAAATTACCTGTGCTATGTTTTTGATATTAATTAATCTAAAGGGAAAATGGAAGTTTAATAGAGTAGAAGGTTAATAACACACAGCTATATTTTGGCATTTACTCTTCCAGCCCCTGACTTTTGTGATAGATTTGATTTATGGCTCCTCAGATAATGTCCTTCCCAGAGGGTACCATGTTGAGTGGTGGCCCTGAAGCTCTGGGGCCAGTCAGGGCACACTGCTGTGATTCTGCTGCTGTGACCCGATCTCCCTCTTCCGAGTAAGGCTCTGCAGGTACCGCCACCTCCACGGAAAGTGCTGTAAAGGAGAGGAAACCACCTTAAAGTGGAGGTCCTGAACTATTTCAAACAAAGTAATATAACTTCAAAAGTAAATTTTAACTTTCAAACAATTTTGCTACTTTCAAAATTTAGTAGCAAAGCTGGCTACATCTCCTAGCTTTAGTGATAATGTCATTATTTTCATTGGACCCTTGGTTAAAACAATCCTCTTAAACCTTGGTTTCCTGAAGTTCCTAGAATAACTTACCTTTCTTCAAGCAAAATGTTGAGGACTTTTGTGAGCAGAAGGTGCCTCAATGGCATGTTAGATACAGTGAATCACTTAGTACAGGGGTGTCAAACTCATTTCCACTGGGGGCCACATCAGCCTCCTGGTTGCCTTCAAAGGGCCAAATGTAATTTCAACTCCTGAACAGTCAAGGAGTAGTTCCATTTATACAGTCTTTAAATTATTTCAGCCCTTCCAAGGCAAACGCAAGGCTGATGTTGACCCCAGTGGAAATGAGTTTGACACCCCTACCTTAGCGTATATGGTCATATTATAACTTCCAGGCATTCCCAGAAATGAACGAAGATGAAGCAAGCCAACTGAAGGGCACCATTCTCATTCTCTGAAAACTCCCAGCTAAAAAAGAGCAATCTCAGGGATGGCAGGTCCCTGAATTACTGTTTATCCACAATTATCATTTATGAAGTGTTTTCTGTGTGCCAGACACAATGCTAAGCATTGCATATGTATTTGTTCTTCCTGAGAAACAGGTTAATGAATATTGAGATAGTTGGCATTTTCTCTTTTATAGATAAGGTCACTGAGATTTGGAGATTGGCTAAGAAATAGATTAGAGGTTGTGGAGCCGGTACTCAGATTCTAACCCAGCGGGCTCCGTAGCCAGACTCCTGTGGAGCATTCTCATGTCTATCCTGTGTAGCTTGCACCTCCCTACATATAAAAGGAGAAGACTTGGATATGCTCTGTGCTTCTTAATGGAAAATATGACAAATCCAAGATGTCCTCATTATTACTGTACTACCTGGAGTATGTTTTGTTTTGTTCTGTTTTTAACCTGGAGTAGTTTTAATGTGCTGTTTTTCATGATTGCTCCCATCACTATCTTCGTCTGCTTATAATATTTCTGCAAAGGAGCACATTAGAAAGATAAGCACTATAGAGACAGCTTGGGTTGTAAGTGATGAGCGATGCAAGTTAGTGAAACATTTTAATGCTAAGGTATTATTTCTTCTATAACAAAATGTCACCTTTATCAGATTGTGCAGTATCCCTAAAGGAGCTAGATAAGCCTGCAGTTTAACAGCTTACCTCGGAGCAGTGTTTCCTATTTAATCCATAATGTTTCCTTCTTACATAGTAAAGCATGCCTCAAGAAAAAATAGTTTCAGATAACCAATATTCTAGAAGTGGTATAATTAGTAGTCTATCTGTCATCAGAAAATTTTAAAAAAACTTCTTGCATAGAAAGAAAAATATGTATGGAAAACTATATAAAGTAAAACATGGAAAAGATTTCAGGTGAAAAATAATAATATTACAAAAATGGAGATATAACAGCCCGCTGCATATTATGGATCTAATTTGATTTAACAAAAATCATAGTTTCAAATAGCAATTGGCCTTTGTTTTCAGGAAAAAATTATTGGATGTAATTGAACTAAGTCTTGAATCAAATCTAAAATCCTTCTCAAAATACATACTGTTATAGTCTCAAGTTGAAGGATGTTCATTTGAAAAATTTGGGTATGGAAAACAACCAGGCAAAATACTGGAGATAAAGAGTCTGCTATGGTCTTGGTCTCACTCCTTTTAGGTCACCTTCTCTAGGGACACTTCTGTGATATATTTTCTCTTGTTCTCCTCTCTCTCTCAATCTGTTTGTCTGTCTGTCTGTCTCTTCTTTCTCTCCATCCCTACCACCATATTCACACACACATTTATGTACATACATATGAGAAAAATCTACCTAATTCTACATTCATGTATATGTACACTTTTAAAATTGTCTTTTATTAATTGGAGTATAACAGACAAACACATCCTAAGTTCAGTGAATGTTCACAAATTGAATGAATACATTTAACCATGACCTAGATCAACATTAACAGCACTCTAAATCTCCCAGCTCTCTTCCTTGACATTTAATCACAGCATAGATTAGCTTTACTTGCTTCTGAATATAAATAGTATCAAGCAACTGTATTTTTTTTGTATATGGCTTCTTGTTTGTGAGATTTGCCCACATTGTTGTGAGTAGTAGTGTTTCATTTTTTTAATTGATGTCTTGTTTTCCACTAAATGAATATACTATATTTATTCTACTCTTGATGTACAATTACATTACTTTCAGTTTGGGAGTATTTTGAATAATGCTACCATGAAAATTCTTACTTATTTTTAGATGTATGAATGTGTGCATTTGTATCAGATGCATATCTAAGAGTAGAATTACTGAGTTACAGGTTTTAGCTGATACAGTTTTCCACACGGTTGAACCAAATTTCATTCTCACCAGCCATTCGTGAGAGTTCCAAATCCTGACAGTCCATTATCAGTCTGTTGAGTTTTAGCCATTCTTGTGGATCTATAATGTTATCACATCATGACTTTAAGTTGTCTTACCCTGATGATGAATAACTCACAAATGTTTTTGGATGTTTATCATGTACTTGCATATTCTCTTTTCTGAAGTGCTCATTCAGGTTTTCTTCTCATTTTGCATTGAGTTTGTCCTTCTTTCTTACTAATTTGTATGGGTTCAATATATACATATTCTGGGTATGAGTCCTTTTTTGTAAGATCTATTAAAAATGTTTTCTCCCACTCTATAGTTTTTCTTTTATAATTGCTTAATGGTGTTTTTGAGGAACAGAGTTCTTAATTATAAAGCAGCCCAATTTACAATCTATTTTTTAATGCTCAAACACAGTATAGATTTGAAGGCTCTCTAAGGGAGCACAAACACCTATAAGACATGAAGTGAAAGCCTGTTCAACTGAAGTTCCTCCTGCAAGACAAAAGTTAGAAAAGTTTGGAACGTTTTTTGCTAAGTATACCCATATATTTTCATCTCATTTGAATGGGATAAGTTGTCCATGACATGAGGTTGAACAAAAGCCGATCTATTTTTGTGATTAGTACATTGTATTATATTTAAGAAATCTTCACCTAACCAAAAGTCATATATTTGCTTGTGTTAACTTTCATAAATTGTATTTGTTTACCTTTTATATCCATATTAACAATTTAGTGGAGATTTTTTAAATTGTGGAATGTAGGGGGTCAGTTTTTACTATTTTTCATATGAATATCCCAATGACCTTGTACTATTTACCTAAAAGACCACCTTCTTTCACTCTCTAGTGCCATATTTATTATAAGTCAAGACATAAGTCCTAAGTCATATGTGTGTTTGTTTTTGGATTATTTTGATCCCTTGTTCCATTTATCCTTGTATCAATAGCCTACTTTCTACCTTTAACTTTGTATTTGTAGCATTTTTAAGATTTTTCTGAGTGTCCTTGCCTTTTCATTTCTATGTAAATTTGAGAATCAACTTGGTAATATTAATAGCAACTTTTTATGATGGGATTTGTACCCAAATTGCACTGAATCTATATATCAAGTGGGAAGAATTGGTATCTCACGGTATATGCTAAACAAATATTTGCAAATATATTCCAGCCATATGTAAAGAGGATAACATATTGGGATTAAGATGAGTTAGTGAAGGAATACCAGATGGTTTCATGTTAGAAAATCAACCAGTGCAACCATAACACACAAAAAAAGACATCACAGAATCTTCTCAATGGGTACAGAAAAAAAATAATTTGCTCAACATCAAACTTCACTCACAACAAAACTCCTTGTAAACCAGAACTCCTTGTAATAAGAAGGGACTTCTTTAATGTTTTAACAAGAACTATTGACTCTGGGATTGGACCAAGGATTCTGCTATTCCACATTTTGCTGAAAATCCTGGCCAGTGACAAGGAAAATAACTTGGACTTTTTACTTAGCAGCTGGCTTCTGCAGAGTTAGAGTGCCAAGAGATAAGAGTTGCTGATCTGGAAACTGTCAGTGTCACTTCTGTTGTGATCTGTTAGCTAAGGTAGTCACATAGTCACCCAAATTTAAGAGAAGGGGACAGAGACCCTACCTTCTGATGGGAGGAGTGTCAAAGAATTTATCATCACCAATCCGCCAGAAGTTCTCATATGTCAGGAGCTATTTATTTTTTAGATAAAATGTGACCTCCTACTTGGTTGGGATAACTTGAGTTCCAGTTTGATTGAACATAAAATTGTGACTCATTAATTGGCTCCTTTAGGGTCATCTTAGACTGTGCTTGACTGTGTTTCAGCACTGAGTGATGCTGTGGTGTGTGTTATGGCAAGATTCATTCTTTCACTACTTAGAACCAAGTGGACTCTGTTTGCTTATTTTATTTCATTTTTCTCTTTGCCTGATTGCACACATATATCTGCCTTCATTTTAAGGGTAGTATGTCCCTGAGACATATTTTACATACATATGTTTATCTCCTTTAACAGCTCTTTAATAGTATTAAGTAGATATCCCAACTTTTAAATCTGTATTAAATATATGAATGATGTGGAGGTATATGTTATGTGCTTGTGTGTGTGTGTGTGTGTGTGTGTGTGTGTGTGTATCAACTTTTACCCTCTCATATTTCTATTATTTTGGTCAATTTTCTCATCTCTTCTATCTGTGCTTTCCACAAATCTCTTTTTATGCTTCTTGTAATGTAATGATCAGTGGTTTTGTTATCTTCCTTAAGTTCATTTATTCATTCCTTGAGTTCTTTTTATAGAGATTGTAGTTTTTTAAATTTATTTGATTGGTCCATAACTTTCACTTGCTTTGGATATGTATTCTTAAGTTCACAGTATTTCTTTCCTCTATATTCATTAATATATTCATGGATTCCCCCCCTCCACCTCGTCCTTTGGTAGTTTCCTTGAGTAGGTGTGATGGAGGTTTCTTAGTTGATTGGCAGAGGAGGAATCAGCTGGCAGTTTGAGGTGTGATCTCATAGCTCAACATTTTCCTGGTTTTTGTTTCTGTCTGAAGGAGTGAGCTTGTTCTACACTAGCAGAGAGACTTTCTGGTGCAGAAGGATGTCAAGTGTGTCTAATTTAGGATATGATCCTTTAAATCAGGAGCATAGATCAACACAGTTTCTGTCCCGCCTTACTTTACCACAAACCTATTCTGTAGGGATAGTATATCAGGGTACTGAATAAAATTTACATCTGCTGTGGGGGCGATATTGTCATTCCAAGCGACAGGGCATTGGGTTCACACCTCAGGTGAGCCCCCCACTTTGGAAAATCCATGCTGTACCCACTTGCCTCTCACAGTGACCCATTGTAGGGTTATAGATGTATTCAACTCCTGTTTTCTTTGATATTTTAGGTTGATTTCAGAATGAGTAGAGGGACAAAGATTCTTTACATTGAAATATAAAGCTGGAGGTTAGTGTGCAGTATTAGCCTATGGATTGACAAGTTAGTTTGCAGTATTTTGAGCATGTAGTTTTGACGTTTTAAAACTCTTTTTATTTCTTTTAAGTACAAATTGTACAAGTCATTTTGTTATGAAATTCCATATATAATTAACATTAAATATTTTAATTGTAATGTTTTAGTTTATTGTTTTATTTCTTTTAAAATTTATTCTAACATCCAGATTTCCTTTTGATTTTCAGATGCAGCAACTGTTCCATGAAAATTATGAACACAATCGAAAGGGTTATATTCAAGACCTTCACAATAGCAAAATCCATGCAGCCATAACCCTTCATCCCAACAAAAGGCCGGCCTACCAATACAGGCTGCATAATTACATGCTCAGCCGCAAGATCTCTGAACTTCGCTACCGCACCATCCAGCTTCACAGGGAGAGCGCACTGATGAGCAAGCTCAGTAACAGCGAAGTGAGCAAAGAGGACCAGCAGCTGGGAGTGATGCCTTCGTTCAACCACTTACAGCCTCGAGAGAGGGACGAGGTGATAGAATGGGAGTTCCTGACAGGAAAGCTTCTTTACTCAGCCTCTGAGAACCAGCCTCCACGACAGAGTATCAGCAGCATCCTTAGAACAGCACTGGATGACACCGTCCTGCAGGTGATGGAGATGATCAATGAGAATGCCAAGAGTAGGGGACGACTCATTGACTTCAAAGAAATCCAATATGGCTATCGCAGGGTGCACCCCATGTATGGGGTAGAGTATATTTTGGATCTACTCCTTTTATACAAAAGGCACAAGGGAAGGAAGCTAACAGTGCCAGTCAGACGGCATGCCTACCTCCAGCAGGTGTTCAGCAAGCCTTTCTTTAGAGAAACTGAAGACCTAGATGTCCACAGTCTCGTGGAGAGCATCAACAGCGATGTGCAGTCCTTCTCCTTTATGTCTGATTCTTTAAAGATCTTGTCCTCTTTTCAAGGTGCCAAAGCAATGGCAGGGCACAATGAAAAGAAAATCCACATTCTTGTTCCTCTCGTTGGAAGGTATGACATTTTCTTGAGGTTCATGGAGAACTTTGAAAATACTTGTCTTATCCCAGAGCAGAATGTAAAACTGGTCATCATCCTATTTAGTAGGGATTCTGGCCAAGATTCCAACAAGCATCTTGAGCTGATAAAAGACTATCAGAGCAGGTACCCTAAAGCCGAAGTGACCCTGATCCCCATGCAGGGAGAGTTTTCCAGAGGTCTGGGTCTTGAAGTGGCTTCTGCTCAGTTTGACAATGATACTTTGCTGCTATTTTGTGATGTTGACTTGATCTTCAGAGGAGACTTTCTCCAGCGATGTAGAGACAACACAATTCAGGGACAACAGGTGTACTACCCCATCATCTTTAGCCAGTATGATCCAAAGGTAACAAGTGGAGGAAACCCTCCTCCTGATGATGACTTTGTCTTCTCAAAAAAGACTGGATTTTGGAGAGACTATGGATATGGAATTACCTGTATTTATAAAAGTGATCTTCTGGGTGCAGGTGGATTTGATACCTCAATACAGGGCTGGGGACTGGAAGATGTAGATCTCTACAATAAAGTTATTCTATCCGGCTTAATGCCCTTCAGAAGTCAAGAAGTAGGAGTGGTGCATATTTTCCATCCAGTGCATTGTGACCCTAACTTGGACCCTAAGCAGTATAAGATGTGCTTAGGATCCAAGGCAAGTACTTTTGCCTCAACCATGCAACTGGCTGAAATCTGGTTGGAAAAACATTTGGGTGTCAGGTACAATCGAACTCTCTCCTGACAGTCCAGGCAATGTGTGTTGCCTTTTTAAAGGGGAGTTTACCTCATTGTTGGTTTTTGTTGTTGTTTTTATTTTATTATTGTTATTTTTATTATTATAATTATTATTGTCATAAATTTATTTTGTTGTCCTGGTCTTAAACAACTCTTGGTCGTCTTCCAAAGGATGTTTGTCGACCTCAAGCAAGAGGAGTCTGCAATTCACTGATTTTTCAGATTTCTACTGAAGTCAATATGTGTATTACGTTTATCTATCTTTATTTGAGATTGAGTTAAATCGTGGCAATCAAATGACTTTTGAAACTCATTCACCATGAGAGACAGCTTAGAAGAATGTTCTCCTGGGTCTTACAGATGCAATATCGACTTTTATTTTGTCAAATTCAATGTGACACAAATATTAACTGGTGAAAGGTACCACAAAAGTGCTTTATGCTTCCTATGGGGAAGGGACTCTGTAACATAAACTTGAGTTTTGTAATTTATACAAGGACTTAAATATATATACAATAATTTTCTTCATCTTTAGAATTTTTAAAGTAAATGAACACTTATGATTGTATGTTTATTTTTTAAAAAAATGTTTTAAAAATCGAGGAGTTTTGTTCCACAAGCAACCGGTACTGGCTACCCTGGTCTTAAGAAAATTATGTCCTCCTCACAGCTGTCTGCTATAAATGCGAATGAACTTTATTTTCTCAAGGAAATATGATTTAATTAAATATTCATGTACATTTTAGAAGCTTTATGAAACCATGTCCTTCATTTGCTGGCAAGAAGATAACGATGACAGAACCTGGTTATTTATAATAAAACACAGGTATAACAGTATTCTTTTTCAAAAACCCTGGAAATGTTGTGCTGTTTCTTTTCAGTCACATTCAATGTGTTTCTTAGAGCGGTTAGAGTCGCCGAAATGTGCTTGCTTCACCGACTGGAAAAGTTAATGAGAGACTGTGGGCATGCTATTTGTATTATCATGCTTTAAGTTCTAGCCTCTATAAGTGATTAAAATGAGCAGTTTCTTTATTCGATAATTTTCAGGCCGGGAGAAGCATTTCTCCTCAACCTCTTCAGCTCTGTAATCAACCTGAACCCAGAATAAGTCAGAAACAGCCTGTAATGCGGATTGTAGATGGCTCAAAGATACATACACACACAAAAAATCAATGGGGAACTGATGAATATAAAATTAATTTTACAATTATAATTGTGCAATTATATAAACCACATAGGAAAATATCTCATTTAATTTCACGTATCATTCTTTCTTAAAACTGAATCAATGGTTTCCAGTTTGTAGAAAACATAATTTTTTCAAGCAAGAAAATGAAAATCCATGCAAGAAGAGGTTCCAGTCCCTATCCACCTGGATCTGTCCCACCACTCATAACCACTGTTTGGGTGCCTGTGTGTTTGTGTACATGTGTGTTTGGGTGCATGTCTGTGTGCATGTCTGTTTGGGTGCATGTTCATTTGCATGCATGTCTTTCCAGAGCTGCTTAAGCAGAAAAGCCACCTACTTTTTTTCAACCTTTATGTATACAAATTGTAGCACAGTCTACATACTGTTCTGCACTTGGACTTTCTTTTTTTCACACAATTAAGAGTAAAATTTGCATTAAAATAGATTTGAAAGTGATTGTTATAAATTGCTACCATTATGTGGAGCTGAGGGCAACAGGCCATGGAGCGTTTGCCTCAGTGAGGGCAGCCCCTTGCAGCGAAGACATTTTAGGGGCCTCAAAACAATGACATTGCTCAATATTGCAGTAAACACCATGGCACTCTTCTGGACTGTAACATGTAATCTTCATAATGCCGCATTCATTAGAAAGGAATTAATGGCACTTTTGGAGATTAAAAAATTTGACAAGGCCAACAGTTCAAAACTGATGCCTGCTCTGATATTGTCTCTGGCCTCCACAAACCTTAACTTTAATGGCTTATTTTCTTACATGGTGTGACTTAGCTCTTTTGTAGATTTTATTTTCTTGGACAAGTGTATATGTTTTAATTTTTTTAGTTGAACAGTATATCTGTTAACCTGCAGTAAAAATAGTCATTTGGGAAGATATATTACTAAATTACAATTATTAATAATTTTATTAATGAAGAAAAATTGGGGTCTGCTCTTTCCTTTAACTTAGACAATGGAAATAACAGGGTTTTACTGAGGAATAAATAGCAACACTTCATTTAAAACACCTCAAGCCTTAGAGCCGTGGGGCAGCTGCCCAGGGAGGAAGTGGCATTCTCCCGCTACACTGGTGAAATTATACTGATGAAGCAAGGGAATTCAGAGATCTCCTTTGAACATACTCACTATACTGAAATTCATATAGGTGCATTTAAATTCTGTTTTATAATTTTGCTTTCAGCCTTCCTGTGATTTTTTTCAAGCACTGCAATATTTCCTGACTGAAAATTTATTGGAATTATGCTAGTAAAATTAAGATATTTTAAAAAAAATCTGTTTCGTGTCTGTTGCTGAAAATCGCTTTAAGGTTGAAGAGCGAAGTGATGTGGATGCAACCCGAAGCACCGCGCATGCGCATTATTGCCACAGCCTGCCTTAGGTAGCTGTGGAAGTTCTGTGTAGATGGTCCTCCAGTAACAGTTTTGTCAGCCATCAACATCATCTTAGTCATCATCTGCCATCCACTCAACACCACACTGTGCATTTTACTTGCATTGTGCTTTTATTTTTAAATTTATCTATTTTTAAGTCTTTTAAAAAAGGTTTTATCTATTTTTACAGAGGGAAGGGAGGGAGAAAGAGGAGAGAAACATCAGTGTGTGATTGCCTCTTGAGCACCCCCCACTGGGGACCTGACCTGCAACCCAGGCACGTGCTCTGACTGGGAATCGAACCAGCGACCCTTTGGTTCTCAGGCTGGCGCTCAATCCACTGAGCCACACCAGCAGGGCTGCATTATCCTTTTAAATGTAATCTTCACAACAGATCTTAGGGTGTTGATATTGCTGTCTTCATTCAACAGATATAGTAACTGAGGCCATGAACTTGGCCGGGTGGCACTATAGCCTCTCATCTGGACAATCCCAGCCACCAGAAAGTAGCCTCCTACATTTCATACAGTTGGCATGCTGGACTGTTAATGTTTAACTGCTGCCTCAATCTGAAGCACCTGTCTTCTCGCTTTAACCCATGGCTTCTCAGTTGTTGGGATGATATAGGAGACAATGAGGTGCAAGGGTCTAGCTGACACCATGCATGCGTTTGATCCACCATTCAGCGTGCTTCTGTGATGGATGCTCGTTCTGGACAGAGCTAAGTTTGCTGCTGTTTTATTCAGAGCCTCTTCAGGCTTCCACCCCTTTGCTAGCTCCCTCTGAGTATACCGCTTTGGGAAAGGGCTTCTTCTCTCTACTTTCTCACATGTCCCTGGACCTCAGCCAGCAGGAAAAAATGCTCAGAATTCCTGACACCAGTAGCAGCCCTTCCGTATGGCCGCAGCCAGCTGACAGCACAAGCTGTCCACAGCGAGCACCACCACAGAATTGCTGGACTATTTATGTCGCTTCACCCCTACAGACTTGGCTATAGCAACTTTGTCAGAGTGGAGATATTTCTGAATCTAAAAGTGGAGACCATTGTGTGTAGTTAATAGTTGGGAAGCTACAGGAGTGAAATACCCAAATGTGGACGGCTCCAACCACGAGAATAAATGGTCACTGGGAAGGTAAAGTATAGAGTTCCTCTGTTTTGAGCATAAGAGAGCTGGAGCCCCTCTCTAGTTGGCAGCCCCAGGGCTTGGATGCTCTGGTTTCTTGTGGTCATGTTTTCAAATTGGCCCTGACAGCTCCTTCATCCAGGAAGAAGCCCCAAAATGAGGCCTCTTTCCAGCAGCTGGGATTGCTCAGATGAGAGGCTGTGCACAGCCAGGCTGAGCGAGCCCTCCCGTAGGACTGCCATGTCCTGGAGGAAATAGCCTCCATTAGGCTCGGACCTAGAGAAATGTGGTGTCTCCATTACTTACCTCTCCCCACCCAAGAGAAAAATTTGTTTAAGCAGGTGAACTGTATCAAGATGAATCTCCCATAGCCAGTAAAATGTCTGTAGCCTTCTCTTGACCATGGTGATGAGATTTATATGGGAGAATGGAGGCCTCAATACATCTTAGGTTATATCGCCAAGTTACCTGTCTTTTCCTACCACCTGCTGCTTTCTGAGTCACTGCACCTTTGTCCTCCAAGTCAGAGGGTCCTAGTGTGACATACCCTAGGGATATCTCTAAGAGAGGACTGTTAGGAACCTAGGGAATTGTCTGCCTAAGCTCTCATTTGTGTTCATGGTTAGCCCCCCTTTATTTGCCTATTGCTTTTCTGTGGTTTCAGGAATCCACAGTCAGACTCAGCCTGAAAGTTTTGAAGTGGAAAATTCCAAAAATAAGGAACTCATGGGTTTTAAATTGCACACCATCCTGAGTAGTGATGAAGTCTGGCAAGTACCAATCTGTCCTGCCCAGCACATTTTCCCAGTGTCTCCCGCTGTGGACCCTCTGGCTGTTGGTCACTTAGTAGCCAGCTTGGTTACCAGATCTACTGTCACATCATGGCCATGCTAATGTTCGAGTCACCCCTATTTTACTCAATAATGAATCACAAACTGGTGCTGGCAATTCCGATGTGTCACAGAGAAGCCAGAAAGTGCTTCTTTAGGTGAAAAGGTAGAAGTTCTCTACTTAATAAGAAAAAAAGTCCTATGTCAAGGTTGGTGAGATCTACAGTAAGAAGGAATCTTCTAGCCTTGAAATTGTGAGGAAGTAATAAAAAATCTGTGCTGGTTTGCTGAGTGGGCCGGGAAAGACAGAGAGAAAGGAAGAGAGAGGCTGTATTAGTTAAGCGGTGCATGACTAAGTCACAACGCTGCCTCGTCCCCTCAGTCCATGTCCTCACGTGGGCACTGTATCATCTCATATCGTCATGAGGACGGGGTGAGTGTCAGACCACATTCGCTTAACTCGTATAATAGTATATTGTCACAATTGTTCTATTTTATTATTTATTGTTAATTTCTTACTATGTCTAATTTATAAATCAAACTTTATCATGGGTATGTATGTATAGAAAAACACATAGTATATGTATGGTCCGATACTATTTACAGCTTCAGGCAGCTACGGGGCGCTTGGAAGTACTCCCCATAGATAAGAGGGACTGCTGAAATTATTGAAGACATCTGTCTTCAGGAAGTAGCCTGTGGTTGTGATGATCACAGGACAAATGGGCAAAATGGTACCGTAAGGGACACCAAAGGGACCTATTATCCGTTCTTAGTGCTGCTGACGTGCCTGACTTCCTCATCTGCACTCATATAAGCATCAGCATCATTGTCAAATGCACAGTGAAGGTCATCTGTCTGTGCTGTGTCCAGAGCCTCCTGGAATTTCTGTTTTCAAGCAGTAGCAACTGGAGAGGCAGGATGGTGTCAGGAATACATCAGTGCAGCTCTGCCTCTGTGCCCACAGCCTCGCTGGGGCGCCTGCTGTACTCACGGTCAATGTGCCTGGACAGATGGTGGGTATGGTGAGCCATCCGCTGTCATTCCTGCCCCCAGGGGGTGATACAGTCCTACCTGAAGCAAGCAGCGAACCACCTGGCATGGGCACAAAGATGCTGGCACAGCCTTTTTTGCCTTCAGTGTGACAGGCACCTGTTTCCCTCTTCCTCTCTTACATCTGAAGCTGGCTAGGTGGGCACTACATTTGAAATTCTACTCCATGCAGGATTTTATTTCAGTCAAAATCAGTCCACGTGCATTAGTCCATAGGTTGATATAAAAGACGAAATTGCTGAGTTTCGATGTTCCATCATGCACAGGCTGTTCTATTCCCACCCAACTTCATCCTTACTTGTAGGATTAATTCTGAAACAATTGGTGAGTATAAGATTAGGATAAAATTGTATTTTAAATGGACCTATTATAAAAAGAGTAACTTCAACAGGGAAAAAAAAGAGAAGTTTCCCCCTCCCCCAAGAATACTTGCTTTTATCTGCAGTGTTAATCAGTTAACAAATATTTACACACAACTTGTTCAGAAACAATACTCTCAAGTAGAAACTCTAAGACTGAAAGTTTGCCTTGCCTGAAAGCAGACCTCTCCCCACTCTCAGGCCTCCTTCTATGGGGCTGTTCTCCATCTCTTTCTGAATTGCACCTTGACACCTATCCCTTAAAGTCCCACAACTATCACGTTTTCTTCTTTTATCCAAGTGGGGAACAGCTTGTATATATGTGAAATAGAATGTAAGATCTATAGGTGAAGTCCAAATACAAGAACTATGAACCCGTCTTGATTTGGCATCACATGTTCAATTTGACATCAGTCAAGAATAACTCAGGGCCAAAAGTTCATATAAAAAAATGAAAGTAAATACCACAACCTTAGAATTAATAACTTTTTGTGTCTAATCTATTAAATATTTGGTTTAATAGAGCCACAATCATCCTCGAGTTTATTTCTCTTTCCCTCCCATACCCCCCCAAGTGGCTCAAATACCTTTTCTAGAAGGAATATCTTTAATAGGTGATAAATAAAGGTGGTAAAGGTATAATACTAAGAAAATGAGGGGGGATGGCCGTGCATTGTATGCCTGCTTTTTTTTTAAATTTCCCTTTCTCTGCTAGTGGATGCTTGCTTGTCTCCCATACTTAGGAACTACTTGATACAAAATATATAAGGTTTAGACTGTAAATTTCTGGTCTTGGTTTCGAGAAGTTGCCACCGTATACAAATTATGAACTTGAAGGCTGAAGTTAACATAAATTTTTCAACTCTTTTTCATTAGCAACCCTGATCTATTTAGAGCATGCTAGAATTTATTTCTCCTCCTTGTTAGCCAAGTGGAATCCCAAGGGCAGGATCCTATGCTGCCTCTTGAGTATTTAGATAAACAGACGGCAGAGAACTTTGAGACTCTTTGGCCCCCTCCAAGTGCTTCCCATTCCTCAATTAATCTATCCAACATTAATTAAGGTGTTGTACTTTAATAGAAAAAACATGGCATCAAAATATTTACTGAATTAATTTTCATTCATTTAAAGGAAAAGCTATTTCATGAATACATTTTAATGTGTATTTTTATAAATTATTTTGCTTTCAAAAACTAAATGTATAATAAAAAGATATCAGTTTAAATGTATTTTATAATTTACTTTATAAGCCTGATTATATGGAGCTTAAGAGTATCAGATAGGTCCTAGCCAGTTAGCTCAGTTGGTTAGAGCATCGTCCTGATACACCAAGGTTGTGAGTTTGATCCCCAGTCAGGGCACATGCAAGAGTCAACCAATAAATCATAAATAAGTGGAACGAAAAAGCAATCTCTCTCTCTCCTTCCCTATCTCTCTAAAATCAATTTAAAAAGAATATCAAGTAATTATATGATTTATAATTATCACTGTTATCACTGTTTCCCCAATATCTGTAATGTTCCTATTTCACATTCTACATAAGGCAAGCAGAATTTTTTTAAGAAGACTAAGAGCTCAGAAAGGGCTCAGAAGGGAAAGGAAGCATCCTTCTTTTATACCTACCCGCTAGGCACTGCGCAGTTAATTTAGGAAAGCCGCTGTTTGTCTTCAAACACTTCTCCCATCTGTCAGTTCATAAAAGAAGCCATTTTAATAAGGAAGGAGAAAAAGCAAAGTGGTTTTTTTGTTATTTGATTCATCATCATAACAGCAAAACAGCTATTGTTTGTTAAGTGCTTACTTTGCCCTGTTACTGGGGAAACATCTTCTCTGAGCTTCAAACATCTTCTCTGAGCTTCAACTCTCTGAGCTTCAACTCCTTGTTCCCATTTCACAGAGGAGCAACGTGGATGACAGATTCATTTTGTTCTCCAAAACGAAGATGTCTGGGTTTGTGCTGGGACCCAAGCCAGGTCCCTCTGAGTCCAGCCACAGACTCTCCCGAGGAATGGCAGGCGAGGCAGGATGGAGTGTGTGCCTGCTCTCCTACCTTAAAGACTGCACAGGGTGCTCTGTGAACACCATAGAGATGCATTTACACTGCTGTCGTGTCAGTGATGGCAGAGTGGTTCTGGCAGAAAAATGTTCTTCTGTTCTTTCTCCCTCCCTCTCTCCCTCCTTCCTTCCCTCCTTGGTTCCCTGACTTAACAAACACACACTAACGCCTTACTTGAGACAGGACGCCAGGATGTCTCATTTTGCTCAAACCACTGCTTTGGTGGTATCAGTCTACATCAAGGGACTGGATTGTCCACATGCCACAATTCATAATGTGGTCACATTAAAATATCTTGAAGGAGAGAAGTCAGGTATTATGAAGTAGAGACTCACAGATAGTGGGACAAATATCGAAGAGCAAGACTTTAGAACTCCACAGAGTGCATATACAGGGGTGGGCAAAAGTAGGTTTACAGTTGTTCATATGGAAAATAATACTATAATTTATAAATAATGCAGGAATAAATTCTGTGTTTTGCATACTCACAAGTGTAAACCTATTTTTGCTCACCCCTGTATTTTGGAATAAAATCATACTTTTATATATGCTTTTTGAAAGTATTTTTATTGATTATGCTACTACAGTTTTCCCAATTTTTCCGTCTCTATCCCCCCTCTGCCCTGCCCCCAACATTCCACCCCCCCTTAGTTCATGTCTATGTGTTGTACATATAAGTTCTTTGAGTCCTCTGTTTCCTATGCCATTTTTAATCTCTCCCCATCTACCTTATGACTACTAACCATGCTTCTTCTCTGTACCTTTCCCCTCCATTCTCCCCTTCCCCCCCCACTGAAATCCCTCCATGTGATGTCCATTTCTCTGATTCTGTTCCTATTCTAGTTGTTTGCTTAGTTTTTGTTTTAATTGTTTTTCTTTTCTTTTAGGTTTATTTGTTGGTAGTTATGAATTTGTTGTCATTTTACTTTTATATTTTTATTCTTCTTTTTCTTAGATAAGTCCCTTTAACATTTCATATAAACCTTTAACTTGACATTATCTGGGAAGCACTTTATCTGCCCTTCCATTCTAAATGATAGCTTTGCTGGATAGAGTAATCTTGAATGTAGGTCCTTCTTGCCTTTCATGACTTCAAATACTTCTTTCCAGCCTTTTCTTGCCTGTAAGGTTTCTTTTAATAAATTAGCTGACAGTCTTATGGGAACTCCTTTGTAGGTAACTGTCTCCCTTTCTCTTGCTTCTTTTTGGATTCTCTCTTTATCTTTAATCTTGGGTAACTTAATGATGACCTGCCTTGGTGTGTTCCTCTTTGGGTCTAACTTTTTTGGAACTGTCTAAGCTTCCTGGACTTCCTGGAAGTCTATTTCTTTTGCCAGATTGGGGAAGTTTTTCTTCATTATTTGTTCAGATAAGTTTTCAATTTCTTGGTCTTCCTCTTCTCCTTCTGACACCCTTATAATTCAGATATTGGAACGTTTCAGGTTGTCCCAGAGGTTTGTAAGCCTGTCCTCATTTTTATGAATTCTTGTTTCTTCATTCTGTTCTGGTTGGATGTTTATTTTTACCTCTTTTTCCAAATTCATTGATTTAAGTCCTGGTTTCCTTCCTGGCATTGTTGGTTTCCTGAATATTTTGTTTTATTTCATTTTGTGTATCCTTCATATGCTTTTTCATTTTTCAACCAAGCTCAGTTAGATCCATGAGCATTTTGATTACTGGGGCTTTAAATTCTCCATCAGATACACTTCTCATCCCTTAGTTCTCTTTCTGAGGTTTTGCTCTGTTCTTTCACTTGGGCCATATTTCTTTGTCTTGGAGGAGCTGATAGGTTGTAAGGGGGCAGGGCCTTAGGAATTCACAGGGCTGAGTTCTTTGCTGAGTAGCAGTGCTGCTTGTGGGGGAGGGGCCAGAGAGGGAACAGTGTGGATCGCCTGCTCACACTTTCCTACACACTCTCCTGTGAAACTGGGAGTATCTCCCACCACGGCAACCCCCACCATAGTCCACAGTCAGCTGAGTCTCAGTTTCCCCTTAAGTCAGCCCCGCCTGGGAGCCTGCTGCCTCACTGCAGCCAACCCCACCTCTGCTTGGTTTTTCTGAGCCGGCCTCACAGTCAGCCACCCTACCGGTCTGGTTGTTCTGGTTGATTTTTTTCTTTGATTTCTTGGTTGTTGGAGTTCCATGCAGTTTGATTTTCTGGTGCTTCTGGTTGTTTATTGATTTTAGATTGCTTGTTATCCTTCTTTCAGTTGTGCGAGGAAGCAAAGTGTTTCTACCTATGCCTTCATCTTGGCCAGAACTCCAGAAATAACCTATATATGCTTTTAAAAGGCATAATTCATTGAGCTTACTCCTTAAATAAATATAAATAAACATGTCAAGTGTATTAGTTCCTACAGCTAAAATGTGTGCTTTACTGTTTTCACTCTAATAGCTCCTAGATATTTTAGTTTCATTATTATTAATTGTTATTTAAAAAATAACTTTTGACTATGAATCATATGGGAAAATATCAGTCAACTTTGAAACAGAACATATTTTGAGACAATTTATAACAGCAGATTTTTGGCTTTAAAAAATCCAGTTGAAATCCAGTCGGTTGCAGGTATTATTTCTCTGGGCAGTCTCAGAAAAGAAATTTGAGCTTTAATTTTTTTTTTTCAATTAGCTGCAAGGAGAAAACTGAACGGAAATGAGTGGCTTTCTCCTTCAGTGCTCTTACAGGTATTTTTTCCGTTCTCTTTATTCCTTGCTCTTTCTGGTGCTAGTACCTCCTTCTGTCTGTGGAAACTGGTTCCTAAACCAGGAGCTGTAAGCTGCAGCTGTTTATTTCTCTTGTTCTCAGCTGAAGCCTCCTCTTTCTAGGGGGAGAACAGCCAAAATCATTTATCATTCTAATTGATTTCCTCAGCATCTTCAGAAAGAGTAATCTTGTATTATGTATTTCAAAATGCTTTCAGTAAATAGTTAAAAAATGTTTTTTAAACATTAATGTTTTTGAAAAATATATTTCATCTCAAAATAGATCAAAGCGGCATAGTACTAGCCTCTTTTGCTTTCCATTGAAGCCAAATGAATTTTTAAAAGTAGTTTAAAAAAAAACAGGAAATTGTTTTAGAAATAACCAGATTCTTCTTGTTTAAAAATAATATCTAAGAATATTTAGTCTCCTTTCAATAAGAATCTACATGGACTTTTGAAGAAGTTGTTGATTGAATTAGCATGTTATGAAACTCTGAAAATAAGCAGGATCTTGATCATGCACAGTCATTGTTACTTCTCTTCTTAAAACTCGGTAAAGTTTTCCAAATTTACTTAGAATAAAACCTTCTCCAAGGAGGACATACAGAAAATCCAAAGACACATGAAATGATGCTCAATATCGCTAGCTATCAGAGAGATGCAGATTAAAACCACAATGAGATACCACTTCACACCAGTCAGAATGGCCATCATAAACAAAGCAACAAACAACAAGTGTTGGAGAGGTTGTGGAGAAAAGGGGACCCTAGTGCACTGTTGGTGGGACTGCAGACTGGTACAACCACTATGGAAAGCAGTATGGAACTTCTTCAGAAAACTAAAAATGGATCTGCCTTTTGACCCTGCGATTCCACTGCTGGAACTATATCCTAAACTGAAACACCAATACAAAAGAACCTTTGCACCCCGATGTTCATAGCAGCACAATTTACAATAGCTAGGTGCTGGAAGCAACCTAGATGCCCATCAGTAAATGAATGGATCAAAAAACTATGGTACATTTACACAATGGAATTCTATGCAGCAGAAAGAAAGAAGGAGCTCCTACCCTTTGCAACAGCATGGATGGAGCTGGAAAGCATTATGCTAAGCGAAACAAGCCAGGCAGTGAAAGACAAATACCACATGATCTCACCTTTAACAGGAACCTAAACAACAAAACAAAGAAACAAGCAAAATATAACCAAAGACACTGAAATAGGGGACAGACTGACAGTGACCAGAGGGGAGAGAAGAGGGAATTTCAGGGGGGGAATGGGTAGGGTTTACAGGAACAAATTTGGAGGACACATGGACAAAAAACTAGGGGTGGGGGGGGGGTAATGGGGGGGGGGAAGAGGGGAGGGTTGGGTGGGTGGGCTGGAATGGGAGTAAGTGGGAGAAAACTGTACTTGAACAATGATTAAAATAAAATAATAATAATAAAAAAGAATAAAACCTAAACAACTCACTGTGTCCTGTAACGAAGTGACCTGCCCCGTGTCCTCCCTGGGCGCTACTCCCTTGCTCACACCCTGCTTCCTTTGCTCTGATCCATCATACCGCCCTCTGCTTGGACTTTCAGCAGGCCAAGCTTGCTCCCTGAACCCAGAAAGTTTGCCCTTGAGATCTTCTCGTGGTTGCTCCTTTTTGTAAGAGGATTGAGGCACAATGTCATTTTGGGAGAGACTTTCCTGATGTCCCAATCCTAAATAGCAACCTCTACTGCTCCTCCACATTTCGTTCCTTGACTTCCTTGTTTATCGCCATCAGCTAGTGGTTGTCACTGTGACAGAGCATCTCCTATACATACTCTTTCTGGTTTAGTCTGTTTACAGTGAGCCTGGTGTTTTCACTGTTCACTTTTTTATATACCCATCTCCTTTTCACCTTTCTCTCTAAAATGTACACTCCCTGAGAACAAGGTTGGAAGCTGTCCTGTGCAGTGCCCTGCCCTCAGGCTCTGGAAGAGGCACTCACACATGGAGCTTGCACACTGGCTCAGGGATCTCAATTCCAGGACCGTGAACCTGACGTAGGCAGCACATCCCTTACAGTGACTGCTCAGGCTTGGCTTACCTTTCCTCCCCTGAATTTTGGCCCTCTCCTCCATAGTCTCTCTTCTTTCTTATTTCACCTTTTTCACTTATTTTGGCATTGTGGATTTCTTTCTTCATTGTATTCAGGGTCCTGCATCATTTAACCCCTTTTACTCTTCCATCTGTTTATCAACAAGTTTTCCATCTTTTAGTGTAAGCTGAATATTTATTAAGTATTAAGCAATGCAGGGGGGGAATACCTGCTTCCTATAATAATAACGAAACACAAGAATCCAAACTCCAAATTAAAAGTCTCCTTTAGGATATCTGTAAGGATACTATTGCTTCTTTCTTTCTTCTGCTTACTCTGCATAATTCTGGCCGAGGTTCCCTTTAAAGGTTGTTTTATTTCTTCAAGAATATAAAAATAAACAATATCTCTGTGTGTCATTGTACTATCACCTAATTCATGCTCTCAGATCTCTATATTTGAAGGTTCAGATCAAAGACGACTTAAGACAGCTACCCTTCTGTTTGAATCTGAACAGTTCTGGGATCTATCAGTGACCCTTGTGGGCTCAGGGTTCCACCTTATCTAGGGGTTTTGAGCAGATTTTGAAGTGATTGATCTGTATTAGAAAATCTTACAAGGCACAGAATTCCAACTGGGTCTCCAACATAAAGATAACAGCTGCTGATTAATTCACAAGGGCATATTGGTTGGCCTCATATTGTTATCCCATCCATATTCAAAGCCTTCTTAAAAGCAAAATTTAGGGGGAATGGTTGTCTGGTAAGCACAGGTTTGAAGCTAATGAAAATGGATGATGACTTGAAACCATCCTGCCATCGAGCTCTGGGGGCCTGGCAGTCAGAAGGAGCATAGCTGACTATTTCCAAGGCAAGGACCTCCCTGGACCATGTGCCGTTATCCTAGATGGCATCAGTCGCTCTTCCATAGTTATAGTGTAATAGCGCATGTTACTATAGTCCTGCCTCGGTCACAAGTGCCGTTTGGATAAGTTGTCTATTGCTGGTGTGCACATACTTGCTAGCTTATAGGGGGCAAAGTATTTTGGCCTATTTAACCTTCAGAATTTATTAAACTATATTTTGTAAAATATTTTTTGATTTAATCTTTATTATATTTTTGCATTGTCATTTTTTTTGTAAAATATTAACTAAGTCAAATTAAGCACTTGCATTTGCATTCCATATAAGAGCAATTATTTTAAAAACTATATTCTTATAAATGTGAATCTAATCATCAGGCTAAAAAGACAAAGAGAATAAACATAATCAGAAGTCTGCAATGTCTTGATCTCACTCCAGTTTTACAATGTTTTTTTTTTTACATTAACTATTTGAACTTTGCAAGTATGTGCATTTTGCAACCAAACTGGAGAAGCAGTACATGAAGGCAGCACGTTTTAAGTAATCCATTGAAACAGTGACTAGCCACAGCTAATGGCTGATGGCTAATTGATACATTATATTCATCATATCTGTATGTATAAATGAAAAAGAATTGGGTTATGCAAAAAGCAAATTGTGTGATGCATGACTTTCACCTTGACCTTTGCTAACTCCAGATCAGTTCTGGCCTCTTCACTAAAAGCATGTAATTATCAGGCATCCCTTAGTCTGTCAATCTCCCTAAAATGATGGAAGTACTCTTAGAAATGTCTTTTCTCCTTCTTCCTATTCTAGCCTCTAGACAAACCATTATTCTGCTCTCATGACAACTTGCTTTCTTGATGGACATATTATATATGGTTATGATAGATTATAGGTTATTTATATTGGTTTCACTATTACACTGAATATGTGAGATTTGAGGGTGGGTCTTTGGTCCTAGAAGCCACACAACATACAAACTGTGTCATAAGACAAACTACTCCTATGTTTACCTACACTAAATTGTCCTTAGAACTGGCTGATACAAGGCACTGTGCCAAGATTAGAGATGTAAAGTTGGCAAAACCTGCACCCCATCCCCAACAATCTCATCCACTTCATATAAGTGAGAGAAATAATTTTTGTGCCCTTGCACTCAACTTCTGGTGATGCACAGAATTTGGGGTCTACCTAAAATTTGTATGCAATTCTATTTTTTAAAAACTGATGCTCTTTTTTTTTTACTTTTAGTTATTGATTTGAGAGAGAGAAGGAGAAGAGAGAAACATGAATTTGTGTTGGGAACCACCCTGCCTGGTATCAGAAGCTGTAACCTCGCCAAGGCTAAGGCTGAGTGGTCTTGGACTGTAAGCCAGCAAGGAAACAAAAGCTTATCTCCCTGGCAGGAGCGCTGCTTCTGCTGCTTCATTCATAACTGAACCCCAAAGTTTGGCCGGTTAGCCAATGACAGGTAAGATTCCCCAAGGCGAGAATGATCTAAGACAGGCACAGTCACGTGAGAGGCCCCCAAGAAAAGATTTTGGGGGGCTACAGCAAAAGGGGGTGATGGACCTTCACTCCTCGGCTTTGACAATAGCCTGAGTCCTCAGCGTCTGGGAGAAAATCTCCTTATCTCTTGGTTGCCTTAGTTCCCTAGCTCCACCTAAGCCTGAAACAATGACAGGGTGGTGCAGCTCTGTGCTGAAAAGGGTGGGTTCCCTGGGTGATCAGGCCTAAGAAAGAATGTGTAAAATCCTGTGAAACCTGCTTTGTTTAGAATGCTCTCAGTTGAATGATAAGGGCCCAAGGAAGAAGTAAGTCTGTTCTTTAAAGTTTTACAGCTCTTTGACTCAAAGTAGGCCCTCAGACTTTCTTATTATCTATTGTTTGATCCTTACTTCCTAGCAATGAGTAATGAGCTTTTACCTGAATTCTTATTCAAACAAAACTAACAAAAAGCCTCTCTGGAGGGGGAACTGGGCAATCTCCCCACCAGGGAGGGTGGCCAAGTGGCGCGCTCCCCACGTGAGGAGTGGCCATGGCACCCTCCAGGAGAGAGGGTGGCTAAGGCGCTCCCCACATGAGGAGTGGGCCTGCTGTTCCTATTCCCCCACAGGACCTGGTTGTCTCTGTGTATGTTTTCTTGTGTGTTGACGAACATCCGCAGCCGAGATGGATACTGCTGGCCGGTATCCACAAATCTGTTGCTCCACTTATTGATGCATTCATTGGTTGACTCTTATATGTGTCCTGACCAGGGATTGAACCCACCACCTTGGTGTATTGGAATGACACTCTAACCAACTGAGCTACCTGGCCAGGGCAATGCTTAATTTTTTAAAAGATTTTATTTATTTATTTTTAGAGAGGGGAAGGGTGGAAGCAAGAGAGGGAGAGAAACATTGATGTGTGGTTGCCTCTTGAGTGCGTCCTACTAGGGATCTGGCCCACAACCTGGGCATGTGCCCTGACTGGGAATCGAACTAGTGACCCTTTGGTTCACAGGCGGGAGCTCAATCCACTGAGCCACACTAGCCAGGACTTAATTTTTATCTTTAATAATATTTCCCAACAAATAGCACTGCCTTTATTAACATATTTTATTTTTTTATGGATTATAGAAAAAGAATAAGAATAAAAATATGACTAAGCAGTTGTAGTGAGCCCAGACCCCAAACAACACAGCTTTCACCACAGGAATGATGATGGGGGAATTTTACTGTTAGACTATAGTCCTGTCAAGTTTTCAGTTTTTTTTCTCTGTATTTATTTTGTCCTGACAGAAGACATGGGGTTTCTGGCTTCGTGAACAGACTGACTATTTACTTACGGAACATCTTGCATTGGTCTCCCACATGCCAAGCCCTACAGGGTGATGCAGCTGAGATCCACATGGGTCTGGTGCATGCAAGGGATCAGAGCTTTCATAGGGTGCTGGCAGAGCTGCCTCCTCGGGAGAGGGCTCGCCCTTATCTTTCTAACAAGAGCAGATTCTCCCTGAGGAGAGGAGGGCAAGGTCTCTAGAGCCATTATGGCTGTAATCTAAACAAATGGTCCCAGGAGAGGGAAATCGAAATCTCTCACTGAGGAATCTGGATTTAATGCCCAAGGTGTGCTTGTTGCTCATTCATCTTTTCATCCAGGGTGCTGGCAGTCTCCACTCAGAAAGTCTTGGCCATGAAGAGACACGAAAATATTCAATAAATGCTGTCTCCTGCACTCCAGTGCACTCGCTCTTAAGGTCGCCTCTTCGTGACTGATGTAGATAGAGGACAGGCTGCGGCAATGTCTGGAGCAAGAAGCTGGTTTTCCACTGGGATTGAGAATTAACCATACTTTCTTTCAGTACCTGGTTCAAAGTGCTTTCTTTTCTTTTAGTCTTTGGTTAGCCGGGTGTGTGCGCCTCTTCTTCTCTCACTGTTCTCCTACCTGTCAATAATTCATCAAATTAGGTTGTTGAAGGCCTTTTTTATATTGATTCTGAAAACTAAAAGAAGCAATATAATGCTGTTTTTAAACGGGGTAAAAATCAAGCCTGACTCAGTGGTTCTGTCTAGAAATCTCCTAGAAACTTTCTCCTGGAAAAATAACATTCCCTTGTACCTAACAGGTATTCATTCTCTCATGTTTCACTTTGCAACCTGTAGCCATTCATTGGAATTTTACCATGTAGGCAGAAATGTGACATTTTGTATGTTAAGTGTCCACACTGATAAGTTAAAAAAATAAAACTAAAACTACTTCATTCCAAGGGGAGTTTAGATATTAAATGCTTATGTTCAATTGAAATGGAAATTCAGCATTGAAATTTTCTTTAACTTATCCCTCAAATGAAAGGTCTTTCTCCTGACAGAGATTAATACATCCATAGCAGTTGTTGTTTTTATAAACTTAACGTCCTCTTCTCTCATCCATTCGCAACCAGGTCAAAAGGCATACACTGCTCTACAGAAATTTTTAGGTGGTTAGAAATGCTGACACTTTATCAATGCTCAGGGGAAAATTCAGGGGGGTGTGGAGAATATCCAATTTTTGCCCTTACTATTAATTCTATAATAAAAATAATAAGTTATGTTTTAGTTGGACATTTTCTGAGTGACTTTACTACATGCAAATTGGGTAACTTTACTTACCTTTCTAATTGAATAAGTTAATTTATTAAGTTTCCAAATGCTCTACTGAAGCTGAAGTAGAAATAGAAATAGAAGGCAAGGTTGATTTTATAAATGTATTTTAAGTTTTCAGTCAATTCCCGTTTGTTCTGGTTAACTATTGAGGCATAACCAACTAATTCCAAAACTAGTGGTTTAAAACAAACTTTGTTATTGTTCATGATTTTGTGGGTCGGGAATGTGGGAAGGGCTCAGCTGAGTCATGTGGCAAATGCTGGGGCGTTGTCTGCGCTCACACACCTGGGGCTGTGGGGCCCCTGGTCTTCACTGCCCGCACCTGCACCTGTCCCATCCTCCAGAGCCCTCATCCTGTGACTTGGGCTTCCCAACCCATGGTTGCTGCAGGGTAGTCAAGATTCTTACAAAGTAGCTCAGGGCTCCAAGAACAAAAGTTCTGAGACCAAGACAGAATCTAGAAAACAGCCTTCTTATAACCCAGCTGCAGAAGTCTGACAAGTTCATTTATCAAGCAAGTCGATAAAGAGGAAGAATTGAACTCTACCTTTCAATGGGAATATTAATCAAGAATTTATGGCTCTTTTAGGTCAATCATACATTCCATATGCTTAGAAAATTGCTTCATCTCTTCCTGTCCTGAAAACTGGGAATTAAAGCCAGGGAAGAAAACACTGACTCTCTTCAAAGTTTGAAACTTCAATCTCAATATTAGACAGATTGAAAGGAACAAAAGGATGTACTTATCCATACAGAATAGGATAAAGACTTGACTTTTTTAATTATTATTTCCCTCAAGAGGAAGGCAGGTATACTCATGTAAAGTAGGTTTAAAAGGCACTTCACTAAACACTTTTATCAAGTTGCCTGCCAATCTCTCTCAGCAACAAAAGGCTTCTAGCGGGCTGCAAATGCCTTCACATGAAGACATGCCTAGCAAGTGTTTTAATTAGACAAAAGTGTTAAATCAACGCAGGAAGCTTACATCACAAGAGTGTGTTTAATTGGTTGCTTTACCTCTCCAGCAGTTTTCAAGTGCTCTGAAGAACTTGGCACTTTCACCCAGCATTTTTGCATACCATTATCTTATAAAATAACCTAACAAATAAAGAGAAGCTCTTTTCTTATATAAAAGAATGATACCTATAATGCATGCTGAACATTTTTCTACAACGAAATAAGATCATCGACACTCCAATAGACAATGTATACACAGTTTATGCATCTAGCAATTTTTCACCTTGTCATTATTTCCCTGGTCATCTGTGTCACCCTCTTCTCTTCCCTGCTTTTTTTACAAACATGTAATCCAGGATAGTCTGATTTATATGCATTTTCAATAGTCCTGTATCCAATGGTTTTAATTTTCAAGAATGGGATGTTAGAAAGTTTTTTTCCTTTCTCCTCTCCACCATAGTAAATAATAATGGCATAATTTTTAACCTAATGCCATCACATTTCATCATCATCTTTTTTTTCTTAAGTAGCCTTTGATGAATGGCTCTAAATAACTACTTATGGCTCAAAAAATGATAAATGAAGAGCTATTGCTATATTTTTATTTCTCAGCATTCTTCCCTTAGGCAGATGAATGAATTACTCTCCTGCACTTTATATTCTACATTGATTTAAAGAATGAATGTTTCTGATCATTTCAGACAGCTGTGTGTTCTCTTTTTCCCCATTTTCCTGTGTTAATTCTAGACCTTTAGATAGTTATTCATTTAATGGTTTTAGCATATCTAATTTCTGATCATTCAAAGCTGATTAAAACAGGGCTGTTGTCCTTAAAAAAATCGCAGTCTAGCGAAAGAGGAAGAAGAGCAGAGAACCATTGCAGGACACGTGAAATGCCACAGTAGAGGGATTCACTGGGCGTACAACAGAGTCTGCACATTTTTGCTGTGGCCCAAAGACAGCAGGCAGGGATTGTCTCCAAAAGACCTTCCCTGTCATACTGAGGACTTTGGAATTTATTCAGTAAACAAGGGCTAAATGGGGAATGACAAGGACAAGCATGCATCTAGAACTTTTTTCACTATTGAATGTTGAAGTCCACAGCCTTTATCTTCATTTTTGTAAAAACTTTCAACATACTGTTTATAAAATTGTCTGTTTCTCCGTGTATGCATGTATGTGTGCTCTCCCTTCCCAAATCCTTCCGTACAAGAAATCTGAATGAATTTGCCTTGCTAAACATCTCTTCTTACTTTTAGAATAAATCCTCAGAAATATTTTACTGTGAAATAATTCTTTATTTGTTATTAATGGCCCTAAAATAGTATGTGGGCTATTTTTAAGCAATATTTATGTCTTAAAAAGATGTAGGTTTGAATAATATTACAAATAATAAAAATTTTATTGATATCTACTTATTTTCCAGACACACTACTAATCATAGATATTTTCTCATTTTCTTCTATAATAATCCTATAAGGTAGCATTATCTCTATTTTACAAATAGCACAGAAACGGATTAAGTTACCAGATGGTACAGCATGAAGGATTCTAATAAAGGCACCAGGATTCTATGGTATTTAAACCATTTCAAATAAGAGATCTCAAAATTACGGTAACAGGAGCCACTTAGTGGCTATTATCCTGTATTCTAATAATACTAAGCACATCATATTTACTACTTTGTTATGAGTTTTATATTCTTACTTCGCTATATAATTCTGGAATTCCCAAAACATTCTATTTTGCTTGAATAGCTGATGCTAAAGTGTGCCCTCCTTTTATCTATTGCAATATAACTTGAATTCAGTAAAATTCACAAATCTTAGTATACAGCTTGATGAATTTGTATATATGTTGACACATATTAATGCCACCCAGGTCAAGACATATCCCTTTTCCTAAATAGTATTTCTATGAGGCTTTCCAGTAAACAAGCAACTATGCACCTAGAGGCAGCCACCAGCCTAAACTCTATCACCATAAATTAGCTTTGTTCATTTTCTCATAACTAGAATCATATAGTAAATACCTTTTTCAGTCCTGAACTTTTCATTTAATATAACATCTTTGTGATTTATCCACATAGTTACATGTAGCAGTGATTTTTTTGTCTGCTGTACAGTATCCTATTGTCTGAATATGTCACAATTTTTAAATCAATTATACTATGGTTAGACATTTGAATTGTTTTTGATTTGGGGCTATGATTATATCTTATACATTCTTTTTGTGTTCACATGCAAAAAGATTATTTCTTTTGGCCATATAATTTAATGATTAAAATTGCTAGAACATGGGATAGGTGTATGTTTAATTTTATTAGTATGTGTGAAGGGGTGGTTCAGAAAGGTTTACTCCTACCAGTAATGTCTGAATGTTATTCTTCCTTACAATGTCTCTGGTACATATTAAGTTCTTTCTAATTTTAATTTTTCTGATATTTCATTTTGGATTTAACTTCCATTTCTCTGAGCTGTCATTGGATTGTGATATAAAGAGGAGACTGGACATTGCAAGGAAAAAACAATCCACTGGAACTTTGATTTGTTATTGAATTTTTATGATCTAAAATTTCTATTCAGTTCTCATTCATAGTTTCTGTTTTTTCTTGAAGTATTTCATCTCATTACAAATTATATCCATCTTTTTCTTTAAGTTATGTAACATATGTTGTATTAAAGTTCCTGCTGATTTCAATAACTTGCCTACCTCCACATCGGGTTCTATTGACTGTTTCTCTTAATTCTGAGTCCCATTATACTCCTTCTTCATACGTGTGCATGTTGTTGTATTCCGAGAGTCATGCATTAAAAGAATGTTGGAGACTGACTCTATGGTTGGTTTATTTCGCAGGGAGGGTTTACTCCTTTCCTCTCTCTAACAGCTTTGTTGAGGTCAGGTCATTCAGATTTCTCCCAAGATATGTTGAGCTGGAGTAAAAGTTGCAAATAGATTATGTTCACCTGTGATTAGCTCAAGCTCCAGTTCCCTGAGGTGCCATTTGTTTGACATGTTCATTATTGTATAGGGGCACGAATGTAGATACTTTTAATCAACTCTAGATGGGCTGCAGAATCCAATTTTCATATAAATATTTTCACTCATCTCAAAGAAGATTCTTCCTATAATCTAAATCACAATAGTTAGTGTTTGCTCCATGCTTTCATGTGCTGCTATGCACTGCTCTAAATGTCTTTTACATATCATGTCATCTAGTCCTCGGCACAACCCTCTGGGATGTATGGGAATTCCCACTTTGTAATGAGCAAATATGAGACTTAAAGTTGAAACAGACCCACTCACTGTGTGATGCAGTGGTTGGTGGTGGTCTCAATCTCTGTGGCTCACAGTCTAAGCCTCTGTGTGACACTGCCCCCTATATTCCTTACACTCTGGAGACACGTATGCTCAGATGCACCAGCGTCACCAGCCTGGGCATTTTCTTCCAACTTGTACAGCCCTTACTGTCGTCTCATGTGTCCTATTCTTGTACCTGTCTTTTTGCATCTTCTTGTGTAGTTTGCTAGTTTGCACAAATGTTCCAAGGGGGACTGGCCTTCGCACCTTTGCAGGCCCAGTTTCAGATCCTACTGGTGGGGAGGTAGGCCTCCACCCAGGACAATAGTGAAGGGTGGGAATCGCCTCGGCCCCGTAGGCCTGGGGTGGTGGCTATTAGCCTGTGAGATGAATAGTGAACCTGCACGAACTTTAAGGCGCAGGAAAGCCGCGGAGCTAGAAGAGTTCAAGTCGCGAGGGCCCCCATCACTGGGGTCATGGACGCCCAACGTATCATATCCCTATCCTACCTAACGTTGCCGAACCCCCATAAAGGCAGAGCTGAGGGGAACGCAAAAGTGTTGCCAGGGCCAGGTGGGGTGGTGCTGGCTGGAGAATCCCCCAACAAGAGACACCTGAGAGTCATGGTTGCTGGGGAGGTCATGCCGGGAGAGGCGGAGGAGCCCATGCGTACGGGCCCCACCTAGCTGTCCGGAGCCAGCAGAGGTGAGGCCCAGCCCAGATCCAGTCCTGCCAGGCCCGAATCGGAAGAGGTCGGTTTACTCTCTGGGACTCGGGGGAAACGAGGCATCCGCCGGTGTCCACGCCAGCCCCGGCACAAAGACTCGTAATCATGCTGATGCCGGACAGGGCACAAACACTGAAGCCTTGATTGGTGAAGCGCACTCATCGTGGAAAGAGACACCTGGGAGTCAAGTTTCCGGGACAGGCCCCTGTCCTAACAGCAGCATGACCACTAGGGACTAACTGTCGTCACCTTTGCAGCCTCAGTATCAGACTGCATTGTGAGGGGGACCTCTCCACCCAGGACAATATCCCTCGGGTTTGGACAGGTCATGTCCCCACAGGCCTGGAGCACCTTGTAGGCGGAGGCCTGTGTACTCCTGTGTACTATGCAGGCGTGTGCCCTTGGGTGGTGAGTGCATCTGCTCTTGGTAGCTTTACTCCTATGGTGCTGCCACCTTTTTCTCAACGTACATCTGTGGCCACAGGTCAGGATCCTTGAGTGGACTGCAGAAGGAAGACGCTGAGCCTGGACTGCAGGTAAGTAAGCACAATAGAATGTTGCCAGCTAGAAATGAACAGTTGTGGTGTTTCAGGTGTCCTGGGACTACAGTGAGGAAGTGATTGCATCCTGTGGTCTGTCTTTGGATGATGTACCTGGATGGCCTGGGAAAGAAATGGCAAGGAGCATGAACGTGTGCTGATTCATGAGCTGTGGCTAAAATTGGAATGCAACGGTCTGATAACTGGAAGGAACAAGATTTGAGGAGCAGGAACAGGATTTGGGCCCATTTTATGTATGCTCTTCTCCAAATGGGCTCAGCGTGCAGGTGTATGTGTCCTATGTGGACCTTCATCCGGGGCACTCATCGCAGACCAGGCTGTCAATATCAGGTGGGCAGATGACAGGTTCTTTGGATATCTGTGTGACCTTTCCCCTTCCCTCAGTGCTTGTTTGCTCAGTGCGTTCATGACGAAAGTGGCCACAGTGGCAGGGAGGGAAGTTACATGTATTCTCAACAATCCTGGCTTTTCTTCACCCAGGTCCATCTGGCTAAGCCTGCTGCTAAATGCTTCATGTAACAGCAGAGACCCAAACTGACCCCCTTGCTCAGGTTAAAGAGGAGAGGGTTTTGTAAATCAATGTCATCATGGATGGGGGTAAAACGTTACCCCAGCACTTACTCTAGATATAGATGTGTCTATTAGACAGATAAAGTGTCCTGAATACCTGATCCCCCATAGTTTTATACCTCATACATTGCTTTTGACAAAACTATTTTATGGTGAAAAAGTGAGAAAATAGGCTGATGCTTAAAGAATTTATTGCAAAATGGTACAGTGGTCAGTAAATTACTTCACTATGACACCAGCTGGATGACAATTTGCAGATTTGCAGTGTTACCTTACACAATGCTGTGTGTGCTCTGAACCAGTAACCAGTGTCCAGTTCTTCCCGCCAACGCATAGCCAGGATATAGACCCCAAGAGATGGTATTGGGGTGATCAAAAAGTGTTTTTCCCCATAAGATGGCTCTAGTAGCACTTAGTTGTCTCTAATTTCATTGAAACAATTTTGTTAGATTGTATTGTGACAGCTGTCATATCTTCATGCATTTTTAAAAAACTCATCAGAATCAGTGAAATTTGTGTAGCCATTTAATCTTGAAGATAGAAGAAAATGTGCAACTTTTTCGGCATGTTATGCTTTATTATTTCAAGAAAGGTAAAAACTCAAATGAAACACAAATAAAGACTTGTGCAGTGTATGGAGAAGGTGCTGTGACTGATCGAACGAGTCAAAAGTGGTTTGTGAAGTTGTTACAGGGTGCAGCCAAGAGGGGGGACCCCAAACAGGCATTTGAAATGGAGTCCAGAACTTAAGGTGTCCAGTAGATTTTAAGATGTCTTCACCCCCATTCCCCAGGTGTGGGCTGGGGGAAGGGACACGTGGAGCAGGGCCTTTGAAAGCTGTTTCTCATAGCAACAGCCTTGCAGCTAACCTCTGGTGTGGTCATTTAACATATCTATAGCCTTTGGCTGGTCGCTTAGATATATTAAATAGCTGTGGCCATGCTCAGAGCCAAGGGAATGGAAGTAACTTCCCCACCAAGACGTAACTGGGGGGCAGGTCCCTTGAGTTACAGCGCCTGCGTGGGAGCTTGGAGATGATTGGCTCCAGGACTTGGGGCCACACCTGCCCAGACTCATGATGGCAGTCCAGTAAAGCTGGAAGGGTATGAGTTCTGGCATGTGAAGCCAAGTGTGGGAGGAGTCGGAAATGGGGCTGCAGAGGAAGATTGGCGCAGGGATTTAAACCGAGATGCAGCAGCCATTGGGGTGAGAACCACGCAGCTTTAGCAGAGTGGAGACTCCCACAGCCCTGCAAGACAGAATCACCATGCGGCTTTAGCAGAGAACCGCCACTCGGCTTTGGCAGAGTGGCGACCCCACCCCCCTTGCAGCCATTGCGCAGGGGGAGAAGCACGTGGCTCTGGCAGAGTGGGGACTCCCATGGCCCTGGGAGAGAAGACCACATGCCTTTGCCAGAGTGGGGACCCCTGCAGCTTTAGAAGGGGGAACCACCACCTGGTTTTAGCAGAGATCCCGGCGACTCAGCTGAGGGTGCTGGGAACCCAGGGAGGTCTCCCAGTCGAGATGGAGTACTGACTGGGAATAACCAGAGGACTGCCTGAGCCAAGGACTTCTATTTCCTTTCCTGAGATACAGTACTCTGGACTGGGCAAAGGGGGAAGGAAGGAAGGACTGTGTCCATTTGTAGGTGTTTTAAGAGACTTTGGGATTTTTGATAAAGACAATTAGGTCACTAGTTTAAGTTTGTATAGCATTAAATAAACATTTCCTTTTCACGAATCTCTGGCATTGAGAGACATCTTTCTTTGGGCGGTGGACACAACAGACCCGGGGGCTTCTTTCAATAATAGTATATCATCCCAGGCCCCCCTTGTTTGTTCTGTAACAAAGTTTTGAGCTGGAGATTTCTCACTGGATGATGCTCCACGGTCAGGTAGACCACTTGAAGTTGATAGCAATCAAATCAAGACATTCACTGAGAATGTGTTGCCATGCAGGACACAGCTGACATACTCAAAATATCCAAATCAATGAAGTTATTGGTGAAAATGAGATATGCGTCTTTTATTTTATGGAAAAAAACAAACAGACTTTTCTGGCCAACAAAACTTTTCATTATTTTTCTAATGACCCTCTTATGACAATTTTGCTTTCCTTCTATCTATGCTTTTGGCTAATTTAGAGTTTTTGGTTTTCAAGGCAGAAATGCTTTCACAAGGGCATGAAATAGTGGTTCAGTTGACTTTGCTGCCGGGGCTCCCAGTTGGCTCTTGGGCCCCTCCTCCCTTGAAGCAATGATGAAAGAAGGAAGTTGATAAGCTGTCTGTGGGGACTGATCCCAGAGTGAATAGGGTTGATGTTATTACACGATGGACAAAGGGAGAAGTATGTCTGAAACCCAGGAGTCTCTCTGGGATGCTTCTTAGCACTTTTGCATCCAGTCGCAAATGTTCATGGGAATTTCAAACAAACCAGTTAAAACCAAAAACAAAAAAACCCCCAAGGCTCAGCTGCCACAGCACGCAAGGTTTGTGTTACTCAACCCTGTCAGCTGAGGAATGCAGAAGTCATAAATGCTGCCTGTGACTTCAAGGCCAGTTGAAGAAATAGCTATAAAATGGACCCATAGTGTTTTTGTTTGTCTGCTTGTTTTTGCTATTTGCATATTTATGTATTTAATTATCTATTCTTTTTTTATTTTCCTTTACTCTTTCATCCAAAATGTGTTGGTAGTGGTTACATTTATAATTTAGTTCTGAGTTTTCAGTATATCAGAGTAGCACAGCACTTTCAACTGGTATGCTGTAAGAGCTTTCCCCTTAGATTGTCAAATTAAATAAATGAAAACAGCCAACATAACCATAGCTGTCTGGTGTAAATGAATCAAAATGATGCCTATTTGTTTTGTCAGATTGGCAAAATATATATTTTTTTGTGTGCCACAGAATTTTAGTAATTAGTGTATGTGTGCCATGAGATGAAGAAGGTTGAATATCATTGGATTAGCTCTAGGACTAAATTTAAAATAATAAAAAATTTAGATATAGAAATAGTTACAAATGGAATGAAGGATGTATTTAGGTATTTAACAAAGTAGTGGACTTGATGGATGAATTTTACCCAAGGCTAGTAGAAATCTGTTAGACAGGACACGAATCTCAAGGTCTGGGCAGTTCTTACCAAATGCTATTCTTGCTAAATGCTGAAATGTAGCACAGTAGTATTTTGCAGACTCCGCTGCAACCAGATGAGCTTGAGCTTGACCCAGAATCACAACTGGATAAGCTTAGCTAACTGCAAAGAAGAAATCAACATAACAGTGTAGATAAGCAATGGGTAAGACTCCCTTCCGGGAGAAAGATCTTTGGGTGTGAATCCCATCTGCTTTCCTTGTTGCAACTAAAACTACCTAATGACAATCACACCTTGTTCTTGAATAGAATACCCTAAGCAGTGAACCCCTTGAGTTCAATAACAAATTCATAATAGTTGTAGGTAAATTTAAATAAGTGCTATCAGTTCATGATTGATGGGGTAGACCAAAATACGTAAGTGCATGTAATATGATAATCCATATATCTCAAACACAATACCTTGACAATAAAGAATACTTTTTCTTTGTATATCCCCACATCACTCTTACAACTGGTTATCATTAGGCTACCAAGGAAACCTCAAAATTTTTTAAAAAGTAGAAATAATGTAGATCATACTGATCTACTTTCTAACCCAAATAACCTAAATATCCTCTATTGCTTTATATTCATGTAACTCTCCTGTTTTGTTTTGTTTTGTTTTTTGTTTTTAGTGAACATTCTGCTGTTAAAATACTTAATAGAGAACTTGGAGAAAAAGAATGGAAATGCTTATGAGGAAATTGCTTCTGGCCTCTGCAGTGGAAAGAGTGGATTCAAGTTGCTGCATATTTTTTTCCCTAGGGAATGAAAATGATGCATTCCTACTCTTACTTAAAACAAACAGAACCATTTACAAATCTTTCATTTTCTCTTAATAAGCCTTCAGATCAACTCAGGCTAGTCCTAACAAGGAGAACTTCCCTGGGGAATGATATTTGGAAAAAATATTACCTTACCTTATTTTGCTTTTAAATTATCTTATTCATTGTAAACCAGGTGTCAGCGTACCTTAGACTAAGTCAAAAGATGTCCTAGCTGCTGCATAAGATGAATCACATAAAAGAAAGAAATCCGCTCACATCTCCAAAATTTCAATATATCTTTAAAGTAATTGGTCACTTTTAACATTCTTGATAAGCTAGATGGATGATGTCTCTATGATTATTTGATTTCTCCACAGAATATATATCCTTTATTCCTCCAAGCATACTCTTTCTTATCTAGAAATGTATCTCATTTCTATGCAACAGTATGCATTTGTTTATCCACTCAATTCTTATGTGCTTATATTGAGGTTTTGCATAATCTCATTACCCAAAGATCTAGCACTGTAATACACAGAACAAACCAGGTGTGAATGTGAACTGCAGTGCAAATCCAGGTATAATGAGGAACACAGAAATAGTACGAAATACCTTAGGAATTCAATCTTTCAGCAAATATATAATGAGGTCCTACTAAGTATGGGGTACTGTTGCAGATACTAGAGATAATCAGTGGACAAAACAAAGTCCCATTCCACATTCTACTGGAGGAAACAAAACAAATCAGGCAACTATACAACATGACAGAGTATCATATACTGTGAAGAAAGTAAAGTAGGGTAAGGAAGGCAGAGGGTGCCGGAGTGAGCAGAGGTTGCTATTTTATACCTGGTAGCCTGGGAAGGCCTCTCTAATAAAGTGATAATTGAGCAGAGACTAGAATTAACTAAGGATAGATTGATATCTGAGCTAAGAGTGGCCTCAGCAAAGGGAATAGTAAACTCTGTGTCTTAAGGTGGGACTGAACTTGATGTTGGAGGAAGAGCAAAGAGGCAGATGTAAGTCTAAAGCAACAATAGGGGTGAGAGGTGGTAAGAGATGAGGCCTCAGAGGTAGTGAGGGAGGAACCAGGTTATACAGGGCACACTGTAAGATGGAATAATTTGGCTTCAGCTTTTAGTGAAATGGGAAGCCTTTGGAGATTGTAGGCAAAGTGATATGATCTGACTTAGGCTGTAAAATATATCTGGGGAGCTCAAATATATGGGATTGATGGAGCGATACTCCAAATTTGCTTGAAAGTTATCCCAGTGAATGGAAACATCTCCAATAGGCAGAAAAAAAGCAGTGACTTTAGTGAAAATAATGTATGGTCAGTAGCTCTTGGACTAAACAATGAAAAAGAATGAAAAGTGAGAGCAGTAACCAAAGTCCTAGTTCTAGGACTAAAACTCGTAACTGCACAGAAGGAGCTTGTGGCCATGGTGGGCAGCTCTAGGATGGGTCCCCAGAACAACCTGAGCCTGTTTCTTCTAGCAAGTCTCTTTTTATACACACCCCTCTCTCACTCTCTCCATGTACAGAACATGTAGGGTTAGGGTGCTGACCCTTGCACAGTCAAACATCTGCATATAACTTTTGATTCCTCCAAAACTTAATTACTAACAGCCTATTGTTGACCAGAAGCCTTACTGATAACAAAGATAGTTGATTAACACTTATTTTGTATGTCATATGTATTATATACTGCATTCTTACAGTAAAGTAAGCTAGAGAAAAGAAATATTAAGGATATCATAAGGGAGAGAAAATGCATTTAGTGTATATTTACATTTTTTCTTTATGCATATATAGATATGGAAAGATATCTACATAGCTATCTTTCTCTATATAGGTACATGTTTCTGTATCTATGTTCTGTACATCATTATATACATATATACCTATATATACAGTTGACCCTTGAACACATAGGTTTGGACTGCATGGGTCCATTTATATGCAGATTTTTCAATAAATACTAAAATGTATTTATTCTTCTTTATGATATTTTAATAACATTTTCTTCTCTCCAGCTTACTTTATTGTAAGAAGGTAGAATATAATCATCTGGCATTTCAGCAACCACTGAAGTAATGAGGTACCACACTTTGCAGTGTGGTGTTTACTCCAAGTCTGAAAATAGCAGGATTACCTGGTGCAGGTGGGACACTGACCAAGAAATAAAGAAAGAGGCAACTGCAGGAGCCCTCCTAACGACCCCGTGTTAGAACACCCAGGTGTGGCAGACTCTTGTGCAGTAATCGGTGTAGCAGTTTGATGACTTATCTATGGTTTTATTTAAAGTCAGACTTTTTACTAATGAATCTTCATGTCATTTGTTTATCTAGCCTTTAAGAAATATTTTTATTGACACAAATGCTTTGAAAGGGTATCTATAAGACTTCTGGGGTAATTTTACCTAAAATGTGGTTCTGTAGAGAAGTGTGGAAATACACTTTTGGTTAGCACTGTTTTGCACATAAAAGCACTTTTAAAATTCATTACATGGGAACACTGAACATTCTTTCAGAAATGGGGCTGATTGTTTGCTGGGTAGCTACTGGGCAACAGTGCTGCATGTGGGTGTGGGGGGTGAAGAATGCTTCCCCAACCTTGAGGTTGTCTTTGGTGAGCAATGACTCAACTGAGTGGCAGAGAGGACCACACTGACCATGCATTCCATCTGTCTGAGGCCTGTGTCATTTTAATATCTGTAAGACATCTGTCTGCATATGATTTTAGTATACTTTCTGGGTTCATAATGAGCCAGCCTCACAATTTTCCAGGCACATTTGTTTGTGATTTCAGAGGAAAGTTAAGATGTCCTAGTTAGATTTTCATTGTGTTCCTGCGACATTTCAGGCTGTGGTCATGACCCACAAAGACCTCTGAGAAATAAAGCAGCTGATGTAATGCAGTGTGACAGACAACAAGCATCTAGTACCTGATTAGAGAATGGAGCACTGCTTTCAGGAACAAATCAGAACTTTAAAAAATCTATGAAATAGACACATGAATTTCTATTAAATAAAATGTATGGAATTAGAAGTGCTGATGGTAATGTCTCATGTACCAGCTGGGAGGATATTTCTGCCAACTTTTGGATTTTCTTTAAAAATAAGTTCTAACTTTATAAAAAACAATCAACTATTGGAATTTAGTCCTTATCCAGAGTAGAGCAAATCCATGAACTTCGTTCTATCAGGATGTTTAAAAATCAGTCACTTGATATTCTGGTTATGCCAGAATGGCAGACCTGGTTTTCTGAGCAAATTCTCAGAAACATGTACTTTTCAGAGAGGGGGAAATCTGAAATGTAAAGAAACTTGTGAGATGTGAGATGGAAAATATATGTAAATCTAAACAAATATAATATATATAGTAAAAAAACTAAAATACGAAACAATGGTAGCAGGTACATCAGGTGGGAAATGATTAAAGTGTTTTAAAAGTTGTGTTTTGTTCTAGAGAAGGGTTAAAAAATTGATCAATATTAGAATTTGGGGGTGAAATTCAAGGATAAAAGCTAAAAGAAATATACACATTTCTGAAATAGTAGGAAGAAAAACAAAAGCAATAATATGGAGAAATAGGACAAACAAAAAAATTAAGATACTACAAGTAAGTCACAGTAGACTAATGAATTTTTACTGTTTCTTCCCCAGAGCCTGAGTGGCAACCCTGACGGCCTGGTGTCCGTGGAAGGCTGGGTGTCCGTGGAAGGCCAGGTCTCTTTCTAGGCCCCCCTTAAACCACAGTAAAAATGAATGACTTATAAATACACCAGAAAAAAAGGAAGAATAAATATTGCAGTTTAGAAATACAATTAGGAAAACACTATTTACTATGGGGGTAATAGTAATAAAACAAAAGTATTAACACACAAATGAGTAAGCCTTGTCTGAAAACAGATACTTTTGAAAGATTTTAAAGAAGCTCTAAGTAAATAGCTATGCATCCATATTTATGGAGAGAAAACCACAAAATCATAAATAATTAAATTCTCCTTCTACATTTTAAATTAAAGGCAATTCTATCAGGGTATTAGCAGATTTTATATGGAACTTGAAAATCTCTCATAAATTTATATGGAAGTACAAAGCCCAAAGAGTAGCCAAGACCTCCTGAAGAGAGCGAATAATGGAAAAACTCGACCTTTGAGTTCTCATTATTAAATATAATGATTAAGATATATATTTATATATTCAGGCTGAAATGACATGTTAAAATATTTTAATGATTCACCTGATGCTGATACAAGCAATCAGACTAGGCTTCTGACCAATCAAAATGAAGGTCTAACAAATCAGGACAAGTGAGAGAAGACAGGCTGTCCGGTGTGTACTGGCTGAGTGCCAGCTCTGGACAAGAGGATGAGCTGACGAGAGAGGAGAAGGGGGGCCTAGAAAGAGACCTGGCCTTCCACGGACACCAGGCTGTCAGGGGTGCCACTCAGGCTCTGGGGAAGGAACAGCTGTTTCATCAAATGAGACAGAGATGAGTATTTTTTTATATTAAAAAATATACAAAATTTAATTTCAGATGGTTAAGTACATAAAAGCATAAGGAAATACCTTTAACATTTTATAAGAATGTAGTTAATAGCTTCTGCCATTAAAATAGGTAAGATCATAAGAACAAAAGGTTGATAAAATTTACCTTATTAAAATTACCCACTTACATTCATCAGAATACAGAATTAAAATGTTAAACTTGGATAACTTATTATCAAAACATAAAAATAACAATTTAGTATCTAGAATATATAATGAAAGGCTAAAAGTCAGTAAGGAAAGGACAAATAATAGTGTAGGAAAATGGGCTTAAACATAGAAAGGTGAATGATGAATAAACATTTCAAAATTGTGCTCAACCTTATTAGAAATATGGGAAATGCAGTGTATATTGAGAATTAAAATGAGGCAGGATATATAGATAAATGCAAACTCACAGGCTGCTGAACAGAAAGTTATTTGACACAACAACTTTGGAAAAAATTTAAACATTATTCCGTGTTAACATATGCATTTCTTATAACCCAGCAATTCTACTTCTAGGCATACACCACAAAGAATGGGTACCACCAAACCTATATGAGAATGTTCTCAGTAGCACTCTCTATACAAGCAACAGGCCAGAAACATCCCAAGTGCATGCTGGCAACAGAATGGATACACTATGGGATACTATAGAAAGAAGGGCTGGGAGAGATTATATATGAACACTATTTTGCACTAAAAAAGTAAGTCGTCAAGGAGATTCCACATATATAAATAAATCTCAAAAGCAAATAAAACCAAACAACATATTTTAGGAATTTAGATATATAATGATAAAACTTTATAGAGAAAGAGCTAGAGATTAGTAAACATAGGCTCTGTTGAGGGGATGGAGGAATGCAATGAACTAGGAGAGGAGCACACATCGATACAAAGCACTGGTCATATATTAGATGTTTATATATGTTACATATATTCTTTTGTTATTTCTCATGTATTATATACTTTAAAATATGTAGTAAAAGGGGAAGATAAATTACATGTGTAGATTTCATTGTATTTCAAAATCAAGATAGAAAAATATAAAGCATAATGATAATCATCAACTGAGAGCCCACTAGTTCACAAGTTATGTAATACAACTTTTGGCAGACCTGAGTTCACACGTACATGTTTAGTTGTGAAACAGTGTGTTCAGCTAGAGCACAATGTGTAGCATTTAGGGGAATTGAAAAATTCAACAATGAGCTCTTGCAGGGAGTTAACAGGATTGTTTGCATGTTTAATTAACAACGCTTCAAACTTAGAAGAACCCTGTTGAAGGTGGCCTAGCAAGCAGTCCAGACTGCAGGCTGGTGAAAGGGTGTCAGCAATCTCAGACACTGCAGTAGCATCTTGAGAATATCAAGCATCTGGGGATGGAGTGAGTGAATGGATTCTGGGAAGGCACTTTTATTTATTTATTTTTTATTTATTTATTTTTTAAAGATTTTATTTATTATTTTTAGAGAGGGAAGGGGGAGAGAGAGAGAGAGAGAGAAAGAGAAACATCAATGTGCGGTTGCTGGGGGTTATGGCCTGCAACCCAGGAATGTACCCTGGCTGGGAATCGAACCTGGGACACTTTGGTTCCCAGCCCATGCTCAATCCACTGAGCTACGCCAGCCAGCGGAAGGCACTTTTAAAATAAAGGTGAAGGATAACATCAAACACACACTTTTGCTGTGTAGTATTCCCCCTTAACACACCAGGAAGAGAAGAGAGGGAGAGGTGGTCCCACTCAGGCCATTTTTCAGGACGGATCAAAGCTGAGGCAGAGGATCCAGCAGCAATCTCTGCCAAAGGACTTGTCGTGCCCATGGGCCAAAAGAAATGGGGTCCGACTTCCTGTGTCAGAGGAAACATTTAGGAACGAGCGTTTGATCGATGTAGAGCTCATGTCAAAAAGAGCAGGGTGGTCAGATGACATGTCTCAGGAAAAACATGTTGTAGGATCGACAGTGACTGTCCCCAGACACTTCCCCAGACTTTGGACCTGACCCTTTCTAGTGCATCACATTGATTTACTAAGAGCTTCTCTCTTCATTTAAACTTCAGCATTTGTACTCTTCTATTGCCCTGCAACAGGTCTACGAGCGGCTTTTATTTTGACTTTGTTGCCTAAAGAACCATGCAGTCTTGGGCAAATGCTATTTTATTTAAACAGGTAGAAATTCGTACATTTTTTTTCTGAAAGCAACAAGGCTCCTATCCTCAGCTCCTGCTTGGTATGCAGATGTTCTCGCCAGTTACCATCCTGTCTCAGGAAACAGTGACTGATGTATTAGAGAATAGCTTTGACAATAGCCCAGAGTGGAGCATGTGAAATTGAATCGCTGCTGTAGTTTTCTTTTCTTATTTCTGTGTTATGTGATTTCCAGGAGATGGTGAGGGTAGAAACACTACCAATGTGTACTCTTCAATGATTAATGAAAATTAAATTCAGTCAGTTGTAAGGAGTCAAATTGAAGTATCTTCAGTGTTTAGGTTCTATGATAATGACCAAACTTTTTGAGCCTTAACATAAAAATAGAATAAAATATATAAATATTTCTGTTCCATTCTAACCATACATATTCTTACACAGCATATTTGCAAAAACATGTTTCTGTTTCACAAGAAAACAGTTTCAGTTCTAGTGTACTCTGGTTTGATGTATAAAATTATAAACAGACAAACACACAAAAAATCACTTAGCTAAGCTAAAATCACTTTTCCAAGAATTTCCTTCTACCATGGTTGTGAAAGGAGGTTGGCCATAGGAGAAACTGAAATTTAGGGGTAGAAGTGGATCAGCTGCCATAGCTCCTAAGGTCATGTAGGGAGGTACCAGGTGGCCCTGTAGGTAGGTACCAGGTGGCACCATAGGTAGCACCTGTTGCTGTTGATCTGCTGGCTCATCTTGTTGGGTTGGGGCAGCAACCAGTGCAGCTGACCACCTGGAGCATTAGAGTTTGCCAGACTTCCTTTGCCAGCAGACACAGTTCTTTGTCTTCTATCAGAGGAGGTCGGGCTCTGCTTACCTGCTTCCCTGGTGGTTATTTCCTTACAAGGGATCACTGATCCTCCTAAGGACTTAACTCCAACACCTCAATGCTTCCTGGAGCTATAACCAAGCTCACTTTCCAGAAGGCCCCAGAAGACAAGGTAAAAGGTATAACCTGTGAGGAGTCTCATACCACATCAAAAGTTCCAAGAATAAGTCATTTCCTAATAATATACATCTAGGCCACATATATGGAAGTGGATCCCAATGAATATTGAATTGGGGTGGAAGGAAGATAAAGCTGGACTGGATTGAATTTGTAATGGATGCACTGAACAGAGATTCTGGAATTAATGTGTTAACTTGGGCAGCTTGGAGTTGTTCAGGTTGGTTGACTCAAAAAAACTTGGATGCAAAGTTGACCCACACTGAAGAAAGTTGTGTTGTCCAAACTTCTTTGGTGTAGCATAAGGAAGGTATCTGAATGTTTCAGAAGATCAGAACTCTAAAGTGGATTTGTCATGAAAATCACATACCCAGCTCCTAACTGGGTATGGTTTCTTCCAGAAGGTTCAGAGAACAGTCTCTTCACCAGGGTTGTGAGAAATGAAACATCCACACCCTTGAAGGGCTCTGTCATAGTGTTCATTGGTAGGCAAGAAATGACAGTGGTAACTGCTGTCCAGAAACTTAAGGCATGATTTTAGTGGAGAAGATAGGATCCCAGAATGCTAGAAGCCAAGTGGTGGCTGTAAATGGCCATAAACAAGCCAGATGTGGTGACTGTAACAGCCAGCAGAGCAGCCGTGAATGGAGGTTTGATCCACAGAGATTGCTGGCTGATTGATTCAAATCCCCAAACTTAGTCCAGTTCAGCTAAACAGAGGCTTTTGAATGAGAGCCTGGGTTCTCTTGAAAACAGATCCTGTGTCACCTGTTTTATGTAGTGTGCTGTGTCACCAAGAATGCACACTATCAACATTTACACTGTTTTATTAAAATTCAGGATTGGAACCTGCCCTTGCATGACTCGGCCTCACTAGCCTTACCCTAACCCCTGTTAAATGCTAAACGTTTTTATTTAAAATGTTGATATCTTGTTCATCACAGATTTTTGCATTAACTTTGACTTTAAAATATTGCATTGAGCTCTGGCTGGCATAGCTCAGTACATTGCCCATGGGCCTGCAAACCAAAGGGTCACTGGTTCAATTCCCAGTCTAGGGCACATGCCTGGGTTGCAGGCCAGGTCCCCAGTAAGGGGGTACGTGAGGAGCAACCACACATTGATGTTTCTCTCCCTCTCTTCCCCTCTCTAAAAATAAATAAATAAATAAAATCTAAATATATATTACATTGAATATATTGTATTAAGCCCCGGCCAGTGTGGCTCAGTTGGTTGGAGTGTCATCCTGTGCACCAAAAGGTTACAGGTTCAATTCCCAGTCAGGGTCTGAATGTGAGGCAGCCCATCAGTGTTTCTCTCTCACATCTACGTTTCTCCTTCTCTCCTTCTTACCCTCCTCCCTCTCTAAAAAATGATAAATTTATTTTTTAAATGACAAAAAGATATATTACATTAAAATATTATTTATCTTGATTACTAAGCTGTTTGACACCCATAACATTTTGTGCCAGAACGTAGTTCTCAGGGACTTGCATCTCACTCACTTCCCAGCTGTGCATCCAGCTCCTGCAGAATTTCCTCCAGCTTCTCAGTTCTGGGACACACAGGTGCAGTTCTGTGATAATGGGCGGCAGCTTCCTCTGAAGGTCCCCACGTGGCTGAGGGAAGAGGTAACAAGAGATAGGTGAGGGTTAACTTTTGACCTTGTGATTTCAGTTTGTCACTCTGGGTTTCAGGTTCTAGTTTATCCTCACTCTCCCCTGTTTCACATTCCTGTCGTGTTTTTCATCCCAGCTCCTGGCCCTGCTGACCTGCAGTAAATGCAGGACCACCACCAGACATGGAAGCTGCAGCGTATCACAGATTTCTTCATCGGATTGCACAGTTGTGTTAGGGCTCATTCCTATAGCAACCCCTTATTCCACGTTGCTCATAGTGGTTCTGCTCTGTTTGAATCCTCAGAGTACCAGGTTGCTTTTCCTTTAGTTTTTTTTTTTTCCATTGGAAGTTCTTCAGTGCTCTCCTAATGCAAACTCTCCTTGTTCCACCCTGCGGGCTTGCCAGCAACGTACAGGAGTGTTTGAACTATAGCAGCAGACTGCTTAAATTCATCGCCAGTGGAATTCTCAGCTCGCATTTACATAAGCAACTGGCAGATCCTCTCTGACTGTTCACCAGATGTGGCCAGACATGTCTGGCACTCTCTCCCTCAGGCTGTAAGCCCAGGCTACCTGATATTGTACAGCTCTTAAATATGACTCCAGTTAATGTATAACCCAGAATGTGTCCTCCAAAGCCACTCCAGTAAGTACACGTTTTCTTCTACGTAATGCCTGACCAAGGCATTGAGAGCTGTTTTTTCGTGTTTGCTCATAGTCACACTTCTCATGCAAGCATTCTTTTTTTCCTAAGTGAAAGACATATTCTTCAAAAAAAAATGTGATTTTTCTAGACTTATTTGTATTAATTTCCTAGGGCTGCTATAATAAAATGCTACAAACTGAGAAATTTGTCTCACAGTCCTAATGGCTAGCTGTCCAAAATCAAGGTGTTGGCAGGGCCATGCTCCGTCTGAAACCTGAAGGGGAACCCTTCCTTGGCTTCTCCTGGCTTTGGGTGGTTTGCTGGCAGCTCTGGGCATTCCTGTGAGGCAGAAGAAAAACCAAGAGTGAGGTCCCAAAGGCAGAAGAAGAAAGTGTATTCAGCAGGGTGTGGTCAAATGCACAGGTGCTGCTGATTAAGTCAGGTAGTTGAGGGACACGGAAGCTTGACCCCGGGAGGTCATGGGCCATGTCACGTAAATGGTCTCTGAAATTTCTAAAGAAAATGGGAGCTGAGGTAAAAATGTGAATGGAGATAACTCTTATCACCACCAGTGTTACAAACCAGACTGTTATAGAGACACAGACCCACCAGTCTCATTCCACAAGTTAACTCCTTTGAAGTCACCTCACCAGCTGTTCCTGAAGCTGCCCAGATGGCTAATGGCGTGTTCCCAGGAGCTATTTCCTAAATGGGTTGTCCACTCAGCCTCTGTAGCTGTTCTCTGTTGACTAGTCATAAACATTAATTTTCATACAAACCAGCTAAAATACAATGTTTTCCAAAAAGAATTTTATGAGTTTTCATAAAAACAAGAAAATTAGATTTGTTTGCTTTCTTTTCTTTATTTCCTTTTTTTTTCTGCAAGATTACTACATAGGTGGTATGTGCTTCCTTCAGGAGGTATATGCTATTTGCATATTTCTTTCTTACTAATCATGGTAGAAAATGTTGGATTTAAGTTGTCATTATGTTTTATTTCTATGGTTTAAATGTATACAGTGGTTTTATTTTAATGCTGAGTTTTTTATGCATGACTACTAAATTTTATTTTCTTAGTTCTGGTTTGTCACCCTAGTCAGTTGACACTTTGGGTACATCAGTGAGCCACCTTTTTCTATTTTGTTCCAAAGTCTTGGGAGACATTTTTACAAATGCCTTTGATAAATCAATGTAAAGTTGTTGTTTTTTTTCAAATTTCCCCCGATATCCTAGCCATAGTTATCCATGGAGGTATCCAATAATCAATGCATCCTTTTTGAAAAATTTAGAATCAGCCTATTTAACTCTCACTTCTAGAAGTCTGCTAGGAATCAACTATTAACACATTAGTCTAAAGTTTCATAAAACCACCTTTTCACTCTAATTTAGAAAATTTTCACCAGTTTTCTGTAACTTCCTTTATCTCTATAAAAAATGAAAAAATAGCAATGATTTGTGATTACATCTGCAAATTATTCCACTACTAGCATTTGGAGGACATTCTTGTCTGACCTACAATTTCATGTCTCCTGACCTGGTATTTGCTTTTTGTAAATGTGTTCTTGGGCTTTCCAGGTTTGAATATGATTCTCTTCGTAGGAAAAAGGAAGACACAAAATAAGAACTGAGTACTCCTCCTTGTCCATCTATCCAGGTTCTAACATAGGAAATAATTGTTTATAAATGTTTGTTTAAGTCTGCTTTGCTCACGTCCCATCTCCCTTCCCTGTCACTCAACATGAGCATTGTGAATGCAGGAACTTTGCTTCCTCCCTTGCTGTGTTCTCAGCACCTGGCTCAGTCCTGACACCAGTGGGGGCTCAGAGAACATTTGTTGAAGGAATGTACTCCCTTAGTTGCCTTTGTTTTGGGGGGGCATGCTTTCAAAAAATCTATTTTATATATGTATAATATATATCTCAGAGAAATTTTACAATGAAGTCTAAGTTCTCTTAGTGAGAAGAAATCTTAGAACTTTGTATTGCCAGTTCTAATAGCTCGTGTCATAACCCTTATAGGTGAGTCTTCTCTACCTTAGCTAAGAACATATTTGAACTTTATTAATTATGTACATGGAACCCTGAAAACGAATTCCCAACACCACTGTTTAGATTCCTAAGCAGTTCATGGGTTATCTTTAGTTAGTTTCAGTCTAGCTCTGGAGCCTAAGATGGGGAGGTTCTTTGGTCAGAGTTCTGAGAACTGTCGGCTTCCCTTCTGACTCGTGTCATTCATTTGGGAGGCTGGTCTTGCCACACCTTCTGTGACAACTTTTTACATGCCACGTATTCAGCATTTCAGTTGTGCTGGAAATATTTTCAGAGGTTTAGACTTCTTATCAAAAGGAACATCAGTTTCTCTCTGCAAATCCAGGGCTGCTTTTCCCTTTACCTCCATTTCTTTGCACATAAAAACCGAGGTAAAAATAGCGTTTTCATAAGACCCATCCTTATTGCACAATTTTATTTTCCTTATTTATATTCAAACAATTAAATGTGCTTTTTGTTGTAAATGCCTTTTTTCCACTTGTTTTTATAAGCGCCATCTTAGAATTGATATATTATTGTTGACTTAAAAATACATGAATCTCTTAGTTGAGTAAGAAACTTCAAAGATAGTGGGTGGTGGTGGGAACCATCAGATGGAGAATAAAGCTGAGAGAGACACTTTTTGCTGCATACTTTTCTGGGAATTTTTATTTTAAGAACTATGTGAAAATACTGCATATTCAAAAATTAAAAAGAAAAAGGAACCAAGAAATGCAATAATTTAAAATACTTTTATTCAAGCTCTTAAAATGGCATAACGAAAAACTACCTAAATATTGAGGTATAAATAAACTAGGAATATTGAGTTCTGACATTTAGAATCTCGAGAGCTGACACAGGATAACATTGGAGATAAGTCAACTGTATATGGACTCGGGTTTCAGAGAAGTTCTCTGGATATTCAGACTTAGAAATGATGTCTTTTCATCTCTAGAAGAGAGTTGCTTTCAAGTCCTTTGAGATGTTTTCCCTTCAGTTATTGTTCTGGTGGAACCTTTCCTCTTTACCTCCCAGGGGACCACTCCAGCCCTCTCCTGAGTTCCTTGCCCCTGTGTTCCCTGGCCCCTGCTCTACAGTCCTTGCCCCAAGCCCTACATCCTTCCTCAGTCCAGTCATTCTTGGCATGATTCCACTGTAGCACTAGCTGCTCGAACACCCCAGGGGGTTCTTCACTCTAATTTATCTAGGCCTCAGTTTCTTAACCCCAGCACTATTGATATTTTGGACTGCATAATGCTTGCTTATGGGAGGCTGTCCTGTGCACTGCAGGGTGCTGAGCAGCAAACCTGACCTCTACCTACTAAATTCCTATAGTACTGTATAGTGTGACAGCCAAACATGTCTCCAGACACTCACAACTGTTTTCTTGGGAGGCAAAACCACCCCTGATCGAGAGCCACTGATTTAACCCTATCCTATTTATTTATTTTTTCCTTTTTAAGATTTTATTTAATTTTTTTAGAGAGCTGGGAAGGGAGGAAGAAATAAAGAAAGAGAAACATCAATGTTGTCTCTTGTATTCCCCCTACTAGGGACCTGGCCCACAACCCAGGCACATGCCTTGGCTGGGAATCAAACCACAACCCTTGGGTTCACAGGCCTGCACTCAATTCACTGAGCCACACCAGCCAGGGCTCTATCCTATTTATTAAACTCAGTTTCTCACTGCTCTTTCTTTGCTTTTCTATGAATATGATATGCACATTCCAAATATGGTCCAGATGGTTATTTCCTCCATCTTAGAAAGTTTTCTTCCCTCCCTTTCACATATGTGTAAATGTTCTTCATCTTTTATTTTCTTCTAATTAAATAGTAGCACTGATTTTATAAAAAATAGTTTATGGCCCTTACATACAAATGCAGTTTTTTCATCATTAGCAATGAATTCATGCATTTAAAATAGTTTATTTTCCTTTACAAACTTCAATAAATCTGTCTCTTCAGTTAATAATTCAGGCTGATGACTCAGTTTCTACATTATGCTTACTTTTAAAAAACACTCAATGATTTTTTTTTGCTGATGATTCTTGCATACACCAGTAAACTCTTTTATTGGTATCCAGAATTACCTCAGAGGAATCAAAATGATTATTCATCAGAATTTTTCTCTGTGTTTATATGTTACCCTGCCTGCATTACAATTTTTTGAAATTTGACTTAAGAGTCGGACATACTATCTAGCCTTTTCTCTAAAATTATTTTATATAGTTGCAATAGGACTCTGTACTGAAGATTAAATGGATTAAAAATTCTGTGTACCAGATGCTTTCTTCTGGGTTACACTAGCTTTCCTTTATATTTAGAGTGCTTACCTTATGGCTTTTTTCTCTCCATTTTTAAACAAGTCCAAAGCAAACAAACAAAAATAACATCTCTTATCTCACATTTTATCCCTGCATCACCGACCTTTAAAAAGGCACTCTGGCCCTGGCTGGTGTGGCTCAGTGGACTGAGTGCCGGCCTGCAAACCAAAAGGTCACCCGTTCAATTACCAGTCAGGGCACATGCCTGGGTTGCAGGCCAGGTCCCCAGCAGGGGGTGCACAAAGGGTAACCAACCACACATTGATGTTTCTCTCCCTCTCTTTCTCCTTCCTTTCCCCTCTAAAAATGAATAATTTTTATAAATAAATAATAATTTATTTATAAATATGTTTATAAATAATTTTTATAAATAAAGAAATCTTTTTTTTACAAAAAGATTGTGTGTGATGACAAAGCTCTTGGCATACCTCATGGTAGCCTAGTAAAGCTGCATGTGTCCCCTCAGAGATGAAGGTGAACATGACTGTGAGGCTGTTGAAATAGGCACTTCAGAACAGAATGTGTTAGGCAAATCTGTAACAGCAATATATTTACCACATTGGTTAGATGGAGTTAGTAATTTTAATAAAATCGGGTATTGGGTCTGGGGCCTTAATGGAGGAAACCACAGGATTAAGGTTGTAGTAACCATGAGGGGCCCTTATTTTTTCAGGTTTAAGAACAGACAACCAGTTCAATACAAAAGAAGTGAGATTAATGATCCTTTCATCAGTTTGTTCCTGTATGAGAGGTCCAGACTGGGAAAATGAGTTCAGAAGGCTCACTCTCCTATTGCCTTAAAGTGAGTCCCACCTGGACTGGCCTCTGGCCTCTGGAGGTTAGCTGATTAGCACTGCCTGTTTGGAGTATTCCCACAGAGAGACTTGGCACACAGCCGTCGGCCACAGCTGCTCTGGAATGCTTTGGACCCACTTAGTAAACCAACAGCAGACCCTCAAGAAAAGGCAGGACTCTTAGGTCACTCATTGTCTTAAAGGAGAGAAGGCTGCCAGGAAACCCCAAAGGAGTCACATGCAGGGACAGGGTAGCAATAAGCTGCAGCAGTAGAGGGCAGTTCACCTGTGTCGGTGGGGGGGTAGCTAGGTTTTGTGGCTCCCAGTGGATTGGCTAATTTGAATAACTCAGGAGGCTCTAGGATATTGGGGCTCTGTCTAGTTGTCTAGTGTCTGACCCTGGGGCAATTAGGGTAGGTGTTTAGTGGCCCAGAGTGTGAGATCCAATAAGGGAAGTAGTTGGTGTTCACACTAATGAGCTGGTCAAGAAGGGGAACTGACCACCACTAGCCAGGGCCTCAAAATTGGGTGAAGACAGCCTTGGGAAAGTGAAGCATACAAAGCCAACACTGTATTGAACCCACAGAAAAGACCTATTACTGGCCTCCTCCCCAGGCCTCCCAAACTGACTTCCTTGGGCAGGGGTCTGGGAATCTGTGGAGCTAATTCATAGTAAGGTTTCAACTTATTCAAATGGGGTCTGGAGTTGGCCTGTTTGGGTTGCAGGCTACATCCACCAGCTTGAGTCCCGGATTCATTACTGCACCTCTTTGGATCCCAACTTCCTCCCTGTAACATCAGATACAACAATAGCACTCACTTTTCTGGGGTGGGTTTGAGTAGTAAGTGAAATAATATACTTAGATTGCTCACCGCATAGCAAGTGCTCATGTGAACCTTAAAGGTATGTGGGCTTTAAAAATTCTTTGATAAAAACAGAGGCTATAAATATTCAATATTTTAAAACAATTTAAAAGGATTGTGATAGTTGCATCAGATTTACACAGATAGTAACACAGAAGCCAATCAAGTATATTTGTCAAGAATTTTTAATCAGGATAGCCATGAGAAAATTTGTTCCCTCCATTCCAGTTCATATTGATTTGAAATGAATCATTTCTAATTTTTGGAACATGTGTGTCTTCCTAAAGTCTTTAAAACTGTGTTGATAGTAGATGTTTCACATAGAGAAAAAAGGCTTCCTTAAAAGTAATTCTTCCTTTGTTCCAGCAGGAGAGAATTGATTGCTACCAGCTTGCAATTTCAGAAGTTGGAAAGACCCTATTGGCATTTTCAAAATCTATTTTTCCCTTTCACCTTAGGGCCACAGTGAAAGCAAAATTGTCCAGTAATATGATGTTAGTGGCCTGAAAGAAAATCTGAAATAGCCTTTTTCCATTTATAAGAAAATTATATTCCCTTCTCAAAGAACAAAACCTACCTGACTGTTGAAGGGGATCTGATATTTTTCAAAATTAATTTTAAAATAATAAGATTTATACTTTTTGTTCTATTATCAAAGGGTTTAGCAGACTTCCATCTGTCTTATTAACTTTAAATTACAATTTCAGTTTATTAGAATAGAATTATTCATGCAAACAATTGTAGTTTTAATGCACTAATTTTACTGAATAAAATACCTGCATTTCTTCCTATCTAATTGGTTAAATTATAAAGATTCTTTAATAAGAAATTCTTTATACCTGTTACTAAAAACAGAAGTATCTAGCAGGTTATTTTACTCATTGAAATTACAAAAATGGGTAACATTTGGCTTGCTAAATGTTTACTAACTTAAATAGTTGATTCAAGTCACAAGAAACTCTTGTAACAACTTTCTTGTTGGTCACAGTTCATATAATTTAAAAATTTGTAGACCACATACTTTTAAAAAAGACAAGTGCCTTTCTCATATCTTTTTTTAAAATTTTTATTTATTTTTAGAGAGGGAAGGGAGGGAGAAAGAGAGAGAGAGAAACATCAATGTGTGGTTGCTGGGGGTCATGGCCTGCAACCCAGGCATGTACCCTGACTGGGAATTGAACCTACGACACTTTGGTTCACATCCCACGCTCAATCCACTGAGCTATGCCAGCCAAGGCCCCTTTCTCATATCTTAATGAATAAACCTCCCCACACATTATTGTACGTAAAACTGCTCCCAGGGATCATATTCACTCTCATTTTGTTTTGTTTTTCACTGTTGAGTCTGTCACGAATCCAGCACAGTGCCAGGAGCATAGCTGGTGTTCAGGGAACATGCTTTTTGCCCTGGCTGGGTGGCCCATTTGGTTGGAGCGACATCCTATGCACTGAAAGGTTGCAGGTTCAATCCCTGGTCAGGGTACATACCTAGGTTTCAGGTTCAATTCTTGGCCAAGGGGCGTATAGAAGGCAATCCATCAATGTTTCTCTATCTCCTCCTTCCTTTCTCCCTCCCTCCCTTCCTTTCCCACCCTAGAAAAAAATGTTTGCTGTATAGTTTATTTGGTTCATCCAGGTGTTTATCATCATTTATCACTATTTAGTCCCTTTAGGTGTCTAGCTCATATATGTCAGTAATCATAATAGAATACCAGCAATATAGTTAGCACTTATTTTGCACTCACTGTGCAGCCTAAGTGCTTTCCATAGCTATTATTTCATGTATTCCTCAGAACACTCTTAGAATAAAAATAGTATCTTTTTCTTTTTCTTTTCTTTTTTTTTTTTTTTTTTTACAAAAGAGAAGGGTGAAGAATTAGGGAAATTAAATATCTTGTCTAGGGCCTCACGACTCCTCAATGGAAGATAAAATTCAAACCCCAGGCCCTTTAATTTCCAAATCCCTTCCTTAACCACCAGCCAAATGGCTTCCCTCCATGGGGAAAGCATCTTGCTTTCCAGGGACCACCTCCAAGAGGAAACATTTGCTCCTTCTCATTCTTCATATTGAAAGCCTTTCTTCATTATGGCCTGTGATGTGAGTGGGCATAGCTTACCTCCCTCATAGGAGGGAGTTTTCAGAGAATGTTTTATGTGGAAAGTAACAGCTTGATCATTTCTATGACAGTAATATCACAAAAACATGTATTTTTATTTTTAAAAAATTTATTGTTATTTTATTACAGTTGTCCCATTTTCCCCCCTTTGCTCTCCTCTGCTCAGCCCACCCCCACCCTGCTCCCACAGTTAATCTTATATATTTTTAAAAGTAAAGAAATTTTTGATGGTTTCACCATCTTTAATTTATCCTTTTATGTGACACTTATTAACCTCATCCAAATGCCAGCTCCAACATCACCAAGGCTTTTAGTGAAATGCTACATAAAATTTTATTTTTAAATTATTAAAGACTTCTTTAATTTCAGTGTCCTAAATAGCATTGATTGTCATGATCTATTCTTGGTTGTAACTAATTAAAACTAAATTACATTGTATGGGGTCAATACATAGCCCTTCCCCCTCTCATGACTGAGGGCTAGTCAGAGAGTCTCTGGCCAGAAGGGATGTGTAGTGTTGTGGGCATGGATTGGAACTCCTTCTTTATCCCCTTTTGGGAATGACGTTTTGCCCTCAGACTGCTTTTCTATCAACATGTGCACACTGATAGAATGTAGCTCCAGCCACATGTAGGTCTGTGCAACCTGGACCCATGTTGCCTTTGTATGGGACCCCTTATAACCAGCCTCGGACTGGAGGAGGTGCAGTCTCTGGCACACGGACCCGCCGTGGGTCGATGCACTGCCCTGTAATGTAAGTAACAAGCAGAGTGTCCACATCCACTAGTTCTCTGCATGGTTTCTTCAAAATATCATGAACACTGAAGCAGCTCCCTGGAGTTCCTGTGCTACACACTGAATATAATGACTATGTTGTGTTTATTTTTTTATGCCAGTTTGCATGTTTTCTATATCCCTCCCCTCTCCCCATAATCTCTAAGAGTCAGTAATCAGTTATGGTCTTTGTTTTTATATGGCATAGATAAAAGGAAAACATATATGTGGAGTTCATGAATACCCAAAATGTTAATGTGAAGATATATTTTCCTGTGTTCATATATTATAAGTTTGGAATATAAGGAGACAGTATGAAAGGAAATTTTTTTAAAAAGAAAAACATCTGATTTATGAATATTATCTTTTAAACTTTGTGACATTTACTCTCTGGCCCTAGAATTCCTCAGCTTGTCATTATTTCTACTTTCTCCCACAGGATTATTTGTAAAATAAAGCAAAACAATGCATACAAAGTGCCTGCATATTTCTGCTAACACAGAGTATTCAAACTGGGCTCCTCCTCCTCTTTTTTCTTCTCTTCACCCTTCCTCTACCACCTTCTTGGTCTTCCCTCCATCCTGTTCCTCTTAAAGCTTTCTTCTACTTTCTCCTCCACATGGCCAGATGACTTCATCTATTTTTAAGACTCTGCAACAAAAGCATATTTAAACATTGAAATTGATTTTTGCATTACCTATGACCAAAGTTTTTAAAAGTTAAAATATTCTGAATTGAACTAGCCATACAGCTATCATTAGTATATATGTAATCAAAACAATATATATTGGACATTTTGATAGTAGGTATCTAACTTAAAATTAATGATTTCTTGGAAACACATTTCTTAAATATGTGGATGGTATTCTTTTCTTTCTATAGTATAAAAGTTGAGAAGCTTCATTCTTGCGGGTACATAACTGGAATGGAAGCAATTTTATGAGTTCAAAGTCATTCAGTTATTTTAACCTCTGAGTTATATGACCACAATAACATTGTGATCTATCACAAAAAAAAGAAAGATTTGTGGTTGGCAATTTGGTTAGACTTCCCTCAGTTTTGTTGAAGACAAAGAATTGAAATCACCTGACCTGCACAGTAGTTACTACTTTGTCATTAGAGTCATTTAGCTTTTCAGTTTCTTGGAAGTTATCTAAAAAATTTTTTTATCAAGACTTATTCAATGATAATATTACTTGTTATGTTTTCACTAGAAGGCATTTTATTTATTTATGGAATGCAATTGGGAAAAATAATTTTATTTTTTTTCCTTCATGAACAAAGAGCTGAGTTTTAAAACTGTAGATTATCTGGAAGAGCCTTACAAAAGCATGCCACGCAGGCCAGCAATGTGGACACTTTTGCATCATTGTCTTTAGCTAGATTTTTAAAACAATTTCATGGTTGAAAACCATTATGTTTATTAACATAGTTTGACATGATTAAAACATTATATTCATGTGCAAGAGGGAGGAATCAATCATAATGTAATAAAACAGATTTTCTAAAGTTAAGGACATTATGCCTTACATCGAATTGGGAACATTTTTGTCCTACAAGTATGCATATAAATATTATCCCAATTTTTAAAGTGAAATTTAGCCTAACTTACTGAAGTTAGCAGCCAAAAAAGGAAGATACTGGCCCCCTGGTAGATGAGAGCAAGACTCAGTTAATATTATTATATGTGTGTTATTTAAAATAAAACCCACAGCACTCGGACTAAGCTAATCTATATCTAATATGCATTTAGTTTGAATGAGTAAGCAAACAGCAAAGTCTTTGGCAAGTAACAATGAGCAGGAACTTTTCATTTGATTGAAAAATAAAAAAGGATTTACTTTAATGAAACTACCATGAGTCTGAATAAATGTTCAAGAATATTTCGAGCATGAACTAGCCTGTTTTAAAAGATTTTAACTTGAATATGTGACATTGATCTGTCAGAAATAGAATGAGGATTTTTAACGTTTTCATGCTTAACATTATGCATTTTCTTAATGAGACTTCAGAGAGGACCTGCTTCTCAGAGGCTAGGTATTTACTCTCTGCTTATACGGGTCTTGGAAAACCTCATTCTAAAATAGGTGGACAAGGCACAGAGCCTTGCCATGGGTTTGTCACCGGGAAAAAATAAGCTTCTGCTGGCTCCTGTATTTCTTTCTTATTCTCTCTCCAGAGTGATATATTTTTAGGAAGTCCAATAAGAGGAGCAGCAAAGTCTTTATATGATAATTGACATCATTCTCTCTGTCCCACTGCACCATACACTGAAATTTAGAACATCTCGCACAGGCTATAATGCCCTGATTCTCCACTGTGGGAATTGAAAAAAAAAAGGTGCTTTCTTGAGCACATCAGTTTTATGAAAACAAATTTAGTGAATTGAGGATTTCAAAGTAAATCCCTTAATATTTACCATATGTTTATATGCTCTTAAATTCTAAATATTCTGCCAACAACACGCAAATCAGGTTTATAGACAACGGTTCTAGATGTGGTGTGTATTTGTGGCTTATGGCATGGCTGTCTCTTTCCCATGGCTGTATGGCCATATGACTGTGCCCTTCTAGTTCACATTTCTTCTCTATGTGGAACTGTCTCTTACCCTGAGCAAGAGGGCTGGAGGTGTCAGCCAGTTTCATCTTCCTCAGTGTTCCCAATTGCTATACTAGTACCATTTATGTGTATGTCTCTAAGTTAGGTTCTGGACCCAATTCCACTGGCGGGTTTGGGGGAGTGTTTTCCACACACAGTACCAAGCTATTTTCTAGACACCAGGTTGGTGTCCTACAATTCAACTCCCTTCCAACACTATGCAGAGATAGCATCAGACTCTACAAGTTGAAGGCTCAGTCCTGCAAACCATTCAGTGCTCTCCTCTCCTGCCCCATCATGCCCCCTAAACCCCAGGCCCAAGCTTGGGTTGTTACGTGTACTCTGACTGATAGGCTACAGATTGGAGGTTCCTTCGACCCTGTCCCTGTACTTCAGATGCCGGTCATAAGTCCAGGTTGTTACCTGTACTTCTGACCAACCAGCTATAAATCAGAGGTTCCTATGACCCCACTGAACCCTCCTTGGGTTCAAGTAATTTGCTAGGACTTGGGTTGAAGTCCTAGAGTGCTCCTAGGACTCAGAGAAGCATTTTATTATGGAAGTGATGGATAGGCCAGGCATGTGGGCAGGGGTACAGGGCTTCCATGCCCCCTCTGAGCAGCCACTTCCTCTCCTTTCCACATGTTCAGCAACCTAGAAGCTTCTGAACCTGTCCTTTTGGGTTTTTTTTTTAAAGATTTTTTTTATTTTGAGAGAGAGGGGAAGGGAGGGAGAAAGAGAGGGAGAGAAACATCAATGTGTGGTTGCCTCTTGTGCACCCCCAGCTGGGGATCTGGCCCACAACCCAGGCATGTGCTCTGACTTGGAATCAAACTGGTGACCCTTTGGTTCGCAGGCCCATGCTCAATCCACTAAGCAACACCAGCCAGGGCCATCCTCTTGAGCTTCTATGGAGACCTCATTTCATAGACATTATTGATTAAATCATTGCACATTGGCAATTGATTTAATGTCCTGCTCTGCTCCTCTCCTCAAGGTGCGGGAAGACAAGTTGGGACTGAAAGTTCCAGCCCTCTTATCATGTGGTTGGCCCCACTGACAACCAGCCCACCATCCACAGGTGCAGTTCAAAGTCACCTCATTAACATAATGAAAGGCACTTTCATGGCTCCCACCACTTACAAGATTCAAGGGTTTTAGGAGCTCTGAGCCAGGAACCATGGAAGATGACCCAATATATATTTCTTACTGTAAATCACAGTATTGCAGTGTCTCTCCTCCATTAAATTTAGAAATTTTCTGTTGGGGAGGCCCACACATATTCCCATCCCCAACATTTTGCACAATCCCTGTCTTATATGTTCAGTAGATTAATTGTGGCTGCAAGAAAGGTCATGGCTGCTGACACAGCCCTGAGAGTGATCCAGTTAAATCTGCATTAATAACCAAAGTCTCCTTCAAACCATTCTTACACATGGTTGCCCACTTTTTGCCTGATGGTATTCAGGTGTCGTTATGTTACCACTTCTCATGCCAGTCAATAGTTGCTGCTTTTATTTAGGACCCAAGCATGCTTCAGTGTAACTTCAACAGTGTGGCTGGGTTCTCCCATCTGGAGGAACAAACTGTATGAACCAGTACTTTTTCATGGCACTGGTACTTTCTTCAATCTTTTTAGAAAGACAATTATTTCAAGTTAAATCATCCTTACTTCTTTCAAATGTCATATTCCAAATACGACATGATTATCAAACACCGAATTCTGGACAACTGTTTGTATCATTTTTCAAATAGCCCTTTGAAATATGACACAGATATTGAAAGTATTACTTTAGATAAGAAGTGATCAGTCTGAAGCATATTGGTTCCATGGCCTCTCAGTAATTTTGATTTACTAATTCTATTATATGACCAAATGACAAATATTAAACTAATGTTACTTACTGCTTAAAATGCTATTACATCTTAACCATGTTATTGATACCTGTTCTGATGTTCTTTAAACCAAAATGTTGGTGCCTTTTCAGAACCAAACTCTCCTTTGAGTCACAACCCATAGTGATTATTGATCATTTTTCTCTTCCTGTGGTTTTGCCTATTTCAGAATGGTAGGGCTTCTTTCTTAGCATCCTGCTTTTGAAAGTCTTCCATCTTGTTTGCTGTACCAGGAATTTGTATTTTCCTTTGTTGAGTAGCATTCTGTTGTATGACTATTCCGTGGTTAATTTATTAATTTAGCAGCCAAAGAAAATTATGAATAAAGCTGTTATAACCATCTACACATAGGTTTTTCTGTGAACATAAATTTCACTTCACTTGGATAAATCCTAGGAATAGTATTGATGGATTATGTGTAGATATTTAATCTTATAAAAGATGCCAAGCTTGTTTTTCTCTGTTGCATTCCTATCAGCAATGTTTGAGAATTCTGGTTTTCATTGAGTAATTCCAACTGTACATCAGCCTCCCGGCACTTGGCATTGTCAGGTTTTTATTTTATTCACTTCATTAGAGTCATTTTAATATATGGATAGTGGTATCTCACTGATTTTAATTCATATTTTCTTAATTTTTAATTAATACTGTGTAGTATCTTTTTCTAGTGCTTGCCACTTGTGATCTTTATTCTGTTCACATCTCTATTTGTTGAGTTGTTTTCCTTTTAAGAAGTTTTGAAAATCTTTTGCATATTTTTGAAGATATAGTTACTTTTTAAAAATATGTGCTTTGCAAATATTTTCTCAGGTTCTGTGGCTTATATATCACTTCTTGATCTTATCATTCCAAGAGGTAAAGTTTTTAAATTTACAATAAATCCATTTTATAATTTATTATGTTTTTTCTTTTATTGATTGTGTTTTTAGTGTCACACCTAAAAACATTTTTTTCCTTCATTTTCTCTAGAGGGCATACAGTTCAATTTTAAATTTAGGTTTATGATTCACTGATAGAGATTCATTGTTTTTGTGTGTGAACGTCCAATGCCCAGCTGTTAAAAACTAGTTTTACCTCACAAAAACTAGTAATTGCTTCGATCAATAACTGGCCTTTGTCAAAAACTGATTGACCACATACATGTGGGGTTTCTTTTGCACTTATTAATCTCTTACATTTATCTGTGTGTTCCTTTTTTTGCCAATATCAAACTGCATTAACCATTATAGTTTTAGGGCAAGTATTGATACCTGTTGGTATTGTCCCTCCACCTTTATTCTTTATAAAAATTGTTTTTGGCTATTTTAGATCATTTTAAATATAAATTTTAGTATCCACTTCTCAAAAAAATGCTGGAAATTTTTGTTGTGATTGCATTGCATCCGTGGATCATTTTGGGAAGAAGTTATGACACTGAGTCTTCTATGCAGAACACAGGCCATCATGTGCTCAGGTATTTTCTGCTTTCTTACATCAGTGTTTTTCAATAAATAGCACACATATTTTACAAAGGATTTGCTGGAAAAATGCATAAGTATTTCACATTTTTCTATGCTATTACAAAAAGTAATATTTTTCAATTTTTAATTTCCAGTTCATTGCTAGTACTTAAAAAAATGCAATTGATTTTGTATGTTGACTGTGTGTTTTACTACCTTGCTGAAATTACTAATTGATCCTAATAGCTATTTTGTAGATTTATTGGTATTATCTACATATAATCATATTATCTATTGATAGAGGCGGTTTTATTTCTACCTTTTATTTCTTTTTTCATGCCTCCTTGTATTGACTAGGTCTTTCAGTAAAATCTTGAATAGAAATGACATGTATGGGCAAGATACAGGATCACTACTTAAATGTCAATATAGAAGCAACAAGCAATTAGAAATTTTTATTATAACCTAACTTGCAATAGCTTTAATGCCTCAATCTTATATTATTGTTTTGGTGGTTTTCCCCCTCTATTTCTGGTCTTCTTTTTTTAGGTCTGTTATTCAGATATAAGCCTTCTTAGCTTGGTTCTTATTTTTTTTGTTTGTTCATTTTGTTTTGTTTTAAGATTTTATTCATTTATCTTCAGAGAGAGGGGAAGGAGAGAGAAAGAGAGAGAAACATCCATGTGTGAGAGAAACATCACTCAGCTGCCTCTCACATGCACCCCCAACTAAGGACCAAGCCCACAACCCAGGCATGTGCCCTGGCCAGCAACCAACTGGTGACCTTTTGTTTCATGGGGCGGTGCCCAACCAGCTGAGCCATACTGGTCAGGGTATAGTTTAATTCTTGTCTCTTTGTTTTTTACATATAGTATAACTTTCATTGCTTTTGTTTTGTTTCATTTCAATATCTACATACTTTTTTCACTAATAGGCTATAAGCTTTCTATTCCCTTCTTTACTTTGACAATCCTATTTCTAACATTCACTAGATTTATGTTTTATGACTATTCTGTTTTTCTGCTATACATTCTTTCCCCCGCCCCAACATTATCTATGTTTTCTTTGGATAGTTTTTTTCTCTTTGTCTTGGGCTTTTTTGTTTATGGAACTTTCTTTTATTCTTTATTGTCCCTGCATAAAAATATGTCAGGGGGAACTCTGACCAGGAACTTAGTATAAGTGGGCGAAGTAACACTGTCCACTGGACTTGAAACCCTTTAAGACCAGACTATGGAGGGGTTTGCTCTTGAGCTTCAACACTCCCTCTAGTTGCCCCAGATTTCTCCGTCAGACAGCACCAATCCCTTCATTTAATGAATATGTATTAATTACCTTCTATATGAGAACCACTACACTAGGTCCATGGGGATACAAAACTAAGTAGACATATAACCTACTTGATATGCACACATTTACATAAACACAGATACTGATGTTACAGTCATTGAGGTGCATGTAGATATTCTAAGACTACAGTGGAGAGTGTATCTCTAGCTGGGAGGACAGAAAAGAACATAGAGCATCCAGAATGGGTTCTGTTGATGACTAAGAATATATGTGTATGTGTGTATACACACATACATACATACATACATATGTGTATAACCTGGTGCATTATAATTTTCTTTTCCAACACAGACTCAGTTTTAGATATCCTTTGACTGCAGGTTGTTTTTAGAGAAGTACCTAATCCATTTAGTGTGCCTATCAACCTTGTTTATTCCTTCTCTCCCCTTCCTGTAATACTTGCTCTTCACAAAGGCCAGACAGAGACCTTGGAAAATGCAGCAAAAAGTTTTTCAAAGCAAATCATGACCATTTGAGTTTGCAATTAATCAACACCAAAGGCATCAACCCAGCTCATTCATTTCCGTTCAATACTGGGAAATGTAGCCACTTATCTTAACCTTTTCTACAAAGAAGAGACAACTGGACTATCACCTCAACAATGTTAATATTGGAAATAACATTGAATGGCCTTCTGTGGGGAAAACAGCCTGGCAGCACACTGGCAAGGGCAAGCCCTCCATGAACGGGAACTGTCAGGGCCCTGCTTGCAGCGTCACTGAGCGCTGCGGCTGAAGTGAATGCAGTGAAAGGAAAATAATGACAGGCTGGTCAAAGAGGTTTTGTTCTGTGCGTCTAAAAGGCTTTTAAGAACACTGAACAATTACAGCTTTTTCAATAGTGTATGTTATCAAATACATTTAAAACTGCCCTGAAATATTATTAGAATGTTAGTTCCTGCTCCAATATGGTAAAAGATGGCAGGACAGACCTTTTATACAGTGGTTGACCTTGTCCCCTGCTGTTTATATGCACATTTGGGACTGAAAAGCTGTCAAGCTTTATCAGACATGTTCACAGATTTATTTATGTCAAAAGTTAGACAAAATGGAGAAATGATTAAGAAGTATAAAAGGGCAACATTGAAAAATAAATACATACTTGATTAGTAACTCAAGTGCAAGAAAGGAGAAGGAATAGTCTTTCAACACACTTTGCTTCATTCAGATCATATTTAAATAGCAACCCTTGCCTTTATATCATTCCAAGAGGAAAAGATAAAGGGATTGTCATTCACTCTACTTTCCTCTTTCTGAAAACACTCACCCCTACTTTCAAACCAAAGGTGAATCTCTGCTGTCAAGCAAATTCACTGAGTCAGTTGGCATCCACCCATAGTCTAGGCTAAGATAACTACACACTCCCTCTGATAAATTTAGTATCAGGACACAAAGACTAGTCCATTTGTTAGTTCAACACAAAAGTGAGAGAAAACAGAGTCTGAGTCAATCATGCTGGCCCATAAGCAAGAGGACCGGCGAAATCAGCTCTTCAGGGAGAAAGAAGATGGAATCCAACCCACTGAGAGAACTGGAGGTGAAAACAATCCTGGGAGTGAATGAAAAAGGCACACAGGGACCATGCATAGCTCTATTCCTGGTGGCTTTTACTCCTTGTTACAGTTGATTGGGGAATGTATTTGCCCTTCCTTTGGAGTTCTTGGTATATCCCTGTAACTTTCTAAAAATGTCTCCCTTTAAAAAATCATTTTTGGCCATTCCTGGAGGATGCTTAATAGTGTTGTATATGAAAAACCATGATACTGTAAAAATGAGAAATCTATTTTCAGTTCAAACTACAAGTTAGAAAAGATCCATCCCTCCCAAAGCACATCTTCCTTTGCAACTATACAGACAAAACATATTCATTGTAACAAAGATTGCTCATAAATAAAACACTGAGGTCAGAGACCCAGAGCCAACACAATGGTATAGTCATTTCTGAATTAAACAAGTAAGTCTTTAGTTCCATAAATCTGACCATAGCAAATCCTAAGAATTATCTGATACAGTAATAACAACCACGAAGGATGCAGTACCTATTTCAGTCAATTTTAGAATCTTTGTAGACCAAGGTCAGTGTAGAACCCCCTATAACTTCCCAGAAAAGCATCCAGAGACTATTCACCTAGCCATTGTAATTAAGGATTGGCATTGCTGCCTTGGTCTAAAATGCCAAGATGCTGCTATCAGAATCCATTAGGTGTCATTGTAACTTGGGTTGATTAGCATGTATAGTAAACTGTATATAGGTCTTTTTACATAAATGGATTTTATGTATCTAATTAAGTCTTCACAGAGCCTTAAATCAATGTAAGCTTTTAAAGGAATACTAACAATTCTAGCCCTGGCCACATGGCTCAGTTGCTTGGAGTGTCATCCCACACACCAAAAAAAAAAAAAAGGTTGTGGGTTTGATTTCCAGTAAGGACACATACAGGGGAGGCAACTGATTGATGTTTCTCTCTCCACCTCCCCACCTCCCACATTCTCTAAAAAAAAACAGTAAACATCCTCAGGTAAGGATAAAAAAGATACCAACAGTTCTGGCAACCAATTCCAGTGTGTGATGGGGTTTTTCCCATTCCACCAAGCAATTCTCCAATCCCACCTGGGTGTTCTCAATCCATCTCAGTTCAGACACTCTCTCACAGGCTAAAGGCTCTGCCCTGTAAGGCTGTCCCCCTGCACCTTCATACTGCAATCACAAGTCCAGGTTGTTCCCTGTGCTTCTGACTAACTAGCTATGGATTTGAGATTCCATTAATGTCCTCCTTGGGTTCAATGAATTTACTAGAGTGCTCGTAGGACTCAGAGAAATGTTTTACTCATTAGATGACCAGTTTATCATTACAGGATGTAACTCAGGAATGGCCAGATAGAAGCAATGCCCAGGGCAAGGTAAGTAGGGAAGGGCACTGAACTTGCTTGCCCTCTAAGGGTGCTGCTGTCTGTCCCGTCGCCACAAGTTCACCAACCTACGTGCTTCTGAGCTGGTCCTTTGGGTTTTTATGGAGGCTTCATTACATAGACACAACTGACTAAATCATTGCCCATTGGCATTGGATTCAACCTCCAGCCCCTCTCTCCTTCTTGAGGTGTTGGGGTGGGGTAAGGTGGGGGGGACTGAAAGTCCCCACCCTCTGGTCACATGGTTGGTACCCCTGGCAACCAGTCCCCATCCAGTAGGTTTTCCTACCTGCTTTCTAAAAGTCACCTTGTTACCATAACAAAAGATACATTTATGGCTGTCACCATTGAGGAAATTTCAAGGGTTTTAGAAACTTTGTGCCAGAGAGGGGAGAAGACCAAATACATACTTCTTTTCAGACAACACAATATTACAAAAAATACTATTAAGAAAACAAAATTCAACAGAGTAAATGCGAAAATCTAACAGGCTTTATTAAGTGACTCAGGCATAGAGCAGCGTCCCATCCAGCAGCTGCAAGCGTTCTCAGAGGGGCTGTAGAAAACAGAAGTTTTTCACTGGATGAAAGGTGGGGCAAGGGAGTTACTAAAGAAAAAGATTATCTGGGGGCCAGAACATCTTCTTTTGGAGGGCAGGAAGAAACAGGGAAGGGTTTTTTACGCAGATTGCCTCTATTTTTCTCTGTGGGGAATGGAGAAGGCCTACCTGACAGATTACCTCATTGGTGTTGACTAGAAAATTCCAGACTGGACCATTGAGATGTTTCCAGGGGCGATTTGAAACTGTAAGTAATAAATCTAGGTTTGGCATTGTTGGTGGTGGAAATAGGATTCCCAGACAGTGTCATAGGAAGCGCATTTTGGGGATACAAACATAGGAGGATGAGGTGTAGTGGCAAGACTCATTGGAGTGAAAACAAAGGACTACCCTCAGGTGCCGAGTCCCGTCCACAACCAGGGGACTCAGCCCTGTCTCCCTCTGGAAGAAGTCCAGCCCAGGAGGAGGGTCAGGGCCCACAGTGGCCATGCCATCAGCCTGGCATCTGAGGCTGTAGTAGTCCAGCACAGTCTATGTCCTGTCCAGCCCCTGCTCGGCGCTGCACTTGGGCCCACATGGCCGCTATACCCAGGGCCAAGGGGCTGCTATGGAGAGAGAACGTGGAAATGCCTCAAGCCTCTGTTAAGCTTTGATTGTATTTCCTTGGGCTTGGGAAGGAGCAGGCCTTCTTTCAAACTAACCAGGCTTCTCCCTAATCCTTCATGGGCTTGTGCTGGCTCTCCACTACCCAATCCCTTTCCTGGATCTTCCAGGCTTCTGAGCCCTTATCCTATCCTTCTCCCAGATTTTCCCAGGTTAGACTCCTTCCCTTTGTGTGGCCATTGGGGCTCCTGCCGCACATGTCTCATGCCTTAGCAGAGGAATTTCCCTTTCACTGGTTCTCTCTCCCCACAGTAATCTATGGGAAGGGCCAGTTGTTTCCTGGGGAGATTGGAAAGCTGGTCTTTCCTGTCTACTTGGATGCCTGGAGTGACTGTGAAGCTGCTCCTTCCTAGGTTAGTTGGTTAATGTCTGGTTCCATTTGCTCTCTTCCTTTGTCAATAACTAACTGGCTAACTAACTAACTACTATAACAGTGCCATGGGCTTTCAGCCTGAGTGAAGCCATTTGGGGCCTATGGTTTTCTCTTTAACACTCTCTGGTTGGCTGGACCTTATCTGTAGCAGATTCTACATGTGGTTTATAAGAGCAGATCTATTCGTATAAGGAACATCCTTGTAGGCCTTTAGTTCTGTCTAGTGTGAGACTGATGAAAACGATAAAAAATTGGGTTAAGCCAATTTTTTGAGCCAATGGGGCATGAGGAGAGTTTTAACTACATTTAAAAAAGCATTTGCTGAGACCATTTCATTTGGAGATGCTAATTGCATCCCCAGGCACCTCTCCCATTGAGAACCAGCCCTGGAAAGAACTCTATTGAGGTAGGCTCACTTTTATTTGGTTTAAGTTACTGGCCCATGATGTTAGCCCCATTCCATCCAACATCTCGATGAAACGTGTCACACAGTACAGGAATATTTAACTTCACTAAACTGTGGCAGATTTGATGTGGCTATGTTAATAATCATACATATGTGAAAGATTATATATGGGAGAGAGAGGCTGTTTTGGTCAATTTTCTGAAAAAAAAAAAATGGTACTGTAAAAGGGTTGGGGAGTATCAATGGCTTCAAAATCACTGATTCAGAAAGTCAAAGAATAATATAGGGCAATACCTGAGAACCTATACAGGGTTGTCTCATTACATTTAAATAACAAAATCTCAGTGAGAAGATATTAAAGTGGTTTAAAGCCTCTTATAAATAATCACTTATTGACCCAAGAATTCACACTATCCTGGAGAGATTCCTAACTGATAGCTTTAAGTTCTCAACTTTTCACTACTCAAAATGTTTGTGAATTTCAAACTCTGACATTTGCTTTTCTTTCTAAACCAAATTTCATTGCCATAGGCACCCTGTGACAGCACTGGATCACACCCAGGAAGTGTGATGGGAACAGGTGTCTATTTAGTTCCTAACTAGCTCTAGGCTGTAGTGAAGGCACAGAATTTTAGAATGGCCTTTGCAAGGAGAATAGACTTCAGCTCTCAGGATTTGATAGTGGATGAACAGGAGTTGATAGTAAATAACATTTATTAACTTTAGATTACTATTAATGTTACAGAACCCCAGCCTATGCAGTTCTGAAACAGTTAGGGGGTCCGATTGCCTGCTGCCAAGAAGCATGACTTCCAATGCCAGAGTTGGGTGAAAAGGAAAGGAATTGTTTATTTAAAAGTTATACAGATTAAGAATAATGACAGAAATCTACCTTTAAAACACCCACAAACACACAGTTCTGACTCCCTTTGCCAAACCAGGCCAGTTTCAGAGTATGCCAATCAGTTACTGTCTTTTAGAAAACGAGAAGTCTCAGCTCAGCACTCTGGCATCTCCCATTAACCCATGCTTGACTGGACAGGTTCTCCTGTAATTCTATCAGCTGTGCCACTGTGTCCTCCAGCTCTTAATCCAAAACCGCATGGCACCTCCTTCCACACCAGACCTCATGGTGGGCTGGTGGGGGCCCTTCTTGGCAGACTCCTATTCCTTGCCAAACTGCATGGCAGAGACACCTCTCATGGCTGCCGTGCCTAGTTTAAATTCTGACATGGAGCTTCTGGCGTGACCCCATTTCTGACTTCTCCCACAATGGGTTACATCTCCCAGTTGTTTGTACAGTTCACATTCTCTCCTCTGACATTATCAATCTGGGCAAGTGTGGCCCAGTGACACAGGGTGAACTGCCTTCCTGCCCCTTGTGCAGGTGCTGTAACAGGGTAACTGCCTCACTGCATCAATAAGATGCCCCCAGCTACATCACAGTCAAAGTGAAGCCCATCTTCCTGGCCCTCAGCACAACTTTTTAACATAACCATTAAGTTAACTGAGTTGCCATAGATATGCAGAGTACCTCTCATCCTCATCCTACTCTTCCCCCATGCCCCAAGCCAAGGTGTGTGGGGGACAGTTCTGTTTCTGGAATCTCTAGCTCAACACCTTATTATATTAATGATTCATGTTATTGGTTTTTAAATATTTATAACTATCTCTTAATAAAATATCAAATTGGCAATTTAGTATGCCATCCATTGTATCATTTTTTAAAGTTATCATGCCTCTTTATTTTTTAAAATTTATTAAATTTATTAGGGTGACATCAATTAATAAAATTATATAGGTTTCAGGTGTACAATTCTATAATACATCATCTGTATATTGTATTGTGTTTTCACCACCCCAAGTTGTATCTTCCCATTGAATCATTTCTATTGCCAGTTTATTTTATATAGAAGCATATGATCAGAAGTGCATATCTTGGTGGATTTTTAAATTCTGCCCCAATTCTCACTTCTAACTTCTTGGACTGCATCCTAAATTTGCATGTTCTTATGTATCAGTAGTGGACATCAACACCAGAAGGATTCACAGTCCTGCTTTATGACTGTGCACTATGTAGGAATGGGCATGTTACAGAGAGGACTGTTTGGTGAAAAGAGGCTCATCTTATTGGTATCAGTCAGTAAAATATGTGAAACATAGCAGATGGCTGAGAGATTAGGAGGAAATAAAGGACTGGGATGGGGTAGTGGTCATTGTGATATAAAATAAATAGTGGAATCTGGGTCCAAAGAAAGCTGAAAATCAAGGAAGAGAGGAAAGAATTAATTGGAGTTTAAGATTTCCTGATAAGATGTGATGAATGTATTCATTTATTTAATGACTAGCTAATTATGCACCTAATATGTACAAGTTACAAGGAGCTTATTCTGTAAGGTATTCTGGAACGTAACTAGGTTGAAAGTGGGGATATGTGTGTGAGTAGCTACAGTAGAGTGGAGCTGACAATTCCTGGAACTGAAGAAAGCCATAAATTTGAGAGTGGATGTGGCATGAGTCATGCCTGAGAATAACAGAGGAAAATATTGAGTCTGCTGCCCCGGTTATAGGGTACATCCAGAATAGGAATATAGGAGGTTGTTATGCTGAATAGCTCAGCAGTAGAATCTCAGGAATGCAGGGGGTTTTTATCCTGAGGCATGCATGAGCAGTGATCTAGAGTGAAAGAGCAATGCACAGCAAGACTAGTTTTGTCCCCACCTGACCCTGGAGGTAACTAGGGTATAGATGGCTGACTGGCCACTGCAACAGAAAATTGCCCAGCAAGTAGTATTCAGTTAAGGAAGGGAAGGTCACAAAATACTCAGTGGAGGGAATAAAGATGGTAGAAAAGGAAATCTTGGGAAGGTAGGAAGCAGAACAAGAGAAAGACAATGTGCTCTTATCCACTACAAAGTGAGAGGCTTGGTATTTTCCCCACTATCATGTATTTTCAGTATTGAGCTTCATGAGTATATCTAGTTGATTTAGTTTTGTTAATGCCAAAATGAATTCTCTGTAATAAGGAATTTCTATAAAAAGATTGCATTGCATATCTCTTTCAAAATGCCTGTCAAGTATGTTCTTAGTATTTCACAAATGCAAATAGAGTTAAAATGGCTGTATGATTTTGAACTTAGGTGACATTTTGAATTGTGTGATAAAGCGTGACTATTTTAGGTATAAAAAATTTGCCTTTGACCTTTTAAATATTTTACCATGTCCTTGTCCTTTTCAAATGACTATCCATTTGTAATTCCAAAAGTTTGCTAGGGTTGAGTACATTCTTGCATATCTAACCCATCCTTGTTAGGGCAAGCTTAGACTGTTTTGTGCTCTGAACTCCAAGGCACTGTAGGAAGCAAGTGAGACAGACACAGTAGGCAGTTATGTTACAGAACACAGAACAAGGCGGGGCCTGGGACGATATACTATTATTTAAAAGGCCCCAGGTCCGTCATGTCCGCCGCCCAAGGAAAGACGTCTCTCAATGCCAGAGATTCATGAAAAGGAAAGGAAATGTTTATTTAATGCTATACAAACTTAAAGTAGTGACCTAATGTCTTTATCAAAAATCCCAAAGTCCCCCAAAACACCCACAAACAGACACAGTCCTTCCTTCCTTCCCCCTTTGCCCAGTCCAGAGTACCATATCTCAGGGAAGGAAAACGAAGTCCATGGCTCAGACAGACCTCTGGTTCTTAGTTAGTCCTCCTTCTCGACTGGAAGACCTCCCTGGGTTCCCGGTACCCTCAGCTGAGTCGCCGGGATCTCTGCTAAAACCAGGTGGTGGTTCCACCTTCTAAAGCTGCAGGGGTCCCCGCTCTGTCCAGGCCTCGTGGTTCTCCCTTTCAGGGCTGCGGGAAGGGAGAGTCCTCACTCTGTCCAAAGCCGCGTGGTTCTCTCTCTCTGGGATGCGCATAGTTCTCTCCCCAAAGGCCGCCAAGTCTGGGTTTTAAATCCCCGCGGCCAGTCTTCCTCTGCAGCCTCATTTCCGACTCCTCCCACACTCGGCTTCACATGCCAGAACTCGTATCCTTCCAGCTTTACTGGGCTGCCATCTTGAGTCTGGGCAGGTGTGGCCCCATGTCCTGGAGCCAATCTTCTCCGAGCTCCCACGCAGGCGCTGTAGCTTGGGGGATCTGCCCCCAGTCAGGTGTTGGTGGGGAAGTTACTTCCATTCCACCCCCACCCCACCCCCAGAGATGATCACAGCTATTTAACATAGCTAAGTGACCAGCCAAAGGCTATAGATATGTTAAATGACTATGCCAGAGGGTAGCTGCAAGGCTGTTGCTATGCAAAACAGCTCTCAATGGCCTTGCTCCATTTGTTCCTTCTCCCAACCCACACCCTGGGTGGGGGGGGGGGGGGAGAATCTCCTGGACACCTTAAGTTCTGGACCCCATTTCAAATGCCCATTGGGGGTCCCCCCTCTTGGCTGCACCCTGTAACAGTTAGACATGAGCAGAGGAGCACCAATAGGCCAGGCACTGAAAGTCACCAGGGTAGAAAGCCCCAGGTACCTAGCAAGGGGCAAAACTGGGGTGGGACCTGGCCCTCTGGGTGACCTTTCCTCCCCTAGCATGTTGCTGGTCATGTGGTTTAGACCCCCTGACCTTTCATATCACTGGTCATGAGGTTCAGACCTTCCCCTGACCTTTCTCCCCTGGCATGTCACCAGCCACTCCCTTAGAGTTAGAACAAGGGGAGACTGGAAAATAGCCACATACAACTCCCATACAAGCCCTTGCATGGCCACTCCCTCAAGCATTAAGCCCTAGAAATAATATCTAGTCCTCAGTTGTGTTTCAGCTCCGGGCCCAGAAAAGCAGCAAGGCCGTGCAGGGCAATGCCATGGCTGACCTTAGGACCAGTGGTAGTGACTAATGATCTCCTGACTTGGTGCCACTGATCAGTCACTGGAGACCATGACCCTGAGGAGACAAACCTGGAAAGCTGTTCAATTTGGATGGTATTTCCTTTTTTTAGATTTTTCTTTTTAAAGCAAGCTGTTTTGTTAGGGAGGATAAGTTCCAGTATATGCAAAATAACCTGCTAATTTAAAAAAATAACACAATCACACTTCAGTTTAGTTAATATATTAATTTTTAAAAGTCATTTTATAAATTATAGCTGTGGTGAATCTTTGTCACAGAGTAAATAGCAGCTTTAATACAATGGTTAGAAGGACAACACACCAGAAACCATGCTGCTGTGGGTTAGAATTCCAGCTTCATTTCTTGCTGGGTGTAAGAAACATCTCTCTATATTCTGTTTTCTTCTCTGTTAAATCATGGCAATATTATCATCCTCATGGATCTCTTGTGAGGTTTTAGAACAGCACTCTGAACCTCTTTAGAGCCATAACAGCATTCCTTTATACATACACACATACACATGAATTAGCCTTAAACATAGGAGATGTTTCAAAATTTTAGGAATCAAAAGCTCACTTATTTCCAATAAGTACATAATAATGTTTAAATCAAAAAAGTAATTATGAATCTAAGTAAGAAAGGAAAGAAAGAAACCAACTTTTGAGTGCATAACATGTATGAAGCATTTATGTTACACTGTTTAATTCTCAGAGCGGTCTTCTGAGGTATGGTTATCCCATTTCACAAATTAGAAAACTGAGGGTAAGTGTTTATGTTAAGCGGCCTAGATTAGAATTCAAATGATAATCTGAATAACACCAAAAATGTATACTCTTTGCACCACTCCACATTAACAAACCTTGGTTGTATGAAATGGAACATTTTAAAATAATATTTAATGAACACCAATTAAGTAAGATATCATGGGGTTGCTTGTTCAGCTTCTATTCAATATTTTTAGAATACTGCATTTATTCACAAGGATGAAATGTTTCTTACCTATTCTCCAGTAACCTACAAACAAAGCCACAGTCTACATAGTTTTCTTACTTTCACTTTCCCTCAAACCTATAGAGTTCCAACCAGGTCAGGGACTGAGAGATGTAGAGAAAAATCTTTGCATTCCTGCTTCAGTGTCACCTTTAGGGTGAAGTAGAAATAGGAACACAGAATGGGTGGGGTAGATTGAAAGTAACTAAGATCATGAGGCAGAGTCTCTCTCTGTCCTGTGAATCTGCACGTGCTCACATGGCAGGTTGTAATCAGTATTCATAAACATGATTCAGGCAGAGAAGTGAAAAGTGCCTACAGACTAGTGCTGAACCTCTCTTGCTGGTGGGAACATTTCTTCTACTATGTGCATAAGCTTGGCATAGCCTCCTGGAGATTGAGAAACTGCAAGGAAAGAGGCCATCCCCCCTGGCGCACCTGAGGTCACATAGGCTATGCAACATACTAATCACCAGATTTGTGAGAAAGGCCATTCTAAACCAAGCTATTCCAGACTGGAGGAAAAGCCTAGTTGACCTGTTACAGAACAGACTGGGTGGTGGGGGGTGGGGAGGATGAACAATATATTATTACCAAAAGGACCCCTCCTTTTTTTCTCCAGGGTCCCCTACCCCATACTATGTTTGATTTGCCCGCCACCAGAAGAAAGACGTCTGTCAATGCCAGAGATTGGTGAAAAGGAAAGGAATTATTTATTTAAAAGTTATACAGGCTTAGAGTAATGACTTCATATCTTCATTAAAATACTAAAGCTCTTTAGAATACCCACAGATGCACACTGCCCTTCTTTCTCCCCTCTGCCCAGTCTGGGATACTGTATCTCAGGAAAAGAAGTGGAAGTCCATGGTTTAGGCTCCTGGCACCATCAGTTGTGTCGCCGCCATGATCTCCAATTAATCCAAAGCCATGTGGCACCTTTTCATGGCCCACCAACAAGAGTCCTTTCACCCCTTTTCTTCCAGGCAAAGTCTCTTCTGCTCCCTAAGCCACATGGCAAAAGGGAGCACCCCAGAGCCGCGTGGTCCTAACTCTTGCCCAGGCTGCTGGTCCCAACCTCTGCCCAAGCCACCTGGTGATTCCTGTCAGGGCTGCTGCGTCTGGGTTTAAATTCCAACACCAGTCTTCCTCTGCAGCCCCATTTCCAACTCCTCCCACAATCAGTTACACCTGACAGCATTCCTGTATCCTTCCAGCTTTTCTGGGCTGCCATAGTAAGTCTGGGAAAACATGGCCCCATGGCATGGAGTCAATCGTCTCCAATTTCTCATGCAGGCACTGTAACCAGGGGGAGTTGCTTCCCAGTTACATCCTGGGTTGAAGTCATTCCCATCCCCTTGGCTCAAAGCATGGCCACAGCTATTTAACATATCCATGAAACCAGTAAAAGGTTATAGATATGTTAAATGACCATGCCAGAGGTTAGTTGCAAAGCTATTGCTGTGCAAAACAGCTCCCAATGGCCCTGCTCCATGTGTCCCATCCCCCAGCTCAGACTAGTGGGGGTGAGGACATCATGTATATATTTTTTTCTCTGGTATTTCCTGAACACCCTGAGTTCTGGACCCCATTACAAATCCCTATTTGGGGGCCCCCCTTTTGGCTGCACCCTGTTACAAACCCACTGACTTGTGAGGATAAATGTTTGTTGTTTTAGTCACTAAGTTTTAGGGTGATTTTGTTGTATACCAAAGGCTTTCTAATATAATACACATGTGCCAGACACTTTGCTTGTCACATTGGGCATTCAGAGAATGAGTAAGTTCTTGTCACTACCCTTGTGGAAGCTGTAGTTGAATATATACACACACATACATATATACACATATATCTTGGCAGAGGTCAACCAAGTCCCTAGGATTCTGTGCCTGAAGCCAAAGTTACTGCCCTGGACCCTTCTGCTCCTGGAAGGCTACAGGTTTTGGCCTGGAATGTGCAGTTTACTTCCCAGGTGTGCCTCCCGGTTAGGGGGTAGGGGAGGGGTCCTTCCCGTGCACCACATTTGGGACTTAGCATTTTCCGGTTCCTGGATGAACCTCTGGGGCAAGGCTCTGCTGCTTTGTCACTCTGATTCTGGGTGTCGAGGAGTCCACAAGCTGTGAAATTTCATGGCACGTGCTGTGAGCCATACTTCTTACAGCTCGAAGGGGCGTCCTCGGACAGGGGCACCCAGGTGTGTCTCATCCGGAGAGGCTCGAGCGGGTCTGGCTAGATCTCCCGAGATCCCGCGAGATTTGCTTCAGCTGCCGGCTTCGCCCGATCCTCCGCCATTCTCTAAGCCACTGCCCTCTCTCTGTGCGTCGTTCGCATCTGTACTCTCCGTGTGACAACAGACAAAAAAAAGGGTTAGTTTCCTGTTAATTCAGTCCTTCTTTCACTAATGTATTCGTTCATCCCCAGCAGCCTCATCTCACGCTGCTCCCCCTGCAGGTCGTCGGGGGGCTCGGACTTGGGGTGCCCTCTGCTTGGCCGGCTGCCGGGGACTGATTTACTGTGAAGCCCGGTCAGGGCCTCATACGTGCACAGGCGTCCTGCAAGGAATTGTGCATGATTTTGGATTTATAATTTTGTCTACCTTATCCTAAAGAAGTTTTCAGGAATTGGCGAGGAAAATACATGACGCGGCTTTCCCGGCGGCGCACCTTTCGCCTCAGCCTGCGGAGGTAGCGCACTGCGAAGTTGGGGGAAGCGGGGAGTCAGGCAGGAGCCTGTGATGCGGGGGCTTACGGGTCCTGCTGCGTCTTCCTGCTGCGGCCACTTGGCCGCTGCTTCCATGCGGTAAATCCACAATTGTTCACTTCATTGTGTTGTGTTTTCAGTTTGGAATTAAGTCATGTTGAAATCAATGCTTCAAACACAAAAGCACAGAATTCGTGAAAAACGACCACATCCCTTTCGTTACTCAAGAACGCTGTTAATGACGAGGCGAGGACACCTGGACTTCTGCCCCAAGCCGGTGCAGCAGCGGGGACCAGGGTCACGGCTCCTGGGCCTGGTGAGACAGCTGTGGTGGAGGCCCGAGCCTGGGTTTACCCAGGTCACAAAGAGGCCTCCAGGGGCCTCCTCTGTGGCAAAAAGGAGATCTGGTCAGACCCTAGCGAGACCAATGAAATCGCCCCTGCCAAAGCCCGTCCACAGATTCGGAGCCCACCAATGAGGTGCTGTGCCCCGGAAGCGTGTGACTGTCCAGACTGGGCTGGATGCAGAGGAGCGCCCTAGCCCGCAGGAAGGGCAGGTGTGTGGGCAGAGGACCCTGCGCTGCCAGCGTCCCAATGCCTGAGAGCGGGACCCAGCTGGGGAGGATGAGAATGCTTCGCAGCCACTCGAAGATACCAGGAATCCAAGCGGGTTGACCACCTTGCGTGTCACAGCCTGTCCCTGACAGTGTAGGGTAATGTGTTCAGAAACAAGCGGATCCTCAGGGAACACATCCACAGTTGGACAGTGGATAAGGCTCCCAGGAGCTTCTGAACCTGCTGAGGCCACAGGTCCAAGATGCAGAAAGCTCTCGAGTGCCTTGAAGAGCGGCTCCAGGCCAAGAAGAAGGAAATTAAAAGAATGTCCACGGTTTCAAAACTGGCAAGAGGCTGGGAGATCTACTCTTTTTGGGACCTCTGTTCCCCAAATAATTTACACTTTAAAAGTTTTCTAAAGTAAGTGGTCTAGGAAGAGGAAGATCAGGGTCATAGTCGGGAAGAAACTGGTCTGTAAGTTGAGTCAAACAGAAGAGAACATTAAGGCTGCCTGGGTCGGTGGAACTGTGAACATCATTGTATGTCTGACTCCAACTTAAAGGAAAACTCATTCCCTGGATTCTCTTTTCACTGCTTTTCCGGGTTAGGGCAGTTTATTCTTTTCTGCCAGGATAGGATCCTGATAGTTTGGCCATTTTGAGCCAGGTCAAAGGACTTTAAGATTGCGTTTGAAAGTAAATATTTTTTGTGCTGTTAGAGTCAGCATGGGAATACTCTCTTCCCCTTGGATAGATGGCCTCCAGGGTTTCTCTGTTGGGAAAGATCTTTTTCATACATTAAAGCCAATAATATCATGCTTTTCTGCACAGTGAAAGTGTCTAACATCTTTACAAGAGACAGATGCATACAGGAGCTCCACACTTTAATCTACCCACTAAATCTTTGCTGTGTTCCTGAGGGAGCATGACTTAGTTGGTTCTGCCTTCCACTGCCTTAGTTTGTTCACCAAGATGGGCTGCCCAATAATGATGCCAAAAAGATCTTTGTATTCTTTTGAAGGCAAACCACATTTACCGATATTTTCTTTAACATGTTTTCTAATTGTCTTCAGTATGTTAAAAATGTAATCTTTTTAACAATTACCTTTCCCATATAAGGTATTTTGTGCTAATTCAGCTACTGAATACAGAGTTAAATATATAAGAATAAATAGGGTGAGGTAGTATTCCAACCATACGCCTTCCTTGCTGTGTGCATTTGCTCAAGTTTCTTAACTTCTGTGAAGTTGTTTTCTTCATGATAAAATTGAAATAATGGCAATTCCCCTTCAGGGTTGCTATGGTTGGGGATCATGTATGAGAAGTTCTTGAAACATGGTACATGCCCAACAATATGTTGTTATTGATATGAAAGCTCTATTTGCAGTGTGGTTAGAAGAGGATGATGTTTCATACATATAAGGCACTTTTCAGTATACCCACAGGTTTTCTGAGTCCACATGTACTTGATGAATTTTCTGTATTCATTCTCACTCTCTTGGAAGACCAAAAATATTTTGAGCCCTGACCAGTGTGGCTCAGTTGGTTGAGCATTGTCCTGCAAAGCAAAAGGTCACCAGTTCAATTCCAAGTCAGGGAGTTACAGAACAGACCTGTCTGGGGGGCACAATATACTATTACCGAATGGACACCCGTTCTTTCAGGGTCCCCCTGTACTAGGTTCGCCTTGTCTGCCACCAAGGAATTATAACTGTCAATGCCAGAAATTGGTGAAAAGGAAAGGAACTATTTATTCAAAAGTTACACAGACTTAGAGTAATGACTTAATGTCTTCCTTAAAATCCCAAAATCCCTTAAAACAACCACAAATGCACACAGTCCTTCCTTCCCCGCTTTGCCTAGTCCAGGATACATTATCTCAGGAAAAGAAGTAGAAGTCTGTGGCTCAGGTAGCCCCCAGTTCTTCCCAGTAATCCATGCTCGGTTGGCAGGCCTCCCATGTTCCTAGCACCATCGGCTGTGTTTCTGGGATCTCCAGTTCTTAATCCAAACCTGCATGACAATTTTGCTAGCCCACCAGCAAGAGTCCTTTCACTCCTTCCCCACAAGGTCTCTCCTGCTTCCTAAGCCTTGGGGCAAAGGTAGCCCCAAAGCCACATGGTTCTGCCCCGCATGGCTACCATGCCTGGGTTTAAATCCCAGCACCAACCTTTCTCTGCATCCCCATTTCTGATTCCTCCCACAATTAGCTACACCTGCTAGCATTCCCATATTTTTCCAGCTTTTCTGGTCTGCCAAAAGGTTGGACACCCCTGAATTGTAAGCTAAACTATTTTGCTTTTTTCAGCAAAATTTGGGCTAGAAAAAACTATTTTAAAAGATAGCTTAAAATTAAAAATGTGCTAGTTATGAAAAAAACATTTTAACCCAATTCCATTGCCTGCACATGTGCACAGCTACGTGTGTGCAAAGGTTGTGTGCACTCAACAACCTTTGTATATTCTAGTTGGACCAAGCCAGTAAATAATTGACACAGTCCAGGTCACCATGTTATTCTTCAGATAACAGTTGTTGAAATCCCAGATCACTGCTTTTACTACTCTAGAGTTGCTAAAACAATCCAAGAGGTAGGAATGAATAAATTTCCCAGTTTAGTCTCAGTGATTGTTCAGAGCAGTGGCTATCATTCTAAGGGATGCTGTGGGTTAGTGCAGTGGATTACCAAGCAGGTAGCAGATTTTCTTCTTACACAGGACTGAGGTGGTTAGTGGGTTTGTAAAAACTAAGGGGAGCTCTGGCTGGTATGGCTCAGTGGATTGAGTGCTCACCTGCAAACCACAGGGTCACTGTTTGATTCTCAGTCAGGGCACACGCCTGGGTTGCAGGCCAGGCCCCTGGTGGGGTCCCACGAGAGGCAACCACACACAGATGTTTCTCTCCCTCTCTTTCTCCTTCCTTCCCCTCTCTCTAAAAATAAATGAATAAAATCTTTTTTAAAAACTAAGGGCAATACAATATTTTATTTTGTCCCATGTGAGTTGAAGAAAGGAGGTTTTTTTGTGATGAAGAGGAAGGTAGCAACAGGTAGGCTGAGCTGACCCAGTGGAAGAGGTAGCACAAGCCTATTCAACAACAGGCTTTTTCAGTGGAAGGAAAAGTAGATGACTTTTGTATAAATTATCACCTTACTGGGCTGTCTATAATGAACACCTTAGGAAGACTTCATGACAGTCGGCGCAAAGCGAGCATAGGTAGAGGCACCAGCCAATGGGCTAGGAGGGAGTCTACTTTTGCGACTACTGAAGTATTTCTGATGATTGTGCTTAGCTATCCAAATTGTCTGTAAAGTCAAGCAATTCAATCTTTTCCTACATTTATCACTAGAATACTAAAAATAGATCTACAGGGATTTTTAATTGCTAATTGCTTCCTAAAACTATTTGAAAAATGAGCATAATTTAACAGAAATAGTATACTGTTGGTGATACAGAGTGGGGAAGAAGTAGGCTTACAATTGTAAGTAGGAGAACATAGAGTTTATACAATAATTATATTATTTTCCATACAAACAACTATAAACTTACTTTTGCCCCGCCCTGTATTTGATGTTCCATTAAATTGAAGATAATGGACATCCTTGTTTTTCAAAGAGGCTGTACATCTATTGAAGATTTGAACTTCATTCTTTCTGAAAGGTGTACTTACTGATTAATTCAATTTTGAATTGAAGTCATTTATCACTTTTATAAGTTGAGTGACTTTCCCTTTTCTCTCACACAATGAAGTTGTTCATCTAATCAGGCAGCAATGTAATGGTCTCTCTTGGAAGAATACTCTAGGCAGTTTTATTCTGATGCGCTGTGGAGCTGGGGAAAGTTGATTAATTTACAGCATTCACATAAGTGACCTGTGAAGTTATGAGAAAAAAGGACTATACTTTGCCAGTGTGACTGGCTTTTCACTATAAAATTAAAAGATGATCATAACTCTTGTCTTGACTCAGTGTAACCTGTGATTTTGTCTGAGATTGTTATATATATTAATGACAATGGTAGCAACCATTTTTGAGCAGTTGCTATATGACAGGTACTGTATTTAGTGATTTATATGGAGTTAGTATTTAAGTACTTTGTCTTTGGATTCACACAAATTCCACTCTTCATTACAGTTTTAAGAAGCATGTCTTTATTACAGTATTCAGTCACCAGACTGTTTCAGGGAAAGCCTTGTGTAACATTTTGGGACTCAGTTTCTTTATCTGAAAAAATATGAAGATAGTACTACTGCATAGGATTGTTACTGTGATACAGAATGTGTGTACAACACTGAGCAGAGTTTTTAGGAAATGAAATTAATGAAAAACAGACCAAGTATACATTTTGAAGGTGAAATTAAGTTCAAGAGCCATTACTTGTAAAAGACATAAAAATTATGTTGTTTTGGCTTGAATTGTTCATCTAATGACCTTAATCTTCTATTTCAGTCCTTTTACATATGCATGGCATTTGGCAAGTAGGCAATTTTAAAGTGTTAAGTTACTTTCTGGAATTCACTTATATCTAATGATGAACTATCCAGCTCAGTAGTTATAAGTTGCTTAATCATACACCTGCTGTCTGGAGTACATATTATATATTTTGGGAAATAATTTATATGGCTACCCTGTATATAGGCATCATAAAATATTTGCAATTATTAATAAGCTTCTATGTGCTGAGATTAAATACTATAAGAAAACAGATGTAATAAAATGATTGGTAACAATATTACTATACTTTTTCAGTGTGATTGTACTGACATAATTTCATTGAGACTCTACTGAGAGATGAACAGATAAAATTATCACTTTTTTAGATGAAGACCCTGAGATCCAGAAAAATAAGTGGTCTAAGTTCCCCAAGAGTTAAGCAGCAAAGTTGACCAACTGGCTCCATGTTCAAAGCTCTTATTCTACTCTTTACCCTTTTATCTGCTTCTTCATCCAAGGCAACTATGTCAAGACAAAGAAATTCTATGAGAAAGAAAACAAACAAAAAACATGGAGTGGACAACATTTTTTATGAAAGTGTTACCAATAAAACATGAGCCACACTACCATCATGATGTATACAGAGTGGATATAGGTCCTTGGTTGTATTCATAGGCTCTTGAATCAGAACAGTATTCCTTTCCTATTCCCTTCCCATCTGATTATTTGCCTAATAATTATAGGTGGCTGAGCTAAAAGATCAGGATCCCTCAATACAAAACCCTAACCATGAGAAATCTCATTATATTGAATTATACGTCAATTACAATATCCATTTTGCACTTTCAGTTTCCATTTGACTTTATAATTTTGAATTCCATGATGACTTCAGATTTTTGTAAATTGAAATGTCTGTTATATATATTGAAATGTCTATTATATATAAGCAAAACCTTCATTGTCAGTAAGCAAATAGAAGAAATTATACCAGTCACAATTTTTCTTATTACATCTTTTTTCTTTTCATTCTCCTGTTGGAATATTTTGGTTTTGCTTTGGATTATATATAAGCAAAATTTGTGTGAAACGAAATTTTCCTCATATTTTAAAATAAGTTTTAATGAGCATTGAAATATCTTCACCTGTCACAGCAGACCAATAAGAGCAATTATTTTTGCCTATATTTTCATTTGAACTAAGCATAGAAGGGCTAAGAAAACAAACATAAATTTTAAATCATTAGGGCTAGAGATGTACTAGCACTTTGGCATTTATACATCTTAGTTAGCATAATTAAGAAAAATGATACAAAATCTGTGACTGTACAAACTGTAAGTGATCCAGTACACCTGTGTACTTCAGCTGTGGTAATGGTGACTAGGCACCTTGTTATTCGTATGCACTAAGGATAGTGCAAATAGATGGCAATATTTTGTTGTGGTGATGTTTGTTACTCATCTGAGGAAAGACTCTCTATTGAAATAATTATGTAAAAACTGAAGAGAATTAACAAATCTATAAAATGAGATGGAATACTACAGGAAATTTAAAAAGAAAGGAGTATACTAAGTTTCAGGTTTAATGGGAGAAAATTGTCTTTAGGGTTTTTATTGTTGTTGGTAGCCTAAAAAACTGAATTGGCATGTCCTGAAGTTTTCTGTATGTCAACACTTCCGTGACACTCTTGCTTCTACTATCATATTGGGTGATAGTATGCTTACTTGAATTGTATCTTGGTTGAGTAGTTTATTAAACAGATGGAGTGCAGCCCTGGCCAGGTGACTCTGTTGGTTAGAGAATCATCCCTCCTGTGCACCAAAAGGTTTTGGGTTTGATTCCTGGTCAGGGCACATACCTAGATTGTACGTTCTACTCCTGGTTGGGGTGCATGTGGGAGGCAAATGATGGATGCTTCTCTCTCTCTCCCTATTCTGCTCTCTTAAATAAATAAACTTATCCTTGAGTAAGGATTAAAAAAAAATGGAGTACAAATACTGGGACAAGCAACACAACATCAAATAATTTAATTAACTAAAGAAAAAAATCTGATCTTTTAAAAAAGTAAAAGGGAAACTGATTATTCTGTGTTGTTAATTGTTTATCATTAGATTATGTTTGGTTCATTGAAATCCAGGCTGAAGAAGTCAACAAGATAAAAGCTGAGAGGGCTGAGAACTTCCACCTCAAGAGGAGAGGTGAGTAAATGCAGTAATGTTATTAAGTAATAGCTGGAAAGGGAAGTGGAAAATTTTGCATAGCCTGAGTGATCCTAAAGAAAATCATACATTTTGTAAAAATAAAGTGTATGCTAAAATTTAGAATTTACAAGATACAGGAAAATAAAGGGAAGAGAAATGTATATCATTGCTGGTATCTCCTGGAGAAAACTTCCATGACCATTTTGGTGTGTTTCTATGCATAAACTATGATTTAGTTTATATATTCTTGATCAAGCTTTCTATGTAAATTTTTGTGCTAAGTTTTTATAGTGTGTCATAATAAAAGTATAAGATTTTTATGTTACTATAAGTTTAATAAACATTTTTAATTTTTGCACAATATTTCCTTGAGGATACCCATTAGGGTGTTTTATGATTCCCTTATTGTTTAGATTTTTTTTCTCATTTCACAAAAAATTGACATATAGATATATAGGGTAAATTCATTGGGGTAGTTACCACAAAGTTTCCTGGCACACTTGTTCTTGACACTGTTGTAAGGTGTGCACTATAATCACTAGGGAGTGAAAGTCCCTATATTGATGTACCATTTAATATTATGACTTTTTATTCTTGCTTGTTTGCACACAAAAAATGAAGGCATTGATGATTAATTTCATGATTATATAACCAGGGCCATTTCTGTCCCTATATATTTCTTGTTAAATTTTTTAATTCATAGTCTGGTCTGTTTTCTCTATCAATTTGTGAACACTTTTTGCTTCCACCTTTATACTTCTCAGTCACCTGTATTCTGAGACTTTTCCCTGGGAAACCTTAGTTTGTCTAATTTAACTAACATTGACTTCCAGCCACTTCCAGTTGCTGGTAGATTACAATATTTGGGACTTACTGGGCTTCCCATTTTGCCACATGGCCTATAAAATCCATCCAAATAAATTCTTCTTAGCAACAGAGACTTGAACTTGTACAGATTTCAATGTACATTGTCAGATTTTCCAATTTTTCCACCAAGACAGAAAAAAAAGGAAACCATCTGTTGCAATCTTCATCTCATTTTTAATTTTGCATTTTATTGAACTCTTTCTAGAAACTATCTGTCTACAATTACTAGTAGAATTAATATTCCCATTTAAACTTCTTTTCAAAATTCCAATTTCTTAGCTATTATTGGAAACTGTAGTTTGGCCCCCATATGTGTGTATATTCACTCATGCACATCATTAGGAGAGAAGAGTCTTTGCTTGTGAAGAGTTTCTGAAAAGTCATGTGTTCTTATAAGAACAGTTTTTAATGGTGGCTTTGGAATAAACATTCTGGTGAAGTAGAAGGGTCTTTAACAAATAGCAACAAACAGATCAAGTTCAGCAAATAAAACAGGCCGGTCTAATTGCATCTAAATTCAAATTGTACTGGTGGAACCAGTGACATTTCTTTGGCACATTTTGAAAGGCAGTGGGTGTCTGTTGCGCAGATTGTTAGCTTTAATTTGTTCAAATGTGTTTTCACTACCAATTGGCAGAGAGGTGGCAAGGGAAACAGTCTCTGGAAGAAGAACAAATGGAGAAATATGTCCCTCCCAGTGGCAGTTAGTTTGATATCCCAAAGGAAATGTTTCTTGACAATAATTAAGAGAAAAATACCAACATAATTTCCAAATGTTTGACAAAATGGAAACTCGTATATTTGCCAGAAAAATGGAACTAATGGACCCTTTAATTTTGGTACTTAATGGAGTTGTAAGAAAAGGCTATAAAAGAGAAATAGTGTGAATTGTGCCCCAAATAGGCTATAAAGTCAGATCTGTATTTATCTGGATCTACATTATTGTCTTCCTGAAGTTTGGGGGAGGGGGATTGGTTTATTTTTAAATTTTTCCTGCCTTTCATTTAATTCATTGAGCTTTCTTTGTTCTTTTCTCTTTATTCTAGTTTGAAATTTGTGCATTTAAAAACATCTAGTGGTTACCAGAGACAAATTTTAAGTATATTAATTTTTATATCAAGCTAGCCAAAAGTTTTGAAATTTCCTAACAGTTCAATAAAATAAATTTAATAATAGAACTAAAATTACTGTCATCAATTCTTAGAATCTCTTCTTTTTCCAAGTAGATGCTAGTAAGAATAGTGGCAGGAAGAAAAGTGACCACAACAATTCGCAAATCTAGTTATTTTTGTAGCTTTTAAAGTTTGAGTGTGAAAAGCAAAAATATATGCCAAAAGCAAGTAAGCAACACCAAACAAATAAAGCACATTTAAACAAATCTCAGTGACTTCAATCTTCTGTTATTTGATTTTATTCATCTTTTCTCCTTTTTCTTTATTTTTCTTCTCTATTACATTTGATAACCTAAACAAGATATGCTAATTGAATGTGACCTGATTTATAGGAAAAACTTTTCTGATTTGTGGAAAAATCACATAACATCATTCTATAAAGCTTCTTTTTTTATAAAGCATATTTTATTGATTATGCTATTACAGACGTCCCAGGTTTTCCCCCTTTAGCCCCTCTGCCCTATACTCCTCTTCCCTTCAGCAGCCCCCCACCCTTTAGTTTATGTCCATAGGTCCCACATGTAAGTTTGTCTTCTCCATTTCCTATGCCATTCTTAACTTCCCCCTGCCTATTTTGTTCCCACCAGTTATGCTTCTTAATCTCTGCACCGTTTCCTCATTCTCCCCTGCCCCCTCTCAGCTGATAACCCTCCAAATGAGAATCGCCATATCTGTGATTCTGTTCCTGTTCTGATTGTTTACTTAGGTGTTTTTTTAGATTCAGTTGTTGATAGTTGTGACTTTGTTGCCTTTTTTAATGTTCATAGTTTTTATCTTTTCTTTGTCTTAAAAAAAGTCCCTTTAACATTTCATGTAATGATGACTTGGTGGTAATGAACTCCTTTAGCTTTGCCTTGTCTGGGAAACAGTTTATCTACCCTCCCATTCTAAATGATAGCTTTGCTGATGGAGTAATCTAGGTTGTACATCCTTGCTTTTCACCACTGTGAATAACTTTTTGTCAGTCCATTCTTGTCTGCAAAGTTTCTTTTGAGAAATCAGCTGATAGTCTCATGGGAGCTCCTTTGTAGGTAACTCTCTGCTTTTCTCTTGCTTCTTTTAAGATTCTCTTTATCTTTAACCCTTGGCATTTTAATTATGATGTGTCTTAATGTGGACTCCCTTTGGGTCCAACTTCTTTGGGACTCTCTGTGCTTCCTGGACTTGTATGTCTATTTCCTTTGCCAAGTTAGGGAATTTTTCTTTCATTATTTTTTCAAATACATTTTCAATTTCTTGCTCTTCCTTTTCTCCTTCTGGCAAATATGTTTGCTGTTTCTTGCTTTTCCTCTTCTCCTTCTGGCACCCCTATGATTTAGATATTGGTATATTTGGAGATGTCCCAAAGGTTCCTCAGCCTATCTTCATTTTCTTGAATTCTTGTTTCTCCTTTTTGTCCTGGTTGAATGTATATCTCTTATGTTGCAGATCATTGGTTTGAATCACAGCTTCCTTCCCTTCTCTGTTGGTTTCCTGTGGATTACTCTTTATCTCAAGTAGTGTGACCTTCATTTCTTCCTTTATTTTTTTGCCATAATCAAGGAGTTCTCTTTCTCTGAGCATCCTGATCACCAGTATTTTGACCTCTGCCTCTGAGAGGTTGGCCATCTCTGTTTTGCATAGTTCTTTTTTTGTTTTTTTTCCTGTTCTTTCATTTGGGCCATTTTCCTTTGTCTCCTCAATTTAGCAGCCTCCCTGTGTTTTTTTCTTGTATTTGGTAGAGCTACTTTTATTCCCTGTTACAGTAGCATGGCCTATGAAGAAAAGACACCTGTAAATTGTGTGGGGCTGAGCTTTAGGAAATTACCAGGGCAGGGGAGCCCTATTCACAGCTTTGTGACTGTGTGGGGAGGGCGAGAGGGGACAGTGCCATTGCCTGGCTTCTGGCAGTTTGCCTGGTGCTTACACTGTTTCCAGTCACTTCATCCCCTTCCCATGTGCAACTGACACCCTTCCAGCTGCTATCCTGGTGGTGAATCCCAGAATAGGTGGGTTTGGGTACATTCTAAGACCATGCTGGCCCTTTAAGTGGTGAAAATCTGGCAGTGTTCTTCTACTGTCCAGCCCCCACTGCTTTTCATAGCCAGAGGTAACATGGATCTGTCTTCTGTGTGTTGGGACCCTGGGCTGTGTGATCTGGCCCAGGGCTGGAATTGGATTGCTCACTTCCAAGGTATCCTTCCCATAAGTGCCACCACTGCCACTGCCTTTTCATGTCATACCACCTTTCCTCCCATCTCTGCAACTCTACCCCTCCTACCCATTTGGATGAATGTATCTTCTTTAAGTCCTTGGTTGTCAGACTTCCATACAGCTCAATTTTCTGATGGTTCTGGGTGTTACTAGTTTTGAGATCTGGTTGTAATTCTTTCTGTGGTTACACAAGGAGGTGAAGTGTGTCCACCTATACCTGCATCTTGACCAGAAGTTGCAAAGCTTCTTCATTTGCTCTATATAATTAGCATCTGATGGGAAATTTCAATTTTTCGTTATAAGCCTGATAAATACCTGGGATTAATAGAAAACTTCAATTTGAAATTTTATTGCATCAGAAATTAGTAATTAAAGATGTTTTATTTATCTAGTCAATTTATAATTATTTGGTTTATTTTATGTTAGAAATATTGTCTGAGTAATTATAAATCCAGGTTTTGCTATTCCCAACATACTTGATAAGCCTTTAAGCTTTAAAAGTGAGTTTATTCAGAGCTTGTCAACAGGGTGATTTTACGGTTCTGTTTTTCACTTTGTTGTTGTGATAAAAAATTCAGCCATGGCCCCTCCTTTGTTTTTAATACCATTTTGGGTGATGGTTCTTTGTGGTAAAAAGAGCTCATAAAAAAACCCAAAACATTTCAAGATGCCATTATTAATTCCACATGATGAATATTTACTGCAATTGCTATTTAGATGTCTCAGAGGGTATTCAAATTAATTTGATGTAACATAGGGAGACTAGCAAACAACATCATTAGGCTTGGAAAAAACACTGATTAAAATAACTAAAACCGAACACAAGCCAAAAAAAAAGACAGAAGGGTAACACTTTCTCACAAACTTGTTTTGAGAATTTCTATAAAAACATTCTGACTATTAATCAGCATAGCAATGTTTTTCAGATTTTTTTGGATTCTTATATATCACCCAATAAAATCATGCGTTTTAAAGTTGGTGCATGATGACAGTCTTGTCCTTCTAGTAGGGATAATATTTTTCTGGTGTTCATACTCTTCACTTCTTATTAGAGTCATTTTTAATTATCAGGGAAATACAAAGTAAACAAATGTGACTTAAAAATTTTAAGTTATGTAGAATCATACTTGGACTATTTGAAAATATGGATTAATTGGTAGGTCGCCAAACTTATGTAAGTGTTGAGTCAATGCCAAAAAGGCAAATAAAATTGTACCCCAGCTGCTTAAAATTCAGTGCAAATGTTAGAAATGTTAAACTTTATTTTCAGTCATTCAACAAACAGTCCCTGAATATGTAAAAAATCCTGGCACTGTGGATACTTTTACATTGGGAGTAGAGAAATGAATGTCATGACTTCTATTCTTGAAGAATTCAATTTGGTCTCACACTCTAGTAGTCCCTTATATTTGCATAACTTTTAATTTTACTTCTTACAAAGAATCACAAATTAAACTGATTTAAATGTTCATCAGGCAAACAAGTTATTATGGTGCTCTTTTCCCAAACCCACCATGAATGGCTAACTTTCTTGAAATGTACAGTAGGGATTACTGGGAATAGTGCTTAATGATATCTGCTCAAGAGGGCACACTGAAAATGTGGCGTTACCATTCCTCCCTGTCTCCAAATTCCTTTTCAAATAACAAAAAATTACTAAAGAAAAAAAGGAAAAAATCTATGATAAAAAAAGAGGAAAACAGGAATAGTTGCTTTTTGAGGAACTTTTGGGGAATGGTAAAAAGATTGTTTGGAATTGATAGGTACATTTAAATGCAGTCATCTGAAACCATACCATGTGTACAGCGTGCATACCCCCTGCAGATATGATGATTGGCCTTCCTAGTAGGACCCTGGGGAAATTCCCAGTGTGGAGTCAGTGGGAGGATGTGGGTAGAATGTGATAACATATCTTCCTGTTAGATATTGGGCAAGAAATGCCAATCTCATTCTCAGAATATAGAAGCCCTCAGGATGGGACACCTGACTCAAGCTTTAGGATTTTTTTTATATATAAGGAAGTATCAGTTACATAGAATAACAGCTTTACTCCTTGTATTCCGATTTGTATGCCTTTTATTCCTTTGTCTTGCCTATTTGCCCTAGTTAGGATTTTCTTTTTTAAATTTTTTTAAAGATTTTATTTATTTATTTTTAGACAGAGGGGAAATGAGGGAGAGAGGGAAAGAAATATCACTGTGTGGTTACCTCTCACATGCCCCCTACTGGGGATCTGGCCTGCAATTCAGGCATGTGCCCTGACTGGGAATTGAACTGATGACCCTTTGGTGCATAGGCTGGCACTCAATCCACCAAGCCACACCAGCCAGGGATGATTTTCAATACTATGCTGAATAAGAATGGTGAGAGTAAGTTCCTTTGTCTTATTCCTGATCTTAGAGGAAAGCTTCCAATCTTTCACTGTTGAGTATGATGATAACTGTAGGTTTGTCATATATGGCCTTTATTACATTGAGGTATGTTCCTTCTATCCCCATTCTGTTCAATTTTAATTATGAAAGTATGTTGTATTTTATCATATGCTTTTTCTGCACCTATTAAGATGATCATGTGATTTTTACCTTCTATTAATGTGGTATATCGCATTTATTGATTTGTGTATGCTGAACCATTCCTACATCTATCTCAGGGTAAATCCCCTTTAGTAATGGTGTATGATTCTTTTAATACTTAGTTGAATTCAGTTTGCTAACATTTTGTTGAGAATTTTTTACATCTGCAGATCACCAGGGATAGTGTGTGTGTGTGTTGTCATAGTGTCCTTATCCGTCCTTATTGAGCTTAATAAGAATACAGTAAACTAAGCAAGGTGCACAGCTGCCTCATTGGGCATCAAGATGGAAAAAAACAAATCAGAGCCTAAGGTAATACCAAAACAGTAAGAGAAAGAAAAGGTAGGTGTGTTTGTTAACATTCCCAGTGTGTCATCTCTTACTTTGGCAATCTTAAAGGCCCTGACTTGATTATCTACTCATCTACTTACCTAAAGGAAAGCCAAATGGCACAATTGAAATTCCTCCTTTTTATTCATAAAGCCTGTTGCGAAAACTAGTTTCACAATTGTTTAAGCAATTGAAGCCAGCTATCCCTCTCTCTCTTTTTGTATATATGAGTATATATTTAGAAAACAATTTTTCTATTGTCTTTTGGTTTATTTTTCAAATTTTAAGAAATTTATTTGTAATTATAGTTGACATACAATATCATATTAGTTTCAGGTGTACAAATGTAGTGATTTGACATGTTCAGTCACCGATATTAATCATTATAATTCTTTGTTGATAAATTAATTCATTCAGCTAATACATATGTTATTGAGCTCTGAGATAATGCAGAGGTGAACAAACTGAACAATTTAACTATGTTAAATTCCTTACAAAGAGTACAAACAATAAATAAGCAAAGAAAAATGCAGATTATATTAAGTGCTACAAAAGACTAAAATACAAGTGAGAAACTAGAGAGTAACAAGTCACTTTATATAGGGTGATGAAAAAGGCCTCTGTGATGACATGAGATGAAACCTGGGGAGGGACTATGAGCCAGGCATAGGAGAAGTTACAAGGAAGATTATCCTGAGCAGAGAACAGTAAGAAAAGGGGCCTGGTATATGGGTGGGGAGGAGTGGGTCAGTAGTTAAGGAAACAGATAGAGGCCAGTGTGACTGGAACTGCCATAAAGAGAAAGGAAAAGAAGAATGTGAGGTGAGGCAGGGTCCATATCAGGAAGTTCCTTGTAGAACAACGCAAAGTCTGGGTTATTTTTCTGATCCAGTAAGATGTCATTAAAGGTTTTACCCAGAAGTCGGTATCAGCTGGGTTTTATTTTTTTACAAGTTCACTATATCAGCTCTGTGGAACATGAATTGAATAAAGACAAAGTGGAAAAAGGAAAACTGATGAATGGTGAATGGTCTGTGACAATAGTCTAGGCAAGAGTGACGGTGTCTTGGACCAAGGTGGTGGCCTCGGGATGATTCCTAGATATTTGATTTGAGAAACAAGGCGGGTAGAGGTGATATTTATTGAGATGGGGATACCAGGGAGGAGCAGATTTAAGTGGGAGGTAATCCCAAGTTTTAGTATTTAACATATTGTGTTTGAGATGTGTGACATGATGTATGTAAAAGTTTTGAAGACTTTGTCTTTTTTTAGTAAGAGACTAATGTTTGACTATAGTGATAGAAAAATATGCTTGAATTAAGTTTACTGAAAAGTCAAGATTAGTCAATAATACTTTGGAAATAGAATTTATAATTTCCAGGTTACCAGAGGAAAAGTGTTAAGAAAAACTCATCCATATAACAAACAGCAGGCAAGGTGAAGAAAACAAGAAAAAAGATAATCATATTATGGAAATAAAATAAGCTGTCAGAATGTATCATATCCAAATATCTCAACACTTATAACTGTTGTGATTACTTTGGTTGTTTATAATCATATAAATCTTGGCAAAAATTCATGAATATAGTCATAGGGCAATTCCTAACAGTGGGATTGCATGTGAAAAATGTATGCAATTTTAGGTGTGACAGCCGTATTAGTTACATTGTTCTTTAAAACAAACTTTTGTCTTTGCTTTTTTATTGATTTTGTTTTCTATTATTGATTTCTAGTTTGATATATATATATTTTTAAAGATTTTATTTATTTTTTAGAGAGGGAAGGGAGGGAGAAAGAGAGAGAGAGAGAAACATCAATGTGTGGTTGCTGGGGGTCATAGCCTGCAACCCAGGCATGCACCCTGACTGGGAATCGAACCTGTGACACTTTGGTTCGCAGTCGGCGCTCAATCCACTGAGCTACGCCACCCAGGAGCTAGTTTGATATTTTTATGTTTCTTTTGAATTTCATTTGTATAATTTTTTTGTTAAGCTGTAAGTTGAAGTAATAGTTTTAATACCTTTTTACATAACATTAGGTGTTTCATCCTATAAATTTCCCTCAAAACACTGCTTTAGTTGCATTACAGAAATTTTGATGTTTTGTTAGTATTTTCATTCATTTAAAAATACTTTCTCATTTCACTTTAGATATCTTCTGTGACATGTTCTATTGTGAATTATGTTTTTTACTTTCTGAATATTTGGGAATATCCTTCTGTTATTGGTATTCTTATTTAATTCCACTTTGGTCAGTGAACATTCTTTGTATGACCTGAATTATTTAAAATTTATTGGAAGTTGGTTAATTGGTAAATGTTTCATTTGTAGTTGGAAAAAGTGTATTCTATGTTGTTGGGGAATATTTCATAGATACCATCTGGTTTAAGTTAGTTGGTAGTGCCATTCAGCTTTACTGATTTTCTGTCCATTTATACTATCCATTATTGAAAGAAGGCTATTAAATCTGACTTATAAATGTGGATTTCTCTTTTTCTCCTTGCAGTTCTATCAGTTTCTGCATCATGAATTTTGAAATTCTGTTCTCAGATCCAAAAATATGTAAAATTATGTTTTCTTGATAAATTAGCCTCTTTATCATTATGAAATGACCTACTTTTTCCCAGGTAATATTTTGCTCTAAAATCTACATTGTCCTGGAAAACATTATGCTAAGTGAAGTAAGCCAGTTTGAGAAAGACAAATACCATACAATTTCATTCATATGTGGAATCTAATGAACAAACTGAAGTAACAAGCAAGATAAAGACAGACTCATAGAGAACAGGATGACAGCTCTGGAGGGAGGGTTGGAGGGTGGAGGGATCGAGCAAAAAAAGAGAAAGAACTCAGGACAAGGACAGTAGGGTGGTGATTGTGGGGAGTGGAGGTAAGAAAGGTTATAAGAGGCATAAATGGTAATAGAAAAAATACAATAAAAATAAACTATTAAAAAAATCTATTTTGATATTAATATAGTCAACTTTCATATCTCTAGTCAACTCTGAGTACTTCTAGCTTAGCATTGAATATTTTTGCCATCTATTTTCTTTTAACTTCTTTGTGGTTTTATATTTAAGGAGTATTTTTTTGGCAGCATATAGTTGAGAGTTACCTTTTTATGCAATTTGACTATCCTTGCTTTTTAATTGGAGTGATTAGACTATTAATATTTAATCTGAATATGATATGGTTGGGTTTAAATCCAACATTTTGCTATTAATTTTCTATTTCCCATCTGTTCTTGTTTCTTTTGTTTTTCTCTGCCTTCTTTTTATATTATTTTTGTATTACTCCATTTTATCTTCTTTGTTATCTTATTAGCTATGCATCTTTTTGATTGTAAGCTAGTGGGTGCTTTGGGGTTATAGAGTATAAATCTTTCATTGATCACAATAAACCTTCAGTGATATTGCCACTTCCCATATAACATAAGGATCTTACAACTGAATAAATATATCTTTCTCTGTGCCTGTCTTTTGTGCTATAATTGTGATATACTTATTCCCCTCTGTGTTGTAAGTTCCACAGTGTAATTATTGCTCTAAACTTGGAATTATCTTTCAATAATACTTAAATAATAAGAAAAATATATATTATTTATGCTTATGGAGTTACCATTTCCAGTGTTCACTTTTATTTGTATGGATTCATATTTCTATCTGTACGGTATTATTTTCTTGTGTCTCAGGACATCTTTACACATTTATTAAGGTGCAGGTCTTCTGATGATAATTCTTTGGAATTTTGTATAATGAAAAAGGCTTAATTTTCCAAGGAAGAAGTATAACTGGTATTATTTGCAGATGGCATGATACTATATAGAGAACCCTGAAGATTCCAACAAAAAACTACTAGAACTGATAAATGAATTCAGCAGAGTAACAGAATACAAAATAAATATTTCAGAAATCAGTTGCATTTTATTATTATTTTTTTGTTTTTGTGAGGTTAGACTTTTTTATTGATTATGCTATTACAGTTGTCCCCAATTTTCCCCCTTAGCCACCCTCCACCCAGCAGCCCCTACTCCCTCTGGTGATCCTACCTCCTTTGTTCATGCCCATGAATCATCCATGTAAGTTCTTTAGAAACTGTATTTCCTATATTTGTTCTTAACACCCTCCCTTCCTGCCTATTTTATAACTACCAGTTTGTACCTCTTAATCCCTTCACCTTTCCTCCGATTCCATTAAGCCCCCATCCCCACTGGCCACCATCCCAATGTTCTCCATATCTGTGATCCTGTTTCTGTTCTGCTTGTTTGCTTCTTTGTTTTTTATATTCAGTTGTTGATAGTTATGTATTTATTGCCATTTTAATGTTTATAGTTTTGACCTTCTTTTTCTTTAATAAGTCCCTTTAATATTTCATATAATAAGGGCTTGGTGATAATGAACTCCTTTACCTTTACCTTACCTGGGAAGCACTTTATCTACCCTCCCATTCTAAATGAAAGCTTTACTGGATAGAGTAATCTTGAATGTAGGTCCTTGCCTTTTATGACTTTGAATTCTTCTTTTCAGCCTTTTCTTGCTTGTAAGGTTTCTTTTGAGAAATCAGCTGATAGTCTGATGGGAACTTCTTTGTAGGTAACTCTCTGCTTTTCTTTTGCTTCTTTTAAGATTCTCTCTTTATCTTTAACCTTTGGCATTTTAATTATGATGTGTCTTGATGTAGACTTTCTTTGAGTCCAACTTCTTTGGGACTCGCTATGCTTCCTGGAAGTCTAGTTCCTTCACTGGATTGGGGGAGTTTTCCTTCATTAGTTTTTCAAATAAGTTTTCAATTTCTTGCTCTTCTTCTTCTCCTTCTGGCACCCCTAGGATGTTGGAACATTTAAATTTTTTCTGGAGGTTTCTAAACTTCTTATTTTTTTGAATTCTTATTTCTTCATTTTGTTCTGGCTGAATGTTTATTTCTTCCTTCTGTTACAAATCGTTGCTTTGAGTTCCAGATTCCTTCCCTTCACTGTTGGTTCCCTGTATATTTTTATTTCACTTTGCATAGCCTTTACTTCTTACTCTGTTTTGTAACCATATTCATTCATTCCTGTGAGCATCCTGATTACCAGTGTTTTGTACTCTGCATCTGGTAAGTTGTCTATCTCCTTATCGCTTAGTTCTTTTTCTGGAGTTTTGAACTGTTCTTTCATTTGGGCCACATTTCTTTGTCTCAGTGTGCCTGTTACATTATAAGGGACAGAGCCTTAGGTATTTGCCAGGGAAGGGCAACTCACATTGCTGTGTTATGGTGCTGTGTGTGGGGGAGGAGTCTGAGAGGGAACAATGCTGCTTGCTCAGCTCTCCTCTGGTGTTTAGTCACTTCCTCCACTACCCACAAGCAAATTGGGCTGTTTTGGTGCTGATTGCTGGGTGGGTGGTTTTGTGTACATTCTAGGACCCCATGGGTGTCTCCAGTGAACTCTCTTGTGAGTCTGGGAGTTTCTCCTGCTGCTGTAACCCCCACAGGTTTTCACTGGCAGAGGTTTTGAGGCTTTATTTCCCTGGGCTGGAACATGAATGTGGCACCTCCTGATCTGACAGCCGCTGCCTCGCCTGCCCAGTCCACTGCCTTGCCGTGTGTCTTCTCCACCCTTCCTGCCAGTCTGGATGAATGTTTCTTCTTTTTTTTTTTAATTTTACTTATTTATTTTTAGAGAGGGAAGGGAGGGAGATAGAGAAAGAGAGAGAAACATCAATGTGCAGTTGCTGGGGGTCATGGCCTGCAACCCAGGTATGTACCCTGATTGGGAATCGAACCTGCGACACTTTGGATCGCAGCCCGCACTCAATCCACTGAGCTATGCCAGCCAGGGCTAAATGTTTCTACTTTAACTCCTTGGTTATTGGACTTCCATACAGTTTGGTTTTCTTGCATTTCTGGTTGTTTTTTTGTTTGTTTGTTTTTAAATGGGTTGTTCTCTTTCTTTTGGCTGTGCAGGAAAGGAAAGCATATCTACCTATGCCTCCATCTTGGCCAGAGGTGATAGCTTGATTTTTATTTGTATTATTGATTTTTATTGTTGTTCAGTTGCAGTTGTCCCATCTTTTCCCCCATTTCTCACCACTGCATTGTCTCCTCCCACTTCCACAGGTAATCCCCCCCATTATCCATTAATTTTGAAAATTTCCACTGTTTCTTTTCTGGTCTTATTCCTATCCATCTTCTATCGCCTTTCCTTCTGCCACTCCAATTACACATACACATATATTGTACCTTTTTCTCTCTACCCTGGGTCTTTTAGTCTTTCTTCTGCATTTTTCTTTTTCATTAAAAAATCTCTCTATACTTACTTTGGGAAATTTTCTTCTCACATATCTTCCAGCGACTATTTTTGCAGTATTCTGCTAAATCTATATTTAGGGCTCTCACTTTTGAAGTTATGTTTTTAAAAAAGTTGTAGAAATTTGGATGATTTTGTTTTTGTACTTTCCTCCTCTAAGTCTTACTCTGTTTTCTTATCTCTTTGAACATAGCAAGTACATTTATTTTTATTTATATGTCTTGTACCCTCATTACTTGTATTCTCAGAGCACTTACTTTTATTGTCTCTTATTTCTCTTGGTTTATATTTATACTGTTTTATTTTTCATATGCCACATTAGTTTTGAATGATTGACATCAAATATAAAAACAAAGTATAGAAATAATTTAGGCCTTAGACAATGTTCTTCTTTCAAAGAGGAATTATTTGCTTCAGTGAGGTAGCTAAGGTTATGAGCAACTCAAAATCGTAGAGACAGTATGCCTCCACATTTTCTCTTCTTCCCAAGATGTTATCTTTTGGGATCCCAGCACAGAGAAAAAAGAGATACCAGGTGCCTCCTTCTGGTATGTTCTGACTCCAGTATTCTTCCCAGTAGCACAAAGTTACCAAAATCACAGCTCAGCTCTTTAGCTTTTCAACCTCCTCTTCTCAATTCAGCAAACATCATTTGGAACCATGCAGCTTCAAATGCCGGACTCACCTCATGAGGGTTCTGCCTTCTTTTGGATCTTGGCCTTAAATTCTTCACTGTCTTGTCAGCTCTCCAATACTGTCAAGTATGTATTGTTAATAGCTGGTCCAGCTACTAATGGTTCTCACTGGGACTGTTGGTCTGAATTACCTTAATTGTGATTATTGGAAATGGAAGTTCCGTTTTATTCTCTCACCTTTTTATATAAGTATATCTGTTCCTTTGATAAAAATAAAATAAATTTATAATTAAATACTTTTTGAAATAAGATTTTTTTTGACCAGAAGAAGCCACTATAAATTCTAGTTCAAGCTATAGACAAGAAGAGAATATAAATGGAGAAATTAATGAAATTAGAAATATTTACAGTTATAATTGGCCATGGATGTCCATAATTTCAAGTGGGGCTAGATTTTTTATAGCAACCATTGTATTAGTAAACCTGGTTTTTATCTAACAGTAACAATAAGTAAATGTTCCAGTTAATTGTTCACAGATCTTTTGTTACTACGCTTTTAGCAGAAACATCAGTTTGAACCTGGGCTAAATCCAATGTAGTGAGAAGTATATGTATGTGTATATTCATTGTAAAGTCTAATAAAAGAGAATTGGAAGAAATTAAAGTTTGAGAGAATTGTCAAAATTAAGAAGATATAATGTAGAAAATTACTTAAAATTTTATATTGGAGGAAAACTGTTTTAGTAGTTAGAGTTAATTAGGAAATATCTATGTGAGCTAACTATTTTAATAAGATGAGTATTTTTCATCACTACCACCAAAGAGACCTAACAGGGTGTCAATACCAGCAGTGAATATAGAGGGAAAATTTTAATATTTATTCCTAATGCCCATTTATTAGATTCTTTTACTCTATAGTAAGTATCATTTGAAAGATTTCATGTCTTTAGCTGGGAAAACATTAAAAATGAATAGTGTTTGAAATATTGCCAGAAAGCAGAAATGCTTTTAAAATATCTGGGGTAGTGTTGAAAGAAGCCAGCTTTAAGGCATTTCCATTAGTTAAATTGGTACAAAGTGAGATTCAAAAAGAGACTACTAATTATGGCTAATTGGAACAAATTGAATCTGTGAAAAATCTACCACTTCTTAATGATACTCAAAAGGGACAAGTTAATATGAAAAATATAAAAACATAGTTACAATACAAAAATGATTAAATATTCTTAAGAAATGAACTAGATGTATAAGTCAATCAGTCAGTAACCTATTAGACAGTAAAACCTCTTAGGGAAACTAATAATAATAGTAAAATAAAAAATAATATACTATGCTCTGGCTGGCGTAGCTCAGTGAATTGAGCGTGGGCTGCAAACCAGTGTCACATGTTCGATTCCCAGTCAGGGCACATGTCTGGGTTGCAAGACCACAGCCCCCAGCAACCACACATTGATGTTTCTCTCTCTCTCTCTCTCTCCCTCCCTTCCCTCTCTAAAAATAAATAAATAAAATCTTTAAAAAAATATGTCTGAGTTAGAACTGTATTAACTTCCCAATGTTTAGTTACTTTATTAAAAATTAAAAAAATAATAATATACTTATTGTTATCTGTAATCCTGGCCCCCAAAGGTTGTGAAAGGTGCCACCCAGCTTCTTAACTCTTAGCTTCCTTTTCTGGAATCATCAGATATAAGCAGGAGAAAAGTAGACCCCAATGCTGGAATTAATTTATGAGGTTTCTGTCTTTTTATTGGATATTGGTCTCATAATTTAGCACTTTCAGGGACTGATTCCAACTTCAAAAAAAAACTTCAATCCTTGGAAAATAATTAGACAATCGTTGATCACTCATGCTTTATCCACCCATTAAAATTAGGAAATTGTTGTAATATGCTAATAAGTAATTCATAGGTTTTTTAATACTGCTGACTGATGAAGTAAGTGTATATTAATAGATTGTAGACACACCAAGTAAAAGTTGAAGAATTTGCCTTTTGGAAAGAAAACACAATAAAATAAAATAAAACCTATGTGAAAGAGGTGGGGCTAAAAGTCCTGTTTATATAAGTGTTATATAATTTTTTTAATTGTAGGAATGAAAACTTTGCACTATTTAGTTTGGAGACGTGGTGGTAATAACAGTGAACATCACTAAAGTTAATCTTAATGTGATCTCACTTGAACATAAATGCTCTTGATATTTGGAGTATTCGCAATTCACAGTGGACAGTGCAGTAAGTTCTGAGGACATAAAACTGTAGCACCCTTGTTCTAGGGCAAATTTTAGGTTCTGCAAAAATAAAGGTTCTGTATTTAAAAAATAAAGAACCTTTTAATATTGAATTTTTTAAATGAGTATAAATATTTCTTCTATGAGAAATATAATATAAAAATAGATTTTTGAAATGTAGCAGTATATGGTGCAATTTATTTTATTACCATGATCAAACACAAATAAAAATAATTTCACTAGTAATTTCATTGAAATGGGTGTAGTGGGAATGCAAATACCTATTAGTTTTGATGAAAATGCACCTAGCCTGTAATGATGGGCCACTTTTTAGAGAATTTGTGAGTCAGCCTTTGCTGCTCTTTGGCACTACTATCAATGCTCAGCCTACAGCAGTGAACAAGACAGAAAATGTCTGTGCTTCCATAGAGAGCTACCATTCTAAGGAGGAGGAGCTATCCAAACATGAAACAAAAAACGTAACTCATTGTTAGAGATTGTTCTTTTACTTTCTTAGACAGTGGATGTCATATAAAAAGTTTCGAGGACATTGCCTCTTTATAATGACTATGTAATTTATTGTCTGTATCAGGCACTTTAGAGGGTAACAAAGGGATGTTAAAATAATTGAAACAACTAAAATTTTAAATATTTATTAATGGAGAAATTACATTTATTATATGCCTGGATCTATAAAATACTTTTCTTCAAAAATTATTTTTAAATATAATTTCATTAAAATAAAACTAACATGCTTTTGTGTACATTAAAGTAAAAACTAAAAATATCAATGATTATCTAACACTAAAAATAGCATAATTTAAACAGAGAGGAAGGTGAGGGAAGAGAGAAAGAGAGAAACATGGATTTGTTGTTCCACTTACTTATGCATTCATTGGTTGATTCTTGTATGTGCTCTGACCAGGGGTTGAACCCACAACCCTGGCATATTGGGACAATGCTCTAACCAACTAAGCTGCCAGCCAGTGCCAAAATACTTATTATTGATATATATTACATACTTTAATTATTTTGTAAACTTTATTACTTTCTAATACTTTGTCACTGGTATTCTTCTGAAGGACTTATTTTTTATCTTATTTTTATTTTTCCAAATAATTCCAATACTCTAAAAAATTTAATTTCATTATTAGTAATTATGAAACAATTGGCATTTTTAATCAACTCTTCTCTGAGGACCATACTGTTTTTAATGGGAAATTTTATTTTTATCCATGGTGAAGTACCTGATAAAAACCAAACAACATTTTTTCTAAACAGAGGATATTTTTATATTATTAAAAAAATCTATTTTTATATTATATATTTAGAGGATATTCTAAATTTTTATATTTCATGTTGAAATATATAAATATTGTGTTTTTCCAAGTACTAGCTTTTTTACCTGTTTTAGAATATCTCTTTGATAAGTATTTTTTCAAGTTCAAACTCATAAATTCTCTCTACTTATAATCCTCTTGAATATTTCACCAAATTTAGATGCATATCATAGGCCTTCTCAATTTAATTCCATTGTTTTCTAGGATGTAAAGTCTTCCAATGAAAAGTGGGAGTTTTGTCAAAAGATTCTTCCAACAAGTCCAAATATCACAAAGTGCAGTTACAGAATTTCAGAATTAAATCTTGTAAACTGTTTGATCTTTCATCATTCAATTTGTTCATTTCCTTACCTGCTCTTGTGGGAATAATTTTCAGTATCTTCTGATTTGTAAATTTTGTCTGCTGAGCATTGACAGAAATCAAATGGCAGTTGAGAATTGACTAATGAGCCAAAAGGGGATTTCTTGGAGCAATGGCTTACCTCCTGTGGACAAATGAATGCTTCACCAAAACTCACCAGAATGCGTACTTAAGATCTGTGCATTTCACTGCATATAAATTTTACCATGATAAAAATTCAACCAAAACAAAAATTAGAAACTAAGTGCTTATATGAGAGAAGTTAAAAAACAAACCAGAATAAGCTGTATAGCCTAATATAATTTACATAAATTTAAAATACATGCTCACAAAACAACAATACATGTTTTATAAACCACACACTGAACATAAAAACAGCACCGAACAGCATAGAATGGTTTTTCAGGTGGGGGTGTGGTGGGGCAGGAGTAGCATATGAAAAGGGGAATAAATGATTAAAATGGGAATTTTCTTGCATGAATCTTTAAAATACATTTTACTTTCAGGAACAGCCTTCTGTACTGAAGTTCAAAGTTGAAAGAAATATGTTATTAGAATTGTATGAATAGTCATTTTAAAGAAAATGTAAACATATTTAAAATAAGAATTTGTCTCTTGATTATTTCTGTCCATTTGAGAGTAAAATTTCTCTTGTACTATGAAAACTATATAAAACTTGGACTATGAAAATTCTTTTCAATATATTCAAAAGTAACAATAGATCAATAAAATAATTCTCTGAAAATTGTAAAACACACATGACAGATTTTCTTTTTTGTAAGTGGAACTGGAGAGTATTATGCTAAGTGAAATAAGCCAGGTGGTAAAAGGGGAATACCTTATGATCTCGCCTGTAAGTGGAACCTAATCAACAAAACAAGCAAGCAAAGTAGAACCAGAGATATGAAAATAAAGAAGAAACTGACAGTGACCAGAAGGGAGAGAGGAGGCGGGTAATGGGGGAAAAAGGGGGCAAGAGTCATCAAGGAACATGTATAAAGGACACATGGACGAAGCCAAAAGGGGATAGGATCGAGGGTGGAAGGTGAGGATGGGTGGGGTGGAGAGAGTGGTGGGAGGAAAACAGAGACAACTATACTTGAAACAACAATAAAAAATGAAAGAAGTGCTTAGGAAATGAAAAAATAATAGCTTTATTGAAATATAATTGATGTACAATAAACCACATATTTTGCTTACTTTTGACCTATATGGTATATACCTGTGAAATCACCACAATTAAGATAGTGAATACATTCATCATCCCCCAAAAGTTTCCTTGTGCTTTTAGTAATCCCTTGCTCCTGACCCTCCCTGCCCCTTGCTAGGTATAGATTCCTGAGTTGATGTTTTATTTCAGCACTTTCAATATGTTGCTCCACTGTTACCAGGTTCACATTGTTTCTGATAAGAAATCTTGTCATCCTTACCATTATTTCTTTATGTGTAATGTGTCTTTTTTTCTCTGGTTACTTTTAATACTTCATCTTTATAACCAGTTTTGAGCCTTTTGATGATGATACACTTTGGTGCAGTTTCAAAAATGTGGGTCTTTTGCCTTTTGGGTTTGTGGAACTTCCTCACACTATGCAGAATAAAATTAGTAAAATTTTAGCCATTATCATTCAAATGTTTTTTCTGTACCCCTTCTTTCTCTTTTTCTTCTGGGCTTTTATACATACAAGATCTGTCCAAAAGGTATCTAGCCATGTAATATGAAAAATAGAAACATTTATTGAAGAAGATAAAAGATACAAGAGACATTGTACATAGGACAATGACATCTCGGTCCCCTTCAAAGCAGGCACCTTGGGACCTCACACAGTAGTCCAGATCACCATCAGCTTTCCCATTGTATTTTCCTGAATCTCATTGATGATCTGAGATCTCTTCCCTCTCAAAGGTGATTTTAGTTTTGGGAACAGCCAGAAGTCACTGGGCACCAACTCTGGGCTGTACAGGGTCTAAGTCACCTGGGTGATTTGATGTTTCACCAGAAACTCTGCATGAGATGTGATGCATGATTGGGCACATTATCATGACGAAGATTCTAATCACCAGTAGCCCATAGCTGTGGCCTTCTTAATCCCCTGAATAGTTTCCATGGAGGAATGTCCAAGCTTAATGCTAAATTTGATGCTTATTCGTTGCTGTACTCATTCAGTTATTTTGAATGTGACGGCTACACAGTACACATGCTCACTCAGTGATGTCTACTGCTCCAGCTGACTAGTACAAGTGAAGTCATTGTTCACATATGGGCATTCCAGTCCACTCTCCTTAGTGATATGCAAACCATTCTTTTTATATTAACAATGGCTGGACTTTTTTCAGACAGACCTTGTATATTAAGCTGCTTGAAGTTGTCACATAGCTCACTAATTAGTTTTTAGTCTTTTTGCTTTCTTTCATATTCTACAACCTCTATTACAATGTCTTCAAGTTCAATTACTGTGTTTTGCCATGTATAATGCACACATTTTTTTCCCAAATTTTTGAGGGGAAAATAAGGATGCACATTATACAGGGTAGTGTTGATTCCGTATCTATATAAATGTTTTTCTTTTATTTATGCTTGTGCATTAAAAGTGTAACTCAAGAAAGCAGTAACAATATCAGCATGCAAAATAATACCCTAGAATATGATAATCGGTTTTACATATAAATATAAATTGAATTAAAACTTAAAATGGAAGATTTTTTCCTGAAAGTTTGAGCCAAAAATGTGGGTATGCATTATATACAGCTAAACATGGTATTTCTGCTGCAATATCTAATCAGCTTCCAGCTAATCCAGAGGATTTTAAATTTCTAACATAATAATCTTAAACTCTGGAATTTTTATTTGGATTTTTTCATATCTTTTTATATATTTCATGCCTCTACTCAACATGCTCTATTCTTCCTTTAACTTTTTAGCCATGTGAATGCAGTTATAATAACGAAGTTAATAGCATTGTTGATTAATATTAATATTTGTATTAGTTCTGGTTTGCTTTTGATTGGTTGATTTTTCTCCTAATTTGGGGTTGTAGTTTCCCAATTTTTTTCATGCCCTTTTTTGTAGAATAGCATGAGTTTTACCTCCATAGTTGCTAGAAATTTTTGGATAACTCTTAGAACTGTCTTTTAAAAATATATTTTGTCCAGCATTTTAGTTGTTTCTGGTGAGAGGATAAATCTGGTTCCTGTTCGATCTCATTTGAAATTAGAAAGCAACCAGGATAATTTAGAGCAAAATTATGAGAGAATTTGCTCTACTAGAAAATAATTAAAACACTGATTATTTGATACAGAATTTAAAAACTATTTAATTAGAAAATGATCTGTGTGCATATGGAAAAATAGTACCCATAAAAATGTTTTTTTTAAATTAGTAGAGAACCTATAGACTACTTAAAAGTGGTATTGGAAGTATGGCATGTGTTCGGCAAAACTAGAGTTAATACCCTTTTTATTGCAGTCACAAAAATAAATTCCAATTAGGTTAAGTTCTAAAACAGAATAACCAGAATTATAAAAATTTTAACAGAAAATAAATGAGAAAATTTTTATTTCTGTGGGTTATGGAAATTGTTAACCAGTGTTATTAACCATAAAGCTAGATTGATAAATTTGACTGTATAAAAATTTCCAGGTTCCTGCCAACAGAAAAGTCCATAATAAACAATCTTATAAAGTAAATGACAGTTGGGGAACAGAACACATATCAGTCATTGAATTAATATTAAAATATGTAAAGAGCTTACTAAATAGTGAAATAGACAAATGGCAACAGGGTAGAGAATCTAAACACTATTTACACAACAGAAAATATGTATAGCCAAGCAACATAAGAAGCATGGTTAAGCATTTTTTTCTAATATTACATTGGCAAAACAGTGTAATATCAAATGTGGTAGAGTTATGGGAAATAGGTAGTCTCAAAAAATTTAAAAATTGTTGTTCTTATGACCAACCATTTTATTTCTTGTTATATACCCAACTTTACCACCGTGCTTAAGAAATAATAAACTAAAATTTTCATCATACTATTGTTCACTATTATAAAAAATGGAGACAGTCTATTTCCATTAGAAGAAAAATAATTAAATTACAAATAAATCATGGTATATAGAAATTATGGCATACTGTGTATCAGCTTTAAAAGTGATGTGACCAAGGGAAGAGGGAGAAAGCAATTTCAATTTTCATAAGAATACGTGTTGTACGACTTTTTCGTCAGAACCACATACATATCAATACTATCTATTTAAATATTTGAGTGTATGTGTGTAATGTCCTTTTAAAGTATAAAAAAGACTGGAAATATACTCATTAATTTAATAATTTAGGATAACAGGGACTACCTGTGGTAATCGTTTTACCTCAATGTTTAAACAATGAGAATGCATTCTACATTTCTTGTGTAATTGTGTAAATAATTCCAAACAGATACTAAAAATGATTATATATTTGGGAAGAAATATGTATACTGGGGATTTTGTGTGCACACTAGAAGGCCAAGTAGTGAAATATGTGTTTCTGCTATTTTTGTAGCACAGCATCCCTTCCTCCTTTCTTAGTTAATAGAGATATTAAGTTTCTATTTGTTGCTTTAGTCTGCTTTGGTTTGATTAAACTAGTTAAAACTAGGTTTTTATCACCTGTAACTGAACAAGTCCTTTGTTTCTTTTTTTTTTAAATTTATACTTGTTGATTTGAGAGAGAAAGAGAAACAGAAACATTAATTTATTGTTCCACTTATTGATCCATTCATTGGTTGATTCTTGTATGTGCCCTGACTGGGGATCGAACCTGCAACTGTGGTGTACAGGGACTATGCTGTAACCAACTGAGTTACCTGTCCAGAGCCTGTCCTTAGTCTCTTACTAGGGCATTTTCTGTTCTGTTGTTCGTTATGGTTTGTTTAAATAAATAAAAACAGAACATTAGTATATAATCTCTTGCTTCTCTTCAAGAAATGAGTCACCAACCAAGTATGGAGCATGACTTTAATCTCATGGGAGTGGAAGGATGAACTGGGAAAGGAATGTTGCTTTGGAAATTTAATTTGAAAAATGTCTGCATGATTAAACACAGAACAAGGTTTTCATTTTTATATTCCGTGAGTGAGCGTATAGATCTGAACCATGCAGAGTTAAAATAATAGACCAATAAATTAAAAAGTAAGAAGTATATTGGTTGGCTAAAAAGTCTGTTCAGTTTGTTCTATAAAATAAAACACATTTTTCATTTTCACCAATAACTTCATTTGGATATTTTGAGTATGTCAGCTATCTCCCACTATTGGCTTAGAGGGTAGAGGCCAGGAGTGCTGCTAAACATCTTCCAGTGCATAAAACAGCCCCGCAGCAAAGAATTCTTTGCCAGAGTGTCGATAATACCAGGAATTTGCAAACCAATTTTGACATGTTCAGTCAATCACAGAACCTTCTCCATACACTATACACATTTTTTTTTTGGCATTTAAGTTGCATTTTTACCTTTCTTGAAATAATAAAGCAAAATATAGCAAAAATGTTGGATATTTTCTTCCATCTTCAATATTAAAATGGCTGCACAAAAATTCACCAATTTTGATAAGTTTTTTTGTAAATGCACACTGATAAGACAGCTGTCATAATACAGTCTAACAAAATCCTATCAAATGAAGTGATAGATAACTGAGCACTACTAGAGCCATCATACAGAAAAAACCAACTTTTTGGCTAACCCAATAAGGTCAAATTACGTACATAAGAGTTTGACAATAGGGATTTTTATAGTAGTTGATGTTTCCTATTTCCCTTTTGTCAACAAACAAGCCAGCAGAGCCAAGCCCTGGGGATCTGAGGCCTGGGGAAGCTTGCTTGGCAGACCACTCTGCTCCTTTGCATGCTGTGGTGGATGTCAGGATTATCAAATATGTGGATACTGTGGCCTAGCTGAGCTGACACATAAACTTAGCCACCATGCTTAGTATTACATTTTCTAAGTATTTACAAATTGCTTTTAAAGTACTGGTGGACCTATGATATATCTCTATTCAAAACTACTTTTAAAATTCTTTTGAAAAATGAGGATAACATATATCTACATTAAAACAAAACTTCTTTATATCGATTGTTCATGAAAAAATTGCATTAGCAGAATACTTACTTTTTGTACATAATTGAAATTTTAATCTTTTTTAGCCATATCTCTAATGTTAGGTCACTGGAATTCTTCTGAAGAATGTAATCTTGCTGTTGTGGCTTTATTCTTTCTCTTTTCTAGTAACTTTTCTTCTAGTCTTATTAAAGTTGCATTTTTGTGGCTAGTAAATTCATAATAAACCAGAGCAAATTTTACTATATGAAAAATATAGTTAATTATGATTTTTCATAATTAAACATAAATATGTTAATAGAAGTATTGTTGCAGGTACAGTCTTTTTGTTTTCATGCAGACTACCACTTTAGACAAATACTTTTAGAAAACATCAAATAACTTACCACAATTTTGATTATTTCTAATGTTTGTCAGATACAAAGCTATAAGAACATAGGGCTTCCCAATATTATTTTGTTCCAATGGAGAATATAAATATACCCAGTAAAAATAGGAGCTTGACATTCTTTTCACAAGTCAAGATACTCTGTGGTCCAAATAAATTTTACGTTTAAGTTTCATACACAATTTGAGCTCTCATTGTTTAATTATTTGGTTCCCGTATGTCTTTTAAGTAAGCTTCTTTCTTGTATGACACATACTGAAGAGTGAGCAAATTGTATGTGGTAGAGCTTGGTGAAATTTCACTAAGTGATCAACACTAGTGCAACTACCACCCAGATAAAGAAATAGGGTATTATCTGGTTCCCAGAAGTTCCCCTCATATCTCTTCCCCATCACTGTATATTAGGGGTCCATAGTTGTTTTTTTCCAGCTCATAACAATAATTTTCCTCATGGCCATTATATTAGACAGTGCAATATTTAAGTAGTTCATTCCCTTACATCACAGGTGGCAAACATAAAGCCCATTGGCTGAATCTAGCCCTCCGCTTTGTTTTATCCTGACTGGCACCTGGTTTCTACCCAGTGGCAGTGCCAAGCTCTCTCTTAGCTGTTAAGGAGTAGTTACATTAATATAGTCCTAAAATTACATTCAACCCTTTGAAGGCAACCATGAAGCTGATATGGTCCCCGATAAAAATGAGTTTGACACCCCTGCCTTACGTGTGTATGTATGTGTTTCGGAAGTAGGTGGGGGAAGAGAACATTACTATGTTCTCTTTAATCTTTATTTGTAGACAAGACTATTGGTGTGTAATACTTGATCTACTTCTATTATGACTTGAATGTGATAAATTATGTGAACCCATCTTGATATGTTCATTTATAAGGATCACCAGTGTAACAATTGGTTAGTATTGTAGGTGTAGATCCTTCACACAAAGGCCAAAACAACCAATTGGAAAATCCTTTGCCAGAACCACACATTGATATAGTTAAGTGGGTTCTTCTTGGTGCATGTCTGCAGGATGACAGGTTCTTGGGAATCTCATCAAGGGAACCAGAGGAAAGGAAGGAAATGAAGGTGCTTAGATGTGGGGAAACCAACACACCATACCTTTATTTTTTTCATCTTGAAGTTAGAACCAAATGGGTTATAAGGCATGGAAGAAAATGGATAGAGATCAAGTATTGGCTTTAATACTGATAAAGCTAATCAGAGAATATGGCTTTAGTTAACAGACCAACCACTTGCTAAAACTCACCCAAGGGAAACTTTGGGTCTGCTGAGCAGATATACTGACCTGGAGTAACTGCCTTGAATGGATGAAGAAGAAAAAAGAAATGAATCCTGGTGCTGAAAGATATTTAATAGATGAGCCTTTCTAATTAAAAAACATGGATCAATGCCTGTCAGCTTTTTGCCAACTGACAATAGATACTTCACTCCTTCTACATGGAGTGGAATAAAGAAGGGATTAGAGAAGAGGACTGGGTGTTGCAGGGTCATTTCATACTGCAGGGAGAAAGGAAACCAGAGGAACGGAGGAGGTTTCTCCCTAATATTACACATTAGTCATCACATGTAACCTCTTTCAGACCAAGTATATGGCTAAATGCTGCATTGTGCTAAAACTAAGATAATTTTAACTTAATGGTTAGAAACTCTATGGTAGGTCACATATGCCTATGAAAAGAGTGACATAAGTACCCTCAGAATATAAAAAATAGATTATTGAGACAAATCAATTAGCACCTTGATGATTTCCATAGCACTGAAGATTAATTATTTCTGCCTTTTGAATAGATAGATTTTGGTTAATAATTTGAGTCCCAAATTCCAGGCATTATACATTTCTCCTATTAATACTTAAGTAACCCTAAGATACTATGCAGAAAATTACAATAAAAAATTATTTTTAAAAAAGTTGTTCTGAAAAGTACACTCTTTAAACTGGAAAACTTGGCCTTTATTCTAGGCTAAAATTTAAAATACGTTATTAAAAGGTCGATAATGTGAGCAATTGGGGAAGGAGGGAAGCAGTAATCATTAAAGCCTTTATGGACTTATTAAAACAAATGATGTTAGAATGCCTACAATTATTTTCTGACAAGGTAACAGAGTTGGTAGGTTATAGAAATAAGAACAATAATAAGAGTTAATAATAGTAAGGATAACAACAATAGCAGTAATGCTCACTTTCATCTGTTGAGCTTTTACTACAGAGTTTAAGCCATTAGAACACTGCCTGATACATTATAATAGCTCAAAAAATAAGCTATTTTTGTGGCTATTATGTTGCTATAATTTTTAAAGAAACTGGATAGATTAAAATAACTGGGTGCTGTAGGTTGAATGTTTGAGATCCCCCAAATTCATATGTCAAAATCCTAATACCCAGTGTTACAGCATTAGAGGGTGGGGTCCAGGGGAGGTAATTAGGTCATGAAGGCAGACCCCTCATGAATATTAATCCTCTCATGAAAGAGGCTTGAATGAGCTCCTTTGCCTCTTCTAACACGTGAGGACAGTGGAAAAAGTTGGCAGTTGGCAATGTGGAAGGGGGCTTTGATCAGACGCGGAACCTTCCAGTGCCTGGGCCTTAACTTCCCAGCCTCACCAGAACTGTGAGAAATAAATTTGATTTTTTGTAAGCTCCCAAGTTTATGGTACTTAGGTTACAGCAGCCTGAAAGACTAAGATTCTGAGTATTCATCAAAAATTTGGGTAAAGTTCTTAATATTTTCTAAATCGATTAAAGGGAATAAATTGGGGACAGACTTTACTGTAATTTAGGTGAGTTTGTATGATGATATTGAATGAATGATGATATTGAATGAATGATAAAGTGAATATTATCATTCAATATCATCATCCTACAATGGATGCTGATATTGAAAGAATTTAACATAAAGAAATGTCTTTGGTGGCATAATGAATATTTGTGACCTAGACCCTACTTGTCAACATTTTCAGAAATAATTTTGTGACAGCACAGTTATTCACTAGAAGATGAAATAAAACAGAAGAGTAGCAAGCAGCCAGGATCCCAAGGATTTTTGTTATTCTAAAACACAGGTGGCAAACACAAGGCCCACGGGCTGAATTCGGCCCTCCACCTTGTTTTATGTAGCCCAGCACCTTGTTTCTACACAGTGGCAGCATGAGCTCTCACTTAGCTGTTAAGGAGTAGTTACATTTATACAGTCCTAAAATTACATTTGGCCATTGAGGGCAACCATAAGGCTGATGTGGCCCCCCGTGAAAATGAGTTTGACATCCCTATTCTAGAACAACAGGATAAATAGAATAAAATCAACTATGATGGGTAGATTGAAGAACAGTACACTCAAGTAAAACAAACACAAAAAAAACCTGTCCATTTACATTAAGGAGGGAGGCATTAATTAGCATCAATGTTAGCAGAAAGAAAAGACTTAGGTACTAGTTGGAAAGAAAGCTTATTATAAATCAAAGTATAAAATTACTTGTCAGATAAGAAAGCAATTCTGAGCTTCATTAAATTCTAATTTGTTATATGTCAGAGGTGTAAATGAATGTCAACTGGAAGAGAGCAGGGAAAACCAGATTTTGTTCAATCACTAAAGTTAAACTTTCTAATGACCAACTGGAGTTATCCAAAGTGGGATGTTCAACCTTGGGGAGCAATTTATTCTGTCTCTGGATTATTTTAAGCAATTGTTGAAGATCCTGTAGAGTTGAGTTTGTAATCTAAGATCAGAAACAAATAGGGAGGTTGTTTAGAAATATATGAATGACAGGAACCTACCCCTTAATATTCTGATCCAAGAAGCGTGGGATGGATCCAGGCATCTCATCTGGTTTGTCTTTTTTTTTCTTTACTTCTTTGTTCAAAAGTTTTTCTCTTGATAACCCAGGATTGAGAATCTGACCTTGGTTGTGGGTCAACAAGATTTTATTGAAATCTGAAACATAGGTATGTAAAGAGGAGTAGGAAGGGTGGTCCCGGTCAATGGAACAGCATGTACAAAGCCTCTGTGGTAGGCAAAAAGCAGAATTGCATAAGTAATTAAATAAAAGCAGTAGTGATCAGAACTGGGAGCATAAAGGAGAAAATAGTGATATGACACTGTGGAAGTATACAGGAATAAGACAACCCCTGGCCTTGTAGATCATATTAACAATTTTGGTCTTTGTCTAAGAGCAATGGGACACCACTGAACACTACCATGTAGGTGGGTGACATGTGCAATTACAGTTTTGAAAGGATTGTCCTATCTGCAAAGAGGTAATAGATTACAGAGGAGCAAAAGATGATACCAGAAATTCAGATAGGGACTTCAGACTTAGAGATCTTTAAGTTCAGTTAAGAGGTAAATGGTAATTTAGTCTGGCAAGGTAACACAGGAGATGGAGAAACATTGATAAATTCAAAATATACTTAAAATTAATATCAGTAGGACTTAGTGAAAGGTTGAATATGAGGTTGGGATAGAAGGAAGTGTCAAGAACCTGTTTATTTAGTGAGTATTTATGGAGCCACCACATGTGCTGGGCACTGTTCTAGTAGCTGAGGATATAGCAGTGGATGCAACAGACAAGGTCTCTGTTCTTGTGTATTTACAATCCAATGGAGGGGACAAATAAGAAATGAACAAAATGATATAACAATGATATGTGCATTGAGGGAAATAAACTGCAGTGATATAATAGAGAGTGACTGAAGAATAGAGAGTGACTGATTATTTTGCTGTTGTATTCTGTACATATCTATTAGGTCTAGTTGGCTTATAGTTGTGCAAGTCTTCTATTTCCTTGCTAATCTTCTGTCTGGTTCTACCTAGTTGTCTACAGTTTGTTCTTGCTTGTAAAGTAGCCAACCTACAATTAAGCCTGTATCTTAACTCTCCCAATTGCAATTGCCTTTCACTGCAGCCTCTGCTGTTACTGAGAGTGCCCTTAGACTTGACTTTCTCCAACAAAGTCAATTCTTTTGGTAAGACATTATGACCTGTCTAGGTGAAATTTCGAAGCAGGGCTGTGGAGTTCAGGGTGGAAATAGTGACAAGGTTCTCTTTGAATGACTGTATTTTCTGTAGGATTGAATGTGTCTGGATTGGGAGTTGGGGAACTGGACGTCCTCAGTTGCTTGCCCCACCTGGCATGGAACCCCTGTCTCATAAGCCAGGCCAAGCAGCTGGGAGCAGAATGAAAGATACTGATATGTTACTCCTCCTTGGGGGAAGAGGGTCTCTGGCTGGGACCTAAGGGGAGAAGGAGCACTGGCTTCTTGGCTGCAGCACCTGGAGTGGAATCCCCACCTCACTGAGTTGTAAGGGGGTAGTGAGGAAAGTTGTATTTTTTTATATCACAGACTCTTGCCATTTTTTAAACCAAATTTTCATATATTTTCTTTAATTGATGTTTCTTCATTTGTTGTTTGTCCTTAGGACAATTTCCAAAGTTTGTATTTTTTAAAATGTTTTTTTTGTTTTGTTTTTAATATAGCTTTCACCAGTTTCAGTGGGGAGCAGGTCAACAGAATTTCTGTTGTGGGATAGACAGTCCATCTCTAATACACAGTTTAGTCACTTTATCTCCTGCTCTTAGTTTGTGAGTATATTCTGTAGGAGCTGTTTTAATAAATGGTACTTAACCCTCAGATGAAATAAGAATTCTCTTTCGACTAAAAAGAAAAAAATATTAAGCTAAATATGTTGTCAGTCAGTCAGTAGTCCTGGGGGGATCATATTATTTGAAATGTATCAATTAATGGAACACATCTGCCTTCTTTCAGTATTAGTATATAGGTTGGTAAGACATGACCAAGTTGTAGCCCAAACAGACCTTCCTCCTACAGACTCTTGCTGACATTGACCTCTTCCTAGCTTTTTGTGGTTGGTTCTTGCAAAGCATTTCATTGAGATAATAATGCAAATGTAGGCAATTTTTGACTTGAGTTCCTGGCTATAAACCCTGGCAGAAAGTAGAGTATGCTTGGGTTATGAATAATCTATGATCTCTACCACAAATGTGGCTCAATTGCAAGTTCTTGCAGAGAATTAACAGCAGCATCTTTACAAAAGCAGCAGCAGCCCAGGGACAGCATCCTCTCCATCTGTGAGTGCTCTGCCAGGGAGGTGCTCCTCTGCAGAAGGGCCAGCATCTCTGAAGTGGAAGGATGATGCCCTTGCTTCCCAGGCTGTGCAGCATGGTTGGGAGAATATTGGAAACCTGGGGTTTACTCTCAATTTGTAATTCATTAACTCTGTGACTTTGACAAGGTCATCCCAACTTCTGGATCTCCATGTGTTCATCTGCAATGTGAAGGTTGGGTGAGATGGACCTTTCTGGACCCAGAACCTGACTGCATGTGATGTTTGCTGCTCTGGTGAGACACAGGAAGTAAAACCATGATCCCTACCCACAGATTCTGAAAGCCATAATATAATGATCAAAAGGATAGTTAATCATGCCAGGGACTGTGGTGAATGTTAAATAAGCACTACAGAAAATAATTCTCTCATGGCCAAATAATTATGTCCTAGATGTAAATTATGTATAAATTTCAGTTCTTTGCTTAGCTTTCATTACCCCCAAATACCTAAATTATGGGAGAGATAGGTTGCAAAATGTGGTATCTGAAGAAATTCTCAGAATAGGGGAACAGATTCCTTACAAATTCTGACATTCAGAATACATGAGCAAATTAAGATATCTAATTGTAGAGCCACGAGAAGCAGAATTTTAATTCAGGAATCTGCTAAAAGCCATAAAAAATACCCAGCTGCAGTGTGATTCAGTACTGACACCTTAGCCAATAACATGTTTAAAATCAACAGAAAAATTGGTTTCTAGCTGCCACTACTTTGGGTTCCTCCTTTATTGGTTTAATGATGCAGGTACAACAGAATCAAATAAGTAGTTGCTGACCACTTCTATCAGCCCCTTTTTGTACCAACAAGCTGTCAGAAGTGGAAATAGTGGCTCTTGTGGGTAATGGCATACATGGAACCATTTGTCTATTTTGAAAGCTTTATGAATCATTTTCAAATGATTTCCCTTGATGTATTATAATATCAACTGTTATAGCGTTCCTCTGCTTCTCCTTGTTAACTTCTACCTCACTCCATGGTCTTAACTCATTTTGGATATAGCTAAGTATATCATAGTAAGCCACTTTTCGTAATTAACTAGGTTAACAGAATAGATTTTCTTTTGGTAGTTTTCCCATTAATTTATTCTCTGAATACTGGGAGAAAAAGATTTGAATATGCTGCAGAATTTTCACATGTTAAAACTTAAGTGTATTTAAGTCATGCACTTAGCTGAATTTGGGGCTAGAATCTGATATAATATTTTCTATTTTAAACTAACATTATGACTTCCATAACAAAAACATTTTTGTTGAACTAGATCGGTATTATAAACATCCTATGCAGTTAAAGCAATTGGGATGATAGCTAAAAGAAATGAGCTAGAAACAATGAATAAAATCTATCTTTTTAAATAAAAACTTGCCAACATATATATTTTCTAAGTAAGTATTTGTAATATGTCCTGCAGGAAAAATACCCAACTCATTTCAAAGTGAAAAATTGAATCTAATTAATTATTCATTATCTAGTAGATTTTTAAATACTTTTTTAAGTCAGTGGCCCCATTCAATTTAGTTAGTGTGATTTTAATATGAAGGCACAGTTTTTGTGTCTGCAGACACTTAGAGTTATAGACTTATGTGATCGCACAGTTCCAATGTCTAAAAATGGAATTTTGCATAGTATTTTATAATTAGGCCCTGGTCTGCCTTATTGCAGGCAACTCAATCTAGACTTTTTCCCCCAAGAAATTCAGTGTTAGTTCAGGAATTTCTTGGCCAAAGTTAAATTCTACCTCAAGCTTTGCACTTATTTTTTAGAGTTATTCCTATGTCTTTATTCTTTCTGATGCTATTGTAAACAGAATTGTTTTTTAATTATTTTTATTATTCTGGGAGTCATTATGAGGCCTAGTTTAAAGGCAGCTGCTTTAGTTTTTTGAAAGATATTGCCATTTTTTATATTAAATCTCTTCCTGCTTATATACCTTGAGTGATATCTATTCCCTGCAATGAATCCTGAAGGATAGAGGGATTGCATTGTTGACTTATTATTCATGAGCAACATTAGGTTAGCATATGCCATATGAGAGGATGTTGACCTTTAGGAATTCGGATTCAGAGTCACACATAACATTGGGAAAATAATCCATCAATTTTATACATAAAGTATAAGTATTTCCTGAGAGATGTGAAGGAAAAAATTTCTGTCAAGATGCAGAAAATAAGACACCATATCAAATCAGTGGTAAAATTCATTGAAGTGTTCTAAAATGGTCTTAAATTGGAAGAGTTTAATCATACAGCATCTGTTCCTCTGTCCTATGAATACAAGGGATATTTATACTCTTTGATGTTCAGGAAGAGACTGGTTGCTGTAAGTTGAAGATAATTGATCTTATAAATAAGATTAGGAAAGCTGAACTTGAAGATGAAGCAGCTGTTCATCTACATAGAGTGATTTTAAATCTTCCATTTTACACTACCCTGAACAAATAAGAAAGATAAAATTAAAGGTTAGAAATCCTAAGATAAATTTTATTTAGTTAAAAATTTTTTCCAGACTAGAAAATTTTAAACTAATAAGTTGGACCATATTGTTCTTAGTAGTCTTTATGAGAGATTTGATAGATATAATCTAAAAAGGTTCTCAAGAAGTGGTGTAAATAGTATTATTTTATAATTTATTCTGTCTTATTTAAAAATATTGACAAGATAGGCAAGATTATTATTTAGGCTGCATAGAAAAGTTACTTTTCAAAACAGTAAATAAAAGAACACTTAAATATTGGTTTTAAAACATCAGATATTTCTCTAAGGAAAAGATTATTAAATCTTTTAACAATTTTTTTTACTGTCCTTACTAAATTGATGTGGATATTAGCTGGATTATTATACCACATGTAATTTATCAAAGATTTGATTAACCTATTTTCACATGAATTAGAAAAGTAAGGAACAGAAAGAGCTCACTGTATTCATTAAATTTAAGAAATATATTGTTTTCTTTCACACCCACAATGCAAGTTGAAATTTAAGCTGGAGTTGGTTTTAGAACTGCTTTATTAAGGACAATTTTATTTTTACTAACTGCTGCACAGGATTTCTAGATTTTGTGTCCATATTTTTTCTGTTCCATTCATTTGCATAACAAAACATCTCTTATTTGAAGAAAAACAGCCATTAGAGGAAGAAGATCTTTGTCTATGAATCAGTTGGCCAGAAAATAGAGAATTTTAATAAATTCAAACTACTTACATGGAAAAAAACACCAATTTTCTTAAATCAGTCTGTAAATAATTCTGTAATTATATATCTCACACTCTGCATGGTCCCACATCCATTCTATTGATAGAAAAAGCAGGATTTATTCCAATCCTGATTTTTTCAATTTGCATTCCTCCTCCTCCACCAGTAGATTTCCCAGATAAAGTCACATTTAACTGTTCTGCATTTTCCTAATTTTATCTTATTCTTTGTTATTTTTAAAACTTTTTACCTTTGATATGCATTTTAAATAATTTTCTATTGAGATTAATGTTTACTTCCTATCTTCTTCCTCCTATTTATTGAACCAAAAATATTCAATGCTGTTATATATAATATACTGTCCTCGATACATGGATATAATAATGGGAAAATAGTACAAAAATTGTTTTTACTCACTTCAAAAAAGTTAATACACAAAAATAAAATGAATATAATACAATCATAGGATTGGGAATAAAAATTGGGGATTCTTCTTTACCAAAATCCTCTTCACTCCTATCCCAGAGACCTTAATCACTTAAAAGAGTTTAATTCACACCCTTTAGACTTTTTCTATGCATTTATACAAACATATAACTTATACAGAAAGAACAGAAATTTTTGCTAAACAAAATCATACTATAATACGGCAGTGGGGGGGAGGAAGAGGCAAGTCAGGAAACATGTATAGAGGACCCATGAGGACAAACAGCAGGGTGGGGATTGACTGTGGGAGCAGGGTCAGGGTGGTGGGCATGGGAGAGCAACAGGGAAAAATGTGGGACAACTGTAGTGGAACAACAGTAAAAAAAGTATGTTTACAGTTGTGAGAATGCAAAATAAAGAGTTTGTTCTTACTAATTATTGTATTATTTTCCATGTGAACAATTGCAGCCCTACTTTCATACACTGTATGCTTCTTAATATTCCTTTTACTCTTAGCAGTGACTTAGTGGTCTTTCCATTTCAGAGCATAGTGATCTCATTTAACTACTGTATGAATGAAGGTAACAATTTATTTAACCGTTCCCCGACTGGCTAATATTGAAGTTGTTACTAATTATTTACTAATATAACCAATGCTGTAATGAATATCTTTATATATTTGTTGATCTTTTAAAAGTAGATATATAGCATAATAAAATCGATATAAATAAACATATGCAGATATTCTTGTGAAGCAGTTTCCAAAATTGGACCACTGTGTCCAAACAATATATAAATCCATGCTTGTTTCAACATAGAATTCCAAAAAATAGATTGTACCAGGGATATTGCTGTCACTAATTTTGTTAAATTCCATGCCTAACCTCACATACCATCTCCACAACAGTTGTTTTAGTTTGTAGCGATCTGAGGGGTAAAACATATAGTTGTTTTAGTATGCATTTTTATGGTTTCTAGTGAGGTGCCCCATCTTTTCACACATATATGGGCTTCTTTTACTTCTTTTGTGAATTGTCACTTTAGTCTTTTTCTATTTTTCATCAATGTATGTACCTTTTGCTTACTAAGTGTAGACATTATTTATATTTAATGAATATAAAACCTTGGTGCATTCTATATGGAGCATCTGTTCTTTAATATACATATAATTAATATGATCAAAATCATTTAGTTTACTAGGGCTGCTGCAACAAAGGCTTAAACTAAATGGCTTAAATAACAAATTTAGTGTCTTACAGTTCTGGACTCTCAAGTCCAAAATCAAGGTGTTGGCAGGGTTGGTTCTTTCTGAGGTCTCTGAGGTTTGTTGGCTTGTTGATTTCTGTCTTATGTTTATGTGATAATCTTCCTGTATTTCCATATTGTCTTACCTTTGTACATGTCTGTATCCAAACTTTCCCTTCATGTAAGGACACCAATCATCCTGGATTAGGGCCCACCATAATGACCTCACTTTAACTTGGTTACCTTTGTAAGGACCCTATCTTCAAATAAGATAATTTTCTGAGATACTGCAGGCCAAGACTTCGACATATGAATTTTGGGGAACACTGTTCAACCAATAACACTCTACTCCCTGGCCCTTCAAAATTCACATCCTCACATGCAAAATACATTTACCCCAACCCAGTGGCACTGAAGTGTTAATCTATTCCAAGATCAACTCTAAATCCAGGATCCAACCTAAGTATCATTTAAGTCAGGTATGGGTGAGACTGGAGATATAATTCATCCTGAGGCAAAATTCCTCTCTAGCTGTGAATCTGTGAAATCAGGCAAAAAGTTATCTTCTTCCAAAATGCAATGGTGGGATAGGCATTGGATAGACATTCCCATTCCAGAAGGAGGTAGTTTGAAGGGAGAAAGGAGTCATGGTCCCAAGCAAGTTTGAAACCTAGCAGAGCAAATTCTACTAGATTTTAAACCTCCTAATCATCTTTGCCTTAATGCTCTGTTCTCCAGGCCCAAAGGGGCAACAGGTGGCAGCCCTGCCCTCTTTGCCCTGGGCAGGGCAGCCCGTCACTCTGGAACCAAGGAGGAGACAGCCCCACACAAGGTCTGTACCCAGTGGGCCCATGGTGACAGTGGCAGTCCTGCCAACTTCTGAACCAACTTCTGGTCATTGTTCCTTCTTTAAAAAAAGATAATTTAAGTTCAGTCTGTCAGCTCTGTTCCTCCCTGTAAACTCCCAAAACTTTAAAGCCTTCTTTCATCTTGTCCTGTCTCTGTTCCCTTTTTCCAAGCTGGCAGTATTTCTACTGTTGTAAAATTCTCAAAAACCTCATTGGCCTCTTATGCAATCACAGGGGTCCAACCCGTCAAGATAGGAGGTTCCTCCACAGATTTTTTCTAGGTAACAACATCTCTTTACCTGGCTGCACCTGAGATGGTTGATTGGATGGACACGTGACTCACAGGCCTCTCCCTGGCAAACTGCATCCAACTACACTCTTGATGTTCTCTCCAGACCTGGTGTCTGTCTGTCTCTCTCTCTTTCATGGATATCCTGGAAATTTTCCAAATCTTCAAGTTCTGGTTTCTTCATGCTTAACAATCCATTCTTCAGTTTCTTCCCTCTCACATTTTAGTAAAAGCAACAAGGAGAAACCAGGCTACACCTTCAACATTTTACTTAGGAAATCTACTCATCTAAATATCGACATTCATTATTTTTAAGTTCTACTTTCAACAAAATGCTAGAACACAATTCAGCCAAGTTTTCTGCCACTTTATAGCAAGGATCTCCTTCCCTCAATTTTCCAGTAATGTGTTTCTCATTTCTGTCTCAGACCTCAACAGAACATTTTTAATGTCTATAACTCTACCAGCAGTCTCTTCATGGAAATCTGGGCATTTTCTGTCATGCATTGCAAAACTCTTCCAGTCTCCCCCTAAAACCCAATTTGAAATCACTTTCAAATTTTTATTATAGTATCTACTATTTTTGTGATCTCCTTGGAGATATTTTTAGGTCTCTCATACATTTGGATTGGTTTATTTCTCTTTAAATTTTAAAAATATATTTGCTCAATGTTTATAGTTATTTATTGGCTTTTTTGAAACCAATAGTCAGGGAAATGTTTTGTTTTTATCAATTCCTTGGCTCCAAACACATTCTCTTTGGTTTTGCAAGGATATTCCTTCCCAGTTCTTTGTTGACAAATCCTACAGCTGATGCCGTTGCATTTCTGTCTTCATTGATTCATGTACTCTTCTAGGTGTTGGGGATAAAGCAGTGACCAAAAGAAGCACATTTCTGCCCTTACAAAGCATCACTACTACTACTGGGATGAGTGAGACAGACAAATGGACAAATATTTTGACCCAGCAATTCCACTGCTAGGATTATACCCTAAACCCTGAAACACCAATTCAAAAGAACCTATGCACCCCAATGTTCATAGCAGCACAATTTACAATAGCCAAGTGCTGGAAGCAACCTAGGTGCCCATTAGTAAATGAATGGATCAAAAAACTATGGTACATTTACACAGTGGAATTCTATACAGCAGAAAGAAAGAAGGAGCTCCTACCCTTTGGGACAGCATGGATGGAACTGGAAAGCATTATGCTAAGCAAAGTAAGCCAGGCAGTGAAAGACAAATACCATATGATCTCACCTTTAACAGGAACCTAAACAACAAAACAAACAAACAAGCAAAATATAACCAAAGACACTGAAATAGAGAACAGGCTGACAGTGACCAGAGGGGAGAGGGGAGGGAATTTCAGGGGAAAAAGGGAAGGTTTACAGGAACAAGTATAAAGGATACATGGACAAAAACTAGAGGGGAGTAGAAATGGGAGGGAGGTGGGGAGGGCTGGGGGATGGGCTGGGATAGGAGTAAAAGACAGAAAACTGTACTTGAACAACAATTAAAATAAAAAAGAATATGTTAAAAAAATAAATAAAAGCAATGGGGAAATGTCAAAAAATATTTCTGAAAAAAGAAATAAACAGATCATGTCAGGTTACTTCACAGGGAATAGAGACAATGGAAGCAGGGGCCATGGAGAGGAATGAAGAGGCTGCTATATGATGCAGTGTATTCAGGAATGATTTTCTCTCATGTATTGACATTTGACCAGAGACCTGAATGAAATGATAGAATATGTTTGTTATAGGACACATAGGGTGAGAAAATTCCACACAAAGAAAAAGGTAGGCACCAAAGTCCTAAAATAGGTGTTTGCTTAGCTTTGTTTGATGAAGAAAAGACACGAGAACACTGGCTAGAGTGCATTTCTGTGGGATGCTTGTGTTATGGTATTAATTCAAATAATGGCTTTTTCATGGGGTCCAGAGAGAACCTCATCAGGTGCCATTGCCACAGGCAGGTGATGTACCCATGGCTCATTTCTCCTTTTGGAAAATTCTGTTAGTCAATATAGAATCTCCCGAATCTAAAGTCTTTTGTTTTTTAGTTTTATTTTTTATTGTTGTTCAAGTACAGTTGTCTCCATTTTCCCCCCACCACTCCCCTCACCCCAGCCATCCCCATCTCCCACCCTAGATCCTAACTCTATTGGTTTTGTCCACGTGTCCTTTATACATGATCCTGAAAGCCCTCCCCCCTCCCCTCCATTACCCCCTCTCATCTCCTCTCTGGTTGAATTTAAAGTTTTTACCTCGATTTACTTTATGTGATATAATTATTACTATTACATATTTTTGTTGACTTATAACTGATATATTTTCTACCTCTTTAAACTTCTTTAACACAATTTTAGATTTATCTATGCAAACAGGATATAGTGTTTTCACAGGATATAGTGGCTTTAGATTTTATTTTTTTATGAAAAGTGAGAGTCTTAGCCTTCTTTCTTATTCATGGTTTTAAAAATTCTTCATTTATCAATATTAGATTTATTCCAGTTATATTCTACATTTTTATATACAATGAATTATTCATTTTCTTCTTTGTCTCCTTGCATGACTTTTATTGAATTGTTGGCATTTATTTGTTCCATAACTTCCCTATATCATATTTTACTGTTTTCAATTTGTTGCTTTTGTTCTTTGGTCATCTATTTGTTTTCTACTCTTTTCCTGCCTCTTTTGGCTTTAATTGAGCATTTTATATGATTCTATTTTCTCTCCTTTCTTAGCACATCAGTTATACTGCTTTAAAATTTTTTAATGGTTTCCCTTGAGTTTGCAATTAACATGTACAAGTAATCCAAGTCCATTTTCAAATAACCCTATACCACTTTATGTGTGGTATGTTTCCTATACTAGAAAAATAATTCTAATTCTTTTGTACCATTGCTATCATTCATTTCACTTACATACAAGCATACACAAGCATGTATACACATATAAGCATGTATAACATAATACATTATTCCTATTATTTTGAACAAATTGTTATCTGTTAGATCAACTAAGAATAAAAATTTTGATGTTTTACTTTCATTTGTTCATTCTTTGATGTTGTTTTCTTTATATAGATCTGAGTTTTTGAACTATATTATTTTCCTTCTCTAAAAAATTTGTTTTTATATTTCATGCAAGGTAGGTTTATGGTCAAGATTCCCTCAATTTTCATTTGTCTGAGAAAGTTATTTCACCTTCACTTTTGAAGGATAATTTGGGCAGATACAGAATTCTAAGTTGGTATTTTTTTTTTGTCTCTCAACACTTTAAATATTTTACTCTACTCTCTTCTTATTTGCATGGTTTCTGAGGAGAAGCCAGATATAATTCTTACCTTTGTTTCTTTAGAGGTAAAGTGTGTGTGTGTGTGTGTGTGTGTGTGTGTGTGTGTGTGTGTGATGTTCTCTTAGGATTTTTTTCTTTATCTTTGACTTTCTGTAGTTTGAAATGATATGGTTAAGTGTCACTCTTTGACATTTATTTTGCTTGGTATTCTCTGAACTTCCTGGATCTGTGGTTTGGTGTCTGACATTAATTTAGGAGAATTCTCAGTCATGATTGTTTCAAATATTTCATCTGTCCTGTCTTTCTTGTTTTTCATTAATCCCATTATGCATGTGTTACACCTTTTGTAGTTGTCCTATAGTCAGTCCTTGAGTATTTTGTTCTGTTTTTTTTTTCTTTGTTTTCTTTTGTTTCAGTTTCTATTAATTATCTTCAAGCTGAGATTCTTTTCTCAGCTGTGTCCAGTCTAGTGGTAAACCTATCAAAGGAATTCTTCATTTCTGTTATGGTGTTTTTTATATCTAGCTTTTCTGGGGTGGGGGATGGGATTTTCACCTCTCTGATTATATTGTCCATCTGTTTTTGCTTGCTTTCTACTTTACCCATTAGTAGCATATAAATCATAGTTGTTTTAAATTTCAGATCTGATAATTCCATTTTCAAATGCCTGGTTTTTATGCTTGCTTTACTCCTTCAAATTGTTTGTGTATGTGTGAGTTTTGTTTTTGCCTTTTAGTATGACTTGTAATTTTTTCTTGATAACTAGACATGATGGTAGCAGGTAAAAGAAATTGCTGCACAAGGCCTTAGTGATGTAGTGATGGGGTGTGGGGGGACAGGAAGTATTCTGTAGTTCTGTGGTTAGGTCTTTAATGAGCCTGTGCCTCTGAACTGAGTGAGAATTGCACATCTGTTTCTCAGTTTCTTTCTTCCTCCTTAGCTGGGAGAGGATGGCTAGAGAGGGCTGGAGTTGAATATTTCCCTTCTCCCAGGCTAGGTAGGCTCTTGTTAACCAGCTTCTCCTGAGGTCAGGCCTCGTTAAGGACAGGGTGCTCTGGTGTATCACAAAATAGTTTCTTTCCCCTCACCCTGCTGGAAGCATGAGGGGATTAGTCTCTGATATTTACACTGAAAATTTACAGTACATTTCCAGAGTTCAACTAAACAAAAGAGTGGGGGCTCCCTATTACTGAGCATGCTGGCACTTTTAACTCTCAGACCTGTCCACTCTGAGGCTCCAGCAATTTGTCAAATATGGTTCTGGTTTTTCAATCAGAAACTGGTTCCCACAGAGATTTCAGCTCATGAATTTCTGCCCTGGCAAGTTGTGATTCTCTGTATTTGCCTGTTGGTCTCTCCAATTCTGGAGCAGCAGTTTGCCTTTTGATCTTACTTCTCTTATGGCTCTAAGAAGAGTTGTTAATTTTTTATTTTATTCAGATTTTTACTTGTTGTTAGAGGGGAGTGATGATTTCCAAGCTCCTTATATGCAAAACTAGACCTGGCATTATATTTCAAATCCTCAGATTTAAGAGCCTGTTGTAAAAAGGTAATTAAGAGAGTTAGCTCTTGACAAGGTAGGTTTGTTAACCATGACCTAAGGTTCCAGAGAGAACAATGCAAAGAGAGGGTCAGAAGTAGTTGACAGTTGTGTCAGGTGGGAACAGCCTCCTCTGGTAGAAAAAAAGAGGTTGCTAGTTTGTCAGGATGGCTGGAGAGGCTTTAAGTTGGGGTTCTCGGGGTCATCCCAATACCCCTTGGCATCTCCGTTGGAATTCCCAAGGTGCTGTTCTTTTACAGCGGGTGTTTGAATTGTCCCATAAGAGCCCAGATGATATTTCAAGTTAAAATAGTATGATTTAGCAATGCAAAAATTAAATTATTCTTGATTTTTTAGTTATTTTACCACTGTGAAAGCAAGATTAAGTTTTTTTGTAAAGTCATAATAAATCCTATAAGTCCCTAGTTCTTTAAGCCAGTCATTTAGAACATTGAGTTTGTCATCAGTTTCTTTCATCTCTCATTAATATAGAGTCTTACATCCCTTATATTGTTCATAGGCAGTGATTACAAGGTCGCAGGAGGCTTGTTTTCAGTCTATACTTTATTCTAGGAAATTGCACTTGACCCTTTTTAAAGATTTTATTTATTTTTAGAGAAAGGGGAAGGGAAGGAGAGAGAGGGAGAGAAACATCGATGTGTGGCTGCCTCTCATGCACCCCCAACTGGGGACCTGACCTGCAACCCAAGCATGTGCCCTCACTGGGAATCGAACTAGCAACCCTTTGCTTCTCAGTCTGGCACTCAATCCACTGAGCCACACCTGCCAGGGTGCACTTGACTTTTTAATTAACTATTTTATAACTGACCATTATGGGTTGCCAGAGTTGTATGCTCTAATTCTAGTGAGATTTTCACTGATCTCAAATAACCAATTGCTAATTCTCATTTCCTTCAAATTCTGCTTCCTGAAACTATTGTTGATACCAATTCCTGTATTAGTGATTTTCTTCATTTCAAATGGCAAAACCTGTATGTAATGTAATTAGAAAATAAATTCATGGACAGACTTTATGTCAATGCCAGACAGCCATGTTTAGAGGCAGTGTAAGGAGCTACATCGACAAATTATGCCATGGAAGCAATTCAGAGAAGCCCCACTGCTTCTACCCAAACTCACAGTTACCAAAGAACATCTGTATATTCTAGACACTTGAAATTTAAACTTCCATTTCTTCTCTCACTGAACAGTGTCTCTGTCAACCCCTTGTCAGAAGGTGGTGCTCACATCTTCACATTATCTACTTTTGAATCAAAGTCTTACAAGTTTCCATCTGACTGGGAGAGCCTGGAGCACATACATGCTGAAAGGGAGAGTGGAGAAGTGAGTTTGGGATTTCAGCCTTGGGTATGCAGATTCAGAGACAAAACTCTCCAAGCGTAGAAGGGATGTGCAAAAGGTTCAAGGCAGCCAAACAGCATGCCTGTCTCTAATCCATACCATTTTCTAACACAGAAGTAATTGCTCATGACTTGTACAAGCCTTCCTATTCTGCATTCCTGGAGTTTGTAGTGACCTTTCTTTTTTCTTGTTGAAAAGAAGATAAGAATTAATTTTATTACCAAAAGTGTTACCATCTTTATCATATTATTTGTTACAGTAAATCCACTTTTTTCCCCTAAGGATATTCTTGAAATTGTAATACTGCCTTCATTCATTTGGACTAGTTACTTTTCAGGCTTACTGCCAGCTGCTTTTTCCTCAGATTTCTTCCATTTGCTCTTGTGGTTTAGTTGCCCTATTTCTTGGATTCTGTGGACCGTCTTTCTTGGATTTCTTCTGTTTTTATAGAGTGCACTCTCAATTAATTTTCTCAGAGAGAATTCATGGGAGGAAAATTTTGACTTGTACCATGTGTGAAAATTATTTTATTTTTCTCTTAAACTCAGTGAATAGTTTGGCTATGTACAGAATTCTAGATTCAAAATTATTTTTCCTCAGAGCTGTGAAGACATTTGTCCATTTTCTTCTAACACTTAGTTGATTTTAATTATATTGATAATGATAATTTTATGTAACTAAGCAATAACAGTATGGGCAATGGCACTGTGGTTTTAATTACAGAAATACTATATTATTGGGTGTGAGAAAAAGAAGTAAAGACAAATTTCCACTATAAAAATCTTTTGTTAGTAGATGCATTGAGTTCATGGAATTTGAGAGAGACAAACAGGGTGAAAAAAATGGAAAAAAGGAGAATATTCTATATTGTTTTCATATATGTTTTACCATCCACTATCTCATAGTCTCTTCCCTTCTTTTTCCTTCCTAGATATAGTCATCCTGCCTTCTTCTAGCACAAAATACCACACTTCCCACAGCAAATATAGAGTCCATTCACTATTCTTCCACTAGGGCTAGTGCTTGGTTTGGAATTCTGGATTCAACCAGAGAAACACAACTAATCATGTTTCTATTTTATACACAGGTATTCATTCATATATATTATGCCATTAGTTGGCTTACCCAATCACAAGGGCTGGTTAAGCAGTCTTTTTAAAGCTGTGCCTGATTCCACACCTAATATTGGAGCTTGAAGTTCACAATCAGGCTAAAAAGGGAATATCATGAAAATGAGCTGAATCCCCATGAGAATATGCTGAAACTCCATGAGGATGAATGAAACTCTTGTATAGAGTTTCAATTCTTATCAAGTGAAAAACTTACCCTGCAGAAGCAGCTTTTTTTTTTTTTGCAGATCTAAACATACACTTGGCCCAGGAATTGGAAAAACTAAAGGAGAATCCAGAGAAGGTGGAGCAATTGTGAGTCCAAATACTGCTTCACATCTTTGAGATGAGTTGGTCAGTCAGCAACAAAGTGGGTCAGTGACAAAAATGGCTGCTTCCTTTCCTAGTTCTTCCAAATCTTGCAAGAAAACTCCTTAAGGCTCATCCTAATTAGCAATGGGAATTCTGGGAAATGTAGTTTTCAAACAAACCAAGTGATATATTACAAAGCTATCACAATTCCCCCAAAATGATAAATGATTTACCTTGAAGTTTTATCCACCACAATTAGAAACACATCATCAGCAAACAGTCATCAGTATAATCTCTCCACAGGTCTAACAGAATGAATTAAGTAAACAATGAATCTCAAGGTAACAGGGACAGGATTTTCTATGGGGATTTGTTTAATACTGGCTTTTAAAATATTTACCAATGGAAATCCTTTTTGTTTAACTCTAGTTTTTATCAGTAACTTTTGAATCATGTCTAAAGCCATATAGTAAAAAGTCATACATGCAAAGTTTTTCTCCCTTTTATTTGCTATGTCAGAGAATCATCTTTTGATTGGTCTAAAGCAGTATCCATTATTATCAGAAATTTAAAATCACTTTAAATTATAACTTGTTACAATACCAATCCTGATTATTCTGGTTCTGATGGTGTCATAAGCAGCAAGACTTCACAGAAGTATTAATAATCAGACTCACAGCTGGGTTTTGTCAACACAATCAAAGACTAATGAAAGTGAATTAAAACTGAAAGTGATGGTTGGGACAGTTCTGAATCATGCTGCTGTTGCTCATACAGCCAAGGCCATTACATGGTGCTCTAAGTGTATAACCCAGAATTGAAGAGAAATGAGATTCCACTGGTCTCCAAGAGACACAGGGGACCTGACAGAAGCATTATAAATGAGCCAGTAGACTCTATCTATCACAAATCATAAGCCATTTTTTATTAAAATAAAGGACCCGGCAGAAAAGTGCCAAAATGCTATCCCTTAATAATGCGATGGAACAAAAGATCAACTTTGTTCAGTTTACAAATCAATTTGTTCAGAAGCTTTTCTTGAAAGGAAAAAAAAATGTTTGAATACTAATCGCTTTATCTTTGAAAGGTGTCTAAATCTCCAACCAGAGTGTGTTAAAATGTCCTTAATGATAGAGGCTGAATTTACATCAGCAAGTTTGGAAAGTTCAAATATCATCTCCTATGGATAAGGCTATCATTGGAATAGATATGTCCTTGGTATCAAATGATCATATTAAGGCCTTGACACATCTTGCATTGGTTCTTATGGCTATATGTACATGGGGAATGCGGGGTGAAGAGAGGGAGAGAAAGAGAGTTGCAGAGTTGTACCATCCCCCCAGAAAGGTTTTTAGATAAATTTGATTGTATAAAAAAAGTAAATTGTATGCTTTTACCAAACTGATTTAATGGTACAATTTCTTGAGAGAGAACTATTTTAGTTGGTATTATGAAGCTAAATTTCTTGGAAAACCTTACTGAATATCCTAAAATAGTAAGTATTGTATTCAGTTAGAGGAAAATATGACAGGAAGCCAGGGGTTGAGCCTCATTCAAAATATCTTCCTGAGGCTAGGAAATAATTTCTTTATCCCCATCAGACTAATTTGAAATTATATATATTTTATTTATTTCAGCATTTTTATGAATACTTTGTCTTGTAAACTAATAATCAGGTGGATGCTAAATTTCTGGATTGGTTCAGGATTTCACAAAATTTAATTCAAATTTTACTAAATATGTTTATACTATTAAAATGTGTAATTAACATGATTGTGTTATATAGAATAGTTTAGCATATAAAAAGATAAGTATGCTGATTTTATGTCACATTTTTTATGGTTATGCAGTTTTCAAGGAGAAAATCTTTTCTCGCTGATTCTATTTGAAGAAAAGCCTAAAATTTCAGAGTAAACTATTAAAAACATTTTATCATAACCATCCAATTGTCCATGTAAATGAAGTTTGGAGGCACATATTAGATTTAACCATTGCCCATAACTCCAAATGTTAAGTGCCTGTGTTCATAAAAAACTAAACTTGTCTAATAAATAAGTGGCATGCATTTGATCATATATAGTTAAATAATATTAATAAAATTCTGGGGTTTTTTTACTTTCTAATAAGTAAACGTTACACATTTAATCCTATGTAGTTAAATATGAATGCAGTTCTGGTTATTTGTCTCTTGGTTTTGTAGATTACACTTAATTTCTTATGAAGGATTTATACTACTGAAAAATTAGGAAATTCCTGACTTAAATTCTATTAATGTTGACTAAGCCACTTATTCCTCCTTAATTGAGCTCAAGGCATAGAAGGCCTCTGCTCCTGATTCTCTGTGTTCACAGCAGTGGCTGTATCCTCGGTAACAGACTTTAGCCTTCTGCAACCCCTTGCATCCTTTGCAGCTATGCAATAAGTAGGCCACCGAGTAGGGCTAGTAGATCAGTTTAGAAGAACTGAGTGGTCCAGCCAGGAGGGGAGGCCATACTAATGTGAAATTTATTTCCATAGTGCCCACAAAAGAGCAGGAAGTTGGGAAGTGCCTCCACCACCACACAGATCTGCAGGTGGTGATCAGCCAGCACTTGAGTCAGTCACAAAATACCAACTGCTTTTCTGGACTCTAATCTCATGTAAAATAAAAGCACAGGGCCTTGGGAGGGGATCCAAATCCTCCCAACCCCAGGACCCAGATACAGATCCACTGCTTCTAAGGAAGGGTGGAAGCAAAAGCCATCTGCCCTGGGGGAGAAGCAGGAAAATCTGGTCCCAGGCTCTGGCATCAACACAAAACAGAAGTCTGCCCAATTGGGGGAGGAACAGGAGTTTCCCCCCCTGCCCATGACCAGGTAGAATTTAGCTGCTAAATGGAGGAGGAGCAGTAATGCTTAAAGGCCCCATATCATAAAGTACAGTATAGAAAATACTGTAGTCAATAGTATTGTAATAATTAGGTATGGTGCCAGGTGGCTACTGCAGATATCAGGAGGAATACCTTGTAAAGCATATGATTATGTAACCACTATGCTGTATACCTAATACAGCTGTATTAGGTATACCTGATTAGGTATACCTGATTAGGTATGCTGTATACCTGAAACTAATACAAAATAGTACTGAACGTAAACTGTAATTGGAAAAAAAAAAAGGCCCCATATTCAAGCCTCTACACAAGCTTGAATACTACTGAAGCTGAACAAATGGAGCTGAGAACTTCCCTGCTGCACCACCGTGAGCCCAGCAGTCTATTAATGAAGAACAAGAAAATGCCCTCTCTGTGGCATGGGCATCCAGGAACCACTGAAAGCCAAGGGTGGAGCCAAAATACTGAGAAAAATACTCTGGCATCTCAGGCTATATAAAATACTAAGCAGAAGATACCAGCAGCTTACAACTGTAGAGATTTGAAACCTCTGAGGCACAGAGAGCTATGGGGCAATATCGAAGAATCTAACATACATGTGATTAAAATCCAAAAAGGATGAGAATAGTATGAGAAGTAATAGTTAAGAATTTTCAGAATTAGTGAGAGAAACTATTGAAGAAACACAAAAAACCTGGAGGATAAACAAAATTTAAAAAAATAAACAAAAACCAACATACCACACAGATACATTACAGTCAAACTTCTGAACACCAAAAATACAGAAAATATCGTGACAATGAGACAAAAGAATCATTAGAAAGAAAAAAATAAGAATTATAGCATACCTTTCATCAGAAAGTAGTGCAAGTCAGAAAAAAGCAATAACTTTATGTTGTGAATTAAAAAAATACCTCATCCAGATTTCTATGCTCAGCACATATATCCTTCAATAATAAAGGCAAATTAAAGATTTTCTTAGAAAAATGAAAGCTGAGAGAATGCATTGCAGGTACACCTACAATGCAAGAAATATTAGAGGGAGTTCTTCAGGCACAAGGAATCTTACAACAAAGGGAAATTTGGATCTACATAGAGCATATGAAAACACTAGAAAAGGTAAAATTAGGGGTAAATATAAAAGTTTTTTTTTTAGTTTCAATCACTCTAAAGACAATCAACAATTTAAAGTTGACAGATAACAGTGTAGTTGAGGGTTTTATAACATCAGTGGGTGGGGTTCTTGTTTGGTGGCAAGATTAGTAATAGGTAAAATGTATTTGCCGGCTGCTTCATCCCATGTAATTCTCTAGAATTTCAAACCCTGGGCCAGGCATTGAATTAGGTGAGTTTATCAAAGAATCTTTTTTCATCATATGGATTATTACAGTCCTTAACTACTCTTCCTAGTACTTCTTTCCCTTAAAATACAATAGTGATTGTATTTTCATGCTATCTTCAACATAGCACATTAATTTATTCTTCATAATTACTATTTCCAAGTTGTTCCATACTTTATTATGAGAGCATGCTGATGAATTCAAATATCCCTGTGGCAAAAACATGCACATGTATGGAATGTCATTTCATAACAATGCATATTGTGCCTGATGGGATTCTGATACAGAAAGAGCAAAGAAGACAATTGGCAAGCCTATCACAGCGTTATCAGCCACCTTGCCCCATTGTACTTTTCATGCTGTCTTTGCCATGTGAGCATGTATAGCTAAAAAAGTGGGGAGCTACCATGCTTCAGCTCCACAGTATCCTGAAAATCTGGACTATGAAACAGATTTTGGAATCAGTACCCCACTTTCAACCATTGCCCTAAAAAGGACTATTATTTCTTGCTGCCCTCCTGGAAAACCATGTTGCTTACAAGGAAATCAGGATAAGGTCATTAGCCTGTTTCCAAGGAGACAGGGAGCCCCTTCTTCACTTGCCAGGGTGGAATAATGCACCCATCTCTGTTTTATTCTTTCATCCTCCATCTTTCCCCCCTCACTATAGTCCAGTGGGCAAACTTTAAGCCATCAGTTTGAAGATCAGTGTCAGACACAGGGAAATCTCTCCAATCTTCTGTGTGAAAGTGATGCTTATGTATGAAGGTATGTTTTTGTCCTTGATTCTCTTCTTTTCCTCTGGAAACAAGAATAAAAGAAATGATGTGTTTTCATGTAACAAGGATATGCCTAGTTTTTCTTTTTCTTTCTCTCTGCCAAACATACTACATCTTTTACAAATGCTGGTGTAATTTTCTGTGACAAGTTTAAGCTATTGTATGTACTTAGTCACACACATTCAAATGCATTTTTGTCACACAAATGTGGTTTTGCTTTAAAGAGACCATCAGTCCCAATGATCAGGGACTAAAATCAGGACCCCATTTTCCTGCTCCTAGCTCTTTCTGGAACATTTTCAGAAGTTTTATTGCCTACTTATTTATCATGCATTCTGCCTGAAATCACATAATTCATAAATGTTTTTAGGGGGAAAATGGCATTTTTGTCACCAAGAATCAATTTAACTTCACCTCCAATAATAGCCCTCAATTTTCAGGTCATGTGTTTTTCATCTCTACCAGCCTATGGTCGTCTTGGCTGGAAGGTAACCTAAAAGAATGTGGAGCTATAGCTATTTTCCACCAAATAAATAAAGTCATAACATGAAAGAAATAAAACCATACCAAGAGGTGGGCGGAAATTCTGTGTTTTTTTTTATTATTTTATTGTTGTTCAGTTACAGTTGTCTGCATTTATCTTCTACCCCAACCAAACCTACCTCCCTCCCTTGCTTCCACCCCCACCCTTGGTTTTGTCCATGTGTTCTTTGTAGTTTTTCCTGAAAACCCTTCCCCCATTATCCCCTCCCCTCTCCCCTCTGGTTACTGTCAGATTGTTCTTAATTTCAGTGTCTCTGGTTATATTTTGCTTGCTTTTTTCTTTTGCCAGTTAAAGGTGAAATCATATGGTATTTGTCCCTCACTTCCTGGCTTATTTCATTTGGCATAATGCTCTCCAGATCCATCCATGTTGTCCTGAAGGGTAGGAGTTCCTTCTTTCTCTCTGCTGCATAGTGTTCCATTGTGTAAATGTACCATAGTTGTTTGATCCACTCATTTACTGATGGGCATCTAGGTTGCTTCCAGCACTTGGCTATTGTAAAATTGTGCTGCTATAAACATTGGGGTGCATAGGTTCTTTTGGATTGGTGTTTCAGGATTCTTAGGATATAATTCCAGCAGTGGAATTGCTGGGTCAGAAGGCAGTTTCATTTTTAGTTTTTGGAGGAAATTCCATACTGTTTTCCACAGTGGCTGCACCAGTCTGCATTCCCACCAACAGTGCACTGGGGTTCCCTTTTCTCCACATCCTCTCTAACACTTGTTTGTTGATTTGTTTATGATGGCCATTCTGACTGGTATGAAGTGGTATCTCATTGTGGTTTTAATTTGCATCTCTCTGATGGTTAGTGATGCTGAACATCTTTTCATAGGTCTCTGGACCCTCTGTATGTCCTCCTTGGAGACATGTCTGTTCAAGTCTTTTGCCCATTTTTTAATTGGGTTTTTTGTTTTCTTGGAGTGGAGTCTTATGAGTTCTTTATACACTTTGGAGCTCAAACCCTTGTCTGAGGTATCATTGGCAAATATGTTTTCCCATATGATTGTTCCTCTTTTTATGTTAATACTGTTTTCTTTAGCGGTGCAAAAGCTTTTTATTTTGATGAGCTCCCATTTGTTTATTCTTTCCTTTATGTCCCTTGCTCTAAGGGACATAACAGTGAAGATGTGGCTGCATGGAATGTCTGAGATTTTCCTGCCAGTGTTTTCCTCTAGGACTTTTATGGTGTCATGACTTATATTTAAGTCTTTTATCCACTTTGAATTTATTTTTGTGTATGGTGTAAGTTGGTGATCGAGTTTCATTTTTTTGCACATAGCTGTCCAGATGTCCCAACACCATTTGTTGAAGAGGCTATTTTTGCTCCATTTTATGCTTCATCCCCCTTTGTCAAATATTAATCGACTGTAGAGACTTGGGTTTATTTCTGGGCTCTCTGTTGTATTCCATTGGTCTGTGTCTGTTCCTATGCCAGTACCAGACTGTTTTGATTACAGTGGTCTTACAATACAGTTTGATATCAGGTATTGTGATCCCTCCTACTTTGTTCTTGTTTCTCAAAATTGCTGCAGCTATTCGAGGTCGTTTATGGTTCCATATAAATTTCTGAAATGTTTGTTCTATATCTGTGAAATATGCCATTGGTACTTTAATACCAATTTTATACTTTAATAAGAATTGCATTGAATCTATAAATTGCTTTGGGTAGTATGGACGTTTTGATGATGTTAATTCTTCCAATCCATGAGCATGGTACCTGCTTCCATTTGTTTGTGTCTTCCTTAATTTCTTTCTTCAGTGTTGTATAGTTTTCTGAGTACAGGACTTTTACCTCCTTGGTTAGGTTTATTTCTGGGTACTTTATTTTTCTTGTTGCTATATCAAATGTTTTTTTTTTCCTAATTTCTGTTTATGATATTTCATTGTTGGTGTACAAAAATGCCTTTGATTTCTGAATATTGATTTTGTATCCCACTGTTTCGCTAAATTCACTTATTAGGTTTAGTTTTTTTGGTAGAGTCTGTAAGATTTTCTGTGTACACTATCATGTCACCTGCAAACAAAGACAGTTTCGCTTCCTCCTTTCCAATTTGGATGCCTTTTATTTCTTTTCCTTGTCTGATTGCTGTGGCTAGGACTTCCAATACAATGTTGAAAGAAATTCAGTTCTGATAACACTGTTTGCTCTCTAAATTCAGATTTACTTGATTCCATATTTCCCTGGAATTTTGTTTTACCTCAGCTTTATTGAGGTATAATTGATAAATTAGTAAATGTATATATTTAAGGTGATATTTTCACATACATATACTCTGTGAAAGGAATTCCACAATTAGTATACCCCTCACCTGACACAGTTACAGTTGTCTTTATGGTGAGAATGTGTAAGATCTCTGCCATTTGCAACAGCATGGATGAATCTGGAGGGCATCAAGCTAAGTAAAATTAAATCACCAAAGAAAGACAAATACCAGTGATCTCACTTATATGTGTAACCTTAAAAAATCAAACTCATAGAAGTAGAAGAGGAGAGATTGTTGCTGTGGGGCAGGGGATGGAGAAAGTAGGGAGATGGTGGTTATTAAAAGGTACAGAGTTTCATTTATGCTGGAAGTTTTTAATTATATGAACAAACAATTTTCCTTTTATTGCTTCAGCTAGTTTAAACTGTGTTTTTCTGTTCACTTGTGATGATACATGAGTGGAGCCATGATTTGAACCCAGCTCTGCATGACTCCAAAGTTTGTGCTATAATCCATATGCTATAGTGCTTCTCAGTACTGAGGACAGAGAAAGTTCAAGGAAATCATCACCGATATCTAGTGACTTACAAGTAAAAGCTACTCTGTAATTTCCTCCTCTATTAATGAGAAAATTGTCTTGTATGAAGTCAAATGCATCCAATGTGACAGTTTATTGAGGAAGTGCAAAAATATTTGATAATGTTCTCAAGAGGATAACCTATATTATGAATTAATTTTTCCTTACAAATGCCATTATATATTTTCTGTAGACTTGAAGCATATTTTATTTAAAAGTGTCTAGTAAAGAAAGATCTCAATACCATTCTCTTCTTCCAAAAACAATCATTTGATATGTAGCCATTTTTTACCTAGGTCTGATTATGTAAATGCTGCTTAAAGAGAGTTACACACATGGCCCATTGTTTTATTTCTCTTCTTTCTAGTGCCACTACATTCTAGTGATGGGACAAATGACTCTTTTCTTCCCCCCACTCATAGGAAATCACTTCACCTGATGTAGACCTTGAACCTCACCTCATACATTTAAGCCATCAGGATGAATTGGAACCAAAGAAAAGGGACTGTTCTCAAATAAACAGACTTTAGCAGGGTTGATGAAAAGATTCCTTTTTAACTTGGGGTTTGGAGAATTTGTTGCTCTTTGTGCTGGATGAAAATAGTGTGTGTTGATTTTTGCCAGATACTCACACGTAGTGGCTCTGAAATGAATGGGGTCCCTATGATTATTTGTCAAGTGCCCATTTAAACACACTCATTAATTAGCACCCTTGGTACAGAAATGCTCCATAGCACACCTTGTGCCTCATGAGCTATATCTACCCTAGCCACATTGGTAGATACTCCCATTAATGGCTTTATGAAGTTAGTGCTGCCACTTAGTAAGCAGTGAGTAAACACAGGAACATTTCTGTCTGAAACAAGGCAGCAATGTAAAGCAGCTGTAGAGAACACTCAGAAAAAGCCCCAGACATGGAACTGCAGACTAAACTAGCAAAGCAACTAGCTTTGATTTTACTTGTATTTGTTTTTTAGGCCACCAAATTTCAGCTCCTCATTGCTGCTTTGAGCTCCAGTTCTACCTCCAAGGAAGCTGAGAGAGTGTTAAACAGTATTTTTCACAGTTAAAGACTTCGTTTCACATTGATATCTCTTAAGCATGGTAACGGTTCCCCATCTAGACCAATTTGAAGTATGAAGATTGAGAGGAAGTAGAGGGAAGCTACAGAAGCTTTGCAGGATGGAGTAGAGGAAAGAGGCCAGGACTTGTTTATGCAAAATGCTAATGGGCACTTACTTGCTTGGAGTCTCATGCTGCAGTTTTAACTTTGTACCCTTACCTAGGAGGGAAGGGGACTAGCATTTAATACGTTGAGCAATCACTATAAGGAAGGTGGAGGTTTAGAGAGCTATAGAGGCCAAAAGAAAAACTCAAAACAACATTATAAGTGAGAATGAAAAACATGAATGAATTTTTTTAGAGTCAGTGGAGCACAAACATTCAGAGGAGTTGAATGTTCAAAAGGACCCTTCATCATTTCTCTCCATTACTCTAATCCCATTGCATGCACAATCATCCACCAATACTTTGCAGCCATGCCAGGCCTTGGATTTATACCTGTTGCAGTCTTGAGCTCCCTGACTCAGTCCTCATCTTTTTCAGATTCTGAGTTCACCCCCTCCAGAAGAGCTTGCTTGAAATGCTACCCCCCACTGGGCTTTATCACAGAACATGTAACTTGACTCCAAGTACTTTGAAGATATGTTTTTACATTGTGTATCTTCAGGGCCTGAAACACAGTGATCATTAAAAAAAATGGACAAATAATGTTGTCTAACCCCTTCACTTTATTAGATGGATTTATCAAGACTTTGGGAGACAAGATTTTTGCCCAAGGCTGAGCATCTAAAGCGAAGACGTTGGGGCTTTCTGTTGTTGTTATTGGGCTTGCCTGTGACTTTGCATCACGGGTCTTTACTTGAGGTGCACTCTGTATATACTGCAGCCCAACTGCACATTCGAACACACTGTCTCACTGCCCACATTTGGCAAATGACTTTTTGTGTGAAGAAAGGGATAATGGTTTTCTGAATCAAAGGACTAAATATTATGAGATATAATCTTGGACTTAAAAAAAACTTTAGCAGTTACCTTGTATAACCCTCAATACATGAATAAATAAGTATCTCTGACATCTAAAACAAAATAGTCATTCACTGTCTATTTGAAAACTCAAGTGAAGGCAACAATACTTTTTTTTTCTTTTAATCCTCACCTGTGGATATGTTTATTGATTTTAGAGAGAGAGCAAGAAAGGGAGAGAGACAGATAGAGAAACATAAGGTAACAATATTTTCTGAGGCATGTTGAATGGCTAACAGTTTAGATTCTTCTGTACAATGTGCTGAAACATGCCTGAGGTTTCCCAGATCTACTTTCTTGCCTATGGCAGAACTATAAATGTTTAAGTGTCTCCTGTGGAGGGTTAGCCAAGACTGGACCTTCTCTAGGGTTACATAGTTTCAAATCCCCTCATGGCTGTGGATCTCAGAAGGAGGGGTGTGGACAGCAGATGAATCACTGCTGTTCAGGAGCTGATGACACTGCATACGTGTACAGTTAGTCCTCACCTAATGTCAATGGGTTCTTGGAACATTAGCGGAATGACATGTAACAAAACCAGTTGTACCACAGGCTAACATATGAACAAGAGTCAAGCTCCTACAGCATCTTATCAACATTATAGCAAAATGACATTGAATGAAACAACATTATTTGAGGACTCACTGTATATAAAAAATGTGGGCAGAAGGAAGTGGTGATAATACGGCCATAGGAAGGATGAATTATATAATGGCCTGTCTTCAGTGAAGCTGGCAAGACTCGGCATTACTTGTACATGTTAAGAACCTACAGTTTATTTGAGAGAAATGTGGAATTTCTTATTAAAAAGTAACTTTTAAATAGACTCCTAACCTCTAGTATATCTAAGAAGGTCATCTGTGTTAATTCAAAACTAATAAAAACATAAGCCATGACCATTCAGCAGATATAAGGTCCAAGTAATTTCAAATAAAATTACTACTTTGCTGAATGCTTTAACAATTTTGGATTGCTAGAGTGAATCTAGGAATCCTTATAATGTAAACTGATTAGGTTCACAGGAGAGATATGCTCATTTAATTCAGGGGTTCTCTAGTTCATCTAAACCTCACCCTCATTTCTTACTTTGGATTACTAGGTACTTTGACCAATCCTATTTGTTAAACTACATCTACTCTTAAAAATGTAATGTTTTTGTGAAGAATCTTTGCTGTTAAAAATTTTATACCTTTAAATTGCTTGAATTATGGGAAGTCATTGAAAATATCTAAGAGTACCTCTTTATTCTCTTCATCTGTAGTATCTCACAATACACAAAATAAGTTAGAAACTTATATATGATTTTAATATCTACTTTAATACCTACTATGGTTTATATATGATAACTTGTATATGATTTTTATATTTATGATGGTTCCTAACATGATCAAATTAATTCCAGGTGTAATGGCGATTCATCCACTTGATATCATGGCTCAGTATTTACTTTGTAGTTTAAGATTTTGTGAGAAATTCAGGGGAAAACCGGAATCTCTTATTCTGCCAGATAATGTTTCCCTTCTCTTAGGAAAAGATAATATTTTTAAAAATTACTTTGTTCTGAGAAAGAGCTCTCCTTTTTTTGTGAAATATGTACAAGTTTGCACTGGGGAACACCAAATATTATTTTATGTTTCTCCTGATTTGAAGTTTCTTAGTTCAGGAATCCCATGATGATCTAAACATACTTTGGAAAACACCCCTTTCTCTGTTTAAGAAATTATTTTAGGACTTTACAGTAAACAACAGCGTAGCAATGTATGAATTTTACCACTTGTCTCATGTCTTCATACTTAGGCCTGGGCAGGTTGTAAAAATAGACTGGCACATCAAGTTCCATTATGTAGTCAGATGGAAGTTGTGGTTCATTCTCTCCCCAGTTTTCCCCCAACATATCAAAACAGCAACAACTTGGTTTCTAAGGCTGCATGGACCACTGAATTTGCCACAGCCAGGCAGAGATGTTGGAGAGAGTCGTGAATAATAAGTAGCTAAATTTGCTTTACACCCTCTAAAAACAGGGAATACAAAGATATATCAATCCTTTTTATTCAGTTAGTGTCCTGAAATTTTTTACTCATGGCAAGTAGAAAAATTGCAGTGAGATTTGCTCCAGAATGAGAAGCTGCTTTGAAACAAAAAGATTAAAATCCTAAGTATTTATCTTTTAATAAAGAAATTCTATTATAACCACTTGCTTTGCCTCTTAAGGATACAATTGTTCACTGAGCTTCTACAGGAGAACAATAAACAATTAAATGTAAAAAATTATTCCATTACAAACCATATAGCATGGTTTATTTTCAAATTACTGCTAACATGATCATTTTGTTCATGTTTAGGAACAAGTGGTCCATCCTGACACCAGGCCCCCAGCCAGGGGTTCCAGTGTCGGAAAGAAATTTTTGCTGAATGAGACAGTGGGCTTCTGGAGTCCCAGGTGTTCCCCTTAGAGAGCCCATACATACAGATTTATTCAGACTCACTGCCCTGAGCCCCAGCACTGGGACACCAGGGATATACAGGAACTGAAGTGTTTGGCTTTAGGATGAGGGCTGGAGGAGCAGCTTTCTCCCCAGCAGTAGTGCTGGCAAAGACCATTGTTCCTTTCTGAACCCTCCCCCACAAAGCCAGCAGGCAGGTACCATATCTGAGACCTCATCAACCTGGCTGACACTGTTCCCCTCCCCCGGTGATTCCCTGAGACCCTACCCCACCCAGCTTGTGTTACTAGAAACACATATGTGTCTAATAACACATATTGTGCTATTAGAAACTCAAGCTGTTTCTAATAGCTTTTTCATACAAATGGCCTTTCTTGGCTGATGCTTCAGACTTTCCTAAAATCTCTCAAACAAGCAGCATCTGGCCTCGGTGTGCCCCATGCATCTCACCAAGTGGCCCCAGATCTGACACTAGTGCCAGTTAACTTTGGCTTGCATGTTGGCCTTTTCTGGGCACCTCCAAACCCAACACAAGTAGCAGCCATCTGCAGATCACTCTGTAGCTCATGTCAGGTGGCCCTGGGTAGAACACAGGTGGTGGCTGATCTTGGCCTGAACCTCCCAGGAGGCCCCAGAACCAGGTAACCCTGTGGACAGCTTCAGACCACATTGAAGCACCACCCAACCACTTTCACAAGTGACACACTCAAGAAGTGGACTCAGTAGGCACCAGAGCCCCCCTATAGTAAGTCTTGCTCTGTGGGGTGGGCCCCTGCACAGCTAATTTTTCATGGTGGTCACAGCCAGTCCTTGTAACCAGTTGGCCTGGGGGTAAATCCCTCCCCTTGATGTGCCAACAGCAATCAAGGCTTAACTACAGCAGGAGGGTGTACACAGCCCAAATGGGGGGGTGCTCACCTGGAATACCCAGCTTGGATGATCAGGGAGGCTGTGCCACTAGGCTATACACAACACCTGCTACATAAGGCCATTCTACCAAGCCTAGGGGATGTAGCAGCCTCTACCTAATACATAGGAATGAACACAGGAAAGCTGCCAAAATGACGAGACAGAGTAACATGGCCCAAATGAAAAAACAGAACAGAACTCCAGAAAAAGAACTGAACAAAATGGAGACAAGCAATCAACAACATGTAGAGTTCAAAACACTGGTTATAAGGATACTCAATGAACTTAGGGGAAGAGTAGATAAACTTAATGAGGACTTCAACAAAGAGACAGGAAATGTTAAAATGAAGATAGAATAGATTAACTGAAATGAAGATACCTTACAGGGAATCAACAGTGTATTACATAAAGCAGAAAATCAAATCAGAGATGTGGAAGATAAGGAAGCAGGAAATACCCAATCAAAACAACAAAGAGAAAAAAGAATTTGAGGATAGTATAAGGAGCCTCTGGGACAACTTTAAGCACACCAACATTCACAACTTGTAGGTGCCAGAAGAACAGAAAGCAAGGAATTGAAAATGCTTGTGAAAAATTAATGATGAAAAACTTTCTTAACCTAGTGAAGGAAATAGACATTCAAGTCCAGGAAGCATAGAGAGTGATGATGAACTCAAAGAGGCCCACACTAAGACACATCATTAAAATGGCAAAGATTAAAGATAAAGAACTTAAAAGCAGCAAGAGAAAAGCAGTTAGTTACATTCAAGGAAGCTCCCATAGACTATCAGCTGATTTCTCAACAGAAACTTTGCAGGCCAGAAGGGATTGACACAAAATATTTAAAATGATGAAAAGTAAGGACCTACAACCAAGATTACTGTACCCAGCAGAGATATCATTTAGAATCAAAGGACATATAAAGAACTTCCCAGACAATAAAAAGCTAAAGGAGTTCATCACCACCAAACCAGCATTACAAGAAATGTTAAAGGGTCTTCCTTAAGAAGGAAAAAAAGATCAGAAATATGAATAATAAAATGGCAATAAATACCTTTCAACATTTGAATCTAAAATGAACAAGAAGAACAAAAACAGACTAATAGAGAAAACCATTTTGACAGTTGCCAGCTGGGAGGTGAGTGAGGGGGATGGGTGAAAAGGATGAAAGGATTAAGAGGTACAAATTGGTAGTTACAGAATACTCATGGGGATTAGGGCACAGCACAGGGAATATTGTTAATGCTTTATGGTGTCAGATGGGTGCTAGATTTATCAGGATGATCACCTAGTAGGTTATATAATATCTAGTCACTGGGTGTTGTATACCTGAGTTAATATAATATTGTATGCCAACTGTAATTGAAAAATAAAAGTTTATGTTAAAAAAAGAATTCATGTGGAAAGAAGAGTTTAGAACCCAGAGGAATGATTTGGGCTACAAATATATCTTTAGAGATTATCAATATATACATTTTATTTGAGGGAATCCTTTCTACTGGTGATATGATCATATGTTCATAATGAGATGCAAGTCCAAGTCAAGCTCATGCAAATAAGGCATACACTCCTATTTCTATCCATAACATTTTTTTCCTATTAGTCTTTCAATAGCCACCCTTAACCTGTCTTTTTATTGAGTAATACATTGTGTATTTTATTGAGTAATACATTGTGCACTTCACTTCTTATATCAGCCTCCTATAAGTCAGAAGTTTTCTCTCATTCTTCGTCCCCACTCATATAAAAGCCACATCCAGGGGTTTGGGGCCACCATTCAGACCATCTCTGTCAGATTTTTGCCAGTTCTATCACAGAACTGTACTATCTTGGGTTAAATATTTCATATAGTAATGAATAAGTCATTTTTGAGAATTACCTGTTTTCTTTATTTCCAATCAAAATTATTATCTCCTGTGTTCTATTTAGACCTGACCTAATATGACAGTTGGTTAATGTTTGGTTCTAATGAGTTTAAATATTATCTTAAACCAGGTATGTACTTGCTCTGATCTGCATGGCTCTAAGAGCATTCCTTAAAGATGACCATGATCCACTTCTAATCCTCAGTCCCTGAAGTCCCCCTCTTTTAACTATTTAATTTCTACCCATCATTCAAGACCCATTGCCCTCCCATGAAGCCAACTTGAAATACTTAGTTTGCATTAATGTCTTTTTTCCTAAAATTTCTGAGTCCCTTGCTGAGTACTTATTTTATTCTTGCTCCCCTTTCCCCCCAATGTGTTTGATCTTATTTCTTAGGAAGTCCTCCGTATTTGAATTATGACTCACAACTCACTGTTACTTCTCCTGGGAAGTGCATAGCACAGTGGTGAGTTATAAAATATGTTCAACAAATGGTAGCTGTATAGAACCTTTAACAGGTACTTACTTTAGATAGTAAATGGAAGGATGTTTAAGCAGAAACTTCAAACCATTGTCATTGGTGGAAATAAGTATTTCAGGATTGTTAGGCTTCTTGGTACTTTTTCAATAAAACCATATTTTTGGTTACTTAGTAATTTTATAGGGACAGTTTTACACAGAATTATATAGAATAACAAAAGACAATTTGCCACAAAATAGTGCAAGACACAAAAATGTAGGTTGTTTTTCTATAGATGGTGAAATTATACTACCAACTATAAAGTCTCCATGAAATAGCCTAAAAGATAAATTTCCATTACACCATTCCTTTGTTTTATTAGCAATTTTTCTCTTGTTTTCTGAGTACTTGAGTAAAACAATTAATGAGAACATTTGGAGTTATTATTTTTATCTTAATTCTAGCCATTTCTCCCCTTATACTCAGAATGAGATTTAACAAATAGACTATCATATCAACAAAAACCCCATTTGCTCCAGGAGATTTATTTAAAATAGCAATTCCACAAAAACAAGGATACTGCACGATGAATTCATTTGGGTTATCCACTAAACAGATGGAATAGAGTCTCAGATTTTGTTTAAATAGAGAATGTGTGATTATTATTAGCTCAAAAGAATTCGCTGTGAATCCATCACATGATAATTTAGTAGTGCACTAAGGAAGGCACTACGGATGCAAAAAAAAAAAATGAACATATAATGAGCACTCAGAACCTCAAAGGGGAAATGGATAAGCAAACAAACATAATGTCATATAAGTTCAGTGATGGAAACATGTATAAATTGTTTGAGAAATCATTAATATGCATAGGAAGCTAGCCTTGAAGGGTAAATCAGAAGTCACCAGAGGAATAAGGAGAACAACACATGGAAAGAACAGCATGAGCAAAGGTACAGATGCAGCTACCAGGAGACGCTGATCCAGGGCCCACCTTCCTTCTTTGTCTGCCCCCAGATGTACACCCTTTGCAGCTCCATTCTCTTGCACATCATTCATGTAAGCTAGGGATGGTCATGCAGGAGGTGTGGTCGAGAAGGTGAACCTGTAAGGGGCTGCTACAGGCTTTGAATATGGGCTTAGCATCATTTGGGCAGGGAATGCCAGGGTCTTGGGCATCAGACACATGGTTTAGAAGGAGGCAGCATCCAGCATCACAGTGAGCTAGGGCATAGTGAATGGAAGACCAGAGAAGGGCCATTTGAAGTCAAATATCTAAACAAGGGCCCTCTTGTCTAGGTTTAAGGATTGTACTGGCTGCAATCATCTGTGTTCTCTATGCTTATAGGAAGTGCAGTATAAATGCAGACCCTCTATCCTAAAGGTAATTTTGTAGGTCCTAATCTTGGTATTATAGTATTCTCCATAATAGGATGGTCAGTAATGGTTGCCTAACTCAGACAATGAATAATGAGAAAAAATACTTAAAATAATTGAAGAAAATGTAACCCTGCCAGTAGTTTATCAGTTTTTAAGATTATGTCTTGTTTCCTCTTGTAACTTAATGGAAGTAAATGTAGAAAGATGTTTTTCCTAATTTTTAATGAGTGTGACACTTTTCACCAAAACTTCTAATAGTTAATATTTTTGTGACCTTCTCTGAGGCAAAACAGTTCAGTTAACTGCTGCATTAAAAAGTTATTTGTTGTTATGAAGAGAACACTAATCTTGATTCCATCTCATTTTCATAATCCTTTGAAACACCTTACACACAGTGGAAAACAAAAAACTATACCAGATAATTTATCTAGTCAAATAGCAGTTAGTTCCCTTTTCTCTCACATATTTATCTTGCTATTTCTGCTTGAACAGTTTTATTCTCTGAGTGAATTCAGTTTTTTAAAATTACTTTGAAGAAAGCTTAATAGAGATAGGAATAATCCAATTAAAAAGTCTTGTTCTTGCAGCTTTGTTATCTATTGTAGAAATTTAATTCTTTCTATAACTTTGGTTTATAAATATGTTAATAAGAAAAAATTAAAGCTCAAGAAGGAGATATTACCTAGACACAATAGCCTCTGCTACAAATAATTATTTCTTACATTTTTTTTCAGTAAAAATTCTAACATGGCCCCAGGGGTTAAATTCCATGGTCCTTTAATAAACTATCTTATTGTTACTTCAATATGGTCAGAGATGTCCAGCCCATGACCTTTCTGTACTTTTTTACCCTGTCAGTTAACTTCTATTTTTCAGATAATGGCATTTGTAATGATCAGTTTTAAGTATCTGAGCATTGCTAAACTTTAACAATTAACTAAAATTAGCAATTAACAATTACCATTAATTAACATAAACTATCATCTAAATTATTTACAAACCTTATTTCTATGTGAAATAGAATTTTTACGTAAACTTAACTGATTTTCGCTTTAGACCATTTGTAGTACAATGAAAGTTACATAAATATGTTGAAACAATATGCTGATACATTTTGAATATAAACAGAAAACACAGGGAACAGACATACCTGAACATGCAAATAGAAGACAGGCTGCCCAAGCCAGAAAGTTACCTGGATTTGATTTGTTCTTAACAATGTTTCTGTTGCTTTTCTTTGATTTCAACTGTTAATATGACAGGCCTAGAGTTCCTGGCCATGATTTTCTGTGAGCTGTATCCTGGCAGAAGACACTGTGAGGAACAACTAGTTTATATTTCTTTGGGTTCATTCCCATATCCTTGGTGATATTTTGCCCATCATTACTGAACTATATCAGGGGAAATGGGCCCTATTTTCAGCTCACAATGTGATGGCTTGGAAATGTATCAATCTGGAAGAATTTATAAACAGATTCTGTTTTATTTTCATGGGCATGTAGCAGGAAATAAAATGACAATGAATCCTAAGCTTCTGTATTGCATTTGGCATGATTGTGAAGGCTACAGTGAGGGCTTTCCCAGAGAGAAAGAAAGTTTAAGATTTCTCAGAGAGGGCACAGCAGAGTGCAAAGCCTGGGGATCAACCCCATGGGAAGGGCAGGCTAAAGGGGAAGAGCCGCCTGAGCCTGGAGGGGCGGTAATGGTGTGACAGGGCTGAAAAGTGTCCTCCGTGTTTATGAATTTGGTGTGACTTTCTAGAGAGACTTCAATGCAGTAACAAACAGCAAATATAGGGCTTCCAAGAGACTCAAATGAGAGCAAAAAGAATTGTTCTAAGAAAGAGAAAGCAAGGTCAAGAAGGCGAGATTAGCTTTGTCGAGTTTGAAAGAGCTCTTTGAGAAAATTAGTTGCCTAATTTCTTTCTTTTAACATGGACTCTAATATAGCTTTAATTTTTAATGGAAAATTTTAATTTTCACACAAATTTTACTCTATTTTTAAAATTCATACTATAAACAGATATATATTTTCTTTTCAGTTTGAATAAATTATTTAGTAAAACTTCTTACACAGGTGCCTTATCCAACTTAATATCTAGTGAATTTATAGTTTTAAGTAAGATATACCTCTGACTATAAATATTTTATGATTTATTTGTTTGCTTACTATGTTAGTACAGTAAAGATCCTGGATAATAACAGAAATGTGTTTCTGGCTAATGTGTTCCTGGTTTCAGACTTTTTATGTGGAATGTACTTAGAATTGCAAATACTAGTTTTTCTTAACAAAAATGGGCATTTGTATTTTCCTATGCCCACAATTTCAAAAGCTTCTACAATTTGTTTCTAATATGTTACAATCCCTACTTATTTATGCTACTTCTGTTACTTTTGTCTTAATTTATAACAGTGATAAAGCATAATCTAGACCCTAAAGAAAACTGAAAAAAAACTGAAGTATTTACTGGTTCTCATTCTATCCCTTACCTGTATTTCCAGAAATTAAACTCTTATTTGGTGCAGGTAAGGACCATACAGTCTCACATAGTCATCACTGATGCATGTGGACTGGGAAGGGGAGGGAGGGGGTGTGACTAATACAGTCTGTGAATTCATCAGTCTGCACATGTCCTTGCCTAGTGAGCCTGTGAGAAAAAAGTCATGACCAGCTGTGACGAAAGACTGACTCCAGGGTTCAATAACAAGACCCATCTCTTACTTTCTCAATGTGTCAGATGAGGAAGGAAGTCAAAGAATCAATGTTTGATTTTGTACAGATTTGCACTGGAGAATCTGGGTAAGAAAGTGGTGAAAAGTGGTGATTTTGAGAGAAATTCCTTTTTGTTTGTTTTTGTTCAGGCTTTTGTGGCCTGGAGAACTAGAGCAGACAAAGTCTGTGTTTGTGATGAGTGAGCACTGGATTGGGGCTATATAGACACAAAAGAATGCCAATTGTTTGCATCTGAACAGCAGAAGTAAAAATATGAAAAATAAGTTTCTATGTGAACTTAAATATGACTGATTTCCTCAGGTGTCCTGATTTGAGGTGAAAGGAGATCAATCTTGTGTCCTGTTTTCCTGATCCGAGTGTGCTCATTGGAGGGCATTGATCCTGTGTGGCCCTAGAGCTGTGGGGTTTGCAAGGGTGTTGTTCATGTTTCTATGTGTTCAAGGACATAATTCCACTCATGTCATCTGGTATTTTATATGTTATAGAAAGGATGCTACCCGCTGTCTGATACTTGCTACTGATATTTGTCATCATTTCATTTAACCTAAATGTTTGTATAGGTGGAAAAGAGAAACTCTTTAAAGTAGGAATGAAATGAGGGAACCACTACCTAAGGAATGATATGTGTTTCCCAGCAGACATGTGTGTTCATAGAATTTCTAGGTCCTGATAACTTAATAAGCGTCCTAGAATGTGACTCAGATGAGCATATTGAAATTCATAATCTTATACTATGGTCTTCTAATTCTTTTTTTTCCTGAATTTCTCAGAATGACATAAAACCCCAATTTTAATGCCAATTATATTTTGGCTTTTTAAAGGCTAGCACAAGCAACTTTTTTTTTCTTTTTTATGCAATGCATATGACTTTGTTCTTCTCTATAAGCCTGGATTGACTGATACTTTATAATCTTTCTCCAAAATCTGGACTCTGCTATTTATCACATGCTGAAATCTATATGAATAGAGTATACAAATGATTTTTCAGTATTATATCTTATTTAATAGCAATGAATCATTTTGGAAGCTCAAAACATTGAGGTTTGAGTGAGAAGAGCTATCCACTGATAATGGAGATAAACCACAAAGCTTAGAAAACTGTGTGTATGTATATTCTTCACACATTTCATAAGAAAATGAGGGTGTGAGTGGCATTATTGCTAGTGTTTTAATTAGAACAAATTCTTGGCCTCTCAATATAATCTGCTTTTTTCTATACAGAAAGAAATAGCTTTTATTCTTTCTAAAGAAAACTGGGTATAAGAAACCTGTGGAAGATTTAATTGGTTCTCATATAAGTTCTCCCAGTGTACTGTGTACATACAAGGAGATTTTTAAATGTTAAGTAAAGGGTGGTGAGGTAGTCTTTTGCACTGAACATGGGTAGAAATCATCCATCTCTGAGGATGTCTGAGGTATAGATAACTGGTAGCAGATGTAAGAATGCTAAAGTGCTGGGAATTTCTCTAAAAAATAAATAAAGATTTTATTTGAACCACTGAGTCTGGTATAACTTCTCATGCTGAGCAATACCTATCTTTATCAATCCCCCAAAAATGTAATCTTTATTTCATTTTATATATGTATATAAATTTGAAGTTCACTGTTATTTTTTAAGAATAAGTAAGGAATAAATAGAATAAAAAGTTAATGCATAAAATTATATATATATTCATATATATCTGAAATACTATTTGTGAGTGAAGAAAGTGATGCAAAATCTAATTATTCATGTGAAAGTAGTTTATCTAGTCTCAGTGCTACTGGGTAATATTCTAGTAGCAACTTACCCAGTAAGTATATGGGTTCTTCAGCAGGTGTGGTCAGTAGTCTTCATTTAAAAGAGCCCAGAAAAAGAACCCACTGCTTAGAGAAAGATTACCTGTACTCAGCCTTACTGTAAAATTTCAGAAGAATTAAACCATTGCACAGCATCAACTCTACCTAGTGAAAAAGAACAAAATCAGGAACTTGGAGTCATACACTTGGAAGAAGGATTAAGCTACAGTCTAGGGAAATGTTTCTCATGTTTTACTGATCATATAGCTATTTCTTTAGACTATGTCTCTATTAGATTGTAGATTGTTATCTACCCACAGTGCTCCAGAGACCTGACAATATGTTGGACATAGTTCAGATTTATTATATATAGCTCCAAATTTGTGCTGAAAATATTGACCTTTTAATAATATGATTCTCAAATAAGCTTTCTTTATCATGTTACTTCAAATATGTAAGAAAGATATTTAAAAACATAGTCATGTATACTGTTTTTCAGGGAGTGACTTCTATTTGTTTTCTTTAAACTGCTTAATATTTAGGGGAAGAATGCGCCTTAAAATGTTTGTGATAGGTAGGTTTTATCTTAAAACAATCTGATCAAAAACAGTTGTGTTATTTGAAGTGAGAGTAAGTAGTGAAAATATGGTCACTATTTTTGTTGTAGTTACATTTGTTTGCTTTTTTTTCAAAACATTTTTTAAGATGACTCTTCCAAGACATTTTAAGCTATTCATTTTGAAAATATAAATTTTCAGGATACAATAATGGCTAGTTACTAGTGGATTCTGAATTGTCACCTTATTTTCCATGGAAACATTTATGAAAATGCACACACTTTTATGCAACATTACTACAGTTATAAAAATTCAATTTAGATTTAATTACCTAAAAGATCTCAAAGGAGTCTTCACTAGTCAAATCACAAAAGGACTATAAATTTTAACCACAGGAAGAAATAGGATATTTTCACTACCTCTTGGAGAGACAGGGCCTTCAGGAATCAAAAACTAAGAGCAACATCCTTCTAACTGAGAAGTCTTGGTACAAGAACCAGAAAACATAGTTAACAAAATCTTGTAAACAAAAACTCCATCTAGATAATTGCTGTATGTATGTTTATAAAATTTAATATAAATATAACAAATAGTATTATCTGTATGTAAAATCCCAAATTTTCTTATCAAAATGTAGAGTGGAATGAGTGAGTGAGACAAAGAAAAACCATACTTGATTCTTCATCTCATTTAAATAAAATATAAATTAATAAGTTATTCATTATATTTTTGATCCACTAGGAATTAAGAGAGAAGAATATTTATACACACATGCACACAAACTTAGCTTTGATTTAAAAATGCAATCTTGGTAGATGTTTTCTGGGGAAAATACAATTAAAAGTAAATCAATTAAACATCAAAAATATGTAGAAAAAGGCAAAAATTTGAGAGTTTTGCAAAAATGCCTCTTCCACGATAATTATATTAATTTTTTGTTTTACTTAAAAAATTCTCGGTGTAAAAATTAGAAAGGATTTTTTTGCAGGAGTACCTCACACTTCCAACCCACTATGCACGGTACACCACAAGTCAGCAGCCAGGCGGGGCACCAGTTTTAACCCCTCCACATTGGGAGGAAGTTCTTTCTCCTCAGGATGCCTCACCTCCTATTTGTGACCCTGTGGGTGGTTGGGAATGTGAGTGTTTGAATACTAAGTGCCAGAAAATTTATGGAGCTTACATTTCTATGAAAAAACAAATAGAAATTTTAATATTTTCTTTTCAATTCATTTGGATTGCCTTGTGTACCCCCTGATAGTGGGGGCACCATCTTTGAGAGCACTATTTTTAATAATGTAATAGAGTTAATAACGTAATAAAAACTATCCATAAAAAATCATAAGCGTAAAAATCAGGAAGGATTTCTTTGTAGGCATACTAAAGTATTTCCTGTCAGTAGTGTTCTGCTGCCAGAATGTGCTGTCGTAGACCATGGAGTCATGATTCTCCATGGTCTCCGGTCACACCAGACCAAAACAGAAAACATGAACAACTCCTTAGGAGTTAGGTATTCTTTTGGGTCACTTTTCCTTCTTTTTATTCCCCAAATAAGTTGAAAACATATAGCCAAAAGAAAATGTTATAACTGAAGAAAATAACATGATTAAGAGGGCATATGTCCTCAGTTATTGCAATCAAGTGCTAGGGTTTACTGTGTAAATTGGTCAAGAAATATATCTAATCCCTTTCTATAGAAGAGTTTATATGTTTTTCTGATTGAGCTTGTATTCCTATATATGTTTTTATTATGAAGCATGCAAACTGTATAGTCAAGTATAGAGGATAATGCCCAAAAATGTACTTACCGTTCATCTTTATCACAAGAAATGAAATAATGCTCACGCAAATAACATTAAGGATACAGACATGTACTGAAAATGAAAAGGGCCATGAATATAAGAAGAAATGATGTACATTAATGAGGTCAGCTTTAACATTAGCATGGTACAGTAGAAAAAGCAACATCTTAGGAGACTTTTTCCAGAGGCTCTGTTGCTAGTTAAGTACAAGATAAATTCTTTCAATTTTCGTCTTTCCCTGGTCCCACATTTCAAAGTTACAGATACTATCTAGCTCCAGTGCATTTCACTTCATTATAAGTTAAGATTTTCAGTAGAAGCTACCATAAGCAAAATGTATAATATGCAGGTATGTTATCATGTAGTAATAAAAACGGCTTAAGAAAATGCTGTGATAATTAGTTTGAAGGAAATTAATAGTTAAAGTGTATAATTGTGAAGGTATGATAAAGGCTTTATGATAATATCAATTATATTGGAAGTTCATTTCTTAAGGAATAAAATAGAATAAAAAGTTACTACATAAAATAAAGGTTAAAAGGAAAAGAGATCTTACAATTAATAATATAAAGAAAAATCTATGATATATAGCATAGATTGGCAAAATATGTGTATGTCCCACAGGCCAAATCCAGCCCACCTCATGTTTTGAGGGAAATTTTTATGTGAATACAGATGCACTCATTTTGTTTATGCATTGTTTATAACTGCTTTCCCATTACAACTATAGACAGAAAGTGGTTCATGCATAAATTTTTTACAGTCTGGCACTTTACAGAAAAATTTTGTCAACATGTGGTATAGATGAATTTTGAGACAAAAATGCTAATTAATGCCATGATAAAAATACAACCTACATCCACTATCTCAGCTTGATTAGACTCTTTGGGCTTGATTATAAACAAACAAACAAACAAACAAACAAACCAATTATAACATGGAAGAAGCATCTTGATATAGCCTTAAGGATCACAAATTTGAATCCCTTATAAATAGCCAGGAAAGTTATTCTGCTTAGATACATAATTCACATTATACTGCATTTAGAAAACTTTTTAATACACAATTTGATTTAAACTATTAAAAGTTTTGCATTATGAATGGTATAAAATTGGTACACTGTTAATATAAGTTTGGTAATTATAAATTACAATGAAAGCATAGTCTTGGAATTACAAAGTTTTTGCTGTCATTTATTATCTTATGAAGAAGGCTTCTTTTCATGCAGAGTCCTTATTTATAGTACCTAGTGTAATAAATGAATTTATTTTGATAAAAGTTTTGTAACCTATGTCTCCTATTACCTGTGAAAGGAAGGATAGTTGATTATTTTTCTGTAGACAATGTTTGGCAGCAAAATAAAACCAGACTGTGTAAATTATTTCAATCATAAGCACACAATTTCCAGAGATTGCCTTTCACTAGGAGATAATGAAACAGCCATGGCTGGTTAGCTTTTGAAATATGTTAAGTTTCTATAGCTAATCTTCCCATTTAAATAGATTTGTGAGTCTCTTTCTTACACATTGAATTTATCTAGAAACAGTCTTTCTTTCCATGACTTTAAATGAATATTGATTTTTCTTTTAGTCTTAAAAGCCCTCAATTGAGTTTTTAAGTGTATCAGTGATTATTATGAGAATCAAATAGTGCAAGAAAAATGACCCACTTTAATTAGTTCAGTTGAGCAATTAATGACCACATTTTGTTTCCATGAAATCCTGTCCCCTTCTTCAGTTAGAACTAAGGCGTTTTATCAGGAAGAAGTTCAATAGGAGTAGTACAGATTGTCTCCATAAACAGCTGATCATGAGGAAGAGGCTCTGAAACTGATTTTCTCAGAAGCTGAAAGAAAATAGGAAGAATGAAGACAGTGGTCTGGCCCCTTAAAAATGATTTATTAATTTAGGAGGTAAAAAAATCAAGTTTTTTGTCTTCTCACTCAAATGGTTTTACATTTGAAAATTAAAAGGGGAAGTTAAAAGCTTCTGCACAGCGAAAGAAAACAGTATTAAGATAAAAAGAGGACCAATCAGATAGGAAAACATATTTACCAATGATACCTCAGACAAGGGTTTGAGCTCCAAAGTGTATAAAGAACTCATAAGATTCCACTCCAGGAAAACAAAAAACCCAATTAAAAAATGGGCAAAAGACTTGCATACAGAGGGTCCAGAGACCTATGAAAAGATGTTCAGCATCACTAACCATCAGAGAGATGCAAATTAAAACCACAATGAGATACCACTTCATACCAGTCAGAATGGCCATCATAAACAAATCAACAAACAAGTGTTAGAGAGGATGTGGAGAAAAGGGAACCCCAGTGCATTGTTGGTGGGAATGCAGACTGGTGCAGCCACTGTGGAAAACAGTATGGAATTTCCTCCAAAAACTAAAATAAAACTGCCTTCTGACCCAGCAATTCCACTGCTGGAATTATATCCTAAGAATCCTGAAACACCAATCCAAAAGAACCTATGCACCCCAATGTTCATAGCAGCACAATTTTACAGTAGCCAAGTGCTGGAAGCAACCTAGGTGCCCATCAGTAAATGAGTGGATCAAACAACTATGGTACATTTACACAATGGAATTCTATGCAGCAGAACGAAAGAAGGAGCCCCTACCCCTTGGGACAGCATGGATGGAACTGGAAAGCATTATGTTAAGCAAAATAAGCCAGGTGGTGAAAGACAAATACCATATGATGTCACCTTTAACAGGAACCTAATCAACAAAACAAACAAGCAAGCAAAGTATAGCGAAAGACATTGAAATTAAGAACAGGCTGACAGTGATCAGAGAGGAGAGGGAAGGGAAAAATGGGGGAAAGGGTGAAGAGTTTACAGGAATCAATGGTAAAGGACGTATGTACAATAACAACAGGGGGCAGGGGGGGAAGGGGGAGAACTGGAGTGGTGGGAAAAAGCAGAAAATGGTACTTAAACAATAAAAATAAAATAAAATAAAATAAAATAAAATAAAATAAGAAGTTAACCAGTCCTTGAGGGATGTGTTGTAATTGCCATTTTTAAAATGAAACAAAAATGCATTGTTAATTTTACTTTATATTCATATGTTCCCTATTATTGACATATTCAAATATAAATATCCCTGAAATCAACTTTTCTTGCCTTTTCATGTATTTAATCACTGAGATTAGTTTAAATCCATCATATAAAAATTGTAATTACCTTTCATTCCAAAATCTATTTGAGATCAGATCAAGTGAAGGGTGCAACTATAATACTCTGTGGTAAGACCTTGATAATTTGAGGTGGCCCCTGTAGTTATCCAGCTAAACAATAGGGCCTCAAAGAAGTTTAAGGGCATTTTCTTATAGCTTCTTGACTTTTTAGCCCAAAGTAGAAATGAGCCTGGATTCAAAAAATGTATAGGTGTGGCTTTTGTCTTGTGAAGTGGATTATAATCTAAACTCAAAGTACTTTTTTTTAAAGATTTTATTTATTTTTATTTTTTAGAGAGGGAAGGGAGGGAGAAAGAGAGAGAGAGACATCAATGTGCAGTTGGGGGCCATGGCCCGCAACCCAGGCTGTGCCCTGACTGGGAATCGAACCTGTGATGCTTTGGTTCATAGCCCACGCTCAATCCACTGAGCTACACCAGCCAGGGCTAACTCAAAGTAGTTTTAAAGTATGTGTGCTGTCTTGGACTGAAGGATAGGTTTGTTGAAAATCAAAAGCAGTTTCTACACCCCCACCTTTCTTCTTGGAGAAGGCAATCTGAGAGAGCAACTCAGCTGCAAATGTGGGCCATTTCTCATAGAAGAAGTATGACTCAGGAAGGAACTAGAGTCACAGAGGATGAGTCACAAACCATGGAGAACTGTTCCCAGAGAGCCAAACTGGGTTCTCCTCACAGTGCTCCCTCTCCCCAGAGCATGACAGATGCAGAAAAGGCATTTGCTTCAAAGTGCTATTTAATATGCAATTCCAATACAAAAAAAGTAAACATTTAGTAATTAGAAATTGATGGAAATTTCTAAAGCACAATAGAATTTTTCATAGAAATCTAGAGTAAACATTGACTTAAACAGGATAAAAATAGAAGCAATCCTTTTAAAATAATAAGTAAGTCAAGTCTACTCACCACCACCGTATTTATTCTGCTTCATTGGCAGACCTAGGTAGTATTTAAAGAAACAAAAAAGATATTAGAGCATAGAATAAAAAAGCATACAATTGTGTGGAGATCATTTTATGAATACAGAAAATGCAAAAGAACCTGTGATTCTAGCTAAAAACAGAACATAAAATTTTGACAACATTTATATATACCAGAAACAAACATCTAGAAAATAAAAATAAAGAGAAGGCATTATTTGCAACAGTGTGAATAAATGAGTAACATTTATAAGTATATAAGAATAAACCTATCATAGATATATAAAATCTCTACAGGTAAAATATAAAACTTTTAGAATTATTAAAAGTAACTGAAAACTTCAGAGATATACTATATAATAAGAAAAACAATATTATAAAAATATCAATTTTCCCCAAAGGGACCTACAGACTTAATATAATAGGGTCATCAATAAAGAGACAATAAGTAACCAGAGTTCAAGATGGGAGAGGTGTCCTAAATATTTTGAAGTCATAATAATCGCGCTAATATGGTATTGGAGCAGGGATAGACAGTATGTTTTAAACAGTAAATATGCTAAAAATCTGTTTGGAACATTGTTATATGACAGAGATAATATGCCAGATTTCTGGATAGAGGTGAAGTTGTTATGGGAGAAACTCGGGAGAAACTCCCAGAAACTGGGTTCTCCTTGCCAACGCAGTAAGGAATTACAGATCAGCAAGCATATTAGCCTGCAGACAAAGTTTATTAGTGCTAAGATCTAATGAGAAAACAAAACCAAGGGTGGCAAGAGCAGAGTGGCCAGAGGCCCAGGGGGCCAGGACCCCCATCTGTGTGGCAACAGGGCTAAGAGAGTGAGTCCTTTGTTGTGAGGACTTATATAGATGGTGGGGTGGTGATGAAGAACTTACATACTGATTGACAGATAAAGGTGGTGTCAGCTTTCCTGGGGGGCTGTGACTCTACAAACATAGGTATGTGTGGGGGTCTGTTAGCCCAAATCCTTATCTTGCTCCAGACTCTATTTGTTCATTTTGTATATGTGACAGGAGGCAGGCAATAAACCAAAGTTGTTTTATGGGCTTCACTGTGGACCCCTCCCCTTCTCCCTTTCAGGCCTTGGTTTTCCTTTCACAGTTTCAAGGTTTTCCTTTCCCCAGCTAGTGGAAATGATACACACAGACTTTTATTCATTCCCCTCCACACTATCATTGTTTTTCTGGTGTTGTTCGGAATGCCTGGCAGCCTTATCAAATGAGGCTCAGGTCAATGGGTGAGACATGTCTTCCTTTGCTTTTAGCCTCCAGTATTCAGTTCTTCGTCAGATTGCAATGGTGAAGACCCTCTCTTTATTTCCCTCTGGCCACTCATTCCTAGTTGCTATACAACATTCCCCCATCAAGTAACAGGAACCCAAATCTTGGGGACTTTGGGCTCAGGACTGCTGGGTCAATGGGTGAGACATGTCTCTCTCCGCCTCCCTGCCTATCTCACCTAACAGAATTATTTAGTAAATGAAGATTGAGAAATATAATTATCCAAATGAAGGAGATGAAATTAGATCCCTACCTCATTGCACATAAAAATTGATTCCATAGGGATTAGGACTTAAACCTTCTAAGTAAAAAAAATATATAAATAAGTTACTTTTAGACCTCAGGGTAAGAAAAGTTTTTTAAACAAATATAAAATGCATTGACTATACAAAAAAATCAATAAATTAAAGTATGTTAAAGCTAAGAACAGTAGTTAATTTTTTAAAAAGGCCAAATTGGGAGAAGATATCTGTGTTATGCACAGCTGGCAGAAAATTGGTGTGGAAAATACATAAAGTTTTATAGATCAATAAGAAAAGTAAACAGTAAATAGAAAGTTGTTGGAAGTTACAAATGTTAGCTTCAGAAAGAGAACTATATGTGGCAATAAACATATAAAGAAATGCTCAAAAGTGTTAGTGATTATGAAAATAGGAATCAAAATTATTGTGAGAGACCATTTTATATTTGTTTGGGAAAAAATGAAGAAACCAGCCAATACCAAGTATCAACACATGTACAACCAGAATATCTCTCACATATTGCTGAAAGTAGTGCTAATTGGTGCATCTACTTTGAAAAAGTTTTCTATTTTTTCATAAATCTGAACATTTTATGCCTTATGGTGCAGAAATTTTACTACTAAATATAAAACCAAAAAAAAACCTCCCCAAACTCTACTCCATATGTATAACAAAAGATATATACAAGGATATTGATAGTGGCACTGTTGACAATAGCAAAAACTTAGAAATAACTCAAATGTCAATGAATAAATTCTGTGACATCACACACAAAATATTGTGTAATAGTCAAAATAAAGTTCAAAACTACCAGATGAATGAGTTTAGGGAAAATATTAAGTTAAAAAACAATTACCCAAATATTATATTTCACCTAATGTACTTTAATACAGTTAAAATAAAAAGAAACTCACTCAAAGAATATATAGGCATAAAAAGAGTATAAAAGGAATGATAAATATGGAATTCAGAAGGATGTTTGTTTAGTCTAAGGGAGGTAGCAAAATGGGATGTAGAATAATGAAATTATTCTAAAAAAGAGAAATAGTTTGGATTGTCTGCTTCTGAGAGTGAATAAGAAGTTGGAGATATAAAAATGGTGATCCTTCATGGGTATCATTTCCCAAAGACCTCCCAGGATGTGAGAATCCAGCCTAATTGAATGTGAGTTTAGTTATAAAAAATAAGTGGCTTCCTTAGGACATCACAACTTAATTCAACACCAACCTCTTCAGACTCATCTAGAGAACCAGCCCCTGGAGAAGGCATTATATTTACTTAGCAGTAGCATCTCATCATCTAAAGTGACTATTTTCTAAGATGTATTGATGGTAATTTTACCACTCATGATTTCATCTTATAAACAATTAACATGTACACTCACATTTATAGCTTTTGTGTAAATTAATCATTTTTCCCCTTAAACCTTCTAGTTTTCTTTACCAAACAACATTAAATTAGCTGGAAGCAAATTATAATTTTATTTATAATTTTGTAATTGTTTTACATATCTAACTCTTGCCCTAATGTGAGTTTCCTAATAATGTCTTATTTAGCTTTGTACCCAGCACTAAGCACTCTACCTTTAGCATACAGTAGGCACTCAACACAGTTTGCTAAAATAAGGAATGAATGAATGAATGATTAAATGAAGAGAAAAATTTATATGAAAATTAAAAGTATGAGTGTTAGAGTTAGAAAACCTGGATTCAGGTTCTACTTCCTCTTTTACTAGCTATGTGATTTATAAAATTTAGTCTTTCTTAAGTGTTCAGTAAAAAAGGGGGTAATAGCAGTGAACTCACGGAGCTGTTGTGATAATTAAATCAGTACATGCATGTAAAGCACTTAATAACAGTGGCACTTGTTAAACACTCAGTGAATTTGATGATATTGTTGTTGTTAAGGATGAGTTCTTAACTAGACTTTCTCATTACTTGATGATAAGAGAATTTATTATAATATCTAAAACTTAAGAAATTTATTATGTTCATGAAGTCATAAAAACTAAAATGTTATATTAAATCCTAATTGGGCACCAAAAGTTTTTCATTAGAGCAATAGTCTTTATGTTCCAGGAAAGATCATTTGAACATCTTTAACATGTTCTTTACTGAGCAGAAAATGTTGAATGTAGAGTAAACATTTGGAATAGCTCTTCCTTCCTTAACAAAAAGGATTAGCCAGCTTTTCTAGTGAATTGCAAAGTGCTAAGCCTTTCCAAAATTCTCTTTTGCAAAATTGTTCCAAGTGGTTTTCAAAAGCTTCTGAATAACATTCTCTAATTAATTTACAATACCCTGAATAACAGTGTCAATTATTAAAACTGAGGAATTTCTTTCCTTCGGTTTGGTAATAAGCAGGAACCTGCCTATACCTGTTAGATGTTAGGGATGGAGTTCTGGCATCATGTAGGTTGCCTGGCGGCTCCATGCTTAGGTTCACCAGAAAGATGACAAACATGGCAGTCAGTGAAGTCATCAGCATCCCTCCACCTCGACCCAGTGCTTTCCTCCAGAGAACTTTCCAGGTAGGGTCTGTGTTAGACGCCGAAAGTAATGAAACTACTTACTGAACAGAATTCTGACATGTAATATCCTGTAGTTTATTTCAAATTTCAAAAGAAACATACAAACTCAAGCAGTGTGATTTGACCAAGAAAGATAGTGGTAGGTGGTCAGAGGAACGGAAGGGCAGCATTAGGTAAGGGCCTGGTAAGTCATGATGAAAAGGCTAGTATTTTTTTAATCCACATATTTGTTTTTCAGTTTGCTTCCCTTGCTTATGTAGACTTTGGGAATAACCACTAATGGTGAATATAAGAATGGGATCTCAGCTATGTTTGAGTCCATATTTATTTCTCCTCATCCTAGCCAAAGAAGATAATTGCTTTCTGAAATTATTTGTATCTCATTTTATTTTTTTAATTTTAATTGTTGTTCAAGTACCGTTTTCTGCCCTTTACCCCCATCCCCCAGCCCTCTCCACCTGCCTCCTGTTTCCACTCCGGCCCCCCCACCCTGTTATTGTCCATATGTCCTTTATACTTGTTCCTGCAAACCATTAACCCTTTTTCCCTGAAATTCCCTCCCCTCTCCCCTCTGATTACTGTAAGCATGTTCTCAATTTCATTGTCTTTTGCTATACTTTCCTTGCTTGTTTGTTTTGTTGATTAGGTTCCTGTTAAAGGTGAGATCATATGGTATTTGTCTTTCATCACCTGACTTATTTTGCTTAGCATAATGCTTTCCAGTTCCATCCATGCTGTCCCAAAGGGTAGGGGCTCCTTCTTTCTTTCTGCTGCATAGAATTCCATTGTGTAAATGTACCATAGTTGTTTGATCCACTCATTTACTGATGGGCACCTAGGTTGCTTCCAGCACTTGGCTACTGTAAAATTGTGCTGCTATGAACATTGGGGTGCATAGGTTCTTTTGGATTGGTGTTTCAGGATTCTTAGGATATAATTCCAGCAGTGGAATTGCTGGGTCAGAAGGCAGTTTCATTTTTAGTTTTTGGAGGAAATTCCATACTGTTTTCTACAGTGGCTGCACCAGTCTGCATTCCCACCAACAATGCACTGGGGTTCCCTTTTCTCCACATCCTCTCTAACACTTGTTTGTTGATTTGTTTATGATGGCCATTCTGACTGGTATGAAGTGGTATCTCATTTTGGTTTTAATTTGCATCTCTCTGATGGTTAGTGATGCTGAACATCTTTTCATAGGTCTCTGGACCCTCTTTATGTCCTCCTTGGAGACATGTCTGTTCAAGTCTTTTGCCCATTTTTTTAATTGGGTTTTTTGTTTTCCTGGAGTGGAATCTTATGAGTTCTTTATACACTTTGGAGCTCAAACCCTTGTCTGAGGTATCATTGGCAAATATGTTTTCCCATATGATTGTTCCTCTTTTTATGTTAATACTGTTTTCTTTAGCTGTGCAGAATCTTTTTATTTTGATGAGATCCCATTTGTTTATTCTTTCCTTTATGTCCCTTGCTCTAGGGGACATATCAGTGAAAATATTGCTGCATGAAATATCTGAGATTTTCCTGCCTATGTTCTTCCCTAGAACTTTAGTGATTTATTTCTCTGACACAATGTTTTGGAGAGTTACCCCTATTGTTAATACCAGTATGACATGGTACTATGTCACTGTATAAAGATATCATGAATTGTTTGTCAAATATCCTATTGAAGGATTTTTTTTTTCTAATTTGAGGCTGATAATGATTAAATTTGCTAGAAACAATATTGTAAGAGTCTTTGTGAGGATGTGTGTTTTATTTCTCTTAGGTAAATATCCAAGAGTGAAATTTCTAGTCTACAGGACAAATGTAGGTTTAAATTTGTAAGAAATTGCCAAATAGTTTTCTAAAGTAATTGTTCTATTTTATACTCCCACCAAGAATGTATGAAAGTTTCTGTTGCTTCACATTCTTACTAACATGTCATTTTGTCTGTTTATTACATTTTAGTCATTCTAAAGGGTTTGAAGTAATATGTCATTGTGACTTTTTTATTTTCCTAAAAATTGGTTATGAACAGCTTTAAATGTACACATTTAAATGAAAATGACCATGTCAAATGACTTTTCAATTCTCTTGTCCATGTTTATTAGATGATCTGTTTTTATTATTGATATGTTGGGATTCTTAATGTTTTAGATGCATTTTCTTTGTCATGTATATGTATTGTCTTTTGAAAACAGCTTTATTGAGGTATAATACACATACTGTAACCTGCAGATATTCACAGTATACAAGTTGATAATCAACTTAATGCATGTATGCACCCATAAAACCTTGCCAGCAGTCAAGATAAATAAACATATTTATCACTGAAAATTGTTCCTCATGAAGCTTCGTAAATCTCTAGGCAACCACTAATGAGGTGCTTTCAGGCACTATAGGTTAGTTTCACTTTTTTAGAATAGTAGGTAGATGGAATCATTCAGTATGTACTCTGTGTCTGGTTTCTGTCAATCAGTGTAATTGATTTGAGATTCATACATGATGTTGTGCATATCAGTTGTTCCTCCCTTTGTATTAATGATAGGGTTTCACTGTATAGATGTATCAAAAATTGTTTATCTATTCATGTATCAATGGTCATGTAGGTTATTCCTTTTTTTGTTATTATAAATAAAGCTGCTACTAGTATTCAGTAATGAGTCTTTTGCACAGACATATACTTTGACTTTTCTTGGGTAAATACTTAGGTGTAGAAGAGCTGAATCATATAGTAAGTGTATGTTCTATTTTTTTTTAGGAACTATGAAACTTTTTCAGCGTGCTTTTACAGTTCCAATTTTAACACATTCTTGCTAACACTTTGTATGATCAATCCTTTTAATTTTAGCCTTTCAAATAGTAGTGATATCTCCTTGTGGCTTTAAAATAGCATTTTCCCTATAGTCAATGATGTTGAACATCTTTTCAAGTGCTTATATGTCAACCATATATCTTCTTTGGTAAAATGTTTGATATAATCCATTGCCTATTCTTTTCATTAGATTACTTGTTATCTTAATATTGAGTTTTGAGATTCTTTATACAATCTAGATAGAAGTAAATATTTTTCTAGGTTTTGTGTGTGTGCACATACACTTACCATTATATTTTTTAGAACAATTTTTTTTTAATTTTATGACTCTAATTATATATTTCTTTTAAGGACTATGTGTTTGGTTCTTTTTCCCAAAACCTTTATTTTTTAGTTACAGCTTACTTTCAATATTATTTTGTATTGGTTTCAGGTGTACAGCACAGTGATTAGACGATCACATACACCAAAATGTGTTCCCCCACAATATTCCCAGCACCCACCTAGCACCATACACAGCCATTGCAACATTACTGACTATATTCCCTGTGCGGTACTTTATATCCCCATGACTATATTATAACTATCAATTTGTACTTCTTAATTTCTTCACCTCTTTCAGCCAGTCCCCCTACCTGTCTCCCATCTGGTAGCCACCAGTCTACTCCCTGTGTCTATGGCTCTGTTTCTGTTTTGCTTGTTTGTTTATATTGTCCTTTAGATTCCATAAGTGGAACCATTTGGTATTTGTCTTTCTTTGACTAACTTATTTTATTTAGCATAATACCCTCTTGGTCAGTCCATGCTGTCACAAATGGTAAGATTTCATTCTTTTATTATGGCTGAGTAACATTCCATTATATGTATGTACCACTACTTTTTTTAACTATTCATTTGTTGATGGGCACTTGAGCTGCTTTGAAATGAACATAGGGGTACATATACTCTTTTGAATTAGTGTTTTGGGTTTTTCAGGTACATACCCAGAAGAGGAATCACTGGATCATAAGGCAGTTTCATTTTTAAATTTTTGAGGAAACTCCATATTGCTTTCCACAGTGGCCAAACCAGTCTGCATACCCACCAACAGTGTATGAGGATTCCCTTTTCTTCACATCCTCACCAGTACTTGTTGTTTGCTGATTTATTAATGATAGCCATTCTAACAGACATAAGGTAATATCTCATTGTGGTTTTAATCTGCATTTCTCTGATGAGTAGTGACATTGAACATCTTTTCATATGTATATTGGCCATCTGTATGTTCTTTTTGAAGAAGGGTCTACTGAGGTCCTTTGCCCATTTTTAAATTGGATTGTTTGTTTTTTGTGTGTGTTGAGTTGTATGAGTTCTTTATAAATTTTGGATATTAACCCTTTATCAGATGTATCATTGGAAAATAATCTTCTAATCAGTGGGTTGCTTTTCATTTTGTTGATGGTTTTCATTGCTGTATGAATTTTTTTGTTTAATATAGTTCCATTTGTTATTTTTTTCTTTGTTTCCCTTGCCCAAAGAGATGTATCAGAATAAAATGTTGGTAAGAGAAATGTCAGAGATTTTATTGCCTATATTTTTCTAGGAGTTTTATGGTTTCAGGTCTTACATTTAAATCTTTAATCCATTTTGAGTTTATTCTTATATATGGTATAAGTATACCATATATAAGGTATACTTATATACCTTTGGTTTTGTATCTAAGTAATTTTAGACCCAAAGTTACCAATATTTTTCCTTTTTATTGTCTTCTAGAAATTTATTGTTGTATATTTTATACTTAGGTATAGCATATGTTTTTAGTTAATTTTTATAAATATTTCAAGGTACAGATTTGAAGTTCATGTTTTTATACATGGATGTCTAAATGTTTCAGCACTACTTGTTCAAAAGACTATACTTCCGCCACTAAATTGCCTTCACCTGTCAAAAATCAGTTGTCTAAACATGTGTAGATCAATTTCTAGAATCTCTATTCTGCTCAGCTAATCTATTAATCTGTTTTATACCAATATAGCATTGTCTTCATAACTTCATGTCACAATAAATATTGATATCAGATAGTGTCATATTTTTGAAGGTTTCAAAGACTCTTTTTACTCAAAACAAGTCTTTGATAAAAGTATCAAAGACAACATCAAAAAAATAACATTGGTTGATTTTTTTCATGTTGTCTTTGATATTATATTTTCTTTGTATTTTACTTAAGTCATAAAATCAGCTTAAGTTCTACAAAAAATTAACTTGATGACATTTTAAAATTAGAATTGAATTGGATCTATTAATTAGGGGAGAATTGACACCTTAGATTACTAAATCATCTGACTTACTACCAGTGAACACACCACATCTCTATTTATTTAGGTTTTCTTTTAATATTTTAGAGTTACAGTGTCATGTACATCTCTTTTGATATGTTTCCCTAAATAGACAATGTCATTCATGAATAAAAGCAGTTTTAATTTTCCTTTATAATCTAGATATGTTTCATTTCTTTTTCTTGCCCTACTGTACTGGGTATTACCTCTATTACAATATTTAGTAGAATTCACCAGAAACCATCTGGCCCTGGGCTTTTCTGGGAGGTTTTTGGTAACCTATTCAGTGTCTTAATTCTTTAGTGGTTTATTCAGGTTGTCTATTTCTTTATGATTCAGGCTTGATAGGCTGTATGTTTCTTAGAATTTATCAATTTCTAAATTTACCAATTTGTTGGTATTTAATTGTTTATAGTAGTCTGTTAGGATTTTTGCATTTCTGTGGTGTTAGTTCTAATGTTTCTTCTTTCATTTCTGATTGTATTTGAGTCTTTTAAAGTTTTTAGGTAAATTTGTCAATTTTATTTATCTTTTCAACAAAAATTAGATCTTAGTTTTATTTTTTTCTATTACTTTTCTGGTGTCCATTTCATTTATTTTTGTGCTGACCATTGTTATTTCCTTCCATTCGCTAACTTTGGACTTACTTTGCTTTTGTGTTTTTAGTTCCTTGAGGTGAAAAAGTCAGGTTTGCTTGAGATCTTTTTATTTTAATGCAGGTGTTTGTTACTATAAATTTCTTAGAATTTCTTTTTGTGTTTCCATTTACATTTATTTCAATGTTTTTTATTTCTTATTTGACCCATTGGTTTTCAGAAATGTACTGTTTAATTTCTACATATTTGTAAATTTTCTAGTTCTCCTTCTCTATTAATTTCTAATTTAATTTCTAATGTCTTAGCATTGTGGTCGGAAAAGTTACTCCACGTGTTTTCAGCCTTTCTAAATTTGCTAAGATTTGTTTTGTGTCTAATGTATCATCTGTCTTTAAGAATATTCCATGCATGTTTTAGAAGAATGTGTATTCTGCTGCTGTTGGAATATTCTGTTAGATCCATTTGGGTCTAATGTATAATTCAAGTCCAGTGTTTTCTTATTGATTTTCTTTCTAGATGATCTACCCACTGTCTATAGTGAAGTATTGAAGTCCTCTACTATTATTGTGTTGTTGTCATTTACTCCATTTAGATCTGTTAGTATTTGCTTAATATATCTAGGTTGCTGTGACGCTGGGTGCATAAATATTTATGATTGGTATATCCTTTTGATGAATTGACTCCTTTATCATTATATAATGTGCTTTGTCTCTTGTTACAGTTTCTTACTCTGAAAGTCTACTCTGTCTTTTGTTTGCATTTGCATAGAGTATCTTTTTTTATCCTTTCACTCTGAACCTATGTGTGTCCTTAAAGATGAAGTGAATCTCTTGTAGGTAGCATACAGTTTATCTTCTTTTTAAAAAAATCCAATCAGCCATTCTTTGTCTTTTGATTAGAGGATATAATTCATTTACATTTAAAGTATGTATTGATAGATAAAGATTTGCTAATGCCATTTTGTTAATTGGGTTGTTTTTTTTGGATACTTTAAAATTCTTTGTTTCTTTATCCTTTTCTTGATGTCTTTGTGAATTGATGATATTCCATGGTGGTATGTTTTGATTCCCTTTTGATTCAAAATTTTTGAAATATTTGTTCTAGATCTGTGAAATATGCCATTGGTATTTTAATAGGAACTTCACTGAATCTATAGATTGCTTTGGGTAGTATGGGCATTTTAATAATATTAATTCTTCCAATCCACGAACATGGTACATGCTTCTATTTATTTGTATCTTCCTTAATTTCTTTCTTCAGTGTCCCACAGTATTCTGAGTACAGGTTTTTTTTACCTCCTTGGTTAAATTTATTCCTAGCTACTTTAGTTTTCCTGTTCATGTAGTAAATGGGATTTTTCCCCTTGTTTCTCTTTCTGATATTTCATTGTTGGTGTACAAAAATGCCATTGGTTTCAGAGTATTGACTTTGTATCTTGCTATTTCGCCAAATTTATTTATTTGCTTGAGTAGTTTTTTTGTGGAGATTATAGGGTTTTCTATGTACACTATCAAGTCATCTGTGAATAATGACAGTTTTACTTTCTCCTTTCTAATTTGGATGCTTTTATTTCTTTTTCTTGTCTGATCACTATGGCTAGAACTTCCAGTACTATGTTGAATAAGAGTGGTAAAAGTGGAAACCCTTGTCTTGTTCCTGATTTTAGTGGGAAAGCTTTTAGTTTTTGCCTGTTGAGTATAATGTTGGCTGTAGGTTTCTTGTATATGGCCTTTATTATGTTGATGTATGATCCCTCTGTTCCCACTTGGCTGGGTGTTTTTACCATAAATGGGCACTGGGTTTTATCAAATGCTTTTTCAGCATCCATTGATATGATCATGTGATTTTTGTCCTTCATTTTGTTTATGTGGTGTATTACATTTATTGATTTGTGAATATTGTACCATCCTTGCATCCCTGGGATGAATCCCACTTGATCATGTTGTATGATCTTTTTAATGTATTTCTGAATCTGGATTGCCAATATTTGTTAAGAATTTTAGCATCTATGTTCATCAGATACATTGGCCTATAGTTTTATTTTTTCACAGTGTCTACCTGGTTGCAGAATTAGAATGATACTGGCCTTGTAAAGAGTTCAGGAGTCTTCCCTCTTTTTGAATTTTTTGGAATAGTTTGAGAAGGATGGGAGTTCTTCATTAAATGTTTGGTAAAATTCACCTGTGAAGCCACCTGGTCCAGGACTTTTGTGTGCTGGCAGTTTTTTGATTACTGCTTCAAGTTCACTAATTGTTATCAGTCTATTCAGGCTCCCTGCTACTTGTTGATTCAGTTTAGGAAGATTATATGTTTCTAGAACTTGGTCCATTTCTCCCAGATTGTGCAATTTCTTGGCATGTAGTTGTTCATAGTAATTTCTCAAAATCTCTTGTATTTCCATGGTATCAGTTGTAACTTCTCTGTCATTTCTTTTTTTAAATTTTTATTGTTATTCAATTACAGTTGTCCCCATATTTCCTCTATTACTCTCCCCTGACCTACCCACCCCTCACCTCCCATATTCAGTCCAGTCCCCCCGATCGTCTTTGTCCATGGGTCCTTTATACATGTTCCTTGACTTGGCCCTTACCATTCTTTCCCCCATTATTCTACCCTACCCTCTGGTTATTGTCAGTTTGCTCTTTATTTCCATGTCTCTGGTTCTATTTTGCTCACTTGTTTGTTTTGTTGGTTATGTTCCACTTATAGGTGAGATCATATGGTATTTGTCTTTCACTGTATGGCTTATTTCACTTAGAATAATACTCTCCAGTTCCATCCATGCAGTCACGAGGGTAGGAGTTCCTTTTTTCTTTCTGCTGTGTAGGATTCCACTGTGTAAATGTACCACAGTTTTTTGATCCACTCATTTACTGTTAGGCTGTTTCCACTCATTAGGCTGTTTCCAGCTCATTTCTGGTTTTATTTATTTGGGTCCTCTCTCTTTTTTTCTTGATGAGTCTCATTAAAGGCTTCTCAATTTTGTTTATCTTTAAAAAAAAACAGCTCCTGGATTTGATTCTTTGAATAGTTCTTTTAGTCTCCGGATTTATTGATCCTTTGAATAGTTCATTTAGTTCTGCTCTAATCATGATTATTTCCTTCCTTCACTCTGGGCTTTGTTTGTTGTTCCTCTAGTTCTTGTAAATATAGGGTTAGGTTGTTTATTTGAGGTTTTTCTGTCTTTTTTTTTTTTGGTAGATCTGTATTGCTATGAACTTCCCTCTCAGAACTGATTTCTCTGTGTCCTGTAGGTTTTGGGTTGTTGTATGTTCATTTTCATTTGTTTCCAGATACTTTTTGATTTCTTCTGATCTCATTATTGACCCATTCATTATTTAATAACATGTTATTCAGTTTCCATGTATTTGAATGTTTTTGAGTTTCTTTCCTGAAATTGGATTATAGTTTCAAGCCATTGTGATCCAAAAAATGCTTGATATGATTTCAATTTTCTTGAATTTGTTGAGGCTTCTTTTGTGTCTTACCATGTGGTCTATCTTTGAAAATGTTTCAAGTACACTTGAAAAAATGTATATTTTGCTTCTTTGGGGTGAAAGGTTCTGTATATATTAATTCGTTACATTTCATATAGACTAGAGTGTCTTTTGGTGCCACAATATCATTGTTGATTCTTTCTTGGGAACATCTATCCATTGTTGACAGTGAGACGTTACAATCCCCTATGATGACTGTATTGTTGCCAATATTTCTTGAAATCCTCCAAGATTTTCTGTATATATTTAGGTGCTCCTATGTTCAGTGCATATATATTTTCAAGAGTTATATCCTCCTGTTGGACTATTCCTTTATGTATTATGTAGTGACCTTCATTGTCCCTTTTTATGGCTTTTTTAAGTCTATTTTTTCTGATATAAGTATTGCTACTCTAGCGTTTTTTTTATGTCCATTTGCTTGGAATATTTTTTCCATGCCTTCACTTTCAACCAGTGTAGATCTGTTGTTCTGATGTGTATCTCCTATAGAATGTATATATGTGGGTTGTGTGCTTATTCATTCAGCTACCCTGTGTCTTTTGATTGGAGCATTTAATCCATTTACACTTAAGGTTATTATTGATAAGTACTTGTTAATTGCCTTTTTTTGTACCCCTCTCTCTCCTTTTTATAGCTGTCCCTTTAGCATCTCTTGCAGTGTTGGCCTGGTGGAGATGTACTCTTTCAGTCTTCTTTTGTCTGGGAAGCTTTTTATTTCACCTTCCATTTTAAATGAGAACCTTGCTGGATAGAGTAGTCTTGGTTGTAGGTCCTTGCTTTTCTTATCTGGAATATTTTGTGCCAGTCCTTTCTGGCTTGTAGTGTTTCTGTTGAGAAATAAGCTGATAGCATTATTGGAGCTCCCTTATATGTTACTAGCTGTTTCTCCCTTTATGCCCTTAAGATTTTCATCTTGTCTTTAAAATTTGCCATTTTAATTATGATGTGTCTTGGAGGAGGCCTCTTTGGATTCATCTTGATTGGGAGCCTCTGTGCTTCCTGAACTTGTGTGACATTTTTCCTTACCAAGTTAGGAAAGTAAGTTTTCTGTTATTATTTTTTTCAAACAGGTTTTCTATCCCTTGCTCCTTTCCTTCTCCTTCTTATATTCCTATGATGCGAATGTTGTTACATTTCATGTTTTCCTGACATTCCCTTAAACAATCCTCATTCTTTATAAGTCTTTTTTCAGTTTGTTGCTCTGACTGGGTATTTCTTTCTACCTTGCCTTCCAGCTCACTGATCCAGTCCTCTGCTTAATTTATCCTGCTTTTAATTCCTTCTAGTGTATTTTTTATTTTAGATATTGCATTCCTCATTTCTTCCTGGTTCTTATTCATAGTTTCTATGTCCTTTTTCACGCTGCTGTAGTTCCCACTAAGTTCCTTGTAGCTCCCATAAAGTTCCTTGTAGTTCTCACTGAATTCCTTGGCATCCTTATAACCATTATTTTGAATTCTGTGCCTGATAGATTGCTTGCCTCAATTTCATTTAGCTCTTTTTCTGGGGATTCCTCCTTTCCTTTCAACTGGGAGTTATTTCTTTGTCTCACCATTTTAGGTGATTCTTTGTGTTTGTTCCTGCATCTTAGGTCACTCTGCTTTGCCTGCCTGTCTTCGTGGGATGGACTTCTGTGGTAGTTCTTTGGGACTCAGTGGTGCAGTCTCTTTGATCTCCTGATATAGATGCTCTAGGGTCACCCTTTATTCAGTTTATGTGGGCTATCTTTTTTCATTTGGGCTTTGATTATTGGTGGTTCATTCATTTGTGGGTTCTCCTGTCCAGCTTCTGACTTGGGTTCACAACCTTCATGTCTTATATGCTGTTGTACACATGCTGGGTAACAAAGCAGTACTACCCTGAAAACCAAACCCACACCAACTAAAATACCCCCTATTACATCAGCTATATCAACAGCAATTAAGCAAAAATTAATAGCGATGGAGAGAGATTAAGGCACATTATACATGGGATTATTATACCCATTATTATACCCATGGCATGTAATCATTATACCTATGTATGCTGCACATTCTTATTTTACCCTCAAAAATTTGGGAAAAAAAATGTGTGCATTATACATGGTAAAATATGGTGAATGGAATTTTCTCATTTGCGACCTAGGGATGGCAATGGCCTAAACAAAGGCTGTTCTGTGGTTCAAATGTGTAAATTAATGTGATTTATTAAATGTATATTATGAATCATAAAATGCTGTTATAGATACCAAGCATTGTTACATTTCTCATTTGTTCATTCAAAGGCATTTAATGAGGGCCTGCAGTGCTGCAGTGATCCTGGTGATGGTCTGGGCACTGGGGAAAGGAAAGGGTTCTACCCTCCCAGGACTTACACTTCTCCCATGTTACACAGGGGTATTTTTTTGAAAATATAAGATGATTATTTTTTTCTTCTGGGCAAAAACATAGAATATTGAACCTAATTGTTTATGGGATTCTATCTAGTTAGTAATTCCTACAGACATCAGCTAAAAGTTGATAGAACATTTAAAACAGTGTCTTGTTTAACAAGTAGACAGTAAGAACAGGTCTAAAAGGCAGTGCAGACAATAGCACACTGTCTAACTGCAGCCTAAGGAAGGGAAGAAATGGTGTGTGTGTGTGTGTGTGTGTGTGTGTGACAGTGAATTGTGGGGGGTTTTATACCTGAGATTTATCCCTTTAATTTATTCTCTTTAAAGACATTTCATTCATTAATACTCATAGAAATGGAGCTTTCAAAGCAGTGCATTAAGTTTGTAGAACCTAGAGCTATAAATCTCCTGATAATGAATTGGAACCAGACTTATGAGCCAAAAAAGGTAAGAGCACAGTTTTCATGACTTACATGTCTCCAAAATGCAGTACTACATATATAAGTATATAGATTAGGATTTCAAAATTACAGCTTGTGCTAACTTTGCAAATGATCCCAGAATATCTTCACTCCAGTTTATAATAAAAAGGACAGTTTATGAATGAGAAGCCAGAGAATATGATCCTGTTGAATCTGTGTCATGAATGCTGTTGTCTCTCACATGAATCAGATGATATCTTTATTAGCAGCAAGGAAATCAACACTTAAACCCTTTAATTTTCAGTCCCATGGAGATACCACTACCCTTTCCATGATATCGTGGTTTGTAACCATGGAAATAAGATGCACATATCTTAGTCCCCACTGCAAGAACCATTAATTACTAGGTAAATGACCATGTTTGGACTGTTGTTAAATATAGAAAAATAAATTATTCATGCTCCTGCTTGAGAAATACTGAATGTAAAAGAGAAAATGAAAACAGAGAAGAAAACTCCATCGCCAATGAAAACAGTAGACAGACATACTTCCTACCCATAATCTATGAAATGCCTTTTCCAGAAGGAATGAAAATAAATAACATTGAGAAAGAGCACACACCTCTGCAGATAAAAATAAGTATGCAGAATTGGCCAAAAGATGAGGACACAATGTAAGTATCTGAACCAGTGATTCCATCCAATTAATAGTAACATCTCAATGTGCACACAAGCCACAGTGCATGGTGCCTTTTATAATGAGGTAGGCAAATCAGGTGTTAACACATAAACATACATAATAACTTTGAAAGAATCAGAGTTTCAGTGTGATTGGATAGTGAGCAAATGAACCATGACATTTACCTCTGTAGTGGACACTGAGATTGGTTAGCTGAGAAGCAAACACTCAAACACTCTCCAAAAAGCTGGGTATAGGGCCTTCCTGGAAACAAGGCAGACTTCTGACAGTTCATAGAAGACCATGTCCCCAAGGTGAAGCCTTATGAAAATTATTAACTTCTCTTAAACCAAAAGTTTCTACCTCTTGGAATTGAGCCCCAATTATTACAAAAATAACCTATCCATTAACATACTGACTCCCTGGAACTGAGTCTGATGTATTCAATCCTGGTAAAACACCATATCCAAGACAGCTGTGCATCCTAATTCTGGGCTCACCATTCTCGGACTGAGTTAGTGGGCTTAGTCTACTGCTTTATCCAGTGTTTCTGATGGTTTGTTCCCAAATTCAACTCTTAACTACTTCCAAAGTTTCTGTGGTTTCCTGGGATTGCAGGCCTCCATTAAAGAGGTAATCCTACTGGTTAAAAAAAGTTATTACCAATACAATTTTGATAATGTACTGTGAAAATAAATCAGTTTTATTTTCAAATTAGCCCTTTCATTTCATTTATCAGTGATGATTTTTATTTCTTCAAGATCCATATTTCTCAGTCACTCTCATGATGTCTGGTTTTCTACCTTGAACACTGCTTTCATATTCTCCTCTTGGGGCTCCTTATTAGTGCCCTGTGGCTGTTGTGAAAAATTACCACAAACTTGGTAGCTTAGAGCAACAGAAATTTATTCACTCTCAGTTCTGGAGGCCAGAAGTCTGAAGTCAGTTTCATGGGGCTGAAATCAAGGTGTCCAAAGAGCCCTACTCCCTCCATTGGCTCTAGGGAAAAAAAACATATCTTGCCTCTTCCAGTTTCCGGTGAGTGCTGGCATCCCTTTTTACAGCTGCATCATGCCAATCTCTGTCCATTTTAACCTTGCCTTCTCTGCTGTGTCTGTCTCTAACCTCCCACTGCCTCTTTCCTATAAGGATACATAGGATGGCATTTAGGGCCAACACAGGTAATCCAGGATAATCTTCCTATCTAGAGATTCTTAACTTAATTGCATCTACAAAGACCAATTTTTTGTTTTTTGTTTTTTGTTTTTTTCAGATAATGTTCACAGGTTCCAGAGATTGGGACTTGATATCTTTAGGGCCAGCATTCAGCCCCCTGCAGACCCCATCTAAATGTTTGTTCATTGTTCAAATATCAGGCATAGAGTTGGTCTTTCTCTCTGCTTTAAATCCTGAATGCTTGATGAGTTAACACTCTCCTCCAGATTCACCTTAGCAGAGTCGTCTATGTATTCATAGAAGAATTTAACCCATTGCTTAAAAAATAATCCTCCCCATCATTAACGTCCTGAAAAGTGACACCCAAAGATTTAGGCTTCCATCAACCAACATTTAAGCCAGACTTCTTTTGTGCTTAATGTGGATATGCTTCACTCCCTTTTACTTTGGATACTGTACCTTGGGCCTTTACTTGGGTTCCTAACTCCATAAATGTGTTGGTCATGCTTCCTACCTAAAATAACTACTACTGTAAAGCACAGTATGGTATATAAAGCCTTGCATGTTTTTATTGGTCTTCTTGGCCTTTCTCTTTCAACTGTGTCAAATTGTATGTTGCCATTTCACATAGTTATATTTTAACTGTCAAAGGGAATTTTTCAATAGCTTATTTAATTGATTTCCTATTTAAAGCTTTAAGAAATTGAGTCTCCAAGGCTTCTTGGATCCAATTTCCTTTGGGGAAAATATTTACTATATTGTGGATCTATTCAGCCTCCTCTAAATCATCTTCCTTTCTACTTTTGTTACCTGGTAATCTTTCAGTTTGCTCTGTTATCTCTGAAGTTAATAGAAATTAGTTCTTATTCATGTATAACAATATACTATTGCCAAATATCCTACTTCCTTATTAATCAAAGTGTTGTCCCTAATTTGACATAATCAGTGTTACATCATCATCTGTTAGGAATGAAAACTTTTAGAACTATTCAATTAGATCTGCTGAATTGGAACTTGAATTTTAGCAAGGTCTCCAGGTGATTTATATTTATACTAAAGTTTGATGAAGTTTGAGGAGTGCTACAGGAGTCAACCAGTGAATGCATGGATGGGTGGGGCAGCAAATCAGTCTCTCCCTTTCTCTCCCCTCCTCCCTCCCTCCCTCTTATCTCTTTCCTCTCTCTAAAAATCAAAATAAAACAAACTTTGAAAAGTGATATCCTAACCAAATCAATTCTCATGTAATAGTTAAACAATTTGTAAGCTTAGTAATTATTTTTCTGTGTAAATTTATAGTAATTTCATTCAGGTTTTTTCTCCATTTCAGTCCAGTTGGTAGTCACCAATTACATCACTGTTGTACGTCATTTCTCTTACCTGGAGGGAAAAAGAGAAGAATGGGATGAGAGACTAATAGTTGCCTTCCAATTCTCCAGGAGTTAGGATAAAATAATTTTGAAGGATTCCAACTTTGATATTGAATGAATAAATTAACATAAAATCTCTGGAAGGCAGAGTTGTGCTAAAAGTAATGTACATTAAAAATTATGTACTTATTGAGACATGACGCATAGTACAGTAAATCTATCAATTACTAACACATTCACTTCTTATTACCTCATCTTGTTAAGTGACTACTTCAGTATATCTTCTACTTTAGTTAGCTCTAAAGCAATTTTTGAAATAAATCACTGAAGCTTGGTTAGTATATAATACAGTCCCCAGTTTTATTAAAATATTCTCAGGGATTTTTCTATAAAAGATGCCTCTGGGGATTTATTTAGTTCATAACTTATATATCCTTGTGCCTAAGTCATTGGCTATAAATATCAGTTGTTAGTAGGACATTATAAATAATAGTATTATTATAGAAGTGAACAAGGAAAACATTATGGCATAGAGAGAAAATACCAGTTTTTCCTGTGCAGAATCGCTGTGGCGGTTTGCACACGTCCATCATCCACGGGACCAAGTCCTCTCACCAGTGCACACAGTGTGTGTGTGTGTGTGTGTGTGTGTGTGTGTGTGTGTGTCTGGCAGTGCTCTCACCTGGAGCTGTCTGTGTGCTGCCTCTTGCTCGTCTCCCGCACCAGTGATGGGCCTCCTCGGAGCTTAGTACCTTCAGGCTCAGCATTTAAAATGTAGAGAGTGTGTTCCCACTGCTGTGGCTCAGTGGGTTGGGTGTCATCTTGCAAGCCACAGGGTACCTGGATGGATTCTCGATCAGAGCACACATGTGGCCAGACCCCTGGTTGGGCCCAGGATCTTCAGGTTCTTCTTAAAATGTATCTGCTGTAGGCGGTCCACAATTTTTACACATTACATCAGTGTAACTGTTCTTTTGTTAGTGGACCGCCTACAGCAGATACATTTTAACAAGAACCTGAGGACTCTCCGAGCCACCCCATGGCGGGAACGAGATGGAGAGCTTGGGGTCCCACACTCAGCTCTGAAACTTGTTGGAAGGAGCTGCTGCTGTTGCTGCTGCGGGTGGTGGGGGAGCCCTCAGGGCCACGCTGGAGGGCTGAGCTGGGAGTGGTGGTTCCAGGCTCTGGACAGGGTAGGGGAGTAGTGGTCCTTCCTTCTGGAGCTGGTAAGTAAGACAAGGAGCTGGAGTGCAGGCTGGGTGCGGAGGCAGGCACCGTCTCTCCTGGGATGCAGGTGGATGAGGAGGAGCTGGAGTGCAGGCTGGGTGCGGGGGAGGGGGACATCCTTACCTCCACTCTGGGTGGGGGATCTTTCTTCCCAGCTTCCTTGCTGCCTGGGGAAGGGCTAGAGCTTGAGTCCAGGCTGGATGCAGGGCTGGTTGAGGGAATGGGAGTCTCAGCCTCTTCGCTGCAGGAAGTGCTGGTGCTGGGGTCAGAGGAGGGGCAGGGCCTTACCTTTATGGTGCGGCCCTGCATCTTGGTTGTCTTCATCCTGAGGATCAGGTACGTTCCCATGACCCTGTCATATTTATTTTGTGTCAATGACTCCCGTATTTCTCGCTTCTTGAAGCCCATGCCCTTCATTATTGTGGCCACCTGGGGGTCAATGTCCCCCCAGGGTGGCTCACTCTAGGGCCTCATTTCCTCGTCCTCACCCATGTTCATCCATGTGTCTTTCATGATGTCATCTAGGGTGGGTCTCTGGCTGGGGTCAATAGTCAACATTTTTCGTAACAGGTCTTGAACTTCCACTGACATAAAATCTGGTAGGTGCAGCTTTTTACTGTGTATTTCTTTTAGCACTTTTACCTCACTGTCCTCCACAAACAGCTCATCCCCCGTCAGCATGCGGTAAAGGATGACCCCCAGACTCCAGACATCCACCTTGGGGCCATCGTACACCTGACGCTCTAAAATCTCCGGTGCCATGTAGGAGAAGGTGCCACAGACAGTTGTCAGTTTATAATTAGTAAAGTCTCTGCTGAAACCAAAGTCGGCCACCTTTACATTGAGGTCCTCGTCTAGAAGGACCTGTTTTCTGGCTTCAAATCATGATGAACAATGCCTTTGTGATGACAGTAGTAAAGGGCTGAAATCGTTTGTCTGAACATGGACCTGGCTTCGTGCTCAGTTTTGCGGCCGCACTCCTCCAGGTGATCGTGCAGGTCACCTCCGCTGGCGTGTTCCATGAAAAGTATATGTTTGTCCCGGGTGGTGATCACCTCAAACAGTGCAATGATATTTGGATGATGTAAGGTCTTAAGAGATTTCATTTCCTCAGACTCTGTAGTCGAGTCCCGCTGGCTAAGGCTTTTGAGGGCCACCTTGGTTCCAGTGAGGCTGTGCTGGGCCAGTTTAACCTCTGCAAAAGATCCTTGGCCAAGTGATCTAAGGGGTATATAATCACCAATATGATGCTTCTTATTGCCAAAGGGGGCTGCAAAGTCACTAGATGTAGTGGCTTCAAAATAAAAATCAAATAACATATTGAATAAAATAAGATAAAAAAATAAAAATTTGAGAAAAATAAAATATAAGGAAAGTAAAAATATCAAAAATATCAAAAGAGTAAAAATAACAAAATAAAAATCAAAATAGAAAATACAAATAAAAACTTTAATAAAAATAAAAAATTTGTATGAACAGATTATAAAATATATAAAAATATACAAATAATGTATAAATAATATATAAAAATATACAAGTAATATAATATATAATATATAAACAATATATAAAATCTATAAATATATAAAATATACAAATAATATAAAAATATATAATATGTAAAATATGCAAATATAAACAAAATATAGAAATAAAAATTAAAAAAATAAAATGAGAAAATGCAAGTGGAAAATGAGAAAAAGAAAAAAAAGCCAAACAAATAAAAAGAACAAAGAGAAAAGAGAAAAAGAAAACTGAAAATGGAAAAAAAAACAAAATAAAAGAAACTGAAAAAACAAAAAACAAGAAAGGGAGGAAGTTTGTCCACGTCCAACAGGTCACCTCCAACAGCTTCCTGGGCTCTAACGGACAAAGACCTCCACCAGCCAGGAGCTTATATAGGAGCAGTGGGTCAGTGACCCATCATAGTGGGGCCTTATGAGGTCAGAGCAGGAAGTGGACCAATGGTGGCTGGGGATAAACTATAGATGTTTTCTCACTTTTTGGTCTCATGAGTTTTACTCTGGAAAGAAAATAAAAGGGTCCCCAAAGAGCTGTTTTTACAATGTGGGATATTAAAGATTGATATCTACTTTAATAGAAATGACAAACTATAAGATGCAAAAACAAAAAAAAAAGAAGACCATAAAATGACACATGCACTGGCCTGCAGTGTCCACAGCATTATGGATGAGATATGAGACAGATTCACTCAGACTACTGAATCCTGTAGAGGGAAAGGGACGGCACGGCTATTCTCTCAAGGGGAGAGCTTCCCGACCCTTGCCTTGACAGGCTTTTATTGGGTTCATTTTGCACAAGAATACAGGTAAAGCTCATTAATCATTATCAGGCAGTAAGAATCAAACATACAAAGAACTCTGAGGGCCTATTTTGAGTCAGGGTCAGATAGCTAAAGAACCATAAAACTTTGAGGAATAAACTCACTTCTCGCTTGGACCCTTATCATTTAATGGAGAGCATTCTAAACAAAGCAGGTTTCACAGGATTTTACATATTCTTTCTTTCTTAGGTCTGATCACCCTGGGGAACCCACCTTTTCCAGTACAGGGTGGCACCCACCACCAGTGTTGTTTCAGGCTTAAGGCATTGTTTCAGGCTTAAGTCAGGCAAGGGAAGTAAGGCAGCCAAGAGATTAGGAGACGAAATGAGGACTCAGGCCATGTCAAAGCCAAGGAGCAAGGATCCATCACCCCCTTTTGCTATAGCTCCCCAAGTCCTTCCCTGGGGCTTCCACGTGATCATGCCTGTCTTAGATCGTTATCCCCCTTGGGGAATCTTACCCGTCATTGGCTAACTGATCAAGCATTGGGAGCCAGTTATGGAAAAAGAATCAGAAGTGGTGCATCTGCCAGGGAGATAAGCTTTGTCTCCTTAGTGGCTTGTGGTCTGGAGGTCACTCACTTAGCCTTAGCCATGGGGGGGGGGGTGGTTATAGCTCCTGAAACCAGGCAGGGTGGTTCCCAACAATAAAAAAATGAAAAATCTGGCTTATTCTCAGGTTCCAGTTCCCAGTTCAAATACCACCTGCTTGGAGAGGGCTTCCCTGACCCACTACTCCCACCGTCTCACCCAGCCTATGACATTTGCCATCTTCACAGCACTCACCTCAGGGCACCTGATTCTCGGTCACTGTCTGTCCTTCCCATGAGGGGAGAGGCATGACTGCAGTGGTCCCTGTGTCCAGCACAGTGAGTGGCAATGAAGTAAATGTTTAATAAATATTTGGTCACTGAATTAATAGGAGAGTTTGGGGGAATGAAAGAAAATATGGCCAACTCTCTATTTAAATAAGGTGAGTCATAAAGTATCTTTAAAAATTCATGTCTGCCCTCACTCAGCTTTTGAGGCAGATAAGATAGGAAGGAGAAAGGCTGAAAGTGGGTTTCCAGGTATGTGGGCGTTTGGTGAGCCTGAGGAAAAGCCATCTGGTAGGGGCCTTGCTGTAGAGATTAAAGAAGCTGATTCATCCCTCCAGAGGTACTTTGCCAAAGGAGGCAATGAGTTGGGATCTGCAGTGAGGCTACAAGGCACTTTTACATTTGGAACATCCATTTGCACATTCCACAAGGACCTCTCAGGGGGCCTTAAGTAGCAGTGTATGTAAATGTCTGTGCTACCGAAAGGAACCATCTCTGGGGAGACAAGTGATGATGAGGCTGGTTAATTTACATGTGTGAAAACACTTGGAAACCTCTGGGTGAAAGGACTTCTGCAGAGCTACAGAGGTGAGGTGACATGTTGTGTCCAAGTCTGCCCTTTTATGGCAGCACAGAGGGAGCAGACAGGACACTCAGGGGGAGCCTCTGGCATGTTATATTCAGACTCATCCTTGAGGAAAGCTCCCTACTTCAGTACATCGAGTGTTTTAATCACATGTGTAAGTTATTATTCTAGTCATTACTTTCCTTCACTATTGCTCTCCTAAAATTTCAACTTTGCATACAGGGTTTCTTTACAGGAATTTGCCTGTGAGGTTTTCCCTCAACAACACTTCAGTTATTTAACATTTACCTTAAATCTGTGACACTCGGTTCCTAAGCATGACAGTCTCTGTTGCTGAGCTGATTGGGACCAAATGGGTCATTTCATCAGTTTTAGACACATGGTTATGAGTTACAGTCGGATATTAGAATAAGCTCAGGAAGGAGCTTTTAGCATCTATGTTCATCAAGGACATTGGCCTGCACTTTTTTTGTATTGTCCTGATCTGATTTTGGAATTAGGATAATGCTGGCCTCATAAAATGAGTGTGAGAGCCTTCCCTTGGCTTGAATTTTATAAAATAATTGAGAAGGAGAGGTGTTAATTCTTCTCAGAAGGTTTGGTAAAATTCACCTGTGAAGCCCTCAAGTTCAGGGTTTTTGTTTGTGAAGAGTTTTTTAATTAGTGCTTCAATTTCACTAGTTATTCTTGCTAATATAGCTATATTCTTGCTAATATAGCTTTAGAAATTGTATGAGTCTAGGAATTTATGCATTTCATCCAGGTTGTCCTCTGTTGGCATATAGTTCATAATGTTTTCATGTTAATTACATTATGTCTCAGTGCAGACCTCTTCGGGTCCAACTTGTTAGGGCCTCACTGAGTTTCCTGGAGTTGTGTGTCTTTTTCCTTCACCAGAAGAGGGAAGTTGTTGGTAGTTATTTCTTTAAATAGGTTCTCAATCCCTTTCTCGCTCTCTTCTCCTTTTGGTACTCTCATGATGCAGAAACATGTTGTCCAACATGTTTCTTAAGCTCTCCTAATTTTTGCTTTGTGCTGCTCTGCCTGAGTGTTTTTTCTACCTTGTCTTCCAAATCACTGATTTAATTCTCTGCTTCATCTAGTCTACTCTTTATGCCTTTCAGTGTATTATTTATTTCAGATATTCCATAATTTCTGACTGGTCCTTTTTAAGATTCCTATGTCTTTTTCATGCTGTTGAGTATCCTTATAATCATTACTCTAAACTCACTCTCTCTGATAAATTGCTTGCCTTCATTTCATCCAGCTCTTCTGGAGAATTCTCTTGGTCTTTCATTTGGTGTCTGTCTCTTTGTCTTCCCATTTTGACTGCTTCTTTGTACTTGTTTCTATGTATTGGGTGGATCTGCAAAGACTCTAGGCCTTTGTCAAACACTGCCTGTGACTGGCCCTGGTCAACCTGTTTGGTGCTATGAGTGATCCACACAGTGTGGCTCCCTGTAGCTGGGCCTGTTTTTGAGTGGAAAGAATCAGGCTTCTCACCAAGGCTGACTTCAATCAGAACTGGGCCCTGGGAAGGGTAAGCTGAAGTCTCATTGAGTTCCCTGAGATCCCTAGTTGTTAAGCTAGTCATTTATATAGCCTCAAGCTGGAATCAGCAGCCTGGTTTAAGCTCTACAGAGTGGGGCGGAGTAATCCTGTGAGTTTGACTATTGCTTCCCTTCAGGCTTATGCCACTTGGAGAGGAGTACTCTGCTTCAGAAAGATGGACTCTGTATGATGGGAAATGACTCAGCACAGGGATCCTCACAGCCGTTCTTTCAGTTCTCTCACCCAAAGCCACTAACTCCAGGCTCTACTCAAGCATCTGTAGTCCACTCTGCCCTCCCTCAGCTGGAGCCCAGGGTAAGTAGCTGCAAACAAAATTTTTTGTGTTTGGCCCTTTAAGAGGCTCTCTGCATCTCCAGTGATCTCTCCCTGGGAGACAGAAATCCTGCTGCTTCTCACAGCTGGATGTTATCTGGGTTCCTTTCTGGCCCTGGTGCTGTAGGCTGGGGAACCCAGCTTGAGGTTCAGACATCACACTTCTCAGAGGAAACCCCTCTGCCACTTAAATATTCTCCAGATTTCAGCTTCTACCCATGCAAGCCCAGCCAATCCTCTTGTGGCTCTTCCACACTCCCTGCCAGTCTTGTTGTGGTGAAGTGGTTTCTTCTGTCCATGGTTATAAGGCTTCTCTCAGCAAGTGTTCAGTTGTTTATTCAGGATGATTCCTCTACAACTGAGTTGCAATTCCAGATAGTTCCTGGGAAAAGTAGCTTCCACTTATTCCTCCACTTTCTTAAATCCTCTCCAGTACTTTTTATTAATTAACATCTTACATATCCCTATAAAACTATTGTTCTTTTTTGTACTTTATTCTCTTAAGCACCTCTTCATCTGTTGGCAGTCATATTATTGAAGATCATTATAAGGTAAACAGATATTTTAGTCATTTATATAATATTATAGTTCAGAATCTGTTTTTATTATTGATGCCTGGCTGCATAAAACATACAAGTAAACACGCTGACATGTTTTTAATACTGCTACATTTTGTGCTTTATAATCATAAGGTGTCTGATGAATTCCATTTTGCATGACTTGTTTCAAAACAAATTGTGTGATTCATTCAAAATTATATATATTTAATTTTGGAATATATAAGAAGTTCCATTTTGGTCAGGGGTTAATGAGAAACAAATTCCCCTCATACAGATTTCCATATCTGATGACTGGAGTCATTTTTTCATATTCTGTGTATATGCATTCCAAATAACTTCCTTCATATTCTCAGGGCTGGGCTGGGCACTAGAACACTTTCATATTGCAATATGACCTTTAAAAAGGTTTTTTATATCTTTGATCTTTTTTTAAAAGATTTTGTTTATTTATTTTTAGAGAGCAGGGAAGGGAGGGAGAAAGAGAGGGAGAGAAACATTGGTGTGTGGTTGCCTCTCATGTGCCCCTTACTGGGGACCTGGTATACAACCCAGGAATGTGCCCTGACTGGGAATTAAACTGGCAACACATTGATTTGCAGGCTGGCACCCAATCCACTGAGCCACACCAGCCAGGGCATCAGTATGATCTTTTTATGTCCTGATGTAGGATGAGTCAGGACAGTGCACTTCCCAGAAGCTATTTCTACACTAGGTACACCTGGCAATAAATGTACTGAGAAGTGACTCTAAATCATATATAATGGAATGGAAATGGAAATAAAGTAGAAAGAGACAGCAGTCTCAACTGATTGCATACAACTATTTAAACACATGTACAAAAATATATGACTATTTGCTGATGAGAGCCCATGACTGTCAAGCTTTATTATTCTTATTAGGGTTCTTTAAAGAAACAAAACCAATAGGATAGATAGATAAAGATATATAGATATAGATATAGATATAGATATAGATATAGATATAGATATGGTCTGTCCAGAAGGTACCCCACCATGTACTATGAAAAATAGAGATATTTATTGAAGAAGACACAGGAAACATTGTACATAGGACAGGGACACCTCAGTCCCCTTCAATGTCAACATTTTTGAACCTCACACGTTTCCAGTCACCATCAGCTTCCCTGTCATATTTTCCTGAATCTCATTGATGGTCTGAAATCCTTTCCCTTTCAAAGGTGATTTTAGTTTTGGAAAAGGACAGAAGTCACAGGGCACCAAATCCAGGCTGAAGGGGAACTGAGTCACTGGAGTGATTTGATGTTTCACCAAAAATCACTGTAGGAGACGTGATGCATGAGTGGGCACATTGTTGTGATGAAGCTGCCAATCACCAGTTGTCCATAGCTGTGGCCTTCTGAATCCATTAGTTTCCGTGGAGCAATGTTCAAGCTTGACACAAAATATGATGCAGATTCATTGCTCTACTCGCTCAGCCATTTTATATGTAATGGCCACACAGTACTAATACTCACTTAATGGCATCTGCTGCCCCCACTGACTAATACAGTCAAGTTGTCATTGTTTATTCATGCACATTCCAGTCCACTCTCCTTGGCTGCCAGATTACATCAATGTCACACGAACCATTCTCATTATGTTAATAATGGATGTATTTTTCTGGACACTGTTATTTCGTTACAGGAAATAATGACTGAAAACTTTCCAACTCTGGTGAAAGAAAAAGACACACAACTCCATGAAGTGCAGAGAGTCCCAAACAAGATGGACCCAAAGAGGTCTACACCAAAACACATCATAATTAAAATTGCAAAGCTTAAAGACAAGGAGAGAATCCTAAAAGCCACAAGAGAAAAGCAGGTAGTTACCTGCAATGGAGCTCCAATTAGACTCATCTGAATTCTCAACAGAAACATTTCAGGCCAGAAGGGATTGTCATGAAATATTCAAGGTGATGAAAAGTAAGGACCTACACCCAAAGCTACTTTACTCAGGAAGACTATCATTTAAAATCAAAGAAGAAATAAGGAGCTTCCCAGATAAGAAAAAGCTAAAGGAGTTTGCTAACACCAAAGCAGTATTGCTACAAATGTTATAGGGCTTGTTTAGATGAAGAAAAGAAAAAAAGATGAAAATAGTTGAAAAATAATATGGCAATAAATATGTATCTATGAATAATCACTTTAAGTGTATGCAGCTTAAATGCTCCAATCAAAAGATATATGGTCGTGAATGGATAAGAAAACAAGACCCATATATATACAACAGACCTACCTCACAATGAAAGATACACAAAGACTAAAATTAAAGGGATGGAAAAAGATACTTCATGTAAATGGAAAGGAAAAAAAGCCTGGGGTAGCAATACTTATATCCAACAAAATAGACTATAAAACCATGGCTATAGTAAGAGACAAAAAAGGACACTACATAATGATAGAAGGAACAGTCCATCAAGAGGGTATAACCCTAGTAAACATTTATGCACCCAACATAGCAAATTTTGATGGACATAAAGGGAGAGATTGACAGAAATACAGTAATAATAGGCAATTTTAACACCCCATGACTTCAATGGACAGGTCTTTCAGACAGAAAATCAATATGGAGAGAGTGGCCTTAAATGACACACTAGATCAAATGGATTTAAATGATATCTATGTAGCATTTCAACCCAAAGCATCAGGATATGCATTCTTTTCAAGTGCACATGGAATGTTTTCTAGGATAGACCACATATTAGGACACAAAACAAGTCTCAATAAATTAAAGAAGACTGAATTCATATCAAGAATCTTCTCTGATCACAATGCCATGAAACTAGAATGCAACCACATGAAGAAAACTAAAAACTACACAAAGACATGGAAGCTAACTGACATGTTATTAAACAATGAATAGCTCAACAATGAGACCAAGGGAGAAATCAAAAGATACCTTGAAACAAATGAAATTTGAACACAACAACCCAAAATCTGTGGGATACTGGGAAAGCAATCCTAAGAGGGATATTCATAGCATTACAGTCTTATCTAACTAAAGAAACAAGAAAAAACCTCAAACACTATAACTTTACAAAAAAGGAACTTGAAAAAGAACAACAAACAAAGCCAAAATGAGTAGAAGGAAGAAAATAATAAAGATCAGAGCAGAAATAAATGAAATGGAGTGTAAAAAAATGATACAAATGATCAATGAATGTAAGAACTGGTTCTTGGAAAAGATAAACAAGATTGACAAACCTTTAACTTTACTCATCAAGAAAAAGAGATCCCAAATAAATAAAATCAGAAATGAAAGAGGAGGGAGAATAACTGACACCAAAGAAATAGAAAGAATTATGAGAAATTATGGACAACTGTATGTGCTAACAAATTGGACAACCTGGACAAAATAGATAAATTCCTAGAATCATACAATCTTCCAAAACTATATCAGCAACAATCTTAGAATCTGAATAGGCAGATTACACCTAGTAAAACTGAAGCAGTAATAAAAAAAACTGCAACAAATAATAGCCTTGGGCCATATGATTTTACAGGTGAATTTTACCGAACATTCTGAGAAGCACACTCTCAGACCTCCTATTAGACACCTCTCCTTCTCAAGCTATTTTATAAAATTCAAGACAAGGGAAGGCTCCCAAACTCATTTTATGAGACCAGCATTATACTAATTCCACAACCAGATAAAGACACTACAAAGAAAGAAATTATAGGGCAATATCCCTGATGAATATAGACACTAAAATCCTCAACAAAATATTAGAAAACCAAATACAGCAGTGCATCAAAACTATTTATCTTTGTTAAAAAGTAAAGGAAAGATAGATGTTCCCCTATATTACCAGTTATGTTCACAGGTATTTAGTAAATCTCATCTCATTTTAATACGGGAGAGAATAACCAGTCAAGTGACTAAACCACGGGTAGTAGGGGTCTCCCAATTCAAAGTCAAGTGCTCTTTCCAACACACAGAATGAAATGAAGATTTGGTGAGTTTCCAGTTTAGCAGAGTGTATACTGAAACTTGATATTTGAGTTTCTCCCAAACCTACTTTGGGTTCTTACTCATTAGGTTGCAGACATTATTTAAGTACAGTGGGTAATTTCCAAACTTTATAAAGTTTATGCAACATAGAATAAGTTCAAGGCAAAAAGAAAACAACATGTCATAATTAAAAGAATAAACTTGAGTATCTGATGAATGCTTTAAAATTATGGTTCAACAAATTATGGTGTCATTGTTTGAATTCAAGCAGTTAAAATTATTATAAATTAAAAGCCTTATCTTTCTTAAGATGTCAGTTCCTTTATATTTCTTATTTCTTACAGCATATTCATTAAATATTCCTAGAGGTAAATGTTTCATGTGGAACTATCCATATCAACCCAAAGCCATGGTGATTTTTCCCAGTTTACCAATACTGTAGAGAATTATTTCAAAATTGAGCTCTTTTATGATATTTTAGCAATAGAAATATGAAGTTCTATAGATCCTGAGATGATCATTTTTCCCATATAATACGCACTAAATAAATTTATGTTTTTATGGCTTTGGAGATTAGCAAAAAATCTTGGTGGCTCTGGCATATTTTTTCTGTAATGTATTATTTTGTCAGGTTAATGTTTCTAGCTTATTTTAGGGGATTTTATAATAATATAAGTTGTCTACTCTTGACATATTAGTAATACAAAAATAGAAAGTTTAATGTTTCCCACTGTAAAGGAAAAAATAAATTTAATTAGCACATCAAAATTGTATTTTGGAAATTAATTATTTTTGCCTAGAGCTTTACCATCTTTTCAGGAAATTAGGCATTATGACAGGCAAATATTTGTCTGAGGAAAATAGATTCATTATTTATTTTACACATCACTATCTCTTAAAACCACCCCCTCCCCTTTTAGAATAGCAAAACAGCACATCAAAGTGACTAGTGATCAAACTAACCGCGTGTCAGGATACCTGCTGGAAAAGACAGGACTGCTGAAAGCTCTGCCCTTTTAGGAGGCACAGTCTGCACACAGCCTTTCAACTGGCCATCATGTCCAAGTCTGTGTGGGTACCTTTTGTGAATTCTCTTTACCTTACTTTTCTCACTCCACATTATTCAGCTATGTCCTGCCAAAAGAACATGATTCCCATGAACCAAAAAAGTACAAAAGCATTAGGATCACTGGGCAACTTGGTACACTGAAATTTCAGATTTCTTGTGAGTATGGACAATTTTCTCAATATTGAATCAAATATCAGTAAACAACCACATGTGTTATTAAGGTCTATAATCTTTATAATTGATTCTTATATAACTAATTAATGATACATGTTAGAAAATATGCTGTAAGTAAAATTTAAAAAATTCAATACTCTTAATATTACCAACCAGATATTTCATTTTGGTGCATATTCTTTTTTTTTTTAAATGTAACAGGATTTTTACCTTAAAGTGTTTTTAATTTTTATTATTGTTATTGAATTTATTGGGGTGACCTAGTTTACAAAATTATGCAGGTTTCAGGTGCACAATTCTACAACACATCATCTATACACTGTATTGTGTGTTCACCACTCCAAATCAAGTCTCTGTCTATCACCATTTATCCTTCCCATACCCTCCTCCACCTCCTCCACCTACTCCCCCACAGCACTCACCATGCTGCTGTCCAAGTCCATGAGTTCTTAGTGTTTTTTTCTCTGTTATCATTCTCTCTCATCTTTTACTAAAGGCATCTCTTCCATCTAAAAAGCTTTTTAGAAACATTTAATTGCAGGAAAATTATGTTTAATGGTCAATGATAGACCCTAAAATATTGTGTGAATTACATAGTGACAACATTTACTGAAAAGATATTTAAGAGTTATTCTTGAGAAACTTTCTAGAAATAGGAGGCATCAAAATTCCATGCACTCAGCTTATCTAGTCATTTTTGATTCAGTAACTTTAGAAAAAAACTCTGAAATTAACTGACCTAAGTCTTTAACTTTTCAAATACATCAAAATGATGGTGGTGATGGTGGTAACAGGCTGTTTCAATTCCACTAGGCATGATGTGTAAATTTATAGTATGTTTATTTTACTTATAAATAATAAATATATTTCTTTGTAATATGATAGTCGGTACGGGACCCTTCATTTGCCCACTGAGTACACAAAAATGTTTTTTAACCTAGAAGGCAAAATAGCCAGGAAGCCTAACTATGCTCTGTTGAACACGTTGCTTAATGAACATTCAGTTGCTTTTCTCAGGTGTCAGTAAGCTTGCTGAGTTGTCAGAATTATGAAAAACTGAGCACATCCAAGCAATTAGAAAGTAGATTTTAAAATAGAACATTATCAGAATATCGCAAGCCCTCTCACATCCCTTTTCAGTCACTAACAGCCCTTCAGTAGTATTCTCATATTCTGACATCTGACACGAAGATTAGTTATATGCACTTTATATCAATAAAACCATACAGTATATATTTATTGTTTTCCTTCTTTTACTCATATTATAAATGTGAGTTTCATTCAAATATTCCAAGTGGCAGTAGTCTATTCATTTTCATCACCGGATCATATTTCATTATATAAATATACCAACATTTATTCATTCCAGTATGAATAATGCTGCTATGAATATTCTGGTATGTTTTCTTCACCCAAACATATATCTATCTCTTTTAGCTATTTACTTATGAGTGAAATTGGTGAATTATATGTTATGTTATATGCACAACTTTAGATTCTGCCAAATAAAATTTAATATTTTTATTTGTTTTTATTGAGGTAACATTGGTTTATAACATTATATGTTTTAGGTGTAAAGTACCAAAATTTCTCATCTGTATAAACTACAGCATGTTCACCATCAAAGATCTAGTTACCATCTCTCCCTTTACTCATTTTGACCTTCCCCTCTGGTAATTGCCAACTGTTGCCTGCATCTACAAGTTTATTTTTGTTTTTGTTTGAGTTTGTTGTAATTTTACGGTTCATATTTTTTATCTTCTTTTTCTTAGATAAATGCCTTTAACATTTCATATAGTAAGGGCTTGGTGATAATGAATTCCTTTAACTTGACCTTATCTGGGAAGCATTATCTGCCCTTCCATTCTAAATGATAGGTTTGCTGGATATAGGATGTAGGTCCTTGCCTTTCATGACTTCAAATATTTCTTTCTATCCCCTTCTTGCCTGCAAGATTTCTTTTGAGAAATTAGCTAATAGTCTTATGGGCACTCCTTTGTAGGTAACTCTCTCCTTTCCTTTTGGTGCTTTTAATATTCTCTCCTTATCTTTAATCTTGGATAATTTAATTATGATGTGCCTTGGTGTGTTCCTCCTTGGGTCCAACTTCTTTAGGACTCTCTGAGCTTCCTAAACTTGCATGTCTATTCACCAGATTGGGGGAGTTTTCCTTTATTTTTTTCTCAAATAAGTTTTCAATTTCTTGCCCTTCCCATTTTCCTTCTACACCTATGATTCAGATGTTGGGCATTTAAAGTTGTCCCAGAGGTTCCTAAGCCTCTTCTCACTTTTTTGAATTCTTGTTTCTTCATTGTGTTCTGGTTGAATGTTTACTCTTCCATCTGTTCCAAATCATTGATTTGAGTCCCCTTTTCCTTCCCTTCACTGATGGTTCCCTGTATATTTTTCTTTATTTCACTTTGTATAGTCTTCACTTCTTTTGTTTTGCATCTGTAGTCAGTCATTTTTATGAGCATCCTGATTACCAGTGTTTTGAACTGTACATCTGATAGGTTGGCTATCTCTTCATTGCTCAGTTCTTTTTCTGGAGTTTTGATCTGTTCTTGCATTTGGGCCATGTTTCTTTGTCTTAGGTCATCTGTTACATTCTAAGGGTTGGAGACTTAGGTATTCACCAGAGAAGGACAATGCACTTTTGGAGGGTTATATGTGGGGAACCAGTCAGAGAGGAAACAATACCACTTTCTCAGCTTACCCTGCTTTCAGGTACTTCTCCCACTACCCACAAGCAAATTGGGCCTTTCTGTTGCTGATTCCTGAGTGGGTGGTTTTGTATACATTCTATGATCTTATGGGTCCCTCCAACAGACTCTTCTGTGAGACTGAGAGATTCTCCCACTGCTACAACCCCCACAGGTTTTTACAGCAGAGGTTTTGAGGCTTTATTTCCCCATGCTGGAACCCTGGGTTGTGTAATCTGTCTCACTCCCCAGTTTTTCCTCCCAGCTTATCTGCATGTGAATGTGGGACCACCCAGTCTGCCAGCCCCTGCTTCACTCATCTGGTCCACCAGCTGCCACCTTGCCACACATCCTCTGTCTGGCCTGCCCATCTCCACCCTTCCTACCTGTCTGGATGGATGTTTCTTCTTTAACTCCATGGTTGTAAGATTTCCATACAGTTTGATTTTCTGGCAGTTCTGATGGTTTTTATTTTTAGATTGGTTGTTGTCCTTCTTTGGTTGTTTTAGGAAGCAAAATGTATCTACCTATGCTTACATCTTGGCTGGATCCCTAAATATTTTCCTGATCTTTTATTGGATTATTGTGGGTTGTATGTTGTATAAATGTTTTTTTCCCATTATGTGTTTTTACTCTTCACTTTCTTGTGAATGGCTTTTGATGCACAGACTTCCCTAATTTTAATATAGTTCAGTTTGTCAGTCATGATCATTGTCCATTTTGTGCTTTGTGTGACCTGTTTAAGAAATTTTTAGTTATCTAAGTAAGAAGGTGTTTGTATATGTTATTTTCTACTTGCATTATTATTTTATGTTTCATATTTAGCTTCACAATTGTCCTGCAATTAACTTTTATATATAGTGTGAGGAACAGATAATGTTTAATTTTTTCTTTCTGTTGTATTCAATTGACCCAGGCTTTTATTTGTAAAAAATTTACTTACTCCACTGCTTTACACTGCTATCTTGATCATAAATTGAATGTCCATAAGAATATTAGTTATTTGCCCAAATGTGTTCTGTTCCATTGGACAATTTGGCCATCCTCATAAAAAGACCAAAACATTTTAAAATAGTGTGGCTTTACTCTAAGACTTGCTACTCAGTAGCGTGCATTTAAGAATGTCTTTGCTATCCTTAGCTCTTGGTATTTCTATGTGATTTTTCAGAAATTGCATGTTAGATTCCACAAAAAGACCTGCTGACGTTAAAAAAAATTAGATCCTCACCTGGGGATATGCTTATTCACTTGAGAGAGGAAGAGAGAGAGGGAGAGAGAGGGAGAGAGAGAAACAGAAACATCAATGTGAGAGAGAAACTTTGATCAGTTGCCTCCCATATGCTTCCTGACTAGGGGGTCAAACCTGCAACCTAGGTACGTGCCCTGACCAGGAATGGAACCCACAGACTTTTTGGTGTAGGGGATGATGCTCTAACCAACCAAGCCACCTGGCCGGGGTGATCTGCTAACTTTTGTCTGTGATTGCATTAAATCTATATATCAGTTTTGAGGCATTTTAAAATCTTGAATATTTTCATTCCATGAACAAGGTAGCCTGTCAGGTAAAGGCAAGAAATGTCCCCTTTGCTGATTTTCTGGGCAATTACACTCCTTTACACTGAGTACCAAAAATTCTCTTAGAGACATTTATCCTGATGGTCAGGATTGAAAATATGGGATGCTAAAAATAAGCATCTTCAGCCTGTTTTATTCAACATAATTATGTTCTTAAGCAAACTTACAAGAACAAACATCAAGTTATAAAATCTTTCATTTCAGTGGGTTAAAGGAGAGAGAATTTCAGGCTTTCAATAACACATTAATTTTCCTTGTATAAATTTCAAATGTTGAAGGTATTTGTATAGTTCAAAATGTTTAGCTATGAAAGGCAAACATCACTATTAGGTCATCTATTTTGTCTGATTACACAAAGCTTTTGCTCGAGAATTATTGACTATTTTTATACCACCATATTATTAGCACAGTGTAATATTATTGGCACACTGTCTCTCATCAACTTTGCCATCCATCGAAATGTTGAATTACAGACAAAGCCACTCAGACAAAGCAGCCTTGTTTCAAATGCAACATTTTCCTTAACATATCATTAATCCCTAATCTCAAAGTGTTATTACTATTTCATTCATACATTCAACAAATATTTGTAAAGCATTTACACTATACTAATCCAAATAATATATCACATAATGACAACATGGTAGCTGCCATTATAGTTCAACTGAGAAGATAAAATTCACATATATGAACTTGACACTTAAAAAAATTATTTCCTTGATTAAGTCACCTCATTTGGTCTCTCCATTTATTGTTCATTATTTATACTTATTTATAGGTGAATAAGGCATATAGTAATCATTCCCACCTCTTTACTTGTACATAGTGCCTCTCATTTTGATTTCCAAAGTATACCCCACCATCATCTGAGAAAGGCTGAGTTTGGTGGATCTGTTTATTAGCTGCATCCTCTTTGCTGAGTTCCATTTCTACATATCAACATGCTCATTGGTCATCTCCACCTAGAAACTCCACAGTGACATTACACACAGTAAATGTCAGGATGAACTTACTGTGTTTACACTTAGCTTTGCCCACATCCTATAATCTCAAGGTTGGTACATAAGAGCATAATCTAAATAACTCCACAAACCAGAAGTTTGGGGTTGAACCTGGAGTCTTCTCAACCTCCCATTCTGATACTAGTGCTCTAATGGTTTATATTGTCTCTACATTTCTCTTTATTACTGAAGATTTTCATATGTGTAGACAGAAACTAGAACAAGAACTAAGATAATCCTGATAATCCAGCATTTTTAGCTTCTGGTTCCCATGCCTTTCAGAATCCAAACTGCATTTTCATTTGTGGATGCTGGAGACATCCTAGATCTTTACCATCAGCTTTCTTTTTAAACAAAAGCTAGCTAAGGTTGGTGCCTGTTACTTAAAACCAAGTAACCTTACCTCTTCCATGTTCCAAATATAATGATCTGTAGACTTTCTCTGTGATCACCATGTTTTTATACAAATTCTTGTAATACTTATTAGAGAGCTGCATTTTCCCCGTATTTCTCTATCCCTAATAAAGTTCTGCTAAGATTTTTGAGGACAGGGATTAAGTATGATTAATTTCTGTGTCCTAAAAACCTGCCAAAGGACTCAGTAAATGTTTGTTTAATTGATTAGTTAGTGGCTAAATGTATAGACAAGTCACTCCATCCAAATTATTTTTTCTGGAAGCCTTGATGATCTTGACAGTATGTTCCACCTCTAGTAGTTTAAACTTAGATGATTAGACAAGAATCACAGAACTGAAAACTACATAAGCATGTACTCATACTTATTTATTTTATAAATGTTGCCAGTGAATTCCAGAAAGCTCCAGTGTCTTGTCCTAGGGAACAGCTAGTTCATAGAGCTGAGCCAAGACTGATAATCATCTGAATGAAGGTAAAATATAGGCTTTCTTTATAACATTTTTAATATTACTAGCTATGTTTGATATCTTAACTTGTGCTTCATATAAGTTATGTTTGACACTATAACCTGTAGCTTGTTAGGAGGCATGAAGTTAAGCTGAAGTTATTCTGGTGAAGGAGGGAGATGGTGAATAGTCCCACAGTGGATTAACTCACCTAACACAATAGAAGAGGGCAGAAAGGAAAGTGGAGTTTATGGAGGGAGGAAATCAGAAAAACCAAAGTATTAACAAATTTAACAAAGTATTAAAGCCAAGAGAAAATTCTCTTCCAAATGAATTAAAAATCCAAGTAACTTACATACAAGTAATTCATGGAGAATTGACAATGACGAAATATCACTGATTATTGATACTAGTTCTAGATAGGAAGAACTCAGAAAACCCTGACACTGCTACTTATAAAAATTGAAATCAGCCTTGGCTGGTATAGCTCAGTGGATTGAGCACAGGCCTGTGAAGCAAAGGATTGCCAGTCTGATTCCCAGTCAGGGCACATGCCTGGCTTGCAGGCCAGGTCCCTAGCAGGGGCCATGCAAGAGGCAACCACACACTGATGTTTCTCTTCCTCTCTTTCTCTGTCCCCTCCTCTCTAAAAATAAATAAATAAAATCTTTTTAAAAATTGAAATTAATTTCCAATAAATTTTTCACAACTCACAAATTAGCCTAGTCCTGCACGCTCAAAACAAGGTCAGGCATGAAAGAATTCAAATTGTAGGCTTGAACAGTTTTCAGTAATAATTGGAAGTACAGTTCAAAAAATGTGACAAATTTTTGGACCACAAAGCCTTCTGCCAAATTGTCACTTCCATAGAACTGATTTGAGGTTTATTAATTGTAAGGGTTCTTATTTTATTTTATATGGTAGAGGATAAATGCATGGGCAAAGTTTAATCTTTTCAGTATGTTGGAAATGAATACATAAAAAATAAGCTATTTAATGTGTCATTTAAATCATATCAATATTTGAAATATATATTTGGAAAGCCATAGAAAAGGGTTAGAAAAAAAATGCTCCCAGGATTTTAGCACTGGAATTTCCTTTGAGGACTCTTACCTTTTCCTTTGTGTTCAGTGTTCTGCCCTATATCTACTATTTACAGCTGTGAGATCCATGGGCTGTTACCACTCGGCTGGTCCATCCTTTTTCTGGTTACTGTATTGGCAGCAGCAAATACTATTAGTTGCTACATCAAAATTATCTTATATACCACAGATAAGTAAAATATTCTCTTGCTACTTACCCCACTGTCCTTCTTCATCAATATCTGCCATAATTTCAGTTTTCTATTCTTGAGTGGACATAGTATATGGTACTGTGAAAGTACCATTGTTAATTTCATACCCTGGTTTTCATGTCAATTAAATTTTTATTAAATCCAGCCTCAAATTATAAATAGATGATACTTAGCCATTTTCTTTTCATCTCTCAAAGCTCCCCCTCACTTGCAAAATGAAAGTGTGATTGGTTAAAAAATGCCCCACTAAAAATATGAGGTCCTAACCTACAGAATCTGTGACTATTATATTATATAAGCAAAGATTTTCCAGTATGGATAAGTTAAGGATCTTGAGATGGGGTATATGAGTTTGCAAGAGCTACCATACTAAAGGACTGCAGATTGGATGGCTTAAACAACAGAAATTTATTTTCTTAAATTCTGGAGGCTAATGTTCAAAGTTCGAGATGTCAGCTGAGTTGTTTTTTCTGAGGTCTCTCTCCTTGGCTTGTAGATAGTCAACTGTGTATTCACATGGTCTTCACTCTGTGTTCTGTGTCCTAACATCCTCTTTTTATAAGGATACTAGTCATATTGGATTAGGGTGTAAACTAGTGACCTTGTCTTTACTTAATTGATAAGTATAAAGCACTTATTACTTTAGAGAGGTGAAATGGAGCACAGACAGAAAACAGAAGAAAGAAAGAGAGAGACATACTCCCTAAAATGTTTTTTAAAAGTTGGAACCAAACATATGTACTCTAGTTCACAACAGAGGGTGTGTCTGGACCTAAAAATCTTAAGTTCTCTGTGTTATTAAGTGAACACATATACTCACTGCTTTATATGCCTAATACCACGTATTCATCATGAGAGCCAATAAAACTGACCTCTGCATTATGAAATTGAAGAAACTGAGGTGTGGAGAGGTCATATAATTTTCCAACTGGGTGAATGGCAAAGCTGAGGATGGACTTTGTGGTCACATTGTCAACACTTGGTCACATGTTTCTTGTCTTCTGAGTTGACAGACCACTCCCACTGATTTCTGAGGAGGGACAAAGTGAGAATATTTCATAGACACTCAGGGGGGATATAAAATGTCAGTGGAAGTATATCAATTATTTCTAATTTAAAAGTTACCTTTTTGTGTGCTATATTCTTTGAATGTTCAATTTGACAAACTAAAAAGATTGAAAAATTTTCCAAAATTGAAAAATATTTGAAATAAGTGGTACTCAATAATCCATAATTCTACATCAGTTGCATTGTACTTCAGTATTGATTCAAAATGAATATAGGTCCAGAAAGATAAACTTTCATTAGTTATTGTGGTTTATAATACCTCTTTAGCACAGAATCTTTAAAAGCTTGTTACCTAAATATAATGTATTGTGATGGTTGTCCTTTTTGTTGTGGTGGAACTGAAGAGGAGATCCAAAGGGAACTGTCGTGCTCTCTGCTGGGCAACTGTCTCAGAGAGCAATGGCAAACCATTAGTAGACTTGCTTTCCTGCAGTGTGTGATATTTTATCTGCTGACACATGAGTTTACTTTTGTCTTCGATTATTTTACCATCTGGTATTGGGGTATATTTTCAGAGATTGGATAGATTCTTTGGAGTTGGATAATGTTCCTATTTGCTAGGTATTTAAATCCACTGGGCAACTTTTATGTGACACTAACAAGGTGTTAAATTAATCCATGACTTCCCAGGGTTATATAGGCTTAATGGCAGGGGCTGGAATTGAAATCCATGGCTGCCCTGCTCTGAAGGGTCACATTTTATTACGAGATGAGAGCTCACAATAAGACAAAGTTATCGGACGGGCCCCTTGAGTGCTGAAGCCTTGGCTGGGTACAGTGTTTGAGTTCAAAATGTCTTTTTCCTGAAAACACTCCCAATTCCTATTAGAGAATGTAGTTTACACAGGCAGTAAAATCTTGGACATTGCTCATAGCAATATTTTATCTGGTGTATCTCCTCAGGCTAAGGAAACAAAAGGAAAATCAACAAATGGGGCTACAGCAAACTGAAATGCTTTTGCACAACAAAGGAAACTATCAACCAAATGAAAAGATAGCCCACTTAACTGGAGAATATATTCACCAATGATGCATCTGATAAAAGGTTAACATCAAAAAGTTATTTAAAAACTTGTAAAGCTCAACATCAAAAAACAAACAATGCAATCAAAAAATGGACAAAGTACCTGAATAGATAGTTCTCCAAAGAGGATATACAGATGGCTAACAGACATATGAAAAGATGTTTAGCATCACTATTATTTCTATGATGATTTCATAGAAATAATGCAAAATAAAGCCATAATGACATATCACCTCACACCTGTCAGAATGACCATCATCAATAAATTAATAAATAATAAGTGTTGGCAAGGATGTAAAGGAAACCGTCATGCACTGCTGGTGGGAATGCAGGTTGGTGCAGCCACTGTGGAATGCAGTATTGAGTTACATTAAAAAATTAAAAATGGATCTGCATTATCACCCAGTGATTCCACTTCAGGGAATACATCCAAAGGATCCCAAAACACTAATTCGAAAGAATATATGCACCCCTGTGTTCATTGCAGTGTTATTTACAATTGCCGAGATCTGGAAGCAGCCCAAGTGCCCATCAATAGATGAGTGGATAAAAAAAGTGGTACATATATACAATGAAATATTTATTGGCCATACAATAGAACAAAATCTTACCATTTCCAACAGCATGGATGGAGCAAGAGGGTATTATACTAAGTGAAATTAGTCCTAGAAAGACAAATACTATATGATTTCACTTATGTGTGGAATGTAAAGAACAATATAAGTGAACAAACAAAACAGAAACAGACTCATAGATGCAGAGAAGAGACTGAGAAGAGACTGACAGGTGCCAGAGAGGAAAGGGGTTGGGGACTGGGTGAAAAGGGTGAAGGGACTCAGAAGTACAGGTTGGCAGTTACAAAATAGTCATGTGTCGAGTACAGCACAGGGAATATAGTGAACAATATTGTAATAACTATGTTGGTGCCAGGTGGGTACGGGAATGTCAGGGGAATTGCTTTGTAAAGTATATGATTATCTAGTCACTGTGCTGTACACGTGAAACTAATACAAAATAATATTGAATGTAAACTTTAATTTACAAAATTGTTTTTAATTTAAAGAAAGAAAGAAATGCAAATTTTTTAAAAACCACATTATCTACACTCCATTTGGTTCTCTGGAACAAATATCTGAATATCTAGGGCAAATACCCTATCTATCCCCCTCTTAATATTATCCTGGACTTTAATGTATATATTACAAGGGGCAAATGTTGTTTTGGTTAAAGTATAAGAACATCTTAATGTGCCCAAAACTTTAAATCATCATTAAATTATTATTATCTACCAACTAATCTTAACACAGATTCTGCCTATTCCTAACATAGACCTAATTATAGACCTGATGAATGAAATTTTCCATATTTTCTATGGAAATTTTACTCATTCTGATGACCCACTATCAAAAAAAAGGAAAATTTAAGGGAATTTTCAGTCATGCAAGGTGTTCTGACCTCTCACAACAGCTGCTTTTTCTTAAACCAAGTGGCTTTCCCATTATTCCTGTTTAAATGTGCAGCAATGTGTTTATATTCTCCCCTTCGCTTCATTTTGAATGGACCTGGTTGAAAGAAATGTGAGAGAATAAGACACCTAGATTATAACTCCAGGTCTATCATCAATTGTGGGTCTCTTGGTGAAAATATTTCAATCCCTGTGGGCCGTGTTTTTCAGACAGGTAAATTAGGAATAGTTGTATTTTATAAAACTTCATTAGTTTTATTCACTTTTTAATTAATTTTTGAAACTTACCTTTGAATGATTGTGCTGTGAATGTGAAGCTTAGGTTAATTTCCTTGAAGTATAGTTGACATACAATATTACATTAGTTTTAGGTATCTAACATAGTAATTCAATATTTGTTTACTTTATAATATGACCACCATGAGAGGTCTAGTAACCATCTGTCACTATACAAAATTATTACAATGTAATTAACTATAGTCCCTGTGCTGGACATTATATTTCTATAACATTTATTTTGTAAGTAGATGTTATTTTTTTCTTACAACCCTTTACCTTCTTTTACCTATCTCCCCACTCCCTTACCTTCTGGCCACTATCAGGGTAGGTTTTTTTTTTATTAATCTTTATTGTATTTTTTTCCAATACCATTTTGTATCTATGAGTCTGTTTCTGTTCTGTGTGTTCTCTGTTTCTTTCTTCTCTTGGTCTATTCCTTTGTGGTTTGCTAACTTTTTTTATTGTTATGTTTGAATTTCTTTCTCTTTAATTTTTGTGTATTTTTTAAAGTTTTTGGTTTGTGCTGACCATGAAATTAGTATGTATTGACCTATATGTATAGCAGTCTGCTTTAAGCAGTTAGGTGTTTAAGTTTGAATGCATTCTAAAAGTACTACTTTTTAATCTCCCCTGTATACTTTGTTTCAACACTTTATCGTATTTTAGAAATTTTATTTTGTTTATCCCCTCACTACTTAATTGTAATTATAGCTGACTTTGCTACTTTATCTTTTAACTTTCATACCAGCTTTTTAAATGGGTGATCCACTGCCTTTACTATATGTTGCCTTCATCAGTGAGATTATTTCTTTCACATGTATTTTATTTCTTATTATGGCCTTTTCTGCTTAAAGACAACACTTTAGCATGTCTTGTAAAACTGTTTTAGTGGTGATAAATTACTTTAGTTATTGCTTGTCTGAAAAACTTTCTCTCTCCTTCAGTTCCAAATGATTAACTGTGTAGACAAGTATTATAGGTTGTAAGTTCTTTCAGCACTTGAAATATTTCCTCTGACTCCTTCTGTCCTTCATAGTTTCTGCTGAGTAATCAGCTGAAAGCCTTATGGGGTTCCCCTGTGTGTGGCTGGTTGTTTTCCCCTTGCTACCTTAGATTCTCTCTTTCTCTTGAACATTTGTAATTTTAATTATTACATGTCTTGATGTGGATCTCTTTAGGTCCCTCTTGTTTGAAACTCTCTGTATTTCCTGTACCTAGATACCTGTTTCCTTCCCTAGATTAGGAAAATTTTCAGCCATTTTTTCTTTATATAAGTTCTCAGCCTCTTTCTCTCTCTCCTTTTTCTGGGACTCCTAGGAGGCAAATGGTAGTTGCTTGATGTTATCCCAGAGCTCCCTTAAACTACCCTTGTTTTTTTAATTATTTTTTCCTGCTCTTCTGATAGGATGATTTCCTCTATTTTGTCTTCCTGCTGATCTGGATTATATAATCTATTGATTCCCTCTAGTGTATTTTTTTATTTCAGTTATTGTATTCTTGATCTCTTATTGGTTCATTTTTATATTTTCTCTTTTTTAAAGTTTTTACCATGTTCCTCTATTTGTCACTCAAGTTTGGCAGGCATCTTTATCATTTATTTGAATTCTTTATCATGCAAATTATTTATCTCTGTTTAGGGTTTTTTGTGATTCTTTCATTTTGAACATATTTCTCAGTCTTTTTGTTTTGTTTGACTCTCTGTTTATTTCTATGGATTGGGTGGAACATCTGCCTCTCCTGATCTTGAAGGAGTGACCTGTGTAGCTGTGACACTTCTGTGTATTCTGCATATGCTGGGTGGCTCTGGCAGGCCAGCTGAGACTGATGTGGATACCCTGACAGGCCAGCTGGCTAGATCTGGGGTAAGCATGGGCTAGGTGTCCTACAGTGTGTAGTTTTAGGGCACCATAGCATCCAGGCAGCCAGTTTGGGAGCATATGCTGGCCAAGATTACCTGGGGTTTTGAACTAGGGTGGTTTTGCAGGCTGGCTAGTGTTTAGACTGATTTTCTACTGTACTATCTAGGTGGAGGGAAAACGTAAACAATGGCACTCACAGGCACCTCTAATCCCAGAGAGTTTTCACAGGATTTGGAGAGTTCCCCCAGCTTCCAACTGGTTTAGCAGTGCCTGGGGTTAGTAAATGTACTCTTTTATGAGCTGTCTAGGTGCCCTTTAAATCACCGTTTTATCACTATGCCCTAGTACAGCCCCACAGTGATATCCCTCCCAATTGCAGGTTGCTCCTTTAGGGTAGAGTTCCCGTGGTTTCTTTCTTTTCATCTCTCTTACCCTTCTCTATGTGGTCCCTCTAATTGTTTTTCAGAAGCTTTTCAATCCACCCTTAGTTATTCTTCAGAAGAAATTTCTTTATATGCAGATAAATGTATATTCAGTTTGTCTGTGGGAAGAGGTGAGTTCAGGGTCTACCTATACTGCCATCTTAGACCCAGAAAGTCTGATTTGCTTTTAATGAAGATAAAGAGAGATCAACTCTTTCTTCAGACCTTCAATCTCTTTCTTGTAGCACTAGGAAGACCTAGACTTTGCTATACTATTTCTGGCAGTTTATCATGCTCCATTTTTAATTCTTTGCATTATAACTTCACTTTTACTTCCACAGGTAGATGTTTCACATGGTTCAGCTATTGTTGTGTTCACTGTAATTCTTTCCATCAAAGACCACATATACTTCCAGGGCACCTAGTATTACTGCTGTGAAGTTGAATTAAAGTCTGTGATGCAAACTGTATAGAACTCTACCCACATTCCTCAGTTGTCTGGGTTTCCCCATATCTTGACACTGTTCTGATGGCAAGTCACACATATTTGTTAACCCAGTAATTATTCCTGATACCACTATTTCAGTTCATAAAACATAATTTCAAACTGCCCACACTCAGCATCTCAGCACTAACTGCTGTGTTAAGCCAAAAGAGGAATCTCAATAAATATCTGCTGATGCTATACAATCCCATGTATTTTGAGAGCCTCAGTGTGGTTCCAAGTACCGTATCACGTTGATAGTAGCTAAAAATGATGTCCAGGAAAAGGAGTGAAAATCAGTAGTGTCAATGACAGAAGGTTATATTTATGGGGAAGCCTGAATCCCTGAAGAGAGATGCTGGGATGCTGTGTCAGTCTAGACACTCTATGGAACCTGTGAGTGTAGTTCCAACAGATGCTGGAAGCCAAGAAAATGTCCACAAAGTAAAACTGAGGATTAAGAAGGGCACTCTCATCACCATTTACTCCTCACAGTGGTCACAGAGAAAATGGATGAAAGAGCTTAAGAGCAAAACTGAGGGGTTTGGAGAGAGGTTGCCAGGAGCAGCAATAAGAAAAAGGATGCTGAAGAGGAAGGGTGAGTTTCTCAGAGCACAGAAGAAGCTGGAACATAGGTGAGGACACTGATTATCTGGTAGGCTAAATAAATGTGGTTAGTCCAAATGATTTTGTGAGGCTGTTTGTAAAGCTGGCTTTAATATTCCTTAAAAGGAATTCATTAAGGAAATGGCTTATTACCATTCATGTGTTTAATGATGATGGTATATTTCCTTAACTAGACATTGCAGCTAATTGCTTTAGATATGAAGCTCCACAAAGCTGTTTCTCTACTTTGCTTCATAAAATAAGCTTACTTCATAGGAATGTTTCTGTTCACTGTGAAGAGATAATATTTAAACACCTGCAGTTTATTAAATAAAATGAGAGGGCACATATTAAAGACAAAGACAGTGATTTTATTATTAAAACTATGATTTTCCAGTAGTCTTATATTTCATTTTAGTTACTAAAGTGATACACGTGTATACATTGGTAGGAGGTTACATAAAAACTATGGAGAAAGGAAAGAGTCAGAGTTTTACCACAGATGATTTATTCTTCTGTGTTGTTATTTCCTTCCTCTTCATTTATTAGCATGACTGTCTCAGTTTAACTATTTCCATTATGCTCCTTTGCAAAGGGACTTAGTGATGGTTTTCGTCCTGGTGGCTCCATTAATGAGCCTGTGGTGAGTAGCAATCTTTAGTGTCTTACCATCCCCATTATTTTATCTGGAACCACATTCCACATCCCATATCTGCCTACCCGACACATTTCAGTGCTAGGGAGGGGCATCATAATGGAGGGAAAGAAACCTAGATTAGAAGCCCAAAGATATTTATTACAGTTCTCTTACTGCTACCTGAGTAGGCTTGAAAAATCATTCATAGCTCTCAAAGCCTATATTTCCCTACCTGCAATATAAAGATAACATTTTCACTATCTGACAGAGTTGTCAAAAGAATCATATACATTCATGTCAGTCAATGTTTATTCTCCTATGTCCACCGTAAAGCCTGGCATTCACTAGGGTATAGAAGATACATATATAAACAAAAAGACATAACATCATATTAGGTCACTATTTTCCTCTGTGTTTAAATTACTTGATAGTCACATTAATTCTCTCCGGCTAGTAAAGGACATCCAGGTTTGCAAATCTGTTCCGCATGTTTTTTCTGTGGGCAAAGGAAGATTGAAAGTTAAAATATGGGAAACAGAACACAAGACAAAAGTGAATAATAATAGAACTGATCTGGCTGTATTTACATAAGAAAAGCTTATTGTAAAGAGAAATATCACTGAAAATGAAAGATCATCATAAAATTTTAAAAGATTTCATTCATCAGAAGATATGATAATGCTAAAGTTATCAAGATATATACAGTAAAACTTTAACACAACTACAAAGAGGAATACAGAAATCCATAATTTGATATTTTCTGGGAAATTTTTAACACATTTTCTCCTGATAACTGTTTCATGAAGCAGACAAAATAATCAGGAAGTATATAGATTTGACAAAGTCTCCCTAAATGAGTATATAGAACCAAGCACAGAATGAAAAATAGTTTCAAAGAAGCAGCACATTGGTAGTGTTGCTTCACAACAAAATATTAAGATGGAAATTGATAGCAAAACAATAACTACCCTCCATATTTTGAAAGATAAAGTGCCAAATAAATCCTGTGTCAAAGAAAATCATAAAAGACGCTTAAATTTAAAAGGTGTTTTAAAATATGCGAGATGAAGGGAATGCAGGTTGGTACAGCCCAGCAGTCCCACTTTAGGGAATATATCCAAGGAAGCCCAGTACGCTAATTTGAAAGAATGCATGCACCCCCGTGTTAATTGCAGTGGCCAGGATTGGGAAGCAGCCCAAGCGTCCATGAGTAGATGAGTGGATAAAAGAGCTTGGTACATTTACACAATGGGGTACTACTTGGCCATAAAAAAGAAGAAAGTGAAATAAGCCAGCCAAAAAAAGACAAGTAACATGATCTCAATGTGGAGTCTAATGAACAAAATAAACTAACAAACAAAATAGTAACAAACTCATAGATAGAGAGCAGACTGACAGCTGTCAGAGGGAAGGGGTGTTGTGGGGCTGGGTGAAAAAGGTGAAGGGATTAAACAAAAAAATAAAATATGTGGGAACACCATTATACTGAGTGCCTGTTGTGTGTCAGGCAATGTTCTAGGGCAGGTGAGCAAAATAGATGAGTTTCTGCTTTCATGACAGTTTACACTCTTGGTGGAGAGGGACAGATGATAAATAAGATGCCAGATGGTGGTAAGCACTAAGGTGGAGAGGGAATTCAGGGGAGAAGTGGGGGGAGGAAAAGGATTCAATTTAAAATGGAATGGTTAAAGAAAGTCTCGCTGAAAAGGTGACAATGGAGTAAAGACTCACAGGACGTGAGGCCGCAAGCCGTGCAGAAGTGTGTGAGGGAGTGTTGGTGTTTGATGTGGGTGTGTAGGTTTTATTTCTGATTTAAATCAAGTCTTCCTAAAAATAGGATAGATAGGATAAAGCTGCAGTGAAAGAGGTTCTTTCTTTTATTAATGTTTATAATATATCTTATGTATCTAAGTTGAAAATATCTTGAAGTCATAAGTGGCTTACCTTTCTTCTCTTTAGCATTCTATGGATAATTTAGTTTATTAAAATGAAAATTTTTATGCATTCCCTGTGACGCCATTTTATCATTTCACTTTTCAAAAATATTATAGAATGTTCCATTTACTTTACTTTTGAGCTAATCACTAAGAATATAAAGCAGCACTGTCTGGCAAGCTGCCAAGGTAAAAACATTTAGAAAAGTAATTCAGAGAATTACTCTATGTTAAAAGGCATAACAGGGAATAACTTTTTTTTATTAGTCCTGTTATCTTCTTCTTAGCATACATTGTAAGGAACAAGTGAACTGCCTCTTTTACACCTCATGAATGCAGAGTCTATGCAATTTCTGAAGTTCCAAGTAATCTATCCTGGGAAAATGCTATGTACAGAAATTTGGGTCACCCACAATGGAGAGGGCAGTTTGCTTTACTCGTCTACTTGATACAAATGTTAATGTCTCAGAAATATCCTGTGACAGACACACCAGGGTAATGTGTAATTAAATATCTGGGCACCCCAAGGACCAGTCCAGTTGACACATATAGTATCACAACCCTGTTCACCTATTATTGTCCTTGTACCTGCCATGATGGGTCTTTCTGTCCTGCATTTGAAATAATTTAGATAGAGTCCATGGACTTCATTCATTTGTAGGTGTCAAAAAGGGAAGCTTAAGTCAAGATATTACTCTTATCTTCAGTGAAACCCCAACCCTGTTTCCTTGTGGGAAGCAGCTCAGAGAAGAGAGCCGGAGGCTTCCTTCACCCTGTTGTGCTCCTCCTTCCCTGCAGCTGCTGTGCCCAGTTCCTTCAGGTTGGGGGTGGGATTAGAGGGGAAGGGCAATGTGATTTTATTTCACTTGGTGTATTGTTCTCACTTGGCTTTTGAACATCCTCTGTCCTGGTAGGCATCCAAGAAGCCAAAATGGAAAGCACTAATACATTTAAATACATTAAAAATGAATGATATCTATATCTCCCAAAATAGCATAGACTTACTTAAAATGAAATGGCAAAGAAAAATATTTTTGCCAATGTAGGAGAAATTTAATTTTTATCATAAAGAACTTTTTTAAAAAATCAGAGACAAACATTTTATTTTTTAAGAGTATGGGCAAAAGAACATGGATCATTAACTCATAAAGGAAGACATAAAAGTCCAGTAAATATAGCCTAGTTGATAAGAAGAAGGAATTAAGGGTCTTTTACCAGCTGTGAGAATGTCGGCTTGTTACTTGTAGTACCTGAGTATCAGAACTTCTTTTTAATTTGTAAAAATGGAAAATATAAGAATTTTTTCAACTAAAATGTTAGAAAACTAAAAATATACTAATATACACATTTTATAACAGCACTTTGAATTAGAAACTTTTCATACAAATGTATGGTTATAGAGCCAATTTTTGTAACCTTTATGGTCAGCAACTTGACCACATATAAGAGGTTCTAACATCAGTTCTCAGTAAGAGTGAAATAGAAAGAATGGGAAAGTAGGAATGGAGTAGAAGTAATAAGAGGGACAACACTTCCTGAGTAACCCTTAATTGTATTTCTCTGACTCATAGTACCATGATAACTATTACATATCAGTCAATAAATGCATCAGTCTATACATTCAACCAGATGTATATGCAGCAGCCAGGGAGGGGACTTGGGAGACTTAAAGTACAAACAGCAACAAGTCAACCTAACTCTATTTTAAGTGAATAAGAGACCCACCATGAAGGAGGCAGGGAAGAAAACACCTAAGTAACTTTGGAAAATATCATTTGCCCAAAACTCCACATTTTTCACAAATGGTATGGTTGATTTAAAAAATTACTATGTATAAACATTACATTTTATGAAATTTGTTTCTTACAGGGTATGGATTGACAATTCAATTCTGAATGAACTTTATGTATATTATAGGATTGAGAAAAAAAACTTATTTGGTGGATGAGAGACAGGTTTGTCACCGACAGAAAGAAGTTACAAATATGGGGGAAAGGAAGGCAAAATAAACCCTGTGCTTCTACACATTATTGAGAGGGAAGGACTGTGATTCAAGAAAATTATATCCAGCTGACATATAATTTATTTGTCAAATAAAGGAAAAACATTTGGGTCATGAAAAGATTTAGCAAGTCTACCAGCCAAATTACGTATCTGAGAAAGTGTTCCAGAAAACATCCTTACAATTAAAAATTAAACTAAACACAGATCTTACAATAGGAAGACAGAAACAGAATATATGAAATAGTGTTAGAATTTTTTTTGCAATTCCAAATGGATTCTAAAGTTCATAGGATTCTTTAATACATGTGTTAACTATTTGTGAAATTGAAAAGTAGGTAAAGGAACAATGTAATAATAGTATAGAACCCAGACTTCCTCACTACTTTGGAAAGCACGAGATCCGAGTTAAGGATGCAGAGAGGAAGTAAAAGCTTTGTTGTGAAGGAGTGGGGCAGACGCACTGGAGGAAGAAAGCACCCAGTGACTCCAAGGCATTGCCAGCTTCATATTTATAAAATGGTATATTATATGTAAAATACAAAATGTTGTAATGCCAGAAATAAAAAATGAACATCAATAGAACACAAAGTCTTAGTATTAATAATACTACCAAATTAATTAGAAAGATAAAAGAAAATTAAAATATGCTCAACTTAGGTAAAGGCAAGAAAAGGAAAAAATAAAAACGAGAAGCTTAGAATTTATTAACTTAGTTCATTTTAAAATACAACTAAAAATATAAGTGTAGAAAGTGAGTAGTCCTCTGAATAGCAAAAGAAAAAAAAAACAGTCATTTTGAAGAGCAGGGTCCCTTTTTAATCAGGGTTTTCTGCCTGAGGTCCTTGATTCCCTGCATGTAGATGTATTTCTTACATTCCTTTCCCTGATCCACTGTCCCATTCTCCAAGCCATGTTATTGTACATTCTAAGGAATGAATATTATTTCCTATGGTTCAGAGCATCAGAATTGTTATTCTGTAAATCTCTGCTAGAGGATAAATTTAAGATTACTTTTTTTCCTTTTTTTAAAATATAGACATGCTTCTTCCGTATACTGTTGCTCTGATTATTTCCTGGTACTGCCTCACATAAATCCCTGCAGTCTGACCCTGTCTTCCCCCACTCAACCCCTGCAGCTCCGGGAGGCTGTCCACAGATTTACATGTGGACAGCCTCTTCAGAAGCAGGCACTTGAAAGGAGTGTAAGATCTTTATAATTCTGCTTATCCTGGATGGAGTTCTTGATCATAATAACAAAATATTTGAGAAAATATTTTGAACACAATATATTTGTAACATTATATTTGAACACAATATATTTGTAACATAAAAATAAATGTAAAATGAGATTTAAAGAAATGTATATGCATCTAAGACTAGCTATCAGCCTTAATTCCACCCCCACCCTTTAAATTCAACTGCTGATTACAGTGCTCAATGTAAATTCTGCCTAGGAGAAATATTTGACTTCTCTTACTCAAATTTGTATACCCAAAAGTGTCTCCAGAATTTCAGTTTCTGTTCTCACTTCACCCTTAAGAGCAGCTTTTTTCCTCGTGGAGCCAAAAGGAACTTCGGCAGTCAGTTACTCCAGCCAGCCTTGTTATTCTTCAGCTGAAGAATAACAGCTGTGCTGTTTTGCTCCAGACTCACTTTCAACAGAGACCTGAATTGGGCACTTCAGCCCGTTATTTCCCATCCCAGGACCTCTCTCAGTAAAATCGGAGCTCTGTAAGAGACGGTATTGTTCATATTTTATTTGTGCTTCCATTTTTTGCACAGTACTTGGCAAAGAAAGACTGGTCAACAAAGGCATGATCGAACAAATGATTAACTGAATAAAGAAATCAAGTAATAAGTCTGAAGCCCCAGAGCCTGCTCGTAGCTCCTTTCTGATCTTGTAGAGTTCTGAAATGGAAGAGAATTAGGTCTAATTTAAAAGACCTCTGTGTGTTAGTTTTCTCCCATTTAAGAGGGTGAAAGAAATAACTTTCTTCTCTTTATTTTTATTATTCACATTATTACAGATGTTCCCGTTTCGTCACCACTTTACCTACCTTAACCTATCCATGTCCTCCCTTGCCTCTGGACATCACCACATTGTGGTCTGTGTCTGTGGGTTATGCATGTATGTTCTCTGGCTGATCCCTTTACCTTCTTTCATTCAGTCTCTCCTCCCTCATCCCCTCTGACAGCTGTCTGTTCCATGTATCCACACCTCTGTTTCTATTTTGTTCAGTCAGCCTGTTTTGTTCATTAGATTGCACACATAAGCGAGATCATATGGTACTTGTCTTTCTCTAACTTCACTTAGCATAATATATTCCAGGTCCATTCATGCTGTCCCAAAAGGTAAGATTTCCTTTTTTTTAATGGCCATGTAGTATTCCATCATGTAAATGTACCTCAGCTTTTTTATTCACTCATCTGTGATGGGCACTTGGCCTGTTTGCAGATATTGGCTATTGCAAATAATGCTGCCGTGGACACAGAGGTGCATCTTCTGAATTGTTGTTTCTGGATTCTTAGGATATATTCCCAGAGGTGGAATCACTGGGTCAAAGGCAGTTTTATTTTTAAATTTTGTCCCCCTGAAATTTATATTTTGAAATCTGAATCCCCAGTGTGATGGCATTGGGAAATACAGCTGTTTGTTAGAACTCTCATACATGGAATTAGTGGCCATGCCCCTTCTACTGTGTGAGGGCACAGAGAGAAGGCAGTCTCTAGCCCTGAAGCCAGTTTTCCCCAGATACTCAGTTTCCCCCAGATACTCAGTCTGTGCATGCCTTTGACCTTAACTTCCTATTCTCCAGAACTGTTAGAAATAAATGCTTGTTATTTATACCAATCAGCCAATCCGTATCTGGTATTTTTTTTAAGATTTTATTTATTTATTTTTTTAGAGAGGGAAGGGAGGGAGAAAAAGAGAGAAACATCAATGTGCAGTTGCTGGGGGTCATGGCCTGCAACCCAGGAATGTACCCTGACTGGGAATCGAACCTATGACACTTTGGTTCACAGCCTGCGCTCAATCCACTGAGCTACGCCAGCCAGGTGGTATTTTTGTTATAGCAGATCGAACAGACTGGGGATACTTCCTTTATTCCCCCTGGATAGTTTTCCCTACAGGATCTCTTCTGTTTACAACTAACCAATCTTAAAGCCATCATGAAGCTTGTTTTAATCCTCTTCTCCCAAGTGCAGCTCATGCTTTCCACGCTGGTTATAAATCAAGGATATGGTAAAAAAACAAAAAACAAATAATAGTGTGAATTTTACTGCCGCCCAGATTTATTTTGAAATCTCGTTTGTGTGCAATATATAATTATACATAGATCCTAAGGGATAATGGATGAGAAAACACTTCAGCATAAATTATTGTGTGAATGTAATGTTATTAAAAAACTCCCCCCTTATCCATGAGGGGGTACATTCAAAGACCCCCACTGAAACCATGGAGAGTATCAAACCCTATGTTCACATATTTCCTATACAGGCATACCTATGATAAAGTTTAATTATAAATTAGGAACAGTAAAAGATTGAACACAATAATCAATAATAAAACAGAGCAATCGTAACAGTAAACAGTAGTAATAAAATTCATGTGAATGTGGTCTCTCTCTCAGAATCTGTTATTGCACTGCCCTCACCTTTCTCCCTGTGATGATGTGGGGGGGGGGGGTGGTAAAAGGGCTGTGTGGTAAGACGCAGTGAGGTGAGCAACTTAGTCCTTCTGACAAAGTGTCAGGTTACTGATAACCTTCTGAGAATAGGTATAACAAGCACTTTATGGCTTCTTTTTGATCCTAATTTGTGCTTTGAGGCCATGATTAAGTAAATAAGGGTGACTCGAACACAAGCACTGTGCTACCACATCTGTCAATCTGATAACTCAGCTACTAAGTGACTAACAGGCAGGACCTGGCTTTGGGCCTGCTGCTCACTTAGTAGCTGTCTGGGGTATTCTGGACAAAGGGATGATTTATGTCCTGGGCAGGACAAAGTGGGTCAGCATGAGATTTCATCATGCTACTTAGAATGGTGCACAATTTAAAACTTAGGAGTTGTTTATTTCTGAAATTTTCTATTTAGTATTTCCTGACTTTCAGTTGACTGCAGATAACTGAAATGGTGTAAGTGAAGCCTCGGATAGGGGAGGACTAGGGTATAACTAGAGCAGGGTTGAAAGATGAGCATAGGCTCAGTGAGTCAGAATGAGGCAATGCGTAGCATGTCCTGAGAGGCATCTTCTCATGACTTGCTCTAGACATAGTTTCCATAATTGCACTAGAAAAGGTCACAAGCAAATGGCAGTATACCTCATTTGAAAATAGCTTGTATTAGTTCTCTATACTTTAGATAGTCTCTATACATAATCAGCAAGAGCTTCATGGCATATATTATTACCTAATTAGCTAATTTGTTTTTATATTTTGGAAAGGTCTGAATTTAGAATCTGTTGTATTACTTCTCCCATCATTCCCAAGTGTTTGGGCTCTTGACATTTCTTAACTCAGGAAGCCCCAGGATCAGGAATTGCAGGCTGGGAGTGGCTGCACAATTTTTGTGCAGCAGCCAAATAAGGTATAAATTGGTTTAGCCTAATTGTGAAAATTCACAGATCAATATTTCTGACAGGTTGTCATATTTGTCAAATTCAAGATTGATTACAGGTAAGACTCATGCACCTTCAGTGGGTCCTTAGTTGTTGTTTCTAATCAGACAGCGGCAGGAGTTACAAGGAAAAGAGGAATCATGAAATGCTGGCACCAGGAGCACTCTTAGCTTACTCTTTCCACTTGTTTGTTTGTTTGTTATTGGCTGATGTCACAATCGCAATTGCAGCCTTGAAAGCTAATGTAAAACCCAAATGTAACACCACAAGGACAGCAGAAGGAAAAAAAAAATTGAGAAGGCAGTTTATTAGACTGTTTGATATTTATCTACTTTACTTCCAAACACAGCTACATTACTTTTCTGGAAAGAAATCATACCTATTTATTTCATTTTGGTAAATTATCTGCACATGTGATTCACTATATCTTTCCTTAAGGAATAACAGAGTGATATATTGAGGAGGATTGCTCTGTGTACCCAATTATTTATTTCAATAAATTTCCTCACCAGCGGCATCACTCATACTGACTGCTTATGAAACCATTAAGACCTGGCTCTGGGTAACTTTTGAATGTCGTGCAGGGGTGTCATATCAATTTTACCTTCACATTGGTCTTGAAACAGTCCTTAGGGAACCATATGAATTCCAGTGTGTTTTTCAAAGATTTGCTTGGACTTGATTAACAAAGAACATTAAATTGAGATGTGTTATTTAGCATTGAAAGATCATTTATTTTAAAGTACAAAGTTCAAAGCTGAGGCACCACAGAGTGAGCACTAGAAAGTTGCCTATTCAGCAGAAAGCTTGAAGAATGTTTTTTCCACTTGCGCTGAACTGAAAAACTGAAATGTCCAGAGAGATATTCAGGGAAGTGGAAATCTGAGTTGGAGCTGATTGATGTGTTCTGTGGTGATGGGCTACTGCGGTGATGGTAGCTCCAAAGCAGCTACCCGATGCTGCTGTTTTCTCCTGCATACACAGAGCTCGGGAATTTCTTTTTGTTATTAACCAGGCCAAGAAAATATTGTTTTTGCACCCTCCAGTAAAAATCCTGCAGTTATGCCATACATAGTAAGGCATCTTTTCACAATGGAATGGACAGAAGGAGGAGCCTGCCTGGTGAAGACAAATACTATGTCAGTTCTGTGGACAGTTAGTTCCTGGTAACATACAGCACCCCACAGTCCAGATGACATACTGGCTTGGGATGAAATCAGTGTAGTCATGTGACTCAGTGCTCGCCTTCATGACTTCCCAGGGAAAGAGAATAAACTCAATACTGTGTTTTAAAATCAACAGATACTTTGTGTGCATTTTTAGAACAGTGTAGTTGCTTACTCGGAAGTTTAAGTACTAAATCTGACTCTCTTCCAAAAACTCAGCTACAGTCTCAACAAATTATCATGCCAAGTATTCAGATATAGGTATAAAATACCATCATTTAAGAAACTCTCCAACCCACAGGCTTCCCAGGCATGCCCAGGGAATATAATCCCTGAAGGGCTGTTTTCCAGCTTGTTCCAAGATATGAGCAGAGCAGGCTTATCCAAAACTGCTGGAAGTGCTACAAAAGCTTGGTGAATTCAGTCACAGAGAATGACATGGAAACAGAAAATGTTAAGAAATGGTAATAATTGATACATGTGACTGAATTAAATATAAAATTCAATAGCAATAAAGTATGCTACTACTATCAACAAAGCAGACTCTGCTGGAGCAGATGCCACCCATCCTGCTATAGACACATGGAATATAGATGAAATACATTTTTTAAAGAAATAAAAATCGAGTCCCCAGACCTATAACATTCATAAGTATACAATCATGCAGTTCAAGTAGAATAAGCAGAGAAAGACTCATAAACTTGTCCAGGACCATCAAAAGCAGCAATAGGCTCAAACTATTCCATAGCGACATTTTTAAAACAGTTCACAGGGGATTTTCATAGGATAGACATCTCTCATGGTAGATGTATTCACAATAAAATTTTGTACATTGTGCAAGAAAACAAAACACATCTAGGAAGGATCAACAGGTGCAAGAAGAAAAAAATTAGCACCCCAGGAAGTAGGAAAATTTGAAAGAGAATGTGAAAGGAATATATTTCATAAAGAAATAAAGGAGTTACAAACACATTTTAAAAGATATTATAAAGTAAAACAAATAGACTTATAAAATTAACCAAATATTTTAAAATTTTAAAATGTATATGTCAAAATTAAAAACTTGATAAATTCAAAAAGCAACACAATAGACACAGCTAAAGAGACAATAGAGAAGTAGAAGATAGATAAAAGGAAATCACATGAGAGAAAACAATACAATTGAGATATGAAAGAAAATGAGTATTTTAACATATGCATACATTCCTACCTTGTTTTCTTGGGGGGCAGTTGACTGTGATAAAATTGCGGATATAAGTGCTAGTCATTAACTTTATAGGTTTATATAGCAAAAGCTCTCTGACACGCACACAAGGGTTTATACAAGGATCATCCACTGTACTTCAGGGATGAAGGCAGAGAAAAGAGAGAGGAAAGTTTCAAACTATACCTGTGTATGTCAAATTTTACATATTTTAAAAGCAGACTTGAAACAAAGCAGAATGTTAACTTTAGCAAAAAAATGTGAGAAGTAACTCACTTCTATGAGGCTTTATTCCTATTACTCCGTTAAAAACAATCTTGTAAAATACCTACAGTAATCTCTACGTTCCAAAGCTATGGTAACTTGGCAGTGATCTTGACCTCTCAGCAGTTCACACAGTTGACCACTCGCTACCTCCTGAAACAGGTGGCTCTTTTTCTGACCACTACACTGGGGAGCCCTAGGCCATAGGGATGTTTGTTCTTCCATATGTGTAATGATACCTGAGTGATCTGCCTACCGTTGTTGCTTTAAGAACTGTATGTATTTACTGATGACTTCCAGTTTGATCCTCTGGTCTTGACCTCCCCAGAACTGATGAAAGGGATGCCATGGCCCACTCTAAAATGTACATGTCTAAAACAAACTGCTTCCTTCAACACATTCTCTATACAGCATGCAGAATAGTGTAGTAAGAATGCATCACCCCCATCCAGCAATCATTATTAGTGTACCATGACTCCTTCCCAGAAATCTTCATTTCTTCTCATAGTTTACTGGGCTTGATGTGACCTAGGTTCCAACTACTTCTCCAAGCAGCTCCACAGCTCTTTCCCAAACAACTCACAAATGCTCTTCTCTTAAGATCTTTGTTCTTGCATTTTTTTTCTGCTTGGAAGATTCCTCCAAAGATATCCTTAATTTAAAGACTCATTTCATTTAGTTTCTGCATTCTCTGATCACCATATATGATTCTCCATATTCTGTACACTTATCTTGCTATATATTTTTCTTCATTATCACCTTAACCTAACATTTTATAAATATATTTACTCACACATGTTTGTGTCTTGACTGTTTCCCACATAGGAATATAAATCCCATGAGGTCAGAGACTTTTGTCCCCCTTGCTCACAGCCATGTTCAGTACCTTGAACAATCTCACACAAAGTAGATGCTCAATAAATACTTGTTGAATTAATCAGATATTGCTATGAAACTATTTTTCAGTATGTTTGAACTCTTCTGTTGTTAAAAAACCAGCAATTGTCTCAGTACAAATAAGATTTGTTAGCACCATCCTTTCATCAAAAAATTACTTTCTATAGGCATTTATTGAGTGTGTTTGTCTATAGTATGGTAACATTTCCTTGTACTCTAAATTCACGGGTCTCAGCAGTCTGTGTCAGGAAAATGGGTGAGTAGTTACAAGGACAGATGGTAATCTTCCTGTGAAAGTCTGAGCCCCCTTCACTCTCTGAGGCAGCTGGGTATGACTTAATACTATAAACCTGGCAAGTGTATCAAATATCACCTTTATTAAAATTTGGTTTCACTCTAAATGGGAAAGAAAAGGAGAAAGGATCATTTTTAAGTTATAAATCAACCATAGGACATGGGTAGCACATATTGAAAACAAACTAAATATGTAGTATTTAGTTTATACTTGTAAATCAAGACAAATAGCAAGAAAAGAAAGAGTCCAAGAACTCTGCATCTCTGACTAATCACAGATTTATTTCTCAAGATGTTTAAAGAATGTTGGCATTCGGAGCCACCCTTAGGAAGGGTATAAAAGGGATCCATAAACCCAAACCCTGATTCTCCATCCTTTTTCTGAAAAATGCTGCTATTTTATTTAATTAGCTTAAAATTAGAGGGGCTTGTTGGAAAAACCTATTGGAAGTGATTATTTAGCCAGAGAACAAGTAAAGTCAGGTCCTTGAGAGTTTTAATTGATGAACAGAAGCATAAGCCTAGAAAAGAAAGGTGAACACATGAATGGCTGATGCACAGCCAGTCTGCAGACACGGGGTCCTCAGAACTCTCAGATCCTAGAGCCCCCTTCTTTTACAAGGCTGAAGACAGGCAATGGGGGGACAGTGTTGACTGGAGTGATTGTAGAAAGAAGTAGTGAAAAGATGCTGTTTTTCCTGGAAAAAACAAATGTGGGTCACAGAACAGTCCTTAAAGTTCTGTGTTGCTACAGATCCTCAGCCCCTTGTTGGAACTATTGCAGTAAAGGCAGTTGTTTTCTAAAGCTCTCAGTTTAGGCCTTGGGTTCTGTAGGTGAAAAGGAAGGTATGTTGTGTTCAGAATTTTAATAAGGTATGTTGTGTTCAGAATTTTAACAAATCCTTCTCCCTTTGAAGACTAATAAATGTTCATTCCTTGGTTCCTCTATTGAAGAAATGGAGGGGGAGGGCTGTGTGGATACAGACCTGTGTTTATGGATTCTGAGTTCCAGTCACTCAATTTCTTGCAGAGACTCTAAGAAAGGCTGCATGCAGCTGGGAATTCTTAGAGTTGAAAGTAGTGGTAATTGTCACAAATTACCACATGCAATTGCTAGTTACATTCCTAAACAATGGCCCCACTTTAGGAATGCAACCAAAAATTTCTTGTAGCTTTCCTTCAGAACACTTAAATATTACCATTTAACACTATTTTGAAAGTTGCTAAATTGCAACCTGATTATATCCTGTTAATCTTGGTTGTATTTTTAAACAGAGGCTCCATCAGTTCCCAGAAAGATTTCCTATTGATGTCAAGTCTGATGTGTGCACAGTTCAAATCTTCTTTTGTTCACAACCTTACACATTGAAAAATGTTATCGGTCTTGAAGATGTGCTTTATTACTAAGGAATCGTTTCTTTAGTCAATCCTGGATGCTGCATTTTCCTTCTTTATGCTGTCTTGACTTAGAAAGATTCTAAACATTTTTCTCAGAAATGTTGTGAATATTTTTCAAAGGGTTTATGCAGAAGTAGAATTTTCAGGTGAAGCAAAAAATCTGCTTTTGTTTATTCTGATTAACAAAATAAATGCATGTTCAATCAGAGTTAAATAAAGTGAAGTCCTTGGAGATACAAGCATTTCTATCATTTCATTGAACATGTGTAATTAACTGACCCATTTAATTATGGGAGGATTTAGTTAATCCTCATAAGGGCTGGAGTGGATGCTGTTTCATTGTGCTTAACTCCACAGTCCTACTATTGAATCAAAGAACATTAAGAGTGTTCTTTTCAATCATCCAAAGCTGAAAATTAAATAAAACTAATTTTAATTTGAAAAAACATGTTACATCGTATCCTAATTCCCCAAAATGAATGCCATAAAATATGAACAAGCAAAGAGACCTCATATTCTAAAAAGAAATGGCTTAGAATAATCTGAACAGCAACACATTTATTTCTCACAACAAATCACTGAGGGAGGTAATTATTATCTCCATTTCACAAATGAAAAAACTGATGAATTAAAGAGGCTTCCCTGAGGTCACATCAGTAATAAGCAGCAGAGGTGCGATTAAAACCTGGATCTAGATTAGCAACTACACCAGGGAGGAGTGCCACAAGTGGAGCCCTTGAATCTCACTGCCCTGGGCAAACCCCAGTGCACAACTCACTATCTGTGTAGTCTGGGCAATTCACTTATTTTCTGTATAGCTCTGGAGATCAAATGTAAAATGAGAATAGTATAATGCACCTCACTGGGATATTTACAAGCTATAGGAGGAAATACATGTCAAGTGCTCAGCACCTGATCTGGCACATTCGGAGTGCTCAATGTGGACAGAATCAGGGATTCTCATAGACAGGAGGATTTCCCGTCTGAGGACATGCTGATGACAGCAAAGGAAACTATAGATGGAAAGTGTTTGGAAATTTAGTCAGCATATATTGTAATCAGGAACACATATTTATGGAATGTCTGATATTTTCCATTCATTTACAAGGACATGGGGCTAAAAAAGAGAAAGATTGCATCTGTATTCAAGTAAAGCACTCCCTGTCTAGAATTGAGGTAAATAATCAGTAGAAATTTTGAAATAAAAGCTGTTGATAAAGGAACTGAGAGTCCTAAAATAGCCAAGAAAGGGCTTCAGAATGGAACTTGGAAGCTTGCTCATGACTTTTCATAGGTCTTTGTGACATTTTATGTACCAGAAAGGGATCTAAGAGAGGAGATGCAGCTGAGACGTAAATGGTCCCACAGACGAGGGCGGTAAATGGCAACTTACAGGTTTTCATTTCCTCCTCCAAACAATAAGGATCCAATGATGTATTTAAGCAGGAGGTGGGTGCAGTTACATGTACACTGAGAAAGCCCCTCCAAGGGTGGAGATGGGTTGAAGGTACAATGTAACAGCTAAATCAAGTTTGGCTGTGCTTAACCAAAAACACAAACAGGGCAGCTAGGTGCAAAGGCAGGCAGACATGAGATGACATGTTGACAAGGACAGGGGACCCAACAAGGTCAGCCCCTTTCAAAGGGCTTCCCAGGGACTCCACCTGATGTGTATTCATCCTGTTGGCTCCTCCAAACAGAAACCAAAGCTATTGCACACTGCTACACTAAATGGTGTAGGGGCTCAGCTGCTGCAGAAAGGGAAGAAGAAAGCACTGTGTAGTTAACTAGACACTTACATGAGTGCTACTGTCAAATGCTATTAAAACAATCACGTTCTGTCTGATGAGACTGGCACTAAGGTAACAGCTGAGAAGAGACGAACAGAGAATATACTATATTCTTATGTTTACCTATAAAACAATCCTGTTATGAAAATAGCTGTTTTGTCCTATATATCTCCCTTCTTCTTCCATAAAAACATAAAAACATTTATCTAATCCTGCTTCTTCCAAAATATCCTGTAGGAATTCTATTTGAGATTATCAAATTTCTTTCCTGTTTTCTGGAGAGAATTAGTATTTTTGTAATGTTCTCTTTTTATGTAACAATATGAAAGAACCTTTGTGTAAACTTTGTTTTAATGTTTTTGAAAATTTATCATTTTTTCAGGTAGTTCTATTGCCTTAATAATATCATAGCATTTAATACAATTTTTCTAGTTCTCTGTATTCTAAATCATTCTTACAAATTAACTTTTCTCACTACCATATCTCAAAAATATTGATAATATAGAGAAAAAGTACCAACTTTTTTACATTTACCTTTTATCCAGCTACATTATTAAAATACATTGTTATTTCTAGCTGAGTACTTCTCAAGTTTCTTGGTTTTTCTAGGCATAAAAGTATATCACAGTGAAATGAAATCTTTTAACTCTTTTTTTACTGTCCTTACACTGGCTCTTTTTATTTTTTCCCTCTATCTTACTGCATTCACTTGAACCTGCAATCCACTGTTGAGATGTAATGAGCATGTCTGTATTTTTTGTTTCTGTTTTTATTAAAGTATTTTCATGGCCTAGGTTAGTTTAAATAACACTGAAGTTATCTGTTCCTTACATATTAAGTTTGAAAATGATGAAACAATGATCCCCATGCATTTTCCAATGATAAGTTTTAATAACTTCTCCAGCATCTTCTCTGATAATTGGTCTAATCAAACCCAAGTAATGGGCAGAATTTCAGGAGCTGCTGGGCTTTAATGAACATGTGAGTTTGGGCAGGTAAAGACCCAAATTAGGAACAACTTCTCAAGCATCCTTTGCTGCAAAGATGTTTAGGATCTTTGTGCAGCCTTGGGCAAGGGAAGGTTGAGTCCTTGTCCTGGCTAACATGAAACTGTCTGTCAGTCTGCTCAGATCAGACCTAAAGGAATGATACAAAAGAAAAATGGCTATGACCATTTTTGCATACTCTAGTTCTTGAAGTAAGAGATTATATGCCTGCACTCATCATGCACACTGCTAGGTTAGGCAACCAGCTCACAGGGCCCCTGGCCTCAGTTCGTCTGCTGAGCCAGGGTGCTTTTCCTCTGTTTACAAGACACCCTGCCACACACACATGCTGCCACTAACACTGTGTTACTTCGGAGTAAAATTTCGATTGCTAGAATCTTTGGGGAAAGATTCCCAAATCAACAAATTAATGTCACATAATAGCTAAAATCTATCATCAGTGTCACATTTGAGAGTTATTTTAAAACTTAAAATTAAGAATAGCATTAAGTCCTATATCCCTCTGTTCTCTTTTGTTTTCATCTCCTTGTTCTCCAGCCAGTCTCACTTCTTCAGATACATCACAAAATATGCTCTGCCCATTTGCATTGATTATCGGAAGGTTTATATGCACAGACCATAAGAAACAAAGGATTCAGGTTTCATTCCAAGTGTATCACTGAAGAGTTTCAATCAGGACCATAATTGGATTAATTTTAATATGGCTGCTATACAAAGATACCATGAGTGAAAAGCAGTAGGAGCATGCCCACAGTGAGGAGGCCACTGCGGACACCCAGGTTAGGGACTGTGTGGTTTGCACAAGAGTATTAGTGATGCAGATGAAAGAAGTGGAGATTCAGAACACATTTGAGGTGGGGCCAGAACTTACTGCTGGATTGCACATGTAGTGGGGAGGAAAACGAGATCAAGGGCATCTGCCTCTGTAAGTCTGTAGAGGAAACAGCAAGGGCAACATGAACAGAATTACAATCGTTACGGACCTGAAAAATGTAAGTCACTTGGAATCATCATGCTGTTTCCATTTTCTATGAAGTTTTTTCCAAACAGGTTTTTAGCAAGATTTCCATTGATTTCTTCTCTTCCCACTCAATAGATTTCAGTATATTGTGCTTGCTTGAGAAAGAACCTCTGGCAGTTGAATCTATGAACACTAATTTTTCACTAGTCCTTCTATCTGGTTTCTCTTCTTTACTTCTGACTACAGTAATTTTTAAAAACATTTGCTAAAGTGAACAATCTTAGTGATCTCTGATGTATTTCATTTCTTGTTGTTCTGTAGTTGGGTACCTTGCCCAACTGAATTTTCAGAAGGATATTGCTTAGCTTATCAAAAATTATCAGATTTTGAGTCATCTGGCTTTATAAATCTTGATCTTCAAGAAAAACTGCCAAAGTAGAGAAAAATGTATTGCTTCTAATCATTTGAATAGTGAAATCCCTAAAGGAAGGGAAAAAATAAGGCATGTGATCATCTTCAGCCCTGATCTCAGAACTGAACTTATGACTCACCTGTAATTAAAAAGGTTGTGCAGTGTGGCACCTGTGACAGCTGAAAGGAAGCATGTGGCACCAAGAGTCGGAGGCTGTCCTTAGACCTGTAATGTCCTATTTATTCTACACCTAAGACTTGGAGTTTGACAGTTTTAATTGTACAGCTCAGCTGGACTAAGAAAACATAATATGCAGTTTGGTTAAGCATGGAGACTTTAAAAACAATTTCAGCAACCATCTCAAAGCACAGCAATACTTCCGGTATTAATGCAATCACACTTTGCAGCTATGACCAACAGTCTGTGCATATTGAATGGGTTTCTACTGCCCATCTCAAGTCAACCAGGGAATTAAGTATCAGATCCCCATTAATCAAACAAGAAATCCACTTCAACCATTCCTGAAACCCTTCCTCTCTGCAGGTCAAAGTGCTAGACATGATTTTCTAGGAAGTAAAATAGATTTTTCTAAGTGGCTCAACCCTGTAGCAACAAACAAGGCTGCCATCGCTTCCCCATATGCCTTAGTGCCCCTTTCAGCCAGTGAGGGCTGCATTCCACAAGCACATGAACGTTATTTGCCTTACACCCCAACTGTTTGGTCTGGAATTTGGCCAATTCGTTGCTCGCCATCAGCTTCTCAAGTTCACTGACCTCATTGTAAGCCTCAAGTCTTTTGGGTGTTTGTTTTGCCTGCCATATTTCATAATTTTGACCAAGCTCTGCAGAGAAATTTTATATTTATTAGGTAAGAGTAAGCCTTCCAAGCTGAATGAATTTATCTTTGAAATGTCCCTCAATAAGCGCTTTCTTGCTAAAAGAAAACTCTAGTTCTGTGTGTCTGGATCACCCAGAAACTGTGTAAGAGCAGGACAGGAATAGAAGGAACAAGCAAAGGAAAACATGGAGAAAAGTAAAAAGAGGAGGAAGAATTGGAACAAACAGCAAGGGAGAGGGGTGAGGTGAGAGAAAGCAGCATGTGTAAATATGTAAATGTGTGGCAGAGGTGAGTGTTGAGGAAGATCAGGATCAAAGAGTAAGGTATTCGTTTCTCATTAAAGTTTTTGTATTCTGCATGCCTAGTGTGCACTTGAATAGCATTAATTCATAATGATTTATTTTATTAAAGACACCATACAGATAGGTATCATTATGTATATATTGTCAATTCAATTATAAAGCTGCACCGGATGACCCATTCATTTGGATTCATTTGTGCCATTATCATCTTAGGAGGAGGAATGAAATAGAAATAAATGTATTTGTACAGATGTTATTTAATGATTTTCTAATGATTTGTGCTAAAATATCATTTCCCTCATATGTCTCATTTTAGGAAAAATTCAAAATGAAAATTTGACCTTATATATTGGAGGGCAAATGTTGTGTTTATTTAAAAAAATTTAATGTACAATTTTTGAAAATAGGATAAGAGATAAAATTCCTCAACACATTAACTATGATTTCTCATAATTAAGCGCATACACGGCAAGGATATTTTCTTGGTCATTTTCTTCTCACTTAGGCCTCTCTAGGTGACATAATTCAGCTTCACAACTTGAATTCTCACTTCAGCGGGTAATTTAAATCTCCCCTCTGGGTCCTGAGCTCTAGACATAAACCAGAACTGCTGCCTAAAATCTCCCTCCTCCCTAAAATCAATGATGTAAATTTCTGCAGGACTCTTTTACAATACAATTTGACAGCATGATCCTGCCATTTAAAAAATTAAACTTGTAATGAATCATTATTATGAAAGATTATGAAATCTAAATGCTCCATTTTATCAGTCAAGATTTTTCAAGTTTTGGTCGCAGGGTATCTTTTCAAATTTATTTCCATCACTCCTCTCATGGGTGCTGTATCTATGATCTTGCCATTTCTCATAACTGTCTTACAAGTTCTCTCTCTGTGCCTGACCACCTTTGATTCCTAGGGCGGCCATGGAGGTATGCTGTTCAGATCTCTTTAAGAGAACCTGCTAAAGGAGCAGAGTTAACCCTCAGTCTGCAGCAGCACTCCCTGAGGCCACACTTTACCTGGGCTACTCCTAGCCAGTGACTGAGCCCAGCCCATTTTGAGATTAGCCTACTGCTGCTTAGTTGAAGAACCCCCATCCTACCTGAGACTTTCTCAGAACTATGCTGTTGTCTGAAGCTCTTCCTTTCTCTCACCAAAAGGGACGGAGATGCTCACATCGTCTGAGACGCTCCCTATCGATTCTTGCATCTTCACTCTTTTTTCTTCATATTTCCCCCAATAAATTGCTAGCACGAGTAGTCCCATATTGGTGTCTGCTTCTCAAAGGATTCTCTTCTCATCCTTCAAGATCATATTCAAATGTTACTCATCAGCAATTCTCCAGTGAACTGATTGAGAGTACCCCTTTTTCCCTCCAATGTCTCATATCCTTTCATTTCTATTTTCATGGTATTTTGCTCCTATTAAAATTTATGAACAGGACATGTTAAATACTAAGGTAAAATAAATTTCATTTGCAGTCACTTAAAAGCCACTGTCACTATTAGAAGAACAGGGTAAACAGATAGGCCAAAGTTTAGAAAACAGGGTTGGTGAGCTGAGCTTGAGAAAACCTGGGTAAGTTTAATCTAATTTGAATATCACAACCATTCATTCACAGCTGACATTCTCCTGTGTGATAATCTCATAGTATGATTACCTATAAGATGTTTTTAGTTTTCAGGGAAAGCTGACATTCCAAGGATCAGTAACAAATCAGTCCTGTGGGTTCCCATTCTCCTGGCACTCGTCAATGTAGTCCTGGCCCTGTGAGTGCACTACTTTGAGAGCGGACAACACAGGACTATAAGAGTTCTGGACCCCCAGATGCATAGGAGAGTGGTTTTTCTTTATCTCTATCTTTCCTCCTCTTTTCCCCCACTCTCTCTTTCTACTCCTACTGTAGTCCATCACTCTAACCTTGCCCCCCTTTTTTCCCTCCTTTCCCATCTCTCCTGTTCATCTCTTTGAGATAAAAATGCAACAGCATGGAAAGAGCTCAAATAAAGCATGAATATGTGGCATTGAAGCACTGAGGGCATGGGACTTGAGGAGGTGAGCTATGAGCTGCCTTAAAGTCAAAGTAAAAAGGAGCAGGGAATTTGCAGGCAAGGCAATAGTAACGTTTACAAGGGTAGGGATGAACAAAAGGACATGTCACTTGCTGATACCAGGGAAGACTTTAATAAGCAGGTGGACTTAAGTTGTGGAGAACAGGGGGTAAATCTTCTATGTTATAATGATGCACTTGAAAATATTTCCTGATGGCAATAGTGAACTGATGGAGATTTGGGGAGTGGGGGGCTTGGAACTTAAACAATCAGGTTTGGATTTGAGAATGATAACTCTGATGGTGACTTAAAGGTGGCCTAGAAAAGTGGGTCTGAGTAATGCCTAGCATAATATACTTAGTACACCAATATATATTTGTGGGATAGATACTGAAGACAGTCATGGATGGATATACTGTCTATTCCTTAAGGAGGTTATTGACACCCATAGAAATGCTTGGTTCCTATAGAAGAGAACACTACCATTCAAATAGTCCCAAATTTTGCAGAATGTTTCCTTGGCTATTATGTAGGCTTGGAAATAAGTTTATAAATTCAAAGCAATTACTAAGTAATTCAAAAGGTGGACAGTCTGCCTATATAGTTTAGCAGTGGCTATAAGAATGTAATAATCATGGAGTGTGGATCAATCAGAACATTTTCATGGCTCAATGTCAGCAAGGTTGTTTGTCATCACACACGAGGGGATCTGTTTATAATCAAGTCTAGCCGTGGCCTATAAGGAACTGTTCAGAGAAATTTGGAGGACTTCTTTATGTTACCATTGAAGTCTGAGGCAAATGTTAGCAGCCGTATTAGTAAGGAATCCTCAAAGAAGCCTCTGAAGACCTCCCAACCCAGCACAATTTCCTGGGCCATTCATGTGGTCAAAACTATTATGCATTTCAGACACCTGGAGCTCCAGGTAAGAATGACCTCAGGCATGGGTACCAGGGCTTCTCCAATAGACATGGGTACTACCTCATGGTTCCATGTTGGTAGCCACTGATGTCTACCATGCATTTTTCACCTGTAAGTGTCCATCAGCCTGCTTGCTAAGTGGGTGCTTAGCAAACATATTTTTATTTGAGTTTCACATAATTCTGTGAAATATCTGTCACTGCTCCCATTTAAAGGCATTGAAATTATAGCTCAAAAAAATTAAATAACTTGCTATCAGAGAGCTAGAAGCAGGTGGAATAGGCAAGAAAAAAACAGGTGTGACCATTCTCAGTGCCTTTTCTTTGTAGCAGTCTCACAATATGATAACCCTGTAGATAAAGGGTGTGAATATCAAACCTCAGGTATGAATGGCATGCAGTTCTTGATGTAAAGGGTAAAGCACAAAAGTGTAAGCTGTGTTTCACAACTCAAGACCTAAAATATTAAGTTAATAAAATCTGTAACAACCCTTTGTACACTCATACTTTTCTGTCATTTTCCTACTCACACCCAAAAACACACACATTCAAATAAGGACATGCTTTAAAACTCATTTTTTAAATGGCAATCTTACTAGAAGAACCTCTAATTTATTCCAATAGGTAGGTAGACTTTGAGAAAAGCATATGGAAAATTTATTGAACTGCTTTAACATATCTTATCTTCTGCCCAATAATGAAAACTGTACTGTGTTTAAAAAAAAAACAACAGAATGACTCACTAATGCTTTATAGATGACAAAAAAGGTAAATACTTCTTTAAGACTATTTTGAAACTAAGAGAGGCTATTATTTAGAAACTGAAAGCAAGATATTACAAAGGCAATGTGTATATTTGCAAAGTAAATTTGAAAATTTTATTTTCAAAGATTGTCATTTTAATAGAGCATCGAGATATTACAACTACAAGCCATAGATCTGGATAAACTCAGCAACTGGAAACTGGGAATATAGACATCAGCTAACTGATGATAAGTAAATGGTTTTATTGATATCAGAGTTAACTCCCTATTAAAGTGTGTTGAGATAGTCACACTTCCTGCTTGCTTTTCTTTCTCACTGATAGCAAGCCCAATATGATTTATTCAGTGATTCAATTTATATTTATTCTTATCATATGCCTGGCACTGTTCTGGGTTGGCACTGTTGATAAAGCAATGAACATGAGAGAAAACTCACTGCCTCTTGTGGCTTACATTCTGGCAAGGAGACAGGAAAAGTTCACATACGTAATGTAGGTGGAGATAAATGCTGTTGAGGATGGAGCAGACCCTGTGCAGGAATGGTGCCATTTTATGTTGGACGGTTGAGGTGAGCTTCTCTGATCAGGTGAAATTTGAAGAGATACCTGAGGTAGGAGAAACAGCAAGCCAGGCAAAATCAGGAGGAAATGTTTTAAGCAGAAAGAACAGAAAGCATAAAGGCCCTGAGTTCTTATGCACTCAGGAAACAGCAAGGAAGTCAGTTGTGGCTGGAATGAAATAAATAGGGGGCGGTGGTAGGCATGGAGTTAAAGTCAGATCACATAAATCCTCATGGGCCATTGCAGGAGCTTTGGCTTTTTCTCAGTGGTAGATGGGAAGCCAAAAGGGCTTTGGACAAAGGGTTGACAGGACCTGAATTACATTTTAAAGGCTTTCTGGCTACTATTGTGTGGAGAATACAGTATAGAGAGCAGAGCGAGCAGGGAATAGGCTGCTGCTGTAACCTGTGCTGTAGTTTTAACATTCTAGGCTTGACTAAGAGTCAAGGTGGTGAGCAGAGGTTGGGTTCTGGGTATATTACAAGGGCAAGGCTAATGAGATTTGCTGATGTAGTCACCGTTGGGAATACGTAACAGAAAAAGAAAGAATCAAGGATGACACAAGGAATTTTGGCCTGAGAAACTGGTTGAAAGGAGTTACTATTTACTGATATGAAGACCATTTTGAAGGTAGAAAAATCAGTGTTCAATTATCCATGGGGAGATATTAACAAGATAGTTGGGTACATAAGCCTGGAGTTCAAGGGTAGTCCAGACTAGAAATATGAATTTGAAAATCATGAGAAAAAAATTACTAAAGCCCTGGCCAGTATGGCTTCATTGGAGCATCATCCCATAAACTGAAAGGTTATGCATTCAATTCCCAGTGAGGGCACATATCTAGGTTGCAGGTTCAGTCCCTGATCCCCAGTCAGAGCATATACGGAAGGCAACCATTCAATGTTTCTTTCCCGCTCTCTCCCCCAACCATCCCCTCTGTCTAGAATCAATGAGCATGCCCTCAGGTGAGGATTAAGAAAAAAGTCATTTAAATGCAGGATATTAGATGAGGTCATAAATGGAATAAATGTGATATATATAATCATGTTTAGTTTTATAATGTTTAGTTATCAGAAATGTAGGTACATTTATTACTAATATTTAATAATTACTTTAAATAATATACTCAGAAAAAATTCCTTTTTATATTCAAGCATTTTACTTACATATTTCAGCTTATTGAGTAAATTGTAAATTTCTTTATCATACTGTGATGCCTTAATTATTTTTTGTATCTTTCCATAATGCCTAATAATATCCTTGACATAAATTTCAATAAATGGATTAACTCATAAGTTTATGGAGATGAAAAAATCTAAATAAGAACCCAGATCCTTTATTATGATAGATCTACACAGTTTGGTGCTCTTACTATAAGTTGTTATTCTTTCTTTAATCCTCACCCAAAGACCTTTTTTCATTGCATTCAGAGAAAGAGGAAGGGAGGGAGAGAAAGAGAAATGTTGATATAAGAGAGAAACGTTGATCAGTTGCCTCCCATAAGCGCTCTGACTAGGGATCGGGGTCCAAACCTGCAACCTAGGTATGTGCCTCGACTGGAATCAAACCCACAACCTTTTGGTGTAGTGGACAGTGTTCCAGCCATGTGAACCACACCGGTCAGGGTGATGCAGGCTTTTAAAATATGATCTCACCTGCACTCAAAGAGTATCAGATTTCCTATATCCCCTCACATATTCTAGTTGAAAACAGAAGAATTCAGTTTTGTGATAGAATTGCAGCTGCTGCTGTGTTTGGCACACTAAACTGCTGTTGCTGCTACCACAGTTGTAATAATTTATTCAACTTTGCTATGTGTTATCTGACAGGCATCGTTTCTAATTGTTATAACAATCTTAGTATGCCCAGTTTACCATTTTAAATCTGAAGACTAAGAATAAAAGAAGGGAAGTTATGTGTGAAAGATTTAGACTAACAAGTTGAAGAGCATGGATTTGGAAGAGCATGGTGTGGATTTGAACCCACATCATTTGACTTAAGAGAATGACAACAGAATTTTATTTTTATTCTGCTATCACTCTGATCTAAGAAATCTACATATAAAACACAATAACAGATGTGTAAAACTGAGATATAGTAAAAAACACATTCATTTTGAGGAAATCCAAGAGAGGAAAAGAATATAAAAGAAATGAAATCAACAGAACATGTAATAGAATTGAAATTAATAGAATAAGAAGAAAAGCAGGATGTTCCCTAAGATTTCACAGAATACCTCAAATCTATATTAGTCAGCTTCAAAAGTCACGTCAAGTCTTTGCTTTTATGGCTCACGTTCCAAATATTGATTTAACATTTGTGAAGTCCCTGGTATGTACCACTTCCACTGCTGGAAGCTGAAAGCACTAGATAAATAATTCATGGTCAGTGTTCACAAGGAACTTCTGGTTTACTGAGGAAGAAAAATGAGTTAACAAAAATTATAATAAACTGAGATAAATGTTTATGTAGGAGGCATACACAGTTACTTTATTACACAATAGAGGAAACTAATACACTTTCTGATGCCTGAAATGAATCTTGAAGGATGAAAAGTGTTAGCCAGACAGGGAAGGTAGCTCTGGGAGAGAGATGGTACAACCAAATATCTGCCCAAAGAACTACAGGCAGCTTACTCTAACTGGACCAGATATCTGAGGGGTGAGAGGGTGGTGACAGAGTTGATGAGTATTCAGGGAAGGGACTGAACAGGTAAATAGGTGATAGGTCATACAAGTCTGTAATTTATGCTAAGGAATTTGGACTTCAGCCTTGAAGGATTTCTAGTTTGGGAATGATATAAGATTCATTGTTTAGAAAGCCAACTGGCTGTAGTGTGTGGAATTCATTGGAGAAAGGACAAGGCCATTCATCAATAGGAAGACAAATTACAGTTTGTTGCAGTAACCCAGGTGAGCAAATATGATAGTCTGCAGCAAACCCATGAAAGACATAGAAAGCTTAAGAAGTTAAAAATTGATCAGAATGTAGACTGGATGGGTGTGAGAGAAAGGATGAGCCTCATTTTTCCACTTGGGGAAAAGATGGTACCATGCTCTGAAATGGTAAATCAGGACAAAAGAGCCCTTGTGACAAGGTTGTCAGATAATGCTGAATTTTGTTTTTGTCATGTTGATATTGAAGAAAAATGAGGTCAGTTGCACAGGGCCAGTAGTGCACGTGTGTGTGTGCATGTGTGAAGCTAAGAAAAGAGATCCAGACTAGTGATGTAAACTTGAAGAGTCTCAAGTATTAAGATGAGAACTGAAACCATGAGGGCAGGTGGGATGCCCTCCCAACTAGGATCTAAGATCACTTTCCCTAAAAGAGAAAAAGACAATTGAAGAAGGTGTAGGGGAGGGAAAGAAAAGGAAGGGAAGGGAGAAATATAGGGGGGTGGGAAATCCCAACATTGAAGTGCTTGAAAAGGAGCTTTAGAAGGATATATTCAAAGATTCAAAGAAAATGGGAAAGTGTGGTGTCAGGGAATCTAGAGAGAAAATGATTTTAAAAGATTAAGAGGAAGGATAGTCAACAATACTGTGATAATTATGTATGATGCCAGGTGTGTACTTGAAATATCAGGGGATCACTTTGTAAAGTATGTAATTGTCTAACCACTATTCTGCACACCTGAAACTAATACAAAATAATGCTGAATATAAAGTGTAATGGAAAAATCAATTTTAAAAAGATTAAGAGGAAAGTTAGAGATGTCTTATTCAAAGATATATTAGTTCCTCAATCTCAAGTAACATGAACCCATTCTTGAGAGCTAATAAAATGTGTCATAAAACTGTGTAACAAAATGTCTAATAAATTATAAATGCAGTAAAGTATATGGAGAGGATGGCAAGTAGGGGAATGCTGAATTCACTAAGACACTGAAGCAATTCAAAAATCGTAAGAGTAAGGTTTCAAACCAAGTTGTATTTGATCAGTTCTGACAGTTTCCTCCTGTAGCAGAACATTTTCCTTCCTGACATTATTCATTGCCTGTAGGTTGGCCAAATATTAAATCTCCACATTTTCACTTAGAAATATCCCAAAATTTAGATAGCATTCCCATATCAGAAATGGGCTGACAGATGCATGTATAGTTAAACAAGCACAGACTTTTAAGGGCAGCTTCACTTCTGTTTGAGCTCATGTTTCTGAAGACATTTATGCATGCTTTCTCTTCCTCAGTACTGGAGTGACCAACTGTCCCAGAATGCCCAAAATGTAGCACTTTAAGTCCAGCATTCTGGACAACCACTCAGTCCCTAGTAAACCAGGAAAGTTGGTCACCCTAGCAGAGTGCTAATAAGCTATTCCATGGCAGAAATACTGCGACTAAAATATAAAAACCCATACTGACCACTCAAGTGAGAGAGCAGAAAATTAACACCAAAATGTCATTCTTGATAAAGAAAATTAAGTTAAAAACATAAATGAAAAATAGGATTCCACTATAAAATGGTGAGAAAAAGTAGGGACAAGTGTTGTTTTGTTTTGTTTTGTTTTGTTTTTTGTTTTGTCCAGATGGGCAGAATAATGAAACAGAGACAAGATCCATCATGGTGTTGAGACTAATTTTTCATTTGTAATATATTCTATGTTTTGTTATTCCTTTTCAGCTGTTTCTATGCCTTAACTGATTGCTTCAATTCTCATGTCAAATCATTTATTAATCTTTATAATTTCCTTCAAATCAGTCAAGTACTCCATATTTTTATTAGTTTTTTGTTTTCAACACATATTCCAGGTGAGATATCAGAAAACAAAGAGTGACCTGGCCTTCTTCAGGTCCCAAGCACACGGTCCCAGGCACTGACAACAAGATGGCAAGATAATTACAGATAAATAGAAACAGGTCTCTTTCCTTTGAGGTTATAGTCAGCAGAGACTACAATATTTCCATTATAATAGTGAAAAATTAGCAATTTTCCAAGTATTCACAATCTCTCAAGACCTACCCTATAAGCACAAACTAACATTGTAAGCAACTAAATAATTTTTATTAGAAGCATTCAGAATTTTCAACAAGAAGGAAAATATCTTCTCAATCATGACATATCAGTAAGTATATGTGATTCCTTTTAAATCTGTAGAATAACCCATAATTTCATGGTTCCTTAGCCTACCTGAATGAGTGGCCTTCCTTATTACATATTATACCTCCCCATAAATATTACAAAGTAGAGACACATTTCTCACTTGTAAAACTTGCAGCTAAATAGAAAGGGAGTTTTTATTTTCTTAAAAATATCTTTTCTGAATGTTTTTCCCTGGAGCCTGACCACAGACTGAGATTCATTGTCTCCTCAATTTGAGCACCTAAATAATGCCCTTACAAATTGCTTTTCCTCAGCAGCTTAAATTATTGCCCAAAGTTAATTTATCCTTCTTCAGTACAAATTTCTACAATAAGCATTCAAAATTTAGTCTCCTGTTAATACAACTAATTAGACAGAACACCAGAGCACAGGGCAAAAACTATTAGAGGTAAAATTACATTTCTATTTAAAGTTCTCCCAAGTAAACTAAAATATCATTATCTTTTATTTCAATTTTCTTTGTGTTAAAATCTGAGCTAATTTAATTTCATGTGATCAGGTTTTAATTTATCTTTTTGCTCTATAATATTTATTCTTTCTTCACATCCTTGCTCACACCAAGTTGCAGAGAAATAGCTAAATAATGAAAATCTTATATTTAGAACAACTGTTTCAAAGATAATTCCCATGTACCAATTTATTTACCATTTACTGAACACATATTTTGGCACTGGGGATACACTGGTGAATAAAGATAACAAAATTCTTATTCTCATTTTACTTACACTCACTTGCATTGAGGGGTCTAGGGGAAACAATAAAAAGCAAACAATTAAATTATTAAAAAGGACTATAAATATGTGATCTGAATAAAATAAATTTGAATCTGTGGTAAAAAGAAGATGAGAGCCACTGGGTTGGTTCATTAGGGAGGTTGAAACATAACATGCTGGAAGGAACCAGCCATACATCACATATGGTTAGAGAATTCCAGATAGAGAGAAGAACTCTACTTTAAGCCAATACTAAGCTTAGAACAACATTTATGTGACTTAGACTTCCGGTCAAGATGGAGGCATAGGCAGAAATGCTTTGCTTCCTCACACAACCAAAAGAAGGATAACGACCAATTTACAAACAAAGAACAACCAGAACTGCCAGAAAATCATTTGCATGGAAGTCCCACAACCAAGGAGTTAAAGAAACATTCATCCAGACTGGTGGGAACAGTGGAGATGGGCAGGCAGGATAGAGAGGATGAGCAGCAAGGCAAGGTAGACCGTGAGGGCAATCCCACATTCACCTGCAGATACGCCATGTGGGAGGGAGGGAGACCACACAACCCAGGGTTTCAGTGCTGGAAACTAAAAACTCAAAATCCCTGATAGTAAAAAATCCATGGGGGTTGCAGCAGCAGGAGAGACTCCCAGACTCATAGGAGAGTTTGTTAGAGAGACTCACAGGGTTCTAGAATGTACACAAACCCACCCACCTGCAAATCAGCACCTGAAAGGGCACAATCCACTTGTGGGAAGAGAGGGAAGTGATGGAAAGTGGGACGAGAGCCAAACAAGTGTCACTGCTCCCTCTCTGACCCCTCTCCCACAGACAGCAAGCACCACAACACAGCAACATGGGTTGCCCCACCCTGGTGAATACCTAAGGTTCTGCCCCCTTACAATGTAACAGGCACATGAGACAAAAAAATATGGTCCAAATGAAAGAACAGATCAAAGTTCCAGAAAAAGAACTAATCAATGAGGAGATAGCCAACCTATCTGATGCAGAGTTCAAAACACTGGTAATCAGGATGCTCACAGGATTGATTGAGCTCAGTAGCAAAATGAAGGAAGAAATGAAGGCTACACAATGTGAAATAAAGGAAAATATATAGGCAGCCAACAGTGAAGGGAAGGAAACTAGGACTCAAATCAATGATTTGGAACAAAGGGAAAAAATAAGCATCCATCTGGAACAGAATGAAAAAAGAAGGATGCAAAAAAATGAGGAGAGGCTTAAGAACCTATGGGACAACTACAGATGTTCCAACATCTGAATCACAGGGGTACCAGATGGAGAAGAGGAAGAACAAGATAGTAAAAACTTATTTGAACAGATAATGAAGGAAAACTTCCCCAATCTGGCAAAGGAAATAGACATGCAGGTCCAGGAAGCCCAGAGTCCCAAAGAAATTGGACCCAAGGAGGAACACACCCAGGCACATCATAATTAAGTTACCCAAGATGAAAGATAAGGAGAGAATCTTAAAAGCACCAAGAGGAAAGAAGAGAGTTACTGACAAAAGAGTTCCCATTAGGCGATCAGCTGATTTCTCTAAAGAAATCTTGCAGGCAAGAAGGGGCTGGAAAGTATTCGAAGTCATGAAAGGCAAGGGCCTACATCCAAGACTACTCTATCCAGCAAAGCTATCATTTAGAATGGAAGGGCAGATAAAATTCTTCCCAGATGAGGTCGAGTTAAAGGAGTTCATCATCACCACATCCTTATTTGAAATGTTAAAGGGACTTATCTAAGAAAATAAAAAACTATGAACAGTAAAATGACAACAAAGTCACAACTAGCAACAACTGAACAAAAAACAAAAACAAGAACAAACTAAGCAAACAACTAGAACAGGAACAGAGTCACAGAAATGGAGATCACGTGGGGGGTTATCAGTGGGGAGAGTGGGGGAGAATGGGGGAAAAGTACAGGGAATAAGAAGCATCATTGGTAGGTACAAAATAGACAGGGGAGGTTAAGAATAGTATAGGAAATGGAGAAGCCAAAGAACTTACATGTACGTGGACCCATGGACCTGACATGGACCCATGGACATGAACTAAGGGTGGGAGGATGCTGGAGGGTGGGAGTGGGTGGTGCAGGGAGGAGGGAGATAAAGGGGAGAAAAAAATTGGGACAACTGTAACAGCATAATCAATAACATATACTGTAAAAATAAAGATAAATTAAAAGAACATTTATGTGTTTTAGAAATAGAACAGAAAGAGAACAGGACAGCTAGAGCATACATAAAAGTGAGAAGGAGAGAATAAGAGTGAGAATGAAATTCAAGGAAGAAAAGAAGTATTCAGGAAGTAAACTGTTTTGACACTACAGATTGTGTTAAGGAACTTGGACTTTTATCTAAGAGCAGTAATTGGTAGGAGGCAGGAGAGATGTCTGAGGAAAAGCGTGACAAGAAATAATTCAGGTTTTAATGATCTCTCCCAGTTGCTACTTGGAGATTGGACCATAGGGGAGCAAAAGGCGGCAGCAAGAAGACAGTTTGAAAGGTTTTAATAGCCTGGCTTTTAAAGAAAATGAGTCAGACTCAATATGGTTTTTTTTTTCTTTTTTGGAAGGCTTAACCCCCAGAATTTGCTAATAACTTGATAGTTCATCACGGTAATGATTTTTAAAAAGAAGAAAGGAGAGAATCAAGGATTATTCTTGCTTTTCTGCCTGATCAAATGGGTGGAGAGCCGGCTTATCAACAGAGTAGCAAAGCTGGCTGGGGAGCAGAGTGAGTAGCATTCTAGAACGGGCCACCTGGGAGGCATCTCTGTTGAGGTGTCCAGGAAGCGGTGGGCTGTGAGATTTCTCACATCAGTGAACAAGTCTGGATTGGTGTCATAAAAGAAGAGCTAAGAGAATAAAATGTTTCAAGATGGAAGGAGTGAATAATTCCTTGGAGTTCTGGGGAAATAAGAAGCATGGACAGAGAGCAGTGAGCTCTCTGAAAACTCACATTGTCCCACAAGAGCACTTTGAGTGGGTGGTGGAGGTGGAGCCCTGGCTGCAGTGGACTGAGGCGAGAGGAGAGAGGACAGAGGCCACTGTGGTTGTCACTTGTTTCCTGACCCTGAGTGCCTTTGCCAGTGCTTATGGATAATTTATGTGTTTTTTTTATGGAGGATCTATTCAAATCTTTTGCCCATTTTGAGGGGTTATTTTTCTTTTTATTAAGGAGTGGTAGGAGTTGTTTGCATATTCTAGATACAAATTCTTTGTGAGATAAAAGTTTTGCAAACATTTTTAGTCTATGACTTGTCTTTTTATTTTATTAACGGTGCCCTTTATAGAGTAAAATAATTTGGTAAAGTGTAATTTATCAAATTTTTTATAAGTTAGTGCTTTGGTTAGAACTAAGAAATTTTTGCCTGCCCTTATTTTATGAAAATATTGTTTTCTTCTAGAATCTTTATGGTCCTAATTCCATTGTATATATGAATATGCATATATTTTATTCATCCCTGCTAACTATATCTAGTGTTTGATCTATTAGCTTATTTGTCTACATCTAACAGTCTATGTTCTTCTCTGTTACTTATGCCTGTAATATATATTGTGGCACTAAGATTGCTTTATTTTCAAGCTTATTATGTGTCATATGGACAACATATTGTTCGGGTTGATTTCATCTATTCAGGGGAGACTGTCTTTCAGTTGGGTTTAACTTTTTACATGTATATTAATAGCATGATATTGGTACTTTATATATGATCTTTTTAAAATTTTGTGTATTTTCTTACTCAGTCTTTTTTCTGATTTTTGTTGTTTGAATTCTTGTGTATGCTATTTTTCCTTTTTGGTTGGCCGGCTTTAACATAAATCTATGATTATATTTATTCATTCACATTTATTTTTTACAATGATTAATATTTGTATCATCTCCCTAACAACAAATACTCTGTTCGCTCTCATGTCCTTTTGGTCTGCAAAGCCTCATGTCTATAATGTTCATGATTGTACTGTGAGACCCCTAGGAATGCATGTTCTCTTTATTTCTTTTATTTGGCCTTAGTTTTATCTTCCACTTGTTTGGTGTGATGGACTAATAAACTTCACCCAGACATTTTATCACTCATCATTTCCTGCAGTAGCTCCAGAATCTCTTTCACTTCTTGCATGAAAACTTCCTTCCAAAAGGGTTTTCAATGTGGGTTTTTGGATGCCTGTACATATTTTTATTATACATTAACATTTGAGCAAAAATATGCTCAAATATAAAATTCTAAGTTCAAATTACTATCTTACTCTAAAATACCATTTTATTGTCATGCTATTTTTACTAAATCATGGCACTCACTGCTCTGCAGTTTCACCTTCTGAATTTTGACCTTCCTACTCCTTGTTACTGTGACAGTTTTTCAGTCCTTTCCAAAGGACAGTTTTGCCTTCTAACTGGCTTTTTAGTTGTTGTTAGCAGGAATGATGTCCTGCTGCAATGTAGTCCAAAATGCCATCTAGCATAATTATATTCATTTTCTTTTTTTAAAAATTGTGCTTTACGTAATGAAAATATTTGAGTAATTTGCTTGGAAATATGTCCTTGAACTTGTCTACATGCCATCTTTTATGTGAAGTATTTTCATGATAGTCATTTCCTAACCATTTTGTTTTCCTTGTTGAATGAGTAAAGTAATTTTAACCTTTCTGTGGTAAAAGCAGCCACCTAAGTCTGCCCTGATTGTTAGTTACAATTTAAGGACTTGGAGAATGAGGTGATTTTTTAGGCACCTGCATTCCATGCCATAATCAGTGAAAAATTTTTAAATTGTCAAATTAGACATGATTAATTCATATCCATTTATAAAATCATAAATTACACAGCACATGTTTGGTAGAGTATAACCCTCTTTCAAATATGCTATGGGGCATTGTCACTGGGCATTTGCTTTCTCCTGATTGTCACTTACTGATGCCTCCAGGGACACAAGGGAGGAAATAGACAGCTGAAGGACAGACGGACCTAGGATCCCAAACAGGAATTTCCATGAGGAGGTGACAGAAGAAGACAACATTGTTTAGTCACTCACCTCTCAAAATAGTCAGATTTAACTTTCAAAAAGTAAGTTTGGGAGAGTGTAACCTAAATTCTTGTATTAGCAATATTCTTCTATTCACACTATGACTGTGATAAGTTAAATGTGACCATAAATAGTTCTCTTTTTATAGATCATTCACTTGAGGAAAAAAAGTAAAATTTCTCTCGCAACATTTGTATCTGTCTCCAGTTTGAAGACAGTTTTGTATTATACTTCATACAGTGCATTTCCATTAATTATTCCTACTGATGGTCTTCTATTTTATTGTATCAGAGACCACTAGCTGCTAATCAAATATTTCTTCTGCTTCTCCTTAGTGCTAGAACTGTTTTATAAAAAATATGTGAGTACATTTCTCAGATTCCTTTACAAATAAAGGTAGAAGATATATTGAATAGTAAGCACATATTTACAGAAAAGTTCTCTAAAGGTAACTGACTAAGCTTGGAAGAGGCCCCTTTGCCTTTACCCATTTCTTCCTTGTGTCTCAGAGAAGAAATTACTGTCACCTGCACTCTGGATCTCTATTCTGGGGGAAGAAAAAGGGCAAATGAAGGAGAAGTTGGGTAATTGTACCATAATAGTATACTCTGAAGCTACTAACAATAGCATGCAATTTGAGTCTCAAAACTTCTTTCACAACACTCAACATTAATTATAGGCCACCAGCTCTGTACATTTGTATAAACAATTCACTTAGTCAGATTTAGGTTTTGAGAGGTAAAAAATAAAAATGTAAGTTACTGTTCAAAAAGATAGCTATAATTTTCTGATTTAATATAAAGTCCTAAAGCATTTGTAATTTTTAAAAAAGCACAATTGGTTTTATGATTTTCCTCAATAAATATTGGTATCATGTGGGGGTTTTTTTAAAGATTTGTTTGTTTATTTATTTATTTATTTATTTATTTATTTATTTATTTATTTTTAGGCAAAAGAGAAGGGAGAAAGAAAGAGAAACATCAATGTGTAGTTGCCTCTCACACGCCGCCTGCTGGGGACCTGGCCTGCAACCCAGGCATGTGACCTGACTGGGAATCGAACCGACAACCCTTTGGTTTACAGGTTGGAGCTCAATCCACTGAGCCACATCAGTGAGGGCTGGTTTCAGGTTTTTAAATTATTTTTTATTTGCCTGTATTTCAGAGAAACACAGATTTTTTTTGCAAAGTGATATCTACTTGCTTTACCAATGTAACATGTAACTACAGGAAGTACCCTCACTCTCTGGTTTGCACTATTGTCAACATTTTGGCTCCTGCTTAGTTTTCAGTTACTTAGTATTAATATTTCCCAAGGTTCTATTTCATGATAAATCTTGGTTCAGGTAATATAAAGAAAATGAAACTATTAATAGTTAAACTTATGCAGCAATTAATATTGATGAAAATATTTTCCTCTTGACTTTAAAATTTGTCTACTTATTCCTTCAGTGAAGTTGGAATATTTTGTATAATCCTCCACAGTAGAATTTTGAACTATATGAATATCTTACAATCTTTAATTATCAGTATAGTGAAGCCTGATAATTTACATCCTTAATTGATAATTGAAACTAAGTTGGGTAAGACAGATACTATAGTTTACATTTACTAAACCTCTGTAATAAGAACTTCCAAAGTAAAATAAAGTTGATTTCAAGATGTATATAAAGATATAAAGAAAATATTTTTATACCAATATAATTTTAAAATAATACTCATTTAATTTTCAGACAGGGCCCAAATATGCTAGAGTTATTCTAGCATAGAATAAGTCTAGCAATAAAATATACTTTAAAACATTATACCTATGCTAGGAAATATGAATTGCATTTCCACATTTTCCATTTGCCTATGACATTATAGTTGTCCCATTTTTTTCTCCCCTTTCTCCCCTTCCATCCTGCACTCCTCCTTCCTCTAATATTCTCCCCTTCTTAGTTCATGTCCATGGGCCCTGCATTTAAGTTCTTTGACTTCTCCATTTCCTATAATATTTTAAACACCCCCCACCACTGTCTATTTTGTATCTACCAATGACACTTCTTACTCCCTGCAGTTTTTCCACCATTTTTACCCCTTTCCCCTCCCTGCTCATAGCCCTCCATGTGATCTCCATTTCTGTGATTCTGTCCTGTTCTAGTTGTTTGCTTTGTTTTTGTCTTTTAGATTCAGTTGTTGATAGTTGTGTGTTTGTTGTCATTTTACTGTTCATATTTTTGATCATCTTTTTCTTCAAATAAGTCCCTTTTACATTTCATATAATAAGGGCTTGATGATGATGAACTCCTTCAGTTTTATTTACCTTATATAGGAAGCACTTTATCTGTCCTACCATTCCAGATGATATTTTTGCTTGATAGAGTAATCTTGGATGTAGGTATTTGCCTTCCTTGATTTTGAATACTTCTTTCTAGCCCCTTCTTGCCTATAAAATTTCTTTTGAGAAATCAGCTGATAGTCTTATGGGGTAGTAGATAACTGTCTTCTTTCTCTTACTGCTTTTAAGATTCTCTCCTTCTCTTTCATCTTGGGTGATGTAACTATGATGTGTCTTGTTCTGTTCCTCCTTGGGTCCAGCTTCTTTGGAGCTCTCTGAGCTTCCTGGACTTGCATGTCTATTTCCTTTGCCAGATTGGGGAAGTTTTCCTTCATTATTTTTTCAAATCAGTTTTCAATTTCTTACTCTTCTTCACTTTCTGGCACCCTTACGATTCAGATGTTGTAATGTTTAAAGTTGTCCCAGAGGTTCCTAAGCTTCTCCTCATTTTTCTGAATTCTTGTTTCTTCATTCTGTTCCAGTTGAATGTTTATTTTTTCCTTCTACTCCAAACTGTTGATTTGAGTCCTGGTTTCCTTCCCTTCACTTTTGGTTTCCTGTATATTTTTCTTTATTTCATTTTCCATTCCCTGTACTTCTTCCTTTATTTTGGGGCCATACTCAATCATTTCTGTAAGCATCCTGACTACCAGTGTTTTGAACTCTACATCTGATAGGCTTTCTATTTCCTTATCACTTAGTTCTTTTTCTGGAGCTTTGATCTGTTCTTTCATTTGGGCCATAATTTTTTGTCTCAATGTGCCTGTTACGTTGTAAGGGGTGAAGCCTTAGGTATTTACCAGGAAGGGGCAACCCACATGGCTGTGTTGTAGTGCTGTCTGTGGGAGAGGGGTCAGAGAGGGAACAATGCTGCTTGCTGGGCTCTCACCCCACTTTTAGTCACTTCCCCCACTACCCATAAGTGAAGTGAGCCCTTCTGGTAATGATTCCTGGATGGGTGGGTTTGTGTACATTTGAGGACCCCATGGGTCCCCCCCAGTGGACTCTCCTGTGAGGCTGGGAGTTTCTCCCACCACCGCAACCCCCACAGATTTTTATAGCCAGAGGTTTTGAGGCTTTATTTACCTTCACTGGAACCCTGAGTTTGTGCAATCTGTCTCACTCCCCAGTTGTTCCTTTCAGTTTATCCACACAGGAATGTGGGACCACTCAGTCTGCCAGCCACCACCTCACCTCCCTGGTCCACCAGCTGCCACCTTGCTATCCATTCTCTCAGGCCTGGCTGCCTGTCTCTGCCCCTCCTACCAGTCTGGATGAATGTTTCTTCTTTAACTACTTGGTTATTGGACTTCCATACAGTTTGAATTTCTGGCAGTTGTGGTTGTTTTTTATTTTTAAATTGGTTGTTGTCCTTTTGGTTGTGCAAGGAAGCAGAGCTTATTTACTTATGCTTCCATCTTGGCCAGAAGCCTATAATGCTTTTTCTGCAATATTGTCTTCTTTCCATAAGCTTTCACCTATACAATTAGTTCAGACTGGTGGGAACATCAGTGTACTTGACTCTCTTCAAATCTTAAAACAAATATACAGGGTCCAGCAGCAGCAGTAAGGTTTGTTTGAGTGTGGTTGGTAGGGTACATGAATGTCTTACATGAGATGCACAGGAATTTGAACATTTTACCTAAAATGTCATATGGTATGCTTGAGTGTGACATTGTTATGTTACAGAATTACCTGCTTATCGTTTTGTAGTAAAAAAGGGGTGTTATTGGTGCCAGAGCCTGTATTACTTAAGTTTATCATTTCAGCTTAACATGAAATTGGAGAAAGTTGAAAGGATTGTAAGAGCTGAATAGATGTATATTGACATAGCATATGATATATTTTAATCCTAAGGATATAGCACATATGTCCAAATATAAAAAGGAGTTTTTAGCATATATGTCAGAAAATTAGAAAAATAAAAATATCTGAGCTCTTATAAAGATTTCTTTAAAAATAGCTTAAATTAGCCCTGGCTGGCGTAGCCAGCAGGATTGAGTGCGGGCTGCAAACCAAAGTATCACAGGTTCGATTCCCAGCCAGGGCACATGCCTGGGTTGCAGGCCACGGCCCCCAGCAACTGCACATTCATGTTTCTCTCTCTCTCTCGTTCTCCCTCCCTTCCCTCTCTAAAAATAAATAAAAATAAATAAATCTTTTAAAAAATAGCTTAAATTTAAAAACACTGACGAAACCAAAGTTGGAGGAATGTGGGGCAACTAGGTCTCTCATGGGGATGTAAAATGGCACAATCACTTGGAATATGATTTGGTAGGTTTTTACAAAGTTCTGTGTACCCTGCCACATGACTCAGCCATTTTACTCCTAGGGAAGTGAGAGAATATGTCCATATAAAGACTTATACATGAATGTTTATAAGAACTTTATTTTTATTAAGATCTAGAAAGAACCCAAAATACCATCACCAGTTTAATAAACAAATTGTGATATATCCATATAATGAAAATATTCTTTAAAATAAAGAAGAATGAATTGTTGAAGTGTGTAACAGCATGGGAAAACCTCAAAATAATTATGGTGCATGAAAGCAGATAAAAACAACATATACACTTATTTTGTGCTTTCACTTCTCTAAAACTCCAGAAAATTCAAATTTTTCTTCAGCAACAAAAAGCCAATGCCTGATGACAACCAGTGGTCATTGGTGCCAATTAAATGCCAGCAGAAATTCCCAATTTGGAGTGTGGTGAAGAAGGAAACTTTATTCAGTGCAAAACAGCTCAACTGTGATACAGCACATGGCTGTGGAACAGCTTAATAGCATTGTAGCTCAATCAAAGGAGCACGTGTGAAACTGCCCAGCTATGAGGTGGCTCCTGGGGCACAGCCTCTCTTCCACTAGGCAAATTTGGTCCCCTCCACCTCTGTCTGTTTTGCTCTGCTTCTCTACAGGTCTGCTTCACTGGGCTCCTGCAAGTCATCTTAAGTATTTTGGCTCCAGCTGAGGAAATGTAGCTTTCAGCCTTTGACTGAAAGGGAAAGTATCCTCTTTGGGCCAGAAGGGAGGTGACTTATACAGACAGAAGTCCCACCCCTGGTCCCTGATTTGTCAGTCCTCATTTAAGTGAGGACTCCAAACCCTCACAGTTTGACTGGCCCAAAAAACACCATCCTGATTGGTTAAAATGGAGCCCCTCTGATTGATCAGTGAAGAAGCTCATGGGGATATAGCTGCAGAGCTCCAATTAGACAGAGAAAGCCTCAGTCCTATTGATTGAAATAAGACTCCAGTAACTCCTCTGTAAGTTCTGGCTCAGGTGGCAGACACAGTGCAGGCAGGAGGGCAATTCAGTGCAGGAGGCAGGCAGCTTAGTGTGGATTTCTTCCTGATGTGGTCTGCATGAGAGGTCTCTGTATGGAAATGTCTGCTAGGCTCCTTTTTTAAATAAAATTTTTAGGCACCAGGAACCCTTCTTAGTAGGTATCTTCTTTCTCAGTGTCCATACCAGGAAGATGCCTGGAGATGGAAGAGGGTGGTTATCAATGAGGAGAGGAAGTATAGCATTTCCAAAGGACATGCAGAAATATTTGAGGATGAACTGATATGTTCTTTATCTTAATTCAGTAATCCTTTCCCATATGTATACATATATCAAAAATTATGAATTGTGTATCTTAAATATGAACAATTTATCATTTATTTTCAGTTATACCTCAATAATCTATTAAAAATAAATTCAATTGATTGAAAGACCAAACAGAAAGAAAGTAAAGTTTTAACATTTAAATAAGCAAAATAAAAATATTTTTATAGAGTTCTGGCCAAGATGGAGGCATAGGTGGATGCACCATACCTCCATGCACAACCAAGATTGGAGCAACAACAATTTAGAGGCAGAATGACACCCAGAACTGACAGAGAATTTATCTGAATGGAAGTTGGACAGCCAAGAAGTTGAAGTAGACCCGTTCATCCAGACTGGTAGGAGGGGCGGAGACAAGCAGCTAGGTGCAGGTTGTGGAGGAGAGAGCAGAGATAGTTGGGTGCATAAGGCAACCGGGGGCGCATAAGGCATCTGGGGCACGCAAGATCGCAGCAGGTGGACCCTGAGTACCAAGCGGCAGCTGACAGACCCAGTGAGGTGGCGATTGTGGAGCAGGGCAGGGCATGCAACCCAGGATCCCAGGGAAGGGACTGAGGTCCCATGGAGAACGAAGCTACTACCATCATTCCCTCCTGCCCCCGCCCCCACATACAACGTCACAATCTAGCGACTGGGGTGCCCAGCCCCGGTGAACACCTAAGGCTCCGCCCCTCACCGTAACAGGAGCAACCAAACCAAAAAAAGAGAGAGCCATGTCTCAAACAGAAAAACAGATCAATGCCCCAGGACTCATCCTTTTGAGCGACCAAGAGATAGCCAATCTATCAGATGCACAGTTCAAAACACTGGTGATTAAGAAGCTCACAGAATTGGTTGATTTGGGGTGTAAATTAGATGAAAAAAATGCAGGTTACCATAAAAGGGCTGAAGGAAGATGCATAGAGAACCAATAGTGATGGGAAGGAAACTGGGACTCAAAACAATAGAGTGGACCAGAAGGAAGAAAGAAGCAACCAAACAGGAAAGAATGCAGAAATAAGAATTTGAAAAAATGAGAAAAAGCTTAGGAACCTCCAGGACATCTTTAAAAGTTCCAACATCCAAATTATAGGGGTACCAGAAGGGGAAGAGGAAAAGCAACAGATTGAACATGTATTTGAACAAATAATAAAAGAGAACTTCCCCATTCTGGCAAAGGAAATAGACTTCCTGGAAATCCAGGAAGCTCAGAGAGCCCCAAAGAAGTTGGACCCAAGAAGAAACACACCAAGGCACATCATAATTACATTAGCCAAGGTAAAAATGAAGGAGAGAATACTAGAAGCAGCAAGAGATAAGGGGACAGTAACCTACAAAGGAGTTCCCATCAGACTGTCAGCTGATTTCTCAAAAGAGACCTTGCAGGCAAGAAGGGGCTGGAAAGAAGTATTCCAAGTCATGAAAGACAAGGGCCTATATCCAAGATTACTCTATTCAGCAAAGCTTTCATTTAGAATGGAAGGGCAGATAAAGTGCTTCTCAGATAAGGCCAAGTTAAAGGAGTTCATCATCACCAAGCCCTTATTATATGAAATGTTAAAGGGACTTATCTAAGAAAAGAAGATAAAGAAAAAACATGTATAGTAAAAGGACAGCAAACTCACAATTATTAACAACCATACCTAAAGCAAAACCAAAAGAAACTAAGCGAACAACTAGAATAGGAACAGAACCACAGAAATGGAGATCACATGAAGGGTTAGCAACAGGGGAGTGGGAGGAGGAGAGAGGGGGAAAAGGTACAGAGAATAAGTAGCATAGATTATAGGTTAAAAATAGATAGGGGGAGGGTAAGAATAGTATGGGAAATGTAGAAGCTAAAGAACTTGTAAGTATGACACATGGATATGACTAAAGGGGAGGATATGGGTGGGAGAGGGTGTACAGGCTGGAGGAGAGTGAAGGGGGAAAATGAGACAACTGTAATAGCATAATCAATAAAATATATTATAAAAAAAAAGTTCTACAATGGACTGGAAAAGTAAACAAAACCTAATTGGGAAGTGGCACAGGATATAAGTAGGTAATTCACAGAATAGGAATCAAAAGTGGTTTATTAAAGATATGGCAGCAGCCTAAGTACACATTGATAGATTATTGGATAAAGACAATGTGGTACACATACACAATGGAATATTACTCAGCCATAAAAAGGACATGTGGACCCACTGAGAGAAATAAGTCAGACAGAGATAAACTCTTGGTTTTCAGATGGGAGGGGGTTGGGGGGATGGGTGAAAAAGATGAAAGGATTGAGAAGTACAAATTGGTAGTTGCAAAATAGTGATGGGAATGTAAAGAACAGACAGCATAGGGAATATAGTCAATAATATTGTAGTAACAACTCTGCATCGGGCCAGGTGGGTACTAGACTTGTTGGGAGGATCATGTCACAAATTATGTAAATGTCTAACCACTATGATATACACCTGAAACTTATGTAAAATATTATTGAGCCCTGGCTGGTGAGGCTCAAGTGGATTGAGTGCCAACCTGTGAAGCAAGGAGTCACTGGTTTGATTCCCAGTCAGGGCACATGCCTGGGTTGTGGGCCAGGTCCCCAGCAGGGGGCACGCTAGAGGCAACCACACACTAATGTTACTCTCCCTCTTTTTCTCTGTCCCTTTCCCTCTAAAAATAAATTTAAATCTTTAAAAAAATAAAATAAAATACTATTGAATGTCAACTGAAGAATTAAAAAATAAAAACACAATTCACAATAAAAAAATTAAAAAGTGCTTAGTAAAATGCTGAAAAGGTGCTCCCCCTAGCTGGCAACCATAGGAATGGAAATTAAAATGGTCATGAGTTACTATTTACACAAAAGAGACTGATAAGAATTTTATAAAATAAAACAATAGCAAAGAAGTGGAGACACATGAAATGTGCATATTGCTGCTGATCGGTTTAATTATTCTTAAGTGATAGGTGTAGCTTTTAAATTTGAAGCCTTACATTCTGTACAGCCTAGCAAATCCACTACCGAGTATGTACCCTGAGAAACTCCAGCCTGCTGCAGAGGAGGAAGCATATGTTTTCCTTTGCAGCATTGTTTGCAGTGTTGAAAATTGTGAGCAGGATAACTGCCTATCAAATGGGAATAAATATACCTTTCTTATAATGTAGTATAGGTTATTAAATCAGTGGTTCTTAAGCGGGGCAATTTTGCCAGCCAGGTGACATTTGGCAATGTCTAGAGACATTATTGTTTGTCACAGCTGGACATGAAGGCGTTCCATTGCTATGGGTACCAGTAAGAGTGGGCATCTTTTCACTGGATAGAGGCCAGGGATGCTGCTGAGCACCCCACAATGCACAGGACATCCCCCCATAACAAAAAATTATTCAACCCAAAATGTTAATGTCAAAGTTGAGAAACTCTGGTTCAGATGAACAAGCTACATTTATATGTATCAACATGACTGTAATACAAAAGCATAATATTAAACACAAGAGACTAATTGCAGAAATATATAGATGATATATATAAATTTCAAAAACTTCAAATATACATATATCATTTATAATCACATGTTTGTTATACCTTTTTAAAAACATGGGACTGATACACATTGACATTAGAAGTGGCTTACTCTGAGGAAAGTGGGAGAGTAAAAGGACATTTAGCTATTTATTTAAAAATGCATTTCTGTAGCAAATATGACAGCATATTAATTTGTGTATATAAATATAGTGGTAAATCCTCAGAACATTTTTTAAAGATTTTATTTATTTATTTTTTAGAGAGAGAAGGGAGGGAGAAAGAGAGAGAGAAACATCAATGTGCAGTTGCGGGGGGTCATGGCCTGCAACCCAGGCATGTATCCTGACTGGGAATCGAACCTGCAACACTTTGGTTCGCAGCCTGTGCTCAATCCACTGAGCTACACCAGCCAGGGCTGGAACATTTTTATAAATTGCCTGTGTGATGTTAAAAATAAAAACCAACTCTTTGAATTCATGAATTAATTTTTAAAAAACTCTAAGGGGAGAAAAACAAAAAAGATTAAAACAAAAGAAAATTTTTTTTCAATACTTAACAGTAAAATCATTAAATAAAACCAAGATTATCTCTTTAGAAAAATGTAAATAAAGTCTTGTTAACCTTAATCAAGAAAAAAGGAACAAAGGTAAACTAATCATAGCTGTGAAAAAGGAATAGAACACCAAGACAGTAGAGAGAGATTACAGTAATAAAAACACCTACCCCAAAAATGAAAGGGCAAAGAACATGGACAATTAACAAAAGAGAAAGCACATACGCTGCAATGTTAGCTCAATGATGGAAGAAGAATAATGCCAATAAACTATAACCTACCTCCAATAAATAATTGAAAGATGTATATGAAGCAATAAAATATTATATAGTCATTAAAATGTTACAATGGTTAGGGGTAGGTTTTTTAATATAGGGAACATATTTATAATAAAAACAGCAAATACAGCATGATCTTAGGTATTTTAAATAATTATGTACAAAAAATTAAAAAGCAAACATGCCTAAGTGCTAACTAGATTTACCTGCAATTGACAGGACAATAAGTATTTTCCCCTCTGTTTCTACGTAAGGTCTTGTATGCTGAATGTTTTACTATATTGAAAAATGTTTTTGCCACAAGAACACACTGATAACAAAAATCTCTACTTGTGAATTGAAAATGAACTTATTGGTAATCAAATAATCTATAGTTATTTGATCACTAAACTTGTTTATGCATCAAGGAGACAAAAAGGGTCCCCTAGATACTAGATTGCCTATTTTCATGTAATATAATTAATTCACAAAATATATGCACCACTGACTGAATCTGTCACCTTTATGATTCTGGGGAATATTGTCTTAAAAGATGTTGCTTTATACCCTTGAATAAAATAAAGACTTGTTTGGTAAGATAAAAATATATATATTTTAAGCTATATCATCAATCTTACCTATGCAACATAAAACCTTACATTTTATTCTCAATTATAAAATGATTAAACTAATTACAGCATATTATTTTAGGTAAAGACTTGTGTGATTCAAACTCATCAAGTGTGATTTAGATGCTCATCTGTGAAATTATGTCCCTAAATTAATGACAAAATATATGACATTCACTACAAAATATAATTAGTATAAATGATGGAAAGTTCATTTTTGAGGAGAAAAAAAACACTTCTTTTGAGCAGGAAATGGGCACTGGTGCTCTGTGGGACAAACTTAAGAACCCCATCACTGAAATAAGACTCTGTGAGGCTACAGCTGCTGTGAGCTGCGTGTCCCCGCTGGAGACTGTAGGCATGACACAGGAGGAAGCTGCGTTGAGGCCACAGCAAGCTGCTCTGCTGGGAGCTGGGCAGCCCTACCGACTTCACACTGAAGTTCCACAATTCTGAAAACAAGGTTGGGCAGCAGGCAAAAGTAGTGCTCCTCTATGGTAAATCCAGTTCGATTTACAGGAAGATGCGACATACCTATCATTCTTTATTCTGGAAAGTTGCCCATCATTAAAAACTACTGTTAAAAAAGAATTTCCCAATTTATTGGGACTCTCACAATCAGTGACTTGATATGAACACAGGCATCTGTTCAAAACCAGGCAACCATTTGCTCCTTCAGAAAGTGTTTTGCCTTGATTTTTTGTCCCTGTTTTATCTTGATTCTTTCATCTTATCATTAAACTATATTAGTTTCATTTACTGCACCCTCTTCTTCTGGCAACCTAATAATGTGTATGCCCCTCCCCCAATAAAAAGCTTACCTCTGCTCTTCTCCTTTCTTTTCCTCTCCCCCCCTTCTTTGCCACCTCTCTAGACTTATGAATATTTGCTGTCCCTTTACAATATTTCTAAACATTTTTCTAAGTGCTTTATACCTCCATCAATTTTGTTGCCTCACTTAACACTCCCAACAATCTTTTGAGCTAAGTATGATTATTTCCTCCCTTTTAAGTGAAAAAACTAAGGCACGAAAAGATGAACTTACTTCCAGGGTTGAATAGCTGGTTACAAGTGATAGAGAATTATCTGAAAATATAATGCATTAAGAAAATAAATCACAGAAATCAAATATGAATTATAAACAGTACAACATAAAGGTGACAAGGCAGGTTTTTAACTTTTCTTTTTTAAGGTGTGCTATGGGTGTCTTACAGCCTATGTGTTCCAGCAGTGTGTTGAGTTGGTCAAAGATACCCATTCACAGATCATAAGGCAACTCCAGTCCCTTGTTAGGGCCGCAAACAGAGGTTGCTAGACACATGGGCCATAGGTGAGAAGAGACTAACTAATCTGTGAACCAGAGAGTTTTTCTCTTTTATCCCCTTTCCATTCTTGTTCTCATTTACCATGTAGCTTGTTGGAGGGAATAAATGAGTGAAAGTCTTGTCAGGTTAAGGACATTTGTGTGCCATTTCCCTTAGTGCTGCCAAATCCCAAACCCTTTGTGTTGACCATGAGATACTGTTACTAATAATATAACACTCATACATCCATAAATTAAGCACCTTTAGAATGATGAGTGTCTACTACTTAATAATTAGGCAGTACAGAAGTTCCTCATTGAAGGTTGGTTTAACTGGGTGAGCTATGATGAGAAGTTTCCAAAATTCCATCTGGGGATGGATCTGAAGCCAAACACACACACACACACACACACACACACACACACACACAGAATAAATAATAAAGGGGTAGAGCTCACATCTAAAAACACACACATGAAAAACAGAATTCAGACTAACATAGTTCAGAATATATCACTTGTTCATTGATGAGAATTTGCCCTTTAATGATTCTCACTGAAATTACACATTTAAAAACAATTGTGTCCCAGAATTGGAATTAGTTATTGGTGTAAATGTTTTGATTAAAGCCTCTATCAAAATCTGTAATGGTCCATTAAGAATTCCTCATGAAAAATCAATATTTAATGGCTTTGTGAGTCTGGTTAATGTTTTTGGCCTTTGATTGGTCTCCAATGGTATCTCCCCAACTAAGAGCTGCAGTGGCCACTGGATACCATAGCAGATATAATTTCAGACTTTGTATTATTTCTAATGTTTGAACACTAATTAAATTTTGAATTTTTACTCTGTTTGATTGTAAGTACCCTCATAGCTCAGTTAAGCTCAGGTGACTTGCAATGTGGAAGAAGAAAAAACAAAATGTATACAATTTTCAGTGCTAATTTATAAAAAGCAAAGTATTAAGGAATAACTAATCTTTGTCATGAAACTGCTAATTACATTTTAGAGAAACACACCAATTTTTACTCAGCATTGTCAATTCTCTTAAAATATGTGGAAACATAACCCTGGCCAGTATGGTTCAGTTGGTTGGAGCATGATCCCATAGACCATACTGTTGCAGGTTTGATTCCCAGTCAGGGCACGTACCCAGGTTGCAGGTTCAATCCCCCTGTTGGGGTGCATAAAAGAATGCTACCAGTTGATATTTCTCTCTCACATTGATGTTCTCTCTTTCTCTCTCTCTTTCTCTCTGAAAGCAATGAAAAAAATGTCCTCAGATTATCTATCTATCTATATTTGAATTAAATAGCCACCTAAGAGGAAATAAAAACAATAAAAAACAAAATATGTAGAAATGTATAGTATTATGTTAACAAAAATATTACTAATACTTTACAGCACTCTATAGTTTATAAAAGAATTTAATATTATCTCTTGTACAAGAGAGTTTAACAATCAGAATCATACCCAAGTTTCAAAACCAGGGAATTGTTTTTCACAAGTTAACAAATATAATCTCTGCTAAATGAAAGCTATTTTTAGATATTGATATCATAGCCTGATATAAATACACCTCAAATATATTAATTGTTCCATCTAAATATTTGATACAACTTTTAGATAAGATTTGTCATGCTGTGCTACATTAGTGAACAGAAGTTAAGCTTTGCATTATGTTAACATGGTTCATGCCATACCCGTCTAATTATAACTAGAACCACTCCTATATTAATTATGCCAAGCTCAAGCCATCGCGTGTGGCTTTCATCCTTTGACCTCCAGATGGATGGTACTAAACAACTCTCTTCTACAGCTTTCTCTGACCAGCCATCTGGGGATGTCTGTTCTGGCACTGCCATCTTGCTTGGCCTATGAAGATAGAGTCCTCCTGAAAAAACTGCAAAATATATTAGAGCCACAGAAAACCTTTTGTGGTGGGAATGGTAACATCTGTTCTGGATTTTTTTTAGGCATGGTCATTTGTTTATACTTGGTAGTGTAGGATTCTGTACCTTTCATGTTGGGGATAGAGGAAGTGCAGGAAAAGTCTTGACCTAATCCAGAGGTGTTCTGGCAGCCTATCCACAGGAGGAAGCAAAACCTCCCACCCCAGTAAGAAAAATTAGTCTTTTCCATTCTAATTTATAAGAAAATTTTCTGCCCTGGCTGGTGTGGTTCAGTGGATTGAGTGCCAGACTGCAAACCAAAGGGTCATGGGTTCGATTCCCAGTCAGGGCACATGCCTGGGCTGTGGATCAGGTCCCCAGTATGGGGGGAGCGAGAGGCAACCACACATTGCTGTTTCTCTCCCTCTCTTTCTCCCTCCCTTTCCCTCTTTCTAAAAATAAATAAATAAAATCTTTTAAAAAGTCATCACTGAAAAAAAAAAGGAAAATTTTCTTTGCTTTTTACACCTTGTGGTTAAAGTATATTAAGCAATAATGTAGAATGTCTACATTTCACCATTTGGCAAAGATCTCAACATTCAATTGCCTTGATGTAATTTCTGTAAAATACCCTTGAAAGTTTTCTTTAGTGGAGTTAACCTAGAAGATGTGCTCAGCATTTGTTCATCCAGATTGTTTCCCATTACAGGCAAGATGAAGTTAACACCCTTGATTATGGCATAGCAAGACCTTCCTTTGGAATTTCCCAATTTCATCTCTGAAAACTATTCTCAGCTAAAATAACATGCTCAAGTTATTTTGGCACCTAGTTGTATGTAGAATGTTATCTTTTCCTGGCATAGTATTTCTTGTTTTCATAAGATTTGAACCTAGGAACTTGGGTCCAGAAAATTTGCACTGTTCTGTTCAAGCAGGTCTTCCCCAAACGGCAGTGCAGATAGCATAGGACAGCTCCGGGAAAACATCTTTTCAGTGCCCTTGAACTCTCAGTCAGCTGCTGCATTCAGTCTTTCCTGCTCCCAGAAGAGTTTCTGACTGGCCTTACCTGAACTATGCCCACTTCTGGACTGAGCCTGTGGGAGCAGGGTATTTCCATGGTGACAATGATTCTCTAGTTAGAGATATAAGACAGCAATTGGGGAAAGAAGAGCAGTTCTCATAGGAATAAGGGAATTCTCTTACTTGAAAAATATGAAGTGGAGGCTGGACACCCTAAAACATTTGTCTACTCTCTGTAAATGTCCTTCAGGAGTCAAGGAATAATATCCTCTCTATATATCCCCACTGAAGCATATAAAGTCAGTCACTTTTCTCCTGAGATGCCTGTGGAGCATGTTTAATCAAACATTTGTCATAGCAGAGTGTGCTAGTTTGTGTTCTGCTCTGTCTATCTACAGTAATTTCTTGATGACAGAAGCCATATCTTAGCCATTTCTGTATGCCCAGTGTATCATAATGTTCACTACAGGGTAAATCCTAAAATTGTTTCTTATTCAGTCACATGATAAACATGAATCCGTCTGTCTTCTTCTACTCTTGCATAAGTTCAGAAGGACACATGCAGGATCAATTACTTGAGCTCTGCAAAAAGAATTATTTGTAGAAATATGATTTAAATAGAATTGTTTTGGTTTTAAGCAATAGATATGAAAAGTATTTCTTTATCTTTTGTGGAATGCTCCTGATTGCACAACCATTATGTTGATCAATGTCCTTACTTAAAAACTTATGTGAAAGTGTATTTAAAATCTGACAGAGAAAATTACTCTTCAAAATCATGATTAACACAAAATATGTCTCTCCTTATCATCTGGTATATTTCCTTCTGCTGGGTAATGAGAATTCAGTGATGTCTGCTTCCATTTTAACTATCAAGATAAAAATAGATAAAATTTAAACCTAAATTGCCTTAGCCTAGTTTAGGCATTTTTTTCTGATGTAATGATTTCCTATTCTGGTTCTCCATGTTATCATGATAAAAATCACCTCAAAAACTTGTCAAAATTCATGTTTCTAGACTCCACACCCTGAGACAAATAATTATTACTTTGTATATTTTGAACTTTGATTCAGATATTGGTAAATAAATACACACATTTTAATTACTAAGATGTTCACCGAAAGTATAGGAATAAAGTACATTTCCAACCAAAGGGACAAAGAAGGAAGGATAAAGACATGATTCAACCAGTCTAAGAGAAGTCAAGAAAAGAAAGACAAAGGAAAAATAGATCTACTATGAGTGCATGGAAACAGAGAACTCTCAGCATCTGAAAAGTTTCCCCTAGAGTACTGAGCTGAGTATTAAACAGAGATGACAGTGCATGCATTTAAAACATGAAGGAGGGAGCTTGGGTCAAGATGGCAGTGTAGATAAATGCTGTATGCAAACCCTCCCACAACCACATCAGAGTTACAGCTAAACTACAGAACAACTGTCATTCAGAACCCCCTGAAATCTAGCTGAGTAAAAGTTCTATAAAGAAGGATATAAAGAAGAAGCTACATCAGTGCTAGTCAGGGGTGGAGATGGGGAAGGGGCTGCTCCCACACCCATATGTGACGGATAAAAATTAGGAGGGATATCTTGGCAGCAGAAGTCCCTCTGAGGAGTGAGGGATCCCAGCTGCATACCAGCCCTCACGAAGCCTTGGGTTCCAGTGCCAGGAAGAGAAGTCCCTATAACTTCTGGCTGTAAAAACCAGTGGAGATTATGCCTGAGTGAGACAGAGGGTTTCTGGAGTCCCAGGCAGTTCCTCTTAAAGGGCCTGCACACAGACTTTCTCTGACTCACTGTCCCTGAGCTCCATTGCTGGGATAGCAGCTCAAAGGTACCAGGGACACACAGGGAGGTAATTACTTGTCTGATGTCAGGGCTGGAGGTACAGATCTCTCCCAGACATAAGTTCTGACAGAGACTATTGTCCCTTTGCTGAGCCTTCCCCCAACAGAGCTGGTAGGCAGGTGCTATATCAGAGTCTCCAACAACCTGGTCAACACTATTCACCCCACTTTGGTGACTTCATAACAACCCAACACACCCAACTTTCTGGCCTACCAAAGCCATTTCCAATGGCTTTTCTATACAAACAGCCTGATTTGGCTCATGCTGTGGGTCTCCCTAAAATCTCTCAAATAAGCAGCATTTGGCCTCTGAGTGCCCCAGGCCCCAGGCCCTGCACTAGAGGCAGCCAGCCTCAGTTCCCAGCTTGGCTCTCCTGGATACCTCCAAGCGCAGCACAGGTAGCTGCCACCTGCAGATCACTCTGTAAGCTCATACTGGCTGACCCTGGGCAGGGCACAGGCAGTGGCTGACCTTGGTCTGCACTTTCCAGGAGGCCCCAAATCCATGGCACCTGGTGGACAGCTGTCTGCATTTTGTTTTTCTCACTTAACAATTTATCCCGGAAATCACTTGACACTAGGCAATACACCTTTCTCACCTACCCTTTTTTAAAGCTTCATACTGCCCTATGTTGTAGATGTACCATAATTTGTTCCTATTATGTGGATATGTAGGTTGTTTCTATATAATATCTTGCAATTACAAATAACACTACAATGCAAAATCTTTTGCGTGTGTATTTTCATATTGTTGGAGGCATGACTTAAAGGTAAATTCCTGAAACTGGGGTCAAAAAATAAATGTACACTAAGATTTTTATAGATTTTACAAATTATCTTCTCCATAGCAGTTAAAATATTTTACAGTTCCACCAGTAATATCTGAGAATATTTGTTTCCCCACAGATTTGCCAAGAGTGTACTGTTAAACTTCTTTTTTTTCAATCTGATAGGTTAGAAAAGGTATTTCAGTGTTTTTATTTTTATTCTATTGTTAGAGTGGCAAACTGATACACTTAAAATACCATTCATATGTTTAAACAATGTTTTGACTTTTTGATGAGTTGTCTGTGTCCTTTTTCCACCTTTTAAAAAGGAATTTTGGTTTTGACTTTTTGGGGCTGTTTTTTTTTTCTGTTGGGTATCTTGTCCTTTTCTCTTGATTTTTGGGAGTTATGTGTATAGTAGAGATAACAACCATATAACCATATAGTAAATTATTTTTTCAAATTGTTTATCTTTTGATTATTTTTAGTGTTTTGTTGTCATGAAAAAAGTTTAACTTTTATGATGTTAGATTTAACTTTTGCTTTACTGGATCTGGATTGATAATTATAGTGAGATTTCCTACACTCAGGTTATATTAATTCAGCTGCATTTACTATTAATATTGGTATGATTTCATTTTTTACACTGGATGACCTATTTGGATTTTGTTCATGTATATGATGCTAGGTATGGCCAAATTTATCTTTTAATAATTTGCTGTATAGGAAAGATAAACCAGAAATTAATAAAATAGTTTAATTACACAGGGTATGTGAAAATAAGAAGTAAGAAAAGGGGGAGTAAGTTACACCTTTATGAGTAAATATTTTTAAATAGCTTTAGAGCTGTGTTAATGCTTTATATGTTTTAAAATATAATTCTATCAGTGACTTTGAGGGAAAATACAAAATATTTATACAAACAGAAACAAATTACCCTAAGCATATATCAGAAAGATAATATAACCAGACAAAAGTGAAAATAAAAAGTACTAATTAAAGTAAAAATAGTACTTGATTATTATATTCCTTTATAGTAAAGGCAAAAATAAGGGTAAATGATCTTGAACTTGACTTAGTATTTTTTGGTTAGTGACAGGCATGTACAGATTTACATGTACATATTACAGGGTTAAGGACATGAGTGATTATTTTCACATTGTGTTCAAGGCACTGACTGTGGAAGAAGGGTGATGCAAACATAGGATGTAGGATACCAGGCAAGAAGTGTGGTGCTGGACTGGCATTAGATTTATCAGTATAAATGTAGGATTTATTTTTACATATATTTTCATGTGTGATAATAGAGTTTAGAAAAATGACAACCATTTGCTTTCAGAACTTAGTTTTTAAACCTCATTCCACACTAAAAATAGCCAGAGCTTGTTAGAGAAATGGCTGATTACAAGACTAAGGCAAGAAGAAACCAATCTGCATTCTCTAAAATGAATAGGACTTCAACATTCGAAAATCAATACTGTAATCCATCACATCAACAGGCTAAAAAAGAAAAATCACATGATCATATCAATAGATGCAGAAAAAGACATTTGACAAAATGCCATACCCACTTATGATAAAAACTCTGAGTAAACTAAGAATAGAGGGAAATTTCTTTAACTTGATAAAGGCAGTCTACAAAAAATATTACAGTTAACATCATACTTAATAGTGAGAAACTCCAAGATTTTCCTTCAAGTCAAGTATAAGGTAAGGATGTCCCTTCTCACTACTCCTTTTAAACATCATACTGGGGAGTTCTAGCTAATTCAAAAAGAGAAAGAAAAAAAGGAAAAGAAAGGAGAGGAGAGAAAAAAGAAAAGAAAAAAGTACAGATTGGAATGAAGACATAAAACTTTGTTCTTAGATGACATGATCATCTATGTGGAAAATCGAAATAGATAAAAAAATCATTGCATCTAATCAGCAATAATAGAAAGATTGTGGGATACAAAATTAATACATGAAAGTCAATCACTTTCTTGCATACCAACAATGAATAAATGGAATGTGAATATAAAAATACAATGTCATTTATATTAGCATCCCCCAAAATTAAATACTTAGTATAAATCTAAGAAAACAAGTATAAAATCTAGATGGGGAAAACTGCACAAGTCTGATGAATGAAACAGAAGAGAGCTGAATACATGGAAAGATACCCCGTGTTCATGGAGAGGAAGACTCAATATGATCAAGATGTCAACTATTCCCCTCTCGATGTATAGGTTGAACACAATCCTAATCAAAACCCCAGTTTGGATATCGACAAACCACTTCTAAAGTTTATACAGAGAGGCAACAGACCCAGAATAGCCAAACAACATTGGAGAGAAGAACAGTCTTGCTTTTGAGGACAGTTATCTTGTGCATAACGGCTCTATGGGAGAAAAAAATTGTGTTGCTCACCTTTGTACCCTTATGTTCTGATTTTTAATTTCTGCTATTTTTTAATGTTTTATCTTATTCTAATTGTGGTATATTAAATTTTATGTTCCCTTTATGGCATTATTTTAGCAAAGAATTGTAAATTAGTATATCTTTTAAGTAATATTCCTAGTTGGCTTTTATGCAAAATAAATCTGGTCAACATAATTATAAATCCTTAACTAATGTAATCAGAATATTTTTCAACTAACCTTTTTTTAATGCATTGTAAATGTGAATAGGAAAAATTAAATATCCTGTTTTGAACTAACAACTTCATATCACAGTGGTTTTCAAACTTCAGTGTGCAGCAGAATTGCCTAGAGGGCTTGTCAAATCAAATCACACTTCCCAACCCCAGATGTTCCAACTCAGCAGCTCTGTGATGTGGCAGCTAGTCTGCATCTCTGACCAATGCCCAGGTCATACTGATGCTGCAGTGTGGGGACCATAGTTTGAGAACCAGTGCCCACCAGTTTTTGGATTCAGATACCAGCTGGTTCCTTTCCCAGAGTCATTGAACTATGGAGGTCATGTGTTAGATTGAAAGTCATGCAACCTGAGTTCTGCCCACTAATGTACTCAGGCTGTCACATTCACAGTCTCATCATCTATATAAAAAGAGGTTGGGACCCTGCCTGCGGTGGTTCATTTGGTTGGGCATCATCCCACAAAGTGAAAGATTGTCAGGGCACATGCCTGAGTTGCCAATTCAGTCCCCTGGTTGGGGCACTTATCAGAGGCAACCGATTGATGTTTCTCTCTTACACTGATGTTTCTCTCCTTCTCTTCCTCCCCCCTCTCTTAAAAAAAAAAGGTTTGGCCCAGTGGTCTCTAAGATCATTTCAAGTCTAGTATGCACTCTTTCTCTTTAGGATTTAGTACCAAAAGTCAGTGAATTTTCTTATGCCTTGATATTAGCTAATCATTAGCTATATCATCATTTGCCAATATGATGAGTTCATAGAAACTTGATCAACATCCAATAGACTTGTGAAAATAAATATCCAGTAAAAATTCCATATCTAGAATTTTATTATTTTTTCCATACATTCTTGATCAAAATTAGATACTTATAGAACTGCACTTAGACATTTATTAAAGGCCACCTTTAAATTTTTAGGGGATAGACAATATATTATGTATGATATGAGAGTTCACTCTATCTAAAAATGTGTCCAGTAACTTTGATGCTGGCAGCAATTCCTAATACAGAGTTCTCACCTGGATATTGACAAATGAGACAATGAGCCCAGGTTCAAGAAGTTTTCTAGACCTTGGAGATGAGCAGGTGACTTACAAAGTTTGCCAAAAAGATCATTTGGCTCTTCCATGGAATAAAACCACATCGGTAACCTGAAGGCAGCAATCTGGGGTCAGGTTTTGCAGCCTGGCTTCACCTCCATTTGGGTTCCTTAATGTAAACGAGCCTGGAGCATGGATGTCTTCTAAGTGAGACAAAGTCACTCTAGAGGAGAAAAAATGTGCAACTGAAATGATGTATGTGGGAATGTTTTTGCAAACAGTTTGTATTACCTCACAATCATGCTCTCTAAGAGTCTGTTAGGATCTTTATGTTTAGCGATACCAGCAGGAGAAGATGAGCAGAGGGTCCCCACGGAACTGTGATAAATGGTAGCACAAGCAATGATAAGAGTGGAAACCAGACCTTTAGCCGTTTATTTCTGCTTTGCTGCTTAGAAGTTTCAGCTTGCAATCTTACTAGTGTCTTTTGGTGATTCAAAGCATCTGCAGGGGGCTGAAGATGGTTCGAGACAAGGGAGTTCAGAGTATCAATTCTTCTTTAACTGTGCATTTCTTGCTCCTGCCGCATTTTTGGTGATAGGCCTGATAAATTCACTACATAGGGTTGTCATGGATGTTGTGTGTGACCATGGCTGTTGCAGTCACATTCCAACATTATTAGGAAAGAAAGTATTTTATCCAATGAGTAGTAATTCTCTCCAGATGAGCGCCCAAAATGTTTTAAATACTAATTTATGGGAAAAACACAGCATAGTAAAATTTTCACTCTTAAAAAAATACATTAAATTATTTTGTGTATCTGACACCCAAAGTATAAAAGAAAATACAATTCTGTGAGTTGTTTTTAGAGCCTCTGACTGGTTCAGAACAAGCTGTTAAGAAAACAGAAGAATGAGTTCAGTGTCTTGACATCAGATGTGTCACACAGCCTCAGATGGCTCTCAGGTGGGCAGTCTGCTGACTGTTGCCTATAGTTTCTTCTCTTTAGACCTGATTTCATTCAGCCCTAGAAAAGGGAAAAGCATTCTTCTGGTTCCTGGTATTGTCCATGGAATTACCAGGTTTGGAGTTTATCTTCCTGTGCATTTTAACCCAAGGTCAGTTTAAATCACAGAGAGTGTGTTGTGTGTGAGTGTATATGAGCATGTATGTATCTGTATATATGTACAAATGTGTGTGTTTGTGCATATATGTATTTGTGGTGTGTGATTCTGTGTACATAGGTACATGTGTGTTTGTGTGTGCGTCTGAAAGAAGGACTGGCCTTCCCTCACCATAGACTGAGCTACTGCTGAGGCAGCATCTGTAGATCTCTGTAGCTCATAGAGGACGACCAGCAGCTGCTGCTCAGTAATATGTCAGAACCCAAAGGAATTTAGTATATATGGCAGGTGTCACACTAATAACTCTTAAGACAAAAAGTTCTAGTGCTCATTAAGCACACAGAGTGCCCTATCTTTTCCAAATAAAGTGTGGTGTCTGTTAGGGTCACAGAGAGAAGAAAAGCTGTAAAAATATAGGTTCCAATTATCACTTCCAGTAAAGCCTTTTCTCTTTAGCCTTCTCCATCGGTCATGGCCTTGAATTTTCTGAGCTAGTGTACGCAACTCAGGTCCCTGAGGCACATGCTGACATGAACACAAACACATGTGCAGGATTGGGCTGCGACATGCCCTGTAGAAAAAAATTAAGAGCTCTGAGCACGGTAGCTGGGCCAGCACAAACAAGGACCTACCCCATGCATGCACATGGTATGCTAGAAGCTCCTGGTGATTACTGGACATACAAGGCATTTAACATGTCAATTCATGGATCTATATTTAGGAATATTTGCCATGACCTAAATGGAAAAATACTGTTTCCCATGGAACCATGGTGGAGGTCACCTCAGCTCACATTCTGTGGGGTAAGCAGTGCAGATACTGTTTCCCAAATCTGGTGCTTGTTTAAGAATCTGGGTGAGCGCTCTCTTCCAATCAATTTCCGAGTACCCCAGTACTTTCTGTACTGACAGTGTGGTGTCCTCCCTCGTGGTAAGCCCCCATACAAGATCTTTCCCACTGAGAATGTTAGCCTCAGGTTAACTTCATCACTAGTGCTAATTATATAAAAGTAAGATATATTCCCCTACCTCATGAACTATGGTTCACAAGATTTTCTCATTTCTCCCTCTAGTAAGAGAATTCCTTCACTTTATATATGGCAGCCTGGCTTTACTAAAAAAAATATATATATGCACTGAATTTTTGTTAGACTATGAGTAAATATCATGGAACCAGCTAAATGTTAAACTATGTGTAAGTTAGTTAGGCTATCACAGTTTTTAAAGCTTTCAACATTCTCTTTCAAGCACTCTTTAACAGTTTTGTCTTTCTTATTTTGCAAACCCCTCCTTTTGGTTCCAACTTCTGGAATTCCAACTCTCTATTATTACTCTGTATGTCTACCCCAGTGATGAATTTAATCTATGAAAATTACAGTGTAGCTCTGACCAGTGTGACTCAGTTGGTTGGGCTTCTGGCAAAGCAAAAGGTCACTGGTTCGATTCCTAGTCAGGGCACATGCCTGGGTTGCAGATTTAACCCCCAGTCTGTGTGTGTGGGAGGCAACAGATGGATGTTTTTCTCTCATGTTGATATTTCTCTTCCTCTCTTTCTCCCCCTCTTCCCCACTCTCCAAACAATAAATAAATCTTTTTTTAAAGGAAATTATGATGTAAAATAGATTGATTTTTCCTGAACCAGAATATGGTATATCATTGTTTTATAGTTTTTAGTGTCTTGAATATCTTTTTTCCGATTTATTCCACAGTAATTCATATTTTATAAATGATATTACTTTTCATTTCAATTTCTGAATTTTTGTTGTTAAATAAATGCAATTGCTTTTTTATATTGATCTTATATCCTACAAATTTATCAAATCACTCATCCAATAGCTTTTTTTTTGTCAATTCTAATATACTTTCTGCATAGCTGTCCTGTTGTCTGTTGGGTCGGAGATGTAATGTGGCCATTTAGAGGTGGAATGCGACATTCTTGAAGCATTGCTTGTCTTTAAACATGCAGAGTGGAAACTAAGTCAGAGCAGTGTGATTAAGGGCAAGCAGCTCCAATAACCTGGGACAAAGGTTGCACATGGTGGTGTGCTAGTAAGAAAGTCAGGTTAGGAACAGTTTTCAGAAGGCCTTGCTTGCCAGCCTAAGAAGGATATACCAAAGATACTCCTTTAAAAGTGAATGTGTCAGGCCTTGTCATATTTTAGGCAATTCAACTAAATTATTTGTTTAAAATCATTTTGGGCCTTTGGAGATGACTGTGGTAGATTAAATAATTTCTAATACAGATAAACAGGGAAAATGACTATAATTCATGGACCTACTAATGGGCCTGGAAATATGTCATTCATTCTTAAACAGCAAACTCCCTCGACACTAATGATCTATGTCAGGGATAGGGTCTGCTGTGAAATGAAGTGACATGCACAGGCATTACCCATCTGCCCTCTTCACTGTTACTAACTTGGGGTTCTAGCCAGATAATGATTGGGGGTAGCCTTTTGACTTTGCCGCACGTCTAGAAGGAGACAGCAGAGGCCCCTGTGTGTTACCATTTTCAAACTGCAGTTTGAGCTCCGTCCGCTGTCTTCACCCCCTCCCCAATTATCACTCTATGTATAGATGGAAATATAAGCCTGTTAGCACACAACAAGCAGTTTGGACTTAGCAAATCATGACTCTGGAACCCAGGTTCTTTGTACGAATTTGGGGTGTGCCTGTATGTGATACATCATTGTTTTATCACTGTCACAGAGAAGGCAGCTAATGTTTTTCTCTCCGTCTGAGAAATCCTATTCATTTTTCTCTCCAGAAGGACTCTCTCCCCCTGTCCTGGCATTTCAGGAGTGGGTCAGAAGTGTCAAGTACTTGAGAAAAGGGATTCTTTGGGTGAGGGCCAGGTGAGAGTGTGTATACTCTCCTTGCCTTTGGAACAAGAACTTGCATCTGCAGTATCCCTGCACTTATAGAGGTTGAGTTATTATCATGCTATGAAGAGTGTCTTTGGTTCTTACGTAGTTGTTCGAATGACTCTGTTTTGAAATACCAACAGCAACTTTCTTTGCATTCATGAACACCCTGCTGTGGAAACACATTTCTTTCCTCCAGGTGCTGCCACTGCCTATATTAGCCAGCATTTATGGGAATATATGCCAAGTATTATGAAAATGATCTTATACATAGTATCTGTATCACTTTATTACTATAACAAGTTATACCAAATTTTAGCAACTTAAAACAATGGACATTTGTTGTCTCAACTTGCTGAGGGTTAGGGATCTGGGAGCCATTTGGCTGCATGTTTCTTGCTTCAGATAGATCTCTCATGTTTGGAATAAAGCTCTCAGTCAGAGCTGGGGTCCTTTGCAGGCTGGAGGATCAGTTTCCAAACTCACACACGTAGCTGGGTATCTGACTGTACCATCTTATAGATGAGGAGACTAAGGTCTGATGAGGAACTCAACTCAAACCTAATGCCATTGCCTTTGTTTTTAACCATTGTGGTTGAAACTCCTGGTGACTAGAGAAGAGAATTTGGGGGTATTTACAATAATTATTTCTTTTGTTAAAGAAAACATCTAAATTTACTTTAAAAGAGGACTCTGCTTCTTCATTCATTTGAAACATTACTTGGTTACTATTGAGTTTTTAATATTAGTATTTATTTATTTTATCCTGAATACATACATGAGGTATTCTGGATCAAAGATAACTTTCTTATTAAATACCTCACGATAAATGATAAGTGAGCCCTTCTCCCTTTGCCTTAATCCCTATACCCAGAGGGGCAAGATGAGCGCCAAGTCTACCATCTTACGCAAGTGGCCAGATTCATTCATAGGCAAGGGAAGAGAAAAATGATTTTTCTGGGTTTATAAAGTGGTAGGAGATAGATGCCCACTCATCTTATGAAAAGGTATCCTTCTTACCCCAGTGCTTTGGTAAATAAATAAAATCTTTCCAGAAGCCAGAGGCTGTCTCTAAGTTCCTGGACTTTATTCCTTCTTGAAATAAAAACCCTGAGAAAGATAGCAGTTCCAGTCTTCCTGGCACATTGGGGGATTAACACTAGGACCTAGTCTAGGTTGCAGTCATCAGCCCTCTTGTCAAGATAAGAGTTTCTTTATCCTTTTGAGTCAGAACAATTTACTAGACAAATAACCACAGATCACATTCTCAAGGTGTGTGAAAAGTCTCAGGGGGCTGTAGCTTTGTACTGGAATGCTGAAGAAGCGAGGGCAATTTTAGTTCCCCAGACAGTCCTCTCTCTCTCTCTTCTAAACATCTTTGGTTTTGCTTCTGAAGTGGTTTGGTTTCTTTTTTTTTTTTTCCTAATAAAAGATAGCTCTTTTTTAAGGACCTATCGACTTCTACTTACCTATCACTTTACATATCAGAATTATTGGAGGTGTGTCTGGGTCAAGTACATCTTTTATCATCAAAGCAGTCCACCAAATATTTGCACATTAGTCACTTAAATATGTGTTCTTAATTAAGATGATTGAGACTTCCGGCCAAGACGGAGGCATAGGTAGACACACTGTGCCTCCTTGCACAACCAAAATAAGGACAACAATTTAGAAACAAAATAACAACCAGAACTGATAGAAAATTGAATTGTATGGAAGTCTGATGACCAAGGAATTAAAATAGACACATTCATCCAGACCAGCATGTGGGTGGAGTTGGTCAGCTGGGCAGAGAGGAGTCGTGGCACAAAAACTGGTGACACCAGGCTCACAAGACAGCAACGGGTGGATCCTGGGTACACGGGTGGCAGCTGGCAGACCCTGGGCATGTGGTGGCAACGGGCAGACGCAGTGAGGCAGCAATTGTGAAGAGAGGCACTGTGCACAAGGCGGCTGCCTCACTGGGCAGTCCCACATTCATGCACAGATAAACCAGGCAAAGTTAGGGAGTGAGACAGACCTCACAACCCAGGCTCCCAGCACCGGGAAATAGAGCCTCAAATCACCAGTTGAAAACACCTGTGGGGGTTGAGGCTCAGGGAGAGACTCCCAGCCTCACAGGAGAGTTCATTTGAGAGACCCACAGGGTCCTAGAATGTGCACAAGCCCACCCACATGGGAATCAGCACCAGAAAGGCCCAGTTTGCTTGGGGGAAGTGGGGGAAGTGACTGAAATCCGACAGAGAGCAGAGCAAGCACCATTGTTCCCTCTCTGACCCTGCCCCCACATACAGCATCACAACCCAACAACTGGGTTGCCCCACCCTGGTGAACACCTAAGGCTCCACCCCTTATACGTAACAGGCATGTCAAGACAAAAAAAAAAATGGCCCAAATGGAAGAACAGATCAAAGCCCCAGAGCAAATACTTTTAAGCAACGAAGAGATAGCCAGCCTATCAGATGCACAGTTCAAAGCACTAGTAATCAGGATGCTCACAGAATTGGTGGATTTTGGTGGCAAATTAGATGATAAAATGAAAGCTATGCTAAGTGAAATGAAGGAAAATGCACAAGGAACCAATAGTGATGGGAAGAAAACTGGGACTCAAATAAATGGAGTGGACCAGAAGGAAGAAAGAAACAACCAAACAGAAAAGAATGAAGAAATAAGAATTCAAAAAAAAATGAGGAGAGGCTTAGCAACCCCCAGGACATCTTTAAATGTTCCAACATCAGAATTATAGAGGTACCAGAAGGGAAAGAGGAAGAGCAACAAGTGGAAAACTTATTTGAACAAATAATAAAGGAGAACTTCCCCATTGTGGCAAAGGAAATAGATTTCCAGGAAGTCCAGGAAGCTCAGAGAGTCCCAAAGAAGTTGGACCCAAGGAAAAACACACCAAGGCATATCATAATTACATTAGCCAAGTTAAAAATGAAGGATAGGATCCTAAAAGCAGCAAGAGATGACAGTAACCTACAAAGGAGTTCCCATCAGACTGTCAGCTGATTTCTCAAAAGAGACCTTACAGGCAAGAAGGGGCTGGAAAGAAGTATTCCAAGTCATGAAAGGCAAGGACCTACATCCCAGATTGCTCTATCCAGTAAAGCTTTCATTTAGAATGGAAGGAAAGATAAAGTGCTTCTCAGATAAGGTCAAGTTAAAGGAGTTCATCATCACCAAGCCCTTATTTTATGAAATGTTAAAGGGACTTATCTAAGAAAAGAAGATAAAGAAAAAACATGTATAGTAAAAGGACAGCAAACTCACAATTATTAACAACCACACCTAAAACAAAAACAGAAACAAACTAAGCAAACAACTAGAACAGGAATAGAACCACAGAAATGGAGATCACATGGAGGGTTAGCACCAGGGGAGTGGGAGAGAGGGTAAAAAGGCACAGAGAATAAGTAACATAGATGGTAGACAGGGGGAGGGCAAGAATAGTATGGGAAATGTAGGAGGTAAAGAACTTACAACACATGGACATGAACTAAGGGGGGGAATGTGGATGGGAGAGGATGTACAGGGTGGAGGGGAATGAAGGGGGGTAATGGGACAATTGTAATAGCATAATTAATAAAATATATTTTTAAAAATTGAGAAATTAAAAAAAGATGATTGATAATAATATCTCTATAAAGTGGCTTCCTCATCTATAACACCATGTCTTAATCCCATTTTGTAAATAATAGCAATAAACAAGCAAACATTTATTTACCACTTACTATATGCCAGGCACTGTTTGAGGTGTTTTACACAAATTAATTAATTTAATGTTCATAACTGTATAATGACCTAGGAGTGATGTCTCAGGAAAAGTATAGAAAGTTGGTGGAACTTGCCCAACATGAAGTGCCTGGGAAGTTGCAGAGCTGAGATTTGAACCCAGGCACTTAGGTTCCAGATTGCAAGCTCTTAACTATTATATGAGTTGTACATGACTCACTATTTCACAAACAGACATTTTGCACCTTCTATAAGCCAAGCATTGTTTTAGGCACTGTGGATATGTCGTTGAGCAGAATATTCAAAGCTTCAAAGCTTCAAACTTCATGGAACTTATTTCCTGGTTAATGCTAGAGGAGGACAGGTGAGAAACAAAAATTAATCCGATAAACATGTATAACATCATGTTAGATTCATAAGTACTGTGGGGAAAATTGGACGGCACAATGAAGGCCAGAAAGAGCTGCTGTTTAGTCACCAGGGAAGTCTTCACTGAGACATATTTGAAGTGCGAGCTGCTACCCAAATGGTGGAAAGCAACTTTAAAAAAAAAAAACAGAATAGGCTAAAATCAATTTGAAAAGAAGATATTAGAGTTTACTGCATGAAATAAACATAGTTTCTGTTTTTATTTCAAATGGCGTCACTGTGCTTGGCCCTGTAAAGGCCGGTGAGACAGACGTGTGAGTGCATCTGTAGCACACATCCCGAAGGGTGGAATTGCCGGCTCACAGGGCACGTAAACGTCCACTCTTGGTATCTGAAGCTTCTATTGTGCACTCGCCTGCTTGCTAAAATTTATTTGTAGCTCCAAAACCGATCCTTGCCATGTTCTCCTGGTCGTTTGTGTGTGTGTGCTGAGGGACAGGAAATTCTAGTGGGCTGATGGGGACATTCCCAGCTGCGGTTGAACGAGGAGATGCTCTGCCTTCTTGTTTCAGCTGGTACCCTGCAAACAAGTGTCCTTTTGAAATCAGTTTAGTGCCACTGTTTTTGTTTTTCATGTTTGTGTTTCTGCTGTTTAAAATGGTTTCCCAGCCTCATGCCGAAGTGCTGTCTAGTTTTCCTCAGGCAGGTAAAGGCTGTGCTCTGCCTTATGAAGAAGATACATGTTAGATAAATAAGCTTCGTTTGGGCATAAGTTATAGTGCTATTGGCTGTGAGTTCAATGTTAATGAACCAAAAATATATATTAAACAAGGTGTCTTTAAAGGGAAAAACACATAAAAGAAGATTATGTATTGATCAGATGAACACTATGACCAGAGGCTTGCAGACACTTAACTCCATGTTTCCCCTCGGAGCAAAGACTGATTCAATACCTGCCAATTCAAGGTTTGCAGCAACTTTACAGACTGCAACTACCACAAATAAGTGAGAATTGTTTGTATTTACAATTTGGATATTAACAAAGCTTCTAAGATACCATAGCAATTCACACACTAACCAACGATGCACCAGTGGCGACTTAGTCCCACTTCTCCCACAGTACATGCAAGGAAACTTTTAAATACTTCTCAGATAAGTTCAAAAAAGCATCTTACAGTCACTTTAATTTCATGTCCTTAACTTTGTGTGTGTGTGTATTTGTGTGTGTGAATGTGCCAAGGACGTGTGCATAGGAAGGGTTTGCACATGTTCTTTCCCGTGTTAAACATTACGTTGCTTCTGTTTTTCTTATGGAGTACTAAGGGCAATTCATGTGCTGATGAAAATCATCCTTTTACTATCATATTGGTGGACAGTATTTTTCTCAATATATCATTTGTCTTTTAACTTGAAGGTTTTTGCTCGTTTGTTTGTTTAACCATTAAAAACTCTTTAAGTTATTGCATGGTGAAGTTTGCCAGTCTTTTACTTTCTGGTTTATGTGCTTTGCTTAGAAAGACCTTCCCTAATGTGAAAATAAATTCTAAAGGGTCTTCCATATTTTCTTCTAGTCCTTTTAAATTTCATTGTTTAATATTAAAATATTTGATTTGTCTAGAATTTGTTGAGTGGTAGTTCCAGCTTTACTTCTTTTCTTTTTTTTATTTTAAACTGCTAGCTGGTTGAAACAACCATTTAAAAAGCAAATCCATTTTCTCCATTCATTTGAAATGCCATTTTGGCATCATATATTAAATTCCTGTATATACTTAAATCTATTATTTTTGTTCAGCATATTTCCAATTTTATAAATTGTACTTACACAGAAGAGACCAAAACAAACAAAAAAAATTAACATATTTACACCAAATAAATGAGGTGGAGCCTAAGTACTGAGCCTAATTAGGCTACCTTATGTTGTTATCTACATGTTTTAACCTATCATTTCTAGGGGAGGTTCTGTATCCAGTAAAAAATTAATATCAGATGATGCTTCAGTCCTTAGGGCTCTTGGCAGGAAGTGAATCAGAAGTGTCTTAAATTTGCTCATGTAAATTTTGTAAACTCTCTGATTTTGTAAGTGCATCTAACTGATCCCTATGCAGTGCAGCAATTCAACACTACCATTCTAGTGTAATGTTCAAGGGCTTTGCAAAGTATTCACTTTCCCTAGTTAAAGCTCACATTGTTTGGAAATATTGGTTTCTTACTTAAAAATCCACACTAAGCTCCGAGGCAAATAACAGCCTACTAAGCATAACAGACCCCACACGTCCCTATGACTCTGCAAACTAATGGTTTTAGAGAGAGAGAGAACCACTGCCATGGTCAAGATGCCCCAATTAGCCCCTGCTGCCTGCCTTATCAAAAGCCTGGTCCATGAGGAGGCGACAGAAGTTAGTGATGCTGAACACTAATAGTGCTGACATCGCTGACAACCCTCCACTTTTAAAAATAATTGGGTACTTTATATTCAGTTTTTATATGGCATTAAAAGGCTCACAGCTCCTTAGCTGAGTAAGTGACACCATTCTTGGGGGACATTTAAGAGTTACCCTTCGTACTTATCGAACCCCAGAACCCAACCACAAAGGAAATAGTAACAGAAAATCTTATGGAAGGTTTCACAGAGAGCCTTCCTCAGGTGAGGTTAGCAATATTGTAATTCATTTTTGCTCAGAGCTATGGTTTTGGAGGTAAGTCCATTTTTTCCATTTGCTTACTGATCACTGTTTTTACCAGCAAATGAAACTGAACCGAAAGCAGGTCATCAGCCAAGGGGTCTCTCTGATCATTAACAGGGTCTCTTTTCACACACAAAACAACTCTTATTTTGAAGAGTGAGTTTGTTCAGCAGATCCTGGTTAATTTCTACGTGAGGTTTGATGGACCTGAATTCCAGGTATACACCAATCCTTCTCAGTTGGAGACCTGTGGTTCCTTGGGATTTTCTTAGGGCAGCATCTTCACTTGACCTATGATCCTAGACATCAGAAGGCATTTACATATTACACTTTCTTCATTCACTTCATCTGAGTCTTCTCTTGGGCTACTGGCCCAAGCTGCTGGAAGTATTTGGTGTCAAGGGCATTTGATGAATTTATATAATGACTGAGATGCTGTGTTTCAGATTGTCAGAACATTAGATAGAGAAATGTCATATTTTATGAGACATGAAGTAGAAAGAAATGAATGTATGAAAAGGCAGAGAAAGTACTATGGGAACCCCAGGGAAGAAAGGGCTTATTCAGGCTGGGGGTCCAGGGCCAGAGCCCAGTGTCGTGCAAGTCTCCCGGTCACAGAAGATAGAAGGAAGCTGTAGACAGCTCTTCGATGCAAAACCTGCCTCTTTTTGTGGGATCAGAGTTTAGCTCAGCTGGTGAAAGAGTTTCCACTCAAACCCCTTTGGGCCAGCATCATCATCTCTGGCTCTTTTTCTGCTGTAGCTGAACAAGGATGGGCCTTTCCTAAAAGCTGGATATGGCAAGCATTGTTTCACATCCTGAACTGGTCAAAAGCTGCACTCCGCCCCTAGTCCCAATGATTGCCTCACATGTGCACCATCCTGAACCGGCAGTGGTTGGCAGCAGGACTGCTGGGGCGGGGCAGGGTAGTGAGGGCAAGGGAGCAACCCAGGGCTCTTGGCATTCTTTGACAATAATGCTGAAATGTTCCAGGAAAGTGAATGTTTTTAGAGATTGAAGGCTGCATCTATTAAGAGTTACAGTGAAGTGGTCTCACTCATCTCTGTCTTACAAGAAGAAATGTGTCTTCTAGGAAAAATTATGGTGTAAATTTTCAAACATACACAAAGCAGAAGGAGGCTAGACTAATGACTCCCCAGGCGGCCCTCACCCCGAGAGGAGGACTCCGTGACAGTGAGGTAAGTACACTTCATCTCACCATCTCACTCACACACTTCAGAATACACATTCTGAATGTGTATTCAGAAATACACATTCTGAATGGAAAATGGAATGATGCTGGGACAGAAATGTATTCCTTAGTATTCTGGCTAAGAGGTCCACTTTAATTTCAAAGATTAATTATGATAGAATCGCTTGTGCAACATTCCTTTTGTATTCAATATGAAGATGTAGGATGTCTTTGCTAAATCTGAATGAATGGATGACTTTATTCTTCCATTTATACATTTAAAAGTTTTAAGCATATGGAATTAAATATATCTCATTCTCGATTCTTGCAGCACTTTTGTTGACTTGTCATTAGACCACACGTGAATTTCATCAAAGGACAAACGGTGCTCGGACTTCCCACTCGGGCGGCACATGCTGTCTTCTCTTAGTTACTCAGCGGTCGGGTCCACAGATTCCCTCACTCTCCTTTCCTCTCATTTCCCTCTGGGCTTTTGAATTCTTAGTCACTCATTCATCAAGGAAGAATTTTGTCAAGATGAATTTAATTCAAAATCTATTTTGTACTCTTTCTTTACCATTTCTCTGAAAATATTTGGAAGAGCTATTAATGAAATTTCTATAAGGCACTGGTTTTTGGCAGTTTTACCTCTTGCCCAAAGTGGGAGTTTACGGCCCATGGGAATTTAAGTCTGTTAGCCAGGATGGCCACAGTGCGGTGCTGCATGTGACCCCAGGCATTTGGAGGCAAAAACAAGGGGGTTCCAGGGTTCGGCCCATTTGAAGAAGGACCCAGAGGACAAAAGGAAAATGAAAATGGGAAGAGCACTGGCCTCAGGCCACCTCTCCCAGAAAAGGCCCAGGTGGGAAGTCAGCAGGGTCCTGTCCCCAGGGTCATCTCTGCAGATGGGCATGCGATAGTAGACTCAGGCCTCAGACTGGAAGCAGGCCTGTGGCGGGTTGTGTCAGCCGTCCTGTGTTGGTGGGCTGTGGACTAAGGCTTCTGGCCCCACAAAGGATGGGAGGGCTGAATCTGGCCTATGCTGTCTAACAAACAGGGTCTAAGAACAGCAGGGGTTTCTGGTGTTCTTAAAGAAATTTTAGGCAACATAGATGTTCTGAGGCACATTTTAGACACATTTTGGGCAGCTTCAGAAACACTGTATCAGTTTTTCTGATCAGGTTAAAAAATCTATATTTATTAAAAAACTATAAATAAAATTTACAGTTCACCTAACCACAGTGCAGCAAGCTAGACTCACTCTCAATGTTTGGAAAATTCTACAAGTGTCTGAAAGAAAGTGGGGTTCAATTCCAGAGTTCTGTAGGAATGAGAATGTGTTTGAATAGGGCTACTTTTAGGATAATGTCATTCAAATCCTCTTTTTAAACTATGAACAATGGGGGGAAAGCAAGAGCTGCCAGCAGCAATTATATATCCCTAGGATGGCATCTTTTTCATTATCTCCTCCTTTTAGAGTTGGAGAATGGGAGAGAGAGAGAATTCCTTTTAACAATGGCTCCACAAAATGGTGTGGAGTCTTCTGAGAACCCAAAGAAACCCTTGTTTTCACAGGAGAGTTCGTCTCAGGACTCAGAGCTGCACAACCTCTGGGTGTCTCCCGCCAACCAGCCATGATACCCCCAAGCAGAGCTAAAACCTGTCCACAAGTTGGGGCCACTCTTGAGAAGCCAAGCTTCTTTGGATTGCTGGACCGAATATGAGAATAATTCTGCAATCACAGAATTGATTGATGGGAGTTTGCTTTTTCCCCCCAAGCATTTCTTTATTTGTGGGTTTTCAGAAGAGTACAGTTTAGAGACACAACTGCCAGGCCTCAATTCCTGTACCAGAGAGAAGAAGAAAAGAGCTAACTGGCTCTGTCCACCTCACACCCGGTGTTCTCATACCATGGAGCCCTTGAAACAGTTAGATCCTACCAGAGGCAATCTCTTCCCGAGATTTCAGGCTTGTGAATAAATGAGAATCAGTTTTGCCATCCAAGTTTCAATTTCTTAAATACATCATATTTTTAGGGCCTGAAGAAAAATGGCAGCCAGGTCTCCTCTTTCCTGAAGCAGTTTTTGTAGCAGAAGACTTTTTTTTCTGCAGTATTTTAATATAAATGTGCACTTGGGAGTGAGAAAAAGCAGTCAAGGAAAATCATATAAATAATTGTTCAGAATGTGTCATCTACCATTATTTTCAAGTTCAAGCCCTGTTTTTGGAGCCATTCTCTTGTTTCACTAATTCCTAGAAAAATATAGTAAGATGGGTGAGCTGGCTTATGGAGTATAAATGGAATTTCTTCTTTCACTTTTAATATCCTGTCAAGGACCACACCCAGCATTTGTGCTGGTATCTGAGCAGAAGTCCCAGGTCCAAGGTGTGCTCCCCTGTCATTGCTGGAAAGACAGCGATGCCGATGTTTTCTGCACCTGGGCGACACAGAGCGGATTCACAGCATCACACCTATCACCAAATGAAATCACAGCAGATTGCATCTCCTTTTCTGAAATCTCTCACTTTTGGAGCAGGAAAAGCCTTTCCATTGCCAGGGAAGTGATGTCCAGAGAAGCGAGCAATATGGCCAGTTCAAAGGTCCGTGGCCAGTTAGCAGGACAGCCAGAATGGCTGGAACTGCCACCCAGATGCCCTGAGTGGTCAGTTCTGCATCCACAAGTCTGCTTGGCACCTGTATTTATTTGCTCTGTCTGCCTCAGACCCTGGTTTTCCCACATCAAGGAGCTGGCCCCTGTCTTTGCAGAAAACCTGCCCTGATATGCTCTCCTATCAAAGTACTCAATTTTCAAACAATCAGGGGGATAATTTTTGTATTGTCACATGGAATTGACAGTAGCAATTCCCAGTTTCTCTCTACCTCACCACCAACTTCTCTCTCCGTCCTGTGAATGGAGATAGGAAATTTAGAATATTTATAGGTACACAATGTAATTTTATTCGGGAAACCCTCTGGGCGTTTGAGAACTCCCTAAAGGATAGTGCGGTGGGTCCACCCCTGCGACGTCCACCTGCCTGTGTGCTTTCCCTCGGGTCCAGCGTGGTCCTGGCTTCAGTACAGCCCACTGTCGCTGTGGGCGCTGACTCCTCCGCCACTCACAGCCCGGACACCTGGTCGCTGCCCAAGAAGCCACTGCTTCGATTAAACAAATATTTATGTAAAATGTGCTGCAAACACATTTTATAAAAAGCTCAAATGTTGACCATTTGCATGAGTTTTGCCCTTTTTCTGGCATTTTCTCACGTGTCAAGATACACGTTAGCTACCTTTCCGTTTGAAGACACAGATTTCTGAAGTATTTACACAAGGACGTGAATTTGAGGAGCAAGATGTTCCTTAATTTCCTTGCTAGGTGGTAACAAATTTGAAGGTGCCACAGGTTAGCAGTACCCTGGGGAAAACAGAGGCAGCAGGTGGAGAGGAGAGTCTCTGAAGACAGGGGCGGGAGCCTAAAGATGGGGGCGGAGTCAGGGAGGCTGAAAGGTGGAGGAGAGCTATGAGAACGAGGGTTCGAACAACAGGACATCCACAGCAAAATGACAAATGAATTTGGCTTCTAAGAAGTAAAAATGGAGCTAACAACAGCAGAGCTGGGTTAGGGGCAATTTATGTGCTTACTTGTTACATTCTATCACAAGCCAGTGGATAAATACTAAAAAGGAAAAATCCCGCACTGCAGATCATAGGGTGATAATGCTAATACTATTGGTGCTCCAGAAATAAACCACTACTATTTTTAGGCTTGAAAAACTGGTTTATTGAACAGTCAGAAATTGGTGGGTGGGGGCAACTAGAGTAGTAGTTTTTATTTTATTCTCATTCCTACCTTGATTTATATTCTTCCCAGTCCTCCTTTCCTGACCCGCTACAACATCTCAGGCAGATTCACAGCATTCTGTTTACTTTAAGCGTTTGAAAATCTGGTGCGTGCCAACCCGAGCCCCTGGAAAACGCTGAGCGCATCCTAAGTGGCGCTTCCCGGGCCCAAGGCTCCTTCCAGCACTGGAGACAGGCGTGCTGTCAATCGGCTCCCCTGGCAACGTCATTACTCATTCGGCAGTGCTGTCACAGAGTGAAAATGAGACGGCATGGGCTAATTGCTTTATGACTTCCTTTTTCACTGAATCTTGGGTTTTGGAGCCTACAGCACTTCACTGAGGTTAAGTAAGGTCGTGTAAACAGGACGGATTTCAGGTTCCAGAAGCAACATATAAAGCTCGTGGATGAATGGCTCGACTGTCTGAACTGCATAGTCCAGAGGGCCTGGAAGGACCATTTTCTGGAAATCTTAGCAGTGCAACCCAAGACAACCCTACATGCACCCCTAAGGAACTTAAAGACTCCATCGTTAGCACAGAGGGTGGCAATGCTTCTGGGCCAAGGCAGAAACTGTGGGAGGCAGAGCCGGAGAGATAAAGCAGAAGCCCCTCTGGTCCTTTGAAATTACAAACCTTGGGTATACCTTTCTGGCCAGTGGCTCCAGAAAACAAATATCCTATTCTGACTTTATGTTGTCTCTCTTCACCAAAGAAATGATAGAATAAAAAAAAGAGTGTTATTCAAAAGCTACCCATGGAAAATGGTAAATCACTGGAGAAAATCATTTCCTAATTATTTATATGCTTGATATATTCCACTAGCTCACAAGCCAGGTTTGGCAATACCCCCAGGATCTCTCCACTCACATAGGAAGTATTGTGAAACCATTGTGTTTTACTTAATTTCATAAATGATTTGTATTATAAATTATTGTATTCAGAACTTAGTAGATCCTGATTGTAGTAGTGGTGATACAAATCTATATATGGGTTATAATTCATAAAATGATGTACCAAACAAGTTAATTTTATTGTACCTTAGTTAAAAATAAAAGTAAAACAAAATCAGGAAAAAATAAATAATGCCTATCCTTTAAGCTCTACTGTCTTCCACACAATTACTTTTCAAGTTCAGGTCAGTCCACACTGAGCTAGCCTTTGATTTCTCCTAAAGGGTTTTACAGAGTATGTCATTCATCATTTGGTTCTTATCGATAATAGAACTCACTTCCTAGATCAATAATAGTCCTCAGAATAACAGTATTTGCTGCCCACGTCATTTGTCATTGGGCACTTATCAGTAATTGCTTTTGCTTACAGCACTCAGGTGAGCACATCTTTTTCTCTACAAAGAGAATGGAACTAACATTTGTTGTCATGTACAATACTATTTCCTCTATGTATGCATACTATTTTATCTTTTATTTCAAGCAAGCCAAGAAAATAGTATTAATATTTTTTTTGGATAAGGAAACAAAATCTCATAAAATTACAGCAAGAGTCTAGAAGCAAAGCCATGGATTAAAAATGGTCCTGACTGCCCTGGCTGGTGTGGCTCAGTAGATGGAGCACTGGCCTGTAAACCAAAGGGTTGCTGGTTCAATTCCCAGTCAAGGCAGATGCCTGGGTTGAGTGCCAGGTCCCCAGTAGGGGACACGTGAGAGACAACCACACATTGATGTTTCTCTCCCTCTCTTTCTCCTTCCCCTCCCCTCTGTCTAAAAATAAATAAATAAAATCTTTAAAAAAGAAAACTCTAAAAAAAAAAAGAAGAAGGAAAAATAGTCTTGACTGACTTCCAAGCCTATGGTCTTCCCTGTAGCCCAGAGAACATCAGCTGGTGTGCTGTGCTGCAAGGACGTTTAAAACAGGCAAAACCTCATGGTTCAGTCAGGGGCACTGACCTCTTCTACCTCTGATTGTGTCAATTTTTTTAAAATGACAGCAACCAACACAAAAATAGCCACCTCATGTGAGTGAATCAAAATTATACCTATTTTGGTCAGATTGGAAAAAAATATAACATTTTGGGGGGGCTGCCAAAGAATTTTAGTAATTAGTTGACGCACACCATGAGATGAAAAGGTTGAAATCGCTGCTCCAGACCACTGTGATCTCCACAGCCAGTTGACATGCCAAAGGTAGATGCTGCGTCTTATACTTTACAACCCCCCATCAGCCTTCAAGGAACTTGACATGTCAATAAAAAATATTTATTTCTGTTCCATAGGTACTTTTAAGGTTCTTGAACATTCTAACTGGGCTGCACACCCATCCCTCAGGCTCTGTGTTGGTCTCTGATGGGGCCGGGTGGGAGCGGATTAAGCTGGTATGACTAGCTGGGTAAATGATGTATAGACTGCAGGTGTCCAGGCTAGCCTGTTTCTTGATAATTGTACGAGAAATTTGGAATCACCTGGAAAAACAAAAACTTTGACAAAAAGGCCTGAGAACTATGCGAACTGAGCTCTAATGCACTATGATATCCGTTGTATGGAATAAATTAATTCTCTCCTGTGCTTTTGGAATGTTTCTAGTTGGTACCATCCTTGGGAGAACTGAGAAAATAACCATTCAAATTAGTTTTCTGGGCCTTTGGTTCAAATGAAGATCTCTGATTGAGGAGGACTGGAGGTTGGACATGTCGGCTAGTAGGAGAGAGGTTCATGCCCTGATGTACAAGGACAGGGAGTTTGGGCTGGATCAGAGGACAAGGTTCTGTGAGTTAAAGGAGAAGCCAGGACCACCCTTAGGCCTGGGTGTCAGTGACAGGTGGTGGCAGGGCTTCCATCTTGCTCTCCCATGGGCTCATCTGTCATTACTAGGCAGGGAAGCCTGAGTTGGGTCAGGATTGTATTTCTGGGGTCAGCATCCAAGGCCTCAGTATGTGAGCTGCTGGCAAAAACTTTAGTTCCAGCCCTGGCTGGTGTGGCTCAGTGGATTGAGTACTGGCCTGGGAAGCAAGGGGTTGCTGGTTTGATTCCCAGTCTGGGTACATGCCTGGGCTGTGGGCCAGGTCCCCAGTTGCAGGCACATGGGAGGCCACCACACATTGATTTACTGATTTCCCTCCCTAACCTTCTCCCTCCCTTCCCCTCTAAAAATAAATAAATAAAGTCTAAAAACAAAAACAAAAAACCTTAGTTCCAAAGTCATCTGCTTCTTTGCGGGGTGTTTTCTCAGATAAAGATAAAGCAAAATAAAAGCACGCAAAACATTGTGCTTTTAATAATAAACCTTCACCAAAGTTTAAAGTCGGTGTTGTTCTCTGAAATCCCTCCTCTTAATTATTGTGCCGCCGATCCTGCTCAAATATTCCAAAGTTGAAAATAATAGTACCTCGAGATTTGGTGTTGCATCGATGTCGCCAGGTCTTATTGTGCCCTCCACTTTGTTGCCATTTCAGTCATGTGCGAGTGGCTGTTTTATTATCACTTCTCTCTCTCTTCAGCATCTGCCCTTCCATACTAAGTTTTCCCAGACTTCCTTTGTGCAGAATCATTACGTTTGATCCAATATGGAAGTTTGTTTATACTGGTTCCGAAGCCCATTTTCTCTTTTTGCCTGTCTTTTCCACCAAGAACCTTTGCATTCTCTGTCTTCATGCCACTGGTGCCTCATCTTAATTTTGTATCATTGGCACATGTAATTATTTCCCCGCTTACATTTTTTGCTTCATTAACGAAGACATTAGACAAATGTACCATATGTCACAACTTCTTCTGTAACTTTCCATGTTTATTCTTTTTACCTCTTATTTTCTCTAGTTTCAACATTCAGTCTTAAAGACTCTGACCTCCATTCCAACTGTATGTGCGCAGCTGGCCTGATATGGGGGTCAATTCCTATCTGGGTTATTTACAGAATGCAAGGAGAGATCCCTGGCCTCAAAATGGCATCCCTTTCAGTATTCTCTTTACTTTTAAAAACTGCTTGGAATTCTATCAGCTGAGGCTCTACATATACGTGGAAAATAAACTCTTTACATGTGACCTCGACAATTAATGAAGCTGGACAACAGCATGAAGTTTCCAGAAGACCTGAGGAGAAGCAGAGTTTTGATGAGAGTTGGGAAGTGAGAATTACTTCTGGGGTGAGGGCAGGGCACCGCTGTGACAGGGAGGGTGGACAGGGACCCACGTGCTGGGAGAGAGGAGAGAGCAGAGGGGAGAGAGGAGAAAGGAAAGAGGATGCCAGGAGATGGGAAAAGTGGAAACAAAACTGGTACCAAAGGTGAATGTTCTAGTAGTTTCTTCTAGGGCTCAGAGTACAGACATGGCCAGGAATGGAGGATAGAAAAGTTGTACTTTCTATGACTATGTTTATTAAAAGAGTCCCACCTCAGCCTACAAGATAGAAGTATACTGAGTGGGAGCTTCCACTTCCAGCAATAGTGTAGACTGGATAGTTAAGGAACACCGAAAATGCTTTATGCACACACAAATTCTCATACATGCAGTACATCTCTTTACATGCATAGCTGGATTGGCAAGGATGTAAAACAAATTCTGAGTTGAAATTGGTAAGTATAGATCATTACATACGGCCATTACTGAACCCAACAGCTGCCCTGGGTAAATCTGAAGATTGCTGGTGTCCTGCAGTGTCAGTTTAAACAGGTCAGGGATAGGGACACAGAAATCTGTGCATTTATCAGATATTCTAGGAGAAAAACAACATTCTAGAAAAGTAACCCCCAGTAAAAGAGAGAACCAAAAAACAAATTTCTACAAAAGCACAAAGTAAGGAATCTCACAGGTCTTTTTAAAAAGATGTTTTCTTTTTTTTTTAATTGAATTTATTGGGATGACATTGCTTAATAAAATAATATAGGTTTAGGTATACAATTCTATAATACATCACCTATATATTGCATTGTGAGTTCACCGCTCCAAGTCAAGTCTCCTTCCATCATCACTTATTTCCCCTTTAACCTCTTCTACCTCCCACCACCCTCCTTTCCCTCTGGTAATCAATATACTGCTGTCCATCTATGAGGTTTTGTTGTTGTTGTTTTTGCGTAATCCCTTCACCTTTTTCACCCAGCCCCCTAACCACCCCTCTGACAGCTGTCAGTCCATTTTCTGTGTCTATAAGTCTGTTTCTACTTTGTGCGTTTGTTTACTTTTTCATTAGATTCCATGTATGAGTGAAATCATGTGGTATTTGTCTTTCTCTTACTGGCTTGTTTCACTGAGCATAATACATTCCAAGTCCATCCATGCTGTCGCAAAAGGTAAGATTTCCTTCTTTTTTTACAGCTCCATAGTATTCTATTGTGTAAATGTACCACAGCTTTTTTATCCACTCATCTACTGATGGGCACTTGGGCTGTGTCCAGATCTTGGCTATTGGAAATAACACTGCTATGAACATAGAGGTGCATATGTTCTTTTGAATTGGTGTTTCAGGTTTCTTAGAATATATATATCCAGAAGTGGAATCCCTAAGTCAAAAGGCAGTAACATTTTTACATTTTTGAGAAAACTTGATACTGTTTTTCACAGTGGCTGCGCCAATCTTCGTTCCCACCAACAGTGCAGAAGGGTTCCCCATTTTCCACATCCAGCACTTGCTGTTTGTTGAGTTATTAATGGTAGCCACTCTGACAGATGTGAGATGATGTCTAACTGTGGTTTTAATGTGCATTTCTGTGATGATTAGTGATGTTGAGCATCTTTACATATGTCTATTGGCTATTTGTATGTCCTCTGTGAAAAGTGTTTATCCAGGTCCTTTGCCCATTTTTTAACTGGATTGTTTGTTTTTGGTGCCAAGTTTTATAAGGTCTTTAGAAATTTTGGGTATCAACCCCTTTTCAGATGTATCATTGGTGAATATGTTCTCCCATTCTGTGGGTGGTTTTTTCATTTGGTTGATGGTTTCCTTTGCTGTGCAAAACTTTAAGTTTGATGTAGTCCCATCTGCTTATTTTTTTTTCTTTTGTTTCCTTTGCCTGGGGAGACATTATCAGAAAAAAAAAAACAAACTGCTACGAGGTATGGCCAAGATTTACTGTCTGTGTTTTTTTTCTAGAATTTTTATGGTTTCAAATCTAACATTTAAGTTTTTAATCCATTTTGAATATATGCTTGCTTATGGTGTAAGAAGGTTTTCTAGTTTCATTTTTTGCACATCTCTGTGCTTTCCTCCTTTGTCAAATATTATTGACCATATAGGTGGGGGTTTATTTCTGGGCCTTCTATTCTGTTCCATTGATCCATGTGTGTGTTTTTAGGCCACTACCAGGCCGTGACCGCCACTATTACTATGTATAGTCTGATATCAGGTAGTGTGATTCCTCCAACTTTGTTCTTCTTCAAGATTGCTGTGGCTATCTGGGGTGTTTTGTGGTTCCACATAAATTTTTGGAATATTTGTCCTAGTTCTGTGAAATATACCATTGGCATCTTGATAGGAATTGTGCTGAGCATATATGTTGCTTAGGTAGTAAGGACATTTTAATGATGTTAATTTTTCCAGTCCATGAACATAGTATATGCTTCCACTTATTTATATCTTCATCAGTTTCTTTCTTCATTGCTTTATGATTTGCCAAGTATGGGTCTTTTACATCCAGGATTAAATTTATTCTGAGGTATTTTATTTTATTTTACTTTTTTGATGCAATTATGAATGGGATTGTTTCCTTAGTTTTCCTTTATGATGGTTTTTTATTGGTGTATAAAAATGCCACTGATTTCTGGTTATTTAGTCTGTATCCTGCTACTTTACTGAATTCATTTATCAGTTCTAGTAGTTTTTTGGTGGAATCTTTAGGGTCTCTCTATATAGTATCATGTCATCTGCAAATAATGACAGTTTTACTTCTTTTTTTACAATTTGGATGCCTTTTATTTCTTCTTCTTATCTAATTACTGTGTCTAGGACTTCCAGTACTGTATTGAATAAGAGTGGACATCCCGTCTTGTTCCTGATCTTAAGGGAAGTGCTTTTAGTTTCTGTCTGTTGAGTTTGATGTTGGCTATGGTTTTATCATAGATTGCCTTAATTATGTGGAGATATGTTCACTCTATTCCCACTCTGCTGAGAGATTTTATCATAAATAGATGCTGATTTTATAAAATGCTTTTTCTGCATCTATTGCTATGATCATGTGGTTTTTATCCTTTATTTTGTTTATATGGTATATTACATTTTCTGATTTTTGGATATTGTACCAACCTTGCATACCTGGAATAAATCCTGCTTGATCACAGTGTATGATCTTTTTAATGTATTGGTGGATCCGGTTTGGTAATATTTTGTTGAGGATTTTAACATTTGTGTTCATTAGGGATATTGGCCTATGACTTTCTTTCCTTGTAGTGTGTCTTTATCTGGGTTTGGAATTAGGATAATACTGGCCTTGTAAAATAAGCTTGGGAGTCTTCCCTCCTCTTAAACTTTTGGAATAGATTGAGAAGGATAGTTGTTAGTTCTTTGAATGTTTGCTAAAATTCACCTGTGAAGCCATCCACCCCAGGACTTTTGTTTTGGAGAGAGTATTTTGGTTACTACTTTAAATTCACTAGTTGTAATCTGTCTATTCAGATTCTCTGATTCTTTCTGATTCAGTTTGGGAAGATTGTATGCTTCTAGGAATTTATCCATTTTTTCCAGACTGTTCAATTTTTTTGGCATATAGCATTATGGTCAGAGAAGATGCTTGATATAATTTCCAACTTTGTAAATTTATTGGGGCTTCTTTTGTGTCCTAATGTGATTTATCCTAGAAAATGCTCCATGTGCACTTGAAAAAAATGTATATTCTGCTGCTTTGGAGTAAAATGCTCTGAAGAGATCAATTAAATCCATTTGATCTACTGTGCCATTTAATGCTGCTGAATCCTTGTTGATTTTCTGTCTGAAAGATCTGTCCATTGATGTTAATGAGGCGTTAAAATCCCCTACTTCAATGTTATTACTGTCATTTTCTCCCTTTATGTCCATCATGATTAGCTCTGCATATTTAGATGCTCCTATGTTGGGTGCATAAATGTTTACTAGGGTTATATCTTCTTGTTGGATTGTTCTCTATCATTATGTACTGTCTTTCTTTGTCTTTTACTATAGCCTTGGTTTTAAAGTCCATTTTGGCTGATGTAAGTATTGCTGCCCCAGCTATTTTTTTTTTCATTTCTATTTGCATGAAATTATCTTTTTACATCCCTTCACTTCTGGTCTGTGTATATCTTTAATTCTGAGATGGGTCTCCAGTTGACAGCATATATATGGTTATTGATTTTTTATCCATTCAGCTATCCTATGTCTTTTGATTGGAGTATTTAAGCTACTTATATTTAAAATAATTATTGATAGGTAATTATTTATTGCCATTTTATTCTCTATAACTCTGTTCTTCTGTCTGTTTCTTCTACTTCTTAAAGAAGAATATTCTTTAAGATTTCTTATAATATTGGTTTGGTAATAATGAACTCCTTTAGCTTTCTCTTGTCTGGGAAGCTCTATTTCTCCTTCAACTTTAAATGATAGCCTTGCTGGAAAATGTAGTCTTAGCTGTAGGTTCTTGCTTTTCATCACTTTGAATATTTCTTGCCAGTTGCTTCTGGCCTGAAATGTTTATGTTGAAAAATCAGCTGACAATTTTATGGGAGCTCTTATTTTAAATAACTAACTTCCTCTTGCTGCTTCTGCTTCTAACATTCTCTGTCTTTAACCTTTGCCAATTTAATATTAATGTATCTTGGTTTGAGCCTCTTTTTGGTTCATCTTGTTTGGGACTTTCTGTGCTTCCTGGACTTGTGTGTCTTTTTCCTTTACCAGCTTAGGGAAGTTTTCTGTTGTTATTTTTCCAAATAGTTTTTTAATCCCTTGCTCTCCCTCTTCTCCTTCCAGCACCTTTATGATGTGGATGTTGTTACATTTTGTGTCATTCAAGGTCCTTTAAACCATCTTCACTTTTTCATTCTTTTTTCCTTTTGCTACTCTGATTGTGACTTTTTTGCTACCTTGCCTTCCAAATCACTAATTTGATCATCTGCTTTATCCAACCCACTGTTTATTCTTTCTAGTATATTCTTCATTTAAGATACTGTATTCTTTAATTATGACTGGTTCTTTACCATGATTTCTATGTCCTTTTTCATTCATTTTAAGTCTCACTAACTTCCTCGAGCATCCTTATAATGATTTGTTTGAATTCTGTATCTGGTAAATTGTTTGTCCCCATTTATTTGCTCCTTTTCTACAAATTTCTCTTATTATTTCATTTGGGGCCTGTTTCCTTCTCTCCCCATTTTGACTGCCTCTTTGTATTACCTATCTGTATTAGGTAGATCTGCCATGTCTTTAAGTCTCGATAGTGTGGCCTTATGTAATAGATGTCCTGTGGGACAGAGTGTTGCATTCTCCTTGATTACCTGAGCTGGGTGCTTAAGGAATTTCCCTTGCATGGGTTACGTGAGCCCTCCTATTATAATTGAGTCTTGACTGCAGTTGGTCTATTTGTGCAATGGATTGACCCTCAGGCTGCCTAACTATGAGAATTGACCCTAACCACAGTGTACAAGCTGCTGTGCAGTTGCTGACCACATGAAGTGGAATTCGTCTCACATGACTCTAGTCCATTCCACCCTCCCTCCACTGAAGCACAGGGTAAGTGGCTGCAAATGAGATTTTGTGTTGACCCCTTAAGAGAGTGCCTGGGTTTCTAGCTGACTCCTGCCTCCCTGAGCAGACAGAATGCCTACTGCTTTTCACAGCCAGATGTTTATATGGGCACTCTTCCCAGCTCTGGTACTTTGGGCTGGGGAACCTGGCTTGGGTTTGAGACCTCACATCTTTTAGGGAGAACCTTTGCAGCTGAGATAACCCTCCAGGGTCTCAGCTGCAGCCTATGGGAGCAGGCCCAAACCTTTTTTCACCTCCATCCTTCCTACCAGTTTCAGTGTGGCTTCTCTGTGAATAAAACTTCCATTCAGCTAGTCTTCAGTTGATTACTCAGGTTAATTGCTATCTATTTTTGTTGTTATTCTAATTTGGTCTGGGAGGAGTCTGTTTGGTCTGTTGTTATTCTAATTTGGTCTGGGAGGAGTGAGTGTGACTTGCACCTACTCTGCCACCACCTTGGATAGATTTGGAATTCTGTCTGTCTTGTTTGTGGTTCTGATGCAGGAAAAACTTGCTCTGTGAAAATCTGTAACTGCAAGTTGGCTCTCACAAGGATTTGGGAACCAGAATTCACTCCACCTATGTGGTCCAGAGAAACCCCAAGTCAAGTATTTTGTTGAACCTGGTTATGCAAACACAAGTCCACTGTAGAGCATGATATACTCAACTCAGGCTTCCAAGAAATCTAATAGGAAAAATCTGAAAGCATGAACTTCTCTCCCTCTCTTTCTCTCTCTCTCTCCCTCAAACACACACACACAAAGACAAACACACATACACAAACCAATCACAAAGCACATGGATAAACAAACAACTATAGGTGAGAGTTCATTAGAAATAACTAATTGCAGAATGAGAAGGGAGGGTGAATATGCAAGAAACAAAATATAAGTTGTAATTTCTTCTCTGATTTATTGGTTATTTAAAAGTATATTAATTTACTCAAATTTGTGAATTTTCTAGTTTTACTTTTGTTATTGATTTTTAAACTTATCCCATTGTGGTCAGAGAAATACTTTGTATGATATTTATCTTTTTAAGTCTCTTAAAACTTAATTTGTGAACTAATATACAGTCTATTCTGGGAAATGTTCCCTGTGCATTTGAAAAGAATGTATATGCTGTTGTTGGATTGCATGTTCTGTATTTGTCTCTTAAACTAGTTAGTTTACAGTGTTTTTTAAGTCCTCTATTTCTTTACTTACATTATGTTTTTTTCTGTCCATATTGAGAGTAGAACATTAAAGTCTCCAACTATTATTGTAGAATGTTGACTTCTCCCTTTAATTCTGTCTGTTTTTGCTTCATATGTTTTGATGGTCTGTTGTTAGATGCATAAATGTTTGTAATTGTATCTTCTTGCTATATTGAATTTTTATTAATATGTAATGTCCTTTGTCTCTTGTGACCTTTTTTGACTTAAAGTCTGTGTTCTGTGGTATTACTATAGATATCCTTGTTCTTCTTTGATTACTCTTTTCCTGAAATATTTTCTACCATCCTTTACTTTCAATGTATTTATGCCTTTGTATCTAAAGTAAGTCTCTTATAGACAGCATATAATTGGATCTTCTTTAAAAAATTCTTACTTTGCCAATCTCTGTCTTTTGTTTGCAGGGTTTAATTCATTTCCATTTCAAAGAGTCACTGATAAGGAGGAATTTGTTATTTTACTATTTGTTTCTTTATGACTTATAGCTTTTTGTCCCTCATTCCCTGCATTACTGTCTTCTTCTGAATTTAGTTTATTTTTTTTTTGCTGTGAAACATTTAAGTTTCTTTCTCATTTGCTTTTGTATATATTTTATAGCTATATTTCTGTGTGGTTGCCGTGGGGATCACATTTAACAACAGTGGCCAATGGTCCTTTTGTCTGCACTTTTTCATTGGAAGCAGCAGTCAGTGCACAGATGCCCCAGATTTGGAGGACAACATATGTTTTGCTCACCTTGACTCCCACAAGCTGTATGCAGGCTGCCCCAGGGACACAGGCCCAGCTGCCAGCTATGGGTTGGGCTGGGGAAGCCGTTGCTGTGCTGAGAGGTAAAATGGACTAACATTAACCATGTTTACCACCCAGTCCTTTCCCTGGGAGGTGCACGCCTACAGTAGACTCCAGAGTTACAGAAGTGTAGGTTCCAGGTTCTGTTAGTGTAATTATCATCTAGGTGCTTCCAGCTCATCATCATCCCCAAATAATTTCTTGATAGAAAACTTTAGAGGAAAAGTTCAGGATCATACTTAAAGGTGGTTCATATTGCAATGTGTTTAATTTTTTGTTCTCCCTCTTCTGTCTAATCCTGGCTAACTTCCACTGGATTATTTGTACTATATTTTTGATAGCTAGAGCAAAACTAAGAGTATGGCAGTGTTACAGAACAAACAAGGGGGGCCTGGGACGATATACTATTATTGAAAAAAAGCCCCCAGGACCGTCATGTCTGCTGCCAGAGGAAAGACTTCTCAATGCCAGAGATTCATGAAAAGGAAAGGAAATGTTTATTTAATGCTATACAAACTTAAAGTAGTAACCTAATGTCTTTATCAAAAAATCCTAAAGTCCCTTAAAACACCCACAAACAGACACAGTCCTTCCTTCCTTTCCCCTTTGCCCAGTCCAGAGTACCGTATCTCAGGAAAGGAAATAGAAGTCCATGGCTCAGGCAGTCCTCTGGTTATTCCCAGTTAGTACTCGATCTCGACTGGGAGACCTCCCTGGGTTCCCGGCACCCTCAGCTGAGTCGCCGAGATCTCTGCTAAAACTAGGCGGTGGTTCCCCCTTCTAAAGCTGCAGGGGTCCCCACTCTGGCAAAGGCACGTGGTCCTCTCTCCCCGGGCCACTGGAGTCCCCACTCTGCCAGAGCCGCGTGGTACTCCCTCTCAGGGCTGCAGGGTCTTCACTCTGCTAAAACTGTGTGGTTCTCTCTCCAATAGCTGTGATCCTCTCTGCACTTCCACAGCCGCGTGGTTCTCCCATCAATGGCTGCCACCTCTGGGTTTAAATCCCTGTGCCAGTCTTCCTCTGCAGCCCCTTTTCAACTCCTCCCACACTCGGCTTCACATGCCAGAACTCACATCCTTCCAGCTTTACTGGACTGCCATCATGAGTCTGGGCAGGTGTGACCCCATGTCCTGGAGCCAATCATCTCCGAGCTCCCACGCAGGCACTGTAACTCGGGGGACCTGCCTCCCAGTCCCATCGTGGGGAGGACATTCCTTTCCATCCCCCTGGCCTTGAGCATGGCCATAGCTATTTAGCATATCTAAGTGACCAGCCAAAGGCTATAGGTATGTTAAATGACCATGCCATGGATTAGCTGCAAAGCTGCCCTGCATGTTCTTGCTGTGTGTGCCCCTTCCCCCAACTCACACCTGTGGGGGAAGGGGTGAAGACACCTTAAAATCTCCTGGACACCTCAAGTTCTGGACCCCATTTCAAATGCCCATTTGGGGTCCCCCCTCTTGGCTGCACCCTGTAACAGTAGGACATGTAACATCCTGCAGGGAGGCCGGGGGGAGGGAGGCAGAGATAGAACACATAAAGCACATATATAAGGAACATTCTCAGTGTAGCCTGCACAGCTTTACATAATATAGCCTCTACTCGCTCACAGTAATTTCTTGACAACGATGTTTTTGTCAGCTATTGAATATATATTGGGGTATTTCTCCTTGTATACTGTGCTCTCAAAATCCTACTGCTTGCATTTAAAGGAACAAATACACCACTTTCCATGTCTCCCTGTTTACAGACCTGTCACTCCCTGTGTTTGTAATGGTTCTCTTCCCCATGACCACTCAGCACACCCCTGGGCAACCTTCAAGCAGCACAACATCATGTTAAACGTGAGGCTGCACCACCTTCGTTTCCCATGCAAGCAGAGTTAGGAATTCTCCCTTCTGCTTTTATTTTCCTGAATTTGTTCATGGTTCTCTTACTTCATCATCATCCTACAGAGGTGATTATTTGTTTGCCCATCTGCATTTTGGGCTGAGAGAATATTCTTGAAGAAGAGGTTCTGCCTCTTCTTCAAGAATATTCATACAGCTCTTTGAACAGAAAGAGCCTCAATAAATGGCAAAAAAAGAGAGAATTGGTAACTCCCTTTTTTGTATTATGAAAGAGCCAGGACATTTGGAAACCAGAAACATCAATAAAAACAAAAGTAAAAGATAAGACTTGCTAAGATAAGCAATTAAAAAGTAATTAAGCACATTTGGAAAAGGTTGTCTGCTGTGACCTGCACAGGGAGGAGGTCCCTGACAGGGGGCGACCAGAGATTAAGAAAGACACAGACACAGTTTAAGGAAAAGCGGGGACCAGGTGGGACATCATCCTCTGATGAAGAGACAATGACCCTGATCATGGTCTCCATGTTTATTTTATAAGAGTTAGTTGAATAAAGCTCAAGGACGTTTCACAGGCTCAGGGAAAAACTGCAGGCATAATTGCTCCATTCCCAGGCTATCTAAATGATAAATATTTCTTCTGCAAAAGTTACAGTCACATTCAGCTGAAGCTTGTGGTTAACTATTTAACTATCTCCTTCTTAACCCTTGCGGGTTCCAGCTGTATGACGCCAGCCATCATTGTCCTCCACATCTCCCCCTTTTTTGTTTTCTAATGTTGGCATAACTAAAAGCACTGGTGCCGCTGTAATTAACAGGGTTATGCTAGGCAGAGCAGGCTTCAAAGGACAAAATGTATATTCTTTCTCAGGCCAGATTGGTTTCAGGGAGCTGTTCGACCAGTACAAGGCTGCAATTGCCTCTGGCATTGTTTTCAGGCTGAGTCAGGCAAGGGGAGCAACCAAAAGATTAGGAGACCTTTTACAGATAGAATGAGGACTCAGGCTATAACAAAACTCAGGGGTAAGGGTCTTTCTGCCCCTTCCCTATAGTCCCTTAAGTCCTTCCTCGATGGTCCTTTCACAACTGTGCCTGTCATAGGTTGCCTCTCCTCTGAAAAGTCTTACCCATCATTGGCTAACCAGTCATCTGCCCAGGCCAATCAGGAGAAGTGAGGAAGGCAGGTTCTGCACTCCTGCCAGGAGGATATGTTCTGTCTCCTAGTGGCTCATAACCCCAAAGCCTATTCACTTAGCCTTAGTCGTGGGATTCTTATGTCCATTCATGAGGCTACAGTCCCTGAGCAGGACGGGTCCCAAACAGTGTCTCCCCTTTTTTCTTTTCTAAATGCAGACAATGCACCCCCAAGCAAATTAGCTGGAGTTCTCTTCGGAGTTGTCAGCAGACTAATAAGAAAGCACAGAGTGTGATTAGGATTGCATGCACAAGTCCCCCCAGGTACCAAGTTGTGTGTTTTAGCAGATTAAAGGGATTAAAGCCTTTTAACTCAGACAATATCTCTTGAGCTATCTGAGCAGGGTTTATGATAGGGTCTTTGCCTTCTTGTATATCCATGATTTTGTTATTCAATTGGATTAAGTCTAAACATATTATTATGATGCCACAGTCCTTGCAAATGTGCTTTTACCTTTTCTCAATTCCATTGGCTACTATTATATAGAGATTGAGTAACACAAATATATTGATAGCGTGCATGGCTCTGCAGCTAAATTTAATGGCTTGTATTTGATCTCCTAGACCTATTACTATTGCTCCAAGGTCCTTAAGCTTAGCTCTAGTTTGACATCAATTGCACCTTGAGTATTTAAGGCTACCAAAGTTATTATGAGCTAGGCTATTAATAAATTCAGCATTTTGGATGCTCTGAGCAAGTGCAGCAGCAGTTTTAGCTGCTGATGCAAGGACTGTGACAAGAGCAATAATTCCTGCCACAATAAGACCAAGTGCTTGCTTAGGGGAACCTAAGGCCTTATTTAATTCCTCAAGCACTTGTAGGCTGCCATCTGCATACCATGGTCCAGTGACATTTACTGGAATCATTAAAAAAGGAAGTTGATGGATAAGCAGTGTGTCGTCTTCAGAGTTATATTTATATACACAGTCAAGTTACAGTTTTCATAGGTTACAGTATATTTCTCAACTTGATAAGTATTATTGATATTTCCTGTGATCATGGCATAAGGCTGTTGGACACAGACATAAAGGCCATATTGAAATGCTAGACCCAGGTCAGAAATGCTAGGAGTGGTGAAATTTATTAAATGTAAGGTGGCTCCAAGGTGCCATAGCTCCTTTTGCACTTGACCTTCCTTGGTGGAAAGCACATTACCAACAAATCCTCCAGGGGACATAAGTTGATGATGGAGGTGAGATGGGTCTATCTGATGTGCCCGGTTATAGACAGAGCCCTGCTGGAAACACTGTGCTCAACCAGAACAAGGTTGGCACACTCATACCATGGCGGGAAGCCCTTTATCTCAACATGTGTCTGGTTAGGGCAATAGGGCAGTGAGGGATGCTGCTGACGGACAACCCTAGAGACATTGGGGAATCCCAGTTGGACACTGTTTGTATATAATTTCCAATATCCCAAGGCCCTGTGATAATAGCAATCTTACTCCCTCTATAGGCAGTTTGGTTTTCTTGTTGTAATTAACACCCAGTCTTCTCAGTAGAGGAAAGACATATAGGTGGGGTGGTACTGAGGCCAGTATAATTAAACCCTCCAGGCCAGGTGGGAGAAATACGGCTTTCTGAACACCCCCCTACTACCTGGGTGTCATTGTGAACACAGGGATGGAGGGACTTGGCCAAGGGGTTGGGTTGGCTACTGGTGGGTCAGGGAGATTCTGATAATCTCCCCTACAGAGAGAAAAGCCCAGTAGGATTCTCCTCAAACCAGTCTGATTTCCATATCAGATCATCTCCGCCACTCAAACATGCCTTAGCAAGGATTGTCCACTCCTTTGGAGTCCAGGCCCCTGTTCCAATAGTTTCTAACAATACTAAGGCAAATGGAGAAGTTGGCCCATACATGTTGCAAGCAATTTTCAACTCTTTAAGAGTCTTAAAAGACCAAGGGTCATGAACTCTTTGAATATGATTGGGGTCATTTGGATCAGGTCTCTCAATCGCTGGGTAGAAGGCAAAACCCGTCACATTTTCACCTTCCTCACAAGCTTTCCACAATGCCCTTTATAAGGCAGATGCCTCTCTGGGCACAGCAATCTCAGACCTAGTCTTTTTTCTCAGCCCCTTAGGTCAGTGCTGAGCCCCATCCGGGGTGGCCTGATGACAGCCTCAAGGAGGCGATTGTCCTCTGCAGACAGCACCGAAAATTGGCACACCAGTCCCTGCATATGGGAATTTTCAGGGTCTGGAAAATCATTATCTTCCTCTTTCTCAGAATCCTCCTCCTCTCTCTCCCTCTCTGCCTTCTGAGCATCCTCCTCCAGCTTCCTAGCATTATCTGGTAGCAGAGGCTCATCATCACACTCGGCCAGAGGTGCGGTTGTGGCATGAGGGAGGGGTATCCCTCCACTGTCGATGCTGAAGTATCTACTAGAGATTTTCTTTACTTTCAGTTCCTCCTTCTGTGGGTCAAGTGCCTCAGGAATGAGAGCCCACAAAGTAAAAGTGGGCATTTTTGCCGGCCCTTCTGCAGTATACCAATCGCGCAGTTTTTCGCCTACTTTTTTCACCTACTTTTGCCCCAGTGACTTCATTAATGGTTCCCTCATCTGGAAACCAAGGACAAGTCTGCTGGACAAAGTCCAAGAACTGTTCTAATTGAGAACTATGCACTTTAGTTCCCCTTCCTGTAAGCATAGATTTAAGCATTTGCTCCTAAGCTGCCTCTCTGTGAATCCTCCATTCCCCATGGTTTACACCTGGTTGAAAACTGAATTCGCTCCTTAACTTCACTTCAAGACTCCTGGGCACACTCAGGAGCGTCTCTCCTCATCTAGGGTTAATGAGTTCCCCTATACTCAGGTCCCTGTTCCAGGCGCCACCTGCAGCGATCTACACCAATGCAGGGAGGAGGTCCCTGAGGGGGGACGACAGGAGATTAAGAAAGACACACAGACAGTTTAAGGAAAAGTGGGAACCGGGTAGGACATGGTCCTCTGATAGAGAGATAATGACCCTGAACATGGTCTCCATGTTTATTTTATAAGAGTTAGTTAATTAAATAAAGCTCAAGGATATTTCACAGGCTCAGGGAAAAACTGCAGGCATAATTGCTCCATTCCCAGGCTATCTAAATGATAAATATTTCTTCTGCAAAAGTTACAGTCACATTCAGCTGAAGCTTGTGGTTAACTATTTAACTATCTCCTTCTTAACCCCTGCGGGTTCCAGCTGTAAGACGCCAGCCATCATTGTCCTCCACAGTTGTCAATTATAGGAGTTGAGATAAAATGGTTTGCTGTGTCATCCCACATTAACCAAAATATAAAACAAATCAGATTTCCCTTGTCCCAGGAGTGTCGGGTTACAGTACTTGCTTTGTCATTCACTAGCTATATAATTTTAACAAAAATATTCATTGATGGGCTCCAGTTTCCCACTCATAAAATTACAGAGTCCAATCCAGGCCTCTCCTCTGGATCATTTTCTCAGTTTCCGAGAAACGGAGCAGCACTGGGACTGCCACCCTTGACGACAGCGAGGACCACGGAGGTCCTTGAGTGCCCTCGCAGTTCCCTGGGCAAGCTGAGCTCCAGAAGGAGGGCACACTGGAAGTTGCTGTTTCGGGAAAAACAGATGCTTTCTGTTACTGTTGAACCTCAGGGAGGGGGAAGGCTCTCTGGGGCATCTTTAGCCTAATCATGTAAGGCGAGGAGTTTATGAAATCAATATATCACCTTTTTTTTAAAAGCAACTCTAGTGGAATGACAGTGGAAGGAAGTTAACTCATTGAGACTAAAGGCCAAGAGTCAGCAGGGATAGATTTAATAATTGAGGCCACAGTGACAGGCATGAAAGGACACCTGGCCAGTGATTTATTGACATCGCCATGCTGTGTGGATGCAGATGGTAACCCTGGAAAAAGACCTGGGATTGGGGAAAAGAAATTTCCCTAAATGTGGAGATAATAACAGGAATGAGACAAAGAAAGGACCTTTCTTGAACTGATTGGGCACTTTAGAGATGGAAAGTTCCGTCTTTCTGTGACTACAGGTGTGTGGCAGTGGGAAGTCCAGGGTCTCAGCTTATAGAAAAGTGTAGAAGAGTGTAGACCACTGGGGTTTTCTGAAGTGACTGGTTATAAATACCACTGTGCAGGTGATTTGCCCTTAGCATTTTATGACATGATAGTTTAATGAGGTTTGATTTTGCCTTTTGACTACAAGAATGATTTCATTGCCATGGAAGAATTTCTAGTGAAAAGTATTTTTCTTAAGTTTTAAAATTTATTTTTATCGCATTCTTTTCCATTACCATTTATTCCCCTCATGTCCTCCCCCCTATTGTTGTTCATGTCTAGAGTCCTTTTTTCTTTATTAACAATAAGGGATTAGCTAATTAAGCAAGTTAGAGAAGAGGCTGATGGTATGAATTATCTAGCACTGGGAAAGGATGCAAATAAAGGTTTGAATGACCTTTACTCTGTCAGCAATAAACATAGTACCATCTCTCCTGGTAAAGTTGAATACACTTTGGAGACAGGCTTTCTTATTTGGAAAACCTTTTGCTCAAGGCAGAAAAGCGGATGTCTGGTATACATATCTCACTAATTACTAGTTGATATTATGAATGTTCTTAGACAGTAGAAAATACCCTCATGGAGGTCTTGGGCCAAGGGGAGTGCTTATGATTGGTGTTCAAGTAGTTTACTAAAATCGGTGGAGAGAAGACATGCAAGCAAGATTACAGATAAGGAAGAATTGAGTGATAAAAGGGACCCAATTTGCTTCAGGTAATCACAGTACCTACAGACAGCAGTGCAGCAGGTGAGAAGGCAGACCTCCTCTAGGGTTCTCTGTACAGCCTCGCATACCCACAGCATCCCCCGACTCCAGGAAGATCAGATGGGGTTACCTGTAGTGCTGAGCTTTGTCCAGCCATTCCTCCTGTTAGCTGACATTCCTCTGCTAGGGGAGGAGGCCTCGATGGCTGCATAACTGCGGAAATTACTACACACCTCACCACTTAGGAAAAACTTCTTTCATTGAATATTTTTCCTAAGATTATATTTGTTTATGTATGTACCCATCAAGTTGGTTTTTTCCTGACTACCTTCCTAATCTATCAGTCACACTGCTACTGAAATTTCTGTGATGATTTTATTTATATACGTATATATTTGCTCAGGAGTTCTAGGAACCACTCTCAGTAGGACAATCACAGTAGTAAATTCTTTGTAAAACCTAAAGAATCTTCATTTTTGTGTGTGTGTACTTATAGTTTTCTGGGAATACAACTGCTATGTTGCTATTATATATAATTATTCAAGGTCATCAAGGTGTGTGAGCTGCTTGGGATGACAGTGCACAAATGTTACCATTAGCAGCTATTAAGTGTTTTTTGTTTAGTGGGCATGTGAATATCTTTTCACTAGGACCCCAAATCCACTGACTGTCCCACTGAAGTTGGTTCCATGAACTTCAATTCCTCGTCTGATGTGAAGAGGCCAGTGTCATGCACACGTGCAGTGGGACTGGATCACACAGAGGAATCCTGAGCTTAGAGAGCCCCAGTCTTTTACAAGGGCCAGCGAACCTTCCTGCCCTTTGCTTTGGAGGGGGACACCAGCTCTATTGCTTTTACAAACATTTTTGAGCAAGCCATCCAGAACAGACTGCTGGTAACAAGCTGTGTAGAATCATGGGAGACAATGGAGAATCCTATTCCCAGTGTGATTATCCTGACATTTCTATTCTTAACTCTCATATTCTCAATGTTGTAAGATGCTTACTCCATAGAAAACAATTGTTTTTAGCTTAAGCAATTGAAAATACCTTCTCATGTGAGTTTGCCTGACAGAGATTTAAGTTCAGACTTAACTGAGGGCTTGTTGGCAGCCCACATGGAGGATGTCACAGCTCATGGGCCCTGAGTGCACCTCACAGGGTACACAAAGTTCTTGGGTCTGATTAAGATAGTGTTCAACTCCCATCCAAGAGCTATATCGTCAGATTGAACTTTGTGTTCTTTTGACTTCTAAGAAATATAAATATCTTCCTATCTATGAGATCAGTCCAGAAAAAGTCCAGCTATTGTTAATATAACGTGAACAGTTTGTGCAACATCGATGTAACCTGGGGGCCAAGGAGAGTGGACTGGAATGCCCAGACATGAGCAATGATGACTTCACTGTATTAGTCAGTGGGGGCAGTAGATGCTGTTGAATGAGCATGTGTACTGTGTAGCTGTTGCACTCAAGATGACTGAGCAAGTAGAGCAATGAATCTCCATCAAATTTTGTGTTAAGCTTGAACATTTCTCCAGAGAAACTACTAAGATGATTCAGAAGGCCACAACTATGGGCAACTGGTGATTGGCAGCTTCATCACAACAATGTGCCTGCTCTTGCATCATATCTCATGCAGAGTTTTTTTTTGCAAAACATCAAATTACCCAGGTTATTCAGACCCTTACAGCCCAGGTTTGACACTCTGAAAATTCTGGCTTTTTGCAAAACTAAAATCATTTTTGATAGGGAAGAGATTTCAGACCATCAATGAGATTCAGGAAAATATGACCATAGCAGCTGATGGCGATGGGGAGAACTGTGTGAGGTCCCAAGGTGCCTACTTTGAAGAGGACTCAGGCATCATTGTCCTATGTACAATATATCTTGTATCTTCTTCAATAAATGTCTCTATTTTTCATATTACATGGCTGGATACCTCCTAACACATCCAGACCTCATATATCTAAAAGACCTTTGAACTTGATGAAATCTTACATTTTCCCTTCTTGTGTATTTTCTGTTTCTTGTGTATTTTCTGTTTTACACATAACTCTGGATAATAAATGATATTTGAAATTTGGAGATTCATCATAGTTCTGTTTGATGCACTATCATATCTTCTAGGGCTTTTCAGCACTAATAAAATATATTTGTTTTCAGAGACCCCAGTACTACAAACCTCAGGAAATAATTTCTTTTTTAGGCATGAGTAGCTTTTTAAAAATGTACATAAAAAGGAGTAATATTTGTTGAGTTTGTATTCTTTACATGAGTAACAGCCTTTCTTTCTCATCTTTCATGAGAATATAAATCTAAAATGTAGTCACTAACTTCATTGAATTCTGAGTTTGTATTTTCCACTTCATCTTGTACCAGCTCTTTGGCAGATAGCATATAGGATTTGTTCAATATGGTTTTACAAACTCCTTGGTTTCACTGATGGGTATTTCTAAATCACTGCCACCCAAAGTTATTATAAACCTAAGAGGAACTTCTTTTAAAAATTCAGCTTTATTTTTCAGAGGCGGAGCTGCCATATGTTGCTTGAAATACAGTTTTGGGTTGGTAGCATGTTTTATCTTATGCATAGTAAAACATTTAAACAGAACAAAGGGAATAAATTGAGAAAAAATTCTCCCTCCCATGGTGGGTTCTTTCTCTTTATCAGCAATGACCAAGATAAAAAAGAATTCTATGTATGCTTCCAGAAGTGTCACACATGTACACACACACTCACACATCTTTTATATTAACACTTTGAAAGTTCTGTACACATACATTTTGCATTTTTTATATTTTCATTTAGTGATTTTTTACTATTATCATTTATATAAAATAAAATGCACAGATCTCAAGTGCATAGTTCAATGTACAGATTTTTAAGAATTGTATACACCTTTGTAATCACCTTCCAAACCAAGATTAAAAAAAAAACATTTCCATAACTCCAGAAAGTTCTTTTATGGTCCTTTCATATCAATTACTCTCAGTTCCCAACCCCTTTCTAATTTCTGTCACATAGATTAACTTTGCTTGTCCTTGGATTTCATATGAATAGAATCACACTCACCCAGATATATTTTTTGAGATTTAGTCTTTTAAGCTTCCAAGTTTTACTTTAGTGCACAACATGTGGTAGGAATCTATTAAATTTTTCTAAACATTTAATAAATAGATATTATTAAATAGCCTATTCTTAGCCCTGGCTGTCATAGCTCAGTGGATTGAGTGCAGGCTGTGAACCAAAGTGTCACAGGTTCGATTCCCAGTCAGGGTACATGCCTGGATTGCAGGCCATGACCCCCAGCAACCGCACATTGATGTTTCTTTCTCTTTCTCCCTCCCTTCCCTCTCTAAAAAAAAAACAAATAAATAAATAAAATCTTTTAAAAAATAGCCTATTCTTTTCCCACTGATTTATTGAGATATAGTCCCCATGTTTTCTTCCAAGTTTTCAGAGGAAGCAGTTCTTTCTCTGGATCCTCTGTTGTGATTGCCTGTTATTGCGCCCACCTCACACTATCATCATTGCTATATTCGAAATAAATGTTTATGTGTGCTAAGACAATCTCAGGACCTTTCTTTATTTCAACATTATCCTGGGTATTCTTTACTTTTTATATTTCAGTGAATTTTAGACATTTTGCCAAATTTTATGTAAAACAATTTTTAAAAGAGATTATCTTTAGAAAATAACATCTTTACAATAGAGTTTCCCATACTTGAATGTGGTACAGATATTGATTTGTTCAGGTCTTCCTTGATGATCTTTAAACACATTTTGCTCCTTGAAAGTATTGCACATATTTTGTTAGATATGTCCCTTGATATTTTATAGGTTTTATTCTGTAGTAGGGGCAGAACGATGGCCTCCAAAGACATCTACATTCCACTCTCCAAAGCCTAGGAACATTTCAGGGGTCTCCATCCTCTGGGTTGCAGACCAGAACTGGTCTGGGACTTTTAGGAACCCGGTGGCAGAGCAGGAGTTGAGCTTGAATATAATGCACTTAAACTACCCCAAAACCATCCTGTCCCTGCCTCTACTCCTGTTCGTGGAAAGATTGTCTTTCACAAAACCAGTCCCTGGTACCAAAAAGGTTGGGGTCTGCTGGTTACGTTATATGGTAATGAGGAATTAAGATTGTCAGTGGAATTAAAGTTACTAATCAGGTGACCGTGAGAAGGGGAGACCATTCTGGATTATCCAGGGGGACCTTTGTACTCACGAAGGATTTTTTAAAGCAGAAGAGGGAAGTGGAAGAGAGGTAAAAGTCAGAGAAGGAGGTGTGATGATATGCAAAGTGTTTCAGAGTGATCAGTGTAAGAAGCACCCAACTTGTTTCTGCCTTTGATGATGGAGGGAGGGCCATGAATCGAGGACTGTGGGCAGTTAATTGCTAGAAGGTGGACATGCCAAGGACATTGGTTCTTCCTGAGGGCCTCCAGAGAGGAGTGTGGCCCTACGGACACCTTGATTTCTGACCCATGTTGACCTTGTGACCTCTGGCTCATGATAATAAACTACATGGTTTAAAGCACTAGGTTGTGCTATACAGGAAATTAATGTGTACTACAATTGGGATTATCTTTATTTCTCTTATAATTTCTCAGTTTCTATTTGGTTATTGTCAGTATATAAGGAAAAATTAACTTGTGTGTGTATAGGATATCTGTAGTTTTATTTCCTATTAGTTTGTAATTTTTTTTGAGGGACAATGAAATTCAGAAATGAAGACAAGAAACAAAGAATATTGAGAAATTAATGAAGTAGGAAACAAACAAATGGAGAGAAGCATAAAAATATGGCAATAACCAAATAGAAAACATATATATATAAGTTTATATATTACATATATCACTTTATAGGCATAAATTAATTCCAAGGGGCTAAATAAAAATATAAAAACAAATATATAATATAATGTATAAATATGCATATATGAATATACAAATGCAGACTCCAAGGAAATAGCAAATTGACTATATATTTTAAGTGTTATAGTGTAAGAAACATTATATACATATAATGTATATATGTATATACATCAGTCATCAGAATATAAATGACTGTTGAGTAGAAAATATTTGCAATCCATATAAAAGAAAAGAGATTAAATATCCTAAATCTATGAAGAATTTCAAGGCATTTATAAATCAAGAAAATCTTATACCCTAGTTGTTGTGGCTCAGTGGATTGATGCTAGCCTGTGAACCAAAAGGTTGCAGGTTTGATTCCTAGTCAGGACACATGCCTAGGTTGCGGACCAAGTCCCTAGTCGGGGGCAAGAGAGAGGCAACCACACATTGATATTTCTTTCCCTTTCTTTCTCCCTCCCTTCCCCTCTCTCTCAAAATAAAAATAAAATCTTTAAAAAAATTTTTAAAGAAAATGTTAAAAATAAGACATGAGTCAAACCAATAAAAGTATATATAAGTGTGCATATATAATATGTATATAAAACCTTTTCACCAAGCATTTCTTATTTGTTAAATTTGAGCGTGATTTTTTCTATTTCTTTTATAATTTGTCAACTAAAAATTTATTTTAAGGCTCTGTTATTAAGTTGTAAAAGCTCATGGCAATTGCTGACTAGTAGGCCCCAAAGGAAATGTCAATGTGTCTCAGACTCAATAGTATAAATTTAGTTTTCCATAACCAAAATGCAATAATATTTGCAGTCAATAATAAAAAATAAAATACCTATAAATATTTTGGGAAGCTAGTTAGCATTTCTGATAAATTCTTTTTTAAAATTAAATATATTTTATTGATTATGCTATTACAGTTGTCCTATTTTCCCCCCTTTATTCCCCTCCACCCTGCACACCCCCTACACCCGCATTCCCCCTCTTTAGTTCGTGTCCATGGGTCATACATATAAGTTCTTTGGCTTCTAAATTTCCCATACTATTCTTAAACCCCCTCCATCTATTTTCTACCTACCATTTATGCTATGTATTCTCTATACCTTTTCCCCTCTCTCCCATTCCCACTCTCCCACTAATAACCTTCCATGTGATCTCCATTTCTGTGATTCTGTTCCTGTTCTAGTTGTTTGCTTAGTTTGTTTTTGTTTCAGGCTCAGTTGTTAATAACTGTGAGTTTGTTGTCATTTTGTTGTTCATATTTTTTATCTTGTTTTTATTAGATGAGTCCCTTTAACATTTCATATAATAAGGGCTTGGTGATGATGAACTCCTTTAACTTGACCTTGTCTGGGAAGCACTTTATATGCCCTTCCATTCTAAATGAAAGCTTTGCTGGATAGAGTAATCTTGAATGTAGGTCCTTGCCTTTCATGACTTGGAATACTTCTTTCCAGCCCCTTTTCCCCTGCAGGGGTTTTGTTTTTTGTGTTTTGTGTTTTTTTGAGAAATCAGCTGATAGACAGTCTTATGGGCACTCCTTTGTAGATAACTGTCTCCTCATCTCTTGCTGCTTCTAGGATTCTCTCCTTATCTTTAATCTTGGGTAATGTAATTATGATGTGCCTTGGTGTGTTCCTACTTGGGTCCAACTTCTTTGGGACTCTCTGAGCTTCCTGGATGTCTATTTCCTTTGCCAGGTTAGGGAAGTTCTCCTTCATTATTTGTTCAAATAAGTTTTCAATTTCTTGCTCTTCCTCTTCTACTTCTGGCACCCGTATGTTTCAGATATTGGAACATTTAAAGATGTCCTGGAGCTTCCTAAGCCTTTCCTCATTTTTTTAAATTCTTGTTTCTTCATTCTCTTCTGGTTGAATGTTTCTTTCTTTGTTCTGGTCCACTCCATTGATTTGAGTCCCCATTTTCTTCCTGTCACTGTGAGTTTCCTGTACATTTTCCTTTATTTCACTTAGCGTAGCCTTCATTTTCTCCTCTAATTTGTGACCATATTCAACCAATTCTGTGAGCATCCTGATTACCAGTGTTTTGAACTGTGCATCTGATAGGCTGGGAATCTCTTTGTCACTTAGTTATATTTTTTCTGGAGCTTTGATCTGTTCTTTCACTGGGGCCATTTCTTTTTTCCATCTTGGTGCATCTGTTATGTATAAGGGGCAAAGCAACCCACCTCCCTGTGTTGTGATGCTATATGTAGGGGAGAGCTCCAAGAGGAAACAATGCCACTTGCTCTGCTCTCTGCAGGTTTTCAGTCACTTCCCTGGCTACACACAAGCAAATTGGGCCCTTCTAGTCCTGATTCCCGGGTGGGTGGGCTTGTGTACATTCTAGGACCCTGTGGGTCTCTCCAACAAACTCTCCTGTGAGGCTGGGAGTCTCTCCCACTGCCACCTCAACCCCCACAGGTAATTTCAGTCAGAAATTTGAGACTTTATTTCCCTGCTGGAACCCTGGATTGCACAGTCTCTCTCGCTCCCCAGTTGTTCCTCTCAGTTTATCTGCATGCCAATGTGGGACCACCTGCTCTGCCAGTCATACCTTGCCACAAGTCCTCTGCACTCAGGCTGCTCATTTCTACCCCTCCTACTAGTCTAGGTGAGTGTTCCTTCTCTAACTTCTTGGTTGTTGGACTTCCATACAGTTCAATTTTCTGTCAGTTCTGGTTAGTTTTTGTTTTTAAATTTGTTGTTGTCCTTCTTTTGGTTGTGCAAGGAGGCACAGTGTGTCTAACTATGCCTCCATCTTGGCCAGAAGTCTATTTCTGATTAATTCTTATTTAAAATAAGAAACAATGGTTGTAATTAAGGTATATTTCATTGAAGGAAGAAGAAATTATCACTCTACATCAAAATTTTTGTGATGCAGATAGGCCATACTTAGAGGAGAATTAATAGACTTAAATACTATTTATGAGCCATGTTGTTTAGAGTAAAGTTTAAACTGTTATTAAAAGACCCCAAAATATGTTTACTTAAATCAGGACAGCAGTGAGTGGCCTGAAACTGGCAGCCCCTCAAGTCCTCATTACTTCCCAGAAAGGGAGAAGGAAGACAGACAGGCCAAGGAAGACAGGCCAAGAAAGGTGTCTACAAAGGGTTGACACAGAAGTTTCACACAGCACATAAGAACTCAACATTAGGCACAGGCCACTTGAAATGCAAAAGGAGGAAAACTGAAAGATAGAATCCTTGGGAGAGTGATGTCTGCCACATGAGGCTAATTCGAACTTGATACTAATGGACAAAAGGAAAATGCAAATTATATTTTAATAAAAATAACTTCAGAAGATAGTAAAAGAACAACAATAACCCTAAAGAAAGCATTGAAAAGAAATAATAACAGCAAAAATGAATGAAAATCAAAGAAAACATGGGAAAATTGGGAAAAGTTAACAAAAATCAATGTTGTTCTCTGACAAAATTAAGCAACGTGACTAACCCTGTGGCAGAACTGATATAGAACAAATTAGGATCAAAGAAAAGGACATCTTTTTAGATTCAGTATGTATTAAAATCATGAGATAACAATGATCGATTTTATGCCAATAATTTTCAATACTAAGGTGCAATAAATTTACAAATATATAAATATTTGTGCAGAATGAACTCAAGGAGAAATAAAAATATTAAATAAATTGTAATAGGAGTTAGAAAATCCTATCATGTAATATTCACTAGGCTGAGAATATTTTACAGTTGAATTTTCCTAAATCTCCAGGACAGAGATAATTGTTTTCTTATATAAATGATTCTACAAAATAGAAAATGATTGTAAAATACTTTTAAAGTCCCTTTATAAAGCAGTAGAAACCTGTTATCAAGTCCAGGTAGGAACAAAACAAGAAAATAAAATTACATGCTAGTTTTATTTATGAATATAGATGATTATTTGAATATAGAAATGATGGATGATTACCAGGCCAGGAAAGAGGAAAATATTTTTGAACAAATAGTGGAAGACTATGATAGAACTAGGAGAATGCTCAAGTTAATATATGAGGATGGAAGGAAAGGAATAGAAAAACATTTTTTTGTTTTGTTTTGCTTTATTATTAAAATTTTTTTAATTTTAATAAATTTATTGGGGTGACATTGGTTAATAAAATTCTATTTCATCCACACTGTTGCAAAGGGTAAAATTTTCTTCTCTTCTTACACCAAGTAGTATTCTTTTGTGTAAATGTCCAATAGTTTTGTCCACTCATCTATTGACAGACACTCAGATTGCTTCCATATTTTGGTGAATAATGCTGCAATGAACATAGGGGTTCTTATGTTCTTTTGAATTAGTGTTTTGAATTTCCTCAGATATATTCCCAGAAATGAGATCACTAGGTCAAAAGACAGATCCATTTTTAGTTTTTTAAGGAATCTCCATACTGCTTTCTGTAGTAGCTGCACCAATCTGCATTCCCACCAACAGTGCAAAAGGGTTCCCCTTTCTCCACAGCCTGACCAGCACATGGATAGACCTGGAGGACATTATGCTAAGTGAAATAAGCCAGTCAGAGAAAGACAAACACCATGTGATTTCACTCATCTGTGGAATCTAGTGAACATTGAACTAATAAGCAAAGTAGAGACAGACTCATAGATAGAGAGCAGAATGACACCTATTTGGGGGTGGGATGGTTAGGGAGTAAAGGGATTGAGCAAAGAGGAAAAAGGATTCATGGATATGGACAAAGGTGTGGTGATTGTGGGGGGAAGGAGGTAGAAGGGGGATAAATGGTAATAAAAAACAATAAAATGGGTAAATAAAGGAAAATTATATAGGTTTCAAGTGTATAATACTAAAATACATCACCTGTATATTGCATTGCATGTTCACCACCCAAAGTAAATTTTCCTTCTGTAACCATATATTTCACCCCCTTTACCCTTCTCTACTTCCTCCCACCCCATTTCTTTCTGGTAACCACCATACTGTTGTCTGTGCCTATGGCTTTTTATTTATTTGTTTGTTTGTTGTTTTCAGTTTTATTATCCAACTGTGAGTACAACCACATGGCTTCTGACTTTTTCTGTCTGACTTATTTTGCTTAGCATGATATTCTCAAGATCCATCCATGCTGCAGCTTTTTATGGCTGAGTAGTATTCCGTTATATATGTGTACCACATCTTCTCTATCCAATTATCTGTCAAAAACATGTTGGTGGTTTCTACATCTTGGACACTATGAATAGTGTTTCAGTGTCCATAGGGGTGCATGTATCTTTGTGAAAAAATATTTTCAAATTTTGGGGGTAGATACCCAGAAGGGGGTTTGCTGGTTCATATAGTAAGTCTATTCTTAATTTTTTAAGGAACCTCCATACTATTTTCCATAGTGGCTGTACCAGTTTACACTCCCTCACTCACCAGCAGTGAATGAGGGCTCACACCATATGATTTCACTCATCTGTGGAATCTAGTGAACATTGAACTAATAAGCAAAATAGAGACCAGCAATGAATGAGGGTTCCTTTTTCTCCACATCCTCTCCAACATTTGTCATTACTTGCCTTGATGATAATAGCCATTCTAACAGGTGTGAGGTGGTATCTTTTTGTGGTTTTGATTTACATTTTCCTAATAGCCAGTGAAGTTGAGCAGCTTTGCATATATCTGTTGGCCATTTGTATAAGGTCTATCCAGAAAAAGTCCAGCCATTGTTAATATAACAAGAATGTCGACATAACCTGACAGCCAAGGAGAATGGACTCAAATGCATATGCATTAACAATGACAACTTCACTGTACTAGTCAGTGGGAGCGATAGACACCACTTGAGTGAGCATGTGTACTGTGTGGCCATCAGATTCAAAATGACTGAGTGAGTAGAGCAATGGATCTGCATCACATTTTGCATTAAACTTGAACATTCCTCCATGGAAACTATTCAGATGATTCAGAGGGCCACAGCTATGGGCAACTGGTGACCAGCAGCTTCATCACAACAATGCACCAGGTCATACATCATGTCTCATGCAAGAGTTTTTTGGTGAAACATCAAATCACCCAGGTGACTCAGCCACCCTACAGCCCAGATTTGGTGCCCAGAGACTTCTGGCTTTTCCCAAAAACTAAAATCACCTTTGAAAGGGAAGAGATTTCAGACAGTCAGTGAGATTCAGGAAAATATGACAGGGCAGCTGATGGTGACTGGGAGAACTGTGTGAGGTCCCAAGGTGCCTACTTTGAAGGGGACTGAGGCATTACTGTCCTATGTGCAATATTTTTTATATCTTGTATCTTTTTAAATAAATGTTTCCATTTTTTCATATTATATGGCTGACTATCTTCTGGAAAGACCTTCTACACACATAAGATTTATACATAAAACATACATAATTAAATATAGGTTGGTATTATTCTTAAAAACTGTTATTTTTTATACCAATTAAGAATACAGAAAAAAATTATTTTACTTTCACTTACTCCTTTTTTAGTGTTCTTCCTTACTTTGTGTAGATATAAGTTTCTGACCTGTGTTATTTTCCTACTCTCTAAAATGTTATAATTTATTTGCAAGACAGGTCCCTCAAGTTTTATTTGTCTAAGAAAGTAGTTATTTCTCCATCACTTTGATGGATAATTCCATAGAGTACAGAATTCTAGGTTGGTGGTTTTCTTGGAATACTTAAAGTATTTCATTCCACTATTTTCTTGCTTTCATGGTTTCTGAGGAGAAGTTGAATGTAATACTTCTCTTTGTTGCTTTATAGGTAAGGTGGTTTTTTCCTGTTTTCTTTCAGGAATTTTTTTTTATCTTTGATTTTCTGTAATTAAAAATGATACTCTGAGATGTAGTATTTTTTGGACTTAGTGTACTTGGTATCCTTTGAGCTTCCTGGATCTGTTGTTTGGTTTCTAGTTAAGTTGGAGAAAATTATGTCATTGTTTCAAATATTTCTTCTGCTCCTTTCTTCTTTTCCTTTACATCTGGTGTTACCATTACGTGCATGTTAACACCTTTTGGAGTTGTCCCACAGTCCTTTGGGAGCAATTTTTTTCAGTTTTTGTTCTCTTTCTTTTCAGTTTTTGAGGAGTCTATTGACATATCTTGTATCAATAGCTCAGAGAGTCCTTCCTCAGCAATGTCCTGTCTACTAATAAATCCATCAGAGGTTCTTCTGATGGACAGAACTTCTGTAACACTTGTAACAGATGTAACACTTATGTTACAGTGTTACTATTTTTTCTTTTCCTTTTCTTGCCTGTGCTTTGGGTGTCATATCCAAGAAAAATCATTTTAAAATCCAGTGTTGTGAAACTTTTCCCCTATGTTTTCTTCTAGCAGTTTTATGGTTTCAGGGGTTTTTTTAAATCTTTTTTTAAGGTTTTATTTATTTATTTTTAGAGAGAGGAAAGGAGGGAGAAAGAGAAAGAGAGAGAAACATCGACATGTGGTTTCCTCTGGAGCGCCCCCTACTGGGAACTTGGCCCACAATCCAGGCATGTGCCCTAACTGGGAATCAAACCACAGACCCTTTGGTTCTCAGACCAGCACTCAGTCCACTGATCCACACCAGCTAGGGCAGGTTTCAGGTCTTATGTTTAGATTTTTAATCTATTTTGAGTTAATTTTTGTATATGGTGTGATGTAAAGATCCAGGTTCATTCTTTTGCATATGTATATCTAGTTTTTCCATCACCATTTTTTCAAGCAACTATCTTTTTCCCATTGAGTTCTTTCTGGGAATCTTTATTCTATTTTATTGGTTTATGTATCTGTCTATGCCTGAACAATACTGTTGTTCATTTAGCTTTGTAACATATTTTGAAATCAGGAAGTGTGAGGCTTCCAACTTTGTTCTTCTTTTTCAAGATTTTTTTGTTGTTTTGTTTTTTTTGTTTTTGCTATTTGTTTTGAAGTTCAGCTCTTCTATTTGCAGGACAAAGAGACTGGAAGCTGCTCTTATGAAAAGCAGACTGGTTAAATAAAAGGAAGATGTGCACCCTCTGGGTACTGTGGTTCAGAGGAGTTTGAAAATGAAGGAATCTACTAGGAGAAAAATAGTCACTGCCACTTCAGTAAAAATCTGCTTGCCACACCAGCCTTAGATCTTATGTATAGGAGTTTTCCTCAAGTTTGTAAGCATGTACATCAAAGGGTATTTTCTCTTTTTCAATTAAGGGATGTTAAGGACACCATGCTGGATATATAGGCTATACCAAAACTGCTTAAACTTTGGGGGATTAAATGGGTAATTTATCCATTTGCTTATGAAGTGTATTCCTTGCACTATGTTATGTTCTGGGTATGCAGGGATGGCCAGTGGTGGGCAAAGCTGACCAAAACCCTGCCCTCCAGAGACTTGATTCAGCAGCTTCTTGTGCATGTGGGCATAGCCTAATGTGTCATAGTAAGAGACAATTCCACATTTGCCTCTTTAGCTATAGAATGTAATTTTTCTAATTGTTCAAGGGCATGATCATTGATAAGTTGTCATTCAGATAAAGGGACACTTGCTCATTTTTGGTATAGAAAATTCCAGCAATCTGTAGGTATGAACTGAGAACAAAACACATGCCATTCCATATTATAATATTCAACAAGAAGGTTAGCTCTAATTTAAATATATTTTAGGTTTAAATAAGTGACTCATTTCCTCCTCTAACATCATGTAATAACCTCTTTTGCTCTATGTGAATAGTGTGAGCTGAGACATTTACTGAGAGTGGAAGGAAAATAGAGCTGTGGCCCCATGGTCTGCTGCATGGAAGGGCTGAATTGCACCCAACTGCTTTTACGTAATGACTGGCTTGAAGGTTGTCCTTACTGGGAAATTCTCTGTCTTGGGGCTGAAACTAAACACAAGTAGAAATTTGGGTTTATCTAGAGGGTCATCATCACCTAGACACATTTTTCAGAGGAATTGAAAATTTTAAGCAGCTATTTAAGGCCCCAGTTGGAGGTGGAGGAGGATTTTGGGAGTGAGAGTGAAGTTCAGATTTCTATGCAGTATTCTTCTACTGCATAAGTTTGTGATCTGGAATTAACATGAATTAACCTCTTTGTGTCTCAACTTCATCTTTGTGTCTGTTTCTTCATCTCTGAGTGGGGATGATAAAAATGGTGTCTACCTCATAGGATTGTTAGGAGTATTAAATGAGTTCATATTTAAAAAGCACTTAGAATATGCCCTGGGCCAGAGCACACATTATATAAATGTTAAACAATAAATTTGAAATGTCCATACATTTATGTGCTTTTTCTATTTGATTGTATTTGAATAGCTTTGAGGTTTATAATTAAGATAGAAGGGATTACTTTTATGGAATTGAGGGGATGTATATATGACATAGAAACTCCACTTTTCCTAGGAACTTTTGTAATGTGACACAGCCCTTTTCTTTTTATCAAATGTAATACTTGACTCACTATTTATTTTTGTGTGTGTGTTTTCTGAAGGTTTTTGCTGGTTTAGGGTGATTTGAGATAATGGCAAACTGAAATGACGGATCTTTATTTAGATATTTATAAGCTTTGGAGACATTAGAATTAGGCTGACAATTTTATTATGAGGCATTCAGTGTTCTAAAACTAGTCTTTTGTCTCTGGTTTGGCCCACATTGTGCAACATCCCTGGGGATTTAAGAGTGGCAACCATGTGCAGAGAGAGAGGGAGCACTCAGAGCTCACTTTACCAAGTATTCTTTTTCTGGGTCGATCTGCACATCAGAGGTTGGAGGTAGGACGCTGACGATGTGAACTACTTTTTATAAATGGAATACGCCATTTGTTTCCTGAGTTATTTAATACTCCTTTCCATGTGTGTGAAATTTTAGCTACAGAACATTTAGATTGTCAAAACTTCTTAATTAGAACCGTGAAAATACCCTTAAAACATTTGTGTACCAAAAACAGGTTTGGTTTCATCACATGGTTCAAAGTTCAGTGGCTCACAGGAATGCTGACATGTTACATGTATTCACATAACAGGAAAGCATCTGAGAAATGCCCTGAGAAGAGATTAGTATGCCAAGGTTCTGTCAGTGTTAAAATGAAAAAGATGGCATTGGCAAAGAGTAAAACTCAAGGCTTTGAGATCTGCTTCCAATAGGAAGCTACTCTGCCCATGATTTTATTTTCTAGGTCATTGTTCCCCAGACTAGTTGCTGAACCCCTGTTGGGACTGGGAAGATACCTTGAGTGTCCTTGGTGATCAGAGCAGGGAGGGCCAGTAGCAGCGGGCAGCCATGAGGGACTGCAGCACCAGCGTGCCTTCTCAGATCTTCTGCCTTGCCAAAAGACAGATGAGTACCGGAATTTTCCCTTTATTTTTTCCCTTTCCTTAATAATTAGAGCTAATGACTATTGAGCAATTATTTTCTGCCATGAGGCAATGTACTGACTGAGTTAGATAAACTATTTCACTTACACCTCAACATGATTTCTCATAGCATCTGTGAGATAGATGCTATACGTTTTTTCCCCACTTCATAGAGGCTTGGGGAGTTTCAGTGATTTTGTATAAGGTCATTCAGCTGAAAAGAGTTGCTACCAATTTTGAACACAGGCAGTCTAAGTGTAGGACCCACGGTCTTTTTTCTGTTTTCCCCTTTGGTTTTCATCATGGAATCTTACTGGATGAAACGGACTGAATACCATTCTTCTATCATCATCAACTAGGCTGAGGAAGGGGAGCAAGCCACCTCAGTGGGCCATCTTAGAATATTCGGAAAAGCCTTTCAAATGCTTCCTACAGAGATTTAGAAATGCCCTTTAGAACTCTCAGGCTCTGCTTAAGAACTACTTTGTCTAATGAGAGAAAGGGAAATTATTTTTAAAATACAGGAGCTATGAAGGCCATAGAGGTTTACCAAAGTTGAAGAACATTCTCAGTTCATTCTCTGGCTTCCCAGACAGCTTTGACACAGTTGCTTGTGTTTGGTAAGAGGATATCATGCTCGAGAGTTCTTCAGTTTCTCTTTGAGAAAGTGGCTGAAGTGTCTCTCCACCTCGACTTCACTTCCTTCTGCTACTTCCAGCTTCTCATGGTGATAACCACGTAATAACGTGGTCATTGTTGAGAAGAGACCCATTTAACAGCTTAGTTCTTCCAAATGAATGCCCAGATGAAATACAAATGGGATTTCCAGTAATGGTGGTAAAAAGAGCTGGAGTAATTTCATCCACAAACAATATTTTTTTAAGAAAAATGCTATTCAATGCTATTAAAGATAATTAGTTGAAGGCTCTGGAAAATTTCCAAAGGTAGACACAAATTGAGAAAAAAATATTATTGAAAGATTGTTATTATATTGGGTAAGAGCTGCAAGTTGGTGACTTTCTCCCCAGGAGTGCTCCCGAAACCCAGTTTGCAGTCTAAGTGAACCTCTCACCCTTCCTGGTGCGAATCGGGAAGTGGCCCAATTTGGAGCAGCAGTCATGCTGGTTAAGTTACAGGGGGATTTTGAAAACAAAACAGCCACATTCACCTGACAAGTTACCTTTTCCCCCTCAAATGTTCTTCTAGGCTGTGTCTTCTGGCTGACAGTCACCTCTCAGTGCTCTGAGATGGTCTGTAATCCATTTGTTCTATATTATCTCTGTTTTAAAATTGGAATTTCCTTGAAAAGCACTGCACATGTTGGGATATCTAGGACACAGCAGACACGTCAGGCCTTTAACTTTGGTGGTAGGCGGAAGCCCTTTGGGCAGTGAAGGTTGTAAGAGTGTAGAGGAAAACATATTCTCAGGAAGAATTTGCCTTGACTATCATTAATGTGCTTTTAGTTGTTCACATGTGACATATCTACCAGAATCCATTGGGTGCCCAAGTGTTCTGTCCCATTAATTTAGATAATTCTAGAAACAAACTGGAGTGACACATACACTCAGGATAGATCAGTGGCTGGAAAGACTGAAATGTTTGTTGGAGTTGCATCACTTTGGAGCCTTTTCCAGGTCTAGATAGACCTAGAAGAGTTAGAAGACAGGGATCTATCCTGGCCTGGGCTCTTTTTTTTTAAGATTTTATTTACTTATTTTTAGGGAGAGGGGAAGGGAGGGAGAAAGAGTGGGACAGAGACTTCAATGTGTGGTTGCCTCTCACACGCCCCCTACTGGGTACCTAGCCTGAAACCCAGGCATGTTCCATGACTGGGAATTGAACCTGTGACCCTTTGGTTTGCAAGACAGCACTCAGTCCATTGAGCCACATGAGCCAGGACTGCCCTGGGCTCTTAACTCATCCTCTGCATACCATGACCACCAAGTTGACTTGATCTACACATGTAATTCTCTATTACAAACCAAACTGGCCTCCCTGTGTAACTGTATTAGTTAGGGTTCTTCAGAGAAGCAGAACCAATCAGGTAGATGGAAAAATAGATAGGTAGGTAGAAAGGAAGGAAGGGAGGGAGGGGGGAGGGAGGAATAAATTTATTATAAGAAATTGGCTTATGCAGTTATGGAGGCTGAGAAGTAAGCACGCTGGAGACCAGGGAGAGCTGATGACATGCTCTAGACTGAGTCTAAGGCCTGAGAACCAGGACAGCATATAATACAAGTTCTAGTATGAGTCTGAGTCTGAAGGGAGGACAAGACCAATGTCCCAGCACAAAGATAGGCAGAAGGAGAGGTCTTTCCTACTCAGCCTTTGTATTCTACTCAGGCTTTCAGGGATTGGATGAGCTCCACCTATGTAGAGGGAGGGCCTTTGCTTTACTCAAAACCCCAACTCATATGTTAACCTTATCCAGACACACTGTCATGGACACACCCAGAATAATGTTTCACCAGGTATCTGGGCACCTTATGGCTCAATCAAGTTGACACATAAAATTAACCATTACAGTGACTCAAAGTGAGGTAGGTCTATCTGGGAAATCTCCTTAGCCGAAGACCTGACCTTGGTTAGACAAGTAGCACATCCCATAACCTCATGCTTCCGATGGGGCATAGGTTGGCCTGGGCCAAATCCTTGTCACCTGAAGGTTCAATAATTGCTATGGCAAAGAGAGTACAAAGCCACCCAGGCAAAATAATACCCCTGGTTTATACCCAACCAAAAGAAATATGTCTTAGAGATAAATGTCCTTCAGCACATTAACCTCTAGTTGGAGAAATACCAAACTAACTATAACACAGGACAACCTTCATAAGGGCTGTAATAGAGAAAAAGAGTGTTAGGAGAATATGGGGTGAGGGACTGAAGAACACATTTTAGTTCTGTCCTAAACTTTTTTCATCATTTATCTTGGCCTTTGCTTTTTGAGGAAGCTTTTTTTAAAAAAAATTGAGGTATAATTCACATACCTTAAAATCTACCATCTCAAACTTTATACTTCAGTGATTTTTGGGATATTCATATGGTGGTGCAACCATGCCATTATCTAATCCCAGAACACTTTTTTCACCTGCAGGGGGCTTTCTGCAGAAGATAGAATTTTCTTAAATTTTATACTCATCTTACAGTTGCTGCAGCATGAATTTGTAGGTGAAATTACATTGGCTCATCAGCAATTTCATAGTTGCTATTTAATGTATTACATGATACCCCTTTCCTCATGTGGTGTGGCATTCATAGTGGTCGACTTATACTATTGAGCAGGGAACCTTTCCAGTTTTCCATACTGTGTCTTGTTGTAACATTTTCCATGCTATTACTTTGTATGCTGCGCTTATTACATACTCATGAACTGTTTGACTTTTCCTTTTTAAGGAAATAAGTTCTGTTACTAAATAAGTTGCTTCCTGACCTTTTTACTGCAAGCTTTAGTCTGTTTTGGGATTCCAGTTGCCGTTTAAAATAATCAGTATCTTGTTAAATGGCTGGAATTTGTGGTTCAGTGTTATTTCAACTTCGATGGGGCTCTCACAGCACTTGAAAGTGCTTTGTCCAAGATCACATGCAATGGAAGAGCAACTTAGATTACAAGCCATTGTCGAACCCATTTTTAAGTTGCTTTTATTACAAAGATAGATTTGATGTTGGGGGGTGGGGGTCTGTGTCTTTTATTGCACTGGAGCAGCAAAATGACTCAGAAGATTATTATTTATTATTATCCTTATCAGAATTGTCCATAGACCTACGCCTAGAAATCTCAAACCTTCAGAATTTGTCATTTTAAACTATCAGGGATGTCTATAGAACACAAACAAATAGTACATAAAACAGAAGGATGTAAGTCATAACCAAACAAAAAAATTTCAAAAAAATCACAGTACAATTTCCTTCTAGTTGACCCAGCCTCCATCTCGCAATGTCTGCAATGCAGGGTGTTGAGGAGAAAGCAGGGCCGTAGCATGTAGACATGCCTTCTTTGGAGTGAAGGTCTCCCTTTGTGTCTTTGTGACACCAGTAGCAATCAGTGTTGCGTGGGGGGAGGCCAGGGAAGTGATGGGAGGCAGAGGCGACCATTGGTCTACTGTCCCTGCTTCTGTGCCATACTCATGTCCCTTGCTTGCTTCAGTATCTGGAAGGAACCCAACCAAGGGTCCTGTCTTACCAATTTCTAATACCATTGTAACAAACTTATTTAATATTCAATAATGACACTGTTGAGCCAACACTAGAGGATATACATTTTGTGCTGTCTTTCTACTGGTGCTGTTAAGTCTCATCTGAGTTGCTGAGATGTCTTCCCCTATGCTGTGTGCTTCGCTGTGTGTGACCCAGGCCTTAGCTGGGGCCTGACCTCTGAGGCAAAGGTTAGATGAACAGTAACCCATTAAAACCTTGCTCTGGCTTCCCTTTAGTACTTGCTAACTCTCATTGTGTGCTTCCTTGCCTGTTTTCCCCACTGAATTGGATGTTCCATGAAGGAAAGTATTTTTGTTATTTGCTATTAATGTTCCAGGAATGTTACATAACACCCCACAAACAGCAAGCATTCCATAGGTGCCTGCATCGCTGGCTGGCCTCCCTAAAACATCCTGCTTCCTCCTGCTTCATACTTACTTGTGAAGGCAGCTGCGCTAACCGGGTGCTCATCATAGTCTTATCTTAACAGCAGCAAACCCCAGTAGACACGGAATAAGAGCTTAACTCTTAAAAACTCATTAAAGTCCCAGTCACTCTATTGAGGGCAAAATGAATCTAATTTTTTTTCTGGTGAAACAGAAGTAACTCAAGTAACACCCAGGATTTTTTTTTTCATGTATATACTGTGGCCTATGAGCTACAAACTCAAAGTCATTGCCTCCCAGCTAAACAATCATTGTCAGGGAGTCCCAGAGCCTGGCATATGCTACACTGCTGAACATATCTCAGCTCTGCTGTCTTCTTGAGACGTACATCTTTGTGGTGATTGCCAGAATAAAGGGGGGTTGCGGTGGGCAAAACAGTGAAGGGGATCAAGAGGTACATACTTCCAGATATAAAACCAGTAAGTCATGGGGATGTGGTGCACGGCATGGTGACGATAGTCAATGATAATATATTGCAAGTTTGAAAGTTGCTAAGAAAGTAAATCCTAAATGTTCTCAACACAAGAGAAAACCATTTTGTAGAAGAGGCTAAAGGGGGGATAAATGGTGATGGAAGGAGACTTAACTTGGGGTGGTAAATACATGATACAATATACAGAGGACGTATTATAGAATTGTATACCTGAAACCTATATAATTTTATTAACCAATGTCACTCCAATTAATGCACACACAAAAAAAAAAGAAAAGAAAAAAGAAAGTAAAAATTAAATGTTCTCAACACAAGAAAAACATTTGTAACTTTGTATGGGAACAGATGGTAACAAGACTTATTATGGTGATCATTTTGAAGCATATTCAAATGTTGAATCATTATGTTGTACTCCTGAAACTAATAAAATGTTGTATATCAATTATACTTCAATTAACAAACACATTTCTGGTGAAGGATTTGCATTCAGAATATGTAAAAGACTCTGAAAATTTAATAATAATAAAGCAACAATACAGATTTAAAAGTACAGCTGAAGATTGTGCTGTGCCGACGGGGATCATTTAGTTTTCTGTGACCGTGCATCACAGGAAGGGCACAGAATATTGCCCTTCTTGTGCCCCAGGCTCTGGAGATATTTGCAGGAAATTAGATACTTTACTTCTGAGAAAATTCATTGGCTCTAGTTGTTTTGTTTGTTTCCTAGTTCAAAGCATTCCTTTGCCTCTGACATGGGATATTACGGAAATTCCCAGGGAATTTTTTAAGTGTGTTTTATTGATTATGCTATTACATTTGTCCCAATTTCCCCCCTTAGCCCTCCTCCAGCCAGCACCGCCTTCCCCCCTTAGTTCATGTCCATGGGTTATGCATATAAACTCTTTGGCTTCCCCATTTCCTATACTGTTCTTAACATCCCCCTGTCTATTTTGTACCTACCAATTATATATTTTTTCAAAACTCAGAGATACCCTTGTTTGTCTTTTATCCTCAAGAGCAAGTCATGCCACAGGGGTGACAGCTAAGAGTCAGGTGAACCTTCCCTTGTTCTTATTTTGGGCTCTTTGGCCGACAGTGACATGCTGAGACTTATCCTGGCTTTATTTAGTTCAACTTAATGCATTTGTCTTCCTTATTCCCTATGATGACTCTCAGATCAGATTATTAATAAAGTCATCATTGCTTTTTTATAAGTCTCTATTCCCATTTCTTTACTGGTATTTCTTGTTTATGTGTCTTGTGTTGATTACCTTTCAGGCTCACTATTTCTATTCTGATATGGTATTCCCTTTTTTAGGCTCTTTTGTTTTTCTTTCCTACCTTTTGTATTTTTCATTTTAAGAGTTATACTTTGCATAAACTCTCATGCTAAGTTGACCCACTTCTCACCTGAGCTTTTGTCTAAGATCCACTTGATTGAGAAACGCTTTCTGGAAAATATTATACCTGGATTATGTGGGTGAAAAGAGAAAAATATTTTCTGAGCTTCAAACAAATTTTTAAAAGTCTGCTGTGGCTATTTCTGTTTCCTGAAATTGCTCAGCATTTACCAGACCATTCTTTACTCTGTGTGAACTTGACCTTCCTCAGAATGGTGTGAAAGATGAGAGGGAAGGAATAACTCATCTTTTCTCTTACATTAAAAGTGAAGTGAAAAATCCTCAGGAAATCCTATAACATAGCTATTATAAGTAACGCCATTTTACAGCCAAGGTAACCAAGTTCTAAAAAGGAGGTTAACCATTAGCCTGCACTGCTAAAGATGGAAGGAACTGGGATTTCAAGCCAGGCAATGGAATTTCCGATCCCAAACTCTACCGATTAAATGTAGTTTGATCTCTGGGGCAATTTAAAATAAATAAATTTTCCAATGATATAGTTTTAGAAATAATTAGGAAAAGAGGTAGGGAAATAACTAACCCCCATAATAATATATTAATATCTTATTAACTATTAATTGGGTCCTCCTAAGGGCCAGTGCTCTTAGATGTGCTGAGTGGATGAGTGGACAAGGCAGCCCAGCCTTGCTCTGTTGGAGTTTACATTCAAGAAAGGGGGCAGATGATAGCAGACAAGCAAACAAGTAGCAAACAAGAAAATGCCAGATAATGGGCAGAGCCATGAGGGAAGTAAGGGAAGGTGATTTGATTGTAACTGCGGACTGAAGCTACCTTAGCGGGTGGCCTGGGAAGATCTTTCAGAGGAGGTGACAGTAGAGCTGAGAAGTGCATAGTTCCTATTTTATTCATTATTATTAAAAATTGGAAATAAATGTTTTCAAATGTGTTTAAAAGTTTGGGAGAAAAATGAAATCCACAGTCAAAACAAAACAAAACTTAACTGAAGCACTCTTTTATTTTACCCCAGATAACTGTAGAAAAGCAACTTCCAAGTCTCTTCTCTCTCTGAAGTTTATTTGTTCTCCACTGTCCCATTTTGTTTTTATCAAGTTACATATATAAAAAGTTTAAAGGTCAGTTAGTTCTGAAAGAGCTTGAAGGAAAGAGACCTGTGTTCTGCTGATCCTGTCCCCACCTGCAGTGCCTGAATCTCAGGAGCAACCACTTTCAATCTTTGTTATTTTCTTAGATTTTTTTCCTCCCTTACTTCAAAATTATAGGTTTAGACACTGTTTCTTGATTTTTCAGTTTTATATGGTATGTAGTGATTTATTCTATTAAAAATGATATTCTGTCTTATTTTTTCCTCCCACATCTCTCCCTCTTTCTTTTAAAAATAGTTGTATCATTAGTTTTAATTTGATCAATTTAGATCTGTTAATCAGCATCTATTAGATTGTATTATCAATTAGATCATTAAATGGTTGAGTTTACATTTTGATGGGGCGTGATATAAATACTCACATCCGAGCCTCCAGCCTCGTAGATTACTATGATTACATTTCCTGTCTTGGGTATCCTTTGTCTTGCTGAGTGTTACCAATTGACTCATTTTACAATTGGATTTGTTTTTCATCCACCTATCACTGATTCATACCCAAACTCTCCCCTGGAGCTGTATAAACCTCCACTCAAACATTCAAACACAATAGGCTATCAATTTCAACTTTTTCTTGGAAATCTTGTTCTTTGAGCCTTCCATCCTCCTGCTGTAATCTGAACTGGTTGATTTTTCAATTTTCTGAGACCCCTTTTCCTGATATTTTTAAATCAGGAGTTGCGTTTCTTAGATTTCATGTCTTTCTTTTTCTTGGATATTGCAGGCTGAATAATGGTACCACAAAGATTTGCACACCTCACCCCTGCAACCTGTGTACGTGCTGCTTTCCATGGCGAGAGAGACCTGGGAGATGCGATTAAGTACCTTCACGGGGGAGAGGGTTCTGATTCTCCAGGCAGGCCCAGTGTGCTTGCCTGAGCCTGTGTAAGTGAAGGAGGGAGGCAGCGGAGGCAGTGTTTGCAGCACAGAGAGATCTGAAGCGGCTCTGTTGCTGGCTTTGAAGACGGAGAAAGGGACCAGGGGCCAAGGAAAGCAGGTGGCTTCCAGAAGCTGACAAAGGCAAGGAAAAAGATTTTCCCCTGGAGCTTCCAGCAGGAACACAACTCTGCCTACATCTTGATTTTAGGACTTCTGACATCCAGACTCTAAGATAATTAATTTGTGCTCTTTTAAACCACTAAGTCTGTGGCAATTTGTTACGGCAGTGATCAGGAAGTAATACAGTGAGTTGCTCTCTAACTTCGGTAGAGCACCTCCTCTAGCATCTGGGAAAAGAGCAAGTAGAAGATAAGCTTTTCATGCCTCATATATCCAAAAACATCTGTATTTTTACCCCAGAGTCCTTTAAGGGTGGACACAAGTTTCCCTCAGGATTTTGAAGGTGTTTCACATTTGTGCTTTTACTTCCAGTGAAAAGTTTAACGCCATTCTGATACCAGACCCTCTGCTTGTGCCCTGTTTTATTCGTTATGTTGCTCTTGGAAAGTTTCTAATATATTCTTTGTATCCTCAGTGTCAAGAAATTTCTTTATGACATGCTTTTGCTTTAGGGTGAGTTTTCTTCTGTCTACTGTATTAAGCACTCATAATGCAGAAACTCAACTTTGTCAGTTCTGGAACATTATCTGAATTATTTATTTGATAATTTCCTTCCCTCTCTTTCTTCTGTTCTCTCTTTCTGGAACTCCTGTTACTTGGCTGGTGGGGGTTCTAGACTGACCCTTGAAGTTTCCTTTTCTCCCCTCACATTTTCTGTTTCTGTCTTTGCTCTACTTTCTTGAGATTGCCTTAACCACATCCTCTGACTCTCCTTAAAGTTTGTCACTTCTTCTGTCTGATTTTTAATTTCCAAAAGCTTTTACTTGATCTTTGAGTGTTCCTTAAAAATTTGCCATTCTTTTTTCATAAATATAGTATTTTCTCTTCTCTTTGAAAAGAAAATAATGAAAATATCTGACTCCCCTTATGATATTTATTTCTGCCTTCCCAGTTTGCTTTGATAATGCATCACATTGAAGGTGTTCCTGAAATGGCTGATGCTCCTGACTCACCTGTTCACTTTTGAGAGCGAGGAGATGCAGTCGGTAGGTAATATTGTAATGACTAGGTAGGGTGCTCCACAGGTAATGGAAATATCAGGGGGATCACTTTGTAAAGTATGTGATTGTTATACTACTGTGCTGTACACATGAAACCAATACAAAGTAATATTGAATGTAAACTGTAACTGAAAAAATTAAAGATAAATTTTTTAAAGAGTGAGGCTCTAGAAAGCTGACCGGACCTCTGTGCCAGTGTGTGTGTGTGTGTGTGTGTGTGTGTGTGTGTGTGTTGGTGCATTGGTGTGTTGGTGGCAGAGTCACAGGCTGTGCTTCCCCTCACTGAAGGATTCTTTGACTTGGTCCCCTGAGGGATGCGATGTTGATGGGCATTGCAGGTCATCCCCTGCCCCGCATTTGATTGTGCTGATTGGTTACTTCAGGGAGAACCCCTTTACTATCTCATCTGGAATACAAAAAGTGTCTGCTAGTTCTGGGGGACAAATGAGAGAAGGGACCCATTTGAATCTCATTATTCAGAATATAGATATTCACCTAATCCTTCTGTTTTTCAGTTTGCCTGGGGTCCTATAGTTTCTCTGATTTAATCTCTCCATGTCCTTTGTGAGGACGGAGGACAGAATCTGTGTTTTTACAGCTTATTCAACAAATTCTTTAACGACCTTCCCACATGAAACCCAGCTGCACCCCTGTGATGCCACACAATTTGTGAGACTTTCTTGATTCTGAGGTCCAAAACAGCTAGCATCTTGTTTCCTCCACTGCGATCTTCCTCCCAGCTTCCAAAACTGGGTCACTGACATTCCCTCTAAGGTTCACTTTATTCTTATGAATTTCTTCAAATCTTTTCACTGTCATTGTAGAGAATTTCAAAAGAGTACAGTGGCAATGAAGTGTACTGTATTTTGCCATGTATAATGCACACTTTTTGCCCAAATTTTTGAGGGAAAAATAAGGATGCACATTATACATGGGTAATACTAATTCCATATATATATATATATATATATATATATATATATATATATATATGTTTTTAATTATTTTTATTTCTGCTTATGTGTTAAAAGTATAACTCTAAAAAGCAATAACAATATCCATATGCAAAATAATGTCCTTGAATACAATAATCAGTTTTGTTTCCAAATATAAATAAATAATTGAATTAAAAAATTAAATAGAAAATTTTTTCCCTGAAAGTTTGGGCCAAAAATGTGGGTGTGCATTATATATGGAAGCACATTATATATGGCAAAATATGGTATTACATTCTTCATATTTAACTGAAGATCAAGTAGGTATTACAGTCATATTGGTTTTTAACAAACATTTTATGGGTTCTGGTGCTCAGCTTCCAAGTTGGAAAGTTACACCTTTGTTTACTGAGGTATGTGACAAAGGAACCGATGAACCTATAAAATTATATGGTCCTTCTGCCCGTTTTCTGAGTATGCTGACAGTTGGTAACTTAGGTGTCCATGGCAGCATGGAGGGACATGTGCCCTGTCATCGGCCTACCCGCATGTCATATAACAGCTGCTTGAAAATGAATGATTCAAAATTTAGTGAGCTTATCCTAACAGTGCATTTTATTTGAAGAACATAAAAGATACAATTTTTTTCATGGTGTTTTGAGAGAGCCATGTTTTTTCTTACTTTAGTAGAAATTCATTTTTTAAAGAAGTGATTTCTAAGAATTTTCCTGAAACTCCAGCACAGCACAGTATTATTTGGTCTCTTAACTTTTTGTTCCACACTCTTCTGAATCTATATTTTCTGATTAAGTGAAGACATGTTTCATATTGAGCCACTCACAGGGGTGTCCAGCCCATAGCCCATGGGCCACATGCAGCCCAGGGTGGCTATGAATGCAGCCCAACTCTAAATTGTAAATTTACTTAAAACTGGTTTTTTTGCTCATCAGTTTTCATTAGTGTTTGTGTGTTTAGTATGGCCTGAGACAACTCTTCTTCCAGTGTGGCTCAGAGACGCCAAACAGCTGGACACCCCTGATTATAAAGGATTTGTCCCAAAATTATTTTTTTAAGTTTCAAGAGAGTGCCCACTTCTAACACTTTGGGATAAATTGGAGAACTCCATGCTTACCTCATCAATGTTTTTAAGGAGATTCATCTCCCTTGCTCCTTAACCCTGATCTTTTCATAAGGAGACTCTTAATTATTTTAGTCTGTGTTCAAACTGATATCTTTATCTTTTTAATTTTTGTGGCTTTGGACCTTCTCCAGCTTCATTATGTTTGTTTTGAGGTTCATTAACCAGAGGGCCTCATGGCACTTCTGCTGTGAATTCTCTGAGTTGAATCAGGAGAGAATTTTGTTTTCTGTTTGGTCCAGTGGGTATATTTCCCGATGAGGCAGAAATTTTCCTATCATGGACTTCAAGTCTTCAGAGCACCTGGAGTGGTAATTGGGTTGACTTCCGGGGCAAAAGTGTGATCTTCAGTTCTGTCATTTTTATTTACATTAAAAAATGATCAAGGAACGTGTATAAAGGATACGTGGACAAAACTGAAGGAAGGTAGGATTGAGGGTGGGGATGGGTGGAGCGGAGGGGAATGGTGGGGGGAAAATGGAAACAACTGTACTTGAACAACAATAAAGAAAGAAAGAAATAAAGAAAGAAAGCCAGGAATAAAATGAGTAGGAACCAGACGGTTCTTTAGAAGTCATTTTTCACAGTTCCATGTCAAGGAACAAAACTCAAATGGAGCTCAAGTGTCTAGGGTGTATGGATTGCCCAACAGACTTGGACTCTTGGACCCTAAACAGGCATCTTCTCACTGCTCGCTTCTACTGGGTAAATAATGCCTAGCTGACCTAAAGTTAGGTAACTCCTTGGTGTAGATGAATCAGTAGAGTCCTATGTACCATACTTGTCTTTCCTTTTCTACTATTACCTCCAGTATTTCTATCATGCCCGCTTGCCTTCCCCCTTGTCTGTCTATACTCCTGACAATTTCTCTCACTTCCTTGTGCTGTTCCCATACTTTCCATCAGTCCCACCTCCTCTGAACCCATCATCATCTGTGAATTTTGTCCTCTCAGAGAACAAGAGGGATAAGGGCAGGACCTCCGGTCTGCCTGGTTTCCACTTTCACCCCAGTTTTCTGTGCTCCATGCAGCAGCTGGAGTATTCTTTGCAAAAACCACCTGCAGCACTACAGGAAAGAACAGCCCTGACTGGTGTGGTTTGGTGGGTTGGGCGTCATCCTGCAAAGTGAAAGGTCCCAGTCAGGGCACAGGCCTGGGTTGCGTGCACAGTCCCCTGTTAAAGGCAAGCGAGAGGAGCCCATCGATGTTTCTCTCCTCTCTTTCTCCCTTGCTTCCCCTCTCTCTAAAAATAAATAAATAAAATCTTTTTTGAAAAAAGAGGGAAAGGAGCAAAGCAAACTCACTAGGATAAGTAGGGGCTGGGGCTGGAGAGAAAGCCAAGTTCTTCACAAGGCTCAGCTATATTACTGCCTATTGGGGTTTCACAACAGCCCTATACCTAATTTACTGTAAATTTACAGTAAATTTCCCTTCTGTGCTTAAGTTCATTTCTTCTACTAGCAACTGAGTGGCCCTAGCTAATATCATATGTTTAAATAAAATGAACTATTTGAATGTTTATTTTATGTGTTGTTAAGAATTTTATGAGCTAAAGTTTGTGTGTCGAACACCACCTATAACATTATTTCTATGGAGAAAATGTGTGTCCAAATAAGTAAATGACTGGAATAAAACCTGATTAAAAATTTGGGATTGCTGTTTTTACCAGTTACTTTGTCTCGGTTATCCATATTTTTATCCATTACACTTCTGAAAGCACAGGCATTTTTACCTGCCCCTTACTTAATATCCTCGCTGCACTGGTCCTAGGAAGCAGTCCTTAGCCGCTGTGACTGTCAAAATTCCCCCTCGACCCTCAGTCTATCCCAACAAACCTACTGACAGTGCCAGAGTCTTTGAAGGAATCATTCAGTATCAGGTAAAAATCTCTCACATGAAGAAATACCACAGTGCTGAAGGAGAAAAGGCCTTTGCATCATCTATTTCTCTCAGAAGAAATCCACTAACCCCAAGTTCTTTTTTGCTATAAAGTTTTTAAAATACAAAGTGAAAGGAACAAAGAAAATCTTATTTGTAAATCACATTGGCCTAATAAGTCTTCCCTGACTGTTCCACCATACTTTCAGGCAGCTGAGTTGTGTGGTATCTGCGTGTGTGCATGCCACTGTAGGCTTCAAGTTGCCAGGAAAGCGTTTTAAGTCAGATAAGGAAAAAATAGATAAACATAGTCTGTTAATTGCCTAGGCCATATCCAGTGAACATCAATTAAAACAGAATGCTCTGAAATCAGGGGGAAATAATTTTAAAGAGAGCTATTGTTTTTCTTAATTACAGTGTAAGAATGAGGCTAATTCACTGCTTCCCTTAAACCCCCAACCATAGATAAAGGAATCTCGACAGCATATGATTCAGTACAAGAACTTTACCATCAGTTTTATTCATCAGCAAAACCGGAGAAACAATTGCAGAATGTTCTCTATTATTCAGCATGGAATGCCTTTATTACTTTATGTCCTTGTCTGACATTCTTCCTTGTTTGTTGCCATTAAATTCTTGGCTTTTAGTCACACAGTGCAGTGCCAAATAAGTCAGTGCACAGGGGTTTGTGTTACATTTCTTCGAGGGTTACAGCAATGTCACCTCCTGCGTGAAACAGTGGGTCAACACTGCCTACCATGCTGAGTGTTATAGTGGAACCCATATAACACAGGGTTGGATAGATTACCATGAGAAGCAAAATGAATAACGAGCTATATAAAAAGCAATATTTAAAATGAATTGATTGGTAGACTACTGATTCGATGAATGATTTTATGTTTGAAAGATATAGTAATATCCTATACTATTCTGTGGTCATAACATATTAAAAATTACTCCCTCTACCCCACCACCTTTGTCTCTGAAGTAATTAACACAGAAGTTGAGGCAAAGCTTCTGTTTGAGGGGAGAGGGTAGTGTGTTCTTTCTTATATTTATCAGCTGACTTTTCCATACATAGGAAAAGGCAACTAACTTGGGGAAGGTAATCATCTGCTGTCATTTTCTAAATTATTCTAATGTGACTTTCAGAGCATGCTCCCGTACATCATTCATTCATTCGGTGGTAATGCTTATGCAAGTAGGTAAGAATTCCTTGTGTGTTTTTACCATTTATAAGGACAATTCAGCAATGATATGTTTGTATCTGCATTCTCTAAGACACTTTGGCTGCCTTCTGCTAACCATATAATGTCTTCATTGCACTTACCTTTCACCTCCCTTCTCTAAGTCTTTTGCTTTGGGGTTGGTTTCTGGATAGAATTTCAACAGCTTGCTTCGGAAGGTGATTGTCGGAGACGGCATGCAGCTTGGCAGTTAACTCTCTTTCTCTCTCTGTAGACTCTACGTGAAATGTTCTTGAAATAGTAATGATGCATGACTCCCTTTTCTTCCTTATCCAGGATATTTCTGGTGATTTTTAATTATGTTATTTCTAGATGCATGCACAAGAAACACCTGTATTAATTAGCTCTGCATATCCTTTCTCACCTCTAAAATTAAAAGAACTGAATTATAGACATGGTAAAGTTTAACTCTGAATGTGTCTGGGTTTTAAGTAAGTCCCTCCAAATAATTGCTTTGTTTTTAGTACACAGGGATGGGCAAAAGTAGGTTCACAGTTTATATGGAAAATAATACAAAAATTAATACATAATAATACAAGAATAAACTCTGTTTTGCCCTCACAACTGTACACCTACTTTTGCCCACCCCATATTTTCATTTGCAAGCCTATGTCATGTTTTACGTACCATAATTGACTGGTTTCCATTTCAGTAATAAATAGTCAACTGGGGTGCATTTGGGGTGTTGATATTTCTGTTGATATGAGTTCTGTGTTTTAAAACATTGACATAAGACTGTATCTGGATGTTTCTTTTCTTGGATAATTATTTATGTAGTTTCCAATGCCAGAAATTTCCTTTTATTTAGAGCTAATTATCATGAATACAGGTTTTGGTCCCACTTAATACTATTGTATTTTAGAGGTTCTCTTTCGTTAGGATGAAAATGACACCTTTCTTCCAGGTAAGAATTAATTTCCAGAGGCTTGCACCATTATTGAGTCACTAAATATTTCTTGAATCCACCTGTACTATCTTCCTCTAGCCCTTTCACACTCCCACATTCTTGGATGAAAATTTCATATAATGCTTCCTCCCCTAGCACCACTTGCAGCTTCTTATTTCACTGAGAAAAATAGAAGCAATCAGAAGAGACCTTAAGCTACTCACTACATCTATGCTCCTACTTGCCTCTGTCCCCATATATTCTGCCATCTCTGTACTTACTCTAATAAACAATTTATGTTCCCAGCAAACACCAACATCTCTGTTCTACCAAGATCCCTTTTTTCTTGCCTATTTGATGAAATTGCTTTTGCAATTCTTTGCTCTCTCTGCCCATTAAGTTTTCCCTCTCAAGTAGATCTTTCTCCTCAGTCTACACGCATGTGGATATATCTCCCATCTTAAAAAACTCTGTCAACCCCATGCCCTCCTCTAGTTAGCATCCTGTTTCTTTTTTCAAAAATATTTTAAAGTTATATATAGTAAAATTCACTCTGTCAGTCTTTTACCAGATTAGTTGTACTATTTTGCATTTCCTCCAGCAATGTATGAGATTTCCAGTTGAGCTGTTTTCTTGTCAGTACTTGATATTTTCTGTTTCTTTTCCTTTTTTCTTTTTTCCCCTTTCTTCTTTTCTTCCTCCTCTATATTCTCCTTCTTTTTAATTTTGAACATCATAATAGGTATATAATGATATCTCATCCCAGTTTTAATTGGCGTTTTGCTAATTACTAATGATGTTGAACATCTTTCCATGTGCTTATTTGTCCACATACTTTCTTTGGTTAGGAGTCTATTCAAAACTTTTCTCCACTCTCCATTGTTTGCTTTCTATTGAGATTTGAGATTTTAATATATTTTATATACCATTTAAATATATATTTTATATATATTTTATGTGACTTACGAATACTTTCTTCTGGTCTTTAGCTTGTTCTCTTTCATGCTCTTCACATTGACTTTTACAAACAAAAATGTTTTTAATTTTGAATAAACTAAATTTTTCTTTTTTTAATGAATCATGCTTTTGGTGTCAAACCTAAGAACTGTTTGCTTAAACAAAGATCAAGAAATTTTTCTTCTATATTATCTTCTAAATATTCAATAGTTTTATGTTTTATATATGGGGTCTACAATCCATTTCTGGTTATTTATGGAACAGAATGTGAGGTCTAGGTTATGGTTTAACTTTTTATATAGATGTTTAGTTGTTCCATGATCATTTATTCAAAGGATTATACTTTTTAAAATATATTTTATTGATTATACTATTACAGTTGTCCCATTTGTTTCTTCCCTTTATTCCCCTCCACCCTGCACTCTCCCTCCCACTAGCACTCCCCCACCTTAGTTCACATCCATGGGTTGTACATATAAGTTCTTTGGCTTCTCCATTTCCCATACTGTTCTTACCCTCACCCTGTCTATTCTGTACCTATTATTTATGCTTCTTATGCCCTGTACCTTTTCCCCTATTCTCCCCCCTCTACCTCCCCACTAATAATTCTCCCTGTGATCTCCATTTCTGTAATTCTGTCCCTGATCTAGTTGTTTGCTTAATTTGTTTTTATTCTTTTATGTTCAGTTGTTGATAGTTGTGAGTTTGTTGTCATTTTACTGTTAAAATTTTTAATCATCTTCTTTTTCTTAGATAAGGCCCTTTAACATTTCATATAATAAGGGCTTGGTGATGATGAACTCCTTCAACTCGACCTTATCTGGGAAGCACTTTATCTGCCCTTCCATTCTAAATGATAGCCTCACTGGACAGAGTAATCTTGGATGTAGGTCCTTGCCTTTCATGACTTGGAATACTTCTTTCCAGCCCCTTCTTGGCTACAAGATTTCTTTTGAGAAATCAGCTGATAGTCTTATAGACACTCCTTTGTGGGTAACTTTCTCCTTTTCTCTTGGTGCTTTTAATATTCTCTCCTTATCTTTAATCTTGGTTAATGTAATTATGATGTGTCTTGGTGTGTACTTCCTTGAGTCCAACTTTTTTGGGACTCCTAGGCTACCTGGACTTCCTAGAAGTCTATTTCCTTCACCAGATTGAGGAAGTTCTGTTTCTTTTTTTTTTTTTTTTCAAAGAAGTTTTCAATTTCTTACTCTTCTTCTTCTCCTTCTGGCACCTTATGATTCGAATGTTGGAGCACTTAAAGCTGTCCTGGAGGTTCCTGTGTCTCTCCTCATATTTTTGAATTCTTGTTTCTTCATTCTGTTCTGATTGAATGTATTTCTTCCTTCTGCTCCAAATCGTTAATCTAAGTCCTGGTTTCCTTCCCATCTCTGTTGGTTCTCTATATATTTTCATAGCCCTCACTTTTTCCTCTATTTTGTCACCATACTCAACCATTTCTGTGAGCATCCTGATTACCAGTGTTTTAAACTGTGCATCTGATAAGTTTGCTATCTCTTCATCACTCAGTTTTATTTTTTGAGCTTTGGTCTGTTCTTTCATTTGGGCCATATATTTTGTCTTGGTGCACCTATTACATTATAAGGGGTGGAGCCTTATGTATTCCCCAGGGAAAGGCAAGCCATTTTGATGCGTTATGGTGCTATATGTGGGGGAGGGGTCAGAGAGGGAACACTTCCTCTGCTACCCACAAGCAAATTGGGTCCTGTGGTGGCGATTCCCAGGTTGGTGGGTTTGTGTACATTCTAGGACCCTGTGAGTCTCTCCAAACTCCTGTGAGACTGGGAGTTTCTCCCACCACTACAACTGCCATAGAGTTTTACAGTCAGAGGTTTTGAGGCTTTATTTCTCCACACTGGAACCCTGGGTTGCATGGTCTGCCTTGCTCCCCAGTTATTACTCCATGAAGGTTTACCTGCATGCAAATGTGGGACCACCCAGTCCGCCAACTGCTACCTTGCCACAAGTCCTCTCCTTCCCATCTTCCCATCTCTACCCCTCCTACTGGTCTGGATGAATGTTTCTTCTTTAAATCCTTGGTTGTTAGACTTCTCTATACAGTCCAATTTTCTGGCAGTTCTGGTTATTTTTGTTTTTAAATTTTTTGTTGTCCTTCTTTTGGTTGTGCGAGGAGGCATGATGTGTCTACCTACACCTCCATCTTGGCTGGAAGTTTAAACTTTAAGTTTTTGAAAGGACTATACTTTTTCCATTGAGTTCTATTTGCACCTTTGTTAAAAGCCTATTGTGTTCATATTTGTGCAGATCTGTTTCTGAACTGATTTACATTTTCCTAATGATTAGTTATGCTGAGCATCTTTTCATGTGTCAGTTGCCTGCTGCATATCTTCTTTGGAAAAAATACCTATCAAGTCCTCTGCCCATGTTTTAAGTCAGATTTGTTGGTGTATTATGCTATTCAGTTATATGAGTTATTTATATATTTTATACATTAACTATTTATCTGATGTTGCCTGTCCATTTTGTTTTGTCATATATTGCCTCTTAGTTTTATTGATTGTTTCTTTTGCTGTGCAGAGCTTTTTAATCTAGTATAGTCCCACTTGTTTATTTATGCTTTTGCTGCTGTGGTTTTGGTGTCATATGTGAGAAATTATTGCCAAGAACAATATCAAGGAGCTTCCCCCCTGTGTTTTCCTCTAGCATTGTTACTGTTTCAGGTCCTTTGCATTTGTTTTTAATCCATTTTGAGTTAATTTTTGTGAGTGGTATGAGATAGAAATCCTATTTCATTCTTTTGCATGTTACTACCTGGTTTTCCCAGCACCATTTTTGAAAAGGCTATCTTTTATCCTGTCAAGTATTCTTGACTCCCTGTCAAATATTAGTTGATATTTAATGTGTAGGTTGATTTCTGGACTCTTAATTCTGTTCCATTGGTCTATGCATCTGTTTTTATGCCAGTACCATGCTGTTTTGATTACTACAGTTTTGTAGTATACTTTGAAATCAAGTAGTGTGATTCCTCCAAGCCCTGTTTTTCTTTGTTTGTATTGTTTTGGCTATTCAGCCTCTTTTGTAGTTCCATACCAATTTTAAAATTGCCTTTTCTATTTCTGTGAAAAATACCATTGGATTTTTGGTAGGGATTGCATTGAATCTATAGATGGCTTTGGGTACTATGGACATTTTAACAATAAGAATTTTTCCAATCCCTGAATGTGGTAGAGTATCTTTCCATTTTTTTGTGTCTTCTCTAATTTCTTTCATCAATGTCTTACAGTTTTCAGAGTACAGACCTTTGATCTCCTTGGTTAAATTTATTCATAAGTATTTTATTGTTTTTGATGCTGTTATAAATGGGATTTTTCTTTTTCAAACATTTTGTTAGTGTCTGGAAATGCAAGTGATTTTTGTATGCTGATTTTATATTTTCTTATTTTAATGAATTTGTTTCTTAGTTCTAACAGTTTTTTGGTGGGGTCTTGACCATTTTCTATTTGTAAGATCCCATCATCTGCAAACAGAGATAATTTTTTTCTTCCTCTCTTATTTAGACACCTGTTCTTTTTCTTGTTTAGTTCCTCTGGGTAGGACTTCCAGTACTGCAGTGACTAAAAATGGTGAGAGTGAGCATCCTTGTCTTGTTTCTGGCCTTAGAGGAAAAGCTTTCAGCTTTTTACCATGAAGTATGATGTTAGCTGTGCATTTGGCATATATAACCTTTGTTGATGTATGTTCCTTCTATATCAAATTTATTGAGAGTTTTTATGACGAAAAGATGTTAAATTTCTTCACTTGCTTTTTCTACATCTATTTAGTGAATGAATCTCACTTGATCATCATGTATGAGCCTTTGGATGTGCTGTTGAATTTTGCTAGAATTTTCTTGAGAATTTTTGTATCTGTATTCATCAGGGGTATTGGCCTAGAGTTTTCTTTTCTTATAGTATCCTTATCTGGCTGTGGTGTTAAGATAATGCTGGCTTCACAAAATGAGTTTGGAAGTGTTACCCCCTCTTCACTTTTTTGAAGAGTTTAATAAGGATTGACATTGTTTAGTAGAATCACCAACTAAACCATCTGGTCCGGTTGAGGGTGGGGGTGGTTTCTTTGTTGGGAGTCTTTTGATTCTGCTTCAGTCTCTTTACTTGCTATTGGTCTGCTTGGATGTTCTACATTTCTAGGAATGTATCCATGTTTTTCAGGTTATCCAATGTGTCAGTATGTTATTTTTCACAGTAACTTCTTATAATCCTTTGTATTTATGTATTTTATTTTCTTTATAATTTTGCTTCTTTTGGGCCTCTCTCTTTTTTCTTTGTTTAGCTAAAAATTTATCAATTTGTTTATCTTTTCAAAAAGCTAACCCTTAGTTTCTTTGATTTTTTATTGTATCTCTCATCTGTAGTTTAGTTATTTCTGCTCTAATCGTTATTTTTTCCTTCCTTCCTTTTCTAATTTATTGGTGTGTAAAGTTAGACTGTTTTTTGAACTCCCTCTTTTGTTCTTAATGTAGTCATTTATCACTATAAATGTCCCTGTTAGAACTCTTTTTGATGTATCTCATAAGTTTTGGCATATTGTATTTTTGCTTTCATTTGTCTCAAGATACTCTGTGATTTCCCTTTTGATTTCTTCCTTGATCCATTGGTTGTTCATGAGTGTGTTGCTTCATTTTCACATGTTGGTGAATTTTTCAGTTTTCCTCCTATTATTGATTTCTCATTTCATGGTTCATGGTGGGAGAAGATATTAGATATAATTTCTGTCTTCTTTTGTTAGAGAACAATATATGCTCTATCCTTGAGAGCATTCTGCGAAGAGATGGCTTTAGGTTGCTTTGTAAATATTTGTTGGATGAAAGAATGAGTCCACTTTTATTTATGTTATTCCTAGGTCAAATTCCCTAGCAATTCATTTCCCACCTAACAGTCACAGTGACATTTTAGAAATACAAACTCAAAGATTTCCCGATAACGTGGAATGAAAATAAAATCTGCAACCAGGCCCACAAAGCACTGAATGATCTGACCCCTGCTTACCTCGCAGAATTCACCTCGCTTCACTCACATCCTGTTATACAGTTGCAGCCACACGTCTTTCTCGGGGTTTCTGAGGACACCAAGTTTTTCCCCAAATCAGAGCTTCAATGCATAGTCCTTTCTGCTTGACCATTGCAGCTCTCCCCCTTGGTTTTGGGGGGATAATTTACTTTCAGTAATGTCTCAGTATTTTAATGCAAGCACTTTATTGCTAATACTATTTTCCTCAAGTGGAAAGGTGATAAAAATGTACCCAAAACCTCAGAAAATCTAGTGACAGAGAGTATGATATTTCCTAGCTTCATTAAATTAATTGTATTCAGGATGCTTAATGTTTTTCATATTTGCTGAATACTTTAGTATATTATTTAACAAGAATAGAGACTTTCACTTGGGTGTACTTATAAATACAAAAGAGCATCTTTATTTTGGGGAGAGAGATTGAGAATTGGAGGCAGAGAGGGTGGGGTAGATGGAAAGATTAAAGAAGCAAATACCGTATTAACCAGTCTCCTGTAGAAGCTAACAATATAAAGAGGAAGATATTACAGTTTCTACAAGTGCAAAAGGAGTATCTTTTATACACTAACCTTAAAATTACCGGACAACATTACTTTATTGATTTTTGAAATATCAGTAAAGTAGGTGGTAGGAATTATGACTGCAGTTGGAAAAATCAACCCAGAAGAAGAAAGGCAACTTTGGAAGTGAGCCTGGTGTGAACACTGAATACAAGGTACTTTAATTTATAACTCCTGCTGTGGCAGTTCTTGGATTTCATTTCAATTTAATTTGATAAACGTGTATTAAATATATTTTTTCTGCCAGTATTTTGGGAAGACAAATCTAAATTAGTGAGCTCTGTCTCCAAGGGCATCCAGTCTGGCTGGGTAGGCAGAGGCCTGCAGCGAAGCACAGTAAGCCCGTCAGTCAGGGGTTGCAGTAGCAAACGTGATAGAATACAGATGAAGAAGCAATTCATTTGATCTGAGGAGTATTCGGAAGTGTTACACGATAGAGGTGGCACATGATCTCAAACTGGCTGAAGAGTTGAATTTTTCACAGATGGAGACATGGAGAAGAGCATTTTTTAGTCCCACAAAGAATGTGGCATTATTAACAAGCATGATGTATTTTGTGGAAGAGAAAAACATCTGGTGCATGGCGTGTATGGCGGAGACGAGCTTTTTGCTGCCTCCTTTCTTCCCGTAGGCTGGAACCCTCTCCATCTTGTTCCCAGGAAAATGCCCCCGTTTTGTTCCTGGGGACATTTTCTGGGAAATGCCTTGTTGACCATGTGTTTCCATAGCATCCATGTTTTCCCCTTCATTTAGTTTTATTTATTCATATATTCATTCATTCATTCATTTATGAAATAAATGTTTCATTGGTGCCTGTCATGCACTAGGCATTGTGCTAACTTAGCCTGTAGATATGGTTAAGACAGACATTGTCTCCACTAGAGTTATAGTCTAGTAGGAAGAGAAACAAAGCAAATACTTGTACAAATAACTAATTGATATTGTGTGGTACACAATTCAGAAGTAATGGATGCTGTTACTTCATTCAATCAGTATTAACTATTGATCACTTACTATGTGTGGTAAGAGCTGGCGATATCATGATGAACAGAATGGACAAAAGCCCCAGCTTTTCAGGGGCAGGTGGTAGGGATACCTGACTTAGTGTGAGGTGTGAAGAAAGGTATCTGCTGGAAAAGACATTTAGGTTGAAACTTGTTTGTTGTGTTATCTGCCCACTGTCTAGCATAGTCTGGCACTTTGGGGATATTTGTTTCTCAATTCTTCAGTGAAAGGAGTGTTCTCTGGGCCTTCTTGAGGGGAATTAATGGAAGTGAGGGTAGATGTACAAGTTGTTCGTCACACATCCACTCCAACATTTCTATCTCTCTGAGGCTTTGTTTTCTTTTTTCTTTCTACATTCCAGGGAATTGGGGGCATCTGAATCACACAATAAATCCATAATCTCTGGTGGAAGTACTCATAATAAATGAGGCCCTATCTTCCTTGGTCTAACCATTTTCACATATTGTCCAATATTTTCTCGAAATAAATTAGCTAAATCTTGCTGTTATCTTGGAGTATAAGTGATCTCCCCTAGTTAGGTATTGCACTCTCTCCCCAGGACCATTCAACTCTAGCTATAGGAGTAGACATAAGAAGGGGTGATGGATGTGGCATCCTTGAGCAGGGCATCTGCTTCAGAGGGGTCATTATAGGGTCTCCAGGCAAGAGAAGGTGAGTCTCAGAAGAGACTCGAGAGACTCTGGAGTTCAAGAGTCTCATTTTCATCCATGTTTCCCTAGATGTCTGCATTGCAAAGATCTGGGACTCGCTCTTCTCCGGTCTGTCTTGACTTTTACAAAGGAGACTCTGCGAGTGTGTGACATCAATTTACATGGTAATTCTCCAAGCTACACAATTAAAGTTTGCATCTGATTTTAAGCAATGTCTATCCTACAGCTATGAGAAATGAAAGATTCTCTCATGACTGCTCTAGAAGCTCTTTTTCTTGAACTGAGAGTTAAAAAATCCTGAGCTTGTTTATGCCTTCTTGTAAGTTCTACACCAGGCATAAAGAAATAAAAATAAGTCTTGCCCCATGCAGGAGTTCTGTGGTTTCCCCAGACACTGGCTTTAATAGGCACTTTATTTTGCTTGCTATAGTGACAATTTAGTAAGTTGTGATGCAACCATATGCCAAAATGATCAGTGTCCCATTTTCAGTTCACAAGGAGCTAAGTACAATAGTCAAGGCTAAAAGCATAACCAAATTAGCCCCGAGATAAATCTTTGAGAATCTGCCTCCTGGCCTCATTCATGGTGCCAGTTGCTGTGCCAGTTGGTCCAGTTAAGAAAAAGAAATCACACTAGGAGTTTAACATGGAAAACTGGATGCATAGATATTGGAAGGCTGACAAAGTCAGAACAAGGAAGCCACCCCCCTAAAATGATCACAGGAGCAGGTGCTATTTCCAAGGCTGGAGGAAACAGGAGGTTAATATAACCTGGGGTTTTGGATGAGGGGCCCCACAGAACTGGGTCTCAGAACTCTGAGGAGCAAGACAGCTGGCTCTCCTAGTATTTCTGAGGTTGATTCTGAAAGTGTAGAAAGTTGTTGGTGTCTAGAGCCAGTTGCTGCTGCTGAGATGAGCAGCCACTGTGATGGCAACACAGGCGGGGGCAGCAAAAGGCAGAACAGCCTGGCTCCACCCCTCTGCCTTCCAATCTCCCACTAGTGGCTCCTATGGACAGAATCTAATGTGAGCCAGATGGCCAAGAAGTCTGGGAAGGGAAATTCGCAGGGCCCTGGCCCAGGCATGTTATGAAAGAATATAGAACAGCTGGTTTGGGGCTGAGCTGCAATAGGTACATAACCAGCACTCAGGCTTCAGCAAAGGTGTTACAGTAGCCGTCATTTTTAAGCTGTCATCCCAAAGGATGAGCAGTGAGGCCAAGAGGAATCAGAGGAAATGACAGGCCAGGGAGAAGAAACAATGACAAAAAAAATAATTTTCCTTGTTTCCTTTTATTTGGTATAATATGCCTTTTTCTTCAGTCCCCCAATAGCTTTATTGGTGTAAAGTGCTATGATTTTTCGTGTGTGTGTGTGTGTATGTGTGAGAGAGAGAGAGAGAGAGAGATTGTATTTTTTAATTGACACTTGTCTCTTAATTTAGATTTCTAATTGTCATTAGTGCTAGTTGTTATCTCTGCGGGTACCCGCCGTATGGATTCAATAGTTTTCATTCTGTCTGTATGCATGGCTTACAGATCCTGCCACCTCCCAGATTGCTTTGGTCCAAGCTTTTCTTTCTAGATTGTTAGTAAGCAGCCCACGCTTCTGCTTGAGCAAGCCGCTACAGCTCTCAGTTGATTCAGGGGCGGTGGTATTGGAGGGTGAGTGGAAGTTCCACATTATGCCCCGTTCTTTAGCCCAGTCTTGGGCTGTTTTCCTGTGAAGTGAGTTCCCTCATCTGGTTTTACTGGAGCTGAGATGCAATAGCACTCCATCCGGATTTCCAGTAGCCTGATGGTGGATGTTTGACCACTTTTCCTACAGGGGCAGGAACATCCTATTCCTGACCGAGTATCCACAGTGGTGCAGGCCTGATGTTTATTTTCTGATACAGACAAGACCTTTGACATTTCCCAAATTTAACTCCTGAAGAAGCTTCAAAAGCAAGCATGCTAACATTTGTCAGTTTGTCTTTGCCCCTCTTTTCCAATTAGTATTTTTGAGGTATAATTGACATATAACATTATATTAGTTTGAGGTGGAAAACATAACGATTTGCTATTTGTGTGTATTGAGAAATGATCACCAAAATCAGTCTAGTTGACATCCATCAGGCCGGGTGCTGTGAGTCAGAATCGCTGAGGTCTCCCCTCCTGCAGTCCTCACATCTAAGTCACAGCCTCTCAAAGAGCCTGTTCGGGAACAGCTGTGGAAGCCCTTCATCAGTGGTTTGAGCCCTGAAGCAACAGATGAGAGTCTGAGGAGCCATCATGCTCAAAGAGGACGCTCACGGCTGTGTGGTGATGAGAGGTCCAAACACCAAGCACTCCAGAGGCTCTGGGTTTGTCACATGCGCCCCAGTGGAGGAAGTAGATGTAGCCGGGAATGCCTGGTCACACAAGGTGGGTAGAAGAGTGTGGAACCACAGAGGGCTGTCTCAGGAGAAGATTCTCAAAGGCCTGGTGCCCACTTCTCTTTGAAAAAGATTTTTGCCATGATATTAAAGACACTGGAAAACATCACCTAGGAGTTATTTTGGTCAGCATGGAAAATTGAAGTGATTGGAATCATGACTGACTGAGGCAGTGACAAAGAGAGGCTTTGCTTTGTAACCTCTGAGGACCATGGCTCTGTAGGCAGGACGGTCATTCAGAAAAACACCATACTATGAATGGCCTCATCTGGGACGTAAAGAAAGCTCTGTTTTAGAGAGAGGTGGCTAATGCTCCATCCAGACATAGAGGTCAGAATGGTTCTAGAAACTTTGGAGGTGGTCGTGGAGGTGGTTTGGTGGGAATGACAACTATGGTCATGGCAGAAACTTCCGTGGCCAAGGAGGCTTTGGTGGTGGTGGATATGGTGGCAGTGGGGATGGCTAGAATGGATTTGGTAATGACGGAAGCAGTTTGGAAGATGGCGGAAGCTACGATGATTCTGGCAACTACCACAATCAATCTTCAAATTCTGGACCCAGGACAGGAGGAAACTTTGGAGGCCGAAGCTCTGGCCCTTGTGGGGGTGGAGGCCAATGCTTTGCCGAACCACAAAACCCAGGTGACTGTGGCAGTTCCAGCAGCAGCAGCAGCAGCAGTGGCTAAGGCCCTGATGGAGGTGTTATTTGCTGCCAGGAAACAGAAGTGAGCAGGAGAAGAGAGCCAAGGAAGTGGCAGGGAAGCTTCAAGTTACAACACATCTGTGGACTGAGCCAAGCATGGTGGCATCAGGGCCTGGCCGCTACAAAGGAGACGTGTTTCAGAATGTACTCAGGTATATGGGCAGAAAACTCGAGGACTGTATTTGTGACTAATTGGATAACAGCTTACTTTAGTTTCTGTTCTGTGGGAAGTATAAAGCATTCCAACAAAGGGTTTTAATGTAGGGTTTTATTTTTTTTTACACCTAACTATTGACTGCTAAATGGAATAGTTTAATCACGACACTGAATAAATGTGTCTTTAAAACAAAATTCATCACCATACATGATTACAATTTTTTTCTTGTAATGAGGACTTTTAAGATCTACTCTTAGCAGCTTTCAAATATAAAAAACAATATCATTGACTACAGTTGCCATGCTGTACATTACATTCCCATGACTTATAACTGGAAGTTTGTACCTACTGACCCCTTCACCTATTTCTCCCACTGCCCCCCGCCACACAGCTCTGGCAACTACCAGTCTATTCTCTACATCTATGAGCTTGGTTTTTGTTTTTATTTTTAGGATCTACATATAAGTGATATCATATGGTATTTGTCTTTCTCTGTCTGACTTAATTCACATAGTATAATGCCTTCAAAGTCCATGCATGTCAATTCAAGTGGCAAGATTTCATTCTTTTTCATGGCTGAATAGTAATCCTGAGAGAGTATGTGCGTGTGTGTGGCATACTCTTCATCCATTCTTCTATAGATGGAAATTGTTTCCTTTTCTTGACTATTGAAAATAATGCTTCATTGAACACAGGGGTGCATATGACTTTTCAAGTTAGTGTTTCCATTTCCTTTTGGATAAATACCCAGAAGTAGAATTTCTGGGTCATATGGTAGTTCTATTCCTGGTTTTTTGAGGAATCTCCATACTGTTTTCCACAGTGTTTACACTAACATATTCTCACCAACAGCGCACGAGTGTTCCCTTTTCTCCACACCCTCACCAACACTTCCATCTTGTCTTTTTGATGATAGCCATTCTATCAGGTGTGCAGTGATATCTCACTGTACTTTTGATTTGCATTTCCCTGATGATTAGTGATATTGAGCATCTTTTCATATATCTGTTGACTGTCTGTATGTCTTCTTTGGAAAATGTCTATTCAGATCCTATGCCCATTTTTTAACTTTGTTTAATTATTTTATTGTATTTTTTATTACAATTTTAGCCTCTTAAACCTCCCTCCTCACAGCAATCATCACACTCTTGTCCATGTCCATGAGTCCTTTTCCTTTTTACTCAATCCCTCCACCCCCAACCTTCCCCCACTACCCTTAGCCTGCTCTCCATCTATGAATCTATCTCTGTTTTGCTTGTTAGTTCAGTTTGTTCATTAGATTCCACATATGGGTGAAATCATATAGTATTTGTCTTTCCCTGACTGGCTTATTTCACTCAGCATAATGTTTTCTAAGTTCATCCATACTGTCAAAAATGGTAAAATTTTCTTCTTTTTTAGGGCCAACTAGTATTTCATTGTATAAGTTTCCCATAGTTGTTTTATCCACTTATCTACTGATGGACACTTTGGCTGCTTCCATATCTTGGTGATTATAAATGCTGTAGTGAACACAGGGGTGCTTAATGTTCTTTTGAGTTAGTGTTTTGGGTTCCTTTGGATATATTCCCAGAAGTGGGATTGCTGGGTAAAAAGACACATCCATTTTTAATTTTTTGAGGTATCTCCATACTGCTTTCCACAGTGACTGCACCAGTCTACATTCCCACCAACAGTGCAAAAGGGTTACCCTTTTTTCACATCCTCACTAACACTTGTTTGCTGATTTATTGATGATGGCCATTCTGACAGGTGTGACATTATATCTCTTTGAGGTTTTAATCTGCATTTCTCTGATGATTAGTGACATTGAGCATCTTTTCATATGTCTATAGGCCATCTATATGTCCTCTCTGGAGAAGTGTCTATTCAGGTCCTTTGCCCATTTTTTAATTGGATTATTTTTTATCTTGGTGTTGAGTTTTGTTAAGTTCTTTATAAATTTTAGATATTAACTCCTTATCAGATATATCATTGGAAAATATGCTCTCCCATTCTGTGGGTTGTCTTTTTATTTTGTTGATGATTTCCTTTGCTGCACAAAAACTTTTTAGTTTGATGTAGTCTTATTTATTTATTTATTTATTTATTTATTTATTTGTGTTTTCCTTGCCTAGGGAGATATAGCCGATAAAATACTGCTATGAGCGATGTGTGAGATTTTGCTACCTATGTTTTCTTCTCCAGTTTTTATGGTTTCAGGTCTAACATTTAAGTCTTTGATCCATTTGAATTTATTCTTGTGTGCGGTGCAAGAAAGTGGTCTAGTTTCATTTTTCTGCACGTATCTGTCCAATTTCCCAACACTGTTTATTGAATAAACTATGTTTAGCCCATTGTATGTGCTTGCTTCCTCTGTCAAATATTAAGTGACTATAAAGCTGTGGGTTTATTCCTGGGTGCTCTATTCTATTCCATTGATCTGTGTGTCTGTTTTTATGCCAGTACCATGCTGTTTTGATTACCATGGCCTTATAGTGTCATTTGATTTTAGATAGTGTGATTGCTCCAACTTTGTTCTTTTTTCTAAGGATTGCTGCTGCTATGTGGAACCTTTTGTGATTCCATATAAATTTTTGAAATATTTGTTCTAGTTCTGTGAAATATATCATTGGAATCTTGATAGGAATTGCATTGAATCTGTAGATTGCTTTAGGCAATACCATCATTTTAATGGTGTTAATTCTTCCTATCCATGAACACGGTATGTGTTTCCACTTATTTGTGTCTTCTTCAGTTTCTTTCTTCAGTATCTTATCTATGCCCATTTTTAATGAGATTGTTTTGGAGTTTTTTGTTTTGTTTTGTTTTTTGCTATTGAGTGATATGAGTTCTTTATACAGGGTAGGGCAAAAGTAGTTTTACAGTTTGTATGGAAAATAATACAATTTTAATAAGTAATAATACAGGAATAAATTCTGTTTTCATGTACTTACAACTATAAACCTACTTTTGCCCCACCCTGTATATTTTGTATACTAACACTTTATCAGATATATGATTTCCAAATATTTTCTACCATTCATTGGTTGCCTTTTCATTTTGTTGATGATTTCCTTTGCTGTGTAGAAGTTTGACTTAGTCCCACTTCTTTTTTTGCCTTTGTTGCTTTCACTTTTGGAGTCAGATCCAAAATCTTATCACCAAAGCTAATGTCAAGGAGCTTGTTGTCTATGTTTTCTTTTTGGAGTTTTATGGTCTCAGGTCTCATATTCAAGTCTTAATCCACTTAGAGGTAATTTTCATGTATGGTATAAACAGGAGTCTAGTTTCATTCTTTTGCATTTGACTATCCAGTTTTCCCACCACCATGTATTGAAGATACTGTCCTTTGCCTTCCATTCTTATTCTCTCTCTTTCTTTATATATAGCCTTTGACTTGGGAATAAGAAACATTAAAACAAATCAATAAATACCAAGCTTATATAGCTTTTCTTTTTTGATTGTTTTAGAGCTTTTATTTTTCATAGAAAATATTCTGTGAATGGGAATATGCCATATATTTTAAAAGTTTTCTCTATATCTCTTTTCTCTCCTGGTAAGAAGAGCCATCTGACTCACTTACATGACACAGTATGATTTCAGGTTATGTGACCGCAGCCTAATGTTCCAAAAGACTTTAATCATCACACACTCACACAATTTTAATGAAATAAAGGCCTGAGCCTTTGAGAATAAGGGACATATTACACCCTGGGTCTGCTGGGTGGCACGCTGCAGGGAAGGAGGAGGGGGACCTGCACTAGTTGTCTAACTTGGACTATTGTGCTTTACTACTCAGATCTGTGCTTATACAGGCATCCGGAAGGGACACTTGGGCACCAGCATCTTATGGCTGGTAAAGCGATGCAGCCCACCTCTGAGTTCACTTTGGAGCTCATTGAAATGTCCCATGCCCCAGAGCTAGTTTGCTTCATGTACTGAGTACATGGTCCACAGCACATTAGCTATAGAACAGTGTGCCAATTTATAGGTTTATGATTTTATTAAATCACCTGTCATCACTAACTTCCAGAGATAAAGGTGTAATGTGGTTCTATGACTTCCTGCTGCCTCTCTGTCTTTACTTTTAGGATCCAAAAAAAGTGTTGTTGTTTTTTTTCATTTAATTTTTCTTATTGTAACCTTGTATGCATTAGCTGTGGCTAATTAATAATGGCTTTTTCAACTCTACTCATTTTTTTTTCTTACACAGTATGAAACTAAGGCATCCAGCTACCCTAATTTTCTCCTTCATTATACATAAAAACTGGAAGTTCAATTAGAAAAGAAAAGAACCCATCGTGCCTCTTCCCAGGTGTCTGCACTTATTAGAAGAGATTGCCTGTAACAGAACTGGGGTAGAGACAGATGCAAACACACATTTTAGTGTGATGATTTTTTAGATGACTGGATGGGGGCTTTAGCAAAAGTGTGATGATTTCTTGCTAGAGGGTATATTAGAGATCACAACTGTTCATTAGTGCTTGGTGCAAGTGATTAAAGATTAATTAGGAGAAGCACTAGGAATATAGTCAAATTCTAGTGAAGAAAAATCACACCAATGAATAAATAAATATATTCTGATGTATAAGTGAACATATTTTTGTTTTGCTATGTAGTCACCAAGCATCTATTAATAATAGGTACATCATATAGATTATATCCAAAGCATAAAGCTTTCATTGTATTCAACACAAAAGATTGTATTCAAAGTGAAAGAGCTGCTAAGTAATTCTCTCATAAAGAATGGATCAGATCTATCCCCATGGACTTGGTATAAAAGGGCAGCATCAACTCATCACTGCCCTGTCAGACCTCTGAACCTGCCCCTCATCTGTCTACCTAAATCAAGGCTAAAGCATAATTACTGGGTTATCAGCCTGTGGGAAAGTGCTGTAGATTTCCCTTTATCTTCTCTTGAGGAAAGAGAGGAAATTATTTTGCTTCAAGCTAAGTGAGGAGGCGGGGCCCATCAAGAGACCAACTCTCAGAGATTGGGAGCATCTGAAAAGGGGTGAGTTTCATCTGAAGTGTGGGCTGGAACTTTGCTTATGCAGTGGGCTTATTCTTCTCTCCACATGTCTATTTGAAAACAGGCATGGAAAGAGCAAGAATGGGGATGGGGAAAGAAGGCTGAGCATTAGGCAAGTCACATTTCCACTGTTCAGTATATATGAAGGACAATGGCCCTTCCATGGACCGCACAGGCACATGAACAGGAGCCAGGCTTCAGCCAGAGATTGCAGAAGGTATCACCAAGTGAAGGTGGGCTGGATGAGGTCACAGCGGGTAGCCTGTCTTCATCAAGGAACTGGCTGTCCTCTTCAGAGCTTTCTGAAGAAGAAGATGCCCGATGTGAGGCAGTGAGTACTTGACTACCTGCGAACCGTAGAGCTTCCATACTTGAGAACTGGCAGCAGCACCAATGAAGTCAGAGATGTGTGCCCTGTTGCCCCCATCTTCTCCAAGATCCCAAAACCCCAGGAGGGAGGGAGAGACCCAAAGGAAGAGGAGGAGGGGGAGGAGAGAACAAGGTCACAGGTGCCCATCAGTCTAGTTTTAGATCATTTTACTGACTGGCTTGTTTTTACACCTGAAGTTGTCTGTACAGCTGTAAGTGCTGCCTGAAATGTCACTAAGCGGAAGGAAAGGGAGAGTTGATAAAATATATTTAGGACTGGAGATTTTTAAAAAAAGACAACACTTTTCCAAGCCTATATTCTGTGGAGTCGTATCACTCAGTGCAACTGTGAGGAGCTGCACCCTCCCACTCCACCCACCCCTCTGGCTCCTTTTCTCGGTGTTGTCCTGAATGCAGATCCCTTCAGGTCAGGGGCTGAAGTATCTCTCACCTTAGGACTTGCTGGAATGTTCTTTCCTGGACTGTCACAAGCCTGGCTCCTGTCTTTCCCAGGACTCAGCTCAAATCCTTCTCCCGCCAAGGGGTGTTTCTTCGAGGTGGAATGCTGTTCCCCTTCCCTGTGGAGTTACTTTGCCCCCTCCCCCCATTAATTTCTCTTGTGGTACTTATCGCCATCTCTAATTATTTTAATTGCTTATTTGTTTACTGGTTTATTGGCACTGACTCAGTCTATTTTATCTCTCTATATCTCAATGCTGGGACACAACTACTCAATAAACACGCATGAGTGATTGAGTGAAACAAGCCTCAGGAATTCAGAGAACCTTCTGGTCCCCACTAAACAGAAATGTCGCATCACCTCTCCCAAGTGTAAACTGGTGGCTAATGACAGAAATTAATTAGGGCTCTGTCGCAGGGCCTTCCACTCTAGGGAAACAGATGCTTCAAGCAGCTCTTTTCCTTGTGGCCAAATCATTCTGTTACAAAGCAAAATACTATAATTTGTATTTACTATGTCTCAGGTGCTTCAAACAGGTACTCATTTACTTGTTCAAACCCTTTAAAGTCAATATTGCTGTTTTATAGATTCAGAATCCAAGGGTTCAATGAGCACAGGGCTTGAAATTTGTTATGTTATCATGGCACTCGCGCCGCCGACTGGGCTCCGATGTCCGTCCTCTGCCTGGAGCACCATAGCGCTTCCATCTTCAACTCAGGCCCCTCGAGATAACATCAGCGACATCGGGTGGCCTTGCAGATTAGACCCAAGATGCAACTCACTCACTGGTCACAACTTTGACTAGGAATGAGGGGCTCCTTATAGTAAGTCTTGGATTTGTTTGTTTTAGCTTGTTTTGCATCTGATGTTTGGACAGACTGTAAAGGCCAAAAGGATGTAACCTGTAGATTCATCTTTCCCTGATTGTCTGAAATGAGGATTGTCTGAGCATGTGACTCACTAGAAAGTGTTTTCAGGGGGAGTTGGTAAGAGTGTGGGAGAGGCAGGTGCCAAGGGGGCAGGGTGGGGGGGGGGGCAGCCTCGGGTCAGGTCCCAGGGAGGAGCTTAAGTCCTACAGGGGGTTGGCAAGTTCAGGCCACACCTCGGAGTTGTCTGGTCCTGAGGAGGATCTTTTACATCCCCTGTCACTGACTTGGGAGTGAGGGAGGAAGCACACTGGCTGCCCAGCTGTGCCAGGACTCAAGGGCCCCCAGTGGAAGATATTTCCATGTATGGACTGGTTCTGCACATCTGAGGAAGGGTGATCAGAAAGCTCAGAAGGGATGCCCAGGCACCTGGGTAGAACACCACCCAGAGCCCATTACACTGATACTAAATTCCTCTTGTACAAGGAAAAAGTGAAGGTCTTTTTTTTTTGCCATAACTAGGCTACATAATTTAAGCTCCAGTGATAAATCATTTCAGCTGGGTATTTTGAAATGAGGTAGGGTGACAAAGTGTTCCAAGTTGGCATTCAGTGGAAATGCGAAATTGTTCTAGTTGATGCTTGGGCTATTTAATACAGCGAGTGATCAGAAAGTGCATCATCACAGACTATGTGCGCCAACTGCATGCCGACTCTGTCTTTATTGTTTCCTCAGCCCTAACCCCCAGCCCAGTATTGCTTCAGAAGCCAAACACTCATAAGGCAATCTATGGGATGCCTCTCTTTCGAGTCTCTTCCTCATAACTTGAGAACCTTTATAGTCCTTTCATCACTCCCAGTTTGACTTCAGTTCTGTGCTCCAGTTTTCTGATCCACCCCAGCAATTTCTCCCTTTGACTTCCCAGCAGACTCTTTGGCTCTCTGCTTTCTCAGCTCTCCCCTGTGTCCATGTGTGCTTTCAGATTGCCATTGTGCTGTTATTTTTAGTGAAAGAACTTAAATTGGTAACAGTGCAACAATTGACCTTTACTTCTTTGTATACTTTCCCAAATCCAATGCTTTTATTTTTCTTTTTGAGTTTAAATTACTCTATCTGATAACTTCCATTTAATTTGCTGTTTTTGTTGCAGGTCAAATTAATTTCACAGACAGTAGGAAAACCTAAAATAAGTTAAGGTTCAGTGGAATCATATTCATAGCTATTTGCCAGTGTACAATTCAATTTATAGTTTTTTGCTACACCTCAGTTCTTATCTCAAAAAAAAGAGTTAAGCATCACATTCTAAATACTTTCATATGTATCTTGCAAATTATCAATTAATAAGTGCTGAAAGACCTTGAGATTATGTTAAATATCCTACTATACTGGCTACTTTTATGTGTCAACTTGGCTGAGCCATGGTGCCCAGATATTTCAGCAAGCATTCTGGATGTTCCTGTAAAGGCATTTTCCGAATATGATCAACATTTAAATTGGTGGACTTTGAGTAAAACACATTACACCTCCCTCCCCATAATGTGGGTGAGCCTCGTCCAATAAATCAGAGTGCTTAGTTTTAGAAAGACTGACATGGCCTAAGCAAGAAGGAATTCTGCCAGCGTGTCGCTCATGGACAGAGACCCCAACTGTCCCGGGGCCTCCAGCCAGCCTGCCCTGCTAATTCTGGGCTTGTGCTTCTGCAATCCATAAGCCAGTTCCTTCACAAAAATCTATCTACCTCTCTGTCTCTATGGTTATCCATCTATCCATCCACATCCTGTTGATTCTGTTTCTCTGGAGAATCCCAACTAATACACCTATCTACTTTAAATTACCCTGTTAAAACTCCTTCCTTTTTAAGGAGGACAAATTTTAGGCATAACAGCTTAGTCACCAATCATATCATTTGAGAACTGATAACTACAGAACATGGTCTGTTTCTGATGATTCAAGCACACACAGCAGTGACAGGGAGCAGCCTGCCCTCCTCAGCCAGAGCCATTGACCGGTGTTCATTCTGTCACAGTTCAGCTCTCAGTAGTGAACAGGCGATTTGTGCTACTGCTGATAAAAGCTTTAAGTTTATTTTTTCTCTAATCTGAATAATGTACAGGCTTTTCCCAAAGAAAACATTTTAAATACCCAGTGTGGAACTATATTTTTAATTAGAACAGTACCTAAATATGAAGAAAATAGGAATACTGTCTTTTAGTTTGTTCACTGATATGTCCCAGCACCTACATTCATACCTGGAATACATTGACCGTGTCCATCCATTCACTGGGAAGTGAATGAATGCTTATAATTCTTCTTCAACTATACAATTCAAAGCAAGTTTTAATGTTAGATACCTAAATATAAATTCAATAAACTAAAGTATTTAGTAACATTAATTTAATGTCATGGATGGCATTGTTTAACTAAAATTAGCAATATGGTGCTATTATTATGGTTGAAAAGTGTTTGTGATGACTCAGTTCTACACCAGAGTTTTTCCTGATAAATCTTTATCCACATGATGCTCTTTGGCCTTTGATTTATATTGATACTTTATTTTTATTTGAATACATCCAGTGGTGTGCTGATAAATGTATAACTACCAGGTCTCTGAAAAAAATATATGTACACACACGTATGTATGTATGTATATAAGTGCATTATAAAGTTTAATGATATAAAAGATGTGTACACACATTACTTATTGTAAATTTCATGTAGCTAATCTCTATATCTTTCCATTTATTTGTGTCTTCTTCCATTTCTCTCTTCAGTGTTTTATGGGTTTCAGTGTATAGATTTTTCACCTCCTTGGTTCAATTTATTCCTAAGTATTTTATTGTTTTTCATGCTATTGTGAATGGGATTGTTTTCTTTCTCTGTTAGATAATTTGCTTTTAGTGTATAGAAACACAATTGATTTTTTGTTGATTTTATGTTCTGCAATTTTGCCAAACTGATTTGTTCTATCAGCCCCTCTGCATGGCCAGCTGGAGTTCCTCACAGCATCGTGATCCCAGGTGGTCAGACCACCATGCATGATGGCAAGCTTCCCCCAGAGCAATTGTTCCAGGAAGCAGGGTGTAGGCTTCTTTGTCCAGCCTTGGAAGTCCCTCAGCATCACTTCAGCTGCTTTCTATTGGTTAAGTAGGGAGAGAAGGGTGGGGACTACCAGTGTATATAAGGATGCGGACAATGGGAGGTATAGTTCATTAAGGACATTTACACAATGGAATTCTATGCAGCAGAAAGAAAGAAGGAGCTCCTACCCTTTGCAACAGCATGGATGGAGCTGGAAAGCATTATGCTAAGTGAAACAAGCCAGGCAGTGAAAGACAAATACCATATGATCTCACCTTTAACAGGAACCTAAATAACAAAACAAAGAAACAAGCAAAATATAACCAAAGACACTGAAATAGAGGACAGGCTGACAGTGACCAGAGGGGAGAGAAGAGGGAATTTCAGGGGAGAATGGGAAGAGTTTACAGGAACAAATTTAAAGGACACATGGACAAAAACTAGGGGGAGGGTGGTAATGGGAGAGAAGTGGGGAGGGGTGGGTGGGTGGGCTGGATTGGGAGTGAATGGGAGAAAACTGTACTTCAACAATGATTAAAATAAAATTTAAAATAAATAAAATAAAAATGAATAAATATGTTTTAGACCAAGAAAAAGGCCATATTTGGAGATTAGCTACCAAGGATATGGCTTTTTCACTATATTTTGACAGGATGGGCCTAAAATTAATGTCAAAGTAAAAGGCAGATTTAGTGAAAAACAAATGCTAAATTAATAGAATATGTATGCCAGGCCGAGTAACAACTTACCTAATGACTTCCTGTAGTCCTTGTAACTATTCTATGTTCCAGGTCGGTCCACACATGTTTTCAGAGCATTGAGCAGTCCCGAGCCAGGAATCCAGACACTTCAGAGCTGGAAGTGATCCTGGACATTTTTACCCCCTAGACGAGGGCACCCAGAAGAGTTAGAAGGACATGCTCATGAGAATTAATGCAAGCACCCTGCGGCAGAACCACAAATAGCACTCAGGACTTTGTCAGCATTCTTTCCTGTGTTCTGTCTTATCATGAACAAGGCCCTGTGTTCCCTCTGAGAAGAGGCTTGTACTCGTGTGAAGTTGGTAATGTGGGAAGTAGCAGCAGGTGGGGAATTTATTACTTAGTAAATAGGGTATGAATCTAATCCTTTTTTGTACCCTATTTCCAGTGGTTTTTATGACCTACCGCTTAAAAATATTGTATGTGTTGCTTCATTTTACTTCGTGGCATGTTTCAGGGACTAAAATAAAGTTTTAATTTATGGTTTGTGGTTGAAAAACCGGGAACCAATCTGTTTCACAATACTGAGTCTAGAAGCTACTTGGGAATGACTTTTGGGTCTCAGCTCATGGTCTTCAACTGGGTATTGGAACTGCCAAGGGAACCTAGGGATGCTTAGTACAGGGGGTGAGAAGTAACTGGGACATACTAAACATGATACTTATAAGAAATCTGTTCTGGTTTTTGGAACACAAAGCAATTTCTTCTAGAACTTTCCTAGGAGATATGATATGAATGATATGAAGGAAGGGTGGGCACTAAGTGAGACCCAGGATTCTCTTGGGTTGAGATGCCTTTTAGTGGTGGATCCCAGATTCAGAGTTTGAATGGGGTCCTGAGCCATTGAGCTCACCTGCTCATTTGGAATGTGGCAGGAGGCAGTCATGTCTGATCACAAAGCAGCTGGGAGCCCAGCAGGACTGGCAGTACTTGCTGGAGCCTCATTCCTGGGAGCTCGTGTGCCCCCAAGGACAGCATGTGCTTGGTCCTATTCTTGCCTCCACCTGTGATCAGGCTAATCCCTGCCTTCTTTCTTTTTTCTGTTTTGTGCTGTCTTTTCCACCTACTCAAACCCCATCTAGCCTTCAAGGCCAACTTTAAATTCCCACGCAGCATCCTCTGACAACCCCAGCCTACATGGGTCCCACGCTCTCAAATCTATTTCTCTGTGACTGGGAGAGCCAAGTGCCCACACGTGTGCTGAATCAGGTGTGTGGTCACAGTTGATATGGCAGTGAATGCAGGCGCTCAGATGCAGGCTCAGGTTCAAACCTGGAATAAAATTCTGACTGTGCCACTCAGTAACTAGATGACTTGGATCTGGACCAGTGACTTGAACTCTTCGAGCTACAGCTTCCTCATCCATAGGGCAGGGAAATTTGTGTTGCTTTCCCCACACAAGGTTCTTCTGAGGATGAATTTTAATGCATAAACGACTTAGAGAAGTTCCTGGTATTTAATAGCCTTCAACAAATGCTAGCTACTTTTATTCTTCTGCCATTAGGAGGCTGCTGTTCTTTTTTCCCCTTATATTCTCTAATGTGTATTTCCTTTCAAAGCTTGAGAAAATAACATACAGAAACAAGAATTACAATGCCAGTATTTCAAGCAATAAATCCTGATATGTCGAATCCAGCTTCAAAAGAGAAAAAGGAAGAAATGAAACTAAATTGTATCTGTTTCCTCTGAATTACTAACATGCTAATGAGTCGATGTGATTGTTGGCCATTACAAGACTGGCCTGAGAAGCGTTGGCGGGCGATAAATGAACCTTATGAATGGCACTTGATGAAAGCCTCTGGACAGCATGACCTGCTTCCTGTGGTTTACAGCTACCGTAGTCCGGGAGGAACTCGACGAACAAAACTTGTAAGACAAATAAATAGTCATATTGAACCAGAACATCTTGGCAAACTCTAACAGGGTCCGTTCTTGCTGAAGTTCTTACTGAAGTAAGTTAAAATGCCAATGACTTCCCAGGGCTTTGTAGGACAGGCACTACCTGTTTTAGTTTGTTTTTAAGAAAGGTTTGCAGGTTGGGATATTGGGTTTGTACATTAATATTCCTCTTTGGATGCCATATATATATAATTATAGGCAATTATTGTCATTTCTAAGGTAACATTACAGTTAAGATGTTATACAGAGGCATTTTTGAAGATGGTAAGTGGCACCACTGCTAGACATGCCGGCACAGCAGATCTAGAGCACTCCACAACTTCCAGTCTTCCTGACTGGGGTCACCGAGGGACATTAAAGCCATTCGTAGGAGAAAGAGGACATTAAAGCGTGAGACAGTGTCTCTCTCCTGGTTTTCATTTGAAGGCTTCTCTGGTTTAGTCTCTGTTTTCCTGAGCCTTTATATGCCTCTGTCAGTGACCAGCTGCCCAACCCTGACCCGCAAGTCAGTTCCTGCTATTGGGCGTGGGTTAAAAAAAATAAGAAACTGTAGCAGCCCCGAGTCCAAAGTTAAAGACAGTTTTCTCTAAAGGGAAATAGAAAATACAGGGAGGTTATCCTTTGTCTTCTATTGTAACGAAGAACCTAGTAGCAATATCTATGTGGGTATCTCTATTATCCCTAGCTATTTATTTTTCTCTTCTTGATCTAAATAGGTTAGAATTTCTGCTTGAGGCCTGTACTGTCTCACTAGTTAAAGCGACTCTTTGGTGACAGGCCAAGGAGAAACTCAAAGGGAATAGTACAGTAAGAGGGGCTGTGTTGTAAGTTTTTCCCCAGAATTCTCTGGTGTGACATGGATAGTACCCCATTACTTTAAAATATTATTCCAAGTCCCCATGGATCCTCCGAGGATGCTTCAATTTTAAACTAATAACTCCTGGAACATTTTACACTGTTTTGCTCCCCTTGGACTCCCATGGGTAGTACAGAGTTCCAGAAAAATGTCGATACCTCTCTTAAGTCAGAAATCATTTCAGCCCTTGGAGGCCACAGACCAGCCACATCGTCACAGTTTTAGGAGGCTGTAACTTCCATGCATATTTTATGCTTCTATTTTTAATTTTTGGAAGGCAGGTTCTCTAGCTACTGCCATTCCACACCCTACATGCTGAATCCCAGTGTTTCTCTTTTCACTGTTTCAAACAGGGTGGTGTCTCTCTATGAGAGACACACAAGTAACTGTAAGATGAGGACACTGATCTCAAGAGGTTTTATCCACTGTGCGTGTTGCCCTGGTGAGACCCAGGAACCTGGTCTAGGAATGCGTTGGCTGGCTGAAGGCGCCCTGGGGCTGTGGACCAGAGACTCTGGATTGCCTGCCTTCTTCCTTTTCTGAGTGTGTGTGTGTGTGTGTTCTCTGCAGCTTGAATATATCATCAAGTCAAGTTTTCTGAAGAGAACAATGCAAAGACTATTCCTCTCTGGGCAGTGGAAGTCTGGATAAAAAGGCCTCTCTGGTTTTCTGTCTCTTACTTCTTTTGTTGTTGAAAACATGTGCTTCCTAGGACATTACCTCCAGTAACACCTTTTGTATGAAATTAGCTCTGGCATGGACATTTGAAAAAACTCATCTGTGTGGAATTATTTAGGGGAAATCTATATAAAAACAGAATGATAACTAAAGATCTCTAAATGGCTGCTAAATCCTGGGTTGGTAGGAATCTCTTTTCCTCTGAGTGCAGCAGTGGGAATGTCTCAAGTCAGGTAAAGGCAGCCTGGGAGAACAATTAGCGCGGGTGGCCCTTCGGACAGTCAGAGCTGTTGGAGGCCCAGAGAAATGGAACTACAATGTGAGAAAGAACCCTGGCTTCAAGCCAGACCTTCCTGGGCTCAAACTTCTAGACCTGCGGTCACTAGGGCTACCTTGGGCATGTTAGATTCTCTGGGGCTCCGTTTCTTCTGCCGTACAACTGGGATAATGATGCCTAACTCCCAAATGAAATAAAGCCTTCAAGCATTCAGTGCAGCACCCAACACATTTTAGCACTCTGTGAGCGGAAGGTGTTTCCTCGGGTGTAACATCAGGGAAGACGGGGTGCAGTCTGACCTTGCAGTTCCCAACACAGTTTTCTTCTGCTGTTTTTCCTTTCCCAGGACCAAGAAATGCAAACCTTCAGACCAAAATTTAAATGATACCTCTCGAAAGTTTGAAGATTATTGAAATCAGTAACCTATGTTGTCCTTTTTCAACACTTGCTTATAATGTTTATACCCTTTAAATAGTTGGGATAGCATTATTAAGTAAAATACCACCCCCCAAAAAAAATCATGTTAGATGTACAGAATTGCACAAGTCAATGTGCCTATTTTTGTTACTGAGGAGCTTATGTATTCTCTCAATATCTTTAAAGCTCATACTGAATGTCCTGTGTGACATTGATTTATTATCAATACCATTAATATAATTTCATTTAAATCAATGATGACACTAGCTTGCATGGAAGGCTGAGTGCCAGGCTTTCTGCTACGTGCAGTGTGAACCCCATCCCTTGTTATATTGCCAATTAGTAAGTGAGAACTGAGTCTAGAGAGCAAGAGGCACAGCCAGTAAGTGGCAGAGCTGACATCCAAGTGGCATGGCCGTCAGAATGTCCCCAGTGCCCATGGGCTGCTGTCCTAGCCTGCCTAGACGCTGTGATGGTTGCCAAGCACGGCTTTCCCCGTGGGAGCCTGAAACTGTAGCATCTGTGGCAAGGCAGGGAGTGCCTGCACCACCAGCCCCTGTTAACAACCTGGGGAGCCGGTCTCACCCAGGTTTCATTGGGCAGAAACATTGTGGACTTGTGGCTGCATTTCACAGCCAGGGGAGAGTGGGCCCTGGGTAGCCCCTTTAGGGAGAGTACAGAAAACCGCCAGACTTTGTCTGAGCTGGTTTTATCCCCTAGGTATCTATCTGCTGTGTAGCTGTAATTAATTAGGTTTCACTGTGAGTACAACCCTATGCTGAGACCTGTGAATCCTCCCAGGGAAGGACTGGGTGTGTGGGTGGTCTGGGGACTGCTGGACCCAGGTGGGGTCTGAAGTGCTGATGAAGGAGCTGATGTTACTATGTGGGGGGAGGGGGCAGGATACATACTCTCAGTCACGGAACTGCCTTTTAATTATCTTCCTGAAACCTGCAGAAGTGTTAGTAGGCTGCAGTTGCAGCTCTGCTGGGGGTTTCAGCTCCAATGCCTCATCTCGGGCCAGTCTAGGGATCATGTGCTTTGTAAAATACACGCATGGAAACACAAAGGTTAGAAAATATGCTGATACTGTATGTTCAGTATTTGTCTTTCATTGGTGTTCTGCGTTTTTAATGTTTGCAGCAGGATGCCCAACACCAAATATGATTGCAAATATTCAGCTGTTCAGAAGAAGAGATAGGGCCTAAACACAAATGAGAGACAGATTTTTTCAATACATTCTTGAACAGAACTAGAGCCCTGCAGATACATGGGTGCTAGACCTTTGTGGCCGAGTGGGCTCACCCGTGGGCCCACAGTTATACGATTCCCCTCTGCCCTTCATCAATATGTGGAACCAGCGTGGCAATGATTGCATGTGTTCCTGATGAGTCCCTTTTCTAGAGCTTTCCTTAGCCCACTACAGACATCGTCTTCCTCAATAGGAACCATCTCTTCAGATGTTTCTGTTTTCTTCTCTGCATTTCCCTCCTTTTTCCCAAACCACAAGCAATGTGTGTATATTATTCTTACAACAAGAAAACCTGACATTTAGTAATCAGTAGTACAACATTTTGAATATACCAGATGATCACCCTACATTTGTTTATGTCCATAACACTGTGAGGGTAAAAACAATAAAACATAACAACTAAGAGATTTGGGTCATAAAAATGTGGAAAACATATTCTATCTCTCTACTTTTCTATTTTTCTTCATAATAAAAAATCTTATATTGCTACTATTTATTATTAAAATTTAATACTTGCTGGGATCTTATGAAAATCAAGCACACATATCAAAATATTTTAGTGGGAAAGAAGTTTCCCAGACCTTGTATCCAAGAGCATGTGGACATCAGAGGGTGGGAGGAGCTCAGGGTGAAGCCAGCGCCCAGAGAAGGTGGCAAAGGATGCGCACTCCACAGCGCGTGAACACCCAAGTGCCCTTTGTACTGTGTGGTTTTAGGGTTGGTTTTATTGACAAAGTACCAAAGTCAAGCTATTTGCTATACACACAAGCATTTTAGTCATTAATAAACTAGTTTTGTTTTGTTATTATAGATCTTATGAGTATAAGAAATATTTATTCAAGTAAAGATTTCTTTTCCAAGATGAAGATGCTAAAGCCCAAAGAGATTAAATACTTTCTCCCAATGAATAATGGAGTGGTTGGGGCACCCATGGATCCTGTTCACCTGGGTCCTGTGCCAGCACTCCAAGCTCTGTGTCTAATTATGCTTCAGGTAACACACTTCACTCACAGGATGCCAAGCTCTGGCTTCCCTGTCTTTTCTAGGCATTATAGGACCAGCGCAGTAAAGTAATTCAATTGGCTTCTAGTTGCTCAAAGGAATTAGGTTTGTCAAACCATCTGAACTAACTTGACTCTTTTTGCAAGAGGTGGCAACGAATAGTTAATATTCTGCTTCAGGCCTGAAAATGCTAAAGTTGGATACTGTGAGAAAATAGGGATGGAAAGTGAATCTGAGAAAAAATGAACGTATTTTAGAGAAGTAGATCCAATAACCAGCTGGGCACCTGCTCTATCATACAAGTTGTTGAAGTCAAATGTGGAGTCCTGTGTTCAACTTTACATGTGTTCTGTTTACAAAACTGTGTATTTTGTTTGTTTGTTTGTTGCACAGTGCCTGCTGCCAATGACTGAATTATTGACAATGTTTCAGGGAAAGAATAAACGCTCTCTGGAGTGGGATTAGAGGTAAATGATTTGTAATGATTTTTCAAATTACAGATGAATCAGAAAACCATTATTTGACTTTTCCTGAGTAAGTGCTAGAGTTACCATAGATTTGTCTCCATGTTTTCAAACACATTTCCTGCTTGTCCTTACTCTGGACATGGGAACGCACACGGCAGATTCCCTGGAACCAAGCTCTCTTTCCCATCCCACCTCCTCCTCTTTCTGATGTGTTAGATATCTAAGAATTTAATAGCCATTCTAAACATAGATTCTTGAGTTTCTAACTTCCAAAGAGCCTTTAACTGTCAAAAATAAATAAAACCAAAACCATTAAATGAGGCTTTGGGGCATCCAGAAAGTTAGAATTTTAGTATAAAAGAAAAAGGAAAGGACTTTGAGTGGGTTACTGACCATGCTTCCCTCAGATATGTGAACCCACCCATCTCTGATATCTGGGATGAAATTATGTGCTTGTGAATTTACAAAAAAAGCAATTCCTTAAGTTTTTCAGGGTTTTAGATTGATTAGATGGCATCAAACTAAAGATCATATAAGTAGGCACAGCCGTGAAGCTTTAAATTAACTTGGTTTTCACTGTGAATGCAAAAGTCTTCCCAGCCACAAGGTGAGTGCTGTAGGCCTGGCCTTTCTCAGGCTGAAGAGGCCCAGTTTTTGTCCTTGTTAGGAACTGTGTAGGATGCTGCACACACGGTCACCTACTTTTGTGAAGACAGGCCTGGACACTCAGCAACTCCTTGTGCTTCTCATGTGCAAGATTGCATGAGGTAATGGTTGGTATGATGTCACGAGACTACTTTTGCTTATTTGTTTTGAGTTTAAAAGAAACATGCAGATCTTACACATTCATTATACATGTAGAATCATAGACTCTTGAAAGCTCGAGCTAGAAAGGAACAGCTTGAGGTCATCTACCTAAAACCCCTCATTTGTCACAGCTGTCTGGCCTCTCTCATTTATACCTAAAATAATTGACAGTGGTGACATTCAACAATACTTTAATTTCTTATATGAGATTTTTTCCATAGAAGTTCTAGAAAGTAGCAAACATATCAAATTTCTCAGCACTTAAAGAACTTTGAAAAATAATTCCATTTTTCCCCTCCATATGTAACTAATATAAATTACCTCTTGGAAATGGAACATCCATATTCTGAAGCACCATGTTCTCTTTGTAAATCCATCAATTTTCCTGATATTCTGTGGAAAATAGTCAAGAAGTCTCCTAGGCTGGTGAGGCAGGATTTTCCAAGTTTCTTTTTATACATATTCCATAAGGGTTGGCTTCCTTCTTTCTAAATTACAGGAATGATACTTAGTCTAGCACACTGAGAGACAGACAGATTTTAAATTTTAATCTGCTTTTCATTGAATAGTAAACTACTTAGATGTGATTTAAAATTTCTCTTGACATTTATTACATTTTTGGCTTTTGACAAAATTTGGTTCCATAGAAATAATCTGGGGTAAAATCACCTCATTCTGGTCTTGATATGAAATGAACCTTTTAATACACTTTCACAACCTTTATAAAAATATGCTGCAAGAGTTCAAGTGGACAGTAAGAAACTTCTGATAGAGGATGTTCTTTTATTTAAAAGACTAAGTCAGCAATGAGTCCAAACATTCCTTTCTCTAAGGTTTGCAAAAGATTGCAGAACAAATGACTGTGACCTGCTCTGGCCTACCAGAGAGAAGCCCTTCACTGTGCAGATAGGTGATCAGACTGTCACGTTCAGGATGTCCTTCAAAAGCAAGACTGACGCCTGTCAAAACTTGCATGTAAACAACTAAGGCAAAATCAAGAATTCAAATTGTAGTGTATGTAATTGTTTTAGAAAATAACTTTGAGAGCTGTCTATGTTAATTAGAGACCAGCCAAATAATAGTGGCTTAAACATGATAGAAGCTCATTTGTCTCACAGTAAAGTCAGGAGGCAGATGGTCCAGGGCTGGTATGGTGACTTGTCTCCATGGGATCATACAGCATCCTGCCTCCTCCCTTTACTTCTCTCTGATTCCCCCGGTTGCAGTTCCCATCCTCGTGGTAAATGAGCAAATTCCAGGCTTTACACCATCAGTCGAGCAGTGGGGGGAGGAAAGCACAAAAAAGGGGCATGGCCTGTACTGGAAGAACAGGTTCAGAGGGGGTCAGTTTCTGCTCTAGTCTCTTGTAAAAGGTGGTCACATGGTGGCAACAGAACAGGAAGCTGGAAAGTTTAGTTCCTATCCTAAGCAGCCTGGAGGCCTTGGAAATCATGGTTTTTAGTCCTGTGAGGGCCCAGGAGGGAATGGGTCTGTGGGGAGCAACCAGCAGTCTCTCTGCAACTGAGTGTTAGAGTCGCTTCGGGAGCTTTAAAAATACGTAATCCTGGGCCTCAGCCCTGGACATTCTGATTCAGTAGGTCTGGTTTAGGCTCATTGGCCAAATTACTCCCAAATTGTACGTCATTAATAAGGAAAATCACCAGAAAGTTACATTTCAGTATAATTGCCTTTGCAGAACCCTGTCATGTAATCAGCTTTCAATAGGAGAGATAAGAGATAGCACATATGTGAGTCATCTCTGTTCTTCTTTGCTTTGAAACTTGTATCAGAGATGTTGTGCATTATGTTGAGTCCTGCTGATGTAAAGATTCTTCTAGCTTCTTTCAGCACTCAGACCCGAGTAAATAGGTTTCAATTTCATCCCCCTTAAAACTTACTCTGCCCTACTAGTCAGTTGGGCCCACACTTAATAGTTGTGTAAATAATTACTTTTGCCCTCTGTTCCTCTTAATATATATCCAATATTATTCGACATTGGTCTTTCCTTTTTGAGCATCTTCCTCAAATTAAATTTGATGAGATATAAAAAATAAAAATAGGAATTTCTAAACTGTACCTTGTGAACAATGATAGTAACACTTATTTTTTGAGTGCTTAGTTTATGTGAAGCACTATCTATCTATGCTAAGCATTTTATAACAACAACCTGTGTAAAACCAACCCACATAATCCAAATAAATCCTGGGTCCAAAGTGGTTCAGTTTCTACACAGTATAACCTTCAAAAAAAAAACACAGTCCAGACAAGAAATGTGATTAAATCTAAGACCCAGTTTTTACCTAGATCTCTCAAAAATGAATATTAACAGAGCTACAGCTAGTTAAATACATACAGCCAAAGTTTCCTATATTCCACTTTCTCCTCAAATCTCTTACATCTATCAGAGCTCAGCAGTTGCCCAATTTCCAAAATATCCAACCAGTGTTTCAGGGTTCTCCCTCCTTTTTTTTTCTTGTTCTCATTCCTCTGTAACACCTTGCATCATCTTTCTGTGAGAGAGGACAGAACTTCCACTCCCATCCATTGTGGGCTAAGCAGTGACAACCTAGGATGGCTGGAGGGCCAGGCAACTGCACACCGTGGGCTCTTCTTCCTGACTTCCCACAGAGAGAACCATGTGCAATTTCCAAATGCATTCCCTCCTCCCAATGCGTGCGCCCTCTGGTTAGGCATCTGAGGTATTTCCATTTTTATGAGAGACATGGAGTTTTTATACAATTAATCAACTTCTCCAAACTCCAGAGTCACCCAGCTAAGACTCAAGATATTGAAGTCCAAGGAGTGTAGCTTCAAAATCTATATGCATAGATTCCCTGCTCTCTTGTTGCACTTTATATGGCTGGAGCAATGGCACAGTTATTCTCTCCATAGTTTGAGAACACTATCCATATTATCTTCTAGAAACAGTATTATGTTGGTCAGAATTACTTATTGCATTTTAATTGCTTATATTTGTTCTTACCTACTATTGCAGTCATTCTAAGCTCAGTGAGATCATTTTTGTCTGTTCCCTGCTGTTTATCACCACTATATGCAGCATTTTGTATGGAGTAGGCAGAATAATAAATACTCATTGAATTACTGACTAGGCAACTGAGTGAAAAGAAAGAGCTACCTTTCTCTGTGACCATGGCACTTTTCTCCCATCAATAATTTGCCCATCCCTATAATCTCAAAGCTTTTTGGAAATGAAAAATAGTTATTTCTCAGAAAAATCTTAGAGATCTTTGGTATATTGTAATGAATTAGTTTTCTCTCATGGCTCATGAATTAATTCTGAAGGAAACTTCAAAAGGATAGTTCAGGAAAATGGTTTGAGGAGAGGCAAAATTAGATGTTCTATTATGGCATTGTAGAGGGAAAACCCAGAATTTAGAACAGGAAAACTAGGATATGAATCCCAGATGTCAACAGTTTGGTGTAAGAGCATTAAACATTTTAACTTCAAATTTCTTATTTTAAGTTGGGGATAATACTTGCAGGAATGCATGGTTTAACTGTTATTATGAAATCTGAAATGATATAAATCTCAATATTATTATGTAAACTATTAAATTCCCAATTTGTTAAGATGTCATGAATTATAACCGTATTATCTTTAAACATAAGAATGCACATCAGTGCCTCTTCTCTGTTTCTGCTTTTTTCACATTAAAACCTCAAAGAAAACAAATGGGTGGGGCTTGAGTTTTAACTTTCTCTGCTTAACTTTGAACAACAGCTATGCCTGTGATTAAGTACATTTTCACTGATGTGTTCATAAAATAAACAATATACTTATATCCCACATTTCATAAAGTATTACACCATATGGACTTTAGAAATATGGCTTTGTAATGTTGTTCTATAGTATCATGTAGGTTGTACAATAAAATATTAATTTCGCTAAACAATTTGCAAAGTAAAAATCATTTTTAAGTCCTCACTTTGCAAGAAGTAAAATTTGAGCAATAAACAAAATATATCTTTATTTCAGTAGAATTAAAGAGTTACAGATCTATTATTTTCTGTTCTTATCAAGGATATTAAAAATCATGTTCTGAAGCTTTATTATAATAAAACATAATTAAGTTCTACCAAATGAACAATAAGTGCACTTCAGCAATGTCAATAATTCAGAATATGTTTTCAATGAAATTTGGACTCAAGACAATTATTTTTAATTAGGTTACAAGATACAAACCATAGAAAGGTTGCAAGCTTCTATAATTCACCAGCAATTATATTGAAAAGGTCACTTGAAAACAAATACAAGAAGGATCCAATTTTTAAAAAGCCCAGAATTTTCTTAAATATGAATTTTGATGAGTTCCAATTTCACAGTGTTGATATTATTTTTCAATGGATCTCAAGTATGTGATTATACTTAGATTCTGTGCAGTGAAATAAAACCAGCTTTCCCATAAAAACTTATTATGTACAGGATGGTTGGTATCCTTGTAATTTACTTTCAAAACTTAGTTATCCTATAAAATGTATTTTGCCAGCATGATATACATGGAACCAGCACAAACATCCAAAAAAAAAACTACCGTTCAGATATATATCATCTGCATCACTGCCCTCTTGGTGTCCGCATATACTTGTCTTTAAAATAAGCATCATCTGGCCAGTTTGTTTCAGAATAAAGGAACAACTTGTTTCATTGTGTTTCTACCCCATGATCTTCATTACTGGAGCTTACCTGCTTTACTGTGCATATACCTATTATCTGCATAACTATAGAAACTCTAGGTAACCATAAGTCTTGTGTAGGCATTAATTTGTAAGATGTGGACTATCTAGGCACTGAGGGATTTATCTGGTTAACACTCTGAAAAGAACTGGACATACACTATGGAATAACATACATAAGATATTGAATATATAAACCATTAATTCAAGTGCAGATACAAAAAGACCATATATAGGTAAATCTTCTAGATGCATCAGTCCATTGCTAGCTATCTCCTAATTAGGAGTGGATAAGACTGATGCATGTTTTCTCGTGGAGTTTGGGACTTTGTGGTTGGAGAGGAGCATTTTGTTTAGCTTTATTTGCTCACTCCTTTCCAGAGGCTCACACATATTCACATCTCACATTGTTCTGTGACATTTTCAATGGACAGATATATTAAGCAAGGTCATTTTTAACTCTGGGTAACTCAGACAGAAAATGGAGTTATTGGAGGGAGCTACACACAATCCAAAAAAGCTAAGCAATCATGCCGGAGGGAGGCAGGGATGAGAGGCAGGTCTGGGACTTCAGTGAGGTCATCCATGGAGCTTCTTTAGACCATTGCCCTTGTCATTACTTGGCCCATGTCCTTGTGAGACCCCATGTCTTTCTATCAAACTCCAGTATGCATCAGGGATGGCAAGAAGATGGCACAAACACGATGACACTATTGTGAGCCACAATATATCCTAATTTCATTTGTCACAGTTGGGCACGTCATCAGGACTGCTATGATATTTGGAAGAGTTGCTCTTGCTGATACGAGTAATCTCTCCAAGTTCAGTGTTTGCATGTCATGTCATAGCTCTTCTTATTTCTATTTCCTTCTGTCTGGCTCAGACCGTGGGGTGCTGCAGTGGTGAATGCTACCGCCACCAAGGGCAGAAGGTTCACTTCCGCCTGTGCTTCTGACACAGGGTGGCCTCACCTGGCCATGTGAGAGAGTCTCCTCTAGTACTCAGCATAATGTGCTCTGTGGCGAATTCCCATCTTCACTGTTAAATACTACCCCCTCAGCTTCTACAGATTGGTTCTTAATTCAATTCCTGGGGTTTTTGCCATTTAATTATATTATGTTGGTTAATGCATGGAATGAATCTACACAGTGCTTTATTTCAATCCATTTGTAAGACCCTGGAAAGGTTTGCTGAATATGGCAAGATGTGTTTCAAAGTTCATTGAGTCCTTTCATGCCCATTTCTTGTGGGAAAGAATGACTGAGATGCATGGCACCTCCCAGGCATGCTTACTTGCCAAGGCAGAAAACCATCACTGTTGCTCTCAGAAAACCTTCCAACTTAAATTAAGGCCATATCCCATCAAGTTAAAATTTCAAAAGATATATACATATGATAAATATAAATATATTCAAATATACCTATCTGTGCTATAAAGTATTTCTTTTTCAAAATCATGCTCCTTGATAATTTTTTTCATTTTTATATCATCCCAATTTTAATTGACTCAAGATGACCTTTCTTGTTTTCATTTCAAGAACAGTGCTGAGAAGAAATAGTATTTATGTCTATTTTTGACTCATTGCATGATCTTAAGACGGTCATTTGAGCTTTTGGGCACTCTGTTAATAAAATGGGATTATTAGTATTTCTTTTTCATGAACACCAACAGTATTTATATATGAAGCATTATTGACATGGTTGAAAAGGTGTCAGTTGCTCTCACAACCCAAAGTGTTTCAGTTTCACTTATGTTTTCAAATTATTTTATGTTATTCACTAGTTTACAAGTTTTTCTTGTGCTGAAGAGATGATTCTAATGACTCTTTATGTCCAAATCATTGTAGTTACTCAAGGACTGTGCATAAAGCAATGGGCCATTTTGTCTTCAGATTCCTTTATTTTGGAGTCAACTTTCCCTGCCTAAGGTTGGAGAGTGTGGGCTAATTTTGGTTTGTGCAAACAGAGAAATTTATTTGGGGCATTAAAATCATTTCTTAATATTATGAAAACTATTTACTTCTTCCAGAGCCAAATGGAACCTAATCATGTTGATGATATTTTAATGTTTCCATAATATTCTCTATAATAAATAGAGGTTAAAATAGGTGATGTGATACTAGAATTATATATATATATATATTTTTAACTTTGCTTAGCTGCATTTTTTGTCCTTTAAGAGTTGATAGCTGAGTGAGATTTGTATCTTTTTTTTACTAACAGATCACATAGAATCTAATCTCTTCAACAAATGGTGTTGGGAAAACTTGACAGACATGTGCAAAAGAATGAAATGGACCACATCTTACACTATACAAAAAAAAAAAATGACAACAGGGCTTCTGGTCAAGACAGTGGCATAGGGAATTGCAGTACTCACATCCTCCCACAACGATATCAAAATTACAACTAACCTACAGAAAAAAACATCATTCAGAAATATGTGAAATCTAGCTGAGTAGAAGTTCTGCAACTAAGGATATAAAGAAGCCACATCAAGACTTGTAGGATGGGTAGAGATGCAGAAAGGGCTGGTCCCACACCCACATGTGGCAGATAAAAATCAAGAGAGATATCTTGGCTGCAGGGATCCTCCCTGAGGAGTAAGGGGTCTGTGTTGTGACCATTCAAGGCCAGACAGGGTCGAGGTATTCAGGCAGATGGAAGCATAGTCACAGAGCTGTTGGGATGTCTGACATACCTTTATTCAAGAGTGGGTGATCCATACACAGTACAAGTTCCTTGTCCCCCTGCATGGCACCCAACATGGCACCCCAGTGTGGCCCTTCTCCCCCAGTGTGGCACCCAGCAGGGAGTCCCTACCCCCTTCAATACTAGAGACAAACAAAGCCAGCAGAGTACCAACAGATCTTATGCAACAAAGCTTCGTACTACACATGAGAGCCCACTCAAGGCTATGGGAACAGTTTATTGGACCCAGTTTCAAGGCTATAGAACCCTATTTACCAGGCCCATTCTCAATGTTATGGGAAACTGCTTCCCTTACTTTCCCAGACACCTGTGAGAAGCCATACTGCCTCTGTCTATCCTACAGGTTCCCACGCACACACCCTATACCAGGCTCCCCAGCCTAGGTAGGGTTCCAGTGCCAGAAAGAGAATTTCCCATAATTTCTGGCTGTAAAAACCCCTGTAGATTGTGGCTGAGTGAGACAGAGGGTTTCTGGAGCCCAGGTACTTCCTCTTAAAAGGCCCACACACAGACTTACTCAGACTCCAGAGTTGGAGGTGCAGCAGCTCGAAAGGCACCAGGCAGGGACATATGGGAGGAACTGAATTGCCCAGCATCAGGTCAAGAGCTGAGAGCAAGGGGCAGCTTTTTCCTAGTCAGAAGTGCTGGCAGAGGCCATTGTTCCTTTGCTGAGCCCTCACCCAACAGAACTGGCCAGTGGGCACCATATCTGAGTGTCCATCAACCTGGCTCACACATTTCCCCCAGTGCTGGTGATTACCTGGACCCTGCCCCACCCAACTTTCAGGCCCACCCAAGTTGTTTCCAGTGGCTTTTTCATACAAATGGCCTATGTTGGCTCATGCTTCAGATGTTCCTAAATTCTCTCAAACAAGAAGCACCTGGCCTCAGTAAGCCCCATACCTCTCACTTAGTGGCCCCAGGCCCAGCACTAGCAGCAAACAGCCTTGGTTTGCAACTTGGCCTCACCTGGGCACCTCTAAGCCCAGCAGAAGAAACAGCCATCTACAGACTACTTTGTAGTTCATGTCAGGTGTCCACAGGCAGAGCACAGGCCGTAGTTGACCTTGTTCTGTACCTCTGGGAGGCCCCAGAGCCAGAACACCTAGTGGACAGCTTCAGACCATGTAGAAGTACCACCCAACCCCCTCCACAAGTGACATATTCAAGAGGTGGACTCAGTAGGCACAAGAGCTCTGCTGAAGTAAGTGCTGCTCTGTGGGTGGGCACAGTGGATCCTCCATGGTGGTTAGTGGTCTCAGTCAGTTCTTAACAGCAAATCAGCCTGGAAGTAAATCCCTCCTATTGATGTGCCAATAGCAATCAAGGCTCAAGTACAACAGGAGGGTGTACAGAGCCCACAGGTTAGAAGAGGAGAACGGAGTACCCTGCTTGGGTGATAGGGGAGGCTGTGCCACTGAAGACTGGCTGTGCCACTGAACATCTACTACATTAGGCCATGAAACCAATCCTGAGAGATATAGCAGCTCTACTTAATACATAGGAACAAACACAGAGAGCCTGCCAAGATGAGTAGACAAAGAAACATGTTCCAAATAAAAGAATAGAACAAAGCCCCAGAAAAAGAACTAAACAAGCAATCTATAAGAAGCAGAGTTGAAAATACTGGTTTTAAGGATTCTCAAGGAACTTGGTGAAAACTTTAACAGCATAAGGAAAGACAGAGAAACCATAAAAAAGAACAAATCAGAAATGAAGAATACTCTAACTGAAATGAGTAATAATTTATAGGAAATCACAGTACAGTAAATGAAGCTGAGAATCAAATCAATGATTTGGAATATAAGTAAGAAACACACACACATACAATCAGAGCAGCAAAAAGAAAAAAAATTAAAAAATGAGGACAGTGTAGGGAGCGTCTGGGGACAACTTCAAGTGCACCAACATCTGCATCATGGGGGTGCCACAAGGAGAATGAGGAGAGCAAGGAATTGAAAATCTATTTGAAAAAAATGACAGAAAAGTTCCCTAACCTAGTGAAGGAGATAGACATACAAGTCTAGGAAGGGCAGAGTCCCAAACAAGATGAAACCAAAGAGGCCCAACCAAAACACATCATAATTAAAATGCCAAAGGTTAAAGACAAAGAATAATTTTAAAAGCATCAAGAGAAGAGCAGGTTCCCATAAGGCTGTCAGCTGATTTCTCAATAGAAATTTTGCAAGCCAGAGGGGATTGGCAAGAAACATTGAAAATGATGAAAAACAAGGACCTGCATCCAAGATTACTCTACCCACCAAAGCTTTCATTTAGAATCAAAGAACACATAAAGAGCTTCACAGTCAAGGAAAAGCTAAAGGAGTTCATCATCACCAAACCAGTACTATATGAAATGTTAAAGGCCCTTCTTTAAGAAGACAAAAAAAGAGATCAAAAATATGAACAATGAAATGGTAATAAATACATAATCTATCAACAATGAATCTAAAAAACAAAATAAACAAGCAGAACAGAAACAGATCATAGATACAGGAAACATTTTGATGGTTGCCAGATGAGAGGAGTGTTGGGGGGATGGGTGGAAAAGGTGAAGAAATTAAGAAGTACAAATTGGTTGTTATGGAATAGTCATGGGGATGTAAAGTACAGCACAGGGAATATAGTCAATAATATTGTAATAACTATGTGTGATGTCAGATGGGTACAAGATTTATCAGGACGATCATTTAGTAAATTATATAATGTCTAATCACTAGGATGTATACCTGAAACTAATGTAATACTGTATTCCAACTCTAATTATAAAATAAAAAATTACTTAAATTTTTAAAAATCTGTTTTAAATGGATTAACAACTTGAATATAAGACCTGAAATCATAAAATTCTTAGAAGAAAACATGGGTAATAAACCCTTGACATCAATCTTGGTGATAAGTTTTTTGGATTTGACACCAAAACCACAGGCAACAAAAGCAAAAATAAACAAGTGGGACTACATCAAACTAAAAAGCTTCTTCATACCAAAGGAAACCATGAACAAAATGAAAAGTTAACTGCCCTGATGGGTGTGGCTCAGTTGCTTGGGTGTAGTCCCATGAAGCAAAAGGTCAGCAGTTCAATTCTCAGTCAGGGCACATGCCTGGGTTACAAGCCAGATCTCTCACTGGGGCATTTGTGAGGAGCAACTGATTGTTGTTTCTCTCTCACACTGATGTTTGTCTCTCCCTCTTTCTCCCTCCCTTCCCCTCTCTCTAGGAATAAACAAAATCTTTTAAAAATAAGGTAACCTAATGAATGAGAGGAAATGTTTGCAAATCATATATCTGATAAGGAGTTAATATGCAAAATATATAAAGAACACATACAACTCAATAGAACAAAATTTGTTAAAGAATGGTCATAGGTCTCAGTAGACATTTTTCCAAAGAAGGAATATAGATGGGCCCTAGCTGGTGTGGATCACTTGGTTGGAGTGTTGACCTGCAACCAAAAGGTTGCTGGTTCAATTCCTAGTCAAGGTACAAACCTAGGTTGCGGGTTTGATCCCTGGTGCAGGTGGGTATGATCCCCTTTCCAAGAACATGCAGTCCCTGGTCTGGGCACTTACATGAGGCAACCAAAAAGTGTGTCTCTCTCACATCAATGTTTCTCTCTCTCCATTCCTTTCTCCCTTCCTCTCTCTACAATGAAAAAAGTGTCCTCAGGTGAAGATAAAGTAATAATAATAATAAATTTTAAAAATACAAATGGGCCACAGGTATATCTAAAGATGCTAAACATTACTAATATCAGGGAAATGCAAATTAAAACCACAATGAGATGTCACTTCACACTTGGCAAAATGGCTATTACCAAAAAGAGAAAAATAAGTATTGGCAAGGAAGTGGAGGAAAGGAACCCTTGTGCACTGTTGGTGGGAATGTAAACTGGTGCAACCACCATGGAAAACAGTATGGAGGCTCCTCAAAAAATTAAAAATAGAACTACCATATGATCCAGCAATCCCACTTCTGGTTATTTATCCAAAGGAAATGAAAAACTAACTCAAAAATTATATATATATTTACACCCATGTTCACTGTAGCATTGTTTACAAGAGTCAAGACGTGGAAGCAACCTAAATGTTCCATCTGAGAAGGGATGGATAGAGAAAATACATGCACACACACACACACACACACACACACACACACACACACGCACAACGGAAGATCATTCAGCCATAAAAAGAGTGAAATCTTGCCATCTGCAACAACGCAAATGGACCTTCTGCTAAGTGAAATGATTCGGAGGGAGAAAGACAGATACCATATGATCTCACTTACATGTGGAACCTAAAAAACAAAATAAAACTTGTAGATATGGAGAACACATTGATGGTTACAAGAGGTGGGGTAGTGGGGCGTGGACAGAATGGGTGAAGGTGTCAAAGGGTACAGATTTTCACTTACAAAATAAATAAGTCATGAGACGTAGTGTACAGCATGGTGACTATAGTTAATAATACTGTACTGTGTATTTGAAAGTTGTTGTCAAGAGAGATCCTACAAGTTATCACAAGGAAATAGTTTGTTGCTTTGTGTGGTGATGGATGTTAACTAGACTTACTGTGGTGCTTATTTTGAAATAAATACAAATATCAAATCATTATGTGGTACACCTGAATAATATAACTCTGTATGTCAATTATATCTCAGTTTTAAAAATAAAAAATTATTTGCTTTTACAGAAAAAGAAAGGTTAATGCATTCTACATTTATAGTTGTCTCTTTCAGTTTTCATTTTCAAGAGCAGCGTGTACTATGCTTGCATTGCTTATCTTTAGACTGACTTCATTCATATGCTCAGAGCTGCTGTATCCTGATTGACAAGGACATGACAGGCTCTATGCTAACCATCTGACACACATTACCTGATGCGTAGTACCAGTATCTCAGCTGTCAAAAGTCAAGGTTGTTATTCTATAAGTATTGGGTGTGTGTTGATCATTATATAAAAATATTAATTTGTAATTGTGCCATCATTGTAAGTAGAGAATCTACATGACATTGGAAATACAATAATTTTTGTGTTATTTTATTATCTAGGTTTTGGAATAATTTGTGGTACATAATAATGCATTAATGAGAAAGGACTGTTTTGTTGTAGTTCACAGTTTTTCTTAAGATCTGTGTCTGGCTGTATTTAACTGCCTGGCCACAAAGTTCTATGACATTTAAAACTGTAGTCATGCAGAAATTGCATGATTGTTCTTCTAAAGCTCAGTAGGGAAATGTAGGTAAACAGCCATGCTTGGAGTAAACAGTACAGGAACACTTAACGTGCTATTCTGGACTGTGAATTTTTAATCTCATTCCAATTGGAACTCACTTTCAGTGCTGGTTAAGTACATGGGATATGGAGTAACTGCTTATCTTTCAATTTATGCTCTGCCACCTTCTTGTTCTGTGACTTAAGCAAAATTCCATAACTTCTATATACCTCAGTTTTCTCATCTGTAGAAGAGAAATAACCCCCTCTTATTAACTGGCCTGCCTTACTGTATGGCTCTTTTAATAATGTGCTCTTGTTTCATTGTCTCCGTATGTCTCTCATGATGAAGTTCAATACATATTGTTTGCACAATTGGCTAATCTCAAAAAGTAGACCGTAAGTAAAACTACTGCATCAGTTGGGGTTCAGTCAGGAAAGTGGAACCCCTATGAATGATATGGAATAAGATAATTCTAACAAAAATTTAAGATTGTTTTCTATGTAAATGAGTTTGAATTCTAGCTAATGCTTTCCTGCCAATTTTGTGGTCTTGATTTCATTTCTATAATTCAGTAGATTAGGGTGATAGGATAAAATATTAGAAATGTCCCAAGTACATTTGAGGATATATATTATAAAGTTAGCATTTTAAACCAGTGTAGAACATATAAAGTATTCAGTAAATCATTTTGAGGAAATTTGTTGTCCATTAAAGTTATATTCCTTCTACATACTATTCACACAAAAAAATCTAAATGTGATAAAGACATTTTATCAAAAACCTAATTATAAAAATAATAGTAGAGAACATATGACTTGGGATATCATAAATCTTATTAGACAAGGCCCAAAACTATAAAGAAAAAACTAATAAATCTAATAATCAAAATAAGAAAATTTGTTATGATAAAAAGATATAATAAACAACAGACTGGGATAAAGTATTTGCAATAGAAATATCATAAACTGGATTTGTCTCCATTATATATAAAAATTATAGACATCAAAAGAAAAGAGACTCCAAAAAAGTAGAAAAATGGGGAAAAGACTAGAACATGGCACTTAGGGGTTGACAATAGTGGCTGTTTCTTAGGAAGGACCTGGCACATGGAGTGGTCACAAAAGAGATTTAGGTTTGTTTATAGCATTGTGATGTTTTTTACAAGGATTATGTATTCATTAATTACTTGTTCTTTATATATTCTGGGTACTATATGTTTGTCTTTATATGTTGAGCAAGTAATTTATTTAGCTATTCTTTCCACTGAGGGCAATTAATTAATTTCCAAATTTTTGCTCTCCAAAGACTACTGCAATGAATATATTTATATATCTCCTTAAGAATCTGAGGGAGATTCTTCCTTATGGTAAATTTTAAAAGTAGAATTGCTGGCTCATTGTATACCCTCTCATGTGTTGAGTTTAGCAGGTATGACCAAATTGCTTTCTTTATCTTTAAAGTATATTTTATTGATTATGCTATTACAGTTGTCCCATTTGTTTCTCCCCTTTATCCCCCTCCACCCTGCACCCCTCTCCCTCTAACATTCCCTCTCTTAGTTCATGTCCATGGGTTGTACATATAAATTCTTTGGCTTCTCCATTTCCTATACCATTCTTAATCTCCCCCTGCCTATTTTGTACCTACCAATTATGCTTCTTATTCCCTGTACCTTTCCCCCCATTCTCTCCCCTCCCTCTCTCCACTGATAACCCTCCATGTGATCTCCATTTCTGTGATTCTGTCCCTGTTCTAGTTGTTTGCTTAATTTTTATTCTTTTTTTTTGTTTTTTGTTTTTTAATATACATTATCAATTTTGCTATTAGTTGTCCCATTTCCCCCTTCACTCCCCTCCCCCCTGTAAACCCCCTCTCATCCACATTCCCCCCCTTTAGTTCATGTCCATGTGTCATAAGTTCTTTAACTTCTACATTTCCCATACTATTCTTGCCCTCCCCCTGTCTATTTTCTCCCTACCATCTATGCTACTTATTCTCTGTACCTTTTCCCCCCTCTCTCCTCCTCCCACTCCCCTGTTGCTATCCCTCCATGTGATCTCCATTTCTGTGGTTCTGTTCCTGTTCTAGTTGTTTGCTTAGTTTGCTTTTGTTTTAGGTCTGGTTGTTGATAACTGTGGGTTTGCTGTCTTTTTACTGTTCATATTTTTTATCTTCTTTTTCTTAGATAAGCCCCTTTAACATTTCATATAATAAGGGCTTGGTGATGATGAACTCCTTTAACTTGACCTTATCTGAGAAATCCTTTATCTGCCCTTCCATTCTAAATGAAAGCTTTGCTGGATAGAGCAATCTGGGATGTAGATCCTTGCCTTTCATGACTTCAAATATTTCTTTCCAGCCCCTTCTTGCCTGGAAGGTCTCTTTGAGAAATCAGCTGACAGTCTGATGGGAACTCCTTTGTAGGTTACTGTCTCCTCATCTCTTGCTGCTTCTAGGATTCTCTTCTTCATTTTTACCCTGGCTAATGTAATTATGATGTGCCTTGATGTGTTCCTCCTTGGGTCCAACTTCTTTGGGACTCTCTGAGTTTCCTGGACTTCCTGGAAGTCTATTTCCTTTGCCAGATTGGGGAAGTTCTCCTTTATTATTTGTTCAAATAAGTTTTCAATTTCTTGCTCTTCCTCTTCTCCTTCTGGTACCCCTATAATTCGCATGTTGGAACATGTTCTTGGGTTTTTAGGTGCAGTTTTTGATAGTTGTGAGGTTTGTGTGTGTGTGTGTGTGTGTGTGTGATTTTACTGTTCATATTTTTGATCATCTTCTTTTTCTTTGGTAAGTTTCTTTAACATTTCATATAATAAGGGCTTAGTGATGATGAACTCCTTTAACTTTACCTTATCTAGGAAGCACTTTATCATCCCTTCCACTCTAAATGATAACATTGCTGGTAGAGTTATCTTGGATGTAGGTCCTTGCCTTTCATGACTTGGAATACTTCTTTCCAGCCCCTCCTTGCCTGTGAAGTCTCTTTTGAGAAATCAGCTGATAATCTGATGAGAACTCCTTTGTAGGTAACTGTCTCCTTTTCTCTTGCTGCTTTTAAGATTCTCTCCTTATCTTTAATCTTGGCTAATGTAATTATGATGTGCCTTGGTGTGTTCCTCCTTGGGTCCAATTTCTCTGGGACTCTCTGAGCTTCCTGGACTTCCTGGAAGTCTATTTTCTTCTCCAGATTGGGGAAGTTTTTCTTCATTATTTGTTCAAATAAGTTTTCAATTTCTTGCTCTTCCTCTTCTCCTTCTGGCACCCCTATGATTTGGATGTTGAAATGTTTAAAGTTGTCCTGGAGGTTCCTAAACCTCTCCTCATTTTTTTGAATTTTTATTTCTTCATTCTGTTCTGGTTAAATATTTGTTCCTTCCTTCTGGTCCAAATCATTGATTTGAGTTCAGTTTCGTTCCCTTCACTGTTGGTTCTCTATATACCTTATTTTTTGGACTGTAAGACACACCTAGGTTTTAGAGGAGGAAAATAGGAAAAAAATTTTGAAGCAAAAAATGTGATAAAATATTTAATAACATAAGTAATGTAATATTTCACCAATGTAAATGTAAACAGAACTCAACAGCAACATTAGCAACCATTATTCCTCCAAAATTGGGGGGAGGGCAGTGTGTCTTATAGTCCAAAAAATATAGTATTTCACTTTGTGTAGCCTTCATTTCGTCCTTCATTTTGCAACTGAGCTCATCAATTCTGTGAGTATCCTGATTACCAGTGTTTTGAACCCTGCATCTGAGAGGTTGTCTATCTCCTCATCATTTAGTTCTTTTTCTGGAGCTTATCTGTTCTTTCATTTGGGCCATACTTCTTTGTCTCAGCACACCTGTTACGTTGTAAGGGGCGGAGACTTAGGTACATGCCAGGGTGGGACAACCCACTTTGCTGCACTGTGGTGCTGTATGTGGGGGAGGGGTCCAAGAGGGAACAATGCCACTTGCTAGCTTCCTTAGCTCTGGCCCCACTTTCTGTCACTTCCCCTGCTTCCCACAAGTGAATTGTGCCCTTTCAGATGCTGATTCCTTGTGTGCATTCTAGGACCCTATAGGTCTCTCCAACAGATTCCCCTGTGAGACTGGAAGTTTCTTCTACCACCACTACCACCACAGGTTTTTACAGCCAGAGTATTTGAGGCTTTAGTTTCCTAGCTGGATTGTGTGGTTTGTCTCACTCCTGAGTCATTCCCCCCCACTTATCTGCACACAAATGTGGGACCATCTGGTCTGCCAGCCGCTGCCTTGCTGAGAGTCCTCTCCACCCCTGCTGACCATCTCCACGCCTCCTACCAGTCTGGATGAATGTTTCTTCTTTAACACTTCAGTTGTTGGACTTCCACACAGTTTTATTTTCTGGCAATTCTGGTTGTTTTTTGTTTTTAAATTGGTTGTTATCCTTCTTTTGCTTGTGCAAAGCAGTGAAGCATTTCTACCTATGCCTCCATCTTGGCCAGACAGCCCAAACTGCTTTCTAAAGTGTCTGTGACAATTTCACTCTAGCAATCGCTGTATGTCCTAGTTTTTCTTCACTCTTGCCAACAATTGATATACTCATTCAAAATAAAAATATGGCATTCGGAATAGAAATATAGGCAAAAGGAGCTCTCTTTTTAGTTAAGGAAGAGATTGAAGTTTTAAATGTTGTAACTCTCAGGAGAGCCGCTGAGAGAAAGTCTATCTTGACTATTTAAAAAGTTTGATCACCTTGTCAGGCTCCAAGGGCCTTTGTCCCTGAAAGTGGGACCTCTTTCCTACTTCCACTTGGATACATTCATCATAAAATCATCCAGATCCAGCCAGCTGACAATCTCTACAGCAGGCCAAGAGGGGGTGGAGCTTTGGGAACAGAGAGGAGAGGGAGGGAGGATTACCCTTCAGGAAGCGTTTGTTTCTCTAGGTGCTGTAAAAGATCTGGGCAGTAACGTGCCAGCTTCAGAGTCCAGTCTGAGGGACTCGAGCTTGTTTGAGGGCCTGAATTTTGGTTGAACAGCTTGAGGAGCCCCACTGCAGACCCACTACACCAGTGTGGTTCTGGGAGAAGTTGGAAGGTATGCTGAAACCTGAATTAGAGAACTGTTTTGTAAATTCTTGTGTGTACTCAATATGAATGCACAGTTGTTTTATAAAGGAGATCTCACTCCTTTCCCCATTAAGCATATGGATCTGGGGCTTTATTCACATGATAAACACTATTTAGTATTTACTAAGAACTGGGAGCTCTTCCAGAGGCCCTACATACTTTATCTCATATAAGCCCCATTCAGTATTAGCCCAGTTTATACAAAGAAAACTAAAACTCAACCTCAGAGAGTAAATGACTAATCCAAGGTCGCACACACTGTGAGTGAAAACGGAGTTTTAGTTGCAGATCTGCCTGACCCCAGTTCCATGTTATTCCCACACTGTCTCTTCTGAACCACGTGCAAGTGCAGCAGCTCCTGCCGCTCACTGATGGGACCCTCCTACTTGAATTAGCGGCCCTAAGCTCCTTGGCATTGAGCAAAGTGCCCAGGTGCACCAGATTCGTGGCAAAATCCATAACAGTGCTGTCTTTGTTCTGCAGCATTAAATTTCTGAGCTTAACATTAGCCTCTCAGGAAATCCTTCCCAAGAAGCTATTTCCAGCCAGCAGCCACTGATTTATTCCAAATGTTTGAGTGAGCTGTAGAGAGTTTCCCCTAGTCTGAAGTTGCTTGTCCTGGCAGACAGATGTCTGCTCTGCTTCTTACTTTTTAACAATACCTGTCTCTGCTACACAGGCTTAGGGATCTCTCTCACCTTTGTGCTTGTTTACCTGGAGACAGCAAAATAAAGCATTCAAAAGGGAGCCGATCCCATCACAACTCCCCTCCATAACTGTTTTACATATTTTTCCAAATGCAGAGATTTTCTCTTCCTTTGTGTTCTCCACTATGGATAGTTCTTTTATTTCACGTACACTATTTGCCTTGGGCAGCATCGTCTCTACTGTTTGAAAAGCTCCTGGAATTTGAAGCAAAGCCATGAAGTTGACTTTGGCAGTCGTGTGTCTCAGACAGGCAGGTGTCTCCAGTTTCCCTACAAGGTTTCTAGGGCTCTGAGAGAGACTTGCCCCAGACAACACAAAGACCTCTCAATGGGTGGGAGGCACACTCAGAGCAGTCTAACATGACATTTTTGAATGGAAGAAGGTGAAGTATCTAAAGTGGTTTTCTAATAACCAGTCACTGCCTCCCAGCTTCTGGGCTTTGCCAAGCAAAACTGCCAGTGCCTGTCTGGGACCGGGTAAGTCGGCACACCCTGGTAATTTCTCATGCTTCTGAGGTAGAATGGCGCCATTATTTCATCAGGAAAGTTCCCAGGGTTTTATTGGGATGTTCTAGAAGGGGAGTTGTGGGCCAGCATTATTGGATATATGAGCTTGCTAATTAGCAATTGAATGTCCTCCAACCAAATTTTTTTAAGCTATGTGTTTCTATTCCTGATTTATGCTTTTCTTTCTTTTTTTTTTCCTTTTCAACTCTAAGAGCAAAAAGTCTGAATCTTTCCAAAAGGTCTCTTGAAAGGGTTACAGGTCACCTGTAGGATCCTGTAGGTCCCAAATATCCTGTAGGTCCTGTAGGTCCTGTAAGTCCAATATGTCCTGTAGGGTCGCATATACCCTAAATAGTCCCATACAGCCTGTAGAGTCCCATAAGTCCTGTTGGTCCTGTAGGTCCTGTGACAGCAGAGATGCCACTGCTCAGGTCCCCCTCAGTCACTCCAAACTTCTGTGCTTCTCATCCTCACAGGCCTTCCCAGAGGTCCCCAGTGCTTTTGTCCACAGTAAAGACTTGCTACTGTACAGCTGCCACTTCCCAGGACACTGGCCCATTATCTCTTTAACTGAGGCCTGGTTCTCCCTGAGAGACCATCCTCTTGCATCCTTCTGCAGTGAGCGCTGCTTGCCTCTCCCTGCCACTTGCCTCGGCACACTGTGTACTGCAGCTCACACCTCCTGTTCCCCAGTGCCACTGCCGAATTCCCATTTTTCCTGAAAACAATCCCAGCCCACTGAGGCTCAGATGCTCCACGTGATCATTGCTGACTGTCTGGTCCCTCCCGGTTAGCTAATACAGGGTGGGGCAAAAGTAAGTTTACAATTGTTGTATGGAAAATAATACAATATTAATACATAATAATGCAAGAATAAACTCCGTCTCACATACTCACAGCCAGTATGCCCCACCCCACATGCATTTTGGCATCCGGCTCACAGAATCTCTCTCTGCCCCAAACCATGCCACTGTGCTGTGTGACTTCAGAGTTTATTTATGTGAATTTCTACCCAGTACAATATTCTTGACCTCCTCAATGCCAAAGTCTTAAACTGCCCTTCCTCCTCTGCCACACACTCCCTGGTCCACACCGTGGACACTATATCACTTTGCATCTCATAACAGTAATTACTTTACCAATTATAATAGCTACCACAGGTTAAGCACTTATCACTTGCAGGGTACTGAGCTATCGTTTTGGATTTATTGTTTCATTTAATTCTGAATTCAACCCTGGGAGGTGCTATAATGACCCCATTTTTCTGAGAGGGAAACCAGGACTCTGGATAGTTAATTGCTCAAAGTCATACAGTGAGTAAGTGGTAGATCTTGGGTTAAAAGTGAAGGTTTCTGCCCCAAGTTCAACCTTTTAACTTCTACAATATGAACATTCTGCTCTCCAACCCTGCACCCCCTGCTTTGCTGCCCCCTCGCAGTGCAACCTTCAGAGCTCTCCTGACCTTCAGGCAAACTCTGCCGGCGTCCTGGCCTGCTGCACCTTCCAGACATGCTGGCTTCTCTCCTCCTGGTTTTCTCTCCTATGAAGTCTAGAGTCTGTGGACTCTTGTCAAACCGGTCTCTTTGCTAGGTTTTCCCACCTTCTGTCCTGTTCTTCCTTTACACCTGCGTAGAGAACCTCCAACCTGCTCTATAAATGGGTTGCCAAACACTCTGCAGAAAAACTGCTCAAAGTATAGAACATGCGAGCCTCACTCCCCTAACTCAGTCTGGGGGGAAAGCAGCCCCTTGTTCTGCCCTAACAAATTAGTGTCTTATTTGAACTCCTTGTTCACTGGGTCACAAACTGCACCTCAGTCCATTGAGACCTCCTCTTTTCCTGAAGTTATATCTAATTTTCAAGGGATTTGCACATGTGAAAGTACAGGTCAGTGGGGTAGGGGAGTGGGAAAAGGACCTTTCCTTGGAATTGTCAGAAAACCACACTGGAATCCACTGACACGTCCTCATTCAGGGCATCTTTGGCTGATGAAGGAGGTACCTGCTTCATCCCAGCTCATCGTTGTCTCCAAAGCATCTGCAGGTCTGTCACCCTCTGGACCATTTCCATGCTAGGCTATGGCTAGGCTGTGGCTAGGCTGTGGCAAGGCTATGGCACCTGAGGATCCAGCAGTACCCATGTGACGTGGCTGCAGAAATGGATAGGTGACACGTCTGTGCATAGAAGCGTTAAACAGTCTTACAGAGTCTCTCCCACTGGTGCTGCCAACAATGTCCCCATGTCTCTAGGGGATTTAAGTGTAGGTATACTTCCAATACCTCCAGGCTCCATCTTGTTTATTTCACTTACAATAGCCCCTCCCAGAGGTGGTGGCAACTATGGGCCTTTTTGTTGTACAAGCAGTTACCTTTGTTGTTTGGGGTTTTTTTAAAGATTTTGTTTATTTATTTTTTATAAAATACCTAGGAATAAACCTAACCAAAGAGGTAAAAGACCTGTATTCAGAAAACTACATAACGTTGAGGGAAGAAATCAAGGAAGACACAAACAAATGGAAACATATACCGTGTTCATGGATTGGAAGAATCAATATCACTAAAATGTCCATACTACCCAAAGCAATTTACACATTCAATGCAATACCTATTAAAGTACCAATGGCATATTTCACAGACATAGAACAAACACTTCAAAAATTTATATGGAACCATAAACGACCCTAAATAGCTCCTGCAATTTTGAGAAGAACAAAGTAAGAGGGATCACAACACCTGATACTAAACTATATTACAAGGCCACTGTAATCAAAACAGCCTGGTACTGGCATAAAAACAGGCACATGGACCAATTGAACAGAACAGAGAGCCCAGAAATAAACCCAAGTCTCTATGGTCAATTAATATTTGACAAAGGGGGCAGCAACATAAAATGGAGTAAAAATAGCCTCTTCAACAAGTGGTGTTGGGAAAACTGGACAGCCAGGTGCAAAAAAATGAAACTCAAGCACCAACTTACACCTTACACAAAAATAAATTCAAGGTAGATAAAAGACTTAAATATAAACTGTGACACCATTAAAGTCCTAGAGGAGAACGTAGGTAAGAAAATCTCAGATATTTCATGCAGAAACATTTTTACTGACATGTCCCCTAGAGCAAGGTTCATAAAGGAAAGAATAAACAAATGGGACCTCATCAAAATAAAAAGCTTCTGCACAGCTAAAGAAAGCAGTATCAAAATAAAGAGAGAACCAACTGTATGGGAAAACATATTTGCCAATGATACCTCAGACAAGGGTTTAATCTCCAAGATATACAAAGAACTTATATAACTCCACTCTAAGAAGACAAGCAACCAAATTAAAAAATGGGCAAAGGACTTGAGGACAAGTCCTCAAGGAGGACATACAGAGGATCCAAAGACACATGAAAAGATGTTCAATATCCCTAGCTATCAGAGAGATACAGATTAAAACCACAATGAGATACCACTTCACAGTGGTCAAAATGGCCATCATAAACAAAGCAACAAACAACAGTGTTGGAGAGGTTGTGGAGAAAAGGGGACCCTAGTGCACCGCTGGTGGGACTGCAAACTGGTACAACCATGATGGAAAGCAGTATGGAACTTCCTCAGAAAACTAAAAATTGATCTGCCTTTTGACCCAGCAATTCCACTGCTGGGACTATATCCTAAGAACCCTGAAACACCAATCCAAAAGAACCTTTGCACCCCAATGTTCATAGCAGCACAATTTACAACCCATCAGTAAATGAATGGATCAAAAATCTATGGTACATTTACACAATGGAATTCTATGCAGCAGAAAGAAAGAAGGAGCTCCTACACTTTGCAACAGCATGGATGCAACTGGAAAGCATTATGCTAAGCGAAATAAGCCAGGCAGTGAAAGACAAATACCATATGATCTCACCTTTAACAGGAACCTAAACAACAAAATAAAGAAACAAGCAAAATGTAGTCAAAGACACTGAAGTAGAGGACAGGCTGACAGTGATCAGAGGGGAGAGGGGAGGGAATTTCAGGGGAGAAGGGGAAGGATTTACAGGAACAAATATAAAGGACACATGGACAAAAACTGGGGGTGTGGTAATGGGAGGGAAGTGGGGAGGGATGGGTGGATGGGCTGGAATGGGAATAAAAGGGAGAAAACTGTACTTGAACAATGATTAAAATAAAATAAAATAAAAAATTTTTTTTAAAGATTTTATTTATTTATTTTTAGAGAGAGGGGAAGGAAAGGAGAAAGAAGAGACAAACATCAAGGTCTGGTTGCCTTTTGTGTGCCCCATACTGGGGACCTGGCCCACAACCCAGGCATGTGCCCTGACTGGGAATCGAACCAGTGACCCTTTGGTTCACAGGCCAGTGCTCAATCCCTATGTCCTAGCTTAGTGCTCCATCCCCAGAACCTCTGGAAAAGATAGGTGCCCTCTCTCCTGCTTCCTCACCAGGACACGGCCTTATCAGCACCGGTCCATCTGTCTCCTTTCTCCTCCTGACTGGGCAGTACGGGAACCAGGCAGAGTGCAGGGCTTAGTTATGATCAAATCTGTACAGAGAGTAGGAGATGGAAACCAGTAATTAATTTTTCTTTTTTTCCAAAATTGCACAAAATGTAAGAAAGAAGTGGTCTTAATTTTTACCTACACATCCACATATTTAATGCAAAATTTGTCCATGGTATAGTTGTTTGAAATTGAAACATGGTTTTCAGAAAATGGGTATATTAACTTTTTTCATAGAACTTATGTAGAAAATATTCTTAAAATATCAACAAGGTACCAAAGAATAGCTAAAAATAAGATTGACAATACTAAGCACTATTAAGGATTGGTGAGGATATGAACCAATGTATCTTTCATACTTTGCTGGTGGTCATAGAAATTGGCACTTTAGAAAACTGACTCATCTACTAAAGTTAAGCATTTGCATACTGATAAATTAGCAGGTTGATAATGTTACAGGAACATTATTTGCAAGGGCCCCAAACTGGAAAAAACCCAATTGTACACCTGCAGTGGAATGCGTAAGTAAAATGGGTGTATCCATACAATAATGCTATACTGCATCAAGAATGAATGGGCTGTAGCTACATCCATAAACCTGGCTGAATCTTATAGCTGTTTTTACTTATATAAAGTTCACTAACAGGCAAAGCTAACTTACGGTATTGGAAGTCAAGAGAGGGGAGTAGTGCAGTGATTGGGAAGCAGCAGGATGGAAAATTCTGGGGTACAAGAATGTCCTGTCTCTCCGCCCCAGTGGAAGTTACACGGCACATTCACTTTGCGATCGTGTGTACTTAGGATGTGTGCGCATGTCTTTGTGCGTGTTCTGCTTCAGTGAGAAGGTTCTCAACCATCCGAGCTGATGGCTGGGCACCTGCGTGCCACAGACATGGGTATTCAGGAGAAGGGGTCACCTTCGCCATACTCTCCACACAGCCTATGGATTTTGCAGTACATGGCCACTGCTCTCCCCTGGAAGCCCCAGAAGGGCTGTGTCCTGCATCACAAATGCAGTGGAACCAGACTGACATTACTCTCACACGGGACATTCTCACACCTTTCTTATTTCTTGGCCAGTTTGGTATAAATTCCTCATACAGGAATTTATGTACAAAAGTACATTTTGTTCTTAAATGTACAAAATAAGATTAATACACCTAACACTATAAAAGAAACCCATTATAGTACACTTATCAAAATGTTAAAGATGAATTTTTAATACATTAAATAACCAGACAGTACATTTAAAATGTAGATAAAGTTAAAATTTATTTTTCAAACGTTTGTCAGAGTGAAGGCTGTTTGCACACTACTATGCCATATTACAAATAGATATGTGTCTTGACAGAGGGCTAAGAAATCTCTTGGGCTAGCCAGCTTTGTAAACCCCAATACACAGTGAGTGTGACCAAGCACTGTCTGTGTGTTCACGAGCAAACAGCTGTTGACACAGGATTCCAGCCATCAGCATAGGTGCCCAGGTCACCAGTGTAAGAATTTGTCACTGGTTGGTGCTGGAGCTGCTAGTAGGTACCAGGTAGTTGCCCAGCCACGCACCGCAAGCAGTTGTAGGGAGAAAGATCATCATCACAGGACCTAGAGGCTAGCCTAAGAGCCACTGTAATTTCTAACTAGTAGCGAAAAGAAAAAACCATATTTGAAGTATGGGTAACAACTATGAGAGAGAGAGAGAGAGAGAGAGAGAGAGAGAGAGAGGGAGGGAGGGAGGGAGACAGAGGGAGAGAGAGAGAGAGGGAGAGAGAGAGAGAGAGACAGAGAGAGACAGAGAGAGAGGGAGAGAGAGAGAGAGAAAGAGAATATAAAAATATTTCTGGTCTCTGTTGCTCTATAAAGTCACAGCTATGCCAATAATTCCGTGGTTTGTTGCCTATAATGAAGGAAATTCTACATTTTAGTGAGAGGTAAGGAAAGTAAAATAAAGATTAATGTAAAAATACCATTTTTCCATGCAAATTATGAGTTCCCAGAAGTGTATTTTGGGTTAGGAGGTGCTGTTCTCAAGTGAAGGCCTGACTTTCTGTGTTGACTCTGTTTGTTGAAGAGAGAGGTTGTAGGAAAGAGGCGACACAAGAAGTTCTCAATGATCACAAGTGACACTTGAGGTTTTTGGAGCCAGAGTAAAGAGCCGAGGTTAAGCTGAAAGGGAAACAGGTGTTTCAAGTGCTCCTCACCCTTGGGAGAGCACAGCCTCTGAGGGAGCCAGCAGCCCTGTTCCCTTGTTTGTGCTAAAGCAGCTTCGTGGGTTGGGACACTTGGAAGCACAAATTGGCAAATAGGAAACATTTAATCTTTTTTCTTAGATAAGTTCTTTTCACATAAATGTAGACTATTGAATAAGGTGATTTAATTACTTTTGCTTATCCATTGAGTTTCCACTCAGCCTCCACTTCGGCACCCCCTAGGAGCCCTGCCTGTCGTCCCCGGAGCACCTGGAACCCCCTCTCTGTAGCACTCACCACCGGGGAGTTTGGGGGCAAGGATTTGTTCTTTTATTTTACTAGATTCTAAGCTCAATGCAGACAAAGACAAATACCTATTTGTTGCTTTACCCCTAGCAAACAACACAGTGTCTGGTATATAGTGGGCATTCACCAAACATTTGGGGAACACACAATAAACAAATAAGCTTCCAAAAGCTGTGGGACACCATCTCACCTGGTTTGTTAGCCATGATGGAAAGAATCACGGGGAAGGAACACACCCAGTCCTGCTATTAGAGCACAGAGGGAGCTCAGGTCCACACGGAACTCTGGCTTTCCAAAACAGAGGTCGGAGTATCAACATAGCAACAGACACAACAACTTCGCTGACTAGTGGAAACTGCACAAAACTGGAGACAAACGTGCCGCCTCTCTTCTGTGAGCCTCTTACATCCCGTGAGTGTGTTTCCTCCACTTTATCTAACAGATAATTTTTATTATCCTCTGAAGTTGGGTAACTAAGTCAATAAAATATAGCACTGCATTTTGATGAAAATGGCTATTTTCAGAGGGCTACTAAGAATTACGTCGCTGAGTACATTAAATTCACTGTGGAGGGAGGACCACTGTGATTAATCCAGGTCTTTTTTCCCACATTACTCCTTGATTTATTTTTCCCCAGCCCACCAGATAATATCAGCTTTCCTTCTGAGTAATTGTGATCTTTGTTTTAAAGAAAACAGGTTTCTTTATATTATAAATGAGTAGCTCATGTAAATAATAGGTTAATTTTTTTGCCCAGTTTAACTATGCTGGTATTAACTACAAAAGGGACAAGATTTGTAGCCTTAATTATATCCTTCATTACTGTTGCATGTTGCAAAATGTGTATTTTCCTAGCACCACATGAAGTAAGGTAAAGAAGAATGATGCTCAACACTACTCTCACCCTTTTATTTTATGGCCTTATTGTTTGGAACTCCATTTAGATGAACTCGACCTATATACCCTTAATCCATAAAGAAGAGGAGACATTCATTCACTGCTTTGTACCAGCAGTGTTATTTACTATGAGGAGCCAGAATTAAAGTCACAAGATAATTGGCCTAGCTGCCCAAGTACTGCCACAAAGAATTCACAACATGAATTAGACAAACGTTTCCTGTAGCGAGTGTTCTTCAAAATCTGAAAAGCCAATAATGAACAGCTCTGCCAGGTAAGGAAACTGGTTTTCTGACCAGAGAGTACATTTTATAGCTAATAAATTCCAATGTGCACAACCACGAGTCACAGAGATTAGAACTACGTACCAAAGGGGAACAGTGGAAGTTGGCCCCATCTGTAGGGTTGTGACTGATGGCACCCCTGCATCAAAACATTTCTGGGTTTAAGCATCTCCTGCGATCCTTGAGGCTGGCCTCTGGGAACTCATCCATACAGCTGGTTGACCAAGTGCTGAATGAAGGCCAAGGCTTTTCCCAAAAGAAAATGTCGGTCAGTAGACCCTGGACTGCACTTCCATACAGATGTTCTTCTGTAAGAAAACACCAGCTAGTTGGTTTGATTTGTTTCTAGCATCAGCAAAACCATGTGAACTGTACTGTCTGCTCTTGTGGTCTCCAAAATATGCAGATTTCCTCCCAGGCAACAGCAAGCAACCTCACCCACTGTACTCATCATGTCACTGACCCACGGGCAGCATCGCCTCCCCTGCCCCTCACATGGCTGACACAGACTCCACCTGGGGAAGGGTTTGGGAGAGGAGCTGCTGCTCAGCTCAGCTCTGTAGTGCTCTGGGCCCTGGTCTACCCTCAGTTTAAACATAAGACAGCTGTGTGTCAGGACCGCATCCACCTCACTCTTTGTATATTACTATCGCTAACTTCTATGTGCTCTGCATTGCTCAAATTGTGCTCAAGGTTGTTTTAAGAAACAACTGAATGATATCTTGTTTTTACTTCTCTTAATATTCTATAAAATGTATACTAACATTGTTGCAACAGCATTTACTATCTAAAACTCTGGTAAGAAATTTATTTTAGGGTTTATTAACAGAAAAAGACCCAAAATTTATAGACCCAAAAATTTGTTTTTTTCAGATAAAACTGTTTGTTTCAACTTCTTTTAATGTACACTGTGATACTATGTTTGCTTTTCTTTGCTTTTAGGAGACACAGTATTAAATCTGAGGTACAAGTATAGTGATTATATTAATTTATATCTAAAACATTTGGGTCTATTTTTCCTTGGTTTTCATATTTTGTTTTCAATTTTATTACCCAAGTATATATCTTTTATAACTAGTTTTGTCTAATTGTGTTGGAAAGAAATGGGTCCTACAATCAGCATTCATGACCTGAGGGGCATGCAGACACACACTTACCTGATGCAGGGAAGAGATTCTAGCTGTTCTGGGCACTAACCGGATTGAATACAGATTGAATGGACAAGGTCCGCAATAAGGACACAAACACGTGTGTCCACAGAAGATTGCTTTTCTGGGTGGGATACGTGAAGTAGACACCAAGACAAGACATGGAAAATCAGAACACCGAGGGAACGCAGCGTGTTCGTAACCGGTAACAGGTATCACGTACCGATTTAACTTCCCAGAACCACAGAGCGGTGAAATGCAATCGAGCGCTCCCTGAGAAGGAGTATCAGCCAATTTTGAGCGGTGGGTAACAGGGTGGCAGATTGGACGTGTCGGGGTGTGTGTGCTTAGTGTGTATTCTCGTACAAGTGCATGTTTTCGGAAGAGGGCATCGGAGAAAAAGCAACCGTGTAGAAAGCAACAGATTCATGATATCCGTTAAGAGTGAAGGATGACAAAAACCCTTCCTCATACGAATCTGACGCCTGTTAAATTTTTGCTTTTTCCTCCCTGGAAACCTGATAAAGATAAAATGTCAAGGGCATATCGGGAGCCACTATTCATTTTAAAAATGACCCTTGATCAGTACATTGTTTCTGGACTGGAAGAACTACTGATAGAGCGGGAGCTGAGCGGACTTTTCAGACACCTTGACTACCCAAGGCGGAGTCACTGTCGGCCACGACGCTGTGTCAAGTGCTGTGTAACGAGCAATGGGGTGTGACAGGAACAGCCCTGGGAGGGGCCCCGGAAACCCAAACCGCGAGTCTGGACACTCGGCTCAGGACTCCATCTTGATGCCGATAGGAGTGGGGCCTCCACCCCTGTGGGCTCTGAGAACTCAGGGCTCCGGCCCCACCCAGCGCTCGAGCTGCGCTGACCCCCCGCCCCCCCGGGTCACGCCGGGAGCCCTGCCGGGCTTCCACTCCACTGGATGCAGGCCACCAGCGCAGCCACCGGGCTTGAGACCGCCGCCCGGCTCTCCGCCTGCCAACGCCACCAGGACCCTGGACTTTGCACCCACCGCTTGCTTGCTTCTATCACATAAGCTCCCCCTCAGTTTGCGTAACCTGCGTGTGACTCTACTGGCTTATTTCGGGAGGGCTGTCCTAATAAACCCGGCATTGGGAAAGACACAGACACGTGTGAGTGACTCTTTTCCGGGAAGCTCCTTTGCTCGTGGCGGCTATAAAATCCCATAGGGAGCTGTAACTCTGGGCCTTCCCGAACGCGGTCGCTTTTGTAGATGTCGCCTGTGGGGACTTGCATCTCTAGAAATCCAAGATCCTGTGGAGCAGAAAGCTTTTAAGCCTGTGCAGTTCACTCCCTTGCACCTGAATTGTCACACAGGGGTGACTAAGGTGGCTTTAACACTCGCTCAGCTTGACTAAACTTCGGTCAGATTTCTTCCAGAGGATGGAACCCTGACCTCCCTTTTTTTAGAGCATTAACTTTAGAAAACTCACAATTGTAAATTCTCACTTTGCCCCTTTGTGATGTAAATTTTCTGCAACCTGAGAATGTCTTCCTTAAGGAACCAGGAGCCCTCCTTTTGAAATGTAACCATCAATAAAGAAGGGACCACAGTCCCCCACCCTTCCCTTGGGAGGGGAGGAGCCTAACTGCAATAAGTTGCATTAGTCAACAGAGGTGACCTCCCCACTCAAGTCCTCCAGCACTTTCCCATTAGCTCATTTCGATGTTCAAAAATCTCACCTTTGTTTCAGGGGAATCGAGTTTAATTTCTCTCCCTTATTGCAACAGTCTTGAATAGTCGATGAGCCCCTCTTAACGTGCTTCCTAGCTCTCAGCAGCCCATTTTGTTTTATCATTATGAGATCCCGAGTTTCTGTTTCATGGCTTTTGAGAAAATCCTCCTGGACTTACCTGCTTACTTGCATTGGGACTTTAGGAGAATAACCCAGGCCCTGAATGGTGTGGTGCAGTGGGTTGGGAAGTCATCCCACAAATCGAAAGGTCAATGGTTCGATTCCTGGTCAGGGCTCATGCCTGGGCTGCGGGCCAGGTCCTGGCTAATGGATGTTCCTCTCCCTCTCTTCTTCCCTCCCTTCCTGTCTCTCTAAAATAAATGAAATGTTTTAAAAGGAGTGGCACCCAGGCATTTTAGTTAGTTAGCTACAAGCAAAATAGCAGCTCATTCATATGTAAAGGAGATAACCACTTGGCTGTCATGAAAGAAGAGGGTTTATAAGAAAGTGAGCAGAGTGGGAAAGCAAACCTTCAGGCCTTCTAGGATCCGTGAGGTTTGGGTTTGTGTCTGAGGACATGAAGATGGGAATAAAACCAACTGCCTGGTACCCAGTGAAGAGGCTGCTCTGCACACTCTGCTCTTGAGCAGGCTGGCTGGGTCCTCTCATTTAAAAAAAAAAAAAAAAAAAAGCCAACCCAGTTGTTTATGGATTATTTGAAAACCATGAGAGCTTAATGTGGGGAATATGTGACAGACCACCCCTTTGCTGGCTCTACGGGGTGCTTTCATTGGCATCTTCCCCTCAATTATTAGTCCAGGTCAGCACCATCTCCTCATCAGAATTCCTCAGTGCATTCAGACGACCGGGGCTGGGGCAGGATGATGTAGATGTTTCTTCCCAAGTGCTGAGTGTATTTTTCAAAACAATTACCAGTATTCAATTGATCAAGCCAGAAACACTGTTCAAAGACCTATTAGACAGAATGGAGAAGAACCCGGGAAGGAACAGGGAGAGTTTTTGACTCATTTTAATCTTTTTAATGATCCTTAAATGTAGGTCATATATTTGAAGGGAAGTATATTTAGAACTTGGGAAAATTATTTCAAGTGTATTCTAACTCTAAAATTAAAGTGCACGCAGGCAGATAATGGATTGCTACACGATTATTATACACACTTTATCTAAAGAGCTGTCAAGAATTGAAAAATGAATACCACATTGTCTGAAGTACTTGGAGAATATAGACAGTTTCCTTGGACTCATGCTAGCTGTCGGTTGTTAATGCATAATAATTATGTCTTCACTGATGCTTCTTCCAAGAACTTGTTTTCTGTGTCTCATTGTAATTCTCTTCCTCCTCCACCCACTCCTTCTCTTAACCTTTGCATTTTGACTTTTATTATTTAGTCTATGCAAAGAAAGGTTCTCTGGAATATGAAAGGATTTAATAGATGATGCAATTTGTTGAGACATAGGTGGTACATTTAAATCTAGTAAAATGGCATTAGCTGAAACCAGAAGAATCAGAAAAATTACTCTGGAGTTATCCCAGACATCTTCGTATGTCTTACATGAAGGATTGTGTGGTATTCAAAAGACACTTAAGTTCTGGGGACACGGGACCCTGAAATTCAGTTTAATTCAGCAACATTCCCCAACTCAGGGCAGGTGTTGTGCTGAGGGCCTGGGCGAGGAAGACCCACGCATCTTGTGGGATTTACGATCAGACCGAGTTCCTTACTACTCAGGGGTCCTCTACTTGAGAGCAGGGCTTGACTTCTAGCCATTTTAAACCCCTAGGACCTAGTCCAGGCCAATCAATGCTCAGGAAATAGCTATTGAACTGAAGCACACAGAATAAACACTTTACGGGAATAAGCTGTGAATTAGCCTAATGCAATGAGTGATTCATAAGAAAACTGTCATGTTCATTAATCAAGAAATCCTTCTCTGTAGCATGAACAACCCTTTAGAAGTATATCTCAGCTCTTTCCCTTTGGGTTAATGGAAGCTTCATCTTGATCCGGCAGATGAGGAAAGCAAACTGAAATAGAAATAATAACCTCTTATCCAGTTGAGTCCTTACATGGCACTGAGTACTCTCCAGGGTACTCTGCAGGTTTTATCTGACTTTTTTTGTACATCATTCTGTGAAGATACAATAAAGCAACTGAACCCCGGAGGGGTAAATAATATTTGCCGTTATACAGCTAGTAAGAAGATAAACTAGGGTTGCAACTCTGTTTTGTTTTGTTTTTAATTCCAAAGCCCATGCTTTTTCCACTGTTTTTCAGTATTTCTGAAGCATGAGAAAATTACCTGTAGCCACTAGGTACAGTACATGCCTCAAATAAACCGGAAATTATGACACGCGCTCTTTCTTATTTGAAGGTTAATGCATTTAAGACTTATTGGGAATTGTTCACTGCAAAAAGGTAAGATAAGCTTTGATTTTCCTAAGTGAATGATCTAAAGCTGATGATTAAGATAGCTTTTTCTCTCATTTCTGAATTCCATTTGCAGTGCACATTATGGCAAAGATATATTTGAATTTTGACTGTGACTTCCAAATACATATGAATTTTTATTCCTCTTTTCTTTCTATGTTTATACTCCAACCAAGATGGGAGGAATGGAAGAGAGAAGGGAAATTAATGTTTTAGGTGTTTACTGTATACTGGATATTAGTAGTGACAGCAGGATTTAATCTCCAAAAAACCATTTTCTGACCCAGAGCCATTTCCCCTACTCTATAACACTGATTCCTCAGAAGTTACTAATAGATCTGACAATTGCTGATTTGTGCTAGCCCTGCCAGAGTCTAGCTGCTAATTTGGGGGCAAATCTGTATGGCATCAGTTTGCACATCTGTGAAATGGGGATAGTGAGAATGATTATCTCAAATAATGTCATTTGCTGGGCATTAGGCCTGACAAATAGAAAGTCAGCCAATCTTTCCATGACACAGGAAGTACAAAGTATGTCATGGTTTACATTTGTCAAAATGAAACTAAATCTTGATTTAACATCCACCTGCCAAGGTTGGCTATTTCTCCAATCAGTAACATTTGTGGTAACAGTCCTCCAATATGTGGAAGTAAGTTCCAGTGTTTATTCAGGTTTTTAAAAAATAAGTAAGGGGCATGGCCTTCAGCTTCTGGGGCCATGCCCTTGTCTCCGTGTTCTGCAAAGTCCTGCACAACTGAAGCTGCAGAAGCCAGTTCTCAGCCTCCACCATGGGGATGCCCATTCACTGGAATGGGCAGTCACTCCCGGAGCTGTCGCCGTCGGAGTTCCTGAGAGGTCAGGGCTCCGGGAGCCCAAGGGACGACGTGATGGAAGAGGTCCTGGAGAGGACAGGAGCACTGGCTGACCTGAGAGCTGGCTCGGGGCCAGTCAGAGGGCCCTTACCTTCCACACCGTTCCCACAGCGGGGCCGTTCCAAAAGTGCATCCTGGGAGAGCAATGTGGTGTTGAGACCTTCGGAATTGTCTACATCGGCGGCCTCAACCCCCAGCCTGAGACCCTTAACGGTCCATAGTCGCTAGGCAGGCTCACCTGAGCTCCGCCTCCTATCCTCCCCCCACCCCTGCCCGCCCCACTCTTGGAAAAACCGGTCGCTAGTGCCAAAAAGGTTGGGGATCGGCAGTCTACATGACTGAAGCAAGTAAAAGCCTTTGCAAGCAGATGCCGAGACCTACTCCCCCTGTGGGCACCCAGGGCAAGCCTTGCATGAGAGTTCTTTTGGTTATTAAACCTGCCGCCTACCCATTTGGAGTGGTCTGCTTCGTTCTCTGGTCTCTCCTGACCCTCCAGGTACAGGCTTCAGATTTCACCCGGGAAACTCCCAAGTTCATGAACCAGCACCAGGTTGCAGCCTTCAGCCCTCCCCCCCCCCCCGCCATGCCCCCTCCCAGCTAAGGGGTTTCCCCCACTGGGAACTGAAGCCCGTTGGCCCCTGTTCAGACTGCGACACTGCGACAAGGGACACACTTGTCTCAGCAGAACACTTCTCTTGCACACTTCTCTCAACAGAACTAGGTGCTCCTCTTAAAGCCCAGACTTTGTCAGAGGGAGGCGGCGGCGGGGAAGGGGGGGTAAGGGTGGTCTCTGCAGGGTTGTTTAAAGTGGATTTTCCATTTCGGACTTGAAACTGAGAGATTGTTCATAACTCACTCCTTCCCATCTCCCCCTCAATTCTGTGCTTGCTGCCGCGTGGACTGGTAACACTGGTCAACAGGCACAGCACTGTTATCTGTGCTGCTTTATCATGTGCACATGCAGTCGCTGTGTTTTGGTTTTTGTCCATTTACCATTATATCTTGGAGATATTTCAAGAAAAGTCCAACTTAGAGCAATCTGTAGACCACATGAACCAGTAAGAAAAAAAGTTACTTTTGTACATTACTGAGGCGTTGGAAGTAGTTTTAACTCAGTAAAAGGTGACAGATACACACATTTCTCCTTGTAGTTGCTGTCACCAGCTGGAATTAATCAGTGTCAATTATCTGTTTCTTGAACCAATTAAGAGAATTAACACTCTATTGATATTTTACTGCTTTATTGGTTCAGCATTGTTTCTTACATCCCAGTGTTTGGGGGATGTAAGAAGAGGAAGTGCCCTTCCTCTGTGGGCAGTGAACGAGGTTTTGACTTCTCTGAGGCTGTCAAGGCTTTGCCCTCGCAGGTGCGGCCATTCCCTTGTGCACAGGTGTCCAGGTTCAGGGTCACTGCTGCTCAGAGCCTCTGAGTGTGGCACCTCTGTCTTCCTGGATTTGGTAGTGTCGGTGAGAAATCTGATGTCAGCCTTGTTTTTGCGGATTCCTTATTCCTGTATTTTTGTGGATTCCTTATTCCTGTATTTTGATTCAGTATTTATGTGGATGGATTTCATTTGCAGGGATTTGTTTTTCCTCCTCAGGATTTTGTGGAGGATACATTATTGTATGTTTGGTTAACATATATCAGTTGCTGCTACACTTGAAGGATTAATTTGTCTGTTTTAAATGATTAAATGATACTTTATTTTCTTTTAAACTTACAGACATGTCTTCCTTAACTCCTGGCATGAGGACCAGCTACAGGGAAGACAGAGCATCCTGCCTTTCCCCTCTGAGCAGGGCATCCTTTTCTGTTTGGATGACAATGTACTTCTTGCTTCAGGTAAATTCTTCCACAGCTAAGGTCACAAACTGCTGACCGCTTAATGTCTGTCATATTTTCAATTTTTTGAGGCATCTGGGACATAGAATGTTCTTTAGATATGCAGATTAAAATTTTTCTATAATATGAAATTTAAAAAGTTTTTTTGGTCTTTGCATGGATTTTCAGTTACATTCACTTTAATAAATTAGTACCTCACGAGCACTAATTACGCACGTGATGGATCTGTGTGCCTTCCGTCTACTACCTGTTCCATAATCATGCCTATATATTTATTCTTTCCCAGTATTCTTTATTTATAACTCCATCCAGTCTGTCAAATCTGTACCTGGATGTGATTTAAGTCATCTTTATCCCATTTTAGTTGTTTTTAATGTCTTTTTCCCCCTTCTCTCTATTTTTTCATTTCATTGTGGTACTCACCAGCTCACCCTTTTCTTCTGCTCTCTTAGCAAATCGTCTCTTTTGTGAGCTTCTCTTTCATGAACAGGTAATGTCTGAAATGTGTTTGAAAGCATGGAGGATTATTTGTCTGAACTCCAAATCTGTTAGGCAATTGCTCTTGCAATGTATTTTCGTCACCTGCCTGCTTTTCATTTTCCCTCCCAACCTTTTTTTGAGTCTATACAGATTTTTAAAAATTCTCTGTTGTTGTTCTTTTAATCGCTCGAATCATTTGAAGAAAATAGTTGGAGCACCGGTAGGAGGTGGAAGCGATGTGAGTTGGAACACTGGAGATTTAGGTGTCTCTTCTTAAAACCCCTCCTTGCAAACCAGAGCTTTCCCTGAGCTTCACCTCTGACCTCAGCTCTCAGTGCCCTTGCAGTCTGTCTGACACACCAAGTTCTTTATGTCTCAGCTCTGTGGCTGCGACCTGGTGGGGTGTATAATGGTCTCGCCTCTTGCCTTCACACCATGTTATTCATCCATGAACAGCCCAGATTGTAGACCAGACAAATGAAATATCAGCGCGGTCACTCCTTCTGTGTCCCTGGCAAGTTTCTAGCCCTGGTGCCTTGCTGACCCTCTCCTTCCAGATCTTGTTGCTCGTTTAAGACTGAACCATTTGCTTTTGAACAAGCTTTCCTCATTCACACTTAAGCCTGTATGTATGCTCCTGTTACTGATGTGTCCTCCCTGTTTTGGTCTAGATTGCCCAGTATGGCAAACATACCTCATATTTATAATTTAATTGAAAATGAAGATCTTTCTCTTTGTATTCTATTCTGTTTTTGGTGGATTTCATGGGGCTCAGGGAACAATACAAAGAGCCTTTTCTCCATCATCTTTAACTGAAAAACCAAAATAGCTTTTTAAAGATTGAATTAACATGGTGAAGCTCCCTTTTAATAATTTTCTTTTTTTCTTTTTTTATTTTTAGAGAGAGTGGAAGGGAGGGAGAAAGAGAAGGAGAGAAACATCAATGTGTGGTTGCCTTTTGCACATCCCCCACTGGGGACATGGCCCACAACTCAAGCATGTGCCCTGACTGGGAATCAAACCAGCAACCCCTTGGTGTGCAGGCTGGTGTTTAATATACTGAGCCATACCAGCCAGGGAACTTTTAATAATTTTCATTGGCATGAGTTACAGAGATGTTTAAGAGATAGAATCAACAGAACTTGCTGATACACAAAATATAGGAGCCAAGGAAAAGAGAGAGTTAGTGTCTATTGTATATCCATTTTACATATTTAAAAACTTGAGCTCTACAGATGTTAAACAGTTTGCTCTGTGTATGTAACACAGCTGGGAGGTGAGGGAATTGGAATTCAATCCAAACTGTCTGATCTCAGAGACTGTGCTGTTTACCACTGCACTCTGTTCCCTCTACTCACCACAACATTCACGTCACACATGCGCGCACACACACACACACAGAGAACGGATGTTCTCACACTGTCTTTATCTCTGTTTCAAAATTTCCCTAATTCACCCAACAGTATATTTTCTAGATTCTGGATAAAATAAACAACTCATTTCTACATTATGAAAGCCAAGAATGAGAAATAAAACTATACAATCTCACCTTAGTATTTTCTGTGCACATCGAGAGTTTTTCATCTTTAATAAACACGCAGTAGTACGATAAAGGGAGGTTTGACAGAACCCTGTAACTCACGGTGTGTGTGTGTGTCTTCGTGACCAATCTTTTCTCCAACCTGATGTTCACATTTGCTTTTATGAACATGTTAATTTTTCTACACAATGCTTTCCTTTTGCTCTGCTTTTTTAATAAGACAAAAACAAGAATTCAGAGATTTGACAGGGTATCTGTATAAAGCAAAGAAGAACAAAAAGATGCTGTCTTGGCACTGAGTTAATGAATTATATTTAAAAGAGCCATAAAAGATGTTAGAGTAATGTGGGTGTGTTATTCATGAATCCTGGTTTTATTCTCTTGTTTTTCTTGGCTTGAGGGGGGCTATGTGCAACTTAGATGCAAATGTTTGATTTGACACTTCAATTATTAAAGGTAATTTGAGTGGAGAACAGATCCTTAGCCAAAGAGGAGAAAGGCAATAAAAAGAAAGAAATCATTAATGTGAGAAGGATATGAAAAGGAAACACAAAAATTTCTGATTCCTGAATTTTCTAACATAGTGGTCATTTATTACAAAATTCCATGACAAAACCTTGAATTATTATCCTATTTTATGAAAGAAGAAAGTGAAACATCATAAATATATGTAATTCATTTTGGAGTGAATGGCCTAATTAATGAACAGCACTTAAAATTTATGTCCCTCTCTTCTTGTGACATTCTTCTTGCTCAGGTTACTGTTCACTAAAATTAATATTTGAAATTCATACTTCTGTTGGAAAAAAATTGAAATATAATAATTAAAATGCAAATGCAACTGGGACAAGTTAACCATGAATTAAATTCATCCTGAGATGTCGATGAGTCTTTGCTGTGTCTCCCAGTTTTTAAGGCCACCTTTTTAGTTGGGAAGAGGAGAGAGCAAGCCTTGGGCCACACAGTTTGGAGGAAAGAACAAACATGGAGTGCTTGACTGACGGCTAAAATGCCAAATAGGCTTATTTTATTTTTCTTCTGGGTAAAGTGGCTCTGCCTTAGGTCCTAGACACCAAGACCCAATACAAGTGGCTCCAGAACAAAGCACCTCGACAAACAGAAGAGTCCCACAACAGCTTGCATTTCCTAGGGATGAGGAGGGGTCCCAAGCACTTATGCCCTATCTGAAGGGAGCCTCCTGATTCTGCAATAGGAACTTTTTTCTTTCAGTGGAGATAACCACATTTTAATCACATCATTTCACTTGATATTATAGGCATTCTTAAAGACAAACTAATTAAAGCTTATATTTTCAAAACACCCTCATGTGGTGAGCTATGTTGTAAGGTCAGTTAATTAATTAGTTCTTGTAACTTAGTAAAATGAGATGGGAATTTGTTTTCCAATCACAATTTCAAACACAGAGGGTAAGTTCTAAAAACATACCTAGAACCATATACAAATCTCTCTTTTATGGTGGTTGGCCTCCCTGCAATGTCAAACATGGCAGGCAGGCATGTGTGTGCTTTGCCTCAATTTTGTAGTCATGGAAACTCCTTATCCAGAGAAAGGTTAAAAAAATAATGCATTTTTTCCTTTTGAAAAATGGTTTTCAGAAAAATTAGAGGATTAAAGTTCCAGTTATTCCACTCTTAACCCTTAACCCCTATTTTTGACCTTGAAATGCACTGCTTATAGTTGAATGCCTCTTTTGGGGTCAAATTTTAGGCAAGATCCTCGTCAACAGAATGAGGAAGACTCCTTTGCACTGGAAACAAAAGTAATTTCCCTGAATCAATCATGTATATTTCTAACTGAGATCCTTCAGATTAATGGAAGTTGATGACCCAGAATATAGGAAATGCCTTAAAATGTGATATAAATTAAGGGAATTCAAAAATATTACCTAGAATTCTTGCATATTCTAGAAGTAGGACTGGCTCTGGTATGTTGTCAAAAAACATTATTAGAAAAAACAATTATTTTTTGTCTTGGATTCATGTTCTTTAATGTTTGAAAATTCCTTTAATTTAAACTATTTCACTTATTTTTTTCATAACAATTCAGTAAAATAAATATGCATTGGCATGATCACAGATAAAGAAATCAAATTCCTCCAAAATTCACTGCTTTGAGCTAAATCACTCTGAGGAGATGGCAGCTCCGGGACAGCAAAGGTTTGATGCCTCCATTCATATACTTCCTTATCTCTGATTTATTAAGGAACAAGCTGAAGATCAAATAAGCAGCACTGAAAATGAAGGGGCCTGGAGAAATGATACCTCCTAGAAGATGAGTCCTGGGAGGAAATGAATTGATTAGATTTCATTTTCCATTCCAGGTTCGGGCCCCTGCTTCTTTGGTGATTAATGCTCAAGTTAAGAAAGCAGATGTGGCCCTGGCTGGTGTAGTTCAGTGGATTGAGCACTTGCCTGTGAACCAAAGGCAGTCAGGGTACATGCCTGGGTTGCAGGCCAGGTCCCCAGTAGGGGGGCGCACTAGAGGCAACCACACATTGATGTTTCTCTCCCTTTCTCCTTCCCCTCTCTCTAAAAAATAAATAAAATCTTTTTAAAAAAAGAAAGAGAGCAGATACGGAGGAGAGAAAAAACACTCACACGATAAAAGTTCAGACTAGCATCTCTGATTTTAAATATTAACTTGAAACAATTGTAAAAATAAGTGTTAGCTTCAGGTGAAACAAGTGAAAGCCGTTAACATACGGGCTTTCTACAGGAAAGAGTGCTGAAAGAGTGCTGTCTCCCTGTGCCTGGGGAGATGATAACACAGCTGGCACGCTGGCGACCCCAAACTCATGACACAGAACAGGAAGTAAACAAGTGTGTTCAAAATTCTACCTCTATTTATAAATGCTTTCAATATGGAATAGTTTCAGTGTTGAAATTGATAAACAAATAAATGAAACAAAGCAAGCAAACAAATGGAAAAGTCCTGAAGGAAATAACCAGATTTTCCACCAGGGTGTATTTTGTCCTCTAAAATTATTCTGCCTCTCCGAGATATGTTAAACTTCTCTTAGCTAATGCCATTCTTTATACATGTCCATGTACTACTTTTCTCTTGATTACAAAATAAACATGCTTAGTGTAGAGAAATGGAAAAAATGCAGAAATATTTGAAACTTATGTATGCTCTCTCCTCTCAGATATAACTAACTTTGGTATTATATTTTGTAGGATATTCTGTGTTTTTCCCTGGCTGTTTGTTTTCCCAAATTGCAATGAAATGCAATACCTTTGTGTGTGCATTTTCATGAGTATACACACAGAGACACACATAAAAACAAAAATATAGTTCGAGTGTTTTCATTTTACATACAATGACATTATGCATATGTTTCTGTAACAGCAGTATATTGTATTAATATGAATGGATCATCACTCTTTTGTACAGTTTGTAGTAACTGTTAGAAGCCTACTTAATATCCAATATCCCTTTCTTTCTACAAGAATCCCAGTTTTTTTAGAGCAGCAATGTGCTCCACTAAAACAACAAAATCAACTAAATTTATCTGTGGTCTTTGTTGCTTGCATAGATAGCCATTTAGCACAACCCTGGCCAATGAGGCAGATGGGAATCTCAGAGGAAGTTTCGTCTACTCCGCAGAGGTGCTGCCCCTACTTTCTGCGTCCTTTTCCTTCTTCCTGTTGCCTGAAATGTGGATGCAGTGGCTGGAGCTGCAGGGCCTGTGACTGCACTGAGGGAAGGCTAAGTCACCTGCCAGCACCTTGCCTCTGACATTCCTGGACCATGACTGCAACCTTCTCCTTGTAGACGCAAACCCTTGGTCTGCCAAGAATAAAATTGGACCCTTATCTTACACCACGTACAAAAGTCAATTCAAAATGGATTCATTGCTTAAATGTAAGACCTGAAACCATAAAACCACTAAGAAAAAAAACAGGGAGAAAGCTCCTTGACATTGGTCTTGGCAGTGACTTTCTGGAATTAACACCAAAAGCAAAGGCAACAAAGCAAAAATAAACAAGCAGGTCCACACAAAACTAAAAAGCTTCTGCACTATAAAGAAAACCATCAACAACCTGTCACCTTTAAAATGGGAGAAAATATTTGCAAATCATGTATATCTGATAAGAGGTTAATATCCAAAATATATAAAGAACTCACATACCCCAGTAGCAAAAAAATAAAAATCCAATTAAAAAGTGGGCAGGGAACCTGAAGAGACATTTTCCCAAAGACACACAAACACACTGAGATATCACTTCAGGCTTGTTAGGATGACTATTTTCAAAAAGTCAAAAGACAACAAGTGTTGATGAGGTTGTGGAGAAAAGGAAACCCTTTTTTACTATTGGTGGTGATGTCAGTTGATGCAGCCACTGTGGAAAACAGTACAGAGGCTGCTCAAAAAATTAAAAATAGAACTACCATATGATACAACAATCCCAGTCCTGGGATTTCATCCAAAGGGAACAAAATCACTGGCTTGAAGAGATATTTGCATTCTTATCTTTATTGCAGCATTATTCACAATAGCCAAAATATGGAAACAAACTAGGTGTCCATCAATAGTTGAGGATAAAAAATATACACACATGCATGCTCCACAGTAGAATATTATTAAGCCATGAAAAGGAAATCCTGCTATTTGCAACCACATAAATGACCCTGAAGGTCATTATATAAAGTGAAATAAGCCAGACACTGACAGACATATACTGCATGACCTAACATAGGTGTGAAATCTAAAAATGTTGAACTTAAATAAACAAAGTAAAATGGAGATTACAGAGATTGGGGTTGGGGAAAGGGGAGATGTTGGTCAAAGGGTACAACTTGAAGTTATAAGATGAGTAAGTTCAAGACACCTGCAGTATAATAACATGGTGACTGTAGTTAAGGTATTGAATACTTGAAATTTGCTAAGAAAGTCAATATTAAGTGTTTTTACACACAGTAAAGGTAACTATGGAGATGATGGGTATTTTTTAAGTTTAATCTTTACTGTATTTTTTCCATTACCATTTAGTCCCCTTATACCTCCCTGCCCCCAGCAATCCCCATGTGGTTGTCCATGTCCATGAGTCCATTTTCCTTTTTGCTCAGTCCCTCCACCTGCTCACCTCCCCGCCCCAGCTGTCATCTGCTCTCCATCTATGAGATGGATATTCTAATTAGTTTGATTTTGGTAATCATTTCACAACATACTGTATATGAAAACATCACAATGTACATCTTAAATACATACAACTTTTATTTTTCAATTATACCTCAATAAAGTTGAAACAACAAAACTAATTTTCCTTAACTACTGCTTACTTATAATTGTTACAATTAAAATGAAACTCTTGTACTATATATAATAATTAATAAAAATGGAAGCACCATATTTTAATATAAGATGCAATATATATAATATTTAATTGATATTAGGATGCACTATTTCATAAATATGAATGTACCATAAATTATTTAACCATTCACCAAGTAAAGGACATTTAGAATGCTTTTGATTTTTCACTATTACAACAATGATAACATAGGCATGTTTGTACATATTCATGCCAGTCAAGCTTTGTACATATTTTCCATTTCTTTGACATTTTGTGCTGCTTGGTTTTGGGGTTTTTTATTGTTTATGCTATTACAGTTGTTCCCACTTTTTCTCCCTTTCCCCACCTCTACCCACCTCAAACTTCTCCCTTCCCTGAGTGCTTTCTTTTAAAAATATATATATTATTTATTTATTTATTTTCAGAGGGAGGGGAAGGGAAGGAGAAAGAGAGAAAGAGAAACATCAATCTGTGGTTGCCTCTCATATGCCCCCCCACTGGGGACCTGGCCCACAACTCAGGCATGTGCCCTGACTGGGAATCGAACCAGTGACCCTTTGGTTTCCAGGCCAGCATTCAATTCACTGAGCCACACCAGTCAGGGCCCCAAGTGCTTTCTTTTAGTAGTAATTTTGTTCAATCTGCCATCTTACTAATTCCTATTTTCTTTAGGTTTCCTGTTATTTTTAGCTCATTATTATGTGTTTTAAAATGTTAGCATTTATTTCTGAACCTACATGTAATGTGTGCATCTGCATACATCAAATATTTTATAGAGGTTACATAAATATTGAAACAGATAATACATTAAATATGTATCACTAAGAATTACATATTTATATTTAACCTCTAAGCATCAAAGTAGTTATTTTAGAGAAGCATGTTTCTTTTACTGTGGACAAGAAAGGCTCTTTGAAGATATTAATTATATTTATTTAAAGTTTTATTCTATTTTTCTCTATGTCTATTTAACTACAATGTTAATTTTCTCATAGATTTCTGTTTTAACCCCTGACCCCCACCAGGTTTTTATCTTTTTTTTTTTTCCTAAATATCTGAAAATTCTTAGGAAATCCAAGCCTGCACTTTGAAAGTCAGGGAGCACAGGAGCATCTCCAAAGGCTTTGCAGTGAGTGTAGGTTCTGCCCCCTCAGAATCCACCTGTGCAGCAGGTTTACAGTGAGAGTGCCCGGGGGCCAGGCGTAACCCCTGCATCACTTACCTTCAGGATGTGGGCTCCATGGAGCTTCTCCATGGTTCTAAGGTGCCTGTGACAATTTGCAGATTCATTGGCGCAGTCCAGTGTGAAAATGTCTACCTCACAGAGTTGTGCTCTTTAGTTCATTGGGGAGGGGAAAGGAGTGGGGGCTTCCCAAAGTCAATTGGTCCAACGGTAGAGAAATCAGTTCAGCCTAAATGTGCATTTCCCTCATTGCCCCTGGGTACTCCTCCTTTCTAATCCTTTCACATGTTATTTTTTCTTGCCTTTTTCAACTAACTGGGACTGCCAGTGCCACGACGAACAATGATGACACTGGGCAACCTTCCCTCGTTCCCAGTCTCAGGGAAAACCTTCAGCATTGGCTATTTTGAATGGTGTTTTCTATAGATCTTTTAGTGGATATCTTTTAACTGACCAAAGAAGTTTCTTTCTTTTTTAGTTTACTGAATACATATATTTAAATGGATGTTGAGAAAATGATTTTTCTGCATCTAGTGAGATAATGTGACATATTTCCTTGATTCTGATAACATGTATGAATATATTGATTAACTTTAGGGTAGTCAGTCAACCTTGCATTCTTTGAATAAACCCTACTTTGCCATTGGGTCTTGGCAGGAAAGCAATGACCCAGTGAACCTGGGTATTTTGAAGATAGTTTAGCAAAACTATCAAGGCTAAACTAAACAAAAGGATAGTTTAATAAGGCTATGGACTAGAAAATTAAAAAATCATGAGGAAGGAAGCAGGGGGCCCTCTCTGTGTCCCCATCTTGCAGGCACGAGAGTTGAGTAGTTAGCAGATCCAGAAGACAGAGCTGCATGGGGAGGGATGCCTGGCGGGAGCTGGAGGACCGGACAGCTGGCCTTCACGTCCTCCTTTCTTCTCATTTCTGCCTGGTGCTTCCCATTGGCCAAGCCCAGGTGAAAGCTTAGGGAAGAGAGATTCACTGATCTAGTCCTTGTAGGTTATTCTCCCATTGTACCAAGCAGAGTGCCTCATGTATTGACCTTTTCATTTGTTTCTAGGTTCAATTTTTGCCTTTACATTAAGGAGTGAGACTGGATTTGAGACTTCCTTTCTCATAATTTCCTTTATGCTGACCTTATAAAATAGGTTGAGATTTTAAATATTTTTCTGTTCTCTCAAAAAGTGTTTTTAAGATTGGCATTATTTCTCCCTTAAAAAGTTTGTTAGAATTGACTGGTTAGAGACATCTGATATAGGTTGTATCTTTTTTCACATTGGCCTAAACATGGACTTACCACTTTTATTAGTCTATCAAAGAACCAACTCTAACCTTAGCTAACTCTGTTTTTACTTGTTTTTGTATCTTATTAATCACTACTCATTATTTTCTTTTTTGTATTTTATCAAGATTTGATACTCTGTTCCTCTTCCATTGTGTTGAAATACATGCTTAGCTCACTGAATTTGAGTTTTATTCCTTTTCTAATCTGCATATGAATATGTAAATTCCCTGTTCTATCTGCATCCTCTAGTTTTGATGTATAAGATTGTTATTACTTGCTACATACCATTTGGTTTGAAATATTTTTTAATTTCATTTTTAACTTACATGTTATTTAAGTCTATTTCTTCTTAATTCCCAAATATATGGACTTTTTATTTTCTTTCTCTTAAATAACTTTTCTGTTTGTTTGGTTTTTTTATTCCTAGCTCAATTGCACTTTGCTTAGACAGCATATGTATGAATTTTGTATGATTTCAGTCTCTTGAAATTTATTGAGATATGCATTCTGACCTGGCATACAGTATTTTTCTAAATGTTCTATGTATGCTTGGAGGAAAAGGCTTATTATACAATTTCTGCAAGATCCTATATATATCCACTCAATCAATTTTGTTTATGATATACATGTTTTCTGTATTCTTGATTTTTTTAATCCATCAGACACTGAGAAAAGTGTGCTTTATTTTCAGGAATGAGAAATATCCCATTGTGGGTTTCTTCCTTCTTAGAGTATGGGCAAGAAAATGTGTGATTTTCTTTAGTTTTTCCTCACTTATTATATAAAGTTATATATATTCTATAATTTCCATGAATTAAATGCCATGGCTAAGGTATACTTTTATTTAAATACCCATGACCAAAGCTGCATGTGATCATAATAGGCACATATGGTATTAAAATGGCAGTCTTTTTTAAATTATATTTTATTGATTATGCTATTATAGTTATCCCAATTATGCCCCCTTTGCCCCCCTCCATCCAGGACACCACCTCCCAAAATCCCCATACTTTTGTTTATGTCCATGGGCCATGTATATAATTTCTTTGGCTACTCCACTTCCTATACTGTACTTTACATCCCCATGGCTATTCTATAACTACCAATTTGTACCTCTTAATCCCCTCACCTCTTCACCCATTCTCCCAAACCCCCCTTCCATTTTGCAACCATCAAAACACTTTCCATATCCATGATTCTGTCACTGTTCTTGTTTGCTTAGTTTATTTTTTAGATTCAATTTTTGATAGGTATTTATTTATTGCCATTTTATTGTTCATAGTTTTGATCTTCTTTATAGATAAGTACCTTTAACATTTCATATAATAATGGTTTTGTGATGATGAACTCCTTTAGTTTTTTTTCTTGTTTGGGAAGCTCTTTATCTGCCTTTCAATTGTAAATGATAGCCTTGGTGGGTAGAACAATCTTGGCTTTAGGTCCCTGCTTTTCACAACTTTGAATATTTTTTGCCAATCCCTTCTGGCCTGCAAAGTTTCTTTTGAGAAGTCAACTGACAGTCTTCTGGAAAATACCCTGTAGGTAACTAATTGCTTTTCTCTTGCTGCTTTTAAGATTCTCTCTTTATCTTTACCTTTGGCATTTTAATTATGATGTGTCTTAGTGTGGGCTTCTATGCATCCATTTTGTTTGGGACTCTCTGTGCTTCCTGGACTTTCATGTCTATTTCCTTCACCAAATTAGGGAAGATTTCCTTCATTATTTTTTCAAATGGATTTCCAATTTCTTGCTCTTTTTCTTCTCCTCCTGGCACTCCATATGATACAAATGTTGGTATACTTGAAGTTGTCCCAGAGGCTCCTTACACTACCCTCAATTTTGGATTCTCTTTTCTTCTGGTTGTTCTGGTTGTTTGTTTTTTGCTTCATCATATTCCAGATCATTGATTTGATTCTCAGCTTTATCCATTCTACTGTTGATTCCCTGTATTGTTCTTTATTTCAGTTAGTGTGTCTTTAATTTCTGACAGGATCTTTTTTACAATGTTGAAATACCCAGTGGGCTCCTTGAGCATCCTTATAACCAGTGTTTTGAATTCTGCATCTGATAGATTGCTTATCTCCCTTTTGTTTAGTTCTTTTTCTGAAGTTTTGATTTGTCCTTTCATTTGGGTCATGTTTCTCTGTCTCCTCATTTTGACAGACTCCTTTTGTTTGTTTCCATGTATTAGGTAGAGCTGTTTTGACTCCCTGTCTTGGTAGTGTGGCCTAATGTAATAGGTGTCCTGTGGGGTCCAGTAGCACAGCCTCCCATATCACTCAAGCTGGGTACTCAAGGTATGCCTTCCATGTGGGCTGCTTACACCCTCCCCTTGTAGCTGAGCCTTGATTGCTGTTGTCAGGTCAATAGGAAGGATTTACCAAGGCCAGTCTGCTGCTAGCACTGATTGTGACCCCTGACCACCAACCTCCACCCTCCATGGAGGATCAGCTGTGCAGGGACCCACTCTACATAGCAGGACTTACCTCAGCAGAGCTCTGGAGTCTGTCCCTTGGGTGTCCCTCGTGGAGGTGGTTGGGTGGTGGTGCTCTGATATAGTCTGTAGCTATACACTGGGTGTACAGGCTCTGGGGTTTTCTGGGTGGTACAGGACAAGGTCAGCTCCCACCTGCATTCTGCCCAGGGCCACCCTGCATGATCTATAAAGCAATGAGATGGCTGATACTTGTGCTGGGCTTGGAGGTTCCCAGGCAAAGCCAAGCTATGAACCAAACCTAGCTGCTGCTAGTGCTAGACCTGGGGCCATTTAGAAAGAGGTACAGAGGGCTGGAGCTCACTGAGGCTGGCTGTTGCTTGTTTGAGAGGATTTTGGAAGATCTGAAGCATTAGCCAAGACAAGCCACTCTTATGGAAAAGCTTCTGTTAGCAGCTAGGGTGGACCTGTAAGTTGGATAGGGCAGAGCCTCAGAGAATCACCAAGGTAGGGAAATCAGTTGAACCAGGTTGATGGAGTTTCAGATATGGCACCTACCTGCCAGCTCTTTGGCTGTGTGTGGGAAGGGCTCGGAAGAGGAGCAATGGCTTCTGCCAGCAGTTCTGTCTTGGAGAAAGCTGTCCCCTGACTCTCATGTTGATTCCAGACACTTCAGTTTCTCCTTGTATGATACTGGTGCTTTCAAGCTGCTACCCCAGTGCTGGAGCTCAAAGGGAGTGAGTCTAAGGAAGTCCACACGTGGGTTCTTTAGGAGGAACTGCTTGGAAATACAGCAGTTTCTTCTACTGACTCAATCCCTGCTGGTTTTTGCAGCCAGAAGTTATGGGAGCTTATCTTCCTGGCACTGGAACCCTGGGCTGGGGGGGCTTGGTGTGGGGCTAGGAATCCTCGCTCCTGAGATATCCCTCCCAATTTTTATCCACTATATGTTGGCGTGGGACTAGCCTGTTTCACATCTTCCCCCACTCCTACCAGTCTGGATAGATGTGGTTTAATTCCATAGTTGTCAGACTTCCATTCAATTTGGTTTCTGATAGCTCTAAGTGATGGTTGTTTTATAGTTTAGTTGTAATTCTGATGTGGTTGTGAAAGAGGCAAGCTGTGTTTACCTATGCCACCATCTTGACCAGGAGTCAATACCTAAAATGGCAGTCTTATACCTTTAAAGGAAGAAGAATTGATACAGCCATTATTGATGTGACTTTTACTGAAATGTTGTCTGAATTGTTCCATCCTAGTACATATCCTGTTACAAATGATTAAGTAATTAATTGCTCTTCCTCAACCTCTTGCTAAGCTAAATGCCATGTTGACTGAGAGACTTTGAATTGGTTTTTGCTACTTTTTCCATCAGATCATATGTGGTTCTTATAAAAATGGTACAATATGTTCTTTTCAACATTATACTTACCTATTAGAAAGGTCCAGAAGGTGGAAGCCGATGATGGGCTTGAAGTTTCTTGGTTCATTGTATCTTTGCTTCTCATGGAGCTAGAGCATAATTAACATTTCCCATGATTTATGATTTCCATTGCTAGATACCTACAAGAAGCTATCCGTACCTCCTAGCACTCTCATTTCTCTGTCTGTAGATATGTTGAACAGGAAATGTAGCTTTTGTTCAGAAATTTTGTCTTCAGAGATTGTAGTATTTCTGTTGCTTCATAACAAAACATATGTTATACTCCTGAGATCATACCCGTTTCACACAAAAGCCAAATTTGAACACCTGCTGTCTCACATATTTGGGGTGGGGGCATCAGGATGCGATAATTCCACCTTTCAAAGAGGGACCTTAATGAAAATAGCCTTGAGAAGGCTATTTGCTCATGACAGTGAAGCAAGAGACCAAGGAGCCAAGAATAGAGAACATTCAGACTCATCAACACAAAAGAGATGGCTTTGGCCTTGAGAGGACATTACTGAGCATAGGGATGACAGATCAAGGGGAGAACCGTTGATAAAGCAATAACCATCATCTTTGACTACGTAATCCACCATGACAATTTTATGGTTTCTCAGTCCTTAATCTTTTTAAATGACTCATAAACCTGTTGAATAGAAGTAAGATCATCTGGCTGTTATAAACTTACATAAAAATATTTTACTCAAATGCAACCGACCAGATTGCATATTAAACAGTATGATGTGATAAGGCCATTCAAAAACCTCTGGGTGAGCAGAGTGTAACCTTCAGGTGCCCTTCAGGAAATGAATAATGAACATATTCTCATTAGGGAAATCTAGCCTCCCATGAGATAACTTTTAAAAAATGCTTAATCTTGGATTTTGCCATAAGAATTATCTTCCTAAATGTATTAGGTTATAATATTTTTCTACAGGTTCATTCAGTTGTCTAAAAAATTAAGGTCCAAGGTTTTAACTTGGCATTCAAAGCTATTTGTGACATGGCTGCAAACTACCTCTCCAACCTGATTTCTCCTTACTCCACTGTGTCTTCTGAGCCAGCCCTCGGTTGTGTTTTCTGTTTCCCAACCATGCCAGGTGAGTCCGTATAACATACTGGCTGTGCTGATCTCTCACTCTTTGATGCTTTTCCCATGTTCCTGCACAGTGGAAAATGAAGGCATTGCTCAGCTGAAATGTTTTCTCTTAAATCTTCCTGGAGTCTCATAATTGGAATATATATATATATATATTTATGCTCTAGCTTCTCACAGCACAATGCTTGTGTTTCCATTGGTGCTTATTTCATGGTCTCTCCCAAAGGTTTGCAGGTCATTGTGGACGGGTCCCATGAGTAATTGATCTTGTATTCCCAAAGCTTAGCAATAACTAGCTTTTTTTTTTTGCCTTTCTGTGCAAAATGCTATTTGTTTGAGATACAAAGATGAAAAGACATTGTCCTTTGCATGTGTCAGATGACTAATAAATATGTGCTGGTGGTTCTCAGTTTTCTGTGGTTGATAGTGAGTTGTCATAATCTGAAGTGGTATGTGGTTCTAGACGATCTGATAAACAGAGTGAGGGAAGATATTTTAAAATAACCTATCTGGGAGTTCTTGTGAAGAAAATAAGTATACCTGTGATATTTCAAGATGAAAGAGCCGTTGGGTCACTAATTTAGAGATTCTCTGTAGCTGCTTTATAACATAATTTAACAAGTGAAAATACCCTCTCATTTGGCAAGGACAGAACCTTGAAGATTTCCCTCCTTGGAGGGCTGGATCCTATCAGTGTCCTGCATAGTGTGTGGGAGGATTTATAGATCTTTGCATTTGTAGAACTTTTAAAAAACTGAGATCGTGATCACTATTCACATTTTCCTGGAAACTGAATCCTCCACTGAAGAAACTGCCTGAAATATGTGACATTGTAAATCTGAGCACTAAATACTATTGAGAAGTTACTGGGTTAGCAAAAAAGTTCTCTTTGTTTTTTCTATATGATGGCTCTAGTAGTGCTTAGTTGTCCTTAACTTCATTTGAAACAATTTTCTTAGATTGTATTGTGACAGTGGTCATAGCATTTTTAAAAAACTTATCTTTATTAAAATTGTTGAATTTTTGTGTTGCTATTTTAATATTGAAGATGGAAAAATATGCAACATTTTCAGCATATTAGGCTTTATTATTTCAAGAAAGGTAAAAATGCAACTGAAATACAAAAAAGGCTTGTGCAGTGTTATGGAGAAGGTGCTGTGACTGATTGAATGTGTCAAAAGTGGTTTGTGAAGTTTCATACTGGAGATTTCTGACTGGACAGTGCTCCACAGTCGGGTAGACCAGTTAAAGTTAATAGAGATCAAACTGAGACATTGATTAAGAACAATCAACAGTATACCAGTCGGGTGATAGCTGACATCTCAAAATATCCAAATCAATCAATTTACTGGTGAAAACAAAAAATGTCTTTTATTTTATGGAAAACTCAACCAACTTTTTGACCAACCCAATATTTAGGAGATATAGTATTAAAAGCTTCACTAAGGAATTTGGATTTTTAATCAGTTGTACAAATACACTGGAAAAAAAACACACCGGAATTTCCAAGTAGTTGGATGACTTAATGTCTGTTTATGCAAGGCATTTCAATGTGCCAAAAGAAAAATTAGCTGCACAAATAAGTGAATGGAGGGTCAGAGGCCAGATAGGAATATCATTCTATAGGTGGCAGTAGATAGAATAAAAAACCACAGTGAGAGTTACTTGGAAATAACAAAGAAAACAGAGTTATAGAAACCATTTTAGAAGATAAATCATAGAACCTAGTGATTGGTGAGAGACATGGGGGAAGGAATCTAATCAAAATCACAGGTGGGGAGTGACTTTTATCAGAAGAGGGAACACAGGAGGAAGATAATTAGAGAATAGGAGTTTCTCAGTCAGGATGACCTAGGTTATGTCATGTCAATGTTAACCTTCAATCTCAGTGGATTAAAGCAGCAAAGGTCTATTTCTTGCTGTTGCTACATGTCCATGTTGGCATGGCTGGGATTTTCCACCACTTAAAGTGACCCTTGGTTCTTCCTAGTACCTACAAGTGACCTTCAAAACCTGTCTGACTTTAAGAACAGAATAAGAACTACTCCACTGAACAAATTTTACACTAACATTGAGACACAAAACTAAACCTGTTTTCTAACTACATCTTGTTAGTTCTGCTTATTTTATAAATCTGTTAAATAAGAAAGGCATCATAAATAAGACCTGATGATTTGGGCAGCCATAATTGCAATTTTCTTAATTTTACAAGAAGGCAAAGTGTCTCAAATGCCTACTTCCAAGTAAGGAGACAGTATGCATAAGTGATTTCATTTTTCCAGATTAAGTAGTTAACTATTGCCATATGTAATTGTTTAAATGGAAGATTTTTCTTGACTGAATTCTGTGAACTCTACACCAGTGATTTTAAACCTTTTTCATCTCATGGCACACGTAAACTAATTACTAAAATTCTGCAACACACCCAAAGAGTACTTTTTGCTGATCTGACAAAAAATAGGTATTATTTTGATCCATTCACAGCAAACAGCTATTGTTGTGTTGGCTGTTGTCATTTTTTACTTGATACTCAAAGGGAAAGGAGGTCAATGCCCCTGACTAAATTGTCAGGCATTGCACGTTTTAAAAATTCTTGCAGCATACTGGTTGAAAATCACTGGTCTAGACCATTGCCATACTGACCTGTGTTCTTATGAAGCTGAAACTAAGATCTCCATCTACCTTCCTTTTTTCAGAAGCCACTGAGTCAGCTACAGCTTTTGGCTAAAAAGAATAATCACATACTGAGAATATAATTGTGCCTGAGGTGATTTATCAAGTATTGGATTTGGCTGGGTTTTTGGTTTTTTTTTTAAGTTAGTGGCTGTTTTGCCATTGCGGGGAATTTTTTGTGTTTTACTATCTCTTTAAAATCCTCAAAAAGTCACATGTATTACAAGATTGATGCAACCGAATCTAAGATCCACGGCTCAAAGAGAACAACAACTCACGCCAGAGGCTGGCATCTGTGTCAATCGTCAGAGGAATTTCTGATTGTATCCAGTCATCCGGGACTCCCCTGGCTGAAGCACAGCAGCGTGGGCGGTTAGGCTGATAAACTACGTTGAGCAACAAGACTGGAAATAAGTTGGGATAGAAATAGAATAGAGATTAAATTGTCAGCAGTCATTCCTAAGTAGCTCTGGGACTGATTTAATTAATATGTGATTCTAGCACACATCAGTGTTTTCTGAGAGCAAAATTTATACTGTTCAACTGTGGTCCAAAGAGGGTGAACAAATGGTCTCATGAAAGTGAGAATACACAATTCTATTTATTTTTCTACATTTAATTTTTGTTGAACTTATTGGGGTGACATTAGTTAATAAAATTACATAGGTTTCAGATGTACAATTCTGTATTACACATCATCTGTATATTGTATTGCGTGTTCACCACCCAAAGTAAGTATCCTTCCATCACCATTTACCCTCTTCTACCTCCCACCACCCTCTTTTCCCTCTGGTAATCACCATACTGCTGTCTGTGTTTATGGGGGCAGGGGGTTGGCTTAATTCCTTCACCTTTTTCACCCAAATCTGCAACTCCCTCCCCTCTAACAGCTGTTAGTTCGTTCTCTGTATCTATGACTCTATTTTTTCTGTTAATTTATTTTGTTCATTAAATTCCACATATAAGTGGAATCATATGGTATTTGTCTTTCTCTGACTGACTTATTTCACTTAGCATAATGTTCTCCAGGTCCATCCATACTGGAAAGAGTAAAATTTTTTTTGTTTTTTATGACTGAGTAGTATTCCATTGTATACATATACCACAACTTTTTTATCCACTCATCTACTGATGGATATTTGTGCTGTTTCCAGATCTTGCCTATTGCAAATAACACTGCAGTGAACATAGAGGTGCTTATATTCATTTGAATTAGTGTTTTGAGTTTCTTCAGATATATTCCCAGAAGTGGAACCACTGGGTAATAAGGCAGTTCCATTTTTATTTTTTGAGGAAATGCCATACTGTTTTCCAAAGTGGCTGCACCAATCTGCATGCCCAACAGTGCACTGGAGTTCCCTTTTCTCCACATCCTGCCCAACACTTACTGTTTGTTGACTTCTTGATGATAGCCGTCTGACAGGTGTGAGGTGATATTGTGGTTTTAACTTGCAATTCTCTGGTGATTAATGATGTGGAGCATTTTTCATATGTCTATTGCCCATCCGTATGTCCTCTTTGGAAAAGTATCTATTCAAGTCCTTTGCCCATTTCTTAATTGGATTGTTTGGAGAGAAGGTTTGGTGTTGAGTTTTATAAGTTCTTGATAAATTTTGGATATTAACCACTTATCAGATGTATCATTGATAAATATGTTCTCCCATTCAGTGGGTTGTCTTTTCATTTTTTTGATGGTTTTCTTTGCTGTGCCAAAACTTTTTAGTTTGATGTGGTCCCATTTGTTTATTTTTTTGTTTCCCCCTTTCAAGGAGATAGATCAGAAAAAAAATATTGCTGCAAGAAGTGTCCAAGATTTTACTGCCTTTGTTTTCTTCTAGAATTTTTATGGTTTCAAGTCTTATATTTATACTTTTAATACACTTAGTATTTATTCTTGTGTATGGTATAAGAAATTGACCTAGTTTTACTTTTTTGCATGTATGTGTCCAGTTTTCCCAGCACCATTTATTGAATAGACTATCTTTACCCCATTGTATGTTCTTGCCTCCTTTGTCAAATATTAATTGACCATAAAGGCATGGGTTTATTTCTGGGCTATCTATTCTGTTCCATTGATCTATATGTCTGTTTTCATGCCAATACCATGCTGTTTTGGTTACTATGGACTTGTAGTATACTTTGATATCAGGTAGAGTGATTCCTCCAGCTTTGTCCTTCTTTCTCAAGATTGTTGTGGCTATTTGGGATCTTTCTGATTCCATATAAACTTTGGGAATATTTGTTCTACTTCTGTGAAATATGCCACTGGTATCTAGACAGGAATTGCATTGAATCTACAGATCACTTTGGGTGATACGGACATTTTAATGATGTTTATTGTTCCTATCCATGAACATGGTGTAGACTTCCAATTAGTTGTGTCCTCTTCAGTTTCTTTCTTCAGTGTCTTATAATTTTCTGAGTACAGGTCTTTTACAACCTTGGTTAGATTTATTCCAAGGTTATTTTTTGATGCAATTGTCAATAGGGTTTTTTTTCTTAGTTTCCCTTTCTGATAGTTCATTATTGGTGTATAAAAATTCAACTGATTTCTAGATATTTATTTTGTATTCTGCTACTTTACTGAATGCATTTATCAGTTCTAGTAGCTTTTTGGTGAAATCTCTAGGGTTCTATGTATGCAATATCATGTCATCTGCAAATAATGACAGTTTTACTTCTTCCTTTCCAATTTACGTTATTTTATTTCTTCTTCTTGTCTGATCACTGTGGCTAGGACTTCCAGGACTGTTGAATAAGAGTGGTGAAAGCAGACATCCCTGTCTTGTTGCTGATCTTAAGAGAGCACTTTCAGTTTCTGCCCACTGAGTATGATGTTGGCTGTGGGTTTGTCATATATGGCCTTTATTATGTTAAAAAGTATGTTCCCTTTATTCCCACTTTGCTGAGAGTTTTTGTCAAGTGCTTTTTCTGAAATCATTAATATCATATGGTTTTCATCTTTCATTTTTTTATGTGGTATATCATGTTTGTTGATTTGCAGATATTGTACTAACCTTACATCCCTGGAATATCTCATTTGATCATGGTGTATGATTATATTAATGTATTTCTGGGTCTGATTTCCTAATATTTTGTTGAGGATTTTAGCATTTATGTTCTTCAGAGATATTGGCCTATAATTTTCTTTTTTTGTAGTGGCTTCTTTTAGGTTTTAAAATTAGAATCATGCTGGCCTTGTAAAATGAACTTGGGAGTATTCCTTCCTCTTGAATTTTTTGGAATAGTTTGAGAAAGATAGGTGTTAGTTCTCTGAATGTTTGGTGAAAGTCACCTGTGAAGCCATCCAATCCAAGACTTTTGTTTGTTGGGAATTTTTCAATTTTTGCTTCAATTTCATTAATTGTAATCCATCTATACAGATTTTCTGATTCTTCCTGGTTTAGTTTTGGATGATAGTATGTTTCTAGGAATTTATACATTTCTTCCAGATTGTCCACTTTGTTGGCATACAGTTGTACATAATATTTTCTGAAAATCTTTCGCATTTTTGATGTCCGTTGTTACTTCTCTTTCAGTTCTGATTTTATTTATTTGGGCTCTCTCTTTTTCTTGATAAGTCTTGTTAAAGGTTTGTTAGTTTTGTTTATCTTTCCAAATAATATGTTCTTGATTAGCTTTTATATTTTTTGGACTCTATTTCATTTATCTTGTTCTGGTCTTTTTTATTTTCTTCTACTCACTTTGGGCTTTGTTTGTTGTTCTTTTTCAAGTCCATTTAAGTGCAAAGTTATATTTCACTTGAGATTTTTCTTGTTTCTTGATGTAGGTCTGTAATGCTATGACTTTTCTTCTTTGGACTGCTTTTAACTGCCCCATAGGTTTTGGATTGTTGTGTTCTCGTTTTCATTTGTTTCATGGCATCTTCTGATTTCTTTCTTGATCTGACTGTTAACTCATTCACTGTTTAGTAACATGTTATTTAGCCTCCATGCCTTTTTGTGTTTTTCAGTTTTTTTCTTGCAATTGATTTCTAGTTTCATACCATTATGGTCAGAGAAGATATTTCACATGATTTCAAACTTCTTAAATTTATTGACACTTGTGTTGTGTCCTAACATGTGGTCTATCCTAGAAAATGTTCCATGTACACATGAAAAGAATGTATAATCTGCTGTGGTGGGACAAAATGCTCTTAAGATATCAATTAAGTCTATCTGATCTGTTGTATCATTGACAGTTTATGTTTCCTTGTTGACTTTCTTTCTGGAAGATCTATCCACTGATGTCAATGGGGCATTAAAGTCCCCTACTATAACTGTATCACTGTCAATCTATCCCTTTATGTCATCAAGATTTGCTCTATAATTTAGGTGCTCCTATGTTGGCTGCATAAATGTTTATAAGGGTTTTATCCTCTAGTTGAAATGATCCCTTTATGCTTTTCCAGTGTTCTTTGTCTTTAACTGACTCCTGTCTCTCCATAGTGGACAGAAACCCCACAGATTTCCACAGTCAGATGTTACACGGCTGCCTCTTCCTGGCTCTGGTGCTATGGGCTTGAGACCCCCTGCTGGGAGTAGACAATGTTAGTAGTCTCTTGGTCTCCTCCCTGGAGTGGGATGTTCCCGCCCATGGTTATGTGTAGGCTTGTTGGTTAAGCCTAAAATGTGAAGACAAAAGAAGAGCTTATTCCCCACTCCTGATGTCACTTGATATGGAAGGCTATCCTTCCCCTTTGTGCCCCTTGCTTCTCACGAGAATAAAATGGACTTCCCTTATTGGTGAATTTGGACCAAGGAACAAGGGATACTTGGCCTATCTTTTTCCTCCTTGAGATTTGTCCCTCTGTGGAGAGATCAGGTGTGCTCTTGTTCTGTGGAGGAAGGACTGTCATTGTTCAGTGCTGCTAGTGACTGGTTGATAAGTATCTAATTCTGGACAAGGATATTTCAGGAAACTCTGTGCTCCAAAGCCATCTTCTCCAATCCAGTTTCATCTACACTAAACTCTGCCTAACACTTGGGCTCTTGATTGGCTTTAAAAGGAGTATTATTTTTTAGCTTCCTTCAAACCTCAGCAAAGTTATTCTGAACAGTGATACAATTTCTAAACAAAGCAGTTGGTCAGTGCCGTGATGCTTAGGTTAAATTGATTGGTGAATGTGTAATTCTGGAACATTTTCAGATACTGTTTACTATTTTCAGAGGCATCTAAAACTATTCAAATTCTTTGGTTGAACAAATACAAGCTGACCTGTAAGGGAAAATTAAAAGTCAGGAAAATTAAAAGTTGGGAAATCAGGGAGTTCTCATGAATCTGTTTTTCAGGCATGAGGATGTTTCTGGAGAAAGCAGCTTATTAGAAAGGAAATGTGTTCTATGAAGAGTCTGGCATGTGATAGTGCGATGTCTGAGTAGGAGGAGGCACCTTCAACTAGAAGAATTTGTATGAATCTATGTGTACATGTCTGGATATTCCTATAGAAGTGGGGACAACATGTGTGTGGGGGCTAGGAATGTGGGTGACTTTGTATGGGTGTGAGAAAGTATGGTATATTTTGGGGTGCATGGGTATGTGTGTGCCCGGGTGAGTGTGTATCTGGGTGCATGTGTGTGCATGCACATGTGTGTGACTGGATGTGCATATGGATGTGAATGTGGCTAGGTATGTGTGTGTATATTGGTATGAAAGCTGCAAAGTCCTACAGAAGGTAGATGAAATGAAAATCACTTACAGAACAGCAAGAAACATATTTTCTCAGTGAATTTCAACATACATTGTAGGGAATTTTTATATATTTACTTTTTAGAAATTTGCACTTAGAATTTTTTAAAGCACTTATATATGTTTTAAAGATTTTATTCATATTTAGAGAGACAGGAAGAGAAGGAGAGAAACATCAACATGTGAGAGAAACATTGATCAATTGCCTCTCCCACACCTATAACTGGGGACCTGGCCCACAACCCAGGCATGTGCCCTTCCTGGTAATCAAACCAGTAACCTTTCAGTTCACAGACCAGTGCTCAACCTGCTGAGCCACACCAGCCAGGGCTGTACTTAGAATTTAACCAGGAAGATTAGAATTTCAGTTAGTTACTACAGCTAGACAATCAGAGCCTATGAAGTCTTCTCTAAATTGAGACCAGCAGCCCTCATCTATGGCAGTGCAGTTCCCACGTGTACTGCACAAGTGCTCCTGGCCAGCTGTTTCCCTATCTGCTAACACCTGCACCCTCGGTCCAGAAAGGGCGCCTTTTCTAATTTGCACACGGATGCCCTGATATCCTAAATACAGCAGGATGGGGTTCTCACAGTTTGTTTTCCCTTGTGTCACTTCCGTGCATTCCTACCTCCCTCCGGAACAATTCCAGTAGTGGGCACCATCTCTCCTGGCCTGGAGGATCACATTTATTCTCAAGAAAATGAAAGTTTGACCTGGGATCTGAAGTAGTTGGAAAAGTTTACTGACAAGGACTCTAGAAGCCTGAGAGGACGTTTGCTGTGGGTCCAGGAAAAGGTATGGGTTACCTTTGAATCCCTTCTACAGAGTCTGTCGCTTCTTTGCCTTTCCCTGGCTTCTCCCAGATATATTTTGTTTAATAACAGTTTGGGATATTTGCATTTGTGTCTCTTGAAAACTGAAAACTCTAAGAATATAGAAATGAATTTCTGATGTTGCAAAGAAGCTTCCCAGGAACATAATGCAGGGAGTGGGCCAGGCACCGAGGCTCCTGAACCCTGGGTGGCAGCCTGGGTGGGAGGAGTGCAGATTCCTCATGCATTCTCTACAGAAATCCTAACAAGGACACCTGGTGTGTGTGCCTTTCAGAAGAGCCGACTGAGATAAGGGATGAGTGGAGGGTTTGTGGGGTAGATAAATGAATACTTGGATAACTTATCCAAGTATTTGGATATGTGTCAAAGTGAGACTAAGTATTTTGAAACTGTGAACATGGAGCATTAATACCTGTAGGAAATCTCAAGGGAAGATTACATCTGAAAAACTTAGCAGGAGGTGCAGTGGATCATCCCACGGAGCTGAGTCTAGGGCAAACGAAGTCTTTGAAGCTTCATTTATCCTCTTACAGCACATTAATAATTTGATTTACTTGTTTGTCAGCACTTTATACTCTGCAAAGCCTCAAACTGGCATCCGTCATATAGGCTGAGGTGTGTCAGCACTTTTTACTCTGTAAAGCCTCAAACTAACATCCGTCGCACATGCTAAGGTGTGCAAAGTAATAAATGTACCTTCCTCAACTCTAACTGCTCTTGATTCATACAGCTCTTTCAACAGATCTTACCGGGGCTATATATTTTAACTCCTTAATGGAACCAGCTTTCTGCAGGCCTAGGCAGTTACCGGAAGGATCCAGGACTGTTTCTTTCACCTGCCTCCATCTGTCAGCCTTTCTTTCACTGGCACGTCACTTATGCATTAACTTCCGTCCTGAACAGTGTGTCTGTCAGTGCTGAGGAGATGTGGGCAGCTATGTGACGGAGTATAAAAAGGTCAAGATATGGGACACACACAGGCCAGGTCTGAGGCCTCCCTCTGCCAGTTATCAGCCGTGTGACCTTGAGCAACTGACGTGAACCCACCGAACCTCACTTTCCTTACCTTTAAGAATGTTACAGTGATGCCTAGTTTTCGGGATCACTGTGAAGATCAGCTTATATATCAGAATGACATTTCATATCTAGCTAACTATCTGATAATATGATAAGGACATTCATGTAATTAAATTTGTACATGCTTTATCTCTTTTTGTAAATCTGAAAATTATAAAGTCCATCTTATAACAAACTTTCAGTTGTGATGAATGTCATAGAAATGGCCTATTCTTGTAAATGTGTATTTTTCCCCTGAAATTTTACTTAAAGTTTAGAATATTAGGGTCCTCTGTTCTATGTCCTATGTTAATTTAGTACTTCTGTCACTTTAAGTGAAATAATCATCAAAGAGATTTAACTGCTTTGCTTTTCCTTTCCCCCCAGACAGGGCGATTCCTCCTGGGTGGGTCCTTGTCACAGCACTCGCCCCACTGGTTAATGATTTGGCTGTTTATATCATCATCTCTCCCGGCAGACTGTTCACATTCTGAAGGCAGGTCTTACATTGTTGTCTGCATCCTTATTTGCCCAGGTTCCTGAGTCAAATATTTAATCAAAGTAATATGATTTTTTAAAAAAATTGGTGCTTGCTTTTGTCTGTCACATAATATAAATAGATAGGAAGGTGGATAGAGATCTTTGTACAATGTTTAAAGTTCACAGTAGGCAAATTTATTGATCTTTAATCTAATAGCTTCTAATTTTGTGATTTTAAAGGAAGGTTCAGGGAAGACACTATTTAGGAAAAAAAAATTTACCTGCAAAAAAGTAGGTGGCCAAGGCTTTAGGAGGATGGACTCAACAAACAAAAACACGCAACATGAGTTTAATGACAAATGCCACAAAATTCTGTTTGTGGTGAAAGAAACAGCACTTTTTCACATGATCATCTTATTGTTGGGGGTATGATAACTCCCACTTGCGTTCCTGGGATACAATCTATTCAAGATATATTATACTTCTGATACATCTCAATATTTATTTTGCTAATGTTCTGTTCAATAATTTTACACCTAAGTTTATGAGGAACTGGTCTTCAATTTTCCTTCCTGGCAAGGTGCTTATCATTTTTTAAATCAAGGCTATGGTGGCTTCATAAATATTGTTGGGAAAAGTATCCTGTATTCCTGTTCTCTGGAAGCGTTTGTGTGTGATTGCTGTTATTTCTTTCTTAAAAGTTCAGGAGACTTCACCAGTAAGGGCATCGAGTTCTCAGGTTTTCTTCAGGGGAATGTTTTCAATAATGGATTCAGTTTCTGTAACAACACAGGAGTTTTCAGGTGTTCTCTTTTTAATAAATTAATTTGGCTAAGTTTTTTAATTTTGGGAGGAATTTTTCCATTTCATAGTATCCTTTTATGATCTTGAGTAAAATTATTTTTTTCTTGATCAATCTTGCAATGGATTTATCAATTTCATTATCAAATATAATCAGCTTCTGGTTTTGTTGGTTTTCTCTATTATAAGTTTGATTTTCTGTGTTGTTAATTTCAGCTCTTCTTGGTTATTCCTTCCCTCTTTCTTAGTTTGATATACTGAATTTAAATGGAAGCTAAGATCATTGATTTTTAACCTTCTTTTCTTAATACATGTGTCTGAGGATTTCCACCTCCCTTTAAATGCTGTTTGAGTTGCATCTCATATGTTTTCATTTGTGGTATCTCCTTAATAATTCAGTTGAAAGTATTTTTAAGTTTTGGACTTAAAATCTTTCTCTTACCAGTGAATTATTTAGAGTGCATTTGTATATTCCCAGGCAGTTGGGGATTTTCTAGTTATCTTTTTTGATTTCTTGACTGGGGTCAGAAAATATACTCTGAATCATTTCAATCATAAAATTTGTTGAGGATTGCTTTAGGTTCAAACTCATGACCAACTTTGGTAAATGAGTTAAGAGGACAAAGCCTGGAATCAGACTCTCTGGCTTCAGAGTCAGCCTCTGCTGCTTTCAAACCTTATAGTCTTCTTTAAATTAGTTAACATTTCAGTGTTTCGGTTTTATCACAATAAAACAAATCTATTAATACCACTGTATTAGTTTGCTAGGGCAGGCATAGCCAAATACCACAGATTGGGTGCCTTAAGCAACAGAAATTTATTTTCTCATGGTTCTGGAGGTTGAGTCCTAGGTCAAGGTGCCAGCAGGGCCACATTCCTCTGAGGCCTCCCTTCCTGGCTTATAGATGGCTGCCCTCTTGCTGCCTCTTCACATGGTCATCCCTGTGCCTACATGTGCCCATAGTGTCTCTTCTGCTTCTTACAAGGACACTAGTCACATTAGATTAGGCCCTAATGGCCACATTTTAACTTAATTACCTCCTTAAAGACATTTACTCCAAAAACAATCACATTCTTAGGTATTGGGACTTAGGGCTTCAACACATGAATGGGGGGTGTGGTGCACAATCCAGTCCATAAAAATTACCTACTTTATAACTCAGTATGATAATTACATGAAATAATATATACCACATGGTTGTAATAGTTGCCTGGTCCATGATAGATATTCAAAAATATAAGCAATTTTTATTTTTTAATATATTTTATTGATTACATTATTATAGTTGTACCTTTTTTTTCTTCCCTTTATCCCCTTATTCTCTTGCACCCTGCACCCCCCTCCCACCAGCATTCCCTTCCCCTTAGTTCATGTCCATGGGTCATACATGTAAGTTCTCTGGCTTCTCCATTTCCCATACTATTCTTAACCTCCCCTGTCTATTTTGTACCTACTATTTATGCTTCTTATTCCCTGTACCTCTTCCCCCATTCTTCCCCTCCCCCCTTCCCCCAATAACCATCCCTGTGATCTCCATTTCTGTGATTCTGCTCCTGTTCTAGTTGTCTGCTTAGTTTGTTTTTGTTTTTGGTTTCTTTTTTATTTTTTTAGGTTCAGTTGTTGATAGTTGCGAGTTGTCGTCATTTTACTGTTCATATTTTTGGTATCTATCCCTGTTGCCCATCCCCGCCCCTCCTACCAATCTGGATGAATGTGTCTTCTTTAACTCCTTGGTTGTTAGACTTCCATACAGTTTGATTTTCTGTCAGTTCTGGTTGTTTTTTATTTTTATATTTATTATTGTCCTTCTTTTGGTTGTGCAAGGAGGCAAAGTGTATCTACCTATGCCTCTGTCTTAGCCAGAAATCCCAACTTTTATTTCTTATATTTATATATATTTGGGTTTATACACATAAGCTTATCTGAGTTTTTTATTTCTGTAGTCAAATTTGTTGTTATGACATGTATGTTTGTTCTTGATTTTGTTATCATATTTTACATATTCTGGGTTTTTTTTATTTTACTTATCTATGTGCCTGTGTTTGGGTTTGGGCTACTTTTGTGTATGTGCATTTTCATTCTCATAATTTGAAAGATTAATAATTTTTACGTTTTTTATTTATAACAACAAACGTCCATAGCAGTACTATGAAATAGAGATTTCTAAGACTCAAAATGTTCTATATTGTGCTGTTCTGTGCAGTAGCTCTGAACCACATGTTGGATATCAAGCACTTGGAATGTGGCTAGTATGACTAAGAAACTGAATTTTTAATATTAATTCATTATAATTAATTTAAATTTAAATACATATGGCTAGTGGCTACCTTATTGGACAGCAGAGATCTACAGTATGCTCAGTTCTGTATTTCATTAAATACTTTTTATCAACTACCCCCTATGAGTAATTTCCCCTTTCTCCCAACCTCCTTATTTCCTCCCTCTCTTATTGATTTCCTAATTTTTTTGTCATTATATTTTCTTATTGTTATTATTTTAATTTATTTAACTATACATCTATCTCAATATGGTAAAATTAGTGTTCTTTGTCATACATTTCAACTCTCTCATTCTGGGCTGGTGATAGGATTGCCTTTCCTGGTAATCTTCTGTTTGGGTGAATTCCTTGTGTTGTGATGAATTTTGAGTTGTGAGTAGAAGTGACATTATTGATGGGAAACCCTTTCCTCTGCAATGAAACCTGGTAACAAATGTTTCTCTGCCAGTCTGTGTTGGAGTGAGATGCAGAATACAGTGATAACACACCCATGATGGACATTTAGCATGAGTATGAAGTAATATACTCTACTGCAAAATTTATCAGCATAAAACCTATTGACCTTTCTACAACAGAAATCAACCCACTTTCCAGGCTGTCAGTTTTCCCTTCTTTCATTTTTCTACATGTTTGTTAGTTACCTTATTTATAAGAAACAATAATATTGTTTAAATGTTCTTCACTTCTAAACTATAATCGTTACAGTTGTTTTAGTCTTAGTCTTAAAATTAAGTGAATTCTTTTTGCCACAGTTTCACATTTATCTTTTATTTAGAAGATGTGGAATGAGTCTTGGTCAAAAAGCAGTGAGAACGGCTCCGTGCTTAGTTACTTCATAGTAGTAAAGTAATAGAAGGTTGTAAGAATAAAACATTAAAAATTGTGAAGCCATAGAGACAAAATGTGGCTGTATTTACCTAGTAATCTTCATGGGAGAAAATGTCCTACAAAGTTTTTCAAGAAAGCCTCGTGAAAATATATTGATTTCTTAAATGTCATATTTAGACATAAAAGACAGTTTGCATGTAAAATTCTTGGGTTGGACCTTCCCCTTTTGTTCTCTAAGGACCTGTAGGTGTTTTTCCAAGTCGTCTGTCTGGCTTTGAATCAGTCTAAAACTTCTGGTCAATTTTTTTTTTGGCCCTGATGAATAACCTACTTTGTTTTCTGAACATCCAGCAAGTTCCTTATTCATTTTTGAAGTATGATAAGTTTACTAATATATATTTTCCAGTGTTGATTGCTCTGTGTTGATTTTCCTGCATTAAAATTAATCCTTTTAACCCATATATTCAACTATTCATTTATTTATGGAAAGTTTTTTAATGTATATTTTGATTTCTAAAATTTTTTGTTCTATTAATCCAGTTACTCTCTTAGGAGATTCCAATTATACACATATTGGATTTTCCATATCTATCACATTGTCTAATAATTTTGAACTCCTAATGTGAATTATTTATTTCTTTTTCAGTCTATTATGAATCTCTCTTTATTTTCAGACTTATTTATTCCAATGAGGCCTTCCGTTTATTTTAGTCTTCATTTCTCTCACCAGCTTTGCCAGTTCCATTTCATCTGTTATTTTTTCAATAATTTCTCAGAACATCTCATTACTTTTTTCTTTAAGTTGATAGTGATACAGTTGGTCATGATTTTAATCAGAGAAATTTCTTGAATTATATATCTTATTCCAACCCTCAGTAGTATATATCACATCTCCCTTTATAATATTCACTGTCTCAAGTGGTCTTGTGTTCTTGTTTATTTGTTTATTTGTTCTTTATGTCTTCCCAATATAACTGAAGATTATTGCAGACAGACCTGTTTTTCACATTTAGCACTTTATCCTAGAAGCTTAATTTAGACTGATATATAGGTTAGGCAATGAATGAATAGGTACCTTCTCAGTAAATATCTTTTATACTGAGGCTCACTTTGATGAATAAGAGACATAATACCTCCCAAACCATTGTTATAGATTTGAGGAATATCAAATAATCCACAATACTAAGAACTGTTCATTGTCTGTTTTTAAAGGCAGATTCTTTGTAAATATTGATGTAAAACTTTCAGGCAGAGCTGAAGCATTGCATTAAGGAAGAGTAATAATGTAACATTTGATGTAGCTATTCTCCTTAGGAGGTTCTCCTCAAAAGGTCCCATAAGCCAAAATCTTCAAGCCTGGTGGACTTCTCCCACCTACTCAAATTGAAAAACATAACAGCAACTCTCTTCATTTTATGAAAAATAGAATCTAATAACATATCCTTATATCCTTTCATACACCACTCGTTCTTACAGTAGAAACCTGAACAGCCTTGCTTTAAAAGTAACATTATTGGAATCTGGTGCCTTCAAATACTGTGATAAATGCTTTCCTATTTAAAAGAAAATAACAGTTTACTCTAAAGGTGTTAGGAGTCATTTACTGGTAACCTAAAAATTAGAGTAGATAGCCTGTTTGCCACTGGCCAATAGCTGATTAGTATACGGTAGCATGGGATTTAGGCATCTCATGAACTAAAACATAGTAAATGGCCTTTTTACTAGCTTAGGATTTGCTAAGAATTCTAACTCAAATTTCTTCTAAATGAAAATTGATTTCATATAATATTGGCACTCTGTGATTGTAATGATTATTAATGGTTAGTAAGCAGGTTTCTTTTTTTAGAGTTTATAAATTTATTGAGTAAAAACAAAATCATTGGCTGACATATTAAATTTGGTTCGGTTCCAGTTTGGCCGTCCATTGGCAGCAGAGGTGAACTGAGGTGAGGAGAAGACACGGTGATGCTGGCAAGGGGACTCTGAGCAAAAACAATCTCCCATTTATTATACAAGCAGGCATTCCTCAGCAGTGCGAGTCAGTTAGCAAAGGCGGGGGACACAACAGTTTAGTGGGCAGAGATAAAACCAGAGTAAGCAAGAACTTCTGAGAGAGGAGAGGGCCGGAGCATCCAGAGGACAGCTAGCAACAGGGCTACTTGGAGAGGGGTGTTCATCAGCACAGACCTACTGGTTGGCTCGGGGAACACAGTGACCATGCCGTAGCCTTCTGGTGGGGTAACCTGCTCTCCAGCCTGCTTTTCATGGTAGATTTGACCTTCCACAAAGAAATGGCCCTTCTGTTTCAGGTTTGTGCTATAGCCAGTGCACACATAACACCCAGGGTGGTATGTTGGTCTTGCGGCTTCACAAACACACCGACAATGCTAGCGCCACACTTGTCACACATGGGCAACTACTGGGCAATGCAGCCACTTTGGTGACCGGAGCCTTAATATTTCTGAATCCTGAGGGCTTGCTGGGATCCCCTTTCTCCTTAGATTCCAGGATTTTCTGCAAAACCAGGAATGAAGTGGACTGTTTTGGAGGCTCATTTATCTCCTGTTTTTTCCTGAAGCATCTTGTAAACTTCAGGAAAGCATCTTTGTCAGTGATGAGTCCACTTGGAGACTGAGAATGCTCTAAGACTCAGCCATTCGCCTCTGGCCCACTGGCCATCAGCTTTGACTCCAAGGCATCATTGCAGTTGGAGATGTTTTCAGATGAGTGGAGGCGGGAGGGGTTGTGGTGCTAGTTCATGATGACCATGGGGGCAGAGCCAGAGGCAGGCGAGGCGGTGAAGGGCATGCCACTCTGGTTGTGGGTGCCTTCTATCTATGGGACTTCCTGCGCTTCAGAGGCTCGATTCATCTTGTACAGATGACGTTTCCCTTCTTCTATCACCGAAGGAGACCAGACTTTATTTTCAGATCTGGCTCCCATGAGAGTCATGCTGTCTCTACAGCCCTTGATTTTATTCTGAGCTTCCAAAGTATGTCATATTGCTGGTATTTTCCCCATCAATGGCTGTGATTACCTCTCCAATACATAATTAGATATAGTAGCCTTCCTTGTGCCTCATGAAGAGGAAGCCCTATGGCCCCAGGCCCTGAAGGACTACTTGCTGGGTGGTCATGGCAGGGCAATGGCAAACAGGGACCCAAGGCAACGGTCTCGGAGAAAGTACTCGTGAGCCACAGGCCCAGGGAGCCTGGGGCAAAGCAGGTTTCTTTTTATGTAAGATAAATAACTTGGTAATTTGAGCATTAAATTTGTTACTTTAAAAGAACTTCTATTAATTTTAAATGTTTTTTATTTTATGGGTAGAACAGCATTTGCTCTGCTTGTTGCTATAACTTGAAGGCAGCAGCAGGACCCACAGTTGTGCAGTCTGTGCCATCAAGGCCACCTCTGCGTGACTCTCAGTGAGAAAACCTTTGGGCCTCAGGCCTCTCTCTGCCTTCCGAGTTCCACTGACCCACATGCCAACTTCCTTTGGCCTTATTAATTGCTCTATGTTCTGCTTAGTCTATGCCAAATACCCTGTTTTGGAGAGCAATGATAATCAAGGCAGTTTTAGAGATGCACTTAGTGTTTTATTTTATAAAATTACTTTTTTGAATGATGCTTGTTTGTAAAAAAATACTCCAGCATTATTTATAACTTATGTTTTGTCATATTTTTTCCATTACCATTTGTCCCCCTTATAAAGTATCTGCTTTAAAAGAAGTATATAATGTTTGCTGATGTTTACTAGCCTAAGTTTTTAAACTGATCATTATAAGCCAATGTTAGTACCAACATATTATAAAGTTACTTGATCCAGCCTTTTCTCTAAATTATCTCCTTCTATTATCTAAGTGCTACTTTTCAAACAAGGGACTGCATGGGTAATTCTAGGACTGTGTCTAGAACTTGTCTAGTTTCTAAGGGCTTATTGTCTCCTTAACGACTGGGTCGTCTCCTGGGAATGGCTTGAGGCCACATTCTCTGGCTGTCTCTTCAGATTTTGTCTCTTACTCTTCTTTCCACTGACATCATCTACAATATCCCCTTTTGTAAATTCTGGACCTGACTTTTCCTCTAGCTTTGGAATAAACTCAGCACACCTTTTCCAACCCCAGAGATAATGCTGTGATGAGAAGTCAGTCCTGAAGCTTACTGTTTGAGAGAAAGATCTCCACACACACATACACACACTATTGCCCTCAAGACAGTCTCATGATCTCCCCATTCCAAACAGATCCACTGTGGAGATAATTAAGCAGCCTTCTTTAGATGATGTTCGACCATAGCTGTATATTTAACTTACATGGTTTGAGAGGAGAGGTATGTTTCTTAAATCATTAATAACTACAGTTGAGTTTGAATTCTAAAGATATGCAGCCTATAGTTCCCCAGTACATAATCCCAAGCCAAAGAAATCAAAGACTTTTTAAATTTACTTTCTCATTATGTCTGAAATATAACTGGCCTATCTTAAACTTCATCTCATTAGGGGTATACAGAGAAGGATTAGGTTTCACAGTTTACTTTGGCAGTTAATGATTGAAACATCTTTTTTGTCTTTTGCAACCTTCTCATGGATCTACTCAGTTAAGTGGAATGTCAAAGAATAATTAGACAAAATGGTAGCTTAAATCTACAAGCTAAACAAATCCACTCCAATCAAGTTAAATATAACAAGCTTACATCTCACATGGACTCTGCCAGAACATTGGTGCCTTGCAGCGTTCATCTTCATTTAGTAACACAAGCACTTGGGCGCTTCCAGAAATGCCTAATTCACTCTTTTCTGCTTTTAAATTGCCCAAAAGCCTAATTCCAGGGGTTAGTTCTCCTGACCCTGTGCACAGGATGACTTCCCGCTGTGTGTGTGCTTCCCTTTCAGAGCAAGGGCTGAGGGGTGGGCCTGTGCTGAGCGCTGGAGAGAGCCGGTGCCCCCAGCGCTGGGGACTGAATCCCAGCTTCCTCATCCTTTAGGTCGTAAGCCTGGGGAACGCTTTCTTCCCCGAGAGCTTCCCGGTAGGGTGGAGCCTCAGCTGCCCCCAGTGGTCACCTGCACATTTTCTCACTCTGTATTAATTCTTTTGCCTTTCCCTGTCTCCCTTTACCACTCCCCTACAGTCCTGCCTGGATCAGCTCCCTAACAAACCACTTACACTCAAATCCTTATCTCAGGGGCTATTTGGGAGGAAACTCAACTTAGGTCACTGGTTTTAATGGGTTACTTTTGAGATTCTCTGCACATTTTAGTCAAGATCTACTGAATGAAAAACAAATGCTCGTTTAGATGAATAGCATTGGGTTTGAAACAGATAGATGTGTTGGCTTTGCCAGACTGATTGATTTTAAGGACTCTCTTGCTGGAGCTCTCCCACTGTAGAATATAAAGTAACCCTACCCTGCCTTGCTATTTTGGGGCTCTCGATGTTAGGCTGATTATGTTTAGGATTTCTGCATATTCATGCCTCTCGGCTCTTTTGGACAAAATAAATGATGAATTTGATTTGATCGCTCTACTAAATGAAGCCCCAGAACACAATACACATACACATAGACACATTTTAAATGAAGACATAGAACAATACTCAGCAGCATTTTATAAGGTTAACTGAAGACTGTTTTCTGTTTTTAAAAATTCTGATGCTCTATATAATCTTGTAATGTGAGTAGTCAAATGATGTTTCCAATTGCTAACTCATGTAGTTCAAGTCTGGAGTTTTGGACAAACCAGAATTTTTTAATTGAATTTATTGGGGTGACATTGGTTCTTAAAACCATGCAGAATTTCTGGGTTGGCCCTCCGAAGAGTAGCAGAAGGATACAATTCAGAGAGGAAGAAAACTAAGTAATTTGTATGACTTATCTCATCTTGCTCCATATATCCCATTTCCTTTCAGTAGCAAACACAAAACACCCTCCACCACAAAAAAGCCCCTTCAGGATTACTCAGTTTGTTAAGTGTAAAGTACTTTTATTTGGGGAGGGTGGTTAGTCTTTCAGGGCATCTTTCCAACCTCCTCTTTCCCCTTGTCTCTGAGAAGCTTCTTGACACAAGGTCAAGTTCAGTGAACACTGTGATGTCAGGAGGGGAAATGTTGACTCAGGTTGCTCTCCCTGACTTTGGACGGGGTGTGGCTGTTTGGTAAGCGTCTCAGTGGCTGCGCACCTGAGCCCCAGTGTGTTTGGTCACCTGCCCTCCAGCTGCTCTCTGCCCCACCCCATCTGCCCTCAAACCTCTGGAAGGCAAGATGCTTCTGAATTCTTAGCTACCTGTCAAATCCCCCATCTCTCACCACGTGCCCCCACCTGGCAAGAGGGCCCTTTAGGTCTGAATCGCTCCCATGCCACGTAGAAGCAGGGGTGTGGCTGCCACCTCTGCCTAAATACATCACATCTGTATCCGCTCCCCTGTGGCCAATCCAGTGCCTATAAGATACCTCTGAGGTGTCCTCTAGCTCCAACCAAAATGGGAAAGAGGTGTGGGCTCCCACCACTTTTTACTCTCAGCTTTCTCATTGCCTGCCCTCCATCGGGTCCAGCAAGGTGGGAGCATCTGGCTTGTATCTTGGGGATCCAGGCAGAGTTACCCTAATTTGATCTCTTCAAGACCACTCAACATCTTCTCCGCAATGGATGGGTTTCCTTTTCCTGGAGGTCAGAGCCTCCCCTGATAGCCTTCTCTGTACCCTGAGGCTGAGAGTAAAAAAAAGAAAAATCCAGGCTCTGACCCTTTTTATTTGGCTTGTGCAAGGTAAAAAGAAGATTTGAGGATTTAGAAAACATATTCCTTCCAGCAAAGCTTGGTTCTCAAGGCTCTCATCTAACTGTAAATTCAGGAATAATTTAATTTTGAAACTCAAAGTTGAATAATGACTTATTTGTTCTGGGAAATATCCAACAACCGCCTGAAGTAATGAATATTACTCCTTTAATGGGTGGGGAGTCATAGAAAAGTGGATTTATAATGAACAAAAAATACATTGGTTTAATATTTTCAAAAGCATTATTTCCTTTAAAACGTTATTTCAAGCAGTGTGTCTTAAAATAGACTCTTATTCACATAGCCATTGATGAATAAGCCCAAATAAAGCAGAGTATGTGAGGCAGGCAATGCTTAAATTTACACAGCCTATGAATTTTCTGAATAAGAGATGCAAAATTATATTCCTTTCTGCTAATCTAAGCTTTATTACTGCCAAAAGTGCAATACTCAGATTCATTCAAGTTTGGCCTTGAAAAATTAAAAGAACATCACTTCTTATAAGCCCAACCTTCATCCACAATCATAATGGTGACTCCAGTTTTGACTCAAATGAAAGGCTTAACAGACAACAAGAAGGCACAAATTCTAAAATGCCATCCTTTCCAAGATGTATATCTGTATCTGCTCTTTCCTGCTCATACATGCCAGACGTGGGTGTTGTTTAAAGCAGATTTCCAGACACTCATGCACCTCACTGTTTATTTCAGCCTGATTCCCCATTTCCGGAGTGAAAAATGGGGAAGTGGGACCAATCTGCTTAATGGTGGCTTTGCAGACAGAGTCAGGTGATGTAGGAGAGGGGTCACGCTCCAGTGGGCACCTGTGGTCTGGTGAGGCCCTCAAAAATGTGACAAGGAGCTCCCATTTATGGAGCTGCTCCTCCCTGCCAAATACTTTCAGATAAGGGAGAGGAAGATGGCTCATGTCCTAGAAGACCAAGTGTCATTTTCACCGGGGGGTTGAACATTTAATGGAATGGAAGGTGAGAGCTAACATTTCTCTAGAATGTAGTCCCCAGGTGCTGTGCATACCTTGTTTTATTTAATCCTGACAGCAGTCCCACAGCACTCTCATCTTCCAGGTGAGAAAATGAGACCCATAGTTCACAGACTTTCTCAGGGCCGCATTGCTCATAACTGACAGAGATGGGAGTGGAAACCACCTCCACTCGGTTCTGGATCTCAGGCCTTTAGCACTACAGCAAAATGAGCATAGACACACGTTTGCCATTTCTCACCTGGACTACATTGGGATTTTTTTCCTAAGAGGTCAGTTAATCAAGATGAGTCTGAAGTTCAAGAAGATGCCATAGTGGTCTGTTGACACAACGTGCAGACTCTACCTGAGATTAGGAACTTAATATCCCAGAATGAAGTCCTGGAAAATCACTACTAAAAATTAATTGGGAAATCTTAGAGGATTAACACTAGTACAAGGATTTACTTTTTATGCTAGATTATCATGGCACATCTAAAAAGTTTGATATTTTACTTGGCACATTATCTATTTTGTGCTAATTAGTAGCCGTATTCTGAGCTGATTATCCTGGACCATTACTAGCACAAACTTGGTTTTTTTTATATGGCTTGGCAATGCCAAAATTATGGATATGCCTTAAATGTACTAGTAGAAATGATCATTTCCACATTTCAATATTATTTTCAATTTCTAATAGATTATAAGTCATATCTATAATCCATTAATTCAATAATCATTTAATAAACCATTCATTCATAAATGGGACATTATCTGATTAGAGCACAGATGCCACATGCCTTGGGAAGTAAGATTTGAATCTTCTCCGTAACTCTTCTGCGGGCTAATTTAGAGATGTAATCGGAAGAAGGTTTTAAAAAAGATTTTTCCTCATCATTTTCCATTTAGTTGGAAGTGGTGTATTTAGGCAGATAGGCCTCATGTCAGATGATAAAAGCAAAAATAGTAGGTAGATTGCTCTGGCCTGGTGACTCAGTTGGCTGGAGCATTTCCTGTACACTAAAAGTTTGCAGGTTCCATCCCCAGTCCGGGCACATGCCTAGGTTATAGGTTCAATCCCTGGTTGAGCACCTACAGGAGGCAACCAATCGATGTTTCCCTTTCACATCGATGTTTCTCTCTCTCTCTCTCTCCACTTTCTTGCCTTCCTCTCTCTCTAAAATCTATAAAAATATCCTCCTCAGGTGAAGATTTAAGGAAAAGAATAGTAAGTGGAGAAAGAAAATGAGAAGAGTAATATAAAAAAGGAAAACGCGTCACAGTCAATCCTACCACAGACTAAGTGAAAACACTTTGTATGAAACCAACATTATCAGACTCACCTCCACCCCATTAAAAAGAGAGAGAGAAATCCAGAAAAAATTATAGTGCACTCAATTTTTCTTTGCCATTCAAAAGGGCGGTTTTAGAATAGTTGATCACACCTGCAGCTGGGTGATTTTCCCCTCAGCCAATCACGTTGGCAGACTCTGGAAGGCCGGCTTCCCTCTGTAACCGTCCATGTGTGGATGGCATCTGGAAGGCGAATTACACTTCAAATTTATAACTTCACTTTGCAGCTTTTCTGGGAAGTAACTGAGCTTTATTTACACCTGCCTTCAAAAATAAACACTCAAGCACCCATGAAGGCAATAAACCAGATGGGATCAATAATTTACATATCTCCAGGGAGTCTATCAAGCAGCAAAAGCAGAAGAAACAATTGACTATTTTACAATGATTACCTTATTTTTAACATGTATGAGACACCTATACTTTGATTGGATTTAACTGATTGTTTATTTGTCTTCAGTGCGTGTTACTGAAGACCAGTACAGTGTTTCTTAAACATGGAGAGAAGAGAGCAAAGAAAGTAAGTGGGGGAGGGGGAAGGAAAGGAAAAAGAAGTCTGAAAGAAAAACTTAACAGTGAAAGGAATTTACTCATGCTGAGTCCCTTTCTTGTCAGAAATTTTCCAGTCCCTATCACTTAACTTCTTTGATCTGTCCCCTTTAAACAGCCAAATAAAAATAACAATTTCCCACCCTATAAGAGTATAAATATGGCCATGTCACTTCTCTATGTTGTTCTGTAAATAATGGATTGTATTCATAAACATGCCTGCTATTAAACTATTTAGAAAAGCAGCTAAAGAAGTGTTATCATCAGTTGGAAAGATAGCTCCCGCTTTGCAGCCCTAGTCCTTCAGCACACTCACCGTGCGTCCTTTTTCCCTTTTCCATCTCCTATACTTCATCAGTTCCACCCTCAAACCTTAATTAATATTCCCCCAACCATGAACCAACGCGTCTCAGCGGGAGGGACCATGTCCCCAACCACCACTCTCTTTCTCACATTGAACATCGGTGTTGCACCTCAGGCTCAGCTCCCCGGGACAAGTTCTATGTTCAGTTGTGCTCTGAACTTAACCCCTTGACTCACCCTGTGTTTTACGAAGAATTGGGACACCATTCTTTGTATCCAGGTATTTTATTCTATTTAGATATTATTTTCTTTCACCAACCCTTAATATAATTTATCACATCAGTGGAGAATATACCTGAAAATAAAATTAATTTTTTTTCCTTTTCCTGCCTAACTGGTTTCTGAAAGGGAGACAGCTTGAAGCCTATGTACTAGCCTTGGAAACAAATGGCTGAATTTTCAGGAGCTTTGTTTTCACATCTGTGCTTCCCTCACCCCGCTCGACTAATCCTTCCTCTCTTTAATCAAACTCTTTATTTTTTAAAATATATAATTACATTAATTTTACCTATTTCTTTTTTTTAAGATTTTATTTATTTATTTTTAGAGAGGGAAGGGAGGGAGAAAGAGAGAGAGAGAGAGAGAGAGAAACATCAATGTGTGGTTGCTGGGAGCCGTGGCCTACAACCCAGGCATGTGCCCTGACTGGGAATCAAACCTGCGACACTTTGGTTCGCAGCCCACACTCAATCCACTGAGCTACACCAGCCAGGGCTTTAATCAAACTCTTTAAAGCCGCAGGTCCATACAGGTTAGAATGGTGGACCTTGAAATAATCTGAGCTCCCACTGACTCTGTCAGGTCTCTAGAGTCATAAGCCATCGGCCTCAACCAGAGGTCATTTGAGGTATATCACAAACAGTAATCAATAATCAATAAAGTCAAGAAAAGGCAGGAACAGAGGGGAAAGGGAACAGAAAAATGAGACAAATAAAAAGCAAATAGTAAGATGGTAGATTTAAACCCACAGTGAAATGGCACTACACACCCACTGGGATGCTTAATATTAAAAGGACTGACAATCCCAAATGGTGGCAAGGGTATGGGATAACCAAAACTCATATATTGCTAGTAGAAGTGCAAAATGTTACAGCTGCTTAGAAAAGATCAACAGTGTAAAACTCTAAATCCAGCCAACATGCTTTGAGATTAATAATTCTCCTCTTAGGGAAAGAGCAAGGGAAAGTAAGATGGACCTTACTAAGCAGGAGGAAAAACCCACACTAGCTCTTCTCAGACTCCAGTTGTTTTTTAAATAAAACTATATACTCAAGGTCATTGGCAAGTAAGGAGAAGGAACACCAACTCTCTGAGTTTAAAAACTAACCACAGGAAAAACAAGAATACTTTAGGGAACAGAGAAAAAATAACTTTTTAAAGCACTCTCTAAAAGAGACCTGAGAAGAACCAAAGAGGGGGAGGAGAAAGGAAAGGAAGAACCAAAGAAAAAGAAGATCTTAGAAAGTAGAATAAAATTGCTGAAATAAGACATCAAGGAGCTAGAAAACAAAGTTAAAAGAACTCCTAAGAATATAGAATAAAATGAACCAAGCCTATATAGTGATATGTGAGTTTACCATATTGAAGTTTGAAAATCCTCACTGGGCATGAAAAATGGAAATTAGTTTGTACCTCATGATTAATGAATGCCCACATTCTTTTTAAATGGAACCATTTTTGGATGCCAAGGTAAGGCTCACAGCACTTTCTCTGGTTAGTGGAAAGATGCTGCCCAGTTTCACAGGGCATATCCCCTGGGAATGTGGCTATTGCTTTTGGACTTAAAATGAAGTGAGCTTTGAAATAGTTTTGAAACATATGCTTCATGCTGCCAGAAACATGTTAAACTGCATATAACTGGAAACCTAACTGATGATGTCTTCTTCAAATAGGGGTTTGTTTTGCTCCCCCAGCCAGAAGTCAGACGTGGGTGTGTGAAAGCACTGATTCAGCTGCGTAAAGATACTACCAAGACCCCCAGGCCATTACTGTCCTTTCATTCCTCCATCCTCAGCTGTTGCCTGCACTTCTCACCCTTGTCATAATGAAGACATCCACACACCAGTATCCTAACAGAAGACAGCTAATGCTTCCAGTCCAGGGTCCAATGTTTGCGGACCATTAGCTTAAAGTAAAGAGTGGCATGATGCATAACAACAAAGCAAAACATGCTCCAGATTTTAGGTTTGTTCTTTCCCTGCCCATCATGTGTCAGTTTACTCTGAGCTTCTTGAGGCCAGAACCAATGTATTACTCTGTTTTCACCATGTCTGCTGGAGTCCCTGGTACACAATAGATAATACATATTTACTGGATGACCTACCCTCCGTTCACACCTTCCACTTGCTCCATTGACACCAGATTAGAATTCTCAAAACATTTCTGTTTAAGGCAGTTCCATCAACAAAATTCTTTAAGTTCCAGTTCAAAAGAATGTCTCAAATACACTATGTCTTTGGTTCCATGGATCCTTTTTATACAAGCGTTCTCAAGTTTGGGAGCAAATGATCACTGTTGTGGTTGAAGAAAAACAAAACACAAATATTAAGAAATTGTTTGAGTGTAGATAAAAATAATTATCCTAGCTCCAAAAGTAATGGCACTTGAATATCCAGACTATTTTATCAGGTATAATTAAAAGTAATAATAATTGAAGCTATTAAATCTCTAGCAACTTTACTTAACATTTTTAATTTATATATTCACTAGCATTAAATTCTTTCCAGATGAGCTATCCCTCCCATGTCCTACTGTGGTACCTGATAACACCTCTAGTATAGCACTCACTACATGTTACTGAAAAAAAATTTTCATATCTATTTTTCATAGTAGTCATGTAGACTCTTTGTACGTCCCCAGGGAATATCTATCTGCATCAGGCTAGGCATTGAAAATATTTTTAAAAATGAGCATCACAGAGTCATTGCCTTAAAAAACTTCTAGTTGAGAAAATAAGACAATGTACAATAATGTACTCCTTTAGAGCCACAAAACTTGTAATATTCTATCTATATTACTTCACTAGAAATCTCAAAATATTTAGAAAAAAAGATCCTAATCATCTTGAGAGCAAGGACATAGTATCTCATGCAATCTTATAAAATATTCTGTTGATAATAAATGCTCAGTGAGTCCATGTTGAATTTAATTATACGATTTGATAGATGCACAGAAGACTTAAGAGGGCAGGCACCACATTATACATACTTACATCTTCTGCATCCCACGCAATGCCTTGCATATATATAGTCAGGCAGTTGGTATACCTGGAAGTTCTCAGAAACATTAATTTAGTCAAATCCAAAATGTTTCAGCTCTATAAATGATTTATTACTCTAAGAAAAAGAAACTCCTCGCTAATATTCTTCAAATCAGAAGCTGTGCCTTGAAGTCCAAAAATCATGCAGTGCTCCATTTAAAACAGCAAGCAATAAATGAAACAGGGAAAGTCCAGCCTAAGGTGCTATTAAAATAGGATGTGTAAAGTTTAAATGATAGCTGGATAAGGACACCAAGAGTTTTAGCAGGTCAAATTTCATTTGCATTAATTATAGATGCTTTTGCTGAGTAAAAAGATCCCTCAAGTCTGCTGAGCCACTGGGCTAAATCTGGTCCTCCACTGAAAAAACAGGTTTCATTGTACAGGGAAGGAATAGAATGATTGAAAGGAAATAAGAGCCAACGGGGTCTTATTTCTAACCCCCCCCCCACAAAGAAACCCAGAGGACTTGTGGATGCTTAACGTAACTACTGCAATGTTCACTGGCTAATGTCTCTAGCAGATTGATGCTCTATAGTCACAGTTCATTAGCTTCAGCAGCGTTCTTTTTTCTGTCTGAGTTAAGAACAGGCCGGTGTGCAAAGAATGATGATATTGAGGAATGTTTTTAAACAGTCTGCCTCAAACTGCCAACTAGCAGGGGAAAAGAGTATTTCATAGATACATCTAAGTAACTAAAAATGTGCTGACGTGCTAACGAAAAAACTCCTAAAGTATATGGAGAAATGTGTTACATTCTTCATCTCAGCACAAAGAGCCTAGACCATATAAATTTTGATATGTATAAGTCATAGCCCTGAAAGAAGGCTCAACTCTCCACATTGACTAATTTGTTTTATTTCTGGAACTTGCTGGTGGAGAGGCAGATGCGCTTGGTACCAAAGCGTGATCCTATAGACCAACATTTGATCTGGGGCACTTGTGCCCCGATTCTGTGGGATTTATACGGTGTGCCCGTCAACTTCCTGAAAGTCTGGTCTTATGGTATCAGTGCTTTCAGGGGATGAATGCCCCTCACTAAATGGAAGGAGCCATTTATGTGTTTGGTGAAAAGGAGGAAAGTAGGTCTTTAGATACTTAGACTTTGCTATCAGTGACACAGCCCCAGGAATATCCATTCAGTCCTTTTTCCATCACATAAGATCAGCTCCTTTATTGTGAAACAAACCTGAATCATAATATTGTTCAGTGAATATACTTGCATGCATATATCCTATATAATAGCCATCATAATGTTATGGACTCTTTTTATTACCTTCTCATTTTATTTTTATCTATTAAAAATCCAGTTTCAGCTTCCGGCCTAGATGGAGGCGTAGGTAGACACACTGTGCCTCCTTACACAACCAAAACTAAGGACAACAAAAATTTAGAAACAAAAAAACAATCAGAACAGAGAGAAATGAACTGTATGGAAGTCTGACAACCATTCATCCAGACCAGTAAGAGGGGCAGAGCCAGAGGCCTATGGAGAGGGGTCCAGGGGTCCCGGCGGGAAAAAGCGGTGGCTGGAAGTCTCGTGTGTACAGGGTGCAGGCGGCAGTTGGCGGATCCCAGAAGTGCAGGGGCAGCTGACGGACCCAGTGGCAGGCCGTGGGCGTGGGAGGCAATGAGTAGACCCAGTGAGGGGCACAAGGCAGCTGGCTGTCTGCAGCCTCACATTCGTGCGCGGATAAACCAGGCAAAACAGGCAACAACACAGACCGCTCAACCCAGGGACCCAGCACAGGGAAATAAAGCCTAAAATCACTGATTGAAAACACCTGTGGGGGTTCACTTGCCAGAAGAATCTCAAAGGAGAGTTCCTTGGGGAGACCCACTGAGTCCTAGAACGTACTCAAGCCCACTGCCTGGAAGCCAGCACCAAAAGAGCCCCATCTGCTTGTGGAAAGTGACAGAGGGGACTGAACTCCTAGAGAGAGCAGAGCAAGCGCCATTGTTCCCTCTCTGACCCCGCCCCCGCGTACAAGGTCACAACCCAGCGACTGGGTTGCCCTGCCCTGGTGAACACCCAAGGCTCCGCCCCTCAATATGTTAACAGGTGCGACCAGACCAAAAAAAAAAAAAAAAAAGGGCTCAAACAGAACAAATCAAAGCCTCGCAGCCAATACTTTTAAGCAACTAAGAGATAGCCAATCTATCAGATGCACAGTTGAAAACACTGGTGATCAGGATGCTCACAGAATTGGTTGATTTTGGTCACAAATTAGATGAACAAATGAAGGCTACAATAAGTGAAATGAAGAAAAATGCACACAGAACCAATAGTGATAGAAAGAAAACTGGATTTCAAATCAATGGAGTGGACCAGAAGGAAGAAAGAAACAAACAGAAAAGAATGAAGAAACAAGAATTCAAAAAAATGAGAGGCTTAGGAACCTCCAGGACATCTTTAAATGTTCCAACATCCAAATTATAGGGGTACCAGAAGGAGAAGAGGAAGAGCAACAAGTAGAAAAGTTATTTGAACAAATAATAAAGGAGAACTTCCCCAATCTGGCAAAGGAAATAGACTTCCAGGAAGTCTAGGAAGCTCAGAGAGTCCCAATGCGGTTGGACCCAAGGAGGAACACACCAAGGCACATCATAATTACATTAGCCAAGGTAAAAATGAAGGAGAGAATCCTAGAAGCAGCAAGAGATAAGGGGACAGTCACCTACAAAGGAGTTCCCATCAGAATGTCAGTTAATTTCTCAAAAGAGACCTTGCAGGCAAGAAGGGGCTGGAAAGAAGTATTCCAGGTCATGAAAAGCAAGGACCTACATCAAAAATTGCTTTATCCAGCAAAGCTTTCATTTAGAATGCAAGGGCAGATAAAGTGCTTCTCAGATAAGGCCAAGTTAAAGAAGTTCATCATCACCAAGCCCTTATTATATGAAATGTTAAAGGGACTTATCTAAGAAAAAGAAGATAAAAAATATGAACAGTAAAAAAAGACATCAAACTCAGTTATTAACAACCACACCTAAAACAAAAGCAAACTAAGCAAACAACTAGAACAGGAACACAACCACAGAAATGGAGATCACATGGAAGGATAGCAACAGGGGAGTGGAAGGAGGAGAGAGGGGTAAAGGTGTAGAGAATAAGTAGCATAGACGGTAGGTAGAAAATAGGGGGAGGGCAAGAATAATATGGAAAATGTAGAAGCTAAAGAACTTATGACACATGGATGTGAACTAAAGGGGGGAATGTGGATGAGAGGAGGTGTGCAGGGTGGAGGGGAGTGAAGGGGGAAAATGGGACAACTGTAATAGTATAATCAATAAAATATATGGAAAAAATCCACAGTTTCTTTTAATTTTAAAAATATTGCATAGAGGACCTTTTGTGACATGTGTTATAAAAACTTGGACTTCTAGCCTTCCTGTGTTTTGCTATCTAATGAACATTCAAACTACAACTTTTCCAACATCTGGGAGCTTGAAAACATTTTTTTACACTAAGAGGATTTCTCCCTCTGAAATGCTGTATACCGTGGGGGTGGGGTAGATCATCAGAAATGTGCCACGTGTGTGACCATTCCCACCTCCCACAGCCAGAGCAGACGGTGCTTCTTCTTTTGGTGAATGCAAAGTCAGTCTCAGAATCCTTTTCCATACATGCTCCAGGCTGCCACCACCAGATGATTGATGGTGGCATTTAAGTCAAAACTTTTTCCACATTTGTTCAAGGGTTCATTATCTCCCAAGTATCAGACCCAGCATCTGAGTTCCAGGGATGTACCCATGAACTCAGACCCACCCCCAAGCAAAACTGAGAAAATTTTAAAGCTCACAGATTTCCCTTTCCCTAAAAATTCAAAAACCACTTGGGAGAATTTGCAATAAAGGGAAACAAATTTTGGGGTAGTTTTACATTTTCCATTCAACTTGTGATTATGAGTTTAACTGCCACTTATCCTGGATAATAAATTGATATTTTGTTAATAATTTTCAACTACAGCAAGGTCAGCATGTTTATCTGAAGTGGGAAGGAGGGCAAGTAACATTAAATATCTTCTATTTGTCAAGAAACTATATATTTAAAAATCTCATCTTTCTTCCTCACAATAGTTCTTCTAGGGAGAAATAATAAATCTCATGTTTACTGCAGAGGAAGTGGAGACCAGGGCAGATTACATTACTTGCTCAAGTCTTGCAGTCCTTAGGTGGCAGAGCCAAAATCCAAACAAATTTACAACTGTCTACAGGGACTATAGTTGTTTCATGAAACCTTAAAGGTTTCATTTTTTTTTTTTTGCTCTGTATGCTTCCTGAACTGAGTTAGCGGACTCTGTCTAAGCAGACCCACAGACTTGAACTTGTGGATTGGTCCTAGCAGCTCCCTGCAATCCTAGTTATGCCTGCATTCCTGTGTTAGAGCCATTTGTGTTTTACACATTTTTATTTAAATCTTAGAATAATCTTACCAATGTATATAAAATTACCTCCTGGGATTTGATTGAAATTGCATTGACTCTACAGGTCAGTTATGGAGATTTGACATATACGTGCTATTAAGGTTTCTAACACTTGGTCATACATCATCTTCTATTTATTTAGGTCTTCACTGATTTCTCTCAGTAGCGTCTTATAGTTTTCTGGCCAGAGGTTTTGACCACCTTTTGTTGAATTCACATTTAAGGATTTTTAGTGCAATTATAAATAATACATCTTATAAAATTTTATTTTTGTTTTTCTAGTTATAATAATTTAATATTTTATATTGGTCTTGTATCCAGAATACTTGCAAAACTCACCTATTAACTTCAGGTAGTAAATCCTGCATTTTTACTTTCTCTAGCTCCTGTCATTCCTTAGGACCTCCAGCACAATTTGTAATAGAAGTGGTGACATCAAGCATCTTTATCCTCGCCTCATGCAATGAGTTAGGAAGTATTTGTTTCTTTTCTGTTCCACGAAGAGTTTCCTTAAGATGAACACTGTTATTTCTAAATGTTTGGGAATTTTTACCAGTGAAACCACGAACCTCCATCAGTTGAGTTTTTGTCATGAAAAGGTTATTTTTCATTGCAGATTCAACTTCTAAAATAAATATAGTACAATTTAGATTTTCTCTATCTCTTCTATAGGCTTTGGTAAGTTGTACTTCTTAAAAAGATTTTAGTTACTTATTTGTAGAGAGAAGGGAAGGGAGGAAGAAAGAGAGGGACAGAAACATCGATGTGAGAGAGAAACATCAATCAGTTGCCTCTCACACACCCCAACCAGGGACCAAACAACAACCCAGAGAAGTGCCCTGACTGGGAATCAAACCAGCAGTCCCTCACTTCACAGAACAACGGCCAGCCAACTGAGCCACGCCAGTTAGGGTGGTAAGCTGTACTTTTTAAGCAATATCACATGAATGTTAATTTTTAAATCTAGTGGATGAAGTTGAAAATAAATGTCTCTTATGATCCTTTTAATGTTTGCAGCATCTGTAACAGTGCCCTTTTTTCATTACTGAGTTTGGTAATATGTCTGTTCTCTCGTTGTCTTTTAAATATCTTACTACTAATATCAATTTATTAGCCTTTTCCAAACATACACACGCACACACTGTAGCTTTGTTCATTATTTTTTCAGTTGTAATTTTTTTGTGTTTTATTCATTTCTGCTCTTATTATTATCTTCTTTAGTTTCTTTGAGTAAAATTTTATTTCCTTTCAAACTTCTTCAGGTAAGATACTAAAATCATTGATTTTCAGGCTTTTTCTCCTCATATATTCGATGTTATAATGTTTTGTCTGAACATAATATACACCCCCAAAAAGTTATATGACATATTTTCATCATTATTCCATTTAAACTATTTTCTAATTTTTATTTTGGCTTCCCCTTTGACCTAATAACAATTTTATAGTATGGCTTAAAAGGATTTTGAAGTATGTTTATGGAAGCATTTTTGTTATCAGTTTTAGCTTAATTTTACACTGGTCATAAAACATACCCTGAACTATTTCAATTATTTAAAATCATTGTGACTTTTTTTATGGCTGAGCATGTTGTTCATATTAGCAAGCTTTCCAAGTGCACTTGGAAAGAATGTATGTTTTGTCCTTGTCAAGTGTAGTGTTTCATCTATGTCAATTAGGTCAAGTTTGATAATCCTGTTATTCAGACTGATTGTATCTTAACTGATATGTGTCTTATTTTATCACTTTGTGAGAGAGGTGTGTTCAAATTTCCTAGTAAGTCTGTGTGTTTGTCTATTTCTGCTTTTAGTTCTATCAAGTTTTACTATTATATAATTTACCTGTGTATTTTGAAACTAAGAATTATTACATCTTCCTGATGTTTTGAACATTTTATCATTATAAAATAACTTTATTTCTAGAAGCACTTTTGCTTCTGTAATTTTACAAATCTACAATAGTTTATTTTTAGATTTTTAAGTTAATGCTTGTTTGTATATATTTCCCCTTTTTGTTTTAGGTTTTTTATTGTTCATTTATTAAACAACACACAGTTGTTTTTCATCTGATCTAAAAAATCTTTGTCTCTTCATCAGAGCATTCAGGCCAATGACAGTTGATATAATTACTAGCATGTCTGTGTATGTGTTTCCTGCCTAGAACCTGAGCCATCTTGAAGCTCTTTTGTAAACTTCTCACAGGTCTTCCTGTTTCTTCCCTGACTCTCAAGGTAAAGTCCTTTAAGGTTCCAATTAAGAGCCTTGGGTGCTTCCCAGTATCCTTTTCTTCAGAAAAGCCATGAACTCCAATTTTTATATCTCTAATACCTTGAGATTGTCAAAACCTTCTGTAGTTTTTAGCTGCTCTGGCTCTGCTTGTTAGCCTTTTGCCTTACAGAGCTTAACCAGTAAATGCCCTGCGAGAACACCCAGTGGTGGATAGCAGCTGCACCCTTCTGCAGAGCCCAGGAATATTGGTCACCTTATGTCCTGGCTCACATCCTGCCTCAAACCTGAATGCTCTCTCTGTGTCCCTGAGTTTGCCTCAGACTCCGATGCCTTTTGGGCCACCCTTTGTTTGGTCAGCCTGATGCATGTTTCTGGGAATTGTCAAGCAATTCCCCAGAGAAAAAGTCAAAACATGAAGGAAATTGTGCTTATGTCAACTTGCTTCTCATCTTTCTGCATTCTGGACCGTCGTGTCTTGGCTGAGTCATTATCTCATCGGTTCTTTCAAATAGTTTCTTACATTTTGTCCAGATTTTCTCATTGTTCTTGTGGGAGTGTGGGTCTTCCGCAAGCCACTCTGCCAGGCCAAAAGCAGATGTCTGTGGAGTTACATTTTTGTTTCTATAGGTGTTTCGGTTAACCATTGAGATCCGAAGATTTTAGTGTTGCTTAAACTCTCTGGGCCTCAGGACCCCTAAATGTTCTCCCAGAGGGGAGAGACAATAACCCACTATGGAACCAAGCCCATAATTGCACACACCACTCCCGAGTGCCCTTATGGGCCTGAGAAGAGGCGGAGGGAAAAGCCAGTGTTGCCTTGTGACATTGAAGGTTTGCCTTTGCAACCTCCTAGTATCTCTAATTTCTATGCTTCCCTTTACCAAGCTGATTAGTACAGCGTCACACTTTACAAACGTACCTTTCAGGGCATGGCCCCAGTGTTGTATGTCAGGAGACATGCTAACATTTTGATTTATATAGAGTGTTTCCAACAGATACCAGTAACATAGACTATAAATTAAGTGAGGATTCCTGGGCTTGTGAGCACCTTGCTGAGGTCTTCCCAGCACAGCGTTCCATGCTCCGGGCTGCGGTTGCTCATGTTAGCCCTTCCCTTCTCCTCCCCGTGCTCCTGTCTGTTCTTTGAATCTTGTTTGCTGATGACTAGATGGTTACATTCTATAGGTAAAACATAATGTATCTTAATAAATTAATGTGTGACTCTTCCCGTTTTAGTTTTCATTTTTATTTTTTTAAATATTTTATTTATTTCCTTTTAGAGAGAGGAAGAAAGGGAGAGAAACATCAATGTGTAGTTACCTCTTGCATACCCCCTACCAGGGACCTGGCCTGCAACCCAGGTATGTGCTCTGACTGGGAATCAAACCAGTGACCCTTTGGTTCACAGGCCCGCACTCAATCCACTGAGCCACACCAGCCAGAGCTAGTTTTCATTTTTAAAGAGACCTTCTTATTGTCTGATTTTTTTCCTGCAGATTAGTGGGGAAAATAGAGGCTTTGGGTTATAAATTCAACCCATGGTGAACATTTAAACATATTGGCAATCATTCACATCATATATGTCTAAAAATAAGCAAATAGGTGGGTAATTATGTGTGTCCTGGTTTAGCATATTTTATTTCTTTCTCTTTCATTTCCATATAGTCCAAGCCCTATATTCAGTTGGATTTAACAGAATTTAAATTTTGGACTTTTTGAGTGGGTATGATAATATTTGGGTTATTTTTTAACATTTTGCAACACATTTCTTAATATTTGTGATTTTTTAAATCATGCCAGTCAACTTTTGAAATACTTGTCCTTCCATGTCCTGGTACTTAATTATTCACAGTGTTAGAAATTCAATTTAATTACTGTACAAGGTACAATTGAATTGCATACTTTATGAGGAGCATATTATGAATGTCTTATTGCACTGAAAAAAATGAATGACCTTGTAATAAATTTTTATAGCTTCCATAAAGAACTATTTAGGACAATTTAAAAAAAGACAGTTGCACACCATTAGAATACTTTATCTAGTTCTTCATGTCAAGATCAAAGGAGAGAAGGAGTCATCGGAAGGGTATAAGCACATGTATTTGGTGAATCCAGAAGCGTATGTGCCTTAATGTGGTAATGGGATGGTACTGAATATCAGCAGTAAAGATGCTGAGATCGACCCCCCTCTCTGAAGGCCAGTCTATTGCAGAAAAGGAATGGGGACACTTACCTTTTGACACATAATTTTTATTAAAATATATTAATTGTAAAATAAAAAACAGATGAAGAAGACTACTTATGGCATAATGACTGTTACACATGGATGAGTATATATAGCATAAAGAGTCACTATAGCACAGCAAATTATCCAACAGTCAAGAAATGGTTCTTCCTTTGCTGGCCTCCCCGGAAGCTCCCCACAGTCCCACTTCAATTACAGTTCCTTGTTTCCTTTGTAAAAGGAACCACTCTTCTGGTTTACATTTCCACCCATGTGTGTATTGCAAGTGTATCTCTCAATACTGTAACTAATTTTGCCCATTTTTAGAAAGTATTTTTAAAGTCTCTTATAATCTGTTTCCTCACATCTCTTTATATGTCCTTGATCTTCCTGCACTGAATGACCCAGTTTGTTTGACCTGTAGAGATCCCACACCCCAGATTTTGCTGATTGCACTGATGTATTCTTGTTTGGGTGTATTAGTTACTTCTTTGGGAGCCGTTAGAAAGTTTGGAAATGCTGTGAACTTTGGGCTAATAAGAGAAGCCATTCATCATTCACTAGTATCTGCACACGTTGATTTCCAAGCTGACAAAAGCCTTTTGCTCTGTCACTAAAAAGTAGCATGGTGTGTTCCAGGTGGGCAGTTTGTGTGGAGCTTTTTGGCCATCGTGGTGAGAGGTAATCATAAGTGCATATGCTCAGTGACTCCCTCTCTTTCTGTCTGATTCTCACTGTGTTACCCGGGGACGTAAGAGGAGGTGGACCAACAGAGTGGATTAGTGTTCCGTAGGACAGCATTTCTTAAAATGTGTGTTGGAGAACACTAAGAGCCCTTGACATCTTCATGCATAGTCCACAAAAAAAAAAAAAGGCATCTGAACTCAAATAAGATAGGAAAATGCCAAGTGCTCATAAGCATGTTTGGGTTAACTTATTTTTCAAAATCTGTTTGACCAGAGAAGGGTTTGTTGGTTTGTTTTCTTCCACTGAGTGTCTAGCAATACCTTGTGGTACACGTGGTTACTATGGCTACAGCTGGAAAACCCTGATCAGGACTGCACTGAATCTGCAGATCAAGTCGGGGAGCAAAGGCATCTTAACAATGTTAAGTCTGATCCATGAACATGGGATGCCTTTCCATTTATTTAGATCTTCTGTAACTCCTTGCAACACTGGTCTGTAGTTTTCATTTCTTTTGTAAATTTATTCCCACACATTTTATTCCTCTGATGCTATTGTAAATGGAATTCTTTCTTAATTCTCTTTTTGAATTGTAAATTGTAACTGTAGAGAATTACAGTAATTTTTTATCTGTTGAGATTCTATACCACAACCTTGTTGAACTTGTTTAGTTGCAGTAATCCTTAGAAGATTCTTCAGGTGTTTCTATACGTAAAACCATGTCATCTGCTAACAGCATTTTGCTTCTTCCTTTCCATCTGGATGCCATCGACTTCATTTTCTTGCCTAATTGGCTTCCCTAGCTCCTGCAGTGCAACATCGAAAAGAAGTGGTGAAGGCATGTGTCCTTGCCTTGTTCCTGGTCGGAGGGAAAAGGCACTCAGTCCTCACCACTAGGTCTGATCTTCGCTTGGATATATCCAGCTTGGTCATGGTATATCATTTTTTATATGTTGTTGGATTTTGCTTGCTAGTATTTTGTTGAGGAGTTTTGCATTTATATTCTTAAGAGATATTGATCTGTAGGGGTTTTTTTCTTGTGACGTATTTGTTGGGTTTTGATCATTACAGCTTCACAGAATGAGTTAGGAAGTATTCCTTTTTATTGTTGTGAAAAATTGGTATTAATTATTTAAATATTAAGCAGAATTCAGCAGTGCAGTCACCTGGGCCTGGGCTTTCCTTTGCAGATATACTTTTGATTACTAATTAAGTCCCTTATTATACATCTGTTCAATGTGTTTATTTCTTCTTGGGTCAGTTTGGGTTGTTTCAATAATTTGTCCATTTCATCTAAGTTATCTAATTTATTAATGTACATTGGTCAGAGTATTCCTTAATAATCATTGTTATTTCTGTAAGTTGGTGGTAATGTCCCCTCTTTGGTTCCTAATTTTAGTAATTGAGTGTTCTCTCTCCCTTCATTGGTAAGTCTAGCTAAAGGTTTGCCAACTATTTTCCTGCTTTATTGAGACATAATTGACATATAACATTTTGTAAGTTTAAGTGTATAACATGTTGATTTGATACACTTACATATTGCAAAATAATTACCACTCTAGTATTAGCTAACACCTCCATCACATCCCATACCTATCATTTCTTTACTGTGGTGAGAATATTTAATACCTACTCTGGGCAACCTTCACATGTATAATAAATATAATATTATTAACTATAATCACTATACTCTGTATTAGATCCGCAGAACTTATTCACCTTATAGCTGAAAGCTTATACTTTTTTAAAGGCTTAAGGATTTTATTGATCTTTTCAAAGGGCCAACATTTAGCTTTTCTATCAATTTTTTGTCTCTACTTTAATATTTATTATACCTTTCTTCTGTTTGCTTTGGATTTAGTTTGTCTTTGCCTTCCAGTGTCTAAGATAGAAGGTTATTCTATTGATCCAACACCTTTATTTTTATGATAGGCATTTTTCTTCTAAGCACTGCTTTGATAGCTGTGTTTCATAAGTTTTGACATTCTGTGTCTTCATTTTCATTTATCTCAAAGTATTTTTCTAATTCTCTTATAACTTTTCCCTTGACCCATTGATTATTTAGAAGTATGTTGCTAAGTATGTCGTTAATTTCCATGTATTTGTAAGTTTTCCCAAATTTGTCCTATTCTTGATTTCTAATCTTATTTCATGTGGTTAGAGAATATTTGAGGTTTGTTTTATGGCTTCATGTGTGGTCTGTCCTGGAGAATGACCCACACACTGGAAACGAATGCACGTTCTGCTGCTGTCGGGTAGAGTGGACTACAGATGTCTGTTAGGTCTCCCTGCTGTGTTGCTGAACATTTCCTGTTCATCTTCTGGCAGTTGTTCTAGCAATTATTTAAAGGGAAGTATTAAGGTCTCCAACTACTATTGTTGGATTGTTGAATTCTCCTTTCATTCCTAGAAGTTTTTGTTCCGTGTAGTTTTGGTGTACAATTATTATGTACATATATGTTTATAACTTGTTATACATTCGTGATGGATTTACCCTTTTATAAAAATTTACTGTTTTATAAACTGCCTGTCTTTATCTCTTTTATGTATTCTTTTTATAAAGTACCTGACTTTATCTCTAGGAATATTTTTTGTTTTAAAGCCTATTTTGTCTGATATTAATACAGCCACAATAGTCCTGTTATGGTTCTACTATATCCTCTTTCATACTTGTAATCTATTTCTACCTTTGAATCTAAAGTATGTTTCTTGTACACAGCACATGGTTGGATCTTGTTTTTTATTCTTCTTATTTTTTACATTTTTTAGGTTTTATTTATTTACTTTTAGAGAGAAGGGAAGGGAGGGAGAAAGGAAAAGAAACATCAATGTGTGGTTGCCTCTCACATGCACCCAACTGGCAACCTGGCCTGCACTGCAGCCCAGGCATGTGCCCTGACTGGGAATTGAACTGGTGACCCTTTGATTTGCAGGCTGGCACTCAAACCACGGAGCCACACCAGCCAGGGCAGGATCTTGTTTTTTAATCCAGTTGACAATCTGCCTTTTGCTTAGCTTGTTTCATCCATGCACATTTAATATTAGTGTCAATAGAGTTGCATTTGCATTTATAATTTTACTTTTTGTTTTCTATATATATTATGTCTTTTTATTTCCTTATCCCTCTTTTACTGCTTTTTTTTACTTAAACATTATCTAATATAATATTTTAATTTCTTTAAATTTTCACAGTTTTTGTTGAGTTTTTTACCCATTGCTATGGGGCTCAACATATACATCCTAACTTACCAAAATTTATATCAGATTTATACTAACTTAATTCCAGTGAGGTATAGAAATCGTAATTCTATACATATTTATTCTATTTTTCTCCATTGTGTTCTATCGTTATACATTTTGCATGTATTCAATATATGTGTCACAAACTCAACAATGCATTGTCATAATTATTACTCTATATAATGCTGGGTCTTCTAAGGAAACTAAGAGGAGAGGAAAGCAAGTGAGTATTTATAGAATTTGTTATACTAACCATCTCATTTACCATTCCTGGTTCTCTTCATCTATGGATTCATTACCATCTGGTATCACTTCCTAGCACAACTTTATTCTCATCTTCTTTTTACTGTTATTGGCAAATATATCCCAGGTCTATATATCATAGGCCAAACAATATGAACATATATATAATCATACATATATATAATTTTATGCAATTACTTTTTAAGTCAATTAAGGAGGAGAAATATGCATTTATACTGCCTTTACAATTATGCAGTTGCCTTTACTGGTACTGTTTGGTTTTTCCTGTGTGTTTGAATCACTCTCTTGGGTTATTTGCTCTCAGCCTGAAAAACTTCCTTCAGTATTTTATGTAAGACAAGTCTGCTAACAATATAATTCTCTTTGTTTTTGTTTATCTGGAATGTTTTAATTTTACTTTATTTTTGTAATAGATTTCCCTGGATGCATGACTCTGGCTTGACAGGGTTTTGGGGGTTTTTTAGCACTCTTAATATATTACTCCCACTATCTTCTGGCCTCTATTGCTTCTAATGAGAAATCAGCTATTAATTTTACTGAAATTCTTTTCTAAGTGGCAAGGCATTTTTTCTCTTACTGCTTTCAAGATTTTCTTGTATTTGGTTTTCTACATTTTTATTATGAAGTACCTATATGTTGATCTCTTTGTGTTTATTCTACTTGGATTTCACTGAACTTCTCAGACATGTATATTGTTTTTCATTAAATTTGAGAAGACACAACTATTATTTCTTTAAAAAAATTTTCTTCTTTCCCCCTCATATCTCTCTCTCTCTCTCTCATTGATGAGTTTAATGGTGTCCCACATTTCTCTGAAACTGTTTCTCTTTCTTCATTCTTTTTCTCTCTTGGGATTGCACAAGCTCTGTCAGTCCATCTTTAAGTTGGCATATTCTTTCCTCTGTTGGTTCAGGTCTGCTGATGAGCCCCTCTGGTGAATTTTTCACTTTGGGTATTGTGCTTTTCAACTCCGGAGTTTTTATTTTCCTTTTTGTAATTTCTCTTTCTATAGTGATACTCTCTGTTTGATGACACATTGTCTTCATCTTGACTTCTTTAATCCTAGTTCGTCTTTAGTCCCTTGAATATGTTGTAATGGCTACTTTGACATCTTTGTCAGTGGAAGCTGACTTTGGGCTGCACTCACAGGCTGTTGGCACTGCTGGCTTTGTGTTCCTGTGTTTGTGTCACATTTTCCTGTTTCCTTACATACCTCATGGTTTTGTGGAAAACGGGACATTTTGGATAATAGGTTGTAGCAACTCTGGGTCCTGGTCCCCCTGATCCATCTATAGAGATTGTTGCTGTTGTTTGCTTGTTGTTCAGTGCCTGGTTGTACTGTCTCAGCCTGTTTCACTACGCTGGTATGAAGTCTCGCTGTTGCTCCTCAGACATGCTTGGGGAGTGCTGGCAGCACTGTTGGCATGGGGGCTTTGTCTGTTTCTTCCCCAGGTCACACCAGTCTGTCAGTCTCCACTAACTGCTGGTTGATTGTCCCATTGCTCTCCACAAGCGTCGGGGTATAAAGTGTGCCACTGGTCGATCTAACTGAATGGGGGTCCCCTGGGGGTGAGTGTTTGAGGCCAGTGTTTGAGATTTGTTCTGACTGAAGGAGGGCTTCCCTTTACTTTTTTTCCCTCCTGGTTTCCCCTAGTAAACTCTCTGGTCTATAGATTAATTTGCATCTGTAATAAAGCTACTAGCCTGCTTTTAATTGCTTTCCACCAACACCTCCACTGTTTCTGAGTGCACCTTTTAGCTTGAACTTACTCAAATTCTGTTTCAAAAAAAGTCTCTCCTCATGGTTAGAGCTTCAGGGCTCTCTAGTTTATGGCCTGCTTCTTCCACTGGGCAAAGTCTCTAAACTATAGCTCTAGACCTTTTCTCTGAGTGACACCCTCCTTTAGTTATTAGGCACAGAATGAGGTGAGGAGATATCCTTTGGTCTTCTTTGCCTGCCTCTCCCAGTCTGGCCCCTCAAGCCTGTGAATGAGCTGGGGCTGAGGCCTCAGTATTATTAGTACATAAAATGTAGGGTGTCTCCCCACATGTGGACCTGGGCAGAAAAATGGAACCCCCACCCCAAATTCTTGGTGGCACTTACTGGGAACTTAGCCATGTAACAAGTAGCTACAGAGTGGAATAAGAAGTGTGTATGTTCTTCTCTTCTTGAGAAGATACTGTAGCCCTTAATGGGGAGCTGGAATAAGAGAGAGAGCCCTGTGTTCTTGGCTCCCTGGAGTGGAATTTAATCACCCTGGGCAGGGGGCAGGAGAAGGGAGTGGGCTCAGATGGCATAGATCATTGCTGCTCTACTGACCTTTAGTAGGTTTTCTTGAATAAGTGTTTCCTCATTTGCTGTACATCTTTAATATCATTTCCAGATCATTTAAATGTTTTTAAATGAGTTCAATGATATATTGAACACATGTATTCACCAAGAATCTAAGACGTAAAATATTATAGAGGCAATCTTAGGCCTCTGTATTCTTCTTTCCAATCTCACTTCCATCTCTGTCACCAGAAATAATCAGTATCTTGAATTTAGAGTTTCACATTCCTATCACATGTTTATATTTTAGTATACATGTATATATTCTGAAACAAGAAACATGATTCCTTAAAGAATATAATCAGATGCATATTAAGATAGTGAACATGTTTCATTAATGAAAGAAATTTAGCTCTTGCTTGGAAAAAAACAAATTAACACAAGAATGTTAGCTAAAAATATTGCCACAAATAGATTGAGCCCTAAAGTTCATTATTTGTAACTTAGAAATGTCATCTCCTTGTTATGAAAAGACACAAAACCCTACTCTCACTGATTGGTAATCACATCTGGATTGTAAAGTGGTACTAGGAGAGCTGATTCTGGTTTCCTGGAGTGACAGAGCCCTGATAGAGGGTTACTGTGCACATCTCTCACTCCCCACCCAGCCGGCTCCACTCTGTGTGAACATATGAGGCCTGGACATAGCAGTACTAACCTGGGAATGTGGTGGGTGATAATTATCTAGAAGGGAGAGCAATTCAGGAGAGATAGATTGTTGCTTTAAGAGATGAATGGAACAACAAAGGAGTGTATGGAAGTTCAGAATCAGGGAATTTTGAAGGACTTGAGTTGGGAACTACAGAATGCAGGAGGTAGGAAAAGGAGTTAGAGTCTCTCTGTGTCAGATTAACCTGACTGAAAAGATGGATGAGGACCAGAGAAAAAGGAAATACACAGCTTGTGCAAATACTGCGTTTATGAAAGGAGATGGGGGTCAGTACCAAGTTCACTGGAAAGGGCCTGTTGTAGACTGAAGAGAACCCCAGTGACCCATGTTCAGGACAGTCCTCTTTCTTTGCCATGAATGGAACCTGTGTATATGACAGGCTATCACTGCTGTGCTTATTACATTCCATGGCAAAGCAAAGGCATATTGCAAATGGGCCTGACTTTATCAGGTGATCCCTTACAAAGTAAGAAGCTCCACTGGCCTTGAAGTCACAAACAGCCATGCCATGAACAGCCTGGGGAAATGGGCAGACTGCAGGAGCTGAGGGCCTCAATCCCATAGCTGTCAGGAACTGAATTCTGCCTACTACCTGCATAACCATGCAAGAGGACGCTGAGCTCCCAATGAGGATGCATCCCAGCCAACACCTTGATTGTAGGCCGATGGAGCCTGGAGCAGGAGACCCAGTTAGGCTATGCCCAGACTCCTGATCCATGGGAACTGGAGGATGATAGATTTGTGTTGGTTTAAGGCACTAAATTTGTGGCCATCTGTTACACAGCAATCAAAAACTAATACAAGACCTCTTTCAAAATGTTTCCTTGGGCCATCAAAATATCTAGCCAGGTTCGAAAAAAACATTGCAATGACTTGGATCCTTCTGGAAGACATTTGACCTGTGTGATTATCCCACATGCCTGTTTCTATTCTACTATTTCAAAGGCATGAGAAGAGCCATTCTTGAGCTAGTTTTAAGGTCATTTCCTTATTGCTTAGTTTCTCAGTGTTTTGTCTATAACTATTGACTAGAGGATTCCAAAATTACATAAATATTTTCTACTTATTAAGTAATGACATTTGAAAATGATAACTTCATGCCAGATTGGTTCTTCTTTTATCAAAGACTGATATTCTCACTCCTGTAATTATATTTCCAGTGGTTCCACATGGCTTTTTCCAATCACCTAATGGGTTCTGCCATATAATCATTCTTCCTGAAGGAAACAAAAATAAATGCCTTAATAATTTTTTAATTACCACTTCAGAAAATTCTAAGATAGATGTTAGAGACCTTGAATATAGACACAAATTCTTGGTGCTGATAAAGAAAACAGAAGAACTATGTGCATTGGAAAGAACCATTCAAAAAAATGTACTACTACACACACTCTTTTACTTTTAGATTTAATCTCTGCTCCTCTACTCACAGCCCACTGGGAGATTAGCAGTCCCTATAATATTACAGACTTAATGTAAAGAAATACTTACTTTTGGTTTTTAATTCATTTTTCATGTGAAAGAAAAGCAGTTTTATCAGTAAGAATAAAAGAGTCCAAAGGAATTAGCCTGGCACCACCCCGTAGATCCTCTCCTCTTAGAGCCAGGGAACTGGAGATACAGGAGTGAACACATCTCCAGACTTGGTGAAAATGGTGTGTTTAGATTAGGCAGTAGGAATAGTATGTTTTATTTTCTAAATGTATGGTAATTCCAAGGAGTTGAGAAGGCTCTCTCCATCCGTTCTGAGGTTGCTCGTGAGAGAAGCTAGCAAAGAGAGGGGCCAGACCTGGACAGTCTGGACATAGAGTCTGCTCTTCTTTCTTCCTCATTCCATTTCTAACCAAGAAGCAAAAGTGGCAAAAATCTTCTGAAGTGTAGAACACCGATAAGCAGTGTGGTATGACAGCAGCTTCTCAGAAAATCTTTGAGTGGTAGGGGGAAATGCTGAGGAATGATGCCCGAGGGTCATGACGCACAGGAAGTTGAAGCAGTCACCCACAGCGACTGAAGGAGAAGCAATGGGCTGTCTCTAACTGCAGGGATGTCTCAAGCTCTACTCACACGTGTTAGAACCTTAGAGGACACTTAGGGACATGCTATACATTCAACCATTGTTAGGACCTTGAAAGAAGTTGCTGGCCTGAGCACATGTAACAGTCTTATTAGATAAATAGCAACTCAGTGATCCTGTGACACAGCCTTTCTCTCTGAAGGGAAGAAAGATACAGCATTTCCCAAAGTGTGGCATCTGACAATACATTATACTCGTCAGAAATTAAGTTGCATCAAGGAGAGCTAATGGAGCAGAGCAAAATCTTTAGAAACAAGTCCCCTTTTGTTATTTTTGTGGAGCTTTTAACAATTCCTAGTTTGTGGTGCATTAGCAGAGACAAAGAACCGTGCCTCTATTGTAACCCCTAAAGAAATTAGGTCTGTTTCTCCGGGCTAAATTCAGTGCCATTTGCAGCAGATAAAGTTCTTCGCCAACCTGTCACTGTGATGGGTTTCTCTGTACTCCTTCAGCCAGGAGGAGTTAGTGCACTGGCACATAGCACGTCAGACCATTTGGAAGGCAATAGTATTATAATCTGGGTAAAAATAAAATTAGGTTGATGAATCCAAGTACCTAAATGTTAACATTTGTTATACTCAAAGATCAAATTAGAGATAGCATGACATCAGTCAACACAGGAAGACAGTGCTCCCAAAAATGCTTCATTTCAGAATTTGCAGAGCACATAAAAAGACTCCACCCCCCACCACCACGATCCTGATGCTCCCTTTCCTGCCTCCCAGGATTGTCAAGATGCACAAAACATCCTGAGTCCTCCCTTGGGTAGGTGTTTCAGATCGCCTCCAAGACAGCGCCTCCTGAATCCCAGCAGGGCAATGCCCTGGCTCTTCCACTGCATGATTCTCCGGAGGCTTTTCTTCTGTTGGCGTCCTTGATGAGTTCCATGAGCTAACAGTTGGCAATGACTTTGTGCAGTTATTTACTTGCTGTCACTGCTGATGCTTAATACCATAACTGAATTATGAAATAAACTTTGATCTTTACTCTTTTTGACTATAACTACAAAGTACATATATTTATATTTGGCTCAAATAATTGTCTTTCTTTGATAACATTAATGAAATACTTCTTTCTTCATAAATATTAAATAAAGGGAAGCAGCCCAATGATGAATCAACTTGCCGTTTAAGCCTCCAACTCTATCATTACCTTATATCACATCAGCATCTTTTTCCCTGAGAATTCTTCCCCATTTTTCTCCCCAAATCCAACTTTGCTTAATTTATTCAGTACAATTATTTTAAAAATAAGAAATGGGCTTTTCTGGAACAGTTTTAGGTTTATCGAAAAAGGAACAAAATGTAGAGAGAATTCCCATATACTCTCTCACCACCTCTGCTTCCCCTATTGCTGCCATCTGGCATTAGTGCGGTATACTTGTTGCGGTCGATGAGACAATATTAAGACATTATTATTAACTAAAGTCTATAGTTTACATTAGAGTTCACTTTTGTTTTATACATTACATAGGCCTTTATATATATATATATATATGAGTGTGACATGTATCCACCATTACAGTATCATAAAAAGAACCCAGGTACCACTTTGACTGTCTGTTTTTGTCTTCTGCAGACACTATAAAACTAAACAAGAAAAAAATACTGTATGTGCTGAGGTCAGGAGGAGTCAATCCATTGTCAAGTTACCTCCAGTGGACCCGGGACTGTATATTGTTCCTACTGCAGTGAGTGGCCGTTGACATGGAAGAAGTGGTTTGCCCCTGGCTTTTTCATGCAGCAGATGAAAGCTCTCTTGCGCACGGTAAATGGGCAAGTATAAGTGAAATTAAGAGGGACATCCAGATGAAATCTTTCACCCATTCTGTTCTGCTACTTTGTCACTATCTCCATTGCCTTCCAGTATATCTACACTTTGAAGCTCATGTTTAAGGAAGATGATGGTGGGAACTGCCACCATGCTGGAGAGCTGGTGGCATCTGGGAAAGCCTTAACAAACCTTTCCCTTCAGTCATCACCCTGCTGTTTATAAAAAACATTGTGTACTTGATCTTTCTCCTTTTTTCATCTGGATTCAATTATGATATATTTTATTTATGTGTAAGGTCCATTGTTTTAATAATAAATTTAATTAAAATAACTTTTTTCTCCTATTACTCTCTTATATTAATTAGACCAGCCAAAAGGACCTGGAAGGGTAGAGAAATTTTTTTTCTATCCAACAAGAATGACATTTCCAGCATGCAAAATTTTATTCATTTTTTTAACAAATATACCATTTTGACAAATACACAATTACATAACATTTGGGTTAAATTCCCATATTTTGTTTTTCAGAATGATGTTTCTATGAGCATTCTTGGACATGTCTCTGTGCAAGTCCAAGAGTCCATTGTTCGATTCTATGTCAAGGTTATAGAGGAAATTTTCCCTTTTGTTTTCATCTCAGGATACAGTTGACTTTTTATTCAGCATTTTACAAAGAGTAGAACCCTCTTGGGGTTCCAAAGTCATGTGGGGACACCTCTTATAACCCCAACTTGAATAAATCTTCAGAGTTATCCTAGATCCCTTAAATAGTTTTTCAAGCAAACATAATTCCTAGAATTTTTTTCTATAGACTTGTGGTAAGTGGGTTTTTTTCATCCTTTCATATTTATTCCTATAGGTTTTTAAGATTTTGGATTTTCCTTTGAACACTTCACTGGTATTTCAGAGAATCTGACAGTATTGTGCTTAATCATTTTCTAAATTGAAATTAATATTTGTACTTAATCTTTGATGAAAAAGCAATTTAAAACAGAGTTTTTAAAATTCTACATGGATAAATTTTGGAGTTTTCATGTTTTATTGTTAGCTTTATTTCCTTATACCAGGTTTTCAGTGTTTTCTTCCATAAATCTGGCTTGCCAATACTCCTCAAAGTTTAATGTATATCAGAACCAACCACCTAGATGTCTTGTTAAAATATAGATTATGTTTCAGTAGGTCTATCACAGGTGGGCACAGGTAACCAGGTTCTAGGTGACACAGACAAAGAATTGAACCGAACACACAGAGAGTTTATAGCAGCAAGAGAGAGAGTAGATTTATTAAGCGATAGTACACTCCACAGAACATGGGAGCGGGCCAACTCCAAGCAGAGATTGACCTCAGGGGCTGGGGGGATTCTATTCTTATAGGGCAGATATTTCCTGGCTAGTTTCAGTGGGCTTTTACTGCGCATGTACAAGTAGTTGCATTACTTTAAAGCTACTCCACATGTGGTCTCCCATGATTTTTCTTGATTGGCCACCAGAGAAGGGGGTTGCACGATGTTAATTTATTATGATGCTATTATAATGAAGCAGGGGTCATGTAGCATCGTCTTCGAAGGTGCATTCATGATTCACCATGATTCAGCGCTTTTCCAGAAAAGATGAACAACCGATCTTAGAACAGGGTCCGTGTCCTGTATCCATGTTCTTCATCTTAGCCCCTGGGGCACCTCTGGAGTTTCCTCCTTCCTGACCATCTCCTGCCCCAAGTCCAGATACATTTCTAGCAAGTCCTTACATAATGCTCTTGGTCCACGGGCTGTACTTGAAGTAGCAAGGCCATGTTCCATTATTTTAATAGTTTTTGGAGTAAATCCTGACCATCAACATAAGAAACGTCCAAACTTATAAGAATTTTTTTGAGTTTATTTGAGCCAAACTGGTGACAATTGTCAGGAAGCAAAATCTCCACTGATTGAGAAAAAGCTCTGGAAAAATGGGAGATTTGCACCTTATTTTATACATTGCAGTCGAAAGAGAAAACATAAGTGTGTTACATGAATTTCATTGGTGGTAGATTAAGGAGGTGGGAGAAAGCAAAGGGGGAAGCCTCTGGGATTAGACAAAGAGTAAAATGATAGACACCTCCTTCTCTTACATCAGTGAGTACAGGTAGATGACAGTCAACAACTAACATGATAACGATAACAGTGAGAGGCTCTGGTGTGGTGCCTGTGCCTGAGAGGTCCTGAGAAAGGGAATCTGACATTCCAAGGGCATGTTATCATGTTCCCTCCACACGACCTTGTCTTCACCTGTTTGTTGATAAGTGGTTCTCAGCTCACATTCAATATAACAAAGCCTAATAGTTCAGTGTTCTTAAAAGGACTGCATCTTATTTAATCATCACAGCAGCATCACCAGTAGGTCTGGACGGCTGGCTCCCTCACTGACAGCAACGAGCTGTGTGTGCTGGGGCAGAGCCCGCTCCCCTTCAGTCTGGCTTCCCTGTCACACAGCCTGCACCAGCTGTTTTCCCAAAGCTGGGGGGGGGGGGGCGGTGCAGGTGACTATGTGACAACTTAAATTTAGGTAATTTGCCCCAGAACACTTTTTCTATAAATCTGCTTTATCACTTTCTCATAGGCTTGTTCTGCTTGCCTTTGGTGTATTTTCTTCCAGATTGAGGTAGAAATTCACCTGGCCACCCCGAAAATCCTCGACATGACAGTTTTTCTGAGTGTTAATTTAGCATTTTGGGTGTCTCTTTTCAGCTGAAATTGGCATCTGTGTAGCTCCTCTTTTTTCATTGCAACTTTCTCTAGCATTGGTTCTCAATACATATTAACATGGTACAAATTTAGGGAAATCTTTAGTAAAGGAATCTGTTTCACTTTGTTTAAACCTGTTTCCCAGACTTATCTGGCCATAAAATTCTTAGCTTTGGTAACAAAGACATCCTTCTTCATTTTGCCAATGTTTCTCAGTCTTTTATAGAGATACATACACTTCTCAACTAACCATGTCCTAAACTCATATGAAGTAACAAGCATTATACTAAGCACTTTAAAGACATTATCTTACTTACACTCACACCACCCTTGTGGTATTAGCAACTGCATTAGGTAAGAGGGAATTAAGTAAGTACAGGCTTAGTAACTTATATGATACATTTAGTTTATTTAGGACAGAGCTCACTGCCTGACCCAAGAGCAGGTGGGGACAAAACGGGAGCCACACACTGACCCTGACAAGCTCAGCGAGGCCTGCGACGGACAGGACTTACAGACTCGGAGACCTAAGTAACCACAGAGGATGGACCGAAATTAAAACTTTTTAACTAAAAGCATGTCATGGCGGGTAGTGATGTCCTAGGCTGGTATCTTTCTTGACAAAGGTCAGTCTTTACCTTAACTGAGCCTGTCCATTGTCCTTGTGTATCTACAAAGACAGGCCTTCATACCTTTGGAATGTCGGGGTGATTTCTTTTTTCCAGACCCCTAAAGGCACAGTTCCCCGCCAGGGCGGGAGACCGCAGAGCCCCTCCCCGTTACCACATTAATTGTTGACTGTTGACTATCCTGTGCCCACCAATGTAAAGCGAGTGTGTGTCCGTGTTTTACTTTTTACCCAGGTTCAGAGTTCCCCGCTTTGCTTTCTCCCACCTCCCTGAGCTGCCACCAATATAGTGCATGTATAGCGCCCCCTTGCGTCTCCTCCTGTGATTGTGACGTATGAAATAAGCGGTGAAACAGCCATTATCTGGAGCACTTTTTCGATCTGTTGAGATTTGCTTCCTGGTAATTGTCATCAGTTTGGATCAAATAAACTCATAAAAATCCTCTACAGGTTTAAACGTTTCTTACTCAACACAAGTCACCTATCTCTTGAGGCTACCTGACTAGTTTTCAGGTACCATATTGGCCCTTTCTTTAGTAAGAGGACCATTCAGGGAATTCTGACATTATTAGTTTGAAATAAAAAGATGGGTAATACAGGGTACAGCCAAGAGGGGGACCCCAAATAGGGATTTGGAATGGGGTGGGGGAACTTGGAAGTTATGGAGACTATTGTGAAATCAAGCATACTTGACCAATAAAACACATGCCCAGAAGGGTGTGTTTATCACCTAGCAAATGTGGCTCATTCCCAGAGAAATGTCATTCTCAGAAGAGACTTTAATGCATTTCCCAGGTGCTGTCTGCACGCCAGGTCCTTTCCTCCAGGGCAGCTTGGCGAAGCTGGTGAGTTAGAGGTGACAGGGCAGGGGACTGCGACTGGCACACCGTGCGGGAAGGGTAGAGACCTCTGCCTTCGAAGTGAGAGTTGAATCTAATTTTCAAAACTAAGTGAGAATAATAATGACAATAAAAGATCCAGAACGCTGCCACTTTATTACTTCCCATTGTGTTTATAGTTCTTGGCAACGGCGGGGGGGGGGCGGGGATCCTGCAATCAAATTAGGGCAATCTGCATGACAAAAGAATTAGCAAGAGACAGTGAGGCAGGAAATTGTTGATGATTTTCATTATCTGTGATGCTGCTGAGAGCTTCATTTGTCTTCACCTTGAAACTTTGGAGAAATCTGACTCTTCTTGGCAGTGTTAGCTTTTTTTTTTTAACTGAAGCATCTTGTTATTTAAATAATCACCAGGCCCTTGAGGTTATTTTGGAATGCTTTTCTTTCCTAGGTGCCTGGGGTTTTTTTGTTCTGAAAAGAAACCCATTTGAGAAAAACCTTAGGGGCTCTAGGTGCTGTTTATAACTTAAACATTTTGTCATATTTAAAATTACAAGATTGCAAGGGACTCGGATGGAATGGGGAGTGTTGACTTCAAACTCGTTCTCCCACTTGGTGTTGGGCCATGAACTCAGTCTCAGATTCCTCCCTGTGGTCTCGTCTGGTGTGGCAAGAATTTAAAGAAATGTGCGTAAAATCGCTAATCACATTAGGCATTCCCTAATTTTAGTGGCTAGCATTTTATAAGGTGTCGTGAAATTTTGCTAGGTGGAGATATTAGCTGTGGCTTGGAGATGAACTTACATGGCTGTTTTCAATGTGTATTTATGTTTTTCCGGAGGTCAGAGATATTTATGCATGCCAGTTCTGGGACAAAGTTGAACACAAGACAAATAAGTAATTATCAAGATTGGTTGGATTTTTCCACCTTTTCCACTTGAACTGGATTTTTCTCATTGAGCTGGAATTAAAAAACAATTAGTTCTTGGACTTGTACCTTCCTCCATTTTTGGTTAAGAAGATTAGCTTCACAAGTGCAGTTTTACATATGTTGACTGTAAACAGTCAGCCAGGTATTTCTCCAGGGGGGGAAAAAAAAGGTTTACTCTGGAACAAGAAGGAATTTCAATTCGGTACGTGCCACCATAGCAAGCAACGTACAAGTTGCTAGAACAAAAATGAGGATGGTCTTTCTTAGTGAGGAAAGGGAAGCTGGGAAGAGCTGTTACTAGCTTCCCTTGCTGTGTTTTGCTGTCTCTGTAGGGTGTGAGAGCTCCCCCTCCTGGCCTCCCTACTTCACTTTAAATAGATTTTTGTTACTTTTTACACATACATAGGGCAGATATTCAGATTGCTTTTGACATCATGTATTGGATTATAAATCTTTACGACTGGTGCACTAACAAATTAGTGCAAGAACAGTTTTTTCATGATGTTTCACTGTTGAGTCATCAATTTAGATGTAACTCTGATGAAATGGTGTTTAGCCCCTTTCTGCTCTCTCTGATGGAAGTATATTTTAGCTGAGTGGTTCTAGTTAAGATACTTAGGTGGGCTAATTTAGCTTCTTTCAACATTTTGCCTTTTTTTTCTACTCTTCTATTTTCTGACCTTTTTCACAGCTCCTTTCTTGAAATATAATTTGAAGTTTCTGTTGTTCTTTAAATGATTTATTTTCATTAATCTGTAATTTGGAAAACTGATAAAGTCCTTTTGGCTTACAGGGGTTCTATCATGAGATGTTAGTTTCTATCAGGTCCTGTCTACGGCGTCAGGCCCACCCCACACCTGGCCAACCGAGGCGGAAACGCTCACACCCTTCATCCTTTGAAAGTGTCAGGTGATAAGCTGGACTATCACCGGAAACCAGACATTTTCAACTAGCAACTAAAATTGTTCACCCAGATCACAAACACCAAGGCTGAAGGGAAGTGTTCCTAGGCCAGATGCTTGGAATCATACAGGGGAATTTTTTTAAAAAGAAAGTAAGATTCTGACAGAACCTGAAATAAGATAAATAAATTAAGGCAGTCACAGGAACTCATCTGAGATGTGCAGTTAGTTTTTTTTCTCAGTCAGAATCTCAATGTTAGGTTTGTAGGTGAGTCTCGTACTAATAATATCTGACAGTCTTGTGGCCGTATCTGAAACACACATAAATTAGAAGCAATTTATTTATAGGCACAAAAACTCCCATGCCTATAAATAATCGTCTTTATTTATAGGCATGGGAGTTTTGTGCCCCCTGGAAATCCAGATGTTAAGTACCTGGGTGAGCGTGTGCATATATATGTGTTCCCGGGTGTATAAGTGTATGAAGGGGTGTGTGTGTGTCAGCATGTGCATGTACCCACATAAGTAATCCACTCTCAGGAAAGTTGATTTTATCTCAGAAGTTTCATAAGCAATCCAACTGTGATTGTTATTCCTTTCTCTTCCTGATAATATTCAGTAATTAGAAGTCTGTGTATGTTCATTCACTTTAGTTTTAAAGATGACTTTAGAAAGGCAGAGTCCTGTGTCCACTACAGCTCTCTCCAGCAGCCTCTTCTGCCCCAGGACCACCTCACCTTCCCTGTGGACTCTCTCCCGGGGAGGCTGCAGGGGGCTGCTGTGACCGCCTGCGCCTCAGACAGCTCCAGGCTGGGCCTGGGTGGTCCGTAATTTGGGGCAGATTACTTAGCTCCTTGAAATTTATTTTCCTCATGTTCGAAACAGGAGACATGTAACTGAGAAGCTTGTTGTAGCACATAAAAGAAAAGTTGTAAACGAACACCCAGTAAATGCTAAATATTGTTGTTTTTGCTACAATTATTATCATGGGGACCCGAGTGCCGCGGCTGCCATCTCTGCTGGCGCAGCAATCCGCACCCGGCGTCCCTACAGGTCCGCTGCTCCCTGGAGATTCTGTGGCTAACAGTGTCCAACACATTACAGATTTAGGTGTCAAAAAGGGAACATTTTAATGGTGGTCATTTTATATAAAAGCAGACCTTTTATTAACTTCTAAGAATGAGCTTTATGTGTGCCAGGGTTCTATTAGGGAATAAAAACTCTATTTTTAATATAAACAATTGCTTCTAATTTATGTGTGTTTCAGATACAGCCACAAGACTGTCAGATATTATTAGTATGAAACTCACCTACAAACCTAACACTGAGATTCTGACTGAGAAAAAAAACTAACTGCACATCTCAGATGAGTTCCTGTGACTGACAAAAAATTTTTAAAGCCAATTTGAAAAAAAATACTATTTATTAAGTATTAAGTATTTAAGTGTTAAGTATTAAGTATTTGAATGGCAGGTACTCTTTTAGATAACTTATATTTTGTGAAATTTTAAAAATATCCATATTTGTTGACATTATCCTGAACACATGTGTGATGTTTCTGAACAGAGCATATTATTATTATTTATTTACAACAAACAACCACCATGTGGTTCCCTTGTGTCCCAATTATTACAATTAGGGTGACATGTGTCCCAATTATTACAATTAGGGTGACATGATGAGACCCAGCTATATAGTAAAACCATACCTAAGGAGTCTGTATTTCTTCGGGATGAGTCCTGAAGAAATAAATGTGGGTTCTTACCTACAGGGGTGGGCAAAAGTAGATTTACATTTGTGAGTACACAAAACAGAAAAGTTTATTCTTGTGTTTTTTTTAACAAAACCCACTTTTGCCCATCTTTGTGTTCTGCCCCTGATAGAGTCACCTTGGACACCTACTGGGAAGGATCCTTCCTGAGTTCTTACTCTAACCCTTTGGAATATAAACAAATCTCTCTACAGGAAACGTTAAGTGTAGGGTCTCCAGGTTCACGGCCCAGGCATGTCTCTAGTCGCTCTCTGCAATTCTCTCACTATGTAAATCAATCATAAATTAATCTCCAAGAGTTGCTTTTACCAGGGGCCAAGTCTGAGTAAAATTTGTGCAAAAAACCTGTCTATTGTGAAAATTAATTAAGGAAACTTCAACCACATTAGAGTCAGGAGCGCCTGTAGGGGGAGCTCTCAGGCCCTGCAGGTCATCTGTGGCCCCAAACCAGAAGAGAGGAGCCTTGCATCTCCCGATGAGAAGGTGCTTTCTACCCCACCAGGGCTGAGGATGATTTTCTCCTCCGCTGGCATAGGCCAACCAATGAAAAGCCACCACACTTCAAACTCCCAGTTTCCTCCTGTGGACTCTGTGTTTATGACGGCTCCACCCAATTTCCCCTTTGCTCCATAAAAGAACATTCTTCTCCTTTGTTCTGTGGCAGAGACGTCCAACCTTTTGGTGTCTCTGGGCCACACTGAAAGAAAAAGGGTTGTTTTGGGCCATACATTAAATACATTGATCACACACGCAAAAATCTCATAATGTTTTAAGTTAAAGTTACGATTTTGTGTCAAGGCACGTTCATAGCCATCCTGAGCCGCATGCGGCCTGTCAGCGACCAGCTGGACACCCCTGTCTGTGTCTTGCCTGTGGTTTTGCCATAGCTCACAAGTCCAGAACTGCAGTTCTTTGCTCTTCCTGAATAAACCTATTTTTGCTGGCAAAATAACTTTTTTAACTTTAAGGTCCACATTGTGCTGAAACAAAGATATTTTCTCCACAGCCCCACATAACACTATTTTTCCCGTATCTCTTTTCCAGAAAGAGAATTGAGAGTTAGAAAGTTTAAGTAAAATTTTCCAAATTTTATACAACTAACAAGAGGAAGATTTATGACTAAAACTGGAGCCTGTCTGAGGTAAAAGCTTTTTGGTGGCTAAAATTGCTCGTCTGAAAGACAAACTAAGGGAGTTTTATGTATCGGTTATCAGCAGGCCTACACCTAAGTAAAACTGAGCACATTACCATCTTACCTCCGGTTCCATGGTTTTTCTGGGAATTAAACGTAGTTAACCACTTATTGGAAGAAGAAGGGAAAAAACAGTTTGACAAAAACAGGAAAGGGACTCTGGAATTTAGAAAGATACTTTTTTTTTGGTTTTTGTCTTTGTTTTGATTTTCTACAGTTTCATACTATTAATTCATTTCTGAAGAGTTTCCTCAAATATTGGGAGAGTTACTTCTCTCTCCACAGAATGTGCTCTCTCCCCACTCCAATAAAGAAAGACTTTCTTCCATTTGTATACCTTGTCGTATGCTTCAAATACAAGTGCAGCCAATATGACAGCAGGTACTACTCATGACTGCTCCGAAGATGCAAAGAAGCGCAGTGATAAGTTTCCTTTTAAGTTCTGACCCAAAGTGAGGAACTAGCCTAGGAGGGGGATTTAATAGAACTATGTTTTCTTATCAATTTCCATGAAAAGAAAGACAGCCTTCTGTCAGTTTGTTCTGCATCATACGTAAGTGACAGTATCGGACAAAGGCATTATGGTTCCGATCACCTAAGTGTAATCTCTTTTTTGTCAAAAGGAATACGAGTTACCAATATGCTAAAATATTCTTCATCCTTGGTTTACAAAATTCTGCTGCAGTAAAATGATGAAAGTCAGTGACAACGTCAAGACACTGTGGCACACATGTTTCAAACCAACTTTTGTCGACATGGACAAGTCCAGCACATACATGGTGCCGGCAGAATCGTGCCAGGGAGCAGCTGCTCCCTCCCAGCTGACTCTCCATCTCTAAGGGTTACATGGGGCCAGGAATATTCCTGTGATTTTAAGTTTGGTGATGAGGCATAAGTCACCTGAGAATGCATTTTTAGGGGAAAGTCCTTTGGGTTATCACCCTTGAGAATGGCTAGAGAAAGGAAGCCGGGAGCTGGGAGCTGACCACTGCCAGCTCACTACCAGGCCCTACCAGCAAAATCACAGCCTCCCCACCGGTCACCGCACAAGCCTGAGTGTGCCATGGTGCAGTTGCAGGCTGGATCCACGCATGGTCAGTGTTGGCCAAGACCGATTGCTAAAATCGGGGCAGGCTGGCCTCAGAGAAAGCTTCTGACAGCAGCTGTGCCTACAACTGTGCTTGCTTCTTCTGTGTGGGGAGATACTTAGGGAAGAAAAGGAAAGAAGCTTTTAATTCCCTTTCACTATTGTTTCTCCTCCTACCTCCCTCAATTGCCTGTTCTTTAGGACCTGAAATAAGTAGAGATGTGCTGTAAACAATTTTCTTCTTTTATCTCGATCTGTTATGAATGAGAGAAAGGCTGAGGTGGTGGGTAATAGATGGTATGGCATTGGGGGGAAAAAATCAACCTTTGCTGTATCCCTACTAGTTGTCAGACATTTTGCATACCATCTTATTTATGTCTTTATAGCGCACACTTGGTAAGCATTTGTTCAGTCTTTCATCCACATTTTTTGAGTGCCTATTATGTACCAGGCACCATTCTAGGGGTGGATTATTGATATCTTTAACTTAAAGATGAGAAAAAATCTGTGAGAGGTTAAGTAATTTGCTCAAAATTGTACAACTAATAAGTGGAGAAACAGAATTCAAATCTAGGACAGTTCGTTCCCATGGCCTCTGAGGATTTACTCCCTTTAGGTGAAATCCATGACTCCTCCCAATCCCTTCGCTGTTGCCAGATGTTGCTGGCAGAATTGGGGTCCTAGCCAAGTCACAAGAAAAGCATTCCAGGAGCCCCACGTGTGGGAGATTGTGGCATGGTAAGATTTATTTGTGGCACCAAATGCAAAATCAAAGGAATGCCCCATGGGTTTCCAATGTTTCATCTCCATCCATCCATCCCGCCATGGAAAAAGTTCAATCTTTCCTTCATCAGGCCCAGAAATAGAGCCATTGTCCAGAGATTCTGTGCCATGCCAAGGCTAGTCCGTTCACCTTTCTCCCCATCTGGCTAGCTTGGTCTGTGTTCCCAGCTGCACTTTGGATGGCACTGTGTCCGGGCCCACATTTGGAGCCCACACCTCTGCCATGGACCCCAAGAGGCTACTATGGAGAGACAATGTGTAAATGGGGTAAGAGCGTGTTACAGAGAGAGAGAAAGAGAAAGCTCTTTAGCTTTTTGTTGGTTGAAATTATATCATCTTAGGCATGGAAAGGACCAGGTGTTCCTTCAAACTAACCAATCAACTTCCCAAGCTTTTGTGGCTTCTGATGAATTTACTCCCTAACGAATCTACTTCCTAGATCTCTCAGGGTTTTATGTGCCTTATCCAACCAGATCTTTTTCCCAGGCTAGACAGATAGGCCTCTGTGGTTGCCATTTTGGCTCCCACTGTGCCTGGGTTTACCTCCCCCCTTATTGTTCTATCCCAGTGATCTGCAGAGAAAGGACTGGTGGTTTCCTGGGGAGTATGTGAAGCTGTACCTTCCTGGTGAAGCAAGCAGGCTTCTGCTCCCTAGCTGATTATGCTTAACATTGACTGATTTCCTTTGCTCCCTTCCTTTATTAATATCTACCTACCCACACTAACAGTAATTGTTGAGAAATTCAATAAGGAATTTAATGTATATCAAGAGCCTTATTAACTGGACCAGTTTCTCCTGAGTGATGAAAGCTGAAAGGATATCTTGACATAGTTTGTATGGGACCAAAACTGAACTAGCAGAGACCATAAATGATTCATTTTCCCTCTTGGTTTTCAGTTTCCTTCCACATCACCTCCATTCTCCTGACCACAGGTACCAATCATCCATTTCTTCTTCTTTGATGTTGACAAGTCATGAATTCCTAAAGGAATGCAGAGTACTTTGCACGCTCAGCTTCAAGGACCACTTCCAACCATATTATTAACCCCTAAACCCTTCTTAGGTAGAAATTTACAGTTTCTAGCATCAGTTCATTCTGGATGTTTCACTAAGCCAAGTTTCACATCAAAGGTTTTACTTAGAACCAGGATGATTTGTAATTTTAAAAAATAATCTATACTTTGTTTTGCAAGTAATTTGTAAGTCAAAACTTGCTATACATTTGACTGATCCTTCTACTGGCATTTTTTATCTGTAAAAATAATACTTGTTATGATTTGTGACATGATATGTAGAGACATTTGAGATGATTTTTTCTGCTTATTTTGTAAAAGAAAGCATGAAATGTTTTGGTCAGTGATTTTAAATTTTTTAATTTAAACTCTTCATGCATTCAGTTGGATTTTTTATATTGTGTAATGGCTACTCACTAGTACTTTAAAACATTTTGCCATGATTTTTAATAGGTTAGTTATTCAGAATTTAGAAGAATGAACCTTTTGCCTAGGCATATTGAATGACACAATAATAAAAGTCAGTCTTTCAAAATGGTAACTTCTAAAAATTCTTTTTATGATTTAATGGGAGTTTCTCAACTATTCTGTTTTATTTGAATGGACAGACACATGAAGAGCAGCTCTGGTAATGTCATTCGCAACTAGTTCTTTCATTATGAAACAAATGAATTTTTCATAGCTTTCAGAAATGAATCTCCACCCATGAGACACTTAGAATGTTAAGAGAGCGAACGGAAATTCAGCCTTTTTAAAGTAATGAAGCAATGCAGGAGTGGAACAAAACAATATTCTAATGAAGTTGGGCAAATCCCTTAACTTCTAACATACAAACATCCAACTTGTTTCGCCATTAAATATGAGAAAATGCTTATGAAAAAAAATCACTGATTCATAAAGCAGTAAAAGGCAGATACTCTAGAGACACTCTCAAGTGTGTGATTACCTATGGGCCATTTTTTCCATTACCATATTTAGGGAAGTTAGGAGAGAATGAAGACTGTATGGCGCTCAGGCGCTATGCGTCCCATGAAGAAACCATGAAAGGACTATTTTTTTTCTCTCTGAATTGAGCAGGCTGACCCCTCAGTGAGCATCACTCCCGTTGGGCTTTGAATAACAGCCTACAATCTCTGTCTTTGTGGAGCTAGTAATTAAAATCGTTTTGGTGCTTCTAAAAATGCACATTTCCTGCCTGTGTTCTTTTGTTTTATCCACGCACTAAACAAGCAGTCACTACCCTGCTGCTGAATTTAGTTTTTCCAATTTCAGTAAAATAAACATATTTTCTTTCAATATTCTTGCCTCCTCTACAGTCTTGACATAGCTCCCTTTATTTTGTCAAGATAATGGATTTTTAATAAGTAACAGCAAATAATCACAGCTCATTACTGATATCCCCTTTAGCATTTGTGATATAAACCATTCTGAGGGTAAATTTTTTGTTCATATTATCAAGGGGGATTTCTTTTTGTTCCTTCTGTCCATCAAGACAGGCAGATCTCCGTGGCGATGTGCTTTCACATCCAGTTCGCCCTTGTACTTAGGGTGTAGCCCTCTGGAGTCCTTGCTTCCCGTAGGGCCTCCTCCTTAATTCCCATCTTGTAGGAACTGGGATTAGTCTTTGGTCCACTATTCCCATGATAGTACCAAAGCACAAGTTCAGGGTCACCAAGGGTCAGCAGTCACCTTTAGGTAAAAACCAGTTAGCGAGCACTCACTTATCTCTATAAATTCCTTCTTTTACTTCATTTTTTGGCCCCTGACTGTTGAGGGGGGTGAATCAAACCATTTAATTGAGGAACTCTGGGGAAGGGTTGAGAATTGGGAGGACAGTGAGGTCTGGTGTCCTCAGCCTGGCCAGTTACCCCCACTTCACAGTCACAGAAAGTCCCTGTTTCTTATTTTCTTGCCAGCTCAGGGAAGAATTTACATGGATCAGTATTTATTTTTCATACATTTTACTTGCTTTCAGTGGGGATGATGTGTGGAGGATGTACATATAGACACAGAAGCTTAAACTCCCTGTCCTAGTGCATTACTTCAGCTCATTTCTACAGGTGACTTCAGTGGGGGTCCTACTATCTTCCTGGGATGGAGGAGACAAAAACACTGAAGAGCAAAACATGCATTTGCATTCCAATGACTTATTTAGGTCTGATATCATTGTAAAAATTGTAAAAGGAATGAGAAAATGGTACAGGAGTGCAGTAAATTTTAGAAATTTGAGAATCAGCATACTTCAACCAGAAACACGAAATAACTAAAGGTTAAGGAAAAGAATCTCCATTATGTGTGGGATTAGAACCTTTCATTAGGCCCTTCTTTGGTGTTTCTTTTGGCATTTCTATCAAAATGTGGTTGACTTTGTCCTATACATGAATTGCTGTAATTTTTTTCTTACCTCTTTTCACACTTACCAGACTTTCTCTTTTTGGTGCCACTTTCTTATTTTTCCAAATCTTCTACTTCCCTTTATTGATTCTGCTTAAATTAGTTTTACAATCTGTTTCCTTCTCTCTGCCTATAATTCTCCCAATTTTCTCCTTCGCACTCGAGGACAACACCAGACAGACCTCTTGCTCACTGACTTCTCATTGTTTTCCTCACCTCACCTCCAACATTTTTTGTACCACTCCTTTTCTTGGTGAAAAAACAAATTTTTATAAAAATGTTTCTCTTCTTCTCAATTAAAAAATACTGGCAGCATATGAAGGCTCTTGGAAACCTGAAAAAAAGAATTATTAAATGTGTGCTGAATGATAGTTATTTTTAAAATGAAGGATGACTAGACACAGACTGATGGTCGCCAGGAGGGAGGGGGCTGGGAGACTGAGTGGAAAGTGTGAAGGGATTCGGCAGTTACAAATAGTCATGGGGATGTAAAGTACAACATAGAAAATACAGTCAGTAACACTCATGATAACTAGGGGTGGGGCCATGACTAGGTAATGGAAATATCAAGAAAAACACTTTGTAAAATATCTGATTATCTATCCACAGTGCTGTACCTCTGAAACAATACATAATATTATCAAAGGTAAAGTCTAATTGAAAAAGTAAAAATAATATGAAGGATACCTAATAAAAGCAAAGATCTATCTGCTTTCACCAAAATGGGTGAAGTCAGTAGTATTCTCCGTGTTATTTCAATAACGTGTGACAAAAACAAAGATCTCAAGCAACAGTAGTGAGAAGAATTCCACGGAATAGAATCAATTTTTGCTGCTCACAGTGTGTAAACTGAAGTGACTGCAGGCTGTGGAAGCATCTGAGAGCATGTGGGTCCATGCTGGTGGTGAGAATGGCTGGGCCAGTGTCTGTGGTCTCCTTAAGAGTAAATGCATTTCTAAGAGTAAAATATAATTTTTTAAAAGTTGTGGAAGGTTCTGCATGAACATTTACATGTTCGTGGTACTTTGCAAGTCATCACCTGGCTTAACGCATTTAACCCTGTGTTACAGTGGTGGCTGTAACATCAGCTGTTTCCCTCTCTGTTTCTCAGGTGGGGAAACTAAGGCTTAGCCCAGTTAGACAAGTTGCCCAGGATCGTGCAGCTGACAGGTGCAAGTACTGATATTTAAACACGCATATGCCTGACTCAGATCTGATCTCTTAACCAAAATGCTCCTTAACCTTAAACCAAAAGTAGAACAGAAAACAGCATTATATGTGATTCCAGTGATTTTTTATGTGTATGTCTAAAGCAGGATTCCTTAGATGCCGCATTCAAACTTAAATGGATCTAAGAGAAAATTGTGTCAGTCCTCATTTCATAGACAAGGAACATGATTCTCCAAGAATAAAAGAATTGGTTAAAAAAATAATTAATTCAAGAATGTCATTTGTCTTTGTGGGATTATAACCTTAAGCCACTCTGATGGCAAGCCCATGACTCTCTTAAGTCCCAGGCTCTGTTCCTTCCCACAGATCATGTTCCCCATTGACTTCTCACAACTCCGGAAAGTCCAGCACTGACAGTATTTTGAATAAAGTACTGTGTATTCAGAAATTTCAACTAACACATAGGTATGCTTCCCAGGGGGAAGAGCACAATAGCTATTGTTTTTCTCTGGGTTTGCATTCCTATCAGAAGGCTGCTGCTCTATTTTCCAGGAGGAAAAAGCAGAGGAGTGCGCTAGCTAGCCCATTCTATCCCTTTCACTCACAGATTGCCTATCTCGGGAAGAAAATATAGCTGTGGTTGCTCTCTCAGTGCACAGGTTATTTGTATTACAAAAATGTTCTTAAGCATTCAGAACATCATACGTTAGAGGATGGTAGCATTGTAAGTGCAGGTATTGTAAAATTTGGTGTTGTTTACATCAAAGAGGTTTTGTTGTTTTCAGCAACTATACAGGTGAAGGAACAGCCTATTCGGTCCCTCTTCTTGACACCATGGGGAGCTGGCACATTTGTGTTCAGAGAAAACTCGTTGAAATGAGTCCACAAAGAATACTTCCCTCCAACAACACAAAGCCCTATACATTGAAGGAGGCCACAGAAAGTTGTGAAGTCATCTGTTCCAATGATTTTCTCTGGCCCCCTCATTCTTTTCGAACTTTGCTGCACCTCTCAAGTTATCTTTCTCTTTTCCTTCGTGTCTGAGGATTGCAGCCATATCCCGAATAGAAACCAATACAGTCAGGAGAACTGCTCACTATAGATTTGAGCCCTTTTTGTGAGGCTTTTTGGATAGGCAAAGGCATTTCTGATCAACGAAACGTCTTGACAAACAGATCTGCCATGTACGAAGGAAACTCCATCATGGTCAAGACCATGGTGGGGAGATTTTACTTTATTAAATCTGCATTAAAGTGTCTGCCGTGTAGCATCCCATGCTCATTTTTCTGAAACCACTAAGGTGAAACAATTTACATGGTAAGCAAAAGACTTGCTTACATAATGCTTTTTCTTTTCTTTCTTTCTCTTTTTGCAGATTTCAGCAGGGTAAGATTCCTTCATAATCAAAATGTGATTGAATATTTAACTTTACTCCATCCACAGATGAATGTGAATTATTGTCTGCTAAAATAAAATTGTTTAAAAGTCTAAGTTCCTGTAATTTGACACCCATCTTTCATAGCCATTCTTCAGGGATCCAGGGACACGGAGGGGCGTTGGCTTCCTTTGGAGAGTAGCATGGGAGGAGGCATAAGGCTCAGGCCCCAGCTCTGTGTGTGCCACTTGATGGCTGACTCTGAGGCTGGGGAATTACCCTCAATTCTCCCCAAGTCGAAAAGAAAGGCTTCCTATTAAATCTGCCATGCTGTTGATTTCAATTTTCCATCTGCTAGGAAATGATTTTCCTCCTAAGTGTGCTCTGTTTTTCCCTATGTTGGAGTAGTGGGGTAGGAGAGAGGGTTTCAGGAAAATAACTCCACAAGAAATTGCACACATACTATATAATGTATGTGTAACTTTTCTAACAGTTTCAAACTACTTCCTTTCGTTTCCTTTCTTTTAGGTACAAATCTACAGTTTAGTCTTCTTTCTATAGCAGGCATGCTTAGGGTGGTCAAAGGAATCCACCCAAAAGCAAAGAGTGCAACTATAGATACAGGTAAGAAATGTATTATTTGTGTGTGTGTGTGTGTGTGTGTGTGTGTGCACGCACGCGTGTGAGAGAGAGAGAGAGATGGGTAGACAGATTCAGGTGAAGATGAAGTTTACCTTTGACACAATCACATTTTTCACTGTAGAGTGTACTTGATGTATACTTTTCCTTTCTTCTATTATTCCTCTTTGTTTTTCTTCATTTGAAAAATATTTAATTTCCCCCTTCGTGATGAATCATTAGCTATAAACCATTACTTTATTATGAGTCAGTAGACATGTTAGTTAAATCTTAATAGATATTAAAAAACTCTACCTATACAGATAAAATAATAAACCAAGATTCTGAAGACTTTTATTTCCAACATAAGGGAAACATGGAACAGTTTGAAAATTTCTGGTCTAAAATTCATATAATTTTGGGCTCACACTCCCTGCTTTTAGAAACTTTTTGCACTGCTCTCCTTTTTACTATCTTTTACCACTTCCTTCTCCATCAAGCTGACCTTTTATTTTAATGGGTTTTCCAGAGGGAACTTGCTGTAATAGAGGAAATCTATTGTTAGACATGATTTCAGATGACAACTTTGCAGTATTGGTGAAATTTATGTTGTCACTTAATTGAACAAGAATAGTCAGCTTCATGAGGAATTTTTTATACTATTTTATTTTAATCTGGCAAAACCAGGATAACTCATCACCAAGGTTTTGGGTAAACATTAAGCTAAGGAGACAGAAGAAAGTTGAAGGAGGTGTGGGTTCTAGTTTGCCAAGATGGTGAAAGAAAACAAGTTTCTGGCTCCATTCTCCAGAATGAACCCTGGGGACATTACAGAAGCAAAAGGGAACTGTGGATTTCCAGAACTCACGAAGGAGAACACCCCTCTGTCGCCACCTTCCCTCCCAGACAGAAGACCATCTGAGAACTAGTTTGGACAGAATAGCTGGGTAGTTGCAGCCCTCAGCAGAGGAAAGCCAGGGACAGAAGGTGGGAGAATGTGTGAGAATAGGGGTTTTCAAATGAGGTCCTCAGACCAGTTTCATCAGTATCATTTCAAAACTCATTGAAATGTAAACTTTTAGCTAATCCAAGACCTACTGAGTCAGAAATCTAGGGCAGGGCCTAGCAGTGTAGGTTTTAACAGGCCATCCTGGCAATTCTAATATATGCTAAAGTTTGGGAAGAGGAAGGGTTTTTAAGCCTCTCTTGCCTTTTTCTTACTTTGCCTGGGGACCATCTTGGCCTGCAATCTTTATGACAGACCCTGCCTCTCTGCGGCAGCAGAGAGGGTCCGCATCGCTGCCAGTGCCCGGGCATGTTACAGCGGTGCAGAAAGGCCCTATGCAAGCAAGGCATTCCTAATACGGGTGTAGACTGACAGGCTCTTCTCCAACTTTCACTCTCCACTGAAGCCCTTCAGTTACAGCCCAGGGTGCACCAGCGGCATGGATTCACCTAAGGTTTCTAAGAAACCTGATTGGAGTAGCTGCCCCCCGGAGGGTCAGCCAAAAGGTCACCAAGGATTCTGGAACCTCACCTCCGCCTGCCCCCGACCCTCGCACCAGGACTGATTCACCTTAACTGTGCTTAACCTTGTGCCATTCTCCACTGACCACACAGAACAGCTACTGTCCCTGGAGAACATGGGGCCACCAGACGCCAAGGTGACCCCAGAGAGTAACGTCACTGAGAGGGAGCCCTGGGTCCTTCCTGAGTTCCCTCCCATGCACGCCCTGGACACCCAGCAGATGCGCGCGAACAGGATCCGAACTCACAGGGGTGAGGCCGAGCCCCCTGCACCACAGAGACCCAGATGGACCGCCCCAGAAGGGTAAGAGAAAGCGCCCACATGTGCACTGCATGCACACCCCCAGGGCAGGGCGCACAGCCTGGAAAGGCCGCAGCCTGTGGCAAAAGAGAATGGGATGAGGAGCTCCCCTAGCTCCCGGATCGCTTCCGGCGGGGCGGGGGGGTGGTGCTACTCGGGTCTCATTACACCGGGGTTTGCAGGGGAATCTGTGGCGCCACTTCTGCTTTCTGACTGGGATGGAGACCTCTAAGAAGGGTTGGATCCAGGATGAGAAGGCCTGCAAATTATATAATTTTATATCATAAAAAAGAAAGACAAAATCACAAAACAAAATCAAGTGTGAAAAGGAATGTTGTTTAGGATTAAGGAAGAAATCGCAATAAAATACACATTTTTAAAAACTAACAGATGTTACAAACACCACTAAATTAAAAAGGTATTTTTTATATTTTTATTTATTTATATTTATTGTACAAGTACAGTTTTTTCATCTTTATTGTACTTTTTTTACATTACCATTTAGTCCCCTTATGCCCCCTCACCTCCACAATCACACACTGTTGTCCATGTCCACCAGTCCTTTTCCTCCGTTCCTCCACCCCCACACCTCCCCCTCCCACTAGCTGTCAGCCTACTCTCCATGGACGAGTCTGTCCCCATTTTCCTTATTAGTTGTTTGTTCATTAGATTCCACTTATGAGTGAAATCATGTGGTATTTGTCTTCTCTGCCTGGCTTATTTCACTTAGCATAATGTTTTCTGGGTCCATCCATACTGTCACAAAGGGTAAATTTTTCTTCTTTTTTACGACCAAGTAGTATTCCATTGTGTAAATGTTCCATAGTTGTTTTATCCACTATCTACTGATGGACACTTAGGCTGTTTCCAAATCTTGGTGATTATAAATAATGCTGCAGTGAACACAGGGGTGCTTAGGTTCTTTTGAGTTAGTGTTTGGGTTCCTTTGGATATATTCCCAGAAGTGGAATCGCTAGGTTGAAAAATAGATCTATTTTTAACTTTTTAAGGAACCTCCACAGTGGCTGCACCAGTCTGCATTCCCACCAACAGTGCAAAAGGGTTCCCCTTTTTCCACAGCCTCACCAGCACTTGTTGCTTGTTGATTTATTGATGGCAGCCATTCTGACAAGTGTGAGATGGTATCTCTTTGTGGTTTTAATTTGCATTTCTCTGATGATTAGCAACACTGAGCATCTTTTCATATGTCTATTGCCCATCTGTATCTCCTTTTTGGAGAAGTATATATTCAGGTCCTTTGCCCATTTGTTTTAATTGGTGGTTTGTTTCTTTTGGTGTTAGTTTTGTAAGTTCTTTATTCATTTTGGATCTTAACCCCTTAGACATATTGACGAATATGCTCTCCCATTCTATGGGTTGTCTTTTTATTTTGTTGATGATTTTGTTTTCTGTGCAAAAACTTTTTAGTTTGATGTATTCTATTTGTTCATTTTTTGCTTCCATTGTTTGGGGAGATATATCTGATGAAATACTGCTACAAGCAATGTCCAAGATTATGCTGCCTATATTTTCTTTTACAGTGTTTATGGTGTGGGGTCTAACAGTTAAGTCTTTGACCTATTTTGAATTTATTCTTGGGTGTGATGTAAGAATGTGGTCTAGTTTAATTTTTCTGCACGTATCTGTCCAATTTTCCCAGCACCATTTATTGAATAAACTACCTTTAGCCCAGTGTATGTGTTTGCTTCCTCTGTTGGATATTAATTGACTATGAAGTATGGGTTTATTTCTGGGCTCTCTGTCCTATTCCATTGATCTATTTGTCTATTTTTATGCTGCTACCATACTGTTTTGGTTACTATGGCCTTGTAGTATAGTTTGATCTTAGGTAGTGTGATTCCTCCAACTTTGTTCTACTTTCTCAGGATTGCTGTTGCCATGCAGGGCATTTTGTGGTTCCATATAAATTTTTGAAATATATTAGTTCTGTGAAATATATCATTGGCATCTTGATAGGAATTGCATTGAATCTATAGATTGCGTTTGGGTATTTTATTGTTAATTTGGATGCTTTTTATTTCCTTTTCTTCTCCTCTTGCTGTGGCTAGGACTTACAGAACTATGTTGAATAAGAGTGATGAAAGCAGATATCCCTGTCTTGTTCCTGATCTTCAGGGAAACGCTTGTAGTTTTTGCCCATTGAGTATGATGGCAGCAGTGGGTTTCTCATATATGGCCTTTATTATGTTTAGGTATGTTCCCTCTAATTCCACTAAGTTGAGAGTTTTTATCATAAACAGGTGCATGCTTTTATCAAAAGTTTTTCTGCATCTATCAATATGATCATGTCATTTTTGTCCTTCATTTTGTTTATGTGGTGAATCACATTTATTGATTTGCAAATGTTACATTGACCTTGCATTCCCAGAATAAATCCTACTTGATCATGGTGTATGATCTTTTTGATGTATTGCTGGATTTGGTTTGCTAATATTTGTTCAGGATTTTAGCATCTATATTCATCAGCGATATTAGCCTATAATGTATTTTTTTGTAGTGTCTTTATCTGGTTTTGGAATTAGGATAATGCTGACCTCGTAAAGTGAGCTTGACGGGTACAGGAAACGGGGAGCACGTGGTGAAGTGAATGGCTGACCACCGTGCTGTGCACCTGAAACAAACACAATATAATATTGAGTGTCAACTGTAATAAAAATACAGGTGTTTATTCAAAATAAAGGAATCTGAATCTGCACTATTGCTGTTTTCATTTTTAATATACAAAGCCCTTTTGAAGTCATAGAACAGTTTTACCTGCAGTAGAAAATACTGAGGCGTTGGCCTCAGACATTAGATCTAGAGTTGAATCCTAGTCCCATCACTGTGTGAGCCTGACAGGTTACTTAACATTCCTGAGCCCTGGTCCTCAGTGAGACGAGACAGATAACACACTTCTGGATTGGTGTAGTAAATCACAGCACCGAATACCTCTGTCTTGTTTAGAAATAGTAGCTGTGGAGCTAGTGGCTCATTCATTCAGCAACATTAAAGAGTCTTCTAAGAACTGAGCACTGGCTGAGGCACAGAGAATACAGCTGACCTCACGGAACCCTAGTCTTGGGGGAGACAAGTCTTTTCAGTGGTTGGTATTCGGGTCAGTGGAGCTGAGGGAACGGACCGCAGCTTGTTTCAAGAGCGTGGGATCCCCCCTTGGCCTCATTACCTTTCCCGACAGAGCGCTCTAGTGAGATCGTGTGCCCCCACCTCTCCTGCCCTGTGAGTCAGAACTCAGTGCGGGTGCAGTCGGCCTCCCGACGGGGGCTCCTCAGGGCGCGGGAAGGGTGGGCAGCCGGCGGGGAGCAGCAGGTGGCCGTCTGGGTGTGGAGCGGGTGTTCTCGCCGCTGCTACTGCCCTTGCTGTCTTCCAGCCATCTTGCCTCTTTGTCATTAAGGTAATGATGTTATGCCGTGTTGACATTCTGCTTTGGAAAAACTAAAGAGACATTTTCAGCACCTGTGCCATTTTTAAATAGATCATTATCTTCCTACACCTGCTGGCTCAGTAGGGCAATAGAGCCAAAACCGTTTCCTCTCACTGAAAATTAGAACACAGCTCAATCGGCCACGTTTTTATTCTTCCACAGCAGAAAGTGTGCAAGGAGCTGGCAAGTGTGAGTCTCTGGCAAGAAGGAAAAGCAGGGATTTAAATGCACAGTTTCCAAAAGGAAGCTTCACTCGTGTCATTATAACTGATTGAAATTGTATGAAATTTTACTTAATGAAGATGAGTCTTAAATTGCTGGATTAGTATGGAGCTAAATATTAAATGTGCATAAATTTTGAGTAACTTTTAGTGCACAAAGAAAGGTTTAATACTTAGTCATTCTATTGTTAGTAGTTTCCTGTAAACAAAACCATATCACTTTTATTTCTTTTACGTAAATTGAAAGTTTTGTATGTATCAGCATTTTGAGATGCCAAATTGTGTTTCTGAATACCTAGCAAGAAAAAAGAACTCACATATTAAATGTGTTTTTCCCTGATATACATTTTCTAGTCATGTTCTAAAAATAAGCATGTATAATCTTTATAATTTTATATGAATATTTTTAAAGATTTTATTTATTTATTTTTAGAGAGGGGACAGGAGAAAGAGAGGGAAACATCAATATCCAGTTGCCTCTGCTGCGCCCCCTGCTGGGGACCTGGCCTGCAACCCAGAAATGCACCCTTGACTGGGAATCCAATCTGTAACCCTTTGATTTTCAGGCCCACACTCAATCTACTGAGCCACACCAGCCAGGGACATATTAATTTTTTTTGAAATGTGGACCCACAAGGTGGGCTCAGAAGCAAGGCTGGAAAATCATCTGATCTAGTTTCCCAAACTTCACTCATTTGTACAACTTCCTGCTTTTTTGCCAAAATCTGTGTATGACCTTCATCATATGTATTTTAAATCGCTCATTACTTCAAGAGATTAATTGAAAATGAAATTCTATATCCCAGTCTTACCTGGGCAATGATCATAATTTGTCATGAAGAAAAGGAAAGCATAAAATAAATATAAGGGACATAATATTAAATTCCAGCAAATACCATTTCTTATACAAAGGTTCTGATGCTATTATGTCTCCCAGGCTTTGGGGACCTTTGGTCTAAGCCAGTGCGGGCGAATGAGTGAGTACGAGCACCTCCAAAGACTCCAGAGCTGCAGCGCTCACCGTTCTGTTCATGATGCTTCACAGGGATCACCCAGGTGACTGACTGTGCATCCCAGTCCCTCCCATCCAACTTCACTCTCTCGGCCCTGCATGATCCTTGTCATCACATTCCCTTTTCCACTCCAACGTGTCCTGACTTGGGACAATCCACTGTAGAGTCAGCAGGTGGATGGTTCACCTGTCCATCCTTTTCTGAGCACCTACTCTGGACCTGGCTCTGGGGTAATGACTGGGATACAAAGGTGAGTAAGACAGTTCCCAGCCCCCAAGAACTCAGGAAGGGAAGATCAGGGCGAGGAGGGGAAGGGACCACTTAATGACGACACCAAGTGATGCGCTGCTCAGATCACAGGGCAGGAGGACAGGTGAATGAAAGGAACCCGGCAGGTTCCTCAGTGCAAAGGGCGAGCAGATCAGCTACTCGGTGATCTAAGAACCAATGAATCAGCTCCACAAAGGCAGGTGGGTCTTTCCCGTTTAAAACAATGTATTGACTTGCATGTCTACCTGTTCAGGGAACTGGGGTGAGAAGGATTAAAGTGAAAACACACATGAAGTTTCTAACTCACATTTCTTCAGTGGCTATAAGAACACCTGCCCTGCCTGGTGAATATATAACACGTATGTATAGATAAAAACATTTGCAGAGGAAGAATATTCTCTATAATTTACTAGTTTTAAAACTTAAATTGGATCACATTACTTCCTTGCTTAAAACCCTTCCTGGGTTGATCGTTGTTCTCAGAGTCAAACCCACACCCTTCCCGTGGCCCAGGAGCTCTGTCCTTTGTCTGCAGCCCCACCTCCTGCTGCTCTCACTCCAGCTCACTCAGCTTGGGCTGCCTGGGGCTTGGCTGTTCCCTCTGCCTGGAGGGCTCTTCCTCCAGAGCTTTACACGTCTGACTTGTATGGAGGGACAGGCCCCCTGAGACTGACAGCAGCCCAGAGGGAAACAGCAAAGCCAAGAGGTCAGGAGAGGGGGTTCCTGCTAATGTCACAGAGCAGCCAGGCTATGGGCTGTGTGACCATAGAGACTGCCTGCTTCACCCCTGCTGTGCCCTGGTGTCTGGACAGGCCCAGCATGTTGGGTGCTGGCCTTTTCCCCAGAAAACCGCTTCTGTTACTGTTGGGAGTTCCCCTAATAGAGCCCAAGTACTGCACCCCTACATGCTTCTCTGACTACAGGATGCCCTGCCCCCATTCTGTGCAGAGAGGATAAAAACAGTGTCCAATACATCTTTCTGGAGCATGAAGTTGATTACAACATTTGGAAAAAACAAGTTCTTTAATAAGAATCCCCACAAACATGGGAGCAAAGTAGAGCAGGGGAGGGGAGAAGGGTCCCAGGAAAAACAGTCCAGTCTGAGGTTTCATTAGGTGGGGGTGGAGGGGTGGACCTGCAAGGAGGGCGGCCTCTCTTCCTGACTCCCAGGGGGCTCCAGGCCATCCTCCTTAAGATGTTCCTGAAGGCCACAGAGATGCTGTGAATCCCGTGCAGGAACACTGTGGCGGTTTGCACACATCCACCTTCCGCCGGACCCAGTCCTCCTGCACACACAGTGTGTGTGTGTCCAGCTGAGCTCTCACCTGCAGCTGTCTGTGTGCCGCCTCTGGCTCATCTCCCGCACCAGTGACCGGCCTCCTTGGAGCTTAGCACCTCCAGGTTCAGCATTTAAAATGCAGGGGGTGCAGCCCCGCTGGTGTGGCTCAATGGGTGGGTGTTGTCTTGCAAGCCACAGGGTCCCTGGTTGGATTCCCTCTCAGAGCACATGCCTGACCAGGCCCCTGGTTGGGCTCCAGAGTCCTCAGGTTCTTCTTAAAATGTATCTGCTGTACGCTGTCCACAATTTTTATGCATTATAGCGGCATAATTCTATTTTTGTTTGTGGATGGCCTACAGCAGAGACATTTTAACAAAAACCTGAGGACTCTTCGAGCCACCCCCTGTCGGCCGTGGTGGGAACCAGAAGGAGAGCCGAGGGTCCCACCACCCAGCTCTGAAGTTTGTTGGCAGGACCTGCTACTTCTTCTGCTGTGGGTGGTGGGGGAGCCCCCAGGGCCACGCTGGAGGACTGGGCTGGGTAGGAGATTCGTGGACCTTGCATCTAGGGTGGGTGGGGTGGTGGGCACTGTCTCTCCTGAGAAGCAGGTGGATGAGGAGGAGCTGGAGTGCAATCTGGGTGCTGGAGAGGGGGACATCCTCACTTCCACTCTGGGTGGGGGTTCTTTCTTCCCGGCTTCCATGCTGCCTGGGGAAGGTCTAGAACTTGAGTCCAGGCTGGGTGCAGGGCTCTTTGAAGGAATGGGAGTCTCAGCCTCTTCGCTGCAGGAAGTGCTGGTGCTGGGGTCAGAGGAGGGGCAGGGCCTTACCTTTATGATGCGGCCCTGCATCTTGGTTGTCTTCATCCTGAGGATCAGGTACGTTCCCATGACCCTGTCGTATTTCTTTTGTGTCAATGACTCCCGTATTTCTCGCTTCTTGAAGCCCATGCCCTTCATTATTGTGGCCACCTGGGGGTCAATGTCCCCCCAGGGTGGCTCACTGTAGGGCCTCATTTCCTCGTCCTCACCCATGTTCACCCATGTGTCTTTCATGATGTCATCTAGGGTGGGTCTCTGGCCGGGGTCAATAGTCAACATTTTTTGTAACAGGTCTTGAACTTCCCATGATGTAAAATCTGGTAGATGCAGCTTTTTACTGTGTATTTCTTTTGTTACTTCTCCAGCCGTGTCCCCCACAAACAGCTCATCCCCCGTCACCATGCGATAGAGGATGACCCCCAGACTCCAGACATCTGCCTTGGGGCCATCGTACTTTTGATACTCTAAAATCTCTGGCGCCATGTAGGCGAAGGTGCCACAGACAGTTGTCAGTTTATAATTGGTAAAGTCTCTACTGAAACCAAAGTCAGCCACCTTTACATTGAGTTCCTCATCTAGAAGGATGTTTTCTGGCTTCAAATCACGATGAACGATGCCTTTGCGATGACAGTAGTGAAGGGCTGAAATCATTTGCCTGAACATGGGCCTGGCTTCATGCTCAGTTTTGCGGCCGCACTCCTCCAGGTGATCGTAGAGGTCACCTCCACTTGCACATTCCATAAAAAGAATGTGTTTATTCTGGGTGGTGATCACCTCAAATAGTGTGGTTATATTCGGATGACGTAAGGTCTTAAGAGATTTCACTTCCTCAAAGCGTCTAGTCAAGCCCCGCTTGCTAACGCTTTTCACAGCCACCTGAGTCCCTGTGAGCCAGTGCCGGGCCAGTTTAATCTCCGCAAAGGATCCCTTGCCAATTGATTTAAGAGGTATATAATCACCAATGAGGCACGTCTTATTGCCAAAGGTGGCTGCAAAGTGATTAGCCATGGTGACTTCAAAATAGAAACAAAATAAAATAAAATAAAATAAAATAAAATAAAATAAAATAAAATAAAATAAAATAAAATAATTAAAAAAATTAAAATTGAGATAAAATAATAAAAATTAAATCAAAATAAAATACAAAAAGTAAAATATAAAAAATAAAATACAATAAATTTTAAATATAAAATTTGAAAAAATATTAAACTTATAATAAATACAGAAACAATATATAAATAATTATAAATATATAAACAAAATATATTTATATGAATATAAAAAATAGTATTAAATAGTACTATAATAAAATAAATATAATAAAAAATATATAAAGTATAAAATAAAGATACAAATTAATATAAAATAGTATTAATAGTATTAAATAAATATAATAATTAAATAATATGTAGTATAAAATAAAGATATGTTAATATAAAAATAGTATTAAATAGTAATAAAATAAATATAATAATAAAATAATATATAAAGTATAAAATAAAGATATAAATTAATATAAAAATAGTATTAAATCATAATAAAATAATATATAAAGTATAAAATAAAGATATAAATTAATATAAAAATAGTATATAAACAAAATATACAAATAACAATCAAAAAGTAAAAGGAAATAAAAGAGAAAATAAACAAAGCAAAAAAAAACAAAAAAGAGAAGAAAAAGAAAAAAACAAAAAAGAAAAGAAAAGAAAAAAACAAAAAAAGAAAAGAAAAATAGAAATAAACAAAAACAAGAAAGGGAGGAAGTTTGTCCACGTCCAACAGGTCACCTCACACAGCTTCCTGGGCTCTAACGGACAAAGGCCTCCGCCAGCCAGGAGCTTATATAGGGGTGGTTGGTGACCCATCACGGTGGGGCCTTATGAGGTCAGAGCAGGAAGTGGACCAGTAACATCTGGAGATAAACTACAGTGGTTTTCTCACCTTTTGGTTTCATGACAGTTTGACATTGGGGAAAAAATAAAAGGGTCCCAGGAAAGTTTTTTTTTACAATGTGGGATATTAAGGATTGATATTTTCTTTATTAGAAATTATAATCTAGTTCCAGCCAAGATGGAGGTATAGATAGATACCCTTTGCTTCCTTGCACAACCAAAAGGAGGATAACAACCAACCTAAAGTCAATAAACAACCAAAAGTGCCAGAAAATCAAAAGTGCGTGGAACTCCACCAACAAAGGAATTAAAGAAAAAATCAACCAGAACAACCAGACCAGTAAGGCAGTGGACAGTGTGGGCCAACTTAGAAATACGGGTGCAACGCAGCCGACCTTGTGGGGCAGGGCTGGCTGCCAAGCTCCGTGGGCTGGGGAGGAGTTGACTGAAGGAGACTCAGAGGTGGCTGTGGGCTACAGCGATTGCAGTGATAGGAGAAGCTCCCAATCTCACACAGTCCATTGAAAAGTGTGCTAGTAATGAGCAGGCCATCTGCACTGTTCCTTCTCTGGCCCTTCCCCCACAGGCAGTGCAGCAAGGAGGGCTGCCCTGCCCTGGTGAATACCTAAGGCCCCACCCCCTTACAACCTATCACCTGTGCCAAGACAAAGAAATATGGCCCAAATGAAAGAACAGAGTAAAGCCTTAGAAAGAGAACTAAGTGAGGAGGAGATCACCAGCCTATGTGATGGAGAATTTAAAGCCCTGGTAAATCAAAATGCTCATAGATCTGACTGAGCTTCATTGAAAAATGAAAAAAAACAAATGAAGGATACCCAAAGTGAAATAAAGCAGAATGTTCAGGGAACCAACAGTAACAGGAAGGAAACCAGGACTCAAAGCAATGATTTGGAACAAAAGGAAAAAATAAATATCCATCAAAATGAAGAAACAAGGATTCAAAAAAGTAAAGAGACTCTTACAAAGCTCTGGGACAACCTGAAATGTTCCAATATCTGAATTATGGGGTGCCAGAAGGAGAAGAAGAAGACCAAGAAATTGAAAAGTTATTTGAACAAATAATGAAGGAAAATTTCCCCAATCTGGTGAAGGAAATAGACTTCCAGGAAGTCCAGGAAGCCCAGAGTTTCAAAGAAGTTGGACTCAAAGAGGAACACACCAAGACACGTCATCATTGAGTTACCCAAGATTAAATATAAAGAAAGAATCCTAAAAGAATTAAGAGGAAAGGAGAGAATTACCTACAAAGGAGTTTCCATTAGACAATCAGCTGATTTCTCAAGAGAAATCTTGCAGGCAAGAAGGGGCTGGAAAGAAGTATTACAAGTCATGAAAGCAAGGACCTACATCCAAGATTACTCTGTCCAGCAAAGCTTTCATTTAGAATGGGAGGGCAGACAAAGTGCTTCCCAGATTAAGTCAAATTAAAGGAATTCATTATCACCAAGCCATTATTATATGAATTATGAAAGGGACTTATCTAAGAATAAGTAAAATGACAACAAGCTCACAGTTATCAACAATTGAACCTAAAAGAAAAGAAAACCAACAAAAACAAAAACTAAGCAAACAACTAGAACAGGAGCAGAATCAAAGAAATGGACATCACATGGAGGGATTTCAGTAGAGAGGGGGAAGGGAGGAATGGAGGGGAAAGGTACAGAGAAGAAGAATGGTTAGTAGGCATAAGGTAGACAAGGAGAGATAAAAAATGGTATGGGAAACAGAGGACTCAAAGAACTTATATGTACAACCTATAAACATGAACTAAGGGAGGGGAATGCTGGAGGGTTGGGGGCAGGGTGGAGGGGGGATGGAGGGGGAAAAATTGGGAAAACTGTAATAGCATAATCAATAAAAATATTAAAAAATGATGATCTGTAAGATACAAAAAGAAAAGAAAAGAAATGAAAAATCTGGCTTATTCTCACGCTCCAGGTCCCAGTTCAAATACCACCTGCTTGGAGAGGGCTTCCCTGACCCACCGCTCCTACCGCCTCCCCCAGCCCATCACGTTTATCATCTTCTCAGCCCTAACCACAGGGCACTTGATTCCTGTCTCTGTCTGTCCTTCCCGTGAGGGGAGAGGCATGACTGTAGTGGTCCTTGTGTCCAGCACAGTGAGTGGCAATGAAGTAAATGTTTAATAAACATTTGGTCACTGGATTAATAGGAGAGTTTGGGGGAACAAAAGAAAATATAGTCAACTCTTTATTTAATGAAAGTGAGTCATAGAGTATCTTTAAAAATTCATGTCTGTCCTCACTCAGCTTCTGGGGCAGATAAGACAGGAAGGAGAAAGGCTCAAAGTGGGTTTCCAGGTGTGTGGGCGTTTGGTGAGCCTGAGGAAAAGCCATCTGGTAGGGGCCTTGCTGTAGAGATTAAAGAAGCTGATTCATCCCTCCAGAGGTACTTGCCAAAGGAGGCAACGAGTTGGGATCCGCAGTGAGGCTACAAGGTACTTTGACACTTGGAACATCCGTTTGCACGTTCCACAAAGACCTCTCAGGGGACCCTGAGTAGCCATGTTGGTAAATGTCTGTGCTACCAAAAGGAACCATCTCTGGGGAGAGAAATGATGAGGAGGCTGGTTAATTCACATGTGTGAAAACACTTGGAAGCCTCTGGGTGAAAGGACTTCTGCAGAGCTACAGAGGTGAGGTGACATGTTGTGTCCAAGTCTGCCCTTTTATGGCAGCACAGAGAGAGCAGACAGGACACTCAGGGGGAGCCTCTGGCACATTATATTCAAACTCATCCTCAAAGAAAGCTTGCTACTGCAGTACATTGAGTGTTTTAATCATGTGCATAAGTTATTAGTCTAGTCATTACTTTCCTTCACTATTGCTCTCCTAAAGTCTCAACTTTGCATACAGGGTTTCTTTAGAGGAATTTGCCTGTGAGGTTTTCCCTCTACAACACTTCAGTTGTTTAACTTTTACCTCAAACCTGTGACACTCAGTTCCTAAGCATGATGGTCTCTGTTGCTGAGCTGATTGAGACCAAATGGAATCATTTCATCAGTTCTAGACACATGGTTACAAGTTACAGTGGGACATTAAAATAAGCTTGGAAAGGAGCTTTTAGCATCTATGTTCATCAAGGACATTGGCCTACACTTTTCTTTCTTCATAGTGCCTTCATCTGGTTTTGGAATTAGGATAATGCTGGCCTTGTAAAATGAGTGTGGGAGCCTTCCCTTGGCTTGAATTTTATGAAATAGTTTGAGGAATTTTAGTTCTTCTCAGAAAGTTTGGTAAAATTCACCTGTGAAGCCCTCCAGTCCAGGGTTTTTGTTTGTCAAGAGTTTTTTAATTAGTGCTTCAATTTTACTTGTAATAATCTGTCTATTCAGATTCTCTGATTCTTGCTAATATAGTTTTGGAAATTGTGTGAGTCTAGGAATTTATCTGTTTCATCCAGGTTGTCCACTTTGTTGGCATATGGTTCATTTTCATTTTAATTACAATATATCCCAGTGTAGGCTTCTTTGGTCCAACTTGTTTGGGACTCTGAGTTTCCTGGACATGTATGTCTTTTTCCTTCACCAGATTAGAGAAATTATTGGTAATTATTTCTTCAAATAGGTTCTTAATCCCTTTGTCACTCTCTGCTCCTTTTGGTACTCCCATGATGCAGAAACATGTTGTGCAACATGTTTCTAAAGTGCTCCTCATTTATTTTTAATTCTTTTTCCTTTTTGCTGCTCTGCCTGAGTGTTTTTCTGCCTCATCTTACAAATCACTGATTTGATCCTCTGCTTCATCTAACCTACTGTTTATGTGTTCCAGTGTATTATTTATTTCACACTTTGCATTCTTTATTTGTTACTGGTGCTTTATTATGGTTCCTATGTCTTTTTTCATGCTATTGAGTATCCTTATAATCATTACTCTAAACTCTCTCTCTGATAAAGTGCTTGCCTACATTTCATCTAGCTCTTCTGGAGAATTCTCTTGTTCTTTCATTTGAGGTCTGTCTCTTTATCTTCCCATTTTGGCTGCTTCTTTGTACTTGTTTCTGTGTATTAGGTAGATCTGCAAAGATGCTGGTGTAGGCCTTTGTCAGACACTGTCTGTGACTAGTCCTGGCCAACCTGTTTGGAGCTATCAGCCACACAGCATGTGGCTCCCTCTGCTTGGGCCTGTTTGTGTACAGAAATAACCAGCCTGCTGACCAAGACTGGCTTTGATCAGCACCGGACCCTGGCAGGGTCAGCTGAAGTCTCATAGAATTCCCTGAGATTCCCCCTTAGTTTGTTAAACTAATCACTGATATAACCTCCAGCTTCAATCAGCAGCCTGGCTTACGCTCCACAGGATAGAACAGAGTGATGCCTATCGGTGGCTTATTGCTTCCCCTCAGGCTGATGCCATTTGGAGAGGAGTGCTCTGCCTGAGAAAGATGGACTCTGGTGTATGGGGCATAACTCAGCACAGGGATCCTGGTGGCTGTTCCTTCAGTTCTCAACCAGAGCCACTAACCCCAGACTCTCCTCAAGCATCTCTAGTCTTCTCTGCCCTCCCACTGTCAGGGTCCAAGGTAAGTGGCTGCAAACAAAATTCTGTGCATTGGCCCTTTAAGAGGCTCTCTGTGTCTCCAGCCATCTCTCCCTGGGAGACAGAAACCCTGCTGCTTTTCACAGCTGGATGTTATCTGGGTTCCTTTCTGGCTCTGGTGCTGTAGGCTGGGGAACCCAGCTTGGGGTTTAGACCCCACACTTATCAGGGGGAACCCCCCACCTGCTGAAACACCCCCCAAACTTCAGCTGCTGCATATGGGGCCCAGCCAGCCCTCTCGCGGCTCCTCTGCACTCCCTACCAGTCTCATTGTGGTGAAATTGTTTCTTCTGCCTGTGCATGGTTATAAGGCTCCTCTCAGCAAGTGTTCAGTTGGTCATTAGAATGATTTCTTTACAGTTTAGTTGTAATTCCAGATAGGTCCTGGGAGGAGTAGCTTCCACTTACTCCCCCACCATCTTGGATCCTCTCTAGTACTTTTAATTAACAGCTGACATATCTCTATAAAACTGTTGTCCTTTTTTTCTTCCTTTATTCTCTTAAGCACCTCCTCATGTGTCAGCAGTTGTATTACTGAAGATCATTACAATGTAAGACAGATATTTTAGTCTTTCCTATAATATGATAATTCAAAATCTGTAATATTGATGCCTGGCTACATAAAACATACAACTTCACAGGCTGACATGTTTCTAATATTGCTATAGTTTTGTGCTTTATAATCAGAGGGCATCTGATCAATCCCATTTTGCATGACTTGTATCAAAAAAAAGTTTGTATGACCCATTCAAAATTATTTACTTGTAATTTTAGAGTATAGAAGAACTTCCATTTTGTCTAGGGGTCAATGAGAAACAAATTCCCCTCTTACACATTTCCATATCTCATGACTGGAATCATTTTTTCATATTCTGTGTCTGTGCATTCCAAACTACTTCCTTCATATTCTCAGGGCTGGACCAGGGATCAGAACACTTTCATATCATACTGTGACCTTTTTATGTCATGATGCAGGATAAGTCAGGATAGTGCACTTCCCGGAAGCTATTCCTATACTAGGTATACCTAGTAATAACTTAAGTATGCTGAGAAGTGTCTCTAAATCATGTATAGTGGAATGCAAATGGAAATAGAGTAGAAAGAGACAGCAGTCTCAACTGGTTGCATTAAAGTATTTTACTTAAACATGTATATGTAAATGTATGACCATTTGCTAATGAGAGTCATGGTTTCTCATGCTTTACTAGTGTTATTAGTCAAGGTTCTACAAAGAACCAAAACCAACAGAATAGATAGATATAGATATAGATATAGCTATAGATATAGATATATTTAGATATAGATGGATATAGGTATGATCTGTCCAGAAGGTATCCAGCCATGTAATATGAAAAATAGAGACATTTATTGAAGACATAAGATACAAAAAACATTGTATATAGGACAATGATGCTTTAGTCCCCTTCAAAGTAGACACCTTGGGACCTCACACAGTTCTCCCGATCACCATCACCTGCCCTGTGGTGTCTTCCTGAATCCCACTGACAGTCTGCAATCTCTTCCCTCTCAAAGGTGACTTTAGTTTTCGGAAAAGCCAGAAGTTGCCGAGCATAAAATCTGGGCTGAGGGGGAGCTGAGTCACTTGAGTGATTTGATGTTTCACCAAAAAACTCTGCACAAAACGTGATGCATGAGTGGGTATATTGTTGTGATGAAGCTGCCAAGTCACCAGTTGCCCACTGCTGCAGCCTTCTCAATTATCCAAATAGTTTCCATGAAGAATGTTCAAGCTTAATGCAAAATTTGATGCAGACTCGTTGCTCTACTCACTCAGTCATTTTGAATGTGATGGCCACACAGTTTACATGCTCACTCAATGGTGTCTATCGCTCCCACTGACTAGTAAGTACAGTGAAGTCGTCATTGTTCACAAATGTGTATTGCAATCCACTGTCCTTGGCTGCCAGGTTACATCAATGTTGTGCAAACCATTATTGTTATATTAACGATGGCTGGACTTTTTGCAGACAGACATTATATATATGTATATGTGTATGTATGTGTATATACACACATATATATAATTAATGAATTTTCCAGTATTAAAAAAAAGCTTCAGATCAATGGAGTCATACAGCATCAAGAGATGATATAAAGAAAAAAATCCACACATAGAATCATTGTAAAACATTTAAGAATATCATAAACAAAAAAAATAGTATCTAATCTTAAGGAGAGAATTACTTACAAAGGAAAAACTTTAGGTTAACTTTGAACTTCTCACCACTTACATGAAAAATAAGAAGATAATGGAGTCATATTTTTAAAGTATAAAAAGAAGTGAACTTAGATCTGTAATTTCATGTCCAGCCAAATTGCCCTTCTGATGAGGGCATGATAATGACAACATTCTTGGGCTTTAAAAAATTTGAACCTTAGAAGGATTGTCACACAAAGATCCACATTAAGAGTACTTTTGAGAAACAACAGGAAAACACTTTTAGGAAATGAGGCAACATAGATATGAAGTAAGGATGATCAAATACCTTTGTAAAGCTTATTTTTGTTGATTTAAAAAACTAGAATTAATGAGAAGAAAATTAAAATACATGTCCAACATTAAGTCAGAACTAAAATTCCAGCTATGCTTAATAGGGTGATGGAAAGGAGGAGACAACAGACCAAATGGAAACGAAGAAGTGCCAACGTGCTTTATGTGTTGGGCGTAATGTATAAATGTTGATATGCCTAAGAAACCAAGAGAGCTAATATTAAGATATAGACAGTGTTTCCTTCTCCCCTGAAGTTTTTTTACCTATTTCTCTATGTTTCTGATTCTAGTTTTTTATTTTTTAAATAGAAAAATTATCATATGCCTAGTTTGTGCAAAGAATGGTACCTCTCTCCCTCTTTCTCTTTCTCTTTCACACACACGCACACACACACACACACACACACGAGCCATATTACATTTACTTGCCTATCTGGAGGTTTTTAACAGTTATTGGATTGGGTTGAATTCAATTTAATATCCCCAAAGTTAATGGTTTTCTGACTCACTTCATCTCATTTTATCTTATTGGATATATTTATTTTCCATTTAATTTTTAATGTAGATCCAAAGGACATCAGGGAAGCTAAACATAAACATAAAATAAGTAAATGTAAATAGATATAAAATCATACTATTATATGCTCAGAGAAAAATTACTATTGACATTTTATAAGTAGGGAAATTAAAGTTCATAGTGTTACTTTCCTAGTTCAGTGTGAATATAAGACTTGCTGATTTTTAGTTTGATTATAATACATCATGCTGTAATTGCAAACAAAGAAGGTTATATACATTTTTACTACCTTTTCACCTTTCAAGCCAAACTGAATCTTTAACATTAAATTTTTAGTTTCAGGCTCTGTCTCTGGGACCACATGTGTGAACACATGCATGGACATACATGCACAGAAGTTCACGGCACACCTTCTGCCTGAATACGTAACCCAAAGATGAAGAGAATGCACAATTTTTCCTACTATTTAATGATTTTCTCATAATGAATACTATAATCTATCAAGTGATTATTATATGCCCAATGCTGAATGCATTAAATAATTCTACAATCCTAACCCTGTATTAGAAAGTGTCTGTGTTCTAGATTTGAGGTTCCATGAGGTTAGCTAGAGATGTTAAGTGCTTATAAAGTCACAATTCAAATCCCTACTGACTCCAAGTACCTTGTATTTGGTAAGTTGGCCCTGTAACTTCCTAACGTAAATACACAAGTTTCAGGGGTTAATTCTGTGATTCCAGGACAAGATTACAGATGGAGGCCCCATGGAAGATGAAGTTGTAGAAGAGGACTAGACTTGGGGCCACTCATACAGAGAATTCTGGGTGCTGGTCACCTGCATTGTAGTGGCAGGGGACATGGCTTCAAGTAGTATGTTCTCTTGGCCCCCATGGCTTCCTTGCCTTGTAGAGAAAGGTGCAGTCAGGGAAAGGCCAGAGTGGGACCTGGCCACAGTGCCAGGGTGATAGTGGTATGTGGTGTTTAGCTGCCAAATTTTCACTAAATGAAAGGAGATGAGATCTTTTTCTTTTTAATTAAGGTTTTATTTATTTATTTTTTACAGAGAGGGGAAGGGAGGGAGAAAGAGGAAGAGAAGCATCGATACGCAAGAGACACATCTATCAGTTGTCTCTCGTGTGCCCCCAACTTGGGACCTGAGGCCCAACCCAGGCTCGTGCCCTGATCTGGAATTGAACCAGTGACCTTCTGGTTGGCAGGCCGGCACTCAGTCCACTGAGCCACACCAGACAGGGCAGAAATGAGATTTCTTTTTTTTTTTTTTAAAGTCAGCTCTTTTTTTTTTTTTAAGATTTTATTTATTTATAATTATTTTTTAGAGAGGGAAGGGAGGGAGATAGAGAGAGAGAGAAAAAAAAACATCAATGTGCGGTTGCTGGGGGTTATGGCCTGCAACCCAGGAATGTACCCTGGCTGGGAATCGAACCTGGGACACTTTGGTTCCCAGCCTGCGCTCAATCCACTGAGCTACGCCAGCCAGGGCTTTGAGATTTCTTATACCAGATGAAAAGGCAACTAAATGGAACCTAAATATTTTAATTTGAAGAAATGGTATTTGGAAGTTAGACAATGAGAGACTAAACATTATCTATGTACAAGTAATCGTTAAGACAAAGAAGTTGACTGCACTAATAATAAAGGAAATATAGACCAAAAGCAATACTAATGTCATTTTCCATCTTATAAATTAACAAAGTCTCTTCTAAAAGAAGACCAAGCTAAAGGCTGGCGAGATGGGAGGTGAGGCTGTCACTCAAATGTAAAACTAGAGGGAGAATTGCCTTTCATGAGCTTTTTTGAAAAGTAATTTGGGAATCTGAAAACAAACTTTCAACATTTTCTTATTATTTGGCCCAATGATTTCACTTATGGGATCTTGCCTAAGAAAATAATCTGAAATGCCTGAGACCATAGTATGTCCATGTGTATGTCAGAGTATTATAAGTAATGATGTAAAATCAAGTAGCCTAGTAAACTTAACGATTAGGGAGTACATATGTAGAATTTAGTAAATATATTTAACTGACTAGTATGTACTATTAAAGTGTGATTTACAAAGTTTTTATTAGCACAGGGAAATATTTACATTCTAAATTTAAATTTCAAAAGCAATGATAGCTCATTTGTGTACATAATACATACCTACTTCATAAAGATATGTGTAGATGGAAGATGAGAAGCAATTATACTAAAATTATAAATAAAGAGGATAAAGATGAAACTAAATCCCATAGTTGGTGGTCAGTGAGGCAGTGGGGGTAATCAAGTCTGTGCTTCCACTGTTGAGAGTGTGGATTTTGTGAAGAATGACAAATAGGGTCATCGTTGAACATTTAAACCCTTTTAAGCAATAAGAATAATTTTTCTCTTGACTTAGATAGAATAATGGATGAGAAATTAATGGAAAGTAATTGATCATTTTTATTGCCTATTTTGACTGTCACAAAGAAAAAGGATCTCATTACTGATATCATAAATAGCAGGCTACAATTTATTTTTATTCACATTATACCACCATTAAGACCTTAAGTGAAAATCTATTTCCTTGGAGTGCCAAAATATTATTTAAAAATTGGAGACAAGCTGCTGTCTTTAGTCCTGTTTTCATGACTTTGTTCACTAAATCTTTTTTAAGGTATTTTATTGAGTATGCTATTCCAGTTGTCCCATTTTTTTCTCCCCTTTGCCCTGCACCCCACCTCCCACCAGCATCCCCCTACCTTAGTTCATGTCCATGGGTTGTACATGTAAGTTCTTGCTTCTTTACTTCCTATACTTTTCTTAACCTCCCCCTGTCTATTTTGTACCTATCATTTATGTTTCTTTTCCCTGTAGCTTTTCCCCATCCTCCTCTCACCCCCTCCCTGCTGATTACCCTTTCTGTGATCTCCATTTCTGTGATTCTTTTCCTGTCCTACTTGTTTGCTTAGTTTTTGCTTTTGTTTTTCTTAGGTTCATCTGTTGCTGGTTGTGAGTTTGTTGTCATTTTACTGTTCATAGTTTTGATCTTTTTTTCTTAGATATGTCCCTTTAACATTTCATAGAATAAGGGCTTGGTAATGATGAACTCCTTTAACTTGACCTTATCTGGGAAGTGCTTTATCTGCCCTTCCATTCTAAATGGAAGCTTTGCTGGATAGAGTAATCCTGAATGTAGGTCCTTGCCTTTCATGACTTCAAATACTTCTTTCCAGCCCCTTCTTGCCTGTAAGGTCTCTTTTGAGAAATCAGCTGACAGTCTTATGGGCGCTCCTTTGGAGGTAACTCTCTCCTTTTGTCTTGCTGCTTTTAAGATTCTCTACTTATCTTTAATCTTGGGTAATGTTATTATGATGTGCCTTGGTGTGTTCCTCCTTGTGTCCAACTTGTTTGGGACTCGCTGAGCTCCCTGGACTTCCTGGAAGTCTATTTCCTTTGCCAGATTGGGGAAGTTCTCCTTTATTATTTGTTCAAATAACTTTTCCACTTGTTGCTCTTCCTTTTCTCCTTCTGGTAACCCTATAATTTGGATGCTGGAATATTTCAAGATGTCCTGGAGGTTCCTAAGCCTCTCCTCATTTTTTTTTGAATTCTTATTTCTTCATTCTTTTCTGATTGGATGTTTCTTTCTTCCTTCTGGTCCGCTCCATTGATTTGAGTCCCAGTTTCCTTCCCATCACTCTTGGTTCCCCGGGCATTTTCCTTTATTTCACTTATCACAGCCTCATTTTTTTCATCTAATTTGCAACCAAATTCAACAATTCTGTGAGCATCCTGATTACCAGTGTTTTGAACTGTGCATCTGATAGGCTGGCTATCTCTTCATCGCTTAGTTGTATTTTTTCTGGAGCTTTGTATTCTGTTCTTTCATTTGGGCCACTTTTTTTGTCTTGACATGCCTGTTACATAGTAAGGGGCGGAGCCTTAGGTATTCACTGGGGTGTGGCAACCCAGTCACTGCATTGTGACACTGTATGTGGGGGCAGGGGTAAAGAGGGAACAATGGCACTTGCTCCACTCTCTGCTGGATTTCAGCCCCTTCTGCTGCTTCCCCCAAGCAAATTGGGCCCTTCTGGTGCTGATTCCTGGGTGGGTGGGCTTGTATACATTCTAGAACCCTGTGGGTCTCTCCAATGAACTCCCCTGTGTGACCGGGAGTCTCTCCCTGCACCTCAACTTCCACAGGTGTTTTCAATTGGTGGTTTGAGGCTTTATTTCCTCGTACTGGGATCCTGGATTGCTCTGTCTGTCTTGCTCCCCAGTTTCGCCTGGTTTATCTGCACACGAATGTGGGACTATCCGGTCCACCAGCTGCCTTGTGTGCTGCGCCCCTCCACAATCCACCAACTCACTGGGTCTGCCAGCCACCGCTGTCCCGAGACCTGTCTCTGCCCGGCTGCCCGACTCCACCCCTCCTACCGGTCTGGATTAATATGTCTACTTTAACTCCTTGGTTGTTGGACTTCCAGACAGTTCAATATTCTGTTAGTACTGGTTGCTTTTTTGTTTCTAAATTGTTGTTGTCCTTATTTTGGTTGTGTAAGGGGGCACAATGTGTCTACCTACTCCTCCATCTTGGCCGGAAGTCCTGAAGTTCTTGAATTGACATTTTAAAACTCCTTGTTATTCATCCAACTTCACCCATTTCATCCCTTTTTTTAAGTAATAAACATTTATCTACTTCTCTAAATGAAACCCTTTTAAAAATATTGCTGACAGTCAATTTTCCTCAGTCAAGTACTTTGTCTTCTTTATCAATTCTCTCCAAAAACCATTTGTATTTTGGATTACATTTGATTCCTCTAGGAAATGTAATCACTTAAATGAATTTTAGAGACTATGAGACAATTTGTTGTTATGCAAATAGGCATTGATTGCAAATAATATACCTTTATAAAAACTCCCATTTTTTCCAGTATGTGATGGTAGGCTGGGTTGTTATTCGGACTCTTCCCCTCTCATTCCCCAGACCTGCTCAGGCGGCAGCCACTTCCCAAAAGGATTACACTCCATGTCCTCAGTCAGGTTGCTCTGTGGCACCCCCTTCAGCTGGAGGTAGAGTGTGCTTTTTCACACTCTCAATGTTGGCATTGACCTCCTAACTTGCTTTGGCCAGTGGAAGTATTAAGAAGTCATCATGTGTTTCTACTTGCCCTCTTGCACCTTAGTCATGACTGTGAGGGACATTGTCCAGTCAGTTCACTGGCCCTGGAAGAAAGGTGTGAGAGAGGGGAAGCAGAACCACCCTTCTGTTCAAGCTGACAGAGATTTAAGCAGAGCCATCCCAACTGATGTGCAGATCTCTGAGAATCAATGACATATTTTAAGCCACTGAATTGTGGGTAGTTATATGACTTCTCCTATAATTACCCTTGCTGATAAGCAACACTGAAGAAACTTCTGCACTGTATTTTTTTTTCTTTTGCTAAGAACTTCAAGTGACTCCCTTCTAGGAAGTATAGAAAAGGTTAATTTTTAGGAGACAAGAGACCTAGGTTCTCTTCTTTTTTGGGTGAACAAGGAAAGTGACATTAGACAAATTCCTTAATCCTGCTGTACCTCTCGCATCAAACTGGAGACAGGAATACTTGGACACCTGCAGGCCGAAGCCTGAGACCTAGGATCGCTAGATCCCGACTTCATGACTACAACACACTGTGTTATGAAATAAAGCGGTGTCATTATTTAAGGACAGCTGAACTCCAAATTGATTACTTAGTTTAGTTGCAGAGCAAGTTACTGTCTTTGAGCCATAGGAATCCTGAGGCAAAAAATGGGAAGCACAGATACCCACAAGACAGAGCCAGGGGCAGACACTGAGCTAAGACCTAGGGCACCACGCTGAACAAAAGCCCTCTGGTGTCTGCAGTGAGGTCCAGGATCAGGACTGGCAGGGGGAGACACAGTCTTCTGAACCTTGGGTCTAACTATTTTCTAAATCTCAGTTTTCTTAATTCCTTTTCTCTAGTCTCAGAAGAAGTGGTTGTCTTTTGCCAACTTTGTTGGAGGAGCAGAAGACCATCCTTAGAATTAGATACCTGGTTCCAGGTTTTTTTCTTCTTTTTCACTCTTTGTGGTTCACAAAAGAAATAGTCATAGTCATCTCTTTGGGTCAAACCAACTGAATTATTTTGTCAACTCCTATCACGCCTTGCTCCAAAGGTCAGGTTAGGGGAGGGCTCCTGGCTGAGAGACAAGACTTACCACCTTCCCAAGCTGGTGCCACAAAAGAGTAAGTTTACAGATAATTTCTATATGTACTTATTTGGCCTCCATTACACTTTACAGCAAATTGAGGCGAGGAGTTGCCACACAGAGAGGCTGGGGAACACAGGTTTTTAGCTGGGCGGTAAATTTCTAAGGTTTTACTAAGGAATACACTACTGAGGCTGTAGTGTATTCCATTGTATAGATGTGCATACTTAATTTCATCAGTGTGCTATTGTTAAATATGTAGATTGTCTTCTCTTTTTTAACTGTAAAGAATGCTGTACTGGTATATTTGTAAGATAAATTTCTATAAGTAAAATTGCTGGTTCAGAGAGTACATGCATTTTTTAGAAGATGCATTTCATTTTATTTGTAGATGCAATATAAATTCTTTTATAATGCACAAATGTATATCATGCATAACCTATAAATTCAAAAGAAACAAAAAGGTAAAATGTGGAAACATTACCAGTTCTTTTTTTTATAAACAACCACTGTTAACAGCCCCTTCTATGTCCTGTCATAGAGAGTCTATGCAAATGCAAACAGGCATGTATGTTTGGGGTTAGGAAATCCCTCTGATGCGGAACTATTTATGTCTCCATTGGCATTGCACCTATGAGACCTCAAAGGCTCTCGCTAAGATGTTGGTTGAGAGAGAAATTAGTCACCGTTCATCTTAGGAATACACAACCATGTTATTCCATTGTTGGGTGTCGTCTAAAGACCCTGTTTTTTCAAAGTTGTCTTTTTATGGACTTTTGCCACGCCTGTCTGTTCACTCTGGGGGAAAGACAGCCAGGCCATAGGAGCCACTGCTATTGTCCACAGTTTTTAAAATGTGATTCTGTCTGGATTGATTGCTCTCTATGACAGAGACTAAACAACACCACAAACCTGCCTTTCCTCTCTCCCATGATAAGAGAACTTAGGCTGGACGCATGGTTATGTAGCTAGGAAATATATTTCACAAGCTCTCTGGTCGGTGTGAGCCTATGACTCAGTTATCACTGATGCTGTAAGAGTAGACATGAGGTGTGTAAACTTCTACCTTCATCAATTACTCTGGATCTGTGCTCATCCTTTCTCCACAAACTGGCACGTGGATCTGTCCTCACACTTAGAATAAGCAGAACAGTCTGGATGAGCAACCAGATGAAGGCAATTGGGTCCCTGAATGATTGTGTGAAGCACAGGTGCCCCACCAACCTCCACTGCTCAATGTGGCGGTGTCACCTGAGAGAGAAATAGACTCTGCCTTCTCCAGGCCACTGTGCTTGGGAAACCAGGGCTTATGCTGGATCTTAACTAAGGCACCCCTGTGCCTGGTTCTCAGAAGACAGCCTTGGATTCCTTTGTCATCTGCTGTGCCCCGTGAAAACTTTCTTTCTAACCTACATCCTCGTTTTGGTGTTGCACAAAAGGGTCTAAGGGAGAAAACTGCATGTTTTCTCTGTGCAGGAAGATAGCTTCAGTTGACTCTCCTGTGTGGGGGACAGTTTGATTAGGCATGGAATGCTACTTGGGAAATAATTTCCCTTCAGAGTGGGAAACTATTGTCCCATTTTCTTCATTGTTCTGGAAAAAGTTTATTTGGATGCATGAATTTCTCTCTATACTAAGTGCTGGGGTCTGATGACTCCCAGCAAGGCCGTGGGACACCCAGTGCTGTGTTGCAGTTGGCTCTCTTCTCACCCGCCCTGTGGCCTTCAGCGGCCCTTTCAGTGCAAATGTCCTTGATTTGTTCGTGGATGGTTTTCTCCTGTTTTCTCAGTTCTTTCCTTCTGAACTGCCATTTTTTAATGGGGAACTCCTGGGTTGCTCTTATTCTCTCGAGTCACCTTCCTTTTCACCTTTGTCTTTTGCTGTATTTTCTATGAGATTTCCTCAAATCAACCTTCCTGTCCACCTGTTGATGTTTTTCATTTCTGCCATCCTGTTTCTAATTTCCAAGCTCTCTTTTCTGTTCTTTGGATACGTTTCTCCTGTAACTTCCTGCCCTAATCGTGGCTGCACGTGCTCGCTCACATCGGGGAGCACACCAGGAAGGACTGTCTCCCTTTAGTGTTCTTCTCCTGTGCAGTTGTTGTCCTCCAAGTGGCTAAAAAATCAATCAGTCAATCAGTCTTGACGATTTTTTATTGTCATCTTCCTGTTAGAGGCTTCCCTTAGATATTTGTAGATCCTTTCTTGTCTGCTTGTTAGAGTGAGAATTTAAAAATGATGGATTGAGCAGCAGCCTGCGAACTGAGAGGTTGCTGGTTCAGTTCCCAGTCAGGGCACATGCCTGGGTTGCAGTCCGGGACCCCGGTTCGGGGCATGCAGGAGGCCAACCGATGGATGTGTCTCTTCCATGTCAGTGTTTCTCTCCCTCTCCTCCCTGCCTTCCCCTCTCTAAAAACAAATAAAATCTTTCTTGAAAAAATAAATATAGAAGCTGACTGAGAGCTGTGAGTATGGGAACTGGTGGTTTCACAGCAAGGAGGTCTGCACAGACCAGACCAGCAGCAGCCAAGCTCCAAACATTGGTATCTGCCTGTCTTTCCTCTGGGGCTGAGCAGGGGTCCCAGAGCAGGGCCCCCCCGGTCCCCAGCCAGAGGACAGAGGTGTGGCTGCGAGAGTCCTGGCAGGTGAGGTGGTGGGTGCGGGGCGTGCTGAGGGTACCAGGACTCGGCAGCCACTGCTCATACTCAGCTCAGTGCCCATGTTTCCAGTGAGTTGCCCAGGCTCCCAGCTGTGCTTAGCGTGCCCAGTGTCCATTGAAAACTTGCTGAAGAAGGTAAGCTTCCACACCTCTGTCTGGGTAGAAGTGGCACAGTCGCTCCAAGGACTATAGTCGGGGAGGGCATCTAGGGTTTTAAAAGATTCCCAAACAGCTTTTACCATGTCTCTTCATTTATTCTTCCACATACCCCGTGACCCCTTCACTCCCATTTCTGAAAATACCAGAAGCCCCTGGTGTCACCAGCTCCTGAGCCTTTTGAGGACTTTTGCATAAAGTCAGTGAGGTCGATTCCAGCTCTTCTCCTCCACAGGCTCAGGAGGGTGGTTCTCCGAGAGTCACTTAATCAGTGGCCATCCACATACCTGTGTTTTTAGTCTCAAAAGTCAGTACCTGTTTTTCTCGCATCTTTGAGAGTATGTTTTCCTTTCTTTCCAGTGGGGGATTTGTTTGTTTATTTAAACATCCCATTTGGTTCTACTTCTGGAAAGAATGAATTTAGGTATATGTTTTCAAGTTACCATTTTAACCTGGAACCCTGATGAATGACTGTATTACTCATTAATTTTTCTCTTAAACTAGAAAGAATGGTTTAAAATGATTTACATTCCCTTCCATATATTATTCTATGAAGAAAACAAAGTAATTTTAACATGAAAGCTGATGGGGTACATTAAGAAATAGTTACAGTCTCTGGTTTAAACAATTTATTTAGCCCCAAAAGAATGCTGTGAGTGGGGAAAATAAAATCTTAATGAATCTTTAAGTTGGCTCAAAATCTATAGTTTAATATCCCACTTATTTGAAAAGACAGGGCTTCTTCTAATATGTAGTTGGAATTAAAAAATTAAATGAAAAGGCTGACAATGCACTGGCCAAATACAGAAACTTAGTTGTATAAAAACACTGTACAGGATGTTCATCGAATGGATAAAAACTCAGAAAATGGGTTTGTTTGTAGGCATTAGTACTTGTAAGAGTGACAAAGTTTTAATAAGCTCTAAAGATATTGCAAATTTTTTCTCTATTTATTACTAATTGATCTTCAAGAAGGAGTCTGCCTGTATATATTGAAGTGAAAGAGAACCTAATCTATTTCTGCTACTCCTTTTGTCTAAATTTTGTGTCTGCATTAGTATAAAAGTGCTTCTCTTTTTTAAGCCCATGTTGAGTTCACTGAATCACTGACCCATGGAAATAAATCTTCCATATCCCCCTGTAGCTTTCACACGAGAAGTTCTCATGACATTCAGAATAATCTGACTTTCTAAAACCCATTAAAAAGCCCGAGAAGCTGTAATTGTTACCACTCAGGCCCAATCTCATCAGCTGTCCAGCCGCTCGCCAGCTCTAGCTCTGACAGCAGCCTCGCCCCGCCGCCTCCTTGCTCTTGAGACGTCTCTCTGAGGCTCAGTCACATCTGCTGGCGCGCGAGGCAGGGGAGAGAGAATGAACTATTGGGTTGGCCAAGAAGTTCGTTTACTTTTCTCCATGTGATGGCTCCAGTAGCTCTTAGTTGTCTTTAATTTCATTCAAAACAATTTTGTTAGACTGTATTGTGACACCTGTCATCAGTGTGCATTTTTAAAAAACTATCAAAATTGGTGAATTTTCATGCAGCCATTTAACACTGAAGCTGGAAGAAGATACAGAACATTTTTGGCATATCATGCTTCATTATTCCAAGAAAGGTAAAAATGCAACTAAAATGCAAAAATAAAGAGATTTGTGCAGTGTATGGAGAGGTGTTGTGACTGCTCAAACGTGTCAAAAGTGGTTTGTGAGGTTTCTTGGTACTAGAAACTCATGAGAATCCACCCAAAAGCAAAGAGTGCAAATATAGAGACAGGTAAGAAGTGTATTATGTGTGTGTGAGACAGAGAGAGAGAGAGAGATGGGTGGATAGATTCAGGTGAAGATACTATTGACATTTTGGCCAAATAACCCTTTGCAGCGTGGCTGTTGTATGCACTGGAAGATGTTCAGCAGCACCCCTGGCCTCTACCCACTAGAAGCCAATAATGGGAGACAGCCGACACACTCAAAATATTGAAATAAATAAAGTTATTAGTGAAAATGAAAAATGTGTCTCTTCAGCATGGATGGAACTGGAAAGCATTGTGCTAAGTGAAATAAGCCAGACAGTGAAAGACAAATACCATGTGATCTCACCTTTAACAGGAACCTAATCAACAAAACAAACAAAGCAAAATATAACCAAAGACACTGAAATAGAGAACAGGCTGACAGTGACCAGAGGGGAGAGGGGAATTTCAGGGGAAAACAGGAAGGGTTTACAGGAACAAGGATAAAAGACACATGGACAATAACAAGGGGAAGGAGTGGAAACAGGAGGGGGGTGGGGAGAGTTGGGGGGGGTGGGCTGGGATGAGGTAAAAGAAAACTATACTTGAACAACAAAATTAAAAACTAAAACTAAAAAGTCAAAAAAAAGAAAAATGTGTCTTTTATTTTACACATAAGCCAACTCTTCCACACATAACAGCATCCTTTTTAACAGAGGAGCCAATGGCGCTTCTGACATTTGCTGGGTGTTAGTTGTTGGCATATTGGAAGTGGGCTCTGGGGGCTTGTCTCTGCACAGAGCAGCCTAACATGGGGCCCATCTACAGTTTCATTCCGGGCTCATGAAGCATCATCATGATGAAACTCTTTAAAGCTCAGCTGATGATTCACGTGGTCGATGAATGGGACCCTGTGCCTGGCCTGTCAGTGCCCATTCTCTGAGTGCTGCTCCTGAAGATCTGCTGCCTGGCCACTGGTGGACCATTTGCCCTCTGGAGCATGGTACATTTTGATGGGCTATTTAGAATGTTTAGAGCACAGAGAGATAGAGTATGCCACTTAGAGACATTTTAATGGAGAGGCACAAGTGATTTCCTACTGGTGTGCTGCAAGAGTTTTTAAAACATGCAATACCTATTTAGTCAGGGGCACTGAGCTCTTTTCCCTTAGATTTTCAAATAAAAAAAAAAATGACAACAGCCAACACAATAATAGCCATCTTGTGTGAATGAATCAAAATTATACTTATTTTTTTGTCAGCCAAAGAATATGTTGAGTGGGCAGAATTTTAGCAATTAGTTTATGTGCACCATGAAATGAAAAAGTTTGAAATCGCCGAGATACACCATAGTACTTTGTGCTCTTAAGTACTCTGAGGTTATTCGTGACAGATAGGGTTTATGTCTAAGTCTCTGGACAGTGTCGACTATTCCCAGGCTGGCACCACCTGGAGTGAAAAACAGAAAAAACTTGTACCTTCCATCATAGTAATCTGCTCTTCTCCATTGTCCAGGGAAGAACCTTGCTTTGGCTCTACTCAGACTGGCTTTTCTCTCAGGCATCTCAGGTTTTTATGTGCATGCGAAGGGCCTTGAGACAGACCTGTGAGTGACTGGTGTGTCTACACTGCCTCTGAGCATCTGACTGGGCTTCTTCTCCCTTCTCTCATTTATCCCAAAATCCCCAAATGCCCTCAGACTACCTCCTCACCCCTGAGTTTCTTAAGAAATGGCCTCTTAAATTAGTGTTACTGATGATTAAACTGATAGAGTCATACTATGAGAGGTGACCCCCCAAAATGGAATTTATTTATAAAAAATTAGGTAGTAAATCTTTGTATGTATATTTTATTAATTATGCTATTATAGTTGTCCCAATTTTTTCCTTCCCTATCTCCCCTCCACCCTGTACCCCTTAACCTCCAGCATTTGCACTCCCCTTACTTCATGTCCATGGGTCATACATACACGTTCTTTGGCTTCTCCATTTCCTATACTATTCCTAACCTCCCCCTGTCTATTTTATACCTACCAATTATGCTGCTTATTCCCTGCACCTTTTCCCCCCATTCTCACCCTCCCCTCTGTTAACCCTCCGTGTAACCTCCATTTTTGTGATTCTGTTCCTGTTCTAGTTGTTTGTTTAGTTTGTTTTTGTTTTTTAGGTGCAGTTGTTGATAGTTATGAGTTTGTTGTTATTTTATTGTTTATAATTTTTCCTTTTCTAATTTTTAGATAAGTCCTTTTAACATTTCATAGAATAAGGACTTAGTGATGACGAACTCCTTTAACTTGACCTTATCTGAGAAGCACTTTATCTGTTCTAAATGATAGCTTTGCTGGATAGAGTAATCTTGAACGCATGTCCTTGCCTTTCACAACTTTGAAAATTCTTTCCAGACCCTCCTTACCTGCAATATTTCTTTTGAGAAATCAGCTGACAGTCTGATGAGAACTCCTTTGTAGGTAACTCTCTCTTTTCCTCTTGCTGCTTTTAAGATTCTCATCTTATCTTTAATCTTGGGTAATTTAGTTATGATGTCATGGTGTGTTCCTCCTCAGGTCCATCTTGTATTGGACTCTCTGAGCTTCCTGGACTTGCATGTCTATTTCCTTCTCCAGACTGGGGACATTTTCCTTCATTATTTTTTCAAATAAGTTTTCCATTTCTTGCTCTTCCTCTTTTCCTTCTGGTACCCCTATGATTCAGATGTTGGAACATTTAAAGTTGTTCCAGAGGTTCCTAAGCCTCTCCTCATTTTTTGAATTCTTGTATCTTCATTCTGTCCTGGTTGAATGTTTATTTCTTCCTTCTGTTCCAAATCACTGACTTGAGTCCCAGTTTCCTTCCCTTCCCTATTGGTTTCCTGTATATTTTGGTTTATTTCATTTTGTGTAGTCTTCATTTCTTCCCTCATTTTGTGACTGAGCTCAATCAATTCTGTGAGCATCCTGATTACCAGTGTTTCAAACTCTGCATCTGATAGGCTGGCTATCTCCCCATTGCTTAGTTCTTTTTCTGGAGTTTTGATCTGTTCTTTTATTTGGGCCATATTTCTTTGTCTCACACTTGTTATGTTGTAAGGGGTAGAGCCTTAGTTATTCGCCAGGGCATGGTGACCCACTTACTGCATGGTGGTGCTGTCTGTGGGGGAGGGGTCAGAGAGGGAACAGTGCTGCTTGCTTGGCTCTCACCCTGCTTTCAGTCACTTCCCTCATTACTCACACGCAAATTGGGCCCTTTTGGTACTGATTCCTGGTTAGGTGGGTTTGCATACATTCTAGGATCCTGTGGATCCCTCCAATGGACTCTCCTGCGGGGGTGAGAGTTTCTCCCACCTCCACAACCCCCACAGGTTTTTACAGCCAGAGGTTCTAAGGCTTTCTTTTCCATAGCTGGAAGCCTGACTTATGCAGTCTCACTTGCTCCCCAGTTGTTCTTCCTGATTTATTCGCATGTGAATGTGGGACCACCCATTCTGCCAGCTGCCACCTCGCCCACCTGGTCCACCAGCTGCCAACTTGCCATGTGTCTTCTCCACCCCAGCTGCCTGTCTCCACCCCTCCTACCAGGGTGGATGAATGTTTCTTTTTTCATTCTTTGGTTGTTGGACTTCCATACAGTTTTATTTTCTGGCAGTTCTGGTTGTTTTTATTTTTAAATTGGTTGTTACCCTTTTTGTTGTGTGAGGAAGTGAAGCAAATCTACCGAAGCCTCCATCTTGGCCAGAAGCTCTAGATTCAGGTTAACATTTTCTGGGAAGTGTATCAAAGGAAACATTATGTCCTTCACAGTGCATCAGCTTTTTAAAGGTCACTTTCCTAGTTTATAGAAAAATCTTCACAGTGATAATTTGACGCTGCACGAATATCGGTTCCTCAACAAATTTCCATTCAATGGTTTGAGCATTCATTAGTGATGCTTTCCTGAATCATTTATTTTGTTAGTAGTTGCCAAGTTGTGATTTTGTAATTTATCATTTCTCAGACATTTATTAGTTTACAGTCTTCTGTAAAGAACTTTCCATTCTTTCTAAGGACCCATGGACTCATTTTTATTCAATGTGTCATAATCTATTATTACTTTTTAAATATTCAGATTGTCAAGTGAAGGCTATTATAAAAGAGTACCTGTGTCCTTTTGACATCTCTATGTCGGTTTTTTGGCACTTCCTTGGTTTCTGGCACAACACATTATTCTAGGCTTACTTTCAACATTCCTTACCTTATTGGCTCCAAGGGGTCATAAATCTCTTAGTGAGAAATTGTGTGTGTGTGTGTGTGTGTGTGTGTGTGTATGATGAATATATCTTATATGTATATCTTTCTTGCACAAGAGGTAGATTTAAAAATCTGACCTCTTCATGTTATATATTTTGTTTTAAAAATATATCTTAGTAATTACTTCATATCTGTTCTTAGAGAGCTTACTGTTTTATACACTTGAATAGTATTCTATGTGCCATACTTTCTCTCCTGTGTTTGAGCTTTCTAGGTTGTTTCCAATATTTTTCTTTTTTAATTAACACAAAATTAACAAATTGTTCAGAGGTGTTTGTATATTATTAGAGGTGCATATTCAGGGTAAAGTCATAAATGTGAGATTCCCAGGCAAAAAGATAAGCATACCTGTGGTTTGTTAGATAATGCCAGGTTCACCTCCACAGGGATTGCACAGTTCAGCACTCCCCCTAGCAGTGGAAGGGGGTATTGTTTCTTCACAAGCTAACCAACATGTTAGTGAAGCTTTTGAATTTTTGCTAATTTCTTAAGTCAGAAATGGTGTCAATGTGGCTTAAATGTGCATTTCTTTCATTATGGATGAAGTTCAGCAGTTTTTCATATATCTAAGGTCTACGTATGTGTATTTATAATTAGCTCTTAATCTCTTTTTCCTAATTTTCTATCAAGTTTTTGCCTTTCCATTTATATTTTTAAGAGTTCTGTATGTATTACAGATGTCAGCCCTTTACAGGTGATATATTTTTAAAATATTTTTTTCTGGTTTGATGACTTCTTTTGGCTTTTGTTATGATTTTTTTCATGCAATGTATTGTTTTCAAATCTCATTAATCTTTTAAAACTGCATCTGGGTTTCTCATACCCACGTTATAAAAATGAAATCACATGTATTTTCTTCCAAGACTTCTGCATTCTCAGCTTTTTACTATTAGAGCTTGAATCTATTTGAAGCTTATTCTGGTGTTTGGTGTGAAGTATGTATCCAATTTTCTCTCTTTCCAAATGGCTCTCCAGTATTTCCCATGTAAGTTATTAAAAAGTATTTTTTTCTGCAGTGGTTTGAAATAACACCTTTATCATATATTAGGTTTCTGTATGTTTCTGGGTCCATTTCTGGAATTTTCACTAGTCTGTCAGTCTACAAGTGTGTAAATATTACAGTCATTTAATTATTTATAATGTCTAGTATGTTTTAATATCTCATAAGCTCAATCCTAGAGTTTTCCTACCTAGTTTTACATGTTTATTTTTATACATGAAATTACAATAAACCAGTCCAGCTCCAGGGGAAAAATATGGCATTTTCATTCAGATCACATTAATTCATATATAAACTTGGGGAGCCTTGCCATTTTTATGATGCTCAATCTTTCTGTCCAAGAACAAGGTATTTATTTTTATATCTCTCAGAAATGTGAGTGTTACTTATTTCTTGTTAAGTTTATTCTTAAAGTTTTTTGTTGTTGTTGATGATATTGTAAATGGGATTTTCTCTTCTACTATAACTGGTAACTGATTGTTGTATAAGTAAGTGATGGCAGATCTTGTGCATTAATATTATATACTTCTAATTCACTGAGCTTACTGAATAACATGTACCATTGATTCTTTGAGTTCTCCTCTCTTTATATCATATCACTGGCAGAGAAATCAGCTTACTTCTTCATTTCCAGTATTTTTTCTCTGGTTTTTTTCTTATTTGATCATGTTAGCCATTGTCCCAAGTACAGTCTTAAATGAAGGTGGAGACAGTGCATACGTTGACTCTGTCCCTTATGTTAGTGAGAGTGACTCTTGTCTCCCCCAGTAAATTAGGTACCGCGTTGGATCGGAGGTATCTGTCTCTTTCTTTGTGTCCACCTCCACCTGCTCCTCAACCATCACCTCTGTCCCTGTCAATTTCACCATCATCACCTTCCTGCCAGGTAGAGAGGTGACATCTAGAGGAGGGTTGCAAAGTTATGTTCGACACAAAGTGGAAAACCTATGCAATACTAAACTTATTAAGAACTATAACAATGTCGATAATAGCAAAATACAGGTTCTTTTTCTGCAGTGGTCTGAGACCATCAACACAGTTCCCCAAATGTTCTTTCTCTGCCTTATAAGGATGTCTTCTGGTTTGGGTTCAGCAGGCAAAGTATTAGGTAGTGTGTATGCAACATTACTTGAGCTGAGAGCCGTTTCAGCAGAATGTACCCATTTTCTGCCCTTCTGGATACACAGCTTATGTGACATTTTCCAGTAAATTATAAACCTATATCTGAGCTGCTATAAAATGTGCAGCTATGGTAATACTAAAAGTTCTGTCCTACTAAAAGTATTTTATAGATAAAGACTCTTCATGATCTTATTGCTAGTAAATACCATTAATGTGTTTGTATGTGTTTGTAAGTTCACCCATAGATTTTGGTATACTGTGTTTACATGATCATTACTCCAAAAATGCAGGAATTTCACTTTGTAGTTTCCCTTTCAGTCAAGAATTTTTTCATGTAGACTTTCTTTGTTGCAAGGGGATTTAACTGGGTCATTTTCTTTCTTCCCCAGAGGTTTCTAGTAGAAGGAATATAGTACAGGCCTCGTGTGTGTATGTGTGTGTGTGTGTGTGTGTGTGTGTGTGTGTGAGAGAGAGAGAGAGAGAGAGAGAGCAGGATGAGGGAGTATCATTTCCCTGTCATTGAATGTTTCTATAAGGAATAGATGTTGAATTTTTCAAAGGCCTTTAAGCATTTTTTGAGATAATTACCTGATTTTTCTCCTTAGGTCTGTTAATATAATTTGTTATAATACAGTAATGGATTCCTATATCTTTGCATTCTTAAAATCATACCTATATGTTCATTATGTATTATTATTTATCTAAATGTAATATGGTGTTTATTCTTATTTAGGATTTTTGCTTTTATATTCATAGTTAAGATTGGGGTGTATGTGTATAGATGACATCTAACACAAATTTAGGAATTAATGTTATATACTTGCTTCATGAAAGAAATTTGTGAGTTTTACTTCATTTTGTATCTTCTAGAGCAATATTTAAAATACCTGTTCTTTACAAATTTGGTAATAATCCCCTGTGAAATCATCTGGATCTTGTGCCATTTTTGTGGGGTAGAAATTTGATACCCTTAGTTCATCTGTGGAAATTGGTTTGCTCAAGCTTTCTACCTTAATTTGAGTCAATTTTGGTAAATTGTGTTTTTCTAAATAACTATTAATTATTCTGTATAAATATTAAAATTGTTTGCATAAATCATGTAGTTTCCTAAGGTTGTTTTCATTTCTTATGTTTAAGTGATCACTTCTTTCTCATTAAATGTGTGAAGTCGTGGCTTTAAGTTCACCCATAGATTTTGGTATACTGTGTTTACATGATCATTACTCCAAAAATGCAGGAATTTCACTTTGTAGTTTCCCTTTCAGTCAAGAATTTTTTCATGTAGACTTTCTTTTTATAAATGTCCAGGGATTTTCTGATTTTGTTAATAATTTTGGTTTTATTGCATTGTTATCCAAAAATGTTTTTTCTATTATTTCTATTTTGTGGAACTTACTGAGGCTGTCTTTATGACTTAATGCTGGGTGCATATTCCATTTCTGTTGGAGGGAAGGAACGCTCCCTACACTGGGGTTATAGAGTACACTACACAGTGTGATGTGGACCTTATTGATGCTGTTGCACAGGCCTCGGTATCCTCACCTGCTTTTTGTCCACTTGATCTCTTTTGGACTAAGACTGTTATGATGACATCCACTCTTTTAGTGGATTTCTCTTTTTTCCCTTTTCCTCCCTTATAATTTTTACTTTATGAAAGGGATTGCTATGTTTCTAGGAAAAGACCTTCATAAATATTTTATCTTCTCTGTGCATTGTGGCTGTAGTATGTCAGAAGAAAATTCTGAAAGCTTTACTTGATGTGAATATTTTATTGAGTGAGAAACGAACTATTCACCAATAGGGAGACTTAAAACTGGAAACTGGTCTGAAGTTCAGAGGCATGTCGTTACAGGATGGCGTCCAAAGTGCGAGCAATTGGTTGTTACAATTGGGGTTTCTAAAATGAAGGGGATTGATTAAAAGTGATTTTCTTATATCATTTTAAGAAGATGGCTTAACTTGTGTTTGTGATTATCAGGGATATTTACAAGAAATCAGTTAAGTTTTGCTTACATCCATGAAATAAATTGAATTAAGTTTTGCACGTGTGGCTAAACTAATTTTTGTCTGCTTGGAGGATCTTCAAGCCTGCTTTCCACTTTATTTAAAAAGTATTATAAACTGTATTTTTTTACATTCAATGCCTTTTGGTCTGAATTCTATCCTGTTTGATATCAGGCAATGGCCTCTATTTTCTTATTTATTTTGTTTGTCTGTTATGCCTCAGCCCATCCTTCTGTTTTTAGGCTTTCTGAATTACTTTATTTGAGGTGGTATGTCTCAAATACAACATAGAGTTAGGGTTTGCTTTGCAAAAAGTCCCCTGTTTAATTAAGTAGATGTCTAAGCCATTGTTATTTTGTCTTAAGGCGACGAGGTAGGAGAATTTGTGGAAGTCGGGAGATTATCTACTATGCACGGTAGAAAGAACACTTTATCCTACTGCATCGTGCTGGTTCTGTCCCTCACACAAGTGTTATGTGGTCCTTTTTAATTGAATCACTTTAAAGACAGAGTAAATTTTTTTAAGTTTGTACTTTGCAGGAAAATAAGTTATAAAAAATACAAAAAAGGATTTGGAATATGTTACTCTAACTTTTCTATGGACATTTTCAGGGCTTGGAATAAGGGTATATCTCAAAGGGTATAAAGTACATAAAACTTAGGAGATTGGGCTGTACTTCCATATTCCCTGTTAACCATTGGTAAATCTTGGGGCATTCACTTAAACTCCCTAAGCCTCAGTTTCCTGGTACAGGCATTGGAGATAAAATTAGCCCTGCTACCTTCCTTTCAAAATTTCTGTACTCATCAAAATGTTGATCTCTGTAACCCATCTCTCATAAGGCCTCCATCCCCAGCAAAGCATTGGTCACGCTACTTGTCTTACATAGCTCCTATAATAACTTGCCTTCATGTGTTTAAACAGTGAAATATTCTCATAAAATAATGGATCTGCATACCCCATACTTGCAATATTCTGCTCTATTCCCTTTCTGAGCTCAAGTCCTCTGGAGGTAACCACACTGTGATTTTCCTAGTTTTAGTTCTTGCGTGTGTGTGTGCACGCTCAGCTAGTTCCTCTAAGCAATACGTAGTACTGTTCCTTGGTTTATCACTTTGAGGTGGTACCTGTTGCTTCTCCACTATGGATAAATGAGGATGAACTCAAATTGTGCCTCATTTGTCCTCCCCTTCCCAATATTTAATAGTTATAACATTGTTTTAGATTCTTCCTACTTTTACTTTAAATAACATGCTTCTACTTCTTCTACCTCTCCTTGCTGTTTCATTGGTTTCAGGCACAGCCAGACTTATTCCTGGCACCCTGTCATTCCCCCTCTCCACTCCTTCCTCACTGCGTCCTCCACCTTTCTCAGCTCCACCTGGTTATGGTCGATACAATTTACATTCTCTTCTCTTACTGTAATTACTTGTTGATTGAAAAGTCATATATAAATATTGATTTTAAAGGACAAGCTCAAATGAACAGCATTTATATTATTGTCTTCTTTTTATGTTGGTAATACGCTCCCATTACTTTCCCTTATCTAAGTTCTAATATCATCACTGTTGTGCTCCTCAAAGAAGCACATGCCTAGCCACAAGGTTAAATAGATCATTTTCATTTAAAATTTGCCTTTGTAGTCCTGACTGGTGTGGCTCAGGGGATTGAGCCCTGGCCTGGGAACTGAAAGGTTGCCGTTCGATTCCCAGGCAAGGCACATGCCTGGGTTGTGGACTAGGTCCCAGTTGAGGGTGTGCAAGAGGCAACTGATTGATGTATCTCTCACACATTGCTGTTTTTCTCCTTTTCTTTCTCCCTCCCTTCCCCTCTCTCAAAAAAGTAAAGAAATAAAATAGTGTTTTAAAAGTTGCCTTTGTAGACTTGGTTGTGTGGTTCTAGGATGGAGGACATTTTTCCATTGCACACCCAACTGGTGCAGAGCCCTCTCTTCATAAGGCCAAAGCTTGATCCATTTGGGCCTGATAAACTCTCCTGGCCTCACCCTGAAGAATCTCTGAGCCCTCAGGCCACCACAAAGGTGTGCGAGCAGCCAGCAGGTGTCAGCTAGACTTAGGATATTCTGGGACATTTGCTGAGTGGCGTCAGACCCAGCACTGGTACTGAGTTTGAATCTGTCAGTCTGGTGAACCTCACTCACCCCTGCCTGGTGACTCACTGAGAACCCACCTCATGCAACTTGGATACCGCCAGAGGCTCTTTCAGTGACTGAGCCCGCAGGCAGCAACAGGCAGAGGCAGACCTCAGGGTGCTTGGGACTGTTACTGGCCTGCCTCCCTCCCGGTGCTGGCAGACTTTGGGTGCAGCTTGGTCCTTCCTGCGCACACTTACTGATGCATTCATTGGTTGATTCTTCTGTGTGTCCTGACTAAGGATCAAACCTGCAACCTTGGCGTATCAGGACAATGCTCTAACCAGCTGAGCTACCCAGCCAGGAAAGAGGAAAAACATTTTAATAGTATTTGTAATAAGTGCTAAAACTAATTTGTAACTTGAGTTTACACATAAATACATTCATTGAAGTGTTGTCATAGAGTGCTGTGCTGATGGTGGGTAACGGACCTTCAGAGCAGCTTACCTGCCAGGTAGGCCAGCGAGGCAGTATAGCATTATTTATTATACACTCTGTGATTAGGGCTAATTAGTAATTAGTTCATTTTATATTCTAAATAATGTGTACCTTGTGTGTTAATATCATAAACCTTGCACAGAGTTGTTAGTGAATTGTTTTCATATTTGTAAAATTAAGAATTAATAATGAAATATTTGAATAACCTCTTTTTTTTTCCTTTGTTCCTTTTGGGTTTAGTGTCACCATTTTATCTCACAGTCTGGTATTCCTCTTAGTTTCCTAGAGTAAACTTCAAGTTTTTTCTTCACTAAAAAAATGTGTAGAGCACAAATTCTGAGTCCTTGAATTTCTGAAAATAAATTTATTAAACACTCACACTTAATTGAGAGTTGGGCTGGGCTCAGAATTGTAGATCAAATATCTTTTTCCTTACTCTCTGAAGGTATTACTTCATCATCTTTTAGCATCCTGTTTAGCTGATCCTCTTAACAGATATGGACTCTGTACCTAATATATTTTAGGTGCTGATGCTAATCTGATACTGTTTTTTGTGGGTACTTTCAAGGTCTATATTTTTACTCTAAGATGTTATCTTATATTGTTTGTTTGATATTTCTCTCTCATATTTTCTCACTTCTCTCTTTTAGAGTTCCTGATAGTTCGATGATGAAGCTATACTCTATTTCTCACACTACCATACTTCTCAATATTTTTGCTTTTTTCCAATTTCTCCTTCACATACTGAGAAATATCTTCCATACAGTCTTCCCTGTTTTCTATTGAATTTTTCATTTTAGAAATTATTACTTCTGCTTGATAAAAATTGTTCATTTTCTCACTGTTCCCTTTCCTCTGCATAACATGGTACTTGGATTTGAAGCCAGGCAACAAGTCAGAAAGATTAGAAGTGTCCATATGTCAGCAGACAGGGGCCCTGGCCCTGAGCGTGTTTGCTGAGGGCACATTTATTAAAGCTGCAGACGGCAAAACAAGGAAGGACTTAGCATAGAAGAAACAGGACTGCCTAGGCTGGGCTGCCTTAGCTCACTGGGAAGTCAGAGAAAAGGGTGTCTGGGGGACAGGTTCAGGGGATCAGCCCAGGACGAGCTGCCAGCTGTCCCTTTTGCCCCTGGTTGCCAGTCTGATCTGCGTGCATGTGTAGAGATCAGAGAGGGAAGAAGAGGAGAGAGCACAGGCGAGCTGGGTCCTTCGTCTTCAGAGTTTTATCTCTCTCTTGCAGGTAGGGATCTTAGGGGAAGTTTTAGGGGAGGGTTCAGTAGAATAGCCATCAGTTCTCCAGGTGCACCTTTTCAGAGTCATGGACTCCACTGATTGGTCAGTCACAGGGCAGAGGGCCATTAGTCATTGCAGCTGGTCCTGGCATCGCCCACCTGGATTTGCCACTTTTCTGGGCCTGGAACTGAAACACAGCTGAGGCCTAGGTGTTATCTCCAGGGAGATGACCCTCCGTATCTGGCTGTACATTGCTGGGCCATTGTGAACAGCTGTCTGCCTCAGTCTCCCTGTTCAGTTTGCCAAGGAATTTTCCTAGCTTCTCACTATCCTGTCTCACATGGAAGAATGTTTCAGACTGCTCTCTTATGTGTTATCCACTTTCCTCTGCCCTTTTTGGCTAGCTCCTTCATTTACATTCCTGTTCTAATTTTCACTTAATTCTTCATCTAAGATTCGTAGTGTCCTCCTGTTCTCTGTAGGATTCCCTTACGCATTTTTGTTTCTTTCGTGTCACCACATAGAGGAATAACACCATGAAATCTGGAATAGTGGCTGGCTTACAATGACAGTTTCTTTTATTTTTAATAACTTGACACAACCACTTCCTTTCTCTTCTTCCTCCTTTTAGTTTGAGTGTGAGTGAATCTCTGTGTGAAAGGTCAGGCTTCCAGGGTCTCAGGGTTGTTTTGCAAACACTTAGCCAAACTTTTATAAAAGATGACTATGATAAGGGTGGTTATAGTTATACATAATTTAGGAAACCTCATGGAAACTTGGAAGCATTGAAAAATGAGTACTGCTAATATTGGATAAATCATGGATCAGGAAGGGCATTCTTGATTGCAAGAACACATTTAATTTCAGAAGCTTGAGACATGTGTTAACTCTAACATGATAGCTCTGAAAAATCTGAAGGAAACTGTAGGAATTGATATATTTAATATATTTGATAATTCTACACATAACTTTTTGTTTATCCTGGAAAAGTCATAATTATCTGTTAAGTATTATGATCCTCAACTAAGAGCAATTTATCTTTACCTAAGTTTTTTTCCAGTTCTGTTTACATTAATCTCCATCACTATTTTGCAATAAAGTAAAACCAGAGAACCTGTTGGGGAGAATAATAACCTTTTCTAATATATGTTAGTTGAGATTGCTGGAATTCAGTCCGAATTACATATCTAAATACAGAACGACAGGCACCACAGCAGGCCTCCCTGAAGGCCTAATGCAGCCCACGTCTTAATGTTCTTAGCGAATTTTGGCATTCAGACACCCCTCTCCTTTTTTCCCACAAAATTCACTGTTTGGTGGTCCTACTACAATAGGTGAAATAAGCATACACAAAAATGTCTGTTAGATAAGACACCAACCTTTTGACTCCTCTGATTCATGGGAATGTTAACAGGAAAATTCACGAGAAAGCAATACCATTCCTCTTGGCCTCAGAAGCCTCGGGACCCGCCATTGCCTGCCAAGGGTCGTCCTAAAGAACATTTGTCACAGTGCCATCTGATATCTGTTTATAGGCTGTTAACTAGGAGAGGTTACCTATTTCAGCTGAGCCACAAATTGAATTCCCTGAAGCAATTCAAGATAAATTTCTTTACTGCTCCCTCATATTTCCCCACTCCCCTCCCCGTCAATCTGCCATTTAGGACCTAGTGAAGAGGAATGGCCGTGCAGCTGAATGCCCGGACAGACTGAAAACGAGGCACTGTGTGTGATTATTCCTCTCCTAATGGTGATGTCATCTGGCCTACAAAAGATAATGTCTGATGCAAAATGTGCTATAACCAGGGCCGGCACTATCCAGTGGACTGACCATCTCAATTTAGGAAGAGGCAGGAACACATTTCACCCCAAGGTCTTTGAAATTCAGTAGAGACCCTTGCTGAACACATAGGTTCCATTGCATTGTTTTAAGAAGAAAGGTGTCTTTCTCAAGGGATTTCTCAAGGGCAAGGGCAGAGCAGGCTTGTCTGGGGTGCTGTGATCTTTGCCACAGTGACCCAAGAACTTCAAGTCCGAGGTGGGTTGGGGGGCAAGTAGGAGAAACCCCGGCAAGAATCAGTATCTGGGTTTTGTAACTCTCAAAACAAAATGCAGTTATCTTTCATTAAATAATAAAGTGAAAGATAAACTGCTGCCATTCCTTTTTGTCTGTTTATCTAGATTCAAAATAATTATGATCTTATGTCAATCTATGGCATGATGAACTTAGAATTCCCTTGTCTCCACAGTCAGACACCCAGATGTGTGTTCTAGTAAGAGATGCTTATCATGTCATATGTGCATAGCTACCTTTAAAATGATCTTTGTACATTCCCACCTTAGAGATTTCCCCCCAAGATTTTGCCAGGCATGATTTGCAGGTAAAACTAAAGCCAGTTGTTATCTGAGCCTCTAATAATCATATGAAAACCCAGACACAGGAACTGTTCAGGCTAATGATCTGGACACATGTCCGAACAGACACACTGACCACATCAAACATTTCTACCTCGTCTGCATCGACCATTCGAGCACCCCACCCAGCACTGGGCCACCAGTTCATACCATGTGTCCCGTCTGAGTGTGCCCTTCATCCGGTTGACCACCTGAGCCAGGTCCCCCTGCCCTGAGGTTGGGGAAAAGGTTGAGCCTGAGATTGCTCAAAATTTCCAGCTGACCATCTTCTCTCTTGTAGTTTATATGAAAAAGTGTCCTTCTCAGTTACTCCAGGCTCTCAGTGCAAAAGCATCCAGTAATCACATTTTAAAAATGCCTGCTTTTCTTTCACTTTTCTAAAGACTGCTGTGTTCAGGACTCTGGAAAGTGATGACCGGCTGGAGACATGAACACAGTTCAGAGTATTTATTAACTCGGTCTTTTAGAAATCCATCTTAGAAGTTCCACAACATAAAACATCACAAAGATGTCTCCTGTTTGAAACTTAATAGTGCCTAACGTATAAGAACTGTACATTTTGATGGAAGCTCTTTCCATAATTTGTGTTTTGTTATGGAAAAGTATGTGAAGCTCTGTTAGATTTTAATCATTGGACCCATGTGATATTTTGGAGGAATTATCTTGTCAATTGTGTTTATAATTAAATATATTAATGAACTCATATGATTAATAACTATAATGACCTCTAATATGGCATAGTTTATGTTTTGTACAGGCAGCTCAGCCAAACCATTTTGAGTAAGAATTCCTTCCCACTTGCTGTAGCATCTCCTCATGTCTTTGTTATGGAGGGAATCACAGGACCCGTGGCGTGCCTCTGCCAGCCTCCCCTATAGGACACAGACTGCTTTGCATGTGTCATATTTGAATGTCACAAACAACATGCTCAATACATTTTAGCTGTGACAATTATGGGTTTATGTTCCTGTAAAATGGAAGGTCATTTATGTCAACTGTAATTTAAATTTTTTTTAATTTTTAAAAACTACAACAAAAGAATGTTTCCCATAAATTCAAGGCATAAATGCATTTTTATTTAAAACATTATAATTCCTGAAATATTTCATTAATCAAAAAATATTTAATTTTCTCAGATACTTCAGTAGTTTCCCTGATTCTCAAACAGTAGGCCTAACGTAGAGTCTACTCTCTCATACAAAAAGGGGCCTTTGCTTAACCAAAACAATGGAAGGATTCAACAGCAAAAAGAAGTGGAAAGTTGTTTAAAAAGAAAGATGGTTTGCTCTGTTTGAGAAAGCACAGATGAACTGTTTACATAAGTCTTTCTTTTTCTTTTTCTTTCTGAGCGGTGATGAAAAAGAAGCCGCCTACACAGGTGCTGTTCAAAAATCGCAGCCTCCAGTAATCTGCCTGCTCTCACACCCAGGTGGGCAGGCACACATTCTTTGAATATAAGAGCCAGTATCACTCAGTCGAGTACCGCTTCTCAAAGACACAGTGTTGAAATGACTTGTCTCCATGACTTAGTTCCTAGACAAAAGCATAAACACAGGCAATACTCATCCAAAATGGACCGTCATGAAAAGCTTCTTTGAATCAGTGCCTCACACAGATGCTCTGAATTTAAAGATCGGGTGACTTATAGTGACAAAAATACCAGACTCTTGCTAAACATTAGGAAGTAATTTATCAATTCTAATATACTAATTTTTCTTACCTACCCTAAGAAAAAATACTTCAGTATCATATCCTTTTTCCAACATCTTCTCTACAATGGGATTTCTAGGGAATCTAGTTTTATTTCCACGTATAGCAAGACCTCTAATGAGACTTATGCACATCAGAAAGTATTTTCTATGAAGGTTTTTTGACACACACTGTAATAGAAATCCTGTTAATAATAAGTATAACAGTCACTTCTAGTTGACAACTCTGATATATTAATGGGGAAATGAACTGTGATTTGGAATACATTGAGTTAAATCAGCTGTAGATTTGACTTCCAGTTGCTATGTCACTGCATATTATTTTCAAACAGTGTAAATCACTAAGAACAACTGAAATTTTAAAAGGATTTAGTATCATGCAGTGTCAGGAAAAAAGAGAACATGCTTAATGGCACATTAATTGATGCTGAACTCAAATTGAATTCTGTGAGTGTTTACAAATGCATCAGGGAGCTGGTTTTAATCTTTGCAACCACAGTGAATAAAATGAATTAATGATAGGGCACAGAGAATGCTGTCAGATGTGTTACTCAATCTTATAAGAAAGCAACTGCTTGTGAAAAAATTTCTCTCCAGGCAACATGAAACTCGGTAATTGGCAGCAAAAGGGTGGAAATCCAAGGCAGTGTCAGAACCTTCAGGGAAGCTCTACCCAGAACTCCAAATTAGAAAGTCTTTCCTTTCACACTTTGACCCCAAGGAACCTACTGAATGGCTGTTTTTGCATCTGAAGTTCACTAGTGGAAGGGCACTGAACAAAATGTGAAAACTTGGATGGTCCGTGATTTCTTTAGGGGAGACTACACATGCACGCACAGGCAGACCGAAACCACGTGGAGGCACACCTCTCAATACCGCACACTCTGGAAGGCAGAAGGGAGAGAATCTGGCCATCAGGGCCCTTTCTAAGGTCAGGCCCCCTCCCCCGGAGCTCACTCATCTCATTGACCACAGGAGTCACGACTTTGTTCATCTGATCCCACTAACTCCTAAAACTTGATGAAAAATTGGCAAGCCGTCTCTCCTTTCTGTGCTCTGACTCCTGGGTTGTAATTCATCATTATGTTCTCTTTTCTCCCCTTTCTTTGTGTTTTCTTCCAAAAAGCTTCCCTGCCCCTGACCTGACTGAAGCTCATCCGCCCAGATTCCTCATTTTCATGGAACCTGTACCTCTGGCCAGGTATCTCTCCCTCACTGCCTGTGTCTGTAGAGGCTGGATGGGGACTCCCTGTCCCGCTCTGGGTCGCAAGCACTCTTGAGCAAATTGTTCAGGCTTAGTTTGGAATTAACTCTAATTACACAATGGTATATCTGGGAATGAGAAGCAACTAATTTGAAAACAAATGCTTGTGAGAAAGATATGCAAATGAACTTGAAAATGTTAGGCAAATGTCAGTTTATTCTAAGCCAAAATGCAAATATACCTCATCTTGATATCACCTTAACCACTTACTGAAACTTAGTGAAATTATTGCCATGTTAATGGATTTTCTGGGAGGCATTTCCCTCCCATGAAATAATTTAGATCATTAAATCTTTCAGTCAGTGATTTTGAGTCATGCAAGTTTAACTGTGCAGAATTATAGGCTTTTCTTCTACTACACGAACTGCGTGGAGATACAGGTATAATTGGCAGTTAGGATATTCCCTGAACAGTCCTCTCATGAATTAGGACAATGACAGGCATTTGAACTTGGAAAAGGAAAGGAGCAGCCCTGGCCGGTTGGCTCAGTCCATATAGGGAAAGGTCGCGGGTTCAATTCCCAGACAGGGTACATACCTGGGTTGCAGGTTTGATCTCTGATCCGGATGTTTCTCTCTCTCTCTTTCCCTCCTCTCTCTTTCTCTCTCTCTCTCTCTCTCTCTCTCTCTCTCTAATCAGTAAACCTATCCTCGTGTGAGGACTGAGAAAAGGAGAGGAGCAAACCTCACATTCAAGCATTGTGTTTCACCAGTTTGAATTTATGGATTCATATGCTTAGCATTTTGTAAAAATGAAAATAAAGTGTAAGAAAAAAGCTTAACAGAGAGGATAATGTATATTCCATCTTAAAGAAATATTTGTTCCAAGTAAGTTAGCTTATTTTCTGTAACAAATGTATGTAGTTTAAGGAGCTTTCTCAATTTAAACTCACCACATAAAATTTGGAGAATAACATGGAAACTGATCATTCCTGGAATGTATCCCAGGATATTACTTACTAAAGATTTCCTAGCAAAATTCATTTTGATTTAAGCCTACACCCTGGATCAGATACTTCTAAAGGCTATGAATATATGCATTACGTACCAGAGCAGGACTTTTTAGAAGCCATTCACACATGAAATGTCCCATTCTTAACACGTAAACCGGAACTAAAACTGAACCTGCAAGGTATTCATGACAATTCATGCAGTCAGAATTATGCATACAGGTGCACTGTGCACACTCAAATGGAAAACATCATCCCTACCCAAGTCCTCACTCACTTATTAAATCAGCCTTCAGTAATGAAAAGCTTTTCTTCAAGAAACTCAGTACATATGCTTATTAAGCACCTGCACCCCATGGCCCCGAGGGAAAGTTTACCCCCCCACCCCACCCCCGTCTACTTCTCCCTTCCTTTCAAATTCTTCACTTCATTACTTTTCCTCATTTTCCTGGGAACGTGCCAGTTTCTTCATCCTCTGCAGTTTTCTCAGACCATATGGAGGGTTTCCTCATTAAAGGGCCTGCTTATGTTTTCCCTCCATGGTGGGGCCTTGCAGGCCTCCTGGAGCCCCCTCAGTCAGCTCTGTGTACCGCTCTTTCTGATCTGCGCCACTTGCTTGGCTTTGACCTTTAATGCCTAAGTATCATTCTTGGTTTTCTGCAGCCATTTTCCTCTCCATTTAGATGGCAAACTTCCTAAAGCCAGCAAGGACCCCAATTTTCAAATCCTCCCCAACCTTTGTTATAGCACCTTGCTCATTATATATTCTAATTAGATATTAGCTTTTTGATTGATTGATTGATTGATTGAAAGAAAGGACTAAAGATTCCATGAACACTTCACTCAAATGTTCAGTTCTTTTTGTTAATTGACTTTATTGGAGTGACATTGGTTAATAAAATTATACAAGTTTCAAGTATATGATTCTGTAACACATCATCTGTCTATTGTGTTATGTGTTCACCACCCCAAGTCCAGTCTCCTTCCATCTCCATTTATCCCCCTTTAACCTTTTCTACCTCCCTCCGCCCCTCATTCTCTCTGGTAATCACCATGCTGTTGTCTCTGTGAGTTCTTGTTGCTGCTGTTTGTTTGGTTACTTAACCCCTTCACCTTTTCACCCAGCAATATTCATACTCTTCGAGTCCAGCTTGGACTCTGCTTAGACTGAAGTGTTAGGTATTTGTTCCAACCCTACAGGTACAATGCTACTCAAAGGGTAGCCTGCAGACCCCTGCTGGAACATGCACTGATGGTGGTCCCTGCCCAGGTCAGCAGCTGCGCCAGGACGAAAATACTGTGGTCTGTTTACTAAGCCCTTTGTACAGTTCAGCTGACATTTTTTTTCTTAAGCAAGGCTTTCTTGATGAAGAAAAAGGATCAACATACTTACAAACACTGAGGTAAAAAATCTATTATTATAACAAGGATAACAGACACCTTCTAGTTGACAATTCTGATATATTAATGGGAAAATGAATTGTGATGCCTTTGACTTACATTCTAATACAAACTCCTTATCTCATGTTGGACCCACAGCAAATGGTTCCGACCTGCTGCTTGAATAGCTCTGATCTTCCCTGATGAGTACATCAGAGTAAGAACACATCACATGTATTTTGTACAACACTAATGGGATCGCTTGGGTTTTTAAGTCTATTTGGATAAAATCACTAGGAAATAGTATCTGGGGATGAATGTTTTTATCTCCACTTTACAGTCTGGAAAACGGATTCACATGGACATGCAAACGCATACTAAGTGGCTCCCTCTATGCATTTACATCATAGCCCAGACCCATTGCAAAGTCTGCTTTACGGGACAGCTGTGATTCGAATGCCAGGGCTTGAGAACCTTTTATTTACTTATGTGGTTTCTATTTGTTTTTAATATTTAAAAATATACTTTTTAAATACGGGCAAATAAATGATGTTTTCTTTTTCCTTTATAACTAAAAGATTTTGACTTGGGTATATGTCATCTTGACTAGTTTTCTTTTATATATTTATCACAACATATACCATACATTCAGAGTTAGGGTCTCCTAAAAAAAAGTGTGTGAGTATCTATGGCTTGCATTAAAAAGTGTGTTAAGCCCTGACCAGGTAGCTCAGTTGGTTGAAGCATCAACTTGTACACCAAAGGGTTACAGGTTCGATTCCAGATCAGGACAGATACCTGGGTTGCAGGTTCCAGTCCTGGTCAAGGTGCATACAGGAGGCAACTGATTAATGTTTTCCTCTCATTTGAATATTTCTCTCTCTCTCTCCCCTCCTCCTCATTCCTCTCTTTCTAAAATCAATATACATATCCTTGGGTGAGAATTTTTTAAAGTGTATTAACTACAAAATTAGTATTAATGGACATCTTCGATGACAGTTCAGGAAAACAACATTAAGTAGAATATTGTCAGATAAAGTGGTACAGTAGTAATGAATACTAATATTTACTTTCAGAATCATGTGATACCAGATTAAATGTCATAAGTAGGATAGCAAGGAGATAACAAAGGATGAATTGTCTACTTTCTCATTGGTAATTAGATAAAATCAAATTTATTGCAGTCTCAAGTGGGGAATTATAGGTCAGAGGCACTTAGGACTAGGTTAAAGTATCAGGCTGATTAGAACTTTAAAAATATACTTACTGGTCCCTTTTCTATACCACTTAGAATTCACATCCACCAAACTCTAATGTTTCTTTACTACTGAACAAAAACATTAAAAAATAGGAGGTTATTTAAAATCCCTGTTAAGGACTTTGATGCCTAGAGACAGACTTAGGGACGCCAGGCCCCTCACCAGTGCGCCAGGTAACCGCACCCATGTGAGAAGTTCTGCACAGGTGCGTGCTCCAGCATCACTCTAGAAACATGTCCCGCGTGGAAATCATGACATGTGTGAAAATAGCTGCTGTCTGATGTGCTTAAGCACAAGCAGGGGCAGCGTGAGTCAGGCCTGGATGGAGAGTGACTCAGGGGCCACTCAGAGGATGGAGTGAGAGTATGAATCATCTGTGGATGTCTTGGAAAAGGCACAGTACGTCGCACGAGATTGTAATTTTGAGGCTGGAATCTGACCGCTGCAGATGGTGGTATCTTCTAGCATTCACAGTGCACCCTGCCATCCAGCAGAAGTCCAGACTGATTTTTGTCACCAGTTTTCAATCCTGATGCTCACACCTCGGCGTCCAGCATTTAAACCCAGTCCTGCATTGGGTCCTAGGTCTCTTCTTTTTTCCACTTACAGAAAAGGCAGAGGAAAACCTGAGAACTGTTGAAGAGCCGCCAGGAGGGTCACAGCAAATCTGGGAGATCAGGCACTCTTAAACACGATGTTACAACATACTGGTCCAGCCAGATGAGTTGTAGAGTATATCACAAAATGTCACGACTGCTAGACTAAAAGGTCTCAGTGATCCCACTTGAGGGTGCAAATGCCACATTATTATCCAGCTTTCACTGGTCTGTGCCCCAACTCCCCATTTGCAGCTCCAAGTCCAGCTACAGAATATCTATCTCTGTATCTCGGCTTCCTAGCAGCCACAGGACCTCCTCTGTCATTGCTGAGATCTCTGACATGGCTCCCACATCCTCAGAATCAGCAGCCTCATGTGACATCCCTCTCTGTGACTGCCCTCTGCCTGCCTCAGGAGCTTGCTCTCAGCTCTCCCACTCCTCAGGTGCTGAGTCAGGGGCTGCCCTATCGCCTGCCTTCTGCCCCTGGGACGTTCTTGAATTTGCTTCAGAAATGCGAGACCACCTGCTCCCAAGCTGCTGTTACGCTTGGTCCCCAGAGGTCCAGAGCAGCAGGGCTTGGGACCTGAGTGTCTGCTTGCTGCCATCTCTGTGGCAATCAGACCTAGTACCCGGGACCAGGATAACCCGCTGGTTTCCTCCATGGACCTGGCTTCCCTTCACTTACCTGGCATCTCCATGCTGGTGAAAGACTGTCCCCAGAGGCCCTCTTACCCCATGCTTTGCAAATGAAGTCAAACTTGGTCTAGGTGATACCCAACTGTCTGACAGAGCTGTGGTGCCACTGAGCTTCCCTCAAGATGTAAACATCCACAGAGCCACGTGGACCAGTACACTTGGTGTGGCTGGGGGTCAGGCAAGTGTGGAATGAGTGAGAAAAGAGAAATAAAATATGGGGCTTCATTAACTGGGGGCAAAACCATTAAGGCCGTTGAACATTATGCTGTGGTTGAATATTATTTGATAGATAAATGGAAATCATTAAAAGTTTCTAATACAGGTAGGTAACATGGTTAGTTCTGTTTTTTAAAAGATGTTCTTGGTAACAGTACAAGATTGACTAACGTGGGGACCTGCAATGAGATAATGCAAAGACGAATGTGTTAGTACAAGCAAGAAACGATGAAAGCCACACACTTGTACTGAAAGAGTGCTGATATTTATTGTTTACTCCATGGTAGGTACCAAACTGTGACCTAGGAGCAAAAAGAACCAAGTGGTTAAAAGCATAAACCCTTTCCCTGGCCGCGGGGTTCAGTTAGTTGAGGTACTGCCCCTTACACCAAAAGGTTGTGGGTTCCAGCTCCGGTCAGGGCACAGGGCTAGATTGCAGGTTGGACCCCTAGTCAGGGCATTCATGGGAGACAATCAATCAATCTCTTTCTCTCTCTCTCTCTCTCTCTCTCTCTCTCTCTCTCTCTCTCTCTCTGTCTCTCTCTCTCTGTCTCCTCCTCCTCCCTCCCCCACTTCCCCTCTCTCTAAAAGTCAATAAACATTTCCTCTATTGAGGATTTTTTGAAAAGCATGAACTCTTCAGTCAGGCTATTTGGGCTTCACAGTCCTGGCTGAACATTTACTATCTATGTGACCTTCAGTGAATTCTTATTTTAGCTCTGCTTTTCAGTTTTCTTATCTATACAATGTGAGTAATAATAGGACCTACCTCCTATTATTGTAAGTTGTGATAATTAAATGAGTTGATAACTTTCAAGTGTTTAGAATAGTGCCTGACACATAGCCTTATTCGTACTTTCATTATTATAATTGTTTCCCAGGATCATAAAGGTGTAACAATCCAATAAACAATAAAGCTAGAATTTAAATTTGGTTGTCTGGCTTCAAGTCCCCACTCTTAAATATTCTGCTTCACAGAAGGGCATATCGGAGTGAGAATGAGAGAGGTTATGTAAACAAAATATAAAAGATATGGGAGAGGAAAGTGTTCAGAATGACGCAAGTTTTCTTATTTGGGCAGCTCTCCGGAAGGGAAGGGAAAATTGAAAAGCAAGGGAAGAAAAACTTCTGGAAGAAGGAATTGATTAACACTGTCATGTGCGGCAGCATATGGCGAGCTCAATTAATGCTAACAAATGACTGGATTTCCAGACAGAATAGATGGAAAGAGAAGTAAGGTTCCTTGGTTAGAGAATTATACTCATCTAACTCAGAAGTTTAAGCTATTGGCAGAACATTGCTTTGGTTAGGGAAGAAGGGAATTCTTACCTAGTGAGTGGAATAAACTGAGATCCAAATGATAATGGGAGAGATCATTAACTGCTACCCTCCTTGCTTTTGGAGGGAGATGCCTATCTTCAACTCTGTGAGTTCCAGTTTTGTGGTATCGTTTTTATATAGGACCACAGCATTTTAGTATGCCTGTGATATGCCCAACTGGTAAGTGGGCCTGAGGAAAAATATTGACCAACACAGACCTGATGGATTTACTTCTAACATGTTTAAAAATGAGCTTTAGAATCAATTATATACTAGTGTAAAACTAGAGTTTGATTTTCTCTTCCTTTTAAAATGAAAAATTTTGCTTGGGTTATTGGACTACTCTTATTAAGAGGTTGTAAAAAGTTTTTCTTTACCTTTTGAGTAATCTAGGTACACGGCACAACAGATTCTATGTCTTAACAGAATTCTTTCCTGTGCTTTTTGTTGAAATTTTTACATTCCTGATTATTTAAAAGAAGCAAGTCTTCTCATTTTTGAATTAAAGTTTTTCTTTTACAGGCATGTTACCTCTTATATTTACTTTTTAAATATTTTTTGTCACTTGGGTTACAGAAGTAGCTAAATATTATTTTCAGTGATTCATGGTACTATTTAAAAAGTGTTCAAATTTGACAACTTTTGATATTTTTCCCTCACAAATTCCTAACTGAAATTTTCTTTCTTTTTTTAAAACCCATTTTATTGAGGTATGATTGACATATAAAAATACTTATGTATACAATGAAGTTTGGAGATAAGTATATATCTGTGAAACTATCACCACAATCTATGCCATAAACATACCCATCACCCCCAAAAGTCCCCTTCTACCCTCTTTATTACTATTATTATTAGAACACTTAATAGAAGTCTACCCTCTTAAACATTTTTAAAGTGTACAATACAGTATTACTAACTATAGACACTATGCTACATAGTACATCTCTAGGATTTATTCATTTTATTGAAACTTTGTACCCTTGGAGTAGCACCTCCCTTTTCCCCTCCCCACCCCAACCCAGCCTCTGACAGCTACCAGTCTACTCTCTGTTTCTATGAATTTGAGCATTTAAGATTCTTCATACGGATGCTGTCATGTAGTATTTGTCCATATGAGTCTGGATTATTTTTCACTTAGCATAATGTCCTCCAGTTCATCTGGGCTGTTGCAAATGGCAGGGTTTCCTTTTTGATAGCTGAATAATATTCCATGGTATGTATATGTGTGTGTGTGTGTGTGTGTGTGTGTGTGTGTGTGTGTGTGTGTGTGTATTACATTTACTTTTCTTTTTTTAAATATTTTATTGACTATACTATTAAGGTTGTCCCATTTTTTTCTCCCCTTTATTCCCGTTCACCCTGTGCCACCCCCCACCATCATTGCCCCACCTTAGTTCATGTCCATGGGTCATACATATAAGTTCTTTGGCTTCTCCATTTTCTCTACTATTCTTAACTCCCCCTGTCTATTTTGTACCTACGATTTGTGCTTCTTATTGCCTGTACCTTTTCTCCCATTCTCCCTCCTCCCTTTCCCTGCTGATAACCCTCCATGTGATCTCCATTTCTGTGATTCTGCTCCTATTCTAGTTGTTTGCTTAGTTCATTTCTATTTTTGTTTTTGTTTGGGGGGGAGGGGGGTTCAGTTGTTGATAGTTTGGAGTTTGTTGTCATTTTACTGTTCGTATTTTTGGTCATCTTTTTCTTAGATGAGTCCCTTTACATTTAACATTTCCTATAATAATGGCTTGGTGATGATGAATTTACTTTAACTTGACCTTATCTGGAAAGCACTTTATCTGCTCTTCCATTCTAAATGAAAGCTTTGCTGAATAGAGTAATCTTGGATGTAGGTCCTTGCCTTTCATGACTTGGAATACTTCTTTCCAGCCCCTCCTTGCCTGTAAGATTTCTTTTGAGAAATCAGTTAATAGTCTGATGGGAACTCCTTTGTAGGTAACTCTCTCCTTTTCTCTTGCTGCTTTTAAGATTCCTTATCTTTAATCTTCAGTGGTATAATTATGATGTGCCTTGGTGTGTGCTTTCTTGGATCCAACTTCTTTAAGACTCTCTGAGCTTCCTGGACTTCCTGGAAGTCTATTTCCTTTACCAGATTGGGGAGGTTCTCCTTCAATATGTTTTCAAATAAGTTTTCAATTTCTTGCTCTTCCTTTTCTCCTTACATCCCTATGATTTGGATGTTGGAACATTTAAAGTTGTTCTGGGGGTTCTTACGCCTCTCCTCATTTTTTTTTAATTCTCTTTTCTTTATTCTGTTCTGGTTGAATGTTTACTTATTCCTTCTGGTCCAAACCATTGATTTGAGTCTTAGTTTCCTTTCCTTTACTGTTGGTTCCCTGTATATTTTCCTTTATTTCACTTTGCATAGCTTTCACTTTTTCCTCTATTTTGTGACCATACTCAACCATTTCTGTGAGCATCCTGATTACCAGTGTTTTGAACCCTGCATCTGATAGTTTGGCTATTTCTTCATTGCTTAGTTATATTTTGGGAGCTTTGATCTGTTCTTTCATTTGGGTCATATTTCTTTTGTCTTGGCACAGCTGTTACGTAGTGAGAGGTGGAGCCTTAGGTGTTCACCAGGGCAGGGCACCATGTCACTGCAATGTGATGCTGTATGTGGGTCAGGGGTCTGAGAAGGAACAATAGATTGCTCTGCTCCCTGCCAGATTTCAGTCACTTCCCCTGCTACCTACAATCAAATTGGGCCCTTCTGGTGCTGATTCCCAGGTGGGTGGGCTTGTGTACATTCTAGGACCCTGTGGGTCTCTCCAACAGACTCTCCTATGAGGCCGGGAGTTTCTCCAGCTGCTGCCTCAACCCCCACAGGTATTTTCAATCAGAGGCTTTGCGGCTTTATTTCCCTGAGCTGGGACCCCAGGTTGTGAGGTCTGTCTCGCTCCCCAGTTGTTCCTCCTGGTTTATGTGCACATGAATGCAGGACCGCCTGGTCCACCAGCCACCGCCTCGTTGGGAGTCCTCTCTGCCCTAACTGCCTGACTCCGCCCCTCTTACCAGTCTGTGTGAATGTTTCTTCTTTAACTCCTTGGTTGTCGGACTTCTAGGGAGTTCGATTTTCTGTCAGTTCTGGTTGTTTTTCGTTTTTACATTTGTTGCTGTCCTTTTTTTTGGTGTGTGAGGAGGCAAAGTGTATCTACCTATGCCTTCTTCTTGGCCGGAAAGATCAATACTACATTTTCTTTATGCATTCATCCGCTGACAGACATTTAGGTTGCTTCCATGTCTTGGCTACTGTGAATAGACACTGTCCAGGAAATATTCTCTACTGGCAGGACTCAGCAGATACTTCAACTAGTCCTCCAACAACTGAAGCATGCTGAAACAAATTATGTGGGCTAGCTTTCTTAAGTTGTTCAGTGGAGGTTTGGCCTCCCTTGAAGAAAAGAAGGGCTGACCGAGATGATCTCAGTGTTCCCCGCAGCTTGATGCAAGAGGGAGCAGCTGGGGAATGTATGTCCTCCAGAGGAGAGTGTTTGCTTCAGGTCAGTTCAATTTACTATTCTTTTTCACTCTCCAGTCAAAGTTTTATGTCCCCTTCTCTTAATACAGAGACATAATTTCTTTTCCCTAGGGGATGAAATCTTGGCAGTGTAGAATGTGTCATGAATAATATTTGAACAATTTTCCATGAAGAACTACTTCTGAAACTTTCCTAATAATAATATTCATTGCCTGTTTTTAGTGTTTTATACTGTTGTTTAATGCTTAATTTTCTACCCCCTTAAAATTGTTGCTTACCCTAGTCCATCTTTTGAGTGTAAGATTTTTTACTTTTCTTTAGTTATGTTAATTGAACCCTAAAATGTCAAATACACTTTTATTAAATGTTACCTAGTATAAGTGTACATTTAGTATCCCCACGGGTTTTCAAAGGAAAGGCCACAAATCAATGCTTTGTGGAAGATTTCAGCACAGCCAGACTGTAATGCCAATCTGATAAGACAATGGCTCACTCCCGTGAGGCTGGAACTCATCACCGGCTGCAACAGCTGCAGGGAGAGTCCTGGGAGGGCTTCTTTGTTTTCCTTGTGGCTTTATTTCTTTTTTTAATGTCAACTTTTTAAAGTCCTAATTTTTCCCCTTTGTCCTCCTCCACTCAGCACCACCCCCACGCACACACACATACAAAACTATTAAGCAATTATTCGTTGCTTCTTTGCAGCCATTTCCTTCTTCAGGAAAAATTTACTTTGATCATTTCATTAGTCAGTGCATTTTAGTGACTTTTCATGGCTTACATACATACTAACAAGTAAAACTATGTTTTCACCTTGAAATAAATGTGCTTTGAAAAATATTTAAAGGATAAAGCAAAACCAAATGATTTTTCTATCGATGGGCACATTGCTTTTTCCTATAATTGTTTGATCTCAGTCTCTCTCTTCCTCTTCTCCTATTTTCTTGTAACACCTGTTTACACCCAGCAGTGATAGTATTCTGGACACACTTCCAGGAACAGTAAATTAGATAGCTCCAGTCAAAGAATGCAATGGCTTCAGGCACCTTTTTTCATTAAAGTTCTTTTAAAAATATACAATTGAAGTTCAATATAATATGCCACATGACATCGTTACAGCAAAGGAGGTAAAGAGAGAAGCGCACACCGCATTTGTTCTTAACCTTCCCAACTGCTGGCCACACTGTCCATCCCCAGGCTCCCACGATGGCAAGCGAGACCACAGGAAGTTATAGCCAATGGCATGGCCACTTGCACCTACATGGACAAATGACCTTAAAAATCAACCTGTGATTCTGATGGTTCCCCATGTCTTTGATAAAAAACCTGATGACAGGTATCCCCTGCTTTTCGAAGCTCATGTTCGGCCACTTTGCTTTTGTGAAAGAACTGTATATACTTAGTACCTGTTTTTACTAACCAAACAAAGTCCAAGGATTTTTCACTTTTATGGAAAATGGTGAAAAGCAAAATAGCACATTCAGTGTGTATTGCTGCAGCCTTTCCAGATGCAGTGCGCGCACTCGGTGGAGAGCGGCTCCGCCCCCCAAGCTCCTTCCCTGGGCACCACACTCAGCATCTCAGCTCAGGCCCCATGGCTTCGAACTGTGTGTGTTCTCAACTTATTCTGTGCGTCGTTAGCAAGAGGTGTCCTAAGGTATCAGAAACGCCTAAGAGAGCTCGTAGGTGTGGTTATGCTTAGACTAAGATTAGGTGTAATTTAGCATTCCAATCATGAGGACTGAAACAAAGACACTGAGCATGCACTGAACATGCCTGTGTTCACGATTTGTGCTATTTACACGCAGACAGAAAGAATCATGAAAGCTGCTGAAATCACTGTTGGTTCTGCTAGTGGCAAGGTGGCATCCAGGAATGGACAAAGTGGAAAGCATTGCTTGAGGTGGGCTGGTGGGTGTACAAAACGTAGTGTTCCGTTGTCTTGTACATAAGGAGACATCAGTCAGTCTTTTCAGTAAGTGAAACCACCCTTTACTTACATTATCTGTACTTTATCCAGGCTGTGTATTTATGATATCATTCCTGCTTTTACTGTATGTCAGTGTTATTTTAGGATTTATGTGTTATTTGGTCTGACTTAGTAGATTATTTTGGGGGTCTGAAAATGCTCAGAATTTTTCCATATACATTAATGATAATGGCTTCTTCTTCGCTTTATGCCATTTCAGCTTATGAAAGGTTTCATAGGAATGCTCTGTTTTCGGACGGTGGGGGAAACTTGTATCATACTGGTCAATCAGAGGTCATTTTAAATCTGAACTTAACAACCTTCATTGGATAATGGGCCAAGAAATTGTCACTTAGAGGAGACTTCTAGAGATCCAAATATAGCCAAGCTAATGTAGGGCTTGGTTCTGATCTCACACTTTGAATAACCCTTTTTTTCCCCTGTGTTCCTACTATCTACTACCTTTACAGCCAGACATCTGGCTCAGTTTGCCTCAGACCAACATCTCATGTGTTTTAGGAATAGTATCTGAAATCTAATTCTATAAAAACCAAGGCTAGAAATTACAATTTAGACGTGACCTCCAAAATCCAGCTGCCCTTGATTATGCAGGCACTCTCCTGGACAGAACTAGCGACTCAGTGTTTATGCAGTCAGAGCAGTTGTTCCCAAGGTGCAAATCTTAACACATAGAAGAGACTGAAGCAGACTTGCCACTAGCTCTAGTGGAAGTTATTAGCGATACCATCTCTTCCTCATGTGGACTGGAGATCATTCTCAACTCAGCGGCATGAGTAGCTCTGGGTTTCCTGTCAGCCAGTCATGGTGACATCTGTGCCATAGCTAACATTTCTGTGTGGTGTGACCTGCTGCGGCGCACGCTGCCATGCCAAAGGAAGACACTCCTGCCATGGATATGGTCAAGACTGGAGAGGTCTGGATTTATCATTTTTACTCAATTTTACTTGTGTATCTGCACTTTGGGAAAATACCCTTCTTTCCTCACTCCATTGGAATGACAGTGCATGTGGAATAACTCTGTATTTGTCTGTCTCAGTTTTTAGTCAGCTCCTTATTCTGTCCCATTGATCTTGTTCGATACCATGCTATCTTGGTTACTGTGTCTTTGTACTAAATCTTGATATCTGAAGGATAATATGTCAAGTTTTTATCTGCTTCTTCAGGAATGTCTTTGTTATTTTGGGCCCTTTGCATTTCCATACACATTTTAGAATGAGCTTGTTAATTTCTACTCCAAAAAATTCTACCTGGATATTTATTTAGATTCTGTTGAATCTTTGGATTAATCAGGGAATTATTGATATTTTTCATGATTGAATCTCTCAGTTTATGTACTTGGTATATTCATCTAAGTTTTCTGTAGCTTTTGTTTTTGTTTTTATTTTTACTACATAGCTCTGTCTCCAAAAAATGGCCTTTACTTTCTTTTCTGTTTACTTATTTCTAAATGTCTTCCATGGAAAGTTTCAAAAAGTGACTGAGAGTTCTGAACAAATGAGCTGACTTGCTGAGCTTAACCTTCCCTGGAAAACTGATCAGGTAGGTTATTGAGAAACTCTGGTACCTGGTACTTTTAGATATTTTCTCTTGGGCCCATCAGTTTTCCTAAGTATCTTCTTTTCAGAGAGTAAAACTCTGTGTAGCAGAGGTCTGGGAAGGGGAGGAGGGAGGTTGGGGGTTTCAGCATGCAATCTGTACAAGATTACTTAACCTAGTTATTTTTGTTACCGTATCAATGCCCTTATTTCTGCCCACATCCCCAGCCTAGACATGCCGTATTTTACTCTCCTCAGTCCTAAATTATCATGAGTAGAGTAGACCCAGTTACCCAGAAATGTATGATGTTGATTGTTTTAGAAATATCATTTTCATACAATTTTCATCAAATCAGTATTATTTGTCATTTTCTTTTACCTCCATTCCAAAAAGTATTTGGGTGTTTTAAACAACTGATAAACTAGACTATATTAAAATTAAGAAGCTCATCAAAAGACACCATTAAGAAAGTAAAAAGGTGAGTCACAGACTGGGAGAAAATAGTCACAATCCATGCATCCAGTAATAAACTCAAAACCAAAATATATATTTAAAAATATTTTTACAAATAACTAAGTAAAAGACAGACAACCCAATAGTTAATGGGCACAAGACTCGAACAGGCACTTATAAAAGAGGATATCCAAAATTTCCAATAAGTCTACATAACCTTTAATTTGCTTGTTGCAAATTAAAACCCACAAATGAGATACCCACTCATTAGAATGGCAATACCAAATATTGGCCAAATCATGGAACTAGAACTCTCATCTACCATCAGTTTGAAAAACTGTTTTGCTCTACCTACTTAAGTTAAACCTTTGCCTACCCTCTGGTCCAACACTTTCTCTTCTAGGACTACATCTAATGGAAGTGAGGGCTTATATATACAGGGTCCTGCATAAGTAAGACCTGCTTGAGTGTGGTTGGTAGGGTAATAACATGGGTGTAATAATGTATAGTTTTAATTTGAACATTTCACCTAAAATGTTATGTAGTATGCTTGAGTATGATATTGTTATGTTACAGAATTACATGCTTATGATTTTGTAATAAAAAATGGCTGTCATTTGTGCTGGACCCTGTATAAAGATTCCCACAGCAGTACTACTCATAATCATCCAAAACTGGAACAATCTGATGCCAATGAACAATAGGAAGGATAAAGTGTGGTCTATTCACACAGTGGAATACTGAGTGCAAATATGGACCCCTGCTCTATGCAACATCATGGGGGTTTATATAGACATAGACTGAGAGAGTATATGCAGAAGAGCGTGTTCTGTATGATTCCATTTATAAGACTGGCAAAACTAATCTCTGCGGATAGCTGTTGGTTGTCTGGGGAGGTGGGGAAGGGGGACAATGGCTGTCAACTGGGTGGAAGCATGAGAAAGCCTTCGAAGCAGAAGTGTTTGGTACTGCCCCTTTCCGAGTCTTTATTCTACAGAGAAAATGTTTCTTGGTTCTTGTCCTTATTAACTTAGCATTCAGCTCTGTACTCTGTTAAGTTGCTTACGTCTATCATCTCTCTTCCAGCTTCCAGAAATGCGTGCATGTTTTCTCTTTTTCTGTCCTCACTGTCCTTGCGAGTTAATTTTTTAAATCCCTTTTTAAAACTCCTACGGTATTTCTAGTTGCATTTGGGAAGGAGTGATGTTTGATGCCTTTTTTCAATTAGCCATCTGAATTTGGAATGTGATCATCTCCTTTTTCAGGGATGTTATGCGACTTCTTTCTGAGATGCATTTAACACCCTAGTCATACAAGCATCATGGTTACAATTAGACATTTAAATTAGCTGTGTTCTTTAAAAAATGAGTTAAGATTCATCCATATTATAATGATCCTTATGCTATTTTACAGGGAAAATTTTCTGGGCTTTTTCTAAAATTTGAGATATGTAATGAAATTGGATCTTATATTTCCCATAGCACAGCCTACATGTACACACAGCCACATACACACACAACACACACACAACACACACCCTTGTACACCCACATACATGCATGTACACAGAACATACCCCATGTATACACACAATGCATACACATATGTACACACATGTATACAAAACACACCCATGTACACACACGTACAACACACAACACAAAGATTGTCATTTTAGGCTAGCATTTATTTTTTAGTTTTTATTTATATTGCTAGCATTATTTGGGATTATGTAATAAATCATTTCAGAAGTCACACTTCAATAGTATTAAAAGTAGATTATTTTTGAAGTAAATAGGCAATTGATCAAACTCTGGTTATCTATATTATTTACACCTATAAAAGTATATTTATCACACTGAGCTATAATTGTCTAATATTATTACTGTCTTATTTAATAAGGCAATTTTATTTTTATTTTCAATACAAAACTTATATATTTACATAAGTAGAATCTGCTCACCTTCTAATCAGCATTATTTCTTTGTCCACATTCCCTTTGCTTTCTGCTAAGAATTATCAAGCATCAGCATTATAGAAGCTCTTTTAAACTCATAACATGGACCTCAAAATAGGTGATGTAACTGAAGCCAAGTTAGGTTATTTGCTGAACAGCAGGTAGCCTTCCTTGACTTTTCTCTCGTCTGGTTCAGGACTTCTACCCATTACACCCAAATCACCTGCTCTACATCAGACCTGAGTGTTATACGCATGTAATTCTGGGTTCCCATTTCTATGGGGAAGGATATATGTGGTATATAAAAAGGTTTGCCCACCTGAACTTATTCACTCAAGACATTACTCATTCACATCTATTAAATGCATGCCAGGCACTTCTGTGTCTCGTGGACTGGAGCTCCTATCAGGACCGAAGCAGCCATCCCCCAGCTTCAGCCAACCTTGCCTGCTGACAGCCCTCTGCTGAAAAGGACTGTCTCCCCCGAGATCACACTGTTTTCCCAGGGCAGTTCTCACCCGATGGCTGATGGGAGAGTATAGAGATTTAGTGGCATTGACCCACGACAGGGCCATACCACCTCCAAAATTCTTTTTGATTGGCTGAGTCCTCTGTTGCAACTACAAGGCAGTTAAATTTCTCCCTCTGCCTAATCCTGCTTCTGTTACTCCTCTCCCAGGTGCCCATCCCAAGTACTCCCAGCATACTTTGTGCACATAAATCTCCACTCCAAGTCAGCTTCCCAGGACAGCAAAATCATATGAGCACAAGAGCAACATACACACAAGGGGTTTGGCAATAAAGAAGACAAGTCAAAGTTAAGGAAAGAAAAACAGTCCAGCACACGTTTACTATTTACCTAAAACTGGTTGTCTGTATTCTTTAGTGCAGAGTCAATATAGAGTTATGTGAACACTCGAGCAGCAAATATCATGCTGGGTTTCAAACAAATCCTACATCGTGAGGTCTGGGCTGATAGTATGAGGCTCATTATTTCTCCTGGAGAAAAAAAATGAAAAGTCCCCCAAATCTGTATGCATCAGATAAGTTTAGAATTGGTCTTCGCCTTTTTGCTTCCTTACTCCACAATAACTTTCATTTGAAAGCAACGACTTGTGATTAAGACTTATATTACAACTGCTCGAGCTTAAGACACTGAAAGAGACCCCAGTCTACATGATGCGAGTGCACGTATTCATTCCTCCTAGCTGAAGAATACAAATGAGTACGGTGCCTGTCCCGACCCTTTCACGGTTTACTGTCCAGGATTTTACTGTCTCAGTACATCAGACTTTACAGTCACTCTCTCCAGGCTTTGGCAGAGATGGAGAGTTAAGCACAGTTCCCTGAGCAGTAGTTATACCCCAAACCCTTTCTCAAGCCTGATTCCAGCATATGAGTGGGCTTAGACTATTTTGGTGGGAAACTGATGATCCAGGTGTAAGAGACAAGCAAATATATAATTACAACAGTGTTAAAAGTTCGAGAACACTGTGACCAAAACCAATAGAGTCTCCCACCCCAGCCCACTCAGAAAGTTCTGGAATGTCACTTCCCTTCTGCCCACCCCAGCCCTCTTATGCAGAAACAAGCCGCAAGTGAAGGCAAGGAACTAAGACGTCTGGAGGAAACTACTCCATGGAAGCACCTGCGGGGGTGGGATAGAGATGGAAAATGAGAAGAATGGGAAAGTGGCTAGCTAAAAATTGGTCCTGTGAGTTTGAATTGGATCAATCGCCTTGGTGTTCTTTGAGAGACAGAGTCAAGGTTCAAATTAGTGTTAATTACTTCTGACGGATCAGTTCTTCGAATGTGATGGCGTGCTGGCATTGGGCAACCAGGTGCCCTTGGATTCACTCAGGTCATGAGAGAACTACATGTGGTGGGGGGTTCAGGACACGATGGGGAGGGGGGATGGAGGGGAAAAGTCAAGAGGTGCAAGTCAGGCGTTAATGTGAGAGGTTGGCTGTTAACTAAACCTATTGTGATGATCATTTCACAATATACATGTATCAAACCATGATGTTGTACACCTGAAACTACTGTTATATGTCAATTATATCCCAGTAAATCTTATGGTGGTGGGGGGCAAGGAGGTGTAGAATAGTTTGAAAGTTCTTTTTTTTTAGGCTCAGGGACACTTGAGACTATTTGAAAACCTTTTGTTTTTGCAATCTCAGGTGCAAGTCAGGCCTAGGTGCAAGTGTGAGCAGGAGCAGAAGCAAAGAGTATAAAGATACAACTCATGGTCCTGTCTCAGGCAAGAGGCAGAGAAAGAGAAGGACAATAATGAGTAAATTAGCCCAGCAATGACCAAAGACTGTTTTATTCCCACCTTCTCTTTAGAAAACCACATATTTGGATGTATGTGTTTGGGGATACTCCAGGCTTAGCAAGAAGCAAAGCCAGTATGGATAGTGGCACTGTTAAGTGAAGATGAGACTAATCTATGCGCAGGCGATTGCTAAATCAAAGGTGGTCACTAAAGCATTTATAAGCCTGACATGATAAAGTCAGATTGTGTTCTTCTGTTGGAGAAATAACTACTCTCTGTAAACACCAAAAACTTTCCTTGTTCTCATGAGAGAAGTAAGAAGAAGCAAAGATTCTGTCTCTAGAGGAGGCTAAAACTGCTAAAATAAGATCCTGGGCTTCCATCCCAGCTGTATTTAATGACATCAGGAAACCAAGATAATCCTCCTCCTCCTCTCTCTGGCTTGTTTTACCAGCCCCGGGACTTTCCGAAAGCCTGCCCCTTCTGCTTTTGTCCGGTAACACTTGCTGATGCTCAGCTGACAAATTCAGACCATTTTTTCCCTCCTTGGGATTTTTTTGCCCCAGGCCCCTGTTGTTCTAAAATTATATTCTTCTAATGCATATTTATCTTTCATTTTCATAAGTCAAACTTTATTCACACTTTAATCTACATTTAGTGACCCAAGCAAGAAACCAGGGGGTCCTTCTTGCCCTGCCTCTCTCTTTTATAGGATTTTTTTGGTCACAGGATTTAACCTAAATCTCTCAGATCCGTCCCCCTTCTCCCACAGGTCCAGGCTTTCAATCACTCCTGTCTGCCTAGCTGCTACCCTGCCCTGCCTGCCAGTTACTATAGTCATGTGACGGACCATATTGGGATCCTGCGGTGCCCTACAGGGGAACATCTCAGCTCTCAAGCATGGCCCTCAAGGTCTTTTGGGCCCGGCCCCTGTCGGCTGTCCCTCCTCTTTTCTGCCCATACCCCTCCATAAGGCAGTAATACTGAAACTGGAAATGCTCCGATGCACCATGCTGCCCCCTGAGCTCCACGCTATCGCACGTGTTCTTCCCGCAGCCCGGGATGGCAGACCTCAACTGTTGCCTTCAGGTCACAACGTAAAACTGCCCCTAATGACCCAGGTAGACTCGGGAGTTTCTTCCTGAACACCTCTTGCCCCTTGTTGACTCTTCCCCTACAGCACTTATCACCCAGCATTGTCATGGCCTGGCTGTGAACCAGAGTTCTTACGGCCCAGTGACCTTAAGGGCAGAGACAGCATGGTCCGTGGAGTGGCCGTGGAATGAGTAAGTAAACGAAGCAGAAGGAGGGTCACTTAGATCGCAGAAAGGTGGTTTTATCACAGGCCCAAAGCCTCCGTTTAGAGTCCCCGGAAATGATCAGCTACACATCCAATGATGGCCTAAGGTTGTCCTTATGTCTTCCAGGAACAAAATCTAGGTGGACAGCCTCTGACATGTATTTCTGTTTGGCTTTTGTTCAAGTCTGTTAGATCATTTTTATGGTCTTGTGTTCCTTGCTCATATTTTCAAATCACCCATTTTTATAAACATATAATAAAAACATATCTTCTCTCTTATACTGGATGAAGCAATCAAAATAGAAGCTCTTAGTCACCAGGGCTGGACAGATGCTTTCGGATAAATCACTCCTCAGGATTCTTTTGTTCACTTTTTTTTTTTTTTGGCTTCTATAGATTTCTTCCATTCTCGCCATCTCAGCAACTCATTTAACATGGCAGTCATTATGTATTATTTGCTTTTTGTGCCCATTGCTTTGGGAGCAACCTTAGGATATCTAATCAATAAACTTGCCCTCCATTTACTCTTGTAGCAGACCCAGAACATCCTGGTGATGGGATGGATGCATGACACATGCTGGGATAGTATTAGTCTCCAGTTTCTCTGGGCCCAAACAGCCAAAGCAATCTTGAGAAAAAAGAAAAACTTAGAGCCATCACATGTACTGATTTCAAACTATATTACCAAACTATAGTGATCAAAACAATATGGTGTTTGCAGGAAAACAGACACATGGATCAATGGAGCAAACTACTGGGCCCAGAAATAAACTTATGCATATATAGTCAATTAACTTACAACAAAGGAGCCCAGAATTTGCAATGGGGAAGGTTAGTCTCCTCAATAAATGGTACTGAGAAAACCAGAAAGCCACATGCAAAAGAATGAAATTGGCCACTGTCTTACACAACACACAAAAATCAATTCAAAATGGATTAAAGACTTAAACTTAAGACCAGAAACCATAAACCTCCTGGAAGAAAATACAGCAGGACCACATAAAACTGAAAAGGTTTTGTATGGCAAAAGAAACCATCAACAAGGTGAAAAGGCAACCTCTATGGAATGGGAGAAAATATTTGCAAATCATATATCTGATAAGGTGTTAATTTCCAAGATACATTAAGAACTCATAGAATTTAATAGAAAAAAAAAACATCAATAGGAAGAATTAAAAATGGATAAAGGAACTGAATAGATATTTTTACCAAGAAGACATACAAATATCCAACAGGGACATGAAAAGGTGCTCAACATCACTAATCATTAGGAAAACACAGATCAAAACCACAATGATGTATCACCTCACACCTGTTAGAATGTCTGTTATCAAAAAGACAAGAAACAACAAGTGTTGGTGAGGATGTGAGAAAAGGGGACCTTTGCGCACTCTTGGTGGGGGCGTAAGTTGGAGTAGCCACTATGGAAGTTCCTCAAAAAATTACCAATAGAACTGCCATATGACCCAGCAGTTCCACTTCTGTGTACATATCTGAAAGGAAAGAAATCACTATCTTGAAGAGACAGCCGTGCCCCCATACTCAATGCAGCATTACTCACAACAGCCAAGACATAGAAAGAACATAAGTGTCTGTCCATCAGCAGATGCCTGGATAAAACAATGTGAATATATATATATATATATTCAGGGTATTATTCAGCCATAAGAAAGAAATCTTGCCATTTGCAACAACATGGATGGACCTTGAAGGCCTTATGCTAAGTGAAATAAGTCCGGCAGAGAAAGACAAATACTGTATGATATCACTTATATGTGGAATCTGAAAAAGAAAGTAATTCAGAAAAAGCAATCAGATTTGTGGTTACCAGAGGTGGCGGGGAGGGGAAAAGAGGGTGGGATTGGATGAAGGGGGCCAAAGACACAAACTTCTGGTCATAACTGAGTGTTAGTGATGGATGTAGAGTACAACAGGATGACTACAGTTACACTGCTCTATGGTGTACATAAAAGTTGTTAAGAGAGTAAATGCAAGGAGTTCTCATCTCAGAGAAAATAATATTCTTCCTTTTTCTTTCTTCGTAGCTACATGAGATAATGGATGTTAACCAAACTTCATGTGGTACTGATTTCAAAAAATGTTGCTAAAAAATGTAGATCTGAAAAGTTTGCATCACAAGAAAAAAATTGTAGTTAATGTGAGGGGTTGGGTGTTAACTAAACCAATTGTGATGATCATTTCACAATATACATGTATCAAACCATGATGTTGTACACCTGAAACTACTATGTTATATGTCAATTATATCCCAGTAAAACTTATGGTGGTGGGGGGCAAGGTGGTGTAGAATAGTTTGAAAGTTCTTTTTTTAAGGCTGAGGGACACTTGAGACTATTTGAAAACCTTTTGTTTTTGCAGTCTCAGGATATATACATACATATATGCATATGTATGTATACATATATATACACACATACATGTCAAGGGCAAAAAATACAGAGATGTTTAAACAAACACCCAATCAACTATAGTAAAACACTAAACTACAACATAGTATATGTGTAAAAAGTATCCCTCTTGAATTTATCTGAAGAAACCCAAAACACTAATTTGAAAGAATGTATGCACTCCTATGTTCATTGCAATATTATTTACAATAGTCGAGGTACAGAAGCCACCCAAGTGACCACCAGTAGACGAGTGGATAAGAAAGCTGTGGTTCACTTACACAATGAAATATTAGTCGTAAAAAAAAGAATGAAATTTTACTATTTGCAACAGCATGGATGGACCTAGAGGGTATTATGCTATGTGAAATAAGTCAGTCAGAGAAAGACATATACCATATGATTTCACTTATATATGGAATCTAATGAAAAACAAGCAAACAAAATTGAAACAGACTCACAGACACAGAGAGCAGACTGGCAGTTGTCAGAGGGGAGAGGGGTTGGGGCCTGGGTGAAAGAGGTGGAGGGAGTAAGGAGTACAATTGGCGATTACAAAATAGTCTCAGGGATGTGCAGTGCAGCACAGGACACACAGTCAACAGTGCTGTGATCATTGTGTGTGGTACCAGGTGGGTACTGTAAATATCGAGGGCAGCACTCTGTAAAGTACATGATTGTCCAGCCAGTAAGCTGCAAACCTGCAAACAACACGAAATAAAATTGAAAGAAAAGAAATAAAATTTTTAAATAGTATCACAAAAATGTGACTCAGTACTGATTCGAGAGGAAGATGGAAGGCCCACACAATAAGGCAAGCAAGGTAATGTTGGCCCAATGAATAACACCAGGTGTGATTTGCAAGGGAAGCTCAGGGTTCTCAACGAAAAAGAAGGAAAGAGCCACTGAACAATTTGTGAGTGAAGCAATTCAACCATCAGTTCAGAAGGTGTTTGCCTCCTATAACTGCCTTTGGCGAGGAAGGGAGCATTGTGTAAGTCTGAGAACCCATTCTGCATAACTGTTCATATTTCACATAAACTACAACAAAATGCACTTCAGTCTGTGTAGAGTAAGAAAGAGGAGCAGTAGAGCTGCTGAGCCTAAACAAGAATCCAAACTTTCCATGACTATCGATCGGTGGTTTTGAGCTAGGGATGATTTTACTCACCCGGGAACTTAGGGCAATGTCTAGTGCATTTTGGGGTTGTTACAACCTGAAGAGGAGTGATCCTGGCATCTCATGGGTACCATCTAGACCAAGAATGCTGCTAAATGTCCCACCATGCACAGGACAGCCTGACAATATAGCATTATCTGGACCCAAGTGTCAATAGTGTCCATGTGGGGAAACCCTGCTGTGGGTAACCTGTTTGAAGAACTGATTATTTACCTTCCCTAATAGCTCATGGCTTAGGCTAATTGCACTGGATCCCAATGATGTCAGCTTGGGAAATACAGAATTATATATTTCATGCTATCCTTCAAATCTGTGGGAGAACAGGGTGTCCCATAACAGGAATTTACTGTGTTAAGCTTTGTTGCAATCCATAAAGACTAACCAACTAATACCGTGTGTGTGTGTGTGTGTGTGTGTGTGTGTGTGTGTGTGTGTGTGAGAGAGAGAGAGAGAGAGAGAGAGAGAGAGAAAGAGATAGTTTTAGAGGGAATTGTGTAAAAATACTGCAGAAACAATTTGATGTTCCACAATTTTTTGTGGATAAATTAAGGCTTGGATGGTAAACCTACTGATAATTTTGGTTTGACTTTTTTAACATGTCCTAGGACCCATAAGAGATTAGGATAAAATTACTATGGAAACCTGAAATTAATAAAATATATTCGTGGAATTACAGGGTCTTTGGTTTTGTTTTTCTTCCTTTTTCCAAGTATGGAACTAAGATGTATTTTTTTTCTGGCACACATGCTTAACTCTTCTTTGATGGGTATTTTTTCACCTCAAATACACCAAAGGATTTTCCCACCCCATCTAAAACTAGAAAATGTGTAACCTGTATTTTCAGAGACATTGAAATATGAATGACATCCAGCTGTAGGAGCGAAGTGGGAATGGATTGATCACGGTTTGAAAAATCAAGTTAGACCGACACAGTCTCTAGCCAAGAAATAGAGTTGATTCAACCATGCCATTGGTATCATGAGCTATTAAGGATGAAGCGTCTCCCTGTCTGCAGAGTAAGTATTCTGATTCCCCACTTCCTTCCATTTCTGGAGACTTCTCAGAAATGGAAATGCACAAGGGGAGAAAATGTAGTAAATGAGCTCCCTTGGTGACAGCAAAGGAAGAGGAAGAGTTCGGCAGTAAGTAACCATGTGAGTTCATTTAAATGCTTAAAGCCGTTCTCCCTGCATCATCATAGGCTTTTAAATGCAAACTCAAAGCAAAAAGAAAAAAAGGAAGCTTATCTCTGGTTTGTCTTTTATGACAGCAGTGTGGGAGGATTAATAAGTGTTATGAGATTGCCTGAAGAATAAAGAAAGCACCTTTCAGAGTGAACAAAAGTAGTCTCAATGGATGCAAACACCATCTCGACAACTCGGGGTTTGAATTCCCCCTCCGGAGAGTGCAGAGCTGAAGGAGGCAGGCAGGGCACTGGTTGTCTGCAGCGCACCCCAACTTGGACAGCGGGTCAAGGGCTCAGGTTTCAGGAACAAGCAACATTGTACCTTCTCCAGCTCTGTGGTTCCTATTTCTAATGTCTTCTTCCTTCTAACCAAGTTGATGTGTAAGAAGTGAAGCTGGGAGAGCTTGCTGCAAACAGCCACATACAGCATCCTACACATTCGTTTCGGAGGTAGATGGCGGAGGGAAGTTTTTTGAGCCTCTGGTCCACCTCATGGCTACCTCTGGGCCCCGGGATCCCTGAACATACATCTCCATCTCTTCAGAGGCTCTGCTGTCAGATAGACCAGGGCTTCCTAGTTGATTCTAGGTGATTTAAGCCTGTGGTCTCAGAGAAAGGACCCCTGGAGCTCTTTATTTCTTTTATCTTCATGACTTGGTGTCATTAAAACCTACCTGAGATGCTTTCAGCCTGCAGGGGCCTTCCTTTTGCTCGTTTTGGTGTGTAGTTGCAGATGATTCCAGGTTGTCCAAATCGCCTCCTTCGTAATATTTACTAGCGTGTACCTTTCAAACTTCTGCACGTACCTTCCCAGGGCATTTTCAAGCGCATACTTCATTTACCTGGGGATTGTTTCAAGTCGCGCACAGCCCAGTGAGATCTGCCGGGGTGTGACCGAGGTTGGTCACGGGCTGAAAGCCTCAGGTACCTAAAGCATCTTTGATGCTCCAGTACATTCTCTTTTATCGCTCATCTGTCGCTTCTTTAATCGTTCTTGAAATTGAGACGTCTGGATTCATTAACTCGTTTCCTCCACTCAGGAGAAAATTAAATTGGATGAAGCTAGGGAAGGAGTGACTGCGAGTGGTATTTCCTGCTCATGTGTAGGTAGAGCCACAGACAAAGCAGCAGGGTGGACAGAACCTGTATAATGAACTTAGACTTTTTTGTACATTTTGTATATTTTTGTATATATGGTACTTCCGTGGGGCAAAAGCCCATGGAAGGGGGAAAACAAGGCTAGGAATTCTGGTATCATATCCCCATAGCATAAAATTGACTACTTTAAAGTGTACAATCAAGCAGTTATTTAGCATATTCATGAGATTGTGCAACCGTCGCCACTATTTATTTCCAAAACATTTTCTTCATCCTGGGCTTATTTTGACCTTTAAAAAGTACTTTTGCTTTGTAGTGGCTCATCAGGGAGATGGCATGGTAGACAGAATAATGCACCTCTTCCCCTGCCATGTCTGCACCTGGTCCCCAGAGCCTGCAAACAGGTTAGGTTTGAGATGGGGGATTATCCCATGTTACCTGCATGGGCCCCGTGTAATCACAAGGATCCTTAGCAGTAAAAGAGGGAATCGGAAGAGTGATTGTCAGGGTCAGAGAAGGAGACAGGATGCTGGAAGCAGGGGTCAGAATGCTGCGGTTGCTGAGCTGAAGGTGGCTGGAGAGACCGGGAGCCGAGCGATGCGAGTGGCCTCTAGGAGCCGGGAAAGGCAAGGAAGAAGCCTCCCCTAGAGCCTCCGGGAGGGATGCAGTCTTGTCACCGGACCAGCATATTGATGTGAGTCCAGTGAGACCCGTTTCCACCTCTGACCTGTAAGATACTTCGTTTGTGTTGTTCTAAGCCACAAAGTTTGTGGTAACTTGTCATAGCAGCCACAGGAAACGAGTACAGACAGGGAAGGATGGCAGGTGGGAGAGCAAGGGAAGGAGGAAGGGAGAGAAGAGAGACAGACACTTTCAGGTACTGTGAGCATGGTGACCCTTCGGTGACGTCCCAGACCCAGAGCTGGCTTGGTCCTTTTACCTGGTCCTGTTGGTCTTTGAAAGAGTGGCTGACAGTAGAAGCACTTTGCTCACACATCCATCATTTGCTTTGCCTGGTCAGAGTTCAGGAGCTGCGCTAATGGTGATGTAAATGGATTCTTCAAAGTTGACCTGGTCTCTCTGGAAGGCGATGGGGAATGGAGCTGCACACCTGCCTCCCCACCTGCTGACTCCACCTCGGGTGAAGCTAACTGCACAAGGAAACTGCTGGACATCAAGGAATCAGGTAAGGAACTCGATTTTAGCACTGGGACTGTGTTTTGCTTATCAACTGTTTAAAACCTCCCATCTGGCAAGCTTTAAAAGGGGAAGGAACATGAATACTAATGTAATGTGCTTCTCCTTCCTTTTTGAGGAAATGTTTGTAGAATTTGGTTAGTTTTTTTCTAAAAGCAAAAAATGAAATTAATCTTGAAATTAGTTTTTCATATTCACTTTCTAAAATATGTTAACTATTCAGTCATGCTTTGAGGTGCCTTATCTGCTAGTATTTTGGCAACAGCTGGAAATGCAACAGAGAAGAAAAGAAAGCTAATTACTCCTAAATGTTGATTTGACTGCAGTTTTAATTTTGTCTTTGACGATATGGTGACTGCCTCATCGCAGCTACCTTTGATACAGCTCCTGAGCTGGGAGCCCTGTGCAGAACTCAAAACCAGTCTCTCTGATCCAGAAACCCTCAAGCAGAGGACTAGGCTGTTGCCCAGACTTCCTTTGGGATTACAGGGAATAACACGCAGTTGTTTTCACAAGCTGCCAGTCTGCAACAGGGTCACACTGGTAAGAGTATGACATTAAGCTGTCTCCCGAGTGTCCCACAGTGCTGGGGCTCTGAGGTCCCATTGGATGACCACCCCTATGACTTGGGCACTTTATTGGGAGGAGACTGGGGCTTGTTACAGAATCAAAGGAAGAGCTGCAGGAACTCATGCAGCTTCAAGAATCTCAGCAATCGGAACTAGAAAATGTACACCTTCAAAGTCTTCTCTTTTTTTCTATCACTTTCTCTCAACCCACCTCTAATCTTTGTTGGCCTCTGGTTGGCTTCCACCTCTCCAATAGCAAACAGGCATTTTTCCCATGGAAGGGGGAAAATGAGTGCTAGGAATTCTGGTATCGTATCCTCATAGCTCAAAACCAAGCTAGGGGAGAAATCCCCTGCCCCTATTGGCTCTGGTTAGAAGGATCCTGGGGAAGGTCTCTGATCACCCCTATCTGGGCAGATGCTCAGGCTGGACCAGTCATGAGCCCAGAGAGATTGGAGACTAAAATCGTCCCAGCCTTTTCATGTCCATCCTGTGGTCGTGATATTCTGGGTCTGTTACTAGAATGTGTGAAGGGCAAGCTTGTTGATTTGATAACCTAATGATGTTCCTAACAGAGTGAGTACAAAAGCTAAATAATACGTAACAAACACCGTGGTAAGTGAGTTGCTGAGATGGCAAGAAAGGAAGGAATCTACAGCAGCCAAAATCAACGTGGAAGAAGGAATCCTGGGAGGCGACTTAGCCTGAAAGACTCTGTCCAACCCTGGTGACCGAGAGCTTCAGGGCTTGTCCTCAAACAAGCATTCAGGGTCGAGGGAGCGGAGACCTGCAGGCCCCAGGCTGGCAGCATCAGAGCTGTGTAACCTCCAACGGATGAAGGGGGAAAGGTTACCCGAACCCGGAAGGAGAAAGAACCACAAAGAGCAGGCCACCTCGAGAGAAGCGAGGACCTCAGTTGAGGAACACAGACCTCGAAGGAAAGAATCTAGATGAGTAACAGGCCTCCGCTCACTCTCTTTCTCTGATCTCTAGTGAGTGTGGGTCAGACCCTTCCGAAGCCAGAAGGCATGGGAACCCTGTTGAAATAATGGAGTAGCCACCTAGGACAGAGTATACGGAAGACCTGTAGGAGCAAACAGAAGACATTTCAGCACATTTGTCCCAATTGGCCTGCTTCTGACCTTTTCCTCATTCCCACCTTCACAGAATTTCAACATGAAATTCATTTCTTACCACAACACTGGTTACGATCCTTCAAGCCTCTGCACTCTACTTAGGGTTCCACAGTAAACACTTTCCATCCTGTGTCCTTCAGGGTTCTCTCAACATAATTCGGATCTTACCCATCTCTCCACTCACCTAGTTCCACTTTTTCTTTAAGGTCTTTACACTTTTCCATCTTTTGGTGAATCTCTTCCTTTACTTTTCATGTTGTCAATTTCTTTACAGTCATCAAATCTCAACATAAATGTCACCTCCTCAGAGAAGTCTTCCATGACCACCCAGCTACAATGCTTGGTTATTTCCTTAACACATAATACAATGTACACATATGTACATTTATGTTATTTATTCACTTGTCTACTTGCCTATTGTCTGTATTGCCTACTAAAACATAAGATGCAGGAAGATGAGGCATTTTCTTACCTTGTTCACCCTTGTATCCCCAGTTACTGGCATGGTGCATGGCACAAAGTAGGTACTCAGGAATTATTTGTTGAATGAATGAATGAATGAATGGCTCCTAGTCAAAAGAGTCATTTTCAAAATCTCATACTATGTGTCCATTTTTATGAATCTTATTCATGTCTCATGATGTGCTTCTGTCACCACAGTGCTGCTGATACTAAGTAGGCATCTGTTTAAGTTGACCAAGACTCATTAGAAATCACAGCACCTTTGAATCCTCAAGGTCTGGGAAATGCAGTGTAGTTCTAGAGGCAGTATTTTTGGAGGGGGACACTAAGCAAACATAACCCTTTTGCTTGGGCTTTAAAGAAGCAGAGCAGAGGCTCAGATACAGTGCTCTTCAGTAGTTTCCTAAGGAAAAACAGAGGAATGTTTGCAGGCTTAGCACACCTGCTGCTGAGAACAGGGAACTGGGTACACATTCTTTGATTAGTGTGAAATGCCAGCCTCACTCTAAAACATTATCACAGTGTCAGCAGCGGGCTCCTTTCCTTCCCACACAGCAAGCGTGTGAGAAGGGAGAGGAAGTCCCTTTGGCTACTGCGTAGGAAACCAGCCATAGAAAGCTGCAGTATTAGAACTGCTATGGGTCAGCTTGGTTGGTCAACAGCAGACAGATCCAAAGCAGTGACGACCGTGGAAGCAGGGCTGAGAGGAAACATTGAACGCATGTACACAGGCAGCTGACTAGTAACAGAATGAAAGTCTTCAGTCAAATTCACTTCACTTCTTGAACCACAGCACAGTGAAACAATATCAAAATATAATAAAACAAAATAACTTTTTAATATCTCATCATGCTTACTCCACACAAATAGATAAGCCTAAATGGAACATACCATTGTCACTAAAGAGGATGGACACAGAGTGAGTTAATCAGGCTTCTGATCAGTCCCATTCCCCGTAGAAAGTGATTGAATAGACCGTTGAGTGCGATGTGGACTTGTATGGGTGCCCATCTAGGCAGGCAAACTCTTGGGCCTGAGTCCTAAGGTGAGTCTCACCATGCCACGCTCTTGGGCACCTCTAAGGACAGAGTGCCCCATACCGAAGCTGACAGCTCAAATGAATACCTAACACGGGTTGGTGGCTATTTGTCCAAACCTCTTGCAGAAAAGGATGCTTGGTGCCTTCACGGCAGAGGCGTTTCCCAGAAGTCTGAAAGAAGATCGGGGATGTTGACTTTTGGTTTCCAGTTTATTCTGGACAGGGCCAAGGCAAGTCTTGAACTCCTATATCACTGCACATGTTCTGCAGTCTTCGTGGGATACCCAGAGATGAGAGGCTCAGAAGGATGTAGGACTACCAGTACCCTCTGGGCACTCGAGCCGAAATTTCCTCACTAACTTCCCAAGTCTATAATTTCCTCCAGAGGGAGAAATGATACTTTCTTCCTCCCTTGATTCCAGTCCCATCAAAGCATTTGGGAAGAACAGAATGCTGTCCTTGAAGTTTTAAGTGGTCGAAATTAAGTGAAAGACTGAGTCCAAGTCAGCTTGGCCTATCCTTTCATTCATTCTCCGTTGATTAAGTCATTCATGCAGCCGGCTGACCAAGAAATACGTACTGTGAGCTGCTTTCCCTGCAATAAGAGATACAAAGAATAATGGGCAACCTCCATTTAAGTGGGAGGATTGTTAGCATCATACACACCACAAGGCCGTATATGAGCACGGAGCTGGCTGTTGATTCAGCCAATGAAGAAACCACTGTGTACAGAGCAATCACAGAAGATTCAACTGAAAAAAAAGAGATAACTGGGCTCAGCTTGGAGACACGATTGACACATGAATACAGAGAAAAACAGCAGACAAAGGACATGCAGAAGAGCGTGAAGGCACGGCCAGGTCTGCTGCAGGGTCCTGGTCTGGGCATAAGGGAGGACATCGTTGGAAATGTGTGTTGGAACTGGGCTGGAAATCCTTGAATGCCCGTGTGGGCTTAATCTTGCAAGTAACAAGGGAGTTCTAAATGTTCTTGAGTAATAGAATTATAATATCTTTGAATTAGAAATGCCGTTAGAGAAAAATTAATATAAAAATGATGGCTGGCTAGATGAGAGGTCAGACAGCCTGAAGGTGAGGAGGTGAGAGACAGGTAATAATTTAGAGTGTTGACTTCAGAAGTCAAAAGAGGAGTCTGGTACGAGGGAAAATATGAAGTAAGAGTTGGTGGGTCTTACCAACTGATACAAGGAAGAAGGAAGGAGTCTAAGACAGCTCAGAAGTTTCAGCCATAGGTGAACACACAATGCTGGTGCCCACCATTAGAGAATTCTATTGGGAGCAGGGGCCATGAATAATAATGTCACAGTCAAGTTCAGCTGAGGTGAGCAGGATATCTAAGTGCCTTTCCACTAAGTAGTTGGAGTTTCGTGACTGGAATTCAGACATGTTAAAGATAGAGATGTGGATTCGGAAGTCATTTGTGTAGAGGATGCTGCCAATGTTGAAATTGTGGCCTGAGAGTAGCCACTGACTTCTGAGGCCCCGCAAATGATGTTGGTCTGTTATGTGGATGCACAAGAGAGTCATGCCCTGTGTTTTTGTTATCCCAAGAGAGAGAACCATAGGCAGAGTATATTCCACAATTAGTACATTCCCTTATAACTCACAAGAAATATATAAATTTAATATGTATAATGTAGAACAGTAAAGCCTATTCTTATTCGCCTTTCCATTCTCTGTGGCTTGCACCCAGTAGGTGGCCCCCCAAAATACTTGATGACTACATGAAAATGGAAGCTGGCTTTTAAGATAATTCATATGCTTTTATACGGCATTGGGAAAGGTTTACAATGCTCAATTTTTACCCTAAGCACTTTTTGTTGAGAATATAGTAAAAAGCTCACAGAGGTTGGAAAAACTCTGGTTATGTTTTTTCTAACAAAAGGAATGAAAAAATAAGAATTCTTCCTTTTGTACCTTAATTACTCATTACTAACAGTTTTTGAGGGAAAAAAATGACTTTTGAATCATTGTCATCATAAAGCTTTCAAGGCCTTAAAATTTAGCATCTGATCATATACTCTTTTCCTTTGTCCTCTAAGTCATAGAACCAGATTTTTAGAACTGGAAAAACCTTAGTGCTTACCCATTTTCAAAGGTAAAAATTTCCAATGCTAAAAGCTGTCTGACACCAGGTCTTATCTCCTATGTGTTATTACTCAACTTTAAACTGTACGTTCATAAAGCCTACGTTCTGTGCTTATTTGAAGTCCCCCCATCAGCAGAATGTTCGATACATGGTACTCAACAAATGCTCACTGACTTACATGTGAGTCCGCCAAATAATCCCTAGCACACACACACACACCATACATTATAACTTGCTTAAAATAGAGCTTAGAAAGTCTTTTTTTTCTGCATTAACTAAATCATAGAAAAATACTGGTGTCAGTGGAGGTCCTATGCTTTATGGAGAGCAAGGTAGAGAAGCAAAATGCTGTGGTCGCCCTGACCGATGGGGCTCAGTGGGGTGGGCATCATCCCACAAAGCAAAAGGCCACTGGTCGATTCCCCGCTCAGGGCGCTGGCCCATTGGGGCAGGGCATGCTAGAGGCAGCTGATGGATGTTTCTCTTTTCCCCTCCCTTCCCTTCTCTCTAAAAATAGAAGATAAAGTCTTTAAAATAAAAACAAAAGCAGGAACTTGTTTAAAAACATTGCCAGGATTGAAAAGATAAATAGTAAGTGATTAGGTTTACACTAGTCATTAGAATATTTTGCCCATATATGCCATTTACTATCTTTGGTATATTAATTTACCAGTGACTACACAGAGAGCTACCTAAAGATTACTCTAGAAGCCAGGAGGTAGGGAAAGCCTGAACAAAACATCTAAATCCCTGTGTAACTGTCAAACAAGCTGTGAAAACAATGTGGAAGACTCAGATGCATCCTTTTGTAATTTTGCTCCTACACGCAGGAGAGAAAAGACCAGCAGGAGCATCTGGTGGATACTTTCTGAAAGGGCTACTCAGTCACAACAGCAAAACCAGTGGTGGTCTCCAGCAGAAGGCCGGGTTGCTCTCACAAAGGAATGCATCAGACAAAATGAAAGCCAGTTTTACAGAATAAACACAAGGCCATTGTCCTTTGGATAATATTGAACACACACACACACACAGTGTCAGAGGGCATGAAGGTCCTTCAGGAATGAGCTGTAAATTTCATAGGCACAACTTCAAACAAAGCCTTTGCAGGGCCTCAGGTTAGACTGCAGGGCCCTGCGAGGCAACAAAGGCAGCTCACCTGGGCTGGTGTGCATTTCACGGTGCTGCCCTGCCCTCCTGTGGGAATTTGGGGAAATGCATGAGGACGCCGTGCTCTTGCTCCGAATCAGCTGCTACAGATGCCTTCACTCAAAGAAGCAAAGCAAAGCACACAATAAAATAGAGGCTTTGCTTTTAATAGGAAGTCCACATTAAATATTCATTTTTTTAGTATGGTGTTACTGGATGCAAAAGAATAAGACAAAAATGACTTAAAGGGCAAGTGATTTGCAAATATCAGAGAGCTTTATATTTTTATTCTTTATTATTATTTTAGAGAGAGGAGAAGGGAGAAAAAGAGGGAAAGAAACATTGATTGGTTGCCTTCTGCTTGCACTCCAACCGGGGACTGAACCCAAGACCCAGGCATGTGCTCTGACCAGGAATCGAACTGGCAACCTTTCAGTTAAAGGAAAGGCACCCAACCCACTGAGCCACAACGGTCAGGGCTGTCAGACAACTTTTAACTGATCCACTTGTAAGGCTGAATTTAATGTTCCCATGTACTTATCTTCTAATTCCCCAAGATGTAATATTGTTCACTGGTGTGGGTTTACATGGGAAAAGCAGAGATAACAATAACACTCACTGAGCAATTACCCAATGTCAGGCACCAGGCAAATAAATATTAATTCATTTAATCTTCACAACCACGCCCTGAGATGAGTGCCAGCTCTTTGTGCTTTTCAAAGTGCTTTCACAGAAGAGTTTTCTGTTGCCCCCTACGCAGTGCTCTGGGGGAGCCAGATCCGCGGCACACAAGACACCCGGAAGGCTTGAGGTGAGTGGGCCCAGGCCGCTCCTCAGCTGAGAGTCACAATCCAAGCCCAAGTGTTTATTTCGCTTACACAAAGATGTTCATTTACATCCCTCAAGGAAAACCACTCAGCAGACTGATCTTAACAATTGCCTATCAAAACTGAATGAGCAGGAAGTATCAGGACTACCTCTGACAATTTACATGTTTTTCTCTACTGTTTTTAACACTGGAAGACAAAGGAAGCTAACTAAATTACAAAAACAATAAAGCATAATTATTGATTGCATTATATGGCATTAAGCAGGCTTGGTTTAAGGTAAGTTAATTATTAGCATTATGTCCTCTCTGAAGGCCCACAATGAACTTGAACTTTCCTAAAAATTTTTCCCCTATTGCTCTGACCTACTCGGTTAAATCCTGTTCCTAAAATCCATACATCTATATGAAGTTTCCCCAGAGGCTAATCGGGCTTGGTCTTGGCAAACTACCTGCTTTCTGCCTGGCTTTTGATTGTTTCTGTTTCCTTGTTTTGGTTTTGTGTTGTTTGGGGTTCTGGGGGCGATCAGTGACCGTCCTTTACATTTGTAGCCTTTAATCTTGTGGTCAATTGTATTTAAAACTTGCATTCTAGCCCTGGCTGGTGTAGCTCAGTGGATTGGGTGTGGGCCTGTGAACCGAGGGGTCACTGGTTCAATCCCCCGTTGGGGCACATGCCTGGATTGCGGGCCAGGTCCCCAGTATGGGGCACACGAGAGGCAACCACACACTGATGTTTCTCTCCCTCTCTTTCTCCTTCCCTTCTCCTCTCTCTAAAAATAAATAAATAAAATTTTAAAAGACTTGCATTCTAAATTTAGTTTGATATCCCCAGCAAGCTCCTCAAGGTCAAGTTATTTTACATTTTCAAAAATGAAATTCCTACCCTCAGACCAACTCTGCTGATATGACAGTTGACAGCCACAGCCAGGAATCAGCAAATATGAGGACTGGGGTCGAACTGACCTGGACTTGATGGAACAGGGCTGCAGACCTGTGAGTGGCTATAGAAGTTTCTCTGCCAGTTAACTGTGTGGACATTATGATGAAGGGTTTTCCCATTTTTAAAGTCACTACTAATAGCATTTATTCTGCGTACATCGATTTTTGTTACAAAGTGATTCCTCATTAGACCCCCTGCAAGACAGGCCCCTATGCCAGCTCTGAACCTGCACTGGTCTCACCCTTGTGCGTGGAACGCAGTGCAAGGGGCCACAGGGCCATGGCCATGTGCCCACCAGAGTCTGCCCCCTTCTACTGGGACTTGGGCTCCCCTGGTCACCAGGGCTGGGGTGGGGGTTGTGAGAGTCATGGCCTGGGCGCCCTGTGCTCTACCTCAGGGGAAAAAGATGGAAGGTGGGAGCCCACAGACTTGGCGCTGGGTTGGGGCCCACTCGCCCTACAGAGCTACATTCTAGGAAATCCCCTTAGAGCAGGGGTGTCCAACACTTTGGCATCTCTGGGCCACACTGGAAGAAGAGTTGTCTTGGGCCACACATTAAATACATTATGACACATAATCACACAAAAAAATCTCATAACATTTTAAGTAAATTGACGATTTTGTTTGGGCCACATTCACAGCCATCCTTAGCCTCATGCGGCCCGCAGGCCACAGGTTGGACACCCCTGCCTTAGAACCTGAAGAATTGGAGCCTAGCCTTTCAGGTCCTACGAAGGTGTATCAGCCAGAAGGGGGGCCAGAACAGACTATTGTATCCAAATGTTTGTTAGCTAGATTTTTTTTAAAGTAAAGTAACAAAGCTTGGCAAAACACAGGACCAGGCAACATACATTAGAAGCACCGATAACAGCTAATAGTGTATAAAAATGTGTTCAACCTGGGGAAAACACAATACAAATCAGCCAATGAGACAACTTTTCCATCTGTCAGACTCACAATAATTAAAAGATTGACAAAATGCAATGTTGGAGGAGTGAAATACCACACCAGGAAAAGTATTTGCAAACCATATATCTGATAAGGAGGGCTACAACAACGGGTTTTTGTAATTAGGGAGCAAGACAGGGCTCAGCTACGAATACAGAGGGAAAAGTGGGAAGTTATAGCCCTGGTGTGTGGGGGTGGGGGGTAGTCAGTGATTAGAAAATTACTTCAAGAGGAAACATCAGGCACAAAAGGTGATTCTGGCAAAGCGGACCTCACAGGATTCCTTCCGAAGGCAGGGCAGGGGGATCAGACACCACCTAGGGGATGGTGGCAAAGTCACTGAAATGTTGAAGGAGCACAGACAGGCGTGGAGGAGGAGGCTGGTGGCACCCCGACTCAGCAGGATTCCTGCTGCAGTCGGGAGCTGGTTGCTAAGAGAGTTCCAATGAGTGTGGTCAAGGAGCTGCTCCTCCTCTTAGTCCAAGAAAGACTAAGATTCCTGAAGGCTTTGCATTCCAAGAGAAGCATTGCATAATAGGAACATCCTGGCTTCCTTCACCAAAACGCAGGAACTTTTATCTAATTAGAATTGTTGACTGCCATGTATTGAGCTACCGGTAGTTTGTTCTCTCGGTTTAGTGAGTCGGTACTTCTGCAAGCAAAACTCCCTTGCAAACAATGCAAGGAAGAAAAAAAAAAACACCCTTGCTGAAATTCATCTCTGGGTTTTTTTTCCCTAATATACCCAACTAATATTCTGGAATGTAGGACTTCCTGTCCAAGAGCTGCTCCGTGCTTATTGAATAGGAAGTGGTATCTCTTCCCTGTGGAGAGTAACACATTGTTGGTAGACAAAAGGGGTAGGAGTCTCAAGATAAATGTATTCATTAATTAAGTAAATGGTCAAGTATCACTGGTGATGCAGCTCTGTAACCAGCAGGAGAAGCACAGGACACATGCACTTGGCAGTCTTACTCGAACGACAGGCAAAGGTACCGAGTCAGAAGTGGGGGGAGTGACGTTCCCTTGTCCCCAAACTGCCAGAGCCCCTAAGGAAAGCAGGGGGAATGTGTCCATGGCCAGCTGGCTGGGCGTGCAGCCTCCAGAGCACTTCAGGGACTTGGGCTGCACAGGTGGCATGTCCCCGGATGTCCTGGGTCACACAGGCTGGCCAGTGGTCCTGTCTTCTGGAGCCTTCCCCCTCTATTTAGTCTCTCACTCACACCTCAGAGATGCTACGTTTTTCAGCTTCTTCCCTGCAGAAAAATAGAGATGAACAACAACTTCCTGTCAGATTTTTGAACTTTTTAATGTGTTGCCTAAATGAAATCGAATGAGTCCCCAAAGTGCATGACTGATGTTTTGGAATAGCACTCACCGAAAGTGTAGTTGTCCTGTGGCCAGGACTTCTGAGTGTAGTTCGCACTTGAGAAAGAAACACACCTCTGGAAAGGTTAACACTCCACTACCAACCATGAACCAAATAAGGCTGTCTTTACCCTATTTGCGTAGGATCACTATTACTTCCTAAGGCAGGGCCATGATCCCCACTCGCAGTGGAAGCAGAAATTCTGCAGCCTGTTGGGTGTTCAGGGAAATGAAAGCAGTCCACCAGCCCCCAGGAACGGTTCGCTCCCTGCAGAGACTGGTGGTAGCCTAGAGGGGAAATCACTGTGGATGGAGGAGACAAGGCAGCCTATCCAAACCCCCACCAAGGCCTCTGAGATAACAAGAAAGATGCTCTCCAGGGACAAATGCACCCTCTTCTTCTGATAAGGCCGGAGTGAGTGTGGAGCGCTGCACTAGCAAGTCCGACTCCTGTAAAAGGGGGCAGGCATTCTGCTGTGCGCTTCACTACTGAAAACATTGCCAAAATGTCAGATAACATAGAATGAGATGTTAAACTGTTAGGAACGCTGGCTCCTCCCACGATCGACCCCAAATAGGTAGAGAAGGAAAACTGAGAAATCCTTGATGGGGAAGTGTTTTGAACCGGTCTGTGCAGGGTATGGTGGCCGCGGCCTGGAGGCGGGCCAGCGGGAGAGGACAAAACAAAGGGGAAACACTGGCTGCGCGTCTCCTCTGCTGTAGCTTGGCACAAGCAGTGCCCGCTGCTCTGCCTGCTGCTGTGCCCACTGCTGTGCCCGAAGTGACCCCGATCCACTGTGCGGTGGAGCCAGTCCCGTAGCCAGTTACTAAGTTTTCAGGAATTTTGTCAGCCATATAGCTATTATTAAAATTACACAAATTTAACAATTAATAAGTCAACACTCATGTTGGTTCACAACAGCATTATTCCCAACAGCCAAAAGGTGGAAGCAACCCAAATGTCCATCAGCAGGTGAATGGACAAACAAAATTTGGTGTGGACACACAACGGAATATTGTCCAGCCTTAGAAAGGAAGGGAATTCTGATACATGCTACAGCACGAATAAATCTCGAGGAAATCATACGAAGTGAAATAAGACAGACACAGAACGGCAAATGCTGTGTGGTTCCACTGACATGAGGCACCGAGGCAAACTCACAGACACAGGAGGTAGGACGGTGGTTGCTGTGGGCTGGTGGGAGGAGGAACGGAGAGACATTCAATAGGTACAGTTCCAGTTTTGCAAGAAAAAATGCTGGGGGCTGTTTACACGGCACTGTGAATATACTTAACAATACTGGACTGTAACCACTTAAAAATGGTTGAGATGGTAAATTGTATGCTATGTGTACTTCATCACAATTAAAAGTTTTTTTAAAAGTGGGGTTTTTTTTAAGTAATACAATCTCAATTTCCTGGCTCTGACCCCATGTATGATAATTACGTAAGATGTTACCACTGGGGTCACTGGGTGATGGGTGCACAGAACCTCTCTGTGCTATTTTGCAACTTCTTGTGAGTTTACAATTACTTCAAAATAAAAAGGATTCTTTTAAACAATACTCAAAAGTCATCATTTTCTAATTATTCTACCACAATTTGCCATTACCTGTATTCTTGAGATTTTTTATAGATATTTATTTATTTATTTATTTATTTATTTATTTATTTATTTATAGAGAGAGGGGAAGGGAGCGAAAGAGAAAGGGAGAGAAACACCAATATGTGGTTGTCTTTTGTGTACCCCCTACTGGAGACCTGGCCCACCCAGGCATGTGCCCTGACTGAGAATCAAACTGGTGGCCCTTTGCTTCACAGTCCAGCACTCAAGCCACTGAGCCTCACCAGCCAGGTGTATTCTTGAGATTATTTGCATATTGTGTGTGTACGGTGGAAACACTATATAATGCTAGGCTGCACATCACCCCTCAAAACTCAATGTGCAGTTGGCAGCTTGAAATCAGCCCTGGCAGGAGTGTTCACACCACAAAAATCAGCAAATGCTACAAACAGGGGCTCTCTGCTCACAAGCCCCAGCCCGTTGCTAAGCCTTTACCAGCAGCCGTTGGCCCAGGTGTCCTCAGGATTAAAATTAGGTTACCTGTGAGTGCCGTGCTTGTGAGAGGGTGGGACTGACCGACCGCCAGCAGTGACCTACAAACTTCAAAGTTGTGGCATTCTGACCAGGGAGTGTCCTCCTGTGCTGGTTCTCCCTGAGGGATGGTTCATGTACACGTGTGTCTACTTGGCTGAGCTACGGGAGGCCCAGGTAGCTGGAAAACATTACTTCTGGGTGCATGCGTGAGGCTGTTGCTGGAAGAGATTAGCATTTGAAGTAGCAGAATGGGTAAAGAGGGTCGGTCTCCCCTAGCCAAAGTGCACAGCTATCAGCCAATCAATCCATTTTGAGCGCCCAGATAGAACAAAGGGTGGAGGAAGGGAAATGTTTCTGTCTCTTCTGGAGCTGGGATGTCCACCTTCTCTTGCCTTTCTTTGAACAGCAGACATCGGAGCCCCTGGATTCTCCAGCCTCCAGACTCTGGGGCTCCCAGCAGGGGCCCTGGTTCTCGGCCTGCACCCGCGGACTGACTTTTACAGCCGGCTTGCCTGGTGCTGGAGATCTCAGATCATGGGAGCCCGCTCCGCCTCCGCCCAGGGTGAGTCAATTCCTATAATAAATCTCCTCATACATATCTCTATATTTTTCCCATTAGCTCTGATTTTCTGGAGAACTCTGACTCGTGCAGAGGTACAGGGCAGAGGCCTGGCCTGCAGGGTGGTTCTGAGAGGGGAGGCGTGACTGAGTGGGGATTTTCTTGGCAGTGGGTTTTCTCCTGCTTAAAGCGCTCAGCCCCGGCGGGCCTCCCCCGCCCCCCACCCCAACCCCTGAGTTCATTGGAAGTGAGGCAAAGTCGGGGGCCTGGCTTTCCTCCATTTCCCACTCTTGAGGTGGAGACATCTCATTCCTAAACTTGGGCCTGGGAGGGCCTGTGAACACTTTGAACCTTTAAAATGGGAGGCCCAGGAGAAACCTGGGTCTGCACAGGTGTGGTGGGTGAAGTTCCGAAGCGTGTACATTTTCCAGGAGAGCCAGCTGAGACCTCGGCTGTAGAGGGAGCCCCAATCCCACCGAAGCGTCCAGTTCCTGGCTAAAACCAGGGAGGAAAAGACACTTGAGGAGGTGGGTTTTGGACTGGAGGAAACATAGACTTTGGAGTTTTAACTCACGAGCCAGAAATGTTGGTTTTTGGATTTTAATTTCTTCATACCTAATTGTCTCCAGCCTCAAATTTACGGAAAGACTTCACCTTGAGTCAGTCATTTCTCCCTGAGAATTTAGTGTTGAGAAAAGACTTATACTTGATGCAGTTCATATTTTCAGAGTTTTTATTATTAGGGTATCTTAATATTCTCACTCAGCCTCACGCAGAACCTCTGATGCGCTATGCTGGGCGATGGGAGGGTCATAGCTTGGTATGAAAAATAGGGAACGTTCGGCCTTTGAAATGGAATACCTTTGGTGTTGATCGATAAGTGTGCCTTCTCACCCATTTCCGAGCCTTCTGGGGCCCAATCTAAACTCCCTCAGCAATCCATTGTTGGACGTCACCCAGAAGAGAAGTACTTGGTTTGAGAGGAGCAGTTTCATGACTCAAAACAAAACTGAGGGCAGCCCTAGGCTGACCATAGGCTTAGCAGCCAAATCGATGGACCAAAAAAACAAAAGAGCTGGGGGTGGGAATGCACCTGCTTTCTTCTGCTCCCAGGAGGAGGGCTTTTTCCTAGGCACACTCTTCCCTTTTCTCACTCCGCCCAAGGCAGGTAGAATGGTCAGTCTGATCAGTAAATCTATGAAGAATAACCACTAGTGCCAACTTTCAGCTTAGCTGTTCTTTCACATGCCCTGCTGCTCCTGTCTCTCCACCCCCCTGGGTTAAATCTCTCCCATTCTGGCTCGATTCTTAGCACAGACACAGGGCTGCAGACTGAGGGCCCCGTCCTCCAGCTTCCTCTCTTCCGATTACAAAGACGTCATCAAAACGCTGGCCTCTGTATTTACTCTTTGTGTTATTCCCTCCATTTGTCCAAGACTCAGGCAAAGAAGAAGGGTGCTGTTGGGGGTCCTCCTGGAGACCTCAGTACAAGGCAATTCATATTTTCCCAAGAGACGTGCTGTTCACTAGGATTTAAAAAGAATGGATAACAAAAGCTGTATAGAACCCTAACCACGCCAAAGAGCTGAATCTTGAAGACACGCAATGTCTTGATCTTTAGAAGGATTGTGTCCTCCATTTAGCAGATGTGAGCACACTCTGATGTCCATCTTCCTTCCCTGAATTCATCTGTAGATACGCTCCATAGATATGTAAATTGCAAAACATATACAGTTGACCCTTGAACCAGTTTGAACTGTGCAGGTCTACTTATTAGATGCAGATTTTTGTTCAATAAACACTGTAAATATTTTTTATGATTTTCTTAATATTTTCTCTAGCTTCATTGTAAGAATACAGTACATGGTACATATAATATACAAAGTACATATTAAATGACTGTTTATGTCATTGGTAAGGCTTCCAGTCAACAGTAGGCTGTTAGTAGTTAAGTTTTGAGGAGTCAAAAGTTATACACAGATTTTCGACTGGGGTGGGGGGGGGCAGCCCTAATACCTCCACCCCAGCTTCACAGTGTTCAGGGGTCAACTGTACTACGTGCAGAACTTGCTCTGTTATTTCCAACAGAAAGAAAATTTATTCGTTTGTCCTCTGCTTAATAGTAGTTAATAGGAAACAAACAATGGAATGAAACATTTCCTAAACTTCAGATGGGAAAATCAATGCAATTCCTTCTTATTATAGCAGATATAAAAATAAAATTAACAGCATTAACAAAAATCCAGAGAAAGACTTCTTGAAGTGGAACCTACTTTATTTTCTTTAATAACAAAAATGTGTTCCATAAAACAGTTTTATTGAATAACAAATGCAGTCGAGCAAAAGCCTAATGCGCTCCTATACTATGTGGCCAAAAATAAGTGTCTAAAGTGATGTGACAAAAATACACTTTAGAAAGGATAAATTGTTGCTCTCAAGAATAAGATTGTCATCAGTCTTATAGCCAGTGATGGTCTTAGGGCTGTTTTATTTTCAGGAGCTGCTGCGGCTGTTTACAGCAGGACAGATGCACCCAGTAAGGAGGAAATAAGAGAAACAATAGTGACAGCATACATTTTGTAATATGCCATTGCAAATACTAGGAGAAACTGCATACAATTTACCAATTATTTCTCTTTTGAAATGGAGACAGTAAAAAGACAAGTGGTTGCCAGGGGTAGCGGGGAGGGAGGGATGAAAAGGCAGAGCACAGAGGGTTTGTGAAACTATTCTATACGATATTGAAATGGCAGGTACATGTCGTGATACATCTGTCCAGTCCCCTAGAATGTTCAGCACCAGCAGTGAACCCCAGTGTAAACTGTGGGCTTCGGGTGATAATGACACGTCAGGTTCACTGTGACAAATGTACCACTCTAGTTCCGGGTGTTCGTAATGGGGGCAGGAGGTGTACAGAACGCGAAATTTTCATTCAGTTTTGCTGTGAACCTAAAACTGCTCTAGAAAATAAAGTGTGTTTTAAAATATTATATAGAAATGCAAGGGATCAGGATAGCCAAAACAATCTGGGAAAAGAACGTTGGAGGACTCACACTTCCCAGTGTCAAAACTTGTTACAAAGCTGCAGTAGTCACGACAGTGTGGCGCTGGTGTCAGGGCAGATACGTGGACAAATGGAACAGAACTGAGTCTACACAGAAGTCCTCACCTTCACAGTCAGCGGATTTCCGAGGAAGGCGCCAAGACAATTAACTGGGGAAGGAATAGCTTTTTCAACAAATGGCACTGGACTAACTGGATAGATGTATGCAGAACAAGTGGGGCTTCATACCATATAAAAAACTTTAAATGGATCAAAGACCTAAATGTAAGTGCAAAAATCCGAAACTCAGAAGAAAACATGGGTGTAAAACGTGACCTTGATTAGGTGATGATTTCTTACACATGACACCAAAAATACATAGAGACAAAAGAAAAGTAACTGGGGCATTATTAAAATTAAAATGTTTGTACATCAAAAGGTACCATGCAGAAAGGAAAAGATGATTCAAAGATAGAGATTTTGCAATGCAATTTTGTATTGCATATGTCTAATAAGGGTCTAGTATCTAAAATATATAAAGAGCTCTTATAACTCAGTCATTAAAAGACAATTCAATTTTTGAAATGGGCAAATGATCCAAATAGACATTTCTTCAAAAAGATGTGTAAGTGGTCAATAAGCCCATGAAAGGATGCCCAGCTACAGGGAAATATAAATTGAAACCATGAGATCCCGTCGCGAGGACGACTATAACCGAAAAGGCAGTGTTGGTGAGAACGTAGAGAAGCTGGAGCCCGGACACACTGCTGCCTGGAAAATCATCAGCTGCTTTGGAAAACATCTGGCAGTTTCTAAAAAGGTTATACCTAGACCAACCATGTGATCAACTGAGTAACCAATATAGGCAATTCCACTTCCAGGTATATACCTGAGAAAAATTAAAACATATATATCTATACAGAAACTTGCCCGCAAATGTTCATAGCAACATTATTCATAATAGCCAAATGTGGAAACAACCCAGATGTCCATCTGCTGATGAATGGATGCACAAAATAGGGCATGTGAAACATTGTAGATCAGTAAAAAGGGATGAAGTATTGACAGAAGCTGTAATTTGTATGCTAAATTAAAGAAGCCAGTCACAAAAGACTATAATGTATCATTCTGTTTATTTGAAATGCCCATAATAGGTCAATCTGTAAAGAAGGAAAATAGATTCATGGTTGCCAGAGTTGGGGAATCAGCAAATCTAGGACAAATAGGGAGTGACTGTTAATGGGTAAATTACAGACATGCTTATACTTCACTTTATCTCTAAATACATCAGCATGCATCCCCTAAGAATAAAGATATTCTTCTACAAAACCTCAACACAATTACCCACCTCGGTAAATTAACAATTCACTAATATCATCTAATATGTCCCAGAAATGTAGTTTATGGCTGTTTTTAAATCCAAGATCCAATCATTATAAACACATTGAATTAAGTCTCTTTCACATCTTTTAATCTAGAGGAGTTCTAACATTGTTTTCTGGTGGTTGTTTATGACATTGGTGCAGTGGTGATACTGATATTTTTTTATGGCATTGACTCTTTTAAAGAGTTCAGCCCAATTCTTTATAAAATGTCCCACATTCTGCATTTGAGGATTTATCTGATTTCACTTCCTCATTATCGGATTCAAATTAAATATTTCTGGCAAGAATAATACCTAGATGGTGTTTTGTACTTCTTTATAGCATCCCTATAAGTGATGCTATTTTTTGTTCATATATTGAATGTGCTAATTTCTTCATTGTAAACATACACTTACCATTTTTGTAATTAGTAAGTGATTTGAAAGAGACATTTTGAAACCCTGTCCCCCCAAAACTTTTCACCCAGTGGTGTTAGCATGCATTGATGATCCTTGCCTGAATCAATTACTTACTGTGAGTTGCAAGGCAGTGGATTTTTTTTATTTGATTGTTTCTTCTACATTAACTGGTTGGCACTTGTATTTTAAATGAGAAAATTCTGTCCCTTCTCTTTTTTTCTCTTCTCCTGTCTTCTTTCTCCTTTCCTCCTTCCCCCTCTCTCTCTCTTTCCCCCAATCAATATATATTCACAGATTTATTTGTCCATGTGTTATGATCATTGTTAATTATTCTTATGTTGAAATTGTCCCAAATTTGGCCACATGGACCCCATTCAAATTCCTGTGTCCTTTTGACATGACCTCATCAGTCTCTGAGCACTCCCACTGCCTGGTTTGCTGGTGCAAGAAGACAGTCAACACTTGCCTTCCAGTTCCCCACCCACACCCAGGATCAGCCGTTTCTTCAAGGAACCTTTTAGTTGAGGATGGTATTTAAAAACTAAAGCTGAGTTTTCTGTAGAGTTTACTGTCACTAGGCCTTTGAAGTGGACAAAGCTAGGAATTTTTTTTTTAAAGATTTTATTTATTTTTAGACGGAGGGAGAGTGGGAGAGAGACAAACATCAATATGCATTTGCCTCTCATGCGCCCCCTACTGGGGACCTGGCCTGCAACCCAGGCATGTGCCCCAGACTAGGAATCTAACGAGCAACCCTGTGGTTCACAGGGGGGCGCCCAATCCACTGAGCCACACCAGCCAGGGCAAGGATGTTTTCTTAATCCTCAGTGTATATTGGTGACTCTTAACTTCATGGGTTCTTTCTCTTCTTTCCCTGTTCCATGTCTTTATTCCCTTCTCCTCACAATGAAAACTTGGATTCTCATTCACACCAGTATCTTTATCCACTTGCTCTATCCTACAATAACTCTCAAAAACAGTTAAACAATTGTTAACACCAACAAGCACATGAGATAATAATGTTCAGGATTTCTTTGCAGTTTCCCTTGTCCTTAGAACTTATTGTACAGACAACATGAGTCCATGTGCTGTGTTCAGAAGTAACTTGAATTATATTTTCTTTGTGTTTATGTTTTTAATATTTACTCATAGTTGTTTTCATTTGGTTCTCTTTGTATTTGATTTTAGCCTCTACTTTTTAATCTTTTTTATTTATTTTTAGCTCAGTAACTCTTGGGCATTTCCAGCCTTTCTCTATCCTGTCAATAGTAGAAAGTGCCAGTTTCCCTGGTAACTTCTGTTTCTACATTTCTGAGGATAGTCCCAATATACTATTTGGAATCACCTGGGATATTTTCAAATATGACTGCAGAGAAAGAAATGCAAGAGGTGCATAAATGGGAGAGGACTGGTCGTGAGAGAGTCCCCTTTTCTTTTGGTAGAGCGAGGCATGAAAAATACCAGAAGTGTGTGAGAAATGATTGAGAAGGGCCTTCAAGCCGTCAAGAATCCAGAGGAGACGCTGCCCCAGCTGTCGGGGGAGGCTCAGTCGGTTTGGAATTTGGGCTGGTCTCAGTCAGCCAAATTCTCCAGTGTAGCTGTGTCCGTTTATGCAGACACCACTCTTTCCTGATCAATATCCTAACTTCCTCATCAGAGACCAGGCAGACTATGAATTGAACTACTAAAACTTGGCGACACCGAGGATCAAACATTATGTTAGGCTTACAACTGTTTGAATTCTTCAGCGACAAGAGCTTATTCCTGAAAAAAAATAATCTCATCAATATTTATAGCATAGTCAAAAAGAGCCCTTAAGTTTCCATTGATAATTTAAGCCAATAATTTAGAAGTCTTCGCCTGCTGTTCTTTCTTCAGGGTATTCGGCAATATTGGAAGCAACGACAACCCCTCCATGTCCTTGAGGTCCTCTTGCCCTGCACACTGATGGCAGTAGCACTTGGCAGCTCAAAGTTTTGACCTCAGTTGGACTATCAGTAAACGTGATCCATGGAATTATTTAGTTAGCTCTTTTCTACTACTTACCAGGGGCTGAGAAAATCTAGTTCCTCAGTGTTAGCTGAAATCTTCTGACCATTATTGCAAACCAGGCCAAATAACTAACCTCAGCTCAAAGCCACCCTGCCCACCTCCACTACCACCACCACCTTGCCCTGAGGATCTGCTGCCTACAACCATTCCTGGTAAACATTTCTCCCACAGTTAATTTCTTGAAACAGTATTTAATGGGTAGCTCACAGATTAACTGAGAAATTAGGCAAGAATCAAGAGAAGCCATGCAAATAATACCCAGCCAAAATTAGAACCAGGGAGCTGGCTCTTGGGGCGCAGCTGCCGAGGCCACTGAACAGAGGGTTTGCAGCTTGCTCCGGTGTCATCCCTGGTATTCAATGCCGGGTCCAGCGGCTGGCAACACAGACACCGCTGTGCCTGCCAACTGGATGCTACTGTCACTGACACCAGCAAGAAATCTCCACTGTCCTTGTTCCTTTGTGTCATTAGTTTCAAATTCAAAATCCCAGATGAGTGCATCTGATCGGCAGAGCCTGAGACAAGGGCCCACATCCCAGCTGGCAGAGGAGCTAGAATATTAGGTGTCTGTTCATTTCAAGTTCTCTTTGGGGAGGCAGGGAATCCCCCACATTCCAAGGGGGTTCAAAGGGTGAACATCAATCATTACAAGTGTCCATCACACATACTGCAGTCTGGGCAACGCCACAGGTTGTAATAGAGGTGCACTGTGCTGCTGGGTTTTGAGTAGTACTCTAACACAAATCGCACAGTGCCTGCCTCAGAGCAGGCATTAAATAAATAGCAATTGCTATTCACACTATTATAAAACTATTATAATTACTATCATAATCAGGGTGATTGCTATTATGAAATGTCAACCTACAGGGATCAAAGAATAAGGATTAAGTGAGATAACAAAAGTCCCAGGTAGACTGTAGAGACCAATGACAAAGAGGCCCAGATGCCCCTCCTGATGCCATGGTGCTGTATAAGACCCTCCAGAAATGAGGTACAGCCCCTGGGGTTGGAGGGGAAACTCTAAACTGACTAAAATTAAGAATCTTCACCTTAGTGGATCAGACTCAAAACAGATTAGTTGTTATAGAAAATCTAAGAGGTAGCCCTGGCTGGGGTGGCTCAGTGAACTGAGTGCTGGCCTGCAAACCAAAAGGTCGCTGGTTCGATTCCCAGTCAGGGCACATGCCTGGGTTGCAGGCCAGGTCTCCAGTAGGGGGTGTATGAGAGGCAACCACACATTGATGTTTCTCTCCCTCTCTTTCTCCCTCCCTTCCCTCTCTCCACAAATAAATAAATATTTAATACAACAAATAAAGAAAATCTAAGAGGTATATTTCTTGCATACTTAATTATAGCCCGATATTTATATACACAATAACTTTCTTCAGGTGCACTGTACCAGAAAGCCAGGTGCCTGTATAATGCTTCAGAGGACCTGCCACTCCCACTGTCCTTTCTGTTAAGAGTCTGTGAGATCACACACATCGGCTACCATGGATAGAGGGTTGCCTCACCACAATGAAAACTGACCAGCCCTTCATAGGCTCTTCTGTAGTTTATAAGGAGATCTGGCCCCAAGTTAATCCCTTAGGAGTCCTTGTCTTCTCTTAGGGAATAAGAAGCAACAAGTCTTAAATGGCAACAGGAGAGAAAGTAGCTGAGTCAGCAGGATGGTGGTGGGGCAAACTGTTTCACAGCTGCATCTTCCTCCCCTTCTAGCATGCGCGCCCCTTTGCAACGGGACTTTCCCCCTTCCCCATGCATCAGTGAGGTCTGTTTCTCCAAACCCTTGAGTCTAGACCAGCCTTTTAACTTGCTTTGACCAACAACCTGTGGTGGAAGTGATATTATTTGAGTTCTGAATCCTAGGCCTGCAGGGGCCTTGCAATATCTGATTTACTTTCTTGAAATGCTTCCCTGAGAACCTTCAACTATTTGTGTGTTGAGTGGGCAGTTCTTCTTAAACCATTAAGAAGCTTGGGGTTGAAGTCAACATGGAAAGAAGCCAGGCCGTCCCAGTTGTCCCAGCCAGATCCGCTCCTTCTAGCCTGCATGAGTGAGTCCAGATGAGAGAAGCAGAGCTGCCCAATCAACACACACAGTCATAAGAAATAACATATTGTAATTGTTTAAAACTAAGTGTGGGGTGGTTTATTACTTTGTGACCACCGTGTAAGCTGATCTAACCTAAAGGAGAGTAAGGGGTCACACGGAGGAGATCAAAGGGCCCCCAGCTGACTGCCAGTGCCAGTCGTGAGCCATCTGAATGGGGTCCACTTGGACCCTTCAGCCTTCAACAGACCACAGTGACATGACCACGCTCAGGCAAAAGCCACAGAGACTGCCCCATCAGTCCACAGAACCTTGAGAAATAGTAAATTCTTGACTCCTCTCTAGCCTCATACCCCATATCTTACCCATTGGCAAATCCTGCCAGCTTCACCTTGCTGAGTACCTGCTGAGTCTGATTGCCTATCAACTCCATCACTCCTACTGGTCCAGGCTACCATCACCACTTGCATGGATTATAAACTGGCCTCCTAACAAGTCTTTTCGGAAAGACTAAACTAGGGTGTATCTGGATTGGTGTTGGATTCATGACTATGTACATTTGTAAAAACTTACTGAGATGTACAATTTTAAAAGGTGGATTTTACTCTAAGGTATAAATCAATGCTCTTGAATATTTAAAAAAATAACCACCCAAGGTTTCAGGTCATAGTCACACAAAGTACAATGAATCCATGTTAGACCAATTGCATTTTCTCTAGGACAAATGCAAAAAAAAAAAATGTTCAGTGTGAAACAGAGAAGAAACCAGCTATAGAAACATCAGCATTTACTCTAAACAAACAAATGGATATGCAAGTCACACTATTTTTGAGAAGCTTATAGAACTGACTATAATTATAATAAATATATTCAGGGAGAAAACTTAATGAGCTATTATAGGCAAAAATGTCTTTATTAAAGGATCCTATATAGCATAGAAAGCAATTCAAGAAGAAATTATCATCAGCAGCAGGTGCTTACTCCTTCTTATTTAATTATATTTATTGATTGTGCTATTACAGTTGTCACAAACTTGTCCTCTTTGCCCCCCTCCACTCAGCACCCCCCCACTCCCTCAGGCAATCCCCACACCATGGTTCACGTCCATGGACGTGTGTATAATTTCTTCAGCTACTCCATTTCCTGTACTGTACTTTACATCCCCATGGCTATTCTGTAACTACCTAGTTGTGCTTCTTAAGTCTCCTCACCTCTTTACCCATTTCCCCACACTGCCTTCCTGCAGGCCAGTGTCAGCTCATGTGGTGCAGGCCAGGGTCAGCACCCACTTGTGTTTTGCCCAGGGCCACCCTGCCCGAACTATAAAGCAACCTGAGATGGTTGCTACTTGTGCTGGGCTGGGAGATTCACAGGTAAAGCCAAGCCGTGAATCTAGGGTGACTGCTACTGGAGCCAGGCCAAGGGCCACTTAGCAAGAGGTGTAGCACCTGGGTTCTCACCGAGGCCAGCTGTAGCTTGTTTGAGAGATTTTAGGAAGTTGTGAAGCATGAGCCAAGACCAGTCATTCATATGGAAAAGTCACTGTTAACAGCTTGGGTGGGCCTGTAAGCTGGGTGCGACAGAGTCTCAGGGAATCCCCAGTGGGGCAAACAGTGTTAGCCAGGCTGATGGAGTCTCGTAGATGGCACCACCTGCCAACTCTGTGACTGTGTCCGGGGAGGGTTTAGGAAAGGAACAATGGCCTTGCCTGCCTTTCTGTCTGAGAGAAAGTTCTTCCCTAGCTCTTGTCTTGATGCCACACACTTCAGGTCCTCCTTGTATGCCATGGTGGCTTTCAAGCTGCTACCCCAGTGCTGAAACTCAGTGGGAGTGAATCTGAGTAAGTCCATGTGTAGGGTCTTTAAGAGGAACTGCATGGGACTCCAGAAGTTTCTTCCACCAACTCAATCCCCACTGGTTTTCACAGCCAGAAGTTATGGGGACGTATCTTCCTGGCACTGGAACCCTGGGCTGGGGGGCCTGGTGTGGGGCTTGGACTCCTCACTCCCAAGATATCCCTCCCGAATTTTTATCCACCACACTTGGATGTGGGACCAGCCTCTACTGCATCTATGCCCCTCCTACCACTCTGGATGGATGTGGGGTCTTTTTGTTGTTTTTTTTTAATTCCATAGCTGTCAGACTTCCATTCAACTTGATTTCTGACAGTTCTGAGTCGTGGTTGTTTATAGCTTAGCTGTACTTTTGAAGTTGTTGTGCAAGGAAGCAAGCTGTGTTTACCTGTCTTGACCAGAAGTACTCAGCAGGTGCTTTCGTTTTCTCTCTTTACAGATGAATGAAGGACTGATTGATACGTAGAGGACTGATACCAACTCTTGGCATACTTACAGTACATATTTGAGAAAGGCTTAACCACTTTTTTATCTTTAACTAAAACCCATGCCATAAGAAAAAGGCTTTTTAAAATTCAGTCACTATTTCGTATGGCATTATGAATGGAAAAAGGTGTTTTGTAATTAGTATGATAGAGCACCAGAAAGGAGTAAAGGAAGGACCTTTAGTTGGAATTAAAGTTACACCCACTACTATTATTCACTGATTATAGTGGTCAACAAAATGCCTCCTGGTCTTGAGGCAGTGGTGAAGAGTGAATACAGACAAATTATGGTGACTGGGAGCAATCTTTTCCAGCAGTTAGGTGAAGTACAAGAATGCCTGGCTGCTTTTCCCGATCCGTGAATAGCTCCAAGCAGTGACAAAGCAGAGACTGCAACTTGTCTCTCAATATCTACTCCACTTTCATTCCCTTCTGGGTGGCAAGGTATCTGGCTTTTCTTACAGATTTAGGTGGCCAATGATATATAAATAGGTGGTGTGACATGTCTGGAAAAGCTCCTTCAAAAAAGGGACATAATTTTGCAACGTAACTTTTTTGGCATTTTCCCTTCCCCTCTTTTTGATGGGAGGAACTGTCTCAGTTCTATGAGCTCCTCTCGAAAGTTATTCCCAGTAGAGGAAGGAGTTTTAGGAAGCTCTGCTTTACAGCCCATTGGTCAAAGCACTGATAACAACCTGGACTCTTATCTGGCAACGGAAGCCGGAAGTGTTGTAGGACTGAACCCTTAACCCATGGAATCCCATGCCATCTCTGGGCAAAGAGTCAGAACAGAGTTGAACTGTAAGACACCCAGCTAATGTCTGGAAAATAACTTGGTACTCTGTAGAAGCCCCAACCCCTTCACATGTTGAAAATTTTGTCTCAGAACCATTTTAGACAGAAAAGTCAGACACAACCAGGAAGACAAATTAGCAGCTGTCTACGTGATTTATTAGCACTGGTTTGATGAAGTTAGTGGGAAGTATGCCTAAAAAGCTGACTCAACCCTCTAACACACAATACAAATGCTTCTTTCATTACCTTCTTTACAGTGGCACAAACCCCTCCAAAACTTTTCCCAGAACTTCCCCCACTTAAAAAAAGTCATAAAAGTACATAAAGCCATACAAGTATTAGGGAGAAAAATAATAATTTTTAGCAATCCTCCTGGGGTGGGAAAGTCTTTTTAAAATATAAAATAAAAATTTATACATTAACTATATAAATACTTTAAACACCTTAAACCAAAAATGACTGAGAAAAAATTATTTGTAAGGTATAAACGGCCAAGTTTCCTAATCCCCCAATAATATTTTAAAAATCACTAACAAATTTAAAAATTACTAAGAAAAACAATTTTCAATTGCACACATCAAACCCTGCCACAGTGGCCTTCAGACAGGCGAGGGTACCTGGCAAGACTGAAAAGAAAGCTTGGTTGTCAGGCTACGCAGGGAGCACCCAGACCCTGAGATTCCCCCCTAATTCCACACAGCCAGATTCGCGCACAACTCAAGTATTTTTGTTGGTGTGAACGTAACCCATTCAAAACAGCGAGTTTTCAATTTGAAGTTAATTCTAACAGGTTTCCAAGGCCTTATAATAAATTCGCAGCCAGAGTTTCGGTAACAAGGAAATAACCATGCATGGCTTCACGTGGTCATCAAAAGTCTGTGACTCATCTACCTTCATCCTTTCCAAAATCATCCCAGCAGTCCAGGGGAAAGGTATGGGCTGGACAACATTATTTCTAAACCCCAAACTGTTTGTGCTTCAGTCACATCACATATTCCTTTGTTCTTAGAAAATAAGAAAACTGGACTAGAAAATCTTCTCTAGGACTGAAAGGATATTTCAAAGCTAAAGCTAAATTTATGAAATTTTGTAACTTGTCATCAAAGATGGTCACACCATTATACCAATGTACATATGTTGAGTTATCAACTTAAGGGAGAAAAAACAAAAAACCTCCCAAGTTATGATCACCACCTTCATACATCCCAGCAGATATATTTTCAGAACAATAAATCAAATACAGAATTCAGAACATGCAACAATGTCTTTTATTATATGTGGGTTTTAGAAATTATTTCCTCAATCTCTCCATACACAGGCAAAAGCATACTGTTTAACTTGTAAAACTGACCATTGCCTGCAGTAGGGAAAATTATCCCTAAAACATGCTTAGCCAGGAGGCCAGTTCATCTGCCGACCTCCAAGAACGTGAAGGTGAACGTGATAGACAGACTGCCCCCCATCGGAGCCTTCGTTCACTACCATTCGGTAACCCTTCTTCAGGCCCAGGTCAGCGGCACATTTCTTGCCAACAATCATTAAATGTCCAAGAAGCTGGAAAAGAAAAAAAAGTGTCTTAAGCACCGGTGATTTATAACTTCTAGACATTAAATCATAACTACCAAGGTGAAATATTAAGTTACAAAAACTGCCAGGTTAAAACTCCTTTGTGGTGACTCTGGGGGGAGAGAGGGTGGTTTAAGAGAGTATGGAGTAATGGAAAAAATACAATAAAAAATTAATAAAAGGGAGATTTTAAAAATTCTCCTCTATGGAAATATTTGGAAACTCTTTTAATCCTAATACAATATAACTTTTAATAAAAACCCAGTAAGATTAGATATTTATTTATTACTAATTCCAATCAAAAGATTAGAAACATATCTATTTCTCAATAAAAATAATTTTTGCCCTGGCTGGCGTAGCTCACTGGATTGAGTGCAGGCTGTGAACCAAAGCATCACAGCTTCGATTCCCATTCAGGGTACATGCCTGGGTTGCAGGCCACGGCCCCTAGCAACCGCACATAGATGTTTCTCTCTCTCTTTCTCCCTCCCTTCCCTCTCTAAAAATAAATAAAATCTTTTAAAAAATTAAAAATAATAAATAATTTTTAAGTGTTCTCAATAAAGCAAGACATCTTGCTCTCTCGTTATGGGACAGTGTATCAATCAGGATAGGTTTGGTTATGCTGTGGTAACAGAGCACCCCAAAGTCTGGCTCAAAACAAAGAAACATGTCTTGTGTTCACTACATGTTCATCGCAAGTTGGACAGGCTTTATTTCTACATCTTTTTCACTTTGAAACCCAGGATGATGGAGCAGCCACTACAGGACCACAGTGGCAGAGGGAAGAGAGAACATGGCAAAGCAGGTACTAGTTCTTAGTTTCCATGCAGAAGACATGTATCATTTCATTGGCCAAATCAAGTCATATCACCAGTCCTGACATCAGTGAGGCAGCAGGTATAATGCACCCTAAAGAATTATCAATTTTTATGAGCAATTATACAACCTACCACAAAGAGCATTAGGAAAATATTTTCATTGAGGCCTGTACCTCCTGGTAAATCCAAATAATTATTTTTCCCTCTAACAGTGTTAATAGAAGAATTTATAAACCCTCCCTGATATGATATGCCACTTGAGGAAAAATGAGTCTCATCAACTGATCGTTATGTGGAACCCTTTCTGCTTAAGAATTTGTGATGATGGACATTAACTTGAATTACTATGGTGATCATTTCATAATATATACATATATTCAATCATTATGTTGTATACTTAAAACCAACATGTCAAGTATATCTCCTTTTTTAAAAATCAAACTACTTGTAATTAGTATTGAAGCCCTAATGATTTTGCTTTCTTTAGTAATGCCCCTGGTAAAACGAATATGTAACATCCATTTAAGATCAAAATTTAGTCTCCCGATTCAAAAAGCAAGAAAATAAAATTTGTGCTAGTAACTTCACTTACACTTTCGTCAGCATCTTCTGCTACAGAAATCTGGGATATATGCTTCTTGGGTATCACCAGAAAATGCGTTGGTGCTTGCGGGGAAATGTCATGAAAAGCAAGACACTAAAGAGGAGAGGGAAAAAATCAAAGTTTAGTGAATATATCATCTTGTAAGCTAAACTTACTCTTTCACACTAACCCCATGGGAGACACTAGTAAATGCTAGGAAATCAGTAATGTACCCAAATGCATGTGGTTCCCTGGTCCTTTTCATGGAACTTACAGTCTAATGGGAAGACTGACTTTAGATCCTACATGTTACAGAACAAAAGTAAAATAAATGACTATCAGAGAAAAACCTGATTTAGATTGGGCGTAGCAACTTCGAGGTAGCAACATTTAAACAGATCCAAAGGATTAGTATAAATTAATGTGGACAAACCATTGTCTGCCTTTCCAGTTTGATCTCATACAGCTCTTGAAGCTCAAGCCACACGGTTCATCCCTCTTACCCTCAGTGCTTTTTCAAGTGGTTTCCTCCAGGGCAATGATCCTCTTCCCCCCTCACCCCAGCTTTGGTCTAACTTAAACTGCTATTCCTTGCCAAAAGGATACCTTCTCTGATGCCTCTCCTCACCTTCCCTAGGTCAGGAGCCCTTGCTTGTGTAATATCTGGCTTTTTTCCTTTACTGCAATAATCAGTTTTATATTTATATAAATACCAACTTCTTCCAATTTTACTCAATGGTTTAAGAAATGTACTTATTTTCTTTTGTAGAAATGAAGATAGCATGTAGACAAATGACATACCACATGAATGTTTTTGTATCTCTTGTTCCCTACTGAAGGTGGAAGCTGCTTAGAACCCATCCTGCTTACCTGTCTCAGGAGTAATTCTATTGGGTATTTCATATAGAATGCTGTATCATTTAGATTGCCCCATGCTGTTACACTGTTGGGACTACGGTGGTTCAAAGGCCAGTGTTTCAACGATCATTTATAAAAAGCAACTGAAATTATTTCAAAAGAAATGTGCACTCTTCAAAACAACTTCCCTAAGTATTAACAAAAGTATTTCATTCACCTCGAGGAATTAACAATTTGAGTCTAAGAACGCTCCTAGTAGTTTAAAAGGAATGTTTCCCTTATTTTCCAAATTTCTTAAATTTAACAAAGTTTACAGAATGTTTTCCATGTTAATCAACCAAACTCCTGCCACGCTTTATCTGAGACCCAAACCCAGAAATACAACGGCCCATTAAATATTTCACACGAGATGTCTGAAAGTCACATCAAGTCGGCCTCTCTAAAACTGAATTTCACCTATGGTGAGGTCAACAAGAACTACATTCTCAGTCTCTTGGCACAAAATTGCTTCCTGCCAAATATAAAAGGAACCATTTGTCCTGGGCGGGGCGAAAGAAAAGCAAATCCCCTAAGCAGGCCCATTTAGTTCAAAGTTCGTAGCCAAAGTAGAGAGGTGGGGGTCGAGTGGGGGTGACGAACCGGCCCGCGCCCGCACCCCCCCCCCCAACCGCCCCCGAAGCGCGTGCCCTCGGCCCTCCAGCGCCACAGGCTCGGAGAGGATCCGGGGATCGCCGGGCAGCGTGCGCGGGAGATCGCGGAGATTGGGCCTGAGTCAGGGCGCGATCGGGTTTCGCCCTGTCAGGCAGAGCGTTGGCGAGATTGTGAGATTCCTGACAAAGGCGAGGTCCGAGGCAGCCGCGGAGCAGGCGGTCGCCCACGCCGCAGACCCGGCGCGCCCTTCACAGGCGCAAAGACCCGCGACGCAGGCCCTGCGGCGCCCGGCGGCCTGGCCCGCGCCCGGGCTGATAACGCGTAACCGGAGCGCCGGCACGCGCCGGCAGGCCGCAGGCTGGGGGCCCGCGGCAGAGGCCGCACAGGTCGGCCGGGTCCGGTCCCTTCCCTTCCCCGCGGCGCTGCTCGACCCTTCTCTACCCTCGGTGGGGAACGGGCGTTCCCACGCGTGGCCACCCAGCCTGAGCCCACGAGCGAGGTGACGCCCGGTGCCTACCTGGTCATCCTCAAAAATGATTTTGGCTGGGATTTCCTTGCGAATGATCTTCCCGAAGATCGTGTCGCCACCAGGCCGAGCGGCCTGAGCTTTGGCGATTTCATCTGCCATAGCGGCCTCCCTTCCGCAAAGCGGCCGGGGGAGAAGCTTGGGGGAGGGGGGAGAAGGGGGGGCGGGCAGAGGGCGGGAGCGCGAGACGAAGCCTGCGCTGGGACCGCTGATCGCTTGGAGGAGCTGGTCCTGCTGCGCCTGCGCACTGGCAAACGGAGCTGCGGCTGCGGCGGGGCGCGGCGGGCGCAGGGGAGACGGAGGAAGCAGCCGGGTTCTGGAGAGGGGTTCTTGAACCAAGGCTCCAAGGAGCCATACTGAGTTCGTTTTTCTTTGTTCCTTTCTTGTCTCTGAGGGAGTGGAGTTAGTGGTAGAAGCCGATCTTCTTTTGCTTTCTGGACCCTTGTAGGAAAAATTAGATACTGTAAATGAAAAGATTTGATAGTTCAAGCAGTGCTGGCCCTGTTTGCTGGGTGAGACCCTGTGACACTCATTTCTCATCTACAGTAGGTCTTGGGTCCAGCACGTAAGCCTTTCTTGCATTATTTCCCCCCCTCCCTCTAGCAGTGGTTCTCAACCTGGACTGCACATTCAAGTCATTTGGGGAGCTTTTAAAAAAATCCCGCGAACCTGGCCACACCCCAGATCTATTCAATAAGACTCTGCTTGTGAGACCCAGGCATCAGTATTGTGTGAACCTCCCCAGCAATAATCAACATAATGCCAAATGCCCTACCTTACAGGACCAAAACATTTCTTAACCACAAATCTTCCATGTCTTTGCTGATTTTTGAGATTGTTTCTATTTATTGTGAACACTTTCTCATCTTTCTTTTTTGAGCCCATTTCCCTTTTGTCAAAATCACTGAGGACTTGCACTTACAAAATCCTATAAGTAATTCTAGTTCTCATCCTACTAGAGCTCTTGGCATCGTTGGCCACTGTTGACCATACTCTCGTGTCAGCAGTACTGCACTCTTCAAACTCTTTGGATGCTATTTCTCCTTCACAATGGGCCTCCTCCTATTCCAAGCTTCTCAATGGATTCTGTTCTTAGCCCTTTTCTCTAGCTAACCATCTGCAAGTGTCTTTATTAAGACAAATGAACTATACCTCCCCACTACCCATATGTGACCATATTTTACCACTTTGTCTTGACAAAATTTACTGATAGTCCATTGATCCCTTTGATGTCAAAAGTGTCCCATTTGTTATTTTTGTTATCAAAGGCATTACTGGGACAATTGGTGAAATCTAAATAATGCCTGTAAATTATATAAAAGTTTTAGAATCATGTTAATTTTGTCACATATCCACACCAAAATTATCAAAATCAGTTGACTTACAGTGGAGCTGTGTAACTTAGGTGCCAATATAATGTTGCAAAAGGTAAGAGTTCCTTCTTTTTCCAGCCACGTAGTATTCCATTGTGTAAATGTACCAAATCTTTTTCATCCACTTATCTACTGATGGGCATTTAGGCTCTTTCCAGATCTTGGCTACTGTAAATAATGCTGCTATGAACATAGGGGTGCATATATTCTTTCTGGTTTGTGTTTCAGGATTCTTAGGATATATTCCCAGAAGTGGGGTTACTAAGTTCAAATTTATTTTTACTTTGTCCTTAACAACAATCAAACAAAAAGACTCCTCCTGCAGCATTCTATATCTACTATAACACCATTCATTGAATTGTTCAAGCCAAAAGCCTTGAAATAATCCTTAACTCTTCTGTCTGTAATTTCAGCACATTTCATGAATCTAATCACTTCTCACCTCTACTCCATTACCCTAATCCAAGCTACTATCATATCATATAGATGATCTTGTTCTTATCTCTAAAACCTATGAGTATGTTACTTTACATGGTAAAAAGGATTTGCTGATGCAATCAAGGTAAGGATCTTGGAGGTGCAGAGATGCCTAGATTTTCCAGGTGGGGCCAATAAAATCACAGGGGCTCATATAAGGGAAAAGCAATACAGGAGAATGAGAGTCAAAGAAGGAGATAGGATAATGGAAGTCTAAGATTGAAGGTGCTGTACTGCTAGCTTTGAAGATGGAAGAGACTACAAGAAGATGGCATTCTGAGAGTCAGAAGTCCAAATTGGATTTTACTGAGCTAAAATTATGGTAACAGCAGGGCTGCATTCCTTCTAGAGGCTCTACTAGAGGAGAATGGTTCCCTTACCCTGTCCAGCTTCTAGAGGCCACATTCATTCCTTGGCTTGTGGCTCCTTCCTCCACCTTCAAAGCCAGAAGCAGGGCATCTTCAAGCCCCTCACTAACTCTGCTTCCTTCTTCCAATTACAAAGATCCTTGTGATTATCTTGGGCCCACCAGACAATCCAGGATAATCATTCCATCTCAAAATCCTTAATTTAATCACATCTGCAAAGTCCTTTTTGTCATATAAGGAACATATTCAGAAGTTCCTAGGATTTTGGAGGCCATTATTCTGCCTACCATGTAGCTCCATGAGCTTTCATGATAAACATGTTGGACTTTCCTGTTCAGTTCTGGGTCCCATACTTTGAGATGCCAACAAACTAAGACATATTCCCAGAACAACCAGAATAGTCACCCCATTTATGGAAAAGCTGAAGGAACCATAGAGATTTATCTAAGAAAAGAGAAGCTTCAGGACTCAACTGACTTGGGCACTATGGGGACTGTATTTTCAAATATTGGCTGATTAAGGGTTTTGGTTAATTGAATACAAGACCCCAGTTAGCTAGAAATTATAACAATAAATTATAAACTTTCAGGAAGGTAGACTATGATCCTAACTGGAAATGAAGTAAGCATTTTTTATCATTCATTGGCAATCAGGAGACTTCAATATCACAAGATCATGCACTTTATTGTTTCCCGGATTAAAGAAAGTACGCAGTATTTTTGGCTTAATTGATTGTGTTAAACACTCTTTTGCAAGTCTAATATATTTTATAAAAAAGCAAAGTCAACTCACAATTGTCATGGGGATGTAAAGTACAGCATAGAGAATATAGTCAATAATATTGTTACAACTACGTACAGTGCCATGTGGGTACTAGACCTCTTGGGAAGAGCACTTGGTAAAGTATGTAAATGACTAACTACTGCCCTGAACACCTAAAATTAATATAAAATAATATAGAATGCCCAATGTGTTGACAAATAAAAAATTGTATTAAAAAAGCAAAGCAGACTTATCTTGCTATTTTTGTGATAACTTTCAAATGACATAAATCACAGAGGAGGAAAAGGGTCTTGGAGACCCATTGGTCAAAATCTCTTTATTTCTAAGAAAAAGTAAGTTTTATCTACAAGTTATCTGAAAGGCTGTGTGGTATGCAAAAGGCAAACAAAGATTATTCTGTGGGGACAAGGTTGGGATTTTTCTTGATGCTTACAAGGTCATAAGTTAAAATGTACTTAAATAAGTGCTTTGTGATTATTTGTGATCTATAAACCATTTCTGGCTGCTTGACTACAAAGCCAATAAGTAAGGCTAGGTGTTTAAAGACTAGGCTTTCAGGTTAGGAACAGGGATTCCATTTACAAGCCCTGAGGCCTTAAGCAAGTAACTCATCCTCACCTTCTAAGGAAATAAAACGAGAGAAGGTGCGCAGAGCACTTTTGGGAGTCACCGTTCCAATCGATGTCAGTCCGCTACCGTTGTTATGACTTGGCTCTCACTTATGCAATTCTACAAGAAGACAGTCGCAACTGGAAAACGTTATAATAAGGGTTCTTTAATAGATAAACCGTAACCCGAAACAGGAGGTAATGAATGGTATGTATATTGAAGATGCTGAAGACATCCTGTAAATGTCAATTCACTCTTCGCCACCAGGGGTTGCAGCAGAAAAGCCGGAAGTGACTCAGCCCCTAACTAACATGGCGTCCAGGTGATTTCCGTTCTCCTCCTGCCTGTAATCGACCTCCGTGGCTTCTCGCGGTTTTACCGGATCCTGGCGGCTCTGGTTCGCCAAACTCCCCTCTCTCCATCTCCGCGAAAGGCGGGGCTACAAAGGAGATGCTGTGTGTTGATTGGTTGCGGTGCATAAGATGCGTAGTTACGGAGTTGGCCGCGCAAGCCGGGATTGGTTGCTGGAGGCGGGGCGACTAGACCGCCGGAGAGGTAGCCGCCGCGGTGAGGAGAGACATGAGTCAGGCAGCCAAGGTGACAGGGCATGGGGAGGTGTTGGGTGCGATGTCGACTGTGGGTGTTAAGAGCAAAGCTTGATGAATGTTTTCTGGAGTCCTGTAGCTGGGGTTCAGGCCCTCCACGGAGGATATGGCTGTTGCCCCCGACGCGTCAGGTGCCTAACCCCGAAGAGTATTCAAGGGTTTGTGCAGGTGCCTAGGAGGGAGGGAGGCACCAGTGCCTTCTAGTTCTTAGTCCACTGGGGTACCGAGTGTGTTCTGTGATGCAAGACTTGAATTCTGCCCGTGTTTCTTCTCCCCACCAAGTATTTGAGGGACCCATTTCCCATCCTTGGGGAGTATACGAGACGCCAAAGGCAGCCCTGCTCTTCAACCATCATCAAAAGAGGTGAAAGGTATAGTCATATAACTGGAAGCTACACAGAAGTCTAGGAACCAAGGAAACCGAGTCCTGGCAGGTTCATTACCAAAAATAACAGCGACACAGAACAGAGACCCAAGCGCTCTGAATGAGCTTGAGAATCGATGGCCCTGCCAGAGTCACATTCCTGAGGACCTGGTCTCAGGTCCATTTGTCATCAAGCTGATGCACTTTCCTGGCTTTGCGTAATTCTTAGAGATGAGCCATTCTGAATCTTAAATATCAGCATGGCTGGTTGGGATCTGTCCCTGGCACTGGCTCAAACACAGGCATAGAAAGGGGGAAATGGCCTGCTAGAATATAGTGAGTAAGAGCAATGCTTATTGTCAGTAACAGGGAGCCGCTAAGCAGTGTCTCATGTACTGCTGAACTTGCTCTCAGCACGTTGTAATATATGTCACAGCACCAAGAGAGACAGAATTGTAAAGGATTATTCATTCAGAAAACTTCTGGAGTGGCTATGATAGCTATTAGTAATACCTAACAGCCAACATTTAGCCTATACTATCTAGGCATAGCGGATGCAACGATAAACAGGCCACCTTTACCTTCATACAGAAGTCTAGCAGGTCAGGAGATTTTTAACAGTTACTTAATTAAAATTGTGTTAAGCGCTTTGAGTTGGAAATACAGTGTATTTGTGTGCATATAATTGGGATTTAACCTATCTGCAGGGATGCCAAAAAATAGCTCTAATAAAAGTTAAAGTTAGGTTGTGACCTCAAGTTTAGAAATTAGCTAGGAGAAGGAAGAAAAAGACCATTCCAGAGAGAGGAATTAGCATATGGGAAGTCCTTGAAATGAGAAGTTGTTTGGAAAACTTGAATACAAATGAAAGGATTCATTCCAAAAAAGCATTTTAGCCAGGCCTACAATGTGTAGAAGGCACCTATGTTAAGCACGGAGGACGTAAAGGTAACCAAGAAGCCTATGAGGAAGTATGGCACAAGTAAACAATTAACATAAGCATAGTAAGTGCCCAGTGTTGGGGATATACTCAGGAGGGGCACATAACCCTGGCTTAGAAGGAAGGTGTAAGTAATGACTATCTTCAGTGAAACCTAGTACAGAAATTATACCATATACCCTTAAAATTACCTCATTATTAAAAAAAAATTAAGGCAAAAAGTCTGAGTAACTTGTCCAAGCTTACAATAAGTGCCCAAGTCAGATTCAAACTGATCTGACTGAAGAATACATTCTCTATATACACTGCCTAAATGTGTCCGATCAGTACAAGTAAATGGGGATGAGAAGACAATCTATGACTTAACTCTACTTTTTAATAAAAGTGTATTAACTCCAAGGTGATATTAGCTCTGATAATTCCAGGGTAGTAATGATACCTCATCTTAATGTGATTATATCTGCAAAGACCCTATTTGCAGCTAAGGTCACAATTTCAGGTACTAGGGACTAGGACTTCAACATGTGTTGAGAGGACACAAGTCAAACCATAACAATGTGGATATACATTTTATTTACCCATTCATGAGTTTATGAACATTTGGGTTGTTTATACTTTTTGGCACTATTACAAATAATACTACTATGGACATTCATGTATAAGTTTTTGTGTGAATACATGTTTTCATTTTTCTTGGATATGTATGCGTAGGCATGGAATTGCTGGGTCATGTGATAACTCTTTCACTTTTTGAGCAACTGCTAAATGGTTTTCTGAAGCAGCTACACCATTTTACATTCCTACCAACAATGTATAAGTTCCAGTATTTCCACATCTTCGCTAACATTTGTTTTTTACTATCTTTTTTACTATAGCCCTCCTAATAGAGTGTCACTGAGATTTAAGTTTGTATTACCCAAATGGAAAATTATGTTGAGCATGTTTTTATGGCCTTAATAGCCATTTATCTCTCTTCTTTGGAGAAATGTCTATTCAAATCCTTGGCAAAAAAAAAAAAAAAAGAGGGGGGGTTAAGAAAAACAAAAGTCAAATCCATTGCCTATTAATTTTTTTATTATTGAGTTGTAAAACTTTTTTTTAACTTTATTTTTATTGTTAACACTATTACAGAGGTCCCCATTTTCCTCCCCTTTGCCCACCTCCACTCAGCCCCTGCCCCTCCTTTCCTCTGGCCATCACTACACTGTTGTTAGTGTCTGTGGGTTATGCATGTATGTTCTTTGGCTAATCCCTTCACTTCCTTTCATCCAGCCCCTTCCCCCCCTTTGGATAGCTGTCAGTCTGTTCCATATATCCTTGCCCCTGTTTCTGTTTTGTCCATTAGATTCCACATATAAGTGAGATCATATGGTATTTGTTTTTCTCTGACTGGCTTATTCCACTTAGTATAATAATCTCCAGGTCAATCCATGTTATTGCAAAAAGTTAGATTTCCTTATTTTTTTAGGGCCATGTAGTAGTCCACTGTGTAAATGTACCACAGCTTTTTTTATCCACTCATCTACTGATGGGCACTTGGGCTGTTTCCAGATCTTGGCTATTGCAAATAACACTGCTATAAACATAGCAGTGCATATATTCTTTTGAATTGGTGTTTCGGGAATTTTAGAGTATATTCCCAGAAGTGGGATGGCTGGGTCGAAAGGCAGTTCCATTTTTAATTTTTTGAGGAAATTCTATACTGTTTTACACAGTGTCTGCATCAGTCTGCATTCCCACCAACAATGCCCTAGGTTCCCTTTCCACATCCTCACCAGCACTTGCTGTTTATTTATTGATGATAGCTATTCTGACAGGTATGAGGTGATACCTCATTGTAGTTTTAATTTGCACCTCTCTGATGATTAGTGACCTTCAGCTTTTTCTCATATTAAAAAAAAAAGGTCATCTGTATGTCCTGTTTGAAGAAGTGTCTATTCAGGTCCTTTGACCATTTTTTCAATTGAATTATTTATCTTCCTGGTGATGAGTTGTAAAGTTCTTTATATATTTTGGACATTAACCCCTTATCAGATGCCTCATTGGCAAAAATGTTCTCCCATACGGTGGGTTCCCTTTTCATTTTGTTGATGGTTTCTTTTGCTGTACAGGAGCTTTGTAGTTTGATGTAGTCCCATTTGTTTATTTTTTCCTTTGTTACCCTTGCCCTAGAAGGTATAGTAGCAAAAATAACTAGCCCCTTATCAGATATATGATTTGTAAATATTTTCTCCCATTCTGTGGGATGTCTTTTGTTTTTTGATAGTGTCCTTCCTCTTTTTTTGAATAAAGTTTTTAGTTTTTATACAGGTGATAAGTATGTAAAGATTAAGAAATCTTGGCCAGTTGCTTCTGCATGCTGGTGCTGCATTACTGCGGAGCCCGCACAGTCCCTTAGCTGAGATGCCTGAGGAAACCCAGACTCACATGCAGCTGATGTGGAGGAGGAGGAGGTTGAGACATTTGCCTTTCAGGTGGAAGTTGCCCAGTTGATGTCACTGATCATCCATATTTTCTACTTGAATAAAGATCTTTCTGAGGGAGCTTATTTCAAATTCATTAGAAGCTCTGGACAAGATCAGATATGAAATCTTGACAGATTCCAGTAAACTGGACTCTGGGAAAGAGCAACACCTTAATCTCATTTCAAACAAATAAGACCAAATCCTCACTATTGTGGATACTGAAATTGCAATGACCAAGGCCAATGTGATCAATAACCATGGTACTATTGCTTAATCTGGGACCAAAGTGTTCATGGAAGCTTTGCAGTCTGGTACAGATATCTCTCTGTTCAATTTGGTGTCAGACTGGCCTGTTGACTGCTGAAAAAGTGGCTGTGATCACCAGACACAATGATGATGAGCAGTATGCATGGGTGCCTTCTGTAGGAGGATTGTTCACAGTTTGGACTGATGCAGGGAGCCCATGGGTCATAGAACAAAGGTTACCCTGCATCTGAAAGAAGACCTTACTGAGTGCTCAGAGGAGGGAAAGATAAAGGAGATCGTGAAAAAAACATTCTCAATTTATTGACTACTCATTGCTCTTTTTGTGGAGAAAGAATGTGATGAAGAAGTCAGTGATGATGAAACTGAAGAAAAGTAAGAGAAAGAAAAGAAGTTCAATGACAAACATGAAACTGAAGATGTTGGTTCTGACAAAGAGGAAGAAGAAAGGAAGGGTGGTGACAACAAGAAGAAGAAGATCAAGGAGAAGTACAGTGATCAAGTAGAGCTGAACAACCCAAAGACAGTTTGGATCAGACATCCTGACAACATTACTGAGAAAGAATATGGGGAATTCTACAAAAGCTTGACTAATGACTATGAGGATCACTTGGCAGTGAAACATTTTTCAGTTAAAGGACAATTGGAATTTGGAGCTGTGCTTTTTTTCCCAAGATGTGCTCCCTTTGACCTATTTGAAAACAGAAAGAAGATTCTGCCCAAGATGGAGGCATAGGTGGGCGCACTTTGCCTCCTCGCACAACCAAGAAAGGGACGACAACAATTTAGAAACAGAATAACAACCAGAACTGATAGAAAATTGATCTGAATGGAAGTCAGACAACCAAGGAGTTGAAATTGACCCATTCATCCAGACCGGTAGGAGGGGCAGAGTTGGGCAGCAGGGTATGTATGGGTCTCGGCGTGAAAAGCAGAGAGCGTTGGGACCAGCACATAAGGCATCTGGGGGCGAGTAAGTCATCTGAGGCACACAAGGCTGCAGTGGGTGAACCCTGTGTGCGCAACTGGCAGCTGGCAGACCCTGGCCGAGGGGTGGCAACCAGCAGACCCAGTGAGGCAGCGATTGTGAAGCAAGGCACTGTGTGCAACCCAGGATCTCAGCGCTGGGAAATAGAGCCTCGGGACACTGATTGAGGACACCTGTGGGAGTTGAGGCGCACGGAGATACACCCAGCATCACAGGAGAGGTCCTTGGAGGGTCCCACAGTGTGCACAAGCCCACCCACATGGGAATTAGCACCAGAGGGGCCCAGTTTGCTCAGGGGAAGCAGCAGAAGGGACTGAAGTCCCAGGAATGGAGCAAGCGCCATTGTTCCCTCTCAAGCCGCCCCCACATACATCACAACCCAGCGACGGGTGCCCTGCCCTGGTGAACACCTAAGGCTCTGCCCCTCAATATGTTAATAGGTGCGACCAGACCAAAAAAAGAGAAAGATGGCTCAAACAGAAGACCAAATAGAAGCCCCAGAACCCATCCTTTTAAGTGACTAAGAGATAGCCAACCTATCAGATGCACAGTTCAAAACACTGGTGATCAGGATGCTCACAGAATTGGTTGATTTTGGTCGCAAATTAGATGAACAAATGCAGGTTACAATAAGTGAAATGAAGAAAAATACACAGGGAACCAATAGTGATGGAAAGTAAGCTGGGTCTCACATCAATGGAGTGGACCAGAAGGAAGAAAGACACAACCACACAGAAAAGAATGAAGAAATAAGAATTCAAAAAAATGAGGAGAAGCTTAGGAACCTCTAGGACATCTTTAAACGTTCCAACATCCGAATTATAGGGGTACCAGAAGGAGAAGAGGGAGAGCAACACATGGAAAAGTTATTTGAACAAATAATAAAGGAGAACTTCCCCATTCTGGCAAAGGAAATGGACTTCTAGGAAGTCCAGGAAGCTCAGAGAGTCCCAAAGAAGTTGGACCCAAGGAGGAACACACCAAGGCACATCATAATTACATTAGCCAAGGTAAAAATGAAGGAGAGAATCCTAAAAGCAGCAAGAGATAAGGGGATAGTAACCTACAAAGGAGTTCCCACCAGACTGTCAGCTGATTTCTCAAAAGAGACCTTCCAGGCAAGAAGGGGCTGGAAAGAAATACTCCAAGTCATGAAAAGCAAGGACCTACATCCCAGATTGCTCTATCCAGCCAAGCTTTCATTTAGAATGGAAGGGCAGATAAAGTGCTTCTCAGATAAGGTCAAGTTAAAGGAGTTCATCATCACCAGGCCCTTATTTTATGAAATGCTAAAGGGACTTATCTAAGAAAAAGAAGATAAAAAATACATGTATAGTAAAATGACAGCAAACTCACAATTATTAACCACACCTAAAACAAAGACCAAAAGAAACTAAGCAAACAACTAGAACAGGAACAGAACCACAGAAATGGAGATCACACGGAGGGTTAGCAACAAGAGAGTGGGGGGGGGGGGAAGGTACGGAGAATAAGTAGCATAGATGGTAGGTAGAAAATAGGGGGAGGGCAAGAATAGTATGGGAAATGTAGAAGCTAAAGAATTATGACACGTGGACATGAACTAAAGGGGAGATGTGGGTGGGAGAGGGTGTGCAGGGTGGAGGTGAGTGAAGGGGGAAATCAGACAATTGTAATAGCATAATCAATAAAATATATTTTTAAAAAACAGAAATAAAAACCCCCACTATGTTTGCAGTGTTTTCATCATGGATAACTGAGGAGCTAATCCATGAATATCTGAATTTTATTAGAGGTGTGGTGGATTCCGAGGATCTCTTTCTAAATATTTCCTAGGAGATATTGCAACAAAGCAAAATTTTGAAAGTTATCAGAAAGAATTCAGTCAAAAATGCTTAGAACTCTTTATTAAACTGGCAGAAGATAAAGAAAACTACAAAAAGTGTTATGAGAAATTCTCTATAAATATTAGGCCTGGAATACATGAAGACTCAAAATCAGAAGCTTTCAGAGCTGTTAATAGACTATGATCTTCTTCTGGTGATGGAATGGTTGAGGGAGAACCAGAAACACATCTTTTACATCACAGGTGAGACCAAGGACCAGATAGCTAACTCGGGCCTTCATGGAACATCTTTGAAATCATGGCCCAGAAGTTATTTATATGACCGAGCCTATTGATGAGTACTCTGTCCAGGAGCTGAAGGAATTTGAGGGGAAGACTTTAGTGTCAGTTACCAAAGAGGGCTTGGCACTTCAGAAGATGAAGAAGAGAAAAACCAACAACAGGAAAAGGTAAAAAAAACAAGTTTGAAAACCTCTGAAAAATCATGAAGGACATCTTGGAGAAAAAAGTAGAAAAGGTCATCATGTTAAACTGATTGGTGACATCTCCATGCTACATTGTCACAAGCACCTATGGCTGGTCAGCAAACATGGAAAGAATCATGCAGGCTAAAGCCCTGAGAAACAACAATGGGTTACATGGCAGTAAAGAAATATCTGGAGACAAACCTAGACCATTGCATCATCAAGACCTTAAGGCAGAAGGCAGAGGTTGACAAGAATGACAAGTCAGTGAAGGACCTGGTGATCCTCCATGAGATGGCGCTCCTGTCGCCTGGCTTCAGTCTGAAAGATCTCCAGACACACGCTTACAGGATATACAGGATAATCAAACTTGGTCTAGGTATTGATGAAGATGACCCCACTACTGATGACAGCATTGCTGGTGTAACTAAAGAGATGCCACCCGCCCTCAAAGGAAATGATGACACATCACACAGAGGAAGTAGACTAAGCTCACTTGAACAATAACTTGTATGTGTGTTCAATACTTTACCTTTGTTCCCTCTGGTAATATATTTTCAAGGACTTTTTCCTTTATTTTAAATTAACATTCTAAAAATCTGTATGGTATGACAGTACTTAAAGAAAAGGTTTCTTTCTACTTCTAAGTGGATGATATTGTGATACTTCAGGCACTAAAGCGGAGCTAGTTTTTCTTTTCTAGTTTCATATTGGCTTCTTTTAACAGAATGAGGTTGTTTGTGGTGAGATATGTGTAATCTAATGTTTGTTAACTTTGTGGTCTAAAGTGTTTAGCTCTCAAGTGGATTCCTTAGTAGACCAAATTTTTTGTCACTGAAGTATACTGAGATGTACATGTTTAAAAACAACCTTCAACCCCTAGGATCTACTTTTTAAACCTTCCATCTCCTGTAGTTATCAACAGCACGTATGGCCTCTAGAAATTAGTATGCTAAGCTGTACCAACTTGATGGAAGTAATTATCTATAGGGCTTGTATTCCAAAGAAAAGTATTGTTTAAAGTAGCAAAATCATAAGCCAACCTAGGCATGTCATAAAGCCATTCAAAAGTAACTCGGCAAGTTTTGTGAATGGAAATGTAATGCTCAAGTCACATTCTGCTTTAAAAAGATTGTGACAAATACAAATGAATTAAAAAGGAAAAAAATAAATATCATTACACAAATACCAGTAGGTGTCTACTTCTGTCTACATAGTCCTAATTCCTACTCCCCGGAGATGAGAATTTTTAATCATTTTAGCTTCTTCTTATGATATTTACTTCTATGTTTCTAAATATGCTTAAACTGATGTTAATTTATTTTCTCTTTGGTGATATTATTGGTTGACTTTTAACCATGGAGGTTGAGGACTAAGCTACTCCTTACACCCTATTCATCTCAATATACAAGTGTTTGTTAATCAGTTTTTATTTGTTTTTAATTTTATTTTAATTGTTCAAGTATAGTTTTCTATCTTTTACTCCCAGCCCACCCACCTAGCCCTCCCCACCTCCCTCCCATGGTTAATCAGTTTTGTCTCTGGTATAATTTGACTATATAAAACTTATCCACACCTGAGCTCTCTAATATAAATATAATTATATTGCTTTAGCTTGTAATTCTTAATTTTTCTGAAATTAATAACTGCCTTGTTTTTATCATTAGTTAGTTTCCTATATATTCCCAAACTCTGAACAAAACTAAAGTCTACCAGTTTTATATTTTCCCTAGTCACATCTTTTCTGGAACAGTTCAGGCTTTTCCTATAGTCCAGACTAGTTGCTTTTTTGGCTGGTTGCACAAATGCTGACCTGTATTTGTCCTTGACCATCATCTGTGCCTCTCTGGTGTTGGATCACCTGTCTTCCTGATTCCCATGCCTTTTTCTTCTGTGGTTCATCCCTTGTTTTGGTGGAGCATATTTGGTGGAACCCATGTAGTGTTCCAAGAAATGGTATACAGCATATAAGAGAATTTGCATTTCTGAAAATGTCTATTTGCCCTTGTACAATACCCAATAATTTGGCTATGTATGATATTCTAAGCTGGACATTTTCTTTTCAAAACTTGCAGATGTTATGCTATTGTCTCCTCACAGTGATGCTATTTAGAAGTCAGGTGCCATTCTGATTTTTTACCATTTGTATGTGAACTGTTTTTTCTCTCAGATTTTTCTTTTTGTTAGCATTGTGCTGAACTTATGATGAGAAGTGGTATGGGTTTTGTGTTGGGCACTTGGTGGAGCCCTTTCAATCTGGGAACTCATGTAGCTTACTTGGTGGACTTTTCTTGATTTATCCCCATTTTAATTTCTGTTTTCTCTGTTCCCTGTTGTTTGAGCCATCTAGGCCACTCCCTTAATTTTCTTATCTGTTCTCTCCTCAATTTCTCTCTCAATTTTTATTCTACTTTCTGGGCAGTTTTACTTTACTTAATCTTTGCTCTCATTCATTTGGTATGCAAGAGCTTTTGGGAGTTTTTGAATGTTCCTTTTTAATTTAACTTTGTTGTTGTTGTTATTCCATGTTTGCAATAACTTACGAGTTAATTGTAGTTATTTGTTTTTTGTTTTGTTTTGTTTTATTTTTATGTTTTCTGCCCCTCATTTCCTGTTTCTGTTTTGGTGTCTACCTTTAAAGTAATAGGTTTTCTAGCATATTTAAAATAGTGCCTAGCACACAGGATAATCTCAGTAAATGTTAGATATTACTGTGTGATAAACTGACTGCAGGAAAGGAGAGAAGGGTGGCAGGGTGACAAATCTCTGTGAGTTGTCTAGGGAAGAGGTGGGGAGCATCTGATCTTAAATAGTTTGGGGATATGGTGGATATACCAAAAAATTAGACATCCTAACATTTCCACATGAAGAGTAAGGTATATTTAAAGTTGACCTTGAGATTTTTGGCTTGAGAAATTCTGTGTCTTCCATAACTGACATTGAGAAGACAGGAGGAAAAGCAATATTGGGGAAGTAATACTGAGGACCTTTTTGGATTTGAGAAATGTTAGGTAGCCTCAGCCACTGTCTGTCTCTTACCAAAGTGCCAGGCTCTTTTCTCTCCATTTTTTAGCACAGTCGTAGAATACTAAAAAATCTCAGCATTTTACTTATCTTTTGAGAAATCACAATTTAACTTGCCAAAATTTCCTGAAATATCTTTGTTCTGGGCTCTCTTAAGATGTAGTAAGATCATGACTTTGTATATACGTGTGTCTCACTTTAAGAACAGATGAAGGCCTCACCATGTTAAGAAAAATGGTAACAATACATACCAGACTGGTAAAGTTGTTTATCTTAGCAGACTGGTTTTGGCAGGGAGATTATTAACTTTTTAATTATCTTTGAATTGTTTTGTTTCAAAGAATTTTGTATTATTTTTGTAAATAAAGTTATTTTTTTTTAATTTAAGGATATATAATTAATGGAAAGGTATTTTGACAAACCCTGGTTTTCATCAGCTACTTTGAAAAATAGTCTAAGAAACAAACAGAAAAGAAATATTATTTAAATCTTGTAATTATGTAAAATGTGACTTTTTTCTTTTGAGGTCTGAGTTCTGTTTTTCTTGATAGGTTTTACAACTCTTTAAAACATTGCACAGGACCAGACAACAAGTTTTTAAAAATGATACCAGAGCATTAAAAGGTAACTTAATTTTTTTCCCTTTGGAATAAGTCCATTCTTCAGATGGCTGCTAGCATATCCAAGAGACCTTGTATACAGTCAAGACTCATCTTAGGGAATGCCCTTCACTACCTCTTCTCTAATGTTGTTTTGTATTATGAAGATTAGTTGACATTACACTTTTTGAGGAGTATATACTTAAAGAAAATTAAAGTCACTTCTCTATTTTATAATCAAATTTTCACACTCTCTAGGACCTGATACTACCACATTGTTAATACCTTGTATCATTCTAGAAGTGACAGCCGCTATGAAAAATAATACTGGATCTATCCCAAATAGTTCCAAATTCAGTATTTCACTATTTTATGTGGTTTCTATCTTATCTGAAAGTCAGAAATGTGAAGCTTAGGTTCTGTGTTGGTCAGGTTCAGTTCCAGTCCTCATGTATTTCTAAACCTCTTTAACCTAGGTAAAGTGTCCCCACTGTCCCCAGGAATTCAAGTTTTTCGAGTTCACTGAAAGTAATTTCTTGAATATTAAAGTATATGCCTTATATTGCACTTTGTACAAATTCTTCATTTCATTCTTCTAACAGCCTAGTGATGTAGTTGCTTTTATAATTTCTATTTTTTCAGATTAGAAACTAACAAAAATGTGAAAGGAATTGCCCTACATTGTGCTTAGTAAGAGTGAGAGCTAGGATTCAGTCTGTGCAATCTGACTCCAAAGCCCAGACTCCTAACCACCTTACATATTGCAATTATGAAGCATAGAAGGAAGGTTTTATGACTATTCTCCATCAAAAGAGCATATTTTTGCTATTTTAAAAGTTTTAAAATGAAATAATTATAAGAACAGCTGACATTGCATATTTACTAACGACTTTACATGGGTTATTCCATTAAATGCTCACAGCAATACAATAAGGCAGTTTGTCAGATTATGCTGCTGCAATGATGCCACAGTCTCGATGGTGCATATAAACAACAGTTTTATTTGTCACTCACTTTGCCTGTCGGCCAAGGCCCTGAGGCTGCTATAACTTTATTTTAATTTGTGTATGTATGTGTTATTTAATGTGCTTATATATGTTGGGTTTTGCCATCTTAAAAATTTTAATTTAAATTCTTAGATTTATAGGAACAAAACACTGGATTTATTAGAATCTAACAGATAGGCATACATAAATGAGGTTGGAAGTAAAAAGCAGGAAACAAAAGTATTAGAGTGCTGAATGTTTATATTAGGTTTAAGTACAAGTTTGCCAGTCTGTCCACTTCTTTAATCTATTTCTTATTTGTATACTTTGTTTTACATGGGGCAAAACTATTTCCTCTACTGCAGAACTAGCCATTCATAATGAATAACATATAAATTATTGGGACAGGAATTATAAATTAGAAAAGCAAATAATTGTGTATGTATTTTTCTTTCTGTAGCAGCCAGAAGAAAGATAAATGAAGAATTCAAAAATAATAAAAGTGAAACTTCTCCTAAGAAAATAGAAGAGGTATAGTAATCTTTTCAATTACAATAAAACTCATAAATTTTCTTGGCAATTAGAGGAAATGATGAAAATAGAAGTATTATTTGATATAAAAACCCTGAGTGTTAGAACAAGTATAGATAACCTTCACTTATTCAGTATGGCTCTCCTCCTCTGGTTCATCTGCTTGTATCTATAAGATGGCAAGTTGTGTGGTGAAAAGAACATGGATGCTGCCATGGTCAAAACAAGAGCAACTGAATCATCCTAGACAGCACAGAAATGCTGTCTTCACTTAAGGCAAGTGACTGAAAGTAAGGAGAATGTGTGCTGTAGTAACTCGGAGCTACAGAGGGAACATCTCCCCATTGAGCTCAACTAGACATATTTTTTTTTTTAATTCCTATGTTGGCAGTGGAATTAACCAGCCACAGTTTATGACCTACTCTTGGTTTGCCTTCTATGTTTGCATTTTAGTCACTTGTTCTAGTTGAAGACAGTCTACTGATATTAGTCTGTGAATTCCCTAGTACTCCCAATACATATTCATTGAAAAAAATGCACAATGATTTATTTTCTGTATAAAATCATGTTGCATATATACATTGTCTCAGTCTTGAACTTCCCGAGTATTCCAGTAGCTAACCTTGTATAAAATAGGGGGGAAAGACCCATACGAAGAAAATGAGAAATGGAAAATTATTTGCAGGAGTAGTTATGATTCCTAGAATTAGTTTGATAAAAAGGATGGTACAAATTAGAGAACTTTTTGGATATTTAATAAAATGTCCACATCTTAAAAAAGTTTGATAAATATGCATTTATATTTTTAAAATGGCACTTCTGAAGTAGTAAATATCTATAATAATCAAGCTAATGATATAAAATGAGATAGCTCAAGTATTTCTATCCCTATAAGATGAAGAAAAAAGGGAAAGATTTCTCTTAAGCATATGAAAGGGCAAACAGGGATATATATGGTAATTTTTATTTATACAGAAGTTAAGAAGACATAGACCAGTGGTCCTCAAACTTTTTGTTCTCAAAACCCCTTTATATTCTTAAAAATTGAGGACCCTAAAAAGTGCTGTTTTTATGTCATACCTATCAGTATTTACCATATTAGAATTTAAAACTGAGAAATTTTAAAAATACATATTGATTAAATCATTTAAAACAAAAAGCTTATTACATGTTAAAAATACATTGTTTATGAAAAATTAACTATATTTTCAAAATAATTTAGTGACAAGAGTAACATGCTTTACATTTTTGCAAATCTCTTTCATGTCTGGCTTAGAAGTCAGCTAAATTGTATCTGCTTCCTCATTCAGTATGTTTTTTAGGTTGAAGTATTTGAAGAAAATTGAGCCTCACACAACTAAGTAGTTGGAAAGATATATAATAGTCTTTTCAAATAATGGTGAATATTCTTTGATACTGTATGCCAACAAGTGATAAATTTCCTTAAAGATTAGTTGCAGTGTGAAACTCTGTTCCTATTAGACCTACTGGATATATAGACCAATGGATATATGTGTATATTTTGGCGGCTGGAGGGGGATGCTCCAGGATGTATACATACCACCTCCTGTCCACTCCCTCTGGTCTCCCCTAATCCCGTGTTCCCCTTCTGACCTTGTTCCCAGCCTTAGACCTAGGACTCCACTCAGTTTATGCACCTCCAGTGGGTGGGGAGATCTTTTATTTCTTCCCCCTCTCTCTACCCTGCTAATCCCCTTCTCAGGTCTGTCAGGCTGGGCAGCTTTGCTCTCCTACAGCCTTCTCCATGTTGATGAGTGGCAGCTCCCTCCTTTTGACGCTCAGACCAAAAACCTAGGTGTCTCTTTCTTGTCTGCTTTCCTTCTCTCACACATTGAATCTGGCAGCAGGTCCTGTTGGTTTAACCTTCAAAATATATCCAGAATTCAACCACTTCTCATCCTCCCCATCATCTTCTGGTTCAAGTCACCATCATACCTCACTGCATTGTTTCAACAGCTTCCTGCTGGATCTCCCTTCTTTTGCTCTAACATCCTGCAGGCCGTTCTCAGTACTTTTAAAGGCAGACTGAGCCTTTCTAAAAAAGACATACTCTATCTCTCCTCTGCTCACAACCCTAATGATACCCCATCCCACCCAGAGCAGAATCTAAAAGTCCTTATCTACCATGACCTGGGAGACTGTATCATCAGGCCCCTGTTCACTTCCTGCCTCACTTCACTCATTTTGAAGAGAAAGTCTCCCAAATACTCAAGTCTGAATAATCGTAGTTTGCCTGCCTGTCAGTGGTTTATTCAAGTTCAAAAGGTATTTCATAGAGAAGCTCTACTTCTCACAACTCAAACAGTGCAGAAGGCTCTAGTATTATGAAAATAATTTTGACATCATGGGTCCCCTGAAAGAGTCTCAAAGCCCCTCAAGGTGCCTACACCATTGAGAATTTCTGTTCCAGTCCAGGTCTTCATTTTGCAGATGATGAGGTCTGAAGTTCAGAGTAGTTATTAACCCAAGGCCATACACTTAATGACAGAACCAGAGTTGGAATCCAAGTCTTGTGCCTCCTAATACAACACTTTCTAGTTCTCAGAACATCCATCTCTGTCCAAGAAATATTCACATACTGCCAAAACAAAACTATTTAAACACACTGTAAAGTATATATACAAAAAAACTGTTCTAAGTCCGTTTTGGGAAAGTTAAAAGTATACACCTATCTGAGCTTTCTGTACACTTGCAATGATTAGAAAAAGTAAAAAAAAAAGTTAAAGGCAGTATTACCTAAAAAAAGAAATTGTAATAAACAATTTCTTTTCAAAAATAGTACATTCATATGAACCATTGAAAAAACATTCAAAGGATTTATTCTTTGGTTTTGGTTTTCTTAACAGCTAATAAAAATAGGTTCCGATGTGGAATTGGTACTCAGAACATGTGTTATACAAGGCATTCACACAGATCACGATACACTGAGTAAGTAAAGTTAAAGAAAACTATTTTCTGATTGCAGTGTTTTAAAATATTGAGCAATTAACAGTGTTTTTAATGCTGATCAGTAAAACAGCTTGATTTTGCCAGACAATGTGGTATATGTATATTGTATACATTTGTAAGGCAAGCATTTAAAAATGCTGAATTATGAAACTTTGTTTTACCATATTTTATTCTTTTTCTTTTTTAACTTTTCTTTTTAATCTTAACTACTGGTTATATTTATAAAACTATAATTACAAGGATAGTATGGCTATTTTATTATGTTTATTTAAAGTTATTAGCATTTCTAGTATCATTTATCACCTACCTGGACTAAGTCTGTTTCTTTACTTTTTATTCTGTGATTAGAGGTATTTTAATTCATCAAAATTGGGATTATAGAAAATAAAAATACAGTAGAGGATCCTTCATTATACCTCAAGGCTCCTGATGGGGCTTCGGCAGAATCTCATTTCACATTGTATTTTGTTTTTATTCCCTAAAGTTTCTTTGGAGACAACAATAACAACAAAAAGGTGACACTGACAATTTTGAAGGGCTTTTTTTCCCCTTTAAAGTAAATGATTGAAGTATAACATGCAAACAGAAAAGTGTCCAGTTTGTACCTATATCCCAGTGAATTTTCATAAAGTGAAATATTCATGTAACCAACATCTGCATCAAGCTCTGTGATATAATACTACCAGTACCCCAAAAGCCCTCTCATGGCCTTATGTCCCTGCCACACACTCCCTCCCCACAAGTATAACCACTGTCCTGACTTCTAACACTGTCAATTTTTAACTTAATCAAGTGTTTTAACTTTATATAAACGGCACCATACAGGATTACTATTTTGTCTGGCTTCTTTCTCTCAACATTACATTTGTGAAAATCATCTATATTGTTGTACATAGCAACATTTCTATGAATACTGTTTGAGTATACCAAAGTTCATTTATTCTTCTGTTGTTTGTTTGGGTTCCTAATTTTGAACTATGATAAATAATGATTCTTTGAATATTCTTCTATGTGAGTTTTGGTTTAAAAAATATGTGTATGTGCATGTATATATATCTACATACACATACATATATAATGCATTTTCTTGGGAATATGTATAAAGCAGTGAATTTTCCAGGTCAAAAGGACTGTGTGTTTATTTAGCTTTAAGTAGATACTGCTAATCAGTTCTCCAAAATGGTTACACTTCCAACGGTGGTGTCCGAGAGCTCTAGTTGCTTTATCCTCCCCAGCACTGGGTACTGCGTGTCTCTTTCATTCTAGTCTTTTTGGTGGTTGTCTAATGGTATCACATTGTGTCTTTAATTTGCATTTCTCTAGTTACTAATGAAGTATTAGCACCTTTTCAATTGTTTAGTGGCCAGGTATTTTATGAAGTGGCTATTCAAACCTTTGGCCCATTTTTCTTAGCAATTATCTACCTTTTCACTATTGCTTTCAAAGAATTCTTTATATGTTCTGAATACACATTCATTGCTGGATATATGAATGACAAGAATCTTCTACTTCATGGCTTCCTTTTTCATTTTTACCTTTGATGAGAAGTTCTTAATTTTAATGTAGCCCAGTGTATCCATTTTTCTTCTTTGTGTTTAGTATAGTAAGTCTTAAACGGTGCCAGTATGTTTTGCAACTTTAGTGAAGTGACATATAATGAAACCAGTTTTCTGTAGGCTAATTGATATAAACAAGAGTTAAGCTCCTAAGGCATCTTATCACTATTACATTGATATGAGGTTGAACAAAATGGCATTATTTCAGGACCTGTTGTACTTTTGAGTCCTGTTTAAGAAGTATTAAAGCAAGGTCCTGAAGAGATTTTCCTACGCATGCTTTCTTCCAAAAGCTTTATTGTTGGATCTTCCCATTTGGTTGTTTATGTCAACTAGAGTTGATTTTTATATGTGGTGTGAGAGAGGGGTCAGGATTTACGTCTTACATGTAAACAGTCAGTTGACCGGGCATTCACTGAAAACAGCACTCTTTTCCTACTGCGGTGCGGGGTCACCTTTGTCCTAGAAGCCAGTAACTGTATATGTGTTTACATCTGTTTCTGGCTTTATAATCTCTTCAATTAATTTGTTTTCCTGTTCTTGTATCACATATCATAATGCCTTATAATAAATCATGATACCTAGTGATGTATGTCAGTCCTATATGGCTTTTAAAGTTATTTTTAGTTTATGAGGATTTATCAGAAATTATTAGATCTGAGTTATATTTATAAGTATAGTAAACATAGTTAATTTTAAATTAAAAATTTGTAGTTATTAGCTTTAGAGCTCTTCCTTAGAGCTCTGTAGTGTATAGCCAACATTTTATACAGGGGATCACAAGTAAAGGTTATTTCTATTATGTGAATAAAAATTTAAGTTATTTTAAATAATTAAATCTTATATCTATGTTTCAGATACCTGGTTTTAAATAGGACAGTATTGGTTTAAATTTCTTTTTACTTTTTGTTTTTTCTGTGTAATTTAATTTTCACACAGGATGGAAAATTTTGATTCTTTTATGTATTAGTATATAATGCTATATGGCTCTAATAATGGCCTTATTCTTTCTATTAAGATATAAATGGGCCCTGGCTGGTGTGGCTCAGTGGATTGAGTGCCGGCCTTCAAACTAAAGGGTCACTGGTTCAATTCCCAGTCAGGGCACATGGCATCTATTTTCATTCTTCTGCATGTGGCTGTTCAGTTTTCTAAAGTATTTATTGAAGAGACTATCATTTCCCAATTGTATATTCTTGGCTGCTTTGTCATGTATTAATTGACCATATATATAGATTTATTCGGAGGCCCTCCATTCTGTTCCATTGATCTATGTGTCTGTTTTGTACGCTTCTGGTTGATACAACTTTGTAATATAGTTTCAAATAAAGAAGTGTGATATCTCTGGCTTTGTTCTTCTTTTTTAAGGTTTCTTTGGTTATTTGGGGTCTTTGGTTGTTCCATACAAATTTTTAGATTGTTTGTTCTATTTCTGTTAAAAATGCTGTTGAGATTTTGGTAGTGGTTGCATTGAATTTATAGCTTGCTTTGGATAGTATTGAACTTTTAACAATATTACTTCTTGCATTCCATGAGCACTGAATATCTTTTAATTTATTTGTATCATCTTCAGTTTCTTTTATTAATGTCTTAGAGCTTTCAACATACCAGTCTTTCACCTCCTTGGTTAAATTTATTCCAAGGTATTTTATTCTCTTTGATGAAGTTGTAAATGAGATCATTGTCTTAATTTCTCTAGTTGGTTATTATTAGTGTATAGCAACACAACTGATTTTTATATATTGATTTTTTACCCTGTAACTTTATTGAATTTATTTATTAGTTTTAACAGTTTTTTTTGGTGGAGTCTCTAGAGCTTTCTATGAATGATGTCATGTCATCTACAAATAGAGACAGTTTTACTTCTCCTGTCCTGATTTGGATGACTTTTAGTTCTTTTTTTCTTGCCTAATTGCTCTGGCTAGGAGTCCCAGTACTATGTTGAATAGAAGCAATAAGAATGAACATCTTGCCTTGTTTCTGGTCTTTAAGGAAAAGCTTTCAGTTTCTCACCATTGAGGATAATGTTAGCTTGGGCTTGTCATATATGGCCTTTCTTATGTTGAGGTACATTTCTTTTATACCCACTTTGTTGAGAGTTTTTATCATAAATGAGTTTAAATTTTGTCCAGTGTTCTTTCTACATCTATCAAATTGATCCTATGAGTTTTTTTTTAAAGATTTTTATTTATTCATTTTTAGAGAGAGGGGAAGAGAAAGAGAAAAATATCAGTATGTGGTTGCCTCTTGCATGCCTAGTACCGGGGACCTAGCCTGCAACCCAGGCATGTGTCCTGACTGGGGATTGAACTGGTGACCCTTTGGTTAGCAGCCCAAGCTCAATCCACTGAGCTACACCAGCCAGGGCTGATCCTATGATTTTTATCCTTCATTTTGTTAATGTGGTGTATCACATTGATTAATTTGTGGATGTTGAACCATCCTTGAATCCCTGGAATAAACCCCACTTGATTATGGTGTAATGTTTCTTTTAGTGTATTGTTGCATTTAGTTTGCTAATATTTTGTTGAGGATATTTGCATCTATGGTCATCAGGGATATCAAATGACCTATAATTTTTTAAATACACTTTCTGCATTCACTTATTTTTTATGATTAAAAAAACTCTTTTAATTCTATTATAGTTGTCCCAATTTTCCCCCATCACTGTCCCCTGCCCCACCCCCCACAGTCAGTCCCCATCCTGTTGTCCATGTTCATGGGTCATTTATACCTGTTCCTTGCAATTTTCTTTCGTAGTAGTGTACTTGCCTGGTTTTGGTATCAGGACAACACTGGCCACGTAAAATGAGTTTGGAAATGTTCCTTCATGCTTATTTTTATTTATTTATTTATTTATTTATTTATTTATTTATTAAAAATCTTGACCTAAATTTTGATTTAGGGCCATAATTGAGTTTGAGCCTTTTTATTTTAAGAAATTACCCTTTAAACTTTATTTTCAAAGTGCAGTTTATGTTCAGTATTATTTTATATTAGTTGCAGGTGTGCAGCGTAGTGGTTAGACAATCATGTACTTCACAGAGCGATGTCCCAATATTTAAAGTACCCCCTGGCCCCACACACAGTTATTATGACATTATTGACTATATTCCCTGTGCTGCACTTTACATCCTGTAACTTTTTTGTAACCACCAATTTGTACTTAACCCCTTCACCTTTTTCACCCAGTCCCCTAACGCCCCTCCTCTGTGGCAGCCATCAGTTTGTTCACTGTATCCATGAGGAGTCTCCTTCTGTTTCGTGTGTTCATTAATTTTATTCTTTATATTTCACAGTTAGTGAAATCATATGGTACTTGTCTTTCTCTGAATGACTTATTTCACTTAGCATAATACCCTATAGGTCCATTCATGCTTTCTCAAATGGTAAGATTTTTTTTGCTTTTTTATGGCCAAGTAGGAATTACTTTTTAACAATACATTTAATATGGCCATAGTAGATAGTTTGTCAGGGGCTTAAAGTATAGGAAATAAACCATGATCTTAATGTAGTTCTTTATCAAGATCTGGCAACTTAATAAACTAATATTATTATGGTACTTTAATATATAATATGTAGAGCAGAGTCGGGGTTTTATAATTATAAAACAAACTTATGGTGAAAAATAATGTATTGCATGTAAATTTAACTGATATATTTGGCCTAATTAAAGTGTTAGCAATTAACGAATACAGAAAAATTCAACTGTATCTTTTGATTCCAAAGATTACCTAATAAGGTGAAATTTATGAAGGGATGGAGTAGTGAAATCTGACAGGTTTTCTGATTATTTACCACTCTTTGAATGTCCTTGCTTTTTTTCAGGGAGTAGTTCTAAATCCCCAGGATAGAATCTAGAAAAGTCAGTTCCTCAGTTTCCTGTGCAGCTCAAGCATGGGCTGCGTACGGTATAACACACTCATCCATATTCAGAAATGCACTTGAGAAAAAGGGGCTTAGCACAGAATCTGTTTTGCTGGTAGGAATAGCATCAGTGGTTGCAGAGTCAAGTGACTGATACAGTATGGCCCTGGTGTGGTGGCAGGAGCAGATGTCAAAAGGAGCATCTGAAATGTAGCATCTTATGCTCCATGGGGGTAGAAAAGGTGGCAGTTTCTTCTAGTGCCCCATAGTCAGCAGTGGTTTTTATCATCAGTCCAGTTCTGTGGCATGGCTTTGGACATTGTTCCTAGCAGCTTATCTGCAAGTCTGCCTAATTTTTAAGCTCTTACAACAATTCCACGTGTTAGACCAAATACCCATTACTAAATGCCTTCTCTATATCATCAGCCAGAATCAGCTTCTGTTACTTTTAAATAAGAACAATAGAAGTTGTTTCCACAGATGAAGTACTGAAAATCACACAACCTAAAATATTCATTTAGTTGAATTGAAGGCAAGGATGGGGGAACGCGGTATGATTATCATGAGCCTGACCATTACAAGCTTTAAGCTGATGGCTCTTGTCATGTGTGGTGAAATGTAAGGTAGGTGCCTCCCACTGTTTCTTGGAACACAGACCAAGTACTGGCTGAGATTACTGCAATAGGGGAAATAATCAAAATGTCAGTGTGCACTGATTATTTCTTCCTGCTTTCAGCAAAATATTGAAAAAGAGGATGAAGGCAGATTAAGCTAGTTGGGCTGCAAAGCAAAGATAGAAGGAAGTACTCCTTTGCCAAGCGGAACTCTTCTGTCCACATTCTGAAGTCTGATTGAGACTCCTATAATTTATAGCAGTGATTTTCAACTGGTGTGCAGCAAGAATTTTTTAAACATGCAAAACTTGACTATGTGGTCAGGGACACTGAGCTCTTTTCTCTTAGATTGTCAAATAAAAAACTGACAACAGCCAACACAACCATAGCTGTCTGGTGTGAATGAGTCAAAATTATACCTATGTATTTTGTCAGATTGGCAAAAAATATATTTTTTGTTGTGCTGCAGACTTTTAGTAATTACTTTATGTGTTCTGTGAGATGAAAAAGGTTGAAAATCCCTGATTTAGATAGAGCTTTGCAGGGTTGAAAATGTCAATTGCTCCTATCCACTAAAACTAACGCCAACACAAGAAGGGGGCTTCTGAGCTCAAACATGAAATAAGATCGATGGCCCAAGCCCTCTTGTTTGCCACACAAAGATCAGATATAGGACGTACCTACTCGCTTGAGCCTATGGTTTTTCATTACTTCAAGCGTCCATTAGGTTCACTTAGGGGGCTGGGAGGAGGAGGGCAAAAAGGGAAAAATTGGGACAACTGTAACAGTATAACAATAAAAAGGAAAAGGAAGAAGTGTCCATTAGCTCTGACTGGGTAGCTCAGTGGGTTCGAATGTCGTCCTGATACGCCAAGGTTGCAGGTTCATCCTTCGATCAGGGCCCATACAAGAATCAACCAATGAACGCATTAATACGTGGCACAACAAATCTCTCTCTTCCTCTCTTTCTCTTTCTCTCAAATCAATTAAAGAAGAAGAAGAAGTGTCCATTAGCTAAGGGTTAGGGGATGTGCAGAACAGAAGCCATTACCAAAGGATGAACATCTTCATGCTTAGAAAGTATGTGTCAAGATGTTTGCCTCTGGCTACTTGTACATGACAATGACTGAGAAAAAAACATATCTAAAGCTTATAAAGTTTTTGAATGAATTGTATTGCCAAGATACCCCAAGCCTGGCTATCGTTCTTCAACTCTCAGGGCCGGCCTTGTGCCCCTGAACACATATCGACAGGAAGTGCACTCTGAAAGCTTCAGAGACTCACAAAAGGGCATCTTCCCCAATATCCCTACCTCCAGGTAAGGAGGAACCCCCAGAGGGCAGAACCAGGAGCTGTGAAGGACAGTGGGCAATAGAGGATCTTTGACTCTCCCAGAAAACACAGTTAGCAGCTGCCATATTGGCTGACTAGAGAATTTATTGCTTTGCCAAAAGTGAGCCCTTGCTTTTCCTGCCCACCAGGTTTTAGGATTTGCTGTGTGTTTCCCATTCCAGGTTGTTATCGCTGGATCCTATTCTCTACTATGGTCTAATAGGTAGCTACCTTGTTGCCACAGCTGGACCTAATGGAAAAGCAAGCACATCATCCCGAGATCCTTGATTAGAATCTGGATGAGTGAGACCAGAGGGGTCAGGTAGTAAATGAATATGTTCTATAGATGGGAAGAAGGGCATATGTCCATGTGTAGCTTTAAAATGGTGGGTTGCTTGTGCCTCTCCAGTGTTCATTCTTTTTTACCAGCTGAAATACTGTGTTCAAGGTGCAGTGTGCCAAGCAAAAAAAAGTGATTTTGCAGACAATGTGACACATTTCTGGTCATTGTAAGCAGCTGTGTATTAGACGTTACTTCCAAAAAGACTATTGTTTTCCTGTTTAAAGGGCATAGGCCAACCTATCACTCTCCTTTTGCACTTTGTCCTTCTCCCTTCCTGTCTGGAATGCAGATGTGCTGTGATAGCAACAATGAAGGGAAAAACCATGCATGAAGCGGGGCAGAACAGGAAGAGAGGAGCCTGGGTCCTTACTGCACTGAGTATCTTTGGTAGCCTAGGACTACCTACTCTATATTTCTTGATATATGAGAAAATTAAATCTCTTACTCATTTAAACTATCATTTGTTGGACTTTTGGTTAATCTGTCTTTTCCACTAGACTATGAACTCTCTGAAGCTGAGAGTTCAAATTGTCATATAATGTTATTTTAGTTTCAGGCGTACAATATACTGATTCTATATTTGTATATATTATGAAATGATGACCACAAAAAGTGTAGTTTTAGGACCTATACAAAGTTACATTTTTTTCTTAGGATAAGGACTTCTAAGACCTATTTTCTTAGCATCTTTTAATGTATAACATGTATTATGAAATATACTCACCACGTTCTATTGAAGAGACTATTATATTCACCTCTATACCTTCATTTTTTCATGGAATGCCCAGCATAAAATAAGCACATATATGTTTGTTGAATGGAACAATGTACTGCCTTTGTTAATAAGTTAAAACCTAAACTATAATCTGGTGCAAATTCTAAAGATTTGGTCAAGCAGTTGAGATTTAAACAATGGTTAAATAATACTTATTTAACTGATTTTTATTTTAGTAAACCAGATTTACCATCTTGGTAATAAGAGCATTATTTTTAGTCAGATGAGTTATTTTTAAATAAGTGAGAATTTCTAATTTCCCTCTAAATTGAATTCAAATTTATAGAAAAGATGCAAGAAAAGTTGAAGCATATGGGAATTTCCTTTACCCAGATTCCAGAAAGGCTGACATTTTACCACATTTGCTTCACCATCCTTTCTCATTTTTTTGCTGAACTTTCTTTTTCCTTTTTTTTTTTAAGATTTTATTTATTTATTTTTGGAGAGGAGAAGGGAGGGGGAAGGAGAGGGAGAGAAACATCAATGTGTGGTTGCCTCTCATTCAGCACCCCCTACTGGGAACCTAGCCCGCAACCCAGGTATGTGCCTGAGACTGGGAATCGAACCAGTGACCCTTTGGTTTGCAGACCAGCACTCAGTCCACTGAACCACACCAGCCTGGGCCTGAACTTTCTTGAGGATAATGCCTCTTTTCTTGCTAAGGCTCTTAAAAAAAAATTATGGTAGCCCACTTGGATTTAGAACTGGAGAAATACTTTAGGGTATATTTCTTAAAAATATTTTAAACTCATTTTCACCGGGGGCACATCAGCCATGCGGTTGCCTTCAAAGGGCCGAATGTAATTTTAAGACTGTATAAATGTAACAACTCCTTAACAGTTAAGCCAGCACTCAGTACTGCCTTGGGTAGAAACAAGGTCCTGGGCTGGATAAAACAAGGTGGAGGGCTGGGTTCGACCTGAGGGCCTTGTGTTTACCACCTGTGATTTATTATGTGCTTCCTAAATTTACAAGGACTTTTTAAAAAATGTAACCACGATATAACTATCAAAATCAAGATATTAACATGGATACAGTTCAGTTATTCAGATTTTTCCATTTCTCCTAACTGCACTTTATAGCAGCAGGAAAGAAAATCTTCCTCTGCTCTACTACCCAGTTGAGAATCACACAAATGGCAGGTAGTCATTATGTTTTTTTCGTCTTTCTTAATCTGGAGGAGTTCCTCAGTCGTTCTTCATCTTTCATGCTCACGATGTGTTTGAGGAGTTTAGGCAAGTTAGTTCATAGAATGTGGTGTGCACATTTTTTGAACTTGACAATTCACCTGACTTCAGCTTTTTTGGAGTTAAAAAGGAGAAATCATATATCTCTTCAAAATTTTGTATCTTAAGAGCTTTACCTCAGTTGATTCCAGTACATGTCTTACCTAGAAATCAGTATTTGTTGTTGCTCATATTTCTCAGTGGGGCACCAGTAACATTATGACCGGGAGTGTTCATCACAGCGCCAGACGATCCCGCACGTCCCTGGCTCCGGCCCCTAACTTCCAGTAGCATTCTTCAGTTGGTGTGGCCACTCACAACACTCCTAGTTGAGAACCACTGTTCTGTAAAATTTGGAACCTTTAAATTGAGAAAGCAGTCTTGCTTTTGTAGTAAGTAGCATAAAAACATTTTCCAATTAATGGTTTTAACTATCAGTATACTGTAATCAGGTGGTTGATAATGTGCTTTAGTTGAATTCTGTTCAGGTATTTAATTAGTTATATTTAATAATTAAGTGATAAAGGGTTAAGTTGATCATACATGTTTTTATATGGTCTGAAATGAGAATCCTACTGTCTACATTTAAAATCAAAAGACCCCACCCTAGGAGTTAACTGAAACAAAATATCTCTGGAAGATTTGCCTAAAAGTCCATATTTTATTGTAAATTTTAGGGCAAATGAGTGTATTTATTTTTAATTTTAAGGATGTTAATTATTCCCTTTTTGTTTTTCTTTCAGAACTGGTCCCCAGGAAAGACCTTCTTCTAGATAATGTGCCATTTTGTGATGCACCAACGCAGAAGCCATGAATTTTCTAGGATAAAATCAAGTCTTTAATCTTTAATTTTAAAATATATAACTGCAACAAAAGTCCTGGAAATGCAGATATTCTGAACTGGCATACTGAAAATAAGTGAATTAAAGTACAGTTTTATAATTGAATTTCACTTTAAAAGGACATTGCTAAAAACTGCATTCCATAGCTAAGTATTTCTAAAGAACATTAGATAACACATTTCATTTTCATTGAAAATCAAACTTTATGAAGTGAAATAAATGTTTGGGGAGGTTACTTTTCTTTGACTTCAATGAGTCTTAGCATAACTGAGAATGCAGTGTTTTGACAAGTGGATGGGTTTTCCTCCTATGTGAAATGAAACTATTAGATTAAAATTATTAGATTAAATTGACGATTAGTCCCAAGCACATTAAATTGGTTAGAATATCACAGTGTGTGCCAACTCTCCAAGAAGGTCACCTTTGTTTCCTAAATCACTGAAAAGATTTTCGTAAGTAGTAAATAATACAGTTTCTTTGTAGAGATAGAGAATATCTCTTTGTTCCTATAAAGACAACTTTTTCATCAGTCTTCTGATGATAGATAATATCAAAATCACCTAGGATCACTGTGGAATAGAGAAATCTCAATTTTCAAAAGAAACAGTGACCCTTAGTCAAACTGTATAATACAGCCCTAGTAGAGTTAGCTGTGCTTAGACCGCGGCTAGACTTTATTGTCAAATGTAATATATGGCTGCATCCTCTTCATTTTCATCAGTAAAACGTAAATGGCTTTTCTTCTTTCACACATCCCAGTCCTGAAGAGATTTACAGTATTACAAAACATCCTGGCATTCTGCCATCTAATGGTAGGAATTATAAAATCGTATTTAATATTCTTGTTTCTCTTTTATGAGTATCTTTACCACTCAGTTTTTCTCAGTGAACAGTGTGTTTTCTCCCATTCTCTAATCAGTTCTCTCACTCAGTGATGATGACACAGGGTTTTTAGGGGTTTTCTATGTTTTTTTTTAAGATTGTATTTATTTATTTTTAGAGAGAGGGGAAGGGAGGAAGACAAAGAGAGAAATATCAATGTGTGGTTGCCTCTTGCATACCCCGCACTGGGGACCTGGCCTGCAACCCAGGTATGTACCCTGACTGGGAATCGAACTGATGACTCTTTGGTTCGCAGGCTGGTACTCACACCATTGAGCCATACCAGCCCAGGCAGGGTTTTTAGTTTTTACAAGAATCTCAATGCTTTGTTTTTTGGCAAAACTTACTGGTATATCCATGTCAGATATCAAATTTCATACTTAAAAATAGTATTAGGAGTTCAAAACATTATCAAAATTATTTAGATGTAGTACACTTAACATTAAACCAGACACTACCCTTGATGCTTCCTAATACTGTTGAACTGATTAGTTAGTAGTCTGTGAAATGGATTATACATGTAAAAAGATTTGATATATAACTTTTCATGTCCCATGTATATTTCTTATTATGTATGTGGAAGTTATACCTACACAAAAATTAAATGTGTATGCATTTCTGTATACTAATGCTGTATTGGTTATCTGTGATGCAAATGTCTTCTTCTAATATGTGACTTGTCTTTTAACTCTGTTTATGATAAACATGTATTATGGAAGTTTATTTTAATGTATCCATTTTTAAATCTTTTTTATTAATTTTGCTTTTGTATGTTTTTAAGAAATTCTTTTCTACTCCCAAGTCATAAAAATGTTCTAATTTTCCTTTGAACAATGAAGTTTTGCTTTTTATGTTCCAGTATTTATATCATCTAGAATTTATTTTTGTTTTTGATATGAGGGAGGAATCTACATCATTTTTTACGGCAGAGCACTTGGCCTCAGCATCATTTGATCAAATAGCCCATCATTCCCCTGGTTACACAGAAAGCAGTTTTGATCATATACCAAGTTACACTTCAGCTGACCCTTGAACGCAGGTTCAAACAGCACAGGTCCACTTATACGTGATTTTTTTTTTTTTTTCAGTAAACCTATAGTTTCTTTTTAAGTTTTTTTAATTTATTTTTAGAGAGAGAGAAACATCAATTTGTTGTTCCACTTACTTATATGTTCATTTGTTTGATTCTTGTATGTTCCCTGACCAGGGATCACACCTATGATCTTGGCATATCAGGACTCTAACCAACTGAGCTGCCAGTGCCTGCAGAGTTGTTGATACATAGTCGGTCAGGAATTTATGGATACGGAGGGCTGGCTGTATGCGTTGATCTATACCATTTTATGTAGGGGACTTAAGCATTCGTGGATTTTGATATCTGTGAGGTGGGACCTAGAGCAATCCCTTGCAGATACCAAGGGACAAGTTGAGTTTTTGAGGAGTTAGAAATTATACATGGATCCTCGACCGCACAGGGCTTTGACACCCCTTAGCCACTATGTTCACCATTCAAGTATGTTGGAATTAGTTTAACGCTCTTAGCTCATCAAGGACTTTGCTCCTGCAATATTTCTCTCTGCCAAATGTTTTCACCTCTTCCCACTAGATTGTTTAGATTGTTTTCTACAGCATTCAACATTCTGAAATATTTCCCATTTAAAAAAAAAAACTTACTTGAAACCCCTCCTGCCCTCAAGCTTCAGCACCATTCCTCTGCTCTTTGTTCTCAGGGGCATCCACTCCTCTTCCCACTCTCTCTAGTGCAGACTTCAGTCAAGATTCTCCTCCAAAACCCTTCTTGTCCCAGTTACCTGCCCTTCAACTTGTTAAGTGCAGAGGTCAATTCTCAGCCCGCCCTTTATTCATTCTCTCAGTAGCAGTTGGCATAAGCGATCATTCCTTCTTTTCCAAACGGAGAGCTTGACACTGGTAGATTGTAAGCTGACACAAGTAGGGTGCAGCCATGAACCAAAGTCACAAAAATGTCCACCTCATCTTCTGTTTGTCATTCTAGATTCACTCTCAGTCCTTCCTGACCCTGTTCTCAGCCTTCCCTGGAAAGACTGGCCTGTGTGAACCAGCCCCAGTGCCTCCTGTACCCCCTGACTTCTGGTTGGTTCAGCCAGGGAGGACCCTGGCCAGAGATCAAAAGGAGGGAGTGGAGTGAAGGCAGGTATTTCTCTTCCTGGCTCTATCCCTGAAAGGTTGCCTCAGGCTGGCAGTATCCCTCAAAGTTCCTCTTAAGGTGATCTTTGCACAGTTTTTTCTTTCCACTTCGGGGAAGAGCTTCCCTCCCCTCCTTAGGCCTGGAATAGCAACAATTCTTTTCTGCTACCCATGTGGATTCTCCTATACCCACAGTTTTGTAAATAGTCCCTTCATAAATCTTTCTCAGACTACCATAATTTAAATGCATCATGTATTTCCTGTCGGGTCTCTCACTAATTCACTGCCCTGGCGGAACTTACTTCCTGGAAGTGAGATATAAACAATGAATACAATTAGACAAGATTGGATCAGGGTGTTATAGCCATAGTAATTAAAAAGTAAATTAGAAGGTGATAAGTAATACGGAGAAAGATAAGAAAGGAGAAGGAGTTAAGGAAGGTAGGAAGAACAGAGTGTTGTAATTTTAAATACTGTGATCAGGGAAGAGCTCATTAAGAAAGTGTCCATTGAGCAAAGACAAACGATGTGAGGAATCCAGCCATGCACGTAAAACTAAGAGAAGAGCTTTCGAAGCAGAGTAAACTGTAGTACAGTGTCCAGAGACAGGTTCACATCTGCTGTGTTTGAGGAGAGCCAGTGATGGGCAAAGTGATTTAGAGGGAGAGAAACGGGAGATAAAGTCATAGAAATACATGGTAGAGGGAGGTGGAGAGTAAATGCCAGGTTATGTAGGCTCTTACAAAGACTGTGGTTTTTACTCTTAATAAAATGCTGAGCCAGGCCCCCGGTGGGTAGCTCAGTTTGTTAGAGTGTTGTCCTGACATGCCAAGGTTGCAGGTTCAGTCTCCAGTCAGGGCACTTATAAGAAGCAACCAATGAATGCATAAATAAGCAGAATGACAAATTGATGTTTCTCTCTCTTTTTCTCTCCCTCCCTCCTCTCCTTTCCTTCCTCCCTTTCTCTCTCTCATTATTTTACTTTTTTAAATCAAAGTCTAGGATTTATTGGCCTGTTCTTTTAACTTTACCTTTTAAAAAATTATTAAATATTTTACTGTTATTCTGTCACAGTTGTTCCAGTTTTTCTCCCATTGCTCTCCTCTGCCCAGCCCACCCCCTGCTCCCATAGTCAGTCCCCACCCTGTTGTTCATGTCCATGGGTCATTCATACATGTTCCTTGCCTAGTCCCTTTCCTTCTTTCCACCCTTATCCCCCTCCTACTTCGCCCCCTCTGCTCACTGTTAGTCTGTTCCTTGTTTCCATGCCTCTGGTTCTGTTTCGCTCGACAGTTTATTTTGTTCATTAGATTCCTCTTGTAGGTGAGATCATATGATATCTGCCTCTTACCAAGTGGCTTAATTCACTTACCATAATATTCTCCAGTTCCATCCGTGCTGTCACAAAACGTAGGAGTTCCTTCTTTCTTTCTGCTGTGTTGTATTCCTTTGTGTAAATGTACCACAGTTTTTTGATCCATTCATTTATTGATGGGCACTTTGGCTATTTCCAGCACTTGGCTATTATAAATAGCACTGCTATGAACTTAGGGGTGCATAAACTCTTTTGAATTGGTGTTTCAGGATTCTTAGGGTAATATTCCCAGCAGTGGGATTGCTGGTCTTCTTGGTGTTGAGTCATATGAGTTCTTTATACATTTTGGAGATCAAACCCTTGTCCAAGGTATCATTGGCAAGTACATTCTCTCATATGGTTGGTTCCCTTTTCATTTTGATGATGGTTTCTTTATCTGTGCAGAAGCTTTTTAATTTGATGTAGTCCCATTTGTTTATTTTTTCCTTTATTTCCCTTGCCCTAGGAGATTCATTGGTAAAAATATTACTGTGTGGCATAATTGAAATTTTCCTGTCTATATTTTTCTTTAGGGCTTTTATGGTGTTACAACTTACAATTAAGTCTTTTATCCATTTTGAATTTATTCTAGTGTATGGTGTAAGTTGGTGGTCTAGTTTCATGTTTTTGTATGTATTAGTCCAGTTTCCCCAACATCATTTATTGAAGAAGTTATTTTTAATCCATTGTAATCTTCTACCCACTGTGTCAAATATTAATTGACCATAGAGACTTGGGTTTATTCCTCAGCTCTCTATTCTGGTCCATTGACCCATGTGTCTGTTCTTATGCCAGTACCAGACTGTTTTGATTACAGTGGCCTTGTACTATAGATTGGCATCAGATATTGTGATCCCTCCTACTTTGTTCTTCTTACTCAAGGTTGCTGATATGGAGAAGAGTGATATAATCTGATTTTAAGTTTTTAAAGAGACCACTCAAGCTGTTCTACTGAGAATGGGCTCTGGGGGCAAAGGTGAAAGCAGAGATACCAGTTAGAAGTCTTGCATTATTCTAGGTAAGAGATGATGGTGGCTTAGACAGTGGTGAGAAGTGTCAGGATTCTGGATTTATTGAGTGGATTAAATGTGAGATGAGACAAAAAGAATGGAGTCAGGGATGATTATTCCCAAGGGTTTTGATCTGAGCAACTGGAAGGATATTGTCACCATCAATTGTGATGGTGAAAACAGACTAGGCTTGTGAAGAAGATCAGGAGGTTAGTTTTGGGCATGCGTTGATTAAAAGGCCTGTTAGATACCCAGTGTTGATGTTAATAGACATTGGGTGTCATATCTGTAGTTCAGAAAGTAGTCTGGGGTGGAGAAATAAATTTGGGAGCCATTGATACATATAAAATACATAAAATCATGAATTGGGTGAAATCACCAAGAAACTGGTTATATAGGAAGAAGAAAAATTATTGAGTCCTGGGACACACTGGTGTTAAGAGATTAAATAGCTAAGGAACAACAAGAACAAGAGACAGAAGTCTCCAGTAAGGTAGGATGAAAATAAGGAGAATGTAGAGGAGATGTTGGCAAGTAATGCCTCACAGGGATCAAATCTGACCCATTACCTTTTCCTGTAAATAAATTTTTACTGGAACACTACCACATTTAATTCATTTACATATTATCTATGACTGCTTTCACACTACAATGGTATAGTTGAGTAATTACCGCAAAAATGAATCCACAAAGCCTAAAATTGCTATCTGGCTTCCTTACAGAAAATGTTTGTTGATCTCTGGTATGTAGAGTCCTAGAAGCCAAGTCAAGAAAGTGTTTTATTGAAGAGGGAGTAATTGTATTATAGTCACAGTAAAAATTCCAGTATTGCAATTGCAGTTAAAATTCCAATAGGCTTAGCAAAATGGAGGTAGCCTTGATGATTGTCTCAGGAATTTCAGTGAAATAATTAACATATGCTCATGTCAGTTCTCCCCAAATGATCTCTGAATTCATTGTAATCACAGTTAATATTATAGTAGGATTTTTTGAAGAACTAGTAAAACTTACTCAAAAATATGTGAGGAATAATAAAGGTCCATAAATAGCTCTATCAACCACGACAAAAGAGTAAAATTAATTGTCCAATGCAAAAAAATAAAATGGAACTCTGATTCATACCTCATACCATAGACAAAAATTAACTCAATATTGATCACAGACCTAAATGTAAAACTTAAAAACTATAAAACTTTTTGAAGTAATAGGAGAAAATCTTTGTGACTTTGGGTTAGGCAAAGATTTCTTAGATATGGCACCAAAAACTGAATACATAAAAGAAAAAATTAATAAACTAGGATTTATCAAAATTAAAAAACTTTGCTTTGCAAAAGATAACTGCTAATGAAAAGACAAGCTATAGACTGGGAGAAAATGATTACAAATCATAAACTGATAAGGAACTTTTATCTAGAATATATAAAGAACTTTTAATAATAATAAAATAACCCAATTTTTAATAGATAAATATTTGAGCACTTTATTGAAAAAGATACACAAATGGAAAATAAGAACTCAACATCATTAGTCACTAGAAATTAAAAGGTATGAAATGCTACTACATACCTAAAATTAGAGTGACTGACCATACTAAGGGTTGGCAAGGATGAAAAATGGCAGAACAACTTTGGAAAACTGTTCAGCAGTTTTTTAAAAAGTTAACCATATATTCCCCATATACTGGACTTGCCACTCCTAGGTATTTACCTGATAGAAATTAAGGCATTTATCCATACCAAGACTTATTTACGTTATGCAGCAAAGAAAACTATCAATGAAATGAAAAGGCAACTTAGAGAATGGGAGGAAATATTTGCACATCAGGTATCTGATAAGGTGTTAATAACCAAAATACATGAAGAAGTCATACAAAGCAATGATAAAAATAACAATAATAAACAGTCTACTTTAAAAGTAGGCTGAGGTCCTGGCTGGTGTGGCCCAGTGGATTGTGTGCCCGCCTGCACACCAAAGGGTCGCCAGCTTGATTCCCAGTCAGAGCACATGCCTGGGTTGTGGGCCAGGTCTCCAGTAGGGGATGTGTGAGAGGCAGCCACACATTGGTGTTTCTCTCCTCCCTCTCCTCCCCTCTCTCTAAAAATAAGTAAATAAAATCTTTAAAAATTAAAAAAAATTAAATGTAAGCTGAGGATCTGAATACATTTTTCCAAAGAGGACATACAGATGGCAAACAGACATAAAAAGGTGCTGAACATCAGTAATAACCAGGGAAATGCAAATCAAAACCATAAAGAGATATCATTTCACACCTGTTAGAATGTCTGTTATTAAAAAAAGACCTGAAATAAGTGTTGGAGAGGATGTGGGGAAATGGGAATCTCGTGCACTGTTGGTAGGAATGTAAATTGGTTCAGCCACTATGGAAAACAGTGTGGAGTCCCCTTTAAAAATTAAAAATAGAGTTACCATATGACCCAGCGATTCTACTGCTAGGTCCTCACCCAAAGGTACTGAAAACACTAATTGGAGAAGTCATGTGCACTCCCATGTTCACTGCAGTGTTATTTACAGTAACCAAGATATGGAAGCAACCTGAGTGTCCATCAGTGGGTGAGTGGATAAGGAAAACGTGATGCACACACATATATATGCATACAATGGAATGTTATTCAGCCATAAAAAAAAAGAAGGAAATCTTGCCATTTGTGACTACATGGGTGGACCTTGAGGGCATCATGCTTAGTGAAATAAGTCAGAAAGAGACAAATACTGGATGGTCTCATGTGGAATCTAAAAAGGAAACAAAACAAAAAAAGAACAGATACAGTTCTATTTACTGCTACACCCAAGTCCAGGGACTCATCACCTGTTGATATGTGAGAATTGGCTAAGTCCCTAGCTGTATAAACAGTCTATGGTCAGGTTCCTCACTGCCTCCAGAACCATCTCCATGTCAGCCTATAGTTTCACTCTGCATCGGCTTTCAGACCTCTCCATTCTGGCGTGTGGGAATTCGCTTTCTGTTCTCGTGAGCTCAGCCTTGTAAGACAAAGCCAGAATGCAAAGCCGTGCTGAAAGACTCATGGGGTCGTCTTAAAAGAACACAGGAGCGAGATTGAAGGGATTCTTACTGATCAAATTTGGGGCTACTTATGCATCAAAAGTAATAACTATATCCCTGGCTGGCGTAGCTCAGTGGATTGAGCGCAGGCTGCAAACCAAAGTGTCGCAGGTTCAATTCCTTGTCAGGGCACATGACTGGGTTGCAGGCCACGGCCCCTGGCAACCGCACATTGATGTTCTTCTCTCTCTCTCTTTCTCCCTCCCTTCCCTCTCTAAAAATAAATGAATAAAATCTTTATAAAAAAGTAATAACTATAATAGCCTAACACATTACATAAAAAGTAAAATAACCCATAAGTTCATGAAGATACTCAAAGAGAGAAAGGGAAAAAAAGGTTTTGATGCATTTTTTAATAGACTTTCAACTTTCCCTTAGTTTTGAAATTTTTCAGAATCAAAGTTGGAGGAAATGAAAATGAAATCTTATTCAGCATTTTGTTGGGGGAATGGTCTGATGTTAGCTTAGTTCTCGTGTTGCCAGACTCCAAATTCCAGAAGCCGATACTTCTAAGGAAAAAAAAAATACATAATATTTTAAAATATCTTTCTGGCATTTCATTGTTAAAATCTGAAGACTTCTGAGTATAAGAAATCTAACTCAAAGAATATGATTTGGGCCTTCAGTTGAGCTTTTTCCTGTTTGTCATCTTTTTCCTAATGTTAACTGACTGCAGTCTCTTCATTTACTCAATTGGCATTTACTGGATTGCCCAGGGTCCGTCTCACAGAGGTGCTAGAGAATCAAAGACAAGACAGTCTAGCAGGGAAGACCAGCAAGGAAGTGGACGATTTTGGTGTGATTAGTGCTATTTTAGGGATTAAACAGAGTTTTAAGAATATGAAAGTAATTTATTAGAAAGTGGTTTGTGGTCTATAATAAATAGAAAGATGATGTGCTTTTTATCTCTTGGAGAAGTAAACAGATATAAAATAATTCACACCTAACACCATTAAAAAAAAAAAGGAAGCCAAAGTAGGACTTCGTGAGGCAGGAGAACTGGGGGAGCGAGCTCTCTGCCACAAACTGTTCTGGGAGCTTTTCTTCTTCCTTCTTATTTTTTACTCTGGCAACAAAGTGAAAGAGCTACAGTCTTAGGTAAGATTTGCAGAAAAACAGACTTGGAGATAGAGATGTCCTCGTAGGAGGTTAAGTTGGGGGTGAGCTCCGGAATAAGCCCTGTGAGGGAGGGAGCGGTGACTGGGCAGAGGGAGCTGGGGAGCTGCGATACAGCTACAAACAAGGCCTTGAGCTAAATGGCCTTCCAGATTGTGCTGAATTGAGGCAAGGGACCGGCTTTTGTTCCATGGAGGGCAGGCTGAACCCATGGAAAAGGCTTTATAACTTCAGTGAGGCAATCCCCTTCAGGGCATAATTTCAGAAAGAGCAGGAGCTATGGACCTCCAGCAGCCAGCACTCCCAGGAGCTAGGGCATCTGGGCAATGCACAACTCCACTTCATCACATACGCTTTTCCTAGGCAGCTCAAATGGCTTGAGCAGAAGTACAACCAAAGCTGGATGTTCCTCTTCTGCAAAGTTCCCCAGGGACAGTTACATTACCTATTCAGACCAAATGAAGATGTCAAGCCCATTAGAAAAGAGCAAATTATAAGTTGAGATTTGTAGTGAGTTACTGAATGGAGTCATTCATTCATTTCATAGATGTCTGTCTAGCACCGCCTGGTAAAAAGTCCACCAAAGAGGGAGTAGGAGACGAGACCCTAACCACAGCTGTGTCACTGGAAACAGGGTCCTTGAGTAAATCATTCATCATCCCCAGACTTCCGTTTCTTTTCCTGTGTAATGAGAAGTGTGAACTAGATAATGTGTTAGTTAGAAATATTTTACTAATGTGTACTGGAAATCCCCCTTTGGCTAGCTTGAAAGAAAGGGAATTGGTTTACGGAGTAAGTTTGTGTCTCCCAGATTCAGGCTGGTCAGAGTGGGGCTGCAGGAACAGACTGGCGGGCCATCTGCACGCAGCCCACGCTGCCCTCACCCCTGCCCCCGCACTTGCTGCTTCTTCGCTATTACTCAGTTGGCTCTGTTTTTCAGTTCAGGGGAGGAAAGTAAGTGCAAATAGCAGCTCCTGAGTTTTCACCTCCTCTATTCAAGAGCAGCCACTCCGGGCTAAAATCCCTTGGTCCAAATTCCAAATTGTCTGGGAACAGTTGGTTGGCCTTGTTTGCATGAAGGGAACAACCTTTGATTCAAACAACTGTGTGTACGTGAGGAACTCAGGAAAGACTTAGGAGAATGCTCAGAGGTAGCTGACTTGTCCACTGCTGTTATCTCTAAAATCCTGCGATTTGATTAAGCAACTACCTAAGTAAAATTTGATTAACTTCTCATGACACTTTAACCCATTATTTAAAAATGATGATGGTTAATTAAAATATATAAATTACAAATGGAAATTTGACTATTCCATGAGGGAGGCTGGAGCCTAAAATGCTTAGCAAAATGCATTGACAACTTTTCTATTTAGACCCATAACAAAACTGTGTTTACCTGGTGATGTCATATCAAGGAGTGCATGAAGAATGTTTTCAGAAGGGGAGAGTGTCTGCCACTTGGACGAAACATGGTTTTTCCTTGTGACTGGTGTGTGGCTTAGACCAATTTCTCATTTTCACTTACAGTGAAGGTCATAGTCTGTAACCCGAAGTGTAGCTGTTCTAAGGGCTTGTGAAGTGATTGACAGAAACAGGCCATTGATAGAGGGTGAGGATACAGTCTTTTTAAATTTACACGGTGGACACAGCTCGTCTGCACTGGAGCAGGGAACACAGCGGCATTTCCTGTCCTGTGTGCAGGTTTTCCTGATCTCCAGGTCCCCCTGGGTGTGTCCACTGGGGCGGTGTTCCAGTCAGGTCCTTGAAGAAGATCCTTCCCTCTCATCTCAGGGAACTTCATAATCGATCCTTCCAAATCTTCCCAGAGACTCCTACTACATGACCGCCTGGGGATGATTCACTGGGGCAGTTCGTGGTGACTCAGTCAGTCTTGACATAGGTGCTCGGGAAAGAGCTGAGGTAGCTGAGACTGGGCGAATCTGCACCGAGTCCTGTGAACAGTCCCCAAGCAGGAGAAGGCCCCGGTCTGCCGGCAGCCTATTCCTGTATCAGGCTTTCACTGATGCAAGGAAATCGAGAAATACGTAATTATTTGGTAATCTGCTGACAATCTAGAGCACGAGTTAGCAAAATCCAGGCTTCCATCAGGCTCAATCCAGCCTTCCACCTGTTTTTATAAATAAAGTTTGGTTGGACTGCAACCATGGCCATTCATTTAGGTGTTGTCTGTGGCTACGTCTGTGATACAGCAGCATACTGTAGCAACAGTGAACAGCTGTGATAGAAACTATATGAGCCTAAAATATCTACTGTCTTGTTCTTTACATTAAAACTTTGCTAGCCTCTAGTCTAAAGACAAATTAATTTTCTTACACTATCTAATTGGCAATCTAGAACATTCCAAATTTGCCACATAATTATATACAATTCTGCTTTTAAAGACATGTTTTCTGAAGTGCCTTCTTGTGTAGGCCTGTCTTTAGAAAAGATGTTCTTTTCACTAACTGGAGTGGGTAAATAGGTTGTCAATATGAAAAAAATCTTAGTACTTATCTCACACGAAACTGAAAAATTAATTTCAGCCCTGGCTGGTGTAGCTTAGTGTGTTACGTGCCAGCCTGTAAAGCAAGGGGTTGCTGGTTCGATTCCCAGTTAGGGCACATGCCTAGGTTGCAGGCCAGGTTCCCAGTAGGGGATGCATGAGAGGCAACCACACACTGATGCTTCTCTCCTTCCCTTTTTCCTTCCCTTTCCCTCTGAAAATAAATAAATAAAATCTTTTAAAAATTCATTTCAAATGTCATGTAGATCTAAACATGAAAGAGAAAACAACAGAGCTTTGAAAGGAAAACATAAAAGAATATCTTGTTGACTTTGGGTCAGGCAAATATTTCTTAACTAGGACACAAAATAGCATTAACCATAGAAGAAAATTAATGATTAATTGAGCTACATTAAACTTAAGAACACATTGTCAAAAACAGATTAAGAAAATGATCAGAAACTATAAAGTAGAAGAAGATATTTTCAATTTGTGTACCTGATTTATATCCTGGATATGTAAAGAATTCCTCCAAATCAATATACAAAAGACTTACCTTAGGAAAATGGACACAGGGCTTGAATAGACATCTCCAAAAGGAGATACCTGATTAGCCCCTAAACTGTGAAAAATATGCACAACTATATTATTCACCATGGAAATGGAAAAAATAAAAGTGCAAGGCAATATGACTACATGCTCACTAGAATGACTAAAATGTAAATGACAGATAATACCAAGAGTTGACAAGGGTGTGGAGCATCAGGAATGCAGATTGGTCCAACTCTGGAAACCTCTTTAGCAGTATCTACTAAAGCTGGACACATGCATGTCCTATGAACCAGCATTTGTACCCTGGAGGTATGGAACTATGTTCTCCAAAGGACATGTACAAAAATGGTGGCAGCATTACCATTTCTATTAGCCCAAACTGGAAGCAAGCTACAAGGGTATTAGTAATGTTCTATATTTTGATCTAAGTGGGTATTGCACAATGTTCATTTTGTGAAAATTTATTGAGCTCAAATACTTGCAAGTTGTGTATCTTTCTGAATATATGTATATTGTGCTACAATATAATTTTTATTTTAAAAGAGTACAATTTATATTATATTTTTAGCTCCTGTGATCTTGGCATAGTGACTTGAACATAAAATTACATCGGTAAGTAGCAAGGCCACAGTCCTGGTATATTTTAAGATTTAAAAATCATCAGCCCTGACTGGCATAGCTCAGTGGATTGAGCGTGGGCTGGGAACCAAAGTGTCCCAGGTTCGATTCCCAGCCAGGGTACATGCCTGGGTTGCAGGCCATAACTCCCAGCAACTGCACATTGATGTTTCCCTCTCTCTCTCTCTATCTCCCTCCTTCCCTCTCTAAAAATAAATAAATAAAATCTTTAAAAAAAGATTTAAAAATCATCAATTATCATTTAATTAACTTAATTAAGTTTGGTACTAAGAAGCTACCTGATAGCAGCCTACATTTAAGTCCACATTTGTTGCTTATTCTGAGTGTACCTCAGTATCCTTTTCAGAAGAATGAAATTCTGACCCTTTACACTAAAAATAAAGTCTGGTCATATTTTCCAGGAACTGTAGTGCTTTATTATTTCCCTCCACAGTAAGGAACAAATATGACTGAAATACAGTTCAGTGAGATGGGTTATTAACTATTGTACTCAGGCCTGGGGCTGTTATAATGTCATTTGCCAAGATGTTTTGTGGCTTCGATGCACACACGATACAGGAAAAGGAAAGTTGTGGGTTGCCACAGCAACTGCAATATAAGTGTATTGGAATAAGGTTTTGATTATTTCTGCTTATGATCACTCTAATTCCTCTATATTTTACATCCATATTGATGAGTAATGGTTGATACAGGAATCACTTAAAAGTATTGAATTTCTATAAATGTAAGCTGTCAGCACTTTATGCTCTGGTCATATACTTGCATTTAATTATGTCATTTGTTTTAGGAATAATCCTGTTTTTTCTCAGAAAATATATTTCCAAGCAAGCAGTTATAACACTTATTTCCTCTGCAACAGCACATTTAGCTAATGTGACTCTATGGCACCTCGATAGAATGTCCTATTATAGATGTAGAAAATGAGGTAGAATGACCAAAGACTATAAATTATTTAAGATCACAAAGCAAATCCAGCAGAACGACTTCTGGAATTTTGCTCAGGACGAGCCATGGATGGACTGGGACTCCCGGAGACGTTGGTGACGGCCCCCTCGCCGCAGCACAGTTCTGCGCTGTCAGCGCCTGCCTGTGTCTGCCTCTAATCCCCAGTCAAACACACGCGTTTGTGTGTCTCCAAGGCCAGGATGTTTTCGGGAGCACCTCACCTGAGACTAAATGTTCTGCTTGTCCACTCTCACTCAGAGTGTTAGTGAGGGTTCTCCAGAGAAACAACAAATAGATATGAATATTTATATTTATTGTAGGAATTGGCTTGTGCTGTTTATGGAGGCCAAGAAGTTCCACAATGTGCCCCCTCCAAGCTGGAGAACCAGGGAAGCTGTGGTGTGATTCAGTGCCAGTCTGAAGGCCGGAGGCTGGGGGGTCTGGGTGGTGGAGTGTGATGATGTTGGTCCTGGTCAGAGTCTGAAAGCCCAAGGACCAAAAATACTAATGTCCGGGGGCAAAAGATGGATGTCTCAGCTCAAACAGAAAGCAAATTCGCTTTTCTTTCACCTTTTTGTTGCATTCAGGCCCTCAGTGGATTAGATGATGCCCACTGGTAAGAGAGGTGAACACAAATCATTCATCTATGATGATAACCCATTTGGGGGGAGATTTTTGTTTTATGAAGAAGACTGCATTTTAAAATTTTATTTGTAATATTGGTCATAAGAGAACAGAGTCTTTGTCAGATTAATGGAAAGTCTGCTTTCCAAGTTGGCATCTGTGCCTCCCCATGCATCCTGCCCAGGACGCCCCCTGCGGTCAGTCTCATGCCCAGTCTCCAGAGGGGAGGCCCATGCCCCAGGTGTATTTAGGGGAGACAAAGAAAGAAGTCATCTTTCTGATGGCCATCGACATTCAATTCTAGCTTGAAGATGCTGCACGTTAAATGGCAATAGAGGAAAGAAAGGCTCATGTTTTACAATTAGCTGAGTTCCATTTAGAACGAGAAAGGAAGAAGAAAGGAACAATTTCCTATTTTAAGTACATGGATAGGGTGATGTTGAGTCAATTAAATTAGCTAAGAAACAGTGCTAGGAAGGTGAGAAAATAATCTGCTATTTTAAGAGAATGGGTGGGGTGACAATGATTTAATTCCGTTAGCCAAGAAACCAGTCCATGCTTATTGTACCTTCCAGGGGGACAGGCCGGAAGACTTGAATCTAGGGCAAATCTGGAAGCTTGGTGGCAGGCAGAGTAGGAAACAAAAACTCAGTGAGTGGCAGGACGGAGGCAGAAAATGCTACTGTCCCTGTGCCTGTCTTTCTGGGGGAATCACTGGACATGGTATTGAGAAGGCAAGGGTGGCTTGTCCGTGCCAGTGCACACGCAGAGCACACGTCACTCTGTGAAAGAAGCTGCCAAGGCAGAACAACTGGATGAGAAGGGGACAGTGTGTCACCTGGGGCCAAACAGGGTTGCAGGGTACTCATCTGCAACAGGCACGCACTAGAGACGTAAAGGCCAGTGCAGGGGTATGTGTGAGTCGGCACCTCCACTCATTTTGTTTGTTTTAAAGTTCGTGTATCAGTATCTCTGGTTTCTTTGATTCAGTGTCATTATCAAATCATGCAAATAATTGCTAACATATAAAGATCTTACAATGTGCCAGGTGCTGTTTCGAAGTAGTTAAAATATCAATTGCAAGTCCAGACAGTTATTCTTCCTGTAGAGATAAGGAAACTGACGCACAGAGAGGTTAGATAACCTGACCCCGCACACAAAGCTGGTAGGTAAACCTGGGGGGCCACCCAGGCCGTCTACAGGCAAAAGCCTGTGTCCTCACCTTCTCTGGAATCCTCTGTCTCAGGACTCAGGGACTTTTGGACTGCTAAGAACTGAACTCCTTACTGATTTTATGTGTGTGCGTTTATGAAAACTCTGTTTTATTTTTGCACTGTAAGATTCTATCCCAATACTGAAATTTAAGTGGGAATTTCTTGTATACACAGAGCTGTTAAGTAGAAAAACTTAGTTACTCTTTCTTAGGAATTGAAACCAGGAGAGCTCATCACGTGAGCATTATGTAATGATGAGTCACAGCTATTGGAAAGGTTTGGGGAGCGATGTACTATTAATATTACTAATTGTCTTATCACTGAAAGCATAACTTTACACAATGTTTATTGTAAATATTCTTTGGGTAGAGTTTAGTTATTTGATTTCTGACTTTATATATACATTAAAATCAATGGTAACTTGCCATGTTCTTTTCAATGCTAATAATTAATAAAATATTAAATTTACACAATTCATCTATGGAAAACAACTGATGGGAAGTAAGGAAAAAAGGGCTGAAAAGAGGGAAAATGAGAAAGAAGAATTTATTTTTGCAAGCAACTAGAAACATTTTCCTCTCTACTTTAGAAATTGTAGAAGCAGCGGATATTGTGTTAGGCATGAAGCTTCTCTATCCTGTAATAGAAATAGTCCGTGAAAGCTTCATCCTCTGGAAAGGGAGAGTGGCTGTCCGGGGGTTGCTCGTAGTTGTCTGTGGGTTTTCCCCACTGACGGGGTGCTCACACAAGAGGCTGTTCGCTGTGAGGCCCGTTCCTCCCTTCTTTTGCATTTGGCGTGTGTAGTGCTGTGCTGTCCACAGTGGAGGGGCTAAATCCATGTCACTTTAGCTGGGTGTGATGGTCAGTTTGTCTGTGTCGACGTGACTGGGCTAAAGGATGCCCAGATAACTGGTTAAACATTATTTTGGGGTGTGGCTGTGAGGGCGTCAGCAGCAGAGATTAGCGTTTGAATCAGTAGACAGTGAAGTTGTCCCCATTGTTCCTGCTCTTTAGCCCGTGGTGTCAATTTTTCACCATCCGTCAGCCAACAAGCATGCTATTATTTCTACTGTCTTTGATTAAATAAACAAAAAACACCTTTTGACCTGCTTTTTGCTCTCATCTGCTGCACGATTTCTGTACAAACTCCTTAACAGCCATCTGCAAATTCTGTCTCCACTCTTCCCCTCCCCACTCTCTCCTGAACCTACTCCAGCAAGGCCTTTGCCCACACCACTGCACTGAAAGTGTGCTTGTCAAGGCCATCGGCTGGCCTCATGCTGGTCATTCCAGTGGTCAGTCCTCAGACCTCATCTTACCTGACTGGCACCGTTTTATGACGTCAATCAGTCGCTCCTCCTCGATGCACTTTCTCCACCTGGCTTGCAGCACACTGCACACTCAGTTATCCTCCTCCCTCCCAGTCTCTGGCTGACTTGGTCTCCTCCCTCCAGCCTCTTGGTGTTGGAGTGCCCCAGGCTCAGTCCTGGGCCCTCCCTCCTTTTCTCCCCGCATTGCCTGCCTTGATGATCTCATCTGTTCTCTGGGCTATAAATGTACCTTCCAGTCTGAAAACTCCCAAAGTTATCTCTCCAGCTCAGACATCTCTTTTGAACTCCTGACATGTATCCAACAGCCAGTTCAACAACCCCCCTTGACTATCGAACAGGAATCTCAAAGTCCACAGATCTAAACCAGGGGTGTCAAACTCATTTTCACCGGGGGCACGTCAGCCTCACGATCACCTTCAAAGGGCCAAATGTAATTTTAGGACTGTGTAAATGTAACTACTCCTTAACTAGGGGCAAGGAGCTCGGCGCTGCCGCTGGGTAGAGCTGGGTAGAAAGAAGGTGCCAGACCGGATAAAACAAGGTTGGGGGCTGGGTTCGCCCCGCAGGCCTTGTGTTCGCCACCTGTGGTCTAAACAGAGCTTCAGCTCTGCTCTTCCACCTGCACTTGAAAGTTCCTGACAACTCCATCTTTCCATCTGCTCCGTCACTGCCTTTGTGTGAGCTCTGACTCCTCTCTCTCACATCCGGTGTATCGGGAAACCTTTTTGGTGCTCCCTTCCAATATCACCAGAATCTAGTTACTCCCCACTTCCTCTGTTACTACCCTGGTCTGCGCTACCACCCTCTCGCACCTGAACTAACCCAGTAACCTCCTCACTCTCTTTCTAACCTAAACCCCATAGTTAGTAGCCAGAGTGAACTATAAGAATGTAAAACAGATCGTGTCATTTGTCTCTTCAGAATCCTCCAATAACTTCCCATTTTACTCAGAGTAAAAGCCAAAACTCTTACAGTAGGCTCAGGGTCCTACTTAACGAGGCACCCCATTTTGCCTCTGGTCTCAGTCTCCACTCCCCTTCACTCACTGGCCTCCTTGCTGTTTCTCTATTACCCCAGACCCACTGTGGGGTAAGGGCCTTGATCTGGCTGCACTCTCTGCCTTCAACGTCCTTCTCCTTAGCTGACTTCCTCTCCTTCATGTCTCCCCTCAGTGAGGGGACCTTCTCAATGAGCCTTGTCCTAGCCCCCTGTTTACTTCTACAGCTGTACCCACGCATACCCACACACACGTGCATGCACACACGGCTGGCACTTCTGATTATCCTTAACCCGTTCTACAATTCCCTTTTCTCTGTAGTCATCACCTGCTAATACATATATTTTTAAATTTATTCTATGTTATTTATTATCTGTCTCTCCACTAAAATGTAAACTCTGGAGGACAAAGATTTTTGTTTTGTTCACAGATGTGTGTGTATGCACATATGTATGTATATGTGAGTGTGTTACTTCCCTGGGAAAAAGCCAAACGTGAGTTTAAATCCTGCAGTGGAGGGGCTGTCCTCTGTGTCCCAGTGTGAACAAGGCCCACACACACCACTGGATCTGTTGATATTCTTGATTGAGCTAAAAATTGAGTCATCTTTTTTTTTAATTTTTAAAAGATTTTATTTATTTATTTTTAGGGAGAAGGGCAGGGAAGGAGAAATAGAGGAAGAGAGACATCAATGTGAGAGAGAAACGTAGATCAGTTGCCTCTTGTACACACCCCACCGGGAATCAAACTAGCCCCCACCAGGAATTGAACCCTCAACACAGGCCTGTGTCCCAATCCGGAATTAAATGAGCAACCTTTGGTTGTGGGACGACACCCAACCCACTGAGCCACAACAGTCAGGGCAAATTCAGGCATCTTTTGGGACAAGTATTTGAAAAAATGTTCATATAGGAATTCAAACTGAGTCGGAAGCTGGGTAAAAGAAAAGTGGATGACACAGCTGCTTAGAGGAAGTTTGTCACAGTCTCTGGGAAAGAAGCCCCACACGGTCAACCAAACAGCCCTGAGGCTCTCGACTTCGAGGATTTGTGTCCATACACTGCCTCCCGCTCTTCAACCTCCCCACAGGTTCTGACTCCAGCCCGGATATGTCTGGAAGGGAAGTGTGTGCATAATACTGAAAAACTCCTTGCACTGTGTAACACCTCAGGCCCCAGGCAGCCCCGAAATGGGCTTCCACAAGAGTACAGAACATGAGGAAGAGGAAATGATTTCTTTACCCACTTTAGAAAAGAAAGGTGAGCACTAGCATCCTGGGGCAGACTGGTGGTGACAATGACATGGGCTGACTGGACGCAGGAGATACAGTAACCACAGCAGGGACAGGAGCCAGGTGGCCCAGAGCCAGACAGAACTCAGATCCAAGGGACAGCAGTGCCACACACGGTAGACTCGCACGGTTTGTGAGACTGTGACAACCTCTGAAAACCCCAGAGATACGTCTGTAAGACAGAATCTCAGAAGAGGCCCAAGGTTTTAGTCACATGAGTGAGAGTTTTTGAAGGAATGGAACTTGGTTCTCAATATTAAGGTGACTTTTTTTTTGTAACTTACAAGTCAGGGGATTCTAGGGATATTCAGAATCACTAATTTATGACTGCCCTAAAAGAAGTTCTATCTCTTGCAGAAACAAAGTTTCTGAAAGATTTCCAAGAAACAAACCAAAAGTTAATTCTTTAAGTGATTGAATTACAAGGCAAATTGATTTTACAATTCCACTGGGTTTTTGTTGTTGTTGTTGTTGTTGTTCAACTTAGGGTATTGACTGCGAAGAAGAGCGATTTTGAAAACCGGTATGTGGGCCCTGGCCAGTAGCTCAGTTGATTAGAGCGTTGTCCCGATACGTCAAGGTTGCAAGTTCTATCCCTGGTCAGGGCACATACAAGAATCAACCAATGAAGTAGAAGAACGAATTGATATTTCTTTCTCTCTCTCTTTTCCTCCCCCTCTCTCTATAAAATCAGTCAGTATGTGGACTCTGTGGGCAGACTTAAATGAAGTTCAGTCCTCAACCTAAATTCTACCCAGCCTTCTTTGCCAGCAGAAGCAGCCCTTCCTCCTGTCTGAAAAGGTCAGCGCCCCCTCACCTAACGAACCTGAGAGGAGACGGAGCCTGCACAGGACCTTGGTGCAGGGCCACCTCTCGTTGTCTCTTGACCTGTAACCAGGCTTGCATGCTGGCAGGCCTCAGGAGGTCAGTTATAAAATGACTCATGAAAAGGAACCAAGTGCACTAAAAATATGGCAAATTTTTGCTGATTTCAGTTGATAAAAACATGTTGGGTGTTTGGGATTTTAAGAGTGTTGGAGCAGGGTGGGAAGAGCATAAAGTAAGATCGGGCCAAATGTATGGATATGGGGGCACGGAGCAGCAGTTCTGGACCCCATAGGTTAGGTCAAGGAATGGAGAGTGACTTTACCAGTTCACTTGGATGTTCACTGAAACTTGGAACCGAAAGAGGGTAAGTTCCCGAGGTGGCAGGGACCAAGGGGCAGTACTTCATTGCCAAACACAAGGTAAGCATGGTTAACCAACCACAGAGCCAAAGTAGTTCTCAGAACAAGTTGATTCAAGGAGATCTGTGGTTTGGGCTAATTGCGCATGGTGTCCCTAGGTCAGAATAGAGGGCCAGTCTGCTGAAGTCTGGAAACTCTAGTTTAGATGAGCAGAAATCTGACTTGAATTGTACAACAGAGAGTCTTGGCCCCTGAAACCATTCCCATATTGAGCCAATTCACAACCCAGAGCCCCTAGCGTTAAGGGAGACCAGGTTCCCCAGAGGGATACACAGTCAAAAATATATTCCGTAAGTCTGCCTCATAACCATCCCCAAAGGGACCTGTGGTCATTTACCAGGGTGATGTGCATTGGGGAAGTGGAATAACCTAACTTTGTGGGGATTGTAGGACTCTGGAACTTATTCCTAGAGACCAAAGCATGGTCATGGTCCACCAGTGAAAGGAGGAGCTTCTGAAGGCCCTGAATTCATACCCTACGGTTACTTCTCCAGTTCTGGCACGCACAGTTGGAATAGATATACTCAGCATCTGGAAGTAGCCCTACATTGGTTTCCTGAGTCTTGGAATAAAGGTTATTCTAGTAGAAAAGGCCAAATGGAAATCACCACCAACTTGCCTCTACTTAGCATACAAATACTCTTCCTCCTGGTTTGCTTCTCTGGTCAAACCCTGACTGATACAGTTACTCAGAGCATTTTAGATTGTGTTACCCCCAGGTAACTGTATGATTTTGGCATCATACAGTTGGAGAGAAGTATGAAATGAAGAAGCCTGATGACTTGGACAGTGCAACAGCTGACCAATCAAGAGAGGGCACCATCACCATCAGTAGTATTCATGGTATTTTAAAGAAGGTCCCTTGAGAAGATGTGGTCTTATAAGAAGTAGGACTTTATAGTTATGAAATCCAACTCCTCTATTTGGTAGCTCATGACCCCACATCAGGTTAAATATGCTTGTTTTGTAAAACCGAAGTCAAACATTCATTTTTTTAGAATTTCATTTTATTTGGGGCTATTCTATTTCAGTTTCCATTGGTAACTTTCCTTACCAAGTATAAAAGTGAAAAGTTCTGTTTATTTGGGTAACTGAAATGTAGTGGCTTTCAAATGTGTTATAGTTTACCAGTTTCTAGAATTCTAGACTTAAAGGTGGTACAAAGAAGGTTAAAGGAGGAAATTTTAGGATTAACAATGGCAGCCACTATTTTACTGATGTTATAGTAGATGAATGGATGAGTGGGCTATTTGTTAGAGGTGCGTAACCAGCTTCATGGTTAATAAGCACATTAGTCATGTCTTTCGTTGTCTGTCCAACCTACAGCAGCACCACATAAAGGATCTGCCCCATAGCCTATAAACATAGAACAGCCTTGGTTCCTGGTGGCTTTCTAGTTTCCCTGAAATTTTGGCTTCAGTCTTTGGCTTCTGTGAGACTTATGTCCTTTATCTGAGTTCTGTCTTCCCTTCCCCCACCCTCTGCCCCTGTGCGCATGTGCTGAGGAAACAAGTTCATTTTATAGTGTTGGGAAGAAGGTGGTATATATACTATCAAATTATTGTGATTGGTTTCAGAAATATTTTTCTTTCATATAATATTTACTAAGCATTAATAGCCTATACAGTGTCCCCATGTATTCTGTAATTTAATTTACTGTATAGTTGGGTTTTAGTAATGTAAGAAAACTTTGAGCTCTGACCAAAAGTAGTTCTTTTTCTTCAAGGAAAGAGAGAAAACTATAAGAGACATCTATACACACAGCACCCATATCTAACAGATAATCATTTTACCATATTTCCTTTGATGATTCCTTCTTTTCTTTCAAGAAATGAAACCTTTCACATAGCATTTGTAAGCATACAGTTGATTTTGTTTAATGATATAGTCCCCAGAAGTGTTGCCAAATATCCAATTTGTCCTAATGACAGTTATGTTGCCTTATTTTTTAATTCCTTAAAATCCACTTCAGTTTGCTCATTGCCCAGACCGTGTTCCAGGGAAGCAGCCAGGGTTGGCATCTTGTCCTAGTCTTGCCTTCCCGGGAAAATCCGCTAACGTCTCGCCACTAATAATCAGACTTGTTGCAGAGTCTGGTGGATGGATCCCCGTATCAGCTGTTCTCCAGTTCAAAACACAGAGACAGCTTTAGGTCTGTCCGAGCGAAGTTAACACAGGGAACTAATTACCAAATCTTTGAAAAGACCACAGAGCAAAAAGATGGAAGTAGTTACTCCCACGACTAGGAAATCCTGTGCTGGACTATTTCATGTACAAAAAATACACTTCTTTTGTGTTAGGTAAATGAAATTGTGGAGTTTAACTGAAGCAGCAACTAGTATTTTCCTATATCCAATCACCTTCAGGCTCATCAAATACATTTTTATCAGTTACATATTTATTTTTAAAAATTCTCCATACCTTCATTAAGTGCATTTGGAATTCTGTTGTTTATCAGATAGGTAAGGACTTCATTTTGCTGTACTTTTGAGCTGTATTTCTTTTATTATGACTCAAGTCCAAAGTCTTTTTATACATCCATATATTAAGAACCATTGGTATTTCCCTTTGTGAAATGTCAGTTCATAGCCTGTGGCCATTTTCCCATAGAATTGTTGGGGTTTTCTCTTTTGTTTATGATTACAAGATTTCCTCCCGCCACCCCACCAGGTTATCATGTGTCTTTTAACTTTTTAAATTTGGGGGACCTTCAGGAATTTTTGGTTATATATGTGATAAGTTTATCACTGTTTTCTTTGACAGTTTCTGGGATTTTTGGTCACACTTAGAAAAGTCTTCCCCACTTCAAGATTTTTAATAAATATTCTTCCATACTTTCTGACAGTATTTTTATAGTTTACTTTTTTTACATTTAAGTCTCTCATCCACTAAGATTTTGTTTTGGTGTGGGGTTTTAGGCAGGTAGAAATTAAATTTATCCCCTCCCCTATAGCTGCCAGTTATTCTAACACACGAATTGCCTAAACCACAGATTTGTGCTACCTTTGTCACGTAACACATTCCAACATGTTGAAACAAAATGCCTGCATTTTCTATTCTGTTCCACTGATTTTCTGTGTATTCAGATACCAATATCAAATCACTGTCTTTATAAACATGTTTGTTTGCCTTGTAGAGAAAGGTCACACTCATTATTCTTCTATTTCATCATTTTCTCAACTATTCTTATTTTTCCATATAAACTTTAAATCAACTTATCTAGTTCCCCCCAAAGTAAAATCTGTTTTTGGTCGTTTTGCAGGGGTGGGGGGAAAGGGGGTCATGTTATTTCAAACAACCAACTTAGTCATTTTTGTTGCTCTTTTAGTTATTTTCCGGTCCTGTGCTCACCATTGTTTCTTGCATCTCCCTGTTTTTTAGTTGCATTTTCTTTTTGTTTAGAAAGTTACATGAAGTTCTGTGAGAGGCAGACTCCCTTAATCCACCTCTCTGAAACGTCTCTATTTTCTTTCACTTGTGAACAGTAGTTGCACTTGTTACAGAATTCTCTTCCGGCAGTTTGTCTTCTTCAGCACTTTGAAAGTATTATTTTTTGCTTTCTGGTTTCTGTGTTGCGATTGACATATCCGTTGTCCGTGAAATTGTACTTCCAAGTTGCCTTTCACCTTTTTCTTTTTATCTGAGCTATTTTGTAGTATTCATTTTTTCTCAAAGTTGCCATAAGAGTTTTCTTTTTAACTTCTTTATGTTGTAGCATCACTGTGATGTGTCTGAGTTTGGATTTATTTTTATTTGTTCTCAGTCTCTCTCCAGTCTTCTCTGATTTGGGGATTTATTTCATTCATCATTTCTGGAAAATTCTCAGCCATTATGTTTTCATAGATAGCCTCTGCTCTATTCTGTCTAAAACTCCTTTAGATGACATTGGGCTTTTCAGCCTGCCCTTCATGTCCCCTAACCTCTCATGTGATTTTCCCATCCTTTTACTCCTCCATGATCTAGTCTGAATCATCTTCTCTGCTCCATCCTCCACTGCGCTGTTTTCTTCAGCTGTGTGAAATCTGTGCTTTAGTAAAAACAAGATCATTGAATTTTTCAAATCAAATGATATTTTTCATTTCCAGAAGATATGTATATTTTAAAATCAAAATTACCTGTTCTTTTTCGTAGTTATTATCCTGTAATTTTGGTTCTTGTTTTTTTCTTAAAATTTTTTCTTTAAAATTTCTTTATTATTATGAATTCTTTTGAAATTAATTTTCTTGACTTTTTTTAAATGACTTGCAATGTATCTTGAGTGAGTTTGTCATTTTTCATTGTGACCCCTGCATGCAGAAGTCACCTGACCATTGCTGAAACAGCATCTCTATAGAGCAGTCTTGGGTTAGCTAGGGGCAGGCACCCTGGTGTTTTTCATTGGGGTCCAGCACCAGCTTTAATATTAATATCTCGGCTGGGAGTTCCCTCACCGTGGGGGCAGAATAAATTCAGATTCCACATCTGAGAGAGGCTTAGCTTTAGGTTTTGTTTCTCAGCGGGGCAGTTGGGGATCTCTATGCCAGCGTCCTGCTCAGGGCAAACTTCCTTGACTCCTCTGTGATTTGATGTAGTTTTTCCAGCCGGAGGAGAAATCCATTCAGTGATTGCCTTTTTGGGGGAAGCATCAGCTCCATATCTCTGCTTGAAAAGGCCCAAGTCTGTATGTTGTGTTCTCCTATGCTTATTAAACCCCAGTCTCCAGCTATGAGAGTCAACATTTGTATTCAGTAATCTGCCTTAGTATCAGCAGAGATCACAAAACAAGTGACCTAGATTCTTGTTTACCATTCCCACTTAGAATGACGTATCTTTTCGTTTCTGGCACCTGGGTGACTTTTCTGTCTTTCTTATAGGCTTAGTTACAGATTTTATATATTTCTATAAGTTTGAAGCAACATTTTTCTGAATTTCAAAATCATGTTATGGATTTTTATTGTTCTTTCTTAGCTCAGAATCTAAACTACTTTTTTATTCTATTCTTTTATTCATAAACATAGCAGTATCAGATTCTCTACCCCTAACATTCCTTTGTTTGTTTATTTTTGCCTGGTTACCTCTCAAGCTGTACATCTAATTTCTACTGGTCATTTATTTTAAGGCTTTGTAAAAGCTATCAGGAAAGTGCATTTATATGCTGAGCTGCAATCAAGCATAACTCAACCTTCTGTAGATCATTTTAACTCCAGCCAGATCTTATTCAGAACTTCAGTGCGACTCTTTAAGAGCAAACACCCCTGCCCTGACTGGTGTAGCTCAGTGGGTTGGTCGTCCTCCTGCAAACCAAAAGGTCGACAGTTCCATTTCCAGTCAGAGCACATGCCTGGGTTGCAGGCCAGTCTCTGGTTGGGGGCGTGCTGGAGGCAATCCATCATGTTTCTCTCACACATCGATGATTCTCTCCCTTTCTCCCTCCCTTCCCCTCCTCTCCTCTTCTCCCTCTCCCTCCTCCCTCCCTCTCCCTCTATCTCTCTCTCAAAACAAATCAGTAAAATCTTTTATTTTTTAAGTAAACATCCGTGTAACATGAGATCATCCCAAAACAAAGGACCTACGCTCTTTGTACCTGTGATCTGAATTATGCCTTCTGGTTTATAAAATTTTGAATAGCAATTCCCTGGTTTTAATAAAATCATGGTAAAAGTATTATCTATTATGCTATTTGGTTTCCTTTAAACATCAAAGAGCTTATGGTAAATTTGTCCTAAAATTAGTTCTGGGAAAGTAGATGTCCATATCAGTGATTTTGTTGGCATTCTTATGTCAGAAATGAATAATATATGTCATAATGTAATTCATTTTTGCCTTTATTGCCAGGGAACATATGATCTAAACCAATGTTTATTGACATTAAAAAAAATTTCTGGTGCATGCTAGAAAATTTCTACCCCCTGAATTTCCTTCATTTATTTTATGTTTTTCTCAAGATTATGAAATTATGGTCTAGTTTTGCATGGTGCTTTGTTTATAAGCTGTGATATTAATCATCCATTAAACACTATCTTGTCATGTATTATCCTAAATAAGTTTGTTTTCCTTATTTTATACTTCAGCTCTCAATTTATATATTGTCCTATGTACTTCCTTTTCTCTACTAGCATCACCACTGTTTCTTTAGATTTTGGCACACATGCCGCACACACTCCCAGGCTGCTCACATCACCTTCACTTTGCATGAAAGTCAACACTTTGCAGAGCGCTCTTACTCTGAATTCCTTTTTAAATACTTTTCTCTGATCTCAGAAAACAAGTTGTCTTTTCCCTTTACAGGGCCAGCCCCTTTGCGTGTGCCCCTGACTCACCCCCTTGTCCCCTCCCAGACTATCTTGCGTCATTTATGTCTTCTCCTTTATCAACAATCTCTTCATATCCACAAACACTGAAACCTCTCATAACACCTGCATGTTTTTCCTCAAATGTCATCTCAGTGGAATCTGCCTTGACCACCATCCCTTTAAAACTTCAACCCCTCTCTGCTTCCTCTTCCTGTTACTCGCTTTGTTCCCTTTAGCACTAATCTTTGATACATACACAAACACATATACAATCATTTTTTTTTTACTATCTCTCTACTGGACATACAATAGGTACTCAATAAAGATTTGTTGAGCAAATAAATAATGTTATTGCTTTACATTTTCCCAGTGTAATGAAAGCATGGTATCTTATTAGGTATCAACTTTTAATTTGGCTTGATACTCTTCCATCTACACATCATGGAACTACTGTTTACTTTCTGGTGTGCATCTGTTTCATTTAAGTTATTTCAGCAGTGAAATCTGAAGGATGGTGATGACTGTGGGGAAATATTCAGAAAACAGAATTGAATTCTGTTTTTTTTTCCTTCCACCTCAATTCTACCTTTTTCTAAGTGGTAATAGTTGTGGTAAATGAGCAAAAATTAGTCTCTTTACACTTCTTATGACAATTAGGATAAGTTGTCTTCTGAAATTAATAGCTGAAAACTATAAATTCATTATTTATATATTCTTTCTAGAAAAAGTCTATATATGTTTGCAAGAAGGTTATTGATTTTTTCCTAAAGATTTATGGCTCATTTTTTGCTATTAGCTTTCTTCTCCTTTGAGTTTCACCCAAGTCCTCATGGAACAAATGGCTCCATCTGTGCAGAGAAATAGTGGATCTGGTCAGCAAGCAGAGCCTCTCTCAGACAGACAGTTTCCTGGCTGTGCAGCCTCTGTCATCACGCAGGGTCCCATGCTCGGAAGGACCCTGAACTTGGCTTAATGCTCTGCTATTGCTGTGTTGATATTCTTAATAATTTTTTAAAGATATTTTTATTGATTGATTTTATGTGATTGATTGACTGGAGAGAGAGAGAAACACCAATCCATTGTTCCACCCATTTGTGCATTTGTTGGTTGGCTCTTGCATGTGCCCTGACTGGGTATCGAACCGGCAACCCTGGCACATCGGGTACAATGCTCCAATCAGCTGAGCCACCCGGCCAGCGCTTAATAATTTTTTTAACAAGCAGCTCCACATTTTCATTTTGCACTAATTATGTAGCCAATTCTGATCTCAGAACTAGGTCATTTCTAAAGCAAAGATTCTTGGTGAAATGGAGAGGTTTGGATGTCAATAAAAAGTTAAAGCTCCTCAGAAATTCAGTTTGTTTCAGGATTAGCCCAGGAGACTCCTAGCCTCAGTCCTTGAGAGAGAGAGAGCTTTGTTGTAGCAACAGTTGTTCCGAACTGTCTGAGCTGGAGTTCCTGCAGCCAGGCTCACATCTGCAGTGTGCACCTTTAAAGGGGCCACAGATCCAGCAACAACAATAGAAGCCGGAAGACAATGGAGTTATTCACTGGGCTGACCTACACGGCTTTCTCATTAGATTTCAGTAAACTCCTATTGTTTTGAGTGGAGATCTTGAAATTGAAAGCAAAAGAATGGAAAAAGTTATATACCATACAAACGCTAACAAAAAAGAAAGCTGATGCAGCTTTAATAATATCAGGCTTTAGTGCTACTAGAGATGAACACTTCGTAATGATAAAAGGTCCCATTCCAATTCACCAGGGAAATATAAAATTTCAAATTTGTATGTATTTAACATGGTCCCATATTTTTAAAAAATTGATGTAACTACAGTAGAATTAGACAAAATCACAACCATATTGGTGATATGAAGTCACGTCTTTTAATATTGGTATAATAAACAGGCTCAAAAAAAACAGAAAAAGGTAAAGAAGATCTAAACAATATGATTAATGGGCATATGGAGAAAACTGTACTCACACCTCCAGAAAACACAGTAATTTCAAACACACAAAGGACATTTCCAGATAGTATTGGAAAAGGGGTGAGCGAAGCGTCTAAAGCCCCAGAGGGGTAAGGCCAACCCAGAAGTGTCTGCTAACCCAGAAGTGAGTGGGGTGGCCGCTGACTCCCAGGATCCCAAGAGTGAGAGACGCTGCTGAAGAGTCTGCTTCCAGCCTGAGAGCTTAGGCCACCGCAGCAAGATCTACTCATCCTCAACACTTGAAAAGATGCAGATCACCGAGGAGCAGTGGGTTCATTGGGAAAAGGAAACTCGGGCTTGTTTTCCTACCAGAAAAACAATCAATCAAAGTGAATGTGTGTATTCTTTGTGGCTAAAGCTAGGGATTCACAATTACTGGAGCTGTTCCTATAGTATACAGAGAAAATGTGGAAGAAAAGTCATGATATCGACTACCAGTGGCTCAGAATCACAGCCAGGCTGATAGTCTGGAATGCATTTCTCTGCTTCTGTGGAGCAAAACTACAGACAAGTAATTAGGCCAGACTGAAATAAGAAAATTATGGGAATAAGAAAGGACAAGGATTACAACAGTTCCCTACTCCTCTTCTGCTAAGGAAGAGACCCCAAGCCTTCTTGCTGGGTTTGCTGGATACCAGAGCTGGCAGTAGTTATTTCTGGGGATTTTTGGATGTTTGTTTGTTTTCTGACTTACTTATTTTTGGTTTTTACCGTGCTTACTGTTCTTTTGTTAGTCTCTGTGATTGATAGGGATGTTCCGGGTACAGGGCATGCTGATTACGTTTATTCACTGTAACTCTTGTGGGTGATTTCTGTAACAATTAGTCAGGTTCATGGTCAGGAACCATCTGTTCTTGCCAAGACTGTACATTAAAACAATGTGTTATACCAAGAAGAAAAAAATACTTGGTTCTCTCATACAAGATTGAATAGATGGATTCTTGCACACTGCCCACTCCTTGTCCAACAGTCCCCAGACCGGTAGAAGTCCACAGTGTGGCAAACCTATGACGGATATTTGAGGCTTAAACAAGAAAGTAATTATTATTAGTCTCATAATGCAGTGGTTCCTAAATTTCGGTGCATATTTGAATCACCTGAAGGGATTTTCTAAAATCACAATACCGGATGACTTTTCTTATATGTATTATCTGAGTCTTTATTTTTTCTTCCTGTCCCAACTTTTGTTAAAAGTAACATTTCTTTAACATCAGAAATTATAACATTTACATTTTAACCACAAGCCTGACTTTTATTTTGTTTAGTTCTCCCAGTTACATGAATTCAATGTCGCATACTTTGTCCTGTTGCCATAGTTTCCCCATTTATCTCTCAGTTGCATAAAGTGGGTCCTCAAGTATTAGTTCAAGAACTCATGGGTATTACATTCCCTGGGTTCTTCTATCAGAACTGTATTCGTATTGTTTTTATACCTGAAAAGAAATTCACTGGGCATAAAATTCTTCAGTCACACTTTTTATCCTTGAGAGCTTTGAGCTTTTTGTAGAAATTACTTAACCGACTTCTAATCAGGGCTGTGGAGAAATATGAAACTCAAGCCTGGCAAATCAAAGTTTTCTTTCTTAATGAGGATGCTCAATAAGGTCCTTGCTAGGGTATGTTTTATGTTGGTTGGTTCATACTAGAGTCAAGTTACCATTTATTTGGAGAAAAAGTTTTCTTGATTTATGTCTTTAAATACTTAAGACGGTCCTTTCTGGGGGGAAGGGCTCATATCTTTGAGGACACTAATTTTATATATGTTGGATCTACTTTCTCATCTTTCTTAATGTGATTAAGAGTTATCTGTAAATAACCTAGAGCAAACATCATCTTATGTGGGAAAATATTAGAAGCATTCCCTTTAAAGACAGGGATGAGACAAAGATCCCTCCATCATCTTTTCTATTCAGTCTTACATTGGTGGTCCTAACCAGTGTATAGACATAAAGTTTGCCAAGAAAGAAAGAAAATGGTCATTATTTATAGTTGATATTGTTTACAAAGAAAACCAAAAGTAATCTACAAGTTAACAAAATGTCTAATGTAGACAAACACCAGTTGTTTCTCTGTATACTAGCACCAAATGACTAGAAAACATAATTAAAAAGAAGAAAGTATTTATAGTAATAATAGAGAATATCAAGCCTCTGGGAATAAATCTAACAGAAGATATCAAGACTTCCTTAGAAGAAATTTTAAAATTTTGTTTAAAATATTAATTTTAAAAAATATACCACACTAATGTAAGATGTTAATATTGGGGAAACTTCAGGGTGGGAGATGAAGGTTATATGGTAACTGTCTGTACTTTCCACCCAGTTTTTCTGTGTCCTAAAACTACTAAACCTAAAACTACTAAACAATTCCATTAATTTAAAAAGTGTACTTTAAACAAGTGGCCGGGAGAAAGTGACCCCTGAGTTAAATCTTAAAGGGGAGGAGGAGGTTGGCAGGTGTGTTTTTGGGGCGTGGGGCAGGTTCCAGGCAGAGGCACTAACAGGAGTAAAGGTGCACAACGTAGAAGCAACAGTGAAAACAATGCACTTTAAAAACATATATAGATGTGCCCTGGCTGGTGTAGCTCAGTGGATTGAGCACCAGCTGCGAACCAAAGGGTCGCCAGTTCTATTCCCAGTCAGGGCACATGCCTGGTTTATGGGCCAGGTGCTCGGTGGGGGCCATGTGAGAAGCAACCATACACCGATGTTTCTCTCCCTCTCTTTCTCCCTCCCTTCCCTTCTCTCTAAAAATAAATAAGTAAAATCTTTTTAAAAAACTCCTGAACTTATTTATTAAAAAGCATATACAGATGTAATAAAACTATATAAAAATAAAGTGAAGATATAAGGAGTAACACTATAGCTACCAGAATTCTTTGTTTTTTTAAGATTTTATTTATTTATTTTTAGAGAGAGGGGAAGGGAGGGAGAAAGAGAGGGAGAGAAACATCAGTGTGTTGTTGTCTCTCACGTGGCCCCCACTGGGGACCTGGCCTACAACCCAGGCATGTGCCCTGAGTGGGAATCGAACCAGTGACCCTTTGGTTTGCAGGCCAGCACTCAGTTCACTGTGCCACCCCAGCCAGGACTATTTATCAGAATTTTTAACAAGTATGTGACTTATTTTAATACTTTGTCTATCTGTCTTATTGATTTACAATTCACAGTTAATGGAATAGGAAATCATTTCTTGGCAAAAGAATATGTTGGGAAGATCTTGCTGAACAAGAAACTGTGAAAAGTCCCTTTGGTCCTTTTCACCTTTCTAAACCAATAAGTCATTATAGAGATCATTCTTTACTAAAGGTAGTTATTTAAAAAAAAACAACTAAAAAACCCCCAAACTTTCATCTTTTCCTGATTTAAGAAATTCCCATGAACTTGTCAAATGGTCAAAATGTTAACTTCCTCCTCCTCCAAATAAGTTAATTTCTTTCTCTTTTAAGACACCAGGCTCTTCAAAGAGATTTTCATGATTTTCTCTTTACATTGAACCTGGAGTAGAATAGGCAGGTCTGTATGTGAGAAAAATTTAAAAAAGAAAAAATTGTCTAGGAAACAATACGTGAATAGCAGAATAGGTCATGAAATTGACATTGCCCATCGAATCTCACGTGTGTGCAATTACTGTTCACAAGAAGATAAACCTAGTTAATTAAAAAAACTGTTCAGATTAATAAAAAAAAATAACCAGAGAGTTGCCCTGGCTGGCGTAGCTCAGTGGATTGAGTGCAGGCTGGGAACCAAAGTGTCCCAGGTTCAGTTCCCAGCCAGGGTACATTCCTGGGTCGCAGGCCATAACCCCCAGCAACTGCACATTGATGTTTCTCTCTCTCTCTCTCTCTCTCCTCTCTCTCTCTCTCCTTCCCTCCCTTCCCTCTCTAAAAATAAATAAATAAAATCTTAAAAAAAAATTAACCAGAGAGAAATCAACCTCTACAATACTGATGATTTATTAAATGCAAACCAATGAGCATGAAATAATCATGTAGGTACTATAATTCCATTTCAAGTTCTCTCACTGCTCTTTATGAAGGAATGCTACTGTAACGTCTCAAGGAAGAAATTGAAGGAAGAGTATTTTGAAGTTCAAAGGTTATGTATGATACATTAATGATATGTCCACAGTGCATTTGGTCTTTCTGCCTAGTTATTGTCGTTTTCTAAATAAGGCCAAACTCCTTAGCATGACCTAGTCTCTTTCTGCAGGCTCAGCATCATTTCCTCTCCACGCCCACGGGTGCCCGTCTCCAACTCTGCACGCACTGTCGAGTTCCCTAAGGGCACCCTGCCATCTCTCCCTGATTTCTTACTTGTTCTTCAATGCCAAAAAAAATCTCATTCTTCCTTTTATTTTTGGATAATTCCTCTCAAGCACCTGCTCTTTTAGGAATCCTTCCTGGATCCCCACAGGCTGAGTGAAATATCCTCCACTAGAACTATCTCTTTGATAATACTTAGCAAACTGCCCGACTTCCTCTTCACACTAAGAGTAATGAGGGAGCCGGAAGCTGTGGTGGCAGCTTCTTGATTCAGCAGCTTCCTGACTAGAGCTGGAGCCAGAGCAGGGGCTGGGCAGTCTTGTGGCTGCAGGCTAGAGGCTAGAGAATGAAACATTCATCCCAAGGCCAGGCTGACCTGAGAGCAAGGTAAGACCAAGACTGGTATTCTAAATGGAGGTCAGCAACAGAGAAGTTGTGGTGGCTACAATAGGCCGGGCCTGAGAAGGACTTGGGAGGCAGAGGGATGTACGAGGTGCACAGAGGTGCTGGAAGCCAGAGCAGTCCTGTATTGCTGGTTTTACTTGGTTTTGCCAATTCTCCATCCTCATCCCAGCAGCTTACATCAGTAAATCTGCACTGCCCACTTTGGGGCCTGCCACACAGTAGTAGGCGGCCAGTATCTGTTGAACTGAATTGAGCCCCATTCACTCTACTTTTTAAAAACTATTCTTTTAAACCTCTCACAAAGGGCACTTTTCTAGGATGACTTCCCTGGTCCCCACTAAACAGGATTCTGTTCTTGCAGATACTTGCTTCTGCTTTTTTTTCCGTTTTTAATCTCTTGATCTCTTTTGGCATTGCACTCTTGTATTATACGCATCTGGATGTGTCCTATTTTTTCTGAGCATACCCACCCTTGGTGCAAGATCATTGTCTGAATTGTCTTTGAAGCCCCCAGTAGAAGCATCGCCGATTTCATGAAAGTCTTTCCCTGGCTGCTGTGCACTGCCCCTATTTCCCCCTAGTTCCGGTTTCCTTTGGTCCGGGTTCTCTCAAACGGAGGCATTGGCAGGAAAGGGGCAACAGGTTTATGTGGCTTCTGCCAGTAGAGTCTGATGTCTTCAAAGGAGGAGCAAAGGAAATAAACATATAGTCCTCTACTAAAGTTGCTTTAAAAATTAACGTGTGTTCTTTGGTGCAAGATGGGTTTTTGTTTTAAGCAGCTATCATGGTCCCTAGTACTGCTTTACTTTGGCTTTGTAGCCCTGATTTGTGGAATGTTATGGAATCTGAAATTGGAAACCCACGTATCACTTGTACCTGGATCCTGGGACTGACGCGTGACTCATTGTATCTAACTGATGGTAAACAAAATGAAACAACAGAAAACCATCTGGGGTTGGCATGTGCCAGATGTGTGGGGGTGCACGTGTGTTCTCGTTCATCTATAGTTACCTATTTATCACCTATTTATTTTATAATTAACAAAGAGTAGAGGGGAATTTATTGAAATATTTATTTAGAGGTCTAGTATTCGGCTGTCCAATATCATAACCACTAGCTACACGTTGCTATTGAGTTCTTGAAACATGGCTGCATTGAGTTGAAATGTGCTATGAGTAGGAAAAATAGAAACAGTTTTGAAGGCTTAGTAAAAAAAAAGTAAAATGTATCAATATATTTTGATTTTATTGCATGTGAAATGACAATATTTTGATATATTGGGTTACATAAAATATATATTGAAATTCGTTTCATATGTTCATTTTACTCTTTTTCATGTGGCTACTAGAAATTTAAATTACATGTGTGGCACGCATTATATTGCTGTAGGATAGCACTGGTCTAGTATATGCTGTAATTTAGTTACTTTTGCTTTAAAAATATTGTGAGGAAGTTGTGAAGAAATTCTGCAGTAATAATGGAGACAAACTATTGATAGTCTGTTGTGCTGCAGGCATTGAGATTTTACTTTTCATTTCACCCTCCCCGAATTTATTAGATAGGCATTATTACCATTTTAAGATAAGTAGACTGGGGCTCAAGGAGGTCAAGAAATTTCCTATGAGCCCACAATCAGCGAGCAATCTGCAAAGCAAGCTCGTACGCATCTGACCCTGGCGATCTTTTCCTTTTTCTGAGAGCATACTGCCTTTCCTTTCAGGGACTGGCACCGTGCATGGCCCGAAATCCTACCACCCACGATTGTGAGGTCTCATCAGCCAGTTACTTCAAAATAAGGTCAGGTTTCCTTTTTTACCCAAAAGAAAATAGAATTCCCTCACCTATCAGGAATTCCAGTCTCTTCCCATGGTGCCCCTCTCCATGTAATCAAGAGTGATGCAGGCTTCTTTACTAGTGCCTGAGAAGTGGTCCATCTGTCTTTGTGGAGTGACAAGAGTGGGAACTCAGACACACTCTTGAGGCTGGAGGGCCAGCCTGTCTAAAGAAGGGTTAATTCAGTGACAGTGGTTGTGTTAGTTTTCTATTGCTGTGCAACAAATGCCTATTAGTGGCCTAAAGCAACGCCCATTTATTAGCTTATATTATCTCTAGGTCAAAAGTCCAGTGTGGGGTGGCTGAAATCTAGGTGCCTGGAAGTCTGAGTTCTCATCTGGAGAGGGAGAAAAGTCTGCTTCCCAGTGCATTTTTGTTGTTGGCAGAATTCAGTTCCTTGTGGGTATAGGACTTAGGTCCCTGTTTCCTGGCTGGCTGGCTGTCAACCAGGGGCCAGCCAGCTGGATTCCTTGTCATGTGCTCTGGCCCCCATCTCCAAGCCAGCAGTAGTGCACTAGATCCTCGGTATGCCTTGAATTTCTCTGACTGCTCCTTCTGCCAGCCAGCAGAGAAAACTCCGCTTTTAAGGGCTCATGCAGTGAGATCAGGCCAACCCAGATTACCTTATTTTAGGGTCAACTATGACCCATGATATCACGTAACCATGGGGACGATAGCTCATCTTGTTCACAGGCTCCAGGGAACAGCTCATGGGATACTGGGGGAGCGTGTGGTGCATTTCAGCAATGCGCCCACGACAGTCCCAGGGATCATACCTGGGCATGGCCACTGTCACAGTGACAGTGGCAGGGAGCGAGCTATCAGAACCATCCCAGCTACTCAGTTTAGCTAGTTGTGGGGACGACGAAAGTAGGTGCTGAATCACTTGGGAGGAGTGGAGTACGGGATGTGAAGAATCCTGGTTTGCCATCTTCCCTCTCTTCCGACTTTACCTCCATACTTGACTCCTCGCCAGCCTTCTTTGTGAAATCAGCACGGAGCTCTCTATGCTAGGAGGAAGTGTAATGTTTCTGTCCCAACTGCTTTACGGGCGCAGTGTCCAGGCACTTTGAGGTACTTCGGAGTCCCGTGTTTTCTCTTGCTGGAGCCCTGGTAAACGGGCTGATGCCTGCTGAATGGCTCCTTAACAGGACCCTCGGGCCAGTTCTGCTGCTTCCTCTGGGCCGGGGTGGGGGTGGGGGCGCGGAGGACAGGGAGCGAGCACCTCCTCCTGGTCTGCGGCCCAGTGCAGACCCCGCTCCTAAAGCTTACCTGTCTTTTGGACTCTTTCTTTCCCCACTGTGTGTGCCAACCGGCCAATACCAAGCTCAAATCCGCTGTGGTTCTTGCTCCCTGTGGGAACTCACCTTCCAGGTGACCGTTCCTGAACCTGTGCTCAGCAGGCCTGTGCTCCCTAAATTGCCACACCCCTTCTCTCTCGTGATTGCCACTGTTGTTTAATTGAGAGGTTCCGTTTAGCTGACTCATATCTTTAACAAATGCCTACAGGAAACTTTCATCACTATCCCATGTAGAAAATATGAATTATCTGCCGCATATAGGAGTTAACTGTTTGAAAAAATGACATTGTTGGTCCCTGGTGGTCTCTAACCTGACATAGAGTGGTTCTCAAAAGGCCCTGGTTGCCCCCAGAAGCCTTTTATATCACAACTCCTAACTCTTTGTGTTTTGTTTTGTTGTTTGTTTGTTTTTTAGATGAGAGGCTACTGTACCACAGGCTGTGTGTTGAGGCTAGGCAAGCTGCATGTACCCCAAACTACTCCCCATCCTCACCCCAGCTTGGCTCCTCTTAGGTGTAGCATCCATTGCCTGCTACCTGAGAGCATCTCTCCCGTCACCAGAGGTGTGCCGTCCACGGTTTAGGAAACACTGACCTACCTCCCTTCTTCCCAGAGACTCCCATCAAGTTCCTCTCCACACAGGTCCCCTCCACGGCATTCGCAAGGCTACCGCCTCTAACTACTCACATGTTGCCGTGTGCCATTTCGTTAAGGACAAAGAGCATGCTTTAGATGAAGTTTTCCCACAGCACCTGGTATGCTACCTGGCAAACAGCAGGCATTCAGTGAATAGCTGTGGTCTGGTGAGCAGCAAGGGTCAACTCCAGGCAAAAGTGTGAGGCAAAGTTTGACTTCAGTTCCCCCTCCCACCTGTAGCAGCTCCACCCACAGAACAGGCCGTGGACTTTCACTCCCTGAGCTGGTCATTTTCTCCTTTCTCTGTAGGTTCCACGTGTTTCCTGATTTTTCTCAGTGTCCCCAAATCACACTTCACGTGGTATGAGTCTCATTATCTTGTTGAATAATTAGCTCAGATACTTGGTGTTTGCCACTAGGTTTTATGGTGCTTCCCTGTGTCTTGTAAATATTTTTGTATATTCTGTCGCACTGAAGACAGACCATGCAAACATAATAAATATTCAATAGCTATTTGCTGTAGAAATAAATGAATGAATCCATGCTGTATTGTTTGTGTCTTGGAGTATGCCTGTTATATCTTCAGGAAAAAAAATGAAATCCTGAAGCTGTTCATACAACATGGGTCAAGGGGGTTTACTGAGTTCATTAAGTATAGAAAAGCTTTGGTTTTGACTGAGAATAATAAAAACGAAATCATCAGCCTTTCTTCCTTCTTTTGGTCCACTTGGCTAATCTATCTATCTATTTATTCAAGTAATTTTTAAATTTCCCAGCTACAGTTGACACACAATAGTTTATTAGTTTCAGGTGTAAAACAGACTGATTGGACATTTGTATAACTTAGGAAGTAATCACCCCAGTAGCTCTAGTACTCGTCTGACACCATACATAGTTATTTCAATAATATTGACTACATTCCCTATGCTGTACTTTACATCCCCATGACTATTTTTGTAACTGGCAATTTGCACATATTAATTCCTTCCCCTTTTTCATCCACCCCCTAAACCCCTCCCATTTGGCAACCATCGGTTTGTTTTCAGTATCTGTGGGTTTTTGTTTGCTCATTTATTTTGGGTTTTTTTTTTAGAGTCCACATACAAGTGAAGTCATATGGTATTTATCTTTTTCTGATTTATTTCACTTAGCATAATAACTTTATGTTCATCTGTGTTGTCTCAGATGCAGGATTTCACTCTTTTTACAGCTGAGTAATGTTCTGTTGTACCACATCTTCTTTATTCAGTTGCCCAGTGGTGGGCACTTGGGTTGCTTCCATATCTTAGCTATTGTAAATAACTAATGACAATGAATGTAGGTACGCCCATGTCTTTTCCAATTCATGTTTTAGTTTTCTTCAGGTAAATACCCAAAAGTGGAATTGCTGGGTCCTTTTTTGTCTCTTGTTATAGTCTTTGTTTTGAAGTCTATTTTGTCTGGTATAAGTATTACTACTCCAGCTTATTTTTAATTTCCATTTGCATGTAATCTTTTTCCATCTCTTTACTTTCAGTCTGTGTATGTCTTTTGACTTTTAGTGCATCTCTTGTAGGCAGCATATGTATGAGTCTTGTCCATTCGTATCCACTCAGTCACATTATGTCTTTTAATTGGAGCATTAATCTGTTTACAGTTAAAGTAATTATTGATAGGTATGTAGTTATTGCCATTTTATTATTCATATTTTTAGTCTCCTCTTCTTGTCCCTTTAACATTTCTGTATTACTGATTCGGTGGTGATGAACTTCTTTAGCCTTTTCTTGTCTGGGAAGCTATTTATCTGTTCTTTGATTCTAAATGATAGTCTTGGTGGAGAGAGTAATCTTGGCTGTAGGTCCTTGTGTTTCATCATTTTGAACATTTCATGCTAATCCCTTTTGGCCTGAAAAATTTCTGTTGTGAAATCAGCTGACAGCCTTACCTATCTCCTTTGTAGGTAACTAATTGCTCTTGCCTTGCTTCTTTTAAGATTCTCTTTAACATTTGGCATTTTACTTATGATGTGTCTTGGTGTGGGCCTCTTTGGGTTCATCTTGTTTGGGACTCTCTGCACTTCTTGGACCTGTTTATCTATTTCCTTCACCAGGGTAAGGAAGTTTTCCATAGTTGTTTCTCCAAATAGCTTTTCAATTCCTTGCTTTCTCTCTTCTTCTAGTACTCTTCTGACATGAATGTTGGTGTGCTTGATGTTGTCCTGGAGGTCCCTTAAACTATCTTCAATTTTTTTCATTCTTTTTTCTTTTTGTTTTTCTGATTGGGTGTTTCTGCTACCTTGTCTTCCAAATCATTGATTTGATCCTTTGCTTCATTTCCTCTACTGTTGATTCTGCTAAGGTATCCTTCATTTCAGTTATTCTATTCTTCATTGTGACCAGTCCTTTTTTATATTGCCTATCTCCATCTTTATGTTTCCTGTCTCTTTGTTGAAGTTCTCGCTAAGTTCACCTACTCTCCCCCAAGTTCATTGAGTATCCTTACAATCAGTGTTTTGAACTCTGCATCTGGTAGAATGCTTGTCTCCATTTTATTTAGTTCTTTTTCTGGAGTTTTATTCTGCTCCTTCATTTGGGGCATGTCTGCTGCCTCATTTTGGCTGCCTCCCTGTGTTTGTTTCTATACATTAGGTCTATGTCACTGGGTTTTGGCAGAGTGGCACTTAGCAAATTCAGATGTTCCTTTCAAGGAGCAGTTTAAGTCTGGATAGCATTATGCAGAAAGAACTGATGGTTCTTTCTGTCCCAAGCAATTTACACATACTTCTAGTTAGGTGTGACAACATAATTTATCATCCAAACCCAGACTTATTGAAAATGAAAGGGGACAGAAATAACCATTAAGTCAGGACAAAAGGTGTCCCTGACAAAACAGGAAGTATGGTCATACTACTTTGAAAGCAATTATTTAGCAACTGTATGTCTCTTCTTATTCAACTGTGAAGCTATTCTAAGTCTGGGCCTTATTGCTCTTAGCTTCTGTTGTGGCCTAGAATTGTGCCTGGCACATAGTGGTAGTAGAAGAAATGTTAGTGCCACTTTAAAAATACACAGTTAATTGCATATTATACTATCTTGCTATAGAACTCAAACCATCCCATTTGTGGCCTATTATGAGCCATTTTCTCAGTATTACAAATATAGGGCAATGAGCTTAATTATATGCTTGTATAATGATAATAGCTAGTATTTACCAGCACTTACCATGTGCCAGGCCGAGGACTAAGAACTTTGCTAGGGTTGTCTCATTGATTTCTTCCAACAATTCTTGGAAATAATGACTACTATGATCTCATTAAATTAGAAAAATATAAAGGTTTGGAAACGTTCAGGGCCTTGCTCAGGGTCACCCAGCTAATTATCTGGTAGAGTCTGAACTCCAGACTCGATGACTCCATACACCACCTCTCCTGTGTGTGAGAAATAGTGGCATCGAATTTTAGAAAGTAATTTTTAAAAATGTTAATAGCATACACTTAGAAAAAAACTCATTTGTTTTAACTATTTAGAAGGAAAATGTATTTACATGAAAGATAAGAAAATCAGGCCAGTGTGGCAGCTATGTGAGCTTATGAGTAGTGATTGCAGTTGGGTAAACCAACACACCGCTCCCTGTTGTCTTTGGTGTTAGTGTTTATATTGTTTGTTATGATACAAATATATCATGTTGTTTTTGTTGAGATAATTTTCTTGTTTACGGACTAGTCAGTGTGTGAAACACTTTCTTTCGTACTGTAACTTACTGTTAACAGCATTTCAATGCATATTTTGTGAACAGTGTTTATTTTCTACCTTGGCCTTTTGGAATAAGATTTTATTTGGTAACAATTTTAAGGACTGTACAGACACATAATATTGACTCTGAAAAATTATTATTTGGTTTAATTGTTATTACAAACAATATTTTGACTTTGATGGAACACTGCCAATGGTTTTTAAAAGTTGTCTATTTAATTTTATAAAAAATAATCTTAATTGTAAGGGATAATCTGTACCCTTAAATTGTTTTAAATCATAAAGAATAAATTAAATATGTAAAGAGACTATGCTATAAATATAATACAGAGCAAGTAATTATAAATACAGACTTTCATACGAAAGATATCCTACCATTAAATGTAATTGTCTTAATTTACTTTTTATTTCCTACTAATGGGAAGGATGTATGAGTAGTAACTGAAATTAGATATTTTCAAAGTATTCAATCACATTTTATAAACAAAATATGAAAAAATCTGAAAATAAATATTTATATAATGACTATTAACCTTTACGAATAAGTGATAGGAAATACTAATACTTAAGGCATCACACAAGATGACCACATTTGTAATTCAAAGGAAGGATTACAAACACATATATCAAGTTCAGAATTTCCTGTTTTGTTTGTCCTAGGTAACTCCTATAATTAACATGCCTTTCACACCAGAAGCTTTCCTCTAGTTTATCACATTACTCTCACTCAGTGAAATAGAATACCAGAATGTCATTGATTAGAAAAATTGCATTAAATGTCAAACTATCACTATACTCAGGATAACTAGAGAATCAAAATGCTTATGTTATGATGTGAATCAGGCTCTTATGGTAAATTGATAGAAATTGGAACTGAGAGGAAGTTTAAAATAAAAAATTGGTCATTGTTTTTGTTGCTTTGAACTTTTCATTATGTCCAAGGGCTTAAAATTTTTTTCATTTATTCTAGGCACTTGGGATACAACAGTTAGACAAAACAAATTCATCTAATATTGGAGAAGACCATATGTACAAAATAAATAAAGATTGTTGCAAGGTTTGAAGAGTCATGGGAGGAAAAGAAAAAGCAAGGACTGGGAGTTGCGGTTTGGACAGTGCAGTTTTAGACAGCGTGGTCTGGCTAAGTAAGCATTGTTGTTAAAGGTGAGATAATATACAAAGAGTAAAAGAGAGGTGAAGGACCTTGGGGAAGAATGTCCCCTGCAGAGGGAATGGCTTTGTAAGTCACTCTGTAAAGATCCTAGTTTTAACAAGGACTGAAATAGGGAGCTATTGGAGGATTTTGACTAGATGAGACAGGAGCTGACTTTTCTTGTAAGAGGATATTCTTTCTCTTTCTTTGGACAGTGGACTGAGTTAACGATGGGCAGGCAGAACATTTATAGGCTTTTGAAGGCCAGAGAAAGTGGAAGTAATGCAGATGAGAAGAGGTGTGATTCCGATTCATTTTAAAGGTGCAACCAACAGCAGGTTTGCTTGACAGATTGGAGGTGAAGATGAGAGAATCAGAGGAGCCAGGGATGACTGCAAAATTTTTGGCCCGAACAACTAGGAAGGACTGTGGCATGGTCTTGAGTTGCACTCATAAGATCAGTTGAGAAGGGGAAGATGTACATTTCTATATTCCAAGTATTATGCGCATTTTAGTAAAATACTGGCTGCTACCTAGGGGCACTCCAGTGTGTTTCTGATTTCTGGGATATATACTCAGGAGTCTCAGAGATCCGGAGACAACTAATTTCGCACATTTCAAGTGCCAGGTGGATGTTCTCTGCCCTAAGCCAGTTAATGACGGATTCAACGACTCTGACGTTTACATTAAAAATAAAAATAAAAACAGTGGTCCGATGATATCAGGGCACCTTTCTCAACTGCCACTACTGACAAGTAGTCCGAAGGCTCAGCACCAACCTCGCTTGGCCGGGGAGAGTTCCCGGCTCCACTTCGACTGCGGGCACTGTCCCTCCGCGTGGTTCGGGGAAGGGGCGTGAGCAGCTGCGGACCACCCGTGGGTAGGACGGGCTCCTGCACTCTCCCACCAGCCCTGGTCGCCATTTTCTGGCGCGTTCTTTCCCACGCGTGCTCCAGCCCAGCTCTCTGCCCTCTGCTTGTCTGGGAAGGAGCTTTCTAGTCCGCGCAGCTTGAGGGTGCGGCACATCGCTGGGGTCCGAGCAGAGTCCACGCCCCGGGCTGGCAGGGGGCGGGGCCTGGGACCGGGCCGGGGGCGGGGCCGGCTGGCGGCTCGGCCCTCCCGCGGCTCAGGGAGCGCGCCCCGCCCTCGCCCCGCCCCTCGCCCCGCCCGCGCGCGAGCTTGGGCGGGGAGGGAGGGGCCAGGAAGCGGCGGCGAGTGCGCCGGGGAGCGCAGCTGCGGCCGTGGGGGTGGTAGGAGCCGCGGAGCCGGCGCTGAGAGCGGCTGTGGCCGGAGCGGGCGGGCGAGACAAAGACGAAGGTAGGTGCAGCGCCGGCCTTGGTCGCACACCGGTTCCCACTCCTCGCAGTCGAGGCCCGTTGGGCGGGGGTCCGAAGCTGCGGATCCCTGCCGCCGAAGGCTCAGGGGGTAGCGCGGCCCGGCCCTGCCCGTCGCGCGCTGCGGGCTGTGTGGGCTGAGCTTGCGGCTCCATTTTCAGGTCTGGGTGAGGTCCTCACACGGACCCTGCCTTTGGGTTTTCTTCCATTCCCTCTGAGAAACAGTTCCATGCTCAGTTCCAAATTCACTGCCGGCGGGCGAGTGAGTAAGCCAGCCGCCAGCCGACGTAAAACGGCAGTGAAGACCCCCTCCCCCCAACTTTGCAGGTCTGGAAGTCGGGAGGGCGGCCCAGGGGGAGGGCGAGGAGGGCCGGAGTCCTCCAGGTGAGGGCAGGCGCGGGCGGGGACCCCCTGCTGCGGATCGGCCCGCTCGCCCGCGCCTGCGGCGTCCGGCGTAGTCCGCCCGCGGGTCTCGCGGCCGCTCTTTTGGCCCCGGAAAGAAAGCCCCGACCACCTCCCCGGAGGGGCTGTTGCTACTCTTACAGGTTGTTTTACCCAGCGCTTGCTGCTTCAGTTGTGATTTTTGGTAACGGGTGTGGTAGGTAAGCGACTCGCTGATGCTGCATTAACAGTGGAAAGAAGCCCCAGTGGGCTGATTTCTGTAGAAGAAACAACGTTGGGATTCCTCTTTAGCTGAGATTGTTTTAAATGATCAGCTTTTGCAGGGGAATTTGGTGCTGATGGTCAGTTCAAAGAATTTACACGTTTTTCCCGAGGGCCTGGCATACAGTAGGTGCCCAGTAAAATACGTGAATGAAGACTGAATCTTGAAACATCAGACAGAGCAGATCTCAAATCTAGTAAAATTTGGGCACATATTCTCTTGACTCTAAGTGAAAAAATATCTCAAACAACATGTAGTTTGCTTAAATGCTTGTTTCTGTTGTGTGGGTTTACCCAAAATTTGTGTTGATGAGTAATCAGTTATTATTACCAATATTAGGGGTGTAGAAAATGATTAAATGTGGAATTTTTCATCTTGATGGTAGACCTCTTCTGTTTCCGGAAAACGAACCTTATTTCTAATTTTCATTAAAAAGAATGGAGAACATCAAAGGTGCTTGGATTGTTTTTTCTGCTGAGAACCAGCTTTCAATTTCATTATTAATAAAGAAGTTCATGTGCTTTTAAGGGACTATGGTATGATCTTGAGTTGCGTTTCAAGCCAGGGAGAACTTCAGACTTAGGGGAGAAAGAAAACTAATGTTGCACCAATATAATTAAACCTCACCGTTTACTCAACAGATACTCATTAAGTACCTATTATGTACTGACACACCTGTGCTGGATGCTGAGCGTGTAGGGGGCAAACAAAACCCACAATTACTGTTTTAAACGTGAGTGTGAAGTGCTTTCCTCATTGTCGGTGTTGCAAGTGGGGACTGTCTTGTACCCGAGTGCTACTTGAAGTTGGGAAAGATGGCAGGTGAAGCTGCAGGAAGTGGAGCTGCAGAACAGTCGGTTTAAAGGTAACTAATTATAGGGCTAAGATCATTGGGTTACATTTTCATATTGTCAGTTTAATACAGTCTGTCTGAAGAATGGAGGAATCTCAAACTAGTATTTTGATTCTTTCCCTCTCCCATATTAAATGATTTTGGTAAGGTGTATTTATTGAAAAAGTCATGCACTTCTGGTTCTGTTTTCTGTAAATAGTCTTTGCTATGGAACATTTTCTATTTTTAAAAATCTCCAAGGAGAAACAGTGGATCCCTTTTCTATAAGAAATGTTTTTAAGTAAAGCACCTTTTTATAGATTTTATTTTGACTTTTATTCACCATGTGTAAATAATATAGTAATGACTTGATAGTGGGGAAAAGGGTAGGCCTTAGTAATAATTAGTGGTTCTACATTTGGATTTTTCCTGTAGTATTACAAGTGTGGTAAAAAGAGGATGAGATTTGTAGTATGGTATTCATTAATTCTGAATGTATGATTAAAAAACTGTCTTATTTGGCCCCTTTATAAGTCTAAATTAATGTGCTCTGGAGTCAATCCTCATCATGACAAAATAATGTAGATTATAATTTTTTTTACAGATAAGTTTGGAATTTAGGGTGGACCCTTTTGAGTTACCAATGTTTATAAGGCAAAGTTTACATTCAAATAGAATTCAGATCTTTAGACTTACTGGCTGTTAGCTTTTTTATGGTTGTTCCTAGAAATAAGGGAAGTCGTCTCTCCAATTTAGTGGTAGAGAGTTGTGATAGTTTTTTGTTTTAATATGCATTTTTTATAGAAAGAGTTATTTGACAATATACTCAATAGTCTGGTGTCGATGAGAAATCTAAGAGTAAATGATACTAGTAATAATGAACAATGTAAGCAAGCTGTGATATGTTGAATAAAAAATGCTTGGCATATTTTTATTTGGATAAGAACATCAGACTTGTTGACAACAAGAAACATGCATTGGCACATGTTAAAATAATTTTTTCAAGAAATTACAACTATTTATGACTATTTTTTTGTACCTTAAAAAATACTAAAAGTGTTTTCAGAGTATTTCTTTCTACCTTGGAGTAGTTCATAATGTTTTGAGGTTAAATAAATTCTAGGATCCTCCTATTTTATAACTGTTTGGATATTTGAAATGTTGGTTCTTTCTTCATCAGGGTTTGTGTGTGTATTTGGGGAAGGGGTTCTTTTTTTGTAAGGCCCTTTAGAATGACTTAAAAGCCTTTTATCAGATGTAATTAATAAAGTGATTAAGAATGATGCTGATGTGGCACATTGCAGCTGTGTCCATATTTGCCTGTGTAGATTGTGAGAGCATATCAATTAGCATTTGTGTAAACATTTCCAAAGCACTTGATAACTAACTTCTCATAATTATTCTCTAGGATAGGTTGCTATTGTATTTTTAGGTCCCAGTTGTCTTTTTTTTATTAATCATGAAAGTTTAGGTTTCTCATCTGCTTTAGGATGAGCCTGAGATATTTTGTTAAGGCTTTATAAGATTTTTCTCACAATTGCAAATGCATATTGATTTTGATCTGTTACCAGTGTTCTTAATCTCAGTTCTCATGAAAGAAGTATTTTCACATTTTGTTGAATGTTTAAATGTCAGTAATGTTTTAGATCTGTCTCAGAGGGAGACATGGGTTCCTTCTGCATTCTTGAGAGGAAATGAGTGAAACATATGTTTATCCTTAATACTTATTAGTGAGGTGAGGGCGTTTATTCTGTTTTTTTTTTTTACCCCCCATACTATCTGGAAAACCTTGGAATTTAGCTTATTAATAATTAACTTTATGTATCCTGCTTCCTCAGTTCAAAGCTTAAGTATACTTGAACCTTTCTATAACACTAGCAAATGAAGAACAGAGCAGGATGTAGCTGAAACTGCTCTGGGGCCCCATCTGAAGGCAGTTTCTGAAGTGAAACCCAAAGACTTGGCAATAAATTGTCTTCCTCCTGACAGTATAAAACACTTGTAAGTGTATCTTACTCAAGATGGATTATGGTAAAACAAACTCCCTCTTTTTCCTAGAAAGCATTAAATAACTCCAGGTTAAATTTAGGCATCTTTAAAAATGACTAAATGATGGGCACTGGTATTTCCATTTTGTAGCTTATCTACTTAGAAATTCATGTTAGGGTTTCTTATATCTTGTGATTAAACTTTTGTACACCTCTCCTACTAAAACAAAATCACTTTGCTTTATTTGACTTAATCTATTTTCACATTTTGTTTAATAAAGCAAAAGTAATTTTTTTTGTCTAATCGGCACTGTTTTATATATATTTTGCACCTGATCCATAGTAGGAACCCATGGATATTTGTAGAACTGGTATGTTCCATGGATGGGACTCGATACAAGTTCAAGCAGAAATGACTGACTTGCTCTCACTGCACCTTGGAACCCTCCCTGTAGATTAAGTCTTTCCCCGTTGCTTTAGCTCTTAGGAAGATCCTTTTTCTAGTAGCTTTTAAGTAGTAAAAAGTGTTCTGCTCACTTGTCAGCATGAGTCTTATTTTAGTCATTAGAAGATAAGTGTAGTATAATAATCGGTGTTGAAACTCTGACAGTTCAGAACTTTTCTTCCCCAGCTCAGAACTGATTCAGATCTAGAAGCCTGCTTTGGAGGAAGAGTCTCTTTTTGTAACAGTTTGCCATCCTCACAGTCCAGGATCCAGCTCAGTGGGGAAAGGAGGTTGGGAAAAAGGTATGGTTTTAATGTGGCTTGTGCTGTCCTGCTCCGGCATTGGTGCCTCAGTTGATCAGCTTGTTCAGAGCTGATCTTTCTCCAGGAGTACTGGAAATGGTTTTCTCGGGAACTCCATGTCTGGGAACCTCCAGCTGCAGTTCCTGTGACGTCATTCTTCTGCTCTGGCTCCTTGGACTTCCAGTTTCCCTCCTGGGCAGGCTCACTTTGCCCAGGGAGTGGTCTTGCTTTAGTCTTTAACGTAGTTCTGTAGCATTTAACCAGACCTGCCTGTACTTAATTAAGGTTGTTTCTTACAATGCAGTTTCAAGCATTTCACCGGGGCCTCATCCAATTTTCCAGTTCATTCTGTTAAATACCCCAACTTGAACAGCACTTTTATGTCTGGGACCTATATTCCATTGCTGCTACCACCTTTTTTTTTTTTTTTTTTTTAAATTTAAGATTTCATTTATTTTAGAGGGGAAGGGAGGTAGAAAAAGGGAGAGAAATGTTGATAGGTTGCCTCTCACATGCCCTCAACTGGGGACCTGGCCTGCAGCATAGGCAAGTGCCCTGACTGGGAATTGGACCTGCAGCCTTTTGGTTCACAGGGCAGTGCTCAGTCCACTGAGGCAACGCCAGGCAGGTCACCACCACCTTTTTATTGTTCCATGGTCCACTGTTAGGATTTCTCCCATTTTTACATCTTCAATTCCCTGGTAACACTCCTTTTACTGTACTCACCTGGCAGCCTCCAGCTCACCATGTAGTCTGGCCTTCACCTGGCAGTTGAGTGTGCCTTGAGGAAAACACACCCATGCTGACCTGCTCTTCCTTTAAATCGGTGACACCGACCTCAGGAGGGCCCTCCCTGCTGCCCACAGTCACTCTGCCACTCCTCCGAATGACTGCTGTACCCTCTCTCCTCATGCCTGTAGCACCTCTTTTCTCTTCATTTTCAGCTGATGACCTTGTTTCCTGTATATTAAAAATGAAAGCAATCAGAAGAAAATCTTTGCATGTCTCTGTACATCTGCGCCCATACTTGCTGCATTTCCGGGTGTGCTGTGACCATTGCCTCTGCTCTTCTCTTTGTCTCCTCTTCCCTTTCTCCTGTCAAGACCATTGCATTACTTCAGCATCACCCCATTTGCCCGCCCGCCCGCCCTCCTGCCTGCCTGCCAGCCAGCCAGCATGCATGCTGCATCGTCAGTGTGTGTTTCCCATTTCTACTGATTATTCCTTTCAGCATATAGATGTGCTGAAATATTGTCCATTTTTAAAAACAGCAACAAAAACCTCTCCAACACCCATCTTTCTTCACCTGCTACACTCTGAAAGTTATTTGCAGTTACCAGTACTCCCAGTCTCTTTAGGATCCCCTACAATCAGGTTTTTTCTTTTCTACTCCACGGTAACTGCTCTCGTTGAGATAACTAGTGACCTCCTTGGTGATAAATTCCCTAGTCAGTTCTCAGTCCTAATTCCACTGGAAGTAGCAGCAACAGCAGCATTTGACGTGGTTGATAATTTCTCTTCTTTGAAAGCTTTCTTCCCTTTGCTTCTGAGACACTACTGGTTATTTTCAGTTTCTTTTGCTGGCTCCTTTTCATTGCCCCAATGTCTAAAACACAAGGCTACATCCCAGAGCTCCATGTTCAGATCTCTTCACTATATGCATGTTAATCTCTTGTGGACTCATCCTGTCTATTCTCTAGCCGGAGTTATCATATATTTCAAACTAAAAATGTTATTTTTAGTCTGGATCTCTTTCCTACCTCCAGACTTACATACCCAACTGCACAACTCATCCTCTTTCCCTCCTCGCCCATCCCATTGAGTGTTCCTTTTCCAGCCTTCCTCATCTTACTAAATGTCAGCTGTATCTTTTACTTTCTCTGGCTGAAACCTCATAGACATTCTTGACTCCTCTCTTTTTCATACTCCTTATCTGTAATGCAGCATGAAAGTATTGTGTCGGCCAAAAACTCCGTTATGTTTTTTATGTCATGCAGGGCTGTAGTAGTGCTTAGTTGTCTTAAACTTCATTCGAAACAACTTTGTTATATTGTATTGTGACAGCTGTCATATGAGTGTACATTAAGAAAAATGATCAAATTGGTGAATTTTTGTGCAGCCATTTAAATATTTAAGATGGAAGAAAATATGCAACATTTTGTCATATTGTGCTTTATTATTTCAAGAAAGGTAAAAATGCAACTGAAGTGCAATGAAAGATTTGTGCAGTGTGTAGAGAAGGTGCTGTGACTGATGGAACTTGTCAAAAGTGGTTTGTGGAGTTTCTTGGTACTGTTAACATTCTGGCCAAATACGGAACCTTTGCTGTCTTGTGCTTTGGAAGATGTGTAGCACCACCTCTGGCCTCTGCCCACTAGAAGCCAATAGCGGGAGATGGTCGACATACTCAAAATATCCTAATCAATAAAGTTATTGGTGAAAATGAAAAATGTCTTTCATTTTATGGGAAAAGGCATAATGGGCTTTTTGGCCAACCCAGTATGTCCTTTGTTTACTTTAAAATCTACCTTGAGAATAAGTATAACCGCAGCTTGCTATCTTCAGCTGTTGCCACCCGCTCTAGGCAGCCATCCTCGCTTGCCTGTGTTATTTCAGTAGTCTCCTTTCTCGTCTCCCTGCTGCTCTGCTCTTTTCTGTTCCCCACCCAGCAACCGTTTGCAATGAAAGCACGATTATTTTATTCCTATTTGAGTTGCTTCAGTTGCTGTCCTTATCATTTAGAGTAAAAGCCAGAATTCAACAGACAGTATGTACGAGGCCCTCTGTCATCTGTGTCTCCCTGCCTCCCTCCCTGCGTACCCACTGGTTCCCTCCACACCAGGCACATAGGTCTCCTTGAAAGGTTCTTGAACCTGCCAAACACTTCTGTGTTCGTGACCTCAGGGAAAGATCTTTGTTTTATTCACTGCAAAATCCCCAGTATTCATAACAGTGGCTGGCACAGTGGGCTCTCAACCTGCCAAGTGAATGGCTGCTTACCTAGTCATTCATGTCTTTGGTAACAGTGTATGTGTACTTTTTTTGTTACTAAAAGTATTTTAGCCTAAAACCATTAATCCCATAGGAATTAAGTAAAAACAACTTTAGATACAAGAGGATAAGGTAAGTTTCAAATCAGTTTTTGTGTATGGAAAGTGAAAATACACAGGGAAATGGTAGGGACGGAGGAGGTGGGAAAGGAGTAGAGAAAGGCAAGTAAGGTAAATGCAATAAAGAAAAAGAAAGCCTTATTTGGAAGTAAGTGACAATATTTTTTTTTAAATCCTATTTTTGGCTTGCCCCATATTTTTTTTAAAACACTATTTCTTGAATTCTGAGTGTTGGCTGATTTGCATGGACTTAAACACTTCAAGCTGAACTATAATATACATTTTTTTTTAAATCAGGTTTATGGACTGAGATTAGGAGCAAAAACTTAGTTGCTTTTCCATTGCTGAATTCCTCTTGTTAAAGAAAAGCAATTACTAAGAAAGTAATTTGCCTGGCTATGTTCTAGCATTTCTTATTTTTTGGTAGAAAGCTCAAACAGAAGTCTCATTGTTTTTATGGAGGTGTTTTCAGTATACAAAAATTTGTCAGTATGTCATGTCCTCTCCGTATTGCACTGTCTATTTACTCCCCTGCTCAGAGAAGGGGGGCATTCATTGTATTTCTGTGGTAAGGTAGCAGCTAGCTACATTAGTGTACACAACTCTTACGGAGAATAATACATGCATATAAATGTTTGTGTTTTTAAGTGAAAAGTGTTTGAATATATTTAAGGGATTATTGAAACTACAATTTAACTGGTATTTAGGTGGTAAATGAGGGTGCAAGGGAAATTGATGCAAACTTTTAGTATTTCATTCTGCTGAGGCAAGATTAAAAAAATTTTTTTTTTCCTGAGCTGTAGGTCTCGTTTCCTGTTGGTTGATTTAAAAAAAAAATATTTTCTTTAATTGTGGAAATAGGTGGCTTAGTAGGAGTTTCTGAATGAATAGATAATTGTTTACATGTAAGCATAAATTATTCTCCATGAACCAGCTGAAGCATTTCCCTATTTTTGTGCAGTGCGGTACTTATGTCTTGGTTGACTTGTCTTAGGGACTTTCATGTGGCCATAGTGTGGATTCAGTTTTTGTGGACGTATATGTGTTTATATGTATCTGTATAGTGTTTTGGTATGCAAATATAATTAAAGTTGCATATGCTTGCTACTTTACTTTAACTCCTAAGCAATAATATTTATAAATCATGTTTGGTGTTATATCTTTTCTTTCACATTAAAATATGCAATTAAAATACAAAAATTTTCATATTAAAACATGACAATTATAATTTTGAAAAGGTTTATTTTTTACATACCATGTAAAGTCATTTTGGATCACACACTACAAGTGTTTGCCTAGGTTTTGAATTATAATCTATTTTGTAGACTAATTAGGTCATCTTCATTAGAATTTGACAGTGACCTACTTGAATTCATCTTGGCATTTCACATTTGAAATATCCATCTTGTATTAATAAGATCTTGACTTCTGAGCTGGTGTGCAGTATTATTACTAAGTTTATTTCAGCTGTATTCATAATTTGAGACCTACCACACTATACCAACTTAACTTCATAGTGTTCTAGATAGATTGTGAAGCAACCAAAATTGTTATATTGAGAAAAGTGAATACAGTTAATAGGCTGTGACTTAAGTCTCATAAGGGTCATTAAAATAATGCATTAAAGTATGTATTCATTTAATACATTTATCAAACTACTCTTCCCAGTCCACTTAAAATAGAACACAAACTGTATTCACCAGAAAATACAAACTCACACTCTGTTTTTATGATGTGGCCCTGACAACCTCTCAGAATATCTCATCTTTGCTCACTACTCCTAGCCACAGTAGCTGTTCAGTTTCTCAAACACACCATGCTTGTTCTTGAATTAGGGGCTTTTAAAGAAATTGTTCTCTTTTCCCCTATGTTTGCAAGCTTGGTCCCTTATCTTGAAGATCTCAGCTTAAATATTACCTCATTTCCTAACCACTCAGTTTGAGATAGCCCCCATCACTGTTCCGCTTTCTTCATAGCATTTGTCAGTCCTTCAAATTGTGTGTTTTTAATCTTTTTATTGTGTCCCCAAGTAGATTATAAACTTTAAGAGGGCAGGGAGCTCCTTTGTCTTGTTCCTTGCTGTCCACAATGCCCAGAACAATACCTGGCATCAAATATACAACCAAAATTAAGAAAGTGTCTTAAATACAGTACCTAGATTTTTTAAAACTCAAATTGTTCTGTCTCATACACAAGCACTAAAAAATTGCTTGTGTTAATGCAGAAAATACCTACATGCTAAAGAAAAGAAAACATTCACCCTGGCTGGTGTGGCTCAGTTGGTTGGAGTGTCATCCTGTGGACCAAAGGGTTGTGAGTTCGATTCCTGGTCAGGGCGCACATGCCTAGGTTGTAGGTTCAGTCCCCAGTTAGGGCTAGGCTGGTTCAATGTTTCTCTCTCTCCCCCTCACCCCCCTCTTTAAAAATCAATGAGCACCTTGTGTGAGGGTCAAAAAGGAAAGGGAGGGAGGGGGAGGGAGGGGGGAGGGAGGGGGGAGGGGGGGGGGAGGGAGGGGGGAGGGAGAGGGAGGGGGGAGGGAGGAGGGAAGGAACATCTATAATCCTACCACCCTAAGATATCCACTGGTAATGTTTTGATGAATTGTCCTTCCAGACAAATCAATGAATAAATGTTTTCCACAAAAGTAAGATCTTTATACATATATTGCTCTATAGTGTCTCACTTTGGCAAATACCGTAATCATAAGAGCATTGCTTTTTATTACTTCAGTTTGCAAGGATCTTATTGGGAAATGAAAATTTTGTTTGACAGAGGGTAAAGCTGTAAGTCAAGTTGTGATTAAAAACAATGGTGTTTATGGAGAAGAGAATGTGGTAAGTCACCTCGAGACAAGAATTACTTCAGCAGTAATTTTTTCTTAAGGGCCTTCTTAACATTGTACAATAGCCTTATTGTAGTATACCAGCTAAGGAAAACAGTACATGATTCTGTGTACAGTAGAATTATTTTAATAATAGCTCCAGGGTAAAATATGCAGCTGTAGATAAGTTTGTATAGTTTGGTCTGCCTTTAGTCCTACTGATGTCTTAATATTAAAATAATTTTAGGAAAAATGTATTTTATTGAAGGCCTTCATCTATCCAAATTATGACCCTTAGATATTGCTATCTTTTTTACATGTCTGAATGAGGGGTGTGGGCCTTCTTTGAAAAAGAAGATTTTAGCATAGGAATTCTTGTAATAATGTTTGAGTTGATTTTTGTTTCATGTCTGTGAAAAATCTTGTGGAATTATATATGTTGGTGTATAGCATCCTTTGGAAATTGGTCCCAATCTTGTCAAGCAGTTGTTTGGGTCTTAAAAGTAATCAAGGGTCCTTTAAGGCAGGCATCCTCTAACCTCTGCCCTGGACTGTTTGGCACCTGGCCTTACAGCAGGAGGGGAGCTTCAGTGTAATGCCCTTGAATCATCCCCAAACCATCCCCCCTCCCTCTCCCCAGTCTGTGGAAAAATCATCTTCCACAAACCAGTCCCTGGTGCTGAAAAGGTTGGGGACCACTTGCTTTAAGGGTTTTATAATTTATGTGACTTTTCTTTTACCACAGTGGTATCCATTACCTAGGGTAGAGTGAACCACTGATTTCCTGCCTTGGTTTGATTGTTCCTGACATTGTCTTTTGTTGTTGACTGCTTACTCAGGAGCGTCTGCAGTCTTTATCTCTTCTTGAGTAGCTAAAGTAGCCACTTCTCTTACCCCTCATTGCTACTCTCTGGGTGGTGCATAAATAGATGACAACATTTCTCATGTGGTAAAGAAGAATCAAAAGCAATGTATTGATGTGGTATTTTCTCCTGAGAAATGATGCAGTCGTTGTCTAAAGTGGAGGCTAGCAGTCAGTGCCTAAAAAATGTTCTCACCTAGTGACTCCTCATTTGTTTGTAAATGGGTATGCATGTGGCTCTGGCTGTTGGAAGGTAAAGTGAATCTTGATATAAATTGAAGAAAAGTATTTAGAATTATTTCACCCTGGCTGGCATGTTTCAGTGGATTGAGTGCTGGCCTGAGAACAGAAAGGTGGCTAGTTCAATTCCCAGTTAGGGCGCGTGCCTGGGTTGTGGGCCAGGTCCTCAGTTGGGGGCGTGCGAGAGGCAGCCACATGTATTGATGTTTCCCTCTCTTTCTCCCTCCCTTACCCTCTCTCTAAATACATAAAATCTTAAAAAAGAAATGAGAATTACTTCATAACATTTTGCTGTTTCAAATAATAGGTATTTAAGAAAATTTTATTTCATAGTAACTTTCTAGCCTCCCATTTATATATTAATTTTGTGAATATTGGCCTCGTTTTTGCAGATGGTACATATACATTAAAGAAGTTTAGGAATTAGTTATACAGTAAGTGGAAGAACTAGTATTCAAAGTATTTGTTCTCTGATTTTTTTTTTTTTAAAGAGTCAGTGAGCTTGGGAAGTAGCAGAATCAGGCACACCTCAATTTGACCCCTAACGTGGCCACATATTTGCTGCAATGGCAAGCTCTTACTCTTGGTGATTTTTATTTTCTTTTTCCGTTAAGTGAGGGTAATAGGCTTTCTAGGGTAAATGAGGTACATATGAAGTACTTGGTTTGTAGAAAGTGTTAATAAATGTGTCATTTTCTTTCTACCCTGTATATTAAAATATCTCAGGACTCACATGGACATTTCTCCTGAAAGTGAATTGCAGTCAGAAAACTAGAAATATATGCAACCCAGTTGAGCTCATATTTGTAGTGTCCTTTACTCTGCTTGTCTGAGGAGAGTGGTTCTTGCAACTATGTACTTAATAAAGTATTTTGACTTCAAGGAAAGTCTTAAAGCTGAAGTACAACTTATGATGAGTTAATTATTGCTGACCAGAATGGTAAGAAAGTAACTAATGTCTGTGTTTCCTAAGAAACTGAAGCACTTGTGTATAGTGTAACAATTGTATGTATAAAGATGACTGTTTTAAATGCTAAGAACTGACCCTTTCCAAAAGAAAAAAATGACTAAAATATGAGAAAAGGTATTCAATTTAAGTAATAATCAGTAACAAGTTTCTCTTACCAGATTTAAGATTTAATAAATGGTGCTAAATCAACTGAGATACTGTGACACAGGTACTAAATAAATTGCTGTCGGGAGTATAAATCTGTAGAACCCTTCTGAAAAGCAGTGTGGCATATATCAGAGTAGTGAGGAATATTTTTGCCTTGTGAGTATAGCTGTGTCCTAAGGGAATAACAGATTCCTCCTGCCATTCCTTCTTGAAGGAGATTATGTTCTTTTTTAATGACAGCTCTATTGAGATAATTCATGTAATGTAATTTATAGTAAGAAATACATATTTGGCCATCTTCCCTCTTTGTGGTACAGAACGCTTTAAAACCATTGAATGAGGAAAAGGAGTTTCTTTTGTTATGTTAATGAGGCAGTTTTTTGGACCACACCAGTGGATGGGGGCTGGTTGCCTTGGACCAAACCTTGTGATTAGCGGGATGGAACATCAAGTCTCATCCCTGGGGCTCTGGAAGGGAAAAGGGCTGGAGGGTGACTTGCCAGTGGCCAGTGCTTTCATCAGCCATGCCTTTGCAGTGGAGCCTCCACAAAGAACCCAAGAGGATGGGTTTGGGGCGCTTCTGGGTTGGTGCGGTTGCAATGCTGGGAAAGCATGGAGGCTCCATGTCTCTATCCCCCTTTCTTGCTCTGTGCATCTCTTCTACCGAGCTCTACCTGAGTTGTATCATTGTATAAGAAACAAAATCTAGTAAGTGTTTCTTAGAGTTTTCTTACCAGCTCTAGCAAATTAAATGAAACCTGAGGTGAGGTGGGTCATGGGAACTCACACGATGACAACCTGGATGTATGATTGGCCTCTGAAGGGGAAAAGCTGTAGTCTTGTAGGAGGGAGCCCTTAACCTGTGGGATTTGATGTTATCTAAGAAGCTCATGTCAGATTTGAGATGAATTATTGGGTACCCAGCTGGTGTCAGAATTGCTTAATGTTGGTGTCAAAATCCTAATTTTACATATCATAGTTCACCTTTTTAAAGTATATTAAGTCCGTTGTGCAGTGGTCACTCTTGTCTAATTTTAGAGTATTTTCATCATCCCCAAAATAAATTAGCAGTCATTCCACATTCCTCTCTCCCCCCAAGCCCCAGGCAACCACTAATCTATTTTCTGTCTCTCTTGGTTTGCCTCTTTTTGGACATTTTACGTAAATGGGGTCGTATACTATGTGGCTTTTGGTGAGTGGTTCCTTTCACTTTGCATAGTGTTTCGAGGTGCATCTTAGTTGTAGCATGTACCAGCACTTCATTCTCTGTTGTGGCAGAATATTATTCAGTTGTATGAATATACCACATTTTATTTACCCAGTCATCAGTTTATGGATATTTGTTTTCTTTCTAGAGTTTGGCTGTTAAGAATGGCACTGCTATGAACATTCACGTACAACTTTGTGTGGATGTATGTTTCAATTTATTTTAGTTACATACCTGTAAGTGAAACTGCTATACTGTCTTCCAAAGTGATTGTACATTTTACATTTCCACCAGCAGTACAGGAAATGTGTGGCCTTTTTTAACCGAATTCTTTCACTTAGCATACTTTTCAAGGTTCATCCCTGTCACAGCATGCATTTAGTACTCATTCCTTTTAATAGCTGAATAATAATTTGGTTGTATGAATACACCTTGTTTTGTTTATCCTTAAAAAAGTTTTCTTTCTAGAAACATTCAGTGAAGCACTATTTGCATTAAAGAACAATTGGAAATTGCTCAAATGTTCAGTAAAGAGGAATGGTTAAATTAGGTACTTCAGCATGTATCACCCATTAGCAGTTTGTTACGGCGTGTTTCCAGGGGGACGATGGTCAGAGTGCTAACTAGCATATGTACACTGGTTGGGGTTAGAACCTGCAACCTAGTTATGTGCCCACAACCTTTCCGTGTATGAGATAATGCTCCAGTGGACTGAGCCACCTGGCCAGGGCAAATTTTTAAGAAAATAACCACAGCTATATAGCATTGTATATGACATAAATTTAAAGTGAGACCATTCATTATTAGGAACATTACTACTTTATGTTGATCCAGTAATTATCATAAAAGTCCAGACATTGTTAAAATAATGAGAATGGTTTGCGCAACATCGATGGGGGAGACTGGAATGCCCATGTGTGAGCAATGACGACTCCACTGTGCTGCTCAGTAGGGGCAGTATAGATGCCATTGAGTGAGTGTGTGTGCTGTGTGGCCATCACATTCAAAATGACTGAGTGAGCAGAGCAACGAATCCTCATCAAAAATTTGTGTTAAGCTTGAACATTCCACCATGGAAACTATTCAGATGATTCAAAAGGGCAACTGGTGATGGGCAGCTTCATCATGACAATATACCTGCTCCTGCATCACATCTCATGCAGTCTTTTGGCGAAACATCAAATCACCCAGATTTGGTGTCCTGTGACTTCTGGCTGTTCCCAAAACTGAAATCACCTATGCAAGAGAAAATATTTCAGACCGTCAGTGGGATTCAGGAAAGTACAGTGGGGCAGCTGATGGTGATTGGGAGAACTAAGTGAGGTCCCAAGGTGCCTACTTTGAAGGGAACTAAAGCATTATTGTCCTATGTACAGTGTTTCTTGTATCTTGTATCTTCTTCAATAAACGTGTCTCTTTTTCATAGTACACGGCTGGATACTTTCTGGACAGTCCTTGTATTATAAATGAAATTATTTCAGACTACAATTAAGAGAACTTTTAATTCTTTATATGGACCTCAGATTTTCAAATTATATGATAATTATGGTATAGAATAGCACTAATTCTTATGTATTTGACTTCTAAAGTGTGGAGGAATATAGGTAATACATATTTTAAACTTAATGAACAATACTGTATCTGTCAGAGTTTATTATGAGAAAAAAGCTACTCTAGGATTTTCAGGCAGAAAGGTATTTCGTATAGGGAATTTGGTACTTATAACATCATTGGATGGCCTGGGAGAGCCTGGGTCCGAGGAGCACCACTGGACTAATATATTTATTTAAGCAAGACTAGCTGAGAGGGCAGGAAGCTGAAACTGGGAACCAGTCATTGGAGTACTGAGTCTGGTGCCCTGACCGTTTCTTGTCGCCTTTAAATCTGGTGAGGAGAGTTTGGCTACTGTAACAGCTTCTGATCATTTGTTTCTTTGTGCCATTGATTACCACTTAAATCAGCAATAGAAAGAGCTTCCAGCTCACTTTCCTATCCTAATCTCATAGGAGACCTTCTTACTGGCAGAACGTACTTTATGTTCCAAATGCTAGCTATAAGGAAAACTCTGGGATGTGTAGTTTTTTTGGTTTTGTTTTGTTTTAGCCTTCCTGTCCCTGAAGTACAGGAAGGCATCTATAGGGAGTGGTGGGAAAGAGTGAATGCCAAGTGCTACTTGACTAATCTGACATACCTAACATTCAGCCGAAGCCTTCTGTTAGATGATAAGGCTTTATATGCAGTATATTTTAAAGGTGGTAAGATTAAAAAACCCAACTTAGACTTGATTTGTTCAGAAATTTTTTGTTTCCTTTAATGTGAGCTATTTTCATAAAGAAGCACGTCAATTCTAATGTTTTCTGTTTTACAATTCTGTTGTATTCTATTCTTTTATTTTCATAAGACAGGATGTAATTCTTATATTTTCAACTGGAAATAAACTAGTGTTTGTAGAAACTGCAGTGTGTTTCTTTCTAGATTGAATCGGTGAAATATAGCCAAATGTAACTGTAAAATCTTACTTTTTGTCCTAATTGCTGGGTTTCTATAGAATTGAATTAATACATAATTTAAGTGTTTCCTACATGCTGCCTCAGTTTGTTATTTTGTTAACATTGGAGGAGCTGTGGAAATCGTTAAAAAGGATGTATGAGCCCTGACTGGTGTTGCTTAGTTGGTTGAGCGTTTTCCAGCAAAGTGAAAGGTCACCGGTCCAACCCCCTGGTCAGGGCATGTGCCTGGGTTGAGTCCTGTGTGAGAGGCAACCAGTCAGTGTTCCTCTCCCTTCCATCCCCTCTCTCTAAGAATAAATAAGTAAAATCCTTAAAAAATAAAAAGGATGCATGAGCTAGTAATTACAGCTTTCCCCTTATAATATAGAATGAAAAGGATGTTTTTTTGATATTAAACTTTCTAAACATTTTGTTTCCTTATAAAGTTTTGAGAGATAGAGTGCAAGTTAATGTGCTTTTCTATCAGAAAATACATATATATCTCTTATATTTCATGTCAGATTGTTGAGTATTTTCAGTATGATGAGCATCTTATTGAAGAACCTTATGCTAAATAACTTCCAAATACTGTAACGTAGGTTGTTCTTCACTAGTAAGCATTTGAGAGTAAGCTGGGGATGTAGGTTCAGTTGGCAACTGTTGTTTGTAAGACAGATCGTTAGGATGACCTGGAAATTTAACTCTGCTTTAGGGATACCTGTTGACTACCTGGAGCAAGGAATTAGGTTTGGTCTGAGCATTTTGGGGCACCGAAATGGAAGTGTTGGTCCCCATTCCCCCCTACCCCCAGCTGCTCTCCAGATCGACTCTTTGAAGAGCCGATGGCGCCCTGTTGCTGCTCTGGTTAGTTCCAGTTCTGGAGCACCGCTGCTCTGTGTCAGCAAGTTAGTGTAATCTTTCAACGTTTTGTGCATGTGCCCTCTAAAATTTTTTTGAGAAACTTTGTACCTCCTTTTCTATATTTCAGAACTGACACCTAAATTTTTGCATCTTAAGTTGAAAAAGTTGCATAAAATATAATTTCTGGAGTACTGTATGTTGTATATGTTTTTAAAGAATACATTGCCTAAACCTTGGCCCTGTCTGTCCTGCTTATTCACCTTAAAGGAAAGTATTGCTGTAACACTTTTTAGTCCTGTTGTCACACCAACCAAGTTGGGTGTGTTTTCTTGTCAGAAACTGACCTTTCCAATTTTAATGAACTTGGCAACACCTGCACTGGACAACCGCTGGACAGTTACTTCCACTTCTGAATTCTAAATCTTACATTGATTGATTGATTACACAAGGATTCTTGCCACGAGTTTGTTCGGTGATTCTCGCTTTGCTCACAGGAGACCTTACCTCCCAGTTACCCATTTGGTGCCTGGATGGTTTCTTGAAGCAAAGTATGTACCATATGGAAGTTTGAGATAAGAAGTATGACTTTCTCCCATTACGTAGAAAAGCTACTGTGGAGGGGAGGTAGAAAAAGAGAACGAGTGATGCCAGCGCACGTCAGCTTTAGGATGTGCTTTAATTGGTATTGTGTATTTATTCTTTCAAGTAAATTGTCTTATATACCTTTTTATTTTGCCTGAAAGCTTTGTTTTGACAAACTGTATAACTGACCTTTATGGTGAAGCCAGTATGGTTTTCATAAAAAGTACTCTACAGACCAGTGAACCCAGTAATCAGAATTTATGGAAATGATTGCCAATTGCCAAAATACAGAAATTAGGGGAAAGAAAGCCCTTGATCTCTACCCCATACTCTATACCAAGATAAATACCCAATTTTCCGGCCTTGAATATAAAAAAGAAAGCCTTAAACAGACTGGAACAAAAGACAGGCTAACGTAAAAGTCTCTCAGGTGTGGGGAAAGCCTTTGCGAGGAGCCTAAGCATGCTCCTTTTTCTCATTAAAAAGGAAATCTCCAGGTTACTGTTTTATGACCATAACTGTCTTTTAAAATCATACAAATTGTTATCTTGTTTAGAAATACAGTTTTCAAAATGCATTTAAGCTCAAGATTATCCTTTACATCTAAGTTATCTTGCAAATTTTATATGTTATCTTTCCCCTTCTACTCAAGCACAAAGAATCCTTCAAAGTGCTGTTTTTGTCCCCAAGAACTTTCCTAATGATTCCTTTGCTAAGTTTTGGGGTTATTTGGCTCTTGGTAACAGATAAGATTTATATATGCAGAAGCGTGTGGAATTAAATTCACTAGGGAATCATTCTCTTGTGTTTTCTTGGAATAAACTATTGATTTCTAAGCTTCTTTAAAGTAAAGATCATCATACTGAATAATATATATACTTGCTAATTTGAATGTTGAACAGTTGAACATAAAGGTATTTTTATAGTATAATTTGCAGATTTGTTAGATTTTTAGCAATCTAAAAATGAATAAGAACTTATGTTTCTAAAATATTCATCTCTGCCCTTCCCAATGGATAGTTTGTCGACAACCACTTTACTCTGAGGTCCTAGTATGCCAGGCCCTGATGGAAGTGCAGACTGATCCCTTTGCAAAAGAAAGACCCCACTTGCCCTGTTTCCTTATAAAGGCAGTTGGGATGAGTTAAACATACATCGACTTTCTCAAAATACCATATTTTGCCATGGATAATGCATACTTTTTTGTACAAATTTTTGAAGGAAAAACAAGGATGCGTGTTGTACATAGGTATAATGGTTACATAGTATGGGTATAATAATCCCGTGTATAATGCACACAAAACGTGGGTGTGCGTTAATACAGGGGACACATTACACACAGCAAAATACCATAAGTTGAGATTTCTGCACCCTGTGCGTTTACCAGAAATAATACCACACTGAGTCATTCTTTTGCTGACTGAAAACGCACAGCTGGTAGAAGAAATTGCATGTTAAGATACTTAACATGCAATTTCAGGATGGCCACTACATACAAGGGTCCAGAGACTCCATGAAGTACCCACTATTTGGGTTAATATTCAGAAAGACCAGGAAACATCATCTTTGGTCCAGTAGACGGTTTTAAATGGATACACTCCTGGGTTCACAGACTATATAAAATCTGGATCAAACTAGAGTACAACAGTCTTATTTGACACTATGGAAAATACAAGATAAAGAGGACAAATACTGCTCAATTGGGGAGCTATGATTTATTTTACCTTGAAGAGAAGCTGTGTTGTATCTCTTATGCTTTTTTTTTCTTTTGTAGGAGTAAATAAAAACATTCAGTTATTCAATAAACACTGAGCATTAGCTATGTGTCAGGCACTTAGGTAATAGGGAGTTCTTTTGCAAACTAAAGAGACAAAATATGTTTTCATAGAGCCTACAATCTAGTTGGTGAAGACAAACAAGAAGTAAAACATATAGAAAGCCAGATAACTCAAAGTGCTGTGAGGAAAAAGGTGCAAGATGGGGACCACCAGATAAGGAATGGGAGATTGCAGTTACAGGCAAAGAAAGGATGGCAAAGAAAGGGCTCAACAAAAAGATACTAAAAAGATAGCCATTATAACCATTTGTGATAAAGATAAATATTGGCAGCAACCTAAATATCCATCTGTAGGGGATTGGTTAATATATTATGATGCATCGATAGAGTGGAATACTGTACAACTAATAAAAATATAAGTTCTGCATATACAGAATGATCTCTCAAAATACATAAAGTGATAAAAGTACAGCATGATTTTTAATAAATGCATAGATCTCAGTGGAAAGATGCATAAACTATTGATGGTGATCTTGGAGTGGAAAACAGGACGATTCATGGACAGGCAAGTGAAAGTGAGGTAGTTTCATTTTGCTGTGTATATATGCACTCCTTAGATGAGTCAATAAATGGGATATAAAATGAAAATACGGAGACTGATTACCCAATTAGAAAATGATGGGAAAACATGCACATGTATAAAACCTACTGGCCTAGATAGTGAGTAAATGGGATATTCAATAGAAGGGTGAGTTCATTTCTGGAGAAGTTGCTGATGCTGAGCATTCCAGCGCAAGGCCAAATCCCGTTTTGATTGGGTAACGGATTGTAGTGATCATGATTGTAACATTTCGATTCATGTGACTGTTTTCACTCTTCTGGTTAAATGGAAGGTGTATTGATTTCCTAGGGCTGCCACAAAGAAATGCCACAAACAGAAATGTGTTATCATAGTTCCGGAGACTAGAAGTCCACAAAGTGTCAGCAGGGTTGTGCTCCCCTGGAACCCGTAGGGGATGAGTCTTTGCCTCTCGCAGCCTCGGGTGGTGTGCTGGCAGTCGGCGCCATGCCCAGTTGACCCTGGGAGTTCCTCCTGCTGTCTTCCTGTCTTCACACAGCTGGCTTTTCATGAGGACGCCCACTACACTGGATTAGAGGCCCACCCTACTCGAGTATCACCTCTTTACCTAATTACATCTGCAACAGCCCTGTTTCCGAACAAAGTCACATTCAGAGGTCCTGGGGGTTGGGGCTGTAACGTATCTTTTTAGGGAGTAGGAAGTAGGAAGGTGGAAGAACACAATTCAACCCGCAGCAGCAGCTTTCTAGTTTAAGTGGCTTCCCTGTTACAGCCTTCCATATATGCAGTAGTATTGTGGAAAGTTGTGTGGAAAGGTGAATAATTTTTTATGAGTATTTTTAAAGTCTTATTAGAAAATTTTTCCTATGGGTATAAAGATTATTCCACTCCCTGAATAAAATAAATGAGTATAGCATATTTATTAAAGCTAAGTGTTTTAATGAAAATAAAATATCTCTTCTTTAAGTGTTATAAAATAAAAATATGGTGATTTTAAACAGTACTGAGTTAAAGATAACAGTGACCTCCCTGACTGGTGTGGCTCACTTGGTCGGGGGTTGTCCTGCAAAGCAGAAGGTCACCAGTTTGATTCCCAGTCAGGGGACATGTCTGGATTGTGGGTGCGGTCCCCAGTGTGGACACATGCAAGAGGCAACTGATTGATGTTTCTCTCACTCTCCTTTCCTTCCTCTCTCTCTAAAACAAAAACCAAAAACAGATGACAGTGACTAGACATTTTTATGTGATTCTTAAAAAAGTCATGCAGTGAGGATAGATACCTTACATTTCCCTTTTTGCATTTTTGTTCTCTCTCATGCAAAATGGCTTCTTTCCAGATCAGTTTAACCTCAAGGTGAAATAAAATATGAGAGCAGAGAGCACAGAGTTTTTATTTAGTCCTGTTGTTCTCTGTGGATTTTTTTTTTAAACATTGCCATTCTAATTCTGTAAAACATTGGGAAACCTTTTAAAATTCTTCCTTGTGTTTCCTTCTTCCTTATGTATAAATCAGAAGCCAAGTATTGATTAATTTACAGAGTCTTTGTAAAAGTTATTACATCCTCAGGAAGCCTTGTTGATGTCATTTTACCCCTTGGAAAATCAGCATTCTCTCTGCGTAAATTGACAAATTGGTGTCTAGTTTTCTCTCTGGCTTTTCATACAGAATCAGATAAACTAGGACACGCTCCCTACTTGGAATCTTACCGGAAATAATTTTTTTAGAAAGTTCATTAATGTGGGAAAATGTAATGTATTTAGCTATCTTTTTATTAATTCTTTTGATTTCTTTGTAAAACAGGCAGTTAAATCTCATGTCTTAGGACCTTATGCTTATTTTAGGATGGGCTGGGGTAATGTGCTTTAATTGAGCTGCTACCTAGTCATGTTTAAAATATTTATGAATTTGTGTCATAGAGGTCCAAAGTCTGTGTACTTCAAAAGACCAAATCTCAAAGCACCACATTTGGGGTAAGGAAGGCTTGTTGATTAAGAAGATGCCAACTGAGAAGATGGGGACCTAATCCTCAAACCCACCTTAAGAAAGTGTAGAGTTCAGGCTTCTTTTAGGTCAGACAGGGGAAAAGGGAGGGGCTGTTTTTGGAAAACTCAAGCCACATGCAGAATTCCATCTAATGATTAGCGTGTCTGCATGCAAGACAAAGTGGGGGCTACTACCCTGCAGGCCAGGGGAGAACACAGGCTTGAGCACGGAGCCAGAGAGGCCACACGGTTCACTTTGTTACCTCAGAATCTTGGAATCAATTGGGACTGTAGGTACTGTCAAGTCTGACATTCTCCCAAATGCAGGAATCTGTCCAGTGCTCCTGGTCTTTAAAACCTCTCATGACTGTGAATTCACCACTTTTCTAGACATCCCATTATGTGTTCAGGGGCAGTTGTACTTTTAGGTGGTTTGTCTTTTTTTTTTTTAAACGAAATACTGCTTTCCTGAAACTTCTACCTGGTGATTTTCGTTTTACCCTGTTCGACAACCCACAGGAAATCTGCTTCCTCTTTCACATTCTGTACGCTAGGGCCCACACATGGTGGAGTCTGCTGTATCTTCCACCTCTGCTTTTTACTAGGCTGCATCTCTGTAGTTTCCTTAACTCTTGATTATGTGACACAATTTTCAGAAAGCCTGCCTTCTAGTTTATTAATGTCACTTAAGATATGGCACTTGAAACAGCTTACCATTTTCCTAAACTTTTGAATCTGAAATTCTGGGCCCAAGTTTCCCCCTGCAGCCAGGCTTGATAACCCTGGCAATGTTAGTGTCCTGAAGGGAAGCACATTGATAGGGTAACTAAAGAGTTTAGCCTTAGTTGATAGGCTTAAGTGATTAATGCCAGTGGAAGGCTGTCATTTCAGGAACTGGACGGAATGAATGACTTCAGGATGTCAACAAGCAATTCACCTGTTGTGCCCCAGGGGGTCTGCAAGAAATGGAGATGCTATCTGGCCATTGTGTTCAGATAATGAATTGTTGACCAACAGATAAAAAAGTACTAGGAAAATCCTGCTGGTCTGCAAGTCATATACCTTTTCTAAATACCTTATCTACCCCATCTTTTCCTTATAAAAGTGTTGGCTTAAAATAAGATGTCAAGGTGGTATTTGAGGGTACTTAACCTGCTGTTATCTCAGATCATTGGTCTTCTGAATTAAGTGCCTATACAGATTCAACCCTTGTCTCTAGTTACCAGTTCTGGAAGTGACAGGCAGTTCAAACACTGACTTTTCCGGTTTCAGCACAATGCTTTGGAAGAGTGTCTCACATAGGAGGGAAGTGATGGCCATATATTAAGTTCTGAAGAATATGCTAGGCAGAGGTGAATGGCAAGTGTGATGCTCTGTAAACAAGAGAACAAGCCTGGTGTTTTTGAGAAACAGGAAAGAAATTGAGTGGGTGGTTGGCACAATTATTGGACATTGAATAGAAGTGGCTGTAAATGAGATTGAAGAGAATGGGGGGACCCAATCATAAGGGCCCTTAGATGTATTAAAGAACTGAACTGTTCCTGAGGATAATAGTGAGTCATTAAAGGGAGTTTTAAGTTAGAAAAAGGGAACAAAAGCAGGCATTGATTTTAAAAGGATCATTTTAGCCCAAAAGGGAAGGAGTGGGAGGTGCTGAGATCCGTGACTAGATCAGTTAGCAGCTGTTAGGCTATTTTTTAGTTACGGTGGTGGTGCCCAGACCTTTAGCAGTGTGACTCTGGAATTGGGAACAGAGACAGATTGGAAAAATAGTTGAGAGAATTTGATTGTTATTTGGCTGTGGGGGAAGAGATGGAAAGGCAGGTGTCAAGGATAATAGTCTCATTTTTGGTTTGGGGGACTGGATAAGAGAATTTAATGTAAATGAAGTGAATGGGATTGGAGTAGAAGAGGGGTGGGGAAGCAGTGGCACTCAGTTCTGCCTGAGGCAGAGGCAGCACGTCTAGGTGGAGGTGCTCTGTTGGGTATGTGAGGTCAGGTGGGAAACCCCTGGCTGCGGAGCTTTGGCTGGAAATGTAGATTTCGCTATCATCACTATACATATAATAGTTGGACTCAGGGGAGTGATAGAAGTAACCCAGGGGAGCATTTACAGAGTGAAAGGGGGCAAGTTCTTTCCTTAAGAACTGCTATCTGATATTTGAGCTGCCAGCCATTGTTGTAACCGGATTATTGGGAACCAGCAAAGAGTAAGGAAATCAAGGCTGGTCTAATATACTCATTCAGTAGAAACCCAACAAAATTGTTTGATTTAGGAGTGAAAATGGTCCTCTCATGGTCTTTCCTAATCAGCTGCCACAGCATCTGACAGTCACGTTATTAGAGACTCTCTACTTTGAGTTAAGGCATCGTCTGTCATAGATACATCCCTAAAAAGAGCTAGAATTTTAATCCACTGTTGGTAGTGGTGGTATTTTTAGGTCACTAGGTTTTATTCTGGAATTCAGAGAAAGAGTAGGTTTGGGAAACTTGACATTGCTGAGGAGTATGGGACCACAGAGGAACCTGGTTTGAAGCATCGAGTTCACCAGGCACCTGGATGAGGAGGTAAGGAGAGCCCAAGACTCGGCGTGTGTTTGGAGAAGGGGGATTGTGAATTGGAGAGCAAAGAGGTAATGCCACTAAAAGGCAATAAAGAGCATGAAGAACTAAGTAGGGAGAAAATCTTGAAAGTATTTCAGTTATAAATTAGGATGACCATATAATTATTCATCCTAACTGGGACATATTGACAGGGAAAGGGAGATAACTATAGTAATTACATTGTGGAAACCTTCATAAACTGGGACTATTACAAGTAAATAAGGGCGAATGGTCACTCTAGTTACAATAGATAATGTAATTATGTAACAAATATGTGCAAAGCGGTGTACTATGTAAACATTTTATACATCTTATTACATTCTTACAATAAGCCTGTGAGATAAGTAGCATTGTCTTCATTTATTTTTGATGAGGAAACCAAATCTCAGGAAGGTAAAATATCTTGTCCGTAATTTTCCATGGCAGTCAGAATCCGAATGAATGAAATAACCTGATACTGACCGTAAACAAAATCCAAGTAAACTCAAACACTGCATTGTACTGCAGTTGCTCTCAGGGGGTGTGTATTTTTTTTCTGGAATATTATTAAGGAAATTACTGTCATAATGTTACATCATATATTAAACACAGTTCCCCTTCAGATAGCCATACTTCCAAAGGCCAGCTTTGTATTAGATCATATTCTGGGCCTTTTACTGTAGTATCCTAACATGAGCCATACTTGGCCTTATTAATTATTTCCATTTCACAGTAAGTGGCAGAACCAGAATCAGGCTTTGACTGTTTGACTCCTGAGCCTGTTTGCTTAACTGCTGTCCTGTGCTGCCTCCTCTAGCCCATTTTCTTTGTGTGGATGTATGTTTTTTCATTGCTCTTGGGAATGGGTTTGTTTGAGTTCCTGGCTACTGGTCCAAAGTTTGTGTGCCTGACTTTTGAAAGGCCAAAACTCAGAACATCAGAGTTTGAGGTGAGGAAAGGTTTATTGATTGGGAAGGCACCAGCTGAGAAGATGGGAGCCCTATTAGTTTCTTAAATCTGTCTCAAGCAAATACAGAGTTCAGGGTTCTTTTAGGTCAGGGGAAGGGAAAAATGGAAGGGGCAATCAGCAGAACTCTCTATTACTAGAGAGTAGAATTTTAAATGGATTCTATAGTATATCCTTGGTATGGCTTCTTAGCACACTTATTTTGAAATTCAACCATGTTAATGAATGTATAATGGTTTACTGTTTTTTTAGTGCAAGTAGCAATACACTGAACGGCTATAGTAATCCCCCTTATTTGGTTTTGCTTTGCGTGGTTTCAGTTACCCACGATCAGTTATGGTCCAGAAGTATTAAATGGAAGATTCCAGCAATAAACAATTCATAAGTTTAAAATTGAGTTCCATTTTGAGTATGATGAAATCTCGTGCTGTTCCACTTCTTCCTGCTTGACACATTATTCATCCCTTTGTCCAGTGTCCACATTAGTTACTGTTGTTAATCACTTATTGTGCCTTATTTATAAATTAAACTTTATTATAGGTAATGCATGCATAGGAAAAAGCATAGGCTACATAGGGTTCAGTACTGTGTATGCTTTCAGGCATCCACTGGGGGTCTTGGAAGATATCCCACATGGACAGAAGACGGCTGTACCACCCTTTATTTGTATAGTTTTTTTTAAAAAAGATTTTATTTATTTTTAGAGAGAAGGGAAGGAAGGGAGGAAGAGAGAAAGAAACATCAGTGTGTGGTTGCCTCTCATGTGTCTCCTATTGGGGACCTGTCCTGCAACCCAGGCATATGCCCTGACTGGGAATTGAACCAGTGACCCTTTGCTTTACAGGCCCGCACTCAATCCACTAAGCTTCACCAGCCAGGGCTGTACCACCCTTTATTGAGTCACCTGATGGACAGTTGGGTTGTATCACAGTTTTTGGCAATTACAGATAAAGCTGCTTTAAACAGCCTTTTGTGGACATACACTTTAATTTCCCTTACGTAAATTCCTGGGAATGGAATGGTTGCATTGTCTGGTATGTCTGTGTTTAGTATTTTAAGAAACTTCCAAATTGTATTCAAAAGTGTTTTTACTATTTCACAGTCTCACCAACAACATGAGAGTTACTTCCTGTGGCTCCATACCCTTTCTGTTGCCTGCATTTTCCTCGTGAGTAGTGATGGTAGACTGACTGACTTTCATGTACTTATTTGCTGTGTGTGGATCAGTGGAGAAGAATGTGTTCAGGTCGTTCGTTCCTGTTTTAAATTGGGGCTTCCATTATTGAGTTTTGAGAGTTCTTCTTATATTCTGGAAACAAGTTTAATTTCAGATAATGTGATTTTCATATACTTTCTTCCAGTATGTGGCTTCACTGTGTTTACAACAGTAGACATTAGTGATTTTGATGAAGTTCTGGTTTTCACTTTTGTCTTTTATGTACCATGCTTTTGTGTCGTAGCTTTAGAAATCTTTGAGCTGAGGCCACAAAAATCTTCCCTTGTGTTTTCTTCATGAAGTTGCATAATTTTAGGTTTTGCCTCTTAGGTCCATGATCCATTTTGAGTTAATTTTCTTATGTTACAAGGTATGGATATGCAGTCATTCCAACTGTATTTGTTGAAAATGCTGTCCTTTCCCCACTGAACTGTCTTTGCACCTCTGTGAAAAATTAATTGACCTGATATGTATAGATGTACTGAATCATAATGCGTGTGTTTATTTGTCTTCTTTGCACACCAATTGATAACTTATTCCTAATTATCTTATTTTCTGGTACACTGTACAGTTATTTTGAATTTCAGTTTGATTTGTTCTTTGAATAATTGTTTTATATTGTTTTGGGGTATTGATCTTGTAAATCCTGTAACTTTCCCAAACTCACTTATTAATTCTAATTGTCTTTCAGACTAAGCACAGTGGGTTCATTTTCAGTTTAGATTTGAGGAAACGTGAGCTTACAAAATGTGAGTGTGTCAGGCACCTTGCCAGGAGTGATGTGTGTCATCGCCAGCATTTTGTCTCCATTTTCTTTTAATGAAATAGTAATGTTCCTCCTAATATGGAACTTTGAAATTTCAATCTACCATTATTTAAATAGTTGAATTTATAAGTAATTTCAGGAAAGTGATTCTGAGACAGGAATTGTTGTTTGTTTTTAAGGGTTTTTTAAAAAATGGGATTCTAAGAATATATCCAAATTACGTATTTTATAGAGAAAATTAACTGCCTAAGTGATGGTTTTTGGGAGCGTGAGGGGAGGGTATTTGATAAGTACTTTGAGATTTGAGGCTTGAGAACTAACTACATGTATCACTGATTTATTTAGATGAAGAAGTCTTAGGAAGCAGTGGATTTTGGATTATCAGTTTAGCTTGAACACACTAGATTTTAGATCTGTTTTTTTTTGTGTTAAGTGCTTATATGTTTAATTGGAGACTTGTAAATAATAGGCCTGAGGCCACACAGCTAGTTGTGTGTAGAACTTGAGTTCAAACCCAGGGCCCTGTGACCCCAAAGCCAGTGTGGTTATCCCTGTGCTGTGTTATGTCCTCAAGATGAAAAACGTGCTTGGCTTTGATAGTAATCAATGTTCCCTGCGAGCTATCATAAGTTAGTAGCACAGTTTGCTAGCTCAAATGCCAACAGGGCCAGACAGATGGCCGGGCCCTCTGTCTGGTGACAACGCCTGCGGGGCACTGTGCACCCCATCCCAGCTGAAGGACTAGGTGCTAATCAGCTCTGACCCGGTGTTTCCATGTGCAGACGTGGGCCCGTAATTGCCCCGTCTTCTGTTTTTTTCCCCAGGAGACGTCAGAAATCATGATTTTTATGTTGTCCTCTGATATATACATGTAGGTAGCTCTTTTAACATGCTGTGTAGGCTGCCTTTTGTGGGTCCACTAAACAAATGTGTTGGATTCTGCCCAGTGGGCAAAGCTTGGTAAGAGTTGCATTTGATACACTCTGGACACTATGATAAATGTACATAGATGGGGAAAGGGTGGTAACTGTAATAAGTACATCACAACCTTTGAAATACAGGTTGCTTAGTTTGAACAGGGCACTTAGTGAATCTGGTGTTTTAAGTTCAGTTTTTATATGAATCAGTTAATTATAGGTGGGGGATGGGAATTGTGTCCTGCAACTTTTTGCCTACTGATTGTATGCTTTCATTTGCAGATAAGGGCCAGTTGTGAGTCTGTGGATTTTTGAGTGAAACCTCAACCCAAGTGAGAAGACACCTTCAAGGAACAACTACTGACAGTGAGTCTGCAGTCATCTCTATGCATAATGTGGAATGTTTCCAACCCAGAGACAGCTGAGTGGGTGACTATTGATAAGGAGTGGTGAGTCTGAATACCCCCACGGAGAACTTAAATCCTTTCCTTAAAAAGAACACTGCTCCTCCTACATTTCTCGCATTTACTGACTGTTAACTCTTGGGTGAGAATGACAGCGGTCCAGTGTAAGAGAATTCTTTGTCCCTAGTAATGTGTTTCATGTATCATTGCAGTTCCTCTTTCTCCTTCATTTAGGCACATCCCTTCCTTTGTCTCTGTTTTTTTGTTTTGTTTTTTCTGCTAGTCCAAATCATACCTTCAAGGCCTGTCTTCCTTGAAATATTCAGCCAGCACTGAAGTGATGGTCTTAATAGTTACCAACATCTGTTCTGATCTTGGTTATGGTAGGTTTCATTGCCTTTGAAAGGGATTGTTTTAGGAATGGGCATGAGACCCAGATTCAGGTAATGGGGAATGAAAGGGAAATCTATGAGAGGCTCCTGGAAAAGGATTTTGTACTTTTTAAAAAAACATTTTTATTTATTTATTTTTAGAGAGGGGGAAGAGAGGGAGAAAGAGAGGGGGAAGAGAGGGAGAAAGAGAGGGAGAGAAACAGCAATGTGTGGTTGCTTCTCACATGCCCCCCCGCCCCATGGGGACCTGGCTTACAACCCAGGCATGTGCCCCGACTAGGAATTGAATAGGTGACCCCTTTGATCACAGGCTGTCACTCAATCCACTGAGCCACACCAGCCAGGGCTAATTTTTTAATTTTGAGAAAGAGATGATCCCTCTTCTTAGAGCTTGTTTTAGCCGGATGTAACATTTGTAGCTTCCGTGTTCACCTTGGCTACTAGCCTGGAGGTGATGCCCTTCTGTAAAGGAGGGCAGAGGCAAGAGACATGCAGAGACTAGAACTGGGTGGAACCCCATTTAATAGAACCTCCCTAATGGTGGAATCCTTGTTATGTGAGAGAATCAATTTCCTTATTGTTTAAGCAATTTTGCCCTTAGACGCTCTGTTATTTACTGCGGAAATCACTCTGATTCGTTTGATTTCTCCCCTTTCCAATTACTCACTGCCTTTTCGTCTCACACGCATTTCTGCTTGCGGTGTTCTGTGCTGTCTGGTAATGTTTGTGTATATTGCCTTCGTGTCACATTATACACTTTGTGAAGTCAGGGGTTGTGTTTATATCCTTACTGTGCCTAGTGCTAGTACTGTTTTCTTAATAATGCCACCAGGTGTGTATTTATTGAATAGAATTATTTGAACAGTATTTGAAAAACCAGTCCACATAATTGAATAATTATAGAGATTTTCTTTTAATTCTTGTTCTTTAACCACACTGCTTCCTTCTAGGATTGTGAGTGAAGTTTTGCTTTTGATTTAAGATGACTGGTGTGCCACCATTTTCAAGTGGTTAGTTCACCTCTAAAAATGATGTTTGGATTTAGCCTTCTGTGTTAGTTCAACTTTACCATGAAAATCAGCTCCTGTCCTATATATTTGAAGATTGGCTTTCAATCTAATAAATTTTGCATTCTTCTCTGTTGCAAAACAGAATAGTTTACCCTCTCTTTTCTGTGCTGATTATAGGAATGAAGGACATGGATAGTAAGAAGCATAATAAAGATTAATTTGTTTGGCTTTAGAATGTTCATTCACAAAAATCTGCCTAAAGAGTACCTATTTGCTCTGTTCTTACGATCTAATTGTGTGTTGAGGGGGCTGCCGTGGTGGGGGTGGCGTGGGAGACTCCAGGGCAGAAGGACGTTTGGTGGTGATCTAGTATCTGGTGAGAGCAGTCTTGAGTTACAAGACGGATTATTTAGTTGCTTGTATTTCAAAACTCTATGAAACAAAACAATTTTCCCCCTTAAGATATTCATGTATTATTCTATCTTTTCTTTAAATTCTGCTATTATAACCTTTTAAAAAGAGGAATAAGAGCCTCTTTTTTCTTCCTGAAAAACGTATGTTGTTGCTTTCTGTTCTGTTAAGGAGAATCAGAAACTTGTGTTGTAATCTGGTAACACATTCTGGACCCTTCAAAGAGTGATTCAGCCCTGGCCGGTTAGCTCAGCTGGTTAGAACATTATCCTGACACACCAAGGTCATGGGTTTGATCCCTGGTCAGGGTACATACAAGAATTGACATGGGAACAACAAATCGATGTGTGCGCACCTGCCTGTCTCTGTCTCTCTCTATCTCTCTCTTTCTCTGTCTCTCTGTTTCTGTCTCCCTCCCCCTCTCTCCCTCTCCCTCTCCCTCCCTTTCTCAAACCAATCAAAAAAAAAGTGATTCACACTCAGGGAAGGATTTACTTTTTTTTCTTGATGTGTTGTGCTTAAAATATGGGGGAATAACTTGAAGAAGATGGGAAGTTGTATGATGTGCTTGGCTCATTAATTTTAATTTGGTAATAGCATTATTTAGTAATATAAAAGACTGAAATCACTAAGGCCAGCTTTCATGTGTTTTTTTTTTTTATGTATGTTATGAAGAGATTGTAGCAGTGGAATGTGTGTGTCAACCTAAGGCCGTCGTGCCAAGCGTGCTATCCAGGCCAGATCAATCAGAATGACCTTAGGACATTTGCTGGAAATGCTGGGATAAAGGCACTTATTTTTTTCTGCTGAATGTCAGCCTGAAAGTGTACAGTCATTAAATTCCTGAACGGCTGTCTTCTGATTAGAAAAGGACAGACAGTTGAATAAGAAGCCAACACAGGAGGAGTAGTGCAGAGGAAAACCACGCCCCCAGTCAAGTCTTCCCCCAGGATATTATACCACTAGACTTCTCAGTTACCTGAGACAGTAAATTCTTTCCTTCATTCAGATGGCTTTGGATTTTATGTTACATGCAGATAAAACATCCTAACTGATGTATCTTTGTTACCACCCATTCAGCACTGTATAATAACTCAAGGGATTTACTAAAACTCGAATTGTGAATTAAGCAAGTAGGTCTCTGATACAGATATACAAGGTGGCAGGTACTACAGGTCACTGATATAAGAATTCAAGTATAAGAGTTAAGGTGGTAAACAAATGCATAGTCCCGCTGTTGCTAATGGAGCTTATCATCTGAAAGAGGCTGATATTAAGTGAACAGTCTTGCTAATGACTAGGTTCTTATTAACGGAGTTTAGGGTTCTAGAAGAAAAGGAGTGTGGATTAGCTCTTTGGTGGGGACTCTTGTTGAACCACTGGCATCTCTAGAACTGTAAAACATAGTGTGGGCAGCCTGGGATCTGGCTGACTTAAAAAAAATAATGAAAGTTCTTATTAATCTCTTTTTTCCCTAAGAAGACATTAGAAATGCACAGGACTGCAATCCTTTATTGAAAATTTTGGGGCCAGATATGTGTTGAACCTTCAAGATTCTTTGGATTTTGGAAAGGTTAATATAGTATATATACTGTATATTTAATATATCTTTTTACTTAAGGAAGAGACATGTGTTTTTTTATTAATAATATCAATAATACTACTTCACATTACTTGAACTACTAAATGCCAGGCTCTGTGTACTTTTCAACATTTATGTTACCATTTTTTACACTTGAGAAAGTGTAGAGACATTAGATGACTTTATCAAGGCTTATGCAGCTAAGGAGCAGTAGAGTTGAAGTTCTGACCCATGTCCGTCTGGCTCTGCTTGTGCCCTTACCCATGGCTGCACGACCTCTTCGTGTGATGTGCTGCTCAAACTCATCTGTGTGCAGTTAACATTTGGAATATTTTTTCTCTTAAGTCTAATCAGCTAACTTAACTAAATTCACTTAGTATTTCTAATAGTCTTATATCCAATTCACTTAGCTTTTCTGGGAATGCTGTCCTTATTTGTAACTAAACATAATTTTCCTTTATCCTTTCCAGATTTTATATCTCTTAATGGTTCACTTACTAATTGCATTGGTTAGAACTTCTAGAACATTGCAATTATAACGAACATCTTGTCTTGTTTATGAATTTAATGTATCTAGTGTTTCATTAAATGCTGACATTAACTGGATATTTATCATGTTTCACCACTGAGCATGAAGCCAGCCTCTTAGTATTCTTTAGAAATAAAATGTGAGATTAATTTACTTTTGTTTTATTAAGAATTTTAAAAAATTTTGTTTTGACAGCTACTTAGACCAGGTTTTAATGTGTGAATTGTTTCCATGTCATAAGTGCTACAAACTAAACATTGTTCAGTTATTTCTACCTGCTTATATTGCACTTCACTTTTAATCTTTGGTAGTCTGTAAACCTCTTACCTCTCTGGTGGATTCATTTTTATGCATTTAAAAATAAGTTTATTGTACTTTGTTGACTTATGTTTACTTTATTTTACATATTTAATTTTTTTTAAATTTATGTAGGCCTAGCATGTAGTAGGCATTTAGTGAGTCTATGTTGAATAAGTTAATTTTTATAATTATCTGATTACGTGAGTCATCTTGGTAGCCTATGTTTTGGCTACTTTTTGATAAGAAAATGTTGAATCAATTTTAGACATGGAAAAAAACCACAAAAAATATATTTAGGATTAAAAGTTGTGGTTTCTTGGCATTGTGGTCATGTGGCTGATTTCTGATCCTACCAGTTTTCCCTTCTGACTTGATAGCATCTTGTCGTCACCAACTAGAAGTTGTCTAGAGGTTTAGGTACTTACACACACACACACACACGCATACAGAATAATATGTTTTACCAAATGTGAGAGAATGAGGAAATGTGCACATTATAGAAAATTAGATACAAATGGCCTGTTTTAACTCGTGTTGCTGACTTTCCTAAAATCTCTCAAACAAGCAGCATCTGGTCTCTGCATACCCCATACCTCTTGCGAAGTGGCCCCAGGCCTGGAACTAGGAGCTCTGGGTCTTGGTTGTCAGCTTGGCCTCTCCCAGGCACCTCTAAACCCAACACATAAAGGCCAGGTGGCCCCTGACCTTGGCCTTCCTCTCCCGAGAGGCCCAGAGCCAGAGCACCCAGTGTATAGCCTCCGAGCATGCTGAAGCGCCACCCAACTACCTCCACAGGCAACACACTCAGTGGGTAGACACAGTAGGCACCAGAGCCCCAATGAAGCAAGTCCTACTTTGTGGGGTTGGCCCCTGCACAGCAAATCCTCCATGGTGACTGCAGCAGGCTCTCTCAGCCGATCAGCCTGGGGGTAAATCCCTCACAGTGAGTTACTAACAGTAATCAAAGCTCAGCAACAACAGGAGGCTGTACACAGCCCACATAGGGTGGGGGGTGGGGCACACCTGGAAAGCCTAGCTCAGGTGACCAGGGAGGCTGTGCCCCTCGGCCCTTTGGGATGTGTACTACTGAAGCCACTCCACCAAGACTGCAGACATGGCAGCTCTACCAAATACACAGAGACAGATACAGGGGGGCAGACCAAATGCGGAGACAAAGATGCCCCAAACAAAACAGAACAAGCGCGGGCTGCGAACCAAAGCATTGCAGGTTCGATTCCCAGTCAGGGCACATGCTTGGGTTGCAGGCCACGGCCCCCAGCAACCGCACATTCACATTTCTCTCCCTCTCTCTCTCTTTCTCCCTCCCTTCCTTCTCTAAAAATAAATAAAATCTTAAAAAAAAAAAAAAGAACAGAACAAAACCCCAGAAAAGGAACTAAACAAAATGGAGACAAGCAAGCTACCAGATGCAGAGTTCAAAACACGGATTGTAAGGATTCTCATTGAACTTAGGGGAAGAACAAGTGAACTTAGTGAGAACTTCAGCAAAGTGATAGGAAACATAAGGAAGAACATATTGGAAATGAAGAGTAGAATAGTGGGAATGAAGAATACATTACAGAGAATCAGCAGTTAGAGTAGTTGAAGCAGAGGATCGGAGCAGTGATTTGGAAGATAAGGAAGCAGAAAACACCCAATTATACCCAGTTAGAACAGCAAAAAGAACTCCCCTCCCAAAAATGAGGATAGTTTTAGTCTCTGGGACAACATCAGGTATACCAGCATTTTCATTGTGGGGGTACTGGAAGAAGAAGGAGTAAGGAATTGAAAACATATTTGAAAAAAATGATAGAAAACTTTTTTAAGCTGATAGAGGAAGTAGACATACATGTCCAGGAAACACAGAATCCCAAACAAGATGAACCCAAAGAGGCCCATGCCAAAACACATCATAATGGAAATAGCAAAATTTAAAAACAAAAAGAGAATCTTAAAGCAGCGAGAGAAAAGCAGTTAGCTACCTACAGTGGGGCTCCCATAAGACTGTTAGTTGATTACTCAGGAGAAACTTTGCAGGCCAGAAGGGACTGGCACAAAATATTCAAAGTGATGAAAAGCAAGGACTTACAAACAAGATTACTCTATCCAGCAAGACCATCATTTAGAATTGAAGGACAGATAGCTTCCCAGACAAGAAGAAGCTAAAGGAGTTTATTGTCACCAGACCAGTATTACAAGAAATTTTAAAGGAAAAAAAGATAAAAATATAAATAACAAAATGTCAAGAACTGCCTATCTATCAACAATAACTTTAAATGCAAATGGATTAAATGCTCCAGTCAGAAAACACAGAGTGTCTGAATGGAATAACAAGACAAACCCTTACATATGCTGTCTACAAGAGACTTACTTCAGATGGAAAGACACACAGAGTGAAAATAAGTAAAGGGATGGAGGAAGACATTTCATGAAAATAGAAATGGCAAAAATAAAACGTGGGTAGTAGTATCAGACAAAGGGGGCTTTAAAGCAAAGGCTGTATAGCAAGAGAAAAGGACCCAGCAATTTCACTCTTGGGTATTTGGCTGAAGAAACCCAAAACATTAATTTGAAAAGACATGTATATCCGTATGTCCATTGCAACATTATTTACAATAGCCCAAACATGAAAGCAGCCTAAGTGTCCATCGATACACGATTGGATAAAGAAGATATGGTGTGTGTGTATATATATAATTTTACTGAGCTGTAAAAAGAATGAAATCTTGCCATTTGCAACCACATGGATGGACCTAAAGTTATTATGCTAAGTGCAGTAAGTCAGAGAAATATAAATGCTATCTGATTTCACTTATATGTGGAATCTAAACAAAATAAACCGACAAAGAAACTCATACATACAGAGAACAAACTGATGGTCGCCAGATGGGAGGGGATGTTGTAGGCTTGGGTGAAAAAAGGGAAGGGATTAAGATGTGCAAATTGTCAGTTATAAAAAGTCACAAAGATGTAAAGTACAACATAGGGAGTATAGTCAATACTATTTTAATAACTACGGTGTCAGATGGGTACCTATGACGTGATCCCATTGTATGTTATGTAAATGTCTAATCACTGTGTTATTCATTTGAAACTAATATATCATTTTATGTCAACTGCAATTGAAAAATGAAGTATTTTTTTAAAAAAGAAAATGCAGAGGTTAGAATGGGATATTCATTCAAACATTGCCCCTGAGTTTCTCCTATCCTAACTTGTAAATATCTATAAAGAAGAAGTTTGGGAGATTCTCAGGGAATAGAAAAATAGATATTAGCTCTTCAGTTTGGCAATATAACCTCAAATTTATCTGCCTTTATCTATAGCTAGAGAATATCTTTAAAGTCTGATAACAGTTTCATAGTGTAAGGGAATGGAGACTAATTTGGTTAATAGTCCAGGGTAGAAGTATCTGGAAATAATTGCCACAGTGAGGGGCTATACCATGCTTAAGTAAGTAGAACTGTGGCCTTAATGTTGGCCCCAGTCAGCCACTGATCATAGAATGTATGATAATCCTTACCACAGCACCTGCAGTTTATTGTAGCAGTTGCTGTATGTCCTCATTGTAAAGGCCATGATTTCCATGAAGAAATCATAAGACAGCTCTTTTGTGGTTTTGATTGAGGACTGTTTTTTGGGGCAGCATGAGAAAATGCTCTGCTTGTTTTGTGCTATATGTGCTGACGACATGCTTTTATAAAAGACACCATTCTTTTTTGAAAGTAGTCACATTTAAGATACCTATTTTTATTTATTATTACCATTAAATAATATTTGTGAATGCCTTTAATATATAGTAAGTCCTCAAGTAACATTGTAGATAGGTTCTTGGAAGTTTCTACTTTAAGCGAATGACATATAATGAAACCAATTTTACCACAGGTTAATAGATAAAAAACAAGAGTTGGCATGTCTGTGATCACAAAAATGTCACCAAACTTCTAAATAAAGAACCAAAACACTTCAAATAGTCATTATTGAAATAAGTGTGAGCTATACATACAATGTAGAAAGATTAATAAAAAGAAGTAAGATCATTATTTTCCAACCTTTTTCTTCCAGTTAAGAGTCATGGGTGGCCAGAGGCCCTCCACCCCCGAAGCTCAGGGCTCAAGGCAGGAACCCACCCTGGACTAGAGGCCGTTCCATTGCAGGGTGCACCACACGCATATACTCACTCACTCACTGAGACCACCTCACAGGCACACTGCTGGAATGTGGCAGGAAACTGGAGGACCTGAGAAAACCCTCGCAGACCTGGGGAGAATATGCCAACTGCACAGACAGTAGTCTCGGCGGGGAATCGATTTTTTTCCCCCCCATCCATAGTTTTAACTAAATGATATTGAATGAAACTATGTTATTTGAGGACCTATGGTACATATTCATTGAAGAATGCTGTATTATAGGGAATGGAATTAAAATGAAATGTCTTGATCTGGTGTACATCGAAGACCATATTCTGTGGTTACCTCTCTTTTTCTGAAGTTCTCTTTAAAAATGGTTGACCCATAAAACTCACTGTTCAGTGCTGTATGTATTGTCTTTGGGTTTTAATGCTGCATAGGAGGGGGTAAATACTGCTAAATATTGACCAATACTTTTATTCCTAATTATTTACCTTAGACATTCCATCGGGTAAGTTATAGTTACATTTCTCTGATTCCCTCAAATATTTGAAGCAGTTAGCAAAGCAGATTTACCAGTAAAGCAAATAAATCTCCCCTAAAACTTAAATAATTCTTAAAAGTCCAATAAATTAAACTTACAAATTTAGTGCATTACATTTTCTTGTCTCACATAAGTAAAGCCTAAAATAACATTATAATAAGTTGTTACAAATATATTTGATAGCATGAAAGTACTAATATGGTAGGTTTTGGTTTACTTCATCATTTCTATATTGATTTCTGCATTTTCCCAGATTTAGAGATGTATCTACGCAAAAGCAAATAATTACTGTCTTAGGCGAGCTGAAGTAATGTGGTTAAAAATCGTGATTGTTGCTGATCTGAACAAAGCTATTTCAGTCAAAAACTGTAGAATAAGAGTGGATTTCTGGGCAGAGGAATTTGAGACTTACAGAGAGAGGCCTAGGGCTGTGATGTGCCTGCCCAAACTGAGCTGGCTGTTGTCAGAGTGGGCTCTTCGCTTGGTTTAAGAGCCAAGCGAAGAGCCCATTGGTGGTTGCCTGTCACTTAACAGGACTTTGAGTGCTTTCCTTTTGGCTGGTACATTATCTTAGAAGATTTGGGAAAATCTGTCAAAATTTAAAATGCCTACCAAAACTTAAATATACAAACTGTTTGATCCATCAGTTTTACTTTGTGGAATTTATCCCACAGATAAATTCTGTAGGTTTAGAGTCCACATATGTGAATATGCAAGATTCTTTCCAGTATGCATGTAGTAAGTAGTAAAGATCAGATATAACTCAACTGCCCATCTATCTATTTGAAACTAGTTATATCCATATGATAAGTTGAGGGAGGCAGTTTTTAAAAGTTACTGCTATTACTGATTCCCAAGATAAAGTGTTAAGTGAAAAAGGGTGCAAGTATTGGTGTGGTTTGGGCTTAATCCTCCCTGTGAGTTTTGAGAAAAGATAATGAAATCCTTTATATCCCTTGCTGTAGACCTTCTTTCAAAGACTTACATTTTAATCAGAACTGGTGGTGCAGCTGCAGCCCTGGCAGTCAGGCCTGGGAGGGAAGAATTGGGGCAGTATTCCAGAAGTCAAGGCATGCAGTCGTCTCGTGTGAGCTGAGCTAATAAAACTGATGAAAAGATAAAGCACTGAGTAGTAAAAAGACCAGTACTTTCTTTGGTGGAATGGGTGTTGAAATTTTCCACACCATAATTTGTTATTTGAAAAGTCCAAAAGCTGTCATAAGCTGCTCATTCAGTAAGAGTAGCTACATTATATTCTCTTCTGTTGTAAAAATACTCTGAGTACTACTTTTGGAAGCTATTATTTCTGTAAATTATATCTAAAATGCAATTGTTGGCCCATTCTTAGTGAAGTCCAGGCATTTTCAAAACACAAGCTACCAAGTTTGTCAAATTTTAAAGAAATTTTTAAGTTTTAATAATTTAAATTAAATGCTGAATATAGTTTTAATGTAAGTTTCTCATGGTTATTGGGCTTTTTAAGTTCCCTCAAATAATAAAATTTGCTTAGCATGTTCTCTTTTTTCAACACTACGTAATTCATTACTGAAATATAACACGGTTACCTGACTGTCAGGCGTGGAGGTTGTGTCCAGGGCTTCCCACCTGTCACAGGTGTGGCAGTGCAGCCTTTCTGTTCATGCAGGTGTTTTGCTTTCTTCTGGGTTACTCAGGATTACTTGTGGACACTTTTGAATATTTTCTAAAAGTCCTACCATCTTACACAGTATTCTTGATTTTTCTAGAATGAATTTTATTCTAATATATTATTTGGCTTTTTGAGCCCTTTAATCTTCTTTTATCATCAGTTCTGGGGAAGTTATTCTCTATTTTGTAATTTTTTTTTCTTTTTGGTCTTGGAATGTTTTACTGCCCCCCCCCCCCCCCTTTGGAACTCCTGTTCTCATCTGGGTGGTTATTTTTCATACTTAGTATTTTCACTTGATTCATTCTCATGGTTTCTTGTGTGACTTCATAGTACTGATCTTGTCCCTTTGTCCCAGGTGTGCATTCTGGTGTCCGGTCCAGTAGTTCTGCTTCAGATGCTGGGAGTTGTTTAGTGTATTGTCTGTCTTTTACAGTAGTTTTATGTTACAAATGTCTCTTTATTTTGGCTACCAAGCTACTGGTCCCTTGGGATGCAGCATTATCTGCTTAATCTAATAATATATGTTAAGAATGGGCAACACCCAGATTTTAGTTTGTGTCCGTCCAGGTGAGTTTAAGGAGGGAGGGCTTGATCGAGTCTCAGGTCAACCAGCCACCTGGCACTACAGAATGGCTGTTGGATTTTCCTGTGGCTGCTGCTGATGAGGCAACTTCTGATCAGGGTTTGGGTTGTAAACTCTTAGAAAGAAGTGATACTTATTTTAAGAGGTAGTTTCCTTACATTGTGATTCACTACCAACTCTGGAGGGGGTTTTTCCTGGGGGGAAGGGCTGAAAAGAGTGAATGCCAAAAGGATAGCTGTTCACTTTGTACCTGTTTTTCTGAGCTTCCCCTTAGGGCTTTTAGGCTGTCCTGATTTGTCCTGCTGACAACAGCTGGCCAGGGAGGGAGAGGATGGGCCCCAATCTAAAATGCTTCTAGCTCACCTGTCTCCTAGCTCCTAACTCACTTGTCTCCTAGCTCCTAGCTCCTAGCTCTGCGGCCTTCTGCTCCTGGCGGTTAGTTAGTTACCAGTTTCTTCTGGGACAAGTTCAGTAGTTTGTTTTCCATCCCCCATCACTTTTGTTTTTGTTGTTCCTGATGTTTTTATTCTTGGAATCCAAATTTACTTTTTTCCCCCCCTAGGCTTTATTTTGGAGGAAGGGACTGAAAGCCTGTGATTGTCACATTGATAGGAATTGTATTACCTCTTTTAAGTCAATATAGTTATACAAAGATTTCCTTTAAAACACATCAAATCTTTAATTGAAAAGTATACTCATATAAAATATATACAAGTTGTATGAAAACAAGCTACCTCAAACATTAGTGGCTTAAAACAACTGTTTTATTATCTCTCTCAATTTTGAGGGTCAGGAGTTTGAGCAGGTCTTGGCAGCTGTCTCTTAAATGTGGCATCACCAGAGGTCATTGGAGAGTGTTCAGGGAGCAGGTGGGCTGGACGGGAGGATCCGAGGCAGTTGTATTCCCGTGTCCAACGTTCTGGATGAGAAGGCTGGAGGCTGGGCTCAGCCGGGGCCCGTGTGCCTGCACATGTGTCTTCCTGGCAGGGCTGTCTTACGGTGGTTGGACTGCTGAGCAGAAAGTATGAGGCTTGTATGCCCTCATCAGTTCCACAACATGATGTCAGCCTATTTCTGCTGGGCAAGGGAGTTAGTTACTAAGGTCACCTGAGTTCAGTGTAGGAATTTGTCTCTCATTTGGAGGAATAACTAAGAATTTGTGGCCATCTTTAATATATTAAAATTTTGTGTTGCTGATCGCTGCTTTTAGGAGTGTCTTAGAGGCTTGGCTCAGGGGATCTCGTCCTTATTTTCTTCCAGCTAAAGGGGATTCTCTGGAATAGAGGGAAATAATATACATTTTTTTTTCAGTTTATTTTAATAATATCTTTGCCTTCAGCAGTGGTTCTCAGCAGGGGGAAAACACTTCCCAGGGGCATTTGACAAGTGATTGGAGACATTTTTAGTTGTCACAACTGGTAGGGAGGGTGCTACTCAAATTTACTAGGTCGGGGCAGGATGCTGTTAAATATCCTACAATGAATAGGACAGTCCCCCCATGAGGATTTCTTGGCCCAAATCATAGAGAAACTGACCCTGCCTTAATAGTAATCCTGAAAAATTGATATAATCATCATAACAGAAGACTCACATGGTAGAATCTAGTTTTGAACACAGGTCTTCCAGTGCTAAATTCCCTACTACTGTATGCTTTACATTCATTAAGGTTTGTGTGTGTTTGTGTGTCTGTGTGTCTGTGTGTGTGTGTGTGTGTGTGGTGTGTGCAAATACTGGCATGTCAAGTGCTATAAGAGATATAATAATTCAGGATCTGCTTGTGGAGCTGACAAAATCAGTATGTTATAAATAATTGTAATTTAGGGTAGCATTGAACTAGATGGTAAAAAAAAGAATATTGAGAAAATGGTCTGTCTTCAGGTTACTTAATTAATGTGTCTGAGCTGTGGTTTCCTCATTTCCAAAGAAAGGGTAATACTTAACCTGTTGGAGATAGTATTCGTGAGAGTGCATAGTAATATGTGGCCCTCCCCTTCTCTGCAGGGATTTACCATTTAGTTGGACCATTCTTTATAATCTAGCGAAAGTTTCTGCCACCGATTTTATGTACACACACACACACACACACACACACACATACACATATGTGTATGTATATCTCACAAAATAGAATTGAGAATCCATGAATATTGAATTTCTCATTTGACCCACTATGATTTGTTTATAAATCAGAAATAGTTTATGTTCTTTGATAACTGATTAGTATTCTCTATTTCTGAAATGATATCATCATTATCAAAGCTTTTCATTATTTCAAGCTTTAATTTGTATATGAAAATGATTCTGTTTTAAACTACATCAAAAAAATCCCCCTCTGACCTTTTGTAGCATATCATCATTGATGGTTGAAATGGCAGCCAGATTGATTGCCTTCGCTTCCTCGAGGAACAGGTGATCCCAGTTGCAGTTTTCTTTTTACATATACTGCCCAGATAGAATCAGTGTGATTGCTGGGAACTTGGGTGGCTGCTGTTTCAGGGAAGTTCAAAGTTGTGAGGATGCCCTGTCTCTCACCATGATAGGTATGCATTGAAGGACATCTGGACTGTGTGCTAGTCATGAGGCAGAGCCCCATCCTGTCGGACAGTGTAGTTGTGGAGACTTTGTAGTTGTAGGAAGAATCACTCCATCAGCATGTCCAAATAGGAGATCGTGTCACTGTGTTCTCTGCAAAAAAAAAAAAAAAAAAAAGAATGGTTGAAAACCCAATGTATGATGTGGCACAAAAACATTCACTTCGGTGATTTTTTTATGTGTTTAATTGCAATAGATTAACCTTCTATTGTGACATATGCAAACATTCTGGTGACTAATTTTCCACCTTCTCATTGAGCCTTAAGCAACCTAGAGTTATTGTCCATGTAATTGAAATTTTGGTCTTACCTGCCTCCATCAGGGCCTGAAGCAGGTGCAGATAGTGAGGTTTCCTCTTGAGCAGCCTAATGAGAAGGTGCCCCAGACTGTGGATGCCTGGGTGTCGGGCTCTCCTTGTTAGGGTCCTGGGACTTGACTGCGTGGAACTCAAAAACGAATTACCTCTGAAGTAGACAAATGAAATAGAAAGCAACTCTACAGAAGGTGCATACTATGTATTTATATTAACCTAGTTAGTGAGTAATAAATTTTTTGAAGTGTTCAGTTCTGTTTGAGTTACTTTCTGTTTGTTGACCATTGTATTCCCAGAGCCAAGTACATAGTGACTGCTCAACCGTATCTTGTATACATACACATGTACACAGACATACGTATGGTGAAGTCTTACAGTTAAAATATACACTGAAGTTTGTTTTTGTTATCCAGTCTTAACTGGTAACTCTGGTGGTATCAGAGTTACTGATCACCTCATATAATTTTCAAAGGGAAATATAAAAAAGGAGACAAATGCGTGTGTACTTTTTAATTTCCTCACTGATACTACACTGCGTTTACACTTAACATAGCAATGGAAAACTTTTTTTCAGTTGATAAAGACACTTCAGATATTTACATTTTTTGTGTGTTGTCCTTAAATTGAACTTGTTTAACTATTGTCTTTGAGATTATCATGCTATAAATGATATTTTAAAATATCATTTTATGTTTACGTGTGAACAGCCAACACTATTTATAGAAATATATTACATTTTATTTTGGGCTGGAAGATAAAAGGTGATAGTGAAGTATTTTTTTCCTGACGTTATTTCTCCAGGTAACCAAAAAGGGCAATAGCTTTCAGCCATCAACTGGAATTCCACTTAGATATACTTTTACCTTTTCTTTAACAGTATTCACAACCCGGAATGGTCCTTAGTCAAGTTGATTAATGCTTTCAGAGACTGTTAACTCTTTTTCATATTGTCTGGATATTCTGTGTTGGTCTGCAGTGCAGAATGTATCTTTAAATATCATATATAAATTCCAAGTTAATTTTTCTTAATTTTAGTAAAACATCTTTTAAAAAGTTAATGTGTTTAAAGTTCAGGATGTACAAGGGGAACAGCAGATTTATTTGAATAATTTTATAAAAGATGTTTTGAAGATCATTGAAAATATGCAAATATCTTAATTTGGGGGAATGTAATTTTACCATGTTTTTAAAAATAATTATATAAATGCACTTACAGTGTTGATAACACTTTTTTTAAAGTTAAAGGTAATAGCAAGTTTTGCCCTTTGACAGTTGAATTTTTGTATTACTTCAGCATACAGACGTGTTGAGTTTTAAGAGTGCCCATGAGTTTAATTTCCCTGTAGTATGTTTCACTGAAGAGTTTACTGATTTTTCTTTTGGAAAAATACAAACTCATTCTGACTAAAGGCAGCATATACTTCTATGTGCTCCTAAGAACACAGGTTGATACAAGATACCAGGTACGTATTTGCAGTTGGTAACATTGATTTAATTTTGTTCTTTCTTCTTTCCTCTGTAAAATTCTTGCAGGGTTTTAGTATGATATTTTCTAGGATTTTTAATTTTAATTTATTATTTTTAGAGAGAGAATAAGGGAAAGGGAAAGAGCCAAAGACAAACATCAGTGTGCGAGAGAAATATCTGTTGGTTGCCTCTTGCGTGCCCCCAAGACCTGGTCTGCAACCCAGGCACGTGCCCTGACCAGGAATCGAACCAGCAGCCTTTTAGTTAGCAGGCCTGTGCTCAGTCCACTGAGCCACAGCAGCCAGGGCTCTGGAATTTTTAAAAATTCAGGTAGTAGTATACATTTGTGGATTTAAAACATAAAACCTTTTTGGGTGAAAAAGATCAGCTCTTCTTTGTCCAAAGCTTAAAATGTAAATTTTATTTTCTGAGTACCAGAAATCCAATTAAACATTATTTATTTTATGAGAGTTCCTAGTTTTTTTTATTTGTAAAACTTGATTTATTTTATTTTTTTTGCAATAAAGCTTATAGCACTATATTTGTTGAATCTTTAAAAAAGATTTTCTCCACATCTCACTCTACCCCCATATAACTTTATATAGGGCTTATTTTTTTACATAATTTTTTCTTTTCACTGTATACCCTAAGAATGGGAACACTCACTTAGCCTTAGAGTCAGCCATATGAAGACCTATACAGCTGTTGAAAAAACAGTTTATGTTTGACCAAGAGCTCCAAAGCTGCACATAAATTGTATAGTCTGGTTAATCTTTAGCACTGGACAAACATTTGTCATAGGTATAGTCATTGTTTATCTTCAACTTGCTAAAGATGAGGAATATATAAGTAAAATATAAGCTTTTTGTTTATGCTCATCACTTCCATCTGGCACTTAAAAGATATTGTTTACATATGTAATTCTTTGAGCTAAACTTTTTTCCTCTGGATATCATTAGTTCTCTTTTTACAAGAAAAATCTTTGAACCATTTTAAATTTAGATGACATTTTGCGTCAGGTGCTAGAGACTCAGTATTGTTTCATGTTTGCCTTGAGGGAAAGCTTGAAAACCTAGTAACATAAGGCATCTCTTACCTTCCACCAGGTATGATGTTAGGTACTTTGATAATACAGTCTGATGTTAATTTTTGTGGCAGTGTTCGAGTGCAGAAATTTAATGCAACTAAGAGAGCTCTTTAAAAAACATGATATACTTCTGTTGTCATAACAAATTAATCTTGTAAAAGTCTTCTAGCCAAAAATATCATTGGCAGCTGAAAATACCTCATTTATTCAAGGAAAATATCAAGGTAACAAAAGTCCTGAAGCAGGTGTCACAAAGCAGGTAGGACTCAAAGGCAGATCACAGTGATCTTGTTTCTCTCTGGGGATGCATCTGAAGCCCAGTATCAAAGCCTGGTATCTGCCTGGTTCCACACCCAGATCAGTGACTGCAGTTTGTGTTCAGTTGACTTTCACATCCCCAAGAGATTGATAGGGGATTCCATCTCATTCTTAAGCCTTTTAATTACCTCTCATCATCCTTTCCTTTGCAAAACAGACTTGGCAGCCAGTACAGGCAGTAAGTAGGTATTGAGCAAGCATTCCCTTCTAAATTTAATCCTTTGATATCCAGGGCCTTAGACTAAGAAGAGAAAACCCAACTAAATACAGTTTATTATATGAAAAAATTTTTACAATTAACAACTGATAGCTGAATTAAAATTACTAACTCCACCATCCATTGAAAAACCATCTATATTGTTAATCTTATGCATAGACATAAATTATATGTACATTTGGAGGAAAATATGCCATTACTATCAAAAGGACTAATTTAAATGGCTTAAATCAGTCTTGTTTACCTTAATACTTCCCCTATTTCACTTACCATTTTTAACACAAATTATAATAAACAGGCTCATGTATTCTCATACGTGTGCTACTCCATCTAAGAAAGGGAGACTGACTATAACATTTCTCGTCCACATGCCTATGTAAGCATCAAGGAAGCTTGTCTCTGCTCATTTCTCTGGGTGGAGAGAAAAATGTTATATAATGATGAGATAATAGTAACAAAGTATTAACATTTATTTAAACTCATGTGCCAAGCACTATTCTAAGCAATTTAAGTTTGCACATTTAGTCCTCTCATAAAGTTTCAAGGTAGAGACAATTGTATACTCCAGTTTGTAGAACAAAGTGAGACACACAGAGGTGAAGTTACTTGCTCAAGATCATGTAACTGGTGAGTGAGGAAACCAGGATTTGAACTTAGGCTGACCAGTTCAGTCTATGTTCTAAACCACTACATCATACTGTCTTTGCACACTTGTACCTACACACCAGTGTGCAATATAAATGTGTACTATTCATGTGGTATGAGAATCTAAGACAAGAAATTAAATTAAAATGTGTACTTGAGCCCTGGCTGGTGTGGCTTAGTGGATTGAGTGCTGGCCTGCCAACTAATGGATCGCAGGTTTGATTCCCAGTCAGGGCACATGCCTGGGTTGCAGGCCAGGTCCCCAGTAGGGGGTGCATGAGAGGCAACCACACTTTGATGTTTCTCTCTCTTTCTCCCTCCCCTCCCACTCTCTAAAAATAACTAAAATCTAAAAACAAAAAAAGATGTGTACTTGAATTTGTGAACTTAATCTTGTGGGTGTCTGAGCACTATCGAATGCAAATTGCTTTTGGGGAGTCTTCCCTAACAAAGAAGCCCTGGACTTTTATAGAAAAACAACCTCTCAATCAAGATGAAATTACTGTAAGTTAATTATAAGGAAACAGTTCAATATGAGGGAAGAGTTAGCAGACAATCCAGTAAAGTTAATTAGAAGATTAAGAATTGATTTAGAATAATCAGAAAACTACTGTAAATTAAGTCTATTTAAAGTATCTAAATGAAAGACTTAAGACACCAAAGTGAATTTGTAAAAGATACTAATAAAATTTATTAAAATGAAAACTTTGAATATTGAAGTAATGAAGATATTAATAGCAAAAGCTAAATAGCAGAGTAGAAACAAATGAAAGAATCCTAAATAAATAGAAATAAATCTGAAACTAGAGATTTTATAAAATTAGAGAGTAAAATTCAGATTCAGTCTTCAGAGTATCCATACATAAAAAAGAAGGTTGCAGTCAAATAACAAAAATTAGATGAACAATTGGTTTCTCGGCAGCAGAAATAGAGCTCAGAATAACATCTGCAAAGGATTGGAAGAAAAGCACAGTCAACCGGGAATTCTATGTGTAGTTAAACTGTCATGCAAGAAGAAGGGAAAATACAGACATCGTGGTAACTAACAGTCGGTGTGTCTGGGTGAAGGGTGCATGGGAGATTCCTGTCCTGTTTCAGCAACTCTTCTATAAGTAAATTATTTCAAAATTAAAATCAGAACTCCACGATATTAGAGAAGCAACTGCAAACTTAACTACTTGCAGATGACTATTAAAAAAGTGCATACTATTGAAAAACCCTTAAAATATACTTTATGAAGAAGGAAGTTGAACTTTAAAGGGAGGAGGATTGAGAGGCAAGAAGCAACGGTGATCAAACACATTGGTAAATGTGGATAAATACTAATAATCAACATCATTGTGCACTTACATGTATTAAGTATAAATATTTTGTTTAATTCTCACAAAAACTCAGTGATATAGGTACTGATATAGGCAAAATTACTATTTTTCTGAACTAAAGGGCATCATTCTTTATTTTGAAAGAGTTCATCCAGTCCCCAGCATAGTGAACGAAAAAGGCCCAAAACAAATTACATCTCATGAAATTTGAGAATTTCAGGAGTAAAGAGAAAATCTTTAAACCTTTCAGAGAAGAGAGAAACACGTCACCTACGAAGGCGAGAAAGTGAAAAGGCTGCCGAGTCTGGAAGGTGGCAGGTGCTGAGACAGTGCCTTTCAACTCCCGAGGAAAAGGTCTGTAACTTGGCCTTCTGTGGTCAGCCAAATGATCAATCAGATGGCGAATGCAGGGATTTAAAATTTTTCCTTCCAGGTACTCTTTCTTAAGGAGCCACCGGAGTACATGATTTTACAAAATAAGCTGAGGATGATGAAAACAGAGGGAAGGCATGATCCTCAGAAACGACGTCAGGGTCAGGCTAGGAAAGGAGCTGAGGAGACATACTTGGAGCGCAGCGAGTCGGGGTTGAAGCCAGGGGCCAGGTCGTTCTGTGAAGAAGCCAGACCGTCTGAAATAGCGCATCTGCGTATATGTTGAGGTATTTGGAAATGACAGGTCTTTTATGGATCTAATTGAGGTCTTTTATGGTTCTGATGTAAATACATAGGAAAACTAAGCAAATGAAGATCTCAGCAGTTATTAACTCAGGGAAAACAAAAGATACTCAAGAAAGGATAACTAATTCCAATATGTTACTTGTTTCAGCAGTGGCAACTATAAACACTGAATACTGATTCAACCCCAAATTATAATTATTCTAGTAGCAACGACGATGACGATGACGGTAGGAGGTGATGTTGACATGGAGACTCAGCCTCATCTATTTTAATAAGTCGATTTATATTTAAAATTGGTGACTTAAGAAATAACATGAAGCTTTATTTATAGTAGCCAAGATATGAAAACAACCCAGCTGTCCTTTGATGGTTGTTGGATAAAGAAGAATTGGCACATATATACAGTGGAATATTACTCAGCCATAAAAAGATGAAATACTGCCATTTACAGTTACATGCCAGGTAGATCTCCAGAGTATTGTGTTCAGTGAAATAAGTCAGACGAAAAAGGATGAGAACTGTATGAGTTCACTCATATTTGGGATGTAAAACAAAAGCAGCAAGCAAAACAAAAAAACCCAACTCATAGATACAGACAACAGATGGGTGGTTACCAGGGGGAAAGAAGTTTGGAGGAGAGGATGCAAAGGATAAGGGGGAGTCAGGTCACCTCCAAGGTGACAGAAAGACTGGACTTCTGGTAGTGAGCACTGAATAGAGTATACAGATGTCATGTTATATAAAGTCGTATACCTGAAATTTATATATTATTATTAACCTGTGTTACCATAATCTATTTAGTGTAAAAATAAGTCAACAGTAGATCATAAAACTAGAAAAATGAAAAACAGCAGCATAATTTACATATAAATATCAGAAGACACACCTTGGCAAATTAATTGCCACTAATAAATGAAGAGTGGGATTTGAATCAGAGATTTGCCATTTTTAATAGCTTCTTATTACTAATTGATTTTTAAAAATTCTATGTACTTATATAATATTGAATAACAGTAAGGATTTGTTTAAAAGGATTTGTAAGAAAGTATTTTACAGGATAGTTTTATTCAGAGAACTGCAGGTGTTAGGATTGAATTTGAAAGGTGACATAGAATCATGTGGGGAAAAGACAGTGAATTCAATTCTACAAATGCTGTGTTTAAGGCACCTGGGAGACCATATGAGATGTTCATCAGCAGGTGGTTAGACTCAGGAGAAAAGTTTAGAGTGTAATGTAGATTTCAGTCCATCAACTTAACATTGAGAACCTACTGTGTGTCGCATCATTGTTATTCCTAACTCTAGACAGATAAAGAAGGATTTAAGGAGGGTGGATAAAGAGATGGAAAGGGGGGAGATAAAGGGAGAGAGACACTGAAAGAAGAAAAGTAGCAGGAAAAGAAAAGGAGGCAGATGGTTAGAGAAAGGGGAAGATAAACATGATCGTCTCATACAAGGGGGAAAAGAGAGTGGGTATCAGAATGGGGGAGTAGTTTTCATGTAATTACTCTTCTTCTGTGCACTTGTGTTACAAACTCAGGCTTGAGTAAATAAAATATTCTCTCTAATATCTGCATCATAATGATATGTTTTGTTTTAAAACACTCGAGTTTTAATAAAGAGGGAAAATGTCAGAAAGAAAAAGCGTGAGTGGACTGTGAAAATGTTTCCTGAGCACTCCTATAAACAAACTATTAACAGCAAATCAGTTTATGAAAGTAAACCTGGAGGAAACTGGGGTGACGGGGTTATAGTCCTGGGATAGGGGAAGCCGTAAGTACGGTAAACCCCTCTGCTGTGATAACATTTGACTACATACAACTTTAAAGCTTTCACATGAAAGCTATGGACAAAGTTAAAAAGTGATGCAGCAAAATGCGTGAGAAACCTATACACTGAAAACCACTAAACTCTGGATATGCCATATTAATGGATTGCAACACTCAGTATTGATAAAGTGTAATTTTCCTCCAATAATCGTTACAATAAATGCAATCCCAGTTAGAATCACAGAAGTTTTGGTAGAAATTGGCAGATTGATTCTAAAATGTATATGGAGATAGGAAGGACCCAAACAATCCAAACAATCTTGAGAAATTTGGAAGACTTACCACTACAGGACTTCAAGTCGTGGCACCACAGTGCGGACAGGGTGGTGCTGGCACAGACACAGAGTCAACAAATGGACTGATATAATCTGACAGCGCAGAAATGGACCCAAAATGTGCAGTCATTTGTTTTTTAATGAAAGGGCCAAATCAACCCGATAGGCAAAGGATATCTTTCAGCACAGTAACTGGGACTGGTGGATATTCATGCCATTAAAGTAATCTTTGACCTTTATGAAGGGGGGAACCCCCCCAAAACTGGAATTCTCTTCTGGAAGGTGGGCTCCTTGTAGTACAGGATTCCCCCACTAGGTGAGTGTTCTAGGAACTCATCTGTATTTGTGTACCAGCTGGTGTTATTGTGAGAGGCTGCATCTGGCTTCATGAGTTTTTTTGGGAAGACTCAACACGTTTGCCTACTTTGTGATGGGTAATTTATGAGCGCACCTGCCCATACCACACTGAGAGTTTTGCAGTATTTGACCAAACACTGCATGACCCTCATGTTCCACTCTTTCTATCAACCCAATCTCACCCCTGGTGACATTTTTTTTGTTAACCTGGATGACAAAAGGAAGTCCTCAAAGGGAAATGTTTTGCCAATGTGGAAGAGGTGAAACAAAAAATGGCAGAAGTACTAAAAGGCATCTAAATCAACAAGTTCAAAAACAGTGTTTAGCAGTGGAAAAAACGTCTTGATAGGTGTACTGCATCAAATGGGGAGTACTTTGAAGGTGACTGAAGTTTAAACATGTAAGAATAAATACACAGTTTTTTTTATAAATAAAAAGTATTCTCTGGTGCAGAAGACCAGTCTGAGCCCTTATTTATGTGCGGAATATGCTGAGCTGTGTTTAAAGCCAAGTTCAGATGTTGCAAAGTAACACGCCTTTTGTTATCTTAAGATTTAAAAAAGTATAAAGTTTTCAAAATGACATGTTTTAAGCAACTTTCATCTGAAGAAGTGAAAGTAACTATTAGTATATTATTAGTGGCAGTGTTGAAATTTTTGTGATTAATTCAATACTCTAAGGTGTTTATATATAAATGTTTTAAGTATATACACTTTTGAAAAAATTCTATAAAGGAAGTTTGTTTAGAAAAGCAAGAAGATGGAAAATGTATTGGTATGACATTCTAAGGCATGTCTGAAACATTTTAAGATTTGTATATTTATTTAATAGAAACCTGTGGAGTTGCAAACATCCCCTTGGTTTGAATATACATTTCAGCAGATCTGATCTCTAGGTGGAAATATTTAAGTAAAGCTGTATATTCTTTCTGTAGTCTCATCTATGAAAATAGAAGCACAAATTATTGTGTTGTAAGCAGTCATTCTTACACTAAACTTAAAAAAGAGGAAATATTGTGAATTTCATTTTCACAGTATATGGGGGTAGGAAAATACATGTTTTAAAATTCTCAAAATAAAGAGTAGTTTTACTTTAATTAGGAAGGAAATTTGAATTTAGGAAAATGTGGGGTGATAAAGTATAATGGATTATAAATTAGGAAGCCATTTACTAATTATAAGTACTAAACAGATGGAATATATATTTAAAAAAAGAAAATGCACCCCCAACATAAAATTAGTATTTGAAGGTGGAGCTAATTTTATGTATAGATGAGAAAATATGATGGAACAAATCAGACAATACCACCCGATTTTAAGTATAGTTGATTTGAAAATTAGTTCCTTGTCTGAATGTGCTACAACAGCAATGATGAGTAAAGAATTTTCAGTTTCAAACAAAGGCATATTTGTTCTCAAACAGAATTGGTTAAAGGAGATTTCATTTCACAATGAATTCTTACTGGTCAAGGTCTTTGATTCAGGGTGAAATTATACTTGTTAAGTAGCAACACTGAAATGATGTTCATGGCCTTGAGAATTTAGACCTTCGCTCTTATATTCTTTCTAGGAAGGACATACGTGAAACATTCTGTTCTTTTCTTACAAACTTCCACAGTATTTACCCAGTTCAGTGGATAAAGCCAGTTTCAAGACTGCAACTTCCTTGTTTTGGAGTTTGGGTGAGATGAGGAATGTTCATCCCTGCTTAAAAATAGGTATCCCAGGGCCTGCATTTTAACTAGGTCAAGAATATGAATTTTATTCCTTCTGATTTTCCTCCTTAAACATATACTTACAATTTAACGTGCCATTTTTGTGTAGTTAGAAGACTTGTTCTGTGGACTTTATAGAATCAGGGACCCAGGTTCCTGCGTTATTACTCCCACATTTGTGACATTTTGAGCATGCATGCATCTACCTTGACTAAAGATCTTCACCTGCACAAGCTGTCATTTCTATCCTACCAAGTTCAGCCACGACTTTGGGGATCATTTTATTTCACTTAATGCTCAGGGTTATATGACCCTGTATCTGTTATCGATTTATAGAAGACATAGCTTATAAATAAATGACAGCTCTTTCAAAAATTTATAAATATGTGATTTATATTTTACCATTTGGGGCAAAAAATGTTAACTTTGAATGATCAAACTAATACATCTTTGGTCTTTGATCTTTTCAAGAATGGCTTTTTTTCCTTCCTCTACCTACTACCTTTTCTGAAAACATAACATCCAGTATTCTTACATTTTCTACCTGTGTGGAACTCTGCTTCTCTCTCTCCACTCACTTCTCAACCCACTCATCCGATTTCTGCTCGCACTACTTCACTGAAACTGCGGCAGCCAGGCCACCGAGAGTCTGCCGCACACTCCAGGGTATGGTGCTCAGTCTTCGCTGTCTCAAGGCAGTTAAAAGGTTACCCACTTCCTTCTTCAAGAGGCTGCAGTGACTCTACATTAGCTGGCTCTCCCCCTCTTCTTTCTGATAGCACCCCATCCTCTATTGTAGACTTCTCTTTCTCTCCCCTCTTTTACATGCTGCTATTCCTTAGAGCCCCTGCTTCTCATGACACTGCTCTACCTAGAATTTGGCATTCATTGCTTCAGTTATAATCTGCTGATGATTCCAAGATTCCTTGGCTTCCGAGCCGTATATCCACCTGTGTTCTGGACATCTTCACATGATGGTTGTAGCCTGCAGGTGATGAAAACCTGCTTCAGGCTAAGAGGGAGAGCTGTCACTTCACGAAACCAAACCTCAGGTGTACAGGTCCAACTGGTTTTAGGGATGGCTGGAGGTGAACATCCTCTCTCACTGCTGCTTGTCAGCATTGTAATCTCAGCACCATCTTCTGCATACAGTTTGGAACATGGTTGGCTAAGGTCACCTTCAAGTCTACAGCTTGTCAGTGAAGAAGAAAAGGTAGATTTGCTCTCTTACTCGAAATAAAGATTGCCTGGCATGGATTATGATGAGATCGGGTGCGTTCAGGGTGGTATGGCTATAGACCTGGCCTGGATTCTGGCTGACGCAGTGTGGCTAGCCACCTTGGGGGGTAAAGCGTTCTGACTGACACTCATTCTGGTCGGGGGGGGGGACCTAGCATTTGGATCCAAAATGAAGGCTTATCTAACCACCGTGCATCTTTCATGTACGATTCTAATTTCAGTGGAAAGAGGATAATTAGGTTTATAATTATTGATGAATATAGCTTATAACTGCAAATATCTAAAAAGAGGTGATCGCTCTGCCATTTACTGTCTGGGCTGTCTTTGAGAACAAAGGACTCGATTGACGAAACCTATATGAAAATGATCAGTATTTCTTTTTGGAATCAGAGACTATTTGATAATCATGGTGTTTGAATTGGTGATTTAAAAATATTACAATAATTTATACCTTTGTTGTCATAAAACAAATGCTCTTTGAAGGCAAAGATTTCTGTCTTTTTCACTGCTGTATCCCTAACACCTGGTACTCAAAAAAGGCTTGAAAAAAATTCTTGAATCAGTTTATTAAAAATCTCAATTTTTTCCAATGTTTAATTTTTGGGAAAATTCATTCTTAATTTTATCATAGGTTTAAGAAATAAAAGCTTCTAAGGATAAGTAACTTGTTTTCTTTTACTCTTCTTTTTTTCTAGACCTGAGTCAAGACAACATTTATACCTTCCTGGTGGTTCAGAAACAAGTCTCTGTAGAACCATAAGCAAAAAAAGGAAACATTTTGGCTTTTTCTTAATTAAATTGACTGTATAAGATACTTGACTTCAGGAGCAAAAACACAGAGAAGTGATAAAATTATTCTTTTGACATCACTGGACATCGATCATACTGAGGAGCGTGCTTTCTGAAGCTTCCCGAGTGGAGATTTGGAAACTTCCTTGGTGCTCGTTTTTACTTTGGACTGTAAGCATGAGTGAATTCTGGTTGTGTTTCAACTGCTGTATTGCAGAACAGCCTCAGCCTGTAAGTATGAAGTGATCCACGTACAGATTGGGTGGGGTGCTTAGGGAACGTACCGCTGGTGCTTCGGTGAGAGTCAGCACCCTGGCGGTGCTTGCAGGGCAGTTCTAAGCAGTGTCTCAGATTAAGTAGTTCAGTGGAACTGAACATCTGCTTTTAAAAAAAGGAAGAAAGAAAAAAGAAATCCATGTCTTTTGAGTAAATGCTATGTGTCAAGAGCTGGGCCTAGACCATTGTACACAACTGCGAAGGTTGTGCTCGTCTACCGAGTGGAAGCCTTCTGGGGGAAAAGGGAGAGGAGGAAACCTTGCTGAGGTCAAACAGCCCAGGGAGCCTTGGGCCCCGGGGGTGGGGGGGGTGGGGGATGGGGGATGGGACATCCTAACCCAATGTCACTCACATTCTTTTTGATTTGCCATTTCATTTTCCTCGCACAAACCCTTTGAGGAAGATACTATTATCCTTGTTTTTCAGTTGAAATAGATTCAGTTTTTTGCCCAGAGTCATATTAGATAGTAAGTGGTCTATTTTTGGTACATGCCCCACTTTTTTGCGCCTTCTAAATGATGCACATACTGTTTCTACCACTAGAGAGCTGGAGAGCTGAAATCCTGCTCTCCAACCTGCGGTTTTCTGTTCGTCCAGGTCAAAAGTCACCTCTGCACACTCTTCCCCAGCTGTCTTCTGATGTAGTGACTATATGTCTGTGTTCTCACCTGCTCTTTAGTTCATTTTTCTATGGTATTGATAACACAGACCTTACTTTTTTTTAAAGATTTTATTTATTTTATTTTTAGAGAGAGGGGAAGAGCGGGAGAAAGAGAGGGAGAGAAATACCAGTGTGTGGTTGCCTCTCACTGGCTCCCACTGGGGACCCGGCCCAAAACCCAGGCATGTGCCCTGACTGGGAATCAAACTGGCCACCCTTTGGTTCTCAGCCTGCACTCAATCCACTGAGCTACACCAGCCAGGGCACACAGAGCTTCTGGCATAATAATTGTTCTCTAGTTTCTCCCACTAGAGAGAAACTAGAGAACATAGGTACTCTAGTTCTTTAGGGCCTCTGACCATAGGTACTTTGTATCTAAAGGATCAAATCTAATACGTTGGAGAATCTCTTACCTGCTGGCTGGCTGAATAAGTGAATTTATGTTTTATTGTTTTGTTTGTAATAACATAAAAGAATGAATGAGGTGTAATTTTAAGGTCATTTGCCTTTCTATGGGCATGCACAGTTACTTTCTAGTTTTCTTCATATATGCACTTGTTTTTGCATGTGTGAGTCTGTTATATCTAGCTCCCAAAAGGGGAGAAAAGGAAGGGTGGGGGTGAAGAACAGGTGCTGATTTTTTAAATCCCTTGGAAGTCACCGCAACCAGATGAGGGCAGCTTGCGACAGTGTGGGAAGGTATACCAACAGTGACCAGTGGCTGCCTGTCTCTCTGCTCCTCTGTGATCAGAAACAGGGGTATGTGGAGGACTGGGTCCTTTTTGTCTACTCTGGCTTCCATAAGCTGTGTGCAAGCCTCTGTGGGAACACAGCAGGGGATGGCTGGCGGTGACTGCTACTGTGCTAAGGGCTGGTGTGGACTGAAATGAACTGTGGTCTACCTTCCAGTCCTTCTTGGGGAGTTGTAAGCCTTGAACAGACTCTGGAATTCTAAAAATACGTGTATCAGGCAGATTCTGCCCCTGCAGTTGTTGGGGAGAGGATGCAGATTTCTGGTGCTCCTTATCTATCCACCATCTTTCTGTTCACTGCTCTTACAATTTTGGTTCTTACATTTAACTCGGATGCATGAAGAATGGAAGACTGGTTGATTTGTGTGGTGTGAGGGTAGGGGTTTAACTATACTTTCATGCTAATCAGCTATTTAAAGACAGTTCATTACATAGCCAGTCTTATTAGTGATTTGAAATGTCACTTTTCATTAAATACAGTGCTTTTGTATATTTCAGTCCATTTCTGAAATCTATTTTACTCTTCTTGTACATGTGTGTACACTTATGCCACTACTATACTGTTGTAATTGCTGCTGTTACTTAGTGTATTTTGCTGTTTCAGAGAAAAAATCTCTTTTACAGATCTTTTTTCAACTCTTGATAAGTCATGTTTTTAAGCTGGATTTATATGGGTCCTTATTATTTCTCTCTGTTTTTCCTTGTATGAGATATTTAATAATGCACATTTTTATGGGTGTTTACTTTAGGGTTGCTTAAATTCAGAGTGTAACTGGGTGAGAATTGACAAGTTTAGCATTGAGTCATCTCATTGAGAAACACGGTATATGTCTTCATTTGTATAGACCTTTCCGTATTCCTTGAGTAAGGCTTAAAAATGTCGTTATGTAAGTTTTGCACATTTCTTGTTAGATTTGTTCTAGATATTTTATGAATTTATATTACTATTCTGCATGAAATTGTCTGTTACATTTCTAATTGGATTTTACCAATGTATAGGAAACTAATAATTTATACACTAATTTTTTTTATCCAGATACCTTACTGAACACTGTGTATTTTCTAAATATGTCCATGTAGTAACTTTTTTGCCTTTTTCTGATCTGTGAACCTTCTGTTTGTGGGAATCTGCGGCATCGCTGCAGACTTTCAGTGTCACGGCAGTTGGTGTCAGTGGTGGTTGAGCATCCTGGCTTCTCCTGTTGGTGAAGGGACAGGTTGTAATTTACTTAAGCGTAAAATGAACGTATATTTTAGTGATTGTATGTTCACCTCTGCATTTAAGGTATTGTGTATAATTTATTATCTATGACATTACCAACAATTACATTCTCAACATTTTTTGAAGATTATGAAATGCTTGAGTCCTGCTGCCACGTTGCCTTTAGTGTGCCTGTAATTTTTCGTTGAAAGTCAGACATGATACTACTGGGTAAAGGGAACTCAGGTAAGTAGGCCTGTATTACGAGGCTTTACATTTATCTGGTTAGGGGTAGGCTGCACTGTTTGCTGTAGCTGTAGGTGTCAGAGGGTGAAATTCCTTCATGTTTGTGTTTGGGTTTCTCTAGAAACTTCTTAAATATTCCCCTGGTATATGTTGATGGGAGGGTAGGCTTTACGTATGCTGTGGTCGGGTTTCAGTGTTAGTGAGCCTGTGCCCCTGGGCGCTGATGGACACAAGTACTTCTCAGTTTTGTTTCAGTTTTTACTCCTTGGTACAATAAAAAAAGGCTAGAGGGGCTGGAGTTGGGTAATTCTCTTCCCCAGAGCGGGCTAGTTTCTGGGAAAACCCCAGTTGATCAGGCGCTGGTGAAATAGTTTTTCATGAGAGTAGCCTTTATTGAGAAGAACAGAATGCTCTGGCTTACTTAAAAAATGGCTCCCATTCCCCACTCTTTGCTGAGAAACACAACGAGGTTTCTCTCTGGCCTGCGTTTTGAGAACATGGTGGAGTTCCTGGAGGCCAGCCTCACAGAAGTGTGGGGTTCCCCAAGACTGGGCCCCCCGGGAGTCTTTACCTCTCAAACGTGACTCCACTAACACTGCACTCCGGCAGTGCATCAGTTACAAGGTAGGGTTCCCACTCCGGGCCTGGGCACGCTGCTGCAGGTTTCTCCTCGCGGTAATTTGTGCTTTTCTGCATCGGCCTCTCTCCAGTTGTGGGGGCGGGGGTTCTCTCCGTGATCTCAGTTCTCCTGTGGAGTGAAGAGTTGCTGCTTTTCACTTTGTTCAACTTTTTCTTGTGTGGACGGGAGTGGCAGTTTCCAAGTTCTTACATGCCAGTCAAATCTGAAAAAATTAAGGCAAACCAGAAATCATGTTGCCATATTTTTCAAAGATTGATTTCTTTATTGTTGGTCTTCATAATGTATATACCAAAGTGAATCCTGTTCTAGGATGTGATAATAGGTATACTCATGAATAGCTAAAATAGACATAGATGAGGAATTTAAATATCAGGAGCATACAGCCTTGGAATTATAAATATGCGACATTGGAAATACATTTGCTAATGCACAAAGGATATGCAACTTGAGTTTTGCACACATACAACATGTCAGTATTGTGTTATTGTTCAATAGCGCACATTTGTGTGAACTATTCTACAGGAACTCTGTGGGCATCTGATTCCTTAGTGTTTTGGACTTGCTGAGAAATACGACCCAAAACTGACAGGACAGCGTGTTGCTGCGGTGGAAGGAGAGCGTGGTGTCGGCAGATAATGGCCACACTGACGATGGTCTGCACGTTCACAGTCCGCACAAATGTGTCCTCGCTGTGCTGGGAGGCAGTGTCAAGACTGCCTTATCCGAAAGCTGCTTGGTCATCTGTACAGCGTTCTGAAGTGTTTACTGAAATTAAGTGCTGCATGCCATCTCTCCCACTCGCTCCTTACCACCCCCTGCTCTTGCACATTCCATGTGTGAAAAAGGAAAACCCGATACTGGGAAGAACATAGGCTGCATTTTTTTGTGTAGTAGCATAGGAATTACACTTCTTCTTTTTCCTGCTTCTCACTTTCGCACAGTATAGTGTAGAATAGAATACAGTCCCAATTTTTCAGACCCATGGTAATCTGAACCTTTTTAACTTGTGGTAGTGTAAATGTTATACTTGCTGTTGCTGCATATAGCTAAGGTTGTAAATTTAAAATTGGATGGCACCTTGCAACTTAATTCTTTAAAAATGGAAAGATTTGTAAGCTGTTTACATGATTGACGTTAGTTCTTGAGCTACAGTACTTACTGTTCGTTGGAATACTGGTGGGCTTCCCTTACTCCCCAGCTTTATTGAGGTATAATTAGTATACTAAAAAAAATACCTGTGCATAATTAATACACAGTCTGGTGAGTTTGGGCATATATGTACCACTCATATTACCACCACTACAAGCAAGGTAATAAACTCCTCCGATATCCTCAAAAACATTGAATATTGATGTACAACCCCCCTTTTCAATTAATTTTTCATGTCTTCCCCATTTAATGTTTTACCACATGGTACTGATAATTTATAATGCCGTTTGTCTCTGAAATGTGTTATTTTAATTAGATGTAGATGTGCAGTCACCATTACTAGTGCCTGCAGTAACACTGGTGTTTCTACAGTGCGGGCCAGGTGCTGAGGAAGTAACCGTGAGCCCATAGGCGTTGTTCCTGCCATCATGGCTCTCACGCCCATGGCAGAGACAGTGAATAAATAAGTGCTCAGCATGTCTGTTCATGGTAACTGCTCTGCGAAAGAAGAAAGCAGGAAAAGAGAACAGGAGGAGAAATGGGGGCACTGAGGGTGTACAGGTAGGCCTCTCTGATGACATGATACGTCAGTGAGGGTGTAAGGGAACGAGGCGCACAGAAGCCTATGGAAAGAGCATTTTTGTCAGAGGGACTCGAGTGTGCGAGGGATCTGGAGGTACCAAGGTTGATTGTGTGAGGGAGCCTCAAGGCAGAGTGGCTGTGAGCCGAGGGACAGTGGCAGGAAGAGAGTCACTGAGGTAGCTGAGAGGCAGGTTGTGTATGGAAAGACTTTGGGAACTCATTGACTGGTTCTGAGCAAAAACACAAGTGAAAGCACATTTCCCTGTTTCAGTGGCTTGAGTGTCACTGTGTGCCTGGACTGAGAGTCTGCACCATCTGACTATACTGTCCACCCCAGGCCAGCGAGCCACCTTCTCGACCTCCTGTACGCTAAGCCAGAGAGTCCTGACTGACTAGCCTGCAGTGTGTTCAGTAGACATTTGGGGATGGCTAGAAGGCCTTTGAGATTCTTAAAAGCATTCAAGCCATTACTGTAGCCTGAAAGGGCAAACCAGCAATTCCCGGAAAGGCAGCTAGAGGAACTGAGAGGTGAGGGCATTCTGTGATCTTATGGAATTTATGTAAAATGGAAGAGAGCTTGCTCAAGTGTGATGCATCTCTGTAGGTACTATTATGATGACCTCAGAAGGCAAAGATTTTATTTAGAATGTCATGTTTTCTGGAATCACATTCCATATAACTTAAATGAGGTGTGAATATAGTAAAAATGTCATCTTCCTTTTTCTAAAAACAAATATGCATGATCTAGATTTGTGGAATTTCACACAAAATCGCATTATATAACCACAGTGATATCAAAACATATAACTTCTGGCTGGTCTAGCTCAGTGGATTGAGCACGGGCCTGGGAACCAAAGGGTCACCAGTTCAATTTCCAGTCAGGGCACATGCTTGGGTTGAGGGCCAGGTCTCCAGTAGAGGGCATGTGAGAGGCAACTACACATTGATGTTTCTCTCTCTCTCTCTCTCTCTTTCTCCCTTTCTCCTTCCGTTCCTCTCTCTCTAAAAAATAAATAAAAATCTAAAAAAATTAAATATAACATGAATGTATTTAATAAAAATAGAAATTATTATCAGTTTACAAAGGAAAAGTAACCCCTCCTTTTAAGAAAGGCATCATAGAGAACTGATTCAAATGTTTTAACTGTATTGCTAAACCTGGAAATTCCTAAAACTTTTATATACTGGAACTGCCTGCCCTGCCTCAGGAGTGGCCACTGAGTTTCCTCATAGGTAGTCAGCTGCTTTGGGGTGTGGGGCATAGTATTTCCTGTATATTTAATATTGTGTGGAGAAAATTGGAATTTGTCTGTATGTGCTTGAAACAAACTAGAAAGGCTCTTGGCATTTCTAGTGCCAAGGTAGTACTAGAAGGGTGGAGTGGAAGGGTCTTGGTGTTCCTCTACCGTTGTTTGGTGCTCTTACAGTCAAGGAGGGTTGGTGAGTGAGTGTCCATAGCATTACCAATGAGTTCAAGTTGAGAAAGGAATAAGAAAGAATCAGAAAGCCATATCTTTTCAGAAACTGGAATGCTTTTACAAGTTTATAAATGTCAGAGAGAAAATACTGGGTTTAATGCTTTTCTTAAATTGATCTTTATTCAGTTTGGATTGGTGTATTACTATATACCTCAAGATGAAGCAAGCATAGCAAGCTATGTGGTTGCTGCCATTTTTTGTTACATAAAATGTTAACATCAGCAAAGCTAATCAGTGATCCTTCAGAAGTAGATAGTAAGTGTGATGAATCCCACACACTCATCTCTGAGCTTCATTAGCTTCACTTTATCTGACTTCGTTCATCTAATTCCTGGCTGGGTGGCTCAGGTGGAGTGTCCCATACACCAAAAAGCTTGCAGGTTCGATTCCTGGTTGGGGTGTGTACGGGAGGCAACTAATTGATGTCTCTCTCTCACATTGTTGTTTCTGTCTTTGAAAATCACTAACCAAACTGTCTCCCTGAGAATTAAAAAATAAAGAAATGGGGCATCGCCAACACCTCAGAGGCCTGCCAGTGTGCCCGCTGCTCCAGCACTTGGAGGAGCTGGTCCCTGCTGTGGTCGTCACTTCCTTGGTGTGTTTATGGATTTGTATCTGTATGTGTATCCCTGAACGGTGTGGTTTCGGTCACCTGTTTTAAGTTTAAATGGACTTCTGCTGGATGTAATCTTGTGTGTTTTCTTCTGTAATTCAATATTAAATTTACAAGGATGATCCAGGCACCTGAACTTCATTTGCATTTTTCTTGAACATTTCATTGTATGACTACACCATGACAGTTTTGTTATCCATGATAGTTTTGAAAACCTGGGTTGTTGATGGCATGATGCTATCGTGAGGGATGCTCTTCTGTGCCTTGGTGTGTATGTGTTGCCCAGAGAACAGCACATGCTTGAGTGTCTGTAGGGTATGCCGAGGGGTGAAATTACTGGCTCTAAGGTCGAAGGACGTTCACTCTCACCATCTGAGAGCGTGTTGTTGTACATTTGCTGTTAACAAGTCACCTTCCAGCCCTGGCTGGCGTAGCTCAGTGGATTGAGCGCGGGCTGGGAACCAAAGTGTCCCAGGTTCGATTCCCAGCCAGGGTACATTCCTGGGTTGCAGGCCATAACCCCCAGCAACCGCACATTGATGTGTGTGTCTCTCTCTCTCTCTCTCTCTCCCCCCCCTCCCTTCCCTCCCTAAAAATAAATAAATAAAATCTTTTAAAAAATGTTTATTAAAAAAAAAACAAAAACCAAAAAAAACAAGTCACCTTCCTGCCAGCAGTTTAAGTGTCCCAACCATTGTTCCATATCCCCATCAACACGTGGTATTTTCAGACTTTTAGATTTAAAAAAGTTTTTCATTTATTGATTTCTAGAGAGAGAGAGAGAAACATTGGTTGATTGTTCCACTTACTTGTGGATTCATTGGTTGATTGTTGTATGTGCCCTGACTGGGGATTGAACTCAAAACCTTGGTGTATCAGGCTGACATTCTCACCAGCTGAACTACCCGGCCAGGGCCCAGATCTTTAGATTTTTATCAGCCTGGGAGGAAATATGGCATCTCTTTGAGGTATGACCTTGCATTACCTTGCATTTTAATATAATGAGAGTGAAAAGTAACTTTTTTGGACTGTTAGGTTGTGAGTCTCAGGATTATACACAAATAAGAGATTTCTTCTTTTTTTTTTTCCTTCTTCAAACTAACCTGTACATTATTCAGAGTAAGCAGTATAAACAAATCAGAGATTTCTTGAAATAAAATTCCCCAGTTCAGCTCTGCCACACTTTTGTTCATCAGCATTTCCATTTATATGCTACCATGAGATCATTTCTTTCAGAGTGCAGAAAAAGACACATTTAGATAAATTGAAACAGATTAAGTTAGACCATTATACTGTAGCAGCTTTGATTTTTTTAGTTAGTTTCCAGTACGCTTAAGCATTAATCTGCTATTTACTGTTTCTAGGAACTGCTGTAGAAATAAATGCAGTCAGTAGCCACCAGGCATTCATGTCAGCCTGCATACAAAATATAGTAGGGCTCACTTGAAAAAAGGGTGAAAAATAAGAACAGAAGTTCCAGTATTTTCCTTTCATGTCCCACCAGATCATTTTGAGTACCCCCACAGGGAACATACCCACATTACTGACCATTGACTACAGAACGAGTCAGAGCGTGGCTCTCTGGAGTTCAAAACCAGCATTATTTTTATTGTGATACAAATGATTACCACCAAAGGAAAAGAAACATGGGGATTTTTTTTTAATATAAACAGTAAAAAATCACTGTGGTCAAGCAACTAAAAATAAATATATGTGGCAAATAAGCCCCAATTAAAATGTTTCTATATGGTCATTAAAAAATACCATCTGTCCTTATGTTTAAGAAGAAAATCTTCCCCATCTGGGAGGTCTCGTTAAGTAGTCAGTGTGATCTCCTGTTGACCAGCTGCTTTTTTGCACACTGAAACATTCCTTAAAAGGTCTATTGTGTGCCAGTTATCTGACCCCATCTGGGAGATTGTTATGTTTATTTAGAAAACACAGTCTTCAATTACAAGTTCTGTCACTTGTGTAAATGGTATGAAAGTCAGCTTCTTTTAATGAGGTAGTGGATTCTTAAAATGACTAAAATAAAGGTGCTTCTAATACACCAATAGCATTAAGTTTTGGGTGTTCTACTGATTCTTGGGTTTTATAAACGTAGAAACAGCAAGAATGAAGAGTAAGCATTTGTCTAGAGTTAGTGGGGAGAGGTTTCTGGTCTCACACGGTGTGTTGTATATTCAAATAATAAATTTGAATAAAGTAATACTATTTTTAAAATCAGAAGAAAAGGAAAAAAATCTGTACTAGGCAGGTAAAGTTTAGGTAATAAACTATTCATTGTTGTGGGAAAATACAATTAATAATTATCTGAGACTGAAATTTATGATGTCAGTGGCATATTGAACACTTTCAGAAACACTTTTTAAAGAATCTGTTCGTCTGTGACTCAGACACGTGGCGAGCACCATTCTGCTCACATCTTTTTCTGCCTTAAACGTGTATAGAACGGGTAGGTGATATTGCAGACAAAATTACTAAGACACACAGGACGTTTGTGCTTTCAGTAGTGCTGAGCAGTAGGAAATTGATCTCATTTTTAGGAGCCCCAAAGTTTATGGGTAGTTAAGAAACAGCAAAAAGTTTTCCCCTCTTTTTTCTCCTCTTCATATGAGATCTGGTTTTCTAGAGTTATTTAGATATGGGTTTGAATTTTAGTGCCAGTACTTATTTACTGTTTGACCTTGAGTAGATTAATTAAGCCTTTGCAAATAGGAATAATGATGAGAAACATAGAAATAATAATCCTGTCTCATAGGACTCAGTGTATTAAAGTTGATAACAGAGTAAGTATATTGAATAAGGTAATTTATGTAAAGTGCTTACCGAGTATCTGGCTTATAGTAAGTGCTCTTATTCTGAATGTTGAGTTGATAAATTATAATTTCCTCTCTTTGAATAATTTTTTTGGGGGATAGGAACTTTGTTTTTATCTCAGTTAGTTTTCTTTTTTTTTTTTTAATTTATTGACTTGAGAGAATTTGTTGTGCATTCATTGGTTTCTTGTGTGTTGTTTCTTTTATGTGCCCTGACTGGAGATTGAACCCACAATCTTAGCATATCGGGATGATGCTTTGAGCAACTAAGCTACCCAGCCAAGGCTTCAGTTGGTTGTTTTTAAGTAAATTCTATTTGAAATGAACAGGACCCTCAAAGCTTGAAGAGTAGGTCTCTCACCACAGGTGGTTTTGTTTTGCTTTGTTTTCAGTTACCAGGAAGAGAGATCCCATTGTCAGAGAGGATGTTAAACTGGTCACACACACACCCTCTCCCTCCTGAAACCCCACTTCCCATGACAAAGGAGTTTAAAAAACAAAAATGTGTATAAAGATAAAACCCACAAAGAAAAAGAGAATGGAGAGAGGCAGTAACCCTGGATGAGAGATAATTGTGAAGAATGGACTGTAGAAAATTTGCCAGATGCAGCCACAACCTCATTGCTTGAGAAGGAGATACTGACAAGAAGGAAGTCGGCCTTCTGTGACCACCTTTCCCGTAAATGCCAGCAGTGAGGCCGAGATCCCGCAGACTGGCCTTTTGCAGGTCCTTCTCCAGAGAACAGACTGGGTCTACGGAAAAGACCTGGCAGTTGTGGGCTCCCCAGGGAAAAAGCCACCTCATCGTTTCATCACCTTTTGCTGAACCCACCACTCAGCATGCCTGTGCACACGTAGAAGCCTCATTTGGACACGCCATGATCACCGTGTTACCATTCCAAAGTCTGCGTGCCCGATGCTTCAAAAGACCGCACCCAAAACATCCAGAGTTTGAAGTAAGGAAAGGCTTACTGACCGAGAAGACACCAACTGAGAATGTGGGGCCCCTAAGGTGCCTCAGATCCATCTTAACACAGTAGAGAGTTAGGCTTCTTTTCTGTTGAGGGAAGGGGAAATGGGAGGGGCTACTTTTGGAAAACTCAAGCAACGAGCAGAGTTCCTCTCATGATTAGCATGTCTGCATGCAAGACAAAGCAGGGCCCGCAGGCCAGGGGAGACTGCGCATTTCACGGCTACAACCAGATTGGAAGAAAACTTAAATTAACTGAGTTAAAAGAACTTGGAGGAAATAGATGATGACAGAGAATGGAAAGGAACTAAAACAAAACGGCATGACTGTTCTTCAGATGATTAAGATATTGGACTCGTTGAATCAGAACAATATGTATATAAAGGAAAGGATAGAACAAATTGAGAAGACAGTGTTTGGAAACGAAATAACAGATGAAATGAAGAAGTCTAGTAGAAGGGTTGGAAGGTAAAGAAATCTTCCAGTAAGTAAAACAAAGAAACAGATACTGGAAGTACAAGGGACGAGTTATGAAAATCAGGTGATCAACCCCAGGAGTTCAAAATCCGCCCAATTAGGGTTGCAGAAAGGAGGGAACCGTGGTGCTGGGGGAACCTGAATGATGCAAGTCACAACACAGCAGCATTTTCCTGAATAGAGCAAAGCACATGAGTTTCTTGGTTAAAGGCCTCTGAGGAATGAAAAAAAATCTACCCATAACATTTAGTAAAAATTAGACTATATGTACTGCTCATTTAACTATTTAACTTGTACTGCAAGGTATTTTTGGACAGAGTTGAAACCATGTTTCATATTAAGTTAAGCAAAACGAAGCAATTCAACACAAACCATAGTACAAGAAAGGAAATTACATAACACTGCTTAGATCAATTAGGAACAGTTTGATTTTTCTCTGTTTTACATAGTAAATGTTTTGGGGAAGTACAAGGCTTTTTTGGTACACAAAGGTGTTTTTTGGGGGCGGCTGTCAGTGTGGTGGTGTGAAGGAGAGGACAGTGGACAGGGAAGATACACAGGCCTGCGTCAGTCACTGTGAGACCTTGGTAGGTAACGTGATCGATCTCCCTAGGTACATTGGTTTCCTATTGCCACCTAACCGGTGATCACATATTTAGTGGCTTTAAAACAACACAAAATCATCAGTTTTCAGTGCTAGAGGTCAGAAGTCCAATACAGGTCTCCTGTACTAAAATACATGTAGGCCATCGTGTTACATCAGGTCTTCCTTGTGCAGTGTGCACGGTATTCTGCCAGTCACTGAGTGAAGTCAGCCGAAGCACGCATACACACACCACGTGCAGGAGCAGAACCGGGGGCCTGCAATGGCAGAAATCGCAAGTGTTGTAGAGGCTTGGACATTCAAAAGCATTGAAACCTGTGTCATTAGTTACTAGAAAAGCTATTTCAGATTCATTTTTTTAAAACTTACTTTGTGTTTCAGTTTTCATACTTGTAATATGTAACTTAAACCAGATACCAACTTTAAATAGAAAAAGAACTCCCTGTGTTTGCTTCAGGTTCTCGCTGAAATGAGAACAGCTAGTTCCTTCAGTTTTGCTTTTGACAATTTTGCCCTTGAAAAGGTCACTATAAACTTGCTTAGCTGTTTCTTTTAAAAACAAATTTGGGGGCCTCCTGCAAACTTCTCATCTGTCACCAGCTGTGAAATTCATACCACCTGGGAAGAGGTTAGTCACCTACTAAACTCTAAAGGGTAAAATACAGACAGCATTGCACTTAGAATTAAATTTTAAATGCATCACCTATTTATATGTATTTCCATAAAAAATGTCTTTCTGTACTTGGACTTAGATAATTGCCTGCTTGTAACTCTGGTTGGGTGTTCTGGTTTCTCTGTGGTGTGGCTCTTGTCTCTCGTCACCGTGGCCCCTCATGGAAGCCCCTGTCTCTGAGCATCACCGCTGGCCCTGCAGGGAGGGCCCCTGGCTCTGGAAGCCAGAGAAGGAAGATGATCTTGTTCCCAGAGGTAGGCCATGTGAGAGAATGATGGGGCTGAAGTTTGCTTCACTGTCGCCAGTCTGTGAGGTAGGAATAGACTCTTCTCCCCCTGCCCCCACCAGTTTTATTGAGATATAATTGACATGTAATATTGGATTTGTTTCAGGCATACAACATGATCTGATACATGTATAGATTGTGAAATGATTATGATTAGCACAGTAAGTTTAGTTAACATCCATCACCTCACACACACAAATCTTTTCTTTGTGATGAGGACTTTTAAGATTTACTCAGCAACATTCAAATATACAATACAGTATTGTTAACTAGTCATCGTGCTGTACGATACACCCCCCACTGTAATTATCTTAAAACTGGAGGGTCATACCTTTTGACTACCTTCACCCTATTCCCACCCCCAGCCTCTGGTACTACCAGTCTGTTCTCTGTTTCTGTGAGTTTGGTTTTTTTACATTCCACACATAAGTGAGATCACACAGTGTTTGTCTTTTTTCTGTCTGACTTTCACTGAGCGAAGTGCCATTCAGGTTCATCCATGTTGTTGTGAATGGCAGGATTTCCTTCTCTTTTTATGACTGAATAATATTATACATGGCACCTTGTTATCTCTTTGTCCATCAGTAGACATTAGGCTGTTTCCATGTCTTGGTTGTTGTGAACATGAAGGCGCATATCACTTCAAGGTAGTGATTGTTTCCTTTGGCTGTGCACGCAGAAGTGTAATTGCTGGATCATATCGTAGTTCTGCTTTTAATTTTTGAGGAACCTCCTTACTGTTTTCCATAGTGGCTACACCAGTTTACATTCCCATCAACGGTGTACAAGGGTTTCCTTTTCTCCACATCCTTGCCAACATTTGCTCGTCTTACCATTTTAGTAAAAGGCAAAAGATTTATACTATCTGAAGAGAAACCAGATAATTTGTCTTATCTTTTTGATGATAAACACTCTATCAGGTTTGAGCTGACACTGCATTGTGGTTTTGATTTGCACCTCCTTGATGATCAGTGGTGCTGAGCACCTTTTCATGTGCCTGTTGGTCACCTGATGTCTTTGAAAAACATGTATTCGGTTCCTCTGCACATTTGGCAGTTGGGTGGTGGTTTTTGCTGCTGAGTTGTATGAATTCTTTATGTGTGTTGGATATCAACTGCTTACCACGTATTTTCTCCATTCCATAGGCTGCCTTTTCATTTTGTTGGTAATTTGCTGTGCAAAAGTTTCTGTTTCACATATTCCTACTTGTTCAGTTTTGCCTTCAGTACCAAATGCAAAAAAATTACTACCAAGACCAATGTCAAGGAGCCTTACTCCCTATGTTTTCTTCTAAGAGTTTTATAGTATCAGGTCTTACATGCATTTCTTTAATCAATTTTGAGTTGATTTTGGGGTATATTATAAGACAGGGGTCCAGTTTCATTCTTTTATAAATGGTTGTCTAGGTTTCCCCAAACTGTTTACTGAAGAGACTGTCATTTCCCCATGTGTATTCTTGGCTTGTTTGTTATAAATTAATTGGCCATATAAGCATGGGATTATTTCTGGGCTACTTCATTGGTCTGTGTCTGTTTTTATACCACTATGATACTATTTTGATTACCGTAGCTTTGTAATATAATGTGAAGTCAGGAAATGTGATGCCAGCTTTATTCTTCTTTCTCAGGATTGTTTTAACTATTTGGGGTCACTTGTCATTCCATAGAAACTTTAGAACTTTTTTCCTATTTCTGAAAAAAATATTAGAATTTTGGTAGGATTTGCATAGAATCTATAGATTGCTTTGGGTAGTATGGATATTTTAACAATATTAAGTATTCCCATTCATGAACAGGGCATATCTTTCCATTTATGTGTGTGTGCCTCAGCTTCATTCTTTAATTTCCACGTTTTTTGTTGGAGTCTTTGTGTTTTTTTGTATACAGAATCATATCATCTGCAAATAGTTTTATTCCTTTTCAGTTTGGATGATTGTATTTATTTTTCTTGCTTAATCGCTCTGGCTAGGACTTCAGTAACATATTGAACAAAAGTGGTGAGTGGGCATCCTGGTTTCTGATCCTATTGAGTATGGTTTCGTCACATATGGCTTTTATGATGTTGAAGTGTGGTCCCTGTATACCTGGTTTGTTGAGTTTTTATCATGAGTGGATGTTGAGTTTTGTCAGGTGCTTTTTCTGCATTTATTGAGATGAGCACCTGTATTTTATCATTCTTTTTGTTAATGTGATGTACCATAGTTTGTGGATGTTGAAACATCCTTGCATCCCTGGAATAAATCCCACTTGACCATGGTGTGTGATCCTTTTAATGTATTTGTAATGAATTTGGTTTTCTAATATTTTGTTGAAATTTTTTGCATCTGCATTCAGGGTTTATTGGCCTACAATTTTCTTTTCTTATGGGATCCTTGTCTGGTTTTTGTATCAGGGCAAGCTGGCCTTGTAAAATGAGTTTGGGAGTGTTTTAGATTTTGGAAGAGTTTGAGAAGGATTAGTATTATTTCTTTTTAAAATGTTAGAATTCAGCAGTAAACCCATCTGGTCCTGTATTTTTCTTGGAGGGGTTTTGATTACTGATTAAATCTCCTTTGTTATTTGTTCAGATTTTCAATTCCTTCATGATTCAGCCTTGGTTGCTGTGTGTTTACTAGGAATTTATCCATTCTTATAGGTTGTCCAATTCTTGGTGTGTAATTATTCATAATAGTCTCTTAAGATCCTTTTTATTTCTGTGTTATCAGTCTCTTTCATTTCTGATTTCATTTATTTGAGTCCTCTCCTTCTTGCTAGGTCTAGCTCAAGGTTTGTCTGTTTTGTTTGTAATTCAAAAAGTAGCTCTTAGTTTCATTGATTTTTTTTTTCCTTTTGACTTTTTTGTCCATTTCATTTATTTCTACTTTGTTGTTTGTTATTTCCTTTTTTCCTACTAACTTGGTTTTAGTTTCTTTTTTCCCCTTAGTTCTTGAGGTATAGCTATGGGTTTTTTTTTTTTAATTCTTTCCTATTAATATAGGCATTTTCACTATGAGCTTATTGTGTAAAAACTGCTTTTGTTACATCCCATAAGTTTTGGTATGTTTTATAGCCATTTATTTATAAAAATTTTTATATTTATTATTACCTGTTTAAATTTCAGTCACTTTCTAAGTACTCCCCATTTGATGCAATACTCCTATTGAGACCTTTTTTTCACTGCTTAAAATGGTCGAACTCATTGATTTAGATAACTTTTAGTATTTCTGCTTTTTTGTTTGTTTCACCTCTTCTAGGTCAGCAAAATGTTTCCCTTTGAGGACTTTTTCATTGGGGAAACAAAAAAGTATCACTAGAGGTGAGGTCAGGTGAACAGGGAGGGTGGTGGGCCATGGGGGTCATGCAGTTTTTGGTCAAAAACTGCAGAACACTCACTGCAGTGTGGGCAGGTGCATTTATAAATCACCCATCATGAAATGGGCAAAGGTGTTGAAAGACTCCTCAAAAAAAATTCACTGAAGCCAAACACAGCCTTGCAGGACAGTGCCCGCTGGGACGTGGATACAGACGGGTCCCTGGGACACTGACCTAGAAGGGGAGCCTGTAGCACCAGGGGCCCGCCCTCCAGAAGATAATTCCAGGGTTTTTTTGGACCCCTCTCATGTCGTTTATGCTCCAAATATTTGTGAATTTCTCAGTTTTCTTCTTGTAATTGATTTCTTATTTCATACCATTGTGGTCAGAAAAGATGTTTGATGTAATTTTACGTCTTCTGCCCTGGAGAACGTTCCATTTGCTTTTGAGGAGAATGTATATTCTGCTGCTGTTGGATAGAATGTTCTATAAATGTCAAGTTTATCTGATCTAACATGTCATTTAAATACAAAGTTTCCTTACTGATTTTCTGCCTGGATGATGTATTAGTTTTTGAAAGTACAGTATTGAAGTCACCTACTCTTACAGTTTTGCCATTTCTCCCTTTAGGCCTGTTAATATTTACTTTTACATTTAGGTGCTTTGTGTTGAGTGCATAAATATTTACAAACGTTTTGTTGGGCTGACCGCTTTATTATAATGACCTAATTTGTCTGTTATTACACTGTATGTCTTGAAGTCTTCTTTGTCTAGTGTAACTATGGCTTCCCCTGCTTTCTTTTGGTTTCTGTTTGCATGCACTATTATTTTTTTTTTTTTTTCATTCCTCCACTTACCTCTGGACATATCCTCAAAGTTGAAATGAGTCTGTTGTAGGCAGCATGTAGTTGGGTCTTGTTTTTCTTTTTCCAATCTTCACATGAACACAGGCATACTAATTTTAGAGGGGGGGGAAGGGAGGGAGGAAAACATTGATCAGTTGCTGCTTTTTAAAATTTTTCTTTTTAAAAATAAATTTACTGATTATGCTATCACAGTTGTCCCAATTTTTCTCCCCTTTACTCCCCTTTACCCTGTACACCCCCTCCCACCATCATTCCCCCACCTTAGTTCATGTCCATGGGTCGTACATATAAGTTCTTTGGCTTCCTCATTTCCCATTCTTAACCTCCCCCTGTCTATTTTGTGCCTACCATTTATGCTTCTTATTCCTTACCCTTTTCCCCATTCTCCCCTCTCCCCGCTGATTACCCTCCGTGTGATTTCTATTTTTGTGTGATCAGTTTCTTCTTGTATGTGTCCTCACCAGGGGCCAAGCCCACAACCTAGGCATGTGCCCTGACCAAAAATCAAACCCATGACCTTTTGGGTTACAGGATGACACTAACCAACTGAGCCACACTGGTAAAGAAATAATATATTGATAGGTATGGACTTAATGTTGCCATTTTGCTAATTGCTTTTTGGTTGCTTTATAATTCCTTTGTTCTTTTTTTGTTTGTGATTTGATGATTTTCTGTAGTAGTGTGCTTAGTTAGATACCTCTCCCTCTACTGTCTTTGTGGTTACCATGAGGCTCATATAAAACATTCATAATTGTCTTTTTAAGCTGGTGATAAGTTTGAACTCATACTGAAGCTTTGAATTTTTTTTTAAAGATTTTATTTATTTATTTTTAGAGAGGGAAGGGAGGGAGATAGAAACATCAATGTGTGGTTGCTGGGCGTCATGGCCTGCAACCCAGGCACGTGCCCTCACTGGGAATTGAACCTGCGGCACTTTGGTTCGCAGCCCGTGCTCAATCCACTGAGCTATGCCAGCCAGGGCTCTTTCCTTGTCTTTAACTTTTGTCATTTGTAATGTGTCTTGGTGTGGACCTCTTGTGTCATCTTATTGGGACTGACTGGGCTTCCTGGGTCTGGATGTCTGTCTGTTTCCCCAGGGTGGGGAGTTTTCAGCTAGTATTTCTTTAATAAGCGCCCTGCCGTGGTCTGCCTGTTTTCTCTTTCTGACACCCCTGTACTGTGATATTGGTCAGCTTGTCCGTAAGTCCCTTAAGCTAACCCCCTCATTGTTTAAGGGTCAACAGTATTGTTACAGCTTTTTTTGGTCTTTTTTTTCCCTGTCATATGAACTGGATAGATAATAGGCCATTTGAAAACAACTTACACACTTGGAAGCACTGTTAAGGCCATCAGAGAAACACTATTACTTGTTTTAGAAATGCCTGGTAGAGGGTTAGGCTGTCAGTGTTTTTTAAAAAAGTTAACTTAGTTTATTTTGGAGGTTGCCAGACTTTGATTTTGGTGTCCTAAACACTCTCGTAATTTTTCCATGGCGCCCTGGCCAGGAGGAATACTCTACAGATTTATTTAACTAGTTTGGTGTGAGCAACTTTGTCCTAACAACTTAGCATTAAAGAAGTAATGCACATAAATTAAAAGAAAAAATAAAATTTTATTTCATTCTTAAAGTAGCTATAATTGCTCATGGGATGGGTGTGCCTGTTGGGCATCGTACACTCTCCGCTCGCACTGTGGCTCCGAGTGACCGCCGCTGCCCTCCTTGCTGGTTCCATGTTGACTTTCGTACAGTTCAGGTTTTTCCACAGCAACCCCTGCAAGTTGTGTGTCACAAAGACATGTTTGAGGAGTGCGTGCTCTGGTGTTGAGACCTGGGAGACCTGGAACTGTCTCAGGTCGGCGGGTCACAGAGCACCATACTGACATTGACTACCACTGCATCGCCCTCCTACTGGCAGTACCTGGTGGGGCACCACTGGCGTGTTTGCTGGGTGCCGGACACAGTCTGGGAACTGGGCCTAGTTGGTGTAACTCACAGGAGGGGATTCAGTTTCACAGCTCAGCAGACTTTCTGCAGCTCACAGAGTAAGCCAGCAGTGTGTCCTTCTCTTTTGGCCTTCATGAGCTTCGGCCACGCTGGACCAAGGGACTGCTTGCGGACTTCAAGTCTCGAGTACCAGCCTTTTGTGCCTCCCCTGATGGCAGGCCCTTTCAGTCACTCTCTGCCTATTTCTAGAACCGCCTCAGGCAGTGTCATGCCATCACCCTGTGGGACCCGGCCTTCTATCCCCGCTGCGTGGCGTGCGTTTGCACACCGAGCTGCCTGGGGCACAGTCTTAGCGGACATTTTAACCTCTGAGCATTTAGGCATTGTTTTTACAGAACCTACACGCAGTCGTTATTCTGAAAAGGCGAGGGAAGTGGACTGTTTATGTTGCTACAAAAACCTGTGTTGAAAATGAAGCCCTAAAAACTATGTGAACGTGATGTCCATACATTCATAGATGGATTCATTCAAAAAGAGTTTGTTGATGAATTGCTGTGGGCTGTGGAGGGTGCCGGCCCTGGTGGGCCCCCATTCTGTGTGTGCTCCCCATAGAGGAGCACTGTTTGCACCCAGTGGGCAGTTTAAATCAGGCAAGAGATGGGACCTCTTTGGTAGATGGAGGTGAATACAGGCCCTCGGGGAGCACGGAGAACGAGCCCCCAGCCCCAGACTGGAGGGCGGGAGAAGGCAGGCCCGAGTCAGACCAAGGAGCAGTAGGAAGGATTATTCCAGACAGAGGGCAGAGTGCTGAGAGTGTATTTAGGGGACTGCAGGCAGCTGGTGAAAGCTTTGAGAGCGGGGAAGGAAGTAGTAACAGCTGAGGCTGGAGCGTAAACAGGACTTCACAGGTTGTGGTGTTTTGAATTTATCCCCAAAGTTTTGGAAAGCCGTTGAGGATTCTTAAATGGATGAGTGACATGTGCTCAGTGTTGTACTTTGGAAAGGCAGATTTAGGTTACAGGGTAGAGAATTTTGGGAGGAGGTAGGAGGCTGTCAAAGCGGAAATAAAATGAGGGGCCACTGCAGTGATCCAGGCAAGAAGCTGGGGCACTGGGAGGGTAATGGCAGAGTCACAGAATGTGATGCTGGTCTGAGGGAGGAGGGAGGGAAAGGCACAGCCCTCAAATGTGGCTTGAAATACTGAGAAGTGTTTATCAAAACAGGGGATGAAGAGGAGGAAGGGTTGCAGAAGTAAGTTTATGCATTCAGTTTTGGACATAGGAAACTTGGGTGTTCTCTCAGCAGTCACACGGTGGTGTCTGGTATGCAGTTGAATATACAGTCTAAAGCCCGGAAAGGAGAACTTGGGTTCACGATGTTAATAAAGTGAAGACATGAGAGGGGAAGAAAAGGGACCTAGGCTGCCCTAGAGAAGACCAGCGCATGCCAGCTGAACAGACACTGAGAAACCAGTGGAAAACCAAGGAAGGGTCTGTTGGAAGAATAACCACAGAATGATATTTTATCTGCATTTTACATTCCAAATTTTTAAAATGTTTGCCTGGGAATTTTTAAGTTTCATAATAGTTGCCTTGATGACATTACTGTAACCACAGCATCCATTCCACCTGCCCTCCCCCCCAGCCACTATATGAGAGCGTAGGTGTGAGCAGTAGACCCTCGGGCTCATGGGGATCCTGGTTTGGGAGCCTCCTCTCCTTGTGCAACGATGGGGTTCAGGAAAGCCATTTTTGTTGTTGTGTTTGAGTTGTTTCGCTTTTGAAGAAGGAATTCGTAATGTGAGTGAATGAATGAATACATAAACCAAATTGATACTGTAGTTAGCTATATGTTATTTGGTAGCTCTGCAGTATGTATTTTAAAAAACTTGAAGTATATCTTCTAGCCCTGGCAGAGGGAGCTCAGTTGGTTAGAGCGTTTGACGATACGCCAGGGATGCAGGTTTGATCTCCAGTCAGGGCACGTGGAAGAACCAGCCAACGAATGCATGAGTAAATGGGAGGGCAAATCGATGTCCTCCTTCCCTTCCTCCCTCTGTCCCCTGTCCTCTAAAATCAGTAAAAAAAAAAAAAAAATTTAAAAGCTTAAAGTATATCTTCTAATGTTTTGAGAGGAGGACAGGAAGTGGGTAGGAAATGACTTTAGAATTGTAAGCATTGGAAAGGAGGAGGACGAGATTAGTTCCGATGGAAATCGGACATGAAATTAATGAAATTAAATGTTTATTTTTTATATGTGTGTGAGAGCATTTTTACTGGCACACAATAACAAGTTTTATGTGAAATTGTAAGGCTAGCAGAATCAAGTCTGTTAAGAGACTTCTTAGTAGGAAAGTGACCCAATGTGCACCAACAGTGGAGAGAACCGCTGCCCGCCCCCGAATGTGTGCAGCACCAGCTTCAGCTTCAGTGGTTACCGGTGGGCCCAGCCGTGCCCCTCTCCCCTCTCCCCCGGAGAATTTGAAGCACATCTGGGCATGCGTTTGACCCCAGAACATTTCAGTGTGCATCTCTGGGGTTTAAACAGCTCTAACGAGGCATCACTGGCATACAGCATATGGCACATATTTAAAGCGCACAATTTGATGAGTTTGGACATAGGTCCATGAAACCACCACAATCGAGATGGTGGACATATCCACCCACTCCCAAAGTTTTCAGCTCTCTTCGTAATCCTCCTCACCCCTCCCCACTTCCCCAGGCAACCACTGCTGTGCTTTCTGTCCCGGATAGTAGTATGCATTTCCTATGAAGGGGATTCTATGTGCTGTGGACCTCTTTGTGCAGTTTCTTTCACTCAGCACAATTGTTTTGAGATTCATCCATGTTGTAGTGTATGTATCAATAGTTCACTTATTTTTATTGCTGAGCAAGAACTTTTGAAAAGGATAACTGCAGTACTGTTACTATACCTCAAAGTAAGTTTAAAATGGTTCCTAGTATCATCTAACATCAAGTCAGGTTTCTTTGTGTTTTTTTTTTTAAGATTTTATTTCTTTATTTTTAGAGAGGGAAGGGAGGGAGATAGAGAGAAACATCAATGTGGGGTTGCTGGGGGTCATGGCCTGCAACCCAGGCATGTACCCTGACTGGGAATTGAACCTGCGACACTTTGGTTTGCAGCCCGTGCTCAGTCCACTGAGCTACGCCAGCCAGGGCTCAAGTCAGGTGTTAAAGGTCCCCATTGTCCCATAAATAAGTGTGCTTTTATAATTGATCTGTTCGCACAAGGATACAGACATGTTCACAGAGTGGCACTTTTCACACCTCTCCTACTTGCATCTACTCCACGTTACTAGTTCATTGTCTTTACCGACGACTGTAACTGTGATGGGAATAGTTACATAGAAGCGTCCTGGCAGGCGGCATTTTCCCCGATCCCCTTCACCCTAACACAGCTGTTCCTTTTGGTGTCCCTTTAGTTCTTGACCTTATGCAGAATAAGAGTTAATATTTTTAGGGTGGCAAGAATTATCCAGATGTCGACAGTCTTCATAACGATCCCTGTGAAGAATGAAGTGCTTCCAGGAAAGCCGGGCCACTCTGCTGACTGCAGCTCGGAGCGGGGCAGAGTGGCGGCGCTGCTTCCTGTTTTCCTCCGCGGAGGCGACGCTGAATTCCCCTCCTTTGCCCTCGAGTGAAATCTCGTCTCTCCCACTCTCCAAGCAGCACGCGGAGAAAGTGTGCTGGTCTCTGTCTGCGTGTACTGGGAAAGAGCACATTTCTGTGTTTTAAAATATTTAATTGTACTTAGCGGCGAGGCTTTGCATTCATTAAGAACGTGGTAACAAGTTCACAGAACACCTTGGCCCATCTGGATCCCATCCTTTCGACCTTCTCTGTCACCTTTTAATGCTGACAACCCTTTATTTTTCTTTACCTTCAGTCTCTTCTCTCTTATGGATCTGCCTCATCAGAAATTAGGCATCATCAAGTCTGTCTTATCTTCAAGGGAAAAAATTCAGTCTGACTTCATTTCCTTTTCTCCCCTCAGCTCCTGCCATCTGTCTTCTCCCCGCCCAGAAGGCCAGGCTTTCTCCGGGCTCCGTGTGTGCTCTCTCCAGTCCGCACCCCGGACGCCCCCCAGCCCTCTGCTGTCCTCACTCCTGCTGCCCCCCACCCCCCAGATGCTGCGCTCGCGGCAGTGCTCACGCCCCGTGTGCCGAGTCCAGCGGACACAACTCAGTCTGAGATTGCGCTCTCCAGCTGTGTTGCTGCTGTCCCCCATGACACTCAAGAAGACACACCTGATTCTCCTCTGGACTCGGGGGGTTTCTTTTGGCCTCCCTTAATGGTTTTTCCCTCCACCCAACCTTAATGGGTTTCTCTCTGCACTTCGAGGGAGTCTCCTGAACTCGCAGCCGTGTCGTGCTGGTGGCTTGGTTTCTTATCCCCAGATTAACCTCTCTCAGAACCCTGTTTCCGTATGTCCAGCTGGCCCTCTCGATGGCCCTCTCCACTTGGATGTCTCACGGATCTCTCACATTCAGTGTCTTAAACTGGGTCTGCATCTTCCTAGAGCCTGGTCCTCCAGGATTGTGTAGCCTAGCGAACTGTAAGCATGCTTCTCAGATCTGAAATCTGTGCCTCTCTCTCCTGTTTCCCTCAATTCCCAAATCCAGCCAGTGAGCCAGTGCTGTTCATTTTATCCACTGAACACCTCTCAGATCTCTCCACTTCCTCCCATCTCTGCTGGAAGTTGAACCCAGTCTCCTTCCACCAGCATTGTAATGAATTCCCCTGTCTGCCTTTCCACCCAGCTTTCTACCAGTAGCTGCCGTGGAGTAGCCCTTTAAAACCAGCCGCACCATTGCCCTGCTTTAAGAGCTGTGCTCCATCCAGCCTTCTGGAAGGAAGGGCTGAAAGCTTCTACCTTTTACCTTAAAATCAAGGTGAGACTAGAGAGCATGAAGAAACCTCCCAATACCAAAGGGAAAGTGTGACTTCTGACTCAGTAAAGTTCAACTTTAAAACTATTTTCAGATTTATAAATTAATTACCTAACAATCATTATGATACAAGTTGAAGTCTTTCTGTCCTTTGCTTTTCAGTGTGAGCAGTCTGTTTGAATCAGTTTAGGCATCTGCTTTTGAACATCCTCAGTACTGAGAATGTTTGTTATTTATGAATGTGTATCAATACCCCTCTTTCACAAGCATATCGCTTCATGATCATATCCATTCATTCTTTCAAACAGTTCAGGGTGGGGTAGGGGGTGGCCGGAGTGCACCATGGTGACTCTCCTCTGTCCGCATCTTCCTGCACTCAGTGGCCAGAGCAAATTGCTTAACACGGAGTGGGCTGAGTGTAGCCTTCTGCTTAGCCCAGCAGCCTCTTCCATGGGCAGTCATGCTCGTGTGTGTTCCCAGGGCAAGGGGTGACCAGGCTCCCAGTGGCCTGGAAGTAGATCTTATTCTTTGAAATATGTCCTCACCCGCTGGGGAAGGGCTTCAGGCTGAGCCAGGTGGCCACAGTGCTCGGGAAGGCTTTGGGAAAAGTGCAGTCTGGTCGGCACCCTTGTGGGTTTCTGCAGCAGCAAGGCTGCGGGGCAGTGAGCATGCGCACGGGCGTCTGAAATTAGCGCGTGACTATTTGCTTTTGCAGCTCTGTAGAAAACCATGTGCTAATCCGGGGAAGCTGTCACCTGGGGCTGTCTTGATAAGTTTTTAGGGTTTAGCAGGATCTTACCAACATTTCAGGAGATACAGACAAAAAAAATATGTTGAAAGGCAACCTAATCCAACAAGTTCATACATAATTTGCCTTAGTTTTGAGGCAAACTGCAGTTTCAGGAGGGTGCTGATGAAAGGGAAAGTAAACAGGCTGAGCGAGCTGCTAGTAGACTCTGAGCCTGCAGGCCAGGGCCCCTCCCGTCAGAGCCCCGCGCCGGAGGACTGGAGAGCCGGGCTGCTGCAGCGGCCTGGGCAGCTGTCCCCAGAATGGGCACGAAACTGGTCCCAGTGTGTCTTTCCTAGTAATAGTGGTTACTGATAACTGGGCGTTTGTCTTATTTCTTAAAAAAAAAAAAAAAAACCTTAGTTATTATATTAGTATGATGAAGGCCAAAGCTAGACCGAATCATTTAAGTTCTAAAGAACATATTATTTTGCTTCAGTCATTTTTTGTGTGTATATCCTCTTGGGGGTTTTATCATAGGAAGTAATTGTGGTAGTCCAAGATTCAGGTAATTTTGGGTCCTGGGAAAATTTATTTTATTATTGAACAAAGTCATTCATCCAGAGTCAGTGTTTTGTTAACAAGATCATTTTCTCAACACACTGTTCTCACGTTTCAGAAGCGGCGGCGTCGGATTGACCGAAGTATGATCGGAGAGCCAACCAACTTTGTACACACAGCTCACGTCGGATCGGGAGACCTGTTCAGTGGGATGAATTCAGTAAGTATGGCGGACGTGCGGACGAGGCCTTGGGCACAGCGACATGAAACCTGTGTCCCAGGTTATGCGATGCTAGCTGACTCTGTCCACGTTGGATGTAGGTACATAACGTCAGTGTCGAAGCGAATAAAGGGAACAATGAAATACTGACCTCCCATCTAATCTGCCAAGTATGTGAGCGTTTCTGTTTTTGGTACTAAACTCTTCATAGGTGCCTTTCTCCTGAATACGTACCTTAAGGGGTTTGACAGTAAACTAGGAAGAAGGAGAGTAAAAAACACCTCTTGGCTGTCTTTTATAGAAATAACCAGTGAATTTTAGAATAGACTTTAGATTTAATCAGCTGAAGTCTTTTATTCCTTAATTTTACCTAAGAGGAAAACGGAGTGCAGCCCAATGGAAGCATCGGGAAAGGAGGGTGTGCCCTGGAACAAGCCACTGAGTACCGAGGCCTCTTTCCCCTGTGTCTTAAGTACCCAGATGTCTAAATGATCCCTACGGCATTTGGGACCCAGAGGTCAGTAGGCTTTTATAAACAAAATTACGATCCGGAGTACATACTCACTGGGCAGCATCAACAAAAGGTTTGACAGAGAACAGATTTTTAAAACAGGTAGGTGAGTGTCCTGGATAGGCAAACAACTTTGTCAGTTCAGCTACTGGTAAGCAAAGGAATGACATTTGTATCATCTGTAGGAAACAGCTTATTTGTTCTAAGTCTGTAGGAAGTGTCCGGTGGCAGTGCAAGAGCAGAGCAGCGGCTGGGTTTCCTGGGTCAGCGTGGGCTGGCAGGACGAAGTGGGACCCTGTGACTTGTTAATGTAGTTATTAAATACTTCAAACTTACTGTACGCGATCAGTTTTAATATCTTATCAACAGATGTCATCTTCCTCACTTCTCTTAACTGCATAGTACAAATTAAGTGTTTAGTTCGTGGTATTTATTTTTAAAACCTTATGTACAGTTCAGAATATCCTTTAAGTTTCTCATCTGGCATTCTGTGTTCAGGGAGCGCCTCCCACTGCTGTGCGGAGCTCTGTTGCTCACCACCCGTCAGTGGAACTCGGTCTGTCCTTTGCAGGGCACCCTGTCCTGCCGAGGGAGACGCAGGGTCAGCAAGCCCTGTGTGTGTGTGGGGGGGGTGCACCTGCAGTCCCTGCGCAGCACCTTCTGCCTGCTGAGGTGGAATTTTTATGCTGTTAAGAACTAAAACTTTTTGTAGTCATTGCTTATATTGTTTTACTAGTTGGTTGCTGCCTCTGAGGCCACATGTAGCACCCGCCCCCCTGACTCCCGCTTGGAGAGCTCGTTTAGGCTGGGTATTGTGAAGTCTGTCTCTTAAACTCTCATTGATAGTTCTAACCTGAAGAAGGCTGATTGGGTGAGAAAATTCTCTTCTCCTGTGCAGTAATAGTGCAAATAAGACAAAACCACAGACATGCTGTTTATGCAAGGAAATATTTAAGAACTGAGCAGCTAGACTGAGAACCAGGCTGTGGATGCCTGTGAAGCAGCCACACAGGTCACCGGACGGTCGGATGACTTGCAGTTTCTCCCCCCGAATACAAAGTTGTTCCCAAGGCTGCCTTTTGTACTCACTTATTGCTGGAAAGAGTTCTGTGACTCTTTTTACAATAGAGCCCTAGAGTGTGTTTGAATACTGTATGTCCACAGTCACCCTAATACATTCAACCCACATGCTTCCGTTTGAAATTGAACTCACTTTTGGAGGGAAAAAATGTACATGGCATCATGTAAAAATGTCAAGATTGTTTCTACATAGACCTGCGACGTCTGTGAAAGGCGACTGGCAGAGGTGCGCCGACTCTGCACTGCGCTGCAGTCCTCGTCGCTCTACACGGGTGCAGCGAGGGGACGAGGCCGCACTGAGAGCCTGCCACAGTCTGCAGACAGCTTTGAGCCTTGGTTTCAGCAAAGAAAGTGTCCCAGTGTTGATGTATCTCTTAATCTGTCAGAACACAGCCCAGTAACATAGTGCGGCGAGATGAGCATGTTAACCATTTTACCGACCAGACACCTGTACTCAGGGAGGGCAGAGTTCACCCAGAGCCCCAGCCGTGTAAACCCAGACCAGAGCCCAAGTCTCCAGATTCTTAGATGCCCTTAGTTTGTCAGACCGTATTGAGACTGTGTCAAGTATTCAAGTGTGTAAATGTTACTGCATGGACTTCTAAAATTTATCTTCGGCTGGTCCAACTTTATACATTTTTATTTTTGTAAGTAACTGAGGTGACCATTTATGTGAGGAGTATGTAAATTAAGATAAAAGTTGATTTGATTTGTATACTTCTGACTTATTTTGAAAAGTTACCAAGGGCCTTCTGGATCACCAACATGATTTTTATATTTGGGAAGCAGAAAGTGGGGGAGTGTGGCAAAACATTTTAATTACTAGCTTCGGTATTTGCTGTCATACTTTCTAAGTCTTTTATTCTAAAATTTTATGTCTTTAAAATACTTTTATAGGTTATTTTCCTATAAAAAAGTACCCTTCTTAAAAATGTAGCCAAAATACGGAGACAAGAATTGGCTAATTGCACTGGCCTTTAATTCCTGACTTTGTCTCGTTTCAGGTCAGCTCCATTCAGAACCAGATGCAGTCCAAGGGGGGCTACGGGGGCGGCATGGCTGCCGGCGTGCAGATGCAGCTGGTGGACACGAAGGCGGGATAGCCCCCTCCAGTGAGTATCTTGGGCCAGGCGCGGCCAGCGGCCAGCCCACGACAGGCCGCCGTTGTTGAGCCTCGATGGGGAGAGGTGCCACTGACCCTTGAATGTGGGTTTGGACTGCACAGGTCCACTTGTACATGGATGTGTTTCTGTAAATACTGTACATGTGTCTTCCTTAATAACAAATTTCTTTTCCCTGGCTAACTTTACTGTAAGAATACAGTCTGTAATGATACATACATACACCAGCTACAGGTCAGTTGCCTGTTAACTGCTGACCAGAAGCCTTAGCGCTAAGTTTTGAGGGAGTCAGAAGTTAAACACAGATTTTTCACTGTGCCCCAACCCCAATTTTTTTCAAGGGTCAAACGCAGATTTTTCACTGTGCCCCAACCCCAATTTTTTTCAAGGGTCAACTGGATTTTGTTCTCATAAGCATTTTTACTTGGCTAAACGTTTCAGGTGATGGTCACAGGCCCTTCTGCAGGCTGAGCGTTAGTTTCAGGCTCCTTACGAAGAACTTGAAACACATTGAGACACCTGGTTGGGGAGGCTTGGACTGAGATTCCGGGGACAAGTTTCCATTTTTACGTCTTTTGAGTGTTGGTATATGTGTAGTAATTTTATATTTAATACCCTGCTGTTGATAAAATAATCAACTTGTAAAAAGTATGAACTGTTAAAGTATAAAATAATGTGGATTCTTCTTTTGGTTTTGTAGGTCATTGTGAATTTGTTTCCTTTTTCCATTTTTTTTAAATTCTTTTTTTGTCGTGATTGCTTTTCTTTTCAAATACAAAAGAAGTGTGATGGTGTCGTGTCCCTCCTGTTGTGATTCCTCCAGCGAGACGTCACGGCTCCGCCGGAGCGGCCGCCGCCAGTGTCCCCCGCCTCCCCCTCGGTGGCCGCGCGCCCGTGGACTCACGGACAGTTCTTTACATCATGGCTTCAATTTCAATTTTTATCAACATGGGTCTGACCTTAGCATGATCTTTGTGTGAATGCTCCACTATTCTGCATTTTTTTCATTTTAAATATCTCTTTCCACCTGCCTTATGATTTTATGGGTAAGCAAGGACCTGCTATTAGCTGTATTAGCTGTAATTTGTCACCTTTATGTATATTTTGGATGGTATGAGACCCACAAGCACAGGGGTCATTTTTGTTCATCTGGAACTCCGGCAGAGCTGACGTCTGCATGCTCTCGGAGGTGGCTGCGTGCGGGAGCCCCCGGGCTGGGGACGCTGCATAGACGAAGGTGAGCCAGGTCACGCCCATGCACACGAAAAGGTCACGTGCAGCTTGTTAGAAAGGACTTTTTGATTTAGTTAGAATTATAGTAAAAGGGGAGCTTGCATTCATAAGGCGGCCTGCCTTCTGTTGTAAATGTTCACTCTATTTATTTTGCGGGCGAGGACCCGGGGCGGCCGGATACCCGCCCCCGTCCGTCCCGAGCAGCTCTGGACGGTCTGTCTCCCTGTGCGCTCAGTCTGTTCCCACGTGTCTCAAGTGTATGTTAGGGTCATGGCACCTGGTAGCAGTTTGCTGGCCCTCCCACACTCCACATATTTGGGGCACTGGGGGCAGCACAGTGCAGCCCACTGACCGGAGTCGTTGCCCCTGAGAACTGTCTCTCTGGTGACTGTGGAATAGGGGAGAAAAACCTTTGCTTTGGTTCCAGAATTGGTTTATTCTTCCACCAGTCAGTGGTTTGCATTCTTGTTAAAATGTAAATCCTGTGTCCACGTCAGCCCCATGTGACTACATGTGGTCAGGTTAACATTTCATGAAGCAAACGGGGCCTCTTTGAACTCAGTGCTAAGGAATTAGAAAAATGATCACTTTCAATTACCTTTAAAATTTCTTCCCCTTAGTCCCAAGTCCTTGTGAAAAGGTAACTGAATAAATACTACGTTTGTGGAGCCAAAACACGCAAGCATTGCTCCCCCGTTCTTGGGAATTCGGCTTGTGCAGTACGTGCAGCAGGGGCAGCGCCACGTCCTTGCACTTCTGCAGGTGTGAGCCTCCCCCAGGGAGAGAATCTGTCAAGGAAAAAAATTTATGCTTAGTAGCAAAAATAGGCATTTTGCAGCTTAATAACTTCTAAACTTCAATTCCTCTAATGTCATTAATTCGCTGCGTGGGTACTGTGCTCTGGACTCCGCTGGAGAGCAAGTTCGCACTATCACTCCACTTGGCCAGCCTCCTGCCCGGACGCTGCTGCGTGCCGGGCCGGCACTTTAACCAATGGACTGGATTTTCTTGACATTGTCAGCACTGGTGCCATTTAGTCTACTTTGACTTTAAAAATTAGTACAATTTTTATACTTGTCATACAACTCCTGGGACAACCACACAGGGAGCCATGGTCCCTTCCATGATTTGCTTGTATTTTCCAATTGCTCTCTTTTCTGCTTCTCCAAGGACCAAACGCTCGGCCTGTGCTGGAGCGTGTCTCCACGGTAACCCGGAGGCGGAGGCTGCGCTGTGCAGCCCCACTGTGTGCAAGGGCACAGGCTAGGGAAGGTGCCAGTAAATTCAAGAAGAAAATTACCAAAAATTCTAAGATATTAACCTTGGACACAGATCTTTCAGGAGGGCTTGATGGTGTGCGAGTGTGGAGGGGGCGGCTTTTCCACACGCACAGGTGGGGTTGAGAGTCTGGGGTAGTTGTGTGATTCCCATGGCAATGCCTCTCGTCTTAAAATGAAGCTAATTAAAGAAATAGGATACAAGATAGACTGTTAATACTGTACTGAAGTAGATGCTAACAACTGTTAGACAAGGGAAGTGGAATGAAGGTTTGCCTAATGACACGGAGCCAGTTATCAGTGACCTGCATTCTGGCCACAGGTGCTCCTGGCACGACAGGTGTCAGCACACGGAGCCTGGAAACGGCGACTCTGGCCCTCCATCAGTGTCTCCAGTGCTGCGTCATCCGTGGGCCTTTAAAGATACGAGAGTATATTAGCTTTCATTTTGTTAAATTATAGCAGCTTCATTACAGAGCAAGTTTGCCTTGATGTTGTTTAAAATGACCTGCTCAGCACCGGAAAGATAAATTGACATATTTTTATAATATAAGCATACTTTTTTTTTGTACATTGTGTTCATTCTTGAATAAAGTTCAGTGTTGGCTTGTAGATATTAAAAAGAAAGTATTGATTCAATAAATGTTTTCTTTCAATCCTGGTTTGGCTTTCCTTTTCTTTCAAGGAATTATGTAGAGTACTTTTTTAGCATTCTTATAATGTATCATTTTTCTCTTTTAAAGACAATTTAAATTTCTAAACTTGCGATCTTTACCTTATTAACATATGCCTAGTCAAAATGAGCCTTAAATGTTTGGAAATAGGGCTTGTTATTGAAACATCCCTTTTCTCCAGATTTTCATTGTCTAGCAATGTCATAGACGAGTTTAACAAAGGAAAGAATTCGGTCAGATACCTATTCAGTTTTCCATGCTGAGCACTTTAATTCCTACATATATTGTGAGGACAAAGTTAAGAATTCTTAGCCATACTGTCCACATTTCAAGTGTCTAATAGCCTCATGGAGCTACTGGCTCCCACATCAGGCAGCTGTGGCACGTTTCTGTCGTCACAGAAGGTTTGGACAGGTTCACGTTCGTCCCTGAAAGAGTTCAGGACAGTGGTTCCCCATCAGGGGCAGTTCTGTCCCTGGGGAGCATTTGGCAGTGTCTAGAGAGACTGCTGACCCTCACAGCTTGAAGAGGGAGCGGGTGTAGAAACCAGGGGGCCTGCTCACTACCACGGTGCACAGGACAGCCCCCAGCACAGACCCCTCCAGCACCAGGGCCACGGTTTTTGAGGAAAGAAGATCTACATGCTCACCAAATACATCCTGTTAGATTGGCAGGTAGGTCTTGTAGCATGAGAATTGCTGCACAATATTCTAAAAGAGAAAAATACTGGAAAAGAGCATTTCAAAAAGTGTTGATAATTTTAGACCTCACCTCGTGGCCCAAAGACTTGAAAAGGAAATTGGGTTAAGATGAAGTTTCTTGTAAGATAAAATACTGAGAAAAGAAAGTACCTGAAGACACTCGTATTTACGTATTAGGAACTTGATTCAGGGCACGGTTTCCAAGGACATGCCTAGAATGTGGATGAAAGGGCTTGTCAGATAAGCACAAAAGGTAGGACCAATCTATAAAAAGTGTCAGTCTGAAATTTGCTAAAACATGAAAATGCAAAAACCTACAAAACATACAGATAAGAAGGAAATTATACCCTCTTGTTAAAATAGGCTTTTAGCAGACTGGAAAGAAAACAATTGGAATTTTACCTTCAGTTTATTGTCTCCATCCAGAATGCTCCAGCAAGAGAACTTAAATTATTAAATGACTCATGTTAATCCAACTTTGGGCACCTTAACTTTTAGTTTGCATGATGTCTCCAAGACTCTACAGTTTTGTTTTTTAAGTGCTTTCTACCAGATACATACAACCCCTTTCATCTTGACCCGCATCCTCTTAATCTCATCATCTCAGAAGTTGTCTGTCTGGCCTGCCTTTGATGCCTAGGAAAACAGTAGTTTTATTAGGAAAAAGTAACTTCCTGACTAAGAAGATCCGAATGTTGGACCTCCGCCACCCACAGCAGTTGCTGAGGGTGGCGGCCTTGATGGAAGACAGGATGATTTCAGTCTCACTGGAAGGTCAGAGCAGGAGAGGCAGGATAAAGTCTGGTTCTAGCCTCCACTTTTCTCTTGTAAATCCAAGCTCCAGAGTTCTCAAGCGCTTTGATGGCTCCCTAGATCCCACGTGCTCAGTAGCTTAGACACGAGCCACGCTGACAGCCTGCCTCGGGGGCCCCGACAGGGTTCCTAGGTTGTTTTTGCTCCTTGAAGGGAGTAGCAAATGAGATACATCTTCAAAGCTTTACCCTTTTCTTAATATTCTTAATTTCATCCATCTATAAGCATATTCAGCCTTTGTGTGCCTGTGCCTTTCAGATGTTTGGACCGAATCCTTCACTTCAGACCTGGTTCTGTGCTGCGAGCCCCCCACGGGCCTGTCTGCTGCAGCGGGGGGGTGTGGCGGGGTCTCCTCCTGAGGACTCCCTGGTTTCTCAGCAGTGACAGTGAGGTCTAGGATATTATAGAGCGCTCCTCTCAAACTTCTGAGAGAATACTATCTTGAACTAGTATTCTGTCTACAGCCAAACTCGGGTGAGGTGGCGGAAGATGATCAGACTTGCAAGGAGTCGCTTTTCCACACATGCTACCTGGAGACACTTCAGAATACACTGCAAGAAAAAAGGAGACTAGTTGTGTAATGAAAAGAAATCTACCAGGTCTGAAGCAGACCTGGAAAGCAATCTACCTCAATTAGAGCAAATGAGACGATTTTAAGGAAATCGGTTACAAGAAGCATAGTTAAAGGGGTACCATTGAATAGCTGAAAGATCTTTGCACCCCAAAATTTTTAACCCAGCACTGTGCCCACTGGGGATATAGCAGCGAACAAAATTCCTCTATCCATGGAGCTTTCGACCTAGTGGTGTGGGTGCAAGACAGTAAGCCAAACCAGAAAGGAACTGGTAGAGAAGATGAGAAAATGCTGAGCACTCTGGGCAAACTGCTGGGCACGTGGGGGAGAAGTTACTGCTGAAGCTATGACATGGTTGTGAGTGAGTGAGTAACCCCAAGCTCCTAGAACAAGGTCAGCCAGGCAAATAAAATAGTGTTTTTTGAATGAAATTTAGTAAAATAGAAAATTGTCAATTTAAGAGGCAGTTTTAGTGACAATTATTTAAGAGCTTATAACATTTTGGTTGTACAGTGAATTATAGGTACATAATCCAATGTTTAAAGTATGAATGAATCACAGAACAATGTAAATTTTAGAAAAGGTGACAAAACTCAGAAGATAGTGTAGCAGAAAAGAGGAGCATGTAAGGGCTAATTTCTACACAAACTGGGAGTTCATCAGGTACTGTCCGCACAGGCACATGTTAAAAATGACCCTTCACCCCTGGCCAGGTAGTTCAGTTGATCAGAGCATTGCCCTGATAGGCCAAGGCTACAGGTTTAATTCCCAGTCAGGACACATACAAGAATCAACCAATGACTGCATAAATGAGTGGAACAACAAATCTCTCTCTCTCAAAAAAATAAATAAAAAATTAAAACTGATCTTTTCAAGTTGTAAGAATGATGGAAATGTAAAAATTTAACCATAACTGCTCTGAAGGAAAGACAAGTCTAATATAACAAAATTCATCTTTTGTGGTATAATCATTTGTGAAATTCAAAGTTGGTAAATCAAGGAATGAAAGTATCTCCACCTTATTAAAATTAAGGAGGTAACCCTCAGTGAATTTAAAATGCAAATAACTCCAAGTAGTTACCCTTAGCACACGGCGGCAAACACAAAGCCCACGGGCAGAATCTGGCCTCCACCTTGTTTCTACCTGGCGGCAGCGCCGAGCTCCTTGCCCCTAGTTCAGGAGTAGTGACATCTATACAGTCCAAAAGTTACATTCAGCCCTTGGAAGGCAACCGCGAGGCTGATAGGCCCCCGGTGAAAGTGAGTTTGACACGTCTGCCTTACCTTAGCAGTGGGCATGGAGTGTGAGAACTGGGTGAGAGATGTTTTCCAGGTGATGCCAGTCTGCTCTGTTTGGATTTCACTTTCTTTATAACACTAATTTCATAGCAGTGATCTAAAGGCGATAGCAGCAAGACAGCTGAGTAAGAAACTCCAGGCCCTTGTTTCCCCACAGAAACACCCAATAAACCAAAAAGCTTTGTGGGAGCTCAAGCGACTAGGTAAGAAGCTGCACCAGCCAAGCGAACACATGAAGAAAAAGCCGCCCTCAAGGGCAGGCGGAGAGGTCAGCCCTGCTGTCCCCGGGCAGGGATGGGAATGAGGGCATGACGTGGAAGCAGGTGGAAGGCTGCTAAAGACACAAGTGGGTGCGTGTCTGTGTTGCAGGTGGTCTGCAGGCCTGTGGGTGTGTCGGGATAGAGTACAGGCAGAGGAAGACAACAGAAACTCATTCTGAGAACAAGCAGGAATGAGACTCTCAACATAAATACAAACATTAGCAGCAGCTGAACCCATGGGAACTACTTGGAGTTATTTGCATTTTGCCCCGGGATTGAAAGCACATGCAGCCCCAGGGGCAGCCGCTCGCTCAGATGAGGGCCTTTCAGTGGGGTTGACGGGTGAGGGGCCCCTGTGTGAAGCCCCTTAGTCCTTAGACTGGGAGAGGTGCTGTTTCAAACACCTAAATCCCAGCAAAAGATCACAAGACATACACAGAAACAAACCACGGCTCATTCAAAGGCACAAACTAAATCATCAGAAACCAAGCTTAACAAAACAGACCTCTGCCTTGAGAAAGAATTTAAAACAATTGTCTTAAATACACTCAGTGAGCTAAATGAGAACATGGGCAGACGATTAAACAAAATCTAGGAGAATGATTTTCTAAAACCGAATATCAGCAGGGATAGAAATTATAAAACAAAACACTGAAAGTCCTAGCCAGTTCAGCTAGTCAAGAAAAAGAAAGAAAAGGCATCCAAACTGAAAAGGAAGTACAATTATTTCTGCTCACAGACAACATGACCTGATTTACGGAAGCCCTGGAGGTGAGCCACTCACCCACAGCTGGAACAAATGAAAGGGCAGAGTCAACACACAAAAATCAGGTTTCTACACACTAACAATGAACAGTCTGGAGAATTAAGAAAACAGTTCCATACATTACTTAGGAATAAATTTAAGGAGGCAAAAGACATGTCTATTGAAAACCGTAAATGATTAGTGAAATTAAAGACAAATAAATGGAAAGACACTGTGTGTTCATGGATTGGAAAACTTAAGATGTCAGTACCATCCAAGGTGGGTCACAGAGTTGATGCAATCTACCAAAATCCCAGTGGCTTTGTTTTTATTTTTTTTTTAGATATGTAAATAATACATCCTTATCATTCACACGGAATCTCAAGGGACCCCGAAGAGCCAAAATAATCTTGAAAAAGAACAATGTTGTAGGTACCACACTTACTTTCAAAACATTATGACCTACAGTAATCAAGACAGTGTGGTGCCAGCACATAAAAAGACATCCAGACCAACAGGACAGACTAGAGAGCCCAGAAATAAACTCTGTGCAGGGTCAATGATTCTCAGCAAAGGTGCCAAGGGCACTCGGTGAGACAAAGCCAGTCTTTTCAGCAGATGGCGCTGGGACAATTAGGTATCCACATGTGAGAGAATAAAGATGGGTCATGTCTTAGTCTGTTGAGGCTGCTAGAACAAAAATGTTCCACACTGGGTAGCTTATAAACAGCAGAACTCTATTTCTCACAGTTCTGCACACTGAGCAGTCCAAGGTCAAGGTGTCAGCACGGCTGCCCCCTACCTGGTGTTGCCTTGCTGAGCCCCACACGCTGAGACGTGAGGGGTCTCTCTGAAGCCTCACGTTAGAGCACCAGTTCCACTCGCGTCCCAAGGCCCCGCCTGCACAAACCAGCCCGTAGGGCATTGGGGTTTCACCGTACCCACCTGGGGTTGAGGACGCAGACATTGAGACCCTAGCACACCTTCATCTTACAACACACACAAAAATTAAAAGGGAGCAGACGTAAACATAAGACCCTAAAACTATAATACTCTTAGAAGAAACACTGGGGAGGCACTTCATGCCAACGGATTTGACACTGAATTTTTGGACATGACAACAAAAGTGCAGGCAACAAGAGAAAACACACGAGCTGGACCCCACTGAACTAACATGGCATCAAAGAACAAAACAGTATGAGACAGCAGCCTACAGAACGGGAGAACACACTTGCAAACTACGTATCTGGGAACGGCTTATATGCAGTACACAAAGAATTCCTACAACTCAACAAACAAAACGGCCCAATCAAAACACGGGCAAAGGACGACGAGGTGTTTCAACAAAGATGGCATACAAGTGGCCAATAAGCACATGAATAAGATGCTTGACATCACTAACCATGAGGGAAATGCAAATCAAAACTATAATGAAATGTCACCTCACATCCATTAAGATGGCTCCTATTAAAAACTAAGCAGAAAAAAGTGTTGGTGAGGATGCAGAGAATTTTGAACTCTGCACTGTTGGTGGAAATTTAAAAAGGGTGCAACTGCCATGGAAAACAACATGGAGTTTCCTAAAAAAAAATTTAAAAAACCACCAGTGTGTGACCCAGCAATCCCACTTCCAGATGTGTCTCCAAAAGGACCAAGGGCTGAGCCTCAATGACACGTTTGCACACCCGCGGTCACTGCAGCACTGTTCACAATGGCTAAGAGACACAAGCAACCCAAGAGCGCATCAAGAGCTGGATGGAGAAATAAAGCGTGCTGTACAGTGAACACTAGCCTGCCTTTAAAAAGGAGATTCTGACACATGCTGCAAGATAGATGACCCTTAAGGACAGACATCATGGCAAGTGAAACAAGCCCATTACAAAAAGACAAATACTGCACGATTCCCTTAGATGATGTATTTAAAGCAACCAAATTCATAGAGACAAAGTTAAAAGACAGGTCAGATGAACTCATCCAAAGGCAGTGGCAGAGAGGGAAAGTAGAGAGAAGGGAAACACCAAGAAAAGTGTGACACTCACAGTCTGACCAAGTGTGCACTGCCTCAGACTGGACCTGGGCACCAGCTGAGAAATGCAGCCTGACCCACCGCTGACATCCTTTGCTCTGGAACCCCTATCTGAGTGCCTACTGGGAGGAACTGTAATCGAGGCCACCGGTGCCCAACAGGATTCAGACCTTGTTAAAAAGCACATGGGAACATGACCGTCCCCAGAACCACAAGCCCCAAGAGGCTAGGTCCGAGCTCAGGCTGTTCCACACACAACTGCCCAGCACCACGGAACGGAGGTGTGCTCGCTCCTCCAGCTGCAGGGGCCCCTGCACAGGAGCCCAGGCTGGCAGCACTGTCATGCCGGTCCCTGTTTGCTGGCAGCACCGGGGAGGTGGCACCATGCTGTACGCGAGCATCCCCACCCGGCCTGGCATGTGGCAGGGACTTAAGGGAAAGTGAATCCGGAGATGCATGGGAAAACCAGGTGGTGGTTTCGACAGAAGCCTTGAGCATCACACACACGGCCAGAGACAGGTCCCGACACAGCATTCCCTGTGAGGAGCGCCACACCCAGGAGTGAGGCGGACACGGGGCTTTCCTGGCAGGGTGGCACCGAGCAAGGGGAAAACCCAGCGCAGCCCCAGCCAGTCATTCGGGAAACCAACCTGCGGCAAACGGCCGGCTCTGCGCTCTGCAAGGGCTGAGCAAACGGAGGGGTGTTCCTGGGCGGGATTTTCAGAGGCGGGCAGCTCTGTTCTTTCCTGGTGTTGGCTGCCTCCTTCCTGTGCTTGGAAGTGAGCTCCGTGGAGGTTCTCCCGTGTCAGTGGTCTCTGGCAGCTCTCAGATACAACCCACGACCAGAGAACAGGCAGAGGTTCCTGTCTAGTTCAAGGCCACGGCCCCTTGGTGTCTCATAAAATGAAGGCTTTGCAAGGACTAGGGAGAGAAAAACAGAAGCACAGGCTTCTGGTGAAATGGAGGGTAAAAACAGTAACAAATTGATCCTGAACTCTTTTTCCTTTCCAGTCTTAAGAAGTAAACACAGAAAGTAGAACTGGTAAAGCTTCAACTATTGGTTCATTCATTAGACATTTTAGTTCCACAGCCAAGGCACCTCAGAGACTGGGCCAGGGGGGTGGGGGTGGGAAGGGCAGCTCGCTCAGTAGTGTCCCGGCTGGGGCTGCATGGGGATGGGACAGTGGGACGAGGGGGGATGGGGGTGCATGAGGACACGGCACCCGCCAGTCATGCCCAGGCCTGGGCTTCACTCATCTCCCAGCTTCACAGGCGCCAGGGCAGACTTCCTGCACAAGGTCCAGAGGCTGGTGACTGGGCCTCTTCCTCTGGGAGCGTGAGAGAAATGTCCTGGGTCACATGGGGTCAGACCCCTACCTGAATGCTAGGAATTCCAGGGGAGGCCTCACAGTGCTCGTGTGTTGTGTGTGTGTGTGGGGGGGGGGAGCCTGTGACCCGCAGTTCCACCGGGACCTGGCCGTTTGGGAAGGAATAGCTGCTGTAGAAGAGGCAGTGGGGGCGGGGGTGTTGTTACAACACAGGGGAGGGCAGGTGAGCTTGTGGGCAGAATGCAGAGCCGGGGGGAAGAACTGGGCGAAGGTCGCGTTGGCCACTGCCTGCCAGCTCCTCCAGCAGGAGGCCCGCCCCCCAGATGTGGAGACCGCAGGCCGAACAGCTTGCTGGACTGAGCTGCCCTGCCGGACTCGGGGCGGCCCTCCCTGTCCGGGGCTGGGGAACACGCCTGCTCTGAAGCCTCACACTTCCTGCCCCTGGGGAGCCCGGGCCCAGCACTGCGGTCGAAGCCCCAGAGACCTGGAACGACACTCTGTTCTTCAAACCAAAAGGTGTAGGCAGGGTGAACCAATGCAAAATATTTGTCAATTATAAAGTAAAAAATATGCAGTAGCCTGGAGTCCTAGAACCACCCAGCGGCAGGACCAACCCTGGGGTCCAGCCCCTCTGGGTGAGTGACAACAGTGGTGGGAGCCTCAGGAGGTCAGAGGCCAGGGAGGACGGTCAGGGCCCTGCTCCCAGCAGTGCGTCCACACGGGATCCCGACACCTGTCCCCGCACACGCTTCCTGCAGCAGGGAGAGCTCTGTGGCTCTGTTCACGCTGCCTCTCAATAGATGCCATGAGTTCAGATACGGTTTAAATGTCTAACCTTTGATGAGAAAACTAACTAAAGCTTGTTAGCGCCCTAGCCCGATGAAGTGCTTGACAAGCTGGGTAACCTTGGGCTACCCAACTTGGGTCAAGGGGGTAACCTTGACACCTGAGGTCAGGTTACCCCTGGAAGCTTTGCCCCTGGTACAGCCCCAGAGCTGCCTAGCAGTTTGTTGTTCCCAGGGCACTCCCCGAGGAGACACAGATCTGGAGTTCGGGTTTTTTACTGGGCGTGCGCAGCGGCCCTCAGCGTGCATCTGGCCTCCGGAGCTGAACCGTCCCTCGCTGCCTGCAGGTTTTCCCGTCTGCCCCTCTGGCGGCAGCTCACCACACACATTTCGTTTGTTCATCTTTCCTGGAGCTGTTTTCGGCACTGAAGAAATTGTGGAAAATACACAAACATAAATTTACCGACTCAACCATTTTTAAGTGTGCATCACTTCATGTTTACATCGTCGCGCAACCAACCCCCAGAACCGTTGCATCTGGCTGCACTGAAGCGCCCAGACTCGCTCAACACCTCGAGCGCCCCCCCCCCCCCGCCGTGTACGGGACGAGTCTGGGCGCCTCACCGGAGCAACACCGCGCAGCATCTCTGTCCTTCTGCTCCTGCGTACTTCACCTCGCTTGTCTGTTCTCAAGGTTCGCCAAATTGTAGCCGATGTTGGAATTTCTCTCTCCGTTTGGGTGAACAGTTTCCATTTACGTGTATGCCCCGGTTCATCCATCCGGGTGTCTGCGGATGGGCACTTGAGCGGCTCCCACCCCTCGACTCCCGTGGGTGACGCCGCAGTGGACGTGGGCGCACGCGCACTCTCTGTGAGGCTCTGCTCCCGGTTCTGGTGGGGACACACCCGGACAGGGGACTGCCGGGCCAACGGTGGCACCGCTGGTTTTCTGAGGACCCTCCACACTGTTCGCTGCGGCAGCTGCACCCCACTACAACCGCACCGGCGTATGGTTCCAGTCTCTCTGCACCCTTGCACACACTTGGTTTTTTTTCTTTTCATAGTAGGCATCTCGATGGATATGAGGTGATACCTCACCGTGGTTTTGGTTTGCATTTCCCTCACGCTTAGTGATGTGGAGCAATTTTTTATGTGCCTACTGGCCATCTCTGTCTTGAGGAAATGTCTATTTATGTTCTTTGGCCACTTTTTAAAGTGTGGATTTTTGTTATAACTTAAATATTTTTGAAATAGATTTCTAGTCTTCTATCATATATATTTCAAGTATGAAACTACAGAATAGACACTTGGCTCTCCTAACGAGAGAACGGACTGTTTGGAGGCCCTCTTGATGACAACATTGTCATAAGCAAACTCGGAAACTGAAACTGCAGAGGATGCGTCTAGTCCCGCAGACATGGCGTCAGCTCAGCGCCTCCTCTCCAGACCCTGCACTGCAGCCTGGCACCGCCCCCAGCGCTCTGTGGGCGGGTCTTGCCCTTCAGCCTCCAGGTTCCTCCCTCCCTGGTGGTCTTCGGCACACTGTTGCTGAGAAGATGCTTCCTGCTAGTTGTCTCCTCACTTCTAGATCTGGACTTCTGGTGTGGTTTACACTCAGACAACAAGGAAGCTCTGAATCTCGTCAACAAGCCCATGCTGTAACTTTAGTGCATTCTCTCTATGGATTAGATTTTGGAGCATCCTGACTGTATTTCAAACAGATAAGGTGGTCAGATCAATGACCACTAGATAAAGGAGGTTTGGTCAGCCAAGACTATACGGGGCAAAGAAATCTAGAAAGGGAGAGGGCATGGAAGACTTAAGGAAGCAAACTACAGAGGTGAGAAGAGGGAGCGTGGGGAATAAGGAAAAGCACATAACCACGAAGGCGGTGACCACAGAGCCCCGGACAACCGAGCACTTCGTGGGTGGCTGGGCATTTGTGCAGGCCTGCACATGCATGAGCTCACTCCACGTTCACAGCGATGGCGAATGTAAGACAGGCAACTGCAGCTCACCTGTCGTGAGGACGGGAGACTAGGGCTAGGAAATTGCGCGCTGCCCTCAGGTCACACTGTGGACAAGCAAAATTAGTATCTGTTGCTGTAGAGCAACACCACCACTTCAGGGGGTTCAGGGTCATTCTCACAAGGCTGTAGTCGAGGTGCCAGCTGGGCCACGGCCTTCTCTGGAGGCCTAACTATGGAAGCAGCTCACTCAGGCTGCCAGCAGAATTCACTCCCCACTGGACTAGGCTGAGGTTGCAGAACTGAGGGCTCTGGCTTCTCGCCGATTGTGGGCTGAAGAAATATCTGTATCTGCGCGTTCCCTCAGCATTATTCACAGTCACCAAGATTTGGCAACAACCTACGAGTCTGTCAGCAGATGAACGGATAAAGAGAATGTGGCGCACACACAGGGGAATATGGGTCACATTAGAAAAGAAAAAAATTCTGTCACTTGCAACAGCATGGAGGAACCGGGAGGACATCATGTTAAGTGAAGGCAGGCAGGCACAACAGGCCCACGCCGCATGAGGTCACTGCAGGTGGGGTCTGGTGGCTGCCGGGGGTGCAGGGGGGGCAAAACGGGGACATTTTGGTTGCAATTCAGTTATGTGGGATGAGTAAGTTCTAGAGCGACTGTATGCCACGGGGACCCTAGTTAATACCATATTGTTTACTTTACACTTGTGAAGAGAGCTGACGCTGAGCGTTCTCACCACACGCCAATTCTAACTGTGAGGCACTTTGTGAATTAGCTCAACTGTGGTAATGGTTTCACAGTTGCACAATGCTATACACCGAGTGTTTCTGTTCCCTGCACCCCAGTTTCCTAGGCTGAAATCCTAATCCCAAGGGTGATAGTGTGAGGTGGCAGGGCCTCTGGAAGTGACAGGTCATGAGGGTGGCGCCCCCCAGAACAGGGTTAGTGCCCTAATGAAAGAGGTCGGAGCGAGAGGGCACCACTGTGAACCAGGACACAGGCCCTCACCAGACATGACTGCATGTGCCGGCACCATGATCCTGGGCTTCCCAGCCTTCAGAACTGGGACAGAGAAATTTCTGTCGTTTATAAAACAGTCTGTGCTATTTTGTTAAAGTGGCCCAAATGGACAAAGAGATTGATATACCTTAAAAATACACAATTTTATTTGTCCACTCTACCTCAGTAAAGTAGGAAAGGACAAAAAACACACCAAACACTTAAAAATAAACCTTACATGAAAAATATAAAAGCCCTTCAGCCAAAACAATAAAAGAGTGAGGGCAACACAAAATCTAAGTAAACTGAAAAATATATTGGGTTCACAGATCAGAAGACTACATTTTATGAAGATGTTGATTTCCTTCAAATAGTAATATAATTTCAAGAAAACCTCACTCAAAACTGCAATTGTGTGCATGTGTGAGTTGGTAAGCTGGTTGTGGAATGCCTTTGGAAATGCAACGATACAAGAACAGTTAACACATTCTTGAAAAAGAACAAGGTAAGAGCTTCCTCTACCACGTACCAGTACGTGTTACAATGCTGAAGTAACCACGACAGATGTAGCACTGGGGAATGGAAGGACAGATAGGCCGATAAAACCATGCAGACCCCGGAATAAATGCAAACACACAAGGACAGCCGATTTCCCAGGGAGACAGCACTGAGGGCAGAAAGACAAAGGACTTATCTTTTCAGTAACCGGTGCAGGGACGCTCGGCAGGTGGCAGAATGAAACTTGACCTCTGCCTCACACTGCACAGAGTCTGTTCCAGAGCTATTTTAGAGCTAAATTTAAAAGGCAAGACTGAAGTATTTCAAAGATAACACAAATATATTAATGAACTTGGAATAAAAATAGAGTTCTTCCAGAGGTCACATAAAAGCACCAACCACAGAGGCAAAGAATGATGCATCTGCCGAAGTAACAATTAAGAACATCGCTTCAATAAGAGATGCCATTAGGGGTATGACAGAGCGTCCACCATAATGTCACAGACTAAGGAGTCATATCCAGAATATAAAAAGAATATCTACAATTCGGTAAGAAAAAAAAAAACAGAATAAGGGCACTTTGTAAAAGTAGAAATCGAATGGACCACATGAACATGAAAAGGAGCTCAACTGCACTAATGACCAGAGAATGAAATGAAAAGCACAATAAAAAAACCACAACAGACCCACGAAAATGGCCAAAGTTAAAAAGACCAAAAAATACCAGTAGTCAGACCAGATAAGCACCCGCCAGGAGCCTTTGGCTGGTTCTTATGCGTATTACCTGCTTTTCACTGCTGTTCAAGGGCAGTGTTTGTATTTTCTGGAACATGCCCCTTAGCAGCCCTGGAGAAAGCCAAGGCTCATTATGTGCCCCAAACCCTTTGTCCAAAGGTACAAACTGTATTAGGAAACAGCTTCATTCATACTGACCATTCATTAATGCCCAAATATCATCCCAACAGAATGTGTCTAAAATTCTGTATTTTCTGGTTGGAAATGCTTTGGTTTTGTTACCTCTGTGAAGGAGTGTCCTGGAATATTTCACTACCAGTTGCAGACTATCTGGAAAGATGGCTAAGAAATGACTTGGCTCTCACCTTTTTAAGGACAGTTCCATTGTGCTGTGGCGCCACCTGGCGGCTGCAGTGTAATTCTACCACCCTTTTTAGCCCCAGTTGTTTCTTGGGGGGCGAGGTATGTGCCTCTCCTCTGAGCATCTGCCACCACTCCACACGGAGGGCAGCAGGCGAACCCTGCGTCCCAGTCATCAGTGCAGACCCACGTAGTCCTTCACAGCAGGACAAAGTGCCTTTTTGTATTTCCTGGACAATGTCCCCTCTTCCACAGTTCTTTAGGTCTTTTGCACACTTTTTCCTAACAGGTGCTTTTCCTTTTGGCATATACCCGTATTTTGTATTTTCTGGCTAAATCTTTCAAAGGGAATACAAATTTCATGTATGGATTTCCACATCTGGTCATGATGGAGAAACTGGCACTTCACCCTTCTGCCTGAAGTAACTAAAGCACCAGACAAAATGTGTAAAACAAGCCACTGAAGACATCGAATGCCAGGCGCTGAAGGGCAGTAACCCTTGAGGACACAATAAACAGAAAGAGGTGAGACCTCCTGCTGCTCCCTCGGGGGCGGTGCACATGGACAGAATGCAATCTTCTGCAGACTTCCTGAGAACAGACGAGGAGGGAACAATTTCCAGCTATTTCCATGAGTCCAGTCTTACATTAATATAGGAGGGTGTAGCCAGAGGGTCCCCAAAAGAAGGATTTGTAATGGGGTTCAGAACTCAAGGTGTCCAGGAAATATTAGAAAGACATATAGGATGTCCTCACCCTCTACCACAGGTGTGAGTTGGGGGAAGGGACACATGGAGCAGGGCCATTGAGAGCTGTTTTGCACAGCAACAGCTTTGCAGTTAACCTCTGGCATGGTCATTTAACACATCTATAACATTTAACTGGTTGCATAGATATGTTAAATAGCCGTGGCCACACTCTGAGCCAGGGGGAAGGAAGGAACTTCCTCCCAAGATGTAATTGGGAGGCAACTCCCCCTGGTTACAGCCCCTTCATCTGCGTGAGATGATTGGGTCCATGACATGGGGCCACTCGTGCGCAGACTCATGATGGAGCCCAGTAAAGCTGGAAGGATATTTAAACCCAGACTTGGCAGCCATCGGAGAGAAGCCATGTGAGGAGGACCACGCACTTTTGGCAGAGGGCCCCCCCTCGCCCCGCAGCCATGAGAAGAATCACCGCATGGCTTTAGCAGAGAACCACCACGCAGCTTTAGCTGGAGATCCTGGCAACACAGCTGATGGTGCTGAGAACTGAGGAAGGCCTACCAGCCGAGCATGGATTACTGGGAAGAACTAGGAGCTTCCTGAGCCACGGACTTCCATTTCCTTCCCTGAGATGTGGTACCCCAGACTGGGCAAAGGGGGGAAGGAAGGACTGTGTGTTTCTGGGTGTTCTAAGGAACTTTGGGATTTTAACAAAGACATTAAGTCATTACTTTTAGCCTGTATAACTTGAATAAATAACTTTTCTTTTTCATTAATCTCTAGCATGGAGAGCTATAATTCTCTGGTGAAAGGAAAGGTGAACCTACTACAGGGGGACCCCAGGAGAAACGGGGGTCAATTCGGTAGCATTGTGGGCCCCTCTTCCCTGGTGGCCAATCAGGGAGGATCATGGGAGATCACATGCACAGTAGCTTTAAAGTAATGCAATTACTTGTACATACTCAGTAAAAGTCCACCAAAACTAGCCAGAAAGGATCCTCCCTATAAGAATAGAGTCCCTCCAGCCCATGAGGTCAATCTCTGCTTGGAGTTGGCCTGCTCCCATGTTCTCTTCTATGAACTCTGGGTGTTCGGTTCAATTCTTTGTCCTGATCACTAAGAACTTGGTCCACCTGTGACATTAACACCAAATTTCACAAGGGCAATACAGAAACAGGATCTACAGACCATCTCTCTTGAACATGATGCAAAAATCCAAAACAAAACATCTAGAGATACATGAAAAGGAATAGCAGGTCATGACCTAGAGGGGTCTGTTCTCGCAGACTAGGAGGTCAAGTGGGGTCAGCAGGGGTGAGGAGGGGTAACACTAGGAAAGGTAGCAATGAATTTATAACCGGAAAAGACACTGGCGTTCGGGCTGCCTGTCACTACCAAATCCAATAAGCAATGACAGCGATTGAATCTTTTATGGGCACTTTATTCAGATGGCTGGCGATCTGAGAAGATGGTGGGTTCATACCCTAACAAACCATCTTCCCTTCTCTTTCCTGGCCAGATCTTTTATAGGGGGGTGGGGGAGGACAAACAAGGTGCAGTGAGCTGTTCCCAGGGGCGGGTGTCACACAAAAGGCCTGGATGCCTCCAACATGTCCCCAGGCAGTAATCTCTAGCCAGTGCCCCAGGAGGTTGGCTGCTTTTCTCAGGAGCCAAGATGGGCCTTATCTGTAGTTTCCGAAACAAAAGCTTAACATACACATTACTTGCTAGACTTATAGCTTTTTATCTTAAGCTAAAATTTTCCAAGTCTTGAGTCCCCTATCAAATTCACCATACTAACAGATAAAAGAAAAACAATTCTAGCATCTCAGTAGAGTCCAGAAAATCACTTGACAAAACCCAATGCCATAAACCCACTCGGCAAACACTAGTAAGAAGACCACCTACAAAATCCTGTAATACTCATTGCGCTTCACAGTGAAATCTGAGAGAGTCCCCTGAGACTGGGGACAGGGACAAGCATTTCACCCTGACCACCAAGTCAGCCCTGGGCTGGCATTCCGATCTGGGCAGTAACGCAGGAAAGGAAGCGCAAAACGACTAGAAATAAATGAAAGTCACTATGAGCAGATAATAGAAAGAAAAACCCAAAAGGTGTCTACAAACTGCTTGAATAAATGAAAATGCAGGGTCATTATAAAACAATCATATTTCAAGAGTCTAGTGACAGGTAAAAAAGACCTGTAAAAGCCACTTCACAAAAGAGCATCCAAATGGCTGGTATTTGAAGATGCTTAGCAGCATTAGTCATCATGGAAATTAAAATTAAAGCCACCAGTGCATACTCACCAGAAGTCTGAAATCAGAAAAATGAAAAGCCGGCTTGGCCAAGATGACAGGGGCGTCCCTCTGGGACGACCAGTGTCTCTCCCCTCTTTGTTTATGCAGACGCTTCCTGCGGGCAGTCGGAGGGGCTTCCCCAGGCAGGCTTGTGGACTGCTACCTCCTTTAATCATAGGCTCTGGGTCCTCAGACATCAAGGATAGTAGTGTGTATTAGTTTCCTAGGTATGCTGTAACAAATGACCCAAAATGAATGGCTTCACGGAACAGGCCTGAAGTCCCAAGTCCCACTGTCAGCAGGTGGCGCTTCCCTGGAGGCTCTAAGGAAGACTCTCCTCCCAGTTCCCGGCTTGCACTCAAGTGGCTGAGGCTCCTCCTCCTCCTCCGGGTCTGTCTCCCTTGATAACCCTGGTGATGGGCTTAGGGCCCACCCATATGCCCAAAGGAATCTCATCTCAGAATGCTTAATTACATCTGAAAGACCTTTTTTTTTTTTTTTCCCCAAATAGAGTGACATTTCCAAGTTCCAGGGAATAGGGCCTTGTAGTGAGATGTATGAAGGAATATGCAAGCACAGCTTTTGGAAAAACCTGTTTTGCTAATAAAAAGGGACACATTTGCGCCTCTTCCCCTTAGCCCTTCCTTCCTGGAACCCTGGGGGAGCCCCGGATGTAAATGCCAGATCCCTGAGAGGGATACTGACCGCAGCTGGACTCACAGTGTCAGTTGGCCCTGGACAGTCTGCCTGAGATGGTTCTAAGAAAAGAACAAGCTCAACAGGGTTTAAGCCATTGTTACTAGGTTTATAATCAAAAACACTTGTAAAAAACGAAATATCTTGGTATTTTACAGACACAATAGTCAACTATAATTGGACTATCCAAATATCGCTGAAGACAAGAATAGGGCCTCCTTCTTGAGTGACTGGGTATAATTATTTCCTCGCTGCCATAACATTTGCAATAAAGTGCAGAGAAGGTTAACATAGATTGTTTATTGATTTTTACCAAGTATTAGTAGGTAGGGGAATAGTAAACAGTATTTTACATTCTGTTAACCAAAAATATAACAAATATTTACACTCAGTAAAAATACAAAAAGCGTACAGAGGCACCGTCTTTCTAAAAGACATAAGTTTAAGAGGTATCGAAACCAGGAGGCAGCGCTGCTCGTTCCAGGGTGACCGGCAGTCGCCGAACTGTGCGGGACGATGGCGGTCAGATCGCTAGGGCCACGCAGGGTTGTTGTTCTCCTGCTGAAATCCACGCTTCACTTCAAAAGATCGAACACGACACTGTGCGCACTGGAACTCAAAACGCCTGACAGAGGACAGCGGAAGCTGCAGATAAAATGGGGTCCAAGTCCACAGTCGGCAATGTCCTGGACCCTCTTGGAAGGTTCAGTTCCTCCCCTTGTTCCAGCCTTGAAGTTAATTTGAAAGGGATATACATCCACTTTAGTATCACGTGTTTTAGAAGTTTAAAATATATCAGAATAACAATCATTGTTTTACATACACAAGGAAACTGCCCCCGCCCCCCTTCAGAGGGGCGAAAACTGTCCACAAAAACCAGGCTTGTTTTTGGAAGCCCCAGGATCACCGCCACACTCCGGCCTGGAGGCTGTGCAGGTGATGGCCCTGTGACCGGTCACCCTCCTGAAGAACCATTTAAGGTCTTTTCCCTCCGAAGAGCATACCGAAAAGAATCATCTGGAGAAGTAAGAATCTTTTCATTACAATAAACTTTAGGGAACAGGTACTGGAGTCACTGACTCCGCAAACCTTTCGTCACAAAGAAGTCGTGCACCACGGATCTGCTGCTTCAACCATCCTGGCAGGTTCGGAGCTGTGGGGGAATGAGGGCATGCACCTCTTTATTTAGAAGTTATTTTATAAATTTATAAAACAAAAACAAAAATGAGGATTTAGAATTGGATAAAAAAAGATTAAGGCTTCTCTTTTTCTTGTCATGGGACAGAGACGGCAGGCATGCGCTGTAAGCATACAACAATCAGAACTCCATGATTTCGTAAGGGACACACACTGTCACACTGAAAGCATCTGGCTTTAGTTCCTGATCAATGTGATCGGCCGAGGCCAGGACTCACAGTTCCAGCCAGGTGAAACAGAGGTGGCTACAAGGTGCAATGCACATCCAACCCCACAGCCTCCCACACTCTGTGCAGGAGGTCACTGACCCGGCTAAACACCGCCCAGGTGAAGCCCCGACTGGTTCGAAGGACCTGCGACAGACACACACTGCACAGACTGCACATTTTTCTGGAGTGGTAAGTATTAAATAGTGGGACTAAACACCCAAACATGATGAAAAGATGGTCATAGCAAAAATATCTTTCGCTTTGGACAGGAGGGCAATAGTGTGTGAAGAAAAAATCTGTGACCAGAGGGTGGCCGTCTCCAGGTCGAATCACTACAGTGTGACTCTCAAACCAGGGCTTTCCGTCTGGGCTCCTTTCCATTTCAACGGACCGGAGAGCTTCGGGCCAACCGGCCTCATTCTGACACACCTGGGGCTCATTTCTAAGGCTTATGTTTCAGGTTAACATCCCTTTGCCCAGGGCAATTTTTCAGATGTGCTATTTTTCCAAAAGAGAAGAAACAATCGCTTTGGTGAAAAAGATGGTACTGCCACCTGCCACCTGGAGCTGACGACTTATGACTCTAAGACACAGGGACAGAGGCAGGGATGCGGCAGCCGGGGAGGGAGTCACAGCCGACTGAACCCTGCACACGCACCCGGGGCAGCCACTCAGAAGTGAGCCTGTGTGGCTCCAAGTTGATCTGGGTAGTACACGTTAATGGCTTTGGGGTTTGTTTTTGTTTTTGTTTTTTTGGTAGTCACAGAAGTTTATTAGGTTCTCACTTGCCTTTACACTAAAAAGCAAATTAAAAAATTTAAACTTAAGATACAGAATACATTATATTTCATTTGTAAGAATGTGGAAAGTTTAGCTTGTCCATAAACAATCAATGAAACTTTAAATAAATACATAAGAGTGCCATGCCCAATAGGCTGTTAAAAAAATATACTTCCTCTCAGGGGCTAGATTGGGAACCCAGAGATGATAATTTCCATGATTCTAGCTCCTCCTCCCCCACACAGTCTGAACCAGTTATTTACCTTGATGAGCTAAGAGCTTTACTGCAGGCAGCCTGGCTGCGTGGCCACAGCACCAGTCAGCCTGGAGCTGCTGTAAGGTGGGGAGGGTGTAGCAGACCACCTCCTGAAGCTCAAGTCATCTTCCTGGTCACACCACAGATGACCTCACTTCTTTAAAAAAAAAAACAAAACTCCATATCTGAGTTGGGAAAATTTTGGTTCTGGGTTTCTACCGAATAGAATGCTCTAGAACCCATTCTATTTACTGGGTTTATACTTTTAGTTAGATGCAACATACCTTTCCGTTCAGAAAGAATTGGGATACGTGTTAACACGAAAATTTCATCTTTTGGAAAAGTATAATTGCCACCTCCCTCTCCCTAAGGACTAAGAAACCCTGCGGCAGCTTCATCTGGCCTTCCAAGCAGGGGCCAGCAGGCAGGGCCGCTCTCCTTCCCGACACCGCATCCACAAAGGGCCCCCTCTGCCAATTGCACTGAGACGCCAGAGGCAGCGGTGCGACAGACCCGACCGCTCCAGTTCTGTACAGGTCAAACGTCCTTCCGTGAGGAGGACTTCCGTCTGGTCAGCCAGAGACAGTTTTACGGCCTCAAACATAAATGTCGACTAATGAGAGCTCTCGAAGACAGACAAAAACCTCAACACTTCAAATAATAAATTACTTTTCAAATACACAGGGATGGCCCTGGTATTGGCAGACGTTCTGGATTTGTCCATCAGCCCAAGCTATGGCTGGGAAATGCTACTACTACCTTAAAAATAACTTGTTAAAGGAAAATCTATAGTGATTATTACACATGGGGAGGACTCTTGAGTTTGGATTTGTTCTAGCAACTACGGTCCCAACGTGGGTTTGGTGTGCAGAGTGAGGACGTATCCAGGCACGGCATCCACAGCTGAGGAAACTGCGTTGGCAGGGATTCACGAGAGGAGGCGTGACCCGGGGCTCAGCGTTGCTCAGGGCGCAGGGCGTGACGCCTGCGGGTGAGTAGCAGCGGCCGGCTGTCAGCTGGAGCGGCCTGGGTAGCATGGGCGGTTCTGCCTGCTCCTTCCTCCATGACTTCCAGCTAGACTGCCGAAACCTGTTCATTTTCTGAAAATAGTAAACATGCACTTAAGTAGCAGATCAGCATATTCGTGAAGGTCAAAAATCTAGGTATCTGTTACAAATTAGTTTCCACAAAGAAATCCTCTCAACAATCTGGACAAGGTCCAGGCTTTCTTGTAGTGACATTTACAAATTCTGATCACATTGAAAGCTGACAACTGGAATTTCATAACGTCTTTTTACTTTATTAGTTTAAAAGGATAAAAATTTCATTTACTTTTAACAAAGCAAACCACAGCTGCAAAGTTAGTGGAGGGTTTTGCTCATAACTGGAACTCTACTGACAGCACGATTACAGGTAATTTTGCATTTAGATACTCCAAGTTTCAGGTTTCCATGCATTGGTGTAAAACAGGACTCCACTAACATCGAGTGGCTCCTTTCAAAATCCTCCCATCGCCCTGGGATTACTCAACGTTAGCTGGAAGGAGGGGACTGGGCACCCAATTGAGCAGGCTCCCCTCTTCCATGAAAAAATCCCACCACCATATTTAGGGACTTTTCTTTTAACAGAGATTTCTCAGGCATTTGAGAAAACATTACTGATTATCTAAAATAGCAGACTAAAGACCATTAAATGTGTTCAGCAATTCATTTAAGAGCCGTGAAGGTAGTTTATCAACGTACCGTCTGCTTCGCTATCTGCATCAGCCTCGTCTGCTAGTTTGGGATGGGACGCCTGCAGACCATGCCTCTGAGGCTGCATCACAATCCTCGACGAAACACAGGCCACAGGCTTGCTGCTGAGAGAGGCTGGTGGCAGCCTAGACAGGCTGTTCTGCATCATCTTTGACCTCTGCAATGCCACACTATAATCTGGAGGTTTTAGGTGTAGGTGGGGTCCTTCCTTTAGGTCCGATAAAGAAATCCCCATGTATCCTGGAGGAGTGGGAGGTGGCTCCCTATACCTATCCTCCTTCTTGGGGGAGGTGACACAGTACACTGGCAGGAAGATAAGCAATGGACATGTTAATGAGAAGTAAAAGAAATAAAAATATACTGAAACTTATTACAATGACAAAATAAAACTTAAACACAAATAAATATACATTATTTCAGTACAATGATTAAAATATTTTTTAAAATAAACAGTATTTAAACATGTTTTTAAAAATACTTAAGTTACATTAGGTTTTATAAACATTAAATAGAATGAGACGAAGCTGATGGAGATGACAGATGATAAGATTCTTTCTGCAGGTCAGCCCTTGCATTACAGGCTGTGTGACAAACTCTGCAAGGATTACCAGCCCTAAAGATACTGAGTCAGAAATGCTTTAAGAGTCCACTCTGCCCTGGCTGGTGTGACTCAGTGGACTGAGTGCCAGTCTGTGAACCAAAAGGTCTCCAGTTTGAATCACAGTCAGGGCATGTGCCTGGATTGCAGACCAAATCCCCAGTATGGGGCAAATGAGAGGCAACCACACATTGATATATCTCCCCCGCTTTCTCTTTCCCTTCCTCTTTCTCTAAAAATAAATCTTTTAAAAAGAAGAGTCCACCCCAAATATCTATTGTTTGTTGACTGGATTTTTTTTTAAAGCTCTCTCTTTATTTTTAAATCCTCACGGAGAACATGCTTTTATGAATTTTAGAGAGGGAGGAAGGGAGGAAGGGAGACAGAGAGAGACACAAAAGCAGCATCCATGCGAGAAAGAAACATCTATCAGTTGCCTCCTTTATGTAGCCCGGCTGGGGATTGAACCTACAACCTAGGTATGTGCCCTGACTGGGAATCAAACCCAGACCTTCCGGAGCACTGGACAACACTCTAATCAACTGAGCCACCTGGCCAAGGCTGTTGATTAAATTGTCACAGAAGTGACTTCTGAGCCCTGAGATAGGCACCGCTGCTGTTTTTGATGCCTCTGCTGGGTAGTCAAAGTTCTCGCTTGTGGCATACGGCCAACTTTAACTTTCCTGGTATAGAGCAGCTAATTTGAGCTAATTCCTTTAAGGACCTTCTAACTTTTGATCTGTGATTAACTGAAGAAGAAAAAACCCTAATGTTAGGAAATCCATCTTAAATTAAGTTTCTCTGATTTTTCATGGATGTTAAAAGTAATGGTGACTTAAGATTCTTTTCTCTAAGTTTTATAAACCCTGGAACAAAGGCAAAACTTCAAAGCACCAGAAAGAGGTTAAAGTAGAAGTTCCGTGAAATTAAGACCCGTTTACAAAACACACAGAATAAATGGCTCTGAATATCTTGATCATAAAATGACTTTCAGAACACAAATAATACCTACACATGTATATGGGCAGAATAAATTTAAAAGCACCATTAAAAATTCTAATATTAATTCTCCCTTTAGAGGATTAAGGTTGTCCATAATGAAATTTCTAGAAGTCTGTCAGTAAAACTGGCATGGGTATCAAGGTCAGAAAGAACTCCAGTCCCAACCTGTGGGAGGACTAAACCAGGAAGGGGTGGAGAGGATGCCAGGAGGAGGAAGACGAGAATGAAGAATGTTAAGTGATGTGCCCAATCACCCAGAAATGAAAGAAACAAAAGATTTTTGAAACTTATTGTCCCAAATGGACAAGAGAAGGATTTTACATCCTTGAACACTCGTGCTTATTCACCTACATCGTGGTTATCTCCAAGGCTTTAATTAAAAAAATACTTCGGGAAAAATGAATGAGCTAAAAACCCACTCTAAAAAGCAATTTACAATGTGCTATAGATGAGCTATAAAAATCAGCATCTCTCTGCCTTTCACATTTTTAGTAATTTCAATTGACATCGTGAATGTACTACGGAATTAAGAGCTGATTATAACACTATTGATTCCAAGTAGTCATCCCACATAAATAGAAAAGCAGGGGCTACTCTACCCAAGCATTTACGTAATTCTAGGAGGAAACAGGAAAATGTACTCAATGGCCTAAATACTAGAAGGACACACCCTGAGCGCTGGGTGGGGCTGGGCTGGCATCCACGAGCGGGCCTGTGCTCCAGGAGGGCAAGCTGACAAACTGTTGCACATCTGCCTCACCTGTTCTCTCGAGTGCATCGCCTGCGCAGAGCACTGGCAGTGCGCACGTTTATGCTGGGCCTGAGAGACTCGTCCCTTTATTGCTCTGCGTGGTAATGTAGTATCTCCTCAATGAACAAAAAGATCTCTCAAACAAAGTAAGACAAATACACCTGTCCCCTTAATCAAACCAGCCTTCTCATTTCAAGAGGCATAAATACCTGTCCAAAGCCCTTGAGGAATCATGAACATTTAACAAAGTCATTTGAAGAGGGAAGAAAGAGGGGTTAACATGAGAGAGAAGGGATTTTTTCCAAGAACAAAATTCTAGACCAGGATGTCCCAGCGCCATTTTTTACCATTTCATCTCTAAATGCCACCAATAGGACAAAGAACACAGAACTCACCAATCAAGCCCTTTTCTGTACTTGAAGTGACAGTTTTATAAGCCGGGTCAGTGCTGTCCTTTGGGCCGAAGCCCTCCGGTGAGTCAGCGGGGGCGCTCTCCAACGCCCTCCGCCTCACCGTCCCGAAGTTTGGGTCCAGCGCATCCGACAGAGAACTGGAGGAGGCCCAACTCTGTCTCCCCTGACTGGTCTCGAGGCTGCCTTTACACTGGCCACAAGTTCTAGGGCAGCCTTTCGGGCAGGAATAGGGCTCACAGTCAGTGGGTTCAACTTCAGCAATGGGGCCATCCAAATGGGTATGTCGGTAAGAGTTCAAAAAATCCCAGCCTTTTGGGTTTGGAAGGCTTTGGAAGTTGTCATGGGAACTGCTCGAACAGGAAGTCCAGCTACCACGACCACTGTCGGCTGCATCCAAGACGATGTGCTCATGAGAGATCTCATCGCTGCTCATGGAGGACGAGATGGCTAAGCTCTTGATGAGAGACGGCTTTGACATTGTCCACCTGAATTGGAGACACATGAGTAAAAGTGATTTACCAGCTTACTGGAAAACGCTCTTCTGCCCACAGCAGGTACTACGGGGTACAAGCCACTCCAGGCCTCAGTCCAACACACGTGTCCACGCCACAGAAACCCTGTGGAGCAGACCAGCCCCGCCATCCTTCAGTCCTCACTAAACTTCTGCCAGCACCAGTGTCAGCACTTGGCTAGAGACATACACTGAAGAAACGGAAATATTTAGTGAGAATATTCCTCTTCAGAATTTGTCTTAAATTAATTGCAAACAAGAATGCAAAATGATGTTTGAAATGAATAAAATTAACTAAGTATCCATTTTTACACTGGGTCAATGTAATGCTAGATTCTCTCGCGTGCAGAGTTAAGAATTTCCAACCACAGGCGTGCACCTCTGAGGTTCTCCTAGCACAGCACCAACCTTCCCAACCACCAGCTACTGGTGCATTCTGTCACCGACAGCAGGGCTCCCCACTCTAAGGCTCATGGGCCATTACCAGCCCACAGCCTCATTTTGTATGGTCTGGAGCAAAGCATGGTTTTTACACTTTAAAAGAAAATAAAACTCTCCATAGACTTAGAGACAGAGACCATATATGCGGCCTGCAAAGCCTAAAATTTTTAATATCTAGCCTTTCACACCCCCCCAAGTTTGTGAACCCTTGCTTTACAGTACAAAGCAGGAGCCAGAGAACTGGGGCCCACGGCCAAGCCAATCCTCTCCCAGTTTCTGTAAATAAAGTTCTACGGGCACGCTACATGCTCACTTGTCTCCGTATCATCTCAGGCTGTTTCGGTGAAACGAGGCTGAGCAGCTGCTGCAGGCCTTATGGCCTGTGGAGCCTAAAACATTTACTAACTTTCACAGAAGTCTGACCTCTGCTCCAGAAAATCATAGCTTAGAAACCTTTCCAAATACAATTATAACACTTGACTATATTTTACATTTTTTCATATTAAAGTATACCAGAGCTAACAAAATTGATCAGTTTAGAATCAACTTTCTCAATACTTAAAGATTTCCATTTTGCCTGACTCTAAATAGAAATTTAGAGTTGAACTCTTTTACCAGCTGTTAATTCCCTAAATTATTCTGTCAGTGAGTAAGAATCAAGAACGCCTCACTCCCCACTCTTGTCCGCAGTGCAGGGTGCTTCCCACCACAGGGCCCTTTCACACAGCTTCCAACCTGAGAGCCAGAATGCAGACACCACCCCCCACAGCAGTAACAACTTCACTCTGACTTCTTACTGACGGAAAAGGTACCTGTGACGGAAAGTTACTTGCATTCAGTAACATTTAAACAATGAGCACCCACGCATCCTTCAGAATGGCACTTATCTGCATATTCAGTACAGCAAAGGCATACTTGGCCTTTGTATTCTAAGGACCCCCTTGCCAGCACCCTACGGGGTGGTGGGTGCCCACTTGGCTTAGGTTCGGTGACATGGACACAGGCGAGGGTGTTTACCCGAGGCCAAGCTGACTGTGGTCTCCTGTCCCTGAGGAGTGCTCTGTCTTTTCCAAAGCCCCCGTGGACTCGGGGACCGTGAGCGCCTGGGAAGAACACCGCTCATCCTGCAGAGCTGCAGACATGGAGTCGGCAGAGCAGTTGCTCACAATGCTGGACCGTGAAGAAATCTCGCTGTGGCTGGAGTCAGACAGGTTGTCAGATTTAGCTGACGGTGCAAGTGCGTAGCCTGAAGGAGAGAAGGCAAGTGATCAAACTCCAAAACAAGAAACCAGGGGGCAGGCGTGGCCAGGGAGCGGGTCTGCCCTCGTCTACCCACACCATCCCAATTCAACAGCAAGGTCAAGAAACAGAGAAGCTGAAGTCCAGCATTACGAGAACACTAGTCCAGAGGTCTCTCTGCCCCAGGTTCTCACACATTTATAAGCATCTCATGAAACAAGGTGGCACTGAGAGACTAAAAACATGAAAAAGTAGACATCTGGAGTTTCTCGACTTCTTTTTAATCTTATACCCCCACCTTTAATTAACATAAAACTTCATGGCCTGGCCCGAGTGTCCAAAATACCACCTTGAGATGGGGTAGGGGTGGGGGAATCAGGACTCTAGGGAAAAATTATATCTTTGCTTTTTCAAACTACATATACTTACCCCAGATATTCTGCTTATGTCATTAAGAAGTCTTGCCCCAAGTTGAAAGCTATTTAGTATTCTTAAATCAATGATTTTAGACTTGGATTTGATCTTACACCTACTTTCTTTTTTCTTCACCAACTTTGGAGAATATTACATGGAACGGCTGAACTAACTTGAGAATGTGGGATAAAAAAATGGTACTTACGTGTTCTACACTGTTTTATGACTTACTGCACAGCGATATAGCTAGGGAGACTTTTTTTTTTTTTTTTGCCTTCCTTGGACTAAAGGACGGAGTGAGGGGGAAGGCTCCCAAAACAAACCTGCAGCCTGACAGTCACATGTACAGAGGAGCTGGTTTTGATGAGTGTTACAAAAGGAACCAAGCTTCTTCTGCCTCGCAATAAAAGAACACGCTGCAGTCATCCCAGCGAGGAGTAGGCCCAAGGAAGCAAGCAGTTGTTTCTGCGCTCACTGAGGGAATATGGCTTTACAGGTATCTAACCCCTGGTTCAATCTGTAGGAATCTCAAGAACTATGGGCTTTATACTCACACATAACTCAAGTCATTAAAGAAAAAAAAAGGTGTTGAGCAATACCCTTATTAAGCAGTTTTATTAACTCTTTCAGAGAGAAAAATTAAGACCCAGAAAACGTGTGATTTATATGTGGCTTATGGGGCCAGACACAAGCCAAGCCCGCCTCGATTCCTGCCTAGGTCTTTGATTGTAGGATCGGCCACTGCCGTGTCTCAGCGCCCGCCAGGAATCAGTCGGTCAGTTTTCAGGAGGACCAAGAAAATGGATGTGGTAAACAAATAGAAAATAAATGCAATTTAAACAACACTGAAGGAGATTCACAGATACAGGGAAGAGACTGATGGCAGCCAAATGGCAGGGTGCATGAGGGGCTGGGCAAAAAGGCAAAGGAATTAAAAACTACAAACCAGCAGCCACCGCGGAGCACAGGGAGCAGAGTTGCTGACACTGGAGTGACTCGTGTAGCCCCGGGCGGGCGCAGACCGGGCGGGGACAGGAAACACTGGGTGGGGGGGGGGGGGGGGACGCTGCTGCACGCCCGACACTAATGCCAAGTAATATGGACGTACACGGTGGTAAGAAATAAAACATTCACCAGTCCTCAAGAACAAAAAAAAATCATTGCTCTTTTGTCCTATGGGATAGGCCCGCTTTACTGTTTAAAAACTTCACCCTGTGTGTGCTAGATCAGTATTTCAGAAATATAATCAACTTTAACAACCACCTAGAAAGCTTATTAAGACACATAATTGGTCCTATTTTGGACAATTCAAATTTACAAGGTCCGTGTTGGAAAAGGGTAACTGTGTTTTTAACAAGTTTCCGGGATGATGTTCAACCCGCTGACTTAGACCGTCTCCTCCTCCTCCTCCACTTAGAGACACATAAAGAAATGGGTGACAGCGTGTATGTGGACAAGATGTGGTTTGCTGCCTCCCAAACACTTCCTTTCCTTTAGCTTGTTTTAAAGTAGCTACACTACGAAGACAACAATAAAGGCCCCGAGGCCAAGGTTCGTCTGAGCAGATCATTACTGGGGGGTTTCAATGTGAACAACAACAGTTCTGAAAAGGCCTCTGCTTGTCTCCCTCACAGACCCAGCTGCCGCTGGCAGGAAATAAAGCCAACTACAGAACACAAGAGTATCAAGTTTACTGACATTAATTAAATAACATGTATAAAAATAAGGCACTTTAATTCAATAGGACTTTGTTGCTAGAGAACCCTGTAACACTAATGGTAAAATGCTTATAACAGTATTTCACTAAATTGTTTGCCTAAGCTTTATTTAACAAATGACTAAATTTAAGCTAAATTTACAGTAATAAATGAAACCGATTTAACACTAAAATAAAGTAAAAACTTCAAAGTGTCTTCCTCCTTTTTGACTGGCAGTGTGTACGGAAGCAGTTTAAAGCCGTGCTGTGGCCCCGGCTACTGGAACTGGAGATGTCACCCCCTTTCTCATCTCTGAAGTTGCTTCCGACACCCTCCACTTTCTCAGAGCTCTCTGCAGCGTGATGGTGATCTGCGTCCTCTTTTGTGCTGTTGGCTAGTCTCTCCCTTGAAAGCGTTCTTTCCCTAAATCTTCTAAACGGGGAGGTGATTCTTTTTCTGGCTGTGTTCTCACAACTTGTCCTGTCTCTATTCTCCTCAGTGGCCTTCTTGGTCCTGTCTGTCCTTTTGGCTGTGCTTCTGGTAATTTGAAGGATTTTCTTTTGCAAGTAAACCCCACCTATGCCGGGGCAGCTGTGGCCACTGATCTCGGTGCTGGTCTCACTGGGAGGGGATGAGGTAGACCCTGAGAGCCGCAGCAGGCTGCTGGGATCGGATAGGACGCTGCCAACTGGAGGGAGAGATGCAAAAACCCTGTCATGGTCAATTAATTCTTTCCAGTTAATCACAATTAAGCTGGTTTACATAATATATCACTGTTAAAAATTCTAACGCCTTGAAAATTTCTGAGAAACTGAAACCTGGCAACATACATGTTAATGCCCAAAGAGTCTCGTATACAGCGTTACACAACAGTCATTGCAAGACAGACCACAGGAAAGGTTCCCTGGAGCACAGTGCACTGTATGCCAAGTTGGTAAAATCATAAGCAGAAATGTGACAAAAGTATTTCCCAAATGTAACTACCTCTAGAATCTTCACACAGATTGTACTAAAAAAAGCTTAGCAAAAATCAGATAGGACATCCCAATAGTCTGCACGATAAATGTATTTATAAAGCACAATTTCTGATCCTGTCGTCTCTCCAAGGTGGAAAGGTTGTCGTCTTCAAGCACTGGGAGGAGAAAGGTTAAGGCCTCTTGACTTCTCACTGTTTAAAAGTTCTTGTTTGCGAGGGGGAAAAGGTGAAGGGGGACAGTCCACAATGTGGGGCATGCATAGCGACAGGTGGTGACTCAAGCCAGAGGGCTGAGCACGCGGACAGGTATGCAAATGCTGAACTGCTGTACTGTACACTTGGAACTGATATAATTTTGTACACCAACTATACTTAAATAAAATACAAAAAAAAGAAAAAAGTTCTTGTTTAGATTATCCATGTGAAAAATACAAAGCTAGGCTTATTGTCTTAATTGTTAGAAAACAAAGAACTAATTCCAAAGGTTAGCAAGAACTAGGAGCTGATCCTAATAATATATGTGTAGACTAATAGCATTTTTTTTCAATCACAGACGACAGGCAAAAAACCTGTGTGGAAATATAGAGAAATATTCGCTTGGGGTTCTAAAAAAACACATGTAAAAACAATTAGAAACAGTTTTGAAGAAAGGCATTTCTCCAGGTTCCTAAGGATTCTCAACAGGACTGACGGGCTCACACAGGAAGCCTGGGCAGAGGCAAGACTTCCTCTTCCAGCAGTGACAGTGGTGTTCTGAAGGGCAAACTCCTGATCCTAACACCTCTCCCCACCAGTCGCACTGGTTAGAGACCAGACAGTCTCCTGGTTAGAGGCATGTCTGCAACAGGCCCTTCAAAGCGGGGACACAAGCGGGCACAGGTGCCCCCAACAGCTCAGAGGGAGCATGGGGGTACGCCCCTCTGGACCACCTGTGTGCCCAGCGCAGTTCCCAGCCACTGCGCCAATCTGAGGGGACCACTGAGACTGACCAGGAGGAGATGCGGCAGACCTAGGTGCCTCACAAAATCATGTCCTGTTTGATTTTTCACAAAGCTTTTCTTAGTAGCTCCTGAGTGAGAAGTCCAGCCAGGCTCAGCCAGGTGACGGGGGCTGTGCAGGGCAGGTAGGGAGCTCTGTTGCCAGGGGCTGACACAGGGTGAGAGACACTCCAGTTCATTGAACACTTACCATGTCCCAGCTCTTGTACATATTGTTTCATTCAGTCCTTATACAGGTTCCCTAAAAGAGGTGGTGTCCCCCACTTCACAGACAGGAAACCCAACCTTGTGGATCAGCTGCTTGTAGTGACACAGCAGTAGGAAGGGACGAGTCAGGACCCAAACCAGATCTGCCATCACTGCACCACACTGCTGCTACACTAGGGGCAAAACTTAGAAAAAGCCCTCCCAAATGGAAACGGAACTTAGGGCACGGGAGCCGTGGAAAGCTCTGGCAGCTTTCCTTCCTGCTGGAGTTCGTAAGCTTCTTCCCGGACCACACACTACCCTGTGCTGTGATTATTTAAAGATGCGATTCTCTGACATCTGTGAGGACAACAGCAGGACCAAGGACCCTCGGCCACATGGCGCACACGGACCGGGCACGTGGGGACACCAGCGAGGTGGCTACATGCGTGGCAAAGGTAGAACAGCATCTCCGTGCGCACTGGCCGGGTGGTCCAGAGCAGCTCAGTCTAAACTACGGAAACATGTGAGTAAGAGTGATTTCAGGTTTTTTTACCTCAAGAGGTTCTATGTAAACATAAATGTAAAAACCCATAAGGGTTAAGGTTATTTTAAACTCCGATTAATAGAAAGGTAATGTTGTATTACTAAAGAAAGGAATGCATGAACCTAAATGTTTGTTTCTTTCTCTAAATCTTGCTGTTGGTTAAAAACAATTTCTTGTAGAAATTCTTATTTTCAAGTACTCCACAGAAGTCTCACATAATGGGAAGTCTAAACAGCAACCACAGGAATCCGCACGGAACGGAACAGCTGCAACTTCTGCCTGCGTTCGCATCTAAGCCCGTCGCCCTCCGTCAGGCAGGGACTGCACCTGGAGTGCAGGGACCCTGCACAGTAGTAATACCCAGGAGTGCGGACAGCACGAGAGGCCAAGCTCTTCCTCACACTTCATCATCATCACTACAGACGGAAAACGGAACATGTGTTTCAGAAGGTTGTTTGGTAACGTGAACTGCTGTCTCACCTTTGCGCGGGGAGCCGTGCGGGGACCCGGGAGGACTCGAATGTAAGGATGACGTCACGGACATGGTGTCTTCAGTATGTTTTTTACCACTTATTTCTTCGGCTGTTCCTAAAACTTTCTGTGGCGAACTAGCACCTAAAGTGAGACGAAGAAACGAGTAAGCAGCATGTCCCAAGGAGAGCGCCTGTAGGTGCCTCGATCGCCACAGAACGGAAGCCACGATGTGCAATGGCCGTGTGTTCGACTGAAATGCGTACATGACGGACGGGACCACATGACTGGGGAATGGACACAGAGATTCTCACCTCTAGGTCGTCTGTTCAAATTCAGCCAGCCAGCACAGACCAGATTATAACAGCTCTCGTTTGTTTTGGGACATAAGGGAAAATGACTTAACAGTCTGAGTACAAGTCCCGCCCCTCACAATTGGCACACTTGTTGGAAATCAGAATAGAGAAGGCATGGATTCGAACTCTCCCCTCCCCTCTAGAGGTGGCCTCTCCGAGCCGGGGCGAGGCATGTGGCGTGCAGCGAGGGTTGCTGGCGCGGGCGCTACCTGTGCTGCGTCTGTGCTGTGGGGGTACGGAAGAGGCTGCAGGGCTGCCAGGCCAGCCCTTTTCAAGAGCACTAAATTCACACTACAGGAGAGAAGTAGACAACAGAAAGAATCATGAATTTATAGAAAAATAGGATGGAGCCCACTGGAAACATTCCTGCAAAGTTCTAGCATCGCTCTTGGCCGACAGCTGGTCCTGTTTAGCGCAGATCAAACGCAGTGATGGTTTCAACATGCTGACATTTTTACATGCGTCTCTAAAAAATGCCAGAGAGCTACTGCCACACCCTCAACCCCTAACGCAAGCCCAAGATCTGACGTGGACTCGCACAGTGACAAGTGGCCCTTTGACCCTGAGACAGTTGAAACGGCAGCATACTCACACTACTTTTTCTTCCGTGCCATTTTAATATGAATGTGTTTGTCATCTAGGTAACAGCCGTATTACCACAGGACAGAAGAGGGCTACCAGGTACGAGTAACACTGCATCTTGGGTGATGACACCCAAGGAAGAAACCAGACCTAGGCTCGTCCCATTTCTTACTCATATGAGCAACTTTATCAGCTTTACCCATTTTACTTCCAATTTTCTCTTCATTTTCACAGCCACCAAACTTGTTCAGGCTCTGACACCTCCAGTTAATTGTGGCAGCAGCTTTCTATCCAGGCCTCTGGCCCAGCCTCCCTCTGGTGGTTCCCGGACATGAACCGGACCAAACTGCCCCTGTGCAAATTGCTCTGACAGCTGGTGGCTGACAACGCTCCTCCAGCATGCCATTTTGTACCTTCTGCACACTGTGACCTCACTCCAGCCTGGGGGGCCCTTTGTCCAGTGGTTAAACGCAAGGACTTTGAGCCAGTTGGCCGGCAAGCAGTTTCTACATCTCAAGAAGATAAAATGAATGTAACATACAGAGTGAGCAAAGCACTCATGCCTGACGCTCCGCAAGCGCTCTGTTAGCTTTAATGATTATTGTCTGGACACTCTTCCTGCAGCTGTGCCCTCAGAGGCAGCAAATTGCCTGTTGCTCCTTGGAGATGCCAAGCTTTCCCTCGGCCTGAAGCAACTGCTCTGGAATCTTTGCCTGATGACCTTCCTCATCAACCTTTAAGGCTCTGCTTGGGTGCTACCTCCAAAAACCTTCTCAGAAGCCCTACCTCCTCTGCCCACCCTCAGAGCGCTGCCTCTTCTGTTCTTTTGCTCGTTCTGCACACATCCCCAGCGTGACAGCAGCAAACTTACTCTAGTGAAGTTGTCTGTGCGTCTGTATCACCAGACTGCACTTGTGGCAAAGGTGAGGCATTTCTATTCAACTCTGGACCTCAAAACGAAATCAAGTAACATTCACACTTCACAAAGTCCTACTGAAAATGTCCTATATAATGTTAGACTAAGTAACAATGCTTGGAACCAAATCTAATCCAGCTTCCCCTCTGAAAGCAAAAATAGTGATACCATAAAAACAACAAATAAAAGTACTTCTGATAATTACTAACAGGGGGGCAGTGCACTCTATGCTTTGTGTGCTTCACAAGCTCTTCCTGTCTCCCAGCTAGGTCTTCGGAAGTGGTCACTGATGAAAAGCCGACATGCAGTCGCTTTCAGAATGAGCAGCTTCATCCTCACAGGCTGCATCTGCATGGATTCAATGCACCTCTGCCTACAGTGAGCCCTTAGTGGCCAAGTGCATTGCTGTCAGGTGTTCGGTTGATGTGACTATAGTTACAGGAGTTCCAGTGTCAGCATTTAGAGTGTGTATGCTGCTATCAAATACCGATAGGCAAAATGCAACATTTTTTATTCACTAGTGATGATTACACTATACAAAACCATCTCCTGAGTGCTTACATTAGTGATTATCTTTCATTCCAACTCCCCTGGAAATTTCAACTGAATGCATGCGACATTAATTGTGAGTACTCACTCAGTGTGGCAGGGTCTTTTGACTGTCCCTTCTTCCTGGTGGGGTGCAAATTAACAGCTGGCACTTGAAGCACCTGGCTTACTCTGTGGGGCTGATGCAGATGGGCTTTAGCCGTTTGGCCAGCTGACCGCAGAGGCACTGGGGACATTTCTGCTGATCTGGCCAATCTCTTCTCGGTCAAATTCTTGGTCACTAACAGAAGAGAGTAAGAAACATGTAATTCTGCACTCTTTAGGGCAAGGTTATTACCACTGACAATAAATGGCTATGTTACAATCACTTCTTTAACACAAAAATAGATTAACTTTTTAAAAGATAACTTCATATAAGTATTATAAAGTTTTACCTCTAAATTTTTTGTGGAATTGTTAATTTTACTTCCTAAATACTTTTTAAAATCCATTAATTTCATTAGCTCCACTCCTTAGCTGAAGGCTGGTTAACATCCTTTTGTCTATATTATTTACATATACAGAGTGTGTGTGACAGACCCTGCCACAGGTTTATCTGTGCAAGAGCACAGGACCACACCAGCCCCACGCAGACAGCAGCCCAGGGTCACACCGGTTCTTCCGACTTCACACCAGCAGAGACCTCGACACTGGAGCTTCCCTGGGGGCCTGGGCACCTTTTGGAGCCTTAGCTGTAGCTGCAGCCACAGCCTGAGCCATGGTTTGAGCCTTGGCCCTGGACTTGGACCAGAAGAGCCTGACACCCTTGACGATACAGGCACGAGCATATTCCCTAAGCTTGGGGTGAGCGATGCAGGCAAGTCCCGCTTGTGGCTGCAGCCCTTTGGGATCTTGGCCTTGACCTCCTTGGGCTTTATGAGGGCCTGATAGCCTTGGCACTGGCACTCATGGCCTCAGCATAGTTGGCCTCCATCTTCCTTAGGCCCTTTTTGTTGTACTTCTTGGCAAAGAGCATGTTCCTTAGGGTGCTTGGGTTCCACCCCTTTAAGACATCCTTATCTCTGTGGTTAGGGTTTCTTGATGCTATTTGTGCCCTTTTTTGGACTGGTTGTGGGTGACGTGGTTCCTGGCCTTGGCCATGCCTGCGCCAAAGCCTGCAGCTCCTAAAGCACCTGGGACCGGAAGAGCTGACATCCTCTCATCCATATCACTGAGATACTCCCCTCACTGTATCAGTTTTGGTGCCTTCAAGCTTCTCCATACAACAGTGGCTGACTTTTCCAACGTGAAAATCCCATCATAACACTTTCCTTCTTCAAATGCCCAGCATGAACCTTCAGATAACTTGCCACTACTCTCTGGGTCAGGATTCAAATCCCCCACACAAGGTCTAGGAGGCCTGCACAATCTAGCACTGCCCAGGGTTCGCTTCCCTAGTACTGAAAGCTGCAGGGGCAGGCAAAGTAGGTTCACAGCGGGGTGTATGGAAAATAGTCATAATTAATAAATAGTAACACAAGGCTAAACTGTGTGTGTGAATGCACAACTGCACACATCTGCCCTTCCCACGCCAGGCTGTCACTGACAGGAGGGCAAGGACAGCATATCTTGCTCACGGATGCCGCCCTGGGTGTCCAGCGATGAGAGAAGACTGACACTTAGTACTTGCTGCATGAATTACAGCACCAGATATTCAGAGGCATCCCAGAGACACAGCTGACTACATGAAAATGAATGCAGAATTAAAAACTGAGGTTTTCTCTCAAATTCGGCTGCATCTGTTGTATGGAGCCAGCACTGTGGTCCACAGGAATGAGCTCTCCCTTCAGGCAACACTTCAAGTTCTTCAGTCTTTGGGTGGCTTCCATGCAGGCCCAGCCTCAGCCTGCTGGGAGGTGTTTGTTTTCAACACCGAGATAAAAGCAAAATTAGCAACTGTACTCTGTCCCAGCCCAACTACAACTGTTAGCTGCTACTCTTTTACTTTGAGAGCCTAGGGGATATTCTGAGTAGTGAGAACTGGGGAACATCCCAGAAAGTCAAAACACAGGGACTGTGGGGGGATAATGTGCAGTGTCTCATCGACCAACCGAATCCAAGAAGTTGCTATCTTTTGGTTGGAGCCATAAAACACATTTTCCCCTCCTCTCAATACTAACCAATTCTCTACTGACATTTTATTAATTGTTAAGAGTACAAGGAAAAATGTCACAAGACTATTTTAAATATAAACGAGTTCACAGATGAATGGCAAAGCCCACGTATACCGACTTAGGAAAAACCAAATTCCATGATGCTCAACAACGAACTACTGTCTGAGTTTGCGATGGTCATTACTTAAACATTTAAAAATTAATTTTGCAATAATCAAATAAAGATCCTCAAACCAATTTAAAGAAATATGCTTTGGATAAATTTTCACAAAACTTAGTTTAAGAAAGTCTACAGGTTATCTCATTTTAAATCACTATCAGGTATGTAGTGAAGGACATCACTTAGAATTGTGAGAAGAGACAGAGTAAGTCTAGGCGGCTGTGAGAAGACACAGGTCTGCAAGTGTGCGGGGGGGTGGGGGGCGGCGCACAGGAAGCATGCAGACAGAGGTACGTGGAGTCTTTCCGGGCCTTAACGTTTTAACAATGAGCAAAGCATAAAAGAGATGTCTATGCTCCTGAATATCTGGATCAGATTTAGGGAACAAAGAACAGCTGATAGTGAAAACAAAAAAACAAAATAAATATTCTCTTAGCATATGAAGGCAGGAATAACAAATTGGGCTCCATAATCATATGATGATAAAGTCTATATAAAGTTCCTTGGGAAAAAAGAATTTTGATGATCAAAGCAGGATCAGAGTACTTTAATAAATGAAAGCTGTATATGGCTTCAAACATTAAAACACAAATAAATTCCGGCCCTGGCTGGTGTGGCTCAGTGGATTGAAAGCCAGCTTGCGAACCACAGGGTTGTCAGTTCGATTCCCAAGCAAGGCACATGCCTGGGTTGTGGGCCAGGTCCCCAATAGGGGGTGTGCAAGACGCAACCATACATTGACGTTTCTCTGCTTCCCTTTCTCCCTCTCTGTCTAAAAATAAATAAATAAAATAAAATAAAATAAAACAAATTAATTTTAAAGATTCTATACACTTTTCAGTCTTTATTTTCAACATGTACTATTATCTCATGGCTAACACTATTCTTAACAGCCCAGGTGTGGTAAGAAATTTTCCCATGTACCTTCCAAGTCTATGCATATTTATTATTTTTAACAGCTATATGTCCTTCCTCAGACTGAAAAGGAAGTAGGTTGTTAAGTATTCTCCAGCATTGCACTGTCTGTGTAACCGTTTTCCACTGCATTATCACATTGGACACAGTCCCAATACCAGACATCTCACGGGTGCTGTGAGGAGTAAATGACGCCATTTATAAAGTACTTAGCATGGTTGCTAGCATGTAGAAAGCTCTCATTAACTGTTAGTTTTTTACTATTTCTTTCTCCTAATTTAATAGATTTGCTGTAGAAAGAATCACAGACATAAAACATACTCCAAACCCTTGTTTGATGAAAAGAACCTTGCTAAAATGGTAACAAATGAGACTCACACTCTGTCTCCATCCTTCACAGGTGCTTTTTCCAACATATTCCTTTCCTTTTCCTATCAGTAGGTGTGTTTGAGATACTATTTTTACAACTTTTACTGAATGAATCATTGCCCTGTATTTTTAAGTCATTGTCAGACCTGACATTTTTAAATCGATATTGGGTTACACTTCCACTTTCTCTTTTCTACTGTGGACAGACTTTTTCTACTGCTATGCAAACACCACACAGTTCACCAAGCTCAGGGCCAGCCAACGATCGGCACCACGTCCCCCATCAATCTGAAACAGAACTAGAAAGCCTGAACCTCCCACTCCAGTGTTTTGTCAACATTTAACAAGCTCTAAGCTTCCTACTGGGGCACATGCACTCACACACCCTTTACTTATAATTTAAGACCATCCTTACTTTGTTGTTACAACAACAGTAGATTGTATCATCTCCCATCTTTGTTCTTACAACTATGATTTCCTTGACCCAGACACACGTGCATTCTGTTTGGCACTCAGAAAAAAAAGAAAACAATCCCCAAACCCCACCCAATGTTGAGAATAGGCTCTCTCTTGCCAACCATATTTTTTATATATTAACAACATCAGAATGTCTCTAAGTTTTGTTTTCTCTTACTTTTGGACACCTCTTGTCTAACAGTGCTTTAACTGAACTTCTTGTAGTTTCTAGTTGGTAAATACTACCCATGAAATTTTTTAAAAGGTTAACATTTCCCTTCTTTTTAATCTTAATTTAGGGATGAAGGTAAAAATGTTTTAAACAGAAGGCCTTTGGTGTGTAAAGTCCCAGTTTTTACAAGAAAATTTTATAATGCTTCTTAAAGATGAACTACTTACCCCTCTGTTTCTTACATAAGGTAACTGCTGGGGAGGGATGGGATTCTCTGGTTAAAGGGCAATGTGATGCTTGGTTACACATCAGGAATCTTTTGTAATTGAAAGTTAATTTTCTTGGGACTCCAACAGAACTCTAGAGAAATAAATTTCTATGTTATGTGCTATCTAGTGCCAAAGAGAAAACCTGTACTCACAGGTACCGTATGCAGGCTCCAACTGCAGTGACATCATTTGGAACTTCTCCTCGTCTGTCTCCACGTCTAGACCGGAAAGATACTGCTTCACTTTCCTTGCCATCTGGGCATCCTCGTAGAGCTTCTTGGCGTTAAGCAGAGAACTACGGCGTGCTCTTTTCTTGTGAGCACCTCCCTGAACATCCAGCATGTTCGAGTTTGTGCTGCCTTGACTCAGTGACCTGTGAGAAGATGGAGATCACAGTAAGGGGCTGTAACGATGAGAAATAAGCATGGCAGACTGAAGATTAAGAGAATTTTGTTTCTGTTAATGCTATTGCATGCTGATGTAAATGAGTTAAAAGATGAAGAGCATTAATGCAAAGTAATATGGCATATATGGCGATGTTCTAAGTTTTAAGAGTTGGCAAAGTTCAGAATTCAAAACAATAATCCTTCCTAAGCAGTGAATTTCATCAGACCTGTGTTTATGCCTGTGTACCCCATGGCACAATGGTGACAAGAAAATGCAGCCCCCACACTCTGGATGTATGGTGAGAGCCTGAGTCAGGACGGACCCATCCGCGGCCACCAGGGTCCTTCAGCACCGGGGTTTCCAGGGCAGCTGTGCTCGCCTGCGCTGCTTTGGACATGCTACTGCCATCACCTACCAGTCTACAGAAGGCCCGCTCTTAGCATGCTGACCAGAGTTGGCCAAAATTCAAAGAGACCACCAATAAGAAAAATAACAGGGTTTATACTCAATTCCATGTAGTCAGAGATAGAAATGCAATCAAAAGCTACCCAAGGCTGCCCCTCACATGTGGAATGGTTAGGCAGTATGTGGGTGCCTGGACTGGGGGGGCCTGGGACTTGGGACCTTCCTTTTGCAGTGTCTCTGATGTGATGCAGCTGGAAGGTGGGCAGCAATGACCACAATTCAACTAGCATTAGTGTTCCCTGATTCTACTCTTTTTCGCCAGTGCCCTGTACAAGGACTCCATCTAGAATCAGACTTTGAAAAGGAGAAATACAAGGCTATTTGTCCTTTCTAGCAAGGCAAACCAACACAAGGCTCTTCGATGGACTTTATTTTAAAGGCAGTTGCCGTTCCAAAATAATAAAGGTTTTCATTATTTTATTATCTAAAATAGTAGCTAAGGATTTTCTAAATTAGCCTAATATTTACACAAAATATTCTGAATACATAGACTACACACACACAATAATTTATTCTTTAATGCCCTTATACACAGTTTAAAACAGATAGTAAGATCCTAATGTTTTCATTGTAAACTGAGTGAAACAAAAGTTGTGTTATGGTAGTTTTTTTCTTTCACAATTTTAAGGTCTTTGAAATGGGGTGTATCTTACACCTGATGGCAATTTTTGATCACTGTTGGTCCGGCAGGACTGTGCCGTGGTTGTCAGTGATTACATGTGCAGAGAACTTCAACACTTGCAGAGCAGTTTGAAAGGAAATCCAGTGACACTAGCAAATTACTCTTTTAAAAAACATGTATTTTTAGAGAGAAGGGAAAGGAGGGAGAAAGAGGGAGAAAAACATCGATCGGTTGCCTCTTGCATGCCCCACCTGGGGACCTGGCCTGCATCCAGGCATGTGCCCAGACTGGGAATCGAACTGGTGACTTTTTAATCCACAGGTTGTGGCTCAATCCACTGAGCCACACCAGCCGGGGCATGAATTACTCTTTAACCCAGGAACCAAATAATTTTAAGGAGGTAGAGAATCTGACAAACTCGACAACATTCCCAAAGCAGCAGGCACGAAAAGGAGGTTGGCCACACAGACCCACAGAGCCGGCTGAAGAGCACAGCACCAGCAGCTCTGGACTCTTCTACAGCTTGTTTTACAAAAGGCTGCGCTGCCAACACACCTGGCGGCACCTTCAGCGACGCTGCCTGGGGAAGGAACTGAGGTGCTGGAAACTCTAAAAGTGATTTAGAAGATGCACATTCTGAGTATGAAGGTTTAGAAAGCCCTGACCAACTTAATTTGCTTATATTTTCCTTTTTATGAATGTAAAAGGGTGTTATGTGATAAAAATACATATTTAAATTTATATAAGAGCTCTTTCATTAGGTATAAGTTCAGGGGTACCTAAAATACTTGTATGTCCAACTGATGCCTTAGGTTCAAAGAAATGCAGTAAAATCAAGCCCTAAAATTTAGAAGTAAATTTTAATACAAAAATATCTTAGTTGATACTCAGGGAGAAAAAGAGACAGAGACCACAAATCAAAGATACATGCAAAATTTCTAATAAATGAGAACACCGTGATAATTGACAAGAAAATGTCTTCTACTTCCAAAACAGCAAACACTCTGACACAAAAATGAAAATGCTTGGTGTCTGCTAACATCATACATGCAAACCTAAGCTGGATAATTGGGGAATGTGACACCTAAGTCATTCAAACACCTCAAATGCCCACTAAGATGTACTGACCAAGTATTCTTCTTCCTAACAGTAATGCTGGGATTCAATTTCCATTTTCAGTGAGAAGAACCAGCAAAGACCAAAACGTACATGTGTGATACAGAGGAAAACACATGGGAAACACACAGAGAAGGGAGGGAAAGGCAGAAGGAAATTCAAGTTTACCAAACATCAACTGCAAACAAGACCACAAGAAAGACAGACTCACGTTAAAGTAAGTGGCTCACAAAAAATCCTTCTTATATGTAATAGAAGCACCTAACTTCACGATTCACTATAGTCTTAAAGTAACACAATTCTCCTTGGGCAATCCCTTCATCTACAAAAACCATCTTTCTTCATCAAAAAATGAGAAGACCATATAGATGATTTATAAGGTCCTAAAAATTCTGATTCTAAATAGATATCTAGCTATGTAGAGGCAGAGATCTGAACCTACCAGAACAAAAGATGGCAGTCTCTGATTTTACTATAGTTTTAAGAGAGCTAAGAGAGTTTTTAATTAAAAATGAGAAATTTAATATAAAATTCAATCAGTGCTATAAGTCTTGTGATATTAGAGGATCTGAGGAATTAAAATCATCCTTTATTTCAATTATTTACTAACTCAGTGGTTCAGATAAGGGCTGCCTCTTTTTTGAAAATTGATGTAAAAAAGTACTTTTAATAAGTCTCTTACCTATTTTAATATTTACGTGTTTAACTATAAAAGAAAACGGGGTGGGCTCTGGACCCACCAATGGTGAGGTGCAGGAACTGGGATGACTCCATCTTCCCCAGCTGCACCGTGGGACTGACAGTGTTCAGTTCACAGGGGAGTCCGGAGAATTAGACAGTTCGTGCAAAGTGCTTGTGACAGTGTGTGGCACGTAGCAAGCACACAACAAATACTGCTTATCATCATCGCCATCATCATTTAACTGACTTTGCTAAATTAAACCTAAAAGCGACTTTTGGGACATTAATAATAAAAAGGTAAAGAAAAAAAAAAGCTAGTTCTATCACTACGTTCACCTTGTTAGCAAAAGGTGCTTGCCAGGAGCGGGGGCTGACAGGGTTAATAGAACGCATGCTGTGCTGTGTGCGTGCATTAATGAGAAGGATGCAGGACGTGTTAGGGTTACACAACCTCCGTTCCGGCTGCATTCGTCTCTACACTTACCCCAGACTCCGCCACCTCTTCTTCCTGTAAGCAAGAGCCACAAACATTGAAGCATGTGTTTGAACAGGAAAGCACAGAAAAAAGACAACAGTTGAGAGCCAGAAAAACTCTGGAGACAGAATAGAACAGAAAAATTTTACTGGGAAAAAATGGTTGTTTAACAGTAAAATGACTTAAATGGAACCCAGAGGAATAAAATGAATTATAGGTACTAAAGGCCAAAAACCTCTAAAATGTCTAAAAAACATTCTTTTGGAAGATTATATTTTTAATACCTAATTCGAGGCTTATGTTAATAAGAAGCTTAAGGGAAAACATTTATTTACCAAAAACTGTGAATTCAAGATTTTTAGGAAAGGAAACTTTAAATTAAGGAATAGAACTTTCAAACATTTTTCCAAAAGGATTTCTGAGGCACTTATTTAAGTGACAGGATGAAATTACAAAAACATAGAGACTCATGATTTCACTTTTAGGGGCAGAAATTTCTCTGAGCAGTATATTTTATAAGAAATTTTAACCAGAAAATTCAACTTAAAAAGTAAAAATACATTACAATTTTATAATACTGTATATCCTTACTGTACATTTGGATTAAATAAAACATTGTTTTTTATACTTTTATTCTTATTTATTCGGATTTTTGCACTGCCTTCAATCTCCCACTAGCCTCAGTGCACCCCAGGCCTGTACGCAGGGAGCTCCAGTGTGGGCAGCCCAAGATTCTGTTTTCCAGCCAGTAAACTGATTACTAGTAAAATAAAAGGGGTTACCCTGTCCATACTACATAATATGCACCATCAAAATGGGCAATTATTTGCTTAAGAAAATCAGTACATTTTGGTACAGGATGACAAAAGAAACTAATTCAGGAAAAGTTCAGTCCAACCTAATTATAAATGTTTTATTTTCTTTATTGTGTTCCATTTAGCCAGGGCCATTCCCAGGAAAGCAGCCAAGTTTAATTAATTTCTTCTTCAGTTTTTTTCACCCTTTGTTCATTGCTAAAGTAAAGCTGGTACTCAGTGTAGTATTACTGATGGGACTGGCAGATGCACAAACCCGTCCCGTTCTCAGGAGCCAGAGTGCTAACTAACACATACGAGTAAATGAAGGTCCGTGCAAGACGACAGGCAGCGGTGGGGCCACTGCACAGGGACATGGAACAACACCAACGACAAACTTAAAAAACAAAGAAACAAACAGACTCTCCTCGAGGGGCGCTTCGGTCCCTGGCTGTGGGGGACTTCCACATCCGCACTGTGGGGCGGCGCCACCTCTCATCACAGGCAGTGATTCTCCAGGGCAGAAGTGAGATGCGTGGGGGAGGGATCTGATGCCCTTCCTACCTATACACATGGGGGTTTCTAAACTAGAGCAACCATGAGAATAACTACTTACAAAAACAAAGACCCTTGAACAGTAATGTAAATAAAACCAAACCAAAAACCAATCCAGACACACACTAAATCTGTTTCGTTACAAAAACTCCATCTCCGATTTTTTTTAAACAGAGTATTTTTGTTTCTTCAGTAAACTGTGTTTTTTAAGCCAGAGGAATTGTGTGTGCCTCTGTAAATATTTCATTTTTAAAAGCTCTGTATGAACTGAAACTACATACAAAAGCCCAGAGGAAAATCAGATAAAAAATTAAAAGTCTAATATTTACTCTGAGAATTACAGAAATTACTGGGAACAGCTTGACAATGTATTTTATGTTTAAATTTCATAGAAATTTGAGGAAGCTTTTGTTATTAAAAATGAAATTTAAAAAGCATTTTTAGAAGATCAGGTTAATGTGAAATACAAATAATATTTTCCATTTTTATTAAAGGAACATGTTTAAATTTGTATTTTCTAAATTATGTTTAAAGAAACTGCATACAAATAAACAGCAGTGTCATGACTTGAGAAAAAGAATGAAGTATGACTTAGATGGAAATATGACTAAAAAGTATTCAGTAAAAAAAAAAAAGGACATATCCACATTAATACTTTACAAATTAGGTTAGAAACCAGATGAAAGTATTTGTCTTCTGTGGTAACTTCAGTAATGACAGGCAACTTATACTCAAGTTAGCTAGTATTCTAAATAACACTAACAATACTGAACTGTCCCTTTACTCAAAAAAGTAATGCAGAACTAGGGTTCAAATCTCAGCAAACTATGTAATCCTGGGCACCTTACCCAACTGTTCTGAACTTCAGTTTCTTCATATGGAAAATGAAGATCAATATCACCTACCTTTAAGAATTACTGTGATAAATTACTTCTTCGAGATTATGCAAGCACTTTGCATAGCACATAACAAATGGAAAATGGTCCAAAATGACAACTATTACTACTGTAACTGGACCACCCCCGGTGCCGCCCTGTAACACCTTTGCACACTTCAGCACCGTACCTCTGTCGGAACATCATAGCTGGGTCCATGTTAGCAGAAGTCATCCGAACGACTTGACGGATTTCCTTGGCAATCATTCTTAGCTTCTCAAAATTTACTAAACCGTCTACCTTGGAGTCATTTCCTATGGAATAAAAGGGAAAGTTTATAATTTTCTACATTAAAGTATCTATAAAAAGGTAACAGAAGTCAATTTACTATTCTTGGGAGGTATATATTAATAACTTTCTCAAACTGCCACTCTTGCTTTAAGAATTGATGAACCACAGATGGTTCAACCCTGCCCCCAGGGGATGAGCTACTGGGAGGACTTATATTCCTAAGGGGGTAATAATTATGAGTACCAGAAAGTGATAAACAGCATGACTTCTAAAACAAACTTCATTATGTTATAGGCACACTTCTAAAATGTGCAGCTCCTCGAATCCAACTGTTCCGACGCTCAGCCCACTCTCAGGTAGGAACGCGTACCTGCTACTCTGGGCATTGAAGACTTGGGTTTTACCAGAGGTCACGGAGAATAAGCTTTGGGCTTAATTAAACCAAAGAGTAAGTTTTCTTTGCTTTGGAATACTGAAAAATTCTTAAATAAGTTGTCAACATTTAAGAAATTGAAGCTATCCCATGAAAACAATAATTTCTGACTTTTCTTGAAGAGAAAAGGGAGGGGTTAGGTGGGAAATAAAATAATAGTATGTCTGTTTTCCCAAATGACAATAATTGGTTAAAATTAAGAGGTGCTGGCTCATAAGGATAAACATTTTCTTTTTTTTTTAAGATTTTATTTATTTATTTTTAGAGAGGGAAGGGAGGGAGAAAGAAAGAGAGAGAGAAACATCAATGTGTGGTTGCTGGGGGCTGTGGTCTGCAACCCAGGCATGTGCCCTGACTGAGAATCGAACCTGCGACACTTTGGTTCGCAGCCTATGCTCAATCCACTGAGCTATGCCAGCCAGGGCTAGGATAAACATTTTCTAATCTGCCACTCACTTTCCCTTTTCCAGAGCTTAAATTTATAATCATGATTTTAATCGTTTAACACAAATTTGCTAGTTCCTAAGTTTCATAATTTTTGTTTCTGTTCTGCTAAGTACTTCTCTGAGAAAAATTCACATAACTTTCAAAGTGGTCTACTTGACTTTGAAGAGAGTGAGTGAGTAGGAGACCAGACTAAGTCCAGCTGCCACTCACCCAGTTCCGACCCTAAGGCAGCAAATACGCTGAAAAGGCACTCCAACTGCCTACAGCCATGCTCTGCTCCCCCCGCCTATCTGTAACAGTGAGTACAACCCAGCTCATCACAAGCAGCAGCCCTCAAGGAGCCTCTGTGGAACTCTGAGGCCCTGCAGACAAGCTGGAGAACCACGCAGGTCTGGGACACATGGTGGCCCTCTCTCACAGTGAACAACTCCTACACATTGTTGTATGAATTGTTCGGGGTCACAACACGAGCTGGAAATGAGATAACCACCAAAAATACTTCCAAGTCACATAAGCAGGTTTTGTGGGAGCATGTCAGAGCATCAGAGTATCTTCTTATGAAAAAGGAGTGACAATGAAAGAGGGTGGCAGTAAGACTGGGCAGTCTGAACTACATTACTGAGAAACAGCAGAAAATTTGGACGAAGATTAAGTCGTCACTAGGGTACCAAGGCAGTGAAGCTCTGGAAGGAGAAGGCAGGTCTGGGGCAGGCGCAGCGTTTCCCAGGGCCAGACTCCCGGCACATATGCGGACTTCAGAAAAGGCAGATGCTGAGCTGGAAAACTGGGTAGTGCCCCCAACTTCTGAGGTTAAAGGAAAGAGCTCAAGTCCAGGTAAGCCTCCAATGCTTTGGGTTGGGATCCTAAAATGCTATATCCTGAGACTAAGAATGCACTGAGGGTGGACTGGGATACAAGGCCAATGTTAAATTACCTTAAAATGTGAAAATGGAATAACGTAATTTTGGAAAACAGTGCCCTAGCTGACTGGCAGAAGCAAGCTTTAATTCTCTGGAGGAATGGAACATCATCTGAAACCTCAGATTATTTCTGTAATTTTTTAATACACAACATTCACTTTGTTAAAAATAACCAGGGCCATCAGGAGAAAAGATAACATAATTAAAATGCACAGGACAATAAGACAACAGAAAGGGACCCAAAAAGGACCTAGATTATGGAGTTATTAGAGACAGACTTTAGAATAAACCATGTTACGTATGTGTAAAGATATAAAAAACACTGAGAACTTTGGCAGAGAACAAGAAGATAAAAAGATAAGCAAATGTAAACTGTAAAACAGAAAAAACAGAGTAATTGGAATTAGAAACTCACCAATAAATTTGAAAGTAAATGAGACAGAGTTGGAGAGAGAATTAATAAATTGGACAATAGGTTGGAAGAAAATATCCAGAATAAAGCATGGTGAGACAAAAACATGAGAAATACACAAAACAGTATATGAGACAATAGGGGCATTAATAGGGGAAATCAATCAGGTCTAACAGAAGTGAAATCAAAATCACTAAAGAAAAGCTCCGAGGAGGGGAGATGAAAAACTTGAAGACAGAATAACAGGATTTTACAAAACTTATAAAAAATATCAAAACACAGATTTCAAGATCCTTTATAACCAAGTCAGAATTAAAACAAAATGCCACACCTGATCGCATTATAGCAAAGTCAGAGGAAAACACGAAGAGAAGAAAATTATAAAGCAGCTACGGGGAAATGAATAGACTACAGTCAAAGGAACAGCAAATAGGGCAGCTGATTTCTCAACATCAATAATGGAAGTCAGATGATGACGCAATGTCATCTCAAAATGGTGAAAGACAACTGCCAACCAAACTTGTGCCTTAAGAGTGAATATGAAGTAAAGATATTTTCAGATAAACAAAAACTAAGATATTTCAGCACCATCTCACTTGTGCTTAAGGGAGTAATGAACAATTTTCTATAGGAAAAACCCAGCCATCATTATGGAAGCTTTGCAATACATAAAAGAATAAAAACAGTAACATCAGCATCAAATGGGTAAAGCTAAATAAAAACTAACTTTACTAAACAACAGTAGTATCACGTGGAAGTTAAAGGCATGGCAACAAACACATACAAGTTAGAGGTGGAAAAATAAAATTTGAAATGGTCTAAGTTCTTTGCAATGCTTGACATGGAGAAAAGTACTAATGAATATTAAACTAATATCAACAACTATAAATACTATAATGCCTAGCATAACACTAGAAAAATAATAAAATAGTGTACAGTTAGCTAACTTATGGAGTAGGACAAATACTGTGCAAAAAATGCAGGATACTGTGGAAAAAATATATGGTAAAAGATCTTTTAAAACTAGAAACTTGCTGTTCATCAAAATAAACCTTAAGAGAGTCAAAAGGCAAGTTGTTTTATACACTGGATTTATAAAATATTCTTAAAAATTTATTAAATAGGTGACAACCTAATAAAAAATTGCCAAGAAACTTGAACTGATAATTGACAAGAGGACAAATACATATATAAAAGTGTTCTTCCTCATTAGTGATATGGGAAATGCAGATCAAAACACACACCTATTGGAAGAAGTAAAAACTAAAACAGAGTTTGACCAGGTGCTGAGGAGGTGAGGACGAGGCTCTAACACTGCCAGTGTTCCGCTTTACTCGGTAATGCCAAACACTTTTTGAAGTTGATCACACAAACACCAGAACCCAGATCCCTGCCCCAAGTCACATGAGAAACACACATGCACTGAGAGACACGGGCGAGGACACCTGCAGTAACAGCAAGCACCACTATTCAGAACAGATGCGTGTGGGCACCATTAAATACTCACTCACCAAACGGAGAAAACCATTGTATTGCATTCACGTAAGGGATTACTAAATAGTTTTGAAAATAAAGTAGGACAACACTCAAAAACATGGAAAGATCTCCCAAATCTATAATGTTGACAAAATAAACCAGAAAATAAACTAAACCGAAATGTGAAAGGACAAAGCCTACCCTGTGGTTCTGTTTGTATAGAGGTCAAGGGCAGGGAAAACCAAACCATACCATGAGAAGTCAGAGCAGCAGCTGCCTTTGGAGAAAGAGATGCAGATGGTGATTGGGAAGGGGCGTGTATGGAGCCCTGGGAAGCTGGTGATGTTTTACTTTTGACCTAGATGTTGGTTACATGGATATTTCTGTAAATGTATTAGGCTTTTCTCTTCTTTTGGGCACTTTTTGTACATGTCAAGTAATTTTTTAAAAATTGGAAAAATATTACTAAACAACAAATATCAAACCACCTGAAATTGGCATGAGTAAAGTTTATGTTTAAATGAAGAGGGTAAACATCTAATTTTTTCTTGTCAATAATGTGGGTTTTGGATTTTTAAAATCTGCTGCATTTAACTGGGTAGAACTTTAGTGATATATCATCATTAGATCAAAAAGATATATCAATAAGTCACAATTCTCTACAATTAGCTGAAGCTAAACATGCTAATTTCAAATAACTTTTACATACCTTCATGTAGAAATGTCATGTCTTTCTTGACAACAGGGAAGAGTGGAATAATTGGAGGCTGCATGCTTTGACTACTAAGAATATTTCTGTACTTTGCCATGTTTCTGGATGGATCAAAAAGGTCTTGGAGATCTTGCAGGTGTTTCTCATACTTGCTTGGTAACTTTTCCCAAGTGCCTCTGAGTCGTGCTACAGAAGCTAGGTTCAAGCCACTGCCAAAGGTGAAAACGACAACGTTAAAGGGGGACTGTACGAGGAGGACTCAGGTCTGTAAAGTGCAAACACCAAGTGTCTCTAATAAAGCTAAAATACGAAGGGGCACGTTTCAATGTGCTGAAATAAACAGAGTAAACCATGAAGAAATGAACAAAAATGACTCCTTGATCTTAAAACAAGGAAATCCTCTTTCAGAGGAACTACTTGCCTAAAGCTGTATACCTATAACCTTTATTTTATAGTTTGCATTAAGTGACTAAAAATAATTCCATAAAATAGACACATAACTTCAAAAAATTTCAAGTAGCACAATGTTTTTGTTTGTTTTACTTAGCAATAGCTTTATAGAGACATTGTCTATTTGTGAGTGGTTTAAGATTTGCTGAGCACAACTGGTATATACATAAATGAGGCAATTTCTGGGGCTGAGGCAGCGTTCCTTCTCTGAGGTTTTGTCCCCAACATCCCTGACTGCCATACTTCCATATCTCTCAGTCCTAACCCTGTCCCCTAGGTTTAGGCTTCCCTATGCTCAATGTCTCCCTTCTACAGAATTTTAAGCACGCTCAGATAGCTCTAACTTGAAAAATAATTCATGCCAATTAGGCTGCAACTCTTGCCCCTCCCTTTACTTCTGTACCAAACATCTCACAGGTACACTATCATGTGAACAGCACATAAATAACGCCCCAACTTCCCACTTTTATGTTAAGCCACCTGATTTTCAACCACACCATTGTATTTAAAGTATTCTCTTGTGTTCAGATTTTAAGGTATGAAGTTAAGATATCTTTGCTCCCTTTGCTTCTCAGAAAGTATCCAAATAACTAAAAGGATGAGTAACAAATGCAAATTTCATCTCCACTGAAACTAATAGATTCTGAAATTCCTAAACCCATTAGGATGAACATCAAAATATAGTCAAATAGGAGTATATGAAATACTGCAAAACATCATCCACAGCTGCAGATTTCAATGAAAGCTGGGAAAGCACAGGGTTCCAACGCATGTAATGCCACCGAAGGCAAAAACAGCAATCCCCTAGCTGATACTGCACATCCGAGTGAGTGAGCTGACAGATTCAGGCAGGGGCTAGATGCTGTTCTTTACAACTAGGGAGTCTCAGGGAAAGTATAACAGTGCACACGATAATAGAACATCCTGGTGAGAAGCAGCTTGGCAGTGAGACAGGACAAAAGGGAGAAATTCTGAGTTGTATGCTGCTCAAACGTGCCAATCCCCACTTGCTGAAGAGAAGCAGAGGGTAAAACAATTCATGGATGAGCTCAATCCCTGTGAACCTGCAATGCTCCCCTGGCTCCACTCCTACCCGGACCTCCTGCAAATGTCATTTAAAAAGGAGGAATAAACACGGGATCTGTAACAAATAGTTGAAGAACATAAAGAAAAAAATGTTGCCAATAATTAAATGAAAACTGGGACTAATCAACAACCTAGCCATGATTTCAAATGAATTAGTGAAGTAAACAAACAGCTTAATACAGTGATGTAAAAACTTAGGAAAAATATGAAGAGAAGTTAATTTAAAAATAGTAAAGTTCAGGGAAAAAATGGAATAAAAAATAAAACCAGCAGAGAAATGAAGGCCACACTGGAACCTGCATTAACAAGAATGACAATGCTAAACACCAGTGCAAGTGACAAGGAGGAAAGGATTAATAACAGCAATCAACAGGAATGCACAGTTGAAAAGGATGAGAGAAAATAACTGCATGGAAGACAAGCGAGGTCTAAAATCTGCATAAGTGGTACTCTTGAGGAAGGAAACAAAAATAAGGGAACTGAAAAAATACTCCAAAGTACAATTTGGGAAAACTTTCCAGAAACAAAAGAAGAATTGAATCTACAGATTGAATAGACACCACAGTTCCAGAGAACTAACCTAACATGGAATCAGAAAAGATGTAGCAACACTCATGTAAAGGTAAATGACTTCAGAGGTAAGGAACAGACCTAGGAAGTAGTCGCAGAAACTCAGACAGCTCCATAAAATGCTAATTGTGGAGCCAAGTCTATTAAGTTTCCATGAAATAACATACGAGAAAAGAACTTTAAAGCCCAACTGTCACTGAAGTTCAAAGGCAAAAGAAAGGCATTTTGAATATACTTAGGAAATACAATTCCCACAAACTGCAACCAAAAGATGACTGGACAGAGGGATGTCAGTATTGTGGCAGCAAAGGCATCCTCGTTTTATTCCCTCCCCCACCCCCATCCCCGACAACAAAAATGTGGCATCTACCCATGAACAGAAGTGCCTTCAATGGATTTGTGGAACTCAGCACCACATGCCAAGGGACCTAGGAGGAGCCTTGCTCACAGGTGTATCGGGTGATAGGTAGCTAAGCTTCAGTACTGGCTGTGGAACCCACAGGAGACTGTGATTAATTCTGGCCCCTCTCAGCTGTGGTCTGGAAACACTGCCTTGGGAAGTCACCTACAGACAAGAGAGCCTTGTGGAAGTCCAGGTGTCCAGAGAGAAGTTCCAACACTCCGTTGGAACAAAACAAAACAAAAACCAAAACAAAACAAACAAAACAAAACAAGTTTGGATGCACTGAGGTAGGTTAAAGGAACAATTTGACATTGCTGGCATCACCCTACCCTGGCACGGCTAAGAGCTCAACTAGGTGGCCTGTGATTTCTCCCACGGAGTAAGGGAAAGCTGATGAGTGAAGGCTTGCTTTCCTTAGCTGAGTAGTATACTTCCAAAGTCCAAAGAGCAGTCAAATGAATATCTGGGGCTGAAGAATTCAATGAAATAAAAATGTAATAGAGAGCCGTGACATCGGACTAGATTCGAAAAGAATCACTGAGACAGAGGACAGGAATTCTCAAATAATGCAGTGTAAGAAAAAAATGAAAGATCAGAGGCAGCTTGCATGACCTAAAGGAAATTATCCAGAACCCCCCCCCCAAAAAAAGAAAATCACACTATTCAAACCACTGGAGTTCCAGAAGGAGACAAAAGGGAAAGGGGGCAGAAAGCCTATTTAGAGAAATATGGCCAATAACACCCCAAACCAGAGAAAGATCTGGACATCCCAGCTCAGGAAACTGGTAGGTTGAACCAAACATATTCTAATAGAACTGTAAAAAATCAAAGACTGAATTCTAAGGCAGAAAGAGAAAAAAGGATTTAATCTATTAAGCTATTAGCAGATTTCTTAGCATTTACACCAGGAGAGAGTGGGATGATATATTCAAAGTGCTGGGAAAAAAAATTGCCAACCAAGAATAATCTGGCGAAACCATACTAGAGAAATGAAGGACATCCAGAAAGACCCTATAAGTGAGTGGTGTCCACAGCGCCCTGTCCTCAACAGCCAGGGTCAGCTCCTGCAGACTCATGCCTGTGGCTTCTTCTATGGAGTCCAGCTCCTCCCTGTTGGGCTGTCTCCTTTTCTTGCTGCCTTCTACTTTTGCCAGCATTATTGTCTTTACCAAAGAATCCTGCTTTCTCATTTGTGCCCCCAACTACAACAACAACAAAACAACAACAACAACAACAACAAAAACCACCAATTCACAACAAAACACAGCAAGAGAGTAAGGAACAAGCAAATTACAAAACAGTCAGAAAATAAATAAGATGGAAGTAGTAAGTCCTTCCATATCAGTAATTACAATAAATGTGAATAGACTGAATTCTCCAATCATAAGGCAGAGTGGCTGGATGAAAAAACAAGACTCAACTATATGCTGCTCATGAGAGACTCACTTCAGTTTAAAGGACACTGAGAGGCTTTAAGTAAAGAGATGGAAAAAATATATGCCACACAAGTGGAAGCCAAGAGAGAGCTGAGCTAGCCATATTTGTCAGACAAAAGAGACTTTAAGGTCAAAACTGGTAACGAGACAAAAGGCCATTACATAATGGTAAGAGTCAACTCTTCATCAAGACATAACAATCATAAATATACATGTACCCAACACTGGAGTACCTAAATACATTAAGTAAATACCAATAGATTTGAAGGAAGAAATAGAAGACAATACAATAACAGCTGGGGACTTCAATACTCAACTTGTAGCAGTGGATAGATCATCCAGACAGAAAACCAGTAAGGAAACACTGGACTTTAACCATGCTTTACCAGGGGTGTCCAACCTGCGGCCTAGGATGGCTATGAATGCGGTGCAACACAAAGTCGTAAATGTACTTAAAACATTAAGAGATTTTTTTGTGATTACATGTAGCAATGTATTTAATGCATGGCCCAAGACAACTCTTCTTCCAGGGTGGCCCAGAGATGCCAAAAGGCTGGACATCCCTGCTTTATACCAAATGGACCTAGTGAATATATGTGTCATTCAATCCAGCGTCAGCAGAAAAAAACATTCTTCTCAGGCATGCACAGAACTCTCCAGGACAGATCAGTAGATAAGCCACAAAACAAATCTTAGCAAATTAAAGAAGACTGAAATCATGCTAGTATCTTTCCTCGCCACAGTGGTGTGAAATCAAGAAGTAACAAAAGGCCCTGGCTGGTGTGGCTTAGTGGATTGAGTGCTGGCCTGTGAACTAAAGCATCGCCAGTTCGATTACCTGTCAGGGCACATGCCTAGGTTGCTGGCCAGGTCCCCACTGGGGACCATGTGAGAGGCAACCACACATTGATGTTTCTCTTCCTCTCTTTCTCCCTCCCTTTCCCTCTCTCCAAAAATAAATAAATAAAATCTTAAAAAAAAAAAGAACAAAAGAAGAAAGCTGGAAAATCTAGAAATATGTAGAAATTCAACAGCATACCAATGAACTACCAATGTGTCGAAGAGCAAAAGGAAAATTTAAAAAAATCTCTGAACAAAGGAAAATCAATATGCAACATAACAAGATCTACGGAATGCTGCAAATCTATGGAATCTTTGGAGCTGCAAAAGAGTCCCAAAACTGAAGTTTATAGTAATAAATACTTGTATTGCCAAAAAAAAAAATCTCAATAAACTACCTAACTTTATGCATCAAAGAACTGTAAAAAGGAGCAACTTAGTGCAAAGTTAGGTGAAGTAGGGAAATATTAGAACAGAAATAAATAAAATAGAGGCCAGAAAAACATTAAAAAGAGCAATGAAACTAAGAACTGGCTTTTTGAAATGATAAACAAAACTGACAAATATTTAGCTAGACCAGAATTTTTCAACTGGTGTGCCTCAATATTTTTTAATATGTTCAATACCAAACTATTCAGTCAGGAGCACTGAATAAGGGAAAAAAGGGAATCTTTTCCCTTATATTGTAAAATTAAAAAATGATGAACAGCCGACACGACGACAGTCATCTAGTGTGAATGAATCTTATACCTATTTTTTTTGTCAGATCAACAAAAATTATATTCTTTGGTATGCCACAGAACTGTAGTACTGTGCTCCATGAGATGAAAAAGGCTGCAAATTGCTGAGCAAGACTAAGAAAAAGAAAGAATTTAAACAATTTAATTCCCATTGGAACAGACTGATTCACCCGTGTCATCTCTGCTAAAAGGTTACAGCCTTCATATTTTTGATATACCTTAATACAGAGCAATTTACTTTACATAAATTATTGAAAATGTATATAATAAGTGTTCTTCACAAGAAAAGAAACTTCTTGACCAAAGCAACATCTTTTACCCAAATCTTTCCTCGGGGCTACCATCTCCCCTTGGCTTCAATGACAGATGCTGTCATAACTGTGCTGTCCTGCTATTCCTTGTCCTCGACCCCCGTCTCTTCGGACAGACTCTCTTCTTTACCCCACAGTGAGCATGGTCCTTAAATACAGTTTTTAGCCCACTACCATTTTCTTTCTGCACTCTCTTTTCACACAGAGATCTTAGTGTCAACTCACTTTCTTCATGGAGAACTCCAAAACTGAGCCTGTAACTCTCGAATCTGTTTCCTTCAAATAGTTTAAATTTCTAGCCTTCCTCCAGGGGTTTATCAATGGCTGCTTTGTTCCCCCATTTTAGGCCCAGCTGTTAAAAACTGTGAGGTCGGTGGTGTAATTCCTGTATTTTAGAGAGAACACTGATCTTCAATTTTCCACTGACCTACTGCCACTACATGGGAGAGGCAAGATTCAAACAAAGGTCACTCTGTTCATTTCTACTCAATACTCCTCCTATAGTGTCTGGTTCAGTTGCAGGCACTGGTTAACTTCATAAAGGTGGTACCTACTACCATGACAGACTTATGACTTAAAAGTCCATATAAAGATTCTCACATATTAGGAACAAATCATAATTAAATTCTGGGAGGACTATACACAGATGGAATTGGTTAAGGTAGAATTCTGCTGTTATATGGCCTTGCATAAATGGCTCAAACTACGACTACCCCCGCCCCATCTTTAAAATTAGACTTGCTTTAAGAGGAATCCCTCTAATAAGCGTCAGAAAACAAATGAACAAGATTAGCTTCTCATTGTGAGTGGGGATAAGGAAGAAGATTCTTAGGAGTTCCCATCCACCATTCCTGGGCTTATAAACACTGAAGGACTTTTAGAATTCTAACAGTCTGCCTGCTTGAGCAGCAACATATCCAATGGTATCTCATGCAGTGGCTGGGACACAGGAAGAGCTCACCAAATGGTTGCCATTATTATTATCATTGTTGTTGTTGTTTTAGGTTAGAGCAGCAATTTTCAGCTGGTGTGCCACAGCATACTAGTTTGCCATAAGAATTGCGAGACCATGCAATACCTGACACCTTTTACCTCAGATTGTCAAAAAAATGACAACAACCATTATAACAATAGCTGTCTGAATCAAAATTATACCTATTTTTTGTCAGATTGGCAAAAAATATATTTTTCAGAGTGCCACAGAATTTTAAGTAATATGTGCCACGAGATGGAAAGGGCTGAAAACCACTGGGTTAGAGCACTGACGCCAAGCTCCGATGTTCCGGCGCCACATCACAGTGAGGCACGCACAGACGTCTGAGGGCGAAGACCAAGTGCTGGACATGTGCGGAGAGGGTGACCCGTCAAAGGGGAAGGAGGAGGGAAAACTGGAAGGCAATCAACCGTATCCCCACACACAAAAAAGAAGTTCAGGTAACAGAAAGATGGAAGAAGCAAAAAGGCAAGAAGCCAGTATCACCAGAATGAAAAGTATACTAAATCTAACAATTCTTCAGTAAAAACCTATTAATTAAAATTCCCTCTCCTAGCTATTGCATACCTAAGCAGAACATCAGAGTATGTCTAATATGACAAAATTGTACATTAATTTTTGCACTAACTTACCTTATTATTGCAAACATGGAATTGAAGTTTTTACATTCACGACAGTGAAGAGCAATTTTAATGAAATGCTTAATAATCTTCATTCGTTTAAGCTGATTTGACTCGGTTAAAACCTCTGAGGCAACCCAGAATGTCTCCTGGTTTACAATGTCCTCAAATTCTTTCAAGTGAGTATTTCCTGTTTTAGACTCTAACTTAAAAAGGTCATCGATGTACTCAGTAGGCTCAATATTACGGAACAAGTCAAAGTCCCTCATGGACAGCTGAGTGGCCAGCTCGATGGTGCTGAGCTGCAGCATGGAGAGCTGGCTTTCCTTAACCAGCTCTTGTGCGTCTTCATCTGAACACAAGGTTTCTGTCTCCATGTTGTTTTTTAAATAATACCTATAAGGAAAAAATTGTTTTTATAAGTGATTTTATGTTCCTAAGACCATTTTCCCTCTTTATTACAATAAAAACATTTTTAAAATTAAAAAATTCCCACATATTCACAAAAGGATAACCACTTAGAAGAATTGTGAAAATTATGGCTTCTCCTGCTGAAAGTACACTGTCATATTAAAAATGAATTAAGAAATTAATACATACAAACTTAGAAGTATGTACAAATATGTACCATTTACTTTCCCCCGCTATATAAAATAGAGATTGGACTACATCAGTGGTTCCAAAACTTTATTTTAGGAAGAGGGTAAAATATGTTAGCGACCCATCCTCCTTCTCCTTTTCCCACTTCTGTGGAGCTGTTCTGAGCGCATTTCTAACATTATGAAGATGAGAAAAGCTAAAAAATTAAAAGAAATCCTACTTCAGTTTTAGAAACTCAGTGGCCCTAAATGCAAGATTTCCATTTAAAATATCTGTTTTAACACGGAATCTTCAGAAACACACACAGAAATAAGTATTTACTAATAAGAACATTCACCTTCCATTGAGCTGAATTCTATCAGCTAATTTGGAAAACTGGTCCGGAAGTCGTCTCTGTTTTATGACACCCTCAGGAGTAACAGAAACTTCACAGAGAGAGTATGTGTCAGACGCTCCAGTCAAACCAAATTCATGAACAGCGTGACAAACAACTTCTTTAGCTGTGGTGTCTTTACTGATGATAATATAGCAACTTTGTTGATCTGCTTTGAAAACTCGTATAACTTGATCAGGAATATCTATATAAATACAAAAATGTGCCATGTTATTTTAGAAAAATTACTTTTAACTCTTCAAAAAGCAATGTGGGACACAATGATCTCTTTAAACAGTGAAATACACATTTCTATTTCAGGTTAACAGAAATTACTACTGCATTTATTGATAAATAAATGTATCTATCTTCTCAGGTGACAAAACCCTAACAAAGAAAGACATAATTAGTGTCATACTATACATACAATTTTGATATCATCTTTATATATTTTAATTATACAAATGATAGGCACACATTTTATTTTCTCTTCTCTCACTGCTAACATACTATGACATCGTCTGGGGAGGAACAGAGTAGGTGTATCTTGCTGAACAGTGTGAAAAAGTCATCCTCTGATTAAAACCATTTCCCCCCCAAACAATAACCTGTTACACAGTCACAGAAGAGGGATTTGGGCACCTCCAGAACAGACCCACATATGAGACTATCCAAAGCATTAAGCCAACCCCTGATTAATTTGCCAAGGTAACAAAAATATCAATTTGGAAAACGTTTGAGAAACAGAGAAAAAATTATCTGCACTAATATTGGCACCCATGTAAACCTCTTTTTCCAGTTCAGAATCGTTAAATGTATAATACATAAATATCCTTTACAAACATATTTATCAACAGAAGAAAATCATGTGTCAAACATAGTACTTAACACATGGCAGACCCTCAAATATTAATTGACTAGATAAATTGTAAGTATGAGGTTAAATGTGAATCAATAAAAATACTGATTTAATCAGTTCAAATTTTAGGCTCACAACTAGACGGCATTTACAAATATAATCCTGTAAAGGCAGAAGAGACATTTCAAAAGAATCTGTGAGGAGCAAAACATTTATTAGTCTTATGATTCCTATTTTATTAATAAAATTCTTATAAATAAATGAATTCAAGACAAGGATTCTCAGATATGTGGATTTTCAACACAAAGGCAAAATTTCTAAAGTGCTAAATATAATCTTGCATGAGTAAAACAAAAGAAAATCAGACGTGAAGAATGCCTGTACTGACATTGAGATTACACTAAAAATGGGAAACTTTTCACATATTTAAGGTGAGATGCTCATTAAAAAAAAACAAACACCACAAAGCCGACTCTTTATTTTGCTTTAAATTATTAATTGCTGAACGAATAATTAGGGAGTTTCTGTTATGTGCCTACAGTGTTCAGGTGGCGAAGACGCAGTAATAAATGAGAAGGACAAAGTCCCGTCTCTCAGGGATTTGCTTGTATTCAAGAGAGTAAGTGGTGGTCAAGGAATGGCAGACAGTAATTAAGAAAGACACTCCATGTAGTGAAAAACACCACAAAAAACACAGGGTGGTGGTGGTACAATGGTACGGAGCAAGGACTGGCAAACTCGTATGAGTCAGACAGTAATATTAAGTTTTGCAAGCCAAGAAAGAATACAAATTTCCACAAGGCTTTTTAAACAAAATTCAAAACATGTAAATATAAAACATGTAAAGATATTACAACACAGTTTAGGCAACCCTGTAAATGTCTACCAAAAGAAAACTGGTTAAATGGAATACTATCAGCTGTTTAAAAACAATTTGGTAGAATGGACCCTGGCTGGTGTGGCTCAGTGGACTGAGTGCTGGCCTGTGAACCAAAGGGTCACTGGTTCGATTCCCAGTTGGGGCACATGCCTGGGTTGTGAGCCAGGTCCCCAGTATGGGGGCCCTGGAGGGCAACCACACATTGATGTTTCTCTCCCTCTCTTTCTCCCTCCTCCCTTCTCCTCTGTTTAAAAATAAATAAGTAAACTCCTTAAAAAAATTGGTAGAATGATACATTCTGATACAGAAAAGTATCCAAGTTATATTGCCAAGTGAAATGGGCTAACTGGAGGAAAAGTATAGTGTATCATTTAGGGTAAAGGGAATGAAATATACATTTTATGTGTGCTGAAATTTCTGAAAGGATAAGTAAGTAAATAGTAAACAATTGCTAATTCTAGGGGTAAAGACATTTATATTCTATCCTTTATCTACAGTTTGATTTTTAAAAAACTAATTGTATATTTCTTTATAACTAAAAAAGTAGTTAAAATAACAGATTTGAAATATTGAAAGAATATGAAGCTTACTAAGTATTACAGAAAATTTTTTAAGGGTGTGCTATTAAAAAAAAAAGAAGGAAGAAAAAGAAAGAAAGAGTATGCAAAAGTTCCACATACAGCCCTGGCTAGTGTGGCTCAGATGGTTGGAGCAATTGTCCTGTAAACCGAGAGGTCGCCAGTTTGACTTCCAGCCAGGGCACACACCTAGGTTGTGGGTTCAGTCCTATTCAGGGCATATACAAGAGGCAACCCATCAATATTTCTCTCCCTTTCTCTCTCTCCAAAATCAGTAAGCATGTCCTCAGATGAGGATTTTTTAAAAAAAGTTCCATATGCAGACTCAGAAAAAATTTTTTGAAATTTTAAAAACCTTTGAGCCACACACTGAATTCTTTTACATGTCATCTTGTAATAGGTCAAAAACTCCAAAAAACACATTTCATGTTATATAAAAGCATATAAACTCTGATGCTATGAATATAAAAACATATAGTCAAAGGAAGTGACTAAAAGAATACATGCCAGTTTAGAGTAGCAACATTGTAAGTGGAGAGAAAAGTTCTGCTTTCTGCTTCATTTAGTTATCACTTGATTTTTAAAAAATAAAATACTACATATAAACACAAGCAACAGAAACCATAGACACTTCAAGGTACTTACAGTAAAAACCAGCAGCTGCAGGCAGCAAGAAAAAGGCAAAACCACAGAAAGGTCAGCAACTAGTCAACAGTCCTGGAGCTCTGTACCCACTTCCTAATAACCTTACACATACAGCATAAACATGGCTGAGAGGAAGACTGATAAAAGTTAAACTTGACTGACATAGAACTCAGTGTTGTCATATATACTTCAAGGAGCAGAGGTTAAAATTAACTGATAATGAGTATTTTGTTTAAAATAATTATAAACAGCACCATAAAAAGCCCTTCATAAAGTTGTATATTTGGGGGTTTAAAAATATAATTTGTAAGTTAAATACCTATTTTACATTTATTCATTTATATTGCTGGTATGGACACAGGCTCTGAATAGAGTTTAGAAAGGCACCTTCCAACCTTTCACTATGTTTTCAATGAGAGAACTGTGTAAGCAATCTGAAATCAAACTGAGTGGCAACTCCTCTTCAGAGATCTGAATTTCAGCACCATGAGGCTAGTGTCTCTGAATTTTAATAATTCCATCCTCTTCCCTCTGTCCCCCAGTCAAATCCCCAACTCCCCTTTCCTTTCTCCTCTCCCTACAACCATCCCTTACCCACCCAGCCCCACCTCTATGTGTTCTGGTGGCAAAAATATAGCCTTAAGAATCATTCAATCTGTAAATCTTATGTCCCTAAATACCTGTTTTAGGAAAGCACAGGCAAATCCTATTTTATTGCACTTTGCTTTACTGAGCTTCACAGATGTTGGGTTTTTACAAACTGAAGGCAAGATCCTCCGGAAGCAGAAAGATTATACTTGCTTTATTGTGGCTGTCTGGAACCAAACTCGCAACACATCTGTAAGCATACTGTATTTACTCTGTGCTTTGGTGATGTGAAAATGTTTTAACTGTGAATGCAGAGCAATAAGTACTGCTGTGGAACACACACAAACACGGCATGGAAATAAATTCTCATGACAAGCAGCTGAGAGACCATGAAATGCGCTCCAGATTTCTGGGAAAGCAGGGACCGCCTGCAGCAAAGGGACCTGGGCATCCCCAGTGAGGTACCATTGAGCGCAGCATCGAGGAAGAAAAAGTCCACAGGACATGCAGGGAGAGGCCAGAGCCGGGGTGAACGGAATGGGCACGGAGCGCTCTGAAGGCACCTGCCACACTCAGAACAGACAGTGCAGAGTGTGGGAGGGCAGGAGGCTAGAAGAGGGGTCTGTAATTATGCTGTGAAAACAGGACCCTGCAGTTACTAAGTTGTTGTCTTTGAGCCCCAAACACACCTGGCCTCGTCATGACGGGGCTGAGACCTGCGACCCGTGCCGCTTCTCAGTCAGCTGGCTCCTTCTCAGGTTCTGCCGACAGGGACAGCAGAGGTGACTGTGAGGCTGAAGGAAGAGCCTGCCTTTCTGCCCCATGTTTTTTTCTTGCTGGCTTTTGTTCCTGCAGCGCCCCAGTGACATTTCCTCAGGCTACGGAGGCATTTCTTTCACAAAGCAGAAGCTGAGTCCAGTTTGCAGCTTTTCCACCTCTGTCATACCTCAGTGCTTGCCTTTTCATCCTTTCCGGTAAGTAGTTTAGTTTACAGCTTGATAACAATTCCTTATATTCACTTCTATCATGTATCTTGAAGGGTTTCTATTTCATGTCTGCATCCTGACTAATACAGAAATCACTCGAAACATCGAAGATAAGTAATGACTCACTATAAAATATGTTCTGGAAAGAACACTGGCAGTCATGTAGAGAGTAAGGAACAAACTGTGCAGAATGACTCTCACTGAACTGTACTTTTTGGCTATGTCCTACAGTGTTTAAGTTACTATAAAATACAAGTTTCACTACGACTCATATATCCTCCTTTTAAGGCTGAGATTTATGTAACTGACTTTCTTCCCTTTTTACATTAGCTGCTAGGAACTTCAGTATCAAGACTGAAGATCAATCACAACCACACCAATCTTTGTAGAGGTATTTTTTCCCCTCTTCTCCTTAAACCCAATTATATATTTCAGTTTTTAATTATTAGGTCTTTTACTGAAAGCCATCTCAAATATTTTCAAGTGTTGACTATAAAACTAGTCCTTCAAAGTCAAAGTGTTTCCTCCTCATAGTGAAAATTTAAATTACAGAGTTAAATGACTTTGAGTACCACTATGTATCAAGAGATGCAGAGAAAATTAACTCGATGCCGGACACTGGAAGTTTAAACACCAATGAAGAAGATGCAGTAGTACTTCAATTAATGGCATATGACGAGAACTACTGCAGCTTCATGTGTTATGGAGGGAATCAGTGTTTCTAGAAAATTACTAACCCAATATATACATGTATCAGAAAGACAGATGAGTGAGGCCACTCACAGAAAGCAATCCGGCTTATTCTTTTCCACACCCTGGATACCACGGCTGCTGGCTAAGAAGCAGTACCGCTGCTCTCACTCCCCTGCTGGGGCAGGGGTGATGAAAAGATACCTGAATGCCATCTCTTCCCTACGCACCTCTGTTTCACATCAAAGAAGTATCACTCCAGCTTAGATAAAAAGGCATAATTTTCTGTTCAGCTTTTAGAGGTAGGAAAAGAAAGCTGCAAGCAAATCTAGCACTTGTTGCCCAAGGCCTAACCATGTATTAGTCTGTTTGGTACAACATTGCTACATAAAATGACAAAAAGAAGTCACCTGAAGGGTTGGAAAAGTCCAGCATGCTGGTGGTCGGCTGCAGGAGGTCCGGGCTGCTGGAGGACAGCGTCCCAGGGATGGGCATGATAGCCAGACTGTGTCTGCAGTGTCTGGTTCCCACAATGCTGTCGTCCTGGGACTGGCTCAGGCCTCCGTCACTTCAAAAGAATGTTATGTCACTTGAAAGTGTTGAGGGTTCTTAGTAGTAAACATAACTGTTCTCTGCGCACTAAGGCATACAAAACCAATTTAAAGTGGTGACTTCAACAATTAAATTAAAATATCATACCGATTTCCTTGTACAAAGGGGAACAGTAATAATGAAAATGGCACTAAAACGTTTTGAACAATGACACAGAAATAAAACTTAACTTATACACAGCTACCTCACAACAGAAAATAGTCACGTTTAGAGTTCCTGCTGGGTTTGGTACACAAGCAGAATCTGAGTGTTCAGGGAGCCTCTGGGACCTGCCAGAATTGGCGGGCACCAACAGATGGCTCCAACAGCGCAGAGCCAGTACCAAAGCTGGTTCTGTCTCTCAGCAGAAGAGCTGGGCGACGTCCTAGGCAGAGGGTGGAGTCGGTTGTACCCCCAAACAAAGAACAGCACAGGGTGTAAAAAAAACCACAAAGCCAGGTCCAAGCAACAAAATAAAGGTCTTTAAAAATATGAACAACCTGAGAACTGCCCAAGCTGTCAAGGAGAGAGAAAACAGGAAGAAGGCACAGAGAACAGCAACAGCAATGAAAATCTGTGACGAACAGAAAGGAGAAGGAGAAAGAGGACCAGAAATGAAAATGGAAGAAAAGAATCTGATGGTCTCTGGTGTTTGATCTAAGGGCACGTTATTTCCTGTGTGATCTCTTAGTTCTATCTGGCCATTTCCTAGATGAGAACATCAGAATGAGAACAGAAAGCAAGTCATTTGAAGTTAATTCTCCTCCAAGTCTTCAAAAACAAGTGTCCATTAAATGGACATAGTTAAAGCAAAATAAAAGACTTTCTCCTTAAAATATTTAGAAGAGTTAAATAACTCTAAATATATCTAAGAGAAAAATAAAAACAAAGAGACATAACCGTCACTTAACTTATAGACATAAAAGTCCTGTAAAACACAAAGAGAAAAAAAAAACAGTCCTGCACAAACACAGAATAGCAGTGAAAAGAAACAATTTCCATCAACATCAACAATCAAAATACCACTTATTTCTAAGGTTATGCTTGTGTTAAAACCAAGGTTTCAGGTTAATATTAACTCTTATCAAAATTTTATTAAATGCAACATTCTGTCCAGAACTTGCCATGCATACAAACAGAGGTTTCACAGAATACTTACCCATTAGCTTGGAATGGATTAAAGTCTGTCTTAAAGATGAGTGACATGGGATACAGTGAGAGTAAGTTAGGAGTAAAAAAATAGGATTTAGGCAGACTAGGAAACTGTGCAAGATGAGTACAGAGGACTGGTAAATAAACAGCTGAAGGACTGTTAATAGCCAGACAAGGATGAGAGGGCCAGGACACGACAGAAAGCAGAGGAGTCGAGAAGGAGCATCAACACATGGAAGACAGCAAAGGTGCTTCAAAAGCAAGCTATGCCAGACACACTTGGGTTATCAGCTGCATGACCTGGGTTTTTGTTTCTAGATCATGATTTCTTTACCTAAAGATGTGAATACCACTCTCTCTCAGGACTACTGTAAGGATTAAATTAGGCAACGTAGGTAAACATTTGGCATGGAGGAAAATAGGATTCCTATTTTAAGAAGATGGTGAAGTATTTTTAGCAAAATTAAAACAGAATGGTAGAAACAGGATTTTAGGCAATTCACACTGAAATACAGTGGGGTGCAGGGTGGGTACAACAAGTAAAGGAACTATAGAAATAGAAAATGTTTTCCTGGGGGGGGGGGGCGACGAAGAAGGCAGTCTAATTTGACAGATAGGGCAAATGAAGTATCTTATTTAATAATTAATTTGTGCTTATGCTCAATTGGCTCCTTAGAATTAGGTGTGTACTCCTGCAGATCAGAGCTGCATGTTCTAAGACTAGTAGGTAAGAGGAAAAAGGGGGGGGGGGCTCCACAGATGTAATATTTCTAGCTTAATAAGTAATTTGGCAACAATTTAAATTATGTAGAAAATAAAAGGTTGTGTATGTGTGTTAAACAACTTAACAGTCTTTCTTTTATAAATTTTTGAAAATAAACCTGCCAGTTTTTGGACACAGATGGTCAGGTAACTGACCAAGGAAACAAACTGTTGAAGAAATTTGCTGGCTGTACTCATAATCAAAATAAAAACAATTTTAACAATATGGAAATTTACAATTTTCTATTAAAGGGAATTGGCTGTGTTAGCTGCAGAAGACTGAAATTTAGAGACTAAGAAAAAAGTGTGTGAAATACACAAAGTTCTCACCTCTCTAACTGATCTGAGCATTACTCCTGCTTTGTAATAAGCAATAAATAAGACACTGTACAGTTATAATAATGCAAAGCTGCTTACAAATTCATGTTAATCAAGGTGTGAACATGTGTAAATGAAAACTTTACTAATGTTAAGTATAACCCATGCTGTGACATGAATGAAAGAGTATCTAATTGGCAAAATATCCATGCTTGCTTGAAAGCTGAATTAATAAAGCCTATTTGCAAATAGTCATTTCTTACCAAAAGAGTCTCCTGAGGTGATGCAGTAACAGAAACAAGACAGTTTTGAAAATTCCTCAAAAATTCCCTGACACTAAATTTACTAAAAGCATATTTTAGTTTTATATTATGAGACTAAAAGGCTGTGTAAATATCAATATGCAAATAAAAAATAATCCCAATATTAAAAGCAAACCAAAAAAAGTACGCTGACAAGAAATGAGGAGAAAAACTAATTTCTGATAAGCAAATGGGACAGCCTACGTCTGGGACTACTACAGTGAGTAACAAAAAGATGTTACTTAGGCAATCTGTGATTAAAGAAAACAAAATAAAAGCTGACCGATTAAAAAAATTCGAGATTAGATTTCATGAATTGTGAAGTAGTTTCAGGTCAATAAAAACCACATTTCTATGTCTTAATTTACAGATGTTATTCAACATCAATAACTTTTTCACTTCTAATTTTCAGAAACATTCTTTTCTTTTAAAGTGATGTCACGGTTAGGGATTTTGAGAATTACTGTTCTTATCCCAACTATTTGCTCCTCCCTTCCATTCACCTTCTGTCCACACGCTTCCTCACAGTACTCTACTGCAACTCATCTCCTACTTAGAGAAGTGAGTGCCCCTTCCGAAGAGCCCTGGAACACAGGGGATGTTCAGAAATTGTGGAATTACACTCATTAAAAAGATAAATATTCAAAGTATAGAGCTTTAAAAATACAGAACACAAGCAAGAGAGGAAGCAAAAACTACCTATAAAACTGTACACCGCACTGAAAGCCACAATCAACGCCTGTCTCCTAGTCATTCTGCAGCATGCACAGCAATGATTTGTTGATTCCTCGCAGTTGAACACTTAGGGTATTTCCAGTTTTGCTTTACTGCTTTATAGGTAACATTCCTAAGAACACCCACGTATAAGGCTTCATCTAATTATTACTAGAAATGGAATTACTGATTCAAAGGTATGAACACTTTTAAAGTTCTTAATAAAAAACTCCCCAAATGCTCTATGGAAAAATTGCCTCATTTTATATTCCCACAGCTGTGGGAATACTAAGCCTGAGCTTAGTATCTATCCAACGTTATCAATTCTGGCCTTAACTATTCCCTTTGCCAACCTTGAACAGTTTCCTGTTCTAACTGTATATCCCTGATACAGAACATCTGATTCATATACTCTGTTTTTCTGTCAATGTTTTCTACCTGGTGAGTCTTTTGTGTGTGTAGCCAAAGGGGTTGTCTGAATTCATTTTTAATAATTAAGTGCCAAAAAATATGACATACATTCTCAAAAATGAAAAGTGGGCAGTATGAAAGGTATAATGACAAATTAATCCTCTCTGCAAAACAGACTCCAGTAGAAAACCTTTATGGTTCTTACTAAAATAATATTTTTTTGGTATACATATACATGGCTCGAATTAATAGTGTCTTACTTATTGGAAACATTTTAGTAGGGACAGCAGTTTGACATTAACTCCTGAAGGGCAGCGTTTCACTCATGTTTGTATCACAGCCAGCAGCCTCCTATTCACACAAAGCAAGAGCCTCAAGAAATACTTTTTGACTAATAAATGAAAAAAAAAAAATCCCTTCTGAGTATAAGTAAAACCATCCCTACTAGATCTTTCATTTTTTTGGTACCACTATAAAGAAATAATGCTTGAAAATACTAAAATGATTGCTCCTAGACACTTCAATTTCCATGCCTCTGCTGCAGCCAAAGACAGAACCTGAAGGGCTAGAGGGCATGTGGCCCTGTCCAAACGTCCACAGAGACACCGGGTCCCGTCAAAGACGTCATGAGCATATCTGGTCCGTGCCAAGTGGTCCTCAGTATCCTAGTCTGAATCCTGACCTGACCCACCCAGGCTACTGAGACAGGAAGGATTATTATTGGCAGTACAGCCACAACACAGTTATCAGACCGGTAAAACACGATAGCATTTCTTATGTATAAACCCTGTAAACCTAAAGTAAAAATAAGTGTTTTATAGGCTACTTGAACTGAGGGACATCTTCTAAGTGTGGATGTTTCTGGATGGGACCCAATGTCTGGCAAAAACGGCAAGCGGAGTAACGAAGCCCCCCCACCCCAAAAAGGGTGCTGTGGACAGGGCTGATTTCCCTGCCTGACGCCTCAGCAGAGCTGGGTGGAACATGCGGCCAACAAGCTCAAGTCAGTTACAATCAGTGCTCTCTGGCTTGTGATGACACATGTCACAACTGTGTCTCTGTTCAAAATGAGAACCACTTAAAGGAGATACACGGATTCCAGAGCAAACCCACTGGGCTTTCCGGAACTGGAACCCAGGGGACTGCCTCCTGAGCAATCCCCATGGACACGCTCTTCTGCCTCTCTTCCTCCTGCCCCTGCCTTTCCCCAGGGTCTTCATACAGCCACTTCTGGTCATCCTGCACCGTCCCCGACCTCTCTCATGTGGGCTGGCCCTCTTACCTTCTCCTTACTCAATGCTTACTTGTGAAAACAAGCCTTTTCTTACAGTGTTGCTGTGCTGCTACGGTATGCTCAATAATGTAAGAACTTTGCTATTTTAAAGTTCTGATTTTTACAGACCACTCACCTCAAGGACGGTAGTCATTCAGAAAGGAATGAGTAATAATCCTTCTAGAAATGAGTGACATTAAGAACAGAGCTTGGGATGTTTTAATTTTCTGTGAGCCCCAAATTAAAGGAACAGCAAATTTGTTTCCCCGACTGGAAATATCTCAAGAAGGAGAGTGTTTTCCCATCAGGAAATCTTTTGAGATCTTGATGTGAAAGATGACAGCTGACATTATTTCAAAGCTGCCTCCTCATTTGTCTCCTTGCCATTTTACTGCTAACTGTGCATACCCTCAACCCCAAACCACAAACAGGCTAACAGAAAAGTTCCTAAAAACACAAATCTTACCATATCACCTGTCTTCTCTGGCTCTCTACTATGACTTGAAGAAGTCCTTATCTTTGGCATAGTATTCAAAGTCCTTCATAGCTTAGCACTTACCTGTCTCTCTCTCTTCACCTTTAGGTGTGCACACACAAACACTCTAGTCAAAACGACCAGGCTTTTCTATGTATCAAAACATTTATTACTGTCTAAGCACCACTGGCCCTTCACATAGTCAACTCTTAAGGGACAAGAAACTTGTCCTACTTATCTTTCCCTATTTCTATCTCTGGACATGGTGCCTAGTATGTAATAAATATGGGAAGAATAGAGTGACTGATATGAACTGCTCAGAGGTAGGAGCTACTTCTTTTCAGCTCTGTAATCAGCACCTGTTGTAGTGCCAGGAATATCAGAAGCCAAGTATTTTCTTTGAGCATGGTTTGTTAGAATACACTTTCCTTCTTTCACTGATTAAGTGTGCTGGTCTACTACATGCTAAGTACTGTATTTGATTAGAACTTCTGATTAAGGAAGTAGATGATGTAAAATATACACAGATATAATATATACTAGAATCATTTCCAGCCATGGTACATCAGTGGACTGATTTCATCAATATTTTATAGACCTTAATTTACATGGAAAATCTTGAAATTTCACTCAGTTTTAGTGATATCTCATTTTGGAAATAAAAATAACTTTGATTAATAAGGTCAGCTTTAGAATTGAAGAGAGAATAAATAGTGCAATAAGAAAAAGATAATTTAAAAGACAAAAAATGTACAATTAGTGAATATGTCATAAAATTTAAGGTGTCCAAATTTGTAGGTCAAGAGAGTGAAACTACAGCAAAAGTGTACCAAAAGAAAAAAAAAGATTTTATAAAATAAAATGGGCAGTTTATTCTAAAATTCAAAACAAAGCTAATGGAGCACTATATAATCTAACAGTGGTAACTTCAATGGAAAATATGGGGAGACACACAGAATTTCTTCTTTCTTATTTATGATTGATTGTAGATTTTATGATACATTATTTGTAGAAAACCCAAAAGGGGCCAAACTTCCCTTCCCCAACATAAATTTTACAGACAGTAGGAAAATGCCCCAATGACTGAGAATGGCATTACATACCTAAACAGTTTGGGAGGCAAGATACTAAATCGTGTTTTATCCAAAATTTTCCTGATTTTGTTTCTTCCACCTGAAACAGTATTTGCTTTTACTTTCTTATGCCCCTTCTCCTGTGGTATCTGCTCAATATCTCCTGGTACATCCTGGATTGAATGGCGATTACTTCTTTTTTCAGCAATTTTGGGAATATGAGGAACACCAGATTTTTCTTGTTCAGTCCTACTAAGCAACTCTTTAAAAACTGTGGAAATAAATAAATAAACTGTCATTTCTTCCGATTAGAAAGTTTTTATATAAACAACAAATTTTAAGGATAAACATAGTCACACTCTCTCACTTGGACTTTCACAGTCTTAGTCATGAAATTTACAGCATCCTTTATCAATTATACCCACCTTTCCTTTCAGTTGTTATACCTGACTATATTCCTGCTGTTGTCCAAACGTGATTTAAAAAAGTGAGGAAAATGGAAAGGAAGCGGGCAGACTACCAGCATATTTAAGAAGTTCAGGGTTCTTATTTAGGAAATAACCAATACAATTGCTAATCAACTCAGATTTTATTGAAATATATATTTAGATTGTATTACTTAGGTTATATCTAATGATGAGATGAAATGAGGTATAAATACTATATCAGGCTCAGTTTTGCAAAAACCATTCATTTAAAATATGGGAAGAACTTTACTTGACCTGTTTTTACCAGAAATAGCACTAAATTTGGTAACATATGACAATTTCCTCAGTGTCACATGCATAAGACTTAGGTCAGCCAGTAAAATAAAGCAACTAAAAAACATTCACTACAGTGATCTGAAGTATAGAAAGCCAAATATCCTCAGAGAACTTTCTGTCAACTCTAAGTCCAGTGAGTTATTTCATCCTTGAAGAGGATGCAAGTGCATCGGCAGACTTGCCTGTTTAGCAATCTGTTCGCCTCGATGCAATTTTTCACCTTGTGAGAGGAGTGTATCTCCCTGGAATCAGGCAAAAGAAAGATATATCTGTACAAAGGCTAAGTATCTAGAAGCTATTAATAACTCATTTTCCAGTTAAAATAATGACAAGAGAAAGTTTTTTAGTTGTTTTAAATGTCTGTTCTTAAACAAGACAGATTAACTACTAGAGAAAAAAAAAACATTAAAAGATAAATGCTGAAGCAGAAGGTGACTTTCCTAAGCATCATGGTGCCTGCGGGGTCTGAATGATAGCTAGATGGTGGCTCTGCACTTCTGTGCAGCCAGGCTGGTGGCCCGGGAGGTGTGGCCCCAAGCGGCAGTGCTCTGCACCATCACTGGAGGCCAGCTGTGAGTCATACAATGTGCTCACCGAAGCTCCAACCAAGTTCAGTTTTCCACAACATCCAGGACTAATGAGTAATCTTCAAATGGACAACACCCTTAAGAACTGACACATTACAACCATATATAATTTGGTTTTCAAGTTGTAAAATCGGACTATTTGAAAATTTCAGCCAGAACGATTTCATATTACCGAAGCATATTGCAAGCTTTTGAAAAGCACATTTTCTGTCTTCAAAATAATGGAAATCTCTGGGAGTCATCTTTCAAAGATACTCTGTCCTTGATTAAAATGCAATAACTTCCCTTCAGGTTCTTTTTTTAAGTTTAACTTCAAGCCATGTGGTAAAGAGAAATGCTTTTCTGAGCTAAAATCAAGATATCCAGTCATTTAAAAAACATTACTGACCTATAAATATAGCACGGGCACTAGGCTAGGTGTCGGCAGAGTGTTCCTGTTGTGGAACACGCAGTTGGTCTGAGATGCAGAGAGAACACCAGTGACAGAGGACACAGCGAGAGGGCCTAATTAAGACAGCAGGGATGGGAAACCTTCCCTAATTAAGTCACTGTGTAAGAAGAGGTCAATAAGGTGAGCAGATTCTAACTAGGAGGGGAAGGATAAACTATTTCCAGGTAGAGAAAATCTCTAGTTGGAAGGCCCTGTGGTAAAAGGAAATGTTCAAGAAATGAAGACTAGAGATCAAGGTGGAAACGCTGCCTGATCACGCTCCGGTGAGGTGTTTGCGTTTTCTGGTAAAAGCAGCAGGTCTCTGAATGGGCTGCAGATACCCAGGCTGTGTTGTATTTGTAAGGCCGCTCGACAGTTGTACAAAGTGGTTTATATCTTCACTGGACTTGAGTATGTAATTTCATGTAAAAATCTGTGGAGCTTCTGATTTGTAAATGAAAATGAGAAATGATTGTGTTGAATTAAAAAAAAGTTAAGGACTAAAATGAACTGATGGTGAGCAAATGTAACTATAATACAATACCATTAAACAGCAGTATCAGATAAAACATGCAGGTCAGAAATGAGGGTGCCCAAGAATCAATAAAAGTTTAACGTATGTGATTAAAAATTTCTCACTCTATGTGTGTGTGTATCACAAATGAAAAGCACAACAAATAAGTAAAGTCAAAGGACAAATAACTTGGGGACAGTATTTACAACCCTTAAGACAATAGGATATTCAAATGAATCAAGAAGTAACTCAATATAAAACTGGACGACTGAAGACCATTTACATATCAGAAAATTAACGGATATACAGAAGTGCTCACCCACCCTCATTACTACAGAGTGTGCAGCACTAACCATTCTTATGAATGGTTATTCATACACTGATGAATGAAGTGTAGTAGGCAGAGCAGGGTAAACTTCTGGAAAGTAAAATTCTCTAGTAATTGTCAGAGTAATTTCACTTTGAGAAATGTGTAGGCGTCTATATAAGCACACAATGTAAGTACAAAGAATTTTCATTACATCACTATAAACAGCAAAACTGATGAGCCAAATGATCGATCCATCAGCGTGACAGCAGCTCAACATACAACAATAATGCGGTGACATCCTGTGCATTCTACACCACTGAGTCTGGATGGACTGAGTGGAAAGGTGCAGAACACTATACACAGTACAGTTCCCCAGCGCATCTTTCTTTAGTGTTTTAATTATCAAAACATGTCTGTGTATTAACTGTATTAAAAAAATTAGGATTCCCAGCCAAGGTGGAGGCATAGGTGGACGCACTGTGCCTCCTCCCACAACCAAGATAGGGACAACAACAATTTAGAAATAGAATAACAACCAGAACTGACAGAAAACTGATCTGAATGGAAGTTGGACAACCAAAAAGTTAAAATAGACACGTTCATCCAGACCGTTAGGAGGGGCGGAGTTGGGCAGCCGGGCGTGGGTCACGGCTCGGAGAGTAGAGCGTTGGGACCAGGCGAGTAAGGCATCCAGGACACACAAGACCGCGGTGGGTGGACCCTGAGCGTGCAAGTGGCAGCTGGCAGACCCCAGCTGAGGGGTGGTAACCAGCAGACCCAGCAAGGCAGTGATTGTGAAGCAAGGCACTGCGTGCAACCCAGAATCACAGCGCTGGGAAATAGAGCCTTGGGGCACTGATGAAAACACCTGTGGGGGTTGAGGTGCAGGGAGAGACTCCCAGCCTCATAGGAGAGGTCCTTGGAAGGCCCCAAGGTGTGCACAAGCCCACCTACACGGGAATTGGTACCAGAGGGGCCCAGTTTGCTCAGGGGAAGCAGTGGAAGGGACTGAGGTCGGAGGGAGAACAGAGCAAGTGCCCGTTGTTCCCTCTTAGACTCCGCCCCCACACACAGCACCACAACCCAGCAAATGGGTTGCCCCACCCTGGTGAACACCTAAGGCTCCGCCCCTCGTACCTAACAGGCGAGACCAGACCAAAGGGGGGGCAGGGAAGATGGTTCAAACAGAATTGAAAGCTGTGCAACCAGTACTTTTAAGTGACAGAGATAGCCAACCTATCAGATGCACAGTTCAAAGCACTGGTGATCAGGATGCTCACAGATTTGGTTGATTTTGGTTGCAAATTAGATGAAAAGATGAAGGCTACAATAAGTGAAATGAAGAAAAATACATAGGGAACCAATAGTGATGGAATGAAAGCTGGGTCTCACATCAATGGAGTGGACCAGAAGGAAGAAAGAAATATACAACCAGACAAGAATGAAGAAACAAGAATTCAAAAAAATGAGGAGAGGCTTAGGAACCTCCAAACAACTTTAAACATCTCAACATCCAAATTATAGGGGTACCAGAAGGAGAAAAGGAAGAGCAACAAGTGGAAAACTTATTTGAACAAATAATAAAGGAAAACTTCCCCATTCTGGCAAAGGAAATGGACTTCTAGGAAGTCCAGGAAGCTCAGAGAGTCCCAAAGAAGTTGGACCCAAGGAGGAATACACCAAGGCACATCATGATTGCATTATCCAAGGTAAAAATGAAGGAGAGAATCCTAGAAGCAGCAAGAGATAAGGGGACAGTAACCTACAAAGGAGTTCCTATCAGACTGTCAGCTGCTTTCTCAAAAGAGACCTTCCAGGCAAGAAGGGGCTGGAAAGAAGTATTCCAAGTCATGAAAGACAAGGACCTACATCCCAGATTGCGCTATCCAGCCAAGCTTTCATTTAGCATGGAAGGGCAGATAAAGTGCTTCTCAGATAAGGTCAAGTTCAAGGAGGCCATCATCACCAAGCCCTTATTATATGAAATGTTAAAGGGACTTATCTAAGAAAAAGAAGACAAAAAAACATGTATAGTAAAATGACAGCAAACTGACAATTATTAACAATCATACCTAAAACAAAACCAAAAGAAACTAAGCAAACAACTAGAACAGGAACAGAACCACAGAAATGGAGATCACATGGAGGGTTAGCAACAGCAGGGTGGGAGGAGGAGAGAGGGGCAAAAGGTACAGAGAATAAGTAGCATAGATGGTAGGTAGAAAAAAGACAGGGGGAGGGCAAGAATAGTATGGGAAATGTACAAGCTAAAGAACTTAGGACACATGGACATGAGCTAAGGTGGGGAATGCGGGTGGGAGAGGGTGTGCAGGGTGGAGGGGAGTGAAGGGGGGAAATGGGACAACTGTAATAGCATAATCAATAAAATATATTTAAAAAATTTAAATGCTAATAAGAAGTTATCTGAGTGGGGGATTGTAAAAGGTGATAGAAAGCTGTGAAAGCCCAGAGGAAGAGATGAACCGAAGTTCCGGAGCAGGAAGAGGGTGACTGAGAGTACCGGCTGCTTTCTTCTGTGGGGACGTCTGCTGCGTCTAAACGTGCGCTGTGGATCAGGCAGAGGGACTCCACTGGGGACAGCGAGTCTGGCAGGGCTGGGAGTACTGCCCTGAAAACTGCAACTGAGCCAAACCCATAACCAGCATCACTCCTGTCCACGGGACATCTCTGTTAGCAGTAGTGTTGCATCCTTCGGATCTATTCTTCTACTGTCTCCCAAGGTCCACATTGTTAAACACTGTATTATATAATTTTTGTACCTTTATACATAATATTTTATACTGGTCAGGAATTATTAATGTGCCGGGCACAAAAATTAAAGGTGTTAGAACCCTAGGAAAAAGAGACTAAATAATTTGGTCTTGGTGACTGAGCAAGCTCTGCTTTCAATTTTTCATAATCAGAACACTTTCAGTTTAACCCAAAAGCTGATGTCTCTAGATACTAGTTCCAACCTCCAGGAAACCCAAAATCTGGCAAGGCTTACTTATTTGCTGCTTATTTAATATAATGTTAGGAATCGTGAACAGTTATTTACCAGAGTTCACATGACACAATCCAGTAAAAGGAACTCAAGTGAAATGAGGAAAAATAATGTGTTTCATTTTTCATTATGACTAAGTGCAGGATAAAGCGGAGCCAAAGAGGAAAAAACAGAACACTTCCTTTTCCACAGACATAGCTTCTAAATTCAATTCGTATTTTTTAACTTTCAACCTAAATGACCTAGAGGAATTTCCCCCGATACTTTGTAAGGACTCAAATTTTCTTTGATAGTTTTCTATTGTTATACTGTTGCCATTCTCAGAATTTCAAGGAAAATCTAATGGTATTCAATTAAACCAAACTACAGAAAGTCATTCCTAAATGTTTAAAAAAATAAACTATGTTAAAAGGACAGGCTTAATCCTTGCCTCAAATATAAAGAGGATCAAAGCACACTTCAGGCACAGTAATCAATATTTTTACATAAAAGTACAGCATGTTAAAAATTTATAATTTACTGCTTAATTACATCAATGTTTTACTCAATTTACATCCATGAAACAGCTAATCTGGCATTCAAGTTACTATTTCCGAAAGCTAGCTAAAAACATCAGAAGTAGACTGACTTGTGGATTTGCACATTCAGCGGGGTGGGGTGGGGGGAGGGCAGGGGGCTACCTGACTCCTAAGTTTCCTCAGGCTGGTTCTAAATCTCGACCAGTGTCTCAGTGTCTTCCAGCAAAGCACAGCATACCACAGGTGCTCAGGGGGCATTTTATAAATGATCTACTGAGTACACTGGTACACGTGCTTTAGAATATATTAAGATATCAAAATAATAATTACATACAAATAATAAAAACTAAAATCCTAGAACACATATCTCAACACCAAAGATCCTAAAAATGTTCAAGTGGCTTAGACAGCAACATGTTTTTACATTTACTATGTTTGTTTTCATTGTAATGACCCTTTTCCATCACAATAAATAAATAAATAAATAAATAAAAAGTTTAGAGAGTTTTTTCAACAAAACTTACCAAAAATGTTGGTCTTTACAGTAAGTGCAAGGTGAGTATTATTCCTTAAAATTTCAAGGGCCTTCACAAATGTAATATTCTCAAAGTTCTGTCCATTTACTTCCATTATCTTCAGAAAAGTATTTGAAAAATACAAATTAAGAAAAAACAGTATTGGTTACCTTTAAAACTTTAAATTTAATGAAAAAAAATAAAAAAGAAATGAAACTTGAATAAAATATACCTCTAAGTGAACAACAGTTATCTCTTGCAAGAAGTGGGATGACTTTAATTTTTTTATCTATATTCTGTTTCCCTAAATCTCTACTATGTTTTTTAAAAAGTTTGTTCTCTCTGGAATCATATTAGGGAAATTTAAAAATAACACATGTTGGTTTATAGGAAGAAAAAATTTTAGTCATGTCATTAGCTCATAAAAATTGCCTCTGTGTGTGTATTAGCACAAATTTTAGTGAAACTTTCTGAATGCAAATTTACTGCATTTACAACAGAGATAAAAGTGGCACTTTAAATCCTTGTAATAACACTGCCTGCCATTGACTGAAGCTGGCAGTCCAAAAGCAACTAGCACTGAGTGAGGTTTGGTTCTTCCTCCATGACACACTGCTGAGCCTTCACAGAAGTACCTCAGAATCACACAGGAAACTTATTTAAAAATACTATTAATAATTCCAAGGAAAAAGAATAGAGATAAACATAATGAGCAAAAAAGCATCAGCACAGAGGACTGATCTCAGATATTGACCGAAAAGTTCCAAAAAGATTTCAAAAGAAAGTGTGAGAAACAAAATATTACGGGAAAAAAAAATCCCAGAGGTAAAATTCCCAGAGTTAAAAAAGTCTTGCCTACATACTGAACGGGATCATCTAGTGCATACAAAAAAGAGTAAATAAAGATTTTTAAACATATCATGAACACTCTGAATTCCAAGGACTGAAAACAAGAAACTGCAAGCATCGTGCAGGGGCCTGGGGAGGGACCGAAGGTTGGTTCCGACCTGTCTTGATGAACAAACACTAAGATGATGTGATATTTATCCGTGTTTAAAAGTTCTAGGGGACAAATAACAGCGACCAAGAATTTTATACTACAATAAACAAAAGCATCATCAGATGTGCAGTGACACACGAAACTAATAGCACCTATTTGCCCTTTTTGAAAAGAGTACTGGAAAACACTGTGAGATCAATCGAAATGACGGGAAACTTAATGTAAATGTCAAAAGTATTCTTAAAAAAGAATGTTAAAAATGACTTAATATTCTGGATCTAAAATCTCAGATAATCTCAACAATATTTGGGAGGATTGAAGGAAAAAGTAAAAGCATGGTAAATCTCTCTCTTTCAGGAATGAAATCATTGAATTTCAGTGGTTTTTTTTTGTGAAAAATGAGATTCTTAAATGTGTTTACAATAAAATCCTGGAAGAGTAAATATACTGACTCCATGATCCTAAGTACCTGATATTCTTAATAAGTAGCCTGAGGCAAGGCCCAGAAATCTATTTTTTAAAAAGCTCCCTTAAGGAAAAAGGGGGATCACTGTAACCTTACACAGCTGTTTCCTAACCCCTTGCCTTATTGACATCTGGGCTGGATAACTCTGTTTTGGAGGCTGTTCTATTGGGGGGTGTTGTAGGCTGCTATCCACTAGATGCCAGTATTAATCCCCAAGTCGTTACCATTAAACATGTCTCCAGGCATTGCCAAATGTCCCCTGGGGGGCCAGGTCACCCCAGTCAAGAACCGCTGTTCCAAGGAACAGAACAACTTCTAATGTGAATGCCTCAACATTTTTAAAAATAATAGTAAGGTTCAGTTAAAAGTAAAATAAAGCCACATTCCATATTAATGCGTGAACTCACAAAAATTTTAAAATGAGAAAAAGTAAGCTTCCCAAGTAATTCAGCCAGATCTGGGAAATCATGCTTTGCTGCGCATGAGAATCATCTAGAGGGCTTCGTTAGCAAATACACATTCCCAGACTTCATCTCTGGAGGATGTGATTAATATGATTAACAGGACTGGTGTGAGCCTAGGAACTGCATTTTTCAGTGATAAAGTTGCAGCAAATCACATTTTAATACATTACTCTACAGTTTCCTAATGCCTATAAGGAGAGACTAAATCTCTACTAACCTTCTCCCAGTGCCTTCTTTCCCTTGGTCTCTGACCTGGCTCACTGCTTACGACTGCAGTTCTGCTAGCACACCAACATTACTGAAGTTAAACCACCCTTCACAGCAACCTCAAGCCACCTGATTTTAGTGCCGTGAGGGCAAGTGCTTGGTCGCTCCAAGCATGCAAGGGTGCTGGCTTGCACACTGAGCTTTCTGGAATACTCCAAAGTTGCCAGGCACAGAGCCTCCTATCCCAGGAGGGTGGGCAGGACCCTGTGAAAATGTGTCGTGCTGGCAGTGCCCAGACGACCACACTGTTTCTGGCCACACTCTATCAAACTTTGCATTAGAAGTAATAGACATATGACAAATACATTTTTAAAGTAAGCTGTTTAAAATACCATATCTAAAAAAGCAGTTCTAACAGAATTTCCTTAAAGTGACCATGCTTATCTGAAGAACTCCCACATGAAAGAAAAGAGCAGACACATCACTTGTGACAACTGGCTGGTTATTCACTTACCTCAGTGATTTCCACCTGGTGCGCCGCAAGGATTCTGAAAACATGCAACACCTGACCATTCAGTAAGGGGATGATCTCTTTTCTCTTAGATTGTCAAATTAAAAAAATGACAAGAACCAACACAAAAATAGCCACCCAGGGTGAAGGAGTCAAAGTTATACCTACATTTTTTTGTCAGACTGGCAAAAACAGTCCTTTCTGGTGTGCTGTGGAATTTCAGTAATTAGTGCATGTGTGCCATGAGAGGGAGAAGCTGAACATCACTGACTTACCTGATCCCCACGTTTCAGCCCTGCATCAGCAGCTTTGCTACCCGGCTCTACTCCTTCGACAAAAATGCCAAAGCCCTTCTCACTCCCTCCATTAAGGCTGAAATGCAGAGGGGACTCCCGGGAGGCCTTCTGCAGCACAACCTGCCTCCACTTAGCCTTTGCAGCACATGCGATATTCAATAACCGGAGATGACCATTCATTTTCTAGAAAGCAGAAAAGAGGAAAATGTATACAAATGTTTGTATTGACTCCTGCAGGCTTTTAAAAAATCACCTACAATTATTAGAAGAAGAGCTACATTTGAAATACGGACTCCAGAACGTGTGAGCCAGGTAAATAAAACTGATTGAGGGGTATCTTTCACCCCAGAGCACTCTCAAGAATCTCTCTTAACGTGAAAACTTCTAGATAATCACAGGTCAGAAAAGACTTCAAAGTGGTACCTCATTTAGAGGGGAATGACGAGAAAATTACTCATTCCTTAGCCTTCCCTAATATATAATATTCTATCTTGCATAGCTCCTGGCTGTTATAGAAAACCCAAGTCTTTTTTAAACCTTTATTTACAACCTCAAAGGACACGAACTACCATTCCAAATATTGTTTGTTATTCAAAGATACATTCATGTCTCCAATTCTTCAAGGAATGTTATTCCTCTATTATTTTAGAACTTCCTTAAACTTAGTCATATTCTAATTTCTAGGTTCTAACACTAGTTTAATATACAGCTACTCTCAAATAGTATAATATGTATAAATCTTATGTCCATAACAGAAGCTAAAGTTTAAAGTAGAATTCCATAAATAATTGATGACTAGAGGATTACTTAAAAAAAAAAAAATCCCATGACTCTAAGAAGCTTCTACTTTCCGTGAGCCCCTTGATGATCTACCCAGCCAGCACTGGAAAGCTGGGTGACGGTGGCCTCTGTAACCTCTAGTCAAGCTCCCCAGTTCCGTTCCTTCTCCCCACTTTGCATACTGCAGATGTGATGCTCAAAAGGCTGCAGGAACCAAGCGGTAGGAAAAGGGACAAGAATCTGCCAATTTCCCCATCTTCATAAAACTCAATCCACTTACACACTATGAGCAATAGCAATAATTCGTGAGCGTTTTATGTGCCAGGTTTGTTCTCAGATTGTTACATTCATTAGCTCATTATAATCCTCACAACATTTCCAAGAAACCAGTGACTACCATCTATAAAATAAGACAACTGAGGCACAGAAGTTTAGGTGACTTGTCCAAGTTCACACATAACAAGTGACGGGTTTTGGGTGTAAATTCAGGGAGTGATTCCTCAGCTGTATTATGATTTACTTCCTAAAACTGCACTTGTTTGAAGCAGACAACCCCATTGCAGTTCAAAGTTTTATATCTAGCAGGGAGAATAAAATGGATTTACAAATTGCTACTGTTAAAGTTAAAAGGACTATCTTCAAGTTAAGGTGACTATCTTCAAGTTAAGGTGACTATCTTAGGTGCTGGATATTTAGAACAACTGAAATCACCTGCAGAAGGGAGACTTAGGAAGTCTAATGTAGATCTGATGTAGGAGATAGGCCTTGAAGTTTCAAACAGGACTGGAAGAGTAAAATTCCAGCTTCAGAGAATTGGAAAAGAATGTGAAGTAATCTGGTTGGCTATGATCAAGGGCGAACATGAAAAAGCGGAAAATGTAGCTGATGGACCTGAATATATGGGTGAGAAATAATTTTGGTAAAAAATGCTTTGGTTTATTGACAGAGAGAGTAACATCGATCTTGTGATTTAAAACAATCTTCTGGCCACAAAGAATGGGCCAGAAGGAAGAAAAGGCTGGAACCAAAATTAGGAGGCTGTTATGACAGATAGGGCATAAGGAAATGAAGCCCTAAACTGGGAATTGAAGAAGAAATGGCTGAGCGAGAGACCGTGGGAAACAGGTTTATGCCTAAAATCAGCAACCCAGGTGACTTAAGCAGCTGACTGGACATCTTGGCCAGGGCACTCACGTAAGAGAGGGGACCGCATATTCACCACAGTTTGTAAGTCTAGGTGGCTGGGAAAAACATTACCATTAATCCTAAAGCAGAAATCGGAGAGTTAGGAGGAAGCATGATGTTTATCTGGGTTGGAGAGGCAGAGGATGAGCGGAAAAATAAAATATGGATTTGGAAGTTCTCAGAACAGACATTCAAGACATAGGAGAGGATGAAACCTGTTCTGAGTTGCTGTTCTTGGAGAAATGGGGGCAGAATCCCTAAACTCTAAAAAAAGATAAGTTATTTTGAGCCTTACTGTATCTTCCAGGTTTTTCTCAAATTCCTCCAGAAACCGAGTCATAGCAGGATCACCTTCAAAATCATTAAAATGATTGTTTACCCATAACAACACAATCCGCGTGACCTGTGGAAACATGAAGGAGGCAGCGTACAGTTATGAGAGGCATTTGTTTTCCAAAGCAAGTTCCAAAAGCACATCTAACCCTGAGCTCCTTGGCTCCCTCTGCCCACCTTCCTGTACACAGCAGTTCACTCTAACAGAGAGACAGGGTTTAGTTTGAGCTACTGTTTCCCTGGGTACCCAAGTAACCCAGAGTTGACCCAGCGCCCTCAGTGCGGACACAGAAGCCTGGAGGTTCAGATGACAGTAAGCACATGGGGTGTGTATTTCGGACAGTACCTTAGAATACCAGCTTCTAAGGGCAGGCAGCCAGTATCAAAAGTGTTTCTAGAGCCAAGAACATATTTAACCAAAATGATAACAAAAACATATCTGAAACTTCACTTGTAAACGCTGAATTTTCAAAGTTGTAAAATGATTTTACTCTGTGCCATAGATTAACAGAATTAAAAACTAACAAGTGAAAGTTGAAGTGAATAATGTGCTTCGCTAACAATGTCATTGAAGTTACATACTTTAAAAACTGCGGTGGAGCACATGTTAAACCCACCATTCACCTACTTCGCGTGCTGGCATGCAGCACACCCGCAGTGGTGCGCAACCTCGCCCAGCACCCGGTTCCACAGCATCTCCCCCCGCCCCCCAGTCCCAGTGAGCAGTCCTCGCCTGCTCTGGCTGCTCTCCAACCACTGACTGGCTTTTCTGTCTTTGGGTATTCACCTATTTTGGATATTCATATAATATATGAACTTTTGTGTCTGGCTTTCCACTTAGCATATTGTTTTCACAGACCATACATACATTTCATTCCTTTTTATGACTAATATTTCATTATACGGCTACACCACATTCTAATTTTGATAAAACTCAATTTATTTTTTTCCTTTGTTGCTTGTGCTTTGGGTGTCCTATTTAAAAAAAATAAAATCTAAAGTTATGATTTTTTTTACCCCTTCAAAGAGTTTTATAGTTTTAGTTCTTGTATTCAAGTCTCTGTTCCCTTCTGAGTTAAATTTATATATGGTGTAAAGTAAGGACCCAACTTTATTCTTTTGCATGTGAATATCTAGTTGTCTTCAAATCATTTTTGTTTATTTTTGGCATCTTTTATTTACTCAGCAAAGTAACTATTTGTAACTTTAAAATGTGTGTGTGGGGGTGTAAGCCTGTAGTTTTGGACACTCTAGTTTCCTAAACAACAGACTTCCACAGTCCACCTACATCTAACTTATTTCTTTAAGACAAAACTACCTGGCTGGCGTAGCTCAGTGGACTGAGCGTGGGCTGCGAACCAAAGTGTCGCAGGTTCGATTCCCAGCCAGGGTACATGCCTGGGTTGCAGGCTATAACCCCCAGCAACCGCACATTGATGTTTCTCTCTCTCTCTATCTCCCTCCCTTTCCTCTCTAAAAATAAAGAAATAAAATCTTTAAAAAAAAAAAGACAAAACTAGACATATTAGGCAATTATGGCTCTACTTTTATGTTTCTTAAAATAACTGAATTTCTCCTATTTTCAAGGTATTACTAGTCTTTCCATTAATTGTATAAATACCCCATGAAAGAAGGTAATCTATTTAAAATAGCAAACAATGTTTAATGCAAAAATACTCAAAAGTATATTTAAATAAGTCACAGCAGATATAAATTAAGGTAAAAAAGACCAACTGTTTTGAATGATTATACACATAAGAAAAATTCACATATTCTATTTGGGGGCTTACAAATAATCTAAGCTCTCTTGAAAAAAATATACTTGGTGCATACTCTTTCTAAACTGTTAATCAACTTTTAAACCTCCTTCAGAAACAACTAAATATTCTGAGAAAGCTCAGACCCTGCCATGTGCCTGGCACGCTTCCTGAATTTACGGCTCTACCAGAGCCTGGTTTCAGCTGCGTCTCTTAAGTATCCTACCCACGTTTCCCTCGCTGTCATGTCACGATAGCAGCTACACAGCGATACATTAACACTGGTTCATTCTTTTTTAAAGTGAATCAAATCATATCAAAATAAAATAAACATTTACCACTTGCAAAAGGTTTTATGAATAAAATTTAAAGGTCAAAATCACTTTCATGCTTTTTAGTTTTATAAAACCAACCTTATCCCTTAAGCTGTCAATTTTAAACCATTCCAAAAGTTTGATCCCAACATCCAAAGGGCTTGGAAGAAATGTCCTATAAGTTAATAGAAAATCTTCTATGTAAGTTGGGTCCACAATGGAATGCTCTTCTATTAAATGCATGATGAGACGCTCAGGCGTGGCCTAAAAATCCAAGCATAGAAAAGATGAGAAAATAAACAAATAGCTCAAAAACCAAAGAACTCCTATTAATCACTTCTCTTTGTAGCCACTCTATTAGACAAGTCCTTAAAGAGCTTTTAAAACACTCGCACTGGAGTTCGACAGTCTCCACAGGTTGTAATGCCTCAGCACCCAGAGGGTGAGAGAGTGACAAGGCAGGGGAATAAAGGTTCACTTGGCTGTATGTTTTTATTGGCATTTCCTCACAGCAGGGCTTCTGACCTTCACTGACTGACCCCCAGCGTGGACTGTCCTTTCCAATTCTACTGCAAGGGAAAGTGAGACGCTGACTGTCTCAGGGAAAGGAAGGAAAGGTGAGAGTTAAAGAAAAACAACAACAAACCTCCCTCCAAATTTAATCATATTCCAGATTTTCTTCTGCCTGCCTCTGACTAGAGAAACAACACACCCATTCAGCAGAGCATGCTTTACTGTTACTTCCCAGAATAGAAGTTTCCTCTTCTATGGCTTCTCTATGCTAGCTCACCATCTTTAGAGGAACCAGAAGTCCTAAAGAGTTTTTACATTAATTCAGAGTTTTAACTGCTTGCCTGCCTTCAAATTTATAAAAAGAAATATAAACAACATTTACCTACTGCTCATCTCTGAGGTTCAAAATCAATGTTAAAACTTATTACCTTTGCAAGCCTTTTCAAAAGTGGGTACACCGAACAAATACAGAAATAAATCAGATGTTAAGCCAAGTATAAAAACCAACTGCTACCTGCTACCTCAAATTTCAATTTGCTTCATTCATCCAAACAATTCATGGGTCAGAAAAGCTGTATAGAAAACATATGCTAATACTAACAATGTGCGTATCTAAGAATTTACTTTTTAAAAAAGGCAAGTACCCACTGCCAACAATGTATATAAAGCATTCCTCTAGCAGGGAGTCACAAGTAAGGCTCTTCATGGAACCTATTTGATATATATGGGACCAGGCACCACACGCCGTTCCTGGTCTTCTCCACCCTCCAAACACTCTGGAAGTACCAAACTGGTTTTATCATTTAGTCTTTTAGACCAATCACAATTTGAAGTCACTTAAATCTGGTTCTTAGGTCATGTGCGGCAAAGTCATGGGTGGAAATGATCAACATGTTAAAGAAAGGCCATTATTCCAATTGGCTAAATCAGCAATTTTCAACCAGCATACTTGAATGGTTTTTAAAACACGCAATACCTGACTATTTAGTCAGGGGCACTGACCTCTTTGCCCTCAGATTGTCAAATTAAAAAAATGACAACAGCCAACAAAACAACAGCCATCCAGTGTGAATAAATTGAAATTATACATATTTTTTGTCAGATTGGCAAAAAACTATATATATTTTTTGGTGTGCCACAGAATTCTAATTAGTTTATGTGTGCCATGAGATGAAAAAGGTTGAAAATTGCTGGGCTAAATCACTGTGGCAGGACACCCATGGAGACGTGAAGATAAGCCCCAGAGTCACTCGAAGGCCTGTCACTGGGGTGCACATTAGCATCCACTAAGGGGGGGTGCTGGGGACAGGGGGTGCAGAGTTCGCAGGGGAAGGGCATAGCTGCATGCAGAGACTGGTTACAATGAGCAAATAAGTAACTATACAGAGCATAAAAAGAGCCACTGTTGGGGAAGATATTTATAAATATGGAAAGGAGTGCCTTGAAAAAAATGTGGTATAGTAATGAAATTGGCAGTATTGGTATGAACTCAACGATAGTTAGATAGATGGCTAGATGTTTGAAAGCTACAGATGTGTGTGCATTTACAGTTAATACATTTCCTAGCTGTCTGAGGAGAGGCTCCAGAGATCCACTAAGCACTCTGTATCTTCACCAATGTTTCATTATGCCTTTATGGGTGGTCCTGTTGTTTTCTGTTGTGTTTCAGAAATACTGTTATCTTCGATGAAATTAACTCCCGTTATCAATGGATCGTTAAAAAATTTTAAGAAGAAAAACTTTGACCAGTATATCCTAAAATAACTTTCTATCCATACTGATATTAAACAGCAATGCCACTCTTCTTCATTAAAATGTGTAAAAACCAGCTCAGGGAAAGGCAGAAAGAACCCAGACAGTCATTTAAATTACACTTCAAAGTCAGTGAGGCACCTTGTACCACTCAAAAAGTGGTCTGAAGCCCTCTGGTCAAGATGAAAGCCTCACCCCATCAGTGACCAGAGTTACAGTAAGTAAAACACCCACCTTGATGACAATGTGTCCTTTCCTGGTTCCGCTGCGGTCCAGTTCGCGGTGCTCATGCACCATAACAATTTCTCCCTCTTCCTCAACTTTATGGGTATTTTTTTCCACATGATTTAAAATTCTCCAGTAGTCCTGCTGAGCGATGCAGACGAACTGCCCGAGAACGACATGGGGACAACCAATGAATCTATAGTACATGAACACATCACTGCGCACTAAGGCAGAGCACAGAGGTAAGAAAGCCAAGGGCATCAGTTCTTTTTTGTTCAATCCCTTTGATCCGTAACAAAAATCAAGATGAAATAAATAATTCACGCACAAAGAGACGAAGAAGTTTTTGAATCTGAATTGTGCTCTAAAAGGAGAAGTGAAAAACCACTCTCAAAACTGACGCTATGCAAAGAAAACAGAAGGCGGGAGTTAGAAACCACTCACAAGTTCCTACTCCGTTCCTTCATTTTCACAAAGGAAAAAGGAGTCAGCTGGCTAGTATCAGAGAGGAAATTTCACAAGCCAACATTCATTTGTTACATGCTCTTTTAAAAGTTCACAATTTGTTCAGTTTCACAAACGTGTAAGTAAGATACAAAATCTAATTTCCTTTATTACCCTTGAGCTTTTGAAACTTGCAATTCTCAAAGACATTTTACTTTAAGGAAGGAAAAACAGGCCCAGCCATTTTAAGTCAACAAACAAGAGTGCCAAACCAAAGAGATTGGCTTACCTGACAATCATCCACTTTGGTCCTCACCACTCCATTCATGTACTGCTTATCCAGAGTGGGAGTAATTCCAAAACTATTGCCCATAAAGAGATTTTCGACTTTTCCATCTGAATGGCTGATTTCTACAGTGCCATTTAAAATAACATACCATGAGTCAAGCTATAGAGAAAAAGACAGGTTTTAAGAATCATTTTTTTACAAAAGGCAGTTATATGTTAACTTTGAAAATAATAAATATATAGAACTTGTATAATTAAAATAAAGAGATACTCTCATTATACCACTAAATACTGTCAGTAACACCTACTGCCCATCTATGCAAACCACTGAAGCCTAATTTACTCTTTCCTCTTTTAGTCACCAGGTGAGTTCTGAGACTTCCATAACTGACCAAATAATGTAATGGTTAAGACCACAAGGTCTTGGAATCTGAGTCCAGACCCTGACACTGACTAGCTGAGTGACCTTAAGCAAGGTATTTAACCTCTCTGGGCCTGTTTCGCTGTTGCTAAAATGGGCAAAACAGTACCTATCACAGAACTTTTATATTCATTGAAGTTTTACAAATTATTTGCTTCGAACGATGCCTGGCACACGGCAAGCACCCAAAAGTCGGGGGGGGGGGGGGTAGAAGATAGCTAGCGATTATCAGAAAGACTACTAAAAGCCTAAATTTTAAGACATATCTAATAGGACAGTGTTCAAAGTTTTTCCTAATGTTAAAAAAACACTGCCTTCATTTCTATTAGCAGCATTTAATGTTTGAAGGAGAGATTCTAAAGGTCTACTCTACCAATGAAAGACTACTTTTTCTCATTCAGTATCTAAACTTTCAACAGTGTTAATGTGACTTAAGGGAAATTTGAATGATTAGTTCTGAAGGAGAATCAGTGGTGGTAATACTTTTTCGAAAGTGTGTTTTTTCCCTATTCTCTACTTTGAATATAAACTATATTCATGTGGATTATATAAACTGAGGACAAGGACTGTGCCTGGCTCTCCCACCATGATATACTTACTCCCTGTGTCTAAATTAGCACCTGGCACAAAGTAGGCATGTAACAAATTTTTGCCGACAGAACTGTAGAAAATTAATAGAATATAAAAATTTGTAAAAATAGAATACAAAAATTTGTGAAAAATAGAAAATAAAACTGTTTACACAGTACTTAAAAGTTTACCTCTCTCATGTTTGTATTATTTGAAATACAAATAATTGAAATATTATTATTATTCAATATTATATTACTGAAATATTAAGACTATCCTGCCTTTTAAAAGCATACTTACTATACTCATGTGTTCATCAGAATTTATTTTTTTAGCATATCCTGTGTGCCAGATGTGCTCAAGGGTAAGGGGAGAAAGCATGTAAACAAAGGTCAAGATAACACCTGCTTTCAGAGAATTTCCATCAAACTTTAAAATGACTTGAATACTTCCATAATAATATATGTCATGGCAGTATAATTTAGTTAACCACTGCTTATAATTAAGATAGCTTTTATTGTTTCCAATTTTGGCATAAGTCTTTGAGTTTCATATTATGTCCAAGGAAAGACACTCAGTAAAGGAAATAACAGGTTAGAAACTGTTGATACTTTGATGTCCATGTTAAAAATTTCTAAATGACTTTCCAGAGATACTACTGGCAGTATATAATGTTCACTGACTAACATCTCAGCATTAATTTTTATTAGTTTGGTAAGAAAATTAGTAAAGTACTTCCTAACAGCAATACCTTTCAATTTCACTGCCTTCGCCCTCTACCAACCCACAAGCTGCCACTGAGCCTTTCTGAACGTGGAATCACCACAGGAATGCCTCAGCCGACAGGCCACCAGGAGGCACCGGTATCAACACAGCTCCTTCAGTCTTTTTTGTTTTTACAAGTATAATATACAGTAAGGTGAGGAGACCTGAGTATATACCTGATAAACATTTTAAACAATAATGATGATATAAACAGGTAGAATTATTAAGAATTTTTAAAAAGTCTTACAACTTAATTTGAGAAGTGAAAACAAATGTGGTTCGATGAAGATTATCAAACATTTATTCTCTGAAAGATCCATTGCTAGGAAATCAAAATTAAGACACAGTACAGAGACCAAAACCAAAAGTAATAACATATCTCAAGAAATTATAACTATCCCAAACTTGGCATTCATTAAGAAAAATTGTATAAATTTTAAATTAGGATTTATACAAGTTTATGAAAGTAAACTTGTCTAAAAATTGCCTCCCCTACTACACAATGTGTAACATCTACTTGCTAACTCACCTCTTGTCCGTCTTCAAGAATCACGGCTCCAGCCTGCTCCACCACTTCAAAAATCATTACTGAGCAGAGCTCTCTCCTCACACTCATGGTCATGTTTGCAAAAGCAGGGAGCTGGTGCATGAACTCCAGTAACTGTTCTATTGAAACACAGAAATTGTAGTACGGAGACCATCAAGGACTACACTTTAAAGATACAATAAAATCTAGAATTCAATGCCTAATGTCCCCATCAATTTAGGAATTTATGCTGCTAAAGTAGAGAAACCAAGGCACAAGACAACTGCTGATTAAACAAAACCAGCTGTTTGGTTACCAGATGTACTCAGGCGCACATGAAAACACAGGCACACTGGAAGACACTGGAACGCACAACCCCCAGACAGTCAGGAAAACACACGGAGTTAGATGAGGCTGGAGAGTTTGTCTAATTTTCCTAGTCTGAGATGCCACTCCATGCTGATTAGTACAGTGATGCCCTCTGATCTAACAGATTAGTGAAAAAGCTTCTTGTCCAGTTCTTACTGGGCCAGAGTTTTTAAGAAAAAATGTTATTGATACATGGCAGTGATTAATTAGAGATAACAAATATGAATTCTACTTCAAGATCTGTCACAGCAACACAAGGTAATTCTCTTTAATTTACCCAACAAATGTTGATGAGTGCCTGCCTTAGGCCATTCCTGGTACAAATACTACAGGAGCAATTAAGATAAATATAAGGGAGGGGCACATATATGCAGTCAGCTAAGGGCTGAGACAAAAATAACTGTAAAGTGCTATCTACCTGCAGACAATTGGGCATTAGCTATATTTCAATTTTTTAAAAGCTTTGTGAAAACAGCATAGGATGTAATGCTTTATCATAAAAAAATGCACTTTCAGTTTCTGTCCAGATACTGTTCACAGGAATCTAAACTGCAGATTACTTCACTCTCTGTCATTAGAGTAACCAGCAATGTTCAGATGTACCGAGCTTTACTCACACAGATCAAGACTATTAATACTGGTATTTTCTGATTTGAACAGCAATGTGACTATTACAACAGGGAAATCTAAAACAAAATCTTAAATGAATCATAACAATATATAACGACATTAAGTAATCTCTGCCTTTAAGGACAACATCACCATCTTTAGTATTATATAACCACCTTAAGTATAGTAACTACTTCTGTAAGAAATTGCATAAAAGGAAATCCATAGTTTAACAAAAAATATGCATATTTTTCAAGCCAGAAGAGTAAAAATAGGATTTTGACAACATAAAACTTGTTTTGAAAAGCTAATTCATAGACATGGGACAGTGATGCACTTTTTTTTCAAATGTCTTATGTCATGAAGGGGAAAATCACTTTAATGGAATCAAAGCTTTTGTTTTATGAATTTGGGCAGCCAGGATGTGAGTGAAGGCGATCTGACTATGACGTTTGTCACCCTAGTGATCACCAGGGTTGACTCAGTTGATCTGGCAGGCTGAGCAGGTGTCCCTTTCCTCTCTCACAGCTCCATGAACATGGCTCCCAAAGCTGAGCACTTGGTCAAAGACGAAAACCTTTACCAAGAGAGGAGGACTGTTCTTCAGTTAAGGGCATACAAATACCTAGGCTCCCCTGCTACACCCTCTAAACATGCTCTCAAATTGGGGCAGCCAGACTCAAAGATGGCTCTCAGCCGTTCCTCCCACTTAATATTCCCCTCCCATCTTACATGAAGGGTTGCTGTGTGTGACAAACAGAACTTGGAAGAAATAATGATGTATCACTCTTGAAGCCTGATCCTAAAAGACATTGTGTCACCTGCCTTAGTCTCCCTTGGAGTGTTTGCTTTGGGTGAAGCTCACTGCCACATTTAAGCAGCCTCCGGAGAGGTCCACATAGTGCAGACCTGACTGAGGTCTTGGGCCAAAAGCCATGTAAGTAGTCATGCTGGAAACAGGACCTCTGGCTCAGGCCAGCAAAGCCTCGGAGGACTGCCAACATTCTGATTACGACCTCGTGCCACTAAGCCAGGACCACTCAGCTACACGACTCCTGAATTCCAGACCCACAACAGGTAGGAGAAAATAAACGTGTGTTGTTTTTAAGTCACTAGGTTTTGGGGTAATCTGTTATGCAGCAATATCTAAAAACTGTAAAATTCTTATTGTACACACACACACATATTTTTTTTTTACCAATGTCGTCATCAGTTTTGTCTGCAGGTTCTTTTTCAAGACATTCACGAACAAGATCTCGCCCATGTAATGGATCTGTTCGATCAATTTCTTCATCTTCCTCCTCTTCATCTTCAGAATCAACAGGTCCCTCAGGAAGACGGGTTAAATCCACATCTCCTACCTCGCTTTCCGTAGCCTACAGAAAGAAATCTCGATCAGTTATCATTTCATGTTATAAAAATTATATGCCCCACAGTGTGAATTAATTAAAACTATCCCTCAATACTAAATATTATACAGAATTAGGCAATAGTGTATGTTGTGTCAAAAACAAAATGATACTTATTTATATAAGGTTTCTCTTTGCCTAAAATACAGTCTCATCACTCCACAGTGTGACACCTTGGTGGTAAATCTGACGTGGGGAAAATGGTTAGGAGACTCAAATATCACTCAGTGTTTTAATACCTGTTTTCCAAAAAACACTTGTATTTCCGAAAAGTACATTCCCTAAAACATGAAGTGCATGAAAGATACATTTTACCAACAATCATTTTACAAAGTACTTATTAGTCTCCCCTGGGTGTTATAAATAAAATATCATTCTTTTATCACTGAGGTTTACAGTCTAGCAGGGCAAACCACCATGTAAATTAAGAAAGAAGTGTAACACAAGTAAAGAGTAGTACTGAGAAGTGCTAAAACAGACCAATTGTGAATGACTGAACAAATACTGGTAATTTCCCAATAACTTTCTTGAATCTAACATTGTATCAAGAAGAGCAGAGATTATTCTAACCAGTCTTTAATGTAAACTTACGTTTACAACTTCAACACTGGAAATATTAGTCTCAGATACTTGTAAAGGAACTAGGGGGCTTTAAAATAACTATACAAATAAAAGAAAAATTTACCCTTTGTGACAGTATGGACGGACCTAGAGAACATTATGCTAAGTGAAATAAGCCAGTCAGAGAAAGACAACTACCATATGATTTCATTATATGTGGAATCTAATGAATAAACTGAACTAACAAGGAAAATGGGGACAGACTCATAGATAGAGAGCAGGCTGACAGCTAGTGATGGGGGGAGGTTAGGGAGTGGAGGGACTGAGCAAAAAGGAAAAAGGACTCATGGACATGGACGACAGTGTGGTGACTGCTGGGCGAAGTGGGGTGTAAGGGGACCAAATGGTAATGGAAAAACACAATAAAGATTAAAGAACTGTAAATATAAATACAGGGTTGGCCAAAACATTCGTTTAGTTTCTCCCATAAAATAGAAGAAATTTTTTCATTTTTACCAATAACTTTATTGATTTGGATATTTTGAGTATGTTGGCTATCTCCCACATGGTATAACGTTGACTGTTCTCAATTAATGTCTTGATTTGGTCGCTATCAATTTCAACTGGTCTACCTGACCTTGGAGCATCGTCCAGTTAAAAATCTCTAGCACAGAACTTTACAAACTACTTTTGACACATTCAATCAGTCATAGCACCTTCTCCATACACTGTAAAAATCTTTTTTTTTGCATTTCAGTTGTGTTTTTACCTTTCTTGAAATGATAAAGCATAATATGTCAAAATGTTGCATATCTTCTTCCATCTTCAACACTAAAATGACTACACAAAAATTCACCAATTTTGGTTAAGTTTTTTTTAAATGCATGCTGATATGACAGCTGTCATAATGCAATCTAACAAAATTGTAACTAAGTGCTACTAGGGCCATCATACAGAAAAAAACAAAAGAACTTTGTCAGTATAATTCATTGAAAATACTGAAGATGTCTTTTAGGAAATAAAATTTGTCTTGAAGTGGATTAGTTGGCAATATTTCTAAATATTATACTCATTTGGTATATATTAAAAAGCACGAATACTGCAGCAGTCACGGAAAGAAACTGAACACTATCTTCAAATATTTCAGTCTCATCTCCTATACTGAATATTTACTAGTTTTGTCTGCCCAGAAGAGGATATTGCTTCTTTTAAGGAATTCCTGTTCTCCAACTTAACCCAGAGATTACAGTGGGGGGGGGGGGGGGGGGTTAGTGCCCTGCCCCTGGCTATGTAAACTAAAATAGGCCTCTTCTCTGGATTTTTATAACTGAAGTTGAGGGGCAGAGTGTCCTTTTTCCTCTGATCCCCAAATCTGAAGAATGTGATGCAGAGCAGCCTATAGCCACATGGGAAAGGCTTTCTGTGGTGGGAGAAAATGGAACTAATAGGCAGAGAGAGGGGCAGGGGAACTGGAAGTACACTGAAAGAGGCAGACACAGGAAAACAGAGACAGACAGAAAAGACACAGATCAACAAAGCAATAGAAATAGAGCACGCAGGACAAAGACAGAAAGGGCATTAGCACAAAGGGCGTCTGTGACAGAAAGTATCACAGGAGACAGGCAGAGCAGGCAAGCCGCAGGGGGCCCAAGGATAAGAAACAGACCACAGACACCTGGAAGCATCCAGGCTCCCTGAGACCAGAACTGCCTCTGCTTTCTCTGTGGGTCAATAAATTACCCTTTCTGGCCGTTGTTAATTCAAGTTAAGACTGATACCCACAAAAGAGACCCACTAATTTGTTTTCTAAGATACTATTTTATACTTCCTTTGGATTTCTGCACAGCTTTAAGTAACAGAATGAATACTGAACTTAAGATCTGTTAAGATTAGACAACATAGGATAATACAGGAGCAACCCTACCTCATGACTAGTATGCTCTCCTAAGTTATTTTTTGGCTATGAAACTTCAGAGTTTTAATGGAGGGTATTTCTGAGTAATATATCTTCAGAATTACAAACCTGCTAGTAGATTATAATCTTTTTACAAAGACAGTAGTTTTAATTTAAACATGTATACATGCTAAAATGACTTCTCCAAAAACCTAACTTACAAACACTGATTGTGAATCCAAAGAACTAGTGTTAACAAAACCCACTACAGCAATATTTTCTATACAATTTAATTTTTTAAAATATAGAAGCTCATCCCTGCAATAGCCTTTTTCTACTTTATCAATTCTTGAGGACAATCTACCATGTAAATTTGGGTTCTTAAACCACCCTCCCCTCAACTCAGTCCTGGGTTTCCATCCCCCGACCCAGACTATTTCAACCTAGTCTCACTTCTCACCTTTTAGATTAAGTCGAATAAAAAGATTATGTCCCTGGCTGGTATAGCTCAGTGGATTGAGCACCGGCCTGTGAATCAAAGGGTCACAGGTTCGATTCCCAGTCAGGGCACATGCCTGGGTTGGAGGCCGGGTCCCTAGTAGGGGGCATATGAGAGGCAACCACACACTGATGTTTCCCTTTCTCTCTCTCTTCCCCCGTCTCTAAAAATAAATAAATAATAAAAAATGATGGCTCATAACAAAAAGACAAGATGCAATTCAGTCACCTGGACACCAGGGAAGGCTTATCGTCACCTACCTGGGAAGTGAAGACAGTTAAGGAAACAGTGCTTTAGAAGTCACAGGGAGGTACTGGGAGAAGGCTGCTAAAAGAACTCTCTTGGGAAATGCTGAAGGCCATGAGTAAAGATTTTAATTTATCCTTACAACTGCCTTCTCTTACCCGTATTTTTTCAAAGTAGGATACCAAGAAATAAAAAGCTGAATACAATTAGTTATGAGGACATACCAAACTGTTAAAATGTTAAGAGTGTACAAAACAAAGATGGTGCCAAAAAAGAATTAATAATAATAATATTTAAAAAAAAAATGGTTGCCAAAAACAGGCCAGGAAATTTTAAAAAGTTGGTAATTTTAAAAAAATTACATAGAGTTATGTAGCTAGAGTCCACAGTCTGATTCTCTGGCTAAATGAAGGCAAGCCAGGTTCAGGTAAAGGCAGATATGATGGCCACCAGGAATGGAGCTCACTGAGCGATGCTTTTGAGAATGCAGTTCCTGGGTAGAAAGTTTAATTCTCTAGTAACTAGATAAGAATTTTTTAAAATGCACCCACAATGTCCAGCATACAATAAAAACTCACTAGATACTTGAAGAAGCAGGGAAATGTGATCTATATAACCAGTAGAAAAATCAATCAATACAAACAGGCCCAGGAATGATAGAGATGATGGAATTAGGAGAACTTCCAACATTTATTAAGAAGTTCAAGGACTTAAAAGAAAATACAAACATAATTAGGGAAAAATGAGACATCTCAAAGTTATGCACACTGTATGAAGTGTGAATTTGAAGAAGGGCAATCAAAAATAGCAAAAATGAAGCAGATAGGAGGAAAAAAGTCAAAAAGAAAATTCAACAGAGCCTCAGAGATGCATATGATAATATCACAAGTTGTTACAAGAAAGGTAGGTCAAAGGTATGTATGCCATACTCATTAAGGCAGGCAACACACAAGATGAGAGCCCTGGCCTTTCAACTACTTTATCCTGGCACATGGAACACAGCAGACCATCAGGGAGATTATACTAATGAAGGAAGTAAAAAAAAAAAAAAAAGTATACTGGTGAAAGGAATAATAAAACAAATATTAAACTTCTTGTGTTTTTCCTTTCCTACAGTATGAACATATATGAGTAATATATGAATGCATATGAAATAAATGTAATTTGGTGAGGTAGATGGTAAGAGACATCTTCTGATGACTTGGCAGTCCCCAACTAAACCAACAGAACATTTCCTTTTCTTGTTTGCATCCAGATAAACATGAAGCTATAATAAGGGGAACTACAGGTTAGAAAAAAAAAAGTTACACAAACAAAAATCACATTTTCTAATTTAGAGCACATATTAAGCCAGAATCTTGGGCTTTCAGCGCTTCTATCTTCTGCATTGCTATTTTCAGTATTTCACTCCACCTTTTTCATGGACCACCTCATCCTCATGTTTCTTCTTTGTCTTTCTGGTCAGGGTAAGAATTCTGTGAAATGAATCCTTCACAACAGCGCTGTCCAGGCTCAACCATTCCAAAATCTCTACAACAGGACAGGCAGGCGAAATAAAGCCTCCTTTGCCCAGGATAACCAAGCTTTAGTTAGTAGTGAGTCTTGAAAATAATATTGCTTTCTGCCTACAAATGCAATTCAACTAAAACAAACAAACAAAAAAGCCTAGATTACTTCCTAAGAGCCAAAACTGTTTTCAACTTAGCATGGGATACACACACACACAAAATTCTGCCCTCTACAAATATACTATGATAAAAAATGTCAAGTGTATATGCAACGTGACTATACCAAACAACAGAATGGAAAGAGACATGACACACAGGGAAACTGCTGTGGGGTTCCCAGATGTGTGAGAGAGAGTAAAGATGTCATCTAAGCCAGCAGTCCTCAATGTTTTTGGCACCAGGGACCGATTTTGTGGAAGACAATTTTTCCTCATACCAGGGTGTGGGGTAGGGGAGACAGGAGGTGGAGCTCAGGCAGTAATGCGAAGCCATCCATGGATGGGGGCGGGTTGGGGGCCCCTGATCTGGGTGGAGCTGCTGGCAGAGCAGCGTGACCGAAGCCTTGCTAGGAAAGGGCAAACACAGTCATGGAATAGATGTTATGTGTTAGTCATGGACCGGAATCTATAATGTGCAAGTGGAGAGCACTGGAATACAAAACCAGATTTACAGATTGTGCTGAGAAGGGAAAGACTTGGAACTGGAATACAAATTTGAAATGAAGAATGTAAATCAGGTAACCGTGAAACACTGAAGCTTTTTAAATGAAGAAGTAAAAGCCCTGTTTTTTGTATTTGAATTTATTTCAAATACAAGTTTAAAAAAAATAAAGATAATGGGTTTTAACTAGGACATGGATATTTTTAACAGAAACACTGAGGACAAGGGGAAGAAAATGTGTGGTTGGCCAAGCCAGATGAGGTGTCAAACAAACATCCCAGAGACATGTGGCACCAGAGGCTGGAGAGACTGGGCAGCAGAGCTCTGAATTAGTAGTAATGCTGTGAAGTGACACCTGAATTCATCGCTGGGATTTTCAGAAGCATGCTTACCTCTTACATACAAGCAAAAATTATAGGTGGGGCATAAATGTGTGCCTCGGGTTATTTAAAAGCACAGTCATGTGTCACTGAAAGACAGGGGTTCGCTCTGAAAAAAGGGAGGTGATCTGGTCCTCGGGCGGTCCACAGTGCACTCACACACACAGACCTGCAGGTGCAGCCTACCACACTCGGCCTGCATGGGACAGCCCACTGTTCCCCGGGCTCAGGCCAGCGCAGCATGTTACTGCATTGAGTATGGCAGGCAACTGTAAGATGATGCTAGATACTGTTGTTTGGGTATCTAAACTTACCTGAAAGTAGAAAAAGTACAGTAAAAACACGACATAAGTGTGTGTACGCACACACACTGAAGACTGCTGAAGGAGGACTATGGGAGGAAACACCACTGGAGAGAGAGCAGTCCCTGGCGGGGGGGCGGGGCGGGAGGGAGGGAAAGAAGTGAAGGAACAGAAAGGGACGGCAAAGATGGAAAGAGATCTGGGAGGTAATGCTCAAGAGCAGAAATAACAGAAGGGAGGGGAAGTATAGACAGAGGGGGAAAGGGGAGGACAGAGGAGGATGAACTGGACTGGGAGGAAAGACAAAGAGAAACGGAGGGAAGAGAAGTGAGTTAGTGCTCCACAGTGTGAGTGCTTGTGCCTATGTGCAGGGGTGGCCTAAAGCGCACCCCTCCTCCCCAGCCCTCTCCCCTGGCTCCCCTGCTGACTCTGGGTGGGCACAGGGCGAGTAGAGAGCATGGTGGGCTTCCTCCTTAACTTAAATCACCTGGACCCACCTTTTCTTTCTACATCATAAATGTTATGTGGTGCAAGACTGTAAGTTAGTGAAAAGACAAGGGCTTCAGTTCAAGAACCCACATGTCTCAGTGTCCCAGCTCTTGGACAGGACTGAAATAAATAGAAAAAGGAACCTAGAAAGAAGCACTCCTATTTTGTTTAAGCATTGTTTCAGAATACATAGAATATTTGACTCAAGAACATTTGAACATATAAATGCATACTTTTAGCTACATTTTAGGGTGATCTGATTAAAAACATATTCACACCAAAACCATTACTTGCCTTTTTTTTCCAGACTGTGGTAACTGCTTTATTTGAAGTTTCTTTGAAAACCAAAGGCTTTTATTTTTAAACCGGAAGACACGAGAACTCCCAAGAAGGAAATGCACAGGAGTACAGCCACATGTCTGGCCATAGAGAATGGTGTAAATAATTTTCCTGTTAAGAACTGCTGTCAGGATGACTCTCCTCTCTTTTCACCCTAACCCTCCAAATTAAAAACACTTGCACTCCTTTACAAGGCTCTGCTTCTACAGTTACAAGCTATGACTGGGTTGGATGTCCACTTTTAAAATCTCCCAAATGCTGAGAATTTGGATAACCAGACAAAGCCCTTTAATTGCTGCCGGCCAAGGTACATAAAATGGGAACACACACCTGTAACTAAAGATTTAATAGGTGTCTCAAGAAGGTCTAAAGTCAGGAAAAGACTAAGGGTACAATACTGATTGTGAAGCTTTTTTCTTCCCTGTGTTTTAGTCCTGAGGATCTGACTGCACATATACAATTTGGTTGGTTATCCATTTTTTTTTTTGCTGATCTGGGTTTTTTATTGTAGTCTAGATTTTTTGCATTTTGGGGGATATATTTTATCAATCTATTATTTTTGTTCTTATTCCTTTTACCCTTTACTAATCATCCCTTTAATCTTTTCCCACAATTTTATTCAACTTTTGTTTAACTGTACACCCTATTTATATCCTCTTTAAAATTTGTTAAATTCAGAAATAATGTTCATTGAGAAACACATGAACATTGAGAAACACATGAACATGACAAAAGCTTAAGGACATAATAAAAAGTACCCACAAACCTACCACCAGTAGGTAAACATTGCTACCATTTGCTCCTCTTGGATTCAGATTTGCATTCCATGTATACGGATACCAAACACATGTAAGTATGAGTGCACAAATATTTACTTAAAGATTCTGATTTATTTTCCTTCTGTTTTTATCTCTGTTGGTTTGCTTGTTTTAATCTTTATACTGAGTCTATCCTTTGGCTATTGTCCTACGCTCAACTAAAGCCTCAATCTGAAATTTCTTACCTGTTTTGGCTATTCTTAAAATATTTTTCTTACATTTTTACATATTTGACTTTGGTATTATGATAATTTTCTCTTTTAAATTCCTGAATTCCCGTTTTCATTCTAGAATTTCATTGTTTTTGCTCCTTTTATCTGTTCACTCTCCCTAAATTCACTGAGGTTTACTTTTATCTTATTGGTTACTTTGTAAGTTTCATTGTGCTATCATTTAAATGTATGAGTCCACTTATACGACACGCTGGAAAATGCAAAGCTTTAAGGACAGAAAACACTGGTGGTTGCCAGGGGCTGGGGCTCAGGAGAAAGAAGGGACCATCTACAAAAGGGCATAAAATACTTTCTGAGGTGATGGAAATGTTCTGTCTTTATGGCTGCTATACAAAAGAGGATGAATTTTATTAGATGTAAATTACATCTCAGTTAACATCAAACATATGTACACAAACACAATTAATGCTACAGGATGCAGAGCTGATAGGATTTGATGCTGAATGTGATGGCCAAGGGAAGAGAGCCAATGGTGATGTCCAGGTTTTGGGGACATGAAAACGCATCTTCTTCCCTATGTAATGGAGGTATTCCTTTGACATGCAGGACAGCTGGCAAAGATACCTGTCCACAGTTTAATCCAATATTAAAATGAAACTTTTAAAAGTTGGAATGATGTGTAGAGGGTGCTACTGAGGAAGTAAAACAAATGGAAGGCTGGAGCAGGTCAGCCACTTACAAGGCCATGGTCCTGTTGCAAAAGGCCTCCAACCATACCAGTAGGTGTACTCCAGCCCCAGCTTCAGGTGGGTGAGCTGGCAGGTGAGCATCCTGTAGATGCTAATGTAAGTGCAATGCTGCAGAATCTCCTCTATGATCTTGCCAAAGATAACCGTATGCAGCCCTTCACTAGTTCACAGAAAAGTACAGTGACCTGGAATCTCAATCTACGTGATACCCTCGTATCCCTTTTCTCAGTCATCCAGGGTTCTGTTCCTTGCTCCAAAAAGGTGACCATATCTGGCTTAGAAATGGATATGCGAGTGAGACTAGGTTATCTATAGTCTGTAGAGATGTGGTTAACACCATATCCCTGCTGTAGAATCTCTTCTACCAAGGTCCAGGCAATCCCACTTATCCTGGGAGAAATCTATAGCCACATCCCTGAACTTCATCAACGCAGGAGCACTTTCCTCAAAGTTCTTCTCTAGAAAAAAACACAGAATCCAGAGAAGACAGGACTCTACTTTGACTTTTAGGTGTGCAATGACTGTTATTTCTTCCCTAAGATGATACTTCTGGGGAAGGGCAGAATGCATGGAGTCCAACAATTAAGCAAACACACAGTAAGTGCTCCCAGAGCCATGTATTATATTTAACTTTACTTTAAAAATATTTCCTGTTGTGTTTACTAGAAATTGGTGTACAGGGAGAATTCTTTACTCTATCTATTACAAACGTCAGGTGGGGTGATGGTGATTGCCAGAGCAATGACTCTGTGCAGAAGACCATGCACAAACCCAACATGGGGGCTTTCTCCATCTTGCATCTGCCTACAAATCTCCCTTAACAAAGGAATGCTGGTTTTCCTAAAATATCTGAATCTGGGTAACTCGGCAGAACCACAGTCTGAAAAGTTTTCCTCAGACGATTCTATTTCAATAGATCGGTACTATACCACAGCCATTGATGATCGCATGCGGCTGCTGGGCACTTGAACTGCAGCTCGTCTGAATTGAGATGTTGCTGTCAGTTTAAATACACTGATTACTGATGACTTAGTATAAAAAAATAAAGTAACTCACTCATAATTTTACAGTACTGATTACATGTTAAAATGATACTATTTGGATATATTGTGCTAAATAAAATATATTACTAAAATTCATTTTACCTATTGCCTTTTTTAATGTGGCTACTAGAAAATTTAATACAGCCTTTACAATACAAAAGCAACTCTGATTTTCCTCATGACTTTACTTATAGAAGACTTACACAGTCATAATAAAAACCTGCCTTTTCATAAGTTTATGTTCAACTGAACATAAGTTCAGATGTTTAATAACTAATTTTTTTTTACCAAGGCAAGCATTACATGGATTCTCCTGGATACAAGAAATTAAAAAGAACACTAGGTTCATACATTGTTGGACCATATTTAATCACCCTCAAAAGACAGATCATCTCTTTAATTAGGCTTGCAAATTGGACAGTAATTTGTAAATTGGACATTTTCCCAAAAACCTTATGCCTGAATTTCAGACCTTACTTAAAGACATGTGACCACCTATGGCACAAGCACAGGACACTCGGCAGAACACACGACACACAACCCCCCAAGCTGTTACCTGATAGATATCAGACAAACTGCTGCTCCCAGAGTCACTGGCGATGCTACAGCCAGACTGACTGGAGGACACGTGAGTCACCTGTGGGTGAGCGCTGTCTGCAATGTGCATCTTTGTAAGATCAGCTGGAAGCTGCAGAAGAAAAATAATTTAAGATATTCTAAATATCAAACTTCACCTTTATAAGAGTTCATGACACAATGTTAACTTCTCCAACAAATTTTTGTCTTATGTGTATTACTGTGCAACTTCATTTCTAAGGTAAATTCTCTATTCTTAGGAAAACTCCTAGGAAATGATAACCAAATTGTACTCTGATACTATTAGGCAAACCTACTGTGAAAGCCCACTTCACAGTAGTATTTTAGAATTTTCAAAAAAGACTACCACCAGTAGCAGCATTTCGGAGGAAAAGCCTGCCCCCCCACCAAATCGGCCGTTACCACCGGAAAGAGAAGGAATGCTGCTATGCACCTGCATGCACACACACCAGTGCAAAACTGTGGCCGACACCAGTAAAACGGCAGCATCTTGAATTAAAGCACAATATCCCATGACCACAGTGCAAATAAGGTAGAAACAAGTAAAAAAACCCCCGATAACATAGAAAATGATCATGTACTAGGAAATTATAAAACAGACCTCTTAAGAGTCCACAGGTCAATGAAGTAATGCTTGGAAGTCAGCAAATATTTAACCAGAAAATTGAAATGCTATATATTAGAACCTATGGAATAAGCTAAAGCTATAGTTAGAGGACACTTTATAGCTCTACTATGTGTATTTAAAGAGGCAGCAGAAAATCAATGTGCTCACTATAACTGTTTACAATAACCGTAACTGGTTACAATTAAAAACTAATATTGATGGAGTATGGAGTATTCAAAGAACTTTCTCCCACTTTGTTTCTAGTGTTTAGATACAAAGAAAAAAATATCATGTAGGAAAAAAGTAGATGGAAAGGCAAAGACTGAAAATAGTTCTAAAATGTCAGACATTTGGTTGTGATGTCAGAGGTGAGAGATTTTCTATAGACATTCTATACTCCAAGATGCCCACAGAGATAAGGTCAAGGAGAAGAAGGTCATCCGTACAAGTAACACAATGAACCAAAGGCAGAAGAGCAAGTCTGCAAACTGGCTTGGAAATGATATTCGTAACATACTGAGCAATCTCTACCCTACTAGACCCTAAAAGGCAGGCATTATTATTCTCTCTACTTTACTGATGAGAAACCAAGGCACTAGGACTGGCAACTTGCCCTAAATCTCACACTCAAGCAAGTAGTGGAGTTAAAATTCAGACTCACATCTATCCGATTCTAGTACTCTCTACTGAACTCAACTTTGTGCCAGGAACTCTGCTGGCAACATAGTGATGAAAACGATGGGTTCTACCTATCTGTACTGCACTGGGAGCTCAGTACAAGTGGAGAGTGGGCACAGATGTACAAGCATGTACCATCTAATGGAAACAATGATGGTGAACATGCAGCTAACATTTGAGTACTCACCATGTGTCCCAAATATGTAAACTGTTGAAAATATATTTCTAGGTGAAGGAGAAAAGTTAGTCCAAAAGTAATTTCAGCTTTATCTACAATATCTAGCTGAAACATTTAATTTTCATGTGGAGGAAGCATTCCTCTATTATACAAATAATTTGAAATATTTTCAAAACTAAAAACATATACACATACACATATTTGTGAGAAAATTTTTCTTTTACCTTCTCTTTTAAAAATGGCCACAGAAACTGGAATGTATTGCAATTCTGTAACCCTTAGCAACTATACACATAGTACACATTCTATGAAGTGTGTCCGGAAAAAATTCAACTATTCTTAATATGGATTCACCACTATTTGTTTAGCATTTAACTACTGAAGGATATTAGGGTTGCTTTCAGTTTTTGACTATTTTTTACTAGCATTGTTATGAACCTCTGTGTACAAATATTTACATGGACATACACTTTCATTTCTCTGGAGTAAATACATATGAATAGAATGGCTGGATTATAAGTCTTAAGGTGGACAATAGACTTTTACTTATTTTGGATATACAAGGTCTTTCTGGAAAAAGCCCAGCCACTCTTAATTTAACAAGAATGGTTTGTGTGACATCAATGTAACCTGGCAGCTGAGGGGACTGGACTGGAATGCGCATCTGTGAACAATGATGACTTCATTATACTAGTTGGTGGGGGTGGTAGACACTGTTGAGTGAACATGTGTACTGTGTGGCTGGCGCACTCAAGATGACTGAGCAAGTAGAGCAAGGAATCTCCATCAAATTTTGTGTTAAGTTTGAACATTTCTTCCGGAAACTATTGGGATGATTCAGAAGGCCGTAGCCATGGGCAACTGGTGATTGGCAGCCTCATCACAACATGCCTGCTAATGCATCACGTCTCGTGCAGAGTTTTTCTGGAGAAACATCAAATCACCCAGGTGACTTACAGCCCAGATTTGGCACCCTGGGACTTCTGGCTTTTCCTAAAACTAAAATAACCTTTGAAAGGGAAGAGATTTTCAGACTGTTGATAAGATTCAGGAAAATATGACAGGGCAGCTGATGGTGATTGGGAGAACTGTATGAGGTCTCAAGGTGCCTACTTAGAAGGGGATTGAGGCATCACTGTCCTATGTGCAATGTTTCTTGTATCTTCTTCAATAATATCTCCATTTTTCATATTACATGACTGAGTACCTTCTGGACAAACTGTGTACACATGTACTTTGGAATAAAACTCAAGGGTATTAGTGGTGAAGCAAAGGGGGTGGGAGTTTAATAGCTGAATAATTAGAAAATAATGTTACACTGTATGCCCCTTCGCTCCTCACAACAAACAAGCTTTTCACATAAGGTTATCTACTTTAGTCATCAAACAACCAGGTGAGGTAGATGCTATTATACTTGACTTACAGATGAAGAAACTGAGAATCAGAGAAGTTATAAAGTTGCCCACGGTCATACAGTCAGGAAGCAGGGCAACTGAGATCTGAAACCCCTAGGCAGCCTCACTGTAAATCTGTTGCTCTTTCCTCCCAAGTTGTTTTTTGACATTAAGCTGGGAGTTTTTAACACCCAACTGTTTCTATTTTCTCTACAGGAAAGGAAGCAAAAAGGAAATGGTTTTCCTCTAATAGAAATTCTTGATTTCTTAAATCATCTCCTTGTCTCTCAGCTTATCTGTCCCTTTTCCTTTCCTTTCTGACTCTACCAGAGTTTTATGACTGACCTTTCAACCACAGTCTCAATTCACTTACCCCATCACCTTTCCAACCTCACTTACCCCACCACCTTTCCAACCTCACTTACCCCACCACCTTTCCAACCTCGCTTACCCCACCACCTTTCCAACCTCGCTTACCCCATCACCTTTCCAACCTTGCTTACCCCATCACCTTTCCAACCTCGCTTACCCCATCACCTTTCCAACCCTACCAGGTCTACAAACTTTCCCTTTTCCCACAGTTCCTTCACCCATCTCCTATACCTGAACTTCTGGGCTCTGCTAGAGCTCCCATGTCCATGGGGACTACTGTCAGTGTTTTATGTTGGGGACAGGAAAGTTTCTTAGCTAACAGCTTGAATACAGACACATTATGAAAGTACATAGTCTGCTGAAGACTATGTATACAAATAGAGTTTAAGAGATATATTAAGAAGAGGCTACAGGTAGGACATAATCTTGAATATCAAGCTGGGTATTTTGAATTGGATCCCTATGGGCAACATAGAGCTACTGTAGGTTTCTGGCAAATGCCGTGACACAGGAGCTGCTGTATGTCTCAGACAGGCTTAATCCAGCAAAATGTTTAGTTGTTGACTCAAAGTTCTCTATAGGTCCAGACAACTCCTTGGGGCAACTGTTTTATATGCTCTCTCATCTCAACATGGGGGCCACTTAAGTGACAGCAGCAGGGACAGAAACAACTCCAAGAGATTACTAAACCTTGCCAGACATCAGGGAAATAAAATTTAAATGATTTTCTTTTTTTATCAGATTGGGGGGGGGAGTAAGTCTGATAAAAGAACATACAAGCAAGGCTATGGAGGAAAACGACAGTCTCACAAATTGGTAATGGGAGTTAGAAATTGGCAGAGCTCCTCTGGAGAGCAATTTGAAGAGCAGCCACTTTGGGGAGTAAATATAAGTTTTACTACATGTTAAAAATATATATCTTATGACTAAACAAGTCTCCTTCGGGTACATACTCTAGAGCAGCACACAGGTGCACAAAAATGCGTAAAAACATTCATTAAAAACTATCTGTAATGGTTTAAAGAAAAAAGAAATAATCATTAAAAGTAGAACAGCTATACTGTTGTAAGTCTGTTATGCACAGTTAGGCAACAGTTCAGGCTTGGATAGGTCGCAGGTGTACTGACTGAAAAAGCAAGTTTCCAGACAAAATAAGATGTGACTCATTTTTTAAAAAGCATAAAAACAGCACACGCTTTTGGGCATTCATCTAGGTTTGGGGGCAAAGAGTTGGAAGAACACAGAATATCAGACAATCAAAAGTGGTACCCTCGAGTGAAGGAGAAAGACCAGGGCTGGTGGCCCAAAGGAATTTTAGCTTTGTCTGCAATATCTTACTGAATTGTTTTATTTTCATATGGAGAAAGCACTCCTCTATTAATTCTGTAAATAATTTGAATTTTTTTAAATGTATTTTATTGATTATGCTATTACAGTTGTCCCATTTCCCCCTTTCTCTCCCCTCCCCCTTGTACCCCCTCTCCCACCCACGTTCCCCCCCTTTAGTTCATGTCCATGTGTCATACTTATGAGTTCTTTAGCTTCTACATTTCCCGTACTGTTCTTGCCCTCCCCCTATCTATTTTCAACCTACATTCTATGCTACTTCTTCTCTATACCTTTTCCCCCTCTCTCTTCCTCCCACCCCCCTGCTGCTAGCCCTCCATGTGCCCTCCATTTCTGTGGTTCTGTTCCTGTTCTAGTTGTTTACTTAGTTTCTTTTGGTTTTGCTTTAGGTGTGGCTGTTAATAATTGTGAGTTTGCTGTCCTTTTACTATACATGTCTTTTCTTCATCTTCTTTTCTTAGATAAGTCCCTTTAGCATTTCATAAAATAAGGGCTTGGTGATGATGAACTCCTTTAGCTTGACCTTATCTGAAAAGCACTTTATCTTCCCTTCCATTCTAAATGAGAGCTTGGCTGGATAGCGCAATCTGGGATGTAGGTCCTTGTCTTTCATGACTTGGAATATTTCTTTCCAGCCCCTTCTTGCCTGGAAGGTCTCTTTGGAGAAATCAGCTGACAGTCTGATGGGAACTCCTTTGTAGGTTACTGTCCCCTTATCTCTTGCTGCTTCTAGGATTCTCTCCTTCATTTTTACCTTGGCTATTGTAATTATGATGTGCCTTGGTGTGTTTCTTCTTGGGTCCAACTTCTTTGGGGCTCTCTGAGCTTCTTGGATTTCTTGGAAGACTGTTCCCTTTGCCAGATGGGGGAAGTTCTCCTTCATTATTTGTTCAAATACGTGCTCCATCTGTTGCTTTTCTCCTTCCTGTTCTGGTACCCCTATAATTCGGATGTTGGAACGTTTAAAGGTGTCCTGGATGCTCTTAAGCTTCTCCTCGATTTTTTGAATTCTTATTTCATTATGCTTTCCTGCTTGGTTGATTCTATCTTCCTTCTGGTCCACTGTATTGTTTTGAGACTCAGATTCCTTCCTTTCACTATTGGCTATCCTCCGCGTATCTTCCTGCATCTCTTTTATGGCAACCTGCATCCTTTCATCTAAATTGCGCCCAAAATCAACCAATTCCGTGAGCTTTCTGATCACCAGTGTTTTGAACTGTGCATCTGATAGATTGGCTATTTCTTGGTCGCTCAAAAGGATGAGTCCTGGGGGACTGATCTGTTCTGTTGGATACATGTCTTATGTCTTTCCCTGTCTCTCCTTTTTTTTTTTTTCCGGTCTGGTCGCTCTTGTAACGGTAGGGGGGCGGAGCCTTAGGTGTTCACCGGGGCTGGGCACCCCAGTCGCTAGATTGTGACGTTATATGTGGGGGCGGGAGTCGGGATGGGAGGGAACAATGGCGGTAGTTCCGATCTCCTGGGCTCAGACCCTTCTTTGGGATCCTGGGCTGCGAGCTCTGCCCTGGTCCACAATCGCTGCCCCACTGGGTCCACCAGCCGCAGCTTGCGTACTCAGGGATCACCGCTGTGTCGTTCTTGTGCCCCGGATGCTGTCGCGCAAATTTCGCGCCAAATTTTCCCCGACCTCTGCGCACCGCCGCCCCGCGCCGCCCCGCGCCCGCCCAGCTCGTTGTCTCCTACCAGTCTGGATGTACGGGTCTACTTCAACTTCTTGGCTGTCCGACTTCCATTCAGATAAATCCTCTGTCAGTTCTGAGTGATATTCTATCTGTAAATTATTGTTGTTCTAATCTTGGTTGTGCAAGGAGGTACGGTGCATCCACCTATTCCTCCATCTTGCCGGAAGTCAATAATTTGAATTTTTCAAAACTCAAACCAAATATACACATGTGTATCTGAGAGAAATTTTTGTCTTACCTTCTCTTCTTTTAAAGATGGCCACAGACACTGGAATGTGTTGAAATTCCATAACCCTTAGCAACTAAGGACTTCTATAGACATAGTATACAATCTGACTTCTTATGATGAAAAAATTAAATTAGCAAGATTCAAAGACGAATGTTATTAGAATGCCTTGTGATAAATACTACTAATATACTTGATATATAATACAAAGCTGAGAATAAACATTTATAAGCACTGAAAACAGTACACTGAAAGTGACTGATATAAATTAGATAACAAAAAAAAACTCCCAACATAAGGACCTGTATGGGAAGCTGACACATCAACAGAAAGTGAAATACTTGTGTTTTTACTTTGTTTCTTTGAACGCAGCACTGATGCTCTCTATTATCCCTACTATGCAGAGATATGGGCTGTATCTCTCTATGTATATCCCTATGCTAGGGATATGGATGCTTGAGTAAGCACTCCTTCAACAATATACTTTGGAAGAAAATTCATGGATATAGTGCAGGAAAGGAGGGCTTCAACAGCTGAATACATTAGAAAATAATGTTATACTGTATGCCCCTTCGCTCTTCACAGCAAACATAAGCATATTTATGGAGGGTCTAAGAAGTCGAGTCCCAAAATAAAGATATGATTCACACAGCAGTCTCCAAACTTTCCCAATTTTCTTATATTCCCCTAATATTCTTCTTAACATCTTTACAGTGTAAGGAATAATGTTTTGAGGCAAATCCATGCATCTATTCAAGAAATATTCCTAAGGCAATTCATTTTGGGGGGTGGTGGCAGAGACCTACTTGATTCTATACTGTCATAAATATAGGCATATGTGGCATGAGAACAGTGTTGTGTGAATATTCAAGATTCCACTTCATGTTTAACAACTCAGTCTTCAAGGATAACCCACCACAACTAAGAATTACGGTAGGGAAATGCGTCCGTTAATAAGAGACTTCACTATCTGAAACCTTTTTCTCTTACAACCCACACCCCAGCATTACTTCATTTAAGAGAAAGGCATTTAAAGAGCTCTGTCAATGTAAAGTAATATTTACTGTTAACCCTAAACACAATGCTTAAAAACTGCACAATTCCCCAACATTCCTCAAAGATCCACTGTTACATTTCAAACTGCACTATTAGAGTTTGCTTTTTAAAGCGTAGCTACCTGACATAGAAGCACTGTGCCTATCTAGAAATCACTTACCCATTAACCTCATTTAAAAGACCAAGAAATTAAGATGATTCCTGTGCACACCCCATGTCTCTAAGTTCTTGCATGCTACTCCTAGAAAGACATTCAGAACTCTACTCTGTACTCATTTTATGTAAATATAAATAAATTTCTAGCAAGCTTGCTGATCTAATTTCCTGTTTACTGAATAAGAATACTAGGCACAAAAGCAATAGCAAAACATCATGGGGGTTTGGGAGAGTAAAGACACCAATTAAAACACTAAAATAACAAATGTGGCTTAGAGGGACCTCATTCTCACTGGCGACAGAGAGCAGGGTGTTCCGAATAGCACTGACAAACACCCACTCCTGCAGGGCCTGACATGGCAGCCCTGTCACACAGGGCTCCTGAGCCCCTGACGTGTGGCTGGTCAGACTGAGACATGCTGTAAGTGTAAAATACAAACGGGACCTAGTAAAACAAACAAATCCCATTAATCATTACTACATTTTTATTACATGTTTGAAAAACTTACTCAATTTACTATTAATTTCACCTTAAATTTTTTTAGATGAGGCTTCCAACTAGTTAAAATTATATATGTGGTTCACATTATATTTCTGTTGAACAGTATTAGGCCAGAGACTTGAATAAGCGTGACTTGTTCAGGAAACAGGAAGCAAACCAGTGTAGCTCAGGTAGGGATGTGTACAGGAAGACACAGGAGACGAAGCACTCCTGGGTGCTTAGATTTCCTGTACAAGAAAAAAGCTACTGAAGAATTTTAAGCAAGAAAAAGAGTGAAAGAAATTTGGTTTTTAAAAAGATTACTCTGAAAGCACAGAAGATGAAATGGAAGCAAATTATGCACATGGGAAACATGAGTCAAGGGCTGAGAAGATGAGGCCTTCTGAAATTAAAAGCAAGCTACCAGAATTATAAAAAAGCTTCTACTACTCGATAGTGACATATCATAGAAGTGTCAGCTGACAAGAGAAATAGATTTCAAAACCCCAAAAGCAGTCTGGAGCCCTTTTCATGGAAACAGCCCAAAATTTCTCCAAAGCCCCAGAGGAAACAGCTGTATCTAATCAAAGCAGGCACGGGTATATACACGATGCCTGCGGCATGCCGAACTACAGAGGAACCACGTTCTGAAGTCAACTAATTTTACCAAAAGGTAAGGGTTGAGGAGACACTGTTAAATAACTCAACATTAGAGTTTTTAAATTCTAAGACATATTTCTCTCCACTTTAACTTTTTAAAATCCACAGAGCAGCTTTCATCAATATTCACACTTAACAGTGAGTTTACGGAAAGTGCAAGCAGACTCGAGGACCTGGTGAGTCTGCGAATAAGGGACCAGAGGGAACAGGGAGGAGAGCGGGAGAAGACAACGTGGTGCGGGAGAGACCACGCACTGTCTGGGAGCCGCTGCGAAGACTGGGGCTTCGAGGAGGGAGTGAGCGGCTGGGTCCAGCGCTGCACACAGGTAGAGTGAGATGAAGGCCAGCAGACAACCTGCAGGGCTGGGCACGTGGAGAATGCGACTGCCCCCAGACCAGTGCCTGGAGGAGGAGCTGAAGTGGGGACAGCCCTTCCCTCAGGACACGCTCACTTCCGTGAGCAACTCTGAATGGACCCAGAAAGTGAGCTCTTGACTAAGAACCAACCACTCACGGGCGCCAGTCCCCCAAGAAGACAGACACCAAACACTCAACTGAGAGAATTGCAGCCTGAACAAAGAGTTAATACGACGATGAGGAAAAAGAATAGTATCATAAAATAATAACGAGTTATTAAACAAGGGTAACTGTGAAAAAGTAGCACTTAGATTTCAGAAATGAATGATATAATGATTAAGTTATAGAAATTTAAAAGATAAATAGAAGAATAGCAACAGGTCAAAAAGGGAAAATGAGTCAGTGAGCCAGAAGACCCAACAGGAAATGCAGAGTAAGAATACAGGATGAAACAAATGTTTAGAGACCTCAGGAGCACATCCAGAGTCCCCGAAATCTGAAGCGGTAACAGGAAAATGGTTGCAGTTTTCAATACATTACAAATTTCCCACACCTGAAGACAAATGGGATTGTTCAGCTTAGACTTCCAAGTGCCAACTGCCAAAATAAAACAAAATTTGAACAATCCATGGTAAATCTTCATGGCATCAAGGATAAAAAATAAAACAGAAACAAAGCAAAACACAACTCATCACTAATGAGGAGAAAACAGACCATATGACACAGGAAGGAGGCTTACAGGCGCCCAGACTTCTCCTCGCCAGTGTTGGGTGCCAGGGGTAACGCAGTGACTTTCTCAAGTGCTACAGGGAAAAGACTATAGATGGATCACTTTACATACAAAGAGATAATTAATTCAAGGGTTAATATAAAGCATTTTGAACATACAAGGACTTAAGTTCCAGACTCTTGCTGCTAGACATACTTATTTTATTAAGAAAATAAATGAATTCAGAGTAATAAAATCCAAGTAGCAGCATGGGAAAAATACACGAATAAATAAAACTAGTAAAATGTATTGGAAAACCAAAAGTAGCAAATATAAAAAACTGATCACGAGTTCGCTGTGTTTACTCACAATCAAGAACTAAGACTCCATCCGCAGTAACGTGAGCGAGTGATGGGGGATGGGGAAAGGGGAAGACGATGTGTCTATTACAAACACTTGACTCACACAGTAAAGAACCCACCACGGAATCCTACCCAGGTAACCTTTGGTGGCCTTTAACAAATTTCAGAATCTAATCTTAAAATCCTCTTTGGCTTATCTGTATTTGGTAAGTCTTAAATCAAAAGGTGGTTACCAGCAACACCCAAAGGCTATTATTTGTTGTTATTCTAAGAAACAACCCCTATATTGCATTCTCAATTTTCCTTGAAGATTTTTCACTTGGTCACACCCACGTCCCTTCTACACATCATTTTAAACCTCAACAGTGCCACTAGCAAGCGCCAGTGATGTGCGGACCCCACAGGTGGCATTTGCATTGGAGAGGCGACCTGCGTCTTACCAGGTAACAGCACAAGTGAGGTGTGTATCTAGGCTTCCTTCCATCCCTTTACACTTCAATCAGCTGTAAGCCAAATGGACACTGAATTTAAATGTTCCTCTAGGAGCTGCTTTTAAGAAAGATGTGCGGAGAGCTATCTCTCAGATAAATAGTACATCATGACGCTATCAGAGTCTTTCTCCCTTAGTCACCATCAATAGGACAACCTTTGAACAAAGACACAATTTCAGATCACACCAAAAAAAAAAACGCCTCTATTGTGCCTGTTACCATTCAGAACTAGAAAGAAATCTTAACATAGTCAATGTTACAATTACAGTGCCTACTAAAACACTTATTTTTATAAAACAAAACTAAATATTCATTTCTCTGTCTTCCTGTTTTTGAAATTTATATAACAGGAAAGATAGATAACCTGAGTAGCATCAAATTCAGGTCTACACCAGGAGCCAGTAAGAACAATACAACTTATTAAATTACACTTTATTTTTCCTAAAACCTAACATGTCCTGTTGTGTAGCATTTTGCTTTTTTCAGTTAGTATGTTTGCTTTAAAATGACAAGTATATTATATGATCTTGAACACCCGCAAGCTAGTACTTGTTCACTTGCTACTATTTTGAAAATACTTAAAAACATTAAAAATTTTCATATAATTACCTTTCATGAGTATTTTCTTCATATTTTTTCACTGCTTAAAAATTACCCAGTTTTCATAAAACACAATTTAATTGATAATACCGTATCAGTGAAATATGTACATGTAAACATAGCTCAGCACATTAATCATTTAAGGAAATGAGGTAATACAAAACATTCAGGAGTACATTAAAGAGTATGATCTCAGGAAGTACAGCAACAGCTATACCCAAATGATGGTTCAGTCTTCAGACAGTACACTTCAAATGCACTGTATTTTAAGTGCATTATAGATTATTATGAAGGTATTTTACAAACCTTCTTTGAGGCATATTAGAATATTTTAGAGATTTCTTTAACTGAAAAACAAAATGGCCATAAGATTCAGCTTTATAGATTGCTTTGTAGTTCTCATTTTTGAAGTGAAGAAAATAAAACAGCACAATAAAGCTCACTAACAATTCAGAACAGAACTTAAATATAATAACTAGATTATATCAATGTCAGAGAAAATAACAACAATGACTTACTTTGGAGGCCCACGGCTGAAGACAATTGGCATAACAGCGAACAAGAAAAGCCATTTCCTGAGCTGGAAAGGGTAGTTTCCTTTTCAAACCAGAGCCACACCGATGAGTATGTTGATAAAATTCTGTTATGTTTCTTTCTGCAAATCATACACTATTTGCAGTGGGGTTTTTAAATATATATATGTGTATATATATAAAGGCAGCTTCTCCAAATTCCTTTCAAACTGAAATCAGGAGCTTTCAGCAGCTTACAGTATTGTTCTAAAAACTGCAACACTTTTCATCAAAACGTTCACATTTAACAAGCAAATCACAGCAAATCAAGATGCTTCTATTTCTGGCTCGGAACAGACAGACACACACATGCTTCCTCAGGCACCTGGCACAGACATGCAGTGGTAACACAGCACATAACAATGAATCAATGAAAGCACATAAGGCAACATGCACCAATCTGGGCTCCTGGGTGCTGGGAAACCTTTCCTCTGCAACACAGCTTGGTCTCTTCTTCAACTTAGTTCATTCTGTAGAGCAAGCACTGCAGTCGTTCTGCATCAGAAGAAAACCGTAACACTGTATCCTTAAGATGAAAGTTTCTTCTTTTTATTCTTAACCACCAGAGGTTTAAAAAAAAAAAAAATCAACCGTTGAGCAAATGGTAGTTAGAAGACATATGCTCTAACAGGTTTGTCCTGTAGCATGCCTGAGAATCCCAATTAAAATCTTCCTCTTCATGTGCACTATTCACAGCTCTGCAGTATCACTTCTTGTTCTAATGCATCACACTAAGACAGTATTGTTGATCTAAGACTGGTTTCCTGGTTGAAAATTTATATATAACATGGTACAAAAACACTGTATCTTCTGCTAAAGCAAGACTATGTTAGTGTCTTAATTCCTACTGTCCTTGCCTGTTTCACAGCAGCTCCCTAAGGAGGAGCTCCTATTGATTCTATGCTCTGCAGTAAGATGAAATATCTAATAAGAAGGAAAGCGAGTGGGAGGAGAATAGAGCTAAAAGGATGACATCACCTGTATAGAAAGCCTTCAGAAACTGCATTAGATCAATTGGCTACTGTATCTGCAGATGTAGCCCAATGAGCAATTTATTAAAAAAAAAACACACTCACATCATTCCATGAGACATGTCAGCAAGCTAAATTCTATAAGGGGAAAAACTAGCATAAGCACCTCTACTTCACAGTTTTAAAAATCCATCTGAATTTTTAATTCTGTGGACTGAGACAGCTTTATTTAGGAAGCCATATTTCCTGATATTATTATTCAAATTGTACACAGTACTGTCCCCCCAAGGGAAAAGAATTAGCTGTGGTAAGATACTCTTGCATTGCAAACGCATAAGGCAGCCTAGTTCTCAGATGCTACACACACTTACATGAAACACTGCTAATTCAGGGCTTTCTGCTTACAAAACTTCCTAAAGGTATAATCTTTAGGACCACTCTAAATTAACATTAAAAATATCAAAACCAGAACTAAGATTTGTATGTAAATTAGTCCTTTTAAATGGAAACAACAGAATTTCAATGGCAAGCACAGCAGTCCACTTGCAGCATGCACCAAATCCTCTAAGGATGAATAATCTATGCAATTTGGTACTTTGCTATAGCCGAATGCTCAATTCCTAGAAAGAGATGGGAAGCCACTAAAACTCAGAAGGAATCAGAGAAGAAAATGGTAAAGCCTGCCTCCAAACTGAGCTTTGACTACAAAGACATCTCATTTTTTCCCATGAAGTTACATTAAAAATCCTTTAATTTTGCCACACCCTCTCCAATCTGAAAATACAAGTCCTCTAGTAGCCACCCTTATTCTTCATGCTTTGGCCACAAGGCAGCTACTCCCATAAAGTTTTTGCACTTAGGTTGCACTGCTGCCTCCCACTGGTCAGAGGAAGACATAACTTCCCACAGCAAAATACAGTTAGTGCACCTCCAGGCAGCAGAGTTATGAGAATAACAATCAATGAACACAGCAAAGTAACAGAACTATTTTGCTTTATTAACCTAATATTACTTTTGGGGGAAAAGGTTTGCAACATAGGAGGAGAAATTATCAACTGATTATTACAAAGGACTCAACTGACTATCATAGAAACATCTCATTTTTTGTGAGGGAAAAAAAATTCTTCAGTATCCTTGGGCAAAGTATGAGTCACTTTCTGAACAACACTATGGTGACAATCTGAATTATGCTGCTACTTACAAAACTCATTTACTTTAGTAAAACTAAGTATTACTCTGAACAAAGACAAGTCATGCTTTTAAAATATGTGATCATTTATAAATTTTGGTTTCCATAAAACAAGTATTTGTTTTCTGTAAAAATTCCAAGACTACCCCAAATTTGCATTTATGCATAAGACTAAATCTCACAAATACAAATAAGCATGCCTCCAGTTACTGAAAGTAAAAACACACAGAAAATATGTACAGGTTGATTTTCAAGGACCAATGTATTGTTTTAAACTTACTTAATTTAAATAAACTACAATGGGTTGGAATATCAACAAAATGTTAAGCATTCCAGAATAAATTAACTGAAATCTAATTGTAATTATTCAGTTTTTTAAATAGAAAAATGATTAGTAGGCACTTCGTAAGTAATGATGCCAAACATTTCCTAAAGATAAATTTCTAAAAGACAAGCATTTTGTACATAAACATTAATGATGTGACTCAAAAACATTTCCATTTCAATGCCAGACAATAATTATGTATAGTACCAAGAGAATAAATTACAACCAAATCAAAAAGCAAAACCCTAATGGGCACCTTTCCCCTCTTTACAAATCATGTTGGCAGCACACAAAGGAGGACCTCAAGCTGAGCAAGGAAGACAGCCTTCTCCTAGCTGCTTTAAAAACCAATCGCGGCTGAAATGCAATCCACTAAGGCCACGTGAGAACTAGTAGTAAACACCAACTCAATAAAGGAACAACTCTCTTTTCCTTTATTTTGGCCTGTAAGTGAGGATGACATCATCCTTTTCCTCGTTCTACCAATCCTCTCCTAGTATCTGCCAGTCTAGGGAACTGTAAGGTGAATCTGGCATGCCAAATCTCCCCCGGCAGCACTTCTGTGAAAGAAACAGGCTCGATTCTACATTCAACATATGAATCTACTACCACTCCGAGAACACACTACACCACACTCTTTCTCCAGGAATAATGGTTTAATCTTTTAATTACTGAAGGAAGAAATAAACATCTTTTGAAAAGAAGTCAGTAATTTACCAAATAACTACAAATATATATGATCTGGTGAATAAACAGTTTTTACTCCCATCACTTTTAGAATTCTATCTCGATCTCATCCCATTATCTTACCAATTCAAAGGAAGTAACTGCAGCTCGGGAGCACACCCTCCCAGATCTGCACACTGTCCAGGAACCGTCACCACAGGACATCCATTTAAGAATACATCCTCCCCAACGCCAAAAAACACATTTCTCCTGCATGTGAAATGCACAGTGCTAAGCCACATTGATGAAATCTTTACCTTTCAAGAGGTTCTTCACACTACTACAAAATAAAGCAATCAATGCACGTTAGCTTTTTGCAAAGTTTCAAACAAACCATTACAAGGTATTTTTATGAAAAAGTAAATGCTATATAGTTAACAATAAAAATGTATGCCAACTGTATAAATTATTTCCAAATGAAAATACAGAATAAAATATTTGAAATCATACTACAGAAAAAGCCAAAAATGAGGTTCTGATAGTTACTAAACAATAAATATTCCCTTTATTTCAATAAATAACCACACTAAAAAGAAGGGGAATATGGTCATCATGGATAAAAGTTAGCAGAAGACATACATTCTAAACATTATGAAAACCAAAAACCAACAACAAAATCCACATTTACAGTAATCTCAGGCATAGGCACAGTTTTATACACTGGCCCAGTGAAATATAATCACAATTTAGAGAAGCCAAACCAAAGGAGGTGAGGAACAAAAGAAAAATTACATAGTTTTTCTAAATAAAATAAATAGGCCACTCATTTATATATTTTACTTGTATTTGGTCTTTCAAGTATAAATTGTTAAATGAACTGATTTATATAGTAAAAATACCTGAATCCTTTTTGGAAAAATGAAGGAATGACACTTTACTACAATGTCGGAGGTAACATAGAAGCTCTTACAAAGGATTACAGCAAGCTTTCAACCCCTTCCCACCCACCTCCCTTGGTTAACTTGAACATATGAAATGAACCTCTGTACTTATCAGAATATGGTTAACTCTAATTACGGGTGCCCCTTAGGAATTCCTGCTTTTAAACAGCATCCTATCTATTCCTTAGCCCTTCTGAAGGAGGGAAGCCAGAGCACCAACACTCTCCCTCCCTTTCCTCTGTAAAGAACAGTGTGCTTCAGCACACTGTCATCTCTCTCCACTAAATGATCAGCACCATGTTGTTGAGAACCCGGTCTAAGCCACCAGCAGGACACATATGCACTATGAAATACGATCCATCCTCAGGGAGTGGTCGAGGAAGAAAAAGCAAAGAGGGAGAGGGCAGCCTTCATCATCCACTAAGGTGATGTAAGCTTCTATAATTAGAATCAGTGAAACTAAAGGAACAATAAAAAGGCACCACCATGCTTCTATCTTCCCCAGCACTGTGCAGTTATATCAAGCATTTTTCATTCACTCACACGCACACATAAATACATACTATATGCAAACCTAATGTAAAGCTGTAACACGGTGTATGATGTTCTTCGATAAAGATCTGTCTAATAATTAAAATAGAGCTATATATAAACATGACTGGAGAAATTGCATTTAAAAAAGAAAATAATTGAAAATACTGTTTCTGTCTGTAAATTCCAAATATATCAGAGATTACCTTTACATCAATCACTTCTCTGGTTTTAAATACTGCATTTTCTAGTACTAGCGAAGTCAAATGCAGAACACGGCTTAGTTGTTGAGTAGATAGCAAATCCAACTAAAAGGCAGTAACAATCAGCATTAATCTGTTTGCTATGTCTCAGGAGTTACTCCCCTTTCAACTGGAATGCTCTCGCCAATCGTTACGTTAGACCACTGGTATACATCAGTATCAGAGTTGCTGCAAACAATTTTCAAAAGAGCTGTCTTCAGCAATCATTGTGCAAAGTGTTTCAAGTATGACCAAAACCTTCCTGATTCCAGCTCTTGGGCAGATCCACAAGGATCGGCGTCACCTCTGCGGGAGGGAGGACTGATCTGAACAACCAGAGAGGTATGTTCAGCCTTCCTCCTCCTCCTCCTAACACTCCTGTAATTCATACGGAGTAAATGATGAAATGATTTTAAATATGACTACTTGGAAGTCAGTGATACTTACATAGGCCTTAAAAATAATTTTCATACCCTTAACCCAGTAACTTAACTTCTATGAATCAATCCAAAGGGGAAAAAATTATATACAGATTTATTCATACAAGTTGTTTGTAATAGGAGAAAAGTAGGGAGCTGCATGAATACTCTGCTACACTAATACTAATATTAAAAATAATGTTTAGGGAAAAATCTAATTGTATAAGAAGTGGAAAGTCAGGATATATAGCTAATTATTCAACATTATCTAAATTAGTTAAAAGATTTGAATTAATCATGATACATTTAAAAATCATTAGCAACACTAGCTATCTCTGGGTTTGAGAATTACAGCAAATTTATTTCCTTCCTTATATTCTTCTATATGTTTTTACATTTTTACAATGAGCATTTTGTTTCACAATTTAAAAAAAATCTTTTGTAGGCTATCATATGTCCCACTTAGTTTGACTCCAATGCCACCCCTCTGCTCATTCTCTGTCCATTGAACTAGGTAAAAAAACCTCCTATCTACATTCTACATATTTCCCAGGAGACAAAGGAGGGGAAGAATTCTCCTGGGAGATGCCAGACAATTGTAAATAGAAAAAGAAAAGTCCTCACTGGTTTTAAGGTTGGAAGCATCACAAAGAACACACCAGTGCAGAGCACTCCGGGTGGTCCGCTGGGTGAGGCTCTCAGAGGTGGGGTGGGACCTCAGAGGCTGTCCGCTCAGCACTCACTACCTTTCACACAAGTGAGGTTAGCAAAGGCTCCACATACAAACTTCCTCACATTAGAAGTAAAAGAAGATTCCGGACCCCAGAGAGCTCCTGAGCCCTCTTCTACCATGTGGACACAACAAGTTGGCAGTCTGTACATTAACAAAACAAGACCAAAAAAACCCCAACTTCTTATCTAGTTCACTTCCCACACACAATGCAGGGACTAAGGGTCTTACATATTCCTTAAAATGGCAAGTTAGCTCTTGAGAAAGAAAAACCTGTATCATCTGCTTCCTAGTTAAATGTCGATTCTATCACATTACACCGAGGCTCTGACTGATTAACCTACCGTATCAAAGACCTTACTTATCTGCATTAGTTTCTTTGGAAGTCCAAATGGGTTGTTCTGAGACAAATGTTGGGGTGCTGCTATGGTCTGAAGGTTTGCGTCCCACCAAAGTCATGTCTAGAAACCCTAACTCCCAAGGTGACGGTATCAGAGGTGGGGTCTTTGGAAGGTGATCAGGTCATGAGGAAGAAGCCTGCATGATAAGGGTAAGTATCCTTATAAAAGACCTCAGAGCTCCCTAGCTCCTTCTACCATGTGAGGAGACAGCGAGAGGTCAGGAATCTACCTCCAGAATTGTGAGAAATAAATCTGTGTTGTTTATAAGCCACTGAGTCTGTGGTATTGTTATAGCAGCCTCAACAGAATTAAGATACTCTCCACAAGGAGATCTCAGCAAACATATGTTTGAACCCAAATCCTCATGAACGGGTCGGGAAGATGGTGAGGTAGGATTCTATTTCTTTCTGCAGGAAATGACTTCATTAATAAGACACACATAGAATCCACGAAAGAAAATCACATTTTGCTAAAATCCTCAAGGTGTCACAACCACGGTCAAGTGAAGTCTCTAGCCACTATTCAGTGTGCCAACATGCCAACATAGAGGGGGTTAAGCGATCTGGTCCTCGTAGTTACCTCTTAATTCAGCTGCCCTGACAAATGTTATCTTAATCTCTCTATATACGTTCTCGATCCAAACAAAACATGGAACACTGCAGGAGAGCAGGGAGCATAAGGTGCAATCAGAGAAGCAGCAAATGAGAAAGAGCTCCTTGCTGCATTAGTAATTTGTGAGCCCAAAGTGGAACAGTGGGTTTTAGAGTATCATACTATACCAACTACCTGCTACACTATCCCAGAACAATAAACTATAGCAATGATTTTAAACATTCTCATCTCATGTCACATAAGAACTACCAAAATTCTGTGGGACACCAAAAAATGTTTTTCTGATCTGACAAAAAGAATTCATTCACACCAGACAGCCAATGTTGTGTTGGCTGTTGTCAACTGTTTTGAATCCTCAGCTGATGACATTTCCTCAATGCTTTTATAAAGAGGAAGGTGTGTGTGTGGGTGGGGGGGGGCAGTAGGAGGGAAGAGGAAGAGGAGATGGGGAGGGAGAAAGGACTATAACTTCATAATGAAAGTATGCAAACGCTGACGAATTTTTTTAACCTCTGAAGAATGTCAAGATTTATATTTGGGACAATAATGTTTCTATAAAAATAACTGAGCATGAATGTTGTCTGATAGTCCAGAGACTCATTTAAAGTTAAATAAAGGCATACTTGCTGCTTGACCTTGGTAAACTAAGATACTTCCCCTTACTGGTCCTGACTTAATTCTACCGTTGAACTTGACATATATACCACTCTTAAAAATTCGACTCATTATATCTGAAAAACATTCACCATTTTAGGATTTAAAACACAATCAACTTTACATAAAAATGGACATTTAAGAAATTCTTAAATAAGTATCTTGTTTTCTGGTATCCTTAGAGTAGAGCAGAGCTGCAAGAGCATACTTCAGTTAGTAATAAGTATAATATCCTACGGGCCCAATGGGAAGTGTGCTCTATGGATGAAAAATGTCAGGGAAGCCTTCTCCAAAGAGGTCACAGGTGAACGGAGTCCTGGGAGCTGAGTGGGACTTTGGCAGGAGGACATGGTAGGAGGCCATTATGGATTACAGGAGCAAATGGCAAGTTCACATTCAAACTGATTCATCAAAGAACAGAGTCACCTCAAGTGAAGAAGCCTATAAGAATCTTCCGGACTTCCGGCAAGATGGAGGAATAGGTGGACGCACCGTGCCTCCTCACACAACCAAGATTAGAACAACAATAATTTACAGACAGAATATCACTCAGAACTCACAGGATTTATCTGAATGGAAGTTGGACAGCCAAGAAGTTGAAGTAAACCCATATATCCAGACTGGTAAAAGACGACGAGCCGGGTGGGCGCCGGGCGGGCGCGGGGCAGGCGCGGGTGGGCGGCGTGCGGAGGTCGGGGAAAATTTGGCGCGAAATTGGCTCTACAGCCATCCGGGGCGCAAGAACACAGCGGTGATACCTGAGTACGCAAGCTGTGGCTGGCGGACCCAGTGGGGCAGCGATTGTGGACCAGGGCAGAGCTCGCAGCCCAGGATCCCAAGGAAGGGCCTGAGCCCAGGAGAACGAAACTATCGCCATTGTCCCCTCCCGCTCCCGCCCCCACCCACACATATAACGTCACAATCTAGCGACTGGGGTGCCCAGCCCCGGTGAACACCTAAGGCTCTGCCCCCCTACCGTTACAAGAGCGACTAGAGGCAGGGAAAGACGTAAGACATGTATCCAACAGAACAGATCAGTCCCCCAGGACTCATCCTTTTGAGCGACCAAGAAATAGCCAATCTATCAGATGCACAGTTCAAAACACTGGTGATCAGAAAGCTCACGGAATTGGTTGATTTTGGGCGCAATTTAGATGAAAGGATGCAGGTTGCCATAAAAGAGATGCAGGAAGATACGCGGAGGATAGCCAATAGTGAAAGGAAGGAATCTGAGTCTCAAAACAATACAGTGGACCAGAAGGAAGATAGAATCAACCAAGCAGGAAAGCATAATGAAATAAGAATTCAAAAAATCGAGGAGAAGCTTAAGAGCATCCAGGACACCTTTAAACGTTCCAACATCCGAATTATAGGGGTACCAGAACAGGAAGGAGAAAAGCAACAGATGGAGCACGTATTTGAACAAATAATGAAGGAGAACTTCCCCCCATCTGGCAAAGGGAACAGTCTTCCAAGAAATCCAAGAAGCTCAGAGAGCCCCAAAGAAGTTGGACCCAAGAAGAAACACACCAAGGCACATCATAATTACAATAGCCAAGGTAAAAATGAAGGAGAGAATCCTAGAAGCAGCAAGAGATAAGGGGACAGTAACCTACAAAGGAGTTCCCATCAGACTGTCAGCTGATTTCTCCAAAGAGACCTTCCAGGCAAGAAGGGGCTGGAAAGAAATATTCCAAGTCATGAAAGACAAGGACCTACATCCCAGATTGCGCTATCCAGCCAAGCTCTCATTTAGAATGGAAGGGAAGATAAAGTGCTTTTCAGATAAGGTCAAGCTAAAGGAGTTCATCATCACCAAGCCCTTATTTTATGAAATGCTAAAGGGACTTATCTAAGAAAAGAAGATGAAGAAAAAGACATGTATAGTAAAAGGACAGCAAACTCACAATTATTAACAGCCACACCTAAAGCAAAACCAAAAGAAACTAAGTAAACAACTAGAACAGGAACAGAACCACAGAAATGGAGGGCACATGGAGGGCTAGCAGCAGGGGGGGTGGGAGGAAGAGAGGGGGGAAAAAGGTATAGAGAAGAAGTAGCATAGAATGTAGGTTGAAAATAGATAGGGGGAGGGCAAGAACAGTACGGGAAATGTAGAAGCTAAAGAACTCATAAGTATGACACATGGACATGAACTAAAGGGGGGGAACGTGGGTGGGAGAGGGGGTACAAGGGGGAGGGGAGAGAAAGGGGGAAATGGGACAACTGTAATAGCATAATCAATAAAATACATTAAAAAAAAAAAAGAATCTTCCAGGAAGAGAGAACAGGACCATAGGAAGGCACCTCCAACAAAATAATGGGGCCAGAAGGCTGAAAAGGTAGACTGGGGCAAAATGCAGAAGAGATTTATGTACATATAAACTCAAAACTGTTCAAAATAAAAAATTCTATCTACACTTCTGTTTATAAATTAATACATGTATTACCCAGAAAAAATACTTTGTGGTCATTATCCTCAGAAATTTAAAATGATACTTCTCAATTTAAAACATTCCAACTCTCTTAAAATGAAAAAATACTGGTCCTATAATAAAAGCTGGCTGGGAGAGTGTGAAAAATTGCTATCACAACAGTTACAGAAAGAACAGCAGTGAACACTAAACAAAGGAATGGCATGAGGAGACTGAGAGGAGGGCACTGGAGAGGAAGAATCTAAATACTACTGAATGATTAGACTGTGGGTGTAAACATACGAGGGGGACCACCCCAAAAACCCATAAGTTATTTATGAAAAAATTGTGTGTTTATTCCTACATGTTTCAACTTCAAAATACTCTAACCTCAAAATACTCTCCATTTCATGCAATACACCTACTGAGATGTTTTTCCAACTGCTCAGTTTTGAAACTCATCAATTTTGATGCCTTTTAGTGCTTCTGCCATTTTTCCCCCACCTCTTCCACATCAGCAAAGCATTTCCCTTTGAGGACTTTTTTCATCAGGTAAACCAAAAAAAGTCGCTAGTGGCAAGATCGGGTAAGCAGGGAGGGTGGGACACAGGGTTCATGCTGTTTTGGGTCGAGAGCTGCTGACCTGTCAGTGCACTGTGGGCAGGTGCACCTGTAAATCACCAATCATGAAATGGGCACACATGACAAGAGTTTTCAAAAAAAATTCATGGGGACTCCCAGTCAAGGTGGTGGCACAGGCAGACATGGCTTGTGCCTCTTCACACAACCACAACAAAATTACAAATAAAATACAGAACAACCAAGACTTAGAACCATCAGACTTGCATAGAAGTCTGACAACCATGGAATTAAAGAAACTACATCCTTCCAGACTGGTAGGAGGGGCACAGACAAGGAAAGGGCTAGTCCCTCATCCACATACGGTACATAAAAATTCAGGAGTGATATTTTGGGAGCAAGGAGTCCCAGCCCCATACCTCAGCCCAGGATTCCAGTGCCAGGAAGATAACTCCTCAAAACTTCTGGCTGCAAAAACCAGTGGTGCTTGAGTTGGTGGAAGAAACTTCTAGAGCCCCAAGCAGTTCCTCTTAAAGAACTCACACAAGGACTCACCTATTCACTCATTCCCTCTGAGCTCCAGCACCAGAGTAGCAGCTTGAAAGGCACCAATGGCATACTGGGAGAGACTGAAGTGTCTGGCATCAAGGCGAGCACTGCCACTGTCCCCTTTCTAAGCCCTCCCTGCACAGAGTGAGGGAACTGGTGCCATATCTGGGGCTCCATCAACCTGGATAACACTGTTTGACCCATCTTGGAGATTCCCAGAGACTCTGCCCCACCAAACTTACCAGGCCCAGCAAAGCTGCTTTTCCATATGAATGGCTGGTTTTGGCTCCTAAATCCTATCAAACAAGCAACAGGTGGCTTCAGTGAGCCCTAGCAACAGCCAGATTAGATTCACAAATTGGCTTCTCCTGGGAATCTCCAAGCCCAGCACAAGTAGCAGCCATTTCAGATTGCTTTATAGCTCAGACAGGGTGCCCCAGACAAAATAGTTCCAGACTGAACGTGGCCTGCACCACCTGGAAAACCCCAGGGCCAGTGCACCCAGTGGACACCTACAGACCATGTGAGAGCACCACCACCCTGCCCCTGCACAGCTGGTCCTCCATGGAGGGCAGAGGTTGGTGGTAATTGGTCAAAGGCAGTCCTTGCAGCAGACTGGCCTAGGTAAATCCCTCCCACGGACCAGCCAACAGCAACCAAGGTTCAACTACAAGAGGAGGGTGTACTCAGCCAACACAGAGGGCACAGCTCCAGTACCCAGCTTGGGTGATAGGAGAGGCTGTACCACTGGACTCTACAGGACACCTACTATATTAGGCCACACTACCAAGACAGAGTCAAAGAAGCTCTACCTAATACATAGAAACAAACACAGGGATGCTGCCAAAATGAGGAGACAGAGAAACATGGCTCAAATGAAAGAACAGATCAAAACTCCAGAAAAAGAACTAAACAAAATGGAGATAAGCAATCTATCAGATGCAGAGTTCAAAATATTGGTAATAAGGATGCTCAAGGAACTTAGTGAGGACCTCAGCAGCGTAATAAAGATCCAATCAGGAAGGAAGGAAACACTAATTGAAATAAGAACATTATACAGGGTAATAACAGTAGAATGGATGAAGTTGAGAATCAAATCAATGATTTGGAACATAAAGAAGCAAAAAACAACCAGTCAGAACAAAGAAGAAGAAAAAAGAATCTAAAAAAATTAGGATAGTATAAGCAGCCTCTGGGACAACTAAGAGGTCCAACAATGGCATAATAGGGGTGCCAAAAGGAGAAGAGAAAGAGCAAGAAACTGGAAATCTATTTGAAAAAATAGTAAAAGAAAATCTCCCTAATTTGGTGAAGGAAATAGACATGCAAATGTAGGAAGCAAAGAGAGATGGATGCAAAGAGGCCCACTCCAGTATTTTTATATTAAAATATAATAAAAACATACATCATTATTAAAACACCAAAGGTTAAAGAAAAAGAGAGAATTTTAAAAGCAGCAAAAGCAGTCAGTTACCTACAGGGGAGTTCTCATTAAGACTGTTAGCTGATTTCTCAAGGGAAACTTTGCAGGCCAGACAAGATTGGCAAGAAATATTCAAAGTCATGAAACACAGGGGCCTATAGCCAAGATTGCTCAACCCGGCAAAGATATCATTTAGAATTAGAGGGCACATAAAAGAGCTTCCCAGGAAGCAAACACTAAAGGAGATCATCACTATGAAATGTTAAAGAGACTTATTTAAGAAAAAGATCAGAACTACAACCAATAAAATAAATGGCAAAAAATACAAATCAACAATTGAATGTAAAAACAAATAAACTAGGCAAGCAAGAACAGAGACCGAATCATGGACAGAGAGCGCATTTTGACGGTCGCCAGATGTGAGGGATGTGTGGGGGAATGAGTGAAGAGGTGAGGGGATGAAGAAGTACAAATATGCAGTTACAGAATAGCTTAGGGGATGTAAAGTACAGTACAGGAAATGGAGTAGCCAGAGAACTTGTATGCATGACCCATGGACATGAACAATAGTGTGGGGACTGCCTGAGGGAATGGCATGTACTGGGTGGAGGGGTGGAAAAGGGGAAAAATCAGGACAACTGTAATTGCATTATCAATAAAATATAATAAAAAAATTCACTGAAGTCGAACACAGCCTCTCACAACAACACCAGCTGCTACACAGAAACAAATAGGTTCATAGGACACTTGCCTAGGTGGGAAGCCTGTACTATAAGGGCCCACCCTCCAGAAGATAATTCTGGGTTTTTGGGTCCCCCCCTTGTATATTTCCAAGTAATTTAGTAAGACAGGCAGACCTGACACTACCACCCTCATTTTTAGATATAAAGCAACCAAAGCACAAAAGCTTTGGTTGAAAAACCCCAATCATATATTTAGTGAAGGAAGGATTCAAGAAAGACAGTTCATCTACATACCAGACCAGTGATTTTCAACCAGTGTGCACAGAATTTTTTTATGATTATTATTTTATTTTTATTTTTTCTTCTCACTCAAGGTGATACTTACTAATTTTTAGACAGAGGTGAAAGGGCTGAGACAGGGAGGGGGAAAAACATCAATTGGTAGCCTCTTGTACATGCCCCAACTGGGGTCCCAACCCACAAGCCAGGCATGTGCCCTTACTGGGAAGAGAACCCATAGCCTTTTGCTTTACAGGACAATAGTAAAACCAACCAAGCTACGCCAGCCAGGGCATGCAAGAATTTGTAAAATATGCAATTCCTTACTATTTAATCAGATGCACTGACCTCTTTTCACTTGAGTTTCAAATAAAAATAATGATAACAGAAAATACAATAATTGTTCGGTATGAATGCCCTGTCTTGAACAATAAATACAGAGACCATGTAACAGAGTTGCATCTTACTGGTCACATTCATAATAAGGTTGTGCCTGACTGATTAATTCCTCATATAGGTGCCTGATTTTTAAAGTCACTTTGAAGCAAAAAGGTAAGTTCCCTATTTTGCTGTGTATAAAACACATTTTTTTTGCCCAAACTCTTGAGGGGAAAATAAGGATGCACATTATACGTGGGTAGTGCCTGAAATACCTTGCTGTTCTTTATAATTATCTGTTACATAAAATTTCTTGTACCTTAATATGTTAAAAAATAAATGCTAAAATTCCTTTACAATACAAAAACACAAGTTTCTAAATATAAATAAATAATTGAAATAAAAAATTAAAATGAAAAATATTTCCCCCCAAAAGTGTGGGCCAAAATCGTGGGGGTACATTATACATAGGAGTGCATTATATTCAGCAAAATATGGTAATTACGATCATTATTATTTGTAAATCAATAAAAATTATACTTGTTTTTGTCATTAGATTGACAAAAAATATATTTTTGTGTGTTCCATGGAATTTTTAATTAGTTTATGTGTGCCATGAAATGAAAAAGGTTGAAAATCACTATAACTAGACTATTTCTACTTGGCTTAATTACCCATCTTAGTCATCGAATATTGCTTCCAATAACTATTTTGCTTTTTCTGAATATCAAATACACCCTTGTAAAAAAATTGAAGCTCTGAAATCCCTGAGAAATTTGGAGGCATTTAAATGTGTAGCAAGCTCTGACAGCTATACCCAAAGGAGTTTCAAAAATGTTATTACTGTAATAGAGATGTTCTTTTTAACATAAAAAGAAACCTTTCACATTAAAATTATGGTTCTCTTGCTCTGCATGGCTGGCTTAGCTGGTTGTAGCATCCTCCCGTGCACCAAAAGGTTCCGGGTTTGATTCCTGGTCAGGGAAATCAGTTTTATCTAAATTTGAATCAACTTAGTTCTTCTCCTCCCATTATCTGCCAAATTCCTGATGGTACTTAGTAGGATAAGCACCCAAAACTTGCTATATAAACCTTTGCATGCAAAAATGCCAGTCTTTATTTAAAGCCATCAAATGGACAGGATCCCAAGCAGTGTGACTGACTACTGCTCTTCCTGGCCACTCAGGAAACCAGCATATCCTCAAAGGACAACTTTCAGACACCAAAAAACATGGGAAGAGAACACTCAAGCGGAGACTAGAATAAGCCAGTAATCAAAACACACACAAAATCTGTACACTCTAACTCATACAAGGAAAACAAAACAGCACAGAGATATTTTGATTTAGCAATTCTACTCCTTAAGATTTTTTCTAAAGAAACCAAGATATGGGCATATATAACCACAAAGAGAAGACTTCTGGCCAAGATGGAGGCGTAGGTAGATAACACTTTGCCTCCTCGCACAACCAAAAGAAGAACAACAAAAAATATAAGAACAGAAAACAACTGCAACTGCCAGAAAATCGAATTGTATGAAAGCCCAACCACTAAGGAGTTAAAGAAGAAACATTCCTCTAGATTGGTAGGAGGGGTGTAGAGGAGGCACAGCAAGGTGGTGGCTGGAGGATGGGGCGGGGACCAGCCAGCAGACCAGCCAGTCCCACATCTGCCTGTGGATAAACTGGGAGAAACAACTGGGGAGCGACAGAGACCACACAACCCACAGTTCTAGCACAGGGAAATAAAGCCTCAAAACTTCTGACTGAAAAAACCTTTGGGAATTGTGGTGGTGGGAAAAACTCGCAGTCTCATAGGAGAGTCTGTTGGAGAGAACCACAGGGTCCTAGAATCTACACAAAACCATCTAACAGAAATAAGCACCAGAAGGGTCCAATTTGCTTGTGGGGAGTAGAAGTGACTGAAAGCCAGCTGAGAGCTCAGCAAGTAACATTTTTCCTCTCAGGCCCCTCCCCCACAGACAGCACCACAAGGCAGCAAAGTGGGTTGCCCTGCCCTGGTGAATACCTGAGACTCCGCCCCTTACTATGTAACAGCTGCACCAAGACAAAGAAATTATGGCCCAAATGAAAGAAAAGATCAAAGCTTCAAAAACACAACTAAGCAATGAAGACATAGCCAACCTATCAGATGCAGAGTTCAAAACAAGTAATCAGGAGGCTCACAGAAATGGCTGTGTATGGTCACAAAATAGAGGAAGAAGTGAGGGCTATGTAAAGTGAAATAAAAGCAAAATATACACTGAACCAACAGTGATGGGAAGGAAACCAGGACTCAAATCAATGATGTGGAGCAGGAGGAAAAAGTAAACATCCAATCAGAACAGAATAAAGAAACAAGAATTCAAAAAAATGAGGAGAGGCTTAGGAACCTCCAAACAACTTTAAACATTCCAACATCCGAATCATAGGGCTACCAGAAGGTGAAGAGGAAGAACAACAAGTGGAAAACTTATCTGAACAAATAATAAAGGAGAACTTCCCCCACCTGGCAAAGGAAATAGACTTCCAGGAAGTCTAGGAAGCTCAGAGAGTCCCAAAGAAGTTGGACCCAAGGAGGAACACACCAAGGCGCATCATAATTACAATAGCCAAGGTAAAAACGAAGGAGAGAATCCTAGAAGCAGCAAGAGATAAGGAGACAGTCACCTACAAAGGAGTTCCCATTAGAACTGTCAGCTGATTTCTCAAAAGAGACCTTCCAGGCAAGAAGGGGCTGGAAAGAAGTATTCCAAGTCATGAAAGGCAAGGACCTACATCCAAGATTGCTCTATCCAGCCAAGCTTTTCATTTAGCATGGAAGGGCAGATAAAGTGCATCTCAGATAAGGTCAAGTTAAAGGAGTTCATCATCACCAAGCCCTTATTATATGAAACATTAAAGGAACTTATCTAAGAAAAAGAAGATAAAAAATATGAACAGTAAAAAGACAGCAAACTCACATTTATTAACAACCACAGCTAAAACAAAAGCAAACTAAGCAAACAACTAGAACAGGAACAGAACCACAGAAATGGAGATCACATGCAGGGATAGTAACAGGGGAGTGGGAGGAGGAGAGAGGGGGAAAAGGTACAGAGAATAAGTAGCATAGATGGTAGGAGAACATAGACAGGGGGAGTGCAAGAATAGTATGAGGAATGTAGAAGCTAAAGAACTTAAGACACATGGACATGAACTAAAGGGGGGGAATGTGGTTGGGAGGGGATGTGCAGGGGGGAGGGGAGTGAAGGGGGAAATGGGACAACTGTAATAGCATAGTCAATAAAATATATTTAAAAATGGGCACATATTACTTATGTAGTAAGGCAAAACATGGTTTAAATTAATTAGCAATGGGAAAATTTAGTATAAAAAAGATATTAAATCATAAGAATAGGAAAAGAATTCTGTATTGTCTGGATGCAGATAATTGTTTATTGGGAGTAAAAGGGAGAAAACTGTACTTGAACAATGATAAAAAAGATAATTGTTTATTGTTCAGAAATAAAATGTACTGAATCAGTGAAATTATGCAAATGTGACTAAATCCTTAGAGCTGTCTTAAATTTAACACTTATTCCAGTATAAACTACTCCCTTTATGAATATTCCTCTGTGTTCCTAACTTGGAACACAGAGGAATATTTCTCTTTGTAGAACACATTTCTCTTTGTAGAGTCCTAAGTATTGATAAGTAAAATTCTATTTCTGACAACAAAAGGAACTAAACACACCCTGAAGAATTTTGCTGTGATCAATCTCTAGACTTTTTATATTTAGGGAGATGACTCCTTTGAAAACTGATAAAATAAATGTAGATTTATTGTTTTTTAGATTATCCTTCTTTATTCAACTATTTTTCAGTCTAAAATGAAATTATCTACATTTACAAAACTGAAGACTTCTGAAAAGCTTATGATCTTTCAGGTGTTACACAAGTTAATTATCTCATCTGCTTCGTTTTCAATATTTGCATGTGAAATACACCTTTAACACTTGCATATTTCTTCAACAACATACATTATATGCCTATCTGTCCCACACTTGAAGGGCATAATTGATATATTTTTATTTCTTTAGTATGCCTTATAGCATTATCACAAAAAAAGCTCCCAGTGAGTCCATTACCTGACTTTTCAGGACTCTTAATCTATATTCCATTCAGGCAATAAAAAGGCAAGAAAATCTACATTTATGTCTAAAAAAATACACTAAGAATTATTTTTTACATTTGATAGGAAAATAAAAACAAAACTCTCAAAAAACCAACAAAAAACAAAAACTAAACTCTCACTGATAAGAGTATTTCTATCCAACTCAACCAAGCAGAAGTATTTTTAAAATTTACGTAGTTATATTTACCAGTCCCAAAATTTGACACGTAGAGTCCTAAGTATTGATATTACCAAAATACATGTAAAATGAAGATTCAGTATATGAAAATTAAGAAAGATCCAGGAAATGTTCCTAAATGTACTCACCGAAAGGTAGCTGTTAGTGTCCGCATCATCAGTAATGGTTTGGCGCTCTCCTTTATGGTTAATTTTCCGGAACCTTCGGCGGGACTGTCTGGCCGGAATTTCTCTTTGGAGAATATTATCTTCATTATCTTTGGAATTCTCTACCTGAAACACATGTTCATATTCTTGATTAAATATCCAATTTTTCCATATTACTGACAGTCTATGGAGTCTTAACAAGCTCATAAGGAGGCTTCATTCACTCCTAGCAAGAAACTGCCTCAAGAAAATGGTCTGTACAATGCTCATAAGCTCAGAAAGATTAAAGGTGACGTTATCATAAAGATCTAGAGACCACAGTTTCCTTCCAGGAAATAGTCACTCTTGCTCACATAAACATATATCCTCTAAGTAAAGTCACTTACCAGAAATGAAGGCTGTTAACTACACCTACACATTCAATCATTTTAACTTCTTTGTCAGTCTAGTTACAAACTACTTAATTATATGCGTATTTTATTTAGCAAACAATCAAGGATTTGATTTCTATGACTTTATAAACATTAATGTGTTAGTGTTTGGTACTATTTACATTTTACATAATACTATTACATAATATTATTTATGACCAATAAATAGTATGTACTCCAGCTGACCAATCATTATCAATTACTTCTTTCCATCTTAATGTATGGCAATGGCCAAGAATAAGGCTAGCATTATTTCAGGAAGAAGGGAAAACTAACATTTACTGAAGGCTTAAAATAAGCCAGCATGCACATACATCATACTATGTAGTTCACACAACAGCCCTGTAAGCAGGTATTACTATCTGCCGTTTATAGATGAACTAAGTAAAATTCAAAGAGATTTAATAACTTTTCCAGTCTCAGGACAGTGATACATATTAAAGGTGATTTGGAATACAATCCTGTCTTCAAAACTTATGCTACTGAAACAAGGCCACACCACCTAATTACAGACTAACCACAATTGTAAAAACTTACTTTTACAAAGGATATGTCCCAAAGTGTACCTTATAATTAACTTCACATCCAATAAATAACAAATGATTTGTTTTCCCCTACAACTACTTTTTCTACTAATGTGTTATCTTTTGCTACTATACAAAATGTCCTAGTCACCCAAGTATGAAATTGCATCAACATTTCCAAGCCCTGCTTGTCTTCCAAACCTTATCTTCAATCTTTTCCATTCTTAAAAAAATTTTTTAAGTTGATTTTTAGAGAGAAGGGAAGGGAAGAGAATGAGAGGGAGAGAAACATCAACTGGTTGCCTCTAGTACGCATACCAACTGGACACCGATTCCTCGATCTAGGCACGTGCCCTGACAGTGAATCAAGCAGACAACCCTGCAGGTCACAGGACGATGCTCCAACTGAACCACACTGGCCAGGGCCTTATCTTCACTCATTTCTCAGAACTTGTCAATTATTTGTACAAATCAACCTCACAATGTCCTTCCTTTTATTCTTATTATTACTATCACTTCCTCAAGTGTTAATCACTTCAGTCCTGAAACACAGTAGTAGGTGATCCTGCCGCTTCAGACCTGTTCCTCTAGAATTCCATCTGGCATGGCCAGGTAAATCATCACTACGGCAGGTCTCGTGTTCCAAATGCTACAACGGACCACTAGTGGTTACCAAATAAAATTTAAACTTTTGCTCTGGATATTCAAAGTCACATATACTCCCTCCCCAAAATATTTTTATCACTTTATGCGTAAGCCTGGAAAAACCACTCCCTTTCTTCCTCCCCACCAAAAAAAAAAACACCCTCTCACATAAAAGCTCTAGTGAGATATGCAAAATTCCCTGATGATTTCTCAGAAAGAACTGATGTCTAAGCTGCTGTTTTAGGTGTGAGAGTTGAAGAGCAAGTGGCCAAGTCAATGTAACTATTCTGCTAAGTAAATTATTTCCTCAGTTTGTTTTATCCTACCCATTCTATTTTTACATGCTGAAACACTATCATTTAAGACACGTCTCAACTGCCTTCTCATCCATAACCACCACAGACATTCCCTTCCTCAGACCGTGACTGGTTTACTGTGAGTACACAACCCAGACCTCCCATAAACAGGACATGGTCCCTACAGCCTTCCGGCCTTTGCATACCCTGCTGTTACTTCTGGCTAAAAGCCCATTCCTCCTTTGCTCACCTGCTGGCATCTTACCCATACTTAATGACCCAGTTCAGACAACCCCTCCTCTGTCTCAGGAAGATGCTACTTGTTTTACAGCACTAGGCATAGTGACTGTAATTATTAGCTAAGCCTACCTCACTAAAAAGCTAACAAGCTCTCTAAGACAGGAACTGTATTATGTACATATCTTTGTTCACTTAACATTCAATAAATGTGCCATAATGGGTATTACATTAAATTCTATTAATTTTCTCTCCCAATTATGTTAGGTCTTTGGAAATATGTATAAGGTATTCAAGAAATATACAGGCAGACAGAATAAGTTACCGAACACTGCTCTTCTGAAAGGTAAAATCTAGAAGAGACAGGGAATTGATTTTCAGCTGAACAATTACAGAATTTGGTGTAGGCAGCAAATACATACTTCCTCCTTGTAATTCAATTCTCTCTTCTAAAAATGAAAAGGACAATCATGGTATTTCTGGAACCCCTACACTAGACCATCTACCAGAAACTCTAAGTTATATCATTCAAGGCTCACAATGACCTTACTACAAGCTAGCTTTAAAAGATGTTACAGAATCTCACGAAACTTAAGTAATTCACATAAGTGGGTAATGTGTCAAAACCCAGGTGTGACGAATAAGTTCATCTCCTTCATACTGCCCTATCCCAAAGGATGAACTAGATTATCTACTTTAGGTAAAATTCCAATATCGCAAGTTTCTTAAAGCTTTTAATATCTACCATTTATTAGGCAAAAGCAGAGATTTAAACAATAAAGGCTTTTCAAAGTAAGCATAGTAGTAGTAAACTGAATTTTAGGGAAGGAGTTTTTAAGCCTCAATTTTGAGAAAAGTATCAAATGAAAAAAGTTGAATAATGTATAAAGGTTTAAGTGCCCTTAACAAAGCTCCCTTTAACTACAAGCAAAATCTGAGACTTTTAGAAAATAAAACTTTGCAAATGCATACTGAAAGGGCACAAAAGTTAAAAAAGCCAAAGATTAAGAATGAAGTAAAACCAAGAATACCAGGAGGTGGACTACCAACAAAGCCTCTGATCTACCAGACAATTTCTCTATTCTATGAGACTAGACCTTCCACTTTTGAGAGTTACAGGGAGCAAGAGACAGGAAATAAAATAGAAAATCCACCAAAGATGGGGAATCCAACAGGAGACTTACTCAGAAAACTCATCCCAAACATCCACACCCTCACTGTAAAGGCTGAGCACTGCATAAGCCCACCCTGCAGAGACAGGAAGAAAACTTGCTTGGCACTGAGAGAAGGGAGTGGAAAAAAGCAACCAAACAAAAAACATTTCCTGAGAGTTAACAAAATAAGCTATCCCATGTGCAGGTCTGTTGTTTGAATTCACAACACCTTAAGCACATAAGCACATTTAAAGTAGTTCAGGACTGATATGTGCATAAACTGACAAAAACAAATCTAAAACCTCTTTGCAAGAATGCAACTTCAACCCAAACCTCAAAAAATTCCCACACCTAAAGTTCAAGACATATACACTCATGTATAAACATACCAAAAAACCCCACCTAAGCACAAGAAAATCCAATCATGTAAGCAAATAAGACACGATGAACAATAATAAGCAGACAAAGGACCACAGCAGAATCATACTTGCAAGCATTCCAATATACTGGAAATATCAGAAAATATAAAGCTATAATTTTAAAAACTTTCAAACAAAATAAACTTGAAAATGAGCCAGGGATTATAAACAGTAGCCAAGTAGGTTAAGGACTGACCAGGACAGAAAAAAATTTTTCTTCCCCAGGCGCCCTGGTCACCACCGCCAGGCTAGCAAGGGGTCAGTAACAAGAAAGACAAGAGTTCCAAGAGACATCCTTTCTCAAATACAAGCACGCACAGCATGTGGCACAAAGTCAGGAAGAGATGAAAATAAGACAGAAATCATAAGAGATACAGAGGTGAGGTGAAAAGATTAAACATATATCTAAACAAATTTCAAGAAGAAAAAGAAGTGAGACATATACCAAGGAGAAAATGACTTTTTAATTAAAGCCAAAAGCAGCCCAACAAATCCAAAGCAGGACAGTTAGAAACTACAATTATAAATTCACACAATAAAGATAAACAGAAGACTTTTAATGAGGCCACAGAAAAAATACACATCAGCTATAAAGGAAGGGCAATTACATTAATCACTGATGTCTCAAAAACAATGGATTCCAGCAAATAGAATGTAGAGTGTGTTGAAGAAAAAAGATTCTCCTCCTAAAATTGCATTGATGGCAAAACCATCCTCAGAAAGGATGCAAAATAAAGACATTTTCAGGCACACAAGCAAAAAATACACCCAGCTGAGATATTTACCAGCAAAACACCTTTATAAAAAAAAAATTTTAAGGGTATATCTCAGACATAACACATGCACATTAAATAAGGTCTTACAAGAAAAAATTGAAAGCAAAATCTTAAATATATTATTGAATATTTGCATGAATGACTGAATAAATGAAAACAGTAAGGCAGACAGTAAGTAGAACTAAAACACTACACAACTGCAATTACATTTGGATTCTGTCACCAGCATTAAACTTGTATAAGTTCACTACTTATTAACTTTGATTATTTTTTAAAGATTTATTTATTTATTTATTTATTTATTTATTTATTTATTTTTAGAGAGGGAAGGGGGAGAGAGAGAGAGAGAGAGAGAGAGAGAGAGAGAGAGAGAAACATCGATGTGTGGTTGCTGGGAGCCATAGCCTGCAACCCAGGCATGTGTCCTGACTGGGGATCGAACCTGCGACATTTTGGTTCGCAGCCCGTGCTCAATCCACTGAGCTATGCCAGCCAGGGCAACTTTGATTATTTTTAAGTAGGCATATAAAAATAGCTAGAGTTAGCACAGAAAGAATAGACCAAACACAGTATCTAAGGGACTGTTGTGTGGAGGGAATGTACTTACTACAAAAGAAAGCAAGAAGAGACAAATGAAAGAACAAATACAAAGCATATGTGGAGAAAGTTACTTCAACCTGTCAGCGATCACAAGGAATGTTAAGTGGAAGGCATTACAGGTTTAAAACAACGTAAAACCAATCCTACACAAATCTGTTAAGGAAGGTTAACAGTCCCCAAGTATTAAGACGCACAGTATCCTGATACAAATATATGATAAAAGACTGCTGGAAATTAAAATCACAGGTACATCTCAATAAAAAATAACAAATGCAAAAACCCTAAACTCTATTATCAAAGTGGGCCCAGAAATGCAGGGGGGTGGGGTTTTACTGGGCATGCAAGGGTAGTTTAAATAAAATGAGAAGATCTATTAATGTAAATTATATTAACCTGGTGGAGGTCATGTCTGATTTGAGAGATACAAACTCCCTTCTTAACCACTGTTATATATACCAGGTGTACAGGTTCCAGGTCATGACCAGCTGCATGTCTGCACATGACTAATGTGAAGCCATAATGTTTAAGCTGTCAGTTTGGTTATAACACATGTTTCGTAAGGGTATGATATTCGACAGTAAATTGTATTTGAGAGATACTGCAAACTCCGAAGTTAGTGTTGCAGGTTTTTTTCTCATTTACTATTGGAAATGGCTGGAAAATACACCTATTGGATAGTCTAGGAAACGTTGAAGAAATTCAGTGAATGCTATTCGAGTGGCTTATCAAAATATTTTTGCAAGTGTTGTGAAAAGTATTTATGCCTTGAGCTTAGCAATATTGTTCACAAAGGCTTTACAACGGTTTTGCAAAGTCAAATATTGAAGATTCTGATTAATTGATGTTAAAGACATTTTTTGTTTGTGTTTTTTTAGCAATATCCAGGTTTCCATTATTTGAAAAGAAAAATGTTTATTCTTTGTTTTCATATTTCTTTAATAATTTCTAAACTGTACCTGAAAATAAATAAAAAATCACCTACTTTATTACATAAATATAATAAATGCAAATTCACAGTGTTTTTAATGTCACCCCCCACCACATTTCAGCACATACTAGTAATGAATGTATAATGTATCTCTTGGATACACATGACCTATAATGTAATTTTTTTTACTGTGACCTCTGCAAAGAGAGTAAAAGAGAAAAAGACATAGATCAATGTAATAAACCCAGAAAAAAGTTTCTGATAAAATTTAGCAATATTTTTGATACTCCAGATACCCCATTTAAAGAACTATAAACTTCTGACAGAATCCCAATAGTTTTTGGTATTTCTTTGCTTTCTACCACAAGAAATCCAAGTCAAATAATTACCTACTCCACTGTGATGATGTCAGCCATTTTTATTTCATGGAGATTCCTTTTCTTTTAGTGAGGGAATGGTATTTACTCACAACGATCTGGGTTCTTTAACCACTAAAAATAACTGAAATTACTTAGTTGCCACTTCTTCCAAGCTCTTGCGATAAAAAGCCCAGGGGACACTTGTCATAGAGTGAACAAACTTGGGAAATATTTTTAAGAAAAAGAAAGTCATATGTTGATACTGACATTTTTATCATTCAAATTTTTGACTGGAATTTTACTTAATAGCTTTAAATTTGTGTAACTCTTATGTTAGAAAAAACTTGATTCCTAATGACAATAGCCTTTTCCTTATAATAGGTGGACAGAGCCCATTCACACTTAATAGTATGACTAATATTTACCTAAATTGTGATACATTTTATGATTATGTATACTTTGCTTTATTCTCCTTGAAATGTGTATTCTTTGCTTTTAAATAAAAGGATTCTCTTTTTTTGTAACTAGGAAGACCTGTACTTTTGTTTTGCATTTCTACATTTTCAAATGCCCTTATTCTCTGTATTCTTTCTCACAGCAATTTTTTATTGAGATACAATTCACATACCATATAATTTATACCTCTCCCTTTTTTATATTGTATTTGTTTACTTTTAGAGAGGGAGAAAGGGAGGGAGGAAGAGAGAGAGAGACAAACAGAGGCTGGTTGCCTCGCCAGCACCACCTGCAAACCAGGCAAGGGCTGACTGGGAATTGAACCAGCAACTGCTGGTTCAACCAGCTGCGAACCAGCAACCAAGTTTGCAGTTTGGTACTGAATCCGCTGAGCCATACCAGCCAGGGCTAATTCACCCTTTTAAAGTGTACAATTCAGTGGGTTTTGATGTACTCATGCAAAGTTGTACAACTATTACCATTATCTAATTTCAGAACATTTTCATCATGCCCTGACAAAAAAAAAAACACACCCATATCCATTAGCATCTATTTTTTGTCTCATGGATTTCCTTCTTCCGGATATTTCATATAAATATCAATGGGATCATACCATACACAGCTTTTTCTGTCTGGTTTCTTTTTTATTTAGAATGATGTTTTCAAAGTTCATCTATATTATACTATGTATCAATACTTGATTCGTTCCTATTGCAGATAATTTTCTACCATATGGACATATAACATTTTGTTTGTTCATCAAGTTGATGGACATTTGATTTATTTCTACTTTTCAGCTATTATGAATATTATGAACAGTAGTGAACAAGACTTTATGTTGACATGGTTTCAATTCTCTTGGGTATATATTTAGGAGTGAAACTGACGGCTCACATGGTAACTCTATTTTGTATTTGGACCAGCAGTGTATGAGGGCTTTAATTTCTCTATACTAGAGATTTTCAACACTTTTCATCTCAAGGCACACATAAACTAATTACTGAAATTCTGCAGCACACTAAAAAATATTTTTTTGCCAAGCTGACAAAAAGTAGGTTATAATCTGGATTGACTTACAGAAAACAATAATAGTAATTACCTCCCTTTTTGTGCCAAAGTGACTTTTTAAAAAATCAGGTGCCTATATTTGTATATAAGCATTTCTGGTACCAAGAATTAATCAAACACAATATTATTATGTGGCATGACAAATAAGATGCAACTCTATTATCAATAAATGACCTACATATTTATGGTTCAAGACAGGGTATTTACACCAAACAGCTATTGTTGTGTTGGCTACTGTCACATTTTTTGACAATCTAAGGGAAAACAGGTCAGTGCCCCTGACTAAATAACCAGATATCACATGTTTAAAAAATTATTGTGGCCTGGCAGTTGAAAATCATTACATTGCACCATTGCCTGTTATTGCCAGCTTGTTTTCTTATTACCCTTTTACTATCTGTTGGGAAAGGCAGTCTTCCTTGGGTCTCTTGTGCTTCTTACACACTTTGCTGAGTTTGCCAAAATTATAAAGTCCTAACCACTCATTCACTTAGCCATTTCTCACAGTTATGTTTGTAACGAGCAATCCTGAAGGAAGAGGTAATAATGTTCCTGTTGGAGCAAGAGCAGGTTTCCCTACACAAAACCAGTATATCCCCCAAGTTCAGTGTTTCTTAGCTGCAGTGCAAACCTACTATGTGTTTGGTATCCACCTAGGTCATCTAGCAAGGCTTCCAAGGGACTTAGGGAGAAACAGAAACCTAAGGAAATATGCTAATCACTCTGCTTGTTAAATGGTGAGTCATAAAGTTTGTTGTTTCTGGCCAAGGGTCTTATGCTAACATCCATGAAACAATAAACAACTCGTAAATATATCAGCATCATAGAGGTTCTGGAAGGGGAACAGAAAGAAGATATTGAGAACCTGTTTCAAGAAATAATGACTGAAAACTTCCCTAGCCTGATGAAGAGAAAAAACACACAAGTCCAGGAAGCTAAAAGAGTCCCAAATAATACAAACCCAAAAAGGCCCACACCAAGACACATCACAGTTAAAATGGCAAAAGTTGAAGACAGAGACAGAATGTTAAAAGCAGCAGGAGAAAGACAGTTACAAAGAGGGAGCTCCCATTAGACTGTCAGCTGATTTCTCCACAAAAACATTTCAGGTCAGAAGGGACTGGCATAAAATATTCAAAGTAATGAAAAGCAATAATCAAGACTACTCACCCAGCAAGGCTATCATTTAAATTTAAAGGAGAAATATAGAGTTTCCAGGACAAGAAAAAGCTAAAGGAGTTTGTTACCATCAAACCAGTATCACAAGAAACGTTAAAGGGTTTTCATTAAGAAAAAGAACCTACAAAGAGAAACATAGGTATAAAAAATAAATAGCAATAAATACCTACTTAGTAACAATCACTTTTACACGTTAATGATTTAAATGCTCCAATCAAAAGGCACAGGGTAGCAGAATGGATAAGAAAAGAAGACCAATATACGTGCTGTCTACAAGAGACCCACCTCAGAGCAAAAAAATACACACAGAATAGAAGACATGCAAAAAAAAATTTCATACAAATGGAAATGAAAAAAAAAAAAGCTGGTGTAACAATACTTATATCTGACAAAACAGACTACAGAAAAGGCTATAATAAGAGACAAAGAGAAATACTAGCTAATGATAATAGAAATAATACAACATGAGGACACAACTCTTGTAAACATTTATGCACCCAACATAGGAACACCTAAATACATAAAACAAATACTGATGGACATAAAGAGAGAGATCAATAGCAACACAGTCAAGGTACGGAACTTTAACACTCCAATGGCATCAATGGATAGATCTTCCAGACAGAAAATCAACAAGGAGACAGCAACCTTAAATGACACACTAGATCAGATGGGTCTGACTAATCTCTCCAAAGCATTCCATCTCAATACAGCAGAATATACATGCTTTTCAAGCACACATGGAACATCTTCTAAAATAGACCAAGCACTAGATCACAGAACATGCTCAATAAGTTCAAGAACACAGAAATCATACCAAGCATCTTTTCTAACCATAACGGTATGAAACCAGAAATCAAACACAAGAAAAAAACTGAAAGACACACATTAGGTTAACAATGAGATCAAGGAATAAATCAAGGTACCTTGAAACAAATGAAAAAGAGAGCACAACTCAAAATGTACAGAGCACAGCTAGCGCAGTTCTGAAGGGGAAATTCATGGCATTCATTAAGAAACAAGAATACCAGAAACAAGAAAAATCCCAAATAAACAATATAACCTGACACTTAAAGGAATGAGAAATAGAACAGCTAACAAAGCCCAAAATGAGTAAAAGGAAGAAAATAATAAAGATTAGAGCAGAAAGAAACAAAAGAGGCTAAAAAATACAAAAATCAATAAAAATAAGAGCCGTATCTGTGAAAAGATAAAAAAGATTGACAAATCTTTAACCACCCTCATCAAAAGAGGACCCAAATAAAGAAAATAAAAAATGAAAACAATAGTAACAACTGACTTCACAGAAATAAGGGATTATAAGAAAATATTACAAACAACTATAGGCCAACAAATTGGACATTCGGGATGAAACACATAAATTTCTAGAAACATAAAATCTTCCAAAATGGAATCAGCAGGAATCTGAAAATCTAAATGGACAGATTACAATTAGTGAAACTGAAGTAGTAATAAAAAACTCCCATAGGCAAATTCTACAAAATATTCAGAAAAGCACTAACACCTATCCTTCTCAAACTATTCCAAAACACTTAACGTGAAAAAACTCCTATACTCAGTTTGTGAGACCAACATTATCCTAATTCCAAAACCAGATACAGAAACTACAAAGAAAAAATTATAGGCCAATGTCCCTAGTGGAAAGAGATGCTAAAATCCTCAAAAAAGCATTAGCAAACCAAACCCAGCAACACATTAAAAAGATCATATACATCACGACAAGGTGGGATTTACTCCCGGGATGCAAGGTTGGTACAATATCTGAAAGTCAATAAACACGATACACCGTGTTAAACAAAATAAAGGATTAAAAAAATCACATGATCATACCAACAGATGCAGAAAAATCACTTGATAAAATCAATTATTCATTTATAAAAACTCAATAAAGTGAGTGCAGAGAGAACATACTTCAACATAATAAAGGCCAACTATGACAAACCCACAGTCAACATCCTACTCAGTGGGCAAAAATTACAAGCAGTTCCCTTAACATAGGAAACAAGACAGGATGTCTGCTTCCACCACTCTTATTCAACATAGTACTGGGAGTCCTAGCCACAGCAATCAGACAAGAAGAAATAAAAGGCACAAAAATCAGAAAAGAAGAAAACTGACATTATTTGCAAATGATGTAATACTGTATATAGAGAACCCTAAAGATTCCACCAAAAACAATGACTAGGATTGATAAATACCATATTTTGCCAGTATAATGTGCACCCAACTTTTTGGCTCAGACTTTCAGGAAAAAAATCTTTAATTTTTTAACGGAATTTTTAATTTATTCATATTTAGATATGTTCTTTTATTATAAAGGAATTTTAGCATTTATTTTTATAACATATTATGGTTCAAGAAATTTTATGTAGTGGCAACAAATCAATACTACCCAGGTATAATGCACTCCTTATTTTTCCCTCAAAAATGTAGGCTTTACACATGGCAAAATATGGCAAATTCAGTAAAAGCAGGATACAAACCATTATTGAGAAATCAGCTGTATTTTTTTAAAGATTTTATTTATTTTTAGGGAAGGAGTAAGAGAGTGAAAGAAACATCAATATGCAAGAGAAACATCAATTGGTTGGTTGCATCTTGCATGCCCTCAATTGGGGACGTGGCCCACAACCCAGGCATGTATCCTGACCAGAAATTGAACCAGTGACCTCTCAGTTCTCAGGACAATGCCCAACCCACTGAGCCACACCATTCATGGCTCAATTGCATTTTTATGCACAAATAAGAAACTATTAGAAGGAAAACTAAGAAACAATCCCAATTACAATTGCATCAAAAAATAAACTAAAATACCTAGGAATGAATTTAACCATGAATGTAAAAGACCTGTATCTGGAAAATTGTAAGACACTGAAAAAGAAATTAAAGAAGATACAAATAAGTGGAAGTATTTATCATATTCATGAATAGGAAGACTTAGCATCATTAGTATGTCCATATTACCCAAAGCAATCCCTAGCAACAGCATATTTCACAGAATTAGAACAAATATTTCAAAAATTTATATGAAACCACAAAAGACCACAAAGAGCCACAGCAATCTTGAGAAAGAACAAAGTTGGAGGAATCATCCTATCTGATATCAAACTATACTACAAGGCCACAGTAATCAAAACAGGATGGTATTGGCATAAGAACAGACATATGGAATAGAATAGAAAGCCCAGAAATAAACCCATGCCTTTATGGTCAATTAATATTTGACAAAGAAGTCAAGAACCTATTCAATAAATGATGTTGGAGAAATTAGACAGGTATATGCAAAAAATTAAAACCAGACCACCTCCTTAAGCCACACACAAGAATATACTTGAAATGGATTAAAGACTTAAATGTAACACTCAAAACCAAATAATCCTAGAAGAAAATATGAGCAATAAAATCTCAGATATTTCTAATAGCAATATATTTTTCCTATATCTCCTCAGCCAAGGGAAACAAAAGAAAAAAATAAATAGATGGGACCACATCAAACTAAAAAGTTTTTGCACAGCAAAGGAAACCATCAACAAAATGAAAGAACACACTGCGTGGGAGAACATAGGTGAGGGGTTAATATCCAAAATCTATTAAGAACTTATAAAACACAACACCAAAAAACCCAAACAATCCAATTAAAAAGGGGGCAAAGGACCTGATAAGACACTTTTTCACAGAGGACATACGGATGGCCAACAGACATATGAAAAGAGGCTCAATATTACTAGTAGTCAGAGAGACACAAATGATAACCACAGTGAGGTATGACCTCACACCTGTTAGAATGGCCACCATCAATAAATCAACAAGCAACAAGTGCTGGCAAGGATGCAGAGAAAGGGGAACCCTTGTGCACTATTGATAGGAATGCAGACTGGTGTAGCCACTGTGGAAAGCAGTATGCAGATACCTCAAAACATTAAAAATGGATCTGACTTTTGACCCAGTGATTCCACTTCTGGGTATATATCAGAAGAAACCCAACACGATGACTCAAAGAGTACATGTGCCCCTATGTTCACTGCAGCTTTATTTATAATAGCCAAGATCTGGAAGCAACCCAAGTGCTCACTGTAGATGAGTGGATAAAAAAGCTGTGGTATACTTACACAATGGAACACTACTCGGTGGTTAAAAAGAAGAAAATCTTGCCCTTTCCAATGCATGGATGGGCCTGGAGAGTATTATGGTAAGTGATACAAGCCAGTCAGAAAAAGATAAATACCATAATATGTTTTCACTTATATGTGGAATCTAATGAACAAAATAAATCAACAAAACAGAAACACACTCGTAACTGTCAGAGGGGAAAGTGTTGCGAGGCTAGGTGAAAAAGGTGAAGGAATTCAGAAAAATAAAGAAAAATCCTATAACCAGGATGTCAAACTCATTTTCACAGGGGGCCATATCAGCCTAGCAGTTCCCTTCAAAGAACCAAATGTAATTTTGGGACTGTATAAATGTAACTACTCTTTAACTAGGGGCAAGGAGCTCAGTGCTGCCGCCTGGTAGAAACAAGGAGCCGGGTCAGATAAAACAAGGTGGAGGCCGGATTCGGCCCTTGGGCCTTGTGTTTGCTGCCTGTGCTGTAGACAGACAGACAACAGTATGGTCACTCCCAGAGGAAAATGGGGTTGGAGGAGGCAGGAGAGGGTCAAGGAGGGACAAATGGTGATGGAAAGAGACATGAGTTGGGTGGTGAACACACAATACAATATACAAATGATGTATTATAGAACTGTACACCTTAAAGCTACATAATTTTATTGACCAATGTCACCCCAGTAAGCTCAATAAAAGAAAATCTTAAAATCATTTCAAATTATTTTCTCCTATAACTCAAAAAGCATTTTAAACTATGTTGATCATCAATAAAGTAAGGTTTTGAAATTTTAAAATTACCAACCATAAGTATATATACCAAGTATATATATTTGATGTCATATTTTGGTGATTTTGAAATATTTATGTTTATACATGTGTATTTTTTTTCTGAAACACTTTGAGTATAAATTTGAGTAAGAGAGTGCTTGTTGACCCCAAATATGTCAACACACATTTCTTAAGAACAAAGACTTTGTTTTATAAACCTCAGTACTCAAAATCAGGCATATCACCTAATAAACCAGTCAATATTCAAATTTGGTCAATTGTACCAACAACATTTACACCTAGGCCCCACCCTCCCCTTCAATACTCAGTGTAAAATCAAGCATTGTATTTAGTTATGTCTTTTTTTCTCCTTTAATCTGGAACAGTTCCTTCATCTGTTCCTTGACATTGGGATGTTTTAAAGAGTATAAATTAGTCCATCTGTAGAATGTCTTAAATTTGTTTGCCTGATTACTTTCTAAAAATTAGATTCAGGCATCCATTTCTGGCAGGAATATAGCAAAAATGATATCCTGTCCTTCTCAGTGATTCGTATCAGAAGTGGCATGATATTGGTTTGTATCCACACTGATGGTGTTAGGGATGCTTTTTGTCACAGTGATATCCTTTATGTCTACCCATCAGAAATCAGATAATTTTCCCTTTGTAAATGGAGAGATAACTCTGAGACTATGTATTTTATTTCTAAGTAAACATCAGTCACAAGTTTTACCATTCATTAATGGTGTTCTAGACTATTTGTTCCATATTCATTAGTTGGCATTGGACAATTAAAAACTTTTCCTTCCTCCCTCCTTCCCTCTCTCCTCTTTCCTTTCTTCTTTATTTCCTTTTTCTGCAGGACTTAAAAATTGTTATATTATACATGGGGGTACTATCAATTACTATAATTTTTAATTTGGATTACCAAGTTGTCCCAAATTTGGCCAACGTGTCCCTTCAATCAGGCTCATGTGTCCTTTTTCCTGTTCCCTCTAATTCTTGGAATAGTTCCTTACATTATAGAGTTAGTGATGGAAATATTTAATATTTTGATAGGGAGGTAGGTTATAAGGGGTACACATTTTTAAAATCTCAACAAAGTGTACACTTAAAATACATGTATATGCGTTTGTTCATACTCTAGCTAGCAGTGCTACTTCCTACTACTTTATAGGAAAAAACAAAAATGAACTCTGGGTTTTAAGCATAGCTATGCAGACATGAAAATATAGATGTGTGTGGGTGTGTGTACACTTAGACTGCTCTCTAGCTCTCCTCACTGAGAGGCCCTAATAGCAATGAGCCACCTGGAACAACGAAAACAACCAGCAGCAAGGTCTCGGTTTCTAAACAGCACTACCTCCCCCACTAAAACCAAGCAGGTCTGCTCAGAGAAAGCCTAAGTACAGGGCTGGGGTGGGGAAAGTATAAGCTTCCCTTTAATTTCAAAAGAAAAGTAATTCAGTAAGTAAATACAATGAACTGCACTCTTAAAAATGGTTAAGATGGTACATTTCATGGTAAGTGCACTTTACCACAATGCAACAATGTGAATCCCATTCCACAGTAAAAGCACTCCTCTTCCCCCTCCCCCGCAGCAAAGTATGATAAACACAAAATGTATCAACTAACAAGTGAGAAAACCGGTAGTGCCCAATGCATCTTCCTTGCTATGTTCCTCAATATGTTTATTTTAAAAGTGTAGTACTGAGGTCTTGATAAATATGCCATCTATACCCAACACTTACAAACAACAATGTAGAGTCCGAACTTGAATTCAAGCACAACTGACTGAATTCTTACTATGCGGGCAGCACTCTGAATAAGACATAATCTTTGTCTTCTGCAAGCTGAAAGTCCAGTTGCTTTTATAAAATATAGAACACTGAATTCATGATGATGTAGATGATGCAGCAGTTTGGCCAAGAGAAAACAAACTACGTGAAGATGTCAATCTGACTACAGTACCATAAAATGGAAAAGTGGTTTAGATTTTTTAGTGCCATGGCCTTAAAATGCTTCATTAAGAATTCAACCTCACTTCTCAACAGTTTAAATCAAATCAGATGACACGATCATCTACATGAGATGCTAGTAGGACAAGGAGCCCATTCAGTGTAAGCTACTTTTTAGTGAGGTCATCTCAGAACAAGGTAAAAAGGAGCTGTGTTCTGGGTTTTTCTAATGCTTAAAAAAAATTTTAGAAGCCAGACTTTTCTCAAGTTTCATTAACTACCTAACTTTCTTAGGAAAAACTATAGAATTATTTCTGAGTACACTCTTAAAGTACAAATAACAAGATTTAAACCATTTCCTACCTGAACAAAATTGTCTTTTATTTTTTTCTATCTCTTTACCCCAAGTTGAAGACACAGAATATGGATGTTCAAAGACTATTAATTACATTAAAGAAAGCAAAAACACTTGAAAAATCGGGGTCACTTTTTAAAACCTCTTTAAATTTTTTGGAAGAAGTAGTAAAAGAAACTACCAAATTTGGAATATGTTATATAGAATTGTATCATGTTTCAAATTCTCTCAAGGATCAAAAAATGTTTAAGTAGATGAAAATGTATCAAACTTGTTAGATGGTTCTGATGCTATTCAATAAAATATTTAAAAAGTCATTGCAATGGAACCTCCTTGAGTGTTTAAAAGCCTACTACATTTAAAGTTGAAACTGAAGCACATCAAAAAACAATTCAGCATTCTTGAAAGTTCTTACCACAATCATTTCTGAAGGCTCTAATACAAGACAATCACATCCTCTTTTTCCTCCAAACTGCTTACCAAAACTATAAAAACAGAAAAACAATTTCTTTAGCAAAGGTTATCAATGAAATATATCAATATAGGAAAGAAACAAACAGCCTAAAAAACCTAGATGTTAACCAAGAAATTCTTGTCCTATCACTTTTATTAATAAAATTTTCTTAAAAACAAAACAGATATAACCGATCTCAATACAGTTGTGTGTGAAAATTCTTTTAAAATGTCTGCCTTCATCTAATCTATGAAACTGATTATGAAAGACCCCTGCTGACTACAATTGTTGAACATCTACCAATGAGTTAAATAAAAGTAACAACGCACCCAATATAGACTAAAGCCACAATTATGGAATATTTTATAAACGTAAATTATTATAGTATTTTGGGAGGAGTATTAGACAACAGCTATAAACAACTTTAAAAATATTCACATTTGACTATATAAAGAAATGTAGTAACACAGAGGTGATTCATTTAAAAATAGTGTTGGAGCCACTGACTAACTAGCTCTTTGGGGAAAAAACTAAAACTGAATTAGCACTAAGAGAAACTGTATTTTTATATTCTTTATCTGGGAGAAAGATTTCTAAAGCAAATAAAAAAAGGAAGCATAAATAAAGAAAAAGACTCACATTTCCATTTTAAAAATTAAACTAAATTTTTAAGAAGGTGGGAGGGACATTCCAATCAAGATGGAGGCATAGATAAATATGGTTCGCCTCCTCACACAACCATAGCAAACATTACAACTAGACTACAAAACAAGTATCACCCAGAATCATCAGAAAATCCAAGCAGTATGGAAGCCCAGCAACCAATGAATTAAAGAAGTCACATTCATCCCAGGTAAGAGGGGTGGAGGTGAAGGGGCACTGAATAGGCAGTCCCATACCTAGACCACCCAACCCAGGGTTCCAGTGCTAGGAAGAGAAGTCTCCATAACTTTTGGCTGTAAAAACCAATGGGGGTTAGGGAGGTGGAAGAAGCTGCAGGATTCTCAGGAGTCTCTTCTTAGAGGGTCTGCAATGGACTAAGGACTTAACACAGACTCACTCCCTCTGGGCTCCAGCACCGGGGCAGAAGCTGGAAGGGCACCAGTGGCATACCGGGAGAAAATGAAGTGTCTGGCATCACAGCCAGTTCTGGGGACAACTCCTCCTGGATAAAACTCCAGGGGCCAGACAGCAGGCACTGTCCCCTTTCTGAGGCCTCCCCACAGAGCCAAAGAGCACTGACACCATACTGGAGATTCCATCAACCTGGTTCACATGGGTTGCTTCACTCTGGCAACTATCTAAGGCTCCACCCCCATCCAACTTCCCAGTGTGCTTTTCTACAACAGGCCACATTACTAAGACAAGGAGTCAAAGCAGCTCTACCTAACACACAGAAACAAACACAGGGAAGCTCCCAAAATGATGAGACAAAGAAACATGGCCCAAATGAAAGAACAGAACTCCAGAAAAAGAACTAAACAAAATGGAGATAAGCAATCTATCAGATGCAGAGTTCAAAACACTGGGTATTAGGATGCTCAAGGAATTCAATGGGTATACTCCAAGAGCATAAAAAAGAACCAGGTAGAAATGACAGTTACACTATGTGCAATAAAGAAAACTACAGGGAATCAATAGTGGAGTGGATAAAGCTGAGAATCAAATCAATGATTTGGAACATAAGGAAGAAAAAAAAGTTAATCAGAACAGGAAGAAGAAAAAAAAAATCCAACAAAATGAGGGTAGGCTAAGAAGTCTCTGGGACAACTTCAAACATACAAACATCTGAATCATAGGGGTGCCAGAAGGAGAAGAGGAAGAGCAAGAAATTGAAAGCTTATTTGAAAAAATAATGAACACTTACCTAATTTGGTGAAGGAAATAGACATACAAGTCCAAGAAGCACAGAGAGTCCCAAACAAGAGGGACCCAAAGAGGACCACACCAAAGACACATCATAATTAAAATGCCAAAGGTTAAAGATAAAGAGAGAATCTTAAAAGCAGCAAGAGAAAAGCAGTTACCCACAAGGAATTCCCTTAAGACTGTCAACTTATTTTCAAAAGAAACTTGGCAGGCTAGAAGGGGTAGGAAGAAGTATTCAAAGTGATGAAAAGCAAGGACCAACCACCAGCCCAGATTATTCTACCCAGCAAAGCTCTCATTTAGAATTGAAGGGTGGATAAAGTGCTTCCCAGACAAGGTAAAGCTAAAGGAGTTCACCATCACCAAGCCATTATTAACATGAAATGTTAAAAAACAACAACAACAAAAAAAAACACCATGAAATGTTAAAGACACTTATTTAAGAAAAAGATCAAAAGTATAAACATTAAAATGGCAATAAATTCACAACCATCAACAATTGATTCTAAAAACAAACTAAGCAAACAAGCAGAACAGAAACAGAATCACAGATATGGAGATCATTTGGAGGATTATCAGTTGTAAGGGGAAAAGGGAAGAATGGGGGAAAAGGTGCAGGGATTAAGAAATACAACTTGGGAGGTACAGGGAAATGTTAAGGACAGAAAATGGACTAGCTGAAAAACTTACATGCATCAACCCATAGACATGAACTAAGGCAGGGGATTGCTGGAAGGGAATGGAGGTACTGGGTGGAAGAGGCCAAAATGGGACAACTGTAATAGCATAATCGATAAAATATATTTTTTAAAATGGTGGGGGGAATAGAAAAAAAAATACTTTTTAATTATGTTATACAAAAGGTTAATATACCGAGTATGTGGAGTGCATTTAAAAAGCACTCCACATACTAAGATTATAAAAGCAATCTAAAAATATTATATAAATAAAAATTAATATAAGTAAAATAATTTATGCAAAAATAACCAAATGAGAAGCCTCCATTAATAAATAATACAAACAAAATATAAAATACCAAAAAGTAAACTTAAAGAAATACAGAAATCATTTATAAAAATTTATAATTTTATTGATGGACTGAAAACAGGGCTTGAATGAAAGAAGCGACAGCATGTCAATTTTCCACAAAGTATAAGGTTATATACAAAAATTAGTTTATGACAAAATTCTAATCAAAATTCCAAATGCAATTTTAAATATAACAAAAAGCACTTGTTTTTCTTAAGCAGAACTGTATGCTTTGTTTGTATTTCTCCAACTTTTACATCATCTACTAGATGTATTTATGTATTAGATTCTAATACATAAAACAAAAACAAATAATAAAAGTTTGCTTTCAAAAATGATGAAATAAGACGTATTAGATTTGCTCTCCAAAATGAAAACACAAAGTATATAAAACAACAATTTCAAGACACTGGAAAACAGGTAGGACAGTGCTGTGCTCCCCGAGAGAAAAGAAAACAAAAATCAAAACAAAACCCTAAGACGACCACTACACTATCTGATTTTACTATGTTCTGGCAGTCTCTAGACCATAATGCAAAACAAAAGCCTAACAGAGCCTGACAATCTCAATGAACTGAAGAGACGGGTAGTTTTGGGGTGTGGGGGATAGGGGAAAAGATCATTAAAATTTACAGGGTAGAGGACAGAAAAAAAAGGGAGGGGGGAGAGAGGGAGAGGGGGAGAGAGAGAGAGAGAGAACAAGAATGTGCATGAGCGTGCACATGTGAGCACACATATGTTTTTCGGTGAAATTCAGAAAGGCTTCCTTGAGCTTTTGGGTGAACACCACAAATACGTGAGAACAAACCATAAACCACCAAAATGCAGAGACAACACAACATATGGAGCACTGGGCAGGGTCCTCAGAAATGTATATTCTTAGAAACTTATACATCAGTCTTAAACTAAAAAAATGCTGGACTTGCACAAAGATAAAATTTAAGACTCAAAATGACCAAATGGATTTCAATGAACTAAAACAGAATGTCAGAAGAAAGCCCAATACTACCCTAAAGAAATACAGCAAAAGCTGGAACCCAGCAAGGTAAAATTTGTGATGTCCAACATCCAGTGAAACAAACCAAAACAACAGGTGTACCAGGAAGCAGGAAAACATGATCCATAACCAAGAGGAAAACCAATCGATATACACAGACTCAGAACTGTTAGCAATGAGGAGACCAATAGGTAAGAACATTAAAACAGCTACTACTGAGTATGTTCCACATGTTGAAAAAAGTAGAGAAAAATATGAACACAATAAAGAGAAAAACAGAAACCGAAAAAGACTGAGTGGAATGTTCTATCACATCATCCACGCATACACGTAATGTCTGGTCATCCCATTTTCTTGTACATTTATAACTGGTGTGTAGTTTTGCACAGTATCAACTTGATGTACTGAATATAAAGTTTCCTCTCAATTTTTCATCTGCTAATTTTAGCATACATTTTTGACCAGTGTCTACATCTAATGCATTATTAGACCTACTGAAATAGGGATTTTACAATTCTATCATTTCTACTGAATTTATCAGGTGAAGTACTGATATAAAGAAACACACTCCCTCATCAACTTTCTCAGTTCTTGCAATAATAGTTTAAACAAGAAAGGCAGAATAAATGCTTCAACTGTAGATGACATGATTGTATAAAGTAAATCCTATGAATTCTATTTTTAAAAAAGCTACCAGAAATAAGTGAATTTAGCAAGATTAAAGGATACAAGTTCAATATCTAAAAATCAATCATTTTTTGTATATTTGCAACAAGTTATCTGAAAAATCTTTTAATGCCACTTAAAATAAAATAAAAACAAATATTTAAGAGATAAATTTATCAAAATCTATACAAGACCCCTACAAAGCTACAAACTGCAGAGAAACAAACAAACAAACAAACAAACCCTGCAGAGAGATATTAAAAATGACCAAAATGAAATGATGTATCTTCTTTATGGGTTGTTCTACACATTCAATGCAATCAGAAAGTTGTCTAGGGGAAATGACATAATAATTCCAAAGTTTACATGAAAATGTAAAGACCCTAAAATAGCTAAAGCAATTTTGGAAAACAAGGACAAAGTTAAAACATTTATATTATCAGATTTCACAACATAATGTAAAGCTAGAACACTCAAGATGGTATGGCATCGGATCAACTTATGCAATTAAATAAGACAGAACAAAATCAGATCCATACATGTACGTTCAACTGATGTTTGACAAAGTATCAAAGGAATTCAATGGGCAAAGATAGTATTTTCTACAAATGGTGATGAAACCACCAGATATCACAATAGGAAAAAATGAAAAACCTTATTATAACATCGTAAACAAGAAAGTAAGAAAGGAATAATATAAATAAAAAATGAAAATTATAAAATTCTTACAGCAATAAAATTTTTGTACATGCCCTAGATGATGATTAGGGAGTTTCCTCTGGCATGTCTAGTAGGTTCAAAGATTTTGTCATGAACAAGTTTTAAATTTTGTCAAATTTTTTGTGTTTACTAAAAAGGTCATGTGGTTATTGTCCATTTTTACTAGCAGAGTATATTGCATTAATTGATTTACAGATGTTAAACTTCCTTGCATTTCTAGAATAACCACAACTTGCTCATACTTTCCAATACTTTTAATACATTACTGGATTTGTTTTGCTGTTGTTACTCTTCCTACATGTATGTTCATGAGAGATAATTCATAGGTTTCACCTCTTGTGATGTCTTTGTCTGGCATTGGTATCAGGGTAATAGTGGCCTCAGAAAATAAGCTAAAAGTGTTCCCTCTCCCCTTATTTTTCCAAAATAGCTTGTGCAAGATATATGATAATGCTTCCTCAAATATTTGAAAACACTTAACAATAAAGCCATCTGGGCCTAGGCTTTTCTTTGTGGAAATATAGTTACTAATACACAGAATTTCTTCACTATAAAAGTATTTTCTCTTCCTTATGAGTTTCTTACAACATTTTCTACTCTCCAACTTACTTTATTGTAAGAATATAGTAAACAATGCATATAACATACAAATATCTGTTAACTTTTTTCAGTAAGGCTTCCAGTCAAAAAAGAAGGTTATTAATAGTTAAGTTATTGAGGAGCCAAAGGTTATACTGGGCTTTTCAACTTCACAAGGGATCATTACCACACCCCATGTTGTTCAAGGGTCCCCTGAATTTTTCACTTTTTTTATTTAACAAATATTTGTTTTAGACATTCTCTGTGCTTATCATTCTTCCCCCACTATTCTCTAGTCCCTCACCCAGCTCCATTTTTTTACTTTCTAACTGCTCCCTAAACACACATTATATGTGTACTGTTTACTTACTTATTGCCAGTGATGGCTGACCTTCTGTGTAACTTGACTAGGCCTCAGGATGCCTAGATAGTTGGCCAAACTTTCTGAGTGTGTCTATGAGAGTGTTTTTTTAAAGTATATTTTATTGATTATGCTATTACAGTTGTCCCATTTTTTCCTCCCCTTTATTCCCCTCTACCACGCCCCCTACCAGCACTCCCCACCCACTTAGTTCATGTCCATGGGTAGTACATGTAAGTTGTTTGGCTTCTCCATTTCCTATACAACTCTTCACCTCCCCCTGTCTATTTTGTACCTACCATTTATGCTTATTTCCTGTACCTTTCCTCCATCCTCCCCTCTCCCCCTCTGCACTGATAACCCCTCCATGTGATCTCCATCTCTGTGATTCTGTACCAGTTGTTCGCTTACTTTTTGTTTTTTTAGGTTCAGTTGTTGATAGCTGTGAGTTTGCTGTCACTTTACTGTTCATAGTTTTGATCTTCTGTTTCTTAGATAAGTCCCTTTAACATTTCATAGAATAAGGACTTGGGTGTTGATGAACTCCTTTAACTTGACCTTATCTGGGAAACACTTTATCTGCCCTTCCATTCTAAATGATAGCCTTGCTGGATAAAGTAATCTTGGATGTAGGTCCTTGCTTTCCAAGACTTTGAATACTTCTTTCCAGCCCTTTCTTGCCTGCAAAGTTTCTTTAAGAAATCAGCTGACAGTCTTATGGGAACTCCCATGTAGGTAACTAATTTCTTTTCTCTTCCTGCTTTTAAGATTCTCTCTTTAACTTTTGGCATTTTAATTATGACATGTCTTGGAGTGGGCCTCTTTGCATCCATCTTGTTTGGGACTCTCTGTGCTTCCTACACTTGCATGTCTATTTCCTTCACCAAGTTAGGGAAGTTTTCTTTCATTATTTTTTCAAATAGATGTCCAATTTCTTGCTCTTTCTCTTCTCCTGGAACCCCTATGATGTGAATGTTGGACCTCTTGAAGTTGTCCCAGAGATTGCTTATACTAACCTCAATTTTTTGGATTCTTTTTTTCTTCTTCTTGTTCTGATTGCTTCTTGGCTTCCTTACATTTCATATCATTGATTTGATTCTTAGCTTCATCCACTCTACTGTTGTTTCCCTGTAAATTGTTCTTTATTTCAATTAGTGTTTCTTTTATTTCTGGCTGGATTTTTTTATGCTTCTGAAGCCCTCACTAAGTTCCCTGAGCATCTTTATAACCAGTATTTTGGACTCTGCATCTGATAGATTGCATATCTCCATTTTGTTTGGCACTTTTTTGGAGTTTTCACTTGTTCTTAGCACCTGTTCTTTCAATTGATCCATGTTTCTCTGTCTCCTTGTTTTGCCAGCCTCCCTGTGTTTGTTTCTATGTGTTAGGTAGAGCTTCTTTGACTCCGTGTATTGGTGGTGTGGTCTAATGTAATAGGTGTCCTATAGGGTCCAGTGGCACAGTCTACGTGAGTCTGTGAGGAAGGTAGGTTAGGAAGGGGAGTGTGCCCTGCAATGGAAGGTGGGTTACTCTAGTGCCCTGAGCTGCTAGTATAGGCTCTGGCCACCTGCAACCCTGAAATGGTATAAACGAGTTGAAAAATAATCATCTTACTTGTTTTCATTCACTTTTCTAATTGTGTAACTTCACATATACTTCAATGTTTAATACTCAAAGTGTTTATTCAGAAGTTTGGTTATGTTTTTGTGACCACAAATATGCCAGAGGAACTGAACCCTTGTTAATATCAACTAGCCTATGGTAAAACTGGTTTTGTTATAAGTCATTTCACTTAAAGCTGCGGTTTCCAAAAACTTATCTATGATGTTAAGTGAGTACTTACTACATTCTACTCTTAAAAAACAACTTCTGGCTTGCTACTGGGCTTTGGTAAACTGAATGCCCAATTGTGCATGGGGCATCAAGTGATTCTGTAGCCTAAAACTTCCCATCAGGAACTGTGCAGCCAACCATTAAGGTTGGACATGAGCAAGAGCTACCAATCTACTATCAAATAAACATGGTATATAAGAGACTGAGTTTACCCAGGTCCACAGTAAGCTGCATGAGCAGGTGGCTCAGACCCCTTCAACATCAACATCTGCTACATTTTCTCTTCTACCTCAATTTATGCCTATGCCCACCTAGGGAGCTACACTGAGGAAGAAAAAACTTGAGGATGTTTTACAGATGAGTGTGTACAACATGCTGGTCCCACCTGAAAGTGGACAGCCCTACTCAGAGGTAACCCTGAAGGAAGGTGGTAAAGGAAAATCCTCCTAGGGAACGAACTTCAAGCAGTACATCTCGTGGTCCATCTTTTCTGAATTGAGAGACAGTTGAAATTATCAACCTAAATAGGTCCATGGGCAGTTATTAATGGTTTGGTTGAGTGGTCATGGACTTGGAAGGAACAGAATTAGAAGACTGATCAATGAAGACATCCAAGAGGAGGTATGTAGAAGGATCTCTTTCAGAATGGGCACAGACTTTGAAGATGTCTGTATCCCATATAAATGCCCAAAGGGTACCCAGTGTAGAGGAGGCTTTTAATAATCAGGTAAACAAAATGACATGCTCTTTGGGTGTCAAACTCTTTCCCCAGCCACCCCAAATGCTTATTCAATGGGCCCATGAACGAAGTGGCCACAGAGGCAGAGATGGAGAATACACAGCCTCAACGCTAATGCTACTACTGGTACCTAATTTTCCAACAGCAGAGACCAACACTGAGCCTCTTACATGGCACCATTCCTTAAGTAACCAAAAACTACGGTTTTATTTAAATCAGTCAACAATGTTTTATTCTACTAGTCAAGAAGTACAGATTTCATTTAATCAAAGGCCAACGATGGAGTGTTTCAGGACTCAAAGACATGACTTTAAAGATGGGATCAAAACTAAGATATCCCATACCATCTATCTAGTAGACTGTATCTTCATACTTAAATTTAATAGTTATTCAACTAAATCAATTTAGCTGCAATCAGAAGTCTTACTTTTTAAAAGACCAAAAGTCTCTGCAACATTATTAGAAAAAAGTCACTAAAAAATTACATTTTTATGAAGCACTGCTGACAGGGCAAATTCACCAATACAACTGACCATCTTTCTAACTACCCTTCTCTTCTTTTACCTAATAATCGCGGTGGTGATAATGAACAATTACGTGTTAAAAGGCACTATTCTAAGAGTTTCATTAAATATTAATTCATTTATTCCTCAAAACTAGGCTATTAAATAGGTTCTATTATTACCCTCATTTTTCAGCTGAGAAAATGGAGGTACTAAGGGACTAAGCGAGCACACAGGTGGACTCAGGCAGTCTGGCTCTAGAGTGTCACTTTCTTGAGACTTCTGTTGGGAGCTCTGGTAGCAGCCTGCCAAAATCTCATAAAGACCCTTAAGCAGGTACTATTAGCATCCTCATTTCATACTCAAGAAACTAAAATTCATCCAAAGTAAGATAACTAATAACTAATAATAATAGGATTATTATATCTAGTTTGACTTTCTCTAAAAACCAGTTTCTTAACTACTAAGACACGGTACCTCTCTCTATAATCATTAATATCAACAAATTCAGAAGCCATCAGATATATCAGATCAACTTTCACATAAAACTAAATATCAAATAGGACTAAGATATTATGCCATGGTATAAACTTAAAAGATTACACCCTCAGAAAGAATTAAATACTGATTGATTCCTGCCAAGTATTCCTAATTATCAACAAGCAAAGACATTTATAAAATGAGAGAAAATACACAACCTACATGAAACAGATTAACATAAGAAAGAAACATTGGGTTGACCAGAAAGTTTGTTGGTTTTCCCCCAGAAGACGGCTCTAACAACACTTAGTCGTCTTTAACTTCATTTGAAACAATTTTGTGAGACTATGCTGTGACAGCTATCATATGAGTGTGCATCTAAAAAAAAAACTTACGAAAATTGGTGAATTTCTGTATAGCCACTTTAATATTGAAGATGGAAGAATACACACAACATTTTTGGCATATTATGTTTTATTACTTCAAGAAAGGTAAAAACGCAACTGGAACATGCAAAAAAAGATTGGTGCAGTGTACGGAAAAAGTGCTGTGACTGATTAAACATGTCGAAAATGGTTTGTGAAGTTTCATGCTGGAGATTTCTCACTGGGTGATGTTCCCCAGTCAGGTACGTCCATTGAAGTTCATAGTGATCAAATTGATACATTATTTGAGAACAACTAATGTTCTGCCATATGGGAGATGGCCGACATATTCAAAATATCCAAATTAATAGAATTACTGGTGAAAATAAAAAATGTACCTTTTATTTCACAGTAAAAACTAAATGGACTTTTTGGTCAACCCAACAGATACAATGTTAACTCTGCCTACCACATGCACTAAGCAGCAAATATGTACGTACCTGCAAGGAGGCAAGACCATGGAGTCTTTCATAAGCACAGATCCAGAAAGCAGGATGTACCAACATCTGGCAATAGTTTCCGAACTGTTTAAATAAATAAGTAAATGAGTAAATAAATACACACAGTTACATGTATATGAAGTCAATAGAAAATACTTAACATGAAATATAGTCTGATACAGAAAATCATTAAAAATTAAGTAACACAGGCCATGTTCACACAGGAAAAACTATAATCATTACCTTTGACAGACTTCAGAAATATATGTTGTGTGGTGACTGCTGGGGGAGGATAAAGGGACTAAATGGTAATGGGAAGAGATACAATAAAGATGAAAAAGATTAAAGATTAAAATCAAAGTCTAAACAAAAGGTATGTTTATTAGCTTTATCTTATTAATTATATCATTAAATTCACATTCTTCATTTATGTGTATTAGACCATCATATCTGATGAAGATTAACTTAAACATTATACATCTGCACAGCAGAAATTCTATTTCCGATAACTTTCATGTATACTGAAGACAGTATTATTTGAAATTCACAAATTTATCAATGTTATATCTTTACTTCCAACTAAGTTTGGATAATAACGATCTACTTATTGCTTTCAATGTTATTCTGAAAAACATAAAAATATGCCTACCCAAATATCTCATTTTATATGTTTGAAGGATAAAATAAAAGAGTATCAGATGACTTAAGTCCATCAACATTTTAGTTCAGTTAAATCTCCAGTGAAAACCCAGAATCTTGTTAGATGTTAGTTTATAATCTAAACTAATCTCTTTCTATCAAATATCTTTATTTACCATACCTCAGGCTTTAATCAATCTTAATATAAAGAAGATTCTAATATCTATAAAACAAATCTTTCCTCTGAGATGAAGAACTGTACAAGGCTGTCCAGAAAAAGTCCAACCACTGTTAATACAATGAGAAAGGTTTGAGTGACATCGATGTAACCTGGCAGCCAAGGAGAGTGGACTGGGATGTGCATGCATGAACAATGATGACTTCAGGTGGTAGCTGCTATTGAGTGAGCATGTGTATTGTGTAGCCATTGCATTCAAAATGACTGAGCAAGTAGAGCAACAAATCTACATCAAATTTTGTGCTAAGCTTGAGCATTCCTCCACAGAAACTATTTGGATGTTTCAGGAGAACACAGCTATGGACAACTGGTAGCTGGCAGCTTCATCAAGACAACTGCCCCTGCTCATGCATCGTATGTTGTGCAGAGTTTTTTGGCAAAACATCAAGTCACCCAGGTGACTCAGCCCCTCCATAGCCCAGATTTGGAGTACTGCGACTTCTGGCTTTTCCCAAAACTAAAATCACCTTTGAAAGGAAGAGATTTCAGACCACTGATGAGATCCAGAAAAATATGACAGGGCAGCTGATGGTGACTGGGAGAACTATGTGAAGGTCCCAAGGTGCCTACTTTGAAGGGGATTGAGGTATTTTTGTCCTATGTACAATGTTTCTTGTATCTTCTTCAATAAATGCCTCTATTTTTCATATTACATGGCTGGATAATTTTCTGGCCAGACCTTGTATATCTATCTATCTTGCTGTCTACTTGACAAGTCATCTTACACATCTAACAGAAAACTCAAACTCAAAATATTCAAAATCTACCGCACTATCATTTTCTTCAAACTTGGATCTTTTCTAGTATTCTACGTCCTCAATGAATATAGCACCATCCTCCATCCAGAAACCCAGGCCTCCAATCCATTCCCCAGAGCACCCAGGGTAAGCTTTCTGGGTCAATCCTAATTGCTTACCATGAGAAGGAAAAATTAGCGTCAACTCTCCAGTGGGTACTTTAAAGTTCGTTATATCCCTTCTGCTCTTCACCAAGGGGAAGATGCAAATGGCTGCAAAATTCCTGCTTAAGGTTCTTTGATTTAGAAATTCCACTGCTGCCCTGGCTGGTGTGGCTCAGTGGATTGAGGGCCAGCCTACAAACTGAAAGGTCACCTGTTCAATGTTAGGGCACATGCCTAGGTTGTGGGCCAGGTGACCATTCTGGGACGAACAAGATGCAACCAATCAATGTTTCACTTCCTCTATCTCTCTCCCTTCTCCTCTCTCTGAAAATAAAATTGTTTTAAAAAATAAAAACCTCTTTTCCTTTAAAAAATAAAAATTCTACTTCCTTATTCTTTTGAAATACGAGTTTTACAAATTCAAGAAGGAAAAAAATCAACACAGGAAAAATTTGTCCAAACATGAGAGAAGAAAGTTATGAATGGATGCCATGACAAGCATCCAAATTTTATCTCACTTGGCAGAAGCAGTCACAGTTATCAGTAAATTCCACTACGAATGCAGGAAAAATCCTGAAGTTCACGCCTATCACCAAGAGAACCAAGCCAGCATATGAATCAGAATCTGTTCAGATCTGGCAAAGAATTCCACTCTCAGAGCATGGCTGGACAGTGCAGCTGGTAAGTGAACAAAGGAAAGTGAAACTCTTTAAGGTGGGTGCTATCTTCTCCTCTCTTTTTGCAAGCAAATGAATCCAAAAGTAATCCAGCCCAGAGAAGGGAGGTATACTTAATCTTGTCAGATTGTACTCCTTAGAAGGCTTCATACTGCTCCTAAAACAAAGGCCAAAGACTTAGGCCTCAGCCTACCACTCCAAGTTCCTCTTCTATTGGTCCTCTTCTTTGCTCATGGCACCTGAACAGTTTATACATTTTTTTCAGTTTCCATATTTTTTATTTTATTTTTCAAGTACAATTTATATTCAACACTTATATATTAGTTTCAGGTGTACAGCACAGTGAATAGGCATTCATCTAAGTTACAAAGAGATCCCTCCAATAATTCAAATGCCCACCTGGCACCACAGATAGTTATTATAATATAGTTAACTATATTCCCTATGTTTTACCTTACATCCCCATGACTATTTTGTAAGTATCGATTCTGAACACGCTGGTTTTATAAGACCTGCGCAAACATCAACACAATCCAGTTTTGGAATACTTCTATCATCACAGAGATCTCTTATGCCATTTTTGCAGTCAATCCCTGCCCCCATGTAACCAATTAGCTGCTTTGTCTCTACAGATAAAAATTCTATTACCTGGACAGTTATATAAGTGGAATCTTATAACATGGGGTGTTTCTGTGTTGCTGCGTGTTAACACAATGTTTCTGAAGTTTCCTTGTAGTCGTATAGGTAAGTACTTTATTCCTTTTTACTCCTAAATAGGATTCTACCCATATGAACACACTGAATTTTATTTGTCCACTCACTGGACAGCTTCACTGTTTCCAGTTTCAGGCCAATGCAAACAGTGCTACTAAGAACACATGTGTGCAGTCTCCGCATGCACGTTTGTTTTCACTTCTCCTGGGTAAGTACGCAAAAGTGGAATTACTGGTTCACATGGTAAAAAGTGCTTAACTTTTTAAGAAACCACCAATCTCCTAAAGCAGCTGTATCAGTCTTCATCCTCACCACCAGTATACAAGGGTTCTAGGTATCACCAACATGTCCTCACCAACACTCATTACTGTCCACATTTTTGATGGCAGGTATTCTAATGGGTATAGAGTGCCATCTCCTTAATTACTGTATTGGTATAAGGGTCTAAATTAACTTTCTGCATGTAAAAACTCAATCAACCCAGCACCATTTGTTGAAAAACAAACAAAAAACCCAAACCTGTTTTCTTCACTGAAATGCTTTAGCACCTACATCAAAAATAAACTGTTGCTGGTTCCTTTTTAATCCTCAATTGTATTATATTCCCATTGTGCACAGATCTTAGTTACAGGCCATTTGTAAAGGACAAACTCTTCACAAATACAAAGGTTTGTTGCTGGGCTCCCAGGTCTGTTCCAATGGTCTGTGCAGCTACACTTCTCCTGGACTGCACTTCACTATGTGTTAACAACTCTAACGTACTCTCTCCTCCACTATGTGATACTCAGTAAGGGCAAACACCCTGTCTTCCCCCCATCCTGAACCAGGATAAGTACAGCATACAGTGGACAAACATGGATTAATAAATGAAGGAATCCACAAATGGAAGTGTAGCTATTAAAACTCGTATGAATCACTTAAACAGTTTAGAAGCAATAAATACAGTGTGCAGGCAATGAAACATGAAAGGCAGTACCACTCCTATATACCAGATGAATCTTTACATAATAAAAAAGGTCATTGTTCCAAAACTTTTAGGGGAAAAAAAAGAATACCTTCATAACCTCGAGAAGGGATAGGTTTTGTTTTTTAACTAGGCAAGGAAAGCACTAATGACAAAGGGCAAAACTGAGAAAGTTAGGAATTTCTTTCCTTCAAAACATGCTATTAATAATAGAGTGAAAAGGAAAGCCACATTATGGGAAAAAAATATACTCCACGTTAAGTATCCAAAAAAGGACTTGGATACAGAATTCAGAAAGAATTTCTACAAACTGAGAGAAATAAGACTACAACTCAATTTTAAGAAATGGTCAAAGTTGAATTGGGATTTCATGAAAAAGCTATCCAAATAGCCTATAAAAATATGAAAATCATTCCTCATCATCAGTAAACAGGGCAATGTGAGATAAAGTCACAATGAGATAATAAAATGAGATGTGCATGTTAGACCCTAATGTTAGAATCTCCTAAATTTGAGCATGGGCAGTTCCAATAATTCTATTCCTAAGGGACTGACAGGAATGAGTAAATAAGGGCACAAAAAGACATGAACAAAATGTTCAAAGAAACTATTCACGACAGTAAAAACCTGAAAACAACCTAAATATCTATTAATGGGATAAATGAAATGTTATTTTCACAGAATTGTATTCTGTAAAGCAGTAAAAAAGAATGAATGCAAACACAGGGAAGAATTTGTGACATTAGAAAAGAAAAAAAATGATCAAAGATTTTTAATCTATATGACATTTAAAAACAGGCAAAACTAATCTAGTGTGATAAAAGTCAGAACTGGATTTGCTTTTCAAGAAAAGCAACTAGAACCTTGTAGAAGAGCTGACATATTAATGTATGCTAACACGGGTAGGAGTTATCCAGGTATATATATTTATTAACCTTTGTCACACTGTACTTGTTTGTGCCCTATGCCTGATATATTTCACAGTTTGTGAATATATTTCAATCAGCTCTACAGAAATTATTCAAGAATCAAATGAATTTCAATTATTTTGGGAAGGCCAAAAAGTTCATTTAGTTTTTTCCATAGATGGCTCTAGTAGCACTTAGCTATCTTTAGCTTCATTCAAAACAATTTTGTTAGACTGTACTGTGACAGCTGTCATATCAGCATGCATTTTTAAAAAACTTATCAAAATTGGTGAATTTTTATGTAGTCATTTTAATATTGAGATAGAATATGCAACATTTTCAGTGTACCATGCTGTATTATTTCAAAAAGTAAAAACACAACTGAAACGCAAAAACAAAGATTTGAGCAGTGTATGTAGAAGGTGCTGTGACTGATCGAACTTGTCAAAGGTGGTTTGTGAACTTTCATGCTAGAGATTTCGCTCTGGATGATGCTCCACGGTCGGGTAGACCAGTTGAAGTTGACAGTGGTCAAATCAAAACAGTGAAAACCATCAATATCATACCTCAATGGGAAATAGTTGACATAGTCAAAGTATTCAGGTCAATAAAGTTATTAGTGAAATAAAAAATTTGTCTTTTATGTTACAGAAAAAAACATACAGACTTTTTGGCCAGTCCAATAAAAGTCAAAATTTAAACATTAAAGCAATTAATTTAAGCTAATTCTGAAAATACTCACCAAAACAGAATCTGATTGCCACTATATCTCTCATAGCGTGCTCTTGCAGACATTAATCTAAAATGTTTTAAAAAGTAAAAATTTTAAAGATTTTTATCTTAAATTGTTTCAAAAATTGTTACAATCACCTCAACAGAAAATTATCAGATTATATTACTCAATTTTTCAGTAAACTAGAGTTTATAAATATATACACTAAATGTGGTATTTTCACAAACATACAGATATTAAATAGCAACAAGTATAATACTCTCTATGTACATTCTATAACCTGTCAATTCTCACTAAATAATATTCTTTTTATTATGAGAAAATGTGCATTTGTCTGCTTCGCACTGAATCCTTGTGTGAAGAACAGTTACTGGCAGAGGCAAATATATATACACATACACAAATTTGTTGAATATATAAATTTGTTTGCATTTAAAAATACTCAACATTACTAGATCCTCTTTCAGTTTTTTTTTATTTGACACACACTAACACCTGAATGATGTTATACAGAAAACAGAGAATAATAAACCCAAAGAATTAATTAGCAATCTGGTCCATTAATGCAAAAACTAAAGAATAACAAGAAAATGGGATGGATAAACTGGTCATAAAAAAAACATTTTAAATAAAAGTTATGCAAAGTTCCAATAGTTAGCACTTTATAACACTAGAAAGCCTTCTTACTAATAGTGTAATCACAATGACATAGAGGAGGAGGAGAAAACACTCCTTCCACAACGACAGGAAAATGGGGTTCGGAAATTTATGGATCTTGTCCACAAGAGCTTATACCAAATCAAGAACCCTGCTCCTTCCACTTTGATACAACACTACATCATACCATGTGCATCTTAAGCATATGATGTAATAAATATTAGTAGGAACCACAAAATGAAGAGTTTTGTTTTCACTGGCTAGCACATACTGAGCGTTGTACTTTGATTTACATAGTTACAGCTGAGCCTCAAAAAACACAGGCTTCAACTGAGCAGGTCCACATATACGTGGATTCTTTTCAGTAAGTGCTGTGAATGCATTTCTCTTCCTTATGATTTTCTTAATATGTGTTAATTGACTGCTTGTATTATTGATAAGGCTTCCAATCAACAGTAGGCTATTTGTACTATGGTTTGGGGGAGTCCAAAGTTATATGGGATTCCCACAGTTAAGAAAAATTGGGATGGAAACCACAAATTCCTTATGCTTCTCCTACAAAAAGCCCCTCAAGATTTGGACCCTGCAACTCTCTCCCTAAATTCATATGAGTAACTCCACAGTACATACTTTTAAACATAGCATCGCACTTACCTAAGCTGATGTTCCCTGAGGTTTGATAATATTTCCATTCCATGAAGATAAGAATAAATAGTGTTTAAGTCCTGAAGAATAGAAAATATTTTAGATTATTTCAAATAATCTTTTTAAAATAGGACGATCCACAATTCTGATTTTAAGCAAACAATCCCTTATGACAGAGCTCTGACTATGGAAAAGTCATAATCTCTGAATTATAAAACATCTAAAAAGGCAGAGAACTCCCTCAACCCCTCCTCAGCATGGTTGATGGCCTGCACTCAAACAATGACAAATTAAAAACTCACCACTTCATATGAAAGTCTAATTCATTTCTAGACCGATGTAACCCTTCTTCTTCAGTGACTTCCAGGTATTTGAAAAGTTGTCATAAAATCTTTGGATCTTATTTTCCCCCCTTCCAGATTATAGTCTCAGTATTTATAGGTTGCAGACCTTTAAGTATCCTGGCTGACTTCCTCTGAAGATGACCCAGTTTGTCAATATTCCTCTTAAAATATGACTTTGTAAAAAATCCTTTTCTGAAGGATCTCAAAGTGATATTAATGTACCACAAGACAATCCTATTGTTCACTCTGAAAGAGGGAGAGAACCCCTCCTTAGCCCTCATTCAGATAACTAGGTACTAAAACCCCCAGGATGATACAGTGCAACCTCAGCCAAGAGCAGTGGCATGGCAGAAGGAGAATGTGGGAGCAGCCCACATGACTGACAGAAGGAGGTGGTTTGGCGCTCAACTGTACAAAATGTTGGTGCACTGTGACTACAATCAGTTTCGACTATCTACGTAAAATGTACCTCCTTATTCTTTTATAAGGGATAATGCCTTAATACCAGCACAGCCTAAACAATGCCTTCTTGCTTTGATATATCAACTAAACAAGAAGATTATCATATGACAGGGAGAAAAGACAAGACACCTAAGACAATTTGTTTCCATTAGGTTAATAAAATGACATGGAACCACTAAGAAAAACAGCAATAAACATTGATTCCAAAAATTACAACTGCTAATTAGCCATGATGGATTCAATGACCACACATATCTCTTTCAAATCCTTACTAAAATGAGAGTGAAAAAGCTTTTTAGGTAGTTAGAAAAATGAACAGGTTCAAAAAGGAAACCACAGAAAATGAGGAAGGTTTCTAAAATCCTGAAAGACAGCAGACAGGGTAGCTGACATGCTAAACTGTGTCTCCTGAGATAGCTGCAATGATGACACTTCTTATTCCACAAGGTGTTCTGCAATGAGACTTCACCACCAGCCCTGCCTCAAAAATTGGAGTCTATGTGCCCTCCCCGTAGATCTGGATAGTTTTGTGATTTGCTCACACCAATAGAATGTGGCCGAAGTGAAGCTGTGGAACTTCGAAAACTCAAGTGCCCTGAGACCACCAATGTTGGGAGGAAGCCCACAATGGTGTCACTAACACAGAAAGGCTGCAGGTAAGCACCAAGGCACCATATAGGTAAGTGAGCCCCTACTTCTTAGATGAATCCAGCTATCAGCTAAATGGAACCAAGAGGATGATCCCAGTCAAGATTCTATGGGGCAAAAGAACCAACCTCCTGGTCAAAATGTTCTCAACTGGGGTAATAAATAGAGTCCTGGCAAAAGTCTGACTCATAGCAAGCTCACTGAGCCTACAAACCCACTTAACAGTCTTTTTCCAGTCCCCCCAAGTTTATAATTAGAATGTATATCAACCCCCACAAGTCAGAGAAACCCCCACAATGGGTCATGACCTATGTAGCAAAAGCTGTCATAGTGGAAAAAGCCAAGTGAAAACCTCTGAAATTTCCCCAATCCCCAGCACAATACAGTAAATAAAAGACAATATTGTTTCCAGAGGGGCAAAGGATAGCAGACTAGTGCCACCAGTAAAGACTTCAATTATGCAGGGGTGCTGCAGAAAGCAGGTGGACCCTAAAAGTGACTGTAGACTGCCACAGACTTAACCAAATTTTATCCCTGGTCACAGCTGCCATCCCAGGTATTAATACTGCTACTGGAACTGATGAGTTACACTTCAGATATTTTAATTGTAGATTTTATTTATTTACTTTTAGAGGGAGGAGGGAGGAGGGAGATAGAGAGGGAGAGGAACATCCATGTGGGAGAGATATATCAATTGGTTGCCTCTTGCACGCCCCCAACTGGGGAAGCTGACCCACAACTGAGGCATGTGCCCTGACAGGGAACTGAACTGATGACCTAATGATTTGAAGGCCAGTGTTCAATTCACTGAGCCACACCAGCCAGAGCACACTTCAGATATTCATTTGGTAAATGTATATTTTTCTATTCCAATTACAAAAGAAGATCAGAAACAGTAAGCATGTGGGACATTGACTTACAATATTAAGTTACAATTTTACCTTAGGGCTACTTTAGCTCTCTTATTCTCTATCAAAATATAATCTGAAGACATCCAGACCTCCTGAACGATTACATAAATGATATCTTGCCGACTGGACAGCACGAACAAGAGAATGAGCAAAAGGTGGCTGGTACTCTAAAGTCCCCAGTAACACATCCAGAAAGTGGGAGATAAACTCTATGTGGACTCAAAGACCTGCCACTTTAATGTTTTGAGGGATGAAGTGGTTGGGGGTATTTCAGGACATCTCTCCAAAGTAAAAGACAAACAGTTGGGACTTTAACTTTAGGTCAAGATGGAATAAGAGGAACTGAATTTACCCTCTACCTAAAACAACCTCAAATCAAAACAAATATATGAAACATTTTTTAAGAAATAAAACCTCACTGTCATGACCAGTGTGGCTCAGTTGGTTGGGCATTGTGCCAAAAAGCAAAAGGTTGCCGATTTGATTCCAGGTCAGGGCACTTGCCAGGGTTGCAGGCACAGTTCCCAGCTGGGGTGCATGTAAAAGGCAACTGATCAATGTTTCGCTCTCTCTCTCCCCCCCCCCCCTCTCTAAAAACAAATAAATAAGCCTTAAAAAATCAAAGAAAAAGAAATGAGAGTCCAGGACACAAAAGACAGTGACATCAGAGACAGGGGAAACAAATGAGGTAATTTACATGATTATCACACCTTACTGGTGGTAGCCCTGCCTAGTGGTACCCTGAGTTGAGGAGAGGAGCTAGCAGCATGGGGAGGAGAAGGTAGCTCGAGTTTGCAGAGAAGAGTGCTACACAGAGAGTATGTTCTGGAAACCTACAGGGTCTCCTTTGAGTCTTAAGTTGAGTATTAATCATCTCGTGTATGCGAAGAAACAGAATCTGAAGTCAGGGAAAGAACCATCGGAACCAATTAGAGCAGTGGTCCCCAACCAGGACTGACTTTGCCCCCTGGGTGACAGAGCAATGTCTGTCGTCACATTTTGGGGGAGAGAGGTGCTAAAAGCATCAAGTGACTGACTAAAGCCGGAGATGCTACTAAACACCCCACAACGTGCAGGACAAGGCCCTAGACTAAAGGATTATATGGGCCAAAATGTCTAGTTTGTCTACAGGTGAAGTGTAAACACCCTAGACTGGAGGGAACAATACCCCAAACTCACACAGGAATGGGAAGAGTTCCTGTTCCCATTAAGCAAAGTGGAAAATCTCAGAGTTCACAGTACATTTAGGAGAGTACTCAGACTTGAGGCAACATTAACCCTAGACTAAATGCTACACTGGTGTTACACAACATAGCTCAAAAGGACCAAATGATATACAAATTACTTAACTGAATCCAGAACAAAGCTGAAAAATATTTATAGGAAATACAAAAATATTCAGTACATAAAAAGGTAAAATCCATAATCTTTGGTATTCAATCAAAACATATCAAGCAAGCAAAAAATCAGGGAAAAATGACCTATAATGAGAAGAAAAATCAATCAAAACCAACTCAGTAATTACACAGATAATAAAACTAGTAGAAAAAGACATTTAAAAACCTTATTAAAAATATATTCCATATGTTCACATGGAACATATTCCATAGGCTCTGAAAGATACAGATTAAACACACAATAAACAATACAAAAATTTCAGAGATGAAAACAATAATATCTGAGAAGTAAAATACACAGGGGATGGATGAAAAGCACATTAGACATTGTAGAATAAAAGATTAATAATCCTTAACACACAAGAACAGAAATGAGAAAGAGAACACAGAGCCCTGGCCTGGTGTGGCTCAGATGATTAGAGCATCGTCTCATGTACCTAAAGGCTGAAGGTTCAATTCCTGGTCAGAGCACATACATAGGTTGCAGGTTCAATCCCCAGTTGGGGTGCATATGGGAGGCAACCATTCGATGTTTCTCTCTCACCATCAATGTTCCTCTCTCCCTCTCCCTCCCTCCCTCTCTCTCTCCCCCCCAACCCTTCTTCTCTCTCTAAAATAAACGTATTTTTAAAAAACAGACATAAAAGATGAAAAAAATAGGAACAGAGCACCAGTAAACTATTTGACAACTTCAAGCCACCTAACAAAAGTCACTATGGCCCTGACTGGTGTGGCTCAGTGGGTTGGACATCATCCTGCAGAGCATATTGGTCACAGGTTCAACTCCCAGTCAGGGCAGGTGCCTGGGTTGTTGTCTGGGGCCCGGGAGGGGTGCATGCAAGAGGCAACCAATTGATGCTTCTCTCACACATCAATGCTTCTCTCTCTCTTTCTCTCTCCCCCTCACTTCCCCTCTCTCTGAGAATAAATAAAATCTCTAAAATAACAGTAATAAAAAAGTCATTATTTTAAAAAGTCACTATAGGGAGAGAACAACAAAATACTATTGGAAGAATGGTGGAAAACCTTCCATATTTGATGAAAACGATAAACTCACATATCCAAAAGCTTGACAAGCACAAGAAATATGAAGAAAACACCACCAAAGCACACCATAATCAAATTGCTTTAAAAATGACAAAATTGTAATGGCAACTAGAGAAAGAAAACAAATTACATAGTAAGACAAAGATTAGAATTACAGCAAACTTCTATTTGGAAACAATGCAATCCAGACAATTCTGTAGTAATAGCTTTAAAGTCACAAAAGAAAGAAAAAAACCATAAACTTAGAATTCTATTCCTAGTCAAAATTCCTTTCAAAAAAAGGGAAAAAATAACAAGAGGCGAAATATTTTCATATACAAAAGCCAAATAAATTAATCAGCAGCAGACCTGCTCTGTGTGTAAGTGTGTGTGTATGTGTGTGTGTTGAAAGTATTTCATAAAGGGGGAAAACAATACCAGATGGAAATCTGGAAATCTGGAAAAATGGTACTTACATGGGTAAACATAAATCTTTTGCCTAATTATTTAAAACATAATTGTTTAAAGGAACAACAAAGACAACTTATTGTGTGTTCTGTAATATATGTGTCACAACATATGCACACATGTGCACACAACACATGCACACAACATATGCATCACAACAACAAAGGCCAAAGGTAAAACTGGGAGAACACTGCTGTAGGGTCCCTGTACTTCATGTGAAGTAGTGTATCATTTAAAGACAGATTCTGAAGTTTAAAATGTATACAATAAACCTTAATAAATCTCACAGTTTGTAGATTCTTTGAATTTCCTACATATACAACATCTCTTCTGAGTAAGTTGATATATATAATTTCTTCCCTCCCAGTCTGTGTATGTTTTTTTCCCTGTTCTTGCCTTACTGCATGAGCTAGGACTTCCAAAACAATGGCTGGAGTGGGTGTGACCACACATGACAAACAGCCACTGGGGCCCAACCCTCTGAGTTAAGAGTCATCACCACATGGCCAGATACAAAATGACTATTCTATACAAATGTACTTATTATTTCTGACCTCGAGACAATTTATTTTAGTGGCAAATAAGTTCTGAAAACTGTAACACGCATAGGTTATGTTATGGCAAACAGAACTCCTAGAACCTGCCCTGCCAGATGAGGCTAGGCTAGTGTCAAGGAAGTACAGAATTTTCAGATTCCTGACTGATTCTGTGTCACATCGTTTACTCTGTCTCAAGTCAGAGGACATCTTTAGTACATCACTGATGATGCCATGACTAGCTGACAAAGAATTAGGAATTCACTTTTCAACTTTAATGTCTAAGTGAGAATATAATTCTCAAATTTTAAAATTGTTATGTAATTCCTCAGTTCTGTCTAAAGAGAGACTGACAAAGCTTATCAACTTTGGATTCTAAAAGCCCTTTGCCAAATATCTGTAAGTCTGTCCCATTGTTTGCCTTCAATTTCCTTGCTTCAGAGAACCTAGCCATATGAATGAACAAAATTCTCTAACAGCATCTATAAATGGTAACTGCATGGACTCGAATAGAAGTATCAGCATTACTCCTATCAGGGTTGGCAAACTTTTCCTATGAAGGGTCAGGTAGTACATATTAGTGTATATTCTAAGTTATTTGGGGCCACACAGTTTTTGCAACACCTACTTAACGCTGCCTCTCTCTGTAGCATGAAAACAACCATAGACACAACGGTAAATGAATAGATATGACTACATTCCAATAAAACTATACACAAAATAGCTGCGCCCCCAGGCTATACTTTGCCAACTCCTAATGCAATACAGTCAGAAATGTCTTGTAAGAAATATCTATCAAGAAAGTCAAGCCACGAATGAACTCCTCGTTGGAGAATACCTCAGCCTGGGTTGTGTTGGAAGCTGAAAACACCAGATTTTCATTTTTCCAACTTTCCATAAAACTAGGGCTTAAGCAAATGATCCAAGTGCCACCAGACACACCTATTCCAGACTGTGAATCTAGAGATTCTGAGAAGCAACACTTGCACAGAATCCACTCTGGCAGCAAGAGGCAGCAGCAGGGCCTGTCTACCTGTGCGGCATACAGTACAGGTGCCAGTAGCACCAGCTGTGGCACCACTATGTTCAGTGCTAGCAGCAGTAATACCATTATCAAATCTGTCATCAAGGCTGCCTAGCCCACCCTACTTTCTCTAGTACTCCCACCACTTCTGTAGCTATCCAGTGTCCTTTCAATACCTTTTAAAAATAGCCAGAATACGGTGCTGTTACATCTGACTAACAACCCTGAAAGACCCTTAGACTAAGCCCCATAACCATCACTTGGGAACTCAGTAAAAAGACACGTTCTCAGACTATATCCCAGACCTAGTGAATGAGAACCAATGAGAGGAGGACCCAGCAGTCTGTGGTTTAACAAACCTGACAGGTTGCTCTGATGCACAGTGGCGTTTGAGAACCACTGATTTACAGGCAGGTTCTCTATCACTCTGGGTTATCTGACTGATAACCTGTTCCCTGTTCATGAGGAAGGGGACTTCCAAGAAATAGGTCTGGAATAGGTGTGTCTGGTGGCACTTGGATCATTTGCCTAAGCCCTAGTTTTATGGAAAGTTGGAAAAATGAAAATCTGGTGTTTTCAGCTTCCAACACAACCCAAGCACTGAGATGTCCAGTGAACCTTGGTCTTTTCAGGACACCCTAATTACAGATCATAAAATGCTAAGCATTCACAACAGGACAAAAAAGAACCTCTCAGAACAAAGGATGGTTGTAGTAGTGAGCTGATTTTTTCACATGATGTGGGTGGTTATGGTATTTTGTTTACATGGGACAGCAAGCAGTTGTTGACCGTGTGATGCTGGGTTTAGAAAGGGGTTCTTGTAGTTCCTGTACCAATTATTTCTGAGGCAGGCTGAAGATGCTATATCATCTATTAGGTTCCTGGTGTGTCCAAGACCAATAAAAGCTACCATAGAAAGCCAAACGAACACAAAACCCCTGAGAAAGGCACACTGGAAGTCTTATAGATATTTCTTGGTAGTAAAACCTTTAAATGGTAGATCCAAGGAATTGTTAATTATTTAACACAAGCCTGTGCACTTGAAAGCTACTGCACTGAAAGAGGGAAGTCACAAGGAAGATGGAAAAACCAGAAGTCATGCTATTCCAGATCAGTAACACCTGAATCAGCCACTGGTTCTGTAACTACAACAAAATACTACAAAAATTATCCAGGGGGATTAGAGGAACAAATACCAACTGGGACTGCAGAATAAAATAATGGGTTTTACTTAAGCAATAAAAGGTGAGGAAGTAGTGATGACTCAGTACTTCCTAAAACAGATCAGCCATACTCTCTCGGCCGGTCAGTTGGTTCTGTGAGCCACCGAGAACAAACTGAGGTGGGCGGGGCCCATTGCCATCCTACACCCATGGTAAGTGGCTTCCTTTGTGCACCCTTCAACAGTCCATGCCTAAAGAAGTCATTGTATGTACACTGTATGAGTGTTCAAGTTAAATGTTAAATAAAATATTAAATTCACATTCGTGACTCCATATGTGTAAGAAATTAATGGTTCTTTTAAGCAAACACTTCTAATTAAGCTGATTGGGATTTTTATTCCCCTCCTCGCTGTGCCAAGTAGTGACTCCATCCCTCAAGCCTGCTGACTGCCACTCCACACACGCTTAGAAAACTGACTGTAACACTTGGAAAACTCAGACTGGGATACTTAGAGCTAGTCCTCATTTTTCTGTTTCTTAAAACCAAAAACTTGTAAATCTCTTATCTAGGACATGCCTAATTTGTCACATACAGCTTTCAATACATTTATCTAAAACAATCATTGACCAAGATATTTTACTCATTAGCTTTTTGAACTGGAAAACAAGTCCATCTCAGGAATTTTAACACTAAAAGATATCTCCAATGGATCCTAAGGTCAGTACAGACATTATCTCAAGATACATACTCTGCAGCTACAGTTCTGTAACAAAAACCTATTCTGAAGCATCTTCTCCAAATCACTGTTAGGCTAAAGACAGACTAACAACGTGGTTAAAAACTTGGAATCTGGAGAAAGCCGCGGGTTCACATTCTGCAGCTAACAGTTATTAAACATACGATCTTGAATAATTTGCTTGACATTTATTATCTGTACACAACAATGATAAACTACTTTGCTCTGACCATAAAATAATGCTCATTAAGGGTATAGTACAGACAATCACAGAGACTGACAGTTAACAAATGTTAGAATTATATGTTTGTATGTTTATGTTACGAAACTACACAACAAAGATTAAGTTACATTCAGCAGACTATTAAAGTATAATTTAAAGATTCTGGACAATATCTCCAAGTTAACAAGACCCTATATTAAACACAGAATTCCATTCCTTGGTTTTCTCATCCATGAAGGTGGACATATATTCTGCAAAATGGCGGTAAAGAGCTAGAAAACACTTACCACACCTGAAGTCCGGACCTTGGTTTCTAAATATAATTATCCTTAAAGGGAACAAGGGCTCCTTGGATAAGTGGCTGATTTCAGTATTAGGCCAAGGAGAGAACAAGCCTGGAATACCTTCTGTGTCAGAAAGAAGGTATCACTTAAAAACTAATAGGGTCGTGTCAAAAGGACATGAACGCATGTGACTTTCAAATAGCTCTCACTGGCTAAATTTGAGGTAATCCAACAATCAGAAAGAATAATGACAATATAAAAAATACAAAAATAGGGTGGTGACTGCTGGGGGGAGGAGCGCATAAAGGGACTAAATGGTAATGGAAAAATAAAGATTATTTATTTAAAAAATACAAAAATAATCTCTGAATGACAGTGATCTTTTTAAAAAAGGAGGAGGAGCACTGGCCACTGTGCTCAGTTGGCTGGAGAATCATCCTGTAAACCGATAGGCTGTGGGTTCACTTCCCGGTCAGGGCACATGCCTAGGGTGCAGATTCAGTCCCCACCTGGGGCGTGTATGAGAGGCAACTGGTCAATATTTCTTTCCCTCCCTTCCCCTTCTAAAATTACACGCATGTCCTTGGGTGAGGATTAAAAAATAAAAATAAAAATGAAAATGAAAAAAGGAGGAGGAAAAGGGGAGGCAGGGAAAATTCTTTTATACAGAATACCAGCTAGTAAATGTATAATAAACATGCAATTAGAAAATTTATGACTTTGTAACAACAAAGTAATAATTTAGGCAAGGATCACCAATGAATGCTAGAGCCACTAGATGAAACACTGTTGGAAAACAGGATATCCACACACTCTCAAAGTGTCACCTTAGGGATCACTTACAACTCACAGCACTGCACCTTCACACTACAGAAACAGAGGTGATCAAGTTTAGCACCTCCAATGATGGAATGAACTGATAATATGTGTCTTCTGATGAGACACTATAGGAAGTACAGAACATCTCCTCACAGTTTCTCAAGATAGTGATTTAACCTGAATGTAACCATGAGAAACCAGATGAATCCAAGTAATGGTATGTAATTCTAGAAGACAACTGGCCCAACTCTTCCAAAAGCTACATTTGTGAAAGGAAGAAAAAGACAGGCAGGCAGATGGTTCTAGATTAGAAGAGACTAAAAAGACATGACAACCAAATGTAATGTACACCTTGACTGGATCCTGGAGTGGGGGAAAATAAAAATAAAAATTAAAAAAATATATATATACACACATACACACGAGACATCCTGGAGATAACGGTGAGGGGTGAAGTGTCATCAGGTCTGCAACCTACTTTCAAATAGTTTAGCAAATAAAGTATATGCCAGAGAGAAGGAGATAAGTAAATATGGCCAAATTCTTTCAGTGTCTCTGTAGTTTTAATTTTTTTTTTAAATAGGAAGATGGAGGGTGGGGAACACATGACTATTTTCTGCTTTCTCCATCTGGGGACACACAGTTCTACCTTTACTTAATTTTAAGCTGTCACTTACTGATCTGCATTCTTTTCTTTATTATCTTTCCCCCGCATCCCCAATCACCTTTGCCCATGACACACTGCCCCCAACAATGGTCTCTGGGAAAGTGTGCCTCATTCCATCACTATGTTAGACTCTCATCTTATCTTGTTATAGATTTCAGTATACATTTCAGAGTAAACACGTTTTATTTGTAGATTAAAACATACTGCTAAATAATTTGAACATTGCATTTTATTAATAAAGACTCTAACATTAAAAAACTGTATTCTTGCCCTGGTTGGTGTGGCTCAGTGAACTGAGCGTTGGCCTGCGAATCAAAGGGTCACTGGTTCGATCCCCAGCTAGGGCACATGCCTGAGTTGTGGGCCAGGTAACCAGTTGAGAGTGCACAAGAGGCAATCATACACTGATTGATATTCCTCTCCCTCTCTTCCTCCCTTCCCTTCTAAAAATATATAATAATAAAATGAAAAAACATATATACTTTGGCCCTGGCCACTGTGGCTCAGTTGGTTGGACTGTCATCCAGTAAACCAAAGGGTGGCGGGTTGCAGGTTCAATTCTCAATCAGGGCACTTACCCAGGTTGCGGGTTCAATCCCTACTCGGGTGCATACGAGAAGGCAACCATTCAATATTTCTCTCTCACATCAATGTCTGTCTGTCTGCCTGCCTGCCTGTCTCAATGTTTCTCTCTCCCATCCTAACTTTCTAAAAGCAATGAAAAAATGTCCTCAGGTGAGGATAAAAGATAATAATAATAAATGTTTTAAAAAATTAGTGATGAAAGTTCCAAATGATATCCTTAAACAACTCCAATAATTAATCACAAATGATAATGCATCAAAAGATCAAGCATCCAGTTACTTATAAGCTCAAGTATAGCCCGAAGTTCACTCTCTTGATCCTACCACATATAATGAAGCCAGCCCAAGACTTGCTAATTCCAAATTTCACATTCACTTTTAAATCTTTATCTTTATTCACATTCTCTATAGACTGCTGACACTTCATCATTCATTCACTCCCCCCTTTCTAAAACTCTTCCGTCTAACCCTCCTGTAACGTGTTTCCCTCTGGGTTTTCATGCTAATGAGAAATATTTAGCAATGATTACAAGGACAGACTGTGAAATCAAAATGCCTAGGTCTGCATCTTGACTCTGGTTCCTAACTGTGTGACTTCAGACAAGTTCATCTCTGTGATTTCACTTCCCTATACACACACAACTCATCTTATTGTGTTTGCTTTACTACGCTTCACAGATGTTGCCCTTTTTACAAATTGAAGGCAAGATCCTCCACCAGCAAAAGGTAAATGACTCACTTTACTGCAATACCTGCTTTATTGTAGTAGTCTGGAACTAAACCCACAAGCTCTGAAGTGTGCCTGTATGTATGTAAAACGTGGGCATTCCCTTTTCTCAGAGAGTTTTTGGAAGAATTAAAGGCGTGTAAAGGTTTTGTAACAGTGACAGGCATCCAATAAACACTGTAACATGAAGTCTTCCCCATTCCTGTTGCTCTGACTTCCTTTCTGTTGCAGCTGCTCCTGAGTCTCCTTCACAGGTTTCATCTTCTTTTCTTACTCCCTTAAATGTTTAACAGTTTATGTTCCCAAAGCTATGACATCTACCCTTTTTTCACCGGAGACTCGCTACCATCAGTAATACCCTCCACATCCATAGCTCCAACTACCATATACAGGGGTGGGCATAAGCAGATTTACAGCTGTTCATATGCAAAAAGACATGCAGGTTTTGATTATTACAATAGCTTTATTAACTTAAAAGAATGCCATAATGCAATTTAAAACCTACTTTTGCCCACGCCTGTATATGCTAATGATGCCCATATTTGTATACCCCAGAGATCTCTAGTAAACTTCCAACTTACACTTTCTACTGCACTCTAAACACTTTCACCTAGGTGACCCATCAGCATCTCAAGCACATTATATCCAAAGCCAAACTCATTGTCTACACTCCTTGCTGTGTCTTGCTCCTAAGATCCCTGATTGAGGAGACAGTATTTACCTTCAATAACTCTTGGCTAAAAATTTGTCAATTCTACTTTCTAAGTATCTCTGTTCATCATCCAAACTGAAGCAATTTAGAGATCCCTTATCTCTCACTGGGTAACAGAAAACAACTTCCTACCTGCAGTCTGGCCCCCTGTAATCCATTCTTCATTGTGCTGCCAAAGTGATCTTTCTAAAAAGCAGAGGCAGCTCCTTAACAGGCAGAACACAGTCCTTCAGGAACTGGATCCTGACCATGCCTCCAGCCTCATCTATTTTACTATTCAGTCCTGTTCCAGAGTTCCAGCTGCCCAGAAAACTTGCGTGATTATACTGAGCTCATCTTGTAGCCTAGGCCAATGCTGATTTCTTTTTAGGACACATATTGTCCTTTCCTCATCCAACTTTACATATTCTTCTTATCTACACTCAAGTCAGGACTCCCTTTTCTAAAATAACTTGAATGATACCTGCCTACCCTTTACTCCTTTCACCCAAGAGCCCTCCTACTAACTCCTGAGCACCTGAGATGTACAACTACCGCATTACCTAACAAGGCTATATAATAACTGTGTATTTGCCTATCTCCTCTCTTAATGAAAGAACTATAATCTTTTATCCCTGACACTTAAAAATATTTACCACACAGCGGTAGATCCAAAATGGCAGTGGAGTAGGTGGAAACTACACCCACCTCCTCCCAAAACCACACTGGAATTACAATGAAAACACAGAGCAATCAACCTGAATAACCAACTGAAGACTAGATGAAGAGAGGTCTTATAGCCAAGGATTTGCAGAAGACAACAGACCAAGACTGAGAGGAAGAGTGGAGATTCATAAAGGGCTGGCTCTAGGCCCCCAGATGGCGGCTGTGATTCTCGAGGGGTATCTCAGCTACAGGAGGGTTCCCCCCAGTAAGAGTGGGATCTCAAGCCCAAGCCAGGCTCTCCAGCCCAGATGAGCAGAGCAAGGAAGAGGTGACCACAAAACATCTGGCTATGAAAAGCAGCGAGGTTTCTGTCCATTGGGAAGAGACAGGAGTCCACTAGAAACACAAGCACCCTCTTAAAAGGCCAGCACACAAAACCTTGTTCAGAGCCATTCACCCTGAGCTCCAGCAAAGGGAGGGGAGAGTGCACTAAAGTACCACTAGGAGAGACTGGGGTTCATGGCTTCAGAAAAGAGCTGGAAGGGCAACTGCCACAACTACCTATGCTGAGTCCCTCTCCCTCAATGCAGATGCCATCTTTGTTGGGTGGAGTGGTGGAGTACTCCCCTATGTAAACATCAGCCTAATGGAAAGCAAAAGCTCCACCCTCTGGACCCCCCCCCCCCACCCCAGCCCAAGCCCGCAGAGCTTGTGCCCTGTTGATAAGTCAAGAGCCTAGGCCACAGTGCAGAGGTCTGGGAAGACTCAGAGGGTGTCAGTGACTGAATAGTGAGGCTTTGGGGTGGGGGCCATTACCCCCACTTTCCTATGAACCTGACTGGTGCCTACCCCCTTAGGGAAGATCTGGAAGCCCTACTCCCTTGGGTCCCAGTAGCCCTGCCCTCCCAACTCCTGGGGGCTCCTCCCTGCTGAGGTCTGTGCAGAATCCCAACAGACTAAGTTGTGTGGCTTTGGGACAGGGGCTCCTTCCCCCACTATTCCCCAAGCCTGACCAGAACATCTCCCTCATGAGACATCCACTAGCACCCTCCTCCTGACTCCCAGAGGGCCCGCCATGCTGAGATCAACTGCTGGCAGAAACTGGGGCAGTCTGAGTTGTGTGACTTTAGGACGGGGTGATTTTTTTCCTTGCACGTCCAACCAGTGCAGAACTCTCTGCTCACATAGCCAACTCGTGGTCTGTCTAGCATGATAAAGTCTGCTGGCCTCACCCTGATGATTTCCTGAAATTCTGCCCCACCACAAAGGTGCACAAGCACCCAGCCAGTATCAGCTACACTAGGAATACTCTGGGATGTGTGCTGAGTGGCCTCCGAGCTGGGGGAGGGGAGAGAGAGAGAAAAAGGAGCCTATTTGAAGAAATAATGACTGAAAACTTCCCTACCCAGGTAAAGGAAAAAGACACACAAATTCAGGAAAGTCAGAGTCCCAAACAAGATGAATCCAAAGAGACCCACAGCAAGAGACATGATTGAAATGGCAAAGCTTTAAGAGAGAATTTTTAAAGCAGCAAGAAAAAGACAATTACCTACAAGAGAGCTCCCATTAGACTGTCAGCTGATTTCTCTATGGAAACATTTCATCCAGAAGAAACCAACATTAAATATTCAAAGTGATGAAAAACAAGGACCTACAACCAAGAATACTTTATTCAGCAGGACTATCATTTAAAATCGAAGGACAAATAAAGAGCTTCCCAGAAAAGAGAAAGCTAAAGGCATTCATTACCACCAAACCAGTACTATAAGAACTGTTAAAGGGACTTCTTTTAAAAGAAGGAAAAAGAGAAAAACAAAGGAACACAGTTAAATGAATAAAATGGCAATAAATATATACCTATCAATAATCACACTGAATGTAAATCACGTAAATGCTCCAATCACAAGATATAAGGCAGTTGAATAGGTATGAAAACAAGAGCCATAAACATGCTGTTTACAATAGACCCAAGTCAGAACGAAAGTTACACAGAGACTAAAAATAGATGGAAAAAGATATCTCATGCAAATGGAAATGAGAAAAAAAGCTGGGGTAGCAATACTTATATCTGACACAATAGACTTTAAAACAAAGGCAATAGTAAGAGACAAAGAAAAACACTACATAATGATAAAGGGAGAAAACAAGAGGATATAACCCTTGTAAACATTTACGCACCCAACACAGGAGGAACTAAATATACAAAGCAAATCTTGATGGGCATAAAAGGAGACAGACAGTGATACAGTCATAGTAGGGGATTTTAACATGCCACTGACATCAGTGGACAGATCTTCCAGACAGAAAATCAAAAAGGAAACAGCAGCCTTAAGTGACACAGTAGATCAGATGGGTTTAATTGATACCATCAGGGTATTTCATCCCAAAGCAGCAGAATATACCTTCTTTTCAAACACACATGGAACCACTGCTAGGAAAGACCACATGTTAGGACACAACACAAGTCTCAATAAATTGAAGAAGACTAAAATCATAACAAACATCTCTGACCATAATGGTATGAAACTAGATATCAATCACAAGATAAAAACTGAACAAACACACAGGCATGAAGGCTAAATAGCATGCTGCTAAACAAGGAATGAGTTAATAATGAGACCAAGGAAGAAATTAAAAGATACCTTGAAACAAAAATGAGAACACAACATAAAACTTATGGGACAAAGAGAAAGTTCAAAAAGGGAAATCCATAGCATTACAGGCCTATCTCAAGAAGCAAGAAAAATCTCAAATATACAATCTAACTTTACACTTAAAAGAACTAGAAAATGAACAACAAAGTCCAACATGAGTAGAAGGAACTAATGAAGATCAAAGGGGAAATAAATGAAATAGAATTAAAAAATACAAAAGATCAATGAAACTGAGAGCTGTTCTTTGAAAAGATAAACAGGATTGACAAAACTTTAACCAGATTCATCAAGAAAAAAGAGGGACAAAATAAAGGAAATCTGAAATGAAAGAGGAGAAGTAAAATCTAGCACAATAAAAATACAAAGGACTGTAAGAAAATATTACAAACAACTATATGCCAACAAATTGGAAAATCTGGATAAAATAAAAAAATTCCTAGAAATATACAATCTTCAAAAACTTAATCAGCAAGTGTTAGAAAATCTGAATAGACTGATTACAACATAGGAAACTGAAGTAGTAATTAACAAAAGTCCTGGACTGGATGGATTCAGAGGTGAATTTTACCAAGCATTCAGAGAACTAACATCTATCTTTCCCAAACTATTCCAACAATTTCAAGAGGAGGGAAAACTCCCAATCTCATATTACAAGACAAGCATTATCCTCATTCTAAAACCAGGTAAAGAGATACTACACAGAAAGAAAATGATTGGCCAACATCCCAGATGAATACAGATGCTAAAATCCCCAACAAAATATTAGCAAAACAGACTCAGCAATACATTAGAAAGATCACACACAATGATCAAGTGAGATTTATTCCAGGTGCAAGCCTAGCATAATATCAACAAATAAAGATGAAACACCACATAAACAAAATGAATGATAAAAATAACATGACTGTATCAATGGATGCAGAAAAAAGTATTTGATAAAAACTCAGCAAAGTTTGAATAGAGAGTACATACCTCAACATAATACCCACCACGTATGACAAACCCACAGCTAACATCCTACTCAACGGGCAAAAGTTCCAAGCATTTCCCTTAAAATAGAGAACAAGACAGGGATGTCCACTTTTACCACTCTTATTCAACATAGTACTGGAAGTCCTATCCACAGCAAGCAAAGAAGAAATAAAAGACATCCAAATTGGAAAGGAAGAAGTAAAACTGTCATTATTTGTTTATGACATGATACTGTATATAGAGAACCGTAAAGATTTCACCAAAAAAACTACTAGAACTGATAAATTCAATAAAGTAGGATACGAAACAAATATCGAGAAATCAGTAGCATTTTTATACACCAATAATGAAGGGAAACTAAGAAAATAGTTTCATTTATATAATTGCATCAAAAATACCTAGGAATAAATTTAACCAAGGATGTAAAAGACCTGTACTACAAAAATTATAAAACACTGAAGAAAGAAATTGATGAAGATACAAACAAATGGAAGCATATACTGTGCTCTGACAGGTATAATTAACATCATTAAAATGTCCATACAAGCCAAAGCAAACTACAGATTCAATGCAATTCCTATCAAAATACCAATGACGTGTTTCACAGAACTAGAACAAATATTCCAAAAATGTATATGGAACAATAAAACACTCCGAACAGCCACAGCAATTTTGAGAAGAACAAAGTTGGAGGAATCATGTTCCTTGATATCAAACTATACCAGTGATTTTTCAACAGGTGTACCACAAAATTTTTTAAAACAGGCAATATCTGACTATTTATAGTCAGGGGCACTGACCTCTTTTATATTGTCAAATTTAAAAAATGTAGACAGCTAACACAACACCTGTCTGGTATGAATGGATAAAAATTACACCCATATTTTTTTTTGTCAGATTGGGCAAAAATATATTTTTTTGGTGTGCCACAGGATTTTAGTAAAATTTGGAATTTTAGTTTGTGTGTGCCATGAAATGAAAAAGGTTGAAGAATCATTTAACTGTACAAGGCCACAGTAATCAAAACAGCATGGTACCAGCAAGAAAACAGACATATGGATCAATGGAACAGAATAGAGAGCCCAGAAATAAACCCAAGCCTTTAAGGCCAATTAATATTCAACAAAGAAGGCAAGAACGTACAATGGGGTAAAGATATTTTCTTCAATGAATGGTGTTGGGAAAATTGGACACATGCATGCAAAAAAGTAAAAACTACACTACTTTCTTACATCATACACAAGAACAAACTAAAAGGGGATTAAAGACCTAAATGTTAGACGTGAAATCATAAAAATCCTAGATGAAAACATAGGCAGTAAAATCTCAGACATTTCTTGTAGCAATATTTTTTTCTGGTAAGTCTCCTTGAGCAAGGAAAACAAAGGGAAAAAAGTGGACTACATCAAACTAAAAAGGTTTTGCACAGCAAAGGAAACCATCAACAAAATGAAAATACAACTCACTGAATGGAAGAACATATTTGCCAGTAATACATATGACAAGGGGTTAACAGACAAAATTTATAAAAAACTCAGACAACACCAAAACCCCCCCCCAACAATCCAATTAAAAAATGGGCAAAGGACCTGAATAGATACTTCTTCAAAGAGTACATACAGGTGGCCAACAGACATATGAAAAGATGCTCAGTGTCAGTAATCATCAGAGAAATGCAAATTAAAACCACAATGAAATATAACCTCACACCTGTCAGAATGGCTGCCATCAATAAACTAACAAACAGCAAGTGCTGGTGAGGATGTGGAGAAAGGGGAACCCTTTTGCACTATGGGTAGGAATACAGACTGGTGCAGACACCATGAAAAACAGTATGGAGTTTCCTTGAAAAATTAAAAATGGATCTGCCTTATGACCCAGTGATTCTACTTCTGGGAATATATCTGAGAGAACCCAAAACAGTAAAAAAAACATATGCACCCCTATGTTCATTGTAGCATTATTTATAATAGCCAAACTAGGAAAGCAACCCAAGTGCCCATCAATAGACAAGTGGATAAAAAAAAAAAAAGCTGTAGCTCATATACACAATGGTGTATTACTTCTCCATAAAAAAGAATGAAATCCTAACATTTGCAACAGCATGGATGGACCTAGAGGGTATTATGCCAAGTAAAATAAGTCAGTCAGAGAAAGACAAATAACACATGATTTTACTCGTATGTGTAACCTAAAGAACAATATAAACGAACAAACAAAACTGAAACAGACTTATACATACACAGAAGACTGATTGATGGTTGCCAGAAGGAAGGAGGAATTGGGGGACTGGTTAAAAAAGGTGAAGGGACTGAGAAGTGCAGATTGGTAGTTAGTTACAAAACAGTCATGAAGATGTAGAGTACAGCATAAGAAATATAGTCAGTAATACTGTAATTACATTGTATGGTGCCAGTCAGGTACTGGAAATATCAGAGGAAACACTTGTAAAGTATGTGATTGCCTAACCACTATACCATATCCCTGAATTAATAGTAGGTAATATTGAATGTAAACTGTAATTTTAAAAAATTTAATAAAAAAAACACAAATAAAATTGTCAGGGGAAAAAAGTCATTGATGAATCATGTAACCTTGAGCAAGACATTTTATCTCCTTAATGTTTAGTTCCTCTATATGCATACATCCCATCCCACTGACTCTTAGCCCACCAAATGAAGTATCTGGGGGAGTGCTACGTACTGCGTGTTCACAAGTACAATCTAGGCTATGCCGCTACTTCTGCTATGTACTACGTGTGCTGTCGTCCACTGAGGGCCTGGCTCTACCATATGCCACAGCCTGAAGCCCTCCAGTTGCCAAAGTGTCAGTTTATGGCGAAGTAGTGAAGAATGTCTGGTAGTAAAGAATCATCAAATAAGGACTACGTGTGCCTCCACTGCCTCAAATTCTTTACAAAGTGGCTCACTCCGTTTTTATTTACAGCCAGACTTCAGCTTACACAGGCTGGTCCAAGGTGAAGCCAAACGATAACCACAATGTTATAGAGGTCACAATCACGCCATCCCTCCAAAACAACAGGACTTTGTCACACAGGAACGCTCATCACGCCTGCTGCTCCCCCTCTTTGCAGAATTCTCTCTTAGGGAAGCTCCTCATCTCTCAGAAACAAATCTTATGGTGTCTGAACTCCAATGACCACAGTTCTTTTCTCAAGCTGGGAATCTCCAACACATGTAAAATGAGGTGCCTAGAGGAGAAGCTGCCTACTGAACGCCCCATGCAGATCTCACCTTCCCTCTCCATTCCAGCTGAGTTTACGAGTAATGGTCAAGGGCCCCAGAAGCATAAATAAGCTCTTACTTTCCAAGGGTATGCACTTGCTGTGGAAAAGAACAACAGAATTTCTGTGCTGCCACCCTCAGATGTGTACATGGTGACTCATTCAAAAATGTCTCTCAATACAAGGTGCGTTTTTGACAATTATTTAAAAACCTCTACAAGTATAATAAATAATTACAAGAACACTAAATTTTACATTCTTTCAATTTTATCTCCCTCTTTAACTTTTGGTAACAAAAATGAGCTAGTTTTTGAAAAAACAAAAAAAAAAACTTTTTTCTGATTGTAAATAGGCAATTATATTAGCACCTAGCTGAGCATGAAATTTTTGCCCAACAAAAGCTTTAAGTCATCTGATTAAAAACATGAAGTCACTCTGGCTGGTGTGGCTCAGTGGACTGAGCGCTGACCTTCGAACTGAAAGGTCGCCAGTTCGATTCCTGGTCAGGGCACGTGCCTGGGTTGCTGGCAGGTCCTTGGTTCAGGGTGTGTGAGAAGGAACCAACAGATGTTTCTTTTGCACATATGATGTTCCTCTCCCTTTCTCTAAAAGTAAATAAACAATTTTTTTTAAATGAAAAGTCACCCTGACCAGTGTGGCTCAGTTGGTTGGGCATCATCTCACAAAGCACAAAAGATGGCCAGTTTGATTCCGGGTCAGGGCACTTGCCTGGGCTGTGGCTTTGGTCCCTGGCTGGAGCATCTAAGAGAGCCCACTGATGTTTCTCACATTGATGTTTCTCTCTCTGTTTCTCCCTCTTTGCCCCCTCTCTAAAAATAAATAAATAAAGTCTTAAGAAAGAAAACATGAAAAGTTGAAACTGGCATTTATTTTGCTCTGCGAAGTTTCTGAAAAATGTGTTTTAAAGCCATGGAAAAAAAGGAGTTCCTGTTTCAAGGTATGACTAAATTTCCTCTATCTGTATTGTCTGCAAAGAACTGCCAGATAAAACCAAGTTTCTGGTCATTGTACTTGATCCTTATTTTAATAAGAGAACATCAATAGCAAATGTTGCCACTGTGCCAAAGTTCATCAGTCTTTTCACCCCAGCACTTCAAATAGCAGACCAACAGAAGTCACTACTAGAAGAGTGAGGGAACTGTACTTTGCACATTCCTTTTCTTTTTCTTTACTCTTCAAATATTTGAATACCTACTATGTACCAAGTGTTGCATGATGGGAACTGGGACACAGTCACTTCCTCAAGGGGTTTATAGTCCAGCCAGAGAGATAAACATGCAAGTGACCACAACACCATACGGTAACCACTATGGCAGAGGAAGGTAAACATATCCTGGAAACACGAGCTGTGGGGTACAGATGTGAGGCAGAAAGGAGGCACAAGTTTGCAGATGAGCACTGAGCTGAGATTGCAGCAGGGAACCTGCATTTCCCAAGCCAGAGGATGTAGCAAGCTAGTATGTATGGCTACCACTTATCGAGTGTTCATTATGACAGGCACTCTGCTAAATAATTTACCTATATTATTTCATTTAGTCCACACAACAATCCCCAGAAGTTATTCAGCCTCAGAGAAGTTTGGTAACTTGCCAAGTGTCACTAAAATTCTCAGGGCTAACGCCCAGATTTATGGTCCAAATGCAAAATTCAAAGACTATACACATACTTTCTCACCCTCTGTAGATCACAGAGACAGGAAAATATGGCACAATGGACAAGGCTTCTCACCTCTGTCTATATACTGGACTTACAGGACTTTCTATAAATACCAGTGCTTAGTACTCCATTTCAGAATGTTCTAATTCTGAGCATGTGCGCGCACACACACACACACACATACGGTAGGCCTGGACAGTAAAAAAAATTACCAAGGTTGAGAAATACATATAAGCTTAGGCTGAAAAGCAGTTACAATGCATGTGTTTGGGGGTGAGGGATAAGGCTAGAGTACCAGGCAGAAGACCATGGAGGACTTATCTTTCCCCTCTTCTGATCAGAGATATATTGACAAACAGCACAGCACATCTGCTGCCTTCACTTTCTCGGGTCTTCCATAATCTCTCTTCAATCTACTACAATCAGGCTCTGTATTAATCGGCCCACTGAAACCATTCGGATGGAAGCAATCCAAATAATTTATCAGTTCTCACTTTCCTTGAACTCTTAGAGTGTCTGACATTAATGATTAGGGATTTCTCTCTGAAATGGGCCCCTGTAACAGCACCTTTCTCTTCTCCTCCTACTTCTATAACAATTTCTTTTCATTCTCTTTTGTAGCATTCTTTCCTTCCCCCATCCCTTGCATATTAAAGCACACAAAGGAACCTGACCTTCCATTCTCACTCTGCTTTTCACCATGGGTGTTCCTACCAGCCCCATGACATTACCATGATGTCAGTGGCATAATCCACATGCCGGAGACTCTAGAACCAACTCGGACTCACAGCCTGGTTTGATCTGAAGTTCCAAATGCTTACTGCACATCTCTAGCTGTGTCCCCTGTAGGAAGTCTCAAACCCCTTCCAAAACTGAATTCTCTTCCCACCCTAATTCTGCTCCTCTGCTCCTTAATAATGTACTCTTACACACACGAAGACCCAAATCACAGATCTAAACTGTGTTTGCACTCAATCCAAGTCTGATCCCAAGCAAAAGATGGGAAGGTTTTGCAACACTTGTCCCAGAGCTACCGCAGAGGCTTGGGAGGAACCTAAGGACAGGGTGTATCTTGGCTGAACTGCAGCATCTCTGGGGCTGACAGGCAGTTATCCCAAGGGCAGGCTTCAACAGAGTGAGGTAGACAATCCAAAGGTCAGTCAAAAGGGTGAGTCAGGATATAAAGGAGGCTCAAAGTCCAATCCAAAGATAAAAATGTAAAAAGTAGTTTCATAGTCCTCTTGGTTGCCAGTAACATACACAGGGTGTGATTCCACTCAAATGAAGTTCAAAAGCAGGCAGAGCAAATTTATTGGGTAAGAGTGAAAAAGGTATTCATTGGGAGGGGCAAGGGGGTAGTTTCTGGACCGCTGGTTACATACATGTGTGTATCATGATTTGGGTGGTAGCCAAATATATTTGTAAAAATCCACAGGGTATGTGGACTTTACTGTATGTGTAATACAGTCCATTTCAGAGTTAAAAAAAAATAAGTCTGGTGGAAGGCAGATACTCCCATTCCAACTCCTCTCCATCTCACTCCCTCAGATGTTGCTGCTACCTTACACTGTACCTGAACTAATGCATTTGTTTCCTATGACCAGGCCCGTATCTCCTGGTTTCCCTGTTATCCTGATATAAATCATCAATAGTTTTACCTTGCACACAGAAAAGTATCCTAGTTTAGACAAAATGTTGTATGTTCAACCTACCTATAATCCACCCTTCCTCTAGTGTAGCCCACATGTTTTTAACAATACCCACAGGGTAATCTTTGTAAAACTGCTCTTATTTCTAGGCTTTACACCCTCCAAGCGTTCTCCTTTATTTATCAAGTTGAGTCCAAATCTCTGCCATGATCCAATCTTGCTAGTATATCCAGCTTCAACATTTAACATTCAATACCATGATGCACCCCCACCACTGCCCCCCATAATAGCCAATGTTTTGCAACGTTCTTTCATGATCACAACCCTCACAAAAAGCATTTTTAGTCATTTCCCCCCAATTGTTGCCTACCCCCAACGGAGTATAAAGAATAAGATTTTGGCAGGTAGCAATTAGTTCCAGAGCACCACAAACCACAGGGATATCTAAGATTTTTTTCACTTACACCCCTAAAAAAACAGTTTTTGTCCCTTTGGGGATGATATCAGCCTCATTGACTTCTCTTTCTACAAAGGTACCTGGCTTGCCAACATCAGTTTCTTTGCTCCTGTTGCTTCTGCGTGAAATGGCCTCCACTCTGGATATCATTCAGCTCTTCAGGATATTTACCAATCAATTTAATGCTTCTCCAAGAAACCTTTCCTTTCCCCACCTGCAGTTTCAAAGTGCCTGATTCATACCTTCATCACTGATAACTAACATTTTACTGATGTTTTTATGTCTGTCTCCTAAGTTACTGAAGAACAGGGACCATGTCCAATTTCTTTCTACAACCTTGGCTTTTATTTTGTCTGACATATCATTTGTTAAATGAATAGATAATGATGTTATCATCTGGGTGAGGTAAGCATACATCTCAGTTTAACTGAGACAGTCCCTTTTTAATCTGTTATTCTATCAATGGCACAAAAATTAACAGTACCTCTTTTATTCCCCAAAATGGTTTATATGATAATTTATATTGCTAACCTATCAAGCAGTGGGAAATAATTAAATTCTGAGCAAGAGTAGAACATGAGTATCAGAAAGGCTACTTTAGAAATGACAATAAATGACTCAAGCAAAAAATTCAGGGGTAAAGTGATAAAAGGGCCTAATCTAGGGTAGTAGAGCTGGGAAAAAAGAGGTAGAGAGAGATTCAGGATATAAAATCAACAAAGTTTAGTGGCCTGTTGGACACAGAGAGGAAGACAGCAGGAGGAATCAAGCGTAAAAACAAAAATTTCTAGGTCAAGCAACTGGGACAATCACCAGAATATTAAGGAGGAGGAATGATGACAGCTTCTATTTCAGAAGTGTCAAACTCATTGTCACCAGGGGCCACATCAGCCTTGAGGTTGCCTTCAAAGGGATGAAATAATTTTAGAACTGTATGAATGTAACTACTCCTTAACTGTCAAAGAGTTGAAATTACATTCCGCCCTTTGAAGGCAAATGGGAGGCTGATGTAGCCCCCGGTGAAAATGAGTTTGACACCCCTGGTCTATTTAGAACTAGTGACTGAAGAATCCAAAGACAAATCAGAGCTTAGGGACATGGATCTGAAGCACACTAACGGGCGGGGGGATGGGAGGGTGGGAAGTGAGAGGACCTATCTAGTTCCAGGTGTCAGCCTACAAAAATTAACTGAAGCCAAGTGGATGAATGAGACTACCCAGATGTACAAGAGGAGCCGTTCTAATGAATAGAAGGTAGTATCTTTTTAATATTAGTTTACAAAATTAATTCTAAGTTTTATTTTAATATATTTACTGATCATTTAATATGTGCAAAACATGGTTTTAAGCACTCAGAAAGGGAACTAAATCATAAGAGAGATAAGGAGCTCACTCTGAGGAAGACAGCGTGTATAGAAAGAACAGTGTTGAGTATTGACTGAGTTGAGGAACAGCGAAATTCAAGGTCTCAATTTTGAAAACAAATGCCATAACAGCTTTTGTTGTTTCACAGCCCTAGGCTTCCCACAGAGTATTTAAGTCTAAAATTGTTCACTAAAAAAATCTTTGCAAAGTGGAAAAGGAAATCAAAGAACTAGCTCAAAAAAGGCAATGTGCTGTGGAGGCTGAAGCTACGAAGTAGAAGAAATGGCCAGAAAAGTAAAAACTGTGTTAGAACATAGTTCTAAATGGCACAGTTTACAGCACACTTCCACACTCCGTGTCTGGCTCGCCTAGGATTATGCTTGAGTTGACAGTTTCACATAAGGACAACAGATGGTTCGAAATAAAGGAACCATTCATTTTGTCCTAGAAACAAACAGAAGAGTTCTTTACTCATTAATGATATGATACAAACATCTGATTACAAGATTTTAAGACACTGATTGTTATTTGCATTTTTTTTTCAGAGTTCTTTGCAGCTGGTGGGTATTCAAGGAACAATAAGCTGAATGAATGAATGAATGAATGAATGAATGAATGAATGAATGAATCATATCCCCTTCCATCATACACTTGATTGATTTGCTTGGCTTCCAGGACACCACCACTCTCGTTTTTCTTCTGCACCGTTTACTTCCAGTGTCCTTCTTTGCTGGTTTCTGCTTCCTCCCCTCTATAATGATCAAGTGCCTCAGGGCAATGTCTCCGGCCCTCTTCTGTTTTCTACCCTCTTCTATTTTCTATGTATACTCACTACCTTGGTAGTTTCATCTGGCCTCATGGACTTTAAATAAAGTCCTATAACTTTAAAGTCCTATAAAGTCCTGGACTTCAAATAATACCTATAAGCTAATGACTATAAAATATCTATCTCCAGTCAAGCCTTCTCTCTAGAAATACAAACTTGTATATGCAACTCCTTCCTCAAGATTTCTAATACACATTTCAAACATGACATGTTCAAAACTGAATTTCTGATCTTCCCCGCCAAGACCTACTCCTTCTGCAGCTTTCCCCATCTATTTGATGGCAGTTCAACCTATCTTGGATGGTAATTCCAATACTCCAGTTATTTCAGGCCCAAAACCTTGAAACCAAGCTTATTTCTTCTCTTTCCCTCAAAGTGCATATCCAACCCATGAGCAAATCACATTGGCTAAACAGTCAAAATACTTCCACAATTGACTACTTGTCACCTGCATTACTATCACTTTAATCTGAATTACTACAGTCATCTCTTCCTGCTTTAATATGACAGCCTCTTAGCTGATGTTCCTGCTTCTTTCTAACCCTGCTCCCATACAGTCTATTCTCAACCCAGCAAGCAGCAAGGGGTCTCTTTAAAAGGTATGATAATATCTCTTTTCTACTTCAAACCTTTTGGCAGTTCCCTCTTTCACTCAAAACAAAAGTCGAAGAACTCACAATGATTTAGAAAGTCCTACATGATATGCCTCCTCCTATACCACCACTACTGCCTCTGACTATTCTCACCCTTGTTCGCCCTTCTGCACTCACAGCTCCTTGTTATGCCTCCAGTGCACCAGACATGTTCTCATCTTAGGGCCTCTGCAATGACTATTCTCTCTACCTGGAAAGCTCTTTCCCCATACTGCCCCATGGCTAACTCCACATGCAGCAAGCCTTTAATTAAAAATCATCTCTACCAGAACACTGACCATCTTATTTAAACTGCAACCCAGCCCTTGCCCCTTGCTTCCAATCCCTTTATTCTGCCTTTTTTTTTTTAGCAATTATCAGCTGACATATTATGTAACTTGTTTACTGTATATATCTGCCTTCTCCCCTCCCCTTTCTACTAGAATGTAAGCAACACTAGGGCAGATGTGTTTTGTTTACTGGTACATCCTAGTTCACAGAATAGTGCCTTAAAATGGTAAGCTTTCAATAAATAACTGTGGAATGAATGTATTTATATTAAACCCTTAAGTGTCCACTAAATGAATAAGGATTTTGTGAAAATAGAAATGAACTTCTGAGAATTTCATCAAATTATTTATCACATATAAATTATCACTAGGATTCAGGTAACCACTTTATTCAGACTTTCGTACCCCAAATTCTACGCTCATTCAAAAGTATTTCCGATGAATTAAGCAGTTAACAGGCTATGTAGCAAGATGTCAAGGCTCTAGTCCCCCTGTACTTCGGGCAATTGTTTAGTAGCCCCTTAAACCATGCTGCTGTTGCAGTAAAACAAAAAGTATTCAACAGAGGCACACAATGGTCAACATTGTGAATGGTGTAGAAAATTCTGTAAGGCTCAAAAACAGGCAATTTCAAACTAGGTTAATTCTATTAAAGAGAAGTAGGATGTTCCCATTAAAATGTGAATGTATAGTAATATTCAAAAGTAAAACTAACATTAAACATTGCAAGCCTTGCATGACTTTCTAATGATATAAAAACTATGGCAGATCCACCTGTTCTAGGTGAACGCTTTCCGTTGGCTCACAATTACTTCAAGAATCATCACAGGGAAATTAAAACACATGGGAGTATAAAAGCAGGTTCTCAAAAAAGGGCTCTGGACAGTGACAGTATTTGCCTGTTTCCATCAAAGATGAAGATCTCCAACTATGAAATTTTAACCATCAAGGCTACAATTATGGCTTGAATAACGTTGGTACAAAAGATCAGCCCAAGATTACTAAGACATACTATGCAAAAAGCTATTAATCTGAAAAACTCAAATGTGGTTTAGGAAGAATTAACCAAAGCTTTTAATTTCATTTCCTGCAACTATATACAAGACAGCCCAGCAATCCATTCACATGGGTTTTAGTTTTTGCTTTCTGATTTAAGAAACATACAAGTTATTACAGAAACTTCTCCAAATCAAGAAAAACCTGTCCCCCCGCCCCCCAAAAAATAAAACCTTAGCATTCTAAAGGACATACAGCGTTAGCAGGTTTTAGTTATGTACCTGAAAACTAGCCTTTAGGACCTAAAGTTTAGCTCAAACGAAAATCATTTAAGCTGATGCCATTACTGCTAACCCAATACAGGGAGTTTTGGATGCAAGGACAAAATACTGTAAAATTTCCCAATGACAGTGGGAAAAAGTACCTACAGAGTTGATCTTTAAGCATCATCTCCACTAAAATTCATCATCAGACTGGATGCAAAGTTTGAAAGCGATTTTGAAGACTATATTTTTTAAGCATTTGTACAGTATTTCAGAGACCTTTAAAGAAGTTATTTCTTAATAACATGACTGTTTCACTTCACTTACAATTTCTACCTCATTTTTCACTCTACCTACCTACAGGTAATCTCACTCAAAGACCCACATTTTACCCTGACAAAACTACGATTTAGTAAATGGTGCCTTCTTAGGAAGTCACAGGCAAGGACGGGTGTGAGGCGAAGGTGGCATCGCTAGCAGGAAAGGCGGTCGTCACCCGCCCGCGAGAAGGGCCTGGGGTCGTGGGACACAGAGAGAACAGATACTCTGGCAGCAGGTGTGAAGCTCCGGCAAGGGGTCAGTCACCGCAGGTTTCAGCCCGACAGGGGTAAGCTCCCGTAGGACAGCGGGAAACGCGCCCGGCTGGCCTTACCTCCGGGGTCCGCTCCGGCGGCTTCTTCTTCAGTGCCTGCCTAGCGCCGGGGTCCACGGGTGAGTTCATGGTCGCAGCCCCGGGCCCTGTGCTCCCCAGCCTACCCTTAGCAGCACATGCGACAGTCCATTCACCCTACTTTGGGGTCTGCACCCCCTCGTCCCCGAGGAAGGAAACTCCGGCCCGCGGCGGGTACGGGACTCAAGGAAACAAGCCTTCGCAACGCCCGCCCAGGGCCTCAGCCCACGCGCGACTGGCCAGGGAGAAGCCGGGGGGGGGGGGGTGCGCATGCGCAGCACCGCGTGCTCACGCAAACGAACGCCCAAGGGCGTGGCTCCGCGTTGACGTAAGAACTGGGGAGGTACAGTTAGGCCCCTTCCAACCCGTCTTCGTGAAATTTAAAAACTCTTCGCTGTACCTTTCATAAACCCCTCTCAGTAAATCGGCTTCAGAGGTGAGGTTTCGGCCGCTCCTGCTTCCCGCTGAGAGCTGGGAAACGTGCCATGAGGGACTGGGCAAAAATAGCAAGTTGGAGCAAAAACCGTGGGGAAATCGTTTTAGGTGGAGAGGTGTTTGTACCCAAATCCGGAAGCTCCGGGCGTAGCCAACCCTGGGCCAACGCCCCGCCCTTGGAGAAATCACGGAAGGGAAGTCGCCATTTGGCAAGCAAGTTCATGCAGGCTCTTCGCTAAGTGTCTTCTGATAAAACGAGTCTCTTGTAGAAGAGATCCACCATGAAGTTGTTGCCCTGCCCAAGATAGACGTCCTGAGGTCAGGGCAGAGAAATGGCCTAGCAGCGATGGGCAGCCTCCGTGTATGCTGCCAGCCATTACCGCTGGTTCGCGACGCTAGTCTGACTGCGTTCACACAACCAGGGCCCAGGGTAGCCCTCCCTTCGTCCCACCGTTAGGCAGGCAGGGTTGCTTGCTTAGGGATGCTGCCTGGACTCAAGAGTGACTTTTGCACTACATTTTACAGACAAGTCTGTTTCCCAACAAACTGGTCCATTGGTAAGAAAAACAGACCACTCTTAGGTGCCGCCAGATGCCCGCAGAGGCTGTTTTCAACATAAGCTCATTGATATAAATCCAGAACCCATCCTTCTGGAACAGTCCTTTTCACTCGATCTCATTACTGCCCAGATGGGCAGCACTAGTTACACAATTGCTTACTTTGGAGCCCCCATAGGCATGTCCTTCCTACTGAATTTTAAGCTCCCCGAGGGCTGTACCACATCTAGGTACATATTAACACCAACTAGCATAACTCCCTAACCTCCGATTTATGATCATGACGTTATTCAGTTTTTTAATAAGATGGTAAGAATTAAAATATATTTCATGGTAACAAAAGGGAAAGGAGAGTCCAAGCTGCAACATGTACCGTTTCTGAGACCTGGTAGTGATGTCGATAAGGGTTTTGTTTTCCGTTGGTCGTTAGGCTTGCTCAAATCAAGTTTACAACATAATCTTAGCACAATTTTTTTTTTGAGTCTTGGCCAGAAACCTTACCAGGGCAGCTGTGGCTCAGCCATTCTAGAAAGCAAGTGATTGTGGAAGATTGTGACGAGGAATTGCAAGACCCATTTTCATCATTTTGTGGGTGTGTGCATCAACATACCCTCTAAAAGATCTGCCTAAGATAAAGGTTATCCCTTCCATTCTTCACGGATCAGTTGCCAGAGGCGCATCAATAGTTGAAAGAGGGTTATGGAAATAAAGCATGACTGTTAGGTGGGATGTCAGAGACAAACACCTGAATCTGTTTTTAAGGCCATTTCTAGTTACTTTAGTGAAGTTATTCAATACCCCTGTACTTCAGTTTTTTTAACTGTAAGGTGGGAATAGTAAAGGACCTATGGCTTTGGGATTCCCTGAAGATTATGTGAAGTAATTCACATGCTGCCTGCACAACCCAACAACTCTGTTGTTACTTTACTTCTCAGAAGTGACTTTTCTAAAGCAATCTTCAAGTCTGAAGAATTGGATAGTTTGTAATGCCAAATTTTTTCATTAGTTACTATTCAGAAATACATTTAAGTATTCATGAAGATGTGGAACAATGGCAACACCCACAAACTGCCAGTTATGTATAAATTGGGAAACCCCTTTAGAAAAAAAGGCTGAAACTTGATATACTTTGAGGTAACAACTCCATTTTATGCTATATATTCTGAAGAATACCCTCCTGACTGGTGTGGCTTAGTGTATTGGGTGACGTCCCGCAACCAAAAGGTCACCATTTGATTCCAGGTCAGGGCACATGTCTTGGTTGCTGGCCAAGTCCCTGGCTGGGGATACGGGAGAAGCAACCTCCTTTTCTCTTTCCTTTCCCCTCTCTAAAAATAAAATCTTTAAAAAAATTTAAAAAATACCCATGTACACCAGAAAAGTTGAACAAGAATGTTTTGTTCATGTTAGCCAAAAACTGGAAATAACCCAAATGTCCGTCAGTAACAGGATGGATAAATTGTGTACATCCATTCAATGGAACACCAGCTACTAGCACATGGATGATTCTCCAACATAATGTTGACAGAAAAAAAGAAACACAAAATGTGGAGTATAAATGTGGAGTACGTGAACTGTGTAACACATACAAAGTTCACACACAAGCAAAAGTAAAGTATATCACTTAGGGATGCAAACACAGAAGTAAAACTATAAAGGGGAAGCAAGGAAACGATGTCCAAGAAAGTCAGGTTGGTAGTTACAAAAATGAGAAGGGGAGGATTTTGATCAGGATAGGACACGTGGAAGAGGGAGTTTCTTGGTCACTGAACATAATTTACTCCTTGACAGAAACGATGGTCACATTAGTGTGTATTTGTTCACTTTTCTGTATATATTTCACAAGTAAAAATGAAGTATACAAGTATAACTTTATTATGCTTTATCGTAAGACAGCAACAGTAGAAACTGTTACATATCCATGGTAACTACACATATCTAAATTTATGCACATTTTCAAAATCTAAGTTGTCGTTTACCATTTTATATTGCTCTGATATGCTGAAAAAAGTGAGGAGACAGTGAAGGCTGTAATAGCTATTTCCAGAGGTAGGATTCAAGATTTCCTATCTTGGATCCATCCTCCAACATAGGATTCACCATCATTAATTTGTATCTGAAAGGAAAAAATAATGGTTCTGATTGCAAGTAACGTATTAAATTCTGGTGAAATAAAAACATGGTTAAGTATTTTTTTAAAAAGTGGCTTAAGTCCTTACCATACCTTATTTTTCTTCATTATACTTACCACACTCCACAAGAGCATATTTCTTGCCTACTTCCTCTACCAGCAGGAAATATGTAAACTCCATGATAACATAAAACAAAGTTTATGCTATTTACTGGCATATCCCTGGCCCCTCAACCTGTGCCTAGCACATAACAGGAGCTTGATCAGTATTTGCTGAATGAACAAACAGATCTAAGGACTTAAGAGGGATTTTGCTGTTAGAAAGATAAGCACCTGATTGCTCTTCAATAGCAAAGCAAGATATCTGGGTAAACGACCACTGTATTATGCAAAACTGAATGCTCTTTAAAAACACACAATCTCATCTTTCCAGAATAACAGCAAAACAAAACAAAACCCACAAACAAACAAAACATGGGTTTAAAAAGCATTAGATTTAATAGCACATGGAATGAAAAGAAATTGAGATTTGGAGTATGTTGGGAGACTGAGTCACTACTAGTAGAAAAATAAGCATTTGCTGGTCTGAATCCAGATCAGTGTTTATCAATGAATCAGAATCTCTGAGGGTGGGGTCTACAAACTGATATTTTTCAAAAGCTACCTCAGTGTTTCTAAGAGTCAATCATGTGTGAAAACTATGTTAACTCAGGCTCTGCACTAGCCTGACTCATCTTAATTCCAGCCCCTGTGACATAGTGAAGGATATTGACTTGTGAGTGCCGGACCAAATGTGTGATACAAGTGGCTTCACAATTTTTTTAACTTTATTATTTTTATTGGGTATTTTCCATTATCATTTATCCCCCTTACACCCTCTTCCACTTCTCCTCTCGCCCACAATCACCACACTGTTGTCCATATCCATGAGTCCTTTTTCTTTTTTGCTTCATACCCCACAAATTTCTTGAGGAAATAGAATCTTCCTTATATTTACACATTTCAATAAAGTTATTGCCCTTGAGACAATTTAGGTAACACTACTTTTTTTTAAAAAATCAGTAATCCTAATTTAAGCACCGAGATAAATATAGACACATGTTTGGGGCTGTCCTTGTTAAAATCAGTCACATGGAAAGGAAGGAAGCTCAAGCCTTTTCAATTTAATACTCTCCTAAGAGTAAACATAGGTTTATAGGTCTAATCAGTGTTAACCCAGACAAGCTGCCTGCAATCTGATGAAGACTAAAAGCCCCACCAAAGATCACTCATATTTTAAAAATCGCTTTTAGACTGCTTGTATTTTCTTTAGGGAAGTCTAAAGTCGTACATCTGGAGCAAACATGGCCAAGTCCACAGTCTGTACTACAAAGTACGGATGGGAAGCATGCACTCTCCAACTTCTCCCTTTCTATCTGCCTAAACCCTGCCCACTGGGAGTTGCAATCCCCCAACCCCCACTGCTCAGGCTTGGTCCCTCTTGCCATTCCTCCCCAACCTTCCACACTTGCAAAGACACACGAAGAAATTCCAGATATTTTTACATTTGTCATCACAGACTAGTTAGAAACCATTCTGGTCTGAGAGATACAATGGACCCAGATAGGAAAGACATTTACCTCAGATAAATTTTCTGTATCTCAGTTTCCCATTAGCAAAAATCATTCCTCTCAGAAATCATGCTTCTCAGAAATGTTGCCAGATGTCTCAAATTTGAGGAAACAGCACAAATAAATACAGGTAGCAATTATAAATCTCTGAAATAGCTAATGGATGCCTCCCAAATATCTGACACTTTCTCTCTGCTTTAAAACAGTACATTTACTCTCTTTGGTCAAATATAAGCCATACATGTAAAATTATATGAAAACAGGCACTACAAAAACCCCCAGGTCCGACCCTGCCTCCTGGTATCTCTGCCCACATCACCTAGCCTGACTAAGGCAGCTTCCCAACAGCCTACTCAGGGCTGAAAAACTGCTATAAAGCAGGACTAAGGATTGGTGGAAGAGCTGACTTCCCTATAATGTAGATGAAGAGGACAGACTTGCTCAGAGTCACATGCAAACCAGTGAACAAACCAGAATTAGAACCCAAATCAACTGGCCAATTTTTGTTTACTTGTAAGGCCAATAGTAGTTTGTATTGGATACAATGTTCGTAACATGTTTACATGGTTTCCTCTACCCTTTAAAAGACTGATTTTCAGTTTGTTTTTTATAAAAGCATTTCAATTTTTTCCCATTTGTTATTTTAAGAATTAGGCCAAATGTAAGAATATACCAGTATTTTTATATTACATTTTCATTCATAAGAATGTATGCTAAATTCTCCCAACAGTTGGGGGTCATAAGGAGGAGGCTGGACAGATTACCTAGTGATAGTAGCAGCCAAAAACTATTAAGCACTCGGAGTGTGCCATGCATTAATTCTTGACATTCATTATTTCACTTCATTCTCACAACCACCTCAAAAAGTAGATTCTACCAAATTACCAAAACAGAAATTTAGGATTAGAAAAAGACATTATAAACAAGATAACGTTATTAGAAGTGTCACATTTGGAAAAAAATCCAGAATCAGAGTCCATGTTACTGTACCTTATTAACCCATGAAAGAAAGACCAACGTCACCCATCAAACTGACATGTGTATTTATTGCACAAATTTCCCCTAGAATTGGGAGGTTATTATAATACAGGTGTACATTTGAGAAATGTATACAGAACAAGAAACAGTATGTACACTTATCTTACCATCTAAATAACTTAGAGAAAGCAGAACAATCTCATAAGACATCTACCAGAAATAGGTGTTGTGTGAAATCTTTTTGTTTTTTAATGATCAAACCCAGTGTATGCCAATTAGAACAAAATTATATCTGTGCTGGTAAGTTTATTGCACTTAACAGTTTCAAACTCAAAATTAAGACATATTAATAAAAGCCAGGAGTATTCAAAATCAAACCAATTAGTTTATATACAAGGAAAATTAGTTTTAAATCTATAATGTAAAAGATCCCTTTTTTATTTCCTATTGCGACCAAAGGTTTTTAAAATTTTGTAACACATAGCTGTCTGTACCATAGGAAGTTGAAAAACTTTTTTTGAACAGGCCAAATGCTTCCACATTCATCATAATGACCACCCTTTAAAAGCAGCAGCAGCTTACTCCATGGGCTATCTGTATGAAAAAAAAAATGATTATGATGAAGGTAGTAGAAATTACAGAAGTGCTGGGAATTATGAAATTCAGGAATCCTATAAGGATTAATTAATCTATAAGAAACTATAGGCCCCTTCCCTCCGAGCAAAGCTTAGCTTTAAGAATAATGGTACCATGAGCCATCCATTTATTAAAGACTAGATTTTCTAAATGCTAATTTCTTAGAGATTTCAAATAGATAGCACTGTGAATAGTTTGATAACTAATTAAAAAAGAAAACATGCAAAACAGACTTTATCTACCTGCTACATATCATTCTGAACTACAATAAAAAATAATGTACAATGATGCACATATGAACTTTTCTATATTCTGAATTCTGCCAAAGAGATTGATTCATGGAATTCCAAACAACAGAATAGTGAAGAATTTCATTGATGAACAGGACAAGAATATTAAGCCAAAGAAAATATATCCATAAACACTCTTTGGCAGCAAGTCATCCATGGGAGACACTGGTGCTAACTGGGACCAGCAGATAGGACACAGAAGCCAAACTGATTGCAGGCACAACAATTTCAGGTTACATTCCATTACAATCACCATTTCTTCTTAGCTTAGGTTGGAGAGTTCTTAAATACAGAGAACAAGGCAAAATGTGACCCAATGCTATAAATTAAAGGTCAAAGAGTTAAACCACAGAAATCTTTAATCACTGAAAACTGAAACAGCAAAAATGAATATCTTATACAGGAAATATATATAGTAACAGAATAAGCAAGTGGTGTTTTTTTAACTCATCAAATAATTATGATAAAAATAGTCCATGAAAGCAGAAACCAACTTCACTTCTCGAATTAAAGTATCTTAGACCAGACAAGTAAAGAATAAACTATTATGTAGTATTCAAGTAAACTGAGGTAGTAGAGCATATTGAAAACTTTACCTACCCATCTATTTACATTACTTACAAAAGTTTGGTTCCATATTAGCTTTTCTCACAAGCAACATTCTACAATATATACAAAACAACAACAATTGAAAAGTGGAAACCTTTAAAAGAAAATTAGCTTTTGGAAGATGGGAATTTCAAGAGAATAATTTTAAGAGTTAAGAGTTCTATTAGTGTGAATTGAATATTATGAAGCAGTGACACAAATATTTATTTTCTGTGGGTTCAAGGATGGCTGATACCAAAAGCAAGGGCCTCAGCTACCTGAGCACTACAGAAGAAATATTATTTTTGCCAATGCTTTGGTACAAGTTTTAATCCTAATTTTAATTTATTAAATTCGGTGCAAATAGGTAAATATTAACATTTATAAGAATTAGCTTATACTTATAAACAAAACAAAGAGTATAAAGTAGTATTCTTATTTGGGGATCTACATTACTCACCCTTTAAAAAACAAGTGGCTTTACTAATTAAGGGTGTGTGAAACCGAAAAATCACCAGAAGTAACATTTCAACATTATATACAATTAATACTAGTTGAAAATATATATATATATATATATATATTTAAAAGGCATGTTTATCAATCTTGTATTTTGACCTCTTCTTTTTAAAAAACTAGATACATATGTACATTTTGGTGGAAAACAACACAGATTTACACTCATTCTTCTCTTATAATTAACAGGCTATTTAAAATATCAAGAAATATCTAGAAATTAGCTATTTTAATTGACAAAACAAAAAATAATCAAGGTTTGTAAACCTATGTACCTTAGAAATAAAGAATTAAAACAAATGAAGTGACTATTTCTGAGCCATTTAATCATGAGATATCTGTTGATATTTAAAGTTGTGGCAACACTGTAGTGATCATAAAAAATTCCTCAATGTTACTCATTTTATAGAAATTTCTAACTTACACTTTCGGCTTTTCCAAATGCTTTCCCCAAAAATTACTTATGATGTTTTAGTTTCACTTGGTTAAAAATCTACTACCACCCAAAAGTCCAGTCAAAAAGAAAAAGCCAAATGATCACACAAAAATGTACTGCAATACAAGATACCCATGTGACTGACTCATTCAGATGGGACTCTAATGAGAAAAAAATGCCATAAATGTATGTTGTGTCTGCTTCCTTGGTTTCTATTTCACATTCCTAAAGGAGTATCTGTGCAACATATGGAGAGTGAGTGCTTGCTACAGCAGCCAGAAGAGGAAGGTCACTGGATTCAATCCTGAAATTAAGGAAAACAAAAAAATCCGTCAAGCTTTCTGTATACCCCCAAGATATGAGTCCTACAGGCCAAATGACCGCTATCTGTAAAGTTACTACCCCTCAAAAATCAAGGACCTAGGACACCCTGGTCAAAAGAAAAAGGTAAGAGAGCTGAGGATAATGACAGATGGAAATATTTCAGTAAGTGAAAACCAGAACCAAATTCTTTTTTTAAAAGAAAGCATCTGAAACCCAATGGTAAAGTCATGGATGAAGGAAAGTATCTCGCTGATCTGCTGATGGACCATGCAAGGGACACTGTCTAGAAAATACAACATAATAAAATAATAGGATAATAGTGCACACCCATGTGGTTTTGAATACAAATGTTTCCATAGTAAGATATACTGGGAAGAAATAATGGGAGCATCTTAAAAACATATCCTATCACAAATAATTTACAGGAAAAGAAAAATGGCCAATAAATATAGAAACAATCACTCTTGCAGACTCATTCATGGTTGGAAAATAAATAAATCTACACAAGTAAAGTAAAATCAGACTTCATTTTTCAGATAGTACCCTGTAAAAGACTAAAATGTTGGTAAAAGCCAGTAGTAGGAACAGTGTGCTTCCCACCATTTGTGAGAATTTATTCAAGTTCTTACCTGGGTCAAAATAACTATCACTATCTATCAAAAAGTTAATACACGTGCCCTTCCTTTAACCAAAAATTCTACTTCAAATAATTTATTCTACTAACTTCAAAGATTTATATTCATTCTAGCACTGGTTTGTAAATAGCAAAAACTAGAAAATACAGTGGGTCCTCAAATAATGTCCTTTCGTTCAGTATCATTTCACTGTAACATCAATGAGATGCCAAAGGAACTTAATTCTTGTTTATATCAATTAGCACATGATAACTTGGTTTCATTACATGTTGTTTCACTTAAATTTGCAGACCCTATTAAAGATGTTAAATGAGAACTCATTGTTATATAAATCGTGCCATACAATGGAATGCTATATAGCTATTAAAAATGAGATCAATATGTGTTCATATGAACATTCAAGAAATATTAAAAGGCAAGGTACTCGATAATATATAGAGTATAAATCAATTTCTATTTTTTGTATTTATTGATTTTAGAGAGAGGGAGGGAGAAAGGGGGAAGGGAGAAGGAGGGAGAGGGACATCAATTTGTCATTCCATTTATTTATGCATTCACTGGTCGATTTTTATATGTGCCCAGACCGTGGTCTGAACTCACAATCTTAGCATATCAGGATGATGCTATAACCAACTGAGCTACCTGGTCAGGGCCTCAATTTCTATTTTTTTATCGTATACATTAAAAAATTCTGTCAGAAGAAACAATCCTTTAATGGTGTTTGGATGAAGGTGGCAAGTTGGGGAAAACCTTTCATTTTATGCCACAATGCACTATAAACCAGCTAAATTCACATTACTTTAAAAACTAGTTTAAATTAAAAAAAAAATAATGGCATTATATGCAGGGAATCATCTATTTCCAATCTGGATGGTAAGGAATAATGTTAATGAAAGAATTTAATTTGGTATCTGACACGCTAGCTATTTGCTGATGGCGGCTCTTTCTCCCTCCATAAAAACTGAATTATACAGAAGTTCTAGCTTGTTGTAATTTGTTCAACTAGCATTTCATGAAATAATCTACACAAACACACATACCACATACAAACACAATGGCCATAAGGAAAGCACTCACAGAACATAAAAAAGGGCTATACCATGCCTCCCATCAATTTATCTGTTCCTCCTTCAATTAGCATTTTAGAGAACTGTCTTTTTCCTAAGAATAACTACAGAGTAGACAAACATATAGATAATGCAGAAGGAGGAATACTATGTAGATAATGTACTATCATCCAGTGTTTTTTAAACAGCTCATATTGGTGGCAGGGAGGAAGCTGAAAATGAGCTTTCAACATATTTATAAGTAAAAATGAATAGTGCTTATTTTTCTAAGGCAGAAACTTAAATTCACCCTGGTTGGTATGGCTCAGTGGACTTAGCACTAGCCTATGAGCCAAAGGGTCGCCAGTTCGATTACCAGTCAGTGCACATGCCTGGGTTGCAGGCCAGGTCCCCAGTAGGGGGCGTGTGAGAGGCAAACAAACACTGATGTTTCTCTCCCTTTCTCCCACTCTCTATAAATAAATGAATGAATGAATAATCTTTTAAAAATTATAGAAACTTCATTAAAAATTTTAAATTCATTTTTTAATCCTTATCCAGGGATGTATTTATTGATTTTAGAGAGAAAGGGAAGGAGGGAGAGGGAGAAAGGGTGGAGGAAGAGAGAGAGACAGAGAGAGACAGAGACACATCAATCGGTAGCCTCCCATACACACCCCAACCAGGGATAGAACATGCAACCTAGGTATGTGCCCTGACTGGGGAATGAAACCCCAACTTTTTTGTTGTATGGGGTGATGCTCCAACCAGCTGAGCCACCCAGTCAGGGCTAGATTTAATTCATTTTTATCTGACTATATTCTTAACTTACTGTAATGGCACAGGGGACAATGAGTTTCAGATAGTGTAAGACAGGGATCTGCTCTTATGTGGTACAGAGCAACCTGAATGATAAGTGTCTAGCTTCTCACAAAAAAAGGCACTTAAAAGAAGGCAACTCTGAAGATAGAAGGCAGCACAATGTGAAAACAAACCCAGAAAAGAAATCATGAACATACCCTAGAACCACTCCCAGCTCCTTGACATGAACACGCATCTGCCCCCTCAGGTACTCAGACAGCATTTTGCTCTTAAAGTACAGCTCCTGTAATCGGTCTTCAAGATGCATTACACACTGCAGTTGGGGGAATCAAGAACCAGGTCAGAAAACAATGTCCCATTCTAAGTGATTGCAATTTCCATAGCATCGTGTTTTTGACAAGTCTATTTAGTTATTCCAACATGAACTACAATTCTGAGCACATTTTTAGAGTCAGTAATTCAGCTAAATGAGTATAAACCTTTTTTCTAGCTCATATCCAAGATTTTGAATTTAGTTTTATTTTTAAGTGGTAAATTAAAAATATTGTGGTACACAATACAAAATTTACCATGTTAACCACTTTTTAGTGCACAATTGAGAGGCATTAGGTATGTTCAAAATGTTGTGCAACTATCACCACTATCCATTTCCAAAACTTCAAAAACCTGTTATTTCAAATGTTATAAATATAATACTTATAAATTAATGTATTTCAAATGTATTTACATAGGATAGGCTGCATTCTCCTACAGAAAGTAAAAGAAAACAAGTGTGCAACAGCTCACAGACCATGACCTGTAGTCTTTACTAGAAGAGAGGTATTTCCAAACTGGAATATTAAAGCCTAAACCATTTACTGTTCATTAACTTGTTCAATTTGCTAACATGGGTGATTTTTCATGTGAACTGATGCTGTCAGGGGGTCCGACCTGCAGCCCACGATGGTTGTGGATGCGGCCCGATACAAAATCATAAATTTACTTAAAATATCAGGAGATGTTTTTTGTGATTATGTCTCAATGTATTTAATGTGTGGCCCAAGACAATTCTTCTTCCAGTGTGACCCAGAGATGCCAAAAGGTTGGATATCCCTGCACATGTTTGAGAAAAAACCATGAGTGTGCAAGTGTTAAAATACTAAAGTCTTAAAGAGTGTTGCTTTCCAATGAAAATCAACTATTAAAACTCCTAACAAAAACTCATTTTCTTCTTAGAAAAACACAACTGAATGGATTTTTTGGCACACTTATTGTTCTGTGGTGCATGTTTTTCCCATAATGCTGACTTGGGCTAAAAATGAAAATGCCTTAAGTGAAAAAAATTTTTTTACAGAAAAAAAATATTTTTAAAATAAAATTCATATGTGTATGTATACATATATAATAAAATTTACCACAGTACCTATTGTTAAGTATATAATTCAGTAACATTAAGTACATTTATAATGTTATGCTACCATCATCAATATCCATTTATAGAACTTTATTTCATTATCCCTAACAGAAACCCTGTACCCATTATACAGTAACTCCTCATTCCCTCCTTCTCCCCAGCCCCTGATAACCTCTATCTAGTTTATGTCTCTATACATTGGCCTGAACGTTCAAGATACCTCATATAAGTAGAATCATACAATATTTGTCCTTCTGTGTTTTGCTTACTTCACACTTATCATAATATTTTCCACGGTCATCCATGTTGAAGCATGTATCCCATTTTCATTCCTTTTTGTGGCTGAATAATATTCCATTCTGTGTATTATACCACATCTTGCTTATTCATTCATTTGTTGATGGACATGAGTTGTTTCCAACTTCTGGCTATTGTGAATAATTTTACTATGAGCATTATGGCACAACTGTATGAGTCCCTAGTTTCAACTGTTTTCAGTATAAACCTGGAAGTAGAATTTCTGGATCACATGACAATACAATGTTAAACTTTTTGAGAAACTGCCAAACTCTTTTGCATAGCAGCTGTACCACTTTATATTCCACTGGCAATGTACAAGATCCAACTTCTCCCCATCCTCATCAATAAATATTTATTTAAATCATAGCCATCCTTATGGGTGTGAAGTGGTATCTCGTGATCTTCATTTGCATTTTCCTAGTAACTAATAATGTTGAACATCTTTTCATGTGCCTATTGGCCATTTGTATATATTCTTCAGGGAAACGGCTATTCAATTGTTCCTTTGTTATTGTTGAGTTGTTGGAGTTTCCTGTATGTTCTGGACATCAATCTCTTCTTAGATACATGATTTACAAATATTTTCTCTCATTCTGTGGGTTGCTTTTTTATTTTGTTGACAATGAGTATCCTTTGATATAAAGGAGTTTTTAATTTGATGAAGTCCAGTATATCTATTTTTTACTTTTGTTGCCTATACTCTTGGTGTCAAATCCCAGAAATCACTATCCCCCATGTTTTCTTTAGTTTTATAGTTTTAGCACTTAAGTTTAGATTCAAGTTTGAGTTCATTTTCGTATATGGTATAAGAAGGATTCAACTTCATTCTTTTGCATGTGGATATCCAGTCTTCTCAGACAGAGGTATTGAAAAGACTCCTTTGCCTTTGTGTTTTGAAAAGGATCCCTTGTCTCAAACCAGTTAAGCGTATATGTGAGGGTTTATTTGGGGGCTATTATATTCTGTTGGTTTTTATGTCTGTCTTTATGCCAGTCCCACACTGTTTGGATTTACTGTTACTTTATAGTAGGTTTTGCAACCAGGAGGCATGTGTTTTCCTACTTTGTTCTTCTTTTTCAACATTGCTTTGTTTCTTAAGGGTCCCTTGAGATGCCACACACATTTAGGATAGGTCCATTTCTTTAACAAAAAAAGTCATTGGAATTTTTGACAGGGATTGCTTTGAAACATACATTACTTTGTGGAGTGCTGTCATCTTTGTAATACTGTCTTCCAATCCATGAACACGAGCTGTCTTCCCATTGATTTATGTCTTTCATTTCTTTCAGCAATGTTTTATAGTTTTCAGTGTATACATCTCTTGCCTCCTTAGTTAAACTCATATCTAAGTATTTTAGACTTTTGATGTGCTTTCTTCATTTCCTTTTCAGATTGTTCATTGCTATGAAGTGCAGATATTTTTGCATGCTGATTTTCTATCTTGTGACTTTGCTGAACTCATTTATTAGGTCTATAAGTTTTTTTTTTGGTAGAATCTATGTTCTCTACATATAAGATCATGTGATCTGCAGAGATAAGTTTACTTCTTCCTCCCCACTTTTGATGCCTTTTTTTTCTTTTTCTTGCCTAACTGCTTGGGCAAGGACTTACAAATACTATGTTGAACAGAAGTGGTGAAGTGGGCAACCATATCTTGTCCCTCATTTTAGGGGTATATCTTCAGTCTTTCACCATCTGAATATAATGTCAGCTGTGGGTTTGTCATATATGGCCTTTATCATGTTGATCTATAGAGATTTTTAATTACTCTATATTATAGTTCTCCTAAGTAGAAAAAGAACCTTGAAAATTCAAAATGGTGTCTTTGGTAAGAGGTTACCAGTATTACAAAAGCGATCATCCAAAGTCCTGACATGACAATTAGGGTCCAGAATGTACTGGCATTCTGCACAAAGCTTAGGGACATTGCATCATGTCCATCCCTTACATGATACTTATCAGGCAATGAATTCTGGCTGCTGAAATCACAGAATATACTATACACACATGTACACTTCCCCTTCTTTCCTAGTCTGCTTGGACTGCCATAACAAAATACCATCGAATTGGTGGTTTAAACAACAGAAAATTATTTTTTCACAGCTCTGGAGGCTGGAAGTCTGAGATCTGGGTGCTAGTGTTGTCAGGTTCTAGTGAGAACTCTTTCCTGGCTGGCAGAGAACTGCCTTCTCCCGATGTCCTCACATGGTAGGGAGAGTCTAATTTCTGTCTATTTCTTCTTATAAGGTCACTAATCCCATTATAAAGGCCCCATCCTCAGGACCTAATTAACCCTAATTAGCTCCAACTGGCCCAATTCTAAGTACCATCACACTGGAGGTGAGAAATCCTATATAAAAATTTTAGAGGAACACAAACATGCAATTGATAACACCTTCTTTCAGGAAAACAGTGATGAAGTGAACAGCAGTGTTCAATGTAGGCACACTCAAAATAGAGTTTGGATACCTATCAAAGTGCTCAAATTCAAACCTCACATATACTTACAAAATTTGGAGACAAGTTATGTTTATAAAGCTGAAGAGTGGAATGAAGCAGATTGGAAACAAGACTGGAAACCAATACTTCCTTTCCCAGTTTATTATCTGTCACTCGTCTCTGGCTACTGGCCACTTGCACAGTCCATTTATCCATATCTGCTATAATACAGACAGCTTCTGCAATTGGTTCATCCAACACTGGATGCTGAAAAGAAAAGAATTCATCTTAAAATGAGCAAATAAAGTTTTTATAGATAATGCTAATTGAACAAGGCAGGGAAAAGATATTAAAATACAAGCAGAATAAAAGAATATTAAGTTATGACAGCAACTGCCAATCTTCATAGGTAGAGATTCATTATCAGAACTTTGTATTGTTGAATCCAGAATTTAACTGTCATTGGCCTTGGGCTAATTCATTCATCCAACAAATTTACTGAGTATCAACCATGTGCCAGGCAATTGGAAGAAAATGTTTTTTACCTTGAAAGAACTAAGTATTTTTAAAATAGACAGAATAGGGATTCGCATGACCAAGTCAGTGGTAAAATTCTATGCTAACTATCCCAGCTTGTGTCAGGCATTGATTTGCTTGAGCACCTCAGAGGCTATTCCTTGATTACATGAAGTACCTTGCTGGCTATGAGTGCTAGGTTTTTTGTTTGTTTTTATTTTTTGTTTTTTTGTTTTTTTTTGCATCCTAGGTTTTTATATTTTACCAAGATGTATATCTAGAGTATAGAAGCTAAAAGGAGGCGAATCAACAAGTACTACTGTGGTTAAATGGAAAAAAGTCACTCTACACACACATACACAATACCCCAATTACATTTTTTTACAAATTCAGATCTATATCTAAAGGAAAATTTATGGAAAAAAAGAATGAAAGAAAAAAGAATGAATACCCAAAGTGAACTAAGAGTATAAAGATGATTTCTTCTTTTTGCTTTGTTACATTTTTATATTGTTTGAATTTCTATCACAAACATTTACCTAGGTGACGCTTTTATAGTAAGAAAATTTAACACATAGTGAACAGCATTTTTAACACATATGTACTGATAAAAGGACCACATGCACATGCATGTGCTCTTGGCTGTCTATGGTTTACACATAAAGACCAAAAATGACAGAAGACCAAAATGGCAAGTACACAGCACCACTATCATTAATAGATGACAGCCCTACAATGCTCAATACTTCAACATCATTCTGCCTTTGGAAAGGTAAGGATTTCTTCAACCCGGACCATACAGATTATCAGCGATAAGACTGAGATAAAAAACTATGTGAAATACTTGAAAACAATGGCATTCTTCCTTTCGAGCTTTTAAGTTACTACAATTTTAAAGCTAAGATGTAAGTTTGCTCCTGGATAAACCCACATTGGGCATCCTCAAAGGATATATTTTTGCTCAGTTAATGAACAACCATTTTGAATAAAGCTTTTTCTTTGATGCTAAGGAAAATAAGACAGCAGAGCTCACAGTCATGTGAGAAAGATGAAAATAAATACACCTGACTATAAAAAAAACTTGTACAACAGATGAACTAGGAACCAGCACTAGGGTAGCGTAAGAGGGCAACAGTGAGTTCTGTGTGACTGGGAGTGTCATAGGGGAAGGGACAAAGGGATATGACACTGAAGTATGGATAGGACTGCTATTGATAGGTGGGAGAGAAATATAGATGATTCTGTAAGAGGAAATATTATGGGAAGACTCAAAGACAGAATTAGATACAAGTAACCAAATTTGTAAAAAATGATATTGAGAAACTAGGAAGAAGACAATGGCAAAGAAAAACCCTGGAAAGATACACTGGGAACACCTTCCGTGGAACTGTATACTTTATATTTGTTTTTATAAAATGGTACTCAAATATTTTTTTTAACTCTTATGAAGGATATAACATTTTTCTATTCACCAACTTAATTACTGAAATATAATTTTAAAAACAGTATATACATCTAAAGATGTATTTCTTACTTTTAAAAAACAAGATAATAGTGTACTTTAATGCACGTATCTCTGTGGTTATAAAAAAAAATAAGAGGAATGTAAAATGGAATAACAATTAAAGGCAGGTACTACTTTCAAAAGCAGTGGGCCTCTATAGGAGATGAGAATTATGAAGGGGGTCCATCCATTCATTATCCTTACACAAGGAAATGCCTAATCAGATAATGGAGAAACTACTAAGAAATATACTTTGTTTTAAGGTCCATAAACCACTTTAGAAATGAACTTTATAGCTTCTTATAGCACTATAACTTTATAGCACACTTAGCATGTGGCTAAGATTTAAAAGATTTTTATCAATCCAAAATATTTTAAAAGACACCCCCACTTTTAAATGGTCCCAAGTCAGCATCAGCAGTACCCCGCGCCCCGCCCCCTCAAGAGAGAAAGGCCTAAATTCCAAGTTCAAGATCAGAAATAATTCAAATCAATCACACTTTAGGAGTTGTTAGTAAATGATAACAATACAGTTACGGGGAAGCACAGTGCCAGTCATTCATTCTGAAATTGCTTGATTTTACTCAATGGATTGTCATACACAATGTCCTAATCTGATAAAATTTCAACTTAACATCAGTCCTTATCCTCACCATCAACTTCTCGAAAAAACAGCCTACACCAATGGCAGCATATTCTTAAGTGAGACTTTGTAGTTGCCTCCTCCACAACCTCTAAAGCTTGTATTCAGCTTCAGATACTTCCACATCACAAAATGGAAGTGTGAGTGAGAGAGAAGCAGTGAATCGAAATCTTTATTTTTCTTAAACCCTCTTCTCTGAGTTCCATGATTTCTGCAATACAGATTCATCCGAAATCTTACCAACATTTTTCTCTCCCAGGCATTTCTAGAATCACATTACATAAACTCCAAAATCTTCAAGTACCTCCTCTCTAGTGGATATTCCCCTATCTCTACCCTGTTACAAAACCTAATTTTTCAGCTGCTTGCTAGGTATTCACACATGGCTTTGCAAACTGCACTTTCAACTCAAAGTATACCAAATCAACTTCAGTGTGCTTTCTTCAAAATTAGCCAGTTTTCTTCAATTATTTTTAAACAATGAAAAATGAGATCCCCAAATATTACAGAGGTAACAGGTCTTGGGGATATCATATAATGCTGTTCAAACTGGCACTGTCTTTTGGGGAAAAAATTAACCAGTATGCATCAAGAATGTGAAAATAGCCCTACGTTATAAATTGTCTAGAAACTTCATTTCTGGAAATCAAGCCTAAAGAAAGAATCTTAAATCCACAAAACATAGCAACAGTATCAATGTTATTTATAATGGTAAAAGGAAGAAAAGTTCTTTTAAAAGTTAAGCAACAGAGAATACAAAACTCAGAAATAAACCGAGGTATATATGCTCAGTTAATGTATATTGAAGGAGACAAGGATATACAATGGAGAAAGGATAATCTCTTCAATAAATGGTTTTGGGAAAATTGGACAGACACATGCAAAAGAATGAGACTGGATCCCTACCTTATGCCATACACGGACAAACAACCCAAACTGGATTAAAGACTTGAACCTAAAGCCTAAAACCATAAATCTCCTATAGAAAAATAGAGAAGAGCCTTTCATATCAGTCTTGGCAATGATGTTGTTAGATTGGACACCAAAGGCAAAGGCAATAAAAGCAAACTAAACTAACAGGCTTCTGCACAGCAAAAGAAACCATCAGCAAAACGAAAGGGCAACCTATAGAATGGGAAAAAGTATTTGCGAACCATGTATCTGATAAGGGGTTAATAACCCCCCCAAAAAAAACAATTACAATTAAAAATGAGTAGAGGAACTAAATAGCCATTTTTTCAAAGATATACAAATGACCAACAAGTACATGAAAAGATGCTCAACATCATGAGTTATCAGGGAAACGTGAATCAAATCACAATGAGAAATCACCTCATACCTGTTAGAATGGTTATAACCAAAAAGACAAGAGGTAAGTGTGTGAAGAAAAGGGAATCCCTGTGCACTGTTGGTGGGAATGTAAGCTGGTGCGACCACTATGAAAAACAGTATGGAGGTTCCTCAAAAAATTAAAAACAGCCCTGGCTGGTGTGGTTCAGTGGATTGAGCACTGGCCTGTGAACCAAAGGGTCGCTGGTTCAATTTCTAGTCAGGGCACATGCCTGAGTTGCGGGCCAGGTCCCTGGTGGGGGACACATGAGAGGCAACCACACACTGATGTTTCTTGCCCTCTCTCCCTCTCTTCCTCTCTCTCTAAAAATAAATAAATAAATAAAATCTTTAAAAAAAAATTAAAAACAGAACTATCATATGATCCAGCAATTTTACTATTCCATTTCTGGGCAATATATCCAAAGGAAATAAAAAACAGATGTCAAAGGGATGTCTGCACTCTGTGTTAACTGTAGCATCATTCACAAGAGTCAAGACATAAAAACAACCTGTCGATGAATGAACGGATAAAGAAGATGTGGTACACACCCACCCACCCACCCACACAATGAAATATTTAGCCACGAGAAAGAAGAAAATCCTGCCATTTGCAACAACATGGATAAACCCTGATGGCCTTCTGCTAAGTAAAATATATTTGACAGAGAAACAAATACTATATGATCTCACTTACATGTAGAATCTGAAAAATACAAGCTTGTAACAGCAGAGGAACAGATTAGTGGCTGACAGTGGTGGGGGTAGGGGGCAGAAAAAATGAGTGAATATGATCAAAAGGCACAAACTTCCACTGGTAATATAAATAAGTTCTGGAGATGTAATGCACAGCATGGAGACCATACTGAACAATACTGTATTGTATATTCAAAAGTTGCCAGGAGAGTAGATCTTAAAACTTTACATCACAAGAAAAAAATGGTAACTATGGGAGGTGATGGATATCAACTAAACTTCCTGTTGTAATCATTTGCAATATATGCATATCAAATCAATGTTATGCATCTTAAAGTAATACAATGTTGTATGTCCCTTATATATCAATATAACTGGAAAAAAATAAAGCTGAACAACAGAAGAATGATGACAAAAACCGTATGACAAAACCAGGAAATAATAAACAATAAAAATGTTTATAAAGTACATTAATGATATGAAGAAGTTCTCTTACATCAACTGTTAAGTGACAAAAGCACAAATTAAAACAGTAAATATAATACCATATTCATGCATGTATGTATAGAAATATAATACCATGTATAGTGTGTATATACACACATAGGCATGTATGCATTTTTATCTATGTAGGTATATATTTGTATGCATTAAAATATGTGTATATATAAACAGCCTCCATTTCATATATGTATATGGTGTGTATAGCACATGTACATATATACATGCATACAAACAGAGCAGGAATGATGACAAAAAGATACTAGGCACAAGGTGCCTAATATACAAAAAACACCAGATAGTACAACTCTGGTATATAAATAGTATCATCTTCATTAGCCAAAGAACCTGAGGCTCTATTAGACTGAGGGTCTTGTCTTAGGATATATAGGTAATAGGTGGCCAAGACTGAGTCTTCTGAAATGCTATATACTGCATAATGACATTCTATATTAAGAATGGCTGCCACTGAATAGCAGAGTTAGAAAAATTTGTGTTTAACCTTCTATGCATTTCAACATTTTATAAAATATATTTATTTGGCCATAAGAAAAATGCCACTATCTCAGAAACTTAGGAGAAAAAGAAAAAACACTCCACTAATATACTTCTGAAGAGTAAGATTGTATCTTTTTTCAAAAGCAGCATTCTCATTATTATGTATTAAAAGGTCCCTACAAGTTTTTCCATGTAGGAAAATTAAAAATATTTCTCAGGTTAGTGATGATACATTTTAAGTATACAATAACTTAAACCACTAAAAATAAACTTTATAACAAACAAACAAAATTAAAACAGATTTATATATACAGAGAACAAACTGATAGAGACCAGAAGGGAGGGATGTTGGGAAGGTGGGGTGGAATCAAGTGATGGGATTAAAAGGTACTAATTGGTAGTTACAAAATAGTCACAGGGATGTAAGGTAAAGCACAGGGAATATAGTTAACAATATTGCAGTAACTATCAACGGTGTCAGGTGGGCACTTGAATTACTGCAGGAAAGGCCTATATGAATGTCTTTCTGCTATGCTATACCCCTGAAAATTAATACAAAATAGTATTGAATGCAAGCTGTAATAAAAATAAAAGAAGTTATTCTCCATTAAAAAAATAAACTAAACCTTATATATGAATAGGAAAAATGACTAATAAGAAATTCAACAACCTGTTAGTGCTGAGATTAAGATTGGTATTTCACTTTTCATTTTTTTCTGTAACACTACTTTGATAATAAATATCTTAATTATTATAAATAAAAATATCAAAGGGAAAGACAGAAAATCCAGTTAGTAAAATGAAGGGCAAAAGATAAAAACTCATCCTTTTTACCATAGTGGAAAGACTCCAAGAGCAATAGAATGGGACCATTAACATAAGTCTTGCAAGCTTTGTAATGCCGATTTTACTATTTGTATCTACAGTAACCTTTGTTCATCTATTTTAGAGACAGTATGACATCACAGCTTAAGAACAGGCTTAATTAAGATCAGGACAGATTTTTAGCTATGCCATTCCCTATCTATATAACTTAAAAACCTTTCCATGCCATACTTGAAATACAGGGGTGGTCATAAGTACCAAAAGGGATTATTGTAAGATTAAGTGAGGTATTATATTTTAGTGTCTAGTACATACTAAGGCCACAATGAATACTAAATGGTTATTATTATTATTACTACTACTACTCCTCTTCTAATAATTAGCAGGTAGAAACCCTTAGCACCAGAATGCTTTGTCTTTAATAGGAGAGAGGAACTCCTTCAATGCCAGGTTTTCAGGAAGAACACCAAAGAACACTGTGCTTGGTAATGGATACAGATGCAGGAAAAAAAGGGACTGAGTGACTAACATTAGACATAAGGAAAGACAAGGGGACACAGAGAGCATGACAAGGACTCATATGAGATTTCCTAACCCAGGACTTACTGAGCACTATGCTAGACATTGAGAAGACAAAATTGAAAAAACAGAAATAGTTTCTTTGCCCTGAAGGTCAAACACCACCAACTGATATAAATTCTTTCATCTGAAGCATTAAATGACTTATTCTATCTTCTTCAAGTATTTGTTTTTTATGTGTTCTACTACACTTATTCATGTACTTGCCTTATTTTCTCCAATACTAAGTAATTAATGAGATCAGCAACTATTTCTTTTTCATCTATATATCCTTTGAAGTGTTAGCACTATGTTCAGAACATGTGTGTCAGTAAATATTTGGCTGGTGTGAAAAGGTTGAGCAATAATAAATCCTTTAGATAGAAAGAACATGAGTTTGACTAAGTTTTGCTGAATATACCATAATTTCCCTACTATATAATAAAAACCAAAATTTACAACTCTAGGTAACTTTCCACAGGCACAGAAGGTTCAAATCTGTTTTTTTAAGATTTTATTTATTTTTAAAGAGAGAGAGGGGAAGGGAGGGAGAAAAATTGTTTTGAACAAAGTTAAATACAACTAAGAGCCATCATATGGAAAAAACTAAACAAACTTTTTGGTCAACCCAATTATAAAATTAGGATAGAAAACAATGAAATATAAGACTAGATAATAGAAAAAATCAATTGAGATGACAATTATTTCCTTGAAAAGATCAACAAACAAATTTTAAGCTAGAATAGGAATCAACAAACTTATTCTGTAAAGAGCCAGATGGAAAATATTTTTGGCTTTAGGGGCTATACAATCACTATCTCAATGACTGTTGAGGCAGGAAAAAAGTCCTAGAGAATATAAATAAATGGGTGTGATCATGTTTCAATAAACCTTTATTTATAAAAAGCAGGCATATTTGTCCCATGAGCCATAGCTTGCTGATATTTGATGTATATGGGTCAAAAATATCTACTAATGAAATCAAGGCATGAATGACCTCTTTGGAAAATCCCCTGCCTTTACGGGGAGGAAAAAAAGGACAAACACAAATTATAAAACTCAGGGATGAAAGAAGGGACATAATGAGAGACCTTATAGAAATTAAAAAGATTAGTATATGCTATGAAAAATTTTATTTCAATAAATTAGATCACTTAAATGAAACTGACTTCTAGAAAGACAAAAATCAGCAAAATTGAATCAGGAAGGAAAAAAATCAGAATAGATCTATAACAAGAAATTGAATTAGCAATTTAAGATATTCTCTCATTTTTAAACAACTAGACTCAGAGACTTTACTGGTAAATTCTATCAAACATTTAGAGGAAAAAAACATTACCAATCTTCCAGAAAATCTTGAGAGAAAGAAGAGGAAATACTTCCCAACTCATTCTGTATCATTCTATAAGGCAAGTATTATTCTGATATTAAAGCTAGACAAAGACATCACAAGAAAACTACAGACTAATACTCTCATAAATATAGACTCCAAAATCCACAACAAAATATTAGTAAATCAAATCCAGCAACATATAAAAAGTACTATATTCCATGACTAAGTGGGATTTTCCCCTCTAGAAATACAAAAGGTTGGTTTAACAACTAAAAATCAATCTATGTAATCTATCACATTGACAGTTGAAAGAAGAAAAACCACACAATTGTTTCAATAGACACCAAAAAAGTATCTGACAAAATCCCCTACCCATTCATGATTGGGGGTAGGGGGATGGGCAGGAAGGTTGGTGCAAAAAGAAAGAAAGAAAAAATAGGAAAAGGGAATCTTTTCTACTTGATAAAGGTTTGGTTTCTAACTTTTCTCAAGTATGAATCTTTTCCTTATATACCTGACCCAGAATACTCATATACGTTGCTCATCTGTAACAATCCTACAACTAACATCATACATAACAATGAAAGACTCAATGTTTTCTAAGACAGGAGCATGACAAGGATGTCCACTCTCAGCAATTCTATGTAAGAGTTGTACTGAGGTTCTAGGCCCTACAACCAGGCAAGAAACAGAAACAAAAGGAAACTAGAGTATAAAAGAAGATGTCAAACTGTCTATTTATTGATGATACAAGCTTGTACGTAGAAAAATCTTAAGGAATCCATAAAGAAACTACAAAAGCTAATAAAAGAGTTCATCAGGGTGTCAGGATGCAAGCTCAGTATACACAAATCAACTGTACTTCCACAGTCTAGCAAATCATAATCTGAAAAAAAATTAAGAAAATGATTCCATTTGCACTTAAAGCATTTGCAATTGTCTTATTATTATAAATAATCCAGTGATAAACATCTATAAATACATACAATACTTTCTGTATTTCAGATTTCCATTTGGATATTCGAATGCTCTCTACCTGCTTTCATAATAGGTACAAACATGCAGGTATTAGATAAAGTAATTGATTCTGAGAACAATGACTATATTATACAGTGAAGTGTGACCAAAATATAAGGCAATTCTGGATTCTAGTGGTTAACAGAGTTCATTCTAAATGAACTCAGTGAAGGTCACTCACCTGCACAGCATGGGACAAATCTGACAGCAGACATTGACGGAGTCTCTCATCACTACCAATTCCTTGAAGAACAAAGTCAGGCACATACGACGAACAGTAGCCACCTAACAAGGACCTCCCAAAATTGGCGATGTTGGGTTGAACAGCACTAACTTCGATTAACTTTGACCTAGAAGAGAGGTCCCAAAAGAAGGTATATATAATTAGTAATAAACATATTTTACCAATAAAGAGAATTTTGGACTCTACTAGTCTGTATTTAATACCATCACTTTCTACAAAATATTCTTAGAGTACCATTATTGTTCTATAAAAACTGGCTCAAGTGTTCAATCAGACCACAAAATACTCCTGCTTATCTAGAGAAGAGGGTCTGATGAACAATTTTGTAATGCATTGAGCATAAATTACTCATAATAGACTTTAGCAATGCTGTCCCTTGTATTTATATCTTAATATAATCAGATTATGAAAACCATCATCTAAAACAAAGTAGTTAAATATCTCACCAACCCAAGGTTTGGTTTCTAACTTTTCTCAAGTATGAATCTTCTCCTTGTATACCTGACCCAGAATACTCCTATACATTGCTCATTTTCCTCTTAGCCTTGGGCAAATTTATTTATAACAGCCATTTCCTACCTTTTCCAGTGATGATCTCTCCCTAGTTTCCGAGCTCAGCCTTGTTCCCTTTGGAGGGCATAATTCACTCGTAAATGGCTTGAAAACTCCTAAGAAGTACGAAGTCTCCTACATACCAACATAACTTGACTGCCTTCACAAAGCCTTTCTGGGGTGTCTATGGGGCTTAGCCCTTAATCTTTCCTATGAGTAGTAGAACATGACAATAAAAGAGAATTTGTCTAGGAAAATAACCTCTTCTTTTATGTTTGCTTCTACCAACCTTCAAAGACCGGCTAAACTAAAGAACAGTATATATTTATATAAGGCCTACTATAGACTGAAACTTTCTACTTACCCAGGAAAAGGTATCTCATCCTCTTCTGCCCAATCTTCTTGCTCTCCTCCATAATAGCTGCTTACTTGTCTAGTCAGATCGTGACCTGTATCTTCACTTTCACTATCCCCAAGAGCACTATCTGAACTTTCATTTCTTGGAATGTCCCATTCACTTCCTACAGCTATTTTTTTCTCTGAATTCTCTTTATCCCCATGGGGGACAAGAATAGAGAGTGAATCTCTTTGGTCCTGCTGAGGATAGCAGGTTTTACATGAATCTTGGTGAACTGTTTTTACACATTTACAAAATTCATTGTTCTGCTTGCTATTTTTTGTACACAGTCTTTTTGAAAACTCTAACATAGAGCAGTGTTCTTTACTGTCTGTACTTGTTTTAATTGGAATATCATCAATAGTCCTGGTTTCAATTGAATCATCATTGAAATATTCATCAAACAAACTCATGCTTTCTGGGTCTGAATGATTCCAACAGGGAAGTTCACAGGGCTCTCCAGAAACCATGTTTGGTATATCAGACTCTTGAGATTGGTCCTTAGTTGTTTGTTTAGTTTCTTGATGCTGATCAATAGCCCCTCTTTCTTCCTTCAGTGGTTTGGTGTGATGCCTACTAATCTGATCCACCACAGCCTGACTCCGGAGTTCTGTATCTGAGTCAGGTGACATAGAATCCCCAATCAAGAAAGTAACTTTTGTCTGGGTTGCCTCACAAGAAAATGCAGCAGTCACAAGCTTATCTGGAGGTTTTTTTTCCACAGTCATTCCTGTGGTTCTCAGCACTTTGCTTGTGTGATTTCCAGAATCCAATAATTCGTCACTCTGCCATGTTTCTTCTGCTGGCTCTAAGCTTGACTTTGACAATAGACATTTGTCAACTGGAGCAGATCCTGTGCAAACAACTGTCTCGAACTTGGTATCGAGGCAAGTTCTTAATTTATCTTTGCACTGTTTAACATCAAGAGCATTTTCTTCTTGGCGGTCAGAAGGAGAAATCATTTGGCACTCATCTGCAATTCCTAGCAGCTCCTTAGAGCTGTCTTGAACATCCCCACTCTCTTGTTGTGAAACATTCTCTGTATTTTGCCCAAGAAGCGGATGACTGCAATATTTACAGTTACAATTAGGAGTCCTTGTCTCTTCTGACTCTTTAAAGAGCAAACTGCTTTTATTTCTATGCATTGTAATAAGCACATATTCAGATTCTTCTATTTCACCTTTCTCTAATGTGGTAGTAATTACTGTGCCTGGCATAACAATGGCTTCATCTTCTCCATTTTCTAAAAGATGGGTTTCTTGAAGTTCAGAACATCTTATGAAATAAGTAAGAAAATAAAGCAGCCTCTGAACCATGTCTTGCCGTTTGCCAACAACCACAGTCCTTGATAACCTTACAGGAGAGCCAATAGCGCCGTACAAGTCCCCTGCAATGGAAAAGTCAGTTAATGGGCACATCCTCTACTCATGCAGCTAAGCAGGCTATTTTCAATGACTGAAAACCTACTCTTATTGTATGAGGGTTCAGGTTTTATTCTTAGTTCTTTAATAGTGAGTGATTATTCAGGTGAGTAGGATGAGATGAATGGTCTAAAACCAAAAGGAAAGGTGAATGGGGGGGTTTTCTACTTTCCTCCTTAGGAAGTTGCTATTGTTCTGAAACCTCAAGCAAAAAGTCAGTTGTACCAAGAAACTTTTCTGTGCCAGACCCCAAACAGAGCACACCATCTGGGTGGAGAAGTACTGCCTGAAATACTATGTGCAAAAAGATTCTGCAGCTGCATCCAACACAGCGAAGAGGAAGCACAGTTATCTTCTGGTGGACAAGGAGAGGGAGGGAGCAATGGTGGAATGCAGCAAAGCTGGAGTAGTCACATCACACTAAACCTTCCTTGATTTAAATTGTAATACCAAACATTAACTTTTGCTACCCTAGCCAGGACCCCACAATGCCCATGGTTTTAAAAGCCCACTTTCCCTTCTATTCCCTTAAGGGCTGGGTCCTCAGGATAGACCAGAAAGGGCATAAAGAGTGAGACCTGTCCTAAGAGGAAAAAGAGGGTAACACATTTAGCCATGTGGTTCCTTTTCATTTTTATCTATACTAGACATGAGTAGCCACTACATTAAAAAAGGTGGGCAGGGATAACTAAGAGCTATCAATGTCATTTTTATATTTATGTCACAACTGAAATGAAACAAAAAGGTGCCAAAACACTTTAAAATGGAGAGTTCAAAGTCATTATTTTAAATTGAATTCAATTTTGCAGGTTGTCAGTATACAGATTTAAAAACCTCCATTTATACTTTATAAAACACACACTCTTTAAAGGAACAAACACATATAAGCCTCAAATAAAGGTATGCTAAGGCAGTATTATGATAAGTTTTCTTTTTTGAGTAAGACACTGGCCCTAATACCATCACGCCACTGTTCAAAACTATTCCCAAGGTTCCCACTAATTACTAAATAAACTGAAACTGCTTTGGTATGGCAAGTGGCTTTCTGGAACTTGCAGTGACAGAAAGCCACTTGTCATCTGCCAGTGACAGAAGACATAGTGCAGAAGACAAGTGGCTTTCTGACACTTGCAGTGACAGAAAGTGGCTGCCTGGGTATCTGGGATGGTGAACACAGAGAGTGGGGGAGAACAGAGGAAGGGCATGAGATAACTTTGAAAGTGATGGATATGTTCACCAACTTGATGCTGGTGATGGTTTCAGGGACATTATGCTTTGACATATACATCTAAACTTACAAAATTGTATACTTTATATAGGTGTTTGCTGTATATCAATTATTCTAATGCAGTTGGAAAAAGGAAAGGAAGAAGAGAGGAAAGAGGGGAAGAGGGAAGAGAGAAGAGGGTAGGAGGGAGGAAGGAAAGAGGGAGAGAGGGAGGTTGGTTATTTGAACTAATAAACCACATAACAATCTACCAGGCAAGCTCACTCACCAGTACAACCTAAGAGAAGTTTCTACCGGGTCACCAAAGTGCTCTCCTATTCCACCCCCATTACCTAATAGTAATAGAATAAGGGTAGGACTAACAGCAGGTACATTACCCAACACTGTCCTAAGCACTTTACATGTATTATCTCATTTAATTTTCACAATGAAATATGTACTACCTATTATTATCCCAACTTTGCAAATAAGGGAACTATGACTCAAATGCAGTCTGCCTGATTTCACAGCCTGTGCTTTTCAGCAACATGCAACACTGCCTTCCTAATGACTGTCTATTCATCAATTATCCCCTCTCCTCTCTATTAACCATTTATTCACTGGGGTCTAGCACAAAGGGAAATATTTTTCAAAATTACTCAACAAACAAATAAAAGTGGACCAATGCAAACCTCAATGACTGCTTTTTAGTTATCCAGATTTATCCTAACTATCATGGGTGACTTTGTTGATTCATTCTTGCTAGGCAAAGGACCTACCACAATCCCCCCTGAAGACCCTGAAGTTGCTAGTGAACTAGCCATCATCCTGTTCCTCTTGCTCCTGCCATAGCTCTCTATCTATAAGGAATATACACATAGGATGGGAAGGAGGAGGATAAGACAACCAGCAGACGCGACAGAACAAGTGATGAACAGGTACTTCAGAACAGACGAGGTAAAACAGTATTTACTACTACTACTTCTTTTTTGGGCTATAAAATAACTCCAGACAGTCACACAAAACTCTAAATATAATGCATAGTGTAGGACTATCAGACTACATACCCAATTGTGCCCAAAGTGGGTTATAAGGATGAGTCTTCGCCAACATGTCCACACTTTGAGAGGAATGTTTTTCTAAAAATATTTTTATAGGTGGTTGTCCATTTGGCATGACTGTTGGAACCCAGGCAAGATGATTGGTCAAAACTGCAGTAATGAGTGCTGGCAAGAATCTGAAAACAAAATGCATCCTATCAAATTCCAATCAGCCTTTGCAAAACCTCAGGTAAAATACAGTGATAGAATAAAGCAAAAAGAGTACATATTCTCATGTGGCCAAACAGGATTTTAAAAAAGAGAGGGGAGAAGAAAGGATAGGCATATCACCAGAATGAAAATGAGTTAATTTTTCAGTATGTAGGAGTCAAAGAAAATCCTTAAAATAAAGACAGATTCACAAGGAGCTATTTCTGATCATAATTACAAAACAAAAATGTAGCTTTACTTATAAAATTATGGTTTCTTCTCATTAAACCATTAAATTATGGTTTCTTTGCACAATTTCTTAACAAAGTGACCAGGAGATGATACGTTTCCAAATTACTAAATGAGAAAATGAAGGAAAGTATTAACCAATCTACCATCAAAGACAATAAAAATATCTAAATTACTCATCTGAATTCTAGAAATTTGATGAGAAAAAAACAATAAAATATCACATTAAAAATGGATATTTAAAAATTTCTTTTCTATGGAATGAAAGAGCAAGAAGTGGATACAGTTCACAAAAAATGGGAGGCCTCAGAGTTCTGTAAGAATCAGGAATTTTAATTTCACACATAGACATTCTTGCTGTTTCTCACTCATAGAGTTTTGTGGCCTTCTTCCATAACTTATATTTTAATGATCTAGTTATAGTAAATAAGAGCTAAGATATTTAAGATAGCTCAAAGAGATAAATAAAGTATGTCATACTGATTTTTTGAAGCATTTTCCATTAGAAAAGTGAACTCCTTCATGAATCGATGGCAAAGGTGGTTCTTTTCTGGAATCCCCGACATCATTGTAAGCCAGACAGGCTCTCCAATTCGTGGCATTGTGTAAAGATTACAAATTGTTGTCCTAAAAAGAGGAAAACACATGACAAAATTCATAGTTCACAGAGTCACATATCTTAAAATAAAGTTATCTTTTTGTCTTACTAACTTGGGCCTCACGCCTAGATTATTAAAGCTTTTGACAGGACACAATGAATCAAGTTGGTTCTTCTCTATCATCGGCACAGTACCATGGAAAATGCTCTGTACATAAACATAAAATATGTTGGTTCTGGCACTGGCTCTGCCCCCAGTGAAGTTATGCCCTTGGGTAAATTATTTCCCTACTTTAAGCATCAGTTTCCACCACCTGTAGAATAAAAGGATAGGGCTAAATAATTTTTAAAGCCCCTTCCAGTTCTATGTTTCTAAGGTATAAGCTGTATTTAAATATACTGCAAATAACTAACAACACAGAAAAGATAAATATTCTAAATGGGATAACAGCTTATCTATATATCCACTTAAAACAACAGTTTATGCATCGTTTTGTTACCTACACTGAGACATTTTAGTAAAGTACTGAAGGATGATGAGGACATTATAGATGGCATGCTATGTAATGATTCCCAACCTTTTGAAGTTTTCCATAAATCAACACAAGAAAGGATTATTGAACAATTGTGATAGTACTCTTCTGGCTATTTCATTTATTTAGACAATAGATAGTCTCATGACTTGCACTTACTATCTCCTGAAGGCTTCAAGAACACCTTTAAGATGCCAATTATTTTCCTTTTACATTAGTATCTATTCAGCGAAGTCCTATACTCTCACCATACTAAGCAACTCCTGCAAAATTGGGCCTAGGTAACTAATTGGTTTCTAGTTCTCTCCACAAGTGCTAATATCTACCTCTGTATAATTCTTTAACACCTAGAATTCAAAAAAGGATAAGAATTCTTGTGCCTAAACAAGTTTCACTGAATCTTGACCCAATCAGAGCACGATATATTACTACGGATAGAAGTGACAAATACAGGTTAATGAGTTCTTGATAGGACATAAAATCACTGCTGAGAACTTAAAAAAATAATGTAACAAAATTAAAGATATTTTACAGAGAAAAATACAAGACTATAAACTAGGGATATGTGAAATGCTGATTTTTAAAGCCTATTAAGGATGTCCAGATAGGATGAAAAGCAGAGCACACGTTTATCCCCTTTTAGTTCTAATGCCCAAGTGAGCACTACTTACGGATTTGAAAACAAATAAATCACTACAACAAATACAACTGAAGAGAAACCTTAGTAAAACTTAAAATGATAGATTTAATAAAATTCTAGAGGATAAAACACAAAGAAGAATGTTAACTGAAGCAGTAGGGTAGAGGAAGGAATAGGTTATGGTGCTCACAGAGACAGGCACGGGCCAAGAGGACTGAATCTCCCTCACTGGAAAAAAAAGAAGACCCTCAGGACTTATGAATGCCTGGTAAAGGACAGCAGTTACAGAACGGTAAACTAGGAGACTACTTCTAAGTCCCTGAGTGGTTGGTGACCCTTATCTCCACCCCACTCTCCCCACAGAACAACTTCATATAGGAAAGCAAATGTAGCAATTACCTAGCCCAGAGAACTGACATCCCCAAAACCCTTCCTGACACTGAATACCTCACAGTACGCAAACAGAGAGACAGTAAATCTTGTGGGGTTAAAATTTCATTGGGGCAGGGGCAATTACAGGAGAAAATGTCTAAATATGCTCCTTCAGGGAGTTTTACTAAAAAATGGCTCAACATCACTGCCCTAAAGTGAAGTTATCCTGTCTGTGCCTGATTCATGTACAGAGCTCCCAACCTATATTTTGGTGCTTCACTCTCAACTATAAATGAGCAACCAAAATACTGATATATAGGGGAAGCCTCCAAGGAAAGAGGGACACAAACAGAAAGACAGAAACATACACACACTCACACACAAAATGACTCTAGAGGAAACAGAAAACAATACATTCAGAAAAAGAAAAGGAAAACATGAAAGAGACACAAAAGATCAGTCTAGGAGTGCCAATTTCTAACAAAAAGAATTTAAGAGAGAGAAAACAGAGGAAAATAAACTACCAAATTAAGTAGAGTATTTACAAGCCAGAAGAACAAGCTAGTGCTAAAACTAAACTGAAAGGCTTAAAAACTGAGGGGAAGTATAAACTCATGCTGAAAGTATGCTCTAAAATAAATAAATCAAGATACAGCTGCATTAAGGGTACTGTTTAATAACATAGAGGTAAATAACAAAAGAAGTAGTTAAGGGGATAGAAGTTGCATAGGGTTAACTTGTTTTTCATTATTAGACCTTTCAGTAATGTATTTTTGGTTCTTAACCATGTGAATATACTTTTTGATTAAAAGAAACACTGTATAAGTAAATGAATGAGCTGATCAGTTAATTTTTTCATGAACTGCTTCAGCATATTAGTGTCTACTGCATGCCTATGTGTCAAGGGCCAGGGCCAGATCACTAATATTAGTATAGTGCTCCACTGGGAACATTACCTTTAGTGTTTTGGTGTTTAAGAATATGTACTATGACCTCAGGGTGTATCAGGTGCAAAGAAGGCAAAGAAATTAATTATAAGTAGTTATACAACTCTATATTGTTATCAGCGATCTAGAAATAATAGTCCATTCCTCCCCGCTAATGACTGCACCCTACCCTTCAGTAGTAAGAAGGGCAAGCCAAATATTTTCAGTCATCTGACTCCTATTTTTTTTCCTGGTCTATCCTTAGAGAATGAAAGACTCCTTTAGTTGTAAGGGAACCTTGGACATGATTTAGTTTTCTTTGTTATGCAGTAAATTAGGTAAAAATCCAAGGACCTCATCTTTGGGAGGAAGCTATGTTTAACTAAAACATACTTCCTGCTTCTCTAGGTTTCAAGACTTCCGTATACATGTGAATCATTTCCTTCCTCTTCTCAACTACCCAAAATTCGTTATCTTGTCTCAAACAATTACCTACTTTAAAAATTATCTAACTGTTAATTTTTAATAACCACAGCATTAAAATTAAGTATAATAGTCTCATTACTTGCAGTAATGTTCTATAAAGTTGATATGAACACTGAATCAACTGAATCCCTGTTCCTGGAGGAAATGCAGGGTTAAGATTCCTGTGAGCCTCTCGTCAGTTTTGTCAACCCATCAATACCTAATTTTGTTCTGTGAGTTTCTACATATAAACTGCTTAAGATTTAATATACTGTTGATTCATTAACATTGAATTCACAGCCAAGAGCACTATCACTCGTGCCTGAGTGAAATTTACCTAACACATGTATTTTCCTCTATAAGGCACATCACAGCCTTCTTGCACTTAGGATCATTGATTGGTCAGCATTTCAGCATTATGCTTGAGGGCCATTTTAAATAGCAAAATTATTAACAAAAAACACAAAATGCAAAAACAAACTGGCAATATATAGATATCTAAAAGGATACTTGTTTAAAAATGAGAGCTGAGATAAGAAGGCAGAGTATTGTTTTGTTCAACCTCAACTGGGAATGACTATGTAAGGCCACTCAAATTTTTCACTGCTCTGTGAATGTCCATAATGATTGTAAAAGCACTGAGAGTATATTTTAGGGTTATAAACTTTAGCAAGTAGGTGAATTCACAAATACCAAATCTGTAAATAATGAGGATCAACTGTACATATGAAAGTACTTGTACAGAGAGCTTTCTTAATAAAAATTATGAATGTATAAACTATTTTAAGATATTGTAAGAATGCTTAACTGACTTACATAGCCTTTCAGATTTTCACACTATTACAAAAGGTAAGGTACATAATCATGATATGTATTTTCAATGATACATTTTAACTCATACATGTTATAAATTCTAAGTAATCTTAAAATTATAAGGCTAGACCATTCATACTACCTTCCTACCAATGCAAGTATTTAATTAAATTGTTTTAAATAAAAATATTATTTATAACCTAAGAGCAAGATCAGTATGCTACTAGGAATGAGTCTTATGACAATATTTACTATTCTGGTAACCTCAGCTGGATCTATTATGACAGTGTTTCCTCAGAGCTCAAATAGGGACTCTTGGCCTTCTGCCACAAAGCTTGTGACTACAGAAGAGAAATTGTAATCCAATAATGTAGTGTTAACTCCAAGTTCAAGGGCAAAGATTCATTACCTTGTAATACTGCAGAATATAAAACACAGGAATAATATTGCAGGATTCTTTTAGGCAAATAAGCAAGAAGTCTATACTATCTCCCCAGTCTAAAAGAGGGAAAGATTGAGAGGATGAGAGGATGCAGTACATCTGAAGTGACTCTCAGAAAGAGACACACATCAGTCCTTCTGTGTGATTCCCAACCGAAGTTTACATGCTGTATGTTTGCCTGCCACACCCAGAGCACAGTCACAGCAGTTGTTAGAGCTTTAGGCACAAACCTTGTTATGCAAGAAAATACTGGCCAAAGAAAAACTATTTACTTTGCCATATCAAGAGACAGGATTGAGCAACAGTTATTTGCAACGTCAAGTTCATATATCCTATATCCATGTGTCCTTGTATGCCATGTATCCAAGAACATCTGATTACTATCACTAGTTAATGAACACTAACTAGTCCCTATATCTAGGAGCCCAAGGGAGAAAAAAATCATATTTTTGCTAGAATAAAGGTTTCCTATGGTCATAGTTGCTTGTCTATTGGTCCAATGCTAAGAAGCACACAACTGATGGCTCCCAAATGTGCCTGAATACCAAGCACATTTAGTATTAAATAACACAGGAGCCAATGGGCTACTGAGTTACACCATTGTTTCGTTATGGAACAAAGAAAAGAATAAAATTTTGTCAGAATAAGTTAAAGAAAATAAATAAATCTTTCTGTGTGCACTGGTAAAACAAATCTATATTATGAAAAGGTGGAGAATATGTACCTGAATTCATTTAAGGCATCAACTATTCGATTATAAGCCAAACTCCTTTGACTGGCATCAGCTGATCTCCGGCTCATTTTCATAGCCTTGAAAGCAATCAAAGAGTTAATTCTTATAATGATAATGGGAAAAATACGAAAAGAAAAATGAAATACAAAGTCAAATATTTTCACCACCCTCAGTCACCATTCTTACCTAGGAAGATATAAAGAAGACACACATATTTATAGTGGCTTTCTTTGATGTACTAAGATTATTAATGATTACAATAAAATTCAAATTTTTCAAGTGTTAAATCTTTTATGGTAACTGTCAAACCACAGAACGTCAACACACAAAGAAAACTGATGATGACAGTTTCTGGGTTACTTAAAACTTTTTTCCCCAAATTGAATAAGATGCAATGATAACTGAGTAACAATAGCTCATGGTTTCCTCTAATATCTCACAAATAATGGTTCTGTTAAGGAAATCTTTATTTAAGATCTGAAACATAAAGATTCTACTGAAAGAGATCAAGTTATTAGTAATATCTGCTTTCTTTAAAGTATATTTAGCCAAGGATGCCTTGCTTTAAGTAGAAAAGAAGGGGATCAGGATTAGGCTAAGAAAGGCAAGAAAACTTTGTAATTTTGCAGATATTTAAAAGAGAATGTAATTCTGCACTATTTTGTAATTACAAATTAATTTTTTTAATATTTTAAACATATAATTATGAGAAGGTCAGACAACTTCAGACCAGAAATCATGTTCATGTACATCAAAAAGCTTCACAGTGTAAAAGTAAAACTTCTTTATGTTTTTATAAAATGTTGGTAAGACTCCTGATTTATAAAGAAGTAAATTTTTTAGCTAGAATTGAGTAGCATTCTTCCTTAATTTTACCAGCAATAACCATGATTAATTAAGTTATAGATCTGAAAAAGTAGCACATACTTCAAAAAAATCCCAAGGTGCCCAGAAACAAATCCACAGCTCTTCATTCAAAAAAAAAAAAGTGGTAAGGTTTGTAAACTGGCCCTGGAGGATAACTTCTTTGAATGGTCTAGTGTTTATTATATTTTACCATTAATTAACAACTGTATAACTTTTATAATTATGTTTTATATACTTATATAAAAGTATTCTTTCACTCAGCTTTATCATTCAGCTTTGATAAGAAATGAGATGTTAAACTCAAACAACTATCCACATATCTATCAGTATGTACCCTTTAGGTTACAGATGGTCAAAGCATTGAAACACTGAAAAATCACATTTAATGATTTCTACAGTGCCTAAATACTGTATTTCAAGTTTTATACAAAGCTTGAAACACTTGTCCCACAGCTAAATATTATGTGTACTGACTTTGGCAACAACAGACTACAAAAAGGGACAATAGCTACCTGAAGAAAATGTCACCAGTGTCTAACTTCTGAAAAAGTGAAAATGGCCTTTATTCAGTTGTTCTGTTAAAAAAAAAAGTACTGCTAATGATCTACTTATCTTTTGACTGATTTAATGTGAAAAACTAACATCATTATTTTTGCTAGAGGTGGATGATTCTTAGTCACTACTAAGTTCCTAAAATGCATCCTCTGCTTTCTGGACCATTCTAATTGGTATTCCCATCTCTAGCCTCTTACTCTAGACACTTTTAAACATAGTGTCAAATTAACCTTCCTAAATCACAATTTGGAGACAGCCTTAAAAACAAAGTCAAAACTTCTCACAAGGACTCTAGATTCTTTGAGAATTGTGCCCATTAACTCTTCTAGCTCCTTTTTGCATACTGTCACAGAGGTTACGAACTTTACTTATACCCACTGATTCACTGGTTCAATTTCTGGAAAATTCTTCTTAAAAAAATCTGGAAAATTCACCAATATGTTAACTACACTGCAGCTACAATTGTGAAAAAAGTAGAAATGGCCTAATAGAAAAACTGTCACCTACACTAAGGAAAGTAACTAAAATATAATTAAGAAGTATTTATAATGACATGAGAAATGTATATGTTACAATGATGAGTTTCTAAAAATAGGCATGTAATTAAAGCAATATAGACACAACACAATCCCAATCAAGTAAAGGTACTATATGCATAGAAAAGGCCTAGACGAGACTCACAGAAAAATGTTAATGTATTATCTTTGGGTGGCAAGGATATCAATTTTTCTTGTTCTTCTGCTATGTTCAATTTTCAGTTTTATGTTTAAAAAGTCCTACACATCCTTTAGGATGCAGTCCAAATGAAATATCTTCCCAATAGGAAGTCACTTTTCTTTCCTATGAACTCCTAAAAAACACTTGGCTTGTTCTTTTTTTTTTTTTTAAGTTATCCTTGTGTTCTCTTATATTCAGTTTCCCTACTTTATGTAAATTTATTATATACACTATCAACAGCAACTGATCACTTGTACCTTCTTAAAACACTTTTTTTCACTTGGATCCCTCCCCGACAAGTACTCTTTTTTCTACCTACTTGAATGGCCAATATTCAGTCTCTTCTCCTCAAATTTTAACTGCTGAAATACTCTACAAATGAGGCCTACAATCTCTCTCTGCTCCTCTCTTCTCTCCCTCAATCAGTTTCACTGCTCTAAATACCATCTGTACAGTGGTGACTGTCCAGCCTGGAAATTTTCCCTAAAATCTAGACTCATAAAAACCGCTTGGATGTCCAGGAGGCATCTCAAACAAAGTCCTGACCTCAATCCACCAAACCTGTTCCAGTTGTAGTTTCCCCACTTTAGCACTGGGAAGTCCAACCTTCTTATTGCTCAAAGAAAAATTCTTCAGTCAACCTGTATTGTTCTTTCCCTATACCCCAAGTAAGTCCATCAGATAATCTCACTAGTACTATTTTCAAAATATATCCAGAATCCAACCACTTCTCACCAATTCCACCACTAAATTGGTTTGAGTATCCATCACCTCTCACCCAGATTATCCCAACAGCCTCCTAAATGGTCCTAAAAATCTTCCTTTACTCCTAGAAATCTATTCTCCACCAACATTAAGAAGCATTAAGAATAACCCTCATAAATAATGTCACTCCTCCACTCAAAACCCTCTGATGGTCTTCAATCTTTCTTAAGAGTAAATGCCAATGCCCTTACAATGCTATCCCTTTAAGACCCGATTCTTACAATGCTATCACTTTAAGACCCAATAGTATCATCTCTCATTTCGAACCCAGCTTCTCTGACCTCCTTCCTGCTGCTCAAGTATCAGGCTTACTACTGACACAGGACCTTTGCCCCTGCCTGGAACATTCTTCTCTCAGGTAGTTGTAGCTCAATTCCTTCATATCTATGAACCACATGTCATTAGGTCAGGAGCCTTCCAGACTAGCCTATAAAAATTACCATTCCTTCCATCCACCATTCCTTATCAACCTTTCTCTTTTTTATTTTTCTCCAACTCATTTATTTCCATATAAGAGCTTACATGTTCATTAGGTTATCTGTTGCCCCATGAGGTCAAGAGTGCTACTTTTTTCACATCTTTAGTTTCTGTAACAGTGCCTGCCACGTTATGGGCCCTCAAATATTTATTTATTGATCTTTTACTAGACAGTAAGCTCGTTAAAGAGTTGATGTTTATTTTCCATCTCCCAGAGCACTTTTCAGGGTACCTGCACAGTACCTATTAATTTTTGTGTCAAATAAATAAACAGTGCTTAAACAGAAAAATAAAATTCAAAGAAAAATAAGGGATATAAAACTAACAAACAACATGACTATGCTTACCTGTTCTATTGCACTCTTTAGTTTGTTCATGTGGCTTTCAAAAAGAGGAAAATGTGAAAAAAAGAATTCATTAAATTTGTTATTTTCATCTTCATCTTTGGATAATGAAAAGATTACCCCAATTGCAATCTTCTTTTTTCTCACAATTCCTGGGTTAGGGCCACAGCTTTCATCTGACAAGTTAAAGCTTTCTTCTATAGACCTTAAAAACAAATTTATCATTTTTTTATTTTTAAAAAATATAAAAATAATTAAATTTGCAATTCAATCTCCTTGCTAATAAATGTAGCCAAGATAAAGTTATCCCACTGTTTTACCAAGTAAATCTAAAAATTCATATCAATTGTTAATCTCTTTCAGAATTCTACTGGCTATTCCTTCATGGTCAAGTTTTTGTAAGAAATTTTAATAGAGTCTGATTAGGAACACTTTGGTTCAATTAAAAGTCACTAGTAGATAATCCCAATTCATAACCAACTTAAATATGCCTGAATTTTAAGGTTTACAGATGAGTCTGATACAATCTCTTCATAGTTCTAGAAGCTACTTGTTTCTTCTTTTGATTCCAGGAGTAAAATCAAAGATGAAGAAATAAAAGGAGTGAGTAAAAGAGAATCTTCATTATCTATAATTATACTTAACATAGATTAAAAAAAGATCTTTCAAGAATGAATTAATTTGCCAAAATAGAAACAGTAAAAACTGAAACATCAAAACACATATGCAGTACATGGATCAAAGTCCTAACAGAAGAGTTAAAATTATAAAACTCTTAGAAAAAAACATAGGGTAAAAGCTTTGTTACATTGGATTTGACAATCATTTCTTGGATATGACACCAAAGCACGGGCAACAACAACAACAAAAAAACCCAGATAAATTGAACTACATAAAAACTAAAAATTGTTGTACATCAAAGGACACTATCAACAGAATCAAAGGCAACCCATGAAAAGGGAGAAAATATTTGCAAAGCATTTGTCTGATAAGGGATTGATATCCAGGATATATAAACTCCTACAACTCAACAACAACAAATACCCTGATTTTGAAATGGGTAAAACACTTGAATAGACAATTCTCCTAGGAAGACACACACATGGCCAATAAGCACATGATAACATGCTCAACACCACTAGCCATTATAGAAAGAAAATCAAAACCACAGTGAGATACCACTTCATACCCATTAGGATGGCTGTTATCAAAAACAGAAAATAACAACTGGCAATGATAGAAAGAAATTAGAACTCTCGTGCATTTCTAGTGGAAATGTAAAATGGTACAGCCACTGTGGACAACAGTATGGTAACTCCTCAAAAACTTAAACACAGAATTACTATATAATCCAGAAATTCCATTTCTGGGTATAAACCCAAAAGAATTGGAAGCAGGGACTCAAACTGGTATTTGTACATCCATGTTCATATCAGCATCATTCACAAAAGCAAAAGGTATAAGCAACCCAAATGTCTATCAACAGATGAATATGAATAAACAAAATGTGGTATATACATACAATTGACTATTATTTAGCCATAAAATAGAATGAAATTTTGATTCATGCTATAACATGGATGAACCACAGAAGACATGCTAAGTGAAATAAGGCATACATAAAAGGACAAATACTTTGTGATTCCACTTATATGAGGAATTCCATAGATGCATTATTATCATCTATGGAAAAGTACATGCCACATGTACTTATATGAGGTATCTGGAGTAGTGGAATTCATAGGGACAAAAAATAGAATGGTGATTGCAAGGGGCTAAGGGGAGGGAGGAGTGGGGGGCAATTATTGTTTAACAGGTACAGAGTTTCAGCTTGGGGAGGTAATTTCTGGACATGAATAGTTGCACAGCAATGGGAAAGTACTAATGCTACTGAACTGCATAACTGATAATAGTTAAAATGGTAAATTTTATGTTATGCATATTTTAACACAATAAAAAGCAATGCAATACATTTAAAAAGTTTTAAGTTCCAAATTTAAAATACATAAAATGCAAAACCATACAAAATTGTGTTTAAGGAACAATTCAGTCTTGTTTATGTGAACTGAAGTTTCCAACTTACCATCTAGGAAAGACCCCATTTTCCAAACTCGTTGTTTGGCTGCGTCGCCAACGTCGCTGGTAGCTGCTGGCACAACTTCGGGTAAGTGAGGAGTTTGGGGAGGGAAATGGTGTAATAAGCAAGCTGCTGAGAGATGCTGTCAAGTCAGAATAAGAAGCATAACGTATAAGTCAATTATCACTAAGCAAAAGGAAAATTTTCTTTTTAACAAATTTAAGAATGGTGACTTAAATTTTCCATTTTGCTTCATGAGCCTCTAAAATTTCCACTTAATAACATTTTTGTTGAAGCAAGGTCCCAGAGACCTTAATAAGAAAAATCATATTATTAACATTGTGCTGGCAAGAAGACTCTGAGATAATACCCCTTGACATCCTTACCTCCATCCCCACCAGAGGAAAAAAATGCTACTTTGAAACAAAGCATTATTCCCTTGGCCATGAGACTGTTCCCTAGCTTAGCTGAACCCTTAGTTCTTAAATTAAAGGAAATATGATGTGATGCAATTTTAATGCAGTAGTTATATTTTTAAGAACAAAAGCTGTATTTGAAAATAAGTGTCTAAATGTCATTTAAAGATGTTATTTAAAAGTTAATGCTTGACCACTTTTAATAAGAGTCTTGACTATCAACTAAGCTCCAAAAAAAGGGTAAATCCTATAAACTGCTCTCTGGAACATCTAATGGTTGACATACACATTCCAACGTAGGCCACTCTGATAACTGCTGAAACCCCATAACCATGGGGTACTATTCTCTTCCCAAAACCCTTCTTTGCAATTCAAAATGCTCTGCTTCTTGCCTAGGGTGTAAAAAGCTGTAACTTTATTTTTCCTTGGGTTAGGAATGCTCTCCTTCTTCCCACTGGAACTATAGAGGAAAAGACATTAAGGGCTTGCTTTTGTTTGGCAGTATTTTTAGATTCCCATCTTCATGATTATTAACTACATACTGAAAATGTATCAGGTAATCTAAAAGAGGGATGCATTATTATCATCTATGGAAAAGTACATGCCACATGACATTGTTTTGGACACCAGAACTAAAAACTAAGAGATTTAACATTATAAAGATTTGTTCATCTGGATTCTCTCTGACAAATTCAATGATAAAGGGCAGAGTACTTTAAGTACCATGCAAACATCTGAACTATCAATGAATTAATTCTAAACTACACTCTTGAAAATATTCCATTTTATCGATTAGTACTATAAAATTCTGTAGACTAAAATAAGACTGGCTATGTATAACAAATCTAGGTGTGACTTCAATGAAAAATCAAATGCTACTCTAAATTTAGAAAGGTATGTTTTACTAAATTATGAAATTAAAAATAACCCTATTAGAAAAAAAAAGAAAATACATAATTAACTTCAATTAACTTAGCATATGTGAATTTAATGGCTTGGCGAAGCCTTACAGGCCAATCTAGCCAGGCCCTTCAATTTATAGCTAAAGAAAACGAAGTATAGAGACATGAATTTATCACCTCCAAAATGTTGGATAAAATAATGAGAATTTTGTTCCAGCCATAGAAAACTAAATCTCTGTATTATATAGAAGCAAAGGTATTGAGAGAAATGTACTCTAGATTACCACCAAAGAACAAAAATAATAAACTCAATCAGAAAAAAAGTGAGACTACCTGAAAGATGCAGACTTTTCATATTAGACTAGTGGTTCTCAACTCTAGCTGTCCATCAGAATCAGGTGTTGAAGTTTTTCTTTTTTTTTTTGTTTGTCAAATGTGCATACCTAAGACTTTCTCTATACCCCAGGTGGCAAACACAAGGCCTGCGGGCCAAATCCAGCTCTCCACCTTGTTTCTCCCCGGCAGCAGCCTCTAGTTAAGGAGTAGTTACATTCATACAGTCCTAAAATTACATTCGGCTCTTTGAAGGCAACCATGAGGCTGATGTGACCCCCAGTGAAAATGAGTTTGACACCCTTGCTCTACACTGAATCAGAGCCTTTGGGAGTAATTTTTTGAAATGGCTTGTTATTCTAATGAAAACCCAGGGATTACAATATCCCTGGGTGCACTTCCCATCTACACTCAAAATTGAATTGTAATCAATTTGGATAGCAGAGCCATATAATGTGACAGCACACATGGAAAACCACAGTGAATAAAGTTTCTCAACCTAACAATAACCCAAGCCTAAGATTACTCCTCCTTTCACTTACACTGATCTCTGGGCCCCGTCAAACACTCTTCCTTTTAAATGGAATGTCCTTCTTCCATGCCTTTGCCTGGATAATGCCTATTTATTTTTCAAGACACAACTAAAACACTATCCCTCTGTAAAGCACTACAGGCAACCTGTCCCTTGCCCTGGCTGTAAGGTTCCCTTTCTCTGAACCGCTTTGCACAGGCCTATCATAGAATGACTATGACAGATGATTTTTCTGACTGCTCTCAGTAGATTCTGCTCCTTAATGTAGAATTGGGCTTTACTTTTCCCCTCCTGTAATTTGTTTCAACAAAAGTTTGTCAGACAAATTTTGGGAGAGTCCATATTTGAAAAAAAAAAATGTGTAACAGTTCAAAATGCCTAAGTCTTTCTGGGCAAGAGAAACTCTAGCTAGCAGCAAATGATAAGCAAATGTGTTTTCTCTACCGTGCTATCTAAACAGTCTCTTGAGCAATACTTTTTTTCTTGAACTGGTGGCACCTAAGCCAATGTGTATTCATCCAGGCCATGCTCCACCAGGCACATTTAATAGTACATATAAAATATTTCTCTCTGCTGTTTCTACAACTCTCTTGTAATAGCAATACTAACAAGCTGTAGACATAAAATTGAATGATGAAGGCAAAGATAAAAAGAAATCCAATGTCAGCTAACAGTTATCTCATAAAAAACTAAATTAATATGTGAACCTGGTATTACCAGAGCGTGCTATGCCACTGTCTCTGTCTTCATTCAGCTCTCTTCCAGGCATATCCATTGGGTTGCTGTGAACTGTGAATCAAGACAAAACTTTCAGTTATAAAATACAATGCCATTCAGGTTGATGTTGTCCCTTTTAAACAGCAAACTCAATCATGCTCATCTCATTGCATTCCTTCATTTCTTCAATAGCATGGCACAAACCCAACACCAAGAGCTATTACTCAGTTGAACAAGCTTTGAGATCTATCTAATGACTTGACATATAATATGTAAATAACCTATAATGTCTAAAGAAGCAAGGGTGACTAAAATAAGTATTTTAGAAGCATATACAATGACACAGCAAGATAATCACAATATACTATTAAATAAAAAAAAGGCAAGCTACCGAACAGTAAGAATGTTGCTGGGGCTAAGTAATGGGTATATGATGGTTCACTCTATTATTCTGCATATATCAATGTTGGGTTAAAGATTCTACATAATAAAAAATTTAAGAAAATTACTTGAATAGTATGATCCTCATTTTGTTTAAAAAAAGATCAAGGAGGTTATTTCTGGCTAACATATATTTGTTACCTATTTTCACATTTCCCAATTATCTATAATAAATATACAGTTGTTCATATCTCATATTTATAAGGAAAATAAATATTAAAAGAAGCTGAACACTGAAGCATGGACACACTATAATGATATACACAAATATATTCATATATGCCTTTTACAGTGCAATTATAATGGTGCTTGTTCATCTAAATCTTAGCTCCAAAAGAAATCATTCTCATGAAATAGTTCAGATCAGAAATTTTACATTAATAATAAAATAGGATATTTTCTGCAATTGGTGAAGTATGGTAACAAAAGCTACTCAGCCATGGAAACAAGACAGTGTCACATCAAAAATTCCAACTGGATTATAATATTTATACTAAATTTTGGTTTGGAATTCTAAAGTTTAAATCATTATTACATGATGAGATAAGAAATAACAATGACGTTTCATGAAAATGTTAATTCTACTGATAAAGTTTCTGGAAACTTCAAGAATATAGTCAATACAAATAAATTAAGTTCTTGTATTTTCTAAGCAATGTTTTCTCAACCAAACCTTCCCCAACTGCAATTACTGACTCTCTTGTTTCCACAGCTTAACTACAGATTCTAGCCACTGGGGCACACCAACTAGTCTACCCACACAGCACATTGCAAACCTGCAAAGAAAGAGGCGCTCCTGATCAGGCGGAGCGGACCCTGTTCAGAGAATGCCCGCCTGGGGCTGCAGAACTGTGAAAGACCTACATGGCAAAAACGTAAAATATATGTAAAAGAGAGCTGTTAGCGAAGCTGCAGTGCATCAGGAATAAAAGGTAAGCTAAAGTAGCACAAAAGCAGACCAACAGATATGAACAGTCACATTTAAACTAAATAACAATAATTCCAGCTAGCTTCCCTTTTTTGAAACAGGATGGTTTCCCTCTGGTTATGACAAATCATAAATAATAATTTCATGCCAATTTACTAATAAGTTTGTATATAATAATAAAAATAAGCTTCCACTATACAAGGAAAAATTGTTCTAAGTGTTCAATCCTTTCTAAAACAATCCTTTTAAAAAGCTAAATGAGCATAGTAATGTTAGCTATATAATTTGACATTTGCCAAATAAATTTATCTTTTAAAAAGTCAGTCTTAAAATGACAAGACTCTCCTAAAATGACTGCAAGGATAAAACCACCTAAATGCCTGGCTGAGAAAATAGAACACGACATACAACAACAAAGAACAAATACAGAAAAGGAACGTACTGACAAGTATAAAATGTTTTTTCTAACTTAGTGCTAAGTTACAACATAACAGAAAAAAAGAAACATCTTAGACCAGCGGTTAGCCACTGAGGAAGCAGGTGACCAATGCAGCCTGTCAGGGGCAGACTCCTGGGAAAAGTGGCTGCTGCAGACTTGACCAAGAGAAGACAACAGAGTCTAAAAGTCCCAACAAGGGCAGTATTACAGCCTAGAAGCAAGCAGCTGGGTTACTCGTTAGTTACTCTTAATCAACATAGCCTAAATAGCCACCTAGGAGCTAATAGGGGACTATCGGTTTTAAAAAGTGGCAAATATACAGGGTTCAGCACAAATAATGCCCCTTTTATTATAAAATCGTAAGCATGTAAATCTCTAACATAACAATATCACAATCACACCATATGACATTTTAGGTGAAATGTCATTAGGTGTAATTATGTTTAAAAAAACTATAAATTATTATGTACATGTTATTACCCTACTAACCACACTCAAGCAAGCATTATTTCTGCTGGACCCTGTATTTTTCAAATTGCTAATAGATACTTTTCTGTAACAAGAATTTCTATAATTACAGCAGATATGCAACAATTCTTCCATGTTTCATTGTTTGGATCTTTCTTCAGTTCTCCTTTATCAGCTCTCTTTAAACTCCTCCCCCGCCTGCTCCTTTCTTAGTTTCAGCATGTGACTGTCTTCTACAGTCCACACTCAGTCACACTTGTATATGTGCACACACAGAATTCACCAAATGAGAATCCACCTTTTCCAACCTACTGACCTATCTCCAAACTGAATCAAACTCTCACCTATCCTTGCTTCCTTCCTGCCTAAGCACTAATAATTCAAGACTTACTATGTGCTAAGGACTTACTCAGTGAAAAATCCTAAGAGGTACCCTCACTCTCCATTCCAAAACAAATTCTTCTAAATCCGACAAGACCTACAAAAATCTCACTTGGCCAAGTATCACCTCTATCTCTAACCTCATCCTCTTTATAATCTCCTTTTCCATGAACATTTAAACACAGTCAAAATTCTTTGACATTCTCACCATATATAGCTAATCCCATAATTCCACAGTTCTTAAAATGTGGTCCTAAAATCTCTGGGAAGTCCCTGCAACCCTTTCAGGGAATCCATGAGTATCTTTCCATTCCAACTATGTATCTGTGTGAGAATGGATTTTCTTAATACACTTAAACCAAAACAACATATCACAAGAGACTGAATACAGAAACAGATATCAGAATCTAGCTATCCGGATGTCTAGTAAGCCAGACATTTAGGAGATCTGCAAATATGTAAAACAATGCCACTCTTCTAACTAAATTATTTTCTCTTAGAAACGTTATTGAAAAACATGTTATTTACATTAACATGAAAGGAGTTATTGGTATTATTTTAAAATAAATTTCTAAATAAACATTTTGAAATTTTGTTTTAGTTTCTAATACAGTATACATCAATAAAGGTGACCAATATAAACAAAAGTTCTCTGTGGTCCTCAATAATTTCTAAGTGTTTAAAACGGTCTAAAGACAAAAAAAAAAATTGAGAACCACTGCTTACATCTTGGGGAAAAAAAACTTAACTTCTGAGTCTCTCCTCAACTCTGAAACTGTTCACATAGGTCAACAAAAGCCTTAACTGTTGCTTAATGCAATCCATACTATCTAGTATTACCTTACAGCATATTTAATGCTGGCAGGGCTTTGAACTCCTCCACCTTGGTTTCCATAATAATACACTCTAAGTTTCTTTCTCTGTCTCCTTTATGTACTTCTCTTCTCCTACTTCTTCTTTAAAGCCAGCATTCCCTAGGTTACATCCTCAACAACTTTTCTTTCTCATTCTTTACATATCCGAGGTCATCTCATTCATTCTTATGCTTTCAATGATCATTTATATGCTATGATTCTCAAATCCATGGAAGACACAGCTAACAAAGAATTTTCTCTCTTCTATAATATCAAATAGTCTCTGGGAAACAGCTGCCCAACTAGGGGCCACATTTCTCAAATCTCCTTATAGATAAGTAAAGCCATTGTATGATTAGTTACCACCAATGGAATGTGAAATTAAAGTGATATAGGTCACTTTCAGGCTGTGGTGGTTATGAAGTGAACATGCCTTCTCCATACTTAATCCCTTCACTGGCTTGACACAGCTAAACACAACCCTGGAGCCTACATGTTGAAGGAGGAAGAACTCCAAAGAACTCCAAGGAAGGAAAGAGATTGGACCTCTAAAATACTGGAGGTAAAATACTTACCAATGAGAAATACCCCTTTGAATATTACATGAATATGTTTTTTTTTAATTTTTTATTGGCTTTTAGAGAGAGAAAGAGAGCAACATCGATTTGTTGTTCCATCTATTTATGCATTTGTTAGTTGCTCTTGTATGTGCCTAGACCAGGGATGGAACTGCAACCTTGGTGTACTGGGACAATGCTCTAACCAACTAAGCTGCCTGGACAGGGGAGTAATGTAGTATTTTAAAATTGGTATGCGTTCATTAGTTTTTATGTTACAGCAGCTACTACTGCAATACATCTATCTATCTAAGCAGGTATAATGGATATCTTTACTTGGCTGTCCCACTAACACTTCTAATTCAACATGCCTACACTTAAAATCATCAATTACCAATTTCTTCTGTTCCTCCCAGAGAATGACATCAGTATCCATGCAGTTACACAACCAGATGGCAAAGTGCCACCCTTGACTTAATCCTTCTTTCCTCCTCTCTTCTAATTACTAAATCTAGTCCACTCTATTTTCCTAAATGAGCCTCTCAGTAAGTTCTCTCTCTACCCTCACTGATAGTCTTACTTTAGGACCCCATTATCTGTCACTTAGAGTAAAACAAACATCCTTCTAATACAGGTCTTTCTTCAATCCCACTGGCTTATTTGGATCCATTCCCGCTGCAATTAAAATATTCTTTTGCAGAGATAAATCTCAACTAAATACAGGCATACCTTGTTTTATTACATTTGGCAGATACTGTGCTTTTTACGTATTTAAGGTTTGTGGCAACCCTACATAGAGTGAGTCTATCAGTTTTTTCCAACAGCATCTGCTCAATTTGAGTCGCTTGTCATATTTTTGTAATTCTCACAATATTTCAAACTTTTTCAATATTGTATTTGTCATGGTGATCTGTGATCAATCTGTGATCTTTGATGTTATTATTCTAATTGTTTGGAGTGTCATGCACCACACCCATAATTTTAAGGCAACAAATTTAATTGATAAATGTATGTGTTCTGATTGCTCCACCGACCGGCTGTTCCTCCATGTCTCCCCCTCTCCTTGGGCCTCCCTGTTCCCTGAGACACAACAATACTGAAATCAGGACGATTAATAATCCTACAGTGGCCTCTACATGTTCACGTGAAAGAAAGTCACACGCCTCTCATTTTAAATCAAAAGTTAGAAATGATTAAGTTGAGTGAGGAAGGCACTTTGAAAGCTGAGACAGGCTGAAAGCCAGGCCTCTTGCACCAGTTAGCCAAGTTGTGAATGCAAAGGGAAAGTTCCTGAAGGAAGTTAAAAGTGCTATTCCAGTGAACATACAAATGATAAGAAATCAAAACAGCCTATTGCTGATGTGGAGAAAGTTGTAGTGGCCTGCATAGAAGATCAAACCAGCCACATTTCTGTATGGCAAAGTCTAATCCAGAGCAAGGCCCTAACTCACTTCAATTCTAGGAAGGTTGAGAGAGTGAGGACACTGCAGAAGAGTTTGAAGCTAGTAGAGGTTGTTTGGTTCATGAGGTTTAAGGAGAGAACCTGTGTCCATAATCTGAAAGTGCACAGTGAAGCAGCAAGTACTGGTGTAAAAAATGAAAGTTAGCTGATGTAAGTAATGAAGGTGTCTACACTAAGCAACAGACTTTGAGTGTAGATGCAACAACCTTAAATTTGAAAAACACATCATCTAGGGCTTTCATAGCTAGAGAGCAGAAGTCAATGTCTGGCTTCTTGTTACAAGCTAATGCAGCTGGTGACAAAGTTAAATCCAATGCTGATCTGCCATTGCAAAAATCCTGAAGTCCATAAGAATTATACTAAATCTACCCTGCCTGTGTTCTATAAACAAAACAACAAAGCCTACATGACAGCACATCTATTTACAGCATGATTTACTGAATACTTTAAGCCCACTGTTGAGACTTACTGCTCAGAAAAAGATTTCTTTCAAAATATTACTGCTTGTTGACAATGCAGCTGGATACCAAGGAGCTCTAATGGAAGTGTACTGTGAGATTAATGTTGTTTTCATGCCTGCTACACAACAGCAATTCGGCAGCCCACAGACCATCATGGAGTAATTTCAGCTTCAAGTCTTATTATTTAAAAAATACATTTCATAAGGCCATGGACAGTGATTCCTATGATGGACCTGGGCAAAGTAAATTGAAAACCTGCTGGAAAGGATTCACCATTCTAGATGCCAGTAAGAACATTCATGATTCACAGGAAGAGATCAAAATATCAACATTAACAGGAGTTTGGAAGATGCTGACTTCAACCTTCATGGATGACTTGAATTCAAGACTTCAGTGGAAGAAGTGACTGAAGATGTGGAAGATGTGGCAGAAAAGGAAAGAAAATTAGGTGGAGCCTGAAGCTGAGACTGAATTGCTACAATCTCATGATCATATTCTAATGGACAAGGTGTTGCTTCTTATGGATGAGCAAACAAAGTGGTTTCTTGAAAAAGAATCCACTCCTGGAGAAGATGCTGTGAAGGTTGTTGAAATGACAACAAAGGATTTAGAATACTACATAATCCTACTTGATAAAGCCATGGCGGGGTTTGAGAAGAATGACTTCAATAGAAAGAAGTTCTACTGTGGGTAAAATGCTATCCAATAGCATTGCATGCTACACAGAAATCATTCATAAAAGAAAGAATCAACCGATGCAGCAAACTTCATTGTTGTCATATTTTAAGAACTTGCCACAGCCACCCACCAGCAACCACCAGCCTCATTGGTCAGCAGCCATCAACATCGAGGCAAGGTCCTCCAACAGCAAAAAGATTATGATTAACTGAGGACTCAGCTGATGGTTAGTATTTTTTAGCAATATGCTATTTTTTAAATTAAGGTATGTATATTGTTTTATTAGACACAATGCTATTGAACACTTAACAGACTGTAGTATAGTGTAAACATAACTTTTATGTGCACTGGGAAACAAAAAAAATCATGTCACTCATGTTATTGAGATATTTGCTTTATTGTGTAGTCTGGAGCCAAATCTATAACATCTGAGGCATGCTTTTATTCTGAAAATTCCTCTGTGGTGGTCTTCAGAATGCACCACAAAAATGTCTGGCTATAAGGACTGTAACTGACAAAGAATGCCAGCTGCTGTATTCTGAAATCCACTGCCACGTTTGTTTGAGTTTGCATGTCCCATAGGCTACTCCTAGACAATGAGTGAACAGAGCAGTATAGTAAGGCAGGCCCATTTTGGCAAGAAGTGGGTCTATTTTGACAACAAACGTTGACTTGAGGACTTGTCAATGGCTTCACCAAAGCTTCCTTAAACTGTATGGTAGGCTGGACACTTCCACAAAATCTTCTATTCCTCTCTTTTACTTGGATTCAGATTTGTATCACAAGCCAAGGGCACTCTGGACCTTTTCCAGCTCCCTTCTCCTTTTCTCTCACATTAGTCATTTCCCCTGATAAAATTCTTGCATGTTTAATCCTCTCTTGGCATCTGTTAAAAAACAGGTGGAGGATCCAAGCTAACACACCCCACTGTTACCCAAGTACCTCACTTGGTACCCCAGGCTCAAAGCCTAAGTCCAAATTCCTCAGTATGGCCCACAGTGCTCATCGTGGTTTGGCTCTTGCTCACTTCTTTCTTTTCACTTCCTTTAGTCCTATAGTGTACTCCATCCACATTGATTTATTCACATTCTTCCCATGCTCTGTGATCTCTTGCCCCTAGGTCTGTGCACATGCTATTGATTTTTCTAAGAACATTTCTTTACCCAGCTATCAGACTAATCCTTTAAAAACTTATGCCTCACTTCTTCAAAGAAGCCTTCCCTGACTCCTCATAATTGAATTAGTTAATCCTCTTCATTTTTATTACACTATGCTCTTAATCCTGTCTAAGAATTAACTACAGGATACTATAATTGTTGTATTACATGCCTGAATCCCATTAACTATAAATCCACTGAGGTAGAAATTGTGTCTGCTTTACTACTGTATCCTCATGGCCCAGCAGAGTGCTTAGCATATAGTAGGTGCTTGATAAGTATTTATTGATTAATTAGAAATAAAAAGAAAATAAGAAATGGTGCTCAAATATTCTTGATTCACAAAAGAATGTAAAATAAAAGCTGTTCATTATTGAGAGTCTGTACTCTTGTTAAATAAGTTAATTTCCAATTTATAGTAAAACAAAGATAAGTATATCTAGCATCATAGTGTAATTAATTATCTTTGTAAGTGAATTTGTATTAGTAAAATAACTAGTTTTTAATAAGCACGTAAACTTTGAAAAGTGTCAAATTATAAAGGAAAAAATTCATTTATTTCCTGTCACATCTTTGCTTTTTTTTTAAGATTTTTAAAAAGCTTTTATTTATTTATTTTTAGAGAGGGAAGGGAGGGAGAAAGAGAGAGAAAGAAACATCAATGTGTGGTTGCTGGGGGCCATGGCCTGCAACCCAGGCATATGCCCTGGCTGGGAATCGAACCTGCGATGCCTTGGTTCGCAGCCTGCGCTCAATCCACTGAGCTACGCCAGCTAGGGCTTACATCTTTGCTTTTATTAAAGCCAATTAAATAATTAATCATGTTAAGAAAAAAGCAGAACCTCTATTCTTCTACAAAATATACACACATTTTAAGTACATACCTGACACTGCAACTAGCCTACAGTGAGTGCTTAAAAAATGGTTGCAATTTGAATGAACATGAATTAAAAAAAATAAGAGAACGTTACTCTGTTCAAGTTGGAAGAAAAACTGTTTTTTGCTAATTCTTATAACTAATATATATTTATTTAAATTAATTACAAATAAAAATTCTCACTAACCAGGGAATGAGAGAAATACTCATTCTATACTAACTGCTATCTGCTCTGGAAGTATGATAAGCAGAAATTTAGTTAAGTTTTCTAGGATAAAACAAATGACTAAAAATGTTACAAACAGTGTATCATTTTAAAATACTGAACTTACTGGATTACAACAATGAACTAATCAAGTTACTTAGTAAGTTGTTATTCTAATAAATCTTCTAAGGAACATCATAACTGAATATCTTCTCATCTGAATTGTAGGTCAAAAATGAGTACCATTTCAAAATTACTTTTATTTAATAATAACAGGGGAGAGAGAAGGAAGAAAGTGTAATTACTACCAGCATTCTTCAGCTGAAATATTCAAGGGAGCTAGTAAGGGCTTTTTATATCAATAACAGTGCCTTTTCAAGATGCATCAAAATTAAAAACAAATTTGGTAGATCTTCAGCAGTTCTCTCTTTTCATATACTAAACAAACATGCTCAAATATATGAAAATTGTTTTTCAAATAATACAAATGTTATATATACTTAGAATATAAAAGCCTTTTCCATTTCTAGTATTTGAAACTCTTTGGTCTTAGATCTACATTATTAAGAAAGAACTGTAAATCCCTGTTATACTGTTAACATTTTTAAAACTTACAAAACCAAAGAAACCATTTACCTATATTTCCAAGTAGTCCATTAATAACTGTGTTACTATCAGCCTTTAATGTACTGCTGTCCTGATTGATGAATTCAAGACTGTCTTGCAGCCTAAAAGGGAGAAGAAAAAATAAATTCCAAATTCATTTTATGCTCTTTATGGCCATTCTTGGCACACCCAATGAAATTTTAAGTGCATAACAGTGTTTTTAAATTTCCCTAATAGTACTATAAACTAACTAATAATTTAAATCAGTCTGAGGGCTAACTCCAGCCTGCTGCTGGTTTTGTACATAAAGTTTTATCGGAACACAGCCACACCCATTCATTTATGCATTGTATATGACTGTTTTAATGCTACAACTGCAGAGCTGAGAAACTAAAACATACTGTCTCTAGATCACAAAAACCAAAAATATTTACTATCTGAACTTTTACAAAAAAAGATTACTGATCCTGATTTAAATTACAAACTTTTCCCTCATATTTTGGCCCTGAAAATATTTTCTAAACTTCTGGAGGAAGAAAAGAAGGAGTGATAAAAAACAATCAACCAAATATCCAAAAAGTATCACATTACAAATGGCCTATATAATTTTTGTTAGCAAATTATTCAAATAAAAATAAAATCATACTTTATACATTTAGTCCAAAGTATCCTTTCCTTGATATTTTAAGACATATCAATTAGAACTTAGAAAAGATAAAGAAACTGAGGGGATCAGAGCTAAATGTCAGTCATTCCAATGAAGAATATCTAATTTTTACTTTAGTATTAAACTCTTGGCATCAATATTTTTAAATATCCATTATAATATAAAAAGCATCACTCCTTTTCCTTCCTAAAAGTTAAGAAAGAGCTACAGGCATTAGAACTTCAGCTAATAAAACCCCTCAAAAGTCTTTTTAAAACACTGACAATAAATAGAAACACTTCAGAATTTTCCCAGTTCAGATTTCTATCTCTTGCTACTTTTGAATTTCAATGCCCCATAGTTTCTGATTCAGAACCTGCAGAATCCCTCCCTGGGGTCTACTACCACCTCACCCTAGCCCCAGTCCTTCATTTACTAGGTTCTGGCATGTAGCTCATTATCCTGACAACAGGCCTGACCTCATTTCAGCTTCCCTACTCTAATCTTGGCAATAACAGCTTGTAATACTCCTGTGCTCCACTATATGGCTGACCTAGGCCACTCCTAATTGCAGGATTCATTCTGCAGGGAATCTAAAAATTGAAGAGCACAACCTACAGTAGCTTCCTCAGCATGGCACTGAAAAGTGGAAAAATCAGCAAGTCAACTTAGTATGGAAATGTATTCACGATTTTACTTCCAGATACAACTTCTTGCAAATTAGAGAAAGAAAAACCACATTTCCTTTTCTTCAACTAAACTCAAATGAGGAAGCAACCTAGCCCTCATACACAGAGTGGCTGGATGGATAAATAAAAACAAAATCAAGACTCAACAATATGCTGTCTGCAAGAGCTGTCTGTCATTAGTTTTAAGGACAGATGGAGGCTCAAAATGATGGGGTAGAAAAAAGATATTCCATGCAAGTGGAAACCCAAGAGAGGAAGGGTAGCTATAGTTATTTCAGACAAAATAGGACTTAAGCCAAAAACAGTAACAAAAGATAAAGACAGTCCTGTAAGAAGGGGGTCAATCCATCACAAAGATACAGCAATCAAAAATATATATATACCCAACATCAGAGTACCTAAACAAATTAAGCAAATATTATCACATCCAAAGGAAGAAATACACAACAATGCAATAGTAGAGGGCTTTAATATCTTACTATCAACAACAGACAGATCATCCAGACAGAAAACCAACAAAGAAATGTAGGACTTGAACCATGCGCTAAACCAGATGATACTAATAGATAAACAGAATACTCTATCCAACAGCAGCAGAAAACACATTCTCCTCCAGCAGACATGAAACATTCTCCAGGACAGATCACATGGTAATTTACAAAACAAGTCAGCAAATTTAAGAAGACTGAAATCATACCAAGTATCTTTTCTGACCACAATGATGTGAAAACTAGAAATCAGTGACAGTAGAAACACTGGAAAATTCACAAATATGTGGAGATTAAAAAACAGGCTCCTAAACAACTAATGTGTCAAGAAAGAAATAAAAAAGACTACCAAGAAATATCTTGAACAAATGAATGTGGAAGCATAGCATAGCAAAACATACAGGATGATGCAAAAGCAGTTTTAAGATGAAAGTTTACAGCAAAAAAATGACAATATTAAAAAGCAAGAAAGCTCTCAAATAAGCAGCCTCACTGTATAACTCAAGGAACTAGAAAGAGAACAAACTAAGTCCAAAGTTTTCAAAAGTACGGAAATATAGTAAGCACTCACTTAAAATTGATTAAGTTCTGCAACTTTAAGCAAAATGATGTATAATGAAACCAGTTTTACTACCAGCTGATTGATATAAATAAGTAAGGTTCCTACAACATCTCATCAATGTTATAATAAAACATTGAACAAAAAAAATGATGTTATTTAAAGACCTGCTGTTAACAAAGATCAGAGGGGAAGTAAATAAAACAGAGACCAGGAAAATAATAGAAAAGATCAGTAAAACTAAGAGCTGGATTTCTGATATACACAAAGTCGGCAAATCTTTAGCCAGACTAACTCAGAAAAAAAGATAGAGAACAAATAAAATCAGAAATGACAGAGAAGACATTGTAACTGACCCCACAGAAATAAAAAGGATCATGAAAGACTACTATGAACAATTATATGCCAACAAACTGATAACCCAGAAGAAACAAATAAAGTCCTAGAAATATACAATAACTAAGACTTGACCATGAAGAAATAGAAACTCTCAACAGACCAATAATGAGGAAGGAGATAAATTGGTAATCACAAACCTCCCAACACAGAAAAGTCCAGATTCAGATGGTATCACTGGTAAATTCTATCAAACATCTAAGAATTAATGTCAATCCTCAAACTCTTCCAAAAACCAAAGAGGAGGAGGTCAGAATTACCCTGACATCAAAGCCAGATAAGGACACTACAAAGTAAAGACTAATATCACTGATGAACATACATGCAAAAATTCTAAACAATGTATTAACAAACTGACTTCAATAGTACATTAAAAGAGCATTCAATATTATCAAGTGAAATTTACGCCTGGGATGCAAGAATGGTTCAACAAATGCAAAGCAATAAATAGGACACACCACATTAACAGAATGAAAGACAAAAATCATATGATCATCACAATCAGCTCCAGAAAAAGCATTTGACAAAATACAACATCTTTTCATGAAAAAAAAAAAAAACAAAAAAAACAACAAACCCAACCCTCAACAAAGAGTATAGAAGGAGCAAATTTCAATGTGATAAAGGCCATATGCAACAAATTGAAAGCCAACATCATACTCAATGGTGAAAGGTTGAAAGCTTTTCCCCTAAGATCATGAACAAGGCAAGGATGCCTACTCTCACCACTCCTATGCAATACAGTACTGGAAGTACTAGCCAGAATAATCAGGCAAGAAAAAAAAAGGCAACAGTCTGTATGAAGATGATATGATCTTATATATAGAAAATCCTAAAGATTCAATAAAAAAACTGCTAGAATAAGCAAATTCAGTCAAGGTGCAAGATACACTATCAGCATACAGAAAACAGTTGTGTTTCTAATACACTAACAAGACAGCCAAAGAAGAAATAAAAAAAAACCTGCATCAAAAACAACCAAATTCCTAGAAATTTAACTAAGAGGTAAAAGATCGCTACACTGAAAACTAGAAGCCTTTGATGAAAGAAATTGAAGAAGACACACATAACCCCCAGGCATCACACTTCCTCATTTCAAACTAGACTACAAAGCTACAGTAATCAAAACAGTATGATGCTGGCATAAAAAATAGACCCATAGAATAATGGAACGCACTCAAGAGGCTAAAAAAAAACTCCCACATATACAAAAGTAGGGTGGGGCAAAAGTAGGTTTATAGTTGTGAGTATGTAAAAGAGTTTATTCTTGAATTATTTATTATTGTATTATTTTCCACATGAGCAACTAGAACCTACCTTTGCCTTACCCTGTATGGTCAACTAATATTTGATTAGGAAGTCAAGAATACTCAGTGAGGAAAGGAGACAACCATATGCTGAAGAATGAAACTGAAACCCTATTTTATATCACTAAAAAAAAAAAAAGAACTTGAAATAGATAAAAGTTTTAAACATAATATCCCAAACTGTAAAACACCTAGAAGAAACCATAGGGAAAAACCTCCTTGACTCAGGTCTCGGCAGCAATTTCTTGAATATGACACAAAAGCACAAGCAACAAAAGCAAACATAAAGAAGTGGGACTACATCAAACTAAAAAACTTCTGTACAGCAAAAGCAGCAGTCAGCCAAATGAAAAAGCAACCTATGGAATGGAAAAAAAATATTTGCAAACTATGTATCTGACAAGGGACTAATACCTAAAATATATAAAGAATTCATAGGCATCAATAGAAAAAAAAAACCCAATTCCAAAATAGTTCCTCTGAATATTCAGGGAAACTGAAATGACAGTTTTCCAAAGACATACAAAAGGCCAAATACATGCAAAAATGCTCAAAATCACTCATCAGGAAAATGCCAATCAAACTACAATAAGATATCAATTCACATCTGTTCATCTGACATCATCAAAACGACAAGAGATGCTAAGTGTCAAGCATGTAGAGAAAAGGGAACTATTATGCACTGTTGGTTGGAATGTAAATTGATACTACCACTATAGAAATGGTATGAAGGTTCCTCAAAAAATTAAAATTGGAACTAGCATGACATATCCCAGCTATATACCCACTCTGGGTATATAGCAAAAATAAATGAAAACAGGATACCAAACAAATACCTGCAACTCCCATGTTCATTGCAGCATTATTTTCTAATTGAATTTGTTGAGGTTACACTGGCTAATAACATCATATAATTTTCAGGTGTACACTTCTGTAATACATCATCTGTATACTGTGTACTCACCACCCAAATTCTAGTCTCCTTCCATCACAATGTTTGATCCCCTTTATCCTCTTCATACTCCCCATACTTGCTCTTCCTCTCTGGCAACCACCATTCTATTGTCTGTGTCTGAGATTTTGCTTGTTGCTTTCTGTTTTATATCCCACATGTGGATAAAATCATATGGTTTTTGACCTTTCCATTTGATTTATTTCACTTAGTACGATACTCTCAAGATCCATCCATGTTGTCACAAATGATAATATTTCATAATTTTTTATGGCTAAGTAGTATTCCATTGTATGCACAGGGTGCAACAAAAGTAGGTTTACAGTTGTAAGTACACAAAACATAGTTTATTCTTGCATTATTTATTATATTATTTTCCATATGAACAACTATAAGCCTACTTTTGCCCCACCCTGTATGTACCACAACTTCTTTATCCAATCATCTTTTGAGGGACACTTAGGTTGTTTCCATGTTTAAGCCATTGTGAATAATGCTCATTGTAGCATTACTGACAACAGCCAAAATATAGATACAACCTGAGTATCTGTGAACAACTGAATGGATAAAAAGAATGCCATTCATATACACACAAATATAATGCAGCCATGAGAAAGAAGGAAATCTTGTCATTTGCGACAACTTAAATGAAACTTGAGGGCATTATGCTAAGTGAAATAAGTCAGATAAAGAAAGACAAATACTTTATGGTAACACTTATAAGTGGAATCTAAAAGAACCAAACTCAGAGAAACAAGAGAGCAGAGTGGTGGTTAAGAGGGACTGGGGGTGTGGGAAAAAGGAAGCTAATAATCATAGGGTACAAATTTAAGTTATCAGATTAACAAATTTTGCGGATCTAATATATAGCATGCAGATTACAGCTAATAATATGTATACTTAGAAGTTGTTACGAGAGTAAATTTTAAATGTCCTTAAAACAAAAAATAAATGGCAAGTATGTGACAGGATGAAGCGTGTTAGTGCTATGATGGTAACTATTCTGCAACATGTAAATGTATCAAATCAACATGCTGTATACCTTAAATTTACACAACATTTTATGTCCATTATTACTGCTCAATAAAGCTGGGATGGGTCTTATTTCCATAAACTTTCAATCTTAAGGGATGGGAAAAAAAATCTGAATTTAAGTTGCAATCCTAAGAGCAGTCTGTTAGTTTTCATATTTTGCACATCTTAAATAATTCATTTCTCCCTGCTTCCATAACCACTTACGTATTGAGACTCCCACAAATGCTGCTGCCAGTCCGTGCAGTAAAAACTTTGCTCAGCATAAGCTGTGGAGGGGAACTATGAATAAAAAGAAAGGAAGAAAGAGATCAAAACTAAAACACAAGAACTTGTTCAATTTACTATAAATAAAAATGTATAATTCAGAGAGATTTCACAGCAGTCCTAACAGCCAAGAAGCAGCCTTAAACCCACGAACATCATAAATTAAGTAATATGACATGCTCAATCTGAGTGAAGACTACATGAAATTATCTTATCTTCAAAAATATTCACTATTCTGAATGAATTTATTAGGAAAAAAATCAGAGAATCCCTTACCGGATTTGATGAATTTTTAAGGTGGACCCTTTGTAGCTCATTGCTACTGAACCAAACATCATCTCTCCAAGCATATTGGCATCAGAAGAGCACCGAGAACCCTAAGCAATAACCATAACATTAATAAGATTGTAGAACTTAAAATCTTATGACTATTTCAAATATTGATTTATTAAAAATTCCTTTCCTGTCATTATCATATGTAAGTTTTTAAAAGTGATTCTATACTGCTCTGCAGCTGGATTTTCTTCATTTTACAATATCTTATAAATGTAACCAAATTATTGTACATGGATTTCCTTTAAGAGCTGCACAGCATTTTACCATATGAAAATACCAGTTTATCAAGCCAGCTCCCTTTACAGATGGGTATTTAGGTAACTTCTGGGTTTTTACTATTACAAATAATGCACAAATGACCACTATTAACCACATCTTATGCATACACAATGTTTCTCCAGGACAGAAAACAAGAAATAGAATTCACAGAAATTATAGAAAAATTTCTACCACTCCTACTGTGTAAAATAGAAGTAATTTGTATGTATCTTGTATTTTTAAAAACAGACTTATTTGAAACAGTGTCTTGTTTTCAAAGAACTGATCAAAGAGGGTACAGGGAGGTAGAAGGCAAAATGGGGGATAAATGGTAACAAAAAGAGACTTGACTTAGGGTGGTAAATATGCAATACAATATACACATGATGTACTGTAGAACTGTATACCTGAAACCTACACATTAACCAATGTCCCAATAAATTTAATAAAATGCTAAAAAAAAAGAAAGGAAAACAAAAACAAACTAATCAAAAAGTTATTCCTTTCTACTACTCTTTGTCTTCACAGGAGCCAAAAAAAAGGTTAAAATTAAACGCATCCATTTGGTTACTATTTAGATACTGTGGTAAATATCACTAACTATCTACCAAATATCTTATTCCTTACATTTTAAAGTCCTATTTGTTTCAGGGCAGTGATGTGCCCAACTCAGAAAAACCACATTACAGAGCCACCTTTATAAACAGGAGATTTGGGGTTGGTTTATGTATTCAAAGGGTTCAACTAATGGCTGGAGTAGCCGCTTTCAGTACTATCCACTTATATGCATTCAACATAGGCCTGCTCAATGAAATATAAATGGAAGTCACTGAAGATGAAGACGCCATAGTAGGACCACAAGGCAATGATTACACATTAATTCTGTCTAGGTGGAAATACAAGGGAGCCTTGGTTATCTTGAAGCCAATATATCATACTTAGATGGTCTACCTCCATACTTCTTGTCAAGTGAGGAAAATAATCCCTAATTTGCTTATATCACTATTTTAGAGGGTGTTCCAAAACAATTCTTAAACAATAAAGAACTTAAACTGGTAAGGAAGATGACACTAATAACTAAGACAGCAAGTGATGATTACTTGCAAATTTCACTTAAACCATCTCAGTGAGGAAAATCAAGAATTTGAAGCTTTTAAAAAACACTTAACAAATTCTTCTGATGATAACAAAGTGATAAGGACCCCCATTTTATAAGTGGAGACCAAGGAGTACCGTACTTTGCCATGTATAATGTGCTCTCATGTATAATATGCACCCATATTTTTGGCCCAAACTTTCAGGAAAAAATCTTTAGTTTTAAGTTTTTAATTCAATTTTTCATTTATTTATATTAAGATACATTTTTGTATTATGAAGGCTATTATTTTGCATACAGGTATCATTATTGCTTTGTAGAGTTATACTTTTAATGTATAAATGTAAATAAAAGAATTAAAAACATTTATATAGATACAGAACCAGTACTACACATGTTTATACATGTATATAATGCACATCCTTCTTTTTCCCTAAAAAATTTGGGCAAAAAAAGTACATATTATATACACAGCAAAATATAGTACATGTGCACACTATTTTTCTTTTATAATGACTTTAAGCAATGACTCCACTACTTATTTACTATCTTCATTTAAAAAATCTATATATTGATATTTCTGTCACCTTTCTTTACAAATACATCCTCAAATAACAATCCATTTCATTATACATACTATTTTTAGTTTCTTATACATACCAACTTATGTATTATTCCTTTTCTTCCTCAGTGCTGTAGTTTTAATCTTGCTTTAATAAAAACACAAAGCTAATTTTAAAAAAGATTTTATTTATCTATTTTTAGAGGGAGGGGGAGGGAGAGAAGGAGAGAGGGAGAGAAATATCAATCAGTTGCCTCTTACAGGCCCCAACATGGGGATTTAACCAGCACCCAGGCATGTGCCCTGACCAGGAAGCAAACTAGCAACCTTTTAGTTTGCAAGACGACACCCAACCAACTGAGCCACGCTAATCAGGGCACAAAGCTAATTTTTTACAGAAAAAATCACTTCTGATATACCTAGGTTAAGATAAAATTTCTATTTCAAAGCACAAAGGTTTGGGCACTTAGAACAACATTTTAGAAACAGAGCAGAACAATTTTTTTAAATAACCAAGTAGTTTGATTTTTTTTAAAAAAGAGATCAATGCCACTCTTAGTGTCAACCTAAATTTCTTCTACTAATGACAAAAATCAGAGTCTTGCCCTGGCTGGTGTGGCTCAGTGGGTTGAGGGCTAGCCTGCAAAACAAAAGGTTGCTGGTTTGGTTCCTGGTCAAGAGCACATGCCTGGGTTACAGGCCAGGTCCCTGGTTGGAGAGCATGCAAGAGTCAACCAATTGATGATTCTCTCACACAAGGATGTTTCTCTCCCTCTCTTCCCATCCTATAAAAATAAATAAAATCTTAAAAAAGAAAATAAATAAGAGCCTTCTTTTTGCAAGTTCATACTTGCTATCATGTGTCTAACTCCATTTGTATTTTGACTAAAGTTATTTTTTATATAAAGCAAGAATTTAAATATTAAGGCATTTATAAATTTTTTAAATAAATAGAAAAATTCTCAGAAAAAAAGACAATAAAAATGAACTAATGTTTCCCTGGCCTGTATGGCTCAGTTGGTTGGAGCGTCATCCCATAGACAAGAGAGTCACAGGTTTGATTCCTGGTCAGGTTGCTGGTTCCATCCCTGGCTGTGGCATGTATGAGAAGGAAACCAATCAATATTTCTCTCTCACATGTCTCTCTCTCTCTCCCCACCCTTGCCCACACTCTCTTTCTAAAAGCAACAAAAAAGTGTCCTCAGGTGAGGATAAAACTATTTTATTATGTAAAAAGTAAAAATAAATTACTGTTTACAATTTTATGAGACCACACAGTTTGCTATTAGAGGTACACTTTGCCTGATGTAATATGTACCAAATAGTTATCATGAATGCCACTAGCATGTCATATATTTTAATGTGATATAATCTATCACACAAAAAAGGTCATAATTAAGAAAGTTTTATTATCCTTAATGCCTTATTTTTTTAAAAGCCCTTATTTGAAAGGTCAATTCTTTGCAAGTACTCATTACTAAAAGTTAATCTATAATAATCTGTGTAAGTCAAAGATAATTAATGTTCTAGTTACCTGAAATCACATCTTATCAAGTGTAGTGGACTATATGCTACAATAATTAAATATCTTCTTGCTAAAAAAGCAGATTTCCAGGACCATACTGAACTTATCAGAATGTATGGGTACATGACCTGGGAATCAATACCTTAAAAAAGAAAATCTCTAGGGACTCTGATGCAAAAGGAGATTACAACCCCTCACTGCTTCACAGCCCCTAAAATCTGAATCTATTTGCTAATATTCACTTTTTACTCCATAATATTAGAAAAAAAGGCAAGCTTGCACAGTTGGCCAAATTAGAAAATGTCCAAACTGGTGTACATATGATGATGTATGTATGCATCAGCACTATTAGGAAGGTGAAGAAGGAATAGAGGAGGGCAGGAAGAACTATGTAGTACCTCCTAATATCTGGATTTTAGTAATTTCAGAGTTATTACTGTCCGAATGATTTGGTATGAGAGCCAATTTCCATCTAAACACAATTACCTAATTATAAATAGTTATCTTCATATTTCAATAATTAAAAAGTATTTATGTAAAATAAGAAATTATTCCAGGAGTCCAAAAAAGCTGAAGTAGGAAATAAAAGGTGGGAAAAATACCCCTGCTACCTATGCTCATAGTTCTCTGGACTTCCCCTACCCTAAGATGTATTGAATTGCATAAACTTATTTGTTTAATTACCTGCCTCTCCAGCTACAATGTAAGCTCCAGGAGAGTAAAAACTAGCCCATGTTATATCCCCAGTCCCTAGAATAGTGCACAACATATTGCAGATACTGAAAAATATTTATTGACAAACGAACAAATAAATAAATGACATCCGTGTTCTTACCTGGTACTTAGGACACTGTTCTTTTACATCAGAAGATGAAGTAATAGAACTATCTAAAGAAGAAGAACTGTCTCCTCCAGGTTTCAGTTGGCAGCATTTCCCAAAGACTTTAACTTGAGCATCACTACAGAGTTTCTGAAATAGAAACATTATCCCCATTCATATTTTAACTGATTTTTCACCATATACAAACTTAATTATAGCATAAAAACCTTTGAAAAATCAAGAATGAAACCTTAATATAATGACTATTTGCATTTTACCATATTCTCTCCAATACTGTTTTCTGTTCTATATCTCATAACTATAACACTTGTGAAGACTATATTGTACTTTTTTCAGCAACATCATTAAATCATGGGGATTTTTCTATATTACTATAAATGTTCATTACTAGCAATTTAACAAATATACTGCATTTTAAAAATGATTTGGTCTCAAAACTCCTTATGCCCTTAAAAATTATCGAGGACCACAAGGACCTTTTGTTTATGTGAACTGTATCTACCAATATTTCCCCATATTACAAATTATAACAGAAATTTAAAAATACTTATTAATTCATTTAAATATAATACCCCCATTACAAGTGAACATAAGCAACATTTTATAGACAACAACTTCTGGGGAGAGATCCAGAAATGCAAATGAGAGCTTTATATTTTACTGTACAAGGTCTGTCTAGAAAAAGTCCAACCACTGTTAATATTATGAGAATGGTTGACACAACATTAAGGTAGGCTGGTAGCCAAGGAAAGTGGAATGGAATGGGCATGCATGAACAATGATGACTTCACTATACTAGTCAGTGGGGGCAGTAGACACCATTGAGTGAGCATGCATACTGTGTGGCCATTGCATTCAAAATGACTGAGTGAATAGAACAACTGATTCAGAAGGCTGTAGCTATGGGCACTTGGTGATTGGCTGCTTCAACACCACAATGTGCCTGCTCATGCATCACATCTAGTGCTTTTTTGGTAAAATATCAAATCGTCCAGGTGACTTAGCTTCCCTAGAGTCCAGATTTGGCAGCCTGAGACCTCTGGCTTTTTCCAAAACTAAAATCATCTTTGAAAGGGAAGAGATTTCAGACCATTGATGAGATTCAGGAAAATACAATGGAACAGCTGATGGTGACTGGGAGAAGTGTGTGTGGTCCCAAGGTGCTAACTTTGAAGAGGACAGAGGTGTCACTGTCCTATGTACAATGATTCTTGTATCTTGTAACTTCTTCAATAAATATCTGTTTTTCATAGTGCATGGCTGGGTACCTTCTGAACAGACCTTGTGTGTGCACACATAATAAATTTAATCTTTTGAAATGAAAATGTATTAAACAATTACATTTTTATTAAGAGCTAACCTTAGGATGAGGAAGTTGTACAGTCTAGTATGGAATAAGAACACATTTCTATTTGTTTTTCTTTATTCCTCTTGCTCCCCTCTCCCTCCCCAACAGATTGAGCTTTCACTGCTCACAACTACCAAAGTTGCGATCCACTAAGGTCTGTGATAATCCTCCTGAAAGCATTCCAGTGCTTTATCCCTCTTCCATGAAACAAACTTCAGAAAGATTTCAGAGGAAGTAATCTAACTGGTATCACAATTTTCAGAAAACCAAAGGCATTGTAAAAGAGAGCATCTGGTAACTCCAAATCATCTCTAACCAAAAGTGTAAAGTGAGAAGGTGGTAAAATAAGAACAAAGGCTTTAAAATAAAATAGACTGGATTTAAATCCTGGCTCATTGGGGAAGTTACTTGATGTCTCTAAGCCTTATCTGTTTAATGGGGAGAAAAACTCTACCTAATGGGTAGGTTATTTGTAACACTTCAAGGAGTATGTATGCATTTGTGTGTCTCTCTCATTATATACTTATAAATAAATAAATAAATAAATAAATAAATTGCCCTCCCTATACAGTCTCTAGAACCAGCATATGCTTACTGATATGCAGTTATAAATATTATTAGAAAAAAGTTAAAGCAGGGGCTAACATAACTGAATCCCTACTCCCAGGGTCAGGAACTTTACTAGATATTATTTCATTTATAATATTTCTTTTAAATGCTCACTAAAAATACTGGTATTTTCAGTACTGATATTGTTGGCAACATCTTAATAACTTCACAACTTACTGATTGCCAACAAAATGCTAGGGCTTTAAATGTATTTTCTATAATACTCAGTGTAGTAGATATTACAACCCAATTTTACTGTTGAGAAACCTGAAGTCCAGAGAAGTCAAGTCACTACACCAAAGTCATAAGACCCAGTAAGTCTGTAATATACATAAAATCAAAATCCAGTTGGTGTGAAAGATCCACTACTGCAAACAACCCATTTATCTGTTAACAAAAGCATTTGAGTACCACGTGTACCAAGCAAGCACTAGGGAACAAGGTGAATAAAAAAGACACAGTTCTTTTCTTCATGGAACTAATGACCTAACTGGGAAAAGAGATATTTAACAAATAATTAGAGAAATATATAAATGAGATATGTAGCCCTGGCTGGCGTAGCTCAGTGGATTGAGCACTGGCTGCGAACCAAAATGTCGCAGGTTCGATTCCCAGTCAGGGTACATGCCTGGGTTGCAGGCCATGACCCCCAGCAACCACACATTGATGTTTCTCTCTCTTTCTCCTTCCCTTCCCTCTCTAAAAATAAATAAATAAAATCTTTAAAAAAATAAATGAGATATATATTTCAAATGTTTTTAAAAAGTAATAATAATGGTGTCAACTCAGTTAACTCATAGGCACTTACTTTCTGGTCAGACACTATTTATTGTTTTACATAGATTTTACTCTTTTATTCCTCACAATTCTACAAAGTTGGTCCTATTATGATCCCCATTTTACAAATGAGAGGTCAAAGAACAATGTTTAAATCAATTATCCAAGAGAGGACTTAACGTCGTCAAGAGCGTTCAAGGAAATTCCCCTTGATTGTTTACGCCACTGACTATGAAAAAAAAAAAAAGGCATAGGAGTTAAGGTGAAAGAGAAAGATGGGGAGGGCTAGAAAGACATTCCAAGCTGAGGGACCGTCATAGGTCCAATCTCTGAAACAAGAAGTAATGTGATAGAGGAAGAAATGGAACCAACATATATCACTTCCAGTACTGAAGCATAAACAGCATGCACAGAAGCATACATACGAGCATGTGCGTGCATGTACGCACACACACTTTCACCCTTCTCCTGCCAACTTCACAGCTAATGTCTTTTCTCTCTCCTATTTTGAAGTTATGACTTTTTTGGAAACCAAACAACTGTAGTGGAAGATGGTCTAGTGAGGGGACAGGGGACAGTCACCAACCTTCAGGTAGACATAGGCCTTGCATGAGCATAACTATAGGACAAAAAGGGTTTGGTTTTCTCGTCTTACTTTTTTACTAAAGGAGACGATATAATATTTTTAATCCACAATAACTAACAATACCCTACCTTAAGCATAAGAAATTATAAACATCACTTTAAGAAAAAGGCTTTTTAATAAATGGATTATAATTTTCATTCTTTCTCTATGTTTACAATCCTCCATTAAGTTGTTATATCTTTTTAGCCTTCTTCACGGTGAAAAAGTTTCTTCAGTCTCTCTTTACCTTTCATAACCCTGACGCTTTTGAGGACAGATTATAATGCAGTTATTTTGCAGACTGAATTTTTTAGATGATCCCTCGTAAGATTCCGGCTATACATCCTGGAATGTAACACCACGTGAGTAACAGTGTTCCTCTCATTGCATCTTACCATGAAGCATATGATTCTGATTTGTTTGACAGTGATGACAGTCTTGATATTGATGATCATATGATTATGCCTACCAAATATCTTCACTGTAAAGAAATATTTTTTCCTTTGTAATTAATATTTTGGTCATGAGGATAATAAAACTACACATGGTTTATATATTCCAAATATGCTGTCTCTCATCAAACTTTCAATTTATTAATTTATATCACTTCCAGATTCCTATTTTAATCAATGAATTATAATCCTCTACCATTATTTGTTTTTATGCTAAAGTTTTCCTGACTTTACCCCTTCAAGTGAGAGCCCTTCCAAGCTGGTTTCTATGTCCTTTTGACCCATTCCCATCATTCTTTAAACTTTTAACACAAGAAGTTCCAGGCTTATCTTTTCCTTCCTTGTCCCAGCCCAAGGACCAGTCAAGTTCTCCAAGTAGCCCCGGTTCCGCTCAGCGGAGAATGGACTTTCAGACAAGATCTAGAGGCTAGGTATGCCTCTTACACTGGAGTCTTGTCCTTACACCCTCTCAGTGGGCAGAGCTAGAGAGCGTATGTGTCCACATACACACATGCATAAGCTTGCATCTACATTTATTGTGTTGTGTATATAAGTGTGTTTATATAAAAATTTAAGTGCATACCAGTATCTCTGTTCCAATTCACAGGGTTCTTCTAGTTTTCTCCCCTTATTTATAACCCCCTTTTCTAACATTGAGAAAAACATGCCTCTTGTTGTCCTTAACATATATTTATTTTATCAACTCCCTTGTATGAAACTAGCATCTCACTTCCCCTGTCACTCCCTCACCTGCATGATGATACCCAGGGTGACTGTCCTCCTCATCCTGCCTGAGCCGTGATAACCTGTGTTAGCCCAAATCTTATGCAGATGCCCTCCTCAACCTACCTGGGCTCTTGATACTCTGCTCAGGTCCACCAAGCTCCACCAACTGACATTAGTGTTCGGCCCTATCTACTGGTTCTAGGACTCAATTATTCAGAAAGGGGAGAAGGGTGGGAGAAAGGCAGGCACAGGGGATTAAAAGCTTTAACCTGGACACATAACCTGGACACATATTATAATCCATGTTCCAGATTCAGTCTCACAACTGAAATTCAAATAAATAACTGGGACTTAATACAGTATTTCTCAGTTTATAAAAGTCTTTCACATGAATTTTCAACTTTTTTGCTTGTTCTGTCAACTTCTCAAAAATTTAAGTTGTATAAAACTAATGTGTTATATGATTCAAAAGTGAAACAATATAAAAAATTATGCAAAAAGAACTCTAGGTTCCACCTTCTTCAACCACCCTATTTCCCACCCCACACATTCCCATTAAATATAAACTAAAAAAAATTATACCTTACTTAACCAGTCATCTACTAATGGATGACACTGCAGGTGAACTACTGTGTTATAGATAATTTTGGAATATCTCCAGATTACCTTCCACGGAGGCTGTACCATTTCACTCACTCACTCTAACAGCAAAATGTTGTCATTCAATGTTTGGGTTTTTGCCACTTTAAAAGGAAAGAACTAAAATCACAATATAGTTTTTTCAATTCCTTTATTACAACTGAGAGTAACAACTGTATCAAATGTGTACTGAACCTTTATCATGTGAATTCTCTGCACTTGTCTTTTACCCAATTTTACACTAAGTGGTTCTCCTGTCCTGATTTCTAGGAACTCTTTATATAGAAAGACTGCCACTTGATATTATATATTGCAAAAGTGTTTTTCCCTGGTACTATTTGTCTTTAACTTTCATGTTTTTTTTCTTTTTTGTTTGCTTTTGCTTTATTTTGTTTACCACACAAGGTTTTGTTGTTATTGTTTTTTTATTGTCAAATATATTGGTCTTCTCCTTTATGGACTCTGGATTTTAAGTAACTCATGTTTTCATTTGTAATGTTATAGTTTTATTTTACAGTTAAATGTTTGATACACTTTAGATATGACATCCAAATTTATCTTTCTTTTCAATGGCTTTCTAATTGTCTCAATACCACTTACTACTCTTACCTTAGTGATTTACGATGATGCACATTTGCTGAATTCTAAATTTCTCCATATATTTGGACCTACTTCTGACCCTCTATTGGGTCCACTAGTGTAACTGTTTATGTGACACTGTTTTAATTATTTAGACTTTGTATTTTCAAATCCGGTAAAGCTAGCTCATCCACACTGCCCTTCTTTTTCTATTTTCCAATCAGTTATTGCAAATGTTTTCCATCTGAACTTTAAAATCAGCTATCAAGTTCCACATACCACCTCTACCAATTAAATAAAGTTGGCATTTTTATTTAAATAAAAACATTTTACAAAGCCACTTAAAGAAATTAGACAACTTGATGACAGTGAATATTACTCAAGAAGGTATTTTGCCTTTCCATTTGCTCAAGTAAGCTTTTATGCACTTCAGATGACTTTTAAATTTCTAAACACATAGGTTTGTTATGATTATGCATAGATATTTTTAACTGGCTATTTTAAATGAAGTCTTGCCTTCATATCTTTTAATTGCAAGTTATTTGTATCTACTGACTCATTGATTTCTGTGTATTAACTTTTATATAGAAGCCCTTATAGAAGTCTATGAAAGCTTGGCTCTCGGTTTGTAATTCATGATGATATTATTTTCTCAGTATTAGGATAGAACTTCTTCTCAATAAAATTTCTGGTAAATTATATGGTCATATTAGCATTTATAATCTTTATTCTCTCTCGCAGATTGTTTTAAACTAAGAAAAAGAAAGGGCACGAGACGTGATTTCACTATTTATCATATTTAAGTAGAAAGTTGCTGTGTACAGACAAGGCAACAACAGCAAACTGCTAATGCCTAACTATCTCAGCATTACGTATGAACCCAAAATTTTGTGTAAAAAGTTTAAAATTTATATCGCACAGTCATTCTTTGCCTATACAGAACCCACATGATTTGGTGTCCCAAAGGTAGAGGTATAATAAAAATGAAAAAAATCACTTAAAGATCAAACAGCTTGCAAGTTGGGGAAAGAACAGTATTTGAATGTATTCTGTAGTATTCAAAAGAAACATGAAATCTTCATAAAAGAATTTATAGGATTTTGATAATATACTTCTTAACTGTAATTAAAACTGATCAGGGAGGTGGAGAGGGCTGGGGGGGTGGGGTGGGATGGGAGTAAAAGACAGAAAACTGTATTTGAACAACAATTAAAAAATATGAAAGAAAAACTGATCAAAGTATGTGCTGAGTACTTAACACATGAGAAGCAGTGTGCAGTTTAGGAAACAAAGGTAGATAACAAAGGAATTTTTTACTTTGTTTTTCTACCCAGTCTAAAAATAAACACACAATCCCTGGCCAGGTTGCTCGGTAGAGCACTGTCCAGATACATCGAGGCTGCAGGTTTGATAACCAATCAGGGCACATATAAGAATCAACCAATGAATGCATACATAAGTGGAACAAATCAATGTTTCTCTCTATGCCCCTCTTCTTTCTCTCTCTTTAAAAATAAATCAATAAATAAAAATAAAAACAAGTACATAGTTATAGCTATAATATAGAAATCTATGAGCAAAGAATTATGAGAATTCAGATGGAGGGAAAAAATAGGCCTACAGGAAATCAGAAGGAATTCATACAATTCTGATAAGATGAACCCTGAAAAATTATATCCATCTAGGAAGATGGCATGTAGAACGAGGACACACAAAACGAGTGAGCCTGGAGTGATTTCTAGTCACTGATGAATGTGTCTAGAGAAAAGTTTAAAGAAAAAGTAAGCTTATGGAAAAATTTCAGAGGACTGAGGAATGAGTGATTGGTAAGAGATTAGAGCCAGGAGACAGATTATTACTCAGACACAGACAGAAACGAGACTAAGAGAAGTGGAGGAAGACAACAAAAGATAGAGAGACTGGAAGCTACACTGAGAAGAGCCCAAGAGACACTGAGACAGGCAGACTGGGTGACACCAACAGACACAGAGAAGGAAAACTGACAGTGACCAAGAGAGAAAGAGGCAAACAATGGAAGAACGCATATATGAAGGAGAAAGAAAGAGGCTATTTTGCTGGTGTTGGGTAAAGATGCTTTGTGAATGTTTGCAGGTAAAGAAAAAAAAAAAAACTAACAGAGAAGAAAAAGAAGATAGCAGAAAAAAGTAATGATTAATGAACCCCCATTCCCAGGAAGGGTAGACAGGGTAGGTTCAAAAACCAGCATGAGCCAAGGCTTACAAGGCTATTTAAGATAAGGTAAAAAGGAAGGATGTGAAGAAACAGACAATGAATGGCATTAATTTAGACATAGAGTACAGGTCACATGCTGCAATTCAGTGGAACATTATCAAGCACAAAGAAAAGCCTCAATAAATATGTGCTAAAAAGTAATCAAAAGAGCCCTGGCCAGAGTGGCTCTGATGGTTGGAGCGTCAACCCATCCACCAAAAGGTTGTGGGTTCAATCCCCAGTCAGGACACATACCTAGGTTTGGGGTTTGGTCCTACAGGAGGCTACTAATCAATGTTTCTTTCTCTCTCTCTCTCTCCCCCTACTTCCCTCTCTCTAAAATCAATATACATATCCTCAAGTGATGATTAAAAAAATAAAGGATTCAAAAGAGTACTGATTAATCAATAAATGTCAACCTATCAATTCAGCAGTGTAAATACAAAGACACGCATATCACTTTTGCAACTACCCTTAGTTTTCAACTGTCTGTTGGCCAAAAAGTTCATTTAATTTTTTCCTGTAAAATAATATACACTTTTCAATTTCAAAAATAACTTTATTGATTTGAATATTTTGAGTATGTTGGCTATCTCCCACATTATATAATGCTGATTGTTCTCAATTAATGTCTCAATTTGATTACTATCAACTTCAACTGGTCCACCCAACCATGGAGCATCATCCAGTGAGAAATCTCCAGCACAAAACCTCACAAACCACTTTTGACACATTCAATCAGTCACAGCACCTTCTCCATAACACTGCACAAATCTTTTGTTTCAGTTGTGTTTTTACCTTTCTTGAAATAATAAAAGCGTAATACACCAAAAATGTTGCTTATTTTCTTCCATATTCAATATTATGATGGCTACACAAAAATTCACCAATTTTGATAATATTTTTAAATGCACACTGATACGACAGCTGTCAAAACACAATCTAACAAAATTGTTTTGAATGAGGTTAAAGACAACTAAGCACTGCGAGAGCCATCTTATGTAAAAAAAAAACAAGCAAACTTTTTGGCTAACCGAATACAATTCTATGACTCTTTGGCATCTCACCACCCAGATAGTCAAACCAAAACGCTGGATTCACCACACATTTCTTTCTCCCTTGTCTCCCATATCTAACCATTCTCCACACAGAAGCCAAAGTGATTTTTTTCACTATTTTTAAAAATTGAGATATAATTGACATATATTAGTTTCAGGTGTAAAGCATAATGATCTGGTATTTTTATATACTTGGAAATCATCTCCCCAATAAGTTTAGTTAACACCCATCACTTTGCATGGTTAAAAAATTGTTTTCTTCTGATGAGAACTTTTAAGATATGCTCTTTTAACAAACAACATTCAAATATACAACAGAGTATTATTAACTATAATCACCATGCTGTTCATTACATACCCATGACTTATTTCACTACTGGAAGTTTGTATATTCTGACCCACTTCACCCATTTTTCCCATCTCCCACTTCCACCTCCAACTACCACTTATCTCTCCTCTGAATTTATGGGTTCAGTTTTTTTGATTCCACATCTAAGTGAGACTATACATATTTACCTTTCTCATTCCCATTTATTTCAGTTATCATAATGCCCTCAAAGCCAATCCATGTTGCTATAAATAGCAACATTTCATTCTATTTTACGACTGAATAATATTCCACTGTACATATACACCACAGGGTCTTTATCTATTCATCCATCAATGGACACCTCAGTTACTTCCATGTCTTTGCTATTGTAAATAATGCTGCAATGAACATAGCATTCATGTATCTTTGCAAATTAGTGTTTTTATTTTCTTTGCATAAGTATTCAAAAGTGGAGTTGCTGGCTCATATGGTAGTTATATTTTCAATTTTTTGAGGAACCTCCATACTGTTTTCCACAGTGACTACACCAATTTACATTCCTACCAACAGTGCACAAGGATTCCCTTTTCCATCACACCCTTGTAAACACTTACCTTTTTTAGAATAACCATTTAAAAAGGAGATGATATTTCACTATGGTTTTACTTTGCATTTCCCTGATGATCAGTGCTATCATCTACCTTTTCATGTATCTGTTGGCCATATATATGTCTCCTTTGGAAACATGTCTATTCAGAGCTTCTGCGGAACTTTTTAAATTAGTTTCTGTGGGAGTTTTTTGTTATTGAGTTATATAAGTTCTTTGTATATTAACCCCTTAACATATGATTTGCAAATGTTTCCTCCCATCCGGTAGAGCCTGCCTTTTCATTTTGTTCATTTTTTTTCGCTGTGCAGAACCTTTTTAGTTTGATGTAGTTCCACTTGGTGATTTTTGCTTTTATTGCCTTTGCTTTTGGTGTCAAATCCAAAAATTCATTGCCAAGATCGATGTCAAGGAGCTTGTTGCCTCTATTTTCTTCTAGGAGTTTTAAGGTTTGAGGCCTTACATTTAAGTCTTTAATGCATTTTGAGTTAGTGTTATGTATAGTGTTAGATAGCAGTCCAATTTCATTCTTTTACATGTGGCTATCCAGTTGTCTCAACATCATTTATTGAAGATACTGTCCCATATATATATATTCTTAGCTCTTTCATCATAAACTAATTGGTCACATCTGTGTGAGTTTATTTCTGGGCTCTCTACCAAACTGATTTTTTTTTTAAATGTAAACCAAATCCCTTTAACAGCTGCCTTCTGCCTTTAGGATATAATCTAAATTTCAGGCCCTAAATACACTGGTTCCTGCTCCATCTTGCTCCAGCTTCATCTCCTAGCTACTTTACATACTAATTACTATCATTCTAGCTAGACTTACCACCTTTTAGTTCCTTCAATTCAGCAGGCTCCTAGGTCATTTTGCAGACTACATTTGCTGGTCCTACTACTAGGAATACTCATCTCCTATTCCATGTCCTCAATTTCTTCAGATCTCAGCTTGAATTTCATTTCCTCAGTGAAACTTTCCTTAATACTCTTATACCCAAAATGATGAAAACTGGGTTCCCTTCTCTGGAATCTCATAAGCATTGTATATGTCTTACTCATAATATTGGGTGGACCAAAAAGTTCATTTGTTTTTTTCCATAGATGGCTCTTAAGTAGCACTTAGTTGTTTTTAATTTCATTCAAAACAATTTTGTTAGATTGTATTGTGACAGCTACCATATCAGCATGCTTTTTTAAAAAACTTATCAAAACTGGTAAATTTCTCTATAGCCATTTTAATACTGAAGACAGAAGAAGATACACAGTATTTTCAGTGTATTATGCTTTATTATTTCAAAAAAGGTTAAAACACAAATGAAACACAAAAAAGATTTGTGTGGTATTATGGAGAAGGTGCTGTGACTGATCGAATGTGTCAAAAGTAGTTTGTGAAGTTTTGTGCTGGAGATTTCTCGCTGGACTATGCTCCATGGTTGGGTGAACCAATTGAAGTTGATAGCAATCAAATCAAGACATTAATTGAGAATAATCAATGTTATATCACACGAGACATAACCAACATACTCAAAACGTTCAAATCAACAAAGTTATTGGTAAAAATGAAAAATGTGTCTTTTATGGAAAAACCTAAATGAACTTTTTGGCCAACCCAATATTTAATCACAATGTGGAATTATTAATCTGTGTATTTCTTTGTTCAATGTCTACCTTCTCTAAAAGGTGGCTAATTGCAGACACCAAGAAGACAGAGACTGCTAAGTCTCCAAGTGCCTAGTACTCTGAAAATAGTTATTTGAATAAATAATACTTTAAGAACATTTTGCAATGCTTATTTTTATCAGATTGAAAAAAGCGCCTAGATAATGGCAAAAAATCTGAAAAAACCACGATCTCCAGAAAATTTGGAAAATATGTTAGTAATTACAAGAACATAGTAAAATCTGGCAATCAAAGTAATTTAAAAATGTGCCTATTGTGTGCCACTGCAGTAGATGCTGTGGATGTAGCTAGAGAAAAAACAACAGACTACAGTGAATATATCAATTTTTTCCTAAAGCATAAAATTTCAATTACGAACTCTTAAGTCTCAAAAAATAAACATTTTTTTTTGCTTTAACAGACAACTCTACTGGTAGTAAAGACTTCCCTAAAGTATTTTGTTTTTAGTAGTTTACTAAAATTTTAGTGAAAATTGTCAGTTTAGGAAAGGCAAGAAAGCACAATTCCAGGATTCCATTTCCAGATTACAGGACTGATTTTTTTTTTTTTAATTTACTTTCTTTTAGAGAGAGGCAAAGGGAGGGAGAAAAAGAGAGAGAAATATCAGTGTGTGAGAGATACATGGACTGGTTGCCTCTCACATGCCCCCAAACTAGGGACCTGGCCCGAGACCAGGCATGTGCCTTGACCAGGAATCTAACCAGCAACCTTTCGGTTTACAGGCTGGCACTTGATCCCGAGCCACACCAGTTAGGGCAGGACTGATTCTTTATACCAGAAAGTATAATGGCAATAACAGCAGCAAAGATAACCACAATCACCTAGGTTTTCTTGGCTGACCAAGTGAATATCCATGTAACACTGCTGAATTAGCCATTTATTTCAAAAATACGATGCTGAAAGTGAACAGAATAGTGAACAGAAAGTGAATAGAATCTTGCTACCATTGTAGAGTGGAGAAAATATGATAGGCCAAGGGCTACAAATTTAACTTTCTACCTTCAGACAAATAATCTTAGATAAGTAATTTCACGTCTCTAGATCACACTTTCCACATCTGTTACAGTGAGAGGTTTGGACTGGATCCTCTATAAGTACCCTTGTAGTTCCAGTTATATTTCTCAATACAACTAAATAAATAAATAAATGTCAAACTAAAATGTTCTGTGGGATTAGACTGATGACAAATAAGGCAAGTGTTTTTTTCTTTAAAAAATCAGGGCTCTGAATTATAAAAGCATGGCAAAGATGTTTTACACTAACAAACAAAACACCACAATTAAAATTTTACTCACTTTGAGTTAAAATATTTGACATTAAATTTCAACCAAGTCAATAATGATGCTCACCGATACTGATATGTCCTCATTTTTTCTCTTAACACTGGAGTCAAACAAGACATTTCTCCCTCGTCTTTCACAGTCTTGATATACAATCAGTCGAATCTGGCTTGGATCAAACTCTGGCAAAGGCCAACTTTAAAAAAAAAAATCCATTAGAGTTTTTCAATAAATATTTCACATCAATTTCTAGAAACAATGCCTATATAACAAAACCCAAAATTGTATTATTGCTAAAGAATATATAGTAGATCTTTTAGAAAAGGCAATCATTTAGTTTAGGGATGAAAACTTATACAGCTATAACACTTTAGATTAAAAAGTAATAATAAAAGTTGTGGCAAGTATCACTCAGTGTATATAAAATATACTCCTCATCCCATATTAATCTAAAAACAGCTAACATAAATATTTAAGTATTAAGCACATAAATATTAAATACACTGAATATCACAAAAATACATAAGGATTTCATTGCATGGACCCTCATGGCATAAAAGTAAGCCTTTATTTTTAAATAGTTTTGTTACTGTTTCTTTAATATAGAAATGCAAAAATAGTAATAGTTTTCAGTTTAAATAACAGCAGTTAAATAACTATAAAATAATAACAAGTAAAAAAAATGATGAACGAATCACAAATGTGTAAATTCTCATATAGAGCTGGTATAAATAAACATCACCACAATCTCTTTAAAGACAGTCTTTTAAATAAACAGTCTTTTAAATAGACAAAATCTAGTAAAATTGCAGTTGACCCCAGCAATTCCATTCCAGAAAAGTTTAACATTATACAAGAATGTTCACAGCAATACTTTTCATAACAGTTGAAAACTCAAACAATTTAAATGTTCATCAATAAAAGAATGAGTAAATATGGTATATTCAGACTAGGTAGTACTACACAACACAATAAGCACCAGCTAGAAGCAAAAACAAACACTAACACACACACACACACACACACACACACACACACACACAGAGCTACTGTGTTTTTCCATTTAAATCAGGTCAAGTTTTATCTAGGTTTGCATAGTTTTTCAGACTATAAGGAAAATGAAGTGATGGCTTCCAAGTTTGGAGAGTAGTTACCTCCTGGAGTAAGGTGCCGGGGGAGGCGGGGATTGGAAGTGTAATCAGGAAGGGACGTACCAGGTGGACTGGGACACTATGTTCTACATTTTGACTAGATAGTGCTTAACAGATATTCACTTTATGTAAATAATAAAAAAAGCCACTGCATTTCTTTTATGTACTATTATAATACATTTATTTCACAATTAAAAAGATTAATATAGTGAGAGAGACAGAGAGGAGAGAGAAAGAGGAAAACAGTAAGCTATGAATACTAGCCTGGTGAACTGAATGCACAACTGATGGGACAGTTGCTAAGAAATAGGAGAACTGCCATTCCAGGAGCTGTGTGTCATTAGTTACATTAAGCTGAATGGTCAATTTCTCAGCATCCATCAGTCACAGCTCTTGGTTTGGTTTCTTCACTTCCTAAAGAAAACCTGAACCTGCCCTGGATAGTGTGGCTCAGTGGATTGAGCACCAGCCTGTGAACCAGAGGGCCACCAGTTCGATTCCCAGTCAGGGCACATGCCTGAGTTGCCAGCCAGGTCCCCAGTAGGGGGCACACAAGAGGCAACCACACACTGATGCTTCTCTCTCTTTCTCCTTCCCTTCCCCTCTCTCTAAAAAAATTAACAAATAAAATCTTTTTAAAAAGAAATGTGAAATGGAGATTCAATACATCATAGTTGGAAAGACTTGATTGGAATAAAAATCAAACTTTAAAAAAAGAAAAGAAAACCTGAACTTTGACCCTATTGATGCAGGTTAAACACCTTATATCTGACAACATAAAACATCTTCACCCCAGCCCTGACCGGGTGGCTCGGTTGATTGGAGTATTGTCCATATATATATCAAAAGGTTTCGGGTTCAATTCCCAGTCAGGATATGTACCTAGGTTGCTGGTTCGATCCATAATCGGAAGGCATATGGGAGGCAACTGATCCACCTTCCTATCTTCCTTCCTCCCTCCCTCCCTTCCTTCCTCCTTCCTTCCTCTTCCCCAGCCCCTTTTCCTCCCTCTCTCTCTCTCTCTCTCTCTCTCTCTCAAATCAACAAAAAGTGTATCCTCAGATGAGGATTACAAAAAACAAGCAAAGAAAATCTTCATCCTAAACTCTTGGCAGTAAACACAATTTTAATTTTCTCCTATCTAATCCTTAGCAAATGTCCATATGTTAGAAATTGATGTAATACCCTCCTAGACATTCAAGCTAAACCACAGAGATTCATCCTCATACCACACTAATTTACATCCCATTAAACTACTTTTTATGAAACTGTGGTTTGATTCATGCAAAAGAAACTAAAAGAACTGACGGACAAAAAATGAAAACCAGGAAAAGTAGTCTCATGGAAAACAAGATAGGGCATTTTAGAGGAAGAAATGTCATGGTAGTCACTAAAAGCCATGCACCAAAACTTTAGAAAGAAGTCACTGGTGACCATGGCAAGGACAGTACTAAGGAGTAAAGAGCACAAGGGTCAGAATGCAGAAGAGAGAGAGTGCACGGGAATATAAACACAGAGTTTTAAACAACTATCATTCTAAGAAAGAGAGAAAGAAAAGGAATCATGAAATAGAATAACAGCTATTTTGTTACTTAAAAGGACATATCTGAACATGTTTACATACTGATGACAGAATGTGAAGTGGAAGGGAGATGGTGACTACTAAAGCAAGGCTTCTGAGGGAGTGGAAGAGGATAGGTTACAGACCACAGGTGAATGGTTAAGACTCAAACAGAAAAAAGGATAACCCCTACACTAGAATGGGGGCAATGGAGGTGAAGATGGACATGAGTACAGAAAGCTTTGTAGACAGGAAGGTAAATGCTGAGTGAATTCATATCCAAGAGACCTATTTCCTTTGTAAAGTAGAAAGGAAAGAAAGAAAAGGTTGTCATGCCTGTGTGGCTCAGATGATTGGGCACCAGCTCTCAAAGTGAAAGGCTGCAGGTTCAATTCCCAGTCAGAGCACATGCCTGGGTTATGGGCCAGTCCCCAGGTGAGGCATGTGTGAGAGGCAACCAATGTTTCTCTTACATATCAATGCTCCTTTCCCTTTCTTTCTCCCTCCATTCTCCTCTAAGAATAAATGAAATCTTCAAAAAAAAAAAAAAAGAAAGAAAGAAAAGGTAAAATGTGAGAGTAACAAGAGAGTAAACAGTGTTTGTTATGAGAAAAAAATGTTAACTAGAAACCTAAGACTTCTGGGAAATGCTGGAAATCTACATAAGATTGAAAAACATGACTACATACCAGCCACAAACTAAACAGGCCATTTTCTCTAGCAAACACTCATGTGCTTGAATTTGGATCAGATTGAGCCCAGGTAAGGATATGGATAGGTAGATGGAACCAAACGAAAGTGGAAGGATAGGGGGATAGAGCAGAAGACTGACAAGAATATAGCTGGAATGATGTAGAGTGGAATTTAAGCTAGTTAGGGAAGATAGTGAAGGTTGGAGGCTAGCCAAGTTGAAGAGAATGGAGGCAGTGTGGTCCAAGTACTGAAATAACATGAAGAAAACAGTGGGGAGGGAGAGAGATAAGAAATAGGAGACTATAACCACAGGGTAAAATGCTACAGTTTAAGCCAAAAGAAGTAGAACAGTTCATTCATTCATTTAATATAGGTATGTGCCTACTATGCGCCAAACACTGGTTAGGATGAGATGAGAAAAAACCTGCTCTGGAAGCAAAGAAACAGCAGTAGCTAAGTAAAGAAATAAATAAACATAATTTCAGGTAAGTGGCAGATAAAATAAATCAAAACAGGAAATCAACAGACTATGATAGAGGTGGCAGTTAGAGGGTAGTGTGGAAGTGGGAGTGGTATATTCATTTTTTCAAGTGCCTATATGGACAAACTTCTGGAGAAATGAAAAGTTGGATTATTTTGCTATATGTGAGGTGTTCCAACAGATCTTGAATAAGCAGACCCTCATTTCATTCATCCAAACCCCAAGACACCCAAAGTATAAAATACAAATTCCTTTGCTTAAATGTAAAGATGTTCAAAATCTGGCCCTGAATCACTGCCTTTCCAGAATTACTTCATGTTACCCATGATATCTCGCACTGGTGATGATCATCTCAAAGGTGCCAGGATATACCAGACTACTCCCAGTTTCGTGCCTTGGTACAAACTTCTATCTGAAATATCCTCAATCACCTTGGCAAACTCCTTTTCATTCTGAAAGATCTAGCTCAAATGTCACCTCCTTGGAAACCACTAATTCGTTTCTCTAGTAGAGTTAGTTGCTGACTTCTGAGATTACACATACTTTGGGTTATGAGGCTAATCGTATTTTCCACACTGTACTATAATTTATCTGTTTATATGCTCGTCTATTCCTTTAGAAAAAAAGCCACATGAGGGCAAAGTTTGTTCATCTTTGAATCCCTAGTCCCAAACAAATAAAGTAAAATTACATTACCCCCAAGCAAAGGTAACACTACAGGCACTAAATAAATATATCACGAGTACTTGGAGTGAACTATAATATCCCACAATCTGAGAAAATAAAACAAACTTTCTTAAAAAACTTAAAGAAGCATTTCTGCCAACTAATGAATGAATAAACAAAATGTGGTATAACCACAAAATGGAATATTATTTGCCTATTTAAAGAATACAGTCTACAACACAGATGAACCTTGAAAACATTATACCTTAAGTCAGAGGTCCCCAACATCCCTCCTCGCCATTCCTGGACACCGCTTGCATTACCACCTGACCTCTGCCACCTGTCTCCCCCCAACAATCCACCCCAGTCTGTGGAAAAACTCTCTTTCACAAAACTGGTCCCTGGTGCCAAAAAGGTTGGGGACTGCTGCCGTAAGTGAAAGGTGCCACACAAAAAAGGCTACATATTTTGTGGTTCCATTTATACAACCTGCCCACTGTAACAAAAGGTAAATTAGTGGTTGTCTAAGATGGGAGGAGGGCAGGAATGAGAGGGGGGATGACTGAAGTGTGTACAGGGTTTCTTTTCTTTACGAGGTGACAAAATATTCTGGAATAGAAGGTGGTGAAGGCTGCACAACTCTGTGACTGTACTAAAAAAAACCATTGAATTGTACACACTTTTAAAGAGTGAATTTCATAGTATGCGAAATTTATCACAACAATAATAAAAACCTTAGAATGCTTTTCTCCCAAGTTTAAACATTTCCAAGTAACACTGTATGTAAAAGCTAAAATTATAAAGCTTTTAGAAAGAAACATAGAAGAGCATCTATGCAACAAAGGGTACACAAAGATTTCTTAAACAAGACACAAAAATCACTAAGGATAAAAGAAAAAAAAAAGATAAATTGAACTTCATCAAAATTTAAAACCTGCACATAAAAAGATAGTTTTGTTGATTTTTTTAAAGATTTTTATTTATTTTTTTATTTTTATAGAGGGAAGGGAGGGAGAAAGAGAGAGAAACATCAATGTGCGGTTGCTGGGGGTCATGGCCTGCAACCCAGGCATGTACCCTGACTGAGAATCGAACCTGCGACACTTTGGTTCGCAGCCAGCGCTCAATCCACTGAGCTACGCCAGCCAGGGCTAAGATAGTTTTTTTTTAAAGGTCAGCCATAACTGGAAGACTATACGCAATGTATATAACTGACAAAGGACTTAAAAACAGCCTACAAAGAACTCTTACAAAGCAATTAAGATAAAAAATCCCTTTTTAAAATGGGCAAAAGACTTGGTCATTTCACATAAGGAGATATATGAGTGATGAATGAACAAAGCACGTGGAAAAGATGCTAACAGCATTAATCATCAGAGAAACGCAAAGTACAACCCTCCGCAACCATTAAACGGGCTAAAATTAAAAGGATTAATAACACCAATTGCTGGCAAGAATATAAAGCACTTGGAACTCTCATATATTGTTGGTAGGAGTGTACAAGGGTACAACCATTTTGGAAAATTATTTGGTAGCCATGACCCAACAATTCTCATAGGTACATATTCAACAGAAATGAAAATGTGTGTTCACTAAGACTTTCACAAAAATGTTCTTCCCAGCTTTATTTATAGAAGCAAAAAATTAGGAATACCCCAAAAGACCATCAATGGGAGAATAAATAAATAAACCATGACAAAATCTACATTGAAATACTACTCAGAAATAACAAGGAATGAACTACTGATCACATACTACCACAGATGAACTCCAAAACATTGTTGAGTAAAAAAATCCAGACAAAAATGCATTCAGATTTATAATTCCATTTATATGCAGTTCTAGAACAGGTAAAACTAACCTATGGTGATAGAATCAAAACAATGGTTGGCCACAGGTGCAGTGTGAGGTGAATGGACTAAAAAAGCATATGAAGGAACTTTCTGAAGTGACTGAACTGTTCTACATCTTTATTGGTTTGTAGTTAAATAGGTATAATGTGTTTTCCAAAGTTAATCAAATTATACACTTAAAATGTCTGCATTTTACATATATTGTACCTCAAGTTTAAAAGGAGAGTACTGCATGGAAAAAACAACACTCTATGTAACCAAATCATGTATTTACATTATAGACACCTCATTAAAACAGAGGTTAATTAAACACTCACCATACTCAAAGCACAATGTCAGATGCTGAGACTACATCTTTTGTCACATTCTTTATCTATGTATTCATTCACTGATTTGAAAGCATTCACTAAGCATGAAAAGAAAAAATACGACTGCACCATGAAAAGGCTCACAATCTAACAGGAAGACAGATAAATAATTTGTTAGCAATGCGACATAGTCTGTGACTGAGGAAAATTTAACAACCTTGACAAGAAATCTGTATAGGTAGTTAACGTAAGGACTCACTATAGAACAAAACTAAATAATATACAATAAATAATAGCTAACACTTATATGTCATAAATTGTAAACCAGCTACAATTATAAATGCATTACAGATGTCAATCACTTAATTTTTACAACATTAATTCACTTGATCTTCATAACAACCCTATTCCTATTTTACATATGATAAAACTGAAGCATAGAAAGATTAAGTAATCTGCCCAAAATAACATAGCTACCTTATTAGTGGCAAAGCTGGGTTTCGATTCCAGGCAGTGTGCCTTTGGAGTATTACTCATTGATCAACAATAAAAAAAATTAATTTTTAAAAAGTAGGAAGTTCTACTTAAATACTTAAAGCTTACTAGTGGCAAGTGGGGAAGAAGGGCATTCTCTTCCCTCAAAGAAGAAAATAACATGTGCCATAATTCTTAGTGACTCTAGCTCATGAGTGTGCAGTGAAGAAACAAACACTACCGAGTCAGGCTGGTGCCACATCAACATCCAAAAACTTTTCACACAAACACCTAAGAACCTCGTCATTTAGACAATAAGTAAGCAAGGGTGTTTAACAATAGCTCCAAGATCATTTGTGTACTTTAGAAAACCACACTGACAGAAACTTGGAGAACTGACTAGAGAGGGAAATAAGAATAATGTTATAATCTGAAAAAGGAGTAGCACTGAAGATAGAAAGAAAAGGACAGAGCTCGATGTTATTTAGGAGACAGAACCTGGGAGACAGGATATAAGGAATGAGGGAAGAGAAAGGCTAACTCTGTTTTCAGATTTGATTCAAACAATTATCATAACCAAGGTGGGGGGTGTCGGGGAGAAAGTCTGAAATAAAAGTGTTAACAGGTTGAGGTCAAAGGGCCTGGGACAACTGCAAAAAGATTTCCAACAGCTTGATGGGAAAAAACTGGTCTAGAGCTCAGGAGAAAGGCTGAGACTAGAATTCTAGACACAGGAGTTACTGACACAAAGTTGGTAATGATACCATTCAGGGAGAACATATTAATTGAAAAGAAAAAGGAAAGTGAAGGACCAATAAACTAGAACTTAAGGACACAGCAATATTTTAAGGACAGAGAAAAGCAGCTAGGGAAGATCAGTAAAGACAGACCACCAGAGACAAAAGAGAAAACCCATAGTAAAATGTCATTTCAAAAGACAAGGATTTGAAAAAAAGGAATAGTGCACAGTGCCAAAGGTTGCAGAAAGACCAAAATTTATAAAAATGACAAGTGTCTATGGGATGTATCACTGTCGTCATCTTTGGTACTCTTGCAAGAACCATTTCAGTGGAGATGTGGGGTGGGGGTAGTAAAAAACAATAGCAACTGATGGGAGGGAAAGAGCTGAGAAACGATATGCTATTTAGAAAGGTTTCCCGTGAAGGGGGAAGACACAGGAATAATGTAACATATAATTGGCCATCTACACTGCAAAGTTTTGAAAGTAAAAGGGAACCCTAAACACACTGTAGTAAACTGAGATTATCCTGAGCAGCCAAGACCTATGGTCACCCCCCCAACAGGTAGAAGAGGAGGTGAGGCTACCAAAGGTTGGTTGTTTTTTTTCTTAAAGTAAAAAGGAGGTATAGAATACATATATTATTTATTTACCTATTGCAAAAAAAAAAAAAAAGAAGAAGAAGGCTCAGTACCTAGAGGAGCTTAGACTTTGAGACATGCCTGAATAAGATAAGAATAGAGATGGTAATTACATGGACTTATATTTAAATAGAAATCTTGTGTAAAGTTGTTTTGGTCTTACAAAAGAAATTCCTGGAGTCATTCATTGCTTAAAACAAAAAAAAATAAAACAAAAAAAACTACCTGGCCCTGGCGAGAGCATCACCTCATCTAGTACACCAAAAGGTCACTGATTTGATTCCCAGTCAGGGCACGTGCCTGGGTTGTATGGGTTAGGTCCCAGTCAGGGCATGTACAGAAGGCAGCCAATTAATGTTTTTCTCACACGTCAATGTTTCTCTCCTTCTTTCTCCTTCCCTTCCCCTCTCTCTAAAATATTTTTTTTTAATTTTTAAAAAGAAAAAAAAAAAAGCCGGTCAAAGTTATCTGGAAAGACATCTGTACTTCTTCAGATCTTCAGAGTATGTACGTGAAATGGTTTCTTTTAAAAGCCTTATTCCCTTTATGTTATAATGGAAAGCAGTGTGAAATCTGAGATTTATAGGCATATGAAATTGAGTATAAATAGATTGGTTACCAAAAAGTTGCTTGACAAATTAATTCTATTTCAAATACACTGGGAGAACATGATATTAAACAACAAACAAATAAAACCAAATGACCCCCTTAATAGTCAAATAATTTTAAATGGTAATAGTCACCCTGAATTTATTCATTTTTTTAAATGAAAGAAGTAAAAGAGAAGCAAAAATGACCTACCTAAAGTCACTCTTCTGTGCTGGCTTATCTTTTCCCTTCCTTTCACTCCCACTTCTAATCTACTAATACTCACTTCTGATCAGCATTCAAAAGGTTTAGAATAATCCTTTATTATACTAGAACCTAAATCTTCTGATATGTAATCCACCATGCTTTCCACTTCATCATGTTGCCTCTTTTCATCAAAATTTAACTGAAGACATAACTAAGCCAAATCATTAACAGTGGTTAAGTACACCATCCCCTTCACAAGCTTATCTATATACTACAGCAAAAGCTCCCTCAGTATAAAGCGATTGTGCTCAGCATATTAATTTAAATGTTAGTAAGAAAACTACTCAGTGATGAACCACGAACTATTTTAAGACTCTACACAGATGTTATTTATAGTTTATGTCAGCCTATCTGCTCTGCATGTTTTTTATCAGACACCTTCAAAGAATGCTTACATGCTGGAATAGATACCCTTTATACACTGACAGTGTACCCCAGAAGACCATATGAATTCCTGTAACACATGTTACTAACTGTTAAATTAGGGCTAAATCATGCATTCTCAGCGAGGACAAGGTGGCTTCTAAGGAGAAAATTTGGTTCTTGGGGGTAGAGGGCTGTGGAGGGAGGAAAGAGACAAAAAAGAATCTTAAGATATTGTATAGACTCTTGAAACTTTGCTGCACTCTCTCTTCATTTCATAGAATAGGTGTGGCTTCCATATAGCCATGATGCCTAAGCAAATACATAGTATATCTGTGATATTAGAATTTCGGGGAGGGGATAGAGATTAAGGGGGAAAAGTATCTAAGAAAGGCTCCTTAGGGGGACAATAGTGGGAAAAAAATGGTTGAGAAACACCAGGCTAAATGCCAGTCTGTGCCTCAACATTAACAATTGACAATTGTCACACTTAAATAATTCCCCTTTTTTTTGCCCTGACTGATGTGGCTCAGTGGATTGAGTTCTAGCCTGCGAATCAAAAGGTCACTGGTTCAATTCCCAGTGGAGGGCACATGCCTGGGTTGCAGACCAGGTCCCCAGTAGGGGGAGCGCAAAAGGCAAGCACACATTAATGTTTCTCTCTTTCCCTCCCTTCCCCATTCTAAAAAGTAAATAAACAAAATATTAAAAAATAATAATTCACCTTTTTATTCTATTTGACCAACTCTTCTGCCTCATCAATCATCTTAAAATTGATTTTCAAGTGCTTGTAGATAAATACCAATCAACTGGTCTCTTCTCTTTCTCTACTCCTATCTCCAACTGACTATCCATACAGTTTCACTTTTATTTAGCATTGAAGGGTCTGGAAAAATCTCTGACTATACGGTACACTTATCACATCTGAAGATTTTAAGTTTGTTCATCCAATAATTATTTGTATAGTGCCTACTATGTACCTAGCACTATGCTAGTTTTTCTTTCCTGAGCTTTATCCATCATTGTTGTGTCAATGAAATAAACACACATGCGAGATGATGCAGACTAACTCTGAGAACCTATTCATACCCAGAGCTCCTGCAAGAAATGAAGAGAGAGTGCAGCAAAGTTTCAAAAGCTATGCATGGGAATTAGGGAAAGAGCCCCCAGTACTGGAAAACATTCTGAGTTTGGTAAAGGATAGACTACTGAAGAAAGGAAAAGATGATGGAGGGATGAACAGAGTGAGGGAAGGCAGGGAAGGGAGGAAGAATGCTAAATTACGATACCAGAGACAAGCAGAAAGCTTTCCAAAGGTAACACCAAAGTGCCAAGAACTGGTCACCATTAGAACCCCAAAGCACTATAGCCAAAACCATCACATTGAACTGGAGAAATATTTTCTGTACATGGGGTAAGTGATTCGAGTCTTTTTAAAAAGAAACGTAGAAGGATTCTGCTTTAAAGAAATCTGGTGCTAACTAGCCAATGTTTAAATATGTCTCCTGAAACCAAAGTAAATGTCTTACAGTGCTTTTGACTTTACATAACATTTTAATTTTTGGCCCCACAATGCAGACATAACATTCACCATCCTCTCTAAAACATACTGACAAGCAAAGGATGGCAAATGAATGCATATTTATAAGTTTTAAGCTAAAAATAAAATGTTACAACACATACAGTTTTTTAAATCCCTCACTTCAATTGACTTTTTCCATTAATTTGCAAGTTCCAATTATCGGATAAAAGAGTTATGATACTTTTGATATATTTACCATGCATTTTAAAAAACCATAATTGTGAACATATCAGACATTTCCAATCATTTCTAAAAAGGATAATCTTTACTGTTTGAAAAAAAATTTAGCCCTGGCCAGTATGGCTCCACTGGTTGGAGCATCATCCATAAACTGAAAGGCTGCAGGTTTGATTCCTGGTCAGATCACATGCCGAGTTGCAGGTTCAGTCCCTGGTTGGGGCACATATAAGATCCCACCCTTCCCCTCTCTCTAAAATCAGTAAGCATGTCCATGGGTAAGAATAAAAACAACTGGTATCCAGTAACTGAGGTATTATGACTGAAAACTACTATTAAGTTCATTATAGTCTTTACCGAAAGAACATTTATTTAAGTGTGAGGAACAGAACCATAGATATATCAGAGAATTATTTACTCAGTTTACAGACAGTAAAAACTCAATGTTTTGTAGAGTCAAGGACCCAATTCAATAACTTTTCTCTAAGTTAGAGATCAAAAGACCTAAGGTAAAAATATATACAAAATTAGAGAATTCATATACAGAAAAGAGGAACCATAAAATACATGTAAAAATTGCATTCTAGAAGAATTTTAAAGCATTGAAAATAACTAAGAAAAAATGTATATCATTAGTATCATTCATTGCATTTGTTCTAGGAGTGGCACATTAAAGAAGTGCTTCAAAAAATTATCTCAGCTCTGGCTGGTGTGGCACAGTGGGTTGAGTGCTGGTCTGCAAACCAAAAGGTCACCAGTTCAATTCCTAGTCAGGGCACATGCCTCAGTTGCCGGGCATGCAAAAGGCAACCAATCATGTTTCTCTTGCACGTTGATGTTTCCTCTCCCTCTCTTTCTATCTCCCTTCCCCTCTATAAAGATAAAGCAAATCTTAAAATAAAAAATTAAGTAGGTAGGATCATCAGTAACAAATATCTTATACCAATTTTGCTTTTCAATATAATTCACTCTGGTTTTGTAAACAATGGAAATTCCTCCAAGACTGACAATTTATTAATCACAAATTTTAGTTTATATTTTGTTTTGGCTTTTCATGCTTCAGTATCTTCCTAAGTAATACAGGAAGAAGCTAGGAGACATAATGAATACAACAGAACTTCAATTAATGTCGAATAAGTGAGTGAATGAATGACTATTTAGAAGGTACTACTTTAATGATGGAAGCCTATATGTATAGGCTTTATGCATACTAATATATACTAGGTGTATTTATCTAAGGAATTATAGTTCTTTAACGAGACAGTTATATACTCCCATGATTTGCTTATCTCAGTTCCAAAGAATTTATCAATTCAGGCCCCAGTTCAGTGGATTGAGTGTCAGCCTGCAAAGCAAAGGGTCACCCATTTGATTCCTAGTCTAGGGCACACACCTGGGTTGCTAGCCAGGTCCCCAGTAGGGGGCAGGCAAGGGGCAACCACACATAGATGTTTCTCTCCCCCTCTTTCTCCCTCCCTTTCCCTCTAAAAAATAAATAAAACCTCTCTTAAAAAAACCATCAGTTTAGGCCTTTTTCTTATCAGAAAAATATTGATTTTTCTACATTTTAATAAACTAAATATACTACACTAGATAATCTTTAGTCTGTTTATCTTTAGTCATAGTACATTCAATTATACCCAGAATATTAATAAAACCCCCCAACGACTGTCATTTATATTTCAATGACAAGTATAGTCAACTACTTGGCTGTAGGATTACTATCACTTAATCAAACTAGATAATATATGTGAAATATTAGAAAATAAAAAATAAACTATTACCAGCATTGATTAAAGATCCCAAATCTATTTTCATTTAGCTCATAATCTAACATGTATAAAAATCATATACATAAAGTAAAATTTTCAACAAAATATTTCAGAAGGAAATTAATCATCTATAACATGAACTCTTGTTGAAATGGAACAGCAATGGGAATAAATTTATATGGCATGAGAACACAGAATGTATCGTATCTGCTATCATAGTGTTTTTCAGTAACACATACACCTAACTGAAATACTACACCTGACCTATGTGACTTTTAACTTTCTGACATTAATTCTGTGTAACTGAGAACTTAAAAATCAGTGGAGCACTGAAAGAATGTAAAAATAAGCTAAACAACTGAGAGAACCAGTAGCAAAGTTGTTCAACTCAGTTACACATACTGAAAAACTATTTTTAAACTTTCATGGTAGAACTTATTTAAAATACAAAAACAACGTACCTTAGTCTAAATCCACTACTAATTAAAATTATTAATTCAAGTCATAAATGACTAAGTGGGGACACATAGTTAGGATGTGCACAGAGCATCAAAAACATTACCATAAAAACTCATGTCTGTGTCAGTAAAATTATAAACATTATAAAAAACTGGATTATGATCAATAAGCTAACTCATAAATGTCAACTTTAATTTGAATTTTACTTATAAATATGTATGTAAGGTTTAAAAAAGCACGTGTTTTCCAACTACCTAGTGTTCCTACGTAAACATAAGAAAGAAGAACAGTGAATGAAAGAAAAAGAATAAAACATACATATACTGGGAGGAGGGGGATATAAGGGGAGTAAATGGCAGTGGCAAAAAAAATACAATAAGAAATTTTTAAACTGTAATAATAAATCAACTAGTAAGAAGTCAACTTTACAAATAATAATTGCATTATATAACTAACATGGTTCATCTGGTAATAAATGAGGTCAATTTTATAGAAAAAAAGACACACATAAACCAGGGACTAATACATAGTATTGATAAATCAGGTATTTTAAAATAATAATTACCACCTGCTTAAAATATTCTAAGATGACCAAAATGTATCACCATAATTTTAATAAACTTTTCATAAAAGTAAGTATATCTAAAACCTCAACATTTAATTTTTACTTCAGATATTGTAAAGCAAACATCACCAAATTTATAACTAGATTTGAGTTGATTTTGATGTTAACAACATTTGAAAATAACACCCTAAGTTGAACACTCTACGTTAATGGTACTTCTGTTTCTCTTAAGCAATTCCACTTTTCAAAGTCCCTAAAAACTCTAGTTATGTACAACTGCCAGCGCAGGTTAAGAATAGCAATGAACTATATTCATCTGAAACCACAAGACTGTCAGGTGACATACCAAGAAGTCTGACTTAACGCAAATAAAAGCCTCTCCATGCTGCAATGCAAAAAGACTTAATTCTAGCAACAGGACTATGGGGAACTGAGAGCCTTAAGAAATCTACTGCCCATGCAAAGTCTGTTTTTGCAAAAGACTCCCTCTATCCATCCAGTCTTACCATTTCACAAATAACATCCTGCCTTTGGTTTCACTAAAGAGACTGGGATTTTTACAGAAGCAAATTATGATTACTTTGCAATTTCTTTATCTATTCTACTATAAATATATTATTAAAGAAAATCAGTCCAAGTATTCTGTAAACTAGGTGCTGTGCTGGCAGCTGATGCAAACTAGAGTGCGGATTATTTTTAAAAGCGCTTTAACTCTGCTATGGCTGGTCCTGCGCAGTGCTTGGGCAATCATGGCTAGTAACCCAACTCTTCAACAATCCCATTAATAAGGAACTCAGGCTCCCATAATAAACAACAGAATACCTCCTTTTCTCAATTTCCCTGTGATCCAACTCTCACTTTTTAGACACATTCTTGGAAGCCACAGCAAGTCTGTGTTCTACCCAGATGATAAGCAACTGGAAAATGCAATACCTAATGATCACAGGACCTACAGAGGTCAGTATGTAAAACTGGCTCACTAGTCTGGACTCTATGTTGAATTCATAAGGACAAATCTAACACAAAACACTATTTTTGAATTTATAAACTTCAATAAAACTACCATGCTACATGAAACAGACCTTTCAGCTTGCTTTTAAAACACTGTCTTTCACTGGGCTTGTATTTTTAATATATATCAGTATGTTCTTCCAGAAAAACCAGAGTGTATCTGTATTATTATGCTGCTAAAACTGAGGTAACACAAGTGCCGTAATACAACAGGCTATTTGTTCACAACCTAACAGATAATATGCTGAGACCAAAACTCATCCCCCACATTCAGCATGAGAGAAACAAAACAGCCACTCAATCAGCCAAACCTGCATTTACACCCCAACTCGGCCACATACTGACTGACTGTGATATTAGGAAAGTGACTTAATTTCTCTAGTCCTCAGGTTCCTCAACTCTTAAGACAGATCTATCTCTTTGATTAGTACAGGGACAATGTTTTATCTCTGCACACTGAAAAAAGTGTGCTACAGCTCTGGACAGATGGCTCAGAGCTATCTGTCATCCTGATACACCACCAAGGTTGCAGGTTCGATCTGTGGTTAGGGCACATACAGGAATCAACCAATGAATGCATAAATAAGTGAAACAACAAGTGTGTGTGTGTGTGTGTGTGTGTGTGTGTGTGTGTGTGTCTCGTTTCCTTCCTCTCTCTAAAATTTAAAAAAAAAAAAAAAAATAGAAGTCCTGGCCAGGTTGTTGGAGCATTGTCCTGTACATCAAAAAAGCTTCAGATTCGATCCCCAGTCAGGGCTCATACCCAGGTTGTGGGTTTGATCCCTCATCAGGGTGTGTATGGGAAACAACTGATTAATGTTTCTCTCTCACATAGATGTTTTTCTCTCCCCACCCCCTGCCACGTTCCTCTCCCTCTAAAATCAATAAATATATCCTTGGGTGAGAATTTTTTTAAAAATTCCCATGAAACAGTGTGCTACACATATCAAGAGTTGGATAAACATTTTCTGAATTACTGACATGCTACTGGAGTTACCTGTCTCATCCAAGTGGAATGCCTTCTTGTCCCACTTATAAAAGCTCACTTTCTTTTCATTATAATACTTTTTAATTAATTCTAATAATCCTGGTACTTGTTGAGATATACAAATATTATACAAATATGTATCACAATGATTTGAGCAACTGTTCCACAATTCATTAGGCAGAAACTTTTAAATTCCATCCTTATGTGTGGAGCAAAAATATATGGAAAGTCTCTGCAACTTCTGCTCATTTTTGTTGGGAACTGAAAACTGGTCTAGTAACTAAAGTCTTTTTTTAAAAAATCCATTTTTGATCGTGTACAAGCCTATGCACAGACACAAAGGTAAACTGAATGATTTTACAAGGTGTAACAAATATTAAGGTTTCACAGCTCATTCATGATAGACCTTTGCTGCAAATCTGGGTTTAATATCATCATATATAATACAAGCATGTTTACTGCAGCAATAAATGTATTAAAGGGGGAAAAACCAGAAACAACTAAAACGTCCACCAATAGAAGACCTGACAGATAGATAAACTGTAGTATAGTCGGCCCTCAATGTCCACATATTTTGCATCCAACTGGTCCTCTGTATCCATGTTTTCCATCTGCAGCTGGGAGCTCATGGCTGAGAATCTGCAGATGTGAAGAGCCAACTATATGCAATTTTATATGAGGCTCTTGAGCATCCACAGATTTTTGGTTTCTGTCCAAAAACCAGTCCCCTGTGAATATCAAGGGACAGCTGTACATTCATTCAGTGGAATCCTGTGCAAGCCTTTGAAAGGATGAGATAAAGCTATATATGAAGAGATCTAAGGTAATTATCACACAAAGAAGGGTAAGGTTCAAAACAGTATGTATAGCATCAGAGTGGAGGTAAACAAATTATCAATATGCTTATATGTGCATTAAACATTTTCAAGAAAGATAAATAAGAAAAATATACGCAATTAACTGTTAAAAGAAGTGACCCCTGGGAATTGAAACTGATAATTGGAGAAAGGGAGACATTATGCTCTTCTATAGCTCCAGTCTGGTAGCAAAACTTCACATTCATTTCAATAAGCACTTCTTTGACTTCCAAGATTTTGGATACCTTCTCCTTTAAGGAATATCCAAAAAGGCTGGATAACATCGTAATCTTACAGTAGAACATGATTCGTTTTCCACTGAACATTTCAGGATAGAAAACTAGGCAGAGAAATATTTGATGGACACTACCTCAAAAACCAGCCGAGTGCCACGAAACTTAAAAACAAAAAAAAGGAAGTGTTCCAAAACAGAAAACCCAGTAGTCGAATTTCTTAGACATTTATTTCTCTAATGTCAACCTACTCAAGTCTCTATTCACCTAGATACTCAAATCAAAAATCTAAAAGTCACTGAGTCCTGTTTTTGCTATCTCCTTAATGTCCTGAGTTAGACCACCATCATAACCGCACTGCCAACCATCCTAGTCTGAGCTACTATAGTATCTCACTGCTTAGTCTCCTGGCCTTTCCCTGCTTTCTTCCAATGTATTCTCCACAGTGCAGCCAAAGTGGGGAAATCTCAAAATGTCACTCACCTACTAAAAATCTCTGGTTAATACCCTATTGCCCTCAGGATAAAGGTCTAACTTTTCAATAGACTTGGCCTTCACCTATTCTCTTCTCCCACTCCATGCTCATATCCATTCCAATCAATTATTTAAGTAAAAAGTTTTCACTTCAATCCTTCATTGTGATTCTTCTTCGATCTGGCATACTTCTTTTCTTTTCTTCCCCTATTAGCCTGGTTTATTTTTCAGGTCTCAGTTTACATATTACTATCCACCGAAGCCTTCGTGATCACTATGATCCCCCACACTACATCTAGAACAGATTTCCCCTCCCATTTGCCTCCACAGCATCTCTCTCATCCCCAACAGAACCCTAAACTGACATCCTCTATTGTGGGTCTTAAAAGATTACTGTTGTAATTGCCTACTTACTGTCTCCATTTTTACTGGACCATACTTTGCCTGTGCACAGCTGTATTCTAGTGTCTAGCACTGTGGTTGACATTTTGTCAATGAGGTGAAACTAATTTTTTAATGAACTCATAAAGTCTTATCTTGAGATCAGTTTAATATTAACAAAACAATAGAATTAACAATAGAATTTTAGTGGTTTTTTTAATGAGAATGAAATAAAAGTATCTTTTTCAGTACCTACTTCCTCATATTTACTGAGGTACATAGTCACTAAAGGGGGTACTGCATTTAATATTCCCAATTCTTTATTCTCAAAAGTATTATTTTAAACATAATATAAACTGACTATACAATCTTCTTTTCTCTCTTCCCCCAAAATTTGGGAGGAGGGGTCCAAGTCTTAAGTATTAGGGAGACTCAGTGGTTACAAAATCCACCAAGATTTTATGGGAAACTACTGAAACATTTAACTGTAAATGTCTCCCTTTTTCCTTTAATTTTCACTCTCAGTGCTGATCAAATTTAAACGCACTGATCTTTTTAAAAGAGTAATTAAAATATATGAAGTTCACAGAACCTGGCCTCCAACATTTCTTTAATGATCACATTATTTAAATTACAGTTTGGCTTCCAACCTTTATCAAGCTTTGGACATCACTTAAGCTCCTTAAATGTCTATTTGCTCACCCATAAAATGGTTAATAAAATTTCTCTCTTCTACCAACCTCAACCACAGGTTGTTGGGAAAATCAGATAAGATAATATACATGAAAGCAATCTGTAAACTATTACTTCTGGCTTTGTCTACTTGGGGACAAGACATTCATTCTACAAGAAACCTAGAAAACCAGCATAAATAAAGCCAGAGAATAGTGTGCAGACCTAAGACTACTAGCCTTAGAAAGGCCTGCTTACAAGATGGACCTCTAGCTGGCATCTGGGAACCTGACTGGTAAAGAGTTTCCTATACTCATCTGAAACCATCCCTAAGTCACTGAGCATGGCTTACTATGACTAAACTACAAACAATGTGATTTATGTTGAATATATGCTTTTCTTCTGGAAGCCAGGATTTAGGTACATGCTAGTCAGAGTGACCAATCCCCAATAAAAATCTGGAGACTACCTGACAGTCCCTTATAATAACACAATCATTGCTGGAGGACTTACCGGGAAAGGACACTTGCAAGTTTGCAGCTGGTAGCCTCTGAACATTGCTCCATGTGCCTTTCCTTTGATTTGTATGTTTTGTATCCTTTCACAGTGATAAATTTTAGCTCTGAAGATGACTATATGCTGAGCCCTGTGAGTTATTCTAATGATCACCAAACCTGGGGGTGGTCTTGGGCCCCCCTACCCAACACAATAAAGAAAATGTATTCACAGAATAAGTGGTATGCCTGTCTGTCTGGAATGGAAATAGAACTTGCAGTACAAAAACAGAAGTGATCCTCCATGTCCAGTGTCATTAAAAAAACAAATGCAAAAAAAATCTTTCTGTTCAGTTGTGGAATAAATGTTTCCACAATACTCTATCTTCAGCTACTCAAGCCCTCTGGTTGATTAGTTTTAGTGCAGATGCCTTCTGGCTGAGCTAGGCTCTCTGCAGCCAGAGATGCTTCAGTGCTTCCTTTACCACCACCCATATTTTTCTAGATCCCATACCTTCTAGATTTACTCTTACATTTTCCAATCCTGAGTACAGTGGCCTGATGAACCACTCCTGTTACTTGGCACATCTGTAATTTATCTCTTACTCATTATCTAGCATATGCTCCGCATTTAGCCCTATCATTGTTATCATATACCATTTAAGGTTTCATCACTGTATCCTAAAATCTCTATAGCCATTCATACGGAAAACCAAACTAAGACTGGTTAGATTTCAAACTATTCCCTAGAGTTTGCTTCCTCCCTTCTTTCCTTTTAATTAACAGAACTACCAGAGTGCCCAGGGGTCTATACCTAGCCAAAGACTACGTTTCCCAGCTTCCCTTGCATCCAAGTATGGCCACATTACCAAGTTCAAGTTAATGAAAGAGAAGAGGAATTAGTGTGTGCAACTTCTATCTAGGTCATCTTGTTAAGTACCAGCAGCTTTTCCTTCTCTCATTACCCCTTTACTGATAGCTGAGAAACATCAGTAACTAGTACAGCCTCCTTGGCCTCAGAAAGGGAAGATGTCCTAGAGGACCTACTAGTTTGGATCACCAGATGACTTCATGCAACTGCACTGTCTGCCTGCCAAAAACTACCTACCTACCTTTTTTTTAAAAAAACTATTATGTAAGAGAGAAATAGTTTTATCTTATTTTACTGTACCTTGAAGTTTCTGTTACAAAGTTGAGCCTGTACCCTGGATAGTTACATTGGTCTGGGTTTGGTCTTTCTTCTTAGGCAAGTTGTTTTCACTTTCTGAGATAAAAGTCCCTAGAATACCACTTCCAACTCTGAGTTTATGATTGGTATACACTGCCCTCTGATTTCTGTCAAACCAGATTTTTTATTAGCAGTGCAATTCATAAGATAAATGATAAACTATTGTGCTATATTACAGGAGTATAAATTTACAGAATAAGCTTCACATTTATAACCATGCAGTTAACTATGAGATAGTCTTAGTTAAGATGCTTAAAATAAACTTAAAAATTTTAAAAATATAAATTCACATAATCATACTTTATGGGAAGGAGTATAGCATAGTAATTAAGTAGTTTTAAAAGTAGAGACCAAGGTACAAGTCCCAATTCTGTCTTTATTAGTGTATTGCCATATACTACAACTATTAATGTAAATAAATACTTATTTCATAAAATTGTAAGGATTTAGAGGAGCTTAGTATGTATAAAGCATTTAGCACAATGCCTGGCATGGTATAAATATACAATAAAAGGTGGCTATTATCAACTAATTGCATTTTAAAAGATTAAGTGAATAATTAAATGCAGTACTAGGGCAGTGCTAAATATTTCTCAAAATAACCTAGTGGTAAAAATAAGAAGCCTCAACAATTTGATTTTATAATTATCCTAAAGTACAGGAGGGATATCAAAATGAAGATGTCCCAAAGGAAGCTAAAATGTGTGTCTGGATGTACCTCTGCTGAAAAATTAGGGACTGAGATGTAATTTTGAAAATCAGCAGCAGAGAACTTGCAGTTTCTATAGTAAAATCTTTTTTCTCTTTATTTTTTCTCTCCACTTCTCAAATGATCTCCACATTAATAGATTCTCACCTGTTTTTATATTGAGAAAATCTCAGCATTCTTGAGGACATGAATAACTGAACAAAATATGCAGATAACCTCATAGTGTCCCTCTTTTTAGCTAGTAGCTTGCTAATAAGTTTAACTTCTAAGTTATAAAAGAAATATAAGCAAAGTTTCAAAACCAACCTGCTGGTATTTTATATATTTAATAACAACCTGAAGGCCAATGTTTTTAACGTTCTTTTAATTCACAAAATGCTTCTGAACTTATGAGAACCAAGAGGTTATCTGAAAGAAAGCAAACATCATTCAATCATCATATTAAAGTACTTTAAATTCCCAAACAAGAAAAATTAAAATGTTTTATTTTTCAGTATCAGTGTAAGGCTGATACTTGAAAGCTGGGATGTTGTCTAAAATATAGAAATAGGTTTTAGAGGAGTCTTTGTCCTGTGGGTTATTCAGAGGAGGCTTCACAAATAAGAATTAAAATAAGTGAATTTAGAACCACAGTGGTGATTTTAAAGGTACATGCAATAAAAGCAAAAGCTTGGAAAATTAAGCATCACTCAATGACACAAATTTCACTAGGTTATTCAATCTTTCTTCAAATAATCTTTAGCTAATAGTTTAAATTGCTAACAATTCTCAAAATAACCTCTAAACCACACACACACACATCTCTTACTACCTGCCCTGGCTGGTGTGGCTCAGTTGGTTGGACTGTCATCAAGTAGACATAAGGGTCACAGGTTCAATTTACAGTTGGTGCATTTGAGAAGACAGGTGATTGATGTTTCTTTCTCATACTGATGTATGCTTCTTTCTCTCTCTCCCCACCCCCTCCAAAAGCAATGAAAAAATATCCTCAAGTGAGAATTTAAAAAAACAAACACAGAACTCTAGTATCTATTCCTTCCATTTCTCATGACAATCTCAAAGTCCAGGCCCTTAAGCTATCATACATAGATACAGCTTTTTTTTTTTAACTTCAGATATAACTTTAGGCTCTCCTGTTCCGTCTCATCGCAGTCTCACCTCCTGGGAATATAACACTTCATCAGATCATTCTATTATTGCAAAACTAACAATGACTCCTTACTCCCTTCCATATCAACACTCACACATTTCTAAGATAACCATTCCTCCATCATCCTTAGATTCAACTCTAACAGCACCTAATCATATCGCTCTCCTCCCCTTTTCTGTAATGGGGAAGGTGTTTCCTCCCTCTCTGAGTCTACATATTTGATTCCCTTCCTTCTGGTCTCTTGTTCAATCTTGCTTGCTTCTTATAATTCAGACTTGTTTCTTCCACCCCCCCACTTATTTCTAAAAGGCTCCCTGTTATTGCCACCTTTCCCTTCCTTCTACGCCAAACTTGAAAAAGTTACCTAAGCACAGCTTCTTAATGCCCCATTTAATCTGCACAACATCTGACACACTCAGCTCCTTGAACTCTACTCCTTGATAACCTCATCTCATCCAGGTTCCAACACATTATCATTTCTTGGATATCTTTCTGAATCCAGATACAGTAGGGTTTGGAGCTGAGGTATATGTGTTTTTAAAAACTTTCACACATACAACAGACTATTCATCAACAAAACAAACTATTCACCTATGCTGTAATATAAATGAGTCTCAAAAGCATTTATGGTTAAGTGAAAGAATCTACACAATGTGTGATTATATTTATATGACATTCTGGAAAAGCCAAAACTATAGGAACAAAAATCAGAAAAGTGGTTGTCAGGGACTGGATGTGGAGGAAAGGGGAAAATCACTAAAAAGGGGTAAAAGGAAATTTTTTAGGATAATGAAAATGTTCTATATATCAACCATGGTGATGATTTTATGATGTACATCTGTCAAACTCATGAAAAACTATAAATGTTGAAATTCTCAGTAATCACTAGTAATCACTAAATATGCCATACCCTTTCCCTTAATTAGGCTATGCCTATGAGCATATCTCAATTATATAAGTACCTCTTCCTTACTTTGTTCAACCTGAAAATTCCAAAGCATCAATGACACCTCCTAACAGAGGTAACCATTAAGCATAGGTAATCTCTTACATACTATCAGAATTATTTAGATAGCATTATTAGAGGATATTATAGTCATCTGCTTAACTTTTACTGGACATTGTGGAATTATGAAAATGCAAAGATGAATGATACAAAATCCTTGCTACGATTACATATTCAAGCATCAGTTTCACAGACTAAACTAAAAGCTCCTAAAGAGGGGGTTCAGTGTGCAGAATGAACTTGGGGAAAAATAATATATTTACTTTCACTAACTTCAAGTCACAATTTAGCATTTCCTTCAATTAAAATGTAGGCAATGAACTACAGTGGTACTAGCAGTTCCCATAACTTAGATAACCAACAGGAATTACAAATAGTTTCATCTCACTACAGTTGAGACAAATAACTAAGAAAGTTGTTTATGCTTACTATTACTTGAAAGTTACAATACTTTATTAAATCCACTGTTAGTTGTTAATATTTAATGAGTTAATATGTACTACATACTACTATATCACAAATACAACATTTTGACAACTACTCACCATTAGTGTCCTTTATAATTCTATATATTTTATGTGTCCATAAACATCTTTCTGAGGTGAGGTCTGTAAGTTTTACCAGGCTACTAAAGGGATACTTGTCAGGAAAAATGATTAAGAACCCCTGACCTAGAAGATCTCATTCATCTCCATAGGCCCAGCACAGTATCTGGCATTTAAAAAAAAAAAAAAGTAAGTACCCAAAATGTGCTTACTAAATAAACGAACCAACCTCTCTTTGAAGTCAATCATTTAACTCCTATGCATTTTTAAAACAAAGTAAAGCCCTGGCCAGTGTGGCTCAGTTGGTTGGGCATCGTCCTGCAAACCAAAATTCTATTCCCAGTCAGGGAACATGCCTGGGTTGCAGGTTCAGTCCCCATTTGGAACATACCCAAGAGGCAACCAATCAATGATTCTCTCTCACATCAATGTTTCTCTCTCTCTCTTTCTCCCTCTCTTCCCCCATCTCCAGAATCAATAAAAGAAAAAAAAAAGGAAAAAAGAAAAACAACCAAGTCAAAAGTCTTTATTTTCCAAATAGGGTAAAGGCAGCATATCAGATACACCTTATGTTACCTGTAAAAGAATAATATGGAAAACTCTTCAGTTATAGGTTTTTAAGAGCTCTAACTTTAACATCAACTTTTGAAAGTCACACACCTGATGCCTAATTTTTTTCTCATTTCATTCTTTTCCATTATTTTCTGTAAGATTTTGGAAAATTCATTCATAAAGCCTCTTTGTTATTATGAAGGAGTAATCAGGAGTTACTATTATGCCTAGAATGTTTACTATATATCTGATATATTTTAAGAAACACAGTCATAGGATTTGAGATTCCTCCCAACAAAAGCTCTCCACTTGAAAGGAAGAAGGCTGGAAAGCTTCTACAGGAAGACAGACAATACTGATAAGTGTTTCTTCAACCTCTCTCTCATTAACTACTGAGGATCATTAATTATCTTCCATTAGTTTGTAACTTATTAATAATATTATACAACATTTATAAGTACCATCTAAATAAATGAATACTTTTATTTATGCTACATACTGTTTCTGTACAGAGAAATGAACTCAAGCAAGTTGCCAGTTTCTCAGAAATCCCTAGTTTCATAGAGGTATATACCCAAGTAAAAATAATGATGATCAAAGAAAGACTCTAATGCATAGTTACGCTACAGTGGAACATTAGTGTTTGTTTAGTATCTAGTTTACAGTTCCAAACTACTATAAATAAGATATGAGACACCAAACAAGCCTACGTAATACCAACTGGCACTAGAAGACAACAGGCCTTTTTCCCCCTGGCAAACAGTTATTTTATTGTGCACGCTATGATTTCAGAACACTGAATAATATTTGCTCTAAGTTTTTTAAATTAACATGTAAACATACCAGTATATATTTAACTGAAGAAATGTAAAATCCCAAAGCACAAATAAAACAACAGAGTGAAGATAAAAAAACAATTCATTAAAAAAATAAAATACCTATCTAAACTAATAATTTCACATTGAATTTATAAAATATTTTAAGATAGCATTCTTTTATTTTCATTTTAAAAATAACTTTTATTCTTCAATTATAGTTGACATGTAATATTTTATTAGTTTCAGGTGGACAACCCAGTGATTAGACATTATGTAACTTATGAAGTGATCGTCCTGATAAGTCAAGTACTCATCTGAGAGGATTCTTGACAGTTTGCTCTCTAGGTAAGTGCAGAATGGAATGCTAGTAATTTTCATTTAGTTTTTCATATCATAATTAGCATTTTGGAAAAACTGAATTTAGAATGCATACAAAGTATTTCTAGTCCCCGGCTTCTAAAACATTGTCTCTAATTCTAAAAATTTAACTCCTGAGGAATCTATTACATACCCCTAAGGAAAGCCAGACTACATAATTGAGATACTACTTAAATTTCTTACAGCTATAAAGCCAGAGATGGGTCTGATTGCAGAGGGATAGCATGAGGGAATTCTCAGGGGCATTGGAATTGTTCCATATGGATGGTGATGGCTGTAATAATCTAGCCATGTGTTAGGACTGAAAATAAGTCCAAGTATATGCATGTCCTTAGCAGCTGTTCACAACAGCAAGGAGGTACAAACAGCCCAAATGTCCACCAGCAAGTGAATGGATAGGCGGTGGTATACACATACATGAAATATTATTCAGCCACAAACAGGGATAAAACACAGGAACATGCTATAATATGGATGAACCTTGAAAACATTATGGTAATTAAAAGAAGCCAGCCACTAAAGGTCATATATTATATAGTTCTATTTATATGAAATATCGAAAACAGAAAAAGACACAGAATACAAACTGGTGGTTGCTAGGGACTGAGGGGAAAGGGAAGGAGAATGGCTTTGAAGTCATGGAAATGTTCTGGACTTAGTTATAAATAGGTAGAGGTACTGGCTGTATAACACTATGTACTTAATTCCACTAAATTACTCACTTTAAAATTGTTAATTTTATGTTATATGAATTTTACTTCAATAAATTATATATTTATGCATGTATATACATTATATGAAATTTCATACATAAGCAACAAGGTGATATGATGATGGTGGTGGTGATACATTTGTAATGATATGTACTTTTAAAAAACTAGGAAGGTCCCGCAAACCAAAAAGTCATTTGGTTTGATTCCCAGTCAGGGCACATGCCTGGGTTGCAGACCAGGCTCCTGGTTGGAAGCCTGCAAGAGGCAACTGATCAATGCCCTTCTCACACCCCTCCCCTCTCTCTAAAAATAAATAAATAAACAAATCTTAATTTAAAAAAATACTAAGAAGGCATAGCATCTGCCCTTAACATGCTTAACATTTAAGGAATATGCAGAGTATCTGGAAAGGTTAAATATATTCATTTAAAAAAACACATCTCTAAAAATATAGTCACAGCATAAAAGGAAAGACAGATTCTTATCTGATTGAAAATTCTTGTTTCAATCACAAAGCTTAAAGACAATTTCAGTGAACCTTTAAAATCACAGTTACTGACATTTGGCTTTCACAGTTGTGTCAAGATATGAAACTCACCAAGAAAGTGAAAACATGGCCTTATCTACAGAGCCCAGAAGCTGCTGCTGTTAGTAGGGAGGGAGACCTATTCAACCAACTTAGAAAAAAGCAACCCATAATGAGTAACTAACTGCTTCCCAACTGCCAGAGTTGAACTACATGTCATGAGGATGATGGGACATTAAAAGCCGGAATTCATGACTTTATTCACTCAGCAACTGGCATCTTCTGTGTGTCATTTACTGTGTCAGCCAGAGTACACCAAAAAAGAGCAACTCAAGCCCTAATCTTCAAAAATTCATAGTTCGAATTCAAGCCTTATTAGAATGTGAAGCAAATAGAATTCTGAGACATGACTGGTAGAGTAAAAATTGGTACAACCAACTTGGAAAATAATGTGGCAAAATCTAATAAAGCAAAACATACACATATTAGATAACTTATAAATTCAATCCAAGGTACAAATGCAACAGAAACTTGTATACATCTTCCCCAAAAGAACTCGTACAAAAATGTTCATAGCAGTGCTCTTCATTATAAGCTGAAACTATAAGTGGTCCAAATATCCATCAACACAAAAGCCTGGGTAAATAAATGGTCGCCTACTCACACAATGGAATACTGTCCTGCAGTAGTTCTCAACCAGGGATGATTTTGCTCCCTAGGGGACATTCGGCAATGTCTGGACACGTTCTAGGCTGTCACAACTTTGGGTTCCTACTGGCATCTAGTGGGATGCTGGTAAACATCCTTCAATGCACAGGAGAGCCCCCATAACAAAGAATTATCCCATCCAACATGTCAAAGGACTGAGTTTGAGAAATCCTGGCTTACAGCAAAGAGAATGAACTATACCACAAAGATTATATAGATAAATTCAAACATAATGTTGAGCAAAAAGAGAAGCCAAAGAATGCATATCTATTAATTCCATTTATATACAGCTCAAATTCAGGCAAAAGAAATCCCTGGTGATGGAAGTCGGGACAGCGGGGGTCAAGAGGGTCATGAGGAAGGCATCAGGGACATAAGCAGTGTTCTGTTTCTTGAGCTGAGTACTAATTGCCTGGCACTATGCGTAAATTTGTTGGGCTGAATAGTTAAAATATGTACATTTGTTTTAAGTATGTTATTCTGTAGTAAAAAGTTTATTTAAAAAATCAGAAAAGGGAATTTTTAAGGTATGTAAATTTTAAAAATAAAAAATTTAAATGTTTTTCTGCTGCAAATCAGTTAAAATTCATTGGTAAATATGCCTCTGAAAATTTCTCCCTTGGAGCCTAACAATCCTAAATCCTAGTTCTAACACTTAACAGATGTGTTGATCTTGAGCAAGTTATATTTTTTCATATTTATATATTTTTAATTATAGAAGAAACAGACATAGTGCCAAGGGAATATAAACAAGTACAAAATGTGAAAAGCCCTCTTACCAATCTTTCTCCACTCTCAACATATGTACAAATAAACATGTTAATAGAGTTAACATGCCCCCTGGCCAATGTGGCTCAGTTGGTTGGAGCATCATCCCATAACCGAAAGATTGCAGTTTTGATTCCCGATCAGGGCACATACCTAGGTTGTAAGTTCCATCCCATCCCCAGTTGGGGTGCATCTCTCCCTCCCTTCCCCTCTTTCTAAAATCAATAAGCATGTCCTCGGGTGAGGGTAAAAAAAAACAGTTAACATGCATACATTTATAAAAGCATGATCACATTGCATACTACCCTGTTAACTTTTTTTAATTTAAATTATTTTATTGTGGTTCAATTACAGTTGTCTGTATTTTCTCCCCACCCCCTCTAAACCCACCTCCCTCCCTTGCTTCCACCCTCCCCCTTGGTTCTGTCCATGTGTTCCTGAAAACCATTCTCCCCACTGTCCCCTCCCCACCTCCCTTCTGGCTATTGTTAGATTGTTCTTAATTTCAATGACTCTAGTTATATTTTGTTTTTTTTTTCTTTTGTTGATTATGTTCCAATTAAAGGTGAGATTATATGGTATTTGTCCCTCACCACCTGGCTTATTTCACCTAGCATAATGCTCTCCAGTTCCATCCATGCTGTTGCAAAGGGTATGAGCTCCTTCTTTCTCTCTGCTGTGTAGAACTCCATTGTGTCAATGTACCATGGTTTTTTGATTCACTCATTTGCTGATGGGCACTTAGGTTGCTTCCAGCACTTGGCTATTGTAAGTTGTGCTGCTATGAACATTGGGGTGCATAGGTTCTTTTGGATTGGTGTTTCAGGGCTCTTAGGGTATAACCCTGTTAACTTTTTAAATTCATTAATGTATATGGAAATCTCTACCAGGAAATACAGAGCCACCATATCCTATTTAATAGCTACACAGTATTCTATGTATATATGGGCCTGTACCTTTAAGTGAAATAATGTAACAAAACCAATTTTTACCACAGGCTAATTGATATACAAAAAAGTTAAGTTCCTAGGCATCTCATCAACATTATAATGAAATGACATTATTCAAGGACTTGCTGTACCATAATTTATTAAATCAATCTCCTAATTATGGATGCAGTAATAACTTAAATTGTAAACAATTTCAAATAATGCTACAATGAATATCAGAATATACTTATATGATTACCTTTGCACAACTGAGGCTCTCCAAAATAGCTGTATCCATATACATTCACACAATAACACAGGGCTTGCTTTACCACTCTTTTGTCAGAAGAAGGTATTATTCTTTCTACTATTTGTCAGACTGACAGCTTTAGTAAATTATAGACATGGAATTATCTTTATTTGTATTTTTTTAATTAATGAGGTTAAACATCATTCAAAATGTTTAAAGGCCACTTAAAAATGTCTTCTGTGAATGTTCTTGTTTTATCGCTTATGGAAAATGACATTAAGTTTTATCTTCCTCATATGCAAAACTGAGCTAACACTACTTGTCTCACAGGATGACTGCAGTCAAAGAAGAAAAATAAGAGAACATAATCAGTAATTAGTAATGAGGGCTATACATCAAAATAATGTTGGACAGCATAAAAAAAATCACCTGCCCAAAAACCTATCCTAAAAGATCATTAATTCCAGGGAGAGCAATCTGAAGGATATTTTAAAGAGATCCATGGTTGATTCTGATGCACACACCTGTTTGAGAACCAGTAGCAAATTAGAAAATAAAGGCCATCTTCTTTCTCATGTATTACCTAGTACTTGTTCTCTTTTTAGATATATACAGAATTTCTGCCACTGGAGTCTAAATTTCTAGAGGTTGAAAATTCTACTAAAAGCATTCTTCTATTGTTTTTTCATCCCCTAGACTGCTTAGACTAGTTGAATAAAAATATTTTCAGTTTTTAAGTGCAGCTAAGGCTCAGTCCTAAAGCAAGTATTTTCATATACTAAGCATATTATGTACAGGGCATTGTGCTTTGGCTAATTATTAGAATAAAATCTCAATTTCTCTTTCTACATTTCAGAAACAGACATAATCTTACACTATACTACTTCAAGTATATGACGCATGGCACTTATTACTGTTCACTGGGAAATCCCCTCTGAACTAGAATGCATCGATACAAGAGAGACACATGCCAATACACTCTGATTAAGCAAAAAATAAAAAGATAACATCTCAACAAATTCACAGGGAAAAATTAAGCTCAACCTTATCTCATTCTATATATAAAAATTAATTCAAAATGAGTCACAGACCTAAATATAAAAGCTCAATAACTATAAAATCTCTGAAACAGGAGAAATATTGATCTTAGGGCAAAATTTCTTACAGCACAAAAAAAATAAAATTTAAATAATAAACTAGACTTTATCAAATTTAAGACTTCTGACCAATAATAAATAGAGGCAAACCAGAGACTGCAGAAAATCAGCAATACATATTATCTAACAAAGAACTTTTATCCAAACTATATTTTAAGTTTCTCAATTCATAAGCAGCAGCAAATAATCCAATTTTTAAATGGCAAAATATTTGGATACATTACAAAAGAACATATATGAATAACCAATAAGCACAAAAAATATGCTCAACATCACTAGGTATGATGGAAAGGCAAATTAAATTACAATGGAACGTCACTATACACCCACTAGAATTTCTAAAATTAAAAAAAGATCAACACCAAGTGTTTGTAATAACTGGAATTAACATACACTGCAGTGAGAAAGTAAAATGGTGCAACCACTTTGGAAGACAGTTTAGCAGATTCTTACAAAGTTAAACACAGATTTGCTTACAACCCAGCAATTCCATTCTAAGTATCATACCCAATAGAAATGAAAACATGTTCATACAAAGACTCACACATGAATGTTCATAGCAGCTTTATACATAATCCGCCCCCCACAAGGGGAATAATCTAAATATCAACTAGTGTATGGATAAACAAATTTTAGTATACCATATAATGAAATACTAGTGTTTCATATAAAGCAATCAGCTACTGAAACAATCAGAAAAATGGATGAACCTCACAAATACTCTGCTGAAGGGAAGAAACCAGATATGAAAGAGTAAATATTGTACAGGTTTAATTTACATGGAATTTTAGACTAGGCAAAATTAATCTACAGTGATAAAAAGAGTTATATATCTCAATTGCAGTGGTTGTTAACACAGGTGTATACATTTGTCCAAATGCTCAGAACTATACTGCCTTAAAATGAACCCAGGATTTGTATTAATCAGATATGTGGTTAAGACACAGACACGGATATGACTGTCATGAAGGAAGGAGTTTATACTCAGTTACCTCGAAACAGAAGGCAAGCCACACTACACCAGGCCACAAGGAGAAGCACGAGAGTGGGTCAGGAGTTAGAGGAAATGAGAGAAAAATGTATCAATAAAGTGTGGTTTTCTCAGGAAAGAATGGGCAAGGCAGGGTAACCAAGTTAAGCAGGTTTAGGATTGGCCAGTTTGAATAATTCCGGTGATCTCCAAAGTATACAAACTGCCCCCCTGGCTGATAGCTGGCTTTGGGGTGATTAGAGCAGGGAAACAGCTGCCCAGGAGCATACGAGGCTCAAAAGAGGTGGTAGTCAGATGGAGGGTAGATTCTGGACTGGCTGGTCTGCACATGAAGGGCACACTCTTCCCCCAGTCCATCCGATCCTATCTCTAGGAATTAGCTGGGTGGTGCAGTGTCTCCAGGATTAAGAAGGCCTCAAACATCGAAACACCAAACATTAAAAAGGCATGATTATATATATATATATATGTAAAAGGGTGCCTTTAGCTGAATGTATCATATTTGAATAAAGTCCATTAAAAATAATTTTAAGAATAAATGTAACATCAAAGCAGCTAATTCACTAAAAGTGTTGCTAGCACCAAAAACATTTACTTAGTTTAAGAAGGAAAAGAACCAAAAATGATCCTAATTTTCCATAATAGTAGCATAGCTTAAATCTGAAGTTACTCTACTCTAGAATATGGATTTGTATCAATTGAATAACTCGAAAATGGCTGTAATAAGGGGGTTTTGGAGGATGGGTGAAATGGGGGGAAGAGATTAAGGTGTACAAATTGCCAGTTATAAAAAATCACAGCAATGTAAAGTACAGCATAGGGAATGTAGTCAATAATATCATGATAACTATGTATGGTCTCACATGGGTACTAGACTTATGAAGGTGATCACTCCGTAAGTTATATAAATGTTTGATCACAATGTTGTACACCTGAAACTAAATAATATTCTATGTCAACTATAATTGAAATTTTTTTAATTAAAGAAAAAACAAAAAAAAGTGGCTGTAGAGACATGATCAATTAAGATTTTTCTTTTTAGTTGGTTGTTTTTCTAAGATGGGCCCTATTTATCCAAAGGCCATCTTTCCTCTTCATTTTCTTTTCTTGTCCAGTGATTCTCAAACCCAGAAACATATTAGAATCTGATAAAATCTGTCTGAAAGAGGGCCCAAATATCAGAATTTTTTAAAAGCTTCCTTGATGGTTTTAATGCATAGAGCTGAGCATTACTTCCCTACTGCATATCAGATTTAACTGGAACAGCAATTGAATACAAAATGTCTTAATGCCAGCACATCTAGGCAAAGTTCAGAAAACATATTATAAACATTTATAATGGAAAAATACTGTTACAGCATATTACTTTGTGTACCTTTTCTGTATTTTCAAGCATACTGTCTCACATAAATCCAAAATAAACGTAAAACAAACAAGCTATAAGTCATAAAACTAGAAACTAAATTTCCACTTCTCACAAAAACAGAAAAATAAATATAATTCAAAGCATAAATGATAAGCTCTCAGACAATTTGAAAAAAGGAAATTACTTTTTGCTTAAATCATTACTATGGCCACTTAACTGATCTACAAATTCTAAAAATAATGACTCTCCTACACAAGAGACTCCACAGTATAGCCCAGAAATTATATCATTCCAGTTCCTGTTAACATTTTTGTATACATCTGGTCACACATGCAAGAGTTTCTCCACTAGAATACATACAAGGGACTATGTATTAGTCAGGAGAGGCTGGATATACTAGAGATGGAGAAGAGAAAAAAAAGGGGAGAGAGGAAAGAAAAAAGAGAAAGAGGAGAGAAGGAAAAGAGTGGGGAGAAGAGAAGCACCTCAAAGAAACCTTAAACTGCATTCAACAGTATTATACCTAGTATAACACTGGTAGTGTTATTTTGAAACCAATATATGTGTTATAAAATTAATTAAGTAATGATAGTAATGTTGTCAGGAAACAGGATTTTTACTATAATGGATAAAAATATAAAATCAAAAAAGTTAAATAAAAACACTGAAATTTAATTTGAATCAGAAATAGTATTAACATTTATTTTTGTCCTCTGAAATGACCTACAAATAATGACAAGCTGTGGCAATGACAACCTCCAGGATACAGAGAGGTCACTGAATACCATTCCTACCAAAAGGAACTGTGATCACTGGAGAAAACAGTTGATTTCAAGCATGGATCAAAATATGACTGTAATAGCATATTGTCATGCCAGAACACTACTAAGGTCAAAAAAACACTAGAGCCAATCTGAAAAGGCCCCCACTGGCCAAAGATGGTTCACCAAAAAATACAATGGCTGCAGTGGACTGTATCAAACATTAAGAAAACAAACAACAAAAACAAACATCAACTAAAACCACCTCCTTCGTCTCCTGTGAAGTTGCTACAACACCAAATCATTATTTTGAAAATTGGTAAATAAAACATTTGCAATTTGTTTTCCTCTACAGACCAATTTCAGAAGAAATGATAAGTAATTATTCTCCAGCCCCTAATGAAATAATATAGTAGTTCAGTACTAACTAGAAATTTGTTACAAAGATAAATTCTTGGGGGTAGAGCCCAGCAACTACATTTTTACTGGCCCTCAATGAAATAATCCAATAATCATCATCAATAGATGCTAAAACCATTAGGTGAAAGGTTGATGGACAACATAAAACTGGAGAAATCAGGCTAATACCACTTGAACCCACTGATCAACCTTAGCATCACTAAAAGGAGGACAACCAGCAAATATGTGCTTCCCAGTAAAATGTATTAAGAAGAACACAGCACACCTATGAAATAGTCTTCAACCCTCCAAACACAAACCTGGACCTGAATCCAATCAAACCACTAAATCTAATTACCAATTTAAAGAAAATAAAGTGGAGAGAGGAACAAGATCAAGGACAAGTGAGGAAGAAATCAGATCCAAATCTAAAATATGGAACATTCTACAGACAAATTAATATGTGAGCCTTATTAGGATCCTAATTCAAACTTCAGCTCTAAAGAGACATTTCTGAGACAATTATGGAAAACTGAACATGAACTGAGTGTTAAATATTAAGGAATCATTGTTCATTCTTAGAGATAATAGTAATCATTTAGACATTCATATTCCAGTATTCACAGTGAAATGACAAGATGTTTATCATTTCCTTTAAAACACTCCAACAAAAAATTATAGTATTAATATTTAAAATAATCTGGGGCGTGAGACAAAAAAGCCACAATGGTGATAACTGTTGAAGATGGGTATTGGTATATATAGTATGTTCACTTTTTTGTTGGAAATTTTTCATAATAAAAAGCTTTAAAATTTTTCAGGTTAAGCCAAGTGCACTGATACATTCAAATCTCAGTCTGCAGTCTCTCTTTATCCTACCTACTGTGATAGGAAGTGGAATATATATACACACATACATGTCTTTATGACACAGTGAATATGAGAGGAAAATTTCCAAAGATAAAGAGATTTCAGTAAATACAGTGGAACCTCAGTTCTCAAACTTAAATCATTCTGGAAAACTGTTCAAGAAGTGACTTGTTCAAAACCCCAGTCTCCTTTGTTGACACGTGACCGATCACAGAGATATCGGCACGAAAGTTTTGTCAAATAGAGAATTGAGACCCAAAGTTTTGTTAAGACAACTGAGATATTTTTCCTGTGAAAGACATGGTTGAGAACTGAACTGCTTGAGAACCAAGACATTCAAGAACCAAAGTGTTGACTGCATTTGAAAGATGAAAAGTAGCAGCTGATTTTTTGGAAACAAGCAGCTACAACCCAAGTGTTAATATATGGGGATGTCAATGAGCAACCAAAACATTTGCCCCCTCAGAGTCCCTTGGAAACAGAAGGCACTTTGGAAGGTGGAGGAAAGGCACAGAACAAAAAGCATATCCTTCACAGGATATGAAGCTGGCCTTCTGCATCCTCTCTCTTAATCATACTCTTATATAGATCTCATGTTTATTCTCTTGGGAAACTGTCAAAGAAGCACCAACTTCAAGGTTATTAGGGACTTCAGTGAAAGAAGTTCAGACATAGGGCTGAAAAACAGGGGATTATGAAAAATAAGAATGAACTCTTAGAAATTAAAAATATGATAGCTGAAATAAAAATAGACACAAAAATTCACCCAAAAGTAATGACAAAATCTCCCAGATTTAGGATAGAAAGAGATAGGTAGAAATTGGGTAAGGGAAGGAAAAAAAAAAAAAAAAGAAACTTAAAAGGATCAGTACAGGAAGCTTTCCCTGGGGAACTTTACTACTAAAAGTTTTAGAAAGGGACTTCCAATCAAGATGGCAACATAGGAAAGTACAGTACTCAAATACTCCCACAACCATACAAAAATGACAACTGAACTACAGAACCACCATCATTCAGCACCACCTGAAATCTAGCTAAATAGAAGTCCTACAATTAGGGAATTAAAGAAGCCCCACAGAGACAGGTAGGATAAGGAGAGACTGCAGAACAGGCTGGTCCAATACCCACATGTGGCAGATAAAAGGAGAGAGATCTTGGCTGCAGAAGTGCCCCCTGAGCAGCAAGGGGTCCCAGCCCCACTCCAGACCTCCCAGCCCAGGGGTCCAGTGCCAGGAGGAAAAATCCCCATAGCTCTGGCTGTAAAGTACAAGTGGGGATTGTGGCTGAGTGAGATTGAGGGCTTCTGAGTCTCAGGCAGTTCCTCATAAAGGGCCCCCATAAAGACCCATAGGACTCAATCCCTCTGAGCTTTAGCACTGGGGCAGCAGCTTGAAAGGTACCAGGGCCATACAGGGAGGAACTGAATTATCTGGCATCAGGGCGAGAGTTGGGGGGTGCAGTCTTCTGTCACACAAAAGTGCTGACACAGGCCATTGTCCCTTTTCTGAGATGTCCCCACACCCCCAGTGCTGGCAGGCAAGTGCCAAATGTGAGTCTCCATCAACCTGGCTCACAGTCCCCCACACACAGGTGACTGATTCCCTGAGACCCTAACCCACCTAATCTGCAGCCCACCCAAGCCACTTCCAGTGGCTTTTTCCATTTGGCCTCTCTTACCTCATGCTTCAGACTTTAATGAACCCTCTCAAACAAGCAGCAGCTAGCCTCTGTGTGCCCTGTATCTCTTGCTAAGTGATGCCAGGCCTGCACTAGAGGCAGCCAGCCTTGGTTTGCGGCTTGGCCTCACCGGGCACCTCCAAGCCCAGCACAAGTAGCATCCATCTGCAGATCACTCTGTAGCTCATGCTGTGTGGCCCCAGACAGGGCACAGGTGGTGGATGATGATACACCTTCTGGAAGGCCCCCAGAGCCAGCATACCTGGTGACCCAATCTGGATTACAACCCTACCACCTCCATAAAGAGTGGACTCAGTGAGTACCAAAGCCCCACTGAAGTAAGTCCTGTTCTCTAGGGTCTACTCCAGCACAGTAGCTTTTCAGCTGTAGTTGCAACCATTCTTTCTGACTGACTGTCCTGGAGGTCAATCCCTCCCAGTGATGCCAATAGCAATCAAGGCTCGACAAAGGCAGTGCACACAGTCCATACAAGGATGCACCTGGAGTACCCAACTCAGGTGACTGGAGAAGGTGCACCACTGAACTCTACAGGACAACTACTACACAAGGCCATTCTACCAAGTTTGGGACACATAGCAGATCTACCTAAAACAGAAACAAACATTGGGAAGCAGCAAAAATGCAGAGACAAAGAAACAGCTCTCAAATGAAAGAACAGGAGAAATCTCCAGAAAAAAAAAAAAACAACTAAATGAAATGGAAGCAAGCAAACTACAAGATACAGAATTCAGAACAATGGTTATATGGATACTGAAGAAACTTAGTGATAACTTCAACGAACTAAGTAAGAAGTTCAAGAGCATGAAAAAGGGTATAGAAATCATAAAAATTAACCAGTCAGATATTAAAGATACACTAACTGAAATGAAGAATAATTTACAGAGAATCAACAGAATAGATGAAGCCAACAATCAAAACAGTGATTTGGAAAATAAGGAAGCAAAAAACACCCAATCAAAACAGCAAAAAGAAAAAAGAATCCAAAAAAATACAGTGCTGGAAGCCTCTTGTACAACTTCAAGCGTTCCAACATTAGCATCATAGGGGTGCCAGAAGGAGAAAAGAAAATGAAAACCTATTTGGAAAAAAATGATGACAGAAAACTTCCCTAACCTGGTGAAGGAAACAGACATACAAGTCCAGGAAGTGCAGAAAGTCCCAAACAAGATGAACCCAAAGAGGCCCACACCAAGACACATCATAATTAAAATGGCAAAGGTTAAAGACAAGAGAATTTTTTTTAAGATTGTATTTATTTATTTTTAGAGAGGGAAGGGAGGGAGAGAGAGAGAGAGAGAGAGAAACATCAATGTGCGGTTGCTGGGGGCCATGGCCTGCAACCCAGGCATGTACCCTGACTGGAAATTGAACCTGTGACACTTTGGTTCGCAGCCCATGCTCAATCCACTGAGCTTCGCCAGCCAGGGCTAACGAGAATCTTAAAAGCAGAAGAGAAAAGCATTTAGTTGCCTACAAGGGAGCTCCCATAAAACTGTCAGCTGACTTCTCCACAGAAGCTTTGCAGGCCAGAAGGGAATGACAAGAAATATTCAGAGTGATGAAAAGCAAGGACCTATAAACAAGATTACTCCACCCAGCAGAGCTGTCATTTATGATTGAAGGACATATAAAGAGCTTCCCAGATAATAAAAAGCTAAAGGAGTTCATCATCACCAAAGCAATATTAGATGAAATATTAAAGGGTGTTCTTTAAGAAGGAAAAAAAGAAAGATCAAAACTATGGCAATAACCCTGGCTGGTGTGGCTCAGTAGATTGAGCACTGGCCTGTGAACCAAGGGGTCATCAGCTGGATTCCTAGTCAGGGCACATACCTGCGTTGCAGGCCAGGCCCCCAGTAGGAGGCCCTTGAAAGGCAACCACACAATGATGTTTCTCTCCCTCTCTTTCTCCTTCTCTTCCCCTCTCTAAAAAAATAATAAACAAATAAAATCTTTTTTAAAAAACTATGGCAATAAAAGGACAATAAAATGGCAATAAATACATATCTGTCAATGATTGAGTCTAAAAAGCAAAAATCAACAAACAAGCAGAACAGAAATAGAAAGAACATTCTGACAACTGCCAGTTGGGAGAATGAGTGAAAAAGATGAAGGGATTAAAGAAGTCCAAATTGGTTTTTACAAAATAGTCATGGGGATGTACAGTACAGCATAAGGAATATAGTGAATAATACTCTAGTAAATATGTATGGTGTCAGATGGATACAAGATTTATCAGGATGATCACTTACAAAGTTATATACTAGCTAACCAACAGGGTATGCCCCTGTAACTGATATACTATATGTCAACAAAAATTGAAAATAAAAAATGATTTTTAAAAAGTTTCTGAAATGATGAAATCATTAAATCATTTAAGAAAATTCCCCAAAGTAAAATGTCTCCAGAATGAAAAACCCACCAAATTATCAGTAAATAATTTGTTAAAAAAAAACTAAGTATATGACTGAAATTTCAGAAAAAAAGAGAAAATTGGGAAAATTTCAAGAGCTTCCTGAGGGTTGAGAGTTACAGCTTTAGCCTTCTCAGCAGCAATATTGGAAGCCAGAAGACAATGGAGCAAAGGCTTCAAATTTCTGAGTTAAAATAATTCTGAATATAGCTTTCTGTATCTATCAGACTACCAACCAAACATTCAAAAAGACATTTTCAGACTTGCAAAGTCTCAAAAAATTCATTTCCCAAGCACTCATTCTCAGAAAGCTCCTAGAAGGACATGCACCACCAAAACAAGGGGATAATCCAAAGAGGAAAATGTCATGGATGCAGTCAACAGAAGCTTCTAATGAAAAAGGTCAAAGGAACTCCCAGGAGGAAAGCAAAAGAAGTCTCATGGCAATGCTTTGAAGCAGACACACAGGCCAAGCAGTCCAAGCTAGAGACAGATAAGGCCAGAGGGTTCCAAGGACATATGCAGGAGGAAAAAAAAATTAAAAAGTGAACTAATCAATTATTTGATAGGTTTAACTACAAGTTGTTTTGAGAGGTATTTTGGAGGGGTGGGAGGAGCATTGAAAGATGTAGAAATAGTTGGCTAAAGATTTTAGAGAAAACAAGGTGACTCTCCCAAAAGGCAATTAATTCCAAGAAAAAAGTACAAGAAAACATAAAATATACTTAGCTCAGTAGGGAACATTTACAATAGAATAATATGCATAGCTGACCTTGATCATTTAAGTTATCCAAACATTGCAATATTGGCAGAATAAAGAGGGAAAAGAAGGTAAAGGGGGGCAGGGGTGGGGGTGGGGGTGTGTGTGTGTGTGTGTGTGTGTGTGTGTGTAAGACCTAAACCTTTACCAATACAGGAGACTAATACATAATGTTTAAGATGAATGCACTTCTCAATAAACAGCATATTCATATTATTTGTAAATATATAAGTAAATACTCAAAGTAACAGCCAAAATAACTGAAAAAGCAGTAGCCTCTAGGATCAGGAGGGTCTTACTAGAAGTAAATTCCTAACACAGTGCTGCTGGGGCAGGGGCAAAAAATTCATGTTAAATTTAGAGCCAGGCTGTCAAAAGTGAGGAGCTTCCCTAGCTAGTCAGTCAGGTGTTGCCAGGGCCCTGGAGCCATTCATGTCACAGCTGGTATAGTAACATGGGTTTTTACTGTCTACTGTTTAATTTATTTCAGGTATTTCTTTGGTAAAAACTTCAAGTATTTACATTTTTTACAAATAATTTATATTCTATTTCTGCATCCTATAAAGGTATAGCAGATGCTTTATGGTATAAAATAACTAGGAATAAATCAAAATTAATACAAAAATACAAAATATTTTTGGGAATCTTGTCGCAGCTCTATTTTATTCACCTTTTGATAAACTTCAAAATGCAGTTTGTGAATGTAAATGTAAATCTTTAAAACTTATATAATAGACCACAACAGGGTGGGATGAAAACAGACTGAAAAGCTGCAAAGAGCCTGCCAGTTGCATCCTACAAATGAAATAATAACTGTATAAAATTAAAGGACTCAGCCCTGGGTTGTGTGGCTCAGTGGATTGAGTGCTGGCCTGCAAACCTGAAGGTCACTGGTTTGATTCCCAGCCGGGGCACATGCCTGGATTGTGGGCCAGTTCCTCAGCAGAGAGTACATGAGAGGCAACCACACACTGATGTTTCCCTCTCTTTCTACTCCCCTTTCCCTCTCTAAAAATAAATAAATGAAATGTTTAAAAAAGGGAAGATGCGTTACAGTCATATTATTCCTAGTACTGTACACACACGTGAACCAGATTATTCTCAAGAAACATTCATTATTCTGATTCAGAATCAATAGCTAGAGGAAAAATTATGAGACTAAAAAAGACACACTGAGGGTGAGGGAGTTTGAGAAGGAATTCTAACATTTGAGTGCTTCCCATGCCACTTAATCCTCAAAACAACTCTAAAATAGTAGGTGCAGTGAACCCTGGGGACTGTATCTCCAGCATCGACTCCCCTACTCAGACATGCACACATAAACCCAATCTTTAATGAAACATGATACTGCTTCCCAAGATTGTATATATGGAAACTATTGGGGCGGGTATATGAACTCTAGACCATCACACCAGGCTTCAACACTAGAAGAGAAGGATGTGCCAAGTTGAGGAGTTTGGACTTTGTTAAACACAAAGGCTTTGGAACTCATATTTCAGTTCACATCTTAATTTCATCACTTACCACATGACCTGATGCAAAGTTCTTAATTTCTCTGTGCCTCTATTACCTCATGTATAAAATAGTCATAATCAGACTTAGTTTATTAAGCTATTATGAGAATTAAATAAATTAGTATGTGTAAGGCACCGAAAATAATGCTTGGCACAAAGTAATCCCATGTTAAGCAACAGGGAGTCAATGGAGATTTCTGAGTGATTTGACCAGAATTACAGTTTAGGAAAATCAGTGCAGTAGAGTGGTTAGAGGGGAACACACAAAAAGTGGGAAAGTAGCAAAATTTTTATAAAAAGCATTAAAGCCCTTAATGAAGATGACAACAGTGAAAAATGGAAAAGAACTAAGTGCAGAATATGAAATCAACAGGATTTAACATATGAACAATTGTGGCAATCACCAGAAAGAGAAGTAAAAGATGATTCTCTGATTTTTCAATTTAGTAGACTACGAATATGGTGGTGCCAAGAACAGGAACAGAGAGATTGGCTTAGGGCTCCTTTACACTAAAAGGTTTCTGTTACATTTTATATAGGGAGTTTGTTTAAAACAAGTCTTTCCTAAAAGATAATTTAAACTCAGTAGGATTTAAGACAATAATTATTATATTAGTAAGAAATGAGGTCCACGTTTTATAAACTGACTACTGAAGCTGTATTTTTCATTAACCTGTTTTCTGTCAATAAATGTGGTTCTAAAAAATTTAATACCACTACACAGAGATGAAAAAGCAAATCAAATTAACAATAAAATAGAATACTGCATTTTTTACTGCAAAATTAGACTCAGGAATAAATATTGATACCTCAGATTATTAACATGTATTTACTTATAATTCTCAACTTTCCACTTGAATATGATCACAGAATTTTCTATAAAGAATACTATAAGCCCTGGCTGGCATAGCTCAGCGGATTGAGCACAGTCTGCAAACCAAAGTGTCACAGGTTCGATTCCCAGTCAGGCCACATACCTGGGTTGCAGGCCACGGCCCCCAGCAACCGCACATTGATGTTTCCGTCTCTCTCTCTCTCTTTCTCCCTCCCTTCCCTCTCTAAAAAATAAATGAATAAAATCTTTTTTAAAAAAAAGAAGTAAAAAAAAAAGAATACTATAACCATTATTTCTAATATAAGATTAAAAGGTACAATCTATGGAGGGGTAATATTTTATTTATTTATTTATTTATTTATTTATTTATTTATTTATTATCTCCTCCCTCAAGGGTATGTTTGTCACTGATTTACAAGGAAACAAAGGGAGGGAAGGAGTGAGGGGTAGGGAGGAGAGTAAGGAGGGGGAGAAACACACACACACATCCATAGGTTGCCTCCCACAATCACCCTGAGTAGGGATCAATCCCTCAACCTAGGCCTGTGCCCTGATGGGGGATGGAGCCCATAACCTTCTGGTGTGCAGATGACATTCCAACCAACTGGGCCACCTGGCTAGGGCTGGAGGGGTAGTACTTTTAAAATAATAAAAACCCTTGTGAATGCAGCAAATCTTTATAAAAATTACATTTAAAAAACATTGAAAATTCTTATAGATATTGACAATGTTAAGAAGCTAGCTTTTAAGAACTTCAGAAGCTCAAAATGTGAGATTAAATCAGAACACTGAATGAAAAAATAACTCAGCACTACAGATTGTTTCTCCTACAGAAACAGAATGCTTTAGGAGTGAAGCCAGTTCCTTACTTCTCATTTACTCCACCTGTATCTCACTTCCCCTCCTAAACATGCCTCCTCAAAAACAAAGATTAACGTCACAAATTATCTCCAACTTGACTAATCCGATACTTTTCTGTTTCTCATCTCACAAGACCTGTTAGCAATCAGCATACAAAACAGCTCGTCATTCCATCATTTTTGTAACACTTCCTTTTCTCAGCTATCCTAACCACATACCTATGGCTCTCCTTGTATCTCTCTTGGCCATTCCTTCTTTGTAGACTTTCCTCTCCCACATCTGTGCATTTTTTTATTCCTCAGGGAAAACCCTTGTTCTTTCCAATTCTCTATCTATACCATGTTCCTATGTATTCCCTTAGTTGTAATACTGACAATACGTTCCAATTCATATCCCCAGTCCCAACCTCTACTGTGAACTCCAGATTTATTTTATTATCTGTCAACTGGACATCTCTATGTGGGTAGCTCACTGGCAATTAAAACTAGACCAAGTGTCTAGAACTTTTGATACACTCCTTCAGCCCTCAAAAATGTTTCATATATTCATTCTACAGATATTTACTAAGCATATACTCAGGCATTGTGCTACACACTGGCACAACAATATGAGCTTGGGGAAGACAGGTGAACGGTAACAAGGGCTATGAAGGAAATAAACAGTGTGTTCTGACAAAAAATAGGGAAGAGGGCTGCTACTTTTGATAGGGTATTCAAGACAGGCCCCCACAATATTATATTCCCCTTCACAAAATGGTGTTCACCTAACTGCTCCAGCCAGAAACCTAGGTATCTGTTCCCTACAAACATCTCATCAAGTGGTTCTACAGGGTTCTAACTCCAGAATACACCTTGAAGTTGAAGAGAGCTCTCAAGCAAAGAAGAGAGATGTGGATAAGTAATGACAACTGTGATAAACGTCACAGAAGGAAATGCAATAAGTTATGGAAGAAATTACAGTGAAACCTAATCAGCCTGGGAGAAATCAGAAAAGCCTTCCTGGAAGGAGGATAATTAGTATAAACGCAGACGATCACAACAAAAAGCTAAAGAAAAAGGTATAGAAGACTATGCCAAGAACAGGGAATACCACCATATGGCACCACCCAAAATAAAAGAAGTCCAAGGTAATAAAATCATAGGAAAGGGAGATGGGAAAAAGGCCAAAAGAAAGCAAGAGGTTATCAAAGACTAATGAGTTCACATCAAAGGGGCACATAAATTAATTTGAAGTCTTCCAATGGCCAAATATGGAACAGTTTGACTATAATTGATTACTACATTAAAATCCAAGAGCTCATGATGTAATAAAACGATAAACAAAATGAAAACTCACTGAACTCATTATAAACTATTCTGAAAAAAAATGACAAAGGGGCGCTGGCTGGTGTGGCTCAGTGGAATGAGGGCCGGCCTGTGAACCAAAGGGTTGCTGGTTTCATTCCCAGTCCGGGCACAAGTCTGGGTTGCAGGGCAGGTCCCCAGTAGGGGGTGCACAAAAGGCAACCACACACTGATGTTTCTCTCCCTCTTGCTCCCTCCCTCTGCCTCTCTCTAAAAATAAATAAATAAAACCTTTAAAAAGAGAAAAAATTATCTTTAAAAAAGTAATAAAGGGAAACAATCAAATTTTTATGCTGCCTCTCTTGTGGCCTAGAGTACCAAACAGGTAGTAAGACAAAGTTCTTCCAGGAAATAAGTACAGAAAGAATTAGGATTTGGGTATTACCATGTTGCAACCCCCAACAAGATAATGAATTCAGGCGATGATCAACAAAAGACGGTAAAATCATTAGTGAAAGAATACTTTTTTCAATGAAAAATAAGGCTGATACCACCTGAAATCATTGATCAATCTTAGCATCACTAAAAGTGAGACAACCAGACATTATGTAACTCTGATAGGCAATACACAATATCTATGGAATATTTTTATTAAAAAAAAAAAAACCCTGAACCTAAATCTAATAAACTTTCTAACTACTAGTTCACAGAAAATAGAGAATAAGTCTAACAGTGGTTCTCAAATTTGAGCATCAGAATCACCTGGAGTGGGCTTACTAAAACACAGATTACTGAGAACCAATTAATCAAAAGAAACTGTAATGAAGCCAACAGTCAAAGAGAGAATGCGGGAAATTTTACAGGAAAAATAACCCAGTTTCAACAACAAATCACATTTAAATGGGGGAGAAGACCGTTATAGAATAAAAATTATTTAAGCAACATAACTGCAAATGCAATATGCAGACAAGATTATGATTCAACAAATCTACAAAAACACATTTTGAGACAATCCAGAAAATTTGAATATAGACTAAGTATAGATGATATTTAAAATTTCTGTTAATTCTGTTAAATATAATAATAGACTAATATCTATGTTTTAAAAAATGACTTTATGGAATTTCTTTTTTAAAAATCAAGAGTACAGTCTTTGCAAAAGCCACATACCACACGGCACCACTTTAAGGAATTTAAGCCTAAACTGAATGATTTCACACATAAGCATGAGATCATCATAGTAACAACTTCTAGTTCCTGAAAGCCATGTGGTAAGCACTGCATTAAGTACTTTATATAACTTATCTCACTAATTCTTAAAATAACTGAAATGAAGATACTAAATCCTATACCATTTTTGCCTGCTAATCATTATCAACTTGCATTTTTTAAAAGGATAAAGAATTGAGAATGATTTGGAGAAAAGCAAGAATGATGGCAAAAGACCAATTAAGTTGTTTCAAAAGGTTAAGAATTCCCACTACAGACAATATGAGCAAATGTTCATGTATTAGAAATAAAACAAAAAATCATTTTTGAACATGAATTATGTCCTACAGACATTTAACTATGAAACAACCTTCTTCACCAAATTATTTTTTTCAAGATTATTTTCAAAGCAATCATTTTATAGGTACTGCAGTTACTGGGCTTAGACTTAATTCTTACTTCCACTGGAAAGTGGCCTGATGGAGAAAATAAAGCATCTTCCAAAATGCACCTTCTTTCCCAAATTCTTTAAGAGATAAAAACAAACTATTGCTTTAATTCTATAAATGACTGAAATAATATCCTCCCTGTGATTCCCTTCACACTCATCTCCAGCTCAAGAAGCTTAGATAAGACAAGCACACAGAAATCTGTAAGTCAAGATCTTAACAGTGAAGACTGAACGGAAAAGGATGACGCCTAACCATCTTTTCCAATGGGGTAACCATGAAAAACAATTATTAAAAGACTCCTAAGGCTTCTTTATAAAAGTTTCTCCTATGATCTTACTACAGCTTATCACTACTGGGCGATGTATACTGCTTACTCTAGGAACTGACTCTATGGGCTGAGGGCTAAACGTGTTCAAGCCTGATTTAACAACTTAAGCTTAAAAAAAAAGGTTCTAGAAAGGAAAACATGGCATACTGGTATGAACATTACATTTTAAGTCTACTCAAAAACCTAAGTTACATCAAAAGATGCTGAACATCATTTGTTATTTAGAAATTAAATTAAAACCACAGCAAGATATTGTTATACCCTCTGGAATGGCTATAATCAAAAAAAAGATTAAGAAATGGATAATCCAGTTAATTTTGTTGGATTGTTTTGCAATACAAAAAAAAATAATTGCAAAATAGACTAACAATATCAGGTATTGGAGCGGACATGGAGCAACTGTAACCTTCATATGTAACTAGTGAAAATACAAAATGATACAACTTTGAAAAAGTTTGGCAATTTTTTTTAAGTTAAGCATATGACCCAGCAATTTCACTGCTAGGTATCCACCCAAGAGAAATAAAAATACATGTCCACATAAAGATCTGGGCACAAATGTCTGCCAACTGATGAATGAGCAAATCATGGTACACCCAGGCAACGTAATACTACTCAGCAATAAGATGAGAGGACTATTAATACAAGCTACAACATGAAGGAATCTCAAAATCGTCACTGAGTTAAGTTAGGCCAGACACGAGAAATCATTACTAGTGTGATTACACTTACATGAAATTCTAAAAAAAAAAGCAAAAACTTCTGTCATTAGACAAGAAGCAGATCAGTGACTGCCCTGGGTGAGAAGGGGTTAAGGACTGCCTCCAAAGCAGCAAGTGTTCCAAATCTTCATTGGGGTGGTGGGTACTTAACTGTATACATGTAACAAAAGACACAAGATACTTGGAATGGTTCGGTTTTATTGCATGTAAATTATAGCTCAAAGAAGTTGTTTCAATTTTTTTAAAGATGTGGGTTAATTAGACCTGCAGATTTACTAGCTGTGTGACATTAACCAGTTTTCATTTTCTCACATGTACACACATACACATTTTATTTTGAAAGTAACCCATTCTTTATTGTACTACAGTTAGTAAGTTTACACATGATTCTTATTTTCACTAGAAAAAGTACCAGGTAGTTATCTATACTGCTGCTTGTCCTATATGACAAGGTGGTTGTGAAATACCACATGAGATAACTACTGAGAAAGTGCTTTGGCAACTCTAAAGTAGTATTACACAACTGTACAGTAGACCTCATGTTTTTAAAAAACAGACATGAAAATGTTTTTCACATGAATGACCTGAGACCTCTGAAAACTCAAGTACCCCAAAGTCAGTCTTCGCATAGAAAGAGAGAGCCTATACAATGGTCCCCTTTTTAATACCCTTCCTAAACCTGCTTTCTATTGACTCGATGTACTGGATGGCTCAGTGTAGTGTGAGGTAGACTACGCTTTCGTTTTTTGAAAAAGAAAACACTAAAGAAATATCTAAAAGAAGGTCATTACATGAGGATGGCAAGACATTTCCCAGTGGAAAAGACCAAAACCTAGAAAACTATCTTTGAGCACTTTTCCAAGAGAATCACAATTGAGATTTTTCTCCCTTTAAAGTCAGTTAAATTTCTTTGCATTTACTACTTCAGTTCCACAGGTCTTACTGAATGTTTACTAGTGTGACCTGCGTTAGCAAGACTGGGTGAACAATTTTAATACCAAAACCTTTTAAACCAGCGTGGTAGTCATTTCACACCTTCGCCGGTGGCAAACTTGAACAGATTCTCATTTTTTCCTACAGCCACTGCATGGCCGAGTTCTCGGCTACCCCAGCAGGTATGAGTGATATTTGACATTTAGCCTAGCTATATATACTAGTTTCCACAGAGCGACAAGTATGAAGGCTGTTTTGGAAGACACAATCTCTTCTTCAAATGCAGGCTGGAGACTAAGTTTTACCTTGAATTCGGTTTCCTATTACATCAAGTTTGACAATGTTAAGAGTTTTTCTACCAGCAACAGGTCTAGTAACCAAAAATGAACGAAGCCTGCAATGTCATAAAATATTTTGCTGTCGTTCTCAGTTTTTAAAGCCTCCTTTTAGTAACAGTTCTAAAGGGATGATGACTCTATAGTCAATGCCACCTCCATGCTTCAGTTGATTCGGTCCTGCCTCGGTTTGGTCAGTAGTAACCATAATCTCTTAGGTTTCACATTTTTCCTTCGACAAACTGAAGGAAAAATACAGCTGGGTCGGGTAACCGCACACCTCCAACTTTAGCTTCCAAGAAACCTGCAAGAACGGCATCTTGCCCACTCGCTCCTCCAGCCTTCCCTGCACTGGCAAGGTTGGCCAAAACGTGCAGCTCTCTCCACATCACCAACCGAGCTGGAACAGAGCACCCAGAGGGCGACTGGTCACGGGGAGGAGGGGAGAACTCCGCCTGGAGGACGACGGCTGAGGTCCAACCCAGCCCGCGCCCAACGCTCCTTGCCGCCAGAAAAGCCTGTGGAACCTTAGCTCTAGCAGCGGCTATCGGTCCGGGGAGGCAGAGCCGCGCGTGGCTGCAGAGCAGGGCGTAAACAAACCGACCCCGAGAAGGAGGAAGGGGCTACCCAGGGTGGGGGGTGGGGAGAAAGGACCTCGCTCCGACCCTCCGGCGCAGGTCCGCAGCTGCCTGGCCCCTAGGACGGCGGCCTCGGTCCCGGTCCCAGCGCCGCTCTAGTACGGGCGTGGACACAGAAGGCCCTGGTGCGTCCGGAGCCCACAGCCACAAGGCCGTGGGCTCTGCGCCCCCAGCCCCGCAGCGCCCTACCTGAACACGCAATCCGGGTCGCGAGCGTCCCTACCGGGTGCGCCCGACCCATTCCTCTTGTTGAAAAGCTTCTGGAACAGCGTAGGGGCCATGCTGGCCACCGCCAAGCCGGGGTCGCCACTCAGAGAGCTCGCTAGGTCCCCGCTCCTAGAACCGCCCTGCCACCCCCATGGGTGCCTCAGTCATATGACAGAAATTAGTCACTTCAAACGGCCACGGCGCGCGGGGCGGGGCGCGAGGCAAAGCCAGCGTTCATTGGCTGGCGGTGTGCCGCGTCACGTGGCGAAGCGCGGAGCAGGGGGCAAGGTGGGGGCGTGGGGCGGAGCTGACGCCCATAGGCTGACGGGTGGATTCCCTCACGTGGCAGCTCACGGGGCGGGGCGTGCACGGAAGCGAGAGGTGGAGAGGGGAAGGGCGGGTCGGGAGGGGGAGGGGAGGGAAGGGGGAAAAGAGGGGAGGGAATGGGAGGGGAAAGGGGTGGAGAGCGGAGGGAATGGGAGGGGAAAGGGGTGGAGAGCGGAGGGAATGGGAGGGGAAGGGGGAGGGGAAGGGGGAGGGGAAGGGGGAGGGGAGGGGAGGGGAGGGGAGGGGAGGGGGAATGAGGAGTGAGAGTTGCTGGGGAAGCCAAGCGGGAACGCGCTCAGGTTCGGATCTTCCGTGATGCTGTCAGTTGCTGTCTGAGGCTAAGACGAGGTGGCTTGGGGACGATAACAAGGATTTTGGAGTGCAAAACCTTTCTGCTCCTTGCACTCTGGACAAGGAGAGATGCTTAGAGCAGCACGGGCAGCCAACTTTCCCTCGACGTCCCCCTAGCTCAGCCCCTGTGGCTTTGCACCTCCATCCGGCGCCTAGCAGAGTCCCTGGACCGCAGAGCAGAGAAGGCGCACGAGTTACCCGTGGGGCCGTGGCCACAGGCCAGCCAACTCCTGGTCGCAGAAGCGCGGACTCAGAGCTTGACAGCGCCCGGCTGGCTCTTGGGGTTTGACGGAGGACCCTGCCAGGACACCCGCCCCGTCAAGACTCCCAGCAGAAACGGTCTCGGCTGGGGACTGCAGGCAGCCAGCCTCAGAGTTGGTGACTAGCCTCGAACCCTGGGACACCAGGAATTCCGTAGTCCCTTGGAAGAGCTAGCTAGGGGTCTGAGGATTTAGGCTCAATCTTAATGTCTAGGTATGAGGGATTGTGGGATTGTACACAAATGGGTTTGATAGGATGAAAGCTTCTTTCCAAAGAAGAAAACCATTGCTCGTAAATAATTTCAAAGTCTTATTAAACCCTGGGAGCTGAAATTCAGCAGGGTTTGGATCAAACTGTCTTAAAAATGTTCAGCATTCCCACTCCAGGAGGATAATTTTATACTATGGGATGCAATTCTCTGACAAATATGATGTCAGGAAGTGACTGGTATGTGGTTGGAAGTTTAGATTAAAAAACACTTTATTGAGAATTTCATTTAACTAGGCATACAAATCAAACTGTCTTTTAAGTGGCTACCAAATCCTACTGATTTGCAGCTAGAGCCTCAGCTAGAAAATAAGTGCTCTAATATAGAGAATATAGAAAAAAAGAAAGTAATGGGCAGAATATACAAGGTGGGGGGAAAGTAGGTTTACAGTTGTTCGTATGGAACATAATGCAATAAATAATAATACAAGAATAAAACATTTTATGTACTTAAAACTGTAAACCAACTTTTGTCCCACCCTGTATATCTGAGAATATTAGTGGTCAACATGTTGAGTTTCAATAGTACAATATATTTTTTAAGATCTTATGTATTTTTAGGGAGGGGAAGCATGGAAGAAAGAGAGGGAGAGGAACATCAGTGTGTGGTTGCCTCTCACACACTGCCTACTGAGGACCTGGCCCAAAACCCAGGCACGTACCCTGGACTGGGAATCAAACCCACGACCCTTAGGTTCACAGGCCAGCACTCAATCCACTAAGCCACACCAGCCAGGGCTCAATAGTATAATATTTTAAAGTACTATTGATATATGATTAACAAATCAATTTATTCGTTCCATAAATGTTTAAGTGCCCTTGGTCTAAGCACTGCAGATCCAAGCAAACAAAAAAGACAGTGATAGAGCTAACTTTTTTTAAAATTTTATTTTAATCATTGTTCAAATACAGTTTTCTCCTTTTTACTCCCAATCCAGCCCCCCCCCACCCCTCCCCACTTCCCTCCCACTACCACCCTCCCCTTAGTTTTTGACCATGTGTCCTTTAAGTTTGTTCCCGTGAACCCTTCCCAATGTCCCCTGAAATTCCCTCTACTCTCCCCTGTGGGCACTGTCAGCCTGTCCTCTATTTCAGTGTCTTTGGTTATATTTTGCTTGTTTCTTTGTTTTGTTGTTTAGGTTCCTGTTAAAGGTGAGATCATATGGTATTTGTCTTTCACTGCCTGGCTTGTTTCGCTTAGCATAATGTTTTCCAGCTCCATCCAAGCTGTTGCAAAGGGTAGGAGCTCCTTCTTTCTTTCTGCTGCATAGAATTCCATTGTGTAAATGTACCATAGTTGTTTGATCCATTCATTTACTGATGGGCACCTAGGTTGCTTCCAGCACCTAGCTATTGTAAATTGTGCTGCTATGAACATCAGGGCGCAAAGATTCTTTTGTATTGGTGTTTCAGTGTTCTTAGGATATAGTCCCAGCAGTGGAATTGCAGGGTCAAAAGGCAGATCCATTTTTAGTTTTCTGAGGAAGTTCCATACTGCTTTCCATCGTGGTTGTACCAGTCTGCAGTCCCACCAACAGTGCACTAGGGTCCCCTTTTCTCCACAACCTCTCCAACACTTGTTGTTTGTTGCTTTGTTTATGATGGCCATTCTGACTGGTGTGAAGTGGTATCTCGTTGTGGTTTTAATTTGCATCTCTCTGATAGCTAGTGATATTGAACATCGTTTCATGTGTCTTGGATTTTCTGTATGTCCTCCTTGGAGAAGTGTCTGTTTAAGTCCTTTGCCCACTTTTTAATTGGATTCCTTGTCTTCTTAGAGTGCAGTCGTGTAAGTTCTTTATATATTTTGGAGATGAAACCCTTGTCTGAGGTATCATTGGCAAATATGTTTTCCCATACAGTTGGTTCTCTTTTGATACTGTTTTCTTTAGCTGTGCAGAAGCTTTTAATTTTGATGAGGTCCCATTTGTTTATTCTTTCCTTTATGTCCCTTGCTCTAGGAGACAAGTCAGTAAAAAAGTTTCTGCGTGAAACATCTGAGATTTTCCTACCTACGTTCTCCTCTAGGACTTTAATGGTGTCACGGTTTATATTTAAGTCTTTTATCCACCTTGAAATTATTTTTGTATATGGTGTAAGTTGGTGCTCAAGTTTCATTTTTTTTGCACGTGGCTGTCCAGTTCTCCCAACACCATTTGTTGAAGAGGCTATTTTTACTCCATTTTATGTTGCTGCCTTCTTTGTCAAATATTAATTGACCATAGAGATTTGGATTTATTTCTGGGCTCTCTGTTCTGTTCCATTGGTCTATGTGCCTGTTTTTATGCCAGTACCAGGCTGTTTTGATTACAGTGGCCTTGTAGTATAGTTTAGTGTCGGGTATTGTGATCCCACCTACGTTACTCTTCTTTCTCAAAATTGCAGCAGCTATTGGGGGTTGTTTATGATTCCATATAAATTTTTGAAGTGTTTGTTCTATGTCTGTGAAATATGCCATTGGTACTTTAATAGGAATTGCATTGAATGTGTAAATTGCTTTGGGTAGTATGGACATTTTGATGATATTAATTCTTCCAATCCATGAACACGGTATATGTTTCCATTTGTTTGTGTCTTCCTTGATTTCTTTCCTGAGTGTTATGTACTTTTCTGAATACAGGTCTTTTACCTCTTTGGTTAGGTTTATTCCTAGATATTTTATTTTTTCTTTTTGCTATTTCAAATGGGATTTTTTTCCCTTGATCTCTGCTTCTGCTGTTTCATTGTTGGTGTACAGAAATGCCTTTGATTTCTGGATGTTGACTTTGTATCCCACTGTTTTGCCAAATTCATTTATTAGGTCAAGCAGTTTTTTGGTGGAGTCTATAGGATTTTCTATGTATACTATCATGTCATCTGCAAACAGTGACAGTTTTGTTTCCTCCTTTCTGATCTGGATGCCTTTTATTTCTTTTTCTTGTCTGATTGCTGTGGCTAAAACTTCCAGTATTATATTGAATAGCAGTGGTGAAAGTGGACAGCCTTGTCTTGTTCCTGATTTTAGTGAAAAAGATTTTAATTTTTGCCCATTAAGTATGATGTTGGCTGTAGGTTTCTCATATATGGCCTTTATTATGTTGAGGAATACTCCCTCTATTCCCACTTTGCCGAGTGTTTTTATCATGAATGGGTGCTGTACCTTATCAAATGCTTTTTCTGCATCAATTGATATGATCATGTGGTTTTTTGTCTTTGCTTTTGTTTATGTGATGTATTACATTTACTGATTTGCAAATATTGAACCATCTTTGCATCCCTGGAATGAATCCCACTTGGTCATGGTGTATGATCTTTTTAATGTATTGTTGGATGCGGTTTGCCAGTATTTTGTTGAGGATTTTAGCGTCAATGTTCATCAGTGATATTGGCCTGAAGTTTTCTTTCTTTGTTGTGTCTTTATCTGCTTTTGGAATTAGGATGATGTTGGCCTCATAAAAAGAGTTTAGGAGACTCCCATCTTTTTGGATTTTTTGAAATAGTCTGTGAAGGATAGGGGTTAGTTCTTCCTTAAATGCTTTGTAGAATTCTCCTGTGAAACCATCTGGTCCAGGGCTTTTGTGTGTTGGGAATTTTTTTATTACTGCTTCAATTTCTTTTGTTCTTATTGGTCTGTTCAGGCTTTCTGCTTCTTTTTCATTGAGTTTTGGAATATTATATTTTTCTTGAAATTTGTCCACTTCACCCATGTTTTCAAATTTCTTGGCATACAGTTCTTTGTAGTAATTTCTTACAATCCTTTGTATTTCTGTGGTATCTGTTGTAATCTCTCCTCTTTCATTTCTGATTGTATTTATTTGGGTCTTCTCTCTTTTTTTCTTGATGAGTCTGCTTAAAGGCTTGTCGATTTTGTTTATCTTTTCAAAGAACCAGCTCTTGGATTCATTGATCCTTAGAATTGTGCTTTTAGTCTCTATGTCATTTAATTCTGCTCTGATCTTGGTTATTTCCTTCCTTCTGCTTGCTCTGGGCTGTCTTTGTTGTTGTTTCTCGAGTTCTTGTAGACATAGGGTTAGGTTGTTTGTTTGGAATGTTCCTAACTTTTTTAGGTGGGCCTGTATCGCTATGAACTTCCCTCTCAGGACTGCCTTGGCTGTGTCCCATAAGTTTTGGGTTGTTGTGAGTTCATTTTCATTTGTTTCCAGAAGCCTTTTGATTTCTTCCCTAATATCATTCTTGACCCATTCATTGTTTAATAGCATGCTATTTAATCTCCATGATTTTGAGTGTTTTGGGGTTTTTTCCTTGGGGTTGGTTTCTAGCTTCAGTCCCTTGTGGTCCGAGAAAATGCTTGGTATGATTTCAATTTTCTTGAAATTCTTGAGGCTTGTTTTGTGTCCTATCATGTGGTCTATCTTTGAAAATGTTCCATGTACATTTGAAAAGAATGTATATTTAGCTTCTTTTGGATGGATAGCTCTGTATAAATCAGTAAAGTCCATTTCATCAAGGGTATTGTTCAATGCCACAATATCTTTGTTGATATTTTGTTTGGAAGATCTGTCCATTTTTGATAGCGGGGTGTTAAAATCTCCCACTATAATTGTGTTGCTGTCCATATCTTTCTTGAAGTCCTCTAAGATTTTCTTTATGTATTTCGGTGCTCCTATGTTGGGTGCATATATATTTACAATATTTATGTCTTCTTGGTGGATTCTTCCCTTGAGTATTATGAAGTGATCTTCTGGGTCTCTCTTTATGGACCTTTTTTGGAAGTCTATTTTGTCTGACATGAGTATTGCTACCCCGGCTTCTTTTTTCCTGTCCATTTACTTGGGAGATTTGTTTCCAGCCCTTCACTTTCAGCCTGTGTAGGTCTTTTGTCCTGAGGTGGGTCTCTTGTAGACAGCAGATATGTGGGTCATTTTTTCTTATCCATTCAGCTATTCTATGTCTTTTGATTGGAGCATTTAATCCATTTACATTTAAGGTTATTATTGATAGGTACTTATTCATAGCCTTTTATGTATGTGTGTTCCTCTCTCTCTCTCTCTTTTCCTTCCCTTCCTTAAAGCAGTCCTTTTAGAATCTCTTGCAGAGCTGGTTTGGTGGAGGTGTATTCTTTTAGACTTCTTTTGTCTGGGAAGCTTCTTATTTGGCCTTCTATCTTGATTGAGAGCCTTGCTGGATATAGTAGCCTTGGTTGCAGACCTCTGGTTCTCATTACCTGGAGTATTTCTTGCCATTCTCTTCTGGCTTGAAGTGTTTCCATTGAGAAGTCAGCTGTTAGCCTTATTGGGGCTCCCTTGTATGTTACTTCCTGTTTTTCCCTTGCTGCCTTTAAGATTCTCTCTGTCTTGAAATTTTGCCATTTTAATTATGATGTGTCTTGAGGTGGGCCTCTTTGGGTTCCTCTTGATTGGGACTCTCTGTGTTTCCTGGATTTGTGTGACTTTTTCTCTCATCAAATTAGGGAAGTTCTCCTTCATTACTTTTTCAACTAGGTTTTCGATCCCTTGCTCTTCTTCTTCTCCTTCTGGTATCCCTATTATATGGATATTATTACATTTCATATTGTCTTGCATTTCTCTTAATCCCTCTTCATTCTTTCTGAGCCTCTTTTCCTTTTCTTGCTCTTTCTGGATGTTGTTTTCTACTTTGTCCTCCAGCTCGCTAATCCGATCTTCTGCTTCATCGATCCTGCTTTTCATTCCTTCTACTGTGTTCTTCAGTTCAGAAATTGTATTCTCCATTTCCTCTTGACCTTTGTTGAGAGTTTCTATTTCCTTTTTCATGTTTATATAGTTGCAGTGAGATTGATGTAGTTTCCCTCTAATTTCTGATAGCTCATTGTGAGTTCATTGAACTTCCTGATAATCATTGTTTTGAACTCACTATCTGATAGTTGAGTTGCCTGTATTTCATTTAGCATTTTTCCTGAGGCTTCCTCGTTTCCTTTCAATTGGGGGTTGTTTCTTTGTTTTCTCATTGTTCGTGGGTTTCTTCTTGTTTCTTCTTGTTTCTTAAATTGATCTGTTCTGGTTCCCTGTAATTATGGTGTGAACTTCTGTGGTAGAATACTTGTGAGATTCAGTGGTGCAATCTCCTTCGTGTATCCTGGTGTTCACAGCTTCCCCCTACTCTTTTTTTTGTGATCAGTTGGAGGAGTAAGGCGAAATGGTTTAAGACAGCAAGACAGTGTACTATGATATTTACATTAGCAGCCAGTAGAGAAGAGATGGTTTATCCTTTGGCTCCTTATAGTGTTAACTGTGATCCTCCACCCCACTATCCACATTTTGACGGATGGAAAGAGGGTAAGACTCTTATTGGGGACGAGAGGATTGTTAGTTGGATCTAGAAAGCTGTGAGGCTGTGGGAGGTCAGATTCTAAGGTAGGGTTGGGTTAAAGATTAGTATATAGGAGTAGTGTGTAAAAGAATAGAGACAACCCCCACAATAGTATAGTTCAGGAAATTGCAAAGTGGGCTGAGATCAGGTAGGGGTATTGAGTAGTATTTACAATTGTATGGACTAGGTCTTATTAACAGTAATAGTAAAGTGACAGTCTGGTGGCAGAATCAATGAGATCTAGATAACAAGAATAAAGAGTATAGAACCTTGAGAGGTGTATTAATGGAACACAGATGAAGGACAGTAAATTATCAACACACTGTGACTGAGATACCAGGGGGAACCTATCAAATGATAGTATAACCAGCCAAGCAAAGAAGATTATACAGAAAGAAAAAGAATACCAAAATATTATTAAAATAAAAAATGTTGGAAAAGTGAGAAAAAGATAATACAAATTTACAGTAACTTACAAGATTAAAAAAAAGGAAAGAAGAGCAGAAGATGGAGTGCAGGAGAGATAAATTTGGAATGGAAAGAATAATATTAGGATGAATAGAAGAGAAACATAAGGGATTGCGAGATATAAAAATAATAAGAATTGAAAAATAGAATGTCACTTAAAACACAAGATAAAATCAATCAACCAACAACAGCCACAAAAACAAAACAAAACCAAATAAAACAAAACAAAATTAAATTTAAAAAACCTCTTGTTGGTTTCTAACTGGCCAGACCAGTTTTTCTGATCTTGCTGGCTTCAGCTGGCTGAAGGACCTTTGAAATGCTTATCACTCTTCCCAGCCAAATCTCAGCAAGTCTCTCAGGTACCCTGAGCACTCCCAAGCACACTCGCTTTCTGGAGCTCACTGCCACGTTCTTCCGGACTCCGGGGTCCCTGCAGGGTTCCAGCTCTATGATCTCAGGAGGCACCCGCAGCGTTTTGGGATTCACTGCGCCCTCCCTGGGAATCGTAAAAGGGTGCGCCCTTCCACTGTACTTTTGAGATTCGGGCTCTAGGATCGCCCTAAGCACCGCCCTAAGCACCGCGACCCTTCCAAGTTCACAGCATTCGAGTCAGGATTCCCGATGGGGCGTGAGCCAAGCCCTTCCTGGCTCTGGGTTTTCCACCAATCCGCACTCCCACCGGGCTAGGGGTGCAGGCGCATTTCCTGGCCACCCCTGGTCGTGCCGGCTGGAGGCCCTCACTTCTCCCAGGTCTCTGGGTGGGTGTTCATAGTCCCTGGGGGATTTTTTCCCAGTCCAACTTGCCAATCTGTTCCTTCAAGCAACACGTTCTCCCCTAGAGTTGCTCAACCCCCGTATTCGGGGGAGGGAGCAGCGACTCCCCTCTCCCGGGAGCCCTGAGGCAGACCCGGGAGCACCGGGCCTGCACACCCCTAGACCCCGCGCTGATCCCTGGGTCCCTTTTGTCCTGAAGCAGTCTCTTTACTGTCTGGTTTTTCAATGATCGCAATAATTTTTGATGTCCTGCTTTCAAAAGTGATTCAGTAACCTAGTCCACTTGCTCTGTTTCTCCACCGATCCGAGAGTTTCCCTCCTCTTCACAGAAGCTGAGAAACACGCTGCCTAGAGTAAAGCCGCCATCTTCCATCCATCCCTAACTTTCTATATGAGAAGACAGTAACTACGTAAACAAGGTAACTTTAGTGTTCTGAATAAGAACTAAGCAATGAAATGGAGTGGGGAAGGTCTCTCTGAGGAGGTCACTTTTGAGGTGCTCAGGTTAGCATTCATTCAAAGTTCCTCTGTACATTGACCAAGTTCCAGAAGTTACTGGATGAAACAGGAGCAAAACAGCAGGAGTCCATCATTTACACATTTAAGATAATCCTCTGAACTCTGGTGCCAAACATGAACAGATTTATAATACAGAGAAATGTACTAGATATATTTTTCTCACAAAATGTGAACATGAAATAAAATTTTTGTAAGCAAAAATAAAAGTCAATGCAGTTTTTAAGAAGTGAGAAAATGGCCCTGACTGGTGTTGGTCATGGGTTCATGTTGTACTGCAAACCGAGAGATTGTCAGTTCAATTCCTGGTCAGGGAACATGCCTGGGTTGTGGGCCAGGTCCCTAGTTGGAGGCTTGTGAGAAGCAGCCAATATTTCTATCACACAATCATGTTTCTCTCCCTGTCTTTCTTCCTTCCTTCCTCTAGCTCTAAAAATAGATAAAATGGTATTTTAAAAAGAAGTGATAAAATGCATATCCTATAAGTCAATTAATCAATAATTTCGGGAAGTTGGGGGGTTTTCTTTTATACTAGCAAGTGACGCTAAATGAGTGTAAATGTGAAAACAGTCTGAAGCCATCTGTATAGGGCCAAAAACATTACTCCTATGTCTGGCACAGAGAAGAGAGCACCGTAGTTCCAGTTCCCTTCAGAAGAAAGTTTCCAAATACAATAACCTTGAGTGCTTTCATCATGGAAAACAGTTACTCCATGGATAATTATAGATATTACTAGTCAGCAAAAGAACATTACTGCATGCACAAGAGATACTTTTAGTATTCTCTAATCATGTAATGACTTCATTTCTGTAGTTTTAGTCTTATACTTGAAAGGTACAGAAAAAACTAAGTTTACTTGCTCTCATTCATTACATTCCCTTTATACCAAAACATAACACTCAAATTACAGAATGGAGAGCACTGATATCATACATGTTTGTCATTAAAAAGACATAAAACTATACTTAATTATGCAGATTAAATTGAAAATATTTTTAAGTTCAATAATGGTATATATTTTTGTCTTTTTACTTAACACTACCTTTTCATCCAAAGAGGCTGAGGTGTCTTAAAGTTGCCTCTTTAATTTAGGGAGTCAACTAAGAGGAAATGTGAGATAGAAAATAGCCCTGGCTGGTATGGCTCAGTGGATTGAGTGCCGGCCTCTGAACCAAAGGGTCGCTGCTTCAATTTCCACTCAGGGCACATGTCTGGGTTGAGGGCCAGGTCCCCAGTTGGGGGCGTGTGAGAAGCAACCACACATAAATGTTTTTCTCCCTCTCTCTCCCTCCCCCTCTCTCTAGAAATAAATAAAATCTTTTAATAAGAGAGGAAAAATAATTATCTATTCATTAATACTATATGGATGTGGAGCTATTGGGTTAGGAAAACTAGACATAAGGCTTAGACTTTTACACAGCAGAAGATTCAGCCTCCCTGCAAACCCAAGGGCCTATGGGTCTCCGTCCACCTGCTTCCAATAACATAAAAGAGCAGTCTCTTCTGGTTACCAGATATGGAAAAAGGTGGCAATAAAACTGGAATTTTGCTCCCTTAACCACCTTGCAAATAAGCATGACATTAATTGTGCTAAATCTTCCTGAAACAAATTAATTTTTCACTGATAACATCTCAAAATAAGATATTCAGAATCAAGATGATAAAGTAAAAATGCCTAATAACAGATAACCTCAGGGTTAACCTCACTTTTAAAAATTCTTGACCTGGCCAGGTGGTTCAGTTGGTTGGAACATCATCTCATAAGCTAAAAGTTTGCAGGTTTGATTCTAGGTCAGAGCACATACCTAGGCTGCAGGTTCGATCCCTGGTGGAGGCACATGTGGAAGGCAACCAATTGATATTTCTCTCATATAGATGTTTCTCCCTGCCTCCCCCCCCCTCTTTTAAAGATTTTATTTACTTATTTTCAGAGAGGGAAGGGAGGGAGAAAGAGAGAGAGAGAGAGAGAGAGAGAGAGACATCAATGTGTGGTTGCTGGGGGTCATGGCCTGCAACCCAGTCATGTACCTTAACTAGGAATCGAACCTGCGACACTTTGGTTCGCAGCCCGTGCTCAATTCACTGAGCTACGCCAGCCAGGGCTGCCTCCCTCTCTTAAGGTTAGTGAACATATCCTCAGGTGAAGATAAAAATAAAAATTTTTAAAAACCCTTTGAAACTAACAAATAATTTACTACTATCTAATAAGGGAATGACAGTGGTTCGAGGCACCAGAAAACATTCATTTATTCAACAAATTAGTCTTGAGTCACTCCAAGGTGTCAGACTCTGTTCTAGATGGTGAGGATACCATGCTGAACAAGAGTCCCTACACTCAAGAACTTAGTTCTTAGTGGGAAGAAGCAAAATAAACAAGATGTTTGGAAGTTGTACTTAAAACTAGGAAAAAAAATAGTTGGTAGCAAGCAACTGCAGGGTGCCAAATTCAGATAGGGTGATCAGGAAAGGCCTCATTAAAGATGTAGAATCTGAACAGAGGTATAAAGAAGGAATGAAAAGGAACTAGCATGGGAAGAAGGGAATCAAGAATATTCTGGCAGACAGGAGAAAAAGTATAAAGTCTCCAAGGCAGAAAAGGATTTGACCTGTTCAAAAGAGAAGAAGGAGACCATAATTGCTGAGTATACTCTGTAAGAGGAATGTTTGAGATGTGGTTAGAAAACTGTAAGAGGCCAGATTATATAGAATCTTGTAAATCAGAAAACTGTAAGAGGCCAGATTATATAGGATCTTGTAAATCATGGGAAGATTAGGTCAGTGTGATGAAAGCTATTGAACCACCTAGGAGGTTACTGTGTATTTTAGGCAAGAGCTGATGGGGGCTAATGGGGATTATTTTAGAAATATAGCTAACAGGATTTCTAACAAGAGTGAAGGAAAGGAAGTCAAGGACTGACTACTAGGTTTTTGCCTTAAGCAACTAAATGGAAGACATTTCATGATTTAAAAAAAAGATCAAGAAAAGCACATGTTTTAAGAAGAAAACTGAGCCTGTTAAATTCGGAGGTATTGAGTTTGAATTGCCTATTAGACATCCATGTGGAAATTCTGAGAACATATGTGATCTGCCTGGAAAAAAGTCCAACCACTGTTAATATAACAAGAACGGTTTGCATAACATCAATGTAACCTGGTAGACAAGGAGAGTGGATTGGAATGTGCATGGGTGAACAATGATGACATTGCCGTACAAGTCAGTGGGGGTGGTAGAAGTGTCACTGAGTGATCATGTGTACTGTGTGGCCATTGCATTCAAAATGAGCAAGTAGAGCAACAAATCTGCATTAAATTTTGCATTATGCTTGAACATTCCACCACAGCAACTATCCAGATGATTGAGAAGGTCTCAGCTATGGGCAACTGGTGACTGGCAGCTTCATCACAACAACATGCCCACTCATGCATCACATGTTGTGCAGAGTTTTTTGGCAAAACATCAAATTACCCAGGTGACTCAGTCCCTCTGCAGAACCAGATTTGGTGCCTTCTGGCTTTTCCCAAAACTAAAATCAACTTCGAAAGGGAAGAGATTTCAGACCATTAACAAAATTCAGGAAAATATGACAGGGCAGCTGATGGCAACTGGAAGAACTGTGTGACGTCCCAAGGTGCCGACTTTGAAGAGGACTGAGGTGTCATTGTCCTGTGTAAAATGTTTCTTGTATCTTCTTCAATAAATGTCTCTGTTTTTCATAGTACATGCCTGGATACTTTCTGGACACACCTTATGTGTACAGAAGCCAACATTACAGGGAGAAAAGTAGGAGTCATCAGCTAATACACAGAACTTAAAATAATAGAATACATGAGTTTATATGTCAAGGAAGTATATATACAGAAGAGGGTCCAGAACTAAGATTCAAGAAAGGTTACACAGGTTTTGAAGAGGAGGACACAGCAAAGAAGAGTGAGAAGGAGCAGTAGTAAATCAAGATAAGAAAATGTCCCCCAAACAAGAGATCAACTGTGTTCAATGTTGCTGAAAATTGAAGATTTGTCAACATGTATATCTTGACAAAAAGTTTTAATGTAATCACATGAGCAAAAGCCTGAATGGAGTGGGTTACAAAAAGAAAGGATAGAGAGGAAGTAAAGCAAGTACAGACACCTCCTCTTTTTGCTGAGATAGGACAAACAGAAATAAGGCTTGAAAGGAGATGAGAAGAAGGAAAATTGGGCTTCCTCTTTCTTTGTTAAGATGGAAGATATTAGAGAATTTCATATGCTACTGGAAATAATCTAAGAGAGATGGTGAAATCAAGCACCTATGATGTTACAGGTGCTAAGAATACATCAACAAACAAAACAGGTACAACTTTAACCCCTAAGAAACTAACAAGTAAGTAAGTGAACAAGTTATTACAGATTGTGATCAGTGTTTTTAAGAAATCAAACTTTTACCTTCAATATGAAATAAATAGGTTTCAATTCCTCTCCTGGAATTCTACTAGAGGTATACAAGACTTCCAGTCAAGATGGAGGCTCACCTTCTCACACAATCACGGCAAAAATCACAACTAAACTACAAAACAACTACCACCAAGAATCTCAAAAAATCGAGTTTTATGGAAGTCTGACAACCAAGCAATTAAAGAAGTCACATTCATCCAGATGAGTAGGAGGGGCAGAGAAGTGAAGATGCACCAAGATGCAGGGACTCAGATTGGGCGATGCCACATCCACGTGTGGTGGGTAAAAACTGGGATAAAAACCTGACTCCTGAGGTATCCCAGCTCCACCTCAGACAACTGAGCCCAGGGTTCCAGTACCAGAAAGATAAGTCCCCATAACTTCTGGCTATAAAATCAGTGGGAGTTGGTGCAGCAGAAGAAACAACGTGATTCTCAGGAGTCTCCTCTTAAAGGGCCTGCAACAGATTTAGGACTTATGCATAATCACGCCCTTTAGGCTCCAGCACCGGGGAAGCAACTGGAAGGGCACCAGTGGTACACAGGGAGAAACTGAAGTGTCTGGCATCAGGGGAAGTGATAAGGGACAGCATCCTCCTAGACAAAACTCCAGAGTCCAGGCAGCAGCCATTGCCCTCTTTCTTAACCCTTCCCCAAACAGAGCCACAGAACAGCAACACCATATCAGAGACTCCATCAACCTAGTTCACAAAGATTGCCCTGCCCCAGCAATTACCTAAGGCTCTGCCCCATCCAACTTACCATTGTGTTTTTCTACAACAGGCCATGTGTCAAAGCAGCTCCACCTAATACATAGAAACAAACACAGGGAGGCTGCCAAAATGAGGAGACAAAGAAACATGGCTCAAATGAAAGAACAGAACAAAACTCCAGAAAACGAACTAAACAAAATGGAGATAAGCAATCTATCAGATGCAGAGTTCAAAACACTGGTTATTAGGATACTCGAGGAACTCACTGGGTACTTCAACAGCATAAAAAAGACCCAGGCAGAAATGATGGTTACACTAAGTGAAATAAATAAAAATTTACAGGGAATCAACAGTGGAGTGGATGAAGCTGAGAATCAAATCAATGATTTGGAACATAAGGAAGAAAAAAACGTTCAATCAGAACATCAAGAAGAAAAAAAAATCCAACAAAACAAAGACAAGCTAAGGAACCTCTGGGACAACAAATGTACCAACATTTGAATCATAGAGGTGGCAGAAGGAGAAGAGAAAGAACAAGAAGTTGAAAACTTATTTGAAAAAATGAAAGAAAACTTCCCTAATTTAGTGAAGGAAATAGACATACAAGTCCAGGAAGCACAGAGAATTTCAAACAAGATGGGTACAAAGAGGAGCACACCAAGACCCATTATAACTAAAACACCAAAGATTAAAGATAAAGAGAGAATCTTAAAAGCAGCAAGAGAAAGCAGATATAGTTACCTACAGAGAAATTCCCATAAGACTGTCAGCTGATTTCTCAAAAGAAACTTTGCAGGCTAGAAGAGACTGGCAAAAAGTATTCAAAGTGATGAAAAGCAAGGACCTGCAACCCAGATTACTCTATCCAGCAAAGCTATCATTGAGAATCAAAGGGCAGATAAAGTGCTTCACAGACTAGGTAAAGCTAGAGGAGTTCATCATTACCAAATTATTATTACATGAAATGTTAAAGTGACTTGTTTAAAAAAAGAAGATCAAAACTATGAACATTAAGATGGCAATAAATTCACAACTATCAACAATTGAATCTAAAGAACAAACTATGGAAACAAGCAGAACAGAAACACAATCATAGATATGGAGATCATTAGGAGGATTATCAGCTGGGAGGGGGAAGGGGGAATAGGAGCAATGGTGCAGGAGTTAAAAAGTGCAAATTGGTAGATGCAGAATAGACATGGATATGCTAAGAGCATAGGAAATGGAGTAGCCAAAGAACTTACATGCATGACCCATGGACATGAACTAAGTGGGGGAGGATGGCCAGAGGGAACAGGGGGTACCAGGTGTAGGGGAGCAAAATGGGAAAACTTGGGACAACTGTAATAGCATAATCAATAAAAAATACTTAAAAAAATAAAGTCTGTTTTGTCTGGTATGAGTATTGCTACCTCAGCTCTCTTTTTTTCCCTTTCCATTTTCATGAAATATCTTTTGCCATTCCTTTACTTTCAGTCTGTGTGGGACTTTCAATCTGAAGTGAGTTTCTTGTAAGCAGCACATGGAAGCATCTTGTTTTCTTAGCCATTCAACCATAGTATGTCTTTTGATTGAAGCATTTAATCCATTTACATTAATTTTTTTAGTATATTTTATTATGCCATTACAGTTCTCCCATTCCCCCCTTCACTCCCCTCTGCCCTGCACAACCCTTCCCACCCCATTCCCCACCTTTAGTTCATGTCCATGGGTCGTACATGTAAGTTCTTTGGCTTCTACATTTCCCATACTATTCTTGCCCTCCCCCTGTCTATTTTCTACCTACCATCTATGATACTTATTCTCTGTACCTTTTCCCCCTCTCTCCTCCTCCTACTCCCCTGTTGCTAACCTTCCATTTCTGTGGTTCTGTTCCTGTTCTAGTTGTTTGCTTAGTTTCTTTTGGTTTTGCTTTAGGTGTGGTTGTTAATAATTGTGAGTTTGCTGTCCTTTTACTATACATGTTTTTTTTATCTTCTTTTCTTAGATAAGTCCCTTTAACATTTCATAAAATAAGGGCATGGTGATGATGAACTCCTTTAACTTGGCCTTATCTGAGAAGCACTTTATCTGCCCTTCCATTCTAAATGAAAGCTTTGCTGGATAGAGCAATGTTGGATGTAGATCCTTGCCTTTCATGACTTGAAATGCTTCTTTCCAGCCCCTTCTTTCCTGTAAGGTCTCTTTTGAGAAATCAGCTGACAGTCTGATGGGAACTCCTTTGTAGGTAACTGTCTACTTTTCTCTTGCTGCTTCTAGGATTCTCTCCTTCCTTTTAATCTTGGGTAATGCAATTATGATGCGCCTTGGTGTGTTCCTCCTTGGGTCCAACTTCTTTGGGACTCTCTGAACTTCCTGAAAGTCTATTTCCTTTGCCAGATTGGGGAAGTTCTCCTTTATTATTTGTTCAAATAACTTTTCCACTTGTTGCTCTTCCTCTTCTCCTTCTGGTACCCCTATAATTCAAATGTTGAAACATTTAAAGATGTCCTGGAGGTTCCTAAGCCTCTCTTCATTTTTTTGAGTTCTTGTTTCTTCATTTTTTTCTGGTTAAATGTTTCTTCCTTCCTTCTGGTCCACTCCATTGATTTGAGTCCCAGTTTCCTTCCCATCACTATTGGTTCCTTGCACATTTTCCTTTATTTCACTTAGCATGGTCTTTATGTTTTAATCTAATTTGCAACCAAATTCTATCAATTCTGTGAGCATCCTGATTACCAGTGTTTTGAACTGTGCATCTGATAGGCTGGCTATCTCTTCGTCGCTTAGTCGTATTTTTTCTGGAGCTTTGATCTGTTCTTTTGTTTGGGCCTTTTTGTCCAGGGCAGAGCAACCCAGTGCTGTGTTGTGACAACATAGATGGGGAAGGGGTCTGAGAGGGAACAATGGTACTTGCTCTGCTCTCTGCTGGATTTCAGTTCCTTCTCCAACTTTCCCCAAGGAAATTGGGCCCTTCTGATGCTATTCCCATGTGGGTGGGTTTGTGTACATTCTAGGACCCTGTGGGTCTCTTCAACGAACTCTCCTGTGAGGCTGGGAGTTTCTCCTGCTCCCACCTCAACCCCCACAGGTGTTTTCAATCTGTGGTTTGAGGCTTTATTTTCCGAGCTGGGGCCCTGAGTTGTGCAATCTACCCCCCTCCCCAGTTGTTTCTCCCAGTTTATCTGCATATGAGCGTGGGACTGCCCACTCCACAATCCACCGCCTTGCTGGGTCCACCAGCTGCTGCCTTGCCTGCCCTGGTCCTGCCTTGCCTGAGTCCTCTCCTCTCAGCTGCCCGTCTCCGACCCTCCTACCTGTCTGGATGAGAGTTTCTTCTTTAACTCCTTGGTTGTCAGACTTCCATACAGTTCAATTTTCTGTCAGTTCTGGTTGTTTTTTTGTTTTAAAATTGTTGTTGTCCTTCTTTTGGTTGTGCAAGAAGATGCAGTGTTCTACCTATGCCTCTATCTTGGCTGGAAGTCCTAATCTATTTACATTTAAAGTAATTGTTGATAAATATGTAGTTATTAGAATTTTATTATTCAAATTTTTAATCTTTTCTTCTTCTTAAAAAAGTCTCTTTAACATTTCTTGTAATACTGATTTGGTGGTAATGAACTCCTTTAGCTTTTCTTAACAAAATAAATGAAGAAAAAACCAGAAACAAACTCATAGATACAGAGAACATTCTGATCATTGCTAGATGGGAGGGGGTTGGGAGGATGGGTGAAAAAGAGGAAGGGATTAAAAAGTACAAATTGGTAGTTATAAAATAGTCATGGGGATGTAAAGTACAGCATAGGGAATATAATCAATAATATTATAATAACAATGTATGGTGTTACATGGGTACTAGATTTATGGGGATGATCACCTTTTAAGTTACAGAAATGTCTAACCACTATGTTGTACACTTGAAACTAATATAATATTGTATGTGAACTGTAATTAAAAATAAAAATATTTTTAAAAATTTAATGGAAATTACACCATGCCTGCATAGTGTACTTCATGCATTTTTAACTGTATTTTCTAGGTACTTGTGACCCAATTTTTTTTTCATGAAGTATAATTTGAAAATAAAAGTTTAAATGCTTAAACATTAAATTTAATTGGTTATATGCTAAAGTAAGGGATCCAGTCCAATAGTTGACATTTTTAAGATCACAGACCATTTTGAAAATGTGATGAAAACTATCTCCAGAAACAGATGAAGATCTGTTTTTGATACTCTTCCAGGGAGGTTCACTGAAAGTCCTATGAGACCTACCCACAGGTGTGAGGTAAGAGTACACACCTTCTCCTAGGGTTTGTCAACAGGAATCCTCTTTGGGCCTCTCCTGTCTGCCAGACAGCAAACAGGCTTCTTCTACTTTCCTTCCTCTTAATCATAATTAAAGTTACATCCTCCACCCCTAAGCCTTGAACACCAGTTGCAGCTCCTTTCCTCTTCCCACCTTTCCCTGCATTTTAGCTGATGATACAGAAAGAAACAAAACAAACAAACAAATAAAACACTGGACTCAAATAGTCCTGCCTTGAAATTCTGGCTCTGTCACTTTCTAAATCACATGATCCTAGCCAAGTATTTATCTCTGAGCTATATTTTCCTTAACAGCAATATGAAACTATCAAATGTTTATTTCCTCCAGCTCCACTATGCTCAGTCTAAGAATTAGGTATCATTCTTTCTCATAGGAACCTACTACCTGATTAAACTGTCAAGTAATGTTATAATTCTCTTCTCCTGCCCTTGGATTATAAAGTCCTTGAAGGCAGGGAACAAACCTTCTATTTAATTTCCTCTACCCCTTCTGCTTATCACATTTTTGCTTTTTAAAACTACAACAAGAATTGACTTAGTTCAGTACTGATTTCGAATTCAGGTCTAAATTTGGTTCCAACCACCATCATTAATGATCTTTCTGCATCTCCTAAAAATTTTCCCATATTTCACCTGCAGATGAAAATGTAAAACAAAAATCACAAATAGTTTTGTTAGTGGTTTAAGGCCTTGTCAAATCATTTGCAAGAATATCTTTATGGGACTTATTTAAAAATAAATGCTATATAAGTTATATAACCTCAAATTAATCACTTTTAAAATTTTCTTTCTTATGGAAACAGCTTCAAAAATTGGACTCTTACTTACTTTTATGTATCAATATAATAACATTAGTAAAACCATCAAAGTTAAAATCTCACTAACAGTCACACAACTGTACTATGTTAACTGACAACAGAATCACTGCTTTGTAAGAAGGGCACTGTTGAGATGTGAGCAGTTATAGTACCAAAAAAAAAATCCTACAGATAGTATTAGCTAAAGAAAGTTGTTTGGAGATAAGGTGATATGCTAAATATTTAGTGTATGATTTATTTTTTCTTTATTGTTATTGTTGACACCATTGCAGATGTCCTTATTTCCCCCCACTCTGGGCCCCTCTTACCAGCCCACTCTCCCCCTTCCCTCTGGCCATCACCACACTGTTGTCTGCATGACTTATTGTACATATTATACATTCCCTGCTTCAGCAAACCTTGAGTGTAGAGTTTCTTTCAGTCAGACCTGAAATTAGTTCTCTCCTTATGTGGTTTCAATTAAGTTCTGTTAAAAACAGTTTGTAATATAAGCATTTTCATTTTTAGTGCTTTAACAACTTTACTAATTTCAACCAATACAAAGGATAAACTCTGGGAAAAACAATCAAAGGAGGTTACACAGAGCTCTGGTGTTGGCTCTTTATAAATAGTTGAAATCATCTATTTAGTGTACAGTCCTCTAATATAAGCTATTTTTTCTTATTTTACAATACAAATATATATATTTAAGAAGCATACAGAAAAATGTTTCTCTCTTATCTGATTAAAGGTAATTTGTAAGAATCTCAGAATTTTAACACTAGGATATATTACAAATAATTAGAGAAGTCTGATTTTTTAATCTGATATAATTTCAGGCAGACATTCTGCTTTATGGACTTTGACTTCACATTCATGTCTTCAATGTGGTGAAAATTCAGCCACAGCTGCTACATCCTGCCATTTGCTTTTATTATAATATCTGGAGGGGGGAAAAAACAATCAATTACTTCATATATATCACAAGCAGGTTATTAATAGTTATTAATAATCAGACTTTGGGGAGAGAGCTCTTGATGCCCAGACCACTCTAGTTTCATCCCATCAAGCCCAAAGAAACAAATCTAGGGTCCATTAAAAAAAGTGCAGGGGAATAGCTGGCCCACTCCTTCCTGGACACATTGAGGACACTCTCTTTGGACACACAAAAAGACCTGCTCCATAACATTCCAGTGGAAAAAAGCCCAGCAAGGATGGCTGTCAGTGGCTATCACAAGTCCTTTGTCCCCAGTCTTGTAACTTGGAGTAAATCATCCTTGTCCTCCTCAGCCACCACCCAAGCCAAAGTCCCACACATTTCCCCCTCTACCCTTCCTCTACATTCTCCTACTCTTTGTTTTAACTGAGCCCAGATTCTTCCCAATACAGGATTCTGGGGCTTTCTCCTGCACCTCCCTTCCATCCCCCGAATCTTGTACCCGGAGATCCAGAGTGGAACCAGCTTTACTTATTCCTATTGTCACTTTCATATGATACACCTCACCTGCTGACCTAATCAGCCTATTTATATCAATGCTTCTCAAATTTCATTGTACCTTAGAATCAACTGAACTTTTAAATGTCCTGATATCCAGGCCATACTCCATAGCAATTTGATCAGAATCTCTGGGCAAGGGACTCAAATATTCAGGAAAGTCTGATGTACAGCTGAGTTTGAACACCGGAGACCTATACATTTGCCATTCAGAGTGTGGTCCATGGACCAGTAACGTCATCATCACCCAGGAGTTTATTAGAATCTTGGGATTCCTTTCAGACACACTGAATCAAAATCTCCATTTTTAACAAGATCCACAAGCAATTCTCGTAAGTACATTAAAATTTGGGAAGCACTGGCTATTCTACCCTCTCTGCTCCTCATTATTGCTTTTTACTGACCTCAGACACTGTCTGTTCATTTATTAAAGAATATGGCAACAGTCGTCCTTTCTGCTCCAAATTTTGATTAACTTCCCAAGTGGGTAATCATCCCACCCAGTCTTAGCTACCCCTCCTCAGCCTTAATACATACATCCAAAACCATGCCCTGTATTTTCCCCTGACATCACCTAGAATGTGTCATTTCTTCTAACTGCCCTCTCTCACTACCCTGTACCAGTACCTAATCAGTCACTAAGCCCTGGTGATCACACCAACAAACATTTTCCGTGTAAACCAGTTCTCCAATCCCAGCACTCTGGGCCAGACTGCTGATGCAGTGACCGGGAATATGCCTTATTTATAAACTCCACAGGTGATCTGAGTACCACACTCAGATACACTAGTTCAGATATCTATTTTCTCAACTTTGTTCATCATAACTTTTGCAAAACTCCCATCTGATCTTTCTGCTTCCAGGCTCACTTCTTTCCAAGACACCTCCATGTTTATAGCCAGAATGATCTAATTAAAGAGCAATCTGACCAGGATAAAATCAAAATAAGTATGACTTAGGAGGCTCTCTACAACCTGACCCCTGATTTCTACTCACAGCTCAGTCTCAGAGAGTCCAATCTCCATTCCAGCTGAACATAACTACATTCAGTTCCTTAACTACCCGAGGGTGCTTTAGGCCTCTGTGTGTTTATTGATGCTGGTGCTCAGGATGCCCCTGGGGACTTCAGATCATCCTGCAGAGTATTTCCCACCTTCCCTTGTACCCCAAAGGGTCCTACACGGAGCTCTACAAAAGCATCTATGCCTCCACTGGACTTGTTTTATATATCTGATTTCCTCTATGAGATTACAAACTTCAAAGGACAACTAAGGATTATTTCAATATTATTTGCAACTAACTGTGTCTAGCATATGACATCAACTCAATAAATGTTTGCTGAATGAATGAAACAATAAACAGTAGAACTTTTTCTTTTTATTCTATAGCTACATGACACCAAATCAACAGTCTTAAAAGGTCTCTATGATGTCAAACTAGTTAGATTTCTTTTTCCCCAAGGAACTAACTGGTGTACTTCACCTCTGCATTTGTACTAGATCACTGGGTCTGTGTCAAAGACTACATATACTTACCTGATACATTCTTTATATGTGATGGCATAACCAAATTTATTATCAAATACAATAACCACATAATATATTTTAGGCTTTTTGCAATTTAATGAAAACAAAGGAATCAAAGTTTTCAAAGGGAAAAGGGAAATATAGTGAGCTAGAACTTCAGAAATTAACCTAGCCTATAGAAGCAAACAATATTATTGCATAATGAGTGATTATTGTATGTCAGACACTTTACATAGGTTATCTCTAATCCTTGCAACAATTCTGTAAGGCAAGGCTACTATTAATGACAATTTTACAGACAAGAGGGTAAAATTCAGAGGATTTAAGGAATTTGCTCATGTGACAGAGTTAAATTTGGATTTAGAAATGTCCTAATCTTTTTTTTTAAGACAGAGACTGTGGGGAGGGAGGGAAAGAAACCTCAATGTGTGAAAGATACATGGTTGCCTCTCATACCTCCCAAACAGGGAACCAGGCCCACAACCCAGGACTGTGCCCTGACTGAGAATCGAACCAGCAACCTTTCAGTTCACAGGCCAGCGTTCAATTCACTGAGCCACACCAGCCAGTTTGTTTTGTGTGTGTGGGGGGGGGGAGGGGGTGGTAATGTCCTACTCTTAACTTACTTCTACTACCATCCCTCAGATACTCAAATCTTTTACTATCTCATTTTTGTGTGATACTTCTACCTGCTATTATTATCTAAAAAATATAAACTTTTGCTATTACATATATTTTATATACATGTATAAAATAAAGGCTGTTATCCTATTTTTAGTTTGAGATAGAAATGTATAACATGCTATTTATCGCCTCTTTTGAAGAAAATAAAATAGAAATCTTAAAATTTTACTACAAGAATAGCCACAGATTTGTTAATTTTCCAAAGGGCATTGTTAGCTTGAAAGTCTTCCCTGACACTTCAAAGCAAAGTTCTGGGTTCCAGCAGTGCCTCATTTTACTTCTAGTTTATCACCTTACAGAGAAGATTGTGAGGTTCATCTCATCACTAGTCTGTAAGCCCTGGAGGGCTAATGCTGTGCTTTATTCCCAGGTAATACTTCGGTGCCTACTACATGTATGTGGGTCAAATTAAAGTGCCAATATTTTAGATATCCATTGCTAGTAACTGTAAGAAGTACTAAGCAATTATTGTCCCAACCTCTTTTTGGCAAAAAACAAACAAACAAACAAACAAAAAACCCAGAGACAAAACCAAAACCAAAACAACAACAACAAACAACTCTGTTTAAATAGAATACGGAAGCCCAATAAAGCAAAGAGAGGCAAAACTGCTCTGTCTGGATGAACTAGGAAGCTCAGAGACCTATCTACCTCCCCCAACCCCTATTTTACAGCCACCCAGTTAAACTACTGAGAATCAAGAAAGCTAAGTTGTAGTTCTTATTCTGCCAGTAATCAGCTGTGTGAACTTGGGCAAGTCACTTATAGATCTGGCTAGGTCATTTTTGTTTTGTAAAGTCAGCAAAAGAGACTAGATCATTATATAGTTCTCAAATGTCAGTGCTTGTTGGAATCACTTTGAGAACACATCAAATTGCAGGCTGCTGTGCCTTATCTCAAGAGAGTGTTGTTTACCAGGTCTGCAGTGATTCTGATGCAGGTGGTCAGAGAAATGTTGGACTAGATGTTTCCTAAAGCCTCTTCTATCTGGCTGTCACCATTCTTGGAGCTCTGCTTACCCACACACCTCTTCCATCAATCTCTTTTGGATTCCTCTAGTGGTTCACTTTCACCAAATTTGTTCTTTAATCAGCATAGCGCCAGTCATTAGTGAAACTACAGCATACTGAACAGGACTCCTAGCTCATCAAAAGTGAGCTTCACGCTGTACTGCTGATTAGATTACTGCCAAACTAGCTAAAACGTTAAATGCCAGGACTAAAAATAGGCTGCTGCATGTTTAAAATAACATGATCACTAGTTAGCTTGGAGCTTTGCTATTTTTACTAAAGGAAAGGCAGAGACAAGTGGCCAGAGGTTGAAAGGGAATTAATTACTTAAACGAGGAGAATGAGGTGAGAGCCTAAAAAGAAGCCAGAAGGTGGCACAATTGGTTCAACATGCATCAGTGGGTCTCTAAGAATTAAACTAAAAACTTCCATCTGAACACTCCAACAAACTTCCCAGACACATTTTAGTTTTGATTTGTTGCATACTTAAACCCAAAACTGTGATATTACTTGATGTCAGAAACCAATATGAGGGCCAGAAAGATCAAATTAAGTTTCTCTATTTTTATTTTTTAACTTTTTATTGAAGGATAGCATGCACACAGAAATGTACACATGTGTACTATACAACTGCATGGGTTTTCATAAACAACATACCAATATAATCAGCATCCAGGTAATAAAACAAAATACTACCAGCATCCTAGAATTCCCTCTCAAAACCCTTTCCAGTTACTACCCAGTCTCCAACAAGGACATCCACTATAGTGATTTCCATCTTAGTTTAATTTTGCCTAGTTTTGTACTAAATACAAGTAATATTAAATGTACTTTATTGTGCCTGGTTCCTTATGTAAGATTCATCAATACTGTTGCATGTAACTGTATGTCATTGACTCTCACTGCTATATGGCACTTCAATGCATGAATATACCAGAATTTACTTAACCATTACACTGTTGATGGGCATTTGGACAGCTTCCAGTTTGGGGTTATTTCAACATTGCTGTTATGAACATTTTAATATAAATCTTTTGATGAACGTATGTATTATAGTTCGATATATTCCTAGAAGTAGAAGTGCTGGGTTTCCAGGTTCCAGGGAAATGGAATTGCTGGGTCTCTTTCTACCTCAGTGAAATTTCTGGGAGTTCAGTGAAATGAGATATGATCCTAATGTAAAGAGTAAGTTGGTGCACCTGGATCTTCCTATAACCAAAAAAGAGACACAATGCCTAGGGGTCCTTTTTAGATTTGGAGCCAACATATTCCTCATTTCAGTATATTTCTCCTGACCATTTACCAGGTGACCTAAAAAGCTGATGGTTTTGAGAGGGTCTCAGAACAAAAGAAGGCTCTGCTACAGGTCCAAGCTACTGTGCAAGATGCTCTGCTACTTGTACCATATGACCCAGTTGATCCAATGGTATTTGAAGTGTCAGTGGCTGATAGAAGTGCTGTTTGGAGCCTGTTGAATCACAGCACAGATCCTTAGGATTTTGGAGCAACGGCCTCCCATTCTTTGTGGATAAGTATGCTCTCTTTTTGACAAAGAGTGTTTGGCCTGTTACCGGGACTTAGTGGAAACTGAATACTTAACCATGGGCCACCAAGTTATAACAAGAGCAGAGCTGCTGCCCATTGTGAATTGTGTGTTGCCTGATGCACCAAGCCATAAAGCTAGCTGTGAAGGGCAGCACTCCATTATCAAATGGAAATGGTATGTATGCCAACTGGGCTCAAGTAGGCCCTGAAGGCATAAGTAAATTATCTTAGGAAATGATCCAAATGCCCATGGCCCCCGCTTCAGGTACATTACCTTCTCTCGTCCAACCTGCACTTATGGCATCATGGGGAATTCTCTAAAATCAGTGGACTGAGGAAAAGAAAACTCAGGCTGGGTTTACAGATGTTTCTGCATGATATGCAGGCACCACCTGAAAGTAGATGGCTACAGTACCTATAGCTCCTTCTTGGAGCAACCCTGAAGGAAACTGGTAAGGGATATCCTCCCAGTGGGACAGAACCTGGAGCAGTGCACCTTGTTTTTCACTTTGTTAGGAAGAGAAAGGACCTAATGTACAATTACATACCGATTCATGGACTGTGGCCAGACTTAGAAAGGGCATGGCTAGAACATTGATGACAATGAAATGTGAGAAAGAAGCTCTCTGAATAGGTAAAAAAGAAAAAAAGAAAAGAAAAAAACCATGGAGATACCTGTCTCATGTGAATGTTCAACAAAGGGTGAATTCAGCAGAGGAGGATGTCAATAGTCAAGCTGATGATTCATCCTGTGGATACCAGTTAACCTTTCCCCTAGCTACTCCTGTCATTGCCCAGTGGAGGTTATGCATGTGCTCAGCAAGATGAACTTTGCTCACCAAAGTCAGCCTGGCTATAGCCACTGCTGAGTACCCAGTCTGTCAGCAGCAGAGTCCATATCTCATCTCCAACATGGCAGCCAACCACCTGGTGGAAGGTTAATTACATTGGACCACTTCCATCACAGAAGGGGCAACATATTATTCTTACTGGAATAGATACTTAACTCTAGATTATTTGCCTTCCCTGCATGTAATGCTTCTGCCAAAACCGCCATTCAAGGACTTATAGAATGCCTTATCTACCATCATGGCATCCCACACAGCATGGATTCTGATTAAGGAACCCACTTCACAGCGAAAGAAGTGCAGCAATAGGCCCACGCTCATGGAATTCACTGGTTTTACCATGTTCCCCACCATCCTGAAGCAGCTGGCTTAACAGAATGGTGAAATGGCTTTTTGAAGACTCGGTTACAGTACCAGCTAGGGTGCAATGCCTTGTAGGGCTGGGGCAGGTTCTCCAGAGGTTGTATGTGCTCTGGATCAGCATCTAATATACAGTGCTATTCATCCTGCAACTAGAATTCAAAGGTCCAAAAATTTAGGGGGTGGAAATTAATGTGGGACCACTCAATACTACTCCTGGTGGCCCACTAGCTAAATTTTTGCTTCCTGTTCCCATGACCATATGCTCTATTGGTGTAGAGGCCTTAGTTCCAAAGGGAGGAATGCTTCTGCCAGGAGATACAACAATAATTCCACTGAACTGGAAGTAAAGACTGCTGTCTGGCCACTTAAGTCTCCTCATGCATCTGAGTCAACATGCAAAGAAAGGAGTTACTGACTGGTTGGGGTGGGTGACTGATCCTGACCACCAACAGCAAAATGGACCACTACTCCACAGTGGAAGAGCATGTGTGGAATACAGGAGACCCCTTTGGGCATCCCTTAGTATTACTGTGCCCTGTGATCGAGGTCAATGGAAAACTACAACCCAATCCATGCAGGACTAGTAAAGTCCCAGACACTTCATAAATGAGTTTGTGCCACCCTACCCATTAAAGAGCCATGACTAGCTGAGGTACTTGTTGAGAGCAGAGGGAATATGGAATGGGTAGTAGAGATAGGTAGTTATAAATACCAGTTGGGACCACATGACTAATTAAGCAAATATCTTTGTTTTCTTCCCTCTCTTGCGCTCATATTATTCAACATAAGATGTATTAGTAATAGTTAACTTTATATCATAGTTAAGATACAGAATAGTTGAGTTTCAGAATACCAAGGTGAATAATAAACATCTCCCAAGGACTTTGAATCCTCTTCTGGGGAAAAAGTTAGGACATTTTTGATTATATGTAGGACAGTTGTATTATGTTAGGTAGAAGTATGACTTTGTTACTGTCTTTATTTGGAGATCAAGTATAGTTTAAGGAGATGTGTAGGAATGCATAATTGACATAGAGTGGCCTGTGATGGTAGTTGCATGTGTCAACTTGGCTAGGTTATGTCACCCAATTATATTAAAGACTAATCTTGGTGTTGCTGCAACTGACTTTACATAAAGGGGATTATCCTTGATTATGTGTGTGGGCCTCATCCAAATAGATGAAAAGCCTTAAAACAAAGCTGAGATTTCTCTGAGGCAGAAGAAATTCCTTCTGAGGACTGCATCAACATCAGCTCCTGCCTAAGAGTCTCCAGCCTGCCCTACAGTTTTTAGCCAGACCTTACAATTGCTCTACATCAATTCCTGGAAGTATGTATTCACATCCGACTAGCTCTATTTCTTTGGTAGAACTTGGAGTGATACAGCCTCTACTATTCCCCACCACCATGCTAATGTTATCAGAAATGGAAATAGAAGTCTACTATGTAGCCTCTGTCCTTAAAAACTTAATAACATAAAGAATATAAAAAGTAAGCATTATAAATTATGTCAGGTAGTAGTATATTATTAAATATCAAATGAGTAGCAATGAATTAAGAATACAAGGAACTTAGAAAAGAAGAAGATCTCTGTGGATTTAAGGAGTGCTCAGAACAGGCTCTGTGGAAAAAATAGGGACAAGGATCAATGGGGTTTGATATGCAGCGGGAGAAGTAGAGAAAACCTAAACTTGGGAGTTCAATAGAAAGACTGAATTCCTTTCTACTTCCTGGTAGACATACAATCTTGGACAAATTGCATACTACTTTAAGCCTCAGATTCTTAATCTATAAAAGGAAGATAATAGTACAAATCTTCTCTATCATAAAGTCATAGTGAGAAATTAATGAGATATAATAAGGTGCTTAGCTGAATGCTTTTCACAGAGAAAGTGTTCAACCAATGTTAAGTAAATACAGAAACATCTCCATACTGTTAAAAAGAAGGCTACTAAAAATAAAATCTAACAACACTAAATTTCTAATAGTAGTAAAAGGAATTATCTTAAATACCTTTTAAATCAGTGGTATTAGTTAACTTTTCAAAAGATGAAGTATTTGACTTTCAAAAAATTATTTTAACAAGGTTTTGAAACCTGACCAAACTTGTAATTTTACTATTGGCACTTGTGCAGAAACTCTCACAATACAATTTGTAACCGAACTTCCTGTGTACTCAAGAACTCTGTAGGAAAACACGTTTATAGCTTTTTAAAAGTAGTCTCTGCATTCACACTACGGTACCTTCAGGAATGCTTTTAGGAAAAGAAAATTTCTTCTTCTTTACAGTAACACTTTTACTTTTCATTTGTCTGGTTCCTGGTGATGCTCTAATTATACAACATATTTCTGATGTATTTGAAGGAATCTGAAAAAGAAGAAAAAGCAGACATTGTATAATTCTTTCAGGTACTACATTCATATGTTATTTTATTTCAAAGGCAAATAGTCTTAACATCCGTATTTCATAAATATTCATTAACAGCATTTATGAAATACTTATCCACTCTGGACACTAACTAATTGGCTTTAAAACACTTATTTAATACTCACAAAAGCCAAATAAGGTAGATTACATTATCCCCATTTGTAAAATGAGAAAACTTAGATCTGAGAGAGTGGATAACTTATTTAAGGAGAGACAGAAAGCAATGATAGAGGCAAGACTCAAGCACTCCAAAGTGGGGGAGTGTTTACAAAATTTACTGAATTTAAAAAAATGAATTCTGAGTCAAACACCAGATTTCCTTGATTTTCCAAATCATGTAATTTTGACAATTTCTCATTAAGCAGAGTCTCTAAAATAAAGAAATACCTTATCTTTCAAAAGTGATATATTTGTTTCTTAGTACACAAATGTAAAGATGCATTTATCAAGGGACCCTCTCTTTTTTTTTTCTTTCATTGATTCTAGAAAGAGGGGAAGGGAGGGAGAAAGAGAAGGAATGAAACATCGATGTGAGAGGGGAATGAACCTGCAACCCAGACATGTATCCTGACCCGGAATCAAACCTGCAACCTTTCCATTTGCAGAACAACACCCAACCACTGAACCACACTGCCAGGGCTCCTCTCATTTTAAAAATATTATTTTTATTTATTTTGAGAAAGAGAGGAAAGGAGGGATAAAGAGAGGGAGAGAAACACTGATGTGTAAGAGAAACACTGATTGATTGCCTCTCACATGCACCCCAACCAGGGAACTAGCCCAAAACCCAAGCATACGCCCTGACTGGGAATCAAATCAGCAACCTTTCACTTTGCAGCATGATGCTGAACTAATTGAGCCATACCTTTTGGGGAAGGGCTCCTCTCACTTTAAATACAGCCTACACAGAAACCTTTCCTGCTATAAAATTCCGTATCATCCTCAGTAGGAACATTTGAAATTTTCCAGCCCAGCATTCATTTTCCATCCTTCTGGTACTTCAAGTTCTCTTGGGAGAACCTATTTGCTCTACCAGCCTGTATACCACCCCCTCTGTATGGATCAGGTAGAGCTGATGATACTTCTGAGCCCCAAGATGGCCACATCCCCCAGCCTAGCCAATCAATGTATTCCATGCCCCTGGACACAGTGGCAGACTCAGACGATGACACTATTAATGGGCCAGCAGGAAAAAGGGAATGCTTGAACCTGAGATTCCTACACTAAGTTGAAATCTTTAAAGGGGACTAAAGTGGCCCCAGATTGATACCCAACCCTAGCTACAGCAGTTGTAGTAAAAACAGACACAAATACTCTTAGGATGATAGGACCCCTAATTTATGTCTGTGGGACTTTTACCAAATAAGAGCAAGAAAAATAAATGGTGATGGTCAGGGGCAATGCCAGAGTTGTCATTCAAGACAACTCTGAGCCCAGAGAATAGTTCAGCCCAGAGAATAGTTCCAAGCAGAAATGATGTACAAAATACATTTTACCTCCTCCTATAGTTTCACTATAACAATAAAGGAAAGACCAAACTCATCAGAAATAAAGCTACCATTATAAGACTACATAAGAATATCAACCAGTGAATTTAAGCCCTCAGAAAAGAAGATATTAGATTGCCAAATCAGAATAGAATAACAATGTGTGAAATGATTAAAGGATTAACAATTCAGCCCTGGCTGGCATAGCTCAGTGGATTGAGCGCGGGCTGGGAACCAAAGTGTCCCAGGTTCGATTCCCAGCCAGGGTACATGCCTGGGTTGCAGGCCATAACCCCCAGCAACAGCACATTGATGTTCCTCTCTCTCTCTCTCTCTCTCTCTCCCCCTCCCTTCCCTCTCTAAAAATAAGTAAATAAAATCTTAAAAAAAAAAAGGATTAACAATTCAAATCTTATGGATAAACAAGCAGTAGACTATGAGGAATGAAAAGCAGACATGAAAAAGAAACAACTAGAACTTCTTGAAATGAAACATAAAATTGTTGAAATAAATTTTGATGGTAGGTTTAAGCAGCAGAGTAGACACAGCTAGAGAGAATTACTGAAGAACTTACCCAGAATACAACAAATAGGTCATAAATATTAAAAAGAGGTTGAGAGATATAAAGGATAGGAAGGGGCCTAACATATGCTAATTACCATTCCAGAGAGAATAAAACAGATAATAGCCTAGAAATTTCCCACACTGATGAGAGACATGAGTCCACAGATTCAGGAAGCCTAATAGCACAAAGTTAAAATAAAAAAGAATAATAAATGAAAATACTAATCCATTTATGTATACATTCTCATAAAATTATAGCATACCCAAGATAAAGAGAACTTTAAAAAAAGCCAGAAAGAAAAAATGTATCAAACCCCAAGACCTCCCTGAGGCTCAGTGATTTGCTAGAAAGACTCACAGGATTCAGAAAATCTGTAATACCCATAGTTATGGTTTATTACAGCAAAAGGATACAGATTAAAATCAGCAAAGGAAAAGGTACATAATGGAGTCCTGTGGAAAAGGCCTAGAGAGCTGAATCCAGATAGACAAGCTCTGAGTTATCCTCTCCTAGTTGAAGTCACATGAACAGCAATTAATTCTCTCGTGTGCACGGTGCTGCCAACCAGGGAAGCTCAGTGAGCTCTGGCTCAGACCCTAGTTCCCTGGAGGTCAGGCTGATACAAAGTGGCCCAAAGACTTAGGTATCAAAAACAGGTATTTACCAAAATCACATTGTTAGGATAAACTACCTGGGTGGTTCAGGACATAAAAGACATTCTTATCAGGCAGGATACTCCAAGGTCATCTCTCAGGAGCTTTGCCATGGGACAGTCCTGAGAATTGTGGGAATGTGTAGGCCTGCTGAATTAACCCTTTCCTGTATACATACAATTTGAAAGGAAATGATAATGATGCTAACAAAAGAGTTGCAACAGCAATATGGAAGTCAGAAGACAGTGGAATGATAACATCAAAGAACAGAGAGGAAAATCACTGTCAACAAAGAACTATATACCCAATGCAAAAACATTGAATAAAAATCATCTTCACATAAGCAAACTAGAATCAGGGGGAAGACCTCAACCTTGTAAAGGATGCTGGCAGTACTAAGTATTGTTTCTCAAAAGATTTATGGGTTTTATTGGAGAAGATGCACTTCCTGGCCCTGTGGTTCAGTTAAGGCCACATGACTATTTCTGGCCAATGAGTTTTGAGCAGAATCATGTCACTTCTAAGCCAAAACACTTAGTTACCAATGTAAGACTTTCCCCAGCTTTATTTTTTTCACTAGCATCATTTCTAGCAATATTCATGATGGCTTCTCTATCAACTATAATGAGCAATGGAGGTAGGGCATGAGCAAGTAATGAACCTTTATTTAAAATAGTTTTAGCTGCTAAAATTTTTTGAGTTGTTTGTTACCACATCTTATCCTGCTTAGTACCAGTTATCTATAATATAAGTTGCCCAACTTTTAATCTTAGTGAAACTCTGAAAACAATTTCCCTTGAGATCTCAAGTATAAAATATGTTGTACTGGAAGTCTTATCCAGGACAAATAGATACCATTTACATGAAAAAAAAAACACTGTTATTATGCTTAGATGATATGATGGTTGACACAGAAAACCCAAAAGAATCTACAGACATATATTACCATTAGTAAGATTTAGCAGGGTTTGGGCTATACACAAATATACATGATTGTATTTTTATGTTCCATTAACAATGTTGGAAAAATGTAATTTATAAAAAGACATATGTCTAACAAAAAATGCAATATCATTCTATTTAAAATAATAAACTCTACTGAAAAATATTAAAGAACACTTAAATAAATGAGAAGATATACCATGTTCATGGGATAAAAAATTTAGTTCTAAAAAATAGAGGACATAAAACTCAGGATAATAGTTAATTATGGTAAAGTGTGAATGGAATCATGGGGCTCACTGGCTTTTGAAGGAGCAGTATTTGTAGTATTGTATTTCGCTGTTAGCATGGTGAGCACAGGGGTACTCATATATTTTTTTCTTTAAGTTATGCATATTCTCTTTTGCATGAATGCTGTATGTTTATAAAAAGAAAGCAGTCAGATTCCGAGATCTACTCTCCCACTTCTTGTAACTGCTCTTTCCCAACTCAAGCAAAGGACTGGAAGATTTTCCTCTGAAAAGGGAATATAGCAAATGGTTGCTTTCCAAGGGATTTCCAGCAGTGGAAAGGTTAAGTGTTCTGATAAAAGTGATACTGAGACTTCTAGTCCAAAGAGGTCTATCAATATATTCTCCAGTCAAAACTTGAAAGATTCTGCTCTTGGTAGTATGGGCTGCACCAGTTGGTGTGGCAATGGGTCAGTTAGCCACGCGCAACCTAGTTCAGTTGGGTGGTGCCCAGGTCCCTGGTGGGTGGTGCTGGTGTGTGCAGACCGGAAGAAGGCAGCTGTGGCCAGGGTAGCCTGTGGGACAATGGGCTCCCAAGTACAGCGCCTTCCAACTCCCAGGCCCCCACAACCTCCTCCCTCTGTGCCACAGCCAAGGAGGCCAGCACCAAGTGGAAACATGAGAAGCACCTGAAGATGCTACGGGACATGAGCATCTTCACAGCACAGCACAGCACAGCACAGCACAACAGAAAGTGCTTGACTGGGACCAGCATGCTACACCTACTACAATGTGCCTTGGGATCATTGGTCTGTACTCCCTGCTCCCGACAGACTGCCAGGGTTAAGCCTACCACACAGGATGAACTCTATCTCCATGATAATATTCACATAACAGGAAATTAAGTTCCTGCAAAAACATGGAAATGAAGTCTGTAAACAGATCTGGCTAGGATTATTTGATGATAGATCTTCAGCAATTCCACACTTCAGGGATCCACAAAAAGTAAGAGTTCCTACAACAAAAATATGAAAGAAAAGATGGTATGTCTCACCAGAACAAATCAAAGTGGTAGCATCAGTTCGATGCATCTCTTTCAGGGCCCTCTGCCAGCAGCACAAGCAGCACAAGCAGCACACCTGGGATCAAACCACTGAAATCTCTTAGGACATTCAGCAAGAGCCTGGCACTTAAGAGCACCCTTAGACCCCGGTTGTAGGTGGCTCTCAAGGACAGCATCAGGAAAAGAAGCAGTTTGCTCTTTTAAGTGATCTTGGCTCATACATATTTGCTGTTCCAGTTCCTCGGTCAATGGCTACAGCCAATTTTCCTAACTTGGCATATTTCAACAGTAATGCAGCTCAGAATTCTACAAATGCAGATTTTGCAAATTTTGATGCATTTGGACAGTCCAGTGGTTCCTGTAATTTGGGAGTTTTCACACAGCAAGTCACTTTTCTTTTCAGCCTTCTACAGGTAGAAGTGTCAGTTCAGTAAATGCTAATTTTGCTCATTTTGATAACTTCCCCGAATCCCCCAGTGCTGATTTTGGAACTTTCAATATCTCTCAGACTCATCAAACAGCATCAGCTGTTAACAAAGTTTCAAAAAATAAAGCTGGTCTACAGACGGCAGACACATATGCAGCACTTGCTAATTTAGACAATATCCTCAGTGCTGGGTAAGGTGGTGATCAGGGAGAAGGGTGGCTTTGAGACCACAGGTAAATCTCTTGTTGGTCCTGTGGTTTCAGTTCCCAGTCAGTCAAGTGCATCTGCAGGCAAGTATGCAGACCTGGCAGAAGTAGACAGCATTTTCAGCTCTGCAGCCACTCCAGTAACAAATCCACTTTCCACAAGTAATGCTAGCAACATGTTTTTGGAACAGTGCCAGTGGGTGCTTCTGCACACACAAGCCTGCTTCTACAAGTGTGCCTGCTCCCTTTGGAGCTACAGCTTCCACAAACCCATTTGTTACTGCTGATGGTCCTTCTGTGACATCTTCTGCAAATCCATTTCAGACCAATGCCAAAGGAGAAACAGCAGTGACCTTTGGCACTGCATCTATGAGAATCCCTGCAGGGTTCCATATTCCTGCTTCCTGTAGTCTTCCCACCAGACTGAGTGGCAGCTTTCAGAAGCCTGCCTTCCTAGCCCAAGTAGTGTTTCCTTAACAGACATATGCTCAACAGCCCAATGGTGCAGGTTTTGCAGCATTTGGACAAACAAAGCCAGTGGTAACCCCTTTTGGTCAAGTTATAGCTGCTGAAGTATCCAGTAATCCAACAGGAAGTTCATCCACCAATCCTTTCTGATAGCCTTATATAGACATTTTACTGGAACAAACTTTTACATGGTCACATTACATCTCTCCACCTCTTGCACTGTTGTTTTGTTTCACTGATCTTAGCTTTAAACATGGGAGAAGTCTTTAAAAAGCCTGCATTTTGTATTAAACACTAGGAGATATATGTAAAACAGAGGACTCCAGTAGCAACTTTATTTTTTTAAGATCTTATTTATTTACTTTTAGAGAGAGGAGAATATAAGGAACAAGAGAAAGAGAAACATTGATGTGCCAGAGAAACAACTGGCTGCCTCCCACATATCCCCAAGTGGGGACCTGGCCCACAACCCAGGTACATGCCCTGACTGGGAATCGAACCTGTAATCTTTGGATCACAGGCTGGCACCCAATTCACTGAGCCACACCAGCCAGGGCTCCAGTAATAATTTTAAAGCTGTGAATTGGCAGAAAAGGTACTGGTATCATATATATTAAAAATTGGCTAATTATTGCCCTGACCAGTAGTATAGCTCAATGTTTGAAGTGTCATCTTGTAACCAAAAGGTTGTAGGTTTGATTCCCAGTCAGGGCACATATCCAGGCTATGTGTTTACCCCCAGTCCAGGTGTGGACACGTGCGACCCCCTGTCCTGGCACAGACCCCTGGTCTGGTCCCTGTGAAGGCAACCAAGTGATGCTTCTCTCACAGTGATGTTTCTCTCCCTTCCTCTCTCTCTCTAAAAAAAAAACAATGAAAATGTCCTTGGATAAGGATTTTTTAAAAATTGGCTAATATTAAGTTAGTGCAGATACTACATTCATTATGCTGTAGAACTACACATTTTTTCTTAGAAAGTAGCTATTTGTGCATATAAATATTTGTTAACTTTCAATACTTTGTTACATGAAAAAAATGTTACTGGGGACAAAGATCAGCCACTTTTAAGGTGCTGTCATATATCTCAGAATGAGTGACCTAAAATCATTTTAAGCATTGCAATGGGAAAATTACAAGGTCAAAATTGGAAGGTTTTGTTCATTCTTGAATTTTTCCTTTCTAAAGAGCTCTTCTATTTATACATGCCTAAATTATTTAAAAATGTAGAAGGATACCTGTCTGCATAATAAAGCTGATTATATTTTGCTAGTCTGCATGTGAGAAAAATAAATATTAGAGGGGAAAGAAAGATCCTGCTCTCAGCAGTCCAAAAGGAAAGATCTAATGTTGCTGATGTAAGTAAGTACAAGGCTCAGGTATATGACCTTACAATAAATTTCATAGTTGACAAAGGCCCACCCAGGAGTTACAGTGTCCAGTCAGGTTTTTAAAAACACAGTCTTAAATATGAGTAGGTAGATGAGTAGTTAATACAATAGATAAAGAAAGAAAAAAGAGAGAGAGAGAGCAAGTGAGAGCCAAGAGAAGAGAAGAGGATGGAAGAGAAGAGATGAAATAAAACAAAAAGAAAAGAAGGGTGCACCTCAGAGAAAACAGAGACTACAGAAGTGATAGAAAACATCAAGATTAACTAACTAACATTAGAAAATTGGACAAGCATAAAACAAGTACATTAAAGTAAAGGGGCATCCAGAGAACAAAAGGAGCTCTTGTGCACTAAAAAATATTGTAGCACCCTGACCCTGTGGTTGGCTGAGCATCATCCTGCAAAGCAAAAGGTTGTCTGTTGATCCCAGTTACGGTACATGCCTGGGTTGCAGGCCAGGTTAGGGTTAGGCCTGGTTGAGGGTGTGCAAGAGGCACCTGACCGATGTTTCTATCCCTTTCTTTTCCCCTTTCCTAACTCTCTCTAAAAATAAATAAATAAAATATTTTTAAAAATATTGTAATATAGATGCAAAATTGTCAATATAAGATTTGGAAGGTAAAATTGAGGGACTCTCCCAGAGAACAAAACTAAAGGATAAAGAGGTTTTTGTTTTTTTTTTAAAGATAAGGAGATGAGAGGGCCAGTATAGGAAGTCCATATCCAAATAATAGATGTTTCAGGAAAAGGAGGAAAACTGCAGACCTAAAACTTATTAATGAAATAATTTTAAGAATCCCAAAACCAAAGTGTGTAAGTTTCCAGATTAAAAGAGATATTCTAGCTCTATACATGGAAAGAGACCTGTACCAAGGCACATCATCATGAAATTTTAGAACACTGAAGATACAGTGAAGAAAAAGTTGGTCATTTACAAAAGACTAGGAATCGGCACGCTTCTCGAATTAAGATGGAAAGCTAGAAGTAAAAGAAGGTTATTCTGGAAAACTTCCAAAGAAAATTAATTCCAACCCAGAATTCTCTGGCTAGCTTAAGCTATCCATCATGTATGAGAATGGAACAAAAACAGTTTCAGTCGTGAAAGGTCTCAAACAATTTCTATACCACATACCCTTTTCTCAGAAAGCTAATGGATGATTAGCTCCACCAAAATAAGTCAGAAAGAGAAAGTCACGGGGGAAACAGGAGAACCAAGCCAGGAGAGAGGGCAAGTGAGTCCCTAGGATGAAGGTACAGGGAGATCTCAAGATGACAATTATGCCCCAGTGATAAAGGCAATATGACATACTATATTAGAACAGGTCAGAAGGCTCCAGAAAAGAATTATTTAGTAAGTTGAAATTCATGGAAAACTTGATGCAACTGAAGATCTAGAGGGGCCACATGGTAACCGGCAAAGTATTTAGGACTGTTAGATAGAAAAATAGGAAAATAAGTGTTATGGGTTAAATGTATTCTCACACAAAAAAAGGTATGTTGAAATCCTAGCCCACAGTGCTGGTAAAGGGGACCCTATTTGGAAATAGGGTCTTTGCAGATTTAATCTAATTGAGATGAAGTCATTAGGGCGGGCTTTAACCCAATATGACTGGTATCCTTATAAGGAGAGGGAAATTTGGACGCAGTTAAAGACACACAGGGAGAACACCATATGGAGACCCAGTGACACAAAAGCACAGGAGAAGAAAGCCATATGAAGACAGAGGCAGAGATTATAATGAGTTACGCAGCCACAAACCAAGAAATGCCTGGGGCTCACCGAAGCTAGAAGAGGCAAGGAAGAATCTCCCCTAAAGGCTTTGGAGGAAACATGGCCAACACCTTGATTTCAAATTCTGGAACTGTAACAGAATAAATTTCTGTTATTTTAAGAAGCCACCTAGCTTATGGCACTTTGTTACTGTAATTCTAGGAAACTAATGCAGTACAGGAAAAAAAAGTTAAAAATTATTCATTTTAGAATGGAGAATAAATGAAATTAAACAATAATCAGAGTTGTACTAGAAAATGTTTGAACTAAAAAGATATTGTACAAGAGGACCAAAAGGCCTCAGCCTATTCCTAAAGCCCCTCATCTTTTCTCCTTCTGGTTTTATTAAAATATAATTGCCATACTACACTGTATAAATTTAAGGTGTAGAAGATAATGTTGGCATAGAACATATTTTGAAATGATTACCCCAACAAGTTTAGTTAACATCTATCACCTCATATATTTACAAAAAAAATTCTTTTTTCCTTGTGATGAGAACTTTTAGTATCTACTCTTTTGGCAACTTTCAAATATACATGATAGCATTTTCCCCTTCCCCTTTATTTTAATATAAAATTTACATTCAAGTACATCTTTAAAAGAAGGCTGTTTTCTACTTACAAAAGACCAAGTAGTAAAATAAACAAGTTATCTGGAAAGGAACAAATATTAAGGTGGTCTCACAGTTTACCTCTTCAATACTAAATACAAGTGCTTTTTATGCATTTATTGATATAATCACATGATTTTTATCCTTCATTTTGTTAATGTGATATACCACATTTTGTGATTGGTGAATGTTGAACCATCCCGCCTCCCTGGATTAAATTCCACTTGATCATGGTATATGATCCTTTTAATGGATTGTTGAATTCGGTTTCCTACCATTTTGTTGAGAATTTTTGTATCTATGTTCCCCGTTAATTGTTTTTTCTTATGGGGTTCTTGTCTAGTTTTGATATCAGGGTAATGCTGCCATTGTAAAATGAGTTTGGAAGTGTTCTTTTTTAGCTTTTGAAAGAGTTTAAGAAGAATTAGCATTCTAATTGAAATGTTTGTTAGGATTTACCATTGAAAATGTCTGGTCCTTTATTTTCATTTGTTGGGAGATTTTTGATTACTGATAAATGTCCTTACTTATTATTGATCTGTTCAGGTTTTCTATTTCCTCGTGATTTAGTTTTGGTAGGCTTTGCTTCCAGGAATTTATCTATTTCTTTTAGATTGTCCAGTTTTGGTGTATAATTGTTCATAGTAGTCTCTTATGATCTGTTGTGTTTCTATGGTATCAGCTGTAATGTCTCCTCTTTCATTTCTAATTTCATTTACTTGAGTCCTCTCTTTCTTAGTAAGTCTTGCTCAAGGATTGTCTATTTTGTTTATCCTTTCAAAAAGTAGTTCTTAGTTTCATTGATCTTTTCCTTTGATTTTTTAGTCTACTTCAGTTATTTCTGCTCTGTTGTTCATTATCATCCCTCCAATTGCCTCTAGTCTCAACCTTTTACAATCTTTTCTCTACCTCTGGAGCCAGAATAAACCTTATTTAAGAACACCTGATATCATGCCCTGTTCATAATTCTTTACTGGCTCCCCTAAGGAAAACAATACAAATTCTTTAAAGGGATTACAAGACCCTTTACTCTCTTGGCCCTGGTTTATCTTTACAATCTCATCTCTAGCTTCCTCCTCACCACCTGGATCCCCACCCTCACCCCAGGGTCACACTGAGAAGGTCTGGCTACACTGAACTACTACACAACCCTGAAGTGCTGCCTCTTCCTTTTCGCTCGGCCTCTTTCCTGTCTTACTCTGTCTTTCTCTCTGTATCTCTGTCCCAGCTCCCTTCTCTCTGGCCCTTTCTCTCTCCCACTCTCTCCTTCTGTTCTTTTTTTGCTCATCCCCTCTCTCTACTCCCACGCACACCTCCCACCATCGCTCTTAGAGCCATGAGTTTTATGTCCTCTTTATTAATGGGGCACAGTACTTTAACATAATACAATGAGGTTGGTGACCACAATTTTTATGTCAAGACAAAAAACTGAGTTTTGGATCAAAGTAGGATAATACTGTTTCCTCTAATTGTTCAATATCCCTTAGTCCAGAGGATGCAAAATGTTTTGGTTTCAGCAGCCTAATAGCCTTTGTTTGGAATTATAACTGAGGGCAGACTCCACATGTACATGATATTAAACAAGTTACAGATTTTTAAAGGTACCTCATCTACAAAGAATCTAATATAACAGTAAGTATTTCTTTTGGTGATGGAAAGGAAAATCGAAATACCTCATTTGAAAAATGTTCTTGCAAACTTGACACAGGAACAATTTCATCTGAATTAACACAGTTGCTGCCATTTGGAAATAGTTCCTCCAAAGACACTTTTTGTACTGAAGACAGATCAATCTACAAAAGAATATGTTACTCTTTTGTTGAATTTAAATACTGCAAAACCAATTATTTTTAAGTAATTAAAGGAAAGTTGAAACATACTATTTCATTAGAAGCATTTTCTTGTGAATTTGACAGGTGAACAATTTTATCTGAATTAATACAATCACTGACATTTTGGAAATAAGTTCTTCCAAAGATGCATGTTTAACTGGGGAGAAACCAGTCTATAAAGAAGATTATAATACTCTTCAGCTTTAAAATTATTGTTTAAATAGGTATTTTTATTAGCTATAACATCATGTAATTTTTCCTATCCTTCATCCAATTTATATTTATAAGGGGCCTATTAACTGAACTCCATCTACCCTTTCTGCGAACCAAAAGTCTGAGATTGACAATCAAAGAAACAGAGTCAGAGACAGAAAAGGACAGACAGAGAGACATCAAGACAGGTTGGTGCTGTAGTATTCTTTTTTCTTTCTTTTATGGATAGCAATATATAGAATACTTCCAGTGAAAATATGCTTATGCAACAGAAAAATAAAAAATATCATTTTCGATGTGCAATATTCCCCTCGTGTTACAGAAACAGAATAATAGGGAGGAGGGGAGCCAGAAATTAGATGCCACAAAGTGCAAATACTAATTCTTACCTCTAAACCAGCTGTCTGAGAAGTTGGAGTACTTGTTAACAGGCCTCTGCTTTTCTTATCAGGAGTAGTGGGATTCGTGTCCTATCAATGTTTTACAAAATACGGGATTGAATAGCAAAAAGAAATAAATTATTTTAATACCATAAAAACACAACTTAAAATTAGTAGACTAAATAGTAATGTGTCCTACTAATAAACTTTTAACCTGCTGATTAAATTTTAAACCACTAGACAGGTAACTAAAGAATTTTCTGGCTTGAGCTATATCAAACAACTTCCAAGAGAACCTGATATGGTATAACAACTATCTGAAAATACTTTGGTTGAAATCACTACTAATTTAGGAAGAAAAAGCTAATTAAAGATTTGAATTAGGAAATGATGCTTTGATTATCTTTGTTAACTGCTAAGAAAGGCATTTTACTTATAATATTTGTTTAATTCCTAGTACATACTGTACCTTTTATGGAAAGGGATTATAAGTTATTTCTGAAGCTGTTCAAATATGTAGCAAGGATAGTTGGTTTAAAGTACATACATTTAAATGCATACACTTTCATTTACAGAACACCAAAGTTAAAGAGAATACAAAGTAGGATAGAGATTCATTTTCTATTTCCTGAAGATGCAGAGGGGCAGACAATGAAAGACAAATCAAGAGTGAGAGAGAGAGAAGGGCAAGAGACAGGATCAGAGAGCAAGAGTTTAAGATGGAGAGAGGGAAGGACTGTTGGAGAGGAATAGCCAGAGAGTGAGAGGGAGGGAGGGAGAAGGGAGAGGAGAGAAAAGAAGGGAGAAAGAAAAGTAAAAAAAGAGGCAGGGGGAGGGGAGAGAGGGAGAATGGGGAGACAAAAGACAGAGAGAAAGAAAATAGGAAGATTAAGGGGAGAGAGGGAGGAAGAAGAGAAATAGAGAAGATAGAGACCAACAGAGATTGAGCAGAAAGACCGAGACTGATGTCAAAGAAAGAGTCACAGGCAGAAAAGGACAGATAGAGATCAAAACAGAGACAGGGAGAAAAGAGACAGAGCTTGAGACTAAGTAACAAAACCAGGGAGAGCAAAGACAAAGAAACAGGTGGAGAGGCAGAGCAGAAAGATACAGTGACAGAGTCAAAAAAAGGGATGACAGGCAGCGTCCTTTCTAGCCATCAGCTGCCTTTTCAACTCTTGGATTTGGTGAGATAACCATGTCCCTCGGATGAATCTCTTTGAAAGATGTCTAATATGCTGCCAAGTCTGGAACCCAAACTCAAGAGTTAAAACTTGCACAGCATAGGAAAATTTATGTTGAGTTTCTTTTTTCTTTCTGACTTAAAAATCTCTGGAACTAGTTGTTCAAGATATAATCTGGAATAGTTCAGTAGAAAATTTTTTATCAAAATAATAAGAACACAATTTTATGGGCATGCTTACCTGGTACACTGAATATGTCAGTTCTCTAATTTATTCACTACATAATCTTTTAATTTCTTCCTCTGAACCTTGGGGATTATTCTACCCCTAGGGACTGCTGAGCAAAGGTTACAAGTAACACCTGTAAAGAGAACCTCTGGTGCGTGGAGAGTAGGAGATGCTTAATGATAGCTGTTATTATTATCACTGTGGCAAGCCATGGAGGTGCTCCACTCAGACCTTAAACAAAGAGCCTGCTGTTCCACTGCAAGGAGTGTGGTTAGCTGATAGTCCCCAGAGGCACCATCTTTAGAATCTGCTTCAGCTCTCAGACTGAGGCCATCATCTTCTCAGGCAAACCCCAGCCAACATCTGAGCATAGCAGCTCAATATAAGATTCCTGTAATGGGCAATCTTTGCTCTAGACTTCCCCACTGGGAGAGCTTCTGGAAGATCTGCTTTGAAAACTGAGGCTCTCTTCCCCAGTGCTGCCTACATGGGTAGCAGTCATTCCCTATTGGGCACCAGGGCTGCCCTCAGACCCTTGAGAAGCCTGAGATTGTAAAAGAGAGGACCAAGAAGTTCATCCAGCACCAGTCAGACCGGTATGTCAGACTTAAGTGTAACTGGCCAAGACCCAGAGGCAATGACAAAAGGGTGAGCAGCAGATTCAAGGGCCAGACCTTGAGCCCAGTGCTAGCTAGGGGAACAACACGAAAACAGAGCCCATGCTGTGCAGGGGCTTTCGGAAGTTCCTGGTCCACAATGTCAGGGAGCTTGAAGTGCTGAGGATGCACAATAAATGTCACTGTGCTGAGACGCCTCACAACACCTCCTGCTGCAACCGCACAGCCACTGCGCACAGAGCAGCCCAGCCGGCCGTCAGGGTCACCAGCCCCAATGCCAGGCTGTGCAGCAAAGAAAATGAGTTGACAGCTTGTGTGCACACTGTGTTTGTGTTAGTAAAACCATAAAATTCTGCCATCTGAGATACAAAAAGACTGAGGCTATTCCTGCCCACTCCTGCTTCTTCCCTGATTCCTTTCTCAGGTGTCACCAGCCAATACAGACTTGAACTCTTAATCCTCTCTGAATATCTGTGTCCCAACTGGCAACTGTCAGTCTGTTTACAAACATCTGCCTTTACAGAGCTGTAAGTATAGCATCTCTGAAATTTTCCCTAATTTTTTAAAGAAACTATGTATATCTAAATCTTCCAATAAGTACATTTTATTTTCATAGCCTTTCCAAGAAGTAGTTAGTAAAAGACCAGTGCTTACCAATGCAGGTTCCAGGGGCTGAGGCAGCAGAACTTTGGTAACTGATTTACCTGCATTGCTTTCAAGATCAGACCTCTGGTGAGATGACTGAACCTTGATTTTTAGATGAGAGCTTAACTTTGTTTGGGAATTTGTACCTCTAGACTCAGGATCTTTTCCAGGCTGAAACAAATTAATAATCGTGAAATATTATTCACAGGCTATAAAAAAATTATATTGCTTCTCAATGTCCTATTTTATTGTAATAAATGTTATAATTGTTACACTTAAAATAGAATTCCTCCTTCCTTTTCCTTCCTTCCTTCCTTCCCATCATCCCCTCAACTTGCAAAATGTTTTAAACTTAAAGATAATTCTTTTTCTTAAAAAGTCAGGTTTTCTATAAGGGGTGGACAAAGTAGGTTTATAGGTGTTCATATAGAAAATAATACAGTAATAAATAATAATGCAAGAATAAACTCCGGCCCTGGCCAGTGTGGCTCATTTGGTTGGAGCATAGTTTTGTATACCAAAGGTTGTGGATTCAGTCCCCAGTTGGGGCACATATGGGGAAACAACCAACCGATGGAGTTTCTCTCTCTCCCCCAACCCCTCTCTCTCTCTTCTCCCTTCCTTCCCTCTCTCTCTGAAATAAAAAAAAATAATGAAAAAAGAAAATAAACACTGTGTTTCACATACAACTGTAAACCTACTTCTGCCCACTCCAGTATATTTAAAGAAAAAAATGTGTTGAAAGACAAAATGGTTTGCAATTTAATGAGCTCAAAAAATTTCTCTACCACATTTAAGGCAACATCTCCCAGAAAGTGTTCTGTTAAAACAAATGATAATTAGATTTATCTATTAATCAACATTTAAAACTAAATTTTAGAGAAAACATTAAATGTCTTTGTTATGCAATAATCTTCATTTAAAAAACCAAAAATCCTCTCTAAGATATCAGCTGCAACTACAAGGAAATGTTGCTTTACCAACTAGTCCCCCCATTGAAAATCGTAGATTGTTCAGTGACTGCTTCTTTGTCCTAATGCTTTCAAGAGGTATTTAAAACAGTATCCAAAGTTTGAATATATTCAACATCACTGAGGAGGTGGAATGTGAACTAGGTCCTGAAAGAATGACAGGGTTTTGAGTTGGGGGTAAGGGGCATAAAGAGGATGGTAGAGCCCTGGCCAGTAGGAGAACTGCCCCATACAAAAGGATACGGGTTCCTTCCCCAGTCAGGACACATACCTAGGTGGCAGATCTGATCCCTGGCTGGGGTACGTATGGGAAACAACCGATCAGTATTTCTCTCTCACGTTGATGTTTCTCTCTCTCTTTCTCCTTCTCTCCCTCTCTTTCTTAAATCAATGAAAAAACATATCCTTGGGTGAGGATAAAAAGAAGATGGTAGAGAGAGAGGAGAAAAAAGTAGAAGAGGTGTATTCCAAGCAAAAGAAAGAACAAAGACACCACAAACTCAAAAGGAGGAGCCACAGGCAGGCACCTTTCCCACGCTTCTGTAGCTTCTCATGACTATTTCATGCTCACCCTATTTTCCTTAAACTTCTAGCCCCTTTTCTCTACCATTCTCAGCTGACAGCCTTACTTTACACTTCCCTCCAACTACAGAAGACATCGAACAAGATGCAACCACTCAAGACTCATAATTTTTAGGACCCAGTACAAAATGAAAATGTCAGGTCCCTTGTTAAAAAAAAAAAAAACTATTAAAAATGTTAAGATGGTGACACAGAGCATTAAATGAACTGGAGTCTTTCTAAGCACAAAGCCTGCCCTGCTACCACTACAGCTGCAAATGTCCTACAGTGGAAATATCCCTCGTCTTTTAAAGGCCAGTTCCTCCGTCTGTATTCTCCACCCTATCCTTTCCCTTTTTTCCCCAAGGACTTCCCTCTTCCATATGAGAGTACAGAGAAGTTTTTGTTTTTAACACTTTATTGAGATATTGTTCACATACCATACAATTCACCCATTTAAAAAACAAAATTTAACGGTTTTAGTATATTCTCAGGGTTGTTCAATCATCACCACAGCCTAATTTTAGAACATTTTTGTCCCCTCTAAAGAAACCCATGCTCATTAGCAGTCAATCTCCATTCCATTTCCAACAGCCCTAAGCAAGCACTAACCTAGGCCTGTTGTCATAGATTTGCCTATCTTGGACATTTCTTATAAATGGAATCATGTAATAAGCAGTCTTTTGTGGCTAGCTTCTTTCATGTTGCATAATATATTCAAGGTCACCCAAGTTGCAATGTGAATCACTGCTTCATTTGTTTGTATTGTCAAATAATATTTAATTATATGGATATACCACACTTTATCTATTTATCATAGATGCACAATGAAGTAGTTTCCACTTTTTGGCTACTATGAATAAATGTTGCTATGAACATTCATGTGTAAGTTTTTATGAGAATGTATGTTTTAATTTTTCTTGAGTATAAACCTGAGAGTAGAACTGCTGGGTCCTATGGTAACTACATGCTTAAAATTTTGAAGAACTGCCAAATTGTTTTCCAAAATGGCTGCACTACTTTACATCCCCACCAGAATGTTTGAGTGTTCCAATTTCTCTGCATCATTACCAACATTTGTTATCTGTCTTTTTTATTCTAGTCATTCTGGTGGATATGAAGTAATAATCTTGGTTTTGAATTGCATTTCTCTAATGACTAATGATACTGAGCATCTTTTCACATGTTTATCGACCACTCATACATCTTCTTTGGAGAAATGTAGGGAAATTTGTATATACCAGCTTCCCAGGGATGGTAAAGCAATAATTAAGAAAAGATACCTACTAGGAGCAGAGCTTTTGAGAAGAGATAGATGATACAAGAGCATAAGAAATGACATTTAATGCAAGATATGACACACTTAAATTACAAGATGCTTGACAAATATAGAGGGGTGTGTGTGTGTGTGTTGTGTGAATTGGTGGAGCAGGAACCGAGACAGTATGCATGAAAGCAGGAAAGAAAAATATAACCATGAGGAAGTAAAGAAGCGTAGGAAAGAAAACATAGAAAGTATGAAAAAGACTTTTTATGGCTTTTAGGTTAAAGAGGTGAAGTCCAGGCCAACTTCTACTAGATCTTTAGGTCATAGGGCCCTCCAGTTGCCTACTGAGTTACATTCGGCTATCCCCTCCTCCTCCTTCCGTAATTCCCACCAGCCCTAAAAAGTGATCCATTATATACCATCTTTAAAACAAAACAAATATCTCCCAACCCTGCCTCTCCCTCCTGTTACTGTTCTTTTTTTCTATTTCCCTTCAGAGTCTACCTCTATATATAATCATTACTTCTCACTTTTTTTCCACTTATATCAAGGAATACTTGACAAGTATAACTGTATATAGCTGAAGTGTAAAGGTGATGATTTGATACACATTACATTGTGGAATGATTACTAAGATCAAGATAATTAACACATCCATCCCCTCCCATAGGTAACTGTGTGTGTGTGTGTGTGTGTGTGTGTGTGTGTGTGGTGAGAAAGCTAAAGATCTACTCTCATCAACTTTCAGATATACAGTACCATGTTACTATCATCACTGTGCTGTACATTAGATCCTCAGAACTTATTTTTATAAATAAAAGTCTGTACCCTTTCACCTATATCGCCTCACTTACCCACTTCTTCAGACCCTGACAACTATCATTCTATTCTCTGTTTCTATGAGATTTACTTTTTCTTTTTTTAGGATTTCACATGTAAGTGAAACCACATAGTATCTGTTTCTTTTGTTTATTTCACTTAACATAATGCCTAGAAACACTGTCACAAGTGGTGAGATCTTTTTGTGTGTGTGGCTGATTAATACCACTATCTACAACATATTTTCTTTATCCACTCATCCACTGAGGAAATATAGGTTGTTTCCTTATCTTGGTTACCGTAAATAATGCTGCGATGAACACAGGAGTGCAGATATTGCCTCAAGATACTGATTTCATTTCCGTTGGATACATACCCAGGAATGAGATTGCTGGATCACATGGTGTTTCTACTTTCAGTTTTTTGAGGAACTGTCATATAGTTTTCCATAACAGTACTACCAAGTTACAGTCTCATCAACAGTGTGCAAGGCTTCCCTTTTCTCCACATTCTTGCCTACATTTGTTGTCTTTTGTCTTTTTGTTAACAGCCATCCTAACAAGTGTGAGGTAACATTTCCTTGTGCCCTTGATTTGCATTTCCTTGATGATTGACATTGAGCACCTTTTCATGTGCCTATTGGCCACTTGTACATCTTCTTTCAAAAAATGTCTATTCAAGTACTTTGCCCATTTTAAATTGGATTATTTGCTTTTTTTGCTATTGAGTTGTACAGGTTCTTTATATATTTTGGATATCAACCCCTTATGAGACATGTGATTTGCAAATAGTTTCTCCCATTCTGTATGTTGCCTTTTGAATTTATTATTTCTTTGCCATGCAAGAAGCTTCTTAGCTTGATGTAGTTCCACTTGTTTATTTTAGCTTTTGTAGCATGTCTCTTCAGTATCGTACCAAAGAAATCACTGTCAAGATCAATGCCAAGGAGCTTTTCCCTTATGTTTTCTTCTAGGAATCTTATGGTTCAGGTCTTATATTTAAGTCTTTAATCAATTTCTAGTTAATTTTTGTTAGTGGTGTAAGATAGGGGTCCAGTTGCATTCTTTGCATGTATCAACAAATATCCAATTTTCGCAGGACTATTTATTGAAGAGACTTCAATAGGACTATTTATTGAAATGGGGACTATCCTGTCCCCATTTTGTATTCTTAGCACCCTGTCAAAAATTAGTTGGATGTAAATGTGTGAGTTTCTTTCTGGGCTCTCTATTCTGTTCTACCGGTCTATATGCCTGTTTTTATGCCAGCACCATACTCTTTTCATTTCTATAGCTCTGTAATATAGATTGAAATCAGAACATGTGATTCCTCTAGCTTGGTTCCTTCTCAAGATTACTTTGGCAATTTGGGGGAATTTGTAGCTCCATACAAATTTTAGGAAAGTTTTTCTATTTCTGATAGTGAAAACTGCCATTGGAATTTTGACAGAAATTGCATTGACTCTACAGATCACTTTGGGTATGGACATTTTCTTTTTTAAAAAAATATTTTATTTATTCATTTTCAGAGAGGGGAAAGGAGGGAGAAAGAGAGGGAGAGAAACGTTAATGTGTGGTTGCCTCTTGCGTGCCCCCTAGTGGGGACCTGGCCCACAATCCAGGCATGTGCCCTGACTGGAATTGAAGTGGCAACCCTTTGGTTTGCAGGCCGGCACTCAATCCACTGAGCCACACCAGTCAGGGTGGGACATTTTCATAATATTAATTCTTCCAATCCAAGAACAAGGAATATCTTTCCATTTACTCGGGTCTTTTTCAATTTCTTTCATCAATGTCTTATAGTTTCAGTGTACCGGTCTCTAACCTCCTCAGTTAAATATATCTCTAAGTATTTTATTGTTTTTTTATGCTGCTGTAAATGAGTTTTTAAAATAAAAAAAAAACCCTTAGTTTTTCTTCCTACGAGCCTTTCATCTGTGAGTCTCCTTTACTACTCACACAAAACACCCACACTTCCGACCACCAAGTATGTGGAAATTTTCCCCCACAATAACAATTCTCTGTGACACCAGCTAGGTGTCCTACAATTCAACTTAATTCTATCTACTACCTAAAGATAGTGTCAGATCCCACGGTTAAGGACTCAGTCCCACAAGACTGCTCCCACCCTACTTCAGATGCCAATTGTAAATGGTAAGTTCTCAGGTTACCCCCAACTTTGGTCTGACTTGGCTACAAATTGGAATTTCCCACCAACCTTGCTTCAGGTTCAATTAACTTGCTAGAGTGACTCACAAAACTCAGGGAAACACTTATACTTACATTTACCAATTTATTAAAGGACAAGAATAAATATGAACAGTTAGTAAAGAGATACACAGGGTGAGGTCTAGGAGGGTCCTGAGCACAGGAGCTTCTGTCCCTGTGGAGTGGGGTGTGTTACCCTACCAGTGTAGATATGTTCACCAACCTAGAAGTTCTCTGAACCCCTGATTCCTGGGAAGCCTCCATAAGCTTCATGTAGGCATACTCAAGTTATTAACTCATTTCCAGCCTCTCTCCCTCTGTGGAAAAGAGGTTGGAGCAGGGGAGTAGGTGGCTGAAAATTCCAACTTTCTAATTATGGCTTGGTATTTTTGGTGACTGGCCCCCATCTAGGAGCCACTCAGGAGGAGCCCACCCAAAGTGCCTCATTGGAACAAAGAATCTTCTAGTGCTCTGTTTGGGAATTTACAAGGGTTTTAAGAAACTTGTGTCAGGAATGGGGCCATAGACCAAATAATAAAACAAGAGTTACTCCTACAGTAAAATTTTTTCTTTCTTTCTCTCTCTCTTTTTTTTCATAAACAAATAATTTATTTTTTTACTGTTGTTCAAGTACAGTTGTCTCCATTCCCCCTGACTCCCCATCCATCCCCACCTCCCCCACTTGACCCTACCCCCTTTGGCTTTGTCCATGTGTCCTTTATACATGTTCCCTGATGACCCCTCCTCTTCTTTCCCATGTTATCCTCCTCCCTCCTCCCCTCTGGCTACCGTCACTTTGTTCTTTACTTCAATATCTCTGGTTCTATGTTGCTCGCTTGTTTGTTTTGTTGATTAGATTCCACTAATAAGTAAGATCATATGGTATTTTTCTTTCACCGCCTGGCTTATTTCACTTAGCATAATGCTCTCCAGTTCTTATCACTTAGGAAATTACAAATGTTTAGGAGCTCAGGAATTCAGGGCAGATATTTTTTCTAATTTCTAGTATCTCTTCCAGATAGTTTGTTGTTAGTGTAGAGAAATGCAAAACAAAGAAAAGAAACGCAACACATTTTTGTATGTTGTCTTGAATCCTGCAACTTTACTGAATTCATTTATTAACTCTAACAGGGTTTTGTTTTGTCTTTTTGGCAGTATCTTTAGAGTTTTCAATGTGTAAAGTCATGTCTTCTCCAGAGGTAGTTTCACTTCTTTCTTTCTGGATGACTTTTTCTCTTTTTATTGCCTAATTGCTCTGGCTAGGACTTCTAGTGCTATGTTGAATACAAGTGGCAAAACAGCCTTGTCTTATTGTTGATCTTAGAAGAAAGGTTTTTAACTTTTCACCTTTGAGTGTAATGTCAGCTGTGGGATTGTCATATATGGCCTTTAATTATTTTGATGTACAATCCTTCTATATCTAATTTGTTGAGAATTTTATCATAAAAAGATATTGAATTTTGTCTACTACTTTTTCCTGCATCTATTGAAATAAGATGATTTTTGTCCTTCATTCTGTTAATGTGGTAAATGTATCACATTAATTCATTTTTATATATTAACTATTCTTGCATACCAGAGATAAATCTCACTTAATCATGGTATATGATCCTTTTAATGTGCTCTTGAATCTGGTTCACTAGTATTTTGTTGAGGATTTTTATTCTATGTTCATCTGGAATATTGACCCATAATTTTCTTCTCTTTCAGTGTCACCGAATTTGTTATCACAGTAATGCTGGCCTTACAGAAGGAATTTGGAAGTAATCCTTCCTCTTCAAATTTTTGGAAGACTTTAAGAATAACTGGTATTAATTTTTCCTTAAATGTTTGATAGAATTCACCAGTGCAGCCATCTGGTACCTTTAATTTTCTGGGAGGTTTTGATTACCAATTCAATCTCCTTGCTTGCTTGTTCACTAGTGTATTTTAATTTCTGCATTTTTTTAACTTTCCAGCTTTCCTCCTGTTATTAATTTCTAGGTTCATACCACTGTGGTAGGAAAAGATACTTGGTAAGATTAATCTTCTTAAATTTGTTAAGACTTGTTTTGTGACCTCTCATGTGCTCTATCCTGGAGCATGTTCAGTGTGCTATTGAGAAGAATGTGGATTCTACTGTTGTTGGTTGAAATGCTCTGTGTATATTTGCTGGGTTCATTTGGTCTAAAGCATAGTTTAAGCCCATTATTTCCTATTGATTTATCCATTGTTGAAAGTAGTGTACCCAAGTATCTAATATTATTGCATTGCTGTCTACTTCTGCCTTTAGGTCTGTTACAAATTGTTTAACACAGAAATGTCAAACTCATTTTCACTGGGAGCCACATCAGCCTCATGGTTGCCTTCAAAGGGCCAAAATAATTTTAGGACTGTAAAAATGTAACTCCTCCTTAACTGTTAAGGAGTTGAAATTATATTTGGCCTTTGAAGGCAACCAAGAGGCTGATGTGGCCCACAGTGAAAATGAGTTTGACACCGCTGGTTTAACATATACCTGGTTTAACAGTGCTTCAATACCGGGTATATGAGGTCTGTCCTTCTTATCCTTCTTGGTGTTCTCTGAGCATCCTACATCCGTGGTTTGGTGTCTGACATTAATTTTAGGAAATCGTCAGTCATACTGTTTCAAATGTTGCTTCTTTTCCTTTCATGGTTTATTCTCTTTCTGGAATTCCAACTATGTATATGTCACATATTTTATAGTTTTTCCATAGTTCTTGAATATTTTGGGAGTTTTTTTTCAGTTTCTTTATTTTTGTTTTTCAGTTTCAGAAGTTTCTATTGTCATATCCTCAAACTCAAATATTCCTTCCTCAGCTGAGTTTAGTCTACTATTGAATCTGTCCATCAAAGGCATTCTTCATTGCCACTACAGTGTTTTCAATCTCTAGAACTTCTTTCTTTTTATTCTTTCTGTTTTTGATCTCTAGAACTTATTTTTTTAATTCTTTCCTAGAAATTCCATTTCTCTGCTTACACTACCCACCTGTTCTTGTAGGTTGTTTACTTTTTCCTATAATGCCCTCAGCATACTAATCATAGTTATTTTGAGTTTCTGGTCTGGTAATTCTAACACTACTTATAACTCTGGATCTGATGCCATTCAGTCTCTTTAAACTGTTTTTTTTCTTTTTACTTTTTAGTATGTATGTTATTGTTAAAATGTGAATGTGATGTACTGGGTAATAGGAACTGTGGTAAGTCTTTTTTTTTAAACATATAGTTTTAGAGTTTTCAATCATTTTTTTTTATTTTATTTATTTATTTTTAGGGAGGAAGAGAGAGAAACATCAATATGCGGTTGCTGGGGGCCGTGGCCTGCAACCCAGGCATGTGCCCTGGCTGGGAATCGAACCTGCGACACCTTGGTTCGCAGGCCGTGCTCAATCCACTGAGCTACGCCAGCCAGGGCAATAAGTCTTTAGTAGTATAAGGTGGTGGGATGGGAAGCACTGTATAGTTTTGTGATTGGGTCTCAGCTTTTTGTCTAGCCTTTGCCCCTGGTCTGTGAACTTCTCAGCCAACCAGTGTTTCTCAGTTTCTGCTCCGTGCCCCCAGGTGGGACAGCATGGCTAGAGGGGGCTGTAGTTATGTATTTCCATTCCCCAAATGTGGAAGACTAAAGGGACCTAGAGTTTTTTCCTTCCCCTACTTGGAAGGATAGAACTGGCTAGAGTTGGTTATTTCCCTTTCCCTGGATGAGTTAGGCTTTGGTAAAATACTTTTTCCTGAGGGCAGGCTTTCTTAAGAAAAGCAGAATATTGTGGTGTGTTTCAAAATGGTTCTTTTTCCATCCCTACTAGTGGAAGCATGAGGGGATTTTTCTGATATTCACCATCAGAATCTTGTAGAGCTCCCGCAGAAAAAACTCCAGTAGAGACAAAAGTGTAAAGGTTCCCTGATGACTGGGTCCCCTTAAGCTTTTAACTTTCAGAGTTGTCTACACTAAACTTCCAGTAATTCATCAAGCATGCTTTTGTTTTTTGCACCCCAGTACTGGTTCCCAGGGAGGTTTCTGTTCATGTGTTTCTGCTCCAGTAAGTTGTGATTCTCTGTACCCACCTGTCTGTCTTTCCACATTTGGGTGCAGCAGTACGCCCTGTGTCCTTACTGCTCTGGTGGATCAAAAAAAGAGTTGTCGCTTTTTCAGTTTATCCAGGTTTTTACTTATTGTTAGGACAGAGAGGTAACTTCTGAGTTCCTTATGTGCTGGACTGGAGGTCCCTTTATAACACTGGACCTACAAGTAGCTTCAACATTATTGACCACTCTCACTTTCAGGAACAAACACTCTCTTCTTGGCTTCTATGGCAGCATATTCTATTTGTTTTCCTCCTTTTCTCTGTTTTTTTTTTTTTTTTTTTTTTTACCTGAATATAGAATTTTCCAAGGATCGATCCTGGACCCCCTTCTCTTCTGCACTCTGTAGATACTCTTTTCCAGGTGATTTTATCCATTTCCATTAATTTAAAAATATCTATAGTATTATTCACTCCTATTCTGTTTCCCTGACCAACAGATTTATAGCCAATGGCTTTCAACATTTTCAACTTTGTGTGCTCTCAGACTCCCTGCTTTTCCTGTCATGTTAAATAGGACACCTTTATCCACCAAAGCTGGTTAAGACAGAAACCTAGAAGTCTTTCTTAACACCTCTCACTCCTTCATCCCCTATTTTCAACCCATGAACTCTAGGCAAAATTTTCTTAAATCCATACACATTTCTCCATTCTTCCTATACCCTAGTCAAAGCCATCAAAATCTCACACCAAAAATCTTTGTAACTTCATACAAATAACTCTTTTTGCTGACAGACACTCTTGCCCTCTTTCAGGGGGCTCCCCAATGTCCATAATGTTATGATACAATAACATTATGGTGTAGGGGAAAGAGTATAGGTGGTAGATCCAGAAAGACCTGCCACCAGCTCCTTAAACATATTGATTAACATCTAAACCTCATTTTTCTCAGCAATAAAAAGGTAAAACCAAAACAAACAAAAAAAAAGAAAGAAAAAATCTTACCTGATAGGAATGCCATAAAGATATAATTAATGAAAAGTGCTTGGAATAATGCTGAGCTTCAAATAGCCACCTAGACAGTAGCTCCCGGTACATTAAGTCCAAAGATTTGTAGATTCTTAGCCTAATGTAATAATCCACACACATTCCTTAGCACAAAACACTGTTCTGGCTACACAGCAAATGTCTTAGTTTTGCCTTAGTGATCAACAGACATCAAATTATCCAAAATGAACTTGAAAAAATTATAAATTTTAATTCTCTTCCATTAAACTTACATAGACTATATAGCCATGTAACAACATCATACAATTGCTAAACTCTAAAAATAGCTGAAAAATAACTCCTATAAAAGTGTTGGTTAAAGTATGTCTTATATTAATGAAATATATGGTTTATGTAGTTATTCTGCTTCAATACTTACTTTTTTCTTTGTTTTCTCGGGGGTTAAAGGATAAGTTCTCTCAGCAAGTACTTTGCAAGCTGCATTATCTGTAAATAAAAACACACTTTAGCATTTAAATTAACTTGTCATTAACTATAAGTATAGAAAACTCAAATTTGAAAAAAACTAATTTAATAACCACAATTTTGTAATAGTTTTAGAAGAAAAGCAATATAGGTTGAATAATCTGACAGATATGGTATTCTTTAAAATATTTGTGATATAATTATATTAAAAATTATTTGCTGTTTATCTAAATTCCAATTTAACTAGGCATTCCGTATCTTTATTTGCTAAAACAGGCAACTTTTGAGAAAGTATTTGGAAGCCTTGCTTTTTACAGGACGCCTGTACATATTAGAGGGTGGATTGAAAAGAGATTAAAATTTAGGACTAGCATTGAAGAACTCCCACATATAATGGCTAATAGCAGTACATAAGATTGCAAAGGAGACTGAGCAGGAGGTGCCTGAGAAGAAATTTCTAGTTTATTTGTTGTCTCTATCACTAGACTATTGGCTCCTTGAGGACAGGAATAGAGGTTGTTTCTCGGTTTCCTAACACTTAGTAAAGAGCCTGACACACAACGGGAACACTGGCATGTACAGCAAGTACACCTTCAGTAAATGTTTATTAAATGAACTAATGATGGGTGCCATGATGATAGTTAAGACCCAGTTTCTAACCTGACATATCTTCATTTCTTAAATACAACCAAGCTAAAAAGCACTCGGTTTCCTGGGCTACCAATTTTCTTAATATATACTGCTTTGTGACAAAAATAATAAAATGCAGATTTACGAAAATTAGTTTCACTATTTATTACCTGATTCTGAATTTGAAGTACCCTTTGGTTTTGGAGAAATATTTTCATCTGCTAATGTCATCACTCTATAATAAGAACAAATTTATAGTACTCTCTTAATCTTTCAGTAACTTTTGGGAATCCTCAAATAATACTTAAAATAAGGACATTTATATGCAATGAATTATCCTGTAGAACTCAGGGAGTAGACATCTACACAAGTTGGAAAATCAACATAAAAGAAAGAGCTTGAGACATTTATGCAGAGAGGGAGCCTCGGTTTGTCCCTCCTGTGAGTCCTTAATTCCTGAACATTGTGAACAAGTTCTCAAGGCTCCACACACTAAGAACAATGTGCAAGGTGGTCAAATTTAGAACCAAAACCCCTGGCACAGAGTTAATGTGGTGAGGTGACTCTACCACAAAGGCTGCAAAAAGGCAAGCAGATCAAAGCCTGGATGGAGGACTTCAAGAATACTCGGGGAGTTTAGGGTAGCAACAAAAACAAAGCTGATGGAAAAATCAGCAATGGAGGACCTCAGGCCCTAAATAAGGCTGTGAGTTCACCAATGACTTTATCAGTAGAGTCCAGCCTGGGTACAGAATAAGTCTTGGAACCTGCAGCACAAATTAGTAAACATCCAGAGACAACTTCAATTTCACCCTCCCCCACCTGTGACCTGCCACTATGCCTACTTAGGGTGGCTATTTATCCAAACTGGGACCTTTCTGAGAATAAAAGTGAGCTCTACTAAAAATTATGTCAGAACAAAAGGCACATATTGGGGCTGTTCAAGGCAAATCCAGAGATATGATCACCTACTTACATAGCATCCTCAGGAATATGGAATAGGGAAAAAATCTAAAAGTCTCAGCATTCACCCAAAAGGGACTTTAAAAAAAATTTTATTTTCAATTACAGTTTACACTCAATATTATTTTGTATTGGTTTCAGGTGTACAGAATAGTGGTTAGACAATCACATATTTTATAAAATGTTACCCCTAATATTTCCAGTGCCCACCTGGCACCATATATAGTTATTACAACATTTTTTACTGTATTTCCTATGCTGTACTTTATATCCCCACACAAGACACTTTTCAATGGAAGTAACTGGATGCTATTAATCAAGTTTAATTTGTGATTCCCCAGCTGAATAAAGAAAAAGGGTGATGAGAGCCCATGAGAAGTTTAGATCAGTTATTTAAAAATAAAGATATATTTTCTTTGCACATCTAAGTGATAGGTTTTGTTTTTTAAAGATAGGTCAGCATTTAAGGGAGACAGGAAACAGGATGGCATACATATAATAAAGCATCATATTACATTTGCTCCATTTTGATATAAACAGGCAACAGTCATTGAAGTGAATCTATACAGATTTTATAGCAATATAACCAACACTACTTCTCTCCACTAGGCAGTATGTCAAAGTTGCAAGGTTTTAATTTTGTAAATGTGTTACTTAATTAAAGAAAACACCAAAATATTTAGTAAATAACAGGTGCTCAAATGTGGTATCATTATTATCCAAACCTTACTCCTTCCCTCTTAAGAAAATATTATGCTGTGCTGTGCCCTGGCTGGTATGGCTCAGTGGTTGAATGCCAGCCTGCAAACCAAAGGGTCACTGGTTCGATTCCCAGTCAGGGCACATGCCTGGGTTGCTGGACAGGTCCCCAGTAGAGGGCACTCAAGAGGCAACTACACATTGATGTTTCTCTTACTCTCTTTCTCCCTCCCTTCCCCTCTCTAAAAATAAATAAATAAAATCTTTTAAAACAGAAAAGAAAATATCATACTGCAAATTCTGAAGTCTATCATCACTCTCTGGTGACCTTAATTATTCACCTTTAGAATTTTCACTGGGGTTTACCGAAGAACGATTTACCTAGAAATAACAGTAATAGATTTTCTTTTCTTCAGAAATTTCTAACCATTCTGATACAAACATATTCATAAGGAGGCTATCACCCTAATACTACTTTTTTCTCACTCTACATACTTTCCCAAGAGGACAACTATGCCTTCAGCCCAGAACTTTCCCCTGGCTCTCCAGGCAGAGAATTGCTGAATATCATCAATTCAAAATAGTGTAGCTATTTCAGCATTTTCCAAACTAAAATTGTCTGTCACCCCAACTTACTCTCCCTTTTTTATTTGCATTCCTTCCCCAAGTGAATGAATCATTCATTCAGTTTTCTATGTCAGAGAACTGGGGGCCAACTTGGACACCATCTTCTCCCTTAACCAACCAATCATTAAAAACTACTGATTATCCTTCATGGATTGTTTCCAAATTTTTCCTTTAGGCTACTCTTGCTGCTAAAGTTCAGATCCTAATCATGCCTCACTTGGAATGCTACAGTAGTCATCCTTTCAACTTAATCACTCCTTCTAGTCCATCTTTTCCTTGCTGCAAGAATACTTGCTCGAAGACTGAACCATGATCATGCATATCTCTGAGAACAGTGGGATAACAGGCAAGAATTTTTGTTGGGTAATATAAATGTTTCACAGATATCTGTACTCAGAAGTATATCAGTCCTTACCCCCAAACACTTGTCAGTATGGAATATCTATACAGTATAGATCCCCACCAAAAAAGACAACACTGTACTGTCTACCATTTAATTCTGTGGGGGAAAATCTAGGTAAAAGATAGTAAGGGTTGTACATGATTATTTGAAGGACATGAAATCTATCAAATAGCTACAGACTTTTCCCTTGTGTGTCAAGAATCTTAGAGTCAGAATATGGCTCAAGTCATCTGACTCTTAACTTTTATGGCTTATTTACTTTTGTTCTATTCCTTATCTGTGTCTCCTATTAAAAATTGTATCTTGGGACTTCCGGCAAGATGGAGGCATAGGTGGATGCACTGTACCTCCACACACAACCAAGATTAGAACAACAACAATTTAGAGGCAGAATAACACCCAGAACTGGTAGAGAATTTATCTGAATGGAAGTCAGACAGCCAAGAAGTTGAAGTAGACCCGTTCATCCAGACCGGTAGGAGGGGCGGAGAGGAGCAGCCAGGCGCGGGTCACAGCGCGCGAAGAACAGGGAGAACTGGGCGTATAAGGCAACGCAGAGGGAGTGCATAAGATCACAGCAGGGGGATCCTGAGTATGCAAGCAGCAGCTGGCGGACCCAGTGAGGCGGTGATTGTGGACCAGGGCAGAGCGCGCAACTCAGGATCCCAGAGAAAGGACTGAGGTCCCAGGAGAACGGAGCTACCGCCATTGTTCCCTCCCGCCCCTGCCCCCACCCCCACATACAACATCACAATCTAGTGACTGGGGTGCCCAGCCCCAGTGAATACCTAAGGCTCCACCCCTCACCGTAACAGGAGCGACCAGACCAAAAAAAAAAGAGAGAGAGAGAGAGAGACATGTCTCAAACAGAAGAACAGATCAATACCCCAGGACTCATCCTTTTGAGGGACCAAGAGATAGCCAATCTATCAGATGCATAATTCAAAACACTGGTGATCAGGAAGCTCACAGAATTGGTTGATTTTAGGTGCAAATTACATGAAAAAATGCAGGTTACCATAAAAGAGATGAAGGAAGATGCATGGAGAACCAATAGTGATGGGAAGGAAACTGGGACTCAAGTGAATAGAGTGGACGAGAAGGAAGAAAAAAAACAACCAAACAGGAAACAATGGAGAAATAAGAATTCAAAAAAACGAGGAGAAGCTTAGGAACCTCCAGGACATCTTTAAACATCCCAACATCCGAATTATAGGGGTACCAGAAGGGGAAGAGGAAAAGCAACAGATTGAACACATATTTGAACAAATAATAAAGGAGAACTTCCCCATTCTGGCAAAGGAAATAGACTTCCTGGAAATCCAGGAAGCTCAGAGAGCCCCAAAGAAGTTGGACCCAAGAAGAAACACACCAAGGCACATCATAATTACATTAGCCAAGGTAAAAATGAAGGAGGGAATCCTAGAAGCAGCAAGAGATAAGGGAACAGTAACCGACAAAGGAGTCCCCATCAGACTGTCAGCTGATTTCTCAAAAGAGACCTTACAGGAAAGAAGGGGCTGGAAAGAAGTATTCCAAGTCATGAAAGACAAGGACCTATATCCCAGATTACTCTATCCAGCAAAGCTTTCATTTAGAATGGAAGGGCAGATCAAGTGCTTCTCAGATAAGGTCAAGTTAAAGGAGTTCATCATCACCAGGCCCTTATTTTATGAAATGCTAAAGGGACTTATCTAAGAAAAGATGATAAAGAAAAAACATGTATAGTAAAAGGACAGCAAACTCACAATTATTAACAACCACACCTAAAGCAAAACCAAAAGAAACTAAGCAAACAACTAGAACAGGAACAGAACCACAGAAATGGAGATCACATGGAGGGTTAGCAACAGGGGAGTGGGAGGAGGAAAGAGGGGGAAAAGGTACAGAGAATAAGTAGCATAGATTGTAGGTTGAAAATAGATAGGGGGAGGGTAAGAATAGAATGGGAAATGTAGAAGCTAAAGAACTTATAAGTATGACACATGGACATAACTAAAGGGGGGGATATGGGTGGGAGAGGGTGGAGGGGAGTGAAGGGGGGAAAATGGGACAACTGTAATAGCATAATCAATAAAATATATTAAAAAAATAAAGACATCAATTTAAAAAAAAGTATATCTCCTTGATCCTAACTTTATTTTTTTACAACTTATTGATGTAATTCACATACCACAAAATTCACCCATTTAAAGTGTGTAGTTCACAGAGTTGTGCAACCATCATCACAATTTTCTATTACAGAAGTCACTTCCCATTTCTTTTTGAACCTCCCAGTCTTAGGCAACCACTAATCAGCTTTCTGCATCTGTAGATTTGTCTATTCTACATTCAAATGAGGAACCATTCAATATGTGGCTTAATGTTTAGCACAATATTTGCAGAGTTCATCCATGTTATAGGATGTATCGATATTTCATTTTTTATTGTTGAATAATATTCTATTATGAATATACCACATTTTACTTATCTATTCATCAGTAGATGGACATTTGGATTGTTTCCACTTTTTGGCTATTATGAATAAAGCTACTGTGAACATTCATGTACAAGTTTTGGTGTGGACATATGTTTAATGTCTCTTAGGTATGTATGCACAGCTAGGAGTGGATTGCTGGATCATATGGAGCATTTTGAGGAACCGCCAAACTGTTTTTCAAAGTACTACCTTCACCATTTCAAATTGCCACCAGCAATGTATGAAAGTCCAAACTTCTCCACATCCAAGACAAATTTGTTATTATCTTTTTGGTTATAGCCATCCTAGTGGGTATGAGGTGGTATGACACTTAAGTTGTGCATTTTCCCAATGGATAATGATATTGAGCATCTTTTCATGTGCTTATTGGCCATTTGCATATCTTTTTTTGGAGAAATATACGTTCAGATCCTTTGCCTATTTTTAAATTGGGTTATTTGTCCTTTTGTTGTTGAGTTGTAAGAGTTCTTTATCTATTCTGGATACAAGTTCCTTACCAGATACACAATTTACAAATATTTTCATCCATTCTGTGGATTGTCTTCTCACTTCCTATATAGCATCTACTGACTTTGTTTTTAAACCTGTATGAATTTTTTAATAAGTTCCTTAAAACTTTTAAGATTAAGGTGCTAACAAATTTCATTATATTTTACAGAACTAATGAAAATATTTCAGGGGTTCCCATCACATTCAGGATAAAATAAAGATCCCAGCCCTCAAGGCCATTCATGGTCCAGACTGCGACCACTTCCTTCAAATATCTCACGTACACCTTACCCTTCAGTCTACATGCCCCAAACCAAACTCTTGATCATTCCCCAGTAATATGTTTCTCCTCAGTCTTCCCCATCTTAATAAATGGTGACTCCATCCTCCCCTATACTCAAAGCTGTGGAGTCAGCCTTGACTACTTTCATAATCTACCAACAATCTACCATATTGCTTCTGCTTTCAAATTATATCCAAAATCTCAACTCTCACTACTTCTACTCTTATCACATGGTCCAGAGTCCAATATCTCTTGTGTAGATTATGGAAAAATTCTCCTAACTATAATATCTCCAACTCCTTGCTTCCTCATAGTGGAGTCTCAACATAGCAGCCATGGTGGGGGGTTTTTTTGTTGTTGTTGCTGCTGTTGTTAAAACATAAGTCATATCATGTCATCCTTCTAAACCTTCAAAGGCTTTCCAATGCATTTACACTCACCTACAATGTTTTATATTACCTGGCCTCCTGCTTCTTCTCTCAGTTCATCTCCGACTTCTTGCTCACTCCACTCGAGAGCCTAGGCCTCCTTGCCTCAGAGCCTTGCTCCAACTATTCCTTCTACCCCGAATGCTCTTTTCTCCAGAGAGTCATCCAGTGAGTCTGTCTCCTTCTTTAGGTCTCTGTTCAAATGCTATCTTCTCTTGATGACTTCTCTGACCACACTGTTAAAATAGCAAACCTCCATCCCAAGGCTCCTTAACACATACCCTGCTTTATTTTTCTCTATAGAATTCATTACCATATAGCTCAATATAAATTTACTTGCTTGCCTTTAGTGTCCATATTTTCCAACTAGAATGTGGACACAAGGAAGGCAGAGATTTTGTTTTTAATCAATTTCATTCACTACTATATATTTCTAGCAATTAGAACAGTACTGGCACACAGTGAGTCCTCAAAAACTACTTAATAAATGAATACTTAAATTTGGGTATTTACAATCATACCTTGTATATAACTATTAGAACATGAAGTTTTGAAAAGCATGAGTAAGTGTTAAAGTGTTGGTTATAGTTCTTACATTTTTCTATGGCATTTCTGATAGTCTTCCAAAGAGGTAGCTAGGAAAGAAAAAAATCTATTAGAAATATATTTCAAACACAGACCAGAGGTTCAAATTACTCTTGGGAAAAATAAATATTTCCTCTAAAATTCATAGTGATAGTGCCATTTATTTTTCAATTTTTGTTTTATATTGCTCTCATGTCTGCCACTTAAATTAATAAAAGTATTTTCAAAATACCAAAATAAAACAAAATTGTAAAATTTTATGAGATGCAGGAATCTGTCACCTTGTATTTAAATAGTTCTTTACAACTTTTGAGGTCCTTCTACAGCTATCATCTTACTTGATTCTTACAGCAACTATTTGAGGAAAACATACCATTTTTCTATCTCTGTTTTACATATAAGAAAATAAATAATCGGTCAAGTTGTAAAACTAATAGCTGTATACCTGAAACTTAAACTTGGGTCTCATGGTTCTTAACCCAGGACCAACTACATAGATATGCATATCGGCAGATTCATTAGACAAGAGAATGCCTATCAATCAACACTTTACTGCCTAGATACATAAGGATATTACAAGGAATATAAAGAGCCATGGGTGTGGTCTTCTGAATTATAACCCTCAGCACCTGCAGAACTCTGCTTACGTTAGATTAGAGTATAAAAATCCCAAGTTAGGTAAAAGTGATGTGAACGGTGCTTTCCAATAATTACAAACCATTTCCCTGAAAGGGAAGTTCCCCAAACATAAAGGACTATAGTGGATACGTATCATTTAGCATCTACTCTCTGCTTTTGCTCACAAGAGTTTCCTGCTTTTTTCTTCTGATGGTCCAGACACAGCCTGTTACTCAATTCAGTAAGAGCCCTGCATATCTCCCAGACCAAAGGGACTGTTCAGGGATAGGTATATGAACTAATTTAAGCCAATGAGTAAGGCCCAGGACATCTGTTCAAATTACAGGAAAGAAAAGCACTTACCTCATTGGATGTGAGGCTGTAAGTATGTAAATCTGGAGCTAGAAAGGGTTGTTAAATAAAGGAGCCTGGCTTAGAGCATAAATGATACAGAAGGATCCTGAATTGAGAGAGAGAAAGGAATTGGGTCCTATGGATGTCATTTGAAAACCTGTATCAAGTTGCATCAGCATCTGACTTAGTGCTGGATCTTTTCAGGTACACGTGGTAATAAATTCCCCTTTTCCCTGGCTGGCGTAGCTCAGTGGATTGAGTGCAGGCTGCGAACCAAAGTGTCGCAGGTTCGATTCCCAGTCAGGGCACATGCCTGGGTTGCAGGCCACGGCCCCCAGCAACCACACACTGATGTTTCTCTCTCTCTCTCTATCTCCTTTCCTTCCCTCTCTAAAAATAAATAAATAAAAATCTTAAAAATAAATAAATTCCCCTTTTAACCTAATACAGTTTGTGATAGGGTTTTTTGATTTTGGTGGGGGTTTGTTTTTGTTTTGTCATTTCCAGTGGACAAAGAACTAACTGAAATACTTAGTAAAAAGGCAGACTGTGTCTTTGGGCAGTTTATATCAGCAAAGGTGTTGCCAAACTAAACATAACACAGAAGATAAGACCTTCAAACACTGTTGGAAATACTTCCATCCAGACAGGAAGAAGGAGGAAGTGATACTTTTCTGATAGTATTTTTTGTGTGTGTAGCTATGACTCTTAGAACCATAGGAATGTTTTGCGTGGTTTCACATAGCCCCCTCTCCCTGAATACATAAACAAAACGGAACAGGATGGGGGAACCAAAAACTGAATCCAACATTAAGAACTGAATCTAACTATATTACAAGTGAATAACAACTGGAAGGGAAAGAAAAGAACTAACCTACACAACTTTGGAAATGGTATTTTGATTGGACACTATAATGCTGAAGACAAAAAGAACCATACGTAAATGCTTTATTCTATTTAGCAAATGTGTTTCTCACAGGGGTCTGGTGAAACAATTCTAAAACTTCTTTATATGTACACTAGAATTAAATAAATAAATAAATTAATTAATTAAATTAAATATTGGACTTTAATCCATAAAATAAATATCCATAAGCTCATACTGATAAGAATAATTTAATAAGGGCAGAAAAGAGACAGTTCTTTTACAGTAAAATTTAATTAACTAATGTAGCAGGAAAGAATGAAGTGGAAAGTCACCACTAGACAAGCAGTAGTTGCTGTCAATTTCCTCTGATGTCTGACAATATCAGTGAATGAAAGTTTGAGGAGATACAGGATTTTCAGTATTTCAAACTATCATTTATTAGATATGTGTTAACTACAAAGAGAAACTAACAACTTCACAGTGGTGAAAACCAACAGACAATACCCTTAACCATGTGATGACTGCTTTTCCTGTGATATGAGAAAAAAGAATGTGAAAACTCACCTAAAATTGAAGATAGGTTTGAAAACTGGGGTGCCTTCTCTACTGCTACTGCTTTACTGGTATCCAGAAGAGTGGAATTCTTGCATTGTGTGTATTCTTCCAACCTGGGGCACTCCCAATCTAAGAAAGCAGACAGAAAGGCATAAAATTTTCAACAATAGCAAGCAGCAGGTTACCTTTCCCCCCTTCACCTTAGGTCCCCAGCCCATATCCCACTATGATAATTGAAGTTTTGGGTGAAAAAAAGAAAAAAGACAAGCCTTGACAGCATCAGGATGGCGAACAGTTTTGGCCTATCCCTGTGCTCTAACCCAATTTCTTTCAGACTTTTGCCCCATGAAGATTATTGACCTAAGGGACAGACAGCACACATGGGAGCTGCCTCTCATATTTTATGTATGTTATACCTATGTCTCATTAACTCTCTCATATCACTGAACAACATACTATTACTTGATGTCGCTTTTAAGCTTTCCATTGACTTCCCCCTATGGAAAAATGAAGCTATTCTCTACATCCCTTTGTTCCCACCTTTCCTACCCTTCCCATTGTCCTTATTATTATATCACATATGTAATTAGATCAATATTCAATGTAGATATTATGATGGTAGCTTGCTATAAAAATGCTACTTACTCTTGTGGTATCCCATAACCACCTTTTGCTTTTCCTGGGGTCAATAAAAGCCTCTTTTGTTTGTTTAGTTTTCTCTGTATTTTCATCTATTTAATCTAAAACTCTACCAAACTATATAAATTCGCTCTATTTATTCCATTCTCTGGTGTTCTGAAATTACATAATGCTCCATCTTAAAGTTTTCCATCTATTATGCTAGACATATTGTGGCCCCTTTAACCCAGAAATCATATTCTCTATCTCTAGAAAATGTTCTTGAATTACTTCTTTCATAATTTTCTTCTGTTTATTTCACTATCTTTTTTCTGGAACTCCTACTATTTGATATTGGATATCATATATGTCTTCTCTACCTTACCTTTTGCAAATTGCAATCTTTTTTCTTTCATTTTTCTGAAAAATTTCCCCAGCCTTATCTTCTAATACTTCTACAGTTTTATGCTCTGCTATTGCATTTCATTTGTTCTCTGAATAGTCCCTCTTCTTATAGCATCCTATTCCCATTTAGTGGCTACAATATATATTTTTATCTCAAAGAAACTTTTGAGTTACTTTCCTCTCCTTGTGTTTCTATTTCTACTAGGGGTTTTTTTTCTTATTTTTTAAAACTTTTACTTTATTGTAGTAGGAACACTTAACATGAGATATACCCTCTTAAACCTGTAAGTCTGTAAATTCGTAGAGCATCATTAACTATAGTTACAAAGTTGTACAGCAAATCTCCAGAACCAATCCATCTTGCATAACTGAAACTTCACAGCTGTTGAATAGCAACTCCCCAAACCTCCCTCTCCCTATACCCTGGCAACCAACATTCTATCTGATACTTTCATGAATTTGACTATTTTAGATATCTCATATAAGTGGTATCATACAGTATTTGTCCTTCTGTGACTGGCTTATTTCACTTAACATGTCCTTGAGGCTTTTCCACATTGTCATGTATAACAGGATTTCCTACTTTCTTGACACTAATATTCCATTGCATGTATATACCATATTTTCTTTATCCATTTATCCATCCATAGACATTTATGTTGATTCTTCACTTGGCTATTGTGAATAATGTTCCAATGAACATGGGAATGCAAGTAATGTCTTTGAGATACTGACTGCAATTACTGTAAATAAATATCCAAAAGTGGAATTGCTGGATCATATGGTAGTTTTATTTTCAATTTTTTTAGGAACTTTCATACTGTTTTCCATAGTAGTTACAACATTTTACATTCCCATCAAAAGTGATTATGGGTTCCAATTTCTTCACATCCTTTCCAACACATCTTTTTAAAATAATAACCATTCTAACAGACATGAGGTAATGTCTCACTGTGCTTTTGGTTTGCATTTCCCTGATTAGTAATGTAGAACATCTTTTTTATGTACCTGTTGTCTATTTGTGTCATCTTTGGAAAAATAATCTATCCAAGTCTTTTGCCCATTTTTAAATCATGTTGTGTTTTACCCCTGAGTTGGAGGAGTTTCTTAATATATTTTGAATAGTAATCCTTTGTCATTTGAGGTTTGTAAGTCTTTTCTCCCATTTTGGAGGTTGCCTTTATACTTTGCTTATTGTTTCTTTTGATGCACAAAAGCTTTTCAGTTATATGTAGTTCCAGTTGTCTACTTTTGCTTTTATTGCCTGTGCTTATGGTGTCATATCCAAAAAATCATTGGCAAGGCCAATCAATTCTACACTAGAATCCAACAAAACAGGAAGTTGTCCCCTATATTTCCTTCTAGGAGTCTTATAGATTCTGGTCTTTTGTTTAAGTTTTTAATCCATTTTGAGTTGATTTTTGTGCAATGTAAGGTTCGGGTCCAATTCAGTTTTTTGCATGTGGATATCCAGTGTTCCCAACTTCATTTGTTGAAGAGACAATTCTTTCCTCATTGTGTGTTCTTGGCATCCTTGTTAAAGATATGGTGACATATTACATACACATGGATTTATTTATGGGCTTTCTATCCTGTTCTGTTGGTCTGAGTCTGTCTTTATGCCAGTACCATACTGTTTTAATTACTCAAAAATAAAATTTGCAATATATTTTGAAATCAAGAAATGTTCATTTTCTATCTAGATGATCTACCCCTTATTGAAAGTGGGGGTACTGAATTCTTCTATTCTTGTGTTGCTGTTTCTGCCTTTAGTTATGTCCATGTTTGCTTTATATGTTAGACACTCTATTGTTAGATGCATATTTATTTATAACTGTTACCAGTTCCTGGTGAATTGACCCTTCCATCATTATATAATGTACTTTTTTATCTTTCATGACACTTCTTGACTTAATGTTTATTTTATCTGATATAAGTATAGCTATTTCTGCTCTCTTTTGTTACCATTTGCATGTAATGTCTTTTTCCATCCTTCACTTTCAGCATGTTTGTCCTTAAAAACAAAGTGAGTCAGTCTTTGAAAATCTACCACTGTCTTTTGATTAGGAATTTAACCCACTTACATTTAAAGCAATTACTGACAGGAAAGGACTTACTACCAATTTGTTCAATGTTTTCCGTCTATTTTTGTAGTCCTTTTGCCCCTTACCCCTCTTTTCCTCTCTTCCCATCATCCTTTGTTTTATTGATTTTTAAATTGGTATGCTTTGATGTCTTTCTATTTTTATTAAATTTTGTTTTTATTTTATTTTTCCCCCCCAAGGACACTTTTTTTTTCATTGCTTTTAGTGAGAGAGGGAGAGAGAGAGAAACATCATTGTGAGAAAGAAGCATCAGTTGGTTGCCTCCCATAGGTGCCCTGGCTGGTGACTGGACTCACAACTTTTCAGTTACAGGACAACACTCCAACCAACTGAGCCATACAGGCCAGAGCTCTATTTTTCTTTTGTGTATCTGCTATAGGTATTTCCTTTGTGGTTACCATAGGGCTTAGACACAAAACGTAGTTTTAACAGTTTATTTCAAGTTTAATAAAAACTTTAATCATATACAAAAATATTACATTTTTACTTCACCCCTCACACACAGTTATTAATGTTACAATTCACATCTTTTTATATTGTGTATCCTTTAACATTTTTAGTTATTTTAAATACTGTCTTTGAACTTTTATATTAGAATGAAAAGTGATTTTTATGCCACTGATATGGTATTAAGTATTCTATGTTTACATATTTATCATTAAGTTTTATGCTTTCATATGCTTTTATGTTGCTGTTTAGCATCTTCTGTTTAAACTTGAAGAACTCCCTTTAGCATTCCCATCAAGCATGTCAAGAAATGATTAACCCCTTTAGCATTTGTTTGTCTGGGAAGGTCCTTACCCTTTTTTTTAAAGATTTTATTTATTTATTTTTAGAGAAGGAAGGGAGGGAGATAGAGAGAGAGAAACATCAATGTTCAGTTGCTGGGGGTCATGGCCTGCAACCTAGGCATGTACCCTGACTGGGAATCAAACTTGCGACACTTTGGTTCGCAGCCTGCGCTCAATCCACTGAGCTACACCAGCCAGGACCCCTTCATTTTTTTAAAAGGATAGTTATGCTGTTTATAGTATTCTTGGTTGACGGTTTTTTCTTTCTGTGCTTCGACTACGTTGTGCCATTACCTTCTGGACTACAAGGTTTCTGCTGAGAAATATAGTGAAAGTCTAATGGAGGTTCCCATATACATATCAAGCCACTTTTCTATTGCTGCTTGCAAAATTCTCTTTGAATTTTGACAATATAATGATGTGTCCCAGTGGAGATTTCTTTGGGTCATCTTAGTTGAGATTCTTTGTACTTCCTAGGACTGGATGTACATTTCCTTTCCCAGATTTGGGTTGTTTTTAGCCAGTTTCTACGATAAGCTTCTCTCTCATATTATCATAATCTCTCTTCTCCCTCTGGAATATTTTGATCTGTTTATGTCCCATGTGCCACTTAGGCTTTCTTTACTCTTTGAGTTCACCGATTCTTTCTTCTGCTTGATCTAGTCTGCTGTTGAAACCCTTTATTGGGTTTCTCAGTTCATTTATTATATTCCTTAGCTCTAAGATTTATATTTGGTTCTTTTAAAAGTTTTCTATACATTTATTGAAATTTTCACTACTTTCATGCATTGATCTCCTGAGCTCATTGAACATATTTATGATGATTATTCTAAATTCCCTGTCAGGTAATTTATATATCTCCAGTTAATCATTATCAGTTTCTGGAGCTTTACTTTATGCCTTTCTTTGGGCCATATTTCTTTCTTTTTTTTTCTTTGATTCTTTGTGTTGATATCTGCACATTATAAAAACAGCCACCTCTTGCAGTCTTCATGACTAACTTCAAACAAAAGTTTCTCACCAATTAGCTCATCCAGAAATTGTGGGATCCTCTTAAACCTTCTCCCTAGTCAAAATTAGCATCTGTATTCTTAGTAGTTACCAGGTGTCTAGAGTACAACAGGTCCCATCAGTGCTCTGAGATAGGTGAGACAGAAACCATTTCTTTGGGAAGCCCCCCAACTCTTTTCTTTCCCAGAGAGAAGCCGGAATCTAGTGAATACCTGCATGTTAGAACAAACAGCCATCTTTGCTCTCTGAACCCATCTGGCTTCTAGAGTATGTCAGGTCCCATCAGAACTCTGGAACAGGCAAGACAGTATCCAGTCCTCTGAGTAGTTCCCAGGAAATTTAGAATGTTTAATACATGGTTCAGTCCTTTCCTTCCCTCTCCAGGGAAAAGCTGGGAGCTGGGGATTTCCTGCCAATTATATGGTACCATGCTAGAGGTTGGGTTTATAGTGAGAAGGTATCTTGAATATTCCTCCTGATGTGGCTGATTACGTGCTTTTCTGGAGTTCAGAAGCTTCTCAACTAGTTTCTAGATTTCTCACAAATGGAATTAGTCCATGCATTGCTATTGAATTGGTGTGCCCATGAGGGAAGAGGGTCCAGGGCTTCCTATTCCGATACCTTTCTGATGTTACTCCCATATTTAATTTTGTTTTTATTTCTATGTTTTATGTTAAAGGCTTTCCTCAGAAGTCTGGTGACCCTTGGCTCTCTGCTCATATTTAAGAGGGGGACCTAAAAGGCTAAGTAGAATTTCTTGTGGCTTGTCACATAGTTGGCTTCACTGTAGGGTTTTCCTGCCAGTGTCATCAAAGGACTTCTGAGGTCATTATCATTTGACATTCTCTTTAGGGTTGCTCAGATTTCTCAGGAAAGTATCTTACATTCTCCTGTCCGAAAGGCTCATGTCTGGATGCTAGTATTCTGGGAACTGAGCAGAGAAACAAGCTGTTGGGCTGAGATAGAGATAAGCACTGAGTGAGCAGGTCCTACAATTTATAGCATGTAGTTTCATTTAAATTTTACCTCTTCTGTGTTCAATACAGTATCTGAAGAAGTTGCCTTTTTCTGTATAATAAATAACCCCAAAATCTCAGTGGCATAAAATGAAAGCATTTATTTATTATTCCCATGTCTACTAGTTGGTTCAGGCAGTTCTGCTTCATATTATAGGTTTGCAGATCAACTGGGCAGCACCTCCGTACTCTGAGGTTGCCTGGGCTATTCTGCTCTGTACCTGTCATTCTGGGGTCCCACAAAGAGGCAGAAACTAAGCTGTATATATTCTTCTCACAATGGCAACAGTGTATAAGAGGGTAAGCCCAACCATTTAAGCATATTTCAAAGGTCTGCATATGTTTTATTCATTAATATCCTATTGCCAAATCAAGTCACATCACCAACTCCACAGCCAAAGTGTAAAAGGAGGTTTTGGTGAGGAAAACAAGTACACCTTCTCAAAAAGATCATTATTCATTGGAGGGTTTATGGACAAAAGAACAATTTCTATACTGAAAAAATTTAAGGTTGAAATTATTTCCTCACCTAAATAATCTGATCCTCTGAAGAGTTCAGGTGATGGGAAGGTACTTAAATTCTCTTCAAAACTCTTGCATTCTGTATACGAGTCTGTGATTGAATAGCTCAGAAGAGAACTACAAATATCACGCTGTGAACTTAGTCCTGTAGAATAAACAAACAAAAAAGGTAAAATGTTTCCATAGTAAATAGACGTAAAATCCTAATTTGAATTCAAATTTTTAGAAATGTACATGCAGTTGTATGTTAAGATGTAAAATTACTTCCACATACAACTGAAAAAACATACTATTGGTGAACATTTAAATTTCATCTTAGAAAATAATTGTTTTTGATTTAGGGGAAAATGCATTATAATTCTTTTCCATTGTTTTTCAAAGTTTTATAACTTTATCTTTCCTTACTTTGGTTCAGTTATAATTCTTGACTTAAAAGTCCCAGTGTTATATATAAGTAACCCATTAAATAGCTGGAGAGAAGAAAGGGTAATTCTTAGTTATTCCATTATAAAAAATCAATGAACCTAAACATAAATAGATTGAAGGAAATGAACAGACAGCCCAGAAATAGACTCACACATATATTAGTAACTGATTTTGACCAAGATGCAAAGGCAATTCAGCAGAGAAAGGATATATATATTTTTAAGTATGCTGGAACAACTGGATATTCACATGCAAAAGCAAAACAAAACAGAAAACTCTCATACCTTCAATCACATAAAAAAATTAACTCTAAATGAATCATAGACCCAAATATAAATCCTAAAAATATAAAACTTCCTGAAAAAAAGGAGAAAGTTTTCATGATAGTGGGTTAGATTTCTTTGCTATAACACTCAAGTGAGTCATAAAACAACAGCAATGATAAACTGGACTTCCTCAAATTTAAAGAATTCTCTTCAAAAGAGACTGTTAAGATGAAAAAACAAGCCACAGGTGAAGAGAAAATATTTGCAAGTGTAATTGAATCCAGAATTAAAGAACTCTGAAAACCCAACAATAAGAAAAAAAATCTCAATAAGAAAATGGGTAAAATATTTTAACTCAGAACCTCCCAGGCTCAGAGTCTTACAGTTAGCCTTGTGAGAGTGGACTAAAATAAAGAATTTTCCAATAAATTATTGCAATAGAACTTAGAACTAAAAGTTAAGAACCAGAAAGTTTAGTGAGAAAAGGAAAAACCTGCTATAGTCAGTAAGCATTTATTAAACACTTCCAACGTGACAAAATAGAGATCAACACTAACAGAAACTGGTGGGTCGGGGATTAAGGCAGGAAAGGGGAACGGGTTGGGGGGGGCGGGCAGGGAATGAAGACAACTATACTTGAACAACAATTTTAAAAATGTGAAAAAAAAACCCAAACAGAAAAAAAACCCTATTATCCCATCCCTGCCCTGGAACTAACTTATGCTTGTTTCTGCTCATCTACTAGCTACCTGAGAGAACTAACTCTGTCCTTCCTACTTTGAACTCATCACACTTTTGTTTCGCACTTCAACCGTCCTCTTAAAGCTGACAATTGTTTCCTACCTGGCCACTTCCTCCTGCCATTACTGCAATACTTACATTGAATGACTCAATCTACCATCCTTCTTCACCCACTCAGATGTCAGAAGTACGTTATTCTTCTGAGCATCTTTTGTTTCCCCTACTCCAAGTGTCCTAGAATATCCTGTCCCTGTCCTTGCTACTTTTTATTCTTCTCACTCTGCCTTCATTTTTTCCCCTCACGTGTTGTTACATCTCTCTTGCCTTCTATCTCTCAAAACTCCATGAATATCACTCACAAGAGAGCTATCCCTTCAACCAAATTCCAGAACTCAAGTCAAGTTAGGAAAGCCCTTGCACTCACCGTCTGGGCTGTTGGGTAAAGAAAATAAATAAACCTTCATGACTCTATCCATTGGAGGTTGTTCATGGTGTCACAAATTAGAAATGTGAATGTATTTAAAATTATGTTTATATTAAATCATACTACACAGTTTTAAAAAATCATATAGTTCTACAATGCTTATAACAAAAACTACAATCCCTTGCCTCATATCCCTCCATCATAATTCCCTGCTCTCTAGGGACAACTAGCTTTAACTCTATTAACTGTTTCTTTTACGGATACCTTTATATTTATAAATTAAATGTATTCAACAATTCTATTATTAAGATGGCTCAAATGTATTTACAGCTGAGCCATGTACTATGAGCTATATTCATCACCTTTTTGCTACAAGTTTTTGTTTTTTCTTGGAGTTGATTGCCGTATTTTTGGACTATAAGATGTACCCCCCAAATTTGGGAGGAAAGGGGGAGTGCGTCTTATAATCCAAATGTAGCTTACCTGGCTCGCTGTGGGGGGGCGGGTGGCAGTGGAGCGGGGGTCACAGATTATTAAATATTTTATCACATTTTTTGCTTCAAAATTTTTTCTCCTATTTTCCTCCTCTAAAACCTAAGTGTGTCTTATGATCTGGTGCATTTTATAGTCCTAAAAATATGGTAGCTAATTTTTAAATTAGTTTTCTAAGTACCTATCACTATTTTATCTCAACTTTCTACAAAAGTATAAATTTCCTCTCAATACTTTAAAAAACAACAGGTTATCTATCAGTTCCTTTTTTTTTTTTTAATCCTCATCTGAGAACGTGCTTACTGATTGTAGAGAGAGGGAAAGGTAGGAAGAAAGAGGGAGAGAAACATCTACCAGTTGCCCCTCATATGTGCCCTGATCAGGAACCAAACCCACAACCCAGGCATGTGCCTCGACTGTGAATCAAACCCTCAACTTCACTTTCTGGTTTACAGGATGCCATGCCAACCAAGTGAGCCACACTAACCAGGGCTCTATCGGTTTCTTTTTCTTTCTTTCCTTTCCTCTTCCCTCCCTTTTTCTCCTTTTCCTCTTCTCTTTCCTTTCTTTTTCCCACCTTTTTTCTAAAAAGCATTGCAATTGGAGATCACAATACACTTGCTCAAATTTGGACTGGTTGTTTTCTAGACAAGCTAGCTGCACAGATGTCTCCTTAGGATTTCCCTTTACCATTGTCCTAAGAAATTCTTTCACATGTTTCCTGTATTAGAACCTTTGATTCTTGGTGTTTTGGTGGAGTATCTCCTTCATTTCCTCAGAAAAGGTGCATAAAAGACCTGTCTAAAAATTTCTTTATGCTATCTTTACACTTGAGTGATTGTTTGGCTGGGTACAAATTCTATACTAATATAGCAAAAAGACTGATTCCATTTTTTTGATGTTTGACAGATTAAACCCCTCATCTGGGCAAGCTGATAAGAAAGTCCTGGTGCTCCATCTTTTGACAATGGCAGCAAGGTACAACCATGCACAGGAAAACTGATTCCACACTCATCCTCTAACCAAATAAAAACCCCAGCCCAATCTCCTTTCCCTGCTCTGTCAAGCTATTTTCAATCCTGCTTGGGACGCCCTCTTCTCCAGAGAGCCTCTTTATATGAATAACAAACCCTTCCATTCCCTCTTGGTATGTGGATGGCACCAGCTGTCTGGAAATCTGAACCAAATATTGGGTGGGGATCCATCCAGTCTCTGCAAAAGTAGTTCTCTTTAGAATTTTAAATACATTTCTTCTATCACATTCTAGCTTCTGGAGTTACTCTTGAGAAGTTCAATGCTACTCAGATTCTTGATGGCTTATTTTCAATCAACAAATTTTTCTCCTCTGGAAGACTGAATGATTTCTTTGTTCTGAGGATTTTTAAACTACATAATGTTGTGTCTTGGTGTGGGTCTTTCTTCACTCATTGTGATGGGCAGTGGGTGGTTTTTTCAGCATATTCACTCATGACCATATCTAATTCTAGAAAAATTTCTGTTTTCATGTGTTTAATTACTTCCTGTTTATAATGTCTGGAACCACTATTTTTCAAGACGTTAGAATGCCTGGACTCATCTTCTAATTATTTTTCTTTTTAAAATGGCATCTTTATTGAAATAAATTGATATTCCACAAACCTCAACCTTTTGAAGTGTACAATTTGGTGGTTTCTAGTATACTCAAAGTTGTATCGCCAATGCCACTGTTTGTATCTTTTATTTTTTAATTTTGTTTAACTTTTAGAATATTTCCTTGAATTCCTCATTGAATCTTCAAAGAATATTTTCTTTCTGATTTCATACTTTTAAAGAATGCTTTTTGTTCTCTAAATGTTCCTTTTTATACAAGCCTGCACTTGTTTCATCACCAGGAGGACAATAATAAAGATACGGCTTTTCAAAGTTTTCTCTTCCTTGCATTGTCTGTGTCCCTTGAGTTTCTTTGTATTTGGTATATATTTTTTTATTTTAAATGCTTTCTTTGAGTGTTTCCTTAAACATTAAAGAACATTCGTTCTTGAATGCTCAAGAATGAGGTACTAAAATAGCAGTTGGAAACTGAATTCATGAGTGGAGTTTGGGAATTAGTATTACTGAAGGGTATTTAGACACAGACCAAGTCATTGCTGTCAGAATATACCGGTCTTCTCCTGAGCAAGAAGTTTCCAAAAGAGAAATCCTCCATTCTGAAGTTTCGGTATACTTTTCTGAGTAGGACGAGGGGACCCAGGGATTTACTACCAAATATACAGACTTTACTAATTCCCTTCCCATTTCCCTCTACCCCCAGGGCAGTTTTCAATGCCCTGACCTGGGCAGTATCTAGCATCCCTGAGTCCAGACCCCCTGCTTCAATGTTTCTGGACTGCCAGGGTAGGAAAAAGAGCAGGTGTCTGGCCATACAGTGTTGGAGAATGGATCAAACCATCTAACTGCTACTTTTAAAGATTTTCGAAATACCTCCTTTTTCAACACTATAACCATTCCTTTGGAAATATGTGATGCCTCTCATTACTAAACCTATAGCCTAAGTCAGTTTAATTTTTGGTTTGTTCTTACTCTAGGCACCATTTTCCCCCCAGCATTTTTTTGCCTGTCAGTCAAATTATAATTTGTTTATCTACCTCTTCTAGATTCCAAATTTTTCGATTATGTATTGTCAACTGAGTTCTCTCTTTTTCTGCACCTTATGGTTCCATGCCTTCTTTATGCCTTTATTAATATTTTAGTAAGGTTTCAGCTGGGAAAATTAAATGCACATGTTTACTCTTCCACATTAAATATAAAGTCCTGAATTAATTTTCATCATATTTCCAAGTTATTAGATCCCAAGGTAGAACTAAAACAATTACATGTTAAACAAAATTCTGTGGGCTGCTCAAAACCTAACCATTTACATTTTTGAGAAAAAACATTCCAAGTTGCAAATATAAATTAACAAATATAATCTTAGAAATATAACCAGTTAGTAAATTAGAGATAGTCTATTTTCTACTTCCTTATACCTTTCATGCATCAACTTGATAAATCTGGTAACCAAGGACATTTATCATATATTTACGTTATAACTTTAGAAAATACTGGTTAGGTTAAATGGTTTATTTTCTCTAAATAGAGTACAAAACTCACTCAATAACATTTGAAACTATATTATGTCCCAAACATGGGATAGGAAGATAAAAGGTAGTGCTTATTCTCAATGGCTTCAGAGCCAAGAGGAACAAAAACAATTAGAGTACTGTCCCGAGTCTTATGACAAAGAGTGCCACGGAACTACCAGAATAGAGCAACTCATCTAGGAAGAGAAAAGAGTGGCAAGAAGAGGCTTCCCATAAGAGATGGCACTTGAATTTATTTTTGAAGAACAGAAGAAGTTAACCAGGCAAAGAAGAGAGAGGAAGAAGGAGAGAAAAGCATTTGTTGAGCACCTGCCATGTTCTTTTGCACTACACTCTAGGAAATATTCCTCTACCCTAACTTCTAACTCATTAATTGGATTTTCAGCTGAATTATGTTAATATTAGGCTCATTTACTGAGTCATTAAATTTGATATTTTTAGTTTCCAGGCGCTATAATTTTTTATAGTAGCCTATTACATTATGGGTTCAATGGACTCTTGTCTCTAAAGAGATATTCACTTGAAAGTTTTCTGCTATTTAGTTGGGTGTTAGTCCTTCTGTTTGCCTTTGTTGCCTCTCTTCACAAGTTTAGCTGTTCCTGGTTGTTTGTCCAGATTTCTACTTGAGAATCTCTATATGGAAGTGATTATAAATTCTGTAGCCCACCTCTAGAGATTTTAGAAGAGTGATGAGAAATTCCAAGAATTTACGTTCTAAGTGGGGAAGTCCCCCTGCTTTCTGGGTATTGTAGGTTAAATGGGGGCACTGCCCTAATTGTCTGGCTAGTGTCCACACTGGAAGTCTCTAGTATCAGAATTCCCACTCCAGAAAGCCATACCATATCTTTATCCTAAGATTAATAATCATAATCTACCTTTATTTTTCTTTCCCTGTGCGATCCTTGCAGCAATATGGAATACTTAAGCTTCTCACTCCAGCCCCAACGTTGACCCTTGGGAGCCAACCCCTTACTTAGTTCACTTTGCTTGTGAGTAGTTTCTAGGGTTTTATCCTGGCAGAAGGTACTGGTAGCTGCCAATGTTTTCTATATAAGAAGGGAATGAGGAGAGGAAGCCAGGCCATGTAATGCAGAATGCAGTGCTTGACACTTCCATTAAGGTCTCTTCTGTTGCAGGGTTTTTGTTGTGTTTTTTTTTTTTTGCATTTGTTGATCAAGCATTTCAAGTATCTTTAGAACTATTTTTATTTCTGCAGCAGTTCTTCTCTGCTCTAGATATATTCGTTAATCTGATCTCATCTGCTTTTAAGAATTCTTCAGTATTTCTGGTGTGCTGATGACATCCTTTCTTGTTTTAAAAAATAACTTTAATTACATCCATATGTATGTGGCTCACCAGAAGTCTTCCATATCCAACTATCCATTTGACATTGCTATTCATCTTAACGGCACCCATAACTTAATATATTAAAAATGAAATTTATGATCTTTCCCTGAAACAAGATCTTTTTTCACCATCTTGATATATTCAGTTACTCAAGCCAGAAACAGGCATCATCTTTGATACTTCCATCTCCTTCCTTCTTCAGTTGCCAAATTCTGTCAATTTCACTTCCTAAACTAAACTGGTCAGCAGATATGCCCAACTTTTTCCATTTCCAATGTCATCTCTTAGCACAAAGTGACATTTCTTCTCTAAATGACTGTAATGGCCTCCTAACTGGTCTATTTACATCTTCTTCTTTCCATGCTGTACCTAAAGTGATCATATCAATCCATTTAAAAGACTTCAGTGGCTTTCTGCTGCTCCAAAGATAAACACCAATAGCTTTGACATGGCCTGTAAGGCCTCTGTCTGCCCAGCCTTGCCTTATCATCACATTTCCTTCTCTTTCTCTGTACTGCAGCCATACTGGCCTTCTTTAGGTTCGCTGAACACATAATGTTCAATCCCATGTTAGGGCTTTTGCACATGCTGTTCCCTCTACCTGGAGTGCTCTTTACTCATCTCTCTGCATAGTTGGTTTCTACTCTTCTTTAGATCTCAGTTAAATCGCTATTCCCTCATGGAAGCATTCCCTACTCTCTCCAACCAAAAATGAGTTACACCAAAGTCAATCTCATTTTTGTAGCACTTATCACAAGTGTAATTTACTGGTCTGGTAAGAGCATGAGAGCCAGAGCACAGGCTGAAGGCTTCACCTTCAAGTAGGAAGAAAACACCCCTTTCACTGATACAGGAAGACAGCAGAGACACAAATGGATGCTTATGTTCTTGAAAAAGAAAACTGAGGAAGTTCACATCTGACAGTCTTACCTGATACTAGTTCATCAGATGATGAACTACTGTCAACCTGGAGATCACCAGTCACTGACTCCTATGTGAATAAGAAATAAAGATACTACAAGTTATGAGGTTGAGTGTTTTTATATTATATCATATCACAATGTTTTGGTCATTTTGAAAGTGAAAACTAAGGTCAACTTTGTATGTTTGTTTCATATGTATAGTCTTTCAGCTTATTGATCACAGATATAATCTGATATTTAATATTAAATCTGAAAATCAATATTAAAAAATAATAATGTAGATGTATCTAGGGAGTCAACAAAATACTAGTCAATTAACTATTGTGAGGTAACCCAGCAACCAGAAGATAAATGTGAGTATTTTTCTGACTTCTTAGATAGGAAGGCCTTTTTTTCCTCCAAATATGAAAGCAAAATAGATCAAAAGAAAAGACTGACATGTCTTTTCTTTAGTCTAAAAGATAAAAGATATGTCTAAAATAGCAGAAATAAAATTAAAGGCAAACAAATATGAAAATATTTATTTTATATGTGTAAAAGTATAACTATCTTTAGTATCTAATGAAGTATTTCACACAAAAAGAATCACAAATGGCCAATGAAATGAGAGGTGTTAACTTCACTAGCATTCAAAGAAATGGAAAGTATAAGAATATCCTACTTGTCATCTATCAAATAAATACACACACACACACACACACACACACACTTTCAGGTAAGATGGTGCTGATTTGCCAACATGAATCAAAAACTTTAAACATGACCTATCCTCTGACCAACTACAAAGTATGTGTCTTAGGATAACAATTTGAGGAACACGAAAAAAAGTCTGTAGTAAGATATCCAACTGATACCTATAACAGCAAAATCTTGAAAACAATTTCAATCCTCCACCCCCAGGAAAATAGTTATACAAATTACAGTGTATCTAGTTATAAGACAAAGCAGTAGGCAGACACTAAAAATCATATTTTTGAAGACTAATGTTAGAGAAATATACAGTAAAATAATTTATAAAATGGAAAAAAGGCACAAAAAGAATGGAAATAAATATATAAAAATGAGAAGAAACTGCTTAAGCACTTTTTTTGAGTAGTCTAAATCATCTATAAAGAACACTTAATAGTTATAATCTAGGGTAAAAGCCTCTTTAAAAAATGCTTTCTGTTGAAACTGTCCTCCCCCAAAAAATACGTTATAGAGGAATATGTAAACTAAAACACTGGAAGATAACTATCAACTTTAAAGTTAATGTCAGATGAGTCACAAACAATTTTTAAAATTTGAGTTTCTCCAAAATACTGCTAGCCATCTTTAAAATACTGAAAAAAGTCAATATTAAATACAGTAGATCAAGTAGTTAGATAGTATTCTAATGGAAATGAATCTTCTGTTTCTTGGTAATGGAAAGTCAAAGGGCAAAATGTGAAAATGGCTTTAAAATGTTTAAGGACTACCAAATATAAGGAAGTTAGAAACGTAAGAATCATTAAAAACGTTTTATATCCGTCACACAGAAAATTAGCCAGTGACAGCCCTGGCTGGTGTGGTTCAGTGGTTGAGCGTCAGCCTGTGAACCAAAGGATCGTTAGTTCCATTTCCATTCACAGCACATGCCTGGGTTGCAGGTCAAGTCCCCAGTAGGGGGCATGCAAGAGGTAACCACATTAATGTTTCTGGCTCTCTCTTTCTCCCCCCCTCCCCCTCTCTCTAAAAATAAATAAAATCTTTATTAAGAAAAAAAAGGGACCATTTCTTTAAAAAATTAGCCAGTGACAGACTTTTCTCATATTTTTGTCGAAGGAAAAAAAGAAAACCGTAAATGCAAGGGAAAGAAAAAACGAAAATGCATGGCAATGAATCTACCAGACTCAGAAATTCAAGCAAGGCCCTGTTTGAAGACACAGTATCAACATCCATAAAAGCCTTAGAAAGCTATTTAGTCTCTATCCAACAAATACCACAGTATACTTCCATCTGGAAGGACATCAGATACCACTGGTTCGTGCACCAAGTGCATCCAAGGATCGTAGGAGAAACATACATACGCTCAATGGCGCCATCTTCTCATCCCGGGTCTCTTCTTCACTAGCGCTACTTTCTTGCAGGCTTTTCTCCCCTGCAACTCCTAACTGAGAGCTAACGAACAAACAACACAATTAGTTAGCACTGTCTGGACTTGGTTCTCCACATCTCTATTCACTGCGCACACAGTTCAGAATCTGAAAGGCTCTTTTGGGTACATTAGGAAAAAGGAAGGAGCAGCGTGAGTGACTTGTACCAACACCCACTTGATGCTACGAATGCTTTCCTGGGTGTTTTATCTCACTTGCTTTTAGGTATGTTGGCGAAATTTCTTTTTAAAAAATAATTTATTTTTGAAGTCAAATGTCTGGGTCTACGTTCTGAGAAGAGCGAAATCAGAGTTTCTATTTATTGGTTTTCTTCGCTGACTCTTAGAATGAGAGGCTATTAGCTGTTCTGACACGGGGACTGAAGGTTCGCGGGGGAGGCCAGAGGCACAGGGCTATCGCTCGAGGCTACGCACCTGGGCCGCCCAGAGCCGCTGAGGCCCTGCCCAGTCCGCTCGGCCTTCTCCGCGATCTTCCGCAAACCGTGCGCGGGGCCACTCCCTTTCGGGCCTGAAGGAGGACAGCATGTTTCACCGCAAATACCTTGGAGGCCAGAAATCTGGCTTCAGGGGTCCCGGGGGCACCCGCCCCTCCCCCACCCCGCCTCCTCGCTCTTTCACCGCAGGCAGGCCACCCCGCCGAGCTTACGGTGCGCAGCCAGCCTTCCGCCCAGGCCTGCGCGGGCCTCGGCCGACGCAGAGGAGCCAAGGTCCGGCGTCGGGGTCAGGTTGAGCCTCTGGCCGGCCCTCTTCTTGCGGGTATAGACCCGTAGCGACCACATTACCACCCACTCCCAGGCCTCAGAGGCCACTTGGCCGTCGACTGCCTGACTCGTCCGTCGCCTTCCTGAGGAACTGAGCTACCGTCTGAGGGAGTCAACGTCCAGGGGCAGCCTGACTGAGGAGTAGCCCCAGAGGCGTAGGGAGAGGAACACAAGCCCAGCAGCGCCCACCCCGGCGCTGCGCTGTAGCCGCTGGCCTTGCTCCCGCCTTTCTAGCGGGGCCGCGCTGAGGCCTCTGGGAAGATGGAGGAAGATGGTGGCCGCCGAGCCCTCCGTGAGGCTCAGGGCCCGGGTATTTGATGGTGGCCTGCGTGGCTCTGAGCCCTTCGCTTCATGCTGACAGAAGTTTACAGGAAGACGCCTTTTTCTTCCTGCAGGAGTTTGTGCCCTGTGCTTCCGACGCTTCGGCTGCTCTCCTTACTAAGGCCTTGGTAATGGAGTTTCAGATCTCTGAGCAGGGGGGTAGCCTGACTCAGTGCAGGAAAGTCAGAGAGGAATGAAAGCACTTAAAGCATCTGGGAGTGTCCTCTTGGACTATCAACTTCAGTCAGCTGTGGTCTATGGTACTTGAGAATCTATCCAAGCATTTGAAAACCTTGCATTCCAGAAGTTTCTTTTCAAGGACAAGCAGAATCCCTTAGGCCCTGCCCAGGAGCCTCCTGGACATCTGGCAGCCTCGTGTCAAGGTGGAGAATTCCACAGGGGCACCCCTCCTAGTATCCTGGGGCTCAGCTCTTTTGCTCATAGGACATAGGAGCAACCTCCCTCTCTCTCCATGCACCCACACTGAACCATCTGGCTGCGTCTGATAAGCATATTGCGCACGTAATAACCATCTTTTCTTTTAATGACATTTCACAAGATAAAAAATGGCATTTGTAGAGATGAAATTACAAAGACTCAGACTTCTTTGTGATGCTCCAATATTGTATTTGACTATAAACACATATATGGGCACTGTATTTTTATATTTCAAATTTGCTCATAGAAAGTCATTTATGACTGATTTCACGTATAATTAATCCATTAAAACTTAACCTTGTAAAGAACAGAGGGTGGCCATTCTTACCTGGTTAGATACAGTGTGTCGAGTCACTGAATCAATGCTTACTCAGCACCTTACTCTGTTAGGCAATGTGGTAAGTCCTAGGGACAGAGGTGAATTAGAAATGACCCTTTGGTCAAGGAGGATCTCACAGTTTTGTTGCAGTATAAAGCAATGATCATATTTCAATATCTTCTTTAGTCACATCCGTAATATGGTGACAGTCAATCTCTAGTTTATAAGTGAAGTTTCCAGCCCCTCCTCTGTCTCTTTCTGAAATGACCTTCGGGAGGTCTGGGTCCTGTGATGTCCTAGGCCTAGAAATGGAAGAAACGTCGAAACAGGCAACAGCTTAAAGCAAAGTCTGACCTGCCCTTTGGTGGTCCTATTCCCTAGAACTCTTTCTGACTATATAGAATTATTCACTGAAGTGCCATCAAGTAAAGATTTAAGGGAGTTCAGGGTTTCCAAACTGGAAGTAACCCTTGGTATGATTTCTAGAGCCAAAAAGGTCCTTAGAGATGATCTAGTTGTCTCCTCATTATGCAGGTGAAGAAGCCACAATCCAAGGAGGCTCGTTATGACAGATGGCTGGTACAGGAGGCACAGACCTTCTGGCACTTGGTGAGTGTGCCTGTCATGTGCCCATTCCTCCTAACACATGGCTGGGGAAGGGATGAGGGAGAAGGGTAGGAGCTTGAAGTCCTTGGTAGCAAGGGAAAGGGAAGGAACTATAGATAGACTCGGTCTGTTTAAAACTTTACCTAGGACCCTGGCTGGTGTGGCTCAGTTCTCTGAGTACCACCCTGTGAACTAAAAGGTCACCAGTCTGATTCCCAGTCAGGGCACATGCCTGGGTTGTAGGCCAGGTCCCCAGTGGGGGGCATGTGAGAGGCAAACATACATTGATGTTTCTCTCCTTTTTCTTCCTCCCGTCCTCTCTCTCTAAAAAAATCTTAACAAACAAACTTCACCTAGAGCCAGCATATAAAGGGGAAGGAAATGAGTCCCCTACAAAAGGGTGAGGTAGGACAGAGAGACATCTCAGCTCAGTCATCTCTATGTCCCTTCACTCCATCCCGAAATACACAAACGCCAGTACAAGAATTCAGTCATTTCATTGAACTTCTTTCACTTCCCTGTTGTACTGTTGTCATATCTAGATTCAGAATTCTGCTATCAGTGTTTCATTTCAGTCATGTGACAGGTTTGATTAAGCTTATGACAGCCAGAGATGCTAACTTCCATGAGAAAACAAATTCCAAATTTTGAAGAGATTTCTGAAGAAAGCTTTTTTGAAAAAAAAAAGCCATTTCGTGGGTTTAGGATTCCCTGGAGTCCAGAAAAAATCTTTATGAATACTGTTTGGGGTTTTGTGGGGTTTTTTGCAGTGACCCACTGAGCAGCTTCAATTGTAGTACCATCCACAGGCTTTAGGGTCCAACTGAAAATTGGTTTATTTATGCTTAGCTATCAAGAAGAAAAAAAATCAGTGACAGATGAAAAGCACCTTCAGGCATGGCAGTCTTAATGTTATACAACATATCAAAAAAAAGGCAAGGGGGTTTCCATTCGATAGACTTTTCTTGAGCACCCACTATGGGCGAGAACTGCACTAGGGCTACAGCCTCAAGCAACTCACAGTCTGAACTGGAGTGAGGCAAAGGGATAATCAACCAGTCAATCATGTGGGAAGCTGCTCGGAGAAAATACTTGGGCTGAGTTTTAAGAGATGAATGGTAGGAGTTAGAATTAAAGGAAAGGGCATTCTACAGAAAAGGGACTGTATGTGCCGCATGAAACATGTTGCTTATAGGACACCACAAAAAGTAGTTGGTATGATTGGAGTCAAGGGCCATGGGGGAAGGGCAGGAGAAGAAATGCTGGTCCTGGTGTGCTGAACCAGCGAGTCTGAACTTTATCCTGGAAACTATGGGAAGTCATCGAAGGAATATTAAGCAGGAGAGTGGCATGACCAGATTTTCAATTTAGAAAGGTCGCTGTGACTGAAATGTGGGTGATGAAATTTCAGGAAGCTGGGGTGGAAACAGAAGACTAATTAAGAAAGCACCATAATAGCCCTGGCCAGGTGGCTTGGTTGCAGTGTTGGAGCATTATTCCATACACCAGAAGTTTGCAGGTTTGATTCCCAGTCAATGCGCATACATACCCTGGTTGTGGGTTTAATCCCTGGTGTGTGAATAGGAAGCCACCAATTGATGTTTCTCTCTCTCCCCCTTCTTCTTTCTCTAAAATCAATATATCATCACTTCTCGGCCTTTGAGCTAAGATCAAGTCTAGAATCAATATATCCTCAGGTGAGGATTTAAAAAAACAAAGCACTATAGCCAGAAAAAGGGTGAGAGGGGAGCCAGTTACACTAAAAGCTGTGAGAATAGAAAGGAGTGGAGGCTAGCAAATACAGAGAAGGCAGAATCTGCATAATTTAGACATTGCAGAACGTACCATTTTAAGAAAGTGTACCTGTTGACTTGTATGCAGGTAAAAGACATTATGAAAATACTGTTTTACAGGTCACAATGATGAAAAACTTGAATAGATATTTGTTCTTTTTTCCTCACCAGGGATATATTTATTGATTATAGGGAGAAAGGGAGAGAGAAACCCCAACCAGGGACCAAACCTGAAACCTGGGTATGCGCCCTGACTGGGAATGGAACCAGTGACCTTTTCGTGTATGGGATGATGCTCCAACCAAGTGAGCCACCCAGTCAGGGCTGTTCTTATTTATTTATTTATTTATTTACTTATGGTTCTGAAACCTGGGACTGAACCATATTTGTTCTTTTAAAACTATAAAAATGATTTAAATCCAGGGCACATTTGGATGTGCAAATGTGCAAAGCAAAGGAGAGCCTCTTGGGGGAATGGACCCTTACAGAGGAAGTAGAGCGTGTAGACTAGTGACATGGCTTTATACCATGTTTGCCATAAGCACTATGACTGATGATCACCAAATATACTAACATCACAGGATTATGTGATATAAATAAATAGTAATTATAAGCAACTTTGAGAAACAAAAAAATCTTTATTTTTACAAAAGTTTTCATAAATGCATTTTATATTTGATATGCATGCTATTATAACAAAGCAACTAAAATATAGTTGTTATTTTTATGCATATTTAAAAAGTAATATTTTAATTTCCTTTTAAAAAATGAAAGTTGAATAAGCAAGTCTTCAAAATATATCCATTTTCCCCCCATGCACTTGTTGCAATGACTTAACAAGGAAAATTAAAATAACCAGTCGAATGAATGTTTAAAAGCCACTGTCACCTCATGAAAACCTTTTAGCTTGGGACCAGGTTCAGAAATGTTTGTATTTCAGATATTTATCAGTATCCTCTAGGTGATAACCAAGTTTCTCACTTGGGGCTTTGTCATCACTTGAATGCTAATCCCATTCTCACTGCAGTTAATTGTTGACCCACAGAAAGGACTGTGCAGGATACTTGAGAGTAAATTCAGACTCCAGGGATTATTTTGTTTTTTCCTGTACATGCCTCCTTAAAATAAAAACAGGCAAGAAAATGCAGCTATGGAGCTCAACGTATAGTTTATCAATTTTATGTATGATTATTCATTCTTTTTTCCTGAGATAATTAAGCAAGTTTGTAAGTAGTAGTCTGTTTTCATGCAAAAATACATTTTTCCATTCTTTACATTCATTTCATAGTATTTTGTATTCTAAATAACTAGATCACATTTGTGCTTTATACATTTGGAAAATAAAGAATAATTTACTTTATGCAGAAAAATAAGATTATTGGTTCTTCAGTGGGTAATACAATCAAGTTCAGTGCCAACTTCAAGTAGCTAAAACATCACCTGACTATAAAAATAACATTTTTTTCTCATGCTTACAGTTTTACCTAAATTAGGAATGAAAGATTGACTTGCTCATGTGAGGGAGACATGGTATGTCCATTCCTTGGACTCCTGCATTCCTGAGTTCCTGATAGTTGGAGCTAGGCCTCCACACCATGCCTGGCCAGAGTTTCCTCTATCACCTGGGGGGAATCGCAGTATAATATAGAGATGTCTTTTACGGCAAAAGGAAAAAAAATGGCATATATTCTATTTTATAATATACACAATATTAGCTTGTAAAATGTGAGAATTGCTAACACATTTACATGAGAAACAGGTAAAAGGCCAAATGTTTAGGAATATGTTTATGCTTAAGGAATTGATCTTGGTTATACCTCTAGACTTAAACTGGATCTGACCTCCACTATGAAGGTGAATGTCTTAAGTACATAGCCTTTTCCTGTATTGGTTAAAGAGAAACACAGACTTTTTGCCCTAAATAAAACTGGGAAATCAGAAACATGAAGGATTTTTCCATTAATACATATTTTTTCGTCCCCCCTTTATTAAAAAAAAAAATTCAGTGCAGCTAAACAGAGGAATGGATAAATGTACTTGCAATATATTTGGGGACCCACTGTTCACTTTTCTCATCATATCCGCAGTAACTGATTTATTGGCCCAAGTGTGATGATTTCACACACCTCAAAAAGGCTGGTAGAAACATTAGATCTTTAAAATAAGAAAAAGAAGAAATTTCAAAGTGTCCATAATCGACCTTATCTAACCTCTGTGAGGTATAAGTAGAATCAAAATACATTTTAAATAATTTGCTTATATGATATTGTCAAAATCCTTTTGGAAACAAAACTGCTTTTGTTTCCGAAGTTTCATTTTCTTGAAGATGTGAAGCTATTTGCCTTTAAAATAGTATGAATATCCAATTCAGGTAATGATTTTCCCTTTTAATTAGTCAAACATATATTAAATATAAAAATTTAATGTTATAGAGATGTGGCCTTAGGCATTTTCTAGTATTTGTTTATTCAGAAATGCCTTTAAATTAATATGCACAGAACTAGCTCATTTACAAAAAGTCAAATTTGTAAGTGCAAGGCAAATAGTGGGTCTGCAAAGAGAATATTGCAAAGCAATATATATTAAAAACTGGATAAATACATCCAGTGAAGCTGTGGTTCACTTTTGCCAAGACTGACATGTAAGTGTGTAGTCACTCATGCACGCCCACCCAGAAGGCCTGTGTGATTGCGCAGCTTTTAACTCAGTCTGGGTTTGCTCCGGGGGAAGGGGCTTCTGGACTGTGAACACTGCTTCCATTTCTGCTTTCAGAGTCCAGTCTCTACGTGAAACACTTTCCAAGGGAGGTTTCCTTCTGCAGGTGGACAGTCTGTAGCTTGAACCTTAATTGCGTTCATGCTGGGCTTTAACTACACAAAATTGTTGGGAGCCAGGTGCAGGGCATGTCTAAATACATAATTTGAGAGATTTTTGTGGTGGAGCTTAGAAGCACTTAAAGATTTTATGAATGAAATTATACCCCGAGGAGATATTTATATTCTTCAAAATTGTTGTGGAAAAATTACTTTATTTGGAAATAACATTCCTTCCTCCCTACATCATGCCTTGATAGTCTTACTGAAAGAAAGTAAGATCATTCAGAATTATGGCCATTTTGGGTTTCCCAGGCCTGGCCTGGACACATTGAGAATGGAAGCCTGTAAGAACCCAGCAAGGAACTAAGTACTTTAACTGCTACCCACCCTGAGAAATAATTCCGGGTTCCTTTTCCCACATCTTCCCAAAGACCCATTCATTGTACAGTCAACAGGCAGCTTTTAGAATTCATGTGGTAAAAATTCCAAGAATATACACATACTATTCTTGAAGTAGTTAGTTACACATTACATTTTTTTCTAGGTAGTTACTGAATATTTAATAAGCTTATGAGAAAATGTATTGGAAGATTGCTGTTATCATGTTATATAGATATAACATTTGTTTTAAGAATATCTGAATTTGCACTTTTCATGAATAAAAGTAAAAATTAGAGAGAAAGCTTTTTTCACATCAACAAGGACTGTCACATCCGAAGAATCTGAAGTTGTGTAGAATGCGAGTTACAGTGTTTCGTGTAGCATGATTCTGTACACCCAGTTTTCACTTTTAAGTCTGATTTAATTGTGATTTTGACAGTCAGTTATTGAATGAGGTAGTGCACGTTGCCTAGATATTTGCTCTTTCCGGTCACTATTCCACAAGTAATTAAGTACACTATATCAGTCATGTTTTTCCTTTATGTTTAATAGGGGTGCTGAGAACATTGAGCATATATTTAGTGGTACACAGTTCTGGAGAAAAGCCTTGATTTTTACATTGCCATTTGCAATACTTTTAGCAGCTTGCTACAGTATCATTTTAATAAAAATAAAGTGTACTCGGTGATGGTAGAGAAAATATTGTTAAAGATCTCTCAGGACAAGAAAAGGCTCAGTCATAAGGTCACGTGCTTATTCGTTTTCAGCTGCATCACTCTGACTCATTACTTTCAACAATAACTGTAATATTGCTACACAGTCCATTGTACGGAGAAGAACTTCCCTGGAACTTCACATGGAGAGTGAGTAAAGCTCTTCTATTTGTTTTCTGAAGTACTCTCTCAGCTCAGGTCTCTTAGCCTTTAGTGTTGGTGTCAGCAAGCCGTTTTGAACTGAGAACATGTCAGAATGGATGTGAATGGCTTTTACCTAAAAACCAAATGCAGAATACATCTTTATCAGGAATATAACACAGCATTTATAGCATACATGATCAAAATAAACAGGCATATGGGGTTATATTGATATATAAAAACTCTGTGCCTATTTAAAAGTCAAAATTATGTTAATGACATTCCAGCCTACTCGACATGGCTGAAAGCTGCCTTCTTCGCCTTCCTACTTCTTCGCTTAGCCAGTCAGCAGAAGTCAATGGGTTGCGTGCTCTGTGCCGGACACTGGCGGCCCAGAGAGGAACCCCGAGTGGCGCTGCCCACAGACAGTGCCCGGTCACATCCAGCAGAGCAGACACACAGGGTAGTCATCAGACAACCTGCTCTGCGCAGCAGGAAGGCACCTAACGCAGTTACCGTGGGGACGGGGAGGAGCTGTGGGCACAGTCCTGCCAAATCCGTGAGCACCAGGAATGATGAGCCAGTTAGCCAGCAAAGGGGAGAGGTGGGTGGGAAAGGGCTTTCTAGGCAGAGGCACCCCAAGAACAAAGCTATGGAAGCGAGAAATGGCTGAGTGTGAGAAAGGAAAGCCAATGGTTTCTCGTAGTTACATAAAGTAGCAGGTAAAGGGGGTAAGAGAGGTAAACGGGGTAGCAGATGGGACAGTTTATGGAGGTGCTCAAACTTGGTGCTGAAGACAATAGGGAGGGGACTGAAGGTTTTTATATGCGGCAATGACATGGCTGAATACACATTTTAGAAAGGTCTCTCAGAGAGAAATGTGAAAATGGTTTTTAAGACGTTAAGATTAGGAGCAGGGAACCCAACTGAAAGGATCTGGCTAATCCATGGGAGAAAGAGTGGGGCCTACACTTAGAGCAGTGACAGATAAGTAAGCAGTTCTAAGAACAATTCAGAGATAAATGGACAATAGTGAAGAGGGAGACAGCTCTGAGGATTCCCAGGTTTCCGGCTTGGATGGCTGTGTGGAGGATGGTGCCACTCGCAAGAAGAATATAAAGAATGGGGAAGACATGATAAGTCCACGGAATTGTCTCACCTCTACTGGAAGGAGGCGGGATCAGACTTGGTGTTCACAATGCCTGTTTCATGACAGCATCCTGGGTCTTTGCAAACACCGCCTCTCTGCGAGGCTGACTGCGGGCCAGCGGGGTAGAGGAGCTGCTCTAGGAGGGCCTGGCGGGTCCTCTCGTGGGCGCTCCAGCAGAAAAGGTCACTGTCAGTCAGTTCTATGAGAGTTTTACAACCGGGGCTTGAGCTGAATCCTGGAATGTCACTATCTCTAAGAAATTGTATCCTGACTAACAATTAGGTCTGAATGCCAAGCTTTTGTTGAGATAATGAATTTAGATCATTAAGTAGCAAATAAGGTTATAAATTTATAATATAGACTTAAAAATTCAAAATATATTTGTTAAATACACATGTACATTCATATTGTTTTGTATAACTGACACTTACTGAGAAACTACTGTGTCAGGTATCATGTTAGGCACTATAGAGACAAAGAAAAATAAGACAAAGTCCCTGCCCATGTGGAGCTTGCCATCTACTGAGAGACACTGCAGCGTGAGACTGATGATGGGGATGGGCACAGAGAGGGTTGCCTTCTGTGGGCAGAGTGAGTTGCTTTCCCAGGACCTACTCCCTGTTTCTCCCATGCTAATCAAACCCCGACTTGGCTCGGGGCCAAAACAGTCTATGTCAATCATGACAATCCTTTTCCCCAATTTCCCAGCCTCCTTTGAAGCTAGGGGCTAGCCTCGAAATCCATGTGTGGCTAACGAGAAGGGAAAGTTTAGCTTTCCTAATGAAAGGTTCAAAGACAGACATCTCCACCCACTCTCCTTTTTCCCTCCCTTGAATATGAACAATGTCCAAAGTTGTAGCAGCCTCCTTGTGCCCATTAAGTGATAAGCCAACACACTAAAAATTGAGAGCAGAAAGACCAGCACAGCCTAGGTCTTTGAAGGCCTGGACAGCCTATCTTTGGGCTTCTTAGTGAGAGAAAAAAGAAAACACAAAAACATACCCTATGTGTTTAAGGCACTGTGGGTTTCCTCTTAGAGCTGAATGCATTTCTGATCTAGCACCTAACCCAGGCTTGGGCAGGGTTCATTGAAAAGGGATGCCCGAGTTGAGCTCTGAAGGATCAGTATGCTTTAGCCAGAGGACGACTGCAAAGGGAAGGGTAGTGCTTGGCGCTATATGGCCTGAGGAGAGGAGGGTGCCCCAGGCAGAGGCAACAGGTGCCAAAGCATATCTGAGGCATTGCAAGTGTAGACTGAAGCACATAGTGCACATGAAGAGGAAAGAGATGAGACTGGAAGGATAGATCAAATTATAAAGGACTAATAAGCTAAGGTAGGGAGTTTGGAAGTACTCTTTAAAATAATCTTTAAGTAGGGAGAGACAGAACCAGAATGGCTCTTTCGATTGATTAATCTGTTGCTGTTAGCGAGGTAAAAGTGGAAGCTGGAAGACTAGCGGAGAGGCAAGACTGATGGTGATTTGGGCCAAAAAGTTGGCTGTGGAGACAGAAATAGATTCAGGGATAGAAAGGATGGGACTTACAATTGGCTTGGCTAAGTAGTAAAGAAAGAGAGATAATAATGGTTCTAGGTTTCTGCTTGAGCAGAAAAACTGGAGGAGGAGCAGAAAGATTCTTTGGAGATGGTAAGACAAAGTATTCATGTAAAGTATGAAATGCTTCTGAGACACCAAGCAGTCTTTGCACATTGGATGTATGAATTTTAGTGCGTTGGACAGAGCTATACCCTAGGCTTGAGACAGAGAGGAAGTAATCTGAGAAGTAGAAGAACTGGAATGTGGGTTACAAATGCCAGGAGAACAAGAGAGAGAGGTTTCTGTGTCAGCTGTGCTGTCATAGAAGAACTTTTAATAAAATCAGTGGAGAATTAATGGAGACTTCTGGTCAAGATGGCAGCATAAGCAGACATGACTCACCTCTCTACAAAACCATATCAAAATGACAACTAAAATATAGAACAACCATCACTCAGAACTGTCAGAAATCAAGTTGAATGGAAGTCTAACAACTACGAAATCCAGACTGGTAGGAGGGGCACAGATGTGGAATGGGCTGGTCCCAAATCCACGTGTGGTGGATAAAAATTCAGGAGGAAAATTTCAGGGGCAAGGAGTCCCAGCGGCACACCAGGGCCCCCAGCTCAGAGTTCCAGTGCCAGGAAAATGAGTCCCCCGCAAAAACCAGAGGGGACTGAGTTGGTGGAGGAAACTTCTGGAGCCACAAGCAGCTCCTCTTAAAGAACCCATGCATGGACTTACCTACTCAGACTCAGTCCCTCTGAGCTCCAGCACCAGGGTAGCAGCTTGAAAAACACCAGTGATGTACTGGGAGAAACTAAAGTGTCTGGCATCAAGATACGCAGAGGCCATTGTCCCTTCTCTAAATCCTCCACCCCCAAGGCCACAGAGCTCGCAAAACTGGTGACATATCTGAGACTCCATCAACCTGGCTAACACTGTTTGACCCACCTTGGAGATCCCCAGAGATCAGCCCCACTTGACTGATGGACCCACTTAAGCTGCTTTTCCATATGAATGGCTGGTCTTGGCTCATATTTTACAACATCCTAAATCCTTTCAAACAAGCAACAGCTGGCCTCAGTGAGCCCCAGGCCCAGCACTAGCAGTATCCAGCCTAGATTTCCAGCTTAGCTTTGCCTGAGAATCTCTAAACCAAGCATAAGCAGCAGTCATCTCAGATAGTTCACTCAGGATGGCCCCAGGCAAAACACAGGTGGCGGCTGACCCTGGCTTGTACCCCCCAGGAAACCCCAGGGCCAACACCTCCAGTGGACAGCTACAGACTAGGTTGGAGCACCACCACCCTGCCCCTGCACAGCTGATGATCCATGGAAGGTGGAGGTTGGTGGTCAGTGGTCACAGACAGTCCTTGCAGCTGACTGGGCTGGGTAAATCCCTCCCATTGATCTGCAAAGAGCAATCAAGGCTCAACCACATGAGGAGGGCATACTAAGCTCACACAAAGGTCATACATCATGTATCCAGCTTGGGTGATAGGAGAAGCTGTGTCACTGGACCCTACAGGACACCTACTACATTAGGCCACACTACCAAGACAAGGAGTCAAGGCAGCTCTACCTAATACACAGAAACAAACACAGGGAGGCTGCCAAATGAGGAGACAGAGAAACATGACTCAAATGAAAGAACAGATCAAAACTTCAGAAAAAGACTAAACAAAATGGAGATAAACAATCTACCAGGTGCAGAGTTCAAAACACTGGTAATAAGGATGCTCAAAAAACTTAGTGAGGACCTCAGCAGCATAAAAAATATACAGTCAGGAATAAGGGATACACTAATTGAAATAAAGAACATTATACAGGGTAATAACAGTAGAGTAGATAAGGATAAAGCTGAGAATCAAATCAATGATTTGAAACATAAGGATGCAAAATACAACCAATAAGAAGAAACAACCAATCCGAACAATAAGAAGGAAAAAGAATCTTAAAAAATGAGGTTAGTATAAGCAGCCTTTGGGACAACTTCAAGAGGTCCAACATTCGCATCAGAGGGGTGCCAGAAGGAGAAGAGAAAGAACAAAAATTTGGAAATCTATTTTAAAAATAATGAAAGAAAACTTCCCTAATTTGGTGAAGGAAACAGACATGCAAGTGCAGGAAGCACAGAGAGTCCCAAATAAGATGGATGCAAAGAGGCCCACTCCAAGACACATCATTATTAAAATGCCAAAAGTTAAAGATAAAGAGAGAATCTTAACAGCAGAAAGAGAAAAGAAGTTAGTTACCTAAGGCATAGTTCCCATAAGACTGTCAGCTGATTTCTCAAAAGAAACTTACAGGCTAGAAAGGATAGGCAAGACATATTCAAAGTCATGAAAAGCAAGGACCTACAGCCAAGCTTGCTTTATCCAGCAAAGCTATCATTTAGAACCAAAGGGCAGGTAAAGAGCTTCCCAAACAAGACAAAACTAAAGGAGTTCATCATCACCAAAGCATTATTGTATGAAATGTTAAAGGGACTTATTTAGGAAGAAGATCAAAACTATGAACAATGAAATGGCAAAAATATGTATCTATCAACAATTAAATCTAAAAAACAAACTAAGAAAACAAGAAGAACAGAGACAGAATCACGGATATGGAGAGCATTTTGAGGGTTGCCAGATGGGAGGGGGTGTGGGAAAATGGGGGAGGAGGTGAGGGGATGAAGAAGTCCAAATAGGTAGTTACAGAGTAGCCATAGGGATGTAAAGTACAATGTAGGAAATGCAGTAGCCAAAGAACTTATACACATGACCCATGAACACGAACCATGATGTAGAGATTGCCTGAGGGAGTGGGGGTGCTGGGTGGAGGGGGGAAAAGAGGGAAAAATCAGGACAACTGTAATAGCATAATCAATAAAATATAGTTAATGAATAAAAAAATCAATAGACATGATTAGGAAATGACTTACTTCAAAAATCAATGTACATTCTACCTCATACCCAGTAGAATGGCTATCATCCAAAAAAAATAAAATAAAATAAAACAAAATAAAAAGTGAAGATAAAGAGAAATCGGAACCCTTGTACATTGTTAGTAGGAACGTAGAATGGTGTAGCCACTGTGGAAAACAGTCTGGCATCTCCTCGAAACATTAAAAACAGAATTGCCGTGTGACCCAGTACCCCACTTCTTGCTACATCCCAGCAGCAGAATCAAAAGCAGGCTTTCCAAAAGATCACTGTGCAACCACGTTCACAGTAGCATTATTCATTAGGGCTAAAATGTGGAAGTGATCCAAATGTCCATCAGTGAACGAATACATAAGTGAAATGTGGTACATATGTGCAATGGAACACTATTCACGTTAAAAAGGAGGAAAATTCTAGCATATGCTATGATATGGATGAACGTTGAGGACGCTCTGGGGAGTGAAGTGAACCAGTCCCAGAAAGACAAACACTGTGTGACCCTGCTTACAGGAGGTGCTTGGGGCAGTCAGAGTCTTGGAGGCAGAAAGCGCAGCAGTGGCTGCCAGGGGTGGGAGGAGGGTGGCATGGAGGTGGGAGTGACTGTGTAATGACACCAGAGTCTCAGTGTTACAAGATGATAGGAATTATGGAGACGGATGGTGGTAACAGTTGTATAATATTACAAATGCATCCAACACCACTCAACTGTACACTTAAAAATGGTCGAGATGATAGATGTTATCTTATGTGTATTTTACTACCACGACAACAACAACAACAACAACAACAACAAAACTGGAAAAAACCCCAATGTATGCAAATAGTTGCAAAAATTTAGAATGTCACTGATAGTTTTCAAAATTTCTGATGCTCATAGTCTAGTGCCCTGGCAGGTGGGTATTCTGAGATGTCAGGGAATTCTTTGCTCAGAAAACTCTCCATTACATTCGCCAATTTTCCAGATCAAAAACTCAGTATACAAAGAATACCTCTAAAACAGCTATACTTCCAACTTTTTGAAAAGCTTTAATTTTTAACAAATTCTGGCTTTTTTAACCTATGCTTGTAATTTAAAAATGTACAAGTTTTCAAATGAACACAGCATTCATAAATCAGATTCATCTTTGTCTCTCATAAATTAGTTCAAATGGAGGATTCACTTTTTATAAAAGGAATATCATTTTAAGGGCTTCATGTGGAGGGGAGTGGTGGGAGGAGGGAACTTAAGGCTAAAATGAGAGCTAGTCTTCCAGGCAGCTGCCTTGACTTTATTTCACACAGTAAACTGGTTTATTTTTGGATATCCAATATAAATAGCTGGGAATCTGGGCTAAAAGGGGTTATTATCAAATGTTTCAAAATTAGTTAAGGTTCAGAGAAGCAAGGTGTTGATAGGGAATAGGGCTGCTGTTTCCTGTACTCTCGGGAATAGACATTTTTTTAATTTGTTTTTATCAAACACGAACCATCCTGGGGGACCCCAAATCCATGGGAAGCAGGTCCCAAGGGAGCTGTTTTCAGACTGTAGTGTACGGAGAACTAGGGGTTCTGAAGAGGCTACTGCTGGGGGCGGTGTGGAGGCGGGGGTCGCTAGGTAGGGGTGGGATGAGGCGGGACAGAGGCAGAGGTGTGTGGAGTAGGTGGGGAGGGATGAAGTGAGACGGTTGGCTGGAAGGAGGGGGGAAGGGAGGCTGTGGCTCAAGCCCAGAACCCCCAGAACAATGTTGCTCTTAGACTTTGCGTATGCTTCACTTTCCTGTAAGATGTCATCTGAGTTCTGCTACTTAAACGAGTTTGGAGATCACCGTCTGACAACAAAGCTAGTTAACCTGAAGGAAACATGCACACAACTTAAATCAAACTCAATCCTACATACAGCGATTTAGCTTCATAACTCGTGTTCACTGTCATGAAATGAAAAATTGAAAAACTGACAGTGCTAATATCCTCAACTTTTAAAAAAGTGCTCTTTTTTCTTTCTTCAATATTTTTTTAGTGTTGTTCAAGTACAGTTGTCTCCATTTGCACCCCACCACGACCCCCCATCTCCACCTCCCACCCTCGAACCTACCCCCTTTGGCCTTGTCCATGTGTCCCTCATACATGCTTCTTCATGGCCCTTCCCCTATTTTCCCCCATTATCCCTCTCTCCCCTCCTCTCTGGTTACTGTCTAATGGAAACGGTATCACATAAGACTTTATCACATAAGACTTTATGTGATTCCGTTTCTATCAGCTAACCACCTCCTTTTGTAAGTGAAATTAATTATATAATTTTAGAAGGAGCTGCAAATGCCAAGATGTAACTTCCAGAGCGTCCCAGCAGCCTGGCTCCAGCTGCTCTGCCTCCCTAGCAGCACGTGGAGAACACCGTGTAACTGGGAAAAGAGTCTGTGTTCAGCACAAGCATGAGGGTGAGCAAAGCTTTGAGAATCCAAGAATGACCAGCAGAAGCTAAGAGCAGCACAGATCAGGGAAGATGGATTTCATAGGGAGAGCTCCATGATGCTATTCATATGGTAAGTAGAAGGTAAAAGAAAACATTATGATCTTAGGAAGAAAGGACAGCACCTACAGGTAGATTCCGAGTATCTGTCAAACCAGCTCACTACAGCAAGCTAAAGGGATGACGGGGCATCTGCAGTTCAAGCTGACTCTACAAAGAGGCTCTGCAGGAGCGTCAGCGAGCAGCAAGGCGCTCAGCTCAGCTCTCATCCCCTTAAGGAGCGGTGAGAGGGGCACCCCGGCTACAGTCCGACCCACAGCCCCAGGTCTCCATAAATTCTCCCAGGAAAACACTATGCAAACTGCTCCAGCAACTAAAAGCCTAGGCAGTGCGTGGGAGGAAGGCCGGCCGCCCCAGTGGCCTAGCAGTGCCTTTCACGGAGGCTCACTGACCTGCAGTTTTTAAAGAAGTGAACCAACGGTAAAACCAATTTCACTTTTTATAAATAATTACATATGTTTGAGTGCAACTAAACTGTCAAGTGTGAAAAAAGGAATGAGAATAAGCTCCCTTTATGCCTAATAGAACATGAAACTCAGTTTCCAATTTGTACTAAGCAAAATGTTCTGCTGAGGCAAGAAAGGAGACGCTGTTTGCCTTCATTCTGAAACTGCCTTCTTGTCCCTAAAAAGTGATTCTGCGGGCTTTTAAAAATGTAGAAGCAATATAACATTTAAATATTGTATTGGAATAAAATACCTGAAAAGTGTCCATTTATGCTAACTTGTTAGAGCACAGAACTTTTCTGGGTTTTGAAGAAACACAGTTATTTAAATTTTTTCAATGGTATTACTCAATGAAATACTTTTAACACACAATATTGCTTGTAGATAATAAACACAGAGTGATTAATTTAGGACAGAAGAATAAAGTAGAAAAACACTTAAATTAATTAGGAAAATGTTCAATTCATTTCTAATTTAAGGGCATATTGATTAGGTAAGTATTCATTTCAATGACAGGAAATACAATAAAATATCTTTAATGAAGACTTCCCAGCCAGAATTTGAAAAATCTCTCACATTGAAATTCACTTAGCATTGCCTGTGCAAACCAGTAAAGTGTATAAAAGTCAAGAAAGTGGGTAAGTCACAGTTACCTACGCTCAAACACTTCCCAGGTGCCTACATTTCAAAGTTATTGGTAGTTACTTTAAATGCTTCGTGTCTACTCATTAAAACATATCCTCCAAAGATCCCCATATATTAACAATGGGTGGCTTAGTTCCAGGAATTGTCTGTTTCTGTAAATTAAATTACTTTTTTAATGTAATTCGAAGTTTAATTCATATCAACCCTGCCCAGTAAGTCTGTACTCTTTTGCTTTTGTTGAACGATTCGAGCCTTGGGCTTGGACACCTGTTTGTGTGTGTTTCTTCAAAGACTAGGGTTAGGCCTTAACTGATCATTCACGTCTGAGGAAAATGGAAAAGTACAGGCTGACAATGGACCGTGATTTAACTCAATTTCTGTTGAACTTCGCAACACCAGTGGACCCTCCCTGGGCAGGAGGCCTGGTCTGTGTTCTCCTGTGGTCAGCCGGGAGCACCCTGGCTGGGGCGGGGAGGATGCAGCAGACCAACAAAGAGGTGACAGCCTTGGCAGCAACACTCAGGCCCCTGGGACGCCACAGGGCTTCTCTGTGTTTGGTGTTACCATGGTGAGGGCAGATCATTAGAGCAGGAACTCTGCTTAAGGCTCATGGAAAGTCAAGAACATGTCTCCTCTCAGTGGAAACTCTGACTCGCCCACGGGTTAACCCTGGAAACATAGGCAAAGGTGGCTTTTAAGCATAATCTTAAGAGTCCGTGGTCTTTTCCAGGAGGAGGAATCTAGCTGTCAGATTCTCCTCGTGCCCTGGGGCAGGTCATGCATCCCAAGCCCAGCAGGGGGCGTGCAATCCTCAGGAATCACAGGAACAGGTCAGTTCAGTAATACTGGCCTGAGGCACCAGGCATGCCCAGGGCCCTCAGAGCCAGCCCTGTACATCGGCAGGCAGGCGAGACCAGGCAGGCCCTCGATCACCCATCTGTGGCCCCTGACCCACCTGACCATATGATCTGGTCAGCAGCTTCCCTTATGGAAGGACAGTGAGGTCAGTTCTACCAAATTTAGATATTTAAATAACTATTTGGCCAGAATGGACCCTTCATTTGGAGAGATAAATATAACTTGCCTGAGTGCCTCAGATTTTATGATTTTTAGTTTTATAACTTTGTGAAGATTTATTCATCTGGGTTTTATTTGCCCTAAAACATGCTGTCAGATGACAATGAAGCAGTGTTTCTCAAACTAGGTTAATGTAAAAAGCTATTTCAAAAGAAAAACAATTCTCTCAGACCCTGTAATTTTGTTTAGATTTCCTCAGTTTCAAACTTAAAAAAATTAGTATCAGACTGTGGAAATGTTTTTCAACTGCATGTAATTGCTCTAAGAGCTTTATATTTAAAACTGGTTTAAAAATATTTTAGGTTATCATCAAAATGAACATACAGATCTCTAATACTGTATTTGGGGAGCCTACTGGAGAAACAAAATTGTATGGAAAACAATTATATTACTTACACACCAGGAAATTTTAATAATCAGTATTTTTTTCTGCCTAATAAATTCTTCTTGAAATTTTGACTAGAGAAGATGTATAAATGGAACATGTAAGTAGGAGCAAGTTGCTTCTGAACTCAGCTACAGTAAGAACTGCACCCTCGCAAAGACAAAAGGCCCGAGAGAGCTGCCGTGTCCCCCACAGCGTGTCCCTTGCTTGGGTCTCCCTCCTTGCCCCGAGCACGCTGTGCTAACAGATCATTGGCCTGAGGAGCACAATTTTTCAGATGTTCTAGCAAGTGAGCTTGCCTGCTGCAGCCAAGAAGAGGGTCCCTGTGAAAATAAACCAGACAGGGCCCTGGTCTGGCGCAGGGCAGGCAGCTTGGAGACAGGCCGTGTGCACGTGGTCTAGCAGTGATGGCTAGGGTCCTGTTTCAGCTTCCTGAACGTCCGTGAGGCTGAGGACAGCAAGTGGCCTCACTCGATCTATGACCCATTTTAGTCCGGGACGCAGGCTGTGGCCGTCAGGCTGGCACAAGCCTTTGGGGCTCCGTGGGTGCAAAGCCTGCCTACTGGCCACAGCATGGGGGTAGGCAATTGAGGTCAGGGTCACCAGGGGTTACTTTAATTCTCATTACTGCCTGAAGGGCTATAACAACCATGGAGAAGGTTATAGTTACCTGTTCAAAGGAATGGAGTCCACTTTCTTTTCCTAACCTCACCATATCTTCCAAAATGTCTTTCTTCAGCTCCTGAATTGAACAATATAGGTAAGGTTACAATACCAAAACACGTTTCATACCAATACACTAGCCCTCCTCCCCCCAACTGGGGATGACCCTCCCTGGGAGCATACTTCTCATCTAACAAGTAAGTACTGGGCATGCCCAAAGGAGTGACAGGCTAAGGGACCATTTTTTTTTTTAATTTATTGGGATAACATTGATTAATAAAGTTATATAGGTTTCAGGTATATTGTATGGTGTGTTCACCACCCCAAGTCAACCACCTGATGTTTTTAAGTGGCCCTCTGGTCACTCTGCTGAGTCCCAGGGGCCCTGTCACCCCCAGAAGAGCCCAGGGCCTAGAGGAAGTGAGGGGGTCTGTGGTTGCTGCTGAGAAATGGGCGTGCGCCTGGAGGGGCTGACACTGAGCCAGCACATGGAGATTCTCTTCCATGGTGCCCTCCTTGTACCACAAGGTTTCTGCCAGGTGTGAGGGGCTAATGCTCTAAGTAGGAAGAATTGTGTTACTTTTTCAAGCCCATGACTGCCTCTCTACGTCCAGTAGACACAAAATCCACCCCATACTTGGGGAGAGCATGGCCAGTGAGTCAGAGGGCTGTGCTCACATCTGACACTGCTGTCAGCCAGCAGTGGGGCCGTGGCCAAGCGGCCATCCTCTCTGGACTCTGCTGCCAGCCAGCTGCAGAACCCGAGGGCTGGACAAGCGTCTGTGACATCTCCTGGCTCTAAAATTTGGTCGTTCACCAAACTGTGTAAGAAGAAATGTGAGTCCCTTCAACAATGAAGAGAGATGGGCTTCTGGTTTAGGATTCATGCCATTTCTAAAGCTAGAAATCTCCCTACGTGCTCCAGCTTCACCCGTCTACTGTTTCTCTGTCTTCTGGTTATGCAGCATCACGGAAGGTCTGCAACCTTTTAGGAGACAGCCCCACGGCACCGACCTTGTTTGCACAGAGCTCTGCATACGTCCCTTCGATTCCTCTCTTCTGGGCCCAGGAGGGCATGACCTCAGGGTCGGGCACCACAATGCCCACCAGAAAGGCCTGCAGTCCCACCAGAGAAAAACGAGTCATGACAGAAGCACATGTTTCCACTCCACAATATTTATGTCATTTTTTCCCCCTAAGAACATTATAAAAATTTCGATATAGGTACAAAATTAAGATACTAGTACTACAAGATACACCAATCACCAGGATAAAACAATTACCAAAATTGACAAAAGCTTTTTTAAGTCACAAAAGCCCTTATATTTTTTCCTTGGATTTATTAAAGTATAGTTGGCATATGATATTGTATTACTGACAAACGCTTTTAAAGTTGTTATTTGTGGTCCAGCTTTAAAAATAATCTCTTGGTATTCTAGGACACCACCCTTTTCTAAAAATAAGTGTACGCCTTATGTTATGAAACATTTCCACCAATATATCACACATTCTTGACAGCTTATTTTCTGATCTACTTTCTTGACTTCATAAAAAATTAATAAAGAATAAACTTAAGGAGATTAAGAATCAGTAAAGTTAGACCTACATGTACTTTTGATTCTCATGCTAAACTCAAACATGTACATTGTCAGAATGTTGACCAGTAACTCTGAGAACCAAAACATGTACTTCTCAGGATTTCCTGACCATTTTAAAATAGTTAAATTAATATGGTCCTCAATTTCATTAATATAGCTCATCAAATTATTTAGAATAATTTCATAAGATTTAATTATAGAAATCCAATGAATGAAAGAATTAGATTCACACAGTGATCTTCCTGACTTCAAATCTAAATGATGTTGAAAGAAGAATAAAAATAAACCCTCTCCAGTCCTGGCTGGTGTGGCTCAGTGGACTGAGTGCTGGCCTGTGAACCAAAGGGTGGCTGGTTTGATTCCTAGTCAGGGCACATGCCTGGGTTGCGGGCCAGGTCCCCAGGAGGGGGCATGTGAGAGGCAGCCACACATTAATGTTCCTCTCCCTCTCTTTCTCCCTCCCTCTCCTGCTCTCAGGTAAAAACAAAACAAAACAAAAAACCCTCTCCAAATAATTTTATCCTAAACCATATAAATTAACATAGCAGTTTAATATATTAAGCTATATCATCATCAGTGCCATTACTTCCTATACCTATTTATCTCTAAAGGTCATTTGCATATTTCAAAGTCAAAACAGTAGCAACCCTGAATCTTGCTTCAGCATCTGACTTCGATATTCCTCTTGGAAGTAGGTAGAGCATTAGTTAAAAGTAGCAGGTATAGCATAGGGAATATAGTCAATAATGTCATAATGGCTACGTGTGGTGACAGAGGGTACTAGACTTACTGGGGTAATGACTCCGTAAGTAATGTAAATATCAAATCACTGGGTTGTTCACCTAAAACTAATATAATACTGTACGTCAACAGTAATTGAAAAATAAAAAATTACTAAACATACACATAAAGTTGAAAGTACTGCCAGTGTCCGTTACTACTACTTCAAGCAATTTATTACCTAAGTGTAATTTACTAAACCATAAGCAATTAAGATTTCTCCTTAAAAAAGGAATTTTTCCTTACCCTGGCTGGTGTGGCTCAGTGGATTGAGTGCCAGCCTGCAAACCAAAGGTTCCAATCCCAGTCACAACACAGGCCTGGGTTACAGGCCAGGTCCCCAGTAGAGGGAATGTGAGAGGCAAACGACTGATTTTTCTCTCCCTCTCTTTCTCCTTCCCTTCCCCTCTCTCCAAAAATAATAAATAAAATCTGTTAAAAATTTTATTCTCAAACAGGAATTTTCTGTCATAATCTAATATATAAGGGAATACTGGTATTTGATAAGAAATTAATGTTTACCCCTTTAATCAAATACCAAATATATACGGAGCCATTCCGAGATAACCACATTTTCCAGCGGGCCCAGCACGGGTGGGAGGGCAAAAGGCAGGGGATTCACCTGTAAGCTGTCCCCATGGACATAGATTTGTGCCACGGGCTCACTTCGGATATAGATGTTCTCGATCTTCTCGGGTGCAATATATTCTCCCTGAGCAAGTTTAAATATGTGCTTCTTCCGGTCAATAATTTTAAGAGTTCCTGCCTATGGAGATGGACAAACAGCTTCATTAAAAAGTGGCACCCCCTGAGCCTGAACCCCTCGCTCCTTAGTGCCACAGCCACTCACTTCTGTCCTGTCGCACCCTGCAGGCTCCACCCAGGTCTGCTTCTCCCTCGGATGTTTCTGCTCTTCCACAGCCACCGAGCACCATAGGTTGATGGCTCCCAAGCTCTGCAGGACCCTAAGTGCCTACTGTCCTTTCCTCTCAGCACTTACTCCCTGCCTTGCTCCCCTCCCACTCCTGCTGCCCTCCTCCCCAGGAGGCCCACCTGACTTCCCACCAGGTCTTCCCCCTCGCCCAGGCTGTTGCTCCAGCTGTCCCTTTGCTTATGGCATCTTCAGATCGCTGCCTTAAGCCATGCTTAGGTCTGCCACCCCAGCTGCTGCCCCACCTTCAAAGAGCGGCCTCTCCACCCCCAGCACACAGCACAGCTCTGGCAGAGGCCCCTGGGGACTCCTACCTGATGGGCCAGATAACCGGGACCTCCGAGGCAAGTAGGCCACCCCTTGGGCAGTGAGTGCTGTGCTACTGGCCTCCAGACCACCCCCCACCCGCCTCCCTTCCTGAGTTTCCTAAGTGGGTCTCTCCTTCGGCTCAGCCTCTGCTTGTTGCCCATCCCTCACCCCCACTGACAATGTTCCTTGAGATAGCTGCCATTGGTCACTGCCACAACTGTCTAAGCTTCCAGCCAGGCCTCTTGACTGAGTGAAGACCCAGAACGCTCCAGAAACCAAGCCATTTACAGATGCAGTGTGCCTCCGCAGGAAGTTCCTCCCTGTCCCCCTCATGCCTGTCCCAGTCCCTGAGCCCTGAAGCCAGAGAAGGCCTTGCCACTCGCCTCCCTGGGACTTGTAGCAGTCAGGTCCTCACTCACAAGTCTCTCTCCATGAAAATCTGACCAGACTGCTGCATACACTCTGTCCCGCTCCGTCTACCTGAGCCACCAGAACCAGGGCACCCTCTCCGGAAGGGAAAAACCAGCAGGCCCTGTTCTGCTCCGAACCCAGGCTGGATGGCGAGTGCTTTTCCCATGCTGGCTTCTTTGGTGCTCACAGCACCCACCAGCTGGGTGAGGTCACCTCTGCTACACAGATGAAGGAAGGGAGGACCAGAGAGGTTACTTAACTCCTCCAAAGCCACAAGGATAGGAGGTAGGGGAATGAGGATTTGAATCAGGTCCTTCTGGAGGAGCTCATACCTTCTCCCTGCTCACTCTAATACTACTTCAAACCAGTAACGTCAGGAACGCAACCCCACAGATGGCCTGCCTGTTGTCCTGGGCTCGAGCTCAGGCACAATGCTGGGCACTCTGCATGAGTTAATTTACTTGCTTCTCACAACAGCCTGCAAGGCAGGCAGCTCCATGCAAGTGACGGGGCATCAGTGGCAGAGCCAAGACTTTGTGAGGCTTTGAGCTTTGTCCAATTCTGAGGGTCCTCTTTGAGAAAAATAACAGGAAATGAAGTACAGACCTTGGATGGGGCCTACACAAGTGAGGGGGCCCGAAGCCTTAGTTTCCTTAGCTGATGGGACTATGCACCCTCTGCCAGGGTCCAGGGCCCGCTGCTTCTTCCACACCTGTGGGTCCTCGGGTAGAGCGGCACACCTCACATTTCTATTGTCTCTGCCCTCCGCATGGGCTATTCCTCCTGCCCCGAGCGTCCTCCCCACTCTCTCCTCTCGCTCAGGGCAGGACTCAGCTCCCGGGACGCAGGCCCAGCAGGCCCCTGTCCTCCTCTGCTCTCCACAGGGGTGTGGCCCTCCATTCAAGCCCATCACGCTGGGTCGGGAACTGTCTAGAGATGCATCTCTCCCCAGAGCGAGTCCCTGGCCCGGGGCACACACCAAGGACACAGCCTTGTTCGCTGCAGCAATGAGCATTTCTCAGAGGGAAGCATGTGGATGCTGGCAGCGACAAACAGCCCGCCAGCCGTGGAGAGGGCGCAATGCCTCTCATGTGACCGGTAGACTCAGCATCTCAGAACATGCCCCCCAAACCGTAGCACCTTCCCGGAGACACAGGACAGGTTCCTGGGGTGAGCTGCATCCGGCAAGGGCTCTCGCTTTCAGTGACAGAGCCTTTTCCCGCTCACAGCTTCCCTCTAAGCATCTCCTATGTGCCAAGCATTGTGCTAAGGGCGTTATAGGTATAACCTCACTTATTCCTGACCGTAATAACTGCACAGGTAAACAATGGCATTATCTCCGTTCTCCAGACAGAATTAGGCACAATAACTGATTTGGGCTACAAGTGGGGGGCCATGGCCAAAGGTTTTCACATGGTCTCCCTCTGATTCTGTAAGTGAGTCAATACAGAGTCCCGCAGAGGGATGGGGCTTTGCCCGTAGTCACGAGAGCCACCACTGTCACAGCCAAAGGAACTCAGCTATCTTCCAGCCCTGCTCCAAGCCCTCCATACCACTCAGTGCCACCCCCCAGCTATGGGGTATCTGTTTCAGGTCTCCCACAGCTATGAACTCCTGCTGCTTACAGTCCACCCATCACATTCCATGGTTCTGTGGGGGCTCTGTCTGGAAGCCATTAGGGTAGGCAGTGGATACAGCTCCACCCTCCCACAAGGACCCCTACCCCCAGCCTCAGGAGGCTACAGGAGCTTTGGGGGCGAGGTACAGAAGAACATCTCAATCCTTGGAGGTGTTCCTGAGTGACCAGGTGTCAGGCAGGATACGGAAAGGACCCCTGCACCAGCCCAGGGCTGGCGCTCTGCGGCCCCAAACCTGCGCACCGGCAGCCAGCGCCCAATGTCTCCAGTGTGGAGCCAGCCGTCACTGTCCAGGGCCTCCTGCGTCTTGTCTGGATCTTTTAAGTAACCCTTGAACACGTTTGGTCCTCTCACACATATCTGCGGGGACAGACACCGGTTTCTCTCAGCCCACAGCATACGGGTTCCTGATGTGCGGCTGTCACGAGGCCTGTGCGGAAGAACACTGTACACCGTCCCTCAGGAAAGCCACTGGGGAGACGGCAGTGATGACAGGAGGACAAAAACAGCCACCAGAGGTCTGAGCTGTCCCCTGCCCTCTCTCAAGCAGCATCTGTCTGTCTCTCTTCCCTGCCCTGGCCACCCCTGGACTCCCCCACCACCTTTTCTTCCTCAGGAACCCCTAGCCTGCAGCATGTGCTGCTTTGTGGCACTGATGGGGTCACATCTGATCTCAAAGGCTGGCTGACTCCACCAGAGATGCCTCTGGCCCAGCCTCACGACCAAGGAGCCTCCCCTCCCAAGGTATGAGTGAGCACAGGCCAGCTCCCCCTCCCCCACTGGGCCTGTCTGCAAACGGTCATGTTTCTGCTGGGACAGAGCCACAGCAGCAGGCCATGCCACTGAGGGGAAAAACGGAATTTCCTTGGAAATTCCTTATAAAGTTTGGAAATTCCAGTTCTTTATTTAGACCAGCTCAGTCCCAGCCTTGCTTCAAAAACAAACAAAAAAACCCCCCTGAATTTGGTTGAGTCAAATTAATCAGTAGTTTAAAGTGACTTTACACACAGGGTAAAAGGAAAATAGTTCTTTTTTCCTTTCACTCACCACATGTAGCACCCACAGGTGCGAAAGCTGAATGCTGAGCTTACCTCTCCCTCTCCTCTGCTGGCCCAGTAGTTCAGCTCCTCGACGTCGACGAGCTTGATGTGATTGCAGGGCAGCGGCGCCCCTACGTGCCCTGGAACATGGAGCAGCATGGCACCGGTCAGTGTGCAGGCTGGTTTCAGCACTGAAGACACTCCATGCCTTGCCAAACCCCTCAAGCAGCCCAAGTTGGGGATTGTGGATGAGAAGCAACACACATTTCCACAGGCATTTGTTACAGGCCAGGGCAGACGATAAAACAGAGTTCTGGAGAGTGGAGAGGCCAGCCTCTGTGGGCCTTGTTTTGGTTCTTAAAGAGTTGCACAAGCACGCTGGCCTAGCACCAGCCTGCACAGGGTCTGCGTGGGGCTCATACCCACACCAACCACGTGGTCGGGATATGTGTTTGTCTCACCAGAGGACATGCTCACTGATTGTAGAGAGAGGGGAAGAGAGGGAGAGAAGGAAACATCGAAGCAGCAGAGAAACATCGATCGGTTGCCTTTCATACACACCCTCACTGGGCAAACCGGCAACCTAGGCACGTGCTCTGACCGGGAATAGAACCCACAACCTTTCAGTTTATGGAATGACACTCCAACCAACTAAGCCATGCTGGCCAAGGCATAAGATGCTTTTTATTTTACTTTATTTTTAAAGATTTTATTTATTTTAGAGAGAAGGGGAGGGACAGAGAGAGGGGGAGAAGATCGTTGATGTGAGTGAGAAACAACGGTTGGCTGCCTCTCATATGTGTCCTGACCAGAGACTGAACCTACAACTCAGGCATGTGCCCCGACTGGAAATCATCAAACCCGCAACCTTTCAGCATCCAAAACCAGATGGCATCCAACCAACTGGGCCACACAGGTCAGGGCAGGATTTTTTTTATAATTGTGCCCATATTAAAAGATTTTCCCCACTGCCAGATCGCATGCCTTGGTTTGGGGTTCAGTGTTGCTTTTGCTGCAGTCACCGGACTGTTGGTTTATGTGCACAGTGATCGTCTAGAACTCTTATTCAAGTTCAGATTTTGATTTAGTAGATCTGGGATGAGCCCTGAGCTTCTGCACTGCTTACAGTCACCCAGGAGATGATGCCGACGCTTCTGGTCCACACACTACATTTTGAATAACAAAGGAAATGGAAAGGAATGGAAAACAGAATGAGGTAACTCGCCCTGAAAAACAAGACTTCAAATTCTGGGTCTTATACACTCCAACCACAAAATTACAGTGGAGTCATTTTCTAGTCATTTTTTGTGGTTGTTACAGAATTCACTGGCGAGATGGTGGAATTTTAATCTGGTGCTGGCCAAGGTCCTGAAAGAAAAGGGAGCGACAGAGCCAAGGAGATAAAAAAATTAGTGGTGACACTTTGGTTTCTGTTTTAAATGAGAGGCTGTAAAGTCTTTTATAATTTGTACAAAGATGCCTATCTTCCCATAGTCAATTGCCTTTGCAAGTTTTTTATGCTAAGAATGAATAAAAAAGGCAAAACCTCAAAAGTCTTACACAGGAAAATGTACAGAATGGCATAAGAGGGAAGAAAGTGGCCAAAAGGAAGAGGGTGCACCAGAGAGATCAGTAAATGTGATGGCAGCTACCAGAAAAACGTTAGTGAGCCAGGGCTCCAGAAGACAGTCCTTGTAGTGTATTTGCCAGTAGTAGAAAGATCCAAGACTTTACATACACACCAAAGGCTTTATTCTGCTAGAGCTTAAATGATAAAATTCAGCTCTGGTTGGTGTGGCTCAGTGGATGGAGTGACAGCCTGTGAACGAAGGGATCACTGGTTTGATTCCCAGTCAGGGCACATGTCTTTGTTGTGGACCAGGTGCCCGGTGGGGGGGCGCACAAGAGGCAACCACACATTGATGTTTCTATCCCTCTATTTCTCCCTCCCTTTCCCTCTCTGAACATAAATAAATAAAACCTTTTAAAAAACAAGTTTATAAAAAAAGGATAAAACTCAGAAAAAAATACTTCCCTACTTGACTTGGACAAATATGATTTCGATTTCAAATCCACCCATCATGTTTCAGCTGACTACCCAGGGTGCCCTGCGGATAGGACTGAGTTCCTGGGTGTTTTTCTTGTGCACACACGCTCTCCTGGGTTTTCCACTCTGCAGTGAGCAAACCCAAAGCGTGAGAGTGGCCCTGGGCTCACAGGGGAGGTTGGGGCCCTAAAGGATTCTTTTGCTGGTTGGTCTTCAGATTCTTCCAGTATCTGGTCTAAACTTGTGATGGATAATACAGGGGCTACCTGCTGCTTCCTGCTTGCCCTGAAAGATGAGTCTCTTCAGAATAAGGGCGTGGCTAGGAGCTGCCCCTTCCTGAGGCTGCCACTGCCATCTGACGTGACAGACACTAATGTGATAGGATGCTGTAGTTCCCAAGGGGCCTCGGCAATGGCCCTTTACGAAACAGTGCTCTGGCCACTAGGAAGCTGCCTCCCCTTCCTTAATAACATTCAGTTCATAGCCTGATTCCTTCATTTTGAAACGACAATAAGCAAGACTATGTGGTGCCCAGAACCTATGAAATCTAGTACATTGACATTTACTGCTATGATCATTTTCTACCTGGAGCTACATTGTGATCTATTACTTCTTTTTTAAAAATATGACTTCTATTTATCTATAAAAGAAATGGAAACATTCAAATAAAGGCAGGAAAATGCAAAAATATGTAACGAAGAGAACAACAGACCCGTGATGCCACAACCTAGGTATAACCACCATCGGTGTGCTCTGTGCTATGGTTTTTCTGCTGTCAATTTACTTTCCACGAGAAAGGTTTGCAGCTGTTTTAACTCAGCAGTGCCTGGTGAACCATTCGACCTCTCCCATCCATCCTACCTGAGGTCCAGTCCCCAGGGGTGGTGAACGTACATCCAGCTGTGCACTCAGTTTGGCCATAACCTTCATAAACCTTCAAGCAAAACATGGAAACCACACTGTAGGCACGCATGCCCCTGCTGTGGGCTCAGTTCCCACCGGATGCCTGGCTGCTCCGTGCTGGGCATGGTGGGAAGGGAGATGCTATAGAGGCAGGTAACTCCAGGTGAAGCTGAACACAGATAACAGGGGTGGTTACTTTGCTCGGAAGAAGTGCTACTTTTACCACACTTAGTAGATAAGGTTATGTGGTTCGGGATAAAGTCTTCTGATCTATTTTCAACTACTGACTCTATTTTTCATTTGGATAATGTCTATTAAAGACAAACACTGTAAAGTTTACTGTGTGCTTTATTTTGTCTCTGTAAAGTATTCCCCTCCAGAGCCTCACGTGTTGAAGGAATATGCTATGTGGGAGCGTCTGCCCTTAGGAGTGGTCAGGCGGTGTTGGGGTAGAAGAGGCCGGTAGCTTTGCAAGTATAAAAATTTAAGCATTAATATTGATGAAATAGCTGTGTCTACTTTACTTATTATCCATCAGTCACAGCTGTGTTACTGTACCCTGCATATGTAGAAACTTAATAAATATTAATCGAATGGGTAAATGTAGGAATGGACTTTTTAAATCAAGTGACAAAACCCAAATGGACTTTCATCACCCCCTCCCTTGGGCTCCTTTGCTGGGTAGGGCAGAGTTTTGCAGGCTGAAGCCAGCCACAGAGGTGCTGTTCCGGGCCTGGTGCGGATTCTCCAGCATGTTGATGACCCTCGTGCAGTTCATCGGACCCCTCTTCCCGGGGTGGGTGCACCAGGGCTTTCCCAAATGTGGGAAGGTCAGCCTGGCTTTCACTGGCACTGGGGTTTTCTCATCCTCAGAGAGACTGGGCTTTTACCCAGCTGAAATCTTGCCCCCAGAACCTTTCTCTGCACAGTAAAAGGTGTAGCGGGGTTCTGGCCCTGTCCTAACACACACCGCACTGCCCCCAGCGTAGGCCGCGGGAAGGTGATACCTGGCACCCCAGAGCCGCCCGGAGGAAGCCCAGGACTGTTGGTGACGCGGGCGCTGCTCCAGTCACGATCATCCGCACGCACCCGCCCAGGCTGGCCTGCGAGGAGAGAGGCGCCTGCTAGGCTCTGTGTGGCTGGGGGTGGCATCTAGCCCATCTGGGCCTCAGCCAAGGTCAACATTCAGCAACGGGACTTGATCTGGACCCTAGGGTAGGGCTCGGAGAGGAGGCCTGAGGCTGCATAACCGGGCAGAGGAAGTCCCTTCTCCTTCAAAGGAACCGACACAACCAGCTGCGCACCTCAAGCCTCCATGTGGCCAACTCTTTCAAGTCTTTCGAGATAAGTGCTGTTAATCTACGTGGCATTCCATGATTTCAGTTCTACTTTCCTTCAAATACACAGCTGTCCCCTCCCCCTCCCATCATTTGCAAGCACCCGAAACAATTACTTAGGACAACTCCTTCCCACTTCCACTCTAATGGCGTAAGCTTTTTTGTTTATAAATCAATACCCTGGCTGCTCTATTTACTATGTGCTGCAGAGAACAAAGAATTCCTTGAATATGTTGTTTCTGTAAGTTGAGCCAAGAGAGATTAAATATTAATTTTCATAGCTGAAAATAGAGAAGTAAGAAAAAAGTAAGTAATGATACTAATTAACTACACATTCCTAGGGTAACGCAGGGCTTGGATGCGTTAGTGCGGCTCTGGAGGTGAGCAAGTCATGGTCAGCCTGACTTGGGAGAGGCTGAAGGGAGGGGACACAGGAGGGCCAAGGAGGACTCTTGGCCATCTGTCTCAAACCCAATGCTGCCGGGAAGCCACCATGGCCAGGGCTACAAGGAGGGCCACGGGAACCCTCACGCCCAGGAGCTCCTTGGCAGACGTGGTAACCCAGGCACAGCTGCCCCGATGCCCATGGAAGGCAGTGGACCCACTTTCCAGGAGTCCTTGCTGGTTGCCTTTTGGCAAATATAACACATCCCCAAATAACAAAAGTGAGTCCTTTAAGGCACAAGTGACAAACACAAGGCCCACTGGCTGGATCCCACCCTCCACCTTGTTTTATCCGGCCTGGAGCCTTGCTTCTACCTGGCGGTGGCACTGAGCTCCTTGCCCCTAGTTAAGGAGTAGTTACATCTATACAGTCCTAAAATGACATTCGCCCTTTGAAGGTAACCTCGAGGCTGATGTGGCCCCCAGTGAAAATGAGTTTGTCATCCCTGCTTTAAGATTTCAATGGAAGCTTAAAGCTTTGATTTCATGACCAAATGAGTTATTATTTTATAAGATTAGCAGCCACTGGGACGAACTTCTCTAATTCCTCAGTCGGGCCATCCACTGGACACTTGCGTGTCGCTCTATAACCTCTTGTTCATGCTCTTACCTGAACCTTATGAAAGAAGAGTTCATCCCAGATACTGTCATTCCTGATGATCCCACTCCGGACCTCAGCCTGTTTACGCTTTGCTGCGAACTCCAGAAGCCAGCGCTTTAACGGTGTGTTCGCCTGGCTGAAGATCTGAGGGGCAGAAGGCGGAAGGAGCTGTGAGCCTGCACGTCCGCCTTCAGACAGGAAGAAGGCCCACCCTGGCCCAAGGGAAGCCACAATCCACTGTGCCGCTGCGGGAGGTCAGTGAACGTGTGACATCCAGCTGCAGGTCAACACCACCGAGGTGGAGGCACATTATGGGACTAGAAACTCCTGGAAAAAGTCTCCCCAACAAGGGTTTTGGGAAGTAGGAAGAAAACAGATGAGAATCAGGAAATGTATAAGAGGCCACTTCTAGGACCTGGGGCTCTAGGCCCTGGCCACACAAGCAGATATCGAGCCCCTCAGCCTGGCCAGGGACTCCGTGCGGGCTCACCTTATCATACATCCGGTTCAGTAGCCGTGGGACCACCGGGAAGATGGTGGGGCACAGAGCCTTCATGTCATCGGAAAGAAGACGGATGTCTCCCTGGAAGAAGCCGACGCGCCCTCCGTGGCAGTAGACGACAGACTGGAGGGGAGGACAAGCAGGGAGGAGGCTCTGAGGACGGTCACTCCTGGCTGCGGTCCACAGCTGTCCACAGTTCTGCCCTATGTGGAGGGCGCCCATGACCCCCACCCCAGGTCTGGCTGCTGCCATGAGACACCCAACACTATCTGAAGCGACAGTCCCCCTCCCTCACCTCACTGCCTTCCCATTTGGGCACAGGGAGGAGAAGCATGAGCCGGGTGGAACAGAGCCTCTGGGAGATGCCAGAGCAGCCAGTGCCCCTGTGCTGCCCTCCTGCTCACTCCCAAACCCTGGGCTGGAGCCCCCCTGGGGACTCCAGTCTCCGAGCTGTACTGCACCCTATGAATAGGTCTGCTGCAGGTCTCAGAGAGCCCGCAGATTCCCTGGGGACACCTCAGCAACTGTGGAAGGGTGTGCAGTGCCCACAAGGACTGGACAGGCTGCTAATGTTGTGGGGGAGGCCAGCAGGGGGCCTGGTGGTTGCTAACGGGCTAGCAATGTGCCAGGGGCTTAATACACACTCCTGTCTTCAATGCTTATAGCAGCCCTATGTGGGAGACAGCATTTCACAGCTCCCTTTTATAGGCGAGGAACGCAAAGCTCAGACAGGTAAAGGGACCTGCCCAGTCACAAAACTAGTTCACAGTGTTGCTGGCATTCTAATCTAGGTCTGGAAAGCTGGACAGTGTGATCTAATATGCCACATCTCCCCCAAGGGGAGAGGGGAGAGGCTTAGAAGACTATTTACTCGCAGGCTGGCCCCTTGAGTGACACATGGATAAAAAATTCTTCGTTAGCACAATATCATGTGGGCCCCCCACTCCCTCTGCACCCCACAAGGCCTGTCTCAGGGCCAGTCCAGCACCAGTCCCTCTACAGCCTTAGGGGTTCTGATGGTTCACTGCCCAAATTCACTGTCTTGTTTTCTTTGTGAAGGGTTCGTGAGTAATGGAACTTATAGAATGCAAGTGTTTTGGCCATAAGCGGAGTCACGCTGCACAGAGCTTGGATGGCAAAGCGCTTCCGCAAAGCTGCAGTGCTCTCTGTGCCCGTGCCACCAGCTGGGGCCTCCGTCCAGGTGTGTCCACAGGTAAGTGAGGCAGGGCCGGCCTGGGTTCTCTGCTGGAGCCATATTCCCCAGAGGGACAGGGGGGTTGGCCAAGGTCCTCTGACCCCTCAAACCCCTGTGGTACCTTCTGAGGACAGGGTGGTTTAGTTCTACTTCCTGGCACCAGTGACAAGTGACACCCTGCTAGGGTTCTGGGTTCTGGGCACAGACTGTGCCTCCCTGAAGCCAGGGCCTTACCTGCACCATTCGCTCAAACATGTGTGCTAAAGGCAAATAGGAAATGTGCACATCCGCACAAGTGGGAGCCCACTGACTCTGCAAGAAAAGAGAAGGAGCCCAGGCAAGGCCCGGTCAGGCAGGTGGGCGTCTTACCTGGATCACTCTCTCAAACATGTGAGCCAGAGGCAGGAAGGAGATGAGCACATCGTCCTGTCTCGGAAAGATCACTTTCTGCAGGTGACGGGCATGGGAGACAGAAAGGAAAGAAACACTGACAGGAAGACAACAAGAGAGTCATAAAACAATAAAGAGAAAATGATCCTGGAGGGGCGAACAGGAAGAGGGGAGGGGAGGGGGCACAGAGAAAGAGGTGAGATGAGAGAGGAAAAAATGAGAGCGAGAGAGAGAAAAGGCGAAGCAAAAGAGAGGGAGAGAGGAGTAAGAGACAGAAAGAGAAAGAGTGATGGAAAGAGGGAGAGGGAGAGAGAGAGAGGGCAGCATGGAAGCGGAGTGTTAGGTCGCAGCGCCAGAGGGTCTAGCTGTCTGCAGAAGCAAAGGGCCAAATGAAGCACACATAAACCAGCAGAGCGCAGCTCCGCAGCGAAGTCTCCTTTGGGGAAGGGCCTGCACCTCACTTGGGGTCCGTTGGCGCCAGACAGCTTCTCCCTGTCCCCGGCTGCAGGACCTGCCCAGGCCCCATCTCTCCAGTCTGCCTGGGCCGCCTGGGCTGCCTGGGCAGCTCTCCGCAGGTCTCGGCTTGTCAGCACTTCCTAGTCCTTCCAGAGAAAGGGGCCCAGAATACCCTAGACCTATACCAGCTGTGGCTGGGGTGCCTGCCCTGGACCAAGGAGGGGGCAAGGCCAAGCCGAAGATGGACGTGTTTGGCCTCTCACTGGCCAGGGCCTTAAAGGGGAAGGCTGGGAGGGAGGCCCGCTGTGTCCCCAGGCCCACGTCTCACAGATGGACTGAGCTCAGGGTCAGGGCTGGGCCATGCCTTTGGGAGCTTTCCTTTGCTGGACTTCCTTGCTCCCTGTCCTTTTGCTGGGCTGACTTTGGACAAGTGTGGACAAGATCCGGGAAGCCGGCTCTACCAAAACATGGAATGTTTGGGGGTACCCTCCACAGCGCCACGTGCCAAGGGTGGGTCTCTCTCCACAGGGTGGAAAGGTCTCACTTCCATGAAAAGGCACATTTCTTGCCCCTAAAGGAAACTGTAGGACATTCAGATACTCACCACGTGTGGGAAAAAGGTCCTTCTTTCTAAGTCAGTTATAAAATGCTAACGTGTTTTTATCGGGCCTTCTCACTTTACATTTACCTTTTTAATAAGCACAGTGTTACATTTCAGCGGTTGCCATCATTTCTCAGACCCTAGTAGTCCTTCAGCATGAAATGACTGAATTAAACCCTGACCTGCTTGAAAAACAGCTATTAAAGGTTCTTTTCTAAGTCAAGGCATACACAAACCACAGGTGTACCAGTTTTTGAAGTTCAAAATGCAAAAACAGATGTATGTGTTTTTTCCTTCTGGGATTTCTGACCACTCTTAGAAATCAACTAAATGTTTATTGGGTGAAGACCATTTCGGTGTTTGGGATTAAAAGCTTCTGTGAGAGGGGGGCTGCTCTAACAAGAATGGAAACTCCTGCCTGTGAAAGGCAGCCCAGATTCTATCGGGGGCAGGGGGTAGAAAACAAACACAAAAAACCTCTGAGGTTTGAGGATGTCCTCAAGAGGCACCTGCATTAGTGAGTCTACTTTATTCACCTCTGTCACTTTCAGAAAGCCCGAGAAGTCGGCCACCACGTTGCCATGGGTCAGCATTGCACCCTTTGGGTTCCCTGAAAGAGAAAGCAAGAAGGTGAATTAGTTGGAAGCTCAAGGGCCACACTCCTTAAGAGCAGCATCCAAGCCGGAAGTCCCGGACACCAGTGCCGTCCACCCAAGCCTCTGTCCTTCGTCCACAGCTGTCCTCAGAGTCCGAGGCAGACGAGGGCTACTTCAGGGACCCTTAACCTGTAGATGCTTGAAGCCCATCTGGAGGCTCCCAGCAGTTTAGGACCAGAAGGAAAGGGACACAGCTGCATAGGTGAGGTGCCTCAAGGGACTGGTGACTTGTGGCCTCTCCCTCTCCTGCCTCCCTCAGGCCACCTCACAGACACCCAGGGACCTGTGTTGCCCTAGCCCCCAGGAACCAGCAGTCAACTCTGCTGGGAGGAGACTTCCTTGCTGCATCTACGACCCGGGAAGACCGAGCTCAGGCCAAGCAGGAGGCCCGGAGGCTGAAGTAGTCCCTTCTGCCTGCTCTTCGCAGGGATGGGACATGGATGGTCCTGCGGTGTCATGACATGACCTGTCACTACTGCCTGTGAGGACGCCCAGGGCTTCCAGGGTGGCTCACAGGGCCAGAGGGCTGGTGGGAGCCTGGGACAGCCCTGGGATGCTGCCGGCTGGTGTGACTGGGCTCGAATCCTGGTCTTGGCTCTCACTGCCAGCCGTTGTTCCCCTCACTTTCCTTACCTGCAAAATGGGGACAGGGGACTGACTTCATAGGGCTTTTATATGCTCTAAGGACATAATTCATGCACAAAAGATGTTAGAAGTTTCCACCGAGTCAGCAGATACAATAGCTGTAAAACTCCAAAAGAGATGGGCCAGGCCATGTGCAGAATTTCCCCCCAATATCAAGTAAACCAATAACGTGACTTTGCAACCCTCACCCAGAAAGCGGTAATCAAAGGGCTGAGTGAACAGGGGTGGAGAGTATTGCACTGAGTCAGCAAGCGTCCAGGGAACAAAGAGTGAGTTTTAACCATCTGCCCCAAACCAGCTCCCAGCTTCCCTTTCCCACTTACTCATTCTCCCTCCCCATGTCCACCTGGTGGGAGAGGGTGGGAGAGAGTGGTAGAGGTTAGGAGCCTTCACTAGCAAGGGAGGAGGAGGAGAAACTTCAGAGAGGCCCTGGCAGGGTGGCTCAGTTGGTTGGAGCATTGTTCCATATGACAAAAAAGTTCGATTCCTAGTCCAGGCACATACCTAGGTTGCGGATTCGATCCTGGAAGGCAACCGATTGATGTTTCTCTCTCAGTTGGTTTCTCTCTCTCTCTCTCTCATCAATAAATGTATATCCTCAGTGAGGATATAAAAAAGAAAGAAAGCCCACAGGGGAAGGGTGGACCACACCTTGCTCACTACGCCTGCAGCCAGTCCGGCTGGGAGGGCAGAGGTCCGGTGAGGCAGACTGATTCATGCTTCGGACTGACACTTATAATTCTGAAACAAGAGCCATCACAGCCAAGGAGAAAATCTTCCCAGAATGATTCCACCACCAGAACCATGAGCCACATGTCAGATTCAGACCATCTGTTCCAGCCTTCCCCACAGAAAGAATCACGTAGCTCTTGACGAAGCTGGGAGCTGGGACACGGTGTGGAAGAAAAACTATGTCTGGGCCTCTGATGCCAAGGACGTGCACAGCTCATGTGCTGGATGGGACAATGACGACCAGAGGCGCAGCACAGGCTTAGACTGACGCCAAGGAAATGTAAGTGTGACGCCAGGCACGGTGACATCAGCCAGAGGCATGCTCACTGCCCAGCTCTGCCCTGGCACCAGCCACACCTCTGCAGGGGGAGGCTTGGCACCACCCGCCACCTGCTTTCAGGCCCTGCATTCCCCACTCCCACATTCCACCCCCACGCCACAGACGCAGCCTGGGCAGGGGAGCTCAGCATCTGGAAAGGTGCCCACATGTGGCCTGCCCTCTCCAGGTGGGCAAGAGCACATTTATGCATTGTGAGTTCTTTCCAGATGCAGGGGTGCCATCCGTGACCAAGGGACCTGCTAAAAGCCTGGGGGCACTCTTGGATGGCAAGGACCCAAAGCTAAAAGCCACAGTAGTGACCTGCTCCCCAACCCCAGGCAGAAGAATGTGTCACCACGATTTCACAGTGTGAAATTCGTGACACAAAGAGACACCAACCAGAAGGGCATCTTTGAATTCTGGGTTGGCTCTGGGTACCAGCCCCTGGAGAGCGAGGGCTATGTTAGTTTTTCTCTAACAGGCTTAGCAATGTGCTAGAAATTCTCAACCCCCCTTGAGTTAATGGCAAATATTCATCTCAGTTCAATAAGGCCAAGTGAGTCACGACCCACCCATGTGGACAGGCCCCCTCGTGGGGCTGGTCAGGGTCCCGCCAGATGCCCTCGAGGCTGTGTCTGTAGAAGGCTCGGGGAGCCCCAGTCACTGCCCACCAAGCGCTATCATCCAGGCGGGCCAGTCTCCATACTGGAGAAAGATGGCTGGAAACTTTGCACCCATTCTGGGCAGGGCAAGTGACTTCCCAAGTTGTCAGATGAGAGGGAGAGGCAGCGACGGGAAGAGCCCTGGGCTGGGAGCTGGCAGAGTAGGGCATGAGTCCAACGCCTCCATTTGCTGGTGGTGTCCGCTGGGCCAGTCCCCACACTGCTAACCACACAGGCTGTGCCGCAGCCCCAGGGGCGCAGTAAGGGGGGAACGGGGCACTACAGGCAACAAGGTGCTGTGCCTGTGGCCGAGGTCCTCCTGCGTGCACTTGGCCTCACCCAGGAACGCACTGTTCCCCTTGTTGTCCCTGCAGTGGACACCCAGTGTGTCATCTCTGCTTGCTCTCTTCCTGACAGCCTTGGCCAGGCGCACCAGCCCCAGCCTGCAGAGCACCTGCCCTGCCCCTTCATACCCCTTCCCGTCTTCTACTGGGCACCTCTAGTCATTCTCATCACAGATGAGAAATCAGGGACAGTGGTGGCAGAAGGGTTAAGTGACCTGCTTGTAGCTCCTTGGAAAGTGGCTCTCAGATACCACTCCCTACCTTCCTCCCGAAGTCCCTGACACAAAGACCAGGCAGGGGCAGGAAGCTGAGGGGTGGGAGCTGCTTCTCACAGAGGAATGGCATGATCCCTCAGCCCAGCCTTCCTCTGGCTCTAACCCCAGGAAGTGGCAAGTCCCCACCCTGGACCTCCCAGCCCACACCTGTCCATCTGTGTCCAGCCCCCCTGTGCTGCCCTGTCCTGGGCACTGGAGGAAGCAGCAATGACCCAACATCTGGATCCAGTCACAGGACATGGCTCAGCCCATCCCAGAAGGCACCAGAGACCCCCGCAGTCACCCTGACCAGGTTTCCAGGGAAGGGAGCAGGCAGGCCAGGCTGGTGACCTGGGTGCCTCTACTTACCTGTCGTGCCGCTTGTGAAACACACAATGGAGAGGTCGCTGGGCTTCGGGGGCTGCAGAGGTGAGAAGAAGCGTGTGTTAAAGAGACCTGGTGTGGCCAACCAGGGTGTAAGACCCATGGCCCCTCCACCAGCCAGTCCTGCTGTGCACTCCCCGTGTGTGCTGTCTTTGTAGGCACACATGTGTGCCTGTGGGCTGCAGCCAGAAAGGTGGAAAGGCAAGCCCCAGGACAGGCAGAAAGAAGCTGAGAACCTTAACAGGAGCATGGCCACTCTGCACCATCAACCCCATACCTGGTCCCCCACCTCCACTCCCCCTGCTGAGTCTGAGCTGAACTCCAGGTGGGATGGGGCTGCAGTGGCCACATCGAGGCCTCAACCAAAGATCTGACCTCTGTAGCAAATGGGACCCCATTCCCTCCTTCCTTCCCTGGTTCTCTCCAGGCTGCAGTTAGGCTTAGGAACAGCACATGGAGCCCGGTGGACTGAGCTCCCCCCTGTGTCACTGAGACTGCCCTGGCACTGGCCAACAGAGTCCTGGGGTCACCAGGAAGAGCCCACCATGGCTGCTGGCACAGGAAGCCTGGCTTCCCGGAGGAGGCAACCTGATCTGAGGCTGGAGGACAAGCAGGCTCTCTCCAGATGAAATGAGGTTGAGCGAGGGTCCACCCCAGACAGAGGCTGAGGTTTGAGAGGCCAGGGCGTGGGGGGTGTTGGACAGCAGTTCTCTAAGACTGGGGCATGGTGTGTGCAAGGTGGGTACACACTAGGGGCCCCCATAAGGGTCCCTGGGAAACAGCACTGTGACCTGCTCAGGCCTGTGGATGAGAAAGCTCACAGGAGGTGGGTGGTGAGGGCAGCAGGGAGGGCTAAGCTGGGGGAGGCCTGGAGGCAACAGGCCTTGCTGGAAAGTCAAAAGCCCCTGAACAGCCCCTCCCAGGGAACAGTGAGCTTCACCGGTGACTCAACCCTAGTCAGTATCACTGGGGGTGACACACAGAAAAGATGAACAAAGAGGACAGATGCCACCAGGCCTCCAGGCCCAGGGTCCACTACCCACTGGCCCTGCTGCTGCTTCCGTCCATCCCACCCTCTGGGGGGTTCACTGCACTCAAAGGGGAGAAGGAAGACTCCACAACAGAGAAGACCAGTGGCCTTCTCTTCCTCCCCCCAAACATCTGACTCCTGCTTCAGGTCCCTCTTGGGACTCACAGAAGTCCTGGGAACCTCACATCAGTGTTTCCAGGGTTGCTCATGAACACGGGGTGCTGTTCTGGTGCCTCCACTGAGCACCTGCGCAGAGGGAGGGCTGGCTCCACAGCATGCGCCCGCACCCCGCCCTGCTCAATAGAGACCTGCTGACGGGCGACCTTACCACGGGAGCGCGATGATTCTGTTGGCCACAGTCCTAGAAGAGGAAAGCACTGATTTTAAATGCTCAAAAGTTCTCATCAATCAAAAAAAAAATCAAAATAAGCTCTGCACAGTAGGCCTTTCCCCTACGCCAAGCCCAGAGTTCAGGATTCACTGCCCAGACACAGCCCATGTGGAGACGCCACCTCAGCGGCCTCTCCTCAGACACACATCTGGGCCAAGGCCACTGCCCGAGTTGCAGAGGGGGCCTGAGGCCGGGAGCGGTGAGGCACACAGAGGAGAGACTGCAAGCACACACGGGGGAGGTGGCCTGAGGTGCCCACTGTGCATCTGCATTGCCTGCTCGGGCAGCGTGGCTGGGTGGCATGGGCTTCCAGCTCAGTCAGGACTGGGGGGGCAGATGGGGGTGCCGGCACAGGTGTGGCCCCTAAAGCCCTGGCGAGGTATAAGTGTACAGTGTTGTAGTTACATTTGGGAGCAGATCGGGAGGCAGGAGGGGGATTGCAGGGCCCAGGGGCCTGGATCCCATGAGGCAGAAATGGGGTCAGCTGCTACTGAGCAGGGCCTGAGGCCCTGGAGGCCAGGATGTCTTGTGTTACTCCAGCAGGTCACCACCTGCCACCAATCTGACATCGGGGAAGCCACGAGCAGAAAAATCGGCTCTGCTGGGTGCCGGGGGTCTGGGACACATCTGCAAGAATGACTCTGTGACCCCTAGACCTCGTGTCTACCTCCTCATGCCCAGACAGGCTGCTGCAGCTGGGAATGCGGAGGCTGTGGGAACAGCTCTGGGGCTGGCTGGTGCCACCACACACCTGTCAGTGCCTGTGTCATTAACTGTGCAGGCCAGCTGATGGCCTGTCACCCGCCACCAGCCCTGTGAAGCCTGCTCTGTCTCAACCCTCACGTGGTCCAACAGGCCACGACACCCACCCAAGGGCCCGAGAGGGGCCGATAACTGGCAGCTCCAGCGTGGCAGCCAGCCAGCTGTGGCCCAGCAAACAGCCCAGGCAGAAGCAGTCCCTCACCTCCACAGCCTGCATGGACTTGAGGACCACCCCACACTCCTGCCCTCTGTCTTTCAGAGCTTCCTCAAGCGGCTCCATGAGGATGATCAGCTTGAGTCCTGGAGTCTCCTTCCTCTCCACATGCTCCAGCAGAAGCTGGGCCTTCTGAGGTTTGTCCACGATCACGGTGCTGATGTCAGCTGCAGGGACCATCAGGGAGGGTCAGGCAGTGACTGTGGGCAGCACACACCGGGCAGCGGAACCACAGGCTGTGTGTGCCACAGTCGGTGTGGAAGTGGCAGGTAAGACAGGTGGTCTGGGTTTTGTGCTGCATGCGGAGCAGAGTGCAGGGAGGCTGGAGGGAGCCCAGGGAGGAAGGCCACGGCATCTTCTGGAGAGGTTTGCAAGCACCCTGTACTTCGGGCTCAATCCCTATCATCCCTGGTCGGCTGAGACAGCCTCCACTGCCAGCATCCGCTCCAAGCTGCAGTGACCCACGAAGGGTGGTGCAGAGGCTCCTTCTCAGTGGCCAGGCCCTGTGGAAGGAGCCCTGTGGTGAAGTCTAACTGGAGACAGCTGGACTTGGGAAACCAACGCAGGGGCTGTATCGGAAGCCCCTAGTGTTCCATGAAAGCGGAAGCACAGTGCTGCGAGCAGCGTCAGATGACTGGCACAGCCTGAGAGGCCACGGCGGGCGCTGGCTGCCGGCGGCAGGGAGGGGCTGAGTGGGCTCACCTGTGTTGATGATGTAGCAGATAGCCCCAGGGCCCAGGGTGTCATAGAGTGGGACCACCACCATAGAATACGTGTAGCAGGCAAGCTCCGCGATGATCCACTGTGGAGACACATGGGGCGGGGATGGGGGAACACAGAGCAGATGGGAGGGCTGCACTGCCCTGAGGCTCAGGCCACTGGAGTCCTCGCTTGACCTCCTGTGATGACAGGGCTCTGTGTGTGGCTGCTCACACCTGGCCCCTTAGACCATGCTGGCCCCAGGGAATTCTGGGACTCCAAACAGCCACATGCCAACTTCCAGAGTCCTTCCCTCCTCCGGCTCAAGAAGCAGCTGTGTGTTGGGCTGGGTGTGGTGTGGAGGGAGCTGGGCTGGGATGCCCACTCCTGATGAGGGGCAAGGAGGAAGGAGGGTGTGGCACGGACAAAGGGCCTCCATTTTTCCACTCGTCCTGGGCTCAGTGGGAGCAGGGCTGCTCTGTGGTACCCAACCCCCTACTCCACTGATTCTTCTAAAACCAATCAAGGCAGATGCTCACCTCTGGTCGATTTTGTGCAAAAACGCCAATAAACTGGTCTGTACTTGCTCTACAGTTGTACTGGAGAAGTCCGGACCCTAGAAATTCAGCCCTGTCGGCCACCTGCAGGTGTACATGGGGAAATGATGGGGAAGTAAGGAGTCTTCTGCAGGCAGGGGGGCGGGGGTCAGGGGGACTCCCACAGGTCTGAGACCTCCCCGACTCCCCGCCCAGGTGTCTGGCAGCCTGGTGAGGCTGCTACCAGCAGTGTGGCAGACAGGCCAGACAAGGCCAGTGTGATCCCCTGAGACCCAGCAGAGTGCCAGGCCTGCAAGGGCAGACAGAGTGGAGCCTGTCCGCTAGCGCTCACCTCCTGGTAGGACAGCCACTGATAAGGCTGCTTGGGCTTCCTGAAGCCAAGACATGGTCCATTCCCTGCAGAGAGAGAAGCAGGCTTTGCGCAAGGGAGGAAGGCAGGTGGGGGTACCAGCAGACACCTGGATGGACACCACATATGGTGGGGTGGTCCATGGGCCAAGTGTACGGCCCCACCCCCACCTGCCTGTCTGACTGGCGGAAGCCCCAGAAATGGGGGCTGACACAGTGCTGGTCCCCAATGTGACCTTGTGATGCAGCCCCAAGAGCACAGAGACTGGGGCCACTGGGCAGAGGTAGCGGCTGCCCTTCTGCACCCATCTGCCTTGCCTCATACCCCAGGTCACCCAAACATCTCAGGGGCTCAGGGTTCAGCACCATGTCAGCCAGTGGCCCAATGGTTCAAGTCTCACCAGGGGCCTGCCAATGGGAGACACAGCGTATGGGCTAAGAGATGGTTAAGGCCAGTTCATTCCAGAGCTGGAACAAAGCTGAGGCCATCCCTTTGGTCACATAATGCAGCTACTTCTCTGACAGGGTGGGAGGAGGGCCAAGAGTGTCTTCTCTCCTCTGAACCTGGTGCCATTAACCTGCCACACCCCTGGTACCATGCTGGCTCGTCCCTACCCTTGAACGTGTTCAACCCCTGCCATAGCCCCTTCACTCCCAAGGTCCCTCTCACCTGAGATGCTGAGCCCACGGCGGAACACCTGGTACATGGTCCTGGCATCATCGTAGTAGTGGGTGAACAGCTGAGGGCCATCCCCAATCACGGACCGCCGGGCCCCACCGCTGTCCTATGAGCCAAGCACAGGCCAGGAAGCTGGCTGAGGCAGGCAGGGGCATCCAGAGGGGGCACCAGCATGCACTGGGCTATACATAGCTGGGATACACGCCCCAGTGGGGCTGGGACACGTTCTATGCACCACCACACACAGCCTGTACACACACAACCTGTACTCAGGTTCACATACATGTGGCTTGTACACACCTGACCTGTGTGCATCCACCACATCCACACACACACCTGGCTCATGCACACAGGCCCCATGCATTGGCCTCCCCCCACCCATAGCCCCTACACACCACGGCAGCATACACAGACGTCCAGTATGTCACTGGCTCTTCATACCACCGCGGCCCACTCATACAATGGAGTGGAGAGAGTGGGCTGGAGTTAGGCTGCCCCCAGCTTCATGATCAACGTGCCAAGGTGCCCTCCTCATGCCATTACCTGCTGCTCCTGTTACCCTAGGTTAAGAATCATTTGGGTGCCATCCATCAATCACATGATAGTGAGAATTAGTTTGAGGACTAAGTGGAGGTACTTTCCCAGGAACAGAGAGGCCTAGAAGGCCATGGGGCGGGGGCAGGGCAGCGAGTTCCTGGGGCCTCGGTGGTGTGGATCCAGTGTGGGACAGCAGCAAGCACCCCCTATGCTGTGAAGTAGGGAGTGGAGCTGGGCCTCTTGTGCCTCCTCCGCTGCCACCATGCCACCCCTGCTGAGGCCACCCCAAACCCAGACTCTCAGGCACCATAGCTCTACCTCTTCTCTGAGCATGATTTGGCCGCAGTGGGCTGGCCTGTGGCCACCATCTCTCGAAACATCAGGGCTGAGGAAAAATGCCGGTGAGAGCCATCAGACAGACAGCCAGACTCAAAACCACAGGCGACTCACAACTGTCTATGGAAAGTTCCATTTGGCCAGGGAATGCCTCCTGAGTGCCAGGCCCAGGTACCACCAATGAAGGAAGCTGGGGGCACACGCTATCAGACCTGGATAGCACTCAGGGTGACAGAAATGACAGCAAGAGACTGCATGCCAGGGGTAAAGGAGCTCAAGTGACGTGTGTGTTAGGGAGTGGCTGCCTAGCTGGGTTTTGAAGAATGCACAGGAGGCAGCAGGAGGAGCAGGAAACAGAGGTCTCACCAGAGCAAGTGCAAGTGCAACTGCATGGGCAAGAGAAACAGGTACATTCTGGAAACTGTGGGTCACATGTGGAGCTCCAGGTGGTAAACAGAGGCGGCCAGAGAGACCGTGGGTGCAGGCCAGGAACAATGGCCTCTAGGCTGAGAGCAACGGAGCCCAGGGGAGGATTCTAAGCTGGGGCGCATGACATGATCCGAATCACGTTCCTCACTCTGTCGCACACAGTAGATGTCACCAGGCCCCACGTGGCCTGGGCCCCCTCCCCTCAACCCCTACCTTCTCCTCTGCCTATTCCACTGTAGCCGCTCTGGCTTCCTGTGCCCCGAGTGACAGGCAGGGCTCAGTCTTCCTGGGAAGGGAGGCCTTAGCTGTGTCCACAGCCTGTCCTCCCAGCCAGGCCCACGAAGTGACCGTGGCCCCCACAAACTGACCCAAGGCCCCTCCCACTTAGACCTTGTCCAGACCTATCACCTCCAGGCCAGGCACCCCAGATCCCCCCTCACCCCTGCCCACCACGGCCACCCTTCTACAGCCAACTCAGCTCGACCCTTACTACTGAGGACCTCACATACCTCCACACTGCCCACCCCTGCCCAGGCCCGTGACTCTGGCCTCATTGACCTCTCCAGGTGAGTGGTCATGATAAGCTTACCCCAAACGACTAGTTTTAGTGCTTTGTACCGCCTCAGCAGACCCTGCCACCATCCCAGGAAGCAGCACTCCTATTCTCACTCACTCGACTGCTGAGGAAACTGAAGCCTGAGACAAAGAAACTGCCAAGGACCACATGGCCTGTGAGACGCACAGCCGGCCTTCAACCCAGGTTACCCAAGCTGTTTTCGTCACCGCTCTGCTAGCCCGTCTGCAGCCCCTCTCCACCACCCAGCCTCTACACACAAACCACCACTTCCCAAGGCCACCAGGTGCTTCGCCACACACCTGGACTGGCACACATCATTCCTTCTTCTGGGAAAGTGCCCGGAGGGACTGGCCCTATCTCCACCTGTGCCTTCTCCCGCCAGGCCAAACTCTGCCGTGTCTAGGCTCAGCAAGATGCACCACCCAGAGCAGAAAGTGGGGGTGCTGCACAGTGTACGCAGCATGGCATCATGAAGAAGAGGGCGGATATCTATACATTCGCTCATGGACAATCGTCGACACGGTTCTCGGGGGAGCAGAACTGGGAGGCTACAGAAGATGGTGGAAGCTTCTCAGTTCGTGTCCCTTTGTTCCTCTTGAACTGGGTGAATACCTTATCTATTCACAATGAATAGAATTTAAGCTCAGGAAAAGGCAGTTTTTAAATGGCAAAATAAATTCCATGGGCTTAACAGAAAAGTATCATTAGTCCTTCTAGACTTAGCTCAGAACACCCTTGCCCACACTGGGCCACTGCACCTTCTTTCCCCCTGGGGAGTGGGGGGTAGGCACTGGGGTGGGCTCAGCTCTGAGTCCCAGCAGCAGACCAGGGCTGGGCCCAGGGCGAGTCTGGAAGGGAACTACCTGGCAGCCCCTAGAGAACCTGCTCAGGCCTCCTGCTGAGGCACCAATGAGCTAACACCCCCACCCAAGAAGCAGGCAAACTAGAAGCCCAGGTCAAGCCCAAGGTCAGGCTCTGCCCAGGGCTCAGCTGCTGAGAGAGGCAAGGGAGCCTCTGGTAGGAGGCACTACCCAAGGCCAATGGGGCTTGCTGTCTGGCTTCCAGGGCAAACCACGGCTCTCTGTGCCATCTCAGGTCAAAGAAGCCAGGATTCTGCTTCCACATTCACGATGACTGTCCTCTGTGCACTACTTTCCATAGCTTGACGGCTGGAACCCTGCTCACCTCCACTTCCTCTGACTGCATCAGAAGATTGCACGGTGGCTGCAAGGCCTTTGGCCGGTGAGTGAACCAGTAGGCGAGGATGGCGGCCAGTGCACCCACACTCATGAGGGTGGTGGCTGAAAGACTGCGGAAGAACTGTCCCAAGTCACCCAGCTCGGGCAGCCGCAGCATCCTCAAAATCTCCTGTGTCTGCATCTTCTCCAGAAGTGAGAGAATGAACTCTGCAGGAAACAAGAGGCAGGTGAGGGAGGAGACCTGGTGGCAGGTGAGGGAGGGGTCCTGGGTGTGTCCTCCCACCTGTCTTGGATCATGTGACACAATGACCTCAGGCAGCTATACTGCAGGGCAGGCCTGGACTAGAAGGGTGTGGTCTCCTGTTATAACACAGTGCATCCCAGAAGCTGGCCGCCTGGAAAGTGACAGGCCAGGACCCTTAGCAGTCACATCTGACAACCAGCCATGAAGCCAGTTTTCTTGAGAACCACACACTCAGGCCCTGGACCATGGTGGACAGCTGCTTCTGTATCTTCCAGGGGCTCTGGCAGCTCTAGAGTCAACACCTCCTGAGCCCAGGGCCCAGGTGCTCTGCCTCTATAGCATGGTCACAGCACTGTGCTTATCTTTGGTCCTGGGGCACAGAGGAGACAGATGGCTGTGGGCCTGCCTGGCACAGTGCCCAGATTGAGTGGGGGTGAAGGGGTGCAGACTCCTCCCACTCCATCTCAAAGCTCCTGCCCCCAGGCCCGGATCCTGAGGAAGAAAGAAAAGGCAAGAGGTCAGAGCCCACAGAGCAGCCCTGACAGATACCTCCAGCCCTCATGGTGTGAGGGCAAGGACCTATCTGCCAGGGTCTCCACAGGCCCACATCCTGACCCACCATGGGCTCTCCTTGAAGAAAAGTCAGAGCCAAAGTTACCAGGCCTCTGGTACCAGGGTCAGAGGTGAGGCTGGCACCAACTTTCTGCAAAGAGCAATTCCCGTGAGAAGCAGGGTGGGGCCCGGTCACTGTTCTGCTGGCCCAGACGCTGACTGTGCACTGTGCCTCTGGCCCACCACAGCCCAGGCACCAGGAGGCCCAGCTGTCCTTGCCTGTGCTGCCCTCCCTGGGGTCCCACCAGCTAATGCCCAGCCAACAGCAGAGAGGAGCAGGTGTCAAACTGATGGAAGAGAAAGGACCCAGGCTCAGAGAGAAAGTGCTCAGCCAAGTGCCTGTGTGCTCCTAGGGCAACCAGCGTCTCTCAGGATGGTGCATATGGTTGTCAGGGGGCCACGCATATGGTGATCAGAAGGCCACGCTCACCCACTGCAGTTCCAGAGGACACAGGGGGCCTTGCAGGCGGTGTGGAAGATGCCCTAGGGAAGGCAGTGGGAGCACATCTGTGAGAAGCACTGGCAACTGACCTTGGTTCAGAGAGAGCAGACCCCAGGGGCCCCACCAGCCTCCTGTTAGCTGAGAAGTGGAGCAGTGCTGGCAGGGCGGACCTGTGACTCACTGGCCTCCGGGGCCTGCACCTTGCCCAAGACTGAGGAAGGTGGCCAGGGCTTTTATCCTTGGTGTCACTGCCCTAGAGGACCTGAGGCCAGAAGTGCTGCCTGACTCCTTCGGATCTGCCAGCCCTGGGAGGCTCGGGGCTCCAGGCCACCATGCTCCACCCACAGGCACCCACCCACTGGCCTGCGCCCTTTGGGAGTGTGGCTGTGGTTTCCCTTCTTGGGAAACAGTAAGAAACCCAACAGCAGCCACTCTGCAGCTGTGGAATAGGAGCCAAACAGCAATTGCTTGACCTCTGAGAGAGCAGGGATCCTGCCGAAATGCCGATAAATGGTATTTGTGCAAAATTGTTAACGTCACCACACCAGAGGTGAAGTCAGTGATGTGCAGAGTCACTGCGGAGGAAACTAGTAATGCTCCTCAGTCCGAGTCCCTTCTCCTTCCCTTAGAAGCTATGTAAGACTGAGCATATTCCACCTCTCTGGACCTCCATGTCCCCTTCTTTAAAATGGGGAGAGGATCACTCAGGCATGTGAAGTTTCTTGTACTGTATCTGGCAGTTGGAGGCATGCCAGGACCAAAGGGGTGCCCAAGGGGGCCATTGTCAGAGCGAGGAGGCTGCTGGGCCCAGGCTGGTCCATGCAGGGGCAGAGGCAGCTGGGCCCAGGCACTGTGGCCCCACAGGAGTTCACGCCCCACACACAGCACGACAGGATGTCTGAGTCCTGGGGACACTCACCAGCTCCCCAGAGGCTCTGGCTGCTCCCCAGAGAGCAGAGGAAGTGAGTCCCAGACCAGCGAGAGCATTCTCTCTGAGTGCCTGAGCCAGAAGCTGTTCTACCGGCAGCCTCCATGAGCTGGATCAGTTCGAGGTCGTCCCACAGGGAGGAACCACTCCTGGCATAGGTTCAAATCAAGGTTCTTCACTGGCAAAACAGAGGTCCAGCTAGGGACCATAGTGAATCCACCAAGGAAAACCTCTCTGGGGAAGGTCCTGCCCGGTTGGCCAGCGTGCTTCCTTGGGCCCATCATATAAACGACTTCCTACGTAGTGGATGATCCAGATATGCTGCAAGCACTTGAGCTGGGCTCTCTGGGCTAACTGATGTTTCCTCTAATGGGCAGAACGGACTCAACAGGCGGGGAAGCCAAGCCCCAAGAAGTCCCTGCTGAGCCCCTGGAAGCTCAACTATACAGTCCCTAAAGTCCTGGAGAAAATCCTGGAGCCTCACTACACTAGTCCCTGGTGTGTGGCTGTTGCTCACAGGCCCTAAGCTGTAGCAGAGCACACCGGGTTTTCACAGAGCACAGTCCCCAATGGCCAGAGCCATTCATATACCCACAATCAATCCACCCAACCACACACCATCCATTCACTCATCCACCCATGCAATCGCCTACAGGTCCCCGCTCTCATCCAGCTCAGGGCTAGGCACTGGGATAAGCCACAAGGGGGCCTGCCCTCAGTCCCACGGGGAAGACACAGGAGGAAGCAGGCAGTGCTGCGCAGTGTGGTGTGGGCTGTGGTCAGGCCTGGGGAGCCAGTGAAGGTGCCTGACCCGCAAATGGAGGCTCAGTGCAGGCTCCAGCAGAGACTGAAGGATGGAGGGGAAAGGGTGTCCCAAGCAAAGGGAAGCAAGTATACAAAGGCCGGGTTGAGAGAGGTCACTGAGCACTTAGTAAACTGAATATTCTATTGAGAAAAAAATCCTGAGCCCATGAAATCTTACACAGGGGTCAGTGCCACAAGTCTGACAATGGTCTCCCAGATGTGCCAAGCTTTCGGAAGTCACCCAAGTGCCACAGTCCCCAGGAAAGGGAAGAACAGAACTTGCCTCAACTTCCTGAATTCCTGGGGCCTGGGACGCCCTTGCCTACACACTGCACTGTCGGATCCTCACAGCAGCTCCCTGGACTCATTATAATGTGGGGAACGGAGACTCCACTGAAGAAATTACCTGCCATTCACAGGTACATGGTCAGTGAGTGAGGGAGCCAGGACTCAAGCCCCAGATCATGGGCTCCCAAGCCACGGCCTCACATGGTGCCATGGCCCCGGCCCAGCCAACCTCACGCCACCCACAGCCACGACCCCAGTTCTCCTCTGCAGTGTTGCTGAACCAACAACAAGCCAGCTCCAGAGCTGTTCCGCAGGGCCTGACCCCGGTTGCAGGGTCCACAGCACCACACTGGGCCACCAGAGCCTGTAGGCAGGGCTGAGCTGGGCAGACCAGTCCCTGCCCTTTGCCATGCACACTCTAGGGGTAGGCTCCCTCCTGGACTCACATCAAGAACTCTCCATCTCCTCGTGGCCAGGTTCTTCTGCCCCAGGAAGCCCACTCACCTGGGGCAACGGAAGGTAGTGGGAAGGGGACTGGCCACCCACTCCCCTCGACCCAGGCTCCCACTCAGTGCCCACCACAACGGATATCTTGGAAGTGGCAGCAGCCAGTCTGGGCCGACTGGGCCAGCACCCTCCCCCTTGGCTGGGCAGTGACCCCAGGGTGTCCTTCTTCCAGGCTCATTGCTTATCAGAGTCAAGGCTGCTTGCCTTTTCCCTGAGATTCCCTTCAGACCTGGGAGCCATTCTAGGGCAGAGCTAAAAATTCAGGTCCTCTGAGGACACGGGCCTCAGAGCCAGCCTGAACCACCAAGCGCGTGGCAAGGGGAAGGGCAAAGCCTAGGCTGGGAGTCCGGTCTCATCTTATCTTTTCACAGGGCCTTGGCTTCCTCTGAACTCCACACCCCCTCTGTTGACCAGGGTGGTGGGGCTTGGTGGTCCCTGGGGTCCCAGCCACAGCCACCTTCCATGCCCGGGAGGTTTTCCTGGTTGCAGCAGCCTGGGGCGTGGGGACAGAGGGGACACCCAAGGGACTCAGTGGTGCTACTGTTGTCCTGTTGCCAAGTGAGCAGCTGTGAGTGTTTACAAACACTGTCTCAGCAGAGGACCCAGCCCTAGGTAGGCACTGGCCTCCTCTTCTCCGGCACAGGCCAGTCCGGGATCCCGAGCAGCGGCACAGGCTGGGGGCACTGGGACCCCCTCACCATGTCCTCTGCTGACTCACGGCACACCCAGGGTGGGTTTGAGTGTCTTAGCTCTCAAAATCCAGGGAGGGCGGGGATGGGAAGAAGAGAGCCCTGGCAGGAAGCACGGTGGCTCCAGGGTGGCAGAGTGACAGAGGCCAAGTCCCACCCAGAGTGCAGTCCCTGTGGAGATGGCCTTGGGCCCACGGCTGGGCTTCAGGAGCCCGCTGCTGGTCTAGCCTCCTGAGCCCAACACAGTCCTGCACAGTCTAGCTCGGCAGCCCGACGGCACTCGCCCCACCCGCTCTGTGCCACCCCCACAGCCCCGGGCCTGGTGCAGCCACCCCGCTGCAGCCCCGATGCCCCAAGCAGCCTCCTCACCCATCTTCTGGCTCTGATCGGTCCTTATACTGGTACCAAAGTCACTTTCCTGAGACTCAGATGTGACCATATCATGCTCCTGCTCAAAACTCCCACGTGGCTCCCTGCTACCTCAGGACAAAAGCACAAACTCCTCATGCCAGCACAAGGCCCTCCACCATCTTCAGACTCTTCCCCCAGCTTAGAATCGCCTGGGCTTCCCTCTGTGTCTGTTAGCCTGGAGCGGGGTGGGGGTGCTGGCGACAGGGTTCTGGGTCTCTGCAGATGCCGGAGGCCTTTGGGAAATTGGGGAAGCACGAGGCACGCCACCAGATGATCAAAGAATCTGCTCAATGCCCAGTGAGCGGCTGGGGGAAATAATCACCATCTCTGCTAGGGCCCACGGGCCCCAGCAAACGAGCTAGGGAAATAGCCTGAGGGGGAGTGCTGGTGCTGGACTGACCTGGGTCCAAATCTTGGCTCAGACTCTTGATAGCTGTATGACCTTGGACAAGTCACTTCACCCCTCTGGGCCTCATCTCAAACAAGTCCAAGGACAGAGTACGGTGTCCGGCACGTAGAAAGGGAAACACTCAGTAGATAGTAGTGTGCTGAAGCGGCTCCTCCATCTCTTTGCCAGCCCATAGGGCACAGTGACAACTTGCAGAAGTCCTTGCAGTCACACCCTACCTTTCCAGCGGGCTCCTGGCACTGTGGAGGCAGCTGAGTTGGTCCCACTAGTGCCAGCCTCCATTTATAGAGGGAGCGTGGGGCTCAGGGACAGAGCTCACCACATCTTGATCAAAGCACAGGAGTGGCGCAGGCCCTGCCCCAAGTCCGCCCTCCTGGGGACAGCAGGTGGCAACGCCGCCTGCTCTGAGAAGCGGTGGTTTTGCAGGCCTTCACAGCAGTGGCAGAGGCTCCCTGGCAGCTGTGGGAGCGTCTGGCGAGGACCCGGGCACAGAACAGCTCTAAGAGAAGCTGTTGGCCCCTCAAGGGCCCCACGGGCCCTCCCTCCATCTGCACACTGGGCGGGGCTGGCTCAGCACAGCTCAGAGCCAAGCAGCCCAGCCTTAACCCCCACTTTGCCAAGTTGCAGGAGTTTCAGTTCACACCCCACTGCACGCCACCGCACCCCCTTTACTCCTGGAGAGGAGTTTGCCAGGTGGGTTGCTTAAGGTCTTAGCCTCCTTACATATCCATCTGCAACACTGACTAAGGGCCAGGGCCTCGGCCGTAGGCTGGGGACCTGCTGCCAGTGGCGACTGAGCGGGTAGGGAGGAGTGGGAGTGGGCAGGGACACTGGGTCTCTGGGGCTGAAGCAGGCCTGCACCGTGCCTTCCAGCCCCTCCCAGGGGCTGCTTCTCTCCCCACCCCCACAAGGTCACAGCCAGTCTACCTGAGAGGAGGAAACTGGTCACAGTTGCAGATAAAGCATCTGCTCAGAGAGGCTCTGGGTAGTGGCGGCCCTTCGGACCAAGGTGCAGGGGCTGCAGGTAGAAGATGCCGGCTCATCTCCACCAGGCGCTGGGCAGCACAGCAGCCCTCCCTCCCTGATGCCTGCCAGGAGCCTTGTCTTCCCAGCTTGCCAGGCGCACAGCCACCCTGGAGCCAGAATCCACACCTGGGCCTGTTGGAACCAAACCTGAGCTCTGAACCCCCTCAGCACGTCTGGCAGACAGACCAGGACACTGAGGTCCCAGACACTCCCAGGGCCTCACACCTGCAAGGTCTGCTTCCACAGGGTGAGGGACGGGGCTGGGGATTAGGTACGGCCTACTTTCACACCTGTTTCTATGGCCAGCAGGTAGCTGAGCACACAGTAGGCACCAGATGGCTACTGCTATAAAATGAAAGAGCTTAGCTCACCCCTTGCCCCAGGACCTACCCGCAGTGGGCGTTTCCGAGCCTTCCACAACCGGGCCACTGCTGTCCACCCAAATCCAATGCATCTCCTCTACAGCAAGGCCATCCCAGGCGTGGCCTGGCCCTGAGCCCCCTCCTGAGAGCTGTTTGCACACCCTGAGTGGCAACTCTGGAGCCCACGGGCCCAGCAATAATACCTTCCCTGGGGCTGGTACAGTTTCTACTGCTCACTCCACCACCTGAGAACAGCTTCCAGTGCCGGCAGCCCTCAGGGAACTTGGCACCAGCCTGTCTGGGCCTCCAGACCCCAGCCTCCCCCAGCCCACTTGGAGGAAGCTTCAAAGTCCACAAATGTCTGAGGACCCATCTTTGGCCCACCTCTGGCCCACAAAGCCCTTTCCCCGCCTTCTGGGCAGGTCCCTGTTTTTCTCTAGACATCTTCAGAGGTATCTTTAAAACAAAAGCATCCCTTAATGCTCCCCAGGGCTGCTCCTGGGGCAGAAAATGCCACTGGCCACAACCAAGGCCCTGGCTGAGGGAAACCTGCACAGGGGCCACCGAACCACAGCAGCTCTGCCCCAGGAGGCGTGTGGCCCTGTCACTGGGTTAAAAAGAGCACAGATCTCACCATCACACCTGTGTGGTGCGGACCTGCAGAGGTGCAAACACTGCAGCCCACCTGTGGCCTGGCACCCACCCCGTGCACACACGGACCACTCACACTGACCTCAGTTATGACAGGGGGCTTTCCCTCCATCTTCCCCTTGGGCTTTCATTACAGTCACAGAACCACAAGTGACCAGGCAGAGCCGGGGCCGAGAGCCTCCCCGAGCCTGGCTGCACATCCCCCAGGGCAGATGGGACTCCGAGCCAGCCCTGCTGGATTACACGGTGGCTCCTCACCAAGCCTCCCCGAGGGACCTGGTTATAACTGCAGATTCAATTAAGCCCCTTGAATGTGAAAAGGCCCAACTGTGCCTGCCTACCGCCCAGGGCCACTTGTCCCAACTAGCTCGAACCTGCTGGGAACATGCCTCCTTGTAACAATTCATCAGGTGTGGGAAGCAACCTCCACCGCCCCTTGTCCCCACCCCCCATCGTCATGCCGGCACTTCTCAAGAGTCTCACTCACCCTAAGACCTGGTCAGGGACCAGAGGCCCACATGACGACCGTGCCGGGAAGCCAGGCTCAAACAACACTTTCAGAAACTGAAATGTATAAATAGCCTTGAGGACAGAGGAGCAAAGAGAAACACAGTGTCTTTCACCAGCTCTGAGATAAACGTTTTTGCTACAAATCAGGCCCAACAAAAGTCTCAGAGCAAAGAGGAGCAGCAGAGGCCACGATGGTGGCAGTATTCCCTTTGGAAATGTTCTGGGGTACAATGTCCAGGACTGATGGTGCAGAGGAGCCCTGGCCTCATCATCCCTCCTTCCACACCAAGCCCTGGGATAGCAGGCACAGTGCTGGGACACTGGCGAGGCCTGTGGCACCCATGAGCGCAGGGAAACCCCCTGGCCAGGCCCCACTGTGCAGACGGCCAAGCCTTGGCGCTGCAACATGACCCTGTTCCCTGCCAGCTAGTCCAGTTGGGGTTGCCAGGGTGCTGGCCTCAGGAGCAGCAATCCGCTTCCACCACCGGCCCAGACTGAGGACATGCTGCAAACCCTATAGGTTCAAGTTCAGGAAAGGGAACATGGACTGCTCCTGGCAGGGCCATGTTCTCAGAGCGACTGTAGGTGGCCAGGCCTTGGGACACAGGATGTGACTTCCTCCAGTTAGTGGGAAGCTCCTTAAAGTAGAGAGGGTCCTGCGCAGGTCTGGTTGGGGCCCCTGAGCCAGGGGGAACAGGACAGGGATTCGCTTGCTCTTGCTCGCTTTTTCGCACAGCAGCACCTGGGGACGTCCTGCTGGGGAAGAAGGCACAAAGGACAGGGCCTGAGGCCCACCCACAGTCAGGGACTGGGAGCAGGAAGGGATTAGGAGCATGATAGGAAGGAGGGATCTGACACAGGGACAGAGTGGCTGAAGTGGGTTGTGAAGTCACAGGAAGAGCCTGTAAGACACAGGGCTCCTGGGAAGAGGCAGGGGCCTGGCTGCACTGAGAACGGGGGCAGGAAGCTGAAGCCGGGAGGCTGCCATTTAGCTACAGAAGGAAAAAAGTTGTGTTTGGTTCTATGTGCCTTATGCCTTTGAAGTCACAGCCACAAGTTAATGCACCTCCAGCTCACCTCACCTTGTACCCAGGGGTTTCAGGATGTAAAAGTGCCCCAGGCAAGCCCTGCCCCTAGATCCCAGCCAAAGGGATGGCTGGGGCAGCCAGGCACCAGCATGGGTCCTTCACCCACCAACCATTCCAGGCGTCTTCTGTTTTTCGTAGAATAGACAATGAGCAGAGAAAGAGAGTTTTGCTTTTGGTTATAGGCACATTTTCTAGCAAATCTGATACAGTTTAACGTTCCAGCTTCCCCATACTTTGACAAAATTCCTCTTCTGAATGCCGCAAGAATAGACAAGGCTGAATTTCTCTCAGTTCAGTGGAAGGCTGAGCTGGTCAGTGGGACTCTGCCACCTCCTGAATCATCCTTCTGGAGGCCGGGCCACAAGGCAGCTGCCACTGCCTCTCACTGCCCTCTGGCCAGGACCTGTGGTTGGCCAGTATGACCCCACGGTGTCTACAGGGTTAATGCCAGGCTCAAGCAGCTCAGCCCTCAGCTGGGCAGGGAGCACTGAGAACTCAGGCCTCCTTTTCAAGGCCAGGGTGAATGGGAAATATGCAAATGACCCCTCGGAGGCCAGGAGAGGCAGGGGAGGGCCTGCTGCTGGCAGGCTGCACCTCTCCACTCTGGGCTGTCACAGGGAGGGTTTGTATTCCTGTCCTGGCTCGGGCCTGGCCAGGCTGAGGCTGTTCTCACCAGAAAACAAAAATCTCTTTCAGACCAAAGCAAAATGAGGCCCTGGCTGGCCCGAGAAGGCTGGTGGACGTTGTTCACGCTGACCCACCGAGAGCACTCACCACCTGGACTCTCACTGAACTCACCATGTTTTCAGAGGGGGCTGGAGGCTCTGTGGTCCCCAGGGAAGCACTGCCTCTGGGCAGGGGTGGGCCAAGAAATGAGAGGGCCTGCTCTGCTGCTCTGTGGGTTCCGTCCTTCTCGAAAGTAATCCTGGATGTCTGAGGTAGCAACCTTTTTGTTGTATGAGGAAACGTCAGTCATTACGATGGTGTTGATGGTGAACATGGAAAAAGAAATTGGGCCCTGGCCGGGTGGCTCAGTTGGTTAGACCTTGGTCCCGATATGCCAAGATTGTGGGTTCAATACTGGTCAGGGCACATACAAGAATCAACCAATAGGTGCATAAATAAGTGGAACAACAAATCCATGTTTCTCCTTTCTTCTTTCTCAAAAATCAACCAATCAATAATTAAAATAAAACAAAAATAAAATATTATTTAAAAGAGAAAAAGAAGAGAGAAGGAAAATGTGATGGTGAACAATAGCCTTTGCAGTACACAGAGTGGACTTTCAGGAGCGGGGGCCACACGTGTCCTCTGCCTGTCCCCACAATGCTGCAGCCACCAGCGTCTCCACGCTGGCAGTGGGCTTTGTGGTCACCCAGAGCTTGGTGTGCACCATCACCAGCTTCTGGAACACTCCAGGGTTTGGACTCCATCCTCAACAGAGGTGCCACGACAAGGTCAGACTTCAATCTTGTTCAGACTTTCAGAGCCAGAAATGCTACTTTGCTGACACCCCAGGGCCACCAGGAGCTGTCCCCAACCAGAGCACAAATCATGCACCCTGTGGATCATGGGTGCTACTCAGACTCCCATCGACAGGGGGCAATGACACAGCAAGACGGTTTAGCCTGAGAGGCAGTATGGGACTAAACCACTTCAGAAGGGATTCTGAACCCACAGGGAGGTCGGTGGACACTCCACAGACTCCCGCAACCCACAGGAAAGCAGCCTCTGCAGCCTCTCCGCCCAAAGCAAGGGCCCACCTCTGATGACTTTTCCACTGCCTCTTTCCTCAGGGCCACGCACTGTGCACAGAGAGTTCACGGAGCTGCCCGGGGAGGGGGCGGGAGAAGGGGCCTTCATAGGTCACAGTCTTGCCTGCTGTCTGACCGTGGCAAGGATACCAGAGACACACGTATTCAATTCTTCCTCCAGCCACTGGCCAGTGTAGGCCCCCCACACTCCCTGTCCCCCTACCACCCCAGATAGAGCCAGGCTTGTGGGGAGAGCCTGCAGGCAGGGTGGGGGGCTAATTATGGGTGAGTTGAAGGTGTCTCCCCGAGAACCACATCCAACCCATCTGCTGGAAGTTATTGTCACTGTTAAAGTTCTCCAGCCATTAAGTAGGGTCCTGAGGTCCAGGTAGCTCTAGGGGGCCAAAAGCGCTGTCCCTCCCAAAGTCAAGGGGTCTCTGCAGGCTTGGATGGGTCCCAGTTCTCCATGCTGATAACTGCCTTCCTCTCATTGGCCAAAGGGGCCTAGCCATCCACCTCAGGCCAACCTCCCTGTCCAGCCTCACTGGCTGGCCCACAGCCCATCTTGCTGCTCTGTCTCAGCTCTGATGACCTTCTCATCCCCATCTCTGACTATCCTTGCTGTGTGGCCGCTAGCTGGCCTTGCTGTCCTATCTCTGGTTGACCTCCCAGTCCCTCCCAGTGGCCCTTCTGCTTATTTGGCAGGATCTGAGGACAATGCCCAGATGGTTTATTGCCATGGCCAGGACAGCAGTTGGTGGTCAGCAGGAGCCCCACAGAGGGGTCTTTGCCCTGACAATCCTGGAGGAAAGAACAGGACTTAGTAGGAGGGCCGAATGCTGCCCAGTCCCGCTGCCCAGTCCCTGGGGTCCCAGCTCTGGGCTGCAGGGCCTGGCTGCAGTGTGCTGCAAGTGAGGCAGGGCCCCTGATGTGGTTGGGCGGTGGGATCTATCCCAGAGCGGCCCATTCAACCTGTCCTCTCTCGCACTCCTCCAACAGCCATTCATCACTAGGTCTGTTTCTGGCCCAATTGGTGCCAGCCCAGAGTTACTTATCCCAGAGTCTGAAACTGAGATGCCCATTGTTCCTTCACTGGCACCCTCCTGGCCTGGCCTCCTGCTCCAAAGCCCCAGGAGAGAGCTATCTCAGAATGCAGGACACCTGAATGGGCAGATGGCAAATCAGAAGCTAGCCACCCCCAACTCTCCACAGACATCTCTCAGCAAAATGCTTGGAGGAGCAGTTGCAAAAAGGTGTATCTAGGAAGAGCAGGTGGGACTTCTTGGGATTTGAAATCCTTAAGGCTCTGAGATTACAGGTTGGGCCTCAGCATCACTAGCTCAGCTCTGCTCAGCTCCGAATCTCTCCTAGCCCACTTCTCATCTTCCCACTTCTGCATGTCACAGACCCCAAGCCTCCCATGAATCAGAAGCCACAAAAAGGAACTAGGTGTGAGAATGACCACACTGCCCATGGGCTCTGAGAGTGGCTAGGTGACAATGGAGGAGCACCCCTGGGCAGGCTGGAGGACAACCCCTAGGGTCCAAAGTGGCATCTCGTCCACAGCGATCCCCTCCTGCAGCCCAGTGAGTGGTTAGTGGGGACTCTGGCCAGACAAGGCAGGGAGTGGGGCCATCAGACCAGGCCATCCAGTGAGCTTTGGACCTTCACTGCGGCCTCCTTTCAGCTCTGCTTGGCCAGAGCTCCCAGTACACTGGGAGGATGGAAACTTGGAGCTCTAAGAAACAACAGGATCTCATCCTCAGAGAAGACTATAATCCACAAAACCAACTACCCTGCAGCAGCAGGTTCCTTTCATGCATTCATTCATCAAACACTTCTAGGGGTCCTCCTGTTCTGGGTTCTCAGCACTAAGGGTTGTTCACTGAAGGCTGACCTAGGCCCTGCCTGCAAGGAGTTTACACCTGCTTTCCCTTATTGCTTCTAGCACATTGGCAATGGTGCCCATCTGGGCATGGAGCCTGGCACTTAGAAGGAGCAGACTCAAGATCTCTTGTTTGTTGGTCGACTTGTGGTGAGAAAACAGCTTATAAAACACACTGGTATTAAAATAAACTCTTCTTAAAAGTCCTAGAGGAGAACACAGACAGGAAAATGTCAGATATCTCCCCCCACCCCAGCAATGTTCTCACTGACACCTCCTCTAGGACAAAGGACAAAAAGAAAAGAACAAAGAAATGGGACTACATCAAATTAAAAAGCTTTTGCACAGCTAAAGAAAACATCAGCAAAATGAAAAGGGAGCCAACTGTATGGGAAAACATATTTGCCAATGATATATCAGATAAGGGTTTGATCTCCAAAATATATAACGAACTCATAAGACTCAGCACCAGGAAGACAAACAATCCAATTAAAAAATGGGCAAAGGACCTGAACAGTCACTTCTCCAAGGAGGACACACAGAGGGCCCATAAGCATATGAAAGGATTCTCAGCATCACTAGCCATCAGAGAGACGCAAATTAAGACCACAATGAGATACCACTTCACACCTGTCAGAATGGACATCATAAACAAATCGACAAACAACAAGTGTTGGCATGGATGCAGAGAAAAGGGAACCCTAGGGAACTGCTGGTGGGAGTGCAGACTGGTGCAGACACTGTGGAAAACTATGGAATTTCCTCAAAAAACTAAATATGGAACTGCCTTTCAATCCAGCGATCTCAATGCTGAGACTATACCCTAAGAATCCTGAAACACCAATTCAAAAAAATGTATGCACCCCAATGTTCATAGCAGCACAATTTACAATAGCCAAGTGCTGGAAACAGCCTAAGTGCCCATCAGTAAATGAGTGGATCAAAAAACTGTGGTTTGTTTACACAATGGAATACTATGCAGCAGAAAGAAAGAAGGAGCTCCTACCCTTTGTGACAGCATGGATGGAACTGGAGAGCATTATGCTGAGTGAAACAAGCCAGATGGTGAGGGGCAAATACCAGATGATCTCACCTATAAGTGGAACCTAATCAACAAAACAAGAAAGCAAAATAGAACCAGAGGCATGGAAACAAGGAACAAAGTGATAGTGACCAGAGGGGAGGGGGAAGGGGAATAAGGGAGGAAAGAAGGGGAAGGGCCTAGTTAAAAAACAAGTATAAATAACCCATGGTCATAGACAACAGGGTGGAGATTGACTGTGGGAATGGGGGTGCGTGGGGAAGGGGATGGCAATGGGGGAAATTTGGGACAACTGTAATAGAACAGCAACAACGAAAAAGAAATTTAGCATCTACCAAAAAATAAACAAATAAAACAAAACCAACTTTTCTCAGGGAACCGTTCGTATCGCTCATGGGTGCAGTTAACACTGACTCACTCTGTGTGCCTGGGTTGAGATACAGAGAGCAGACATCTGGACCACACCCTCAAGAAGGTCAAAGGGCTAGTTGGGGAGGCCAACCACCGTAGTTCAGTGGAAGGTGTGCCACCAGGGGATACATGTGGCCTGTGGGGCACAGGGACAGTGTCACCTTGGCCATCTGCATTCCCAGTTTGGGCTGTGGTCATTGACACAACCACTGCATAGGACCAAGCCCGTGCTGCCTGGCCTGGTGTTCCAGAGCCTGCAGTGCCTAGCCCTGGAGACCTCACTGGCCAAGCAGAATATGTCCCTCGGTCTCCACCGGTCCTACAGCCAACCTTTCCTCACACAGGTCTGTCCACATAGAATGCCTTTTCTTTCCTTACTCTCTCTCTCCAGGTCAGAATCCTTCACCCTCTTTTAAGAAGACCCTGCGCATGCTGGGTCTTCTATAACTTCAGCTGACACTCAGTGAGTCCTTTCCCATGTGCCAGCCCCTGTTCCTGGCACATCATACCCGTCCTCTCTTAAACCCTCCCTGTCTGTGCCCACTGACAGCCTGCCGGAGGGGCTCAGACGCTATCTGATCGTGCCTGGTGGCCCCTCCCTGGACTAAAGTCTGAGAATGGCGTCTGGCTCACAGCACCAAGGAGTTGTTTCACATTGAACCTCCCCGTGTCTTAGTGCCTCATTATTCAATGGGGCCAACGGCATGACAGTGTTGGGGGAAGACTGAAGGAGAGCTTGGGGGATCGTAGAGCACAGTGCTTGACGCATGGTAGGTGCTCAGGGAACGAGTAGCCAAGTCAGCCTGTCTACAACACTTCACCATAAAGGAAACTTTCCCGCACTCACAGTGCTTTATTCAGTGAACATCTGAGTGCCTCCCACAGAAACTCACACAGTGCAGCTTCTGCTACACAAACACCCATAACTTTTGCCTCTTTTTGTAAATAAGCCAGAGCTTTATGCTCACTTATCCTGCTTGCTGTGTGTAGGGGACAGCCTGGGGTGCCAACCAGGGCTGTAGATGAGCCAAATTTGGCCTTTGAAGGTCAACCTCGAGTCCCTACAATCACAAGGAACAGAAAACCAGCCTGAGAGCAGAATGGGCTGGCTCTGCTGCCCCCTGGTGTCCGTGTGCTCTCACTGGGACCTCCCTGTATCCTCCTACCACAGGCCTGGGAGGATGAGAAGGTGCTGAGGTCAGGATTCTCCCACAGAGTGGTGCGCCCTGTGCAAATTCAGGCTTTGGTGAGGCATGTCCTCAGCTGTTCTGCTTGGAGCCCCACCATCCGTCAAGGTCCTAGCTGCTTCCCTGGGACCCCTGGCATGGTCCCAGACATCACACCAGTTCACCCTTGTGGGGTCCAGGGTGGGAGGAAGATCCGACAGGGCCAGGCTGAGCCAGGCTGTGCAAGTCTGCACCTGCCCTGGACACCTACAGCCAGAGGGCTGCCACACCAGACTCTGCCACCAGGGCCACCGCCAGGGGTCACACTTGGGCCTCCTAACTCCCCCTTCCTGGGGTTCAGCCTCAAATGGGCCACCCGTGGGCCACACTGAGTCTCATGCACATCACAACAGCCTCCCGCTGCTTCCCCAGGCTGCACTCTGCTCCTGTTGGCTCTCCTGGCCACCGCAGCTACATGGAGGGCTTCTCTGTCCCTGATGAAAGCCAGGGCCCCGCTTCTATCCAGACTCCATTCTCCATCCACAACTTAGGCTCCCCAGTCACAAGACCCTGAAGATCCACCCCCACCATGGTTCTTCCTGCACACCTTTGCTGGCATGACCTTCTCTACCTGGAGTTTGGCCTCCCTGCCTTTGACAAACATCCCTCTATGCTTCAAAAGTCCACTAAGTTGTCCCTGCTGGCCAGGTATATGGCTGAGCAGACTGGACCCTGTACAAGGGCATGGGGCTGCATCAGCTGGAGGAAGGGGTGCCCTCTTAGAAATTCATCAACTTTGCACGATGGTGCCATATAGGCAGGCAGAGAGTCAGCTCATCCTGCCATGGTCCTCTGAGCGCTGACAGCACTTAGACCAGGCACCGCATCTGACTCAGCCTGGCTCTATATTATCTGTTTCCTTGTTGACTAGTCAACACACAGGTGGACTGTGGGCTGGCCTCCGTAGTGGGGAGCAAGACAGACGCAGCCCTTGCTCTCGAGGGCTCAGAGCACATGGCTGCCTCTCCCAGGCAGTCAGTTCCTCCTCCAGGGCGGCTCCCTGACACCCTTCTCATCTGTCATTCTCTCCCTGTGGCCCCCTGAAGGCAGTCCTTGTCTCTCTAGGGCCAGATGATGTGGCAAAAAGTACATAACTCTACTGAAGGGTGACATCATCTTAAGGGTCTTCTGTTCTGTCTGAGCCAAAGGGCTGTGGCAGCCGCATGGCAGAGCATGTTCTCAGTTTTAGCTCAGGAGCCCCGCTACCCCCCGGAGAAGGGCTGGGGCCCAGGCAAAGACCCCAGCAAAGTGGACATGTGATCTGGGAATGCCCCAATGTGTGTCTGGGGTGTTCTCTCCAACGAATGCCACATACCAGCCTCAAGTTAGGCCAAGTGTGGCATCTTTGAGGAAATTCCTGTTTGCACCAAGAAGTCTGGCTCCCATGGAGGCAGCTGCCACTTGCACAGGAGTTGACCACTCCAAGGCCCCTGCACAGCCCCCCAGTGGGCAGCCTCCCCATTCGGGGAGGCCCCTGAGCCCTCTGGGAAATGCTTCACCATGGAGCAGGCCAGGCCAGTTTGAGTCAGTGACTGTTAAACCTCGCTTTCAGACAGGGACCCCATGCTTAAGGGGCTGTACTTCACAGGCTGTTGATGATTCCTGGCACCTGTGGCCCTGTAGCCCTCAGATACCTCCCCACAGCCACAGACAACCTAGGCTCCTGAGAGTTGCTCTTCAACTCCCAGCTGGGTGGGAGCCTCCCATGGGTAGGGCTAAGGGGTCCTGACTCTGGAGAAAGGTCCTATCACTCAGCAGCAAAAGGCTGATACTATAGCCGTCATTTGAGTGATGGCCCCTGCCCCTCCCCCTGACCCCAGCTCCAGCCCTGACCTTGCCTGGGGGATGAGCACATCAGGCACAGAGTGGCCTACACGGACACTGGCAGACGGGCTCTGGGCACCAGCAGACGGAAGGAGCTTAGGGAGAGAAGGGGATTAGAGAGGCCTGCCCACCCCCGCTCAGGGGAGGTATCCCTGGGGCCCAGCTCAGGGCACTGGGTGCTGGGTGGGAGGGATGAAGACCTGGCCCCCCAGCTTTCTGATTTTAGGCCTAATACCACTGAGCACAAGCAACGATGGATCAGTTAAAACCTCAGATGGAACTCTGTCTACCAGGTATTATCCATGTGACACTGGACAAGTCAATTAACCTCCGCACGTCAGTAAAAAGGGGAAAGCCCAGCAACCTGTTAGGATTCGCTGTGAATAATAAATAACAGGCCAAGTTTCAGGTAGGGCTCCAAAAGGGTCGACTTTCCCTCTTCTTTGGCTCAAAAAGAACCTTATTACTTCCTCTGATGCCGCTATTTGAATGTAAACTAGTAAACATGAACGTTCATAGAGCGTGTGCTCTGGGCAGGACCAGTTTGAGGTTCAGGCATTTCACAAACACTGTCAGGCTGAACCTGCCCACGGGGGCGGGGGGGGGGGGTGGTAGGGCAGAGACCCCTCAGTGTAGTAACGGGGCTCACAGTGTGGAGCGCGGGGCAGGCTGAAGAACTGCGGTGGGGCCCGGCTGTGCAGGGAGGGGAGGGCAGGAGCGGCCCTCACAGCCTCCTGAGAGATCTCAGGGTGAAGGCTGACTCCTGAAGGGGGATGGGGACATGAGCTCTGGGCGAAGCTGAAGAGCCAAGGGCCCCTGCTTCACAGAAACCTTGTATTCTGGCCAAGGGGTGGGCAAGGAGGAGTCGTGAGGAGACCCAGAGACCCCCTTACCGAGATCAGGAAGTCCGGGTCAGTCCTGGTTACGTTGCGGACCTGCTGCGGGACCTATGGGACCAACACCCTCAGTCTCCGGGCCCCAGAGACAAGCAAGGATGTACTAACTCTGTCCCTGAACTTGGCCTTGGAAGACGAATGGGCTCAGGGCCTAGTCTGATCTGTGAATAGTCCTCACCATGGGGGAAGTAGGGGTACAAGAACCAAAGGGAGGTTGTTGTGGGGTCGCAGAGAGCAAGGCCCCTAATTTCTGCAGACCCACAGGCTGCTTCCCAAACCCGCCCAGAGCCCGCCAGAATTTGGGAGGATGGTCACCTGGGCGGCTTGGGGGAAGAGGGCTTGAAGGGACGGCTTGGCAGCTGGGGCTGGGGGCTCACCCCCATGAGGATCAAGACTCCCACAGTGTGCCAGGGCTGGGGGTAACAGACGAGGGCAGGGAGGGACTTACCCGCTAACAGCCAGAGAGAGCCACTCGATACGAGGAAGAATGTCAGCATGTCGGGCAGCAGGGCCCGGCCCGGCCCGGTACTGCCTCCTCGGACCACAGCCCCGCGGCTCCGCAGCCCCAGCAGTCGCCGCGCCGCTGCCGGGTATTTTTAGCCCCCGCCCCCTGCTCCGCAGCGCCCCCTCCCCGTACCGCGGTGGAGTCTCAGCGGGAGGGGGAGGGCGCGGCGCGCGCTCTGCAAGGGCGCCCCCACCCGCCCTGGTCTTGCCCCGGGTCAGGGGCGATCGGACCTCGCAGGCGCTGCGGACCCCGCAAGGCCCCCGGCGGGGGAGGGGCCTGGCCGCAGAGCGGACCAGCCTTCTCCGCCCCTGCCCCAACGTCAGGACCCAGCGTTCTGGGGAAACCGGCAGAAGAGGGGCGCACTGGTGGCCTGCGCTGGAGCGTGACGCCGCGTCCACCCCACCAATGCGCGACTCTTACCTCGCGAGACCCTGGCTTTTATAGCAGGGCAGGCTCAGGTGGCAGAGGGGTCACAGTCACCTGTCCTAGGAGGCACACGTGCCTGTGGGCTGCTGCCGGCTGACGCAGACCTCTATGAAGACTCGAATTTGCGGACACTGGGATCCTCTGGGTGCCAAGTCTGCAAGGCAGTGAGGAAAGAGGGGGGTGAGGTTTTTCTAGTGTCTAGCAAAGGGGTTAGCTAGGCCAGATCGTGCCCAGACCCTCTGGGGATTCCTGTCCTTCTAGTTGCCCTGTGGGAAGATTGGCTCTGAGGGTTCCTTGTAATCACAGGATGCTCATTGAGGTCACATGAGGTCACAGGAAGCCACATGGAATCACAGGAGTCTCTGAGGACAGAGAGAATGATGATCCTTATACACAACCTTATGTGGCACCTCACAGCTACAGTAAATGGCCACGCGGCCACCCAGTGCCACAAATGGACACACTGCTGTCTGAGGGGTTGGACACCTTCTGTCCCTGTCACTGTGACTGAAAAGAGGAAGCCTGTTGCACATTCTTTGGAAAGAAGTGTAGATACACCTGGATTTCAAGGTCACCTCTTCCCAACACTCCTGCCTGTTCTCAAAACACGCACGTCCCACTAGTCGTCCAGCACCAAGGACAGTGCTCCGGCAGCCCAACCATGTGTACATACAGTGCACACGGTCCTCCCCGTGCCGCTGGCACCAGCTGACTCAGGGAGAAGAGGACAGGAAACCGGAGAGTAGACGCCAGGCAGCAGAAGGTGGAAGAGCCAGAGGTCTCTTCAGACACACCGGAGACCACCTACCCTGAGTGCATGCCCACTCACAGCTCTAAGCTGCGGCGCACGTTTCTGTAGGGTCCTGTGCCTGTGGTGCCCGTGTATGGCATGTGTGCGCCCGAGGCTGCCTCTGTATACCGGGTAGGGACAAATGTGCAGATGCACATCTCTGAGATACTGCCCATGTTTACAGTAAGACCCTCCACCTTCTTCCCCGTCGCAGGATCTGGATGCAGGGAACGTTGCTCCTGCTGGAACTCAGGCACAGCCTGGTTGGGACTTGGGTGGGACCTCTCATGCTCCAGGGTTGTCAGGGCTTCTCTAAGGTGTCACATGACTGTCAGAATCCCCCCTCTACACCCACTGGCAGCAGGTTAACTGAAGACTTGCTGGTTCTCAGGAGGAGACCCACAAGGAATCAGAAGGCTGGGCAGAAGAAAGGCATATCCCCAGACTAGACTGGCATAGAGAGGTGGGCAACAACATCTCCATAAGCCAGGGGCCAGCAAAGTGTTTCTTCACAGAGCAGGGACCCCAGGAGCCACGCAGCAAACCCAGGCGCAGTCCTCCTCTGCAGCACTCAGCTGCAGCGCTGCTCCAGGCCCTTGCGCGGCTCCTGGCAGCCTCCTCCCTAGAGTGATGTCATGGGACACATTTAGTCTGGCCTCCTGCAGAATGTTGCATCCAGTTATTCTTCCTACAGATGTCTCTGCTACTTGTGAATATTTTAATTCAAAAACCTGTTCAGGAGCTGTGTCAGATTCCAGCTTAACTGAGTAATCCTCTGTTTTCCTCTGAGCATGGGTAGGGCCCACCTGAAGGATGGGGACAGGAAGGCCCTAGGTCTGGCTGTGGGATCAGGGCCAGGTAACTCCCTCCTTTCTTGTCCTGTTCCCACTACTGTGGAAGGGGACTTACTCTTTCCTGTCCTGGGCTCCCGAGGTGTCCTTCTTTTTTGTGGTCCTCCATCTATGGACCATCTGTGGACATGGGCAGTTGTGACTCTGAGGCCTCCAGACTGTTGGTGTGACAGCCATGGAATCCTGCAGAAAGGGACCAGGGCCCAGAGATTCAGAGGCTAGGCTGGAGGGTCCTTGAACTTCTCTCTTAGTCAGTAAGGTCAGCCACAGTAGTGACATCTCTGTTCACACATTTTTAAAATATATATATTTTATTGATTATGCTATTACAGTTGTCCCATTTTCTCCCCTTTATTCCCCTCTGCCCTGCATACCTGCTACCCTCCAGCATTCCCTCCCACCCTTAGTTCATGTCCATGGTTTGTACATATAAGTTCTTTGGCTTCTCCATTTCCTACACTATTCTTAACCTTCCCCCTGTCTATTTTGTATCTACTATTTATGCTTCTTATTCCCTATACCTTTTTAGGGAATACCTTTTCTCCCTCCTCCCTCTTCCTGCTGATAACCCTCCATGTGGTCCCTATTTCTGTGATTCTGTTCCTATTCTAGTTGTTTGCTTTGTTTCTGTTTTTTGTTTAGGTTCAGTTATTGATAGTTGTGAGTTTGTTGTCCTTTTTACTGTTCATATTTTTGATCATCTTCTTTTTCTTAGATAAATCCCTTTTAACATTTCTTATAATAAGGACTTGGTGATGATGAACTCCTTTAGCTTTACCTTGTCTGGGAACTACTTTATCTGCCCTTCCATTCTAAATGACAGCTTTGCTGGATAAAGTAATCTTGGATGTAGGTCCTTGCTTTTCATGACTTCAAATATTTATCTCCAGCCCCTTCTTGCCTTAAGGTTTCTTTTGAGAAATCAGCTGATAGTCTTCTGGGAACTCCTTTGTAGGTAACTCTCTCCTTTTTCCTGCCTGCTTTTAAGATTCTCTCCTTATCTTTAATCTTGGCTAATGTAATTATGATGTGCCTTGGTGTGTGCTTCCTTGGGTCCAAGTTCTTTGGGACTCTCTGAACTTCCTGAAAGTCTATTTCCTTTGCCAGATTGGGAATGTTCTCCTTCATCATTTGTTCAAATAAGTTTTCAATTTCTTGCTCTTCCTCTTCTCCTTCTGGCACCCCTATGATTCAGATGTTGGAACATTTAAAGTTGTCTCAGAGGTTCCTAAGCCTCTTCTCATTTGTTTGAATTCTTGTTTCTTCATTCTGTTCTTGTTGAATGTTTACTTTTTCCTTCTGCTCCAAATTGTCAATTTGAGTCCCAGTTTCCTTCCCTTCACTGTTGGTTCCCTGTATATTTTTATTTCACTCTGCATAGCCTTCACTTCTTCCTCTGTTTTGCAACTATACTCAACCATTTCTGTGAGCATCCTGATTACCAGTGTTTTGAACTCTGCATCTGATAGGTTGGCTATCTCTTCATCGCTTAGTTCTATTTTTGGAGCTTTGATCTGTTCTTTAATTTGGGCCATATTTTGTTTTGTCTCAGCACACCTGTTACATCATAAGAGGTGGGGTCTTAGGTATTCACCAGAGCAGGGCAACACACAAGGCTGGGTTGTGGTGCTGTATGTAGGGAAGGAGCCCAGAAGGGAACAATGCCACTTGCTCGGCTCTCCACCCACTTTCAATCACTTCTCCCACTTCCCACAAGCAAATTGGGCCCTTCAGGTGCTGATTATCAGATGTGTGGACTTGCGTACATTCTAGGACCATGTGGAGAGCTCTCCAATGAACTCTCCTGTGAGGCTAGGAGTTTCTCCCATCACCGCAATTCCCACAGGTATTCACAACCTGATGTTTTGAGACTTTATTTCCCCACATTGGAACCTGGGGTTGAGCAGTCTGTCTTACTTCCCAGTTGTGCCTCCTGGTTTATCCACATGCAAATGTGGAACCGCAGGGTCTGCCAGCTGCAGCCACACTTCCTCTCTGCCCTGGCTGCCCATCTCTGTCCCTCCCCTCCTGCCAGTCTGAATGAATGTTTCTTCTTTAACTCCTTGGTTGTCGGACTTCCATACAGTTCGATTTTCTGGCAATTCTGGTTGTTTTTCGTTTCTAAATTTGTTGTTGTCCTTGTTTTGGTTGTGTGAGGAAGCAAAGTGTATGCATCTACCTCTGTTCACACCTTTCTTCTCCCAGATCAGCATTTCTGAGAGGACAGGGCAGGCAAGCTAATCCTGACCATGTTTTTGGCTCCAGCACAGGGCCCAGAAAATGCAGAGAACATTATCCCATTCAACAGAACAGAAGACTAAAGTTTAGAGAGGGAGTATCTGCCTCAGATCACAGAGAAGTTCTGGCCTTCGAATTCTCATTCCCTCATTCACTCACTTACTCATTCACTTGAAGGAGTTCAGAACAGACTTCCTCAGGAGGTGCCACTTTGGCATGTGAATTATGTTGAGCTGAAAACATTCAAGACCCTGTGGGCCAAGAAACTTTTACCTCTCCTTTAAAGAATTTAAGTTAAGAGCCTTGTCTATAATAAGAGTTATCACCAGAATACTTCTTCTGACCCATTTATAGGGCAGGGAAAACTTCTTATTGTCCTGCCAATGACCTTCCTCTCCTCTGAAGCCCCCAAGGCATCTCACTTCCTCCTCAGCTTAGAATGTCACACATTTCACATTTTAACTTCTTGTTTCTGAACCTCTCGTATGTGTGGAGTCTCTTACCCTCTCATGGATGTGAGGTTCTATGCATATGTATAGAATTAAATTTGGTCATTTTCTCTTGTTAATCTGTCTTATATTGTTTCAATGATTAGACAAGCTGGAAGAACCTAGAAAGACAGAAATAAGTTTCTTCCTCCACCAAACACTCAATTGGCTCATGTGCACTAATATGTGGTCCTACTCCTGTTACAGAACACAACAAGGGGGGCCTGAGACAATATACTATTATTGAAAGAAGGCCCCAGGTCCGTTATGTCCGCCGCCCGAGGAAAGACATCTCTCAATGCCAGAGATTCGTGAAAAGGAAAGGAAATGTTTATTTAATGCTATACAGACTTCAAGTAGTGACCTAATGTCTTCATCAAAAATCCTAAAGTCCCTTAAAACACCCACAAACAGACACAGTCCTTCCTTCCTTCCCCCTTTGCCCAGTCCAGAGTACCGTATCTCAGGAAAGGAAACCGAAGTCCATGGCTCAGACAGTCCTCTGGTTCTTAGTTAGTCCTCCATCTCGACTGGGAGACCTCCCTGGGTTCCCGGCACCCTCGGCTGAGTTGCCGGGATCTCTGCTAAAACCAGGTGGTGGTTCCCCTTCTAAAGCTGCGGGGGTCCCCACTCTGTCCAGGCCTCGTAGTTCTCCCTCTCAGGGCTGCAGGAAGGGGAGAGTCCCCACTCTGCCAAAGCCGCGTGGTTCTCTCTCCTAAAGCAGCACGGTTCTCTCTGGGATGCAGGAGTCTCCACTCTGTCAAAGCCGCGTGGTCCTCTCCTTCTCAGGGCTGCACATGGCTCTCCTTCCTAAAGCAGCATGGTTCTCCTTCTCAGGGCTGCACATGGCTCTCTTTCTCAGGGCTGTGCATGGCTCTCCTTCTCAGGGCTGCGCATGGTTCACCCCCTCAAAGCAGCATGGTTCTCTCCTAAAGCAGCACGGTTCTCCCTCTCAGGGCTGTGGGAAGGGGAGAGTCCCCACTCTGCCAAAGCCGCGTGGTTCTCTCTCCTAAAGCAGCACGGTTCTCCCTCTCAGGGCTGCGCATGGTTCTCCTTCCTAAAGCAGCATGGTTCTCTCCTCCTCTGGGCTGTGCATGGCTCTCCTTCTCAAGGCAGCATGGTTCTCTTTTTCTGGGATGCGGGAGTCTCCACTCTGTCAAGGCTGCGTGGTTCTCTCTCCTATGGCTGCGGGAAGGGAGAGTCCTCACTCTGCCAAAGCCGCATGGTTCTCTCTCTGTCAGGGCTGCGGGAGTCTCCACTCTGCTAAAGACGCATAGTTCTCCCTCCTCAAGCAGCACGGTTCTCTCTCGGATGCAGGAGTCTCCCCTCCGTCAAAGCCGTGTGGTTCTCTTTCTCCTAATGCAGCACGGTTCTCCTCCTCAGGGCTGTGCATGGCTCTCCTTCTCAGGGCTGCACATGGTTCTCTCTCTCAAAGCAGCATGGTTCTCTCTGGGATGCAGGAGTCTCCACTCTGTCAAAGCCGCGTGGTTCTCCCTCTCAGGGCTGCGCATGGCTCTCCTTCTCAGGGCTGCGCATGGTTCTCCCCCCTAAAGCACCACGGTTCTCTCCCCTAATGGCCGCCAAGTCTGGGTTTTTAAATCCCCACGGCCAATCTTCCTCTGCAGCCTCATTTCCGACTCCTCCCACGCTCGGCTTCACATGCCGGAACTCGTATCCTTCCAGCTTTACTGGGCTGCCATCTTGAGTCTGGGCAGGTGTGGCCCCATGTCCTGGAGCCAATCTTCTCCGAGCTCCCACACAGGCGCTGTAGCTTGGGGGATCTGCCCCAGTCACGTGTTGGTGGGGAAGTTACTTCCATTCCCCTGGCTCAGAGATGATCACAGCTATTTAACATATCTAAGCAACCAGCCAAAGGCTATAGATATGTTAAATGACCACACCAGAGGGTAGCTGCAAGGCTGTTGCTATGCAAAACAGATCTCAATGGCCCTGCTCCATTTGTCCCTTCCCCCAACCCACACCATGGGGGCGGGGGGAGTGGAGACATTTTAAAATCTCCTGGACACCTTAAGTTCTGGACCCCATTTCAAATGCCCATTTGGGGTTCCCCCCCTTGGCTGCACCCTGTAACACTCCCACTGGGCACTGTGGGTGCAGGGAGACAGAAAGAGAGCTGTAGTAACAGCAGTCCAGGGTGACAAACCTGATGCCACACATTTGGTTCTGGCCTAACCCAGAGAATACCTCCTGGAGGAGGAGATCTTTGAGTTGGGCCCTAAACCTGGCCAGCCGCTGAAGTGGGCCAAAAGACACTGAAACCAGAAGAGCTGGCATTCATGCTGCCTGTCACCACCAGACCCAATAAGCAGAGACAGTGACTGAATCTGTATGGGCGCTTTATCCCAAAGGCCGGTGACCTGAGAAGATGATGGGTTCTGTGCCCTAACAGACCATCTTACACTCCATTTCAAAACAACCCTTTTTGTAAGGAGAAGAAAAGTGTAGGTAAGGGGATTGGAATTCAGGAAGAAGGTTAATCAGATAAAAAGCTGCAGCATTCTGTCATCTGTTGACCAGTGATTCTTTATCTGTGTCCTGGGTAGTGGACATCTCCCCCCAGGGTACAATGACTCAGACATCATCTCGAGGGCTTGCAGTCCTCCCGAGGTGCAAAGGTGGAACTGCCTATGGTCTCCTAGGGTCAGGGTGGGTCATACCTTTGGTTCCTGAAACAATGGCTTTTTACATGCACTGATCACTAAGATTATTTACTATTACCTACAACTAAAATTTTCCGACTTTTAAATCCCCATAGACACCACTCCTAGTCTTGGCCCTGATTCTGTTATGCTGTGCAGCCCTGGGCAATCCTCTGCCCCTCTCTGTGTTCCCTGGTAAGTTGGGGCTGATCTAGAGACTTCTGGGAATTAGGACCAACTTGCCATGACTCTGCTGCCTCTTTCATAACCAGTGACCACCCTCTGGTCTGTGAGGACCACTGGTCCTAAGAGACGTCAAGGATGGCCTTAGCCCCTCTGGGCTCAGGTCTACTGCAGTTAGGATGTCTGGGCTGTGCTCTGACGGCAGAGGACCTCCGTTATTCGGGCTGGCCAACATTTTTAAACACTCCTATATTCTGATAGTGTCCCACATTGTAAGTACCTTCTTCCCAAGGTAAAATCCAGAAAACTCTTTTTTGCCTCCCTTGCAGGAAGGGGCAGGTAAGTGACTCAGACCATGCCAGTGAGGTGGAGATACACAAACCTTTGATTCCAGTGTCAGCAATGAGTGAGACGGAGAGTCCAGCCAGCAGTCTCCATCTTGCTGGCACAGGGCTGGGAGAAGAGGCTACAAAGAGGAAGAGTAGATGGCTGGGGAGTTATTTCTGGAAACTGATATCTGACCGTTTCTGGAGCCTTCCAACAACGTTGTGAGCTACCTAACGTTCTTTAATATGCTCATTTTCTGATATTAGTCCGTATGGGTTTTGTTTGAAATCAATAAGTCAGACTGACCTCACTATCCACCTGCTAAAGGGTTTCCCAGCTCTGGGCACACAGTGCATGGCACCACCCCCCCATCACTGCCGCACACTAGGGGACAGCCGCTCTGGCCGCTGGGCCTGGGTGAGCTGGGCCAGACCTTTGCTTTTCTTTACTCTGACAACTGCCCATCTGGAGAGCTGAGCCAAGAACTTGAGAGCCTCTCAGAGCTAGGTCTTTGAATATATGCTGAAATGGTTGAGGAGCTGTAAACAACGTTCAACTGACATCTTTTGCTGAATCACAGTGTCCCCCAGCCCTCAGTTAATAAAATTGTTCGATGTAGAAATGTTGGAAAATATAGAAAAATGTAAACTAAAATCACTTGTAACTTCATTCCCCAAGGGGAATGAGCAGTGTAATTCTGTGCACTTCCTAATAACAATATCAAACACTAATATAGTGCTCAGTGTGTGCCGGGCACTGTTTCTATGCATTTTGCATATGTGTTATGGACTGAATCAGTCTCTCCCCATCGAAGACCTAACTCCCAATGTGATTGTATTTGGAGAGAGGGTCTTTTTTAAAGAACATTTAAAAAAATTATCTCTAGAGAGAAGGGAAGGGAAGGAGAAAGAGAGCCTATATGCTCCCAGCTGGGGACCTGGCCCACAACCCAGGCATGTACTCTGACTGGGAATCTAACCGGCAACCTTTGGATTTACAGGCCGGCTCTCAATCCACTGACTACACCAGCCAGGGCTGGAGATAGGACCTGTAAGGAGTGGAATCTTAATCCAGTAGGACTGCTGTCATCACAAGAAGAGACAGAGGCACTAGGGAGTGTGCACACAGAGCAAAGGCCATGCGAGGACAGAGAGGAAGGCGGCCATCTGCAAGCCACAGAGAAAAGTCTCACCAGAAACCAACCTGCTAACTTGACCTCCAAACAGCGAGAAAATACTTTTCAATTGTTCAAGCCACTCTGTCTGTGGTTATGGCAGTTAGAGAGCACTAATACCATACGGCGATTAGTTTAAAGCTTACATCAACCCTGGCTTCCCCTCATGCATAGCACAGTCCAATAAATATTTGTTAAATGAATGAATGATGGAAACAGTTTATTCAGTATCATATGCTACTTTTTAAAGCCTGACCACATGAGTATTTTTCAGATGTTATTACCTCTTTAAATTAAAAAAAAAAAAAACACATGGTAGTCATTCATGCATTCACTCAGTTAACAAGTATATACTGGGAACCCACTGTGTTGGAGGCTTTGTGTAGGTATTGGGGATATCACAGTGAACCAACACACAAAAAGTCCCTGCCCACAAGGAATGCACTTGTTCTGTGGAAATGTCATTGCCCAGGTGTCACATGGGGATGAACCCACTTATGTGGGAAGATTTCTTTTAACTAAGAATGATCTGAGGCACTAACCAGGCAGACACAAGCAACCAGATCCTTTTCTTTTAAAAAGGCCAATAAAACAACTAGTGGGCTCCGGGGATTTCCCCAGAGCCACAGAAGGACACAGATGCAGCCTTCAGAACTCGTCCTGAGTCCACAGGGTTGGGAGTCAGGGCAGATCAAGCCACCAGCACTGGTCCCCGAGGACACACCTGTGCATGCCTGCCACTGGCACAAGGTCAGGATTTGATGGGAAATAAGCCACATTCTTTAGGCTTTGCAAATGAAGCAACAATTTTTTGAAGAAAATATATACAAATTTTATACCATCTGGGGGTAGGGAAAATCTTTTTTTGTTTGCACAACAAAGAGGACAGAAACCACAAAGGAAAAGATGGGCAGATCTGAAGATCTGACTATTTCAATGCCTGCATGTTAAAAACCACCATTAAAAAATCTAAAAGATAAATAGATAACTTACAAAAAATGTTTATACTATAGGCCACAGAGAAAGGCTTTGACACGTAACTCAAATCAAGAAGACAAATAAGCAAAGGACATGAACAGGCAACTCAAAGAAGAAGAAATGCCGCCCTGTCTGCCTAGCTGCCCACCTTGGGAGATCGTGAAGCCACTGTCTGAATGACACCACTTGTGTGGTGTCGCCTTTCTCCAGAGACTAAGGTGGGGCCCCCATCCCAGACAGGTCCCAGTGTGCTGCTCCCTGTTAGAAGAAGGAGCGTCAGCACCCCAGGAGCCCACTGAACTCACCTGGTAGCCCGTCCCCACCATTGCTGTTTCCACATACCCAGAATGCAGGCTGGGTTTCCTGGTGGTCACCCAGGTGGCTCGGCTGGGGGCCAAGCCAGATGATGTCAATGACAAGAGCAGGGTGGGGACCAGGAGACAGTGTGGACGTCTAAGGGTCTGAGAGCCTGCAAACACTTTTTGAAGGGCAGCTGGTCAGGCATGTCACCATCCCAACAAATTCTTAACCTTTGACACCATCAGCAGGTGTACATGGGAATTAACACAAGGAGAAAAAACATCAGGACTTGTTTGTGCAAAGGATCATCACTGCAATATTATTTACAATAGTGCCAAGTTGGAAACTTCCCAAATGTCCAATCACAGAGCTGAACTCATTTTGGTGCCTCCATAGGATAGCGTGTGCTCTGCTACCCATAAAAATGCTGATGCAGAAGATCGTACGGCAACACAGAGAGACGTTTGTGTCACGTAGCCAATTGAAAAATACAGGTTATACAACAGTACATTCAGGATGATGCCAATTATGTCTAAAAGTGTTAACATATTCATGGAAAAATGGGAAAGGTTAAAAGTGGCTATCACTGAGTGGTGGGAGTATATATATTTTTAAAATTTATTTATATTTTCCAAATTTTCTTCATGAATAGACATCTAACAAGCAAAACTCTATTATAAGAAGAGACCATTTCTCCTGGTTCAGAAAGGGCCGGGTGCAGGACAGGGAGAGTCAGGTCCTGAGGAGATCAAGGGGGTAAGAATGACAAGCCCTCCCACAGGTAGGAACTCTGGGTAGGAGCAGAGGGTCAGACTCCTCAGCTCCTGGGTCTCTCTCTGGGCATCTGCCCCAGGCTCCTCCTTCTCTGGTGGCCATCCTAAGTTCACACTGGGCTGGGGCTGAGGAGAGAGGTCAGGGCTGGAGGTGGCCCTGAGGACCTTCAGAGTGGCTCCTGTCATCCCGGAAAGGTATCAGAGAGGGAGGGGAGCAGGGCACCAGCATGCTTTGGAGGTGGTGGAGGGAGGCACCTTCCCTCGAGGAGGGCCAGGTGCCAGGGAAGTCAAAGGAGAGAGTTTCTGTAAGAGGGCGGGGCATCTCCTGGAGGCAGGTCAGATGCCTCTCATTCTCAGACCTCATTACAGGGAACCAAAACCTTGGTGCCCTCGACTTCTCCCCTTCTCCCTAGGGAGCAGGGCTCCAGAAGAGCACCCTTGGGGCCAGGAGAGAAACAGCACAATGCAAAGCACTTCAAAGGCAGGGGAAAGGCTGGCTAAAAATCTTCCAGGAAGATGCAGAGGGGCCTCTGCCCAAAGAAATGACCCCAAGGCCCAGAGGCTGAATGCCCAGAAAGGCCAGCTGGGCGAGGGCTCAGACCTCTGGGGGGCTGACTTCTCCTCCCTAAGCCTGCAGAGGTTGGGGAGGGTGGGGACTCACTCAAGGTCTCACAGCAGATTGAGAGGGAGACCGAGCCAAACTCAGGCCTTCTGACTCCAGCCTTGGACGTGCCATCCATTACCCCTGGGGGAAATGTTTTCAAATTATTTCATAAATAATCCCTGTATTACATAAGTTATTTAAAACTATGTAGAAACATTATTTGTCATCCAATTCAAATTATTTGTGAGGTAAGTAGAGAGAATTCCAAAACTTGGTGTGATGTCAGATTTTTAACAATTGAAAACATAGGCTAATATCAGATATAAGTGCAGGCACAACAATTTCAAATGAAATTTTAACAGATGGATTAAGTGTGTAAATTGAATTCCACTAAAATAAAATAGAAGCTATCTCCAGGGTGCCAGGATGATGTGGGACCAGCAGCTGGGGCAATACCTGAAGGTTTGTTGAGCATCATCCAGGTGCAATTGCATGGTGGACTTACACTCTACCTCCAGCAACTCTAAGATATAAGAATTATTTATTATTATCTAACATCATAAGAATTATCTTTATAGCAGCATCTTTGGAAAAAGTTGCCATCGCAATGCCCTTTGCCCCACTGGGAGAGAAAAAGAAACTTCCTCTACCTACCTAGGTTCTTTGAGTTAGGAAATAATTAAATCAACACAAGACAGATTAATAAAAGAAAATGACCAAATTTAATTATATTTGTGTGCAGGGAACCCCACATACATGAGAGAGTCAGAGACCCCACAAACACAAGAGGCTCAGAGACAGGAAGGCGAACATGAGATCTCTGGCATTCTGAGCTGAGGAAGCGGTGAGGTAGATGCCTTGGGGGTTTCAGAGGGGAGGACGGCCACTGTAGGATGGTAAGAAGAGCAGGTGTTCAGTCCTTGGAAGTTTGCCCTGCCCTACAGACAGGTCAAATGAAATGCTTCTGGTGATAACTCTTATTATGGGTGAGGCCCTCAATTTAAATTCTTTAAGGAAGAGGTAAAACTTGCTCATGATTTTGCAGAGTCTCAAATGCCTTCAGCTCAAAATAAGCCACATGCTAAAGTGGCTTTAGCCACATGCTTAAGCCACATTTTGTGGCCACATGCTAAAGTGGCTTTAGCATGCTTAAGCCACATTTTGTGAAGGCCTGTTCTGAATCTTTTCACCATCCCCAACGTCACACAGTGACACTCTGTCCCCTGGTCACTCGTGATTTATTTACCCAAGTGATCACTAACTGATCTAAGAGCTTGGCCCATCCTGGTTCTCCCCTAGGAATTTGGAGGTAGAATTCTAGTCCTTTTATGCAGAGAGTGTGCATGTGCAGAGAACATGAAAATTGTGAGAAACAGAGGAATGCCTGGTTGAGTTCTCGACAGGGTCAGTGACGGGTGGCAGAAGTCAGTACAAAAACAGCAGACTAGAAGAGCGCTGAGGCCCAACTATGTTACATCTCAAAATCAATCCCAGGTAAAGATTTTTAGCCAGTCCACAATGGAGTGATGGAGTCGGAACCTGTGATGGGCCCACATCCCTGAGCCCAGGGGCCGTGCTGCATTCCTGCATTTGGAGCAGGTGAGATACTCACCCAGGGGCCCTCTGATCAGTCTTTAAGTGGCTTGAGTAGGTTACTGTTGCTTGCACTCACTTGTACTAATGAACACAATTTTGCAGTTGAGGGTATCAGGACTTAGAGAACTGGACTAACTTGCCTGAAATCCCACAGCTGATCTGAGATTTGAACCCAGAGCCATCCAGATTCCCAAGCCTGTGTTCTTTCCACTCTACCTATTAATAGAAAAATTGGCAATAATCATATTAAAGAGGAACCCACAGAAATTCAGCATTGTCTCTCAACAAAGTCTCTTAAAATTAGGAGTTGAGGATTTCTTTTGTTCAAAAAGGAAAGCAAGTGTTAATTTCTTGGGAGGAGAAAATGTGAATTCAGGAGCTAGTCTGGTTTGACGTAGGAGAAGATGGCCAGGACAAGCTGCCATGCCCCTCCCCCCTGAAGTTGTCACAGCCTCTGTGGTTTGCAGGGGGGCAAACCCCGAAGGGAAAGAAAGTTAGCATCAACCACAAGCATTCGGTGATGACAACAGCGGGGAATCCACCCAAAATACCAGTGGGTCCCACATACGTGTGCTGTACACCTGCAATCCCAGAGAATTAGAAAAAAAATTTTTAACCTGTAGAATGAAAGGTCCCAAACAAGGAAAAGGTAATGGAACATAAAACACCCAGGACAGACAGGCTGGGCTGAGTGTCCAATGAAGAGAGGACAGTTTCACAAGGTGGATTCCCAAAGACATGAGGTAAGCAATGAGGGGGTGACTCAACCAGCCACACCTTTGAGGAGTCAGACCACACCCATTGGGACCCCCTCTCCATGTAGGGGAGGCCTGAAATCTGTCACCTTCTCCACTCAGTGCACTTGCTGGTATCTGCTCAGCCATCTGGTTTTCAGGGAACATTCAGTAAAAGTTGGGTGTTGTAGAATTTTAGAACAAAAGACAATTCATTAAACAAATGTAAATACTAGCAAGTCATGTTCTGGTGGAAAATTCTGGACAATTCCTCCCAGGGCAGCACTTTTTAAGTCAGTGTGGGCCTTTTGGGAGTGGAGAGGATGGGCCTGTGAACTATGCCCTTAGGAAGCCCAAGGAAGATATCCTCAGGTAGTGAGGGGCAGACAATGGCACTTGAAGGAAGAAGGAGCACTGGGCAGACAGGTCGTTGGTCCCGGCACCTCTGTTCCCTTTGGCCCCCTTCCCTGGACCCTGCCCCATGGCACGCACACATTCGGCCCTGCTTCCTCCTTGGGCCTTTCCATTTCCATCACCTCACGGGCAAGTCTTCCCTGCCAGAGCAGGAAGTTCAGTGCCTCCAGCCAGCACCAAGAGCCCAAGGCCCGCTTTTACTGAGTCTCCAGCCATATAACCACAACTCCTTCCATGTGGTCTGTCCTCCCCCTGGTGTTTCTCCTTCTATGAGACCTGTTTCTGTGGTTCCTTGGCTGCGAGGACTGTGGCCTTCCTGTCTCATCCCACCATCCAGATCAGACTCATTCATCTTTCCAAAGCAAGCACAAATGGTCCCCCAGTGGAGGGCTACTTATATTCCCCTAAGGACAGGAGTGTGTGGTGGTCAGTCCCCCTGCTGTAGGGGCTCAAGCTTAGTTCTGCCTCCATCTGGGGATGGAAGAGAGAAAGAAGAAGAGAGACCCCAAGTGAGCACCTAGAGGGGAGGAACTCCAAGAGAAGCAACTAAAAACTTTCATACTAAACAGGAGTGTTAGTAATATGATAGAATATTTATTCTGTGAGAATGTTAAATGAGCACATTTGATTCAGCAATTCCAATTCTAGGAATTTATCTTCAGGAAATAATGTGTGGAAATAGCTACATATGAATATTCAAAGATGTCCTGCATGATGTTACCTAAAATATAAAGAATTCAAGGCAACTTTATTATCAACAATAGTGGAATAAATACAGGAAAAGACAAAAAAAAAGAAAGAAACTATGGGCCAATATTACTGATAAACATAGATGCTAAAATCCTCAACAAAATCCTCAACAAAATATTGGCAATCCAGACCCAGCAATACATTAAAAAGATCATACACCATGATCGTGTGGTACAATATTCACAAATCAATAAATGTAATACATCACATAAACAAAATGAAAGACAAAAACCACATGATCATATAAACAGATGCTGAAAAAGCATTTGGCAAAGTACAGTACCCACTTATGATAAAAACACTCAGCAAAGTGGGAGTAGAGGGAGCATACCTCAACATAATAAATGCCATATACAAGAAACTTACAGTCAACATCATACTCAATGGGCAAAAACTAAAAGCTTTCCCCTTAAGATTGGGCACAAGATGAAGGTGTCCATTTTCACCACTTCTATTCAACATAGTATTGGAAGTTCTGGCTACAGTGATCAGAAAAGAAAAAGAAATAAAAGGCATCCAAATTGTAAAGGAGTAAGTAAAACTGCCATTGTTTGCAGATGACATGATAGTGTACACAGAAAACCCCAAAGATTCCATCAAGAAACTACTTGAACTAATAAATGAACTTGGAAAAACAGTGGGAAACAAAGTCAATGTTCAGAAATCAAAGGCATTTTTGTACAGCAGCAATGAAATATCAGAAACAGAAACTAGGGGAAAAATCCCATTTACTATAGCAATAAGAAAAACAAAGTACCTAGGAACAAACTTAACCAAGGAGCTAAAATACCTATACTCAGGAAACTACAGAACACTAAAGAAATAAATTAAAGAAGACACAAATAAATGGAAGCATATACTGTGTTCATGGATTGGAAGTATTAATATAATTAAAATGTCCACACTTCCCAAAACAATCTATAGATTCTGTGCAATCCCTATCAAAATACCAATGAAATATTTAGCAGATACAGAACAAATATTTCAAAAATGTATATGGAACCATAATTGACCCCAAATAGTCCCAGCAATTTTGAGAAAGAAGAACAAAGTATCATAATATCTGACATCAAATTACATTATAAGGCCACTGTAATTAAAACAGTCTGGTACTGGCATAAGAACAGGCACATAGATCAAGAGAACAGAATAGAGAGCCAAGAAATAAAACCATGTTTCCATGGTCAATTAAAATTCAACAAAGGGGGCAGGAGCATAAAATGGAGTAAAAATAGCCTCTTCAATAAATGATGCTGGGAGATCTGGACAGGTACATGTAAAAAAGTGAAACTAGACCACCAACTTATACCATATACAAAAATAAACTCAAGATGTATAAAAGACTTAAATATAAGTCATGATACCATAAAAGTCCTAGAGGAAAACACAGTCATTAAATGTCAGATATCCCACACAGCAGTATTTTTGCAGATACATCCTCTAGGGCAAGGGATATAAAGGAAAGAATGGGACTACATCAAATTAAAAATCTTCTGCATGGTTAAAGAAAACATCAGCAAAATGAAAAGGGAACCAACCTATGATATTTGCCAATGATACCTTAGATAAGGGCTTGTCTCCAAAATATATTAAGAGCTCATATGACTCAACGCCAGGAAGACAAACAATCCAATTAAAAAATGGGCAAAGGACCTGAACAGTCACTTCTCCAAGGAGGACACACAGAGGGCCCATAAGCATATGAAAGGATTCTCAGCATCACTAGCCATCAGAGAGACGCAAATTAAGACCACAATGAGATACCACTTCACACCTGTCAGAATGGACATCATAAACAAATCGACAAACAACAAGTGCTGACATGGATGCAGAGAAAAGGGAACCCTAGGGAACTGCTGGTGGGAGTGCAGACTGGTGCAGACACTGTGGAAAACTATGGAATTTCCTCAAAAAACTAAATATGGAACTGCCTTTCAATCCAGTGATCTCAATGCTGAGACTATACCCTAAGAATCCTGAAACACCAATTCAAAAAAATGTATGCACCCCAATGTTCATAGCAGCACAATTTACAATAGCCAAGTGCTGGAAACAGCCTAAGTGCCCATCAGTAAATGAGTGGATCAAAAAACTGTGGTTTGTTTACACAATGGAATACTATGCAGCAGAAAGAAAGAAGGAGCTCCTACCCTTTGTGACAGCATGGATGGAACTGGAGAGCATTATGCTGAGTGAAACAAGCCAGATGGTGAGGGGCAAATACCAGATGATCTCACCTATAAGTGGAACCTAATGAACAAAATAAATGAGTAAAATAGAACCAGAGACATGGAAACAAGGAACAAACTGACAGTGACTAGAGGGGATGGAGGAGGTGAGTAACAGGGGGAAGAAGGGGAAGGGTCTAGTCAGGGAACATGAATAAAGGACCCATGGACAAGGACAGCAGGGTGGGGATTGAGTGGGGGATTGAGTAGGGGTTGGGATGGATGGGGCAGTGGAGAGCTTGGGAGAAAAATTGGGACAGCTATAATTGAACAACAATAAAAAAAACAATAGTGGGTTAGATACACAAAGGACAAAATACCATGGGGCCACTAAAAATTATGACATTAAGACAGTACACATGATGTCAGAAAATGGTTAGTTACATTGCATTAAGTGAAAAAAATTATGAAATTTATTTTTTAAACAAACACTTATTGAATGACTACCATATGCTAGTAAACAGCAGTGAATAAACTAAATAAAACTCTTGTTCTCATGGAAGCTAACATTCCATTATAAACTGTGTAAACTGGAATGTAAGGTATGGTTCCAATTAAAAAAATGTGGTTGGAAGAGCATCAGGAAAGACAGAAACTGATGTATCAAAAGTAAGTGATTGCCTCTAAGTTTGGGATTCAGGGTGGTTATTGTACTCTTTTGGGGCTTTTTTTCTGAGTTTTCTAAACTCTTTATAATAAGCGTATATCATATTTGTGGCCAGAATGAAAACCAAGTCATCGGTTTATTCAAAGGATGCAAGCAGAGACATATGTAATAGGTGGCATTTCAAAAAAGGGATTTGGGGGGGGGGGTGTGAGTGCAGTGTCCGGTACTGTAGAGAAGACAGGTTCGGTGAGGTGGGCTGGCTGCTCTGGGGGCACAGGGCCTCCCCCATCAGCAGAAGTGGGTGTGGAATCCAGATAACACAAGATGAGCAGTGGGAGGAAAGCAAAAGGAACATCTTAAAGATCTTTTTTCAATATCCTCTGCCACAAAATCATAGCAATCCTCGTTACAGCGTTTTTCCCGTGAGTCAGAGTCCCCTCATCCCTGGGCATGGCTGAGGCCCAGGCCTCCCTGAGCAGCCAGGACAGATGCCCCCTGCTGCCTTCTTGGAAATCAGGTTTCAGAATTGGTCACTCATCAAATGCTGTCACTTTTGGCCCCTTCCCTTCCCACACCCTGAGCTGTTACAGAAGCCCCCCTCAACCCACTGTGACAACCAATGCAGCCAGGTGCAGATACGTCTTTCCTCCAGGGAGACCTGAGGTCCCAGAGTCAGCTACAGACAGGGCTCGCCCCTGGGAGTCAGAGTGATGGTCCGTGCAGGCCAACCACCCTGCACGTGGCTTCTCTCACTTGTGTGGATGGAGCTCTGGGCCGGACTTGGGGGTTTTCTCTTTGTAATGTGGGTGAAGACAACAGAGCTCAGGAGGAGGTTAATACTCAAAACACTGTGACACCTGCAGTCGCTTTGCACCAGCTCGTTGGCTTCCCCAGCCCAGGCACCACCACCATCCCAGGGCAGCCTCCACGGATGACCAGGACTGTTACAACCATGTTCCTGCCCTGTCCTTCCAATTACTTCTGTTACCCCAGTTCTCCCCTTCCATCACCCTTACCCTTCCACATCCCACACAAACATGGCCTCATGCCTTCCCAGTATTCATGCTGTGCTTCCCGCCACACCAGAGCCATTGGACCTGTCCTGTCCCTCCCCATTCACTTTTATTCCTATCCAGCCCCCAACTACTGCTGCCCATCCCCACATCCTTATCAATCACTTCAGTCAGTTCCCAGGACTTTCCCTGTGCTATTGCCACAGTGAATGGCTCAGCGCTCCACCCTACTCTGTGCTCAACCCTGGGCCAGTGTGGGCTCCTGAGAGGAGGTGAACATGGGCAGGCACAGCGTGGCAGGCTGCGTGCTCTGACAGGGGAACACCAAGGGACGGAGGAGCAGAGAGGGGCTCCTGGCCCAGGGATGCTCTCAGTCTAAGCACATCCCAGAACAGAGGAGAAAATGACTCCTGTGGTGTGGCTGCTCCTCCTGGACCACAGCTGTGGACCACATGGGCACTGGGCCCAGCCAGGATGGATGGAGCTTTACCTGACTGCGTGTGCCTTCCAGGTGCCCCACCTTCTTTTCTCCCCCCTTCACAGCACAACTCCCTGAAAGAGTCATCTGTACTCACTATTCCCACTTCCTCACCTCCTAGTCTGTCCACTGAGGTGTCACTAGACAAAATCCCTAATGACCACTATGTTGCCAAATCCAGGACCCATGTCTTTGCTCTCATCTTGCTTCTTTTTGGCTCAGCAGCTTTCAACTCAGCTGAAGGGGAATCTTTTCCTGAACCTTTTCCTCTCTTACATCCACGACCACACACTCCCTGGGCTTTCTTTCCACCTCACCAGCTGCTCTTTTGTCTTCTCCTTCTCACTGCTTGTCCTCAGAAGTGACTAGTCTACCTCAGAATGTTGGGGTGCCCCAGAGATGAACCTGCGGGTGGCCATCTACACTCACTGCCTGGTGGGGGCCCTCCTCCAGCCTCATGCTGTAAGCATTATCTACACACCAGTGATAACAAAACGTTCATTCCTGGTCCGACCTCCCTCCTAAGCTTCTGCCTCCTACCTCTAGCGTTCTCCTTGGCAGCTCCCACTGCACATCCAAGTCCTTATCGCCAGCAAACTGTGACCACAGGGTCATCAGGGCCGCTTTCCCAGCATCCAGTGCATTCCTTCCCCTTCGGTAAACAGCCACTCCTACCCACAGATGCAGGGCCAGTCTCTGCTTGGTGAAGACAATTAGTATAACCCCATCCCTATTGGCCACAGTGATTAGTTATCTAAATTGGTCCAATCAAATTGAACAAAAGCTTAGGACTTTCATTTAACGTTTGGACAGTAGAAGCTTCGTCTTCTGGTGGGGGTTGGGGCTGAAACTAATGCAGCCCCCTGACAGAAACCAGACTGAGGACAGAGCCAGATTAACGCCCCCCAAGAAACTCTGATGGAACCATGCCCGAATTCTGGACTTTCTGGTTATCAGAGTCAACACCTTCCCCTTGATGTTTGGGCCGGTTTACATGTACTTTCTGCTAGCAGCCAGTTGGAGCAGCATGACCCATGAAACGGCAAACACAGAACTCTCCTACCCACTGCTGCACTCCACTTTTCTGGGCTCTTCCCCACTCAGTTCAGCCCCATCCATTCAGTGTCTCGGCCCAAGTCCTTCAACTCAGCACCAACTCCTTTCACACTCTCACCCCCATATCCTGTCTGTTGGCAACTTCTTTCAGCTCCACTTTCAAAGTATACAAAGAGCCCATCCATTCCCACCCTTGTCCTACCTCATCTACCAGCTCTGACATGGCAGCTTGATGATTCTTTGAAAAACCTAGAACAAGTCATGTCATGAGCCAGCTTTAAGAACCCCCAATTTGAAATAGGATTGAGAGTCCCTACCAAGCCTATGGACTCTGTCATCCAGCCCAGCCTACCTTACTAGTTCACCCCCTTTTCTGTCCCCTCCCCAACTACACTGGCCTCCTCCCTGCTGAAGCTTCCCCATCCTCTCAAGGAAAGCTTTGACATTGCTTGTCCCATTCTTCCTACAGCTGCCTCTCATGTCATTCAGGTGCAAGCTCAGATGGCCCGCCCTCACCGTGGCCTTGCCTGAGGACCCAAGCTCAGCGTGCCCACTGAATCAATTCAACTTTTTCATAACACTTATCACTGCCTGAAATTATCTTATTTGTTGCAGATGCAGTCGTGTTACTGTTGTATCCTGAGACCTAACATTCATTGTGTTGGATGCACTGGAGTGTGAATTCCAGCAATTTCGGTTGAGGCCTCACTGCCGTGGGAAGTGCTATCCTGCGGCCATGGAGGCTCACAGCATTCTGTCCGGCTTCCGGACAGAGAGAGAGTGTGGAGGCAGATGAGGGGTTGCTGGGGAGAGCCTCTGCGGCTTTCAGGGACTGTGGCTCCAGATCGGGTTCACATCAGTTCCCAGCTGTTCTATGGAAAAAAGCGTCAGAGAAAAGGGGTGCGAGCAACCTCTGCGGCGGCAGTCAATGGGAAGCCCCACATCAGAGGAGTCCCGCGGCGGGCTGTGTGTGGGCAAGTCTCAGATCACCCTGAGGCTTTTGGTCACAGATTCCACAACTGCTGGGGCCTGGGTCCCTGGGGCTAGTGACTGCCTTGACCACAGCAGCTCCGATGACAGGAGGTACCATCTGGGAGGGGTTGATCACGGTTGCCATTGTGAGCTCATGGTCAGACCTGGGACCATGCTGGAATGAGGCCACTCAGGCCAGGGAGGGGCTGCCGCACACATTTCCTGGCACATGTTTCCTGGCACACACTTCCTTTCTCCCTCAGATGAACAAATATTGTTGCTGGGGCCTTGGCCACAGCTTCCTGCTTTCTTCTGAGATCAGAAGCCACAGCCACAGTCTCAGTGATAGCCCTGCCACACTAGTCCTGGCTTCAGAGACACACGAGGCACACTGGCCCCACTCACAGCCTTTCCCAAGGTTGGCACTTTGTGACTCAGGGAGGCCAAGTGGCAGCCAGCTGATGTCTTGAGGAGGGGCAGTCTGGTTCTGGATGGACTAGACAGCTCTGGGCAGACCTGCTGCTGAGCAGAGGTGGGACAGGGTACCTTGCTGCCCCAGCTCTGTGCTCTAGAACAGCCTACTGATCCACTGAGAAAGGCTGCAGATGCGGGTACTGAGCGGCCGCCCCTGCACCAACAGCTGGGGGCCATGGTCTTTACCCAAGCTCTCAGTGGCCTCAGGATGGACACCTCTCTCACTCACACCTCCCCACTCTTCCACCAGAGTAACCTGTCTGTGGCCCTCTGTGGAGCCATTTTCTCGGTCACCTCTGGGCTGTTATCCAAGTGTGGAGGAGACAGTTCCATGGTGTGACCACTACAGGAACTTCAAGCTAGATGCAGCTAGATCCGGTACAGAACAGAGATTGTGCCCTGGAAATAGCCTCAGAGACTATCTGATGGATCTGTCTCCATGCCCCAGGCCTGCTGATTACTAGAACAGGCCCTTGCCCCGCCCTGAACAAGTACGTAAGGCCTTTCCCCCTTATCAGGGCAGGTCACACTCCAGTGCCCCTTTCTATCCTGCCGTGCTATAGAACCCTTTAGCACCTGCCACGTGGGCTCTTGCTGCTGCCCGAGGCATGCTTCATATGCAAGTTCCCCTAATAAACTCTTGATGTAACGATAGAGTTGTCAGCTTCTTTCTTTGGTCTCGTGGTCCTGGGAAATTTATGTAAGAACACACTACTTCCTCTGTCTGGAGGACCCTTCCCTCTGTCTTCAGCTGGCTGACTCCTCATCTTATCTTTCAACAGCTGGTTCACAGGGGCCTGCTCCTGGAAGGCCTCCACAAACCCTCACCTGCTAGGTCGGGACTGCTGCTCTCTGCCTCCCCCTACCCACAGCCCCTCTGCATTGTAGCTCTCCATGAGGCTGGCTTCGAGAGCCATCCTGACCACTGTCTTTAAAAGTCACGATCCCTGCCTTCTCTTATCAACATTCCTGGTTCCCTTATTTTGCTCTACTTTCCCCAAAGTATTTTTATTACCTCCTAACCTGCCACACACTCTTTTATGAGGACCTTACCATTGTATGGTCCCTCCCTACTGAGCTTCTCAAGGACAGGGATCTGTGGCTTTTTTGTTCACACATGTCTCCTAAGCCCTTAGATCAGTGCCTGGCAATGAGTGCATGATCGATAAGTATCAGTGGGATGAATGAACAAGTAAAGCAACCACAGTTGTCTGTTTACTTGGTGGTGAGCTCCTTGAGGGCAAAGCCTGAGCCCCCTCTACACAAGCAGCACTCCACACAAGACTGCGCAGAAGGGGCATCAGGAAATCAAAGCCCTTGGTCTGGCACGCAAGGCTCATGTCACCAGCAGCCTCACTCAACAAAGTGTAGCAGGGAGAGGGCCTGGGTCGGCTCGTCCCTCCTCCCTCCTCCCTCGGGGTCACGCCTGCTGCCACTCTCTAAAGGCCTGGATCACTGCCCCAACAGGACAGCCAGTGTCCCAATCTCCTGCCCACCGTCAGTGGACAGCTGTACTTGGGTGTGAGTGATTCCAACATCCGAGCAAGTGTATGAGCATCACACACTTGTGTGACCACAGGACACTCAGAAATCATTGAGGGATATTGTAGGGACCTGGGTGTGGGTGTGGGGCAGTAAAGGGCAATTCTGGCAACTGTCTTGACTCCTCAAATACCAGTGGGAGAGGGGGATTACAAATTACAAGTCCATGAGGGAGGGGCTAATTCTTTACTGAATGGTGATAAGGAACTTGTCTATTTGGGAGCAAAAAGCTAGTTAAAATCCCTAACCTCATGCCGTACACCAAAATTAATTCCAGCTAATTAAAAATGAAGGAAGAGAAGCCCTGGCTGGCGTAGCTCAGTGGATTGAGCATGGGCTGCGAACCAAAGCATCGCAGGTTCAATTCCCAGTCAGGGCATATGCCTGGGTTGCAGGCCACAGCCCCCAGCAACCGTACATTGATGTTTCTCTCTCTCTCTCTGTCTCCCTCCCTTCCCTCTCTAAAAATAAATAAATAAAATCTTAAAAAAAAAAAACCACAGCAATTTGAAGGACCGTGCTCAAATATTTTAAAAAAATGAAGGGAGAAAGATAGACAAATGGCGATAAAAGAGGAAGGTAAAATCTTCCATCCATTGGGGAGCACGGGCTGTGTCAAAGCCCAGAGCAGGAGTGCGTCCCAACAGCGGACTCGGAGTCGCCTAGAGGAAGTGTCTGAGCTGAAGCCTGAAGAGCAAGAGGGCGGGGCGGGAGTGGGAAGGGAGCATGCCAGCACTCCAGTGTGAAACAACAAGTTTAGCAAAGGTCTGGGAGAAAGGGGGAAAATTCCAAACATTTATTAGGGATACAAAGATCTGAGCAACACAGTGAGAAAACCTAACTGAATGAAAATTTTGCGTAAAATGCTGTGTCCCATAACTTAAAAAAATACAGATTCAAATGTACATAGAACATTTATAAAAGTTGGCCACATACTAGACCATGAGCAAGTCTTTACAAATCTCAAAGATGATGACACCTAAAGGTGCACGGTCGAATCTGGTAGGGATTGGCACGTGCTAAGCATGTGGGGTGGGGCTAGTCCTACTAAGATGTGTTGTACATGTATAGCATATGCTGTATTTGAATACCTAGTGTAAAAAAATATAAAATATGGTATCAATAATTTTATATTGGTTCCATGTTGAAATAATACTATTTTGGACATACAAGGTTAAATAAGAATAAAACCATTATGAACATTAATTTCCACCTGCTTCTTTTTACTTTTTAAAATGTGGGTATTAGAAAATTTTAAATTACATGTGTGGCTTGCATTATATTTCTATTGAGTAGACCAGCATAGCACATTCTTTGACCACAATACAATTAAGAAAAATTAGTAGCCTCCCCAGAAAAAGAAAGAAAATGAAAACTAGAAACCCCTAAATACTTAGATATTAACAAACACACTTCAGAAATAACTCACATGTCAGAAAAGAATTCAAAATGTAAATTAGGAAATATTTGAACTGAACAACAAAATACAACTTATCAAAATTTGTGAGATGTTGCTAATGCTGTGCATAGGGCAAAGTTTAGAGCAAGGGTTGGCAAAATCCAGCCCACAAGGCAAGTCTAACCCATAATCCAAATTCATAAGTAAAATTTCAGTGAAAGGCAGCCCACTTCCATTCATTTATTGACCACCTATTTCTTCTTCTGTGCTGCAATGGCAGAACTGAGTAGTTTTGAAAGATATCTGCCAAACCAAATATATTTACTATCTGGACTTTTACAGAATAAAATTGGTTTAGAGCCTTAAGTACATATGTTAGAAAATAATAAAGAGTGAAAAGTAACAAGTTAAGCATTCATGGCTAGAAGTTTGAAAAAACAGCAAAATAAATCCAAAGAAAATGTATGAAAGGAAATAATAGAAAGCAAACAGTAATGAATCAGAAAATGAGCATACAATAAAAGGATCGACAAAGCTCAAAGTTGGCTTTTTGAGAAGACTAAAACCATTACCAAACCTCTATAAAATAACAGATGAAGAATTAATAACTGATATCAGAACCACTACTACTGGTGCTGCAGATATTAAAAAGATAAGAGCATATTTTAAAAAACCATATGCATGTTAACAAAACTTAGGAAAAAACCCTGATAAGTTAGTATAAATTATAATCTCAAAATTGACTTAGGGAGAAATAAAAAACATGAATAATCCTATAACCTATAAAATAATGGATTCAGTAAGAAAATTCTGACTCCACGTGGCTTCAACAGCAAATTCTACCAAATGTTCAAGGAAGACATAGCTCCAATTTTATACAAATGCTTCCAGAAAATATAAAATGAGAAAATATGGCTGTGATACCAAAACTACGCAGACACTATGAGGAGGCAATATCACAGCCATTCTCACCAGAGTGCTCACATACGTTATCACCCAAACCAGGGCATGTTTGAGATTCAGAGGGAGTGCTAGAAATGGTGATGCCTAGATGACAAGGAAAAACTGGGGCTGTCCTGTGCAAATTGAGACTATGTTGCCCTAACTCTTACTCATAAACATAGATGTAAACGTATTTTTTAAAGATTTTTAAAGATTTTAGTAGCAATACAAAAATTGGAAATAATATATGATGACCTTGTTGTGTTTACCTGGAATACAGATATTTGAGCACTATAAAATAAATGAATGCGACTCACCACATTAACCGAATAAAGAAACAGATGCATGCCCTGACCATTGTGGCTCAGTTGGCTGGAGCATGTCCCCTAGCTGAAAGGTAGCAGGCTTGACTCCCAGTCAGGGAACAAGACTAGGTTGCAGGTTTGATCCTGGGTTTGGGCATGTATAACCCCCAGTCTGGGTGCATACAAGAAGCAACCAATTGATGCTTCTTTCTCACATCAGTGTTTCTCTTTCTCCCCTCCTCTCTCTAAAAAGCAATGAAAAAATGTCCTCAGAAAAAGTTAAAAGAAAAAAAAAGAAACAGATATACATGATCCTCTCAGTATATGTGGAAAATAACATTTGATAAAATCAACATCTATTTATGATTTTTTAAAAAGCTGGTCAAACCTAGGAATAGAAGGGAAGTTCCTCAATTTGATAAAGGATATCGACAATATAGGTACTTAGAGGAAACATCACACTTAATGGTAAAATGATGAAATCTTACCCTTTGAGATCTGTAACAAGACAAGCATGCCTCATACTTCTACTTCTATTCAATGATGTAAAGGATGTTTTAAACTATGTAGTAAAGAAGAGGAAACAAAATATGTAGATAAGACAAGTAAAAGCAAATTGTCACTATTCATAGCTAATATACTTCTGTATGCATAACATCCAAAAAGATCTGTAGGTAAAGCTTTTTTTTAAATTATATTTTATTGATTATGCTATTACAGTTGTCTTGATTTGACCCCCTTTTCTCCCCTCCACCCAGCACCCCACACTCCTTCAGGCAATCTCTCCACCTTGTTTGTGTCCACAGGCCACATGTGTAAATTCCTTGGTTACTCCATTTTCTATACTGTACTTTACATCCCATGGCTATTCTGTAACTACTTATTTATACTTCTCAATCCTGTCAACTCTCACCAACTCTCCCATACCCCGCTCCCATCTCTTTATCTTTAACCTTTGGCATTTTAATTATGAAGCATTGTGGAGTGGGCCTCTTTGCATACATTTGTTTGGGACTCTGTGCTTCCTAGACTTGGATGCCTATTTCCTTCACCAAACTAGGGAAGTTTTTTTTCATTATTTTTTCAAATAGATTTCTAATTTCTTGCTCTATCTCTTTTTCTAGCACCCTTATGATATGAATGTTGTATTGCTTAAAGTTGTCCCACAGGCTGCTTACACTATCCTCATTTTTTGGATTCTCTTTTCTTTAAAAAAAAAAAAGGATTTTATTTATTTATTTTTAGGGAGAGGGGGAGGGAGGGAGGGAGGAAGAGGGAGAAAAGCATCAATGTGTGGTTGCCTCTTACTCGCCCCTGCGCCCCCAACTAGGGACCTGGCTGGCAACTCAGGCATGTGCCCTGAATGGGAATCAAACCAGAGACCCTTTGGTTCTCAGGCCAGCAGTCAATCCATTGAGCCATACCAGCCAGGGCTTGGATTCTCTTTTGTTCTTGTTCTGATTGGTTGTTTCTTCTTCCTTATGTTACAAATCATTGATTTCATTCTTAGCTTCATCCATTCTACTGTTGTTTCCCTGTAAATTGTTCTTTGTTTCAATTAATGAATGCTTTGTTTTTGACTGGATCTTTTTTATGCTGTTGAGGTTCTCACTAAATTCCCTGAGCATCCTTATAAATAGTGTTTTGAACTCTGCATCTGATAGATTGCTTATCTCCATTTCATTTAGTTCATTTCCTGGAGTTTCAATCTGTTCTTTCATTTGGTCCATGTTTCTTTGTCTCCTCATTTTGCCAGCCTCCCTGGGTTTGTTTCTATGTATTAGGTAGAGCTTCTTTGACTCCATGTCTTGGTAGTGTGCCATAATGTAGTAGGTTCCTTGTAAGGTCCAGTGGCACAGCCTCCCCTATCACCCAAGCTGGGTACTCAAGGTACACCCTTCGTGTGGGCTGAGTTTACATTCTTGTTGTAGGGGAGCCTTGGTTGCTGTTAGCAGATCAATGGGAGGAATTTACCCAGGCCAGTAAGCTGCAATGACTGGTTGTGACCACTGACCACCAACCTCTACCTTCTGTGGAGGATCAGCTGTGCAGGGGCAGTGTGGAGGTGCTCAGATGTGGTCTATAGCTGTCCACTGAATATGCTGGCCCTGGGTTTTCTGGTGCTCCAGGCCAAGATCAGCCCCTTCCTGTGTTTTGCCTGGGCCACTGTGCCTGAGTTATAAAGCAATCTGATATTGCTGCTACTTATGCTGGGTTTGGAGATTTCCAGGTGAAGCCAAGCTGTGAATTTAGGCTGCTACTTCCAGTCCTGGTGCTCACTGAAGTCAGCTGCTGTTTGAGAGGATTTAGGAAGTTGTGCACTGTGAGCCACAACCAGTCATTCATATGGAGATGGAGCTTGGGTGGGCCATAAATTAGGTGGGTGGAGTCTCTGATTCCCAAGGTGGGTCAAACAGTGTTAGCCAGGTGGATGGAATCTTAGATTCACCACCAGTCTGCCAGCTCTGTGAAAGGAGGACCCAGAAAAGGAACAATGGCCTCTGCTGGCCTTGAGGTCAGACACCTCAGCTTCCCCTTGCATGCCACTGGTGCCCCTCTAGCTGCCTCCCCAGCACTGGAGCCCAGAAGGAATGAGTCTGAGTAAGTGAGTCCATGTATGGGTTCTTTAAGAGGAATTGCTTGGGACTCCAGAAGTTTCTTCCACCAACTCAATCAATCAAAAATTCCTTGGTTTTTATAGCCAGACATTGTGGGGACTTATCTTCCTGGCACTGGAACTCTGAACTGGGGGACCTGGTATGGGGCTGCGACTCCTCACTCCAGAGATATCCCTTCTGAATTTTTATCCATTACACATGGTTGAGGGACCAGCCCATTTCGCATCTCTGCCCCTCCTACCAGTCTGGATGGATGCAGTTTCTTTAATTCCATAGTTGTCACACCTCCATTCAACTTGATTTCTGTTGGTTCCAAGCAATGGCTGTCCTATATTTTAGTTGTAATTTTTATGTGATTGTGCGAAAAGGTGAGCCATATCTGCCTACACTGCCATCTTGACTGAAATCTCTGTGTGCCAAGTTTTTTATATTGATTAGAGAGTTTACAAGGTTGCTGGATACAAAATCACCTCTATAAAAATCCATTGCATTTCTTTTTTTTTTAAGATTTTATTTATTTATTTTTAGAGAGGGAAGGGAGGGAGATAGAGAGAGAGAGAGAGAGAGAAACATCAATGTGTGGTTTGCTGGGGGTCATGGCCTGCAACCCAGGCATGTACCCTGGCTGGGAATCGAACCTGTGATGCTTTGGTTTGCAGCCCGTGCTCAATCCACTGAGCTACACCAGCCAGGGCTAAAATCCATTGCATTTCTTTATACAAGAAAAACACATATATTATTATGAAATTTTAAAAAATATTTTCTAAAAATCCGGAAAGAGACCTATGCCCACATATATACAAACCCTGGAAATCTGATAGAGATAGTGATGCAAATTAACAGGTAGAGGACAGCTTCCTCAAAAAAACATGTACTGGAAAAAAGGAGTGTGAATATGAAAACAATTAAAGCAGAACCCTACCTCATACAATCCCAGATCAATTAAGGATATCAAGGTCAAAAGCTAACTATAAAGCTGTTAGATAGTATACAAAAAAAATTTCAGAGCCTCAAGGAATTCCTAAACAAAATACAAAAGCACTAGCCAACAAGAATAGATATGACTACATTAAAATGAAGAATGTTGACTACATAGAAGATACCATAGGGTACCCTGACTGGTGTGAGTCAGTTGGTTAGGCATCATCCCATGAAGCAAAAGCTGCCAGTTTGATTCCCCATCAGGGCACATTCCTGGTTGCGAGTTTGGTTCCTGGTCAGTGTGTGTGCAAGAGGCAATCAATCACTGTTTTTCTCACACATCAATGTTTCTGTCCTTCTCTTTCTTCTTCCCTTCCTCTCTCCCTAAAAATTAAAGAAAAAGATACCATGGGGTGACAAGATAAGAAATAATGTAGGAAAATATATTTGCAACATAATCCACAGAGTATTAGTACCCAGGCTATTTTTTAAAATCCCTACAAATAAGAAAATTGCAGACAATCTCAGAGAAAACTGCAAAAGGCTGAACATGTACTTCTCAATAATGGAAATAGAAATAGTCAATGAACACATGAAAGGTTCTCAACCTCACTAGTGATTAAGACAAGGCAAATTTAAACCACAATGAGATTCATTTATGTCTAACAGATTTGTGTAAATAAAAAAGACAGACAATTTCAGACGATTTCATATGTTGGCAACAATGCGGAGCAACAGGAATGCTCAAATATTCCTGGTGGGAATATAAATTGTACAACATTGTGAAATCATTAAACATCATCTAGTAATATTGAATATATTCTATGACCCAGCAATTCCACTTCTAGGTGTGTGTGTATACACCACAAATAATCACAAACTTAGTGGTGTCACATAACACAAATTCATTATCTTAAGTTCTAGAGGGGAGAAGTCCTAAAATCAAAGTATTTCTAGGGCTGTGTTCCTTTTGGAAAAATCTGTTTCTTTGACTTTTTTGGCTTCTAGAGTCCTCCTGCATGCCTTGGTGAATGGCTCCTTCCCCCATTCTCAATGCTCAGTGTAGCATTTAAAAATCTCTCTCACTCTTTCTCTCACTTCTGCTTCTGTTGTTCCACATCCTTCTCTGGACCTGACCCTCCTGACTCCCTCTTGTAAGGACCCTTCTGATTCCTTTGGGCCACTCACATGATCCACGATAATTTTCCCATCTCAAAACCCTTAATTTAATCATCTCTGCAAAAAGCAAGATAATATCTCCTGGTGTTGGGGATTAGGATGTGGACATCTTGTCAGGTTGGGGAATGGAGGGTATTTATTCTGCTAATAAATATATGCACCAGAATAAGGTTTATAGCAGATTTGTTGGCAGTACAAACAGAAAAAAAATCAAATCCATTCATTTAATCTTTAAAAACAGGTTAAGTTAAATTATGTTGTTTAGGAATGTATATGTTGGTGGTATTTCTAAAAGAAAACCAAGTATAATCATCATGAAATGCGGGCCAGACTTCTGGTCAAAATGAAGGTGTAAGTAAACATGTCTTGTGTCCTCACACAACCACATCAAAATTACAACTAAAATATCAAACAACCACCACTCAAAACCATCAGAAACTGAGTTGAATGGAAGTGCGACAGCCATGAAGTTAAAGAAACCACATCCATCCAGGTTGGCAGGAGGGGCAGAGATGTGGAATGGGCTGGTCCCACATCCATGTGTGGTGGATAAAAATTTGGGAGGAATATTTCAGGAGCAAGGAGTCCCAGCTCCACACTGGACCCCCCAGCCAGGGTTCCAGTGCCAGGAAGATAAGTCCCCACAATGTCTGGCTTCAAAAACCAGTGGGGATTGATTGAGTTGGTAGAAGAAACTTCTGGAGTCCCAAGCAGCTCCTTTTAAAGAACTCACACATGTACTTACTCAGACTCCCTCTTTCTAATATCCAAAACCATGGTAGCAGCTTGAAAGGCATCAGTGGTATACAGGGAGGAAATGAAGTGTCTGGTATCCAGGCAAGAGTGGGGGCACAGCTTTCTCCAAGACAAAAAGGTGGGCAAAGATCATAGTGCTGAAGTCCTAGCCATGACAATCAGATAAGAAAAAGAAATAAAAGTCATCCACATTGGAAAGGAAGAAGTAAAACTGTCATTATTTGCAGGTGATGTAGTACTATATACAGAGAATCCTAAGGATTACACCAAAACACTACTAGAATTGATAAATTCTGTAAAGTAGCAGAATACAAAGTAAATTCCAGAAATCAGTTGCATTTTTATCTACTTTTAAAATTTTATTATTTTAAAATATATTTTATCAGTTATGCTATTACAGTTGTCCCAATTTTTTTCTACCCTTTATCTCCCCTCTGACCTGCACTGCCCACCCTTCAGCATCCTCCCTCTACAACTTAGTTCATGTGCATGGGTTGTACATACAAGTTCTTTGGCTTCTCTATTTCCTGTATTATTCTTAACCTACCCCTGTCTAATTTATGCCTACTAATTATGCTTTCTATTCCCTGTACCTTTCCCCCATGCTCCCTCTCCCCATCCCCATTGATAACCCTCCATGTGATCTTCATTTCTGTTACTATGTTCCTGTTTTAGTTGTTTACTTAGTTTTTATTTTTTAGGTTCAGTTGTTGATAGTTACGAGTTTGTTGTCATTTTACTTTTGATTTTCTACTTTTTAGATGAGTCCCTTTAACATTTCATATGATAAGGGCTTGGTGGTGATGAACTCTTTTAGCTTTACCTTGTCTGGGAACTATTTTATCTGCCCTTCCATTCTAAATGATAGTTTTGCTGGATAGAGTAATCTTGGATGTAGGTCCTTGCTTTTCATGACTGCAAATATTTCTTTCCAGCTCCTTCTTGCCTGTAAGTTTTCTTTTGAGAAATCAGCTGATAGTCTTCTAGGAACTTCTTTGTAGGTAACTCTCTCCTTTTCCCTGGTTGTTTTTAAGATTCTCTCCTTATCTTTAATCTTGGCTAATGTAATTATGATGTGCTTTGGTGTGTGCTTCCTTGGGTCCAACTTCTTTGGGACTCTCTGAGCTTCTTGGACTTGTATGTCTATTCCCTTCACCAAACTCGGGAAGTTTTCTTTCACTATTTGTTCAAATAAATTTTCAATTTCTTGCTCTTCCTCTTCTCCTTCTGGCATCCCATGATTCAGATGTTGGCACATTTGGAGATTTTCCACCCAGAGTCTTCTTATACTCTCCTTGTTTTTTTTTTTTTAATTCTTATTTCTTCATTCTGTTCTGGTTGAATGAACATTTCTTCCTTATATTCCAAATTGTTGATTTGAATCCTGGCTTCCCTTCAGTGTTGGTTCCCTGTATATTTTGCTTTCTTTATTTCACTTTGTGTAGCCTTCATTTCTTCCTTTATTTTGCAACTGAGCTCAGTCATTTCTGTGAGCATTCTGATTACCAGTGTTTTGAACTCTGCATCAGATAGGTTGTCCATCTCCTCATCACTTAGCTCTTTTTCTGAAATTTTGATCTGTTCTTTCATTTGGGCCATATTTCTTTGTCTCAGCACACCCATTAAGTTGTAAGGGGGTGGAGCCTTAGGTATTCTCCAGGGTGGGGCAACCCTCTTTGCTGCATTGTGGTGCTGTCTGTGGGGGAGGGGTCAGAGAAGGAACAATGCCACCCACTCACTCAGTCTGCTCTAGCCCCACTTTCCACCCAAGTCTTCTGTGAGACTGGGAGTTTCTCCTGCCTTCACAAACCCCATTTATTTTACCACTAGAAGTTTTGAGTCTTTAGTTTCCCAGTGAGCCAGCCCCTCCTCCCCCATGCAGCCCAAATGCCTTGCCATGGGTCCTCTCCACCCACCTGCTGCCCACCTCTGCCCCTCCTACTTGTCTGGATGAATGTTTTTTGGTTGTCAGAGTTCCATGTAGTTTGCTATTCTGGCAGTTCTGGTTGTTTATTGTTTTAAATTGGTTGTTATCCTTCTTTTGGCTGTGCAATGAAGCAAAATGTTTCTACCTACACCTCCATCTTGGCAGGAAGTCCTAAATTTTATTATTTTTTTAATCCTCACCCAAGGATATGTTCATTGATTTTTAAACATTTTATTTATTTATTCTTAGAGAGAGGGGAAAGGAGGCAGGAAGAGAAGTAGAAAAACATTGATGTGCGAGAGAAATATTGATGAGTTGCCTGTCACACACCCTCACCTGGACCTGATCTGCAACCCAGGCATGTATCCTAACCAGGGAATCAAACTGGCAATATTTTGGTTTGTGGGATGATGCCCAACCCAGTGAGCCGCACATGTCAGGGAAATATTGGTTTGCCAGATCCAGGATTGAACCCACAACCTAGGTATGTATTTTGACCAGGAATCAAACCCACAAGCTTTTTCATGCACAGGATCATGCTCCAACCAATTAAGCCACCTGGTCAAAGCTCAGTTTTTTATACACCAATAATGAATTATCAGAAAGAAACACTAAGAGAGCAATCCCATTTACAGTTGCATCAAAAAAATACCTAGGAATAAATTTAAGGAGGTAAAATACCATACTCAGAAAATTACAAGACACTGAAGAAAGTAATGAAGAAAATATAAATAAATGGGAGCATATACCATGTTCATGGATAGGAAGAATTGACAATCTATAGGTTCACTGCAATTTGTATCAAGATACCAATGGCATATTTCACAGAATTAGGACAAATATTCCAAGTTTATATGGAATCACAAGACGCTGAATAGCCACAGAAATTTTGAGAAAAAGAACAAAATTGGGGGTACCACATTACCTGATACCAAACTATATTAAAAGGCTATAGGAATAAAAACATCATGGTATTAGCATTAAAATAAACATACAGATTAATGGAATCAACTAAGCTTTGAGAGCTGCCCAAGTGCCCATCAGCAGATGAGTGGAAAAAAAGCTGTGGGGCATTTAAATAAGGGAATACTACTTGACCATAAAAAAGAAGGAAAGTTTACCTTTTGCATTTGCATGAATGGACCTGAATAGTGTTATGCTAAGTGAAATAAGCCAGAGAAGACAAATTCCATATGGTTTCTATTATATTTGGAATCTAATGAGCAAAATAAACTAATAAAGAAAATTGAAGCAGGCTCATAGATATAGAGAATGGACTGACAGCTGCCAGAGAGGAGGGAGTTCAGGGGGCTGAATCAAAAAGGTGAAGTGATTAGGAAAAAAAACACCTCACAAACACAGACAACAGTATGATGATTAACAGGGGGAAAGGAGGGAAGTGGAAGGTAGAAGAGGATAAAAGGGGAATAAATGGTGATGAAAGGAAACTCGACTTTGGGCGGTAAACTCACAATACAAGATATAGATGAAGCATTATGTAATTATACACTTGAAACCTATATAATTTTATTAACCAATGTCATCCCAATAAATTCAATAAAAATGTTTAAAAAAACAATGGTACATACATATAATGGAATATTACTTGGCCATAAAAAGAATGAAATGCTACCATTTGCAACAACATGGATGGACCTAGAAGGTATTAAACTCAGAGAAATAAATCAGTCAGAGAAACAGAAATACCATATGATTTTACTTATGTGTAGAATCTAAGGGACAAAATAAACAAACAAAATTGAAACAGACTCAATGAGTCAAAGAACAGATTGATGGTTGCCAGAGGAGAGGAGCTTGGGGGACTGGGTAAAAAAAGTGAAGGGACTGGGAAGTATAGATTTGTAGTTACAAAATATTCATAGGGAGGTAAAGTGCAGCAGAGGAAATACCTTCAATAATATTGTAATAACTATGTTGGTGCCAGAAGGGTACAGGAAATATTGGGGGAATCACTTTGTAAAGTACCCAATTATCTAACTACCATGCTGTATACCTGAAAGTAATACAAAATAATATTGAATGTAAACTGCAATTGAAAAATATTTTTTAATTTAAAAATTAAAAACAAACTAAAAAGGAGTTAATATGATTTTTAAAAATTCTAACCTGGATGTTTTCTCAGTAGAGCCTGAGACTCTTCTGAGTTTTCCCATCTCTCAGTGTGGCCACGGGGTCTTCATAGCACCAATGGAAGGGTTCTCTCCACCCTGATCCCTGGTCCTTCCTCGGCCTGGGGACCCTCACCCCGTACCCACATGGTGAATGCCTCTTCATCTTGAGACTCATTTCAGTGTCACCTCTCTGTGTGCCCTTCCTAGCCTCCTCACTTACCAGAAGCAGTGCCTGCCTTCCTGCATATCCTGGCTATGCCTGTAATCTTCTCTGTTTATGAGACTATGTATACCAGACCCAGAGGTTTCCATACTGAGGCCATGGCAGCTTTCTTCATGTGCTCTAGGAGTCCTGGGTGGCAGATAGGGGACAGATGGGTCTGGTAGTCCTGGAGAAATAAACATTCTGGGCTCAGACACCAGGAAATAGGATAGTAATCAGGTGGAAGCACCATGTGAAGATGGCTCCAGTGGCTGTAAACCCATTGCTTATAGCGGGATCTGGCACAGCCTTGGGTTCTCCTCAAAAATTTGTGTCTATACATTTGACATTTGGAAATGTCAGATAAGTAGTTTTAGATCTCTGATGGAATGCTCTTAGGGTGGGAGGAAGAGTGGCTGGTGGAAAATGCATTGGTTTTGCCATCTTGCCTAACCCTATATATTCTAAAAGTTTATCTAATTCTCTTTGGGTTTTTTTTTCAGTATTTGAAATGCAAGAAATTTTATTTTATTTTATTTATTTTTTATATTTAAAAATAGAAAATAGGCCCTGACTAGGTAGTTCAGTTGGTTAGAGGGTTGGAACAAGAAATTGGTATCTCTCTCTCTCAAATCAATAAGTACATTTTTAATTTAAAAACTAAAAATGGAAAATAGAACACACGTACAGAAAAGGATATAAAATATGTGTGCACAGCTTAACAAATAACTATAAAGCAATCACCCATGTAGCCAGAGCTCATCAAAATAGAACATTGCCACTTCCAATCAAGATGGAGGTATAGGTAGACACACTTTGCCTTGCACAACTATAGAAACAATTACAATTAGATCTCAAAACAAATAACACTCAGGACCATCAGAAAATTTAACTGTATGGAAATCCGACAACCAAAGATTTAAAAATGAGCCACATTCACCCAAACGGGAAGAGTCACAGAGACAGGTGGAGAGGTGCAGAGATGTAGTGTGGCCCAGAGAGGTGGTGGTGGTGGCAGAACAGATGATCCCACATTCACATAGGATGGATGAAAATCAGGAGGGATAATGTGGGAGCTAGCAATCACAGACCCAGGCCAGACCACACAGCCAGGGTTCCAGAGCTGGGAGGATGAGTCCCCATAACTTATGGATGTATAAACTACTGGGCATAGGGGCAGTGGAAGAAACTGCCAGCTTTTGAGGAAACTCAGCTTAAAGGGCCTGCATGGATTTAGAATTTATGTAAACACACCCATTCTGGGACTCACAAGCAGGGAAACAGCTGGAAGGTTGCCAGTTGCATGCAGGAAGTGGGTGAAGTGACTGGAAATGGGGTGAGTGTCAGGCAAACTCCAGAAATTAGGCATTGGCATTGTCCCCCTCCAAGCCCTGCCCCCACACAGAGCCACAAAGTGGTGAAGCAGGTTGCCCAGCCCTGGCGATTACCTAAGGCTCCACCCCACAAATTTGCAGGTGTCTTTTCTACAATGGGCCACATTACTAACGGAGTCAAAGCAGCTCTACCTACTACCCAGAACCAAACAAAGGGAAGCTGCCAAATTGAAGAGACAAAGAAATATGTCCCAAATGAAAGAACAGAACAAAACTCCAGAAAAAGGACTAAATGAAACAGAGACAGCCAACCTATCAGACACAGAGTTCAAAACACTGGTGATCAGTATGCTCAAATAATTCATTGAGTACAGCAACAACATAGAGGAAGAAATGAAGGTTACACTAAGTGAAATAAAGAAAGACCTAGAGGGAACCATCAGTGAAAGGGAGGAAGCTGGGATTCAAATCAATGATTTGGAACATAAGGAAGAAATAAGTGTACAACCATAACAGAAAGAAGAAAAAGAATTTTTTAAAAAATGAGGATCATATAAGGACCCTCTAGGACATTTCCAAAAGTACCAACATCCAAATCATAGGGATACCAGAAGGAGAAGGGGAAGAGAGAAATTGAAATCTTATTTGAAAAAATAATGAAAGAAAACTTTCCCATTTTGGTGAAGGAAATAGACATACAAGTCCAGGAAGCACAGAGAATCCAAAACAAGTTGGACCCAAAAAGGACCACACCAAGACACATCATAATTAAAATGCCAAAGGTTAAAGATAAAGAAAGAATCTTAAAAACAGCAAGAGAGAAGCAGAGTTATCTACAAAGGAGTTTCCATAAGACCAGCATCTGATTTCTCAAAAGAAACTCTGTGGGCAAGAAGGGGATGGAAAGAAGTATTCGAAGTGATAAAAATCTAGGATCTACACCCTAGACTACTCTATCTAGCAAAGCTATAATTTACAATGGAAGGGCAGATTCCTAGCTTCCTAGACAAAGTAAAAGCTACAGGAAAGAGTTCATCATCACCAAGCCATTATTACATGAAATGTTAAAGGAACTTATTTAAGAAAAAGAAGAAGATGAAAACTATGAACATTAAAATGGCAACAAATTAACAACCATTGACAATGGAATCTAAACAAACTAAGCAAACAACTAGAACAGGAATAGAGTCATAGATATAGAAATCATTTGGAGGGCTATCAGCTGGGAGGAGGAGGGTGAGAAGCGGGGAAACAGCGCAGGGATTAAGAAGCATAAATGGTAGGTTTGAAATAGACAGGGGGATGTTAAAAATAGTACAGGAAATGGAGAAGCACAACCCATGGACATGAACGAAGGCTGGAGGAAGGGGGATACCAGGCGGAGGGGCACAAAGGAGGCAAAACTGGGACAACTGTAATAGCATAATCAATAAAATATATTTAAAAATATATAGAATGTTGCCAAAGCTGTAGAATTCTCCCCATATTTGCCTTCTGATTATGACCCCTCCCCATAGGATATAACCTATCAGCCTGTATTTAAAAAAATATTTTATTGTTTATGCTATTAGTTAGCCTGTAGTTTTAAATATTTTTCAGTTGCATTAACAATTTATTCCTTTTTTAAAATTATATTTTATTGATTATGCTATTACTGTTGTCCCAATTTTTACCCCGTTATGTCCGCCTAACCACAACCCCCACTTTCTCAGGCAGTCCCCCCACCACTGTTCATGGCCATGGGTCATGTGTATAAGTTCTTTGGCTACTCCATTTCCTATACTGTACTTTACATCTCATGGCTATTCTGTAACTACCTATTTGTACTTCTTAATCCCCTCACCTCTTCACCCATTTCTCCACACCCCCCACCCATCTCGCCACCCTCAACATGCTAACTGTATCCATGATTCCATCTCTGTTCTTGTTTGCTTAGTGTGTTTTTTGGATTCAATTGTTGACAGATATGTATTCATTGACATTTTATTGTTCACAGTTTTCATCTTCTTTTTCTTAAATGAGCTCCTTTAACATTTTCATATAAGAATGGTTTGGTGATAATGAACTCCTTTAGTTTTCTCTTGCCTGGGAAGTTCTTCATCTGCCCTTCATTTCTAAATGCTAGCCTTGCTGAGTAGAGCAACCTTTGCTGTAGGTCCCTGCATTTCATGACTTGTCAGGATGTGCTCTTCTCCCTTTGAGGAGGTCAGGGGTTTGGGGCAGCTGTGAGGAAGATGGAAGGGGTGTGGCAGGAGCCACACTCAGTCTGGTGGTTGGGGTCCCAGCCTGGTTGGTGGCTTACCTGGGGTATGGCAAGGTTTGCAAGAGTTCCTGTGGAGCAGAGACAAGTGAAGCTAAGTTAGCCAGCCTTTGGGAGAAGCTAGGAAGGCAATGGTGGTCTCACTAGGAGCCATAGGGTCTTTGCAGCTAAGGTACTGAGTGGCAGCTCTGTCCCCTGCTCTGAAGGGGTTGTTGGCAGAGGAGGGGTGGGGAGATGGGGGTGGAAATGCTGTTCTTGTTGGAAGTAGGCAAGGCAAGGTCATGCACTCTGACCTGGAGTGGGCTCAGGGGAGCCCAGGGGACATGGAGACCCCAGTGCTGGAGGGACTCTCCCAGGCCTCATACACCTCAAGCTTCTTCAAACCTTTACTGATGGTTAAAGATGTGTTAGAGATGTTCGTGAACTTTTTTACGGTGTTCCCAAAGACAGCGGGTTCTGCAGGAACAATGTGTGAGGTAGGGCTGGGGAGGGGCTGTCCTTCCCCGAGCCTTGTCCGCTATCCCTTCTACCTCTGATTGGAGGGCCCCCAAGGACCAGGACCCTAGGTCCCGATGTCCCACTCTAAGTGAATCCAAGCCACAGGGGCAGAGCCAGGCTCACAGGGATCCCTCGGATGGGGTCCAGAGACCCACCCTGAAACACACAGGGTCTCTTTCCTGCAGACCCCAGGCAGCAGTCGTGGCGGGCTCTCCTGTCCCAGCCCTAGCAGGGCCTCTCTAGGCCGTTAGGGGAGTCAGGCCTCTCAGCTCATTTCCCTCCTGATTGCAATCAGCCAGCCTGCCAGGGGGCCAGGTTGACAAAACTGATAAACTGCTGCAAGGTGAGATCACTCTCACGTGGAGTGGGAGGCCTCTGCCAAGGGCTGGGCAGGTCTGTGGCCTGCAGGGGTGGGTTGGGAGAGAGTTCCTGTGATTTGGCTTGAACCAGCGTTTTTATTTATTTATTTATTTTAAATTTTACTCATTTTTAAAGATGGGAAAGGAGGGAGAAAGAAGGAGAAAAACATCAACATGTGAGAGACCTGGAATTGAACCGGCAACCTTTCAATCTGCAGGCTGGCATTCAATCCACCAAGGCACACCAGCCAGGGCAGAAGCTGTTTCTTTAAAGTAAGGCCAACCTCCAAGAAGACCTCAGGGAGAGGCTCAGGCTTCCCTGGTCCCCTGAGAGTTTGCAGGAGGGCTGTGGAGGGTACCCAGTTTTCCCCCAGAGAGGCAGCCACGGCTCCCTCCGAATCACATTTGCACAGTGGAATGGGACTCTTCTTCACATGGGAACAGGTGTTGGGTCACATTCAGGGGGCCTCTCCAGGGCGGCCGCCGCCACCACCTCCTGCCTCCCTTGCTCTGGCCCTCCTTGCTCTCTTCCCTGCCCACCATGGCTTCTCCCATGGCCCCTTCGCCCTAACTCAGGGGCCTTGCATTCCACACTCTGGCCCAGCGAAGAGCCCAGGACTCTCCCAACCTCCTGTGCTCTGACCCCAGGCTGCCAGCCCCTCAAGGCCAACCCCAGGCAGTCAGCTCACAGACTCCCAACCACGCCACCCAACAGGGCTCTAGCCCCACCTCCCCAAACCCTCAGGGGCTGACTTTGCCTGTTTCATTGGGAACACAGAAGCCATTGTCCCTTCCTGCCACCAAACCTGTGGACTCAACCCACTGCACCTTCCCCTCCAGGTGGACTGGGCCCACTCAGGCAGCCTTTGCCTGAGCTCTTTGCTGAGGTGGGCAGATGACGGCTGACGGCGGGCACCCTCCTTGTGCATGTGCCCCTCAGGCCCCCACTGTGCCGGCCCACTTTTCAGCTGGTTCACCCATTGCCAGCTCATCTCCCTCAGAGAGATACTCAAGCTCCCTGTTTGGAAAGATCCTTCTCCGGCCCTCTGAATCCTCTAGTGGCCCCTGTCTCTCTCTCTCCCTTCAGAATAAAACTTCTTCAAAGAGCCTTCTACGTTCTCAATCACTGTCACTCACTGCTCATCCCCCTGCCAGGGCTTCTGCCCGCACCACACACTAACACTGCTCCCCCAGGGGCTCTGGTGGTCTTCCTGTCAACAATCCCAGGGCCCAAATCTGATCCTCACCCTCCTGCCTCCCTCCTGCTACCCTGCATCTCTCCCAATTCTGTCACTTTCCAGTGCTGTGGAGGCGGGTGACCAGACTGACCTGCAGCTTGCAGTCAGCCCTAGTGGCATGACTTCCTGGCTGCATGAACTCAGCCTCCCTGAGCCTCAGTTTTCTCATCTGTAAAACGGGGATAATAATAGTACCTCCCTCATCAACTCGCTATGAGGACTAAATGAGCTAACCGATGAAAAGAACTTAGGGCCTGGCATTTCCTAAGTGCCACTCAGTAGAAGTTAGCTGTTAGAGTCTTAACTTTCATCCAGATCTTTCCATTCCCCCCAGAATCAACTTAGTTCAGCCTTCTTACCATCCGTGGTCCAGAGAACTCTGCCATCCATCACTGGCCATTCTGCTGTCCTGCCTTTCCCCAGCCTTTCTCCCCATAGTAGTTAGACCCACCCCATGGGCTTCTTGGAACCAGACTTTTAAGGGATTAAACCTCTCCCTGGCTGAAAACTCCACTCCTAGCCTGAAGCCTAAACTTCCTTCTCCTACAAATGTTAAGATCTACAACAGCACTACACAGGATTTTTTTTTTTTTTTTGCTATTATACAACATGAAATCAGGACTTCCAAAGAATGCATTTGTGGGAATATTCAGCTATCATCGTTTTAAAATTCACTGCACTCTTAGAACTCCACTAAAGAGCTCATTTACATGAAAAAAAGAGGGTTTTCTCTATCAGAAATCACATTTTGGGATGCATATCTCCCCCAAACGTTTATATAGAAGATAAGATCAAGCCCTGGCTGAGCAGTCAAGAAGTTTATATAGAAGATAAGATCAAGCCCTGGCTGAGCAGTCAAGAAGCGCTGGGTCTCCAGGGCCCAGACCCCACCGCCCAAGCTGAGCTTTTCAATCAGGATGTCTTCAATGTCCTGTCAATCACCTGGGGACCTTGTCAAAGTGCAGTTTTTGATTCAGAAAGCCTGGGGTGAGACCTGAGGGTCTGTCCCTGTAACCAGCCCCCAGGAGATGCTAAACCTGCAGGTCCGAAGTCCAGCTAAGAGCAGCAAGGCTTTCCGTCTGTCTCTCCCCACAAGGCTGTGAGCTTCTTAAGCAGACAGCCACGTCTGTTTCACTCACAGCCATGTCTGACTGCCCCCAGCAAGTGCTTAATAAAAGTTCATTAAATGAATTGTGCCTTTGAGGGGACCCAGTCCTAAGGTTCCCCACGTGTGGCCTCATTTCACTCGTGCCTTTGAGACACTCCACCTGCATTCGGATGATGCCCTGGAGCCCGGGGTCTGGCCCATGGCTGAGCTGAGCCACAAGTCATGTGTTCGGCTGTAGGCATTATTTTCACAGACCAGCCCTGTCACAGCCTCTGCACTTGGCTCCTCTGCTGCCACATCCTGATCCTTGTCTTAACCAGATCAGCTGCTGCTCAGAAGCCTAAAACACCCACATTCTCCTGCCTCAATTTAACCTGCCCTCATCTCCCCACGCAGATCGCGTCACAATGCACCCCAACCCTGGCTTTACCATCCTGCTGCTCTTCTTTCCCCCACCCAGGCCCAGTCATCTCAGAGAACTCTTTCCCACACCCCTGCCACATTCATCCCTTTACCAAAACCCCTGCCCTGGGCCTGGGTTAGGGCCTGACAGCCCCAAGTGGCAGGGGCCCCCACCCACCTGGTTTTCCTGCTTCCTCTCTGGCTATAGCTACTCTGGTCCTTTGTAGCCTCCCCCAAGTCCAGTCCCTGTCCTCTTCCCTGCTCTGCATACCCTTCCCACCAGGCCTGCACCTGCCAAATCCAGGCTCCAGCGAAGACTGGGATCCAGAGCCCTGGGACACCACTCTCTCCTCTGCCCACTGGCTCCCAACACTGGCCTGGAGCCAGGGCATCGCACTCCCCTCCCCCTCAGACCTTGCCAACCCCACCATCTAAATCTCCTCAGGCCAGCCCCCTCCCACAGGACAGTTTCTTCAAGGATCCCTGTCCTCAGGCCCCTAAACCCAGCTCCTGTGTGCCACCTGAGGGACTGCCCAGCACCTGCAGCCAGCCCTCCACCAGGGGCTAGGATCCCGCCATACAGGGCAAAGTTGGGCTGTGCTGTTATCAGGCCAAGGAAAGAATGGCATCTGGTACCTGAGTCCCATCTGCCACCCACCGGGAACAGAAAGTGTCAAGAAGCTTCCCGAAGCCTATGAGGCAAACCACTGAGGGCTTTAACCCCAGGAACTCAGTGTTGGGAGGGGTGTCAAGAGGTGTGTGTCTCAGGGGATGAGCTCACACGTGGTTAGCAGTGTGACCAGCTGCTGGACAACCTTGTCCATTCCAGTGGGCCTTCACCTGGCTGCCCAGGACCAGGCCATGTCTGCTGGGGTGCGCAACAGAGGGCCAGGGCTGTTCAGGGGGTAGCAGGACTAGGTCTCATTGAGCAGGAGGTTTGAGGGGGCTCAGAGTCATATGCCTCTCAAGTGTGAGAAAAGTCCTTTCAGCTGTCCCCACTTTGCCCAGTGGCCAACCAAATTTCCAGCCTTCTTGGAAGATGAAGAAAAACACACTCAGTAATTTTTCCCCAAGTTTCACTGATGCTGGGTACTATGAGGTGATGAATAAGTCTGTGGTTTGCTATGGAGGTTCCGTGTGAGATAAAGATTCTTCCAATGCCCGCCCCCTTCACCACGGTCATTCTTACACTATCGCTGCGCATAAAAGGCTGTCTCGAACACTGCAGAACACCAAAAAGGACCGGCGTGAGACAGAATGTGTACTGCCAGCCCAAAGATGAGCAGCCTCCCCATCCTGGCCCTTCTCCTGCTCCTGCTCGCACACCGCACCCCTCCAGCACAGGGGCATCCCTTACGGACTACCTATATCACACTGATCAAGGAAATGGGGAGCCTCCTCAGCCAGCCACCTGTGCTTCCAAAAGTGAGTATCTGGGACAAGGTTGGCATGGGGATGGGAAGGCCTGGCAGGTGCTCGGGCCAACAGGACTCATGGGCTCTCTCTCTCTCTCTCTGCCACCACAGGGCAACTTGGGAATACATCACAAATTGACCCTGCGGGTAAGAGCTCAGCTCCACACTCGGCCACACCTCCCCACACTGGGTCCGAATCCACTTCCTGCCTGGGTGACCTGAGACATGCCAATACTTTGCCTAACCTGTAAATAGGGTGAATAGCACCTATCTCAGAGGTCGTTGTGAGAATTAAATGGCACAATGTACATGACGTTCCAAGAACAGTGTCTAGCGCTTAACAGGTGTTCAATCAGTTCCCCAGCCATGGATATACTATGAAAATGTTTTGTTTTAATTACGAAGTGAAAAGATAGCTTGAGCTGAACAGCACCAAAGGGCTTCAGCTCAGTTTTCAAGGGGCAGCCCCTGGACTGGCAGACTGAAATTTCCCCCATAAACATGCCTGCTTCTTTCCTATCCCTTAAAATTCTGAGTATGTTTTCCACCCTGACCAGTCCTGGGTATGACCATTTCGTTACTTTTCCTATTCCTGTTGGCTTCAAAGATGATCTCATCTTTGCATGCATAGCACTTCTCGGGTCAAACAAGAGGTTGCATCTCTGCTGAGTTTGTTAGCTGTTTGTATTTCCCTTCTTTTAGGCACTCACAGTTCGTGTGATTTTCTTCCTGATTCCTAGGAGCCCTTAATTCAGTCAAGGCATTACTCTCGCTGGTCCCAAGAATTTCCCTTGGCCAGCCCTTTGCCTTTAGCAGAGTTTCTTTTGAAAAATGTTTTTTCCCCTTGTGCACAAAGATCCGCCTGGGCCCTTTCTGCAGCTGGCATGGAGCCAGGGGCACCGTGGGAGGGGCTTAGGTCTCCCTGCACTGTGCCCTCTGGGGGCATCGCCTTGGCAAGAAGGGGACCAGTAGGGGATTATCCAAGCATGTCCCTGAAAAAAGTCTTGGAAAACTGCGAGGAAGGACACTCCCCAACTTCCCTCTCTTACATGGATTCTCTGTCCCCTTAGAATAGAACCCTTCTGAGACCAAACCTGGAGAAATTCCTGGATGCTGCCAAGAACTTCGAAAACAAGACACAGCAAATCAGGAAAATCCTCCCGGTATGGGAAGCCATTAAGGGTTCGGGGGTCCCTGCCTTGGCCATGCCCTTTCTCTGGGGAAGATGGCAGCAGGGGCTGCTCCTGTTTTGGGCAAATCTCTAACCGTCTGCTCTGGTCTCTTCCCGCAGGAATTCCGGAAGGTTGTGCCTACTGCCCCTTCCATGGTAAGCTGCCCCGAAGATGCCCCAGCAGGTGGTGCCATCAGCCATGACCTGACCCCCGCCTGTCATCTGCCTTGCAGCCCAGCCTCATCTAATACCACCTTTCCGGTTTTTTTCGCAGGACTACTCAATTGATTTTGAGGAGAATGACTGGGATGATTTCAGGAGGAAGTTGGAGGAATATCTGGATTCCCTTAGTAGGTGTGTCAATGACAAAATTTTCTGCCAGACAACTAGATCCTCCTCTGGGCCTTAACGACAGAGCCTTGGATGTGGAGAGCAGCAAGAGCCCTGAGGACTCTGAGACGCCTCTCACACAGTCCGGGGCCGGGAGGGTTTTATTTTCTCCTGTGAAATCACATGAATTGCTAATTACCTGATTTATGAAACGTGCAGCCCTCATTTGGCCTTTTGTGATTATGTTCTCATTTTTATTCTATTGAGGCTATTTATTTATTTATTTATTTCCATGTGAAGTGTATTTATTTATCGCCTTGTGAAGTGTATTTATTTATCACCCTGTGAAGTGTATTTATTTTGGCAGAGGAGCCCTGTCCTGCTCCTTCTGAATAAGACTCAAGATGGGGACCTGGGGGCATGTTCATTTGTATGTACCTCAGGCTTGAAACCAGTTTCTATTCATCTGTGAAAATAAACCACACTGTGAACAACTGCTTTCTTGCTTGCGTCTCAGTTTGACTCAGGTCTTAGTAACTCTCTTGCCTGATCATCCAGCCACCTCCCCACCCTCTCCCACTACCCACCCCTCAGGCCTTACTGCTACCACATGGGGCCCAGAGCCCACACCATGGCAATCTGTTTAGAAAATGCAGACCTGACCAGGTTGGTCTCATTCTTAATTTTCCAGTCCTCAGGGCCTGTGGACCTGGTCCTCACCCCTAGGAAAGTGTGAAAAGCCTGCTTCCACATGTGTGCCTTTCTCCTCACTCCCACGGCTACCGATTCCCTCTATGCTCCAGGCGCTGTGGCTTCCTCCATGAACCACACACCTGCTTCCTGCCTCTGAGCCTTCACCCGCAACGTCACCTCCGCCACGCACGCCCTGCTCCTGACTCAGCACCCAGGCTCCTGCCTCAGAGACCAGCTCAAACCCTGCCAACCTCTGAGCTGTCCAGTCTACTCCAGGCTGGATGGTACTACATTCCTTTCATGAGTTCAGGTTCACACATTCAGTAAACAGTGGCTGAGCACTTATATGTCAGGTCCTGTACTGGATGCTGGGGAGACGGCAGTGAATTAGACAGATGGAAGGGGTCCAGTGAGGCTGCTTTAGGCTGAGTGGTCTGGGAAGGCCTTCTGGAGGAGGTGACATATAGACTGAAATTGTAATGACAAGAAAGTGCCAACCATGTAGCAATCAGAGAGGACAGAGCTCTGGACAGAGGGGACAACAGCCAGTGCAGAGATGTGGGGAGTGAAATGGGCTGAGCCTTCACAGAGCGAGGGAAGGCCTGTGGTAGGAGGCAAGCCTGGTAGGTAGCCCACAACTCTCCCTCAGCCTCTCTCCCTTCCCCATTCAGGCCCAAGCCCCGAGTTAGTGACTGATGACGGCAGGAGGTGGGTGTCAGTGGTCAGGTCAGGCGCACACCTGGTGCAGGAAGACCAGAGAGTGTGGGAGAGAGACATCAGCACAGGCAGGATCCAAGGCAGGAGTGGGGGTGACACTGGAGGTGGTGTGTTTGTGAGGGGTATGGGCCTTTTCAGATGTCCTGGGGGCTCTCATCGCTCTTCTTACAAAGCGGTCCAGTTCACTGCAGGTTGGACTGGATGAACGTGGGCCTGCCCACAAAGGCTCACCCCAAAGCTCAGATGCTGCCGGGGGCCAGCACACTCTGGCCCAGCATAGCCCTGGGCCAGGGCCCAGAACCAAGTGGTGCTCAGTCTGCAGTCAGGCTGGGGCAATTCTACATCTTGCTCAGCCACCTGGAGGGAGAGAGCTAATGACTCCCTGACCCAGTGGGTGCTCCCATGTCCCCTGCAGGTCTGTCAGTTTTCTGTCTTTTCTCGGGGTTGCCCACGCTGTCCTTGGTGCCAGGGTCATAAGTCCAGTCGCCACACGGGGGCAGCAAAGCCCCGTGGTAAGCCTGGCCTTCCCAAGGCCAAAGTTCCCGCCTTCAGAATCCAGTCTTCAGCAGAAAAGTAGATTGCTTCAACTAGGAATTTTAGTTTTACTTTAGTTGTAAAAAATATTCTAGTTTTTCACTGGGAGTGAAATATGAGAGAGCACAGATGAGCTTCTAATGACAAACTTGGAAATACAGAACAATAGAGCAAAGAGAAATTGCCAGGCAGGCAAGTGCTTGCAGAGAGGAGAACTGAGAAGCACTGCCACTTCGTGCCCCCGTGCCACCATGGGAGCCCTCCTGCTCCGGGAGGGGCTCTGCTCCTCCCACCCTGTCCTCGAATCCACATGTGACTCAGTTAGCAAACTCCCTGAGGACTCTCCATGGCTCACCCAGGCTGGGGACGGGCCAGGGTCCCACACAGGACAGGTCTGGGACAAGGGGTGGCTGCACAGCTGTGGGTCCTCAGAGGTGCTTCCCACAGGAGGTGAGGCCCAGGAGCTTGAGGAGGGAGGCAGTAGAGTTGTCAAGCAGAGACAACTGCAGAGAAGGATGCAGAGAAGGATGTGCCCACTAGATGGCACTGGGGGCCAGGGTGTGGAAGCCTAAGCGTTGAGGGTAAGTGGGTGGGAGTAGGGGAAGGCTAGGAGAGAAAGCTGGAGGAAAGAGGGGCCAGTAGAGCAGAACAGGACCTCTGGGCCCATTGTGGGAGCGCGGGAGAGGCAGAGGTATTGTGGCAGAGAGTGCAGGGCAGAGTGTGGTGTTACGGGGGGAGGGCAGGGGCCTCAATTTCCCCTTGGAAACCTCAGGTCAGACTAAGAGAGGCAAAGATGAATCAAGCAAAGTTGCTCCTGCTCTGCTAGACTGCGGAGGGATTCAGGGAATCCCCTCAATGACTTGATGAATTCTATTACTACTCCCATTTTACAAACAGAGAAACTGAGGCACAAGGAAATTAGGGGAGTCTAACTCGAGAGACTGAATCCTCACGCCGCAGTGCTTTGGCTAGTGCCCACTGAGGCACTGGAGTCTTTTAAGTCTGGTCCAGGGCCCAGCGGGTGTCTCCCCCTTGATTGGATCCAGGCCTCCAGAGGTACCTGCTGGCTCCATGGACTGCTAATGCCAGCCCCAGGGACAAGCAGCCCAGCCACGGTGTTTCAGCTCCTCCCTCCATTCACCAACCACCACACACTTACTGTCAGATTCCTCTACACGCCATCCCCCCAACCCCCACCCCCAACCTAGCAGTGTCCCCATGCACACACACTGGGGCTTGGATCTGAGTTTGGTCGCCCCGGGTGTGCCCCCACCCCTACACCTCACTGAGCTTCTGAGAGAGGGACTGGGGCACACAGCCATCACCTGCCTCGCCTCCCTCTTACCCAGCTTCTCCAAGACCCCAGGTTCCACCTTTCTCTCCAGGCTCAGCTCACACGCTGTTGCCTCCCTTCCCATTCCTGTGCTCCGTGCTCCTCTGGTCCGTGGGATCCTAGTCTGAGGCCTCTGGCCTCTTTCGACAGGCACCCTCCACCCTGGTTGCCCCTGGGGCTTCTTTCAGCAGACACTGGGGCAGCATCTTAGCTTAGCCCTACCCTGGAGGGCCCACAGTCTGTGCTGGAGAGCAACCAGGGGCAGCCAGGGGCAGCCAGGGATGGCAGAGTATCAATGAAAACGTGCACTCTGAGGGGGGCAGTCAGGAAGGCGTGGGGAGGGAGGCCCTCTGTGGCAGGAGGGAAGGCATGGCCAGGGCAGGTTCGAGGGGTACAGCCACAGCACAGAGTTGCAGGAACACCTGGCAGGGGGCTGGTGGGCTCAGAGCACTGGGAGAGAGGGGGTGAAGGGGTGAGGAGGTGAGGGGGTGGGTGCTCTTCCCTCCTCCTTCCACAGACTCCGTCCTGATTCCTGTGGGCCAGGCCAGGCCTTACTGAGTATGGCAATAAAACAATGGACAGCCACCGCTGCCCCTCAGAGGGGCCGTGAGCCTTGGATCAGGGCCCACCCCGCATCGGTGGGTGACTCCTTGCTCTCTTCAGCCTGAGGGCTAGACTTGCTGGCTACCTTTTTTTCCTACAAGCCTGGGCCTACCTCCTTCTAGTCAGGACAGGAATCCCCATTCCTGGTATTCTCAGTTAGCACTTTCCAGGAAAAGCCACGTGACTGAGTCATTTCCCAGTCAGCCAGCCCTGACCTTGATCTTTGTACATCGAGGCTGCCCAGCAGGGCTTCCCTCCTGGGGCTGGGTGTGGGGAGGTACTGGGGCCTTGGGAAGGGATCTGCACTGCGAGCCCCATCAGGGAGCCTAATCCACCCTCACCTCCAGGCCCTGCAGTCTGGTCCAGACTCCAGCAATCAGTCCCTCTCTTACAGACAGGGAGACTGAGGCTGGGAGTGGGGTGGGGGCATGACAGCACCCAGTCAGCCAAAATAGAAAACATCCCCCCTGTGGCCCAGTGCTCCCCCACCCACAAAGCCACTTCCTTATGGAGGTGAGCCAACTGGACCTCAAAGGTGGGAGTCACAGTCCAGATGCCTCGAGGAGTGGCCAAGCTTAAAGGCAGGCCTGGCACCCCCAACACTGCATCCATCACAAAGGGAGCTGCTGTGCTCCCAGGGGCTACACAGGGGACTGAGCACAGCCCCGAGAGCCTGGGGATGGGCGTGTGTTAGGGACAGAGAGTTATGAGTTGGTTGCACTAGGGCTGGAAGGAGAGCTCCCCAAGGACCATCTCTTGCTGCCCCAGAGACACTTGTGGATCACCTCCCCGCCCAAACCTCTTAATTCATTGTCACCTTTATCATTCCTGCAGGCCCTCAACCTGACAGGTGGTCAGCCTGAGAGGTGGGGGGTGACTGTCGCCTCCCAGCCCTTGGAAGACCTAGGGCCTCTGGGGGGAGGTGCGGGAAGAAGGGGGCTCTGCCCAGAGGCAGAGGTATTGTACATAACAGGGAATAGAGGTGGTGTCTAGGCTCCAGGCCAAGGCCCTCTGGGACCTGAAAAAGCAGATGCAAGAGATGTGCCTACCAAAAGGGCCCCAGGGAGAGTTCAAGGGAGCTTGGCACTACAGAAAGTCCCGAAGGAAGCTCATTCCAGAACCACCCGTCCTGCCCACAGTGGAAAGCCCACACGTGCAACCTTAATTCTTGCCCGTCAGGTCTAGAGGGAGGCAGGTATGGCTATTGAGCACCCAGGCTCCCACTCAGCACTCTGGCCTGGACTCCAGTCCAGACAGAGAGGGCAGAGAGGGGCACTCTCCGTACTTGGGGTTGTAAAGGCTTCTGGTCTGATGACTTCTCCTCCTTTTAATTTTTAATGCAGCCCTCAATAGCAGATAAAGGCAGTGGCCCCTTCTGGGTGCCTGATGACACTCCTAGCTGGGGATGACGCTAGAGAACAGAGACTCACAGGTGAGGGGTCTGTTTCCAGCCCTGGAGGGTGTCCTGGAGTAGGCAGGTGGGAGGCACAGGTGTGGGGAGGGCCTGGTGTTAGGCAGGCCTGCACCCACCCACAGGGTGTCATCTGCCAGAGTGTGCAGTTGCAGGACCTTGAAAAAACAACAAGGAAGCCCTAAGAAACAAGGAAGGAAGTGAAAAAGGAGGCCTCATCATCCTTGGCTCAACCTTAAAAGTTGGCATCCCTGGGCACTACCCAAGGCCTGAATTGTGTCCAGCCCTCTGGTGTTGGGAACTTCCTGTTCATCAGTGACTTCCAAATGTCTGGGCCCTGACCTGTCCCAGACCTCTCGGCTCATGTCCCACTACTGACGCATCCAGTCCAGTCTGGACTGACTTCCCTACCCTCCCAGCCACCAGGGGCCTCCACCCTCACAGCAGATGGCCTCACTGTCAGAGATGCCTTACTCCCCTGCTGCCTCAGGCCCACACAGATGGCACGCTCAGGGCTTGCTCTTCACTCGGTTCACTCCCATTTCCTGCCCGCTGCTCCTGGCTGTTCATTCTAGGTGCACATCTTGGTTGGTGCTCTTAACACTGTCCATATGAGTTGGGGCATTGTTCTCCCTGTCCCCTACCTAAAGTGACCACCGGATGTGAGCTCTGAATGCAGCGGGCTGCGAGGTGGGACACATGCCGCGGACCTTCCTAGAGGCTTAGCTGTATGGACGCAGAGCCCACACATGGCTGGGAGTTAACCACCCTCAGATACTCCCAGACCAGGGTCTGGGAACACTCAGTGAACAGGACCAGACCTGGGGTTTGGCCTGATGGCCTGGCCTTTTGGAGGTGCACCCCTTGGGGGCTAGACAGAGGAGATGATGGAGTGGTCTGTCTGGAGCTGTTAGCATGGAGGCCAAAGATGTTGCTGCGTGTGTCTTGGGTGGCCGAGTGATCCCCTCTCAGAGGATGATCCACCCATAGTGCTATCCCTGCCTTGGGGTCTCATAAGGGTGAAGCAGGGACCCATGAGACCCACATCAGGCTGGAGCCGGGCAAGTGGCAGGTGTCCCTGAGATGCTCAGCAAGGCTGAGTCCTCTGCCCAGTCTGGGCTTCAGACACCTCCCAAAGTGGTGTGGAGAGGAGAGGAAAGATTGAAGCTCTGCCTCCTCCCTGGGAGGATTCCCCACAAAGTTTCCTAGGACAGGCAACGGTTTCCTCTATGAGGCAGTGATAATTAAACCCATTACACAGATGAGGAAGTGGAGGCTCAGGGAGGAGGAACTTCCTTGGGCTGCCCAGGCCTGAGACAGGGAGAACCCTGGGTGGCAGGCTTTATTGAGGAAGGTCTGCCTTTGTTCCCCAGGGCTTCCCTAGGACAGCCACAGGCCACTCCGGCTTCCCTGCCCACACCTGGAGAAGTCTCCCTTTACAGCTGTACTGAGGGGGATATCCCTCTGCTGGTCCAGACAGATGACCAGCATTTCCTGGCTTCCTGACCCCTGGCAGAGAAGGTGTCGGGGAGCAGAGATGGGTATGTGCTCGAATACTGCCTCTGTCATCCTGACTGTGGGCTGGGTGGGCCACCAGCACTAGGGTCCCCGCCAAGGGCAGCAGGTTCAGGAAGGGTGACATCAGCTGAGGCGTTCGTGCAGAAGGCCCGCGGGATGCGACGCCACTTGGAGGCCCGTTTCCTTCCCCTTATGATAAGGATCCCAGGGTGGCCGCAAGCCCGTTTCCTCTAGAGCCCGTGGGGGACACTCACAGAAAAGCCCTTCCAGAGGGCTTTCTCCTGGCCCTGAGAGAGGGGAGCCAAGGTGGAGGAGTCACGCTCCCCATCACTGTCCTGCCCTCCCCCCATCCTCCCCCAGTCCCTCTGGGGCCCCTGAGTCAGCGCGCCCGCTAGATGATATCACTGCCACTTTCCATGCGGTGCAATCTAGGAATGCCTGCCCGTGTCACAGCCTCAGCCCTGATGTCATCTTTCCAGAAGAAAGATGTGTGGCTGCCCACGGACCTTGTCACCAAACCCATAGACTCCGCCCTTCGAGTGCTGACCATGCAGCGCCTACGGAACACGCTGCTGGTGCGGGCCTCGGCTGTGGCTCCCGATTTCCAGGCCCTCCCAGGGCCTTGGCCCCAGGTCAGCCTTTTGGTGGCCACCAGGCCCCTGCGCCTGTCTGGCCTTCAGTCAGCCTTCCTTCCCGAATGACCTGCTGTGGCCTTATTGTTCGCGTGCACACAGACACTCCCAGGTCTGTCCCTGAATGAACACGTGGCCTCTGAACTGCCAAACCTTTCTGTGGGCCCTGAGACCCTGCAGACCTGCTCCTTCGTGCTCTGGGTCCCCACCTTAGACACCAGGACAGTGGTTCTGACTCTTCTTACTTATATCCAAAAGCACACTTTGGGGAGGAGTGTGAGTGGATTAACCTTGCTCCTCCATCGGTAGGGCTACAAAGTCCTTAAAGGCAGGACCCTGTTTAGGAGCATCTGTTCTCTACCATTCTTGTACCCGCTTCCCCTGCTAGGAACCTAGCAGATGCTCCAAAAATACTAAATGAGTGGTCCATTACATCATCAAGTCCTACCAAGACTCGACCTTCTAAATGTCTCTGGAGCCTGCTTCTTCCTAACCATACCTGCTCCTAAAACCCTCTGCCTCTCTGTGCCCTAAGTACTCTCCCTCCCTCCCATGAGCTGACTTGCCCACGTACTCTGCATGCCCTTTCCGGGTGATCTGGGAGGCAGCATCTCCCAGGTAGCTCTTTGGTCCCCTTGAATCCCCAGGCTGGGAGAAGTGGTTCCTTGGGATCCCTCAGCTCTGAACTTCCCCCATCCCAGCCTGTACCACACTGTGGGAGTGTCCACTGCTGTCTGTCCCCCCGCCCAGACTAGGAGTCCCCAGGGGCCAGATGTGAGGGCCAGTGGGAAAGTCCCATCCACCTCCTCCCCAGAACAGGGCCTGGTGCTGATTGGAGAAGTTCATTGACTAACTGTCAACTCATTTCCTGGAAAAAGTGACCTTCCATCTTAGAGGGACCACACCAGCTTTCTACCTCCCTGGCCACTAGCTCAGTCACAGACCGTGGCCTCCCTACCACCCAGCATCCAGGGCACTGACCAACACAGACCTCCCTTCTGCATGGCACCTAGTGTCCTTGACTCCCCTTGTGCCCCTTGAGAGCTCCCTGGCAGGGACTGAGTAGAGGCCTCACAGGAGGGAGGGCCAGGGCCTGGGCATGTCATACTCTCACCCTCACCTGGCCTTCAGGAATGTCCTCCAGGCTCAGATGGGCAGGGCCGGCCTCATGTTGGGCCCCAGAACCTGGTGGAAACCTCAGTGGGGAAGGGAGGACTCAGGCCTGGCTTTCTGGTACAGGGCAGCAACTGCCCTCCACACAGCGAAGCTTGCCAGGGCTGCAGGCCTGGGCCACAGTGCTCAGACCATGAGCTCCACCTGTTGTTGAGGGCTGTCCGAGGAGCCCAGCAGAATGCCCCGGCTTGTGTCTGACCCCATCAGTCCAGGCCAAATCAGCCTCTGGGGCCCAGAAACATCACACCCAGTGTGGAGAGCTTCTCCCATAGCAGTGGCACCTACAGAGGCATGCAGGCTCACACATATGACCTCATATAAAATCTACACCCCCCCCAATGCACCTGTATGTACAGACACACCCAAGCACGTGGACACACACTCAGGAATGTACTCATGCAGGCCCACACTCCTGAGGCCATGGAGTTCAGCACTGGCAGCAAACTCAAATGTGTGTTGTCCTGGTGGTGGGGAGATGGATGAAAAAGGTGAAGGGGAATAAGTCATACAAACTTCCAGTTATAAAACAGTCACGGGGATGGAATGCACAGCGTAGAGAATATAGTCACTAATATCGTAATCATTTTGTATGGTGCCAGATGGGTTACTAGGCTTAGTGTGGTGATCACATTGCAGGGCATAAAAATGTCAAATCACTATGCTGGACATCTGAAACTAATACAATATTATATGCTGACTATACTTTAATTGAAAAAAAAAAAACAAAAACTAACCTCGTGCTCTCCTCTCCAAACTCCATTGTGAAAATCAAACACTTGTCACCTCCTCAAGAGCCTGTGGCTTTTCCAGAAGCAGTTCCTGTCCCACAGAGAGGCCTCCAGAGCTAGAGGCGGGCTGGGCAGGGGCCATGTAGGAAATTAAGCTGGGAGACCTTATTAGAGAAGACGCCGTCCCCTGTGTCTGTGCAGATGCAACCACAACTCCACAGCCAGCCCCGGAAGCTCCTGGTATCGGACAGGGCCGGTAGGTAGGAGCGTGCTGCTCCTCTTAGGGTGGCATTCGGCCCTGGAGAGGGGGGGTGAGGTTCACACAGCTCAGAGGGAAGTCCCTCAGCCAGGTGGTGCTGTAGCCAGGGTTCATACTCAGGGTCCTACCCTAGCTGAGAGCCCCAACTGCCCGTTGTAGCGTGAGGGTTGGGTATGGGCTGCGTAAACCGGGACTGGCTTTCAGATGGGGTCTCACCATGGAGAGCACTCAGCAATCTTGCTGGCTGGACAGGCACATGGTTGTCATTTCCTCTGCTCACAGGGGCTGTAGGGAAGAGAACCCTGGCCCAGCAGAGCTTGTCAACTGCTTTGGGTCTCAGAGCTGAGATGAGCTATTGCAGGCCTATGCCATTTGGCTGGAATCTGCCTGGTGGACAGCGGGACAGTGAAGTCCTTCTTACACTCAAGTCTCTCACTGTGGCCAGAGGAGAGGGCTCTATGGGGAAAAGGGAAGGCTAGAGTTGGAATGGACACCAGGGCAGGCAGAGCCAGCCCAAAGGCCTCCTGGGATAACAGGCAGAATGGGGGGCCTGGGAATAGGAGCTCAATCCTGTGTCTCCCAGATACTGCTCTGGCCACTCCAGGCCAGGAAGTCCAAGCTGTGTCCAGAGGCTCCTCAGAGGGAGGGGTAGCCGCAGCGGGCTGTCCAAGTGCCTGGGGAAGGCTAGCTCAAGGAGGAAGGCGGGTGGGCTGCCGATTATTGGAAGGGCTCATTAATGAAAACCCCCGATGGTGACCACTTGGTGGAAAGGCTCACCTTTCCCATGTGTAGCTGATAAGGGCCAGGAGATTCCACAGTTCAGGTAGTTCCCCCACCTCCCTGGTGTTTTGTGGTCACTATTAATCATTTCCTCTAACTGTGTATATAAGAGCTCTTTTGCCAGTGAGCCCAGTGTTCAGAGAGAAAGGCTAAAGTCCTCAGGAGGATGTGGCTGCAGAACCTGCTTCTCCTGGGCACTGTGGTTTGCAGCATCTCCACACCAATCCGCCTACCCAGACCGGTCACCCGGCACTTCGTGCATGTGGACACCATTAAGGAGGCCCTGACCCTCCTTAACAATAGTGACATTACCGACGTGATGGTAAGTGAGGGAGGGAGGGAGTGAGGACTGTGCCTGGGCCGCCTGCCTGGCCCATTCCAGGGACTGGATTAGCCTCGCCTGCCAGCTTGATAACACTGCGTTTTCCTTCTCCGTAGAATGAAACAGTAGAAGTCGTCTCTGAAATGTTTGACCCCAAGGTAAGATACTTCTGTCTGACACACCTTCCCAGAGGCCCCTGCCTTTGTGGGGGGCTGGGCGTAGCCCCATTTTAGACGGACCCGCACAAGGCTGGATCTGCACAAGGCTGTCCACTTCCTCTCCAGTTAGCTAGCTGCCAGAGGAGGTGTGCTCAGAAGGCCATTGGCCTTGTCCCTGCAGCAGTCACATCAGCCTCTTTATTACCTGAGCAGCCGTGGACAGACGTAGTGTTCAGGGGGCCAGGAGTCACCAGGGGCAGGTGGGTCAACAGGAGTTCGTTCATGAGGCTGTGGGCTTGGGGCCCTCGTTGTGATGGCTACAGAGGGGTGCATGGGATCCAGGCAATGCCCTGCCCCCTCTCCCTGAATGGTGGGGGAATAGTCACCCCCTTTCCTAGGCTCTGGGACCCTCTTGAGAGGCCAGGCCAAGGGAACATAGCTGTGCTGGCTGAGGGTGGCTTGAGCTGAGTAATGAGGGGGAGTCAGATTTGTGCCTGCAGTGGGCAGGGGAACAGGACAGTATGCACGGCTGGATCTGCTTGGGACGAGCTGCGTATCATCCTGCGTCCTCCCAGGCTCTACTCATGGGGGCCAGGGGTGAGAACATGAAGAAGTAATGGGGAGGGCTCTTGGCCATTGCTTACCAAGGAGTGGACATTTCCCACAGGAGCCGACGTGCCTGCAGACCCGCCTGGAGCTGTACCAGCAGGGCCTTCGGGGCAACCTCACCATACTCAAGGGCCCCTTGACCTTGATGGCTGACCACTACGGGCAGCACTGCCCCCCTACCCCGGTGAGTGAGCATGTCAGGGCCCAGGCAGGAAGGCCTTGGTCTAGGAGGGTGGAGGACTGGGTAGGGAGAGACCTTTGGGTGTGGCTGGTCCAGACACCAGTAGGATTCTGTGTTAACAGATTTGTAATGATCAGACCCTCCAGAGAGGCAACAGCCCAGCCCATTTCTGGCTCAAGGAGTTAAAGCCAAGAGCTCTGGAACTGACAGCGCTCCCTAGTGGGAGCTGCTCTGTTCTTGGTTCTTGTCATTAATGAGGTCAGAGGTGAGGCAAACCCAAAGAAACTCAGGGTTGACCTAAGATACGGAGGAAGTTCTGGGGCCCCAGTGCCACCTCCCAGGACTTTCCCCTGGCCCCTCCTGGGGTTCCTGGATTGCATGGGGACGAGGAGGGAGCATACCTGGAATGTACAAAGTCCCAAACACTCCTCTCCTGTGTCTGTGGCCTTCACTCCTGCCCCTTTTGGGCCTTTGGAGCCAGCCTTTGCGAAGCTGCTCTGTCCTGGCCTGAGACCAAAAAGCCTGTGGCCCAACTGCCCAGCAGACCAACCTCAGGCAATTTGTCAGGTCCCTGGCCCCAGCTGCCATAGGCAGAGCTGTGTACCCTTTGGGTGACACAAGGTTGGCAATACGTCACCTGACCATTAGCAGGGGGCCCCAGACAGGCCTTCTGACCTTGGAGTTCCAAGGGACACATAAACACACTGCTGTTTCCCCTGCATGACCTACTTACACCTGAACTCAAGTTTTTTCTTTTTCTTTAAGGAAACTTCCTGTGCAACCCAGATTACCACGTTCAAAAATTTCAAAGAGAACCTGAATAATTTTCTAGTTATCATCCCCTTTGACTGCTGGAGTCCAGCCCAGGAGTGAGGCAGGCCTGTCCAGGAGCCAGCCCTGAGAACTTACCTCATAGACCGCCATCCTCCCACCCACGAAGTGCCCAACCTCAGGATCTTCACCTCAGAGGGACCAAGGGGAGGGCCAGGCCCTGGCGGCCACGGACTTGCTCTGAGCCATGGTGTGGTAGGGGAGTAGGGACTTTTACACTGTCAGAGACCGTTAATATTTATTTATGTATTTATGTATTTTAATATTTATTTATTTATTTAAGCTCCTATTTCATATTTATTCAAAATATTTTACCATGATAATAAATTATTAAAAGTCTGCTCTTATTTGTGTCATTTTGCAGTTTGTCTCACCATGGGCGAACGCTAGTGGCGCTCCCCTCCGCACAGGGTAGGGAGGGCCGGGGAGGGAGCTGGAAGGGGGGGAAGGAGCGGGGCCTGCAGCAGGTCCAGCACTGTCTGAGGGCAGTGCTATCAGAGAGGAGGGGAGGGCAGAGCAGGCCTAGGTGCAGTGTTCAGCACACCTGGGTGTGGTTCTCAGGATGCTCAAGGGCTCCCAACCTGGAGAGAGGTCCCCAGGTTCACTTAGGAATCCAAGGGACCCAGCCAGTGGGAAACTTGCCCCAGAGAACGGGCATCATCCTTCCAGGACTGAGGGTTGACTAGGTCTGGCTGGTCACTGACTGAACAGGCACCTTCTGGAGCCAGGCAGACCCCCTGTGGCCCTCAGAGGCCACACCCTGCCCCTCACATTCAGGGCTTCAACCACTCCCAAGGTGAACCAGAAGATAGTCTAGCTGTTCTAGGAAGAAAAAAAAAACCACAGGGGTCAGAGCTCAGCATATTTACCTAACATTCCCCAAAATGGGTGATCTTAATCTTTGAGAGTCAGAACATAAGTTCATAATTTGTTGGTACATGGCTCTAGTGTGGCATTTTTCTAAGCTGGTTTCTGTTTTTACATGAACTTTTGTATCCAATCAGGTGATTTCTCCTAAAATTCATGGCCTTCAGGATGAGAACATAGCAGCCCTGTTCTCTTCCCTTGCTTTGTCAGCAGAGCTGGAGGACTTGCTCCTGAAGTCCTGTGTCCCTCCTGGGGACAATGAGAAAGTGGATGTGTCCCCAGATGTCTGGTGGGAGCAAGCCAGCCTCCTCCCTGGCAGGTGGGCCTGGGGAAGCTGCCTGATGCAGCTTCAGCCCCAGCTGGCTCTCTCTGTCCACCCACCTGCTCTCTGTGCTCTGGCCAGCACCTGAAGACAGCGCTAATCCTGGCTGAAGTCCTGCCCCACACACAGGCAGAAAAGTCATGACTCAAGATGTGAATTTGAATAAAATTCCTTGGATCCAGCCTGAATTTCAACAAAGACAAGCATCCATGAAGTGTGCTGTGGTCATATAAAATGCAGGAAAAGCACATCTTGCCCAGCGATAAGGTCCTCTCTATCTTCCACGTACATCGGTGATGACTGATAAGAGATTTAGCATTTCCTCAGACACACATATATAGGTACCCCTCCCCACAGAAAAGCTACCCTGCCCATGGCGCGGACCGGCTCGGAGCCACTCTTAAGCCATACCATGTACCTTTATGTGCTCCTGGCTTTCATGCCCTGGGGTTTGGGAAGCCATTCCAAGCCTATGAAGATAACCAGCGCGTCTCTCTATGACAATCACACAGCAATCTGTGCTGAGATTCAGCACGACCTTTCAGCTGACAGCACTACATACAACGTAAGTCTGGGTCTTCATCAAACATCACTTGGCTCTCAGTGGCCCTCTGTGTTTCTGACCAGCTTTTCCTGCTTCCAGGGTTACTTCAAAAGTCCCCAGAACACCAGCAAGGTAAGGAGCAGTCACCACAGGAGCCTTTCTGACCACTTATCAAAGGGATCGCCCCCCTTGGCAAAGATAAAAACAAAAGATGTTGGTGGGACAAAGCCGGGGAGAAAGCTGAGAGTCTGAGGATGGAGCCTCCAGCCCAGCCAACAGATGAAGCTATGGCCAGGTCGTGGGCTTTGCCGGGCTCTCTGATCACCGTCTCAGACCAGCCCTGGGCCGGGGGCGGGAGACCAGATGCCCTGCACAGCGCACAGTGCTCCTGGGTCTCCTATGGGAGAATCAGGGCAGGGCCTGCATTTGAGTGCAGGGCTCCATCTGGCCGGGTGGCCAGGATGGATGAGGCTGGGGGTCAGCGGGTGCTCTGCAGTGCACCACCACAATCACAGTGCCCCTAACTAACCCTGTTGCAGGAGTCCTGCTATGGGGAGTTTATAACAAACTTCATCTCCACCCTGAAGAATCTCACTGAGAAACATAAGAATGATCACCTAGAAAAGGTTTATAAGAACATGAAAAAACTTAAGCGAATCTGCACAAAGCTTCAAGTAAGTTGTTGTTTGCTCTTAGGACCTGAGACATCATTTTTCTTGCTACCACAGCCAGGGGCACAGCAGGGCAAAGGGCTTCTTATGCCCCCCACTTGCCACATATGATGCCTCAGGTACTACTTTCCAATCCCAAAGAAGCCCACTCATTGACAGGGGCTTAGGGGAGTGGGGGCTCAGGAGTCATTCTGTCATGCACTCTGCCAAGCCCCCACATACAGAGGTCATTGTGGATCAGGTCTGAGATGGGTCTGGTCAGGGACTCAGCCTGGGGAGAGGGAAGGGCCACCCAGTGCTAATCCCGGTTGTGCGGTGGTTTGGCGGGGGTGTTGTGGGGAAATGACTGAGAATCTCGCTCTATCCACTGCTTGCACAGTCCCCTGCTCGTCCTTGTGTCCCTGTCCTGTGCAGCAATGGGACCTGGTCACACCCTGCTGACTCTTTCCCCAAGGCCCTGGACTCCACAATTACCAAACGGGCCCCAGTGCCCTCCCTAAGAGGGATGGGGAGGGCCCGCTAAGTTACCTCCTAGGGGGTGGGGGGCTTATCATGTGGCCCTTCTGGTTGGAAGAACAGAGCTGGCTTTTATTTTTTTCCTTTGAGATGACTTAAACATATATTTCTTATTTAGCCAACAGAATCACCTAAGAACTGCACTATTGTGTCAACTGATTTCTCACAGTTCAAGGAAGCCTTAAAGACTGTTGTCATGTATATAGGAGTATGGAAGTCATGTAGAAGGACTGAGGACAGGCTCTGAGACCCTGTCCTTTCATGGGAGCCTGGTGCACGCGTTGAGAGCTACAGAAAATGGGGTTGGAGGAGAGGCAGGAACAATTTACATCCGTTCACTGGCCCTGGGCGGGCAGATGAGGCTGAGGGTGGCTGATGTAGGGGTGTACTTGAGAAAGTATTTCTGTAACTGATGCATCAGCACCGGCTGCTTCAATAAAGCTGGGGTACAGAAACGCTGGTGAGTGAGAGTCATGACAGAGTCATCCCCCGAGGCCCTTGATGCACTGGAAGGGGCAGGAGACTGGGGTGATCAGGGCTCCTGACCTGGGGGCCCAGAGGTCTCTCAGGAGGGGAGCCCGGAAGGGCAAGTGGGAACCCCAACTCATCATCCTGTGCTTCACCTCCAGTACCAGTGGTCACACAGTAGGGCCTCTATCCTTTCTGTGTCCTTCAGAACTCAAATCAGATCTTTGCCCAGGTCCCCTCCCCAGACCCTCCTTCCAGCTTCAGTCAGCATCCATCCGCCTGGACCCAAGGGCCAAGACTCAAGATTCAAGGTCTTCCCTCCTCTGGTCTCTACTATATCTTCTGGAGAACTCTAAGTTTAATCCACCCTACCCCACCCTGAGCAACCAGAGTGGCACAGAAGGGTCAGCCCTGGTGAATGGCTCAGGGGAACTGGGTCCTCACAGAGGACTGAGCACAGTGGGGGACCTGGTCCAGGTGGCAGGCCCACAAGGGCCAGGACATCCCCAAACCCCCAGCTTCTTCTAGGCCAGTAAAGAGCTACCTGACTTCAAAGTAAAGCCCCTCACCTGGCCTGCAAAGTTGCTCACAACATGCTTCATTGTCTCCTTAGCATAACAGCCTCATCCTCTACTACTCATCCCCTAACCCCCAGAACATAGAAGCCTGCCTGTGGGGGACTCACAGTCACCTGGGTCCTGAAATGCTTCCAGACTGGGCTACTAGGCTCTGAATCTGTATCCTCAATTCCAACCCTGACCATAATCACTTGAATAGTTTATTGGAGGTAAGTGGGATTACCCCACAATCCAGCCAGCTTCCTATAATTTAAACTTCTCTGACTCTGAGCTCCTTCACCAAACTAGGAAAGATAAAGATTGTTCTGGAATATAATTAGATATCAAACAGTAGCCACCCTTGGCCCAGGTCAGACCTGCGGAGTCTGCAACATCTCCCCACTGATGGACCTGGACAAGCTGTGAAGCTGCGGACTGTGTCTGCAGCCAACACACAGGCCCACCCTAGCCCTCCCCACGCCATTCCTTGCCCTAGGGTTCTTGGGCCATTCCACCCCCAGGGGCCACAGAAGGCTGGAGGTCAGCAAGTGTGACAGCAAAGTTGCCAAATTATCTCAGAACATGGAGGGCAGCCCTGTGCTCAGGTTTGGTGGCAGGGTTGGTATGAGGCTAGGGGTCAAGGGTGGTTTCAGCCCTGAGGAAGCCCACAGCCTTAGGGGCTGTGAGCTCCTGTCCCTACACACCACACAGGTGCTCCGGGTTCTGAAGACCACTCCTTGCTGACAGGCAGCAAAGTCTGCGGGGCATGTGGCAGGGTGGTTGCTGAGATGCATTGGTAGGAAGACCTGCCACTTCACCGACCCAGCCTCCTCTTAGCCTGAGGCACCTGCTGGTAGAGGGCTGAAGGCTTGCACGTACATCCTTGTCATCTCACTGCTCTGTTTGGGGCAGCAGGGTGTGCACAAGCCTGGTCTGCCACTACCTTGCTGTGTGACCTTAGACAGGTGCCTCAGTCCCTCAGCCAGAGTCCACAATGGTGGCAGGGAACAGGGGGAACTCCAGACCCAGAGGCCAGACCACAGCATAGGTTCAGGGTCTTGTCTCATGAGAGGGCCTCTGGGCTCCTGGCTGAACACTGGGGAGACTGAAGCTGACAGCCTCTGGTGCCTCTCCTAGGAAGCAGGAAGGGTGGGAAGGTACAGGTAGGATGGTGGCTGTAGAGAAACTGCCTTCATCTTCTTGACAACCTTAAGCCCTAGCCAAGACCACCAAACAGTCACCCCTGAAAAGACCCTGCAGTGAGGGCCACTTGGGTTTTCTTTGTGCTCTAGTTTACCCTTCAACCAGGCTCAGACCTGGACAGGGGTAGTGGGGACCCTGCTGCAGGCTGGAACCAGGTAGTAGGGCCATGTAGGCAAAGCTCTGGAGACCCACGCAGGCCTGAGCTCAGGACTGCCTTGGAGCCTACTGTTGCTCCTGCCTGGGATCTTGGAAGAGGCTGGATTGTCGGAGGGCTGGAGCTCTAGGCTGAATGTCTGGGCACCAGAGGTGTGGCCCTGACCCCTGGTTAGCTGGGATTGGCTCTGGACACTGCATTCTCCTGGGATGCCAGGAAACAGGTCCAAATTATATCCCTCCAAGGGTGATAACATGAGCAGGACTGGGGAAGGCCCACATTGACCCTGAGGAAACACTCTCGAAGTTGCTATGCCCATCTCCAGACCAGGAGGAGAGCAGGGCTGGGCGGCCTGAGGAGACAGGCTCGTTTACACACCAAGATTTCCCAAGACCACAGAATAGACCCCATAACTCCCTCCACAGGGGCCTCCCCAGGAGCCACCTCAACCATCACCTCTGCCTGCTCAGGGCCCCAGCACCCCTCAGAAGACAGTAGTATTGAGGGAGGAACCAGGGAACTGAGGCATGAACTAAAAGCAGGCATGCAGCCCTCTTTTATACTTATGTGAAGCCTTGAGAAGTGGAAGAGTCCCCTTGTCAGCCAAATGGCAGTCTCTGTCATGGGACATAATGTGTCCACATCCTTTGACTCAATATTTATACCCAGGGAGATCACACGGAAGGAGAAAAGCTCCATCTACAGAAATAGACAATCTGTCCATCCATGGAATGAAAGGATGGGCATGCAGCTAATGTGGCAACATGACAAGGCACCTAGGAAAGGTCTACAATGGTGCTCATTCCAGGGTGACCCAGTGTGACCCCAGGGTTGGAAGGAAATGGGGATGATGACTTGGGTGGTAGGCTGGCAGGTGAGTTTTCTCCTGGCTTTTCTATCCTGTGATGGCTGTAAATGTGGCCAAGGCATATTCTGAGAGGCTGAATGTCAGGGTTAGTGGGCACCAAGTGGTCGGTCCCCTTGCTTATAGAGAACTTGCATCCTCAGTGTCCCCATCTAGGTGGGGGTCCTTATGGTGGCTCACATGGTGGCATTGACAGACTCCCCAAGTTGTTTGTTCAGCCACATGCTGGCAATTAGCTAACAATGGGGGGTGCTCACCTCAGAACCCAGAGCACTGCTCCCCACTTTCTGAGATAGCACAGACAGCAGAAACAGCTGTCTACCCTCCCTGGGCAGGCATGACAGCTTTCAGTGTGGGCTCGGAGGTTGCAAGGTGCTGCTATCTATGCATCCTCACCCAACCTCACAACTGTCTCTGCACGTCAAGTCATAGGTGGAGGCTACATGTCTGGCCTGTACCACACAGCCCTAAGTGGGCAAGCCTGGTCCTGGAACCTACTTGTGCCAAGTTCCTGTGCCCTTACTCTTCTCGCTTCCTGGCTATCTGCACATGTAAGCACTTGGGAACCTGAGTCTGTATGACTGGAAGTGGAGGGCAGGGCTGCATGGACCAGGCACAGACTGTCAACCTGGCTTCTGAGCAAGTTGCCACTGGTGTTGAAGGCATGTAGCTGCTCACTCTGGATTCAACCACTCATGCCCTGGACCCTCTGAGCTTGTTACATGGGCTTCACAAATAACAAATCTGGCATGCAGGTCTCTACTAGGGCTCAAATTTTTTAATCTGTGAAGTAGGGTTATGGCAGGAGCAAAGAGGTAGGAACACAGGAGGGCTGGCTGGATGCAGAGCCTGTCTCTGCTGAGAGTGCCTGATTCCTGGTCCTCTGAGCAGAGGGAAGGCACAGTGCTCCTGGCATCCAGCTGTGCATGGCAGGTCAGAGCAGGGCCAGCCCCCATGGCAGAGCTGGGCTGGGAAGGGGCCATCTCACCTGCTCTCGGTGTTGGAAGCTCCCCAGCCCCAGGCCCAGTGAGGCATGAGACTTCCTCTGGACCACACAGGCTAGATAGAATCCTCAGGTCTGGCCCCCAGAAGCCACCCTTCTGGGCCCCCAGAAGGGCTGCTGGGCCCAGTCCTTGCTCTAGGAAAGGGCTGACCAATTTCCCTCCTATAAGGACGGCTGGAGCTATGGCTGCTGGGAAAGATGCAGCTTCACAAGTTGCATATGTTCACTGTGGTTGGAGACAAGAGCAGCCCAACAGTTTCGTGTTGTTGCCACTGATGTTATCTCTGGTCTAGGCCTGCTCTTTCAACCTGAGAGATGATTAATTGAAAAGCTCTCTTTCCTTTTTCTCAACTTCAAGGGAAGATCAACACAAACTCCCGAGGTTCTGTCCTCCAACACACCTCCTGGGCCCTCACCCAAGGGGAAGGTCAGCATTTCCTTCAAGATCCTGCAGTTCTAGAGGTGGGGAAGGGCCTTTTAAAAAACTGTTACTTTTAATAGAATTATTATAATTATCACTATAATCCAATACAGTACACAAATCTTAAGTGTACCATTCAGCAAATTTTTATGTATGTTTAAACTAATGTAACTAGTACCCAGAGCAAGATACAGAACATATTCCAGCACCCCAAAGGCTCCCTGTGCTTTCTCCCTCCCAGGCAGTCATCACCCCTCTCAGTGCAGCCACCGTTCTGTAATTTCGTTCAACCCTTTCTTGGGTTTCATTTCAGTGGAACCATTCTGTGCTGTCTTTCATGTTTGACTCCTTTGTTCACATCATGTCTGTGCAACTCTTTCCAGCTGCCCCACGTAGCTGTCCCACGGAGCTGCCCATGGATCTGTGACTATTCCATGTGTCCCACAATGCATTGCTCCACTCTGTGGCCAATATTTTGGCTGCTTCTAATTTTTGGCTGAGATAATAAAGTTACTATAAACATTCTTATTTTTTTAAGAATGCTTCAGTTTTTTTTAATCCTCACCCAAGGATATGTTTATTGATTTTTAGAGAAAGAAAAAAGGTGGGGAGAGAGACAAATATCAGTGTGCAAAACATCAATCGGTTATCTCCAGCACATGCTCCAACCGGGAATCGAACATGCAACCCAGATATGCGCCCTGACTGGGAACCAAACCTGCAACCTTTTGGTGCATGGGATGATGCCCCAACCAACTGAACCACCAGCCAGGGTTATAAACATTCTTGTACTCACATTCTGTGAGTATATGTATGCATTTCTGTTGAAAATGCTGGGAATGGTGTGGAATTACTGGCTCATAGAGTATACATATTTTAGCTTTAGTGAGTGCTGCCAAGCATTTTGAAGTCTTTTATAAACAACATTGCTATCGGTTTCCTGCCTTTTGTAGACACTGTTCAGCAAAGCTCTGCAAGGGCTGGCTCCCCTGCCCAGTGAGCAAGGTCTGACCTCCGCCCAGGCCTAGTTAGATTTGGGTTTTGTTTCCCAGCCTGTGGCTTATCAGGATGTGGACAGCTGGGGAAGACTAAACAATGTAGAGAAGGATTTCCAACAATGATGAGGATATTTGGGAGGCAGCTTCAGATCCTGTGAAGGGAGAGAAGAGACCTAGTGCCTGATAAATAAAGAGTGTCTTCCCTGTTCAGTGAAGTTCGCTCATTGGTAAGAAATTAGCCAGCTGCTGAGGCTGTGGAGCTGCTGCCCCACTTCCAGTGTCTCCCTTTTGGGGGAGTTAGCTCAAGAAGGGCCTGATCTGACATGGATAGGGGTGGTGTCTTGCAAACACACTGTGGAGTGCAGCCCTTGTCCACAAGTCTTGGGCCCCTGAGTGTCTTGGAGGCCCTGAGGAAACTGTGCTGTGCCACCATCCTCGGGAGAGACAGGCTGACCTGCTCAGCCCCAGGTGGTGACCTGGGTTCCTCTTGGGGTTTCAGTCCCCTAGTCAGTGCCCTGCCACATGCTGGCGTGTTCATCTTGCTGGCCCCTGTCAAATCTGCCCATTTCTCTCCATCCTACCACCTTTCCCTGGCCCAGCCCACCTCTCCCATGCAGATGACTACCTCAAATGCACCCCAGGTACTTACCCCTATACAGAGCCCCCTGCTTCTTTCCCATAGCAGCTGCATGGATTCATGCACCCATTAATCCATTCAACAAATATTTACTGAGTGCCTGCGAAGTAGCAGGAACAATGCCAGGCTAAGCAGGAAACCCCACCCTTGAGGCCCTTATGTTTTAGGGGATTAGTCTGGCTGTGTCACATACGGGCTACCTGCTTGCTCCATCTGAACTCCAAGCCCTTTGGTCTGGCCTAAGAGCCTGCCCTGCCGCTCTGGCCCTCATGAGTCCTGCAGACCCCTTAGCTTCATTGCTCACAGCCCCGTCTCCTTCATAGCAGGTCTGGGCCCAGCAACACAAACCAGCAGAGCTCTCCTGACAGCCCCTGGTCTGTGCCTGGGAGGCATCCCAGCTATGTTGCTGGTATCTGACCCCAATGGGGTGGAACAGTGTCCAGTGGGAGGCGGAACGGTCTTCTGCAGGGGCAATGTGCCCCTCAGCACTTCTTCTGGGGTTGGCCTGCCCATGGCCTGGGCTTCAGGGGTGCACTCTCATCTGCCCATCAGGAAACTGTGAGGTATCTGCTCTGAACTACTGCTCTATCCCCCAGGACCAGGGAAGACACTTTAGTGCATAGGTGCCAGCAGTGGCAAGGTTCAGGGTCTGATGAAAGTGAGCCTCTTCTTACCTCTGATTGAAAGAAAAGCACAGAAGTTTTATAGAAGTCAGGATGGAAAGGCAGCGTGAATTTCCCAAAGTTTAGAAAATGTTCTATGGTACCTTTGACAAGCACCAGGCTATAAGGTAATCACTACATAGCCAAGAATGTGATCATTCTTCTTCTCAACACCAGCACTGGAGCGACGAGCCAAGAACATAACTGTGGGCCGCGCAGGAGTCAGGGGAGCAGGGATCCAATGCCAGCACAGCTGCCTGCCCCCTTTCCCACTTAACTAAATCTGTCTCAAGGGAAGCAGAAGGGAAGGAAGTCCAGCTCCTGGCAATGTGTCATACTTCCTCCAGGCCACAGCCTGGGGCAGCCCCATGCTCTCCTGGTAGAGGCCCTGGCTCCTGCCCAGCCCTCTTCTGCCAGCAGGGCTAGACAAGGGCAGGGCCAGTTCGTGTGCTGGGAAACAGCAACTGCTGCTGGAGCCACAGCTTCAAGTCAGAAACCCTTGATAATTCAGTCTCCCCTCTCCCTCCACACTCCAGGAGGCTCTCCTTGACTAAACCCCCACCCCCATCCCAGGCCCTTGGCCCCCTTCTCCCACCAGGATCTCTCTGAGGCAGTTGCTGAGGGCACCTCCCACATCCTCAACTGAAACAGAAGCTCCAGCGCTCCTTGGGGCCTGGGACAGGGCTACACCCAGCCCAGAGTCACAGAAGGGCTGTGACTCAGGTGGACCCTAACACCCTCTTTCACCAGTCCAACACCTGGAAATGCACACCAACCAGTGTCAGAACCCAGGCAGAAATCAGAGGAAGGTGCAAGAGCCTCAGGCCATGCCTCTGAGCCACAGCCACACCGAAGGCTCCTGTGTGTATGAAGCTCAAGGACAGAGAGACACAAACTCGGGCTTTGTGACCAAATAAAAACACCAAGCATGGCTATGGGCCTGGGTCCCCTGGTTATCATGAACCCCACAGTAGGAAGGAGCATCTTTCCGTAGAGTCAGCCAGTCCAAAGGTCCACAAGTCATAGGCAGACAGAGTTGGCCCATGACAGTGACAGACAAACAGATACAACTCAGGGCTCCTGATCATAACAGATAGACAGACAATGGCAGTTCCTGGCACTGACAGATTCAGCCAGAGCTTGGAAGGGACAGATGGAGAGACCAGCTGAGGAGAATGGCAGTGAGAGATACAGAGGCAGATGGACAGACAGACTTGGAGTCCCTGGCAGGGACCAAGACACAGCTGCTCCTAAGGTCATGGTGTAAGGTGGTAGCTCCATCCAGAGCTCAGCCCCAGAGGCTTCTGCAGTTTCTCCCTTTTGGCACTGTGACCAGAGATTTGAGAAATATTCTTTTTAGGGTAACAAGTCTCCCCACCCCATGGTGTCTAGGAAGGAGCAGCTTCTCACTGTCCCTAAAGCCAGACTCAAGAATCAATCTACTGCCCAGTCCTATGTCTGCTTCCTGGCCCTGAGGGGCAGGGAAAGGTTGCCCCATATCCCTCCTGGGGCCACCTATTTACAGCATGGTAGACCTGCTTGTCCTAGAAAAGGTCTTCTTAGGAGCCACTGTGAGTGCAGACTCTGTGGGCACAGTGTGAACAGTGCCAGGTTGAGACTAGTCCTGTGCTCTTGTGATTATTGGGGGATGCTTGGGTCCAATTGGTCAGCTTTTCTTGTAACCCCCATGACCTTCAGGGCCCAGAGACCTGAGAATCTACAGGGTCCTGGCCAAGGGGAGAGACTCCAGGCCAGGGTGAGAATGGGCGATTAGCCCTTTTCATAGGTAGGGAAACTGAGGCTGACCTGGATACACACACTCAGTTCTGAGGCCAAGAACCAGCTGGGAAGAGGTGAGATTTTCCTACATTGAAGGGACCTTTGTGCTGAAATCATGACTAGAATGCCTTCCTCAGACTGCGCTCCTGGGATGGAGACTCAGAGATGGAGATTAGCAAGCAGGGCTGCTTGTGGAAAGGAAGGAAAGGCAGCACTATTGACCAGATGAAGAGCTGGATTCAGTGAAGTCACAATAAAATCTCAGCTGACCAAAGAAGAGACTTCTAAAGAAGAGATGGCCCCTCAGAGTCTTCCTAATTGGGGCAAGGAGGAGGTCAAGCCTTTATTCCTTCCTGTTGATCAATAATTGGATGTAGGCTGTCCCTACAAGGAGCCAAGGCAAATATTATCAGCATGGAAAATATTTTCAGCCAGGAAAATCCCCACAGGGAGGGATGCCCCTGAGAGCTGTCTCCCAGCAACCCTCCTAGGCAGGGAGGAGAGGCCCTTGACTGGGGCTTCCCCTCCCAGAGGAAACTTCCAAGAGAATAGTTTGTGAGCCCAGCTGCAGTCCCTGCTTGTTGGGGCAGATCCCAGGACCAAAACTGGTACTCACCTTCTCTTCCACTATCTACCCAGATTCCTCCTTCCCTTGGTTAGACATAAGTTCATCCTGGAGGTTTTCCTGAGGGGTATGTTTTCTGGTCTGATTTCATTTTAGCCTGGGGTTGCTGCACTTGCCCCTTTATTGTCAAAATTGGGGCAGGGAGTACTAGACGGGCACCCAGGTGGATCTCACCGTGGAGCGCTGTATAGCAATAGTCTCATCTCCTCCTGATGGTCAGGCTCAGGTGCCCCTGCTAAGAAGGTGACTGTCCTTCTTTTATGCTGGTCCCTGGCCATGAGTACGTCAGAGTGCCCAGGCAGCAGCCTTGTTTGTAGTTTAACAGAACTCTGGCTATGGCACCGGTGGAGGTGTTCCGTCTTGGGGAACTGGAAAATCCAGAATCACAGAGATGGGAAGCACAAATCTCCCACATGGGTCACTGGGGAAGATGGTAAAGGAGGCCATTTCTACTTCTACCCCTTGATTCTTAGACCTTTGTATTACACCTATTGGGACATGGTTCCATATAAGGGTCTTTGACTTATAGTGAGAACTGTGTTCTGGGTGATGGCTCATTATCCTTGTAAAGTACCATTCCCAAGATGACACTTCAGTTCTGTCTTTAACAAGCTGTGGGAAGGCTGGAGGCTGCTGGCTGGTGCAGTATGTGATATGATCAGTCATGGACTCGCTCCTCCACATCCTTTGGTTTGACAAGATATTCTATGAGCTCTCAGGCTGGCAAACCAAAAACTCTGAAAGTCCTTAAGATAGTGGTTTGGCTGAAGCCCTGCAGATATGAAAGGCAACCTCATATCTGGAATGTGTATTTATTTTTATCAAAAGGAATCACTGGCCCTTACAAAATGTAAGAGGGGCCAGTGTAGTCAACTGGCAACCAAGTGGCCTGTTGATCTCCTTGAGACACAGTATTGTTTCTGGCACTCAGGGTTGGTCTCTGTTGCTGGAAGTCTAGACATGTGAGAGACAGTAGCTAGATCAGTCGTGGTAAGAGTCCATGGTACTGGGTTTATGCAGAGACTCTATCACTGGCCTCAGCTACTACATTCACGTATCCATTGAGCCACACTGGGGTACAATGACAGAAACTGGACAGTAGCAGCTGGAGGAGTCATTATGTCTACCCAATTATTATACCTCTTCCCTTGAGGTATGCTTCCTGGGGGGCATTAACATGTAATAAAAAGCTTTTCAAACTTCATGCCACTAACATTTTTCCATCACATACCTCCATCCTAGACTTCCTTGTCCCAGGTCTTCCAGGCTTTCTCCTTCCAGGTCCTGACCAGACAAGCCATTTGCCCCAGCCCAGGAGTCCATATGTATTTTAAATTCAGACTACCTCTCCATATAGAATTAATGGCCAGGTATATCACCTGAAGCTCTAGCTTACTAGATTTTTCTTCTTTCCAGGTCACTCCTGAGTGGAGCTATAGTACAGTTACTAACCATTTTTTGCCTGACCTACATATTGATCTGACCTCTTAGTGAACTAAGCCTGGGCTTCCACCTCCTACATCAGCTGGTCTTCAGAGACTACCCACATAACCATAAGAGTGAAATAGGGGAGAGGCTCTGATGCCATGGAAGGGATGACATAGGTTCTGAGTTACGTGTTTGTGCAGCTTACTTGTGCCCTCCAATCCTGCTCATACTTGATTCCAGATGTACACCTTCCTACTTATAATAGGTTGTTGCTAAGCCCACCTGACCTAATGGTTTAGCAAGTCTTACAGAAACCAATCCATCACAGCATGGTCATTCAGTCAGGCCCTCCATCTCTATTAGTGTTCAGTAGTATAACAGCAGCTGTTTTTCAAAAGGTATACATAATTCCCCCACACAGATGCTATGGCCTTGCTCCAGAGCCCAGGGATACAACATACTTTCCTACTAGTGATACCTTTAAAAACCACAGGATCTGACAATTCATGTAAATTCAAATGGCAGGGCTACCTGTTCCACAGCCTGACCTACAAATGACAGCCACGTCTTTACTTCTTGGTGATGCAGGTGCCCTTCTTCCCAGAGCATTCCTTATTTGGGTATTTTCTGAGCCCTTGGGTGAGTTTTCCAACCTTGCTTAATATATCCACTTTTGTACACTTGCTGCCTCCACAGTCTGCCACAGCAATGCTGGCGCATCTCGCTTGTTTTTCCGTGCTTCTAGGAACCGTTCTAGTGGTGTGTTTTCACCATCTCCTGGAGTTCTTGCCAGTTTTAAGTACTAATTCCTTAGAGAGTGATCCCATAGCCATGAACTCTTTCATCCAAGTTTCTGTTCCATCCTCTTGATCCAGAATCTAGTCCCATATATATTCTCTAGCTCCTGCTCATACTTGCTGGGTAGCTCCTGCCTTCATTTTGAGGTATAGATCTTCTTCTCCATTAGCAAGTCCAGTAAAACATGTGGCCAGGTTATGTTGTGACTTAACTTTAATCACTGGCCTAGTTGCCAAGAGTGGAAGTGGAGCAGATCCTGGAAGGCAGAGAGATTACATTTTGCAGGAGAGGACTTTGCATCATCTTTACTTAGGCAAGAGTTAGAGTTCCTAACTCTTAATAGGGGTAATTGGGGTACTTATGTAGACTCAGAGGGTTCAGGGGAATCTGAATATTCAAGATTTTCAGGAGCAACAGAGACCCTATGTGTCAGGGTCTCATTTTTTCCCAGCCAGGGCTCTGACCTTGGCACAAAAGATCTGTCTTGGTTGGGAGTTTAACCTTCTTTGGAGCTTTGCTACTTTGATAAATAAGTTCTGATTCTCAGCTCTTTCCTTCTTTTCCACTGCAAGAGATGAGGGCTCTTTTATATGAACCAAGGAGGCCTAGGGCTTTCATACTTAACTTTTAATTGACAATCACTCCAACCTTTCATTATCTTTTTCTGAGAGTCAGTCAAGCTTAGCAATAATTACCTAATTCCATTGTCCTTAGAGTACTAATTACTCCATATTTCTTAAACACCTGAAAAACTGCACCAGCTAATGCATTTTTTTCCCAACAGGAGTGCAAGTTTTAACTGCACTACTACCTTATGGCTCTCTGTGCTTCACCTGTCAACTGAGAAGGGCTGGGTCCTCACTGGCAGCCAGTAATCCAGCTCCAAAATCTTATCTTAGTATCTCCATAAAAAAAAAAGGCATTCCTGGATCCAAGCCTCATAAGTTAGATGCCATGAGAAGCAGACTCTGAGTCAAAGATTATTATGTGAGATCTTTATTAGGGAGAGCTCTTGGGATCAGTACCAGTAGAAAAGCGAGTCTGGACGCAGGAGTAGAGAGGGAGGTTGAGCTGTCAACAAAGGTTCCAGAAAAGGTTCCAGCTGAGCCCAGGGAACTTTCCTGAGATAGTCTTCAGAGTTTCACCATGGAGAAGGAAGCCGTGCCTTTTATGCCCTCACACTTATCAGTGGCTAGATGTGAATTCCCAAGACAGAGGCAGGTGTGACCTTACACAAGGCCACTTTCTTTAGCAGAAGCAAGTTCCAAAGAATACTGAGAGCTGAGGCTGTCTTCTGGTAGCCCTCCCAGCAGCTGGTGGAGTAAACCCTTCATTCATAAATGGGGGTCTGGGCTGCATATCATAGCATCTACCACACTAACTTCAAAATGCCATGTGCAACACTGGCTTCTGGGCAAATGGGTCATAAGCCTGATGCTTAGAAATCTCCCATCAAGATTTTAATGCTTTAGCTAAGCCTCTTTCCAATCAAGACTATTAGACCAGGAAAGGGCCTCACTCTGCTATTCTCAAGTGCACAGCTCCTCAAGATAAACAGCTTCAGGTTCCCCCTACCCTCCCTAATACTGAGTACTAACTGTGCCTCAGCCACCAGGTATGAGGGGTACCCACCAGGCAAGGAGCAGATTCAGCCCCATCTCGATCAGGAGGTTGGGGAGTCAGGTACAACTCATTGGGCAGGTAGTTCCAGGGAAGTCTTTGAAGAGAGGGAGAGTCATTTGCCAGGTGGCAAAGGGGCAGAAAAGAACATGCCTGTGAAAGGATGCCTTACAAAGAGCCCTTCATTCATGGCAGAAGGCCTGGTGGGAAGTATGGCAGGGATATTGGGGTGGAAGCTAAAGCCAGATGGGAAAACACTGGGCCAAATAGTTCACATTTAGGGTGTCTCCATAATGCTGGAATTTCTCCCCAAAGAAGGGCATGCAGAAGCATGTTGGGAGTACCATGAGTCTGAGGTGCTGTTTATGGGATAGCATGCTTGGTGGTGGTCCCTGAGTTTGCCCTTAGACCAAATTTAAGACATCTAGGGTAGCCAAGGAGAAAAAGAACCAAGTGCTAAGAAACTTGCAAATGCAGAAGAGGCCTGTAAGGATGGGTCACAGAGGAGGAGGCCGGGAAAACCAAGAGGTCAGAAAACACCTCTGATCCTGGAGCAAGCAGTCAGGGCAAGGTGAGTTGTCATCTGCTAGCAGGGTCCTTGGGGCAGGTGGGGTGAGGGGTGATAGGGAATGAGGAGTTGATGTGTGTAGAAGAGGTCTGGTATCTTTGGACAGGCTGGATGTCAAGCAGGACTCAGGTGAAAGAGAGTCAACCTTGGCCTGCAGACCACCACAGCCTCCCTTTCCAAGCTCTCCCCAGAGCCTTGCTGGGGCAGGACGGACAGATACTGTGGTCAGGTCCAGGTGCCAGCTCATGCCTGGGTTTCCCCAGGGGGCAGGTCCTCAGCTCCTGGAATTCCAAGCTCTTCTCCAGCCAGGCTGCATCCAGCTGTTTCCAAGGCTTTACAGAGAGCCCTAATGCTTCCGTCCCATGGGATCTACAGGGAAACCCCAGCTTTGACCCCAACTCCTTGACTAAGGCCTCCAGAATCTGGGCCAGAGGCCAGGGTGGGGCAAGCCACTGAGTCAGGTCAAGAGTTTTCTGCCTTCCTAGTTTGTGTGCACTGATCCTCTACCATCCCCACCCCAGAAGATGGCCCTGGTAGGAGTAGGGAAGTGACGCCCACAGTCAGTGGAATGGCTTCATTTCTTTCGTCCTCACCACAATCATGTAAGACAAAGACTGTGACCCTCTCTTTCACAGATGGTATAACTGCTTGTCCACAGTCACACAGTCAGAGTGGTAGAGATGAGATCTGAACCCTCATCTCAGAGACTCCTTGCCAGGTGCTCTTCTGTTGAAGAACCCTCCTTGCCACTCCCTGGTATGAACCAGTCAGGATAAGATACTAAGAGGGATGCCAGGTCTTTGTTATTCAGAATCAGGAGGCTAGCTGGGCCTGGGTGGGGCCTCTAAGTGTTTGTGCCATGCCTGTCTTTGGACCCTCAGCTTAAGTCTTACCTGGCCCATCTCCCACTGCCAGCTGCCTCTTGTACCTCTTATCTCAGCTTTCTGGAGCCTCACTCCTCCTTGAGCCTCCAGCCCCCAGTTTCTACTGAGCCCCTCCTCTCAGATGTCCCAGACTCTTCACAACCACCAGTGTGCTGGAGCCACTTTACCAATAGAGAGACTAAAACACAGAGAAGCACAAGAAACCAAGGCAGAGAGCACATGGGTCTAATACCTGCCCTAGGACAGGGCCCAAGTGTCCATGAATGGCAGAGAGAGACAGCAGCCACTCTGATGAGGACAAGGGTGAGACACCGGGGCAGCCCCAGCCCCTGGGTCTTCACAGAGGGGATCTCCTCTCCTTCCTCCCCACAGGAAGCATGTGGTGCTGCCTGGCCAGCCACAGGGGCCTGGGCATCCCCATGGAGCAGCCTTACCCTCTGGCCCTCTCCCCACCCATTTAACACTGGCGGTCACGGTTATCTCAGAGCCCAGCTTCCTGCTGCCCTTAAAGAGACATGGCCTGCTGGCTGGCTGCCACCCTGCCATGAGACCCCTGACCCGTCTCCCCTTGTCACAGTGTGCTCATGCCTTCCTTACCACCAAAGAGAGACTCTCTCTTCTCCACTCAGCACCCAGGTGACTCCGAGGACTGCCAAGCAGCCCAGTGAGCTCTTGTGAAGGGTGGGTAGATGGGTGAATAGACTGATTCAAGACAGATTCTCTGCCTACTTGGTGCTTATGTTCTAATGGGGAAGATAGCAAAGCGTGCCCAAGAAGATCCCCAGACAGTGTTGGCAATGAGAGCAATGGGGATAATGAAACAGAGGATGGCACGGAGACTTTGGAGTGATCAGTGGGAGTCTTTCTGAGGAAATGGTGTTCAGCTGAGACCTGACTGATAAGGAGCTGGATTTACATTTTTAAAGGATCACTTAGGCTACTGTGTCAGACAAAAGTGTCAGCAGGGGGATCGGTAAGAAGGTTGTTATATTTGTCCTGCCAGGATGATCCCTGAACTGGATGGTGGGTCCCAGGGAACAGAGGACAGAGGATGGAGCACAGGAGAGAGGCAGGATGCAGTGTTCAAGACCCTGGCAGGTGGAGGCTCCCTGCCTCAACTTTCTCACGCTCAGTTCCTTGCTGACTGGGCTCTCGGAGGCTTCTGCTAAATGCCCTTGAAGGGAGTTGGAAGCATCCAGAAGAAAGTGGGGACAGACAGAGAGGGAGCCCTGGGGCTCGGTTCACCTGAGCTCTGTCTGAGTAACTCTGAGGTTCCCCTGATTCTGATCACATGAGGAATTAGATGCAGCAGGTACCCTTTTCCTGATGCTCTGATGCTCTTGTACTTGGAAGTGCTGAAACTTTGAGGGCTGAATGCCATAGCTGCTTGCACATAGAGTGCCTGCCACTTAGCACCTTGACCTGACTGTGATCCATGCTGACACCCAGAGGGTAATGCTGTAGCACTGAGGTTGTAGCATGCCGGTCATCAGGTGCTCAAACTAGCATCCTCTCTATCAGGAGTAGCTTCTGAGCTCCTAGCCAGGGGACACCAGAGAGTTGAGTTAGATAAAGGGTAGCAACAAAATGCTGGGGCGGGGGGAATGGCTGCCAGGAAGAGGAATAGTCAGTGATAAGCAGAGGTTCCCTGCTCACCACCTGCTCATGCCATTGCTGCTCACCGCCAAGGAGAGCTCTCCTCTCCACTCAGCATGCAAGCTCCCAAGATACCAAAGCAGGAGGGCTGAGGTGTCAAGCTGAAGGGGACATAACAGAGGCAAGAACAGTTGTAGCATAAATGGCAATATCCAGCAATGTGGGGGAATTCAGTGTTGGGGCAAAAATGGTCCATTGTCAAAAGTCACTCCCATCAGCACACCTTGGTGACTATAGGTGGCAGGGGGCGTTCTGTGACCCATCTAGTGATACTCCCCCTTGCCAGCTTAGCACCCTGCAGTGGGACTCCAGGGTCATATAGTATGAGAATTGTGTCATTTTCCAAGAATTGGAGTGTTATGGGCTCTTAAGAATAAGTGCAGAGCAACACTATTGGATCAGGACAATATGGGGGCTTCCCCCACATTGCTTCCCCCACATATGCTACTCGCATAGGCGGCCCTGAAGTGGAACTTCTGGACACAAAGATTTTGTTATCCTGGAGCTGTGAAAAATGTCCCATACTTACCCTAAGCCCTCATACCATCAACCAATATATAGATGCGTAATAAAAAAAAGTTTTTCCTACACTTCTGCCTAGACCAAAGGCGCTTAGAGTGAGTACCCTTACAGCAGGTGAAAATGAGCACTGCTCTGGGTCAGGGCTCAGCAACTTCAATGGAAGAGGGAAGCTTGGGCACTTCTGAGGAAGGTTATCTATTTTCCTAAGCTGTCACCCTCTCACTGTGGTTACAGCAGTGCCAGGCTGTCCCTCAGATGAAACAGTGTAACCTCTGAAAACCTCATGAGAAAGCCAATCCGTCACATGAGCTCCACACAAATTTTACTCCAAAATTTCAGAACCTGCTTAACAATTACCCTATTGTCTTAAGAATGGTGTTGATTGTTAAAAATCCAAACAAGCCCATGCTGGTGTGGCACAGTTGGTTGTAACAGCCTCCTGTAAACTGGAAGTTCACTCGTTTGACTCCTGGTCAGGGCCCATGCCTAAGTTGTGCCCTGTACAAGAGGCAACCGATCAATGTCTCTCTCTCACATTGATGTTTCTCTCCCTTTCTTGCTCTCTCCCTTTCCCTCTCCTTAAAATCAATGAGCGTGTCCTCAGGTGAAGATAAAAAAATCTAAACGAGTGTAAAGCGCCCCATATACAGAGATGGCACCTAGGTGAGCATCCTTCAGGCACCTCTCTTTCTCCACCCAGAGTCAAGCACACATTTATATCCTTTGCGAAAAATTTTCTTAGTATACCTGTTATAACCTTTTTATTTTGTTCATTCAGTAATTGCAGTGTGCCACATGACAGCAATTTTATTGAGTCAAATGAGTCAAGGAGTTAGGAGGAAGTTGTGACCTTTGTTATACCAGCTAACTTTTTTTTTAAGTTTCCTTAACAAATAGTTATCAAGCTCTTCTTGTGTACCAGGTGCTGCTGTAGGCACTGGGAATACAGCCTCCCCACAGAGTTTACATCTTTGTGGAGGTGACCTCATGTGGATTCCCATGAATTCCTTTTAATCCTCAAGCAATGCTATGATATACATCCTGTTATAAGCTCCATCTAGTGTGGGAATCAGAAAAATTAAGTGACTTACCTAATGTGTCATAGCTGGAGTGGTATGGAGCCAGGGCTGGAGCTCCCTAGAATTTTCTGACTAGTCCAGTTCATTAGACACCACTACAATGACCGTAAATGTGCATTGTTGAGGGATCAGCTAACTGATTTGATAATAAACACTGTAGCTCCGGGAGAAACTCCTTCCCTAAATCTCTGTTCACTGCTATCAGGTCTTGCCTCCTGCTCCTGACACCCACAGAGCACCTCACATGAAAGGGTGACACACAGATGAGAGGCTGCCTGGGCCCTGAGGTGCCACTGATGCAGAAACTCATCAGCACACCAGTGTGTCAACATCACAAAGAAACCTTTGACAAATCGAAAGACCCTTTTAGCAACAGTGAAAGTTTTCTGCAGGGTGAGAAAACCTCTTGAGAGGAGGCTGTTTTGCTATCTAATTGGCTTAAAACTTCTACAGAAAGGCAATTAGTCAAATTGGCTTGGACGACTCCCAACTTCTCATGCTTCACTGACCTGTATGAGACTGGAAAAGGGAGGGTGACACGTCGAGCACTAGCTATGTGTTTGCATGAAGCACTTTCTTTCATACATCCCCTCATTCAATTCTCACTTCAGCCCTGGGAAGTGGGCATTATTATCCCATTTTACAGGTTCCAAAGTGAACCCCTGATTGGCCCCTTCAAACGTGCCCCATCTGTAACCTTCCTCGTCTCAAGTCATGTTAAGTCCTTTGTTCCAGGTGCTCAGAGCAAAACCTTGGAGTCGTCACTGACACCGTGGTCTGTCTCTCTCACTCCACATCTAATCCATCAGCAAATCCTGATGGCCCTCCTTTCAAAATGTATCCAGAATCCAACATTTCTCACCACCTCCACTGCACTCAAGGTGAGTCAGGCCACTCTGATCTGCTGCCTCGAGTATGTGTCAGTGGACATCTAGCTAATTTCCCTGTTTCTACCAGTGCCTTGCTCTATGGCCTGTTCTCAACTCAGCAGCCAAAGTGATCCTGTTACAATCTAGGTTAGATCATGCAACTCTATTCAACTCTCCATTGGCTCTGCATTTTACCAGAGTGAAATGGACTATGATGGCCCACAAGGCTCAACGTCATCTGCCCTTCATCTTTCCTCACCTCTCTGACTTCTTTCCCTGTGTCCCCACCCCACTCACTCATGCCGCTCCAGTCATGCCAACCCCCTGGCTGTTTCCTGAACACACCAGCCTCAGGGACTTTGCACTGGCTCTTCTCTCTGCCTGGAACAGCCTAACTCCTTCACTACTTTCAAGTCTCTGCTCAGATGTCATTTTCTCATATACATCTGCCCTGTTCACCCTATTTAAGACTACAGTCCCTTCTACCACCACTCCCAGCACCCCAAATCCCCCTTATCTTGCTCTATTTTTTTTTCTACAGCACTGATCACCTTCTAACACTCTACCAGGATAGTTGCTTATTTTGTGCCTCCCATGCTATGATACATACACATTTCTGAAGGCAGGAATACTTCTCTGTTTCCTCTACTGATGACTCCCAAGTACTAAACTAGTATCTGTCACATAGAAAATAAGCAATATATGTTCAGTGAATGAATGAATGAATGAATGAACTAATGAATAAAGAGGGGCAAAACGACAAGTTAGGCCACTGTCCAAGGTCTTACGACTAGTAGGTGGCAGAGTCAGGGAGTGGAGCCAGGTCTCTTGGGCTCCAAAGATCAGTCTATTTCTACCAAATGCTTCTCAGAATGAGGCAAAGGATCTGAAAGCATATTGACTTGTGGGAGTTTTGCCTAAATGACAAGCTGGTGCCCATTCAAGGCTGGTCCCACTTCCAGCTGCACCTACATCCTTACCTAGATTCAGTGTACAATTGTCAAAGTGAGCAGTATCCCTGAGTCACCTCAAAAGGCATTGACTGTGGTCAGAACCATTACTTAAGGAGGGGGAAGTATGAGAAACAGTGAAAAGGAATCTGTGAAAGAAGGTTACAGTGATACCTGGGGCTTGCCCACCTGTGTTATTGAAAAGAGCCACTTCCCTGTGAACTTAAACGGCACAGTGGCCACCTCATTCCTATCTAGGTGTCCTCTCAATTTCTTCTCTGTAGTTTGATGGTGAACCATCATTCACCTGACAAGCCTCCCTCTAAACCTGCCCCAGGTACAGTGCCTGCTCATTTGTGACTCCAACTTCTCCATGTGCAGCAAGGCACACTCCTGACTACTGCCAGGAGAGGACTGGGTGCCCTGAGAAGACAATCCAGAGCTTGGAGGCTAAGTTACTTTTAGAATCCCTTCTCTGACCCACATTTAGCACCAGGGTCCTGAGTAGGGTGGTTGGGTGGGTTGTGTTACTTCAGAGGCATGGAAAGGGCCCTTGGAGGGGGACACTGGACCAATCCTTAGCCCCTCCAGAATCAAGGCAATGTCTGGGACTTCAGAAAAAGAAGGGTTACTTTCAAACCACCAACAAACTCACCCACCCCTGTGGCCACATTAAGACTGATTCTGACAGGAGTGAGACCAGGAAAAGGCCAGTTCCTTCAGGCCCACGCCCTCCTGCCTGCCTCAAAGGCTGAAGCTCCTGCTTCCCTCTGTTCTTGTCCAACACACATGCCCAGCTGAGAGATCATCACAGAGGCCAAGCTGGAGAAACCTGAAGGCTCTGGAGGAGAGGCCTGCTTTGAGGCCACAGGGGACCCCCACTCTGGCCCTTTCCACTTAGGTAAATGCCACCAGCTGGCAACTGAGATGCACAACTGCTCCCATGGCTTTGGGGGCAGGGCAGGGCAATGCTCCACCAACTTCAGGATCAAGAATGCTCCTCAGAGGCACCCTATTGATCCCAGGAGCTGGGATGAGACGACCCAGGAGTTTAGAAGAAGGGCTAACAAGGTAAAATCCCCACAGAAGGGTAGGCTGCACCTCCTTCTGTCTCCCTGAGTGAAGTCCACAGTGGGGCTTCAGGTATGAACACCACATAGCCCCATCTTTCTAATGAGTGAGGAGCTCTGGATCCTGCATGGCTTCCTGAAAGTGCTTTATGAAATACCTCTATTGATGTAAGACTCTCTCTTATCTTAAAATAAAAATGACCCAGAAAGGCCACAGACTGGGCCCTCAGAGTTATTGACACCATTGAGTACAGGTGTCTACTTTGAGTGGATTTTGTGGGGAGCAACTCTCTACCCATATCCCTTCATTGAAATCTCAAGTAATTTCTTGCCCAAATTAAATCTGGGGAGGACAAAGTGTTTAATTTGGAATGGGACTCTGAGGCTCCACAAACACAGCAGGCACGCAGAGGGCTCAGCCTTGGCATTGAGGTCCTGCCACTGAGGCCTGACCTGCGAAGGCTGGGTTGCCGCACTGCCAACCTGTCTGCCTGCTGCAGCACAGGACCCAGGAGCTGGGGGCAGGGATCATCTTGGTGACTAATAACCTAATTGTGGAAAATTACAACTTCCTGAGCTGGGTCTATCAGTGGTGGCCACAAAACTCTTTATGATGTGGCCAAAAATTCCTCCTGCCACCACAGCCCTTGAAAATAGGTCAAAGACACCTTCTCTGGAACTCTCAGAGCAGGACTTAGCTAACACCATCTAACCCTCTGTCATCAGGCTACAAACACTGGAGCTTTTGTGAAAACACTTTCCTTCCCTCTGGGTGTGAGTCCAGCTTTGGCTCCCAGCTGGCCACCAGTCTTGCCCTGCTTGGTCCTCCTCAGGGCACTGACTGGTCAAAGAGAAAGCTGTCTGCTGTTCACCCCTGAAAATGTCTATAGCTTCTCCAGGGCAGTGTCTCCTCTCAAGAACCAACCAAGACATAGAGGCCTGGCCTCATCTCCCAAGCTATACCTCACCTTAAATCAGGGCAAGAGGTAGACAAGGAACTGACAGAGACCTCAATTATATTTTTCCCAGCTTTTCAAAGGCCGTATATTTATAGCAGGGGCTCATGGCTGGTGGCTGCCTGGGTTGGACACACAGAGCTCTGTCCTTGCATGTCGGGCATCCATGAGTAGTATGCTGCAGAGGCCAGCACCTCACTGGGCACTGATGTTGCCTGTACTAACTGTAACCCTGGGCCATCTTTCTTACTGGGGTGAGACCCAGCTTCTTCTTTGAGAATGGGGGTGGCATTCTCAGCTGCAAGGGTTTCTATGAAAGCCCTAGGGAACAAGACAGTAGATGAAAATGGGCTTTGTAGACCCTTGTGGAGGTGGGCAGGAAATCCCAGTCTTCTATTTCCTGTGTTCAGGACTTGGCAGAGATAGAAACCTCTCAGTTTTGAGGGTGCCAACCTTCAAGTTCATGAGGACAGGATTCTCTAAAAGTTCTGTGCCTATTCCTCGGCTTCTTTTGTGTCTGATGCGACCGGCAGGAGCCCCAACATCCAGGGCTGAAGCAGTGATGGGATCTCTGGCACTCACAGTGAGTCTGAGTGCCTTCCCTTCTAAGAGGCTTGGGAAGGGGATGACCTGGAGAAGACACCCCACCTAAGTGCCTGCCATCTAAGATAACACTGCTCTTGGCCCAGAAGCCTCATCTACTCTCTGGCCCAGGCATCGGCCTGAGTGCGGGTGGATGGCTGTGTCTTAAGGACCCCTGGAGCCTCTAGGCAGTCCTCACCAGGGATAATAGGCTCTGTGTCAATCTGGTCTACAGCCACCCTGTGCTGAGTCACAAGAGTCTGCCTGGAACTCAAGGCCAAAAACAGTGACTTAGGCAGCCTGGAATCCAGGGAAAACCAGCCCTGGCTTTCTACCTAAGAACCCTGCCCTGCTCAGCATGAGCTCACTCAGCTAGACAGTGACAATGACAAGGGGAAATTGCCAGTCTCTTGTAGTGAGAGGAGCAGGGGGCTGAGACTTGAGTCTGAAACCACCCTTGAAACATTCTTTGAAAACCCCATATCAACTCATCTAAAATTAGCTTTCAGCATCTAAATCACTTCCTGTCAAGGAAACCACAGGTCTGATGCATCACCTAGAGTGCCTCTAGAGGGTGGGAGCAGGTGACACAGGGATGCTACACACAGAAAACTATGACACTCCAAAAGAGGTACAGCATTCGGGGACCCTTCTCCCCCAAATGCAGAAAGTACAGCTAAGCAAGGCCCCATAAGGCTGCTGCTACAGAGACCAGAACCAGCCCGAGCACACATGCACACCCATACACATGTGTACACCCCCCCCCCATGCATGCACTTGTGCAGGCAGGCCAGAGATGTCCCCAATGCTGCAGAGACTACCACACGCACAGTCCAAGTACAACTCTGTATGCCCCTCCAAGCATGTGGCTCACCAGAGGAGGAGGGTGTCTGGCCTGCTTGGAGTCCTGCAGCCCTGTCTCTGCTCTTCTGTGGCCCTGCTACTTTATGCCCTAATGAATGCTGAGCAAGGCTGTCCTACTGCTTAGTGCTTAGCCTTCACTCATTGCTTCAGCGAGATCATTGTACACTAGGACCACAAGGAAGCATCCTGAATAAAATCAAGGATTATGCCAAAGACCTACAGCAAATATACTTTAATAGTGAAAGATTAGAAGAAACTCCATTAAAGTCAGAAACAAGACAACAATACCTGTTAACTATGTTCCTATTCAATACTGTATTGAAGTCCTAACAGCTACGTGAGTGAAAAAAAAGATAAACTCGAAATTTGTAAATCGATGATGATAACGATTGTTATTACTGCTTGCTTTATGAAATGCTTTATCTATCTTAACTCATCTATTCTACCTTTTGAGGTAGATATCAGTATCAAACCCATGTTTACAGATGAGGGAACTACGTAATAGTGATGTTAAGGTACTTGACTAGTAAATGGCAGAGCCAGGTTTTATACCCAGGCAGTCTGACTTCAGATTCTGTGCTTTAGTCACTACACTCTGTCACCTCTTGGTGTTGTGGGACCCTACACAGAAAACCCAGGAGATGAACGATGTGGATGGATGTAAGATCAACAAACAAAAATTTCATAATAGGACCAATACCCAGATCTGATGTCAGCAAGAACCTGATTTCTTCTGCTCTCTCTGCACTAGTTCATGCTAAGATTAGGTTCCCCTGTGGGAGTAAGATGATTGTCAGTGGCAACTAAACCAATATTAAAAAACAACAAAAAACCACACCTTTCTCTCAGAAGCTCCCGGCAAACATTATTTCATGCAGCATTGGCCCCAAAGGCTCATTTACCCATCTGAACCATTCGTGTCCTGTGGCCAGGAGATGGGATGGATTGCCTGTCTTAAGCCAAGTAGGATCCACTTTAAGAGGTGAGCATGAGAGCAATCCCATACCAACCATGCAGCTGGGAAATTCAGAACACTGTTAGCAAGAGAGGAGCAAAAAGTAAATACTGGAGAGACAATCAACAAAGGAAAAATAAAGCTAGGCCTCTGCTTAAATCATTCATAAAAATAAAATCAGGTATATTAAAACCCTAAATAGAAAAAGTAAATATATTAGAAAATATAGAGTACTATGTTCCTGACCTTGGGGGAGATTGGAAGTCTTTATAAATAAAAATGTAAAAACTTAAGTCACTTAAAAAATCGATCATTCCATCAAAATAAAACACTTTGATACAATAAAAGATACTATAAAATACAAGTGAGACACTGGGAGAAAACATCTGTAACATTTGTAATAGACAAACAATTACTATTTAGAATATAAGGAATGTCAAAAAGTTAAGTAAAATCTTAACAACTTAAAGAAAATGGCATAAGATGTAATTAACAGAAGAAAACAAAAGTGCCCAATGACTGTAAAAAATGTTTAGCATCACTAAGGAACTTGAGAAATGCAATAGTCAGAAATTCTTTATGCAACATTTGATAACATCAAGACAATGGTTTTAACATGCTGATTGTGGGTGTACAATAATGTCAGTGGCTGTTACTGAGTCCAACTTCCCTCTAGAGATCAAGCTGACAGACTCCAATAAATATAAATATATAAACTCTATGAATCTTTAATTTCTTACGCTGTATCTACCCAAGAAAGATCCTTGGTCATGTGCTTAATGAAGCATATGCAAGAATATTCATTGCAGCCTATCTGCAATAATGAAACTTAGGATAGAAAATGCTCATCAACCAGGAATGAATAAATAAACTGACACATATTCATGCTAGAGAATACTGTGTAGCAATTTCAAAATGTACATGAGCCCTTTGAATGAATATGGAGCGATCTCTAAGAGGTATCAGTGGTTGATAACTGCAATGTGACTAGAATGTCTTTATGAAAAAGAAAGACAGGGTCACTAAATAAATATATAGAAAAAGATCTGGAGGATATACACCTAGTTGAGAACTACAATTACTTGTGGGAACTGGGAGAGGGGATTGGGATCAGGAGAGGCAATCAAAGAACACCTTATTTAGCTTTACAATTTTATAATCTTAAGACTAAATAACTTTATTACAGGAAGAGCATATTCTTGTAAGATGTTACAAAAAGAAAATGTAAGATATTACAAGAAGATGCCCTGGCTGGTGTAGCTCAGTGGATTGAGTGCAGGCTGCAAACCAGGCATCGCAGGTTCAATTCCCAGTCAGGGCACATGCCTAGGTTGCAGGCCACGGCCCCCAGCAACTGCACATTGATGTTTCTCTCTCTCTCTCTCTCTCTCTCTCTCTCTCTCTCTCTCTCTCTCTCCTTCCCTTCCCTCTCTAAAAATAAATAAATAAAATCCTAAAAAAACCCAATGCCTATAGTAAAAAAAAAGATGTTACAAGAAGAGAATGTATTCACATATCATTTGGGTAATTAAAATTTTTTTAAATAAAATCATTAGGAGTTGGCTAAGCAAAGGCTAGAGTTTGGAGCATGCTCCCTCTGCAAGGAGCCCTGGGGACCAGTGGTGGCTTGACTCCAGATGTCTCTGTTCACCGGCCATGTCCCTGCCTAGATCTTGCTGCCATACTCACAGACCTCTCTGGCCCCTGATGGTGGGTGCATGGGCCATCTCTCTCCTGCAGCACAGCTGAATGCCCACAAATAGAGGATGGAGGGCAGGCAGAAGGTACTGGATAGCCGGGGAGCCAGATGATAAGGGCTCCTCTGTTGAAAGAAGTTAAAAAATGAATGGAAGGAAGGAAGGGAGGAAGGGAGGAAGGGAGGAAGGAAGGAAGGAAGGAAGGAAGGAAGGAAGGAAGGAAGGAAGGAAGGCCATGCATGGAAAGTCTAGTCCTGGCAGGCAGGTACCTGCATTCAGATAGCATGTGTGCCTCTCCCCATGTCCTCACCTTGCCTTACCTTGCCTCTCAGCAGTACCTCCACCCCTTGGGCTCTGTGTCCAGACTTTGAAAGACTGATTCCCTCAGAAAACCTTGAATCTGGGACAGCGACTAGAAAAAGGGGTGAATGGAAATCAAAACAGAATAGGAGTTGGAAAAGGACCAGGGGTAGAGGGAGAGGTCTGCATCAGGAGCAGAAGTTCTATTCATATCTGTGGGTAGCAGAGGCAGAGGAAACCATTACCCATCTCCGTCTCCAACATGGAGCAAAACGTACGTATGTACACATGTATGCATATATGTGTTTGTTTATTTATTTATTCTTGACACTATTACAGATGTCCTCCATTTTCCCCAACTCTGCTCCCCTCCACCCATTCCCTGCCCCCTAGAGCAAAATGTCTTTTACCCACAGGGTCAATAATCCTAATTCCTGCCTCAGTTAACCAAGTAAGAGAGGAAAGAGCCTGCCCACCAGGCCAGGGCAAAGAAAGTCACTGTTTCCACTGGTGAGGTACAGAAGGAGTTCAAGGCAGAGGGCAGGGCCCTCCCAAGGCATGGTCCGAAGGCCTAGGCCGAGATGGCTAGAGGTGCTGATGCCACATCTGCAGGAAATGGAATCCTGGGGGTGGTGTGGTAAAGAAAAAAACCCTCTGGTTTTAATCCACTCCTAAGGTTACCCAAAAAGTTCAAACTAAAGTATCACCCTCACCTCCCTCCACCCACTCTACCATGACTTCAGAATTGTGGGAACCAAAGTGCTCCATCCAAGGAAAAAGGACTTCCTTTGAGGTCAAGGTGTGAAATGACAAAGACTACAGCATCTAAGAAGGCCTTCCCAACGCTGAGACTTCCTGCCTCTACCTCTAGAGCCTCCGCAGAGGCTGGGGAGGTGAGCACTTCATCAGGTTCTAAAAAAGAATAGATATGAAAAGGTTCTATCGTATCCTTTCAGAGTAAGTAAGCTGCCATTAAATGAGAGATGGTCAGAAATGAGTGTATATTCTACATAAAATCGAATAAAAATAGCCTCTTCAACAAATGGTGTTGGGAGAACTGGACAGCTACATGCAAAAAAATGAAACTCGAGCACCAACTTACACCATATACAAAAATAAATTCAAGGTGGATAAAAGACTTAAATATAAACTGTGACACCATTAAAGTCCTAGAAGAGAACGTAGATAGGAAAATCTCAGATATTTCACGCAGAAACTTTTTTACTGACATGTCTCCTAGAGCAAGGGATATAAAGGAAAGAATAAACAAATGGGACCTCATCAAAATTAAAAGCTTTTGCACAGCTAAAGAAAACAGTATCAAAATAAAAAGAACCAACTGTATGGGAAAACATATTTGCCAATGATACCTCAGACAAGGCTTTAATCTCCAAAATACATAAAGAACTTACATGACTCCACTCTAAGAAGACAAGTAACCCAATTAAAAAATGGGCAAAGGACTTGAACAGACACTTCTCCAAGGAGGACATACAGAAAATCCAAAGACACATGAAACGATGTTCAATATCGCTAGCTATCAGAGAGATGCAGATTAAAACCACAATGAGATACCACTTCACACCAGTCAGAATGGCCATCATAAACAAAGCAACAAACAACAAGTGTTGGAGAGGTTGTGGAGAAAAGGGGGACCCTAGTGCACTGTTGGTGGGACTGCAGACTGGTACAACCACTATGGAAAGCAGTATGGAACTTCCTCAGAAAACTGAAAATGGATCTGCCTTTTGACCCTGCAATTCCACTGCTGGGACTATATCCTAAGAACACTGAAACACCAATACAAAGAATCTTTGCACCCCGATGTTCATAGCAGCACAATTTACAATAGCTAGGTGCTGGAAGCAACCTAGATGCCCATCAGTAAATGAATGGATCAAAAAACTATGGTACATTTACACAATGGAATTCTATGCAGCAGAAAGAAAGAAGGAGCTCCTACCCTTTGCAACAGCATGGATGGAGCTGGAAAGCATTATGCTAAGCGAAACAAGCCAGGCAGTGAAAGACAAATACCACATGATCTCACCTTTAACAGGAACCTAAACAACAAAACAAAGAAACAAGCAAAATATAACCAAAGACACTGAAATAGGGGACAGACTGACAGTGACCAGAGGGGAGAGAAGAGGGAATTTCAGGGGGGAATGGGTAGGGTTTACAGGAACAAATTTAAAGGACACATGGACAAAAACTAGGGGTGGGGGATAATGGGAGGGAAGTAGGGAGGGTTAGGTGGGTGGGCTGGAATGGGAGTAAATGGGAGAAAACTGTACTTGAACAATGATTAAAATAAAATTAAAAAAAAAGAAATGAGTGTATATTCTTATTTATGAAAGGCCCAAAGGGGCACAATTTGAAAGACAGGGACTTCTTTGCATCATAATGTGTTGTGTGTGTTTGTCTAATCATTACCAGATGGATGCAATTAGAATAATAAAGAGGTATATCTGCTTAATACAGTGGCAATGAAGAACTTATACTTGCCTTGAAGTACTTACATATGTACACCTGGACAGCCCTGCTGGAACTATTCTAGACCAGCATTTCAAATGCAACTTTCTGTGATGATGAGAATGTTCAATATCTATATTGTCCAATACAGGAAACAGTAGCCACATGTGGCTATTGAAAACTTGAAATATTAAGGCAATTAAATTTTATTTAATTAGTCACATTTAATTAAATTGCCATATATCATCAGCGGTTATTGCATTGGACCCCTCAGTTCTAGGTTGAATCTGTCCTGTTTGTTTGGATCAGAGTTTGCCAAAGAGTAGGAGATGCATATGGAGAGGTTGTTAGCAGAAAACACTACCAAACACATGCGAAAGAGCCCTCATGACAGATAAATCCAGGAGCAAGCTCCATGGCAGCATAAAATACCTTCAGCACCTCAAATCTTCTCAAGCATCTGCTGCACCTACAAAAACTTTGTAAAAGTGATGTTTTCATAAAAGCTCAAGGAAAGGGGTATACTAGTGAAACAGAGTGATGCAGAACAGGTATTGCAAAGTCATAATAGTAGAACAGTCAGTGTAATCCTGATGATATCTGGGTGAAACTTTCATCTCCATCCCCATTACTGAGAAGCCCCACTTTGGTAAGTGGTCAAAAGAAGCACCAGATTGGACACAGTGTTAGGATTGGACTTCCCTGTCTTCCACAGGCAAAAGAAGGTGAGCATGTCACCAGGCTCTTAAAAGGAATAGACAAGAAAAGGAGGCAGAGTGATGGGTGGAGGGAGCCCTCAACTTCCTAACCATTAGACTATATGAAGACTGCTTGGGCCCTTTAGACAAGGTGGTTCTTCAGAAGATACAAAAAACTTTAGAAATTTAGACAAGTAGTGAGCCTAATAATCACTCCTCACCATCCACCCCCAAGGCATGGAATGATAACATAAGCTTCCTTCCATTTGTCATTTCTTAAGGCCAATTTTCACAAGCCATATGACATGAATATTATATCCACCTGGTATACCCCAGGCCAGAGTTCAAGATGCAGAACTCCCCTTTGGGAAAACTCTAATGCCTCTGCCATATCTAACATCCTAGCCAGGGCCTAGATTGCAGTAGCTACCAGCAAGCAAAGTGTGTAGTGTTGACCTTGTTACTGCTCTGGGCATCGTAGGAATCAGAAACCACTCCAGGGGATATCTCAGGAGACTGACTCAGGTTGATGACGAGAAGAAACAGAGAAGAGAGATGGAGTGAAGGCAGAAAAGTACAAGAAGAGACATCTTGCACCAATCCATCTCATTTTAATAGAAACGTATCAATGGGGCCTCCTGAAGCAGTTCTAACCATAATTGTTACTACCTGGCTCTAATGACTCTAACACCTACCTGCAGCCACAAGGTAAAGGCTAAAATCCTATGGTTAGCAATCAGGGCCCAGGCTCACTGGGTCAGAGTCTACCTACTCTATAGCACACATGCCTCGTCTGTTCCAGACAAACTGATCCCTTTACATCTTCCATACACATCAGGCTGATTAGGGCCTCTACACCATCTTTTTTATCAGCTACTCCTACCACCTACTTCACCCTAACCGCATTCTTCCTTTTTCCAACCACTTCTTTAATACCCAGCTAATATTGTCCCCTTCTGGAAGACTTCTCCAACTAACCAATTCAGAGGGAGCTCTCCCTTCTTTTAGCACAACTAGATTTCTTAAGTAGTTCCTTCCTTTGTTATTAAACCCTTTAAATGGATAATGTGGTCTACTAGATGGAGCCCAATGCAGAAATGGGATGTGTTTTTATCATCTCTGAATTTCCTATAGCACCCAACCAGGAGCCAAGCACAGTAATTACTCAGTGTGCTTTGGTTCATTTCAACAAACATTCTGAGTATTAATTCTGGGCTAGGAAGCTTGCCAAGTGTTCCTGCCGAAGTTGATAGAGATGACTGAGAGGTGCCTGTACTTTATTAGTACATTTATCCTGTCTTCAGACACAGCTGAACCAGCCCCTAATTCCTCTGACTCTTCAAGCCTGGGGAATCTCCCTTTGCTGAATGAGACTATCCCCTGTGTTAGATCTGACTCTTTTCTTTGTCACAACCTCACTCCGAATTACGTTCTTGCATATCTCAGTAATCTGAAAGCATTCAAGGAGGACAGATATAATCTATGGTCAAATATACCCCAACTCCTACTACTGAGCAAATTCAAGCCTCCCTCTGCAGTGAACAAACAAATAAATCGAAATGTGAGACAAAAACATTTAGCAGTTCAAAAGAAGTGATCCAAGCTGAGGAACAGTTTTTCCAACATAATTACAAAGAAAAATTGTGTCGAGAGGAACAATATAATCAGGAAAAATAAGTGTGAAGAGGAAAAAAACATGATTGCAGAATTACAGGCTTAAAAACCTGATGGAGGCAGAGAACAGAAGACTACAGAAAACAGAATCAGTAAATTAGTGAACAAACTTAAAAGAAACTGAAGGAAAAACATAAGAAGAAAATTATGAGACCTCAGAGAAAATGCCCAACAAGGTAAGGTGAGTATAAAACAAGTCTCAGGAGATAATTGGATGAAGACCTAATGATCAAAGGAACAGCTGAGGAAAACTTCCCTGAGATGTGCAGGGTTACCAGATGCCAGGGATACAGCACTTAACAACAGCATGCAAGCTACTCATTCTCACTGAGTATACACACACAAACAAAATCAAGAATATTTCAGATATTAGCAAATGCTTCCAAGAAAAACAGAATAACAATAGAATGGCTTGGTGAGAGAATGGCTATGTTACTTTGGATACTCAGGGAAGAATTCTCTGTGGTGACAAATGCACTTATACCTGAGTGAGAAGACTGCATTAATCATGAGAAGACCTTCTAGGTAGACAGCCTAGATAGTGCAAAGGCCCTCAGGTCAAAGTATGGCATGGTTAAAGAAAAGAGATAAGGCCAGTCTTGCTAGAACGCATTGAGCAAAGAGCAGAGTGGTATCAGTCAAGGCTGGAGAGGTAGGTTGGGGTAGATAATATATAAAAGCTATGTAAGAAGTATAAGTGTGAGAGAAGCCACGGGAGAACTTTCAGGTGGAAAATGGTCGCCTTGGCTGCTCAGTGGAGAATGGACTGTAAGTTAAAAATACAAACAAGGAAACCAATTAGTAAGAGAAGGGATGACAACAAACTTGGACTTCAGTTTTTGCAGTGGATATAAACACAAGCACATGGATTAAAAATAGAGAGATGGGAAAATATACAATAAGCAAGAAGAAATTAAAAGTAGCAATAGATATGGACAATGGCATGGGGATTGCCTGTGGGAGTGGGTGGTGCTGGGTCAAGGGGAACAAAAAGAGGAAAAACTGGGACAACTGTAATAGCATAAACAATAAAATATAATTTTTTAAAAGTGGCAATAGAAAAAAAAAGATGGTTTTTAAATGATGTTCCAAAATAAAGACATTCATAAATATTTCTGCACTGAATAACAGCTTACAAAATACCTAAAACAACCAGGAAGAAAGATAATTCAAGAAAAAAAAAAGCCAAAATTGTCATCATAATGGATATATTTAACATACTTCTTTCAGTCTTTAACAGATCAAGCAGACAAATAAGGATATGGAGAACCTGACTACTATCAATAATTAATAAACTTGATTTAATAGATATATTAAACACTATATCTCATAAATACTGAATATACATTCTGGTCAAAAAGTCAAAAAAACAATCTCAACAAAACTGAGTGGGAATTTCATTGCCTATATTCTTTGACCATAATGTTGTAAGAATAAAGAGAAAGATCAAAATTTCAATTATCCTGAATTTTTTTAAAAAGTTGCTATCTAAATAAGTTTAGGTCAAAGAGGAAATCAAAACCACAAATAAGCAAAAAGAAACATCGACCGCCATGCTACATGCTAACACACATGGGATGGACCATGGAAAACTTCCTTAAAACACGGAGAAGAATCAGCTCCAGGACGCAGAAAGCTGGGAAGAGTATTACATCTAGCAACAACAACAGCAACGGCCAGATAAACTACAAAACTGTATCGTTTTCTGTACCTCAGAGATCTGAGGGCAATCAAAAAGCATAAAATCTAAGGAAAGATAGGTGTCACCAATGAGAGATGGAACATGAACACAGGTTCACCTGTGGCAGAGCACATAGGAAAAGACATCGGGTGCTCCAGAAGTGGGTAAAAAACACATATAAAAATTTTAAATGAATTGCTAAAGGTGAAGTATGGGCTTTGTTAGCATATGGGACCCTGAGAGTCACAGACTCAAAGGAAACTCACACTTCTCACATGCTTTCCTCCACAGAACTTCACTGAGTTCTCACAAGAAAGACTAGCCCTCTCACCTGGGAGCTGCCTCAGTGGTCCTGACCCTCTTCCTCTCTGAGAGCCATACTCATCCTTGTATCTTTGGTGGGTCGTGAGCAGAAGAGAATATTATGCCCTCCCACCGAGGTAGAATACTTCTAAAGATCTGGGATCAAATTATTTCCTGACCCTCCCAAAGGGCAACAGAGTTTTCAGCCTGTCCAAGATGGAGGCTGTCCCAGGACAATGTAGGACCCTCACTGGTCCTACATTGGGACAAGCATGAGTACCAAGCAACAGAAGCTTACTGCAGGGGCCGGGTAAAAGTGAATCGATAGAATCACTCTGAGAAAATCACTCTAAATGCGCAGTCTCAAAGCTGCAGATGGAGCAGGAATTTTTTTTTTAAACTTCTGGAAACTCAGCCTCTACCCTAAGCAAAATTTTTTGAAGCTGGAGGCACACTAAAGGCAAACATAAAAATAAAATGTAACGCATGAGCCCCAAGCTGGGGAGCCGCACCTGCATTTGTGATATTCGAAAACAAACAAACAAACAAACAAAAAACACCCGGAGGACAGCAGATTTGGACATGCCATTTATTACTCACATTACAGGGGAGTGGTTGAGTGGGTCGGCAAGAGAGACCACACCTGCCTCCGGCCTTGGTGCTACTTACAGAATTAGGGAGGGAGTGGGGCATCATTTGGGGCAGTGGAGGGAGCCGAGGCTGCATTTGAAGATTCTACAATTTCGTGATAAACATAGGAGTCTTGAGACACAAGGGCCTTGAGAGGGTTGGGACATCCAAGTACATAGCGTTTTTTTCATTCCTTATGGCTGGGGGCCAGGCAGCCATCTGTGTTCTGAGGCTGTGGAGGGGCATGCCCTGAGTTACCCCACACAAAACAAAACAAAACAAAACAAAACAAAAAACCCTCAAACCTAGATTCTAAATAAATTGACTCAGTTCTCTACAGTAATGGCTTAGGGGAAGAATTGTACACGCTTCCAGAAAAAAATCCTAGTTACATCATGACTTAACACACTATATTACACATAAGGTAAGTATGCAGTAAGAACTGCAGTACATGGCAAAAATAGAAAGAAAAAGCACGATTAAGAGACAAAGCAATTATCTGAGACAAAAACAGGGAAAACCCAGATATTGAAATGATCTGACAGGGAATTTAATATATTTATGATAAATAAGTTAAATGCTTCTGTGAAAAAAATAAATGACATATATGAACATATGGAAAAGTTTGGCAGAAATATGGAAGCCTAAGAAAGAACCAACCAGAAATTCCAGAAATAAAAAAAAATAGAGTAAGAGAGCTGAAGAGTGCCTTTGATAATAGGATCATTGTAGATTCAACACAGCCATGAAAAGAACTGGGAACTTGACTGTAGGGTAATATAAATTACTCAAAGTAAAACACAAAGAGAAAAAGTGTGTATAACAACCCAGAACAGAGTACACAGCAGCTCTGAGATAATATCAAATGGTCTAACATATGTGTAATAATTAGGTTCCCAGAAGGAGGAAATACAGTTAAAGAAACAGAAGAAACATTTAGAGATAAGTTAAAAAAATGAAGATAGGTTAGCCAAGAATTATCAGAAAATAATGAAAAACATAAATTAGAGATAAAAAAGCTCAGAAATCACAAACAGGGTAAATACCTCCCCCCAGAAATCATGCTTATATGCATCATATTCATTGTGCTGAAAACCAAAGGCATAATCTTGAAGGCAAAAAAATAAAAAAGAAACACATTACACACAGAGAAGCAAAGGATAAGAAATATGGCAAGTTCAGAGACTATGTAACCCAGAAGACAAGGGAGTAAGATCTTCAAAGGATTGAAAGAAAAAAGCTGTCAACAAAAATTTAAGACTCAGTGAAACAAGAAAAATATAGCATTCAAAAAACTCAATTTTTAGAACAGTTTTAGGTTCACTGAACATTTGAGTAGAAAAGGCCAGAGCATTCCCAAATCTCCCTGCCTTTACACATGTACAACTGCTCCCACTGCTGACATCTTGCACCACAGAGGTACCTGTGCTACAATTGAATCTTAATAGATCCATCATTACCATCCAAAGGCTACAGTTTACATTAGGATTCACTTTTGGTGTTGTACATTTTTTGTGTTTGGATAAACATATAATGACCTGTATCCATCATTACAGTATCATACTGACTAGTTTCACTGCCCTAAAAACTCTTGTGCTCAGCACCTTTCCTTCCCCCAACCCCTGATCTTTTTCACTGTCTTCACGGTTTTCAACTTTCCCAAAATTTCATGTGGTTGGAGTCACACATTATGTAGCCTTTTAAGATTGACTTCTTTCACTTACAAACATGCTTTTAAGGTTCACTCCTCCATGTCTTTTCAGGGCTTGATAGCTCATTTCTTCTTAGTGCTGAATTATATAGTCTATTGCCTGGATGTACCACAGGTTATCTGATTTACCTACTGAAAGATATCTTAATTGCTTTCCAGTTTCAGCAATTATGAATAAAGTTGCTGTAAACATATGTGTGCAGGTTTTTATGTGGATTTGTTTAGACTCATTTGGGAAAATACTGAATAGTGTGGGTGCTGGATAATATGGTAAGACTATGTCTAGTTTTGTAAGAAATTGCGGAACCATCTTCCAAGGTAGCTGTAAAGTCATTATTAATACAGTTTGATTAATATCTACTATATTTGTTACTATTTTCCAATTTTTGCTTGTGTCCTTTGTTCCTATTTTTGTCTTCTACTCTTTTTATGTCTTTTGAGAGTTTAAGAATTTTATATAATTACATTTTCTCTTCTTTCTCAGCACTAATTATAGTTTTGTTTACAGCTGTACTGAGGTATAATTGATCTATTACCTTTATAAACACTTTTTTAGTAGTTGCCCTTGAGTTTGCAAAATATGTTTATAACTAATAAAATCAAGTTTTAAATAACACTATGCTATGTCACAGTAAGGTACTTTTTCCCCTCTGGCTTTTTTCAAGATTTTTTCTTTATCTTTCATTTGCTGTGTTTCAGTATATGACTAGTCGTAGTTTTGGTTATTTATCTTGTTTGTCATTCTCTGAGTTTCCTGGATTTGTGGTTTGGTGTTTGACATTAATTTGAGGAAATTCTCAGTCATCAATCCTTAATATATAGTTTTTGCTCCTTTCTCTCTTTCTTGTCCTAGAATTCTGATTTTGTGTATTTTATACCTTTTTTAATTGTCCCATAATTCTTGGATATTCTGGGATATTTTTAAGTTTTTTTCTGTTTGCCTTTCATTTTGGTTAGTTTCTATTGAAATATTTTCAAGCTCTCTGTTTCTTTCCTTGTCTGTGTCCAATATTCTGATGTACCTATCTAAGGTATTCATTTGTGTTACAGTATTTTTAATTTCCAGCATTTTCTTTTGATTCTTGGAGTTTACATCTCTCTGCTTACATTGCCCACTTATTCTTCCATGTTGTCTATTTTTTCCATCAGGACCCTTTAGCATATTGATCATAGTTGTTTTAAATTTATGTTCTGGTAACTTCAACATCCCTGCCATATTGGGGGTCTAATTCTGATGCTTGCTGTATCTATTCAAATTGTTTTTCCTTTTGGTATGCCCATTGAAAGGAGAACACAATGAACTGAGTAAAAGGAACTCTGGTGAGTAGGCGCTTAGTAATGTAGCAGCAAGGCATGGAGAGAGAGGAAACATTTATAGTCCCATGACTGGTCTCAGCTCTTCTGGTAAGCCTGTGGCCCTGGGCGGTCAACTTCACCAAGTGTCTCAGTTTCCACCACCACTGCAGTAGAAGAGGCTCGGGGGCTGGAGTTTGGTATCTCTCTGCCTACAGATAGGTTAGGAAAAACCATTTTTATCAGAGCATAACATGTTAAGGGCAGGCCTTGTTAAGGACAGAACCCTCTAGCCTAATTCAAAGTGGTTTCTTTTCCTCTACACCTGCTGGATGCATGAGAGGATTCTTCCTCTCTTCTGTGATCCTCACTGTGGGAACTGGTAGAGTTCCTGAAGCTAAAACTCATAAACGTGTGGGAGCCTTCCAATGAGTGGGGGATCATCACCTGGAGATTTTATCCTTCAAGCTTGTCCTCCCTGAGTCTCCAGCAATTTGATAGTTGTAGCTTATCATTTCTGTGGAGGTGGGTTTCTGCTCCAGTAAGCTATGACTCTGCCTCTCCAATTTCTGGGGAAGAGTTTTGTCCTATGACCTCACTTCTCTGGTGGATCAAAAAAGACTTGCTGATTTTTCAGTCGCTCAGCTTTTTTTAGCTTGTTGTTCAGATGGAATGACAACTTCTAAGTGCCTTATATGTCCAACTAGACACCAAACTCTGAAATATATTTTCAGATAAATAAAAGCTGATCACTCACCATACACAGATCTGTCCCACAAAAACTTGGACCTACAGAAAGAAATAAAGGTGTCTGGAAAAGGATAAATTAAAATAAATATAAAAGATTTTTTCATATTTCAATCACCTAAAAGATAATTAACTGTCTAAAGCAAACACAGCAGCCAAATATTATAAATTTACAGCATATGATAAAGTAAAATTCATAAGTATAGCACAAAATTGGGAGGAAGAAACAGAGTATTATTATAAGGTTCTTAAGCTACACATCAAATAGCAGTACAGTTTTATTTGAAGAATGATAGTGATTAATTAAAGGACTATATTGAAACCTCTAGGACAACCACTAAAATGTGTTTAAAAGTGGCAGAAATAATAAGCCAATAATGGAGGTAAAACAGAATAATAAAAAAATTGTCAATCCAAAGCAGGCATAAAAAGAAAAAAAAGAGCAGATGGAACAAATTGGATCAACTAAAAAAAAAACGTTAGCCTTTAAACCAACTATATCATAATTATATTAAATATAAATTGTCTAAACACACTAATTAAAAAACAAAGATTGTCAGATTGGATGAAGAAGGAAGACAATTATATGCTGTCTATAAGAAACCCACTTTAAATGTAAAGGTAGGTTAAAAGTAGAATGGTGTCAAGAGAATGGAAGACAAGCCACAGATTGGGAATAAATATTTTCATAATACAAGTATGATAAAATATTGTTATCAAAAACATACAAACAAGCCCTGGCTGGCGTAGCTCAGTGGATTGAGCATGGGCTGCAAATCAAAGTGTCACAGGTTTGATTCCCAGTCAGGGTACATGCCTGGGTTGCAGGCCATGACCCCCAGCAACCGCACATTGATTTTTCTCTCTCTCTTTCTCCCTCCCTTCCCTCTCTAAAAAATAAATAAAATCTTTTTTAAAAAAGGTAGCAAATAATAAACCAAAAATTAAAAAAAATATATACAAACAACTCAGTTAAAAAATGGGCAAAGTGTTTGAGCAGACACCTTATCAAAGATATAGAGAAGGCAAATAAGCATATAAAAAGATGCTCAACATCATATGTCATTAGGGAATCATAAATTTAAACAATAAGATATAGTATACCTCTCTTAGAATGCTGAAAAAACAAAACACCAACACCACCAAATGTTAGTGAGAACCTAGTACAACAGAAACTCCCATTCATTGATGGTGGAAGTAAAAAATGGAATGGTTACTTTGGGAGATTGTTTGGCAGTTTCTTACACAGTTAAACATAGCTTTACCATATGATCCAGATGTTATACTTCTCGGTACCTACCCAAATGAACTGAAAACTTCTATCCACAAAAAACTCTGCATGCAGATGTTGATAGCAGCTTTATGTACAATTGTCAAAACTCAAAAGCAACCAACATGTCCTTCAGTAGGTAAATGGGAAAGCAAACTGTAATATATCCATATAGTTAAATATTGTTCACTGATATAAAGAAATGAGCTATCAAACCATGAGAATACATGGTGGAATAAATCATAGATGAATATTGCTCAGTAAAAGAAGTCAACGTGAAAAGACTACATAATGTATAACTCCCAAGTACATGACATTCTGGGAAAGGCAAAACTATGAAGACTGTCAAAAGATCAGTGGTAGCCAGGAATTCAAGGAGTGGAGAGGAATGAATAAATAGGTGGAGCACAGAGAATTTTTAAGCCTGTGGGACTATTCAGTGTGGCAAAGTAACAGTGGATACCTGTCATTATATATTTGTCAAGACCCACAGAACTGTATAAGACAAAGAGTGAACCTTATTGTAAACTATGGATATTAGTTAATAATAGTGTATCAATGTTTGTTCATGAAATGCAACAAAAGTATCACATTGACACAAGATTTTAATAGCAGAAACTGTGTGTTGGAAGGCGGGGAGACAAATGGTAAAACACTGTATTTCCTGCTCAGATTTTCTGTAAAACTAAAACTTCTCTTTAAAAAGTATATTAATTTTTAAAAAGTGAAATAGTCAAAAATGACATACCATTAAAACATAAATCAAAAGAAAGCTGGAGAGGCTACATTAGTATCAGACACAATAGAATTCAGAACAAGAAATATTACCGTGTGTAAGAGGGACATTACATAATAATAAAGAGGTAAGTCAACCAAGAATCCATAACAATCCCAATTGTGCATCCACCTAACAAAAGTTTTGAAACACATGAAGCAAAATTGACAAAACCGAGTAGAAACAGAAAGATCCACAATTATAGTTAGACTTCAACATTCCTCAATAATTGATAAAACAAATAGAAAATAAGGATATAGAAAATCTAAACAATTGACCTGGTTGACATTTATAGTACATTTAATGAGACAACAAAAAAAATACATGTTCTTTTCAAATGTACATGAAACATTTACCAGTATACCATATTCTTTGCCATAAAGCAACATCAAGCAAATTTAAAAATAAAATCATAAGAACTATGTTCTCTGACCACACAGAATAAAATTAGAAACAAACAAAAAAAAAGGAAAGATATCTGGAAACCCCCCAAACATTTGGTAATTAAGCAACATGCTCCTAAATAACTCATGCGTCAATGTGGAAGTCATAAAGGAAATCAGAAAATATTTTGAATTGAATTTAAATGAACATGTAACATATCCAAAGTTATGATGACCTTGACCAATTCATCAAGGTTTACACCACCAGCAACAAGTCATGTTGATGCAATGTGCCTCTAAAATTATGCAATAAGAAGGGCACATTCCTTTCTAAAACCAGTAACTTTAGTCTTACCATACAGAAACATCAGACAACCTATGTTGGTGGCCCTTACAGAAAATATATGACCAGTACTCTTTAATAAAAATTATTAATGCCACTGAAAACAGGAAAGAATAAATGAAAAAGACACAATGACTAAATGTACTGTGCATCCTAGGTTGGATCCTGGAACAGAGAAAGGACATTAGTAGAAAGGTTGCTGAAATCTGAATAAGATCTGGGTCTTAAGGTAATAATATATCAATGTCAATGTCTTAGTTTTAAAAATATAGCGTGGTTGTATAAGTTGTTACCATTAGCAGAAGGTGGGTGAGATATATATATGTGGAAACTCTCTGTACTATCTTTGCAACTGTTATATAAATCTAAAATGATCCCAATATTAAATTTTTTGCATGATACAGCCAAAGCAGAGCTAGCAAGGAAATATATGCCATTAAATGCTTATATTAGAAGAAAAGTGTCCAGTTAATAGATTAACCTTCCACTATAAGAATATAGAAAAAGAATACCAAATTAAATGCAAAGCAAGGAGAAGGAAATTTTTTGGTACAGGCAGAAATCAATGAAACTGGACACAAAGAAACAATACAGAAAAACCCATAAAAGCAAAAGTTAATTATTAGAAATGATCAATAAAACACAAATTTTTAGTCAGACAATAATTATCTGTTATCAAGGATGAAAGAAGGATTATCACTACAGACCACTCAGATATTAATAAATTCAACTTGAAAAAATGGAGAAATTCCTTAAGAGATACAAATTGTCAAAAGTACATTCAAGAAGTAAGTAACTTAAATAATCCTACTTTTTAAAGTATATACCAACAAAGAAAACTAAGGGCACAACTGGGTTCATTGGTGGATTCTATCAAAATCTCAGAAAGAAATACAAGCAATTCTACAGAAACTCTTCTGGAGAACAGAAGAGACGGGACACTTTCCAACTCATTTTATGATGTCAGCATTGCCCTGATAACAAAAATAGAGAAAAACATTATAGGAAAATAAAACTACAGACCACCATTCTCTATGAACATGGACACAAAAATTTACAATAAACATGAAAATCTACAATAAAATATCAGGAAATCAAATGCATTGATTCATCAAATAAATAACATCATGATTAAGTGGGGTTTATCCCAGGAATGCAAGGTGAGTTCAGCATTAAAAACTCAAAGTGAGGTTCCAGTCGAGATGGCAGCATAGGTGGATGCGGTACTTGGAACCTTCCACAAACACATCAAAATTACAACTAAATTACAGAGACGGCATCATTCATAACCACATGAAATCTAGTAAACAGAAGTCCTACAACTAATGATATACAGAAGTTAACACTGCGATCTGTAGGAGGGGTGGACCCACACCCAAGTGTGGTGGACGCCACATCTGAGTCTCCATCAACCTGGCTTACACTACACTGCTGGCCCATCCTGGTGATTCCCTGAGACCCCTGCCCCATGCAACTTGTGGGTCCACCCAGGCAATTTCCAGTGGCTTTTCCATACAAATGGTCTCTCTTGCTTCATGCTTTAGACTTCTCTAAAATCTTTCAAAGCAGCATCTGGCCTCTGCATGCCACGTACTGATTGCTAAGTTGTCCCAGGCCCGGCACTAGCAGCAGCTGGCCTTGGTTCGAAGCTTGGCCCCTTCTGGGCGCTTTCAAGCCCAGCACGAGTAGCAATATCTGCAGATAGCTCTATAGCTCACTCCAGGTGGCCCCAGGCGGAGCAGGTGGAGGCTGACTTCCAGGGAGGCCCCAGAGCTAGTGCACCCAACAGACAGCTTCAGACCTCACTGGGTTACAACCCTCACACCTTCATGAGTGACGCATTCAAGGGACAGACTCAGCTCCATAGGTTGGCCCTTGCATAGTAGCTCCTCTGCTGTAGTTGCAACCAGTCCCCACAGCTGATCAGCCTGGGGGTCTATCCCTCCCAGTGAAGTGCCAACAGCCATCAAGGCTCAACTATAACAGGACAGTGCCGACAGCCTACACAGAGGACTGCTACTACATAAGGCCACTCAATCAGGACAAGAGAGACAGATCGGCTTTACCTAATATACAAACTAACATGAGGAAGCAGCCAAAATAGAGACAAAGAAAACAGCCCAAATGAAAGAATAGGACAAATCTCTAGAAAAGGAAGTAAATGAAATGGAGGCAAGCAAACTACCAGATACAGAGTTCAAAAAATGATTAAAAGAATGCTCAATGAACTTAATGAAAAATTCAACAGCAAGAAAAAAGACATGAAAACTGTAACAAAGAAAAAGCCAGAAATGAAGAATACACTAACTGAAATGAAGAATAAATGACAGGGAATCAACAGTGGAATAGATGAAGCAGAGAATCAAATCAGCAATGTGGAATACAAGAAAGCAGAAAACGCACAATCAAAATAGCAAAAAGACACCCTGGCCAGTGTGGCTTAGTTGGTTAGAGCATCATCCTGTATACCGAAAGGTCGTGTGTTTGACTGCAGGTCAGGGAACATGCCTAGGTTCCAGGTTCAGTCCCTGTCAGGACACGCATGAGAGGTAACCTACTGATGGTTCTTCTTCACATCAATGGTTCTCTCCCTCTGTTTCCCTTCTGTCTAAAAATCAATAATAAGCATGTCCTTGAGTGAGGATCAAAAAAAAAACAGCAAAAAGAAAAAGAGAATCCACAAATAAAGAGAGTATAAGGACCCTCTGAGACAACTTCAAGTTTATCGACATCTGCATTATGGGAGTGCCACAGGGAGAGGAGAGTGTAACCAAAAGGTTGTTGGTCTGTCTCCCAGTCAGGGCACGTACCTAGGTTGACGGTTCAATTACTGGTAGGGGTGCATATGGGAGGCAACCAATCAACGGGTCTATCTCACATCAATGTTTCTCTCTCCCCACCCCCTGCCACCTCTTTCTAAAATCAACAAGCATAACCTTGGGTGAGGATTTTTTAAAAAGTACAAATTGGTTGCTACAGAACAGTCATGGGAATATAAAGTACAGGGTAGGGAATACGGTCAGTAATATTCTAATAACTATGTATGGTGTCACATGGGTACAAGACATATCAGGATGACTACTTAGTTTTGTAATGTCCAAGCACTGGGGGGGTACACCTGAAACTAATACAATAATGTATGTCAACTATAATTGAAAAATTAAAAAATGAACAAAATCTTCCATTTGTGACAGCATGGAGAGACCTAGAATATGTCATACTAAGTGAAATAAGTCAGTCAGAGAAAGACAAATACCATATGATTATATGATTTCACTCATGTGAAATCTAAAGAACAATATAAACAAAACAGAAAGAAGTTCATAGGTACAGAGAATAAACTGATGGTTGAAAGGAGGAGTTCGGGGACTGGGTGAAAAAGGTGGGGGGACGGAGTAGTACATATTGGTAGTTGCAAGATAGTCATGGAGATATAAAGTGCAGCATAGGGAATACAGTCAATAATATTGTGATAACCATGTATGGTGCCAGTTTGGTACTGGAAATATCAGGGGGGACTCTGTAAAGTATATGAGTGTCTAACCACTATGCTGCACACCTGAAACTAAAACAGAATAATACTGAGTGTAAACTATAACTAAAAAGTTTTCAATAACTCAATAAATGTATTCTGGTCAAGATGGCGGCATAGACAGACACAGACATAGACAGATGCAACCAATAAAATGGCAAAAATATGTATCTATCAACAACTGAACTTAAGAAACAAACAAGTAAAACAGAGACAAAATCATGGATATGGGGAGCATCTTGAGGGTTGCTAGATGGGGGGCGTGTGGGGAGAATGGGTGAAAAGGTCAGGGCATTAAGAAGTAAAAATTGGTAGTCATAGAATAGCCACGGGGATGTAAAGTACAGCACAGGAAATGAAGTAATGAAGTAGCCAAATAACTTATATATGTATGACCCATGGACATGAACAAGGGTGTGGGGGTTGCCTGAGGAAGTTGCAGGTGCTGGATGGAGGGGGCAAAGGGGAAAATCTGGGACAACTGTAATAGTATAATCAGTAAAATATAATTTAAAAAATAAAAGTATTAGAAATGAGGGAAATAGAAAATCACCAATAGACCACTACAGTAATTACTCTTGTAGGGAAGACCTACCAATGGATGCTTAAATTAGTGGGTGAAAGTTTAAACAAAATAAACTAACAAGCAAGACAGAACCAGAGACATGGAAACAAGGGACAGAATGACAGCTGCCAGAGGAAAGGATGGGAGGGGGGAATGATGGAAAGAATGGGAAGGACCCATGGACATGGACAACAGGTTTGGGGATGGACTGTGGGAGTGGGCTTGATGGAGAAGGGGCAAAGGGAGAAAACTGGGACAACTGTAATAAAATAAAGTAAAATAAAATAAAAGTCATTACAAAAAGTTTAAATGAAAACAGAATATTTGCACAATCTCAAAGCATCTTCCTCAAATATTTAGTAAAAACTAAGGTTAATGGAATATACATGGAAAGAGGAATGCTTAAATTAAAAGCATTCTATAATCATTGCATTATCTAGGAAGAGGCAATAATATCAAGTAATATTAGAAGATGATAGATAAAAAATGTATGTCATACTTTGAGTAACCACTCAAAGTCCTGTAAGAGTATACAGTTTCCAAGTTCCTAGAATTAGAATATGGAATAATAAAATGAAAATTAAAAGAGGGTAAGAAAGAAAAAATATGAAGAGATGGAAAAAAACAGAAAGCACTTAGGAAAAAAGTGTGCCATGTATAATACACACTTTTTGTCCAAATTTTTGAGGGAAAAATTAGGATGTACATTATACATGGGTAGTACCTGAAATACCTTGTATCTATTCTTATGTTTTATAATTATTTGTTACATAAAATTTCTTCTACCAAAATATGTTCAAAATACATGCTAAAATTATAATACAAAAAAACAAGTATCTAAATATAAATCAATAATTAAATTAAAAATTAAAACAGAAGATTTTTTCTTTAAAGTTTGGGCCAAAAACATAGGTGTGCATTATACATGGGAGTGCATTACACATGGCAAAATATGGCAATTAAAATCCACATGTATATATGAATAAGTAAATTAATTTAAGGTGGACTAAATGCAAAACAAAGTATGTAAGACTACATTAAAATATCCAATTATATACTCTTAGTAGGACATATATAAAAGACAAGAACAGAAGTTTTTAAAGTAAAAGAATATATAATGCAAACACCATGTCTACTATGCAAACACTAGCCTAAAGAAATCTAATGAAACCATACAAGTATCAAATAAACTTTGAGAGAAAAATTACTACTGAAGATAAAAATGATAAATGCATCAAAACGATACAAGATAAATTCATGTGGAAGATTTAACAATTCTAAATTTGTATGTACCTAATACCATACCACATTGTATATCCAAAATTAGCTAGATAATTAGAGAAAAGCACAATCATAGTGGGAGAGCTTAACAAACATCTCAGTAACTTACTAAAAAAGCAGATAAAAATCAGTAAGGATACAGAATATTTGTTTTTTAATACATTTTATTGGTTATGCTACTACAGTTGTCCTAAATTTTCCCCCATTGCCCTCTACCCATCACCCCTATTCAGGCAGTCCCCACACCATTGTTCATGTCCATGGGTCATACATACATCTCAGTAACTTACTAAAAAAGCAGATAAAAATCAGTAAGGATACAGAATATTTGTTTTTTAATACATTTTATTGGTTATGCTACTACAGTTGTCCTAAATTTTCCCCCATTGCCCTCTACCCATCACCCCTATTCAGGCAGTCCCCACACCATTGTTCATGTCCATGGGTCATACATATAAGTTCTTTGGCTACTCCATCTCCTATACTGTACTTTACATCTCCATGACTATTCTGTAACTACTAATTTGTGCTTTTTAATCCCTTCACCTTTTCACCTATTCCCCCAATATCCCCTCCCATCTGGTTGCCATCAACTAATTCTCCAAATCTACAATTCTGTTTCTGTTCTGCTTGTTTGCTTAGTTTGTTCTTTAAATTGTTGATAGATACATACTTCTGACATTTATTGTTCATAGTTTTGATCTTTTTCTTAAATAAGTCCCTTTAATATTTCATATAATAATGGTTTGGTGATAATCAACTCCCTTACCTTCTCCTTGTCTGGGAAGCTCTTGATCTGCCCTTCTATTCTAAATGATAGCTTTGCTAGGTAGAGCAATCTTGGCTCCAGGTCCCTGCTTTTCATGACTTTGAATACTTCTTGCCAATCCCTTCTAGCCTCCAAAGTTTCTTTTGAGATATCAGCTGGCAGTCTTATGAGAACTCCCTTGTAGGTAACTGACTTCTTTGCTCTTGCTGCTTTTAAGATTCTCTCTTTATCTTTAACCTCTCGTATTTTCATTATGATGTGTCTTGGGGTGGGCCTCTTTGCACTCTTGTTTGGGACTCTCTGTGTTTCCTGGATGTGTATGTCTATTTCCTTCATCAAATTAGGGAAGTTTTCTTTCATTATTTTTTCAAATAGATTTCCAATTTCTTGCTTTCTCTTCTCCTTCTGGCACCCCTATGATGTGAATGTTGGTACACTTGAAGTTGTCCCAGAGGCTCCTTTTGCTATTCTCATTTTTTAAGATTCTTTTTCCTTCTTGCTGTTTGGGTTGCTTATTTTTAGCTTCCTTATGTCCCAAATCACTGATTTGATTCTCGGCTTCATTCATTCTACTGTTGATTCCCTGTAAATTGTTCTTTATTTCAATTACTGTATCCTTCATGTCTGATGGGATCTTTTTTACGCTGTTGAGGTCCTCACTAAGCTCCTTGTGCATCCTTGTTCCCACTGTTTTGAACTCTGCATCTGAATGATTGCTTATCTCCATTTTGTTTAGCTCTTTTTCTGGAGTCTTGATCTGTTCTTTCATTTAGGCCATGTTTCTTTGTCCCCTTGTTTTGGTAGCCTCCCTGTGTTTGTTTCTATGTATTAGGTAGAGCTGCTGTGACTCCTTGTCTTGGTAGCATGGCCTAATGCAGTAGGTGTCCTGTGGGGTCCAGTGGCACAACTGCCCCTGTCACCCAAGCTGGGTACACAAGATGTGCCTTCCATCTGTGCTGAGCACACTCTCCAGTTGTTGAGCATGGCTTGTTGTTGGCAGGTCAATGGGAGGGATTTACCCAGGCCAGTCAGCTACAAGGACTAGATGTAACCAATAACCACCAACCTCTGCCCTCTGTGGTGCATCAGCTGTGCAGGGGTCCCCTCCACAGAGCAGGGTTTACTTCGGCAGGGCTCTGGTGCCTGCTTGTGCTCTGTCTGGGGCCACTTGACATAAGCTATAAAGCGATCTGCAGCTGGGTGCTTCTTGTGCTGGGCTTGAAGGTACCCTAGCAAGGCTAGGCTGTGAACCAAGACCAGCTGCTGCTAGTGCTTGGCCTGGGCACTTAGCAAGACATGGGGGCTTGCTGAGGCCAGCTGCTGCTTGTTTGAAAGGGTTTAGGTAGATGAGAAGCATGTCCCAAACAAGTCATTCATCTGGAGAAGCCACTGTTAACTGCTTGAGTCTGCCCATTAGTTGAGTGGGGCAGGGTCTGGAGCAATCATCAGGGCAGGGCAAACTGTGCACCAGGTTGATGAAATCTCATGTACGGTACCTGCCATGCTCTGTGGTTCTGTTGGGGGAGGACTCAGAAGAGGAGCAATGGCCTTTGCCAGAAGTCTGTCTGGGAAAAAGTTGTTCCCTGGCTCTCACCTTGATGCCAGTCATTTCAGTTTCTCCCAGTATGCTACTGGAGCCTTTCAAGCTGCTGCCCCAGTGCCTGAGCTCAATAGGAGTTGAGTCTGAGTATGGTCGATATGCAGGCCCTATAAGAGGAACTGCCTAGGACTCCAGAAGTTTCTTCCACTGACTCAGTCTCCACTGGTTTTTACAGGCAGAAGCCACAGGGACTTATCTTCCCAGTACTAGAATCCTGGACTGGGGGGACTGGTATGGGGCTGGGACCCCTCATTCCCAAGATATCCCTCCTGTTTTTTATCCACCACAGATGGATGTGGGACTAGCCCGTTCTGTGTCTCCATGTTTCCGCCCTTTCTACCAGTCTGGATGAATGTGGTTTCTTTTTTTTAAATATATTTTATTGATTATGCTATTACAGTTGTCCCATTTCCCCCCCTTCATTCCCCTCCACCCTGTACACCCTCTCCCACCCACATTCCCCCCACTTTAGTTCATGTCCATGTGTCATAAGTTCTTTAGCTTCTATTTTCCCATACCATTCTTGCCCTCCTCCTGTCTATTTTCTGCCTACCATCTATGCTACTTATTCTCTGTACCTTTTCTTCCTCTTTCCTCCTCCCACTCCCCTGTTGCTAACCCTCCATGTGATCTCCATTTCCGTGGTTCTGTTTCTGTTCTAGTTGTTTGCTTAGTTTGTTTTTGTTTTTGTTTTAGGTGTGGTTGTTAATAATTGTGAGTTTGCTGTCATTTTACTATACATCTTTTTTATCTTCTTTTTCTTAGATAAGTCCCTTTAACATTTCATGTAATAAGGGCTTGGTGATGATGAACTCCTTTAACGTGACCTTATCTGAGAAGCACTTTATCTGTCCTTCCATTCTAAGTGATAGCTTTGCTGGATAGAGCAATCTTGGACGTAGGTCCTTGGCTTTCATGACTTGGAACACTTCTTTCCAGCCCCTTCTTGCCTGCAAGGTCTCTTTTGAGAAATCAGCTGACAGTCTGATGGGAACTCCTTTGTAGGTAACTGTCTCCTTATCTCTTGCTGCTTCTAGGATTTTCTCCTTCTCTTTAATCTTGGCTAATGTAATTATGGTGTGCCTTGGTGTTTTCCTCCTTGGGTTCAGCTTCTTTGGGATTCTCTGAGCTTCCTGGACTTCCTGGAAGTCTATTTCCTTTGCCAGATTGGGGAAGTTCTCCTTTATTATTTGTTCAAATAGCTTTTCCACTTGTTGCTCTTCCTCTTCTCCTTCTGATACCCCTATAATTCGGACATTGGAACGTTTAAAGATGTCCTGGAGATTCCTAAGCCTCTCCTCATTTTTTTGATTCTTGTTTCTTCATTCTTTTGTTTGGTTGTTTCTTTCTTCCTTCTGGTCCACTCCATTGATTTGAGTCCCAGTTTCCTTCCCATCACTATTGGTTCCCTGTGCATTTACCTTTATTTCACTTAGCGTAGCCTTCATCTTTTCATCTAAATTTGCAACCAAATTCAACCAATTCTGTGAGCATCCTGATCACCAGTGCTTTGCACTGTGCATCTGATAGGTTGGCTAACTCTTTGTCGTTCAGTTGTATTTATTCTGGAGCTTTGATCTGTTTTTCCATTTGGGCCATTTTTTTGTCTTGTCGCACCTGTTATGTATAAGGGGCAGAGCCTTAGGTGTTCACCAGGGTGGGGCAACCCAGTTGCTGGGTTGTGACACTGTATGTGGGGGCAGGGTTCGAGAGGAAACAATGGCTCTTGCTCTGCTCTCTGACTGATTTCAGTCCTTTCTGCTGCTTCCCCCAAGCAAACTGGGCCCTTCTGGTGATTCCCAGGTGGGTGGGCTTGTGCACATTCTAAGACCCTCTGGGTCTCTCCAATAAACTCTCCTATGAAGCTGGGAGTCTCTCTCAGCACCTCAACCCCCTCAGGTGTTTTCAATTGGTGTTTTGAGGCTTTATTTCCCCATGCTGGGACCCTGGGTTGCACAGTCTGTTTTGATCCCCACTTTCACCTGGTTTATCTGCACATGAATGTGGAACCATCTGGTCTGTCAGCTGCCCTACGCACCGTGCCCCTCCACAATCGCTGCCTCGCTGGGTCCACCTGCTGCCATCTTGTGTGCCCAAGGTCTGCCAGCCACTGCTTTTTTTGCTGCGACCCCTCTCCGCCCAGCTGCCTGACTCCACCCCTCCTACTGGTCTGGATGAATGTGTCTATTTTAACTCCTTGGTTGCTGGACTTCCATACAGTTCAATTTTTGGTCAATTCTGGTTGTTATTTTGTTTCTAAATTGTTGTTGTTCTCATTTTGGTTGTGAGAGGAGGCACAGTGTGTCTACCTATGCCTCCATCTTGGCTGGAAGTCTCTTTTTTAATTCCATGGTTGCAGGACCTCCATTCAATCTGATTTCTGCTGGTTCTGCGTGGTGGTTGTTCTATAGTTGACTTGTAATTTTGATGTGGTTGTGCAAAGAGGTGAGCTGTGTTTACCTGTGCTGCCATTTATAGTTACCTCAGGATGCAGAATATTTGAACAACATGATTTATAAATACAATCTAACTGACATATTAGAATATTACTCCCCATACTATACAATATACAGGATGGACAAAAGTAGATTTACAATTGTGAGCATATGAAACACAGAGTTTATTTTTATATTATTATTTATTAATTACTATATTATTTTCCATATGAACAACTGTAAGCCTACTTTTGCCCCACCCTATACATTCTTTCTGAGTTCACTTTGAATATTTTCAAAATTTAACCATTTCTGGATCATTAAACAAAACAGACTGTATTTTCTGATCACAATACAATTAAATGAGAAATTAATAAAAAAGATTAAAAACTCACAAATTTAGAAATTAAGAACTATGCTTCTGTAATAAACTTATGGGTTAAAGAACAAAACACATGGAAAATAAGTATCTTGGACTGAGCAGCCATAGCAATATCACATTAAAATTATGGGATGCACTTAAAACAATGTATTAATTAGAGGCAAATGTATTAATTAGTTTGGATGTTAATGTCACAAAGTTTTCTATTTGGGGTGGAGGGTACCTCTTTTTCAGTCCTCTTGCTGAAAGGAAGCAGGCTTTTTGTTGGCACCTGTGGGCATTCCCAGGCTGCAGACTTCTCTAGCACCAAGTCTGAGATGTGTGAGGCAAAATGAAAACCCAGAGAACTCACTGCTGTGTTGTTCCTTGTGTCCCAAGTCTCCTAGCTGGCCTGTCTTCTTCTTTCCACCCTTCAGAGTATTCTTATGGTTGTTTTAAATGTAATGCTCAAGAATTATAAATGTATTTAGTGAAAGGAACAGGAAAAAAGTACTTTTACTCCATCTTTTCAGAAGCAGAATCTCTCACAAGGGGCTTTTAAGGTGCTGATACATTGTCCTCTTTTCTTAACTTTGGTGGTGGTTACATGGGTGTTCACCTTATTAGTCTTTAAATTATGATGTATGCACACATCTGTGTATACATTTCATAGTTTAAAAAATAAGCATCACTGTAAATTGTAGCAGCATCACAGTTCTCATAACTATGAGGCAAGAGGGAACATCTCTTCCATTCTGCAGCAGGGACACTCAAGCTTGGAAAACCTAAGAGAATATTAGGCCTGGGCCATGACCCAAGTCCACAGCTCTTTCCACTAATGTATTCACTATTTAAATTCCTTAGTTTGCCCTCCACAAAGATGATGCTTAAGACATGATGCACTTTGTAAAATTTCTCCACTCTTAAACTCAAATTAAGGCTCTTCAAGGCTTTTTGCTGAGATATTTTATTTTTTTGGTTAAAGCTGCAACCAATGGAAATGTCATACAAATAAATGTGTAAAGAAGGTATCAAAACTTGGATTCACTAAAATATATTATAAAGACAGCACTAGGCACAAGACAGCTTGATTCCACTGTAGCCATTCTGACCCAGCCCTCTAGGTACAGAGACAGCCCAGACTAACCAGAGAGGCTGCCAGATCAGTATGAATCTAGCTTGCCTGGGACCTGCCCTAGTCTGTGTTCCCTCTGCCCCAGATGATTACTTCTCCAAATTCTCACCTGATTGGGGCTAGGACACAGAAAGGTGTCTGTCACACTGTATTGAAAGATGTGGGCTTATAGGCAGGAAGAGGAAGGGGGAGAGGAAAAGAATGTCAGTCAATTTCCATTGATCCACATGGCTTTAGGAACTCTTGTCTTTGCACACAGTACCACCTATGGGAAACTGAACAGGAATGAAATGTGTTACAGTCCTGTCCCTTCATTCAGCAGCCAAAATCAATGACCCCTGTACTGTGCTAAGTTAAGGCAGCCTCAGGACTCAAGTTGTTCATGAGCTGGTGGGGAATACAGATCAGTGCACATAATTCTGCCAGTAACACTAGACAGGTAAGCCTGTGTTGCCACTGGAGCAGAATCAAGGGGCATCTAACCAGGTAAGGGATGAAAAGGAGACCCCAGAGCTGGAATGTGAACCTGAGTAGTTGTCCAGAGAAGATGGACAGACCATGACGGTTCCTACACTAAGGAGGTCTGGGAAGTGGGAACAGTATGAGAAAGACATAAAGGCAAAAACCACCCTCATGTGTGTTATGGACTCTAAGCTTGACATCACTGAAAAGTGGCAGGTAGTAACTCAGATAAGGATGCGGAAGCCTGTTGAGATGGTGGAGGTGGGCCAGCAGAACCAACCTGTGTGCTGTGGACAGCAAAGCGGCATGGCTGGTGCTAGTGCTGTCTGTCACCTAGAGCTGTGTCTCAAATGCACATGAACCACTATGTATTCCTCAACATGGACTCTTCCACAATGAATAAAAAACCCCCAATGTAATGCACTAATGAAGTCACAGTACTTTAAAAATATAATTTAACATGATTTTTAAAAATAATACCTATACTGCCCTGGCTAGGTACCTCAGTTGGTTGGAGCATCATCCCGTATACCAAAAATGTTGCAGGTTCAATACCCGGTCGGGGCATGTACAGCAGGCAACAAATCAGTGTTACTCTCTCACATTGATGTTTCTCCCTCCCTCTCTCTAAAATAAATAAACATATCCTTAGGTGAGGATTTTTAAAAAGTAGTATCTGTACTTAGTTGAAAAAAATCAAGTTGTTACAAGGCTTGTATGATAAACAGCGTCCCACTGCCAATCCCAAGAGGATCACTTCTTTAATTGTTTCTTCTGATATTTATCTTCATTTTTCTAAGTAACATCCTTTTCATGCTGTTTACTGACTTTCAATTTTAGATCTTGCATACTGATGATCTATTATGGAAGACGGAGATGTGGAACTTTTTACATGACTCCTAAATACATTTCCTCCCTCTCATCCCCCAATATAATTAAATTGCAAGTTTTAGTTAAATTAATATTTAGTGTTTACATATTATGTCATATAAATATTGCTCACACATGAGCCACCTAACATTTCCTTTTTTGTACAACTTTTTCCTTTCCCTGCTCAGCAACTGCCTCATTTTCTTTCTCATTTCTTCAATTTTCTGTGAACCTATCACTATTTATCCCCAGAACTCCATAGGAGGGCCATAAACTCATCTCTCTGTAATCACTTCCTGTCACATGCTGGTTCAAGCCTCTCCACGGTGCACCCCAGCTGCCTCCAGACAGAGCTCAAGCTTCAGCCTCTAGGGTTTGGACCCAGCCTCATCTCTTGGCCCACAGGCTTCCCCTTAGCCAAGTGACAAAAGCAGCCAGTCCCCACAGCTGTGGGGCTGGTTTCAGCCTGTGTGCGCCTTGTTCCACGTGGGCCTTGCTGGCCTGGGGCACCCCTGCCCCTCTCTGACTCCCGTCCTCCCCCAAGGGCTCCCTCAGCACCCTTGCCAGAGTCTAGTACTCTTGACAGTCATATTCAATAAGCCTCCTGCAGTATTCTCAGAATGTTCCAGGGGCACTCAATCAGTGATCTTGGTACTCTCAATCTACTGAATAGGTAGAGAGCAGAATGTCAGAAAGGGGGTTCTAAAATGCTTAGTGTAGAAAAACCCTTGTGTATGAGGAAACCGTCAGATTTTTAAGAGTTTGGCTACAGTTCACTCACAACTCGAAATCTAGGACTGACCACTAGAACTCAGTCTGAGGCCACATGGCTAATCCCACATCTTAGACTACTCACCCCGCTTGCAGCCCACAAGCACAGGGTAGGCAGTATGTCTCATGAGGGGGTCACCTTTGCCACTTTGCAAAAACTTATACCAGAACAATCTGTCCCCTGAAAAGAGATAGCCTATCAAAACACATCTTGGAGTTGTTCTGCGGGAACAAATCAGAGAGGGTCACAGGAAGACACAATTTCTGTACTCCACAAGAAAGGCCGTGTGTAATGAAAATAGGATTTGTTTTTGTTCAGGGGAAAGTCTTTACCTACCTATTGTAAACATCCACAGCCCCAGCTCTATGGAGTACTTCTGAAACTCCAACTTGAAAAGAAACATTCTCACTTCTTTGTGTACAAGGGAACAGAACCCTGAAACTCCAGGGACAGTCCCCAGGCAGCATCTATCCCTCACTATGTGGTGAACACCTGGAAACTCACCTGTCCCTGAAGGGAGTTCCTGCTCCTCCTAAAGAAGGGGCTCTAAGATTGGACTGAGGCAAGAAGCTCTGGAGGCCATCACAGTCATAGTCAAGCAAGCTGAGGAATGGGGTGGGGAAACAGACAAGGCCAGAGCCCTGAAGCAAACAGTGACCTATGAAGAAAAGAAGTTACCTTCCTGGGAGAGATCGCAGCTCCCAGGTCTGGGAAGACAGTGGCACCACCAGTGTCTGCATCACACTCATCTGGGAAAACAAAGCACAGTTGTTGGCCCTTGTCACTTGAGGCAGTCAGACAGACTCTACATCCTGCTTGATCCAGGGAGGGACTGTGTGCACCAAGCTGTTTTTACCCCATCATACATGGCCAAGACTTGCTGAAGATCAAGTTGGGCAAGAGATTTCTGGTCACTGACTCTGGCCTTTCCCAAGAAGAGGGAACTGTTTCCTAGGACAAGATATTGGTTTCTATTACTACTTTCCCCATGAGTCCTTCCCCTTGGCCCTGCCTTCCTTACCTTCTGGACTCCTCAACCTGGCAGAGGTGCTCATCCTTCACTCCACAGGATTCATGAGCACCTGCTATGCAGTACAACAGTTCCCAACCAAAGGACACAGTGACAAATATGACAGGTACATGCCTTCCCTGCCTCATACTTGGAGCTCTCAGGTATGCACTGTGCTTCTCAACTTTGCTTCTGCCCTGATACACCCCATCAGTCAGAAAGGCTAACCACAGCAGCCATATGCATAGAAGGACTCATGAGACCTCCAGGGGGAAAAGGGGACAAGAGGCCTCCAGAGATCTCTACTGGAGTCTGATCTCTAAAGGAGTCGGTGCAAAGTCCAAGTGCAGGATATTTAAGACAGAGATCATTCCACACTTCTCAGCCAGCTAAACCATTCCTTTAAAGGGACATCTGTCTGGACTGACCCCACACAGTCCCCATGAACCTATCATTCTTAAAATTCACATAATACCTATGGGCTTCAGTATTCCCTGGCCCCCAGCCGGTAAAACCCTGCCTGCTGCTTTCCCTTTCTGTGCTGGTATCTCTGCTCTACAACTCATCTCTGTAAGCCTCAAGGATAGGCCCCTAGCTTTCTTCCAACCTCCTCTTCCTTGAGGTCCACGAGGAATGCACCATAGACACTTCTTCCTGCCCTGAGGCTTGGCAGAAGGAAACAGCACCAGGGGAGTCACTGGGCCAGGCTCTGTCTGCAATTATCCCAGGAACTGATCCAACCTTGCCTTGCCATGGCCACTTGAAAAGAAGTAGTATTCTGACATATATTAACCCATGTTCTTCTATCCCTTGCAATCTAGTACTTCTCCCTTTTTCAGCCTCTTTTCAGCCCACTGGCCCAGGCATCACACCGTAAAAGCCTAGGAGGTGAGCCAACCAGGTGCTTCTTTTTTTTGGATTGAGGTACCCATTCCTGAAGCTGCTGCAAGTATTAGGCGTTAATGGCTCTCAGTTATGTTCTTCTCCAGATATCACCCTGATCTGAAGAGACTGGCCTCACCTACAGTTATCCAGCTACCCTGGGGACAGCCTGCATTCAATATTTGGCTCATGCCAGAGTACGAAGGCCTAGGCATCTTGCCTCAATTGAGGGCAACTGTAAAAGAGCCCCCTATGGGAATGACTGATGTCTGTGTTGTAACTACATCATAGTTCACCTTACTGCACTGTCCAACCCCATTTCCCCCAATGCCTTGTAGGTGATGTTCCTAAATGCAAATATCCAGTTCAGAGTCTGTATCTAGGAAAACCTACCTGAGTGATCCCAAGACACAGATTCTAAAGGGGGATCTTGGCACTGGATTATCTGTCTGGTGACTGGCAATGAGAAATCTACCACTGGTGACTGGTGGTAGGTAGAATGTTTATAGTTCCTGTTATGGTTTAATTGTACATATGTTCAAATTTTCACTAATGGTGAACTGGGATGGGATACCAGTGGAAAAGAATGGACTGGCTAGTGCAATATCTCAGGTGATTGAGAGGATTACAGGAATGTGGTAGATAAATTAATGTCTTCCCAAAGATGTCCTGTCCTAATCCCTGGAATCCATAAATATATCATATTACAGGAAAAAGGGGAGTTAAAGTTTTAGGTAGAACTAATGTTGCCAGTAAGATGACTTCATAAATTAAAGGGACCATCCTGGGTTATTCAAGTGTGCATAGTATAATCACAATGATTTTTTTAATGTGGAAGACGGAGACAAAAGGTCAGAATCAGAGATATCTGATATTACTATACAGCTAGTTTTGAAAATAAAGAAGGAATCTACAAGCTAAGGCATGCTGGCAGACTCTAGAAGCTGTTAAAAGTAAGGAAAATAGTGCACAACAATGTAAATATACTCAATACTACTGAACTGCACTCTTAAAATGGTTAAGACAATAAATTTTATATGTATTTAACCACAATTTTTAAGAGGTAAGAAATGAAGCCTCCAGGGGCAACAAAGAATACAGACATTACAGATTTAATTTAGAAAAGTCACTGAACAAGGAAACAAAAATATCTAGAATAAATAACAATAACAACAAACCCAGACAATAGGGAAAGTCTGATTTGCAAAGCAGTCACATTATATAAAACACCAAGTTTTCAAAAAATTACTAGATTTACGAAGAAACATGAGATTGGCTCATACACAGGCAGAATAGCAATCAATGAAAACTGTCTCTGAGGACTAGGAAAATACTTTAAATTAGCTACTTTAAACATGCTCAGAGAACTATACAAAACCATGTCTAAAGAACTATAAGTAAGACAATGATGTCTCACCAAATACAGAATATCAATAAAGAAACAGAAATTATTTTAAAAGAACCAAATAGAAATCTTAGAGTTAAGTTCAATGACTGAAATTAAAATAAATTAGAAGGTTGCTACAATAGAGTTGAACTTTCAGAAGAAAAACTTACCAAACATGAAGACAGATCAGTTGAGATTATCTTGTCTGAGAAACAAAAAGAAAAATAATTTTTAAAAATTAGGAGTGCCTGCCCTGACCAATGTGGCTCAGTTAATTGGGCATTATCCTGCAAAGCAAAAGGTCACCAGTTCAATTCCTTGTCAGGGCACATGGCTGGGCTGCAGGTTCAGACCCCAGTTGGGGCATGTACAAGAGGCAACAGATCAACATTTCTCTCTTGTATCAATGTTTCTCTCCCTCTCTTTCTCCCTTCCTTTCCCCACTCTAAAAATAAATAAATAACATCTTTTTTAAAAAATTAAGATTACCTTAAACACTTGTGTGAAACCATCAGCATACCAACAGATAAATAATGGGAATATTAGAAGGAAGAAGAGAAAGGAACAGAAAGAATATTTGAAGAAATAATAGCCAAAAAGTTGTAAAATTTTATGAAAGAATATAATTCTATACCTCCAAGAAACTCAACAAATTCCAAATAGAATAAACTTAAAGAGATCCACATCTAGACACATCATAGTAAAACTGTCCAGTGACGAAGAGAGAATCTTGAAAGCAACCAGAGAGAAGTGACTCTTCATGTACAAGAAATATTCAATAAAATTAACATAATTTCTCATCAGAAAACTTGGAAGCCATAAGGCAGTGAGATGATATATTCAATGTGCTCAAAATATCTAATTAAGAAAAAAATTTCTGCCCTGGCTGGTGTGGCTCAGTGGATTGAGTGCTGGCCTGAGAATCAAAGGGTTGTTGGTTCAATTCCCAGTCAGGGCACATGCCTGGGTTGCAGTCCAGGTCCCCAGTAGTGGGTGCATAAGAAGCAACCACACATTGATGTTTCTCTCCTTTTCTTCCTCCTTTCCCTTCTCTCTAAAAATAAATAAATAAAATCTTTTTTAAAAAAGAAAAATCTATTAACTAAAAATTCTATATTCATAAAAACTATCCTTCAAAAATGAGGAAGAAATACAAAATATTCCCAGATAAACAAAAAGATACAATTTGTTACTAGCAAACCTGCTATACCAGAAATATTAAAGGGAATTCTGCAGGTTGAATTGAAAGTACACTAGGCAGTAACTCAAATTTATATAAAGAAATAAAGAGTACCAGTAAAGTAAATTACACAGTTAAATATAAAAATAGTATAACTGTATTTTTTAAAGATTTTATATATTTATTTTTAGAGAGAGGGTAAGGTAAGAAGAAAAAGAGGGAGAGAAACATTGATGTGTGAGAAAAACATCAATCGGTTGCCTCTTGCACACCCCCATCCAAGAACATGGCCCGCAACCCATGCATGTGCCCTGACTGGGAATCAAACCAACAACCTTTCAGTTTGCATGACAACACCCAGCTCACTGAGACACAGCAGTCAGGGCATAAATGTATTTCTAACACTTTTTTCTTCTGATTTAAAAGACAAATGCATAAGGCAATAATTATAAATCTGTGTTGATGGGCATGAAATAAAGATGTAATATATGACAACAGTATACAAGCATAAGAAACAGAGCTAAAGTTTTATATACTACTGAAATTAAGATGGTACTAGTTCAAATTAGATTGTTATAAGTTAGGATGTTAAACATAATTCCTATGGTAATCACTGAGAAAATAACTAAAAAATATATACTAAAATCATCAAGAAAATAAAAATGTTACTCTAGAAGATATCTAATTAACAAAAAACAAGATAGCAATGAAAGAACAGAGGAACAAAAAAGACATGTGACATAGAGAAAATAAATAGAAAATGGCAGGTGAAAATACTACCTTAACGGTAATGACCTTATATGTAAATGGATTAAACTCTCCAATTAAGAGGTAAGATAGGCAGGATGGATAATATAACATGATCCAATTTATATGTATTTACAAGAGACATACTTAAAGACACAAATAAGTTGGAAAAAATGGATTAAAAAGATAGAACATCAAACAGTACCCCAAAGAGAGCTGTGAAGGCAGACAAAACAGGCTTTAAGACAAAAACTGTTACTAAGACAAAGAAGGACATGTTATAATGATAAGAGTTAATCATCCACCAAAAGGACATAACAACTATAATCATATGTTCACGTAAAAATAGAGACCAAATACGTATTGCAAAAACTGCTGTAACAAAAGGGAGAGTCAAAAATAATAAAAAATAAATTTAAAAAAAAGGTGAAGCCCTGGCTGGTATAGCTCAATGGATTGAGTGTGGGCTGAGAACCAAAGGGTCGCCAGTTCGATTCCCAGTCAGGGCACATGCCTGGGTTGCAGGCCAGGTCCCCAGTGGGGGCCACGTGAGAGGCAACCACACATTGATGTTTCTCTCCCTCTCTCTCCCTCTCTTTCTCCCTCTCTTACCCTCTCTCTAAAAATAAATAAATAAAATATTTTTTTAAAAGGTGGAAACAACTCAAATGTCCATCAATTGATGAATGGATAAACAAAATGTGGTGTATCCATATAATAGCATATTATTCAGCTATAAAAATTAATGAAATACTGATGTATGCTACAACATGAATGAACACTGAAAACATTAAGTGAATGAAGCCAGACACAAAGACCACATACATAATTCTCTTTGAATGAAATGTCCAGAATAAACAAATCTGCAGAGGCAGAAAATAGGTTAGTGTTTGTCAGAGACTAGGAGAGGTTGAGGTGGTGGTGGCAGAGAGATGGGGAATGACTACTAATAGATGCAGGGTTTATTTGGGAGTAATGGAAACACTCTGGAATTAGATAATGATGATGGCTGCACAAACTTATTGTGCAATATACAAAAAAGCTACTGAATTATACGCTTTAAAAGGGTAACTTTTATGGCAGATGAATTACCTTTCAATAAAAAATAAGTAAAAATTTTACAAGGTAGACCTGCCCCATTTTTTAAGATGATGGAGAAGTCTCAATTTTGCAAAACCACATGCACATCCCTCAGTATTCACTTCTACCTCCCTCCTGGTCACTACACCAGTACCTATGCTGAGTTACAATACCCAGATGAAAAGGTGATAATGGAAAAAAAAGAGACACTACACTGAAGAAGCTATAGGGCCTAGCCAAAATGTTCCATCAAGATCTAATTATTGGATCTGGATCCTAAGGATGCTGGTTCAAGGAAGCAGGGTTGGGGAGGGGGGAAGTTCCCCTTGACATGTGAAATCGGCATGAATCTGTGTTTATTCTTATCTTGGGTTACATCTCTTTCATACAATGTGAACCACTTAGAGCTCTGGCCATTAGGAGGATTTCCAAAAACATTGCTTTTTAGGTCCATTTCTAACAGCAATAGCAATACATTTTCAGTTTGCATCCATATTTTGAGCTAACCAATCCATGAATCAATCTTAGCCATTTACCACTTTTATTTCATGAGGACTACTGCTGGGGCCTGCCCCATCTTATGACTTGGTAGTTATGACAGACTTGAACTCAAGATGGGCAGCTCTGTTGCATAATCACGTGATGTCCCACAATTAAACACTCCATTTTTGCCAGGGTCCAGTAGCATTCAAAGAGCTGTTTTGAATGGTATGTAAGTTTTTGAATGAGGCTGCTGCAAAAGACATGACCTAGCTCTCAGCTCAAGGGGTGGTTCTTTTATTTTAGTTTGCCCTATACCCCACACAGCGTTGTTTGCCACCACACATACCTCTAGTGCTATGGGGTGTTCCTGGTTGTGTGGAAGAACTACTTATATCACAGCCTCAAACTACTGTGAATCCCCTTCCTTCTAGAGGATCCATTTTAGAGCTGGCCAATTCTGCTTTAGCTGGTAAACAGGTAGGAGCAGTATTCTGAATGATGGCATATGCTACTATGGACCAACTACTGGATTCCTAACAGGACCCTAAATTTTCACAGGGTTCAATACCGCCCTTTGAAGATTATGACTTACCAAGACTAGTCTAGCTATGACTCCACTGGTTCCATCACACAATCCACACCCAGAAACTGATAGCCTGACAGTAGAGCAATGGTCTCTTGAAGATTCAGGTAAGGCATTGGCTTAAATATTATACTCTTCACAGAGAGGGCCATCTTGCAGGATGCACTGTATACCCCAAATCAACAACTGTGCTATGTAGAATACATGGGTCTGGGAACCTAGGGGTGAAAAGAGAAATGGCTCTGCTTACTGCCACTCGGACTGACCCACTAGGAGAATTTGTTTCCTAACTACATTTTTAGGCTCTGTGGGCCTAAAGCTACACTGTCCAATAAGGTAGCCACTGGTCACATGTGGCTGTTTATATTTAAATGCAATTAAATTAAATTAAAATCTCAGTTCCTCAGTCACATCAGTCACATTTCAAGTACTCAACAGCCACATGATAAAATGGCTACCATACTAAACAGCACAAACACAGAACATTTCCATTATTGCATGATGTTCTATTGGACAGTAGTATTCTATAGGACCTGGTTCCCAGAATGGCCCACTTTTACTAGGGGTTACCAGTCCTACTGAAATTTAAGCTATGGCTGCTGCAATGTCACTTTGAACACTTCATGCCAAGAGACTGCAAGGCCATAAAGAGAGTCACTTAACTGGCACAGCTCATTGGCCCTGGTCGTCACAATGAAATGGTGTTGCTGTTACACATACTGGAGAAAGGGAAGAATATTGCACTTTGGTTAACCACTGGAGGATGTGTTAGAACTCTCATTTTAAATGTTAATGGTAATTGGACAAGTAAATCACCCATGGCCTCAAAACATAATAACAAGTAAGGGCTCATACTCCTCAACGATGAGGGTCTGGGTTACACTAACAGGCATGCCACTTACTCTAGCAGAAGGGCAAGCTGGCACATGAATGAGGGACACCTTAGCAACTTCCTGCATGGTAACATGACAATGATTCAAGGTCCAAATGAGTATGCCCCAATGCTTTGTTACAGTGCAAATCTCTCTGTAGCACTGAAACAATTGCCATATCTAAGGGTTGGGAGACTGGGACTGTCTGAGATTCGATTCCTCCAACTACGGAAAAAGAGTGGCTAAAACTATTTTTTTAGTTGTAGCCACTGACTGGTATGGCTCCATGGGTTGAGCATCATCCCGCAAACTGAAAGGTTGCCAGTTAAATTCCCAGTTAGGGCACATGCCTGTGTTGTGGGCCAGGCCCCTGGTTGGGGGGTGTGCGAGAGGCAATCGATCAATGTTTCTCTCTCTCCCTCCCTTCTCCTCTCTGTAAAAATAAATAAATAAAATCTTATTTAAAAAAAGAAAAATAGTGGCTAATATAGAAAGGACTATTTACAAAATATTTTTTGCCAAATTTGCCCCTCAGAGCCTTTGCATTTGCTATTCTTTTTTCCTAGAATACTCAACTCTCAGAGCTTTCACGCAGCTGGCTTGTTATCATTCTAATGTCATATCTTTAAAAGAGGTTCTCCCTGATCAACAAACTCTTCCATCATAGATATATTTCTTTTTTTTTAAGATTGTATTTATTTTTAGAGAGGGGGTGGAGACGGAGAAAGAGGGGGAGAAATATCAGTATGAGAGAGACTCCAACTGGTTGCCCTCCCTTCTCCTATATGCACCCTGATGGGGGCCCGAACCCACAACCCAGACATGTGCCTCAACCAGGAGTCAAACTGGTGACCTTTTGCTCTGTGGGATGACACCCAACCAACTGAGCTGCTCAGGTCAGGGCACAGATATATTTATTTTTCCTAGAACACACAGTTTCATTAACTCCTTTACATCTAATGAATTCTTTCATCAGACTTCTAAAACATATGTTGATATATTTACTAGTTTTTAATTTTCCTAATTTATTGTTCAATTCCACTACTGGAATTTAACCTTCACAAGGGCAGAAACTGGTTCTATGCACTGTAATAGCCTCAGTACCTAGAACAACATCTGGCACATTGTAGGTTCCAGGTAAATATCCATTAAATAACTGTCACAGAGGCTAACAAAACTAGATTCAAAGTTAAGGACATGTTATTTCAGTGCATTCAACTGACCAATAAGTCAGTGGGGACAAAAAAAAACCCTCAAGAAAATAACATGCCCAGAACACATAGCTAGTTTGTAACAGATTCAACATCAGAATCATGGTTTGGTGCTACTAACTACCCTGCTCTTTCCACTGAATCACTGATAGAAAAGTAAATGACAGATATTGCAACTATTCTTAGGATGTGACAAGCAGCACTGAAGTCACATGCAGCAAGCAAAGAAAGTAAATTTTAATTAGTGTTGACTTTAATTACTATATGAGGTCTGTCCAGAAAAATCCAACCATTGTTTACAGAAAGAGAACGGTTTGTGTGACATCGATGTAATGTGGCAGCCAAGGAGAGTGGACTGGAATGCACATGTGTGAACAATGATGACTTCACTGTACTACTTGGTGGAGGTGGTAGACTCTGTGCGTGAGCATGTGTGCTGTGCGGCTGTCACATTCAAAATGACTGAGTATGGCAACGAATCTGCATCAAATTTTGCATTAAGCTTGAACGTTACTCTATGGCAACTATTCAGATGATTCATAAGGCTGCAGCTGTGGGCAACTGGTGACTGGCAGCCTCATCACAACATGTCTGCTCATGTCTCATGCAGAGTTTTCTGATGAAACATCAAATCACTGAGGTGACTCAGCCCCCCTACAGCCCAGATTTGGCACCTTGTGACTTCTGGCTTTTCCCAAAACTAAAATCATCTTTGAAAGCAAAGAAATTTCAGACCATCAATGAGATTCAGGAAAATATGATAGAGCAGCTGATGGCAATTGGGAGAATTGTGTGAGGTCTCAAGGTGCCTACTTTGAAGGGGACTGAGGCATCATTGTCCTTTATACAATGTTTCTTGTATCTTCTTCAATAAATGTCTCTATTTTTCATAGTATGTGGCTGGATACTTTCTGGACAGACTCACACCTACCACCTCTTGTCTTTGTAACTTGAGAGAAGACAACAGAACAACTCTCAAATATCCATGACAGCAGCAAAGACGGGGAGAGTTAGCAACTTTCAATTCACAAGAGAACCCAAACTATAATTCTTTTTTTACCTGACCTTTTCATTTTTATTGTTATTTATTTTACATTTTTATTGTATTTCTTCCATTACCACTTATCCCTGTCATAACCTCTTCCACCTCTACCCCCTGCCATAATCACCACTCTGTTTTCCATGTCCAAACTATATTTTGGTATCACCATTACTCTTCTAAATTCTTCTTGAGGAAGGATAAAGAAAGTCCTCCAGTATCCATGCTAGATAAAAGAAGTGGGGTTTTGCTGTGAATAATCTGTACCTAGAACAATAGTGTTCTGGAAGCAAAATACTTCAAGAGGCCTAAAATGTCCTATAGTTTTTTTCCTAATTTACCTTGGAGAAAGCAACAAATTTACACATTGTGACTATTAGTAATTGTGCTAAAGTAGAACGCCCATGTCAATTTTCCAAATTATAATTATGCATTGTAACAAATATAACAAGTCATGCTCAAAAAAATTCCTAAAAGAAAACTGCTTGTCCAAATCAAGCTCCTTTTCTCTCATCAATGATGCTTTCAAGTAAAAAAAGAAAAAAAAACAAAAACAAAGAAGAATCAACAAGGAAACTAGGCCTTAAGTGACTCATTAGATTGGATGGATTTAATTGATATTGACAGAACATTTCATCCCAGAGCAGCAGAATATACATTCTTTTCTAGTGCACATGGAATATTCTCAAAGATAGACCACATGTTAAGACATAAAATAAGTCTCAACAAACTCAAGAAAACTGAAATCTTATAAGCATCTTCTTGGACCACAATGGCATGAAACTGGAAATCAACTATAATTAAAAAAAAACCCTCAAAAACATTTAAAAACATTGAGGCTAAATAGTATATTATTAAACAATAAATGGGCTATCAATGAGATCAAGGAAGAAATAAAAAATTACCTGGAAACAAATAAAAATGAATGCACAACTACTCAAAATCTATGGGACACAGTAAAAGAGTCCTGAGAGAGAAGTTCATAGTATTACAGGCCTACCTCAAGAAGCAAGGAAAATCTTAAATAAACAATCTAATCCTACATCTAAAAGAACTAGACCCCTGGCTGGTGTGGCTCAGTGGACTGAGTACTAGCCTGAGAACTGAAAGGTCTGATTTGATTCCCAGTCAGGGCACATGCCTGAGTTGTGGACCAGGTCCCCAGTTGGGGTGTGTAAGAGGGAACCAATTGATGTATCTCTCACACATTGATGTTTCTCTCCCTTTCTTTCATCCTCCCTTCCCCTCTCTCTACAAATAAATAAATAAAACCTTAAAAGAACTAGAAAAAGAATAGCCAACAGTGATCAAAGCCCAGAGTAAGTAGCAGGAAGGAAATAATAAAGATCAGAACAGAAATAAATAACATAGAGACTAAAAAACAACACAAATCATCAATGAAACCAAGAGTTGGTTCTTTGAAAATATCAACAAGATTGATGAACCTTTAACCAGACTCACCAAGAAAAAAAGAGAGAAGACTCAAATAAATAAAATCAGGAATGAAAATGGAGCCTTGGCAGGTGTGGCTCAGTGAATTGAGTGACAGCCTATGAACTGAAAGGTCTCTGGTTCTATTCCCTGTCCAGGCACATGCCTGGGTTGCGGGCCAGGTTCCCAGTTGAGAGAGTACAAGAGGCAACTTGTACATTGATGTTTCTCTCCCTCTCTTTCTCCCTCTCTCACCCTCTCTCTAAAAATAAATGGAAAAAAATATTTTTAAAAATGAAAAAAGGAAAGTAACAATTGACATCACAGAAACACAAAGGATTATAAGGAAATACTATGAATAATTATATGCCAACAAATTGGGCACCCTGAGTAAAATGGACAAATTCCTACATATAATCTTCCAAACCTGAATTAGGAAATTCCAGAAACCTTGAGTAGATCTATTACAACTAATGAAACTGAAGCAGTAATCAAAAAACTCTCAGCAAACAAAAGTCCTGGAATGGATGGCTTCACAGGTGAATTTTACCAAATGTTCAAAGAACTAACACCTATCCTTCTCAAACTATTCCAAAAAATTCAAGAAGAGGGAAGACTCCTGAGCTCATTTTATGACATCAGTAGTATCCTGATTCCAAAAGCAGACAAAGACATTTTGTAAAGAAAGAAAATTATAGGCCAATATCCCCAGTGAACATAGGTGCAAAAATCCTCAACAAAATGTTAGCAAGTAAATCCAACAATACATTAAAAAGATCATATACATGATCAAGTGTGGTTTATTTCTGGGAGGCAAGGTTAGTTCAATACAACAAACCAATTAACATGATACACCACATAAAGAAAATAAAGAGTAAACATATTGATAGATGCAGAAATGCATTTGACAAATCCAATACCCATTTATTATAAAAGTTCTCAGCAGAGTGGGAATAGAGGAAATGTACCTCAACATAATAAAGGCTATACATGACTAACCCATAGCTAACATCATACTCAATGGGAAAAAACTAAATGTATTTTCCTTAAGATCAGGAGCAAGACAGGAATGTCTATTTTCACCACTCTAACTCAACACTGTACTGGAAGCCCTAGCCATGGCAATCAAATAGGAGGATGAAATAAAAGGCATCCAAATTGATAAACAAAGAAGTAAAATTGGCATTATTTGCAGATGACATGACACTGTATATGGAAAATCCAAAAGATTCCACCAAACAACTACTAGAACTGATAAATAAGTTAAGTAGTAGGATACAAAATAAATATTCAGAAATCGGTTGCATTTTTATATAACAAAAACAAACTATCAGAAAGTGAAGCTAAGAAAGCAATCCTATGTACAACTGCATTAAAAAAAAACACCTAGGAATAAATTTAACCAAGGTAAAACACTGTACTCAGAAAGTTATAAGACACTGAGGAAAGAAACTGAAGAGGATACAACTAAATGGAAGCATATACTGTGCTCATGGATAGGAAAATTTTACATAATTAAAATGTCCATATTACCCAAAGCAATCTACAGATTCAATGCCATTCCTATTAAAACACTGATCACACTTTCCATAGAACTAGAATGAATGATCCAAAAATTTACATGGAACCACAGAAGATCCCAAATAGGCACAGCAATCTTAAACAAGAAGAAAAAAGTTGGTGGTATCATGCTACCTAATATCAAACTATACTACAAGGCTATAGTAATCAAAGAAGCATAGTACTGGCATAAAAACAGGCACATGAATCAATGCAACAAGATAGAGAACCCAGAAATAAACCAGCACCTATACAGTCCATTAAAATATGACAATAGAGGCAAAAACATATAATAGGGTAAATACAGTCTAGTGTTGGGAAAATTGGACAGACACATGCAAAAAATAAAACTAGACTGTCTTCTTATACCATTATAAGAATAAACTCAAAATGGATTAAAGACTTAAATATAAGACTTGAAACTACAAAATTCCTCAAAGAAACATAGGCAGTGAACTCTCTGACATATCTCTTAGCAACTTTTTTTCTGATATATTTCCTGGAGTAAGAGAAAAGAAAAAATAAACAAATGGGACTATACCAAACTACAGCAAATGAAACCATCAACAAAACAGACAACATACTGAATGAGAGATATTTAGCAATGATACATCCAATAGGGGGTTAATATCCAAAATGTATAAAGAACTCATAGAACTTAACACCGAAACAACTCTAAACAATCCAACTTGAAAATGGGCAAAGAACCTGAACAGACGCTTCTCCAGAGAAAACATGTAGATGGCCAAGAGACATATAAAAGGTGTTCAATATCACTAATCATCCTAGAAATGAAAATTAAAATCACAATAAGATATAACTTCATAGCTGTCAGAATGGCTATTGTCAATAAATCAACAAATGACAAGTGTTTGCGAGGCAAGGATGTGGAAAAAAGAACCATTGGTGGGAATGCAGATTAGTGCAGCCACTGTGGAAAATAGCATGGAAGGTCCTCAAACAATTAAAAATGAAACTGCCTTATGACCCAGCAATTCCACTTCTGGGAATATATTGAAAGAAACCCAAAACACTAATTCAAAAGAATAAAAGCACCCCTACGTTCATTGCTACATTACTTACAATTGCCAGGATATGGAAGCAAACCAAGTGCCCATCAACAGACAAGTGAACAAAAAAGCTGTGGTATGTTTACACAATGGAATACTAATCAGCCATAAAAAGAGTGAAATCTTACTTTTTGTGACAACATGGATGGATCCAGGGGAGTATTGTACTAAGTGAAATAAGCTAGGTGGAGAAAGACAAATATCATGGATTTCACTTATATGTAGAAACCAAAGAACAAAATAAATGAACAAAAATGAAACAGACTCTTAGATACAGAGAAGAGACCAGTGGTTGCCAGAGGGGATGGAGGCTGTGGGGGAGGATAAAAAAGGTGAAGGAATCAAGAAGCACAAATTGGTAGTTACAAAATAGTTATGAGGATATAAAGAACAGCATAGGGAATAGAGCTGATAATATTGTAATAACTAAGTATGGTGTCAAGTGGGTATCTAAAATATCAAGGATCATTTTGTAAATCATATGATTGTCTAACCACTGTGCTGTATACCTGAATCTAATATAAAATAATATTGAATATCTATTGTAATTGAAAAATAAAATTTAAAAACACTCACTTAGCATAATGCTTTCCAGTTCCATCCATGCTGTTGCAAAGGGTAGGAGCTCCTTCTTTCTTTCAACAAAACAAACAAGAAAAATAAAACCAAAGACACTGAAATTGAGAACAGGCTGACAGTGACCAGAGGGGAGGGAATTTCAAGGGAAAATAGGAAGAGTTTGCAGGAACAAGGATAAAAGACACATGGATAATAACAAGGGGAGGGGTGGAAATGGGAGGGAGATGAGGAGGGCTGTGGGGTTGGGCTGGGATGGGGGTAAAAGGCAGAAAACTGTACTTGAACAACAATTAAAATAAAAAAAATTAAAAACACTCTAAGATGCTTAAAGACCTAAAGGAAGACATGAACAAAGGCAGAAAATAATGTATCAACAAAATGAGAATATTAATGAAGAGGTAGACAATAAAAAACAGACTGAAAGAAATTATGAAGTTGAAAAGTATAACTGAAATGAAAAAAATTATATCGAGGGGTTTAAAAGCAGAACTGAGCAAGCAGATGAAAAAACAGACTTTAACTCCAAAGAGGTTTAAGGACTAAGAAGGACATTATATATTAATAAAAGGTTCAATACAGCACAAAGATATATAACAATTATAAACGTTTACATACCTAATAACAGATCCTCAAAATATATGAAGCAAAAATTGACAAAACAGAAGGTAAAACAGATAGTTCTACAAATTAGTTGGAGACTTAATACTCCACCTTTAATAATGGATAGATCAACCCAACAGATGAGTAAGGAAAGAGAGAACTTGAACAACTCAATAAACCAGATATATTTAAAAGACATGTATAAAACAATCCATCAACAACAATAGAACATTCTTCTCAAGTGCACATTCTTCTCTAGCATACATGGGACATTCTCCAGGATAGATCACATGTTAGGTCACAAAACAAGTCACAATAGATTTGAAAAAATAGATATCCTACAAAGCATCTTCTCTGACTAGAAGGGGACGAAGCAAAAGAAGGAAAACTAAATAATTAAACAATATGGAGAAATTAACCACATGCTCTTAAACAATTAGTTGGTAAAGGAAAATTTAGAACATGTTAAAGTGAATAAAACTGAAAACACAACATATCAAAAGTTAATGGGATGAATTAAAAGCACTGATAAGTTGGAAATTTATAGCTGTAAATGTTTACATAATAAAAGGAAAAAAATCTCAAAATCAATAACCTAACTTTACAACTTAAAAAAACTAGAAAAAGAAAAACTAAGCCCAAAGATAGCAGAAGGAAGGAAGCAATGAGGATTAGGCCAGAGATAAACAAAATAGAGAATAGAAAACAATAGAGAAAACCAATAAAACCAAAAATTGTTTCTTTGAAAAGTAAAAAAATGGACAAATCTGCAGCTAGACTAACAGAGAGAGAGAGTGAGAGAGAGAGAGAGAGAGAGAGGATATAAATAGCCAAAATCAGAAATGAATGTTGGCTATTATTACCAACCTTCAGTGATAAAAAGGACCATAAGAGAATTCTATGAACAATTATACACCACCAAATTAAATAACAGAATAAATTCCTTGAAACACACAAATTACCTAAACCAACACAAAAAGAAATATAGAAAACTTCAAGTAACAAGTAAAAAGAGGGAAGTAGTAATGAAGAAACCTCACAAAGAAGTAAAGTCTCAAACTAGGTAACTTCACTGGTGTATTTTACTAAATGCTTAAAGAAGAATTAATACCAATCCTCCTCAAACTCTTCCAAAGAAGGGAAGGGAAGGAAACACTTCCTAATTCATTTCATGAAGCCAGTATTACCCTGATACCAAAGCCAAATAAAAACATTACAACAAGAAAATTAAAGACCAATATTCCTTATGAACATGGGATGCAAAAATCCTCAACAAAATATTAACAAGTCAAATCCAAAAGCATCCTAAAAAAATTATTCACCATGGCCAAGTAGAGAATTAATCAATGCAATTTTAACACATTTATAGAACAAAGGAGGAAAACCACATGGTTATGTCAATTGATACATGTATGGCATTAGAGATAATTCAAAACCTTTTATGACAAAAAAAAATAAAAACCCTGTCATAAAACTAGGAAGACTGGGACAATTCTTCAACACAATAAAGGGCATTTATGAAAAACCCACTGATTGGAAGAAGTCTGAAAGCTTTCCCCCTAAAAACTGGAACAGGACAAGGATGGCCACTTTCACCACTACTATTCAACACTGTACTAGAACTTCTAGCCAGAGCCATTACATAACAAAAAGAAAATAAAAGGCAGGCAAATTTGAAAGGAAGAAGTGAAACAATCTCTGTGCACAGATGAACAGATCCTACATATAGAAAATCTCAAATTCAAAAAGAAAGCTACTGTATGCAGTATATAATGTGCTCCCATGTGTAATGCACACCCACATTTTTGTATGCATTATACATAGCAAACTATGGTACTCATCCTAATAAACTAATTCAGCAAAGTGGATGGGTACAAGATAAACACAAAAATCTGTTGTGTTTCTGTACAGCAGCAATGAACAATCTGAAATGGATATTAAGAAAATAATTTGGTTTATAAGAGCATCTGAAAGAATTAAATCATTAGAAGTAAATTTAACCAAGAAGGTTAAAGACTTGTATACTAAAAACTACAAAGCACTGCAAAAAAGCATTTTAAAAGACATAAATAAATGGAAATAAATTCCAAGTTCATGGATAAGAAGACTTAAGTCATTGTTTATATGTCAATAGTACCCAAAGCAATCTGCAGGTTCACTGCAATCCCTATCAAAATCCTATAACCTTTTATGCAGAAATGGAAAAGCTGACCCTCAGAAGTGTCTAGAATTGCAAGAGATCTCGAATAACCAAAACAACTGAAAAGAAGAATAAGAATTGGAGGATTCACACATACTGACTTCCAAACTTAACACAAAGCTTCTACAGTAATTAAAACAGAATGACTACACAGCAGCAGCAGCAACAACAACAAAAAAGATTAAAACTAGGCAAAGGACTTGAACAGACATTTCTCCAAAGAACATATACAAACGGTCAATAAGCACATGAAAAGATGCTCAACACCACTAATCATTAGGAAAATGCAAATCAAAATGCCAAGTGAGATAAGTCAGACACAAAAAGACTTACACTATATGATTCCATGTATATGAGGTACATAGAGTAATCAAATTCAGAGACCTAAAGTAGAATAGCGGTTGCTTGGGGGAGTGGGGAGTGGGGTATCAAGTTTCACTTTTGCAATACAAAAAGGATTCCTGGAGACTGGTTCTACAAATGTGAATGTATGTAACACTACTGAACTATATGTTTAAAAAATAGTTATGATGGTAAGTTTTATGTCATATATGTATTTATAAGTTATATGTATTAAGTTATATATGCATTATAAGTTTTATGTTAAAACTTATTATGTATGTAAGTCAACTTATACAACTATGTACATGGTCAACTGATTTCATTCAATGAGGAAAAGACAGTCTTAAGAATGAATGGTGCTGGGAAAACTGAATATTCACATGCAAAAGAATGAAACTGGATCTTACATCGTATACAAAAATGAACTCAAAATCCATTAAGTTTAGTTAAAGATCTAACTAAGAGAGTTATAAAGCTCTTAGAAGAAAACACTGAGGAAAATCTTCATGTCATTGGGTTTGGCAACAATTTCAGATATGACCAAAGGACAGGCAACAAAAAACTCCAACTTCATTAAAATTAAGAACTTTTGTGCATCAAAGGATACTATCAAGAAGATGAAGAGACAACCTACTGATTGAAAGAAAAAATTTGAGAGAAAAAATCATACATCTAATAAGAGAAGAATATTCAAAAATGTAAAGAATGCCTGAAACTTAGCAACAACAAAACAAAGAACCCAATTTAAAAATGGGCAAGGGACTTAAATAGACATTCTCCAAGAAGATATACAAATAGCCAATAAGCACATGAAAAGGTGCTCAATATCATCAGTCATTAGGAAAACACAAATGAAAGCTGCAAGGAGATACTACTTCACACCTACTATGATGGCTATAATGTTTTAAAAATGAAAAATAGGTGTTGATGAGGATGTGGAGAAATTGGAACCCTAATAAACTGCTGGTGGGAAAGTAAAATAGTATAGTCACTATGGAAAACAGTTAGTCAGTTCCTCACAAATTAAACATATATCTACCATATGACCCCACAATATAACTCCTAGGTATACATCCAAAGAAACTGAAAGCAGGTATCTGTAGACCAATGTTCATAGCAACATTATTAACAAAAGACAAAATATAGAAACAGCCTAAGTGTTCATCAACAGATGAATGGATAAACAAAATGGAGTGTATACGCACAATAGAATACTAAGGCATAAAAAGTCATGCTTACTGCAATAAGCCTGACACAGAAGGTCAAATATTGTATGATTCCACTTATATAGGGTGGGGCAAAAGTAGGTTTAGTCTGTGTTTCTCATGCTCACAGCTGTAAACCTACTTTTGCCCCACCCTGTATATGAGAATAGGCAAATTTACAGAGACAGAAAGCAGAACAGCAGTTACTACGAGGTAGTGGAAGTGGGTAAGGGAGAGTTATGGTTTACTGGTTACATAGTGTATATTGAAGATGGCTTTAGAAAATGATTTGGGACAGTCAGTACACCACTATTCTGTGAATGTATTTAATGCCACTGAACTTGTACAATCACAAATGGTTAAAATGATCAATATTATGTTATGCATATTTTGCCACAGTATAGAGAAAAATAAAACCAAAAGCTGATTCTTTCAAAAATATAGTCAGTCAAAAAATAGTAAATCAGCAAACAGTGAGTTAAGAATAAAAATAATAACAAAGGATATTTAATATCTAAATGAATAATTGTGAATGAGTATAGGCCAATAAATTTTAAAACCTAAACTTCTGGCCAAGATGGAGGTGTAGGTAGACACACTTCACCTCCTTACACACCTATAAGAAGGATCACAACTAACCTCAAAACAAACAAACAAAATACCAGAACTACCAGAAAATCGAACTGTATGGAAGGCTGACAACCAAGGATTTAAAGGAAAAATATTCATCCAGACCAGTAGGAGGTACAAAGGCAGGGAGCCAAAGCAGAGAGGGTGTGGGGTGGTGGTGGTGAGGCAGCAGTGGCAGTGGCCAGTGGAATGGGCAGTCCCACATTCATGTGTGGTGGACAAAAACCAGAAGGAACAGCTGGGAGGCAAGCCATCCCAGCCCCAGGCCAGACCGTGCAGCCCAGGGGTCCAGCACCAGGAAGAGAAAGCCTCATAACTTCTGGCTGTAAAAACCAGTAGGGTTTGGGGAGGCAGAAGAAACTGGTGGTCTTTCGAGAGAGTCCATTTAAAGAGCTCACCCGATCCTAGAACATATGCAAACACACCCACTCTGGGATTCAGCACCAGGGCAGCAGCTAGAAGGGTGCCAGTGTCATACTGGAAGTGGGGGAAGTGACTGGAAACTGGGCGAGAGCCAAACAAGCAGCATTGTTCCCTCTCTGACCCCTCCCCCACATACAGTGACACAAAGCTGTGAGGTTGCCTCAACCTAACAAATATCTAAGGTTCTGCCCCTTACAACATACAGGTGCACTAAGACAGGGAGCTGAAGAAGCTCTACCTAATATACAGAAACAAACACAGGGAGGCTGCCCAATTGAGGAGACAAAGAAATGTAGCCCAAATGAAAGAACAGAACAAAACGCCAGGAAAAGAACTAAACAAAATGGAGATAGCCAACCTATCAAACGCAGAGTTCAAAACACTGGTGATCAGTATGCTCAAAGAACTCACTGAGTACAACAACAGCATAGAGGAAGAAATGAAGGTTACACTAACCGAAATAAAGAAAATCTATAGGGAACCAACAGTGAGGGGAAGCTGGGATTTAAATCAACAATTTGGAACATAAAGGAGAAATAATCATTTAACCAGAACAGAAAGAACAAGAATTTTAAAAAATGAGGACAGTATAAGAAGACCCTGGGTGGGAAATCTCCAAATGTGCTAACATCTGAATCATAGGGATGCTAGAAGGAGAAGAGAAAGAGCAAGAAATTGAAAACTTATTTGAAAAAATAATGAAAGAAAATTTCCCAAATTTGGTGAAGGAAATAGACATACAAGTCCAGGAAGCTCGGAGAGTCTCAAACAAGTTGGACCCAAGGAGGAACACACCAAGACACATCACAATTAAATTGCCAAAGATAAAAGATAAGGAAAGAATCTTAAAAGCAGCAAGAGAAAGAGAGAGAATTACCTACAAAGGAGTACCCATAAGACTACCAACTGATTTCTCAAAAGAAACCTTGCAGACAAGAAGGGACTGGCAAGAAGTACTCAAAGTCATGAAAAGCAAGAATCTACATCCAAGATTACTATGTCCAGCAAAACTAACATTTAGAATGGAAATGCAGATAAAGTGCTTCCCAAACAAGGTAAAGTTAAGAGTTCATCATCACGAAGCCCTTATTATATGAAGTGTTAAAGGGACTTATCTAAGAAAAAGATGATGATCAAAACTATGAACATTAAAATGACAACAAACTCACAACTATCAACAACTGAACCTGAAAAAACAAAAACAAACTAAGCAATAAACTAGAACAGTAACAGAATCATAGACATGGAGAGAGATCACATGGAGGGTTATCAGAGAGGTGGGGGAAGGGAGAAAATGGGGGGAAGGTACAGGGATCAAGAAGCATAATTGGGTCCTAGCTGGTATGACTCAGTGAATTGAGTGCTTACCTGTGAACCAAAGGTTCACCAGTTTGATTTCCAGTCAGGGCACATGCCTGGGTTGCAGGTCAGGTCCTCAGCAAGGGGTACAAGAGACAACCACACATTGATGTTTCTCTCCCCCTCTTTCTCCCTCCCTTCCTCTCTCAATCAATCAATCAATCAATCAATCAATTTTTTAAAAGAAAAATAAATGATAGGTACAAAATAGGGGGATGTTAAGAATAGTATAGGAAATGGAGAAGCTAAAGAACTTACATACACAACCCATGGACATGAACCAAGAGAGGGGACTGCTAGAGGGAAAGGGGGTACTGGGTAGAAGGGGCAAAGGGGAAAAATTGGGACAACTGTAACAGCATAATCAATAAAATATACTCAAAAACACTTTTAAGACCTAGAAAAAACAAAATGACAAAAGTTGGTACAAGATACAGAAAGCTTAAATAGACAATAAATATTAAAGAAGTAAAAATATATCAAATACCTGTCTCTAAAAAGTTCCCCACGTCTTGAGAGTTTTATTTGTGAGATCCAACCATTTCAAAGAACACATTCTTGAATACTCCCAACAAGCTTAGATTCAGAAATATTAGGGAAAGCTCACATACACATGCATGTACTCTCAAGTGTGGACATGCACACACGAGTGGGTACACACACACATGGCCCTTCTCACCAATGGCTGGATCTTGAAAGGCAAAGCCCTGCACCAGTCCTTACTTAGATGCTCAAGCACCTTGTACATGTCCACTAATTTCCCCAAGTCTTCTGAATCTTTAGGGATTACAAGGTTCAGTGCATCTCTTTTCTCAGCCCAGTTATAGGATTTGTTAGAGGAAAAACTGAGATTAAAATAATTAAATCAAAATTAAGAGATTTTATTTTAACAAATTTTAAAGCATCTCTCAAATACTGAGATTTTACTTTGTACTAGGCCCCAGAATAAGGAATTAAAAACATTAATCTTCCCAACACCTCCCAAACTGTACAGATAAAACCAGCTCAGAGAAGTCATACAACTTTCCAAAGTCATACAATTGATAAATAAGAGTCAGGATACAAGCACAGGAAGATGTAACCCCCAAACCAATGCTTTTATCTAAATTTTTAAATTTTTATTTTAAAAAATGTATTTTTCAAGTATAGTTGTCATATAGTATTACATTAGTTTCAGATGTACAACATAATTATTAGACATTTATATACCTTACAAAATGATCACCTGATAAGTCTAACACCCATCTGGATCCATAGTAAAACCAATGCATTTAACCACTGAACTGTAACTGCCTCACAGATTAGAAAACATATCAGCAATATCTGATTGAATAGGTTAGGAAAGTAGGTAAGTGTACCTACATAGTCAGCTAGATACGACTTTTCTGAAGGACAGCCCTGCAAGTCTAGAATCAAGCAATTTCATTTCCATGACTTTACTACTGGAAAAAAATCAAAAAGTGTGGAAAGATAGAAATAAAACAAACATTGTTCACTGAGCCATTTTTCCCAAATAATTAAAATGTTCAACAAGAGAGAATTCATGCAAACAACTAGAACAGGAACAGAACCACAGAAATGGAGATCACATGGAGGGTTAGCAACAGGGGAGTGGGAGCGGGAGAAAGGGGGAAAAGGTACAGAGAATAAGTAGCATAGATGGCAGGTAGAAAATAGACAGGGGGAGGGCAAGAATAGTATGGGAAATGTAGAAGCTAAAGAACTTACGACACATGGACATGAACTAAAGTGGGGAATGTGGGTGGGAGGGGGTGTGCAGGGTGGAGGGGAATAAAGAGGAGGAAATGGGACAACTGTAATAGCATAATCAATAAAATATATTTTTAAAAAGAGAATTCATTATATTATGATACAGCTACAACAGAATATGGCACCATCAAAATTATATTGTAACCCACATTTGCTAATAGAAAGGCATTATTAGCTAGCAAGCCATTTTATAAAAAAGTAAACATGACCAATTTTGTTTAAAATTTAACTAAATTTGGTTAAAATATACATCAATATTTTTGTGTCAGTGTATTTTTTTTAAGTCCATGCACATGCAGACATCATCTCCACTGGGCAGATTATGGACAGCTTTTACTTGCCTCTTTATTCCTACAACTGTCATTCAGGCAATGCCCTTCCAGCTTCCTATGAAAATAGCTCTGCCCTCCCTTCCGTGTGTGTGTGTGTGTGTGTGTGTACAATGTAGGATGATTGTACTGCTCACTGATGATAAAGAAAACATAATTTTGTATAACTTATTCCTTTGACTACATATTAAAAATCAGATCAACCTTAAAGTCCCTTTAAAATCTGAAGGTTTCCTTGCAAAACTTAACATACTTTGCATTAAAATGAAGAGAGAACCCACAGGTTTGAGCGATACAATGGGAACACCTCATAGAACTTTGGGGCATTTTAGTATTGGCCAATGCTACTTTTATGAGGAGTCAAACATTCACAGTTGAACATCATAAATTAATTCCATGCAAAAGTTCAATATTTCATTGTAGATTGCAATATACAAGAAAGGAAAATTCACATGGTTCTGATGAAAATCGATCCAGTGGAATAAATACATTATTTTGATAATTCTTTGATGACTGTGTCTAACATCCACACACCATTCACCTGAACACTTTTACTGGCACATTTTTCTCCTTTTTTTTCTTCTCATCTAAGGACATTTTTTCATTGCTTCTTTTTTAGAGAGAGAGTGAGAGGAAGGAATGAGAAGGAAGGAGGGTGGGAGGGAGAGGGGTGAGGGGGAGAGAGAGAAAGAAACATTGATTGGTTGCCTCATTTTATGCACCCCAACTGGGGATGGAACCTACAACCTCAGTATGTGCCCCGACCAGGAGCCAAACCCACAACCTTTCAATCTATGGGATGATGCTCCAAGCAACCGAGCCATGCTGGCCAGGGTTCACTGGCACATTTTTCTTTCTGAATTCATTTAAAAAGTATGCCCTTCTACTTCCATCTGCCATCTCAGTTTTCCAGGGTGTCAAGTTGCTCTAAGTGTGAAGGTTTGAAGTCAGTACTTGAAAGTTCACTGAAACAAGGCAGGTGTTCCATGGAAGATGTGGGTGGTTTAAAACATGACTTTTCATGGCACGTGGTACCTGTGTCAGCCACAGACAGGTAAAGCTTCCCATATGGACACACACAAATTCCATAGAGCCTTTCTGAGTCCCCTGTGTTCAACCCTTTTCACACAGCTATTTGCTTCAAGGAAAGCTAAGGCTACCCACTAATCCTATACTGAATAATCTAAGGCTCTAAGCTAATCATGATACCTGTTCCCCTTGGTAGTAATTTGTTTTGGCATGGGCAAGAGATAACTGCAATTAATTTAGGCCAATGAGATGTAAGTTTACTGAGAGATGTCAGCAAATGTTTCTTTAGTGTTGTGAATAAAAGTAAGAAATGGCTCTTTATCTGAATATTGTGCTGTGTCTAAATATGAGACCTAAAACCACTAAACACATCTTGGTAGAAAAGAGCTAATCTAAGGGCAAACAGGTATGTTAACACCAGCAGAAAGAAAAGATGAAAAGAGCATGAGCTCATAATATTGTTGAGACTCTCAACCAGCCCTATGACTGCCTGTGCTTGGGATTTCTTTTTATATGTGAATCTTTAGATTCAACACAATTCCTATTAAACTACCAATCACATATTTCACAGATCTAGAACAAATATTCCAAAAAGTTATATGAAACCAAAAAAGACCCTGAATAACCTCAGCAATCTTGAGAAAGAACAAACGTGAAGGTATCACAATGCCTGATATCAAACTATACTACAAGGCCATTATAATCAAAACAGCCTGGTACTGGCATAAGAACAGGCATATAGATCAATAAGACACAACAGAAAGCCTAGAAATAATCTTCATGGTCAATTAATACTGTATTTTATCATGTATAATGTGCAGCCACGTTTTTGTGCGCATTATACATAGGATTATTATGCCCCATGGTATGTAATTATTATATCCATGTATAATGCACACTTATTTTTCCCTCTAAAATCTGGCCAAAAAAGTGTGCACTATACACAGCGAAGTATGGTAATTGACAAAGGAGGCAAGAGCATACCATGGAGTAAAAGATAGTCTCTTCAATGAATGATAGTGGGAAAACTGGACAGGTACACACACAAAAATGAAACCACCAACTTACACCATACACAAGAATAAGCTCAAAGTGGATAAAAGACTTAAATGTAAGTGGCAAAACCATAAAAATCCTAGAAGAAAATATAGGTAGTAAAATCTCAGACATCTCTTGGAGCGATATTTTTGGCACTATATCTCCTAGGGCAAGGAAAACAGCAAAAAACAAAACAAAAACAAATGAAACTACATCAAACTAAAAAGCTTCCTGCTCTGGCTGGCAGGCTCAGTGGACTGAGTGCCAACTAGTGGTCCAAAAGGTTGCCAGATCAATTTCCAGTCAGGGCATGTGCCTGGGTTGCAGGCCAGGTCCCCAGTAGGGGGTGTATGAGAGGCAACCACACACTGACATTTCTTTTCCTCTCTTTCTCCCTCCCTACCCCTCTCTCTAAAAATAAATAAATAAATGCAATCTTTGCAAAGTTTTTGCATAGCAGAAGAAACCATCAAAATGAACAAAATGAAAAGACAGCCCACTATATGGGAGAACATATTTGCCAATGATATGTCTGATAAGGGGTTAATTTCCACAATATATAAAGTTATATAACTCACTACCAGGAAGACAAACAATCCAATTAAAAAATGGGCAAAGGACTTGAACACTTTTCCAAAGTGAACATACAGATGGCCAACAGATATATGAAAAAATGCTCAATGTCACTAATCATCAGAGAGATGCAAATTGAAACAATGGGATATCCCCTCACACCTGCCAGAATGGCCACCGTTAATAAATCAATAAACAAGTGCTGGCAAGGATGTGGAAAAAAAAGAACCTTCATGCACTGTTGGTGGAAATGCAGATTGGTGCAGCCACTATGGAATACAACATGGAGTTTCCTCAAAAAATTAAAAATGGAACTTCCTTTTGACCCAGCAATCCCACTTCTAGGTATATACACCAAGAATCCCAAAATACCAATTTGAAAGAATATACACACTGTCATGTTCAGAGCAGTGTTATTTACAATAGCAGAGATCAGAAAACAGCCCAAGTCTCCATCAGTAAACAAGTGGATAAAACAACTATGGTACATTTACACAATGGAATACTACACAACTATAAAAAAAGAAGGGAATCTTACCTTTTGCGACAACATGGATGGACCTAGAGATTATTATGCTAAGTAAAAGAAGCCAGAGAAAGACAAGTATCATATGATCTCATTTATAAGTGGAATCTAATGAACAAAATAAACTGATGAGCAAAACAGAAACAGAAAACATGGATACATGGAACAGACGGACACCTGTCTGAAGAAAGAGGGGACTGGAGGAAAAAAGGAGAAAGGATTAGCCAAAGAACATATATGCACAACCCACAGACAACAGTGTGGTGATGGTCAGAGGGAAGGCGTGCAGGGCTGGGTGGAGGTGGGCAAAGGGGGAATGGGGCATCTGTAATAGTGTCAACAATAAAAAATAAAATTTAAAAATAATAAATAATTAAAAAACCAAACAACTCAACAAACTAGAAATAGAAGAGGACCTCCTCAACTGGAGAAAGGACATGTGTGAAAGTCTCACAGCTGACATCATATTTAATGATGAAAGACATAACATTTTCCTGCTAAGATCAGGAACAAGGTAAGGAAAGGTAAGGTCATATATTCTTACCATTTGTGTTCAATACTGTACTGAAAGTTCTAGCCAGAGCAATGAAATAATTTTTAAACATTGGAAAAAGAAAATATAAAACTGTCATTTGCAAACTACCTGTAGAAAAATTCAAAGAACACACAAGAAAACTACTAGAACTAATCAAAAAGTTTAGCAAGCTCATAGGAGACCAATACACAAAAATCAATTATATTTATATATTAACAATGAACATTACAAAAATGAAACTAAGAAACACTTCTATTAACAATAGCATCAAAAAGAATACAACACATAGAAACAATTTTAACAAAAGTATAAAACTTGTACATTGAAAACAATAAAACAATGCTTAGAGAAATTTTAAAAGCTTTAATTAAATGGAAAACATTCTTAGTTTGTGGATTATAACACTTAATATTAAGCTGGCAATCCTTTCCCAAATTGATTTACAGATTCAGTGCAATCCCTATCAAAATCTCAGCTGCTGTTTTTGCAAAAACTGTTTTAAGCTCATTCTAAAATTCATATGGAAATGCAAGGGAACCAGAATAACCAAAATAACTTTGAAAAAGAACTAAGTTAAATTACCTGACGGACCAGAGAAGTCTTCTCTAAAGGACATCGTTTTTAGCTCACTGAAACAAATGGACAGACCACTCATTTCCCTATTAGTAAACTTGAGGTCAAGTTCACGACTCTATCCTCACCTCCTTAGACAGCCCCAAAAAACACTTAATGAAAAACATCTGACTTGAGGTAAGCGGCTGTCTCTGAGGTAAGGCTCTAAGTTCATCCAGAACTCTATAGCCCTTATAATTCTCTCTTGAACTGACCAGTTAAGGAAAGTAAAATCATCTGTTTTATCCTTTTGTTTAAAAATTATTTCAATTGTTCTATCTAAACAATAGGCTATTTGCTGTAACAACCAAATTATGAAATGGGTATAATATCCAATTTTTGTAGCTAAGGAAATTAATGCACATTATCACTAAGTTAACTTGCCCTAGGTCACACAGTAAGTAGTGGAGTCAGGTATCTTACTATGTAATCAGGATAGGAGGAGCTTAGCAAATGAATAATCATGTTCTGCCTGGCCGGGTGGGGCTCAGTTGGTTGGAGCGTCACCCCATACACTAAACAGTTATGGGTTCAATCCCTGGTCAGGGCAAACGCCCCGCTTGCAGGTTTGATCCCCGGGTGAAGTACATGTAGGAGGCAACCAATCGATGTTTCTCTCACACTGATGTTTCCCTCACATTGATGTCTCTCTCTCCCTCTCTCTCTCTATCTCTCTCTCTAAAATCAATAAACATATCCTTGGATGAGGATTAAAAAAGCATTTCTAAGTAAATAATCATGTTCTAAGTTAGTATCAACTAGCACTGATATAGTATTCAAACTATATAAGGTAGATAACACAAGTATTTTCCCACTATTTGAAAGAAATCAGTGCTCTAAGTATTAAAGTGATATGTCCAAGTATAAACATTTGTTGATTTGCCGGAGACTATATTCAAAACAGGAATATAATGTGAGAAAACAAAGAAGGTTTAATAAATTTTTACAAAGACCATGGTTTACAGAAATATTTTTCTTCTTCTCAGGTTGTACTGAAGTCATCATAAGCCTTGGAACTGAGGAACTAAGGAACAAAACCCACTTAAACTGAGAGTGCTTTCTCTGTTAGTTTACTGTTGCTGAGTGATCTTAGGGGAAAAGCTTGGTATTTATCTTCCAAAAAACAAAAAGTCAGCATTAAGAGAGAGAAAAGGCAAACCACTAAAGCAGGAGAATATCTTCACAACATATAGAGTCAATAAAAGCCTTGTATCCAGAATATACACAGTATTGCTACAAATAAGTAAGAAGAACAACTCAATGGAAAAATAAGCTAGAACTCATAAAAGACATCCAAATGACCAATAAATATTTGAAAGGTGTTCAATATCATTCATAACCAGAAAAATGCAAAATAAAATGAGACACAACTGTACACCACCAGGTAGTCTGCAATACAGGTATCTGACAAATACAAAGTATCAGCAAGGATGCAGTGTGATGGGATCTCTCACACATAGTGGGTGGGAGCAAAAACACAACTGTTTTGAGAAAGTGGTATCACCTAGTAAATTTCAATGATCCAGTAATTCCACTCTCACATATGAACTGAATAGAAATGTATGTGCAGGAACAAATATAAGAATATTCACACTAGAGTTCATGATACCCCAAAAGTGGAAGAAACTCAAATGTCCAGCAATAGTAGAATGGATAATTAAACTATGGTATAGTCATCCAATGGACTACCATGCAGTACTTAAAAGGAACAAACTGCATACACACAAAAATAACATGGGTATATCTTAAAAACATAACACAATGAATAAACTACACAAATAGAATATATACTGTATGAGTTCATGCACATAGCTTTTTAAAAGGTAAAATTAAAGTACATTGCTAAATTATAAAATTGAATTATCTCATAAGACCATTCAATTTAAACATTTATTCTATATACCAAGAACAGAGAAAATTCTTCAAGACATTAACAAAAGTAAACTGTAGAACAATATGTATAATATTAGTTTGTGTAAAACAGACAGCTGTTTGCATGCTATATCCCTGAGGCATTATTCAAAAAACCTTACTTCAATAATGGAAATGTTCTATAATCTGTTAAACTCAGTAGCCACATATGGCTGTTGCACACTTAAAATCAGTTTTTAATTTAATTTGACTTCAATTTTAACAGCCTCATGTGGCTAGTGCCTCAGCACTGAACAGTGCAGTGGTAGATAAATATAGAATAGAACCTTGACACTGCTGACCTTTGTTTGGGACACATTGTTGTGGGGGCCTGTCCTGCAGACTGTACACATTTGGTAGCATCCTTAGCCTCATGACAATTAAAATTATCTTCAGACCTTGCCAAATGTCCCCTGGAGGACAAACTGCACCCAGCTGAGAAACAGTGCTTTAGAGGTAGGAGGAAAATGGGGAGAGGGGGCGCACTATAATATTTTTGCTCGATTTCTTTTTTCCTAAATTGTTTACAGGAAACACATGCATACATGTTTTTGATGTCATTAATAATTTGAAAAGTTAGCCTATTTTCTCATGGGTAAAATGAGAAATATATACCTTAAGTCCAAGGTTGCTTTAAATATTAAAACAAAATAGAAACACATCATTGATTTCCTGGTACAGTAAAAAAATGTTAGAAAGTTCATGTGAATAGTTATTAAGAACAGTAGTGAGAGAAGATGGCATCTGGGAAGACAGTCTGTAGCTGGGAGAAAGGCTCGGTCATTTTTGCCATGCACGAAGACAGGTAAAACAGAAATATGAACCATTTAAACAAAGTTTAATGAGCTTGGCATGGACATATGAAAATGGAAGAACATGTGGGCCATGTAAGTAAAGCTGGAAAGTGGTAAAAGCTAGAATTAAAGATTCAAGAGTTATCAATACATAGGTAGTATTTGGAAATCATGAGCCTTCAGAGAAAGCAGAATGGTTGTGAAGACACTGGAAGCCATGACTGAGCACTAAAGCAGGAAAGCTAGGGGAGATGTGAGCAGTGGCAGTCAGAGAGAAAGACACACCAGAAGGCAGGTCATGGAAGCCAGGAGAAGGGATTAAAGAGTGGCTACCATTTCCTCAATTCTCATCTCTATAAAAAAAGAAATATGAAGTAGACTATTGGCCTAAGAACAAAAGAAATAGATTTAATTCAGGAGAGAGTGTGGCCGATCCAAAGTAGCACTCACTGACCATCAAGGGAATAACTCTGGAACTGAGAAACCACTGGCCCTACAAATCATTGAAGAAGGTTCTGCTGGAAGAAAAGCCCTGGAATCTCATGTGCCTCCATCATTCTTGCCAGTTCAGCCAGGCCCCCAGCCTTGGAAGCTCAGCCATGCTCTGGTCCTCAGGAGAGGAGCAGGCTACACTCTCCCTGGCAGCACTTTCTGAAAGGTGTGCAATAGACCTTGGTTTCTGACCAGACTAGGGTGGGTCCCCCTTGGACTACGGAACACATGATCCACACAGTTAATCAGAAACTCTCTCCCTTGGGCTCCAGACTTCATTCATTCTTAATGTTATTTCTACAGGCCAAGTTTCCATAAGTAAGTCTGATAGATTAATTTAGGTTAATGGCCCATGTAGGCTGGAATATGATGTATTCTCATGTTAAGGTTCTAAAACTGGTATATATCTGTAAAAAATACACTTTTTCATTTCATTTTAGGAAGCCTTAGCCCAAGATCTGAGTTCTATATTGAACTGTATCAGATCTGGAAAGCTCTTAAACTATGGGCAAAAAAATTAGTGTGTACCTTTTTAAAGAAGAAGTCCTTGATTTTCATGATTTTCAAGAGGGTCTGTCACCCTAAAGATTAACATTCACTGTGACTATATTTTTTTCTACCTCGGGCTGTAGTTATCATCACTCATGGAATAATTTGCAACATCCATTCTAGACTTATGTGTGCAGTCCAGGTTAGGAAGCTAGGTATAAGGGTCTAGGTTAGACCAAAGAGAAAGATTTTAGTGCAATTGTAGGAAACTGTTCTGCGTGGCATGGGCCCAGCTCCCACTTGGAGATGCATAGGACCCACACCCACAGATAGGTTCTCCTGTGGGGAATCAGGCCTGCAATGTGCTTGGGCTGCTTTGAGTCTTGCTCTTGTTTAAAAACTCCCTCATCCTGAATTGAGGACATTCACTGCAAAGTAACTTCCTAAAATCCATTCTACACCTTCCAAGGATGAGTGTAACCGGTTCACCCACTTTTGCCTTTTCATTTTCAAATATCCCTCTTCTGTGATGTGATTAACAGCATTGGCTCCTTTGTTTTCTGTAAAAGGTAACCACCTAAAGCTAACCTGTGCATAGTAAATGAGGACCATCATGTAATGTGCCGAGGAACCCAATAAAAGCCGGTCATGGCAAGGGCCAAGGCTTTTGCTCCCCTTGAGAGAAAAGCCATGCTGTCCCTTTTCCTCCACCAGACTCAGTAGTCTGTGTGAATGTCTCATTTCATCCATAATGATGCAAACACTGCAGGCTGGTGTCTGCATCATGCAACAAGACAGTTGAATAAATCATAAGCATATAAATGGTTGTTAATGCAGTGGGAATGGACAAGATTTTCCCTCCAACAGTATAGTATTGTGAAAAGGAAACAGGAACTAGACTAAGGAACATATACAGGAGAAAGGTGGGTCAATGAAAAAAGAAGCCTTTGTCTAAGTAAAAAGTTATTAAATAATTTTTAAAATGTAATTATATTAGAATTCTAATTTCACCCAAGCCAATATAACCCAATAATTTTCACTATTAGAAAATAATATATGGATTGAATAAAAATGTTTATGCATAATACATAATTCTAAAGTAAATAAAAAAAAAATGAGGAACCAGCAAGGAAGGCCAGGAAAGGAGAAAGGAGAAGCATTTCACTGAAACACAAGTTAAAAGTGTCTACTGAGTTTGGCCACTAGGGGGAACCTGAACCCTTTATCAGACAATTCTAGGCCTTAGACTTAATGTCAAAAAATGACACTGGGAGGTGAGAGGACAGCGAACACAGCATATAGTTGAGGTTTTTCTTTTAAGGTTTTACTTTATTTATTTTTAGACAGAGGGGGAGGGAGGGAGAGGGAGAGAAACATCAATGTGTGGTTGCCTCTCATGTGGCCCCCACTGGGGAACTGGCTGGCAACCCCAGAATGGGCCCTGACTGGGAATCAAACCAGCCACCCTTTGGTTGGGGAGCCAGCACTCAACCCACTGAGCCACACCAGTCAGGGCCAGAGCACGTAGTTTTAAGTAGCTTGCCAATGAAATCAAGAAGAGCCCATCAGGTACAAGAGGGGTTTTGTTCACAACTTCACTGAGGTTTCGTTGGCTGCACGCTCATACAGGAAGGTAAAGAGAGGTAAAGAGGCTGACTTTTCAGAGTGAGCACTATCTGAGCAGACAGACGCCCTGCGGGCTGGAGGGTCCTCCACATTATAAAAACACTTTAAGAAAGATACTGAACAGTTCCTTTGGTATGTGTCCTGCCGAAACGAGCAGCTGACCAGTTCTTTAAAACACTTTTCCTACCACTTCTCTTAATCTTCAAATGTTTCACCAAAAAAAAATTACTTTCCCTGAGAAAAAGAATAAAGAATCTTCACAAAAGTTAAATAACCTCTCAAAAGTAGCCTCGACCTTGAAAATGACGTCCAAGACATCCCTGGGCACCGCCCCCCCCTCCAGGAGCACCCTCTACTCTACCAGCCCTGCAAGCACCCCTCTCCGGGGCAGAGCCCCACAGGCCCCAGGCCATCTTGCCAGGCTTGTCTTTAGGGTCTGCTCCCACCGGACTAGCCTGAGTGGAGGGACCAGCCACAGCGGCAGTGGCACCGGTGCAACCCACAGCCCCAGCCAGTCTCACGCCTCACCCCCAGGAACACGCACCACAAGCCCAGCGCCTTTCCAGAAACCTCCGGCCCCGCCCTCCCCAGAAGGCCAGAGGCTGCTTGCAGAGTGCCGCTGCCATTTTGGGCACTGGGGCTATTAAAGTGGGAAAACAAAGCTCCTTCCCTCGAGAAGTTTCCATTCCTGTAGAGCAGACAGACCATAAACTAACAAATATGTCCTTTGACAGGGAGGCGGAGAGGTAAGCCCCACAAAGAAAAATAAAGCAGGGCTGGGGAGAGGGTAATCAGGTCCCTGATCCTTCACGGGGGTCAGTCTGACGGGCCCGAGGGCTGGAACTCTGAGACTACCTGAAGAGAGACTATTCCAGGCAGAGGAACCAGCAAGCAAAGAGGTCCTGGGGAGGCAAGTGCAGTGGAAGGGTGGGTGTTCGCCCCGACTCCCCGCACGCGGGGTCCCCCAGGCCTGGGGCACTTTGACGTGCCCACGCTGCTCTGCGCGCACCACAGCGGAAGCCACGTGACTGCCCGCCCGCCGCCCAGGGTGACCGGGCTGCGTGGCGGAACAGTGAAATTGGGTCGAGAGGCCGGCTGCTTTTCTTACTACGGAGGATAATTATGTTTATGGTTGCTAGGTAATTAATATATGGGATGCCCAGTTAAATTTGCAGTGGGATAAGCAATAAAAGTTTTTTTAGTCTATGTCACGTGAAATTATTCGCTGTGTATCTGAAATTCAGATTTAACTAGGTGTCCTGTATTTTTATTTGCTAAATCTGGCAACTCTAATGTTAGAGTTTGGATGCCAGGTTTGGAAATTTAAAAACAATGCTGTGCCAAGCCACATCGCAGCCTGAGGCAAAAGGAAACATGTGCCTCTTATATACACATTTTTGTGCATTTTTTAATAGTTAATGTTCCCAAAATAAATTAGTTGAAAATGTTTTAAAATTGAAGAATTGGTATACTCAAATACACAATATTTTTAAGTTTAAATATTATACTAAAAATTACTATAAATTTTATTTCCTGGCTTTAATGGAAGCAAACTCACCAAAATTTTAAAAATTTACTTCTTTTGACCAAGCGAGATTTTAAACATTTTAAAATTAACTTCAGTTTACTGAAACTTCTTTTACAGGATACCACTGTGACTAATATTGTTTTTAAAAAGTTCCCTACACTACTTCTGTTACCAAACTCAAGGGGTTTGCTGCTTTCTGTGTTCTCTTCAAGAACAAGTTGTGGTTGTCGTTAGGATCCAGTAAAGCAGACAGAATTCACATCCAAGCTCTGTCTCCTTGATTGCTTACATACTTTATTTGGTTAATTATATGTTGATTTCTTCTTTGCAGTTGGCAAATGTTGGCTAAATGTATTAAATTAGTTGTGGTTAGAGTCAATGTCAAGCTCATCTGCAAAATACTGTGCTACATTTTAGCATCTAGCAAGAATAGGACTTAGTAAGAATCGCCCAGCCCTTGAGACCCTTGTACTATCTAACAATTCCAAATTTGGGTAAGATTGTACTAAGGAAAATTTGTGAATCAGTTTTAGAGGATCCAAACACAATGCTGGTTTTATATTATAAATTATTGGTATTGTATGCTGCTTAAAACTACTTCAAATGAAATACCCACATGATTTAAATCAGACTATTGAAAAGGTTGCTTTTTGTAACCAGATGTGTCCAGAGAAAAGAACTTCTCCAGCCCTGACTGGTGTGGCTAAATGGTTTGGGCGTTGGTCCTGCAAATCTGGGTTTCTGGCTAGGTCCCTAGTTGGAGGCCTGGAAGAAGCAACCAATTGTTGTTTCTCTCCCTCTCTTTCTCCCTCTCTTACCCTCTCTCTAAAAATAAACAAATAAAATCTTAAAAAAAAAATCTCCAGGCAAAAATAACTGAGGATGCCCACTTGATTTTTCACATCTCTATTTCTAGGACATTTATTCTCTTTATATTTGATATTTTATTATAATTGATCTATGCATCCAGTGATTTTTACATTTCCAGTTTCTTCTCATTTTCTAATTCAGGGAATATTGATATATTCATATCTTTGCTAAAGTTTTACCTTAAACATACTTTTATACTTTACCTTAATCAAACATAATGCTCTCATTTGTTAGAGGCAGAGAGAGGCCTTCTGTTAAGCACATACCTTTCTGTAGTCATGGATTTTTAATTGTAAACCTTTAATTTTTTCTACTTATTTCAAAACAACATCCCATACAGGTAAGTTGCATAAAAATTTGTAATCTATTTTTGCTATTTCAGCATATTATATTTTGTCATTTGATGTTTTACCTTTTAATGTTTGACAAACATCTTTATCTAAAGTTCCTTGACTGCATTTGATCTTGATACACCTCATGATTTGTTTATATGTTTTAATGTAGTTTTCAGAACAGGATTAATATTCTATCTGCTCATTGAATTAACAAAAAAAGTATCCTTTGAACAATACTGAAATGGTTATATTTAAATTCATTGAAAGTAGCATTTCTGCACATTAAATTGAGAGTATGAACTGAGCAAGGCACAAATTTGGCATGAGCACTTTGAGGGGGAGTAATGGCTTGTACACCCTTGTATATATACCTGCTCTATTCCTTCCATTATTATAACACTGGCTTCAAAGGTTTTTATGTCAATTTCATCTTTTTCCAATCAATTGAGAATTTCATAAGATCACCCATATCCCTTTATCTTGTCAATAAAATCAACAAAATTTCCTTCTATTGTTATGACATTTTAAAAAATGTTTATTGATTTTAAAGAGAGAGGAAGAGAGGGAAGGAGGGAGGGAGAGAAATATTGATTTGTTGTTCCACTTATTTATGCATTCATTGGTTGTTTCTTGTATGTGCCCTGCCCAGAGATTGAACCTATAACTTTGGCATATCAGGACAATGCTCTAACCAACTAAGCTACCTGGCCAGGGCCTATTGTTATAACATTCTTAATGCAAGCACACCTATTAATGATGGGCTATGTCCACTGTACAAAGAACAGGGAAAGGTCTTTTGCTGCTTTTATTCTGCGTAGTGTTTCAGATCTAACGTGATTTCCTAGTAGCATTATGAGTTTCCCCCAAATTCTCATGTTGAAGTCCTACTGCCAGAACATTGGATTTGGACTTAGGGCCTTAAAGAGGTAATTAAAGTAAAATGAGGTCATATTGGTGAGCCCTAATCCAATATGACTGGTGGATCTCCAACACAGAGATCAAGGGGTCATCATGTGAGGACAGAGTAAGAAAGTCACCATCTGCAAGCCAAAGAGTCATCAGAAGAAAGCAAACTTCTGACAGCTTGACCTTGGACTTCTAGCCTCCAGAACTGTGAGAAAATAAATTTGTTGTTTAAGTCATCCAGTCTGTGATACTTTGTTATCGACAGCCTTAGCAAATGAATACAAATTGTAAATTTGCTTTGAATTTTATTAGACAAATGAGGCACAGACTCCTCTTTATGACAGCTACATCAACATTAACTTAAGAAACATAGAATTTGGTTTTTCAACTTTTAGAATCAATTTATCCTGTCCAAAGTATAACTGACAGAGGTCGGGAGGTAAAGGGGCATGTGCTAATTTTATATGTCAACTCGGCTAGATCATGGTGGCCTGTTGTTTGGTCCAACACGAGTCTAGGTCTTCATCTCACATACCAGATGTCAGAGAGGCTACCTCAGCCTTACAGAAGAACCAGGCAACTGAGGCGGGACTATAAATAATATAACTATCAAACAGTGGCAAAGGGAGGGGGAAGTGTATTGAAAGGTAGTGAATATAGCTGGATGATCATTTCTCAATTTTCTAAAGTGAAAAAATCAAGAGACAGCATTACATGATTTATGTTCAGAAAAATGAAAAGCAAAGAATTGAAGAAGGTTCCTCTAGGAAGGGGGGCTAGGGAAAGAAGGAAGAATTATTTATTTTGAACTCTTCCTTATTTTTTAAGCTATGTGCATGTATTTTCAACTGGGATAGCAGAGGAGGCGAATTTCTATTTAGGCTTCAAGACCCAGATCTAGTGTTGCTTACTGTAGTGTAAAATTCCAGACCTTCGCTCTCCTGCCTGAGCACTAGGTCCTCCGGGACCAGACCTCTCCCATGTCACACATCTACTTATGCATCTTTTCCATCTCTCTGAATTAAAGTAACGGCAGTACTTTATCATCATGTCCACATCTGATCTTTAATAACTATTGGATGAAAATGTAAATTACTTTTTTAGAGCAAAGGCTTTGGGAAACTGCCAGATCAGTGTTTGATTCCTAGGCCTTTCACTAAACAGCGATGAGACCTTATGTGACCTCAGATACATTATTACCTAACCTTCCTGACCTTCAGTTTCTTCATTACCTATTCTAAAGAGTTGCTGTGAATTTGAAACAGGCTGTAACATCCCCAGCACACTACCAAAAGCATACTGAAGTGCTCAATTCTTTGGTGCCACAGTGAACATGTGAATGCTAAGTAGGTTAATCAGCATTACTGAAAACAGTGCTCTGTCTCTAAGGTTACCCCGTGTTTGTTTCCAGAGCCACACTGGATTGGCAGGCCGGCACCAACTCATAATGAATTGCTTAATGGCTGATTCCATGCTGAATGCAGGAAATGTCCAAGATGAACGAGGAGCGTGTTATACCAGATAACTGAGAAAGGTATCAAACACAGGTTTTCTATATCTATTTTTCACATGAAAATTAATTTTTAAAAAATGAACAAGATTCCCAGCTGAAATGGAATCATTTATGGTAGACCAACTTTCATATCAAAAACCACCATGAAAGCTGGATAAAAATCTCCTAGAAATCTGTCTGAAGCAAAAAGGGTTTGTGCATCAAGATCCTGGGGAAGATGAATCTCAGGTTGGGGAGCCAAAAGTCTGGAGCCTCTTTTATTCTTAGGTCATTTACTGAGTCTAGGCCTAGGGAGAAACTGAGAACCCAGAAGAAGGACTGACGCAATGCACAACTGCCAAGAGGCACAGAAACCTCGCAGTCTCAAGGGGCACTGAAGGACAAAAATGAGACTGTAGTTTGTTAGAAAGTTACATAGGAGGGAGGGGTAAAGAGCTTAGTCAACCACTCAGCCTGTTTACCCCAATAGTTTCTGAATTCTGAAGCTCTACAGAATGGAAGATCAAGAAGCTAGGCAGAAAATGTCAGAACTTAAAAAAAAAAAAAAAAGAAGAAGAATTTCAGGGCCAATGTCTAAGTTACTAAGGATACAAGGATTAGAGGTGTTAACTGCCCAGGGATGCAGGGTGTGGCAGGGAAAAAGATCCAGTTAACAATTTATGCTCTCAACTGGAAAACCCCTGGGAAACTATATCCTGTAAGAGATAAAATGAGGGTAAACCAGATAGAGTCTTAAAAAAACTGCAACCCACCCTTCATTAAGTTGACTCAGGCTCTGATTTGGATTCAAGTGATCAATCCCCACTCCACCTAGTAGAGGAAACGGTGAACCCTTTGTGTAAGGTTATCAACATCAGAGCTTCTACAATTTGTCACACACCATGTCCAGCATTCAGTCAAAAAATCCCAGGCACAGCAAGAGTGGACCAAATGACCAGAAACTAAGGGAAGATAAAGGCAACTGAAAAAGATCCACAGATAATCTGGAGTTTTCAGACAAGAATTTTTATTTATTTATTTATTTATTCTTAAGATTTTATTTATTTTTAGAGAGAGGAAGGGAGGGAGAAAAAGGGAGAGAAACACCAATGTGTGGTTGCCTCTTGCACTCCCCCTGCTGGGGACCTGGCCAGAAACCCAGGTATGTGCCCTAGACGGGGAATCGAACTTGTGACCCTATGGTTCCCAGGCCAGCACTTAATTCACTAAGCCACACCAGCCAGGGCTCAGACAAGAATTTTTTAAATAACTGATTCATTAGTTAAAGAAAAACATGGAGAAAGTGAGACATAAATTCCCTAGAGAATTAGAACCTAATAAAAATAACTGAATGAGCCCTGGCTGGTGTGGCTCAGTGGATTGACCACCAGCCTGCGAACCGAAGGGTTGCCAGTTTGATTCCTGGTTAAGGCACATGCCTGGGTTGTGGGCCAGGTCCCAGGCTGGGGGCATGTGGGAAGCAACTGATCTCTGTTTGTCTCTCACATTGCTGTTTCTCTCCCTCTTTCTCCCACCCTTCCCCTCTCTCTAACAATAAATAAAATCTTTTTTAAAAACTTCTAGAACTGAAAAATATGCGAACTGAGATTAAGAACTCAATAGATGGGTTTAGCAGCAGAAGAGATAAATTAGAAGGCAGATTAATAAAAAATATCTAGTCTGAAGCCGAAGGGAGAGAAAGGATGGGAGACAGAAAAGAAAGGGGACACACGCAATACAGTGAAAATTTCTCACATCCAGATTATTGGAGTCTTAGAAAGAGAGGAGAGACAGAAAATAGGACAGAAACAATATTTTTAAAATGTCTCAGAAATTTCCAAAACTGATCAAAGACATTAAGTCACAAATTAAAGAAGCTCAATAACCCCCACGCTGAAAAATAAGAGAAAGAAACCCACCCTAGGTGTTGTCATAGTAAAACCACTGAAAACAAAAATAAAGAAAAAATTTTAAAAAGCAGACAGTAGAGAATGGGTGGGGGGAGTTACTTTCAAAGGAACAATAAAAGGAAAAGAATTAAATTAAAAAAAATGGTGTAAGAAAATAATGGAATTACATCTTTTAAGTGTTTAAATAAAAACTTCTAGGTGTAGTCAAGAGAAGAAAAAATTAGTAAACTAGAAGATAGTTGTAAATATTACCCCAAAATATAGCAGAAATATAAAAATTATACAGGTTAAGAGATAAGAATAGTATGATATAGTCTAATTTACATTTAAATATTTTCAGAAGGAACAGAAAATATTGAAAGAGCAAATGATTTAATAATTTTCTAAAACTTACTAAAGATATTATTATACAGATTCAAGAAGCCCAAAGAATCTCAAACAAGAAAAAAAAGAAAAAAAAACACCTAACATGCCAGTAACTTTTCTGCTGTTTCTCAGCTCCAAGCTCATCCTTCTATACTCGTCTATCGTACTGGACTTGTGACTACCTAAAGTGTATTTCCTGGATTCTCGCACCCGCTGCTCCCTTTCAGGTTCTGCTAACGGAAGGCACTAGAGGAAAATCTGATGGCACTAGGTAGGTGGCAACTGCCCTAGACCCAGTGATTTTTTTTTACATGGGACACAGTTTTATACATTAATAAGCTGCAGACATAAATGAAAAAGATAAGGTTATAATGCTTTTAGAAAATAATACAGGAAATATTTTCATGATCTTGGGGTAAGAATTTCTGTCCACAGTCCAGTGCTCAACCCACTGTGCCACACCAGCCAGGGTGGAAGATTTTCTTAAGGCATAGAAAGCATAAGTCAAAAAGGAAAAACTTGATAATTTCACACAAAACTTAAGAACTGTTCATCAAAAGACAGAACTAAGAATGAAAAGACAATTAGAAAAAAGATACAATTTATAAAATATATAACCAACAAAGAGCTGTGTCCGTAATATATTAAAAATTCCTATGAATCAGTAAGAAAAAGACTTGAATACGCACTTTTAAAAAACCTGAAGACCAATAAACACACAAAAAGTGTTCAATGTCATTAACAACTATGTTAAAATTAATACTAGACATGTAACAAGCTAGTTAAAATTCAAAAGTATGACAATACCAGGTACTGGAGAAGGTTGGGATAACAAGAACTCTCATTTACTCCTGGTATGAATGTGCATAGCCACCTGGAATACATTATGTGGTAACGTTGAAGACTCACCTGTAAGACAGCATTTCCACTTCCAGATATACAAATACTACAGAAATGTGTGTTTATGTACACCAGGAATCATGCGTAAAACTGCAAAAATGGCAGCATTATACATAATGTACAAGGACTGAAACCAACTCAAATGTCCATGAACACATGTTGGCAATATTATGGTACTGTCCTTGAATAAACATGAACAAAGCTGAATGAGCTATACAAATTCAAACAAATTATAGCTACAGAGCAACACAGATGAATCTTAAAATCAACTATTGAATAAAGGAAGCCAAATACCAAATACACACACACTCTCTCTCTCTCTGATTTCATTTACAAAAAGTTCAAAACCTGGGAAAACAGAATGACCACTTATTTAGGGATACAGACACAAACAGTGAAACTACAAAGAAAAGCAAAGTACCACAAACCATTAGACAATGGTTACCACCAAGGTACCGGGCAGGGGAAGAATGAGGCATGGTCCAGATGATCCAGGAGCAGCTCGCAGGGGCTCCCAAGGTGTGGATTTGAAAATCATCTGGGTTGTGATGATGTGGGTACTCGTGCTTACCTTCGTATTCTTTAAACTGCACATCTGTATATCACAAACAATTCTGTGTATCTCAAAATTTAAAAAAAGTTTCAATTTGTAACAGCATCACAGTTGTGAGCATAAATGATCTCTATGCTCTCTGGGAGACAAGGAGAGACGACCTGCCTCACTTTCCAGAAAGGACACTGAAGCTTGGAGGAGATGTAGTGCTGAAACCGGACTAGTACCTAAGGTCAGGGTCTTGTCCCTGAAGTACTCATTACCCAGATTCTGCCTCCTCAGAGGAGATGCATAGGAAATGGTGAAGTTGGTAAAAGTTCCCATCTTAAAAAAATACTCCAAAGAAGGCTCTTTAAGGCTTCTGGCAAGGACATTTTATTTTTTGGTTAAAGCCACATTAACAGAAACACCATAAAAACAAACATGTAAACAAGGTATCAGAACTCTGGTTCACTGAGACACCCCACACCCAGAGCATCTGAGGTACAAAGGCACCTGGCCAGGTGCTGGACAACCTGACTCTGCAGCAGCCGCTCTGACCCAGGATGGCACAGGCTGACCGAGGCCACCCAGGACCCTTCCCTGTCCACTTGGTCCACTTGAGACAAACCTTCACTACTCCAAAGACCCGCCTGACAGGGGCTGGGATACAAAGGTGTTTGCCACGTTGAACTTGCAGACAAAGGGCTGTAGGGCCAGGAAGAGGAAGGGTAGAAAAGGATGTCAGTCGACTTCTGTTGATCCACACGGCCTCAAGAATTCCTGTCCTCGTTCGTGGAACCACTTATTGGAGACTGTGAACAGACAAAAGGTATGTTACCATCCTGCTGGCTAGGCCAGCCCCCCAAATTAATGACTCCTTCAGGAGGAATCCTGCACCGGGCCCTCAGATTCAGATGAGAGTATGAAATGGTCTCAGGTCTCGAGCTCAGGAGGAAGCTTAGTGAGGAAGACACATGTATAAACAGTATGTATAAAGAGATGTGTGTAAGGTTGCCATAGAAACAGAGCCAACAGTCATCTAATCATGTGGAGGAAGAGGAGACCCCAGGCTGGACACAAAGTTGGAATGGGACTTGTCCAGGGGAAAAGATGGACAGACCATCATGGTTTCTGTACCAAGGGGGTCCAGGAAGTGGGAACAGGATGAGAACGACATCCAGGTGTGAACTCCCCGGTGTGTGCTAAGAACCCTGGCCAAGCTGCTATTATTACTGACAAGTGGCAGGTGGAAGTGGGAGGCAGGAGACAAGGATGAGGAGACCTGTCAAGACAGGGGAGGGCCTGGATGTCACCTCAGAAGCTGCAGGCCAGCAGATCCGACCTCTGTGCCATGGGTGGCCAAGTGGTCACCTAAAACTGTGCCTCAAACCCCATGAACCACATTTCATTCCTCAACACAGACTCTTCCACAATGAATAAAACAAATTTATTCCAATGTACTACAGAAGGCACAGGTCTTCTTAAATATAAGTCAACTTGCAGTAATACGAGTACTTAGTTGAAAAAATCAAAATGTCTACAAGGCTTATAGGAAAACCAGCCATCTCCCACCTTCCCCTTCCCATTACCAAGCCCTGCTTTCAGAGGACATTCGACTTCTTTAGCTGGCTTTTCTGATGATCTGCATTTTTCTAAATAACCTGCTTACAGGGCTATTTCTTAACTTTCAATTTTGGAATTCTTTTATACTACCCCTAAAATATCCCTATTACCTCCTATCTTCCTAATACATTTAAATCACAGGTTTTAGTTATATTAAATATTTAGTTATATTTAGTTAATATTTAGTTATATTAAATATTTAGTTATAAAAATATTTAGTGTTTACATATTTACATATTAAATACTTACATGTAAATATTGCTCACACATGAGCCACCTAACATTTCCTTTTTTGTACAACTTTTTCCTTTCCCTGCTCAGCAACTGCCTCATTTTCTTTCTCATTTCTTCAATTTTCTGTGAACCTATCACTATTTATCCCCAGAACTCCATAGGAGGGCCTTAAACTCATCTCTCTGTAATCACTTCCTGTCACATGCTGGTTCAAGCCTCTCCACGGTGCATCCCAGCTGCCTCCAGACAGAGCTCAAGCTTCAGCCTCTAGGGTTTGGACCCAGCCTCATCTCTTGGCCCACAGGCCTCCCCTTAGCCAAGTGACAAAGGCAGCCAGTCCCCACAGCTGTGGGGCTGGTTTCAGCCTGTGTGCGCCTTGTTCCACGTGGGCCTTGCTGGCCTGGGGCACCCCTGCCCCTCTCTGACTCCCGTCCTCCCCAAGGGCTCCCTCAGAACCCTTGCCAGAGTCCACTGCTCTGGAGAGCCATCCTGGACCTCTGATGCGTGTCCAGCTATTCTTCCTCAGCTCTCGTGGCATCTCTGAGAGTGACCTCAAGTGATTGTCCTGACATATACCCAGCTCAGTGGACTGCTACATGTTTGGATGGGATTACCAGTTAGCAGAAATAAAAATTTAAAAAATAAAAAAGGAAACCCAAACACTTCAACAAGAGAGTGAGTCTTGGCTCTGTGAAAATCCGGAAGCAGTTGTCTGCAGCTCGGGGTCTCAGAACGAGCACAAACATTGAGGCCGCGAGGCCCAATGCCACTCCTTCAGCCACTCACCCCACTTGCAGCCCACAAGCACGGGGCAGGCAGCATGCCTCGTTCGGTAGTCGCCTTCCCCACTCCGCAAGAGGTTGTACCAGAAAACTGCCGTGCCCTGGGAAAAGGAGACAGCCCAGCAGACCACACCATCAGAGGCTGGCTCAGGACCTGACCCAGGGCACCAGAGCCCCAGCCTGAGCCAAAGTACCCTCACTGTCCCAGACACGGGGGACAGGGCCCTGGGACTCCAGCCACAGACAAGTTCCCCAGAAAGCACCTGCCCCTCCCAGGCAGGTGGGTATCTAAAAACCCACCTGCCCCTCAGGGGCCTCCCACCCCACCCCTTCTCCCCTCAGATGAAAGCTGAGGCCACAGGGTCAGAGGTTAGACAAAAAGGGGCTAAAGCCCCTCCCAGTGAGAGTCAAGTAGGCCATCAAATGGGACTGGGGGACATAACGCCCTTGTCTGAACCATACAAACCAGAACTTACCTTCTTGGGCCAAATTGCGGCCCCCAGATCAGGAAAGACAGTGGCACCCCCAGCTTCTACGTCGCTCATCTGGGAATACAAGGCACAGAACTTGGACTTTACCCGAGGCATTCAGAACAACCGAGCCACAGAGGACAGGACGAGGTGAGCAGATGAGCCTCCTCTGAGCTCGAGCAGCAGGGCTGGAGGTGCTCTGCTCCTCGGCCAGCCTTTCAGGGAAGGAAGGCTCTTCCCACACCCTGCCCCTCCCTCAACCCTGATGAATCTGTGTGGTTCATCAGGACAGTCTCCACGCCATGGGTGCTCGAGACCTGCAGGCCTGTGGGAGACCCACACCCCGGCAGTCCTCAGATGGGAACAATCCAAGTCTGTACTCGGAAAATGCCTGCCAGGCTTCCACCCCTTGTCCCCATTCCGCCTGGGCCTTGCCTAAGCAGAGACACCCCAGGAGCTGCCCTCATGCTGCCAACACCGCCTGTGGCCCCACTGTGGGCTCTGTTTCTCTGGCTCTAAAAACTTGTTGCTTTAGTTAGTTCCTCACCTCCCCAGAACAGCGCCTTGGCCAGGCCTGTCTGGGTGGACAGGCAGGGCACCGTCTCTGCCGAGGCCCTGCTTCCTGCCATGGTAAGGCTGCAAACTAAACAGAACACAGGCTCCCTGGCAGGGAGGCAGCACTCAAGCCCAGAGTGCGCCTCGACCCGCGCCCACGGCACCACTGCTCCCTTGTTTGGCTCTCCGCTTTTTCCTACCATGCAGGAACATTTGCAGCTAATAAATATTTCCACAGGACACACACCAGACAGAATGACAGGTCCTTGACAGACATGGAGAATGAGTAAGATGAAAACCCCTGATGGCCACAGCCCGGGGGGTCAAACCCAGACTCTTCTCCAGGATCTGAAGGCCCTGTCAGGCCACCAGCCTCTCCCTCCAGCCACTCTCTGAGCCACCAGCCTTCTGCTACTTTTCCAACATCCCACACTCTTTCCCTCTCCAAGTCTCCACACACTCTCCTCTGCCAGAAACCAAGTTCCACCAACTAATTTCCACTCCACCTTCAAGTCTTGACATTGACATGTTCTTCCCAAGGGAGGCCTTCTCTGAAAGCCAACCCTGAGCTACTGGCTTCAAAGCACTTGTCACCATGGTAACGAAACAATTACCTCTCCTATGTTTAATGTGGCCTCTCATCTTAGACCATCCGCTTCAGAAGACAAACCACACATGTCCTGCTCACCAGCGTGTTCATGGCAGTCCCCAGCACATAAAAGCCATGTAATAAAAAGCTTAAATGAGCCCTGGCTGGGTTGCTCTGTGGGTTGGAGCATCGTCCCATACACCAAAGGGTTGTGGGTTCAATCCCCAGTCAGAGTGTGTACGGGAGGCAACAGATCGATGTTTCTCTCTCCCTCCCTCCCACTCCCTCTCCCTCTCTGCCCCCCTCAAAGCATTAAACATATCCCAGGTAAGGATTAAAAGAAACTAGAGGAAAAAATGTACATAGGCATCTGTCTCTAAATTTCCTGACAGCTTCTCAGTCTCTCTGGGGCTGGCTCCCTCAGCAGAAGGGAGAGAAAACTGTCGCTCACATGTCAGAAAAACCCAACAGCCTATGGCTGGGGTGCACGTAGCCAGAGGGAGGCAGGGCACCAAATCTGGGAGACAAGGCAGCTTCCATCTGACGGCACCTCGTGGCTACTTCCTCTCTCTGCTGCCAAGGACAGACCCTTCCAGGGCACCCACCTAAAATTTCCAGACCAGCACCAGGCCCATCAATAAGGAAGATGTGAAGGTCCTGAGGGCCCGGCGGGGGATCGAGCCCACAGATGGGAGAACAGGCCAAGAAGTGTGCTGGGGGCCAGAAGGGCCCAGCCTTTGAGCACCGCTGCTGGTATCAGCCTGGACAGGAGGGAGAGAGAGCTTGCTGGACCCAGGCTCCCCTTAAGGCCCACACACCTCACACATCATACTCACGTAGTTTAAGAATGTGGCCACACGGTTCCCCGTCCCTAAATGCTTGAAAACATCTTGCTCATGGTTCTATAAAATCAAGTGAGAGTGAACTGGGGGGCCTGGACCCGATACTTACATAGTTAAGAAACGTCGCTAACCTATTCCCCTCTGTTTTGAGGCCGCTGTCAAAAGGTCGCTGCAACAAACAACAACTTTCACCCAAGTTTGCAACTGGCTTCACCCACCATCCCTCACCCCCATCCCCCACGGGGGCAAAAAGGGTCGGGGATTGTAATAAGGGTGCGTTCCATCCATTAGCCTGGACCACGGACCAAGTGAACCCAGGCAGGACACGGGAGAGGGCAGGAACAGCTCTTGCAGAGACCCAGTGGGTCCTCTGCTGTAGAGTCAAAGGAAAGGACAACAGGGTGGGTGGAAGGAACACTCCCCGTATCGCAGGAGAGACAGCCAGGCACCCTGGGCTCGCAGGTCCCGGGTTCCAGACTGAGGCTTCTCCCAATAACAAAGAGTGACCCTGCTGAGGTGAAGGGAGCCTGCTGTGGAGGCTAAAGTGCTTCTAGGAACTCCAGCCTTCTCAAACCAGCTGGAACAGGGCCCTTTGCAAGCATGGGTGATTTGGGTGATTTGGGCCTTACCCGGGAGAAGTCAAAATGTGGTTCGTACTGTCCTCCCATTCCGTAATTAGCAACCTGGTGGGAAACAACAGCATTGACCTTGTCAGCAGCATGAACAGCCCTGAAGCAGCCCCTCTCCCAGGGATGCTGTCTTCCCAGGTAACCACTAGAACACCTGAACCCCCAAACAACCAGAAGCCCCAAGATCAGCCTCTCTAAGGTGGAAGGTAACTATGCCCAGCCAGCACTGGCAGAGCAAATGCTACTGACATGTCTATAGCACAAATGTGGTTTCCCAGAACAAGATGGGCCACCTGCACGTGGCCACTGCGGAGAAGCTCCAGCCCTTCAGGGACACTCAGATGGCAGCAGAGGGAGCCCTTGAGACAGGCCATGGCCTGAGTCCTGTTTGGGAGATAATGAGAAGGTAATCCAAAGGAAAGCCAACAACAAACTCATGATTGGGTTTTGTTTTAAATGCTAGTTTGGGAGCTTCTTAGCACCTGGCACTGCCCCTGCCACATCTGCCAGCATGCCACAGGAGCTGCTCCAGGTCGCGCTGGGCAGGCTGACAGAGCCTCTACCCTACAGTGGCCCGCTGCCTGCAGGACTTCTGTCTCCGAGTGGAGCAGCAGGACCTGGGTGGCAGCTGCAGGGTGGCCAGAGCTGCCGCCCCACCTCGGCGCCTCCAGCGGAAGACTGGCCCTGAACAGGACCTGGGCCACCTGAGCTGCAGCAACTACCCAGTGTCAATAATTGGATTAGAAATCATAAGTGCCTTTGTGAACAGTTTATCAGCACAAGGTAAGTCTAAGTCCCAAATCGCAATGGTTATTTTAGCTTCAGTAGACAGAGAGATGAAGTTCAAGATGAAGTTCAGAATCTAATATGAAAGCTGGCTGATCAAGTGGCACCACTGAAGTCCACCTAGGAACACTTCCTGAAACCCTAAAAATTTGTGGCAGTCAGCTATTAGCCCTCAGAAAATGGGTACTTTTAGTGGATCCTTCTGAGCAATTCCAACCATCCGATGAGAAATGCTGCAAAACTGGCAACAAGGGAGGCCATGAGGGAAGAAGGCAAGGGGGGTGGACTTCACAGAGAGAACCCTCCTGTGGGAGTCCAAACAGAATTTGTCCCATGTGATAGTTCTGTAGTTCCTAGTGCAGAAACCGGGCAACATGGCTTTTAGTCTTCCCCAAATAAAAATCTTGATGTGGAGAATCAGGGGATAGAAAAAGGCAGTCACCCACGGCTTCAGCCTTCAAGATGCCCACACCAAAGCCCCAGGGCACCCTGTCAACGGAGCAGGGGCCCTGCTCGGTGGCTGGCCTGCAGGCCAGAGGCGCCTCTGTGGAGGGAAGTGCTGGAGCGGATGATGACACGACTGCACCAAGGCTGTTTCTGTGGCTCTGCTCAGGTCGAGAACTGAAAGCAACTTCAAACATGACCGTGCTTGCTGCGCCAGGGAGAGTGCCAGCACTGCACACTGCTCTGCTTGCTGCTGGGGCTGCGGGGTACGGCTGTACCCCCAACACTCCCATGTGTTGGGGGAAGTGCTTACATATTCAAATCCCAGGTAGTGAAAGAAGCTGCACTGCTCCAGCTGGTCTGTCTTTTCAGCTGGAGAACCACATGCGGTCATGGAGCCGAAGCCCTTGGACCCACACTAACACCGTCTCCAAACAGGCCAGTGCCATGGAAACTGCCGGATCTGCAGCCATCTGACTCACCGTCTGGGTAAGCTCCAATCCCTAGGCTCACACCTTTAATCACAAGCAACTGCACGTCCAAACCAATTCCCAGGAGGAGGCATTCATTTGAACCTTCGGATTTGTTGTTGAAAAAGTAGAAGAGTAGTCACTGGAGAGAGCAGGGTTTTTATGATGCTGAGATACGAGTGAAGGCCAAAAATAGTTAGAAATCACTTTTTTGGTGAGACTAAGGCATCGAGTCAGAAATGTCTTCCATCTTAGAGGATTCTAGCAGTGTAGCCTCTATCTGGCCCTTACCCAACTCACAAGAAAACCTCAACTGCCCCCTTTTCTTCTAAATGACCTAGAGCAAACCAATCAACTACAGCTAAAGGAGCGTGAACTGGCGGCAGAAGAACCGGGTCCCACCCAGAAGCCTGCAGCGCCCCCAACAGACCCCGGGCGTGCGTTCATCACGCTGCAAGCCCTCCACGTGGAACGGGCACTTAGAGGGGGGCGCCAAAGCCCATGCCCCTGTCCCCCAGACAACGTGGGACCAAAGCCTCAACACTGCTGGCCGGCAGTGGAAATGCCAAGACAGCACCTGGAGGTAAAGCAAACAAACCGGTGTCTTGGCCCCCCTCGGCAGTCTGCACTGTCCGGAAGAGCCTTGACCACAGCCTGCACCCGGCCCCTTCGTCCGCCGAGCAACAACATGATGGGAGGCTAGGCCAGGCAAAGCCAGTCCAGGCGCAAAGATGCCGCCTTCTGGGGTTGCGTGTGAGACAGAGCACAGAGGGTACAGCTGGGAGGCCAGCCAGGAGGGCGACAGGGGCACGGCTGCTGTCCCCTCTTCTCAGCAACCTCAGTCCCGGGGATGGGATCAGCCCGTCCAGCAAAAAAGTACAGCTACTTGGTCAGGACCACCAGAGTCCTAACACCAACTCTGATGCACAAGAAGCAGTGGTGGGTACCTTAACAACCACAAAAACCCTGCTCTGGGTGATGGGGATCATAACAAAGATGACCAGGATGCACCTAGCTCATCGAGAACCCTTATTTCTCTTGAAAGGGCGGTGTTTTCACACATAAGAAGGAAGTGGGAAATGTGGCGAATTCCTCTATCGATGAGCCTGTCTGCAGAACTTAAAAATCAGTTGAGAACTAAGTTGAACTGCACTAAGAAGATTACAGAAAGTTTTCACAAGGCTGTTTGTAAGGTAATCAGCATGTTTTTTAAAACCTGTGGTTGACTTCGCACAAATCCATAAAGATGACCTTCAAATTTGGTTTTCTGATTGCTGACACAGCTATAGACTAAAGTGGGGGTAGAGGGAGTGGGGAGGGGGAACAGAAAGTGAGAGAGAGAGAGCGCGAGTGCAAGCATGCCAATTTGCTTGGGTGTGTCCAGGCACAAGTTCAGAAACTCTGTCCCAAGTGGCCTTCAGTGCAATGTTCTAATGAGAGCTGCAGTTAATCAGATCCAAAGGCCAAGACTCAAGATGAAGGGTGAGATCCTCAAACATGTAGAAACTCTAGCCGGACAGATCCAGGAGACCCTCTCTACAAAAACGCCAGGGAAGCTTCTGCAACAGTGTCTCAGGCCATCGCTTCACAACAGAACCAGAGGCTCCGACGTTCAGCAGGAGGCCAGCGCTGACTTGAACTCAACAGGCTGAGGATCATCATCAGGAGCTTCACCCCGAACCTGTCAGCAGTGCGGCCACATGTCTTCATAATCACCTTTGAAACACATGAAGCCAAGGGCCCACACGGACGCTCTGGGAGGAGCACTCTGCCTTTACCAGCCAATCGGTCCAGGTTCTCACTTCTAGCAACACACCCCTGGAACACTGTCCCCCCATGAACACCTGACAGGACTCAGCACCTGCCCTCTGAAGATGTTTACAGCTCTCGCAGAGGTGTCCCCGGAACAGCTCAGGATTTCTGCGTGTTAGGTTTGTAGAAGAAAATACCAATGGGCCTGCCATGCCCGGTTCCCAGTATAATACTTGGCACACAGAAGGTAATCGATAGTTGCTCACTGTTAACTGCTGAGTGCCGGCGGGCATGCTTAATTCTGGACTCCCAAAGTGAGGTCACTTCATAGTCACAGCATTATACAGTCATTTCGTTTATTGGACAAGCCTCCCTAAGCCTGTCCCTGGGCACCATGGGGGACCTTCTAGCCAGAAACACCCGCTCCTAACCCAGGGTCCCAGGGACCAGCCATACCTGCAGCAATTCTGCGGTCTTTACTGTTAGCCCTGTGATGTGCTGCATCCGGCGGTTCACTCGTGCCACCACGGGATCATCGCCCTCCTCCAGCCAGGAGCTAAGCAAAAGGAAGAGGGAGAGAAAGAGAGAGAGGAAAGACAGGCTGAGGTGAGGTCCTGTACCCTCTCCCCAGAGTCAGGGCTGGCACTAACAGGCAGCATGGGGACTGCTGTAAGCAGGGGAGGTGCCAGCGGGTTGGACAGGCCAAGCCACCCTCCCCTGGGACTCCCTGGGTGGGGACTCGGAGGCCTTGGAGCTGGGCTTGAGCAGTTGCCCCGCCACTGTCGCCTTTGCTGACCTTTTGGAAACCCTGTAGCTGGCCACAGTGAGGACGCCTGTCTTGGGATCACGAACAGTGGCTCGTGCGAGCTGGAAGGCAGAAAGAGAGGGCATACTTATCTTCCCTTTGCCTTGAGTGTTTTCCTAGAGAGACTGGAACCAGATTTGCCAGTCAGGCCAGCGCGGGAAGAAGCTTTGCAGGCAGTGGCTCCAGCCATGGCCCTGTGATCCCGAAGCCAGGCCAGTGCAGTTGTCTGAGGCTTCCCCATTCCCGCTCCACGGTCAGGCCCTGACTACTGACCTGCTCAATCTCTGCATGCCCCTGCATTCACCCAGGTCCATGCCATCTGCAGGATTGTGCCTACGGAGTCTGCTTGTCCATCCGCCCATCTGCCCAGACAGCTGCCTTCCTCACCAGGCCCACGCACCACCACCCTCTCTACCAGCACAGCCTGCGCTTGGCTGCCCCCCACTTTCGGACAGTGCTCCCATCCCCGAGTCTCAGCTCTGCATGCTCCTCTCAACCTGGTCAAGTCCACAGCTCTTCCCAACCTCAGGGGCCCCCTCTGCCGAGACACGTGTCCAAAGGCTCCCCTGCCACCCCAGCTGGCACTGGGCTCCCGCTGCATAGGACCAAAGACAGGAGGTGCAGCATCCGCGTCCCTAGGCAAAGTCTCCAAGGTCAGACAACAGAGTCAGGAAAGGAAGTTCTACAAGTGGAACCAAATGAACTGCTGCCAGGAAGCCAGCCACCTCACCCACCTCATCACACACGCACACCCCTCGCCCACCTCATCTCCCCCAGGCTTCACGGGCAGGTGTAGTGACGTACTCCCGGGGGGGAAGTGCTGCCTGGACCTGCCCCAGTGCTTCAGCTGTGGACCGTCCTAATGAACTCACATGGCTTAGACCACAGACCAGGACACCCCCTCCTCCACAGCACCTGTCCTGAACTTCAGTGAGCGCTTAACGAGTGCCTCCTACATGCCTGGCACTGTGCTGGGTGACCAAGGTGTGACACCTGCCCTCAAACAACTCAGTCAAGTGGGGAGGGCCGAGAACCAGCTGGGTCACTGCCGCACAGCATGGATTTGGATGTGAGCTTGCAGCCAAGGAAAAAAAGGGAAGGCTTTATGGTAGGCAGGGACACTCACAACCTGAAAGTAAGAAGGGTCCTCATGGAAAGTTGAATAGGGTGGGCCAGAGTGGGAGCAAGGGGCCAATGAGGAAGTTGAGGCAGAAGTCAGGGCAAGGGATGACGGTAGCCCAGGTGGGGCTGGCAAAGGGATGGTGAGGAGAAGGTGGGCCAGAGGCTGGTCAGGAGGTGAGACCAGCTCGGACACCATGCTGCTCTGTCATGTTCTGGTGGGACAGCCAGCGTGCTCCGAGGGCTCCTCCCTGATGGCAGCCATAGCCACCGCGAGACCCCATCAGAGCACCAGGGCCTCGCTGCTGGCCAGACACCCACAGGAGGCTCTGGGCAACTGTGCTCTGCTCCCAGGGACAGACAGCTATTCTGAAAACAGGCTGGGGACTCAAAGGCAGCTGCCGAGCACTCCCCACAGGCCGAGTTAAGCTCGTCGGCCCCACTTCAAAGTCGGCATAGCATCTGTCCCTCAGAGACTCCGGAAAAGGAGAGGTCAGCGTGCTTGGCTCTTCGCATGGCTTCTGTTCAAACACAAGTTTTCCCAGCATCACTCCCACCGCCCATGTCACACACGTGCATGAGTGCACCACCCCCACCCCTTCCCAACACACACACGCACACACACAGAGAAATGCCTCACTGCCTGGGTCTAAGGGACTTGTGAGGAATTTCTCAGGAGATTCGGACACATAATGCCTCTCTCACCGGGCAACCAGGAATGTGGTGTTCTTTCCTGGAGGCTGTGGAGCTGATCCAGGGGGTGCAAAGCGGTAGGTCCTGGTCCCCATTCTCCACGCACACTAGCTAAACCCTCCTTTGGCCACATCAGTGACACAACTGACTCTGGCAACTCAAACCAAGGTCGTTCCAAGATGAGACCTGGGGGCCAGGGCAGGAACCTAGCTTAGGTCTCTCTGTGAGCACGGGGCCTCCTGGCTGCTACAGTTCTATGAGGGACAGAATCCTCCCTGCCAATCACCAGTGACAGAGAGGGGAGGGGAGATGGCAGCAAGCAGTTATCTTTGAAAGACATCAACTCCTTCAAATCTTTTATGTACTAGAAATAGAAGAATAACTTTATAACATGATGACAGATATGCAATACACCAACAGCCAACTGCATATGCAGCAGTGAAATACCAGAGGAATTTTCAGCTAATTCAGGAACAAGACACGGGTGCCTCTTGTATCAGTGATCCAGAAGTCTGGGGCAGTTCAATAGGACACTAAAAACAAGGGAGCTATAACTATTAAGAAGAAGACAATTTTTTTCTTATTTGCAGGTGAAACTACTATCTGAACAACCCAAGAGAATTGGCTAAAATCAAAAGAGGAATAAGTTCAGTGGCAAGCTGTGATGGGCACAAGTCTCCACCCCCTCGTGGGGAGGATGAATGGGACGACACAGCCTGCTTAATGCCATTAATATATGTTAAGCACTTAGAACAGGGCCTGCCGCACTCAAGAACTCTATAAATATTAGCTTTACTAGGAAACATACTTTTACAATCAACAGTTTAGCATACAGAAACGTAACTGGGAAAAGTACAGTGATGGAGAAACAAAGTGAAGCTACAGGAACAAAACACCTGCCCAGGAGTAGATGCCATGAGCCTCACGCAGGGCCTCCTGCAGACAATGTTAAGAGATATGAATCCATAATGACGCCCAAGGTGGAGGAGGAGACTCAACGTGGTAAACATGTTCTTTCTCCCCCTTTGCAGGTCCGATCAGGAGCTCCCCAGGACCCAGCCAGGTGGCACCCTACAGCATACCTCCTAAAAACTCGCCCTCACACCACGGCCCCCACAGGGGGGCAACACGCGGCCCTGTTGGACTGCCCTGGCCCCAGTGTGCCTTGGCTGTCCCCATCAGCTCCTCAGATCTCTTTCCCACCAGCCCACAAGGTCAAACTGAGTCTGCAGCTCCTCAGTACCCCGCCCCCTAGCGGACTCACACTAGACACCGACCAAGGCCAGCTGGGGAAGGACAAACTGCCCCCCGGGTTCCAGGGATGAGTGACCCAAGAGGGACCTGCAGAGACACCTACTTTGGGTTTTGCGAGCTCCTTGATCCTCTGGATCTCCTCGTCGGACATGACGTCATAGTACCTGACGATGTGTGGGCTGTCCCACTCGTCCTCCTCCTTGAAGGGGGCAATGAGCAGCTGGGGCGTCCCGTTGCCATGGTGATACCTACAGAAAAGCCTCTTCTGCCTCTGGGGTGTCTGCAGAGCACAGAGCAACAGGCCCCGAGCTGAGCGGGCCCCAACCCACCGCCCCAGGCTGGCTAGCTGCAGACACTGGACTCACACCCCATGTCCAGCAGCTGCTGCCCCCGCCCCCACCCCCAGAAGAAATCAAAAGCCTCTCAGCTTGACTGGCATAAAATCACACCCCACACATCAGGCAATGTTTCTCTTTCCCCAGAGTACCATTGGGTTCTGTGGCAGAGGGTAACCCCTGTCCTTTCTCACAGAGATGTGAGTAGGTTTAAAGGGCTGGGGTGGGGGCTTTCCAGGAGGAGGGGCCAGTGAGAGCCAAGCAGTTGGCCCAGAGGCTGGAGGCAGACTGCCTCACACCTGAGCCTCCTTGTGGGAGCCCTGGGAGCCCTGGGACCCCTGGGACCCCAGGGCTCTCAAAGGCCAGTGATACCTGACACCAGACTGTCCTATAGAGCCCACAACTTTCCTTGGGGACTGAGGAATGGCCACACCCAGGATTTTCTTCCCGAGAGTGACTTGGGCAGAAGCTGGGCGTGCTGGGGTAGGGAGGGGACTCAGGCATAACTTAGAGAATTGAAAAGCTACCTGGGACCTGAGGGGAGAAAGTCTGCTGTCCTATACCTCAAAGAATGCCCACACGTCGGCCTGTGCAGACACTACAAAGAACTAGGGAAGACGCTGAAAAGTAGTCTACAGGGGAACATCCTCCCCCAATCTGCCTGTCCAGAGTCGGAGCACCGGTCCACAGCCTGAGCTCCAGACCCGCCCACGTGTCTCACCAGTTTGACACCCTCCCCACGACAGAGGCTCTCGTAGACGTCCCTCTCTGGCAGGTAGTCCACAGGCCTCTCGTAGACACTGTCCTGGGTCGCCTGCTCGGCTCTGGTCTGGTTTGATAGCATTTTTTCTCTTTCTTCCTCCAACAACTGTTCAAAGTATCGCAGATTCCCTCCAGCTCGTTCATGGCTCGGGTCTAGAAAAAGCAAAGAACAAGGAGGAGGAGGAAACCACAAACATCTGTTAGGTCATTTAGAGAAATTATTCTATAAGTGGTTTTCCCTCCCAGCAATGCACTTGCACGCAGCAGCTGCCTTCCACAGCACCTAAGCAGGTTCAAGAGTCAGAGCAAAAAAGACAACAGACATTCTCCCATTCTGGTCATCGATGAGAAAAAGGCAATGAAGGCACATGGGGGGCGAGGAAGGCTGGGGAGGGATACTTAGCTGGTCACTGAGGGGGCTGCCCTCTCAGGCCTCCCTGGAGGTCCCAAGAACACAGGTCCAGAGTCCTGCCTCCTGCCCCCCGACTTGCCTGTGTGCCAATTACATTTGTCCCCTAGGGTACACCCATCCCTGGTGACCCCATCACAAGCTGGCCCCAGCTAGAAGGCAGGCTGAAATAGTGACAACGAAGAACAGCAACGTGGCACTGCCCCAGCCCCACCATGCGGGCCTCACAACACAAAGGAGCCAGAATTACTGTGCCCCTTCCAAAGGTTTCCTGACTCCCTGTCCAAGGTGCTTACTGACATGATGGAATCTATAAATCTCTCTTCCCACATCCATCTTGCTGGACACGCATATACTAGTGGACATCAGACTCATGAAAAGCATTTCCAGACTATGATGTTCCATCTATTATTAAAAGGCGGAACAGATGGTTTTAAAAACACAGTGCTTTTGACCCCATTAGTCTCACAGCATGAAACACATTAACCACCAGAGCCAGGGCAAGTCCACCAGGTAGACAGCAGGCCTGTGCCCAAGGGTCCGGTTACTGTCACCACGGCAACCCTGCCACACAGCTTGCTCTGAGCTGGCTGCGGGGGAATCTCTGTCCTGCTGAACAGCAGGTGCGCTGCAGCACCAACTCCTAGACAACAGCCACAAGGGTCACAGGCCTCAGTGTGCCCATTAGTGACAGGCCAGATCTGAGTTGGTTAAAGAGCTAGCTGGCAGCTGGACTGGGTCTGAAAGAAGTAAGACATTCGTCACTGGCCAGGGGACAGGTCAGGCTGGCTCAGTCCCAGGAGAATGGCCAGGTGGTGGCCAGCACAGTGGCCAGTTCTCCTGCCAGCTGCCGATCCCCATCTGACCTTCCCCTAGAACCTTCTTACCAAGAGACAGCAGGCGGCGGGTGAGCTCCAGGGCGCGGTGCAGGTCGCCCAACTGGAAGACAGCATAGCTCAGGTAGTCCAGCACCTGGGCCTTGGTGCTGACGGCCTCTTCCCCAGCATCGAGCTGCTTCAGCACCTGCTCCATCCACAGCACCGTGTGGTAATAGTCCCCGTCATTGTAGGCAGAGCGACCCATCCCAAAGCAGTCATCTGCACTCATCACTGCCTGGTACTTGGTTCCTGCAGCAGGCAAGGCAAACAGTCAGGCTCCAAGGGGCCTCTGCACTGGGGAGAGAGACCCCCACATCCAAGAGGCCTGGGCCACTGGCAGGGGCATCTTCCCAGAAGAGCCTAACCAGGACTTCAGACCATACACCTCAAAGGGCCATTGGTACTGTGAGCACAGCCAGGCTGGCCCTACTGCGGGCTGCGGCTCACAGCTGACCTCTGAGCCTCAGATGCCCCTCAACTGAGTGGGAAGGGGCCTTTCATACAGAGCAGCCCCGGAAGCCCACCATATTTCAGGAGAAGGTCCTATGAGCCATGCAGCAAATGTCTGTGGGCAGCTGGATGTGTGAGGCTGGAGGGTAAAAAAATTAGTTGAATATAAAAAACAGAACTCAGCTGGCATCTAAAGCATGGATGAGGGTAAGTGCTTCCAGGAGAAGTCTGAGGAAAGAGCAGACAAGGTGGCTGAGACCAGAGCCCCAGAGGGCACCTGTATGGAAAGGACAGAGGAAGAATAATAATGATGAGAGGACCTCAGGGGTAAAAAAAACAGGAGGAGCAGGAGCCATGAGACGGACACCAAGGGAGGCCAAGAGCCAAGGCTGTAGTGCCGGCTTTGGCCGTTAGGTGGCAGGGACCTTGCTGAGCATCATCTGCTGCAGGCTGAGCCCTGGAAAGTGCCCATGAAGAGACCCTTCAAGTCAAGAAGAAGATGCGGTGTGTCAGCTATGGGGAGATGTGGGGTTTAAGGTGGTGGTAAGGTGGTAGGGGCTGTGAGTGTGTCCCTCGGAGAACCCTGGAAGTAGGTCCCATGGAGAGCAAGAAGGAGCTGCGACCCCGTCCTGGAAAACAAGGGTACCTCCCCATGGCCCTGCTACCAGTAACTTGGCCTGGCTGACATGGAGGAGCTGCCTCTGAGGGGGCTCTTCCTGCCCAATGTCCAAGATGGGGCTCTGCATGGAACGGAACCCTTGCTGCGATGGGCGGGCAGCTTCACAGACCGGAGTTTGCTCACCCTGGTGGCTCAGGAACTACGTGGAATAGAGAGCTGAGGACAAGAGGAGGTAGTAGGCAGACCAGAGATTATGGGGTTTCTTGAGCCCCTGTCCACACTCCATGGGCCCCCACAGACCTCCTCTGGCTCTGGGGGCCCAGGAACCATGCTGCCAGAGGCAGTGTGACACAGTCAAGCAAGCTGGAGCTCTGGGTCTGGGTCAGGGCGGTTTTCACTATGGTACCACCAGCAGTGTGACTATGGACAAGTTACTTAGCCTCTGTGAGTCTCAGTCCCCTTATCTCTAAATAGAGATGATACCATCAATTTTGGTATCTGTCTCATGGCTCCTGCTCCTCCTGTTTCTTTTACCAATGGCAAGAATTCAAAGAGATGATGTACAAAGATATCTCCTATGGTCCCCAGGATGGTAATAATCCATAGCTATTATCAACATGTTTCACAGATGCAAGAATGTCAAGAATGGCTCCCAGATACTCAGCATCCTCCCCAGAAGCCAACTCAAATATCTACCCCCTGGAGAGGGCCAGCTGAGCTGGCTGAGGGCTGGAGGGCAACCAGACAGGAGGCCTGCTGGCATGGGAAAGGGAATCCTGCAGAAGGCACGGGGTGAGCAAAGGAGCTGAGTGTTGAGGAAGCCTTATCCAACCAATGGGCAAAGAGGCCAGTGAGACAAGGTCACACAGGACCTCAAAGACTGCTCGTAAAAGGAGTTTAGGTGAAGCCCTGAAAGTTAAGTGCTGTGATCTGGAACTCACAAAAAGAGATGAGTGCCTCAGACCACATAGTGGGCCCTGCTAGGGTGGCTCAGTAGCGTCATCCTGTATACCAAAAGGTTGTGGGTTCCCTTCCGGTCAGGGAACACACAGGAGGCAACCAATCAATGTTTCTTTCTTTCTCTTTCTTTTTCCTCTCTCTTCCTCCCTCTACCCCTCTCCCTCTCTCTCTCAAATCAATAAACATATCCTCAGGTGAGGATTTAAGAAAAGACCACATGGTACGTGATTTTTAGAGCTGAGCTGGAGGTACACAAGTCACAACAGTATTCCAATGACCCCACTGAGAAAGGAGTGATCACAGAGCTGCAGTCAGGGCCTCCTGCTCTCTGAGCTATGCCATCTCAGATCAGGGCCTCCGAGCACAGAAGACATTAGGGAGGTGGAATCTCCAAGCCTTAGGATTCTGGCGTAGGCAGCCAATGAATAGAGGTGCTTTTTCCTGAGATAAGGGGTGAAGGAGATGGGAAGAGAGCTCAGAAAGGGACAAAGATTTCAGTCTGGGACATGTGAATTCTGAGGAGCCCAATGGAACATCCAAGCAGTGCTGTCCCACGGGCCTTTGTCTGCACTGGCTGGAAGCTCAGGGGATAAGCCTTGACAGGGAACTCAGATCTGATGTCATCTACGTACAGGTGATACCTCGAGTGATGGAAAGGGCTGGGCTCACCTGGGGAAGGTGTGCAGGGAGACCATGAGGTAGGGGTGGAGTCCTAGGAAGTAACTCCCTTGTATCTCTGGGTCCTCCAGGACACACACAGGACTGCTAACTGCAGTAAAAGACCAGTGCCTGGGCGTGGCTCCACACTGGTGGCTCTTCCACCAATCGCCTCGCAGCTATAGGGCAAGCTGATCTTGCAGGTGCCCCAGGCCGCCTTCTCCCTCTGGCCTCATGGCCTGGCTGGTCGAAGACCTGACCAAGGCAGGAATAAGGAGAAGTCCATGCCCATGGTGCTGGTTCACAGGCTCCTCAGTACCAGGGCTCTAGGCCTTAACCGGCCAACGACAGAGAGCCTCCTTCCCCCACACACCATGATTCCTTTGCTTGTACCTCCTCCAGGGTCTCCCTAGGGGAGGTGGTACTAAAGGTTTAACGGGGTCTAACTGAATTCCTGAGTTTTTTGGCCTCTAACAGCCCTCCCCAAACCTCAGATATCTTCTTATAGACACACTGGAACAGTCAGTGGGAAAGGGGCCTGTGGGGGAAAAAAATGAGAGAGAGAGAGAGGGAGAGATTTAAATTGAGAGAATATAACCACAGAGGCCAAAAAAGAAACAGCCAAGATCAGTGTCCCAGAATTCAAAGGAGGGAGAATAGCAGGAAGAAAGGGGCCATCAGTGTGCCAAATGCTGCAGAAAGTTAAAGAACATTATGTCTGAACCTGTCCTTGGTTTTAGCAGCTGCCTGGCCCCTGGTGACCTTCCGGCGGCAGGCTTGGCGGATGGGAGTCAGTGGGGAGGGGCAGGCTTTGTGCGTTCGGGAAGGCCTGGGAATCAAGGAAGTGGAGGAAGACTGTTCGGCAGCCTCACCAGGGGAAGGAAGAGCTCTATGAGTAGCAGACTCTCAAAAGGGCCTTTGACCCTGAGGGCGAGTTTGTAAGATGAGCGAGAACAGAGCCCGCCTGTAAGCTCAGGGGTAGAGCCCAGAGAGGTCCTCGCAGAAGGAATGGGGCAGGGACTGCAACTGAGGGCAAACAGGACGCGACTGTGAATCAAGAGATCAGCCCTGGACAGGAAGAAACCAAAGGGAGGGGGAGGGAAGGGGGTCTGAGTGGTGTGCTGGGGGCAAAGCCAAGGGGGTCCTGAGCAGCAGCCTCGGCTTTCCCTGAGACGCAGACTAAGAGAACTTGGCTCATACAGGGAGGGAGGCTGCAGGAACAAGGCTCTGGGGAGATGGCTGTCATGGGAAGGGGTCCACCACCAGTTGGAAACCCCAGAGAGGCTCACTGCCAGAGGTGATGGGGCACCTGGGGGCAGAGACCACGGGTGAGCAGTGGCTCCAGCCCTGCCCAGACCCTGCAGCAGACTCACAGGCTGAACAGGGAAAGCCAGGAGTGGTGAGTTACCTGGAAGTTCCCCTTTGGAAATCGTGTCTGAATCCAGCTTGTATGTGTCCTGAAGCCTCATCAGGGCCTTGGCGGCTCCCATTTCGTCCTCGTCAGTAGGGAAGAACTGTCGCTGAACTGAGAGGTTGGCAATAAAACCTTCCAAATGACAGAGTGAGAGCAAGAGGTTACCCTTGACCCAGGGGAGGAACGCCACCTGGGACCAAAGAGGTCCTCACTGTAGTAGGGTCTCCGGCTAGTGTAGGTTCCCTGTCACCAGGAAGCTGTCCCAATGGCTCCTCCATGGAGACCTCTCCCTTCTTACCCCTCACTGTACCAGCCGCCGGTGCTGCTCACTGGGAACAGGACAGAAATGGCCCTGCGCATTGGTTAGCATGTGGGAGTCTTGGCTCCAAAGCATCAGCTGGACCAGCGGAGATAAAAGGGACAAAGGACAGAGAGGGTAATTTTGAGGGGCACAGAGAGGACTTGCTGACCACTCAGTGGAAAATGACTCACATGGAAAACCCTGACCCAGGATCACTGGGTTGACCAGGTAAACACAGACTTTAAGCCCACATCTCAGGCCGAGGAGCCCAAGGGACAGAGGTAGTTAACTCAGGGAGCCCAGGTGGCCACTCACCACTGACCACTGGCCCTTATCATCCAGAACAGTGATGATGACAGTGCTGGAGGCATCTGGCCCTGTCTGCACCCCCTTGATTAGGGACCAGGACTCCACGTGGCCAGGTGGGGCTGCACTGGCCCAGCACAGTCCCCTGAGAGACCGCACTGGGCCTTGTTCTGCTCTCTAGGTAACCCCCACCACTCAAACCTGCTATGACCTCAGGGTAGGAACTCCCCAGCTGTGCTGTTCAAGACCACAGCCTAGAGGGTAGGAGAACCCCTGACCTTAGAGAACCCCAAGAAAGCTGTTCTGGAACTCTAAGCCCTTGTTGTAAAGCAAGATGTGCACCTCTAGCAGTCTCAGGGCTCCAGGACGGGGCCAGGCCCCCTCCCTGACCCATGCTGATTCAGAGGCTGCAATTCTGCCCATGAGCTGGGATCTGGGATCAGCTCTGGAGCTGTTCCTTCCCAGCCTCCTCCCCGGAGCGGCAGTCCCCATAGCACCTGCCCTCACGACTCCAGCTTACACACCCACTCCTAGCCACGCCTGGGGACCTGGGGGCCAAGGCGCTGCAATGCTGTCTTCTTCCTGACTGTATGGCCAGAGACCCTAAAGAGTTTACAATCCAGGAAAAAGAAAACACACCCCAGAAAAAGCCACAGTATCAGCATGTCCCCTCATTTCTGGGGTGAGAACTCTGAAAATTGGAGGTGAAAAGAACCTATCATTCTGTGGGCCTATCCTGTCTCCTCCAGGTAATTTTTTTCCCAAAGAAAAGAGATGTTGATGGTGGAGAGGGGCGTGGACAACAAGAGTGGAGAGCGGAAGGCCCCCTGAGTGGGCCTGTTCTCCCACAGCACAGGCCAGACGTGCAGTTCTGAGCTGCGGGCCCAGGCTGAGAGGCCGGGGCCTGGGAAAGGCAGCCTCAGCTTCTGCAGGCGGTGAGCTCACTGGGCACAGCTCCAGCTCGGCTGAGCTCACCAGCCCCTCCCCAGAGGCTACCCTGTCCAAGCCCAGCCCAGTCTGGCCACAAGGGCTGAAAGGCCTCGGCCAGAGAAACAGCTAGGCTGAAGTTAATCAGCACTCCCAACTCGGGGACACGAGGCAGGGAGTCCTGGAGGCTGGGCTCAGGGCTCAGAGGCAGGAAGGCCCACCCCACCATCTCCTGCTGAGAGGAAAATGCTAGGGCCTAGAAAGTTCTATCAGAGCGAAAGCGCCAAGCACAGTTAGAGCTTTAAAAAAGTCCCTGCACTGACCTGCAAATACCACTCCTAGGAATGTATCCTAAGAAAATAACCAGAGAAGATGTGTGTGCAAGATTGCTGATGATTTGGAAACAAGGCCACATCCACTGGCTTGACCAAGTTTACGCGACATCTGTATGACAGATGACTGTCCAGTCATTAAAATGGTGTTTCAGAAGAGCACTTAATGGGCATACAGAGAAGCTGCAAAATGTAGGAAAACAGTATATTCTTATGCCACAAATCTGCCAGTAGATTTATTTTATATCTAAAAGACATGAATGGGAAAAATTAAAGATAAAAAAGACATGAGTGGGAATGAATTCAGATGAGGCCCCTGCACTGCAGCTCGTGTGGGCCCCACCACCAAGCCCCCCCAACTCACTTCTGTTGGTTCACTCGGCCCCTCAGAGCAAGTGGGTCGGCACCCCTGGTAAATACGTATGGTTCCATTTTTTTTTAAATGTATATGTATGTCTAAAAAACCTGGAATTTGAGCAGTACTTATTATCACTAAGCAATTGGATTAAGAACTGTCATTTCCTTATGTGAATGTTTTTGTATTTTCCCAACTTTTCTATAAAAATGTATTATTAAAGTATGATTAGAAAAAATCACTACCAAAAAAGGGAAGTGAAAACACAAGGAAAAGGCAAGAACTGATTACTCACACGTATTACACCACAAAGCCAGTCACCGGTCGGTCCCCACTGAGAAGGGAGAGGACAAGAGACGAGAGGGTCCCTGCTCACACACGCACGAGCCCTCCTGGACCCAGACCCAGGACAGGCTCAGCCACACGCGCCCCAGGCTCTCCCAAGCACCTGCTCACCATCCCTCACCTGCGGCCGAGTCCTGCAGGACAAGACCCTCTAGCTCGGGCCACTCTGTGTTCAGCCGCTTCACCAGTTTGTAGGCATTCACAGGGTGGGACAGGTAGCCCTCGGGGTCAGCAGCGGATCTGCTGGTCAAAGCTTCCATTTTGTCGGCCCAGCTGTGGAGCCAGAGGAAAAAGGAGACTGAGAAACTCACCCACAAGGGCCTGGACCTGTGGTTACTTCCTTGGTGGGACTTAGGATGCTCTTCACCAAGAGGCAACAAAGAATGAATACAGTAAGGCCCCATGGATCCTTACAGCCCCTTAATCTGGACAAGAGCAGTGGAGCCCACCAAATACAAAAAGGCTCTTAAACAGAAAGGAAAAGGCAGTGGGTCATCAGCCCACATGGAGCCACTCTGGGGATGGCCATGGGGTAACTCCTGGCCAGCGGCACAGTGCTCTCTCAATGGCTTCCTCTTATGGATGCCCTGGATGGGTTCCCGGGGGGGCAGAAGGGCTGACTCAGGGTGGGCTTGGGGACTTAGGACACTGGGCACCTCTTAATCCTGGAGAGCTTGGCTTCCTCCACAAGGATGTACTCCTTCAGAGACTGCACCAGGTCCTTCTCTGCATAAATCAGGTCCGTCATGTGCCCTACAGGGGACGGGAGAAAAGGCCCAAGAGAAGTGGATGAGAGATGTCCCGCCCCCTTCCTCGGGGCACAGAACACCAGCACAGAGGCCAGTCCCCTGGGCCACAGGCCTGTCGGTGCTCTCGGCACATGGGAACCTGGAGTTAAAGCGGAGTAGGCGCTCACACGGTCCCGGCCCCCAGCTTCAGGAAGACAGAGGCAGAATGCTCTCTGCTCAGAACCACTCCCCCATCTGGGAGAAAGGGAGTCAGGAAGAGCAGGTGGCCCAGCAGCAGCCTGCACTTCCCAGGGATGGGGGCCGGCTAAGACAGCTGGCTCCCGAGACAGCCACATAACCAGGGCCTCGGAGGGGGAAGGGCAACTCTGCAAGTCCCACTCCCCCAAGAACTGGTCAGAACCAGTGGGTGAGGCCACCACTCCCTGAATGAGAACAGGCCTCAGGCAGGGACATCAGGGCACTTGAGCCAAAGACTGCTCTGCAGGGGACAGCCCCATGGGCACATACCAATAGAGGTGAAGAATTCAGCCTGCACACAGCCCAGGACACCAAACCAGGCCACCAGCAACATGGACACCCAGAGTTTCATGGTCGCAGAAGGCAGCGTCTGCAAGGTATTCAGTGACAGTCACTGGGTGCACAGTGGGGGAGGAGACACACATGTATGTGCACTTGTATACACACACTCAAACACGCCAAAATCCTGACCCAGCAGACAGAGGCTAAGGAGATTCAGGATCAGCGGGGGGTAAACCAGGGATGTAGGCTCAATTCTGGCCCCGGCTCTAGGAGGCTATGGGCCCCTGGGAGAGACTGCCCTCTTGGCTCCTGGCAGCCACCGGCCACATGGGAAGGCTGGACTGCACGGGGGTCAGTCACCACTGGTTCTAACAGTCTGTGCGCCTGAGACTCTGGCCCACCCCTTCTTGTTTCACAGATAGCTTGTCTGTTTCTGCCTTTCCTTCTGCACGTGCCAGGGCACAGCCAGGTGCTGGGGACCCAGATGTAACACGCAGTCCTGCCCACAAGGAGACTGACATTGGAGGAGAGACAATGACAGAAAGAGAAACCAACACACGATGTTCCAGGGGACCCACACCCATGACGAAGTGCACAGCAGCTGGTCGACCAGACGGGGAATAAAAACTGCCCCTGCCAGTCTGCACAGGGCCACAGCAACCACACTCTGGGAGCAGGCATGCCAGGCAGACGCCACTTTTCCCAAAAGGAGGCTCCCCAGCATGTGTCGGCCTCACAGGTGCGTCCCCATTCACAAATGTTTACTGCAGGCTCACGTGTGCCAGGCACTGAACTAGGCACTCTGGATACAGAAATGAACCAGCCACACAGGGCCCAAGCCCCTGGCTGGGCCAGGCTGTGCTGCTCACGTGGGTGAGAGGCCAGCTACTACCTTCTCAGGAGCCTAGAACCAGCCCTGAAGGCAGCAGGCACAACCTGCGACAAGCCCCACTGGTGCTGGACCTAAGCACACAGCAGAAACCTCAGGCGCCGCTGCAAGCTCAGCCACGCAGCTCGGGGTGTGCTGGGGGTGGGCACCCATCTGAGCTCAGCTCTGTCAGTCCTTCCTCTTCCTGCTCGACTCTGGCCAAGCCCCACAGGAAATTTACTAAGAGAAAACAAGGAAAAGAAAGGAAATACAAATGCTTCCCCCTAAAATCTAAGCTTTATCTAACAACTCTAAGTCCAAGTTGACTAATACCAGGGGTTTTTTGGCCTGCCATGCTCAATTTGGCACAGTCACATGCGCCATTCCTTGCCTCGCCTTCTCAGAAGAAATCCCAATCCACTGTGGTTCCAGGTTAGGCTCAGAGAAGCCCAACCACAACCCCTGCCCCCAAACGGGTTCTTGATTCAGGAGGAGGGGAGAGTAAGTGAATGGCCTCATTTGTCTGTGCTTCTACCCAGTGTCTGCAGAGCCAGAGGCTCGCCCATCAGTGCCCCAGGTGTTGGAGGCCCAGAGATTTACGGGACAAGGTCCTTCAGCCCAGAATCTGCTGCAGCACAGGGAGTGTCATTCTAAGGGGTGCATCCTGGAGTGATGGCAGCAGGGGAAAGCAAGTCACAGGAAGAAGGGGAGTATGGCTAGCTCTGAGGGGGGCGTTCAGGTCCCCCTGATGCAGCCCCAGGTGTGCTCCCAGGCTCACCATACTGCATCTCTGCCCCAGGGTTCCAGAAGGCCTTTCTTATTGTTTACACAAGGCCCTTTCATATGCCTTGGTATCTGTTCCTTATCTCTCAAGAGGCTAGACTAGCTCAGGAGAGCACCTTGCTGTGTATCTGTAGGGAAAGGACAGTAAAAACCCGGGCCAGAAGACTGAATCTGTGGACAGTGAGGGACCAGCTGACAGGCACAGGCTGGTGGGAGAGGGGGCCTCAGGCAGAAGACTAGACCAGACATGGTTAGACATGGGAGACCCCAGCGCTCCTCCCGTGTGTCACTGGCTGCAGTGGCATACCTCTTCAGAGAACAGGTGACAAATTCAAGGGAGGGAGAAGCCTCTTCATTGCTTTCAAATCACCCTGGCGATATTGTCCATGGTCCATGCCTCACAGGACACAGGAGAAAGCGCCCAAGTTCCTTCAGTACATGAACACCAGCAGCCATTTCTCTGGAATGGGCTGTCCAGCTTAGACCCAGCCCAACCACGAGTCCCAGCCTGGAGGCAGAGCTCCAGAGAACCTCGGATGGGATTCTGGGAAACTGCTTCCCAAGAGCCTGCAAAGCCCTGCTCTGATGGGGGAGGGGACAACTCTGCTGGCCCACAGAGCTTGGCCCAAGGAGCCCCAGACTGCTGCCAGCAGCACCGCCACCACAGGCAGGGGTGCCCAGGCCCCGCCTGTTTCTCCTGATCTTGGGCCCCCCAAACACCAAGGCTTCGCACAAAGAGGGGCAGGTTGGGAGTGGGCAGCATCCCATCTCATGCCTGTACTCAGAGGCTCCTGGGGACGAGGCAGGTGGGAGTCTCTGTGCCCGCCCTGTGCTGCTGATGCCCTCCAGGAACCCTTAGAAATCCATGCTGAACAGTCCTGGAAATGGGCAATGCTGAACCTCTTTCTACAGAAAACAATGTGGCACGGAGCCTGGGCAGAAAACCAGCACTGAGTTTTATGAGAGCTGCTCCTGAGTTGACAGCCATGCCTGGCCCACATCGTGCGCCCAACACAGAACACTTCACCACAGACTTGTTCAAGTTAGGAGACCACCACAGCGGAAGACCGGCATTTCCTCCCTGTGAAGGGTTGCTATGGATTGTGTGTGAGTGGATGCCATGCGCATATACCGTGGAGTGAAGGTCCGAGCATACTGTCCAGTGAGAAGAGCAGGCTCCCACACAACATGTACTCTATAGTTTCATTTTTATATTTCATTTCATTTGCACATATGCAAATTTATGTATACACACACACAATGCAAGAAGAGAATCATAAATCTAGGTTGTATCTTGGTGAAATAAGTTTCTTTTCCTCTTTATGTTTATTTGTATTTCCTAAACTTTCTACAAGGAGCTCCATGGGGAATTTGACGTAGATTTTCTAATATGCTTAAAGTGAAAAAAAAAAAAAATCAAGTAGGCCCCTCAAATGGACTCCAAAGCAGAGCCAGCAGTCTGAGTTGGGACCCCCACAGGCAGGACCTCCAAACCCTGCCAATGCCCCAGGGACAGTGATTCACCCACCAGGCGACCAGCACTGTTTCTAAGCAAGGGCAATTCCAAGACATACAATCAGAGTCCCCAACAAGCCTTCTCTTTGGAAAGGACATTTATAACCTGGCCAACTGGGCACGAAAAGATGTTTCCAGCTGCAAACCAGCAGCGTCCTTAGCTTCTCCCCTTACCTCATCCATCAGGCAGGAACCTCTGCCAAGCTCCCAGCTGCAACCCAAATGCAACAGCTTGCCTTTTAACAATGTATTTAACAGCCTAGAGACAGAACATGGGTTTGCTGAGAATAGGTCTTGCTTGGCACTGAACAAGAGGCTGCCTGCCTTCTGTGTAGGGGCCAAACCTGCCTGAACAGGGCTCCCTGCAGCACCTCTGCCTCCTAGCAGTGTGGCCCACTCCGGGACGGCAAAGCCAAGAGGACAGGCATGCTCAAACCTAGGAGCTGTGTGGAGCCTCCCACAGGCCCCACCACCTGAGCATGTGGATGTCCCCTGAGGCCCACAGACTGCTGTCACTGGCACCCCAGGGAAGGAGGGGAGGTACCCTGCTCCCCTCACCCAATGTCACACAGCATCATCACCTTGGTCTGAGTCCCCCAACCCCCTGTTACAGCCACGCTGGCTGCCTGCACGGCTCTCTTATCTCGCCTGGCCTCCCACCCACCTCCGCTCTGTCAAGCAGCCAGCGAGGCTTGCTACAGCCCCTCCTTTGGTCTCTCTCTCCCTAAGAACCCTCCAAAGGCTCTCCACTGCCCTCAGGATCAAGTCCAAACTCCATAGCCCTCAGGGGCCTTTGGACTCTCCTGATTTGGCCCTGCTGCCCTCTCCAGCCCCATCTTATGACTCCAGGTTTCATACCTCCAACTACCACCCCACAGGAAAGATGCTCTTCTTCACCGAGAACCTAGCAAAGCCGAGGTGTTCACCTATAGTTATCCTTAGGCATTCTCTCTGGGCCACAAACACGTAGATGTGTACTTCCCACTTGGGCACCATCGAAACCAGTCTCCTGCTCCAGTAAATAAGCAATGAAGCTGCAGAGAAAGTTGTAAAAATCGACCTGCAAAAGCCCCATTGGGTATTCAGTCACCGTCTTGGCAGAGACTTAGCAGTCTAGGTGAGACCAACTCAAGAGAAGGAAATCCACACGAGAACGAAATCCACGTGCATCGGACTCACCGCCTCCACCTCTCTGGGCCTCACCTGTGTCCTGAGCAGCTGGCTCACCTGAGGCCTAGTGGAGGAGACTGTCAGGCCCCGAACCTCTGGTTCCTCCCACTTCTTGGGGGCCCCAAGGACATACCACGTCCACCTCCCCAGGGGCTGCTGGGGGGCCCTGCTAGTGCACCCCAGGAGCAGGGGGAGTTAAGGCCTCACGAGGCAGCTCTGACCTGTGAAGGGCAGAAGAGGTCCACTGAGGAACTCCTGTGACATGGACTTTCTGTCGAGCTCACCCAGAGGCAGCCCATGTGGCCGAACAACTGGCGCAGCCGTGTGCAGACCAGCCAGCTTGCTGAGCAGTCCCCTGTATTTGCTTCCTGTCCTCCCCACCGCCCCACCCCACCCCGCCCCTCCCTCACAGGCCCTGCAAGTGAACCTTCCCACCAAGCAGTCAGCACTTATGCTCCGCCTCGGGCTCTGTTTTCTGGGAACTCAGCTGAGATAACCACTATTTATGATTCCAAAAGTCTTTCATTTCTACCTTCTAATCCTAACCCAAATCTTGTAAACGAGATAGATTGTCATCTCCATTTCAGCTACAGAGAGATAACTGAGGCTGAGAGAGTTTCCTGCACACCTGACACGCTCCAGCAAATCACCGGCAGAGCAGAGATTCAAACCCCAAACATACTTTCCACCAGATACTTCTGTCTCAACCCTTCTCAGCAACATCTGCTGGCTTACAGCACCAGGGCCTCCCAACAAGAGGGAGCCCCACTTTGCCCTGGCACAGCAGGCCTGCCCGGGCCAAGGACTTTACTGCGGTTCACAAAGCGACTTCATGACACCCCTGGCTGGATCTTACCAGAAGGCAGACAGCAACATGAAGCCAAAAGATGGGAACATGGTGCCCGGAGTTCAGGTGACAGACGCCCCTGCCCAGACATCCATCACAGCTCACAAATGACCAAGCAGCCCAGCTCAGGGCAGAACAGTCCAGTCAGCAGGGCACGCCCACCCTGGCATCAGACAGCCCAAGACCGCCACCACCACTCAGCTCCATCACCACTGCTTGGCCTGTGACCTTAGTGAAGTTACAGGTCTCCTGCACCTCCGTTTTCCCATCTGCACAATGGTGCTAACATTAGGACCTGCATCCTACAGGGCTGCTGTGAGGACTGAGTGAGATGACAGATGTCAGTGGGCAGCACCAGGCACAGCTGACACCAGTCGGCAGCACCAAGGGTGTTGCAGGCACATCAGTAGACCCGAGGTGGCCAGCTGCCCAGCTACCCCTGGAGAAGAAGGTCCAGTCTATGGGACAGTGAAGCCAAAAACAAGGCAGAAACTGGGCCATCTCTGGTCTCAGGAGTGCTCGAAGGGATGCAATGTTCATTCATGAGAGAGAGCCGTCAGGGGTGCGGAAGCACACCGGCCATTCAGAAATAGCCCTGCAAGCGGCCGGTCACTGGCTGGAACTCTCACCAAGGGAGGGATGTCTCTGGCAAAAGGCAGGGCACTGGGCCAATCCTCTGGGAGCTCAGGTATTTCCCTGCCTCCTACAAGTACGAGGCCGCAGGATGCTGGCCACACCCTGGCCCTCAGGAGTTCCAGATACACCACAGGCTATACTCTAGTAAGCACTTCATGAAAGGTCGAGGGCAGACGCTGGTTTGTGAACAGGCTCAGACAGATCCTATCTCAGCTGGAACACTCACCGCCCAAACACTTAAAAAGACACTCTTCCACACCCCACAAAGTCAAGTCCCTACTTTTTATTCCCCTCTGCTCTATCCCTCCTTCCACATCTCCAGCACAACCCAAGCCCAGGAGCCACCCTCCCTCTCTGCTCTAGGACAGGCTGATGTTCCACCAAGACACTTCAAAAGCCCAAATTACTAGATTTGAGCAACATTTTCAGGGTGACTCTCACTCCAGCACTCTGGGCCTGCACGTGCCTGCATCACAGCACTTCCTGCCAACGCCATCTGCATAAGATTAAACTCTGACAGATCCCAGGAGTCAGGGACACACCCACCAGCGCAGTGCAGACTATCAGCCAGCGTGGCCACAAATTGGGCAGGCAAAAAGTAAGGCTTTCTCAGGAAATGAGTGGATCCCAGATTCCCTCACCCCACTCATTCCGGAGGGCTGCACCCTCTCAGTCTCTCCTCCTGATAAACACTCACATTCTGGGCTCCTCCCCCAGAACTCGGCCAGCTGCCAGCGCGAAGCAGCAATCACGAAGAGATTATGAGCTACCCAGGGGCAAGAAGAGTGCTGACACTTCCCCCTCTCCCTTCCTCATTCCAGCGTCAGTCGTGTCCTAGCAGAAGCCAGGCACACAGGGGGTACTCAAGGAATAAACAGAGATCAGCTGTGAGCAGAGGAAACCAGCAAAGTAAGTACTCTCCTGGGCAGCCCATTTCAGAGCCTGCAGCAGGGCAGAAGGGCCCATCTCCCGCCCCAGACTAGCTGTCACCATGTCTGCCTGCTGAGCTCTCGGAGAACTACAGTAGCCCAGTATGACAGCATCTCCGGGGTGAGGCCTCCAGCCAACACTCTCCATCCTTGCTACGTGGCTTCCTTGGCAGGGCTGCACACTGGACACGCTTGGCCATCTGCGAATAAGAAGGTACTAGAAGCAAAGGATTCACAGCCCAAAGATCTCGTGAGTAGAAGTGAACAAAGAGGCAGAACCCTGAGGCCCAAAACCACCCAGTGAGAGAACTGCACCCTGGGCACTTCAGGAGTAGTTTAAGCACAAGGCAAAGGAAATCTTGGTCCATTTCACAGAGAACTAAACCATGGAATATACTGCCCCAGATGTGACATGTGCCGGAAGCAGCAGCAACATGCAGAAACATTCTGCAACTTTTACATGGAGAGTGGATCTCTGCAAAACCTGAGACATCTGAGCATGCCCTAAGCTACAAAGTGACATTCTCCAGCCCTTGTGCTCAGGGCCCGGACCTCCTGCAGGAGGGCTGCTGCTGTCAGGCTTCCATCAGGGAGCACAAGCCTTGGGTGTCACTCCACAGCAGGGGACACAAGTCTCAGTCTTGGAAGGGACTCTCATGTTCTTCTATGCCATCTTAAAGGTGTCCAATGCAGAGGCCAGGGGGCCCACCTCTGCTGTGCTGATCACTCTCAGACTGCAAGGGTTTGCTGATCCCTCTCCACATGCAGGGCACAGTACGAGGCACTGTCCTCTCACTTGAAGCTCTTGTGGACAGGGTCCATGGGCAGCTACCCCCTAAACTGTCCCTTCCCCCACCACCCTGCTTCCACTGGAGCGCCCAGGTCTGATCCTTCTCACACAGGCTGTTCCTCTGTCCAAGTTAGCCTTTATTCAGACTTCATCTGACCTCTCCAGCTAATGAGTCACCTCCCCCAGGGAGCCCTCTGGTCTGAAGCATCCTTCCTCTACAACCATCCGCCGCTTGGTGCTCTCTCCCAGCCCAGCACTCACCACACTGCTCTGGTCCTGGACTTCCCCGGTCTTCCAGTCCAGTGGGTCTGCCCCACCGGGTAGCAACCCCTTCGTTTCTGACACACAGAAGGGTCCCTTTGTGGAATTACTTCACTAGTTATCACAGTCTTCGCAGACGCAGAGGAAAAGCAATGCAGATTCCGAAGAGATGTCTGGAGAGGAAAAAAAAAACCGACTAGAAATAAAACAGCCAGTCTTTTCATGAGCGCCAAAGTGGACCTCGGTGGGTCAGGACACAGACTGCCAGCCGTTCGCCCTTTGGAGGCAGGAAAGTGGACTCACTGACGCAAAGCGGACCCCCGAGGTCTGCGAACGCCGAAGACCCCGCCCCACCCGCCCCGCCCCGCCGGTCTCCAACTTCGGGCAGCCTCGGGGCCAGGCCGCCCCTTCCCGGAGCGTGACAGGGCCGGGCCAAGTTCCCCGCCCGGCGCGGCCGCCGAGGGGACCGGCAGGAAGGGCGCCGCTGACCTCACCATCCAGAGCCCGGGGAGGGGACGGGGACGGCGGGACAGGAACCCAGACGGGTGTACAGCAGGGCGGAGGGCGCGGGGCTGCGGCCGGGTCTGCGCTGCGGCGACGGGACCCCCGGCCCCGCGCCCCCGGCCCGCGCCCGAGCCCCGCGGCGGACCCGGCGGCGGAGCAGGCGCTGCGCTCACCTGGACGCACACGCCGTTCCCGGCGTTTCCAGAACCTCCCGCGGCGGCGCCCGGCCCGCTAGGCACCGCCTCCGCCCGCGGCTCCGCCTCCCGCCGCGGCCGGCCCCGCCCGCTTGAGCCGCCGCCACGTCCCCACCTCCCGCCCCCGAGCCGGCCCGGCTCCTGGCTCCGAGCCGGGAGATCCTCGGCCAAGGGTCGCCACCGCCTGCGACCCCGCGGGCAGGCTCGGGCCGCCGGGGCGCGCGGGAGCGCGGCGCGGGCCCCGAGCCAGGTGGGAGCCCAGGGCCGGGCGGGAGCCCGCCGCGCGCCCTTCATGTCGGCCGCCGCCCGCCGCACGTACGCCGCGCCCGCCACCCTTCGCCCGGCTCCCACCTGTGGAATTCGACCCGCCCTCCGTCCCAGCCCCCGGCGGCTGCAGAAGGGCCCCAGACCTGACCCCGGCCTGCGTGCTGTACGGGGAGCGGCCCTGGATGCTGGCTGACTCCCCTGGCCTCAGCTCGTGCCCGTTTCCTTGGTGGTCTTGATGGACACAGGTTCAACTAGTGCCCCCTCCCGGTCAACACCACCGGGGGGTTGGGTGTGTGTAGGGGGTGAGGTGGGGCGGGGAATGTCACCCGGGGCTGGAGCCGGGCTGCCCGAGGAGAGTACAGAGCAGAGGAGAAGGCCCTGAGGAGGACTAGAGATCTGGTGGCCACCCCCAGGGCCAGTCTCCCAAAGGGATTCAGACTGTCGCCAGCCCCTGGGCCACACGCACAGCTCCTCATCGACGTGTAGACGAGGGTCTGGTGAGGGAGGGAAGGGGGTGTTGGCACACTAGGTCCAACCCTTGGTTTGCCCAGACCCTGCCATACTACACCGGCCAAAAACAGTGGCTCCTTCAGCCGCTCCAGTCTGGGAGGGAATGAAGGCAGGGATGCAGCAAACCTCAGCCTGAGCTGGAAACGGCCCTGGTGGCCAGGCAGGTTCCCACGCCTGTTCTATGATCCTTCCTGGACATGAATGAGGGGAAATCCATCTGAGAATCTCATCAGGGAGTGAGCCCGGAGTGGGAGGTTCCAAGCCTCTGCCCAGGCACTGTGGGGATGGATGTTCCCCAGGACGCACTGTCCAAGCTGGCAGCCCAGAGCTGGGAAGGCACGGGCACACACACAGAAATACACACCACAGGTAAAATACAGAAGGAGCTGCAGTTCTGGCCTGCGTCAGCCACTAGTCAGAGCTCAGCTAAACCCAAACAGAAAACTTCCTGCATCCATGACATCCTGTTATGCCACCCTCGGCCCACCCAATGCTCTCCTCCTCTCCTCCTTCTGGGAGCTAGCCTTGTGGTCTCCTGAATGGTCAACCTTCCCCTCCCAAATGGATCCTTCCCTCAACCTACAAACATGTCCGAGCCTGTAGCTACAGAAAAAAAAACCCTCATTCAACCCCCCACCCCCAGCTACTGCAGTGTCGCTCTCCTTCCCCACCAATTCCCCTGAAAGAGCCCTCTGTCTCCTGGTCCTCACCTCCCTCCCATTCCTCAGCTCCCTCTCTACGGCAAACCAGGTCTCAATAAACTCTCTGTAACCTCCAAGTTCCTAAATTCAAGTCACTCTTCAGTCCTCATCTGCTGAAGCCGCCAGTGGTGTCTGACAGGCCAGCAGCATCCGGCCATTGCCTCCCTGGAACACTCACATCCCTGGGTTTCCACCGTCCCCTCTGGCCACCTCTGCCCAGGCTTCTCCCCACTCCGCCCCCCAAGCACATTCTCCTCTCCCTTTCTCCCCATTAGTCAGTGAAGGTAGGGGTTCCTCAAAGCTCAGGCCTAGGGACTCTCTTTTCCTCTTCTCTGTGTATAATTGCTTCCTCTGCACAGATGACTCACACACTTCTCTGTCTGCGCTGGCCCTGACTCCTGGGCTATAGACTCGTACAATGGACTGCAGAGTCTACGTCTCCACCTGAGTGTCCACGGGCCCTGAGTTGATGCTCTCTCCCCTTTAACCCTCCACACCTCTCTTTTCCCTGCTGCGCTGGAGGAGCCACACCCCACCCATGGGTTCCCTGACCAGAAGTCTGGGAGTCATGCCTCCTGCCTCACCCCCAGACCCTGTCCTTCCATATCCCACCCAGTGAGCCCTACCACCTAAACCTCTCTCAAATCCATCCATTCCAGCCCCTCCTCTTGCACCTGAAAGATTGCACCAGTTTCCTAGCTGGCTGCTCCCTCCACTCTCGCTTCCTCCCACCTCTCCTCCACACTGCAGCAACACTGACAGGCCTCAAAATGCAGACACGAACCCATCACTCTCAGCTCAGTGAACGGCACCGGCCTTTGGAACCCCTAACAGTGGTCTGCAAGGCCCCCTGTGGCCTGGCCTATGCTCAGCTCTCTAGCTCCACCGACCTTCCTCCAGTGCCTCCAACTGGCTATTCTCCTTCTGCACCCACTCCCAGGCCTTGGCCATACTGTTCTCCTGTCTAGAAAAAGTTCCCTCCTCCCCAATTAAATCCTTCTGACCCCCTCAGAGGCATTTTTCTCACTCCCTAAGCAGGTCAGAACCTCCTAGAACAGCCTCTTAGACCCTGTGTGCTTTGTAAGTTCTACCACTGTTGATGTAGTTGAATGATTGATTGATAGCTACCCCCCACCCTCCGCACTGGACTGGGAGTCAGGGAGCATGTAAGGTATGTGCGGTCTTGTCCGTCATCGCCTCCTCATCCCACCACAAACAGGTGCTTGCTGCCCCAGGAAAGGACGGTTGTCTCCCTCACGCCTCGTTCCACACAGCCATGGCCCAAGGCCCGACGACAGCCCCCACAGCACCTCAGAGTCCGGGCCCCACTCACAGCTGTGTCTGCATCTTCTCTTCTCCTATAAAGATACTTTTCATCAGATGTGGGGCCCACGGGGGTGATGAGAATGACGTCATCTCATGATGCTTAACTTTGTTGTCTGGCGTCCTGTTTTTCAAATATGGTCACATTCACAGGGCCCAGGTATCAGGACACGGACACAGCTTTCCAGGGGGCGTCATTCAATGCTCTACACCTCACATCTCTTCATGCCCTGCACGGGCTACTGGGTGCCCGTACATCTGTGACTCCCGGTTCTGAACGTCCGGCCCGGCCCACTGCAGACATGTATAGCCTTTTTTTTTTGCAGCCACTCGACAGGTAGTTCATCGCTCCCCATACCCTACGCTTCACCACCCGCAATGCTTCTGCTCTGGCATGTCCCTCCCCTCAGGAAGTGAATTCAGCCCCTCCCAGGCACGCCCATGTTCCCCCAACATGCCCCTACTGAAGATCTCACCTGGAGGATCTCAATCCAGGGCACCAGCGTGGCTCACCCAGACCTCCATCCTGGCCCCCAGCTCCTGCTCAGCTCCCTCTGCCCATCCTGCACGCCACAGGCACCGTGGCATTTTAACAATGTGATCCTGTCCCTGTCGTTCCCATACAGGGGCCCCTCAAAGGTGTCTCTGCCCCCAGGATAGACATAGGTCTCACGGAGGCTCCTGGTCCCCTCATCCAGCCCCAGTGGCCGCGCTCACCACGTGTAACCTCACACTCGGGGCTCCAGCACCCTGGGCATCTTGCAGTTCCCTGGCCTTTGACTGTGTCATTCTTCCTGCCTATAGCCCTCCTCTCCCCAAGGGGGTGCCTGGAGAAGCCCAGGCCCAGCCTGAACCAGGTTCCCACACAGCCCCCACCGCTCCTCGTGGGTGAACTTCAGGTGTGTAGCCTGACCTTGTTCGTGTCTGCTCCCTCCCCCACACTGCCTGCCCTCAGAGGGGAGCTGCCTCAGTCCTATTCCTCACTGCGTGCGTCTCCAGCTCTAGCACGGGGCCTGGCACCCAGGACCCAGACAGGGGTGGGCAACAAAAGTGCAAGGAGTGAGGGAGGGAGGGAAGGAGGGAGGAGGGATGTACACCTGGCACCACTGTGGCCTCCAGCAGACCTCACTAAGCAGACTTCTGTGTGTCACTTCAGAACAAACTGCCACCTTGAACAGCCAGGTCACAGTCCTTTCCCCAAATCCATGGTGGAAGCAAAGCCACACCTCCCTTCTGGCCAGGACTCCACTGTGTCCCTTCTGCATTCACTCCGCAAGCATTTGCTGGGGGCAGTTGAGGCCCTCGTGGGGATTCAGGGACCAGGATTGCCACAGAAGCTCCGCACAGTGGGGACACTAGCAGGAGAACAGAGGCCTCGCAGCACCCTTGTCCAGGGAGGGAAGGCCCAGGCCTTTCTGGCCAGGGAAGGCCGCTCCAGGAGCCGCTGCCTGCCAGTCCCGGTCCCAGAGCCGCTCCTCTCCTCGGGCCCAGGCTCAGGGACAAGCTGCCACCTTTTCCCTAGCGGCCAAGAGCGTTGCCTGATGAGGCCCTGCCCCCATGCTGTCCCTAAGCAACATCACTGGCCCATGGCCTCTGAAGGAAGGCTAGACTTGTCTCTCTACCACCTCCATCCTGAGGGAAGGGCTGGGCGTCTCTTCAGAAGGGATGACAAAGAAATATCTGTGCTGGATGGACAGGCCACTGAGGGAATGGGAGGGCCAGTGGGCTGCAGGTCTTCCCTCTGCACAGAGACTCCTCGGCCTGCCCTGCCCCTGCCCCTGCCCTCCCCACTCACCTGGGGCCCCTCCATGGGGAGGGGGGATGGGCGGGCAGGCTCCACTGCTGGCACTGAGGCCAGCCTGACTGGGGGTGGGGGGAGGGTGGTTGCCTCTAGTGGGTCCTGGCCACCACCACAGCAGCGGGAGGCCTGGCCAGGCTCTATGAGCACCGGGTCCCTCCATGGAGCTCCCCAGGGCCGAGACCCAGGATTAACCAACGTCGCCCAGAGGGAGCTGTGTTTGTTGACCCTCCACACCCGTCAGCAGCACACTCAGCACATAGCTGTTCGCTGGACTACAGGGCCAACCCTCCCCTCCAGGCCCTTCCCATTAGGGACTGAAGAAAAGCTAGGTGTGTGGCAACTGTCCCAGAGCTTTAACTCAAGGCCAAGGACAGAGGGCAGGAGGTGCAGCTTGAGTGGAGCCACCTAGTGGTGGTCCTGCTGCTTCAGAATGAAGGCCTTCCAGCAAGTCTGGTCTCAGAGCCTGGTGCAGGACCCTGGGGAAGGAAGAGAATCTGGCAGCATCCCCAGGAGCCTGTGGGGCCAGCCCTGAACAGGGCCAAATGCGTGCCCAGAGACTGCACCCCCCCCAAATCCTTGAGCCCATTTGGTGAATGCAGAAGATAAGCCTGACCCCACAGGATGGCCACAGGAGCCCTCCCAGCGGCTCCCACCATGGACTCTGCAGCCCAGACAGCAGAGCCAGCCCACACTGGGCTGTCATTACAGGGTGGAGAGGGCTGGTCCCTGCCCTCAGGAGCTACAATTACCCAGCAGGACCAGGCAGGCCCTCAGGGCAGACACCTCAGCTCCCCTCCTGCCTTCCGTCTTGGGCAAGAAGCTTCTGGGCCAGTGCGAATGCCTGGAGGGCCGGGGGTGAGTCCTGGTATTTTGGTGCATAGAGTGTAAAGCATCCTTTTAAAAATTATCACCACTATACAGAAGCCCCTTTCTCTCCCAGCCCATCTCTCCTTCCCCAGCCTTGAGCCCAAATGGAGCCATGAGAAATGGGTGAGGACGAGGTGAGGGTGGGGCATAGCTATTGGACATCTGACTTATCCACTGTTTCTAAGGCTGTGAGTTCAGTGATTTCACTATTTTGGGGGGTCTTGTCAGAATGTCAGTAAGCTAGGAGAAGCAAGGACAGGGGAGAAATGGAGGTGAGGCTGCCGAGTCCCGGGCAGCCTCACCTCCAAATCGCCAAGTCCTCCCAGGCTACACAAAAGGGCTTAGATGGGAGGCTGAAGGCAGCAAGCAGCACCCCAGTATTGGTCCAGGTAGGAGCAGGATCCTATTGATGGGGGTTTAGGGAGAGCCCCCTGCCTGCCTACTGTGGGGGCGGGGGGATAAGGAGGAGCAGAGCCCAGAGGTGAGCGGGAGGGGCTGCTGCCCAGTGGAGATGAGAGCTGGTGGCCACCAGGCTGGGGAGTGACAGTGCGTAAGGGGAGAAGTGAGCAGCCTTAACAGTCAGTAACGAGGAAGCGCTACGTGTCCACTCACTCACTCACCCATTCATCCGGCAAACGGTGAATGCTCCCCTCCCTGTCCTGAGCTCCCTCTTGGAGATGAGGCCCTCCCTTCCCCTTTGTCTCTCTCTGCACTGTTGCCCTGGAGCAGGCTCTGCAGAAGGCAGTCAGTGCAGCCCCCACAGTGCAAGCTGCCCCCCCCCACAGAGAATGCACCCACATGCTGCGGGGGTCCAGACGAACTTGGAATCCCAATCAGGGCGTCTGGTTTCCTCGGTCTTGTCTCCTTCCATTACAAGGAACCCTCCCATATAGTGACAGTCTGGGCACTGGTTCACTAACACCACCAGGCCCCTGAGCCCCATTTCCCACTTCCTTTTGCTACAGTGACATGTGTTTGCAAGTCATCCATATCCTCTTCGGAGTGAGACGGTGAGTCAATCCATCCATGAATGACCCCCGCCCAGTTGAGTTATGCAAATTCTGCCCTGCGCAAGCCTGGAGCTCCACACTCATCACAGACAGTGCAGAATTTCATGCTCATCACAACTTGCCAGTCAGTGAACATAAAATGTCCTGGAAAAGGGATGTCCTTGCTCACTTATACAAAACCACTCCCTCCACATAATCACAGGAGCTTGTCTCCTGGGGGCTGCAAGGACTGCAGCTCCTCCTGCAGGCTCTCTCCTGCCTGTACCAGCTCTGGCTGTGGCTCTGACTCCACCATCCCCTGAGTAGACACAATCACCGAACTTGCTGAGGATCTCTGTCTCTTAGCCTGTGGGGCACTGCCCAGGACTCTGACCCGCCCGGGGAGGCCAGGGAGCTCCTGCCTCCAGGGGCGTGGCTACCTCACCCTCGCTGATGCATCCAACACACCACGCCCCACTGAAGTCCATCTTATATTCTCTCGGGAAGAACGTGGCTGAGCTACAGTTCACTAGTTTCCATGACACAAGGTTACATCTGCTGGCAGTTAGTGCTGATACTTTCTCTTGTGTAACTTTCTCCATGTTTTCCTGTCTGCAGCAGTTGCAAGAACCTATGAGAAGCTTAACGGTCACTGTGCCTCTAGCGCCTGACAGACAGAACGACACAGCCCACCGTCATCCTCTGTGTCCTGACCCACTGGACACACAGGGGCACACACAGGCACACAGGTGGCGGTGTGTGGGGAGCCCCTGGGACTTCAATCCTCCCATGAGGAGGAGGCGATTCTGTGCTCTATACTCTGGCTCTGCCCTTCATCGTGACCCAGAATCAGAACCTGGTGTCATTTGGACCAGAACCTGACCTTGTCCCTGACTTTGAACCAGTAAGCTGAGGTGTGTGATCAGGAAAGTGTCCACCTCCACCATCTGCAGGAGTCAAAGCACAGAGGGAAGCAGGGATGACTGGGACAGGGCATCTCCCTGGCTGAAGTGTGAATGACCCGCATAGTTAAGGGGAGACTTCTCCACTTTCCCGCCACAGCCGGGCCCTCAGACTGTCCTGAGCATCAACCACCTTGGGGGCGAGCAGTGCCCTCTGACCCCAACAGCTCCAGGCCAGCCTGACCCCTGCCCTCACCAAGACTTGAGATGTTTTTCTGCACTCCATCCCGGGACACCGGAAGATGTGTGTCCCAGGGAAAGACTGCGGACATTTGGGGGCAATTCTGCGGCGGCCCTGGTCCTACCAGGCTGCATCTGCAAAGGCGAGCACGACCAGCAGAGGGCGCACGGAGCCCGCCGAGGGGCGCCCGTAGGAGGAGCGGCCCCAGACTGCGAGAAGAGCCCGGGGCCGGATCCTGGGCCCGGCTCCTACCTGCCAAGGTTTAGCTGAGACCTTTGGCAGCATTTCCTAAGCGCGAGCGTTTGAGGCTGATGGAGGTGTTTACCGGGCCGCAGGAAAGTGGTAGGGAAGGCAGGGAGGATGCTGGGAGGGTCCCCGGCCCTGACCAGCCGCGGGTGACAACGGGGCCTTCGTAGCCAGTTGTCCTGTAGCCTTGGAGGAGAACGACCACCCACAGGCCAGAATGCGACCAGGTTAGAATGGCGGAGGCACCGGCCGGCTCAGCGCGCCTGGCTCTCCTGCTGAGATGCGCCCCTTTAGGCGGAGGCTGCCCAGCGGGAACAAGCAGCCCTCGCCTGCGTTTCTCCTGTGACTGGCAGCTAAGCGAGGAGCCCTCGCCCTGTCCTGGTGTGACCTAGCCCTTAGATGGCGTCCTCGGTGTGGGATGGCTTCTGCTCGCCCCTTCGGGCCCCTGGCTGCTCACCTGCACGGGCAACGTCAACAGGATCTCCTGTCTTGAGACTTCTGGTTGGGGTCGCAACGAAGGGATAGCGCCAGAGGGAGGATCACGGCCAGGAAAGCTGGCTGAGCACGCACCGCCGCCCCAGAGCCCGCTGAGTGACCCATGTGGCCTAGGGACTGGCTGTGACCCCGCTGCCCTGGAAGGGCTTCCACTCTGGATCAGCTCGAGGCCTCCCGCTCAGTCAGTCCGTGAACACTGGCTGACGCCGCCTCTGCCCAGGCCTGGGTGCCCAGGGACACGACGGGAGGATCTGACAAGGTTTACCCCCCACCCGGTGCATGGGATACCTGCAGGGCGGGGTAAGAAAGGGAGCAGGGACCTAGGTGAGGAAACAGGGCTGCCGGAGTGGGACTGCGGGAGGGGCTTCTCCCTTGCAGAGTGGTCAGGTGAGGGGTACAGAGTGAGGGTCTCCCCCAGGAGTCAGCCAGGGGGTCCTTGGGGGTCTGGGAGACCGAAGGAGCAAATCCTTGGTGAGGGAATGGCTAACTCAGGGAGGCCTGGGGTAGCCAGGTGGGGCCTCACTGCACCCCTGGAGAGCCAGACCTTCCTACTTGAACGTCACAGATGCCCCAGCAGGAGTAGGGTGGCAGGAGCTGCCAGTGCCACTGTGAACTTTGGTTTCAACATTTCCTTATGAAGAGGTATTTAGCATACAATAAACTCTACATGTCTTGATACACAGCTCACTGTGTTTTACACACTTGCAAATTCATGTAACCCACAATACCAGAAGGCTCCCTTGTGCCCCATCATGGTCCACAAACCCTCCAGAGGGACCACTCGTCTTTCTTCTTTCACCTTTGGTTACTTTTGTCAGCTTGTGGACTGTATAGAAGGGAAATTATACAATATATGCTTTTGTGTCTGCTTCTAATACTCAACATTATGGCTGTGATACTGTTGCTGATGGTACATCCTTCTAGGTCCTCACTGTTAGAATCCCATAATTTGAATACACCACAACTCAGCTATTCTGTTGCTGGTGGGCATTTGAATTGTCTCCAGTTCTCAGTTATTTTGAATTAAACTGCTTTGCATGTGTTTGTACGCGTCTTTCAATGGAAACAAGCACTTTTTATGTAGAGTAGAAGCCCAGGTGGTGGGATATGCATGTATTTAGCCAGAGCAGTTACTTCCCACCACTTTTCTAGATGGTCGCCCAAAACTACACCCCCAGCAGCAATGTATGAGCGCGCCAGTTGCTCCACGTCTTTGCCAATATTTGGTGCCGTCACCCTTTTCAACTTCAGTCATCCTGGTGGCAGTGCAGCAGTTGCTCGTTGTATTTTAAATACTATTCCCTGGTGACTAGTTATTTTGAGCCTCTTTCATATGTTTATTGGCTATTTCTAATGGCATGTCTGTTCACATGTTTATGCATTTTTCTGTGAGGTTTTTTGCATTTTTCTTACTGATTTGTAGTCTATGTAGATTCTGGATATAAATCTTTTGTTGGATAAAATTCCCTTTCAGTCTGTGACTGGACTTCTCATTTCCTCAGTAGTGTCTTTTGATGAACAAAGGTTCTAAATTTTTATCAGTCCACTATATCGGATATGTTGTTTTTTGATGTAATGGGCGGTCAAGGTTCAAATGGATGTCCCACTGACCCAGAACCACTTAATGGAGAGGACTGTCCTCACGCCACCAAAATGCCGTGGTGCCTTTGCTTTGTATCAGCAGACTGGATGGATGTGCGTTTGTTCTGCATTTTTTTCCTCTATCAGCTTTTATGTAGGCACTCTTTTTTCTTTGTTTAGAAGTTTTCCTAGGGATCCCATATGTAAACCCAACTTACTAGAATCTATAGATTAAATTAGAACTTTCTTCATTGCCCGAACAATGCAATAGAACAGATGAATTCCGTTTAATCCTTTCCACCCTTTGTGCTGTTGTCATTGTATATTTTAAATTCCACGTGTGTTATAAACTCTACAATGCATTATCGTGAAACGATACATTGTCATTCTATACAGTCCATATTTATTTATTCTCCCCTCATATTAACCCTTTCTGATGTTATTCAATTCTTGTAATTCCGTGTTTTTATGTGGGACTATTTTCCTTTAGTATTTTTTTTGTAATGAAGTTCTACTGGTAACAAATTCAGCCTTGGTTTGTCAAAAACATCTTTATTTTGCCTTCGTTTTTGAAAGACATTTTTACCAAGTAAGGCATTCTATGTCGATAGGTTTCTTCTTTCTATTAGTTAAAGGTACCATTCCATTGTCCACAAATTCCACCACTTCTTTTGAAGAGAAAGTTGACAGTCTTGTAATGGCTCCACTAAAGGTAGTGTGCCTGCCCATCTGCCCTCTGGCTGTTTTTAAGGTTTTTTCCTTTGTTTTTCAGGAGTTTGACTATGATGGGCCTATGTGTAGTTCTCTTTGTATTTATCTTACTTAGGGTTTTCTTTTCTTTTTTTAGCTTTTTGAATCTGTAGGTTGATATCTTTTATTGGTTTTGGAAAATTCTTTGCTATAATCTCTTCTAATATCGCTGTTTTTTCTTTAATCATCTTTCTGGGATACCACTTACACATACATTAGTATGTCTGACAATGCCTCACATGCCTCTTATTTTCTCCTATTTCTGTTCTTCTCTTTTTATTTCACCTGTGTGTTGTAGTTTGGATAGTTTATAGTTAACTTATCCCATCTTCTGCTATGCCCCTTCTGCTAGAAACCTATATTATGAGTTCTTCATTTCAGACATTATATTTGGTTTCAGTTGTATATGCCAATTTCATTCTCTTTTATATATTGCAATTTTATTTTTAAGTTCTCCTACTTAGTCCTTTCTTTCTAATTTCTTAAATATTTTAATTATAATCATTTGCAGTTCCTTGTTTCTGAAACACCTGTGGGTATATTTTCATTATTTATCTTTTTTCTTGATTGTCAGTCATTTGGTCCTACATTTTAGCATGTCTCATAATTTTATATTGAAAGAAACCCATTTTGGTGGAAATTGGAAAGGCTCTGGGTGATGTTACCTTCGCCCAATAAAAGCAGATTAAGTTATCTTCTGGCGGGCGGGATACAGACTGACTGATCTCCCTACTCCTCCCAAGGGTTGGTTTCATGCTGTGTTTTAGCTGGTGCAGTCACTCTTTTTGCCCTCGTGTATAGCTCCTCTTCAAGATGTGGCCCTCTCTCCTAGGGTGCGACTCTTCTGGGACTCAGTTGAAAGCCTGGGTGGTTAGCAAGGCCTCTCCACCTGGGCAGGCCTTGAATGCAATTTGTCTCCCATGCGCTTAGTCACTGCTCACATCTCTGCTTGGTTCTTTAGTCTCCAACCTGCTGTTTACAATTAGGCCAATAAGTCCAGAGGAATGTGTGTGCAGTCACTGGGCTCCTTCTCTGTGGTTTTCTCTTTCTCTAATCGCCCGCCTCCCAAAGTTCCAGCCTCTTCTGCATCCCTGAACTCCCACCCCTCCAGCTCAGTCTGATAAGATGCATGCTTTCCTCCTGGTCCTTGTCCCCACCCCTGCCCCCAACAACAGTGTGGGAGAGGGCCCCAGGGAGAAAGTCAGGGGAAATGTGGAGCTCACTGCAGGTTATTCCCTTCCCTCGAGGACCATAGTCCTCCCATTCTTAGTTCTGTCAGATGTTTTCCAATGCCCCCCTGAGTAGTTGTTTTATATTCTTGTGCACTTTTTATAGTTTTTCTCAGCAAGGGGATTAGTCTGACACAACCTAACATCATAAGCAGAACCGGAAGGTGTTCTCAGTCCCATCCTAATGGCAGGTTAGAGAGAACTGCAGAGGCGGCCCCACGGGCCCAGCTGCTTTCGGCCAAAGCCGAGCTTCTCGGAAGCGCATTGAGCTAGATCCACAGCCCGAGGTGGGGCTCCATGTTTTCCTTTCCTGCCCTTTTTCCTTTGGAACTTTTACTGTGTTCCAGTCATGACTGAGTAATCGGTCATAAACTTACTTCCCCACCACAAACAACTGTAAAACTAGATAAAAGATTTATACCAACCTATTACAGGCACTGGACATGAAATAGCGTTGCTCCTTGAGACACACAAGGTGAATTCCGTGTTCAGTAAAGCTCTCTACTTGGTGCGCTTGCCAAACTGTGGCAGAGGGAAGAGGACCCAACATGAGCACTGGTCGCACTGGGTGGAGGAAACAGAGATCAGAGACAGAGGCTGTAAGGAGGTTGAGCTTGCAGCACAGGGTACCACCGATGAGGGGGCTGCGTGGAGGAGGAGGAGCTCCGGGACTCTGCCTGGAGGTCCCCCTGAGGCTTTATGTAAGTTGCCCTCGTTCAGGGAGAGAAAACACAGGGCCTGGGGGATTACAAACTCTGGGTCTGCGAGCTGATGGGACTTCAAAGGCCACACAGTGCTGGCCAGCCAGCGTGGAAAGACCTTGGTGAAAGCCCAGAGCATTTCATTGAAATCTTAGAGAACCCACAACTTAGGAACAGAGCTGTTCCAGCCCTACAGGTGGGTGACGCTTTACACCTGCCCTAATAAAGCCTATGCTCAACCTCAGCAGAACCCAACTAAACACCTAGTAAGAGCACTCTGTAAGCAAGACAGCACAGCCTAGGCTCTCAACAATGTACATTTCCCAGCATGCAATAAAATATTCCGAGACCTATTAAGAAGCAGGAAAGTGTGACCTATAGTCAGAAGCAAAAATAATAAATAGAAACAGATCCAGAGATAATACAGGTATTGGAATTAGCAGATGAGGACTTTAAAACAGCTATTATAAATACGTGCTAGAATTTTAAATGGTAACATGCACATAATAAATAAACAGATAAGTCACCATGGCAAAGAAATCGAAACTATAAAAAAAGGAATAAGTGGAAATTATAGAACTGGAAAACATATATACAAAATGAAAATTTTACTATGTGGGCTTAACAGCAGGCTGGACACTGCAGAAGAAAAGTTCAGCGAGCTTGAAGTCAAGGCAATAGAAACTACCTAAATGAAAACATAGAAAGAAAAATACCTGGAAAAAAATGAACAAAGCCTCAGTGAAGTAATCTTGAAACAATATCAAGCAATCTAATATACATAAAATTTGAGTCCCAGAAAGATATGGGAGAAAGAAATTGAAGTAAAATTTTTAAAAAGACTGATATTCTAAATTTCATTTTAAAAATTAACTCATCTTCCCCCAAAATGGGTTATAATACATGTTCCAAACAGAATAAATACAGAGGAACCACATCCAGACATATCATCATCAAATATCTTAAAACCAAAGAGAACACATTAAAAACAATGAAAGAACACACACACTCATTACGTTAAGAGGAGCAATGATAAGAAGCACCATTTACCTCTCATCAGAAGTAATGTAAGCCAGCCTGGCTGGGTGGCTCAGTCGGTTGGAGCACTGTCTCATACAGCAAAAGGTCGCAGATCCAATCCCAGTCAGGGCACATACCTAAGTTGTTGGTTCGATCCCTGGCCAGCTGCTATTCAAGGCAACCAAGCAATGATTCTCTCTCTCCCTCTCTCTGTCTTTCTCTCTCTCTCTCTCTCTCTCTCTCTGCCTTTCTCTCCAAAATCAATCAACGTGTCCTCGGGTAAGGATTAAAAAAAAAAAAAAAAAGTAATGCAAGCCAGAAAACATGGAAACATGGAATGGTATATTGAATATGCTTTGAAAAAAAAATATCGACCTAGTAGTAGTCTCTATCCAGAAAAATGATCTTTCAAAAGAGAATGAGAAATAAAGATATATTCAGATTAAAAGTTTAAAAGCTGAAAGAGTTCGTTGCCGGTGGACCTACACTACTAGGAATGTTAAAAGGGGCTCTTAAGGCTAAAGGGTAGTGGTATCTAATGGAAATTTAGCTCTAAACAAACAGTAGTGGTAAATATAATAAGTAAATTTAAAATATGTATTCTTGTTTCCTCAATTATTTACAAGACCACTGACTGTTTAACAGCAAAACTAAGAACAGTGCATTATGGAGTCCCTACCCTGTGGAGGAGTGAGCATATGACAGCACTGGGAGCAGGCGACAATGCAGGCAACGAGTGGGAGACGCCACCGGAGGGCGTTTACACTCTGTGAGACGCTGCGCTTCTCTTTTCCTCTTGCCTTTGTTTTCCGTTCTCTCGCCTTCACTTTTCCAGTTTCAGGTACAACACAAATTTTATTTACATAACATTGAAACAATGCAGAAACACATAACCTAGCAAAGGTAAATATTCCAATATATTTATTATCCCCAGCAAAAACAGCTATCAACAGTTTTCAGTACATTTCTCTGAGATTTTTAAAATCTATTTGTGACAGAAGAATATATTTAAAGTATCTATTGTGATAAAAAGTTACTTACTATAGAATTATTTACCTATATTGTCTCCCAGCCCTTTTTTGAGTTAAGTACATGAATAGTTTATGAAAACACGCTGCTAAAACTGAAACATAGATCTTGAATCAACTTGAAATTCATTTTATAATCTGGAGACGTATACAGTCTCCAGATTATAGGGTTACAACTGCATTTTGTACAGGTGACAACTGGCTCCGAGGCGATTCGCCCAACAGACCACTCTCTACCCTCTGCAGCGAGGCGTTTCCTGCATCACAGGCTACGAACTCTCTCTTGTTCGACTGATACAGCTGTCTCTTCCAAGCTCCCAGCACACTCTAAATTGCTTTAGCATTATTACCTTGATGTCTCAGGGATAAATCTCACTTTATTATTCTTTCAATCCAATTTTTTATCCATATTTATTTTCATTTAATGCTTAGAATCTCTTGCCAATCCCAGACATACACCCAAATGAGTTTTGATTGGAATTGCATTGAATTTATCAATTAATACGTTTGAAACATTGAGTTTTCTAGCAACGTGCCATATGCCTCTATTTTGTCTCCCTTTATGCCTGTCCTAGAGCAAAGTTGACATGCCTTCCACTGACCTGGGTTTCCAGATATTTCTCATGTGTCAGTATTGAATTGTTTTCATCACGTTTTCTAGTTAGTTGTGACTTATGCTTTTCAAAGCTATTAAAATCTTTGTAAATGAATTTATCTCGGTCTGCTCCATCTGACTGAATCCGTGTATAGTTATAATGGACTTTCAATGGATTCTCCTGAGTTTGTGGAGACACAATGACAATACCATCTGCCAATAACGATCGTTTTGACTCTTTCTGTCACTTATACTTATTTCGTCTATTTATCCATTCTGCGGGTGTTTCACCTCCTCCGCCCGACAGGTCCACAGGTCCGCGAGCAGCCCCACGCGGGCGCGGTGGGACGGGCGCGGTTCGGGCCCCGAGGGGAAGGGAGCGTTAGCGCGGTGAGTCCAGCGCCGGCTTTCGGTTAACGGGATGTTTTCTGAAATGTTAAGGACGTTTTCTTCTCTTCACGGTTTTCCAGCATGGCACGGTAAACACGGGTGAGTTTTATCAAATGCCTTCTGCAGTGACCACAGGCTCCATTTCTTCCTCTTAATCTCTTAATCAACGGACTTTATAATGGTAAATAAAGCTTGTAATCCTAGAGAAACCCCTAAGTCAGTAACTATTCGACCGGCTCCCGAGTCAGCGGGGGCCCCCCACCCGCGTCTGTGCAGCCGACGGGGGCGTTGGGCCGGCGGACTGATCTTCGCGGGCCGGGCGGGCAGCACCGGGTCTCTCCCCGGCTCCGGTTCTGCAGGGAGAAGGCTATCCTCCGCCTCGGAGGCCGCAGCGCTCCCTGTCTGAACGCCGCATCCCAGCTCTCTGTGGCCGGCTTGTCTTCGTCTTAGACCCAGAGTCTCCGCGGGGCCTGCCCACCGCAGGGGGCTGGGCGGGCTGCCTTCCCGCGCTTCGCAAGCCCGCCATTTGCCTGTCCTCTTCCCTGAGCTCACTGAAGGTCTCATTGCACAACCTCCTGGAGCAATCCTGGCTCCTCCTGTGGGAGAGGCATGCCCCCTCCTGCTCCTCAGGCAAGTCTACCTGGTCGCCAATACGGCCGTGTCACAGGCAGCAAACGGTCTGATCAGGCATCCTGTCCGTGGGGGCTCAAGCCACACCTGTGCTCTGGCCATTGTGGGTGGGTGTGCGGTGTTCAGCCCCACCACTGGGTCTGCCCAGCCACAGCCCTGGCCCTGGGAGGGAGTGTACATGGGAAAGAATTTTGGAGATCCTTGGGAGCCAAGAAAAGAGCCACCCAGGGCATGAGGCTGACTCATGGCCCCTGCTCCAGCCCATTCTTGCCACAGGCCTTCCTCTGGCTCTTTCTGCCCTAATGCCTGTGGCCCCTGCACCTGGGTTCCCAGACCCAGGGCCAGCTGGCTGCTGCTACCCCCCGGAGCTCTACTCCACTCTCCCAGCCACACCAGGTGGCAACAGCTGGGTGTCCCACAGCCAGACCCGGAGGTGAGGTCAGCCTAACAGTCCCTGCCAACCTGTGACTCAGCCATGAGAGGCCCCACTGGGCAGTGCTGGGCACGACTGTACAGGACGCTTCACCAAGACCCATCAGTGACACAGTGGTCGGTGCTGCAGGGGAGAGGGTGGCCGTAGAGATAGGAAGCATGGGGCAGGGAGGACAGGCTGGAGAGAGGCCAATGCCAGCAGGACTCCTGAGGAAGCCTCCACCCATCTCACTGTAGTCCCTGGGTCCCTCAGGAGCTGGGGCCAAAGACCTATTCCACACCAGTGAGAAAAGCATGCAGTGTGGGTCTTTGTGGAGGCCCATCCCAAGGAGTGGAGACAGGAAGCCTGGACTTGAAATCTTTGAAGTTTTTCTCCGGGAGGGGCCGTGCGTGTTGGGTCTTCACAAACACCATTCTGTATTCAGGCCTGAAGCAGTTTCTGACCCATGAGAGGCTCCCAAAAGCATGTGATGAATAATTGAATATAACATAAAAGTGCATGCCATCATTCTTTTATTTATTTTCATTCATTTACTTTTTTATTGTTTATTAGCACCACTGTCCCACCGCCCGCCCCAAGCTGAAAGAGCTCCACAAGACCCGGATTGCCAGAGCTGACTGGATCATCTGGGACCATATTTCCCCTTGTCTATACCTGCACCCACGGAACTCATGGAGCTATATGCAAGTCTTTCTTTCCCACCAACATTCATGTTATTTATCCTTTTATGTCAAACATAGATAGAGTATTTTTTGTGCAAGAGGACACAATGCTCTGTCTAGGAATGCTGAGACGAGTAAGACATGACATAGTGGCCAATGAGACTGGAGGAACTGCTGTGTGAAGACAGAGTCCCGCACACCCTGGGCCTTCAGTAGGACCTGTATGTGGCAGTGCCTGCCTTCAGCAAACTTGTAGATGAGTAGAGGGGTGTCATGGTCTGTTCACAGGCCTTTAGCATGTTTTCAAGTTAGCCGTTGGAAAACTATACATTGAGCACTTTAAGTATACCCTAAAAATGCACTGAGAGAAGATTCAAGCAAGTCTCGTGCTCAAGAACCTTTCTTTCAGCTGGAGAGACAGTATCTAGTTTGGTTAAATGTATGACCAATGCACAGTGTGACTAAAGCATTTTACAACTCAAGAGATGTCCATGATTGTATACAGTTGCCATGTACCTGAAATGAACTTCAAGTGCAAAATGCATGATTCATAGGAGAAAGAGATCACACTTGCTTGCAGTCCTTGCATCCTTCATCCACTGACAAATATACTTTAAATCAAAGGGAAAGAAATAGGGAAATTACTCATGTTTCTTGAATACTTATTACTTTCAGGCTTTCTACAGACCTTTTTTACCCTTGATCTCATTTTCCTTGCACAACTATATGAATTCAATACCATTATGTTCATTTTAGAGATGAAGAACTGGAAGCAAGATTCAGCCACATAGTCCTTACCTGCAGAGAGAGGACTATGAGTAAGTGATGAGGTTGGAATCAAATCCAAGGCTGTCTGTCTCATGTCCTGCTCCCACACCAGACCACACTGCTCCCTGGAAACTTTTGGTGAGCTGCAGAAGAAGGTACTAAGCATACCATTATGGGAATAGTCAATAGGTTAGCAGGTTAGACATGAACACAGGTGCAGCCTGGTCAGTGTCAGATTGCGATGCTCTTCTACACAAACAGTGGGTGCATCCTCTTTCCTGTCTACAGTGCCTGCAGGACTTGGATGCCATTTTTAAATGGAGGGGACTCCGAGACAATTTATAGAACCAGAACCTGGATGCCAAGATGTGCCCTCGTGTAGACCTGGTAACGGGACACCTCTATATGCCCCAAACCTGTCTATTTGCATTGTGCTCATACAAGTGACTGAAAAATGAGGCTTTCCATTTGTGTGGATTTAACCTTTAAAGTGCACCTTCCCTCGAAGAGAAAGGTGGTTTCCTTAGCCAGTATAGTGTAAGATGCTTTGCACTCAGTGGTTACTCAAGAAGTCATCGATGGTGCCCTGAGCTGCTTTCTTTCAACTCAACACAGTGGGGCTCTTTGCCAGTCAGATAGAGCACAACACAGAGGTGTCCTGTCAAAAGCAAGAGAAAACCCTGCAAATGTCCAAAAGCCACTTATTTTGAAATGGCAAGCAATTTCGTTGTAGCACCTCAGCCTCTATTTAGGATGCCCAGAGTGATTTAGTGGTTCTGAGACAGGATAGTGAGAAGTGGAGGACTCCTTGGTGAGTGGAATAGAGAAACTGAGGCAGACAGCTGAACACAGTGGGCAAGCAATTTACAGCCAGGTGCATATGGTCACCTGGGTGGAAGGCCTCCAGTGCCTGGCAGGGAACAAAGCTGGGAAACGAGGACCCTACTCTCAGGGTAACCTCACCTCCCCTGGCCTTTCCTCCCTGGAGGCAACATCTAGGCCTCAGCTGTGTTTCAGCTCCAGGCTCCGAAAAGCAGCAACACCAGGTGGGTGACACCAGGACCAGCTGCAATGACTGAAGATCCCCTGCCCTGCCACTGACCAATCAGAGGAGACTGACCCTGAAAGGGCACGCCTGGAAAACTGATGCGTATTCTATGAACCCTCCCGAGACCTCCCCTAAGACACACCAGCCTGCAAGAGAGAGATAAAAGCCTCAAGACGAAGCCTCAAGAGTGCCAGTGTGTGTTCTCCCTCTGGGGGGCAGCCTGCACCCTTCCCTTTCCCTTCTTCTCCCCCCACTTATTTCCCCAGAGAAATGCATCTCCTAAACTCTAAGGCTTAGGCAGCCAGCAGCTTGTCCCAGACTGCTCCCCTGAACCTGTCCCCTAAGCCCACTTTTTCTCTGACTTCCCAGTGAGCTAAGGCAGCTCAGCTGTTATAAGTGTAGGTTTGTAATATAGTCTTTCCTGTAAGTCAGCCAGGCAGCTACTGGATTAGCTGCCTGCTCAGCAGCCCGGCCCTAAGAAACAGACAAGAGTCACACATAGTATCTATGTTCTTCACTCAGCTTTTATCGAACACAGGCTCACTCAAAGTAGAATACCAACATATATTAACATCCTACTCACACTCTAACAATCTAAGATTAATATAATGCACACACAGCTATCGATGGGGAATAATGAACCCGAGTCCCAGAGTCTCAGTCTGCAGTTCCAGGAGGCAGCATGGAACCGTGGGCAAGGAAGTTGTCAGCGTCTTGCAAGGAAGGATCTCTAGGGCCAGGTGGGCAGCAGGGCAGACCTCAGTCCAGCAGGGCAGAGCCTCCAGCAACCAATACCAAGGGACAGCAGCATGGTGTGGAGTAGCACTCTGGTGGGTGGAGCTCAGCTGTCTCGGCAGTGGTCTGGAGCCTGCCTCAGTTATACCTTGACAGTGGTGGACTCCACCCTTCTCAGTCTCTTGATCAGTGCCTTGGCCCCCTTGATGGTGAGTGAGGAGTTTGCGCAGGAGCCTATCTATGGGTGGGCCCGCTCTGCAGACGTGGCTGTTCTGATCACACGTGCAGATATCTCAGGTGTGTCTCCTTGCCAAATGTGTCTGCTCTGACTTTGGTGGTTTCCCTCTTGAACCAAAGTGTCATGGCTGACTGGTAGTCATCTTGGTTGACATGAGTGACTCCACTTTGTTTTATATACTTTAAGCTATCTTGACCAGACCAATGCCATTTTATTGGTCCTGCTCTCCATACCAGCCTGGGCTCTCTGTTGCTTCTTATATGTTAAGCCCTTCCTTGTTTCACTCTCCACAACTTTAATAAACATACCCTCAGAGTCACCTGGACTTATGTTGTGAAGTCTTTCCTACACAAAGTCAGGAACCCACACACACCGCTGGCCCTCCACAGACCCACAGACTCAGGGGCAGGACCCCCCCATCCGGTAACAGTTCAACTGTCTTCTGTTACATTATAATGTTCAACACTGTGTTATCAAGGTGATACACTGAAAGGACAGTAGTTTACAAATCAGTCCCTAGGGACTTTGCATTTTATCTTTCCAGCCAGTGTGAAGTGACAGGCATCTCTTAAGATAACAAGTTCAAAAGCTGAGAACTCTGGCACAAGGAAGGGAACTGTGAGCGAGGGCACTCACTGGGCAGTGAGTGGGCTGACCCTGCTGCGCTCACACGGCTCGTGTGTGAGGGGACCAGAAGTCCTGAGCCCCAGGCTGGACTCAGGCATGCTCTCCTGGGGCTCCGTGTGCAGCATCCATCTAACCAGAACCTTGGGATGGTCTGGGAGGCCCCTGGAACGAGCGGTGGTTGCTCTGGGCAGCCTGCAGGCCTGGACCTGGGAAGGACTCCACTGAGCATGGCCCCTGAGCTGTGAGTGGGCCCTGGTATCCCCTGAGGAAGAAGAGGCTTTGGAGGTGAAGCAGTTCAAGAAAAGCCCAAAGAGATGTGATGAACAGAGAAAGGGCATCAGATCTGAAGGAGCAGTTCCCAGGACGCATCTGGACCCACTGAAAGGGTCTGGGCACTTGGTCCTCTTTCAGGAAGGGCCAGGCTCAGCAAAGCAAACGAACCCTTCCTCCTCCCGAGAACAAGTAATAAAATTCTCTACTGCCCACCTCCCTCCCAAAGTAAGAAAATTATAAGGTCAAGAAAAAATATAAAAAAGCTACATGCTTGTGGGGGCCCCATCACAATCACATAATTGATGTGGCACGCTGAAAAGGCAATTGCCACTTTCTTTTTTTTTTCTAAGTTTGGCTTTTGCCTTGACAGTTTTGTGTTAAAAATCTAATCATTGAGTCTGTACTTACATTGCTGAGAAAGATCACTATCCTGAGAAAATGTGCTATTCTATTGATATTATTTCCTAAGTATCTATCAATACCATTTTTATAAATGGATGTAATTAATTCATACACTGGCAGCTTTAGTTAAATTCTCTCTTCTCCTTCCTGAGCTTATTCTGATCTCCAACTGTAACTTGTGAACATCTGTCTAGAACTGATGAAATTACCCCATTTGGTCCCAATCAGCTCAGCCACAGAGATGGTCATGCTTAGGAACCGAGTGTCACAGATTTAAGGTAAAAGTTAAATAACTGAAGTGTTGTAGAGGGAAAACCTCACAGGCAGATCCATTCAAGATACCCCAAATGCAAAGTTGAGACTTTAGGAGAGCAATATTGAAGGAAAATAATGACTAGACTAATAACTTATGCACATGATTAAAACACTCAATGTACTGCAGTAGCAAGCTTTCTTTGAGGATGAGTCTGACTGTAACCTGCCAGAGGCTCCCCCTGAGTGTCCTGTCTGCTCTCTCTGTGCTGCCATAAAAGGGCAGACTTGTACCCAACATGTCACCTCACCTCTGTAGCTCTGCAGAGGTCCTTTCACCCAGAGGCTTCCAAGTGTTGTCACACATGTGAAGTAACCAGCCTCCTCATCATTTCTCTCCCCAGAGATGGTTCCTTTCGGTAGCACAGACATTTACCTACACGGCTACTCAGGGTCCCCTGAGAGGTCTTTGTGGAAGTGCAAACGGATGTTCCAAGTGTGAAAGTACCTTGTAGCCTCACTGCGGATCCCAACTCGTTGCCTCCTTTGGCAAGTACCTCTGGAGGGATGAATCAGCTTCTTTAATCTCTACAGCAAGGCCCCTACCAGATGGCTTTTCCTCAGGCTCACCAAGTGCCCACACACCTGGAAACCCACTTTGAGCCTATCTTCTTCCTGTCTTATCTGCCCCAGAAGCTGAGTGAGGACAGACATGAATTTTTAAAGATACTCTATGACCCACTTTCATTAAAGAGTCAGCCATATTTTCTTTTGTTTCCCCAAACTCTATTAATCCAGGGACCAAATGTTTATTAAACATTTACTTCATTGCCACTTGCTGTGCTGGACACAGGGACCACTGTGGTCATGCTTCTCCCTTCACAGGAAGGACAGACAGAGACAGGAATCAGGTGCCCTGCAGTCAGGGCTGTGAAGATGACAAATGTGATAGGCTGGGGGAGGCGGTAGGAGCGGTGGTTCAGGGAAGCCCTCTCCAAGCAGGTAGTATTTGAATGGAGACCTGGAACTGGAGAATAAGCCAGATTTTTCCTTTAAAAAAAATTTTTTTTTTTTGCATCTTACAGATTGTCATTTCTAATAAAGTAAATATCAATCTTTAATATCCCACATTGTAAAAAACCTCTTTGGGGACCCTTTTATTTTTTATCCAGAGTAAAACCGTCATGAGATTAAAAAGTGAGAAAACCACTGTAGTTTATCCCCAGACACCATTGGTCTACTTCCTGCTCTGACCTCATAAGGACCCACTGCTCCTATTCAAGCTCCTGGCTGGTGGAGGTCTTTGTCCGTTAGAGCCCAGGAAGCTGACTGAGGTGACCTGCTGGACGTGGACAAACTTTCTCCCTTTCTTGTTTTTTGCTTTGTTCATTTCTTTTATTTTTTCCATTTTCTGGGTTTTTTTCCTTTTTCTTTGTCCTTTTTATTTTATTTGGCTTTTTTTTCTTTTTCTCATTTTTTTCAATTTGAGTTTCTCCAGTTTATTTAATTTTATTTTTTACATTTTTATTTCTATATTTTGTTTATATATTATTTGTATATTGTTGTATATTTATATATTTTATACATATTTGCATTTTTATACAGTATTTGTATATTTCTATATATTATTCATATATTTTTCTTATTTGTATATTTATATATTATTTATATATTGTATATTATTTATGTATTTTATGTATTTATTTTATAATTTGTTCATACAAATTTTTAATTATTTTTTAAGTTTTTAACTTGTATTCTCTATTTTGATTTTTATTTTGTTATTTTTATTCTTTTGATCTTTTTATTTTTATTTTCTTTATATTTTTTTCTCAAAATTTTGTTTATTATTTTATTTTATTTAATTTTATATATTATTTGGGTTTTATTTTGAAGCCACCATGTCTAAAGACTTTGCAGCCACCTTTGGCAATAAGAAGCACCATATTGGTGATTATATACCCCTTAAATCAATTGGCCAGGGGTCCTTTGCAGAAGTTAAACTGGCCCGGCACAGCCTCACTGGGACCAAGGTGGCCCTCAAAAGCCTTAGCCAGCGGGACTCGACTAGAGAGTTTGAGGAAATGAAATCTCCTAAGACCTTACATCATCCGAATAACATTGCACTGTTTGAAGTGATCACCACCCGGGACAAACATATACTTTTCATGGAACACGCCAGCGGAGGCGACCTGCACGATCACCTGGAGGAGTGCGGCCGCAAAACTGAGCACGAAGCCAGGCCCATGTTCAGGCAAATGATTTCAGCCCTTCACTACTGTCATCGCAAAGGCATCGTTCATCGTGATCTGAAGCCAGAAAACATCCTGCTAGACAAGGACCTCAATGTAAAGGTGGCCGACTTTGGTTTCAGCAGAGACTTTACCAATTATAAACTGACAACTGTCTGTGGCACCTTCGCCTACATGGCGCCGGAGACTTTAGTGTGTCAGGTGTACGATGGCCCCAAGGCAGATGTCTGGAGTCTGGGGGTCATCCTTTACCGCATGCTGACGGGGGATGAGCTGTTTGTGGAGGACAGCGAGATAAAAGTGCTAAAAGAAATACACAGTAAAAAGCTGCACCTACCAGATTTTATGTCAGTGGAAGTTCAAGATCTGTTACAAAAAATGTTGACTATTGACCCCGGCCAGAGACCCACCCTAGATGACATCAGGAAAGACACATGGGTGAACATGGGTGAGGACGAGGAAATGAGGCCCTACAGTGAGCCACCCTGGGGGGACATTGACCCCCAGGTAGCCACAATAATGAAGGGCATGGGCTTCAAGAAGCGAGAAATACGGGAGTCATTGACACAAAAGAAATACAACAGGGTCATGGGAAGGTACCTGATCCTCAGGATGAAGACAACCAAGATGCAGGGCCACACCATAAAGGTAAGGCCCTGCTCCTCCTCTGACTCCAGCACCAGTACTTCCTGCAGCGAAGAGGCTGAGACTTCCATTCCCTCAACCAGCCCTGCACCCAGCCTGGACTCAAGCTCTAGCCCTTCCCCAGGCGGCATGGAAGCCGGGAAGAAAGATCCCCCACCCAGAGTGGAAGTGAGGATGTCCCCCTCCCTTCACCCAGCCTGCACTCCAGCTCCTCCTCATCCACCTGCACCCCAGGAGAGACGATGCCCGCACCCCCCACCCCCACCCAGCCTGCACTCCAGCTCCTCCGCTCACTCACCCGCCCCATAAGCAAGGACCACCACTCCCCTACCCAGCCCAGACTCTGGAACCACCACTCCCAGCCCAGCCCTCCAGCGTGGCCCTTGGGACTCCCCCACCACCCACAGCAGCAGCAGCAGCAGCAGCTCCTGCCAGCACGTTTCAGAGTTGGGTGGTGGGACCCCAAGCTCTGCCTCTCACCCCCGGCCACTGTGGAAAGAGGGTGGCTCGGAGAATCCTCAGGTTCTTGTTAAAATGTATCTGCTGTAGCCAGTCCACTAACAAAAGAAGAGTTACGTTGGCTGATGTAATGTGTAAAAATTGTGGACCGCCTACAGCAGATACATTTTATTTTTTTAAATTTTTAAAGATTTTATTTATTTTATTTTTAGAGAGGGAAGGGGGGGGAGATAGAGAGAGAGAGAGAAACATCAATGTGCAGTTGCTGGGGGTCACGGCCTGCAACCCAGGCATGTACCCTGACTGGGAATCGAAACTGCTACACTTTGGTTCACAGCCCGAGCTCAATCCACTGAGCTACACCAGCCAGGGCAGCAGATATATTTTAAAGAAGAACTTGAGGACCCTGGGCCCAACCAGGAGCCTGGCCACACATGTGCTCTGACCAGGATTCCAACCAGGGATCCTGTGGCTTACAAGGTGACACCCAACCCACTGAGTCACATCAATGGGGCCACACTCCCTGCATTTTAAATGCTGAGCCTGGAGTTACTGAGCTCCAAGGAGGCCCATCACTGGTGCGGGAGACGGCCGGAGGCGGCACACAGACAGCTGCGGGTGAGAGCACTGCCGGACACACACACACCCTGTGTGCACCAGTGAGAGGACTTGGTCCTGTGGATGATGGACGTGTGCAAACCGTCACAGCGTTCCTGCATGGGATTCACAGCATCTCTGTGGCCTTCAGGAGCATCTTAAGGAGGATGGCCTGGAGCCCCCTGGGGGTCAGGAAGAGAGCCTCATTAGGTGGTCCTCATTAGGTGGGGGCCGAGGTCCACCCCTGGGCCCCCACCTAATGAAACCTCAGACTGGACTGTTTTTCCTGGGACCCTTCTCCCCTCCCCTGCTCTCCTTTGCTCCCATGTTTGTGGGGGTTCTTATTAAAGTACTTGGTTCTTCCAAAGTTAGTAATAAATTTGATGCTCCAGAAAGATGTATTGGACACTCTGTTTTTATCCTTTCTGCACAGAATTGGGGCAGGGCATCCTGTAGTTGGAGAAGCATGTAGTGGTGCAGTACTTGGGCTTTATTAGGGGAGCTCCCAACAGTAACAGAAGTGGTTTTGCAGGGAAAAAGCCAGCAGCACCCAGCATGCTGGGCCTGTCCAGACACCAGGGCACAGCAGGGGTGAAGCAGGCAGGGTCTCTACTGTCACGCAGCACATAGCCTGGCTGCTCTGTCACATCAGCAGGAACCCCCTTTCCTGACCTCTTGGCTTTGCTGCTTCCCTCTGGGCTGCTGTCAGTCTCAGGGGGCCTGTCCCTCCACACAAGTCAGATGTGTAAAGCTCTGGAGGAAGAGCGCTCCAGGCAGAGGGAACAGTCAAGCCCCAGGTGGCTGGAGCTGAGTGAGCTGGAGTGAGAGCAGCAGGAGGTGGGGCTGCAGACAAAGGGCAGAGCTCCTGGGCCACGGGAAGGGTGTGGGTTTGACTCTGAGAACAACGATCAACCCAGGAAGGGTTTTAAGCAAGGAAGTAATATGATCTGATTTAAGTTTTAAAACTACTCAATTGTGGAGAGTATTCTTCCTCTGCAAACATTTTTATCTATACCTACATGTTACAGATTCACCAGGCAGGGCAGGTTTTCTTATAACTACAGAAGAAATATGAGCCAGAAACTGTTTGTGTTTTTTCACTTTAATCCTTTTCACCCCAGCTCCCTGAATAGGTAGCTATGCAGGTCAATACATTGTTTTAACTGGGAAAGACCTACCAGCCTCTGAGGAGCTGATTCATTGGTTCTTACATCACTGAGTAGCTGATCTGCTTGCCCTTTGCACTGAGGAACCTGCCGGGTTCCTTTCATTCACCTGTCCTCCTGCCCTGTGATCTGAGCAGCGCATCACTTGGTGTCGTCATTAAGTGGTCCCTTCCCCTCCTCGCCCTGATCTTCCCTTCCTGAGTTCTTGGGGGCTGGGAACTGTCTTACTTTGTATTCCAGTCATTACCCCAGAGCCAGGTCCAGAGTAGGTGCTCAGAAAAGGATGGACAGGTGAACCATCCACCTGCTGACTCTACAGTGGATTGTCCCAAGTCAGGACACGCTGGAGTGGAAAAGGGAACGTGATGACAAGGATCATGCGGGGCCGAGAGAGTGAAGTTGGATGGGAGGGACTGGGATGCACAGTCAGTCACCTGGGTGATCCCTGTGAAGCATCGTGAACAGAACGGTGAGCGCTGCAGCTCTGGAGTCTTTGGAGGTGCTCGTACTCACTCATTCGCCCGCACTGGCTTAGACCAAAGGTCCCCAAAGCCTGGGAGACGCAATAGCATAGGAAGTGCTTGTGAGCAGCAAGGGCACCGAGATTGATACAGATTCACGTTATCATCGTGTAATTCCCTTCCAATTCTACTTCAGCATTTTTAATTATTATGAAAAGAAACTCTCAGTTTGGTGCTAGGTTATCTTTAACCCCCTCAGACTCCTGGCATTCTTCCTTTTAAAACAAAAAGTAAAGAAACCTCAGGATCAGAACCTTTGAATAAACAATGGTATTCAGCTAGAATTTAATATTATGTTAATTACATTTATTTTATGTTTTTCTTTCCTACTTGATAATTATTATTATTTTTGAAGTGGAATTAGTATATAAATTTTCATTTTCAACTAATCTTTTGTTTTTTAGTTATTTTATTGTTGTCCAATTACAGTTGTATACATTTTTAATCTTTTGAAGTAAAAAGATAAGATTTAAAATATACTCGATGTAGGTCATACACAGATTTGGCAAAAAAGCAGGAAGTTGTACAAATAGTAACATTTAGGAAACTAGGTCAGATGATTCCCAGCCTGTTTTTGAGGTTACTTGAGGGTCCACATTTTTAAAAATATTAATACAAAATTAATTTAAATTAGAGTAATTAAAAAAAATAAATATATCATGTATATGTATATTTATTTTTATAGTATTTTATCATAATAAAAAGAATAGGCATGCTTATTGCTGTTGGAATATGACCCTGCAAAATACAGAAAGTCATAAAGATACTTAAAAAGTAAAAAACACAGAATAACACCATTCAGGGAAAAACATATATAATATGTGAGATGTTTCTGTCTTATTGAGTATTTTTAGAAATATAAGTCTGAATCTGAAATATGTTAACACATATGTAATTCTAAATTTACATAAAAGAAATATAAGGGATATGGTTTTACTTATTAAAAACAACAATAGCCTGACTTTAAGTATCAAACTTTTCCTTGTGTACTTAAAAGTTTAATTTACTCAAAATTTATACACATGTAATATTTAGCCCCATACTTGTCCAATAATTTAAGGTGCATCTTTACTAAATAAAGTTTCATACAATTTCAATTGGTTCTAATGTGATGAATGAAGCTTCTTTTTGGAAACTGTGCATTTAAATCCCTGCTTTTCTTACTTGTCAGAGACCCACACTTACCAGCTCCTTGCACACTTACCTTTCTGCTGTGGAAGAACAAAAACATGGCTGGCTGAACTGTGTTCTAATTTTCAGTGAGAAGAAAATTGGCTCTATTTCCCCACCAAGCCAACAGGTGTAGGGATACACTGACTTATTTATGAAAACAGCACAGGTGTTGAAAACGTCTATTTGCTTTCTCTAAAGCAGGACGTCATCACGGTATAACGTCATTACCTTAATGACAAAGAGGCAAGATGGCTGGAAGACAACAACGGCGGCAGCAGCAGCGGGAACACCCGCTCCACACCCAGACTGCAACCGGCTGCTCCCTGCCGGCTGCGTGCCCCTCCCCCGCCCTGAAGATTGGAGGCCGACTGCACCGGCACTGAGTTCTGACTCACAGGGTGGGAGAGGTGGGGGCACACGATCTCACTAGAGTGCTCTGTCGGGAAAGGTAATGAGGCCAAGGGGGGAACCCACGCTCTTGAAACAAGCTATGGTCCATTCCTACCAGCTCCACTGACCAGAATACCAACCACTGAAAAGACTTGTGTCCATTTGGACTAGGGTTCCGTGAACAGTACACAGGGCTGGCTGTATTCTCTGTGCCTCGCCCAGTGCTCGGTTCTTAGAAGACTCTTTAATGTTGAATGAATGAGCCTCTACCTCCACAGCTACTATTTCTAAATACTGCAGATGTATTCGGTGCTGTAATTTACTACACCAATCCAGAAGTTAGTATTGTCTGTCTCGTCTCACAGAGGACAAAGGCTCAGAAATGTTAAGTAACCTGTCAGGTACACACAGTGATTTTTTAAAAGATTTTATTTATTTATTTTTAGAGAGAAGGGAGGTAGAGGCGAAGAAAAGTATCAATGTGTGGTTGCCTCTAGCATGCCCCCTACTGGGGACCTGGCTGCAATCCAGACATGCTCCCTGACTGCATCAAACCTCTGACACGCGGTTCACAGGCCATCATTCAACCCACTGAGCCACATCAGCCAGAGCGAGGAACTAGGATTAAAAACTAGATATTTCTGAGGCCAGTGCCTCAGTATTTTCTCCTGTAGAACTGAAACCAGTTTTGTGACTTTAAAAGGGCTTCATGTGTGAAGAAGGAAAGCTCCAACCATGCAGTTGCAGATTCTTTTATTTAGAATAGATATCTTTATTTTTACTACAGTTTACATTTGATAGTGTTTTGAATTAGTTTCCCGAGTACAGAGCAGTGGTCATGCAGTCATACACTCCACCAAGTGCTGCCCCCGGTATTTGCTGTGCTCATGGGACACCATACACAGTTAGTACCATATTACTGACTGTATTCTTTCAGCTTCACTTTACCTCCCCATGAATGTTTTGTAACTACCGATCTGTATTCTTAGTCCCTTCACCTTTTTCACCCAGTCTCTCCAGCCCCTCCCTTCTAGCAACCTTTTGTCTGTTCCGTGTCTGAGTATGTTTCAGTTTTGTTTGTTCATTTATTCTGTCCTTTGGATTCCACGTACAAGGGGAACCCTTGTCTTGTACTTGTCTTTCTCTATCTGACTTATTTTGCTCAGCATAACACCCTCTAGGCCCATCCATGTTGTCACAAACAGCAAGATTTTATTCTTTTTTTATGGCCAAGTAATATTTCATTGTGTAAATATACCACTGCTTTTTTAATCCACTCATCTATGGATGGGCACTTAGGCTGCTCAGGTACACACAGTGATTTTTTAAAAGATTTGGCTATTGTCAATAACGCTGCTATTGTCAATAACGCTGCAATGAACAGAGGGCTGCATACGTTCTTTCGAATTAGTGTTTTGGGTTTCTTTGGATACATACCCCAAAGTGGAATCACTGGGTCATAAGGCAGTTCCATTTGTAATTTTCTGGAGACCCTCCATATTGCTGTCCACAGTGGCCGCACCAATCCTCATTCCCACCAGCAGTGCTTGAGGGTTTCCTTTTCTCCACACCCTCGCCAACAAGTTTGCTGACTTAATGATGACAGCCATTCTGACAGGTGTGAGGAGATATCTCATTGTGGTTTTAATTTGTATCATTTCTCTGATGATTAGCTGAGCATCTTTTCATGTCTGTTGGCCATGCGTATGTCCTCTTTGGAGAAGTGTTTATTCAGGACCCCAGTTTGGGGTTTTGGGGGTTCATATGCCATAACTCTTAAAACACTATTTTCACATTTCTTCCATTTGCATTTTACTGAGAGCCGAGAAATATGGAAATGGCCTAGATGTCCCCAGCCCTCTGAGCGGCCCTGGATGGCAGCTCTAGTGTCAGGGAGAGGAAAGGTTCCTCAGCCAGAAGACCAGGGTGTCCTTGCCAGGCCACTGCTGAATGTAGGGGTCTGTGTGCACGGGGACTGGGCAGTCCGAGCTGGACAGGCGTCCAGGCCCAGGCAGCGAGTCCCACACTGGTAGGTGAGCAGCAGCGTGAGTCTGAGGAGCCCCGGGAACTGGATTCCTGGGTGGCCTCCCATGCTCGTGTCCTCTCTGTCGTCCCCGTGCTTTGGGTAGAGCCACACCTGCACCTGTGGACACGTGTCCCTCCCTGGGCTGAGAAGAGAAGGCCCTGCACCCTGCTTGACCCAGAGCACAGCGAGGGGCAGGCTGGGACCGGAGAGTCCAGGGCGTGGGATGGGCACATAGTGCAGTCGCTCCCCATCCCTTTGCTTCTCTACTCGGAGGAGCTGATTTGTAGAAGGAGCACCTTCTCTGCAAGAAAAGCCTTCAAGGATCGGGGAAGCTGGGAACCTGAGAACCTTTGGGTTGGGCTTCCATCTGGGGCTACGGGAGGCTGAGGGATCTGAAGCAGGCTGCCTGCACCCTCCGGCCTGGAAGAGAAGTGAGAGGGAGGGTAAGGATGGGGTGTCCTTGAGGCAGGGGGCGACCATGGTGCCTGGTAAGCTGCCTTCCTGAGCCCCCAGGTGCACAGTCCTCAGTCTCATGGGTCTCATTGCCACCGCCTGTTCTGTCACTTCCCTATGTGCACTGGAATGAGCCACCCAGGCTGTCCCAGCCATCTGCCACCTCCCTCTGTGTGAGATGTCACTCCTCCCCACCCCCTCCGCTCCCAGGGTCAGGGCCAGGGCCTCCCTGGGCCCAGCTGAGTAAACCAGCCTCCACCCTGCTGCCGGGCAGCCCCTTTGTTGAGTCCCAGAGCAGACAGGTTTTCTCTGTGAAAACAAAGACAAAGCAGGTCTGACAGGGGTGCTGTTGGGGGTTGCAGGTATGACAGAGACACATCTAGTCCTGGCTGCAAAGGACATGGCATAAGGCCACCAACATAACTCTGTTTTAGAAGCTTAGATTCACCGCTTAGAAGCTATGGGAGCTCAGAGTGGTCACTTCTCCACCTCAGGGTCCACTTTCCTGAGGAGAATTGGTTGTGCTTGTGTCTGCTCTGGAACTTGGACTTTGACAAGTGACTAGGTTCCACTTGTCAGAATCAGCTTTGTCCCTGTTGGGACCCTCAGAGACTGGCACCCCCTGGAGCTCCTAGCCTCTCAGCCCCAGAGGAGGCAAGGCCAGGCAGCATGGGGAGTCCCCGCCACAACTCCAAGACTAGTTAATCAGGTCTAGACACACAGCATGCATTCAATAAATGTTTGTTGAGGGATCAAATGGGACGAAACCAGAGCTGGGAAACTCCCTTCCACGGACACGCCCTCTCCTGTGTGCTTAGCTGCACCCAGCGCAGCTCAGAGGCCAGTTCTGTTGCCTCCTTGACGTAGTCCATGGTCCCAGGGTGCGTGGGGCATCAGCCCTCGTCCTGCCTCCCAGGTTGCGCCACCCCAGACTTTCCATTTGGATGTGGCCTGGGGTTCACGCCCCTGGCTGCTTCCACCCCTTTCAGAGCCCCTCAAACCCTGCCTGGCACCTGCTGTGTCTCCCTGTCCCTGCAGGGCTGAGTCCTAGCCTTATAGAAGGCCCTGCGGCCGCACCCCATCTAGTCCTGCCCCCCACTGCTGTTCTCTCCATCCCACAGACTCACAGGCTCCTACTCTTGACCAGCAGGCCTCTTGGGGAGCAGATCCCTGGGTGGCCAGATCCCTGGAGCTGGTCCAAGAGGCCACAACACAATGGGGGCTACTTGGGTTCCTCCCTGGCTGCCCCCAGGGGCCCTGGACTGGACTGGGTGTCCTATGAAGAGAGGATGCCCATCAAGAACCCCAATGTCTTTGGGATGCAGGCTATTGTCCGGGAGGAGGGTCCTGGGCCTTGGAGGAGGTCCCTGGTGGCAGAGCCCTAACGGGGCAGACTCCACCCAGAGGCTTCTGGACCCTGGGCCAGGGCGGGGCAGATCAGGGTTGGAGCTCTCCGGTCAGCCCCTAGCATCTCACAGGAAGGGCTCCTCAAGGGCTCTCCACCAACTCCATCCCCCACTCCCCCCACCCAAGGCTGCTTCCACTTCCGGCCAGTCCACTGAGTTGGCCTGAGCCTCCACCTGAGGTTGTTTCTGTCCCAGCCCTTCCCTCCCCTTTCCCGAGGCTCCGCCTCAATTCCACCCCTCAAGGGCACCTGCTCCTGCTAGTACCTGCCAACCCATTGAGGAAAAAGCACTGTGGTTTCTTCTGACCTTGGACAGACTTGGCTGGGCACAGACTCTCTGGGCATGGTGCCCGGATCCCCTTGGGGCTTGGGGCTCCTCTGAAAGACAGGACCCCTGGGAGTGATGTCCACGGCAGCAGGAGCTAAAGCCCACTCTTGCCCTCCCTGCCTCTCTCTGGGCTGTGGCCAAGCGCTGAGCTGAGATAATAATTCCCATAGCAGTGATAACATTGTTAATGTCAAACGTTCTTTTTAATGCCTCTGTGTGCCAGGCACTGTGTTAGGTGCTGGGAAAATGTGAAGAAATAAGACAGATGCAGCCCTGCCCCCAGGGATCTGTTGATCCCAGCCCGGGGCAGGCACGGCCGGGGGTGTGGAGGGGACTCAGTACGTGGTGCACGGATAAAGAATTTGAGGAACGAGCTGCCAGTTATATCTGGCAGCAAAGATGCCCGTGGGCTGTGGGGTGAGCAGGGCGGCCACTGGGGCAGAGTGAGGCACGACCTAGCTACCACACTGCACCTTGGAGGGGGTGCCCAGACCCCGTACCTGCCTGTACTAGCTTGGTGCCCCAGCATGCTAGGGATTCAGTAACACAGCAATCCCCTAGCAACAAGGCCATTAAGAGCAAAAAGAAGATTTTGAGGACTTCCTGGAGGAAGAACTGGGATGGGTTGGGCTCAGAGTCCCTCAGCACTGAGCTTACAACATGGACCCTAGGAAGGCATCCATGGAATCCAGAATCCTGACCAGCTCAGGCCTATCCGAAGTGGACCTCTGATGTCCTCAAGTACAGGTGTCATCGAGAACCTACTGTGGGGCCCTGACCCATGTGGCTCAGTTGGTTGAGCATCATCCCACAAAGTGAAAGTTCACTGGTTCAGTTCCCAGGCAGGGCACACGCCCGGGTTGCTCCTTTGGTCCTCCGGTCCGGGCGTGAATGAGAGGCAACTGATCAAGATGTTGCTCATCCTCTCTTTCTCCCTCCCTTCCTCTCTTTCTAAAAATAAATAAATAAAATATTTTTTTAAAAGAGCCTCCTTTGGGGGATGACTGGCATGGACCCTGGAACTGCTCCAGAAACTGTACAACAAAATGGGCAAGTTCATGTACCAGATTGTGGAAGAGCGGCTCCCTCCTGAGCCCACCCTATACAGTCAGTGATAGGGGATGGATGACCCACTCCCCAAGTCACTCAGTGACATCCAAGTCCTAGGGAGCCTCTGGCGAAGGGCCTCTGAGAGACCATCTGGACACCACCTCTCCTACTGGCCCTTCCACTGTGTCAATGTGGACCCCAGAAACCTGTGCCGCTCACAGTGCTAGGTGTCCAGTGGCTGAGGTGCTGGGGGTATGGACACCCCCCCCCACACCACTGCTACACATACCCCTCCCATTTCTCTGCAAGCCCAACAAACAGCAGCACCCCAAAGGGTGCCCCCCTTCCTTGGATGGCCCCGCCAGCAGCCATTCCCCTTGGGAGTGCTAAAGACTTCCAGACACACCTCACCCCACAGCCTGTGAGCCTGATGAGGACAGAACCCCTACCGGAACTTGGCCAAGAGGGGACACAGGGTTGCTGAGAATGGCTAAACTAGGGACGTCCCCAGCATGTGGAGGCTCAAACACTGTTGCTACCCCCGTGTAGCCAGGCCCACAGTGTCCAGAAGAGCCTGAGGGTGGTGGGCAGCGCCCTGGCCAAGACAGGCACCTGCCAAGGCTGCTCAAGGGCATCCCTGGAGTCCGACGGTAGGGAGTGGGGAGAAGACCGGGAAGGGCCCCAGGTGAAGGGCTGCACACAAATCCACTCCCCTCGGGCACTTCACTCCCCTCCGGGAAGCACAGCCACTGCCCCAGTCAGCCTAGCTGCTCCTTTCCCAGGAAGCCCGGAGAGAGGACTGTGCTGGAGAAAGTCTCAGTGTCCTGGGGAAGCAGGGACAAGTCAGGAGCCACCTCTACCAGAGCCGTCCTGCTCTGCTCCCACCCCCATACTGGGCAGTGCGGGCTGTCACACTGGGTCTGCGTGTCCCCACCCCAGGCCTGTTCAAGCGCAGGGCTCCTCAACAGTGTTCGCCGTTGGGAGGACTCGCAGCACCGAGGGATGGAGGTGCAGGTTTGTCTGCCAGAACTTTGAGGAGGTTTCTGAGCAAGGCACGGCCCCATCCCCCATCTGGGCCGCCACTGCCCTCCCCCACCTCATCCCTCCCTGCGCTGGGCGCCGCCCCGAAGGAGCTACTTCAAAGGGCCTGTGCCCCAGCTTCCGCAGCCGGGCTCAGATCCACGGCCCGCACCGCGCAAGCCGGGGCAGGATCCGGGACGTCGGGGCCGTCCCGGCCCGAGGGTCTCCGAGAGCCCCGAGGGCGTGCGAGGCGGGAGGCGCCAGGGCTGAGGGGCGGGTCTTCAAAGCCCCCTGAAGTGGGAGGGTCGGGACCGCCGCGGGGCCAATCCGGGAGCGCGGGGAGCGGGGGCCGGGCGGAGGGGGGTCCGGGACCGGGCGGGCCGGGGGCGGGGCGCAGCGTCCAGGCGGCGGCGGCGGTGGCGGCGGCTCCTTAGTGTCCGGCTCTGGCTCCCGCTGCGGCTCCGGCCAGCGATGCCCCACTCCGTGACCCTGCGCGGCCCTTCGCCCTGGGGCTTCCGCCTGGTGGGAGGCCGGGACTTCAGCGCGCCCCTCACGATCTCTCGGGTGAGTCCAGTAGCCACGGGGCGGCGGGGAGGTCCTGGATCGGAGACCCGGTCCTCGCGATCCACCTGGGACCCGTATCCCCGACGTTCCTGAGGCTCGGAAGCTAAGGGTTTACCTGGGTGATTCGCAGAAGGTAGAGGAGGCTTCCAGGCCAGACAGTGTCGCCTCAACCCCCTTTCCTCCCTCCCCCGGGCCTGCCTGCCCTATCCCTTGAGGAACACCTCACGGGCTCACACACCAGCCTCCCTGCTGGCCTTATTTTGGGACAGTCACTGCAGGCTAGGGAAGGACAGCAGTCATGGGCCAGGGGTCTGGACAGATCTACAGAAGCTCAGAAACACAGCTTAGACTGAACCCATCTGAAATCTGGGGCAGAATGATGGGGAGTCCCCTCCCCTTATCAATGGTCATGTCCAGAGGAGCTGGTTCCTCCCTGAATTCGAAAAGTGAAAGATCCGTTCACTTGCCCACTCTGGTTTTGTCAGTCTCTCATCAATGACCTCAGTTGACCTAAGGGGAAGTAACCAGGGGAAAGGGATGTGTGACTAAAGGCTTGTGAGACCTCTTCCCACCAGGCCGGGGGCCAGGGTAGACTCAGCCCAGGTCCTCAAGATTCCAGGACCATACACTGCCCCGGGCTCAGGACAGAGGAGGAAGAGAAGGGGGCACAGCCCTGGGCCGAGGCTGATCTGAGGACAGAGAGGCAGAAGAAAGGACTCGGGCCCTGTCAGAGAGCGTGCCCACTCTGGGGGAGATGGGATCCTGGCCCAGCCTTGGGACCCCATAGTTTGCAGGGCCAGAACAGGGGGCTCAGACTCGGCCCATGGGGGCTCCCAGCCTAGAGGAAAGACAAGGAGAAAACCCAGGCCCAGTCTGGAAGGAAGAGGGGAGGGGACCTGGGAACATCTGAGAGCCAATCCTTGCTCCCACACACCTGCTTTGGCCTTTCCGGGGGCCTGTGTCAGGAGACCTGAAGACCACCCTCCCTCACTCTACTGCCATCTCTCGCCATGGGGGCTGGACCAAGCTGGCTGGACTTTCAGACATCTGTCCAGTTCTTGGGAGGGGGGTGGTCACCCGGGGGAGCGTGGGATCATGGAATCCCTTTTCTGGGGGCCAGGGTGACAGGCAGGCCCAGCTGTCCTGGGAGGCTTCCCACATCTGCCCTCACCCCACACTGCCAGGCCCCTGGGGCTGAGTGAGCTAGGCCCTCAGCATGTCCGGGAGCCTTTCATCTCCCATTTCCCTTAGGGAGCCCTGCTGGAGGGGGGAGTGTGTGAGCATCTGTGTCTGCTGGGTGTGTCGTGCTGTGTGTCTGCAGAGGCAGGCTGGTGAGGGCGCTAGGCCAGCCGGTGGGCCAGGCACCCTGGGCGTGAGGCCGCTGACAGGCTGAGCGGCGGCGGCTGACGGCCACAGGCGGCAGGGAGCAGAGACATCTGTTGCCCACGCGGCTGCCTGCCGGCAGAGGAAAGGCCTCCACACGTCACGGTGGCGGCAGCGGCCTTGTTTGGAGCTGATAGTGATGCAGGCTCCTGGCCAGCAGATAGACTGGGAGATGGTTTGCCTGGAAGTACCGCCCTACCTTGTCCCTCAAAGTCACACAGCAGCAGCTCAGGACTGAGGAGCCGGGATGGCTGAGCCTGGGTTTGGGTGGGATCTGAGGAGATTTACGGGGTTGGGGAGGCACAGGTCCCAGCGTGCCCAGCAGATACCTCAAGGGCAAGTCCGCAGACACTGAGGATGAGTGGGAGTCCCCACATGCAGGGGTTAGAGACCCAACCCTCCCATGCTTCCAGGGCCTCCCCCACTCAGCAGGGATAGCCACACTCAGACAGGAAGGAGGCTGGCTGCCTAGCATAGCCGGGACCTTGCAACCTTAGCCTACACAACCTCCAATAAATTGTCCAGGGCTCCTTCCCCACACACCATGGAGATTGCTGGCTTCAGCGCATCCACAGCGTTCCAGGCCACACCCTGCAGGGTGTTGGTCCCAGCTCCCCAGCAACCAGTGCCTGGAATGAACACCACCGTGTGCCCAACGCCCCATGGAAGCTTTTTGCCCTGATGATCCCAGATTGTCCTCACAGCAGCACTAAGAAGGGAGAACTCCTTCTGGTCTCATATTACAGATGGGAACACTAAGACTCAGAGAGGCTAAGGTGGTGTGCCCAGAGAAGCAGAGCAGGGACAGGAGTCCAGACGCGTCTGGAGCTTGTTGTGACTGTATGGAATGACATGGCACTGACTCTCTGGCTCCTGGCCATCACAGCCTCTAGGCTAGGTGGAGTGGAGCAGGGGCTGGGGATGTCATAGCGGCTGCAGGTGAGGGGCTGGTTCATGCCCCAGCCTCCCAGCTGACTCACTGCTCTCTGCCTCCCTTCCGTCTGTCTGTTTATCCTGCACTCAGCAGCCAGAAGGATGGGCTTGAATTCAACTCTGTCCTGTGACTTCCCTGCTTAGAGCCCTCCATGGTTCCCACCTACCTAGGAAAAATGGCAGCTTCTTACCTGGGCCTACTGAGCCCACAGGTCTGGCCCCTGCTCCTTCTCTGACTTTATCTCTTCCACTCTCTCTCCACTCACTAACAATGCTTCAGTTGCAAGCCTGCTCTTACTCGCTCTCCCAGATAAGCCATTATACACGATGACCTGGGATACGCTCTCCTTCCCTCCCTTTTTGCAGAGAAGTACACAGTAGTTATGAGCATAGGTCTTGGAGCCGGTTAGCCTGGATTGAAATCCTAACTCCTATCTATCAATTGAAGGTCCCTCTGCCCTTCTCTGGACCTCAGTTAACTCACCTAGCAAATGGGCTGGCCTTCAGAGTTAACAAGACAATGTAAGGAAAGTCGGTTGTGAGAGTCACCATTTCCTGGCCTTTCGCCCTGTCTGACCAGAACTCTCCAGGCTAGTGGAGCTGGCAGGAGTTTAGCCACCTCTGCTTTCGAGAACTTCCCCACCCACAGGAGCCTGAATGAACCCTTGTGTTGGCTGAGTCATCCTACAGCTATGGGCCCCCCTGAGGAAGAGGACTCCTCTCCAGGGTGGGGACTGGGGTGAGCTGCCCCTCCTCCTAAGCCTCTCTTTCTTTGTCTGTGATTAGTGAGGACAATGCCTCTGTCTCACCAGGAGTTTGAGAGGTTGCCATGAGCTAGTTGTGGGCAAAGCGCTGAGCTTGGGCCATGTCATGGAGCACGTATGTGTATCCATGAAGGAGAGGGGCCTGGGGCAGAGCCTTGAGGGGAGGGTGGGATGGAGCCCAGTGGGCCCCTCCCCAGGGAGGACAGGCCTGTGCAGGTACCCAGGCCATGTGAGTGAGCATTAATGGTGGCAGGTGGCTGTAGGTGTCATGCTCCAGAACATTCCTTGGGGCAGCCTATTTTGGGGCAGGTCAGCTCAGGCAGTGCGCACACCAGGACTACAGCTAAGGAGCTGCCAGCACCTCAGCTCTGTGCACTCAGTACTGGGCACTAGCTAAGCTGAACCTGGCTGGGTTTCCAGAAACTCGGACCCCCGACCCCCACCCCCAGTAAGAACAGGTGACTGGCAGCTCTTGAGCCACAGCTGGGCTCTGCTGGAGAAACTGGGTAAGAATGAGGGTGCTTAGTGTCCATTTCCAAAGGCTGTGCCAAGACTGTGGACAGGGTGAAGGGTTCCCTGGGCTGCCTCCTCAGGCCTCCCCATGAGCCCAGCCCCAGCCTCAAAGGGTCCCTCATCTGGGGACCAGCACTGCTTAAGAGGCTCCGGCTGTGGACACCACTCGACCCTCTGGGGTCAGTGGTGACCCTGGGTGGCCTGCGTGCCTGTCCTGCAGAAGAAGTGGAGGTGAAGTTGTGACCCAGGAATGCAGGCTGGCAACCAGAAGTAGAGGGCCCTGGAAAATGTGGGGAGGTGATGCCCCAGACCTAGGGTGGGGCGCTAACAACATTCACTGAACAGAGTGGGACAGAGTGGTATGGTGAGAGGCCAGAGTGGGGGCTCCCCGGGGAAATAGCCTCTCTGCTGAGACTGGAAGGATGAGGAGGAGAAAGCTGGTAATAAGGATTTGGGGTCATAGGAAAGAATGAATGTTCCAGGTAGAGCAAACAGCATCTGCACATGTGTGGAGGTAAGACAGACCTGGTGCCCGTGAGTACCCCTGGGCATTCAGATGGTTTAGATAGAGTGTGGGTGGGTGGAGGTGACTGTGGGGTGAGGGTGAAACAGGTAGGAAGCCAAGGTCATGAAGGATTTGAATGTCAGCTGAGGGCCCACTATGTGATCTATCTGGGGGGGCACCGTCTATGCAGGGTATCCATGACATGTCCATGCTTTGTCTGTATCGAGGAGCACGTATATCCCTGTGCATCCCTTGCATATCCTCGGGCAGATACGCAAGCTGCGGCAGTAATATCCCCCTTGTCTGCAGCAAGGCCACATGGGAGCTCAGCCAGTCTCTTGGCCTGCCCACCCACGGGTCATGTTGGCAGCAGGGCCACACTGGCTAGTTTCCAGTAGTTGCAGGGGTCAAGAGCAAAGCCTGCAGCAAGGCCACACAGTGACCAGTGTCCAGTCATCTAGCTTGTCTGCCTGCAGGTCCATGCTGGCAGCAAGGCTGCACTAGCGGCCCTGTGCCCTGGAGACCTGATCCAGGCCATCAACGGTGAGAGCACGGAGCTCATGACTCACCTGGAGGCGCAGAACCGCATCAAGGGCTGCCACGACCACCTCACACTCTCCGTGAGCAGGTATGGGCAGGGCCGGCTGGGCCAGGGCCACTGGTATGGGGAACAATTTAAGGGGAGGGTAAGTTATGGGTGGGCAGCAGGCTGAGTGAGCTGGGTCTCACAGCTTCACCGCCTCAGCTGCGGGACATCCCTGTCCTAAGGAGGAATGCTTTCATGGGGGCTTGGCAGGCGCTGGGTATGGGTAGTACTTTAAGAAGGGAAAAAGCCCTGTTTTAACTCAGGGCTGGACGTGTGTTGGGGGACTTGTGGCAGTGGGCAGTCCAAAATCAGAGCTGAAATAAGACCTTGCTTGGGCAGCCTCAGGAGGGGTGACTTCAATCCCTTCCCCCCTCACGTGACCAGCTTGATGACCATTTCAAAGAAGCTTCTTATTCATTGAACCCTCAAACCAACTTGATAAAGTAAAACCTAATATAGTCCTCAATCTACAGATGGGACAACTGAGGCTCAGAACGACTAGAGAGGGCTTCAAGTCCCACATCGAGGGAGCTGGGAAGCAAATTTGGCTTCCCACGTTTCTCACTCCCAAAGGCTCCTCTGCGTGTGCTTAGCTGCACAGCACTCCTGCCAGCCCCATAGCTGCGGTACCTCACTGTCTCCACTGTGGCCCACACCTCCACCCTGGTTACATCTGGATGCCATGGACAGTGTAATGTGACACAGCCCATCGCAGGGGTGAGAGTGGGGAGTCACCACACCCCGTGTGCACCGTATAGATAGATGGTCTAGTGGAAGGTCACTCAGGCTCTGGGTCTTTGTTCAGCTCCGATGGCAGTCGGCTGGGTTGTGGCTGAGTAGGATCCTTCTGCCCCTGTCTTTCTTGGATCCAGGGAAGTCAGACATAAGTGCTGAGCTCTGTCACATTCACTGTTAACAGGGACTTTCCACAGCCCACTCTGGACATGCGTGGGAGAAGCCTCCCCAAACCACAGCACAGCTAGCCGTGCCTTAGAGGCGGCAGGGAGGGGGTGACCCATCGGCCTAGAGCCATTACACACAGAGTGGGAAGGCTTCTGAAGTAGCCCCCTTTTGTGTCTGGCCCAGGTCGGTGTCCAGACTGGGGTCAAGGCCCCTGGCTGTGCTCTCTGTGCTAAGTGGCTCCAGCCTTAAGTTCAGGCCATGTGCACACCACCTGACCCATGGTGCAGAGGCCCCAGAGTGGGGACTGCAGCACAGAACTGGTCCTCTTCCAGGCCCTGGGGTCTTAGGCTCCCCAGATGACCTCTGTGGGCCTGGTGTTCCTTCTCCACAAAGCAGGGTCACATCCATCACCCGCTCCCAGACTGAGGCGCAGGCTGACTTCAGAAACCTCAGCACTGCTCTGGCCACAAGTGGCCTCTAGAGCCGCCGCACTTGGCTGGGTTCCTGGGCCCTGACTCACCTCTAGCCTTGACTGTCCTGGTTGAATAAGGGAAGCCCTGGTGGTGTTGGGGCTGGGGATGACGGCGGCGGGGGCGTGAGAGGGGGGAGGCTCACAGAGGGTGTGAGTCAGGAGGTTACCAGAGGCAATGATGTCAGGGAAGGGTGGTGGGGTGGGGGCAGGGTGGAGGGCCCCCTTCCTTCCTTCCTTCCCTGGTCATTTGTTCCGAGCCTGGTGTGCATGGAGCCAGGGGTCCTCTGACCTGTTCTACTCTTGGCGTTTCAGCCCAACGTGCTGCCCGGCCACGGAGCAGGTGCGAGCACACTCTCTGTTACCACAGTTCCTGGCCCAGCTCTGCACATGGGAACTATGGTCCTCCAGCGAGTGATTTCATTTCAGAGCCCTGTGCTCCCTCAACTCCAAAAGGGGGCTGTCTTGTGATCTGGGGACTGAGTGATGATGACATACCAAGTCTGCTCAGTCAGGGTGAAAACCTGGGGTCCTGTCCCCCAGCCCTGCCCCCAGTGATCACACCTGCAGATGCTGGGAATCAAGAACAGGGGCCACGTAGATCCTCTGGGTCAGCCTCTCTTCTCCTGGGCACCTTCCAACCTGCAAGGCCCCCGACTCTGTTCACTGTCCTGCCAGGACCTATCCTATGCTGCTCTTGGGCCCTCAAGGCCCCTCAACATGGGCTCCACCCAGCCCAGCTGCCCTCCCTGGCCTCCTGTGTACAGAGGAGGGCTTTGACCCTCCACGGGCTTTTCCAGAGGATGGAGAATGAAGTAGAGACCCAGATTCCCTGCTATGCCTATTGGTCTGGAACTCAAAGCCAGGTGTCCAACAGCTCAAGCTAACCCACACTCGCTGGGCATATTCCATGGGGCCGGGACTGGCCCAGCGTCAGCTCCAGCCCTGGGGCCTCCAGCGGGGCCTCTGTGGCCTATTATGTGTGGTTCAGAGGCTTTCGCACAGCCCACCTTAGGCCGTCATTTTGCCTAACGGTGGCAGGTGGGGCCCCCTGCGCAGCCTGAAGTGAAGGCCTGGCCGTGCAGTCGGACGCCTGAATAAGCCCTTCATTCTGACCTGACGCCCAGAGCCACCCTCGTGACTCCAGGGACTTTGTGCCCTCTGACCTTCAGACCTCAGACTTGCACTTCTCTTCTGGCTAGAACATTGGGGAAGCAGAAGGCAGGTGGCCACCACACTCCTGTCAGGCATACCCCAGCGCTCTCTGTGGTGGGGGGCCTCATAAGAGCTGAGTTGGGGTGGTCACCCAGTAGCCTGGCTGAGAGGCCTGGAACCAGATGCCAGGAGTGCAGTGTTGCCCCAGGGGCAGCAGAGGTCCCTGCCACAGACCCCCAGAAGGCTGCGGGTAGAGAGGGATGGGCAAAGGTGAGGAAGCGCAGAGTGGGTGTGGAGTACACGTGCAGAAAGTGTTAAAAGCCCTCTGCTGCCTGGGGGAGAGAGAGAGGGTTGAGCGGCTGGCCCCCTGGTGAGCGGTCAAGAAACCCCAGGAGGCCTTTTGGGGTGAAGTGGGGACATTATTCCCCTTTGGTCTACCCAGCCTCCCTTCACACCCACCGGACAGCCCAAAGTCCACGCATGCCCCACCCCCCCGCCCCCGCCGCCCCACCTGCCTCCCCACAGGGCTACTGAGTGGCAGGCCTGGGCCCCGGCCTGTAGCCTCTCCGCCCGCCCATCTGCCCTGCTTATGGCAGGTTTACGATGTTTTTCTCCCTCCTGAGTGGTGTTTGGCTTCTGGTTTCTATGGTGAAGCAGGAATTTCCTAATGGCCTGTTTCCCATCTGGGCCGGGTAGACATTGGTGATGACTCTGCCAGCATCAGCAGGAGGGAGGCGTGCCCCTCCGAGCCTCCTCCGTTCAGCCTACCCCAGAGCCCACGGATGAGAGGGGTGAGGGGATGTGTGAGGGGACAAGGGGATGGCAGGTAGACATGAGGGGCCTGGCTCACCCTGCAGGGAGGGGGCCCCCCTGCGGGCTGAGCTTATTTGGGTAGGCCACAGAGACAGTAGAAGAATGGAGAAGCTGCAGCTTCCTGTCTGGGAGTCAGACCAGAGAGGGATGGAGCAGCTGGGACACACAGCCCCATCCCAGGTGGTTGGCAAATCTAGAGTCTCCCTGCCACAATGGCTGCCATTTAGGCACAGGAGAAAGCACTGAAGTGATGTCCTTCTCCATACAGGGGTGCCAGGCCTAGCCCTGGGTGTCTCTGGACCCAGAACCCAGCCCCTCTGGGCCTTAGTTCCCAGGCATAGTAAGCAGAAATATCTGACCATCCTAATTCCTGCCACAGGCCTGAAGGCAGGAGCTGGCCCGGTACCCCAGAGGACAGCAAGGCTCAGGCACACAGGATCCACATTGAGCCCGAGGCCCAGGTATGTAAAGGCTCAGAGCATGCCCAGGAAGAGGGGCCAGGCCTGGACCACAAGTTTAACTGCACTGGATGTCCTCACCGAGGCTCTTGGATGCCCAGGCTAGACTGAAGCAGAAGGCTTCTCTGGGCCATGCCCAGCCCCATCCCACGTTCCCCAGGTGATGGGCACCCGCTGGGGGCTCTGAGTGTACTCCAGCAAGCCCTGGGTCTGGCACTAAGGTGTCCGTGGTAAGGAGGGACTGGGCCAGGCCTTGGCTCAGGGCTGCCACCCACCCTGCTGGGTTTCACTCTGGTGCCCAATGGTGCCAGACCAGGAGGATGTCACTAGGCTATGGAGTGACCTCAGGCAATGTGGGGCTCTTCCGTTTCATCCTAGCCTTGGGTACCGACCTGGCTGGAGCCACAGGGCTGACCTTAGAATGCCAGGCAGTCCCTTGCCCTGTCCAATGCTGAAATTTTCTCCTGGCCATCCTGTGACTGTGCCTAGCAGACCTCAGGCTGGAGGACTACTTGCTCAGTCACCTCTGCGTATGACAAGAGTCGCAGCCACAGTGCTGTCCTCAAGGAGAGTGAGGGGATCCAGGCTGCTCTGTGACCTCTTTTTGCTATGGGCTTGTGGGGCAGCCAGTTGGCAAGACCTCAGTATCCAGAGCCAGCTCAACATCCCCATGTCACCTAGTTTGGGCAAGGTGGAGTTTGGGCTGGTGCGTGATGGAGCTAGAACCGTGAACCCGAGCACGTGGGACCATAGCCTGCTGGGCCTGCTGTGTCCACTCTTGCTATGGAGGCTTCGCTGTATCAGAAGAGAAGATCTGCTGTGGCCTGTCCCTCACCATCTATCCCAGTCTCCAACTTACTCTGACATTTGCTCCCTACCTTTCCCTTGCTGGTGAGGTCAGATGCTTATCACATGCCAGGGAGTACCTGTTCTGGAAGCGTAGAGACACTTACCAGTTCTGGGATGGTAGAAGCCAGGGGTCTAAGTCCACATGACTCTATCAAGGAATCAGAGAGGGCTTCCTGGAGGAGGGAGTATCTAAGCCAAGACCCGAAGGAGGAAGAATAAGGTAGGGAAAAGTACGGAAAGAACACATGTGCCAGGAAGCATATACCAAGGCCCAAAGGTGAGTCTGTATACCATAGATCAGAGGAAAGAAAGGTCCCAGGGGGTGGGAGGGGAGAGGTGAGGGGTAAGGTGATAGGGCAGGGTCACAAAGAGGCTCTTGGTTTGCTCTATCCAGAACCTCAGCTGTTCTTGCAGAGATTCATGGCCACACCTGTGTCTCAGAACCTTGCTCTGGTAGTCCCATGAACCCAGGGCCTGTAGGAGCAGGGGGAGAGTGTGAGGGGGGGAGACACGTGGCAGGTCAGCCACACCTGACATGGGCCAGACAGAGCTGAGCAGCGGAGCACAGGCCCACTATGTGAGGCTCAGGCCAGGATGGGTAGGACAAAGGGGCCTCAGCTTGCTCTGTTGGGTCTCTAGGAAAGGCTCGGGGCCAGTGGGCCCTGGGGGCTGAGGACTGCAGAGCAACTCCCCCTGTCCCCATGACCTCTTCTAGGACCAGGCTGTTGAGGCTGGAAGCAAAGGGATTTTCCATAAGCAACAGGGCTGCCTGCCTTTGTACTTAAAAGGTCATAAGCTCCATGGGTGGCGAAAGAAACTCCCCCACCCAGCCCCTGAAAAGCTGTATCCAAAGTAACACAGACACAGGGCCCATTGTCCCACACTGTTCCCACCCTCTGCCTGCAGGGGGGAGGGGGTGGGCCCAGCTGGAGCCAACAGAGCAGCAGAAAACCACAGTTGGCCCTAAAACCAGCACAAGATGCCCTGGTACCAACCCCACGTGGGGTGCAACAGGGCCAACTGGAGCTTCAGGCCGACCTTGCGAGTAGGGTTATAGGAGGTGCTCCTCTTGAGCCTCACGTGGGAACACGGGAGGCACTTGGCACCGTCCAGAGTGGAGAAAGGATGGTGACAAGGAGCGTTTTCCTGGAGAGGGTGGCATTTAAGCTGAGAACCAGGAGACGGGTTAAGGCTAGCCAGGTGCAGCAGGCAGCCCTTCACACTCAGCCTGTTCTCTCCAGACTAGCAGAGGGCTGGAGCTTGGCTTCTGGAAGGTGCCACTGACTCAGCACCCACCTCTGTCCAAGCTGAGTGTCCCACATTCTGACCACAGTCACATGGGTGCTGATGAGCAAGGAGGCAGTTACCCCCATCCTGCTCACTAATCCAGCTGAGGCTTCAACAACCGAATCAGCAGCTGGCAGGTACTCAGAGTGCGCAAGCACATGGGACCAGGTGCACCACCACAGAGAGGGGGACCCAGGAATGGGGCTCAGGAATGCCCATGACAGCTATTTATCCAACAAGCATTTGCTCTGTGGCAGGCACTATGCTAAATGCCTTATATGCAACCGTCTCATTGTATCCCCACAAGGAACTTATGACATAGAGCTCATCATATGTTCCATTTCACAGAGGAAGACACAGAGGTTCAAAGGTGAAGTGACTTGTTCAGTTAATGAGTGATAGAGCTGGGACTCGAATCAAGACTGAGGTCACTATGCCCTATCCACTGAGTTCAGACCTAGAGAGGCCATGCCACAGCCTCACACCCCGCTGGGTGGGCATGAGTGAGGGCCTCCTTCCCCCAGGTCCCTCTGATTTCCCCTTCCTGTTGAAGCCTCCTCTGTACCAGGCCCAGCCCTGCCCCCATGGCCCCATGGCCCATCTGGTCCCCATTAGAGGCCAGGCCAGCCTTGTCTGCCTGCTTGCCCCCAGACACAAGTACTTGACTGCTCAGATTTCCCAGGGGCTCATGTTGGGCCCAGAGGGAACACGAGTTTTCCTGCTGCTGTCGCATCCTTAATGGGGGCCCACCTGGGCAGTTCGAGACCTTCTCCTTTGTCCGTTGGGGTGGGGGATGTGGTGGTATCACCCCCATTCGGCTGCTGGCCCACCCTCTCATTCCCCAAGCTCCTGCCCAGCTGCGAGCCTGCGGAAAGCAGGGGCAGTCTGGCAAAGCCCTGCGGCCTTGGCAGTGCCCCCGTGCTGGAGGCAGCCTGAGCTCAAGTCAGGCTCATTCCCCCAGGTTAGGCATCCTTCCCTCCGCACCTAGCGTCCCTGTCCCCACAGCAGAGCAAAGGGAAATTTATACGTCACCTTGCAGGCTGAGGCCGAGACCACCTTCAATGGCCTTCAGTCAGGCTGCTGTGGCCACCAACCTTGTTCCAGCCATGGAGGCCACAGTGGTCATCCCCAGGGTGACCAGCACTGGCTCTGAGTGTGTGTGACTAGGTTATGTAGGTGGGGCTGGTGTGTGTTGTCCTCATCGTGTGTAAGTCTGTAAACACACTTGTGAGAGTGTGTGTGCCTGTGTTTGCATTGCTGTGTGCCCGTGAACGTGAGCCTACACAGCCCCAGACTCTGTGGGGACAGGGACCCATGGTCCCCTTTGAGACCCACACCCACAGAGATCCTCCCCTTCTTATGGGCTGAGGAGGCATGTTTGGGGCACTCCTCCCCAAAACATTTCAGCCATGGCATCAGACTGGCCATGCGTTAGTGGCTGGGCAGCCCTGAACCCTGGCCCTGCCTCTGCCCCTCATCTGCTATGCCTGTGGAAGGCCACCAATTTGGCCTGGGGAGCAGGAAATGGGGGTAGAGGTGGAAGCCTAGAGGGGGCTGACCACACAAGGGCACACTGGCACACCGATCTCCTTATGGGCAGTCACCTCGTCTCCCGGCCCCTCACAATGGCAGCAGCAGTGAGGCGGCCTTGCTGGCCCAGATGAGCAGCCTGCATGTGTCTCAGCCTTCCCCCACCGAAGGCCCGTGGGCACACAGTGTTTGATGACCCTTCCTGGCTTCAGGACAGGAGTTACTTTTTTGTTTCTAGCCACTTGCCCATCCAGAATCCCGGACGTCTCTGGCAGGTAGGGAGGTTTGGCACCAGGACCACCTCTACAGGGAAGCCGTACACTCTGTTCCAGCTGTGCTGGCCTCATAGAGCCATTGGGGATGCCCCCTGGTGGTGGAACCACGCAGGGCTCCTGAGCCAAGGCTGAGCCTCAGGCATTGGGTTTTTGCATCTGACTTTCCATGGGCGTTTGGGGGCGGGGTGAATCAGGCTCAAGGCTCAGCCCTTCCCCACAGACGCCCTCCCTGCCTGGGCACCATCGCCTAGAGCTGCCAGAGCAGGGGTAGCCGGCAGGCATCCAAGAAGGCCCAAGCATGGCAGGGGAGGGAGTGGGTCTACCAGGAATGGCCAGAGGCCCTACCTCAGAGGGTCTCCCCGTGCCTCAGGCCTCTCTCTTTCTCACAGGATGGCAGTCCAACCACCAGCAGGCGGTCCTCAGCCTCGGGGATTGGCCCCGAAAATGGCCGATCTCCTTATGGGCAGTCACCTCGTCTCCCCGCCCCTCACAATGGCAGCAGCAATGAGGCGGCCTTGCTGGCCCAGATGAGCAGCCTGCATGTGTCTCCACCCTACAGGTAGTACCGGAAATGTGGCTTTTGCTGCCACACCTAGATCCCCTCTTAAGCCCTGATCCCTCACATCTCTCTAGGTCCCATCCTGACCCTGACGCTTGATCCGTGGGTCGCAGCTGCCTGCATTCTGACCCATGAAACTTTCACCAGACCCCTGAGCGGGCAGAGTGAAGGCTGGCACTGCAACCCTGTCCCTTCGCGCATCTCTTTCGCCCAGCACTGACCCAGCCAGAGGCCTCCCGAAGAGCCGAGACGGCGGCATCGACTTGGGCTCCGAAGTGTACCGGATGCTGCGGGAGCCCGCCGAGCCCCCGGCCGCTGCGGAGCCCAAGCAGTCAGGCTCCTTCCGCTACTTGCAGGGCATGCTGGAGGCCAGCGAGGGCGGTAAGACGCTCTCCCCCGTCCCCACGCGTCTTCCCACTCCTTGAAGGCCTCGGGCCGTCCCCCTGCCGCCCCCAAGCGGCGCCTTCGCGACCCCAGGTCCTGCCTCCTAGCCATCCGTCCCTCCCTCTTCTCGGTGTGGTCCCACATCCCTGGCGGCGCCGACCCGGTCGTAGCCCCTTTCCTCACGCCCTCCAAACCTCCTCCCCGGGCTGCGTGCCGAAGTCCCCGGAAGCCCGGCTCAGCCCCACATCCCGCAGAAGTGCGGTTTTTACCTTTTCTGACCTCCATCCGCCCGAACCTGGCTGATGCCACCCGCGCTCCCGCTTTCAGGGGAGCGGCCCGGGCCTGGTGGCCCCCGGAACCTCAAATCCACGACCAGCAAGCTGGGAGCCCCGCTGAGCGGCCTGCAGGGGCTGCCCGAGTGCACACGCTGCGGCCACGGCATTGTGTGAGTACCCACCTCTGCCTTCCCCACGCGGCCGCGCTTCACCCCGACGTGCCCGACGCCCTGGGCTGCGCAGTGCTTGCTAATCTGTCGCCCGACTCTGTCCTCTGCTGGTTTCCCAACAGGGGCACCATCGTCAAGGCGCGGGACAAGCTGTACCACCCCGAGTGCTTCATGTGCAGCGACTGCGGCCTGAACCTCAAGCAGCGCGGATACTTCTTTCTGGATGAGCGGCTGTACTGCGAGAGCCACGCCAAGGCGCGCGTCAAGCCTCCGGAGGGCTATGACGTGGTGGCGGTGTACCCCAATGCCAAGGTGGAACTCGTCTGAGCTGCTCCTGGAACGCCCCCTCCCTGCCTCTGCTTCTTTTAATGGCCTGCGCGGCTTGTGTAAATATCTGTTTGCCCCTGCCTCTCTAATAAACTCCCTCTACCGGGGCTCGCCCGCGGCAGTACCTCAGCCTGTCTCCCTCCAGCGCAGGCCCTGGCTTCCAAGGGTTCCCTCTGTTCAGGTTCCAAGCATGTCCTGGGCACTGGGTGCAACGACGAGCAAGATGGGCACTGCGCAGAGCAAGGAGGCCACAGCCTGGGTGGATGGCGGAGTGAATCACAAGGGGCAGTTCTATTCAAAGAGGCAACGTCTGGGGTGCCATATGGCGATGCCACGCCAAAAGCTCTGACCTCGGTGGAGTCAGGGAAGGTGTCAGCTGAGAACTGAGAAATACAGAGGAAGAGCTGCACAGGGTGAGGAACTGTGTGTGCAAAGGTGTGGCAGGGGTGAACACAGACAAGAAAGGCCCTGTCTGGCCACCAGCACGAGCGCGGGCAGCCCCTAGCAGCTACAGGAGAGACTGCGCCTAGGGGTGTGTATGACTGGCAGAGGTTGGGACTCTGTGGGCAGTATCTGTCTCCCTGCACTTTCCCAAACTCTCTCCTGGTGTTCCTCCCTTTCCCCTTTTTTCTTTCCCCTTCCCCTCTCTCACCACCAGGGAGTGCGCCTAGTGCCGGGGGGCGGGGCGGAGCAGGGTGGGGTGTGGATAAAGAGGAAGATTTCAGAAAGAGCACTCAGCACAGCTTGGTAGCATGTACGCCGGTACGGACTTACTCTTTAAAAGTGTTAACGCTGCCAGAGCTGGTGAGCGGAGTGCGCACACCCAAGGACGCGCCGGGACTCCCGGTCACGTGCAACTCTCCTCCGGACTGGAAGTAGCCTCGTTTATTTGGTGCTGGTTTATTTAGTGAGTCCGAATAATACACATGCTTGTGCTATTGTCAATTTTGTACCATCACAAACCACAAGACTGTCGTCAGTTCACATTCTCACCATCAGCACACAACGGTACTCATTTCCTTGTGCTCTTGCAACACAGGACATTTTTTCCCCACTTTTGTCAACCTAAGTAAAACTCGATCTGTAGTTGCTTTAAATTGCATTTGTCTAATTACCCGAGATGAATATTCACTCAACACATTGTGTTTGTTCTTGGGTGCTGAGCGAGCAGAGGGGAAGAGTGGTCTTCTTCACGAGTTCTTGTGTGAAATGCTCTAAACCCTTCACTCTCTTTTCTGGTGGTCATTTAAACTTTAGAAAACATAGGAACTTTTCACATTTTTGTAAGAATCCTTTTGTAAGAATCAGTTACCCCACTGATCTATTTTCCTGTTCCAGTGACAATATCACACTGATGTAATTACCACCGTTTAACAAAGAACTTGTTCCTCGTTTACAAACGTGTCAAGGCTGTTCTTGAGCGTGCTCAGTGGTCCGCTTTAGACTCAGAGTGCCAGGCTGTGGGAAAACAAGCAAACCAGCCTCTGAACCAAGCATGGCTGGGGTCGCCCTGGACCTACAGACTCCCTGAGAGCTGGCGTAGAGTCCTTTCCTCCCGGGGAATACTGTGACCTGGGCTCACTGTAGCATTTATTCAGGTGCCGAGTACGCAGTCTCATCCATATTTATTTCCGTTTTCTTCTTGTAGATCTCCTGTTCCTGCCTTATTTTGCTCTTAGGATTACTTCCAAAAGCTTCTCCCGCCACTCCCACCCTCCCTGAGGGAGCATAGCCCCTGAGACGTGAGGCGAGAAGCGGGGCCTGGAGTCCTGGGCCTGATTCTGCGGGTGGCCGCAGCCTCCCCAACTTTGCACTGCTCTGCTCCTCCCCGGGTCATACGCAGTGCAGCGAGGCCCCGCCCCACCCCGCCCGGCGACGCGCACGCATCGGCGCACGCATGCGTACTCCGGGTCTCCCCCGCCGCCTCCGGGCCGCGTCAGAGTAGGGTGGGACAGTGGGAGCGTTGGCCCATCCGTCGCCGTCCGGCCTCGACTGCTGCCGTTGTCCGGGCCTAACCCTGTCATAGGCGGGATGGACGGGAGGACGGGCAGCCTGGGAAGCCAGAAGGCGCAGGAACCGAGTGGAGATATAACGGAGTTACGGGCACCGGCCTCCAGCGGGCTCTCAGACCCAAATCGGCAGACTCCGCCCCTCCCTCGCCTCATTTGCACCCGCCGCGCCGCAGTCACCAGCCGCCGGGGCTCCCCTTAATCCCGGGACACGCAGTCACCCCCTCCTCCCACGGAGACAGCCTCCCAAATTGAAGGGTCCTTGATCTCCCGCGGCACCATCGGCACCCCCAAGACCAACAGCTCGACCCTCACAGGGCTGCGGCCACCGGAGCAGCCCTTGTCCACGCAGGCATCCCGGGGAGGGGTCGGCCGGGAGGGGTCGGCCGGGGAGACAGTAGTTGACAGAAGTGGCGCCCAGAGCTGTCAGGCTGATTTGTCCTCCCTGTGGTTCACTTAGTCTCAGCCTAGTGCCCCAAACATCTCAGCCCAGGGGCCGAGCACAAATGTAATGGACATGAAAACCCTGGGACAGGGTCCCTGTGGGACATTGTCTCTGTAACCCAGGGTCTTGGACCTGAGATGAGGCAGGAGGAGAGACAGATCAGGTTCCCCAACTCAGAGTGCCCCGACCCACCCGGACAGGCTGAGCTCTCATTGTCCCCAAACCTGCCCCTCTCAGGCTCCCACCTCCAGAGCCTTCACCAGAGACTGGGACATCATCCTTTAAACCCGCACCTCAACCATCCCATCCACCCATCACTCTATCTGAAGCTATGCCTCCTAAGCATTTCTGGGGCCCATTTCAGGGCAGCTGGAGGATTCTCTCACTCCCTTGCTTCATGGACCCCTCCATGGCCCCCAGGGCCGTGAGGATGGAGGCCCGGATTGATCAGTTACAGGCCTAGCATTTGAAACCTCTCTGACCTCAGGCTGCTGATCTCTTGGCCTCACTTCCCCTGCTGCACCAGGCAGTTCACCACTCTCTGAGCCGTCCTGTCTTTTCCTATGCCTCAGGCCTTCTCCCAAGCTCAAAATGCCTTTATTCTTCTTCATCCAGCAAGCCCCTCCTCACTCCTCAAGTCCCAGCTCCACTGTCCCCTTCCCTAGAGCCAAGCCTGGTCTACCCATGCCCAGGCAGAGGCAGCAGTTCCCATCCACATGCCCTCCACTCTATCCCCTCCACAACCCCGTCAGCAGCTGGGACAGAGCCTGGCCAGACCTACCTCTGTCCTGCCCAGAGCTAGTCCAGGCACCGAGAAGTGTAGGAGCCCCGGGGCCAGTGCACACACAGACACAGCCTGGGCTTCCTTGCCTCCCACCACCTTCTTCCTTGAGGGCAGCTGCCACCCACTCATTCAACTACTTATTTACTAAGATTTTACTGTGTTCCAGGCTTGGCGCTACCTCCTAGGAAAACATTTTGAACAAACAAGTACAGATTATAGGCAGTGCCATAAAGGAAATAATTAGGTCATCACTGGAGAAAATAAGTGATCCTGTCATGTGACGAATTTAGAAAGACCTCACAAATACAGTGACATTTGAGCAGAGACCTGAGGTGGTGAGGAAGCCTCTGTGTGGGCACCTGAAGAAACTGTAGCCCAGGCAGAGGGGGCAGGGAATACAAAGGTCCCAAGCAGGACAGGGAGAGGAGGCATTGCTTGCTTGTTGTCCTATGAACAGTGAAGAAATGGCCGGAGAGGTGTCAGTGAGGTGGCTAGGAGTAGCAGATGAGGTCAGAGAGAGGTGGGGACAGGCAAGTTGACCATGTTGGCCTTGTAAGTCACAGGAAGGACTTTGGGTTTCACTCGGAGATGAGAAGCCAGAGGACTGGCATGACCTGGGCTTTTATGTTTTAACCAGAATCACCCGGGCTGTTGTATGAATAGGCTGTGAGGGGCAAAGGTGGAAGCAGGGAGACCAGTTAGTAGGTGTGGCTGCATTCATCTCCACTAATCCCTAACTAGCCCACTCCCCTCGGCCCCCACAGCTACAGCCCCAGCCCACATTCTCCTGCCTGGGTGCTGCAATAGCCTCCTGCCTGGCCTTCCTGTCTCCTGTCTGGCCACCTAGTCCCCTCTCCACCCAACAGCAGAGTGAGCTTTTTAAAATGCAGTTCTGATTCTGTCACTGCCCTCTATTAAAACTCCTGGCTCTCCGTTGCTCTCAGGACAAAGTCTAAACTCCCAGTCCCCACCCACAGGCCCCAGGACACACAGCCCCTGCTGACTGCTATCCCCATAACTCACACTGATCTGCAGGTTCAGCTTCATCAAGTTCTCTTCCAGATTCTTATGGCCTCCCTTGACCTTCCAAGGAGCTTGGAGCGAAAACTGAGACCTTTCTTTTAGCTCTGGGTGTGACACTCTTATTGCCCCACCTTCCTCCTTGAGATTCAAGGGAAGGGGTGAGGGCAGAAGAAAGCTAGAGGCTGCGTCATGCCAGAAGTCCTCCCTTCCTGGCCCAAGACCCAGCCCCTCTAGGGGGCACAGTAGCCTGGCCTTGGGCTCACAGCCCATGAACAGCTGAGTTGAGGGAAGCGGACAGTTTTTCAAGCTGGGCTGTGATGCCCAGAGGACCATGCTGTGGGCCCAGAGAGTGCCCCAGCCCACCTGGGGAGCACCCCGTCAGCTCCTCTGCCTCGGGGTCTCCCTACCCAGCTCACCTGCACTCCAGCTCCATTCCGACAGCTCATTCTTACCCCAAGCTACAGCTTCGTATCCTTGGGCCTCAGAATCTTTGCAACTCGGGGTAATTTCATGATTTACCATTTTCCCACACAATATTCCTCAGCACCCCTAAAGGGAGTCGGAAGTTTAAAAGGGGTTGAGGGTGGTCAGGTGGTCTCTCTGACCGGCAAGGACTGTCCTTCTATTCCCACCACCAATGGGAAACTCTATTTGGGTCCCTAGAGAAACCAACTTTCATCTTTGTTCCTGTCTGACAGGGACTATTTGTGGCCAAAGGCAAAGGCAAGAAATCCCAGGAGAGGCTGCCAGAGGCCTGTTCCTGGGGCTGGCCTCAGCCGCGAGGGCTCAGAAATGCAACTGACCAGCGCCCCATGAGCAGGTGTGTCTCCCCAGTCAGGCCCAGTGAGCCGAGCTCAGAACTGAGCGCCACCCAGCAGCCCGTCACTGACAACAGCAACGGTGGAAGGACTGGTGGAAGGACTCTCGGCAGTTCTCCGGGGCCTAAGGCACGTTTTCTCAGGAAGCCAGGCACAGCCACAGACTCAGAGGAAGGGACACGAGTTGGACAACAACTGTGACAGGAACCCATGAGTCCCAGGCATTCACCTGCAAGTCCCTTAATGAACTGATTTTACTCTTCTTTGATCCTCATGTCAACCTGAAAGGAAATACAATGATTATATCCATTTCATGGATGAGCTCAGGAAGGTCACACACTGGTTAGCTAATCTCAAAGGGCACCCAGGGCAACCTCACCTACTCACCTTCCCTGGAGAACACTGCCTGCCCCACCGGTGGTCTGGTGACACTGACTGGGGGCCACTTCTGAAGGTTGCTGACCTGTCTCTGCCTCACATGGCGCTGGGCTCCCGGTCCTCTGTGGGGGTTGGGATGGTGGGAGCCGGGCTGAGTCAAGGTGACCCTTGGAGCTTTGGGTCTGAGAGTGGACGAGGCAGTTTCCACAATACCTTATCATAAACTCTGACACGCATGGACCCACTCCCACGCCTGCTTGACTGGTTCCCTAGATCACATCATAAGCTCTGCAAATGGCTATCCCAGCTGCTCTCCAGCTGCTCTGTGGTTCCTGGAGCTGCTGAGATGATGGAGGCAGAGATGGAGAAGAGAGGTAGAGACAGAGAGAGAGATAGAGACGAAGACTGGCAGAGAGATAGGGATGGGGCAGGGGATAAAGTGGAGGTAGAGGAGACAGATAGAGAGATGGCTAGAGGTAAAACAGGGAAGAACCTGCTTGGAGAGGTCCCCAGAGCTCTCTGTCTCTGATTGCGGGAGCCTGCCAGGCTGGTGTGGTCTCTCACCCCTCAGCCCCATCCCCCTACCTCATGCTGTGTACACCTCCTTCCCTCCTTCTCAGCCTGCATTCCCATCCCCTCTCCCGACTATTGCCAAGGCACCAGGCTCCTCCAGGCTCCTCCAAGCTCTGGCCTGGCTCCTGCTTTCCTCCTCAACTGCTCCTTCTCTAGAGTACCACGTGTTGTTGGGCTGATTTCCAAATGCCCCACCCTCCTTTCGTGGTCTCGCCCAGTCCCACCGGATTTGGTCTGGCAGAACAGAGATCAGAGGCCACCCTGGCCCAGCCAAGGGGTGGATCTTGTCCTACAGGCTTGATCTTAAGCAGACTGCCCTGCTAGGACTCCACTTTGGTTTGCCAACCACCCCTGCTCCCCAGAGCCACCTCCGCAGCAGATTTCACTAATCCCCACAGATTGTGCAACTTTGCTGTCAATTTTTGGAACCTGCTTCCAACCAGAAACCCTGACTGACTCTGCTCTCTGGTGACCTCGGCCTCAGAGAACTCTGCCCAAGTCCTCAGGAACTGTGCAGTCCTGACCATTCCCAAAGATGTATCTGCAACCCACACCTCTGACTGCCTGGGCCTCGCTACATGGGTGTCCCAAGTACAACCCAAACTCAAGACATCCCAAATGCACCTCCTCATCTTCTCTCCAATGTGCTCTTACTCCTACATTTCCATCTCAGATAAAAACACCACCAACTACTCATCCACCCAGCTCCCCATTTTTGGCATCTTCCCTACCTCCCCGCAACCCTCAGCTCACGTCTAGTTGGTCATCAAGGCCTGTCCTTGTCACCTCCTTACCAGCTCCGAAATTCATCTCCTTGGCCACTACCATCATCACCATCTTGGATGGTCTCCTCACTAGTGTCTCTGTCTCTGCCCTCTTTCCTCCTTTGCATTCTCACCTTGGCCACCAGAGGGATCTTTCTAAAAACAGAAATCGCATCAGGTTTTCCCTCTGAGGAGTCAGAATGAAATCTAAAGCCGTGTAACAATGAAGACTTTGTAAGTCAGGGATGGTTTTGCTTCTGCCAACCTTCCCAACCTCATCCCTCTGCCTTTCCCCACCTCTGATTTAGGGCTCACGTGAGCAACTGTCAGGGTTGGATCAGATGGTTCCACTGCCAGGAGGTGGCCTGTCGACTGGCTTGTTCCCCGCTGTTGACTCTCAGCTAGAACAGGCATGCAGCCGGGCCGGGTCGGATCGGATTGTTGGCCCCGCCATTCTGTTGGCATTGTTTCTGTCAGTGCCGACTCTGACCAGTGTGTATAGCTGGTACGTGAACAGCACGTTCGTATAACAATCTTAGGAACTAGCTCCAAGAGATAGAGACCCCGACCTCCAGGCATCCCAGCTCCAGGAGACTTGCTGAACTGCTTCCCATCATCCCTGGAACCAGGATGATGTGAAGCCAGGACACCTACACCAGGAAGACACGCACTGGACTGTCACTTGTCTTATCGGAATGGACTGTGCTTGTCTGCACGTAGGGAACTTTGCAGCCCCTTCCCTTGAACTCTTTGTTACATTCCCCTCTTCCTCCTTATGGAAACCTCTGCCTCCACTGAGAGGGGGAGACGGGCTTTGTGACTCGAGTCCCCCGTCTCCAGGTGGCCAGCACAAAAGAAACCACTTTCCTTTACATCAGCACCTGTCTCTCGAGTTCGTAGTGGCAGGCAGCTGGACCTGCAGTTCTATGACAAGCAGAGATGAGAGTTGAACATGTAAATGAAGCTACAAGGGTCCTGCCTTTCTCATGCTCCTGGGTAGCACCCAGTGAGGGCAGCATAGGCTGTGTCCTCCCTGGTCCTGTCCAAATAGCATGACAGGCATATGGCTCATGGCTTCAGAGTCTCCAGGCAACTGTTTATTCCAGCTACTGCTGTGACAACCAGCTCCTTCAGTGTCCCAGTCTCACTTGCACTGTTTACTCTCACTTTCTGCTCCCAGACTCCTCAGACCCTGAGGCTCGGGGCACCTACAGACACTTGCTCAACATGGACACCTGTGTGGGGGTGTTAACACCTAGCGGGGCACCCCTGGAGGGATAGACACCTAAGGGACCTATAGAGACACCTACTTCTGAACCTTAGGCAGATATTTCTAAGACTCGTTCCCCCAGGTCCCCATAGCTGTGAACAACCGCAGGCTATACACTCGTAGTGGTTTTTTCCACAGTCCTTTACTCCTGTTCCCTTAGATCTGCTCCCAAGTAGAAGCAGTCTAGAAGGCAAACTTACAAGAAAGGAATTATTTTTAAAGAAATTGTATTTATTTTAAAAGAGAGGGGAAAAGAAGGAGAAAGAAAGGGAGAGAAACATCCATCGGTTGCCTCTCATACACACTGCTACAGGAGACTGGACCTGCAACCTAGGCATGTGCCCTGACTGGGAATGGAACCAGTGACCTTTCACTTTGCTGGATGATGCCACTCAACCAGTTGAGCCACTTGGGTCAGGGCACAAGGAAGGGATTCTAGAATGGGAACATGACTTTTCTAATAGAGATAAGGCCCCCACTGCTGATGGTAAATAGGATAGTAACAATCTCTGGCATACAGTTATCAAAACTCTTCCCCATGGTAGGTTGGAATGTGACTAAGCAGAAACGAAACACTGCTTCCGTGTCAGTGTGTTTTAACCAGGGGAGACTGTACCTCCCCGGGGACATGTAGCAGTGACTGGAGGCATCTTTATCATGACTAGGGGAGAGTGCTATTGGCGTCTGGTAAATAGAGGCCAGAGGTGCAGCTCAAATGCATAGGACAACTCCCACAGCAAAAAATTATCTGGTGTAACACATCAATAATGTCAAGGATGAGAAAGCCCCACTGTGGCTCCTCGGACAGGGTGATTGTAAGGCTCATGAGGACAATGGTGACTGTTGGGTGGTAGAGCCGACTAGCTTCTGTTAAGCTCTTTAGAAGCCTTACAAAAGAAATGATACACCCACGTCAGCCAACTATAAACTGCAGGCACACTGTGTGTGTAAGACAGGAAGCCTCATGCCCACTCCTGCAGCCACAGGGAAGATGGTGCTAGAAATCAAGCCCAGGATTTAACTGATTTAATTCGAACAGTAGGAGAGCCACCAGAAAAGGCTGTGGGCATAGCTCTGATGGGTCTCTTATGACAAAGGCGTGGCCCTGATTGGAAATGCATAGGCCCCTGGAACACGGAATAGACACATTTGGGTAGGTTGTGAGAATTCCCCTAAACCTTCAAGGCTAGCAGCCTCGGATCTCTCCCCCTTTCTGTAGGAGAGCAGCTTCTCCTGGCCTGGAATCCCTGCCGAGACTCCTGGGGCAAGTGGCTCCAAAGACACTGCTTATCTGTCCTGCTTAAGATCCTCCCCTATCTCCCCTCATTGCCTTCAGACTCACACCTACGCTTAGTTCTCAGCACAGCCTAAGCTGCTAGAAACACAGCTCTTGAGCCAAGAGGAGACAGCACAAGCATTGAAAAAGTGACAGGACTTATGTTCTAGTTGAAACAGGGGTAGCGTACGGGAATGTATTAACCTGGAACCCTCATTATTCTAGGTTTAACATTCAAGCAAGGACATGTAAAACCTTCTTCATATGCTTCTGAGATGGTTCTTTGAGAAACTCGGATACAGTGATGGCCTAGAGAAATGAGGTAGCCAGAACTTTCTTGACAGAATATCAAAGGAGTCAGAACACACAGGGGAGTGAGAATGCTAGATTGTACATATCATCCTGGACCAGAGAACTGATCACCAGTTTATATTGCCAAGGCAAATCCAGAGGACACTCCCCCCTCTGAGCCAACACAAAAAGGCACAGGTAAAGGATGCTTAGTGTCAGTGCGGATGGTAGGACTCCAGGATAGCAGGGGCTGGGTGGCGATGTTGAATCAACAGAGGGAGGGTGGATATATTTATAAACCGAAGTGGCAACCATTCTGCATCCACCCATGGGGTTGGTAGTGATGGCTAATAGACCATGGTATTCCTGGAGATTAAATAACTGGGCAGATACCTGGGTGTTACATGTATGGCAACCTCACCCTCAAAATCAAGAGCTAGGGAGCAGAAGCCTGATGTCAGCTGCCCCAGTGGAAAGTAGCATTTCTTCATTAACTTCCCAAATCCAGGCTACTTCACAGGCTCTGAACCTACTGATTGAAAAGGAGACCAAGTCTCCATAAGGAAGAACTCTCCTGGGCTGTCCAAAGTATATCTGATAATTATTTCCCCACAAGGTATTGGTGGCTCTCTTAGTCTGCCCAGGCTTCCATAACAAAATACCTCACACTGAGTGGCTTCAATGATAGAAATTTACTTCTCACAATTTTGGAAGCTGCTTAGTCCAAAGTCAAGTTGCTGGCTGATTCAGTTCCTGGAGAGTCTCCTTGGCTTGTAGATGGCCACTTTCTTGCAAGCTCTCTGGTGTCTCTTCTTAAAAAAATATATTTATTTTATTGTTAGAAAGAGGGAAAGGGTGGGAGAAAGAGAGGGGGAGAAACATCAACGTGTGGTTGCCTCTAGCATGCCCCCTACCAGGGACCTGGCTTGAAACCCAGGCATGTGTCCTGACTGGGAATCGAACCAGCAACCCTTTGGTTCACAGACTGGTGCTCAGTCCACTGAGCTACACCAGCCAGAGCTGGTGTCTCTTCTTAAGGGCACTGATTCCATCATGAGGGCCCCACTCCCAAGACCTCATCTAACCCTAAGTATTTCCCAAAGCCACATCTGCAAATACCATTGCATTGAGAGTTAGGGCTTCAACATGTGAATTTGAGGGGTCACAAAGGCTATGGATTCAGGGTATGTGCTGACATGGACACCAGAGGACGGGAGATGCCCAGTCAGAGTGGAGGCTCTTAAAAGCCAGGTGGTGAATGAGTTCTCGTGCAAGGAGGTCTAGTGGGTCTACAGACACACACTGTAGTTCCTAGTCCCTAAGTGCCTAACTGGGATCCAAGCACTTCGAGCTGGCAAGACCCCAGCACTTACCCCCATCTCATTAAATAAGAGCCTTTATGGTAGGAAAGGCCAAATGGAAGCTGTAACCCCCTCACATTTTTGACCAATTTCTTCATTTAGAAGTAAAACCACATCCTGGGAGATCAGCACCAACATCAACAGCTGTAGGCTTCGATGTGGGATGAAGAGCAGTAAGTACTTTCTTGTCCCGGGGCCACGTGAGTTCTCCTGCTCTCTTTCACAACATAGTATTTAGTGACTTTGATTGTCCTGCTATTCCACAGAACAGGGGTGTCAACCTCATTTTCTCCAGGTGCCACATCAGCCTCATGGTTGCCTTCAAAGGGCCAAGTGTAATTTTAGGACTGTATAAATGTAACTACTCCTTAACTAGGGGCAAGGAGCTCGGCGCTGCCACAGGGTAGAAACAGGAGCCAGGCCGGGCCGGATAAAACAAGGTGGAGGGCCGGGTTCAGCCCACAGGCCATAGAACATCATAATGGTTCTCTGTACCGAGGGCATAATGCTAGTTTGACTGAGTCCTCCAGATGCCCTAGTAAGGGACTCACATGCAAGAAGGTGGAAGATATAAAGTATGAAGACTCAGGCCCGGCTCTACTGGTGAACTTTTTTCTTACCTTTTTGTTCTGCAATGACTTAAATGTATGTAAAAGTAGCCAAACTAATAAAATGAACTCCTAGAACACAGGTGGCAAACACAAGGCCCATGGGCCAAATCCAGTCCTCCACCTTGTTTTATCCAGCCCAGCACCTTGCTTCTACCTGGCTAAGTTACATTTATACAGTCCTAAAATTACATTCAGCCCTTTGAAGGCAACCACGAGGTTGATGTGGCCACCGGTGAAAATGAGTTTGACACCCCCACCCTAGGACCACCATCATGGCCAATCTTATTTGATCTATATCCTCACTCAATTCTTCCATCTCATATTATTTTGAAGCAAGTTGGTTAAGTTTCTAGGGGTCTAGTAGTCTGGAGCCTGCAGGTCATGCCCTGTAATGTAAACAGGGGACTAGTTGTTGTCCCCTATCCCCTCCACCACTGATAAAGGGACGTAACGCTTGGTGGGAACATTACTCTGATGTGCCTATTGGGTGCCAGCAAAGCCCAGAGCAAGAGAGCTCTACAGTGAGTCCAAGTATAGTATGATGTTCCCTGCCATTTGGTCTGTATGACCCAGCAGATGGATGGTGCTAGAGGTGTTTGTGGTGATAAGGATACTGGGTAGGGTCTCTGATAAACCCTAAGAAAAGAGTTTCAGCGCAGATCTCCAGGGTTCCAGAGCAAGGTCATGCCTTCTGCAGCAGAGAGCTTTTTGCCTTTTCCAAAAAGCAGCTATGGCAATGGAACATCAAGGGTCTGTGAAACCAGAGCTGTCTAGTATGGGTTGGGTGTTGTCAGATTCCATCCAGTCATAAGATTAGGCAGGCGCATCAGCAATCCACCTTATAATAGAAATGACAGAGGCAGGATCAGGACTGAGTAGCGCACCAGGCTCACAGAAGTCAATGAACAGGATGCTCAGACTCCTCTGCCACACCCCTTAGTCATGCCAACACTTGTCCCTTAACTCAAAGCTGTGGTCTTGTGGGATGGCTTTCTGTCACCAGCTGGTGTAGGAAAAACACTCTCAGGCCTGACTCACAGACGGGTTGTTTTGATACTAGCCAAAAAATAGATTGTTACTGCAACACAGCCCTGCTTAGGGGCAGTGCTAAAGGACAATGGTCAAGGGAAATTCTCCCCATGGACCCAGCTGTAAGGGGTGCACTTGGGCATTCATGCCACAAGGATGGCAAACATGGTTTGAGGCATGGATTTACATACACTCACAGGCAATGGCAAAGTTTATTTGAATGATACTGTTTGGCTGTCACACATGGTCAACCTGGAAGTGCAGGGAAGTCGACCAGCGGAGCCAGAACTAGGAAGCATATACCTCCTCATTCTCTACGGCTCTCGTAAGGGCCCAGTGGGATCGAATGCCAGTCACCCACAGCAGCGAGGCAAGGCTAAGGCAGGTGAAATGAGGAGGGCACTCACCTCTGGTGCAAACCTGAAGGGGGCACCAAGAAATTCAATAATCAAGGTTAATAATATTTTCATATCTTTTAAAAAATCAAAGTCAATATAAAAATTCATATGACTGAAGTATAAACATTTTAAGGAAAGGTAGGGTCAGTATTGCTCATTTTTTCCTTTGGCCTCTAGCTCCGCTATGTCTCAGCCCAGCACTGATCCTGCCCATGGCCAATGGCCAGCTCACGGCATGGTATGTGTTGGCCTTGACTCCTTCCCTCTTCGCTCCCCCTGGCCCTCACCCCTTTCCCTAGGGTTACTACTCAGGATCAACTACCTCCACATAAGTTCTTGTTTCAAGTTTTGCTTTTTTAGTGGGGGAGAGAGAAGGGATGAAATCCAAGCTAAATAGCCAAGTAAGGTAGTGACCACATGATGGTAAGTACTCACTTACTGTCATTGATAGGTTCTTGGAAACTTTGACTTTAAGCAAAACCACATGTAAAGAAACCAGCTTTACCATAGGCTAATTGATATAAACAAGAGTTAACTTCCCACAACATATCTCTGGCCACAAAAAACAACACCAAACTTCTAAAAAAAAGACCCAAACACTTCTAATAGTAAACGTGGAAGTAAATGCGAGTTATACATATGCCTAAGAAAAATTAGTGAAAACAAGTAAGCGTTATTTTCCAACCCACTTCTTCCAGATCAGGGTCATGAGTGGCCAGAGACTATCCCAGAAGCTCAGGATGTGGACACCCTTCCATCACAGGGCCACGCACACATGTACACACACACATTCAGACTGGGGTGACTGAGATACGTGTATGCACTTTACATGCCCATCTTCGGGATGTGGGAGGAAGCCAGAGGACCTGGAGAAAACTCACTCAGACCTAGGCAGACGTGAAAACACCACACACACAGTGGCCTGGGCTGGGAATTGACTTTTTCCCCTCATCAACATTATAACAAAGTGGCATTGAATGAAATGTTATTTGAGGACCTAATATATATACATATACATACATACTATATATAGTATATATACCATATATGTGTGTATATATATATATATATATGAAGGATACTTTTAAAAGTAAAGGGAAGTGCTTTAATAATTGCACTGGATTAATCAGAGCTGTCCTGGCACATCAGGACGTATGGCCTGACAATGAGCTGTCTGCAATAATACTGACAGTTACACTGAGGTGCCAAGGGAGTGGGATGCCAGGCTAAGAGAAGGCTACAAAAAATGGGGCGGAAATGTCGCTGGGCCTCTTAACCAGGGCTTGGAGAAGCAAACACACTTGTACAAAATCTCCAAAAAGGTGCGCCCTTCAGACTGTCAAGTTCATGGGCGTCAGGGCGCCATGGGCACCCCCAGGCAGGCTAGCTCACACAACAGCAGAGGGGCCTTAGGCCTGGACGCTGAGCAGCTGTGTGTGGTCCTTGCTCTGGTTACCCAGCTCGATCTGGGCGCCAGACTGGATCTGCTCCTTGCTCCCTCCTTCCCAGTTCCTGGACTGGGGGCGGTCCATTCTGCCTACGGGAGGCCTTCCAGTCCCAGAAGGCTCTGGCAGCTGCCCCATAGGGATCAAAAGCAGAATCCAGGAATAGTGACAGCAACGTCTCCATTAAATGCTCTCACAGTGGGCCAGGCTCCGCATTGAATTGTCTAGAGACCCTGGGATGACCCTTGCCCCCGACCTCCCTTCGTCCCAGTCACTCTCTGACGCAGTGTGACCTTGCCCATCTCTTCCGGGCTCCAGACCTCTTTTCCCTTTTTCAAGGTGAGGCTCCGGGCTGTCCCGTAGGCGCTTCCCCGGGTGCCGCCGGCTGGTGACCAAACCCAGCTGGCACTGCTGGGGAGTGGGCGCCCTGTCAGCTGGCGCCGGACACTAGCGCGGCGCCCGTGCCAGAGGAGAGGGCGCGCTGTCCCCGCACAGGGTTCCCCGGAGCACCGGTTCCATTGACTCAAGTCCGCGTCCCGCCCGCTGGAGGCCAGCAGAGCTCCGACTCGAGATCGGAAGGGACCGCGGAGAGACCCGTGCCCCGGGGCAAGGGGCAGAGGCCGACGGTGAGGGCCGCGAGCCGACCTCTCAAAGACTTTGCTCTCCAGCCCCGGCCCCTCCCTTTCGCCCGCTCTCCCCAGTGAGGCCCGGCTCCGAGGCCTGGGTCGGGTTGCTCAGCTCCTCGGGGTCGCGGGGGACGCGGAGGGCTCTCGAGCCGAGCTTCCTCCCCCATTCGCAGGTGGCCTCGCTGTGCTCCAAGGCCCTGAAGAGTCCCCAGCGGGGTCTTGGGCGGCGGGAAGCCGGGACCCGAGGCGGAGCCCGCCCCGGAGCCCCACCCCGGCGGTCCGGGACGCCCTCCGCTGCCCGCCCCTGCCCAGCCCCAGCCGCGAAGGGGGTGTGGTCCCGAGTTTCTGCGTCGGCTTCCAGCTTCGCGTCCAGATCCCACGAACGGTCCCAAGCCCGCAGCACGTTTCCCGGGAACCCCCGCGGCTTGTCCCGGTTTCCGCAGCCGGCCTCCCCCAGAACGCTCTGACGCGCTCGGGTAACGCCCTCGGCTGCGCAAAGTGCGCCGGGGAACGCTCTTATCGTCGCCCCCTGTTGCAAGCTGCCGAGCGGCGGCGGAAAGCATGCGGGACTACGACGAGGTGACCGCCTTCCTGGGCGAGTGGGGGCCCTTCCAGCGCCTGGTCTTCTTCTTGCTCAGCGCCAGCATCATCCCCAACGGCTTCAACGGTATGTCAGTCGTGTTCCTGGCGGGGACCCCGGAGCACCGCTGCCGGGTGCCGGACAGCGCGAACCTGAGCAGCTCCTGGCGCAACCACAGTATCCCGCTGCGGCTGCTGGACGGCCGTCTGGTGCCTCACAGCTGCCGGCGCTACCGACTCGCGGCGATCGCCAACTTCTCGGCGCTGGGGCTGGAGCCGGTGCGCGATGTGGACTTGGAGCAGCTGGAGCAGGAGAGCTGCCTGGATGGCTGGGAGTTCAGCCAGGATGTCTACCTGTCCACCATCGTGACCGAGGTGGGTGTGTGAGCAGCCCTCGGTCTGTGTCAGTCCCCCTCGAGACCTCCCACTCTGGCTGGCCCGCCACTGGGTTATGCTTCTAACACAGGTGTGCAGCCCGAGAGAACAGGGTTCACATTAAGCTCATTCTTGATCTCTCTGTCTAGCATGGAGAAGATGGAGAAGGGAGTATTTTCGCCAACGGTCTTTTCCTTTCAGAGTTTCACAACAGATGAAGTTGTTTCTCAAGATGCTGTCCTAGGCAGGCCCAGCCCCAGGCTTTCCAGATGTGCAGGCTGAGTCAAGCTCTGCCACAGGCAGGAGGAGGGGTGTAGGGGACGCCGCTGAGCCCAAGTGCAGACACAAAGGGGCAGGTCTGCTGGTTCCTGGCCACAGGCTTCTGGATGCATCAGGGGCCTACTGCTCTGCCATATGCCTGTGGTGAGGCTTGGGGCCCTGTCTGGAGTCTCCAGTTTCTCTGGAAAGGAGCAAAGGTCCTGCTGATGCAAGCTCAGTGCAGGGAGTCAGAGGGGAGTAACTGTGGTCCCAAGGCACACGTGAAGAGACAGACACATGGACACCCCTGAGCACAGGGCCCGGTGATGGACAAGGGATCCAGCCTATGCCATTAGCTCCTTAGCATCCTAAGTGATTTGGTGGCAGGTTTTCCAAGTTCCAGAAATCCAGATACACACATACTTCACCCCCTTCATTTCCTGCCTTGCATCTGGTAAGAGCCAGGAGTTGCTGGGTCAGGGGCACACTGCCTTCTGAGAAGGGCATCCTCACAGACTAGTTTCCTGCTACCAATCCTGCAGGTAGGATTCCCCAGCTTCTGGCCCCTCCTCTGCTCTATGTTCCTCCCAAGAAAATTGTGAGGGTGGCCTCTGTTTATCCCCTTCCCTCAGCACAATGTGGCAATCCTCAGGCATTGGGCTGGCTTTGTTCTGAGCATCAGGCTTAGGCATCTCAAAGCTGAGGCCCATGGGGGATGCTGGCCATGTTCCAGAGAGGGCTAACATCAACCTTGGGTAGTAACAGGGTCCTGGAGCCTGAATTCAAATCCTGACTGGCTTGCTGTGTGACCTGGGGCAAAAATATTACCCTCTCTGTGGGGATAACAGGGTGAAGAAATACTCCAAGAAGGGGGAGGGGAAGGATAAAATTGGAGCTGAGACTGGAAATATGAGCAGGGCTTATCCAGGCAATGAACATGACAGATTCCAGGAATGGAATTCCTTAGACCAGGGTGGCTGGAGCTCAGAAGGTGACAGGTGAAGCCAGAAATGCCTACAGAGGGCAGTTCACAGTGGGTCTTGTAGGAATGTAGAGATGTTGACTTTTCCTGAGAATAGTAAGGGTTCTACACGAGGGGTAACACGTCCAGATTAGTGTTTTTAGAAAGAGCTCACTGTAGCTACTATGAAAAGCGAGAAGATTAGTGAGGAAGCCGTGGGAGTTGCCTGGGAAGAGACTGGTGGCCAGCCAGGAGCAGTGGCTGTGGAATTTACAGGACCTGTGCAAAGTGGGCTCAGCCTGGGGACAACCACAGCCTCCCACTGGCATTGGTGCCATGCCTCGCTTGGGCCCTGAGCTGGCCTTGCTTCTCTGGCTTTGATCCCTGAGGAGGGCCTCCTAGCACTTGCCCACCCCCTGCCCACAGCCTGGCCCAGGGCCACCTACGGCTGGGGGCCAGTTCATCCCACCTCAGTTTCTGGAAGTGTCGTCAGCGGCTAAGCTGGAGCTGGCCCCACTGGCCGCAGCCCTCCCTGACAGCTGTATCAGTCAGTCTCTTTGCCCTTCCTTGCTGGTTTTGTCCACCTCAGGTGTCAGGGGTAGGTAGCCACTGGTCCAAGTCCATAGCTGCCCTGTTGTGCCCTGCTGTGGGGATGTACTTCACCACACACACACACACACACACACACACACAGCAGGGTTTGATTTTTTCTCATGAGCCTTTCCCTTCCTTGCTTCCTTTTTGAGTGGTGGGAGCCAAATAAAAGGCAGGTGGTGTTTGGGAGCAAGATGGGAGAGGCCCCAGGGTGACTAGCGTGGGTGACTCCCCAGGGAGTTGGTGGCATAGGAGGAGCTGTGGAGCATCTGTTCTGACTCCGGCGCTAAGCACCTGGCGGACTTCAGGCTGCCACGACACTGCTCGAAGCCTCACTTTCCTCACCTGTACGAGCAGATGCAGGTGTGTGAAAAGGTGCTCAATGCCACTGTGTATTAGGGGAATACAAAGGCAAATCAAAACCACAACGAGATATCACCTCCCACCCATTAGGATGGCTAGGTGTTATTTTTAAAAACACAGAAAATAAGTGCCGGCAGAATGTGGAGCAACTGGAACCCTTCAGCACTGCTGGTGGAATGCAGACTGGTACAGGCACTGTGGAATGCAGATGGCAGTTCCTCAAAAATTAAAAATAGGGTTGCCATATGATCCAGCAATACCACTTCTTGGTATACATACAGAAAGAATTGACAGCAGGGACCTGAAGAGATATTTGTATACCCGTGGCCATTACAACATTATTCAAAATAGCCAATAAGTGGGTGTAACCCAAGTGCCCATCAGTGGACGAGTGGGTAGGTGAGAGGTGGCACACTGGCCCAGCGGATGCATCTGCCTCTGTGTGTCCAGGGTGGTTTCTTTCTGGGGGCTGGGGAAGTTTGATTCACTTGTCCTGTGCAGTAAGAATTACATTCTGTTAAACTTTATTTTGAAGTGATCTTTGGTTTAGTGGAAATAGCAGAGAATTCACATGAACCCTCCACGCAGGTTCCTGTAATGGTCACAATTGACATAACCATAATTCATTTATTCAAACCAGGAAATTAACATTGGTTACAATATCATTAACTAAATTTTGGATCTTGTTCAAATTTCAGCAGTTTTCCCACTAATGTCATTTTTCTGTATTAGGATCCAGTCCCGGGTTTTGTACCGTGTTGGGTTGTAATGGCTCTTTAGTCTCCAATCTGGGTTAGTTCCTCCGTTTTTTCTCATGTTTCATGGCCTTGACACTTTCTATGAACCTATCGGTTATTCTGAGGAGTGTCCCTCAGTTTGGATTTGTGTGGTTTGTCTCATGATAAGATTGAGTTTCTGAGTGTTTTGGTAAGAATACCGTAGAAGGGGTGTGTCCTGGTGATGCTAACTCTGGTTGTTGACGGGAGAGACCTGGTTCTTCTTGCTGACGCATGTAAAGAATTACAGATCAACAAAGCTATTAGCATGTAATCAGTTTAAGAGTGGCCCATTCCCATGGAAGAGAACAGGACTGGGTAGAGTAGGGGGTGAAAGGCAAAGTTTCAGGGCAAAGCAGGGCGACAAAAGAAGAGCAGCTGGAGACCAGGGTGGCAAGCCCCTGGGCAGCCTGAGGCCAGGTGGCCAGAGGCCCTGTGGCCCGAGAGCCAACAGCACCCAGAGCCCCTAAGAGAGAGCAAGTCCTTTGTTCTGAGGACTTATATAGTTGGTAGGATGGGAGGAAAAAAAGTTACATGTTGATTAACGGGTAAATGTGGTACCCACTCTCCTGGGGGGAATGTGACTACCCAAACTCAGGTATGTGTGGGGGTCTGTTACCCCAAATCCTTATCTTGCTCCAGAGTCCATTTGTTCATCCTGCTGTAAAACAAATATGTGACAGGAGGCAGTTAATTAAAATTGGGGCAGTTTCCAAAGTTATTTATGGACTCTTTCTGTATGCATCAGGGACTCCCTTGTAAAACAGATAGTGATCAGAGGTAGGCAATTCACCAAAGTTGTTTTATGGGCTCTTTCATTAGGCACCAACGTCTCCTGCATTCAGGCCTTGGGATGAAAGCACAGTTTCAAGGCTTTCTCTCCCAGACTGTGGAAACACTACATAGAATTTCAAGGACTTCCCTTCTTTCTTGCTAACATAGTGTTTCTTGTGATGTTGGAACACCTGGCAGTATTATCAGACCAGGCTCAGGACCTCTGAGTTAGCATGTGAGACATGTCTCCTTCCTCCTCCTTGCCTCAGTTTACTGTTTATTCTACCTAATTGGTAAAAAGCATTTCCTAGCAACCAGGGTGCTAAATGCTGGACAGTAACAGTATTGCGTCTCAGAATTCTTCCTATGCTGTCTCCTGCCTCATGGTCCCTTGGTTATGTCGGTGTCTGCTGGGTTTCTCCACTGTTCAGCTACTATTTTCCCCTTTATCATTAGTAAATATCTCAGGGAAGATACTCTGAGGCTGTACAAAGTATCTCTTGTTTCTCTGCATCTGTCACAGGACTTGAACTAAAACCGCTATTTCTGCGGCGCTTGCCTAGTGGTGATTTTTGCATCTTCCTCATCCCTTCCAATATATCAATCAGGACCTGCAAAGAAGAACTTCCCCTTCACTCCCATGTGATATTTATCTATATGGTTATTACTTTATATCAGTATAGATTCACGCATATTTATGTTGTTCTGTGAGTTATATAATACTCTCCTCATTCATTCTGTTGCCTCAGTGGTGCCTGCTTGACCCAAATTGTTCCTCACGTTCAAGATAAAGAGTGTAAAAGTCAGGCTAAGGTCCTTCACCCGTCTCTGGAGCCAGGGCTAGAGGAGGACTGTGTGTGGCCCCAGGGCGAGGCGTGCCAGTCACCGCACAAGCAGAAACAACAGGAGTGTGTGGAATCTGGCCCAGCAGACTGAGACTGAAGTTTCTTTTGGGGGAAGCAAGGGGCCCGAGTGTCTCAGATTGTCACACGTTGGAGTCCTTCTCACTGAGACCTACCGCAGCAGCGAGGGCCGTCTCCACGGGCAGCACCCTCTACAAAGCCCTTCAGTGTTATGCGCCCAGAGAGCCAAGCCCTATGTGTGAGGAAGCTCAGAGGTCTCTGGCCCGAGGCTGAAGGAGCAGGGAGGGCCCTGCTCTCCAGGACTAGATGCCTGAGAAGGGCCGCAGGCTGAGCAGTGGGGGTGAGCCTAGCTTCTGGCCAGGGTCTAATCGTGGGCCCGCCTCTGCCTCACACATACCCTCTTTTTCTGTGGATCCTCTTTAGTCCGTGGGCTGGGAAAATGAGGCAGTCACCTCTGAGCCAGGCCCCATGCCCTAGAGGCTTTGGCAGAGCCTGGTTTCAGTAAGAGCCACCCTTCTGTGGCAAGCCACCAGTGGCCTGAGGCAGGGCTATTTCCTCACCAGACAGACTTGTAACCTTTCCAGCAGCTGGGTGCTTCCTCTAGAAACCCGTGGGTGGAGCGGCTGGTGGTTGTACCTTCAAGGGTGATAGAATCTCCAGCAAAGGGCCTAGACCTTCAGAGGCACTAGCCTTGTATGTCTTTCCTGGGACCTGGGGTCAGGGCATCGACAGAGCAGGACACAGATTTCCACCTGCAGTCCAAAGTCAGGAGACGAGAATGTGGAGGCATCAGCTCTGCTGACAGGACGCTTACCAGAGTCATTGAGAGCAACAAAGGAGGGGAGGACGAGACAGACTGAGCCTGGCGTCTGGCACCGGAGTGCATTTGGCAGCACACAGAGACGTCCCTCCCCTGGGGCCTGGCTGGGCCTGGCTGGGCTCTGGCAAAGATGGAGACTTTGAGCGGTAAGCAGGTTTAGGAAGTTTTCTTTCCATCGTGCAGGCAGGCTGCCTTGAGATACCGCTAGCCGTTGTGGAGACCGACAGACAGCTTTACTATCAAGATAGCCTGTGAATTCACCAAGTTCTCACTCAGACCTGCCCTCTGGCAGATTCCAAAGGGGATGAGGTGTGGGGGCCTGTGCCTCCAGCCAGCACCAGCAAGACTTTTATTTCCAGCTGGTGCTTCAGAAAGAGCTTGCTGGAGAACAAATAAAGGAGACTCAGGGGCAGTCCCTAGCTCTGCCCTGAATGTGCTTCCCTATTTGTTTGACAGCTGTCACACCCCAAATAATCTGCTTGTGGCCTCTCAACTATGTTCCTCTGACAATGGCCACCACGATCTCCGAATGTGCTTTTGTCCAGAGACTGTTTCATCCACACCTCCTGCCAAGTTTCTGGATAAACAGACTTTGTCTGCCCCTCGTGGTGGGCAGCCAAAACCTCACACAATCTAGGAGGTGGGGCGGCGTGTTGTCAAAAACAAGGCTTTGGCAGAGCTGATCAGAGCAGCAACAAATGCTTCAAGCCCCTGAAAGGACTGAAGTCTCTCCCCTGGGATAGGCCAGACTGGATTTATATTCAGGGCTCAAGCAGGCCTGCCTTGTTGTCTGAAACCTTGGTGGGGTGGCAAGCATGTTTCTAGAGCCCCAGAGAAAGGGAAGGATCCCCGTGTGGAACAGAGATGGTGCACAGAGAAGGGAGGCTCTGGGGAGAGGCTGGGTTGACTCACACGCCCTAGCACTTGGCATGGACAGCCCAAGGCTAGTGGTTCCTGCTCTGTGTCTGCCGGACTATAGGGAAGGCTCACAGTGGCACAGGCCCCATTCCGTTTGCTCACATTCCCAGTGTGGAGCCTGGGAGAGCCATGATGTGTTCCACGTTGGGCTGGAAGTAGAGAGCCAGGTCCCTGAGTGCCCCTTCTCCCTCCCTCAGGCGCTCCACCCCCACCCCTGCCTTCCCACTCAAACTTCCTGGGTCTTTGCTTTGGGCAAGCCTCCCAATGACCACAGAACCCTTCTCTGAGGCCTCTCCACCTCTGGTTGCTTTTTATTTACCTCTAATATGAAGAAAGATACTGAGAACATTTTTAGGTTTAGCCCACCTCAATCTCCTGAGCGCCAAGGTGCAGAGGCTTAACTCTTGGTGAATGCAGCCAGGAGATTAGAGGATCAGGTTAGATAGGCTATCTCCATTTTGTTTAGATCTTTTTCTGGGGTTTTGGTCTGTTCTTTCATTTGGAGTGTGTGTGTGTGTGTGTGTGTGTGTGTGTGTGTTCTCAATTTGGCAGCCTCCCTGCATTTGTGTGGGGCAGAGACTTAGATAATTGCCAGGGCAGGGCAACCCACTTCATTGCTTTGTGGCTCTGTGTTGGGGGAGGGGGGGCGGGGCTGGGAGAGGGGACAGTGCTGCTGCCTGGCTTCTGGAGGTTTGCCCGGCACTCACCCCATTTCCAGTCACTTCACCTGCCTCCCGTAGTGATTGGCGCCCTTCCAGCTGCTACCCTGAGATTTGCATAGTTCTAAATCTGTGCGGGGGCCGTTTAAGCTTGAAAATCTGGCAGTTTCTTCTACCACTTCAACCCCTACTGGTTTTATAGCCAGAGGTAATGGGGATTTATTTTCCCAGCTCTGGAACCCTGGGCTGTGTGGTCTGGGTCGGGGCTGGGCTCCCTCGTTCCCAAGGTGTTCCTCCTGAGTTTTATCCATTACACGTGAATGTGGGACCCTCCCAATCCACAGCCATTGCCTCTGCCTCTCTGTCCCATCCCCACAGCCCCAACCTTCCTATCTAGATGGATGTGGCTTCTTTAAATCCTTAGTTGGATTTCCATATAGCTTGATTTTCTGACGGTTCTGTGTGTTTTTGAGATCTGGCTGTAATTCTTTCTCTGGTTGCGTGAGGAGGTGAAGCATGCCTACCTATGCCTCCATCTTGACTGGAAGTCTGGGAAACTTCTTTAAGCAGCAAGAAAAATATGATTTGTCATATCCAAGGGAACCCCAATCGTATTTACATTTGACTTCTCGTCAGAAACCATGGAGACCAGAAGGCAGTGGACTAGGATAACATATTCACAGTGCTGAAAGAACAATGATGTTAACCAAGAATCTCATCTCTAGCAACACAGTCTTTTGAAAATGAAATATATTCCCAGATAAACAAAAACAGAGAAATTTTTGCTTGCAGTATTTCCTTACAAAAAGTACTGAAGGAGGTTCTTCACAAATAAATAAAAAAAAAACATAAAATATGCTCTGAAAAAACAGCTTTGGAAGCATGTTTGAAAAAAATATTCAAGACCTGAATAAATGGAAAGAGATCGCATGTTTTGTTCAGGAAGCAGAAGATTTAATATTGTTAAGATGGCAACACTCTCCAAATTGATCTACTACAGAGTCAACACAAAAGATGCTCAATATTATTCATCATTAGGGAAATGCAAATCAAAACCACAGTGAGGTACTTCTCGATACCCACTGGGACAGTTAAAATTAAAGACATACAGGACAATAACAAACGTCGGTAGGAATGGGAGAAATTGAAACCCTTGACTTCTGGCCAAGATGGAGGCATAGGTAGACACACTGTGCCTCCTGGCACAACCAAAATAAGAACAACAACAATTTAAAAACAAAATAACAACCAGAACTGACAGAAAATTGAACTGTATAGAAGTCTGACAACCAAGGAGTTAAAATAGACACATTCATGCAGACTGGTAGGCAGAGTGGAGAGGGGTTGTGGCACAAAAAATGGTGGCACCGGGCTCGCAAGATGGAAACGGGCGGACCTTGGGCATGCAGGCGGTGGCTGGCAGACCCCAGGCGCAGGATGGCAACAGGCAGACCCAGCGAGGCAGCAACTGTGAAGCGAGGCACTGCACAAGGTGGCCGGCTTACCCAGGAGTCCCACATTCGTGCGCACATAAACTAGGCAAGGCTGGGAAGCAAAACAGACTGTGCAACCCAGGGTCCCAGCACAGGGAAATAAAGCCTCAACACATCAATTGGGGATACCTGTGGGGATTGAGGTGCACTGGAGAGTTTGTTAGAGACACCCACAGGGTCCTAGAACATACACAAGCCCACCCACATGGGAATCAGCACCAGAAAGGCCCAGTTTCCTTGGGGGAAGTGGCGGAAGGGACCAATATCTAACAGAGAGCAGAGCAGGCACCACTGTTCCCTCTCACAGCCTGCCCCCACATACAGCGTCACAACCCAGCAACTTGGGTGGCCCTGCCCTGGTGAACACCTAAGGCTACGCCCCTCATACATTACAAGTACGACAAGACAAAACAAAAATGATCAAACAGATCAAAGCTCCAGAGCAAATCCAACTGAGCGATGAAGAGATAGCCAACCTATCAAATGCATAGTTCAAAGCACTAGTGATCAGGATGCTCACAGAATTGGTTGAATTTGGTCACAAATTAGATGAAAAACTGAAAGCTACGCTAAGTGAAATGAAGGAAAATGCACAGGGAACCAATAGTGATGGGAAGAAAACTGGGACTCAAATCAATGGAGTGGACCAGAAGGAAGAAAGAAACAACCAAACAAAAGAATGAAGAAACAAGAATTCAAAAAAAATGAGGAGAGGCTTAAGAACCTCCAGGACATCTTTAAAGGTTCCAACATGTGAATTATAGGGGTACCAGAAGGGGAAGAGGAAGAGCAAGAAATCGAAAACTTGTTTGAAAAAAATAATCAAGGAAAACTCCCCCAATCTGACAAAGGAAGTAGACTTCCAGGAAGTCCAGGAAGCTCAGAGAGTCCCAAAGAAGTTGAACCCAAGGAGGAACACACCAAGGCACATCATAATTATATTACCCAAGATTAAAACGGAGAGAATCCTAGAAGCAGCAAGAGATAAGGAGACAGTAACCTACAAAGGAGTTCCCATCAGACTGTCAGCTGATTTCTCAAAAAAGACCTTGCAGGCAAGAAGAGGCTGGAAAGAACTATTCCAAGTCATGAAAGCCAAGGACCTACATCCAAGGTTGCTCTATCCAGCAAAGCTTTCATTTAGAAGGGAAGGGCAGATAAAGTGCTTCTCAGATAAGGTCAAGTTAAAGGAGTTCATCATCACCAAGTCCTTATTATATGAAATGTTAAAGGGACTTATCTAAGAAAAAGATAAAAAACATGTACAGTAAAATGACAGCAAACTCACAATTATTAACAACCACACCTAAAACAAAAACAAACTAAGCAAACAACTAGAACAGGAACAGAACCACAGAAATGGAGATCACATGGAGGGTTACCAACAGGGGAGTGGGAGGAGGAGAGAGGGGGAAATAAGTAGCACAGATGGTAGGTAGAAAATGGACAAGGGTAGGGTAAGAATAGTATGGGAAATGTAGAAGCTCAAGAACTTATGACACATGGACATGAACCGAAGGGGGGAATGTGGGTGGGAGAGGGTGTGCAGGGGGGAGGGGATTGAAGGGGGGAAATGGGACAACTGTAATAGCATAATCAATAAAATATATTTAAAAATTAAAAAAAAAGAAACCGTCCTTCATTGCTATTGGAATTGTAAAATGGTGCAGCCACTTTAGAAAAACATCTGGGAGTCTCTCAAAAGGTTAAATGTAGACTTATCACATGACTCGGCAATTCTACTACATATATTCTAAAAGCACAATAAAAATGAAAACATATGTCCATGCAAAATCTCATGCACAAAAGGTCATAACAGCATCATTCATACCAGCCCGAAAGTAGAAACGACCCAAACTCTCTCAGCCTATGAGGGGCAAAATGAAATGCATTTCCATGGATTGCTAGATTATTGCACCATAAAGAGGGGCAGAGCACTAGCACGTGCTACACAACATGGATGGACCTTGAAGACATTATACTCAGTGACAAAAGCCAGTCACAAAAGACCACGTATTGTATGACTCCATTTACAAGAAATGTCCAGAACAAGAAAATCCATGGAGATGGATAGTGTGTGAGCGGTTGCCAGGCGCTGGGTGGTGAAGCATTCTAAAATTAGTCAGTGCTGACGGTTGCACAACTCTGTGGCTGTGCTGAATGCCTCAGAAATGTGCACATTCAAAGAGTGAATTTTATGGCATGTGAATTAGGTCTTAATATAGCTGTTACAATAAAAAAGAATGAAATAGCCAGCTTCTTTTTCCCCAATGGTCAAGAAATTTCCAGCTTTCAATCACAACTAAGTCATAAAGAAGAAATTGGGGTGGCATATATTCTATTATTAACTAACTACTACTTCTTATTCCCTGCCCCCCGGAATGAAAAATAACTATAAGAGGATGCAATTGAAATCCATTTTTCATTCTTACATGGATTAATGTGAATTTCTCATCTCTGGGATTGCTGGCCACGGATAAAGGGATTTTGTACCTTATTGTAAAAGCTCTTTGGTCACAGAATACAAAGTTCTTACTTCTGGGAATCTCTTTTGCTCACTCAGGTTTAACTGTAACCTGCTCTGCTTATGCATTCATGCTGTTCATTCTAAGTCGTTGTTTTGCTTAGGACAAGGGTGTGAAGTCAGTGGAAAGGGGACTGCCATGTAATGAGACCTGTAATGTGCCAGGCACTGTGTCAGACACTCTCCTACGTTCTCTGTCCAGTGCCCACAGCCTCCCCACAAAGGAGTATTACTGTCTCCCTTTGAAGATGAAAAGCAGGCTGACAGGTGAGTGAGCAGTCCAAAGTCTCATGGTTGTTAGCAGGACCGAAGACAGCCTGTGCCCCTTGCTCAGCATCAAGCTGCCTTCCCAAGTTCTCAGTTCTGCACAGTTCTTTGTGGTCCTTTACAGCTGTGGTAAAGGCTAAAACTTGGGCTACCTGAAGAGTTCAAGATTGAGGGTGATTTTCAAAGGACACTATATGACACCACACATTTTCCACACTATATGACACCAAACTTATTTTCCATTACTCCTAATTGCTGAACATTTGTTTGTCAACAATGTGTTAAGCCCGTACCATGTGCAAGCTTTAGTTACCTCAAATAGTTACGTGAGTAGGTTCACGTTTTAGCAGTCCGTCCATCTGGAGGAGAATGAGGAAGGGGCACCTCTTCTCCACTCCAGACAGAGAGCATACAGAGCATGGGCACCAGGGCCCAGCACAGAGCCCGCCCCACCCCGGCCTGCTGGGCTCATGCATGCTCACGTGCATGCCTGTTCCGTCCTATAAAGTATGCTTGACCTTGAATTTTGTGGAGGCTGCGACCATGTCTGTTCTGTGCCCCACACAGAGTCAGGCCCAGAGCAGGTGTTCAATGACGGCTGGATAAATGATTAAGCAAGTCCCTTTACCGATCCACAAGAACATGGGCTGGTTATTCCATGTTCTGCACCTTCATTTCCTCAGTTGTACATGGGAATAAAGAGAGTGCCCATTTCATGTGGCAACTCTGAGGTCCCATGAGACCACACCAGGCACACAGTGAGTACTCAGCCCGCCCTAGTTGTCATTCCCATTGTTACTGTCGGGAGGGATGAGAGGCACACCCTTCTCTGGCAAGAGTGACCTCCTGTCCCCTTTTACCTGGTGACTTGGGTTTTTATTTCTTAAAGCAGAGCTAAAGGCCAGATGGTCCAGCCACACAGAGCTCACTCTGCTCTGTTGGGAAATCTTGGTCGGAGCCCCTGAGGATGAGAAGGACACAGTCACCCAGGGAAGACACACTGGGCACCCCCACCCTGCTCAGCGTGGGCCAGTCGGTTCCCACAATCCACTCCATCCAGGGTATGTGGGGCGGTTATATTTCAGAAATGTTAGGGTGTGACCTGAAATCACAGGTCCAGAGGAATGCCAGCCAGCTACTCACCGGGCCACCCATCAGCCTCTGAGCTGGCCGTGTAGATGTGTGCCTGCGTGTATAGCGCACATGTGCACAGAGACCCCGGGCTCAGAGCTGTTCCATCAAGGGGAAGACTGTCTCCCACTGAGCCTGTCAGGTCACTCTTAAACACAGAGACTTCCTTGAGGCCCTGTCCTTGGGCCCCCAAGACACACCCCTCAGATCCCAAGGGGCTGTGGACAGGCAGGACCTGGACTCCCCAAGGATAGCCCCATGGAGAAGGAGGCCCCTCTTCAGACTGACAGCTGATTTACTAGACTGTGGCTCTGCCGGCCCCAGCTGGAACTTTGTTTGCCAATCCTGTGTCCTATTACCAGGCCCTTCACAGCTTTCTAAAAAGACTCCTTGGGCACAGCAACTCCCCAGGAGAGGACCTGGCCCTGGAGCAAACCACGGGGAGCCATGAGGTCCAGCTGGCTTCCCCTGCAGGCAGGCAGGAATGGGACCTCTGAAGGGCGAGGGCAGCCTGCAGGGGTCTGGGCAGGTGGCTGCCATGCACACACTACATACGGTCGCCTCCTGTGAAACGTGCCGTTGACAAGGCTTCTTGAGCTGTTCTTCCCAGAGGGAGGAGGACCTCGAGCCAGGGCTACACGGCCTCCAGAGAGAGAACGATGGTGAGCTGGCCCACACCTCACCCTTCCCAGCACCCCAGCTCAGGACGCTGTCCCCACTCCAGTCCCCAAAGGGATCAAGCCCGAGCCACTGCTTGAGCAGACTTCACGGGCAAGCAACCTGTGCAGTCACACAGGGCCCATGCCTGCTTTTAATGTCCTGATAGCGATGTCTTGAAATTCTTAATTTTTGAACAAGAGGGTTGCTGACTTTTCACTTTTGCATGCCACCTACAAATTACATGGCCAGTCCTGCAGGTGACCTTTGTTCATGCAATGCCCAGCACCACACTTGACGGCCTTCCTCTTTTCTTTCTGTCTTTACCTCTTATCTGTTCTCCTCTAAGGCAGGGTTCTGACAGAAAAAGTTCAAAAAACCATGAAGGAGAGAGACCACATTATCTTTGGAGGAGCTTTTCTGCTTTACAGCAGACGGAATGGTGAAGATCGATAATGGACCCTCGGATACTTCTGCCGAGCTTGAGATCTGGGCTCCGTTGGAGCTGGAGGCTCTGGTGGAGGCCTCCTACCCCTCGTCTTGCAGTCACACACCTTGACAAAGTGTAGGGAAAGGAATTTAGTAAGTTCATTTTGTCTGGCCTTTGGAGTTCATGTCCGAAGCTGGAGACGTCTACAAGTTTGAGTTCAGAGACCTGAGCTGGTAACTTGCATGCCCTTTTACTTGCTATGGCTCCCAACAAGCCCCAGTCTCAGAACTTCAGTTTACTCCTCTGCAAAATGGGTCACAGTCCACATCAGGAGGCTCTGGAGTCTCCATTGCTCATCTCGCTGTGTTGGAACAAATCCCAAGCCTTTTCTGACACTGGCCAGTGAGTTTGGGAAGTGGGTGGCCATTTATTCAGGCGCACGTCCTATTTACCTTTCCCAATCCCTAGGCTGGCCAGGCCCATGAATCTTGCCACACAGTTCTGGAGGGTTTGTGACCTTTCCCTGAGCCCCATTCAGGGGTCCCTGGGTGACGCAACTCTACTCCGAGCAGGGTCTCCGAGTTCTCCTCGGGTTGTGCCTGAAGGGTGGAGAGCCCAGTTCCTGGGCCACATTGGTTTTCTTCTGCACAGCTGTGCCTGGACATCCCGCCTGTGGCCAGCACCAGCGGCACCAGGAGAGGCCGCCTCAGGAATCTGGCTGCTGTCTTTATTTAGGACAGGGGTGTCCTCAAGGACTTTGGCTTCAACATCACAGCAACCCCTCCGTGGAAGAAAGTGTCTAGGAGGGGCTTCTCCAGGTCTCGGTTCTGAGGAACACTGAGCTTCTGCAGAATGAGTTCACTGTACACTGCGGTCCAGGGCAGGACAGCTGGTGGCCAGCTGCCCCTCCGCCTGGTTGTTGTGTGGGCCCTCCTCCCCTGTGCTTTCCGTCTGCCCCAGTTCCCTTGGCTTTTCGTTTCACACCTTCCTCTTCCACGCATCCTCACACATACCTCTCTCTGCTGCAGAACGAGGTATGATGGAAATATGTGAATTCATGTTTAAGTCTGTTTCAGCCCTGACTGGGCAGCTCAGCTGGTTACAGCATCATCCCATGTACCACAAGGTTGAGGGTTTGATCCCCAGTCAGGGCATGTATAGGAGGCAACCAATCAATGTTTTCTCTGTTATATTGATGTCTCTCTCTCTCTCTCTTGTCCATAAAGATATCCTCAGGATTTAAAAAAAAATCTGTTTCAGGGAAGTTGTGAGGATTAAGAACTGAATTGCCTTGCAAACACCCTGGAAGTAGCACCATCACTGAGTGGAGCTGGGATGGGACGTGGGGGTGGGTGGCAGGGAGTCTTTTCCTCTGAACCAGTTATCTGGCCACACTCAACAACCTCCTGACCCATACTCATTGGCATTTGTTTATTTTTTTAAAAAATAGCCTTGGCCTGGCTGGCGTAGCTCAGTGGATTGAGCGCGGGCTGCGAACCAAAGTGTTGCAGGTTCGATTCCCAGTCAGGGTACATGCCTGGGTTGCAGGCCATGACCCCCAGCAACCGCACATTGATGTTTCCTTCTCTCTCTCTATCTCCCTCCCTTCCCTCTCTAAAAATAAATAAATAAAATCTTTAAAAAAATAGCCTTGGCTAGTGTGGCTCAGTGGATTGAGTGCAGGCCTGTGAACCAAAGGGTCACCAGTTCGATTCCCTGTCAGGGCACATGCCTGAGTTGTAGGCCAGGTCTCCAGTAGGGGGCGCATAAGAGGCAACCACACATTGATGTTTCTCTGCCTCTCTTACTCTTTCCCTTCCCCTCTTTCTAAAAATAAATAAATAAAATCTTTTTAAAAATAAATAGAAGTTCATTGAATATGTTGAAATTTTTGCAACCTCCTTTGAGATTTTGCTAAATTGATTTAAGAACTGGGGGGAAATGGAAGCCTGGTAGAAAGCCTCATTTTATGGAGCAACCAGTAGGTTCTTATTAGGACTACAGCAGCCTGTGTGCCTTGGGCAATGGGAGGGCCTACCCTTCTGGGAAGGAGGGTGGAGGAGTGTAGATGGGAGATAAGTTACCGCAGCTCAGTGGCGTCCTGGATGGTGCCCTGGATGGGGCCCCAAGCTTGGATTCTGGTGTGAATGGACCAGGGAGCAGCAGGTTCTCCAGTGGAGTCTACTTAGAGCACAAAACCACAGACCCCACTGAGATCACGTGCCCTTTTCAACAAAGCAGAGGAAACTTTTATACCTGGACCAAGTGACCTTGCCCCCGCCTGGCCCCTCAGGAGTTTGTGACACCTCTGACGCCTTCTGAAGCAGACATGCCACCTCTGCTTCATGCTGCTTTGCAGCCGAGGGCCACCCATCCCATCGCAGCCTGGGCCTCAGCTCACTTCTCGCTGTTCGAAGTGAGCGGAGCCACAGGCGTCACCCTCCCTCTCAGAAGGGGAAGGGGTGTTTCAGGGAGGAGAGTGGCTGCCCCAGGAAGAGGCAGTCAGCAGTCCACCCCCGGGGCTGTGAGGTGTGTGCCCTTTGAGCAAAGGTGAGCCTGCCCTGGCCACTCCTCACACTCCCTGGGGCTGGGGCTGGGCCTGTCGGGGAGCTGGGCTCACGTGTCATGCTGTGTTCCCTGACAGTGGAACCTGGTGTGTGAAGAAGACTGGAAGACGCCCCTCACCTCCTCCCTGTTCTTCGTGGGCGTGCTCCTGGGCTCCTTCGTGTCTGGGCAGCTATCAGACAGGTAAGGAGGCTGGGAGGGAGGAAAGGTGCAAGAGGGCTCCTTCTCCCTTTCTTCTCCAGAGAAAGGGAGGCCCCTCGGGCCACGAGTCAGTGACAGGAGGAACCATGATGTGTCCTTTCTTCCTGCCCTCAGCCCCTTTCCGGAACCCACCGGAAAATGGAGTCGTCCTATCACCAAACCCCTCAGAAAAGGCATGCTGCTGTCACCACTGCCTCCACCCCACCCCATCTTGGGTGACGTGATCCGTCCACAAGCAGCCATCAGCCAACTGGGGCCAGACAGCAAGCACCACTTGCTAACTGTGCACCCACCTCAGCTGTGGGTCAGGCCCCTGACCGGTACGGAGGGGCCACAGAGCAGGGTCCGGGGGACCCAGAGCCCACAGTCTGGAGGAGGCGGCAGCAGGGCTCTGGGAGAAGTGCCCCACTGGCCCCTGGGTGTTTTGTGGGGACCAGAATGAGAAGGTGGGAGTGCTAAATGCCAGGGCTGGAGGAGACTTCCCAGAGGAGTGGAGTTCCCTCCCCCAGTTACCAAGCCCAGTGGGACCCCAAGCTCAACAACCTGAGACCTGAGTTTGGAAAATGGGGCGGGAGACTGCTCACACCTGTGCTCCCTTCCGCCCATCGGTCACTATCAGAAGGTGAAATTGCGACTTAAGCCAACTACAGGGTCACTGATGGATATTGCTGGAAGATACACATTCCATAGGGCAGTGGTTTGCGATATTGGTTGCACATTAGACTCACCTGGAAAAACTGTTTAAATCCCAATGTCCAAACTGCATCCCAGACAATTGGGATCTCGGGAGGCGGGTGCGAGCAGCAGTGATTTTGAAGGTGAGTCCAAGTCAGCCAGGGTTGAAGACCATGGCCACGGAGGGAGTCTTGTGCTGGACTGGCAGAATTCCCACACTGCTGCTATCAAATGGGCCTGCCCTTTGCATTGCATTTGCCTTCCAGAAATGTGGCGACAGCTTCTGCCTGTGGCCCGTTCTAAAGAGATTTCCACGTGCCCCCTGCTCTGTGCTTTTGAGATATGGTGCTCCCACGGGAGGCTTAGAATCTCGGGGTAACTCCAGGGCACATGGATGCCTGAGGCCTCACCAAGGAAGAACCTGGGCAGATGAGAATGGCAGGGAGAAAAGTCTGTCTTAGCCCTGAAAATAAAGTCTGAGGCGATGCTTGACTCTGCACCGCGGCCATGTCCACAGTGCCGCTGTGGCCGGCTCATGCCACACACTGTACTGTGACTGCTGCGTGCCATGCTCTGTGCTGTGTGTGCTCTGCAGGTTTGGCAGGAAGAATGTCCTCTTCGCCACCATGGCCGTGCAGACTGGCTTCAGCTTCCTGCAGATTTTCTCCGTCAACTGGGAGATGTTCACTGTATTATTTGTCATCGTCGGCATGGGCCAGATCTCCAATTACGTGGTGGCCTTCATACTAGGTAGGAATGCCTTTTGATCCTTGGGACTTCTCCTTCCAACCCTCTGAGAGGCCCAGGAAGAACGGGGGGCACTGAAGGGGGCACAGGGAGTGCTTTTACTCAGCACAGAAGGAAGCACCTCAACCTGTGAACTGTGCTTCCAACATTTGACCAGCCTTGGGCACGTGGGGGGTGAGGGGAACTGTAGCCACAGGTTCACTGATCCTGCCACAGGCAAGGCACATGCTCACGGGGCACTGGCTCTGCACCGGGTCCTGAAGTGTGGTGGTGGGAACCAGCCACGTTACAACTGAGACACATTTCAGGAGCACAGGGCTTGACAGAGGCAGTGAGTGGGGGTCTTCGGGGAGGGATGGTCCAAGGATGTGTGTGAGCTGAGCTGTGAAAGCTCGAGATTATCTGCCTCAGACAGGGCCGGAGAGTGTTCCCGCCAGCTGTGCAGGGCCCAGGGAGGGGCTTCAGAGAGCTGGTGTGGCCGGTACGCAGGTGTCAGGCAGGAGTTCAGTGCCAGCCCGCCATCGCTGCGCAGATCTGCTCTCACCCCGAGTCAGAGCCCACCCTGAGGGCCTATCAGTCATGTGCAGGACCAGCCGAGTTGCTGATAGGAGTCCTGTCTCCCGGCAGCAGCCTTGCTTTGGAAACAGCAGGCTGCATGAGGGGGACCCACCAGCTTTTCCGTGGGGGAAGGGAGGTGAACTCCAGGAAAGTGGATCAGGGAGTCCCCAGAAGTAAGAGTCCCCAGCGTGCTCCCTGAGCCCGCCTGCTCTCTCTGAACAGGTGAGAGGAGGGGAATTGAAGGGCACCTCTGGGACAATAGACCCCAAATCCCATAATGTCTGTGTGATAATATATCCCCGTGGGCTCAGTGCTGTCCCAGTTTGTCCACATGGTCACAGCGTCATTGTTAGCAGTGCTCCCTTAATGAAAGGCTAATGAGGCTTCTCACCTCAAGTCTGGATCTGGTAAGATGACTCTGATCACCTCTAGAAGTCTGGATGACTCACTGGCTCTGGAAATACGGTGTTTTCTTAGTTGAGGATGTGTACACCCTTTGTCAGGTTGCCAAGAGGGAATTATTCAAATTCCACCCCTTTAATCATTTGTGAAGAACCCCTTGCCACGGGCCCAGCCTCAGCGCCTGAAGAGAGGAGTGGGAGAGCGAGCTGAAGCCACGTGGACCTGGCAGATAGCGCTGCTCTCCACAGGCTGCAGTGGGAGGGGCCTCTGTAGGGGAAGGAGGGGCAAGTTCTCTGTGAAGAAGGTCATTTGTGTAGAGGACCCAGAGAGCTTCAGGGCAGTGGTGCAGGAACCTGGAGAGGCTGAAGGGATTTGGGGCAGAAGCTGCAACCTCCTGATGCCTGTTGGCCCCCAGGACACAGGATTTGGGGGCACAGCAAAGCCTATCGTTCCCATGGTCTATATCCCCCAGAATCTGTCTTCCTTTTGGTGCCTGAAACTCAGTACCTGAAACTCAGTGCATGGCTCTGCTTGGGCCAGAGACTCACCAGAGACTAAACAGGCCCCTCAAAACAGAGGGCTCTGCCAGAGGCCAGCACACCCCTTTAAGGGGATGGAAAGGACCGTCCGAGGTAGAAGGCAGAGAACTGTGTTGAAGCCGGGAAGCCCAGTTGGTGGATTGGCAGCCAGGTGGGGCAGGTGCTGGGTCCCTCAGGTTCTGCTGGGCGGTGGTGTTGAGACCGGCCTTTCCAGTGGCACAGGGTGCCTCCGGGGCCATGGAGCCTCCCCAGTAAGAGTGGATGAGGACAGCCCACCCTAAGCCCCCTGCAGGCAAGTCCTGCCCAGCTGTCCCTGACACTGCAACCTAGTCCCCACCCTGCTGCCCGTGCTGAGCAGCGGGAGGGTGGGGAGTAAGATCATAGATCAGTCAGAGCCCAGATGTTTAAGCTAAGCAGGGCGCTGGGCGCAGCAGGCACCCCATCAGCTTGGGGCAGAGCTGCTGTAGGGTACTCTGGAAGCCTCCTTGGCTGTAGTTTTACTCCATTGTGCTCTGAGGGAAGCTGCTGACCCAGTGTCCTGGTAGGGGACCCTTTCTTTTGGAGTCTGAGGTCTAAACCTTCTTAAGAGAGTCACTAAAACCACCCTCCCGCTGGACCAGCTGGGCTCCTGCATCAGCACTGGGGCAGCGGAGGGGCAATGGGCCAGCGGCACGGAAGGCTGAGGCTGGATGATTCCCTGTAGCAGCACAGCAGCTCCCCCTGGCGTTTGGGGGCCGATGCAGTGAGTTCCTGGTTCTGACTAAAGGATCCCACGCCCGGGGTCTGGGCCACCAGGTTCTGTCCAGGCCTTCACTTTGCCCTCTGGCTCTCGGGGTGAGCTGGCAAGACTGTATAGTGATGACCCCCAGGTTTAAGGGTCTCCACAGTCATTCAGGAAACTGGCTTACCCCTTCCACTAAGTGGTGCCAAAGTGGGTCCCCTCCTTGCTCTGCTTTTCAACAAAACTGCCAGAGTCCTGGAAGACCGGGAGAGGGATGGAGGGAGCAGTGCTGCCCGCGGGGACAGAGAGTGGCCACACCTGGAAGTGGGGGCACTGCCTGAGGGCCTCTGGGTTAGGAGGGCATGACACTCAGGACCAAGGACACGGACCCTCCCCGCACTCCAGCAGGCAGCACAATCTTCTGCTGTTTCCCAGAAATAAGGCCTTCAGCCTGTCCACAGGCTTTTGGGTAAAATGCCAGCAGCATCCCTCATAACTAGCTGTTTGCATTTACTTCACACACAACTCCCTGCGGTGTTGACTGACTCATTGACTTGGTCACCCCCCGGGGCTCCTGACATCAGCCTCCTATGCAGCGCGGGCACCAGTGTGCTGGACTGTTTAAAGCTCTGCTTCCCCTGCTGTCCGGGTGTGTCCTCCCTTCTGATAAGTATGCGGGGATTGCATCCTCCTTGATGACTCTGGCGACCCAGACACTCAGGCAAAATTAAAATTGAACTATCTTCATTATGTAGCCTTTATCAGTCACATATTTTTTAAATGTTTTCAAATTGAGATATAATTTCCACATCATAATACTCACTCTTTTGAAGGTTAAAATTCAATGGTTATTGGCACACTCACAAAGTTGCACAGCTATCCACTCTTGTTTAACTCCAGAATGTTTTCCTCGCTCCCAAAAGATGCCCCGGGCCTGTCAGCAGACACTCCCTGATCCCCTCTTTCCCGGCCCTGGCAACCACTAACGTACCTTCTGTCTCTATGGGTTTGTCTGTCCTGGACATTCCTGATCAATGGAATCACACAACATGAGGCCTTTGTGACTGACTTCCTCCACTGAATATTTTCAAGGTCTGTCTGTGATGTAGCTCGAATCAACCTCCCAGTGTATGGACATACCACAGCCTGTCCATCCACGCAGCAGCGGGTGGACACCTGGGTTGTTTCCTCGCCCTGTGGAATGGGTTCGGTGGCCCCTGACCGCACCCGTGACTGACCACCACAGAGGGGCCTGCTCGGTGTGGGAGTGAGCCTGGCCCTCTCTGAGTCACTCCCTCATGGGGGGAGCGCTCAGATTCAGTTGGTGGTGACAGGCAGTGGGCAAACACTCTGGCCAGAACTTGCTCCTTTGGCTTAGATGTCAGAGTTTTACTCCCCAGGGACTCTCAGAGGCCCAACCAGACTAAGGCCAACTGGGCTTTGCCCTGGGAGCAAAAGCCTTGGGTGTAGAAGAGGCCAGGACAGGAGCCCCAGCCAGCACAGCCTGAGCCCCACCCCCTGCACCCGTCGCCTGGCCAGCCAGCCACTCGGGAAGCTTGCAGCAGCTTTGGGCCAGCGAAGGTCCACAGGAATCGGGCTCCTCTCTCAGCGTTCCTCAGGCTGGTGGGTCTCCAGCTGGTTCAACGAGCAGCCCGGGCAAAGAAAATGCAAATCCTCATGCCTGGAAAAGGGATAATACATACAGCCTCACCGATCTCCCACACGTGTCTCCACTGGAACCTCAGTTGAAAGACTGCATGACGGGGCCAAGGCTTTGCCTCCAGGTGACTTTTTCTAGACGTTACCCACAGGTCAAATGTACACTCCTGGCCGCCCCATTTATTAAGTATGAATTTAGGCAATTTGTTCCATCTCTTTAAATATCAACTGATTACATATAAAATAGAAGCAATATTCTTCTATAACTGTTACGCAGTTTTAAACACACAATATAGGTAAACCCTTAGTCTTGGACCTGGCACAAAGGACCTACTCAAAAAAAATATGCTAGCTATGAAGATGATGGTGATGATGACGATGATGATGATGGTTGAGGAACGTGATTATCCAAAGTCAGAGAGCAGGAAGGCATGCTAACAAGAACTATTCAGGTTCGTGCCATCCATGCTGCTCCACACACAGAGAGGCAGAGAGCTAGATTTACGAAGCTCCTGTCCCCAGTGATTACTCAGCCAAATGAGAACAACTCTGTTCCGGCCCGGGGCCTGCCCCTAGAGAGGGAGCTTATCCAGGAACCCAGCGGCATAACTGTTCTCTCTCATCAGGGTCATGGGGCCAGGAGGGAGCTCCCTCGGCCTCACAATTCTACGAGGTTCTCACATGGTCCTGTGCGCTTTCTGTTTTCTACAACCCAGCCCTCTGCCGCTTCATTCTGAGTCTCTCTTTAGGAATACAGCACCCCCATCCAACCCCAAATCGCAGCCGCTACAGGCAAAGTGTCTAGAAACCGTGGCAGGGGCAGTCTTCCTATGGAGAGGTAGGAAGGTCATTAACCGGGTAAGAAAAACCTGGAAATAACATTCACGGTCCTCAAAGAGGCCAGGCCTGATCCTTGGAAATGAACTTAGAGGCTGAGAGATGCCCTGGGGAGTGGGGTCTCGTGTCCGCAGTCTAGGATGGGAGAGGCACTCAGTACTGGCAGCTTCAATCAGTCTGGTTTCAGAAATGGCTGTTGCAGAGGGAGCCACGTGGCTCAGTCTCACTGAGTGACAAAGAGGCGGGTGGGGATGGGAACAGGTAGGCGGTGAGCATGGGAGACCAGCCGAAGTGGTCATTTTACTGCTTCTCTGGAATTAGCCCTATTCCTTAGCCTGTGCCCAGGGCATATAAACATGATTGAGAAAATCTCTCTTGAAAGCCAATCTGAATAGCGTTTGAATGGTCTGCTTTGTATGCCCTGGGCTCCTTCTCTGTCGTGGTGGCAAGACCTCAAACAAAAGGCGGAGTGGTTGCCATAGCCCAGGTCTCCACCTCCAGGGACCACCAATGGACTCTGTGGAAAGGGCCTGGAGCTCTGTGACAACAGAAGGAGCTTGTTCTTGGATTCTCTGGAAGAACAGTGCCGAGCCCCAACCGTCATGGCGCTGAGCAATGCAGGACGCACAACCCCCTGAGTGTCCTTTCCCAAAACAGGGCCCCGCACCCCAAGCAGTCTTGGGCCTTTGTGGTCTCTGGGAAAGCTCTGTGGAGTTCCCTGGGTGTGTGGCCAGCTCCAGGGCTGTCACCAGCAGGCCAGCAGAACACTGCTTTCTTTTCTTGGTCTGAATGGCTGAGGTCTGCCTGGGGCGGATCCCTGGGCACGATGTGGCTTCACGGGAATCCAACCCCTGAGCCCTGGGGCCTGCTCTGTGCACCTGCAGAGCCGGCTGGATCCCAGGGCTCAAGGGTAGGGAAGAGTGTCCTAGCCTCACCCAGTAATTGTGACCACTCCACTGTTTCCCCACAGGCCATGGTCTGTATCTGTCCTGCAGAGAATCGTGGGAAAGCTAATTCACTGTTACCCCTCAGAGCCCCTCAGAAGAGCCTCCACTGTCTCCTGGAACACTTCTCTGTCCCCCACCCTGGGGCTCGGATTTTGGAAATGTGGCATTCCCCAAAGAGGTTACTTCCTGGGGTGGGGCTGCTATTTCCATGTCATAAAATGATCTTTAAAGAAAAAAATCTAGAGCTCCTTTAAAATCTCATGAAAACTTACCTTCCATAAGGTGTTAAGTCTTGAGTCCCTTCCCACCTTCCTCCGCCCTGACTGCACCTGCCCCAGGTCACGAGGCAAACACCTTTTCTCTTCCTGAGTGACTACAGTTTGAACTCTGCCAGGTAATGATGTGAAAAGCCAATATTGAAGTAAGTTAAAATGCTAATATTCCTCCCTTGTTTTGCACAGGCACAGAAATTCTTGGCAAGTCAGTGCGTATTATATTCTCTACGTTAGGAGTGTGCACATTTTTTGCACTTGGCTACATGCTGTTGCCACTGTTTGCTTACTTCATCAGAGACTGGCGGATGCTGCTGCTGGCGCTGACCGTGCCGGGGGTGCTGTGCGTCCCGCTGTGGTGGTGAGTGTGGCTGCGCCCCAGACAGCCCCCTGCTGCAGGCCAGCGCAGCCTGGGACCCAGAGCCTGGGGCTGACCGAGTGCCCTCTCCCTGGAGCTGGCTGAGGCCGGCCTGTGTGCTGGGGTTTAATTCTCCACTGTCCCATAAAGCACCTTTCTCAGGAGGCCCGGAGCTCTCTCACCCCAGGCTCTCCCCATTCTCGTCGCTGTCGGTGGTTGTTTTCATTTGTGGAGATGGTCCTGCCAAGTTTTTTTGTTTTGAACTGCATTCCCCTGCTCTTTTGACACTTTTCTCTCTAGGATATCTCTTTCTCCTTAGGGACTGAACTAACATAGTTTCTGTCCTCAGGCATTTAAGGTATGCCTGTTTATCCGCTTTGTCTGGAAGGATGAGAGAATTACTTTTGTTGAATGAGTTGTTATAGAAATTTTCTCTCCACTCTCAACCCTCCAACCCAATTTGGACACATCAGTATGGGAACCCCAAAGACCGCAGACACAACCCCAGTTCCACGCACTGTGGTACGTGGGAGATTTCAGGAGACAGAACAGATTAAGGAAAGGGCAATAAGGCCTCATCTGTGCCCTCTTTTTGGGGATTCCCCATTTCTTTGGTTTTTCACATTTAAGCAAGAGGAAAGGGGATTTCTTCCATTACTGGCTCTGGCTTGCTCTCTCTCTCTCTCTAATTCTTTTTGGTTTGCTTTCATGATATCAAAATCAAATCTCCCAGCAGGGACTGATTTTACTGAACTGTTTGATCTCTACCCGCTTACACACAATGAACATTTCTTGGATCATTTTTTGGAACTCACAGGTCCACACTCATGGTTGCTCTGTCCTTTTGACACACTGCCTGGGAAGTGGCCTAGAAGGTTCTTATCTTACTGTGAGTGTTAGGCAGCCATAGAGGCTGATAGGTAGTTCATCTTGGCCTTGTTGGACCAGATGTCTGAGGTTGGAACCACTCCAAGCTACTGTCCTTTAACGACCTCTAAGACAGCTGTGGTTTACCAGCGTCCATTTTTGGCATGGATATGTATAAGGGGAGGGAGCCCTTTTTTTTCCTTACTGCCCTGGAATTTGAGAGACAGTGCGTTAAAGATTAGCTACGATTCAGATTCAGAGGTTTCCTCTGGAACCTGGTCCGAGAGTCAGGAAAGCTTCTGGTGAAGGAGGGCATGCCATATTGACACAGCTCTGCCTCCAAGGGAAGCAGGTGCCCCAGATCTACAAGATCAGGGAGCTTTCTGGAATGAGAGTCACTGTCATCCTCCTCCTCATCCTCACCGTCATCATCACACCCTCCCCACAATGTCCTGGCTGACTGAATCTAGTATAAATGGTGTTGGTGACCCAAGGGTCTCTGAAGACACAAGATAAGATTATTCGTAGGTTATTTTCTGCCTCTTCAGATGAATGATTTGTCATTGATGTTCCCTGGCTCTAGTTGTCCTTTTGGCATAAGAGGCCAGTACTTCTAAAATATGTTCTAATCAAACTTATAGTAATATAATTCTATGAGAGAGAGAGAGAGAGAGAGAGAGAGAGAGAGAGAGAGAGAGAGAGAGAAGTGTTCTAATTGACTGGAAGAGATTAGTTGGGATTTTAATTTGTGGACCTTGGCTGTTTGCCTTGGGACCAACTAGCACAGCAAGGATGAACTCTAATGGGTGAGCCCCTGAGTTTCCAGCCAAGAAGGCCCATCCCCTGAGGAGCAGCTTCACTCTTGCCCTAAGGAGAGTTCTTTCTCTGCTGCACATGGCTGGGCCGGGAGTGCTCCTGGCTGTGGACACACTGTCCCGGGTCAGCACCACCCAGAGAGAGGCAGCCCCGGGGCCAGCAGCATGCTCGCCCTAAAAGGTTAAAACAACAGTTTTATCATTTTCCTCTAAGAACAAAATCGCTTTATTCCAAACATCTCATCCTTACGGGTGGGCCTTCCTGAAGCGATGCTTTTCTGTCCCCTGGCCTGGGACGATGTGGGGGATGCCTGCTCAGTGTGGGACAGAGGCTCTCCAGCAACACCCCGCCCTGTTCCCTCTGGATTGAAACCACAGAGAGCCTGCTGTGGGCAGCCCCGTTTGGTGCTCCACTGCCTTTTCACACGACGGGCTAGACTTGATTCTTCATGAACCGAAACACAGGGGCGTTCTACGGCTGGGCCTACGGTCGGCCTGAGTACGCGGGCTGGAAACGGGAGGGGAACGTACACAGAATCACTGCAAGAGGCTTGGAATGTTTTACACCCCAAGTTCCGTTTATAAAGAAGGCTTGGCAGTAAGCGGTCACAAGCACGAGCGGAGTACCGAGTACGGGTTCGGGGCGGGGAAGGAGCCCTCAGATGCAACCTGGGGAGAGTCTCGCGATATCGAGCTGCCTAAACAGCGGGCACCTGACGCGGCGGTGGCCCTCAGGACCTGCAGTGAGGAAGGCGGGACACTGTAAAGAACAGCCTGGCTGCGGAAGGATACTGCTCGGAAGTAGAAGCGCCCAGACGCACGCAGTGACTGTGCAGTGAGATCTCTCATTCCGCACTGTGACGGTAGCCACGAGCCACACGCTGCTTTTTAAATTAAAAGAAATAAAATTGGAAATCCATTTCCTCAGTCGCCCTTGTCACACTAGCTCAAAGCCACGTGCAGTTAGGGGCTACTGTCCTGGACCGCCCATCCCTGATTACGGAAGGTCAGTGACCTCACGTCATCGCAGCCGCTACAGGGGCCCAGTAAGGGCGCATCTGGAGAAGCGCAAACCGGGTTCAGTTTTCAGCCGCGGTGTGAGCAGGCTGGGGCGGGGCGCGGGGGCTTTGCCACTGCCTGAGTCGTGTTTTGCTTGAAAGCACTGGTACCGAGGCTCTGGAGGAGCCCACTTAGTCATAGGGAGCCTCCAAATCTGCTATATCGAACTTACTTTCTAGGATCACTAACGACTGTGAAATAGGTAAGGAAAACAAGAGCTGGCAGAAGAATGGCTAAGTGATTCTAAGACATAAAAATTAGGAAAGAATTAAAAAAAATGTAAGTTAATATGTGCATGCTACAAAGAAATAAAAATAGGAAAAAGAAAAATTAGCAAAGAGAAGTCAACTGTGTTTGATCATCAGTTAAATTGCAGAAAGATTGTATAATTTAAAAAATTAACTTTCTAGACCTTTATTTAAAGAAAAACAACATTGGGTGTCTCCCAAAAACTGGTTTGAGCACTCCCTGGCCTGGGAATCTGCTGCCACTCACAAGGACAAGGCACAGGCTGGCGTCCCCGTACCCGCCTGCTCCTCAGACCGCAGCAGAAGCCGTCCTTTCCACAGTAAACTTGAGAGCATCTCCAGCTGGGACACCCGGGAGCCTCCTGGGGATGGACACGTGGAAGGCATTAGGCTGTGCTTCTCTCATGAGCCATCCTTGACTGTTAGGTCTCCGGCGGCCCTCTCCAGCTGCCCTGGCTGAGACGCACGTACTGCCAAGGGCAGCCCTCGCAGTCCCCGCCTGGCCTCCAGCACAGCTGATGATCGGTCTTGTGATTTGATCAGAACTTTGAAACTCAAAGGTGCTCTTATTTATTCTTATAATCAACAGAAATTGTATGAGGCCTCGGTCCCCTGATTTTCTTTAAAAAGACAGAAGACTTTTACAAAATAGAAATTCTTTCGGGGGCCAACGTACAGTTAATAGTCTCAAACCCTGCCATTGTGGAAAATTATAAACCACTAAAAATGAATTCTAGGTTTATTCCTGAATCTCCTCGGTGGCTGATATCCCAGAGAAGGTTTGGAGAGGCTGAAGCTATCATCCAAAAAGCTGCAAAAATGAACAACATAGCTGTGCCGGCAGTGATTTTTAATCCCGTGGAGGTAAGTAAGCATTTGCAGATGTTTCTCTTTGGGGTCAGCCGCATATTCTAGATTTTATGGCATTTAAACTTAGTTCAATACGCTTCACCCACCATGTACCAGGCTCTGTCCACAAACGATGCCTGAGTTCTGAGACAAAACCCACCTCAAGGGGCTGTGTGTGAACTAAGTGCGACAATATGTGTAACTGCTTAGCAGAGAGCAAGTTTTAACTACATATCAGTTCCCTTTCCTTTTGCAAGTTCATTTCCAACCTTTTATTGGTATCCCTTCATACCATGGACGAAGCTATATACTGGTGATCTTTGAAGGTCCAGATTGAGTGGAGAAATGTGTCTGAGGGGCATTACACCACAACCCCCCCAGTGAGCCCTGCTGGCTCTTACCAAAGCCTGCCGAGGAAGCTGTGTGTGTTGTTTGTCTTGCTGTGTCTTGTCTAGAGCTTTAAGGCCTGAGGACTCGCCCTGAGGGCAGGAGGCCCTGAGGAAACGCTGATATGCTGTGGAAGCAGCAGCCCTTTCTGGCAGTCAGAGAGGACTCACGGTGTTCTCAGCCCAGCACATGCCCTGCGCTGGCCCCCAAAGAAAACCAATAGTAGATACAGTTCCTGTGTTTAAGGACAGTGGAATGTCCTGAGAGCGTCCAGAGGATTAGATGAAAGATACACGGTGACATGAGGGAGAAATGCTAAGTAGCCAAGGAGTGAACACCGTGACAGAAGAGAAAGAGAGAGCCAAGTGACTCAGGGCTGAAGAGGCAGGTCCAAACCAGAGGGAGGATGGGGCAGGGCATTCCTGGCTGAGAGAAGGGGAGGGGCTGCTCAGGACATGAGAGTGGTGGCCACAGTGACAGGTTGCATGCCTGCAGGGCTCTGTGGAGGGTGGTGGGCATGCCCACACTCCACCCCAAGGCCTCCTCCATCCCTGGCCTCCAGGACCTTTGACAGAAGCAGATACTCTGGCAATGGCTGGAGGATTAATTACAGTGGCCATGAACCCAAGCTCTCAGAGGGCTGCCAGGGCAAACATCACTTAATCCTTCGCTCTTCAGACCAATAATTCCATTCTCAACTGTAATCAGTTCAACTGGATGCAAAAATAACATTGGGAGTGTCTAACACTTCTGCATCTCAGGGCTGTACTGGATATTTCCTGGGATTTATTGGCCATGCAGTCAGATTCCTGTCTTTGAGGAATTTACAGTCTAGTCGCGGAGATTGGAACTACGTGGATAAATGCAACAATGAAGCACATGAGAGGTAGAGTTATAGATACGTAACAATGAAGTCCAATGTTCAAACGCATGCTCTGACAGCCCCTTTCTTCCTGCCACGAGGCACTCCGCACCTGAACCACACCATGGTGAGGACGGGAGCTTGTGCTTTCCCGAGGCCGGTCATCTCCCCTGCTCACCTCCCAGGTGGGGTTCTCTTTCAGAGGATCTGCAGAGCCATGGGCCAGCAAATGCAGCCTGCTCAGGGTGCTGATGGACAGAGATCCTACCAGGTGCCAAGCACTGTGTTCAGCTCATTTCATGTTCATGCTAGCTGTGGGCCCATTTCTCAGGAGAGGCAACTTAGGCACAGAGAGGTGAAGTAATTTGCCCAGGCTCACGCAGCTAGAAGTCTCGCTAGGTCTCTCTAGTGCATGCACTTACCTGGGCTTTCTTACCTGATGGAAGGGGCAACACATTAACTTGGACAGGAAAGAACCTAAAGTAGTATCATTCTGGCCAGCAATCCCAAGCTTCTCTGACTTCCTTTCTGAAGCACCTTCCACCTGCTTGTGGGGCCTGGTCCAAATGCTGGCTCCACAAGGCCAAGCACAAGCCCTGGATACAAGACTGTTCTTGTCCTGAGGTTTCCAAACATGGCTGCTTATCACAATCACCCAAGGGGCTTAAAATACAGACTCCCAGGCCTCTGGGCCCCAAGAAAGAGTCTGGTAAAGTAGGTTTGGGGTGGGACCTGGCAATCTGCATCTTCACAAGGGCCCTGTGGAAGCACCGTGTTAGCACAGGCCTGACCCCCGGGTCCCCTCTGTGCATGGCATTGTTCCCCAAGCCCAGCAGCCTCCCTCCAGCTAAGCAGGGTCTTTGCTTTGCTGTCATCTCAGAGAGCAGCACACCCCAAACAGTGTAGAAGAAACAAGGTAATAGGCCTTTCTGAGTCTTCCCAAAAGAAGGGTGCTGCAATCTGGGTACACCTGCTGCAGAGGCAAGGCCAGTGGCCTCACTGCTTTCCTCACGGAGCCTTCTCCCCAGCCCCATAGCACACGCACCCTGGGGGCCACAAAGTCCTTGCACTTCATCCCAAGGAGATTCCCCACCTCAGAGCCTGTGACTTTTAGTTTCAATGCGCATAAGCTTGGCTAGCTAGGTTCTCACACAGGGCAAGTTAACAGGTAGATTAGGAGTAAAGGAGGGAAGCCCACTAACAGCAGTAAGAAACGGCCACTCCCCACTGCCAGCCAGCACCTTTGCCTCCATGGCACGGGAACATTCAGCAGTTAGAATGTGCTGGGCATGCACATAGCTCAAGTACTATGCTATTTTATGTATATGGTCTCATTTGATCTTCTCCCAGTTATTTTACAGAGAAGTAAATGGGGGCTCAAAAAGGATAACTAGTAACTTTCCCAAGGTCCCAGAGTTAACCCAAGTCTGTTCTGACACAGAGATGTCAGCAAGAAAAGTATAGAAAGCAGAGTGGGCCCTCAAGGTGGTTAGGGTCCGTATGGCTCTGCCCATGCAACAGGCACAGCTCAGGGTGATTCTGGACCCGGGGCAAGGAGCACGAGTCAGGGTGAGGCTACGTTAGCAGGCTTTCTGGAAAGAGACAGCAGAACCATTGTTATATATTTAAAAGATTTCTGTCTGAAATGGGCCACAAACATTTTAAAGTATTAAAATAAAGCATCATATATGTAGATGCCCCTTCCCGAGAATTCCAGACTTCTAAGTATATTCAAGGTAAAGTTAGAGTTACATGCGTAAGTTTGTTTCTTCATTGTCATGGCCAAAGACACTTCCTCACTACCTCTTAATCTCCTGGTTATTTGCATTATTTTAGCTACAGGAGCTAAAACCCCTGAAGCAACAGAAAGCCTTCATTCTGGACCTATTCAGGACTAGGAACCTTGCAACCATAACCATCATGTCTTTGCTGCTATGGTAAGTCATTGGTGAGCCGGAAGTGTGGCATGCAGCTCATAAGATTCGACCAATTTGCTTTAATTCAAGAGAACATCAGAGCAAGGCCTGGGTCTTCCTAAAACAAAATAAAAGTTATACAATTTTAAGTTAATTGGAGATGCCTCAATTCAATTCATGGGACTGGACATTGAAAAAGAAAAGTCACGGAGAACAATATTTAAGTCTGCAGTAAGCCCACAAGGAAAGGGTCCCTCCCCTCCTAAAGTGATTAGGATTAAGACTGATTAAGGATGTGCCCTGGCTGGGTGGCTCAGTTGGTTGGAGTGTCATCCTGTGCACCAAAGGGTTTTCGGGTTTGATCCCTAGTCCGGGCACATACAGGAGGCAACTGAGCAATGTTTCTCTCTCACATAAATGGTATTCCCTCTCTCTCTTTCTCACACCCTTCCTCCTTCTCCAGTCCTCAAATGAGGATAGGAAAAAAAAAAAACTAATGATGTCCCTGAAGCAGATATGCTAATTCAGTTCCTGCTTCCTGAAGCTTTGCTGGCAATTGACAGGTTAGAATAACCTGAATCCCTGCTGCCTGTATTTGTTTTGACAAGCTTTTCATACTTGCCAGTTGCGAACTAGCAAGACATTGAAATAGTGAATCAACTTGTATGCTAGATTTAATAATGGATCTGCCAAGAAATGAGGAAGAAGAAAAAAAGAAGGTGCCTACCCTGTGACAGCAGCAGCAAAAATGGTCATCAGAATTAGCAGGCTCAGATGGCAGCTCATCTGTTTATTGGATGGTCTGGCTCTGCAGGTCAGGGAAAGCGGTGACAGAGCTTATGACTAAGCAAATGTGTCCAGGCACCTGGCTTCCCTCTCTCACGGTAGGCCTCCTTAGTTCTCACCTGTCAGCATAGTCGCTGGGTTTTTATCGGAGCTGCTCTTACTACCAAATGTGAAAATCACTACGATTCCTAGAGCAATGAGGTCTAATTTCTGGCTGCATTTTGGATTAGCTGCTCTGCTACCCAACCTAGTTAAGTATGTATAAAAATATCCAGCTGTGTCCTGGAAAGGTTTTTCAGATATCCTCTGCTTTTTGTGCTAATAATAAGTATATTCTGCACAGGGGAGTCTGCCTAGGGCAGTAATTTTTCCACAGAGAAGCTTTTGTGTGGATGTCAGCTGTAATGACAGGACATGTGGTATGCACTTTGTGATACTTTGAAGCATCATGGGACTTTCATTCTTTTCCCTAAAGTGAGTTTTAGTATGTCCATTGGAATTTACAGTAAGTGGATCCCAGAGTATTACCTCCTTTTCTTCCTCCTTTTCCTCCTCTTTTCCTCCTTCCCTTTCTTATTTTTTGATAAGAGTGAAGTCTGGATTTTATGTCCACTGATATACATTCTTTCTTCAAACAATAGCTCACAGGGAATGAGGGTGTGCAAAGTGTTCTGGAAATACTGACATATAAAATTAACTGGACTGGGATCAGTATTGTTGCATATCAGTATTGTTGCATATCAGTATAGCTGGACCCCCGCTGTCCAATGGAAGGTTCTAAAGCGATGAAAATGTTTTTACCTGCATTGTCCGCTATAGTAGCCACTAGCCACGGGTGGCTGGCTACTCAGCAACTGAAGTGTGGCTAGTGTGCCAGAAGAACTCTTTGATTTTATTTGATGTTATTTAAATAAAAGTAAATAAATTTATTTACTTTTAAATAGCCATGAGTAGTAAGTGGCTACTTATTGGAAAACAGAATATAGGCCACTTCTTGGCCGTTAGGAAAGTTTAGGGTAATTCAGGCCATTCTTTCATCATTTTGTTTTTTTGTTCTGTCTTTTAGGATGCTAACCTCAGTGGGTTACTTCGCTCTGTCTCTCAACTCTCCTAATTTACACGGAGATGCCTACCTGAACTGCTTCCTCTCTGCCTTGATCGAAGTTCCAGCGTACATTGCAGCCTGGCTGCTCCTGCGAACCCTGCCCAGGCGTTACATCATAGCTGGCGTGCTGTTCTTCGGAGGAGGCGTGCTTCTCCTAATTCAATTGGTGCCTGTGGGTAAGAAGTTAACCAATGTTAACAGCCTAATGGGAAAGATCTACACCTTGACTTAGGCTAACTACCGGTCACCGTTCCCTACTTATGTAGCCTCTACATCAAATACCATTCATAAGTCAATTAGACAAATAATTGCTAACTATGTGATTTCCTGTGTTCAGACAAACACCCCTCAAACGGATGAGTCAGCCTCAGAGACTTGGAAATCATTACCTGTGGAGGAAAATTCACGCTCCCAGGCATCCCCTTCACAGAAACACTCACCTAAACCCTCAAACCTCTTTCTTGAAATCACCACCCTAATTCCCAGTTTCTTGATACTTTCAAACCTTTTCTTGAGGTGTATATTTGAGTGTTAGAGTTGGTACACACCAGCTCCCATATAGATGCAGTGATTTGGGGGGTCTGTAATGCTTCAGTTAAAGAGCATGCAAAGGGACATGCGTCCCTCTTCCCTCTGTCTAACTCTCTCATGTTATTAAAACATTAAGGCAACAGCTTATTGACATGTAGTATCATACATAGAAATATATATTTCTTAATAATAATAAGCGGGATAGAAAGGATTGGTCCTTCTCTTTGAAATTTAAACAGCACTATGTTAACATGCTGACAATTTACTGTGAAAGTCCTGTAACAAATAAAAGCAGACGCAGGTCTCTGAACGTATACATTTTCTAGAATAACAGTTGAGTGAAGTGCAAAGCAGCCCCTCACTCTCTCCATCTTTGTCCATGTCGATGATTGAGACATTTGCAGAGAACGTGTTATTTGGGGAGTAGCTTTACATTGTGAAAAAACAAAAACAAAAAAACAAGCTCATTCAAGCAGAGAGGAAGATAAAAGCAACTGAGTTGAGACTATCACTTCTAAAAGTGCCTCTGTGTACACGGGGTCTCTTTTCCAGATTACTACTTCTTGTCCATCAGCCTGGCGATGTTAGGGAAATTCGGGATCACCTCCGCCTTCTCCATGCTGTACGTCTTCACCGCCGAGCTCTACCCAACGCTGGTCAGAAACATGGCCGTGGGGGTCACGTCCATGGCCTCCAGGGTGGGCAGCATCATCGCTCCCTACTTTGTATACCTTGGTGAGAAACATCTTAGCTATGTGTTCTTTTTTTAAAATATTAAAGTAATTTATTTTCACTGTGAAAAATTCAAAGAGCATAGAAAGTACTGGAAAAAGTACTCTCTTCTCTCTCAGCTCCCCAAATCACAACCCTAGAAATAATTAGTATTGACAGTTTGGTGAATAGCTCTTCAGACATTTTGTTTATATATATTAAACAGAAAAAAATTACATGTATATTGTTTCACAACTTTTTAAACTTAACATAGTATCAGACTATCTTTATTGGTATACATAGTTCTCATACCTTCTTCCTAGTTAGTGCCTAGTCTTCCACTGTATGTATATACATAATTTCATTAACTAAGTTCAGTGGATGGACATTGAGGCAATATCCAGGTTTTTATTAGTACAAAAAAATACTACCATGAACATTTTCCTATGTCCCTGCACCCTCTGTTTGTTTGATTGGATATACTTGGATTCATAGACTGCTGGAGCAATTTTAAAATATTAGGGATATTGCCAAGTTAACCTCTAGATATGGAACCAATTTATAACCCAACTGTCAATACAGGAAATGTGCCCATGTCTCCGTATCTTCACCAGCAATGGGAATTATCCAGTTTTTTAATCATTGATCATCTGTTATGTGAAAAATGGGTATTGTTGTTTCATTTGCATTTCTTTAATTATAATGAGGTTGAACATTTTTCATATATTTATTGACATTCTATTTCTCAGTAACCTGACTGTTTATGTCTTTTGCCCATCTTTCTAATGTCTTTTTTTCAACTCCTTGTCTTTGATTTGTGAGAGGTCTTCGTAATTGGAAAAAAAAAAAAAGTAGTCCTTTGTATATACATTGTAAATATTTTTCCTAGTTGCCCTGTAGCTGGTTAGAGTGTCATCCCAATTCACTAACGTTGTGTGATCAGTCCCCGGTCAGGGCACACACAAGAATCAAACAATGGATAAGTGGAACAACAAATTGATGTTCCTCTCTCTTCCCCATTCTCTCTCTCTCTCCCCCCTCCTCTCCCTCTCTTAAAAAATCAATAAAAATTAATATTTTTCCTAGTTTATCACTTACATTTTGACTATGATATTTTTTCGCAATGCAGGAAATTTTACTTTTTATATCATTCAATTTACCAGGCTGAAATAACACCCCAGAGATACTTTAGGGGGATGTCCAGTGGATGCACTATCTGGTGCTCCAAGCCTAATCCTCCTCATGGAGGACCCTACTGATGAGAGATGCATGCACACCTCCTTATTTTTCCTGGGCATCCATTGATTACCTACTAGTTCAAACACACACACACACACAAAGAATACATGAATTCTCAGAAAAGGTACACGCAATCCTCAGAGAAACATTTTCCTGTCTTAAACATCCTCTGCACAGCTGCCCTGAACAACACCCAAGAAAACACATTATTGTGTGGAATAGAGTCATTTCCCCTTTGTTCTTCCCTGTACCTCCAAATTATACTTCTATAGTCTCATAGCGGACCACTGATACATAAAAAATGGAGGAGTCTGAGACAGAGCTTCTGATGTCACAATCACTACTCCTGTTAGTGACACAGAGGCCTCAGAAAAGTTTCAAGATCAATGTTTTTTGTCAAATAAAATTCTTGGGTATGTTGTTCCTCTGTAATCTCTGTATGCAAATGGGCAGCAAAATGGAGAGCTATTATTCTGCTGAGTGGCACCAGCAGAATTGGAGGGGTTCTTCCAGTTACATAGAAAACCAAGAGTTGCTGCAAAAAGAAACCAAAGCACTACTTTCATAGTGTCTGACATTTATTTATTTAAATTGGGTGGAATATATATCACTTACATTTTTTTATAGAGTCTCATGACTCTGTAGACCTAGCTTTCCACCACAGCCTACTGGTTGGGGCTAAAGCAAAGGTCACGCCAGTCATGCTGGCCCATCCCTGTCCTTGCAACATCCCAGTCACCCTCTTTCCCCTTGATGTTCTCCCATCCCCCTATCTCCAGTTTCATCTGCCTTCAGAGGTGAACTTTGCTAAGCAAAGATTTCTATCAAACGAACATCTGTGACGCATGGTTAAATAGTAGCCTGGCGAATACCAGTTGACATGAAAGACCTTCTGATCATGCAAAATCAAGCAGGCAAATCACAATGGAAATGCTAGGACAATGGCATCTGCCAAAAACAAATGGTGTAACTTGCATGCTTTGTAACTCCTGGGAATGTTCCTATTCAAAACTGTTGTCAAACACTGCTTGCCGACCTTTACGTGATGATTCCTGAGAGTGCCTTGGAGCGTCCCGCATCTAAGTGATGTCCGTGCCTTGCAGGAGCCTACAACAGACTTCTGCCCTACATCCTCATGGGCAGCCTGACCGTCCTGATCGGAATCATCACTCTGTTTTTCCCTGAAAGTTTTGGAATGACTCTACCGGAGACCTTAGAGGAGATGCAGAAAGTGAAATGGTAAGTGGAACTTTAAAAAATGATATCAAATTCCTCAGAAAGAATAAGCATGCAAGAGTGGCTAGGAGATGTCTTAAAAAGAAGAATAATAAGTGGAGAGTAGCTCTTCCATAAAATAAAGCATATTATTGAGCAGTGGCAGTGAAAACAGTGTGCTAGTGGTGTAGGAATAGAAATCACTGGACTAGAGTTCAGAATTAAACCAAAAAAAACTATGAGGATTCTGCATGTGATGAAAAGTAGCAATTCAAAAGCAGTGGGGGAGAGTTAGATTATTCCGTACCAGGTGTGAGAACATTCAGCTAGCCATTTTGGATAACTAAAAACTTGAGTCTTACTTCAAATGCATCTATATAAATTCCAGAAAGAATAAAAATTGAGGCCTAAAAAACATAAAATCATAAACACCACAAAAGAAAGCATAAAAATTTTTATAACTTTTGAGGAGGCCTTTCTGAGCATGATATGAAAAGCAAAGAGCCATAAAGGAAAAGATTGATATATCTGATTATGTAATGTTAGAAATTGTTGACACAGAAAAAAAAAAAGAAGCCATAAATAAAGACAAAGGTCAGCAAGCCAGGAGGGAAATACTTGCAACATGCAATATGAACCTAGGGCTACTTATACCTAATAAACATAAAACTCTTAGTGATTAGTAGAGGAAAAGACAACCAGTAGGAAAGCTAGCAAAGGTCATGAACAAGCAGTTTACAGAAAAAGACATTTCAGTGGCAGATATAACACTTCAGTATCATCGTTTTTGGCCTATGAGATTGTGAGGATTTTTCCTCCTGATACCAACCAGTTCTGGCTACCTGGAGTTTGCATCAGATTCTACAAGTTCAAGGGTTTAGTCCCCCAAGACTGCCCTCACTTCAGATTCCTGTCCCAAGTATCAGGTCCCCAGGCAACCCACACTTCTGTCCAACTTGGCTACAGAGTTGGTGCTTCCACAAACCCCTTCCTGAACGAAGTTCAGTAATTAGCTAGAAGGACTCACAGAATTCAGGAAAACACTTGCTGTACTATCTCTGGTTTATGGTAGAGGATACGAATGAAGAGCCAGTTGAAGAGGTGCACAGGGGGAGGCCCAGAAGGGTCCAGAGTGCGGGAGCTTCTGTCCGGCGGAGTTGGGGGTGCCCCCAGCCCAGCACGTGGGTGCATTTGCCAATTTAGAGGCTCTCTAAACCCCAGGGTTTAGGGGGTTTATGGAGATTTCATCACATGGACATAGGCAGGGTCAATTATTAGTCCAATCCCCAGCCCTGTATTCCCCCATGGAGGTTGCGGGGTGGGGTGAAAGTTCTAGGCTTCCAATGAATCAAGTCTTGGTTCGGGCGACCGGCTGCCATCCTGAAGTTACGTAAGGGAGCCCAGCCAAGAGTTGCCTCGTTTGCACAAAAGACAAGATAAGATACCTCTCTTACCCTTATCTCTCAGGAAATTACAGGAGATTTATGAGCTCCATATTGGGAATGGGGACAAAAACCAAGTATCTTTCTAGGGTACCACAGAGTGGCAAAGATTTAAAAGATAGGTGGTGTGGTAGGAGAAGTTGAGGTTCTACAACGAAACTGCCTGGCTTCAAATCCCACATCTGCATAAATTTCGGGAAATTTGACTTTGGGCAAACTTAATTACACTACACTTCAGTGTGCCCATCCGTTAGATGGGGAACAGTTCTTATGGCTACTGCCAGCTTGTGTAAGATGACATGTTTTCGCGCCTGCCCACAGCAGAGGGCCTTCATCACGGGGATGGATTCCAGTCCCCTACAGAGCGCGAGGAAATGTGCCTGTTGTTGATAAGTTGTTTTCTTGTAACGAAATGATTCCACCATTTCGATATCAACTTTAAGTCTCCAAGAACTTCATTCTTACCAATCCATCCTTCCCACAGGGAAACTAAATTCTGGGTTTTTTTTATGTTTACTTAAGAAAGTGACTTCAAATATTCAAAATCATAAAATATTAGCTCTAGACCTCTGAGGTTTGTATAACAGTTACCATAATTACTTGTTCATTGATGAGAAATGTTTTTCAGTGTCACGCCAGCATTTAGAGAAGAGAGTCTTGAATATTTAACTTTCTTTAGCACCTATCTTATTTTCAGGTTCAGGTTTGGGAAAAAACCAAGAGATCCCATGGACAGTGAAGAAAATCCCAAAGTCCTAGTAACTGTGTTCTGATAAAATCTCCACCCCACCTGGTGAACTGGAAAACGGATACATGAGACTCTGAAGAAACCAAAGCCTTTCCTGGTGACGGAAAGTGGTCCACCTTCCTGATGGTGGACCAGCTGTGGCCATGAACGGACCCTGCTGTCGAGAAATGCTTGTCATATAGCAAGTTCTGGACTGCTCTTCCAGATAATCTCCTTATTTTTTTAAACTAACCATTTCTAGACAGTCCTCCTTACTAATTCATTTGATGAAACAGGTTTGTAAGACTGAAAATATGTTGGTTGAGGACTGATCAGTGTGTATAAAGATTAACACTCAGTTCCAAACATACCACTCAGCTCTCCAAATAAAAAGAATATCATTGTAGCAATACAACTCTCAGGTGACAACAGTGTGTGTGTGTGTGTGTGTGTGTGTGTGTGTGTGTAAGTGAGCCAGTACATTCCAAATTATAGTCATCTCTGAAAGTGGACTCATGTGCTGCTATAATCAAATGACTACATGCAGCATTCCTAGCCAGAAAATTTTATACACTCCTTTGAGAGGAATTGATGGCTGGTGTTAGTAGTATTTTGCAGGGGATCAAGTAGGCCCTGGCTCCTGTGGCCCATGGGCCTTTAAGAAGGGAACTGATGCAGGTCCTCTCTGTGATGGCGGCAGCTGTAGCTCACAGACAGTTCAATGAGCCACTTGTGTTGTGCTCTTTTTGAGCACAGGACTAAGCCTCCTGTTTCCTAAGACTGGCTTAGGAGATATTTCCCTGGGAAATAGAATCAGCAAAACCACGAAGCTGTTAGACTGGTAGAGATGGTTCGTGTGCCCTCGGTTGAGCCAGGGGGTCAACGCCCAGGAAGAAGGCTGTCCAAGCCAACCATCTAGGGAGCCTTTTACAACTTCCCATTAACACGCCTTCCTAAGCATGGCATGCAGCTGTATCCTCTCTAATCGGGGCTGTGTCTGACCAGCAGTAGAGGAACCTCTGTTCCATGAATGAGCGGCGCAAAAGGGAAAGCTACCATAAGCTCGGAAGATGAATGTCAGCTCGGTGTCACACCACGTTGTAGGCAGGCCGAGGTGACCACATAGGCAGCAGGCACTCGTGGAGACTTGGGGATGGCATGCTTTCATTGGCCATGGCTTTCTGACAGCAGCATGGCGACAAGCTACTGCTGATGACCCTGCAACACATCCAGGGCTACGGCGTGCTTGTAGAGACAGGCGGCCACTGTTTTTTAATATGCTGTATGGTGGCAGCATCTCCCCAAATGTTAACTTTTGCTGAACATTTTTCAAATGAATCTTTGATGTAACATCCTGACACACTCGTTATTCCACTTATTGATGCATTCAGTGGATGATCTCCTGACCGAGGATCGAACCTGCAACCTTGGTGTCCGATGCTCTGATCAACTGAGCTTCCCGGCCAGGGCTGCACCCGTTATTTTGAAATTCTTATCTTAAACTTTAAGATAAGAAATAAGATAGTTATTTATATCCTACTGACACACTGATCCTACATTTTGATTCTTGCTTAAAATCCACTAGAGTATCTTATAATAGTTTATGCTTTGTCATTGGGGACACAGATGACAGCTTGATGTGGCTAGTGCTTTTATCTCCCCCGCCGATGCAGCCTGTCTGCCATTCCACCCACCCCACCAGGCGCTAGGCTGCCGTCCCGGAAAAGGGAGGTCATGCTGACTCCCAACAAGTTGTCCCACCAGCAGTGACTGCTCACTCTGCTGTGTTCTTCTGGTGCTTGTTGCCCTCATCAGGTGGGCTCCTTTCTTATCATCCCCCACCCCCATCTCCACGTGGCTGTCAGCCTCTTGGAGGCCCGGGACCTTGCCCTGCTTATCTTTTGATAAATATTTAATTAAAACACTTTATAACTCTAGCTTGATAACAATGTTATTTTTGATACATAGATGTTTGAATATTTAAACACCTAAATAGAAATGCTCTTTTTGTAAATATAAAAAGGATGTGATAATTACCTTTTATTGCTGTTGGTATGGGTGCTTTATATTTTACAATAGCTTCGAAGAGATGACTTTTATAAATCTGTTTATAGAAAGGCAGCAAGCACCAAGCTGATTATCTCTTTGGTGGTTCAAAGGCCAAGTTGATCGGTACATGCCCAAATAATATTTAGTTTAATTCAAGGTATGTCCCTGATTTTTAAAACTACTTTAAAAGCTGGCCTACAAAGCAAATTCCTAAGCTTCTCGTGAATATCAGTCTCAGGCTCACAGCCAACGTCACACTGCAGACTAGAGTGAGGTGCGAGAGGCGTCCCGTCAGCAGAAACTTCATGGACGTGTGTTTTAGTGCTCACCCTTTCCAACGCTTCTGAGTGAGTTTTACTGTAGTCATGATATTCTGTTTTTAAAATCCAAGAGATTTAACTAAAAATTCTTACACTGAAATAGGTTCCGTTCAAGTGGAGGCATGTAAGAAGTATCCACTTTTTATGTACTAGATAGAACCAGCTAGAAAATATTCTGGAAAAAAACTAGATTCCATTCACAACAATCATATAGATGTAAAATACCCAGAAATAATGTTAATAAGAAATGTGTAAAAACGAAGTGGAGAAATCATTCCATTGTATTAAGGCTGGACCAGAAACATGCCGTGGTGCTGAGTGGGGAGAATGAATGCATGCTCACCTAAGTAACAGGGCCCTCTGCCATCTGCCCCACTGTTTAGCTCTCGGACTCATCTCCTGTTACTCTCCCCACTGCTTTCTGTAGTCCCGCTGCCCAGGTCTTGCTCTCTGTGACATGCTACCTGTGCTTCTGTAAGTTCCCTCTTACTGGAATGCTCTTCCCAGGTATCTGCATAGCTCGCTCTTACTTCCTGTATGTCTTTGCTCACATGTTGCCTGTTTAATACATCCTTACCTGACCACTTTATTTTAAATTGTGTCCTGTTCTTTCTCTGTCCTAACCTTACCCATCCCTGCTTCATTGTTCTCCATAGTTCTTGTTACCCTTTGACGTCCTAGCTAGTTTTCTTCTTCATTGCGTTTCCTCATTGAAGTGCTTCCCTGCATGCCCTGAAGACCACTTCTGTATCCTAGTTAAAACAGTGCTTGTCGCATAGTAGATGCTCAATAAATATTTGTTGAAAAAATGAGTATTATTATTATCATTATTATAGTTAAAAGAGCAAAAGAAATGATGAGTTTTTCAAACAAGAAAATATTGGTCAATAAACGTGCAAAAAAACAGTGTTCTGCTTCACAAGTAACCAAAAGAATACTAACTGATGTGACAATGCGATGCCATTTTTCAACTCACACACCACAAAGATTACAAAATGACCCTATTCGATATTGATGGGGGTATGATTAAGTGCACTCTAATATTCTTCTGGTGGGAATGTAAATTATTTTAGTTTTTTGGAAAACAAATTGGCAGAGTGTTTCAGAACCTTAAAATGTTTGGATTTTTTTTGAGGTATTAACTCTACAACTAGGAAATAATCAGAGATATATGAAATATTTATGCACATAGATGTTTATCACAGAATTATTTGCAATTTAAAAAAAAAAAACAGAGTATGGCCTAGACTTGGCCAGTGTGGCTCAGTTGGTTGGAGTGTCGTCCCATTATCAGAAGTTTGCAGGTTTGATTCCCCATCAGGGCACGTACCTAAATTGCAGATTTGATCCCTGGTTTAGGGATTTAAGATCTCCTGTCTGGGTGTGTGCTGGTGACCAATTGATGTTTCTCTCTCTCCCTTACTCTCTCTCTAAAAGCAACAACAACAAAAAAAAATGTCCTCAGGTGAGGATTAAAAAAACACACACAACTAAGTAGGACCTAGAAAAGAAAGTGAAAGACTTGTACACTTAAAATACAAAACACTGCTAAAAGAAATCAAAAAAGATACAAATAAATGGAAAGACCTCCCATGCTCATGGATTGGAAGCCTCAAATGTCATGGAAATGCCTATGGTAACTGACGTGATCTAGAGATTCATTGTCCACTCTCTCAAAATCCCAATGGAACTTTTGCAGAAGTAGGAAAAAATCCTAAAATTTATATGGAATCTCAAGGGACCCCAAATAGCCAAAACAATCTTAAAAAAGAACAGAGTTGGAGGCCTCATACCTTATGATTTCAAAACATACTGCAAAGCAACAGTAATCAAGACAGTGTGGTACTGGCATAAAGAAAGGCATAGAGACCAAGGGGACAGAATAAAGAGCCCAGGAGTAAACCTGCGCATATATGGCCTAATGATTTCCAACAAGGGTGCCAAGACTACACAGTGGGGAAAGATCACTCTCTTCAACAAATGGTTGTGTTAAAACTGGATATGCACATGCAAAAGAGTGAGTTTAGATTTACACCTTATACCATATATAAAAATTAACTCAAAGATTGAAGACCTGAAACTATAAAACTCTGAGAAGAAACGCTTCAGGACATCGAGTTTGACAATGACTTTCTGCATGGGACACCAAACCAGTGGGTAACAAAAGCAAAAATAGACCAATAGGACTGCACCAAACGTAAAAACTTCTGAGTGTCAGAGAAAGCCTCAGAGTGAAAAAGCAACACACAGAATGAGAGAAAATATTTGCAAATTATATATCTGACACAGGATTAGTGCCCAGATTATAAAAGGAACTTTCAGAACTCAACAATAAACAACCTGGTTTTAAATGAGCAAAGGATCTGAATAGACAGTTCTCCAAACAAGATACACAAATGCCCAACAAGCGTATGAAGCATCGCTTAACTGCACTACTCACGAGAGAAATGCAAGTCAAAACAACAGTGAGATATATACCATCTCAAACTTGAAACATAATGTCGGCAAGGACGTGGAGAAACTGGGACCTTTGTGCACTGTTGGTGGAACTGCAAAATGGGGCAACTACTATGGAAAATAGGATGGAGGTTTCCCCCAAAATTAAAGATAGAATTGCTATGTGATCAGCAACTCCACTTCTGGGTATATATCAAAAATAATTCAAAGCAGAATCTCAGAGAGCTATTTGCATTTGACTCCTCACTCTCAATGGAAGCTGATGACTTAAGGTCCAGGAGAGAAGGGAAATCGTCATGGGTTGGAGAAACATGTGTGTTGTCAGAGAGTCAAATGGGTTGAGGGTCTAACCGTGGCTGGAAATGTAAATTTATAGAGACACCAAGTCACGTGGTAGCATGATTTTCTCCAGTGTCCCAGGGTAGAAATGACGTGTACTCCTGGTCGGATTGGGGGTTTTGCCATCCAGGCAAGCAGAATGACAGGAAAATGGAGGAAGTGAGATTGAAGCAAAAAACTGTAGTATCCAGATTGAAGAGAAAGAGGAATAAAACATGATGACTTCTGTCGATCCCCGTATACTACCTCCATCTACCTTCTTTTCTTTTACTTGTGATGTAGGAGAATTTGGCACAATGCAAAGATCCAGAGTGTTCAAAAAAGGACTGCAGGTCAGCCTAACTAAGATAACCAAGGCAGTGCCATTTGTCCCGGAAGATTCCCCACCACAAAGGCGTGGCTGTGCTGATATGAAGCCCAAGGAGATCAAACATTGTCAGCTGGTAAGGGCTGAGGGCTAGCCTTCATTTTTTAAGGATAAGGAGGTGTAGTGTGCACAATGAAGAGTACAGGCTTGGAGGCAGATCAGCCAGGGTTCTCATTTAGACCTACTACATACTAACTATAGCGCCTGCATAAATTATTTAACTTCTTTTGGGTTTCTTTGTCTATAAAGTGAGGACAATACAAATATGTATCCCACGAGCTGTTGTGAGAACTCAGACATGCCTCGGGCTATTGTTAGTGTTATTATTGCAATAATACAATGGCAAGCAGGTTTACTACTCATCTAGGGCTTTCTCATTTCCACCCTAATCTGGCATCTAGCTTAGAAGAGTGAATTAAGATCATCAATAACTTAAAGTATCCAAATTTAACTCAGTTGAAGCTACTCGATATCTTCCAATGGAATCTTACTCTAAGATGACTGTCTCATAGGGTGACCTAGTTCCTATGTATCTTCTCCCTTGGGTGACTCCATCTACAACGTGACTTTAAATGCCATCCACACGTGCATCAACATAAGAAACATCCAAACCTATAGAGAATTTTTATGAGTGCATTTGAGCTGACAATTGCCAGGAAGCAAAATCTGAATGGATTGAGAAAAGGATCTGGAAAATGGCAGTTTTGCAGCTTATTTTATACATTAGAATCAGAGGCAGAGACATAAGGGGTGGGGGGTTACATGAGCTACATTAGTGGTAGATTAGGAAGGGGGGAGAAAGCAAAGCAGGGACATCTCTGGAACTGGATAAAATGTAAAGTGGAGAGACACATGCCTCTTCTTCATTGGGGGTACAGGACTGTTAACGTTCACAGCACGTGGACACGGTATTTGGGGAACAAGATGACAATGAGAGTTCTGTGGTCTGTGCCCTGGTGGGCGATGGTGCCCTGAGGGGTCTGGAAAGAAGACGACTCTGACATCCCACAGGTACTTTATCTCAGATACAAAAAAAAAAAAAAAACAGTAGACAGGCGCATAGAAGGTAAAGAATGACCTTTGTCAAGGAAGCTACCAGCCTAGGATCTGCTTTGAGTTAAGAATTTTTATGTTCAGACCATCCTATATGCTTACTCTTGGTCTCTGATTTTTAAGGCCCACCATGCAGGCCTCCCCCAAGCTTGTCAGCATTGGAATGTGGCCCCTGTGTCATCCACCTGTGGCTAATCCCTAATTCATATTTTATGCTGGCCCCTCCTATGAACTTCAGTCTCATATACCCAGCTGCCTCCAAATTTATATTGTAAAATAAGTTTAAAATAGCAATATATTTAAATATAAGTTTATTTTAAGCTCTCATACAGGCAACAAAAGAAAAAATAAATTGAACTACATGAAAATTTAAAACTTTTGCATGAAAAGGGGCACAGTCAATACAGTGAAAACGCAGCCCATGGAGTGGGAGGAAACACTTACAGCTCACACAGCTGCTGAGGTCAATATCCAGAGTAAAGAACTCCTACAACTCAGTAACAACAACCAAACAACCTGAGTTGAGAAAAAAATTATATATATAATTATATATATATAATTTTATATATATAATTACACACACACACACACACTCACACACACAAATTGCCAAGAAGCTCATGAAATGATCTTCAACATCACTATTATTAGGAAAGTAGAAATAAAAACCACAATGAGATTGCCCCTTCCATTCATCAGGATGGCCGCTATAAAAACATAGAAAATAGCAAGTGTTAGTGAAGATGTGGAGAAACGGGAACCTTTGTGTACTGCCTCTGGAAATATAAAATGGTACTGTCCCAACAAAAAATACCATGGCAGTTCCTCAACAAATTCAACACAGAATTACCATATGATGCAGCAATTCTCCTGGGTACATACCCAAAAGAACTGAAAGCAGGGTCTTGAAGAGATATTTGTATGCTCATGTTCACAGCAACATCCTCCACAATAAAACAACCGATGAATGGAAAAACAAGCTGGTGTGTGGACACCGTGCAACATCCCTAGGGGCTATTACTCAGGAAGGGGATTCTGACCGTGCTACGGCACAGATGAACCTGGGTAACACTCTGCTGAGGAACTAGACCAGCCACAAAAGGACAAATGCTGTGTGGCCCCGTGCGTAGAAGGTACCCAGAGCCGTCAGATTCCTCAGGACAGCAGCAGGGTGACTGCTCGGGGTGGGGAGAGAGTGGGAAGTGCAGAGTTACTGTTCCACAGGGACAGGGCTTCGGTTCTGCAAGATGAAGAGTTGCGGAGAGGGACGGCGGTGATGGCCGCGCAACAGGGCGCGTGTGCTCCATGCTACTGAGTGGCACACTCAGAAACAGGCAAGACCACAACTTTTATATCATGTGTTTTTTTTCATTAAAGGAAAAATTTAACATCCCAAACCCCCACTCCTCCCAATTTCCTCCTTTTAAATGCTGGCACCAAAGCCACCAAGTTGTCTTGTCCCCAAATCCAGGAGTTATCCTCACTTTTTCCTTCTCCTTATGCCCATATGCAGCAGAATGTCACATCACCTTTTGCTTTCAAAGTGTATTCTGAATTCATCCCTTTATGTCTTCCACAGAGACTACTCTAGCTCTGGCCAATTGACCTGTTTGTGTCCTTTTCAGTTAATTCTCCACACAGCAGCTGAATGCTCCTTTTATGAGAGAAATCACACTGTATCCTGCCTCGGCTTAAATGTACTCTGATAGTTTCTCACTGCACCTGGAATCTAATTCAAACTCCTTTCCACTTGTGATTCAAATATACGTGAACAAAAAAACAAACAAACCAAAGAATCTTCCCACTGTCGACAAGGCACTGCATAATCTAGTCCGCCAGTGTCTCTCTAACCTTATGTCCCATTGCTGTTCTCTTTGATCACTATGTCCTAGTCGCTCTGGCCTTTCCTCTGCAGCTTGACCGCACCATGCACTTGTCCTTACTTCACAGCCTTTGCACTTACCGCTCCTCTGCTTGGCACACTCTTTTCCCAGATTTTCAAGTAATAGGATTCTTACCAACCCTTGCATCTCAACACAGATGCTACCGTCTTAGAAAAGTATCCACTTGTCTTCAACCTAAATTAGCCACCCACTGTCGTTCTTTATACCATCATCCTCTTTTCTCTCTTCTTGGCTCTTAATACCTTGGCTTACACTCCCTTCAAGGTATGAATTCCCGCTGCTGCTCTAGCTGGTAGCAACATCTAATTATTTATATGGAATTTTAAAACTCTCCTGTATCTCTTGAAGCCAAACTGTGGGTCTTCACATTGGATATTACACCTATTCAAAGTACAAGCCTGCACATCTAAGTCCTTAAAAAATTGTTCAGAGTATTTGATTACCTACCTTTTCTAGTCTGCAAAGTGTCAAGGTCCACTCTCTTCATGCATCCAGGACCAGACAGACTGGCGCTCAAATGTGGGATCACAGAACAGTACAAACTCAATTTCTCTGGCCCTTGTGTCTGTGCAACCCCAATCTCCCTCCAAGTCAAACCTAAAACCACAGTTGGGCTCATGAATACAGACCTTTCTGTCCATTTTTTTTTTTTGAGATATGACTGCAGCAGTCGTGTGGGAAGGAACACGAAAGGGCTGCACACCCAGTGAGGGAAGCCCTGCCGTGCCGAGCTTAGCTGCAGCCGTGCTCTGTGCCCCGAGTGCTACTGGGCGTGGGTGATGACATACCACTAGAAATGTCGTCAGATGAGGTGCGGATAGACTCCATTTCCTCCATGCTCAGGCCACTCCCCAATGTTCCAGGGCCAAGACAAACAGTGTCTCACAGAGATCCTAGCAAAAATAGCTATTTCAGATTGTACTCAAGGCTCCCTTTCTGTAAAATCTGTGAGATCAACAGCAGGGACTGGGCAGACCAGACCCTCGGCATCATCCTCCACTGTGATGCAGAAGCTATAGTATTGGACTTAGTCTGGACCCTCTGCCCTTCTCCCAGAGTGGGAGTTCTTCCTCTGCAGAAGTTTTCTCTTCCTCGGGCAAGTAGGTGCTGACGGCTGCAGCCCACATAACCTATGGGCACATCCAAATCTATGGAGAACACTGAGTTCACACAGTGCTCCTTTGGGCTCAATAATCAAAATAAAACTAATTATAATCACTATTAATTCAACATATTGTCTAACCATCTGTATATTAGTGATTTATTGCTGCATAAAAAGCCCCAAATTTAGTAGCGCAGGACAACAAACGTTTATTATGCCTCAAAACTCCTGAGGTTCGGAAGTGGGGAGCCCCTTAGCTGGCGGTTCTGGCTCAGGGGCTCTCACGGGGTCGCAGTCAAGCTGCTGGCTGGGGCCGTGGTCATCTAGTGACTCAGCTGATGCTGAAGTGGCCACTGATAGTCTCGCCTACTTGACGGTCAGCTCAGTTCTGCACTGGCTGTTGGCAGGATTCTTCATTTCTTGCCACTACCTAGGCCTCTTACAACACAGCAGCTCGCTTCTCCCAAAGAAACAAAGAGAAAAGTGTGTGGGGCGGGGAGGGGGCATTCAAGATGGAGATCTTTTAAAATATAATCACTAAAGTGACCAAACATCCCTTCTGCTATATGCCAATGGTCACCAACCCAGGTACAAATGGGAAGAACCTACAACATGGTGTGAACACCAGGATCATTGGGTGCTACCTTCAAGACTGGCTACCCCATCTGCGGAGTTCTACTCCATTTATTCCAGGGTTCTAACCCTGGATCTGCTCTCTGCCATATTTATGTTTTATTTTCTCTTACATGTAAAATAAGAGCATCCTAATTTAGAATCTTGAAGGTTAAAGGGCCTCAGGTAACCCGATTCTCTCAGATTCAGAGTTCAATCTCTCTTTTACAAGATGTGATTTAAATAACAATACCATTCAGATATGTAGTAATTACTGCCCCACCAAGAACTGGAAGGCCCCCTCCCAGGGTGCCCTGTTTTGTGCAAGGGGACAAGCCATGAATGACAGTTTTCGTTTCTTTTCCTTAAGATCTGCTTGTTTTTTGGAAGACTGTTGAATTATTTTCAAACCCTTTCAGGAGTGTTTTCTGACACCCAACTGATATTTCTTAAAATAAAAGGGTTTTTTTTTCAACTTGTTTGGTTTTGTCAAAGGAACTTGAAAAGAATCTGGAAGCTTTGGCTAAAAATAAATGACGTATATTCAAAAGTCCTAGGGTTTGGAAATGGTAACACGGCTAGGCAAAAAAACCCAGAAGTGCTCCAAAGAAGAAAGAAAAGTTAAAAGTTCCTGTAGTAAAAAGTACATTATTAAGAATTACTGGTTGATCCTGGATTGGCCCAGGATGGTATCAGTCAGATGTCAGGGGGTCGGGATAGCGGATGTCGATGGTCTATCTGGTCGGGAGTGCTTCAGAGGGTTATCTGGAGGTCTGTCCAATGTCCAGAGGTATATCCAGGCATTGATTCAGGACTAGAAAGCTCAAAACCTTTAAGTCCCCCAGCTGGCAGAACAAGAATAGAATCATTGCCTCATGCCTCAACCTGCTTGATTTCAGTAATTTAGCAGATTCACTACATTTCTTCACTTTCTTCCTCGGTCTCTACCCAGCTCAGCAGTCTTCTCCTAGAAGCTTTCATTTATTTTGAAATATTAAAACAATTTGGAGAGCTGATATAAGGAACGGGTTTATGTTTAAGAAGCTTGGTTTTTCTTTTTCAGTTAGTTCTAGAAAAGGACTGTTCCTTGAGATAAAATGTTAGAAAGAATTGAGTACATTTCTGAAGGCACAGCACACCATCTTCGGGAAGCAGGAATACTGAACAGTGAGCGTGTGTGAAATGACCAGTGCCTGTGTTAACATTTTTATCCTAAGTCTTAAAATTTTCCTGGGCTTTGTGGGAATGTTATATTTCCTTGTGTAAAACATGCCGGCAAAGCTAGCTTCCCATTCTTTTTCTAGTTTCAATTTAGAACGTAGTAATCACCACTGAAGTGCTTATCCAACAGATTACATTTTAAAATGTACCATTAGTTCTCTTTCTATCACTAAGCTCCTATTACTATTAAAAGGAATAGGCTGCAACGTTAAATTTAGCAGCCTTCATTCTTAAAGGCCTTAGAACAGTGCTGCCCAATAAGACAGCCTCTGGCTACGCATGGCTACTGAGCACTGGGAGTGTGGCTAATCCAAACTGAAATGTGCTTTCTTAAGACACACTGGCTTCTTAAGATTTTATATATATTATATATTATATATTCACACACATATAATTTAAATATATAGCAATTATTTTTTTAAATATAGAAATGTAAAATATCTCCATTTTTATATTGATTACATGATAAAATGATAATGTTATGGATATATTGAGTTAAATACACATATTATTAAAATTCATTTCACCCATTTCTTTTGACTTTTTTTAATTCTGAAGAGCTTTAATTAATAAAAAACCTGAAGTTTTGCCAAGTTCATAAAAAAGGGAATGAAAAGCTTTTTTTTTTTCAGCTGGAACCACGGCCTTCCAGTAATCCACCAAACTGACTAAGGCAAAGGCAAAGAGGGGAGGCACCTGCCGTGTGTGCTCTAGGCCTCTTTGAAACATGGAGTTGTCCCTTTGGCCACATACATGTGAATCTACAAGCAAGGTGACATTGTGGGCATGAAGGAAAGGGCACCGTTCAGAAAGGACTGCTCCACAGGCGTTGCCATGGCGAAACTGGAGGGGTCTGCAGTGTCACCTGCATGTGGTGGGCACTATTGTAAACAAACAAGTTAAGGGCAAGAGTCTTGCCAAGAGACTTAATGTACATATTGAGCATACTAAGCACTCTAAGAGGCGAGACGGCTTCCTGCAATGTGTGAAAGAAACGGATGAGAAGAAGAAGGAAGCCCAAGAGAAAGGTACCGGGGTCCAGCTGAAGCGTCAGTCTGCTGCACCCAGAGAAGCGCACTGTGTCAGAATGAATGAATGGAAAGGAGCCTGAGCTGCTGGAGCCGCCCCCCCACCCCCCACCCCCCGCCACCCTGTGAATTCATGGCAGGTAAGTGGGACAAAAATAAAAGATTTTTATACTAATTAAAGAAAAAAAGGGAATGAATCATCAGTCCCAACAGAGCTGGGGAAACTTTTCTTTAAAAAGAGGGAGGGATGAAAGTTGGTAACTACTGTCTTTCAAAAACAATAAAACATTGCTTCCTCAACTAACCCCTCGGAATGTCATTTGAAGTGAATGGGCAGGAGGAAAATAACTGTCCCTATTTGCCTTATATACAGTATTGGGCAATTAAATGCCAACTCAGCTATTTAGCGATGGCTTGCTAAGATGCTGAGCAAGAGAAAGACGTCATCCTTGTTGCAGCCTGCTATGTCAGTGCCACATTCGGTGCAGTCACCGGGTGACGGGTCTTCCCCTGCTTCTGTTTCTGCCTGCTCTGGCAGCATCTTCGAGGTTAAACCTCATCTTCTTATGGCCTCGCTCTTTCTTCTCTTCTATGGGGTTTTGTGTTTTAGAACCTCCTCTTGGGTGACGGAACAAGTTTATCACAAACACTGCTCTGTGTTGAGTTTTGTACGCTGCATGCCTTTGACTATTAAGACCCAGTGTGGTCACCGAGGCAGTGCAATTCAAGGCAGCATCTGTTTGGAACAGGCTGCTGCTATTGGTGCGGGCTCCCTATTCCAAACCCAGGGTAAGCCTCTTCTCCATGCGTCAACCCAGGCCTGATCTCTGTTCTTTTTCAGGATCATACAGCAACTCATGTGTTGGAATCCTGTGTCGTTACTTCTTTTTTTTTCTTGGTCACCTGTGCTGCTTTGTCTTCATGCTCAGAGACCAACTATCATTTTATGGTTTTGGCAGAGCGGCTCCACCTTTCCCATTTCCTGAGGAAGACCCTGTTTCCAGGGAGGATAACTTGTCTCCATTGTTGCTATGGTGGAATTACAAATGTAGCAGAGCGAATTACTCTATTGCAGAGCGAAGCTTTAGAATCACCTCACTGTTTTTTTTATTATTATTGTTTTATTGCAGGTGAAGTCCTGAGTTAAGGCCTGTGAAGAAACAACTAATCTGGGAATAGTTAATCCTGGTCTGGGATCATCGATAATCTTGAAGTTAAAAATTTACATTTGTTCTTACACGTTAAAGGACAACAGAAGGGTTTGCTTGTTCCAGAGCAAAACAAGGAAAGGGCACTTGCATGGATGGGCGGTGACCGGCCCTAAACACAGTGAGACCCTGGGCCTGTTCCAGTACCCGTGTTGGCCTCGGCAAAAAATTGTGAGATGGAGGCGTTATTTTTAATACTGTAATTGAGCCTCGCTGCCCGCTGGCCAACGCGTCCCTTCCCCCCGGCTCCGCGCTGGAGCAGCGAATTTGGCTCGATCACGGAGACGAGGATCCACGCTGCCCTCTGAGACCGAGCCGGGGCTCTTCCGGATGGAACCTCCGGACTGAGCCCCAGGTGCTCGCGGACGCCGGGCCCGCCCACCTGCCGTCACGTGCAGCCCCAGCTCCGCCCGCTTCGGCGCCGCTCTGCGGGGTGCGGGGGTGGGCCTTGCCGCCGGGCCCAGAGCCCTCCTCTGCCTCGCCCTCTGTGTAAGACCGGAGGCTGCGGCCCGGCCGCTACTGCGGCGGGAGCTCGCGATCCTGCTAGTTCAGCGGACACGGTCGGTCCCTCGCTCGGTCGCGCGGTAGAGGCCCGGCGCGCACGCGCACACGCCCTCCTTGCCCCGCGTCGGCGCGCCGCCGAGTCCCCCAGCTCCGCGCCGGGCGCCGCAGGCAGCTGCGGGTGGCATGCAGGACTACGACGAGGTGACCGCCTTCCTGGGCGAGTGGGGGCCCTTCCAGCGCCTCATCTTCTTTCTCCTCAGCGCCAGCATCATCCCCAACGGCTTCAACGGCCTGTCTTCCGTGTTCCTGGCGGGGACCCCGGAGCACCGCTGCCGGGTGCCGGACAGCGCGAACCTGAGCAGCTCCTGGCGCAACCACAGTATCCCGCTGCGGCTGCTGGACGGCCGTCTGGTGCCTCACAGCTGCCGGCGCTACCGACTCGCGGCGATCGCCAACTTCTCGGCGCTGGGGCTGGAGCCGGTGCGCGATGTGGACTTGGAGCAGCTGGAGCAGGAGAGCTGCCTGGATGGCTGGGAGTTCAGCCAGGATGTCTACCTGTCCACCATCGTGACCGAGGTGGGTACCAGCCCCGCGCTGGGGCTGAAGGCCAGGGTGTGGAGAGGACCTTCACAGTCTTTGAGGTCACGCAGTCCACCCCGTGCAAGGTGCGTGCTGATGTTGCCATTCCTGTTCCCCCAACACACTAGCTAGCGATGATTATGTGTCCTCCATTCCAGATGGCTCGGAACGCTTTGCGTGTTGACTTCCAGCCAGAGATGCCCTCTGACAGCAGGGTGTCAACCTGGCCATCTGCCCTGATGGCCATCCAGGAGAGGGAGCTAAGAAGGCCCTGGCGGCCCCTGCGAGGTGCTCTAAGGCCCTGGTGGTCAGCGACTTCCTCCAATTGGGATGAGAGTGTTGAGCAGGCCCAGGGCCAGGGCCAAGGGACTGTCGCCATTTTTCTTCTAGCTTCTTGGCACCTGTCAGAGAGAAAGGAAATTCACCTTTTCTTTCCTGAACTTTTAAAATTAAGGGAAGCGTGTATGTACAGCTGTTTCTTTTTTCTTTTTCCAGTTACTCTTTCTCCACCCACCCTCACCCCAAAATGACAGTCTGATCATGTCCTCTAAGGAAGAGTTTACTTCTTGCTAGTGGTTGGTTATCAGCCTGTTAGGATCCCTGCACCTGGAGATCTGTTCAGGGTGACTTGTTGACCCAGAATGCTGTAGCTAAAGCATACAACCTAAGTTCATAGGAAGTGGGGAGAGAGGGAATTTCTCATTCTCCAGCCCCTCGGATTTTTTGTTTTGGGTGTCTTTGTGCCCTGCTGAGAGTCGTTAGAGCTGGATATATGACATGATGCTAATGGGTGAGTGTGAATGTGCTTTGCGTCGTACTTAGACACTGGCATTAACTCACTGGGGTCTCAGCAGAACTAAGCAGGCAGGACTGTGAAGGAACCTCCTTGACAGGCACCAGGGCGTACAGGTTCACTGAGTGTCAGGATCAGGGATTTGCAGATTAGGAAAGGCTTCCTGGAAGAGGAGGCCTCTCAATGAGTCTGGAGTGTTCAGCTCAGCAGATGCAAAGTCTGGAACAGCAAGAAACAATGGAGACGGCGGTCAGAGTTCAGAGGGAGGGAGCTGAAGGGGAGCCCCACTGGGATCTCACAGGTAGCAATATCATTCTAGTGTCCTGAGGTGTTGACAAAAGAGCACTGAATGGAGGTAGCTGACTGTGTTTTGTGGCCCAAGAGTCCACATACAATTTCCCGTCATCAGAAATCCTTGGTCCTAGACTCAAGCAAGTCTTGAAAGCCAATAAGAGCTGTGAAAGCAGAGACTTGTCCCTCTGGTGGCAGGCAGAGGTTGCAGAGGGAAGCCATACTGAATGACACGGGAGACCCTGCAAATTCTGCTTCTGGCTGCTCATGGAAGGAGGAAGTCAGAAGAAGCATATGGCATCTCTAGGTTTTACCCCCACCCCTGGGATCCCTTGGCTTACTGTCGTCATATGCTCTTGCTTCGCTGCCTTCGCCCTGCCCTTGGCTGAGGGTGGTGGCTGCGCTGATGAGTAGCCTCCGAAAGTTGGCTGTGCCAGAGGGTCCTTGAGCTGTGTTACTACCAATGTCAGCTTGTCCATTTTTATATTTAGTCTATTTATTTCACCGTCTTAGCAGTTTCGTAAGAGCTGTGTGCCCTTTCACCTACTGACAGGTTGTCAGTCTTTACCGGGAGGCCAGATTAATACCTCACTTAGCCCTTTGTCTGGAGATGCTGACTTGACATTCGGTAAACAGTCCCTGTTAGAAGCCCTTGCATTAACATTCTGACTCCGTTTTTCTAAGGCTCGTTTTCTTTCAACCCAGGCCTGGCATGCTGACCACTGCAGCTAGTCCCACGCCTGCTAAATGTCCCCAGGCCTGCCCTCTGCCCCATAGCAAATGTGGAAGTGTTATAAGGACACTGGTATTGAATTCCTAGTCACATTTTTCAACAGGAGACCAAAACCTCATGTCCCCTGTGTGATTTCTGCCGTTGTTGAAATTAAAGTGTGTACATGTAAATCCTAAAGCTGGTGATAGATTTACATCCTTGCATCTCCTGCAGGTCCTGGCTGGTACTAGATACAGAGGGTGGGTACGCAGGAAATTTTTGTTGAATGGATTAGTGAATAATTTAAGAAATTTTGTCTGAAGTTTGAGAACTGAAGAAGAAAAGGACAGTTTCAATTATAGAAGGGAAACTTGAGGGTGGTTGGAAAGCATTGACTGAAGTATTTTAAAGGAAACCTAATCTCCCATCCCGGGGACTGGGGCTTGCCCCTGTGCAGGTCTGTGACAAGGCGCTGGGACTGGCAGAAAGAAGGGGGCACTATTTAGGAAATGAAAGAGGTAGTTCTTCCACATTCCAGGAACAGTTGGGGGCCCCCCCATGCTTCTAGGCTGGCCCCTTTTCTGACTTCTCCGTCATCCCTGAGGTGGGGAAATCAGCCACCCCACCTTACGGTGCTGCTCCAGTCCGAGTGCTTCTCGACCCAGGGCTGCCCCTCCTCTGGGAACCTGGGCGATTTCTCAGCCTACCTGGCCCACCTGCTTTTTGGTGTCTGCATAGCCCAGCCTGCAGAAAAGAAAAGTTCCTTTGCACCCATGAGTTGGGGTCTCTTCAAGCCACGGCCTAGCAGTCCTCTTTGTCCCCTTAACCCCTGCCTGTCTCTACTTCCCAGAATCCCCCTGCCCAGCCCTCGCCAGGACTCTGACTCACCCTCTGTTGTCCCAGAAAGCCTCTTTCTCTGGACTAGCTTTTCTGGCAGCCTTATGTCATACATAGTCTTGTGAGATAGGAGAGCCCCCACTGTTGCCCCACTGTTGTCCGCAGCCCACATCACCTGAAGGAAAGACCACGTCAGCCAGGGAGGTGGGGGCTGGGCTGACTCTGGCGGGGCAAGTCGGAACAGACCTGCAGCTTGTATAGCGCTGCTGTGCCCTTGCCGACTTCTCGAACTCAAGGAGAGTGCAGACCCTTTGCAGATCGTGGCAAGCCAGAGCAGCCCCTCGCTGGGCACATGCTGTCCCGACAGGCCCATCTGGTCTGCGGGGTCAGACTGATCCTTTTTCTGGATGTCTGAGAACCCTGATCCTGGGTCAAAGTTCTGACAGCTGACTCAGGGAGGGGGCTGAGGAAGCAAAGAAAATCTGCTCTAGAGATCGAAGTTCAGGGTTCACCTTGGCTCTGGGCAGGCAAGCCCAAAGGGTGCTGTGGCATTGAAGATTCATAGCCCTCTGCTCTTTTGGCTGCTCACTGCATACCAAACACCTACCGAGCCTCCCTTCAGCCGGGCTCTGCCAGGCATTGGGGGGGTTGTGGTGGCAGATACCTCATCCCCTTGCCCTGACAGCCCTGGGGCAGGGATCGGCCACTCACGGCAGTGGGGAGCAGAACGGACCGTGGGCAGGGTAGATGGCATCCAGTAACTGTGGTGCCGACCAGTGTATCTGACCGCTGAAGCGCTCAGGCTGGGAACGTCTCAGGGAAGAGCTTCTGCCCAGTGGCACGGCCTGTCTCTTCTCCCTTCCAGCCAGCTCCCAGGTAAGAACACTTCGTTCTGGAAAACAACATCGTTGCTCTACTTCCCATAACCAGGAAGCAGCACTGATTGCATGCTATGTGCAAGATACACACTTCTCTCTCGCTCTCTTCAAAAATTTCAACAACTGTGTGGAGGTAGACGTGACATAAAATAAACCGCACACAACTAAAATGTGCAGTATGAAAAGCTTTCACGGACATGAAAGGCACATTTCTTGCCAAGAAGGATAGCAAGTCTAGGCCCCTTCTTGGAATCGCTCCCAGATTTTTTCAGGCGGGGTCCTCATGGCCCACCCAGCTGAGGGGTCACGATGCTAGACTTGTGACCTGAATCTTAAACCCACAGACTTAGTTCTAACATTGATGCCTGTTATCATCAGCCAGTACAGCTCGTCCCGTGCACCAGGTGGAGGCATCGTGAGCTGAGCTGGAGCTGCTTTAGTGACAACTGGGGAGCCAGGAGCTCAGTGTAGGATGCTGGATTCCTTTGTAAACACAACAGGCCCAGGGTACATAGCCTAGGAGAGTTCTCATCCTGCCCCTCCTGGGGAGGGTTCTGGCCAAGTCTTGGAGCCCACTGCAGTCCATCTGGTGGTTGACAAGTAAGTGGATAGGCTGGCAAGGTGGGACCTGGTTGTGCCTGCCGCTGTGTTCCTTTTTTGAGATCTGTTACCTTTCCTGACCCTACACACAGCCCCCCTCCCCTGTGGCCAGTAGGAAGTGTTAGCCCACGTTTGCTTTCAGAGGACCCAAACCCAGGCTCTGAGAGCCATCAAGAACTGTCAGTGGTGGGTGGAGACCAAGTGGCAGGGCTGAAGCGGTGAGAGCTGGAGGAGCCTGTCCCAAGGTGAACACTGGTGACCTGGTCTCCTCGCTAGCCCGGATTTCTCTAAAAGCCTGTATCGGGAGACCTGACGTGGGTTGGGGGGACTACACCCCCAAACTCACTGCAGTATTTCTAGTCTAGCCCAGCTATATTATTCCCAACCCTCATAAGAGAGCTATTGAGAAACGGCTACTGAGTCCTTATTCATTTTTCTTAAAAAAAAAAGGTCTATTGCCACAAAAGTAGTATGTGCCAGCTGGAAATAGATCCCATCGCATGGAGGAGCAGCAGTGGCCATGACCTGCCCGCCACCCTACCCAACACCAGAGGCCAGCACCCATCCCTGAGTCCCTTAGCTCTGACACCCCACCACTCCTGTCCTGGCTTTAGCAGCCACGTCCCAGGGGGCTGTCTGGGCACTGGCACCGCTGAGGCTGCGGAGGGAGCAAGGTTGCCATCGCTGAGCATTCAGACCTTAGTGCTCTGAGATTCTGGCCTCCTGCTGTCTTGGACTTCCCCTAGATGGAGGCATTGGAGACCCTCTGTTCTTCCCTGGGGTGGACCCTCCTCCCCGTTCTCAGCCGGGCGATCCTTATCATCGGCTGCAAGGATCTTCATGTGCAGCCTGAGGGCTGCCCCCCACCCCTCTGAGGTGCCTGGGGGCTCTGTGCGCACACACCACCCAGCAGGGCAGAGAAGCAGACTTGTTTTCCTTCTGCACTTAGCCTGGAAGAGATGCCTTGTTCTTAGAAGCCACACACTCCCCTGCTTCTCTGTGTTAGTGCGGAGCCTGCAGACTCCGTGGAGGGCAGGCCAGCAGCCTGGCGCCAGGCAAGCAAGGGTCTGAATTCCCTGGTGGGTGGCCTTAGTTACTGCTGAGCGCCATCCCTCTGTTCTGAACATTTTTCTGGGAACCACCAAGCTTCCTGTTTTGTCCTTTCCTCCTCTTGGCCCCTTGTTCGGCCAGAGGGACTTCACATCTGAGTTGTCCAGCTGCTTCCCCACGCCCACAGACCTCTTTGTATGGTAGCCGTAGATGGAACTGCGCCTTGGGTGCTAGGGCCCTCCAGCTGTGCAGCCTGTTCACTGCCCCAGCCCCTGTTTTACCAATGAGGAGACTGAGGCGCAATGAGGGGGGACTCTTGTCTGGGGATGGGTAACCAGTTAACAGTACAATAGAGGCTCAAACCCAGTTTCTTAACTCCCAGCTCAGAGCTCTTGGCTGTCAGCAGGCCTGGTGTTAACACAGCATCAGGGACCCCAGCTCTAAATATCACCAGAAGGACCCAGAGTTACAGGCCTGCAGTGGGGGCCTGAGCAGAGCTGAAGGAACAGCTGCAGGTGTGCATCTCAGGCCTCTGGCCTCGGTTCCTTGCTGGACGCCTTGACCCTGGGAGCCCCAGAGCCCTGCTCCCAAACCACTCCCGTGCGGTCCTGGTCATGACCTGACCCCATGGGAGGGGCACCCTGCCCATCCACAGCCTCACGCCCATCCGGGTCCCTCAGAGTAACCGTGAGAGGCCTCGCCTTCTCCTGGACTAGAACACAGGCAAAGCACTTGCTCCCTGCCTCCCCCTTCCTCAGAGTAGAAGCAAAACAATGGGGCTAACAGCCATGAAAGGCCCAACGGGGAGGGAGCCCAGTCTCTCTGTGAGGGGTGCCTGCACCCTGAATGGCTGCCCAGATCGGCCACGGCTCTCCTGAACGAACTCTCACACCCACGTGGTCATGTAAACAGAGCACAGGGACACGGGATGTTCTGATTGCATTTTCCAAGAATGCTTAAATTTCCAACAGTTTTAAAAGAAGTGAATAATACTCCCTTTGCTTCTCTTACAGTGGAACCTGGTGTGTGAGGACGACTGGAAGGCCCCGCTCACAGTCTCCTTGTTTTTCGGGGGCGTGCTGGTGGGCTCCTTCATTTCGGGGCAGCTCTCAGACAGGTAAGGTGGGTGTCGATCTGCCGAAGTGGCAGGGGACCCCAGCACTGAGCAGGTGGTACGCATGCGCCTGGGGCCCAACTTCAAGTGGTAGCGTCCTTTCAGCCCGGGGCCTGGTATGTTAAAAGAAAGGGAAGCCCAGCCTACAGTCCAAATGCCACACCGAGTAAAGAAAGCTAACAACCTCCTCTCCCGAATTCCTGCTGAATGCAACAGCCCGAGCTGAGCGTATCCAGGCTGATCAGCTGGGTTTGGCCAGGAAATAGGCTGTGGGTCACTTCTGTGCCAACTGGGCTGGCCCTCCCCAGGTGAGCGTGACCCTTTCGTGTCCCCAAGTGTCGGAGAGCTGGACACCACACACATGCGCACACACTGTATTGTAGATCTTAAGGCGCACCACGCTGGCTGCCACCGTGTTCCCAAAGCCACTGCCATCTGCAAGGTGAGAGGAGACGTCAGTAGTTGGCAGTGGCAGGGCGGGCAGGACTCGGGCCCAGAGGGCCGATGCCTTCGCTTGGCCTGTGGTTATGGCACTTCCTTCACAACAAGCAGGAAATGTGCCGTTTTCATCCATAAGCAGGTTATTTATAGAGTTCCAAGGCTGTTAGCTCATGGTCCATTCATGACTTAAGGAGTTGATGTGCTCTTGAAATTATAGGCAAAATTTTAGAGGTTGTATGTGAGCATTTTTCTGAAGAGAGGTGTGGAGTTTCTGTGACGTTCTCAGAGGGGTCTGTCATCTTGTTATCTCTCCACCCCAGAGCTGCAGGGTCTGTCAGAGAAGCTCATGGTGAGAAGAGTGACCTTCAGCAAGGTCCTTGGCCACCCTGTGTCACCTAGCTTCATCCCGGCTGGTTGGGGTCTCTAAGAGAGAAGTTCAGGATGAGATTGTCGTGTTGCATGAGAACAAAGCCATTTTACCCTGTAGCTCGGATTCAGAGTGATGCTTTGGCACATTTCTGTCTATGGCTTATTGTCCTTGCCTGAGAGTCTTTCCTCATGAGTAATACATGCATTTCTCCCCTGGATTGTTTTTTTTTCCCAGAGTATCACCCAGCAATTAAAAAAAGGAGGGACAGCCCTGGCTGGTGTGGCTCAGTGGATTAAGTGCTGGCCTGTGAACCAAAGGGTCACTGGTTCAATTCCCAGTTAGGGCACGTGCCTGGGTTGCAGGCAAGGTCCCTCCCTAGTGAGGGCTGCACGAGGGGCAACCACACATTGATGTTTCTCTCCTTCTCTTTCTTCCTCTCTTTCTATCTGTCTAAAAGTAAATAAAAATAAAATCTTTAAAAAAAATGTTTTTTTAAAAAGGAAGGACAAATTCCTATCGTCACCAGTAAGCACTGCGTTAAGTAGGCCATGACCCCTGATTGGTGAGTCTAAACGAGCCGCAGATGCTTGCCCCTTCCTGGGAGAGGCCTGTGCATCCCCAGATCCTTAATCTAGCAGCACGTACCAGCCGATCACTGATATTTATTAACACATACGTAGCACCTAATATGTGCCAGGCACTCTGAGAAGCTCTGTACCAATTAAATAATTTAACCTCGTGACCCCATGAAGGAAGAAATATTAGTATTCTCATTTTATAAACGGGGAAGACGAGACCCAGAGGAGCTCAGTGACTCGCCCAGTTGTCACAGAGCCAGCAGGAGCAGAGCCGGACTTGGGCCCAGAGAGTCTTGGTCCTCTGTTTTGTTCTAGGGCCTCACTCTCCCAGAGCTTGCCTTCTAGCGAGGTAGAATGCATTAAACAGCTAATTGAGGGGAGCATTTGTTATCCTCGGTGGCAGTAAGTGACACAGCGAGGTGCAGATGCTAAGAGAGGGTCTGACAGAGGAGGCCAGGAGAGGCTGCCCCGAGAAGAGGAACCATGTGCCAGGAGCTGAAAGACAAGCGCAAGTTCACCAGCTACCAGGGTGGAGAGAGCAAAGAGCGTCCCGGGCGCAGAATGCCTCACGAACTCAAGCCCAGACTCAAAAACAGGCACAGCGCACGTCAGGACTGCAGAAACGTCCTCTGTGGAGCGTGGAGAGTGGCCAGAGGCGAAGTGGCGAGGCAGGTGGAGGCCCGTGCACACGAGCAGGCGGGCTTAGCGGATGAGAGTTAGGGGCTTGGGCTTCGGCCCTAGAGCCTTGGGGGGCCACTGAGAGTTTTTTAAAGCAGGAGTATGACATAATCAGATTTGCAATATTTGACAGGTTATTTGATAACTTTGTGGAGGATTGACAGAGGAAGCAAGAAGGATTATGGAGAGACTAATTAAGAGATTATCACAATATTTGATGCAGGAAGTGGTGGTGGCTTGGAGCAGACTGCAGGTGGAGCTCGAAGTGGTGGCTGTGGGCTGGATGCGGGAGGTGCGGAGAGGGAATGTTCTGATCCCTACATCCGGGTCAATGACAACACCCTTCTCTAAGCAACAAACTCTGAAGAGGACTGAGTTCGTAGGAGAAGAGGGTGAGGTCAGTGTGAACATACTGAGTTTGGGGTGACTTCAAGAATGAGTATGCAGTTGGAGGTGTGGATTTGGTGCTCCGTGAGAGGTCTGGGCTGCAGAAGCAGACTCGGAAACTATCAGCTCACAGAACCCTCGTCACAGCCCCACATGGGGATGAGATTGCCAGGTGAGAATGTAGAGTGAGAAGGGGGTGTCCATCCGAGTGGGATGGCGGGCAGTCCCCTCCCCAGGGCTGCATGGCAGCTGAGACTCAGGAGTTACTCTGGAGAAGAACAAGGAGGAGTCATCCCAGGGTCAGAAGGGAATCTCAGTGCATTTTTCTGGGTCAGCTGTGTCATGGGTCAGGTGGTCTTTGAGGGCTAGCCTAAGACCCTGATGGCCTCAGGAAAGTGTTTAAGTTCCAGAGATCTCCTAAGGAGACGGAAACAAAATGAGTATGTTAAGGACTACATTAGCCTTCAGAAGTGCTAGTTTAGTGTTTTTCAAAACTCTAAAAAAATTTTGTCAACAGACTGCTTTTCAACAGGATCTTTTGAGCCCAGTAAATGCAAGAGCTGTGAGTACAGCAGTTCTGGCTGTAGCCCCTGCCTCCAGCTCCCAGCACCACCCCTCTAGGTTGTCTGCACCCCCTCGGGGGGCCCCGGGCTCTGTGGGGGGGACAGTTTCTCTTCTCATTACCTCTAAGAAGCCAGTCCAAAATCTAAGATGATCAAATTACCTAAGAGCAATAGATTCATTACCTTAACCTATTGTCTAGGATACCAATAGTAACTTTTTATGTAGGACAAAGGTTTTGCCTTCATTTTGACAGATGAGTAAGGCTAAAATTCAAGAGCAATAAAATAACCCTGGGTTGTCAAAGCCTTTTATATGGTATTGAGTTACCTTTATGTGCAGGAATTATGAGAGGCACAGCCCTGGGAAGAAGTAGACCAATATTTCCTGGTTTTGTGGGCATGTGTAAGTTGGATGTTTGCTGACATACTTTAAGCCTGAGTGTTTCTGGCCCCAGCCCTGGACTGCCAAGGGGCTGGGCCTGTGTCAGCGTTCCCTGGTCTTTCTCTTTGCCGCCATCCCAGGGAGTCTATGGGCGGGGAAGGAAGGGGTAGAGGTTACAGCTCCCTGCCTGCAGCGAGGGACTGCCCTTGGGTGGCATGTGGGGTGCTCCTGTAACAGGAAAATGCCAGGGGGAAGGGGAGAACACAGTCTCCATCTAGCCCAGGGCTTCCCCACCTTGACACTGACATTTTGAGCCAGAGAATTTTTGGCTCTAGGAGGCTATCCTGGGCATTTTAGGGTGTCTAGAACATCTCTGGTCTCTGCCTAGTAAATGCTAAAAAAAAAAAAAATCAACTCTCAAAACTAAAACAACCCCACTGCATTGAGTAGAAACACCAAACTCTTTGCCTTGGCTGCAAGGCCCTACAGGGCGGCTCCTGCCCACCCCTACAGTCTCCTGGTGACCAGCCGACCTCAGCCACGCTAGCCCCCCCCCCCCCACCGTGTTTGTCATGCCCCTCCCAGCCATGCTTTGTGCTCCCCTCGGTCTGATGCATCCCCCACCCCACCTGGTGGCCTTCCTGGACCCTGCAGGCTGACCCAGGGTCCCTGGTTTACATCACCCTGGTTCCTAGCACCTTTCTTTCAGAGCGCCCATCAGAAATGGCGACGTAATTCATGCTGGGCTCCCCACTGTGCTGTGAACGTTGTTGAATGTTTGGTGCCCTGCTCCCCCTCATCAACAGGGACTGTTTTTGGACCTCATTTCAGTGTCCTGTCATCAGGGAGGCCTTCCCTGAACACCCGCGCCCCTAGTCTCTACCGTCCGCCCAGGGCAGCTTCCTTGGTCGTGTCCCTATGGACCTGGGGGCAGCCCCTTCGGCACCCCATGCCTTCGGGTGGACTTGAGCATTGAGTGACGGAGCCATTTGGTTGAAATGTGATCGCTGTCTGCCTCTCCACCTACAGACTGTAAGCTCCCTGAAGGCGGAAACAGCATCTTTTCTCTAACTCAGATATATCCCCAGTGCCTAGTGTATAATAGACGTTCAAATAAACATTCATCAAATGAAAATGGGTGTTGCTGCCCTGGCCAGATTCAAGCTGAATCTGGTGGGTTGAATGAACTTGGCTGACTTGTTCTTCCCCATTTGTGGCACTGTCGTTAAAACAAAACAAAACAAAACAAAATAAAACCACCAAAAAAATCCAACATTTTAAAAATTTTAAAATTGAACACAGATCCAGAAAACCACATAGAACAAATGTGTGGCTTGATGAATTATTCTAGGGAAATAACCTCGTAACTTTCACCAAATTAAGAAATAGATCTTTGCTGGCCACCGGGAAGCCCTGTCCATGTGTCCTAACCCAACACATAACCACCAGCCTGACTTTTATCATAATCACTTCTCTGTGGGTTTTAGTCTCCTTCAGTCTAGGGACTCGCCTGCCATCCCTGCCTTTGCCTCCCAGTTGGTTTTTAAAGAACACTGGGCTGGTCCGCCTCTAGAATTCCCCCAGCTGGACTCGACTGATTGCCCGCTCATGGTGTGGTTCGGCAGATTCCTCTTCTCTCTGTATTTCTTGCAAATTGGCAGCTAGATCTAGAGACGAGATCAGATGCAGGTTCAGTCCCGTGGGTGAGAGTGGAGGACTCCCACAGTGCTCGGTGGTCTCGCGGGGGCGTGAGAGTCACTGAAACACAGTGCCCACGTCTGTTCACTTGTCGGGGGCCGTAAAATGTGATGCTCTGGTTTGATCACTTCTTTTTCATTTAACAGTTGGAATACTTTTATAAAATGATGCTTCCCCTCATCTATGATCGGTTATTCACATAGTTGGCACAGGAAAGTCAGGACAAATATTTCATCCCCTTTATTTACCAGTTTTCATTTATCATAAATTGTTTCTCTTTTAATGCATTATAAATGTATGGCTTTAAGCAGCATAAGTGTGTTGTAATCCTTTGCGAACATGAACATAATTGTGGCACTGCCTTTGGGGGCACCCTGGTGCCCAGGCTCCATGTTGGTCCTGAGGAGGAGGGGCGGGTTGGATAAGAGCATAGGAACCGGGCGACTGGGGCTGTCCCTGCACCAGAGGCCGTGGCAGCTCTGTCCCGCCCCTCCCTGAAGGGTCCTGGGAAGAGCCCCTCCTGGTGGAGTGTGTTCCTGCCACCTCCTCTCAGCCGGTTCTGTCACTCCCCTTTCCTTCCCAGGTTCGGTCGGAAGAACGTGCTGTTCGTGACCATGGCTGTGCAGACGGGCTTCAGCTTCCTGCAGGTCTTCTCCAAGAACTTCGAGATGTTTTCTGTGCTGTTTTTCATTGTAGGCATGGGCCAGATCTCCAACTATGTGGCTGCGTTTGTCCTGGGTATGGCCCTCAGGTTGGAGCTGAGCACTTGATCCTATGTTTGACCAGCAGCTCACCACCCACTTCCAGGAGACAGCTGTGCTGTCCCCAAGGGGGAGTGGCCTCTAGCAACACTGACCAGGGCTTCTGGGAGAACCCAGTTTGTAGGCAGGGAAACCGAGCCCACCCATTACCCAGCCGTGGGCCCCGCAGCACAGCAGCCGAACCGCTGCATCCCAGTTCTGTCCTGGCCTCCGAGGCGTGGCGCCTCCGTCTCACTGGTACTCGATGGCCATTTTACGAGAACTCACCCAAGATCCTCCATGAGAAAAGGGCCTGCCACCCCCCGGGGCTGAGGTAGCCAAGGAAGAGGGAGGTGTGCGTGAGGAGCAAGGGCCGAGAAAGAAAACTGCCTCTTCTGCAAACACTGGCAAGAATGATTGCTAGGAATGGGCTTCGCACATGGGGCCTGTGGGCCTCAGCACAGACCTCAGGCTGCAGGGCTCCGAGCTGTTCTCGTGGAAGAACAACCCGTCTCCCTGTTTGCAGGACTCTGACTCTAGCTTATTGGCCTTTGGGTTCCCTGGGTTTTATCTTTGAAAGGATTATTTCTTTCTCTTCACACCTGACAGAATGTGTTTTCCCTGGAGGATAACAGTTAGCATGGGCGGCCTTAGCAACGACCTCCCCTTTGGTGAATTCTTCCTCATGTGAGGACTAAATTTTGAGGCCCGGTGTGGCATTTTGAGCATGCAGCTTCAGGAAGTGATGGCATTTTCAGGAGCGACCTGTCACTGAGAGGCCACAATGCGGCACCCCTGGCAGGCGGTCACCCTGGGCTGAGTTCAGAATCCCGTCCCTCACAAGGGCTTTGAAACTTAGAGATAATTCTGGCTGCTTTCTTGTTTTTGTATAAGAGGAGATTAATAAGGAAACAGCCTACATTAAATACTCACACAACACCTTCCTTGTTTCGAACAGGCACAGAAATTCTCAGCAAGTCAGTGCGTATCATATTCTCTACGTTAGGAGTGTGCATATTTTACGCCTTTGGCTACATGCTGCTGCCACTGTTTGCTTACTTCATCAGAGACTGGCGGATGCTGCTGCTGGCGCTGACCGTGCCGGGGGTGCTGTGCGCACTGCTCTGGTGGTGAGTGTGACACAGGGCCCCGGGGGTGACCACCAACAGGACGTCTTCTCTCCAGCTTGCACTAGGGGGCAGCAGCAACCCACAAACCCCTATCTGGGCTCTCTGACAGGAAATGTCAATTATTTATAAGTTGTTTCAGAATGTTTTCTCCACACCCAGAAACGCCAAAGACAGAACAAAACCCCAAAACATCAACAGACTTGTGTTCAGCCCTGTGCCGGGGAGATCAGAGTTCAGGGAGAGGAAGGAGCAGGAGCTGCCAGGCGATGGGGTCCTCCGTGGCCACCAGGAAGTTATCAGACCGCAGGACAAGGCAGCTGAAGCCCCGCTGCTGGCTGTGTGCTGCCACCGGGGCCTCCTGACACGGGCACTGGGAGAAGAGGAAGAGCAATGGGGGCGAGAGTCCCCAGGGTGGCTACACAGGGAAGCCAGGCTCCGCCCGAGCCTCCAGCACAGAGGAGTTGGACCAGCAGAGAAGACGCCATTCCTTACCAGGGAGGGACTGTGGCAGAGGGGCTGAGGCGGGAGTGGCCCCCTGTAGGTGGGGTGGTGAAGGCACTGCCCCACGTGTGGCGGGGAACGCTTCAGAGCACAAGCGTGGACCCTGGCCATGACCAAAGGGCGGGGGCTACTGGTGAGGCAGAAAATAAGCTCCACATATTCCCCAAAGCACCCAGGTGCCTTGTAAGAGTAGGCAGAGAGTCTGACAAGTCAATTGGATGAATCTGGTGGGAATGAGGAAAAACTAGAGGCCAAGAGTCCAATGCAGAAAACTCTGTGGATGCCAGGGACAAGCAGGGATACAGGCGGGCAAGAATCTGGGCCAGGTGGAGCCCTGCCAGGAGCCAGGTTTCAGGAGCCTTCTTGCCTGGTCTCCGTAGTGTCCAGCAAGTGGCACCACCATTCTTTGGAAATGAGGAGGTGGCCAGCCAGGGGCCGATTCCCACAGTGCTGGGCAGGCCCCTCCTAAATCTCTGCACTCCAGCGTATTCCGAAGCTCACCCTTCGAGTAGTGACTACTCACTTTGAGTAGTGGGTGTGGTGGGGACCATCGCTTTGGTTCTGGCTGGGAAACACCATCTACCCCCCAAAGTTAGTTCTGGTTCTGAGCCCCCATTTCCCGCCTCTGCTGAGGCTGCACCCGCTCTATTGGGCAGGAATGCCTCCGTGAGATCGCTCCTTGCACTTCAGGTTCATCCCTGAGTCCCCCCGATGGCTCATCTCTCAGGGACGATTTAAAGAGGCAGAGGTGATCATCCACAGGGCGGCCAAAATCAACGGGATCGTCGCCCCCTCCGTCATCTTTGAACCGAGCGAGGTAAACACTGCTCCGGAGCTGGTGGGAGGGTCCCAGGGACCGTGGTCTGAGGGTAGCAGCACAAAGGCCGGAAGCCCTCCCTCCACACGGGAGCCCAGCCCTCTCCCTGCCTGAGCCTCAGCCCTTGGCAGGCCCTGTCACAGCTCAGAAGCCGAGAAGGTGCCAGCTGCCTAAATCTCTTCACCTTTCCCGTGGGTCTTAGGTTTTCATACTTCTGCACTTCTTTTCCAAGCAATTGTATAGTCTTACCATTCCTTTTAATAATAAGCACTCTTTATGAGCAATATCCCCCCACAAAGTTGGCATTTTGGGAAATTGTTGTTCCTCCTACTGTAGGTGGGTTCTCATCGTAAAAAGATAATGCAGATAAAATATGAAGCAAACACAGATTTGGAGTTAGAAGTGCTCTGTCTCCACCCCCCACCCCCACCCTGTGGTTAGTTGTTGCATGACCTCGGAGCCTACCCTACCCCTCCCTGCAAACCCTGTTCTCACACCATGAGCAACCTCCGACTGTGCCTGCAGGCCTGGGTCTTGCTTCCCCTACTGTCTCAGCTGCCGTCCTCTGCAGCAGGCAGTTCTCTTCAGTCTCGTGACGGTGCAAAGAGGTCAGACGCTGTAACTGCTGGCAGATACAGTCCTGGAGTGTGTGTCTGGTCTGGCGGGAAGACAGGGGACTGGCTGTGAGAATGGCCACCAGCCATCCTGCTGGAATGTGTGCAAAAGACATACTAGAGACACCCACGATGCAGCCCTGGGACTTGGGAGAAGAGGGACTGGATACACAGGTACACGCAGCAGAGAAGCCACTGGCCGCCACCAGCCCTGCCGCCTCCAGGTGCAGGTTGGAAAGGGCTCCAGTGCACAAAGGTCCGGGCGGGAGCAGATGGCACAGAGGACTGTGAAGCGAGATAGCTTTGGTGGCTTTTCAGTGGAGGGACCGCCGGGTGAGCCCGTGAGTCCGCTGGCATCCTCATGGAAATGAGACTATTTCAAGGGATCCATTAAGTCTAAAGCTGACCTTTTGTTGAACTGCTAACTCGGGAAAAACAAGCTCCAAAGCTGGGTTTGCTTAAGAAAGAAACATCAGTGTGTTTAGACGTGTGGTTTATTAATGTCCTTGGCTGTGCCGAGTTTCATAGGAAGTTACTCTGGGTGAAGCTGAGGTCAATTTTCCTGTTTTTCTATCTGAAATGTTTTTGCTTTTGGAAGTAGACCAGTAACTACATGGTATGAAGACTGAAAACATGAATTCTTTTAATACAGCAGATCGGCGGACTCCACAGCCCCGTCTCTCTCTGACCCAGAGGGCAGGGATCCAGCCGCAGGAAGGGACGCTCGAGGCCTCCCTGGAAAGTGGCCACCATCGGGTGCTGCCTGACAGAGCTGTCAGCTTGGGCCTCACCTTGGCTGTGTCCCCTGAGGGGACTGGTCACCTGTTTTTCCTCCTCACCCTTGATCACTAATTTGTTACTGACAAGGCCGGGGAAGCCTTCCGCTGCCTGAGGTTCAGCCAGTGGACTCACTCTTCTTTTCAAGAAGGAAACAAGATCTCCCCAGCCCAGAGGCACAGAAAGCAGAGCTGCCAGGGTTCCGGGCTTGTCACTGGATCTCTGAGTCTCCCCCCTTCTCCCTCCTGCAGCTCCAAGACCTCAGTTCCCAGAAGCAGCCGTCCCACAGCATTCTGGATCTTCTCCGAACCCGGAACATCCGCATGGTCACCATCATGTCCATAATCCTGTGGTGCGTAAGTGGGACCCGCCCGAGGCTGCCACACACAGCCCCTGGTGGGGCTGGCACGCCCTCAATTTGTCAGGCATGTCTGAGACCAGCACTGAAAGCCCATGTCCTCAGCAAGTGAAAAGGGTGTGTCTTGCCCTCCAAGAAATGGGCGTGACACAATTCTGGATAGAATTTCAGAAAAGGAGAGTGAAATCTGCTGCGGGGCTTTTGGGGGGCAATATGGGACCTTGGGGATCCTTCCAGGTCCTGAGGCGAACCCTTGCTCACTCTGGGTCCCATTCCCCTGTGCCTCCAACAGTGGCTGAGGGCGGCAGGCGAGGCCTTCTACAAGGCTCTAAGACCCCATGTTCTTTCAGTTACAGAGGCCATGAGTACTTTCTGGGATTGTATGTGGAAGCGCAGGATCCCTCCTTCCGGGACGTCTGGAGACTGTCCTGGAAGCAGGGCCACAACCTGGATGTCCTCGTCAGGTTCCTTCTAACGAGCGAGGCATTTCACCAAGTGTGTCAGAGAGGGAGTTGAGTTGGCAGAGAGAGGAAACAGAGCCAAGTATCGGGAGAGCGTTTGCTCAGTGGCCGAACCCTTGGGATCAGAGGCCTCTACCTGGTGCTCCTCGGTGAGGAAGGCGAACTTTGCCTCAGAGTCCTTGTTACTAGTCAGCCAGTCTGGGCAGCCAGACAGCCATCTGGACTACCATGAGTCACCTATTTCCAAGGAATGACCCAGGATTCCCCAGGGCAGTGCCCCACCCTGGAGCTGCCCGCAGATGGGGCAACCTTCAGCCCATACCCTACTTGCCAGTCTCCTGCTCTGCGGTTGCCCCGGGCACTGCCCCGGCTCCGATTTCTCAGGAACTGCTGCACATGCCCTTTCCCCTGCTCGTACAGCTGTGGTTTCAGCCTGCAGAGGAGTCCAGTCTAACCCACGGAGGTCCAGTCTGCAGAGAGTGCCAACTAGGCACGGACCAGCCAGGGACCCTGGGGTAGGGCATGCCCATGAGCGACCCTGGAGCGTTCCCCCTCCCCTCTGAGAGTGTGGTGGTGCTGGAGTCGGAGGCCTCTAGCCAGCCTCTCCCTGGCTGGGTGCCATGGAGGGTCTGCCCTGGCTCTTTCTCCAGGTGCTGTACCCCACGACTTCCTTGTCTGATCCTGTCCCTGCAGCCTGGCCCCACCCCGCCCCACCTGCTGTCTGCTCCCTGACTCATTCTCCAGCTGCTCTGCAGGTGCTGGGTTTGGGGATGTGCAGAAAGCCAGAAAGTAGGTGTCCTGAGAGCTTCAGCTTAGGGTTTCTAGAGCCAATAGGCAGGTTGGAGTTGAATTTTTGTTGTTTTTTTTTTGTTTTTTCCCAACGAAGTAACTCTGTGTGACTTGTACATGTCTCTGTGCTGTTTGGGACACTCTGAAAGTGCTCTGGCCCAGAGCTGACCCTGGGCTGGGGGAGTTCTCTTTTGTTCTAAGAAGTAAGACTCACTTCAACCTGTGGCCCTCCTGAAGGAATCGTTTTGCATTTCCTGCAATATTTGTATCTGGAAAGTCATCCCGGGTGGGAGGCAGCCAGGCAGACGTGGCTCCTCCAGCCTCCACACTCTGTTTCAGGATGACCATATCAGTGGGCTATTTTGGGCTCTCCCTGGACACACCTAACCTGCACGGTGATGTCTACATGAACTGCTTCCTGTCGGCGATGGTGGAAGTCCCGGCCTATGTGCTGGCCTGGCTACTGCTGCGGTACCTGCCCCGGCGCTACTCCATGGCCACCGCCCTCTTCCTGGGCGGCATCGTGCTCCTGTTTGTGCAGCTGGTGCCCCCAGGTAGGGACCGTGTGCATCTGCGGTCTTCGCCGAGTCACTCAGCCTCTAGCAGGCTGTCTCCCCAGTCAATAAAAGGCATAAAACCATGTCATCATCACTCACCTGCATATCTTCCTTCTTGGCCCAAAAATCAAGAGAAAGTGTCTCCTGAGACCAAACAGCCCTCTGGCCTGGGCCTGGGGGAAGTGGACGGAGCAACCAGACGGGGCTGGTGGTCAGTTTTCCTATTGATCCAAGTTAGTGTGGGCATTCCTGTTTTTCTCTGCAGGGTAAGGGGGACCAAAGAGATCCATCTCCATTACTTATTCACCTGAGCCACAAGGAGCTCGGAAATGAGTAGGCGGGCCCTGCGCCCGGCCAGTGAGTGGCGTGGCTAGTAAGTGGTGTAGGAGTGAAGACCCCTGCAGAGCCTGGGGCGCTCCTGCAGCCGCCACGCTGGTTGAGAACACGGGCAACAAACAAGTAAATAAAGCTTCATGCAGTGCAGACATTACTTTTATAACAACAAGGAGGACTGGGAGAGCTGGCGTACGGAGGGCGGTCATGGACAGTGGTCCTGGGGAGGGCAGGTGAGCGGAAACGCAGGTGAATGGTGGAGAACACTGTGGAAAAGTCTAGGCAAGAAGCCCTGGGGGCTGAAGAGAGAGCAAAGGCAGCGACCCTGAGGGGGCAGGGAGCCTGGCGTGTGTTCGAAGACAGAGAAAGAGCTGGAAAGAGATGAAGGGCACAGAGTGGGTTGCCTAGGCCATTAACAGGATTTGACTCTTAAAACTGCCTCGGTACCTCACAGGTGGGGGAGACAGCCCTGTTGACAATTGATAGAAGAGTTGGAACCTAGAGTTGTCACTGTACTCATGCATTTGGTGGCCTCTGAGGATCATTTGTGGATCCCGAGGCTGGCAGCACAGCCCAGGAACAGCCCCTGCTGTGGCATGGTGGGGGAGCGGAGGACTGTGTGTGCAAGTTCATGGCCCAGCCCCGGGCGACCCATAGGCCGCTCACAGCCGGCAGGCAGGACAGAGCATTTCCAGGGTCTGCGGCTCTGTGAACTGTCGGGTCTAAGCAGGACGAAAGCACGAAGTGAGTGAGAATGAAGCTCCCCGTTCGTGCAAAGCCATCGGTTAGCCACACAGTGCCTGCAGTTGGTGGTCTCCTGATAGCGGCGTGTCGTGACTTCTGGCCAGGGACGCAAGCTTGCTGGGGCTTGAGGGGCTCACTCCAGTGGTCCTCAGGCAGAGGGGAAGCGCATGTCCCCACACAGCTGCAGATCCCAGGCTCCTCTCAGGAGTAACCACTTGGAGGGGCACCTTGGCTGTAGCCCCTCAACCCACAATAGGAAGTTATAGAAATTGCTTGCCCCCTCAAAATCGTGACTCCCAGTGGCAGCGTACCCTCTGGGTTGGTGCCTTCGCCTACTTTCTTCCCTTCCCTTTGCCTCTCCAGACTTGTACTATCTGTCCACCGTCCTGGTGATGGTGGGCAAGTTTGGGATCACTGCTGCCTTCTCCATGGTGTACGTGTACACGGCCGAGCTGTACCCCACCGTGGTCAGAAACATGGGCGTGGGGGTCAGCTCCACAGCGTCCCGCCTGGGCAGCATCCTGTCTCCCTACTTCATCTACCTCGGTGAGTCCTGTTGGGCAAGAGCACGTGGGAGGGGTGGGTGGAGGCGCCATGAGCTTCCCTGTGAGCTGGAAAGGACAAGGGGCCTGCACGGCAGGTGGGACCCATCTGATTCTGGGCCTCTGTCTGGGGGAGGTTCTCGTCCAGGTGCAGGGGCTGCAGGGGTGGCATGCACTTGCATGTGGAAAACAACCTGCACACTAGCTAGAAACTGGTGAGAGGAGGAGAGAGCTTTGTTCCTGGTTTATCCCCGCTTGGCCTTCCATCAGAGAATAGGAGCCCCCCCATCCTAAGAAACTTCAGAGTGATTGAGGAAGGCAGTGCACGTAACTGGAGAATTCTCTTCTTGGAATCAGAGTTGAAAGGGAATGGGAAGAGGGAAAGATGTCCATTCAAGACGTGTGACGACCTGAGACTTCTTGTGACTCGGAGCATGTGGCTCAATGGCTCGGGCCGTGTGAAGATGCGGTTTGTTCCATTTTCCGTAGCAGGGCACCATTTCCTCTTCCTCCAAGCCCTTTTCTCCTGGCAGCTGCTGTGCCCCCACACACCCCTCACTGGCACATCTCCGAGGAGGGGTGCACCCAGCTTAAGGGTACCCAGAATGCTTGGCGAGCATCCTCCATAGATCTGACAAGCAGAAACATCTTGCTTGGCCTGTAGGCAAATTGAATGGGTTGAAACACACCTGGAGAGGTGGAGGAGCTATTTCTGTCCCTGGACAGGTATCTAGAGTTCTTTGGAAACCTAGCATTGGGAAATAGGAATGGAAATCATTGTGGCTCTGTGCCTCTCCCCTGCACCTCAAGGCACTGCTGGACTTCTGGGCATGTCGGTGCCGACCCAGGTGCTGAGACCTGTCTGGGTGCCAGATTCCAGTGTGGCAACTCTGACTGTGAGACACGCGGAGGCTGAGAGGGCAGGTGACCCCCTTTAGAGAGTCCTGGCGGCGCAAACAGCCAGAGGGCAACCAGGTCTAACTGCACCCCGGCTTCAGGCTGTGTCTGCTTTGCCCTAGGTGCCTACGATCGCTTCCTACCCTACATTCTCATGGGAAGTCTGACCATCCTGACAGCCATCCTCACCTTGTTCCTCCCAGAGAGCTTCAGCACCCCTCTGCCAGACACCATTGACCAGATGCTAAGGGTCAAGGGGTAAGGAGCCTCCTGCACCACGCTGATGCTGTGGGCCTGGGCCTGGCAGAAAGTTCCCCACAAACTCTCAGAAATGCCACAGACCAGTTTAGCCATCGGAGGTTTAGCAATGGGGAGGAGGTGGAACTCTGCCCCCTCTGGTCGGACCCAGACCACCATGTCCCCATGTCCGTCCCCACAGCAACAGCAGCTCTGGGACAGTGCAGAGACAGGAAAAACCTTCAGGATCTGCTGTCTGATTTTTTTCCCCCTTCAGCAAGATAGCCTCAGTTCTAGGTTTGGTTTATTTGTTTTGAGATTGGAGGATGTCTCTTTCAGATTTGCTCCTAACATTTGTTTTGCTTGTTTTTATAGAATAAAATACAGGCAAACTCCAAGCCACACGAGGATATTAAAAGATGGTGAAGAAAGCCCCACAGTCCTTAAAAGCACAGCCTTCTAACACCCTCCCGGGAGTAAGCCAGCGAAGAAGAAATACTAAATCCCATCAGCAGTGGTTTGTGTGGACATGGGATCCTTCAGGGACAAAGGTCCTCGCTGTTCATCCTGGTGGCCCTGTGTCTGACCTGCTGGCAGACGGGCACGGGACTCAGAGGCGGCATGTGGTGCTGGAGGGCCACCTTCCCTCCAGCGACACTGGGGCTGTCAACAGACATCTTCAGAGACGTCCTAACACAGCAAGGAATGGGGGCACTGCCCAAGAAGTGAACTCGAACCAGTGAGATTCGGAAGAACACGAGAGGCATCTGCTAAATTTACATTTTAACTTCAGACTTCCTCAAAAGGCCCCCCAGTAAGACAGGAGGTCTAAATCCCATCCCCCAAATCTTTCCCTCTAAAGGTGCACTTTAAAGGAAAAGACGTCAGCTCACAGGGAGTTGGATTTCTCACCCTTTCTCGGTAACTGGGAGGGCTGCCGCGCCCGGGCCGGAGGGTCCGGGTCTGGGGAGCCCAGGGCTGGGCAAGCCTGCAGGGAGTTAATTCAGAGGGGCCCAAGCAGGCACAGAATGCAGGCCAGCGTCGCCATGTGAGCTCCTGGGCCACTCGGTGTGGCTGCTGGGTAGACTTGTTTACATCTGATCAAAGCACTGGGCTTGTCCGGGCCCATGACAAACGCACTACAGAACCTACTCTTCTCAGTTTTCTGCCAGGCGAATCGAAACTGCTCTCACAGTGGAAGCACATTGGTGAGAGAGAGATAAGCACACTTGTCTCTTCTCTCCAAATGATAATGAGGTCTTGTTTGTTCGTATGTCGTCTGCTTGTTATCGATTTGTCATTTTCTTCTCCTTAAGTTATTGACCCTTCAGAACAGACTCAGGGAAGACTGGTGCCCCAGTCTCCTGGTCTGTCTTTTTCTGTCAACCCAGAACCACTCTGGTAATAATGGTCTGCAGCCGCCACCCGGGCAAGGCCTTAGCACTTTCAGCCACGAGCACTTCTCGGCGTCCCAAAACGGACGTCGTCGTGTGGCTCCCTTTCATGGTACCTAATCACGGGGAAAATTACGAAGAGGAAAGGTAAATCGTGTTCACAGCACTTCGGAGTTGTTCACTTCAGTCATGTGACATTGGGAGATACTTGTGTTCAGTGTAACTGTCTTCCCTTGTCTGACCGTTACCATGGTTACCATGGTACTCCTGCAGCATATGCTTCACCTGGTTCCAAACCACATGTTTGGGAAAGCTAATGAAGTGCCTTGGGAAATGAAGATGTTTTAATAAAGAAAATGATTTTTTTAAGTAATAGCAACTGCCCACGACTTTTATTTCCACCATTTGGTGACATGAGCCACACAATCACCTAACTTTTCTCTGTGTCGCCTCGGGCTAATTCTAGCAGTTGTTTGTGATTAGCCTCTGAGGCTGAGATTAACCCCTGCGAGCTAGAAGCCTTCACTCTGTTGACTGACCGAGGACTGAGCCAGCCTGCTCACACACGCATCTCGGTCGGGGCTCCCCTGAGAGCAGGGCCGAGATGGCGCTCTGGGTAGTAACGTGGGAGCAAGATTCCCGGAGCAGGAGTAAAGGACAGGGGAGGAAACGGGGAAAGGGCAAGACCCTGCACAGGGATGCATTTTTCAGGTCAGCCAGCGCCGAGGGCATGGCTCCAGCCAGCCAGAACATCTGAGGAGCCTGAGGAAATCTACCTCCAAATGACCCGATGTGGGTAAAAGGGGGAGCATTTCTATACCAGCATGCATCCCCCATTCATCAAAGGCAGCCCCACAGGCCAGCTCCCTGCATTCCCAGGCTGCACATGCCTAAGTCCCAAACAGGTTCCGAGACGTGGCAGGCTGGGGTGAGGCACTGTCAGGCTGCGTACAATGGTCAAAGCTGCTGTGAACTGGTCTGCAACGATGGCTGGAGCAAGTGGTGGGGCTGAGAGGACTGGGGTTGGGCGTGGGGCACGCACACACATGTAATGTGTCACAGAGCAATTTGAGCTAGAACATGTGGACAGATCTGTGTATAAAGCCCCACTGTCGGACAGAGAACTCAGACAGCATGATGCGTAATGACAGGCAGACCCAGCCTGTGCTGGGCCCCCGATTCCACAGTGGCTCCAGAATGTGAATCACAGCCCCTCCGCCCTTTCTCCTGTTGCAGGAATGGTTTCTGGTTCTCAGTGGCACTGATTCCGGTTGGTTGCGGCCTTCTGGGAGCCAAAGGCAGCATTACCTGAATGCTTAGAGCTCTGATCAAGGGAATGGTAGCCCTGGCCAGGAGCCAAGTATCTGGAAATTCGAGACCTCCTTCTGGCCGCCTGGACTCTTGTGTGGCTTGTTGCCCTGCGAGCCATGACTCGGGGATGACTGAGCACTATCCTGCCCATGGCTCTCCTCTCAGAAAGAGAGGCAAGCACCACCAGTGGTCGCAGGAATGGTGGTGAGTGATGGGGGGCTCAGTGAGTCCCTGTAAGAATTAGAAGCCAGGTACCCACAGGAATACCAAGGATAAAGCAAAGGAGGTAGAGGATCAAAAACAATAAAAGAATATTCTACCACAGATCAAAGTGAAAAGAAGGGATTGCCTCCTCGTCTTTTCCTGTGCTTAGGAACTAGTTCCCGTCTCCACCAGAGTTCCCAGAACATTCTCATAAATTCCTGAAGAGCAGAAAGAGAATTATCCTACTTGCTACCTAGTCTGAGTGCTACGACCGAGCTGGGCAGAGGGCCCGGTTCTGTCGAGTAGTAAGTAGCACAGCAAACCTTTCCCTGGGTGTTTCACAGAGTCCACCTTCCTGAAGGGCTCTGTGCTGATACAGAGGCTCAGTGCAATACCCGCAACACGAGCAACAGTGTGGCAGTACCTGGGAGAGCTACTGGAAAGCCCTTGGGGAAGCGCATCTGTGTTCTCACTTGATCTCCACGAAAATCGAATGAGATCGCTAGACGAGGCCCAGGATGACCGAATCAGAGGTTTCACAGCAGAAATCATGTCTTCTCAGAATCCCGGGCAGACCCGTCCCAGAAGGTCTTGCCTTGGGAAGAAGGGGCCTGGTCTTAAGGACAGTTGTGCAAGAAGCTATCGGGGACATGGGGACACCACATCTCCGCTGGGACAGCCAGAGGAAAGCAGCCAGGCACCTGCCCAGCACTGTCTCACATGAGAAACTCTCCACGGGCACACAGGGGTGTGGGCTGCACCTGTACATGCATACACAGGCTGCCACACGCATGCGGTGCTGTCAGGATGAGTGAGTGTGTAATAAGTGTTCCTACTGAACACATAGAAAGAACTCCTCCAACTCAAAATGTACAGAAATGAGCCACTTGAGCAGACATTCTCCAAAGAAGATACACAAGCACATAAAAAGATACTCTAATCACTAGGAAAATGCCAAGTCAAAACCACAATAAGATACCACTTCACACCCATTATGGTGGCTATTATTATATACATATATACACACATATATGTAAAACAAATAACATGTATTAGTGAGGATGTGGAGAAATTGGATCCCTTGTGCACTGCTAGTGGGAAGCTAAAATGGTACAACTGCCATGGAAAACGGTATGGCATTTTCTCAAAAAAATCAAACAATTACCATGAGAACCAGCAATTCCCGTCCAGGTATGTGCCCAGCAAAGTGAAAGCAGGGACTCAAACTTACTTGAGCACCTGTGTTCACAGCACTATTTGCCGCAGACGATGGTGGGAACAACCCGCGTGTCTATCAGGATGAGTGGTGAACAAACTGGTACATAAAAAGGAAGGAAATTCTGATACATGCCACAGCATGGATGACCCTTAAAAACATGCTGACTGAAACAAACCAGACGCAAAAGGGAAAATATTGTGTGATTCCGTTCATATGAGGTACCTAGAATAGTCAAATCAATAGAAATGGAAAGCAGGATAGTGGTTTCCGGGGGCCGAGGGAAGAAGTGACGGGAGTCAGTGCTGAGAGGGGACAGCGTTTCGGTTGGAGATGATGGGGAAGTTCTAGAGACGGACAGTGGTGCCGACTGCACAGCCATGTGAATGCGCTTAACGCTGCTGAATTACACACCCAAAATGGTTAAGATGGTAACTCTCATGTTAGTGTAGGTTACCACAACAATTAGTTTTTTAAAAGAATTGTTCATGTACTTGATAAGGGCAATAAACACACATTCTTAAATATTAAATTCACATTTTTATACACCAATAATTAACTATCAGAAAGAGAAACTAAGGAAACAATCCCATTTATTATTGCAACAACAACATGCAAAAAAGATACCTAGGAATAAATTCAACCAAAGAGGTAAAAGACCTGTACCCAGAAAACTAAAGGACACTGAACAAAGAAATTGAGGAAGATACAAATAAGTGGAAACATATACCATGTTTATGAATTGGAAGAATTAACATCATTAAAATGTCCATACTACCCAAAGCAATCTATAGATTCAATGCAGTTTCTATTAAAATATCAATGACATATTTCACAGATCTAGAACAAATATTCCAAAAAATATATGGAACAAAAAAGACCCTAAACAGCCTCAGCAATCTTGAGAAAGAAGAACAAAGTTGGAGGAAACACAATACCTGATATCAGGTATTCAATATTATCAAAATTCAATCAATAATGTACCCATAAATCCTTTTTGAAAGAAACTATCTAAAAATGAAATCCAGTCCATTAATGAAGGAATCATTTGCAACTTGTAACAAAGAGCTAATTTACCTTAAGATAAAAAGATCTCCTACAAACAAGGAAAAGGTCAACAACCCCAAGAGATAATAAACAATACACAGATGACTTTTAAACATAAGAGAAAACTCTGTACCTCTGTCCTAAGGAGAAATACACATGAAAACCATGTTGAGATATCATTCTCACCTATCTGTCCACCCTCCTCTCCGTATAAATGCAAAGGAAAATATACTATTTTTCTAATATTAATGATAATTTTTAGGTGGTAAGATTTGGGTGAGCTTTTAAAGCATATATTACTGTACTTTCTATAGTGTTTGTATTCCATACATATATTTTGTGGTGTTTTTTAAATATATTTTATTGATTATACTATTACAGTTGTTGCATTTCCCCCCCTTTACTCCCCTCCACCCTTCACACCCCCTCTGACCCACACTCCCCACCTTAGTTCATGTCCATGTGTCATACTTATAATTTCTTTAGCTTCTACATTTCCCATACTATTCTTGCCCCCGCCGCTATTTTCTACCTACCATCTATGCTATTTATTCTCTATACCTTTTCCCCCTCTTTCCTCCTCCCACTCCCCGTTGCTAACCATCCATGTGATCTCCATTTCTGTGGTTCTGTTCCTGTTCTAGTTGTTTGCTTAGTTTGTTTTTGTTTTAGGTATGGTTGTTAATAATTGTGAGTTTGCTGTCATTTTACTATACATGTTTATCTTCTTTTTGTTAGAGAAGTCCCTTTAACATTTCATATAATAAGGACTTGGTGATGATGAACTCCTTTAACTTGACCTTATCTGAGCAGCACTTTCTCTGCCCTTTCATTCTAAATGAAAGCTTTGCTTCATAGAGCAATCTTGGATATGGGTTCTTGTCTTTCATGACTTGGAATACTTCTTTCCAGCCTCTTCTTGCCTGCAAGGTCTCTTTTGAGAAATCAGCTGACAGTCTTATGGGCACTCCTTTGTAGGTAACTGACTCCTTTTCTCTTGCTGATCTAGGATTCTCTGCTTAATTTTAATCTTGGCTAATGTAATTATGATGTGCCTTGGTGTGTCCCTCCTCGGATCCAACTTCTTTGGGACTCTCTGAGCTTCCTGGACTTCCTGGAAGTCTATTTCCTTTGCCAGAATGGGGAAGTTCTCTTTTATTATTTGTTCAAATAAGTTTTCCACTTGTTGCTCTTCCTCTTCTCCTTCTGGTACCCCTATAATTTGGATGTTGGAACGTTTAAATGTAGGAGGTTCCTAAACCTCTCATTTTTTTTAATTCTTCTTCATTCTTTTCTGATTGGATGTTTCTTTCTTCCTTCTGTCCACTGCATTGATTTGAGTTCCAGTTTACTTCCCATCACTATTGGTTCCCTGTACATTTTCCTTTATTTCACTTAGCATAGCCTTCATTTTTTCACCTAATTTGTAGCCAAATTCAACCAATTCTGTGAGCATCCTGATCACCAGTGCTTTGAACTGTGCATCTGATAGGTTGGCTATTTCTTGGTCGCTTAGTTGTATTTTTTCTGGAGCTTTGATCTGTTCTTCGTTTGGGCCATTTTTTTTTTTGTCTTGTAGCACCTGTTACGTGTGAGAGGTGGAGCCTTAGGTGTTCACCCAGGTGGGGCAACCCAGTTGCTGGGTTGTGATGCTGTACATGGGGGAGGGGTCTAAGAGGAAACAATGGCACTTGCTCCATTCTCTACTGGATTTCAGTCACTTCCCCTGCTTCCCACAAACAAACTGGGCCTTTCTGGTGCTGGTTCCTGTGTGGGTGGGTTTGTATACATTCTAGGACCCAGTGAGTCTCTCCAACGGACTCTCCTGTGAAAGTGGGGGTCTCTCCCAGCACCTCAACCCCCACAGGTGTTTTCAATTAGTGTTTTAAGGCTTTATTTCCCCGTGCTGGGACTCAGGGTTGCATGGTCTGTCTCACTCCTCAGTTTCGCCTGGTTTATCTTCGAGTGAATGTGGGACTAGATGTGTCACGCCCCTCCACAGTCTGCCTCCTTGATGGGTCGGCCAGCTACCCTGCTTCGAGCCGTCTCTGGCCCAGTTCCCTGACTCTGCCCTTCCTACCAGTGTGGATGAATGTGTCTACTTTAACTTCTTGGTTGTAGGACTTCCATACAGTTCAATTTTCTGTCAGTACTGGTTATTTTTTGTTTTTAAATTGTTGTTGTCCTTCTTGTAATTGTGCGCGAGGAGGCACAGTGTGTCCATGCCTCCATCTTGGCAGGGAGTCCATTTTGTAGTGGTTTTAATTAAAAAATAAAAGTGGGAGCAAATATGCAAGATGAGGACAAGGATGATTTTCTTTTGTGCACTTTTCAGTACTTTTAAAAATTCCTCCAATCTCTTCCCAAATTTCACATATTTTTAATGTAGTTCATTCAGCTCCTGACATGACACACTTCCAGTTTTATATTTCTCCTTCACACCCCTGCCTCCATAAACACAGTGCCTTGCCTTCCTTTGTCTCTGATTATCCCAATGCTACCCATGTTCAAGGTCCACCTCAAGCACACGCTCTTCCTGGGAGGTACTATGACTTATTGGAGAAGTGCCCACACTAGAGGCAGATACGTGGTCCATGTGGCCTAAAATAAGCTTCCCCACTGACTAACTCAGTAAGTTTGGGCAAATTATTTACTCATTCTGAGACTCAGTTTCCTCACATGTAGAAAAGATGGCCCATCTCATTGGTTTTTTATAGGGATTAAATTAGATCATGCATGTAAAGTGTTTAGCAGCACTAAATTTGTGTTAACAATAATAATATTGTGAAGATGGTGGTGTAGGTCAGCCAGCATGGCTCCCCTCCTCCCACAACCACATGGAAATTGCAGCTAAGCTATCCAACAGCCATCATTCCGAACCATCAGAAATCGAGCTGAATGGAAGTCTTACAACTACAGAATTAAGGAAGAAGCCACATGGAAACTGGTAGGAGGGGCTGAGATGTGGAACAGTCTGGCTCCACACCCACATGTGGTGGCTACAAATCGGGAGGGATATCCCGGGAGTGAGGGGTCCTGGCCCTACACCAGGCTCCCCAACCCAGAGTTCCATTGCCAAGAAGATAAGTCTCTGTAACTTCTGGCTATAAAAACCAGCGGGGATTGAGGCTCTAGAAGACAAAAACTGTTGGAATCCCAGGCAGTTCCTCATAAAGGGCCCATGCACAGACTTATTCAGACTTACTCCCTCTGGGCTCCAGTGCTGGGGCAGCAGATTGAAAGGCATCAGAGACACACAGGGAAGGAACTGAATTGTCCAGCATCGGGCCAAGGGCTGGGTGGGAGCTTTTTTCCAGACAAAAGTGCTGCCAGAGGCCATTGTTCCTTTGCTGAGCCCTCACCCAACGGAGCTGGCCAGTGGGCACCATACCTGAGTCTCCATCAACCTGGCTCACACTGTCCCCCCAGCACTGGTGATTACCTGGACTCTGCCCCACACAACTTTCAGGCCCACCCAAGCTGTTTCCAGTAGCTTTTCCATACAGATGTCTTGTCTTGGCTCATGCTTCAGATTTTCCTAAATTCTCTCAAACAAGCAGCATCTGGCTTCAACAAGCCCTATATATTTTACTAAGTGGCACCAGGCCAGGCACTAGCAGCAGCTAGCCTTGGTTCACAGCTTGGCCTCACCTGGCCACCTCCAAGCCCAGCACAATAGCAGCCATCTGCAGATTGCTTTGTAGCTTATGCTGTGTGACTCTGGACAGAACAAGGCAGTACACACCACTGACCTTGGATGTGCCAATAGCAATCAAGGCTCAACTACAACAGGAGGGTGTACACAGCCCACAAGGTGGGCACACCTTGAGTACCCAGCTTGGGTAATAAGGGAGGCTGTGTGCCACTGGGCCCTACAAGACACCTACTGCATTCAGCCATGATACCAAGACAGTGAGTCACAGCAGCTCTACCTAACACATAGAAACAAACACAGGGAGGCTGCCAAAATGAGAAGACAAAGAAACAGCCCAAATGAAAGAACAGACCAAAACTTCAAAAGAATAACTAAATGAAATGAAGACAAGAAATCTACTAGATGCAGAGTTCAAAACACTGGTTATAAGGATGCTCAATGAACTTACACTGTTGAGTGAGACCCTCAACAGCATAAAAAAGATCCAATCAGAAACAAAAAATATGCTAATTGAAATAAAGAACAATTTACAGAGAATCAACACTAGAGTAGATAAAGCCAAGAATCAAATTAGCAATTTGGAATATAAGGAATAAAAAAAATACCCACTCAGAACAGCGAGAAGAAAAGGAATAAAAAAAGTTGAGGATAGTGTAAGGAACCTCTGGGACAACTTCAAGCACACCAACATTCACATCATAGGGGTGCCAGAAGGAGAAAAGAAAGAGCAAGAAATTGAAAATCTATCTGATACGATAACAAAAGAAAATTTCTCTAACCTGGTAAGGAAATAGACACGCAAGTCTAGGAAGCTCAGAGAGTCCCAAACAAGATGAACTCAAAGAGGCCCACACCAAGACGCATCACAATTAAAATGCCAAAGGTTAAAGACAAAGAATCTTAAAAGCAGCAAGAGAAAAGCAGTTAGTTACCTGCACAGAAGCTCTAATAAGACATCAGCCAATTTCTGGAAAGAAACTTTGTGGGCTAGAAAGGATTGGCAAGAAATATTCAAAGAGATGAAAAGCAAGGACCTACAGTCAAGATTACTCTACCCAGCAAAGCTAACATTTAGAATTGAAGGACAGATAAAGAGTATCCCAGACATGAAAAAGCTAAAAGAGTTCATCACCACCAAACCAGTATTATATTAAATGTTAAAGGGTCCTTAAGTAGAAGATCAAAAATATGAACAATAAAATGGCAATAAATACATATCTGTCAACAACTGAATCTAAAAAACAAAATAAATGAACAGAAATACAATCATGGATACAGAAAATGTTGTGATGGTTTCCAGATGGAAGGGGGCCGGGGGGGGGTGGGCAAAATGTGAAGGGATTAAGAAATACAAACTTGTTTTAGAAAACTCATGGGGATGTAAAGTGCAGCATAGGGAATAGAGTAGCCAAAGATCATACATGCATGACCCATGGACATGGGCAACAGTGTGGGGATTGCCTGAGGGGGTGCTGGGTGGAGGTGGCAAAGGGAGAAAAGTTCAGAGAACTGTAATAGTGTAAACAATAAAATATAATTAAAAATAATAATAATACTGTAATTCCTCCTGAGCCCCCTAATGTAATTATCGACTCTACAAATCATTAGTCCTTATTACTGCCTATTTGTTTCCATGAGGGAAATTATAAACACCTTTGGAAGAAAACACAGGTCTCCTACCCCCAAGGTACTTAAGTAGTACATTCACTTCACATTTTGTAGTTAGTTTTTTAAATTTTAACAAATATGTTCCCTCATTCAACCTTCAATGAGAGACAAAGCCCTCAGGAAAACATACCTCATGATGCATATACCTACTTCTTTTTTAAAATTTTATTTATTTTCGAAGGGACTTCTGGCAAGATGGAGGAATAGGTGGACGCACCGTACCTCCTCGCACAACCAAGAATAGAACAACAATAATTTACAAATATAATATTACTCAGAACTGTCAGAGGATTTATCTGAATGGAAGTCAGACAGCCAAGAAGTTGAAGTAGACTCGTACGTCCAGACTGGTAGGAGACGACGAGCCGGGAGGGCGCGGGGCTGGCGCAGGTCGGTGGCGCTCAGAGGTCGGGGGAAATTTGGCGCAAAATCCGCGCGACAGCCATCCGGGGCGCAAGAACTCAGCAGTGGTCCCTGAGTACGCAAGATGCGGCTGGGGGAACCAGTGAGGCAGCGATTGTGGACCAGGGCAGAGCTCGCAGCCCAGGATCCCAGGGAAGTGTCTGAGCCCAGGAGAACCGAACTGCCGCCATTGTTCCCACCCATCCCCGATCCCACCCCCGCCCCCGCCCCCATATATAACGTCACAATCTAGCGACTGGGGTGCCCAGCCCCAGGGAACAACTAAGGCTCCACCCCCCACCGTAACAAGAGCAACCAGACCAGAAAATAAATAAATAAATAAATAAATAGGAGAGACAGGGAAAGACATGTTTCCAGCAGAACAGATCAGTCCCCCAGGACTCATCCTTTTGAGCGACCAAGAAATAGCCAATCTATCAGATGCACAGTTCAAAACACTGATGATCAGAAAGCTCACGGAATTGGTTGACTTTGGGCGCAAAGTCATTTAGATGAAAGGATGCAGGTTACCATAAAAGAGATGCAGGAAGATACGCGGAGGAGAGCCAATAGTGAAAGGAAGGAATCTGAGTCTCAAAACAATACAGTGGACCAGAAGGAAGATAGAATCAACCAAGCAGGAAAGCATGATGAAATAAGAATTCAAAAAATCGAGGAAAAAGTTAAGAGCATCCAGGACACCTTTAAACGTTCCAACATCCGAATTATAGGGGTACCAGAAGGGGAGGAGCAACAAGTGGAAAAGTTATTTGAACAAATAATAAAGGAGAACTTCCCCAATCTGGCAAAGGGAACAGTCTTCCAAGAAATCCAAGAAGCTCAGAGAGCCCCAAAGAAGCTGGACCCAAGAAGAAACACACCAAGGCACATCATAATTACATTAGCCAAGGTAAAAATGAAGGAGAGAATCCTAGAAGCAGCAAGAGATAAGGGGACAGTAACCTACAAAGGAGTGCCCATCAGACTGTCAGCTGATTTCTCCAAAGAGACCTTACAGGCAAGAAGGGGCTGGAAAGAAATATTCCAAGTCATGAAAGGCAAGGACCTACATCCCAGATTGCTCTATCCAGCAAAGCTCTCATTTAGAATGGAAGGGAAGATAAAGTGCTTTTCAGATAAGGTCAAATTAAAGGAGTTCATCATCACCAAGCCCTTATTTTATGAAATGCTAAAGGGACTTATCTAAGAAAAGAAGATAAAGAAAAGACATGTATAGTAAAAGGACAGCAAACTCACAATTATTAACAACCACACCTAAAGCAAAACCAAAAGAAACTAAGTAAACAACTAGAACAGGAACAGAGCCACAGAAATGGAGGGCACATGGAGGGCTAGCAGTAGGGGGGGGGGTGGGAGGAGGAGAGAGGGGGAAAAGGTATAGAGAATAAGTAGCATAGAATGTAGGTTGAAAATAGGGGGAAGGCAAGAATAGTATGGGAAATGTAGAAGCTAAAGAACTCACAAGTATGACACATGGACATGAACTAAAGGGGGGGAACGTGGGTGGGAGAGGGGGTAGAGGGTGGAGGGGAGTGAAGGGGGTAATGGGACAACTGTAATAGCATAATCAATAAAATATATTAAAAAAATCATTATAACAAGTCTTAAAAAAAGATTTCATTTATTTTCAGAGAGAGGGGAAGAGAGACAGAAAAAGAGGAAGAGAAACATCAATGTGAGAGAGAAACATCAATCTGTTGCCTCCTATACACACCCCAACCAGGAATCAAACCTGAAGCCCAGGCATGTGCCCTGACCAGGAACCAACCGGCGACCTCCAACCAACTGAGCCACCCTGGTCAGGGCTTCTTTCTTTTTTTTAATCCACTCAGAGCAGTGGTTCCCAGGCTTCCTCAAAGCCTGCTAACAAAACACGTAAGTCATGTCCTGTCGGCCTCCACACTCGAGCATGAGATGGGTGCAGGCTGTGTGGGTCTCTGAGTTGGCCCATGAGAGAGCTCTGTGTTAGGTGATTTTGTTCAAGGCCGTTTCAGTGGGATGAGCCAATGTCAGCCTGAGCAGCTCTGCCTACAGGCTCTGTGACAGGGTCTTCCCACGGGACAACCCAGCTTTCCCAGGGCACCTCGCTCAGGGAGACAGGTCAGAGCAAAAGCGCCTTTTGGAGTGCTAGCTTCTTTTCCTCATGGAATGACAGAGATTTCCATCGGTGTTGCCAACTATGAGACTGCTTTTCTTCAGGAACACTTACGAAAGACTACTTATTTTTCCCAGAAAATAGGGTCCCCAAAGCAAAATGACTCACCTTCAGTTAGTTGTTCAAGAACAACTGCTCACTCCCTTTCTATGTTTTGACTTTTGCCTTCTCCTCAAGAAAGTTAAAGGATAGTTTTGCTATTGGTAGGTCATATTTTCCTAGAGGCACATAGCTGTAGTGCTGAGTTCTGAACTGAAGTCTGGAAATTATCCATGCCACAGGCATTTCACAAGGCCAGGCACTAGCTCATGCAGGTGACACAGCTGATAGTTTCAGAACAAAACACAAACATGTATCATGCGTGGGAAAGTCGATGTGCAGGTTCTCTGCCCACTGACACGCCACCCAACACGTGCAGAATCAAAGCCCTCTGAGACTTGGACCTTTCCCAAGATGCTCCAGCTCAATCAAGGGCATCGTTGTGTCAGTGCAGGTCCCCCTAGAGCAGACACTAAGCAGTTCTGAGAAGGTGTCGGCCACCCGAATGGGACCCACTGAGGACAGATGGTCTGTTGGAGGAGCCCCACCTGGGGCAGAAATGACCCGGCTCTGGTACCTCCACTGTGCTCACTCATTGGCTGGGAGAAGCCAGAAAGTGTGGCCTTGTGTGAGCACAGCTGCTGGCAGCTGTTCTTTGTAGCAGGCCCCCTGTGACCCACGGGGCTGCCACCACCTCTCACTCATGATGCCCCCTGGGAGTCCTGCCTGATACCTCTTTTCCCTTATCTCTAAGACCCAATCCATCGCCATGCTTCTGACCATTTCACCCTCTACATTTCTCTCTCACCTGTTCACTTCTCTTCGTCTCTCCACCACTACCACCATCATCTTGCTCCTCATTGTGACTGTGTTTCAATCCATTCGCCACACAGCAGACAAAGCTTAACATCAGTGCTCATAAAGACCGAAGTCCCTAGCGTGACCTTCAAGACCCTGCCTGTTACAGTTTTTGCTTTACTCTCCAGCCTCCTGTGTACTCTCTCTGCTCCATCTAACCTTTAGGCATCAGATAGAAGATAATGGTTCAAATCCAGCCTGTTTCCAGTTCCCCAGTACTCCACGTTCTTGGCTGCCTCAGGACCTTGGCACATGCTGTTCCCCCCACCCCACCATTTATCTCTTCTCCAACCCCTTTCCCCTTTACCTAGTTCATTAATCCTCAGTCTTTTGCTCCCAATTCAAACAACACTTCTTCAGGGAAGCCTTACCTGATCCCAGACAAGTTCAACTTCTTTCTTACTCCCTCTAATTGAACCAAATCCACTTCGTAGCATCTAGAATAGTACTGACTATGTGACTGTCTGCCTCCCTAAGGTATGTTTCCTGAGGACAGAGACTGTGTCTGTTTCTGTTCATTGAATCACAGCATTAGCAGACTGGCTGCACTTTGTGGTTGTCATGAAAAATTTGTTGAATAAATAAAGTATATAAAAGGGTTATTTGACTTCTTTTTTTTATTTTGAATCACACACTAGGTGTTTCCTTCTTTAACCACCAAATTCGATTTCTCTTTTCATTTATATTGCTCTCCTGCTGTGTTGCTTGATTTTCCCAACCCTTGGAATTTTGGGTCTTCATTAATGAGCACTTCAGCCTGGATAAAGTGCTTGTTCCAGAACTTGCTACTTACACGAGATTTGATTCTAGAGTTAGAAGGTAAGGGAGAGCAGGAAGGAAAAGAAAGTGAATTTTTCCCGAAGAGTTGGAAATACAAATGTTGCTCCTTGGAAGTTATGTATCAAGCCAATCAGAGCAAAGCTTTATGAAATGCTTCCATAAAGAGACATAAGGACTCCAGGACCCAAACAGTACTCTTACACTTGGTAAGGCCTTGCTCTGTCTTTAAACAAAGAAATGTGTCCACCTGAGGAGGTACAGCCAAGGTAGCATAATGAAGAGACGCAGGCAGCGCAGGTGGAGGGCCCACTCGGCATCACCGAAGGGGAAGAGCCAGCAGGCCAGGGGGAATGAGTGGCCGGCCCTCCTACCAGGTTGTCTGACCTTGGGTCTGGAAAAGACACACCAGGCTGAGTGAGGCTGATCTCATTAAACATTTGAGTCAGATGATTCGCTCTTCTGATTCTGATCTCAAGTTTGCCCACCACTACCTTCTGACAATTAGGCTACACACCACACAGTAACGAGAAGAGAGCTCGCTCACCAGGCGACCTGATGTGCCCGAAGCTCCTGACAGCTCGTTTCTAACAGAAATGGTTCAGCTCCAGGCTCTGGAGTCCAGTGGTCTTCATATGGACCCTGACTCTGCCATTACATACACACTAACTGGGAATCTCCTTCAACTTCCCCCTGCCACCCAGTGAAAAAAAAATCACAATATAGCGCATGATTACAGGAACAATTAAATAAAGCAATGTATGTAACACACTTAGCATAGCGGCTAGAAAACAGTTCGTGAAATCAGTAAGTTGGCGTCTGATTATATATAATGTTGACTTCTAATCAAAGCTGGAGCACTGATCCCACAAGGCCGAGGATGAAGCCTGGACCTTGGGAAGTCCCTGCGAGGACAGACTCCAGGCTGGCCCCCACCTCGTGCTAACTGTCTGCTAGCTGGTGTGACCTCTGTGACAGGCAACCAGGGTCTGGCCTTATCTTCTTGTGTCTCTCCCTCTATTTTCCTGACCCTCACCTCCCAGGCCCACTTTTTGTGCAAAAGCAGATTTAGCTCCACTCTGTTCTCCTGGAGTCAAGAATTATTCTTCAGTAACAAGGAAGAGCCTCCAGGCCTTGCCTTGATTTTTTCTTTCTTTTTCCCTCATACTACAGAAGAAAAGCATCATCTTCCGGAGGGGAATTAAGGCTTTTGTTTTCCTAAGGACATCTCCTGGCCTGCCCCACCCCCCACTGGCTCTTGAGGAAAATACTGCCAGGACCGTGGGAAGCCACCACATCAGCCACAGGTCTCCATCACGCGGGGAACGTGCCGGAATTACAAGGAGGCAAACCAAAGTGACTCTGGCTGACTAAGCAGCTTTCGTTTTCCTGCTGCGGTTGTCAGACTGCTGTCTGACAAACATGGACAAACACTGACAAACACGCACACAGCAAATGGTGTTTGGAGCCTGGAGTCTTGTCTGTATTTTCCAAGTAGAAATGCTTACATTTCAGACCTCAGAGGCAGAGGCTGCCCAGGGCTGCAGGGGTGGCCTCTGACCCCCACCAGAGCGGGGCTCTCTGCTCTGATGAAAGCTTGGCCCGGTGGCATCACTACAGGGCCGCTTGTCAAGCCTGGTGCGAGGTGCCTTCCAGAAAAGCTGCAGAGCCCCCTCGGTCCTTCCAGAGCAAGCTAACACGGTCCAAACTTGGACGAAAACTTTCTTTGCTGTTATCACAGAGACCTCCAAGTTCATCTGCTGACCATTAAGAGAAATCATCCAGAAAAACCATGACTTGGTCGCTGCCCTCAAAGAACGCACCTAGGGCCTAAGATAAAACACCAAGTGTTTTCTCCCTCACATGGCTTCATTCAATTCCTGCAACCCCACGGTAGGTATGGTTATCATCCCGGTCCTGCAGGAAGAGAAACCAAGGCTAAGGGAGTAAATAAATCAGAGCCGGTAGGGACAGAGCCGGGAGTTGAACCCTGGAGTCTCTAAACCTGGGGTATCGATGGGCACTGTTAAGACCAGGAGGTCCAAACCTTAAGCTTGCCGTTCCAGTCTTTCTTATCCCCCATTTCACTGACACCACTGACTTTCGATTTCTCTGCTGACCCAGGATGAGGAGTCCTGGTACCACGTGCGCCAGTTTGGCAGAGGGACCAGGGCGCATGCCTGGGCTAGGGAACAGGGCTGACCCCTGGGGTCTTCGAGAAAAACCGGCCCCAGTTCGCTCAGCGCCTGCAACCCGGATCCACCTCCTCAGCCAGAAACCCAGGAAGGGGCGCGGGCAGTGTGGGCCCGGCTGCCACCAGCCACGAGGCCCAGGAGGCGCTGGACCAAGGGGAGGCAACCCCGACGGACCGAGGCGCGCGGGCTGCCCCCTCTCCCCCGGCGGACCGGCCTCGACCCGACCACCGGCCCGCCGCGCGCACCTCCGCGCACCTCCCCCCCGCCGTGCCCCCGCGCCCCCGCCTCTGGCTCCCGGCCCGAGCTCGGGCCCGCCTCTCAGCGGTTTTCGCTTTCGTTTTCTTGTCGATATAGTCGAGGAAAATGAAAGTGGCCGTGACCAGGACTGGCGCAGCTGCCGTCGGGCGAGGGGCGCAGAGTCCGACGTTGGCGGCGAGACTGGAGCCTGGGGCCTGGGGCCCGGGTGCGCCGCGCTGGTGGAGGTAAGCGCAGCCCCTTCGCGGTCGCCTCTCGGGCTCCTCCTTGCGGACCCGGCAGGCGGGACGCCAGCGGCCCGGGGTCGTGCTTCGGAGCTGGGAGGGCCTGCGACTCAGCCCGCTGGGGCTCTCCGGGTTCGGGTCCCCCAGGCCGGGCTGGAAGACTGGGGGGAGTTCCGACGAACGTGCCAAGGATCCGGCAGCCTGGGGTCGAGGTGGGACCGTGCCAAGGCAGGCCACCGCTCCCAACACACGTTCCCTTTTTGTAGGACACCGAACTTCCCTCCACCGCCCCCGCCCCCCCAGCTCCCAGCACACGTTCCCCAACCCGGGTTTTGAAAAATTAAAGTAAGAGGGTGGAAGCATGTAAAACGCCTCACCCGAGCTCAGTGGGGAGAAAGGCGCTCATCATTCAAGCCGCCTTATCGATCGGACCCCTCATCTTCCCCACCCAGCTTGTCCCTCCTGCCGCTGACTTTCTGCGTTTCTCACATCTGGTGCACTTGGGGGCCCCTGCGGTGCCCTCCAAGCGTCTGGCAGCTCCCCTGTCTTGGTCCTAGGCTTGGAGAGCAGCTAGGCCAGGATGCTGCCCCTCTGCCGGGCCCTGCCCATATGAAGCCCCCAGCTCCTTCTGCAGGGACCCCAAACCCAGGGCTGGCATAGATGGCTAGGGATGGGTGCCCTCAGAAACCCAGTCCTGCCCAAACCAGGAAACTTTCTGTCCACTGCGTCGGCCAGCCGAAGGGTGCAAGATGAGAACCCTGGTCTGCCGCTCACATGTGGCAGGAGGGAATTGGGGGCCCCCTCCATTCTGTAGAGACAGCCCCTGCCCTTGAGGTGTTCCCCATCCCTTAGCAAGAGAGTCAGCATGTCAGGAGGTGGCTCACTAGGCCAGTTGTGTGGGACAAGCACAGAGCAGATGAGGCACTGAGTGGTGAGAACAAAGTGACAAAATCTATAGGTTCGTGCCTTGCCTTTGAGCGATGCCCGATTTTGTAGCCAGGAGCCCCGTCTAATCTACTTCTGTCTCAATAAAAAATAATTTGGCTTAATCACATGGATCTGATCATAAGACCCATTACTGGGATGTTCGTCAGTTTGAAAACAGCCATCTGAATTCAACAAAGATGACTCAATGCCCTAATTTTTAAAACATGGAGTCCCCTCTGCCTCCCTCGGGAGGGTGGTATTTATTACTTTTAGAAAATACCGCCTTTATCATGAGCCAGAAAATGGGATTCTTTGACTTTGTGACTCACCTTCACTGAGCTGTTCCTTTTCTTCTGAATTCCCCAATGTCCTTTCCTCTCCCTCCTGCTCACTAAAATTTAACTGTCATGGATGGTTCTCTCCCTTTCCTCTTGAGGGGGACCAAAGTCTGCCACCCCAAAACATGCCCTTTGGGATATTGACTTTAAGATGGCCATTTTGAAGAAACAAAAGACTCCGAAAGAGCCTTCGACCCTTTTCTGCATGTGGGAATTCAGATAGGAGAGCCTGCTCCAGGAAGGGGACCTTAGCATACTGACCTTGGTGTGTATGTTCACCTTAGCATTTGTGAACTGAGTGTGGCAGACTGGGAGAAGTCTAGCAAAGCCCGTTGGTTGGACTGCCCTCTGTGTCGCGCTGATTCTGGGTGGCCCAGCAGGAGTTTGTGGACCACACGTCTGTTCCTTCTCATTGACCTATGAATTGCCTACTTTCCCTTTGAAATCCTAGACCTCTGCCTTCCTCCCTCTAGTCTGGAAGGGCATATAAGCCTTGACTGCCCCGTGCCTCCTCAGTCTTATGTCCTATGGACCACCCCCCCCATATGCCATAAATGCAGACATTTTCTCCTGTTACTCTGTCTCATGTTGGTTTGATTACTAGTCCAGCCAGAACTTAGAAAGGTGGGTGGAAAGTTATTTTTTACACCCCACACTCTCTTCCGTTCCATCTGCAGGCAGGACGGAGTGGTAGAGTGGACCCCATCCCCTGCCTTTTCGCCACCCCAGCTTCTTGCTTCCAGGTCCCCAAAAACCAGATGACTCAGCTGCAGACCCTACAAGCCCCTGTCTTCCCCACGCCTTTCTCTCCTCCACCAGCACATGGTGACCTTTGATATTACATTTTTTCACTAGAAAGAAATGCAGGGGATTTTATCTCTTTTCCTCAGTCCTCCTCTTGTTTTCTTTTATTTTGTTATGTCTTCCCTTCACCCTCTGTTTCTCCGTCAACACCCTCCTCCTTAGGCACACACACACTTAGGGAGCCGTGCGGGCGTGTTTGTGCTCCTCCAACCGCCTTTCCTTGCATCTGCTCAGAAAGTGTGCGTCTCTGAAAGCCGTGTCATGTTCTGCTTTGGCCGCACTTACCTAAATAAATAGCACTGCACTGTACATCTCATCCTGCCTGGTTTTTTTCCTGCAGCATTATGTTTCTTGAGTCCAACCACATTGCTTTGTGTAAGTTCAGTTCATGACTCCTGGCTGTTGCATAGTTTCCTATCACAAGTGGACACCACAAGTACTTATCCAGCCTTCTGAGCGAGGCTTTGGCTGGCCTCTCGACTCCTTGCTTCCATAAACAGTGCTGCACCAAACATCCTTTCTGGTGTCTCCATGTGGTCTTGTGCAAGAATTTCTGTGAGACGATTGATTGATTGATTGATTGATGATGGGAGATTTCTGGTTCTAGGACATTTGCATAATGTCTTCTTCTTAAAACTGCTACTTTGTGCTGCTGGATGGCCCCATCAGCTTCCTCCCACCCAGAGTGCATGAAGAATCCTTTCCTAGCACCTGTCACCACTCACTATTACCTGCCTCACTGTTGTCAACCGGTAGGTGAAGCAGTGCTCCGTCTCTGTTCCCCGGAGCGACCCATCCTATTGCCTTGCCGCTAATGGATTGCCTAGCCAACTTGTCCGCCTTTCTAGTCTTTTAGGTATCTGGTATTTTCCTCTCTGGTTTTCATGTTGTTCTTTACATATTAATATCCTTACATAATAGAATGGTAATCCTTCATCAAAGGTAGATGTTGTAAGTGTTCTCGTCCTGTCGCCCACCTGTTCACTTCATCTGTGGGCTTCTTTTATTAGTAGTCACAGTGTAATTGAGATTAATTTACATACCGTAAAACTCACCCGTGTAAAGTATGCAGTGCAGTGGTTTGTAGTCTGTTTAGAGAGCGTGTAACTATCACCATGATCTAATTTTAGAATATTTTTGTTGCTCCACTAGCAGTCACTCTCCACTATCCCTCAACATGCTCCTCCCCAACCCTAGGCGAGCGCTAATCTCCTTCCTCTCTGTATACATTTGCCTGTTGCTTGGCATTGCACGTAAGTGGGGTTAGGCAGCATGCGGTTTTTGGTGACTGGCTCCTTCCCTCAGCGCAGTGCTTCGGAGGTGTGCCCCCATCACACACAGCATGCGTCGGCCCGCGGTTTGCTCACTTGGATCGCTCAGCCACGTTCGATCACATGGATAAACGCCATTTTGTAGATTTATCCATCAGTGGACGGACGTTTAGGTTGCTTCTGCTTTGGGGCTGTTATGATTAATGGTTCTGTGAGCATTTATGTACACATTTTTATGTGAACATATATTTTCATTTCTCTTGGGTATATACCTAGAAGTGGAATTGCTGAATCATGTGGTAACTCTGTTTAAACTTTTGAGAAACTCGCAGACTGTTTTCGGAAGCAGCTGCGACATTTTACAGCCAACCAGCAGGGCTCGACGGTTCCAATTTCTCTACACCCTCACCGGCGCCGGTTGTCGGTTGTTGGTGTTTTAAATTATAGCCATCCCAGCAGGTGTGAAACGGTAGCACACTACGGTTTTGATTTGCACTTCTCTGGTGGCTAACGATGTTGAGCACTTACTGGTCATTTGTCTGTCTTCTTTGGAGAAATGTTTTATTCCGATCTATTTTTAAAATGAGATTACTTACCCCTTATTGAGTTGTGAGAACGCAAAACACGGAGTTTATTCTTGTATTACTATTAATTAATTGCTGTGCTATTATTTATCTGTATTACAACTGTGAGCCTACTTTCACCCACGCCTGTAGTCTTGATGTCTGTCCTTTACCAGGCGTAAGAGTAACGAAGAGTTTCCCCCTTTCTGTGAGTTGCCTTTTCACTTTCTCCACGGTGTTCTTTGAAGAAACAAAATTCAATTTTCTTGAGGTCCAACTGATCGATCTTCTCTTCTCTTTCTTGTGCTTTTGGTGCCTATCTAAGAAATCTTTGTCTAGCTCAAGTGCATGAAGAGTTACGTCTGTGTTTTCATCTAAGAGCTTTTATAGTTTTAACTCTAATGTTCAGGTTGGCGGGTTACTTCCCTTTTTTCCCAACATAAATCTTTAAACTTTAGGTAGTCATATCCATCATTTTTCTACTTTTAATTTGTGTCTTATTCAAAAAATCCTTGCCTACCTGAAGACTGTAAAAAAAAATTTTTTCTATATTTTTCCCTACTGACTTTAGTGTTTCTTCTTCTACATTTACATCTTTAATCCAATTGGGTTTTGTTTTTTATTATAATGGCTTTGTTATATATCTTAAAATGTACTTTTTTTTCAATCTCTACTTAGCTTGTCATGGACTTGTTCTTCTATAAACACTTTAAAATCTATTTGGAAAGTTAACAAAAAGTCCTTCTGAAATTTTGGTTGGGATTTAATCAAAATCATAGATCAATTCAGGAAGAATTGATACCTTCCAATGTCAGGTCAACTCACCCGTGAACGTGGTCTGTGTCTCCTTGTATTCATGCTTCCTTTTATGGACCTTAATCGAGTTTTAAATTTTTCTGCACGGACTCTTAGCATTCTGTTTTAAGATCATTTCTTGATTGAATAATGTTACCAGTATGAATGGTATCTTATTTTGTTATACTGTTGCCTGTTATACTATTCCATATTTTCTATCTTTTTTGAATGGGGGTTAATTACTACTGGTGTGGAGAAATACAACTGATTGTTTTTCTGTGGATTCTCTTGAGAGCTCTATGTAAATAATTTCACTAGTTGCAAACATTGATAACTTTTATCTCCTTCTGGCTTTATGTTTGTTTTTCTTTTTTATTATTTCCTCATAGGGGCTACTGCCTCTGGAACTGTGTTACATGGCGATGGATAGCAGACATCCTGGTTTTGTTCCATCCCTTAAAGAAAATAGATACAGTTTCTGTATTAAGTATGATATTAGCTATAGGTCTGTAGATGATAGCCTTTATTAAGTAAAGGAAGTCCTATTCCTTAGGATCTGAGATAAAAGGAAAATAAATAAAATCCCACATATTACCTTCTAATGAAAAATGTAATAACAGAGCGTGGTGGCAACACCAGTGAGTAATCCAGCCCTGCAGGAAAGAGGTGGGGAAAGCATGCTTGGGCTCCTAATTCTGCTTCTGTAGAAGTTGTTGTGGTGGTGGTTTTTTTTAAATCATGCATTAGTCATTGAGCTTTGTCAGATGCCCTTCCTGGATCTGGTGAGATGATCCTATAATCCTTCCCCAATTTTCCATGTATTATTAGGGTATATGATATTAGCTGTTGTCACAGCTTCAGCATTTCAATGGCTTAAACCAATACAGATACTTTATTACTCATGGCAAGTCTACCTGTGTTGGCGAGGCTCTTCTGCACTTAGTGGCTCAGGAACTCAGGCTCTTTCTAGCCATTGCTCCCCCAGCAGCCAGGACCTGAGTCCTTCATGGGAACCTCTGTGTTGGCCAGAGATGGCAAATATCACTTGTACCGGCATTCCACCATCTCATGGCTTCACCTAGCTGTGAGTGGCTGGGGGGTGTAAGGGTGACCCTGGGAGGCAAAGGAGAACAGAGCTGAGGTGAACAGTACTAGCCTCTCCCACAGTCCATTAATGGAGTGATGCACATTAAAAGATATTCTGACTTTGAACTCATTTTTGTTACTTTGTTGTGATATATTCTTTTTTTAAGATTTTATTTATTTACTTTTAGAGAGAGGGGAAGGGAGAGAGGAAGAGGGAGAGAAATATCAATGTATGGTTGCCCCTTGCACGCCCCCTACTGGGGACCTAGCCTGCAACCCAGGCATGTGCCCTGATTGGGAATCAAACTGGCAAACCTTTGGTTCACAGGCCAGTGCTCAATCCACTGAGCCACACCAGCCAGGGCCTGTCATGATATATTCTTAATATACTTGTAGATTTGATTAGACAATATTCAGGTGTTTAGCATAAGTGAAATTGGCCTGTATTTTTCTTTTTCTTTTAACAGTCTGTATTCCAAATTTCAAAATTATAGTACCCTTAAGTGGAGAAGTATTTCCTCTTTTTTCTATTTTCTGAAGCAACACACTTCAGATAGAGATTTTCTGTTTCTCAGAAGTTGGTAGAAGGCACTTGTAAAACCTACTGGGCCTGAGACTTTGTGTGGGGGTTTCTTAAAATTGTTTCAATTTCTTAAATGGTTCTTCATATTTTCTATCATTTTATGCCATTTTCTAGAAATGTATTCATTCCATCTATATTTTGGTTTCAAAATGTATTGTCATATAGTTATTTATGTTATCCTCTTATAAGTTTTAAAATGTCTGCTATATTTGTAAGTTCCTCTTTTTTCTGTGGTCTTTTTTTTTCTTCCATCTTCTGTTAGCTATTTTTGTAAAGATTTTATTTATTTATCTTTAGAGAGGGAAAGGGAAGGAGAGAGAGAAACATCAATGTATGCTTGCCTCTTGCACACCCCCTAATGGGGCCTGGCCCTCAACCCAGGCATGTGCCCTGACTGGGAATCAAACCAGCAACCCTTTGGTTCGCAGGTTGGCACTCAATCCACTGAGTCACTCCAGCCAGGGCCTCTGTTAGCTATTGTTGATCAGTACCCCTATAGGTTTGTCTTTTTTCAAAAAAAATACTTTGGGTTTTGTTAACCACCTTTTTTTTTTTTTTTTTTTGGTCCTCTGTATCCTCTACTTCATTGATTCCTCCCTTATATTTATTATTTCATTTCACCTTGTTTTTCTGGTCACATGCTGCTTGTGATTCGAACAATGTAGACACTTATAAAGTCAGATCGAAAAGCCCACTCCTGTTTCCTATAATCCCTCTCTTGGTAGGCAACCACAGTTACTAGCCTAGTGTGTTTTCTGAATTCTTTTCTATGCTTATACATTTTCCAACAACTTTCTAACTTATATAGGGCATTGCCTCCTCCTGTGGCATACACATGCATCCACTACAATGGAATGTCATCAGTTATTTATTCATTTTTCCATCTGTGGGCATTTAGATCAAAAGTCTTGGCTTTTTACTAGCGGAATATAATTCATTCACATTTATTTTGATCACTGATAAGTGTGACCTTCTTTCTGCCATCTTGTTTTGCCATATATTTATCATGAGTTCTTCCTTTTTTCTTGTGACTTTTTCTGGATTTATCAAGTGTCTTTGCCTTCCTTCCTGCCTCCCTTCCTTCCTTCCTTCGTGACTTTGAATTCTGTATCTTACTAGAGCTCTCATGAAGTTCTTAAGCATAGATACACTTATATTTTCCTATAAATAACAAAATTCATCAGAATCTCCAACCTCCTTTCAAACATAAGAAACTTTTTAGCATGTTTTTAATTATCTTCTCCTCCCCCATCTTTCTCCCACACACGCATACACGCATGGGTGCCTGCCCAGCATTATTGAAACAATCTAGAAGCTTCCCATTTTTATTAACTCTTCATGCTTCAAAATAGTTTTCTTTTTCTATTTTCAAAATCTTTTCTTAACAGTTGCATTAATCTATAACCCATTTGTGCAGTTGCCTACAGTTCCAGGATAGGAAAGCCCCAACATATGTTTCCCTTAGCATTTTTATTGGCTTATTGAGAATTTATAGTGATTTGTGTCTCATGAGTAATGCTCCTCTGGGTCTCTGATTTCTCAAAAGCATGCTCTAGAATCCCTGCTACTCTGATCCTCATTTGACCCTTGTTGGCACAGAAACATCCTGAACTATTTGCAAATGCTGAAGTCTCTTCATTATGTTGGACTGAGTTTACTTTGGCTTGGTTAAAAAATGCAACGCCAGTTTGTATGGACTTACCACTCGCTGAAGCTTCACATAATGGCCCTGCCTCAGGATCAGAGACTGGTGAGAGGAGAATGAGAATAGCTCCAAAACTTCAGCTGCTGAATATGTGACACTTAAGAGCTTGACATTTGAACATTTTCATTTACCACACTTACTATTTGACAGGGAAGTCAAATGGGCACTCTTGTAGTAAAATGACGGTGAAACTAACTTGGATAGTGTTCATCACAGCTTTTTAAAGTGTCCACACTGCTTGTCCCAATAATTTCCCCCCTGGTAGTCCTTCCTAAGACACGTTCCCACGTTGGGTTATCTCAGACGATGCAGAGTCATTTTCGGAGGAATACACTTCCAGCGTTGTCTAACCATGACTCACCTGGCAAGAAGTCACTCCCACTCTCCACCTTCTGCAGCTCAAGAGAAGGAGAAGAATCTCATTTTGGTGCTGGTGTGTCTTTAACACCTCTCTAAATCTTCCTAATCTCCCTTTCGCTATAAAAGAATGAGCAGAGGGATAGCAGTATCTTAACTGCGTCTCTACCATGCTGTTTTGTTTTCCATCATATTTATTTTTGCAGTTGCCTTTATTTATGACATATCCCATTTGCAATAGTAAATAAGGTTTGCTTTTAAAACACATTTATTTAAGGGAAAATTAGTTGATTTAAAGAGAAGCGTTAAGTGTGGTACGGGGGTACATAATGATGGCGAACTAGTAATGGCGGTGTACAGGTGACCGAAATGTGCGAACCCCCCGCCAAGGAGCAGTCAGAGCTTCAGACACAGACTGGAAGTGGAAGTGGAGGTGTTCTGCTCCCCCCTCCCAAGTGACTTCTGTTGTTACAAAGATAGAAACCACTCAGTTGTCCGGCAGTAAAGAATTGGTTAAGTGATTTTGATACCTTTCCATGATGGAGCACTGCCAACTATTAAAGAAGCATACTTAATGACACAGAAAAATGATATGCTGCTAGACAAAACAAAACTGGTTTCAAAATAAAAATATACACAGTATCCTAATATTGTTAAAAAAAAAAAAAAGTATAGCCCTGGCTGGTGTGACTTAGTGCATTGAGCACTGGACTTTGAACCAAAGGGTTGAAGGTTCGATTCCCAGTCAGGGCACATGCCTGGGTTGCAGGCCAGGTCCCCACTATGGTATGTGTGAGAGGCAGCCACACACTGATGTTTCTCTACCTTTCCCCCTCCCTTCCATCTAAAAATAAATAAATAAAATCTTTTTTAAAAAAGAAAAGAAATTATAGATACATGCACACTGAAATTACTGGAAAAAAGACTGGAAGAAAATGTTTCCAAATAGGTTCTCTCTGGATGGTTGGGACTCAGGAGATCTTTGCGTTCTCCAATAATAAACACATGGCACTCTGTCCCCGGAAAAACAATGCATGCATACACTTATCTACTTTTTAATTGACCTGTTCCAACCTTGACGGGACTGCCTGGAACTTGCCATCTGCAGGCACTGCTAGGTCTTCACCCGCTCCTGGAACCCACTCGGGCCCCCGGAGGCCTGATGCAGAGCCACCTGGAGTGGGGGCGGGGGGGCGGTGCCCTCAACCTTCCCTGGGACCCTTGGTAGACTCCACAGTACTTGGTCTTGGCGGGTATATGTTTATACTTTTGCGGAAGAATAGGGAGAATATATCTAAAATCCTCTGGAATCGTTCACATTGCCTTTCCTTCCTAACAGCCCTATTAGGCAGGACCAGGTCAGGATTCCACTTGCTCAGTAGGTCTGGGTGATTAGACAGGAGTGGAGCAGATGCTGAGAAAGGGTCTCTTAGTTTCCTGTTTGTCCTCTTCCTTTCATTTCTTTATTATTCTACTGACAATGAAATTTTGACACGTTGGATATCATTGTGGTTACGCACCACCTGGGTCGGAGATGTGTGTATTTAAATTTGAATGCCTCACTTGCAGGATTATGAAATCCCATTGTTTGGAAGAAAAAAACGTTTACCACTAGGCCTAATACTTGGCAGAAACAATCCTGCCTTTTGTCCAGTAGAAATGCCCGGGCTGCTGTGTCTTAGAGCTTGTTCCTGGAACCCCCTGGACTCCTTTGTGGGAATGGAGTCGGCAGGTCCCCATTGAGAGAGTCCAGGAGTGGCCTTCCAGGTGGGTGCAGCTTCCTCTGTCTACAGAGAGTGCTGGGCTCTGCCCAGGAGGAGCCAGCCCTGTGGTCCCGAGCCTGGAAGGAGCCTGGTGCTGCATTCCAGGAACATCTGCCAGATCGCAGCAAGACCTCTGACTGGCTGACTCCTCCCCTCCTCCCCTCCACCCCTCTCCACCCTCACTGCCCCCGCTGTGGTTCAGGCTCCCACATCGCCTGCCTGGATCACGCAGTGACCTCCAGCTGGTCCCTGCCTTCCCTTCCCCTCCCCTCCAGGGTGTTTCCTCACAGAACCCAGTGTGCATTGGTCTCCCATAGCTGCTGTAACAAATGAGCTTCTCCAGCTTCTAGAGGCTTCCTGTGTTCCTTGGCTCAGGGCTGCTTCCTCGTCTTTCCAACCCACCAGTCTTTCCCACATAGCATCACTCTGACCTTTGCCTCCCGCATATGAAGACCCTTGTGATGGCAATGGGCTCTCCTGGACACTCCAGGATAATCCCCCCCAGCTTAAGATTTTTTAACTTAATCGTATCTGCCAGGTCCCTTTGTAAGGGGACATATTCACAGCTTCCAGGGATCCAAACTTCAACATCTCTGGTGGGGCCATTATTCAGCCAGGCCCATGATGTAATCCTTTGGAAGCGCACACATGCAGCCACACTGCTTCTCTGCCAGGCCCCTTGAGTGGTGCTGCCATTCTCAGAGGGTGGGGCCCGTCTAGGCTGAGAGTAAGTACCCTGCAAGAGCTGCCTGAGCCCTTCTCCACCTCCCCGCTGCCTCCTCTCTCCCCACACCACCTCTGGTTCGCCGTTCACGATCCAGCCTTTGCACATGGTGTGCTTTCCGCCAAGGATGCTTCTCCCCACACTCCATCCCAGGCTTTCCCGAGCCTTCCGACAAGGTCAGGCTTCCCTGGGACGCTCTCAGAGGGACTGGTGCCATTCCATGATCACACGTACCACAAATTAACAGCTTCACTTATTTAGGCGATCATTTGATCTCAGGTGCTTCTCCTACGCAAGGAGGGAGCATGTCTGCTTTCGCCCATCACTGTCTGCCAGCACAGCTCCTAGCTGTAGTAGGTGTTTAGTAAGTACTTGGGAAACCCCAGAATGAATGAATAATGAATGACAGTGAACAACCTTGTCATCACTGTCTCTTTTATCCTGCTTTGTCGCCTGCACAGCATTTGTCACCTCATCTAGTGTCACCTCCCTCCACCAGAAGGGAAGCACCACAAGAGCAGGGACTTTGTCTTTGGGTTCACACCTCTGTTCCCAGGTCCTAGAGTGGGGTCTGGGCCCGGACAGGCACTTGACAAATATCTGGGGAGTGGACGACCCGCAGGATGCTCAGAATCTCTCACGGAGCTTCCTTGCCTGACCCCTCTTTGAAATTGGTATGAGCAAGTTCTTCATTTTAAGGATCCGACCCCGCTCTGTCCCCAGGCAAATTGGCAGAGATCTAAAAGACTCACCTGTTTTTGTGAGGAGTGGGTGAGCTAATGGATGCAACCCATTTAGAGCAGCGTCTGGCACAGAGCGAGCCCTGTGTCCGAGTTTGCTGTTGCTGTTGAGAAATCGTTGAGCTCTTGATCGTTTAGAATTCTTACTGTGTCTGTTGCCACTCTGCGGTGGGATCCCAAACACAGAACTGAGTGACTTCTCCAGGCCCTTGCACCGCGATGGGACTCAGGGACTCAGGTCTTCCAGCTGCTGGAGGAACCCCAGGCAAAGGCTTCACTTGGGCGAGCCTCAGCGTGTGCTTTTTCGTGTTTTGCCTGTAGATGGCAGCACGCCCTGGACGGCTCTGAACGGCAGGGAAACAAGAAAATGGACTCCTGCTTCCACGAGTAAATGCCAGTCACCTGCAGTGGGTGAGTTTAGGGCTTGACCAGAGTTTTCTGCTTACTTGTTCCACATTTTTTGTTGTTTTGTTTTTTTTAAATAGGAGTTGGTGTAACTCACACATGCTGGATTTTGAGGTAATTTGTTGATTTTCACAGTTTGTTTACAAAAGCAACAATCATAGAGGAACCAGAAATATTACTATAATGTTACAGAAGGGATGGGGGTCCGGGGGTCACCCTCTGCACTGTGAGTGCAGTGGCCCTTCCCATCTACATCGTGGGCCCGTCCCCTTTGTCATCCAGGAAGGCGGTGCCCACCCAGGACATGCCCTTTAAGTCCACAAATGTGTGGTCATTAGGAAGTGTGAGGTGTTCTTTGCAGGGAACTTGTGGTCTGTCTTCCAGTTGTTTGAAATTTAAAGGAACAGTTGCTTTGTGCAGGCGTAGAATTGCATGCAAAAAGATTTACTATTTAATAGGAAGTTAAAAATCAAAAGGTATTATGTCCAATTCTTCATATCACTTGAATTTCCTCGGTTTTGTCTTTTAAAAAGCATAAGAAAGAACTCTGTTGGTTCTGAGGTCTCATTCGAAATAATGTGGAATTAATTTGGGTGGAAGGCTGCGTGAGGACTTTTTCCCAGATGCCTTCATTTAGCAGGTGGGAGGGGAAGTAGAGGCGTGGAGGGGAGACAAGGCAGGGGGAGAGTCTGAGTGACATAGGACACCCATCTGCTGCTGCTTTGGCTTCCCCACCACCCACTCTGGTGGCCGCAGGGCAGTGGCCGCTGATGGCGTGGCTACTGAGCGTTGCATGTCCCGCCGAGTTCCTCTGTGTCCGGTTTCGCTCCGATTCTGACTCAGAAGGCACCGGTGCTGGGCTGTTGGTTTTTAGTAAAGCAGGTGCTGGACGACAAAGCAGCCCCTGAGGGACTTTGACAAACACTCCTAAAAACATTTCCGGGCTGTTTGTTGTGTTTTTTTCTTCAACACCAGTTAACAGTTTTCAGTTTAACTGTGTGTTCCTTCCTGAAATCTTGAAGTAAGGCTAGTCCTTATGATTTATTTTAAGCATCATTTTTAGAGCGTTACTCTGTCCTGGTCGGGTCTGGGTTGGAGATAGGGATGTTTTTTTTTCCCCCATGCAGACCAAGCACACAGAAATAGGAGTGATTTGACTCTGTCTCCAATCTAATTTACGTATCTTTCATTTCCTTCCTTTGGGAAGTAGAGGGAATATTTGGGGGCATCTGAACTTCAAGCTGAGTCAGTCAGCAGGGATTCCTGTGCATTATTTAGTGCCTGGGAGAGGAAAACACCCCGAGAGAAGAGACAGTCTCCCTCAGGGACCCCGTGCTCTGACTGCAGGTCAGCACTCGTGTCCAGGAGGGTGCTGGAAGTGTGGGGAGCGCTCTGTGAAGTGCATGACTGACCGCCGTGTGGCATATCTGAAACTATACAAAATAATATTGAATATAAACTGTAATTGAACCATAAAATTTAAAAAAGAGATCTAAATTTTTTTTAACTCAGTTTCTTCCTGTTACCATGCAGTGTGTACATGCTGAGTGCCCAGAAAAGCCCACGCCAGAGAAGGCTTTGCCAGGCCGCCCCCAGGGCTTCAGTCGACTCAGATGGCAGAAAGGAGGTTCCAGGCACCCAGGCGGGACGGAGCGGGAATGTTGGGAGGGGTCCAGAGGCATCACACTGAGTAGGTTGAGTTGACCCAATTTTGGTGGTGGGAGGATTTGAGTGTCAAGCCAAAAAAAAAAAATTACTTAAATATCACGGAAAATGGAAGTAAAGACTTTTGAACAGGATAAGCTTCCTGTTTGAAGTAGGGACTTTTATTTTCATGTTACACCTGAGAAAAGCAGTGCTTTTATATTGTCTTTTCAAATAATTCTCAACGGTCACGTGGCTGGTGGCAGGTGGATGTGCCAGACGCCAGCGTCTGCTGGCACCCCTCGCTCCGGTGTTATCTGCACAGCGCAGGTCGGCCTTGGGCTTCACCCAGCTCTGACCTTGTGTGACCCTGAAAGTGTATACATGACCACGTGTCCTCCGTGGCTGAACCGGCTGTGGGGAGAAGGAAGGCTTTGGGTTAGTCACTTCCCAGCCTATCTGAGGCCCCAGCAAAGCAGGGGCAGGAACCCCGCCAGGCCTCCGTGGTCTGCACAGCAACAGCCCAGACAAGTCCCAAGAGCTGTAGAGGTTGTCGGGGAGTTTTGGAGCCACAGGTCCCGGGATGTCTTCCCTCCAAAGTACAAGCCTCCAGGCTGATCACGATCGGGCAGGGTGATGGCGCAGCTGCAGCCACCGCACAAGCTGACTCTTGTTACCGCCCTACTCTTCCAGCACAGGCAGGAGAGTGTGAGCACTTGGTTTGCGCTGAAGTTTTCCATTCGTTCCTTCATTCATTCCTTCACAGAGTATTCAGCAAATAGCTAAGCACCTAAAAGGTACCAGACCACTCAGGGCTGTGGGCCTACAGCAGAGAGGAGAAGCCACGCCCCTGCCCTCACGGAGCTTCCGGTCCCAGGTCCCATCTGGGAGACAGACAACACCTAACACAGTGTCAGGGAGCAGTGGGTGCTCTGAGGAAGGCGAAGTAGGGAGACGGCACAGAGAGATGGGGCAGTCCAGGAAGGCTTCTCTAGGGAGGGGCTGTGTGAGCAGAAACCAGAGAGCAAGCCCTAGGAATGTCTGTGTTCCAGGCGGAGGGAACAGCAAGTTCATAGCCCTGACATGGGATTGTCTGGGGGAGCAACAGCGAGACCAGTGCATGGGGAGCCAGCCAAGCAGAGTGGGAGGACCACAGAGGGAGGAGGGACTGGCCACCAGCCTTGCAGGCCACCCTAGGAAGGGAGGATTGTGTTCTCACCCAGCTCTGAGGTGTGTTCGAGGTGTGCTCCTGGCTGCTTGGCCTCTAACTCTGCAGTCCTCCCTGAGAGCCTTCTGATCCACCCACAATCCTTCTGTACTGGCGATGTTATCGATAGTTACCGTCAGCTCTGCTGTCTGCCGCCAGGAGCCCTCTCCCATACGGAGCTTTGCTGGGAGGGGAGGAGGCCCAGCTACATTTAGAACTGAATGTTGGCCAGCTGGGTAGTGAAATAAAATGTGTGTTTAGGGTTAGAAAAGGCATTCTTGGATATTATGCTAAAACGTTGACATTTCTTTTGGAGGGGCTCCACCTTGGCACAAATGGGCCTTTTGTCATCATTGTTCTGGCCCCCAGGAGCCAGGAGGCCCAGTTCTGTCTCCCCCCTCACCTGCCAGCAGAGGGCTGAAGCTTGACCCTTCTGGTCTCACCTGTAGAATTTGGCTAGTCACAGCATGCATTCCCGCCCACAGGGAGGGGGAAGAAATATTCTTTATTTCAATATTCAGTATTTTTTACATTCAATATTCTTTCTTTTCTCTCCCTTCTCTCCTCTCTTCTCTTCTCTCTCTCTCTCTCTCCTAGATATTTATAACGTAACTCTGTATGCCACAGTGGTTAAATGCTTGGGAAAACCAAAGCCGTCCCCCTTCCTAACCGTATGACTGGGGACTCCCCTATTTGTCTGAAAATGGGAATGAAAGTACTCACCTCAAACGCACTCTGAGGATAAACGTGCTGATGCATCCAGCCCAGGGCCTGGCTCAGAGCAAAACCTCCAGGAAGGTCAGCAGCATGACAACTGCATGTGATTATTCCCCTTTAAGAGGAAGGGAAGCCAAGGTTGAGTGGCTTGCTTAAGGTCATGTGGAGAATTAGAGGAAAAGCCAGATATAGAAGCCTCAGCTCAAGGGGTCCTGGGCCAGTGTTCTCTCCCTGGAATTCATTTTGCTCTCCAGGAAAAAATATTAATAGGCGAAGGCAGTTGTGAGTTGAACCCTTTGGCAGCTGGTGTTGGTTTGTGTAGGGGGTTGGTGGGCGGGGCTTCCTCAGCACGCAAGACCCTTAACCCTAGGCATTCAGAGCTCCCCTGGGAGGGGATCTGTAGGCAGAAGACTGGGGGAGGGGGGTGGCCTTCCAGTACTCCCCACCTTCTTTGCTCTGTGCTGGTCAGGTCCTGCAGACCCCTAGCCATCCCTCTCCCCCCCACACACACCCATGAGCATCACAAAGACCATACCTGGAGTGGGGACGGGCCTGGGACAGGCTTATAGGTGGCAGGTGGGCACTCTAGAACTCTGTCTCCCTGCACAAAGCTGGGTCTTCACTCCTGTGGCTGGACTCTGTGGCTGAGACCTGGGGACTGGGTTGGGGAGGCATCTCCCTAAGGCCCTGACTTAAAAGAGGCCTGACTTTTATCCCAGGGGGCAGGGGCAGCAGATGCGCTTTCCAGCTGCCACAGCTGCCTTGTCACCTGAGGGTTGTTCCCCCAGTCTTAGATTCACAGTGGTGCCCGTACTCTTGGCAGATTAGACTTGAGGACTAGCCAGTGGATTTCCCCAGGAAATGGGCAGCACTTAGACTTTTGCTGCAGAAAGCATGGCCCAGCAGAGATGTGGGTTTGAATCCCAGCCCTGCCTCTTTGTGTGTGAGGACGTGGGTGGGGGTGTGCCTCAGAAATTATTCAGCTGCTTCAACTCTCGGTTTCTACATCTGTAAAATAGGAACAAAAATAGCTACCTCACGGATTTGCAGTACAAATTAAATAAAATAACATGTGTGAGCTGCTTAGCATGTGCCTGGTGACCATTGTAATCATCCTGGTCATTGTTATTGAGCATATCAGCGGGCCCCACCAGTGTGTAGGTGGAAGCAGCTTTCACATGCGTCTGCCATGACACAGGAGTCTGACGTGACTGAGCCAAAGCACTAAGACCCCTTTGCCACATTGTCACTTGCTGCCATGTCTGCTACTTGGGGTGGATGATTCAGCTCCTGCCCTCGTGTGATGCCATTTACTTGCTTCTCCGCTTTTTTCTGTTCTCAGCGTTCTTGAAGGAAAAGATTGTTGTGTAGCTAAAGTGTAGGAGGGTTTACTGGACTAAAATTTTACATATATTATATTCTTTAACTCCATGACTCACATAACAACCAAATGAAGAGACAGAGGTTAAGGGGTGCTGGAGGGTGCACAGCTTCGCAGCTGCACACAGCCAGCCTGGCCTGCGCAGCCCAGCTCCAGAGCCCGCACTCCGCCGTCCGCCACGCCCCCTGCCACCCTCCGTGGGGCGACAGTATGCACGCCGCCTTGAGAGCTTGCGTTGGCTCCACGGCCCAGCCCCTTCCAGACTGAGCTATGCACAGGGGAAAACCTGCTCCACTCTTCTGAGAGCACTGCGGGCCCTCAGCCCTCCTTTGGTGGCCACTTCAGGGTCTGCAGGGACAGCGGCTTCCTCCTTGGTCTTCTTGCAGGGTCCCCATGAGGCTAGCATCCGTCCTCGCGAGTGGTTAGGTACCCAGTCTGAGCAGGTGCTGAGTGAGTCCTGCGGCATCACCCCCACTGTGCGGAGGACAGTGGGGGCGATGTTCTGTGGAGTGTGGGTGGCGGGGCCTTTGGCCACTCGGACCTGTGTGTGGCTCCCATGTCTGGCTACACGGTCCCCTCCTGCCATCTGGACGAGTTGCCAGACCGCAGCTGGCCCCTTCCCCACAAGTCTGCGTCCACTTGACTCTGGGAGTAGCAGAAGTGGCCTGTGGGCCAGCTGAGTCCCTGGAGAGGCTGAGTGGCCGTATTAGGCCTGGCCTGCAGTCCTGGGGTGACTGGTGTGACAGGGAGGGGTAGAGATGTTCAAGCCACTGTAGCCACTGAGGGGTTCTCTAGGGTCTTCAAAGCCTTGGAGGTACCTTCACTCATCGGGCCTTTATTGAGCACCTACTGTGTGCCTTGAGAGACCTTGTGAATGGTACCTCACTTGGGAGGTGGTGCAGGGCTGCCTCCACCTTCCGGCAGGGCCACCAGTGGCCACCAGAGAGCTCTGCTGCTCTTGGAAGGAAGCGGGGGTGTGGGCAGGTTGGCCCTGTTGCTGTTTGTCTGAGCAGCTTCCATGGCAACCAGGAGATAAATACCTGAGGTTAAGTAAAGCCTGGAGCAAGATTAGCTGTCTGGATAGGGTAGGGCCTACACTGTGATTTGCAGACCTTTAAGTTACCAGAATCTTCTGGGTGGCCTACTCAATATGCTTAATCAGTTTGTTAATTAATTAATTTAGCTCCCACCCTATTCCAGAAAGGATTTAAAGTAACTCTAAGTGGCAGGTGTCTTGGAGGGAAGATGTCCTAAGCTTGCTCTGAGTAAAATGTTGGGGTGCAGGCCCTACGTGGGTCCTTCACCAGCTGCCAGCTCAGCTCATCTGTGCGCTCCCAGGGCTGGCTGCCTGGGAAACACAGCTTTTGCCACCAAAGCTGGTTTGCAGCAGTTCTGTGATCACCTTCTGGTCCCTTTGCAACAAGTGGCCCCAACACCTTCCTGCCTGAGGCAAATCATGTGACTTAAAAGAAGCAAATTTGACTTCAATTAGTAGGTACAAATATCAGTCCCTGGGAGTAACCAGGAGGCTCAGTGCCCTGTCGTTATGGGTTGGTTCAGTCTCTGGCATTAAATGGTGAGTGCACTGCTCAGAGTGTGATAAAGGCTGTCTCCCACAGTTTATGATTTCCAGGAAACCAGAGGGCTTTAAGGAACAGCCCAGGCAGGTGAGAGACTCCTGGCCTGGCCCTCTGCTGAGCTGGCAGAGCAATTTCTGCAAGAGCAAGGAGGCGGGGTCCAGGCCACAGCTTCTCAACTCTAGTCCTGTCCATGGCAGAGCCAGGAGCCACCTGCTGCCCAGCCCCATGGGGCAGGGCCCCTCTCTGCACCCTGCCAGGCAGCTGTGCACCCTCTCGGGGTAGCAGTCATCTGTCCTCAGTGCTGACCATTTTGCCTGTTTCCTGCCGGGCACCAGGCCAGCTAGGAGCCCTGGGCACATTCCCCTATCCGTCTGGGCTACGGGCAGCTGAAGATGCTGTCACAGAAAGCTGGAGGAGCCCTTCCAGCATCTGCGGCCTGCAAACACGTGGGCCAAGATTCCTCAGCATCTGGCCACAGGGGAGTTGTAGGCAGGCAGCATACCCTCCTTGGCCTAGGAAAGGAACTAAGGTCCCTTCCCACCCTGCAAGGCCATGAGGGAGGTCCTTCTGAGTGCCTCTGGAGCACTTACTCTAACAGCAAAGGTAGAAGGCATGCATCAGGTTGGATCAGAATGCAGCAACAATGGCATGCACGCATCTGACAACTGTGTAATGAGCACCGTGCGGATGGCACACACTGGATTCCTGTGCTGGATTCCTGGCACACAGCCGTGAACAGACAAAGTCCCTGTTCAAATGGGGTTGACAGAGAGTAATTAAACAAATACGTCCATCAAATGGTGAGGCCAGAAATAAGTGCCATACAGCACATTACCATGCACTGAGATGTAAGCAAGGTGGCTGAGTGACCACTTGGGACTGGGTGGTCAGGGACGGCCTGGAAGGAAGGGGCGTGTAAGAGGATGTTTGAGAAAGGCGACTGAGGACAGAGCAAGTGAATGGTCATAAGGTTGCCCGTCCTGGCTGCTATCAGGGCAGAAGAGCCAGGGGGACAGGAGGTCAGGAAGAATGTTCTAGAACATACAGCTGGGCTGCTTAGATGCTTTTGGATTTGTGACACTTGTTTTCTTGAATTACACTCCAAACATTCATTCAGCAAACCTTCACTGAGGACCAGGACACCAAGACAGTGTGGTCAGTGCCTCGGTGAGAGACTCGAAGAGGGTGTTGGGAGCACGCAGAGGGGAGGAGACACTGCCTCGGAGGGGTGACACCTGAAGGGTCTTGGAGCATGAGGCAAGGTTCACCAAAGAGGAGCCCGTGTGTGTTCCCGGTGGAGAGAGTGGCCCGTGCAGAGGCCCGGAGGGAGGTCCGCAGACCTGAGAAGGGTGCTGGGAGTGGAACAGGCGGCTAAGAGGGCTTCACCCTGGAGCCTGTACCAGGCACTCAGAAGAGCTTGTGGCGTTAAGACTGATTCCTCTGGGCCCAAGTCAGCAGCAGGCAAAGACCTGGGGAGAGGACACTGAGGGCCACGAGCTCAGACCACTCTCGGGGCCTCCCTTCCCACAGCGAGTCACCCTGTGGGAGGGCCAACTCGCACCGCGCAGCCATCCCCGCATCAAAACAGCACATTCCCCTGACGCAGGCTCCCAGAAGGGAGCATGGGAGTGTCGGACCGTCCATGTGACACATTTGACTACTTGGTTTAGGGAAGGGGCACGGAAATAAAGCCTGTTAATCTAAAAGTAACTGTAAGGTTTTGCATGAAGGGTGGGAAGGCCTACTTTGCAAGTTCACAAGGCTGTAAATTGCAAGGGCACTATTATGGTGTCCCTGGGAATGCGAAGCGTGATCATAAAGTAACAATCCTGTGTTCATTCCAGCCTGACAGGGAACCTACACTTTCTCCCATCTCTCTCATTCTTTCCTCGTACCTTCTCCCCTTCCCTTGTTTCCCCCTCTCATCTGCAGAGTCCCCGGTTATCCTTTTTCACACTCTCATTACTTGGAAGTTGCCTCAACCTTTCGTGATCTGTTGAAGACCAGGAAGTAAGCAGTGAGTCAAAGGCAGCCAAAATGAGAGGGAGAGGGAAGGCCGAAGTCCAGAATTAATTAGCATTTATTGAGGACTCGTGGACTTGTCTGTTATGTTCCAGGCACTGTGCTAAACTCATCACATTCTCTGTTTTATCTTCCCCAAAGCTCTTCTGTTCGTGCCTCCAGACCTGCTGTCCACCCCTTCCACCTGCTCTGTGTCCTGGAGGGCTGACCCGTAGTGCACTGCAGTACCATCTCCCTGGCCTCTGGCTTCTGGCTAGGTTTGGCCAATGGGCAGTACTGTCAGGAGGTCAGTAGACACAGAAATTCATTTCCCTGGGTCCCCCTCAGGTCACTGCAGGCCAAGTACCTCTACTGGAGCCCACAGATCCTATCAGACTCCCATTCCTGAAGCTGCCACCTGTGGGTTCCCTTGCCTGTTTCCACACTCCACCCCTTCAGCCAGAGGCAGTAACGGCTCCCCCCTGCCGCTAACCCTGGAGTCCTCCCCTGCGCCCCGTTGGCTCCCTTAAGCCCTCCCAGTCTGAGCGTGCCGTCTGTTTCCTACAAGACCTGACCGCACGATAAACCACGGAGGTAAGCACCATGGTGTCCTCGTTGTAAGACAGGGAACCCGAGGCTTGGAGAAGTTTCATAACTTGTCCCAGATCACACAGCTCGTGAAGGGCAGAGCTAGGAGTCAAACCCAGGGGTGTGTCGAGTCATTGTATCGCTTTGCTTCCCACGCACTGAAGGTCCCTTCCCCCAGGCTCCATGAAATGTCCACTCACTCTTGTATTTTGTTCCCTAATTCACAACCATTTAAAAGTTAAAGTGGGGCTAAAAGTCGGGGTGAAGTCAGGCTTTCAAGTAAATAGTGAAAAGTGACTGGTAACAGTCCGAGAGGAGAGAAGGCATAGTAACTATTGAAGATAGGCGTAAGCCATAAAAAAGAAGGAAATCTTAACCTTTTGCGACAGCATGGATAGATTTAGAGGGTATTATGCTCAGTGAAATGAGCCAGTCAGAGAAAGGCGATAACCATATGATTGCTCTTATATGTGGAATCTAAAGAACAGAATAAATAAACAGACAAAATTGAAACAGGCTTATAGACACAGAGACCAGACAGACAGCTGCCGAAGGGGCGGAGGGTCGGGGCACTTACTGAAAAAGGTGAAGGGATTAAGCAGTACAAATTGGTAGTTACGAAATAGTCACAGGGATGCGAAGTACAGCGCAGGGAATAGAATCAATAATACTGTAATAAGTAGGTATGGTGCCAGGTGGGTACTTAAAGTATCAAGGGGAACACTTTGTAAAGTTTATGATTGTCTAACCACTATACTGTATATCTGAAAGTCATACAAAATAATATTGAATATAAACTATAATTGAAAAAAAATTTTTTAATTTTTTAATGGGCCTAAGAACTTAGGAAGCCTTCAGGGTCTGTCCACACTGGCAATGCCTTCTGTGCATTCCAAGGGACGGCAGCACTGACATTGCAGGGCTCCGGAGCCTGGAGTCAAGCTCTGGATTTGCCAGAAAGGTTGATCTGTGGTTGCCTGATTTTCCCCAATACTGGTCTTTATTTTAATGGCCTGTTTTCATGCTTAGTTTGCAACACCTCCAAGCAGAGGGAAGAGGTTCTTTTTAGTTCTGAAACTGCTGATTCAGTTTGCATGAGGATATTACTTTTTAAGGAACTTTCAAAAACACCTAAAATTTAATTGTAGCCATAGTTCAGCTAGAGAATCCCTGGGTGCAGAATTTTCTCCACTTTCCAGCATTTACAGAATCTGATGTCACTTGGGGTTGGAGGGAGACTCTGGGGAGAACGGCCAGGAGCCACTCGACAGGCAGAAGGGCCTTTACCGTGGGACTGTTACTAGACAGTAAGCATGTGACTGTCCTCTTGACGGCATGCCTGGCCAGCCCTTCAAGATCTTAGCTGAAGGAGACCTTAAGAGGGATGCTTTGCATTTACTGATTATTAGTAAGACTGACCCTTTTAAAAATCTTTTACATTTGTATTTATCTTGATAATTCTGTTCATATGTATGTCAGACACTGCTAGTTGCTTTCTAATACCCTCCCCTGTCTTCCCTAGTAACCAATCCAGTTTTTAGCTGGGCCCTTTACTACCCAACTCAATGACTCTGTTTCTCAGGCTTCCTTGCAGCTAGGTGTGGCCATGTGACTGAGTTCTGGCCAATGAGATATAAGTAAAAATATTGGGTGGGACTTCCTAGAGGACCCCTTAAAAAGAGAGAGGGATATGCTTTTCTACCCACCCTCTCTTTCTCCATCCTGTGGCCTTAAATGAGGGCACATTGACTAGAGCTCTAGCAACCAATATGGGCCATGAGAGCTGTACCCCAGGCATGGGGTAGAATGAGCTGGAAGAAGCCTAGGTTTCCCTAATGACTACTGGAGATACCATACCAGCGCTGGACCGACAGCCTCTGGACTTTTTTTTTTCTTCTTAATGTGAGAGAGAAATAAACTTCCACCTCTTTTTTTCTTAAACATATTTTATTGATTATGCTATTATAATTGTCCCCATTTTCCCCCTTTGCCCCCTAACCTGGTACCACCCTTCCCTCCAGCATTCCACCCCCCTTAGTGCATGTCCATGGATCATGCATACAAGTTTTTTGGCTTCTCTATTTCCTATACTGTTCTTAACATCCCCTATTTTGTACCTACCAATTGTGCTTTTTAATCCCTGCACCTTTTTCCTCATTCTCCCCGTTCTGCCTCCAGGCTGGTAAGCCTCCAAATGATCTCTATATCTATGACTCTGTTCCTGTTCTGATTGTTTGCTTAGTTTGTTTTTTTAGATTCAGTTATTGGTACCTGTGAATTTGTTGCCATTTTTGTGTTCACAATTTTGATCTTCTTTTTCTTAAATAAGTGTAGGAGTAAGGGCTTGGTGACGATGAACTCCTTCGTCTTTACCTTGTCTGGGAAGCACTTTATCTGCCCTTCCATTCCAAATGATAGCTTTGCTGGATACAGTAATCTTGGTTGTAGGTCCTCGCTTTTCATCACCTGAATACTTCTTGCCATCCCTTCTTGCCTGCAAGGTTTTGTTTTGTTTTTTTGAGAAATCAGCTGATAGCCTTATGAGAACTCCTTTGTAGGATACTCTCTGCTTTTCTCCTGCTGCTTTAAAGATTCTCTCTTCATCTTTAACCTTTGGCACTTTAATTATGATGCCTCTTGGTGTGGTCCTCTTTGGGTCCAACCTGTGTGGGACTCTCTGTGCTTCCTGGACTTGTATGTCTATTTCCTTCATCAAATTAGGGAACTTTTCTTTCATTATTTTTTCAAATACAGTTTTCAATTTCTTGCTCTCCCTCTTCTGCTTCTGTCATCCCTATGACTCAGATGTTGGTACAATTGGAAATGTCCCTGAGGGTCCTCATACTATCCTTGTTTTTTCTTAATTCTTTTTTCTTCTTGCTGTTCTGGTTGAATGCTTACTTCTTCCTTATGTTCCAAATCATTGATCTGAATCCTGGCTTCCTTCCCTCTACTGGTGATTCCCTGTCGACTTTTCTTTATTTTACTTAGTGTAACCTGCATTTCTTCCTTTATGTTGTTGCCATGCTCAGTGAGTTCTCTGAGCATCCAGATCACCAGTGTTTTGAACTCTGCATCTGATAGGTTGGCTACCTCCATTGCATTTAGTTCTGTTTCTGGGGTCTTGTCCTGTTCTTTCAGTTGGGCCATATTTCTTTGTCTCCTCAATTTGGCAGCCTCCCTATGTTTGTTTCTGTGTATTAGGTGGAGCTGCTTTGACTGCCTGTCTTAGTAGTGTGGCCTATTGTAGAAAAGGCACATGTAAATTCTGTGGGGCAGAGCTGTAGGTAATTGCCAGGGTGGGGCAACCTCCTTCACTGCTTTGTGGCTCCGTACATGGGGGAGAGCTCTGAGGAGGGACTGTGCCACTGCCTGGCTTATGGAGGTTTGCCCAGCACTCATCCCATTTCCAGTTACTTCACACACTCCTATATGTGGCTGGTGCCCTTCCAGCTATTGCCCTGGTGTTGAATCCCAGAGTGAGTGGGTTTGTGTATGTTCTAAGTCCATGCAGACCCTTTAAGCTGAATCTCCTAAAAATCTTGCAGTTTCTTCCACTGCCCCAATCCCCACTGGTTTTTAGAGCTAGAAGTTATGGGGATTTATCTTCCCAGTGCTGGAACCCTGGGCTGTGCAGTCTGGCCTGGGGCTGGGATCACTCTCTCCCAAGGTGTCTCAATTTTTATCCACCTTATGTGAATGTGGGATTGTCTGTTCCACCACCACTGCCACCTGTCTACGCCATACCACATCTCTGTGCCTCTCTGCCCATCTCCATGACTCCACCCCTCCTAGCTGCCTGGATGAATGTGGCTTCTTTGAATTGTTGGTTGTCGGACTTCCATACAGCTCAATTTTCTGATGTTCCTGAGTGTTACTTGTTTTGAGATCTAGTTGTAATTCTTTCTATGGTTGCATGAGGAGGTGAAGCACATCTACCTACACTTCCATCTTGACCGGAAGTCAGCTCCCAGCTTGTTTAAGCCCTGTTGTTTTCTGTTTTATGTAACTGAACCAAATTCTAACCAATACAAAATAAATGCTCTGTGTTTGTTTTTCTGGAGTTTTTTTTTTGTTTGTTTTCTGTTGTTGTTGTTGTTACTGATCTATGTTTTTTATGTATAAGGCATATTTTTTCCCTGTAAATACTGTGAATATTCTCCCTTTTTGCTTGCCTTTTGATTTTGTTTATGAGCTTTGTTTTTGAAAGATAAGTATTTATTTTTAATGTTCAAATTTTACAGACTTTAAAAATGCTAGTTGCTTCTGTGTTTAAAGTCCTTATCTGTTCAAATCAGATAAATATTCACCATTTTTTCTAGGTGGTTTTTTATGATTTCACTGTTTACATTTAGCATTCTAGTTCATTGGGGAGTGCCATTGGAGAGTTTTGAATCTTTTGTAGTCATGAGTTTCTAGCCCTGACTACTCTCCTGAGGTGCAGGAAAGGGGCCAGTGTCATCTTTCATTTACGCTGCCCGTCCTGGCCTGAGCTTCGGCACACATGCCCCCTCTGCTACCCACCTGCTACCCAGGACAGTACTCTGGGCCTCTGGAGCTTCCATCTTTACCACCCTGTGTTCAGCTGTCTTCCAGCTCAACCCTAATTCCTGTTTACCTAGACTGGGCCACTGACAGACGTCCCAACTCTCCTGAGAGCTTTGCTATTGTTTTCTTCTGGAAAGGCAATACAAAGAATTTTTAGATTTTTTTCCAAGTAGACACGGAGTTTTTTTAAATTAAAATTTTGTTTTCCGATAAGAAAAATGAACCATGCTTATCATCTCAAAAGTTGGAAAGTACAGTAAAGTACCAAGCAAAATAAAAATAAAGTCAGAATCTAGCTCTGACTGATGTGGCTCAGTGGATTGAGCACTGGCCTGCAAACCAGGAGTTTGCTGGTTTGATTCCTGGTCAGGGCACATACATGGGTTGCCGGCCAGGTCCCCAGGGTGTGGGGAGGGGCATGCGAGAGGCAACCACACAATGATGTTTCTCTCCCTCTCTTTCTCCCACCTTTCCCTCCTGTCTAAAAATAAATAAATAAAATGTTTTTTAAAAGCCAGAATCTACTACTACTACTACTTTGTAAAAATACATAAAAAAGTGAAAGCCCTGCCAGCCCAAGGAGTGACCTGTAGCAACAGTTGATGTGTCCTCTTCCCAACTTATTTAGACAAACAGATGCAAAAGATATACACATGCATAATGTTGTCTATGAAAATTGAATCATGCTATATACTGTGTTCAGCAACTGACTGACTTACTACAAATAGAAATAAGTTGCATACCTCCTTCTAACACAGTACAAAGAGACCCACTGCATTCTTTTTAAAGGCTGCCTGGTATCTCCTGCAAAGATGTGCCATTATTTCATTTTCCCTCCGACCGAAGAACATGCCATTTCCAATGTCATTGGAGTACGTATGAGGCCACTAGAAACATTCTCATCGTTATTCTCATACACATTTGTGTTAGTGTTTCTATAAGATTTCTGAAGTGGGGGTTGTTGAGTTCAAGAGTCTATACATGGTAAATTATAAATGCTGCCAGTTTCCTGTCATCAAAACCTTGTACCAATAAATGCAGTGTCTTTTTAAACGGTCTTTTCACCAGCCCATTACCTCCCCACTGGTTCATTCCCCACTCTGCTGCTGAATTACTTGTACAAACCAGATCTGATCACAGCTCCTCCTGTTCAATGGCTCCTCGCTACCAACGAGATCAAGTTCAGACGCTGAGCATTCATCCAGGATCCTTCTCAGTCATTTTGGGGCCTCTGGGGAGGCAGACACTGAGATGGACTTTGAAATGCAGGAAGCTGTTGGGAAGGAAAGCCTGTGAAAGAGAAGGGAAGTGAGCAGAAGTAGTCTGGGAGAGGGGCGTCTTAGACAGAGATCAAGGTCTAACCTCCCAGGAAAAGAGAGGGGGAAGGAAGAAAGATTGAGTAGGAAGACCCCCGGCTGTGATGCAGCTTCAAGACTGTCTCAACCAGTCTGACAAACACAAAGACTGCCCGTGAGAGGACTCCCGCTTTGGTCAGAAATGGCCCTAGCAGCCCTGCCATAGTCTGCCATTGGCTGGGAGTTTTCCAGGAGGCAACGTGGCCTTGTCTTGAATGAGGGGGCAGATCCTGAAGCTGAAGGCTGTCACTCAGGGCAGGAGGTTCTCTGGAGGGCACTTGTCCGTGGCTGACATAAACCGCCATCTGCCTCTTCTTTGCTCTTTCCCTGCTCCCAGACCCCACACGATACCCTGTCCACACCACGTCCCATCCCCAACCCTGGCCTTTGCTCATTCAGTCCTTTCTGCCTGGAATGCTGCTGCTTCCCAGCTGCACCCATCAAACCCCTAATACGTTTCTCGAGCCCACACATGCCCTTCCGTGGGCCACCTGCCCTGACCGCACAGGCAGAATTAACTTCACCTGGCGCCTGTGCTGCTCCTTGTAGATTAGGACTTCCCAGGCTGGAGTACTCTCTTCTCAGACTATTATCCTCTCAAACCTCAGAACCTCACATGGTGTAAGGCGCACAGTAAATGGTGACGGAATCGTTTCCCTGCTCCTCTCTGAGCACCTCCAGGTTGCAGAATTCCAGCTCCCGGCAAAGGAGCACACAGTCAGAGGCCAATCAGTGTTTGTTGAGTCGTCCGGGACCTCACACAGGTGGGGCAAGGTAGGCAGACAAGTGCTGGGAGAGGGGGTTCACGCACCCTCAATTGTTGGGGTCCATGCACTGTACTTTGGAACCAGGTCAGAGTTTTAAGGCTAGAGCGTGTCCTCCTCGGTTTATGTTTTCCTCCACGATTTGGAAAGACCCCAAAGGCTTTCTTCAGTCATCATTTTAATTGCTCCTGGGCACAGATGGGAACTTTTGGGGGGCTTCCCTTTTTCAACCACATGTTTACGCATTCGGAGTCTGCAGGTCTCTGCCCTCCTCCCTTGGGTGTGAGAGGAGCCCTGCCATCCTAGAAGGAGGCCTTGGTCGGTCGGGGGAGCAATCGTTTTCCAGTGGGGTGCTCATGGAGTGGCGGGAGTTGGCAGGGATGGAAATAGTTTTTCTCTTCCTCTTTCCCACACCCACCAGTTAAAAAACTTGCTTGGGAGGGGCCTGTGGGAAGTGGCTGAGGGTTTCCGGGGGTGGACGCAGCAGGGCTGACGTCAGGGCTTGAGGATGAGGGTGGGTGCAGAGAACAGAAAGGAAGAATCCCGGGACCAATCTCTCCACCCTCCTTTAGATTTCTCTTGGCTGATGTCCCTAAACTGAAAGGGACTAGAACTGTGGTGGCCACACCCTTTACTCTCCCTTCAACCCCTCCAAGCTATTGGGCCCTTAGGGGAAACCCTAGCAGGTGAAGGCATGTGCTCTTGCCTTCTGTATGAGGGCAGCCAGTACTAGTGGAAGCAGAGGGGGCTCCAAGCCAAGGCCTTGGCTGTTGGTGCTGGTTTGGCAGCAGTTAGGAGCTCTTGGTTGCTTTGTCAGGAAGCAGGTCGTAAACCCTTATCGCTAGGTCCACAGGCCTGTGTTCAGGGGCTGCAAACCTAGCCTCTCCCCTTAAGTGGTATCAAACTGTGCTCTCATCAGATTCTTTTTTTTTTTTTTACTAGGAAAGTCTATGATCCAAACCACTGTTTTAACCCAAATAAGAATAGCCCTTCTAACAAAGGAGAGGACGTTTACCCTGGTTGGGTAGCTCAATTGGTTAGAGCATTATCCTGATGCACCAAGGTTGCAAGTTCAATCCCCTTGTCAGGGCACATACAAGAATCAACCAACGAGTGCATGAATAAGTGGAACAACAAATCAGTGCTTCCCTCCCTCTCTCTCTCTCTCTCTCTCCCCACCCCCCCGCCTTCTTTTCTCTCTCTAAAATCAATCAATAAATAAGAATGTAAAGATGTTTTTATGCAATAGACAGATTCTAGTTGGATTGCCAGTACTGAGTAATGGAGACCCCAGGGGGAGTCCAGAAAGAAGCCTGGACCATCACCTCAGGCTTCAGTTGATTGTGCCCCAGGAGCCTCGAGACCCCTCAGAACCAGAGCTTCCGGTTCAGGGACCACATTGATCCGGGTGGCACAGTTCTGGGAGCTGAACCCCTGAGAGCTGGGCCGGGCAGTCCGTGCCCGCCTCCGAGGAGGACCGCCGGGAGGCAGAGCAGCTGGCAGGCGTGTGCGGGGTCGAAGGGAGCAATGTCGGCCCTGGCAGGCGTGGGGTCCCTGTGAGAATAGAATAGTCCTAGGCTTTTAAATGAATTCCAGCACAGTCATTCCAAAACCCCCGAAATGCCAAGTTCTGGGTAGATTTTGATCTCTGTTTCAGGAAGATGGTTCTGATGTTTCCAGAAACCATCAGGAGTGTGTGGTGCACAGGAGTGGACAATGAAGGAAAAGAAAACCAGAAAGGGGGGAAAGTGCATAAAAGGGAACAAATTAGAGTAAAATATTGAACTCTGTTGCTGAAGCTGAACTTGAACGTGACAGCCTCTCTGATTTTGACAGCCCCCTATTTCTATTTTTTTTTAAGTCCTACCACAGTTATAAGTAGGGAACCATGTCTGTTGAGACTTCCCAAGGGTTACATAAACGGTTTGGATGTTTTTTTTTAAAACAACAGTTTCTGAAAACACAGACAAAAAATCCCACTGATTTAACAGTCTGATGCCTGAGCCAGCCCTGGGAGTCCCTGGGAGGCTTGAAGAATCACTTCCTTCTGCTTGCAGCGGGGGCAGGGCCCTGGCTCCACCAGGAAGCTCCCGAGAGTCTGGGAGGAAGAGCTGTGCAGGGGGAGGGAGGAGGAGCCCTCAGGTCACTGCTGCAGAGGACAGCTGCCTCCTGTCACCAACAGGGCAGGGGTGGGGGCAGAGCAGGAGGCAACAGGCACAGGTCTTCTGAGGCCTTGGAACTCTCAGGAGGGAGCGTGAGCTCCAGGCAGGCCCTTCCAACGTGAGATTCGATAGGACAGTAGAAAGCATTCCTGGGCCCCAGCGTCATGGTGGAAATCACCTGACTCTTTTTTTAAATTCCCACCCAAGGATATGTTTATTGATTTTAGAAAGAGGAGAAGGGAGGGGTGAGAGAGAGAGAAACATCAACATGCAAGACAAGCATCCTTTGGTTTGGATGCGCCCCGACCCAGGATTGAACCTGAAACCTAGGTATGTGCCCTGACTGGGGATCGAACCAACCGACTGCACCGCCCGGCCAGAGCTCCCATCTTTCTCAAGGTCTTCACAGCCTCAGTAACCTTGAGGGTTTCTCAAACCTGAGGGATGGGGCTTCGTCTCTTTTAACACATTCTTGTTGCCAACCTTTGTCCCCACTCCTGGGGCCTCTGAAAAACCATCTAGACGGAAAAACTGACCTTACATACCAGTGGGAGGGGCTTTGAGGAGAGATAGCACGAAGGCTCCCCTGCTTCAAAGTCAGCCTCCCCACAGGTTTCAACGGTAGCTCAGTTTTGCCACTGGGCATATATTTTCAGTTGAGGTTCTCCTTCCCCAGGTGTTATCTTGGAAATGCAGGTAGCTAAAGATGCCTGACTCACGAGTGTAAATTAACTTCATCCAACTGATATACTCTATTTAAAGAGGGCCTGGTGCCTAGCCTCTTTGAGGTGACACACCCCTTCTAGAATCTAAAAAACTAGACAGACCTATTCCCCGGGAAAATAAATGCCCAGGATCGTGCACACCATTTGTGGGTTTCAAGCACTCCTTTGACCCCACTCTGGAGTTCCGAGTTCTTCTCATGAGAGGGTGGGAAAAGGGACAAGGTGCTTATGAGGGGCGGGGAACAGGGACAGACCAGGAGCCAAGGGGGCTGTGAGAGATCATTTTGTGGTTTCCCCCAAGAGCAGTAATGTGAACACATCAGAAGTGAATGCGTCACCTGGCTGTGGTCACTGCCCTGCCCTGGAGAGAGGTGATCTCCGTTCACAGCAATGCTGGGAACTCGTGCGCCACATCTCAGAGCTGCCGGGGCCACATGCAGCCTATCTCTGTGGGGCTGGTGGGGAGCAAACGCCCAGGAGATGCTGCAGCTGGCTTTCTGCTGGAGGAGGCAGAAGACAACTTGTGTCATCCAGTGGGTTGGGGTCCACTTGGCAAGGTCACAGGGGCCAGCATCCTGCTATCACCACCCCCCAGCAGAAGAGGTAGAGGCTTGGTCACTCCCAACTGTATTTTCTTAATTTGGAGTCTGAGACCTCTTCTATTTTATTTTGGGGAAGTCAGTTTTAAGAGGCAGTTTGTGATTCCCTGGGTATTTAAACTGGGGGAAACATAGGGGAAGTTTTCGGACCTAGACTTCATGCAGCAGCACCTCGGGGATTTTGGAGGTGAGGCGACGTAGTGAAACAAGCGCAGCGATCGGCTGTTGGCCTGTGCTTGCTCCTCGAAGCTCCTCCCGGCTGCGGTGACTCGGAAGGGAGAATTTCCCCTTCTAGAGCCAGCTGGACGCGTGTTGACACTGTTCTCTCTGCAGGCTCTGGCACAGGGAAACAGAAACAGGGCCTGGACAGGGGGGAGCCTGCAGGGTGTGGGGGGCAGGACCCAGTTTAACACACATGAAGAGAGGTGGTGCTTCTCTTGACCCGTCAGCCAGGGTCTCCCTCCCCCACAGAGCAGTCTCCAGCAGCCAGTGTGGCACCCCATTCCAACTGGGCACCAGACGTGTTTGTGGAACTGACCAGAGGCTGACCTCTCACCTACATCACGCCCAGGCTTTTCGAGTCACGCTCCAGAGGGCACGCCAGCCTGGTCAGATGCCGTCCCCTCTGACACCCGCCATCAAACTCTCTCCTTTATTTCTCTGTGCTTTTAACACAAGCAAGTTTTGTTACTCTGTGTTCACTGAATTTCACTGTTGTTAAAATGAAGATTTCTCAAACAGTACAAATAACAGTAGTCATAGAAGAAAAGATAGATAAATTGAGCTTTCATGAACTTTTGTTCATCAAAAGGATCATTAAAAGTGGGAAAAGGCCAGCCACTGACTGGTATTTTCAGTGACAAAGCACCGCAGAGGACTTGCATGCAGTGTTCAAACAACTCTTACAAGTTAGTAAGGAAAAAACAGAAAAAATGAGTAAGAGTCTTGAACAGGAACATCTTCAAGTGGCTATCTAAATAGCCAATAAGCAAATTAAACTTATAAAATACCACTCTACACCCACTCAAATGACAAAAATCTTTAAAGATCGATAACACCAAATATTAGCAAATCCGATACTTACTGAGCAGTGTCTACTAAAGCGAAGGCTCTACCATTCCATAAACCATCAACTCCACTTCTGGGTATAAACTCAGGAGTGATGAGCCCAGCTGTCCACCAGTGCCGGCAGCATTTTTATTGCAGAAGCCCCAATGTGGACATGGCCCACATGTCCATCAGCAAATTGTGTCATAGCCATACAATGGAACACAGCACAGCAATTTAAACAAGAACAAATCATGGCCACACATAACAACATCAACGCATCTCACAGAGTTGTTGAGTGAAAGAAGCCAGATGCTCAGAACATGAGTATCATAGGACTGCACGCTGCTAGAGGACAGGACCGCACGCTTCCCTCGCTCGGAAACCTCAGGGCCCAGCACGGGTCCTGCCGTATTCAACGGGAGATGTTGTTGACTGAATGAAGTAAGACGTGGCCTTTACCCCCCAAGGTATCTTCAGAGTAACGTGTGTGTGTATGTGTGTGTGTGTGTGTGTGTGTGTGTGTGTGTGTTGGAGGGGAATCATTCTGGGAGACAGTTAACAAATGAGCCCAGGTCACTGTAAAAAAAAAGCAGAAAATTCCTGCTGCAAACAGGAGCAGAAATGAAGCCCTCTCACCAGAAAGGGGCTGCGGGTTCCGGGAAGAGGCATTCACAGGTACCTGGTGGACTAGCTGGGCTCCCTGCAAGGGAGCCCATGGAGCTGAGCTTTGAAAGGTGGTTGAGACGAGAACAGGCAGCCCAGGTGGCTGTCAAGCTTCGGCGAGTGTCCAAATCACCTGGAGGACTGGTGAGAATGCAAATGGCTGGGCCCCGCCCCAGAGACTTTCTGGTTCCGTGGGTCTCGGGCAGGGTGTGGGAATCTGCATTCCTAACAGCATCACCCTGGTGGTGTTGCTGCTGCTGCTCTGGGAATCGCACTTGGAGGACCACTGGCTTAAGCCAAAGCCAGCTGGCCCAGGCAGTGGCATCTCACCTGAGCCATAGTGCCAGGTAAGCAAAGTACAAGGTGGGAGGGGGTGGACAGGTGGACCAGGCCATGGTCTGGTGGCCTTTGGCTGCTGTCGAGTTTAGACATAATTCTATAGACTTAATTTAGGGCCACACAGATGGACATGTGTGAAAACTGGTCCCCGGGAAGTCCCACTCCAGGGTCTGGGTACCCTCAGCCTGAAGCTTAAGGCTGTACAGATAAATGCAGGTGATATATGCATACTGAGTTTGGCCTTGCAGAGACCAGCCCCGCACATGGCACCCCTGCAGAGGAAGCCACGACTTCGTGCATGCCGTGGGGATGGCAGGGGCAACTGGGCCCTTCTGGTTGACCGTTCAGGCGAAAGCAGCTGCTTTACTCTCTACAAAGGGACGAGTGCTCTGAATCATTCTTCCCCATGGCCACAATGCTCCCAGCTTCTTAAGGGTAAGGGTGCTCCACCACAGGCCCAGTCCCTTTCTGTGGCCTGGGATACACCTGGATCCAGGAGACTTCCCCATGTGGTCTGCATTTGGCTCAGGAAGGGGAGTGAGTCGCCCAGGTGGGCTTTGGGAGGGAGGTGCACTCTGTGAACGCCACAGGTCAAGAGCCCCTGCCCCGCTCGGGGGCCATCCTGGTCGGGACCCTGGGCCAGCAGCACTGGCCCTCTCCCACATGACACAGGCATGAAAAGCAGATGCCATCTGTCATCCTGGGGACTGGCCTCCAGGGACATCTCCAATAAGCTACACTTGCTGAGTACAACTATCTGCAAAGTCATCTGGTAGAGACATAGATGAATCAGCCACAGACCTGCCCACCAGTCACCCAAACTCAGTGTGGGGGAGGCAGGCAGAGCCTTTCCTGCTCCTTCAAACCCTCCCACCCATCCCTGGTCCCTCCTCTTCAGCCCTGGCTTAGTTCAGGCTGCCTCTTCTCCCCCCTCCCTCCTCTCCTCACTCCGCAGGAATCTGGGGTCACAGAGATGAGTAAATCAAGATGCTTGTGGTCTGGGGAGGAGTCCTTCCTGTCCCATAGCTGGAGACAGGTCAGTCCTGAGCAGGCACTTCTGCCTCTGCAGCTGGGACCATGACCATCAACTCTGGGCTGAGGAAACCCGAGCCCACTTGCTGGCCGGGCTGCACACTGACAGAGGGAGGCTGAGGCCCTGCCTCTACATCGGTCAGTCCCCGACCAGCCAAACCACAGGCCTTCAGGGGCCACCGCTGCTGCTGCATGTGGGACGGTCTGCAGGAAGGTGAAGTGGGGCTCAGGGGACTGCTGGTGTCCGTCCTGCTGACCCCAGAGGACCTCCCTCTCCAGGAATTCTGCCTGCCTTTTCCCTCGGGGCCATGGGACTGCCTTGCTTCCCCCTCACCCCCCTCTCCCATTTGCAAGAGAATCGCCTAGAGGAGAGCAGGGGAGAAGAAATCCGAACCGGGTTTAGATCTCGTTCTGCCACTCCTAAGCTGTGTGGCTTGGGACAAGGCATCTAACCTTTCCGAGTCTGCTTCCCCATCAGAAGACTGGAGATAAGGACCTTGCTTACTTCACGGTATTGTGGGGAGGCACAGAGGACACTAGGCAACATTCTTGTCTCTGCACTGCCCTGAAGCCTAGCATAGGAGTTGGACAGATGCACGGCGTGCTGTGCTACCACAGCAGAGGCATGTTTGGGGTGCAAGAGTGGACAGAGTGGAGCCAGGCTAATTCTGTCTAACGAGGGGAAGCTGCAGAGCTTCCTGCCCAGTCCGTGGGGCGTGTGCCAGGGTGGAGCCAACTTTTCAGGGCTTTGCTGAACACCAGACGCTGCATTAAGTTTTCACCCGTTTTACTGAGTCCTCAGGACGAGCCCGTGAGACAGGTGTTATCATTCCCATTGTACAGATGAAAAAAACTAAGCTCAGAAAGGAGCGTGCATAGTAAATATTGACCTGGCACAGTAAATATTTATTGAGTACCTACTACATGCTACATGTTGCAGGTATAACAGTAAACCAAACGAACCCAAGTCCCTCCCTCATGGAACTTACGTGAAGCCACTTGCCCAAGATAAGCCTGGAATGCGCCAAAGTGGAGATTCCAGCCCCAGTCTGGTGGCCCCCTGGGCCTGTGCTCTTCCCACCTCACTCCAGGACTTACTGCCCCTGGGGACATTTGGGACATTGCTCCCAGGGGGACAAACACTGTCTCAGGTTTCAGGCGCAAGGCTGGCTCAGGGACCAGAGAGGAGCTGCCCTTTCCGTAGGGCCCTGCCCCCAAGGAAGGCTGAATGCCTGGCCTCTCGGGTGTTTTCCCCAGGGAAGGGGGAGGTGGAGCTTCCTCAAGGGGGTATCAAGGGAGGATAGGGTGCAGCCTGTGCCCCTCAGAGAGTGACACCCGTTTCCTGGCCGAGGTGGGGAATCCCTTCGGATTTCACTGGGTTGGTGGGAGGGGCCTGCTGTTCAATGACTGCTCAAACCCACCAGGGAAGAAAACAGGATGAGGGTAAATCAGAGGATTAAATCACCCTCTGGTCTCCGCTCTGCTCTGCCCCGCCCTGGGCCTGGACTGCCCCCTGATCTCAGGAGGCTTGTGGTACTCCTACTGGGTGCTGATGTTTCTTTGTGATCAAGGAAACAACCCGAGATTTGCAAGCCTCCCCCACTAAGAAAAAAGACACAAAAGTGTTTTCTACAGCAATTACTCAGAGTAGCAGTCACTTGGAAGCAATCCTTATGGCCAGTGTTTGCATATTAAATAAAATGTGATAAAAGTACATATTCAAGCCCTGACCCATGTGGCTTGGTTGGTTGGGCCTCGTTCCACAAAGTGAAAGATCAGCAGTTCAATTCCCAGTCAGGGCACATGCCTGGGCTTTGGGTTCAGTCCCCAGTCAGGCGTGTACGGCTGGGGCATGTACCAGAGGCAACTGATTAATGTTTCTGTCTCACATCGATGTTTCTCTCTCTTTCTCCTTCCCTTCCCTTTCTCCAAAAATAAATATATTTTTTAACATATACATTCAGTGAAATACCAGAAAGCCACTGAAAATCATGTTGGAGAAAAATGACATGAGAAGGGTTCTCATAAAGGTGCAGTCCAAGCTCACGACTAAAACTACACACACAAATCAGAACGCACGACTGGATCTCCTTCTTTAAAATACGCCCAGATATACACGTAGACACAGTCTAGAAGGGTGCGTACCAAATGTGAACGTAGTTACCTCTAGGCAGTGGAATTCTGACTTGCTTTCTTCTGTTTTCAGTTTTTTCCAATTCCTCCAATAAAAATGCATGTCTTTTGTAATCTGGAGGAAAAAAATCCCCACAGTGAATTTTAGAGATAGGGGAGAGAGAGAATGTCATCTTTTGGCCCTGTACTTAGATGCCCCAGGCCCCACCCAGCCTTGGGAGATTTGGAAGCCCCAGAGTAGCTGGGGAGGGCCCAGCTTGAGGAGAATTGTCTGGCCACTGCCGTCCTGGTCTTGTCTTAATGTCATCTCTCAGAGAGGCCACCTGACCACACGACCTGGCTGAATGGGGCCCCTTCCACACTTTTAGCCCACCTTCACCCCATGTGATTGTCTCCATTGCATTTGTCTGCATCCGAAGTGGCCTGCCTGCTCATCTGTTTCCTTGGTGATTGTCTTCCTCCACCAGAAGGCAAGCTCCAGAGAGCAGGGCCCCGCCTCTGTTGCTCCCTCTGACTTACCATCTGGAGAAAGCTCAAGTAAGATCTTGCTTTGTAGGAACAAAGCAGCCCCAAGCTGTGGGCACCGGTCCTAAAGCTGCACGTGATGGTGAGAGCATGGGAATTACTTCGTGGGAGTCTAGAAATAGGCAGAGAGCCAGCTCCCGGGGCCAGAGCTGTGTGAAGCTCAGCTACCTGGAGCACCTGGTCCAAGCTCGGTAACCATAGCTGCCATTTACAGGCATTGTGGAAGTACCAGCTTTGTGCTGTATGTTTTATAACTGAGCGGAGGGAAGGTAGAAGGAATTTACCTTCTCACCCCTTTCCCCTTAGCTTCCAGCACACTCTGCCTCCCCGCACACGACTTCAGCTCCTGTTCCAGTCAGGTTCTCACCCCAGCCATTCCAGTGAAGCTGCCCTTGACCAAGACTGCGTGTGACTCCAAGATGCTAAATCCAGTTGTTAATATTCTGTCCTTGTATGACTTGACTGATAACAGTGGATTGCACTGTCCTCCTTGAAGCCTTTGCTCCTGGTTTCCCTCCTATTGTACTTGCTACTACTCCCTTTTTTTTTTAAGTCCTCACCTGAGGACATTTCTTTTTTCATTGCTTTTAGAGAGAGAGGACGGGAGAGAGAAATCAATGCAAGAGTAGCATCCATTGGTTGCTTCCTGTACACGCCAGGACCAGGGATAAAAACCCAAAAGCTTTTGGGTTACAGGATGACACTCCAACCAACTGAGCCACACCAACCAGGGCACTGCTCCTTCTTAGTCTCCCTGGCTGAGCAACTGAATAGGGATTAGTCCTTGAACAGCATCTCTGTTCACAGTCACCCCCTTGGCGATCTCATCCTAGAAAGCTACCTGCCGGCCCTGGCTAGCGTGGCTCAGTTGGTGGGAGTGTCATTCCGTAACCAAAATGTTGCAGGCTCGATCCCCGGTCTGGGCGCGTACAGGAGGCAACCACTCAATTTCTTTTCCACATGTTTCTTTCTCTTCCTTCCTCTCTTTCTAAAAGCAATGAAAAAAAATGTCCTTGGGTGGAGATTGAAAACAAAAAACAAAAACCCTACTACTGAGCACTCAAAAATCTTTATTTCCAGTCTAGACTTCTCCTCTGAGCCCAAGACTCAGATATCTGCCCGCCTACAGGCCTCTCCACTTGGACATCAAAAAGGTATCTCCTGCTTACCACGCCTGAAATGGAGTTCCTTATCTTCCCCCAAACATGCTCCATCAGCAGCTTCTGCAGCTCCGTGACAGCAGTTCCATCCACCCTTTGCTCAGGCCGAACACCTGAGGCCTCCTCCACTCCTTGATTTCACACCCCACTTCAGTCCATCGGCAGATCCCGTTGGCTCTTTCTAGAAGCTGACACACCACAGCCCGCATTCTACCTCTTGAGTCCGAGCCACCTGTGCCTCTCGCCAGGATTCTGCCTGTGCGCTGCCTCTGATCCCCAACTTACTCTCCATCAAGCGTCCAGACTGATCTTGTTGAAACGTGAATCACGCCATGCCACTTCTCTGTAAAGCTTCCCAGTGGCTCCAATCTGTTTCGAAGCTCCAGTTCATACAGAGCCTTCTTTCAATGCTCTGCACACTCCCTCTCTGATCCCCTGCCTTTCTTCTCTTTGCTCCCTGAACTCTGGCCACACCACCTTCCCCACTGATCTTCACTGTGTAGGGCAGGCTCACCGCTGGCCTTGGTGCGTTCTGTTCCCTTCATCTGGAAAGGTGCTTTCCCATTAATTCTCAGGGTTTGTGGCCTCATTTCTTTCAGGCCTTTATTTATAATTCATCTTCTCAGATGTCCGAGCTCCCCTGGCTTCACTACTTAGAATTTTGGCACTTCTTCCCACCTCCTGCTCCAAACTCCCCCCCCACCCCCCTATTTTATCTTTCCTCCAGAGCACTTACCTCCTCTAACTACTAAATATTTAATTTATTTATTTATCTGGTTGTTGGTTTTTCAACAACCCGGTAGACCATAAGCTCCCCGAGGGCAGGGGGTTTTGTGTGTTTTGTCTGCTGCTGTATCCCCAAAAGCACGGGCAATGCCTGGCCTATAGTAGGTGGTCAGTGAATAGCTGATGAATGGCAAATGGATGAAAGGACCATATGCTGTTTATACAAGGCCTTGAGACAAAGTGGGAAGAGCACTGGGCTTCCTGCCAGTGTGGCAGCACAAACAGGCTAGTAAGAAAGAAATGCCCTGAGAACAGCGGCCCCCTGTGTGGCAGCTACGGTGCCCGTGTCTGCCCTGGGCCAGCGTGCAGCCACCTCCTACCTCGGTGGCTTCTGAAGAACTCGCCTCGGGTGAGCACACCTCACTCAGTTTCCGCCCGGACTGCTTCGGCCAGAGGCCTCACTCTGTGCTCTGCCTCAGTCATTTACTCCCTCCCCCTTTTTTCTAGGTGCCAGAGTTTTCCGCCTATTGGAAGAAAGCAGCGGCCAGGTAAGAGAACAATAAGACGGTGTCTCCTTTGGGACTTCTCAACTTAAAGGGCCTTGGAAGGGATTCAGGGAAGACCAGAGTGCTGAAGCGTTGGCAACTGGATAAAGTGAAGGTCCAAGAGACTTGTGTTGACTTCCTGGATACAGCGTGCGCACTGGGGACAGTGAGGACAGCTCGCGTGGAGGAATGGATCATCGGGGTGCCTGCGCAGTCGGGAGACCGGGAAAGCACTGCAATCTTCCCCAAGCCCGCCACTGGGGACCTCAGCCTGGGCCTCCTGCTCCGCCCACCTCCAGGCCCCGCCCCTCACTGGCTCTGCCTGAGCTGCTGCCCTGCCTGCTGAAGTCAGGGCAGGCCTTGACAGAGTGTCCGGGCCTTTTTTCTTTCTTTCTTTTTTTTTTAAGTATATTGGTTTGGTTCTAGATCTAGAAGGATATACTAGGATGTTTCCAGCATAAAGGTCCTCTGAGTCTGTTAAATCACAGTCCAAATTTCAAAAACTGAAAGTAGTAAATAATGGATGTGGGGAAATGTGTGGTGCTGTGTACTGCTAATGTGACTGGAAAGGGACAACTTTTAAAAATGTGTCCGGCCCTGACTAGTGTGACTCAATGAGTAGGGTGCCATCCCACAAAGTGAAAGGTCACTAGTTCAATTCCCAGTCAATGAACATGGGTAGGATTCGGGTCCTGGCAAGGGCATGTGGGAGAGGCAACCAACTGATGTTTCTCACATCAGGGTTTCTCTCCCTCTTTTTGTCCCTCCCTTCCGCTCTCTCTAAAAATAAATAAATAAAATCTTTTTTAAAAGTAACTTAAAGAAAAATGTGTCTAGGTTTTGACCAAGCAATTTCACCTTCCAAAGTTGATCCTAGGAAGATAATCAGCCCTGGCTGGTGTGGCTCAGTGGATGGAGTGCCAGCCTGTGATCCAAAGAGTTGCCGGTTCAATTCCCAGTCAGGGCACATGCCTGGGTCGTGGGCCAGGTCCCCAGTAGGGGGGCATGCAAGAGGCAACCACACATTGATGTTTCTCTCCCTCTGTTTCTCCTTCTCTTCCCCTCTGTCTAAAAGTAAATAAATAAAATCTTAAAAAAGAAAACAATCACATTTGTGCAAAGGTGTACGTACAAAGATATTTATAACTGCATTGTTTGCAATAGGAAAAAAGGAAACAGCAAAAAGTCCACCAAAATGGAATTGGCCATTTAAAATCTGGCGCATCCACAAAGGGCACGTCATGCAGCAGAATGACCAAGGCGTATATTTATTGACAAGAAGGATGTTTGCATATATTGCTAAGTGCAAAACAAGAAAAAGAAAACTAGAAAAGGCTTCCAAAACATGCATGGAAAATAGCTTTGGACTCAGCCTGGAGGGTGGAAATCCAAACCAGCCTCTTAACCCGTTTGGGAACTCAGGCAAGTGATGTGACCTCCCTAAGTCCCTGCTTCCTGCCTGCGAAAACGACATAGCAACAGCAGCTTCCCAGCATGATGGGATTCACGCAGCTGAGTCCCCAGCACAGGGTCTGGGCACATGGTGAGTGCTTAACAGATGGGTGCCAAGATGAGATGTGGTCCGGTAATAGTGTACTTACCTGTGTATCGACCTAGAAACATTCTGGAAATTTATAAACAAATGAAGTTTTTTTATTTGGCTGGTAGAATTATGAATGATTTTCAACTTTTTCTTATTTTTCTACATGAAATACTTATATAATGATGATGTAACTTAAAAAAGGAAGTAACAATGGAAAAGGTTAAAAAAATAAAAATAAAACACTGCAGTGCAATTGGTGGGCAGGCTCTGGAGGACTGGGGCAGAGGCAGGAGGAGGAGCAACAGGAAAAGCAATGAGTGAGGAAAAGGACAACGGAAAAGTCTGTTAGGCCCGAGGGCTGGTGCCCAAAGGGTGCACCCTGGAGGTAAGGCCCAAGCACCTGCAGGCATGGTGCCCACTGCTGCCACTCCTGGGTCGGGCAGCCCCTGCTAGGAGAGTTAGTGTCTCTAGGCCCACCTGTCCCGTCGGAGATGCTGAGTGTGTGCGGTCACCTTTGGCGGCTAGGCAACCTCCCTCCGGCACATCCCAGGGGGGTCCTGAGGCTCCAACCCGGCACTGGGCTCCTCGCCCACCCTTAGAAACCCAGGATCTCTGTCCATGCCCAGAGTAGGAAAGGCAGGGAATCCTAGTTGTTTGGTTTTGGGGAGTAAAATTATGCTCAGAGACTGGATTCTCTTTGCTAGTAGTTTATTTAACACAGGTTCACTGAGGGAATTGCACAAACCAATAGCATACAGGTTAATATCTCTTAATAAGTCAGTAAAAATACCATTATCAAGGGCAGTGATGGATTAATTATACTCATGTTCCAGGCAAGGGGAGATAAAAGGGGAAAAGTCCAAGTTTAATTGACGTGCACCTTTAAGCTCAGCCAACTGAGAGCTGATGTCCAGCTGCCAGAGCAGAGAGTAAGAGTCCCCTGTTGCTGGAGCATGCTGCTGGGAGACAACGGCGCCAGTTTGAAGGGCAAGGTGATCTCCCTCTTGGCAACTTCATGGCTGTTGTTACTGTCAATCAGAGTCACCTTCACAGAGGCAAGAGCTTATGCCTCAAAGGTCTTCAGAGAGGTTTGAAGTCAACAAAGAATTGCCTTGCCCAGGTCAAAACACTCAGGTAATCCTGGCTGGCGTAGCTCAGTGGATTGAGCTCGGGCTGGGAACCGAAGCATCTCAGGTTCGATTCCCAGTCAGGGCACATGCCTGGGTTGCAGGCCACTGCTCCCAGCAACTGCACATTGATGTTTCTCTCTCTCTCTGTTTCTCCCTCCCTCCCCTCTCTAAAAATAAATAAATAAAACCTTTTAAAAAACCGCTCAGGTACTCCTCAGAAACTTGCAGCATTTATGTCTGCACGTCCACTGTCCGCTATGGCTGCTCCACTTGTCCGTTCGGCCGAACCCCAGGTTGTGCAGGCTACCCCCACCAAACATCCCTACCCCCACCCACTGCTCAGCGCCATCGGGAAAAACTCGGCATTAATGCCGCTCACATTCGCCCACGCCCATTTATAGAGCACTCTCAGGGCGTGGCTTGTCCACATGAGTGAATTTTCCAAACCAATTAATTTCATCACATGCCAATTTTTTACTGCACTCATTTCAACGACTGTTTGCTTGAATGTGTTAAAATAATGCATGCATGTGGTTTAAATATCAATGGTGCAGAGAGGCTCAGGATCCAAATCCCCTCCCCACCTTTTTCAGTCCCACTCTCTAGAGGTACCTGTTTCAACCCTCTTCTTAGTTTTTATTTCTGTGTATATTGCTGTTTCTTGACTTACTAGGTGTAGACATCTGGGGACTTCCTGTGGTTAGATGGGAATTGAGCTTTGCTACAAAGCCTCTCTCATCTCCACTCCTCATCCTCCCAATACAAATATGACGTGAGTTTGGGTCAAATCAATAGTGAACGTGGCCGAGGTCTTCACCACTGCACTCAGGAGTGTGTTCTGTGTCCTTGTGTTTTAGAAAAAGTTTGTATTAGTTCTTTCATGATTCCCCTCTATTGTGTCTGTTGGGCTACTGGATTAACCTTCCAATTTTTAACAAATATTTTTTTCTATGTTTCCTCCCTTTGCCTTTTGGGTTTAGTTTTTAGAGAAACCTGCTTTATCCTCCAACTCTTCTGTCGATGTTTTTTTTAATGTTGGCTTTCCTATGTTTAATACACAAGTACTCATTCTTGTTTTCTGATGGTTCCCTTTTCATAAACTCACACTCTTCTCTGTGGGCCTACTATCTGCCTCTTATCCCTTTGAAAGTGTTACGTGTTTTTTATTTGTCTAATTGTTGTAACAGTCTTCCATTCTCTGTATTGTCTTTGTTTCTGCTTTGTGTTTGTTTTCTCTCTCTCTCTCCCTGTTGGAAGCTTTCCTGGAACCTCAGAGGTCCTGGCTGGCTGTTTTATTTATGGATGAAGCAATAAAACGCTAAATTAAAACGTGTGTTCGGGGAGAACTTATTGGCCAGGGTCTCTCTGTAGGCAGCAAGCAGTCCTCTGGTTAACAGGCCTCTAAACGTCAGACCCTTTTCTCTAGAACTAGGTTTTCAAACTTGGCGCTATTAATATTTGGGGCCAGAGGGTTGCTCTGTGTGGGGCTCCGGTGCATTATAGAACGTTTAGCAGCATCCCTGAACTCTGCCCACCAGGTGCCAATCGGAACCTCCTTTCCCAGAGCTGTGATAACCAAAATTGTCTGTAGACTTTGCCAAATGCCCTGTGCCGGAGCGTTGGGGGAGGGGTGTATCTGCCCATTAAGACCTATGAGCCATTCAGCTTCTCAAGAGAAGCATTCCAACTCCTTGTTCTACTTATCTGTGACTGCAGGACCAGCCACCCCAGAACCTAGCAGCATCGTCATTTTATTAGGCTGCGCGTCAGGAATTCGGAAGAGGCGCAACTGTCCTCTGTGCCGCAGGATCTGGGGCCCAGGCCTGGAGGACTGCGTGGGAGGTAGAAGAGCTGGTGCTGGAGGATCCACCCCCAAGAGGGTTCTTCGCTTGGCCGGGAGAGCTGGAATACTGGCCTCCTCTGGGCCTGGTGGTCAGAAAGACGACCCGTGGCTTGTCTCGAGCTACGCCTGGGAGACGGGCCTCCTGTGGGGCGGCTCAGGGCTGCAGTGCGAACGTCCCAGCCAGCCTCACGGAAGCCACGTGGCCTGTTCTGGCCTGGTCTTGGCCGTCACGTAGCAACACTTCCATGGCAGCACAGCCTGCCCAGGTTCCGGGAAGGAAACAAAGCCCCACCTTTCAATGGAAGAAAAATTTTTAAAAATTGCAGCCGTGTGTTAAACTCACCATACTCCGGTACAGGGTGATCAGTGTGTGCTTGGGGCAGGGAAGGGTGTGAAGAGGGAGGACGCTGAGTCCTCTGTTCCTGCCCAGGCTCCCACCTCACCCTCCTGTTTTCACCCACATGGCCATCGTGGCCAACGGCCTCTCTTCTGCCTGAGTCTCTCGGCTCCTCCACATCTTGGGTCTCCTGCTGTGCGCGGCACAGGGTGGGGTGGGGCCTGGGAGGATTCCAGCCCATTTCCCTGGTCTCTCACCCTATCCCCTCCTACGCCTGACCCCCACCATTATCATACCTGATCTCCCCCCAGCCCGGAGTCTGAGCCCTTCTAGGGTTGGGGGCGTGCAGCAGCTTGCCTCCCTCCTGTCAGCACCTGCCCTGCAGGCCCCTGAGGGACTAGCATCCCCCAAGGCGGCCGCCATGCCTCCGTCTGCTTCCCAGCCTCCCCGAGTTTGCTGGGATCCCTCCTCCAGCCATGTCTCCTTCTCCGTTCTCTCTGCTCCGGAGGGTTCATCCCGTGGTGTTTCTTGACTGGCGTGTGAATGGCACTTGGGAGAGAAGGGAGATCGGGCGTGAATGGCTTGCAACGTTTCACGGAGGGCCCATTGCACTTCTTTTGGGTGGAGAGAACTCTAAGTGTGTTCACGTCCCCCTGCCCTGTTGCGCTCTGTTAAGTAGTACAGTGACCACATCTTACCTTTTTTCTTTAAATATAAATGTTTATCTCAAAATTATTAAGCTACGTAGAGCTATTTTTCCCTCCAGGATAGGGACCAGGATCACTGCAATACGATTCCTTAAATCTTTTTTCATGGTCATCTCTGTCCCTGGCTGCCCCTAGACACACTTTTGTGTGATGAGGGTGCCGCACTCCAGCACATTGACTTTTAAGTGACTCCTTTTAAATGGGTAAACCAACCCTAACCCTAACCCTAACCCCCTCTGTCCTGCCCCTGCCCGCAGCCGACCCTCCCTCCCACCCCTCCCAGCCTGACCTGTGTGGACTGCAGCCACCACACTTGCATCCTCAGGCCTCCCAGCTGCTCGCTCCTGCAGCTCTCTGTAGTTCCACTAACCACCCCACCCTCCCTCAGGCCACCCGCTCCTGGGGGCTTCTCCGCCCGCCCGGCCGCCTCCCCCAGTCCAGGCCCTCCCTAGGCCCCTCTGAGGCTGCCCTTGGAGTGTGCATCTGTTACCTCTGGGACTGTGACCACACCCAGAAACTCCTTCTGATTTGCATCTAAAACAAGAATAGTCCCTGAGTACGCCTGGGAGCCCCTCCTGGGAGTCCCAAGTCGGACCTCGGTGACGTATCTGGGTTACTCGGGGGTTTTTAAAATTCACTTTCTGGTTTTAACAATAATACATCATAGAGGGCACTGGACTAGTGACTCCTGTGGATGGGGAAGTGTTGCTTACTGGGGTGTTTTGAGAAGGAAAGTTAGCAGGTAAGTAAAAGGAAACCCAGAGAGAGAATTTATGATGACTTGTAGACTGGGAAGCATCAGCAGTTTTAGATATCCTTCCTGAATAGCAGACCCTTACTGGGTCAAGGTGAAGAGCAAGTTTGGGGGACATCCACCTGTGGGTGGGTGGGATTCCCCAGATGTGACTTTAGCCGTCCCTCAGGTCAGACGCACTAGCCAGGCCTCTGTGCTTTCAGGCCAGCAACTTCTCGGACGCTTATGCTCCGACGAGCGTGGTGCGCTGGTCTGCGATGAGGGTCAGCTGGCTGCCAGAGAGGCCCACAGCCTTGCCCCGTCACACCTCATGCACCTCACACCCCAAGGAGCAGCCAGAGCCCAGCAGACCTGGGCTACCTCCAAGGTCACCCGGGGCGCTCCCCACTGGCCAGCAGTTGTGTTTAATCTGCATACCCCTTTGAAGCACATGTTACGTACCTCTAGGGAAAAAATAGAATCAAGAATTCTTTCTGGCCACCCATTTCCTGAAGCACAAAAAGGAAATATTTTTAAATGCTTCTTAAACCAGACAACAGGAAGGGGTAGCGCCCCTCTGGCTGGCTGACAGGGGCTGCCACTGTGGTATTATTTCATAGACAGGGAGGCCATGTCCCAGCCAGGAGCAGTCCGAGCCCAGCCTTCAGGGCCCAGGCCCCTCCTGGCCCCCTCGGGCAGAGCCAGGACCCCTCAGCCTGCCTGGGTAAGAGGAAAGGCCTGGGAGGAACCCCCATTTCATAGGGAGGGGACTGAAGCCAGGAAAGGGGTGGGTAGGCACTCATACTCCAGCTTCTTTATTCCTGATTCTTTTACTTCTAGGGATTTTTTTTTTTAAATTTGGGGAGTGGGGGCTGGGCAGTTGGAGTCAGATTTGTTCGTTTTTAATGTTTGGTGGCTTCCCTCAAGTGATGTAACCATTATCAGTTTAGCTTGTCTTCCTCCAGCCCACGCCACTCCGTGAGGCCCCAGCAAGCGTCCCTCCCGAAGGAGGTGCATGAGACCCAGGCCCCTTCCTGTCTACTCTTGCCCTGCAGACGCGATGCTGGGAGGCGGACATGCAGGGACACAACCTGGGGGCCAGCCCACAGCCCGGTGATGGAGGGCCCTGGAGAGCTGGGGGAAGCTTCTGAGGCCTCTCTGCACGGTGCCTCCCACAGCAAAAGGTCGATGCACTTCTGGGAGGATGGCTGGGGCCCCAGGAGGCAGAACACCTGTGTCGAGTGTAAGCCCACGTCCTGTCCTGTCCTGTCCTGTCCTGGCCAAGCTGCGTGTAGTTTGACCAGAGTATGCTGAAGGCTGACCATGGCAAGCGTGGCTGCCACAAACTGCACGAAGAGGAAGGAGTAGTCTCAGCCCAGGCACTTGAGCCAAGACCATTGCGGTCCTCAGCGAGATGTTGCAAGTTCCTAATCTGGACCCAGGGGGCAGGGAGTTTGGGCATCATCTGGAACCCAGAGTTGGGTGTTACCCACAAACATAGACACCCCGAGTGAGTCCTACGGCCACCCCTCCCCCCACCAGGTGTCAGAGCCTGGGCAGCGAGTCTGGCCCTGGTAGCCCTCCCTGGGAAGCCCAGCTGCCGCTTCTCTATAAATGACCCTGCAACAGCTGTGCTGAGTGAGCCACTGCCCTGGGGTGGGGCTGGGGCCCACCTTGTTCCCCTTATACACCAAACTGATGCAACCAGCTTTCAACAGCCACTGTCAGGGAAGAAACACATTACCACAGCATGCTCCAGTATTTCCTGCACCTGTGCAGGAGGCTTGCTCACCTCAGCACAGGGGGACCTCTCACCCTTTCCGGCGCCCCAGCATCTCATTCCACGGGGCTGGAAGTGCCTTTTGTCGAGGCCCTTTGGAGCCTTTGAGTGGATCTGCTTTGCCTGAGAAGTTAAGCCAGTGGCTTTCAATCCTGGCTGCACATTACAATCATCTATTACATTAAAAAATAATGCCCTGGCTGGTGTGGCTCAGTGGATTGAGCACCGGCCTGCAAACTGAAAGGTCACCGGTTTGATTCCTGGTCAGGACACATGCCTAAGTTGCAGGTCAGGTCCCCCATGAGGGGCGCACAAGAGGCAACCGGTCAATGTTTCAGTGTTTCTCTTGCACCTCTGCACATCAACGTTTCTCCCCCTCTGTTTCTACCTCCCTTCCCTTCTCTCGGAAAATAAAAATAAATAAAATATTTTTTTAAAAAATGTTGATGCCTGGGTCTTATCCTTACCCTAAAGATACTGACTGAATTGATTTGAGTTTAAATATATATATATATTTATTGAAGGATAACATACATGCAAAAGAAGAAAGGAGGGAGGGAGGGAGGGAGGAAGGAAGGAAGGAAGGAAGGAAGGAAGGACGGAAGGAAGGAAGGAAGGAAGGAAGGAAGGAAGGAAGGAAGGAAGGAAGGAAGGAAAAGCACAAACCCTTAAGTGCAAAGCACAGCGAATTTTCACAAAGTGAACTTACCTCGAGTGACTAGCAACCAGATCAAGAAGAGAGCAGCGCCAGCACCCCCAGCACCCCCTCGTGCCCCGAAGGGTGATTGCTGTTCTCACTTCTAATGGCAGAAATTAGGTTCACCTATTTCTGAGCTTGACCTTCTATGAATGGAGTCATATAATAGGTGTGCTTTTGGGTCCAGCTTCCTCCACTCAGCATAGTGTTTGTTTGTAAGATCTGCCCAAGCTGTTGCTTATCTGTGCCTTCGCCATTCATTCTCGTTGCTGCAGGGCATCTGACCGTGTGGGTGTTCCTTTGTTTACCTGACTGTTCTACTGCTGATGGGCGTGGCCTGTTTGGTTGGCTGTCTGCAGTCGGGGTCCTTCCAACCACTGCTGCTACGAGCTTCCTAGCGGTGTCTGTGGGAGTGCTCTGTCGGGTCTGGACCCAGAAGTGGAACTGCCAGGCAGGTGTGGATAGAGTGCACTCAGTTTTAGCACCTTAGGCCAAGTAACTCTCCAAAGTGACTGTGCCGATTTACACTCCCTGCCGTGCTGTGAGGCGGTGCTGGCTGTTCCACACCTTTGCCAGTGATCGCTATTTCCTGTCTTTTTCGAGTGAGCTTTTCCACGAGAGCCACTCTGGTGAAATGGCGTCACAGTGTGGTGTCATTTGCATTTCCCTGATGACTAACGCAGTCGAGCACCTTTCTTCTGTCTATTGGCCATTTAGATCCCCTTTTTGCGAAGTGTCTGAAGTATTTGGACATGAGTACTTTTTTTATTTTTTAAAATATTTTATTTATTTATTTTTTAGAGAGGGAAAGGAGGGAGAAACAGAGAGAGAGAGAAACATCAATGTGCAGTTGCTAGGGGTCATGGCCTGCAACCCAGGCATGTGCCCTGACTGGGAATTGAACCTGCGACGCTTTGGTTCACAGTCTGCGCTCAATCCACTGAGCTACGCCAGTCAGGGCTTGGACATGAGTACTTTTAAGAAGCTCCTTAGGTGGCTGTGATGGACGGCCAAGGTTGAAAAGCCTTGAACTAAACCACAAGTGAGTATCTGCTGCTCTGCTTCTCAGTGTCCTGCCCTTGATCTCAGAGGATTTTGGATCTGAGGTCACCTCATGGACTTGGAAAAGACAACCTTTACCCCCTCCCCATGCGCACACACCAAGATGAGCCTGCCAGGAAGAAGCATGGGATTGGAGCTGGAGTTCAGGCAGCCGAGAATCACTGGGAATGCGGCCTCCACTTCAGAAGGGTCTAGGGAAGGCCTGTGGTGTCCACAGCTGCCACAGACATTTCCTGGCCACAAAAATGATCCCTTGCTGGTCCCCCTGGAGCCCCAGGCAATCATGTAGAGGAAGTGGAGGGCCCCATGCCAGGTACTTCCCAGTTTCTAAGCCAGTCTGAACAGGACATGGCTCATGTGGGGGTTGTGGTCAGGTTGGGGACAGTGCAGCATGTGTCCTGGGGACCTGGGTGGGGCTGAAGAAGGCCTGCTGTCTGTGGGTGAAAGGGCAGCCAGTGGGGCCCCCCCACACGGGCCCAGGCCTGGCCCGATCTTGCCTTCTGGCAGGTGTGCATGCAGGTTCCAGTTGTAGTTTTGCTCACCTGTGGTGGTCTCCTCTATCCTCTGCTCCCCACCTTGGGGGCCCTGCTCCAGGGTCTTCCCTGCCCACCCCACCCCTGTGTGTCCCCTCTCACTTCCGAGTTCCTGTGGCACTCAGAGTGAGGGCATGCCATGTGACTCCTGGGGGCACACTCCCTGGTAGGAAGTCCCCTCCGAGGCTCCTGCGTTCAGCCTGTTCTCGTCTCCGGGCTGCAGCCTCCTCCCAGGGGCTGCCGGGCACTTGTCTGTGCTCCCCACAGTGAGTGAAGCGGCATTTCGTAACTCAGTGACAGGATCCTTGAACTTGAGAAGAAGATGCAATAAAAATACAAACTACACACAGTCATTATTTTCCTGCCCCCAGACTTGAGCTGTGCAAACATCAAGCAGAGCTGCCCACTGGGGGCTGTGAGTGGGCCCACGTGCTGTGTGGCTGGTGGGCGGGGCTGTGCCCTGAGTCTCGGACCTCAGCTTGGGGCTCGGATGCTGGTGGCAGGCTCGAGTGCAGAAGGGCCCCTCAGGCAGAGGGACTGTCAGTGCCCTGATGCATGGATTTCACCACAGTGCTCAGAGGTGAGGTGGAGGGGGCTTGGCAGTGCCCATCCCACTCGCGATCTAAAAAGAGAGGGTTCACCTTCTGTTGACGGAAGTCCTGCCAGCTACGTGACCTGAGATGAGAGGCAAGGAGGCACATGGGCAAAGTCGACATTTTGGAAGTTGGCGAGCAGAGACAACTCTCGTGCCTGTCCCATGAATTCAGGCCCTTTTGGGAGATCGCTCTGGACATAGAACGTGTCATGTCTGGTAGCCTAAGTGCAGGTGTAGGGGCTCCCTGGACTGGCCCAAATGGCACCCTGAGCCAACCAGTGACCAGAGTGCTGTCTGAAGCCCAGAATCATAGCAGGAGGACACTCTCATCAGTGTGTGAGCGTGCCAGGAGCTTCACACCCTTGTCAACAACTGCCATTTTCTGTCTTTTTCCTGTTGACCACCTGAGTCTCACAAAAAAGGGAGACCCCCTCCTTCCAGAGGGCCTGCTTCCCAGCCCCTCCCTTTCCCCAGGGCCTCTCCCCAGGCACCATGGCCTTCTGTTCCCTCAAACCTGGGTCTCCAGACTCCCCTTCCCCACGGGCCCTGTGCTGAGCGTCTGGCCTGCTCCTGTCTCCGTCACCCGTGAAATGCGTCCCTCCAGCCCCTTCTGCACGGAGCACAGCCATGCTGTCTGCCTCTCAGGGCCAAGATTCTGGAAGGAAACTTCCCCGCTCTCCTCCTCAACCACTCACTTACTCAGCAATTATTCACTTCATCCTGCCGGTGCTGGGATCCCCCAGAGAATAAGACCACCTGGCCGTGCTCACGCAAAGGTCATCATCAAAGAAGGAACACAGACCTAAACAGACAAGTGCTTGTGGAATGGCCATTGTGACCAGTGTTGCCACAGCCCAGTTCCTTTCTGTGCGTGCAGACATCTTGCCTTTGAGGCCCAGCCATGCCTCCTCCTCTGTGCTGCCTTTCTCAGCGCTGCACCCACACAACAGGGTGGCCCTCTGGGCCCAGCAGCCTTGGGCGGAACTGCTCCTGGCAGAGGCTGAAACTCAGGGGCAGAGACCAGACTATGGGCACCTCGGAGCCCCCTGCCCACCTCGGAGCCCCCTGTCTGGCGCAGAACCTGGCACACTGGAGGTGCTCCGTGGGTGGGTGCAAGTCCCTGCCTGGACTAAGCCAAAGTGTGAGCACCACAGGGGCTGAGAATCCACCGCTTGCTTTCTTTTTAAGTCGACTTTTGTTTCTTTTTATTATTGTAAAGGTAAGTCACAATGATGTGAATTTGCTTAACAATACTTAACAAATTAAGATGGTCATTTTATCTCATGTGTTTTAACATAATTTGAAAAACAATGCAGAGGATAAGTACGAAAGAGGGAGAGAGGTCCATTTGATCAGGAAGCAAAGGACAGCGGATTTCACATAGAATTGGGTTGTTTGGACTAGGGAAATGCAAATGAAAATAAGTTGTTTTTGTTAAAAATAAGTTGTTTGGATTTGGGAAATGCAAATCAAAACCACAGTGACATCCTTCTTTGCACCCTTTAGGATAGCTGTTATCAAAAACCCCCAGAAAATGTAAGTGTTGTCAAGGCTGTGGAGAAATTAGAACCCTCATTCATGGCTCGTGGGCGTGTAAACTGATGCAGTCACTGCGGAAAGCAGTGTGGCAGTTTCTAAAAAAGTTAAACGTGGAATGACCACGTGATCCAACAGCTCCAGTCCTGGGCCTGTGCGCAAAGGGGCCGAAGACAGGATCTCTGGGAGGTACTTGTACACTGTGTTCACACCGGCTTCATTCACAACAGCAACAAGTGGAAACGACCCAAACATCCGTTGGCAGGTGGATGGAATCCACACACACAGTGGAATGTTATTCAGCCTTAAAAAGCAGTGCAATTCTGCCACATGCTACCACAGAGATGAACTTTGAAAACATTGTGCCAAGAAGCGAAATGAGTCAGACCAAAAAAGACAAATATGGAACGACCCCACGCCTGTGAGGAGCCTGGAGCGGTCAAATCCGCAGAGACAGGAGGTAGAGAGGCGGCTGCGGGGAGTGGGGAGCTAATGAAGGGAGGCTGGAGCTGTGTTGGGGATGACGAAAACTGGAGCAGCACAGCAGGGTGTGGAGGGAACATCAGGCCACCCTGGCCGGTGTGGTCCACCTGGTTGGAGCATCGTCTAGCAACCAAACGGCTGTGGGTTCGGTTCCCCGTCTAGGCATGTACAGTCCTGGTCTGGGCGCACATGGGAGGCAGCCGATCGATGCTTCGCACTCTCCCTTCCTCTCCCTTTAAAAAGCAAGGAAAAAAGTGTCCTCCTGTGAGGATAAAAAAAATATTTAACAAAAAACTTAATGCTATTGACTCACACACCTAAAAATAGTTAAAATGGTAAATGTTACATTATGTATATTTTACCATGATAAAAAAGTAATTTGGGTATATTATGGACATTCTAGAAACTATTGGTAAGCAAAAAGGGAAAAAACTTAAATCATTCATTGTCTTACCAGCTAGAGACAACTGCTGTTAAAATTTGAGTGTGTATCTTTCCATTCATTTCCTGTCCTCTTTCAGAAAAACCAGTGTGTGTGTGCGTGTATCTGCCTGTTTTTGAGAGCACACTGGACCCATAGGGAGCCTCTTCCTCGAACCTGTCTCTCTAGGCTGCTTCCTCCCCCCGTGGCCACCCAGAACAAGTCCATCTCAGTCATGGACACCAACCCTTTGAGCAATTTCTGACACCTGATTTCACTACCCTGCACCTATACTGGGCTATACTTCCCTGAAAATGCCCACCTCTCCCTTGGGCCTGAAAATGGGGCACCAGCATGGGCCGGGTTATGGTTGGAAGGTGGCAGGGAAGTGAGTACCTCTCCCACCTTCTCTGATGCCACACATCTCAGCTGTGTCCTCGGGAGCACACGGGGAGGACGCCGTCAGTGTTGCCGCTGCAGTGAGGGTTACTCACTAAGCCCCTGTGACTGTTGGTCCTGCTTGCACTTGGCCCAGGTCCCCATGCCCTGCCTTGATGTCCTTGCCTCTCGTAGCTGATGCTGGGTCTCCCATTAGCCCCGATACTGGCTGATGCAGCTCCTAGAGGCAGCCTCTGCAGCCTGTCCGTCGGAGGAGCAGACCTCAGGCCCCCAAGGGCAGAGGCACCGTCCCCTCCTCCCCTCTTCCCCTCCTCCCCTCCGTGTGAGTTTGTAGAGGAGTGGGGCACCACGGCACTGACCCCTGCTGCACCCTGGAAGGAGCAGCCACTTCCGTTCTTGCTGCCAGGATAAGTGGGCCTCCCCACCCACCCCATCCCAGGCGCCACTCTGCCCTGCGAGGCTGTAGGTCAGCAGGAAGGAGCCCAGCTACCTGCGATGGGCTCCCTCCATCGCATGGGCTCTGCGGAACCCAGGGGCTGCCCTGCCTCCCCCACTGCCATCAGCCCTGGCGCCCGAGCCATGCCATAGCAGTCACACCTGTGCGGGTGCCCCCAGGCCCCCATGTTTCAGCCCAACTGCAGCCTCCTTCCCCACCTTCGCCACCTGGCCCGGGAGTCAGGGCACGGCCAGCTTCACCAGCAGCACAAGCTGGAGCAAGAGGCCACAGCCACTCAGGTTACTAAAGTTCACGTCCGTCCCCGCTGATTAGAAATGAATTTGCCTCCAACTCCAGCTACAGACACAAGACCCTTCTCTCTCAGCTTTGAGGCCTCCACAGAAGGGTTTATTTAAGAACCTTTATAGCCCAGTACTGAGAAGGATAACTTTTTATTGCAACTTTGATTAATGATTGATCAAACACTGATAGTAGAAACACTGAAGAACAAATTTGCCCTAGAGATTAGGAAAGGTCTACATCTGCCAGGCTCGGGGACCTGCCCACCTGCTCTCTCCAGGAGCAGATGAGGACAAGGGTACAGTAGAAGGCCCAGCCCACCCACAGTCACACACACATGGGGCAAACCAGATGTGCTCGCCCTTAAACTAGGCTGGCTATAAATCGCAAATAAACAGAGCAAGGGAGAAGCATAGGGGACCTGAGGGCTCTTAGCAGAAATTCTCCTTCTTGTTTTGTTTCTATTAGTACCTATTAGAAATAAGCACCGTAAAGGAAATTGAAGGGTGTGTAAGAGAGGAGCTGTCTGCTCCAGTGGCTCGAGGCTGTGACTGCCCTGATCTCTGACTGCCAGGCTGGGGCCCAGAGGTCGCTTCAGAATCCCTGACGGGCTCAAACCCACCACCTCAAAGCCTGGGGGCCAGGAATCTGCATTTTACCAACCAGGCCCACAGGGGAGTCAGCCAGCCCCAGCCCTCTGAGAGCTCCAGGGAGCAGGATGCTGGCAAGGACACTCTTTTCCTCCCCTCAGCTCTTCTGTGGCACCTTGTGGGAGTAGAGAGTTGGCAGAGATACTGCTAGATGGAAACTGGAAAATGAAACTGGAAATCACAGACTTGAAACCACCAGTGCCAGGGATCCTTTTCCACGAGGAGAGTCCCTCGGGGGAGGAGGAGCAGACGCATAGTTAAGAGAGTCCACAAGGTGTTCCAGGTGTTTCGTGAGCAGCCTGGCTGCGGGTGTGGACCCTGCGCCTCCTTGCTGGCGGCCAGGCCCAGCGGGAGAGCCCCTCCGCTGCTCCAGCTTCCTCTGAGGCTGTCCAGCTGCTGTGGCCCCTGGGGGTTTCCTCTCTAGGAAAGGCTAATTTCAAGCTCCAGGTTGAAAAACTTTTTGGAGGTACTTTAGGGAGGGCCCTGGCTCTTGGTTAAGGTGAAAATGTTCAATCTGAAAAAGTTTCTCAGAATTAGGCATTTCTCACCAGCAGCTTCTTGCGCTATGGGCTGCCTTCTCCCCTCCCCCACCCACCCACCCATGTGCCCCACCCCCCAAGGCTCCTTCATATGCATGGGCGGGGCTGTGATGAGGACTGGAGGTGACTGAGTTCAGATGGGTATCAAAGATCAACACCGCCCCCCCCAGCCCTCTCTCCTCAGGCCTCCCCAGCTAGCCTGTGAGTCTGCTCCCTCCAGCAGAAACATCGGGAGCAGGTGCTGGCAGAGGTGCTGCGCACGGCAATTTTGACACCAGCAGAGTAGCTTTCATGGAAGCCAGCTTCCACAAGGCATTGGAATGTGGGAGAGAGGAAGACAGTGGGGAAGGGGCCAAGAACTGTCCCTATCCCCACCTCCACACCAACTCTCTGTTTTTCAAGGAAGGGCCACCCTACGCCCCCACCCCATATGCTCCTCAGATAAGGACTGAGCTGCTGTGCCCTGTGGGCCCAGCTCTCCCTGTGACTGTCGGTCTCCCTCGCTGGTACTGGAACTAAACCTGCGAGGCCCGGAACCTGGTCTGTGTTGTTCACTCTTGCATCCCCAGTGCTTGCAATAGTGTCTGACACTTGGCAGGTGCCCCCAAAAGTATGCATTCAGCCCTGGCTGGTGTGGCTCAGCAGCCCAAGGGGTCACCAGTTCGATTCCCAGTCTAGGGCACATGCCTGGGTTGCAGGCCAGGACCCCAGTGCACAAGAGACAACCACACGTTTCTCTCTCTTTCTCTCTCCACCCTCTAAGTAAAAATTAAATTGCACCCCTTGCACTTGCACCCCTGGCACTTGCACAGTTGCACGAAGACAGGCCAGGTCCATCCAGCCCATTGTCCTGGGTGCCAGGGCTTCTGAGGCCCCCAGGCTTAGCAGGGGAAGGTGGGGGTATGGAGAGGGTGTCCTACGGTACGTTCTCCGTGACCCTGGCTTTGCCCCACTTATCTGACAGATGGGCTCATGTAGCCTCTTCCAGACAGGCCGGGCCACTTAGCTCCCCGGGCTGCCCAGAAAAGAAAGGCCACTTGTAGCTGACAGGTCAGGAGACAAGCTGACCGTGATACCAAACAGGGGGGACTGTGATGGATGCATGCCAGCAGATGGTCCTCTGGAGGAGATGTCGACTAGGAGAGCAGCCCTGACTTGGGCCCACAGCACCCTTCAGTCCTCTCGGCCTTAGCTCATCACCTGAGAACGACATTTGTTCTGGTCTCTGTGCCTTGAAAGGCAACGTAGCAGAAGACAATAGGACAGACTTCGGAACTGGGCTACCTGGGATGAAATCCCAGCTTTCATGAGCCACGTGACTTTTGAGCTGGTAACTGACTCTCTCTTTGCCTCGTTTCTCTCGTGGGATGTGGGGACAGTGATGGCAGTTTCTCTGAGCTCCTTCATGCTCCTGATGTGGCAAGGGCCGCGTTGGCGCTAGCTGTTACCGGCCGGCCGGGCTCCTCGAGGAGCCCGCAAGACCGCAAACGTGAGCACGGTTCCGGGACCGAAGGTGCCGTATGAACGGGAGGAAATTGTACTGTTTTGGAAATACCGAAGACACAGCTTCCCCCACACTGGGGTGGGGCAACAGTTCTACACATTTAATGTGAAGCTAGACGATGCGCCCGAGGGAGGTGAAAGACTGAAACCGCCGACCGTTTGAGCCGTAGGCTGCAGCGAAGTGATGTGGCCGGTGCAGATGGTGGGCAGGCCCGGGCAGGCCCACTTCCTCCCTGTGCCTCGCAGGTCTTCCTCATACCAGCTGCTTCCCAAGGCTGCAGGAAATGGGGCCAGGAACACTTCGGGGTGTGAGCGGGAGGCCTGGGCAGGAGCCAGCAGCCTCCTGCGTGCGAACACCAGCCCTCGAGATCCTTGCTGGGTCCCGAGGCCCCTGGGTAGCAGCCCTGCCCTCTGTCCCTGCCCAGGCCGACCCGACTTCTCTCCCTTCTCTCCCTCGAGGTTGCAAGCTGCTGTACAAAAGGCATCCAGCCCAAGAGGCAGGCTAGAGGGGAGAGCCAAATCTTTTCTCAAAGGAAATGAAGCTGTGGTTTTGAGATGTTAATTTCACATCTGTGGTTGGCGTTTCCCAGGGTTCTCAGAGGTGAAGGCAGGGTCAGCTGGATGTCACCAAATAAGGTTCACCAGTGACCTTAGCAACAGGCTGGCTGCCTATTGGCTGCCACTGCTGCCGCCTGCTAATACGGCCTCCCGGACTCCGGCACTGGGGCTGGATGGGAGCCCCCACATGTGCAGGGGCCCAGCTGCTCCCTGTCACAAATCGCTGCCCTTTGAAGCAGCCACAGCGAGGCAGAGTGACCTGGGCAAAGGTGCCAAGGGTCAAGACTGCCTGGGTGCTGGCGTTTCAAAGTCCACCTGGCCAGCACGCCACTGACTGAGTCCCCACACAGCCCCGGATGAGCTCCCTCAGCTTGGTGGCCTGGTCCCAGCTTGCCAGGATGAGCTGCGTCCCCCGCCCTGGCCACCGTGTCCTGGCTGTCCACCTTGGAGACCCATAGTTCCCATCTCATAGTTCTGCTCATTCCTCCTTTGGCCGGCGCTCCACTAAGCTCTTTCTACACGTTATGTCCTTTAACTCTCTCGACAGCCCTGTGAGCCCATTAGCCTATTCCACAGATGAGGAAACTGAGGCTGAAGGAAGTCAGGTAACTAGTCGGCCGTCACACCAGAATGTAGGGAAGCCACAGTTTAAACCCAATTTAAACGGCCCAGATCCCACATTATCAACTGATGTCCTCTATTGCCTATCACTCAGTGTCTCTGTGCCTCAGAGTCTTCGCCTGTGACGTGACGGTGGTAACACCTACCTCACAGGGCTGGGGTGAAGACTGCACGGAGTGACCTACGTACAGGAACCTAGCGCAAAGTGGTGGCTTGGCCAGAAGCATGCCTCGGCCTGAGTGAGCCTGGCCCCTGCTAGGCGTGCTCCACAAGCAGCTCGCACGTTCCTCTCCCACGGGGTGTGCTGCTGAAACACTGAGGTCTGTGGACCAGACTTCTCTGTGGCCCTCGTATTTGGTTTCCACTTCCTCATTCTCAGCCTCCTCCCACCCCCACCCAGCGGCCTCACGGAGGGATGGAGGGAGGCCAGAGAAGAGCCTGCTGCTGAGGGGCCCTGCCCACAGTGCCAGAGGAGGGGAGAGGGGGGCTGGGCCGCAGGGAGGGGGTGGGGTCCTGAGGGCAGAGGGTGGGCCAGGCAGAGTGGCAGGGCAGATGCACGGGTATTTTGCCATGTATAGCACGCACTCTTTTGCCCAAATTTTTGAGGAAAAATAAGGATGTGCCTTATACATGGGTATAATGGTTACACACCACGGGTAGAGTAATCGCGTGTATAATGCGCACAGAACGTGGCTGCGCGTTATACATGGCAAAATACGGTCCCTTATTTTCCCTGCTTCCAGCAGTGCTGGAGAATTACAGCACCGCTTCCCTGAGAACCATTTTCAGCATTAAAACGTACATAAGTGATCTGGTGGAGATGAAAATACATACACCCCACAACCCAGCTGCCCTACTCCTCAGAATGTTCTCTAACCAAACCCTCGCCCTTGTGCACCAGGTACCCACACAGCACCAGGAAAAGCCCACGCGCTCGTCACCACCAGGGAACAGAAATGGCCTGAGCCATGTGCCTGCAGGGAGAACGGGCGGCCTGCAGGGCCGCGGTGTTGTGCAATGGCACTGTGGCAATGGCTGACTCATCAACACAACGCTTGGCGAAGCACCCAGAAGAATACCTGTGTGATTCCTTCCACGGAAAGTTTAACCACTGGCAAAACTAGACTGTGCTGTTGAAGGGTGGGTGCGTGCAGAGGAGGCAAAATATAAAAAACAGAAATTATTGTCACAAAGGTCAGCCTAGATGGGACCACAGGGAGGGTTCGGGCTGTGACAAGGAGGAAGGTGTGCACAGGGGTCGTGGAGGGCGTGGGCATTGTTTTGTCTCTGGACTTGGTGGTGATTGTTCACATTTGCTTTATACTTTGTACTTATTAAACTGAACATATGTTCCGTGTGGCTTTTGCATAATTACTGTTTCACACTTAAAAGCATGTTATGTCAGGTCCGGCACCGGGCAGCATGGCGAATGGACAGGGCGTTTTGCGAGCCTTCTCTCCAGGCAGCTCTCAAGAGTGCCCCACTGCTGGCTGCACCGCAGTTGTCGCCGTGGCCTGGGGAACCTTGCAGGGAATGGAAGACGAAGACTGGTATGCAGCCTGGGATCGGAGGGCATCCTTTGACACGTCACTGCTGCTGGCAGAGGTCATTCACTGTGTGTGGAAACAGGAGGCTGGAAGCCACTGTGGTCAGGGCCTGTCTGGATTTGCAGGGACCTAAAGGGGTAGAGGACCACAAATGACCACACTTGAGACCCAGCCCCCTCGGCCCCCACAGAGGGTTGATTCACTGGACTTCCCTCCTCAAGATCCCTCTTCGGGGGATGCTGCGCTGGCTGATTATCTGCCATGACACCCACCCGGCCCCTCCAGAACACAAGGAAGGACGTGGCCTTCATTCAGCCATGGCTGGGACAGGACCTGATCGGGTGCATAATAAGGACTCTGAGGCCACAGGATGAGGCTTTCCTGACTCTGTCCCCTAGGGCACAGGTGTTTTCTAAGGTTGCAAGCTGGTTTTATCCATCCTGCTGCCCTGGCCTGGAGTGGGCGGAGCATGACAGTTGACGAGTGAGAGCGCCTGCGGTGTGAACGAGGGTGCGGAGCACGTGCTGTAGACAGTAAGGCCTCAGTCACTGGAGAGGCTGCCACCAGTCCCTGCTTCTCGGGTCCGTCTCCAGAGCATGCTCTTCCTCAGCTGTTCAAGGGGACCCCGTTTTCTTCCCCGAGCTAAACGGCACCCATTTCCTGATTGTCTTAACAGCCCTCGGCGTTCTGGTTTTCCAGGCTGGAGAGGCAGCAGAAGCGCCCAGATGTGTTCTGAGCTGGTGGAGCCTCAGCAGTGGGTGGGAAGTTAGGGTTGTGTGTCTTGGGGTCTGCCTTCGAGCTGCCATGGGGACGGTGGCTGGCATGGCCCCCGACAAGGTAGGAAGGCTTCTGATCATCTTTCTCTCACCGGTGTTCTCAGGGCCTTCACACGAGTACTTTGTGATGCAAAACTCCATGAGGTAGCCCTTGTCACCAGGGTTCCAGTTCTTCTCAATTCTCCTGGAGACTCCCTGAGAGCTGGCTTGTGGTAGGCACTCCACAGCTGTTAGCTCATATTATTTACTCTGTTGTTTCGTTACTTGATGAACAATAATTAATTCAGTGTCACTAACTGAGCAAATACTATGTGCCAGGCCCTGCCAGGTGCGGGAGTATGGCAGTGAACAGAACAGGCCCATGCCTGCTCCCCAGAGCTCCCAGACACCCTGGGAAGGCTTGCTGATGGAATGAGAAGCACTGGTTGAACTCAGTGTGATCACCACCACCAACAGACAGTCGCTGGGTGCTCTCCGTGTATCCAACTCAGAGCACACTGTCCCTGCCCTGCAGTGCTGGAAGGTGGGCGCTAAGGAAGGGCCCACCATGGGAGTGTAAAGCACGTCTTGGACTGAGCTGACGCGAGATCAAGTCCTAGCTCTGCCAGAAACTAAGTCTCTGTGTGACCGTGGATGAGTTAACTCGACCTTGCTGAGCCTCAATTACCAGTGAAATGGAGAGGACAGGACAGACCTCAGAGGCCAGGGAGGATCAAATAGGGCCCACCCCCAGGGCAAGTTCACATTTTAATCTTTGCCAGAATTAAATGAGAGCACTTTTACCTGTGACCTGAAGTTAACAGCCACAACTGGTAGCTATTGTTATGCACGAGTGAGAGGGAAGCAGGGGTCACTGCCAGCCAGCAGGCTGCATAGGGCTTGGCCAGGCTTTGTTCTTCAAGGAAGGGTGGGCTCTGAGAAGGGCAGACCGCAGTGCAGGCAAATGCCAGGGGGCTTCTTCCAGGGCAGGTCTGGGAGCAGCCAGGTTGATGAGGGAGGTGGTCTCTGCCTCAAGGCCAGAGGAAGGACTTCTTTAAGAACAGAGAAGCCCCCGGAAGTGAGATAAGCAGGGATGGATGAGACTCAGGTGAGTACTTTCTCAAGCTGCCAAGGATCCTAGAGAATGTCTTGGCCAGCACCCCATCGTGCAGGCCAGCTAGGCCAGGAAGGGAGAGTGGGGAGTCTCCCAGGTCCCACAGCAAGGACCGGGGCCAGGACCACTGCCTCTACAGAACCAGCTCAAATGATCCCTCCAGCCCACAAAAGGAAGTCCCTGGTACTTTTCATATATACACTTTTTTTTACTGTAAGCATAATTATGGGTCATTACAGAGCATTTTTAAATTATAGAAATACAAAGAAGGAAATATAATCACCTCATCTCACCACCAAAGGCAATCCCAGTTACTATGCTGATGCATTCCTTCCAGGAGGTGTTCCACACAGTTACACACTGTCTGCTTGTGGGATTGCAGCTGTGTGGGGCCCAGTTTCACGTCCCAGCTCTCTCCTGTAAAATTGTGAGAGTTCTGCGAACGAACAGAGGGATTATTTCAATGCAAAAAAAAAAAAAAAAAAGCAAAGAATAGCTCTAGAAAATGCTCTCCTTAGCAAAAAGATAAAAAATAAAAAAGGTGCAAAGCCACAGTCTGTGGCGGTGGGGAGGACATCCTGCAGGCTGCAGGCAGCTCGGCTCACATCCGGTGCGAACTCCTCAGCGGCTCAGAGAGACAGGTCTTCCTCTTCTCCCTGGGCAGGCTGCACCTCCTGCCTGCAGGCGGACAGCCATGAGTTTGCACTCGCCCCTCCCTCGCCGCCCCAGGATCTGTGATCACCCGCTCCATCCACAGGCGGGTGGGGATGTGATCGTTACTGCTTATTAACAACGGCATCTCAATCTGTGCAGCGGTGTTGTCTCAGGTGTTGTGTCCCCCGAGACACACACCCAGTGAGACAGGTAGGATGAAAGCTGTTGCACCCTTTGTGCAAGTGGAGGAACTGAGGCTACCAGAAGTCTAGTGGCTTCTCTGAGGCTACACAGCATGTCAGTGGCAGAGCACGGGCTTTACACAGATTTGGCTGACATCCAGTTTAGGGATTTTCCTCTAACCTTTTCTTCCCTCTAGTCCCAGCTTTTTCCACCGTGCGCTGGATGCCTGTAGTGAGTGAGGCCAAGAACCCAGAGCACCATGAGTGTCTCGGGTGTGTGGAAAGGACAACCAGGCCTGCTCGGGGGTCTGAAGCCAAGCCCCACAGACTCTGCCTGCATGTGCTGAGGGGTCTGACCTCGAGGCAGCATCTCCAGCCGTGACTCAGAGCCAGCGCCCTCGGGGCAGCTGTCTCCTGTGGACACGTCCGCTTTGACCACCCAAGCTGGGGAGGCCCCTTCCCTGCCCAGGTCTCCAACATCTCAGGGCCTCCCAGAACAAACAGAGCCTCTCACCGAGGCACTATGGGGCCCCGTGAGACTGGCCCTACCCAAGGGATTTTTGGCAGCTGCATCCCCCAGGTGGTTTCTCAGATTTGCTGCTGTGTGACAAATTACCATGACTAGGTGGCTTAGAACAACACAGTTATGATCTTGCAGTTCTATAGGCCAGAAGTCCAAAATGGGTCTTGATGAGCTAACAAGGCATCAGCAGGGCTGCATGGCTTTTGGGGGCCTCTGACAGGGAACCTGTTCATTGCCCTGGACAGCTTTAGGGGCCACCTGCATGCCATGGCTATGGTGCCTTCCTCCATGTCCATAGCCAGCAAGTCAGGCTAGTCACACAATTCCACCTCTCTGGTTCTGATTCTTCTGCCTCCTCCTTCTCCACGTAAGGACCCTGGCAAAGACAGGGACCCATCCAGATAACCCAGGATAATCTCTTTATTTTAAGATCTCCTAATTAATTCCCTCTGCCATCATAATTCAGTTCCCCGTTGCCATGTGACATCACATATTCACACATTCTGCACAGTAGGATGTGAACACCTTTATCCCACCATGGACCATTATTCTGTCTACTCTCTGGGTTGTCCAAGGGACCCATCCTCAGGTGTAGACAGGGTGCAGGGCCAGACCACAGTCAGGGTGTGCCAGCCACTGTCAGAGGTCCTTCCTGCCCAGGTCCCCTCCCACCTGCCTGCTCCTCACTCAGCTCAGCCTTTCCTGGCCTCCTCTGCTCCCAGCCTGAGGTAGTGAGGAGGTAGGTAGGAAGCACCAGGAGTGTGGGCCTGGAGGAGGGGGTGTAAGCCCTGGGGTGCTGTCTCAGGGTTGTGGGAGGCCCTGTGGGGCTGAATGCTTCTCACCTGGAGGTGCTGCACCTGGGGTTTAGAGCCTCACCTCTGAGGACTCAGACACAGAAGTCTAAGGGCCACTGCAAGGCTAGAGGGGCTAAGGACCAAGTACTGGAGCCCTTCCACCTCCACATGCCTGGTTGCCCTTGGCAGCCAGGTATCACCTCCCCTGCTTTAGGTGATGACTGCCTGTCTGCCTGCCTTACTCTTTCCCTCCCTCCTCTCCTGCCCTGGCTGCTTGGTGAGGGCCTGGGGGTCTAAGGCCCAGCAGGAGTCTTCCCAGCTTGTCTCAGTTTGCCCAGGACTCTCTCAGTTTCAGCACTGGAAGCTCCATGTCCCAGGAGACGCCTCAGTCCCAAGCAAGGTCCTTTGCACCCCCTCTCTACTCCAGACTACCTCTGCAGCCTGGACGGTGGGCCCTTTGGACTCTGGGATGCCACCCTCTGCACAGCACCTGGGCGCAGAGGAACCTGGGGCTGAGGAAGGGCCCCAGCCAGTGGCAGGGAAGTGCAGACCCCCGCCTGCAGGGTTCCTGGCTGAGGCGCTGCTTGCGGAGACCACGCCTGTGTTTGTGTGGGGCAGAGCTCCCGCAAACATGCACAGGGGAGTGAAAAGTTGTATTTGCACCCGATTCTCTGAAAGTGTTAACAGCCTGATTACTTCTGGGTAGTGAACTGTGAGTGGCTTCAATGAATGTGTCTATTTACTCATTGTGTTTCTTACTCTGTACAATTCAACCATGTCCCTTTACTTGTGTGCATGTTTAATAAAAGAGAGCAATCGATGACTCAGCCTTCCGTCTCCAGCAGTGCTGCCGAGGGGCGCAGACGGGCTGTGCTGTACGTCGTGGGCCACAGTGGTCCTCGTTCTGGGCCTGGGCTCTGGCTGCCGCTCTGCCCAAGGCTCTACTGCAGGGCCAGGGCCAGGTACCGCTCTGTGCCCTCCCTGCCTCTCAGCCTGCTCCCCTGCACCCTGAGTCCAGCCTGGACTGCCCCCCAAGGGAAGGACTCAGAGAAGCCAGGTGGGCAGTGGGCAGAGCAGGTGAGCAGGTGCTGACCACAGGGTTTTGCTGATCTAGGGTTTGCAGGAGATGCTCTCAAGTGCCGGTTCTGCCTGAGCCCTGTGAGAACACGGAGGCAGTGGCTCCTGCCCCTGCAGAGCCCTCAGTCTGGTCGGAGAGATGGGGCACCTCCACGTGGGGAACAGCAGACAGGAAGGGGACGGGCACTGGGTGGTGGCACTATGCTTGGGTGGGCTGTCAGATAAGGGAGGGTGTCTTAGTATGGCCAGGGGCCAAACCTGGGGTCCTCCCAAGGGACCTGAGGCAGGTCCCCCAAGACAGGGCAGACAGTCTCCTAGGCTGAGAACCCTGCGGCTGCCAGCTCTCGACAGAAGGGGGCCGATGAACAGTCACCGGGCTGCTCTGAGTCTTGGAGAGTTGTACATCCCTCTGGGCCCTCCTCTCTGAGCCCCCGCCCCCACCCCCCTCTATGGGAATACCTGGCTCCCACACCTACCTACCCAGGTCTCGCCATGGCTCTCAGCACCCTGACCTCCAGCCCCTCTCCCCATCCGGGCAAGCTGAGAAGGGAGCAGAACCCTCTGTCCAAGCCGAGGCAGTCACCCTTCACCTCCCCACCCAAGGCCAGCCTTGCACCCATGTGGCCAGCGGGACAGGACTCCTTGACTTGTTCTTAGTTTTAGAAAAGTAACAGCTCTTCTGGCATACTGACTCCCTCCCTGTCCACCCCAGATTCCCAAATGCCACCACTGTGTCCCACGAAGCTGGCTTTCTCAGAGAAGCCTGGCTCACCGTCCTACACCCCACCCCCACCCCAGGACTCCGGGGGCCCAGGCCACTGACTTCACTCCTGAACCAACATCATGGGCGTACTTCTTGCTCTCCGAGCAAACATGTGGCTGAGTATTTAGACACTGTGGAAGGACTCACTGCTCCTTCCTAACTCTGGGCAGATTCTCCGGACTGAGAGTAAGATAAGAAGAGGCTGCAGCCCTGGACACGCCACAGCCACCTGGCTGTCAATGAAAGATGGAGGGCAGAGACCAAGAAGGGAACCCAGGCGAATGCAAGGCATTTGGCCAGAAATAGAAGGGAGGGCCCAACCTGCTGCCTCTCAGCTGGGTCCAAGGGTAGGGCGGGGAGGTTTCTGAAGGAAGCCCACCTGATGTGGGACAGCAACCAGCCAGCGGTCAGAAGTGCTGGGTGTTCTCAGGGGCCAAGAAGCTAGAATTAGACTCAGGACAGCCACAAGGTGACTCCCCCAGCCACGTGGCTGGGAGCTGGGGTGCACCCCCAAGTGGTCCTGGCTGGTACAATCACCAGAGTCCAGCCCTGTGAGGACTCCAGGACCCCACAGAGGGTCTGGTTTTGAGAGGAACTGGAGAGCCCTGGTGACATTGCTCAGACAGACGCCCAGACACCCAGACGTGATGAAAGTGATGAAAAGCTCTCTTTGATCCCTGGAGCTGAGATAAGGGCCAGCAGGCCGGAGTCCTGCTCCAGCACTGAGACCAAGTGACAGGCGGCCTGTGTCCCACTTCCTGGGGCCCCCACCCCTCCAAGCTGCAGGTGGCCTCCAGGGCATAGGTGGGGCATCGGTCCCCTTGAGAACCAAGACAAACCCTCCCTGCTGGGGCCCTGGGGACTGTAGCAGCAGAGCTCTGCCACCTGGGGGGAGGGGAGGTCACAGGGTGAAGGCAGGGGCAGTGTCCCTGCAGTGCGCAGAGCAGCTGCAGCTTTAGCTGCCTTGTCCTGGTGGCCCCGAAGGCTTTCTTGCCACGAGGGGCTAGTGCCCTGCTCCCTGGCAAGCTCTCCCGAACCTCCGCCCCAGGCCTCAGTTTCCCCCTCAGCAGACATGGAAGCAGTCTGGGCTCGGGCACAGGCAGACGTGGGTTGGAATCCAGCCCCCACCCCAATGATTAGCTGAGTCATCTTGGGCAAGCCAGTGGGGCTTTGGTTTCCTGGCCTGTGACTAGGTGCTGCGGTGGGTGCCAGTGCCACGGTGCGTATGGGGTGCTTGGCATAGTGCCCAGTGCAACGGGAACACTCGAGGACCGTGTTGTCATTACCCAGCCAGACAGTGAGGTCCTTTCCAGTTTCACCCATTTCTGAGCTCGAGGATCTGTATTAGGGATGGCGGGCTGGACATCTGCCCCTCCTCACGCTTGGTCCCCATGCCCTCGCCTCATTACCTTCACTATCACCTCCACTGAAATGAAACCCTTAGCAAAGACTACATCTGCCTCACCCCAGAGCCTGCAGAAGTGGGGGCTTCATCTCCAATTCCTCAGCCCCAGAAAATCAGCAAAAAAGGGTGTCTGGGAGCTGCCCAGAGTTAAGAAAACCATGTGGCCAACCAGCTATTCCCTTGTGCTACCCCAAACTTGGCCTCCCCAGGGTGTCCTGGCTGTCAAAGGCAAGTCTCACTCTGCCCAGAACTGGCCTTCCTGAAAAAGATAGTGCACCAGTTCCCCATTCCCCTTCCCCAGGCTCCTCGCCCTGTGACCACGGGGACAAGTGGGAAAGGTTAGTGCAGCGTTCAGATGAATTTCAGGCTCCCACACAATGGAGGCCTAGTCAGCCCCAAGTAAAGAAAGGACATGCTGTCTGACAGCGACCAAAGCTTCCTGGATGTTCCAGCAGGGCTCCTGGTTCCCCACTAGTACAAGACAAGGATTTTGGGGTCTGTGAAAATTGTGTTAAAAGGCCAAGTAGCTCCAGAGAATGATCACTTGGGTGTGATCAGCTCCACCAGCCCAGGGCTGCCACTCCCAGAGGCAAGGACTCTACCTCAAGCAGGCCCGGGATTTTTCCTAGGACTTCAATCTGTCTTTGGCAGTCCCCACCGGAGACTTCCAGCATGACCTGAGAGAGCGCTCACTCTGCGTGCGGTCCAACTGCGAGATGTTGCAAACCCACATACCGAGAAGGGAGAGTTTTTATCTGTCTTCCCTGGAGAGCTCTACATGGGCAGCAAGCACAGTCAGCCTCTAGCTCTCTTCCCACTGCCAAGGGAGCTGAATGAGTAAACTAGCCCAATTATGGTGGCACCTTCGGAGTATGGCGAGGAACACCCGTAACTCGAGGAACACCCGTAACCAACCAGAAGTGTCTTTGAGCATCTGTAGATGTGGCAGGAGCCCTGGCTGGTGTGGCCGAGCCCCACTTTGCCAGTTTACCCCACTGGAAAGTGGCCCTGGGTGGCATGACACCATCCCAGCCCCAATAGTACGGGGATTTCAACCACCTCCTAGCTCCCTCAGTCAAGAGCTCCCACCTTCAGCACTCAGACTGAAACTCTTGGAATGACTCACAAACGCATCGGCAGGTCCTGAGGGTGACCTAAAATCACTGTGGCCGAGTTTGGCTCAGATTGTACCACTGTTGTCGCACCGATGGGGCTCCTGTTGACTACTGAGTTAGTGCCACGGCCGGCGCCCTTCAGGGAACAGTCAGACTCTACTGGTTCTCCCGTTAGGTGCAGGCTGAAGTGGCGCGCCTCGGGACAGCTCACTGTGCTGGAGGGTCTGGTTTGAGCCCACACTCCTCCAGGCCCGGCCCCAGGGACCCAGCTCCACTGTGATGGGGGTGGGGGGACCGGACATTCTGAGGAGCTGGGCCCAGTTGTGCAGGGCTCCTGGGACAGGAAGAGCTGGAGGAGCTCAGGACTCCCGCTGGGCTCTGGAGGCCGGGAGCTGATGGCTGGCATTCCTCTCCCTTTTTGGTAACTTACAAAGCAATAAACATTGCATATTAGAACTTGTCACTTCCACAGCTACCTGGGGTTCAACATTCCCACTTAGCATACTCTCTGTGGGGGGCGAGGGTGAAGGACAAGGGGAGAGTAAAGAAGCCAGAGCGGTCCCTGCTCACTCTGGGCTGCATCCCATCCCTTCCAGCCTCCCTCAGTCCCCTCCACCGGCTGCACACCACCCCAGCCATTCCTAATCTAGAAAATTCACCTGCTGGAAGACCTTGCCAAGCCCCCCACACCCTTCCCCACCCCTCCCATTATAAGCCACAGGAGGCTGGCTAGTTAGCCCGATCCAATTCTTCTCAGCAACTGGAGGAGCTGGGAAAGGGCCTGTTATCCATCTCTCTGCCCAGAGGTGAGGCTCCTCTTGAAAAAATCCAGGTGGATCTTCTGATGGACAGGACTTGAAACTGGGGTCTCTCCAGGCAACCACCTGCAGGATAACCCCACCCCTACCAGCAGGAGGCTGTCTGCAACTCCCTATACTTCTTCCTGAGGGCTGGGTCCAAAGAGAGGATCACGGTGCGAGTGGTTTCTGGGACTAAGGATATGGAAGATGTGTCAGCAGAGCTTGGTTTCCCTGAGCAAGCCCCTTACTGACATGGCTGCATCCCTAGATGATGACTGGTGATGCCAGGGGGCTTCCCTTGGCCAGCCCGCCTAGTGTGGGGTGCTGTTTATGCCTCAGGGCCAGAGACTGGGGCAAGGGGCGGGGACGGGGGATGAGCAAAGCCCACATCCAGACCTTTCACCCTCAGACATTCCTCATCTGAAGGGGGTTCATCTGAAGGGGGCTCTGCGGTATGCCGATGGTTCCCAACCTGCAGTTTTCAGAAACACTGTTCTAATCAAATATACCCTTTCAGAGATTCCGTGTGCATTAGCCCGGCCAGGCCCTGAAAAGACGTGGAGGAGGGAAGCCTGCTTCCTGTAAGGTCGTCCAAGGTTTTCCGAACACATTTGTGCACGGACCTGTTTCACAGTACAATGCAGGGCTGGCATTCAGCACCAGCGGTTTTTCTTGGCTGGCAAAAGAGTAAAAACTCTTGAATTGGCAGGTAAATAGCCCCAAGCTCCTGACCCGTGTTCTCTCATCACTTCACCCCACCCCCTCAGACCTGCCCCCAATCCAGAATCTACCTACACTGTCCAATATGATACCATGACAATTTAAATCTTAACTAATGAAATTTAAAATTTGGTTCCTCCACGGCAACCAAAATGAGGGCACCGGCCACATTTCTGGGAGTCAGTGGGCACATGCAACTGTCTGGCACCTGCCTACCACACCAAACCACTCGGAGAGGGCACAGCCGTCCTCGGGGCCCTCGAGCTCTGTCTGTGCTCATTGTCCGTGACTGTGCTGTGCCAACTGTCAACTTTTGGGAGTAGCACCCGAGTGCACTAGCACTTGAGTTCAGCAGGACATAGGGTCTACGGCACATTCCTCTAAAGAACTCAACACCTAATACTCCTCAGCCCCCAGAAGCCCAAATTCAACTCACAGCCCTGGCTCTAAAGCCAAGGGTGCAGGACTGTATTTCCAGGGGCATGTCCCTGTGCCATGGCAGCCCCCTCCTCCTGCCACCTTCTCCGTGAACATGATGGAAAGGGTTCCATCATGGTAGTAAGTGCATGTCACCTCACTCCACAGTCAAGCTCAGGCAAGGTGCCAAGAAGGAGTCCATCAGGATACCTCCACAGAAAGTAGAATCATCTATAATTTCTCTCTAAATAAAAGGCCACACCTTAGAACAATTAACTTTTTATAAAAAGACAAATGTACATATTTACACACATGTATGTCTGTGGTCATACATGACTTAGTGGTTAGGGAGTTTTTGCAATTTTAAAAGTTACATTGAGGCGCTCCCACTTCCCTCCCTGGGCCTGCTGAGGGCCGCCGGTGGGCGCAGGGCAAGGCACTGTATAAATAAATGCAAGGGCTGAGAGCCCAGGGGGCGTTAGTGTACACCTCTGACCAGGACATAGCAAGTCCACACGAAAAAGTGCCATGTTTCTCCCTCCAGCCCCTCAGCCTGAGCAGGGAGCAGGGCAGAGAGAGCTCCTCTGAGGCTGGGGGACACTGTCCCACAGGACCCCATTTTCCTTCACATTTCACTGGCTTTGGAACAGTCCCCAGGGCTCAGCTGGGAAGGGAGGCGCATCTTTGGGAATAGGGTTTGCTTAGTGCAATTGTCTCTTAGTGCAGAGCCAGCCCTTGGGTTGGTGCTGGGCTTTTCTGAGGTCACTGGTCTGTTTCCTCAGGCCAGCTCAGCGACAGGCAGACCCTCTCCAGACAGAGCTCTGGGGGCTCACAGGACTGCTGTGGGCCCCCACCCGCCACCAGTCTCAGAACCCCATCTTCCTGGGAGGCAGGACCAGCTTCACCCCGCCAGATGAGCCCAGACCCTGACCTGCCAGGCCCTGAGAAGCCACCGTTCCAAGGAGGGCAGACCTATCCCCACTTGGTACTAGGGTCACACTTTGTAGGTCAAGGGGCCCACAGCAGTCCTGCTTCTCTGCACCACAGCCACCACGGTGGCAGGTCCCACTCGCCTAGGAGAGCAAAAGGGGGCTGGGGACACAGCTACGGTGCACAAGGAATGGCCTGGATGGAGGGAAGCCGAACCGGGGGCAGTAGGCTGTCCAGCCAGCTGGTGTCCATGTTCTTCAGGTCCGTGAAGACGCGATGTAGGCTCAGCCCGATATCTCCTAGGAGATGTGAAGAAGGTTGTGTGAGGTTAAGGGGGTGGGAAGAGGTGTGTCCCCACCCCAACCCCCACCCCTGAAGGCCATAGACACAGCAGTCTCTCCTGTCCACCCCATGGCTGTAACACCCCTCATCTTTAGGCAAACTTAAGGGCATGGGAGGAGCAGCCCATCTGCAAGCTGTCTGTACCCACGTGAGCTGCAGAAGGGATGCTTTACCTCTGCTGCTCCCTGGCCTGACCCCCAAGCCACCCCCTTCTCCCATGGTTCTCCCTTCTCCCTCAGGGGCATCTTACCCCCAAGGCTGTCTGGCTCCTCCTTGCAGCTGAAGTCTCCATAGACAGAGGTGGGCTGGGCCCCAGGTTCATTGAGCAGGTACCCCTTCCCATCCACATTCGTCGGCTGCCACTCTGACTGTTCCTGCTCCAAGAGCTGGGGACAGAAACAAGAGGCCATCAGCTCACTTCCAGTGCAGACTCACCCTGCGCCCTGCCTGCAGTGAGCCAAAGCCTCCCAGCCCAGACCCCACCCTTGGCCATCTTCACAGGCTCAGACGGCCGCTGGGGAGGAGTTCACTTAGGGCAGGGCCCTGGACGCTCATTCCCACATCCAGCCCTGGCACCGAATCTCCAAGACCCTCCTGTCAGCTGGGTAAGGGCATGACAACTGGGAGTGTGGCTTTGAACAATGGCTAGCATAATAAGTCCAGAAAAGATAACCAGAAAAGCTACAGATAAGCAACTATGCCCATGTCTCAATTTTGTTTGCTCAATTTTCTGTACAACTTACTGTAAAGACTTTTTTATATTGACTTTTTAAACTGAAGCAGAAAACAAAACAACCCTAGAGGACTAATTTGCTTTTTTAAAAAAAGCCACTATATTACAGATCCCCAAGGCTGATTATTGAAACCTGATGCGCATTTCTCAGCCCAGCAGGGCTGGGGCATGTTGGGGCGGAGGATGGGGCCAGGGACCAGGTCCTGCCGCGCTGACTCAGAGCTCTCTGAGGCCCTGAGGCCTGCTTCAGGACAGCCTGCTGGGAACCAGGCCTCCCTTCTGTCCTCACTGCCCACAGCATCTGTCCCACCAGCCAAGGAGGGCAATGGCCTCCGCCACGTGGACATGGCACTACACAAGCACCCAGTTCACAGCGGTAGCTGCCTAGCCCCTGATCTGCAAGCTCCCAGGGGTTCTCTCTCTCCTCACTGAGCAGCAGCTACTTCTAAAGAGTGTCCAGGGAGGAAGGGGCTTTACCTTCATGATGTCCTCAGGTAATTTCCCTTCCTCGTCCTCATCTGTTGTGGCTGTGGAGAGGGAATGGCAGAGAGGTTGGCAGTCAGCCAGGCTTGCCCTGCACTTCCAGCCCCATGAGGTCCCCCTGCCCCTGCCTATATATCCTCTCTCTCTCTATCACACACACAGGCCTCCCGGTAGACAGCTGCCTGCCTGCCTGCCTGCCATGGAGATTCCAGAACAGATCACTGACCTAGTGACTCAGCCACCTCTTCCCACCCCCTCGCTTCCTTCCTTACCCTGGGCTGCAGAGGAGCTGGGAGAACCAGCAACCTTAGACCGAAATGCAGCCTTCTTCCTCTTCTCTCTCACCTACTGCAGTCAACGCTATACCAGAGGGAGTTCTCAGCGCCTTTTCTCCCCCAGGAACCCCCCGCCCCACCAAGACCCAAGCAGTTAGAAGGCGGGCTGGACCCCAGCAGAACGAACCTTCAGAGGTGGAAGGCATGGGTGACACCTGGAAGTTGTACAGGTCACTGGTGCTGTCCGGCACAATCTCCACGGGCATGTGCCAGTCGGGGAGAGTGCTGCTGACGGCGCACGGTGACAGTGCTTCAGGAGAACAGAGTCCACAGGTCAGAGCCGTGTGCTCTCAGTTTGCAAGACACCGAGCATCCCCTCCCCTGCAGCCTGCTCAAACAGGCCACCCCCGAAAGCATGATGCCTCCCAGACCTAAGAGAAAGGGCCACCCCTCTCCTACCAGTTGCTGCCAGACCCACCCATCTCACCTGGAGTAAGGGCCTGCTCCACCTCCAGGTCCTGCCCCATGTAGCCCTGAGCCGTGTAGCTGCTGTGGTCATCAGGCAGGGTGGAGCTGCTGAGGCCATCGGAGAAGGTATCTGGGCTGGAGTCCCCATAGGACTGCAGAGAGAGAGGAGCTTAGGCCGGGCTGCTGTGGTGCTTCTTCCACTGCCAGCCCGACTCACAGGTGGCCGAAGGCCAGCTGCCTAGGACCACACTCACCTTCCTCTTGGCCTTGCTCTTTGCATCTCGGCTGGACTTGGACTTTCTCTCTGCGTGGGGAGACAGGCTCTCAGCCTTGGTACAGGCACACTAGCCCCAGTTGCCTGCCTCTCCCTCCTTCCCTGCCCTTCCTCCCTGCCCTCAGGGGCACCCCCTCCCTGAGGGCTTCCTGAGCACCCAGAGTCCTTGAATACCTTTTCTCTGGTTCTTGGTGAGGGGCGGGAGCATCCGGTATACCCGCACGGCTGAGCTGCCTTTGTTCCTGCTCTGGTCCTTCACTTCCTCGATGTCCGGCAGCGAGTTCATGGCACAGCGGAAGTTGGCCTTCCACGTCTTGGGGTCTGGCTCCTTTTCCCCTGCTTTGTATCGGCCTAGTGGGCAGGAGAGTGAAGAAGATCATCAGGGCCAAAGGCAGGGATCCTCAGCTGCCCCCTGGCCTGGGAGGAGGGAGGCAAGAGTTTCCTGAGCTCTTGTGCTGCCAGAGACCCTCACTGATCAAACAAGCGGGTGTTCCTGCATGACACTCTGCAGGCCTTGGACCCTGGGCTTCTCAAGTGCCCAGGCTTGTGTCCAGATGAACTGGCAGGCCTCACTGGAGGGCCTGGCTGGAAGCACCAGAAGCCCATATGCCCAAAGCACCCTGGTCCTGGCCCACGGACAGATTCCCCTCTGGAGCTGTCAGTAGCCAGAGGGTAGGGACAAGCCGAACATGGTGATGGGCAGAGTCGCCATCAAAGAGCAGTTACTGACAAGTGGGCTGACTGGTCTGAGATGGCCCAAGAGCCCCGACCCTAAGGATAAAGGGAGGCCACCAACCAGATGGGCCTTGAGCCAAGGACCTTGGTCGACATCAAGAAAAGTTAGGCCTGAGTCTCTTTTAATATCCCGGCTCATAGCTGCTTTTGAAGGGGAGAACTTGCATCCAGCCATAAACTCCCTAAAACCATGGCCCCTCTCCCCAGAAACACAGGGAGGCCTGCCCCCTGCCCAGCCCCAGATTCCGCACGCCATCAAGGGAGCCAGGGAGCCCAGGGAAGGGCCTCTGTGTGCATAGAGGCGCCTCCCTTTGTCCCCTCTCCAGCTCCTCCTGGGCAAGAGTCACACACCTGTGTGAATGGCCCAGCTCCGGAACAGACAGGCGTCCTTGTTGATGTCCCAGCCATGCTTGGCGGCGTGCTTCCACGGGATCTGGAAGATCATCTCCTCCTGAACAGCACACACATGTACACAAGGTTGTGTCAGCTCAGGGACCTCAGGCTTTTAGCCTGAGTCTGCCCAGCCCCCCAGGTCTGGGAAAAGCTGACTTCCCCTTTTCACCCGGACAGCTGGCTTGGGTTGACCCATCTGGAGATTGGCTTAAACAGGCTGCTGCCTCACTCCGGATCTCTCAGAAGGGGCCATGGGTTCTGATGCGCAGTGGCACCACCAGCTCAGCAAAGACCTCCCTCTGCCTGTTACAGATGCACTTGCTGCGATGCTCCTCTGGCTTATCAGCACCAACGTGGAAATGAGAACTCTGTCCATTAGACAGTGCTGCTCAGGACACCTGGGGCTATCGGCTCCGACATGGGGCTTCTGGCCATACACCTGAGGAAGCCCTGGGCCAGACTTGGATGCTGACTACCTGTGTAACCCTGGTGCTGTCACTGCACCTCTTTGTCCCTCACTGTTTTCTGTGAAATGAAAACACACAGTGACAAATATAAAGACTAAGGTCTCACTGTTCTCATTATTGGTAGTTAACAGTATGAACTTTGGAGTCAGACAGCTCAGGTTCAAGTCCTGGCATCAAAGCCATTATCTACCTCTCAGTGCCTCAGTTTCCTTAGCTGAAAATAGAGAGATTACTAGGTTCTACCTCATAGGACTATTCTGAGGATTAAATGACACAATGTAAATAACAGTAGCTGTTATTACGAATACTGTTACTACCAAGTCTTCAGGGTCTGTATTGCCCTTTAGGCACCAGCAAGAGACTTCTTAGGTCTGGGCAACTGGAGCGAGGTTGATTCTTGGGTCACCTGGGGAGCCAGTCACCCTCCTGCCAGCAGTATCATCTGTCTGACCGGAGCCCTGTGGGATGCTGTGTGTTTCTAGGACTCTTCCTCAGGATAAATCAGAACTCCAGCCCTTCAGGTGCTGGGGGAGTCCAGCTGTTGGAAACTCAGTGCCTTCCGGTGGGTACCCTGTCCGTGCCTCCAGAAGAGAGGAAGGCAGAAGTCAGGTAGGTGGGGCTTAGGACTGGGCCTTGCATGCAGGACCCGCTGAGAAACACATCTGTCTCCTCCCTATCACTTCCCTTTTTCAGCTGCATCTGAAGCTTTGGTCCCCCAAAGAACATGGGTTAAAATGGAGCAGAAAAACCCAAAGAGTTACACTCACTTTATTAATCCAGATCAGCCCTGGGATTTGGTTGGAATTTATCTGCATCTCTAGCCAGGGTCTCATGCGCATCCGAGTGATGGGCATGTTGGCTGTAAAGAGAAGACAGAAGGCTCCTGTTGCAAGTCTGTTTGAGCAGCCCCTGGCACTGCCCTGCCCCACCCCAGGTCATCCAGTTACCCTGCCCTGCCCTCAGCCCAGTGGCAGGCTCTACAACCGTGGGGGAGGAGGCTTTTACTGAAATAAAACCGTTCTCCAAATCTTTCAGCATCTTAGGCAAAAACACTTCTGCCCCTTCCCCCACCCCATCCTGGACAGTCCTGGAAGGAGACAAGCATGCGACTGACAGTTGCAGGTTGTATGTGGATGAAAAAGAGGCAAAACACACAGGTATCCTAATACCAGAACTTTTCTCCCCAAATTCACAACCTTTGGGAAGGAAGGGGCTTCCTTTGCTTGATGCCAAGAAATTTCCCTACTTGAGTTGTTGCCCTAGCTGTGCACTTTCCCTAATGGGCGAGCAGTCGCCCTGCCCCGGAGACATCCTCTCCCCCACCCCTGCCCACTTATTCTCCGACTCCCTGACAGCCACAGCGCAGAAGCCTGAAGGCTAACCCTTTCTCCCCCCGCCCTGACTCCGGTCCTCGGCGAAATGACCCAAAGAACACCTGTAGCACCTCCTCCCGCTCCACCCGCAGGTCCACCAGCCGTCCAGAGGAGCAAGTCTCAACCCCTGCCACCTACACAAACAGCCTGAAACCTGTGGCCTGAGCCAGGGGCGCGGGGCACCCACGCACGGGCGTACACTGGAGTGCCCGGCACGGATTGTGGATGCGCGCAACGGACATACCCCGCCAGCGAGAGGCCCCGGGCGGCTCGGCGCAGCACACAGATCTGCGAAAGCCGCGGGGCGCCGACGACCGCGGCGGATGGGCGGTCCAAGCCGCGGCCCGCCCACCCCGCGCGGCAGCCCGCCGCTCCTCCAGCGCCCTCCGGAGCCCGCGCGGGGACCAGGCAACGCCGCGCGCCCGCGACTCTCCCGCCTGGGGTTTTCAGCCCCCACTTCCTGGTGCCCCGCGCGCCTTTGTTCGATGCCACCGGTGCCCCCAGCGGCGAAGGCGGGCTCACCTCTGCAGCGGGCGCGATTCGGATGCTGCGTCCGAGGGTCCCGACACAGCGAGAGCAACTGCGGGTGGGAACCGGGAGGAGGCAGAGGGTGCCCGGGTCGCGGGGCCACGGAGTACGGCTGGTCTTGTTTGGGCACGGCTCCCGCTGGCCTCTGCTCGCCCGAGCTCCGGCGCACGACCTGCCTGATCGAAGGAGTGGCGCGTTCTGCCAGGGCAGCGGCGCCGGACCGCGATCTAAACACTTAGCGGGATTCCCCAGCCCAGGCTGGGCCCCGCCCTCCAGAGGACTGCGAGCGCGCCCATTGGCCGGCGCCGCCCCATCATTTCGGGGAAATCATGCTGTTGTAGAGCTAGCGGCGAAGGGGAAGTACAGGGCGGCTGTTGCTACCCACCCCCTCCGCCGCCGCCCGACCGGCCCCCCCGCCGGCTCGCACTCCACCCCCACCCCAGCTCGTCCCGGAGAAAGGCCGCCCTGGAGAGCCGAACGCTCCTCCCCGCAATTACTCCCCGGTCCGCGTTCTCTCAGCCGGCTCGCCCCGGAGGCCATCTCCTCGCCCTTCTCTCGGGGGCGGGGGGAGCGGAGAGGACGAGGGTGAAGGCGTCTGACTCCGGAGCGCAGGTGAGGGGCCAGCCGGGCACCTGCCGCCTTCTTCGGAGTGGACGCCGGGATTGAATTCCTGAAAATCAGCCTGCTTCCTCAAGCTCGCCAGTGGGATGTCAAGAAGGGGGCGGGGGTGTTCGGCCCTCACAATACCCGCATCTTGAGGGGTGACCCACCTGCAGGGCACTCACCTGCCCGGGGGAAGCAAAGGAGAGCCTCCTCTGCCTGCGGAGCCGCCTAGCGAGAGGAAATCGCAGACTGGCGCGGCTGGCGCCGCTCTCCAAGGGACTCGGGACTTCACTGTCTTCAGCTGCAAAATAATCACCCTACCTCGCTGGTTTACAGTGACAGAGAGATAATATCCATTGAGCACCATGCCCCACTTGGACAGCAGATGCTGTGTGGTTTGCGAAATCCCTAGCCAGGGTCTAAGAGTGACGGGGAGACGCCTCGCCCCCTTCTCGGTCTACTTCCTTGGGACTGCCCCGCGGCTGGCCTCAAGGAAAGGGAAAAGAAGGGACTGCTGAGTTGGGGTGGTGGTGGGGGCAGCCTCGGGTTTCTCCTAGAACTCCTGCCTTAGGCCATCTCCACAGCCTCACGTGGCCCTTGCGTGGCAGTTCCACAGTAGAAGCGTTGGTGTTGTCTCTGGATTCTCAAGGCTTGGCCCAGAGACGTTCTGGGCAGCATGGGGGAATTTCTTCTGGCTGGCCACGGTCATATGCATCTAGACAAAGGGTTGGGGAGCCCAGGTCCTAGGCTCCTTGGGAAGGGCAGCAAGTTAACTTTTGCGCTTACAACTAGACCTTGCCTCACCTGTGTGCTGCTAGAGGCTGGGTTGAGTGTTCATTTTCCACCCAGAACTCTGCCCCAGCAGGCTCCTTCCTTCACTTCCCTAAAGGTGCTGACTCAGAAGTAAAGGCTCTCTCTGGCGGGACAGCGCATCAGGCTCTTCACCCAGCTCTCCCTCAGGCAGCACCCAGTTGTCTTGATGCAGGCTATAAATAGACGCATGGATGCAGCATTCCACCATTCAGTCCCTCCATCGCCTCCCTCCCAGAGAGGAAATGAATGGGTTCAGCCACTTCAGGCGGTGGGTGAAGGAGTTGGGAGAGGCAAAGAGGCAGGAGGGACTGCGAGGAATGAACCCAGATGGGTGTTCAGCGAAATGGGCCGTGCTGAGGGCCAGGAATGGTTGGGGGGCTTTGAGCAACACATGAGAATGGGGACCCACCACAGAGACCGAGACCTCCTGAGCAAAGGAGCAGGAGCAACTGGCTCCTGAGCTGGGAGGTCCATTCTCTGTGCAGCAAGTGGATGCTTGTCCCCTCCCTAAGGACCTGACACGGCCACTGGAAAATTCAGAATGAGATTAAGGAGAGGAAGTGTGCATCTCATGTGGTCTGACAAACTGACCAAAATGACCCCGTGAAGACAACAGGAGACTGTAAAATGTGCTTTAAAACAGAAAATCACCTGTAAATACATATGTATATATAATGGGCCACTTTCCATGTCATGAAATGTATTTCTGTAATATCATTTGCAATGGGTGTGTATTATTCTATCATAAAGATAAATAAAAATTTACCCAATTAATCCCCTATTGTAGGACATTTAGGTTATTTCCATTTTTTCATAATGCAAACAACACAGTGTAGCTAAATCTTTGCACACATCAATAATTTTTTGCTTAGGAGAAATTCCCCAGTGTTAGGATTTACCAATGAAATTGTTATTTACATCTCTAAAGTGTTCTTTGAGTTTTTTTTCTTTTTAAACTTCTAACTCTAGGGATTCTATTGTACGCTGAAGCCTATAAGAGAATCTGCTTATCAGGATTGGGGGTGCTATACTCTAAATTAGTGAGAGAAAGCTATACCTGGTTGCAGTACGTCAAACTTTTATTGTAACTGCTTTTGATCTTTGCCTATTCTAAGATGCATCCCATATGCCCTGTAATGCTCAGCAGATAACAAAGACTTCTCTAGGTTTTCCTTAGTAATTCAGGACTGGCCCTTTCTCCCCTCTGACTCAAAATATTCATCCTCTGTGATTGCAGGCAACCCCTCTGGGCAGGTGATGTCCAAACTCAAACTCTGGTGGACTTCTGTCCCTAGGGAAGGGTTGGACCCTTCCCTAGAACCCTACCCATGGAGTCACATTCATACAAGCAGAACTCCCAGCCTCCCCTCCCATACTGTGCCCAGCAGCTTTCTCTTGCCTATTTCCGGCTCCCTCTCTCCTGAGGTCTTGGTCATTCTCCAATCCTCTTTGCCTCACCTGGTCCTCTGAGGCTTCCTTCCATTATACCAAGCTGTATTTTCACATTGCAGGAGCAGACCGTGTTGCCACAGCTTCCCTGGGGCCCACCCTTCCAGGTGCCTCCGCAATAGGGTCACCTCCCTAACTTGGACCATGCCCCTAGCATTCGGGTTCACCCTGGAGCCTTCTCAGTTCTCCCTGACTCCTCAGGCCCACATTTGAATCACTGCTCACTCTGGTCCTGAGGGTCCCATTCCAACGTTCTCTCCCACAGCTCACCTACCCTTGGCAATAACTAGAGGGCAGTGGAAGAGAACGTAGAATTTGCGTTCAAAATCCTGGGTTCTTGTGCCATTGCTATTTGCCTGTGACCTTGGGCAAGTTTCTGCCCCTCACTGAGCCTCAGTGTTCTCATCTGTAAATCAGAGATATTCTAGACCCTCTCTTACTTGTTGTGAAAATGAAATGCTATAGACTGTCGAACTCCTTGCTGCACTGTAAAACATTAGTCAAATGCCACTGTATTATTAACAGAAATGCATGGCTCTTTCACTGTATTTCCATTCTGTGAGCACATCTTGTATTCCCTCCACCCCCATGTCTTTGCTTCTCAACCCTGACTTAGCAATACTCACCCCCCCATTTCAGTTCTCCCCCTCTCTGCCCCTCCCCACACTTCCATTTCAGTCTCCATATTAGTGCCCAGAGCAAATGCCTGTTTTCTGAAGTACCCCCAAAGCAGCCAGCTAGAAGTCATTCTGCTCCTCAAAAGCCCCTCACCCTAAACTTTCATGTTGCCTTTTCTCCATGTATCACATTCTGGGTGGTGACCTGCTGGGGAACTCTGCATTTTTCTGCAAGAGACCTGAGTTCCTCACACCTATAGCTGGAGTTAGCTGGGTCTCAGCTCTGGAGCAGGGGGGCTCCCAGGGTGCCTCCCATCTACACTGTCATTCCCCCAGCATGGCACAGCTGCTCTGTAGTGGGCCCTGGGCTGTCCTCGGTTGGTGGGGGCGCTGACTGCCTGGCACTCATGATGCTGGAGGCAAGACGAGTCCTGTGAGAGCCTCTTCCCTGATGGACCAAATTCTGTCCCCTCCGTCAGCCCCTCAGAACACGCTGCTCCCCCCTAGGTGGGTCCAGTTAGTTCTGAGGTGCAGGACTGGTGAGGCTTTACTAGGGTTTTGAGAGTAGGGCAGTCCGGGGTCCCTGTGGGGCCTGCTACCAGAAGTGGTCACAGTGCCCAAAGCAGATGAAGCCCAGGCAGGCGTCCCAGCCTTCCAGGTCCAGAGGGAGGGCTCTCTTAGATGCTCCAAGTTCCTCCCAGACACCACCTCTATTTTCTTTTTAAGTTTTCATTTATTTATTTTTAGAGAGAGGGGAAGAGAGGAAGAAAGAGAGGGAGAGAAACATCAATGTGAGAGAGAAACATGGATCAATTGGGCCTTGTGCGCAAACTGAGCCCCCAACTGGGGACTGAACCCACAACCCAGGCATGTACCTCCCACTGGGAATGGAACCAGCCACCCCTCGCCCACGTGGCAATGCCCAACCAACTGAGCCACACCAATCAGGTCCATCATCTCTATTTTCCCAGCAAACCTGGGAGGCAGACAGAGCACAAGTGAGGCATAAGATCATCTAAAAGCATCCAAAACTTGACGATAGAATCCAGGCGGCTTCACCCTGCCTGCAAGTTCAAGTTCAAGAGAATGGAAGCCGTTTCTTAATTCATTAGACAAATACAAATCACACTCCTGCTCTGGGTCAACTCCAGGTTTGGCCCTGGGGATATGCTGGGCACGAGTTTATTCCCCCTCACCTCACAGCACTAGCAAAAATGCTATATGACACAGCAGAATAAACGTTATGCAGTTATAAAAATACTAAACGCAGAGTGGGAGGTTGCAGCTGACTGGGAAAGCACTAGGGGGCCCTGCCATTGAGAATGCCGGTGGAGTCACTCCAGCGCCCCGGGCTGTTCCGGAACCCCGGAGGGGGAATGGGTGTCAGTGTGGGCTGCCGCTGATGCCTTGTGCAGTTTCATTTCTCATAAACACTGCGTTGGGAGGAAAGAGGCCTCAGCTCCCCATCCACCCCGTGGGGGCCCCCGCGAGGCGGGGTGGGAGGGCCGATTCTGTGCCCCAGCAGCAGCCACGGCCGCAATGGACCTGGATGAGAGCAGCACCCTCCTCCCCCTCGCAAATGGGTCCTGCAACATGGCCTGCACCCACTGTCATTAGTCCAGGGCGCCCCTGGCAGGCTTCTTGGCCTTTGTGGGGGTAGCTGTACACCTACTTCGCCCTGGGTAATCCCAGTCCAGGTGTGGATCTCCTCGCTTGCTCGCGCTGCCCCCGGCCTGAGGGTGTGTGTGTGTGTGTGTGTGTGTGTGTGTGTGTGTGTGTGTGTGTGTGTGTGTGTGTGTGTGTGTGTGTGTGTGTGTGTGTGTGTCTATTTGGAGGGGAGGGGGCCCAAGCTCTGCGGGCCAACTTCCACATTCCTGCTCAGCCCGGCCTGGGGGTGAGTTAGGGTCAGCGGCGGCTCCGGCCTGGCTGGCTTCCTGGAAAGGGAGGGAAGGCAGGAGAAGAGGAAAGCCTGCCAACCTCAGCGCTCCCGCGGCCGCCTGTGACCACCTCCCTCCCCGCCCCGCTGGCCGCCCCGCCCAGGCCAGCGGCTCACCTGCCGGGTGCCCGAGCCACTTCCTCCTCCTTCCCCGCCCAGCCTCCCTCTGCGGGCCTGGATTTGCAGCCCGCGCCGCAACTCCTGGCCGTGCGACCTCGGGCAAGTTACGCAACTTCTCTGTGTGCATTATCCCCACCGCCGCAAGAAGAAACCAGTAACACCTCGGGGTGCAGAGCCCTTCGTAAATGCCCCTGCCCTGCCGTGCCTCCCGCGCCCGCGGACACACAGTAGGCGCACAGAAATGGCGCCCGCCTCCGCCCCTGCAGGGGAAGGCCACGTCAGGTGTCCCCGAAGGGGCGCTCGTCCTCCGCCGCGGCCCGCGCGACTCGAGTCCGACTCGCAGCCTTGCCGGCGGGGGATCGGCGCCCGGCGGAACCCGGACACTCATGCGGGCTCCAGCCTCCGCCCGGCCCTGCGGGCGGGGGCGCAACGGGGCAGGGCCCGGCCGGCCACCCGGGGTTGCTCGGGCCCGCGCCGAGGGGCGGAGCCTGGGTTTCTGTTTCTTGCAAACGCCGGGGCGACAGGGAAATCGAGGAGTTTCCGGGAACCGCGCCGGGAGTGCTGAGGTTCACGCGGCGGCCGGGGGCAGGGGACGGGCAGGCGTCCAGTGTCGCGGGCCAGTGGCTCTCTGGAAGTTCCAGCAGGAGCTGGGGAAAACCGGCCCCGGAAAAGCCCCACCCGAATGCAGCTGCCCCCACAGAAGTGGGCGTAGGGGGCAGGGAGGTGAGGGGGCTGTGCATGCAGGGGTGGAGGCAGGTGAAGTCTGAGGAATGGAGCGGCCCCCTGAAACCGTTTAAGTCCCCAGTTTTACCACTGGCTGACACATCCAGTTTTATTGTCTTCATGGCTCTTATCGCGGCTGAGACTATCCCATTCATGTACTTTATTTGCTGGGGGATTTCTCCTACAGGACTTGGAGCCCCTTAAGCGGAGGGCCGTGCCTGCCTAGCCCAGCCTGCTGGGTTCCCAGGACCCAGCACCCAGCTAACCAGCAGGAGGGTCTCAGTGAGGATTGATGGAATGAGTAAAGAGATGCGGTGAGTCAGAGGCATCTAGAGTGGGCCTGGTGGCCATCTGACTCACTCCAGGGGACCCCCCCCACCTGCCCCCAGCTCTCCTGGCCCTGCAGCCCAATCAGGTCCCTTGGATACATTCAGTGGAAGGAGGCCTCAGCCCCTTGCAGGGAGCCCTCTGTGACTCCTTGAGAGCTGCCCTCCAGATGGAGTGGGTTGGGCAGTGAGCAGGCTGTGGTCATGGCTCAGGAATGCTGCCTGTGGGGGTCGGCCACTTCCTCCCCTCCCCAGGGCTTTCAGCTCAGGCCAGAGATGTTTGTGGGCTGAGCCTGGATTTGAGCCAGAGAGGCTGGAAGTTTGGGATGGTGAGGCAGAGTCCAGGACCCTCCCAGACTTCTTCAGAATAAAGCTGGGGTCTAGGTGGGTGGTGTCACCTGCAAGCCCTTGTGTCCTAAATTCTTGCATTTAAGATCCCAAGCCTATGATTGGGAGATCTCTTTCCTGATAGCCCCGAGACTGTGGCTCTTAGAAAGACAAACAAGTAGAACTTTCCTAGTCCAGAAGAGCTGAGAGTGGGGCAAGTAGCAGTGGTAGCCACTCTGGGAGCAGCCAGCTAGCCTGTGGAAGGACAGGCAGGCAGACCCTCAAGCATTTGTTATCCAGGCAAGCATTGACTTCCTCTGGCCCAGGCTCAGGATCAGGTGGCAGGCCAGGGAAACTCCAAATGCTGCAAGAGCGGAGCTTGTGCTGTGAGCACAGCCCCTGGTGACCCTGGTGACTCAGCCTGGGAATCCCAATTCCAGGGGCTGCCTGGGAATCCCAATTCCAGGGGCTGCCCTGGAATTGGGCTCAGGACAATGAAGGGGTGTCCTTGAGTAGCCTAGTGACCATGACAGCATTTTAGTCGAGGCCCCAGACCAAACAGGTTATTGCCCCCTCCTTCTCCTAGACCCACTGATCTGCAAGTCCGAGTAACATCTTTGAGGCAGGGAGCCTAACTGTGATCCAAGCCTGTAAATTTTGACTTGGGAAAGCACCTGGTCTTCAGAATATGTTTGAAGTCATATTTCAGAAACAGTAGAGGTAGCTTAGGCTAGAAAACATCAACAGGAATATTCCTTTGTAGCTTGGACTCAGCAAGAGCTGAGTGAAAGGTACGTTCGTGGAAGGAAAGTAGGGCAAGAGTTGGGAGAACAGGATGACCTGGTGGATACTCTGGCTGAGCACAGCAGCGGCCCTGTGAACCAGTGTGGATGGGGATGGATGGATGGTGGATGGATGACAGATTCCGATTGTCTCCACAGTGTATACATTTTCCCCGAGGTGGTCCTGACAACAAGGCAGTTTCCACAGAAACAATGGATACCCCAAAGGGGGAGTGGGGAGAGCCCTGTCTTCCCTGAGCAGCACTGTGATCATTTCTATTTCTGTCTGGTTCTGTCCCTCCAAGGGGATCTCTGCTCCCTTTCTTATTGCCCTGCTCACATGTATGACCCCTCTCAGTCCTAAAAAGAAACTGGGAGTGTAGTGACAGGGGCCAACCAGCTACAGGACAAGGGGGAAGTTGTGTTAATATCAGGTGGATGCCATTGTCTCTCTTGAAAGGTAAGTCCACAAAGGGGCTCAGTTTAAGTAGGACCTCAGCCAGGTGTGAGAGCGTTCAGTCTTTGTGTGTGTGTCTACAGGGAAGTGTCTGTTGACTGACTGATAGCAGGGGTGAACTGTCAACAGAGACCCACGGGCTTGGATCTTGTGGGGAAAAAGCATGACTGTCTGCCCTCTAGCTTGGCAGGTGACAAGCCACAGTATGTCACCATGTCAGATAGCCAATGTGATGTGCTGCTCTGGGAGTATTTCAGAGGACTGGGTCCATACTGGGAGACAGAATGGACAAGGGTGTGTTGGGAGGAGCCAGGGGGGCCTCTGGTGACTGGTCACCCCCAGGAATCAAAAGCCATTCAGCCTTCTTCAGGAATGTTGGAGAGGGCTTCCTGCAGCCTCGAGTATTAATCTGCTTCTAGTAGAACAGTCAGTCCAGCAAGCTGAAGACTTGGGGCCATCTGATGTGCATGAAGTGCTGCTCAGGCCTGTGCCCTTGTCGGCCGTGAGCAGCCAAAGTCCCCGCCATTTGGTGTGAGCTCTCTGAACGTCACATGCACAGAGCCACCTCCCTGGCATCTAGCACACACCTTGAAAACAGTAGGCACGTAGTGCCCTCTGATATCAGAATGACAGCTGTGCGTCATACCTGGAGTATGAGGCAAAGGGACAAAAATCCTGGGGTGTGGGGACGGGAGCAGTTTATTTTAGCAATGTTCACGGAAGGCTACTCTGAGGACCAAGCATTCAGCAGGGTCATGAAGGAGTCAAAGTTTAATAAGCTAGCAGTAGCAGGGGGCAGTCCAGGGTGTGGGAACAGCCCAAGGAAAAGCCCAGAGGCAAAAATGCAGGGCAGATCCTGCTTATATGGTGCCCCAGGAGTGAGGCTGGACCAGCCAATGGGGGACATGCCGGGAAGACATTTGAATGCTGTTCTCAGGGGTCTGGGCTTGATCCTGGCAGACAAGAAGCTCCTTGGACAGGACACATGGTTCTTCCCCTTCTGGAGCACGAGGGTCTGTCCTCACGGGTTCTTTGAAGTAAATTCTGGGGTGGACCCTGCGAGGATAACTGGGAGTCTGACCTGGGCTTTAGAACTTTCTGTGGCTGCCAAGTAGAGATGGTCTCATGGGCCCCAAAATCTGAAGAGACCTTCTCAGGGGCCAGGTCTGTACTTGCATGACCCTGAGAGTGAGCGCCTCCCTCAGTCTTGTACCCAAGGCACCTGCTTGCCTTACCCTGCTGCATCCTGGAAGCAGGGTGACAGGCAGGAGGCAGCTCAAGGGGGCCGGATGGATTAGGGCTGTGGCCCCAGTAGATGGGGAGAAGGGGGCCTGCCTGACAGCAGGGTCAGAGGACAGAATTTGGAGACGGCCAGGACGTGGCGTGGATTGGAGCAGGGTTCTTCTGAAGCCCTCTCGAGGTTCCCCATTCTGGGAGCAGTGTAAGGAGACCGGCCCTGACTCTGCCAGGGGCCTGTGTGTCTACAGCCAGAGTCAAGGCAGGGTCACAAGCCTTGGCTTCCATCCCAGCTTATGAATCTGGGGAATCGAAGGCAATGAGCTAAAGAAAATGGGGCAGGAGGTAGAAGGTCACAGCCTGCCTCAGCAATGCCCAGGTCACTGATGACTACAGCTAGAACTTGAAACTGTATGCCAAGACCGCTGTGCCGTGCCCTTTGGGACAAAGGCCTCACTGCTGGATGAGGCCTGTCAGTTCACCATCCTTCTGCTGTCCAGCAGACCAGAGGCCATCCTAGGTCCACCTGTGTTCCCAGGGGATCGGCAATTTGGCAGCTTCAGGCTCCAGGAAGCTCTGACCCTGTGGCAGTAGCTCCCCCTGCTGGCTAACAAACACCCCTTCCCTTCTTGACTGGGAGGGTATAAGGGGTTGAGGAGAGGGAGAAGTGTGCAGGGACAATGCTGGCTGTAAGGGCAGGGGCAGCAATTGATACTGGACTTTGGTTCAGGTAGATAGGCAGGTATGACCTGGTAAACAGAGCACCTATTTCCTGGTCAGTAGCCTTTGAACAGGTGCCAGACAGTAGGGACCCGAGCAAAGGCAGGCAGCGATGGTTTTTCTGAGGTGGTTGCTGAGGGAGGCCATCATGGCCAGGCAGACCTGCATCCTAGGCTGAATACATGTCTCCTCAGGTGGGCTCAGGTGTCCTCTGGTTCCCCCCAGAGCAAGCCCCTGGGGCTCCACAGAGGATTCAGCCTGGAATTGAAGGCCAAGAGATAGGCCTGTGAAGGGGCAGTGCCCTAGGCATTCTAAAAAGCAGGAGAGTCAGCCCTGGCCAGGCAGCGCAGTTGCTTGGAGTGGTGCCCAGTACACCAAAAGGTTGCAGGTTCGATCCCCAGTCATGGTGTCTATTGGAAGCAACCAATCAATGTTCCCCCTCACATCGACGTTTCCCTCTCTCTCAGTTTCTCAAATCAATAATCATGTCCTCGAGTGAGGATTTAAAAAAAAAAAGAGGGAGAGTCATCCCCAGGCAGAACCTGCCCCAACTATTCAGTCCAAGCCAGGAATGGAGGCAGGGACCCGTCAGGAGAATAAAATCAGAGAGTCGATGAGCAGCTGCCTGGTTCCTCAGATTCAAACCTCATCAGGACGCACCCCCCTCCCACCTCCCGGAGCCCCAGGCCAGGGCCCTGGGACACAGGACCGATTCGGAGTGCTGGGTGAGCGGGACAGAGGAGTGACGGGTCTCCCTGTGAGCTGCCTCAATCCCTTACATCCCAGCCGAGACATCCACGACAGAGCCACCTCCCGGTAGCCACGTCCCAGAAATTTCTCCCACAAAAGAATGTGGCTTTCCCCGATAAGCCCTGCCCAACCATGTCCTGCCAACTGGAGTCCGCACCTCAGATAAGAGGCTTCTGGGAGTTTGTTTACCCCTGACCCTTAGTTACGCTGAAGGCTGGGGCCTCCCCTGGCTCCTGGGAGCCTGCCAGGGGTCTTGACTGCAGAGAAATTTCCCTCCCAGGCTGAGGCCACATGGTGGGCCGCTATTCTCTTTAGGACTCAGGGACGCAGAGCCTCGCCCTGCCCCAGGTGTGGCCCTCACCATCTGGACTCACCAGGGCAGTGTATATGCCTCAGAGACTCCTCAGGCTGCTCACCTACCGGGCTCTCAGGGAGAGGCGAGGCCTGTGGGAAGGTCCATGAAGAGAAGGACCTGGTGCTGAGCGTCAAAGCTGTCCATGAACCCTGGGTGCCATGCTCAGCCAGCAGGCCTGGTGCCATGTGGCCTGAGAGGGTGGGACCCATGGGAGCAAAAAGCTGTCACCAGTTCCTGAGGTGGGGGGCCCGCTGCACTGATTGTGGGATAGGAAAATCAACTTGCAGATGCCAGGATGTACAGGAGCAGAGTGAGCAGCAGGTAAGGTTGAAAGGTCTCATTTCCTGACAAGCAGGCCTCGTGGAGGCCGTGGGGCTGTGCCTGCCAGCTGTGCATTGTGTCACGGACATTCCTCACAGCCCCGCAAGCACAGGAGGCTCTCTCTTGGGTGGGAACCCACACCGGAGCCAGCAGCATGGCAACTCGGTCACAAGGCGCTGAAACACTTCTGGAATAATTCGTCCTCTCTTCTAGGCTTCTCTGCGAATTTGCTCTTGTCACTTTCCTGTATGTGTGTCTTTACTTTTCCTCTTCTAGCCCAGGGATGCTTTTTGACCAGTGTTACCATGGGGATGGATTACTTGATAAATTCAAACAGCAAACATTTACTCTGTGGCCAGGTGCCAGGCACAGAGGTAGGTGCTGCGGGCACAGACATTCAACAGGAATTTATTGAGCCTGTTCAGGATGCTAGGGACAGCTCTTCACAGGAGGGATGTAGAAATGCAGACTGAGTCCCTGCTTTCATGGAGCTTGTTCTAGGGGAGACAGCCAATGAAGGACAGGGAAAGTGTCATTTCGTGATAACTATATTGCCAAGAAATAAAATAGCATGATGTCATATCTCTCTGAAGTGGTGACATTTTAACTTCCTAAGTGACGGAAGTCAGGAATGTACAGAACAGGGCAAGGACTGCCCCAGGCAGAGGGAATAGCTGGGGCAAAGGTCTTAGGAAGGGAAGCTGGTGTGTTTGAGAAAGAAGGTCGATGTGGTGGGCAGGCAGGAGAATGACAAAGGCAGGTCCAGGGAGACAGGCAGGGACGGGGGCTTGGGTTTTGTGCCATGGGCATGGAGAGCTTTCGAAGGGTGTTCTGCATGGAGGTGAGACGATGTTGTGTGCATTAGAATACACACTGGACGTTGTTTGTAGACTGAAGTGTAGGCCAGTCCCAGTGTCGGATGGTGGGACAGAGGTGCAATGGGGACCACAATGAGAAGGCATTTTAAGACTGACAAATGAAGCAGAATACATCCCAGATTATATCAGTTTGCTGTAGGGTAAATTACTTACAGGAAGATTGGTTTGGAGCAGAAGAGACGACCCAGCAGTCTGCACAGATTATTCTCTGCTAACAGACCCATTACAGGAGTTTTTAAATAGCATGTCTTGAGTGCTAATGATTGACAGGACAAAGGGACAAAGAAGGCAGGAGCCCCAGAGGCCATAACTCTTGGTAGTCTTATGATAGGCGATTGTTTGGAATAGATACTATTACCAGTTTAATATTTATTTTGGTTGTCGTGGTATTCAGCTGTTACTAAAAACATATTTATGGTTACATTTTAAGGAACACGGGTATTTGACAACTAGAAAGTTTTAATATGCTTGCTGAGGACAGGGAAACTGGGACCTAAGAAATGGAATGGAATCTGAGACACAGAAATGGAGTTCATTTTGTTCGCATCTACACCTACACACCAAGTCCTTCTGCAGGCGTGGAAGCAGGAAGGCTGCACACGGTGGAGGCTGGAGCAGGAGAATGATCCAGAAGAGGGGACCAAGGTGGTGGTGGTAGCAATGGGAGGAGCAGGGAATGGATCCCGACAGAATTTGGAGGGGAAGCCAAACAGAAATAAATAAAATGCAGTGGCTATAGATCAGGAGAAGATATTTGCAAATTGTAGATCCCACGCAGGACTTGTATGTGGAATATATATAGAGAAAATACTTACAACTCAATAATAAAGCAACACCTTTTTTAAATGGCCCGAAGATTCATGTGGATATTTCACCAAAGAAAATATACAGATATACAGGCAAATAAGCAGATGAAAAGATGCTGAACTTCAGGAACCATTAAGGGCCCGCACATTAAAACTGCAGTGAGATACCTCTGCCCGTCCACTTGCAAGGCTGAATGAGAAGGACCACGCCGAGTACTGGCAACGGCATGGGGCCACTGCGGCTCCTCAGCTGTTGGCAGGAATGTAAAGTGATACACCTGCTTTGGAAACATTTTGGCAGTTTCTATATATATGTTACATATGACATATATGATATATTTTCTATATATGCCATGTAACCTAGCTTTTCCATTCCTAGATGTTTACCCAAAACAAATGAAAGTATGTGTCCATACAAAGACTTGTACTTGAATGTTCAGATGTTCATAGCAGCTTGATTCGTAATAAGCAAAAGCTGGAAACAATGAAAACGGCCATCAGCAAGAGAACGGATGGACTGTAGCATGATCTGTACTCGGCAAGAGAAAGGAAGGAACTAGGTAACATGGAGGAAACATATTCCACTCTGTCTGTCCCGCTACATACAGCAATAAAATCTGGACAGGGCGCACAAAGGACTCTGAACAGAGTAAATAGTAGCAGGTGAATTGGGGAAGAAAATCAGAATTTTGAGTGCCATTGAACTGGGGAAGGGTTTCCTGTTTTCCCTCCAGCACCCCCTGGGCTGGACGGAGGACAGCCGTCTGAAACTGAAATCGGGTTATGGCACAGACAGGGGGAAACTCCAGGAGAAGCCCATTAGCTCTGGTTGGAAGAATGGGAAAGGAACTCTGATGCTCGAAGAGTGAGGAAATGCCTCCCTCTCCTTAGAAATTGTCTTCATTCTCTCGTGCACCAGCCCCCTAACATTCCTGCTGCAGTCCACTTGGCTTGCAGGCACCTAAAACCCAAAGGGAGAGAAACTTGGATTGGAGGCATCCCAAGGGATGGGGATGAATGCTGTCGCTCGCTCTTGCTCTTGCCTTCTCTCCGTCCTCTTGCCACTTGGCCCTGAAAGGGGGCACAGTTGCAGGAAGTACGCTGCAGAACAAAGTAACAAAAACTAGCTTTTTGACTGAAAAGAGGGGCCCCAGGGAGATAATGGAGGAGGAACTCAGAAAACCGACCCCATAAAGTTGTTTATGAACTCCTGAGCTCACCTCCAAGCTCAGTACGCATGGATTTGAGCCTAAGCAGCATACCAGGTATTCAGAAGTGAACTAAAGGATTCACGACCATCCTATTCTCAGACTGACCACTGGAGGGTGCCCTTGTGGGCCAAATCGAAACAGCGCTGCAAAGGCATTGAAAAGGGAATTCACATTGAAACCCCAGAAGGAAGGTCTGAACTTGTGGCCTGAACCCAACAGTCAGTTGCCTGTTAAAATATAAATTTCGATATTTTCCATAGTATTCAAATAAGACTTGGTCTCATGAAATTCAAAATGTCTAGAATTCAAAACAAAATTACTTGGCATATGGAGACCCAAGAAAAGCTCAACTTGCATGGCAAAGACTATCGAAAGAGGCCAACACCCAGATGTTGGAATTAGGTAACAGACTTTAAGACACTGTAAAGAAGCTCCAAGAAATAAGGACAAGTACTCTTGAAATGAATAGAGAAAAGTCTCAGCAAAGAAAAAGAAGACATAAAAATAAAGAAATTAAAAAAATTAGGACTTAAAAATACAAGATTTAAAAGTTAGATATTCACTAGATAAGCTCAGAAGCAAAATAGAAAATAGGACAGCCCTGGCTAGTGTAGCTCAGTGGATCGTGCACAGGCCTGAGAACCAAAGGATTGCGGGTTCAATTCCCAGTCAGGACACATGCCTGGGTTGTGAGTCAGGTTTCCAGTGGTGGGTATACAAGAGGCAACCACACATTGATGTTTCTCTCCCTCTCTTTCTCCTTCCCTTCTCCTCTCTCTAGAAATAAATAAAATCTTAAAAAAATTAAAAGCAAAATGAGAGTCCATAAGAAAAGAAGAAAGAAAATAGGACTGAGGAGTCAGTCAGTAAACTTGAAAGTAGGACAGTATAAATGATCCAGTCTGAATAACAGAAGATTTATTGATTTATTTATCTCTTGTATTTATTTATTTTTGTGACGCTTGAAGTTTTATTTATTTTTAATCATTTTTAATTACTGTTGACATACAATGTTATGTTAGTTTCAGGAATACTCCCTAGTGATTAGATATTATAAAGCTAAGTGATCATCCCAATAAATCTCATACTCATCTGGTACCATACATAGTTATTAGAATATTATTGACCATATTCCCTGTGCTGTACTTTACATCCCCATGACTATTTTGTAACTACCAATTTGTACTTCTTAATCCCTTCACCTTTTCACCCACCCCCCAACCTCCTTTCATCTGGCAACCCTCAAAATGTTCTCTGTATCTATGAGTCTGTTTCTGTACTGCTTGTTCATTTATTTTGCTTTTTAGATTCAGTTGTTGATAGAATGTATTTATTGCCATTTTATTTTTCACATTTTTTATCTTCTTCTTGTTTTTAAAGAAGTCCCTTTAATGTTTCATGTAATATTGGTTTGGTAGTGATGAACTCCTTTAGCTATTTCTTGTCTTGGAAGCATCAATTCTAAATGATAGCTTAGTTGGATAGAGTAATCTTGGTCATAGGTCCTTGCTTTTCATCACTTTGAATATTTCTCTCCCTTCTGGCCTTCAAAATTTCTGTTGAGAAATCAGTCTTATATCTAAAAAGGAGCTCCTTTTTAGGTAACTAATTACTTTTCTCTTAGCGATTTTAAGATTCTCTCTTTGTCTTTAACCTTTTGCATTTTAATTATGATGTGTCTTGGTGTGGGTCTCTTTGGGTTCATCTTGTTTGGGACTTTCTGAGCTTCCTAGACTTATGTGTCTATTTCCTCATCAGGTTAGGGAAGTTTTCTGTCATTATTTTTCCAAATATGTTTTCAATTTCTTGCTCTCTCTTTCTCCTGGCTCCCCCATTATGTGAATGCTGGCACACTTGAAGTTGCTCCAGAGGCTCCTTACACTATCTTCATTGTTTTTGGCATTATTTTTTCTTTTTGCTGTTCTGATTGGGTGTTTTTTGCTTCCTTATGTTCTTAATTGCTGATCTGATTCTCAGCTTCATCTACTCTACTGTTGATTCTCTGAAGATTGTTTTTCATTTCAGTTCATGGATCCTTCTGTTCTGACTGGTTCTTTTTTAGCTGGTTTCTATGTCTATTTTCATCCTATCGAAGTTCTCACTAAGTTCCTTGAGCATCCTTATAACCATTGTTTTGAACTCTGTATCTGGTAGTTTTCTTGTCTCCATTTTATTTAGTTGTTTTTCTGGATATTTCTCCTGTTTTCTCATTTGGGACATGTTTCGTTGTCTCTGCATTTTGGCGGGGTCCCTGTATTTGTTTCTGTGTATTAGGTAGAGCTGCTACATCTCCCAGACTTGGTAGAATGGCCTTGTGTAGTAGGTGTTCTGCAGGTCTCAGTGGCGCAGGCTCTCCGGTCCTCCAAGCTGGGCTCTCCAGGTGCACCCCTGTGTGGGCTGTGTACAATGTCCTGTTGTAGTTGAACCTTGACTGCTGTTGGCCTCACTGGGAGGGGTTAACTCCCAAGTCAATCTGCTGAGAGGACTGGCTGCGACTACAATTGAGTTGATGCTGTGCTGGAGTAAACTCTACAGAGCAGGACTTGCTTCATCGGGGCTTTGGTGCTCACTGTGTCTGTCCCTTGAGGGTGTGACTTGTGGTGGTGATAGGGTTGTAACCAGCATGGTCTGAGACTATTCACCAGATACACTGGCTCTGGGGCCTTCTGGGAGGTACAAAGCAGCCACTGCCTGTTCCCTGCCTGGAGCCACCTTGCATGAGCTACAGAGTAATGTACAAGTGGCTGCTACTTGCGCTGGGCTTGGAGGTGCCCAGGAGAAGCCAAGCTGCAACCAAGGCTGGCTGCCTCTAGTGCTGGGCCTGGGGCTACTTAGCAAGAGGTATAGGTTACACAGAGGCCAGATGCTGCTTGTTTGAGAGACTTTAGGAAAGTCCCTGAGAAATTTTAGGAAAGTCTGAAGCATGAGCCAAGACAGGCCATTCATATGGAAAAGCCACTGGAAATAGAGTGGGTGGGCCTACAAGTTTGGTGGGGAGAAGTCTCAGGGAATCACCAGGGTGGGACAGATAGTGAGAGCCAGGTTGATGTAGAGATGAAGATGTGGTGCTGGCCTGCCCTCTCGTGGTGGAAGGGCTCATCAAAGGAACAATGGCCTCTGCCAGCACTTTTGTCTGGGAGAAAGCTGTCCCTTCCCCTAGCTCTTGCCCTTATATCAGACAATTTAGTTCCTCCCCATATGTCCCTGGTGCCTTTCCAGCTGCTGCCCCAGGGCTGGAGCTCAGAGGAAGTTAATCAGAGTAAGCCCTTGTGTGGGCCCTTTAAGAGGAACTGCTGGGCACTCCAGAGTCTTCTATCTCAGCCTCAGTTCCTGCTGGTTCTTATAGCCAGAAGTTATGAGAACTTCTCTTCCCAGCACTGGAACCCTGGGCTTGGGGGCCTTGTGTGGGGCTGAGACCTGTTGCTCTTCAGGCAGATTCTCCACAGCTGAGATATGCCTCCTGATTTTTATTTGACTCCTAAGGTTGGGACCATCCCGTTCCACGTCTCCACCCCGCCTACCCATCTGAAGTGGCTTCTTCTTTAAATTCCTAGTTGTAGGACTTTCATTCAGCCAGATTTCAGGTGGTTCTCAATGATGGTTGTTCTGTAGTTTAGTCGTAATTTTGATGTGGTTGTGGGAGGAGACAAGTACAATGTTTACCTACACTACCATCTGGACCAGAAGTTCAAGAAAAAGATTTTTTCTAATAAATAGAGCCTCAAAAAGAAAACAACCCATAAGGTTTAGCTTTCACATCATTGGAGTTTAATTAGTTTATTAGTTTAATAAACTAATTGACAGATTAGTTTCATTATGATAAATCTGGACATGGATTTCTTTGGTTTATCCTGTTTGGGTCTTGCTGGTTTTGTTTTGTTTTGTTTTTATCTTTTCCTCACTGTTATTTATATTGGTGTTGGAAAAACTGGATAACTTTATGCAGAAAATATAAATTCGAACCCATCTTACACCACACATAAAAATTAACTGAAAATGGACCAAAGACTTAAACATAAAACTTCTAGAATAAAACACAGGGAAGAAGCTCTTTGACATTGTCCTTGGCAATGATTTTTTTTGGATATGGCACCAAAAGAAAAAAAATTACCAAGTGAGACTACATCAAACTTAGATCTTCTGCTTAGTAAAAGGAATAGTCAATCAAATAAAAAGGCTGCCTACAGAATGGGAGAAAACCTTTACACACTATATCAGATAAGGGGTAGATATCCCAAGTTTGTAAATAATTTGTACAATTAAAGCAATCTAATTTAAAAATGGGCAGGAGAGCCCTCGTGGGTGTGGTTCAGTTGGTTGGAATGTCGTCCTGAACACCAAAAGGTGTGGGGTCCAATTCCCGGTCAGGGCACATACTTAGGTTGCAGGTTCAATACCTGGTCAGGGCGTGTATGGGAAGCAACCAATTGATGTTTCTCTTTCACACTGATGTTTCTCCCTCTCTTCCTTTCTCTCTTTCTAAAATCAATAAACATTTTTTTATTTTAAAAAATGGGTAGAAAAGCAAAATAGATGTTTCTCCAAGATGTCATCCACGTGGCTAACTAATCAGCAGGGAAATGCAAATCAAAATCACAATGAGATAGCACTTCTAACTGACAAGAATGATGATCATCGAGAAGATGAGAGAGAACAAGTTCTGGGGAGGATGTGGGAAAGGGGGTGGACCTTCGTGCCCTGTTGGTGGGATTGTAAACCCACGCAGTCACTGTTGGGAACAGTATAGAGGTTCTTCAAAACATGAAGACTAGAACTATCATGTGATCCAGTGATCCCACTTTTGGATATATATCCGAAGGAAGTAAAAGTGGGAAATCAAAAGATACAGGCATGCTGTGTTTTATTGTGCTTCTCTTTATTGCTCTTCACAGATACTGCACTTCCATCAACAGGGAGGCAAGACCCCCCTCCCCACCCCACCCCCCCGGCCGCACCAGCAAAACGATTGCAACTTGCTGAAGGCTCAGACGATGGTGAGCAATTTTTAGTAATGTTTTAAAATTAAGGGATGTACATTTCTTTAGACATGATGCTATTATACACTTAATAGACTGTAATAGACCACACTATGCTGCATATGCACTGGGAAAACAAAAGACATGTGTGACTCAATTTATTCAGATATTCACCTTACTGCTTTGGTCTGGAGCCAAACCCAAAATATCTCTGACCTATGTCTGTGTCTGCACCCCCATGCTCATTGCATTAGTAGCCGAGGCACAGAAACGGCCTAAGTGTTCGCCAGTGGATGAATGGATAAGGAAGACAAGGCACATTTATACAATGGGTACTATTTAGCTATGAGGAAAAACACAGTTCTGCTATTTGCAACAACATGGGTGGACCTTGAGGGCATTATGCTAAATGAGATAAATCAAACAGAGAAAGACACACACTATATATCTTTTGTATGTGGAATCTAAAATAAACAAAATCCTAAAAGCAGAGAGTAACATGGTGGTAACCAGGGGTTGGGGAGCATGGGGTGGGAGAGCTGTTAAGTTACAAACTTAAGCAACTGGTAGATAAGTCCCAGAGACCTAACACACAATACAGTGATTATAGAGAACAAAACTATGTTATAAACATTAGTAGCTAGAAGTGTTAGCTAATGCTACTATGACAATTGTATCGCAACATAAATGTATCAAAGCAATATGTTGTATCCCTTAAATTTATGCAATGTGTATTTCAAATATAAGTCAATATAAAATAATAAAATAAAATAAAAACTTCCTGTAATAGTACAGGAGTCAAAACAGTGCTATATTGACACAAACATAAATATGTTTATTTATTTAATTTATATTTATGATATATGGAACAGCATGGAGAGTACCAAAATAAACCCTTACATTTATAGTCAATTCATTTTCAATAAAGGTGTCAAGGTGATTCTATTAATTAACTCGAAGTGGCTTACTACACTGAAATTGATTAACTGCAAATGGTGCTGGAACATTTGAATAGCCACATGCATCAGGAAGGGTTTACACACTTTCCCATCACACACAAAAATGAACTCGAAATGGCTTACAGACCTTCATGTAAGAGCTAAACGATAAAGTGTTTAGAAGCAAACATAGGAGATTATCTTTCTGACCTTAGATTAAATAAAGATTTCTTAGCTATGACTCCAAAAGCATATTACGTAAATGAAAAATTGACAATGTGATTTCAAATGTAAAATTTTTGCTTTATAAAATATATCATAGAGCCAGCACAGTGGAGTGGAGGTGGCACTGCCCCTTCAGACCTGAAAAATGTCTGAAAATTCCAGCGACAGCAGTTCGTCTTGTGGCAGGACCATCCTCAGTCAGGAGGGGTCTGGTACAGAGCAGGTGAATTCTGAACCCGGGACAGCCAGTGACAGCTGCGAGCTCAGCCTGGAGCATTTGTCTCCAGAGCCACAAGCAGTGAGAGCAGGGAGAGGGCAGCGGAAACGTCTCCATCTCAGTGGGAGAAACTGCTTATCCAGCTTGGGAGGAAACAAAGTCAGTGCTTGAGCGAGAGGAGGAAAAGTCACCTGAAGATAGTGTCTACTTTGGAACTGTGGGTGACAATTCTGACATTGTTACCCTTGAGCCACCTAAATTAGAAGAAATTGGAAACCAAGGAGAAGCCAAAATTGTTACAGAAGTACAGAGGCCAGAAGACTCTAACTTACACATTCTGACAGCCAGAAGCTGTATTTTCATCTCAGCCTAGTGCCGACAGGTCAGGAAGGGGCGCAACCAGTCGTCAGCCCGGTCCTGCCTTGAGGCCACGCTGCACTAGGAGGGGGAAGGCTGCTTCTAAATCTGAAGAACGGCTGGCTGCTCACTGACTAGAAACTGGCCCCTCTGAGAAGCTGTATGAATGCCGTTTCAATAGTGGCCTCAGTAAGTGTGTTACATTTGCTGGTGATCGTAATCAGCTTGGGGTTTGGACGTCTCTACGGCACATTCAGATTCAGGAGCATCAACAGTTAGTCGCAAAGATACATGGAGAGGAATTGAATGATATGAAGGCTTAGCTTTCCCAGTGTCACCAGAAACAGGAATCTGCTACAGATTGTAAGTTGTTGAAGGAAAACCTTGCACAGTGCTGGGCCCTTACTGAAGCACAGAAAAAGATGTCTTTTGACATTCAGAAAAAGAAACTTAACACAGAAAATTAGGATTTAAGAATATCGCTGGAGAAGGAAGACAAACCTTGTCTTTACTACCGGAAGAGGTGGCAACTAAGAGAACTGATCAGGACATGGGAAGACACAGGGACAAGTACTGAGTTAGTTACAGAAAATCAGAAACGTAAGCAGCATTTGAAAGCAGAAAAGCAGAAAACACACAGCTTCCTTAATCAAAGGGAGACTCCGTTGGAGGAAGCAAACATGCTGAGGAGTGGGAATGATTGAATACCGAGGTGTTAATGGGGGAAGGTCAGCCGCTCAGCTCTAGGCCGTCAGCAGGCAGCCCAGGCTCTCCCCACGCACTGCCTGAGAAGGGGAACTAGAAATCTGATGGGTAAGACTCCCTGAGCCTGGGGGAAGTTCAGTTTGAACAGCAGTGCTCTGATTTGTGGGAAAGAGTGTATATTGAGGCAAGATCAAAATGGAAAACGAGAAACTGATGGGAAAGAGTAAGGGAGCAGAGGAAACCACAGGGCTAAAAATAAATCAAAAGAAACAACTCTGGGTTCAGTTAAGGAAACATTTGGTGCCTTGAAGACTGCCACCAAGGAGTTTGTGAGGTGTCATAAAGAAAAAAACTAAGCATGTGAAAGAAGATGTGAAAGAAAATCTGAAAAACATCTCCGGTTCAGTTAAATCCACTTCGGACATTTCGAAGACACCACCGAGAGTATCTTTGATGAAAAGGGCAACAAAAGATTTGGTGCTACAAAAGCAGGTGCAGCTAAAAAGCCAACAGTTTTTAGTGAATATTTATACCCACAGTATAACACAAAAACAGAACAACAGAGGCCCTACCACACAAAGAGAGGGAAGGAAAGGAAAGACAGTTTGTTACAGAACAGACCTGGGGTTAGGGCTGAATGATAATAAAAGACCCCCCTTTTTCTCCAGGGGTTCCTCCCCACCTCCTGGGTTCGTTTTGCCTGCCGCCTGAGGAAAGATATCTCTTAATACCAGAGATCAGTGAAAAGGAAAATAATGTATTATTTATTTGAAATAATACAAACTAAAGTTCTCCACAAACACACACAGCCCTCCCAGCACCCTCCACATGGCAAAAGGAGGCACTTCCAAAGCCTCGTGGTCCTGACTCCCACCCAAGCGTCATGGTCCTAAACAGATGCATGGTCCCAAAAAGAGACGCCCAATGGCTGCCAAGCCTCCGTTTAAATCCCAGCACCAATCTTCCTCTGCAGCCCCATTTCTGGCTCCTCCCACAGCTGCCAGCATTCTGGGCAGGTGTGGCCCTGTGGTGTGGAGCCAATTATCTGCGAGCTCTTTTGGATCTCACTACAAATCCCTATTTGGGGCTCCCCTCTTGGCTGCACCTTGTTACAAATTCACTTTGAAGAACTGAGAAAAAGTACAAATTCAGAAATCTAGAGCTGAACATGGCTGTAGCAAAAATTCAAATTCTTTCTGAAAAGCTTATTCTATTGTATTTGAATGTGCTTGACAGGAATCCATTGACTTCATAAATAGGAAAGTGCCTAATCCTGGAAGGATAGATGAGTTTAGACAGTTAATTGAAAGGTAACTTAATAGAAATACTGGATACTTTTCATCATTGGAAAGAACTTGATCAAATCATCAATAATTTTTAAAAATATTTTGTTTATTTTTAAAGAGAAGGGAAGGGAAGGAGAAAGTGAGGGAGAGAAACGTCAATGTGTGGTTGCTTCTCGCACGTCCCCTGCTGGGGACCTGGACCGCAACCCAGGCATGTGCCCTGACTGGGAATTGAACCAGTGACCCTTTGGCTCACAGGCCTGTGCTCAATCCATTGAGCTACACTAGCCAGGGCTCATCAGTAATTTTTTTCTTGGTCACACCTTCCCACCTCCATATGGACCCAGGTCAGTTCACATAGCACCATGTTATAACAGTCTTTAACACTTATAGATTGGATAGCATTTTATCATTTGATAAGTTTCTTGGGATGTTACTGTTTGTGAAGTACTTTTTTGTAAAAAAAAGAAAGTGCTATTTGTAAAAATACTTTATTGCCAGAGAGTTTAGAATAAATTAAGTCGAAACATATAGTTTCAAGTTAATAGCTATTACAAATTGAAAATTTCATGTAATCAATTTGACTTGAGCAAATAGTTTAATTTCTACCTAAGAAATCAGTTAAGGGCCCTGGCTGATGTGGCTCAGTAGATTGAGTGTTGGCCTGTGCAGCAAAGGGTTGCTGGTTTGACTCCTAGTTAGGGCACATGCCTGGGTTGTGGCCCAGGTCCCCAGTAGGAGGCATGCGAGAGGCAACCACACACTGATGTTTCTCTTCCTCTCTTTCTCCCTCCCTTCCCCTGTCTCTAAAAATAAATAAATAAATAAAATCTTTTAAAAAAATCAGTCAAGGATATATAAATCCTATTTTGTTTCTTTTCATTTTAGTCTATATGAAAAGGCATTCAGTCACTTAAGTGAGATTATTTTCCTTTAATCTTTTATTTACTCGCTTTTGGGAAGCTAGGTGTGTACTGTACAAGTTAAACTCTGAAATCAGAAGAGTTCACTGCCAACCATTTGGATGTCCCACTTATTTTCATTCATCTGTTCCACTCACCAACTAAACTATGATATTGAACACACTTACTATAGAATTATTGTTGGTAAAGCTACAGGCGTGATCAAAGAGGCCAACTTGACAAAGCCCTAAGTTCTAGTGTGTGTGCTTGGCACACAGCTACCAAAACTAACTGTATCTAGTGCTTATCAGCCCTATAGTCCGTAACATGAAACTTGACTAACCTTCAAATGTTAGCTTTATTTTTCTGCATTTGTGATGGTTATCTTTTTGAGTAAAAGTAATGTGTCCATAAAATAATGAGACTGATTCTGGTGAATTTACTCCTGAAATGAATACCTAGTGCTTATAATGAGCAAAGCACTGCGAGGCCGCCCCGCGGAACAGATGAAAACTTCTGGCTGTGAAGGAGCGCACCAGCTTTCGGAGAGTTCGGTGAGTTCATGAAATGGAGCCATAGAGACCATGCATGTAGTGGCCGCCGTCTGGAGATGAGTGGGAAGGCTTTGTGAAGGGTGACCTTTGAAGTGAACATTTTTTAAGACTGGCTTTTGAAGGAGAAATGAGTTTGCCGAGCAGCTAGGCCAGGACATTCCATTCAAAGGGAACTTTGATTGGGAGATCTGAAACCATGCCGCTTTGGGGAGGCGAGGCAGTGCTGGGGGGCAAACAGCAGAAAATATTTAGATCACGAAGAGCCTCATTTTATGGGCACGGACTTTCCTTACTGGCCAAGCAGCCTGGATCAGGGGCGGCAGCCAGGAGAGTGATGGATGGGAAAAGGCTATGCCAAGATGGCCTTTAATGCACTGCAGACCTGAGCTGATGAGGATGAATGAAAGTGGGGAGACGGGTTGGCACTACACATAGTAAGTAAAACTAGTGGTGTTTCTTGAGAAGGGGAAGTAGAAAGTAACAGTGGTTTCCAGATTTCTGGGCTGGCTCATGAGTTGGATAGTGAGATCACCAAGACAATGAAAGCCAGAAGTTTTGGGGTTAGGGGAATTGGAAATGAGAATTATGCTCTGAGGCACCTCCTGACGTCCAGATTGAGAGGGTTAGCTGGCGGTCGGTCGTGGTGTGACTGTCTCTCAGCCAGAGTCTGTGCCCGTGCGTGCGTGTGTGTGTGTGTGTGTGTGTGTGTGTGTGTGTGGTCTAGGCAGGAGGTCTTTGTCAGGAGGTCTTGGGAGCACCAACATGCAAGGGGTGGTAGGAAAAGGAGGCCGAGAGCTACAGGACCAGAGAGTGGCATCATGGACTTCCGAAGATGAACTCAGGTAAGAGGAATATATGTAAGAGTGTGAAGCACAGTAAAAAGGATGGACTTCTTGGCTGGGCAGTTGGGCAGACGTGGATGGCGTTATGGACCGTTCGTGCGACATCGTTGCAGAAGCCTGAGTAGAGAGAGAGGAAAGCAGTAAATGCGGACAGTGTTTGTGAGCTGTGTCTGTAGGAGGAAAAAAGGCCGTGTTTTGTTTGCAGGGAGTGTGTATATGTTTCTGCCGAGGGAGGAAGCTGACGCAGAGGGTTGATTTTTTTACAGGAAAGGAAGAAAAAGTATAGAAACATATCTCATTATTTTATTGTCACATTTCTGTTTGTTTTTCTACAGGATGAAAGCATAATGCTGAGTCTTTTTGGCATGGTTATACTATGATTATACTTCAGATTATTTTAACATCCTTTTTCAGTGTTCAGATAATAGATTAATAGAGAAAAATAAATAAATAAACAAATAAATAAGTGCCATCATCAGGAAAATGGAAAGTCAAATTAGACATTTGAAAATATTTATAAATCCTGTATTGGATAGAAGGCTAACAGATAAAATATATAATTAACTTAGGAGATGGTGGGTGGGTGGGGGAATAAAAAGATGAGAAACGAGAGAATGAACAGAAAACAAAATATTAAATGTCAGGCTGAAGCCATAATATGTCAATCATTACATTTGTGAAAATGTTTGGACATTATGAACCTTACATTATTGCATTAGGTAAATGCAAATTAAAACTATCATGAAGTATCACTACACGTCTATTAGAATAATCAAAATAAAAAACATTGGCAAGACTAAGTGCTGGTGAGGAGATAGCAGCTGGAATTCTCATATATTATAGATGGAAATACAAAATGATACAGCCAGTTTGGAAAGCAATTTGACAATTTCTTTATAAAGTTAAACATATGCTTACAATACGACCAGGCAATCCTACTTCTAGGTCTTTACCCCAGAGAATTGTTCACACAAATACCTGTACACGGATGTTTTTAGCAGCTCTATTCATAATTGTCAATGACTGGAAGCCACTCACACATCCAGCAAGTGAATGGTTAAACACACTCATACCTCCATGCAATGAAATACTATTCAGCAAAATTAATTAGTTAATTTAAAATTAATTAATTAATTAATTAATTAAGGAAGAAAAAGAAAACACACAATGTAGATGAATTTCTGAGTCATTATTGCTGGATTGAAGAAGCTGGTCTCAGAAAGCTACATACTGCCTGTTTCCATTAATGTGACATTCTCAAAAGGCCAAAACCATGTTGATGGAGATCTAACCAGCAATTCCCAGGGGTTCAGGGTGGAAAGGAGGTGGGACTACAAAGAGATAGCTAGCACCAGGGGGAGGGAGATGGGGAGGGAGAGGACAATGCTCTGGGTCAGGCTACCACAGTCCTAAGTAAGGTTGGGTGCTTTCCCACCCCACTTACTTCCTAGGGCCAAGGAAGGGCCACATTTCAGGGTACAGACGGGCCATGAAACAGAAGAGCTGACTGATGCCAGAGCTGGGACTCCTGATCCCTAGCCTAGTGCTCTGACAGCAAGGGCAGATTTTTGGGACCAAGGCCAGAGGAGAACCAGGGAAACGGTCATGTGGGGGCTGGAGGTGGGAGAGCAGGGGAGGGAGGGAGTGAGGAGTCGCGTTAGGAGCCATACAGCATGCTGCATGCACTCCGGTCAGGGTGAGGAGGCGGGAGGAGTGAGTGAGGCACCCTCACCACCCTCATTCACTGCTCTACCCACTCCTGCCAGCAGCGTTTTCGCACTGTGTTGAGATCTGAGGGACCAGCAGAAGGGCCCCGTGCTCCACAGAGCTGACACTGGGCCTGAGAGGTGAGGAAATAAAAAGTGACGTTTGGTCAGAGTTGTGACCAAATATCACTTTTCTGATTCTGTCAGTGCCCCTGGGCCAGCCACCCTTACCCCCGGTTTGTTCTTGCTGCCCAGTGTGTAGGGTGAGCAGCAGGAAGCCGTGACCCATGGCGCGGTCCAGAGAAGCACTCGAGACCAAGGACGGCTCATCTGTTCTTTTATCCTCACCCAAGGACATGCTTGTTCATTTTACAGAGAGGAAGGGAGGGAGAGAAGGAGAGGGAGAGAAACATCGACCCACTGCCTCCCACACACCCAGACCAGCAACCTAGATATGTGCCCTGACTGGAATTGAACCCGAAACCTTTCAGTTCACGGGACAGCGCTCCAATCCACCAAGCCCCTGGCCAGGGCAAGGATCCCTTGATGCTTGGCCTTCCAAGCTCAGGGTCCCACCTGACATCTCTCCTTGACTGGACTCAGGCCGCTGCTGAGAGGCACCTCAGTTGACAGCCATGCCCCTACGACATGTAATAGCTCCTGTGCAGAATACAGAACTTGGTCTAAAGATTTGACTCTGCAGGCTGTTAGGGAGGATAATGCTGGGAAGGCTAGTGATTTGTCTCTGAAGTGGGGACAGCAGGTTCTAGAATTAACATCTGCCAGCCACTAGAGGGCGGTGTGGGGTATGTCAACACCCCAGAAAACTACTTCAGCCAGAAGATGGTAAATAGAGCTTGGCTTCCTTCAGCCTAGGCTTCCGTGGCAGACAGCCTTCGCTTGTTTTTCTGATGTGTCTTAAGCACCTTGAACACTTAGAACCACTGTGTGTGCAGGGGCTTTCCATGGCAGCCTTGCAGCCTGCCATGAATCCTGCTTCAGCAGGAATTCTTGGGGGAAATATCTGAACCAGCCAGTAGAGGGAGGTAGGGAGCTGAGTTGACGAAAGGGCTGCAGAAACTGCTCTGTATTAGAAATGAACTGTAATTGGGTGAGGAGGGAGGAGGAGCTGGCAAAATGGCAAAAGATTAGAGACAAGGGGAGTGAAAGCCGGGGTGGAGAATTGGAAAGCCCACCCAGTGGGGTGTGCACAGGACTTCCAAGAACAGGAACCAGAGTGCTCAGTTTGAGGCTGCTTCTGCCCCATCTGGGTGGCTGGTCAGCTTCACTATGAGAGCAGCACTCAGTGGAAAGGGCTGCATTCTGTCAGCTGCAGAACAGGAGCAGCACTCCTGTAGAATGTTCCAGATGAACCAACTCCACAGAGAGCACGAGGAGCAGGGACCCAGTGGTGGTCCTGCGAACACCAGCCCCTGGGATCTTACAGGCACCTTGGCAAAGGCTTTGGACTGACAGTTGGGCAAAGGGGACTTTGGGTCTTCTCACCCAGGTCTCAGGAGCCTGGGGGTCCCAGTGTGCATCTGAGTTCCGGGAGAGGGCTCCAGGGCCAGGAGGCAGCAGGGGGAGGGGGAACCCCAGGTCCAGGGAGCCCTACCACCTTAGAGAGAATGGAACTCAAAGCGGGGGAACGCTTTTCCTAATGTGAATGTATTCCTGCTAGTCATCAACCACCCCAAGTTCATTCCCCTTCAGGACTTTCGCTCTTACTAATTCCCTCTGCTTAGCTCTCTCTCTCCCCCGACTTTTTCATGTCTGGCTCCTTCTCATCATTTAGCTCTAACACGTCTCCTTCTCAGAGAGGAATTCCCTGACATCTCAGGAGGCCCTGGCTTCTCAGCAGTGACCTCCCACGTCTCACTCTGCCACCTCAGCCCCCATCCTTACCGCTATCAGAAATGGCCTTTGCTTATCCAAGTGACTCTCCCCTCGCTATGATGTAAGCGGCTTGAGGTCAAGACCTTGCCTGTCATCTTCAGGGCTAATCCTTAGTGCTGGCATATAGAGGTGCTCAATAAATCTTTTAAAAAAGGATAAATGTTCTATTCAGTAGGTTTGCTCATCACTTCCAATTTATAAAAAGGGAAACAGAGGCCTAGAAAGGCCAGTTACCTTGCCTGGAGTATAGGTGCTACAGGCAGAACAGGAACACAGGCTGCCTGACTTTCGGGCTCACACCTTGACATTGGGTTATTTTACTTCTACCTTTGTCTGTCTTTCCTGGATGGCACTCAGCACAGTTTGTTGTGGTTTTGTTTGTTTGTTGTCTGGGCATGATGCTGCCGGAACAGGGCTGTGCCCTGCTCCCTGATGGGTTGCGGGGCTTAGAGCTGCGCCCAGCACATGCCGTGGCAGGTGCTCCGAGAGCATTTGCTGGGTGAGTGGGCGGACAACTGAGTGAACATACAAGGGAGAGCCGAGGTGGAGGCATCGGAGTGCCCCAGCGGTGGCAGACTTTCCCAGCCCCTAGCTGGAGTCCTGTGCCTGGAGCCCAGCATTCCCCGGCAGAGAGGGACGGGCTGAGAAGTTGCCTCTCACTGTTGCGGAAGACATATTTTGGGGCAGACGACGGTGGCCTCACTTGCTTTCATGGCGAGAGTCACCTGCTCCATGATGCTTCAAACTTAGGGTCATTCCCTGACGAAGGGCCTGGGTTTGGCCTTTGCTCCGACCGCAGCTGGGGTGATGCCCAGGGCTCTGTGCGGATCTGTGTGAGCAGCCTCACTTCCACTCATTACATTATGTCAGCATTTTCTTAGCTTCTGAGAAACAGGAAAAACCATGATGTGTGCTGGGGTTTGAAAGAACGATAAGAGAAGACATGGTCACATTTCTTTGGTTTGGGCCCAGAGGGCTGGGTTCCTGTTCGCTCTAATGCGTCACCTTCCGCCTCACGCCGGAGGATGAGGACTGTGTGGAAAATATGCCTTAGGGAGAAAAAACAGCAAGGGGATAAGAGTTCATAGATATATAGATATATAGATATATAGATATATTCATTTTTAGAGGGAGGGGAAGGGAAGGAGAAAGAGATGGAGAGAAATATCAAGGTGTGGCTATCTCTCACGTGCCCCTCCTGGGGACCTGCCTGCAACCCAGGCATGTGCCCTGACTGGGAATCGAACCAGCAACACTTTGGTCCATAGCCCACCCATGCTCAATCCACTGAGTTACACCAGCCAGGGCAGAGTTTTCTAAATTATTACTATGAAACATACAGACACACAAAAAAATATGACCTACGTGCAGAGTTTAAAACATAACAAAATAAAAATCCATGTGCCCACCGCCCTGTCCCCGGGAGGTATGTGTTTCATAGCATCGGCCCCTCCCCACCAGAGGTGGCCACCACCTCCGTTGTTGTGGTTAATCATTTCTTTGCTATTTTTAAGTTCTATCGAATATGTGAATATCCTCAAATTCTGTATTTTATTTTGTCTATTTTTTACCATTTTATAAATGGACTCATGTTGGAGGTGTTTCAGGCGAGCTTTCGTTGCTCAACAAAATCTTCTCAGACTCGTGCATGCTGACCCTGTGCATTCATTTACGCTACTGTATCGACCTTACTTACTATAATCCAGTGAATGAATAATAAGCCAGGATTTATGTATCTATTTCATACTGATACATAGGGTTTTTTTTTTCAGTTTTAGCTATTAAAATAATAATTTTTTTTAAAAAGGACATGAAGCTGTGGCCAGAGTGTCGCCCCATGCACTGAATGGCTGAGGGTTCGATCTCTGGTCAGGGTGCCTACCTGGGTTCAGGTTTGAGCCCCGGTTGTGGGTCACATACAGAAGGAACCGACTGATGCTTCTCTCTCTCTCTCACCCTCTCTCTTTCTCTCTCCCTTCCTCTCTCTCTAAAAATCAATAAAAATATCCTCAGGTAAAGATAAAGAGAAAAAGGACCTGAGATTCATTAATGTGAAAATGTACAGTACAAATACAACATGTACTATCAGAGGGAAATGGATGTGGAGTACATGAGGACTTTCTGTACTTTCGTCGCATTTTTTTCTGTAAATCAAAGATCATTCTAAAATAAAAATGTTATTTTTTAATGTTCTCCTGCTTCAATTTACATTCCATATTGCGAAAAGGTTATTTTTAAAACCAGTGCCATGAGGAACATATTTGCTTGGACTTCTGATGCACCTGCGCAAGAGCTTCTTTACAATGCACTCCAGGGTGAGACTCTGGGTCACCGAGTGCACGCACCCTCGGTGTCACTAGGCACCGAGTGTCAGAAGTGCCCGTTTACTGCCCCGAGTAGGAGAATTCCTTTTACTTCACAGCCCGGGCAAGACTTGTGATATCTGCCTTTTTAATTTTTGCCTGTCTGGTGGGTGTAAAATGTTATCTCACTGTGGTTCAGTTTTGCATTTCCCTGACTACTAACAAGGCTGAACATCTCTTTATATGTTTATTGGCCATCTGTGTTTCCTGTTCTGAGAAATGCTTATTCATGTCATTTACCTTTTGAAAAACTTTTCTAGTGGGTTATCTTTTTCCTATTGATAAAGAGGATTTTGTTACACATTCTGGAAACTACTCCTTTGTCATTTAAAGTGATATATATTTGTCCTAGTTTGTGCCTTTTTATTCTTCATATAGTAAATTTGATGAATATTAAATTGCCTCAGCAATTTGGGTGGTTTATTTATGAAATCCTTCCCTTTGGCTGGAGAGCTCCTGTTTGCGCCTTCAGATCTGCTCCCGGCCCTTCTCTAGCCTTCCCTGGGCCCCGGGAGGGGAGGCAGACCTGTCTGGGCTGAATTCACGACTTCCTTGGTCAGGGCTCCCCACAGGTTTGGCCGTGAGGAGCGGTGACACGCAATCGAAGGTCAGTCAAGTCAGGGAGTTTGTCCTCTCAGTTCTCTCCTTGCAAAGTTGCTGCAGGTCGGCTGTGTCCCTTGACTGAAGATCCCCCCTCCTGCCTGTGGGCCCTCTCTGCACAGCCCTCTGAGCCTCTGGGTTTTGGTAGCTGTTCCCTGTCCTGTTACAGCTCCTATCACCCCCAGGGGGCTGCACTTTCCCTCGAGGTTTCTCTATGCCCTGTTCTCACTTTTGTAACGGTCCCTTTTTCAAAAAACCTCTCCTGAAGTTATCCAATATGCGTGTACCAGCTGTTTCCAGCTGGATATGCTCACTCCAAGGTCATATTTTCTTCCTTTCTTTAATTAGTTTTTTAATTAGTCTATCTCTACCCCCGGATCCTCAACCTTGGCACTAGTGCCATTTTAAATGGGATAATTCTTTGTCGTAGGGGCTGTCCTGGGTATAGTTCAGTGGCATCCCTGGGCTCTGCCCCCGATGACGAGAGCATCCCCTCCTTCCTCTTTAGCTGTGGCAACAGAAACCTGCCGAACGTTCGAACGTTCCCCGGGGCCAGGGCAGCACCCTCTGCCGAGAGTCACTGCTCTCCCCCACGCCAACACCACGCTGACCGGATCACTGAAGCCTGACACCCAGTGGGCGTCTTCTTCGCTCCCATCTTCTTCAGCGTTGTGCTGGCCGTGCGTGCACCCTCGCTCTTCGTGTGCGTTTTAGTAAGCCCCTCCCCCCACCGGTTGCTGGGGCGTTCATTGGAGCTACACTGAATTTATGGATCAGTTTCCAAGCTACGGTATCGGTGTCCCAGTCCGTGCGCTTAGTGCGGGAGGTCTCTGCCTTTGTTAAGGTCCTTTTTACTGTCTTTCAATAAAGTTTTAAGTTCTTTCCCATTTTTTCTGAGATTTATTCTTTGGCACTTCATTTTTGGTAAGTATTATAAATGTCCTTAAAATTACATTGCTATTTGTTGGTGATACGTGTAATCGATTTTGTATGTGATCCAGCAATTTGTTAAACAAACTGTTTCCTTTCAATTATTTGACTGGCTCTACATTCTTTTGGGTTTTATTTTTGTCATATTGTATCATCTGCATATATATGCATTATATGTGCTATATGAATATACGAATTTTGTTTCTTGCAATATGATCCTCATACTAAGTAGTTCTGCTTGTGTTTTCTTGTGAAGTCAGGACCTCAAGTCACAGTTTTTAACAGAAGTGGAGTTAATAGTATCCAGGGCCACCACTAGCCCATAGCAAGCCTTTGTGCAAACAGAAGCCTCTTCCTCAAGACACTTGATTTCCATCCGGTGGGAAGTTGTCACAACATGGATGGAAACCCGTGATGTCTCTGATGCTTGCGGGGCTCCGTGGGCCTGTGCGGGGCACACAGCATTCCTGCAGGGGTCCTGTGCTGCCCTGCTTTGAAAGGGATACTTAACATATCACACCACTGAGCACAGTATTTGTTGTAAGCTTATCAGATTAGTGTTCCCTTCTGTTTGAACTTTGCTAAAAGTAGTTTTGGTAAGTGGATATTACTTTTTTTAAAGATTTTATTTATTTATTTACTTACTTCCTTACTTCCTTATTTATTTATAGAGAAAGAGGAAGGGAGGGAGAGAGGGAGAGAAACATTAATGTGTGGTTGCCTCTTGCACGCCCCCTACTGGAGACCTGGCCCGAAACCCAGGAATGTACCCTGACTGGGAACTGAACCGGCAACCCTTTGGTTCATAGGCTGGCACTCAATCCACTGAGCCATACCAGCCAGGGAGGATATTAAGTTTCAATAATGCTCTTTTTGTGCATTGATGTGTGATTTCTTTCTTTAATTGGTTAATGTGGTAAATGACATTAAGGAATTTTCAGCCCCTACCAGGTAGCTCAGTTGGTTGGAGCATCGTCCTGATACACCAAGCCTGTGGGTTCTATCTCTGGTCTAGGCACTCACGAGAAGCAACCAGTGAGTGCACAGACGGGTGGAGCAGCAAAATCGAAGTTTCTCTCTCTTTCGCTTCCTTCTTGTCTCTCTCTAAAATTGATCAAGCAATAAATGAATGTTCTAGTGCTGCATCCTGAATTCCTGGAATAAACTGAACTTCATTACTATGCAATAACCTTTTACATGTGCTGGTTTTGGACTCAGAGCATTTTGTTCCCAATTTTCGTGTCCATGTTCGTGATCGTATATAAGATCATAATTTTCTAATACTGTCACCCTCTGAGTTTACTAGAGTATATTTTAGCTTCACAGGAACAGCTGGGAAATACTCCACTTTGTCTATTTTCTGGAGGAGTTTATGCTTGGCATTACTCTGACTTGAAGGTTTGGGAGGACCCACCTGTAAAACTGGCCTTTGTATATTCTTTGTAGGGAGATTTTTTAAAACAACTAATTCCATTTCTTTAATGGTCCTAAACCCTTCAGATTTTCTATCTTCTTACATCAGTTTTTATAATTTTCACTGGCATTGGCCCCAAATTTCTGTGCCTTCTCAGATGCCTCCACTGCCACCCACACCAAGTCGCCCCTTCGCTTCTGGCTGTGGGTGAAATGCTGTGTCCTGTGGAATGGGGCCTGGCCCCTCCTGTGGCTGCCCAGGGCCAGGTGACGCAGTTCGGACGGTCAGGGAGGAAAGCTCCTGTGGAGAAAACCTTGACCAATGGGATTTGAGAGGGAAAGGGAGGCTGGTGTACAAATTTCCCTCTCCTTTGCCCTTTCTCTGCTGTGGTAAGGCATACTTTTTCCTTTCAACACTTCTGGAGAAATTCCCTATAATAAACCAACATACCTGCTGAGGGGCTTCGTGCCTTGGTGTGACACTGTGGCCGGCACAGTGATGTGTCACTCCACCTGGATGTATCACGTCACTTGCTGCACATCTTTCTTGTCTCACCTCCCTTTTTTCCTTACCCTCACCAACCTAGGCTTACAACTCCCAGATAAATTGCCAGCCCTTTAATCCTTGCTGCAGGCTCTTGCTTCCTGAGGAGACCGATGGCATTTGGCATCCCATGTAACATACCCTTGGAATAAAATTTTATAGTTGGATTGCTTGCCTCTCTAAAATAACAAAAACCTGTTACTGGGGATAAGTAGGTTGGCAATAATGTCTAGCATTTGGTGGCTTTTCCATTTCTTAAGCTTTTAGCTCTGGTGACTTTGGATGGAGAGGAAGACAATGGAAGATGGAGTGGCTGGGATGTGTGAGAATCATGTCCATTACACGGATTGTGGAGTGCGGTGACTCTTTTGACAGTACTGGAGAGCTTACTAAAGACAGCGAGAGGCTTGGGACAGCCTGATGGCAAGTTAAGATTTGCTCTGGACGCTGAAAGATGTCCGCAGCAATGCTAAAGGAGGCCCCTCCTTAACTCTTGCAGCCGCAGGGCAGTCTGAGCTGAAAACGGCTCACAGTCCGGTCACATGCCGGTCTCTGCAGAGCTTCAGAGGATGCGAGTTGTGCACCTTTGACACTCTTCTGTGTCGCCGTCAGGAAAGGGTGGGACCACAAGACCTCGGTTAGGAACATTTGAGAGTCAAAACCTGAGAAGAGGGTATGGGGGGATAAATGGTGAGGGAAGGAGACTTGACTCGGGGTGGCGAGCACACGATACAATATGCAGATGATGTGTCATACAGTTGTACCTCTGAACCTATATAATTTTATTAACCAGTGTCACTCCAATAAATTCAGTAAAAAGTAAAAGAAAAAAACATAGAGCAGCAAGAATCTAATAGCAATCAGGGTGCCTTATCTTTGACTCTCAGGGATCCATAGTGGTTAAGACGTTAAAGCATTCCTAGAGGCAGGAGAGGTGGATAATCAATCAATCAGCCTTGCTGCTCAGTGGGCATGTAGTCAGATAGAATCAAGAGCTTGTGGGCAGAGGCCTGATGTCAGCCACCACAGGGGAAAACCAGGCCCTTTCTTGACTTCCCATGTCTAAGGCAGTTCCTAAGTTCAGTCTCCATTCATTCAACAGGAGGCCCCTACAATCCCGCCTCATGTGCTTGCAATAAACCTTCCGCAGTTCGTTACTAAAAAGACTGAGTCATCATCAGAATAACCTCGCACTGGTAAAGGAAATGCCCAGACTTTCCAAAACGGGCGCACACGAGGTCTGGGCTGACACCGGCACCCAGCAAACCTGAATGACTCCGCGATGTTCTGGTCAGAATGGAACTTACGGAGGGTGAATAATAAATGGAGCTGTGGCATAAGTCTTTTTTACACCCCGTGACTATTTTTCTCATTCCTTATACCTAGGATAAATACTCCCAGCACCTGGGAGAACTTTCACAGGGGCTCTGGGATCTATGAAGTGAGAGTCAAGTGGAAGGCCTTGAAGTTATGCCAGTCCGGATCGAGAAGGTCAGTCACAGGCGATGTACAACACAGTACTCCACTTCTGGATGACTGTCAGCACAAAACACTTGAACGGGCAACAGTGCCAGTCCCTTTCACACTCCCCTTCAACTTGCCCTTCTGGCCTCTGCAGAAACCAGGACAGCTGAAGTCGGGCTGTGGCTGGACAGCTGATACGGATGAGCCTAGCCCTGCAGTTCAGAATGAGAAGGAAAGCTTGTCAAGTCGTTTTTAAACTGCTCGAAAGAATTGGAGAGCTAACATGGCGGTGAAAACCTAAGAGTCCAAGTTCTTGGAAGGAAAGCGTAGAAGCAAGCCTGACAGTTGGCTTAGCTTTTTGCCCTGGAACATATACAGATGGGAGAGCTGTGGTTGAGAGCTTGAGAAGCCGAGAGAAGAGCTTAGGCCGAGGGACTGGATGCAGCAGAGTTTGGGGCAGTCTCGTGGGTAGAGGGGAACAAAAATGGGAGCTCAGGGCCCCCAGCTAGGAGGGGCTTTCCACGGGGGCCCCTGAAGAGTTTGACTCTGAGAGGAAGAACCAACTTCAAACAGACCGGCCTTTTAACACCAAACCCAGTTTTCCATCAGCTGATTCTCAGACTCAATTGAGATGACCTGTTCTTACACTAATTGAGTTCTAGAAGAAAAGTAAATCATTTCTGGAGGAAGATAACATCATCCTGTACAAAGCAGTAACTGTGTAATTCCTTCTTGCATTCCTTCCGAGATGATTCATCTCCTTCGCGAGTACAATCTAGCAAAGCCCTTTTAGTGAGAGCTTATTGGTAATGAGCTCTCTTTTACTTACCTTAAAATGTTTTCAGCTGACTTAAAAAATGGGCACAAGATATGGACACCTCCCCGAAGAAGATATACATATGCAAACAAGCATGTGAAAAGCTGCTCCACATCATATGTCTTTACGGAACTTCAAGTTCAAGCCATGAGATACCACTCACTACATACCTATCAGCACAACCGAACCCAAAACACTGACGACACCACATGCTGGTGAGCGTGTGGAGCAGGAGGAACCGCCTTCGCGCAGGTGGAACTGCAAGTGGGACAGCCACTGTGGAAGACACTCTGACAGTCTTTTATAAAAATAGACATGCTCTTACCATGTGACCCAATAATCATGCTTTTTGGTATTGACACAAATAAATTAATAACTTATAGCCACACACACAAACCTGCACAAGAATGTTGATCTCACCTTTATTTATAATTGCCAAACATGGGAACAACCATGATGGCCTGCAGCGGGAGGTGAATGAATAAACTGTGATACATCCCCAATGGAATATCACTCAGGGCTAAAAGGACATGAGCTATCAAGCCATGACAACAGAGGAATCTTACATGCATATTACTAGGTAAATACAATGAGGAAGCCAATCTGAAAAGACTACCTACTGTATGAGTCCAATGATATGACATTTGGAAAAGGCAAAACTATAGAGGCAGTAAAAATATTAGTGGTTTCCAGGGGTTGGGGGGGAGGTGGGATGAAAGGGTGGAGCACAGGGAATTTTTAAGGCAGTGAAACCATCCCATATGATACTATATTGGTGAACACATGTAGAAAAACCCATAGAGTGTACAACAGCAAGAGTGAACCCTAATGTGACAATGACATTAGTGGGTGACAATGACATGTCAGGGTAGGTTTTTAGACTACAACACACATACCCAGGTGTTGATGGTGGGGAGTCTGTGCCCGTGTGACATCGGAGGCATCTGAAAACTCTGGGCTTTCTGCTCAGTTTTGCTGTGAACCCAAAACTGCTCTAAAAAAAACCAGATCTATCTTTAAAAAAACATTTCCAGGTCATCCTTATTCTTGAAAGAAGTGTTTACTGTTCACAGAATTCTAGGTTAATCAGCTTCTCCCCAGAGCATGTTGAAAATAGAATTCTGCTGTCATTTGTCTTCCACGTCTTGCCGTTGAGAGCTCTGCTCTCGTCTTGTTGGATCTCCTTTGTCGGCCATCTAGCTCTTCCTCCCGGCTGCTCTTAGAGCTCTGCACTCTGTGGCCCACAGAGGGGTGAAGCTGCTGGCTGCAGGACTGGGCTCGCACCGCGTGGTGTGGGGTCTGTCTGCCCTGCCTCTGAGCTCCTGCAGAGGCCGTTCCGAGCGAACGTCCACACTGCACCACGTCAGAAAAGCCCTGGGTCTCCTGCGTTGGTTTTCCACATGTGTGCTGGTGCTTCATTTTCTGCCCACTGTTCCTCCCTTCTGTGTGTTCCTGAACCGGGGGCGGGGGGGGGGGGACAGAAACGTGGCCTGTCTGCCCCTCATGGAGGTGGACCCCTGTGTCATCCCAGGCACCAGAGGAAAAGGTTTCCTTTTAGTGCCTGGCATGGATGGAATTGTGTTCTCCCGAAATCCGTAGGTTGAAGCCCTAGCCCTCAGAAGGTGACTGTTTTGGAAATAGGACTTTTAAAGAGGTGAGTTGTCATGTGGCCCCGAGGGTGGGCCCTAATCTCCTCTGACTGGTGTCCTTGATAAGAAGGGGAGATTAATCCTTACAGAGAGATTCCAGGGCCACACACACACACACACACACACACACACGCAGAGGGCAGACCACGTGAGGACCCCACAAAGCAGCCATCTGCAAGCCAAGGAGATGGACAGCAGAGAAGCCGGCCCTGCGGACACCTTGATCATGGAATCTCCACCTCCAGAACCGTGGGAAGGTTCATTTTTGTTTTTAAAGTCCCCCAGTTGGCAGTTTTCTTGTCATGGCTGTCATGGCAGATTAGCAAGTGAATGCAATGCAAACTGAACTTCAGCCCTTCCGTCACCGGCTAGTTGGTCAATGAAGCAGGACTGGGCTGGGCTAGACAATTTGCTCTTGAAGGCCCTGAAAGAAGTTTTGGGGTTATGCCATGGCGAGAGGGGTGGGGTCTTCCCCGAGTGTGAGTGGCCAAGGCCAAAGGCTCCGTCTTGGTGTTTGCTCAGATCTCAGAGGTGCCTGGACCATTTCCTCCTGGCGCGTGTTTGCCAGCGGCTGGGCCGACCTCATCTAGGAGCAAGTCTGGCATTGTATTGAGAGGAAGGAAGGGAGTGGGGCCGTTTCCAGGCTCTGTGCATTGACTTCTCTGCTCAGAGGTAGCTAGTCACATGGAACTTTTTTTGGCTTCTGTACGTGACTCTGGGAAAAACTGTTGGGAGGAAGATTGCCTAACAAGCACCTGCCCAGGTTGCCCGAGTCCCCGTGGTGTACCACTTGGCTGCTGGTTTAGTAGGACTGACATTTCATTCAAAGACATGAGAATGGTCCAATGTAGTGGGAACCAGCTATCAGTATAGTTGCCACGGACCTGGGCATTTCACGATGGAGGTGTCAGTTACAAAGTTGGCTCTCACTGGCTTGTTTCAGAAAGGCTCGGGGTCTGTTCTCACGGACAGCAAGCTTTCTTGGCTCCTGGTAACCACTACAGCACTGGCTACAGAGCTGAGTAAAATATGGGGACAGTGACGATGGGGGAAATGAATGAGTTTCCTGTCTCTGCAGGTTTAGTTATATGAACTTGGATTAACTTCCTCTTCTTTAAAAAAATTTTTTTCCCATTTTTCAATTACATTTGACATGCAATGTTATATTAGTTTCCAGTGTCACCTCCTCTCCTTACTCACTAGTCAGGTGGACAGTGTGGAAGACATGGACCTCACACTCTGGTGAATTCTATAGACAAGTACCTTGTATGTTCACCCACCCCTGCCCTCCCTCGTTTCTTCTCCTGCAGACTCTTACGTGCCACTTACTGTGCTGGGGACACCACCATTAGCTGTCTTGGGTGTGCTGGTCAGCCATTGTACCTACTTCACTGATCTCCTAAGGCCAAGAGAATAAGTCTCCTTCATAAATTACAGGAGTTTTGGAATGAGATGTAGCAGGGTTCGAATCCCATTGTAGTAACTCTGTGACCTTGGCTAGTAATTTAAACTCTCTGAGCCTTTGATTCCATATCATAAAAAAGAAATGTTATCTCACATTGTCTGGTGATGAAAATTAATTAAGATACTGACATGAAGTGTCTAGGAAAACCCTACCCCAGAGCAGGTAGTCAGCAAGTGGCAGTCTGCTCCTCTTCCTCGGCGAAGTCCTGGACTCTGTGCACACTGGCTGAGGGTCTGTGGTGTTAGATATTAGTGCTGCTCTTCAGGGGTCCTGACTGTCTTCTCTTCCCGGGCACATGGGCGTGTCATCACTCTAACTAACATGATGCAAGTGGAAGTATTTAAGGACAGATGTGTGATTTTCCCTGACTCTTGTTTTCTGCTGAGGGAATTGCAAAAGCACCATCAAGGCTGCCTGGCCCCACACCCACAGTTGACTTGGTGTGATTAGGAACACACTATGTTGCGTCCCACCCCTGGGGTCCCGGGGACCAGTCACTGCAGCACCACCTGGACTACTCAGGCTGATTCATGTGCAGAGATGCATAAGTTGTACCTGCAAACACCGCCAGACAAAAACAAGAGCTCTGATAGGGAAACATTCAAAGTAATGCAGGGCACTCAGAAAGGAGCAGCCAATACTGCTGATACTGCCGGGCTGGCAGGGAAAGGAGGAAGGAGGACACACGTGAGCTGGACTGTGGGAGCCAAGGGAGGGAAGCGAGCGAGAACACCTCAGGGGCAGCTCCACGCCCCCTGTCTGGGGAAGGTGGCTGTGCCAGGTCAGTGTGCGCCGAGGCACACGGATGTGCAGATCACGCGGTGTTTCGGGAAGAATGACCCCTAGCACTCCCTACGGAGCATCTCCGTGACGAGTATTTTCCCCACAGAACACTTCTCCATGGGGCATATAGAATCCGTGTCTTCCGACACAAGCCTGTCGACCAGGATTTACACAGGAAAATATTGTAGTCATGGCCCCCAAACCTGATGCATTTTTTTTAAACAAAGTGATGGGACGGAGCTCAACAGAGAAAGTTTTAAGTTCACTCCAAATGTAATTGATAACGCAGCACAGTTCACAGAAGGCCATTGGAAAGGCTCTGGAGGGCAGCTGAGGGGACACACAGCGTGTTAGGAGACGAAGCAGTCCAGCAGTCCTGCTGCTGATCTGGTGATCAGAGAGCACTGCTCTAAATGTTTTACACCCTCCTTTTACCACAGTTTGCTAAATAAATATATAAAAGCCAAAAAGCATTTCACAACCTAACACATTAGCTTATCGTTTATACGCAGGCACTTTACTGTGTTTTATGTTTTGGAAAATTGGTTGAGGATTTTCAATTGAGATGTAATGCACTAGAAATGTTCCCATTTAAAAGAATTGGACCGAGGCTCCTGCAAACAGTGTTAAGTGAAAGATGCCAATATTTCTGGCAGGGCTTAGAGGGGGCCGAGTGTGACCCATGAAGGAGGCTGGACCTGAGGTAGCACTGAGCCAGAGGTTCTCCTGCCCATGGGGACAGGAGTGACATGGGGACACGAGTGTATTTTTTATATCAGCAGCCCTGACTTACACACATGGGGAGAGCCTGAAGCAGGGAGCTGGTGACGGCGGAGTCTGGGCGGGAGGCAGTGGGGTTGGACAGGGAGTCGGAGAGACACTCAGAGGCTGAATGCTGGATGGGAAGGCACGGAGGGTAGAAGTCCGAGAGTTGGTCAGAAAGGTGACAGGGAGGAAATGAGGGTCGGAGGCGCCACCCTGGGGGTCCTCAGAAAAAGAGGAGAAGGAAGGAGGAGGAGGAGCAACAAGGGCAGGTTTCAGGGAATAAGGATGACGGACAAAGAGTGACTCTGGCTTTGTGTGCATTATTTGATGTGTTCTTTGCTGAGGTCCCCCAAAGACCAGCCTGCTGGCCCACACTGGCAACCCTGCGCTCCTGCTGGAAAGAACAGTCATCACTGAGATAGACTGAACACAGATGCTCTCTTATTGGGATGAGCTTTGGGGAGGAAAAGCAAGACTCCCAGAAGTGTTCCTGTCACTTGGAGGCTGCCAAATCCCTCTTCCCGTAGGGCCCCCAAAGCAGTCACGCCTGGGTGAGAGGCAGAAACCTGCTCCCTCTGGCCAGCGACCATCCAGATGGCTCTGCTTCTACAGGGAAGATTGAACCAGCTGGAGAATTGTAGTTCCTGCCTTCAAAATCCTTGACACATCTAAGAACTTCCATTCTCATAGTTGCATACTGCCCCAATTGCTTTTAGCTTCTCTGAGACCTGCCAGGTTGGTAAGAGTTCATCAGTGAGATTTCAGATAGGATATTCCCGTCTTAAACCCACATGAACTATATTGAACTGTGACAAGGAAGTGGGAAGATGACCTTTTTTGAGAGAGAATGTCAGTCTACAAGGGCAGGGAATTTGGTCTGTCGTATTCACTGACGGGTCCAAGTCCTTAGAATAGTCCTGGCAAGTGAGGGGGCTCTATGAGTACTGGCTGGTTTGAATTAGATTGGCATTCACTCCTGGCACAAGTCGAGTTTCCTGTTTCCTGTCAGCTTCTAGAGCAGTCGGCTGGGCTGCGCTGACCTTTTCATTGACTCAGCTCCAGCACCAGTGGGGTTTGGTGGAAGCACTGGTGAGGGGCCTGGGCTGGGGGAGTCTGAGTTCGTGCACCAAGGGAAACACCTGCTTATACAGAAGGACTTGCGTGCTCCCACCTGGGGTTCCTCGCAGACTGCTCTGGCCCCTCTCCTGCACCCACAAACAGTAGGAGAGGTTGCTCCACACGAGCAATTGAGCACATCCCAGGCAATCCACGCAGACGACGCCCAGGGCAGTGGCTCCGCCCAGGAAGACTTTCTGCACAGGCCAACACGGTGTCCCAGCACGCAGAGCAGGGCCTGTGGTCAGTAACGGAGCAAAGAAATCAGTGGCACAGTGAACTATTTGCTACTTTGTCTCACCTCCGGGTCTCAGCTTTAAAATCTTGAGTATATTGTAAAGAATGTATTTTCTGGATCCCTGAGAAATTTTTGCAAGCTGAAAGACCTCCACTTGTAGTGCAGAGAGTCATAAGCGGGCAGATAGAGTGTTGTTCTGCCCAGTTTTCCTCTGCCTGCCAGAACACAGGTTGGTGGGGACCTTGAGAACCCAGCCTCCCCGACATAACCGGCTGCCAGCACCTCTCTGCCTCTTTTGTTAGGCGCAGTGTCAGGTGAGGTGCAGAACAGCTCCCCCAGGCCACTGGGCTCTGGGCTCCACAAAGAGGGTCTTTCTGGATCTTTTCCTGAACCAGAAGTAGGATCGGCCCGCCGAATTCTTTTCATAGGCTGAGATGAGACCTAGTTTCAGATTCATACACTGTCCTATTCATCTAGGACCACTGTCCTACTGTCCTCCTCACAAGGGGAGCCTTGAAACTCACTTTAATTTCTTTTGGCTAGTCCTAGAAGGTCTATGCATTCATTCCTTCATCCATTCATTCATTTATCACCTACCATTTAACCTGCATCATCCTAGGTTCTGGGTAAACTGTGGAGAGGAGACCAGCCTCAGCCCCTGCCAGTGTCCCTGCTGCCCATACCCCTGCTAAGTCCTGCTGCACCACGTCCACATGCCCAGCAACCCTGTGCCTTCTGCTGCCAGCACGACGGGAGCGCTCGGCCGGCACACACGCAACCTCTCCACGCTCAGCCTGTTCTCACACACACACAGTGCTCACTTCGGCAGAAAGAAAAAGGCCAGCAGCAGAACAGAACGAGAGTGGTCTCTTTTTGTTTTATTGGGACATAGCATTACATGAAATAAATACTAAGTTTCCAAATCCTTAACCATTCCATAAATAATATTAAGTTAACGGACATGTTTATAGGATGTTGTATTAAATAAGATAAAAGTGTACATCTATTTTGCCTGGAACAGACTGGAGGAAAATACTTCCAAGAGTCTTATATCTGAAATATATCTTGAAAACTTTATTTTTGTGCTTTCTGCCTAGATGAGGTAGTGAAGTAGCAGTATGCCTGAAATGACTGATACTTTGCCTTGGAAGTTTAATTACATTGAACACGAAGGCCCTACCCTTGGCTGACCCTCATCTTCATGGTAAGAAAACATCCTTCTCCTCCTCCAAAACCCTTCGCTACAAGAAGCCAGTTTAGTCTTCATTTTCCATTGGCCACTCAGTGTTCATCACACCAAGAAACCTCTGCAGGTATTCCAGGAATTTTTTTACTCTCCATCGTTCCCCTTCACACTTAATTTTCTGTGAAAAAGAGCAGAGAAGAGGTATTGTAGGAACCTGTCAATTCCTGTAAAACTAGGCACAGCCAAACAAACACACTGAAATTCCCACGAAATGTTTCCGCTCACCCTTTGGCCATCTATGTACTCTTTTATGGAAGACAGGTTTTGGAAGAGTTTTTCCACGGCGTCCCCTTGTGCGGTCTGATTCTTCAGTGTCTCCACCCCCCGGAAGACTTCTTCAATGCACAGTTGGTGCTGAATGAGGAAGGTTTAAAAAACATAAGTAATCCAATCAAGGTAGGAAAAATTTGTCCCAAACAGCTGGACTTTGTTTTGTGGTGTTTACGTGAGTTCCCATCTACAAAGAGTTGTTTGCTTGTTCCCCTCTGAGGCGGCACCAACTCGCACCACGATAGAATTTCTAAAAGTAGGCATGGCTTATATCCTTCCTGAGGAGTTTTGCAAACTCCTGATATAAAAATTCAGTACTGAACCAAAAATAAAATGTTTAGGAAGCGTAATACAACTACATTACTGACTGACCTTACATCAGAGGTTATTTTGATAGTTCTACCTGATCGTCTTATTCTATTTAGACTGATGAAGTCACCAATTTTACATTTCAGTGTGACCATGACTCGCTGCAAATGCATGCCATTCCATCACACATCGTGGTTGTTTTTCAAATGTGGAGGTGAATGTTAACACACAGCACTCATTGTATATTTCAATGTGTACTGAGTATGATTCTAAAGATACTACCCTGAGCGGCTCACACTTTCAAAAAGGCATTAAAGTGAGGAAAGCTGCCAGTGGTCAGAGCCGAGTGGGTACCAAGGGGCACCTCTCATCTGACAGCCTCCCCAAAGGTCCTGAGCTGCTTGTTGAATATTCTCTACTTGTGGTAAAGTCATTCTTGATATTTACAAGTACAAAGATTCACACCCCACACGTAAAAACAGAATACAGGACATAAAAACAGTCCTGATGATAACTACTGCTTCACAGCCTAAAGCATGCAATTTGCTTGTTCTCACAATCAGACTTCAACTTACGTCTTTATGTCCAGGAGTAGGGATCATCAGGTTCTGAAAAGGAAAGGAAATACAGTCACCCTCAAAGCACTCAAGCATTCATGACCGAATAAAACGACCGTGAAATGGTTACCAGTTGTCTATTACACACACTTGTAATTTCATTATTCATAACAGATCTTTAAGCATTAGCCACACCAGTGATCTCCGGTGCCTTCTGCAGACTACAGCACTCAGGAAGTAACGTTACCTCGTCACCTATCAGCAGAGCCTGGTGAGTGGAGAGCAGCGCCATGGTCTCTGCCACCAGCCTTTGCATGGGACTCAGCACGGCAGCAGCACACGTAGAAGCAGCTCCAAAAGCTAGGAGACTCAAGTGCAGAAGCATTCTCATGGCTCTGAAATGTGCAGCGCTTGCCGTGGGCAAAGAAAGTGCATTGTTCAGATGGTATCCCCAACCAATTTATTCTCTCTCTCTTTGAGGAAATGAATAATTTCCATCCATCAGATAGAGACTGTCTAATAATGGCATATTATGAAACCAAATGTTTCCAATGCCTTCTATCTTAAACAAAATTCATTTTTATCTTTTAATAATAAAAATCCCTGTTTTTCCCCCTTCAAAAACATTTTCTAGTACCAAAGAAAACCTCTGGGTTGATATGTCATTGCCCCACATTTGCATTTTTTAAAGTCAGAAGACTGAATTTCCTCTTAAAAGATAGTCATAAAAAGAGAGAAGTATGATATAAACCACTAAATAGAATTTTATGCTAAAATACACAAATATTGAGAACTTTTTTTCCAGGTTTACTAAATTCAATCACGGTGGTTGCTAGACTGATTTTCTTTTTTTTGTCTAAAGATTTTATTTATTTATTTTTAAAGGGAAGGGAAGGGAGGGAGAAAGAGAGGGAGAGAAACATCAATGCGTGGTTGCCTCTCACATACCCCCTACTGGGGACCTCGCCTGCAACCCAGGCGTGTGCCCTGACTGGGAATCGAACCAGCAACCCTTTGCTTTATAGGCCTGCGCTCAATCCAGTGAGCTACACCAGCCAGGGCTAGATTGATTTTCTTTAAAAGTTGCTGAAAATATTGGTGGGAAGATGGTGATTAGAGCAGAGACCAACAAACCAGAGGTAGGTCAGGTTGGGTGCACTGGGGTCTTGATTTGGACCCTTTGTGTTGTCAGTAACCAAACACCAAACTCAAATTCATTGAAGCCAAACAGGGACTTTACTAGCTTGTGCAACAAACGGTTACATGACTTCATTCTCAGGCAGCTCTCCTACGGTGGTCCTAAATGATGCCAAAACTCCCAGACCTGCGCGTATCCTGTTCATGAGCAGCAGGAAAAAGCGAACTGTGCTGTTCTGACTGGTCCATCAAAAGTCCCCAAATTCAGCCTCCTTGCAACAAGGGATCATATGCTCTCCCTTTTGAACAGTGGCCAGGATTATAGGATATTACTGGTTGGCTTTCCCTGGAGCTGGAGGTTGGCTTCATCCCACCCAAATGGCATACCTAAGAAATATGGGGTCCTCTATGTCAGTAAGAGGGATGTGGATGCTGGAAAGGTGACCAGGAAGGATCCCTCACAGCCACATACCATATTGGCATGGCCTCTCCTTCCTGTCTGACAAGGGTGGGGTGTCTGTTCGCACCCTGGGCAGGCCAGACACGATCGGGGAACCAGCTTTTGTGTTCCTTAGGCTCAGACCAGTAATCCCAGAAGGGAGCCATTGAAGGCCCTTTAAACCACACACTTCCTTGGTCCATAAGGGCACTATAAACCAGTTGCTTTTAATGGAAGGTTTCAGTGAGCATCCCAGAGTGGTTCTGGGTGTGTGGCCTGGAAGCCTGACTGTAGGACTATCTCGAGCATCTGGGACAGATGGTACCAAACACAGATGGCGATGTAGAACCCTTTTCCAAAGCTGGCCCAGTTTCATAGGGGAGACAGAGGTAGCTGGCAGCTAGACATGCCTTCTGCATGCATGTAAGCAGAACTCTGCACAGGGACGACAAAGTGGTGCGGGACTCTAGTGGCAGCCTCCTGCACCATGTTCTGTGTGTGCTGAAGTTTGGGGTTCCTGGTTAGACACCTCTGGCTTGAACACCTGAAAGGACTTTTCCTTAAGACTGCACGGGAGATTCTGGCTCACTTCAGGAGTCAGGCAGGAACCACAGGAGGCGTGGATGGAGATGTGCCACCAGAACAAAAGATGGGTTCTGGCAGGAGCCTCCTTTCCCTGGAGGATTTCCAAGGAGAGTGTTCGCTCTGGTTCTTCTCGGACTCCTTTGGGCTACTCTGAGGAAGTGCAGGCTTCGAACAAGGTTTCAGAGGAACTGCCAAGTGACTTGTGATTGTAATACCTCAAACACACCAAGTTCTGAGTTTTTAACTTCCATTACAGGACTGCGCGGGCAAGCTGGGTGGTGGAGGATTGAGGTACCACTGTACTAGCCTTCACTGAGCAGGAGAAAACTTGCCAGCCACTCACTACTGTTAGGAGAGTCACACTCACTGACCACGAGAATGAGTGAGATGAGCAAAGTGTAGCTCGACACAGGTGGCGGGGCCAAGGGAAGCTGCAGCGCCTACGACCTGCCTACAAGTGGCAGGTGCTACTCAGCTCCCACTGATTGTTGCCCTGTGACACCCTTGGCCTTCTGTGGCCAGGTCATCCATTTTTCAAAGAAGCCAGAAATTGTGATTATACACAGAATCTCTTGCTTTTTAAATTTTGGCAATGCATATTTTTAAAAACCATACATGGTGCCATTTTGCAGCCTCTGGTTTACAATACAGCTGTGGACTCCTATTAGAGGAGTAGTAATTTTTAAAAACCTATTCAAAATATTTGTTAATGTTTTAAGTTGTGGTAAAATACATATGAGAAAACTCAACATCTTCACCATCTTATTTGTACAGGTTAGTGGTGTTAAGTGCACTCACAGTGTAGTGTGGTCCATCCTCAGAGTTCTCTTCCTCTTGCAAAACTGAAACTGTCTACCCCTTAAACTAGAACTCCCTAGTGCCCCTTCACCTCGTCATGGCAACCAGGCATCTACTCTCTGTCTTTGTGAATTTGACTATTCTAGGTAACTCGTGTAAGTGGAATCATATAGTATTTATCTATTTGTGACTGGTTTATTTCCTTAGCATAATGTTTTCAAGGTTCATCCATGTCGTAGCATGTGACAGAATTTCTTTAATTTTTAAGGTAGAGGAATATTCCATTGTATGAATATACCACATTTTGTTTATCTAGTCATCCTCAACAGCTGTTTGTGTTTCTTCCACACTTTGGCTCTTAGGAATAACGCTGCTATGCAGATGGGTGTACACAATTATATTTCTTACAATTTCCTATTGGTTGTTAGCTCTCCTTCTCTGAGTCTGATCTCCCCAGCCTGACTGCAAACTCTCTTGGAGCAGTGACCATAAAATAATGTGTATGAAAGTACTTTATTAATGTAAAACTCCCAACGAAAGTTAATGGTTTTTTAATCTCCTGTGCAGAAGAGTCCCAATTAATTTAGGTAGATATTTCATTCTCCAGAAAGTGGAGCATCACCCACCTTGAGTGAGGGGTGCACGGTAACTTTATTTAAAAGAGGACAGTATGGAAAGTGGATTGTCAAAGGAATAACTCTGCCATGGAGAAATCTGTCAAACCCCAGCCAGGTGACCAAGGTCGACACCAAAAGTGCTAAGTCATATTAATACCACGTACCCTTGATATGATGTGATAAGAATGGCATTTTATCTCTGTGGTCTTTCTCCCCCAAACCCACACGCTCTGTTGAACCATGAGGAAAACATTGCCCATACCCAAAGCAAAGGACAAAATGCCTGACCAGTACTCCTTAAAATTGTCATGGTCATCAAAAACCAGCAAGTCTGAGGAATTGTCGCCCACCAGAGGAGCCTAAGGAGGCAGGATGACTAAATGTGACGTGATATCCTGGATAAGATCCAGGAACAGAAAGAGGCCACTAGGTAAAACTAAGCTCCCACTTCTGCAAAGAAACTGTGGAGTCTAGTATTGACCCATTGTGGGCTCCTCAGAAGGGACAAGTGAGTCCTACTAACGTGAACAGGGAAAATTTGGGGCACGGTGCATGGGAACTCTCTATAATATTTTTGCAACTTTAATGCAATTATAAAATTATTTAAAAGCTTTATTAAAAAGCATTGCACGTTGAACAAAATTAGTAATTGTTTTACTGTGATTATTATGAGACTTTGTACCCTATGAATGTCATAGACTGGGGCCTTTTGACTTAGCCACTAGTCTGTGAGCTCTTTGAGAATAAGGATTTAATTTAATTGATCTCTTCATTCTCAATGACCAGCCTATTGTAGGCACTCAGTTGATATTTGTTGAATAAATAACTGAATGAATAAGCAGGCACTTGGTTGTATTGGTTGAACAAATTAATATGCGCACCGTGGAAACTCAAGGAGTGTGAAGGAATAGAGACAACTTTGACAGGGCTGCTAAAAAAAAAAGAGCAAAACTTCAAGACTCAGCTAGAAACCAAGCCAATGTGAACTACCATGACATTTTTAGAAATCCACATTATTTTAGGAGAACAGATAGAAATTAGCAACCAGTATTCAGAATTAAGAATTATTAGTAATTATATTAGTGTGGAACAGGTGTATCAGTGGGTAACATCCATCCTTTTGCCCTAAAACCTTTGTCTCTACTCGTGGCTTCCAAATTGGGAACCTGTTTTTAAAAACTGATAACTGTGGTTTTCACTAACCATGTAGTCATTTAAGGTCAAATGACTTTTCTATGAACTGATTCTAATCAATCACCTAGGCATGATGCCACCAAATTTTTTTTGGTGACTAAATGTAAAATGATAGTATCTCTTTCCTTTTCTGACCTTATTCTAACCTCCATCCTTTCAATCCTCAAGCATATGCTTAAAATAATTTTTTATTGAATAAAGGTTATAAGAAAATAAACGCAAAACTTCTTCCCCTTGGCCTAGGAGCTTTCAGACTTTTTTGATGACTTCTTCCAATCTTTACTAACACAGACAGCTTTACGGATCTGTAATCAATGAACACATGCAATTTGTGTTTATCTTTTTGTGTTTGCTAATACTTCTTCATGTATCCACTTGTTATTTTAAAGGTTACCTGCTATTGGATGAAACTGATGTACCACAATTTACTTCACCATTTGGGTTGTTTCTGGCATTCCACAATTGTATCATTTCTAAAAATATTTCCTTATTCTAAGGAACTTGTGTGATCATTTTTAGCTTTTGTTACATTTTACCAGATTACCCCTCTGAAAATATTCTGTGCACAAAATATAAATCTCTTATATTTTTACAGTGTTTTGCAATTTAGAAAGCACTTTCAAAAAAATAAAAACAACTTTGTTTAATCCTGACATCAGCCTGTGCGACAGACTCCTTTAGCAATAGGGTTTGATGGTTTTGCTAGAGGGATCAGTGAAATGAACCCTGAAGGAAGGTGTGAAGTCAGACGTGGTGGTGATCAAAGACACTGACAAATATGTTGGTGAAGCTAAATAAACAATGCTGGTTTAAAGTAATTTATTTAGGGGATTTCAAGACAATGAGGAATGAAGACACTAAGCAATGATAATGTAGGAGCTGGAAGGAGTGATCGGAATGGGTGCATGTTACGGTGCTTGTACCATTGGGAGGTTGCTAAAGACACTAACTTTACATTTCAAAATAGGCATGTAAAAAATTTAAAAGCAATCACTAAAGTAACAGAAATCGAATGTGTAAGTCCCAAACCAGTAGAATAAAACATGAGAATAAAGGAAGTCCAGTGGATCCAGAAACCAGGAAAGGAGAAAAAGAAGTAAAGAAAACGCACAGAAAAAAAAGTAAGAGAAATACATCCAAATTTATCAAGAATCATAGTAATTGAAAACAGATTAAACTCACCTATGAAAAGGAAGATACTATAAAATTGTATTAAAATCATCTCATCTATTTTCAAGAGATACACTTAATGAAAAATGACATTAAAAGGTTAAAAATCGAGGGATAAAAAGATAGGCTGGATAAATATTAATCAAAATAAAGCTGATGTACCAATACCAACACCAGAAAAAGAATTTATGTAAGAAAGTATTATGAGGATAAAGAGATTCATTAATAGGTGCAAGATAGTATCTCATGGTGCTTTTATTTTCCACTTCACTGAGTATAATATAAGTGAAACCAAACATTTTTCAGTAGTACTTTACTGAGAACTGGGAACTTGACTGATCTGCCTTTTTAGTGCTTTTTATTTTAGGGACTAATCATTTTTATTGCAAATCTTTTCCACCTTCCTCCTGGAGTCATTTTAGTTTTAGAGTTTCCTATTGTTACAAAGTTGAAAAGTTTTGTAAGGGAATTTACCTCATCATGTCCATTTATTTCCTTCAACTCATAATTTTTTCTGAAGTATTTTAAAAGACAGAAAGCATGACACGACCATTAACACATCCATATGCACCCCCAAGATGATCATTTTCTTACATAGCAAAATATCACATCTAATATAATGAAATTAACAATAATTCTTTTAGCATTTAATTTCCAGTCTATATTCAGAAAGTTTCCCCACGTATCCCCCCAAATTCCCTTGACATCTCTAAGCCCAAACCAGGATCAGGTCCAGGACCCTGTGTTGCATCTGGCTGACATGTAACTCAAATCTCTTTTAATTTGCAACAGTCCTAAAAAATAAAAAAGCCTTTTCAAATCTCCTTCTTTTAATGACAAGGGGGACCTGGGCTGGTGCCTTGCAGCACACCCTACCTTCCAGATTGGCCCTTTCCATCCTTATGTTGTTATTAGTTTAATCCTTACTTCCTTACTTCCTGTGAACTAGAAGTTAAAGGTGTGATTCAAGTTTAACCTTAAAAAAAAAACAACTGAGTAAGAGTTGGATACTTCATGTTAAGTTCACAGGAGACATAACGTCTGGTTGTTTCGGTCATTGCTAATTTTTCATATTACTTTGGTTCATAAAATTCTCCTTTAAAAGTGAGGGTAAGCCCTGGCCAGGGATACCAAAAGGTTGCAGGTTTGATCCCTCTGGTTGGGGCACCTACGGGAGGCAAACAATCGATGTCTGTCTCTGTCTCTCCCCCCATCTCTTCCTTTCTCTGTAAGATCAATGAACATATCCTGGGTATGATTTTTTTTTTTTTTTAAAGTGAGAGTAATTACATTTCTGGGGTTTTCTTTTATTGCCTTCAGAAATACCTAACTAAATCTTCATCAACCTGGAACTTAGAGTAGTAAGTAAAAGAAGATATAGTGTTTGCTTTTTTCTTCTTTCTGACATTCAAGTATGTATCCAAGTATTTATTTAAATAGCAGTGGTGAGGAAAAAGCTATCTTGGTGGTTATGCATCTGTTTACATTTGTCAAAGCTCATGGAATTGTACACAGGAAAGGATGAATTTTACTGTATATAAATTAAACTTCGGTTCCTGGCTGGTGTGGCTCGGTGGATTGAGTGTGGCCTGTGAACCAGAAGGTTGCCAGTTTGATTCCAAGTCAGGGCACATGCCTGGCTTGTGGGCCAGGTCCCCAGTAAGGGGTGTGCGAGAGGCACCACAAACTGATGTTTCTCTCCCTCTCTTTCTCCCTCCCTTCCCTGCTCTCTACAGTAAATAAATAAAATCTTTTAAAAAATTATGCTTCAGTAAACCTGACTTTGAAAAAAATGAGCTTTCATTATGTTAATACCATGCAAGAGCATAAATCATAGTTTCCTTACTGTTTACATGGTTGGAACCCTACTGTGAGAATCTCCTTTCAGACAGCCACAGAAAATAAATATGAAAATAATGAACTCATCAGTAAAGTCAATTTTGAATTGTCTTATATAGAAACTTTGTGAAAGCCTCAATGAGAAAAATGGTGTGAGAGAAGTACAGCCAAATAGAGATGCTAAACATTCATTACTTTAGTTTCTCCTAGTAATTTTCTGGTGTTGATTAAAAAAGAAAACGTTAAAAAGTAAGAAAAAATAAAAATAAAAAATGGCCTTTAATCTAGTGTCATTTTATTGCATCTGCTTAGTCACATAGGGCATTACTGTACAATTTTCATGTTTTGTCCCATTGGTAATTTAAAATATGCACCGTGACAACTGGCACTTTCATATTTTCTTACTTGGTACATCAAGACAAACTTCACTGGCCTTCCCCACTTGGATCCTTTGATGTAAAATTTTTGTTTATGTAGTAAGTTCTATAAATGATTGTCTTGGGAGTATGTGATTGGAGAGTGTTTCCTGCATTTTTCTCAGTAGTCCAAAGTTTTTGTTTTTCATTTTAATATCTTCCACTACTGTCTTTGTAATTTTGCTATACATCTTCGCATGTGATATCGTCCATTTAGTTGGTTTCCAAAAAGCAATATTCTCATTTTTTAGAAAGGTCATTTCTCTTTCCCTTATTTTACTTTAATTTCTTTTGGCATACAAAAATTTGTACATAATGTATACAACACAATGACTTTGGAGATAAGTCTACACTGATCAATGCTATTAGCATATCCATCACCTCCAAAAGTTTCTTCCCACTTTATTTTTTTTTTAAGAACAATTAACAAGATCTACCCTCTTAGCAAAATTTTCAGTATACAATATAATATTGTTAACTGTAAACGCTATGGTATACAGTAGGTATTTTATTATTCTTCTTCACAACCAAAATTTTCTTTTTTGAAAGGTGTCTGTTCCTATGTTGTCAATACTTACAGGAGTGGATTTCATTCTCATTAATATTTGCATAATATTTTACAATTTTATAACAGCATTTAACTTTTGGTCTTAGACATCTCTCTCCACTCTTAAAAATTAAGAGGACCCCAAAGAACTTAAAAAAATATTTTTATTAAAATATAGTTGGCATACAATATATATTAGTTTCAAGCACAAAACAGTGATTTATATACCTTGATATAATCACCACACTAAGTCTAGCAACCCTTTGTCACCATGCAACACTGCAAGTACTACTATATTCCCTGTATTGTACACTACATCTCCAGAGGCTTTCTGTGATTCATAACTATCAATATTTACTCAATTATAAATTAAAATTGAGATTCTTTTTAAGGCACAAGAACACAAGCGCACATTCCATTAGTCATCATTGCGATGGCGTCACCATACGTCATACGATCACTGGAAAACACTCCAGAAGGGAGCAAATGAGAATGGAGAAGGCAAATAACGTCTGAGTATTTTTAGAAAATTTTTGATAAGCGGGCACCGCACTCCCTTCCCTTCCTGGATCACACTTCGAGAACTGTTGTCTGTCATAAGTCTTCGTCTCCCCTCAGAGTTAGTGTCTCGGTGTGCTCCCGACCAGTACAGAGAAGGATTCCGCGGACACCCCTAAACACAGCACCCAACCCTCTGGGTCGCTACTGCTCCGGAAGTCAGAGGTGCGCGCGCAACACGGGCCGCCGACTTCCCGGCGTGCCCCGGGACTGCGGTGTAAGTAGGCGCAGGCCGTAGCGACTCACGTGACTCGCGGGGCACCCAGAGGCGGGAATCTGTGAGTGGGCACGGAGGTGGGGTCTCTCGGCCTGTGTTTTGTGTCTGCCGCAGGTCCCCCCGGCGACCCTCACCCGCTCTGTCACCCAGCCGGGAAGCAAGGCGGCGTGAGAGGAAGGTTCCAGCGAGAGCCTTCGCTCCCACCCGGACCCTCCCGGCCCGCGCTCGCCCCGCTCTGCCGCACCGCCAAACCTTGCTGGGCCCTTGGTGTTGAAATAACATTTACAAACATGTCCCGGATCGAAAAGATGAGCATTCTGGGCGTGCGGAGTTTTGGAATAGAGGACAAAGATAAGCAAATTATCACTTTCTTCAGTCCCCTCACAATTTTGGTTGGACCCAATGGGGCGGGGAAGACGGTAAGTCCGGAGTTAGCTACCTTCCGTTTTCGGGTCGCTACATCTTACGAAGCTGGGAAATAAAAATACCTGGAGAGTTAAGAGCACGGATGAGGACGAGATGCGCCTCTACTTTTCTGTTCTTGGGACCCCTGGAAGTGCTGCCTTCTGGGTGACTCCCAGGCCCCGGGGCGTGGCCAGAGACTTGAAAAGTCTAGCAGACCCAGCATCCTAACGGTGTCCCGGCCTGTCTGCTAGGCAAAGTATACTTGGGATCCGGAGCTACGGCTCTCAGAGAGCTCAGTCCTACAAGAGGCCTTTTTGTTTGTTTTGATGTTTTTTTGTACACTCTTTGCTCCCAGAACATAGCACTCACTCCCTGGTATTTGTCTCAATAAAGGAACCTACTAAAGCTACAAAATATAAATATGTGAGTTTACAAGTATGCTGACTGTATACGCATAATAAATAGGAAATAAATGGCTTAATTTTAAGATGAAACTGAGGCGGTGAGGCTTAAAATGGGAAAACTGCAGGCATACCTCGTTTTATTGCGTGTGGCGTTATTGCTCTTCACAGATGCTGTGATTTTTTTACAAACTGAAGGCAAGTCCCTCCACCAGGAAACATAAAATACGACCCGCTTAATTGCAGTGGTCTGGAGCCAAACCAGCACTATCTCTGAGGTATACCCGTATTTTGTTGTTGGGATGCTCTTACGTAGCCAAAAAATTTGAGTACAACTCACTGTGATTTTTTTGTAAACCCTGGGAATATTTAGAAATTAGAGTTCGGCCCTGAAGTGGCAAGCAATTATGGGAAAAGTATAGTTGAGGGGCTGTTCTGGAAGAGGACTTGAGAAAAAGCAAGGAGGTAGCAGTGTAACGGAGAAGAGGAAATGAAGTTTTGTTAAAAGGGTGGAGCAAGATCCCTGCCTGGTGTGGCTCAATGGGTTGAGTGCGGGCCTGCGAACCCAAGGGTCACTGGTTTGATTCCCAGTCAGGGAACATGACTGGGTGTGTGAGAAGCAACTACACAATGATGTTTCTATCCCTCTCCTCTTTTTCTAAGAATAGATAATGAAATCTTTAAAAAAAAAAGTGTAGAGAAAAATAAGATTTAGTGTAGAGAGCTGAATACCTGATTCTTGCCTACTTTTATGTGAAAATGTTATACTTACTGAATGCCTATTATGTACCTAGTATTGCATTGTCATTTACTGTAGAGGAGACTAGTGTGTTTATGAGCACTGGCCGCCTGAGTACAAATTTTTTGCTTCACCATGTGTTAGCTTGTGTGACTGCAAGAGTGACTTACTGTATTTTTCAGACTATAAGACGTACTCCCCCCCAAATCTGGGTGCGCCTTATAGTCCAAATGTAGCTTACCTGACTTGCTGGGGGGCAGGGGGAGTGGCCTATGTTATTAAATATTTGACCACATTTTTTGCTTCAGAGTTGTTTTTCCTATTTTCCTGTAAAACCTAGGCGTGTTTTATGGTCCAAAAAATTCAGTAAATGTTCTGTGCCTTAGTTTTCTCATTTATAAAATGGGGATAAAAGTAGTTTCTGCAGCCCAGGATTAATGTGAGAATTAAATGGTTGCAGTGTGTAAAAGCAGTTAGCACAATACCTGGTACATAGTAAGGTCTATGTAACTGTTAGCCATTGGTTCGGGGGGGGTGTTTTTTCTTTAACTTGTAAAAAAATTTCAGTTTTATCCAGGTATAATTATCTTACTGTATCTTACACAGAAAGTTGTAAGATATTTGAAGTATACATCCTGCTGATTTGATAATACCTAATGGTGAAAGGATTCTCTATATTAATTAATAAATCCATCACCTTACATATTCTTTCTTTAGTGAAAACATTTAAGTTCAGCAAATTTCACTTATACAATACTGTTGTTAACTATGCTAACCATGTTTACATTAGCTGTTGTTATGAAATTAGCTTACAGGGTTTTAATTGGAAATAGAGATTTTTTCCAAATTTTTATTTTATTATATTTTCTTAATGATATAGTTTTTCTATGAACTTACAACAATTATTCTTTAACATTTAATCATATCTATATTACAGGTTTTATGTCAAATTTTATTTTATTGTATCTTTATAGTCTCTATGGTAAATAATATTTTATAATGAATATTTTATTATTAACTTCTGTGGTTCTCTTATGACTACATAATATAATGTTTTCTTTCTTTAGACCATTATTGAATGCCTAAAATATATTTGTACTGGAGATTTCCCTCCTGGAACCAAAGGAAATACATTTGTTCATGATCCCAAGGTAATGGTGCTAGTAAAATTTTGTACTTTTAAAATAAAATTTTTATAATTATGAAAGTGATAACAACTTACTGTAGAAACCTAGTAGGAAAAGTATCAAGAGATATGAATGTCATCCACACACATTCTCAGCACCAGTGAAAACCATTGTTGATAACTTCATATATTTTTTTATCCTTTACATGCTGTTTACATAGCTGAAGTCATACTCAGATTTTATATTCTGAGGGTTTTTTTCCACTTAACATTATCATCAAGTCCCATATCATTAAAAAATTATATTAAGTTCTTAATTTGGGTGTTTGATATATGGGTGCTTTTTAAAAAAATCTTTATACTTTTTTGTGTGTCTGAGATATTCCCTCAACTTTTTGTGAACATTTTTAATAATTGCATAATTTTCTTACATTTAGATTTCTTTTAATTTTTCATTAAAATGTACCATGATGAAAGTCTTTGTCTGAATTTTTGAATTATGGTGTTGATGCAATTGGAGCATGTAAAGGACATGGGATTTTCTATATGTGTCTGACTTACAGATCTTTCTTGTTTCATGTACTATGTAGTGGAGTCATGCCTCTCTCAAGACCTAACCTCCACAAAAGTTGGTTTTGTATTTATTCCAGGCTTTTTCCTGTGTTTATGAAAACATATCTGTGCATACATAAATACACTCATATAATATTTTTTCATATGTGGATAGAATTTTATTATACCACTTTACAAATAAGTTATTTAGTGATATCCTGCATATCTGCTTATATGTATACAGGGTTGGGCAAAAGCAGGTAGACAGTTGTGAGTACACAAAACAGTTTATTCTTTTATTATTTATTAATTATGTATTATATTCCACACGAACAATTATTGTGTTATTTCCCACCCCTGTATACACACACACTTTTATTTCATTGTTTTACTAAATAATATTACATTGAGTTTCTATTCTGTGGTTTATTTAACCCCGAGTTAATGGTCATTGAAGTTTCTACTTTTATATGACTAAAGATAACTAGTAATGCAAATATTTATTAATTTTCTTTTTAGAACTAAAAGTACCGTTAGTACATTTACTGAGCCCTCTCTATAATGACTATTCAAATCTTGTGTCTTCTTAAATCTACAATTCACTCTTCTTGATTAATGATCTTGTCCTGTACTTGACTGAGAAAATAGGATTCAAAAGAAAAGTCCCTCATTTTCCAGTCATAAAATCTACCAGACTGCTCTGCGTATGTACCCATTCTATCTGTTTTCTCTCCTGTGTTTAGGGTAAATTGTTTATTGTTTTATCTAAAGGTCAACCAACTCCTCTTGGAGACTGAGATGACAGTCCCTTTTGTCATCTTCTGGCTTCAGTAGCAGTTTCTCCCTCTTCATAGGATAGTTCGCGTCAGCATGTAAGCATGCTCTTGTAGCTTCTTCAGTCTATAAACACAAACCACTGTCTCTTTAATCCAAATCATACTCTGGCTACTTACTACCTCTTCTCTGTTCCAGTTTATAACAAAATTCACAAGAGTTGTATGTATTCAGTGTCTTCACTTCATTGCTTCCCATGTTCTCTTCAGCCTAGTCTGTTCAGATTTTCTTTTATTCTCAGTAAAACTGCTTTTATAAGGTCACCAGTAATCTGTGTTGCCAGATAAAGTGGTCATTTTCTAATTCTCAATAACTTCTCAGCAGATTTGATGTAGTTGATTATTCCCTTTTCAAAAAGCATTGCTCTCTTGGCCTCCAAGACTTAATCTCACACCTTTTTCACTGGCCACACCATAGTCTCCTTTGCTGAGTCGACTTTTTGCTTGACTCTCCTGAGACGATCCTAATGGTTTTACTGCTGAATTCTACCAAACATTTTAGGAAGAAATAATGCCAGTTTTACACAAGCCCTTTTAGAAAAGTGAGGCAGAAGAAATACATCCCAGCTGTTTATGGGAGTAGCATTACCCCATACCCAAACCAGACCAAGACATTACAAGAAAATTGCAGATACCTCTTGTGAACATAAATGCAAAAACCCTTAGCAGAACAAGTTCAGCAATATGCAAATAAGGATAATACACCTTAACTAGGTAGGGTTTATCTCAGGAATGTAAGGTTTGTTTAACATTTGAAAACCAATCAGTGTAATTTGCCACATTAACAAAGAAGAAATATCATTTGAGCATCAGTAGGTACAAAAAACAGCATATAAATTCAATATTCATTCGTGATAAAAACTCAGCACCATCCTTCATTCCTGAGTAATTCAGTTCAAAAGCTAGCAGGTGAGGCTGAGGGAGGAAGGCATCAACAAAAAGCTAGTGTGGCAGTGTGGTTAGGAGTTGAAGCCCAAGTGGGGAATGAATGAGTCCATAGTTATGTTTTAAAATGAGAAGAAAAAAAATGGGGGAAGAACGAAGCCTTAAGTAGAATTTACTTTGTTTTATTTTAATTTTTTAATTTAATCTTTATTTTTTTCTGTTACTGTTTAGTCCTCTCATACTCACCTCCCCCCCACAGTGTCCACACTGTTGTCCATGTCCATGATCCTTTCATCTTTGTGCTCAGCCCCTCCACCCCATCACCACTGCCCAACTAGTGGTCATCAATTACAGTGACATACAATGTGTTAGTTTCAGGTGTACAACACAATGATTAGACATCTATATAACTTAGGATCACCCTGATAATTCTAGTGCCCACCAGGCACCATACATAGTTACTACAATATTATTGATTCTATTCCCTGTGCCGTACTTCACATCCCTATAACTATTTTATAACTGCCAACTTGTACTTGTTAATCCCTTGACATTTTTCACTCATCTCTCCAACTGCCTCCCCACTCGCAATCTGGCTGCTATCAATTGGCTCTCTGCATCTATGAGTTTGTTTCTGTTTTGTTTGTTCATTTTGGTTTTTAGATTCCACATATAAGTGAAATCATATGGTATTTGTGTTTTTCTGAATTTCACTTAGCATAATACCCTCCAGGTCCATCCATGTTGTTGCAAATAGCAAGATGTCTTTTTTTTTTTAATGGCCGAGTAATATTCCATTGTATACTAATATATGTACCACATTTTCATTCATTCACATCTTCAAATACTTCGGTTGTTGCCATGTCTTGGCTATTGTATATCAAGCTGCAGTGAACATAGGGGTAAATATATCTTTTCAAATTGCTGTTTTGGATTTCTTCAGATAAATACCCAAAAGTAGAATTGGTAGATTATATGGTAGTTCTGCTTTTAATTTTTTGAGGAACCTCCATACTGATTTCATTAGTGGCTGCACCAGTCCACATTCCCACCAACAGTGCACAAGGGTCCACCCCCTTTTCTCCACATCCTGGCCAGCACTTATTTGTTGATTTATTGATGGTGGCCATTCTGACAGGTGTGAGGTGATAATCTCATTGTGATTTTAATTTGCATTTTTGTGATAATTAATGACAGTGAGCATCTTTTCGTGTCTGTTGGCCATCTGTATGTCCATTTTAGAAGAATGTCTGTTCATGTCCTCTGCCCATTTTTAATTGAATTGTTTGGGGTTTTTTGCTGTTGTATGAATTTCTTATTTATTTTGGATACTAACCTTTTATTGGATGTATCATTGGCAAATATCTTCTCCCATTCAGTAGGTTTTCTTTGGTTTTATTGATGGTTTCCATTACCATGCAGAAAACTCTTTAGTTTGATGTAGAACCATTTGTTTATTTTTTCTGTTGTTTCCCTTCCCCAAGGGGACATATTACAAAAAAATAATTGCTAAGAACAATGACTGTGTTTCTTCTAGGAGTTCTATGGTTTCATATTTTACATTTAAGTGTTTAATTCATTTTGAGTTCATTCTTGTAAAAGAGGTCTAGCTTCAATTTTTTTGGCATGCCTCTGTCACTTTTGCCAACATCATTCATTGAAGACACAGTCTTTACCCCATTGTATAGTCTTGCCTCCTTTGTGATAGATTAATTGACCACAGAGGCATGAGTTTATTCCTGGGCTCTGTATTCTGTTCCATGAATCTATGTGTCTGTTTTTATGCCAGCACCATATTGTTTTGATTACTGTAGCCTTGTAGTATAGTTTAATATCAGGGAGTGTGATACTTCCAACTTTGTTCTTCTTTCTCAAGATTGCTTTAGCTATTCAGAGTCTTTTGTGGTTCTCTGTAAATTTTAGGGTTATTTATTTTAGTTCTGTGAAAAATGCCATAGGTATTTTGATAGGGATTCCATTGAATCTGTAATTGCTTTGTGTAGTATGGACATTAGAAGAGTGTTAACGTAGTTATGGATCTGTTCAGATTTTCTGTCTTCTTGATTCAGTCTTGCAAGATTTTGTTTCTAAGAATTTATCCATTTCTCCTAGGTTGTCCAATTTGTTGGCATATAATTGTTCTTAGGATTCCTTTATACCAGTAATTCTATGTATTTCTGCAGTGTCAGTTGTTACTTCCCCTCTTTCATTTCTGATTTTATTTGTTTGGGCCCTCTCTTTTTCTTGGTGAGTCTGGCTAAAGGGTTATCAATTTTGCTTATCTTTTCAAAGAACCAGTTCTTGGTTTCATTCATCTTTTGTATTTTTTTACTCTATTTTGTTTATTTCTGCTCTAACCTTTATTATTTCCTTCCTCCTACTCATTTTGGGCTTTGTTTATTCTTCTATTTCTAGTTCCTTTAGATGTAAGGTTAGATTGTATGTTCGTGATTTTTATTTCTTGAGTAGATATGGGTCTCAAGGCCTTTTTTGATTTCTTCCTTGATCCCCTTAACCCATTCTTTGTTTAGTATAACATATTATTTAGTCCCCATGTGTTTGTATGTTTTCAGTTTTTTTCCTGTAAATCATTTCTAGTTTTCATACCATTACCATTGGAGATTGTGGTTGGTGTGATCTGTCTTCTCAAATTTATTGAGACTTGTGGCCTAACATGTGTTCTATACTGGAAAATGTTCTATGTGCACTTGAAAAGAATGTATATTCTGCTGCTTTGGGATGAAATGTTCTAAAAATATCAATTAAATTCATCTTGTCTAATGTGTCATTTTAGGCCACTGTTTCCTTATTGATTTTCTGCCTGGATGATCTATCCATTGATGTCAGTGGGCTGTTAAAGTACCTTACTCCTTCTTACTGTATTACTGATGATCCCTTTCTTTATGTCCATCAATATTGCTTTATATATTTAGGTGCTCCTAAGGTGCATAATGTTTATAAGGGTTACATCCTCTTGTTGGATTTATCCTTTTGTCATTGTGAAATGTCCTTCTTTTTCTCTTACAGCCTTTGTTTTAAAGTCTGTTTTGTCTGATACAAGTATTGTTACTCCAGCTGACTTTTGTTTGCATTTGCACAAACTGTCTCTTTCCATCCCTTTATATTCTGTATATGTCTACAGTCTGAGGTGGGTCTTTTTTAGACAGCATATGTATGTATGGATCTCGTTTTGTATCCATTCAGCCATCTTATGTCTTTTAATTGGAGCATTTAATCCACTTACATTGAAAGTAATTACTGGTAGGTATGTAGTTATTGCCATTTTATTAATTTTTAAGTGTATTTTAGTTCTTCTCTTATTTTAGTTCTTATTTTCTTGCTGTCTGCTCTTGTATGTTGATGACTTTCTATAGTGTTGTGTTTAGATTTCTTTCTATTTATTTATAGTATGTATCTTGTAGCTTTGTGGCTTATGGTTACCATGTGCTTTATATATACTAGACTATGGGTAAAGCAGTCTATTTTAAGTTGGTGGTCACTTCAGTTCAAACATATTCTAAGACCACTACAATTTTTACTCATCCCTTCCATGTTTGTGTTGCTTTGTCATTATTTTTTACTTTTATATATGTGTGTGTATATCCCTTAATTTATTGTTGTAATTACACTTGATCTTCCTACTTTTGCCTTTTAACCCCTGTACTAGCTTTGGTAGATCTCCTGCTTTTACTTTTTGCTTTTGTCAGTGAGAATTCTTTTCTTTCCTATATTTCCATCTTACTCATATTTTTGAACTTTTCTTCTTAAAGAAGTCTTTTTAACATTTCTTGTAATACCAGTTTAGTGGTACTAAACTCTTTTAGCTTTTTCTTGTTTGCGAAACTCTTGATCTCATTTAATTCTAAATGATAGCTTTGCTGGGTAGAACAGTCTTGTTTGTAGGTCTTTGCTTTTTATCACTTGGAATGTTTCATGTGAATCTCTTCTGGCCTGCAAAGTTTCTGTTAAAAAATCAGCTGATATTTTTATAGGCGCTCCTTTGTACATACCTAACTGCTTTTCTCTTGCTGCTTTTAAGATTCTCTCTTTGTCTTTAACCTTTTGAATTTTAATTATGCTGTCTTGGTGTGGGCCTCTTTGGGTTCATCTTATCTGGGACTCGGAGCTTCCTGGACTCATATATCTATTTCCTTTTCCAGGTTAGGGAAGTTTTCAGTCATTATTTCTTCAGTAGGTTTTCAAACTCTTGCTCTCTCTCTTCTTCTTTTGGTACCTCTATCATGGGAATATTGGTATGTTTGATGTTGTCCAGAGGTCCCTTTTACTTTTCTGATTGGGTGTTTTCAGCTCCCTTGTATTTAGATAGTTGATTCGATCATCTGCTTCATGTAATCTGTTGTTGATTCCTTCCAGTGTATTTTTCCTTTCAGTTATTGTAATCTTCATTTCTCACTGGTACTTTTTTATGTTTTGTACCTTTGTAGAATTTCCCACTGAGGTCATCCCTTCTTCCCCTAAATTCATTGGGCATCTGTATACCCGCTGTTTTGATACTCAGTGAGAGACAGTGTCTGGTAGGTTGCTTGTCTCCATTTCAGGTAGTTCTTTTTCTGGAGTTTGGTCTTATTCTTTCATTTGGGACATATCTCTGTCTCCTCATTTTGGCTTTCTCCCTGCATGTGTAGATCTGCTCTGTATCCCAGTCTTTGTAGAGTGGCCTTATGTAGGACATGTACTCTGGGTCCCAGTAGTATAGTCCCTGGTTACCTCAGCCAAGTGTTTCAGGGGTACCCCTTGTGTGGGCTGTGTGTGTCCTTCGGTTGTAGTTGAGCCTTGATTGCTGTTGGCATGTCTTAGAGTTTGGTCAACCCTCAGGCTAACTAGCTTTGTGTGCTGGCTATGATGACAGTGGGTGCACTGTTGTGGCTCCATGAAGAGGGAGTTGCTTTAGTGGGCTCTGGTGCCTATTGTGTCTGCCCTTTGGGTGTGTCATTTGAGGAGCTGGTTCAGTGATGCTTTGGTGTGGTCTGAAGCTGACCACTGGGTGTGTTGGTTCTGGAGCCTCTTGGGAGGGGCTTCAATGCAGGACAAGGTCAGTCGCCACTTATGCTGAGCTTGAGGTCACCTGGTAGAAGCTAAAAAGTAATATGCAGTTGATTGCTGCTCGTGCTGGGCTTGGAGGGGCTTCGGAGATACAGTGCTGTGAACCAAAGCCAGTTGCTACTTGTGCTGGGGTTTGGGACCCTTTGATGGATACCTGAATATAAGCTGAGGCCTGGCCAACTTGTGTCTGGCTATGCTGCTTAGCTGAAGCTGTTTTTTAAGCTAAGACTGGCCACGCTTACTCCAGGCTTATGGGCACCTGATGGGAGTTACAGTGCAAGTTGAGACCAGCCACTGCTTGTGCTGGGCTTAAGGCTGCTTGTAGGGGACACTGAGGTCAGCTGCCACTTGTTTGGGGTTTGTGAACCTTTAAGAGATTTTAGGAAGGTCCTCAGCATGAGCCTAGACAGTCCACCTGTGTGGAGCAGGCCCTGGAAGAGGTTCATAGCAGGTGCTCAACTTGAGTGGGGTGGGATCTCAGGGAATCACCAGGGTGGGACTAATGGTGCTAGCCAGGTTAACAGAGAACTCAGATTTGATGCACCATTGTATCTTCGGGCTGAGTGGCAGGAGTGTTCAACAAAGGAATAATGATGCCTGCTAGTACTTCCTTCCCCAGGAAGAGCTGCCCAGACCCCAGCACCTCCAGCCCTTGCCCTGAAACCAGCCCTCCCCAGATGTCCCTGGTACTTTTTAAGCTGCTGTCCCTGCTCTGTAGCCCAGAGCAAGTGAGTTTGTTAGCGAATTTGTCAGCAAGCAAGTTCATGTACAGGCCCATTAAGAGGGCAACATGATCTCCAGCCGTCCTCCCACTTACTCACACTCAATCCCTGCTGGTTTTCACAACCAGACGTTGTAGGGACTCCTTTTCCTGGCACTGGTACCCTGGGCTGGGACCCTTGCCTCTTAGGGGAGACCTCTGCAACACAAATATTCCTCCTGATTTTTCCTATTTTTTTTTAAATCCTCACCCAAAGACATCTTTTTATTGCTTTTAGAGAGAGATGAGGAAGGCTGGGAGAGGGAGAGAGAGAAAAAGAGAGAGAGAGAAACATCAGTGTGAGAGAGAAACATTGATTAGCTTCCCTTTCTGGAACCCACAACCTGGGTATGTACTCTGACTGGGAATTGAACCCTGTGACCTTGTGGTCTATGGGGTGACACTCCAACCAACTGAGCCACTCTGGCCAGGGCTCTCATGATTCTTAATGATCACATTTTGGGTATGAGACCTGCCTGTTTTGCGTCTCTGCCTCTCCTGCCAGTCCTTGATGCACCTTCTTCTTTACTTATAGTCTTAGTCATAGGACTTCTATTCAGTGAGGTTTCTTGTGGCTCTCAGTGATGGTTGTTCTATAACTTAGTTGTAATTTTAATGTGGTCATGGGAGGAGGTGGGCACAGCATTTAGCTTCTCTACCAGCTTGACTAGAAGTTTGTAGTATCTTAACTAATAAATATAGAAGAAATAATGGAACTAGAAAATTGCTATTTTAATCTTTTATAATAGTTGTAATCATGTAAGATGCTTAAACTTGTGGAGGAAAGCTTAATAAGGTATGAGATATTTACATGATCATAATGGATCTCTCCCCCGATACTTACTAACAGAAAAGTAGTAAAAAAAATAACTTTATGGTGGAGATTCCTGGCAGATAACCACTTTTATCAAGAGATTGATGTTAATATCCAGTAGTAAGATAAATTGAAATCATGTTCCATCTGACAAGATGCAATGAAGGGAACATACCACTTTTATAATGTTCCTGCCAAAGATGCACAATCAGATCATAGTCATAAAGAAATATTAGACAGATATGGAAAGACATTCTGTAATTTTCAAATTGTCAGACATGAAAGTCAAAGAAAATCTGATGGACTATTCTAGATTGAAAGTAACTTAGGAGACATGACAAGAATGTGTAATTCTGAATAGTGCATAGTACAATGTGTAACTCTGAACAGTGTGTAGTACAATGTGTAATTCTGAATTGGATGTTTTTGTTGTAAAAGACATATTGGGAAAATTGGAAAAACTTGACTGGGATCTGAGGACTCTATGGTAGTAATATTAATATATCAATATCAATTTTCTGATTTTTATGATTGGAAATGAGCTTGTTTTATAGGGAATATTTATGATGGGACAGAAGATCAGCAACTTATTCTCAAGGATTTTGGGGGGGTTATGTATACTGTATTTCTACTTTTCTGTAACCTTTAGTTTAAAAAACATTTAAAAAAATGCTTTTGGTGCTTAAACAACTAAAATTCATATATTGGAAAAAATCACATACCTGATTTCTTAATGACATTGAATAATAGAGGGAGATATATAATTTTAATAAATCAATGAAACAGTAAAATTAAATTCTGTCTTTTGTTCTCTCATTTTTTGGTAAGATTGTGTATATTTTTTCTTTTAGAAACATTCTGAACTTATTAAGGAGCATTTGTTTCCATTTTACCTTGAAAGGTTGCTCAAGAAACAGATGTTAGAGCCCAGATCCGCCTGCAGTTCCGTGATGTCAACGGCGAGCTTGTGGCCGTGCAGCGGTCCATGGTGTGCACTCAGAAGGGCAGAAAGACCGAGTTTAAAACCCTGGAGGGGGTCATTACCAGGACAAAGTAGGCGTTCATTTTACATTCGATTATATGCTCCTTTTCTGTCATTTAGTTTCTTTATTTTTTCCCTACCATTTTAAGTTTATTTTAGGGGAGTATATTTTTTAACACTTTGTTTTGTAGAGCAGTTTTAGGTTCTTAGAACAATTGAGCAGAAAGTAAAGTATCTGTATATTCCCAGCCCCACACATGCATAGCCTCACCCACTGTCACCATTTAACTTTTTATTTGACTCCAGTTTATCAGTTAAACATGATGATCCCATTTGAGATTTAGTGATAATGCTCCATTTTTTTTTTTTTTAGGTTTATTTATTTATTTTGAGAGAGGGGAAGGGAGGGAGAGAGAGAAGGTGAGAAACATCAGTGTGTGGTTGCCTCTCTGGGCCCCCTACTAGGGATCTGGCCTGCAACCCAGGCATGTGCCCTGACTGGGAACTGAACTGCTGACCCTTTGGTTTATAGTGTGGTCCTTAGTGCACTGAGCCACACCAGCCAGGGCAGATTCTTTTGAGTAATTTATGAACAGTTGCTGAATCGAAGGTACATAATCACTGAAATATAGATTGAATGAAGAAAATGTTATTATCATGTGTAGGGGTGGATGGGATGAGAAGTAGCCAAGTAGAAAGGAGTAATAATTTGTCCATTTTGACTGTTAAAATTCTTTTAGAGTAGGTAGCATCTAGTAGTGAGTGTGGATTTTGGAATTACTCTGTCCCAGATTCAAGACTTCATCTTTGTTGAGCAGATTAGTTAACTAGAACCTTATCTCTTACTTTGATTTATTTGTTAAACTAATTAAATAATCCCTTCATTTAACCAATAGTGTTTTGCATCTGTTATGTGCCAAAAGCACTATACTAGCCACTAGCTTCCCAAGTGGGTTTTTTTTCCATTGGCTTTTAAACACACTCAGGTCCCTCCCATACCCTCGATTTCATTCAACTCTAGTTACTGTTTCCATCTTCCCCTTTACAGCCAGTCTTCTCAAAAGAATTGTTGACACTCCTTGTTTCTATTTCCTTACTTTCTCCTCACTCCTCTAGCCCCTTCCTCTACTGAAACAACTCCAACTAAGGTCACTAATAACCTTTGTATTAATAATGCTATTGCTATACAAAATAGACCGCATGGTGAGCGAGCCCGTTTTTTTATTTGTAAAATAGAAGTTCCTTATCATTGCACATATCAAGAAAGATGTTGTAAGAATTGAGCTAATGCATATAAAATACTTAATATGTAGTAAGAGCTCATGTATTAGTTTTCTATGAGTGTTATAACAAACTACAAACTTAGTGGCTTAAGATAACACAAATTTAATGTCTTACAGTTCTGTAATTTAGAAGTTTGAATTGGGTCTCACTAGCCTAAAATCAAGGTGTTGGCAGGCCTATGTTCCTTTTTGGAGGCTCCGAGGAACAATCGATTTCCTTGCTCTTTCCACCTGTTAGCGGTCACTCACATTCTTTGGCTCATGCACTCCTCCTCTCCTCCCTCATCAAAGCCAGCAACAGTGGGCAGAGTTCTCACATCACATCACTCTGACTTCTTCCTCTGCCTCCTGCTCCCAAATTTAAGGACACTTCTCTTTATCTTGGCCCGGCCCAGATGATCCAGGATAATCTATTTTAAAGTCAGATGATGGGCAACCTTAATTTCATCTGTAATCTTATTTCCTCTTTTTATAAGTAACACAGTCACAAATTCCAGGGATTAGAATGCAGTTGTCTTTGGAGGGCCATTGTTCTGTGTATTATAGCTCAGTAAATGGTAGATGTTAATCACTTCTTACTTGAACATATTTTTACTTTCACAACAAGTTGCAGCAGCGTCCCTCTTTCTTTTCTTATACACATATCCTACTCAGCCAGTAAAAGTTGGAGCTCTACAGACTCAGCCCTAGATTCTCTTTCATCTGTGCTCTATATTTCTCTTCTCAGATAATCTCATTCATATTCTGTTGCTCAAATTACTGTGAATTCATTGGTGACTCACAGATTTATGTCTCCAGGCCACACCTGTGTTTTCAAGCCCATGTACCCAACCACCTCTTTCATTTTCTACTAATTGTTTCTTTTTTCCTCAGAATTTTCTCCTTTATTGAATTAAGGAATGGATAATAATACTGAAAATCTAAAATCTGTAGTATAATAAAACAATATTGGTTTTTTCAAAAGATTTTATTGTTAAAAAATACTTTATTGTTTATGCTATTACAGTTGTCTCAATTTTTCCCTCTTTGCCACCCCCATAGTCGGTCCCCACACCATTGTCTGTGTCCATGGGTCCTTTATGTATGTCCGTTGACCAATCCCTTTACCTTCTTTCAGTCAGTCCCTGCATCTACCACTTGTTTCAAAGATACCTCAGATTCAGCCATACCAAGTTCATGATCCTTTCTCCTCACTCCCCTTACAAAAAACTTCCACAACCTGGTCCTCTTGTGTTTCTTCTTCTCTCAGTAAATGACTCCTCTATCCATGGAGGTGTTTATTTTGACACCTTCCTTGCCCTTCATATTCAGTTGCTTACCAAGTCATATAAATTTAACTAAATGTTTTTTTAATCTGTTTTTTGCCATCTCTATAATGACCGTTTCACTCCAAGCTACCATCGTCTTTTCCTGGTCTAATGCGATAACCTCTTGGTCTGTATCCATTCCATCCCCCTGCAAAACATTCTCAGTTCATTCAGTGTTATATTTTAAACATACATAAACGATAGTAAAGACAGACACTGCTTCTGCCCACCTAATCTAGTTCTTAACAGATATTGGACAGGGGATATGAAAGAAAACAGATTTGTTCTTCCACTGAAAGATACTAAGAGATCTCTTGGAGTCCAAGGACAGGAAAGCTCCTGGCTCTGGGTATAATGATGTAGGGAACTCATTTAAAAGACCGTGAGGCAGTTTTCTCTATTGGATGGTTTTGTTAGTGTGACCGTAGAACTTGAGGTCTACTGACTGAGAATCCTCCCTGGATTCACTTAGATGGGTACCATTTAAATGAGGTTGCCTTTACTCTACTTTTACAATGTGTCTGTTACTGAACAACCCCTCATTTAAACTACACAGTCTTCAGTGTTCCCGATCAAGGTAGCTTTCTTTGCCTGTCTGCTGTGGATCATCATGTTTTGTTCTATTCCTTGAAGTCTCTAATGTTCCTTATTTTTAAGTTCTAAGAATGGAAGATAGGTTATTTTTCTCTATTCATTATCTATAAATATTTTAAATGATTATATTTAAAAATACAAATATGTAAAAAAAATCATGTATTTTTTTCTGTACTACAGTTTTATGTTCTTTTTTATCTGTGAACTGCTGAATTATTTCCGAATACTTTTTTAGTATGAGGAAGCTACTGTAACAGGATGAATGAGGGGACTTTTTACAAGTACAGCAAGAATGATTGACTAAGTAATAGAATAGGTTATTTTATGTAAGTTCTACTTTTAAAGTGTATTCTTTTGATTATGTCATTACAGTTATCCCAATTTTTTCCCCTTTGCCCTCCTCCACCCAGTACCTCCCTTCCCTCCAACAATCCTTCCACCCCCTTAGTTCATGTCCATGGGTCATCATGCATTTACTTCTTTGTCTTCTTCATTCCTATACTATTTTTAACATCCCCCTGTCTGTTTTGTACCTACCATTTGTGTTTCTTAATCCCTGCACCTTTTACCCCATTCTTTCCCTGTCCCCTCCCAGCTAATGACCCTCCAAATGATCTCCATACCTATGATTCTGTTCCTGTTCTGGTTGTTTGCTTAGTTTTTGTTTTGTTTTTCAGACTCATTTGCTGATAGTTGTGAGTTTGTTGCCTTTTTAATGTTCATAGTTTTTATCTTCTTTTTCTCAAATAAGTCCCTTTAACGTTTCATGTATTAATGGCTTGGTGATGATGAACTCCTTTAGCTTTATCTTGTCTGGGAAGCACTTTATCTGTCCGTCCATTCTGAATGAAAGCTTTGATAGAGAGAATAATCTCAGTTGTAGGCTCTTGCTTTTGATCACTTTGAATACTTCTTGCCAGTCCCTTCTTGCCTGTAAAGTTTCTTTTTGAGAAATCAGCTGATAGTCTTATGGAAACTCCTCTGTAGCTAACTCTCTGCTTTTCTCTTGCTGCTTTTAAGAGTCTCTCTTTATCTTTGACCTTTGGCATTTTAATTATGATGTCTCTTGGTGTGGTCCTCTTTGGGTCCAACCTGTTTGGGACTCTGTGTGCTTCCTGGACTTGTATGCTTATCTCCTTTGCCAAATTAGAGAAGTTTTCTTTCATTATTTTTACAAATAAGTTTCAACTTCTTGCTCTTCCTCGTCTCCTTCTGGCATCTCTATGATTCAGATGTTGGCAAATTTGGAGATGTCCCAGAGTCTTATACTATCCTCATTTTTTTGAATTCTTGTTTCTTCATTCTGTTCTGATTACTTACTTCTTCCTTCTGCTCCAAATCGTTGATCTGAATCCCAGCTTCCTTCCCTTCACTGTTGGTTCCCTATAGATTTTTATTTATTTCACTTAGTGTAACCTTTATTTCTTACTTTATGTTGTTGCCATGCTCAGTGAGTTCTCTGAGCATCTTGATCCACCAGTGTTTGGAACACTGCATCTGACAGCTTGGCTATCTCCATTCCATTTAGTTCTGTTTCTGGGTTTTTGTCCTGTTCTTTCAGTTGGGCCATATTTCTTTGTCTCCTCAATTTGGTAGCCGCCCTGTATTTGCTTCTGTGTATTAGGTAGAGCTGCTTTGACTCCTGTCTTAGCTTGCCTATTAAGCTGTATAGGGCAGAGCTGTAGGTATTTTCCAGGGTAAAGCAACCCACTTCACCACTTTGTGTTGCTATGGGGGAGGAGGTCACAGAGAGGACAGTTCTGCTGCTTGGCTTCTAGAGGCTTGTCTGGCAATTACCCCCTTCCAGTCACTTTAGCCACTCCCCATATGTGACTGGCAGCCTTCCACCTATTGCCCTGGTGTTGAATCTCAGATTGGGTGGGTTTACGTACATTTTAAGACCATGCAGGCCCTTTAAACAGTATAAATAGACTCTCCTGAGAAACGGGCATTTTTTTCCATCATCCTAATCCCCACTGGTTTTTAGAGCCAGAACTTAAAAGGCTTTCTCTTCCCAATGCTGGAACCCTGGGCTGCGTGGTCTGGTTTAGGGCTCAGTTTCTTCGCTTCCAAGGTGTCCCTCCTGATTTTTACCCACCACACATGAATGTGGGAACGTGCATACTGCTGGTGCCACAGTCATCTCTGCACTGTACTGTGTCCTCTCCACCTCAGCGTCCTGTCTCTGCCCCTCCTGGATGAATATGGCTTCTTTAAATTTTTGGTTGTTGGACTTCCACACAGTTTGACTTTCTGGCAGTTCTGGGTGTTTTATGTTTTGAGGTTAGTCGTGATTCTTGTTATGGTTGTGCAAGGAAGTGAAGCATGTCTACCTACACTTCCATCTTGACCAGAAGTCTATTTTACATAACTTCTTAATTTTCATTTTTTCATAGGCATGGCGAAAAGGTCAGCCTCAGCTCTAAGTGTGCAGAAATTGATCGAGAGATGATCAGTTCTCTTGGGGTTTCCAAGTCTGTGCTAAATAATGTTATTTTCTGTCATCAAGAAGATTCTAATTGGCCTTTAAGTGAAGGAAAGGCTTTGAAGCAAAAATTTGATGAAATTTTTTCAGCAACAAGGTTTGTAACCTTTAATAGACTTTGTAGCCCATTAAGTTATTAAACCATGGTTGCAATTTGGATATTACTTTTTTTAAACACATAAAATTTTTAAAGCAAAAAAATCATTATTACCTTTTACTCGGTGTCAACCAGTAGACATATTACTTTTCATTTTTTTTCTGTGCATGTTTATTTACTACCTGGTTGACAGTGTATCTATAACTTTTTCACTTACCATTATGTCATAAGCATTTTCTGAGTTATTAAAAACTTTTTAATAACTGTATAATATTCCATTGTATGAATATACTATCATTTACTTAGCCAGAAATTTATTTTTTATTTAATGTCTTCAAAGGTACATTAAAGCCTTGGAAACACTTCGACAGGTACGCCAGACACAAGGTCAGAAAGTAAGAGAATGTCAAACAGAACTAAAATATCTGAAGCAAAATAAGGAAGAAGCTTGTGAGATTCGTGATCAGATTACTAATAAGGAAGCCCAGTTAACATCTTCAAAGGAAATCGTCAGATCCTATGAGAATGAACTTGATCCGTTGAAGGTAATCTGATTCCTTTTATGCTAAAAAGAAAGTCACCTTTTATCGTGGTGGCACTCATCCATAAAGCACTCATATTTTTATAAGTTTGAATGATATATATATTTCTTGAAAAAAATTACCAGAGATTATATAATGCTACAGTTTAATGTCTTAGGTCTGCATTAGTTGGTTAGTCTTAAAATTGCCCAAAGATCTTAGATTTGAGAGTAAACAAATTTGTCATCATACTATGTTAGTAATGTAGATCCCTAATTGGTAATTATCAGTGTAATGACCTAGTGTAGGGCTAGTGTTCTTCAAGAGATTTTTCTTTAACTGACCAATCTTTCTAGAATGGTCTTAAAATTGCACTTATTGGAATTGATGCATAACACATTGCTATACACTCATGCACCACATAACGATGTTTTGCTTAACAGTGCACCATATATATGACAATGGCCCCATAAGCTTATGATAGAACTGGAAAATTCCTATCGACTAGTGACTTCGTAGCTGTCCTACTGTCCTAATGGCAATGCATTAGGAACACATTCACGGAAAGTGGGTGTAAGTGGGTGTATGCATTTCAAACCTGTGTTATTCAAGAGTCAGTTGTACCGTACCTTTTGTATGTTTAGATACACAAATACCATTGTGTTACAGTCGCCTACAGTATTCAGTACAGTAACATGCAGTGTACATTTGTAGCCTGGGAGCAATAGGCTATACCCTATGGCCTCAGTGTGTAGCAGGTCTGTGTAGGTGTACTCTGTGACATTTGCTCAATGATAAAATCAGTTAATGGGTTTCTCAGAACATATCCCCCCTGTTAAGTGATGAATGACTATATTTGCAAATGAGTATATCTTTCTAAAATCTATGGTCTATAAAAACCACCTTAAGCAAATTTCATTCTTTCATTTCACAAGCATTTGGGTGTTTTCTGTGTACGAGGGTATACTGTGCTTTGGGCTACAGGTACAATGAGTACCTTCCCCTTAGGGTATTCCTAGTCTAAATAAGTATAAGAGCATTTGTGAAAATGCCTATTTTCTAGGTTTCAGATAGTAGATTTTTTTTGGAAAGTCATTTTAAAATTATTGATTTGGTTTTTTTAAAACTCATTAATATTGGTATGGATCTTTGAATTGTAAATAAACTAGAAAGTCTGGTTTTGTTTCTATCCCAATGCCCATTGATATTAATGTATTCTTGAATAAGTATTTCTTGTTTTGTGCATAGCACTATGCCACGTGCTGGGGTGAGGAACCAAAAGACTTAGACCTTGCTTTTAAAGAACTTGGAGAAATAAAGGAAACTCTTTTTTAAAATAGATTACAAAGAAGTAAATTGAAGAGCTATAGAAATGATATAGTTTGGAACATAGGTTCTAGGAGATAAAAGATAGTAACTGCAGCATGAGAAAAGAATAGATAAATTGGACTTCATAAAATAAAAAACTTTTGCAAACTGTACCATCAAAAAAGCAAAAAGTCAACCCACAAAATGGGAGAAAGTATTTGCAGGTCATGTATCTAAAAAGGGACTTGTATCTGGACATAAAAATAACACAGACTCTGGTCAGGATGGAGGCATAGGTAGACATGCTTCGTCTCCTTGTACATCCACAAAAAGAATTACAACTAAATCTCAAAACAAGTAACACCCAACTGTCAGAAAATCAAACTGTATGGAAGTCCTACAACCAAGGATTTAAAGAAACCACATTCATCTAGACGAGTAGGAGTGGGGGAGATGCAGAGACAGGTGGAGAGGCAGTGGCAGCAGCAGAATGGGCACCGGCAGTCCCACATCTCATGTGTGGTAGATAAAAATTAGGGGGGGATACCTAGGGAGTAATCGATCCCAGTCCCAGGCCAGACTGCACAGCCCAGGGTTCCAGCACTGGGAAGATAAATCCCCATGACTTGTTGCTATATAAACCAGACGGAGTTGGAAGAGGAAGAAACTGCCTGATTTTCAGGAGACAGCTTAAAGGGCCCGCACAGACTCAGAACATATGCAAACCCACCCACTCTAGGATTCAACACCAAGGCAACAGCCAGAGGAGTGCCAGTCACATATGGGGAGTGGGTAAAGTGACTGGAAACAGGGCTAGTGCTAGGCAAACCTCCAGGAGCCAGACAACAGCACAGTCCCCTAAACGAGCCCCCCTCACAGAGCCACAAAGCAGTGAGGCAGGTTGTTCCACCCTGACAATTACCTATGGCTCTGCCCCACAGAGTTTATAGGTGCCTTTTCTACACTAGGCCATGCTACTAAGACAGGGAGTCATAGCAGCTCTACCTAATACACAGAAGCAGATACAGGGCGGCTACCAAATTGAGGAGACAAAGAAATATGGCCCAACTGAAAGAACAGGACAAAAACCCAGAAACAGAACTAAATGGAATGGAGATAGCCAAGCTGTCAGATGCAGTGTTCCAAACACTGGTGGATCAAGATGCTCAGAGAACTCACTGAGCATGGCAACAACATAAAGTAAGAAATAAAGGTTACACTAAGTGAAATAAATAAAAATCTATAGGGAACCAACAGTGAAGGGAAGGAAGCTGGGATTCAGATCAACGATTTGGAGCAGAAGGAAGAAGTAAGTAATCAGAACAGAATGAAGAAACAAGAATTCAAAAAAATGAGGATAGTATAAGACTCTGGGACATCTCCAAATTTGCCAACATCTGAATCATAGAGATGCCAGAAGGAGACGAGGAAGAGCAAGAAGTTGAAACTTATTTGTAAAAATAATGAAAGAAAACTTCTCTAATTTGGCAAAGGAGATAAGCATACAAGTCCAGGAAGCACACAGAGTCCCAAACAGGTTGGACCCAAAGAGGACCACACCAAGAGACATCATAATTAAAATGCCAAAGGTCAAAGATAAAGAGAGACTCTTAAAAGCAGCAAGAGAAAAGCAGAGAGTTAGCTACAGAGGAGTTTCCATAAGACTATCAGCTGATTTCTCAAAAGAAACTTTACAGGCAAGAAGGGACTGGCAAGAAGTATTCAAAGTGATCAAAAGCAAGAGCCTACAACTGAGATTATTCTCTCTATCAAAGCTTTCATTCAGAATGGACGGACAGATAAAGTGCTTCCCAGACAAGATAAAGCTAAAGGAGTTCATCATCACCAAGCCATTAATACATGAAACGTTAAAGGGACTTATTTGAGAAAAAGAAGATAAAAACTATGAACATTAAAAAGGCAACAAACTCACAACTATCAGCAAATGAGTCTGAAAAAACAAAACAAAAGCTAAGCAAACAACCAGAACAGGAACAGAATCATAGGTATGGAGATCATTTGGAGGGTCATTAGCTGGGAGGGGACAGGGAAAGAATGGGGTAAAAGGTGCAGGGATTAAGAAACACAAATGGTAGGTACAAAACAGACAGGGGGATGTTAAAAATAGTATAGGAAATGGAGAAGTATGCGAATTTACCTGCATGACCCATGGACATGAACTAAGAAGGTGGGAGGGTTGCTGAAAAGAAGGGAGGTACTGGGCGGAGGGCAGGAATGGGGAGAAAACTGGGAATACTGTACTAATGTAATCAATAAAATATACTTAAAATAACATATAACTTAATAATAATATATGATTAACAATTTGAAATAATCTGAATGGATCTTCAAAGTAGATATGTATGTGTCCAATGAGCATATGAAGATGCTTGACATTATTATTCAGGACAATGCAAATCAAAACCACAGTGAGATACCACTTCCCACCCACTGGAATGAGTATAAATAAAAAAAGAAGAAGTACTAAGTGTTGTTGAGGATGTGGAGAAATTGGAACCTTCATGTGTGCTAGTGGGTATGTAAAATGGTGCAGTCACTTTGGAAAATAGCAAGTTCCTCAAAATGTTAAACGTAGAGTTACCGTATGACTCACCAATTTTACTCTGAAATATTTTATACTCAAAAGATAATAAAATATATATTTTCACAAAAACTTGTATAAGAATGTTCATAATAGCCAAAAAATGAAAACAACACAAATGTCCATTAATAACTGATCAATAAAATGTGGCACATCCATATACTGGATTATTATTTAGCCATAAAAAGGAATGGAGTTCTGACATGTACTGCAACATGCAGAAACTTTAAAAATATGCTAAGTGAAAAGAGCCAATCATAAAAGACCACATATTGTTTATTTCCATTTATTTGAAATGTCCAGAATTGGCAAATTTCTAGAGACAGAAAACAGATTAGCAGTGTCCGGGGTGGGAGGTAGAGGGGAATGAATAGTGACAGCTGATAGGTATGGGGCTTCTATTTGGAAATTGAAAATGTCCTAGATTAGATTACGGTGCTGACTGTACTGCTCTGTGAATACATTAAGAAATGTTGAATTGCATGCTTTTAATGGATGGATTGTATGGTATGTGAGTTATATCTCCATAGTCCTGTTTGGGAAAAAAAAGTGGTGGCCTTGAATAGAAATCTGTCACAGGCCTTCAGAGAGGAAATGTAGCTGAGCAGGGCCTTGAAGAATGGGGAAAATTAAATCAGCAGTTTGGAAGGCATTTTATGTATGTTTGTATTTGTTTTGCATTTTTGTCTTTAATATATACTCACAATGGAAGAAATAATAGAATTTTAACTCTAAGAGATATTCTTCCTACTTCTTATCTTTGACCTCCCAGATGCACCCCACCAACAGCACTTTTTTTCATATATGTAATACATATGTGCATATATTCATATATGTGTGTATATATTCACTCTTAAATTTATCAAAACAAGATTGTGTGAGGAAGAGCCTGGGTTAAGTAAATCAGGGTAAAAGGAGTGAGAGAATTGTGGTTAGATTAGGAAGAGCTATGGGTTTAGAAATCAGTTCAGTAGACAAAAGAATGACAAAGTATGCTATATCTGTATGAGTTGGCTTCAAAATTGTGTGTAGGTACTGTAGTAATTACCAAGATATTGGAACACATTTTATTTTCTTCAGGGGCAGCTTGGTTGGAAACATGACCAGCACACATAAGTAAGAAAAAAACCAGAGCTGTAAGAGCTCTGAGCTCTCCAGAGAGTATTTTATGGAACTGAGTTTGGGGTATGATTTTTTTAACCATGAATGGGTGGTTAATTAGAGAAGTATGGACAGTAAAATGCAAGCTGTCTTTGAACACTACAAGGAAATTTATACAGGTGAAATGGAGCATTTGTATAGGAGTGAGGTCTAGATAGGGCTGTGATAATGCCTGGTATTTATTGAATGGCTGTAGTAAACAGTGAGGTGTTTGTAAATTCATTGAATTTGATTACTTCTCCAAGGGTTTTAATCTTACTCTCTGTATCGTCAGAGCCTAGTCCAGTGCCTGACACATAGCAAGCAGGTCAGTAGGTATTTAAATGGATAATTTCCAAAGTCCTTTTTTTTTTGTCACTGATATATGAGAATCCTTCCTTCGATAGAGGTCAACATGAAGTTTGGGTCAGATCACCTTCCCTGCAGCCATCCAGAGACAACTTCATTTCACTACTGCACCGTAATTCATGCTTTGCCATTTTTATAGATTCCCTGTGTCTTCAGGAACTCTCACATAAACTACTTTATTCCCATTCCACCCCATCTTACCCTGACCTTGGCCCATTTAGCCCTGTTTTCTTTCCTTTCTTGTCTTTAGTGGAAACTGCTTGAGAAATTAGTGTCCAAGTTCAAAAACACACTCTGACCCTCTTATTTTTTCAAACACAAGTTCATAGTCCCACTACCCCATTTGTTTGGTTTATTTCAAAGTAATGCCTAAGCTTTAAACACTCTGCTGTATTTTTTGTTGTTTATAAATTGGTCTTAGCTCCTTTTATTCGGTTGTGTGCTCTGGGGATAGAGTCAAAACAGGTGTCAAAAAAGGAATCAATCCATGGGAGCTGGTAACTGGCTGGATTTAAAAAATGAGGCATCTAGGGATGTCACAAAAGATTTAAACCCAGATAATGTTAATGCTATCAAGAGGCAGTGAAAACACTGATAGAAGCCAAGAAGTTTCTGAGAAGTAGGGTACCACAGCGAAGGTATTAATACAGGCACACCTTGGAGATAGTGCAGCTCTGGTTCCAGACCATTGCAATAAAGTGAATTGTAATCTCTTTATTAGTGGAGAATCTTTCCATTTCAATTTGTAAAAAATGCAACTTCTGTGAAGTGCAACAAAGCAAAGCGCAATAAAAGGAGGCCTGCCTGTAGTCAGTACTTTGAAAAATCAATCCATTTCTTTCTTAGACTGAACACAGGATTTTTTTCACAAGTGATATGAATGGTCCCCTTCATCGAGGACCACCCCTATGTTAGTCACTGACCCAATTGCTTTAAAATGTATTATGTAAGCATCACATTAACACTATAAGGTTTTTAGCAAGAAAACTAAGGCACAGGTATTCACATTGAAAAAGTCGTAAAGCTAGGATTTGAGTCCAGGACTCTCTAATTCCTAAGCCCATACTTTTTAAAGTCAGGTTTATTGGAGTATAATTTACATGTAGTAAAATCTACCTTTTTAAAAGTGTTTAGTTCAATGAATTTGGGCAAATGCATATAGTAGCATAGCTACCACTACAGTCAAGATATAGAACATTTACATCACCCTGAAAAGTTCTTTCAGTTCTTTTTTTTTTTTTTAAAGATTTTATTTATTCCTAGAGAAAAAGAGAGAGCAAAACATCAATGTGTGGTTGCCTCCGGTGCGACCCCACCTGGGGACCTGGCCTGCAACCCAGGCGTGTGCCCTGACTGGGAATTGAACTGATGACCCTTTGGTTCACAGGCCGGTGCTCAATCCACTGAGCCACACCAGCCAGGACATCAAGTCTTTTTGTAGTCAATCTCTTCCCTCCCCTTCCAGCCCTTGGTAACCACTGATTTGTGTTCTGTCAGAGTATTACCTTTTCCAAAATGTCACCTAAATGGAATCATATGTAGCCTTTTGTTTCTGACTTCTTAGCTTGTTGCTTTTAATTAATCTCTGTTGTTGCACATATGAGTAGTTATTCCTTTTTGTTGCTGAGATTATTCCACTCTATGGGTATATCATAGTATGGCCATTTGTTCCCTGCTTGAAGGATTTTAGGTTGTTTCCAGCTAAACACTAGTATTAGTTTTTGTTTTTTAATTTTATTTTAGCCATTATATTAGATGCATAGTTGTATCTCTGAGTGTTTTTTTCATTGTAGTTTTAATTTGCATTTTTTAATGTTTGTGGATGTTGAGCATCCTTTTTATGTGTTTATTTGCCATCTGAATATTGCCTTTGGTAAATCATCCTCAATTCTTTTGCCTATTTTCAATTTTTTTTGTCTTATGAGCTGAATATTAAAAGAATTCTTCATACATGAGGTCTGTCCAGAAAAAGTCTAACCATTGTTAATATAATGAGAACAGTTTGCATGACATCAATAAAACCTGGCAGCCAAAGAGAGTGGACTGGAATGCACATGTGTGAACAATGACGACTTCACTGTACTAGTTGGGGTGGTAGATGCTGTTCAGTGAGCATGTGTACTGTGTGGCTGTTGCATTCAAAATGAGCGAGTAGAGCAACAAATCTGCATTAAATTTTGCATTAAGCTTAACATTCCTCTGCAGAAACTGTTCTGATGATTCAAAAGGCCATAGCTATGGGTATCTGGTGATTGGCGGCTTCATCACAACAGTGCACCCACTCATGCATCATATTTCACGCAGAGTTTTTTGGTGAAACATCAGTGGAGGGTAAATGTAGGCAACTGTAATTGAACAACAATAAAATAATTTTTAAAAGAAAAAAAGAAACACCAAATCACTCAGGTAACTCAGCCAGCCCCTCTACAGCCTAGATTTGGCACCCTGACACTTCTGGCTTTTCCCAAAACTAAAATCACCTTTGAAAGGGAAGAGATTTCAGACTGTCAGTGAGATTCAGGAAAATACGATGGGGCAGCTGATGGCAATTTGGGAGAACTGTGTGAGGTCCCAATGTCAGTCCACTTTGAAGGGGACTGAGGCATCATTGTCTTTTGGACAGTGTTTCTTGTATCTTGTATCTTCATCAATAAATGTCTCTATTTTTCATATTACATACCTTTTGGACAGACCTCGTATTCTGGGTACAGGCACTTATCAGATACATATTTTGCAAATTATTAACTGCCTTTCAAAGGGCAAGAGTTTTTAGTTTTGGTGAAATTCAGTTTATCAGTTTTTTTCTTCTGTAGTTTGTGCTTTTTGTTTTCTATCTAGGAGATGTTTGCCCGACTTAAGGTAACAAAGATTTTCTTTTGTGTTTTCTTCTTGACGTTTTGTAGTTGAGTTCTTACACTTAAGCATATGCTCCATTTCAGGTTAATTTTTTTACAAGGTGTGAGGAGAGGTTGAGGTTTTTGCTTACAGATATCCAGTTGTTCCTGCACACAGCCTACAGCCATAACCATCTCACAGTCCTGCCTCCCCAGTCTTGTCTTTTATTAAATACGTGGCTGTATACAAGTTAAGTCCTCCATGTCTCCTGCTTAGAGCATAGAGTCTCATAAGAATTAAAAAGCATGTGTAGCAGCATCTAGTACAATGTCTGCAATTTGGTAGGCATTCAGTCAGTGATAGCTGTAACTGTAATTGTAAAATTACTTTTTAAAAACCTCATTCATTTTATTTAGCCAACATACTGAACACCTATTACATGTGCTGGTGGTATATTAATAAAGTTTCTATTTTTATGGTGATTACATGCTGTTCATTAATATAGAAATCACAAGAGATGGCCTTAGTATAATTTTATTAAATGACATTAAAGTTGGGGATGCATTGTGGTGCAGCTTTGAAAGCTTACAGTTAATATCTAAGCCCTATAGTAATGTATTAATTTAAAATTAGATTCTACAGATGTCTTAGAAGAGGAATCGGTCAGCCTTCCCTGTAGTGGCAAACAGAGAAGACTATCTCCAGCATTGTCCAAGGAGAGAATATTCTGAGCCAGTTCACATATACCTAGCCTTTGAAAGATTAAATTTTACAGTGTGATACTTGACATAATGTGTCTCTGAGTGCTCAATTAATGGTGACATGTGGGAGATGTTGAAGGCAGGGAGGGCATGGGCTTCAGAGTTAGACTTGGAGTTTACTGCCTGCTTTTCTATACTACCTATGAGGAGTTGGGCACGTTGTTTCCTGTCTCTGATCCTCAGTTTCTGTATGCCCCGTTTACAGCAATGTTAGCATTAAATGGGGTCACTCTTACCAAGGGCCTGGCCCCGGCACACCTTATTTCTCTTCATCCATCTATAGTGTAAACTAAAGAATTTTATTTATGTGGAGTTTTGGTGTATTTTCAGAATCGTCTAAAAGAAATTGAACAAAATCTCTCTAAAATAATGAAACTTGACAATGAAATTAAAGCCTTGGAAAGCCGAAAGAAGCAAATGGAGAAAGATAATAGTGAACTGGAACAGAAAATGGAAAAGGTTTGTGGTGCTAAAAGTTAGTTCTGCTTCAGAATTCTGGGATTATTGTAGTGAACCTCATTTTCAATCCATTTTGCCACTTATTTTAAAAGAAACCTATGCATCATGATGTTTGTCTTACTTCCATGTGTATGTTAAAAGGAAGGATACCAAATACACTTTGGTTTGTATTTTGTACCTCAGAGTTCTGTCTTCTTACACTTGTTCACTAAAGCTCTGTATTTTGGTTCCACATAGGTTTTTCAAGGGACTGATGAGCAACTAAATGATTTATATCACAATCACCAGAGAACAGTAAGGGAGAAAGAAAGGAGATTGGTAGACTGTCAGCGTGAACTGGAAAAATTAAATAAAGAATCAAGGCTTCTCAATCAAGAAAAATCAGAACTACTTGTTGAACAGGGTAGGACAAAGTGTTTACTTGATCTTACTGTAATATTAGGCATTTTTGGTATGAATGAAGAATCTCCAGGGAATTATGCTAAGTGGAAAAAAAACAGTCTCAAAATACCATATACAGTGTGTTTCCACTTATGTAACATTTTTGAAATGCCAAAATTTTAGAAATGAAGGACAGATTTGCCCTGGCCAGTGTGGCTCAATGGTTGGAGCACCATTCTGTAATCGAAGGAGTTATGGGTTTGATTCCTGGTCAGGGCACACATATATGGGTTGTGGGTTCATCCCCAGGCTGGGTGCATACAAAGGCAATCAATCGATGCGTCTCTCCCATTGACATTTCTCTCTTCTCTAAAAAAGCAAATGAAAATGTCCTTGGATGAGGATAAAAAAGGAAGGAAGGAAAGGAAGGAAGGGAGGAAGGAAGGAAGGAAGGAAGGAAGGAAGGAAAGAAAGATTAGTGGTAGCTAGGGTTACTGAGTAGGGGGAGGGGCAGGAAAAAGGTTAGTGTGGTTATGATTATAAAAGCATCAAGAAGGGTTCTTGAGATATCAGAACTATTCAGTGTCCTGACGGTTGTGGTAGAGGGATGAGCCAGCGCACACAGGTGATACAATTACATAGAACTCAATATGCACACATGCAATACAGATGTGTACAAGTAAAACTGGGGAAATCTGAATAAGATTGAGGAACTATATCAGTGTCTGTGTCCTGGATGATGTAATATAGCAGGTCCCCTAATTGTTACAGTGTTTTTGAGATGCGTAGGAACTTAACTCTTGTCTATATCAAGTAGTCTATGGTAAATTTGATTTTTTTTAATATATATATTTTATTGATTATGCTATTATAGTTGTCCCATTTTCCCCTCTTCACTCCCCTCCACCCTGTACACCCTCTCCCACCCATATCCCCCCCTTTAGTCATGTCCATGTGTCATACTTATAATTTCTTTAGCTTCTACATTCCCCATACTATTCTTACCCTCCCCCTATCTATTTTCAACCTACATTCTATGCTACTTATTCTCTGTACCTATTCCCCCTCTCTCCTCCTCCCAGTCCCCTGTTGGTAACCCTCCATGTATTCTCCATTTCTGTGGTTCTGTTCCTGTTCTAGTTGTTTGCTTAGTTTCTTTTGGTTTTGCTTTAGGTTTGGTTGTTAATTGTGAGTTTGCTGTCATTTTACATGTTTTTTCTTTATCTTCTTTTCTTAGATAAGTCCCTTTAACATTTCATAAAATAAGGGCTTGATGATGATGAACTCCTTTAACTTGACCTTATCTGAGAAACACTTGATCTGCCCTTCCATGCTAAATGAGAGCTTTGCTGGATAGAGCAATCTGGGATGTAGGTCCTTGTCTTTCATGACTTGGAATATTTCTTTCCAGCCCCTTCTTGCCTGTAAGGTCTCTTGAGAAATCAGCTAACAGTCCGATGGGAACTCCTTTGTCGGTTACTGCCCCCTTATCTCTTGCTGCTTCTAGGATTCTCTCCTTCATTTTTACCTTGGCTAATGTAATTATGATGTGCCTTGGTGTGTTTCTTCTTGGGTCCAACTTCTTTGGGGCTCTCTGAGCTTCCTGGATTTCTTGGAAGTCTATTTCCTTTGCCAGATTTGGGGAGTTCTCCTCCTTTATTATTTGTTCAAATATGTGCTCAATCTGTTGCTTTTCCTCTTCCCCTTCTGGTACCCCTATAATTCAGATGTTGGAACGTTTAAAGATGTCCTAGAGGTTCCTAAGCTTCTCCTCGTTTTTTGAATTCTTATTTCTTCATTCTTTCCTGCTTGGTTGTTTTTTTCTTCCTTCTGCTCCACTCTATTGTTTTGAGTCCCAGTTTCCTTCCCTTCACTATTGGTTCTCCGTGCATCTTCCTTCATCTCTTTCATGGTAATCTGCATTTTTTCATGTAATTTGCGCCCAAAATCAACCAATTCTGTGAGCTTCCTGATCACCAGTGTTTTGAACTGTGCATCTGATAGATTGGCTATCTCTTGGTCACTCAAAAGGATGAGTCCTGGGGGACTGATCTGTTCTTCTGTTGGAGACATGTCTCTCTCTCTCTCTCCTTTTTTTTTTTTCTGGTCTGGTCACTCTTGTTACGGTGAGGGGCGGAGCCTTAGGTGTTCACCTGGGCTGGACACCCCAGTTGCTAGATTGTGACATTGTATGTGGGGGTGGGGGCAGGGGCGGGTGGAAACAGTGGCGATAGCTCCGTTCTCCTGGGATCTCAGTCCCTTCTCTGGGATCCTGGGTTGCGCGCTCTGCCCTGGTCCACAATGCCGCCTCACTGGGTCCGCCAGCCGCCACTTGCATACTCAGGGCCCACCGCTGCGTCCCAGAAGGCTTACACACTCCCGGTTGCCTTATGCGCCCAGTCCCCCCCGCCCCCCCGCCCCCATCTCCGCGTCGCAACCTATGCACGCTCCTCCTCTCAGCCCCTCCTACTGGTCTGGATGAACGGGTCTACTTCAACTTCTTGGCTGTCCAACTCCGACTTCCATTCAGATAAATTCTCTGTCAGTTCTGGGTGTTATTCTGACTCTAAATTGTTGTTCTAATCTTGGTTGTGCGTGGAGGTACGGTGCGTCCACCTATGCCCCCATCTTGCCGGAAGTCCTAAATTTGATTTATGTCATTTCACTTAAAGTTGCAGAATCTATCCATGACTTTAAGTGAGAATTTACTTTGTATTTTTCCAAAATGTTACTAAAAGAAAACAGTTTTCTAGTCACAATAACTCTGACACCAGGTGTGTGCATTTTTTTTTCATACCAAGTGAGTCTCCAATTCTGGGCACCTGGGTGGCCTATAATTTAATTAGGTTCTAACACTAACTGTCCAGAATTAGCATAGACTCCACAGATTAAGGGCTCAATCCACGAGACTGCCTCCTACTTCCAATACCAATTGTAAGGTCCAGGTTGTGTCATCTATACTTCCAACCAAATGACTGTAAGCCAGTCATTCCCACAACCCCTTCCTAGGGTTCAGTAGTTTGTTATAGAAGCTCATAGCACTCAGGGGAACACTATTACCAGGTTATTATAAAGAGTACAACTCAGAAGCAGCCAAAAGGAAGAGATGCATAGGGCAAGATATGGGAAAGGGGTGTGGCCCTCTTCCTGCACCTCCTGCACCAACCTGCAAGCTCTCTGAACCTCATCATTTAGGGGTTTTATGGAAGTTCCATTATGTAAACATGATTGATTATATTATTGGCCATTGGTGATTGAACTGAATATTCAGCTTCTTCCCAGAGTTGGGGGAAAAGGTACTGAAAATTCCTACTCTATAATCCACAGTTGATTCCTTTGATAACCAGTTCCCATCCTCCAGGAGACAGCGCCTTAGAATAAACTCAGGTGTGGTTGAAAAGAATTTACAACGAACAACAAAAGACACTCCTCTTGCCTCTGTCACTCAGAAATTCTTAAGAGTTTTAGGATCTCTGTGTCAGGGAACAAGGGGCAAAACCAAATATGTATTTCTTATTATATTACAATATCACAGTTACTACTTGAGGAAACTGGGCAAAGACTGTGAGAGATTTTGCTGTATTCCTTTTTTACAACTGTATGTGAATGTATAATTATTTCAATTTTTCAAAAATTAGCTGAAAACAAATTATGGTTTTTAAGGTCGTCTACAGCTACAAGCGGATCGCCATCAAGAAAACATTCGTGCTAGAGATTCATTAATTCAATCTTTGGCAACACAATTGGAATTGGATGGCTTTGAGCGTGGACCATTCAGTGAAAGACAGATTAAAAATTTTCACAAACTTGTGAGAGAGAGACAAGAAAAGGAAGAAGAAACTGCCCGCCAACTGATGGTAAATATTGTTATTTTCTTTTGTTCGTGTCAGGTTCTGTAGTTGAATTGTTTTAATCTTTGGATGGGCCTTATTTTGTCATATTTTTGGATCAGTGTTAGGATAGAATCCGCTAAAAGGTAGAAGAAACCTTTATGGAAGCAATCTTTTTAATGTATATAAGGCTAAAAATATGGAAGACAATGCAGACCTACATTTTTTTTTTGTTTTAAATACAATTTCTTTTTAAAGCTACTGGTGGTAAAGAAAAAGCTAGTTCGGACTTAATAATGATTATCTCTGGTTGATACTTTTTCATATTTTCCTTAATGTGCATGTAATACTTTTACAATGAAGAAATTTTTGCTTAATTAATTGTTTAATGAAAAAATTGTTAATACTCATTCTTATATGTATCTAGAATGACTTTGCAGAAAAAGAAACTCTGAAACAAAAACAGATAGATGAGATAAGGGATAAGAAAATTGGACTGGGAAGAATAATTGAGCTAAAATCAGAAATCCTCAGTAAGAAGCAGAATGAGCTGAAAAATGTGAAGTGTGAATTACAGCAATTGGAAGGATCTTCAGACAGGATTCTTGAACTGGACCAGGAGCTCACAAAAGCTGTAAGACGTAATATTTTAAAGTGTAAGACATTTAGAATCTTGCGTTTTGAAGTATCTGTTGTGAATCCTAAGATTATGGCATGTTAACTAAAATATCAATCTTGTCTAACAATCTCATGTAAAATGAATTCATCTAAATATCTTAATCACTTAGCTCTTTGGTTCTGGAACCCAGTGGATTTAAACTTAGAATCACTTAGGAAGCTTTTAGAAAATACTTATGCTTAGACCTTACTTCAGACCTCCCAAATCAAACTCTCTTGGAGCATGGAAATGGACATTCAAACCAAAACTAGGTTATTCTTATGAATATGTTGGTTAAGAATCACTTAAGTTAAAAAAAACAAGTACTTCTTTTCCTCTAGGTTCAATAATACACTGCAGATTTTATAAGATTTTTGCCATGTTACCACGTTTTCTATGGTGGAAACATTCTTAGCCCATCTATTTTCATGAATTTTTAAATTTTCTTCCTTGTTTCTAATCTGTTCCCTCTTGTCTTCACCACTAAAGTAAGCATCCTAAAGCTTGGCAGATTCCCCTCTCAGATCCCATTTTGATCATTTAAATAAATACTCCTTTTTGCTCCCTAACTTAACATCTAGTATACGTTTTTATCAGTGTAGCCTTTCATCACAGTGTTATATTGTGATGGGGAGGCATTGGTCAGAGCCAGCATGACTCTATTTTTATAGCCTCTCCGTGCCAGGCAGTGCAGAGCGCTACATGGGTGCTTGATAAATACTCATCTGTTGACTGGAGAGTCAGGAAACTATATATTAATACTTAAACACATTTCTCTTAATTTTTCCCTAATTCTCATTCTGTCCCGCCCTCCCCATACCCTTCGACCCTTCCAGATTTATTTACTAATTCTCTAGTATTACAATATAGTAAGGTAACTTTATGATTTTCCTTAAAAATCTTATTCATACTTATGTTGTTTTTTGTGTATTAGATAAAAGCAAATTAATATTTTGACCATTTGGAGTAAGTTGATTTCTAATACACTTTGTCATTGTCTTAACACAAATTATATAAACCTGTGCATTTGTTTGAATTACTGATAAGGAACATGAACTTAGCAAGGCTGAGAAAAACAGCAATGTAGAAACTCTAAAAACAGAAGTAACAAGTCTTCAAAATGAGAAAGCAGATCTAGACAGGATTGTGCGTAAATTGGACCAAGAGATGGAGCAGCTGAACCATCATACAACAACACGTACCCAGTTGGAGATGCTGACCAAAGACAAAGTATGACCTTTCTTTTTCTTCTAATTGTACTTTCCCATATGGTAAATAGCTTACCTTACATTCATAATTGGGGCTAAGTGAGCTTAATACTCTACAAAATAGACTTTCAGGCTTAAAAACTATTTTCTAATTACAAAAAATTAATGCAGAAGTGTTGCATACAGAAGTGTATAGAAGTGTAACAAGTAAATGTGTACATTGCTAATTTTTACATCTCATACAGAAATTTTAATTTTTATATCATCAGACTTGTTACTCTTTTCTCTTATGGTTTAGAATAGTCATCTCCACTCTAAGACTTTAAGAAATTGTATCTTTTCTTCCTGCATTTTTAGTAGTTTTAAGCCTAGAACTTTAATCAACCTAAAATTTATTTTTGTTCTTGATATAATGTGGAAATAGTGAACTTTTTTTAAAACATTTTCTTTCTATAGGCTGACAAAGATGAACAAATCAGAAAAATAAAATCTAGGCATAGTGATGAATTAAATTCATTGTTAGGGTATTTTCCTAACAAAAAGCAGCTTGAAGACTGGCTTCATAGTAAATCAAAAGAAATTAATCAGACCAGGGACAGGCTTGCCAAATTGAAGTAAGTAATAGAAATGTAATAGAAATCTCTTATTTCATGCTTTCATTTTTAATTGTTCCAAAATCATTTATTGTCATGAAATGGTATGTCTTGTTAATTAACTTTGGTTCTCCTGTATTTTACAAAGTAAGTAAAATGGTTAAAGGGTAGTAATTTGGGGGCTTCTTGTTCCTTGAAAGTTTATAGAATTAAGTGAGAGGATTAAACTCTTAAAATTCTTTGTAAAAAGTGAGACCTGAGACTGTAAAACACCTAGAAGGAAACATAGGAGAAGAGCTTTATTATATTGAAATTGGCACTCATTTCTCAGATATGACAACAAAAGCCCAGTCAGTGAAAGCAAAATAGACCAGTAGGGCTACATCTCACGTCTACACAACAAAAGAAACAGTAAACAGGGGGAAAGACAGCCCCCTGTGGAAGGGGAGACAGTATTTGCAAACCATGTATCTGATAAGGGGTTAATATCCAGAATATATAAAGAACTCCTACAACTCAACAATAAAAAAACTGGATTTTTTTTTTAATGAGCAACGGACTTGAGTAGATATTTTTCCATAAAAGATATACAAATGGGCAAAGAGCATGTGAAAAGATACTCAGCATCACTAATCATCTAGGAGATGCAAATCAAAGCATTTCACTTCATACCAGTTAGGATGGCCACTGTCAAAACCAGAAAGCAGCCAAGTGTTAGTGAGAATGTTGAGAAACTGGAACCCCTGTGCACTGTTAGTGGGAATGAAAAGTGGTGCAGCTGCTGTAGACCACAATGGGAAGTGTCGAGATGAAGTACATGTGCACTCACACACATTTATCCGAAACAGATTTCTCAAAAGAATGTCTGTCCTACCTGTGTGTGGTCCCCTCTGATACACGGGTATTCTGTTCTGTTTCGTTTTGTTAAAATTTGCCGAGATGTTCATTAAATTGATTGTATGACTTGCCTTATAACCTGCAAATTAAAAAATTCCGATCTATGTGGACAGGGAGGTTGGCTAGGATGAAATTTAAGAGTTGGAGTGGAGATAAATTGTACTAGTGAGCAAAGTCTTTGAATGAAAAGGAATGAATGATCAAGACGTAAGTAGATGACAACAACGAGGAGGGGACATAGGAAAAGTTTGCAGGAAGTAAGGAAGTGATTGTGAAGAGACTCCAAGGGGATTAGGAGGATGTTTTCCCTTCTTCTCTTCCTCCAGGCGACCCAGCAAGCACATTCCCCTTGCTGGGGCTCTTACCCTGAATTACAAGACCATGCACCCTCAGAAACCAGGCAGAACCCTGCCTGCACTAGACGTTTCTCTGGGAGCAGGCCCGTGACCACTGATGGCAAGCAAGTCCATGTCCAAGGGAGAAAGTTCAGAATTGTTGCCAGAATTTCTTTTCTTTTTTTTTTAATATATTTTATTGATGATACTATTACAGTTGTCCCATTACCCCCCCTTCATTCCCCTCCACCCTGCACACCCTCTACCACCCACATTCCCCCCCTTTAGTTCATGTCCATGTGTCATAAGTTCTTTAGCTTCTACATTTCCCATACTGTTTTTGCCCTCCCCCTGTCTATTTTCTACCTACCATCTATGCTACTTATTCTCCGTACCTTTTCCCCCTCTCTTCTCCTCCTACTCCCCTGTTGATAACCCTCCATGTGATCTCCATTTCCGTGGTTCTGTTCCTGTTCTAGTTGTTTGCTTAGTTTCTTTTTGTTTTTGTTTTAGGTGTAGTTGTTAATAATTATGAGTTTGCTGTCATTTTACTATACATGTTTTCTATCTTTTTCTTAGATAAGTCCCTTTAACAGTTCACACAATAAGGGCTTGATGATGATGAACTCCTTTAACTTGACCTTATCTGGGAAGCACTTTATCTGCCCTTCCATTCTAAATGAAAGCTTTGCTAGATAGAGCAATCTGGGATGTAGGTCCTTGCTTTTCATGACTTGGAATACTTCTTTGCAGCCCCTCTTGCCTGTAAGGTCTCTCTTGAGAAATCAGCTGACAGTCCGATGGGAACTCCTTTGTAGGTTACTGTCTCCTTATCTCTTGCTGCTTCTAGGATTCTCTCCTTCATTTTTACCTTGGCTGATGTAATTATGATGTGCCTTGGTGTGTTCCTTCTTGGGTCCAATTTCTTTGGGACTCTCTGAGCTTCCTGGACTTCCTGGAAGTCTATTTCCTTTTCCAGATTTGGGAAGTTCCCCTTTATTATTTGTTGAAATAACTTTTCCACTTACTGCTCTTCCTCTTCTCCTTCTGGCACCCCTATAATTCAGATGTTGGAACATTTAAAGATGTCCTGGAGGTTTCTAAGCCTCTCCTAATTTTTTTTGAATTCTTACGTTTTCATTCTTTTCTGATTTTTTTCTTCCTTCTGGTGTACTCCATTGATATGAGACCCAGCTTCCATTCCATCACTATTGGTTCCCTCTGCATTTTTCTTCATTTCACTTATTGTAGCCTTCATTTTTTCATCTAATTTGCAACCAAAATCAACCAATTCTGTGAGCATCCTGATCACCAGTGCTTTGAACTGTGCATCTGATAGGTTGTCTGTCTCTCAGTTGCTTAAAAATACTGGTTGTGGGGCTTACAATTCTGTTTGAGCCATCTTTTTTTTTTTCCTTTGGTCCAGTCGCGCCTGTTACATATGAGGGGCAGAGCCTTAGGTGTTCACCAGGGCAGGTCAGCCCAGTGGCTGGGTTGTGACCCTGTATATGGGGGACGGGGTCTGAGAGGGAACAATGGCACTTGCTCCACTCTCCATCGGACCTCAGTCCCTTCTGCTGCTTCCCGCAAGAAAACTGGGCCCCTCTGATGCCAATTCCCATGTGGGTGAGCTTGTGCACCTTGTGGGACTTTCCAACGACCTCTCCTGTGAGGCAGGGAGTCTCTCCCTGCGCCTCAACATGCACGGGTGTTTTCAATCAGTGCCCCAAAGCTCTGTTTCCCAGTGCTGGGATTCTGGGGTGTGCACAGTGCCTTGCTTCACAGTCGCCGCCTCGCTGTGTCTGCTGGTTGCCACCCCTTGGCCCGGGGTCTGCCAGCTGCCCTTTGCACACCCAGGGTCCACCCGCTGTGGTCTTGCGTGCCCTGTATACCTTATGCGCCTGGTCCCAATGCTTTCTGCTCTCTTGCGCTGAGACCCTCTCTCGGCTGCCGGACTCCACCCCTCCTACCAGTCTGGATGAATGTGTCTATTTTAACTCCTTGGTTGTACGACTTCCATAAAGCTCAGTTTTCTGTCAGTTCTGGTTGTTATTCTGTTTCTAAATTGTTGTTGTCCCTATCTTGGTTGTGTGAGGAGGCACAGTGTGCCTATCTATTCCTCCATCTTGGCCGGAAGTCCTGTTGCCAGAATTTCTAAATGAAGTACTTGGGGACAGCAAACCTTATAATATTTGTTGGCCGAATTTGTCTTATATCTACCTACTCAAACTTTTCAGACTCATTTCTCATGTTTTAAAATTGTCCATATTTATTATTTTTATAGCAAGGAACTAGCTTCAGCTGAGCAAAATAAAAATCATATAAATAATGAGCTAAAAAGGAAGGAAGAGCAGTTGTCCAATTATGAAGACAAGCTGTTTGATGTTTGTGGTAGCCAGGATTTTGAAAGTGATTTAGACAAACTTAAAGAAGAAATTGAAAAATCTTCAAAACAACGAGGTAGGTTACACCTGCTTTACGTTATCAAGGCACTATGACACTTAGGAATTTTCATTGACAGGTGACTAAGGATGGGAGATTTAAAAACTTGGTTATGGTGCCAATGGCTTAAGTTTTAGTCCTGGTTCTAGAACTTAACTTGCTGTGTAACTTTGTGCAAATTATTGAAACCTTCCTGTACTTCAAATTTATCATCCGAGGACGTAATTATCTATCATTTAGGCTGTTACAGAGGAGGAAATGAGATTACAGATATAAAAATCTTAGAACACTTTCTGGCACATAATTAGCTCTAAAATGTTACACTTTTTGTGTGTTATCAGAAAATAATTTATATAAATCTGAAGATATTGTGGTAGCCAGGATTTTGAAAGTGATTTAGATAGGCTTAAAGAAGAAATTTAAAAAATTGGAAAAATATTTAAATATCAGAGAATTTAAAAAATTCATAATGTGTTTATAAAGCAAGAATAATAATCATATATTGAAGAGGTTGTAACCATATTGGCAAAACTGTATTTTATTTTCTCCTCTCTGGAAATATATTTATTTTCTTAAAATAGCCATGCTGGCTGGAGCCACAGCAGTTTACTCCCAATTCATTACTCAGCTAACGGATGAAAACCAGTCCTGCTGCCCCGTCTGTCAGAGAGTTTTTCAGACAGAAGCTGAATTACAAGAAGTCATCAGTGATTTACAGTCTAAACTGCGGCTGGCTCCAGATAAACTCAAGTCAACAGAATCAGAGCTAAAGAAAAAAGAAAAGCGGCGAGACGAAATGCTGGGGCTTGTGCCCATGAGGTGAGGCTGGGCCTTCTCCGTCACTGTGCGTGTAGCAGCAGCAGCAGCAGCAGCGCTGCAGGGGTACTGGCCCAGTGCCTGGCACATGGCGGCCACTCACAGCACGTCCTGAGGATAGAGGCAGGATGCTGAACTAGTGTGCCCTGTCTCGTGTTGTTTATATGACAAGAAACAGTTCTCTTGTTTCCTTTTTTGTTTTTTTCTAAAGGTACATTTGCTTCTTAATCTAGTCACAAGGCAGACAGATATAGTTGTGCTTATGTGTGAGTATGTTTAATTCCTTGGACTTGGCTTGAGGGCAGAAATTTTGACAGATTTAGAACTGTTTGCTGATAAGTAACTTTCTACACACAGCAAAAGATTTAAAGTACTGAAAAGCTCTCCCAGGAGGCAGATTTTAAGCTGTATTATGTCTTTCCCACTTTCAAAAAGAAGGAATCGTAGATGATTTCTGTTCTTTATTTTTCCACGTGCTTGTGCAAGAAATTCAGATGATGGTCTGCTTATAAATCAAGTCAAATCAGAAAGTGTGTCATGATTGCCGGGGTGTCTCACAGACAGAGCTGGTCACAGAGACCAGTAAGACATGATGTCCCAAAAAAGGAGACATGCTTTCAGAATTAGATATTTAGGAAGCTGGGCTTAAAATAAAAGGGTTTAATTCATTCAAACAAATGCACTATTTTAGAAGAGAGAAGCCAGTGGATTACAGAACGAGAATAGGGTTTTGAGAACAAGATGGGAGGGGGTATGTAAACCACAGGGAAGAAAGCTGGTTCATTCAACTCAGTTTCGAAAAGGAAGGAGAGAGAGAAATGAGAACAGTGTGTGTAAAGGGATGGAGAGAATGACCAGTGCTGCGATAGAAATGTATCTAGAGTAGGTGAGTTGTTTGTGAGGACTAATTCCCACAAATTGGGAAGATAGGACTGTACTGTGTTCAGGTCTGGTTACAGCTCTCTCTGATTGTGATGAGGAGCCGTTCTGAGGGATTTGATCAACAGTGTATTTTAGGAAGAGTAATCTAGAGTTAACATATTGTATGGAGGAGAGAGAGAAAAACTGTGGAAGCAGGAAAACTGAAAGGATCTGTTATCCTGGAAAACCAGAGAGGAGTTTCAGGAAAAGCAGGAAAGGTCTAAGAACATGTGCTTTATGTTTACCAGCCTCCGGATGGTCCCCATGTTCCCTGCCTCCTGGTGTTCACAGGCGTGTATAGGCTTCCCTCACCTTCGAGGACTGGTCTGTGTAACTGATAAAATATGACAGCAGTGATAGCACGTCCCTTCCAGGATTAGGTCCTGTGGGGCACTCAAGCTTCCTGCTCCCCTTTTCTCTCTCATGGATCTGGGGGAAGCCAGTGGTCATAGTATGTGACAAGCCCTGTGGAGGGACCCACTTGGCCTTTGACAACCATTTGGAAACAGCTTTTCTAGCAGTCAGGCCTTGAGGTGGCTGCAGCCCTGGCCATCAGCTTAACTGCAGCTTCAACAAGAAACCCAAATCAGTGCCCAGAGAGCTGCTCCAGATTCTCATATCTGTGAGAAATAAGTGCTGTTGTCTTAAGCTGCCAAGTTTTGAGCTATTTTGTTATGTGGCAAAAGATAGCTATACAATCATGAACAGTGAAACCAGATTATTGCAGACTACAGAGAGAACATGACATGGAGACAGAAGCAGTAGTTTATGAATAAAAAGGAAAAGGAATGAAACAGTATCTTGAAAAGCAAAAAATCAAGGTAAAATTTAAGGTTGGCAGAAAGTGTATGTCAAGGAAATAGAAGCTTAGTTCTGTGTCATACTGATGTATTGTAAACAGCAGAAATCAACACTGTATTGTATTTCGGGACCCTTGCCATCGGGGGTAGGTGCCTGATGCCTGCCTTACTCACTGTTGTAGTTTCCTAATTCTTTGTGTATTGTAACTTTGGTAACTATTTGCTGAATGAATGAGAACTGCAGTATCTGCTCTACTTTATTGCTGTGTAACAAACCTCCTCAAACTTATAATGACGATGATGACTTTTCATGGTTCAGTGGAATGATTGGGCTTAACCAGATAGTTCTGTCTTGGGGCCTTTCATGCAGTTTCAGTTAGACATTGGCTGCCGTTATCTTCAGGTTCTCCCGGGCTTGGTGTTCAAGATGGCTCACTACAGGGCCAGTGGTGATGCCGACTGCCGGCTGGGAGCCCAGCTGGGGCTGTCAAAACAGAATGCCTTCGCGTGGCTTCCACATGTGTCATGGCTTTTGGCAGTATATAGTGGCCAGGTTACCAAAGGAGGTGTCCTAGCAGCAAGTATTCCAAGAGACTGGAAAGAGAAGCTTTCCAGTGAGTCCATTAAGGACTGAGCCCGAAAATGGGCACAGTGTTACTTCTGCCATTTCTGTTGGTCAAGGTAGTCACAGAGCCTGCCGAGATTTAGCAAGTTGACACAGACTGCGCCTCTCAATGCAGGGAGTGGGATAGTATTTGTGGGCAACTTTTTTTTTCTTTATTGGAGAGAAAGAAACATTGATTTCTTGTCCCACATATTTTTATTTATGCATTCAGTGGTTGACTCTTGTACCGACTGGGGATCACCCTGCAATCGTGCCATATTGGGACGACGCAGGGCTGCAGCCAACCCAGTATACGCGACACCCCAGGATCTGGAGTGGCATCTGTGTGCTGTTCTGGTCGCTGCACATAAAATAACCTGAAGCTAAAAATTAAACATGTAGTCTGTTAGGTGCCGATAGTACTATGGAGAACAATATAGCAGGGTGTATGGGAATATCCAAGGGGTGTTAGGAGGGGAGCAGCTGGTGAAAGTGGCTTCTGAGCGGAGACTTTAGTGAAGTGAGGGAGCCTGCCATGCAGTTGTCCAGGAGAAGAGCATTCCAGACAGCACAGAATCCACGAGCGTGTTTGACCTGAACGCCAGGGGAGAAAGTGGTTGAAGATGAGTCTTAGAAAGGTAGTAAGGAGCCAGATTTTGGTTATTCTCTTTGAGGAAAAGAATACTTTTAATTTAAAGCCCCAAACATATAAACACTTAATATAGGAGCACCATCATGAGTAAAATGTCAGATGAAAATATACCTGTTTTTTTTTAATCCTCACCCAAGGATATGTTTATTGATTTTAGAAAGAGTGGAAGTTGGGGGAGAGAGAAATATCAATGTGAAAGAGAAACATCAATCAGTTGCCTCCTGTACATGCCCTAACTAGGGATTGAACCCATAACCTAGGTATGTGCTCTGACTAGGAATCAAACCTACAACCTTCTTGTGTACGGGACAACACTCCAACCAACTGAGCCACCTGACCAGGGCTGAAAACATATCTTTATCATTTTGCTTAGTACTGACTCAGTTTCATGTATTATAGCACCTCATTTAAATAAAAGCTCAACTAATATTTTCCCCGTTTCTCCAAAAGGTATTTTTAATACCATGTCTGTGTTGGTCTTTTTTACATATAATCCCTTTGGAAAAGAAATGCCGTCACAAAAATAGATAAATTGAGTGTTTTGAAAAATTTTAAAAATAAAACAGAACTCTAATAGATCTCAGTAGCCCATTCTCTCAGGAAATATCTTGACTTTTTCTTAGAGTACTTAATTTTAAGCATCTTGGGTAATCATCAAAGGCACCACAGCCACAGCAATGAAGGGTTTTTGTGTACATATAAAACAGAGTGAGCCTGTGAATGGGTGCCTGCTGTTCTCCACAACACACCCCCAGTCGAGTGGATGTTTGATGGTCATTTGACTATCATAGCTGTGTCTCTTTTTAGGTACTGGGCACATAATTTAAAATCAACTTGTGCCCTGGCTGGTGTAGCTCAGTGGATTGAGTGCTGACCTGTGAACCAAAAGGTCGCAGGTTTGGTTCCCAGTTAGGTCACATGCCTGGGTTGCGGGCCAGGTCCCTAGCAGGGGGTGTACAAGGGGCAACTGATCATTGTATCTCTTGCAAGTTGATGTTTCTCTTCCTCTCTTTCTCCCTCCCTACCCCTCTGTCTAAAAGTGAATAAATAAAATATTTTAAAAAACAACAACTTATAATCTATGACCACAACATTTAGGAAGTAATGTGAGCATGGAATTACTCATAATCTGCATACCCTCATATTTACTTTGGGAATTTTTTCATTTCTTTCATGATTTTAGTCATAGTGTGGACTTTTAAAAAATCATTAAGTATGCAGGAGCTAACCTTTAAGTTTATAGTTTTTCCTTTGGGTTGTTATAAGACTCCCATCAGAAACCAATTTAATTTATTGTACTAATTTAATTTAAGAATTTAGAATTTATTTTTTATCCTCACCCAAGGACATGCTTGTTGATTGTAGAGAATGGGGAAAAGAGAAAGAGGAGAGAAACATCCATATGAGAAAGAAACATAGGTTGGTTGACTTTCATATGAGCCCCAACTGGGGACCAAACCCACAACCCAGGCATGTACCCTCACTAGGAGTTGAACCTGTGACCTTTCAGTTTGCAGGATGACACCCAATCAAGGCACAATGGCCAGGGCAAGAATTTAGAATTTTTCAAAATAAACTTGATAGCTTTTTTAAAAGATAAAATACAAGTTTTATTCTTTCAGAAGTGTCAGCTTCATAAATTATATAAATGTCTATTCATTATGTTGTGTACCCAGAATATAATATTGTATGGCAACCATAATTGAAAAACATTTTCTACAAAGGACAGTAAACCAAGAAAAGAAAAAATTGTATGAGAAAGGCAATGCCTAAGTGGTAAATTGGGTATTAATAAAGTAGATGTAGACATTAAGAGGAGGGGGGAGACAGCTAAAGGTGGTTTTGAGAGGAGACACCCCAGGAAGAAGGACTAGACTGGCTTGAAGATTGGGTGGGATTTAATAAGCTTCTGGGCAGGGACAGTTTTTTCAGTATTAGGGAATAGCTCTCTTCCACAGGCCCAGATCCTCACAGACATCTTGAATTTAGAAGGCAAAATGGAAAAAATTCTCCCTGGTTAACTCTGGCTGCCAAGATGTACTCATCGTTTTCAGTGTGAATTGTGACTACTTTTATTATTTCTCTATTTAACCCTAAAAGGGTTTAATAAAATAATGAGAGTGAAAAGTAGTATGTGTGTGGGGCTGGTACCTGCCACATTAGCTGGAGTAGTAACAGTAAACCAGGTTGACAGCTTTTGTTCCATAAACCATGTAGCATTTGGCTGAGTGATTTCCTTCCTTCTTTCCATCATCTTAAAAAACTTTTTATTTTGAAAAAATGTTAGAAAAATTACAAAATTAATACAGAGAATTCACATATACCCTTCACTTAGGTTCTGCTGATGATCAGAATTTATGTAACCGTAATATAACTATCAAGAAATTAACATTGTTATAACGCTAGTAACTAAATTACAAATCCTATTTCAATTTCAGAAGTCTTTCCATTAATGCCCTTTTTCTGTTTCAAGGTCCAACCCCGGATCCCACACTGCATCTAGTTGTTCTGTCTCCTTAGGCTCTGCTGTCTGTAACAGTTTTCCAGTCTATGTCTTTCATAATTGTGGCACTTTTAATAAGTGTGATCAGTTAATTTGTAGAATATCTCTGTTTGTCAAACAGCTCGGTAATTGTTGCAAGCAACATCTACCAATGGATACTAAAATCTTTGGGCAGAATTTTGAGGAGAAACAGAGTATTTACGTAGTTTCATTCAATGTATCTCTCCTAAGAAATTGATTAATTAAAAAGAGGAAAATAGCAACTTTACAAATGGATGGGTCTGGCCGACACCATCTTAACCAACTGAATAAGCTGAACATCTTCAGTAGTAATAAGACATACTGATATGTCCCCACTGATGTGATGCCCTGAGAAGGACTCATGTCACTTTTATGATATTATTGCCAAAAATACATAACCTCAGTCTCATTATGAGAAAACATTAGATGGCTTATTTTTAATTGTGTGTTTTTTGTTAAGGCAAAGCATAATTGATTTGAAAGAGAAGGAAATGCCAGAATTAAGAAACAAACTGCAGAATGTCAATAGAGACATACAGCGTCTAAAGAATGACATAGATGAGCAGGAAACACTCTTGGGCACAATAATGCCTGAAGAAGAAAGTGCTAAAATGTGTCTGCCAGATGTTACAATTATGGAGAGATTTCAGGTACGGTTATTGCAATTTGGGGCAGAATAAAATTTGTTTTGCGGTGATTTGAATGTGAAGTGTGAAAATGTTAAAAATAGTAGCTGGTATTGAGGAACGGATCATGGTTAGAGTTCCCCCATCCTGAATTATTCAGAAATTATGAAACGTAGGTAGTAGTTGTGTTTGTTTTCATTTTTATTCTGCTTCCTTTTGCTTATGTCATTGAAATTATTAAATTAACTTCATTTTCATGTTATTAAACTTTGTTTAAATTGTATCTGAAAACAGTTGTAAATCGCAATGAGTTTCTTAAATGAAATAACTTTGTTTTATTCTTAAGATGGAACTTAAAGATGTTGAAAGAAAAATTGCGCAACAAGCAGCTAAGCTGCAAGGAGTAGACTTGGACAGAACTGTTCAACAAGTAAACCAGGAAAAACAAGAAAAACAACACAAATTAGATACAGGTAATATAGTCTGTCTCCTCATGTACCCATTAAAGACATCAACATGCCCAGCTTATGCTTTTTACCATAAATTTTATACCTGTTATATGGACAATGAACTGTCTGCCTTCCTTCCAGTCCACAGTATATCACTTTCTTTGCTCAAAAGCATCACTTCTCCTCTATTTCCTTGCTTTGCACAACAGATTTTGAATGATGAGTATCAAATGAGCTGTACTCTTAATCATATCTGCCCTGTGAGCCTCACCTGTGAGTGGTCAGGAGGTGACAGAAAGCTGGCTTAAGGGCTTAGAAGAGCCCTAGTGGCACTTTTCTTGCAGTGGGTGGGACCCATAGAAACTCGTCTTTATGAATTCCATTGGCCTATAAACCTGGAAGGATGCTGCTCATAGCATTTTCTGTACTCTTACATTAATCATTGTGTTCATATGTTTTGTGCAGTTTCCAGTAAGATTGAACTGAATCGTAAGTTTATACAGGACCAGCAGGAACAGATTCAACGCCTGAGAAGTATAACAAATGAACTTAAATCAGAGAAACTTCAGATATCCACTAACTTACAACGTCGTCAGCAACTGGAGGAACAGACTGTGGAATTATCCACTGAAGTTCAGTCCTTATATAGAGAGATAAAGGTAAGAACATTTGTACATATTTGTTTTTTTTTAATTGGTTCAGATGCTCTTTATTGGTATAGTGGCTAGAATTATGGTTATTGTGAGGATAAAATGAAAATGGTACAGTAACTCTTCATGTGGTTCCTGGCTGACAGGACCCTTGTACTCACAGGTAGAGTTTTCTGGGAGAAGGATTTTGGTCATAACAGGAGGAACTGGCTGCCCGATTACTTTAGTAGTGAATTTCCTGTTGCTGGAGGTGGTCAGGTGGTGGTGGCCAACTCCATATAAGGATTCCTGCATATGGGGTTTTTTTTATCTACAAATTCTATACCCACAGTAGACACTGCCTTAGTCATGGCACTTTCTCTGTTTAATTCCAGATGTAGTCTTCCCCAAATAGTAATAGGCATTGAGTTGGCACATGGAATGAAACCTATTTGGAATCCCTCATCTAGATTAATCAAATCTAAGACGCAACCAATTAAGTTCTGAACAATTTTAGAAACAATTATCTAGATTTTCAAAATTACACACATTCAGCAAGCACTAAATATATTACTAAATCTACAGGTACTGCATTCTTAAGTATTTTTGGGCTACAAATTATCAGAGGCTTAGAGTATGATACAAAATACTACCTTACATTTATATAATTTTTTAGTGTATCTAAAGCACTTTGACAGTAAGCCAGTTAGTGACTCAGTCATCCAGTTGTGCTATATGACCGAATCCTCTATTATAGAAAATGAAATTGACACTTTTAGGTGTTTAATGACTAGTCAAGTTCATGCAGCTAGTAAGAGGGAGGGTTAATTTCAGATGTTAGGTTTACTGATATCTAAGACATTTGACTTCCCACTGTACCTTCCCACTTCCCAATATGATAAAAATACATCTGTATTAAAGTAATACTAAATAATCATTTCAGGGTCTTTTTAAAAAAATATTTTTAATAATTTTTTTATTGTTCAAGTACAATTGTTTCCATTTTCCCCCCACCAAACCCCCCCCATCCCACCTACCTCCACCTCCAACCCTCAAACCTACCTCCTTTGGCTTTGTCCGTGTGTCCTTTATACATGTTCTTTGATGGCCCTTCGTCTATTTTCCCCCATTATCCCTTCCTCCCTCCTTCCTCTGGTTACTGTCAGTTCTTAATTTCAATGTCTCTTGTTCTATTTTGCTTGCTTGTTTTGTTGATTTGGTTCCACTCATAGGTGAGGGTCTTAAAATACTTAAGGATTATTGTTTTTGAATAGTGCATATCATGTGTGTATGCAGCAGAGATAGTACAAGGCCATACAATGCAGACTTCTGATTAGTAAACTAGGTTGTTACTTGAAAGCCTTTTTCCTTTCAGAATAGGGGTGGACACATCAGATATCAGTGTGTACAGGACTTTTTTTTGGTTACCATAAAATATGTATTTAGTCTTAGCAAACCAAGTTGAAGGACAAAAATATCTTTTACAGTCATATTCCTGTCTGTAAAAGAGAGGCCTGGAGTGAACAAACTTCCCCATCCTTTGGTCACACAGAGCTGATATGGGCCCCTGCAGACTTAAAAAAAATTATACCTGAAGCCACATGCTCATATAATTGGGAGCACATGGTGTAGGTTAAGAATCGGGACGCTGGCTGACACAGGATAGTGTAGTGGCTCAGAGAGAGACTCTGGAGCTGGATGGGGTTTGAATCCTGGCTCCTTTTATTTACTGTTGTGACCCTGGACAGACCATGTCAGTGTCTGTTTACTCACCTGAAGCGGGGGATGAAAATAATGGTACCTTCCTCATAAAAGTGTTGGAAGTAGCAGATGACTTAATTTTTAAAGCCTAGCGCATAGAAGAGTGCTCTTATGCATGCAAAGTCTGACACCTGAAATAAGATAATGGAATGTATATAAGACTTTATTTTTTATATTTTTAGGATGCTAAAGAACAGATAAGCCCTTTGGAAACCACACTGGACAAGTTCCAACAGGAAAAAGAAGAAATAATTTGCAAAAAAAATTCAAGTATCAAAATAACACAGGATAAAGTAAGATTTCATTTATATGTTTACTTACCAAGTATACGTATTAAACATTGTTACGTTCAGAGCACCATGTTGGACAATGTTGGACACTGTTATTTCACATGAAATTAAAAGTATAAGGTAAATAGTATTTTCAAATTTGTGACATAATCTTAACATTAAAAATTCTTGTTAAAATAAGGATTAAACTTAAATTAGTTTGTTTCTTGATCTGTAATAGAAGTTGAGAATTGAGACTATTTAATCCAGTTCCAAAGGTGCAAAGGGACTTATCTGAGATAAAATTTGCTGGTGATAAAAACTAGAACCCAAGACTCCTACCTTCCAAGCCAGTGTTTCACTGTTCTCTCCTATTAAGCTTTTGTTATTTTTACATTTCCTTGGAAATAAATCTTTTATGCCCTGGTTCTCAACTAGTAAGTATTTAATAAATATTTTTCCACAGATAAATGATATCAAAGAGAAAGTTAAGAATATTCACAGTTACATGAAAAACATTGAGAATTATATCCAAGATGGGAAAGATGACTATAAGAAGGTAATGTTTATTAAATTTGTTTTATTTGTTTTTATTTTTATTTATTGTGCTTAAAGTTCTTTCTTTTTTGTAGCAAAAAGAAACCGAACTTAATAAAGTAATAGCTCAACTAAGTGAAAGCGAGAAACACCACGAAAAGATAAATAAGGAAATGGGAATCATGAGACAAGATATTGATACACAGAAGGTAGGTCTTTTGCTCATGGCTTATGGTGGATTATGCTATCCCTTATACCAATAACATTCTTTACTTTTTACTTTTATTTTCAATAGATCCACTAAGCAGAAATGCCAACAGTAGAGAATATCAATTCCAATAACATATTCTTTTCTTATTTCCTTTTATTTTTATTTTCATTAAAAGATCTATTTGGTCAAAATTTAAACATAAAAGACTAAAATTAAAAATGTGCTTCCTTTTTTGGTAATTCTCAATCTCACTCCTAGATGTTATTACTGTTAATAGCTTTTTGTTAGTTCTTAAAGAACTTTCTTACTCATATACCAGCAGAGAGATGGATAGATAATGTGTGTGTATATTTATTTTCAGAGATGAGATCATACCACACATATCCTGCACCTTACTTTTTTCCACTTAATGCAATTTAATCTTACATATCAACTCAATTCACAGATTGATAACATTCTTTTTAAAATATATTTTATTGATTATGGTATTACAGTTGTCCTGATCTTTACCCTTTTGCCCCTCTCTACCCAGTGACCCCTATTCCCTCAGGCAGCCCCCACACCATTGTTCATGTCCATAGGTCATGGGTATAAATTCTTTGGCTACTCCATTTCCTGTACTGTACTTTACATCCCTGTGGCTATTCTGTAACTGCCTATTTGTACTTCTTAATTCCCTCACCTCTTCACCCATTCTCCCTTTTCCCCCTCCCATCTGGCAACTATCTGCCTGCTAACTTCTTTTCTCTTGCTGCTTTTAAGAGTCTCCCTTTATCTTTAACCTTTGACTTTTTAATGATGATGTGTCTTGGAGTGGACCCCTTTGCATTCATGGTAATTGGGACTCTGTGCTTCCTGGACTTGCATGTCTGTTTCCTTCACCAAATTAGGGAAGTTTTCTTTCACTATTTTTTCAGATAGATTTCCAATTTCTTGCTCTTTTTCTTCTCCTTCTGGCACCCCTATGATGCAAATGTTGGACCTCTTGAAGTTTTCCCAGAGGCTGTTCATACTATCCTCATTATTTTAGATTCTTTTGTTGTTGTTGTTGTTCTTCTGCTTGGTTGTTCCTTGCTTCCTTATGTTCCAAATCATTCATTTGAATCTCATCTTCACCCATTGTACTGTTGTTTCCCTATAAATTGTTCTTTATTTCAATTACTGTATCGTTCATTTCTGACTGGGTCTTTTTTATGCTGTTGAGGTCCTCACTAAGTTCCTTGAGCATCCTTATTACCAGTATTTTAAACTCTGAATATGACAGATTGTGTATCTCCATTTCATTTAGCTCTTTTTTTGGAGTTTTGATCTGTTCTTTCATTTGGGCCATGTTTCTTTGTCTCCTTGTTTTAGCAGCCTCCCTGTGTTTGTTTCTGTGTGTTAAGTAGAGCTGTTTTGACTCCCTGTCTTGGTAGTGTGTCTTAATGTAGTAGGTGTCCTATAGGATCCAGTGACACAGCCTTCCCTATCACCCAAGCCGGGTACTTGAGGTGCAACCTTTGTATTGGCTGAGTACAATGACCTCTTGTAGTTGAGCCTTGGTTGCTGTTGACAGATCAACGGGAGGGTTTTACCAGGCCAGGCAGCTACTAGGATTGGCTGTTACCACTGACCACCAACCTCTGCTATCTGTGGTCCAAGGAGGATCAGCTGTGCAGGGGCAGGGTGGTGGTTCTCTGATGTAGTCTGTAGCTGTCCAGTGGGTACACAGGCCCTGGGGTATCCTGGGTGGTACAGACAAAGGTCAGTCCCTACATGTGCTTTGCCCAAGGCACCCTGCCTGAGCTATAAAGCAATCTGAGATGGCTGCTCCTTATACAGGGCTTGGAGATTCCCAGGTGAAGTCAAGCTGTGACTCTAATCTGGCTGCTGCTAGGGCTCCCTAAAGCCAGCTATTGCTTTTTTGATAGGATTTAGGAGCTAAGACCAGCCATTCTTATGGAAAAGCAGCTTGGGTGGGCCCATAAATTGGGTGGGACAGAGCCTCTGAGGACCTTAAAGGCAGGTCAAATGGTGTTAGCCAGGTTTTTGGAGTTCAGATTTGGCACCAGCTTATCTGCTCTGTGGTGGGAGTGGTGGGGGGGGGGGGGGCTTGGCGAAGGGACAATGACCTCTGCTTGCCGTGATGCCAGATACTTCTTTCTCTCCCTCTATACCACTGGTGCCCTTCAAGCTGCCACCCCAGTGCTAGAGCTCAGAGGGAGTGAGTCTGAGTAGGTGAGTCCCTGTGTGGGTTCCCTAAAAGGAACTGTCCAGGGCTCCAGCAGTTTCTTCCACCAACTCAGTCCCCACTGGTTTTTGCAGCCAGGGCTTATCTTCTTGGCACTGGAATCCTGGCCTGGAGGGTGTGGCCTGGGGCTGGGACTTCTCGCTCAGAGGAATCCCTTCTGAATTTTTATCCACATGGGTGTGGGACCAGCCCATTGCACATCTGTGCCCGTCCTACCAGTCTGGATGGATGTGGTTTCTTTAATACCATAGTTGTCAGACTCCATTCAACTTGATTTAGGATGATCCTGAGTGATGGTTGTCCTATATTTTAGTTGTAATTTTGATGTGGCTGTACAAAGAAGCAAGCCATGTCTGCCTATGCCGCCATCGTGACCAGAAGTCCAATAACATTTTTTTAATGATTATAAGAGAGTCTATTTTGTATATTTACTTGATTGCTTTTTTCCTTGTTGCAAACTGTGATAGTATATATCCTACATATACCTGTATTTTTTCTTCTTAACATTTTTATGTAGTATAAATTACACAAAACAGGGTTTGAGGTATAATAATATTTTTAAAAGTTGTCTGTAAGTAAAATATCTACATATTAAATGACCTTCTAGTTGATTCCTATACCATTGAGTTTCCTGTTAAAGAAATTGATTTCCACATTGTAAAAGCACATAAAAAAACTATCCTCAACATGCCTTATGCAAACATGATGGTTAATCTACCTAATTTAACAACTACAGTTGATGCTTGAACAATGCAGGGGTTAAGAGTGATAGTCCTTCTGCACCCACCTCTCACAGTTGATAATGCGTGTATAACTTTAGATTTCCCCAAAGCTTAATTGTCCCTCAGTATCCATGAGGCTTGAGTCCAGGACTCCCAGCTGATACCAAAATTCAAGGATGCTGAAGTCCCCTGTGTAACATGGTGCAGACCAGTGCACACGGGCAGCCTGCTGCGCCTGCACACTCCCCACCGCAAATCAGAAACAGCACAGGCATCCACATATGTCTTGGAGAAAATCTGTGTGTAAGTGGAGCTCTGCAGTTCAAACTTGCTGTTCAAGGGTCACCTGCACACCATTTCTCTGCCCTGCTGTTCTAAACATCATATGGTATTTGAATGTCTTCATCACTTGTGTGAAAGTGGTGGTTAGAAATCTCTTTGAAGATTAGCCATGCAGCTTTCTGCAGGGTCTCTGACTGTAGTGCCAGGAATTTCAAATACGTAAATGTCAGTCAAAGGTAAATCGAGTCTCTGCCATCTGATATATGCTTAATAACTATATGATGCGCATATAACAAAATAGTTATCTATCACTAGCTTATATGAGGGTTGCCTATTTGAAATCACAATCTATAAATCAGTAATCTCCCTCCATATATAGATACTAAGATGAGTAAGATTTACCAATCTGTGACCCTTGTCAAGTTGATGATCTAAACTTAGTGGATCTGACTGTATTAGTTTACTTCTATAACCTGCTTTGTTACAGAAATTATTTACTAAGTTATACACATAGAGCAATGCCAAATAACATTTTAAATTAACATGAAAATGAGGCAATTTGGAAGTAAGGACAAGAAGTTAAAGAAACCAGGAGAGTAGTAAAACAGCAGATCCTTGAATAACATTGTTTTGTTATAATGTTGATGAGATGTTTAGGAAGTTAACTTATATTTACTGTATAGCAATTAGCCTTTGGTAAAATTGGTTTAAATATATATCATTTCACTTAAAGTTGTTGAACCTATTGATGATATTAAGTGAGGACATACTATGTATAAAATGTAGGCTGTGAGATCTGATTTGCTTGCTAAAGATTCTATTGTAGTCATCACATGAAGAGAGGAAGTCACAATTAGGTAAGATTCATATTGTCCCAGAGCTAAAAGGAAACTACTTCCCTGTACCGCCACCAGAGAAAAATGTCTCTGTGGGTATTCACAAAAAGGAGGACACTGTAAAGATTAATGAAAACCATGTCTTCAACAAACTTCATGGGGCTGTTTTGTAAAAGTGTATATTAGCATCTTTATCATCCCTTGATGAGGTTCCATAGACAGTAGTGTAACTTTAGCCAAAGGTTAGCTAGGGGCACCCATCAAAAATGCCTAGCTTTTTCCATTACTAGGTATTTCACCAAGAAAATTAAAATGTTCATAGTGGCATTTTTCATAGTAGTCAAAATATGGAAACAACCCAAATGGTTTTCACCTGATGAATAGATAAACAAAATGTGGTATGTCCATAGGTATTAGGTTTCTCTAGAGAAATAAAACCAACAGGATATGGATGGATGAATATATATGTGTGTGTGTCTGTGTGTGTGTGTGTGTAAATTTATTACAAGGAATTGGCTCTGCATGATTGTAAAAGCTGAGAAATCCCAAGATCTGTAGTTGGCAAGTTGGAGACTCGAGAGAGCTGATACTATAGTTCCTGTCTGATTCTGCAGGCCTGAGAACCAGGAGAGCTGAGAGGCTAAAGAAGAGCTGAGGTTTCCGTTTGAGTCCAAGTGCAGGAAAAGACCACTACCCCAGCCCACAAAGTCAGTCAGGATTTACCTTTCACTCAGCGTTTTTATTACATTCAGGTTTTCAGTCATTGGGGTGATGCCCACCCCCATTAGAGAGGGCAAACTGCTTTACTCAGTCCTAGGTTCAAATGTGAATCTCATCCAGAAACACCCTTAAAGACACTCAGAATAATGTCTGACCAAATGTCTGAGCGCCCAGTGGATCAGTCAAGTTGACACATAAAATTAACTATCACATAATATGAAGGAGTATTTTTCAGCCATAAAAGGAATGAAATACTGTTACACACTAGAACATGGACAAAACTTGAACACTGTGCTAAGTGAAAGAAGCCAACAACAAATGACCACATATTATGATTCTGTTTATATGAAATGTACAGAATAGGCAAATCCATAGAGACAGAAAGCAGATTAGTATTGCTAGGGACTAGGGGGAAGGGGAGAAGAGATTAGAGAGTGACTGCTGATGGGTATGGGGTTTTTTGGGGGGTGGGGATAAAATGTTCTGGAATTAGTGGTGATAGTTCTACAAGGTAAATATGCTAAAACCACTGAATTGTATACTTTAAAATGGGGAATTTTATGTTACATGAATTATACATCTGATTTTTTTAAAAAAGTCTGTGTTATTAAAAATATACATGTCTGTTTCTCCATTCCAGACCAATGAATCAGACTCTCTGGGGCATGGGCAGAGGCATGTATGTTTTCTTGAATGACCTCAAGGGTTTTGATGTATATCCTTAACTATTATTAATCACTGAGCCAGACACTGCATAGCTTTCAGACAATCCTCTGTAAAAGCTATTTTCCCAACCAGATTTTTGGTGGATATCGGACTGCAGTCTGTTCAGTTCCATCCCAGGCTCCTAGAGGGCCGCTAATTTTTGTTTCCTTTAGGTGGCCAGCTGCAAGCATTAGCCATCATCTGAGCTGAGTGACAAGGGTTTATCTAAGAATTGAGGAGCCTAATAGTAGCTCATTTATAGGATTACACTCTACCAAATTTAGTCCATGGGGGGGAAAAAAACATTTGGAAGTTTAATAATCTGCCTCCTTTATTTTTCAGATAAAAGGAACTAGAAGTGACCTAACTTACCAAAGGTCAAAAAAGTAGTAACCAAGGAGGACCTTGGCCCTACCTTGTGAAATTGTTAGTATACTAGAAAAACATTTCTGGTGTACTATAACTGCATCTGATTGTCCTTCCTGCCTTTCTCTGATACTTTATATTTTGTAGAAAATAATCAGAATTCTCATTGCTTAAAATACAAGGACAAATTTGACCCACTAGCAATTTCGAAGGCAGGCTCTGTTCTGATTACTTTACATACATTAAATCATTTAATCTTCACAGTAGCCCCCTATGACTGGTGTTATTTTCACCCTGTTTCAGTTAAACTGAGGCTCAGAGAATTTAAACTACTTTGCCCAAAGTCATCCACTTCGAGAGTATAACACTGAGATTTGAGCCTAGGTATACCTGACTTCAAAGCCTAGGCTTCTTAACTAGTATGCTGTATACGGTCTTTCAAAAGGAAAGTAAGAGCAACAAACTGACCTAAAAGAAATGCCTAGCTTTCTGGTGACCATGATAGAAAGCAAACCAGAAACAGTATTTTGTGCCAAAAATCAATCTCAACCAAACATGTGATAGCCCATTCAGGAGTTCTTTCATGGTGGCTACCTATCGTGAGGGCAGAACAGGGAAACAGTGTACTCACCTCCACCTACATTAAATCAGAATTACAACTAAATTATAGAGCAACCAGCATGGAGAACCACCTGCAGACTAGCTGAACAGAATGCCTAAAACTAAGGATATGAGGAAGAAGCCACCTTGAGCCTGGAAGGAGAGGCATGGAATGGTCAGGTCTCACACCCACGATGCAGTGACTAAGATTCAAGAGGGATCTCTCAGCTGCAGAGGTTCCTGCTGAAGAACGAGGAGTCCCAGCTCCACACCAGGGCACCAGTGCCAGGAAGAGGAGTCCCCATATTATCTGACTCTGAAAACCAGTGGGTATTATATCTAAGAAAGAAAACGAGCTGATAGAGACCTAGGTGCTGCAGATCTTAAAGGGCCTGAGCACAGACTTTCCCCTCACAAACTCATTCACTCTGAGCTCCAGCACAGGGGCAATGGCTTGGAAAATTCCAGGGGCATTCCAGGGTCGTGGGGAGGGACTAAATTAACTAGCTTCAGGGTGAAGGCCAGAGGCTCAAGGGTAGGGGCAGCTCTCTCCAGGGACTGAAGATGCCATGGTTCCTTTATTGAGCCCTCTTCCCAGGCAGCCGGCGGCAGGCAAGCAGGCAGACACAAATCCAAGCTCCCCATTAACCTGGCTAACGCTCTTGGCCCCACCCGTCTTGCAGAGCCTGCCCGAACCTCTTTCAGTGGCTTTTCCACACAAGCGGTCTGCCTCGGTTCATGCTGCAAAATTTCCTAAAGTCTCAAAGATCCACAAACAACCAAGGGGCAGCTGGCCTTGGTGTGCCCTGTACCTCTCACTAAGCAGCCCCATGTTAGGCACTAGCGGCAGCTGGCCTCAGTTCACCATGTACCCACTTCCAACCATATCAATTTAGTCCCCTTTGACTGCTTATAATGATGTTTTAATAGATAAGTATATATTTATATTATTTCCAGGAAAACTGGTGGCATTTGGGGGGAAACCCTCGAAATAGTGGTTTATAGACGGTCAGGGTTGGATGTGAACACCAAGCATGTGAGAAAGGTCCCACCATGCTTCTCTCCCAGCTGGTGACTTGGTGCTGTTACTGCTGGCAACAAGGTTTTGCCAAAGGTCTGTCTCTCCCTCCCACTTCCCACATGGCTAAGTTTATTTCAGCTGCAAGGCTTCCTGAAGGAGGGTCCTAGCTCTTTTTAAGAAGTCTTGACTTTGAACTTGTGATGTTTTCTATATTCAATCTTTTATGATCCAAACCAACATTATTTCTGCAGGAAATTTTTTTCTTAAATTTCAGAGAATCAAATTACAGTCTTGTGCTTAATGTTTGTCTCTTGGTAACATGGTCCATTGTAGTCACTGGGAAACCTGCTGAAATAATTGTGTTGCTGCTGCTGCTGCTGCTGCGTGATTAACTCTCTTTTAAGAACAAAACTACTCAATAAGAACAGCCAACTTTTTAAACTTTCAGTTCAATTCATTTGCCAGGGAAGTAACTTCAAATAGATAGACATTTAGTATTTTTTGGCACTTCTTACTGACTTGTGTGATTGTTAGCTTGAAGGTAAAGTTCTTATTTGACATGCTTAATATCTACTAGTATTGGCACATGGTAGGAGATAAATACAACTAGGCAAAAAAATTGGGGGGAGACTGATAGTAGTATTACTGTCTGGTGGTCTTTTAGATGTTATTGTGGGGTTCCTATGCAAGATGACCCAATGAGGTATAAGATATTTAAATATATAGTTGTAGTTTTTATTTCATCGTGTGAATTTCTGTTTTGTGTGCCCTGTGTCATCCAGGTTAGTCTAGGCTGGAGGTGCCTTCCCACTGGCTGAGGCTCCCTCCGTTAGTTTCACATGATTCTCAGCAAGGCAGAAGTAGCAGTACCTGTCAGCAGTTGCCTGTTATGAGCCACATGTTGGTCACTTGGTCGTCTTTATTAACTGATTTGATGTTTACATTTAGATACAAGAAAGATGGCTGCAGGATAACCTTACGTTAAGAAAAAGAAATGAAGAACTAAAAGAAGTTGAAGAAGAAAGAAAACGACATTTAAAGGAAATGGGTCAAATGCAGGTTTTACAGATGAGAAAGTATGTTTTTAAAAATAGTCTTTAAAAGATCTGTTACTAATTGTGAAGAATATTCAATACATGTTTTTTAAAAATGATTTAAGCCTTTAGCCTCAGTGTCCCTTGAGACTTACAGGAAGGTGAATGGAGTTTTTATGCTAATATATTTCATGGTCTTGTGAATTAATTTAGTGAACAAGTGATAGAGACTTTGTAGTTCTGCTGCAGTGATGGGCTGGATTACAAATGCCATGTCCCCAGATTTCTGCTAGCCTGCTTCACGACATAATGGTCCCAAGCAAAAGGAGCATATAGCCTGTGGACCCTGCCTGGGTCAGAGCGTATGTAGTCTGCAGTATTGCCAAAGTGATTTGACATTGGAGACCCATTTTATATGGTCCCAGTTGTAATTATGTGACAGCCAGCCAGGGTTTTTTGTTTTTAAGATTACCCTGATTCTTCTTTCGTTTGGTTTTATTGGTATTTACTATAGGTTCTACCTTCCTGGTGCAGCAGAAAATATTTTATTCCTGTGTTGTCTGCCTTAGAGTTAGTTGCCTTAAGAATTCTGTAAAAACCCAGTTGACACTAAGGTGCTTGACTGGTATAAAAGGTTGTGCTCACCAAATAGATTTTTTAACTACCTCATTTGATTTAGTACAGGTCTCTCATTTATTCAGCCATTGTGTGTAGATTTTTCATTTGTTTTTCTGACTTTGCACAGAAATCTGAATCAAAGAATACTTTAAGGTTTTCTAAAGGATATAGTAAGTTGAAATTTTGATTTAATTTATTATATTGCAAGTAGTTAACCTCTTGTTTAAGATCTCTTTCATATAATGAGGAAATCAGACTTTCTAACTGGAATTGCTCTTCATCTTTAGCCGCTTCATTTTTTATACATTAGGACACTGAGACCCAGAAAAAAATGACAGGAAATACTGATGAAAGCCAGGAATGTGACCTAGATATCCTAGCTTCCAAGCCTCAGCTGTTATAATGTTAGTGTTCTTGGTGGCAAGTTGGGAAAAGTAAAGTTTTTAGAAGGAACTTTATTCTTTATTTATTTTTAGAAAAGGGGGAAGAGAGGAAGAAAGAGAGGGAGAGAAACATTAATGTGAGAAAGAAACTTCGATTGGTTGCCTCTCACATGTGCCTCAACCAGGAACTGAACCTACAGCCCAGGCGTGCACCCTGACCAGGGTCAAAGTGGTGACCTTTCACTTTGTGGAACAATGTCCAACCAGCCAAGCCACATTAGTCAGGTTTAGAAGAAACTTTTAAATGAAACAATTTATTCTTTGCTACTGAAGACCAGAACCATGTATTTTTATAATTCCTAATTTTTATAATTCCTGGTATATAACAATGATTTTTATATCCATTCAGACTATTAAGTACAACCGATCTTTTTCAAACCTTTCTTCAACCAGAACACAACAGAAATGTCAACAAAAAGGACAGTCAGGCCAGTTCTACATGGATGTTCATAAACTTGACAACAGTGCCTGGCATACAAGAGGGTGCTTAATAAGATATTGTTAAATAAATGAAGATTTTCAAGGCACACATTAAAATCTACATTGTCTACTAAGTTATCAGAAAAGTTTGGGTATCTTATTTTTGGGGGTCAGTGTTATGCTTTTTTAATGTGTGAGAATTTTTTTCATGGGGAGCATAAACTTTTAGTAGGTATTACTATAGAAATTAGTAGTTTAACTTAGATAAAACTATATTTGTCTTTGACATCATAAATAAAATGATGGCACCTATTATTTAATAACTCCTCAGTGTTAGTAATATACACTCTCAGTCTTCAGCCAGAAGTGTTTGAGTTTCTAATATTAATCACCAAGAGCTCTTTAGTGTCCGAAACCTAGAACTTTCCTCACTGCTCACATTATATGAGAGTTCTTTCTTTATTCAGCACACAAAAATTGACTGTTTAGAAACCTGGATGCTTCGGAGATCTGGAAGGAAGATTTTCTCTCATGCTGAAACCTTAAGTAAAAAGCTAGGAGAGACTCTGTTACTATATGCTGATTGCTAACAGAATGATGAATGATATCTGTCTCCCTGAAGAGACCTGGCTTGTCTACTTCAGGCTGCTGAAAGCTAAAAATGGTCCTCATTTGTCATTTTTCCCATTTATAGTGAACATCAGAACTTGGAAGAAAAAATAGATACTATAAAAAGAAATCACAGTTTGGCAATAGGGCGACAGAAAGGTTATGAGGACGAAATTATCCACTTTAAGAAAGAACTTCAAAAACCTCAATTTCGAGATGCCGAGGAAAAGTATAGAGAAATGATGATAGTTATGAGAACAACGGAGCTTGTCAACAAGGATCTGGATATTTATTACAAGACCCTTGACCAGTAAGTATTGGATGGGGAATTTGGTTCCATTGCAGTGAATATCAACTAGTATATTTTATTCATATTTTCCTCCTTTTTTATTTTTTAATTGTGTATCACACACGCCAAAGAATGGAAGAATACAGGCATGCATGTGTACACACACATGCTGAAGTCGTGTAGGTCAGTAATAACACATGTTGATATTAAGGCATAGTCTCTGCCTTCTGTCATCTCCACTCCCCAGAACCACTGGCACAGATTTTTGCCTTCTGTGCTTGGAAACAAAAAATAATTTTATCATACGTATGGTTCTTTTTGAGCTTTTAAAAAAATATATTCTGTGTACTCTTCTAGAATTTGTTTTAAAATTTTGTTTTGTTTATGTTGCTTATAGCTATAGTTCATTCATCTTCACTGATATACAGAATTCTGTGTGGGAATATGCCACTGTGTAGCCATACCTGCAGACGGACATGCAGGTGTTTCCGGGCCTTTGCTAATAGAACCTTTGCTGCTAGGAACACTCTTGCTATGTCTTCTGGAGCAAAGGTGGGAGAGATTCCCTGGAGTCTGTGTGGGGGTAAAATTTCTGGGTTGCAGGGTACGCTCAGTTTTATAAAATAATGTTAAATTTTCTGCCACAGTATTTTTACTAATTGGCACCATTAGCAGAATATAAAGATTTTTTTTGAGACATCCTCTGACACTGATTTTGTCTATTTCTTAATTTTTGCCAATCTTAGGGGTTTCAAATAGTGAATCGTTGTGGTCTTCATCTTCAGTCCTCTGATTTCTAATGTTGCTGACCACCCTTTTCATGTTTGACCGTTTCCTTTCCTCTTTCAATGTTTATGTCTTTCACCTGTATTTCATGTATTTCATGTATTATCAGATATCTTATTGATATGCAGGTGCTGTATCTCTTCTGCATTGTAATTCCTTTTCAGATATATATATTATAAATATTTCTCAAGCTTTTTATGTTTATCTTTTCACTTTCTTATAGTGTCTTCTAATGGACAGAGTAGATTTTAAGGTCGTTGGATTTACCAGTCTTTTCTTTCTTGGTTAGCTCTTTTTGTGTCTTGATTAAGAAATCCTTCTCTACTCCTATGTTTTCTTCTCCATGTTTTAAAGTTTTGCATTTCACATTTAAGTACATTGAAGTGTTTAGTCCTAAGTTGAATTTTATGTACAGTGTGAGGTAGGACTCCCACTTCATTCTTCCTCGTACAGCTAACCAGTCGTCCTGGCTTTTTGCTGAGGAGTCAACCCTTTTCTCACTGATCCCAGTGTTGCTCATGTCACATGTCAGAATCCCACATGCGCAAGTTGGTCTGGGTTTTCCGTTCTGTTTCATTGGTCACAGCGTCTGTCTCTGTGCCATTGCCTTGCATACTGCACCTGTATAATGTGTTCAGTGTATAACAGAAATCTGTTCTTTTAACTAGTGAATGTAGCCCTTCCAGTTCATGGTGATTAATTATATAAAAGAGTTGTATTTATTTCTGCCTTTTCTCCTGCCTTCTTGTCTTCTGTGGAATTTTTCTTTATTCCTCTTTTTTCCCTTCTTTGGGTTGTAAAGGATATACTCTACTTCAGTTATTTTGGTGTTTACCTTTAAATTTTTAATATGCATATTTTAAAACAAATACATTGTTTCTCAAAGTGGTCCTGGAGCAGCATTATTTGTATCATCTTGGAACTTATTACTGTGTGGATATTAACAAATATAGTTTGACTTTCGTGGTCCCCCTGAGGAGTGGGATGTGAAGATGTAGAGAAAAAGGAACCCTCGTGCACTGTTGGTGGGATTGCAAACTGGTGCAGACAATTGTGGAGGTTCCTCAGAAAAATTAAAAATAGAACTGCTGTATGACCCAGCAGTCCTGCTTCTGGGTATTTATCCGAAGAAATCCAAAACACTAATTCGAAAAGATATATGCACCCCATGTGCATTGCACCATTATTTACAATAGCCAAGATACAGATGCCACCTAGGTGTCCATCAATGAATGAATGGATAAAGAGGACATGGCACATGACTGCAATGGAATATTAGCCATAAAAAAGAAGGAAAACTTGCCATTTGCAACAACATGGATAGACCTCGAGTGTGTTATCCTAAGTGAAATAAGTCAAAGAAAAATAAAAACTATATGATTTTACTTATATGTGGAATCTAAAAAAACAGAACAAGAACAAATGTGTAAAGACAGAACAAACAGAGTTGTTAGATTGGAGGGGTTGGGGCAGGTGGGTAAAAAAGGCGAAGGGGATTAAGCATGTAGTAACCAGTTGAACTAGTGGCCAGCAGTACATTAAAAATGGGTAAAAGACACAGATGTTTCCAAGAGGAAACAAAACAAACATGAGATGATGTTCAGTAGCATTAGACACTGGGGGCTGCAAATGACAGATAAGAAACTGCCAGATAAGAAACTGTGAAAGTAATTGTGGGGAATATAAATCACAAGGTAGGTGTCTAATCATTATGTTGTGTACCTGAAACAATATAATATTGTACGTCAACTATAATATCAAATAATTTTTAAAAAAATCAGAAATTCACTGAAATTTAAGAAAAAAAAAAAGTGACCAGACCTTTGACGTTGACAAAATGGAGGTTGTTAATGACTTTGAGGAGCAATCTCAGTGGCTTGGTTGGAACTGAAGCCTTGAAGTTGGACGAGAAAAGGAGAGGTCAAAGAAATGGAGATGGTTAGTACAGATAATTCTTACAAAAGTTCTGTGAAGGGGAGCTGAAATATGGGGTGATGGCTTGAGGGGCCCAGTTAGGGAGACAGGGTTTAAATTTTACTTGCACATGTTCTGCTATAAGGCAGCTCCTCTTACCAACCTGCAGACCTGGCCTCATGTGTACTGACTGAATAGAGAACTGCACCTGGGAGCCCTCCAGCTATCCCTGCAGACCTTGAGAGCCAGTGACAGCCAGGAGAGGAGGACCGTCCTCCATCAGGCACACGTTCTTTTTGAAATCCCTGTCTGCCCTCTCTTGTCAGGCTCTGGGAAGAAAGATGCCATACCTGGTCCCTCCTGCAAACTGCTAACAGTCTAACAGGGGAGGCCATGGTGTGTGCCCCGCCCCATAGTCTGTGTTTGACCTGGGCCTTGAATAATGAAGGATTGCCCTTTCTGTAGGGAAAAGTGCCTCAGTTACAGAGGGATCACACTGAGCCAGCCAGGTGAGGGCGAGAGTGGGGTGTGCAGGGTGCTTTCCAGTGGTTTAGGCTCACTGAAGGAACCAAACCCAGCTACACACTGAGGTCTGTTATCTGGTAATCAGGTGGATTCTGCTAAATGAGAAGGAAAGAAGTGTCACAGATTTCCCCAAAATTGAGTCTGTGAGCTTGTGCTTGCAAACAGTGGCCTTCTTAAGGGTTATACTGTGAGCCTTAAATTTGCCTTCTCACCTAGAAGAAAGTGAGGTCCAAAATTTCCCTCATTGTTTCACCTCTTAGAATGAAGCATGCAGTCAGTGTAATTGTTGCATTTAGCTGTCTATTTAAGGTAACACAGGAAGTTAGCAATGCATTTTCAAGAAGAGCTGATTACCATCTGTAATTAGTAATCATCTAAAAACATCACTGATTGTAAGCGTTGCCAATGGTCAGAACACTGGCTGAGAAAGGAAAATACTCATCATTTAGAATGTAATATTCCTTGCCCCTTAATAGAATACATCAATTAAAGTTAAATGATTTTAGAATATGTCAAAATACACTGTTCTACCCTATGTCAATCTTCCACTGTCATTCTTCCCCAAACATGGAATGATGCATATTAAGCCACACCTGCTGAGACTCTGGAAATGTGTAACTTGCACAGTTTTGCATTCAGGCAGCCAACTCTCAGTGAATCTGTTCAGAGCCTGGCTCCTTAACTCATGGAGAGCTCAGCCAGAGCTCACTTCTCACAGCTACCACTCTTGTCTTCACCTCGGATGCAGTAGTTTCACAGCCCGGGCCCTGCAGCATCAAGCTGGTAGATTACAAAACCAAAAGACAGCCAGACTTTTCACACTCGCTGCAGTTTTTGCAGCCAAATGTTTATCTTGCAACAGTGGTTAAACCATTGCCTGAATTTTAAAATCTGTTTTTGGGGGAGTCTGGCTAAAGGGGATTCGTTTAAGAATTTAATTTAATAGTGTTAAGGGTTTTCTCTAGAAAAGGAGGTAATTTTTCTTTTAAATGTGTAACTTGAGTTTGGCAAATTCGGGATTTTGAGTTTTGCTAGGTAACAAAAAATCATTAGTTGGGAACATGAAACCCAGTAAAACATGATACTCATGATACCATTTCCTTTATGCATGAGGGCTGCTGCTGACCTAAATGTTGGGAAACAGGAAGTTCTCACGGTGGTATCACGGCAATAGGGAGGAGTATCCAATGTGATAATGAGTAACAATGGTCATAGCTAATTTTTTAGCAACCTATAGATCTCAAAGTTTGTTGCAGTTTTAAGTGTTTTTAAATCCTCACCTGAGGGTATGTCTATTGATTTTACAGAGAGGGAGAGGAGAGGGAAATATCACTGTGAGAGAAACATTAATTTGCTGCCTCCTGCATGCACCCCAACCAGAGATTGAACACAGCCTTTGGTGTATGGGACAACACCCCAATAACTGAGCCACCTGGCCAGGGCGGTGCAGTTTTACATGCAAGGAGGAGGATAATGTTTTTGGAAAATATTTTTTGTTAAGTATAATCTTTTCTGCTTTTTTCTAATTTGGTTAATTTTCATTAACTTAATAGTTTTTTTTTTCATGCTTCTGAACTAAGTAATATTTTTTATTAGTAAGGTATGCTTGTATTTGCCCCCCTCCCCGCCTTTTTTTAAACAGATAATCTTTATTATATGCCCTGGCTGGTGTGGTTCAGTGGATTGAGTACCGGCCTGAGAACCAAAGAGTCACCAGTTCAATTCCCAGTCAGGGCACATGCCTGGGTTGCGGGCCAGGTCCCCAGTAAGTGTGTGAGAGGCAACTGCTCAGTGTATCTCTCACACATCATTATTTCTCTCCCTTTCTTTCTCCCTTCCTTCCCCTCTCTCTGAAGATAAATAAAATACAAAATCTTTTGAAAATAATAGATAATCTTTATTATATTTTTTCCATTACCATCTACTCTGGCCCTTTTAATCAATATTTTATCCAGTAAAGTAGCTTGAGATGGGAAATCCAGTTCAAGATTTACCATTTTATGTGCATTTCTGATTTTGAGCATTACTTCAAATTTTGCAAAGTGGTAACTAAAGTCCTGGAGATGGCTTAAATAACAAAAGAAGGAGGACCTGGAAAGGTCTTTTCCTGCCAAGTGAGGTTTTGGTCTGTTTTGATGCTGTTTTTCCAACCCTTCAGATACCTGCTCTCTAGTGACTGCATTTCAGGCGTTCAGTTCTCTGCTGATGGCTAAGTCCTGAAGTGATTTAAAAAGTTGCCTCAGAACAGCAGCAAAAACCCCAAACAGTAGTTCCTGGGGAGGCCTAATATGTTTCACTTGTGACATCAAACTAGAGCATAAGGACACTTAGAAAGAAGAGAATTCAGAAGCTTTTCATTAAGCATCCCAGTGTGGGAGGCTGTTGGAAGATCACCTCACTGCTGGGGCAGCAGCCGTGGGGCAAAGAGGCGCTGAAGGGCCGTGCAGGCAGACTGCCATGTAAAGGGGGAGGGCTGTGTAAATGGGGGACTGTGTAAGGGGGGCATGGATAGCAGCTGCTGCACAGGGTACACTGGCCCACACCTCTCGATTTCTCTTTCTCTCTCAGTAGTCTGTTTTTAGAGTCGTTTTAGGTTCACAGCAAAATTGAACAGAAAGTAGAAATTTCCCATATACCTGCCCTAACCCAGTAACCATAGGCTCCCCCATATCAACATCCTTCACCAGAGTGGTCCATTTGGTGGGCCTCCACTAACATGTCATAATCACCCAAAGTCCCTAGTTTACATGAGGGCTGGTGGTATTCATTGTATGGGTTTGGACAAGGTGCAATGACGCGCATCTCCCATTACAGCATACAGAGTCGTTTTGCTGGCATGTGTCTTTTTGTCTTTCTGGCCTTGTGGTGTTCTTGTTCACGTAGGAAATCAGTGGGCCCTTGTCATTTGTGAGGATGACATTCTGAGTCTTTCATGGATCACCAATACTACTAAAGCCTCAGTAAATGCCACAGACTAAATGAAATTTTTAAGGAAATCTTTCAGTTAAGTATAAGACCAAATAAATTACAGATCACTCTATTGTTAGCTCTTAGACCTTTTCACTTTCTCCTGGGAACCAGTTTTCACAAAACAGCACTTTACATGAGCTAGTGTGTGCATTTAACTGAGTGACATGCCCACTCCTGAGGAGGGGCCGATGCAACTAACCTGACAACCACTTAACCTACAACAGTTTCCAGCCCATGAAATTCCTGTCTTTGCTTCAGCAGAGTGATTGTTTAATAGAGGTCATAGGCCTTCAAGGTCATTCTTCACTGTTAACACCCTGTAAAGTCCAGGTGCTGAAAGGTCTGAAGTTCACGTTTGGGCCTGTTTGTCAATCCACAATCTGTTCTCCCAGGGTTTCTGCGCCACACTGCTCCAGGGCTGCTTCCCTTCCTTGGCCCCTCCTCAGGCAGGCCTCCTTGCTCTGACCTGTGTTACTGTGGAAGTTTCCCCCACCTCTCCATCTCTCCTGCCCCTGTAAGCATACACTGCTTCCGCCAGGTTAGTGTTCCTAAAGGTGGTGGTCACTGTTCTCTGCCACCTTAAGGACTGACTTCCATACCTGGTCTTCCCCATTTTTCTCTCAATATTTGCTACATTCTAAGCAAACTGAACATTTTGTTCCCTTAAGACAACTCACATTTTCCCATGCGCACTGTCCTCCGTGGAAATGCTACCTTGATGAAACCCTTCCCCAGCAGGTGTAATTTTTCTTCCTGTGTGCTCCGTAACACTTTGTACAACTTAGCCCTTTCACCCGTTCAGCCTTGTGTCGCAGATGTTCAAGGCTCCCTCTGCTCGTCCCACTGCTGCACACGTCACAGAACACGTTCATCTGGGACTCCGTTTCCATGACGGCGTTTAACATTTATTCAGCACTGAGGTGCTAGCACATTGGTGGCATTTTCATCTCACTCACAGTGCTTTTGCACGTACGCATACACAAATACATGTTTTTTTGATTTTATATGAACAGTATCACACTGTAGGTATTTTTCTGTTAGCTTTTTCTTTTACTTAATGTGATGGAAATCTTTTATGTTCATTATATGCAAGTACCTCATTTTTAATGGCTGCATAATCCATAAAATGGATGTTACCTATTTTATTTAACCACCAATGGATATATTAGGAAGCTTTTAAGTGTTTGCTGCTACAGATAGTGCTACAATGTATGTATGTCTTTGCACACTTGTGCAGACACACTAGAAAGATAATTTCTTAGAAATGGAGTTAATGGGTCAGAGGGTATGCACACTCATGAAATTTGTGTCCACCAGTAGTGTGTGAAAAGACCTGTTTCTGATTTTCGTGTCATCACCCTTTCTCACTTGTGCTGTCTGTGGCACACAGAACAGCGCTTACTGTAATTCACATCTCCCTGTTTACTAGTGAGGATAAATGTTTTTACATACATCAGCTATCTCTCTCTCTTCTCCAAAAATTGCCTATTCACATCTCTTTGGCACTTTTTCTATTAGGTTGTCTTTTACTCGGCGATTTGCTCCCTTTTTAAATGCATATTCTGGGTATCGATCCTTCTCACGTACTCTGCAGGCAGGCATCCCCAGTTTGTCCTTGCCCTCCGACTTTCTTTGTGGTGGTGTTTGTGACTGTGGTTTTCAGGTAGGCAGATCTTTAGTCTTAATTTTTAGCTTCTTGATTAGAAGGGCCTCCCTAATTCTAACATTATAAAAATATTTTTTTCTGATAGTTTTATTTAACTTTTATTTATTTTTTTAATTCATTTGGATTTTATTTGAGGTTTGATAAAGGAGGGTGATATAAGTTTACATTTTTTTCTCTCCACTATTAAAACCTTTCCTATTGATTTAAAATGTCATTTATAAACTAAAGTTCACTGTGTATTTGGTTTTATTTTAGTTTTATTCCTGCCCCAGTATTGTGATTTTATTCTTTTGCATTATTCTTTTGATTTATGAACATTAGAGTCACTTCATGGATTTCATTTAAAAAATATTTTTAATCTCATTGAGAGTTTTGCTGGGTTTGCGTTTACTTTGTGGGTGACCGAGGAGAGTGGACGTCTTTACTGTATTGACTCTCCCATTCTGGACCCTCTAGTATGTCTGCTTTAATCCGTTCTTTTGTCCTATTGTAAAGTTTTATGCCCTTTCCCTTTAAATCCTGTGCCTTTTGTTCGATTTCTCCCAAGGTATTTCATGGTTTTATTTCCACTATGAATAAGATCCTTTTTTCTATTGTTTCTTATTAGATTTTGCTACTGGATAATAAAACTATTAATTTCTATATGTTTACTTTATTTCTGACTAACTTATTAGTCTCAATAGTTTTTCAGTTGATTTCTTAAATTTTCTAAGTGCACAATTGTATCACCCACAGAAACAGTGACATGTTTCAGGCCCCCCCCCCCATTTCTTCTTCTTAATTGTCTTCCTGAATTACTAGGGGTCTCTAGGATACTATTTTAGGGTAGCCATAATAGAAGGCACCTTTCTCGTGTTCTTATTTTTAGGAGGAACACTTCTGTATATTTTAACATTAATTGGATGCTGCTGTGTATATATGATAGAGTCATTTTGTCAAATTAAAGTTTTCTTGGCCTGGCTGGTGTAGCTTGGTGGATTGAGCACAGGCTGTGAACCAAAGGGTCACGGGTTCAATTCCCAGTCAGGGCACATGCCTGGGTTGTGGGCCATTCCCCAGTGGGGGCCACATGAGAAGCAACCACACATTGATGTTTCTCTCCCTCTTTTTCCTTCCCTTCCCCTCTCTTTGAAAGTAAGTAAATAGAATCTTAAAAAAAGAAATTTCTTCTATTTTTCACTGAGGATTTTTATCAAAACTCAGTGTCCTAACAAGTACTATTTTGACATCTACTGAGACAATTTTTTCTTTTAATCCATTAATGCAATGTATCATCTTAAATCTTTTTTTCTATTATACTATTCTTGCCTTCTTGGGATAAACACTACTCAGTCATGATATATTCTTTTCAATACTCTCACTACTAAATTTGCTCTTACTCAGGATGCTTGTATTTATAGTCATAAGCAAAATAGACTCATCCTTTTTTTCCCTTACTACTTGTCTTTTTGCTATGTAATATGTCACATACTTGAGAGTTACATGTAATGGTGTACCTCGAAGATTTGATAACATTTACTCATAAAACTGAGATTGGTGGCCTTAAAGATGGCTTTTTGACTGCCTTTTAAATTTTTAATTGTCCTATTCAAGGGCTGTTAATACTCTACCCACTTTTCTCTGATGTTGAGCAAGTTACTAACTTCATCACGTCAGTTTTCCTAATGGGAAAATGGGGATAACCAAACCTGACTCTCCAGTATTGTTGTAAGGATTAAATGAGATAATATGATTGTTTCAGCATAATTGTTCCTCCCGTAAGGTAATGCTCATCAGTAGTAACCGCTGTTATTATTATTCCCTCAAGTGGATTACTGCATAGTAGTTGCCTTAATCATCCCTAGCTCTTGCACAGTGGAGTTGTAAACTCCAGACTAGACAAAAGATACAGCCCAGGTAGCATCGACTCTGTCTGACACCCCTCTCAGTGAGTCTGGGTTTTTCACGGATCCAGAGCTTTTACCTGCAGTGCTGTCTGTCAGTACACCTGCCTGTGGGCCAGGACGGACCACCTCGTTGTCCAAGGAGCCACGGCTGAGGCCATTCGCAGCTTGGACACCTGCCTCACCTGGAGCTTGCTCTCCACATTGCAAACGCTTATTTCTGTTACTTATGGGAGATTTTTTGTTTGTTTTGTTTTGTTTGTATTTTTATTAGTCAGGGTTCTCTAGAGGGGGGAAACATATACACATATATTATAGAAATTGGTTTATTGGATTATGAAGGCTGAGAAGGCCAATGATCTGCTATCTGCAAGCTGAAGAATAAGGAAATTTGGTGGTATAATTCATTCCAAGTCCAAAAGGGAGCCAATGGTGTAAATCCCAGTCTGAGTTGGCATTTATTTTTAACTTATACAGAAGGATGACTTTTGTAAAAAGGAAAATTCAGGATCCAAGAACATTCTCTGAGGGTGTTGGTTTGTTGGTTTTTTAGCAAATATTTAGAAGTTTTGTCTGCATCCTTTGAAAGGAGTATCATATGTTAGGCTAAGACAGATGCATAAAGTAGAAAATGGAGACTTGTATTCTCATAGACAAGCAGCATATGGATTTTTTGCAGTCCACTACTTCAAAATCCTTCATCTGATATTCAAAATGTATTTATGTTGAGTCATTTCTTTCTCTTTGCTGGTGAACCAGAAGATCATGAAATGATTATGCAGAGGCAGAAGCATTACATTCAGTTTCTTTTTTTGTATATATCAGATAAGAGGCTTGCAAATGGCAGTCAGGCCGCCTCACATCCTCTGTGTGGCTGTGGCACCGCTGTGGGCCTGCTTGTCACCGGCGCAGCGCTTGTCAGTTCACCAGCCTGCTTCCGAAGAACCGAGGACTTTGTGATGACAGGAGGCAGTACTAAGAACAGTGTTAGGTTCTGAAAGGCTACTTTTGTTTTTACAGACATTTCTTTCCTTCTTGTTAGTGTTTAGAAACTGCTCTTTTTTCTAAAGAGTGTTACGAGGGGGGAGAAGATTTGTACGTATTTAGAATTAGGATTTCTGAATCTTCAGCTAGGAAGGGAAAATAAAAAGTTCTGAAGTTCAGCTCAGCTTAAGCCTCTGAATCACTCTTTCTGCCCCAAAGCTTCTAGTAGAGAGAAAGCTCACAGAGCTGAGGAGTGAAAGCAGCCTGAGAGGCTGACTCTTGGTAGCCCTAGATAGTAACAGAAGGGGAAACGGCAGGCATTCCAAGGGTCCACCTGTTTCCCCAGAGAGCAAGGGGCCCTGCACACCTCCCATCCCTCTTTAGTTCCCTCTCCTCCATTCCGTATGCTCCCTGTAACCCCGGGGGCAACTGTGGAAACAGTCCTACCTAAGAAAAGTCTGCTAAAGACTGTTTTCTGACATCTTCACAGTATTTACGTATTTGGGAGTGTTCGTTATCTCATAAAAAGTAAACATGGAGTGGGGACCCTGGAGCTCTGGAAAGGTGACGGGCAGTTTTCATTACCAGCCAGGAAGCAGGGTTTTGGTCTGTTTATTTTTTCTAGGTGTTACTGTATCCTATTATTATCTCTGAAATATCAGGGAAGTAGCTTCATAATATTGTTATGACATTACTTACATTATTATTGTATATTTTATTGTAAATTTCACATTATTATTCCATTAAAGCACCAATGGCTTTTTTTTTCCCTAGAGCGATAATGAAATTTCACAGTATGAAAATGGAAGAAATCAATAAAATCATCCGTGACCTTTGGCGAAGTACCTATCGTGGACAAGGTAGCGGACGCGGTGCCCGACGGGTGCTCTTTCCAAAGCCTATCCCAGCTCTTACCCCGCACGGCTTCTCAGCAAGCTAGTACTGCCTCCTGGACCTTCCTGAACAGCTCTTTGATGTTTTCTAAGAATTCGTATCTTGACAACATCTTGTAGCAAGAAAAAAATGCAAAGGTTTCTATTCCAGAGCCTGACAAGACTGACATATTTGGCTACAATGCACAATAGATTTAGCTGATGACAGTAGGTGCTGTTGGGTGAAGATAGGGATAAGCCAAAACGAGATAAGAAACTGGCCTGGAGGAACCTGTTAATAGATGAGCTAGGAAAGGCAGCGCTGAGGCTGAGGGGTGGGACCAGGAGTCCTGGTGAATCTCTTAGCCAGACAGACACATGGGTTCCAGACAGCCCGGGTTTTCCCTACACAGCCAGCCTCACACGTCGCGCCTGGGTTTGCATATGATAGCGTGTGCAAATGACAGCAGGCCACAGGGCATGGGCTCCTCTGAACCCGTCTTCCTTTTATGTCAGATATTGAATATATAGAAATTAGGTCTGATGCCGATGAAAACCTGTCAGCTTCTGATAAACGGCGGAATTACAACTACCGCGTGGTGATGCTGAAGGGGGACACGGCCTTGGATATGCGAGGACGGTGCAGCGCTGGGCAAAAGGCAGGTATCTCAGGAAGCTGGGGGCCACCTTTACCCAGGGAAGTGACAGGATCAAAGGTCGGTGTGGCGGAAGCACCCAAGGCTGCCTTCAATGGTGGGAGCTTCTTATGCTGCTCCTGGCTGCCACGTAAGTGGGTCAGGATGCACTTTCCTCTGTATGCTCCCCAACTTCTAACCAGCGTTTCCTGCAGCATTATGTAAGTGAGGCTTTTAGGCAAAGGGCCTGAAACCTTCTCACAGGATAGACTAAATGTAAAATGTAAAACGAGCTGAAGACCATTCATTGTTTTACAGCATTCCTGGTGAGAATAGGGTAAGACACACCACTGTTTTACGTGCCATCAAGAAAGAAGAAAGGCAGTTGTCATCATAATATGCCTCCCAGTTTCAGAGAAGTCGAGGAGGCGAGAGGGGTGGTATGTTTTTGAATCAGTGACACATGCTATTAGTACACCAGGTCCTGGGTCAAACCAGCTGTGGCATTACAACACACGAGAGTCTTGTTGAGGAAGCACCCGCATTGTAGGACTGAGTCCCCAACACCACCCCACCTCGCCTTGGGGCCTGCAGACCATCTAATACCAGGTCTGCTAGAGGCAAAGGCCAGATGTCATTGTGCACAGGTGTGTACCCAAGATGTCACAGGGCCTTGAGCTTCCTCCTTTCACACTGGAAGCAGATTATATTGGTAACATCTCTGGACCTTTGATTTTCTTAACAAATTTTTAAAATTCTAGAAATGGATGCTCACATTACCGGAGTAATTTTCATAGTTTTCAATATTTACCTAAAGATACTCCATGCGTGGATGTACTTTGTTGTCAGCTCAGACAGCTATAACAATTTAAGGCATCTGCAGATTATTATCTTAATCGTGGTCTGCAAAAAATGACAAATTTGTGATCTCTAATCAGTATCCCCTACTTGCTCTGGTGATTTTTAGTGGTAATTGTGAGTGGGAACATAGAGTTTGAAACATGTTTCTTTGGATTAAAAGTACTTTCTAAAATAGTTTCTGAACAAAACAGGTTTCCTGTAGCTACTCCAAAATACAAAAATGAATTAGCAGCAATTTCTTCCTTGGTGTCAGAGGAGGAGACAGACAAATGGTTCAGTAGACACCGCTCAGAGCAGATGGCATGGAGGCAGCGGCGGCAACAGTCTAGCACCTGTGCAAGTGCCCGAGCAAAGGGCCACGCTCTGGCCTGGCTTCTGCATCTGCCGGCCTGTTCTGGGCATCCAAGAGAGGCTGTAGACTGCTGTAAGATCACTCACTCACTCACTGATTTCCCTGCACTCACAGGTTCAGGGGAGGGGGGAGTTACAGCTCCCACAAAGGTGGTGTAGATTTCCTAGCATCATCTTTTATTCTTCGTTCTGGGTGCCTTGTACCCTCAGATGGTTTCAGCCGGCCTGAGAGGTTTTAGTGTTAGGTTTCTAGGGACCTTAAAAGTACCTCAGTTTGGGCCGCTTGGATTTCCTAAGGTAAGCTCCCATGACACCCCACTCCTGTGCTACTGCTCCTTTGGCCCAGGAATTCATCCTGTCTGCCTCAAAATCACATACATGTGTGACATACACAAGCGTGTGTGTGTGTGTCCGTGTGTCAGAGCATGGCGCAGGTCAGGTGCCTCTCTGGACTGTGGGACATGGAGACTTTAGGAAGCTGGTAAGAGGGGAAAGGTCTCTGAGGCTCTGCAAAGTGGGAGGTGTCCATGTTTTCTAACCCCATTATCAGAAAAATGAAATAGGTTTTTCATTTTAAGATTTTATTTATTTTTTAAGAGGGAAGGAGGAAGAGAGAGAGAGAGAGAAACATCAATGTGCGGTTGCTGGGGGTCATGGCCTGCAACCCAGGCATGTACCCTGGCTGGGAATCGAACCTGTGACACTTTGGTTTGCAGCCCGAGCTCAATCCACTGAGCTGTGCCAGCCAGGGCGAATTTTTAAGGTTGTTAATTTAAACCATTATTAAAATTATTAGTTACAGATAAATATTATTGCCTTTCAGATTCCCATCTGTGATTTCAAGTTTTGTTACAGCTGATGGGATTGGGGGAGGGAGGCAATCAACATAGCTTTTAGCATATCATTTTATTGCGAATAGTAGGCTGAGATAATGCACCTGATGCTTCACCTTCTGGTAAGTCTCGAGAGTCCAGTCACCGTGCCTGCTCTCCCAAACCAAAGGGCAGGGATTCACCTGAGGTCAGTGACCCTGTGACCTTTCCTGTCTGCAGGGATTGAGCCCTCTCTGTGCTTTCCTGAGTGGGAAGAAGGTCTGTGCAGCGCGGCTCAGCGCTCGTGCTTTCTTCCAGGTGTTGGCCTCTCTCATCATCCGCCTGGCCCTGGCGGAAACGTTCTGCTTGAACTGTGGCATCCTTGCCTTGGATGAGCCGACAACAAATCTTGACCGAGAAAACATCGAATCTCTTGCACATGCTCTGGTTGAGTAAGTTTCTTAAATTTGGGGACAGGTTATGATCGTAATTAAAGTAAGTTGAAGAGGGTTTTGTGGTGAAGCCCCTCTCTAGATGTGTCTTCCTTGGAGAAGCTGGGTGACTTTCCCTTCTGACAGTGATTTGTCAGAGTTTTTAAAAAGAACTAGCTGGTGGCCAGCAGCAGCCTAGACACCCTGCACGTCCCCACATGTGTTCATAGGGAAACTCTCTGGTTTGGCTTTCCAATAAAGCCACCTGAGCCCACATGTCCTGTACCAGACTTAACGTGACTTGCTAAAACATTCTGGGTGGTGGCAGTGGTTTTGGACGGGATCCCCAGCTTTTGACATGCGTCAAACATCTACAAGGAATTGTGGCTCTTACTCAAAAAGTATATCAGTGCAACCCAGACACAGGAAAATTGTATATACCTTCGACCACATTCACCTGGGGTGGGGGCGGCTGCCTCATGGGGCGGCAGCCCTTGCTTAGAAACTGCTGGGAGAGGAAGAGCCTGCCCCCTTGAGTTGAGGGGCTGTTCCAGGTAGTCCCGACTCCAGCTAGACACTCCGGGCTGACGTAATGCTTGCTGTCTGATAGCAGGGCTCGGGCTGGGGGAGGGGGGCCCAGCGACATCCGAGTCGCCTTTCTCCAGCCATCTCCAGGAGCCTGTGCGGCCAGCACAAAAGGGCTGGCACTTTTGGAACCTGAGTGCATCCAGCTCCAGGTAAGGGATGAATGAGTTGATTAAAAGCCTTTCAGATCTCAGTCTCCTAGCTACCCAGCACGGAGATGGTGAGCACAGATGTTTTCTGTACACCCACACAGGCCCTGTGTGTCATACCAGTGATGCGGCTGGCGGCTGGGGGTGGCAGACTTCTAAGTAGACACAGCTCCTAAGAAGGCAGTGGGCCTTGCATATGTTATTCCCCCTGCCTGTAGTCTGTCTTTTTAAAAAAAAAAACTTGTTTTCTTCCAGAGAAAATGAGTCACAGGTCAAGAAAACCCCAGGCACAGGGATAAGTCAGACTCCTTGTGCTGACAGCACAGAGATGAGGGAAAACTCAGGGGAACACTTCCACCTGCTGTGGTGAAAAGAAACTTTTGTTCTGGAAGAAGCTAAAGCATGTGCTCTTACCCATGCATAAGCCAGACCTGTGGGAAGAGTCAGGCCATGCACCCGCACTGTCTGGGCGGCGCTGGGGCTCCTGCTGGGCTATGCTGGAGGCTGGGGTCCCCCTCGCCCTCCCCCACTTCCTGCAGGGCTGTCGGGCCGACACTCACACGGCACAGGAAAAGCCCGGTCACCGCACACAGCACAGTCATGAGTCTGACAAGGCTCTCAGTGGCTTTTTCAACTAAAGGAAAGGGTTACTTAGACTCTTCAGTAACAACATACTCTAAATATATTGTTTCAGGATAATAAAAAGTCGCTCGCAGCAACGTAACTTCCAGCTTCTGGTAATCACTCACGATGAAGATTTTGTGGAGCTCTTAGGGCGTTCTAAATATGTGGAGAAATTCTACAGGATTAAGAAGAACCTCGATCAGTGCTCAGAGATTGTCAAATGCAGTGTTAACTCCCTGGGATCTTATGTTCATTAAAAATACTCAAGATTTAATTGCCTTGGAAACACACGTCCTCAGGCAACTGCTTATATCTGATACCAACTGAGTCAGTAAGCAAATATGTTCTTTAAAAGTAGCTTTGTGTCTAGGATTTTGAATGTGAGAGGTTCTGAAATGATAAATATTGTAGCATGTGAAACATGGACTGATTCCTGAATGTCGCCCCTCCAGGCAGCCCGACAGGCCTGCAGGCTCGGAAGCAGCCCAGCCGGCCCGGCCTCGCTTCTCTCCGTCCCTCCCCAGCCAACGGCGGGGCCCCTGTGTGGGGCGGTCCCTTTCCCTTTTTAAAGTACTGGTGAGAAGTAGGTTCTGCTGCCTTAATGATTAATGGTTTGGGCATTTTTTTTTAATCAGTGTTAAGTGTTACCACTAAATTTATTTCCTTGGATGTGGTTTTTAAAAAGTTATTAGTATTTCCTGAAGATGACCACAAAAAATACGATGTTAATGTATGGCTCCACTCTTAACTCTGTAAATCCAGCCAAGTGACCTCCCGCTCTGGCCTTAGTTCCCCAACTAGAATTTCAAGTAGTTGGATGGGGCTTCAGGGTCACAGGAACCTTATGTAATCTTCTAGTTCAGGGTGTCAAACTCATTTTCACCAGGGGCCACATCAGCCTCGCTGCTGCCTTCAAAGGGCTGAATGTAACTTTAGGACTGTATAGATGTAACTTCTCCTTAACTAGGGGCAAGGAGCTCAGTGCTGCCACTGGGTAGAAACAAGGTGCTGGACCGAATAAACAAGGGGGAGGGCCGGATTCGGCCCACGGGCCCTTCTGTTTGTCTCCTGTGGTCTAGTTCAGTGTCCACTGTCTGCTTTCCCCACACATCCCGGTAAGGTGTCCAGACACGGCTCTCTTGCGAGAGGAAGCTCCCCACTGTGCACACCGCCTTTGGACAGCTCTGACCTAGAGCAAGGCTTCCCTCAGTGGTAAGTCTTTAACTCTCCTATATGTCTAGCTCAGGTGCCTTCCTGCCTCACCCTCAGCCCCAGTTGCTCTCCAAGTGTGCACTGTAAGGTGGGAGGCAAGCAGAGCCCCTCTCAGAGTCAGGGCCTGCTCCCCATGGGGTCCAACCCGACCTGGAGGAGTGGGCCTCTCATTTCACCCAGGCGTCACTGCTGATAAAGCCCAACCACACCTTTTTCTTTGGATTGCCAGGTGACATCTTGAAGCCTCTCACAATCACTGCATACAGAACGCCACCAAAATAGCATCCTTTTGAGCTAGACATGTGGGGTTGGATTGTTCAGAGCCTACTGGTCTTGCAGCACAGTTTTGTGTCATTTTGTGTGGTCCAGACAGCCCTTCTGAACTGGGGTCTAGCAAGAGTTAGCACTACTTGGGGGTAGGTGGTGATGAAAGGAGATTAGGCTTTGGGTGGTGAACACACAATACAGTGTACAGATGATGTGTTGCAGAATTGGACACCTGAAACCTATATGATTGTATTAACCAATGTCACCCCAATAAATTCAATTTTGAAAAATTGGGGGGAGGGGAGGAGGTTCTGAGGTTCTAAGGTATCTGTGATAGGCTGAATAATGGCCCCCCAGGGTACCAAGGTCTTAATCCCTAGAGCCTGCGAACATTACCTCATATAGCAAAAGGGGCTTTGCAGATGTGATCGGAGCTAAGGGTCGTGAGACAGGAGCGTGCTGGTGGGCCTGAATGTAATCACCAGTATCCTTATCAGGAGGCGGCAGAAAGGCTGGTCTGCAGAAGAGGGGCCAGGCACTCTCAGATGCCTGGGCATACCAGTGACCACTAGAAGCTGAAGAGAAACAAATCAAAGAGACCAGTTTTCCCTTCTGAACCTCCAAATGGAGCCAGCCCTGCTGGCCCCTTGATTTTAAGCCCAGTAAAACTGATTTTGGTCTCCTGACCTCCAGGACTATAAGATAATAAATCTGCATTGGTTTAAAGATGCTTGGTTTGTGGTAATAGGAAACTAATGTTCTATTCTGTGTATGCAGTCAATTTCTATGCATATAAAATGATACTAGTTATGGACTATTCTTGAGAGAGTTGGAAAATACTTAAATTATTTTCTGTCCGTACACAAAAATAAATTCAAGGTGGATAAAAGATTTAAATATAACCCATGACACCATTAAAGTCCCAGAGAAGAACATAGGCAGGAAAATCTCAGATATTTCACGCAGCAACATTTTCACTGATATGTCCCCTAGAGCAAGGGACATAAAGGAAAGAATAAACATGGGATCTCATCAAAATAAAAAGCTTCTGCACAGCTAAAGAAAACAGTATTAAAATAAAAAGACAGTCAACCCTATGGGAAAACATATTTACCAATGATACCTCAGACAAGGGTTTCATCTCCAAAATATATAAAGAACTCACACGACTCCACTCTAAGAAGACAAGCAACCCAATTAAAAATGGGCAAAGGACTTGAACAGACACTTCTCTGAGGAGGACATACAGAGGGTCCAGAGACACATGAAAAGATGCTTAGTATCTCTAGCTATCAGAGAGATGCAAATTAAAACCACAGTGAGTTACTGCTTCACACTGATCAGAATGGCCATCATAAACAAAGCAACAGGTGTTAGAGAGGTTGTGGAGAAAAGGGGACCCTAGTGCACCATTGGTGGGATTGCAGACTGGTGCAACCACTATGGAAAACAGTATGGAATTTCCTCAGAAAACTAAAAATTGACCTGCCTTTTGACCCAGCAATTCTACTGCTAGGATTCTATCCTAAGAACCCTGAAACACCAATCCAAAAGAACCTATGCACTCCAATGTTCATAGCAGTACAATTTACAATAGCCAAGTGCTGGAAGCAACCTAGGTGCCCATCAGTAAATGAATGGATCAAAAAACTATGGTACATTTACACAATGGAATTCTATGCAGCAGAAAAAAAGGAGCTCCCACCCTTTGTGACAGCATGGATGGAACTGGAGAGCATTATGCTAAGCAAAACAAGCCAGGCAGTGAAAGACAAATACCATATGATCTCACCTTTAACAGGAATCTAAACAACAAAACAAACAAGCAAAATATAACCAAAGACACTGAAATAGAGGACAGACTGACAGTGACCAGGGGAGGGAATTTCAGGGGAAAGGGGGAAGGGTTTGCAGGAACAAGTATAAAGGACACAAGTATAAAAAACAATGGGGGCGTAGAAATGGGAGGGAGGTGGGGAGGACTTGAGGGGTGGGCTGGGATGGGAGTAAAAGGCAGAAAACTACTTGAACAATTAAAGTAAAATTTAAATTATTATTTTCTGTGTTCTGTGGTTCTCACAAAGGACCTGGTTGACAAGGGCTGGTCTAGACCCTTTTCTAGAAAGGACTGAGCGGCAAAGCTACCGGCTTCCTGTCTGAGGCCCCTTCTCATGGCCACGTTCAGTCATCCTAAGTAGCTTTGAGAAACTCGAACTACCCACATTTACCAAGGTAGTATAACCTGGACAAAGGTACCACCAGAAATAAAACAGCAGACCAGTTCTCACAGCACAGATCCAGGAATTCCTACATTAAGAACAAGTCAATTCCAGTCCTATTAAACATAACAATTAACCAAGGTGTTTCTATCCTAAGGATGCAAGACTGTTTCAGAAAATGAGAAATCTGTCTAAATCAACATCATAAAGCCAAAGAGGGAAATTGCTTGTAGACACCTAACTGGCCGTTATTTAATAAAATTCACTGTCTCCTAGCTTTAGCAAACTCATAACATTGCAAAGAATAAAAGATTTTCTTAATGTTTCTTGTCATCACATCAGAATTAAACTCATGAGCAAAAGATGAAACATTCCCATTAAATAATAAACCAGTTGCTCTCTATCAGCATGTTTCTGAAAGTGCTGGATATCACAATAAGGAAGGACCAGAAGCGGCAGTGCGGTGCACACACAGGCGGTGCAGCAGACTTGAAACACTTCCCAATTTCAAGTATGGTTTCCCCTGATGAAGCACTTTCCTTGCAGTCCAACTGAGAATGGCTGCGCTCTTCCAGCCCCCGTATGTCACTGGGCATGGAAGGCAGGGTGCAAACCCTTGCTTTTCACTGCTGCTTCTCGATCATCCCCCTCCCCCATGCATGGAAAGAACAGGCTTCACAGGAAAAGGCGAAGATAATGAGCCAGCCTACTTGGGCTCGATCTTAGCACCACCCCTCACTAGCTCTGGGACCTCGGGCAAGTCACTTGCCCTCTGCTTATTTGTAAAAGCAGGTAAAAATGGCACCTATCGTGCAGGGTTGCTAGAAGGATTGAATGACTATAGACTTCTAGAATAACCTGGCACAGAGCAAGTACTATGTGCTTATTCAAGAAAAGCTCCCTAACCTCAGTCTCCTTTTCCTCGAAGATGTTGTACTTAGCTCCCAGCCTGGTCACCACCCTTACTGACCTTTCCTTTCCCCACTCACTCCCATTCTCCAACACTAGTTTCTTAATCATTGCTGATTTCAGTATCCAAATGATGATTGCGTACAAACCCCTGGCCTCTCGGCTTCTTGTTGTTTTCCTCCATAGTCTTACTCCCAAGTCCAGTCCTTTTAATAATAACTGCAACCCTCCACAAGCTAGATTTAAGCATCTCCAATTCACTCCAGAGGTCTGCAACCCCAGCAATTATTTGGACCCACCCGGATTTCGGTCCATTGATTCTACCCCTTTCTCAGTTGTTTGCTTCCCTCATGCCTTCCCCTGGAACGCCTGAACTCCCATAGTGCACCAGTACTTCACAGTCTTGCATAGACCTCAGCTGTCCTGCCTCTTCTGTCCTCCCTCCCTGCACATGCAGCCTCCTCTGCGGCTTCCCATTCCCCTTGCCCTTTGATGTAGGAGTGCTTCAGTGCTCAGTCTGATCCTGCACCTCCTTTCTTCTCTGCACCCCCTTGTTTGGTGATCTCATCCAGTCTCTTAGCCCTAAAGCTGTTGTCTTAGTTTGGCTTCTCCCAGCAGCAGAACCTAAAGCAGTGATGCAAGCAGCCGTGAACAGTAGCAGATTGCAGGAATCACTGAAGACAGCCAGTGCAGAGTGAGTTCTTACACCAGCAACCCCAGCAGGCAGTTGGGGCTCAATCACACAGGGAGACTGGAAAACCTGGCAAAATGTGTTTCAGAATTGTCCCTCCTGAGGGACAAGGGAGCTGGGGTATGTATGTCCATACTGACTCCTGAGAGTCACTCACTGAGGGGTGCTCTGGGGCAAACCAGCTACCGGCTTGCCGTGTGCACCAGCAGAGCTGTGTTTTACAGTTAAAAAAAAAAAAAAGAAGGGAAAGGGAAGGAAGGAAAGGAAGGATGGAAGGAAGGAAGGAAGGAAAGGAAGGCAGGACCTTTGACAGACACGGAGAAGACTGACGGGGCCCGAGCACACTGGAAATGTTCAGGAGGGAGGGAGGGCCCCGGAGGCAACTTGAACAATCTTGTAGACCTACTCCTCATTAAGTCTCTAGTCCAGATATCTCCTACACTGACCCGGTAAGCTGCCTACTGGACATCTGGTTGCACTCGAATATCTAATATCTAGACATTTAAGGCCAAAAATGACCAAACACCAATCTTTGACCTGAACCTGCACCTCCAATAGGCTTTCAATGAATGGCAACTTGATTCTTCCAATTGCTCGGATAAAATCTTACCATCATCGTTCATTCTGTTTATCTCCCATCACATCCAATCCATTGGTTTAATACTAGGGGCTGAAACTTTCAAAATATGTCCAGAGTCCGACCCAGCCCCAGCACTGAAACCACCAGTGCTCTGGTCCAAGCCGCCGTCATCTCAAACCTGACCAACTGAGCGAGCGCCTGGCTGCTCTGACTGACCTGGTCCTGCCCCCACGGCTGGTTCTCAACACAGCAACCAGCCACCTTTTTAAAAGCAGACAAAATAAATGTCTCTCACAGGCGAATGGGTTAGCAATTCTGAAACCACTTTATATCAAAATCAAACACATGAGTATATTGTAGAATAACGACTAAGTCTCAGTGTCGAAGAAAGATGTTTGCATACCTGGAAAGGGAGGCTATTTAAAAAACACCAACTTCAGTAGTGTTGGGTTGAATCTGAAGTATTGGTGTAAATGTATGGTTTTCATATATAAAGGATTTCTACTTCCATGGGAGAATAGAGACTGCCAAAAATCCACTTCTCCATAAAAGAAATGAGAGCAAAGCAAAATAAACTTTGTAAAGAACTTTGGAATGTAACTAAAAGCTTGCAACGAACCATGCAGTATTTGTTCAAGGGCAACAGGTAAATCACAGCAGGAAGAGCCAGTGCATTCTAACTTACCCTAACCCTGCTCCCTTCTCTGGGCCACTGTGGCAGCTTTGAAAAGCAACGTGACTACAGTAGCTGTGGAAACCAGCAGCCCCTGGAGAAAGCAGAATGGGTTTGGAGTGCCCTGAAATCTTCAGCGCAGGAGAAGTGCCACTTTTTGGTCTCTCTGGCAGCTCACGGAAACTCCCCATCCTCAGGGCGAGTCTCTATCTGACCCAAGACAAGCTTGCTCGGCAAACAGCCCTACCTGCAGTAGGCAATCACTAGTGATTGGTTACCGCTGCAGCTGCCTAAGGCAACGAGACAGTGAGAAACAACCTAAGAGGAAAAAGTTAGGAAGGATACATCCATGAGGGTTTTGATGAGCCTGCACATACTCCCGGGGATGTAGATGTATGTTCAGGTGTGTGTAAGAGGTTTTCACATTCCCAGGAAAGACCTGCAAAGTCCCTAAGCATCAACCCCTGGCTGACCTTGATACTTATGCAAGAAGTTAAGGCTGAGGCACAGTTATAAACTGCCTGCTGGTGCACCGCAAACATAACCGAACAATCTATCTCTCTGTCCCCTCCCACTCCCCCTCTCACACACAGCCCTTCAACAAAGGCTGGGAAACTTCCTAGTTCAAGGCATTAAAAGAAATCTGTCTAATCATTAACATACCACTAAGTTAACCAAGACTTCAGTGATCATACCTGACAAAGAATACAGCTGTACTTCATTAGTCCATGAGCGTCAATACATAAATATCAGTAACAACACTTACAGGGTAATATGATTTTCAGAGTTGACACGTCATATTACATCTAGTTTTCAATCTGAAATTATAAGACATGCAAACAAAAAGGAATATACGGCCCATATGCAGACAAAAAAAAGCAGTCCATAGAAATGGTCCCTGAAGAAGCCCAGATAAAGACTTCAGATCAGCTGTTGTAAATACGTTCAAGGAACTGAAGGAAACCATGTCTAAAAAATTAAGGAAAGGATGAGAATGATGTATCACCAAACAGATTATCATTAAGGAAATAGAAATTAAAATTGTATAAAACAACGAAATATAAGTTAGGGAGTTGAAGAAAACAGTAATAAATAAAAAGTTATGTGAGCTCAATAGCAGATTTGCACTAACAGAAGAAAAAAAATCAGTGAACTTGAAAACGGCTCAGTTGAAGTGATCCAGTCTGAAGAACAGAAAAAAGAATGAAGAGAAGTGAGCAGAGCCTCGGAGACCTGTCAGACACCGCCAGCACGCCAGCACACCAGGGATCCCAGGCCTGGCGGGAATCCCAGAGGACCAGAGAAAAGGGTGGAAAGAACATCCTAAGTACTGCTGGCCAAAAACTTCCCGAGTTTTATGAAAAACATTCATTTTCATACCCTAGAAGCTGAACTAAATACAAGTAGAATATACTCAAGGAGATTTGGACTTAGCTGCATCATGGTCAAATGGTCAAAAAACAAACACAGGGAATCTTCGGAGTGGGAAGAGAAAGCAGTGAAGAACCCTCAAAATTAACAGCTACTTCCCCTTAGACACAGTGGGGGCCAGAAGCCAGGGATGGCATACTAAAAGTGCTCAGTGAGAAAGACTAGACAAGAATTCTATACCCAGTAAAACTATCCCCCCAAATGAGAAACTAAGACATTTCGAGATAGACACAGACTGAGATGATTTGTGTGCAGTAGACGTGCCCTACGGCAGCACTAGAGAGAATCCTTCCGGCTGAAACAAAAGGAAATGATGTGAATCTACATGAGGAAATAAAGAGCTCCAGTAAATGTAACTACGTGGGGAACTTAAAAGTGCAAATGTATTTTGTTTTGTAATTCTGTTTTGTCCGATGTAAAGCATAACTGCATGAAGAAATCCTTTAAACACTGTATTTATGAGTTTATAACATATAAAGATGTAACTTATGACAATGGCACAAAGAAGGGGAAGGAAACCTATTCGGAGATGTAGACAGTTAGACTTACAAAGTTACCGGTTTCCACCTACGAGAATGTATTTCCAAGAGGTGAGTCCTGTGCTGTTTCTTTCATACCTGGCACAAAGTAAGCACTTAATAAACATTTACTGAATGAATAAGTTAACTTGTAATTATTCTGTGAATTTTTTATAATCATTTGTTTAAAACACATCTTCATACTGAGCAGAATATTTACAAAGGGTTAGATTCCACTTCCGGTTCAGGAAGACAGCACTTACACACCTCCGCTGACTGGAATGACAGCTATTACTGAGTTGCTATCTGTGGTAGCTGGAATTTGGTGGGGGGGGGGGCTTATATTTTTGCATATCTGCACTTTACACAGTAACATTTTAAAATAATTTTTATTTTTATTGTTATTCTTTTATTTATTCATGTGTTTATTTTTAAAGACAGGCGAAGGGAGAGAGAAAGAGAGGGAAACAACAATGTGTGGGTGCCTCTCCCATGCCCCCAACTGGGGGCCTGACCCGAAACCCAGGCATGTTCCCTGTGTGGGAATCGAACTGGTGATCCTTTCATTCATAGGCTGGTGCTCAGTACACTCAGCCACACCAGCCAGGGCTGAGTAATTTTTAAAATGCAGAATACTAACATTGGAAAATGCCCTTCATGTATTTTAAGTGGAAAAAAAAAGGTAAAAGCTATATAATGCATTATCCCACTTTTGTAACAGACTGCAAATATGCATAGTCAAGAAGTGTTACTAGATACTAAGGGTTATCAGTGTCAGGGCAAAGGGGCATGAGACTAGCGTCTGCTTCCCATTGCTTGTCTCATAAATTCTCCACACTGAAAACATATATCCCAATCAATAACAGTGGAATGAACGGATATACTCCTACCTGATAATCCACTAAAATGACAGTAACTGAATGATTAAAAGGTTTAAGCCCACCAACAGAGGAGAAAGGGGCAATAGCCACAGCCCTCTGAGAGGTGGGGAGCAGATCGACAGCGGGCAGACTACTTGGCTGACCCAAGAACACTGAATCGTGAACCAGCCACAGAGAAGGCCTGCTCTGAGGTGCTCACTCCCCCAAGTGTTCGGGGACTGGCAGAAGAATGAGCACTGCTGGGTAGGGTGAAAGTAAGTTGAAACATGGTTTAAGAAGCAGTTAGATCCCCATTCCCACTCTTCAGAGTCAAGTGACTCTAGTGCAGCAGAAGATGGAAGTATTTTTTAATTCTCTGGAGAGTGTATCAGACCAAGAAACACTGGGCACGGCTGAGGGTGGCCCAGTTGTGCCGAAATCAGGGCCCTGAGTGAGCAACTGACAGAGGCTGAGACCCCCGCAGCCAGCCCTCTCCCCACTGTTGGCTGCCAAAATGCTGGCAGCCAGGCTGGAAGCAGGGAGAAATTTTTCTGGGGAAGTTGCCTGCCTGCCAAAATTGCCCTACAGAAGCTGGCATGGAAAGGCTCCCCAATGAAACAACCAGCCAATGGCTGCAAAATTATCCTTCAAAACCAAAGGAGAGCCCTGGCCAGTTTGGCTTAGATCGTAGCAGCAGCATCCCATAACTGAAGGGCTGTGGGTTCGATTTCTGGTCAGGGTGCACACTTAGGTTGTAGGTCTGATCCCCGGTCTGGGCACGTGAGGGAGCCAACCAACTGATGGTTCTCTCTCTCCCTCCCTCTCTCTCCTCCTCTCTCCCTTCCTCTCTCTCTGTAAAAACAGTGAAAAAAAAAGTCCTCAAGTGAGCATTAAAAGAAAAAGGAGAAATAAATACTCCCAGTCAAATAAAAATCAAAGGAATCTATACCTAGTAGACTTGTAAGAAATGTAAGAAATTCTTTAGAGAGGAAAAAATGGTAAAACCCAGATTTGTGTAAAGGAAGAACATTGGAGGAGGAATAAGTGATGATAAAATAGAAACATTTATTTTCCTTGTTCTTAATTGATCTAACATAACAATTTGTTCCAAATAGTAATAGCAACAATGTATCCGATTATATAGGTTTACATATAAACATTCATACACATGTACATGCATAAGCATGTAGCTTATGTGAAGGGAAATGAGTGACAACAAGGAAACAAGAGGTGGGTAGGAGGGAGAAATTAGGGTTATTTTGTTATTGTGAGATACACTGCCCACGAAATGTAGTGTTATTTGAAAATGAACTTTGATTAGTTGTAAGTGTGTATTGCCAACTCTGGGGCAACCACCAAAACAAAAAAAAAAGTAAAGAAGAACCAATATACTAATCAAGGAGAGAAAATGGAATTGTGAAATAAATGCTCAAAACTGAAAAAGCAGGAAAAGAGTGGAAGACAAGAACAGGAACAAAGAACAAGGGCAACAAATAGAAAACAGTGACAATTATGGTAAGTATTAATTAATTATATCAATCACTTCAAACATCATGGGATAAATGCACCAATTAATTATAGATTGTCACAATGAGTCAAGAAGAGCCCTTCCAGCCAAGATGGAAATGTAGGTAGACACACTGTGCCTCCTCGCACAACCAAAAGAAGGACAACAAATTTAAAAACAAGCAAACAAACAAACAAACAAAAAAACAACTAGAACTGACAGAAAATCAAACTGTATGGGAGTCCAACAACCAAGGAGTTAAAGAAGAAACATACATCCGGACCGGTAGGAGGGGCGGAGACCGGCAGCCTGGGTGGAGAGGAGTTGTGGCAAGGCAGTGGCTGCAGGACTGGGGAGAGCAAGTTGGCAGCTGGTGGAATAGGCAGTCCCACATTTGAGTGTGGATAAACTGGGAGGAACAACTGGGGAGCAAGACAGACTGTGCAACCCAGGGTTCCAGCACAGGAAAAGAAAGCCTAAAAATCTCTGACTGTAAAAATTTGTGGGGGTTGTGGTGGACAGAGAAACTCTCGGCCTTACTGGAAAGTTCATTAGAAAGACCCACAGAGTCCTAAAATGTACACAAACCCATCCATCTGGTGAATCAGCACCTGAGGGATCCAATTTGCTTGTGGGCAGCGGAAGAAGTGACTGAAAGCCAGCAGAGAGCTGAACAAGAGGCATTGTTCCCTCTCTAACCCCTCCCCCACATACAGCACCACAACGCAGCAAAGTGGGTGGCCCCACCCTGGCAAATAGCTAAGGCTCCACCCCTTAATACATAACAGGCACACCAAAAGAAAAAAATGAAAGAACAGATCAAAGCTCCAGAAAAAAAATACAACTAATCAATGAAGAGATAGCCAACTTTTTAGATGTAGAGTTCAAACACTGTTAATCAGGATGCTAGCAGAATTGGTTGAGTGTGGTCACAAAATAGAGGAAAAAGTAAAGGTTATGAAAAGTGAAATAAAGGGAAATGTACAGGGAACCAACAGTGATGGGAAGGATGCTGGAACTCAAATCAATGGTTTGGAGCAGAAGGAAGAAATAAATGTTCAACCAGAACAGAATGAAGAAATTAGAATTCAAAAAAAGTGGGGAGAGTCTTAGAAACCTGCAAGACAACTTTAAACGTTTCAACATCTGAATCATAGGGGTGCCAGAAGGAGAAGAGGAAGAGCAAGAAATTGAAAACTTATTTAAAAAAATAATGAAGGAAAACTTCCCTGATCTGGCAAAGGAAATAGACTTCCAGGAAGTCCAGGAAGCTCAGAGAGTCCCAAAGAAGTTGGACCCAAGGAGGAACACACCAAGGTACATCATAATTACATTACCCAAGATTAAAGATAAGGAGAGAACCTTAAAAGCAATAAGAGAAAAAGAGTTATCTACAAAGGAGTTCCCATAAGACTACTAGCTGACTTCTCAAAAGAAATGTTACAGGCAAGAAGGGGCTGGAAAGAAGTATTCCAAGTCATGAAAGGCAAGGACCTACATCCAAGATTGCTCTATCCAGCAAAGCTATCATTCAGAATGGAAGGGCAGATAAAATTATTCCCAGATAAGGTCAAGTTAAAGGAGATTATCATCACCAAGCCTTATTGTGTGAAATATTAAAGGGACTCATCTAAGAAAAAGATGGTCAAAACTGGGAACAATAAAATGACAACAACCTCACAACTATCAACAACTGAACCTAAAAAACAAAAAGACTAAGTAAACAACTAGAACAGGAACAGAATCACAGAAATAGAGATCACATGGAGGGTTATCAGTGGAGAGGGGGAGGAGGGAGAATGGGAGAAAAGGTACAGGGAATAAGAAACATAAACAGTAAGTACAAAATAGACAGGGGGTGGTTAAGAATAGTATAGGAAATGGAGAAGCCAAAGAACTTATATGTATAACCCATGGACATGAAGTAAGGGACAGGGGTGTGGGGGTGGGGAATGCTGGTGGAAGGTGTTGTGCAGGCCAGAGGGGAATAAAGAGGAGAAAAAAAATGGAACTACTATAATAACATAATCAATAAAATGTATTTAAAAAAAGGAAATTCCACCAGGATAGATAACCATTAGGGACCCTAAAATACACCTTAACACAACTAGACAAAAAAAAAAAAAATCAATGTCTGCTCTCAGACAACAGTGGAATTCAACTAGGAATCAATAACAGAAAGCTAGCAGGAAAGTCCAAAAATATGTTGAGATTAAGCAAACTCTTCTAAATAATATGGGTTAAAGAAGAAGTATTTAGATAAATTAAATAATAGTTTGAACTAACTGAAAATGAAGATACAACTTGCCAAAATCTGTGGGATCTGATGAAAGTAGGGCTTAGAGAGAAATTTATAGCATTGAATATATATTAGAAAACAAGACAGACCTGAAACAAATCATCTAAGCTTTTACCTTAGAAACTAGGGAAAAAAGAACAAATTAAATCCAAAGCAAGCAGAAGAAAATAAATAATAAGAATTAGAGCTTAAATCCATGAAATTGAAAACAGGAAAGCAATAGAGAAAATTAAAGAAACCAAAAGCTGTTTTTTAAAAAAGATCAATAAAATCAATAAGCCTCTAACTAGGCTAAGAAAAAGAGAGAGAACAAAAATTTTAATAATGTAAATGAAATAGAGGCATCACTATAGATCCCATGGACATTAGAGGGATAATCAGGGAATACTATAAATACTTTGAATACTCTGAACTATTCTATGCCTACAAATCTGATAACCTGTTTGATATGGACCAATTATTTGAAAGACACAATCAGTCAAAACTTGCAGAAGAAGAAACAAACAATCCAAATAGGTTTATATCTATTAAATAAATTTAGTAATAATTAAAAACCTTCTAAAATATAAAGCACTAGGCTCTGATGGGTCCACTGGTGATTTCTACCAAACATTTATGAAAGAAATTTTATCAATTCTTTACAATCTCTTTAAGAAGATGTAAGTAAAGAGAATACTTCCTAACAAATTCCATAAGACCAGCTTACCTTAATATCAAAACAAAGACATTATAAAATATAAAAGTGTAAATCCATATCTCTTCTGAACAGAGATACAAAAATCCTCCACAGAATATTAGCAAATTAAATCCAACAATTTTAAAATGGGTTTTTTCCCAGATATGCAAAGCTGGTTCAACATTCAAAAATCAGTTAATATAATCCATCACATCAACAGGCTAAAGAATAAATATCACATTATCACATCAATTGACAAAATCCATCACCCATTCATGATAAAAACTCTCAGTAAACTAAGAATACAGGGGAGCTTTCTCAACTTGATAAAGAATATCTATAAAAAATTTACAGCCAACATCACACTTCATGAGTAGAAATACGAAGTTTTCCCACAAAGATCAGGAGTAAGGCAAGAATATCCCCTCTTACCACTGCTTTTCAACATTGTACTGGAAGTCTTAGTTAATGCAGTAAGACAAGAAAAGGTAATAAAAGGTGTACAGACTAGGAATGAAAAAAATAAAACTGTTTTTGTTTGCAGATGACATAGTCGTCTAAGTAGAAAACCTAAAAGAGCTAATAAAATACTCCTAGAACTAACAAACTATTATAGCAGGGTACAGGATACAAGGTTAATATACAAAAGCCAATCACTTTCCTATATACCAGCAATTAACAAGTGAAATTTGAAATTTAAAACATAATACCGTGTACATTAGCATCACAAAATGAAATACGTAGGTGTCAACCTGACAAAGTATGTCTATCAGATCTCTACAAGGAAAACTACAAAACTCTGATCACAGAAACCAAAGGACTACATAAGTGGCAAAATAGTCCATTGTTCATGGGTAGGAAGACCTAACATCATCAAGGTGTCAGATCTTCCCACCTCGATCCCAGTAAGAATTTCAACAGGTTATTTTGTAGATAATGACCAACTGATTCTAAAGTTTACGTGAAGAGGCAAAAGAATAGCCGGCACAATATTGAAGAAGAACAAAGCAGATGGCCTGACACCACCACCTGACTTCAAGACCCGCTATAGAGCTCTCACCAGAATAACGTGGCAATGGCGAAAGAGAGGACTAACTGATCAGCGGAGCAGAGCAGAGGGCTCAGGCATAGACCCCCACAGGTACAGTCAGCCGATCTTTGACAGAGGAGCAAAGGCAATGCAATGGAGCAAAGACAACCTTTTCAACAAATGGTGCTGGAACACTCACATGTGAAGAAAATAAAGGTGGACACAGACTTTCCACCCTTCACAAAAAGTCACTCGAATGGATCACAGACCTAAGTGTCAAACTCAAGACTATAAACTCCGGTAACACAGGAGAAAAAGTAGTTGACTTTGGGCTTAGTGATGACTCTTTACCTGCAACACCAGGGACATGACCTCTGAGGCATATAATTGATAAGCTGGACTTCGTTAAAATCTAAACATTTCTGCTCTTCAAAAGACACTGCCAAGGGAATCAAGACAAGCAACAACGTAGAAGAAAATACTTGCAAAAGATAAAGGCTTGTTATTCAATATATACCAACCCAAATTTTAAAAGGGCCACAGACTTTAACAGATATCTCACCAAAAAAGATATGCAGATGGCAAGTAAGCACTTGAGAAGATGCCTCACATCATACATGTCATCAGGGAAGTGGTGAGAGACCTGTTAGCATGGCCAAAATCCAAAACACTGACAACACTAAGTGCCGGTGAGGAAGTGGAGCAACAGGAAGTCTTAGTCATTTCTGATGAGGTTGCAAAATGGTACAGCCACTTTGAAGGACAGTTTGACAGCTTTTTATAAAAATAAACATACTTTTACCAAACGAGCCAGCAATCATGCTCCTTGGCGTTTATGCAAATGAACTGAAAACCTACTTCCTTGCAAAGTCTGCACACAAATGTTTATAGAAGCTTTATTCACAATTGTCAATAGTTGGAAGCAACCAAGATGTCCTTCAGTTGGTGAATGAATAAACTGGTATATCCAGACAATGGAAAAGTATTCAGTATGGAAAAAGAAATGAGCTATCGAACCACGGGAAGACGTAGAAGAAACTTGAATGCATATTGCTAAGTACATAAAAGGAGCCAATCCAAAAGGTCTAAATAGTGTAGTATTCCAACTATATGACATTCTGAAAAAGACAAAACTATAGAGAGTTTAGTAAAAAGATCAGTGGTTTGGGGTTAGGAGGGAGGAAGGGATGAGTGGATGGAGCACAGAGAATTGTTAGGGCAGTGATGCCACTCCGTGTGATACCATAATCATGGGTACATGTCATTATGCATTGGTCCAAGCCCACAGAATGACAACCCCAGGTGAACCCTGATATGACTGTGGACTCTGGGTGGTGACAGTGGCAACGCAGGTTCATCAGCTGTGACACGGGTACCCTGTGGTGGGGTGGCGATCACAGGGGTGGGGCTGCATGCATGTGCAGGCAGGGGGCACACGGGGACCCTGTGATTGTTCTTCCTCTTTGCTCTGAATCTAAAACTGCTATTTTTAAGAAAGTAGTAGCTTCACAAAATTGAATAAATTATAACAGAAATTTTTATTTCTTTAAAGAAAGACAATTTCCCAGAACTTAACATGTGTTCAGTTTGCGAGGGCCCACTGTGTGTCTGTCATGGTAGATGAAACAGAACTACACCCAGGAACATCGCTGTAAAATGTGGAACACGGGGACCGGGAAGGTTCCCCACACATTTCCAGAGAGAGTTAGAAAAGGTCTGGGTTCCAAAAAGCTTTTGAACTCTAAACAGCAACATCGGAACATGGCTGGCAATAGCACAGACACTCAAGATTCTCAAAGAAAATTATTTCCTGCTTGAAATTCTGTGATTTTGGGGATGTGTCCCCCAAGAAAGAGGAAAACCTGGGGTGCAGGGAAGAAGAGAGCCCCCTTGGAGAGAGGCAAAGGGAATTCTAGGCCAGTGGTGACAGGAGACCTCAGGGTTGCAGATGTGTGGGAGGGCCAGTGGGCAGCTGTCCACGCCAGAGCAGGTGAGCAGGCTGAGAGGAAGTCCGTCTTAGCAAAGTGCAACTCTAAGCATAACCGATTCGCCCAGATCTCTCAAGAGTAGACTTACATAGGTGGCCGAGCATTTGGGATTAAGTCACTGAAGTGAACACAGAAAGCTAAGCAAGCAGGAAAACCAGGCAATTTTTAATTCCAGAGGAAGAGAGCTTTGAGGGAAAATAAAAACAATCATAGTTTGCTGTGTTCCAGCTGTAAATGATTAGCGTAAATAGTAAGTGGCAACGAGGCTTTTGAGTGACCCCAATTGTGCTGCGTGTGTGTTGGCAGGACGGGAAGGAAACAGAGCATGCAGAAAGGGGAGCGAACGGTCAGCCAGAGCATGGGCTACACCTGGGAAGCAGGACGTTCGCACGCGTGGAGGGGTAAATACCAAGAGAAACAATTAAAATTGTGATTTTTCTCTTTTTAAGTCATTTTTAGAAGATTTTGTGTTTATGTATTTTTAGAGGGAGATGAAGAGAGGGACAGAGAGGGGGAGAGGAAGATGCATGTGTACAGAAACACTCTGGCACGCATGTGCCCTGACCGGGCATTGAACTGCTGACCTTGTGCTTTGTGGGAGGACACGCAACTCCCTGAGCCACACCTGCCCGGGAAAGACGGTGGTTTTTCTGGAGAAGAGATGGGGGGGGCGCTGCGGGCAGAAGACACGACGCTCTGGGGTCAGAGACAAAGAAGAGATCACTACTCACCGAGGCAGTATTTCAGTGTGAGCACTTTTAATGGTGCTCCCTGAACCCCGCTTCTTGCAGACTGGCGCCCTGAGAGCTGGGTGGAAGCTGCGGGCACGGGGACAGGAGAGGAAGCCGGAGCTTGGAGAACATGGGGGTTAATGGTGGTCACTACGCCTGCCTGCCATTTGCGGATTCAGAGGAAGGTGCTGTCTCTTCCAAGAGCCGTTTGTTGTACAAACTTCTTTTAAAAGATAGTAAGGAGCCAAGGACCGCCAGTGCCTCACTCACGAGAGGCGCAGAAATGCAGAACAATGGAGAGCTGATTCTCAAAACTGCTGTTACTCATCATTAACCTCCTTGAATTATTTCATTTTTCAAATGTACATGCACGTATAACTTCCATAAAAATACAAATCTAATGAGTTAGATATTTTAAATCATTCAAACAATTCACCGAGCTCCTACTCCTACTGGCGAGGTGGAGACCCAAAGTTGGAAAAGGATTTTTCTGGAACCTTGCAAAGGGGGCTGGGGGCCAGGGGAAAGGTTGGTCGCAGCCCCAGACGTCCCTCCGACCCCTTGGATCCCTCCGTGGGACCCTCCTGGGCCCTGGGCACTGGGGCTGCACCTGTCAGACCCTGGTGCCGCAGCCCAGCCAGGTCTGCGGAAGAGATGGCGTCAGGGGAGTCAATTGTCTGGAGCGGCCCTTCTGAAGTTTGTTTTGACCACAGTTACGGGGTGTGATGGCGCCCTGCAGAAAACCGAGAAACAGCAACCTAAACCAGTCAGTGGATGTGGGCAGCAGAGCCTGTCGGGAGGCTGAGGGCCAGGGGGGTCTCCCAGCCACTTCTGATGGTGCAGCTCCCACGCCCGCAGCGGCAGGACAGGAAAAGAGGCGGACAGTTCGGCCTCGTCCCCCACCCCCACCCCACACCGTCCTCTGCCGCAGGGGATCCCCAGTGGTGCCTGCCCGCCGGTGTGTGCGCCGCCCCCTCTCCAGGGCGCAGCGGCACCGAAGCTCAGTAGGGCCCTTGTGTCCAGCCTGGCCCTGTGCTGCCTGGCACGGGACCCATCCCGACCACCTTCGCCTGGAGGCTGATCCGTGGCCTCACCCCTCCCGGGGGCACCAGCCACCGCCGGAGGCCACAGAGGAGGGCTGGCCTCCCAGCAGAGCCCGCTTATCCGCCCCATCTCCCATTACATAAGGCCGAGCCTCTATCTCTGAGGGGCATCGCGGCTGCCACGGCGGGGCCAGTGCAGGTTCTCCCACGCGCGGGCGCCTTGTTTCGCTGGTCCTGGGGATCACGGAGGCGTTGACTCATCCTGGCGCAGGGCTGCGGGGCTGGCGCAGCCCGCGGTGGTTCCCCCTCTTCCCCCCATCCGAGACCCAGACAAAGATGCCCTTGGCCTGGTTCTACAGATGACGACACTGAAGCCCACAGAGGGTCGCACAGCCAGAAGCAGCACACAGGCGCTGCGGGTGCGGGTGGGGGCGCGAGGGCCAGGTGCTAGCCTCAGCACTCAGAGTCTGCAGTTGGACAGGGAGCTGAGGGTCTGGCCGGAATGGAAGGGGGACAGTGCTACCAGTGGGTGGGGAGGGCCAGCCAGCCAGGCTGGGAGCAGGTGGAGAGCTCCAGCACCCCCTGGAAGGCCCTTTTGCCGGAGCTGAGTTCCCCCAGGGGGTGACAGAGGGAGGCTAAGCTAGCAGGCAGAGAGGGGGCCTGCGGGGGTGGGGGTGGGGGCAGCTGCTTAGGGGAGGAAGTGGATGAGGGGGAGCGAGCTTGACATCAGCACCCAATAGGCAGATGCCCCCGCCCGTCGTGGGGGTTCCTGGAAGACTTCTAGAGATAGGAGGGGAGAGCAGGAAGACTCTGCATGCCAGAGTTCCCGCAGGGGGTGGGCTGCCCCCAGCAGACCCAGGAGGACTCTGTTCTGCAGAAGGGAAGCGTGAGGCCTCCAGAGGGCATGGGGTTGGGTTCGCAGAGACTGGTGGGCAAAGGTGGTCGCTCCGGGTCTCAGCGGCACTGGGTCCACCTCCCACTACCCTGGCACAGGAAGGGTTTTCCAGCAGGATGGGCCCACAAGGAAGGGGCGGGGCTCCCCGAGTCCAGGCGGCCTGTGCTCCACATTACCATCAAAGCTACGTTAAAAAGGAAAGGTCCCGGCTCTGGCTGGGTGGCTCCATCGGTTGGAGCATCCTCCTGTACACCAAAAGTTTGCGGGTTCGATCCCCGGTACACCCGCATAGAGGAGGCAACCTGAGGCAACTGATCAATGTTTCTCTCTCTCCCCCTCCCTATCTCTCTGTCTAAATTCAATGAACATATCCTTGGGTGAGGACTTAAAAAAAAAAAAAAACGTAGGAAAGGAAAGGTCCTAGGAGGATCCCTGAATCTGACGGGATCTTTTAGCGGAGACCTGGCAACCTGAACATCTACACCCCGTCCAACAGGAGCACTCTGGACAGCAGGGTCACCAAAAGGTGTGAACTTCACTCTGCTCCCTTTTCCATTTGGACCTCATCTCCAACCAGTATTCCTTTGATAATGAAGAGACCAGGTCATTGAAAAAACAAAACACCCAATTTCCCAAATCTGGTGGACTCGGGTCACAGCACTGACCATCCAGCACATGCGGTGACCCCAGCAGGTCTGAGGGCAGTGGCTGGAGCTCCCGCTGCGGGGCTGAGGCCGGGCCCCGGGAGGTCTCTCCCCTGTCCCCAGAGGAAGCCCATCCAGATCTAGGAAACTGCCCAGACCCCTCTCAATATTAAGTCCACAGCAAATCAAACGCTTTCCTTTATGTGGCACTGGATTTTCCACAAAGTAAAAATCAAAATGAGTAAAGATGTGGTTTCCAGATAATACCCGACAAAGCGGAGACCAGGGGGTGAGGCGTCATCACTTGGGCCTATAAAAGCTGCCACAAGAGACCAAGGCCACATGCACTCCGCTGAGGCCAGCCTCCGTGTCTGCTCCGACTCCTCCTGCTGGCTCTGGGCTCCATGGCGCTCTGGGTGACTTTGGTCATTGCTCTCACCTGCTTCGGCGGTCTCGCCTCCCCGGTCCCTGTGCCACCCTCCTTTACAGCCCTCAGGGAGCTCATTGAGGAGCTGGCCAACATCACCCAGGTGAGTGCCCCCTGGCCACGGTCCCAGCTCTGAGGGTGCTGGGTGGTTGACTCTGGGGATGCTGGTCCGGGTCTGGGTCTTGAAGGCTGGGCCTGGCACTAAGATGCCTATGGGTCAGGAAGAGGCCCCATGGCCCAGGGGCAGGTCACAGGGGAGGGAGAGGAACCAGACTGGGGGTGCAGCAATACGGACGGACAGACCCATGAAGGGCTTTGGCAGAGCCACAGAGAGCGCCCACTCAGCCATTCCTGAACAGAAAAAAGCGAAGGGCCAGTGTGTGCTTAGAACCATTTGGCATTTGCCAATGCGATTTGAACACAGCAGCCATGGGGCATTGTCCACAGCCTCCTAGCTAAACCTGGCCTTATGGAAGGGTCCATGAGTAGGGTCAGCTCCTGACCGTGTGCCAGGTGCTGGGTGCTGATATATCATTTCATTGCTGCCAGGCACTGCGAAAGGCAGATGTGAGAGCCCGTTTTACCCACTGAGCCTCCGTGAGGTTAATTCACAAAAGCCAAACTCAAACCAGGCCTGGCCGACACCAGAGCACCCATGCTCAGAGCTGCGGTGTCCCCCACCCTCCACCCCGATCAGCAGGCAGGGTGTTTATTCCCCACTTCCCCCTCCCAGGGCCCCTGGGCTCCCAGGGCTCCCACACCTGACCGGGCCCCTGCTGACGGGCTTGGTGTCTCTGTCCTCCTGCCCTGGCTGCGGTGAGCGGCGGCATCGCAGAAGGCTTGTCCCTTAGCAGTTGGGTCATTCGGTTTTTCTCTCCCGGCTCGAAGACCCCTGGAGGGTGGGCCTCCCTGACTGTGCAGAGAGGGAATGAGGTTCAGGGACACTGAGGGCCAGGCCTGCCTCTGGGGAACATGGGGCGCTCTGGGACCTGGCCCCTCCAAGAGCAGGCCTGGGGCCCCGCCCACACTCTGCTCACTGTCCTCTTGCTCCCCCAGGACTCCCTCTGCAACGGCAGCATGGTGTGGCATGTCAACCTGACAGCTGGCTCGGTAAGGACCCCTTGCAGCCCGGGACACCAAGGCTGGGGCCTGTGAGCAGGCGCAAAGAGCCACTCTGTCCCCTGCCACCACTCCATCCCCCACTCCAGTAACCTCACTGAAGCAGAGCCTGACCCCGCCTCCTCCTCCCTGCAGTTATGCCCTGCCCTGGACTCGCTGATGAACGTCACCGACTGCCGTGCCATCCAAAAGACCCAGAGGTTGCTGAGCAAATTCTGTCCTCACAAGCCCTCAGCCGGGGTAAGGCCCAGCCCCAACCCCCTCCCTGCACCCTGCACCCTGCTACCAGCATGCATCCACCCGGGGTTAGGGTCCACTGTGGCAGCAGGGATGCGGACTTTGGGGTCTCCGGGACCTGGGCGTGAGGGCCCCTGACTCCTGCCACCTCTCTAAAATGAGAGTGACAGTGCCCACCTCATGGGGCCTTCTCTGAGGACCCAGCGTGCCCCACCCCCAGAAGCCCGGCCCAGGCTGGTCGCTGGGCCCTGGCGCCGCCCCACTAACACGCAGGCCTGTCTGTCCCTGCAGCAGGGCCCCAAGCCGCCCATCCGAGACACCAAAGTCGAAGTGACCCAGTTTGCCAAAGACCTGCTCCGACACCTGAGGAAAATGGTGCGCCACAGAGTGTCCAGCTGAAGGTGCGGAGCACAAGACGCTGGCGTCGCCGGCGGCCGAGGCCAGCCCTGACCGGAACCTGCAGATCCATCTTCCTTTCAGACGCCAGAAATTCCCCGGGGGACGGGACGGGTGGGGTGGGGAGGGTTTCCTTAGCTTAGACCTCAGCCTGCTCTGTCTGCCTGCAGCCCTGCCCGACCTTGGTCCCGGGGCAGGGGCTCCGAGCCTGGGAGGAGGGGACAGACATTGCTCATGCCACCTCCGGGCTCCCGGAGCCAGCTGGAGCATTACGGCGCACACCGCCCGCCCGGCCTGGGGGAGGGGGCTGTGCTTCCCAGAGGGGCAAGCGAGGCAGCGTGCAGCTGAGGTGTACCTCTTCTTAGCCTTATTTATTACTATGTATTATTTAAACAAGTGTGTTTGTCTGTGCCGGGGGGGGGGGGTGGGGGGGGGACCGACGCTGCGGAGACCGGGAGCCGGGGGCACGGAAACTCCAGCTCCAGCATTAAAGCAGCGGGCGGAGGAGCCCCGGGACCAAGTACTGTGTGCGAAACTCTACTACCTCACCGGGGCCGGGCCGAGGCTCTGGTCCGCCAGCCAGCCAGCCAGCCGTCGGCCCTCAGCCAAGGAGTAATTTATTGTTTTTCCTTGTATTTAAAATTAAGTATTAAAATATGTTATCAGGGTTAATAATATATACAAGAGCAACCAAGAACACTGCATGTGGTATGTGTGCATTGGGGGGCGTGGTCACTGAGTTTATGTTGTCAATGACTTTGTCAAACTGGAGGCCAGAATAAAGAGGATGACGAGAGACCTCGCGGTGTGTGCCTTCTATTTTGACCTTCGGGAGCACTGGCCTGTGCTCCTGGACTCTCTGGGGCTCCTTTGGAGGCAAGCGAATGGAGGAGGGGGCCTCACATGGAGAGGGGGGAGCGAGAGACAAGACCTGGGTTGAAAGACCGGGAGCAAGCCCCTAGGGGAGGGAGGCCCTGGCCTGGAGGAAGTCGCCCCCACCACCACCCCACCCCCACCACACCACAGGGAGCATTGAAGCTGGGCCCCGGGTGTCAGGGTTCGAGCAGGGCGTCTGGGGCAGACAGAGACCTCAGAAGCCATCTCATGATCCCAGGTCCTAGTGAGTGGCCAGCCTGTACCTGGTACCACCAACACCCCTGTGTCGCTCTCATTACCTCTGCCCTCAGAGAAACATGAGGAGCAAAGCCAGGATCTGAACTCCAAACTCACTCCAACTCCACTTAGCTATGCTGAACAACCCTGCCTCCCTCTGTCCAAGTGTCACCTGATCTAAATGCATGACCTTTATAATATAGTCATCTACCTGTTTGGACACTTGACCTGATGGGAAGCTCACTACCAACAATCTAGGGACAGCCCATTCAATTTCTGGAGACGTCTCATCATTAGAGAGTGCACACTCACGCCGCTGTGAACAGAGGTGCACTAGTTGACCTGTGGCCCCTGGACTGTGGAACGGCTGCGTGGAGAGCCAGTGTCTCAGGGCCCTGGGCAGGGTTCCTCCGAGCAGGGGCCATGGTGCAGGTGCCAGAAGCAGCAGGCCTCAGCAAGAACCAGCTGATGGTCATGCCTGTCCTCAGCAGTTTCCACTGAGTATTGCGGCACCCAGAGCAGAGGGGCTGCCCCAGGAGGCTGGGATGCCTTCACACCAGGTGGAGGGCCACTGGACACCAGTCTTAGACTCTGGGGGCAGGCAGGTGCCCTCGCTGGGGAGCTCAGGGCCCTGCAGGAACATCTACAGCGATGCTCAGAAGTCAGCGAGAGCGGCTGCAGGCAGCACAGGCCACAGCAGGACTCATCCAGGGGGCAGATGACCATGACAGAGTGCAGTGGGGCGCACCCTTGCCGCACTGGCACCCAGGCAGAGGTGTGGGAAGAAGTCACATCTGAGGAGCAGGATGCTAGGGTCTGGAGGCCCAGACAGGGAAGACCTGGGGAGGGGACACGGGAGCTAAGTGTCCCGAGGGCTGTCCAGAGCAGGGACTGGGCTGGCCTCTGTGGTCCCAAGGGGTCCCAGACCTCTTCGGTCCCACCACACTTGCTGAGGACTGCTGGAGGCCTGCACCCCCCAGGCTGCTGGGCAGACCGAGACTCGGCCTGCACTCGGGGCTGAGCACCAAAAAGGCATCTTTGCGGAGGGGTGGGCAGGGGGGGCGGGGATGGGGGCTCTACCCAGGGAGAGTGAGGAAGCTCCAAAGTCAGGGTTAGGGATAGGAGGCAAGATCTCCGCTAACCCTCTCCAACGAGAGATTCGAGGATTTTAAGGCCAGAAGGACATTTATGGGAGATTAATTTTTTTTAACACAGTACTTAGTAATCTAACTGCAGGTAGCATCATGCCCTCTCTGCCCAACCATGGCATCAGGCCCTCTGTCAAAAGGAAGATGGACAGTCTTCTGGTGAAATTCTGTGCGAATGTCCCGAAAACTCAGACCAGAATTGAGGCTGGCTCAGTGGGGATGGTCCCTGAGGATTTCCCAAGGCTGGATTCCAAGCCCTGCAGTCCCCAGGGCTCTGCGGCTGAGTGAGCTGTCCTGACAGCGCCCCACCACTAGGGGTCCACAGCGTGCCGCATGCTCAGCCACCCACAGCTCCCTGCCTGCACCTCTGAGCCTGTGCCCCAAACGGGGGACCTGTGGTCACCAGCGCTGTGCCATGAGTCAGTCAGAAAAGGCTCGGGGCCTTCCAGGGACAGCGGATGCCTCACAGAGCCACAGAACCAAGCCACCTCTGCCGGCAACGGAGGTGGGCTCAGCCAGGAATGAGAGAGGGGGGGTGGGGTGGGGGAGGGCAGAAAAGAGAACAAAAAGGCCTGTGTCACAGTGTCACTGCTGTGGCTGGGAATGTCAGAGCCTGGGCACTGGCCCCTGAGGCCTTTGCTGGGAGCCTGCCCTGCCCATGTGCCCTGGCTTCTCTGACGCATGAGACAAGGGCGGGGCCAGAGAGAAGGGGGGTCAGGAAGAGACAGAGCGCTAGGTGAGTAGGAAGGAGATGCTGATCATGGGGCCCAGGGCGGGGAGCCCCTGACACCCGGGAACCCCAGGCCTGGGAGGTTTCGCTGAAAGGGGCTGGGACCCAAGTGAGAAGTGAGACACAGGCGAGCTTCCGGTGCAGTCGGCCCCAGACACCTCTGTTCACCGTGGGCTGAGACGCCAGAAACGCCCGAGTCAGCCGGGCCCCTCCAAAGCTGGCCCTCTGCACTGCTCGGCCTGCAGGGCTTCCTCAGTGCCCCGAGGCCTGCAGGGGGCTGGGTTTGTCCAACCGTCAGCTCCTTGCTTTTTCATTGTGATGCATCAGGGAGTGCCTTTTGCTTCTGGTGTTAATTCAGCTGGTCAGTTTGAGCAAAGTCAAAAACTGTTCCTCCCTTCAGCAGCTCCAGTCTAAGAAGGCCCAACAGGGTCCGGGTGGATTGTGCTCCCAGGGGTGGGGGTGGGGGTCCCCTGGCACGGAACGGGCTGGCCGTCAGCTAGACTTTCTAGGGGGCTGAGCCGGTGTCAGAGCTGGTGGCTGTATCCACGGTCACCCTCCCACACACGTGGCCCACTCCTACCCTGAAAGAGAAAAGTCATACAGCCCCATTATCTTCATTCACTTCTCGGCTCCACCCAATGCAGCAGAGCAAAGGGTTTGCAACGAACTTTCCCAGATCAACTGATTTCCCGGCAGCCAGGGAGGGCCCCATGACGAAGCCGGTGAGATCCCAGAAGCGGTTTTCTACTTACGACCTCACTTTCTGTTACACTGTCTCCCTTCCCTGCATAGTACCTTCTCTTGTGGAAAGTGATGCTCTTGAAGAGCTGTTCAGAGCCACCCCCAGCCCAGGGCCCTGCCTTGGCAGCCCTGCCCTGTGGTCACAGGTGACGCAGATGGCAAAATTAAATAGCCAGTCTCATCAGCCCCGTCATCAGTCCCGCTCTCGGCACCAGTCGGATGAGCCTGTGGCCCCACGGCTCTCCCTGACACCCACGGGGGCGTCCATGGGGGCCAGTGCCCGGTGGTGTGCTGAACCACACCAGCCTGCAGGTCTGTGCCCCGCCCCCGCCCCCGCCACTGAGCCTGAGCCCTGGGCATGGAGCCTTGAGACACCGCATCAGAGAAGATACCACGGATTGTCTCTGCTTTCTTCTCACCTCTGTTCCCCCACATTTCCTATAAGGAGCATGTATGCAGGTCCCCCTGGGGGACAAAGACAAAATTAAAAATAAAGAGGACATGAAATTGATGTCCCGAGGGAACAGAGCACAAGCAGGGTGGGGAAGGGGCCTGCAGTGCTCCCTGGGCAGACCCGCACCGGGGCCCCTGGGCTCGTCCCAGCCCCTCCCCAGGGCCAAAGTGCTGTCTCAGGAGAGAAGGGGGGCAGGCCTGGGAGGCAGGAGGCTGAGCAGCCCTCCTTCTGCGGACTGTATCCTCAGACCAGTCAGACCCTATGTTGCAAAAGAGGGAGTAAGGCACCCCCTTCTTGGGGGTCTTCATCCAGCCCCAGCCTGGTACAGGGAGACGGGGGGTGGGGGACAGGAAAGGGTGGGCTAAAGTGACACCAGCGCCCTGGGGACAGAGGGGCAGGTCTTGCAGGCTCCTCAGCCGACTTTCCTCTCTCTCAGGAGGACGATCTTCCCCCTGCTTCTCAAAGGAGAGAGAAGCCAGGGCCTATGCAGCTACCTCACCATCCATTCCACAAAGCTAGAGTCCAAGGCCCTGCCTGCCCTGGCCCTGTCCTCCCCTTGCCCCCTGCGCCCCCTTGGGGGAGGAGTCCCCTTCATCTGTGCTCAGGATCCTGTTCCCCTGCCTTCTCTGGGGACTTGGGGCAAGGCCTCGGGGTCCCACTGTGCTCCTGACTTCCCTGTTACACAGCTGCCCCGCTATGGGATGGAACGCACGGTCCTGCAACCAGTGTCCACAGCAGCCTTCACCGGGGCAGGACACCAGGCGAGGCGCTGGGCCCCACAATGACTGTGCAAGGCTGCGTCCACTGGAGACGCAGGGTCCACAGACAGGAGAACCTGGGAGTGTAGGGCACAGTGGGAGCTGCAGAGGGCAACCAGGCAGGTAGGGGCCACTCTGTGTTGGGAGAGGAGGTCAGAGAGGCCCTCCCTGGAGAGAGAATCCAGAATGCAGATCTGGATGAAGTGCGGGAAGGCATTCAGCACAGGGAATGAAGAAGAAGGAGAGAGGAAGGTGCACCGCTGCCCCTGCGCCCACGTGGCCGGAGCCAAGGGGCCCCAGGGGCTCCTCTCCCAGTGGGACGGGCGACGCCCTCTGGCTCCCGTTCACCAGAAGCCCTGGGGCTGCACTGCTGTGTGAGGAACAGAAAGCGGGGACATGGGCAGGAGCAGGATGATTAGTTAGGGGGCTCCTGGGGAAGCCCGGAGGGAAAGGTGGGGGTGGGCAGTGAAGGTGTGGCAGCCAGGGGTGGGACAGGGCGGTGGGGCAGCCATGGTGGGGCTGCCGGGTGGGCAGAGACGAATCTGATAGGCCGGTGTTGCTCACCTGTGAAGCTGGCTGGGGATGACCAGGGGCTGCTGTGGTATGTGTTTGAAATTTCCCATAATAAAAGAATTTTCAAATTATGTGGATAGAAAACTGAAATGTATATTTAACATTTGCATATCATGTAACACATGAGTATTTACTTTCACATGGTGTGCATATGTGTGTGTTATACAGGTGATGCACACAGGCAGATCTCCGTGACCGGGGCCCCCAAGTGTGCTGGCAGAACTTCGGTTCTGGGCTAGTCAGCAGCACCCGAAGGGCGGAGTTGCCCTTGACCGAGCTGGGGAAGCTGTGTTCAAGGGCATTCCTCTAAAAACTAACCGGGAGGCCCTGGCGGAGTAGCTCCAGGGTTAGAGCACTGGCGGTCAGGGCACATACAAGAATCAACCAGTGACTGTAACCAGCACATCGATGTTTTTCTCTCACTCTCTTAAAGTCAATCAATAAAAAAAAAAAAATTAACAACTAGCTACCGATTGTGCGAAATCGCCCACTGCTTGCAGCCAGCACCCCGTCGGGTGCGTCCACTCTGAGTCACCGGCCAGCCTCCACCCTGACTGTGCCCCAGGAGCCGCCTCGGTGAGGTCCCCAGGGATCCTGCTGCTAAGTGCCATGGGAGCCCGTCTGCCTGTCCCTCTCCGACCCCGAGGAGCTCTGCTGTGGCTCAGGCTGGGGTCCCCTCTCGGGCTCCCCTCCCAGGCTCCTGGTGGCGGTAGCAGCCTCCTCTCCTTCCTCCCCTGACTCTGGCATCGCTGGGGCGCTGCAGGCAGCTCTTGTCCCTGTCTCCCCTGGTCCCTGTGGCTTCCTCACCCTCTGTGTCTTCAGCCCAGACCCCCCCGCCACCCCGTGTGCAGAACTGGGCCCAGGGGCAAACAGCCCATTGCCTTCCCTCTGAATAGCAGTCACCATAACCAGCAGCTCCCCGGCCGCCACCCGGCCTCCCCTGCAACTTCCCGCTCTTCCTCACCCTCGTGTTCAGCCAGTTCCAAGAGCTGATAATAACAATGACAATGATGATAATTGGCATTTATTGCAGGCTTTTGACATGCCAGGCACCACACCAAACACTATATTTATTACCTCGTGTGATCTTCCCACTGCCCTGTCATTAATTAGCCCAGTTGACAGAGAGCCTGGACAGAGCACTGCTTCCAAGGTCACCCAGAGTGAGGGGCAGAGCTGGGGATCAGAGCTACCGGGGCCCCCGGGCCCCAAGACACACGTTCATGCTCTCCTGCTGCCGGCACCTCAGCCCCGCAGCCCCGCTCCCACGCCCCACTGTCCCACCCCATCCACACAGATAGAGGGCGTGCAGTGTCCCAACCGGCCTCCCCTCCCTAGGCCTCCTGGCTCTCCTCTGGGCCCTGCCCACCTTCACCCCTGAATGCACAGCCTGCTGCCGGCCAGAGCCCACCCCCTCGTCCCTGCTGAGTGATGTCACTCCCTCGGAGGACTCTGGGCTCTTCTGCGTCCTGTCCCACTCAACTGACAGAGGAAGCAGATGCAAAGGGCTGGGGGGAGGGGCGGGGGGACAAGATCACGGGCTGGGGCCAGGAGAGGCTGGGCCACTCTGCTCAAGCGCCACGCCTTTCCCCTTGAAGGCTTACAGTTCAGTCCTCCAACCCTCCACCCCCACCCGAAGTTCAAGTCGGGGTCTGAACTACTCTCCAGGGAGCTGCCAGAGGTGGGTGGGCAGACGGACACCATCTTCCAGCTCCCTTGTGTGCAGTGGGGGCAGTTTACTCCTGAGCCGTTTTAGGGGTGTTGAGGAAGTGAGAAAACAGCTCTGGGGTCCTTGGATTGTAGCCTCATAGCTGCGTTCCTGAACTTCAGCCCAGCGGTGGGAGCTCCTAGGGTAGCGGTCATTTCTTCAGAGTCAGGGCCCAGCCTGGAGCCCAACCCTCCCAACATTTCACAAGCACCCACTCTCCTGCACCAAGTCCTTGCTGCCTAAGGGGCCCTTGGCAGCACCTCCTTCCTGCAGCGAATCCAGACATATCAGTAGGAGGGCTGCAGTGTAGCAACTACAGGTGGCTCTCCCAGAACAAGGACAGGGCCAAAATCGGGGACTCACCTGGGAGGGTCATGTGTGGGGATGTGTCTGCCGGCAAAACCTGCATGGGCCCCGTCCAGACTCAGGTTTGCCTGAGTCACTCGGCGCCACAGTCACTGGACCAAGTGAACATAGACCGGTGACGAGGGGGATGATGGTGGTGGTGCTGTCACATACAGAGCCTCACCATGTGCCATGCACCACTCTGACTGCTTCAGGAACAGACTTTTTTTCCCCAAAACAACCTCCTGAGGCAGGAACAGCTGTCACCCCCACTTCACAGAGGGGCCACGTGCTGCCCACGGTTGCACAGTGACAGCAGCGCAGCCAGCCCCAACGGGCCCCCCGGGCCATTGTGCGTGGTGCCAGTGCCCGGTCACACCCCGCCTGGAGTGCCCAGAGCCGGCACTGCCCACTGACTCTGTCCCTCGCTCCTCACTCTTCCCCTTTCCTGGGCAGGAAGCTGAGCCCAGACCGGGTTGGCAAGCACATGGTGGACAAGTGCCCTCTTTGCTAAACTCTAACCCTAGTGCTTATAGCTGGTTCGGTTCTGGCTGAAAGGAAAGTTCTGAGGCCACACAGGGGCCAGGGCTCGCGGTCGGCTCTCTTGGAGGGCAAAGGGAAGAGGGCGTGCACCCAGCAGCGTCCCCCTGCTGGCTGAGAGTCCACCCCTGACCTGCAGGCCCCTTCCGGCCCGCCTCTGCCCAGGCACATGCATGGGTGGACTGATTTCTGCTTCCTCTCAAGGGGACCTCTGGTCACCCCTTGATGTTCCAGAAAGTTAACCCTTGTTTCCCTGGCCTCATCCCCCACTGAAGAACCACAAAGAAGCTGTATTCCTTTCCTGACCCACATGTTTGCCCCAGAGACACACACCCGGTCCAGCCCACAGTGAGGTCAGGTGCTCCCAAAAGCACCCCTGAATGCACAGCCGGCTGCTCTCAGCTCTGAGAGGTGTGCTCTGCAGCCCGGATCTCCTCCAGCGTCTGCGCTCCCAAGTTCACCCATTTTAACTTAGACCTTTCCTCAACAAGGAGCATGTACCATTTTACTCCAAATAATAGTCCCCATGAATTGAAGTTTCCACCTGTGCTGGAAGGAGCCTGTCTGCCTGTCTCATGAGCTCCACTTGCCTGTGTAGTGAAGGACTAACTTACCCTGGTAAAAATTAAATGATCCAATTTAAAAATGGGCAAAGGACCTGTGTAGACATTTTTCCATAGAAGATATACGAATGGCCAAGAGGTCTGTGAGGTGTTCAGCGTCACTAATCATGGGGAAACGCAGGTCAAAACCACACCGAGACACCGTCTCACGCCTGTTGGAATGCCCATCACTAAAAAAGCAGATGACAAGGAGAAAGGGGACCCTCATGCACTGTTGTTGGGAACGTCACTGGTGCAGCCACTGTGGAAACTGCGTGGAGGTTCCCCCCAAAATTAAAAATAGAACTGCCTTGCGATGCAGCAATTCCACTTCTGGCTTTTTATCCAGTGGAAACAAAAACCCTAACTTGAAGAGCTACTTGCGCCCCCGCGTTCCCTGCAGCGTGATTTACAACAGCTAAGACATGGAAACAACCTCCGTGTCCATCGATGGATGCGTGGATAAAGAAAACCTCACACATACACATATACAATAGAACGAGTGACTCAGCCATAAAAAGGGGGGAAATCCAGCCATTTCTGACAACACGGATGGGCCCTGGGGGCGCTGTGCTGAGTGAGACGTCAGACAGGGAAAGACAAATACCATAAGCCCTCGTGTGTGGGGGGACTACAAACAAGCACCCAATCAGACTCACAGAAAACAGAGATCAGATTTGCGGCGACCGGAGGCGGCGGGAGTGGGGCGGGGGGAGCAGAGGGATTCGGGTGGAGGTGGTCACAGGCGCACACTTCTGCTTGTCAGATAAAGCGCTGGGATGTCAGAAACAGGTGACTGTCGGTGACGCCACTGCACGGTGTACTTGAGAGTTGCTGAGACAGTAGATGCTCTGGCTCTCCTCATCACAAGGAAAAACACTTTTTAAAAAATTTTTTTAAAGATTTTATTTATTTATTTATTTTAGAGAGCAGGGAAGGGAGGAAGAGAGGAAGAGAAACATCAACGTGTGGTTGCCTCTCGCACGCCCCCCACTGGGCACCTGGCCCACAACCCAGGCACGTGCCCTGACAGGGAATCCAACCCGTGACCATTTGGTCTGCAGGCCCACACTCAATCCACTGAGCCACACCAGCCAGGGCCACAGTTTTTTCTTTTCCTTTTTTTTTCTTGTATCTGTATGAGATAATGAATGTTAACTAAGCTTGTGGTAATCATTTCGCAATACATGTGAGTCAAATACAATGGTGTATATAATTATATCTCAATAAAACTGGAGAAAAAGAGAAATATCTATTTCTTTAAAAAAAAAAAAAAAGAACTTACCCCCAAAATCTGACCTTTATCCCTGCTCTTGGACAATCACCTCTAATTTATGCTAATGAGGCCACTCAAGACGGGGTGGGGAAAGGCAGGGGTGGGTGGTCGGCCACACCATTGAGCTACTGTGGTATCAGCCCAACCTCTCTCTCTCTGGAGGGGCCCAGCATAAGGCCAGCGGAGCAGCCAGCCACTCAAGCAGTGGTGCCTATGAAATGCCACCCCGTGACACTGCACACGAGCGCCCGGGTGAGTTGCCCGCTTAGAAGTGGTCCGCCTGTGTCACACGTTCAGGTGCTGGGGAGGGGACACGCTCTCACTCCACAAGGAGGGGAGGGTGGCAGCTTCCTGTTGGGAACCCTGGGAGACCTCACCATCCGACTATATCCGATTAGCCTCCTTTTGCTGTAATGAAAATACATGGAGCTTTCCTGAGTTTTGAGTCATTCCAGCAAATTACTGAACCTGAGGGGATCATGTGGACTCTGGAATTTGTAGCCAGTCGGCGGGAGGTGAGAGTGGGTGGAAACCCCCACACCTGCAGCTGGCGTGGGAAGGGAGGGCAGTCTGGTGGAGGCTCCGCCCTTAGCCCTGGCAGGGCTGACCACCTCCACGCAGCTGCCGTCAGCAGTCACGGCCTTGAGTTGGGTGAGCCTGTCACCCAGTCCCGATGGAGGCACCCTCAATACGGTCGAAGGACCTTCCTGCCCCAATCACCCCGGCCCTGTCCTTCAGAGGGCGCTGGCCGTTGTGATAAGGTCCAAAGTGCAGGAACGACCTCCGCAGCCATCTCTCCTTTGTGACCTCCTGGAGGGAGAGGAGGGTTGGAACAAGGGAAGTAGAGAGGGAAGGAAAGGAGAGGTTTGTGGAGGGGGACATGCATGGCGCACGGGAGCACCGCCATCCTGCTGCACGTGTGTGACCGCGGGGTGCTCAGCACCTCGCCGGGTCCTGGGCAGTGGGACTAAAGCAGCAGGTGGGTGATAGCCATTAACAAAGTCATTTGATCTGTAAATCAGTAAGGTGGTGTCTCTTTTAGCTAAAGATGTATTTAAGTTCCATTCCTGAAACCTCGGGACGGACCTAATGTGCCTAGTGCCCCCTTCCTGTTAAGGACCTGCGCACCTGCTGGGACCAGAACTGAGCCCCCGCGGGTGCTCCCTGTCCTCACCTGGAAGGATGGCATACCTGAGTGCTAGAGCAGGAGGTCTGTGCTTGCTACTTGCCTTCTACCCAGATGTAGAACCCCAGATCACCTTTTCCACAAAAGAAGTTTCCAAGATGCCACCCATACTTGGAAAAAGCCAGGTTAAAATACCATTCAAGTCAAGCTTTCTTGATATTACTCTATCTTTCCCCAGGAGGATTGCACTAAAACAAATTCGGACACCTGTGGCCTCTTCCTGCAAAGCAACAAGCCAGCAACAACCCCAAGCTGATAAGATTAATCTAAAGAGCAAATTATGGTGTAATTTCCTATGCTGATACTTTGTAGTTAATTTGAAAAAAAGGTTTCATTTTCCTATTGGTCTGATTTCACAGGAACATTTTACCTGTTTCTGTGAGGCATATTTTTTCTCCTGGAAGAGAGGTGCTGATTGGCCCCAACCTGGTGTAATGAAAATTTCCAATGTAAACTCATTTTCCTTTGGTTTCAGCAATTTTAAATCTATATATAGAGATATCATTGTCAGAATTGCATTGTTAGCTTCTCCTGGTAAACTCATTGCCTCGCATTGTCGTTGCGAGGACAGATCTATCCATGGGTCTCCCCGCCCACCTGATCCCAGCTCTGGTCTGCTTACTAGCATGTAGCAGCAACTTCATCCACGGACGCAATTTCAACATCACCTTACAAGAGACCATCAAGACGCTGAATATCCTCACAACAAGAAATGTGAGTAAGCTCTCAGGCACTGGCTGTTCATGTGCAGTGAGGGTGTGGGTCTTTCTTGGACTATGAGGTGGTCCTTGGTAGATGTTGATGGGAAACCTGTCCCCTGGTGTTTCCCTGCCCACCCCCTCTTCCCCTGCTGAGGGACTAAAGAAGTTTCCTCAGCTTGAGGGAGTGGAGGCTGCCTGGCAAGGATTATTCTGTGCAGTTGGAAGTGACTCTGTCTCTTGTCTCTCGTTCCTGCCGGGGCCAAGGATCCACAGTGCATGGAGCTGCCCATAGCCGACGTCTTGGCCGCCCCAAAGGTAAGCACTGCCGGGTGGTCTGCCTGGCAGGTGGGTGACTTGGGACAGGGCAGCCATTTACAAGTGTTTGAACAAGAAACTTTTTGAACAGAAAGTGAACTGGCCGAACTTAACTATAAGGTGTTATATGTTTTCAAAGAATGAGAATTCTGATCTTTACTCTCAAAATATGTTTTGGTGTTTCTGGTGGCACTTGACTTAGAAGATGTGTAGTAAAAAGCTTGGATTCTGTGATCCCACTTTGGCTCCGGGCCGAGGAAGGGCTCTCTAGGACTTGCCCAGCCCTGGCCCAGAGCCTGGAATATAGGAGGCACTCAGTAAACGCTTGTCGAAGGAGAGAGTTTTCTGGCCCGTACATTTCCGAAAAACCAAATGCTCTCACAAAAACAGATATTGAGATTACAGGTTGAGGGAGCTTTCATTTTGTCTAAGAGACTTCCTATGGCTACAGAGAGGGTATTGCCAGAGCCCCTCCTCTTCCGCAGCCTGGTCATCTCTGGGCCCACCGGCTCCGGGGTGGCTGTCCACAGACCCTCGGCTCGCTCTGTCCTGCCGGTGCCCCTCCAGCCTGGTCCAGAGCCTCCTGCCAGACAAGGTCCGACTCATCCCTGCTTCTGGCTGCTCGGGCATCTCACCTTCCCACCTCCTGCATGTCTCACCCCCGCCCCTCCATCTGCAGTGGGAGGAGACAGATTTGACAGCTGATAGTGCATTTTCTCTGACAAACACACGACTGCAGATATATCGATGGCTTCGTGCACATCAGTTCCTGTTTTCATGGAAACACACAACTGAGAGTGAAAAACCCAAATCTTCAATGTACCAGTGGTCTCCTAACCACCTGCTTTCCACGTGCACTAGGGGGGCAGCCTGGCCAGGAGTGAAGCCCCATGGGCTGGGCAGGGCCACACCCCAGCACCTGGGCCCCAGGCAGGCCTGTCATACTTCGTGAAAAAACTTCTCTTCGGGCCTTTACCTGGACACCTCGCTTCATTAAAGATTATTCCAGGAACCTGATATACAATAATGGATAATAGTGTAATATAATTCTATACAATATTATATAAAATGTGTCCTATGTAAGAATATATATTATATAATTTTGTCCTTCAGAATCTCATTATGTATCAGACTCTGTCTATCAGTAGGTTAGAAGGACTTGGAGATTTTATATACGTATAAAATTATGTATGTTAATATGATATAGTAATATTTTGTAGACATAGATATACATACATATTTATATATGTGTGTGTATACATATAAAATAGACAAGAGTCTATGGCCTTGTGTGCTGGATCTCCAGAGGGCCCGACCAAGGCCAAGGGCAGGGCCTGGAGGAAGAGCAGGGGCCTGAACGAGAGCCAGCCTGTGGTTTTAGCCCTGGTTCTGCCATGAACTAGCTGTGTGGCCTTTGGCGAGTCTGCGCAGCTCTTTGTGCCTCAGTTTCCACATCTGAAGAAATGAAAGTGATGTTGAAGGTTGGTTGGAACCCAGCTCTTGAGCTGGTGGAAAGTGCAGTTGTAAGATGATACAGTTCTGGGTGGAAGACAAAACCTGGGTGCAGAGAAGCAGAGTGCAGAAGCAGGCCGACTGGTCTCTGACAGGTTTCCTGGTGGGCAATTAGCTGGAGGTATTTCCTACCAGAGAGAGCTAGAGTTCGTAATTTTTCAGAAAGCTCTGTCCACCCTCCATTTTTTTTAAGTGAAAGTGAAGGGTTTTCTCATACATAGCACTGGCTGACTGCATTTGGGCAGAAGTGGCAGTAAGGGAGTCTTGAGGATGCTCTCTGAAGCTGGCCACAAACCCAGCCGGAGCTCTACGGAGTCACTGCCGCAGAAGCAGCCTCCCAGACGGTGCTGTGCCCTTCTGACACTCCCACGAGGGCCGCGTCCTCCTGGCACGAGCCTGGGCCTCCCCTTGGAGCCTCCTCTCCAGAGTAGCTCTAGACCGCGGGGTCCACGGGGGGAGCCATGGAAGTGCGCCTCTGCCCCTGCCCTGCACTGTGCTGGCCACATGCGGGCAGAGGAGGCTGGACTAGCGGCTGCGAGCAGCCGGCGCGGGGCATCTTCCTGCTGCTGCCGCACCGACGGAACTGAAGCTTTAGGGCCCTTCGTTAGAACAGCCTTTACAATTAGGTGTTTTTAAGGTTTGATCCAAACCCTTTTCAATTCCTGTTTTATCCAACCCCTTTAACAAAATCTTCAGAGGGTTTTCCTATAACACATGGCCACATTCACAAAACTAAGAGGCAGTTTAATTTCTAGGCTCCAAGCCAGTTTCTCAAAATCTCACTAGGTTTTGATGGAAAAATAAGCAAAAGGGCTCTTCTCCTCTCTGTCCTCTCAAACCTCACTGTTCCCTCTGCAGGCACAGAGGGTCTGCCTCAGGTACGTCCGCAGGTAGCATGCCGTCACCTTAGCCTCGCCGCACTGCCTGCTCAAAAAGCCCCCTGATTCATGGGAGGTTCTTGGCTCCCGGAGTCTAGAGATACTGGTGTTGCTCTTCAATTTCCAACTAGGATCAGGGCCCAGGAGGGGCCTTTTAACCATTTCATTCAATGCATGCCCTCTCAGGGGTCCTGCCCATGGCATGCCCCCTGCAGGGCATGCCGGGGAGCTATCGTAGTTAGGGCTTCTGGGGCTTCTGGAAAGTAGCATGAAGAAATAAGAGGTGAACACAGATTCACACAGGTGACTCACTGCTGCATCATTTACAGAGGCAAAACCCTGCAATAATAGGGGGCTGATCAATTATGGTATGAACATGCCATGCGTTCCCACAGAGCTCTCGATCCCACGTTCCAAATGCTTTTGAAGGACGTAAGAAAATGTTTGTATTATGTGTTAAGTGTAAAAAGTTACAAAGCAGTACCAATGGCTGGTCCCTATTTTGAAAAAAGTATTTTTAAAAACCCTGGAAGATACTTACCAAAATATTAACAGTGGTTATCTCTGGCTGGTGGGATAATGAGTGAATTCATTTTTGTTGGATATATACAATTTTTGTAGCAAACTTATATTACCTTGATAATGAGAAAAAATTTGTAACTAAGCTGTTTGGACAGTGCTTCTGGTATAAAAAAAAAAACCCGGAGACATTGTTAATGCATATTCGTGACTCAGTGGGGGGTGGGAGTGGGGCCTGAGAGTCGGCATTTCTAACCAGCTCCCACTTGATGCCTGTGCCTCTGCCCAGGGCCACACTGTGGGGGGCAAGGGACCAGAGCACATCCCAGCAGGGGCCAGAGAGAGCTGTCTGAGCTGGACGGGACTCAGGCAAGGCCACGCTCCAGGCTCTGTGACTCGGTGTCTCGCACCAGGCCCCATTCAGACCGAGACACAAACCCTCTAAGAACAGTTCCCCTGCCTGGACGTCCCCAAATGTCCCCAGGAAGAGGCAGGTGGCCAGACCCCCGTCTGGAGCTGCCAGCACTCCAAGGAGGATCTGATCTTGCACTTTCAAGGTCCAAGCCCCTTGACAAGGCCCAGCTCAATGGTATACTCTCTCGGGAGCTTCCCTGGTCCCCCAAGGCCAGACTCCTGGGGCACCTCACCCTCACCCTGACCCTGACCCTGGCCCTGGCCCTCACCTTGCTGTGAGGAAATGTCTTACATTTTCACCTGGACGCTGAGTTTCTGCATAAACCACTATCTCCCTTAGGGATGGCTGAGGGGTGGGGTGGGGGGGGGGGAGGCGCGAGGTCCAAAGCAGCCCTGGTCAGGCCAAAGGGACATCCAGTTACTAAGGAGGGAAACCTGGATTCTAAAACCTGATTGGAATGAAGCACCTTCCACAGAGAGAACAGCTGTGTCACATAGAGAAACAGCCCTGGGCCCCAGAGAGGTGGGTCTGCCTTTTCAGATCACCGCTCTGTAACGTGCGTAGTTCAGGGACTTTATTCTGCTGCCCGTTCAGCAAAACGCTCTGAGGGAAAAGAAACTGAGAGAGCTCCTGAGGAAACACCGCTGGGTTTGCAGGCCCCTGGGGGAGCTGGCTTACGGAGGCTCCTGGCTGAGGCGAGCCACCGGGATTCTCGCTCCCACGGCGGGCATCCTGGGATACCTGCGCAGTAGCTGAGCTAACTTACCCTCACCGCCCCCCCCCCCATCTTCCCAGAAAAAAGAAACCAGAAGGAAAGATCTCTCTCCCAGGTGCAAAACAGAGCTCGTATGTAACACTGGAATTTCTCTTTCTAGAACATGACCGAGAAGGAGACCTTCTGCAGGGCCGCGGTGGTGCTGCGGCGGCTGTACAAGCACCACAACTGTGAGACCCAGAGGTTCCTGAGAACACTGGACAGAAACCTCAACGGCATGGCCAACAAGGTGAGCTGTGCTGTGCCCACAGCGTGGCTCCCCACGGCACCCTCCCGCCCTCCCGTCTCACCGCTCCTCCTTACGAGTGGTGGTCCTGTCTTAACCAACCTTCACTCAGCTGCCTCGTACTCGTGGAGGCCCGTGTGCAGTTCTGGGCCCTGGGAGCACAGTATCAAAGGGAGGAAGGCAGAGGCCCTGTCTTGCAGAATGTTCTGGGAGGAGGGAGAGAAAAAGCAGACTGACTTGTCCTGTGATGTCCTGCAGTGGTTAGTGCTGTGCAGAAAAATAGAGCAATAAAGAGCAAGGGGTGAGGAGGGAGGGAGAGGACTGACTTAGGAGCTGGTGATGCCCTCTGAGAAAATATTTACTTTAATATTTAAGTGAGGGAGCAGGCCTCCTGGGGGACCGCTGCGCAAAGGCCCGCAGGTGGAGACAGGCTCCCTGTGTTCAGAGATGAGGACGAGGCTGGAGCAGAGCGAGCAAGGGGGCCCAGCAGGCCATCCCATTGCACTGGGCCTTTGGCTTCTGCCCCAGGTGTGCTGGGAAGTACCCACAGGGTTTTGAGCAAGGCACAAGCTGTGACAGGACTTTGGGGATTAAAACACTCACTCTGGCTGCCGGGAGGGAGGGGAAGAGACTGAAGGAGGGTCAGCGGCAAAGCCAGGCGACCCACTGGAGGCCGCTGCAGCACCCCGGGCGGAAGGCAGTGGTGGTTTTGAAAGCGGAGAGCAGCAGAGGCTGTTAGATGTGGGGTGTAACAAAAATCAGAGCCGGAAGGACGAGGTGACAGGTCTAGAGTGCGGGGTGTGTGGGCACGAGTGAAAGGTGACCTCCCGGTTCCTGGCCGGAGCCCTTGGCAGGTGGCTGATGAGGACAGATATGGAAGGGCAGGGGCAAAGCAGGGCTAGAGGCTGAGTAGAAGGCCAGGAGTTTAATTTTCTACAGACTAAGTTTGCCGTACGTGCTGGCAGCCAAGTGGAGATGTTGAGACAGCTGGAAAAGTCTGAAGCTTAGAGGAGAGGTCAGAGCCTGTGGCATAAAATGACAAGTCCTCCCAGAGATGTCAGTTAAAGGTGGAGACCTGAAAGGCACAGAGATGGCCAGGGGGTGGGGGTTGGGGGGTGGTCACGTGCTGGGTCCGGAGGCACTGGTGGCCAGAGGTCAGGTAGAGGGTCCAGCGAGAGACTGAGGAGGAGCCGCAAAGTGGTAGGAAGCTGAAGAGTGTGTGGTGCCCGGAAGGCAAGTGACAGTGCTCTTAAGGAGGGAATGGCCAAGTGTGTCAAATGTCCTGGAAGGTCAAGTCAGGTGAAGAGGTGGCCACTGGGCCTGGCGTGACAGAGGGCGTCGCAGATGCCGACACGATGAGACGCAGGAATGGGAGGGACGGACGGGAGGGGCAGTGAGCATGGAGAGCTCCCCGGAGGAGTTTTGCTGTAAAGCAGCAGAGGAACGGACCAATAGTTGGAGGGCAGGTGTGGAATGAGGGGGGCTCTCTGAAGGTGGGGTACACACTCAGCATGCTCGTGGACCAGTGGGAAAAGCCCAGGGGCCGGGGAGCCGACAGTGCAGAAGGAGGGACAGCCTGAGTGGACGCCACGTAACGCCCAGGAGAGGAACTGGGGACATCCCTCCCTCCCGGGGCCTGCCACCTTATCTATCCACGAGATAAGGTAACAAAATAGGAAGCTGGCATCACACTCATTCTCTTTTAATCCTCTTAATCGTCTTATAAAATCGACACTATCATTCCCATTTTACAAAGAGCGAGTGGAAGTGTTTTATAAATGCAGTGGTTTGTCCGGGGCTGAGAGACGGACTGGAGCAGTAGCCTGGTGGCAGGACCTGGGACCCTTCCCACCATATGCGCCACCCAGCCCTGGTGCTGCTGCTTAGTGGGCAGCAGGGGACAGGTGTCAGCCTCCGCCTCCATGCTGCAGCCCCAAGCTGCACCTAGCAGTGTGGACACACCTCTCCAACACGGTGGCACCCCTGAAGGCAGTACCTACAGCGGGTACAGGAGCCACTTCTAGGAGAGTAGGCGCTATGCACAGAAAGCAGGCGAAGCCGGCGGGCCTGGGGCAGTCAGACTCCGGGCAGGCTGGCCTCAGGCCTAGCTTGGATCGTTGTTCAGATGCAAATGCGAGAGTGGGCCTGACTTGAGTAGACAGGCGTGAGGGCGGGACCCAAATATTCAGCAGCACAAGCTAACGAGCTGTTTCTTTTGCAGATCACGTGTTCCGTGAATGAAGTCAGGATGAGTACACTGAGAGACTTCCTGGAAAGGTTAAGGAGGATCATGCAGCAGAAATACGCAAGGGGTTGAAGCTGAATGTTTTAATTTATGAGTTTTTAATGGCCTTATTTTAAAACTATTTATATATTTATAGCTCATCATAAAATAAAGTATATGTAGAACCTGATGGCATGGTGTTGCTTCACTAGCGCTGGCACTTTCCTTGACAACTTTTGGGGAGACCAGTTTTACTTACTGAGAACCCAGAGTACAAGTCTAAAAGGAGAGATGGCTCTCCTCTCTCCAGCTGGGGACAGGACGCACGGAGTGAGGAAAGAGGACAAGTCCCACGTCAGACAGAAGTGGTGAGAGAGCTCGTAGAGTGCGGCGTCGGGGAGACCAGGGACCAGCAAAGCGTTCTGAATGCAGAAGGTGCCAGCTGGATGCTCGGCTCTGCAGGGAGTAAGATTTAAAGTCCTAACAATGTAAATGCGCTTGATGCTCAAGCCTGCAGACCAGCAGACAAAGCACGGGAGAATTATTCCAGAACAGACTGTCGATGCGACCAGCCCAACATTCCTGAGGTGCAGCCAAAAACAGCTGCAAGGCCAAGTGGACCGGCCGGGCGAGCGGGGCGGCGCCCCCAGCTCACTCCTTGAGGCAGCCATCACACAGCACCGTCTAAGGTTGATGCAGTCAGAACCAGAAATTTAAATGTTTATTCAAAATTACAAAGGTAAGAGAAGATCTAAAAATAATTTACTATGAAACATTTGGAAGGGACAAGTTAATGAGGCAAACCCTCGCTTTCCAATAGGGAAATCGACACACAATATCTAAAGTTGAAAAGTCAAAAAACAGTCGGCAAGGCAGGTCGTGGGCTGGCTGTGGTACAGGGGGTGGGCACACGGTGGGGACTGTCCTGCTCTGCTTTGTACGTTTGCCGGTGTGACGGGGAACCCAGAGCAGCAGGTCCGAGACAGGCTAACACAGCTGCTGCAGCACAGCCATGCCAGCCTGAGGTGCCCATCCAGGAGAACTGAGCACGGGGGACCCACAGAGCCTCTCCCCAGATGTTCTCCGCACCCCTCACAACAGCACGAAAGGGGAAGCGGTCCGAGGGCCAATCAGGCCAGGGCTGGACCGACACAACAGGCCATAGCCACACTACGCAACGTTACTCAGCGATAAAAACAATGAAATGTTTGATTCCCAGTCAGGGTACGTGCCTGGGTTGCAGGCCATGACCCCCAGCAACTGCACATTGATGTTTGTCTCTCTTTCTCTACCTCCCTCCCTTCCCTCTCTAAAAATAAATAAATAAATAAATAAAATATTAAAAAACAAAACAATGAAATGCTGACACAGGCTGCAACAGGGATGAACCTCAAAAACATCACGCTAAGAAGCCAGACACGAAAGGCTGCATAGAGTGTGCTGCCATTTATATGAAATGTCCAGGGAGGCGAATCCACAGACAGAAAAGCAGAATGCTGGCCGAGAGAGGCCGGGGCCGGGGCGGGAGGGCTGCGGATGCAGAGTGGCCGCTCACCGACACAGGGGTTTTTTGGGGAGTAATGAAATGTACCGACATGCAATAGCGGTGCTACACTAAAAACCACTGAACTGTGCCCTCTAAAAGGATGCATTTCACAGTGTGTGAGCTACATCCCCATAAAGCTGCCATTTACAAAGATTAAAGGGAAAAAGAGCAAGTGTCAAGTCATCGAAGCCTGTCTTTTGAAGACAGGTCCTCTGCCAGAATGTGGATCTCGCAGCCATGAATGAGCACTTTTCACCCTCGCTCACACATATGTGACAACAATTAATACTCGTACTAAAATTCTACCAAAACATGCAATATCTTTTTAACCCTTTCAAAATAAGGGAACAAATCAAAAGCTTCAAGTCTCACCCAGACCACAGCCAGTTTCACCCTGCCCACATGAAATAGCAGATGCCAAGGGCAACAGCAACCAAGAGAGGCATGGCGGCTTCTAAGGCCACCCTCAGCGCACTCGTTTCCCTTCTCCTTTGATGGAGGCTCATTTACATTCAATGGCTAATGTGAGCTGTCGTCTGCCACAGGATATGAGCCGTGGGCTGGCAGCGTGTGTGTGAGGCCAGGATGGCGAAAAAAGGCTGTTGGGAAGAAACCTTCAGACTAGGCTGTGGGGAGGACACCTGCAGGCTCCAGGCAGGTCTGCCGTGAGAGCAGCTCCAGCGGAGAGGGTGCAACCGAGTCTCTGCTCACTTCCAGAGAGCTGAGGCCAGGCTCCAGAGGGCAGCACCCAACAGTGAGCCTCGAGTTTGCCAAAGGAGCGAGCGAGGCGACACGGACTGAGGATGGTGAAAAGGAGCGAGGGAAGAAACTTCGGGGTAAGGGAAAGTTGAGGCATCCATCACTTAAGCACATTCATTTGGGAAACTCAGTTTAGCCCCAGCCCAGGTCCGCTTCACCCAGGAGCCTCCTCTCTTGCCTGTGCCTGGGATGCGCGGCATTGGTGGAGCCCCTCCCTCCCTGCTGCAGCTATTTCTCCAGGTTACCTGTGAGTGCAGTGCATCTCCAACTGGCATTAGTGGGTGATAAATACTTACTGAATAAATGAATGAAAGAAAAAATGTTTCTCAGAGAAAGACAAGTACCATATGATGTCGCTCATACTTGGAATCTAATGAACAAGTGGAACTAACAAGGAAAATGGGGACAGACTCACAGATGGAGAACAGGCTGACAGCTAGTGCAGGTTGGGAGGAAGTTGCGGGGTGGAGGGATGTAGCAAAAAGGAAAGAAGACCCATGGACACGGACAAGAGGGTGGTGATTGCAGGGGGGAGGGGGTATAAGGGGGATAAATGGTAATGGGGAAAATAAATAAATAAAGATTTGTTAGAAAACCATTTCCACTGCAGACTGGTGCAACCACTATGGAAAGCAGTATGGAACTTCCTCAGAAAACTAAAAATGGATCTGCCTTTTGACTCAGCAATTCCACTGCTGGGATTCTATCCTAAGAACCCTGAAACACCAATCCAAAAGAACCTATGCACCCCAATGTTCATAGCAGTACAATTTATGATAGCCAAGTGTTGGAAGCAACCTAGGTGCCCATCAGTAAATGAATGGATCAAAAAACGATGGTACATTTACACAATGGAATTCTATGCAGCAGAAAGAAAGAAGGAGCTCCTACCCTTGGCCACAGCTTGGATGGAGCCAGAAAGCATTATGCTAAGCGAAATAAGCCAGGCAGTGAAAGACAAATACCATATGATCTCACCTTTAACAGGAACCTAATCAACAAAACAAAGAAACAAGCAAAATATAGCCAATGACACTGAAATAGAGAACAGGCTGATAGAGACCAGAGGGGAGGGAATTTCTGGGGAATTTCAGGGGAGAATGGGAAGGGTTTACAGGAACATATATAAAGGACACATGGACAAAAACTAAGGGGGGTGGAAATGGGAGGGAGGTGGGGAGGGAGGGATGGGTGGGCTGGGATGGGAGTAAAGGACAGAAAACTGTACTTGAACAGTGATTAAAATAAAATTAGAAAAGAAAAAAAAAGAAAACCATTTCCATTTCACTTATGTGTAGGATCTAAAGAACAAAATGAAATTTAAACAGACTCACAGGTAGAGAACAGACCGACAGCTGTCAGTGGGGAGGGGGCTCGGGGTCTGGGTGAGAAGGCGAGGGGACTAAGTACAAATTGGTGGCTCTGAGATAGTCACGGGGAGGTCGAGTACAGCCTAGGGGACGCAGTCAGTGGTGCCAGGTGGGGACTGGAAATACTGGGGGGACACTTTGTAAAGTATTTGACTGCCTAACCACCATGCGGTGCACCTGAAACCAATAGAAGATAATATTGAATGTAAGCTGAAATTGAAAACAAACAAAGCCTGACCTCAAGGAAATAAAAGAAAAACACATTTCATTCAAAACTACAGCTGACCGCCCCACTGGACCCTCCCTGGCCACAGCTAGAAACGCTGGCCTCTGGTAAAAACCAGGCTCTCTTCCTGCTGCCACTTGTCGGCGTGTCTGTGCCCATGACCTGGCCCTGGGTTCCTCCCCCTCCCTCCCTATGGCATGCCTGTCACCCTCTTGGGGTGCCCAAACCATCTGAGGCTGAGGAATCAGGGGACAGAGCTGGGTGCACAGCTTTCTCCCAGAGTAAGGCATGGCCAGCCTAGTGGCATCCAAGCTTAGTTTCTCGTTTCCTGCCAGCTCCCGCAGTGGGCGAGGCAAGCGCTTACTCTGGTCCAGGGGCCAATTTCCTGGCTCATCTGTCAGCTTGCTGGAGCCGCATTTCCCAGTGGACATGCAGCAGCATGTCCCGTCCTGCCTAGCACTTTCTGGACCGGTCTTCGCCCCAAGCACTCCGACATTCTCTCTTCAGCTCCCTAAAGTGTTTCCCTTCTAATCCACCCTTCCCATCCACCTCACCTTTCAACCTCTAAACGACCTCTTCTTTTTGTGTTTCCAATCACCAGCGTTAAACCAGACACAGGCAGGCACTCATGTTTTGTGTGCTGACTGCACGCCTGGGCACCTGCTGGGCAGTGTGAGCAAGAGAAGATACAGATGGTTCATCCATCGAGGTACCAGCCATGGGTGCCAGTGAGCCAGCTGAGGGGAGAGCGAGGTGGTTCCTTGGGCTCATGACAATGATGGGGTGGGACAGCATCTGCTCCCCCAGGAACCCGCCTAACCCTTCCCAATCTTCCCAGCAGTCATCTCTTTAACACACACACAGTGTGAGTGATCCACTTAAAGTCCTGCTTACAGAAAACTCACTGCAGGGTCCTGGCCCATGTCTTTCCTTTCCTGGTGCAACTGTCCCCACCTCTTTCCCCGGACTTCAAACATGCCACCAATGCGCATGGCATCTAGATTCAGCTCGCTCCCTTCCTGCCTGGAATGCCTTCCCACCCGGCAACCCCCACCCCCCACTGGACTGCTTTAACACCTCCCGCCCAGTTCCCCTGAGGACACACAGCCTTTTCTGGCCTTTGGGTCAGAGGCGAGTGCTAGGCACCCCATCGGCCGCTGGGAACACCATTCCTGGCAGCTCCCTGGTCACCCTCCTTACTACAGCCCTCAGCATGCTGAGCTGCCACTCTCCACTTCCTGGGCCCGCTCCCTCTGGAGGGAGGCGTGAGCCCTGCACGGCCTTCTGCTTGGCATAGGGCCGGAACACAGCCCTTCCATAAGACACCAGATGACTGAGGGGCAGGGCACACGGAGGAGTAATCAAGGTTGGCATGGTATTTCTGTAATGATTCTGGTACTTTTAGGCTGGGTTAGGCAATATCCTCTTGCTAAGATTGGTATCAATGCTGAGACATATTGTATGCAGTTGTAAAGTCCCAGTTAAATTCCTTTGTACAATTGGAGAATAAAGCCTTTGATTAAAAACTAAAATTTCCCCAGACCTCAAGAAAGGGATGGGGGAGGGGAGCAGGTGTGGAAGGATGTCTGATCTGTCATATTCTTCAGTCAGAGCCGTAAACGTGTTTGGGTAAGACAAAGTGATGTTCTGATAACGGCAATAAAAGTGGCTTGAAGATTGGGTCACAGGAAGCCCAAGATAAATGCCGAGAGGAAACGGGTTCTTTTTGAAGTAGCCTCTTCATAATCATTTTCCCACACATTTGTTCAACTTCCGAAGGAGGACTGAGTATCTGATTTGCTTTGCAAATGAAACGGCTTAAGAATGTGACACTCACATAATGTTGTGACAAACGTGTTTGGAAGGCTCCTCCCGCTCACTTAAGTTGTGGCTTCAGAGCTGTGTTTGTTGTTCCCCCCTGCCGCGCACAGGCTAGCTGTGGTCCCTTCGGCTGAAGCTTGGGTTTTTTGGTTTTGATTTTGTTTGTACATGGTATTAAAAAAGATTTCTGGCCCTGGCTGGTGTGGCTCAGTGGACTGAATGCCAGCCTGCAAACCAAAGTATTGTCAGTTCAATTCCCAGTCAGGGCACATGCCTGGGTTGCGGGCCAGGTCCCCAGTGGGGGTCTTGCAAGAGTCAACCAATAAATGTGTCTCTCGCACATCAGCGTTTCTTTCCTTCCCTTCCCCTCTCTCTATAAAGATAAATAAAATCTTTTAAAAAATTAGGATCATCAGTAACAAAATGTCTTGTACCAATTTTGCTTTTCAATATAATTCACTCTGGTTTTGTAAACAATGGAAATTCCTCCAAGATTGACAATTTATTAATCACAAATTTTAGTTTATATTTTGTTTTGGCTTTTCATGCTTCAGTATCTTCCTAATACAGGAAGAAGCTGGGAGACATAATGAATACAACAGGACTTCAATTAATTTGTTGAATAAGTGAGTAAATGAATGAATATTTAGAGGTACCACTTTAAGGCTGGAAGTCTGTATATATAGGCTTTATGTATACAGAGTACTTATCTAAGGACTTGTAATTCTCTAATGTGAAAGATACATATGCCCATGATTTGTTTGTTAATCTCAGTTCCAAAGAATTTATCAATTCAGGCCCCAGTTCAGTAGGTTGAGTGCCAGCCTGTTTGATTCCCAGTCAGGGCACATGCCTGGGTTGCCAGCCAGGTCCCCAGTAGGGGGCAGGCAAGGGGCAACCACACACTGATGTTTCTCTCCCTCTGTTTCTCCCTTTCTTTTCTCTAAAAATAAATAAATAAAATCTTTAAAAAAAAAGATTTCTGGAGGGTCTTCGTAAGAAGTTGGGGTGGACAACATGCTGCTTGATGGAAGTGAGTCACAGCTCCAGAGCCCAGTGGGAGAGAGGAGGCAGAGTGCAAGGGCGGCACCAGGTACTGCCCTCATGCTACGCGCGCATGCACGCACGCACACACACGCGCTCGTGCGATGGGGTTTTACAGAAGCCAGCAGCTGAGCAGAGGAAGAGCATAGGCCCTGAGGCGGCTGCAGGAGGCTCCTCACCTATGCAAAGAGCACATTTAAGTCCTTTTGAAACTCGCCAACAAACCAAAACTTCTGGACACCCGTTGTGAGCTTAAGGCCTCCTCAGCACCGTGTCTGATGATTGAGAAATATTTGTCAAAAGGAGCCGTGATTAACAATAATCCAAGCCATGTTTACTTTAGAGATATTTTAAGCTCATTAATACCTTTTGAAAGAGCACAATATCATTACCACTCATAAATGTCTTCTTGCATGTTTCAGTGAGATATATTCTGCAAACACATTTCTTTAAGTATCTTTTCTCCAACACCTAATGAAAAGGATAACAAAACCTGGATAAACATATTTTTTAATCCACATCCAAGGATATATACTTTTCTATTGGTTTCAGAGAAAGGAAGGGGAAGATGGAGAGAGAGAGAGAAACACTGATTGGTTGCCTCCCGTACAGAGCCCGCCTGGGGACTGAAGCCATGCGCCCTGACTGGGGATCGAACCTGCAACCTTTTGGTGCATGGGACAGCACTCCATCCAACTGAGCCACCCAGCCAGGGCAAGAAGCACATTTAAAAACATCCTTCCCTGGCTTCTGTTGGAAGACCCATACCGGTATGAGTTTCTGGGTGTGAAATTAAACCAGGTGTGATGTTAACCACATGAAACCAAGATGCCCAGCACTAAAACCTGACTATTAATAGCAGGATGGACGTAAACACAAAAACAGTTTGGTAAAGAAGCAGATCACTACTACAGGCATTAGGTAAACATTTTTTATTTCTTATTTAACCATGCTACACATATATACAATAACAATATATACAACTTGAACAAATACAATTTATACATAAAATATAATAGAAGTGTGGCTTTTGAAATTAATGCAACAAACTCATTGTAGAATTTGTCATTTTGGCCAGTATACAGTATTGTAGTAATGCTACTGAAGTTAATGATTTAAACTAATCAGACTACTATGTAAGTTCAAAGGCACTAGGAGGATCTATGCTTTCTTCTAGCATTTCGAATCAAGAAAATAAATGTATACACTGAGAAACTGGGCAGACACTAGCGTACTGGAATGTCCGGCCCACCCATTCCTTAATTCACAGCCCTGTAGGGAAGACGGGAACCTTCCCTAAGAGTTAAGAGGAAAGACATTTTTTAAAGACTAAAGAGAAACAAAGAAACAACCCAAAATCATAAACATAACTTTCAAAAAATGTTACAGATGAAGAGGCATCCCCCCAATCCCAAAGTGACCTTAACTTTCTTGCCACAAAGAAAGGTCCCCTTTACCTAGAAAAGCAGATGACACAGCTTCTCCAGTAGGTTCCATCTGCGGGGTAAACACACAATGCAGACCCTCCCCCTTGATTAATCTTACACTTTACAAGAATCTATACAAAAATGGGGACTACTGCTATCTTTAATATCCTAACTATCAGCATATATAATTACAAAGTATATTAAAGAACATACCACAAACAAATAACACTCTACCAAGGCTCATTTTAATAAATAAATTTTACTTCTTTAAATTAAAAAGAAAATTCCCATTCAAAAAACTATTTCTATGTGACACTCATTTTAAACCTATTTCATATAATGAGCAGGTCTGCTCATCTCTCTCCTCACACGAAGTTAACACTGAGGCTGTACAACGTCTGCTCTGTGCACACAGACACAGTGAGTGTGAGGAAAGCACGGAGTTGCCCCGGCCGGAGCTAAAGGGGCGGCTGTGCGGCCGGCGCCCTGCGTTCCCCTGCAGTTACTGAGGCCTGCCTCTGAGACCTAATTTCGGCATTTCATAAGACGGATATTTATCATCCGTCTGGTATAATCAGTTTTATCAATTCTAATGTAAGTGCTTTTAAAAAAAACTGCCTCAGCAGCCTGTTCTCAAAGTCGCTCCAGCTTTGACTTCTAACAGGTTTCTTTTCATCATTGCAGGGGAGTGGGGCAGAAAAAAACCAGCACACTGGCTTAAGTTCTCTGTAGTGTTTTAGAGCTTAATGCAGAAGCTATTCCTTTCTTATTGGCTGGATGCTTACAGGCTAGAAACAAGGACTTTCAAAAGAAGGTTTCTCCAGAGCGATCACTGACAGAGTCAGAGGCGCACACAGGGCCGCCCCACCTGCGCACACCAAGCTCTCACAAGATGTGACTTCGCCCACATCTGCACAGCACATGCATGGTGCCTCCCAGAGCCAAATCATGGGCGTCTGTCTCGCACGTCACCAAGGAGATGCTGCCAGGGATGCAATTCTCCTTGGCGAGCAAACACGCAGCTGCACAAGACGTACAGGACACACCGCTGGGACACACGTGTTCACCCCCGCCTCACAAGGCTGCCAACCTTATTCACCCCCACTCTCTACACAGCTTTGTCATGATGAACCAATGTGTCATCCAACTCCTAAAATAAGGTGAACTTCATACTAATTTATGTGAAAGTTCACAAAAGACATATTAATTGGTGTAGATGTAGCATGTTGAAAAAAATAAAAATTCTGCAAGCAGCCAACAGGGAAATCACAATACTATCTATTACAACTTATTTTACTTTAAAATAAAAATTATTTTCATTTTTAGAGGAAGATGATCAAAGAAAAAAAGTATTTTAAAGGCAAAGAATTAAAAGCTACTTTTCTTGCTTTGGTTGCATTTTCTGGAAAATGGAGACTTTCTCAGTTTTGGAAGATACATAGCAATTTTCACCAAAACTTAGAACTCAGATGACAGCATCCATTAATCACACTTCACAATGATTTTTTTTTAAATATACACATATGGGCAGAGATTAGCAACCAGTATTTAGCATCTGAATTTTTTGCAACTGTGACTCCTTTATAATTAGGTACAAACTCAATGTTTCAAGAGAACATGAAATCAAAACAAAGTATATTTGACTTAAACTCAAAATGGCAAAAAAGGTCAAGAGAGATCTAGCTGAAACATCTTCAGCTTTTGCTTTTTAAACAGGTACACTTCTAAAGACTGTCTGTTAAATGACAAATCTACAGATCATCTAGTACTCAGAGTGCAATAAATGACAGTACAGGGAGTAGAACCTAGGTCAGCGGATCGGCGGACGTGAGGGCTGACTCACGGCTGAGGTGCGCCGCCCCTCCGCTCACCTGGCACAGCGCGACACGGGGCGGTCAGAGCTGCCGCCTTCGATGTGCGGAACACAACACGCCCAGTTGGGTGAACAGACAGCAGCTGAGCAAACTACTAGCAGACTCACGAGTGCACTTCGCCTGCAGCTCTCCAGAGCAGGGGCCGCTCCCCCAGCCTCCCCGCACCGGACAGACTGAAGGGTGACACGGCTACCTGAACAATGACCAGTTGTGCAATTCTAATATATTAACTTACGTACAGACAAAAAGTTATTAGGCAAACTACTAGAGTTCCAGTCTTACTCCATGATTTACAGCTTCTGCTCCGTGAAATTACATAAGTCTTCAGTGTTTTAATTAAATATCTCGTCCAGGCATTAGGATATCACTAGTTTTTATTGAGACTTTAAGTCTGTAACATTTACTGAAGTAAAGAGTCAATTACGGTTTCAGGCTTTGCAGAACGCTTTCTGTTTGGAGAAGAGAGAAAGAAAACATGAAGACTTTCCTGAAAGGCTGAAATGCAAACACTTTACATTACATAGCAGATACAACAATGGGGCCACGGGGCCTAGAAACAGGCCAAGGGCAGACAGGTTTGGCCACGTTAAGAGGTCTCGTCGGCTGCCTCCTCAGCCAGGGGAAGGTCACCTGGATTAGGTGACGGAGCACGGTGCCCCGCCCCCACCCAGAGAGCCGAGGGGCTGAGTGGATGATGATTTCCCAAACTGGACCAGACGACGCAGCCAGGCCAAGTGAGCTGCGTGCCTACCAGACTGAACCCCCTGATGATCTCTTCCGGGTCAGCTAAAGGCGCAGGCTCATTCAGTGAAACTCAGAGCCCACACCGCCTGGGGCAGCACCGCATGGATGTGCGTGTCCTGGGACTACTGCAGCGATGGACCGTGTTCACCGAGATTTCGTTTGCACCCTGAACCGTGCGTTTCTGGTGAGGAACATCGCACTGAACACTGTCGGCAGGCAGTCCAGTCGCAGTGAGCCATCTACTGTGCACACGTGTCTCTGTGTTTGACCTTCTGCTGTGTCATAACACAGCAGGCTAGTTCTGGTGCAGGGACGGTGGCTTTGGCTCATCCCAGGTTGTCTCACATGGATTTTTTTTTTGTTAAATCAAAAAGGTATTATTTTTAAGTGAGCATTCTGAAAACTGTATCCAAATAACTTATTGTTTGTTTTAGGTCCACATAGTTTTTTAAAAAGTGGCTAAAAATGGAGAGATCTCGTGTAAATAACTTGATTTCTAGCTTCTCTGAAGCGAGAAGAGTCAGAAACAACAAACAAGGGCCCCCTACGCCCCAAACCAGCGGGGGGCCAGCGTTCCTCTCCGACTTGCCCAAGTCCCTCCCCGGCCTACTTTTCAGCTGCATTGAGGCCACTGTCTCAGCGTTCACCAAAACACGTGCACTGCTCGTTTCCCCACCGACGGCAGAGCTCAGAGGGGAACGCTTCTACTGAAAGTGGACAAGGGAAGCTCTGGAGCGAGCTGCACTGTCTGCACTGCTCTGCTTCATTCAGTGACATCACACACATGGCTTCTGCGAGCACAGGAAAAGGGTTTTTTTCTTTTTTTCTTTCTTTCTTTTCTTTTTTTGTTACCTTGTTTGAAACCAGAGGAAAAGTTTTAACCCCAGCACCTAAATGGTAAAGATGTAAAATGTGTGCACTTTTAATGCACTACTGACTCCTCCTCCCTGAGGTCAAGCGCCCCAAATGTATAAACATCCAGTTATGTCTGTGAGGTCACACAACACGAACACATTAGGCCCACACCACCTCAGCCTACGCGTCACTCCGCAGTGCAGTGCTCGGGCAGGGGAAAATAAGCTGATTGCTCCCTCTCATTTCGGGAGCCTCACAGTTCTGTGGCCAGTTTAAACGAGCTCAGCGGTACCTGCTGTGGGGCGGGGAGAGAGGGAAGAGGCTCCAGGCTCCAGCATCCTGTTACGACACACACAGCCTCCTCAGGGTCGAAACCAGCACCCAGAGGAAGGAAGGTGGCCGGAGAAGTTCTCTTTACCTGGTGACTGAGGGGGCCAAAGCCCTCAGGACAAGGCTTACAACAGAAAAGACGAGTCAGCTGAGTGCAATACTTGGGTACTTGGGAGTCTAACCAAACAAATCCATTAGCATCGCACTCGAGGAATTACTATAAGAATTAAGGAATTAAGATAGTAGATGACTTAGAAAGAACAAAATACATTACAAATAAATTCTATTACTCAAGACAGCTAAAGAAGTTGGAAGACCTTAAGTCTTTAGTAAAATTTTATTTACTCAAATCATAACTACATAAGCACTTTGATATTGAAATATATCAGCCAAAATATCAGCCTAACTAAATTTCCTTTCAATGTATCTTATTAGCATATCTCACAGCCTTGATTTTACGAGACTCAAAGGCAGTCCTTACCGTCTCCCCGTCTTGGGCCTTGCTTTCCCCTTGGAGGTCCGAGGCCTCTCCAGCCTCATCAAGGACTGCCGCAGGCTCTCCTCGGTGTAAGCAAGATACACGTGGGAAAGGTCCACTTCGAAGGGCTGCGAACAGGAAACCAACACCGGATGCTCTTAGAGGAAGAATTTAGATCACACTTGGGGAAAGATTTAAAAGACTGACTAAGCCCTGGCTGGTGTAGCTCAGTTGATTGAGCACAGGCCTACAAACCAAAGGGTTGCTGGTTCAATTCCCAGTCAGGGCACATGCCTGGGTTGTGGGCCAGGTCCCTAGTTGGAGGGATGAGAGAGGCAACTATGCATTGATGTTTCTCTCCCTCCCTCTTTCTTCTTCCCCTTCCCTCTCCCTGAAAATAAATAAATTTTTAAAAAATAAAATACCGAATAAACTCTAGAAAAAAGCCACAGGACACAAGACCAAACAAATGTCTAAAAGTCATCTTCTTTAATGCCATTTATCTCACACATATTCAGCAAGGGCTGGTGAGTGAGCCCTGGGGCAGTATAAACTCCTTGGGAGTAAAGCAAAACTGCTGCCGTTTCCCCAACGCTGGTATTTCTTCTGCTGGACCTAAGACTAGGACTAGCTTTGAAAAGGACATTCTAGCTTCTGGCCAATATGGAGGCATAATAGACACACTGTGCCTCCTCCCACAACCAAAAGAAGGACAACAACAAATTTAAAAACAAAACAACCAGAACTGCCAGAAAATCGAACTGCATGGAAGTCCAACAGCCGAGGAGTTAAAGAAGAAACATCCATCCAGACGGGTAGGAGTGGTGGAGGTGGGCAGCCTGGGTGGGAAGGAACCTCAGCAAGGCAGCGGCTGGCTGAGCAGGCAGTCCCACATTCAAGTGCGGATAAACCAGGAGGAATAACTGGAGAGCGAGAAGACCCCACAACCCAGGGCCCCAGTGCCGGGAAATAAAGACTCAAAACACTGATTGAAAACACCTGTGGGGGCTCAGGTGCTGGGAGAGACTCCCAGCCTCACAGGAGAGTTTGTTGGAGAGACCCACAGGGTCCCAGAACACACACAAGCCACCCACCCAGGAATCAGCACCAGAAGGGCCCAGTCTGCTTGTGGGTAGTGGGGGAAGTGATTGAAGTCCGGCAGAGAGTGGAGCAAGTGCCATTGTTCCCTCTCAGACCCTCTCCCACAGAAAGTGCAACAACACAGTGACTGGGTTGCCCCGCCCTGGCAATTAGCTAAGGCTCTATCTGTCACTGCATAACACTACATGCGCAGAGACAAAAAATGGCCCAAATGAAAGAACAGATCAAAGCTCCAGAAAAAATACAACTGAGTGATGGAGAGATAGCCAACCTACAGGAGGCACAGTTCAAAGCACTGGTAATCAGGATGCTCACAGAACTGGTTGAGTGTGATCACAAAATAGAGGCAAAAGTGAAGGCTATGAAAAGTGAAATGAAGGGAAATGTACAAGGAACCAACAGTGATGGGAAGGAAACCAGGACTCAAATCAACGGTTTGGACCAGAAGGAAGAAATAAACATTCGACCAGAACAGAATGAAGAAACAAGAATTCAAAAAAATGAGGAGAGGCTTAGGAACATCTGGGACAACTTTAAACGTTCCAACATCCGAATCATGGGGGTGCCAGAAGGAAAAGAGGAAGAGCAAGAAATGGAAAACTTATTTGAAAACATAATGAAGGAGAACTCCCCTAATCTGGCAAAGGAAATAGACTTCTAGGAAGTCCAGGAAGCTCAGAGTCCCAAAGAAGCTGGACCCAAGGAAGCATATACTAAGGCACATCATTATTGCATTACCCAAGATTAAGATAAAGACAGAATCTTCAAAGCAGCAAGAGAAAAGGAGACAGTTACCTACAAAGGAGCTCCCATCAGACTGTCAGCTGATTTATCAAAAGAAACCTTAGAGGCAAGAAGGGAGCTGGAAAGAAGTATTCAAAGTCATGAAAGGCAAGGACCTACAACCTAGATTATTCTATCCAGCAAAGCTTTCATTCAGAATGAAAGGGCAGATAAAGTGCTTCTCAGATAAGGTCAAGTTAAAGGAGTTCATCATCACCAGGTCCTTATTATATGAAATGTTAAAGGGACTTATCTAAGAAAAAGAAGATAAAAAATATGAACTGTAAAACGACAACAAACTCACAACTATCAACAACCCAGCCTAAAACAAAAACAAAAACAAACTAAGCAAACAACTAGAACAGGAACAGAATCACAGAAATGGAGATCACATGGAGGATTATCAGTGGGGAAGGGGAGGGGGTAATGGGGGAAAAGGTACAGGGAATAAGAAGCATAAATGGTAAGTAGAAAATAGACAGGGGGAGGTTAAAAATAGTGTAGGAAATCGAGAAGCCAAAGAACGTGTATGTATGACCCATGGACATGAACTAAGAGGGGAAAACGTGGATGGAAGAAATGTGCAGGGCAGAGGGGAATAAAGGAGGGGGAATGGGACAACTGTAACAGCATAATAAAATATATTAAAAAAACATCTAGTCACCAACCATATCCCCATGACCCAGAAAAGCGGTGGAAAGATGAGTCCAGGAAGACTCCAGGGCGGTCTTGCGGCAGAAATCAGCCCGCTGGCACCACCAGCAGCGTGCGCCGCCCTGACACCTGCAGCCCTGGAGCCTCCATTCCCCGACGAGCAGCCTGCTCTTTCAGCACAGCTGAGTAACAGATACCATGCTGATAACATAATTTAGTGACCCACATTCCTATAAAGAAACACTGTAATGTTTAAAAAAGGCACTCTTACATCTTTCTCTTTTTTATCAGGAATTGGAGTCTGCTTCCTCATGTTATTTCCTGTGTAGGCGACACATTTCTCAAAAAAGAAAAAAGAGACAGGAAAGAATCGTTTTAATTAGTAATTAATACTGTGAATTAACAAATTACTGAAGATGCCCTGATGCTAATGACACTGGGACAGAAAAGGGCCTAGAGGCTCGGTAGCCCTGCGCAGCCCTGACCAGGCATTTCCACCAGACTTCCGTGTGCTCTGATACGGTTCATCAGAAAAACATCTCCACCCGCCAAAACTCATTGGATTCAGCGTCTGGACCACCTGCCTCCCCACTGGCGCCAGCAAAACCCCTAGTCTGCAGGAAGTACTATACAACTCGCCTGGACGAAAGGGTGCAGGCAGTACTCACCAGCTGCCACTCTCCTATGTCTTCATTCCAGTGGACATAGTTTTCAATCATCTCCTTTTTAAAAGAGTCCAAGATAGTCTGCTTTTAATATCTAATAACATTTAATAACACTTAAAATACTAAAAAACATTCATGAAACTAAAATCTTTATGATCAAGGGGAAAATTTGTCTTAAAACATTATATGCTGCATGATACACTTTTTATAAATTTCAAAATATATGCTTTTAAGAAATATATACAACTAAAAAGCAAGAAAGCGAAGAGCACTGGACTCTGGAGGAAGGTTACCTTGAGCTGGAAGAGGCACAAGGTCTGGGAGCAGGTGACGGCCATGGTGCCAGCTTTTGTTCGGGGATGAGCTCCCCACGCAGTAACTGCCTAAGTGGAGGCCAGCCTCCAAGGGCCAGGAAGGAGTGTACCGAGAACCGAAGGTCAGTTCTGTACACCTCATGTCCAAAGGAGAAAAATACTAAGGCTTATTTGTAGAGAAATTTCTCATGGCCGTATAGAATTGCAAAGTAAATTTTTCAAAAAATCATTATGTGAAAGTATACTAAAATGTGCTGGAAAGATGAATATTTTGAGTAAAACAAAAATAGAGGCAGGGACTCTTAAATTATATGGTGTTGTACTAGCTCTGAGAAGTAGCACCCATCTGGAGACGGACACAGTATCAGTGACCATGCTACTGAACACAGTGAGATCACCAGCTCCGTGTTCCGTACACCGCCCCCCTCCCCGCACACACACAGGTGGCGTCCGAAAGCGGGAGGGGAAGCTGACGCAGGCGCTCCGCTCATTCTGCTCGCAGGGCAGGGGACGCTGAGCGGAAAGCAGCGCCTGTGCCTTGCTTCTGACAGCAGTTACAGTGAGTCCTCACTAGTGTCACTAACAGGTTCTCGGAAACTGCGACTTTAAGTGAAATGATAATGAAACCAATTTTATCATAGGTTAATTGATATAAACAAGAGTTAAGTTCCTATATTTCCGGCCATAAAAACATCACCAAACCTCTAAGTAAAGGCCCAAAACTACTAATTTTAAACAATGGAATAAATGTAAGACACACATACACTTATGAAAGACTAAGATGCTTATTTTCCAACCTGCTTATCTACTTGAGGGAAAGATACTCATGGGAGGCCGGAGCTCGTCCAGGCAGCCGGGGGCTCGAGGTGGCACCCCGCCCTGGACAGGGCGCCCTATAGTTACGGTGCACGCACTCACTCACTCACTCGGCCTGGCATGACGCAGACACACCAGTCACCTCACAGGCACATCTCTGGGATGCGGAGGGAAACCTGAGACCCCGAGAAAACCAATGCACACTGGGGAGGACATGCCCACTCCACACACACAGTGACTCCAGCTGGAAGTCAATTTTTCTTCCCTCTTCAACGATGTAACAAAACAACAGCGATGGAAACAGTGCTGTTTGCGGACCTGCTGGACATGAATCTAGATTTCTCTAAAGGGCTGAGAAATTCCTATTTAGATACTTAGATACTCAGAGATTCACGTATTAAGAAAAGTTAACAGCTGAAGTGAAATGCTATGGCATTACTTCAAGGAAATCTTACTGTTGACAACTGAAACGGAAATATTTACCTCCAATTAAGTGACAAACTATACTTCCTTATTCCTTAACTGCAGCCAAGGGACCGACCTAATATCTAAATCAGAGAACTTCCATCTTACCTGATAATCCTGAGGTATAAAGTTATCAATAATAAGCATCTGAAGTCGAAGCTCCCGGCTAAGCTGTCGAATGTTCTCCAGTAAACCTTCAATTTCCCTCTGATGTTCTTGTTGGAGATCAGCCATCTATGTGAAAGTCAATGCAAACATTAAAGAGAAACAAGATTGAAAATGCAAACCGGTCCAAACTGACATAGGGCACTGGTCTCAGAAACCCTGGAGGAGCCGACCCAGTTCTTTCACAAACACAATGGACAGAATGCCACTCACACTGTCTTCTTTGATGCACATTAGTTGTTAAGGTTGGAAATTTAGTTTAATAGCTAGAATTAGAAATTGCATGTAAAGAAGAAATTTTTATCTCTTTAAAATTGTAAGTATACATTATGATTCCTTTAGGATTCTTAATCACACTTAATCAAAGAAATTCTTCTTGAAAAAATTCGGAACTACATTAGTAAGCAGTTTCTAAGAAACCGACCTCTGACTTTGCAGCCATTAGCATAGTCCAGACTTTCTTTAATTTCTTGGTCTTTCCCTGTGCTTCCTCTTGCAAACTGGTGTATTTTTCTTCAATATCCAAGCGTTCTTGCTATTACAAAAATTGATAAATGTCAGAATGATATTTTCATTAAATCAGAATTTAACAAATAATATGTTTAGTAACCATTATCTTCAAAGCAACCCCTAGATCTGCTTTAAAATAATATTAGAATTATAGATATTTAGCTTTTCACCAGAAAAGCTAAATACCTTAGGCAACATACCATAGCTTCGGCTGATACAAGAACTCACATTACCTCTTTCTCCTCCAGTTCTCTGCGAAGTTGCTCTGCTCTCTTCCTCCTTTCTTCCAGTTCCATATTAGATTCTTCAAGAAGTTTTTCTTGTTCCTCAGCTTTTGCCAACAAATCAACACCACCAACAATTACCTTCTTCTCCAGTGCAGATAATTTCTCTAGCAAAGACTGATGCTCTTGTCTGTTGATTGAAATGAAAATACTCTATATTCATTGATTATCTGCTATTCTACCAATATCACTTAACAAAATCTGATAAGAACTTGGACGCAAAATTTCAAAATAGGAATATAATTATGTAACACCTCTGTCAAATAATACCTCTGGGTCCATTAATTTACGATTTGACCTATAACTAATTCAAATTCGCTGATTTTTTTCTCATATAGAGAGGAATTAACCAAACAGATGTAATATTTAGAAATATAACATATAAAATGAAAACTTCTATCCAAAAATAGCTTCTCTGGAGGCAAAAATCAACATTTAATTACTACTCAATTTTCTTGTTTATACATCCTATGAAAAATGCCAGACATTTAAACCACAAACCCACATCAATTCAGTAATACGCACTGGGCCTTAAGAAGGTCTTTCTCCCGTTTCTCTAATTCAGCTCTAGCCTTGTTTCTTTCTTCTTCTTCCATGTCAAGCTTTGTTTCAAGTGCTTTTCTCTCTTCGTCAATCTTTGCTTGCATTTCAACCATCTTATCTGGGGAAACTTTCTTTTTACCTATTTGAGTCATTTAATTACAACAGTCACTTTAGAATCAGTGTTTCAGACTCGCATAGAGTCTCTTCGTTTTTATAAAAGACGCATGCCTCCATAATGCAAAATCCAATGTTAACATTTCAAGGAAATCAAATCAGTATCTCATGTTTCTAGAAGAACTTTTAAACTAATTACTAAAGTCAAACTTTTCCAATTGTGCAGTGACAAACGTAAGCAAAAGAGAAGCAAAACAGATGAGCAGAGGAAAAAGACAAAGAGAGATGAACAGTAAAGCCAAAAAGAAAACAACCCAAAACAAGACAAAAAAAACACACAGATCTGTACGTCCCCAAATAACATATAGTCAAAAAAGCCATATGACTATTTAGTTACTTTTTTCTGATAACCAGGTACAAAAATCAAGTGATTTCTCAAAATACCTCCCCAAAATTTACTGAAATAAGTAAGTAAAAGTCACATATAGATATAAAATGAACAGATAAAAATATCAGTCAGAACTTATAGCTAGTAGTTTTTAATATATATCTTCAGAGTGTTTATAAAATTTTTAATAAAATTACTGGAAATTATTTTATTTCATAGTATACTTTTAAAGGGAAAATTCTATATTAATTACATAACAGTTACACAGTAATTGATCAGGCATTTTATAGTTGCTGAGCTATCATGATATATTTTAAATAAAAAAGTCAAGTAACTCATTATGTCAAATGCAGGGCCCTAAATCTCTCTATGTCAGATTAACTATGACAAGTGTCAAGTGTCATTACACTATGACAAGTGTAGAAATACTACAAAATAATCAAGCTGGAAATATAGCTTCCAACTGATGTTTTGATTATAATGTCTAGTAAGTAGAGTGGTCTTTATACAAATAAACAGTATAAATGAAAGTGTTACATTGTTATAAACAGTATTCAATAAAAGTTTATTGACTAAATTTCCAAGTGATGAAATTAAAGTGAAAAATCAAAAGAAGAAAAGAAAAACTAGTGTATTAAACCGGCTATGAAACTGACTCAAAGATAATTCATTTCTGGTAATACAATTTCTTTGAAACATACTTTCCTTCAGAAAAACAATCAAACTTTTCGTAGAACTGGTCTGAGGCTCTCCTGAGAGCTTTCTGTATTTCTTAACTTCCTTCTCGAAGGACCACAGGAGAGTGTGAACCAGAAGACTTTATAAATCGTTAATGTCTCCACCCAAAAGCTAACCCCTCCTGCTAATAAGGAAAGAGAACTGAAAAATAATGATAAGATACACAAGTATATATATCTGAATATATTCTTTTAGGAACCATCAGACAAAGAATCATGCATAGGCTTTCATTCTTTAGGATAAAATTATGTTTAAAAATCCAAGGTTTAAAATATAGTACATTTCATTTCTACAGAAATATAAGTCCAAAGCAAACTTAAGCCATGAAGCAAATAAGTTAAATAAAAAGAGTAAATAAAAGCACTGATCCAGATTCATGCTCTGGTGTGGTGTGATTCTTTGCATTCCAAAAGACTGATTCTGCTGGCTTCATTGTCACCTGTATTTAATGTTCTGAATTACACTATTAAAAGACAAAGAAGTGCCCACTGGTAATACTATTTCTTAGAAATTTGAAGGGGGAAGTAGAAGTTCAAGGATAAAGTAAGTGCATGCACAATAAATTATAGCTTCCATTCCACCTCAGAATTACAATTTTTTTAAAAAAGGTGAATATATTAAGACAAACAAAGCTGTGTATGAAGACATGGATACTAACTGCATAGCGAAAATGACCTGATCGATCTAAGCACATTCCTTTTTTAGGCTCCTAATTATTTTGTTAACAGTTGCCCATTAAGAGACGTAAAAAACATTTTATATGTAGAAATACAAAAGCATGTCTATTGATGAATTACTACTATGCTTAAATTGCATTATTTTTTAAAATTTAGGTAATATTTTCAAACTGATGTTTTAGCAACAAAGATCTTATTGTGTTCTTGTAACATTTTCATAAAAATGACCAGGCAGCCCTGACTGGTGTGGCTCGGGAGGCTGGGCTCATCTGGCAAACTGAAATATCACGGTCTGCTTCCTGGTCAGAGCACCTCCTGGGCTGGGGGCCAGGCCCTTAGTTCGGGGCATGTGAGAGGCAACCGATCAATGTTTCTCTCATGCATCCATATTTCTCTCCCTTTCTTTCTCCCTCTTCCCCACACCCGCAAAAAAAAAACAAAACCAAAAATGAAAATTTTTTTAACGACCATGCATGTACAGCTAGGTTCAGTTTCAAAAGTCTTATATTTCGCTAACATGTTGTTACCAGAATTATTCCTGTAAGTTATTATATTTCCCCCCAAATAATATTTAACCTAAATGTAAATATGTAGCAACTCTCTTAACCAGGACCTTAAAAATGTGAGATCACTAAAAGTCACTTTTACAGTGATTTAAAAAAAAATTTTATATTTAAATTATTTTATTGTTGTTCAATTACAGCTGTATTTTCTCCCCATTTTTTCTTAAAAATCTTTATCAGCAAAACCAACCAACCAAAAAAATGCTTCTTCTAATACTGCACGATAGAATTCAGCACAAATTTCCAGATGGATATTTTTAAAAATGTTAACGTCATAGAGCATTGAACTAAGCCAAACAGGAGTGGCAATGCTTATGACTGCCCTGCGCCATGTGCTCTGTCTGGGGCTGAAGGGGACTTGGCAGGTGAAGCCAGAAAGAAGGGGTCTCGGGGGTGCTGAGTGCTGCTGACTGAGTGAGTGCATTTCACCTGCACGACTCGAGCACCCTCGGGCATAAGTAACCAAGCACTTGATTCCTCACTTTAAACAAAAAGGGAAATTTGGCTTAATGGGTCTTTAAGAAATCCAGAAAAAAAGATCATGCCAGCTAGTTCTGATGATGTGTGTATTTTTGTCTGTGTTGTTAATTAGGTCTAGCATATCCTGTGTGTCTGTCACTGCCAATTTAATACTTCTGAATTGTTCCCCTAAAAAGATCATTTTGAAATAAGAATGTTCCTATTATTCCTGAATAAAAACTGAAATAAATTTTTTAAAAATTGGGAAAAAGGAAGCTTTTTGTTTAAAGCTAAAGTTGAAGGATTTTTTTAAAATACAAAAGATGGATACTTACCTTGTAAAAAATTAATTTTTAAAAAATGTAATATAATTAAATGACAAAATCCTTTATAGTTTAAGTAAGTGTACCACATGGATTGCAAATCAATCACACCAACCTGCTTGATCTTTCAGTAAGAAGTAGCAAGCAAATCGTAGACAGGAAGCATATGCACAGAGATGAGGAAGAAAAAAAGAAAAACATTATTTTTTATGTAAAACAAAGAAAATTGTATAATAGCATTTACTTTATAGTATAAGCATAGAAATAATCAAATCATTATCAAAACTGAAATAGAGCAGTTTTATGTAAAAAAGAAAAGCGTACTCAACACAATTGGAGGTGTAATTTAAGCAAAGATAATAGGAAGATTAACTTAGTCTAAGATTACAATTCAAATCAATCTCAAGAGCCCACACCACTCCCAAACTCCTGTGAATGTAACAGTTCCGTACCACGTGGGCACAATGACGGCGGACATGGAATTGGGAAACTGCTAAGACCTGGGGAGTATTCGAAAAGAGCAAAACAGAGCATTAAGCCAATTTTTAAGAATTAGTAAGTTAAAGGCTGCAAAATTCACATTGTGCATTTTTAAAGTTTCCCAGTTCAATGTTCTTCCATTGTAAGGATCTATTACAGGTGTGCCTCCCTTTAAGAAAATCCAGCTCAAAAACCTCAACCCCAAATTGGATTGTAGCAACTTGCACTGATTGTTTGGTTAACGAAAGGATTTAATGAAGAATTCTTTTTAAAAAGCAAGCTTTCCCAATACATTTTCTTTTCCAGCTTGATTTAAAAGCAATTTTTTTCAGGGGAAAAAAAGCCCACATTTATTGCATAAAGTGAAGTACACCTGTATAATAACAAACTTGCATTCAGTCTCTTAGTGGATTGTTAAGGAGAATTACAGTAATGACTCTATAGGAGTAAATAATCAATTGATGATTCAAGCAAAAAACACCTAAATAAAAAGGCCATTCACATTTTTTAAAGGGAAGGTGTGTACAAGCCACACACAGCAACCACACGTCGGGACGGCCGTCTCTGCACTTCACCAGCGCGCCCCCGTCACAGGGAAAAGAGCTGCCTGTCGTGTGCTCGGTGCACAGACCGTAACTAAGACTGCGTGAACTGAACCGAGTGCAGCTCATCTCATAACACACTTCCCTACACGTGGTCTTTAAGGGTTAGGTAAGTTTTAAAACAGGAAATTCCATTATAGTCCCTCCTACTCAGATATTTTGTTGTATTCCATAGTTTATAATACAAAATCATACCTCTATATAGTTTCTAAAGCAATGCCATGTATTTTATATTATCCTCTGAAATTAATTGTTTTGGTAAAATTTAAGAATTGTCAATAAAGAATACAATTCCTAATATTCTTGGAATTCTTCCTCTAGAAAGCCCAAAACATAAGAACAATGACCAAATGTTTTTGCTATTAGTTTTGAAAGGTAAGTATATAGATAATGCTTGAAAAGACAGTAAGCTGCAAACTAGTACAAGAAAGCACCAATTCCTCTTTCTTCTGAAGATAAAATATAAATAAAATAATGCTTTTCAATTTAATTAAGGTTTAAGAAAAAGTCTTTAGGTTTGAAATAAGTTGCTAGATCCTGCATAAACAATTTCTTATGGATCTGACCTCTCCAATCATACATTAGAAAATTCCTTAAAACCAATCAGGTAATTTAGAAGGGATAAATGGCCATTTGATATAAAATGCTATTCAAGTTATTATCACTTGCTTCAAAACTTTACATTTCCTTGGTCTGGGAGCTTTCACTCGAGTCAGCTGCCCTGAGACCAGGACTCCGAAGCCTAAAGACTTCCCGACTGGAGCACGGGTCACAGTGGGTTCTGGTGCACTTCCCAACAGAATCTGGATGTTTAGAAATTCAGGATTTGTTACTACATGTCCCTTATACTCACTAGGATTAGAAATTTGTCATGAAATATGAAAAGGAACCATCAGAGGTATTCTTTTATACAGCTTACTAGCTCTCTTTACATTATCTCAATTGCAAAAGCGTGAATCTCTCTTCCATTGTCTCGAGCATAAGCTTAAACACATGTTCAATGATCGTGGATTACTGGAAGCAATGAGGGGGGAGGGGGGGATCATCACATGCTTTGTTCTACCGGGAAGTCCAGCACGTGTTCTTTGAGTCATGACAGGGAGCAGTGCAGCATTTCCCAAGTGAAGCCCATGGGTTATGGAGAAGCCGAAGCTCTGTTAGAGAACTTAAGAGCTACCACTCACTAGGCAAGAACTTATCCAGAGGTTTCTCTATGACAGAACATGTGGAGTCTGAACTACTGCTGCTGCTACTGCCTGGAAGACAAAGAAATGAGCCCACAGAGAACCGAAGGAAAAGGAAACAAGAAAAGGAGCACATACACAGAGAAAAATTCAGTTCCAGAGAGAGAGTTTTCATGGACAATCAAGCTTTGTATTACAGAACCAAAACTTACTTTCCCTTAAAACCAGCCTCGGTGGCCTAGCCCAAGCTCTCTAAGGGCGAAGCCATGCGGGGAACTAGACACTGTGTCCCCCTGTAAGTGCCGGCTGCGGGCGGACGCCACTGTCCACCTCAAACACAGGGGTTCAGAGGGTTGGCATGACAAGAACCAGAAATTGGTAGTCACTTGGTGACATTTAAGTCTATTTAAGCTTCTTAGGCTAACAAGTTAAAGGAACGTGAGTTTTAAGACCTGAACTCATGCACAATTACAATTACGAAAGTGATGGAACACCCTTCATCACAGACGGGTTGCTCTGTCTCCAGTTCCACCTGGTCCTCTAACCACCACACTACCAGAAATGACGGTGTGTGTTTTAAGGCTCCATGGCAAAATTTTAAAAAGCTCAATGAACATTTTAAAATTCCTAAGCCTCAAAAAAAGGTATTTTACTATTAAATATTTTAATATTTAAAACAGTAGCATTTTTTGCTATTTAAAATTTTATTTTTAATGTATCTATTATCTGCTTTAGCTTTGAATAGCTTACTCTGTGAAAAATAGGTATGAACACAAAACCAATTCTTTAAATCAGGGCTTGGCAAACATTTTCTGTAAAGGTACAGATAGTAAGCATTTAGGGCCCTGGCCAGGTGGCTCAGTTGGTTGGAGCGTCGTCCCGTGCACTGAAAGGTTGCAGGTTGGATTCCTGGTCAGGGCACACACCTAGGTTGTGGGTTCAGTGCCCAGTCGGGGAGTTGACAGGAGGCAACCGATCCATGTTTCTCTCTCACATCGATGTTTCTTGCTCTCCTCCTCCCTTCCTCTCTCTAAAAATTCAATAAACATATCTTTGGGTGAGGAAAATAACACTCACTTAAAAAAATAAGTGAGTGTTTAGGTTTTGTGGGCCATACCACTTCATGTGAAAGCAACCCACCATGCATCACACATAAACAAATAAGCATGGCTATTTAATAAAATTTTATTTACAGAAACAGGTTGTAGGCCGAATTTGGCCAGTACGCCATGTTTCACCAACTCCTACTCTAAATCATGCTTTTCCTGTCTTCTGAAGTTATAAAATCTTTATGGTTTGTAAATATGCAAGCCCTAATGGAGCAGTGATGGGTTTATTATCACAAGATCATTTTTATTTCAACGTTCAATTTCCTTCAATGACCCCCAGCTCCCTGAAGAGTAGGGACAGGCAGCTAGGCAACGGCAAGAGATGTTCACTGGGAGATCTGGCCCTGACTGAGATCATTTTAACAAGACAAGCGAAATATGCACCAGCTTGAATACAATGATCCACATTAATGGAAGAGAGTTCTGAAATAAATAAATATTTAAGGTAAAAGATCAGAAATGCAGGACATTATAATATGTCTCTCTCTTTTACATGTTATATGTAGCTTTATCACAATAAACTAAGTCTTAATTCATACTTCACAACAAATGGCACATAACAGGGTGAAAATGAAAGCATACTTTATAATGAAGAAAATTAAACTAAAAAATAGAATACTTATACAAATTTAAAAATTCAATGAATTCTAAAGCCCAATTTTGCTTGAGAAAAACTTCATATTATCCTAATTTCCTAGATTTTAGGTTCTTAACACAAATAAGAGTCCCCAAATAAAACTAAAAATCTACATGAAATTTTAAAATGGTATATCCACTATCACTGGCTTACGATTCTAAAAAAAGAACATGTGCGGTATTCTAATTCGGCTATAAACAGGAGATCAATATAGCAGAAGAGATAATGCAAAGCCAACCAGGTCTATGTCATACTTCTTCTGAACTGCTACCACAACTAAACATGGCAAAAAAAAAGGCATGCACTCAGCTTCCTCGGGGACGTTAAACCATCATTAAGTAGCAATCCCAGGCGATTCCTAGAACCAAAATGAACTTACCCCTTCGTTTTTTCCTTTTCTCTCCATCGTCCCCAAGCTCACCCTCTTCGTCGTCATCCTCTTCTGACCCGCTGACGTCAGAGCCCGATATCTCTTCCCCTGGACAGAAATTTAACACGATGACTTTTACTCTGTACCAGGTCGTTAGCTATTTAGAAAATGCCTGGATTGACTTACTTCATTAAGTTTTCATTGCCCTAAACAAACCTTGTATTAAAATTCCTCGACACTATACCAGGCATGCTAACCTCAGAAATAGACATGATGTACACAGAGGCTTTATTTTTAAATTTCCTAAAGAGAAGCTGAACTCTAATCCATTTAAAATTTCAAATAATAAAGTACAGTTCTAAGTATATATAAAGATTACATTGTAGAGCTATTTTAATCTTTTAAAAGTGTGATCACTTTTGGGGACCATTTTCTCTTCAGTTTTTTGTTTAAGATATTAAATAATCCATTCAACCTGTGCATTTTTTAAGAGCCATAAGACTGTCATCTAACATAGTGATCCCACTTTTGGAACTACATCACAACAAATATTTCAAAAGAGAGACTTATTTATACAGAGATTACGTTAACTTACCTAAAAAGCAAATAAAAGGGAATAATTAAACTAATATTAATTAAGGTCAGTACTATATTACCTTCCAAAAAGTTATTGAAAAATACCACTGTCCATATATGAAATGTCTAAGGAAAAAAAATTGGGAGAAAAACAGAATATACACTAATCACAATGAGGTAATATTTGAACCTGTAAATCAAGAATGGAAAGAGATCACAGAGTCTTGGGATAAGGAATTCATTGAAACATACACTGTTCTTTAGGCCTGGAAACAATGACACCCCAGTAGCAGTGTGCACACCCCGTGCTCAAATCTTGGTTTCTAAATACCATTCTCCAGTGAAAGGAACCAAGGAGAAGAGCTGATTTTAACGCTGGGGGAGAGAAAATCGCCAAACATCTGTGGTGCCAGAGCCTAAGTGCTAAACAAACAAAGACCTCGCGGGAGCGTGCTGAAAGGGCACAGGAGCAGCCCTGCAGGAGCTCCTGGAGGCCAAAGCTGAAACGGTCTGAGCAATAAAGTAAGTAATAATGTATTACAAACCACAAATATCCACAAGTCCACACTGACAAACGTAAACAACTGAATAAATAAGGGGGAGAAGGGACTGCTTTTCCATACAACAGAATTCCTAACACTAAACATCAGAAGGAATGGTGGAGAGAGCAAGTCACCAATGAGTAATGCCACAGAACTGCTGCTTCAGGCAGGAGCCTTTGATGGTGCCAAAATTAGTGGGAGAAAGTGGAAGGAGAAACAGGACCTCTGTATAGTCTCAAAGTAGCTCCACACAAGATAGGTATTAACTGCAAAGGAAAAAATAAAATAAACAGATTTATAGTAGAGAAATCTTACAGAATAATCATGAGAGAGCTACAAGCAAAGCCAAGCTGAGAAACCTTCTACAAATGCATGACCAGCCCTCTTCAAAAGCACCAGGACTGTGGAAGACCAACCAAGCCTGAGTGGCTGCGGATGGCAGGGGACTGAGAGGCCCGGCACCTGAACGCAGGACGAGTCCTGACCGCACCCAGGACAGAGAGAATGGGCACAGGGGGAAAACCGCCAAAGTTCAAGTATAATCTTCACAGCGATGACTATTTTAAAGTTAAATAAAACTATTTCACTGGTGTGGCCTAGAAACTTTGAGTAAGATCTGCAGACGAGTTAATCTGCAGATTAGTTCACATGAGATGTGAACGTTAAGGGAAGTTGGGTGATGGTAATACAGAAACTCTCCTCAATATATTTGTAAGTTTTCTATAAGTCTAAAGTTATTTCAAAAGAGAGTTTAAAAAGTATTATTTTAATATTTGGCCTACTTTTTATTATGTATATGATCAGTTCTGTTCATTGTGCTCCAAAAACAAATGTCCTATGAGCAAAAATAAAATGAAATGTGTTAAGAATAAGGTCAGCATTTCCATATGACCGAGCAGTTCCACTTCCAGGTGTACGCACAAAAAACTGACAGCAGGGCCTCGAAGAGGCAACATATACCCACATGCACGACAGCATTATTCGCAACAGTCAGAAGGCAGAAGCTACCCAAGTGCCCATCGACAGATGAACGGATAAAGAAAATGTGGCCCCCACACACAATAGAATATTATTCAGCCTTAAAAAGGAAGGGAATTCTGACACATGCTACCACATGGATAAACCTTGAGGCTATCATGCTAAATGAAATAAACCAGACCCAGAGGAATAAATACCATATGGTTTTACTTACATGAGGTACCTAGAATAGTCAAATTCAGGGGCAGAAAGTAACCTAGTGGTTGCCAGGGGCTGGAAGAGAGAGGGGACTGGGCAGTCAGTGTTTAAAGGGTTCAGAGTTTCACTTGGGTAGAATGGGTGACTCAACCATTCTAGAGATGGGTGATGGTGATGGTTGCAGACCAATGCGAACATACTTAATGCCACTGATCTACACACTAAAAATAGTTAAAATGGTAAACTATGTTATATATATTTTACTACAATAAAAAGTGGAAAAAATTAAGTCAGCAAGATAAAGGTATGAACTCAACATTAGCAAGTCTGAGAAATTTAAAATCTTGAAAACATTCCGACTATAAACACCACCTAGTGGTCACATTTAAAACACACTCGTGATCTCAGAGGCAGGCCAATCACTACTGCTTCTCCTCAATAACCCCACTCAAGTTTACAGAGTCAGCACCTTCTCCAAACATCTGTGATGCCGGCATCTCTGGCCTCCACATCTGGTCCCATCCGTATGCCCCAGTCCCAAAGCCCTGCGCCGACCTGGTCCACACAGGAGCCCTGTGCCAATCAGCTCTCAGCACGAAGGGAGTCGCCGAACCCTTAGTGATGATGGGTAAGTTCCTCAACCTCATGAATGAAGTCTTTAATCTTTGTAACCTTCTAACACTATCGTCTTAGAAAAGCATTTCCAAAAGAGAGTCTCATGTTCAAGTTTAAGTATGAAAGCATGTTTTCAAGGCCATGCAATAAACTTCTACTTATAGTAAACTTGGTTTACCCATGATTCTGTGATAACTTTCTGTACTTCAAACAATAGTGATTCTCTACCACAGAGACCTTTGGTCATAGTTACCCAAATATGTGGTAGAACTTGCTCTTATACAGAGACAATAAAAATTCATTCTTTAATAAGTGATCGTATGAAATCTACAAAAGATCACTGGGATTAAGATGGGTGTTTAAATTAAGTTTTCTAATCGCATCCACAAACATTATATAATTTTACTTGAGCTAAATATGAAAATGCTAAAGTATGTATCAAGTTACCAAACGGAAATGTTCCTTTAAATATCAACATTAGAGGTAAAAAAGCTTTTAACAGGTGGTTTTTATCAGAACACTTAGTAGTTAAGCAACACATTTTCAGCCAACATTAAGATCAACATTTTGGGGAAAAGTTACCTTCTTCAAGCTTTTTTTTCAGTTCTTCTATTTCTTTCTGAAATTGACGAAGCAAAGCATCCTTTGGATCTTCGTTAATTCTAGCTTTATTTTTAATATTCTTAGCACGATTAGCATACCGTAACGTGCTGATAGTTTCATCATAATTGTAATCTGCTGGCCCAATATTTGCACACTGTTGAATTAAGAGTGCACAGTTAGAATTAATACTACCATTATGAAGAAATCAAAGAGAATTTTTAAAGCATTCTTCTACTTTGGTATTCTTAAAAAAGAGTATAACCACGTGGTTTCCAAACAACATCACATGGGCTTGTACACATGGTGTACTAGAAAAAGAATAACCACAGGTCAAATAAAGTGAAATAATCAATAGTTTTTTAAATGTTATGCATATCAATTATGGGATAAACAGGAAATCTTAAATTTCCCTGATGATAACTACAATATCATCAATTAAGTCCTACCATCATGGTCTTTGAATTTCCTCCTAAGGAATCCTGAAGAAGACGAGTCAATTTAGAGTTACGATAAGGAACATGAGTGCTTTTTCCATCAACCAAGGCGGAAATCACATTCCCAAGGGTGGAAAGCGAAAGATTGATTTTTGTTGCTTCCTTGAGGCGCTGTCCAGTAGCTCCAGTTTTTGCTTGTCTTTCTGAGCCCTAGCAAGAAAGATAGACAGAAATAAAGCTAAAATTAAAAATATAGACTATTGTTTCCAAAGCTTAAAAATGAAGTAATTTAACAGTAAAAAAACCCTGATATAGTATCTGGAATTCACTTCAAAACAACACAGGAAGGGAAGTGGGGGACGGCAGAGGTGAAACAGGACTGGCACACGCCGGTAACTGTTGAAGTCAGGGAACAGTGACGCAGAAGATCGTCAAACTGTTCTATCTACTCTTGTACAGGTCAGAAACACTCTATGTGTAAACCACCCCATTACATTTGAGTTTTTATTCACTTGTAAAATAAAAAAAAATTACAAGAGTTGTCCTTTAGGCAGCACTCTGTTACTCACAGCAAGGTCTACCAGGTGGAGCTTCCCCATCCTGACGTGCATGTTTCCGTCGACGCCTTTCTCGCTGCACTCGATGGTGATCGTGAAGATGGCGTGGGAGCGGGAGCTGTGCTCATTCATGTTAGTTGCACCAACAGAACCTTGAATAAAGGAAGGAGGTTCTTAGGAAGTAACAGGAAGTGTCTTTTAAAATTATTAACTATACTATCTAGAATGGTTTAAAATACTTAATTTCATCAGAGCCAAACAGCAGAGAGAACAGCTAAACCATAAAAGCACAGGTGTGTTTAGCCATTATTAGAAGTTTCCGACAAAGTAGGTTGATAACTAAAGAATTTGTAATGTCTCTCCCGTTAAAGAGGTCATTTTAGGACAGAATACTTAATTTTAATCCCAAGTATTATTGGCTACAAAAGTAACTAATTTACATAAAAATACATGTTAAATAATTTAAAAAACGGTGACTGTTCCAGCTATCTGTAGGAAGCATTATGTTCTGGGCATCCAAACCACAGACAGACGTGCGTGCGCGCTAGCTGACGCCTGGGCACTCAGCGCAGCAGTGTTCCCAGCGGCCCGAGACCAGAAGCAGCCAACAGCAGAGGGGTCACTCAGTTATGGACCAGTCATGCTATGGACTTTTTAAAAAAGAAGGCTATCTGTATGACATGGGAAGATACCCATACCGTATGGCTGAAAAAATAAGAGGGAAATGTATAATATAATCCCACTTCCATAAAATAAAAGCATCCATTCAAAAGATGCTAAGTATTTGTGAGTGTATAAATATTTTACATGAATATATTGTGTAAAGGGTCTGATTTTTATAGTATGCATATATTGGTTTTTCCCTTAATTTCAAAGTAACTTAACAGCATTATGTTCATTTTATCCAATGCCAAAATTATCTTCCTACAATATTGTCATGCAGAACTTGTCCATGCAAGCTTTGATTTCAGAACTTAAACATTAAACTACAGTCACTGTTCACTGTTAGCATATGGCTGCACTAACGCTATGGAAGCATACGGAAGTCAGATAACCAGAATGTAAGCGGCACCAACAGAGGAGAGAGGCCTACATGAGTCCGGCTCCAGACAAGGACGAACACCGTATGATTTCGCTTGTGCATGGAATCCAAAGCGCGAAATAAACGAGCAAAGTAGAAACAGACCCGTGGTTGCAGAGAGCAGGCTGACGGTGGCCTGAGGGGAGGCACTGGGGGCCGGGTGGAGACGGTGAAGGACTGAGAAGTGTGAGCTGGTGGTTACAAAACCGTCTCCGGGTGTAGAGTACAGCACAGGGAACACAGGGCCTGGCAGAAGGCAGGCCTGCTGGAGGGTGCTTGGCAGGGTGATAATGTGGGTGTAACAACTTACAGTTTTAACTCAAACAGTTCACCTAAAATGTCATATGGTATGCTTGGGTGTGATATTGTTATGTCATGGAATTACATGTTTATGGTTTTGTAATAAAAAGGGGTGTTATTTGTGCTGGACCCTGAATAGCCAATAATGTTGCAACAACTATGCATGGTCCAGTGGGTAGTGGAAATATGGTGAGGGAGAACTATTTAAAGCGTATGACTCTCACCACTATGCTGTACACCTGAAACCAATAAAATCAAGATTAAAAGTAAACTGTAATTTTAAAAAAAGTAAAGAATTTGTGACTTCATACTATATTTTCTATTTTCTTTTCAATCAAATTGGGAATTTATAATTTCCCCCAAAATATAAAAAATTATTAGGCCTTGACTTTGTCATTCCCTTCCTGAGAGAGATTTGGGATGGGCTCCCATTCCAGGTCCCCAAAAGGAACACTGAGACGAGTGCTCTGAGCAGACACCTTTCCTTCTCTCGAGGATTATTTCCATGAATGTAGTTTGCAAACTGGAATTACTAGGTCAAAGGGCAGAAACTTTTATAGTGATGGGATACCAAATCATGCTGAAGCAATGTTTTCCAATTTGGGTGGGGAAAAAACATGTGATTTGAAACAATCATAATCAATACCTATTGTTTTGACAATGTAAGTAAAGCATGCTACTTTTTCTGTATTTCTGGTTGTGAAAACCAAGAAGTGCAGCAGACACGCTGCGCAATGGGCCCTGCAGAGAATTTCACAGCCACTGGGGAGCAGAGCTGGCAGGAATCAAGTGGACTCGGGGCTCCAAGCCACTGCCACGTCATGTAATGGGAGTCAGACAAAAAGCACTTCCAGAGCTCTAATTTTTGTCAAATGTTTACTTTGGAATAAAAATATTAAATCTATATGTTTTTCAAGAGGGCAGGAAAAAGTTTATAAACATGGCTGCATGTGTATAAACAGGCATATATGTACAATAAGAATATTTATTGCGGTATTGCTCATAACAGCAAGTCTGAAAACAAGCCACAAGTGCGTCAATAAAAGACTGGGTAAATAAATTGTGTATACAGGTCCACCCAAAGCAATACTGCATCGTTCTTTTAAAGCACTCACATATACACTGGCATGTGTCATTGTGAAGTGCTCTCTGAGGTGATACACTGTCAGGGGAACAAAGCATGCCACTCTCGGACCAATGAAGAGGACAAGCTCGCTCTCCAGACACACACCTTCCCGCGTCGGGAAGGGCAGGCACATTGGCCACTGACAGACGGGCCGCGGTGATGGGAGCTGGGTGACTGAGGCACAGGGCAGGAGAGAGACTTGCTTTTCAGTGCATGCTTTTGTGCCTTTTGAGTTTTATACCATGTCTATGGATTTCCTATTCAAAAAATAATTTTTAAAGAAAAAAACTTGGTTCAAAGGCTGAAAACACTGTTCTACAAAAATATTAACTAATTTACAAGGATGCCCACGAAGTAAATGAACTGGAGTAGTTTAAATTTGCATTTGAGTTGCTAGGCAGACTGTTTGTGAGATGGCTGACTGTATTTTCTCAAGTGTAAAATTAACTGTTTATATACCATGACACCTGTATAAAATGGGCACCAATTTTATTTGTATAAAGTTCTCACTTAGAATGGCAGCTTTTCTTGTCCCATTCCCTGCTCTGCTATTTGCCTCTTGATAGTTATTCTACTATATTTCTATATGATAAAGTTTATTTTTATGTTGGAACTTTTATACTGGATATCTGTACTAAATGTTTAATTCTTGGACTCCATTTATTAACTAAGAGTATTTTCCTCTCTGCACTCTTAGCTTTTTCCAATCGTTTTGTCTTTGTGGCATTTACAGCATTCTCTCATTACAATGCTTTAGCTCTCCTTGAACAAATCTCACATACGAGTTAAATTAATTGTCAGGTAATTAATGGGACGTTTTGGTCACCACTGTAAATGGGATCTTATGCTTAAAAATGTGTAAATTAAATAAACAGTACACGGACATATTCCTGGTATAAAAAATTTTTAAATACATTAAAAACAAAAACAATGAAAGCCCCCAACACCGCTCTCCCTAGCTGACCTCCCCTCCCTGAAGGTCGCCGCTGACCGCCCTCTGACCGTGTGTTCCTCGTGCGACCTGAGGACACACACGCCCAGGGCCCAAGTGCTGGCGTTACCACCTGGCTCTCTCACCCACGTTAACGGGACGATGCAGTAACACTGTTCTGTAATTTTCTTTCTTTTCACTTAATTTATCTTGAGCTTCATTATAGTCCAGAGTATTTTTGTACCGTTATTTAGATAACCAATGTTTTGTCTATAACTTTTTATTACAAATAATGTTTCAAAAAAGCAATTTTTACACCTAAAACAGTTCTCTAGAATACATGTCTAGGGTTAGAAACACTGGGTCAAAGGGAATGCACTGGCAAAATCCCAGCAGGCACTGGCCAACCGCCCTTCAGCACAGCTGTGCTGCGGGACAACCCTGCCACCCGTGTCCGCTTCTTCAGGGCCTCACCCCGGCACCCCGGCACCCCAGCACCCACGCCCACAGGCAGTGGCTCCCACTGTCATTCCGGGTGCATTTTCCCGACTGTTTGAGAAGCTGAACAGCCTTTCGTCTGCTTGCTGCTGTGGATCGCTCTGGGAATTACATATTCATACATTTCTTTTGCTCATTTTCCTGTTTAAATTTCATCTTTTTTTTTTTAAGAATGCAATTGATTTTTTACATTTTTTGTTTAATTTCCTTGAGCTTACTTGATTTATAGGGTGGTTGCAAAAACTGAAAAAATGTTTGCTTCCTATGTGTTTACCTCTCACCTCAAGTCTCTCATTGCTGTCAGCAACATCACTAGTACCAGGCCTGGGGCATCTGTGTATTGAATATTGAAGTTCTTTATTATTTAGGCAGAAACGGAAACAATTCCCAAAAATGCCACTTTATTTAATTTTGTTTTGCTTTTCTTGTCAATAAAAGGGAGGAAGTACAGTGCCTGATTATGCAGATTTGTGGTCTAGGCTAACCCTCTGCCACTTATTAAGTAGCATATAATTTTGGACAAGGTATTTAAATTAGCCTTGGTTTCCTCCATCATAAAATAGGAATTTAATACTGTCATAGTCTAGTCTGACAATTAAAAGAGATCATTCTTATGAAGTACTCAGCACAAGCACCTGCCACACAGTAAGTGCTCAATAACTTTACCAAATATTATTACGGCTGATAAGAAACAGCTACATAAGAGTTCCAAAGATATAGCGCTATCACTAAGAAGCATAATTTTGGTCATCACAGAAAGTCAGCTGTGATATCTTTCATTTATACGTCATTACCACCTAGGAAATAATCAAAGAACTGGGTATTCAAGAAACTTAAAAATCCAGCCCTAACCAGTGCGATTCAGCTGGCTGGGTGTCGTCCTGCAAAGTACAAGTCGCTGGTTCAATTCTTGGCCACAGTATGTACCTTGGTTGCAGCCTGGACCCCAGTTGGGGCACATGTGAGAGGCAACCAATGCATGTTACTTTTCCTCTCTTTCTCCCTCCCCCCCTTAAATAAATATATAAAATCTTTTAAGAAAAGAAATTAAGAAATGTAAACATCCAGTCTTTGTGGGACAAAGTGCCACAGCAGCCCTCCTCCTGAACCAGCCCTCTCGACACACGAGCACCAGCCCTGGCGCGCGCCGCACTTACGGTTCTTGTGGCCCAGCGTCATGATCCTGTCCATGTCGTCGGCGTTGTTCACCACGTACGCCGACAGGTCTTTGATGTACACGCCCACGTCGGGCCGCTCTTTAACCTAAAGAAAGTATGAGACTTTACACAGATATCCATAATTCTCCCACAGCTACTCACTGAACATCTGCTATACAGAAGTAATACTTAACAAGTGTGTTATTTCTTGAACACAGTTATTTACTGATCATCTACTATGAGAGACTGCTAGATCCTGAGTAGACAGTGGTGAACAAGGCAGACAGTCTCTCCACATGTGGAAGTGAAACCCTACAGGGAGAGCATACAAATGAATAATTACACATGAAAGTTATTTTATTTCAATTGCGATAATGCCATGAATGAGAAAAATATAAGACATAATCAGAAAACATTACAGAGAGACTTTAAGCTAGTGAGGCAAGGACAGGATAAGTTTCCCCAAGATGATGTTTAAGCTAAGACTCAAAGGAATAGAAGGTAGCCAATCTGGGTTGGGGTAGGAAGGAAAGAATAAATATAAGGATCTTGAAATAAGAAAAAACTAGGCATTTAGCCCTGGCTGGTGTGGCTCAGAGGATGGAGTGCCAGCCTGCCAACCAAAGAGTTGCCGGTTCAATTCCCAGTCAGGGCACATGCCTGGGTTGCAGGCCAGGTCCCCAGTAGGGAGTGTACAAGAGGCACCACACATTGATGCTTCTCCCCCTTTCTTTCTCCTCCCTTCCCCACTCTCTAAAAATAAAATAAATAAAATCTGAAAGAAGAAAAAAGCTAGGCACTTAGGAAAAATAAGAAAAAATAAAGCCACGGTGGCTGGAAAGAGTAGAAAGCAGTGTGGGGATGGGGAGAGCAGGGGTTTGGGGAGTAGGATATCTGGTTAGAGAGGTAGGCAGAGATAGAACTCAGCCACTATTGGTCTTCACAATAATCTGAAGCTGCTAGACAATTTCAAACAACTGAGTGAAACACTAAGATCTATGGCATCCATGTAAAAATATTCTTTCTGTGAGCAATCTTGTGAGAAATTTTACCAAATTTGAAGGATATATTTAGGAAAGATTTATATAAAGTACGTATAGATAGTGTCAGAAATACAAAATTCACTTTGGAAGGCCCAGAAGTCACCTCCACAAGTCAACACAAAAAAGTGAAACTGAGGCAGAGGCCCGTGGCCGCCAGTGGGGAGAGCCACTCGCAGGCAGACAGACCTCACAACGGCGACTAACAGAAGTTTAGAAAACACAGAAGTCATAAGGGCGCACACTCCGAATCCCAGGGGTAGGTTTTCGATCCAGTTGGGGCTTGGGTTGGGTTTTTTTGTCTCTTTTGTAACAATTTTTAAGATATATTTATACCTTAGAAAAAGTTACCCTTTTTCTGCAAAGGGATATAAAGGAAACCCTAACTTCATGAGCAGTGAGAGTGTGTTCATTTGTGGAAGCCAGTGGGTTCCAAACTACGCTCTGAGACGCCCTAGAGCAGCGACTGCCAGCCACTGTGCTGCCAGAATTGTCACACGAGCAACACCTGACCGCTCAGCCGGGGCCCTGCCCTCTTTTCCCTTAGACTGTCAAACAAAGAAATGACGAGAACCAACACAACCATAGCTGTCTTGTGTTAATGAGTCAAAATTATGCCTATTTTTGGTCAGATCGGCAAAAAAATATATTTTTAGTGTGCTGCCGAATTTAAGTAATAACTTATGAGTGCCATGAGGTGAAAAGGGTTGACAATCGCTGTCCTGGGGGCCAGTGGTGGCACTGAGGGCCCACTGCAGAGTCTAGGGGCTGTCGGGCTCACACGAGCTTTAGAACTAAGCTCTGCTTTCATGTTCTTCACACGGTGTGCATCCCCATGAGGCTTGGTCCGATGAAAGTGTTTAAATGCTTCAAACCTTTTTAAAGGTTTGAAAATAACTGATCTATTTCAATGCTTCTCAGAAAATGCATGGTAAAGAATAATTTTTGTGTGGCAAACTATTTCTGAACAATACAAAAATCACGCACTTAGACACCAGAGCAACATCCGATTGCTATGAAAGCTCTGACACATCCCTCTCACTCTCTGTGCGCACCATACTGCAGACTGGAAACAAACACTATGCAAACCAACATCATCTGCAGAGTCGAAGGTGGTTTTCAAGCACAATATGATCTTAATTCAAAATTCAATTCAGTGTAGATAAAATAATTAGATATGAAAGATGAAGAAATCAAATGTGATTCCAAATTTATAAAAGTTAAAAAAATGGGTGTTAATGTTAATCAGAGAATTTTTCTCATGAAAACACAGAAATTAAATTGCTATAACAATGTCATTTAAACACTAAAAGAATGAATCTCAATGGGGGCAGTTACTGCCCCGCTCTGAATGTTACAGAAATGTGCAGGGGAGTCTGTGGTTCACTTGAGAACACTGTTAGTACTCAGACAGGGACTGGGGACACTCAGCCTCCTGCAGTGGGTAGGATGGTCTCAGTCAACGAAGAACAGTCCCACGAAATTTCAAATGCACGACCAGTAAATGTCCTACAGGTGAATAAACTGTATTTACCAGGGTCTAGACCAGGGGTGTCAAACTCACTTTCACTGGGGGCCAAATCAGCCTTGCGGTTGTATTCAAAGGGCCAAATGTAATTTTAAGACTGTATAAATGTAACTACTCCTTAGCAGTTAGCGAGATCTCAGCACTGCCGCCCGGTAGAAACAAGGTGCCAGGCTGGATACAGCAAGGTGGAGGGCCGGATTTGGCACAGGCCTTGTGTTTCCCGCCTGTGGTCTAGACCCTAAATCTATTTTACATATAAAGACAAGTGCTTTTCCATGGTAATACCAATAATAATACTAATATAGGAATGCAGGAATACTGAGAAAAGAATTAACTTTACAGTATTTTGCTCAGAACTCTACCAAGAGTTAGTCACTGTTTTAAAAGACCATGTCAGCCCTGGCTGGTGTGGCTCAGTGGCAAAATGCCAGCCTGTGAACCAAAAGGTCACCGGTTCAATTCCCAGTTAGGGCGCATGCCTGTGTTGTGGGCAAGGTCCCCAGTGGGGGGTATATGAGAGGCAACCATACACTGATGTTTATCTCCCTCTTTTTCTCTCTCCCTTCCCCTCTCTAAAAAATCAAATAAATTAAAAAAAAGCCCATGTCATTGACAGTAACACCAATCAAGGTGCCACCAGCTCAGCAGACCTGCACAGTCTGCACTTGCAGCTGCTGCAGTTGTGACAGTCACACACGCCTCTGACTCCTTCATTATGTTGGAGTATGGTCGCTTCTACGCATTTTATATGTTGAAGTACTAACATTTTATTTAAGCCCTTCTTTTATTCTCTTTGACATTACAATTGGGTGGTATGTTATTTTAAAAATTATGTGCATAGGTATATTTTATCATCTATGAATTTTATTTCAGGATTGTCAAAGAAGCATTATAAAATATTGTTATAAAAAGGGGGCATTGGCCCTGGCTGGTGTGGCTCAGCTGGTTAGGTACTAACCCACAAAGGAAAGGGCTGCTGGTTCGATTCCCAGTCAGAGCACATGCCTGGGTTGCAGGTTCAGACCCCAGTCGGGGCATGAGAGGCAATCAATCGATTTCTCTCCCTTTCTTTCTCCCTCCCTTCCCCACTTCTGAAAATAAATAAATGTTTACAAATGGGGGAGGAGGCACTGGGTCTAATACAGTTTAAAACCATTGATAAGACTGTTGCCGAGAATAAATCTGATCTATAATTACTGGTACAAAAATGGAAATGTTCTTTCCAAATGACTTTCATTCTAATAATTTGTGCAATAAAACAATAAACTTTTTAAAGGTCAAAGCACAAAATTAACAAAGTATCCATCAAAACTAAAGATGACAACTAGCAAAAAAATCTCCACACTTGCTATGTACACATTATCATTACAGAATAAGCTGGTATTAAGGTCCAACAAACACAAATAATCCTTAAGCCTGTAATATATTGATATATTGTTGCAAAAGCTCAGTTTACACAGTAAACTTTTTTTAAAAGCTGACATTTACTGAATATTATGTGTCTACCATCAATTTAAATACTTTGTGTTAACTTATAAATGTTGCCAATAATCCTATGAGGTAGATACTATTGTTATTTCTACTTTCATGTGGCAAAACTAGGCTAACAGAGGTAAAGGAACTTGCTCAAGAGATCAAAGCCAGAATTCGGACAGAGATGATAGGACCTCAGAAGACACCCTCTTAATGCTAGATGATGCCTGCTACGTGCATGGCCCCGGGCAAGTCAGGAGACTCCTCTAGGCTTCCGTTCTCACATCGCAACACTGACAGCTGGGAAGACTCAGTGAAATAAAGTGCGCACTGCTTCTGCTATGCTGTGCTGCGTGCCTGCTGCCACACCATTAGCATGCAGTATTGGCAGCGGCAGCTGCCGGCGCTCTCCGGTGCTTCACCCCGCTCCACCACGGTGGCTGCTGTCAGTCTCCATACACTGCCCTCCAATGGTCTACTCACAGTGCAATTCCAATCGAAATTCCAATGTTAACATTGTAAAGGCTCTTAGTCTGCTTACGTTTGTCTCATTTCCTAAACTATTAAATATTTTGCAATATTTGCATCGAGTTACACCTGACTCAGCAGTACTGCTTCAAAACTATGCCCTCAGATATGCCTGGACCTGTGTAATACTCACTACAGAACTGCTTGTGAGACAAAAGGACAGACACACCCGAGTGTCCACCGACAGAGGGCTGGCTAAACACACTTTAGTTATGCCCATACAAAGGATATGATGCAGCTTTAAAAAAGGACAAGAGAGAAAAAAAACACAAGGAAGCTTTCTCTGTAATGACACTGAAAGACTGCCACCATCCACTGTTCAGTGAAAGAAGCAAACTGCAATGGGGGAAAGTCATCTTTTCAACAGGCGGTGCTGAGACAACTGGACATCTACAGGCAGAAGAATAAAGTTGGTACACTACCTCACCACATTTGCAACAATTAACTCAAAATGGGTCAACAACGTAAATGTAAGAGCTAAAACTACAGAACTCTTAGAATAAAGCAGAGGCATAAACCTTCAAGATCTTAGGTGAAGCAATGGTTTCTGAGATATAACACCAAAAGCACGAGCTACAAAACAAAACTAAATAGCTAAATCAGAAATGATCAAAATTCCAAACTTATGTCCTGGTTGGTGTCGTTCAGTAGATTGAGTGCTGGCCTAAGAACCAAAGGGTCACTGGTTTGATGCCCAGTCAAGGAACATGTCTGAGTTGCAGGCCAGGTCCCCAGTGGGGGGTGCACGAGAGGCAACCACACATTGATGTTTCTCTCCCTCTCGTTCTTCCTTCCTGACTCTCTAAAAATAAGTAAATAAAACCTTTTTTTAAATTTCAAACTTTTGTACTAGAACAGACACCGAGAAAGTAAAAAGAAAACCCATAAATGGGAGAAAATGTTTGCAAATCATATATCAGATAAGGGACTTGAGCCACACTATATAAAGAACTATTACAACTCAATAACACAAAAACAAATAACCCAATGAAAAATGGCAAAGAGTCTGAACAGACATTTCTCCAAAGAAGGTATACAAATGACCAATAAGAACGTGAGAAGATGCCCAACATCACTAGCCATCGGGGAAATGGAAGCAAGGCCCACAGCGAGATACCGCTTTGCACCAACTACAATGGCAGTCATAAAAGACGGAAAATAAAAAGTGCCAACAAGGATATGGAGAAATCGGGAACCTCACACGCTGCCGTTGGGAATGTAAATGGTACAGCCACTGTGCAAAACAGTCTCCAGTTCTTCACATGGTTGAAAATAGTGTTACCGCACAATCAGCAATTTCACTGATAGGTATATAACCACAAGAACTGAACACATGTTTGCACAAAACCTCGAACAAGAATAGTCACAGCAGCCTTATTTGAAATAGACATAAAGCAGAAACAACCCAAATGTTCCAATGACGAAGACATCGGTGAAATGTGGTGAATCCATAAAATGGATTCTCATTCAGCAACAAAGAGAAGGGAAGCACTGACACCTGCCACGGCAGCGGTGAACCTCGGAAGACCACGCTGCGTGAAAGCAGCAAGCCACAAAGGACCGAGTACTGTGTTATTCCTGCATGTGACACATCCAGAACCAGCAAGTCGACGGAGGCAGACAGTAGGGCTGGGGACATCTACTAGGGCTGGGGACCATGGGGGCGGGGTGACAGTGAAGGGTTGTGAGGTTTCTTCTTGGACTAATGACAATGTTCTACAAGTAGGTAGCAGTGATAGCTGTATAACTTTGTGAAAATACTAAGAACCACTAAATTGTGCACTTGAAAAGGGTGAATATTTTGCTATGTGAATTATTTTTCAATTTAAAAAACAATGAAAGTGAATCAGCATTACTTGTCAGTTAATAGCATAATGTGCCAATTAACAAATTTTTAGATTATCTGGTATTAATGGATATAATTTCGCTTTCCCTTTTCTAAGGGAAAATAGCTTTTGGTGCCAATCCATTACCTGAAAGTGTACAAACTAGAATTTCTCAGTTAGAAAGTTTGATTTTTCCTTCAGGTAAAAGAAAGATTGAAAATACTAGTATTTGTGACTGCATTCATTAGTCTTACTACCTATATTTTTGCTGCTTTAAAAGTCTCTGACTTAAATTCTGGAGTACTCTTGGAAGTCATACCAGAGAATGAAAACTACATTTGCATAAAAATCTCAATGTTCACAGTGCTTTACTCACAATAGCCAAAACCTGTACACAGACCACAGAGCCCTTTCCCAGGGGAGCGGTTAAACAGACTCTGGTGCAGGTGCGCGCCGTAACTGCTACGGAGCAGGGGAAAGGGATGAACTTGACACACATTCAGCGAGTTGGACGGATCTCCGGGGAGTTCCACCAAATGAAAAAAGCCAGTCCCAAAAGGTTATACATTGTATATCTTTATATAACATTCCTGAAATGACAAAATTTTAGAACTGGAAAGCAGATTCGGCCTTGTCAGGGGCTAGGAGTGGGGACAGAAGGAGAGGCAGGTGTGGTTACAAAAGGGCAACAGAAGGCATCTTAGTGACAGAACCGTGTCGGCGGCACCTTGATGTGGCAGTGGACACACCAACCCACAGGTGATAAAACAGGCAGAACACAGAGCAGCACAGGAAGAACCGAGGGCGCAGGGTCAGACCTGCAGACGCATCAATGTCCACGTCACGGCTGTGACGCCGCACAGCATTGTACAACACAAAACGTTACCACTGGGAAAACTGTGTAAAGGGTCCATCTGTGTAAATGGTAATCTCTCCAGGTCACCTCCTGGGAATCCACATGCAGATGGATGGATACAGTACGCTACTTTTGGAGTGTAAGGAAAATTGTATTTGTATTTACACAGAAACACTGAAAGTACACTGAAAGTGACTGTCTTTAGGTGCAGAGAAATGGGGCAAATGCCGTAGGAACAAGACTTTGATGCGTGAATTTTACAATATTTTTCTTTTTGAACCATGTGATCATATTACCTGGCCAAAAAATAAGTGAAATATTAAAAGTGCCTTTTGTATCAAAAGGACCTTAACTTAGTAAACATTCTATCGCTTTGGAAAGTACTCCAATTTCAATTATCCTTACCTCTAACCTCTGTGTCTGATCCTTGCCCAAAAGGTCACGAACTTCTTCATTATATATTTCCAAATACGACACTCGAACCAAAAATCTAAAAATAAAACATCATTTTAAAAACATAAAACAGTGAAATTTTTATAAGAACAGTTTTAAAATGTGTTTATAAAATGTGCACCTATATGCCTTTCACGTGTTTGTACTTCTCAACATTAGAAAATAAAAGAATTCTTTTACCTTGTATCACCCTCTGCTTTGGCAATATGACCAAATATGTGAGCAAATGAATTTGGAATGATTCCTCTAAGTTCAGGAACAGCTCGAACACCTTCCATGGTAAAGGTTTTGCCTGTTCCAGTTTGTCCATAAGCAAAAATAGTCCCTGAAAACAAAGAGAATCAATTTCCTTTTAGAGTTCAATGCTACTGAAAAACAGCTCTTACAATTAGTTCCTTTGATACTGTGGTGCAATGCCTTCCCCAAATCCTAGCACACATTTCACCTTTATTTCCGACAACTACACCATGTACTCTGTGCCACATGAGCAACGAACACACTACAAAGTACTGGAGTCAAGGAGATATTCCTAGTCATTAATGAAAAGAACCCCAAACCCTAAATGTAAAATCTTACACTGTAGATCACTATAAAACATTTCTTGTAATGTATATGTTAATTACTTAATGTGAACATTAAACGGGAGAAAGCAGTATAATTACAGCAACAGAACACAGGCTCCAGAGCAGAAAGACCTCAGTGTAAACCCACAGAGCTGCCACTTTCTATCCACTTGACCTTGGACACGTTTCTACCCAGAGACAGTCTCCTCAAAGGCAAAATGGGGATAACAATGTAACTACCCTACATTAGTAGTAAGAACTAAATGAGACACTTTATCTCTTGAAGTAAAGTGTTTCAACATGATGCCTGGTAGAGTCCCAGTAAATGGTAGTTATTTTCCTCATAATCCTAAAGTAACGGCATCCCAGGACAAAGCTTATGAATATTTATGGGAATAAGAAAATACCCAAGACCCAAGGGAAAATTCACACCGTCTGGCATTCAATCAAAAACTGCTGAGCTTGCAAAAAAACACAAAATGGTATGATTCTCATAATGAAGAAACCAATCAATCAATCCCAACTTGAAACTTACACAAATGTTAGAATTAACACACAAGGACATTAAAACAGTTATAAAAAATTACATTCTATACGACAAACAGTTCAGTGGAAACTGTGGATGGAAGTTTGGAAGAATCTACATGGAAGATATAACAAAGACCCAAATCAAACATCTAGAGATGAAAACTACAATGTGTGGGATGAAAAATACAACTGACTGGGTAAGTGGTAGATCAGACATTGCAAAACAGACCACAAAGAAAGCATACAGACCAAAATAATAAAAAATGAAAGACAGAAGAAAATTTTTAAATCATTGAGCTGTGGGACAATTTCATGTCACCTAATATGTACATCAATGTAGTTCCACAAAAAGTGGACAGAGCGGGCAGAAAAAATGTTTGAAGAAATAATACCTGAAATTTCTCCAACAATGATGAAAACCACAAATGCACAAATGAAAGAAGCTTAATGAACCATAAGTAAAGAAACATGAAGAAAAGCACACCACGGCACATCATCATCATGTCCCCCACTTTAAGAAATGTTAAAGGAAGTTTTGCAGTGCAGAAGGAAAAATGACCTAGATGGAAATAGGAATCTACATAAAAGAACAAAGAGTATCAGAAATGGTAACTAAAAGGTACATAAGTATGTAAGATATTTTATTATTTAAATCTCTAAAAGATAACTTAAAAATAGTAACAATGTGGTATGATGTTCACAACATGCAGAAGTAAAACCTACGACAACAGTAGCACAAAGCCTGGGAAGAGAGAGAAGGAAGTAGAGTGTAAAATTTTTATATTACATATAAAGTTGTGTGTTACTTGAAGGTAAACCATGTTATCATAAGGATGGTACTATAAACCTTAAAGCATCCGCTAAAATAACACAAAGATATATTGCTATAAGCCAACAGAAAACATAGAATGGAATAATAAAAATACTCAATTAATCCAAAATAAGGCATGAAAAGAAGAAAAGGAGCACAAAGAACAAATGGGACAAACAAAAATGAGCAAGATGACAGATTTACACCTAACCGTACACTCACATTAAATGTACCTATTAAAGAAAATGAACCTATAGTTAAACACCTTCCAAAAAAAAAAAAAAGCTCCAGGCCCAGTTGGCTTCACTGGTGAATTTTTAGGAAAGATATAATACTAATTCTAGGCATATTTTTCCAGATAGTTAAAAAGGAGGGAATATTTCCCAACTCTTCTATGAAACCAGCACTGTCCTGATAACAAAACCATATAAAGATGTTACAAGAAAACTATATACTTATGTCCCTCATGGACAGAGATACAAAAAATTTAAACAAAATTTTAGAAATCAAAGCTAACAACATACAGAAAAGATAATACACCATGACCAAGTGGCATGGCTGGTTTCACACTTAAAAATCAATCGATGCAACTGACCATATTAACAAACTTAGAAAACCAAAAAAAGAAAGATCATTTCAATAAGTGCAGAAAAAATTGCTTTTGACAAAAATATATTCCTGAAAAACACTCTCAGCAAATGAAGCGCAGAGGGAAACATCCTCAGTCTGAGAAAGGGTGTCTAGGACAGACCTACGATCACACCACACTGACTGGAAAACAGTGAATGCTTTCTCCCTAAGATCAGGAACAAGACAAAAATGTCCACTTTCACCACTTCTATGCAACATTGTACTGGAGGTTCTAGTGAATGCAATTCAGGTAACAAAAAGAAATTATGAAACTACAATGCGATTCAGGTAAAAAAAAGAATAGGAAAGAAAGAAATCAGTTGAACTATATTTGCAGACATCATGCTCTTGTCTGAGAATATCCTAGGAAATTTACCAAAAAATAAATAAATAAATAAATAAAAACACAATGGAAATAATAAGCAAGTCTAGAAAGGTTGCAGGATACAAGTTTTTTATGTTAATCAAAAATCAACTGCAAAATACAATGAGATACCACATCACACCCATTAAGATGGCTATAATCAAAAAGACCAATAATAACAAGTTTTGGTAAAGACGTGGAGAAACTGGAAACCTCATACACTGCTAGTGAGAATATAAAAACAGTGCAGCCACTGAGGAATTGTGCAACTGTTCACCCTGTGGCCAGCAATTCCACTCCCAGGTGTGCACCTGAAAGGACTGAAAACATATGTTCACACACAAGTCTGTACAAGAATGGTCGTAGTAACATTATTTATAATAGCCAGAAAATGGAAAAATTGGTCATCAACTGATGAATGAATAAACAAATTCTACTATAACCATACAATGAAATATTATTTTGCCCTAAAAAAGAATGAAGTACTGACACATGCTACAAGGATGAACACTGGAAACATTATGCTAAGTAGCCAGACAGAAAGACTGCATAGTATTTGATCCTATTTACACGAAGTGTCCAAAACAGGCGAACTCACACACACGGAGAGTAAGCAAGAGGCGGCGAGAGTGGAAGGGAGAAGTGGGTGTAACTACTAACACAGGTACAAAGATTCCTTTGGGGGTGGGTTATGGAAACATTCTGGAAACAGATAATGGTGATTTTCGCACAATACGAATGTACTAAAAACCCAACTTATACACTGCAAAATCGGCAAAATAGTGAATTTCATGTTATTTAAATTGTATCTCAATTTTTAAATATACTAAAAGAATCAATTGCATGTCTGTATGTTCACAATACACAGCTCCAAAAATGAAATTATAAAAACAATTCTATTCACAAAAGCATAAAAAATACTTAAAAATAAATTCACGAAAAGTAAAAGATCGATACACTAAAACTATAAAAATACTGAGACAAATTCAGCAAGGCATCACAAATGGGTAAGTATATCGTGTTTCTGGACTGAAAGATTCAACATTGTCAGAATAATGATTCCACAAAATCCCAGGTTTTTTGGTGGAAATGGATCCAGTGATCCTGAAATTTATATGAAAATGCAAAGGACCCCAGAAAAGCCCAAATAACTCTGAAAAAGAATAACAAAGTTGGAGACCACATACTGCCTAATTTCAAAACACATTGTAAAGCCACAGGAAAGACATGGAAGACAATAGACAACCCAGAAATAAGCCCACACACCTGCGGTCACTGATTTTTAACAAAGGCACCCAGTTAATTCCTAAGGAAAGGACAGTCTTCTCAACAAATGGTGCTGGAACAACTGGATATCCACAGGCAAGAAGGGAAAAGATAAGGAAGGAAAGAACTTAGACTCTTACCTCATACCACATATAAAAATGAACTCAAAATGAAGTACGGGCCTTAATGTAAAGCCTAAAATGTTTACAACTTCTAGACAGAAAAGAGGAGAATCTCACACACGGGGAAGGCTGGTCCAAGGCCCTTTCTCTGGCCCACAACACCCGCAAGAGCTGCTCGGCCTGGTGACCTCTCCGACCTCGGCTAGCACATGTGGATCCATTCCCCTGGCGCTAACTCCTCCGGCCTCTTCCCGTTCCTAGAGCACGCCAGACACATCTGCGCCTGTCGTTGCTTCCTCTGCTTGGACTGTGCCCCTCTCCGCTGTCCGCATGGGTGGGTAGCCCCCGCTTTCCTCAGAGCTCTGCCCTTACGGCTCTTTCTTAGAGAGAACGTCCTTGGCCACCCAGACTGAAATTTTGAACTCTTCCCAAAACTTCCTATCCTCTGTCCCTCTTTATCTTTCCCTTTTGCACTTATTAGTTACCATACAATAAAATTTACTTATCGTATTATCTGCCCCATTAGAATCTAAGCTTCTTGATGACAGGGCTTTAGTGCTGAGGCCCCAAGTACCATGAACAGTAAACAATGTTTCTTGAATAAATGGATGTTGTCAAACATTCACTGTAAGCTTGACATATTCAATAGGACTTCCATTCAAGCAGAAATTGTTTTATGTAGCCTATAACCCACTTGAAATTGAAGAGTTTGGGTATGTATTCCATAACACATCTTCAACTATAAAAGCAAATTGTAATTCTTTAGCAGGCCACAAAAGGAGTAACTTAGGGATAACTTTATTAACACATTCTCATTGCTACCTATCAAAAGTGATGAGATTTTGTACAACACAGGGAATCTAGTCAATAATATTATAATAACTATGTATGGTACCATGTGGGTACTGGAAATATTGGGGGGAACACTGTAAAGTATAGGATTACCCAAGCACCATGCTGTGTGCCTGAAACTAATACAAAATAACACTGAATGTAAACTGTAATCAAAAAGTAAAATTTAAACTTAAAAAAATAGGAGAAAATCTTTGTGGCTTTTGGTTTGACAAGTTTCTTAGCCATGTCACCAAAAGTATGATGATAAAAGGGAAAAATGGACAAACTGGACTCTATCAAAATTCAAAACTTTTTCTCTTCAAAAAACACCATTAAGAGAATGAAAGCAGAAACCACAGACTGAGAGAAAATACTTTCAAAATATTTGAATCTAGAATATACAAAGAGCAGGGCTCAGTAAGAAGACCAGCACTAAATTTAAAAACGGGCATAGTACTTTAAGAGCTACTGTACCAAAGAAGCTAGCTACATGAACGACTAACACGTGATAGTCGTACGCAGAGTTTTGATTGTGAGAGGTCGGCAGCCCTCATCCCTACAAGGTTCAAGGGTCAGCTGTACTCAACACTGTTAGTAACTGAGGGAGTACAAGCTAAAACAGTGAGGAGCCACTGCAGACCCTCTAGAGTGGCGACAATGAGAAGGACTGACCATCCAAATGCTGGTAAGAACGTGAGGAAACTGAGGGTTCTCACACAGTGCTGGTGCGGGGAAAGGTAGCAGAGTCACCACTGGGGAAAGTCTGGCAGTTCCTTCAAAAGCTCGGCACTAACTGTATGATCCAGCAGTCCTACTCCTAGGTATCTACCCAAGAGAAACCTTAAAAGCTATCTGTGCAAAGACTTAAAAAGAATGTTTACAGTAGCATTATTTATAATAGCCAAAAGATGGGAACATCCAGATTTCCAACAAATATCATAAACGGTGGTACACAGATACAACGGGGTCTGATTCAGCACTAAAGAGGAACAAACTGCTCTGATAGCCACCACAACACCGATGACCCTCAAAAACATCGTGCTGAGTGAAAGAAAATGTAAGAAAGATAAGATAGTGAATGATCTGACTGACATGAAATTTTGAGGAAAGTCGAAACCATAAACAGACAGCAGGTCAATGGTGGCCTTGGGGTGGGGCAGCAAATGGACGTGAGGAACTTTCGGGGTGATGAACTGAATTGTGGCAAGAGTTTCACAACTGTGTGTATTTACTACATCTCATCAAACTATAGTTACAAGGGGTGAGTTTACCTGGTACTAATAATACCTTGATAACGTTCTTTTTCAAAAAAGAACTACATAAAGCACTCACCATTGTAGCCTTCAAGAACAGAATCAATAATAGGTCTTGCAGTTAGATTATAGACATCAAGCTGTTTACTCTCTGGCCCAAAAACTGTATCAAAAGTGAACGTCTTGGGAGGCTCATTGGAAGAATCAGTCTTGTGCACAGTGATAGTTCCCCTCATCTCATCCACGCTGACGGCCTGCTTGTAGCACATGGATTTCTCTCTCTCATTGAGGGGCCGGCACCTCACCACCACCTTCACATTATCACAGCTTTCTGGCTTCTCTGATTTATTGATCTGGTGGAGAAAACATTTACAAATAATGAAAAAAAATCCCCTCCTTCCTCCGAGTTTCCTACTTGTAGGAAAACACATGTGAACATAGTTAACAACTGGGATCAAGAATATAGCCCTGACCGATGAGGCTCAGTGGGCTGGGTGTCGTCCCACAAATGAGGGTCTCCAGTTTGATTCCTGGTCACGGCACATGTCTGGGCTGCCAGCCAGGTTGAGGCTACAGATCGATGTGTCTCTCACATATAGATGTTTCTCTCCCTCTCTCCCTTCCTTCCCCTCTCTCTAAAAATAAACAAATAAGATCTTTTTGAAAAAAAATCCTTAAGATGCTCTGCAGAATCTGGCTCTGTTCCAAGTCTACTTCTCCTGTCTTCCCTCGTAAGTTACCCTGCTTGGCTTTCTTAGCCACAGCCACACCAACTTTCTTCTGGGCCCTCTCTTGTCACCATGATCCTTCTCCCCACAGGCCTTTTCGTGTGCTGTTCCTTCTGCCTGGAACATCCCTCACTCTCCTCATTTATCCTGCAGACTTCAGCGCAATAGCCACTCCATCTGGGCAGACCTCCCTGAGTAGGTCAACTCCTGGCACAGGCATACCTTGGAGATACTTAAGGTTCGGTTCCAGACCACAACAATAAATCAAGGAATATAAAAAAGTGAGTATGGCAACTGAGGGAGTCATGCCATTTTTGTTGATGAAAGGTCTTGCCTTCAATTTGTACAACAAAAATAGAAATATCTGTGAGGCAAAATAAGGCAAAGAACAAAACGAGGTCTGCCTGTGTAGGCCCGGAGAGCGCCTTTCTCACTCCTTCTACACCTGGTTGTAACTCCACTTTTGATTGCTCATTATTTCATTATGTGTCTGTCTTTCTCTCTGTCTACACCAGAGGTTGCAAACGGGTAATCAAGGGGCTGAATTCAGCCCACAAGTGTCTTTTGTTTGGCTCACAGTGTTTAAAATCTTCTGTATTAGTTATTAAAATTAAAAAATTTTACAAAATAACAATTTAAGATTTTCTTGGAAAAAAGGATGATCTGACAGCTGTAAGCCAGCATTCCTACATGGCAACACTTTACAATTCACCAGAATCCACTTCTACCTAATGTTTACCACCTACTGAATCCATTAATGTGGTGTCTTGTCTCTGTAAATATGTCTGGTTTTCACCGCTGCCCAAGAAGGCTAGCTTCTTTCTTCCCAAGTTTAAGAACCAGTCTGGTTTTGCTCAATATTGCTCAAAATAGAGAGTTTCTCAATCTCTGATGCCTAACATGTGGCTGGTGCCCAATATGTGTCCAATGAATTGACAAACAACTTGAAAGCAAGGACAAGGAACAAATACTGCGCATTTAATGTTAAATGTCAAGCACTGTCCTTCGATTCCCCTGAGCAGTATCTTATTTCATCCTGACAAAGCCCCAAGAGGAAAGGTTAAATTATATGGGAACTAAAGGCCCAGAAAGATTAAATAATTGTCCAAGGCCTCCTAACAAGCAAATAACCGGCCACGGCTCAGATGTTCTCCACGTCCCCTACACTGGACTACGGACGCCCCCTTACTAAACGCACGGTAACAACCTAGGAAGTCCTACAAGACAAATAGACCAGCACCCGCTCCCGACCTCCTCACACACAAAGACACCTACGGGTTGCATTCTTGCACTGTACGCTAAGGCGCCACAAGAGCAATGACAGCTCGAGTTGGGGCCTGGAGTGGGGGTAGGCAGCCCCCCCCTTTGATGCCTTCCGGTGGCTCCGCTGCGTGGAGATCCTACCGGGAGCGGAGCATCCCAGACCGATGCCCCACGGCCGCTCCCAGACGCCCAACCCACAGTGCTGCGAGCGAGAGCGCATCCTCTGGCACAGCGCCTTCATGTCAGGCAGCGCAGGCCCTGCAGGATGCAGCAGTGAGGAAGGCAGCAGGGAAGACAGCGGGGCTTTCCCTGGGTCCCTCCCAAGGCCAGCCGGACGCCGGGGCGCCACGGGCCCACTCCTCCGCCTCCCCAGCACACCCGCAGCATGGCCGGGGGCCCTGCCCCACCCCACCCGGGCCACCCTCCTGCTCCACGCCTCCATGGCAACGGCCGCGCCCCCGGGCCAGGCCGCGGAGATGAGGATGAACCGTGGTGCCTGAGCCACTCTCCTCACCGGCATCGTGGCTCCCTCCCGTGCCCGGTGGGCGTCTCCGCCCAGGGTGCAGTCCTACAACGCCGGATTCGCCAGAGAGGTTAGCCAAAGATTACCGAAACGCCGCCTTGGCGCTCTCGAGACTGCGGCTCCACTGAGCGACAGTACACTGCGCGCAGGCGCAGCCCAAGTTCGCCCCGCCCATTCCCCCCCACCCCCAACCTGAGACTTCCCCGGCCTCTTCAATTACGCCTGCGCGGAGTCCGTCTCCTAGGACGCCGGACTGCAGCTGCGCCTGCGCAATGCTGCTATTCCTCTGTGCTAGAAATCTGGCCGGTATTGAGGAGGGGATATCTGGGTGCCACCAATTGGGAAAAAGAAGGATTTCTATCGCAAGCCCCATCTTCTGGCGCTTGCAATACTCTAATATTTTTAAAAAGGAAAACTATAGCAATTGTGCATTGTGCCGCATCTGGAGAGCTAAAGACTTCACATGCATTACTGCGCTTGGTGGCCGACTTGTCTATGACCTCTCATCAAGGTGAAGTCGTGAGGGGCTTTTGTTGACATTCTCTCAAGGATCTCCGAAACCTAGAATGGGACCCAGAATAGGACCTGGAACAGGGTGGGTTTTCAGTAAACATTTGAGAAAGAACAAATGATCCATCTGCTGTCTTTCTTGTTTGAACCTCTTCCCTGGACGCCCTTCCGTTTGGATACATAATGGGCATTTCAAGTTTTCGTGTCCAAACCCGAAAGGTTGATTTCCATCCCTCCCTCGGTCCCCATCTCTAACCCCTACCAGCCACGAACGTCAAAAAACTTAGCTCATCACAACAAATGGACGTGAATTCTGGCAATTCCTTGGGTCAAAACCCGTCTCTTTCTCATGCACAATATCCAGTCTTTCGACAGAGCTCGTTGCCTCTATCTCCAGAGAAGAACCAGAATCTGACAACTTCTCACCACCACCACCATTTCTCACCTGTATCACCACAATGGCTCAGAAACCACTTTCTGTGCCTGCATCCTCACCCCCTCTTAATCTGCTTCATCACAGAAGCCAGAGTGATAATGTTAGAACATGAGCAAGAGTGTTTTTTCTCTGTTTGAACCCTGTCGATGATTTCCCATCTCACAGAGTAAAAGTTACAAACCCTCTCGCCGTGTGCTACAGTCTTACCCCTTGCTCCATATTCTACACCAGCCCCACCTGTCTCTTGGATCCATGACAATACAGGCAGGCTTCTACCTTCGAATGCAAATGCATTGCAGGAGGAGCTAATAAAAATAACTATAGAGCACTTTATTTAGTTCCAGTGTACTGTTCTAAGTGCTTTACTTTCCTTTTTAAAATTAAGACACATTATGACCTTTTAAAATAGGTACTATTGGTCACTTTAATAGAAAATAGGAATAACTATTTTACAGATTAAAAAACTGAGGCACGAGGCCATTAAGTCACTTGTCCAAGGTCATACATATGGACAGTGACAAAGCCCAGATCCAAACCCAGGCCCTGGATAGCTCTCCCCCTAGATGAGTGCCTAGAAGGAGGCCTGACCCCCTCAGCTCCTTCAGAGTGTCTTTGAGCACATATAATCTTCAAAGTGAGCCCTGCTATGATCTACTTAAAATTCCACTCTTCGACCCCAGTCTTATCTCCTCTTCCTACCTTTTTCTGTAGTACTTACACCATCTGATACACCATATATATGATATACATTTCATATATACATATGTCCACTTTACTGAGATATAATCACATAATACAATCCATCGATTTAAGTTATACAACTCCATGGTTTTTGCTACATATACGGAGTTGTGCAACCATAACCACAATTAATTTTAAACATTTTCATCACCCCAAAAAGAAACTCTATACTCATAGCGGCCATCCCCCTTGCTCTGCCCCCTTGCCAATATCCCAGCCCTAGGCAACCAACAATCTACTCTCTGTCTCTATCAATTTGCCTATTCCAGACACTTATTATAAATGGAAGTATATACTATGTGGCCTTTTGTGAATGACTTCTATCACTTAGAATAATGTGTTCAGGCTTCATTTCTATTGTAGCATATAGCAGTCATTAATATTTATAGCTGAACAATATTCCATTGTATGGATATACCATTGTGTGAATATACCACGATTTATCTCATTTAACTATTGAGGGGCATTTGGGTTATATCCAGTTTAGGGCTCTTACAAATAGTGTTGCTCTGGCCCTGGCTGGCATAGCTCAGTGGATTGAGTGTGGGCTTGTGGACCAAAGGGTCATCAGTTCAATTTCCTGTCTAGGGCACATACCTGGGTTGCAGGACAGGTCTCCAGAGAGAGGCAACCACCCATTGATGATTCCCTCTCTTTCTACTTCTGTTCCCCGTCTCTAAAAATTAATAAATAAAATCTTCAAAAAAATACTGTTGCTCTGAACATTAGCAGGTGCCTTTGGGTGCACACGTACGCATTTCTGTTGGGCATACACTTAGGAGTGGAACTGTGGGGTTTCCAAGTATTCTTCTCATGTTTTTTGTCTGTCTTTCCCGACTAAAATATAAGTTCATGTCTATTTTATGCACTGTTATGTCCCAGCGCCTAAGACATTGTAGGCCTTCAATAAATACTGCTGAATGGGGAAAAAAAGGTATGAATGAATGAACGATCTTATGAGGGAGATAATGACTTTTTTTTTTTTAAGAAAGAAGCGGTAATCGAGACCCTGGGAGGTCAAGTCGCAGGCACGAGGTCACCCGGGGAGTGGGGGACTCCTCCCAAGCCTGTCTGACTGAGGAAAGAGCCCGGGGTTGCGGCCCGTGCCCCTCTCCAGGGCCCGCACCATCACCAGCCTCCCCATCCCGGCTCCAGACTCCGAGCCTGGGACGCGGGCTTCCGGCGGGCAAGAGGCGCTGGGGGGGCGGGGGCGGGGGGGAGCAGGGCGAGAAGGGTCCCTCACTCACTCGCGAGTTCGGTCCGCTGTGTCCCACGTCTGCGCTCCTCCGCACAGCAGCAAGTGTCACGGAAGGGCCGGCCTGTGCCAAGGGCAGCTCCTGGCCAGGCTGGGGTGGTCCCACCTGCCAGCGCCGGAGTGGCCCAGAGCCGAAGTCCAAGAGTTAGGTTATAAAAAGCCCGGCCAAGCCGCATCCAAACCTGGGAGCTGGCGCCCGCCGTGGCCTCGGACGCCCGGTTCCCGCCGGAGCCCACCGCCCGGGAGGAGGAAGGTTGGTCCCTGGTCCTGGCGGACGCCTGAATGCAACAGCTATTAGCCTACTGCTCCCGCTGCTACCCCAGCTACCCCAGCGCCGCCTGGTGCCTTGTGACTCAGCGGGCATTCCGGACGAGCGCCGGCTGGTTGCCGGTCTGAAACTAGCCCTGGGTCTGAGGCGCGCCTATGGTGGGGCGGCCACCCCCAGGTACCGCCCCCGCAGCGGGGCCCTCCAGGGAGCACCTGCATCCCCAACTTCATGGGCGCAGGCAGGGACGCGCCGAGTGCCACCTGCACCCGCGCTCGAATGAACCGCACCCTGGAGGCTGGGACTTACCCCAGGTGTGTCCCCGAACGAGGCAGGACACAGGACCCCACTGGTGGGGAGGCGCTTTTGAGTAGGTGCTTGGGAAAAGGGCCTGGGTGGGTCTCGGGACTCTCCTTAGGCCGCAACACTGGCGCGGGAAGGGGGACGCATCACCGAGTTGCTGGGCGAGGGCGAGGCGCTGCATCCGCCGCGATCTAAGGTGGAGGGGCTGCTCCCCTTAAGCAGGTGGCTCCTGCCACTGGTGGACCGAGACTGGCCACCGACCACCTTCCCTGCCGTCCCTACGCCCCCTTTTCAACAGGTGGAGGTCGGGGACACTTTCCAGGAAGTCGTGTTGCAGCTCCTGCGGCTGGAGAAATCTTTCACTTCTCGCCTGGCTCTATGTTCTGCCAACTCCTGGTGCCAGTGAAGGTAGGGAGTCCTCTGAGGGAAGGTGCCGGTTGGGGGTGGGGGAGGAAACGGACCTCTGCTTCCCACTGCTGCTTCGGAGATGGGCCCTCTCCTGCGCTCAGCACTAACCTCTCCACCCCACCCCTGTGCCGTCAGGCAGTCTCGTGGGGTTGTCAGGAGTGGACTTGGGGAGCTTGAGAGGACCTCGTGGGGAAAGGCCTTCCTGTGTGATGAGTAGGGTGTGCTTGTCTGGGCGAGCCCGGCAGGGACCACGCCTCCCCTGAGCCAGTGTCACCTCCGCTCCAGGCAGCCCTCTGACAAAGAGAAGTCATCCGTGGTTCTGAGATCAGGGGCCCTCCCGCTGGTCAGATCTAAAACTGGCACTGACTGATTTGTGGAGGAATACAAACAGCCACTTAAAAAAAAAAAGGAAAAAAATTTCTTGAAGAAACAGAACACAAGTGTGTTATGGTTTGTTTCTGGCATGCATGTACTCAGTCGTTTGTCCCAGACTGCAGATAAAAGCGGGCTGACTCCGCATGGTCACGGTGGCTTCCTCGGGACTTGCCGTGGAGGTGAAGGAAGAAGGGGAGGTCTGCACCCCTGGGAGCCCACTCTGCGCTGCTTTGGGGGGCGTGAGGGTGGAATGCTGTGGAGCTCTTGAGCTCCCCATGTACCTGGGAATGGTGGGCATTTTGGGAAGTTATTAACTTCCCAAGATCTCTGCTGTCCGCTCCTCAGGCTTGTCGAACTCTGGGAGCCTGCCCATGGGGAAACGGAACAGCTGGATTCTCCCGGCCCAGCAAACCCAGAGGTCTGGCTCCTGGCTCATAGATCTCGCCTCATTGATCGATGCCAGATGTCACCTCCCAGTAAGCACAGGCATCCGCTGTGGAGCCAAGAAAAGGGCCTCCCAAACCACGTGGGCTGATGTCCACCCTGGAGATGACATCTAAGAAAGCTGCCTGAGACTCTAAAACTTGGCTGTGTCCCTGAAACAGGTCCTCGGGGACTTGGGGACCCTTATCGGAGAGGGGCAGGGGCTGGGGAGAAGCCTCCACAAGTGCTCCAGGCTTGCTTGAACTTTGACATCTCACTGTGGCTTCTGTTCAGGGGAAGACCCTCCACCAAGACCCTCCCCAGACCTCCCTCCCTCCCCTTTGGGGATAATGCAGCCACTGCCATTTCCCCAGGGTCTCCCTGAGCCGATTTCAGGACCTGAGGGCCAAAAAAGTCACTTGCATCCAGTTCCAAACCTTCAATAAATATGCTTTTAACTCATTTATTACAATATAGCTTGTGGTCCCCCAAAGTCACTTTCATCCAACTAAAAATCAAGTAAGGGACCTTTAAGAGACGTACTTCTGGGGATCGTAGTGACACTTTATCTAAAAAAATAGGGCCAAGTCTTGGTGCACTTGGTACTTGAGTGTTTACTCAGACAAACCTTGTTAGTCCCTCCAGGATCCAGTCCAAAACCGAACTGCCTAAGTCAGGGCTAAAGGGAGTGGGCTTTCAGCTATGGTGTTGCCCAGACTGACGCCGACTAGTGCGGACCAGGGAACTTGAAAGCTTCCTTCTTTTCCTCCCCCACAAGTAATCCTGGCAGGGCTCAGGGGATGGGAATGGGTGGAGGCTGCAGCTCCCAGAAGGCCCTGGGTGAGTTCCTGCAGCTAAATGGGGAAGATGGCAGAGCCCCTGCCTCTGGGTGTCGGGAGTGAGCTGGAGTGCGGCTGGGAATGCAAAGCTGTCTGTGGAGGGTGACCATGTGACATTGACTACACATTGTCCCATCTACCTGGGGACTTGACAGATAGCCTAGATCTGGTTTGGTGTTTCTTTCCAAAGTGTTTTCCATGGCAGGTCGCTGAAGACAACTCCACCAGGCTTGTGAAGGTCCAGCCCCCATGGATAAGAAAGCAAAGGCTACCATGACATGATACAGGGCTTCGGCCTCTTTATTTTCTTTTTACACTTCACTCCACACATCAAAGACTCTATAAAGCACTGCGGCTCTGGCTGTACCCCGAATGAGTTGCCGAGGATGGAGCTGGCTATTTGGGGCAGACTGCATTGGGGCCCTTACGTGGGGGCGCCGCTGGACTCCTGGACCATAGTAAATACAAGGGATTTGCAGTCTGCCCAAGATTCATCTGCGCCTTTGAAACAGCTCACTACAGAGGACGGCCAAGCACGAGTGTGCACACGCCCTTGCACATGCACCACAGTAAGGTCACCCACGAGGCTCATGACACACGGAACAGTGAAAATGTATCTTAAGTCCAACACAGTTCCACCAGACTCTCACCACTAAAGGACATTAGTTAACTTTACAAAGATTTTGAGATGGCATTATTAGGGTGCGTTTCTCTTAAATACACATTGCAAAAATATTTAACTTTCCATTCTATGAATACTGTACATAAAAAGCTGTCTGCTTTTGCTGCACTTTACACACATTCACTTAGCTGTCTTTCTTCACCTACACACAATCCTTATTGAGGCTGTAGACCATATCGATCTGGCACTTAAAAAATATCCTATTAGTCTGGATTGGTTTTCATTAGGGAGTGATGGTCAACCTTAAGGATACGATTCTGTTAGTAAGGCAAAATCATGTAATGTGGAAATGTCTCGGGTTTGGGGTCTGTTATGCAGCATGAAGATTGTGTCAGTAAGGGCTGTTTTGTGATGAAAACTGGCCACTGTGGCCAAGTTGCAGGGTTTTTTCCCTCAGGTCAAGCAGATACAAGTAACTTTTCTGCTGCCTTAATCTTGAAGAGGCTGCTTCCACTTTTCAGAATTGAAACATTGTTATCTCGCTCCTTCAGGCCACCTCAGGCCATGTTACAAAGCAGACTGCCTTTGCTCTCTCCAAGGTTGAAGCTCAGCTTGACCACAGAAGGGGCATGAAGCCTCAAGCTCCTTGTGGGGCTATGGGTGGCAAAGAAAGGGGTTGGGCCACATTTGATGTTCCCTGATGGAAATTTAAATTGTTTGCACTTTTGGTCATTGATATATGAAAAGTATGGGGTTTTCTGTCCTAACATGGAAAACCACAATGTCCAGTTCCACTCCCTGGTGGTCACGGGCTGGCCCCACGCGGTGGAGCTGCTGCCTCAGAGGAATCCTTCCCTCCACGTCGCGTCCCTGACCAAGCAGCTGCAGCACTGTATGGCAGGCCACCAACTGCTGCAGTTCAAGGGCTCCACACTGGCCTTGGTCATCATCACCTTAGAGTTGGAGAGGCTCATGCCCGACTGGTGTGCTCCTATATCTGATCTGCTAAAGAAAGCACAGGTAGATATCAACTTTGCCCCATACCAAGCTCTTGGTTTTGTTCCATGAGCTGCCACACTGTCCCCAAAAGGGTACCCATGGTCCTTCTTGGCCCTTGTGGACTCCAGAAGATGCTCTGGCCACGTCTCCGCAAGGAGTCTGCCTGAGGGCCAGGCTTCCCACACTTGGCATGCCCTCTGCACTTGAGTTTGGCATACGTGGTCCCTTCACCGGGCCAGCTGGGGCGCATTTCTCTGACAGTGGGGGAAGCTTTATCTCAGTGGCAGCCCTTGTAGCCAAGAGGATGGGCAGATGTGTCCGGTTCAGGAGGAAGCCACCCCAAGCAATATCGAGGAGGGTAAACTTCAGGCCTCTCACCTTCTACATGAGTCTAGGGGTGAGTGGGGCCAGAAGCCCTCAGGATGGACCAGGTAGGATGAAATGCATGGTTAGACTCATGGCAGTTTTACTGAGTTCAGAGACAGATGTCCCTGAGGTGGTAAGGTTAACATGCTTAAGTTAAGTTTCGTGGTCGGACCTTCCTGAAATGGCTCCATGCTAACACCCAGCTGCCCATGGCTTAGCACGCAGTATGCTCTGCGTCAGGGATGACCACTCCATTGTAATCACAGGCGAGCTGGGCAGCTGGCCCACCGCAGGACACAGGTAAAGCAGCAGCTGAGTAGCCTTTAGTCCTCCGGCACAGAGAACCTTCTCTTTCCCCCGCCAGCTGGCGCCCCTACCCAGAGCCCTTCAGAGTGTACGGTCAACCTCTCCTGTCTTGCCACCTGGAAATTCTAGACTTTATGGATCTTTTAACAAGAAAGGAAGAAGATCACAGGAGTGTCCAACCTTTTGGTGTCTCTGGGCCACACTGGAAGAAGAAGGGTTGTCTTGGACCACGCATTAAAAACATAAACACTAACAAAAACTGCTCAGCAAAAAAAGGTTTTGAGTAAATTTGTTTTGTGTTAGGCCGCATTCACAGCCATCCTGGGCCACAATCAGCCCACAGGCCATGGGCTGGCCATGGGGTGGCCACCCCTGCAAGAACAACTGAGAACAAATTTCTGGGTTCTTAGAAGAAAATGAGGGGGGAGAAGGGAGGTTGGGGTCACTAGAGGTGAGGGCAGGTCATGACCCTACTCCCTTCTCTCCCCCGGGCCTTCTCCCAGGGAGAAGCAATGAACACTAACATTGCAACTTGGTTTTGCTTCTCCAGCGAGAGCTGCTATCAGACCCCAGGACTGCTGGACTAGGAGGCCTAAGGAAGGCCTTGCTCCGGCCGAAGGGCCGGGCTGGTTCTGACTGAACAGTTCTTGCTGCTCTGCCCACCTGAGCTGGCCAGGTCCTTGCAGCTCCTCAGGCTCATACCAAGCAGCGCTCCACCGCAGCCGCCTGCCTGCCGCTGTGAAAACAGGGCAGTCTCCCCGGATGCGCTGACCTGATTTGGCCACGACTCAGGTCTTCTCCTCACGGGGACTGCGTTATAAAGTATGCTTTGTTTAATGTACGGCCAACTGTCCAAGCTTTAAGACACTTTTCCTTTGTTGCTCTTAAGCAAAGGAGTTGATTGGCTTAACTAGAGACATTTTTATGCTAAAGAGTGATATGACAAGGTGTGACCCCTATGATGGGGTAGGAGGTCGTGCAGCTGTGAGAGCTTTTTGTGGAGATGAGTAGGTTTGGGGGCTGAGCCCGCTCGCTCTGGCCACCGAGCCGCCAGGAGGGGGCAGGGCAGGGGGAGGTCACTAGTGTGGCCTTGAGGGGGACGCCAGCTGTCTCTCTAAGCTGTGACACTATCGAGCCATTCTTTAAGCAGAGGGGTCCAGCTGACTCCTTGGCTGAGTAGTGCTGGGACGTGAATGACCGAGACACACATCAGGGTGACTTGTGAAGTTTCTCCAACATGAACGGTTTTTGTAAGCGTGTGAGCCTCGGGGAGTGGGGCCACTGCTGGGTGCCAGCGGTCGAGGCCCGTGTGCACGTGACACTGCCTGCACTGCAGCCAGCGCCAGGCCTGACCTTCTCTTAAACAGATGTGTGTGCTGGACCTTTTGTGGAGAATAAACCTGAAGTCCTTGCTGCCCCATCTGAACCTCATTTCACATACGTTGGGCACCACGCACTTCGACTTGCTGGAGCCAGACACGGTCGGAATGCCAGCTCCCAGGCCCTGTCAATCAGCAGCTGTCCTCCCGTCCAGCACAGATGGAGATGCTGAGGGCAGCGTGTAGCCCATGGCCACCGCTCTCACTGGCGGCCACGATTGACTGCTGCCTCCTTCCTTCCCCTGTGAGTGGGCACCGTAGTGGGAGGGGTGGGGCTCATGCTGAGGGCCCACAGCAGCTCAGGCTGTCCCTGACTTTGGGGAACTGGTGGGAGGCACCTGGACCTCTTCCCTAGGTAGGTCTGGGTGTAAGCTGAGTCCCCAGAGCTAATCCAACTCTGAATTTCAAAGAAGAAGGTAGGCCCTGGCCGGTGTGGCTCAGTTGGTTGGAGCATTGTCCCGTAAACCAGAAGGTGGTGGGTTTGATTCCCAGTAGGGCACGTGCCTAGGTTGTGAGCTTGGTCCCAGGTCAGACTGTGTACGAGAGGCAACCAACTGATGTTTCTCTCCCTCTCTCTTCCTCTCTAAAAATAAATAACAAATAATAAAAAGAAGAAGCAGCGTGTCCTTGGGTAAGGATTAAAATAAAATAAAAATAAAAACAAAAATAAAAGCTGACTGTTTAAAAAAGAGAGAGAGGTAGACCTCTGAGCCCCAGGATTGGGGTAGGGAACAGCCTTGTTGCTCTGTCTTCCTGCAAATAATATTCCTTTTCTTTGGTGAAGCCAACTTCTGTATGGCCAGAGTACCACTTGTGAGTTAAAAAAAAGTCTGCATGCTGTTCAAGCTTGTGTTGGGGCCCTAGGTCCCATCCTACGTTCCTCTAATCTATCTTTTCTTCTTTTTTTTCTTTCTTTTCTTTCTTTCTTTTCTTTCTTTCTTTCTTTCTTTCTTTCTTTCTTTCTTTCTTTCTTTCTTTCTTTTTCTTTCCCTTTCCCTCCCTCCCTCCCTCCCCTTCTTCTTCCATTTTTTTTTTTTTTTTTGAGATTAGGAACTCACATCCCACCTCAGATCAGAGATTGGGGAGCATTGTGGTGGGAGAAATGGGGACACATCTACTGTCCCCCCACAGAAGGACGGGGTGGTGGAAGACTGCAGCTGCAGGAAGAGGAGCTGGGAGGGCGCCCCCTGGCGGGTGAGCACTGTGCACCTTTCAGAAACTCATCCAGATGTCACCACCCTCTAAGGGGTGGGCTGCATTGTACAGGGTCCCTCTCTCCACCGGCGAAGCCCTTCTCCCCTGGCTCCCTGGACCAGCTCTGCCGGTCAGGTCTTGGTGAACACCTCCCTCCCTGCTTCCCCGTGGGTAGCACTGAGCTGCACCTTCCTTAGGAGTGTCTGTATACCCTTCCCCCCGCTGGCTGCAGGCTCCCCAACGTTGGTCCCCATGTCAGCATTTTGGCCTTCCCAGAAATTGCCCTAGTGCCCAACAGAGAAAGCTCCTTAACAAATGGACCCCATGAGCTTGTCATCACTTCCTCCCACCACCTTCCTTCCACCTTCCTTGACCAAATGTTTGCCTGCCAGCCGGGGCATCCCACCTCCACAAAAGCATCCCAGGCCCACCGTCCAACTGTAACACTGGCCGCATTTCCACTGCTCTCATACCACCCAGAAGGTTGCTGAAGAGCAGCTGCAGCTCAGGAATTAAGGGTACAGGTTACCAATATGCTAGTGCCTAAGCCTCACTACTAGCTGTGTAACCCGGGGTAAGTACTTAACCTCTCTGTGCCTTAGCTATAAAATAGGGGAAACGGTACCTAATCACATTATTATGCAGATTAGAGGGATTAATACATGTAAAGTACTTTAAAGTACTCTAACACCTAATGCATCTAAAGCACACATTAGGAACTTAGGTGTTAGTCGGCCCACCTCAAGCCTCTTCTGCAAGGATGTAAACTCTTCAAGTTCGCCTGCTTCGTGCCCGCACGATTCCTGAAACTCCTACAGAAGCCGACCCACTCCACAAAGCTCACAGAAAAGACAAGCTGTATTTTCCCACAGGCATAGCACATTAATAGGCTAGGAAACTTGTCAAATCGGGAGAGCTACTGTCCAAAAAAAAGACACCACAAAAAACTCAAAATAAATGCAAAATTTAATGGAAAAAAAACTAAACAACAAAAACGAGTACAACATGAATGGAAAGGAACAAAATCAGTCAATGAATGAAGGAGTAAATGACTTGACAAAGGAAGCAGTGTCAGAAAAGCATGTTAACGTAACAGACCAGCGAGCCCAGTAACACGGGCCCCACTTCACAGAGAACCCACACGCAGACGCGCAGACACACACGCAGTCAGCCCGCACCACTGCGAACCACCCAGGCTGCGTGTCCCAGAACTGGGGAGCCCCTACCTCTCGGTTTGCCTGGGACAGTTCTGGCTTATACCTGGTGAGCTGGAGTAATTAACAGCATCTCTTTTCGCTCTCAAACGCCTCAGCTTGAACAATAAATTACAGGGTGATTCTGCCCCAAACCAATGGGATTCATGAAAGACACTGATAGCCGACCCCGACCCGGGACGCTGAGAGGGAAGGAGGGCGGGCCAGGCCCTGCCGGCAGGGGCCTCGCTCCCTAGGGGTCGCTCCTCAAAGAGTGGCAAGAATGTGCACCAAGAATTAATTTGGACTTGGCTAAAGACGACAAAATTCCTAACACAAATCGCACAGGGAAAGAAGTGCAGCGAGGTTCACGAGAGCTGATGGGACCTTTGAAGCCAGCTCAGACCCCAGAAAATGCCACGTGGACAGACTCCCCCTCCAGAGATCTCCTGCAGGCAGGCGACCAGCCACAAGTCTGGCCTTCCGGTACGGCCTGGGGGCGGCCCGGATGAATGGGGGGCAGAACCACCAAACTGGCTCCTGGACCAGGAGCCCTCACTTCTTACACAACAGTGAACCCACCGGGTCATGGAGCCTCAGAAAGGAATCAGCCAGCAGAGGCTGTCTTCAGGTCATACTTCCGCCCAAGCTTATGTAGTTTTAGCCATACAATTACCCTAGAGACAAGCCGCTTGCAATCCACAGCAGCCTTAGATGTGCTGATTTACCTGTCTGGACGCATCAGGTATCAGACACAACCAGAGGGGGATGTGCTGGGAGGCTAATAAAGCTTAATCCTCAAGGCCCCTTCCAAGCCCCTGGGCCTAATTGTATATTTATGTTCTTTTTCTTAAAGAAGCCTTCTCAAATAGTTCAGGTTTCTAACCCTTCCAAATGGGACCCATCTGTGGTCACAGCATAACACTGGGAGAGCTTTCACCTGGAGCCTGGACAGAGCCTGCTCTGCTCCTGGAGCCCTCGCGCACAAAGGCGGCCTTTTTCTGGCCTTGCCTGAGTGGACACACATGGCCCACCCTTCCAGCCCGCTGTGAACGGAGCACCGTCTCAGAAGGGCAGGGGGAAGCCAGGACTTGATCCTACAAATCCATAAAGCAGGCAATGGGGGGTGGGGCGGGGGGGAAGATGTGGAAAACCAACCACAACCCCACATCAATCAGTGCAGCCAGGGAGGGAGCGCACCAGCCCATGAGGTGCTCTGCGCAAGGGCTGCCTGCGCCCCGTGGCCTGTGCTCAGCACAGCGCTTCATCAGCAGGAAGCACGCTCCTTCCCTCCATCTACGCACTTCTCGATTCCCCTTTTCCTGGGCCATGCTTTCAACCCGATCCTCTTGGCGGCTTGCCAGCCAACAGGACCGTGGAAGAATCAGTGATGCTTTAAGAATCCTTTCTTAAAGCAGCCCCTTCAAAATGCAGCTCAAGAGGAAAAGCTCCGTGGCTGGCAGTTTTTCTGTGAACTGTCCACAGACATCAGACACCCTTCCCCTTTTGCCCTGTGACTCAGCCAGGAAAAAGGAAGCGGGGGCCGGGAAATGAAAACCTCCTCCAGGCCGAGGGCTCTGTGCATTTGGAAAGTGCAGCCTGGGGTGGGGGGTCTTGGCCCGGGGGGTCGAACACTCAACGCACACACAGAGCCGGTCCCCGTGTACAGGTGGCACCTGGGGGCACACAGACAAGGGCGTCTGGCTGCTGTTCCATTTACATTCAGAGCGAAAACACTGGGGTGGGCTTGCGCCTGTCCCACTTCCGTCCGTAAAGAAATTCCAAACACTGTCATCACAGGACGTTTATTACCCGCCTCTCCCTGTATGTTATAGGGGTACTTCTACATAAAAAAAAGGCTTAGAGATATTTTTAGTTTTTAAAAATCAGGGGATCTGTGTTACTTAGGAAAATAACGGGAGAGGATATTATGTGTTCACGCTCGTGCCAAAAATAAAAATTTAGAAGTGTTTTAAAAAGTGATTACTGAAACAAAGCTCTGGGTTAGAAAAATTAAAACGGAGGGGAATCGGGCAAATTTCGCGGCACGTACACCGGACCACACGGCCACACCTAAGGCACCGCCCGAGTCGCCATCTGGACGCTGAAGGGTCAGGCCGAGCACCACCGGTGCGGGGGGCCTTGGCTGGAGCGGCAGGCGCGTGACTGCTCCGTCAAGGAATAGTGACACTGTAAATGGAAGACCAGCCACTGGCTCTGAAAAAAATAAACCTCGTCAGTTTTGGATTCCAGCATTCATGGCTTTGTCGTGTTTGCATAGACAGGAGTGGCCCTCCAGGCCCAGGGTGGCCTGGGGGTGGGGGCAGGGCCACAGCAAGGCTGTGAGCACTGGAGTCTGTCCCGGCTCCCAGTCCGTCCTCAAACCACGTCATGGGAGAAGGGTCACAAGGAGCAACTCAAGCAACTGAACACATGAAAGTCTAAAGTCCGCTCTTGGCATGTAAGTCTGTGCGTGCATTAACTGAAAAATAAAAATAAAACAAACAGAACAAAAACAGACACGTTAAAAGGTACGCAGACGACCAAATCAAACAGAAGCAAAAGACATCAAGGCGGACACTGGGAAAAGGCAGTCAGTTTGGCGTTTGTCACGAGCAAAGTGGGCAACTCGCTTTGGTTGGTGGCGTCCCAGGCTGAAGGCCAACATCTGACTGGGAAGTGATTTTGCAAAAATGGATTAAAACTTAAAGAATAAATGTAACCAATTAAAACCATTCAACTAAATGGTCATGACTCACTCCACCCCCCAGACAGGGCAGGAGGGAGGGGTGTCCCTGTCCCCCAACCACCCCACACCTGACTTCCGAAAGGCCAGCCTGGGAGCAGAGGGCTCTCCCAGAGGTCAAACTGACTGAAGCTTTCTGGCATGTCCAGCAAACAGAAAAGACCCGTTCTCCAGGCCCAGGCCACATGGGGAAAGCAAGGGGACCTGACACTGGGATGAGCCCCCACCCTGAGAGCCCTGGCAACCGGCCTACACCCCACCCACGGGCCCTCAGACCCTGGCCTGGCCCCAGGTCCTCCCTTGTCCTCGCCTCTGAGTGGTTTCTCCAAGGCTCATTTCCAAGGGGGCTCTGCCTGACTTTTCTTTATGGCCTGGGCCCAGCTGGCAGGGAGCAGGACAAAGCCACTTTGGGAGCCACAGACCTGCATACCCCCTCCCAGGAAAAACCAGACTTCTGAGCCACTAGCTTAAAATCCACACAGGTTCCAATTAACAGAGGCCCCGCACTCACCAAGATAAGAGCTGGTCGGGGGATGAGGGCTGGAAGCAAAAGCAAAGCAGAGGGCAAGTTCACACAGCGAAGGAAGGGTGGGGCTGGGGTCCTCCCTGGGGCCAGGCAGGGGCCCACGTGTCCTGGCAGGCAGTCGGCGTGGGGAGACTACAGGAGGGAGGAGGGTCTGTCCCGAAGCAGAGGCCAGGCCTTAGGAATAGAATTGGCACTCGATTCCTAAGTGCCTGGCTGTCCCCTGGGCTCCCCCAGGGAGAAGTCCTTCAAGTTTGTCTCCTTGGATGTGTCTGTGCTTCTGTGTTGGTAGGTATGTGCCTGGGTCTGTGCACAGGACAGGGCAGGAAAGACAGTGTGCATGCACAAGTATGTGTGTGCATGTGTGTGCGTGTTTTAGGGAATGCAGCAGTGGGGGACAGAAGCGTCCCAGGGCCATGGCCAGCTATGCACCGCATGGCCCTACCCCCAGGACTCCACTGCCACCCGGAAAGGAAGGGCCTGGTACACGCACTCCCAAACATTTCAGGAGAAAACAGGATCCCCTGGAGCCCGAGAATGAGGGCCACAATGAGTACACCAGCTTAGTGCCTAGGCCGGCCAGGAAGGAAGGCGTCTAACAGGGGCCGGGGGCCGGGAGATGCAGGGATGGGCGAGATTCCCGCAGGGGGATGTGGTGGGGGCACTGACTGAGGTGGGGTGCGGAGGGAGGTCTCCGGGCAGGAACCGCAACATCTGGACTTTATCGGGAAATGTGGACTTTAAAAGGTACAAAAAGACCGCCAAGGAGAAGGGGCTCTGCGTTGCCCCCACCTGGCAGATCTGTTGACTGACACCTGTTGACTGGAAAAGCCTCCTGTAGGCCCCCCTTACTCTCTCCCCTGAGTCTCAGCTCCCTGCCTCCAGCCTCTGCCTTGAGGGGCAGTCCTGGCCCCAGCAGGGTTCCCAGAGTCCCGGCCCAGCCCGAGCTGCTGCCCTTCCTTCAGCCAGGCGGTGATCACAGGGCCCAGCGGGTCAGGGCTGGCTGGGGTCAAGTCTCCTCTGTTCTGTCACGACCCGCCAGCCAACGGGGGTCCCGCAGCAACCGCCTCGGTGGCTGGGGGAAGCACCACGGCTGCCCAAGCAGACACCGTAGGGGCTTTAGGGATCTGTCAGGAAATGCTGACCTTCCCAGGCCTTGTCCCTCTTGTGGCCTGAAAGACCTTCCCCCGAGGCCCTGCACACTCCCTACCCATGTGGCCCAGCCTTCAGCACCCCAGCTCTGAGGAGGCTGCAGGAGAATGGGGGGAGGGGTGCCAGGAAAGAGAGAGAAAGAGAAAGGGGGGAGAGGGAAAGGGGTCCCCCGAGAGAGCGAGGTCATTAGTGAAAGAAAAGGAAAGGTGAGCAAGGAGGAGGTGCAAGGGTGAGTGAAAATGAGAGAGAAAAACGGTAAACTGAGAGCACAAGTCACCGTGAAGGGCTGAGTGGGGACAGAGTGACACCCAGGAGAGCGAGAGCCAGCGCAGGGCAGGGGCCACCACCTACTTCTTCTTGTCCTTGTCCTTCCGCAGGGGCTGCTGCAAGGTGGCGTGCAAGGCCTGGGCCTGCAGGGCCTCCACAGCCGCCTTCCTGCGGTTGAAGGCGTTGGTCTCCTCCTCCAGCTCCCGGCGCTTTTCCTCCACCTTGCGCTTCTCCTCCTGGTGGATCCGCTTGAGGTGCTCGAACTTCTCGTGGAGCTGGGAGCACAAGGGGGAGCCTGGGCTTCCGTGTGGGCCGGGAAGGGGCAGGGCCCTCCGGCCACCCACCCCGCCAGGCCCTGGCCTCCCCACAGAACCCCAGCCCCGCAGAACCCCAGCCCGGCGCGCACCTCCCTTTCCTTCTCCTTCAGCTCCAGCTCCGTCTCCTTCACTTTGTTGACGAACATCTGCCTCATCTCCTCCTCCTTCCTCTGCAGCTCGATCAGGAACTCCTTCCTCTTGGCCTCGTAGGTCTCCTGCAGGCTGTGGAGACCCAGGGAAAAGAGGCCCAGGGTGGATTAGAGTGGGCGGGGCAGGCAGAGCCTGAGCAACCGATCGCGTGGGCACGGCGGGGCAAGAGGGCGTTGGGGTCCCGAGCCGCACTCCCCGGCTCACAGACGCTCAGTGCCCGGGTCGGCACCTGAAAGGCTGGCTGTCCCCATCGCTGTCCTGGAAGCCCATCTCCTCCAACTTGCAGCGCCGGTAGAGCTCATAGTGCCGACTGTGGGTCTGCTCGCGGAGGTCCTCCATGTTCACCCGGATCAGCATCTCCCGGAGCTTCACGAAGTCGCAGTGGTTCTCGTTCTCCACTGCAAGCAGAGGGCACAGGCGGCATCAGGCGGGCACGCAGACGGGTGGGGGACAGGGCACCGACAGTGGCGGACCCCAGGGGCAGGACGGGCAACAGGGTGGCGGGGAAGCCACAGGACAGGGGCTGCAGGCAGCACGGTGGGACCGGGGACAGTGTCTGGGTCCCCAGGGGGGGCTGTGCCCTCCCCCACACACTCACCCTGCACCACTCCCCACGGGTACTGCCGAGCTCGGACCAGCTTGTTCCCCACCTTCACCTCCTCGGTGCTGCCCACCACTGCGAAGGGCAGGTGTGCCTGGAGACGGGCCCCAGGGCACGTGAGCATGGGCCGAGCAAGACCTGGCCAGACCCGACTCACCCTCCCCCTCTCTTTCGAAGTATCCCCGGGCCTCCAAACAAGGAAGTGGGCTACACCCCCTCCTCCCTCTTTGTGTTCTAGGCTGTTCTCTCAGCCCTTGGGCTGCCCAGGGGCCATCAGGAGCTCCCTCATAGGATGTGTGGGCCTGCCTCTTCCCTCAGTTCCCAGCCCTGGCCCCCTGCCTGCTCACCCCTCCGGCTTTGGGGTCCCCGCTCAGCCTCGTCTTGTGAAACTCCAAGCTGGGGAAGCCCCAGTACCAGCCCAACACCCAGTCCCTCCTGCCCCTTGCCCACAGGACAGAGGCCTTGGCCAGTTCCCCAACACCCACCAGTTCCCCAGTCTTTCCTGGAGAAGGTAGGCTGGAAGCCTGGGGAACAGGAGTCTCCCGGGGCTCGCCAGGGATCTGTGCTGGCTCCAAGGCCTCTGGCCCCACAACCCCGAGGCCCTGGCCCGACACTCACATTCATAACTGCATTAATCTCCGCAACAGCCTCGTCGTCAGTGGGGAACTGGTAGATCTGGACTCCGTTGCTGACCAGCTCGCCCATGATCTTGATCTTGAACTTGTGGAGCTCACTCTTGGAGATGGTGTCAGCCTTAGCAATGATGGGAATAATGTTCACCTGCCAGGATCAGGGAAGAGGGGGCAGCATGTTAGTTGCTCCCCGACTGTGGGCAGCTCTGCCCAGGCCACATCCCCGGGCAGAGGACTCCACGGGGAGGCCCGGCCACAACCCGGCCACCTGGGGCCATTCGGATGGTTTGTAGCAGCACTTCTTACAGCCCTGGTGCCCCCAAATTAGTCCCCTAGACATACCCAGCTTGGCCACAGAGTTCTCTGAAGGCCCTAACCAGCCTGGGACCCAATACAAGCAAGTGGCGAAGGGCCGGGCACCTGCCTAAACAGGTAAGGTGGCCCAGCAGCAGAAGCCGCAGGACCTCCCAGGCTGAGGCTGTCCCAGCAAAGGTGCACTCCTGAGATGGTGAGGGCAGTCACGGGGCCCGGCAGGCGACTGCGGGTGGCACGCTCTGCCCGTCGTCCCCGCGGGGCTGTCCTCTCGACCCCACGCCTCCTTCAAGTGCTCAGTTGTGGGCCCTGGCTCTCCCCTCCCCAGGGGGCTCCACGGCGGAAGGGCGGGGAAGGGAAGGGAACCGAGCAACTGGGAATTGAGAGAGAGAAAATGAACAGAGAACTGGGGTGCTCTTGCAGGTCGGGGGAACCTCCAGGAGGAGGGAGAGGAGGCCGGGAGCCATCAGGCTGAGAATAAGAATTCGCTGGAAGGAAGGGGCCCAGGGCCAGACCCAGGGGACGGAGCTCCAGAGAAAAAGCCCAGAGCAGACTGTGCCCATTGGAGCAGGAGGGACAGAGAGAGGAGAGAGAGGACCAAGTCAAGGGGGCCACCTGCAAACCCCAAACGCCACGGGGGACGCTGGCAGACAGTCACACACACTGCAGCCAGCACCCCCTGCCCCCACCCCGCGCAGGACCGCACAGCAGGTGCGACGAGCTGGGGCGCTTGCGGGGAGCACACCTTGCTGTCGAGCTTCTTCATGGTCACCAGATCCAGGGACTTGAGGGAGTGGCCGGTGGGCGTGATGAAGTAGAGGCACACGTGGATCCTGGTGTCGTGGTAGTCGAAGAGCGAGCGGCGGATCTTCAGCTCCTCCTGCAGGTAGTTTTCGAACTGCGCGTCGATGTAGTCCACGATGGGCCTGTAACTGCAGACAGCTCCGTCACCTGGGAGGCGGGGGCTCCGGGCGGGGCCCAGCCAGCCTGCTCGCCCGAAAAACAAACAGCTTGCGGACCCCCGTCTGGACCCCTTCTCCTGACCCCCAAAGGGTCCTCGGGACCTCAGCTGTCCCCTGAGAGGCCCTCCCCTGTCCCGCCGTGGAGTGTGGGGCTTGGTCATTCCTACGGGGACAGAAGGGAGCGAGGAGTGCTCTGGCAGAGGGTTCGAACCAAGGCCAACATGGATGGGATGGGCATGAGCCCGCCCTTCCCGCCTCTTGCCTTTCGTCCTTGTTGATCTGATCCCCGAAGCCCACGGCGTCCACGATGGTCAGCTTGAGCTGCACGTTGCTCTCCTGGAGGTCGTAGGTCTGCGGCCGCAGGCGCACACACTCCTCGTGGTGACTGGCTTCCTCGGTCTCGAAGGTCGTGTTGAAGAGCGTGTTCATCAGGGTGGACTTGCCGATGCCGGTCTCCCCTGGGGGGCGGGGCGTGGGGGGCATGGGAGCTCAGAGCCTGGCACTGCGGCTGTCCTTGGCAGTTCAAGAGGCTGGGTGGGGCTCAGGCACGCTCAGCCTCCACAGCAGAGAGAGGGGCCGGCCTCCCACTGCATCCCTCACCGTCTCTGTCCCTAGGAGCCATCCCTTCTCAGTGGCCTCACGAATAACGTGTGAAAGAGCCCAAAGGCTGACCTGGACAGCAGACATGGCTATGCCTATGCGGAATGTGTGAGATGTTTATCGGCAGCGGGGGGGAATGGGGGTGGTGAGGCAGAGCCAGGCAGCTAAGAGATACCACCTGAGAGGACATGACCTTTGATGGCCTCAGTGGGACCGACCCTCCAGTCACTTGCTCTGCACGCCATCCCTTCTGGGTCCAGGATGGTCTGGGGGTCCCGCAGGGCCAGGGTCTAAAGCCAAGAGGCTGGCCCAGCTGCTCTGAGTGGGCCCACAATATGCGCTTTAACTGGGGGGCTGCGAATAGGCTGCCTCCCGAGGGGCCCCGCAGCCAGCAGGTGCTAAGGCTCAGTCATTGGTGGAGGGTCTGGCCAAGCTCTCTTTGCCTCTGGGAGTCCCATGGCATCGCCCAGAGCCTTCCTGTTTGGGGCTACACTCGTCCGGACGTGTGCGGGAGCTCTTACTACACAATGCCATGATGGAGAAAGAGTCTGGTTTGCCACAGTGTCCAGACACACAGTAGAAACAATGGCCAGTGCGTTTCTAAACAAACAACCTAAACCTCTACGATAAACACTCCTAGTCCACAAAACACCTTCAGGTGCCTCATCCTGTTCACTCTTCAAGGCCACTCGGAGTCAGGCCCTGGCTCCAGCTCTGTCCTTGGCCCTGGCAGAAATACCACCAAAGCCTCATCTGGACCCTCTGAAGCGTCCTGTGCTGGGAGGTCCCCTCGCAGCTGGACAGGTGGCCAGGGCAGCAGTGCCCCCTCTCCCAGAAGGCCCTCGCCCACCCTCTGTCTGAGGCTGCCCCTGGCCAGGCCACAACACTTACCCACACAGAGGATGTTGAAGCTGAAGCCCTGAGTGACCGACTTGCTGACCAGCTGGTCGGGGAGGCTGTCGAAGCCCACATGGCCGCCCAGGGAGAGGCTCCGGGGCTCTGGCTCCGCATTCTGGTAAGGGAGAAACAGAGCAAGGCAGTGAGCCCCTGGGGAAGAGGGGCCAGGGTGCGGGAACATGAACCTGGGTCTAACCCCTCATCTGAATTTTCAGGAAATCTCAGAATTCCACGTGAGTACACCAGAGCTCCCGTTCCAGCCGGGTCTCCACAGAGGGAGCCCAGTGGGCTGCACGGCCCCTGAATCAGTCCCAGAGAAGGCCCTTACAAACCCCTGGCTCTGTTCCACCTGGGCTGTCAAGGCAGGCCTGGGCCTGGGGCATCTGCTGGCTGCTCCCCCGGAGGCCCATGAAGGTCCCTACATTTAAATCAAGATTTCTTTTTTTTTTTAGATTTTATTTATTTTCAGAGAGAGGTGAAGGAAGAGAGAAAGAGAGGGAGAAAAACATTGCTGTGCAAAAGATACATCAATTGGTTGCCTCTCGCACACCCCCAAGTGAGGACCTGGCCCAAAACCCATGTGTGTGCCCTGACTGGGAACCAAACCAGCGACCTTTCAGCTCGCAGGCTGGTACTCAGTCCACTGAGCCACACCAGCCAGGGGTTAAATCAAGATTTTAAGAGGCTAAGACTGAAGAGCACGATATCCTTGGGGTCCCCTCTGAGACCTCCTAGGCCCTCCTACTGAAGCAGGATGCAAGCAGAGGCAGGTCTGGCACCACCTCCTCACCGGAGTCCCGCCTTCACGCACCTCTTGCCCCTACCCCATGCAAGCATGGACTGCACATGTGGGCCCTGCTGAAGGGACCAGTGCTCGCTCAGATTCACCACTGAGTTTCAGCAGGGGTCTCAGGATTTCATGACCCTGTGGCCTCCTCCCTCTTGCCTCAGTGGGGTTCTCCAGGGACCCCCAGGCTCTGGCTCATGCCACCCTCCCCCACTCTCCCCCTCCCCCGCAGCCCTGATTGTTTCGGCAGAGGGTTCGGGTGAGACTGTGGAGACCTGGCCTTAGCAGAGAGGCCAGCAGCAGGTCCCAGGAAGCGGGGCCTCCAGAGCCGGCCCCTGGGCACTATAAAAAGAAACCACCAGGCCCCAAAGCAGAGGGTCAGGTCAGACTCCGCTCTGCATGGCTTCCCTGGGAATAGGGGTAAAAGGCTGTCCTCCGAGGGAACTTTCCCAGGGTTCAGCCCGCTGGCGGGTGGGCCCCAGCCAGCTCCCTGTTGGGCAGAAACAAGCCTCCTCTATTCCCAGCCCCTTCACCCTGACTGCCAGCTGGAAAGAGCAGGGACAGGAAGGGGCAGTGGGTCTGCGTCTCACCCTGCCCACCACCCCAGGGGGAGGGAACAGGCCCAGCTGAAGGCAGCCCAGGAGCTTCGGAGCAGGATGGCGGCGGCCCTCATGCCAGTGTGCTGGGTGGGCCAAAGACCTCACTCTGGTTTTCTGTCGGATGGCTCTGGTAGCGCTTAGTTGTCTTTAACTTCATTTGAAACAATTTTGTTAGATTGTATTGTGACAGCTGTCATATGAACATGCATTTTAAAAAAATCAAAATTGGTGAATTTTTGTGTAGCCATTTTAATATTGAAGGTGGAAAAATATGCAACATTTTTGGCATATTATGCTTTATTATCTCAAGAAATATAAAAATGCCACTGAAATGCAAAAAAGGCCTGTGCCGTGTACGGAGAAGGTGCTGTGACTGATCGAGTGTGTCAAAAGTGGTGTGCGAAGTTTCATGCTGGAGGTTTCTCACTGGACAATGCTCCATGATGGGTGGACCTGCTGAAGTTGATAGCAATCAAATGGAGACATTAATTGAGAACAAACAATGTTATGCCACGTGGGAGATGGCAGACATACTCAAAATATCCAAATCAATAAAGTTATTGGTGAAGATGAAAAATGTGTCTTTTATTTTATGGAAAACTAGATGGACTTTATGGCTACCCCAACAGACACAGGTACGGTGGCGGATGGGGCTCGGGACCAGAGGGCAGGGCCGTGGTGCTCAGCCCTCCGCAGAGGGGTCTCCATAGCACCTGAGCCCTCCCTGGCCTCTGGCAGCCCCAGCCGCCCCAGCCAGAGGCCCCTGGCTTCTTGTTTCCACGGATTATACTCACCGGCCCCAGCCTCACCCCTACTTGGTCTCTGTGGCCCTACCCAGATAATGCCCCAGCGTGTGTGCTGGCAGCCTAGACCCCATGTAGACAGTTCTGTCCCCTCAAAAAGTCAGGGCTCCCCTCAAACCTGCTCTCTCTAATGACCCTCTCTCAACAGAGCCTGTTCTTGTAGGTGACCCTTTCCCCCCCTCCCCTCTCCCCAGGTGATCGCGTCATAGCCTCCCCACCCCAGCCTGCCCACCCCTGCCACCGCCAGGGCTGCAAACAGAACCCAGCAAAGAGGCCCCAAAGGCAGCTTCCTCTCACTGCTGCCCACACCAAATTCGATAATGGAGCAGAGGATGTGCTGCTGGCTCGGGCCCAAACGCCCAGCGGAGCACCCAGACCCCACACGGTCCGAGCCTTCCTCACATGCACTGCTCCCACCCTTCTGGTCACCTGTGAATTCACGTTCAGCCTCGGGCTTTTCCCTGGAATGAGCTCAGGGCTGGTCCCAGGTCCTCGCACTCCAGACCCCTCACCGGGCAGTCCCCCCACATCCTGGCACTGTCGGTTGTCCTTTTTTATCACTGTTTTAACGCGTCCTGGTTCTCCATCACTTCAGTGAGCACCTTGAAGTGGGTGGGGGGAAGTGGGTGTTCCACTCTTCCCACCGCTGTGGCCGACAACACCACCATTTATCAACTGCTGACCAGCATCCTCAGCCGCCTGCGCACGAGGGCTGGGAGCTGCAGAGCCCAGTCTGTGCTACCTGCCTGTGGCCACCTGGATGGTCACAGGGAAGACAGGACAGTCTAGAGCTTTTTCTTTTTCAGGCGAGACTGAACGTCCCCCCAGTTTAAGGCGTGCTGTGCTTGCAGAGAAGGCTCTACATTGATTCAGCCTCTGTCCTCCTCCTCCGAGGCCGACACAATTGGGAGGCAAGCCAATGCCCCGCAGCCTGCCGCCAGAACCCACCCTGTCGGGGTGTCTGGGAACCACAGGCCCGCGGACGCCCGTAGCGGGGTGCCTACACTGCATCCCAGGCCATCCCGTTCCTGAGTGTGCCCCACTTCCTCACAGTTCCAGGCTCCGGAAGTGAAACGCAGGTGGGTTCCCACAGCCGCCGCCTCTCTACGCTCAGCAGGCCCCGCCCACCTTCACGCATGCAGCGTGGTTCTCTCTGGGGACGCGTGTGGAGCCCAGGGAGGTCTCCATCCCCAGGTCGCTGCCCAGGCAGCACTCTGTCACTCCAGGGCCACAGCCCCGGGATAGTCATTGCCTGCTCGAGAGCCTCAGGGACCACAGGAGTGGCCCTGGGCGTTTCGATCTCCAGAGCATGCGTGCACAAAGACATGCACACACACAGCACACAGCCTCGGGCCCTGCCAGAGACAGCGCTTCATTCGCTGGTCTCAGAGGACCAAGCTGGACTCCGCGCTCCACCGAGTCACTGATGCCCACCTCACTCCCACCCCCTGCCCCGCATCCCAGGTTTGCATGCACAACGTCTGAACCAAGGTGCGCGGCTAGCCCCCAGGGGCCGGCGCCAGGTGTCTCTGCTGACCTGCGTAGGGTCCCAGTCTGGGGGGAGTCAGCGGCTTCCAAAGCACCCCTGGCATATCTCAGCTAGCACCTTTGTGTTAGCACTTCCCACTGGCTACCTGGCAGTTGGCCCTGCAAGCTGGCTGGCAGGTGAAATCGCAGTTCCAGGTCCGGGGGTGGGGCCTCGCCCTCCGGAGCTCATCAGCAGGTTCCAGGTTGAGCTTTCATGACCAGCTTGTGACCATTAGGGCAGCGAGGTGGTGGAAGGCTGAAGGCCACTTAGAGGGCAGCAGAGACGAGAGAGCCAGTGTCTGCCCTCCTGCTGGGCTTTCCCCTTGACCCCTTGCTACGGCTCCCCTTGCGGCTTAGGCTAGTGGGGGAGGGCCATCTATTTCTCGCAACTGAAAGCATCTTGGTGGCTACAGCCTCCAAAGCGAGACGCTCTGGATGCAGAAAAACAGGTAGAAAGCAAGGGGAGACAGGACAAAAGGAAAAAATGTGGAAAGGAAAACATCTCAGGATTCCAACCAAAGGAAGGAACGGACATCGAATGGTGACACTGCCACCTCGCCAAGGGCCACTGGTGCCAAATAAGTCATGTGACCTTACACAGTCTCCTACCCAGTCCGTTCCCACCCTGTGTGGTGGACACCTATGACCCTGTGTCCTAGGCAGAGACACTGAGGCTGGAGCACTAATCAGGGCAGCGCAGGCCAGTGAGGGTGGCCACACCCTGGCCACAGACGACTCTGCCATCCAACTCTCCTGCTCCTCCAGGGCTCCCAGCTCATTCGGTCACTCGGCATCACTCACTGGGCACGCCCAAGGTGTGCCAGACCCTGGGGTGGCTGCCCACAAAAAGATGAGGACACCAGATCCTGGACCTCAGCGGCCCAGTCTGACTCCGTCTCAACTCCACAGGCTGCAGAGGCCAGGCTGGCCCGTGCGTGGGGGAAGGGGAGCAGCACAGCCACGGCCTCTGACAGTAATCGAGGGCTCACCAGGCATGACTCGCGTCTCGTTTAGGCCGCGTGCCGGCCCTTGAGGGAGGCTGCAGTATTATCTCCGCTGCACAGATGAGGCTACGGAGCCTCCGGGAGACTGAGCGACCTGCCCAAGGCCACGCTGCCCGGAGATGTGCAGCCGGGGTCGGAATGGACATGAAATGAATGTGACATCCACGCCTCTAGCCCCCAAACTCCACTGCTGGCGCGGCCGAGCGTGGGGGCCGTCAGGGAGGGGCCGGGACAGTGGGGACCTGCAGATCCTGGGCCCGGCCCACGACGGCCACGATCCAGAAGCTCCAGCCAACTGTGGGGATGCAGACCTGGTATTGCCAAATCTTCCCATTTTTCATAAGAAGCCAGAAATCTGGATTTCTAAGTGAAACCTCCTAATTGTTAAAGGTGGGGAACTAATACAAATTGAGAGCATGAGGACTCAACACAACATGTCCGGGGTTGGACCGGGCCCCTTGTCTGACAGGCTGCACCCTCCGGGGTCTGGCAGGGCAGCGGCCCACAGGGACAGTACACCCGGTCTCCATTCCTGGGGCCTGGAGCCCAGGACACTGCTCCGCAGGAGGGGCCTTTGGGCTGAACGACTTCACTCAGACCCCAGTGAGAGGCGTGCCCCCTCCTTCTGGCCTCCTCACAGACCCAGCTCCCCGGGGTGCTGGCTCAGGGCGCTCCAACTGTCTCCAAGCCCCGGGACAGAGGGCCAGCAGCCCCAAGCCCCACACACACAGCGGGAACCCCTCAGGGCCATTACTCCCTCTCTAATCACTAACGAGCTTCTGGCTCCTGAGCCAGGCTCCCGGCTCCTCTGTCATCATTTCTTTGGCACATCAAAGACAACAACCAAAATAATAAGCGTTCAGGCCAGCTGCGCCCCTCCGTGCCTGGCGTCCAGCACAGAGTGGGGAACGGCATTTCGTTACACAGCCCAGGGGATGAGGAGGACGTCCCTTCTGCGACCAGAAAGGCCCGTCCGAGCCTTCTGTAGCAGCCCAAGTCACCTGCATGGGAAAGCTGCCCCCTTTACCAACAAGAGAGGCCGGGTTTGGGGAGAAACCATGTCTCACTGCTTGCCCACACAAAAAAGGCTTTTATCCAAAAGGAAAGGGAAATCTGCTGAATGTCTGAACCAACAAGGTCAAGGACACTGGGTGAATCCAGACCCCTCAGATCACACCTCCCAAACGAGACTGGAGACTGGTTGTTGGGGTGGGGGCAGAGGTGATACCCTCCCACCCCCCTGCTGAATCTGGGAGGAAGAGCAGCCCGGGGCCCAGGCCTGCCACAGAGTTCTCTGAGGCACCTTTCTCCCCACCCCCGCCCCAGGGCCCCCATGCCTGGCACCCCCTGGCCTGAGCAGCCTGCCAGGCGGGCAGGGAGCCCACTCCCCGGGAGAGCTAGTGAGCCGTGCAGGGGACCCGGGAGCCGGGAGCCGTTGCTCACGGGAGGCCTCCTCCCCGTTTCTGGCACAAGCCCCCCACCCCTGCCTCCGCCCCCCACTCCAGCTCTTCGCAGCAGCCTGGGCCTTAAATAGCCAGGGCAGAGGCCTCTGGCCAGAGCCCATGGTCGCAGCACAACTGTCCTGGAGTCCGACAGGAATCCCAGGAATTTTCCCAGGAAAGGCTTAGGCTCTGGTCCCAGGATTCCACAGCAAGCCACTAAGCCCAGGTCAAAGGTTACGGGAAATCACCAAAGGGATGTAAGCGGGAGCTGGGGTGAGAACGCTGCTGGCCTGGACCAGGAGGGCTGACCAGGGGCAGGATAGACCTGTCCCGAATCAAGAGGACACCTGGGAACCAACGTGTCTCTCTAGGGCGGCCACAGGAACCTGGGAGGAGCAGGAGCAGACAGCCAGGGCTGCCGCTCAGCGACTCGGGAGGGCTTGCTTCATACTTTCCGTGTCAGAATCAGGTTCCTCAGAAGCCAAGTGCACAGTGCCTGGTCCCTGGTCCACCGTCCCACCCTGGCCAAGGACACGTACACACTGCGGGGCTGTGCTGTGCCGCAAGAGAGGGAGCGGTCCATCCCACCAGGGAGCAGAGTGGGAGGGTACCCCCTGGGCCTTGGAAGGCACCAGAACTCCAGGCAGACACGCTTTCCCACCGGCTCAGGGACTCCAGGGGCAGCCCACCACCTTGCAGCAGGGAAAGGCACCTCGGTCGGGGCACTGCTGGGGGGGAGGGGCAGCCTGTGTGCCACAGGGAACAGGACCCCACCCCTGGAAAGCAGAGAGGAGCGCGTGGGCACCAATGTGGGCCGGCGGCAGCTCGGGACAGCACTACTAGACTTCCCTCTGGCTTGCCTCATCCACCCAACACCAGACAGAGGATCAGACACACCCCGGCCCCGTGGGTGTGAGTCCTCGCCCACGGCCCCTCCTGAACCCTCCGCCCCAGGTGCCCCAAGCCCAGGAGGCCCCTTAGAGAGTAGCCACCTCCTGAAATCTGAAATAGGCCCTTATCCCTTCCTGCCCTGTTTCTGCCCCTCTGATGTGGCCTCCAGGACAGGGGCCAAGGACCACCTGGAAGCCATGTGTTCTGAGAAAGACAGAATCTAACTTGCCCCAAGACCACCCAGGGCAACTGACAGTACAGCACCCTCCCTGGCCACGGCCCCGCACCTGAGCCAGGAGGAGGCGGCACCCGCATGAGGGCCCGCTGGCCTGGGCGGCACCTTCCCCGATGGGTGTGTCACCCTCCACACAGCTCCACATCTGGTGGTCTGGTGAAGCTTGTGCCTTGGGGGCCAAACCTGGGGACCCCGAGCCTACGGCACAGGAAGGCTGACTTGGCAACAAGGGACACCCAGAGGCCAGCCAGCCCTCGCAGGCCCTCTGCTCTGTCATCCTGCAGCTGCTTGCTTCTGGTAGCTGGACCCAAGCCACAGAGACATCCTTGGTGGCTACTGCCCCAAACACGTGCCTCCCCTAGCCCACCTTCATCTCCAAAACTCAGGGGGCTCCATCCCTTTGCCATCGGCTGGGCGCTGGGGTGGGGTCTCAGGCCCAAGCTTGCCGATGACCAGAGCCTGCACCCTCACCTGACTACGGGCCGCTGGCATCAACAAGACGATGGACACAAAGCACCCAGTGCCCTCCCTGCCATCAAACTTTTAACAAAAGCCAGGCCCTGGGTTCCCAACCCCCATCTCAGGGGCACTGCAATCTGTCTCCCCCGGGCTGCGCTCTCTGTTCCCGCCCTGGTTAGTTCCTCGTCACGTGCTCCCTTGGACCCCAGATGCCTGCCGCCAGCCTCCCTGCTCCGACCCACCAAGATCTGAGGCAGAGAGCTTCCTAACGTGAGCACCCACAGAAGGGCATGACACCCACAAGGGAGGGAGGAGGGCGGGCAGGGCAGCTGCACCTCCCCAGGGGTGGTGGGGCTCATGTGGGACCCCTCAGTGCCTCCAGGCACAGAGAGCCACAGCCGACCTTGCTCAGCTCTCATTTCTCCTTCAGGGCAGTGTGGCAAGGAGGGTCCTGGCCATTTTCACAGGACAGGGAGACGCCACTCTGTAACAGAGCCCCATGTGGGGCAGAGGGCTGCCTTCAGCCGTCCCTTCCCTCCAGCTCTAGCTTCAGGGAGGGAACGGGCACTCCCTGGGCAGCCTGCTTCTTGGGGAAGTGTCAAGATTACAGGGGTGACAACGGAAGTGACAGATGGTGCTGGGGATACAGCTGACACGGGAGGGTGACTGGCTGGGAAGAATGCCAGGAGTGAGGCTGCCATGCCGCACACTTCTTCCCTGTCCCTCTCACAGCTCTACTGTCCCCGGCCCTCGAGTCTCCTCCCCACAGAGTTCGAACCCTGCCCCAGGAGACTCTGGCAGGAGATGGCTCTCAGGACGAGGGAGGGTAAGCCCCCGAGGCCGGGAGACCAGGAAGAAGGAGGAGCAGAGCAAGAGTGGACAGAAATCTGGCTGCCCAAGGAGGGTGAGTGGCAACAGAAATTCCTCAGGTGGCTGTCCCAGACACACCTGACCAGGAGATGCCGTCTGTGACCCCTTGGCGGATCCAGGGCTGAGCAGGCCGAGCCAGCACAGAGAGGCTGCTGAGCCCGCAGTATCCACATCGTGCCGTGTGGGGAACTGGAGCCCAGCACACACCGACCTCGAAGCGAAGCCCTGCACACTCATCTCAGCGCCCGGTCAGGGCAGCTCCCAGCCCTGCAGGGCTGGTCTGACCTCCACACCAGCCGGAAAGGCCATGCAGACCTGCCAGAGCAAAATTAGAGCAGGGCCTCCTGGCCACCGCTTCACACCCACGGCAACCCTGGGGCTGGCGAGACAACCAAGCCTATCTCCAAACATGCCATGAACTGCAATTAACCTTCAACGTACTCTTTGAAGACTATCGGCATGGTTGTGCCATTTTATAGCAAGATAAAGGAAGAAATTCTTTTCCCAGGATGTCAAGCCAGTTGAGGAGAATGGAGTCCAGTCACCTAAATTGAGGCCAAAACCCCACCCAAGGTCTCCACCCAAACCAACCAAGTCCAAGTCCTCCCAGGAGTCTGATGGCACCGAGCGTGGAGGGCGTGGAAGACGTCCATTCATCCGCCTCACCCGGCGCAGCGACCCAGGCGCCGAGCCCAGGCCACGCTCCCTCCTGCTGCAGTCCCCTCTCCGTGCCTCCGCTCACCATGGGGTTAGCACCCAAAGCCCTCCTGGGGGCAAACCCGAGAATCTGAAGGAAAGGGCCTTTCCCGCAGGCCTGGCAGTGCAGCTGGGCCCCTCAGCTCGGCCTGTGAGGACCATCTCCGGACAGGCAGTGAGTGACAGGGGCCCCTCCGAAGGGTGTCGGGTAAGGGAGCAAACTCATTCTCTGCTGCATTCTCGTACAGGGCCAGCCTTCACAGCCACACGGGCGCCAGGCACCATGTCTCACCTGCCCTGTCTCACCACATGCCAGACACTGCCCGAGCCCCCCACCAGGACCCTCGGGTGGCATCCACACAGTAGCCTGTGAGGAAGGTGATATTTTTATTCTCTCCTTCAGACAAGAACACAGGAGGGTTAAAGAACCTGCTCCACACGGCCAGCAAGTCAGGCGGTCTGATTCTGGCTACTCTGCCTCTCCCACCTGCAAGACAACTGTTACAGCAACGTCCGGCCACCGGCAGACACGATGCAGACACCACTTTCCGGTCCGCTGCACAGAAAAAGTGCATGCAGACACATGAGTGCTCACAGGTCTCCGGCCTCCTGCTGATCGCAGGTCTGCAGGTCTCGGGTGCTGCCTTCCTCGGGTGCGTAAGTGCCAGGGTTCAGTGCAGAGGTGAGGTGAATCCCTGACTCCTCAACCTCCGCGTCTGCTCCTCCTGTATTTCAATTCTCTTAACTGATACAGCCCCCTCCCAAATGGAAATAAAATAGCCCAGTCTAGGAGTTATGAAGTCACAAGCTCCTGCTTTAGTTATGCATATTTCCAAAGTAGACCAACAAATGTATTTTCAGGTTAAAGGGAAATTTACATATATAAAATCAGATGACTGTATTTATAGCATTAATTACATAAGTCCTAGCTCCCTTATTTAGCTCCAGAACTAATTCCTTATCAGTCACATATTCAGCATTCTCCCCAACCCCCCCGCCCAACAGCCCTGGGCTCTCCCACCCCCTCCCCCCTACTCGGGCCTCACATGCTGGCGAGAGGACACAGCTGCCTTCACTGTCACAGCCCAGCCTCCCAGACACACCCAGATCCAGCCTCAGACACCAGGCGACAAGCAGACACAACCCCCAAAAGGTCCCCCTCCCCTGGCTGTGTCGGAAAAACCTTTAGGAAGTTGGCCGTCGGCGGGCTCAGGCCCAGGGACCCCTGCAGGGACCCCCAGAGCCCGTCAGTCCCGCAGGCAGCGTACCGAACCGGGGCCCAGACCCACAACCACTGGGCTGAGTCTGGAATCGCTCCAGTTCCTGGGGAATGGCTGCCCCAGACCCGACCACTGAGGCGGGACCTGCCTGGAAGCGCACCCAGGGTTCGGTCGCTTGTTTGCGGGGCGCGAGGCGGGGTGCAGGGGGAAGGAGGGGAGGAGAGGAAACGCAGGCCCAGGGTCTTCGGGACGCCATCTGCCACTGCCCTGAGCTCATTTAGGGACGCCCTCGGGTCCCTAGGGCTTCATCCTCACCGGCGGTGCCCATCCAACAGCACCTGCGGGGGCCGGAGTCTCCCCGGCGGCGCAGCAATGCCCAGGGAGGTGGGGGTCGGAGTATCCAGGATCCTCCGCTCCCGCCCGCCGGGCCCCGGTGTGTCCTCGCACCTGGATGCAGCCGGGCGCGTATTTACTTGCTCCTTCCCGCGAAAGGGGCCTGCCTCTCCGGCGCCCAAGGGGGGCGACCCCGCCGGCCCCCCGGCAAGACGCCCCCGCCCAACGCCTCAGGCTCCCCCCCACCCCCCAGCGCTGCGAAGAGCCCGCCCCGGTGCCCCGGAGCCGGCTGGGCGTCGAGGCCCGACCGCTCGGCGCTGACAGTCCGGCTGGCGACCCGCCGGCTGCAGGAGGCCCCCTCCCCGCGCCCCGTGCCCCCTGCGCCCCCTGCGCCCCCCGCGCGCGCCGCGGCCCGGCACTCACCGAGAAGCGTTCCAGGTCCGTGGCCGCCATGGCGAGCTCCGCACCCGGCGGGCGGGCCGGGGCGAGCACCCGGGGCCGCGACGGGGACAAGCCGGCTGCGGGACGCGCTCCGCCCGGGCGGCTGCGGCTGAATGGATCCAATATGGCCACTTCCTGGAAACTCCCCTTGGCGGCGGCGGCGGGAGAAGCAGCGGAGCTGCCCCCGCCCCCGCCCGCGGGACCGGCCTCCCCGCCTGGCCGGGCCACGAGCGCAGCCCGCGCCCCGCCGCGTGGACCGCCGGGGGTCTCCACAGCGAGGCGGGAGGTGCCAGCTGCGGGGCTGCTGGGACTTGTAGTCTGCAAGTCGGGGGGCCGGGGAGAGCAGTGCCCGGGGGACCGGTGCCTGCCGGCCTGCCGCGTGTCCCTGGGAGGCTGGGGCCGAGCCCGCGTGGGACTGTTGCGGCCCGCGCCCTAGCAAGCCGGTTCCGTGTGGTGGAGAGTGGGGTGCTGTGTGCGCCTCTGGGGTCTCTCCTACCAAGCCGCCTCCACCACGTCGGAGCCTGCTCGAGCACTGGGAACACCAGCCAGGGTGTCGATAGGCTGGCTGCGGCTCCTCCGGTCCAGAAGAGACCGCTCAGCCTCGTGAAGCCGGTGCCCCGGGCCCCACCTGATGCTCTCTGGTCAGAGCCGGGGCGGGACCCGGGGCGGGACCCGCGCATCTGGCCAGGCGGCCTTCCTGGGCAAGGGATCAGCCCTCAGCTTCTTGCGCAACGAAGGCGCAGGATGCACAGGATGCGCAGTTCAGGTTCTGGGTTTGTGCAATAGAAAAGCCGAGCTGACAGTCAAGGCCTGTGATTGCGAGTGGCCGGCACCCTACCTGCCCCAAGGGTCTGGGACGACGTCCTAATGGAGTCTGGGTGCTGTGCAAAGAGGACCACTGCCCCTAATGCATGCACATTCTCTGCTTTCTGACTACCCGTCGCGCGCACAAAACTCAGAAAACGAACACCTCTGGCCAAGCGGAGGTTGTCAGGGGGCTTTGGTCCTTCTCTCCCGCTATCCATATGGAAAATCCATCCTCTGGAAGCCCCTGCTTTTCTTTCCCTTCCCTCTGCCTTCCTGTTCAGTCTTTGGGAACATGGCAAACTTTGCCTCCGGTGCCTCCATTGGCCTCACCACCCTCCACACAGCTCTCCCTGCCCGGCATTCTCCCCCACCTCCGCCCCACACGCACCACCTGCGCCCCCCCCCACCCCAGTGTCTTCCAGAGAAACAACCCACCTGTCCCTCCTCCGCAGAATCTTTGTGCTGGCTGGAGATGCTGGAAGACCACATCTGGACTTGGCACACCTGGCACTGAGAGGATGTCCCTACCCACCCTTCCCCTGGCTTTCAGGCAACTGACCTTCTCACTCTGCCAAGGTTTTCCCCTCCCCTCTCTCCCAGGCAAGGGGAAGCTTGTCCCTAAGGTGAACTGATATCCCACTGGAACCTTCTCACTGTTTTCGCCTGGGTTCTCTCTCTATCACAGCGTGCCACATGCCATGCACTGTAAACAGCTTCCTACAAGAAATGGGCAGAGCAGCGGGCAAGGGAGCGGGACCTATGGCACACCACCTGGGTTGGAATCCCGCCTTCATCCCTCGCTAGCTTTTCACCTCGGGCAGTTTAGTCAACTTTCCTCATCCCCAAAATGAAAATAATTGTAGTACCTACATCACAGAATTAGATGAGATAAAATAAGTCAAGGGCTTTAAACTATATTTGAAATACAATGTTTAATAAACCCTCCCTTGCTAGGCAAAAAAGACCTTAATGGCAGAGTTGAGAGAGAGAGAGAGAGAGAGAGAGAGAGAGAGGGAGAGAGAGAGGGAGAGAGAGAGGGAGAGAGATTGGTTGAATCCATCATCCCAGGCCACATTTGTTGTTACCTTTTCTTTTCCTGTAACCGGCAAGAAATCTGACCCAGCTGCCATTTCCCGCATCACAACGCCCTAGGCGCTTCCTTAACCTATGTTTAAAATGGTCTTTTTTCCCTAGTTGGGCATATTTCAAAATATCTGCTTGTAGCAGCCCCAGCTGGTGGCCGTGAGAAGGAAACGCCCAGATTCCAGCTGACTTCCGTCTCGTGGGATGTGCTCACTCTTCTGGGAGAATTTATGCCTGCTCTCCACACCCCAATTTTCTTATTTCCCTTCTTTTCCTCCTTTTTCTCCTTCTCCTCCTTCCTTCCCCTTCTCCTTCCACTTGTCCCACTCCTCCTCCCAACTCCCCGCCCCCCACCCATGCTACTGCAGGTCAGAACTGCTGAAGCAGTGTCTCACCTGCAGGGACATCAAGGTGAATGGAACAATCATGTCACAAAAGGCAAAGTGTTACTTCTTCCGGCAGCATCTCCAAGTGCCCCCGATACACCCAGGAGACGTTCACAGATGTTATATACACACCCGGAGTGGTCCCTCGGGTAAGTACCCACCTGTGCAGAATGCTGGCTGCACAGAGAAGAAGGTGTCTGTGGAAATCCTCGGAGCGTGTGATTAGCGGGTAGGCACGGCCACTGCCTGGGAGGTGACAGGAATAGGCAGCGCCCCTCAGACTTCATTGATCACCCCTCTGCCCGCACCCCCCACACACCCAGCACCACAGCGAACTTGAAGATGACAGACCTCACTATTACGTCTCTTCTGCTTTTGGGTATAGTTTCTGTTCATACGAAAGCTTAAAATGTTGATGTTGTAAAGTTTTCCTGTTATTTCCTTTATGATTTTCACCATAATACCTCTTTTAAAAAACATTTTCCTATCTCAAATTCATAAAGATATCTCTTTGTATTTCCTTTTTAAAAAAAAGTTTATTTATTTTTAGACAGAAGGAGAAAGAGAGATAGAGAAACATCACTGTGTGGTTGCCTCTTACCATGACCCCTACTGGGGACCTGGCCCACAACCCAGGCATGTGCCCTGACTGGGAATCCAACCAGCAACCCTTTGGTTTGCAGGCTGGCACTCAAACCACTGAGCCACACCAGCCAGGGTGGTATTTTCCTATAAAACATTAAAAACTATTTTTGTCACATTTAGGTCCATCAATGATTTGCTTGTGTGTGTGCCATGCTGTTTCATTTCCCAATGATCTACAACACAGATAGTATCACAGGTTAAGTTTCTACGTGTGTGTCGGTCTGTGGGTGAGTCAGGATCAGGTTCAGTTGCTCCACCAAGAGAGAAGTATCAGTCTTTCTCTCGTCACCTGGACTGGTGGCGTAGTGACGTGATAGTCTATACACACCTTCACGTTGCTTTGGTTTGAAAGGCCTTGACCTCATGGTCACATAGGGTGACTTTTGCATTCCAAGCTGCAGGAGGAAATGAAAATGATAAAGAGAAAATGAGCAAACACTCTCAGATGATGCTAGAAGCTGCCGCATGGAAAGTCTGCACGCATCTGATTGGCCAGAGCTGGGAAATGGGGTCTCTATGCCAGCCGTTATGTGGGCAGTGAAAGCCCCGTGAGATTTGGGGAGAGTCGGCACTGAGAGGCAGTGGCGGTCTCTGCCAGGCCTGTGTCCGGACTATTTATCCTACTCCAATGAAATGCTTGAACATTTTTTTAATATTTAAAACTTTTTGCTTACTTATTAGAAAACTAAAGTGTTTAAAAGTGACTAGTAAGAAAATAGTCAGCTATATACCACCTTCCAGAATCAACTGCAAAAATGACTGTCTATTCCATCACCCCAGAAAGCTTCCTGTGCTTGCTTACAGACTGGTGGAAAGATCATAGGTTTTTGTAAGAATGGCACCATAATACATATTCCCCTTTAATAAAAAGTATGACATTTAATTTTACTTGACTTTGAAAGAAGTTGAAGTGAAACTGAAGGAAGAGTTGAACTTCAAATAATGTGTCTTGACCACAAGAGATATTACTTCCTAAAAGATACCTCTGAGGTTAAACAAAAATGTAAAAGACATTGAGAGGTTACAGTCATTTTTTTAAGTGACACTTTTCAATTATGTGCATGTATCAGCTCCCATGATTCCTTCCATCTTCCTTGACCCTGCCTCCTGACCTTTGTCACTTGTACTATATTCTTTTTTTTTTTCTTTGAGAGAGAGAGAGAAACATCAGTGTGAGAGAGGAACATCACATTCACCTCCACTGGGATCAAACCTGAAACCTAAGTATGTGTCCTGACCGGGAATCGAACGCCCAACCTTTTGGTGCACAGGACAATGCTCCAACCAACTGAGCATCCGGCCAGGGCTACTATTATCTTATCTTTGCATTTTCCATGTTTATGATCATCATTATCTATTCTGTAAAAACATAATTGCACAGTTAAGCAATTGCATTGTGATCATGAAAAGCATGGAATAAGCATGACCGAGAGTCACTTAACACTGAGTCAGGAGGCAATTAGGTTAGGGGGCCTCTGCGGCCTATGCACAGCTGGTGCCTCAGTGGCCAAACTGTTGCTGAACTCACTCAAAGCTGAGTCATAAACACTCTGGAACTGCTGTGGGGCATACATGGACTTCACATCCTTTTTGTAGTTTTCATCTTCCTCATCTGCATGTTGGAACGAACCAATCCCTGTTCACTGAGACAGCAACCCCATGTGCATGAAAGAATTGCACTTGGTGGGTTTTTCCCGTTATGTTATAAACCCAGCCCTTCTTTGTTCTCTCCCCAGAGAAGACTGGGTTGCTACCTACATTTGTCTGCTAGGTTGCAGCCCCTTTTGCTCAAATAAATGCTTCTGATTCTCTTTTACAGCCTAAACTTCCTGTTCGATGCTTAGTATACAGTTTAACTTTCAATGGATTCCATGCTGTGCCCTGGTTCTTTGATCGAGGCTTTTCCATTGGCAAATTCTTTCAATTCATCTCTTATTAAGACTGAATTTCCTTGTTAAACTGTTTTTTTAGAAGGGTTTTGGCTGTTCAAGCATATTTGTGTTGCCGTTACTCTAGGATCATCTTGGCTGGGTGAAATATTCTTGGGTCTCACTTTCTTTCCCATGGAATGTGGTGGGCTTAGCTCCTTTTTCTTCTGGGAAGGGGTCTAAGGCCACCTCCCTCAGACCCCTTCTGAGGGACCAGGGGTCTGACTCTTCTCCCTCATCACTTTCTCTTTTTCTTGCTTGCATTCCTAAAGAAGTTAATCTTCTTCTTCTTTTTTAATTTCAACAACTTAACTGAGATATGTCTTAGTGTTAAACATCTGAGTCAAGCTTTTCTAGAATATAATGTGTCTTTCGATCTGCAACTGTAGTCTTGTTTTTCCCACATTAGACATGCTCTTTTTTCCTCTACTTTTTGGTTTCCCTTCTTCAGGGATATCAAATAATCCTTATAGTGGATCATCTTTGTCTGTGTGCCATTTCTATTAATTCTGATTTCTTAAATCTCTTTATATGGTTCAGATGCCCCAATTCAGTCATTTGAGTTTCAGTGGGGTCAGTTCTCTTTCTTATTAGTTCTGATTTGTTTACTTGTTCTATAAAAATAATAATTTTCTTTTTCAAAGATTTTGTTTATTTATTTTCAGAGAGAGGGGAGGGGGAGGGAGAAAGAGAAGAAGAGAAACAATGACATGTAAGAGAAACATCGGTTAGTTGCCTCTCACATGCCCCTAACCGGGGACCTGGCCCATAACCCAGGCATGTGCCCTGACTGGGAATTGAACCAGGGACCTTCAGTTCACAGGCCAGTGCTCAATCCACTGAACCATAGCAGCCAGAGCTGCACAGACCTTTCTTTATGCTGTTGTAACACGATAGAAGAGGGTAAGTTTACTGACCATCACCCCACTGCTTGAGACCGGCCTGCTTTTCCCTTGGAGCAAACGCGAGTCTGGGTGTTTGGACCCTCTCCACGCTTTGGAAGTCTGGAGGGAAGAAGGGGAAGAGGAGAGCTCAGCAGAAGCAAAGCACTGTTTGTGCTGGAACACCTGTGCAACCTGCTGTCCTGAGGTTCTGATGAATGCCCTGCACGAGGCTCCTGTCCCCTGACTGGGGCCGGAGAGGAGGAGGCTGTGCGGCTTCCCAAGGAAGGGGGATAACCCAGGCTTTAGATCAATTTCTCAGGTAGGAGTGCCGCTCTGGCGCCTTTATTTCCACTGGCCGAGTCAGCGTAGGAGTTTGTGCTGCCTGTTCCCCCTCTGCTTCCCCACGCACTCCTTAACACTGTGCGTTCAGAAGAGGAAGAACACGAGGGCACGACTCACATCTGTTTCCTGTCAGATTCTGGGCACTAGGGAGCATGTTCAGGAGTTGGTCAATCTCTGGCATTGAGGGCGAGGACCGGCTGGGGAGCAGCGAGGTACTGAGCTACTTACTCCTCACCACCCCGAAGCCTCCAAGTCTTCCTTGGATGCCAGACCTGCAGTGTATTATTTTGGTTGCTGACAGTAAATTTCTCCTGTGGTCTTATCTACTTTCCTTTATTTTGTGAGGAGCTGAGAAAGCGCAGCACTGGAGGGAAGCTTTGACCCACGATCTGTCTCCAGAAGTGGCCCCCGCACTTTTAAAGTGGTGCTTGCTGTCTCTGGCTTTCAGTCTGACTCTACTAACACCCGAGAGGCAATACAGGGCCAGAGTAGATCCAAGGAGCCCGCCGGGTCCTCAGCACGGAGCTCACTAGACCCAAGACATCCCAACCAGGCAGGCAATCTCTCCCACTTGGCAGAACACAACTCTCAAAAGCAAGATTTAGGAATTGCAGTCAAGTGGCCAGGTTGAGGGCCTAGGCCAGAAGCCCTGGCCTGATGGGAGAGCTGTTCCAGAGAGAAGGGGCAGTTTTCTGACCCCTTCTTCCAGGAAGACTGGCCAGAGTTTGCACCAGGGCTGGAGGCAGGAGCCGTGTGGCACAGGGGAGCAACCAGCAGACGGGCCCTTCCCCTCCACATGGGCCTCCGGCTGTCCCCTGCCTCAGGCTTCCACAGTGGAAACTGCATGCTGCAGGCGGCCGGGCAGGGTGTCAAAACCGAGTCCCCGCTGCCTTCCGCCAGAGCATCTGGCGCCGACGCCCGGTGCACACAGCACCCGGAGAGCCTCGAGAAGCCCTGCCGAGGAGGGTCTCTGCCTGCTCTTGCAGGAGGGGCTCCCCTAACGCAGGGGTCCCTTGGGAGAGCCCCGGGGCCAGACTTCCCAGGGATACATCCAGGTTTGGTTGGGCCTACAGCGTATAGAATTTGGAAGACTTTCTTTGGAGGGGAAAAAAAAGAAGCACAATTATAAACACAAGATCAGGTATGGAAGTAATTATTTCTCTAGAATGGGAAAAGAACAGAACTGGCAAGGGACTCCGTGCAAGGGAGAGGCCTGAAATTTAAGAGACATTCACAGGTCCCGGTCCCTGAGTCTACAAGGACTCCCGAGGCAACCCCCATGGTCCAGAGCTGCCTGCTAGGGAGGAAGCCCCACTCCCCGCCCGGACCGCAGAGCCAGAGGACAGGGGTTGATAGCAACTTGGCAAGGGACTCCAGGTAACTTGTCGGGAGGTCCGGCCCGTGGCTCCACCACCCCCACCCCACCCCCAATAGGCACCTTGAAACCTGGGCCTCCCTGAGGTGGAAGCATTTCTTCTCCAGAATACTTCTGACCAAAAAGAATTCTCTGGAAAAAAAAAATGGGTCAACTGTCCAGTAACCAGAGAGCTGCCGTCTGTGTAAGTGGAGTGTCCAGGTGCCGTGCGGCGGGCCGGCCAGCCCGCCCGGCACAGCCTCCACCCCTGTGGCCAGGGACAGGTGGGACACAGCAGGTGAGAGGACACCCCACAGGGTAACGCACTGGGAAGAGACAAGGAAGTTAAAATGTTGTGCTTTGGGGAGGAAAATGTGACCTTCGAAGAATATGACGGGAGTGATGAGAGGACAAAATGCTTCGTGCCGGCCCAGGCGCTAAAGGACACCCTCCGGGAAGGAGACCCTGAGCCGGGGAGAAGCCAGTGGGCAGGGCCAGGCTTGTAAAGGGCCCGGGAGGTGGGGGACAGGTTGCTGCAGAGCACGGTTTTCCGACTGGGCCCCGAGGGGCATCGGAAGATTGGGGCGGAGAAGGGGCTCAGCTGGGGATGGGGCTCTACCTCCTCCCCAGACAGCTCCATTCCATTCCATCTGCTTTGTAAACTGGGCTTTTATTTCCACAGAGGGTCCTCCTGCAGCTAACAGTGAGTCTGAAGCCACGTCTCTGGGGGGACTGGTCGAGGCGGGCCCCGTGCGTCTGGAGAAGGCTGCTGCGGGAGGGGTCCCTGGAAGCCACTGCGCTGGAGTCGGGACAGCCGAGGGGCTGGGTTTGCCCGGAACCTAGGGGTTCGCCAGGGAGATCGGGAGAAGGGATTGAAGGGAGCTGAGAGGAAATTGCTCTAATGTGAATTAGAGGTGGAAATAAAAGTAAATTCGCAACATGGAAAACACACACACTCACACACACACGGATGGGACCAGCTGGCTGCGGGGTGAAGTGGAACTAAGGGTGGATCAACGTAGAGAACCCAATCCAGATGGACCGACAAACACACGCCAAGGCCCATAACGTACCTGTTTGGTTCATAACGCACCTGTTTGGCTCATACCGCTGGTTTGCTAAGCAATCCTCCTCTGCTTGTGTTGGGGGACATACTTAGGAGGGAGAACAAGCCAGAAGCATTGAGGAAGGCAGGTGGAGGTCTGAGGGGTCACCCCTCCTGTCCTCCATGTGCGGCAAGATATTGGACCTGCACTGGCAGGATGGCACAGCCGTCAGAACACCGACCCCCAAAGATGGCCCTGTCCTCATCCCGAGGACAGGCAAGCACGTTCCCTCATGTGGCAGAAGGGACTGTGCAGATAGATTAAGTCAAGGAGCTTGTGATGGGGCGGTCACCCTGGGATATGCGGGTGGGCCCAGTGCAAACACGTGCGCCTCTAAGAGGGAATTGGGAGTCAAAGACGGAACAACGGAGGTCGGGACATGAGCACAGGCTCCGTACACCACCCTGGAGCCGCCTGCAGGAGGGCCACCAACCCACAGCGCCTCAGTGATCGCCCTGCAAGGGACCGCAGGCCTCAGGGGATGGAGGTAACAAGCCTGAGGTGTGTGAAGCCACGAAGTGCGTGGTAATTTGTTACAGCAGCAAGAGGAAACTCAACAGATGACATCGTGTCTCAGAGGGTGCGCTCAGCTCCGCATGTCCAGATTTAAGCTCCACGACCACCCTCTGCCAGCTGAGTGACCTCAGGTAAGTTCCCCGATCGTCTGGTCCTCAGTTTCCTCAAGTGCAAAATGAGGGCAATCATCCTTTCCACCTTACAGGGCTATCGTGAAAATTAAGTGGGAAATGCTGACCATTTCTGACACAGAGTAAACTTTCAATAGATGTCAGCTGCTGCTACTCTTGTTATTATTACATAATCATCATACAATTTATTTTCCCACCCTGCTTTCCACTTCCCAAGGCCTGACCTCGGCGCCACAGATGCTAAGTGTGGACACCAGCATCGTTCACTCTCTTCTTCAACCAGCCTTTTGCTGAGTGTGTACTCCGTGCCAGCTGCAGTTCCAGTGCTGAAGAGAACAGAGGGAGGAAGGGGGACAGAGGACTTCTCCTTGCATCGCTCTTGTCTTTTGTTGAGGAGAAAATCTTTCCCAGATGCCCCCTAAAATCTCCCTCTGGGTTCTCTCGGACCAGAAACGAGTCACATGACCACATGGAAGGTTCAGGTTGGCCCAGACTAATGCAATGTGCATTGGCTGTGTTAGGGAGAATATTTAAATTTGCTGCAGAAGGCCAGAAAAGCAAACACCAGGCAAAATTCCTAAGGCGTGTTGAGCACAGACAGTAAGCTGGTAACCTGCGAGAGGTGCTAGACAGAAGGAAGCACGTGGGTGCTTCGCGTAGACAGAAAGGGTGCGGGGGGTAGGGGGTGGGCAAGAGCGTTGCTTGTGGGTAGAAAGGGATGGAAAACCAAGCTGCAAGGTGAGGATCATGCTAATTCCAGATGGACAGCTGCCATCCCCAGATCAGCCCCCTTGGGAACCACCATTACGATCCCATCCTGGCCCCTCGTGTGCCCTTCCCTAGACGCCTGCGGGGTCCTCGGCACGCGGCAGCTGCAGCCGGGATACACACTTGCTTGTGTTTCCTCCATACACTGTGTTGCCTCCAGGCAGTGTCTGTGAACTGAGCCCCTTCGCCCAGTCCCAGTTCTAGTCCCCATAACCATGCTGTCGGTGGGGAAGGTTGCTGGGGGGCGGGAGGGGGCAGGAGAGAGGACACAGGATTTGGCCAACATGCTCCCTCCGCACCCCCACGCCCCAGCCTACATGGGCTCACAACCCCATTCTTTCCCCCATGTTTCTCACTGCAAGCTTTGGAATAAATCACTGAGGGGCAGGATCTTACATGGGTCGAGTCCTCCTGTTCACGACCTTAGGATCGCTTGTCCGGTAGAGTACTTGGAAGTACACAGACAACTTCCGATGACAAACAATAATGATTCGGTCCCTAGGGCTGGGCACGTGGCTATCTGGACAAAACTGGAGTCTTGTTGGACAGAGGGAAGGATGGCTGTGGGGTGGGGGCCTGAAGTCACAGAGTTCACTTAGATACACTGAGCTCATTTCAGATGAGTCTACTCGTCTGGTAACTTGCCGACGCAGGGCCGTTGGAATGTGTTCTCATCCGTGAAGTCCCTCCTGGAGGGAGGGGGCAGGACGGGCTCACTTCTCAGGGCCCTGCTGGCCCAGGCTGTTCTGATTACAGAAGTTCTTGGACTGGCTAGTTCTGAGGTCATTTAGTCATTCAAGCCACACAGATCTCCTGAGCACTTACTGTGTGTCGTGGGCATGAGGATGAGAAGGTATGGTTACAGCCCGCCAAACATCAGGGTTCCACAGGAGGGCAAATGTACATATTACTCACTACAAACATTTACAGCTGAACTTGGCCACTCCCCCCTTTAAGAATCTTCCCTCAGCAAAGTGAAATATGCTGGGAGTCACATAAAAGAGCACACGCCCCAATGTTATTAAGCCCAAGTCCTGAGCCAGCTTGTGCCAGCCCCCACCTGCTCCCTCACACCGACTCGCTCCCCTCACCTGTCAGGTGTGCCGGGCACTTGGGGTTTCTCTAGGCTTCCAGCCCCTGCATCCTGACACTCCCTCACCTTGGCCCCGTGGTCCCACCCATCCTGCTGGCGGGTGCCCGGTAGCTCGACCTGACTCCCGCCCTCCCAGGAAGGGCCCTGGCCTGGCAGCTCCTGGACCCTCAGCCCAGGCTTCCCAGCGGGGCTCACAGCACCCCTGCCCGGGATCCATAGGAGGGAGAGGCAAGGAGAAGGCTTCCCTAGAGATAACATTTGGACTAAGGCTCACTCACTAATTTGCTCTGGTCACAGCAGCTAGCAGCACAAAGGATGGGCCCACCCAAGGCAAGAACACTCTCTAGGAATGAAGCCAGGGCCTTGGAAAGCTCCATCGACTCCTCCAGGCCTCCGCTGAGAGAATGACAGCAGGTCAACTCACACTACAAAACCCCATCTGCTTTCTCGGCATGTTTCTCCCTGCCTGACAGCGCTGCCTCCCGACGGTCCCTTGCTCAGCAGACCTCCCAGAGTCGCTAGGAAATCCTGTGCTTGTTCCTCATCACCAGCGGGCCCCATTCTCCGAGACAGCTGCTCCAAAGGTTCATCACTCTCCCCCGCCCCATCCCCCTTCAGTCTCAGCCCGGGCCTGGACCTGTGTTCACGAAGAAGATCCATCCGTTCTGCCAACAAACATCAACCAAAGACCTACTGTGTGCTAGAGCCACGGGGATAAATCAGGCCTCATTCCGGCCCTCACGGTCCAACTCAGGCTCAGAAAAGGACAGGCGGGCGAGATTCGGGACCCACAGGCCACATGGTCACCGAAGCTGCCAAACACGGGCCAGCTAGGGCCCTCGCCCCAACTGCACCGTCCACCACTCGCCCTGCCCAACACTAGCGTCCACAGTGCTGCCTGGACCACTCTCCCTCTGGGCTCCAAGCTCTTCCCCAGGGCATTTCCTTCTTTTTCTCAGATCTTAAATCTCTCCCTCCCTCCTCCTCCCCGACTCTTATCTGGCCAACACCCTCAAGCCTCCTCCATCTAAAAAGCCTGTCTGGAGCCCCCACGCCCGGCTGACCCCTCCTTATCTCTCTGTCCTTCCCTTCCCTGTGCGACCTCAGGACAGGTCGACTTTTTAACTCCCTCCTGTGTCTCCAGTCTTTTATCAATCTGTCTTTTGTCTCCACTGCTCCATGGAGGCTGTTCTTGGTGACACCACCTCTTAATGGCTCACTCCAGTGGTTTGTTTTAAATTCTGCTTCCACCCCTCCCACGGTGCACCAGGGCTCTGTTACGTCCTCTGTAACACTGCACGTAGTCCTCGAGACAGAGAGCCAGATGCGTCAGAAGCACGTAAGAAGAGTGGGAGACTTCGCCCCAGCCTCCCACTCCACTCCCTGGGCGGACACGTGTCTTTTCACACATTTATCCAGAAATGAACAAAAGTGGAATTCATGCAGAGAGTTCGGATTTTTTTTTTAAAGCGTGAAAAACTACATCTCATCCCACAGGCTCCATCCCACCCGGAGATTTCCCACAGCGGGTCTGGCTGGAGCCTCCACCTCGGGAGAAGTATGTTTAGCCCTTGGATAAGAAGATCACAAGAGCCAGACTCCTGGAGGTCCCCACTGTGGCTGGAGTCTCTGAATTTGTGCTCGGCTCCTGGCCCACAGAAATGTTCCGCCCTGTTGGAGTGCACCTCGGACTTTGAATGTCCTTCTATGTGCTCTCAGTGTCTTGGGCCCTCTTGGCAGGAACTTCCGATGTGGACTCGCTTGCTCGATGAGCGACCCTGCGGAGACATCAGTCAGACCCTGTCGGTACCATGTTCATCCGCCTGCGATGGCTCCCTCCACCACGGAGCAAAAGCCTCAGTCCTCATCGCGCCCGCAAGGCTGCAGCGATCTGAGCCCCCGGACCTCTCCACTCCAGTCGCACTGGCCCCTTGCCGCCCAGAGCACTCCTGGCCTGTGCCCTGCCCTTCCCGCTGCGCTCCTCCCCGTCATAGGCTTGCGGCTCGCTTCCTCACTCCCTCCCGCAGTCTGTTCTCAGGGAGGCCTTCCCTGGGCCACCCTCTGTGAAATCAAAACTCTTCCTGCTTTTCCCATCCCGCTTTTCCTGCTTTATTTTTCTCTTAAGCACTTGCCACCTTCTATCATACTGTGTACTTCCTTCCCCATCTGTGTCACCTGTGTTCCCCACTGTATTGTGAGCTCTGTCAGGACAGGGACTCGAACCTGTTTCACTCGTTGGGGAACCCTTAGAGCTGGACACACAGCGGCCCTCAGTAAGTAAGTGCTGGCTGCACAAAGAGGCTGTGGGTTCATTTAGCAAACACCACGCATGCACTCTGATCCTTGTCAGCGCCTACAGCTCTCCTCATTTCTGTTCCAAGGGGGCAGCCCTGTCACAGTTCAGCCATTGCCCCGCATCCTTATTTCTAACTCTCTTTCCTCCCTTGGGTTTCCTACTTCTTGGTCCATTCCTTCCTCTCTGCCTCCACGGGTTGCTCCTTTGCCAGCCCCTTCAGGGCTGAGATTGCCCAGGCTTCTGCTGCTCCTTCCTGCCCTTCTACCCCTTCCCCCTGGGTGGCTCGCCTGCACCCTCGGTCAGCCACCATCTGAAGCTCCTGACGCCCAACGTCCTGCCCAGAGGTCTCTCTTGAGCTCCGGAGCTTCCTTGGCAGCTGCCTCCCCGGGGGCCCACCCCTCAGCTTAGAGACTTGACTTGTCCAGACTCAACTTGTGCCTCCCCTTGCTTCGATCTTCCTCTGTCAGCACACAGCAACACTGCCTCCTTCTTCTGTCAGGATAGACACTGTGGAATTAACCTCCAACAGCCACATTCCCTCATCACTGTAATAATAAAGGGCGCAGAATCCTGATGGTGTCCTCTGACACATCCCTTCTGTCAGCCTCTCTCCTCCACCCTCCCCCGCTGCCTCATTGGGGGCCCTCGGTCTCCTGCACGCTCCAGCAACAGCTTCTGGACCCGACGCCCCACGCGGCTCTCTGCAGCTCCCCACCCACACTGCCACCGGACAGCTTCCTCCAAGCCATGTTGGTCGTGCTTTCACTGCCCACAGAGAACTTCCTTTTAAATCCTCACCTGAGGATATGTTTATTGATTTTAGAGAGATAGGAAGGGAGAGAAAGGGAGAAACATGGATCAGTTGCCTCCTAGATGCCCCCCAGATCGAACCCGAAACGTCGTGGTGTACGGAGACAACGTTCCAGACAACTGAGCCACCCTGCCAGGGCTCACAGAGAACTTCTTTGGAGCAGGAGTATCACCAACAAGGCAGGGACTCCCGATCTGGGGGAGTGTGAGAAGAGACCACCTCGAGGAGGGAGCACAGCAAGGAAGATGGGCAGGCTGTCTGTTTGGGGTGGAGGCGGAGAAGGAGGAATAGTCCAAGAGGCAGGGCGAGAATGTAGAGAAAGCGAGACACATCCCAGGCGCTGAGGAGAGCTAAAGGTCGGGGAGAATGCTGGGGGCAAGGCCGAGACGCCCAGTCCCAGTTTCCCTCCTCTCTTTTCCAGACCCCTTTACAACTGTAAGGAAAAGTTCTAAAGCATGTTTCTTGCTGCCACAGTGGGGAGAAGGAAATCTCTGTAATGAAGGATAGGAGGCAGAAGGGGACAGGATGGCGTTCGGGGACATGGCACAGTGGGTGAAGCCGGGCCCTCAGAGAGGGGCTGCGTCCCCTGCTCAGGCCCTGGACTCTGGAGACGCAGAAGCCACGGAGGCATCGGGAGAGGAGCTAAAAGCCAGAGACTAAGTGGTCTCTTGTATATTGGATATTCTTCCCCATCTACCCTCCTTTGATCTAGCAAGTGTAGATCAAGGTAATTTTTTACAGACCCACACTGAGCCATGTCTTAGTGAGGTTTCAGAACTGTCTGGGTAAAGAACAGACCCTAAAAGCTCCCCTAAATGGAAAAAAAAGAAAAGAAAATCAACATGCAAGAAAAATGCTGGAACAGCACTGTACTTCTCATTAGCAACATTGGTTCCTTAGAAGAAAATGGAGTGATACCTCCAATGTTTTCGGGGAAAACTGTTTGCAACCCAGAGTTCTCTATCCCAAGCCGAGTTGTCAATTCAGCATAAAGGAGAATAAAGAAATGTTAGGACATCTGAAAAGGTACAAAGCTTACCTCATGTTGGATGTGGGAGAAAGGAGCTAGAAGGTCCAGGAGGCTAAGTTAGACATGTAGCATGAATTTATGAGGTAGTTTCTCTTTTTGAAATGTATTTCTAGCTCTGTCTACTGAAAAGGCCTAGAAAAGTGATCGACCCAGTAACAATGAGAAATGGTTTGTCCCAGGTCTAGGACAGGAGATATACGTGATGAAAATGGTTAATATCAAGGAATAACAAAGGAAGAGGCTCAGAAGCCAACACAACAAAGTTTCTGTCCTGGCTGGTGTGGCTCAGTGGATTGGGGGCCAGCCTGTGAAGCAAAAGGCTGCCTGTTCAGGGCACACGCCTGGGTCACGGACCAAGACATGCCGATCGATGTATCTTTCATGCATCAGTGTTTGGTTGGGAACTGCCCTGCCTGGTATCAGAAGCTGGAACCCCCGCCAAGGCTAAGGCTGAGGGAATGACCTTGGACCGTAAGCCAGCAAGGAGATAAAGGCTTATCTCCCTGGCAGGAGCACCACTTCTGCTCCTTTCACTCCACCCTGCCTGGCCCCCAATACGTGGTTGGTTAGCCAATGACGAGTAAGATTCCCCAAAGGGGGAACGATCTAAGACAGGCACGATCACGTGGGAGGCCCCCAAGGAAGGACTTTGGGGGCTACAGCAAAAGGGGGTGATGGACCCTCACCCCTTGGCTTTGACATAGCCTGAGTCCTCATTTACTGCGAGAAAATCTCCTAATCTCTTGGCTGCCTTACTTCCCTTGCTCCACCTAAGCCTGAAACAATGACAGAGGGTGGTGCACTCTGTGCTGGAAAGGGCAGGTTCCCCGGGTGATCAGGCCTAAGAAAGAATACGTAAAATCCTGTGAAACCTGCTTTATTTAGAATGCCCTCAATTAAATGATAAGGGTTCAAGCAAGAAGTAAGTTTGTTCCTCAAAGTTTTACAGCTCTTTAGCTATCTGACCCTGACTCAATAGACCCTCAGAGTTCCTTGTTATTTGATCCTTACTTCCTGGCAATGGTTAATGAGCTTTACCTGAATTCCTGTGTAAAGGAGCCCAATAAAAGCCATTGAGGAAAAGGCTCTTGGTCCTTCTGTGAGAGATCAGCCACCTTTCCTCCCCAAGCAGATCGTGTCTTGGTAGACTTATTCTCATCCGTGGTGGCCAGGGGGAGGGCCCTGTGGGCGGAGCTCCCCCACAGTGTTTCTCTCCCTCTCTTTCTCCCCCCTTTTCCCTCTCTCTAAAATAAGGAAGTAGTCCTGGCTGGTGTAGCTTAGTGGATTGAGCTCTGGTTGCAAACCAAAGGGTCACTGGTTGGATTCCCAGTCAGGGCACATGCCTGGGTTGCAGGCCAGGTCCCCAGGGTGGGTCATGTGAGAGGCAACCCTGATGTTTCACTGATGTTTCTTTTCCTCTCTTTCTCCCTTCCTTCTGCTCTCTCTAAAAATAAATAAAATCTTTAAATAAATAAAATCTTAAGAGAACAAAGTTTCCACCGGCTAAAGAAGATGTGAGCATCATTAAGGATCATAACTGTGATGGATCAAAACAAATATGTTCAAAGTCATGAGTAAAAATTTACAAAGCTCACAGGTCCCTATGGGAGATGCCAGGGGCACGTTATTCTGAAAAAGTGATAAATAAAAGGAATTTATCTGAGCTTCCCCACAGGAGCTCAGGGCAACTAATTAGCAAATGAGAGAAAATTCCTCTAACATAGAAGCCTTCCAGCTAATAAGTGGAGTGATAGAATTTCACCCTGTTGGAACCTCCAATAAAATAACAGACCCGGCAGGGACCGTCAGTAGCTATTCACATTATAAAAAGGGGACAAGTCGACCTGCTGTGCCTCCTTTTGGAAACACACAGCACCTCTACGAAGGTGCGCCCAGAATAATCCATTTGAATCTGATGAAGATCCTGGAGCTAATGACTGATGCACAGGAAGTACAGGAGGTAAACAGTTCTGTCCCGTGTCCCAGTGGGAATTCAGTCAACATCATCCAGAGGTGAGAAACTTTACAAGAAAAACAGAATTCTCTTTTCAACAAATAAATCGGAAAGGACAAAAGAGAGGGGGAACCACCAACTAAAAGAGACTCAAGAGACACCAAGTAGCAGCAACTGGCTCTCGTTCAAACAAGCCAGCATTTATAGGCATCGGGGAAATTCGAGCACCGCCTGGCTGTTTGATGATGCAAAGAAAATATAGCTAACTTTCAGGTGTGCCCTTACCTTTCCGAGATACTTACTTAAATATTTGCTGGTGATATGATATCTGTACTTTGCTTCAAAATCATCTGGGAGCGCTAAGAAGCGGCCAGGAGTAGAGATGAAATCAGGCTGGCCGTGAACTGATCACGACTGAACCTGGTTGATGAATTTCTGAGGGTTCATTATATTATCTTGTCTCCTTTTATATGTGTTTGAAGTTTTCCATAACAAAAAGGTAAAAATAAATAAATTATCCTCTAAGCATCTTTTCTTTGGAAGTTACTTTTATAGCATGCTTAGGCAGTGACCAAGAGAAAGAAAAAATGGGACACGCAGAAACTGTGCATCCAACCCAGAGGAGCAGCTATGGGGAGTCCCTGGCTGAGAGCTGGGAGCTGGGCAGCACATGTAGACGGACACCAGGACAGACAGAAGGCTCTTGGAGACTGTTGAGGCCCAGGGGAGGAGGAAATTCAATAGAATAGATAGTATGATTGATGGCTTGGAAACACAGAGAATGTGACGAAGGAGGAGGAGGAGGAGGGGGAGGAGGAGAGGGGAGGAGGGGGAAGGAGAAGGAGAAGGAGGAAGAGGAGAGGGGGAGGGGAGATGAGGGGGAGGGGAGAGGGGAAGGAGGGAGATGAGGGGGAGGGAAGAGGGGGAGGAGGGAGATGAGGGGGAGGGGAGGGGAGGGAGGGGAGGAGGGGGGAGGAGGGGGAGGAGGATGGGGAGAAGAAATAGTTACAGTTACACTCCCAGTTAAACAAACAAAAACAGATGAGAAAGGCGAAGGTCAAACATGAATCAAACTGAAAGAGCACAGAGGTGAGCTGCAGGGAACAGTTCTTCATGGCTAACAAAAAGTCAAAACCCTTTTGTTTGCCTTTTAGAATCAACCTGGGAAGAACCTACAGAAGACTCCACTACGGTCCTGGGGAACATAAATGCCACCAAACTGCATAACATGAAGGTCGCTGTGGAGCAGGGAGCGGCCACCGTGGGGTCAGGGCTCAGTAGGGTGGGAGCTCTCGAGTTCCCTTCTTACCAAGTGGGAAGTCCGTCCAAGATCGGAGAAGCAAGAAATTAAGGTTTAAGTATATTCTCTGAGATTTCCAAACAGACCTGAGGGGGAGCTAAAAATAGTCTGGGGATCAGAAAGAGACAAAAGGTGATAGGAGTCCACTAAACCCTTATTTCTTGTACTAAGATATTCAAGATTGAGAAGTCAAGAAACTTCAGTACAGGCACAATATTGGGGTTATGCGCGGGTAACCCCCGGAAGTGCCCAAACCCAGAACCGGCCCAAAGAGGTTCTGCAGGGAGGAAGCCTGTGGAAGGGGACGGTCAGGGCACTCCCACATCCCATCGTAAGCTCCTCTGCATGGTTTTTTTTTTTTTTTTAAATCAGAAGCTGTATGATAAGGGTCTTGTGAGCCATTTAAAACAGAGTTTGACACAGACAGGCCGTGCTATGACTCGATCTGTGCTCTGAACGGACCACAGGCCACAGGTGAGGAGGGAGGGAGGCAGTCACTCGGGCAGCAAGAGTAAGAAGGGAGTGGGCGGGCGGGAGGAGTGGCACGGCCCACGGCCAGGCTGGCGATGACGATGACGCCGGCCTGGCACGGGGAGGGAGAGGGCCGGGTGGATTCCAGAGGTTCTGGAGAGGGTGACGAAGCCTCACGCCCGGTGCCCAGGTCTCTGCCAGCTGGGCGGGTGAGGACCCCTTTGGTGAGCAGGAAGAAGAGGAGGGTTCCAGAAGACAACCGGTTTGGTTTGGACACGTTCACCGTGAGTCATCGGGGACGTGTGTGGCCCTTAGCAGCCTGGCACCAAGCACCTTCTCCAACCTGTTTCTGCGCTCACTCCCCAGCCTCACTCCTGTTCTCTCGTGACCCTGAGCTTCCCACTCTTCCACAAACACTCAACCTACCGGCCCTGGCTCAGGGTGAGGAGCCTGGCCCCGCCCTCCTCAGTGGGCCAGTTCCTGCTCATTACTCACCTCCAGGACCTTGCCTCCCAGAAAGCTTGCAGCGTGTCCCAGAGGGAAGAGGTGCTCCTCTGGGCTCCCCGCACACAGCCCTTCTCTGTTGGTCCCAGGCACGCCCTCCCCCAGGTCTCTGTTGATACGGCTATCTTCCCCGCCAGGGGACTGCTTCATCGTGTGGAGGATGGGAACCTTTGCTTCTTTGTACTGGAAGCCTGAGGATGTGCCATCTTGTCTGGACGACTCAGCTTGAGAAAGCCACCTGGAATGCCATGCTGCGGAGGTTCCAGGGGTGCAGGCAGTGCAGGGTGGTGGTGAGGTGCGGGGAAAGCGAAGTCTGTCGAGGCGGGAGGAGGACTCAGGGAGCAGCACCCCTCCTGCCCTGGCCCAGTGGCTCAGTGGGTTCAAGCATTGTCTCATGTACCAAAATGTTGTGGGTTTGATCCTGGCCAGGGCACAAACCTAGGTTGCAGTTTCAATCCTGGCCAGGGTGCGTATGGAAGGAAACCGATCAATGTTTCTCTCTCTCCCTTCCTCTTGTTCTAAAATAAACATATCCTCTGATAGAGATTAAAAAGAAAGAAAGGAAGAAACATCCCTCCCATGCAGAGTAAAAGTGCTTGGCTGACCAGCCATACATCCCGTAGAATGAGGCGCCTACCTCTGTACCTAGATGGATACTTTTGTACCCGTGGGGACTTCTCCCAAAATTCAGCCCACACGTCGGGACTGTGCCATGAAGCCACACCGTGGGGTTCAGTCGAGACACACCTGGGCCAGGTCTTCACAGCCCCGGGTCTTCTGAGTCCTAGGACCTGAGGAAAGCCATTTCAGGGTGGAATCTTCCATTCAGCAAGATTTGGATAAATCCCCCATTTCTTTCTAATATTCTGTATTTGTTTCCTATGTCTAGTTTAACAAATGACCACAACTGGGTCTCTTAGAACAACCGAAATGTGTCTTCTCCCAGTCCTGGAGGCCAGAACCAAGGTGCCAGCTGCCTGCACGGCCTCTCAAAGGCTCCAGGGGAGAATCCTTCCCTGATCTTCCGGCTTCTGGTGGCTCTAGGTGTTCCCGGCTTCCAGGCGGCATCACCCCGATCTCGGCCTCCATCTGTGCACGGCTTCCCTTTTCTGTGTCTTACCCTCTTATCCTTTATCAGGACACTTGTCATCGGATTTAGCACCCATCTGGATAATCCAAGCTGTGTTCTTTTGTTTTTGTTTTTTTGGGCAGAATTTCATGGTTTTACTAACACAAACACAGTGTGCACACAAGCTGTCTGTTCCTTTTCTTCGCTGCGCAGCCTGGCATTGGGGCTGGCGACCCTGACGGCCGGCTGGGCTGCTCTGTGCGCAGTGGCTGTGCGGTTGCAGCAGGAGGTGTTGTGAGCGTCTCAGCACAGAGACATTTATTGCGCATCCGTGGCACTTCAAGCTCCCTGGTGTCGTGGACCAGGAACCTCCGCAAGCCCCCGGGCAGCATGGGCTCTGTTTTCATATTGTTTCCCTAGCCAGCTCTGGGCTCAAGGTCCGGCCCTTGAATCTGCTGCTCACCCTTTTGTCATTGCCTCTGGGTCTTGGCCAGTTACACTTAAGTCTAACATACCAGTCTGACTGGTGCTGGAGGAACTCCTTGGTCCTCTCTCCCACCATCTCGGGCTTCACAAGGGTTTGAGGGCAGCCCTGACGCCCAGTAGGGGACGGCTGCCCCAAGCCATATTTACCTCGAGACCCTTAATTTAACTACATCTGCAAAGATTCTTTTTCTAGATAGGGTCACACTCTCGGGTTCTCAGACAGAGACATATGTTTTGGGGGCCACCATTCAACCTACTGCACCTTCTGGGTGGAAGATGACAGACAGGACGTGGGGTTTGCTAACTTGGAGACTTAAACAATCCCTCTTCGTGGAGACATAAGCAATGTTCTTTAAGAATTTACACTGAACAGCGAAAAACGACGGCGAAGAAGCAGCAGGAAGAAGCCCAGCCCCGACCAGCCACATTGGCCTGATTGTTGTGTCCTCGCTGTCGCACACACACAGAGGCACTGTGTGGACTGTGGTCTTATTGTCTCTCCCCTGGACAGTCTCTAAGGCCCACTTATGTGCAGCTCGGAGGACATTGGAACATTGTGACATTTTGACAAAATTTTCCAGTTGAAAAAGAAAGGGTCATTTTGCCCAGTAAGTTCTGTCGTGGTTGCAGAAGGCGAGAAAGATTGGAGAAAGAGGAAGAGAGGAAGGAACAGGCTGCCACACGGCAAGCGAGAGCCTCCCTCCCCGGGGACGCGGCCCGGCCCTCGCTGGGGGCCGTGGGTTCTGGAGGAGGGTGGGGAAGCCCGGCGTCTCCTCTCGCCAAACGAGCGCCAGAGCACCTCTGTACTAACTGGAGTCGTTCTACCCGGAATCGATGCCCTGCAGGATTAGCACAGGTGTTTGTGTCGCCAGTGAGGCTATACTCCCCTCCATTCCCTCGCCATCCGAGAAGGCCAGCGGAAGTTTACATTCCGAAATGTCCAGAAAAGCAGCCCTCTCCATGGTCTCACTCCTGGCTTTTAAAATTCTTGAACTATGGCCTGGCTCAGTGGTTCAGCTGGCTGGAGCGTCGTCTGGGTGAATACCTGTCAGGTCAGGGCACATACCTGTAGGTTCAATCCCCAGTCAGGGTACACACAGGAGGTAACTGATCAACGTTTCTGTCTCATGTAGATGTTTCTTTTTCTCCAAAATCAATAAACATATCCTCGAGTGAGGATTAAAATTCTTCAACTATGTTAACCTGTTGTAACATCCAATAGGTTGCAGACAGAAAACTCTGACCCCATTTTATTTAATTTTTTTTCTTGTTTTTGGTTTCTTATTTTTTCTGACCCCCTTTTTAAAAAGAACAAATTGATGCTGGTTTATTATTATCAGTAATTATTGAACTCATTATGTAACTATTGAATGGTTATTGACAACGATACCCTGTGACCCCACTCTGAAAAAGAAAAATCAAAGCAATGAAGGTCATTATTATGTGACAAATTGTTGCCACTCCCTCATTATCAATATTTATTGAACATTTAGAAATATATCCCAGCTGATGAGAACACAGCTCCTTGCTCTTGGGAGTGTAAACCACCTCGGGGATAAATACCGGAAAGAGACCCTTGTGATCCTTGTTGTCATTTCTTCCTTCCTTCCTTCCTTTCTTTCTTTCTTTTTTAAAGATTTTATTTATTTATTTTTAGACAGAGGGGAAGGGAAGGAGAAAGTGAGAGAAACATCAATGTGTGGTTGCCTCTCGAGCGCCCCCTACTGGGTACCTGGCCTAAAACCCAGGCATGTGCCCCAACTGGGAATCAAACCAGCGACACTTTGGTTTGCAGACCGGCGCCCAATCCACCGAGCCACACCACGCAGGGCCCTCATTGTCATTTCAAACTGCCAGTGTTTCACTGATGCCTAGTCAGGAAAGCCAAAGCAGCGCTGCTCAGGACGCTTCCCCAGCCCTGCAGCCACAGCGGCAGAGCTCATCTTCCTGTTTCTTGCTCATTGCCCAGTGTCACAAGTGTTTGCCTAGAGGGCTGTTAGTAAGACTGTTCCGTGTTGACTTAGCCAACAGACTCAGTGCAGCAGGCAAGTGTATCTCCTGGGCGCTAACCCTCCAGCTGCCTGCCCACCTCACCGGCCGCCTCATTCAGTTTCTCCAGCTGTGACTTCGGGGAGACTCCTTCCCCAACATGCTCCCTCTAGGAGTTAGGTCTCACTCAACACATGACTTTCAGTCTCTTCGTATAACTTGGGTTAAATATTTTATTTCTTCCAAGAGAGAGGGGAAGGAAGGGAAAAAGAGAAAAAGAAAAATGTGGATGTGAGAGAGAAACATCGATTGGTTGCCTCTCGAACCCTGACCAGGGTCTGAACACACAGCCCAGGTGTGTGCCCTGACTGGGAATCAAACATGAGACCTTTCACTTTGCCGGATGACACCCAACCAACTAAGCCACACCAGTCGGGTTTAAATTTTAATAAGTTAGTTTAAATTTTAGTTTGAGCTTTCTGTTAAAGAGCCCTTAGAACCATTGAGTTGGAAGCTGGAGAAGTTGAAGTCCAGGGACTCTTGCCACCTTTGCTAACCGGAAGGCAGGTTAACATGCAGGTGCATCAGTGCCAGAGCTTTGGGGGGGGGGGGCCGGTTCCACCCATCTCTCCATAAAGCCAGAGGCTGTCAGTGGACCTGTACTTCCAGCATTTGGTGCTGCCATTCCCAAGCCCACCCGAAAGGGTGTTCCGTAACACAATGCAAGTCAGGCCTTTGGGTTCCTGATGTGTCTACCCCAACCCAAGCAGGGACTCCACTCTACAATGAAAGAATGGTTAAAACAGCCCTGGCTGGTTTGGCTCAGTGCATGGAGCACCAGCCTGTGAGCCAAAGGGTCACCAGTTTGATTCCCAGTCAGGGCTTATGCCTGGGTTGCCGGCCAGGTCCCCACTAGGGACCACATGACAGGCAACCACACATTGATGTTTCCCTCTCTTTCTCCCTCCCTCCCCCTCTGTCTAAAAATAAATACATTAAATTTTTTTAAAAACTTTAAGAAATGGTTAAAATAGCATGTGGCAGGCCTCTAAAACTAAGCTCTCCTGATTTAGACACCGACCCATATGAAAGGAAAATGGAGCCTCAAAACATCCCTCTTGGTGTGAGGGGGAAAATCTTTTAAGTCAAAACTCATCTGTCGGAAAAGCAGGCCAAGAAGGGGTAGCTGAAGGCAGCAAAGGGCGACATTAGCGCCCGATTCCCTGGCCAGGGCACAGCCTCTTCCCATGGCCTCGTGGGCGAGGACAGCTGGCTCCCTGCCCAGCAGCCAAACCCGTCTGAGGAGTCAGAGCAGCCTCCTGCACAGTCAGTCACAGACACAAAACTCAGCTCACAGCAGAGGTGAAGGGTCTGACATCTGTCACTGAGATTTAGAAATGAAGTCTCTTTGACCTCAGAAAGGACTAGGCTTAAAATGTCGCAGGCGTGAGAGAGAGAGGCCCTGCTCGTGTCCCTGGGCTGGTAAGCAGGAACAAAACCCAATTCGTTCCGGAAGTCCTGGCTGCACGACTTGGTATCTGGACAAAGTCCCTTTACAGCTTCTGGGGAGCCCATCCCCCTCAGGCCCCTGGAGCTCTGGCCTACTGGGGCCCCAGACACCAGTCTCCTTTATAGGGAACAATGATTTGGTGAGATACCAGGGGACAGAGGAGCCAGACTGTGGGGGACTGCGCCCACCAGAAGATGATGGTGCGTGCCGTGGCAACAGGGCAAGACAAGACAATTCCCAGCACAGAACTCCCACCACAGCTCTTGGTGGGGTGCACGGGTGCATGTGGGTTGGAACAGGCAATGCAATACAACAACACAGCATAATGCGGATTATGGAGGGTTAATTTTATATTTATTTAATAATGCAACTTTAAAAAACACACAGAGTGCTGCCCCGGTTGGGTGGCTCAGTTGGCTGGAGCGTTGTCCCATACACCCCCCGCCCCCCAAAGGGTGTGTGTTCAATCCCTAGGCTGCAGATTCCATCGCTGGTCAGACACATATGGGAGGCACCCGATCGATGTCTCTCTCTCACATTGATTCCTCTCTCTCACCATCCCTCCCTCCCTGCCTCCCTCTCTAAAATCAATGGGCATATCCTCGGGAGAGGATTGAAAAACCAAAAATGCAAAGTGCCTTCCACCGTGACTGCCTCCAAATTTAAGATACTGAACTAGGAACACATGGCCTTCTAACTGCTTTCTCCCACACTCGATACACTGAGACTTTAATCCTTGCCAGAAACATGCATTTTGTATTGGATTTTCCCAGTGTTACGTACGGGCACACTGTGGGTCACTGGAAGGATTGACTCAAGGGCCTCAGTGACAGCAGGGCACCAAAATTTAAAAGTGGCCCAGGCAACACAATGTCACGGGCACCCTGCCCTAGCGTTTGCTCGAACGGTAAACCGGTGATGGACAATCTGAGAGCGCAGCATGTTTGGATGCCCAAGTATAAAGGTTTAAGCTAGATTTTGACTTGAGGAGTTTTCCTCTTTATTTATTAACACTCAGAACATCAATTTTAGTTAATTGGCGATCTTATTTTACACAGTAAATGAGCACAAGCTTTGGAATCGGCCTGGGGTTCAAATTTGGGCTCAGCCAATTAACTGCGACCTTGGCTCAATTCTTTGTATAGCTCACAGCCCGAACCCTGTAAAGCATTGTCAATGAACTTTGCTTGTACCAGCAATTCCTTTTCAGTCAGTATCTAATCCCTCGTCTATTCTCAGTGGTCACAGCCAAAATGAGTTCAAACCACATGAATCAATAATGATCCTGAACCTTCTTCCTCCGCGCCGTTGGAGAAAGGGGGCAGCAACACAATTCCAAGCTGATCGAGGCCTCACTACCTATGAGGTCATGGAAACCATCTTTCCAAGGGACCAAACAATTTGTCCTGAAAAAGCTAAGAAAATATATAAAAAGGTGGCCATTGAAATGAAAATCGCAGTGAAAGAAATGGGACTTTAAAAATGAAAACAGGCAACATAACACACGTTCTGTTTCTGAAGCGTCTTTGGCATCTGTCCCGGCCCCGCTGCCCACACTGCGCCAGCTCCGTGGCCCTCACCACCTCCCCCAGGGCCCCTCCACCCATCTCCCACACCAGCACCCGTCCCCCACACCAGCATCCACCGCGGTGGGCCATGAAGAGGTGTGGGCTACGAAACGCCATGCGTGCCCTTCTGTGTAAACAGCATGCACAGCTGAGTTCATCTCTCTGGGTGTGTACAGAAAACCTCATAGAATAAACCCAAAATGTTCAGAGTGGTTCTGTAACATGTGGTCCATTCTTTTTATAGTTTGGTAGCTTCTGAGAATTGGAGAATATTATTAATTTTGTAATCAGAACAAAATTAAAGCTAGCTGTTAAAAAGAAAAAAGAAAGCAAGCTTTCAATGGTATTCTATTGCAATCAGGAAAAAGTCCAACCTGACATTTGAGGTCCACCACCCGTGACCCCAGATTACATCTCCAACTCGATCTTCGGACTCCTGTCCTCAACTGAAACACACCAGACACTGCTTACCCCAAAGTCAGCCTTCGCCGCCCAGCTCCCTGGTATCACGCCTGCCTCCCGAAGACGTCCCCCTAGAGCCGACCTGCTGCCGGTGCCTGGGGCATCGTTTCATGTGGACACGCTGTGTGTTTCTCTCCTTCACTAAATGGTAATCTCTTCAAAGACAGGGGCCTTCTTCCCGGGTACCTGGCTCACTGCCTTGCACCCAAAGATTGTCAATAGATGTTTGTGGAAATAAGTTACAGGAGTGAAGAGGACAATACACCTGGGGCAGGTGCAGAACACTTTAGAGAGCTCCTAAAGAAGGGGTGATGTTAGACCGAAGCGCCAGCTGATGGCAGCGATCCTTGTATGTTGAAGACACGGACATCCTCCGAGGGTGTCATCATCATTCACATGTAGAGGGCTTAATATCACAGGGTAAGTCACTCCTAAAGTTCTCCTTTAAATGAGAGATGTACCTTCTTGCTTTGTACCTACGTACTTAAACTACAAGGATACAATATCGACTATGAAAAACTAGTTGCCTGAAAATGAAAGCGCTATCAGAAAACACCAATTAAAAGACAAATGATGAATTGGGAAAATATTTACAACACAAATAATAAAGGGTTAGGAACACATGTTGTTTTCCCAATTCTCAATAATTTCCAAACTGTAAGAAATTATTAATAAATGGGCAACCAACAAAAGAACAAATCCAAGTAGATAATAAATAAGAGGGGGAAAGCTTAACTTATTAGTAATAAAATGGAAATTAGAGTGAGATAACACTCTTTTGTCTTTCAAATTGACAAATTAAAAAATATTACTCAGTGCCGGGGTGAAAGGCAAGGTATTTTCATGAGGCTGTAACTTTCCTGGAAAACAATTTAGCAGTAAGTTTTAAAAACAATTAATTCCCATTTGCCCAGTAATTCTACTAATAGGATTCTATACTAAGGAATTGATTTTAAAAATGTGCACACAGTTTTATATATGAGCAGCACTGTTCATAAGAATTAAAAACTAGAAACAGTACCGATTATCAACCATGAGAAAACAAAGTGTGATACTACGTTTATGCAATGCTCACACTGAAAATCATATATATATTTTTAAAGTTTTATTTCTTTTTAGAAAGACGGGGAGGGAGGAAGAAAGGAGAGAAACATCAATGTGTGGTTTTCTCTCCTGCGCCCCCCGCGATGGACCTGGCCCACAACCCAGGCACATGCCCTGACTGGGAATCCAACTGGTGACCCCTTGGTTCACAGGCCAGCGCTCAATCCACTGAGGCACACCAGCCAGGGCTGAAAATCATATATTTTTAAAAGAATATTGTCATTGGGGGAAATGCTTGCAATAAAATTTAAAGTGAGGAGAAAAGATTAAATCATATGCATTCTGGAAACAGGACTGAAGACAGAAATGGCCTCTGGGAATGAGGAAAGGGGAATCCTTCTCATTTTATCACTCTGTTCTTCTTTTCAACGAGTAATAATATCGGTAGTGGCTATGTGTCTGGTAATCATTTGAATGTTTCCTGTGGGCCGAGCACTGTTCTTCTGGGTGTTTTGTGTTTATTTTCTCACTTAACCCCCCAGCTGCCCAGTGAGGTAAGTACCACACTATCATCATCGCCCTTTACAGGGAAGAAAGCCGGGGCACAGAGGGGTCAAGCCTGAGGCAGAGCTAGGATCCAAGCTCGGAAGTTTGACTCCCGAATCTTGCTCTCTCTAACTATAGTACTATGGTACAGTGCCTCTGGCTATATATTTATAGTGCTGTGTTTGTAAACTAAGAAATGGATCCCACCTTTGTCCTGGTGGTTCTCCCTCCCCCCAGCTACATAACCTGCCGATCACTTCAAGTTCTTGCTTCGTGGTGACCTTCACAAGGAGTCCTACCCTGAGCACAAGGTTCAAAATTGCAGCCTGCCCCTCCTCTGTTTCATTCTGCTTTATTGTTTGCATAGTGTGTATCTGGCATAATATACAGCTTTCAGAGTCCCGGTTTGATTCCGTGCACCGCGCCACCACTGCGCCTCGCCCCACCACCAGGTGAGCTCCGCCGCGTTAGGCGTTCCCATCCATCTTGCAGGCCGATGGGCGACGTGTCACAACCTGGGAAGGTGCTGGCACAAACACGGTGCTCCACATACATTTGCAGATTAAGTGAAGTTTTAAAAATACAGCATGATTGCAATTTTGCACTCTGATTTTAAAGCATAAACATGTGTACCATGTATGGGGAAAATAAAATATTTCAAAACATTAATGGTGATTTCAAGGCATACTCTTTCTTCTTCTTTATATTTTCCTGTGGTTTTATTCCAATGTGAAAATGTATTATTTTATCATGAGAAAATTGCTTTTTAAAATGTCTCTTCTAAACGTCAGGAACATACACTGCCACGCACAGCAAATATCTTAGCTGTAAATTGCATGGAAGGCATTCGGCTATTGGGGAGACACTGATGGTCTTTAAAGACATGGCTGCTTTTAAATAATTGCCCAGTATTTTGTGGTGGTTAAATATTTCTTACAGGAATAAAATCCTAGCCTCGTGAGTGGACCGCGCACCCCTGGGGAACACACCCACCTAGCAACGGGAGCCGAGCTGCAGCCTGGCGCTGCGCCTTTAATTCCCGGGTTGGGGTGGGGCTGTGGTGGAGAATTTCCGCTCCCCCAAGGCCCTGGTGGCAGCTGTCACCTGTAAAGCGAGCACCGAACGCGGGGGATGGAGCCCGGCGCCCATTGGACAAAGTATAAAGGCAGAAACCTACCCCGAAGACTGGGGGCCGGCGGGGCAGCGGTGGTGGGAGCGCACCGCGGGCCCCGTGCCTCCCCCCCCCCGCGCCCCCACACCCCGGCCCCGGAGACTCCCAGGCTCTGCGGCGCTGACTTGACCGCAGTCCAGCTTCGGCCACACGCCCGCCCAGCCTCCGTGGAAACGACCAGGTGAGCCTGGCCGAGGCGGACGTGACTCCCGGAACGCCGGCTCCGGCGCGTGCTAGCGGGCGCCCGGCGGTCCACCTGCCGCAGCAGCCCCCGGGGAGGCTGGTGGGAGAGGCGGCAAGGGGCAGACCCTGGCCATGGCCCTGGCCGCGGCAGCGGCCGCGGCGGCCGTGGGGGTGAGCCAGGCGGCGGTGCTGGGCTTCCTGCACGAGCACGGCGGGAAGGTGCGCGACTCCGAGCTGCTGAGCCGCTTCAAGCCGCTGCTGGACGCTGGCGACCCGCGCGGCCGCGCGGCCCGCAGGGACCGCTTCAAGCAGTTCGTCAACGACGTGGCCGTGGTGAAGGAGTTCGACGGCGTCAAGTTCGTGGTGCTGAGGAAGAAGCCGCGGCCCCGAGAGGGCCCAGAGCGCCTGCCCTCCTGCGTCCCCAGCACCGCCGAGCCACTGGCCCCGCCATCCAAGACCACGTCCCTCTCTCACGTGGAAACCGCTGCCTCCGGGGCTCCATCCTTGGCCTCGGCGCAACTGTGTGTGGATGCACCTGGGGACCTGGACCCTCCCTCGGAGCCACAGGTCACTGCTGGGGCGCCGGCCTCTGAGCTCACTCAGCCGACTGCGGAGCCGTTGTTAAGCCCCCCGACCCAGCAGTCAGGGGGGCCGTCCGACCCGGGGCTTCCAGCCTTGGAGCTAGCCCACCCCTCCGAGGACCTCTCTGCAGACGTGGCCGCACCGTCCTGGACACCGTCGGAGGCGGCCTTACTCCACGCAGAGCCGCCTGACCCAGAATCGGGGCCTGGGGCGACAACAGGGCCGCCGCCACCCCCGCGACGCGCGCCTCCGCAGAAGCCCTGCATGCTGCCGGTGCGCTGCGTCCCGGGCCCCACGACGCTCCGAATCCGAGCGGAAGAGCAGGGCCTGCGCCGGCAGCTGTCGGAAGAGCCGAGCCCGCGGAGCTCCCCGCCCCTACTGCGGCGGCTCTCGGTGGAGGAGTCCGGCCTGGGCCTCGGCTTGGGCCCCGGCCTGGGCCCGGGCCGCTCCCCGCACCTGCGGCGCCTGTCGCGGGCCGGCCCGCGCCTGCTGAGCCCCGACACCGAGGAGCTGCCGGTCGCGCCTCCGCCGTCCACCGTGCCCCTGGAGCCGGCCGAGCACGAGTGGCTAGTGCGGGCGGCCAGTGGCCGCTGGACCCACCAGCTGCACGGGCTGCTGCTGCGCGACGGTGGCCTGGCCGCCAAGCGCGACTTCATGTCTGGTTTCACCGCCCTGCACTGGGCCGCCAAGAGCGGCGACCGCGAGATGGCTCTGCAGCTGGTGGAGGTGGCGCGGCGCGGGGGCGCGCCGGTCAACCTGAACGCGCGCTCGCACGGCGGCTACACGCCGCTGCACCTGGCGGCTCTGCACGGCCACGAGGACGCCGCGGTGCTGCTGGTGGGCCTGGGTGCGCAGGTGCACGTGCGCGACCACAGCGGGCGGCGGGCCTACCAGTACCTGCCGCCGGGCGCCACCTACGCGCTGCGCCGTCTCCTGGGCGACCCCGGCCTGCCCGGCTCCGCCGAGCCCACTGCGATCGGCGGTGGCGGTGGCAGCCTCGCGGCCCGGCGCCCGGTGCAGGTGGCCGCCACCATCCTAAGTTCCACCACGAGCGCGTTTCTGGGCGTCCTGGCTGACGACCTGATGCTCCAGGACCTGGCTCGAGGCCTGAGGAAGTCGGGCTCGGGATCCTTCGCCAAGTTCTTGGGGGCCTCGCCCATACCTCCTCGTAAAAAGACGAAGAGCCGCGGTGGCGTGCCGGCCTTTTCGGAAATCTCTCGTCGATCCACTCCGGGGCCCTTCGCTGGTCTAATGCCCAGCCTGCCCCCCGCCACCTGACAGTGGCTGAGGCTCCGGCTCGGTTGATCTAGCTGGGCCTGCCCCTCACACATCTAAGCTTGCCCGCGGCGGCGGCCCAGCACTTTCCCTCCATCCGGTTTCCAGCCTTGTCCACTGCAGTCTGTTTCACCCAGGGGAGCCCACGCCTCCAGCTTCTGCTGAAGCTTCACCTGTCTCTGGAGCTTTGAGATCTCAGTGAGCGTCCTTTGAAGTCCGCCAGAAGTCAGGCTTGAACTCTGGGAGAGAACTGAAATTCAGGATTGAAGGTTAAGGGGTGCAGCTGGTCTGGCCCCTGAGTGAGCTAACCCAGTGCCTCTGCTTCGGTACACTCCCAGACCAGGACCAGCGGCAAGGGCCTCGTTCGGTGTTGTGTGAGGTCGGGTGGTCGGCCAGCTCTAAGATACCAGTGGTTTTGTACCTTGATGCTTTTATCCTGTTTTTAAATTGAAATGAGGCAAAGCAACTTTTATAATAACCTTGTGAAATTATATTTTTCCATATTTTAGGCAAAATGCTCAGATATTTTTGGTCTTTGGTAAAGATTTTGGAATTCTATTAAAAAAAAAACTAATGATCAGTATTTCAAAGAAATTGCCCAAGCTGGTGTGGTTCAGTGGGCTGAGCGCTGTCCTGCCAAGCAAAAGGTCACCATCAGGGCATGTGCCTGGGTTGTGGCTCAGATCCCAGCTGGGGGCTTGCAAGAAGCAACCAATTGATGTTTCTCTCCCTCTCTATCTCCCTCCCCTCCCCTATCTCAATAAATAGATAGATAGATAGATAGATAGATAGATAGATAGATAGATAGAATCTTTTTTAAAGAATCTAAAAGAAATTAGCCCCAACCGACAAAACCCTTAAACATTTATCTACCTCGTTTTAGGCAACGAAGGTCCCAGAGAATCTTGGACACAGAACACGACCATTGTAAATGGAATTACATTTACTGGTACTGTGAATGCTAAATATAGGAAACAAGTGCATCTTGGGAGAAAAGGCGATTTAACAAAAGAAAAGAGACATTTGGACAGATACTTTTAATTAGTGGTTTTCTTTATGGTGGAATATAAACACATGTCTTTGGCACTGGTGGGTGGCATTTTGATTTAGCATGAATATCTCCTTAAGTGTGTTTTGTGTGAATTGCACTCATACTACGTTTCTGAATTTGTGTCTTTTTCAAATCTGGCTGAGCCTTTCAATAAAGTATGTAAATATTCCAAGTTGGGCCACAACTAAAAAAAAAAAAAGTTATAGCATCACACCAGAAAAATAACTAGTAAAATAGTACTGGATACAATGAAGGAACAGCTATTATATATGAAAGTTCTGTACAAATAGTGTATGATATCCATTTTAAAAACTCATCTGAAAGCCAGCACTTTATTCCAAAATAGTAGATTCAGAATCTCTTTGCTCAGTGACCTTAGAGGGTTGACTTAACGTCTCAGGATCTTTGCTTCTCTGTAATTGAGAAGGGTCGTAGGTATCACCAAGATTTCCCAGGTTCAAGGCAGTGTGATTATAATGGCTCTTTCTCTGTTTTAAAGATGTGGAATCTATTTGCTCAGCCTTTTTTTACATCATACGGTGGTGATGCCCGCTTTTGCACATGGTGTTTGCATGTCATTAGTTATATCAAATGGCTTCTACAGCACGGGGTAGTGTGGCGCCCCGCCACAGACAGGTACTTGTATCAGTGAGGCCTCTGAAATTATTTCAGGTATGAATAAACTGTTTTGATTTAAGCAATGAAATAAACAGCCTCCCATTTTGTTTCTGTTTGTGTGATGATGTACTTTCCTTGAATCTTCTACAGGTCTTGCCACTATTTTTTAATGATTTTTCCTTTTTACTGACTTTATCGGGGTGACACTGATTAACAAAATTATGCAGGTTTCAGGTGCACAGTTCCACAATGCATCATCTGCACACTGTATTGTGTGTTCACCACCCCAGGCAAGTCTCCTTCCATCACCCTCTATCCCCCCAGGCCTTCTTCCACCTCCCCCCACTCCCTTTGCCTCTGTATTTTTCTTTTCTTCTCCTTTAATTTACTTAATTTCTTCCTTCTCTCCTCATCCTTCTTCTGCCACTTTCAAGCATTCTGTCATTGAAAGAGTTTGAATAGCTCCACAAAGTAAAAGGAGTCAACCATATGTGGCTCTGGTAGGCAAAACTGTAGGTAAATGTAAGCTCTAGTCTGACCCTTCCCACCTTCCTTGCCTGGAACTCTAGCTAAGCTGCATAAATTATTTTAAAATGTAAATGAAATCTTCTGCCTCTGCAGGAAAACTGTGGGAGGCAATAATTATAGCAATCCGAGTGGCTAAGAGACTAAAAGACAATAAAATATTAGAGACTTTCCATGGTAAAAGAGAGGCTTGACTTGACTAAGATAGGTAACAAAGGTCACAAACAGCCATGACCCACCTTGAGAAAGATCAAAATCTAAACCGGAGAGTAATAATAACAATAGCTAGTGTTTATTGAACACTTAACTCAGAGGAGGGTTACTCAAATGACCAGAAAAATCTTCGTGTTGCAAACGGTGCGCTGGGAGCCTTCTAAATGAGGTAAAACATTTGGCAAGAATTTAGAACCAATAAGCCTAAAGCTCAGGTGTTAGAAACCACCACTTTTTCATCGCAGGCCAAGACTTTCTGAAACTATAAGGTAAGTCAGCAGGAAATTATGGATGGAAGTGCATATGGAAGGTTTTCAAGAACCATATATTGCCTAGCAGGAGGTACACCTGTGAGGGTATTTCCAATGACACACATAAGAATGACTGTGTGTAAGTTAAGGCAATTGAGCTGGTTAGAATTCTCACAGGGTTGAGAATCACTCCTTTTAATGGGGAGAATTGTTGATGTACAGTGGATGCCTGAGCCGTGGCCAGCGCGGGCTTTTTATAAAGTTTCACATTTCCTTCACAGAAGGTTGGAAGTTGTCGCTGAGCATGTCCCACTTACTAGTGGAGACCGGGGCGTGGGCAATGCTCACATGACCTATGTTCATTACGTGCCAGACGAGGCTCTGAACGCTTTGCAGGTACTAGCCACCACCTTAAACTCAGGCACTGTTAGCATCTTGATGTTACAGTAAGGAAACCAAAGCCTGGAGAAATCGTCAGCGACTTGCTCACGCCTCACAGCCAGGCAAGAGCCCGAGCTGGCATGGCATCCCATTCCCACTGCTGCACTGCTGCGGAAAAGCACGGTTGGTGGTCTCAGCCTCGGTTCTTCACTCACTGAGCGACCTCAAGCCAGTCACCCAGTTTTCCGATGCCGTCTCCCTTTTCTGTGGGACAAAGGACTGGCAGTACCCACCCTGAAGACTGTGGGGAGAGGGGCATAGGAAATGAGTAGGTAGAGCTGTCTCTGAACTGCAAGCCAACCTGAAATACTAGGAGTTGCACCAAGCTGGGTCCACAGGGGCATCTGGCTGCACTGCAAAAAGAAATAGCTCAGGCTGGCACCTTTGCTTCCCCGTTCTTTTGCCATGTTAATAAACGTGTACAGAAATAACCAACTTTACTAGGAAAAACATATTCCCACAAAAGGGGAATCATTCCATGCTCTTTATGTAATGTGCGTTTAGTTAAAATAGATATTACAATGTCTTTCTTAATTCGCATTCCTGTGGAATCCCTACCCCCACCTCCCAGAACTGGACAGTCGTGGTGCAGCCCTTGGCGCCCAGTTACAAGGTAGGCACACCCAGGACACGCATTCTCCCCTCGTTTGGGCCTTTTCCTGGAAGAAATTATTGTACCGCTTAAAAATGTTTGCTTAGATAAACTCTATTGCTCTCCAGAGAGCTCTTAGCCGTGAACCTCGGTCCTGGCCTCAGCATTCGGAACTGCCACACCTCTGGCCTTGAACCTTGAAGTAGAGGTGGCCTCAGGTGTGACTACTGGGAAGAGGGAGAAGGAGAGGGAGGAGGGAGGGAGACAGACAGACCACAGGGAGGTATGCGCAGGCCTCTCTTCCAGAAAAAAGTCCTCGTAGGAGGTCGACGCTGATTCAAATTTCAAAGACAACAGGTAAACCCACCGTGACCGTCTAAACTGCGGTCGATCTGCCACAACTGCAGGGTGGTTGAGAAGGTTGCGTTAGAGCAATTGCCTCCCCCCACCCCCACCCCTAGCCTCCCGGTTCGCAGGGCCCCTCTGCGGCCCTCAGCTACGGTTGACCTAAATTCCCTCTTAAGCTTCCGATCTGCATGTGAGGGAGCAGCACCGTGGGCTGTGGCGGCGAGGATCCCCGCGGTTTTCGCCGCCGCTCCGGGAGGTACAATGGTGTGCGCAGCCGGCTGTTCACGGCACACGGCGCGCCGCTCTCGGGCACGCGGAACACCGCTTCCCTATTCCGTTCCCAACCGCAGTCTGAAGGTAAAAGTACACTAATTACATCCACATTAGCTGCAGCAGCGAGGGCGGGTGAGGCAAGCCGCGGAGGCGGTCGCAGGGCTGCCTGTTGCCCAGCAACAGCCCCAGCTTCAGCTCGCCCTGGGCAGAGCGTGGAGGCTCCGCTGTCAGCAGCGTGGGCGGGCAGGCGGGGGTTCGGGGACGCGGGCGGATTCTGGAGACGGGTCCACAAACCCCGACCCAGAGTCCTGAGCCCCTGTGTTCCAGCCGGGGGTGGGGACTAAGTAAGACTTCTCGATACTGATACTGGAGATAACAACCCCGGCTTCCCTCCTCCTCACTTCTCACTAACCAGCAACCAAGGAAAGCAAGCCAGCTTTCCCAGGGCTGCCTAGCCAGAATTGCCTTCCGACTGAAGCAGGAAGGCCCAGCCCCAGCCTTCAGGTTCAGCAGCGACACTGCTGTGCAGGGCCAGGCAAAGTCCCAGTGGCTAGCGCAGAGGGCCTGGTAGCTGCGGGGGCTGCAGGTGGGTCAGGTACAGGTAGCAGCTTCAATCGTGAGAACAGTGCCCTCTGCTGACAGTGCCCTGGAGGGTGAAATTCACCGGGCTCCCGGGCCCTGCTCGTCTTTCTTGGTCTGTGGTACCAACATGCAACAGCTATGGTGAGCTCACTCTTGCCCTCTGAAGGAATATCGGAGTGGGAGGGAAATACACCAGGGAAGGAAGGAGACAGAGGCCACATGAAAGGACAGGCGCAGTTGGTGTCCACCTACTTTGGTGGCTCCTCGGATGTGGTAGGGACAAGCAGAGAAGCCTCATTATTTCCCCAGGGCAAAACTCAGCACAGAAGCAAAGTGCAATTTAGCTGGACAATGGCAGATGCTGCTCCCCAGGCCCATCCCAGCCTGGGAGTGCTCTGTCTAAAATACACCGTTTCCACTGGCCCAGGGGACCCCATCAAGTGTCTTTCTAAAAATATCACAACCAGAGAATGCAATGGGGCCTGTACAGGCCAAAAGGCAGAAATAAGCAGATTCCATCTAGAATGCACCCTGAAGCCAGCTGCCCAGCTGGACTGGAGGCCTTGGAGCAGAGGCCCTGCCCAGTGTTCAAAGCATAATGTTAGAACCCGCAACTGCCTCAGCAGGAGCCCCATATGTTTTTTATAAAATGGCACAATGTGAGCATTGTTCTGCGCTCAATAGCACGACTGTTACAACTAATGCTTTTGCTATGAATACGACCACTTAAAATTCCCAACCAGTTGCACTTGGTGACAATACAAATCAGAAAACAAGCCCAGAAGCAGAAATTTCTCACTTTGGGGTCAGTTGGCTTTAAATACACATATACATGCCTTTTAATGTACCCAGGTTCCAAAAATATGCCAAACCTTTGCAAGAACAATGTTTTCCTTGGTGCTTGCAGTTATAAATACTAAAGCTGATTTTCACATGTATATTTGAGAACTTGACATTGGTTCTGTGTATACAGGACTGATGCACAAATAAAGGAGTGTGTGTGTCCTATGCTTCAGCCCCTAACTCCTCCTTTCCAGCCCCAACCCACCCCCAGAGGCGCCTCTAGCACAGCTGAGCTGCCTCTCCAGGCCCCCAGCCCTCACATGATAGGTCTCCACGGCCCCCAGGCCTCACCTCCTGCTCCCACCCCCTAATGCCCTTCTCAAGCCCGCCTGACCCAGTGCAGTCTCTAAAGGAGAACAGGATAAACTCAAGTTTGATAACACAGTTGGAAGAGGAAGGAAGTTCTTAGAATGAATGTCCCCAAATGTCCAAGTGTACTGGGCATTTGTCAGGGTTCTTAGGCAGCAAAGCATCTGAACCCATTTTCCATTGGGGACATTATCCACTGAGTCTTGAAGGGAGGCGGTACCCCACTTCCACTACAGAGGTTGGGGGCTTGGGTAAACCCAGCGAAGGAGGCCTGGGTTCGGCCAATCAGGCCTGGCGTTAGTAGTGACATAGTCCCCAGAATAGTTAGGGATCACTGGCCGCAATGGAGCTGGGGGCCCAGCACCCCCCTGGTCCCAGCTATTTTGAAACCTGGTTGCTCAGTCTTTCAGAGACATCCAGACCTCACTGATACCCTCCAACAAATCCCTCCTCTGCCCTCGGCAGGGAGGGCTGGCCTCTGGGACCAGCAAACAAGATCCTTCCCCAAACTACATTCTGGGTGACATACACACTCCTCACAGCAGTTTTTATTGAGGGAAAAGAGGCTGTTCTGCATCTTAAGTTGAGATTCTGCTTGTCTCCACTCCCTCCAGCCCATTTGGACCAACCCTCTCTCTCATCACAAGAAGAGGGAATACTGCAGTTTATAAAACCCATAAATTAATTACCAGATAATCCACAAGATGTGGGCAAGGCCACATGACACCACTTGGAAGAAGTATCCTGGAAGGGCCCAGCCTGGGTCATCCCCACCCCAGGGGAAAAGCACCCAACAAGCCAGCTTCACCCCAGCAGCATGAGGGAACAGCAGGGGCAATGCTCCCCACCTCCACGCTGTCGCTAAATAAGCAGGGCTGGGAAGGGAGGTTTATGGGGAGGCTGGGTCCCTGTCAGGGAGGCCAGCCTGGGAGATGAGGGTCGATGGGCAAGGCTGCTCCTAACAGCATCCAGTTGGTCCTGAAGGAGCCGAACACGCTCGTCCAAGCTGCGCTGCTGGGCCAGGACGGCAGCCTTGCCGGCCAGGAGGGCACAGTAGGCGCGCAGCTCCCCAGCAGGCAGTGCCTGCACCAGAACCTCTCGAAGGGCCCGCTCTCGCCGTGCCACGTGCTCCTTCAGCTCCCCGGCATCCTCCTGCTGTTGCTGCAGGAGCCTGAGACGTTGCAACAGAGAAGCCTGGAGCCCACAGGGAGAGGTACTATGAACTGGGCGAGCACACCTCACCACCCCACTCTCCACAGCCTGAACCCTTTACCTGCTCGTCAGGGTCGCTGTCTGCCCCTGTCCGGGCCAGGGCACGGTGCACGCGAGCCAGGCGACTGCCCAGTAGCAGCAGAAGGCCAAGCACACGCTCTAGGTCAGCCATGAACCGGATGAACCGCTCTAGGTCTCGGGGTGCACAGGCCTTGCCTACTGAGGCCTCCAGAGCAGCTCTGCGTCTGGCCCAGGTCTGGGCTGCCCCCTGCAGCTGCTCCTGCTCAGCCTGAAGGTTCTGCAGTGCCTTTTGGAGGAGGTCCGCTAGCTCCACCTGCAGGGAGGGCATGGGTACTTAAAGCTAGGGCCAGGCCCATGATGTCTTAGGCCAAACTCCTGCCTCTTGTCCCACCCAGCTTCCACCAGCCCCACCACACTCACTTTCTTAGCTTGGATGCTGCTGTTTGGCTCTGGGAGACCCTGGCCACATGGCTGGTCAGGCACAGTATGGGTGGTAGGGTTTTCAAGCCTCGTTTCTTCCTGAGAAGTTGGCAGGAGTTGTATGCATCTAGAAAGGTGGGATCTGGGGATAAAACCAGCGCTCCCTGGGTTGTCATGCCCCAGGCTGCAGGGACTTAGAATCTCCAGAGTCCCTGGTGCCCCACACTCACCCTGGCTCAGAAGTCCCAGCAGCCTCCTCTCCAGTCTTGCCACAGGCTGGCCTCATGGCAGCCCAGACCTCAGCCAAAGGAATCAGCCCATCCAGCAGATCCAGAGGAGACTCTGGGCTGGGGTAGGAGGTGAGAGTGCCACTCAGAGAGGGATCCAGTCTGGCCAGCTCCTGAACCAGCTCCTCCAAGCGGGGACTGGGCCACGTCAGTTGGGAACCAGGCTGGCCAGTGCCCCAAGCCAGGGCCTCGTCATCTCGAGGCCCTTGGGTGTCATCACCTGGTGGCCCCAAGGCATCCTCTGGGAAAGGCTGGAGGGGGTTGCTCTCTGCAGCAGCAGGGAAGTCAGTCATCAGCAACCCAATGCAGTCCGTGGTTGGGATGTCGCCATTTGCAGTCCCAGTGGGGCTACAGCATGTGGGCCTGGAGACGCTCACACAGCCGTTTACCCCCTGCCAGCGGGCATCTGCCCCTGCAGTCTCCGGGCCCTCGCGGAAGGGGTGTTCTAGGGGGACAGTAGCCCGGTTAGGCCTTTGGCTCAAGCCAGCTCCACATGGCAGGTCAGAGGCATGGACACTGGAAGAGGAAGAGACACTGAAGTGGAAAAAGTTCTGGCTGAAGACCAGGGGTCCTCACCCTACCACCTGGGCTCCCAGGCTCCAGCAGGGGAGGGCTGCCCTCCAGTGTTCTGTAGCTACTACGTATGGAAGTGGGTGTCTCCCTCTGCTTGGAAGCAAAAGAAAACTCACCTGGCTGGGAACCCTGGGCGTACAGAGGAGTCTGGAGGTGATCTCGTTCTGACCGGCTGGGCTTCTTCCAGGAAGACCTCATCATCAGGAAGGGAGGGGAGCCGGACAGACGCAGTGCCGGTCTCCGGGACCCTGTGCTGGCCGTCAGTGGGACTGCTCTGGGGACCCGCTGCAGGACACACCACTGTGGCAGCTTCCTTCTGAGTCGGGAACCTGGAGGCAGAGACCACACGCTGATTACAGTGACCAGGAAGGAAGGATTTGCTTTGCAAAAGACAGCATCAGAAGACACAGAATGAGGGTAGGTGCCAGGTGCTTTGCTCTCTTGGGCAAGAGCTATGAAAGCCCCGCCTCCTGAGAGTGATCCATGTCTCACCTGGGATGTCTGGCTTGAAATAATGGTCTGGGGGGTTCTGCTCCTTGAGGAACGGCCTGGAAAGGCAACGAGATTGGATGAAATGTGGCTGGAGTTTTCAGTCTCCCAGAAGCCCCCGGCCCCAAGCCTTCGGCCCTTCTCTTTCATACCTGGATAATGGGCACGGCCCCTCCGGGACCTCCCCAGGGACCCAAAGCTTCCCCTGAAGCGCTCTGATTCCTGCGGGCAGGTCTGTAGGCGTTGTCGAGCTTCAAGGACCGGGTTTCTGGGTCCCCTGTGCCTCGGGGTGGCCATCTGATCTGGAGACCTTCGAACTCTGTCAACGCCCGATGCTGCAATTCCTGGGGCTCGGGCCCGACTTGGCCAAAGCTGGAGCAGGCCCCACCCAAGTACCCCGAAGTCATCCCAGCGCCCCGGCCCACGCTATCCAGCTTCCCTGGCTCGGAGAAGCACCACTTCTGCTTCGGGTTGGCGAGGCGGCCCCGGCCGGCGGTTCCTGGCACGAGAATCCCGGAGCGCGCCGGTTCCCCCTCGCCGCCTGGGTGGCCGAGCGAAGCGGAGCGCGAGTGCGCCGTCGGGGGCCGCGCGGGGGCCACAGGCCTCAGGCGGGCGGGCAGGCTCATGCGGAGCTCCTTGCGCTGGAAGGACGTCTCCCGGAGGACTCGCCGCTGTGCGCCCTGCAGGCGCTGGCGGTAGGCGGCCCGCGAGGCCGGAGGGCTGGGCGGTTCCGCGGCCCGCGCTGCGGCCTCCGCCTCGGCCGCCAGCGCGTACAGGAGAGGGGTGGCCTGCCTGCTGAGTGCCCCCGGGGCGCCCTGCACCTGCGGGGAACACGGCCCACTGCGGGCGGCGGCTGCGGGCCGGGGCTGCAGGGAGGCGTGCAGGGCGGCAGCGGGCCGGGCGGGCGCCGGGCCGCCCCACACCAGGCGCACGTAGTCCCAGTCCAGGTACGGAAGGAGGTCGCCGCCCGGGGACGGCGTGCGCGGCTCGGCGCCGCCCGAGGCCGCAGAAAAGGAGCCGTAGGCAGAGTCGGCGCGCACGGACAGCCGCCGCAGGTCCAGGCTGTGCGTGGATGAGGCTGAGGAGGCGCGGTCGCGCCCCGGACCTAGGGCCTCCATGGCTGTGCGGGTGAGCGCAGGGCAGGCTAGCTCCTCGGGGCCTTCGAGAACACAGACGCCGTGATGCGCGAGGAGTTCGGAGCTAGAGGAGAGGCCGCTTACACTTCCCCTCTTACAGTCTCAAGCGCTGGCATTACCCCCAGATCAGGGATGGCATGGGCAAGAGGACCAGCCCCAGGGAGCGATTCTGGAGGTGGAGGGCCCCGGCTCCGGGAAAGGAATTGGCCCCTGGCCGGCTCCCCGCTGGGGCTCTCCAGGCTGGCACCCCCTGGAGCGCTGAGAATGCACCCACGCTCCTTCCCTCCCCAGACCTGTCCCACCCTGGCCGCTTCCTGGCGCTTTGTTAGCTTCTCCGTGTGATCTTTCCCGGACGAACAATGGTCCAGAACGTTTTGAGATCACTGGGGAGCCAAGAAAGGGGAGGGGAGGACCCAGGTCAGGTGGTGGGGGCAGCTTCACAGCCCTGCGCACTTTATATAAATATTTATCTTGCTCCTCCCGACTGCTATCTGCATTTCACAGAGGAGGACACTGAGGCTCTGAGGGGAAATGATGTGCCCAGGGGCACACAGCTGCTAGGAGGCAGAGCCCTGCCTGGAATCTGGGCCTGCCTCCAACCCTACTGCGGCCAGAATCAATTTCCTAGAAGCAAACTCAGCTGAAAGCCAGACCGCCTTCCCCCTACCCCACCCCGGGGGCGGGCGGGGGGGCGGCCACCAAGCTGCCTGAAGCCTCCAAGGCAGCTCAAACTCCACTGTGGGAAACAGTGGCCCCCACCTTCCCTCAAGCTCCTGGCAGGTTCCAGAATAACATGGTCCCTGCTTCCAGAGACTGCCTTTTGTCTGGGACTAACAAGCTCTCCCCCTCTGTCCTGCTACTCTTGCTGCTCCAACAGGGCTCAGCTTAGAGGCCTCCTGATCTTCTGGGCTCCCCTGCAGTGTCCCGAATTCCCCCTCACAGCCCTCATCACCCTGCATTGTAATTGTTGGCTTGCCTGTGATTCTTTCTTCCCAGTCCCACCTGGGGCTGCCTGAAGACAGGCCACGAGCTGGAGATCTCCTCACCCTCCTGTACCCAGCCTGAGGTTAATGGTAAAAAATGTGTTGAATGGCAAGCAAGGGAGCCAACTTGTAAGGAGCAGATGAGGGTAGAGAGAAGAGACACAGTTCAGAGCAGAACAGGCCAGAAATCTATACTTCCCCAGTGCAGGGGTCGGGGGCAGGAGTTGGGTGGGTGTACCTGAGTCAGGGGTAAGAGAAGCTTTGAGTGTCCAGAAACGGGGGCTCCCACTGGGCTCTGGGGACTTGGGAGGAGCGTTCACCTTCCCTGAGTTGCTTGGTTGGGGTGCAGAGGAGGGAGGGCCCCCCTGCTAGTGTAGGAACAGAAAAGCAAGCTCATCTGAGCCCCCTAGACACTGTTAGGAGCTCAGGATCACCCGCCACTCCCTTTCCTGAGACCCCACATGCTATGGATTGCTGGCCAGAGCAGGTAGGGAGGTTAGTGGTGAGAGGGTATGACAGCATTTCCTAAAAGGGAGAGACAGTACCTGCAATGTTCCCTGGATGGCCTCTCAGCTGACCCTCTGGGAGCCAGACCATCTTGACCTCACCCACCTGGAGGCATCTTCATGCTCACGGAGGCCATGGCCTCACTCTGCAGCTGGGGCCTCCCACGGAGGCTTGGAGGCCTCTTGCAAAGTGTTTCCACTCTCTGGACTCCAGGAAGACAAGCTACTCTAAGAAGCAGCCCTGCCTTGTGAGGACAGTCACCTCCTCTAGGAAACCCATCCTAGCCACCCCGACCCTAGTCCTCACACTTTCTGCCCTTCTGGGCCCAGCTTGGGAGCACAGCTCGCCCTGGCTCCTGCCACCCACACCTGCCCGTGTTAGCTGGCTTGCTGCAGCTACAGGCACGGGACCACTCACATTCGCAGATGCTTCCTCAAAAAAGGCCTAGAAAGTTTTATCTTAGTTATGAGTCACTGTGCTGACAAAAGAACTCTGAGTTCACCAAGTAAAAACAGCTTGAGTGGATAATAAAAATGTGGTACATATTTCCTGATGGCTCTTAACTTGGCTCAGGGATGTTTTGCAGCGGCGGACCCAGCAGGATGACACCCATGCAGGACGCTCACACCTTTGCACACCTGCTATGCCAGGAGGGTCCTGCTCCTTAACTATGTTTCGGGGCCTCAGCACAAAGAGTAAGGAGTTCCCGCACTTGTCTAGCTGCAGGGAGCCACAGCCCAAGAGCTCAGCATGGGCGTTCCTGTCAGTGAGGGGGCTGGGCTGCAGGGAAGGCCAGAGGCTGCAGCTGGAATAGCCTTTCTGCCAAAGCCTCCCCAGAACAGGGGGGCAGCATGGGCTCCCTGCCAGAAGACCACCAGATCAGGGTCCCGTGGGGGGTGGGGAAGGGCATGTGCAATAAAGTGTCACCTGAAAGAAAGAGCAAGAGAGGAAAGAGAGAAGGATGACTTCAGCGTGCAGAGCTGGGGGCTGGAAGGTGGCGGTGCCTGGCTCAGGAAGGAGGAAGCCCAGTCGGACCAACCACGGGGTTCAGTGCTCATTCAGTCCGGGGCCTGCAGTGCCTGCCGCAGGTCTGGCAGAGGAGAAGCTGGGATGTGAGCCAGGACTTCAGGGCAGAGGTTGGACCAGGCCAGCAGGCTGACCCAGGTTTTCAGTTAGAGGTTGTTGGGGAAATAGAGGAAGGCAGCTCCAGTGGGTGGAACCATACCAAGACAGATCCAGGTGAGGTGACCAGAAAGGCGGACAAACTCACACGACCAACAACGGTTAGGAATTAAGTGGTACCTCCCTCCAAGTCCCCCTCACATCCGACCTCTCCAGAGAGGTTGTCCAGACCACTCCGCCCGGCTGGCTCACTGAGGGGACACTCCTGCAAGGCCGTCTCCCTGCCAGACTGAGTTTCCCGGTCCCGGGCTGCGTCTTGAATCCAAGCACCCCAGGCCAGGTTCTGGAAAGGCCCAGGGCTCTCCCAGTCCCCAGCGCCCCGCCCCCATTCTCCCAGGGCCTCGCGCTCAGTGCAGCGCAGGAAATGCGGGGCGATGGTGGCGCCAGGGGCAGTAGGCCGTGGTGTGTGCGGATCACCTACCTGAGGCTTCAAGCTCTTAGAGTCGGGGCACGAGAGGGAGGAGAAAGGCGCAGGACCGGCGACCGCAGGGGGCGGCAGAGTCACGCGGTGCTGCGGCGGATCGGGGTCGAGGGGACGCTGGGAGGGCGCTTGGCCGCTGGCCGGCTCCTTTCTCCACCTTTCCTGTTGAGTTCGCCGTCGGGGAGGACTCGGAACGGGAGCTGGGGGGGCAGCGCAATCATGGGCGGCAGGGACCCGGATTCTCCAACGGCCCGAGGGGCGGGAACGCAGGGTCGTGGAGTAAGACCCTCAGAGGTCTCCGGCCACCCAAGCGCTCCACCCCCGTCACCCCGCACCCCACCGCGGCTCCCGCCTCTTGGCGGGTCTCATCCCCGCCCCGCCCCCGCCTTCTGCGAAGAGCACATGGACCCCCCAGACGCGCGGAATCCACACCTTCGCACCCAGTGTGGCACCGACTGCCCGCAGCCCGCAGCCCCCCGGCCCCCGACCCTCCTCGCCATGGGGCTCGCCCTGCCTGCTCCTGGGAAGCTGGGGGCAGACCCCGCCGCTGAGCCACGTACCTGAGCTCCAGCCCAAGAGGTGCTTCTGGGCGCCGGCGGCCGCGCGGTGACATCAGAGCCCCGGGCTCCGGCTCCGGGCCCCACCTCCCGGCTCCGGTCGCCGCGGGGGAGGCGCCACGTCTGGCCACCGAGGGCGGGAGCGCGAAGCAGCGGCCCTGCCCCGGGAGCTGCCCGCCCCTTCTTAGTGTCTGAACGTACTGGCCCCGGGCTCAGGGGTGGACACTAGTAGCTTGTCGGGAGCAGGCCTCTTGCTCTGAGCCGGCGGCGCAAGAACCTCGCGGGAGGAAGGGCAGCCACCGCGCTGGCCTGCCCGCTTCATCAGCACCCCGGGGTAGGGGGGGCCAGGTCCCTGCCACCCCCCTCCCCGTCCATAGGCCCCTCTGGAGGGGGGTGCCAGGCCGGGCCCCAAGGCCTCCGGACAGCCACCCTTTCCTTTGAAGCACCGCCAAGAAAACAGACCCGCCTAGGGCTCTTCCTCTGTCCCTGAGCACCGTTTGGTTCGGGGGTCACGCACTGTTGACCAGCTCTGCAGAGGCCCCATTCCCAAAACTCTTCCAGCTTTTTCATTCCCACCGTGATTCTTCCATCCTTTTGACCCCCCTTTCTTTCCGTTCCTTTCACTACCCTGCACTGTCTAGGCCCTCCTGGCCAGCTGCCTGGACTGGAGAGGGTCTGCTGGCTTGTGTGTCCACTCCTGCTGCCCTCCGTGCATCCTTCAGGTGCTGGACATAGGCAGGCGCTCTATGGCCTGGGCAGGGGTCACAGGCTGGATGAGTCTGGCTGTCAAGGTCCTGCCTTTGGGCACCTCTGTCTTCGAAGTGTGCTCTGCATTCATCCACCCTCTGCTCCATTCCCTGGCGGTGCCCTCTGTCTCTCCCACCCCCACTCTGCACACCTCTGTCCCATGAATCCTGGCTCTGGCAAGAAATGCTCCATCCTTGGGAGGGGGCAGGGGGCCCTTTGGGGGGCCCCTTCAGCTCTCAGGTCTCTCTGCTCTTGGTGTGGGCTGCCCTCACTCTCCCTCAGAATTGCGTGCCTAGGGGCCGGGACCATGTCCCTCATCTCATCATGCCTAAATGGTAAGGGTCGTTGGTGGGAATAACTGGGACCCAGAACTCAGCCCAATGTCAAGGCTGCTGCTCTCTGGGAGCCTGGGGATCTCTGTCTTCTTGCTCTCCTAAGGCAGAGGCAGCAGGCAACTGAGCCTGGATTGTGGTTGGTGCCCTTCCGGCTCTGCTGCTGCTTCCAATGGGCTGTCTTCGGCCCCAGCCGGAGCAGGCGGGCTCCACGACCGCTGCTCAGACCCTCTGGGCCTCGAGAGCCTGCCCTTTTAAGACCCTGATTCACACGGTTGGCCTCGGAGCAGTTTCACATAGAAGGAGCACAAGCCAGCAACTAAAAGTCAATTCAAAATTGCTCATTTTAAATTTATATTTTAAATGTTATGTTAAAAAGAAACATATTTCTTGAAAACCATGAAGTGCACATGTTGTCCACAGTCATTTTTAGGAACCCACTCCACTGCCCTGTCCCGTACCTCCTTGCACACGCTGCAGAAGCTCTCTGCCTCACGCCCCAGAACACAGACGCCCTGCGCAACCCCTGTCTCCCGAGGAGGAGAGAAGCAGACCCCCACTTCCGGAAGTTGGCCTGGTGCTGTCAGCCTGACCTTGGTGTTGCTCGGAGCCCACCTGACGTGCATAGTCAAGGTTTTGGTGTTCTGTTGCACCTAAATCATTTTACAGAACACTAACATCAGATGAGGTGTAACCAGGGGGGCTCGAGACAAAAACCAAGACCACCCTGTAGTCGGATCTGGACACAATAAACCAGGAACATCGTCCATGTCCCGAAAACGACCAGACATCCGTCGTCCTGTCCCGCCTGGTAGGGGTGACTGATGTTTCCTGACCAACCGCAGCTTCAGCTTTGCTCCAGTCATTTGTCTTTCCGGAAAAGATTTGCTGAGATGCTCAGTCACAGACCGCACTTGCTTCTCAACAGCACCCAGCACTGAGAAAAGCCCTGCCTCCTGAGCTTGCTCCTAACCCACTGACACAAGCCCAAACCCCGTGAGTGCTTCCTAAGGCCCTCTTACCGAGATGGCCCACGTTTCACACGCTGGGTGTCCCCCTCACTGCAAGGGCGATAAACCTGATTCCTTCAACTGCAGGAGTCTTCCTGGGGGTCCTTGCCTGCAGGAGATTTCGTGTCTCTTTGTTACAAAAGCCCAAAAAATCTTGGAGAAGAAGGGGAAGAAACTACTACCGAGCCGAAGCCAAGCCAGAGCCAGAGTCTCCCTGAGTGGTCTGTGGGATGGAGCATGTGCACATTTACCACATTTCTCTGCTACTGAAAAGGCAGATGCTGGGGCACCCTCGTATCTTGGTGCTTTCCCAGACCCCGGAGAGTTCTTTCAAAGAGCCCCCCAGGTGATTAGGCTTAGTCAGGGCAAGAGCCACAGTCCTCGATCCTCCAGCCAGGCTTCAGTTCCAGGGGTTGATGGGTGGGGAAGGTGCCGGGCCTCCGTTCCGAGCGGTTTGACACTTGGAGCCTGAACTGAGGACACCACAGCAAAGCAACTGTCCATTGCACAAGTCTGTGACTTCTTGTGTTGGTGCCCACTCTCTGTGGGACTCAGGGAACACGATGTGACAATGGTTTGAATGCTAAAGACCACGTCTTTTCTGCCAGACCCTGTGCTAAGTGCTTCACTTAGTTATTCCTGAGAGGTGGGTGTCATTATGGCCCATTTTACAGGTGAGAAAACAGAGGCTTAGGGAGATTAAATATCTTCTCAAGGCCAAGTAGGTCCTAATCAGTAGAGACAAATTTTGACCCCATGATGGCTGATTCCCAAGGCTTTCACATGACCAGGGGAAAGAACTGCAACATGTGGCTGGCACACCACCTTCCTAGGAGAGCAGGATTTGAACTTCAGACTGAGCAGGACAAGAAAGCGGGCGGCAAGGCGGGAAGGGAGCAGCAGAGAGACCCCGCCCAGCCAGGGCTTCCTGCTCTGTGTGTGTCCTCAACAGTTCAACACAGGCCTGGCCTGCGTCCTGTCTGGTTTCCAGCGGTTTATTCGAAGGGTCTTGCAAAACATTTCTTTCTGTAGGTACCTTTGCAAGAGGTTCTGCCCCTTGATTTTTTTTATTTGAAGTTATATCTTGGGGCTCATTCAATGTCAGTTCATACAGTGTACCATTTTTCTAAACAGGTGCATCGTTATTCATTGCATGGACACAAATAAATTATTTAACCCAATCCCCTACTGATGGGCACTTAGGTTAATCTAGTCTTTTGCTATTTCCAACTCTGTAGTGAGTGCCCTTGGTCACATTGGTCAGTTTGTATGGTAAGTTCCTAACAGATGAATGGGAAGTGGATCCTTTAGTGTCAGTCGCCCCAGCTGACAGACAGCCTATGGATCAGAGAAGAAATGCCCCACCTGGCCTTCCCTCAAGCTCTAGCCCTCAAAATAATAAGCAAAATAATTGTGAATGCATAAGCCACTAAGTTCGGGGGTAGTTTGCTACAAAGTGAGAGGTTGTGTACACTTCCAGTTTTGGTAACTATTGCCAAATTTCTTACAAAGAAGTTACAAAGAAGTAGGAGTTTCCCATTTACAGTTCCATCAACATATGAGAATCCCGATTTTCCCACATTCTTATCAACACTGTGTGTTATCAAACTTCTGATCTCTGGAACCTGAAAGGTTAAAATGTTATCTCACTGCCTTTATTTCCTTTTTTAAAAAAATAAATAAAAATAAATAAAATCGCACGTACTGTACATTTAAAAGCCATTTGTATTAACTTCTGTGATGTGTCTATTTCCTTTGCCCATTTTTCTATTGGATGATTAGCCTTTTTCTTATCAATTTGTAAAATCTCTTTATATGTTAAGGCAATTAACATTTTTCCCTTTGTGTGGCAAATATTTTCCCAAGTTCATCTCTTTTTACTGCGTTCGTGGTAATGGTGAATCTGTACCCCATGGTTGATGCAGATGTATCTCTCTTTTAGATGGCAGCTACTTGGCGGTCTTAATAATCCGGAGATGGTCATGTATCAGCCGAAGTACATCAGAGGCCAGAAATCTTTCCATTAAATCTATTGTCTATTTTCAGATATACAACAGCATGAATCATTGCTTCTACACAAATGTCTACTTAAATTGTAAATGTTCCCTTGGGGCGAGTTTGTTTGCTTTTTAATTATGCACTGAGTTCACCACATTGCTCCGAGGGCAGGCTTTACAGAAAGGCAGCCACAGGAAGAAGGTGTAGGGAGCGTGGCGCTCCCCCTCTTCTGGGGGGGCTTCTGACAGGCAGGATCTCTGGGCCCGGCTGGGCAGGGACTGGTTGTCCCGGGGATTGAACCCAAGTTCCCTTTCAGATCAGCAGGTCCCGGAAAGGAATGTGGGGCTGTCACATTCTTATTGAGTGCAAATATACCACCCTTTCCTTACAGACATAGGTGACACGCCAGCCTCTGTTTGCTTTGGTCACAGTAATGCAGCTTTTCTCCTCTAGCCTGGCCCCAAGCCCCGGGCCTGGGGCCATTCCATCCCCCTGGGCTACTCTATTCAGACACCACCCACACTTCTCAGGCAGGAGAGGACGAATGAGACAGATGAACAGAGGCTCTCTCCGGCCCACTCCTGTGCACCCAGGACAGATAAGTGGAGGTCAGGTGAGCTTTTCTGCTTTGTTATTCTGGTCTCCTGGGCCCCACATGAAAAGTGTCCCTGATGTTTCATTTGGGTTTTCAGGCACAGAAATTAACTCAGGCTCTGCACTACCCCCCACCCCCATCGCAGCATTGCTCAGCACGGGCAGCAGCTGGCTCATGGCCAAGAGCGAAGGCTGCCCTTTCATGGTTCAGACCTTTACACAGGGGTGGTAGGGCCTCCAGAGACCCCCGCTCCTAAGAGTACCCTTCTGTTTGAGCTGAGCCTCCCAGGACTCTGTTGCCAGGGAGTCACCCGCTCAGCATTTTCAAGGGGAAAACTCGATTCTAGAGCTCCAGGTCCAGGGCTGCACAAAGAAGTCGTGTGCTGGACTTGGGCAGAATGCTCCCAGCATGCCGCGCGCATGTGGGGTGAAATTTTGGTCATCAGCTGTGGAAGCAGACAATGCATATCCTTAATGTTCACCAAGTAAATCCTGCTGATTTTTTTTTAAAATCCTTACGCAGGGATATGTTTACTAATTTTAGAGAGAGGGAAGGAGAGAGAGAGAGAGAATGTGAGAGAAACATCTGTTGGTTGCCTCCTATGCACACCCCAACAGGGGATCGAACATGCCACCTAGGCTCACACCCTGACCCAGGTTCAAACTCACAACCTTTTGGTGAAGGGGGCGATGCTCCAGCTGAGTGAGCCACCCGGCCAGGGTGAAAACCCTGCCGATTGTAACTGAACTGTTTGGTCAGGTTCCCACATGGAAGAGACTTTATTTGTCATGGTCCGTGTGTTTGTAGGACCCTGCCAGGGGTAAGCGGGACCACACACACACACACACACACACTCTCCCTGGCAGCTCTTTGGACTTCACGGGAAGCATCAAGAGAAATTAAAACAAGATAAATAGAAAGAAACTTTTGACTTTCCTAGCAAATCAAATAGCAAGATACAGGCAGGTCGTGCGTATTAGCTGGGTGACACCAAAGGAATTTGGGAGCAAAGAGCAACTAGGGGCAATTGCCTGGAAGGAGCAGACATGGATGCACCGGCTCACCAGCCACGCGGTGAGTTTCACCCCAAACAGCGCACTCCAGGAAAGGGAGGCCAGCACAGGGAGAGAACGCGAGCCCACACGTGCCGGGCCCACGTGCGCATGGCTGGGAGCTGCAGGATCCTGGAGATGGCCCAGCCTGCCCGAGTCTCATCCGAAAGCAGGGGCACTACTGCATAATGGCCAGGTAAAGAGGAAGTGATTCCCTCCCACAGTACCAGTCCATCGGAGGCCATCTGTACTTGAGGCCATGAGGTCGGCTGTCATTGTTACTCCTTGAGTTAGCGTCTGGGGGGGTGGTACAATCTTGACTGAACCCCAGCACCATTTTCATCTCTAAGGACGGCCTGGCATACCAACAACCTCCCATGGGTGTTGCTGCCGCTTCCGGTAGCCTCTGTCCTAAACTCGGCTCACTGCCCCCGAGACAGAGCTGCAGTGGCCATCTGAACGCTCCTCTCCTGGGGACTCCCACACTGCGTGGGTCTGGGGGAGACAGAGCCCTGCCCTCATGGCGAAGCCAGCCTAGCCACAGGGCAGGCCTGAGCCCTGGGCTTGCGCTTCTGCGGGGAACTGGCAGTGTCCTCTGGGGACTCAGAGAGGCAGGGCAGGTGAGAAACTATCAAATCCTCACCTCAGTGGTGTTTCTAATGCGTGTCCTGCTCTCGCTGCCTAGCCTCCTCTGGCTCCTGCCTGTTTTCACAGCCTGGTCCTCCTGCCTCCTAGTCAGTTCCGTGAACCACCAGACTTCCTTCCAGTACATTCCTTTTGGAGTGAGTCAGGCGCGGCTGGTGGCTGTTATTTAAAACTAAGAAGTTTCATATACAGAACCTATTAATACCTATTAATATTGAGAAGGCAGGGCTGGGCAAATCTAGCCAGATTCGGATTTCAGAGCTCCTCTCGCCTTAGAAGAAGCAACCACAGGCCAGAGGACAAGAGAGCTCTCCCACCGCGGCCCTGGGGTGTGGCCCGGCCCCCGATGTGGCTGGTTGCCCTCTCGCAGGCCTCACGCAGTCTTGAAACCAGCAGCTCAGGAAACAGGAGCAAGCCGTGCAGGAGAAACACAAGGCAGGCAAGTTCCTGGTTCAAAGGCATGAACATTGCTCTATAAACAAAAACAAGATTTTCCTTGCTCAAGAGAAAATCAAAGTTTAGACAATTTAGAGATTGGTGCCTTTTCTAAAGAGGGCTGGGCCTGGTGCAGCCAGGTTGTTCACACCAGCATGGGCTGAGAGGCGGAACCCCCCCCCACCACCACCGCCCACCTGCGTAGGGCCGAGCTGGGCCCGCTGCAGGCTGCAGACCCGGGAGCATCAGCTCCCTTCCCACAGCGGCCCGGAGAGCGTTGGTGTGTGCTGAAGTTTCCTCTCCCACTCACAAACGTCCCTGGTAAAGGGCCCATCACAATGCTGAGACACATCGCCCCTGAGCTGAGTGTAGCTTCCTCAGTGAAGCCTTCCTTGGTATCCCCAGGCAGAGTTTGTGGCTCCCTGTTCCACCTAATCCCACACTTTAGAGTGTGTGGTCGTTTACTGTTCTGTCTGCTCCTTTGGACAGAGTGCGAGCTCTCGAAGGGAAAGCCAGGCCCGGCAGCCCCACACTCAGAACTAACATCGTGCTGCTGCTGAGGTTGCGTGGCCCACCAGCCCTCAGGCCCACAGTGGCACAGTTCCTGCGCCTGTGAGCTCACACTCCACGGCCACATCCCTCAGATGGCCTCGGTCTCCCGAACCAGTGCTGTGTGTGTGTACGTGCGCTTCGGGGAGGTGTGAGGGACAGCCTGTACAAACAGCGTTCTAGACACTAAGTGACCCTACTAGGGAAGTGATTGTGTTAAAGGCATCTTTTCATTAGCAAGCAGCCATTGAGCGTCCATGCACCAACCTGCCCATAGCTGAAGGTGAGAGGCAGAGGACACTATCCTGAGAGCCAGGAGCCAGAGGGAGACCAGCAGCACCCTTCCAACTGCTGCATTTGAGCCCTCTGGGTCCTGGCCTCAGCCATCCTCAGGGGCTGGTGGCTCTGCCTGTGGGCCGGCCCCCTCAGCCTTCACAGGGGGAAAACCAGTGTAAGGCAACCTTGAGTCCTGGACTAGTCATTGCCTTCAGGCCCCTGCAATTCTTTTTTTACTTTCCCCTTTGGGCGGCTTTAACAAAAAGCTGTGACTGGCCATGCACTAGTCGAGCGCTCCAGCCACTCCTCTGGCTCGGCAAAGAGCAGCCCGGGAGCCGCTGCCGTTGGGTGGGAGTCAATATTTCCAAGAGAGTTCATTTGGATTTCCAGATCCTCTGTGTGGGTTCTTCAGGTTAAATCAACAACCTATACTCATGAAGGCAGCAGGTTCAAGTTCACAGTCTGCAAACACAGGCTCTTTTCAAAAAGTCTGTAAGTGCTGGAAAAGAATCAAAATCAAAGTCGCACCACAACCCTCTTTCCTTCCAGAGCAGTGAGCGCTTTATTTAAATCAGCACTTCACATGCTCAACTGCTTGCAACTCAGCAATCAAAAGACAAATAATCCATTTTTAATGGTCAAAAAAATTTGAGTAGATATTTCTCCCAAGCAGACACACAAAATGCCAGTAAGCACAGGAAAAGGCACTCAGTATCAAATGCGGATCAAAACCACAATGGGTAGGATGGGGAGCACACAGCACACAGAGGACCTGTGACAGAACTGTGCACTTGAAATCTATGTCATTTTGTTAACCAGTGTCACCCTGCTAAAGTCAATAAAAATAAAATCAGAGTGAGGTACCACTTTGCCCGCTTGAATGGCTGCACTCAAAAAGGCAGACAACATGTGCCTGCGAGGACGCAGACACCTCAGTCTCCGGGCGTCACTGCGGGGTGTGATGGGCTGTGGCAGCTTTGGGAGCAGTTTGTCAGTTCCTCAGACAATTAGGCCGAGTTACCGCACGGCCGAGTTGGTCCGTTTCCAGGTACGTAACCGAGAGAATCAAAGCCTATGTTCAGCAGGAACCTGTGCGTGAATGTTTGTAGCACCATTACTCATAATGGCCAAAAGCGGGGACAAGTCAAGAGGCCATCAACAGATGAATGGATAAACAAAACATCACATTTTTGTGCTGTGGAATATTACTGTCATAAAAAGAAATTAGGTACTGATACGTGCTGCTGCAATATGATGAACCTTGAAAACATTATGCTGAGTGGAAGAAAACAGAAAAAAGCCCACACGTCACATGATTCTATTTATCTGGAATGTGCAGAACAGGCAAATCTGTGAGACAGAAAGCAGGTGAGCAGTTGCTAGGGGCTCGGAGAGGGGGTATGGAGGGTAAGTACTTTGTATGGAGTTTCTTTTTGGGATGATGGAAATGTTCTAGAATTAGACAGTGGTACCTAACGTTGTGATTTGTGCTAAAAATTATGAAATGCTAAAATCACTGGGCTGTACATGTTAAAATGGTAAATTTAACAGTATGTGAATGTCTCGCTCTGTATGTGTACATGTGGGGTTGCTTCCTGGCCTTTTGGGATCACGTGTGTATGTGTGTGTAGGGGCGGATACACGCGCTGACAGAGGCCTGTTCTTGCTCAAGATCTGCACATACACAGCCAGAGGCGGCCTTCACAGGCTCTAATCCCCCTGGTGTTTTTTTAATCCTCACCAGAGGACATGTTTATTAATTTCAGAAAGAGAGAAAGGAAGGGAAAGAGAGAGAGAGAGACATTGATTGGCTGCCCCCATAACACCCTGACCAGGGATCGAACCTGCAGCCTAGGTATGTGCTCTGATCAGGGATAGAACCTGAAACCTTTTAGTGTATGGGATGACGCTCCAACCCGCTGCGCACCTACCTGGCCAGGGCATCACCCTGACATTGTAAGTGTGTGTTTCTAGATGCAGAAAGACAGCTCACACATCCTCACACTAATTTACACACGAGTTTAGAGCCCCATCTGCCCACAGACCTGAGAGCACTGTGCAAGCCACATGATCTCCGTTTTTCCTGTGGGCCAAGTGTTCTGATGTTTAGATGCATGCAGGTCACATGACTTTAAAAATTACCTTTGAAGGTGAATTTAAGCCTCCCAATTATTTTAAAAACAGCCTTTAGCAGTGATGCAGAAGTACGTAGCCTAGTGCTACCTGTCAGCAGATTTCCATCTGACTGGATGACATCGTGAGTCAAAGGAAGACACGACTTCTTCTCAGGACCCGCCTAGCCAAGGCCTATCTTCCCCGATTCCACGTGTGCACCCATCTACACGGCACAATAGTTCCCAGCTCCACGCGTATAGTTTTGTGGAAGACAAAGGACATTGGCGGAACTGGGTCCAGCGTCTTCCTGCAGGCAGACTTCTGTGTTCCCATCTGTTCCCTGGACTTGAGGGGGCAGGGAATCAGACAGCCCCTGAGGACGGCACGGCCGAGGGGGCTGCAGGCAATCCTGGGGCATTTCACGTGCACCTCGGTCTGCACCTCGCTCCGCGCCTCGCTCCTCCAGCTGCGGCTGCGTTCACGAGCGAGAGCGGTGATTTGTTTTTTGCCGTCAGTGGCTCTGCCCTGCGCAGTTCAATGGTGGGAAAAAAGCCCTTTCACGCATCACTGTTCAAAAGCGAAAGCTGCCGCGTAGGAGGGAAATGTATCAGATAAGTAATAAACACATAATGTGTGGACTTTAGAAGCGTCACAAGCTCCACCTTGGGGGGCAATATCAGGGTGGAGTTTAGAGTGAAACCATGTGAGGAGAGAGTTGTGCTGTCCAATAGAAATATAATGTAAACTACCTGTGTAGTTTTAAATGATCTGATGGCCATATTAAAAAAGAAACAGATAAAACTGATTTTAATATACTAACACATATACATATTTAATATATCCAAACAGGTCCAATATACCAGAATATTGTCACTTCAGTGTGTAACCAATGTAAGAAAGTGAGATATTTTATTCTTTTTTCATACTCATCTTTGAGATCTGCTGTGTGCTCCACACCTGAGCTCAGCTCAGGTTCAATCAGCCACGTTCTAGCTGCTCAGTGGCCCCATGTGGCTAGTGACCACTGTCCTGGAAAGCCGGCTTCTGAGCATCTTTGCTAAGATAATAATAATAAAAGCAGCGCTTAGTGAGAATCTATTTGCTAGACATGGTTCTAAGGTCTTTACATGTGTTAACCCATGTAGTTCTCACAGCAGCCCTGTGACATCGGCTCTCTGGGGACCCCGTTCTGCAGGTGGGCAGACTCACTGCCCAGAGTCACGGCCAGTGCGGTCCCACAGCCCATGCTTCCGCTTAGCCTGCTCTACGCCTTAGCTTGTGCCTGTGGTTTCTCTCTCTAGTCTGATTTGATGAGTGGTATCAACCAAGTGCTACTCTTTGGGGTTTTGTTGTTGTTGTTGTTGTTGTTTATCTCATTTGCATGTAGTTTTGTTGGATCTGAGCGAGGGGAAGCCGTGAGCCTTCAGTCCCAGGAAGCGCTCACCATGTGGCGTCAGCCCAGCAAGTCTCCAAGGCTCCTTATCTCACGACCCTGTGTCAGCCCTTTGCAGATATTTCTCAGGCTGGTCATGGTCAAGTGCGTGGACACAGTGAACACCTGTGGTCCTGATCACTTTCTTCTGCAATCATGCCATGATTTGTGAAGTTCTCAGCACAAATTTTCCTGGCAAATGATGCAAGTTGGAGCTTGGCACATTAATCTTTATTTTGACTTTAGTAAACTGTTAAGTCTGTTTTCCCTTTTTCGGGAGGTAACCATTGAACTCAGTTTCCCTACATTTAGACAAAGCTTCAGGTTGCTTATTGACAAGTAGTCAGGTCCTGCCAGTTAATATTCTCTAATGAGGTACTTTTTTATGTTAAATTTGGCAAGCAATCCAAATATTGCACGTGCTCCAGCCTTGGAAATACCTCTACTTTTCTTACCCCAAACTGGACAAGAATAAGAGGGAGAAGCTAAAGGGAGTCACCCAACAGAGAACATGTAGAAAGTTCTTTGCAAGTCACGAAGGGGTTAGTTTGCTGTCGGCGTTTCCTGCCCATTTTTCTAAGCAGAGGTTTCAACAAGGACTGCACATGGTACTTATGGCAGTGCCTCTGTTTCACGTGGAGGACTGAACACACACATTTATCTCGGCTACATCCCATTAACATTAGGACAAGTGAACATCAAATATACACACGGGGCCAAGAACAGACGAGGAGAGCAGAGGATCCTGGGAGAGCTCGGGAAATGATGATGCCGTGTAGCCTGGAGGCAGTGGTGCCAGCTGTCACCATCGGTGGGTGTCAGCTGAATCTGTGGATGGAATCACTGGACCCCAGTATACACCCCCCCACCCCAAGCAGGGAGGTGACCACCCCTCCCCCAGCCCAGCGTGAGACTGGCAGTTGTTTCTGTAGAGAAGTCAATCCAGACACGTGAACTCCAGACGGGGTCGAGGTTGGGGGAAGGGGTGAGGTGAGAGCTCACAGCTCCTTGTACTGCTGAGCTCTAAGACCACCAGCAGCTGAGTGTGTATCATTGCCCCTCTTCCTCCCACCAGAAGATTGGAAAATTGTTCTGTGGAGAAACCTGTAGAAACTGATAGAAGCCTCAAACCAACGAGCTCATTAAATTAACACATCCCTCGTGCACGGCTTCCAGCAGTGTCCTAAGGCCTTATACTTACACACCCACGTGAAAGGCCAAGCCCATAAAAAAACAGAAGCAAAACAGGACTTGAATAAAACACAGAACAAAGAAAAATGATGGTTAAGAAGCACCTCATGCGGATGGGAACTTGAAGCCAGGAAATGAGGTACATTTTATCCTCTCCTTTTACCACGAGAAACTTCAGTTTCTTCTCTTACTAATGCAGGTTGCCACCCTGCAACCAGGGAGAGACAGGCCAAAGAACAGAGAGAGGAGCCACAGAAAGGATTCCAAGCTCACTTCTCGGCATGCCGTCTGCACTGCTGTGGTCCACGCCAGCATCACCTTTTACCTGGACCAGGAGGAGAGCCGCTGGATGCTCAGAACTCTCCCTTTTTCAGATTAGTCTCTGCCAAATGACTCTACACAGAGTAATTAATCTTTTTTTTTAAGTTCTCACCTGAGAGCATGCTTATTGATTTTAGAGGGAAAAGGAGAGAGAGAGAGAGTATGTGAGAGAAACATCAATGAGAGATAGAAACCAATCAGCTGCCTCCCGTGCGCACCCTGACCAGGAATTGAACTCACAACCTAGGTCACAAGCTTCAACAGGTGCTTGAACCTGCAACCCACCTCAGTGTACTGGACAATGCCCTGACCAGCTGAACCATCCAGTCAGGGTCACTTAGAGAGATCTTTAAAAAAAAAAAAAGAATGCAATCAGTTCAGGCTCCTGATTAAACCTTTTAAATGACTTCCTATTGATCTTGGCATAAAAATGCAATCTCCTTGCTCTGGCCAACAGGGTCTTCTATCATCCTGCCTGTCTGTTCTTCCACCTCATCCCCTCCACCGCACCTGCCATGCCCCTTTTTCCTCCTCCTTCCCCACTTGCCAGTCGTGCCCAGGCCTTTCCGGTGTCAGAAGACAAGTTTGCTCTGCCTAGATGTCCCTGCACATGGCTGCTCACGGTGTCTGCTTGTTTATTGTCTGCCTCTGCCCACTGGCACACGATGGCAAGTGCCTGTCTCTCTTGTACACCGCTGTTACACCAGCATCTAGAAGAATGCCTGGCTTCTAGTATTTGCCCAATAAATACTTATTGAATAAGTCCATTTGTCATTTAAAAGGCTAAAAGATTCATGGGTAGAAATGATGTGTGACAGAAGATGAAAAACTACTGAATCCCTATGCCATCAGGAAACAGCAAAACTTTACTGATGTTAGGATCAGCACGTTCCCTCGACCCAGTGAGTTTCAGTGTGGACAACTCTAGTCTACTATGTGTCAGACCCCGGTGGTGACAGCACGCTGTGCTTTCACAGGGCGTCGTCACTGAGGGGACTGGACAAAGGCCGCATGAGATGTTATTTCTCATAGTTGTGTATGAATCTACAATTATCTTAAAATAAAGCATTTAATTAAAACATTCTAATCTGGCCCTGGCCAGGTGGCTCAGTTGATCGGAGCATCATCTGGTACACCAAAAGGTCGTGGGTTCAATTCCCGGGCAGGGCACATGCCTAGCTTGTGGGTTCAGTCCCTGGTCAGGGCACGTACCGGAGGTAACTGATCCATGTTTTTCTCTCTCCCTCTTCCTTTCTCTCTCTCTCTAAAATCAAGAAACATATCCTTGGGTGAGGATTGGAAAAAAATTATAATCTAAGACAATTTAATAATTTATTCAGCCTGCTTATGTAGTTCTCACCCCAAAATGTATTTATTCCTCCACAGAATATTCTGCGATGACAGATACACAGTGATGGAATTCAGGATGATAAAGGAAGTCGCCATTTTTGGTAGAGGATATCATTTTTCTGAAGCTGAGAACATTAGAATATTTTTAACCACACGAGGCAAATGGCCCATAGTCAATGTTCAATAAATATTTATTCAATGAGCTAATGACTTCTGAGAATGCCAAAATGACATCCAGGCACAGGCTGTGAACTCACAACACTGCCTATCACAGGATTCCAACGTGGAAAGCCAGGTCTATAAATAACTCTGTAAACTGCTTGTAGACCATTCGTGATGCCCAAAATGTACAGTTGACACTTATCCACACATATCAAATTACTCAATTCTCCCATACAAATTGCATTACATAGTAAGGTAGAGCCAAAAAAATACTGTCAGACCCTACAAAATCTTGCTTTTAAAATAGATACTGAAATAGCCCTGGTCTAAAAAAAAAAACCCAAAGCCTGACCCAAAAATTGACCAGTAAATCTGTGGTTTGGGAAGGACGGTTGCAACAGGAAGTGACTGACTACGCACGGAGAACCTACCTGACTCGTGGGTGCTGGTAAAGGAGGAAGTGTCGACCTCCTGCTTGTGTTTATCTTTCCGTCCACGTAGATAACAGTGAACAGGTAGAACAGTACAAGTTTCTATCGTGCCAATCCATTCAGCCAATCTGCACACCTAATGAACATTATCGGGACTCACAGCCTCTAAAAGAATATTTAAATTTTATAATTTCCCTTCATTGATCATTTCATAAGTTGCCACCACTCCAAAGTTACAAACTAAAATTAACTAAAGTTTTGATAGAAACCAAGTTCTTCTATCTGAGCGTTTTTCTTTGATCACTTATACAACCATGAACACTTCCTCCATATTCCACGAAAAAGCAACTTTATTTTCCCCCCCAGACTGTTTTAAATGGAGCTCTAAACTGAGTCTGAGTAGCCGCTGCTCTTGAAGCTGAATAGCAAAATACAAAGTAGTCAACGTAACACAGGAGCTGATTTAGACCGATAAAGAGCAGGAAACTCAGGACTGCGGGGAAACCAGCCCTCGAGGTGCGCCTTTGTTCCCTGGGGTACTCATCACACTGGGCGACCTTCTATCTCATCTGGACTAAATACCAAAGCTGAAAGCACCTATTTGAGGCAGATGTGGCCTCATCCTTAAATTTCCAGATTTCAATCACTGTTGTCCTTTTTCATTTATCTTCTAAAGTGGCAGCTTTTATAAGAGTAACCCAAGAAAAACAGGTTGCATGTGGCAGAGGCATTGGGAGACTAGTCTATCCTCAATTGTGTAGAAGAGAATTGCTGAAGTTTAAATTTAGCAGACATACCAGCCCTGAATGTTAGCGCTGTCTTATGAATGAGAAGCTAGATGTTCAAATAAAGCCTAAAAATAAGACAAAAAAAAAAGCCAAGCTTCTAGCTCTTCAAGCTGTCATCACTCAGCTGCAGCATCCAAACACTATGCAAAAGTTTAAGTCAGTTTCAGAACTTAACCTATAAGGGTGAACTATTTTTTCTGGCCCTAATTCTGGCATTGACCCAGATGCTTAACGTCCGTCCATCAGAACTTCCTCTTTATTTTCTTCTTTTCGAAATATTTAGGTTGCAGAGCATATTCCACACTCAGCCACAGGACCAGGCCATGAAAAAAAACTAACAAACAAAAATTCCTGTTTCAGAAAAACAAAAAAACAAGTCAGCTCAGGGTAACTGAGGAACTCTGAGAAATCCCTTAAGTTCGTGTCTCATGTGATTCATTTGGAAACAGCCATGTTTAATTTTGAAATTCAACTTTCAAAAAAGTTTAATTGTATGTTGCCACCATTACTCACTGTCTTTCTATTCTAGATACTTTACTCCTAAGAATGACAGTTGATACAAGACCCCTGAAACACCATTTCTTAAACTTGCAACCTCCTTTAACAAAGAATAAAGGCGCCTTTGAGATACACAAGATAGTAAAGTTCTTCAGAAAATGGGCTTCCTAGAATGTCTCCTTTGCTTCAGTCGCATTTTTTTCTGAAAACAGTTTTGAGAGGAAAAAAGCCTGAGCATAAAATAGAGCATCTATGTCAGTGTGTGCAGGTCTGTGGTGCTCATGTGGGGTAGCACCAGGAGATGATCCCAAAATTAAATGAGCAATTCCAAGCACGGTAACAATGAAAGAATAAAATTCTTAGAAATTTAACATAAAAAAGTGTAAAACTCACACTTAGAAACTACAAAACATTTGTGAAAGAAATAGAAGATCTAAGTAAAGGGGGAAACATCCCATGGTCATGGGTAGGAAGATAGCGCTGTTAAGAGGGCAGTACTCCCCCGTCTGGTCTACAGATTCAACACCATCCCCATCCAAACCAGAGCTGATTCTTTAGTTAGACATTTAGTTAAGCACTAAGAGAACATCATTTCCGAGAATGGAAAGTACTTCTTGCACCTGGGGGTTACTTTTGGTTTGTAGACCAGAGTGTTAGAAACCCTGAAACAGAAGTCACTGCATCAGCCCTCTGTGCCCCTAGAGCTCTCTTAACGCAAATCAAAAACTCACACATAAGCCCTCACATCCAAACAAGGCTCCTCTGTACTGCAGCCCCGTCACTGCCAGCTTGGATGGGGGGGGGGAACAGTCCAAAGTCCACCTGAAAAAAATGTGAGGGGGTGGAGGCATGGGAGCTAAGGGAAACTGGAAAAAAAAAAATAAACAAAAATGCTCCTTGCCTTCCTTCCATAGGGTCAGAGATCTAAATACGTAAAGAAGAAAATGTATTTTAAAAACCTTTAACACTGCATCTGCTTGGAAAAATTCTGCAAGGCAATTTCCTTTAAGTAAACAGAACAAACGCCACATTGTTTGATATGAATCGACCCATTTATGCAAGCCATCTGAGGAGCAGAGTTCGTGTGGCCCGCGCCAGTGGCACGGCCGCAGCAGCCGTGGGTTCCGCTGCACGCGCCCTGCACCTAGTGGGCCTCACTTCATCGGGACGTCGGCGAAGAAGTCAGCCTCTCTTTTACTGAAAGAAAGATCACAAGTTGAGCCAAGAAATTTAACATAAAAAAGTAGCTTTCAGACACTTCCCCTGCCTCCCAAATCACCGTATAGAAGCAGTCTTTATTTAGTACACACACACAGGAAACCCATGCTCTGACAGGACTTTATTCTCCCATTAAATAAGACTCTGACACTTGGAACTGTCTGTTTGGAGTGTAATTCCATCCAAGATTAATGCTTATGAAGTTTTTTCAACATCAAAAACAATACTCTTACCAAAAAATGCTTAGTGAAAGTGAAAGCTCTCCAAAATAATTATTTACATTTGCAAATAAAAAAGGCAGAGGTTAACCCTTTCCACCAATAAGTGCCACAGACTGTGCCAATCTGCACTGGTCCCTCCTCGTGCAAGACACACTGCAGTGCATTTAGCAATCTGACACATGAAGCTTTGTCCTGAAGGCACAGGTAGGCATTCGCTTTGTTGAAGAGGCTCAGTGTTTTGGCTCAGAGGACCGCGTGCTAACGGCAGGTGCACTTAGTGGCTATCATGTCTTCGTATTCCTTGTAGGCAATGGAGCCATCGGGCTCCACAGTCAGCACGCTCAAGGGGCTGTATTTGGCAGGCACGCACGAGGGCCGTGGCACGGAGTCATCGAGCTGCTTCTCGTAGATGATGTTCTGCACCATGGTGTGAACTGGAGAGCCATAGCGATGCCCGACGGCCCTGGGACAGTCCCCTTTACAGTACCGGGGGTTATACCTGTGTGGGGCCACGATCCAGCTGTCCCACTTCAGCTGACTAAAGCTAAGTCTAAAGTCATGGAGCTCACACTCATTTTGGGGAAAAAGAAACTGTTTGAAGTATTCACTCAGATTGAAGGAAGCTGGAGCCAGAGGCTTCTGCAATTCTGAGCTGACAGTCTCCTCACCTCTCCGGTGACGAGCTCTTACTCCCCTGGCAGCCTCTTCTCCCGTGGGACAGGCAGACGGACCTCTCTGGCCAGGAGCCTGGGGAGGGCTCCTTTTGTCGTGGAGGGAATACCACCCCTGGTAAGCGTGAGTGCTCGTGTCATTCAGATACAGAAGCAATGAGGGGGGGACGAGGCTAACAGGACTGTCCCGTGCTGAAGGGGACCGCAGCCAGTCTTTCGCACACGTAAAATTCACAGACACCTGAATACTCCTCTTGGCGGAGGCCACCAGAGGCTGAAGCAGGGCAGTCACATCCACCTCAACCCATTTGTGTTTCTTTCTAAATTCAGACTGTGATGTGAAGGGAAAGGAGTATGGAGCCCTAGGGAGAGTCTGGCCAGATGACTCTGGCTCCTCCAGCAGCAGGTGGCACGTGCACTGCATGGCAGAGGGGAAAGGCACCGAGTCGTTGAAAGTGTATAGCAGGGCTGACTTGAGGAGGCGCTCCACAGCCGTAACGCGATCCAGGTTGAACAGCAGGCCCACTGATGGCATGGTGCCTGGGGAGAAAAACAATCCACCAGTAGTGCTTCAATATGAACAGAACAGAATGGGAAGTGAAATCAAGGAATCAGTACTTCAGAATGTGCTTTCTCCCTCCTCATTCCCTCTTCCTCAAACCTCAAAGAAAAGGGGGACGGGGTTATACAGAAAATACAGGCAATTGGGACCACAACTACCTCCCAGCAACTGCAAATGGATATTTTCTCACCAAAAGTCAGAATAGCTTTGGTGGTGAAATTCAAACAGCAGGATTATTACACATTCTTAAGTTTTAGAATCTTAATTTGCCCCAAACACAGAGGAAGCTAATAAGGGAACATATTTTTCTCTTGGGAAGTCTCTAGAGGGAAAACTATACTGAAAAGACTAGGCTTGTTACGCAGACAGTCTGAACCTCGCAGGGGCATCCCACCTGCAGCCCAGCACTGCATGCAGCCCAGTATGGCTGCGAATGTGGCCCAGCACAAAATCGTACATTTACTTAAAACATTATGAGATTTTTTGTGTGTGATTACATGTTGCAATACATTTACTGTGTGGCCCAAGACAACTCCTCTTCCAGTGCGGTGCACAGACACCAAAAGGTTGGACACCCCTGCGTAATGGACTGCATCAATAAAGCAAGCTTAATTTTCTACGTTAATATGAAACACTTGAGACTGACAACAAACGGAGGTGCTAAAACCACCGAAATGAAACGGAGCCGCAGGGAAGGAGAGTTGTAACAGCCCCCGCTGACCTGTGGGCTCAGAACACGAGCTGGTGAGCACAGATTCTTTCCAAGCCCTGCTGCTTTCGCACACACACACCGAGGTGTGGGCTCGAACTGCGGGCTCTGCTCTCGAAAGGACCTCGTTTCGAATCGGGATGTAAGCTTTCCCCACACACAAAGTAACAAACAAGGGGGAAACAGCCCATGTGACAAAAAACATCAATAGCTATGAGGTATTTTAGGCACATTTTCAGGCCAGCATTGGCAGAATGGGAAGAATAAACAACTGGAAAGCCAAATGCACAGCTTCCAGTCTTGATTTTGTGACCTTGGAGAAGATGCTGACCTGCTCCAGCAGCACTTCCCTTGGCCTCTAGAGCCATTAAATCCCTCCCAGCTCTGAAATTCTATATTAGTCCACCTTACCCCATGATGGCACTAGAAGGAACGATTAAACCAAGTATCCGATTTGTTTGAATTTGGATTCTCATTATCATGCAGAGTAAAATGCCATTCAAGGAGCAAGGCCCAGCTCCTTTCTGTAATTGAAGTGCAGGCCCCTTTATCACCTTCCCTCCACCTATTAGCCAATCTACTCCTACACACCTGTCGCCTGGTCCACAGAGGGCTGCTTGTGCTGGACAGAAGGGGTGAAGAGCCGAACAGTGTTGTAGAGGTGACTTCTGTTGGATTTGGGGATCCCCTCCTTGGTAGCGTATGCCTTATAGAGCCTCTTCATGTAGTGCAAAGCTCCGGAGTCTGGCTGCAGCCTCTGCGCCCCGCCTGGCTCATCACACAGAACTTTGAAGAGAGGGGAGAGGAGGCCTGATCCGTCTCTCCCACCCGTCGGCTGCGGCAAGGACCAAGGTTCAGCCTCAGATTCCAACTCAGCACTAGCTGCAATCTGAGCTTCTCCCCTAGAAGCCTGAGAACCAAGGCTAATGGGAAAACCCAGCCAGGAAAAGCAGCCAAACCAAAAAAGGAATTTGCTGGGAAGCGCCATGGCTTGCAAGAACTAGCAAGGAACACAACCATACCATTCTCCCTAAAAGCTAGGAAGAACCTAGGCTGATCCCTTAAATTAATGTTAGGTGTGTGGGTGGGCTAGCGTCACTTCTGTAATCAGACCTCAAGGGTGCTTAGCTGAAGATAATTTTTATCAGCTGTGTATCAAACAGCTGATAACACCCTATTTTATCCAATTTGTCCTCATTAGAGATGGATTTCTTTGGTTATTTTGCTTTCCTCTTTCATTTATTCAAAACCTCTTAAGTTATCATTGTACTAATGCACAAACTATGTAGCTCAAAGGCTAAGAGAAATTAAGAAATAATCTTAAAGGAAAACCACCCGTTTTTTGAGATTAGTGTTCTTAAAACGTTCCTTAGGTGCTTGCTGAAACTCCCAAGGCACGTGGAAAAGCTAACTAATTATTTATGACTATTGATTTGTTGATATACAATTTATGGTATTAGGTTTACTCTTCCTCTCCCTTCATCCTCACCACCTCTCCCACTTTTGGGGGCTTGGAATAACTATTTACTGTGTGTTGATCTGGACGGTGAGAGAAAATCTAGTTGGCACTGAAATTCCAGAGAGCAGAGAACTGTTAGGTTGCCCAGTTCCCCCAGGTGGCTTGGTGAAGAATATGCAATTGGCATACTGCCATATGCTTAAACAAGGAGGACATAACTTTAAACTTGACTCATTTTTAAACATAGTTTCTTGATGGCTTTGTCTGCACATTCACCTGTACACAGTTTGGTCAAAAGGTTTAGAGATGTTTGCAGGTGCTAGCAAGTACATGAAAAATTTACTTATTATTTTCTTTATCACTCAAATGGTGGTTGAATTTCCTAGGATATTACTGTTCTTAACTGTTAGAAGTATTTATGTTCTTGCCTTGGAGGTGAGACCAGACTAGAGATCACGTTTTAGAAAAATGAGACGAAGGCACGCCATGAATAGCAGAAACAGGGGGACACGCAGGACCACCCCTACAGAGACCGTGCTGGCAAAGAGGCAAGCCACTCTCCCTGTACTAGGTACTGAGCCTGTCTGCGCTACTTAGGACGGTACAACTGAGGTGTGTTTGTAAATGTTAAGTTCCTCCCCTGTCAAGCCTATCTGGACGCTGGCTACCTAGGAAGCAGGGTTATAAGAAACACCCAAACTTTTGAAACCCTTAGTCCTAGATGACAGGTGGCCGGCAATGCCATGACGACAAATGCACAGACACCGCAGCCAGCAGAACAGAGCAGCGGCGTCCTTAAGTAGAAAGCTCCTTCTGAAAACACCCTAACGGCCCACGGCACCGTCCCTCGCCTCTCCTGCTGGAAAGTGGGGGAGAACGGAGGGCACCACGACATATGCGCCGCCCCCCCCCCCACGCCGAACCATCTCAGGGAGACGGGAAAGTGGGGCAAGCTCGTCCTTCTCTCTTACCGCCACTTAACAGCCCTTTATCAATTGCTCGACAATTATTTTTTTTTTGGGGGGGGGGCTGTTGTGGCTGGATCTGCGGAAACGTTTTTATTCGACCCTGGGAAAGTCTACACCCCGCCAGTGGGAATCTCAGGCGGCGGCCGGGAGAGGTCCGGGACCTGAGTCCCGGATTTCAGTACTGCGGTCGAGCCGGGCTTCGGCTGCCGCCCCAGACGGTGTAAACCGCGCGTTCGCTGCGGGGGGCGGCGCCCACTCGAGCCTGGGGGCGCTCTCTGCAGGTGCAGGGCTCGCAGGTGCTCATCGTGGCCCTTAGGTCCGCGGGCCCCTTTCTCTTCACCTTTTTGTCCCCCTCGGCGCACCGCCGCTTCCGCCGCCCCACGGAAAGGCGAAGGGCTGACGGGAAGGTTGAGAGCCCGAGGGAGTACGCCCCGCGGCCGCCGAGCCCACCCGACCGTGGTCCCCCGTTGGGCCCCGGCCGGGGGCCCAGGCACCGCCCACCCAGAGTCGCGCGGCCGCCGCACTTTTCTCCAGAACGGGGGCACCGGCGCCCCCCCGGCGACAGCGGGAAATGGTATGCCCCGGAAGTGGCCTCCCAGCCTCCTAGGCCGGCTTCCGGCTCCAGCGGAAGTGGCGAAAGGAAGCCGGTGGATCCCGCGACTGTGTAGGGCGAGGTGACCCTGGTGCGGGAGTGGGGTCCGGTCGCGCGGTCTTTGTGACCCCCAGGAGGGTGGGGCGGGCCTGTCGGGGTGCGGGCGGCGCGGCCCGGGCCTGAGCCCGGCTCTTGTCCGCCCTTGGTCCTTCAGGCGCCGCCGCCACCATGGGCCGCGAGTTCGGGAAGCTGTCCAGGGTGCGGCATGTGATCAGCTACAGCTTGTCGCCTTTCGAGCAACAGGCCTTCCCGCACTACTTCAGCAAAGGCGTCCCCAACATGCTGCGCCGCATTCAGGCGACCATCCTTCGCGCCGCGCCGCGTGAGTGTCTCGGCGGGGGCGGTGGTCAGCCCCCCGTCCCCGTGGTGACTGCGGGCCCGTCTCGGAGCATTCGCCAGACACACATTTTTTCCCTGAAAAATTCCTCAGGGTCCTTGAACTAGTCAAATCGTCGTCTCCATCTTACCGATGAGGAAACCGAGTCACGGAGGACGTAAATGAAGGTCCAAGGTCACTTGCGTGACTCCGTCTCCCTCCCACCGTCTCCGAGAGAGATGACCTCCCTCTGAGGTCATCTTCATCCATTTCTTTCTTAGCGACGATCTGTCTTGTGTTAATGTGCAGGAGATGGTGGTGGTTGCACAACATTGTGAATTTGGTTAAATGGTAAAGTTTCTGTTAATTTTACCTCCATTAATCAAAAAATTTTACTGTTTTGTTTTTCTTTTCGTTTACATTAAATATGTTAAATGTGCCACAGGGGAGAGAGAGGGAAGGTGTGATGACCCAGTTCCCCAGGTCGCCTATCAAATGGGTGTGTAGTTAACCTTTCTTGATCATCTGGTTTAAAAACGGGTTTGTATTTTGTTTTTTAAACAAGCAACAGGAGGGCAAAACTCGGTTGTGATTCAGAGAAGAGGACGGGGACCCCTTGGTCTTGTATGTGCTCACTGCTCTCTCTCCCTTTTGATGTTTAAAGCGTTTGTGGCGTTTTACCTTCTTTACACGTGGGGGACCCAGGAGTTCGAGAGATCCAGGAGGAAGAACCCAGCTGCCTATGAAAATGACAGCTGAGCCACCCGTCTGGAGGATGGTTCCCTGTCTCCGACAGACCCTTCTCTGGGAGAGGAGTCCACACTGTAGTGTCTTGAAGACACAATAAACTTCTTTCAGGTTGCGATGTTGTGATTTTGCGTTTTTGTGAGCAGAGTCCTTGGTGTGACTTGCAAATGTTCAAGTTAATGAACCCTATTCCCCAGAGGAGCCGTGAACGATTTTGGCTCCTCCGGGAGTTTGGTGAATGAACAGGGCGTGCCCCTTGCTCTCCATGTAATCTACAGGGAAGTAGCTGCAGCTGCTCCCGCAAGCTGGCCAGTTGTGGGGGGCACAGGCTTGGGGGGATGTTGGTTCCTGGTCTCTGCTCCTATAATTAGAATAAAACCACCTAACTATATTGTAATTACTATGTGTTGGGTACTCTTCTTAGCCCTTTACACAAATAAGCTCTTTTAAACCTCAGAACTGCCTTTGAACTGTCATTATTACACTCACTTTGCGGATGAGTGCACAGGCACAGAGGGTAATTTGCCCACAATTAGAAAGTCAGTAAAAGATGGAGTGGGGCACTGAAATCCATGCCAGTGAAGTTACACTGTTCTGCCTGTCCTGCTAACGCCGCCCTTCCCCAGCCTGAGATTGGAGTCAGCTACAAAGGGGGGGTGAGGTGACCCCTTGACCTCTAGGCCTGGGGCGGCACCCCGGCTATTTGTACCAGGTTGCTAACAGTGGTGTTCAACCGTACATGCTCCATAAACCCTAAAATATTTACTCTGGCCCTTTATGGAAAAAATTTACCCATGTTCTAGAGCCTTTGAATTTTCTTTTTAGTAGAAAAGCTGCCTTTAAAAAAAAACTATCACAAGGGCCCAACCAGAGACTTAATTGAAAGAAATTTGGCACAACACTTGAAGACAGTCCTATGCAGAAATCAAGGAGAGGACAGACCATCTACAGGAAAAGTAAAAAGAAGACCTCTAGAAACAGGCTGGGGCACAGGGTCGGGGCTCTTGGCTAGAGATGTGTTTTGTGTGGCTCTCACAGGTACCTCTCCAAGGCAGCGAGGTTCTTCCCATGCTCCGCAGCCTGAGTGCTCAACAGCCTGTTCACACTGCGCTCTCGCAGGCTGCGGGTGGAGAGCAGGCCAGTCCTGATGTCAGCTGGGGCAGACCATCCGTCCTTCAGGGCGTCTAGGCACGTGCCACTTTCGGTGTCCGCACTGGGGTTGTAGCAGGAGGGGAGGAACTTCGCCGTGGGTGCCCTGCACAGGTAGCCACAGGGGAGCTCCAGGGAGAGCTTATGCCTCAGGTCTTCCCTTACCATGACAGCTGTTCCAGGGATGGCCCCACCCATTTGAAAAGTAGTCCGATTAGGAAAGGTGAAAATTCCTTTGTCACCAGGCATAATGGGGGTCATCAGCTGCTGTAACTTCCCCACCATTCTCTTGCCCACGGGTTCCAAGGGCGACAGCAGTGCCGCCGCTGTTCTGGGAAATTATCAGGGCAACGCTGGCAGGGACACAGGAACTTGAAGAACATGACTAACTCAAAAAGGTACCTTTTTACTTTCGACAGGAGCCCGTTTTGTGCTGCTTCCCTGCTCCAGTTCTAGAAATTTCCTCTATTCTAAGAACACTTGCTGGTCCAGAGCAATAACTCAACTGTAGCTCACCTTCTGTCCCAGACTGTCTCTTTCCTTATTCCAAGGATTAGTCTTGCCTTATAGGAACCAAGTTAAAATACTTCCAAACAACTGGAAAAAATGGTAAGATAAGTTGCATAGATTGTGAGGCGGGGTGAGGAGAAATGGCTGAGTGACACACTTGGGCCCATGTCCTTTAACTGTCACCACCTCTCTGGGATACAGGCGAGAAACGTGCATTCCTGAGCATTAAACTTGTTGCCCCCCAAACAGTATGTTAATACAGTCATAGAGTTGCTTTGAAATGAGTAACACAAAGTGAGTCTGTCAAGGTAATGTGGACTCAAAGGTCAGCTATGTGATGAAAACTCACCAAACGTGGTTTAATTTTCCCGTTTGGCTCTTTGTCCAAATTTACTCTCAGCGGTTGCCTCATCTGCAGCATCTTTGGGTCGTGGACCTGGGGAGTCGTGATGGCTGTGGACCGGAAGGTGTAAACGCACCCACCCATAACTTCACAGTGAATCAGGGGAGGACCACGCCATTCATGATCCCTCACTTTCTCCCTCTGATTTTAGCCCTGAGCTAAAATCTCCTAAGGGAGCTGGCTGCCCTCTCCCACCTTCCTGGCTTCATTTTACCCTCAGAGTTTGACTGCTTTGGAAATACCAGCTGAAAACCAAATGGCCTTTCTCAGCGCTGAGCCTGCAGGTCTGACTCCTTTTCATCCCAGAGTGCCCTACGAACAAGCCCCAGCGGTAAGCCCTGTAACACGTGCTGAACTTCTGCTTTTAGATAAAGCTGTCGGAGGCTGCTGTTGAGCCTGCCTCTCACCGAAGGGCGTCCCTCTGACTTGGGGTACGGAGCTCTGTGTGGCGCGGCGCTGAGGTGGTGGTGCGGGTAGAATGTGAGGAGTCGTCCTAGCTCCCTGCTTTTGCACATGATCCGGGATCTGGGATCATTTTAGGGACTATGTGTAGAAATCCATAAAGAAAAGGAAAACTTGGGTGAAGTCTCTTAAAAACGAGGGGCCACTGCTGTGGGCCCCAGTGTCTCTAACGTGCCCACCTGGAGTCCCCAGCCCTGGGTGCAGCTCCTTCACCCGCCGCTGGGGGCACTACCACTTGTTCGTTTTGCCCTCTTTTCACCCGGCAGCGCTCATGCGTCAACCAGGGCTTTCACCTCCGGACTGCAGAACGTGGCAAAGGGAACGTGGCGTGGGGATCCAGGTCTACCTACTGCAGGCCCAGAAGTCTGCCAGTTCCAGCCAGCAAAAAAGCGAATAAACTTTGACCCTTTGTTGAAATTTTACCTGGAAACGTTTTTCCATTTCAGGAAAGTCTTTCATTTTTTATTAGGCACCTCCTGCTCAGGGACAGTACAGGAGTTTCCAGTTACTGCCAAGCCCTAACAACCCCTCCACCTGGAACGTGTTTCAAACATCTGGCCGTGTACTCAGCCTCTTTCTCCCGTTTCATCCCAGGCTCGTGCCTCCAAAGTAGAAAATCCCTGGCAGCTGTGTTCGGAGCTAACCAAGTTATAAACTATCAAACGTGCCTCAGTCTCTCTTGTAACTTTGCCACGCGAACCCTCAAACGTCAGTGCCTGAGAGGCCCCAGGAACCTCCTCCTACCTCATGGACAGGACAAGACACTGAAGGCCCAGAGAGGGAAGGTCTGGCCTGTGGTCATTGACCCCACGGCCAAGCATTCTTCTTATGGCTGAAATTCTCACAGGCTGCTTAGGCCTTTCCCTGGAGGAAGGAACGTGTAGTGGTGTGTTTATTCAGTCAGCAAAATACTTGATTGCAGAGAGCCCATGACACTTTAGTTCTTTTAAAAGTTCAGGAATAGGCCTTTGCAACCACTCGGGGTGTAGGATGGCTGCAGACAACTGCCACTGCGGCTTAGTGCTGCCTGGATGCTGCTCTGTTTAAACGTTTGACTTTTGCTCCATAGTTAACTTAAAACAACAGCAGGGTTAGTTTAAACCTATGTTGAAATACTTTCCCTAACAGTTTCTTCCACCAGCAGTAACTGATGGTTCTTTTGCTTTGGGAGGAGGGGGCCACAGAGGGTTCTGCGGTGTGTCAGAATGCTCCTTCCTCCGTGCACAGGGAGGGCACTGGGGCACAGACCCTCCCCTTGGCTGTGGTGTTGGCTTTATTAACACAAAAGACATGTTTGGTTTTGCTTGGAGTACAGGAAGGCAGAAACGGAGGGGTTAGGAGAAGTACCCACCTTTGGAACAAGCCATTTCAAATCCCACTTGGCACGTGGCTTCAGGCTGATTACGGGAGGCTGGTGCCGAGTCCACAGACCCAGCAGGCTCCAGGACATCACGTTGTTCGGTCTTTTGCTTATCTAATCGGATTTGTTCTTACCCAATGTTCACTAGGTCACCACGTAGTCTCGTCCCCACCCCACAGGAGCTCCTAGATAGCCCCTACCTGAGGGCACTCGGGACCCCAGCTCAGGGTAAAGGGAAGGAACAGCTAACTAGCCACAAACTTGCAGGAATGCTTAGGTGGGTTTGGCAGAGGTCTGTTTCTCAAAGTTTCTCAAGTGCAAGCAGTGGTGTCTCCTTCTAGACCCAGCTCCAAGGTCCCTCAAGGACTGGAACTAGGACAGACAGATCTGGGGCCACACACTGCCCAATCCCAGCTCTGAGGCGCTCCATCCCACCCTCGTCTCCCGTGGCAGAACAGGCAACCTTCTGTTCCCCTTCAGCTGTCCTGCAGCTCCTCCACTTTTCCTTGGCCAACAGGCAGGCTCTCACCAAATATCCAACCTTTGGAGATGACAAAGGCCTTGGGAACAGGTATCAGCAGTTTTCATGGAGACACCAGGCAGAGAAGGAATCGTTGCATTTGTTTTGTTGGCTAATCCTTCTAGGTCACAAGAAGATCTAAAGTCCTATAATCTCCCTACTCAGAATTCATACCCCCCCCTCAAATTTATTAAAATGCCCATGTAGTTTAACGAGTACCCATAACTACTCATGATTTAGGTCCACGCCCCAAGAAGGCAGCAGGAGTTTGGGCTTTGGAGACGGTTCAGCTTTAGGCCTGTTTCCTTGAGGCTGCTGGGAGGACATGCCCTTTAGGAGGCCGTAGTCACCCACCAAGAAGAAAGCCTGGAACTCAAGGGTTTGCAATGTGGTTTGTTAACAGCACAAGCTCTCCCAGTATTTTAGGGGCCCTTGCTCCCAACTCATTCACAAAAGAAAGAAAGAAGCCAGCCCACACTCATTCATTCAATTCACCTGTGGTTTACCTAAGTCCCACCTCAGTCCTGATGGCCATTCCCCAGGGAGAGGACAGGTAGACATGATTTTGACTTCCCACAGCTGGGTGTCCATTCTTCAAGGGAGATGGTCTAGAGCAGAGAATTAGGGTGACTGTCACTCTACACAAATGAAGGGTGGCGGCACTGCAGACCATGCTTGCGGCTGCATCGTCCCACAGCAGGGAGGGAACAGCCTCACCCAACCTCCTGTAATGAGACTGGTGCCTCTTGAGGCTAGAAAGGGTCAACACTCTTTCTGAAGACCTTACTTTCAGATTTCTATTTTGATTAAAGTGATCTCACTGAGCTATTTTGGTATGTCCATGTGGCTAGGTGCCTAGCCTCCCTCAATGGCTTCATGTGGCTCTCGCAGGGGAGGGGCAGTGCTGACTTTTGCTAAAATGGGTGAGAGTGTCCAAGCCAGCAACATAATCACTCAAAGTCCAGATCAGGGATCAGTAAATACAACGTGCCTGAAAGGCAGGCCTTGAGCACATTCCTCTGGTAGACATTAACTTATTAAATCAGCCCCATTGCAAAAATAAACTTTGCCCCATCTCACCTGGCAACCACGAGGGGCAGATTTCAGTCTATAAAAGGAGGTGGCAACTGTCCCTGGTTTTCAGGCTTCAGCATCCCCCATCACGATGTGGCACCTCAAACTCTTCGCAGTGCTCATGGTCTGCCTGTTGCTGTCAGGCCAGGTAAGGGAAAGATCCGAGTGAGGATGTGCGGGGGATGGCAGAGCTGCGGAGCTGCACGCAGAACCCCGAGCCAGACTCGGTCCCCAGGAATGGTTCCTCTGCTCTCAGTCTACAGCGTCCTAGGAATGACCCCCTCCCAAGGCGTGCAGCAGGGCGTCAGCTCTTCCACAACCTGAGGGGAATCTGTCTTTGCCCTACAGGCAGAGAGCTCCCCAGTGCCGCAACTGAGTTCAGCAAAGAGAAGGCTGCGGAGAATGACCCCATTTTGGAGAGGAGTTTCCCTCAGGCCCATTGGGGCCTCCTGCCGGGATGATTCTGAGTGTGTCACCAGGCTATGCAGGTAACTTACAAGCCTGGAAGCACGGCTGAGCGAGGGGCCTGGGAAGCTGGGCAGAGATGAGCACACACAGATCTAAGAATGAGACGGGGATGGTGGACTTGAGGCTGGGTGCACCTTGGAGGATCCCTCCAGCAGGAGTTAAGAGCCAAGGACAGCGCCACACAGATGCCAAGAGCGGCGCTCTCCCTGGGACCGAATGGAGCGACCAGGGGAGGATAAGCAGGCTGGCTCTGGGCAGTGCTACCTTCTTAAAAACCTTTTCTTTTCCCTTAGAAAGAGACGCTGTTCCCTAAGCGTGGCCCAGGAGTGACGTACAGACCAGGGGAGAGGACAGCACTCACAGCCATGCTCCGTTCTATGGAATATTGGTTCACTGCATACTGGCTGGAGACACTTAGGTGAAGCAATCTCGTGTTTTTAATATTTAAAGACAGATACATGCTTCAAACTGGTCTTCGTTTCTTTTTAGAGTATTGATGTTTTGATGAGAGTATCTAAACTTGTCAATTTAGAGTTTATTTTTCTATGTATACATTAAACGTCTCAAATGTGAAATTTTGGCAGTCTGGAATTTCAGCGTTGGAGGGGAGTAAGGGTTCACTTTGTGTACTACAGAAGAAAACGGCTTTGCCTAATAATAACACGTTACTTCTCCATCTTGAAAATTAACAGTGAGTAGTAATGAAAGTAGTGAGGGTTAACGTTTTTGTTCAAGAAATAAAGGCCACACCAGCAGGCTACAGGTGTTAAGTTTAGTAATAGCTGTGTGATCAGCAAGTTCATAAGCTGTGGCCCTGGATCCCAGCCCTTCACTCCCTGTGAAATAACTCTTCAGTAAGGTGTCGAAGACGGGCAACGTTGCCACTAGCCACCTGATGACGTGCCCACGTTTGCCTGTGACTGAACAGAAGGCAGAACTGGAAGAGACTCTAGTTTAATAAAAAGTAAAAGCCCAAGCACCAAGAGGAGCAAAAAGGACCTTTCTGAGCTTTTGCTTGGAGCAGGGTGAACCCTGATCTATGTGCAAGGACCAGGGGGCAGCAGAGCGCAGGCTTTCTGGGATCAGAAAGCAAGACCTAGACTGGAGGGACCAGACTCTGGAGGGAGAGTAGCACTGGGCCCTGAAACGCAAGACAGGAATTACATGAAAAGGGCAGAGTGAGCATTGACAGTGCTTATAAACTTTAATACAGAAAATCTATTTGATGTTTATTAAACTTAGTTCTCCAGCTATGGTTTGGCATTATACAAAGCATCTTTAATGACACAGGAGAGTTAAAAAGATCTTTACAAATTGAAATGTGATACCCTTGTCTCCAAATATTTTAATTGCCATAAATTTATTTAAAAATACACATTAAACGCATGTTTGACACTCTAAACTTTCTATAATCTCAATACCACAAAATACATATAATATACTATACAGATGTGGAAAAATCTAGTTAGTATATAATACTTTGCTCACCATTAACAGCTTTATTATGTGAAATGCACATACTGACTTAGAAATCCTAGCTTTTGACCCCAAAGTACCTCTGAAATTTTAACATATTGCAACAAATAAAAATCACAGTATATAATTGAAATTTTGGTTGAAAATGTCAGATGCCTAAATATTCTGGATAAGAGAAATGTAAAACACAGATCTGGGTCATGTACAAAACAAAGGCATCCAATTGGACACTAACAGTACCTTTCTGCAGAATCAACGAGGCTTCTAATTTATCGGCGTTGCCACCTCCCCTCCAAAACCCTCCCCAAATATCAAACCATTATTCACCAAATAACTTTAATTTCAAATAAGATAAAAGGATTTTCAATAAATATATAAGCATCTCCACCCTCCATATACAAAATTTCTTAAAACCATTCAAAACGGAGGCTAGACAGAAATTTTCGTACTGTGCTTCCCAACCCCACGTCTGGTCCTCAAAGCCGGTGCTGGCTCAAGCACTGATCCATCCATCCGTAAGCCCTGCCCCGGCCGCCCCCACCCGCCCCCAGTACTGTTGAATGCTCACGCCAATGGCTTGCCAGGTGTGCATAAGGTTGTAAAATAGGGACACTTCTGAACAGCAACGACAAACTCGACAGTGTGGATGATCATGGCATTGACTTGAAAGGCAGCATTTCCAAAGAGATACATATCTTCCAGAGAAGAACAGAGCAGGGAGAAAATTCCAGCGGTGACAAGCTGAAAAGCAGCTCCATGTGCAAGCAGGAAGAGGTGAAAACTGAGTATTACTAGAATTTCTGGGTGGGAGTTCCTGCCCCCCCCCGTGCTTATTTAGAGAACTTTTTTGTTTCTTTTTAAAGAACAGCAGTGGAGGCTTAGCTGAGCAATGGTGGCAAGGAGAGGTCACTACTGACATTCCCAAAAGTCATCTTCACTACAAGAGGACTGGGTGGACTATTTTGTGATGCTTCAAGATCTACACGACTTGGTTTAGACTTAACTCTGACACCTTATTCTGTCCCCAAATTCTACCAAAAAGAAGAGACTTAGGTAGTCTTCCCATTCCCTTTTCTGAAGACAGTAAGTTCTCTTTTATTCACCATAGGGTTCAACTGAATGGAATCAGCAACTGCTTTACAAACTATTAAAACTTGCTTCCTGTCACTTGCCAGTCTTGTTCTAGGGTTTAGGGGATCTGAACTAAATTTCTCCTTCGCCGAGTAGGAGAAAGACATGCCACAAACATGACCAATGTGGCCTCCTGTCACTACATATTCTAGATCATTCCATACTTAGCTCTTCTAGTTATCTTACAGAATGGCAACCTTAAATGTGCAGTATTACTTATTACTGGAAAAAAGTCTGCCTCCAACACACTGATATATGACATTGAAATGAAGTCTACATTCCAAGTAATTAGGGAACACGAGTTACAGGAGTATATATATAGATTTGAGATCCATTCTCAATTTTCTTAGGTTTTGTTTTTAAAAACATCACCACAATCTGCCTAAAATCAGTCATTCCCAGAAGATGTTCCTGAGACCCAGAAGCAAACTCCTATAATTCAAAATACATGAGGCCGTTTTGTCCAATTAACAACTGGAAAATAAAAATCTTTCCCACCCTGTAAGAGCCCTATTATTCTACAAAAGGGCTCAAATATATTTTAAAAGTTAATTTACTACAAATCATAGTAATTAAGCTTTAAAGATCTAAAAGGAATACACATTGCACCCTTGAACGTTAAGATTCAAGGTGTCAACAAGAAAGTGTCTTAGATCAATTCAATAAATAATGTGGAAATAGTTGCACTAAGCTAAAATACTAAACACACACATTTTTGACAAACTAATTTCATGTTTCATACATACATACATACATATATATATAAAGCATGTGTACATAGTTTTAAAGTCCAGAGTTGCATACCCTCACACCCAGCAGAGGCACGGTGTGCCTCTCCTCTGCACCACCAAGCACCGCGGGCTGGAGAGCCCGCCAGCTGCTCTGAACCCCCCCGGAGTGCTGTCGGCCCCCAGGGCTGGAACGTTCCTTTAGAACAGGTGCCTTTTTGTAAGTGCTTGCTTCGCTGTGCAAGCTCATTCAATAAAGGTGTCATCTCCCAAGGGTTCTGTCACTCAACACAAAATGATGCTGTCTGAGCTGGCTGATTAACATTTCTTTAGAGGAAACAAACAACAATTAAAAACAACAGTGAATCTAACGATGCCACAAGTGTGTCCTTCGGAGCGCGGGCATGTGCGCACGCTGCTCTGGATGCTTTTGTGCCGGAGAACTGATGCTGGTCAACCTTCTCCACTCCTCAGCGACTTACAACCGTACATTTATTGGAAGTATTCATTGCTTTTAAAGTCAGTTCTTGGCTACTCGCCCCAAAAAAAGTGGCACTGAGGCAAGAAATGGGCTGAATGCTCCCCAGTGCGGGCTGGACTGTAGAAGCTCATGTGGCCCGGAGGGCAGCCCCCCCAGCCCAGCCCAGGGTGCAAGGCCACAGTGCCCCTGTTTCCCCTACTGCAGGCTGTTCCTTGGCTGCCTGGGAGGTGCCCAGAGGTGCGGGCTGCTGTCTGCTGGCACACAAGTGTGGTCTACAGAGCAGTGGACAGAGCCTTGTAAAGAGCTGCTATTCTAGAGTTAGCTATATATTAAGTACAAGTCTCAGACTAAGTGAGTTTTTAGCCACTTGTCAAATTCAGTTGTAAATGGCTGGAGAACACTGAAACACCTACTGAGGAAGAGGAAGGGTCACCTGCAGTGGAGCTCAAAGCATGTGCTGGAGCCGATAAAGACACAGACAGAGCTTCCGAGGTGGACTCAGGAGAGGGAGTGGTGTTTCCACAGACAATGCATTACCTTAAAAACTCAATTATTTAGGATAGGACTTTGATCCATTGCCCATTACCACCTGGTGGGAAAAGCCCACCACAGCTTGAGAAATTCATTCTCTAAGAATTGACACAGTTTTAGAGAGTATCTTAAAGCAGCACCATAAAGCATGTAGGGACCTCTGCTTTAACAGAACATCAGGGTTGCGTCGAACACTTTCCTGCTGCCTCTCAGGACACACGAGGGACCAGGGCACACTGGGACACAGGGCACCTGGAGGCTGTGCTGCGGACTGTCTAACGCTCAGGACACTCTTCCCTTCTCTAGGACATCACTGCGGAAGAGGGAGCCGGGGTCAGAGGGGTCAGAGAAGGCCAGGGCACACGTCCACGGGCCAACAGTGGCGGGTTTCTTCCTGAATGACTACCGCGGCCACTGAGCAGTTGTTCTCATAAGGAAAACTGTTCCTAAAACACACAAAGATTAAGTTGGAAAGATATCTGAGGCTATTTCTCAAAGGGAAATAAGGTCAATGTACTTGGTAACTATCCTTGAATGATACACAAAAACAACTTGAGGTCCAGAGCAGTTAAAAAGCTCTATAAACAGGAGGCCACAGGACGATGGAAGGTCTCCAGCTTCAGAGGAAGTGTAAAAGAGACTAACACAGAGAGTCCACTGCACCAGCTGGGTTTGGGGACTTTTCTATCCCTTCTTTTCCATCTCAAGCCTTAGCAATCATCTGTAAATAGCAGGATAATCCTTTTTTTCTGATTGGAGGGATTCATTTTGGAATGGGGAGAAGGACAAACTATTTTTTGAAGCAGCATTATTCAATAGGTCAGACTAAGTCATGTACCAAAACATCAGCTTTTCTGAAAGAATTAATCTTTAAGCAGCCCTACAGGAAGAGTCTGAAAGGGGAGAGAATCTAACATTGTCACTGCAGAAGACCAGCCGCACGTGTGTGGGCTCTGGTCCTAGTGTGAGACTTCACCTGTAAACAGTCCGGAGTCTTCGCTGAAAGGTAAGATTCATAAGGCACACCAGACATGATAGGGGCACTAGAAACAAGATAGAGGACATATTTCTCACCTTTGACTCCTATATGCACCTTAGGGAAAAGGTACTTGAATATACAACTCTTACAGAGCTGGCTTTTTAAGCAACACCCCTGACTCCCCACCCCTTCCCAAGAGAGTTCCCATTGAACCAAGTTAGGTACTTTTCTAGTGTGAATTTTCTGATCCTATCAGAAACAGGTACCACTGATGAGGGCCTTCATAATACAAAGGGACTAGTTACAAAACAGGTCTAAAAGGAGAGGCTCATCACCTCTACATCAGGAATCAGAACTCTCAGGTTGTAGAACACACACACACACACACACACACACACACACACACACCTGCGCTCCAGCTCACTCCTGTCCCAGTCACTGCCTGCCCCCATCAGAGTGTGGAAGAAGATTTTTGAAACAAGAATTCTGAAGAGAGATTTTACCCTTTAAACATCATCAGTGGAAAAGGTATAGGCAGCAACTTTCAAGTCTGCTCATCCTTTGTTCCAATCAAGTGTCAAATAATTAGCAACAAAAAAGAACACATGGTTTTAGTAAAATCCATAAATTTCGAGATTGTCCTTTTATGAAACCCTTCATATATGCTTCTCCTAGAAGGTCTGCCTGCCCTCTTCTGTAATGCATTAAATGCACGTTGTAGTCACCTTGTGATTGTTAGTGTTATTAACACACATTCACAGTTCCAGGAATAATGCACACCAAACCCGACAGGTTTCGTTTTACACCCATGAAGAATGCTGTTGTCTCCTATTTAAGTGATTTTCACATATAGAAGAATATCCTTAATACTAAGTATAAATTCTGCATTAATAAAATTGTAGTTAAGATTTGAAATATCCTCAGGTAGTAGGTATAGAAAGAACGCGTCCATATTTTAGATGAACCAACAACTATGACTCTTTGAAGAGCTACCAAAGAAGGTATGGTAAGGTAACAAAACTCCCAAAGTACATAAATAAAAAATGCCTACATTAAATTTATGCTAAATATTTAACAGGATAAATTTATAGGCAGAAATAACCAAGTTTTAAACTAGCCCCAATGTGGGAACTTAAACAAAATTAAAATAAATAGATTTTCAATGGATTAGTTATGAATCGCAACTGGATTTCCATCTTATTACAGCTCACTGAAACCATCCGATCAACACGCTGCAGATTTAAAAGCATTCACACAATTTCTCACACAGGGACGACCGAAGGGGCCAGTGGACACGCCGGCTCCGGGCTATAAAAACCAAGAACGCGTGGACGGGGAGGAGGACGCCACTCCTCAGTCTGAGCGTCGATGGGGTGGCATGTGTGGCAGTTTTCCTTCGTGATGGAACACAGTGTTGTGGAGAAAATCAGAGGCAACAAGAACGTGTTCAGTTCAGGACACCAGCTTGGCGTCCTGGCGTAGCCAATGCAGCCCCTGCCGGGTGTAGCGCACCAGGTCGGTCATGATGCTCGCGTTGAAGACGAGAGGGCCCATCACTTTGTCCAGTTCAGCAAAGAATTCTAGAAAACCAAAACATTTGTTAAATGATGTGTACTCTTGTGGAATCACTGCTTTAAAATTTTTAGTCTAGACTATGAAATGTATTCATGTGCAGTCAGAAAACACACCCTCTTACACTAAAGTAACTGTCCATATCTTAGAACGGAGTCTCTAAAGTTACATTTTTTCCTTAAGTCACAAAACATTTTAAATGAGCTACATGATCAGGAATGAAGTGTTATACATAGAAGCAGAACTCTGCTGATGGAAATTATAAACTGTTAATATGCAGTAAACATTATTAAAATGGAGACCTAGGCTACAGCACATTATTACTCAAAACCTCCCTGGTGCCCTGTTTTCGTGTGAGCCGCACGTTTCCCCGTGTCAGCCCTGTGAGGTCAGACTCTCACAGCAGCCTGTGTTTGGCCTTTCGGCTCCAGTCACATGCCCTGCACCACTGGCCAGTCCCACGTTTCAGACAACAGCTTAAAAATATAAGGGATGAGCCCTGGCTGGCATAGCTCAGTGGATTGAGCGCGGGCTGCGAACCAAAGTGTCGCAGGCTTGATTCCCAGTCAGGGTACATGCCTGGGTTGCAGGCCACAGCCCCCAGCAACCACACATTGACATTTCTCTTCCTCCCTCTCTCTCTCTCTCCCCCCACCCTTCCCTCTCTAGAAATAAATAAAATCTTTAAAAAATATATAAGGGATGGAAGTACAAGGATTCTCCCCATGCAAACAAATACAGGCTGAGTTGCACATGAGGTAGGTGTGTGTGTGGGGGGGGGGAATAGTACCCGAACATCTGATCCCAATGCAATGTTGGGAGAAGACAGAGGGACGCAGATCTCAGACAATATGGAGAGTTGACACACAAAAAGGGGTCACTGTCATGATACAGACTGGCCCACTCAAATAAGGTGAGAAGTAATCAAACAGTTGAGAAGAAAGGGGTCTTCTTTATAGAATGCCAGCTAATTAATGTAGAAGGAATACAAAAATATAAAATTCTTGATGCATTTTCTATTTCCTAATGGAATAATAAATATAGGTAATGATCATCCATGTATGCTAAAGCATACATTCAAGTTTAATAGGGAATCTTACATCAAACTGAGTCAGGCTGACACCATGGAAGTGAATCAATGGTTAGACTTTATTATCACTGAAAAAGAGGTAACCACTGCATGCCTTATACTATTATGTAACACAAAATCTAGAGCGCTACCTACGAAACGTTCTTATCTAAAACAATAAACCTGAGTCTAATCATGCCTTAAGATGTAACTCGCAGTGTGAAGGAAATAAAGAGGACAGAGAAAAGCAAGCTAGATGACACCACGAGAAATAAGCAGTCAAACGCAGAAACGCCAGTCTATGGCCCAGTTTCTCCCTGACCATCAATGGCACAGCCACGAAAAAAGTGGGAGGGGGAAGATGCTTAAGAGACTGATCAGTGAGTGTTCAGATCCTGTCTAAACCGAATCAACTGTTAAAAGGGGGTATGTCTGAACAGTGGAGGAGTCTCACGGTGGACGAGGTATAAGAGGGTATAAAAAAATTACTGTTAATTTGGGTAGCTGTGATAAAGCCATAGTGACCATGTTTTTGAAAAATCTATCATCTGCCCTGGCCAGTGCTGCTCAGTTGGTCAGAGTGTTGTCCCATGAACCAAAAGGTTGCAGGTTCAATCCCTGGTCAGGGCACAAGCCTTGATTGTGGGTTCAATCTCCAGTGGGGGTGTGCAGGAAACACAACTGATGGATGTTTCTCACACTGATGGTTCCCTCCCTCTCTCCCTCCCTTGCCCTCTCTCTAAAATCAGTAAGCATGTCCTGGAGGGAGGGAAGGAGGGAGGGAGGAAAGTTTATCACTTAAAGATGCATATTAAAGTATTCAGGCAGAATGTCATGATTTGGTATTTGCTTTAAAATACTCCAGGAGAAAAGAATGGGGGGTGGGGGTGGGGAGATGGAACGTGATTAGCAAAATGTTGTGTTAGTGAAGCTGAAGCTGAGCGAAAGGTACAGGGGCTCATTATATCACTGTTTCCTTTGGTCAATGTTGAAAAACTGTCATACAAAAAGGAGAAAAAGGAAAGGAGAGGGGAGGGGAGGAGACTGGGGACAGGAGAGGGCAGAGCAATAGGGAGAGGAGAGGGGAGGAGAGGCTACAAAAGTTGAATTAGGGAGAAGAATGAAAAGTAAAGTAGCAGTGACTAAAGAAGAATTTCAGATTTGTGATGGTTTCTGAGCAATACTGACAATATTTAAAATATTAAAAACAAAGTAAGTTTTAAAAACACAACTTCATGTTAAATGTTGAAGTTCCTCTTCCAACTTTTTTCACCACTACTGACTTTAGAAATAGGAATCCTTCATTTTGATCTGATCATCTGGTAATCAAACGTACCCTGTGCCAAAAGAACACCTGACTGACTACTTTAGTGTTTCTCTACAAAGGATCTACGTGAACAGATGTCACACACACACACACACACGCTAATAACATCCACTGAAATAAGTATTTATACAGAACTTCTCTGCAAGGTCTTTAAATACTTTATAATTCACACTGTTCTTAATTTGGGAAATAACAAACTTAAAGTGCAAAGTTTCAAATGATCTAATATTAAAAAATGTTAAGAGTTTGGCCAGTAGCTCAGCTGGTCAGAGTGTCATCCAGACATGCCAAGGCTGTAGGTTCAATCCCCAGTCAAGGCGCACACAAGAATCAACCAATGATACATGAATAAGCGGAACAACAAATCCATGTTTCTGTCTCTCCCTCCCCCTTCCTCTTTCTAAAATCAGTAAAAAATATATTTTTTAAACGCTAGAAATCAATTCATTTTGTAGTCTCTTATCACATAAATCTCTTTCAATATACCTAAAAATTCAGTATGAACGTGCATTCTTATGATATCTCATATGTATAAGATTTCTGGATGTGATCCTATGCCTACAGCCAATCTTACTGTTAATCACCCTAGAACAGAACATGTATTTTATTACTTTTATAGTATGAGCTGCATTTAATATACCAGAACAAAGGCATATTTGTTTTAGACCAAAAACTATTTTTAGTTTAGTTTGTGTCAAGACTATAGTGAATGTCTGACCAAATGCAGACCATTCAGTGTGACTGCTAAGCACCAGAAATCAGCAAACTGATTATAACTAATTCTAGAATAGAAAATAAACTAAAAATGCAGACTAGGAGCTTACTTAAAACAAAAACACGAAACGTCCTTCTAACAACCCCACCCTCAAAGTTTCTCCAGAGCACATCCTACCTTTTTGTTCTTTGGAAAGCTGCTCCGCTTGGTCCCAGATCTCTGTGGCGTAGAGGAAGTTGGATGTAACCTGCACATAGCTGGCTGCCATCTGGTGGATCCTGTGTGGAATGGTCACTGAAGAACCACTTGCTGAACTGCTACTGGCCCCCGAAGAGTAATTTCCTGAATTGCCTGGTGACAACTTTGGAGAAACAGGGGAAGGCATCCCAACAGCTTTGCTACAAACAAAGAAATGGGACGTTTATTCATATGGATATGGTAGACCTGAGGAAATCAATGTACTATGGGCTTTAAGGAAGAGCCCATATGATGGTCTTTAAAATTTAAAGATTCTTTTAAACTTAGAAGGGTTCCCAGAGAAGTACAATTTCTTCTAAGTAAGTACTTCACTCATTAAAGACCACTGTGAATTATCATTTTATCTGCACTCGTTGTTTTAATAAATGGCAACAGAAGAAGAGATGGGAAAAAAATGTTCATAGTTCAAAGACTTAATTAGATGGTCTCACTTCCAGCTCAACACACTTTTGATGGGTATATATTTAGGTACTTTTCAAATTGTTTTGTGAAAAGTTGGGTGGAATTAACAATTCAGCACACACAAAAATGCGGGTGGTAGATGGGAACATCCTATTTTGAATTCCGTAGTTTCTGGTACTTTCCTAATTTAAACCAAATTACCCAGCGCTGGCAGAGAGGCATAGCTTTCTCAGGGAACTGCAAACTCCTCTCACTTAAATGTTTCTCAGAAAACACATGTGGAAAGCTGGCAGGTTCATTTCAGTAGTATGAAAATTTGTGGAAATGCCCAAGACCATTAAAAAAAAAAAAAAAGAAAGAAAAATCAAACAAAAGTTGGGAGGAGGAAGCTATTTGTTAAAAATATTTTTATCTGCACTTTTGGCACTATAAATTTGGTTAAGAAACCCCATAAGGGCTAAGACAAAATGCCAATTACCAGGAACATACTAACTGAACACATAAACTTAAGAAAAAGGTTTCGTGGTCTTTTTCCTCCCTTTGGGAGGAGCGCAGTATGAAAGTGACACAGGGATGGAGGAGAAACCACAACCAGGCCTCTGTCATTAAATTCCGATGTGTCAGGGTTTTAGTAAAGTTAAACCCACTGTGATTGAAACCCAAGTAACTACAGAAGCCGATGTGCGAGGAGAGTACAGGTGCTGTGAGAAACGCAGACTTCTGCAGGTGAAATGGCCCCTCCTCTCTAATCTTTACAATATTATGTTTGTTATCCTATTTCAAGTTATAAAAAAGAGAAAATATTTTAAAATACTTAATTAGAGATGGTTTTTTAACCATCTTACCAATTTTTTAAAAGGTTGTCTCATCTTACCATTTTTGGAAATTAGACCCTACCCATTCCATTCTGCATAAAAATAAACAACTTGTCCCAAATAATATTCTATAGACTAAAATTGACCTACCTTCCCAAACCAGGTGATGGTGCTTGAGAATTATTGTAAGAATTCTGTGGAGAAAATAAAATGTACTTAACAAAATTTTTTTAGAAAAAACACTACTTATAAAGTACTAAATATGTTCAAAAGCACTGGGCCAGAACTGATCTTAAGATGCCTTGTAAATTAAAAAAAAAACAAAGTATGTTTGTAAATATGCAGTCGAAGTAAGTTCTGTGTAAGAGCTGGGGTGTTCTAGCCCTGGCTAGTGCAGCTCACTGGATTGAGCATGGGCTACGAACCAAGGGATCACCGGTTCGATTCCCAGTCGGGGCATGTGCCTGGGTTGCGGGCCAGGTCCCCAGTGGGGGCACGTGAGAGGCAACCATACATTGATGTTTCTCTCCCTCTCTTTCTCCCTCCCTTCCTTCTCTCTAAAAATAAATAAATAAAATCTTAAAAAAAAAAAAAAGAGCTGGGGTGTTCTAGAAGACTTCAGTGAGGCATGAAGAATCAGTAATCCTCAGGCCAGTGAAGAGGAGGGGAGAGGGAAGCCCCACCCCGTGCGAAGGCTGCAGAGAAGAGAATGTATGTGACCTGCTGAGTTTCCCTGGAGCACAGGTTTAGATGAACAAGAGACACCGAGGACCTTGCAGGTCAGGATAGGAAGCTTGGACTTGACCCTCCAGGCAATAATAAGCTACTGATGGGTTCCAAATCATAATCAGGGCAGGATTTGAGGAAGATTTATGTGTTGCTATTAAAGGAAAAAATCATACACATTTTAGAAAACTACAGTAAGTCTAAGGAAAGAAGGGAGTGAATACAAAAGACCACTTTAAAAGTGTAAGTTAGGCTTCATGATAAAGATGGCCTACACCTAGTGAACGTTAAGCCCTGCTGAATATGGCTGCACAGGTTCTAGAATCGGATATATATGTGCATTTGAAAACTTACAAGGAAACCTCAAACTTACTGGGAAGTTCCCAAACAGCAGCTCCCCCTGCCCTGCTCCCGCCGTGGCATGTGAAACATGAGGGCACTTTTGGGGAGGGGACAGAAGACTTTACAAATCTGTCTCCTAGCAAACCGACCTTCCTCCTCGGCACACTTACCTTCAGGTGCTCTGTCAGTGTCTTCGAGTACTTTAGAGCATTTTCCTTCTTCAGCTTGAACAGCCTCAGGTACAGCAACGACTGGCATCTCAGGCTGGTCAACAAGAAAGGGCAGCTTATTGACAGGACAACACACTCTGGCCTCACCTGCACAGACCACCTCTGCATCGCTCAAGAGTGCAGAGCTGGCTCCTGTGAGCAGACCCAGGCACAAGGGCAACGACTCTAACTCTTGGGCCAAACCAAAAGCTGTGTTCTTACTGTGGCATACACCCTAGGGGTGGAAAGAAGGGAAAGAGACCCAGGACTAGCCTCCTATTTGTTGACACTCAAAAATTAAAGCCTCACCCACAGGACCCAACATGGAATTGCAACATATGCATTAAAAAAAAAAAAATCGCTGAGGGGCAGACTCTAGATCAAATGATAAGTAATCTGAAATTAAACAAAAACTAGTAGACTGAACTATAAATATTACAACTGTGAGGTAATATATATGGGCTTTAACATGACTTTCAAAGGCCCTGTCACTGCCTAACTCTTCAGTCACCGTCCCATCCCACTGGCCTTCTATGGTTCCTCCAGTTTCCAGCTTCGCTGCATGGCCCAGCCTCTGTGCGTATCCCCTCTACCTAAAGACTAGGTCTCCTACACTCGACTCTTACAGTTACACATACTTTCCTTTCTCACTGCTTACCTAATACTTGTGATCGTCTGATTAATTTCCGTCTCCCCGCGTTAGACACTAGACTCTACGACAAATAGGACCATCCCAGTTTTACCCACGGGGCACTCCCAGCTGTTAAACACGGTGCCAGGTACAGTGAATACCTCTAACGAGGAACTGTTGCATCTTCCCAGAACACAAGCAAACCAATTACATTTTTCATTCTGAGCAAGCCAAACGTTTGCTCCCAAGGAAAGGCATACTTGTGTATGTGAATGGTGAGAGAGGACACCGAAAGAAGAGCCCAGAAAAGTGACCATTGAGACAATGCAGAGTTCTTATTAATTCCACCCTACCAAGGCTTTTGTCAAGAGGACAATGAATCAAAGACTGTCAACTATTAAAACGTTTCAGTAGGAATTTCAAGTTATTTTCTACTTTACCCATCAAGAACAGATTTTACACATGGGGCGTGGTATGTTGATTCAAGGATAACTTTCAGAAGCACATACACAGAACGATTTATGATGGAAGTACCTATCATTTAGGAGAGATGAGAATACACAATACTTACCAAAGTACTGTGAGTCTTTTATCTGCAGCTGTGGCATCTGGTGCTAAGTAATTCTTTAGCTTCATTGTGTATCTGCGAGTTAAAAGTAACAAACAAATGACACAAAGTATTTCAACTTGATCTTCTTCCTTAATCCTTAAACCACTAGAATCTAACCTACATAAAGACAAAAATACCTGCTGACATACCGAGTTCTCCCTATGCAAACACAATAAAGGTAAAGCATTCTCTTTAGCTCTATTACACACAGTCATGTTGCTTAATGACAGGGACACGTCCAGGTCATCAGGCAATTTCAGCACTGTGTGAACATCTAGCAGGCGTTCACACAAACCTAGATGGTACAGCCCAGCACAGACCTAGGCTAGATGACACAGCCTCCAGCCTCCAGCTCCCAGGCACAGGCCTACATGCTACTGTACAAAACAACACGAGGGCAAATCAAGTGCAAGAGCAAACGATGCAGTTGAGAGGAGTGAATACGAGATGTGTGAAGCAGCTGCCTGTGTAATGAGGCAGACTGTTTTACAATGAACATCTTTTGTGTTGAGTAAGAAGAGTACGTTTTAAGATAATGGTAAGAAGCACAGTCAACACATAAACCAAGTGTTCTGTACTGTATGTAACTGCATGAGACAGGCAGTAAAGTCGGGTTACACCAGCAACACTACAAACAAAGCTCTGCACCAGGACACTGCCATGGACCCACTCTACCAGGAGACTGAAATTTCTCAGTTCCACTATAATCTTGCGGGAGCATCATACATGTGATCTGTCGTTGACCAAAACGTTGTTACACGGTGCATGACTGTTTAGTTATATCAGCCCCTTCCCAGATAGGCAGACCAGAGAAACAGTACTGACAACACTGTGAAAAGTTTCCCCACTTACTTAATGAGCTCCACCGTCTCTGAATACATGGGAAATGGGGATTTGGATTCCTGAGCATTTTTCTCTAACGCATTCCCACATTCAATGAAAGACACCACAGCATCAAGGTAGTATACAGCTTTCTCAAACCTGTCGGACTGGAGAAAGGAGAAAAGAGGCAATGAGGGCTGCACTGATACGGCAGGGGAACAAACACCAGTGAAGACTTGGTTAATCTGATGGAATACGGAAAGGTGAAGAGAATGTTTACATACCAATGCATCTGCATTGTGCTTTAGCTTTTTTGCTTCTTGTAGATAATGGTCTGCTGAGTAATTTCTGCAATGCAAATTTTTATTTTAAATAATGTGGTAAATATTTTTCATAAAATGACACTAGTTCATTTTAGTCTCTAGCATCCCTCAGTTTTCATGTCTTCAAGTAAAGAAAACAAGCCATTACTAAGACATTTGATTCCGTTTTTTTCTGATCAATGTTTACATTGGGTTAAGAGCATAAATATTTTTTGGCCAAGTCATGACAACATTTTTCTATTAGGAAACAGAAATCAAGGGCCCTAGTATTAAATATTAACTTACCCAAGATGAGAAATTTAGAGTAAATAAAAGCTTAAATAGGAGAAATAATCTTTTATCAAAACAGAGGGCAAGCCGACATTACTCTCACACAGTTACGGAAGCCCCAATTTTCAGTGGTGCCAGCAGCAGCAGTGGGGTTCTACGGGAGACATGCCACTCACGCCCCCAACAGGAGCTGTGGAGTTTGGTCAAAGGAGTAACACTCGGGGCTAGTGGGTGCCTTTAAATTAAAATCTGATTGTTCTGTAAATTACAAGGCAAGTATGAATTCTTCTAGCAACTGACAGAAATTAAAATGACCTTTTTATATGCTGACTGGTACGATTTCTTGAATGCATAAAAACCTTGTTAACCTCACCTGTCGTCAAAGGCGAGCTTTGTTCTCCGAGGCTTAGGAACATCAGGGGCTGGTGCAGATGTAGGACAGTTAGAGGAGCTATTTGAAGCCTTTTCCTGACCAAAAAAATATATATATGTTTAAAGTTGTAAGGAGGTTAAAATTAAACTAAAAATATTTCCTGAGCCACTGGTAAAACAAAAGTCCATTTATTTCAGTAATTAATTTCCTTGTTATGAAATTTTTAAATTTCAGATTATACACATGTTTTTTATAGACTGAATCCATTTCAAATTCAAATCCATAATAAAAAATTTTCATTCTAACATTAGGGGTCTCCTGTGTGTCCAGCAGTGACTGAGGCACTTACTGAAACATAATACACGGTGGGTGTCATCCTGCAAAGTGGAAGGTCACCTGTTTGATTCCCCATCAGGGCACATGCCTGGATTGTAGGCCAGTCCCTGGTTGGGGCTCATGCGAGAGGCAATTAATCAATGTTTTTCTCCCTCTCTTTCTCCCTCCCTTCCCCTCTCTCTAAAAATAAATAAATAAAATCTTTTAAAAAAAAACATGAAGACATAAACCTAACATCAAAATAACAGCATTACTTAAGACAAAATTTACTGTAATTACTGACCAATAAAAACAGTAACAATAATATCTAACATTTACTATGTGCTTACTTACTACTCACCAGGCACTAAGTGAGCTAACTACTTAGCACAGTCACCACCCCTTCAACAACCCCATGAAATACACACTGCTAGGAGGACAGAATAAAAAGCAGGCTCAAGGAGGCTAAGTAACTTGTCCCGAGTTCAAACAACTTTTAAGTGGCATTCCTAGAATGTGGGTTTTAAGTCCAGATCTGTCAGATTTCAAGGGGCTAGCCATTTTCTTAAACTTTATTCTGCCTTCTATCAACACAGCCCCGTGGGCCAGGGCTGACTGCTTCCCCATCTAGCCCTTAGTCCTGTCTTTAATAGAATGAATGTACACTTTCCGTAATAAAGCGTCCTAAATAAGTAGACTATCCCCTACAAATGCATGAATGTTTCAACGTCAGAAAACCCAGTAATAAATAATTTCACTACTGGTGCTTAAAATCTACTTAAAAGGAATCATGTAACCATTTTCTTTCTTTTCTTATATGATGAGCTTTTCAGTTCCACTCATTACAGATTACTTCAAGGAATGAAAATAAAAGTCCTGAGATCTGACAAAATTCCAAGCTCTTCATGGTCAAGTTTGCACGTTTATGCAATGGCTTCCTGATTATCACATTGCAATGTACCATTACCAGGACAGCTTCTAGATTCACAGTGCCTAACTTTAGCTCTACTGAAGGAAAACTGAAATTTCTGAAAAATAAAAAAAATTTCCAGATATTTCAATAGACTTTATAATATAAAAATTTTATGTCTGAAATATGAAATCACTGTGTGGTAATGGATGTTAACTAGACTTATTGTGGTGATTACAGTACTTCAACAATATACCTATATCAAATCATTATGTTGTACACCTGAAGCTGACATGTTACATATAAAGTATATCTCAATGTAAAAAATTATAGAACTACAAAAAAAATTTTTTATACTTGTGGAAATAACAGGAGAGTGAAACACACTTCTCCCAGTAAATAACAACAGAACTGACCAAATGTCAGTCAGCACAAAGAAGGTTTGAAGGCATGATTAATCTAATTGAGTTTTATAGAGTCCTGTCCCCAATGAAGTGTACTGTAGAATACACATTCTATTCAAACAAATATAGGATATTTAAAAAACCTCCCATATGCTTTATAAGAATAAAGCACATCTTAGCAAATTTTAAGCTTACTGCCAAGCAGACCACCCTCTAGCTGCAACACCACGAAGGTAGAGAGACTAACCAAGAGATAACTAGAAAATTCTCTGTATGTTTGGAAACTGAGTAACACACTTTTAAATAACTTGTTGGTCAAAGATGAAGTGAAAATGGAAATTAGAAAACATTTTAAACTGAGTTATAAAAACATTATGTTCCAAACTGTGTGCAATGCAGCTAAAGTAGTATTTAGAGGGAACTATATAATCTGTATTTAGTAGAGAAAGAAAAAAGGCTTAAAATTAATTTAAAAATTGAGGTATCCATCTCTAAAAGTTAGGAAACAGAACAGCAAAACAAAAAGAATGAAAAAGGAAATTATAAAGAATATTAATTAACAAAATAGAAAACAGAATAAACTACAGAGAATTAACAAAAACAAAGGCTATTTTTTCAAAAAGACAAGCAAAATGATTAAGCTTCCAATGAGAATGATAAAGAAACAGAAGGCACACAGCTAATATTAAGAATATGAGGAATATAAGTAGAAATGTTGTAGATATCAAAAGCATAGTAAAACACTACAATAAATAGCTATATGCCAATTTCATAAACTTGAAAATATTATCAAGTATCTAGAAAAAATAAAAATTATATGTAATTTTGGTGTGCCTTATTAGTTGATATAAAAAATAGCATATTCTCTAACTAAATTAAAGATTTTTCTTTAGCTCTGGCTGGGTAGTTCAGTTGGTTAGAGCACTGTCCTGATGCACTAACATGGTGGGTTCGATCCCAGGTCGAGGCACATACAGGAGGAATAGACCAGCAAATGCATGAATAATTGGAACAACAAACTGATCTCTCTCTTCCTTCCTCTCTCTCTTTAATCAATAAGAAAAATAAGAAAAGAACATTTTTCTTTAATAAACCCATATATAATTATTTAAATTTGAAATTGCCGAGACTAACAGTAACACTTTTAATAAGCGGTAAGTGCCATAAGCTCTTGAAATTAAAGTGATCAGGGTCTCTATTTTAGTTTGTTGATAACAGAGTACCAAATAACTACATCTGTTTCAACAAATATTTCCTGATTACTCATTACGTTCAACACTGGATAAAATACAAAACAAGTAAGATACAAATCCCTGCTAACAAACCAATCAGGAAGAGAATAGGCAATGAGTTTTATCTACAAAATAACAGAAGCCAGATGAGCGGTGAGTTTATTCAATGAGTGCTTAAAAAGGAAAAAAAGATCCTAGATTTCAAGAAATAAGCACACAGGCCTCCAATTCCTAGAGTTAAAGGAGGGAAACGGAGAAGAGCCAGCGAGCAGGCAGTGCAGATCTGCAGCAGTGAGGGAAGCCGACAGCCACTCGGGCCCCTGGGGGCCACCAGGCCCACCTCTCCGAACTCCTGCAGATGAGTGCCCAGCTGCAGAAAGAGTTCTCTGTGTGTCTCTGTTTGAGACATTCACAATTCAAATTACCTCAATTTAAAGACTTAATCACCACATTTAATAAGCACAACTCACTGCCTAAAACAGTCTAATTTTTCAACTCTCAAACCTTTGCTCACTTAAGTTACAAATTATAATCCAGTGAATTATATTCTATAAAATCTAGGTATTTTCTTCACTTTGTCAGAGAGTTTGCTCCTGGTTCAGAACAGTTTAGAAAGCAATGAAAATAACCTGGTAAATTAAACTGAGGGTGACAGTTCAAAGAAGGTTGTTCAAGGCTGCACTCATTTCCATCCACATACGTAAGAATATTCCCCAACATCTGATCACACTCTAGGAATGATTCCAGTGTTAGCTGAGTTAACCAGGTAACTAAATGAAAAGAAATTTTTCTTCATGAATCAAAGCCAAATGGTTGCTTTGTCACTTTATGCAATATAACTTGCTTATAAAATCCAATTTTAAAAATTCTCAATCCAATTTCAAACCACAGAGAAGCAACTGGAGCTATGTATTATTAGATCACAATCAACTGTTTACCCGTAACCAACTTTTCCAACTAGGCATGTGGCCAGCCAACTTGCTGCTTTCATGGTCCCAGATCACTGCAGAAGTTTATTATCAAGAACATGACATTTTGAGAGTAAAAATGCACAGGCCTATAAATTTAATGAAATGTTTACAAAATTTTCAAAGCACAGTGTTACCTTAGAGAAGTCACATGGCAATGAGTTGCTTTTCGAAAGACCCAGGCCCCCAGCGCCTTACCTTGGCCTCCTTAGAGCTTCCGGAAGTCTTCCCTTCGGTTTTCTTCTGCTTTGATGCAGACGAACTGTTTCTGCTGCTGCCACTGTTCTCCTTGTTGCTGTTGTTACTTGACTTTAAGGAAGAAGACTGACTAATAGTCCTCTTCCGAGAGCCATGCTCTGTTTTTGGATCTTTTGAAGGAACAGGCCCAGCAGGGGAAGGCAGCAAATCCTTTTCTTTCGACACACTCTGCTTAGCTGACCTGCCAAACCAAAGGAATGGCCTCGTTTCTCCACACAGTCAGAGGGGTGACTGAGTCCACCCATTTCTCTCTGACTGATCTCCACACAAATTTGTTTTCCCCTGTAAGATTACTAGGACACATGATTTCTGCAAAACAAAGCTGCAAATTTCATGAGAGCATGCATCTTGTCTGGCTTTTCTCCCCCCATGGTGCCTAACCTCTGGCCTGCCATGCAACAAGTATTCAATAAATGCTGCTCAACTAACTGAACAAAAAGATGAATGGTAAAGGAAGGTATTAGTGCTCACAAATTACCAATCAGTCTTCTGAAAGTTACAGATAAGCTTGTCACCTAGCCAGAGGGTGGTAAAGCCCTCCTTTAATTTGTATCCTATACTTACCCCTAGTCCACTAAAAAAAGAGCAGAGGAAGACTGAACCTTAAATGCTTTCCATCCCTATTAGCTAAAAGCAAAAGCTCCCACTATTTGGTATATGTATGTGTATATATGTATACGACACACACACGTTAAAAGACATCCTAAGAGCATGTTAGAAAGTACCCGATAGCAAAGGGCATACATGCATTAACATGCATGTAACATGCTTTAGAGACGTACTCTCTGTTGCTGGACGGCTTGTGGCCTGCAGAGTTCTTGTCCTCTGTTTTGGGTTTCTTGCTCTCATTGGCTCGGTTATCCTCTTCATTCTAGATAAAAACCAGAAAACAGAGCTGCTAGGTTTGAATTTTATTTATCTGATTTTAGTTTCCAGAACTAGGCACCTGCAAATAGTTTATCCTTGATAAACTTCAGCAAGAAGACAAATGTGATGGAAAAGAATTCATCTAACCAATGTTCAGTGAGTTAGGTATTAAGGCTCAGTAATCTCCTATTTTAGATAAACAGAACCCAAATATTAGAACAAATTTCCTGTATCTTTTAGATGGCATCTTTTCAGACCAATGATTTCAGGGAGAGGGAGACGAAACTGTAATTAAGATATAATTCACACACCATAAAATTCACTCTTCCAAAGTGAACAGCTCAATGGCTCTTAGTGTATTCACGAGAAACTACACAACCATCACCACAACCAATTTTAGAATACTTTCGTCGTCACAAAAAGACACCCTGTGCCCATCTGCAGTCACCCCCCATTGTTTCCACCCCCAAACACCAGCAATTACCAATCCACACATTCTGTCCTTATGGATTCACCTATGGTAGACATTTCATACAAATGGAAGCATATAATATGGGTGGTGTTTTGTGTCTGGCTCCCTTCACTTAGCACATTTCTAGGGTTCGTGCATGTTGTGGCATTTATCAGTACTTCACTTCCTTTTACAGCTGAATATACCCCACTATATGGATAGACCACGTTTTATTTATCCACTCAACAGCTGATGGCCATTTAGGCTGTTCTCTACCTTTAAGCGAATAGGAATACTACAGATAAGACCATTCAAGTACAAGTTTTTGTGCAGATGTGTTTTCATTTCTCTTGGGTCAATACACACTTAGGAGTGTAAGACCTGGGACAAAAGGTAACACTGTAACTTTCTGAGGAACTGCTGAACTGTTCCAAAGCTGCTACATTTTACATTCCCCTGAGCAGTTTGGAAATTCCAAATCCTCCACATCTCTGACACTCGCTACTGTCCATCTTTTTTATTATAAGCCAAGCCTAATGATTTCTGAAAAACTTTTTTTTGTTAAAACAAAACCTATGGGCACATCTATAATTGCCAATGCTACTTTTCTGGGTGAATCTAAGTTTTCCTATTTGATATTTGCATTAAACATCAGGGTACGGGACTGCAAGAATTTTTAAAACACGCAACACCTGACTCTTTAGTCAGAGGCACTGACCTCTTTTCCCCGAGATTATCAAATAAAAGAATGACAATAGTCAACACAACAATAGCCATTCAGTGTGAATGATACAAAATTATACCTATTTTTGTCAGAGCAGCAAAATAAAAAATAAAACAACATATTTTTGGTGTGCTGCAGAGTTTCTGTAATTAGTTTACGTGTGCCATGAGATGAAAATGGTTGAAAATCACTGCCTTACACAAATGATTAAAGATGAACACACAAAAATATGAGAAAAAGGACATCTACATCCCTCATTACCCCTTGGCTGGGTCTCCTGTCATTGTCATCTGCTTTATCTTTAGGAATTGCCCAAAACTTAATTTTACCAAAGCCACCAATCTCAAAAACCATCACCAAGTTTCCTGCTGTTACATATTTTGTAAAATCAAAATCTGACTCACAAGCATTGATACAGAAAACCTGGGAGGAATACACACCAGTGAGATGGAGGGAGGAGAGGAGACATGAGACACGACTTTAGAGGAAGGGGATGTTTTCTTATAGGTAATATCTTTTTAAACCAAAGAGTAAAAAGGACCTTCATTTGCTCAATTATATTGTAAACATTTGAAAATCTGATAAAGAACATGTAACACTTGTTAAGCACAAAAGGACCATCTTTTTATCCCATATCTTAGTTTTCTGAAGAGCAGAGCCTATCATACACAAGCTCTTACTTCATGTAATTCTACAAATGAAGTCCCATAATCAGGCTCAACAATCAGAGGTTGGGGGCTACAGGGGCCAGCAGCCAGAAACAGCTTACTAGTTGAATTAAGCATCCCTACATCACAGTGATGGGAACGCGTTCCCCAAAGCACTGACACAGTAAGCTTCAGTTTCCCAGAAATTAAAAATTTAAAATATCTTCAACAAAAAATAAGTAAATAAGGAGAGACAAGTATTATTCTAGTTTGTCCAAACAGACCTCATCGTCTGCACACAGTACTCTTTCAAGAGAGGAAAAACCTCTAGCTTGCTTCGTGTTAAGAAAATGCTGTATTCTTCCTGTCCTACTGTGTGACATTCTTAAGGTCAACTGTGACTGGGATTTTACTCCAAGACCACCTGGGGTACCTGTCTGTTCACCTTCTCATACTTCCAGTCTTTTATACTTATGTTCACATCTATGTATCAAGAAATTACACTATTCTTTAAAACAGATTATTAAAATTCACTTTGCTCTGAAAATTCCTCACTAGCCCTGACCGGTGTGGCTCAGTTCATTGGGCATCAGATCAGTTCACAAAGCAAAAGGTCACTGGTTCAACCCCGAGTCACGGCACATGCCTGGGTTGCGGGCCAGGTCCCCACTCGGGGGCGTGTATGAGAGGCAACTGATTGATGTTTCTCTCACACACATGGATGTTTCTCTCCCTCTCTTTCTCCCTCCCCCCCCACTCTCTAAAAATAAAATCTTGAAAGTAATTTTAAAAATAAATAAAATACAAATTCCTCCCTAGGCATGAAAAGATGAAGCTGTTTTTCTCAAACAATCTCTATCTAAATATAGAAGTAGTTCAGCTCTTTCCATTATGTCTACTACCCTCCAATCATAAACATCTGTGAGTTTTCACATTTCCTGGGTCTAAAAAAAGCTGACAAATATATACACCAAGCTGCATTTCTAAACCCAAATTATTAGGGAAGTACTTAGAGATGAGAGCTACCTATATGTCGGCACATGTTTTTATTTCTGAACTTGCAGATTTGGGCATCTGAAGGGGCAAAGACGTGGGGTACAGTTACGGACAGCGGACTGGTACTTAAGGAAGTTCTTCAGGACCTGCCAAAATCCGTGAGTCCATGTTTTAGCTGGAATTAGTCATTTACAAAATGTGACTTGGTCTGAGTATAAGAGAAGTATGACAACCTAGAGAGTACATATCCCAACTAAAGACGTTTCAAACCAAAATTTGAAGAATGCTGTGAAGGCCCGTTTGCAATCTCTGCTTTCCTCTCACCTCCACACTGGCCAGCATGCACTCTGAACAGAGGCACTGGCTCACTTGTGACCCAACGAGAAGCTAAGCTGCTCTATGAAAGGCGCCAGGGAGAGGCACAGGGGTCCTGGGAGACTGTTCTGTCTGCAGCCTCAGCTGGGCCTTGGGCTCACCCTCTGCTTCCCTCATAGCCATGACTCAACTAGTTACTCTTGGCTGAGACTTCCACCGCATTTTAGATTTTGATGTTTAAAAATGAAAATAACAACAAAACCTTTTACAAACCTTATGTTTCCTCTTGCCTTTGTTGGGAACTTTTTCTGAGGCTTGTTTCTGAGCCTCTCTTGTGTGCTTCTCAGGCACATTTTTTTTTTCCCCTTTGGGTGGCTCTGTTTCTTTGTAAGGCTTTCCTGGTATTCTAGTCAAGAGATTCAGGTCAATCTTCACAATAAGTGGGTACCTGTCATCAGGCTCACTAAGGGGTGAGAGAAGTTCCTTCTCTTCCATAGGAGAGAACATTCGTTGCCGGAAAAAGCTATCTTCTTCCTCCACTGAGGAGGGCTTAACGGGAGTCCTGTTACTCTCGGGGTACTTAGGAGTTTGTGAGGAAGGAGGAAGGCTCTCGCTTTCATCCGAGTCTGAGGATGAGGTATCTGTTTCTATGATTTCCCTTGATTTCTGGGAAGATTTACTGGTTGACTTGTATTTCTTTTTCTCTGCTGAAGGGCGAGGGGAGGATTTGGACTCCTTTTTTATGTTGGGTTTCCGCGAGCCTTTGGTGGCGGCCTTGTGTCTGCTGGAGGGCATGCTGGTGGCCATGTCTACGGGGGTTTCACTTTCTATCTTCAAACCTCCCCGGGGCTCTTCAGCAGCTGCCTTCTCGGCCTTTTTGGGTTGTTTTTTGCCTACAGTTCTTCTCTGTGTTGTACTGTCACTCTGTGCAGGAGACTTCTGCCTCCCACGCCCACCTTCTGATCCCTTTTGGACAGTTTTGGAGTCCCGGCCGGGGGTAGCAGAACTCGTTTCTTTCGGTCCACCTGGATCAGTGTAGCTGTTCCCAGCACCCTGCTCTCGGCCTTCCTTTTTATAGCCTTGGGATGATGGGATGTTACTGTCCACAGAAGAAGCTGGTGACACTTTGTGTGGGTTCACCTTATTTAACCAATTGTCAAGTTGCCATTTGTTTGTTGGTGGTGGTTCAGGCTGAAAGACAGAGAAGTATGCTTTCATTAGTATTGTGGCGTTCTCTCCCTCCTTTATAGTCTCAGGAAGAGGAAGAGCACAATGCCTAGTGGAACTTGTTTTTCATAGTTCTGCCTAAACCAAGGCCAAAGGCTGAACATTGACTATTAGGTCTAATCAGTTGAATGAGAAAATAAGCTTAATGTCATACATGGCCTTTAAATAGTAAACATTCCTCTCAGCAATCTATTTTCAAAGGCAAAATTTGAAATACCATAGAGTATCCAGAAAGCAAACAAACAATATAGGTACCAATAGAGATTTTAATATTTTATCAACCTACAGTAAAATTATATCATAAGACTCTTTTTAGCCACAGTAAAATCTGAACTTGCAGATTTGAACTTACACAATATGAATTACCACATTAAAATATAAAATAAGGCCCAAACAAAAAAAAAATCCAGTATTTTTACGACCTGAAATATGACCTCATGTAGTTCCCAATCTTGACTATGTTTAAATAACAAGGAAACCAAAGTACCTAGGTGCCCTCCAAGATATACAGTTCAATTTTTCATTTTGTCAAAATATGTACCCTTCTTTCTTTCACCTTTTATATCTGAATCAGGTTTCACTTGGCCATCACCAGGGGCCGAAAGAGGGCCCAGGGAAGGTGCCCCTGCCTCCCTCTCACCTCCGGAGACGCGCTCTGCGAGGGCTCATTGGCCTCGCTGTCGCTGGAACTGCTTTCACTCTCTGAGTCCGATCCAGAGCTGCTTTCAGACCCGCTGTGGCTGCTGGAATCATCCCTGGAGTTATCTGCTCCTTCACTATTATGGTGTGAAGGTTCAGAGTTACTAGAAGAGATAAAACACATAAGCGACCAAAAAGGTTTTTCTTTTCTTTTTTTTAAACAATGACAACAGGAAAACATTCAAATCTGCCAACCAACTTTACAAAATAAAATGATGCCTACCTTCCTGGTGTACTCCTGGGCATTGTCTTATCACAATCCTAAAATTAAAACAAGAAAGGAAATCCATGAATTAATAAATAAGCACTCTATATGCTTAATGTGAACAATTATCTGAGTGTTCCATAGAAAAACTGGTTTCTCTAGTGGGCGCATCCACACTAAGTAACACTTGTAACATACTGTTTCAACCTAAAGAATAACTAATTGCCAGGATATGATAAAAAGCTTTGTGAACAGTTCTTGTCAACAATCTCATGCTTCATAAGCATGCTCTGATCCATCGTAAGTATTAAGGAAAAACCATTTTTTTTAAGTAAAAAAGAAAACGGAGGTTTAAAGGTAGACCAGAAAATGACAACATTCCAATGTTGGCAAGCAGGCATTAACTTGTTTTAAACAACTGGATGGCAGATGTCCTTTTACTGTAATTCTCACTAAAAACCAGTGAGAACGAACACTGCAGGAAGCTGGCGAAGCCACGGAGGAGCGGACCCACCTGCTCCCCATCGCTGTCCTCGCTGCTGCTCAGCTTTAGGTCATCTTTTAACATCCTAGCAGGAAAGGCAGAGAGAGTTATTAGTTTTGGAACAGTTTATTATGCCATACCAGAGTATTAAATAACTTCTAAGAATTCTAGAAATAATCACTGTTGTAGCCAAAGATTCAACTGAAAAACAAAGAAAAAATTCAGAGTCTTATTCTGTCTGGTTTGGTTCATATCCAGAGTTAAACCTCAGAAATAAGTAACTTACAATTTCAGAAACTCTAACTTTTCCATAAGTAAAATATTCATCTATCTTTTCTAATTAAACAAAAGCCACCTTCTATTAACTTTTACACTCACTTTTGTTATCTCTAATTTTTCTCTAATTGCATACACACACACCCATTCATTATTAAGACAAATCATCGTACTCATACCCAATAGTTTACTAGAGAGATATAACTCCTAAAAAAGGGAGGAAGATAAAATGAAAGCATCAGCAATTCTCCTTCACTGTCGCCAATGTTCCATGAAGAGGTTTGCACAACTGAGTAAATGTGAAAACCAGAACATAAAATCAAAGTTCTAGTTCATAAACACCTCACTATGACAGATGAGCACCCTGTATGGAAGAAAGAATTATGGGTAAAAAACTTGGTTATACTGCAGAATGTATGTGTTAAAAACAAACTCCAGATTCCAAATCCTTATTGATCAAATTCAAGACAATTTTAAAAAAACACCAAGATATATTTTTCTTAAGGCTGTAAAGTCAAAATTAAAATTAAAGAATGAGTAACATTCTTGCCTTTTTATAGGAGAGGAACAGTTAATACAAAGTTTAGGGAGAAATACAACTAGAAAAAGTTTTAATTTCTCATTATCAGTAGTTCTATTACTTTTCTTCTTAAAATTTCATAAGTCTCCAATCAGTGGAAGGAAAATCTTTCACTCTACTAGCTACTTACACTTTCTCTTCAAAGTTTAACATGATCTTCTAAATCTGACCCCAAATTCAGAGTATCACATGAAAGTTCACACAGAAATAAAGTATAACCAGGTAACTACAGATTTATGAGAAGTGTTTTAAGGCTGGCTCAACTAAGTGGGATAGAAAACAACAAGAGTTTCCTTTTGGACAAGGGCTTAGCACATCTCCACGGCTGATTTCCTGTAAGCAAGTAGCTTACTTTAAATTCCCTCAGCTCTTGTAATTTGACATGTGAATATGTCAAAGCTTTTACCAAACTACTCAAGGCCCTGCCTGCTTTTCCCTCAGCAACCAAAGTGATATGCACATATATGACAGGCTTATATGCATATATAAGAGGCTGAGGTTATCAGTATAGACTGTGGTTATGGCATAAAGCTGGCACTATTTCTGGCCAGTTTCTTCAGAACTTTGTTCTACTCACTGAGGTGACTTGTGGTCTCAAGAATTCAGGAGTTTATTCTTTAATCTAGAATTTATTGTCACCTAATATACTACCCTATGGAATTTTGATGCATTACAAAATAAAAGTAGGGAAACTTAGTAACAGTACAAACTACATTGCCTTAATAGTCTATATTCAGTGGTTAAATAGAGGGCCTATGAAGAAGAATCCTGTCTTTTTTAATGTCTTCTTTATTAAAAACAACTTACAAACACACATCTTGGAGAGATGGGAAAACAACTGTAATCTCAGAGCAAAGGTAAGCAAACTATGGCCCGCAACAAAATCCAGACCACCACTGACTTGTGAAGAAAGACTCAAGGGAACACAGCCACAGACAGCCATGGTCTATGGCAGTGATGAACAGGTGGACAGAGACCATCTAGACCCTAAAGCCTAAACACTTCCCCATCTGGCCCTTTACATAAAAGTGTGCCTAGCCCTGTCTTAAGAGATTAAGTGCATATTTCTAAGTGTTGTTCTAAATATACAGATACTACATATAGATGTTTAGCAAAAAAGACAAACACTAAACTTATTAATCAATAAACTTACGATTTAGACTGATGTCCATTTGAGGTTTTAGAAGAAGGGTTATATCTTTCTAGAATAAAAAGAATGCAGAATCAGCAACTGAAGTAGGGTTATTTAGACTGTAAAATATATATCAATATACCCTTAAGAAAATATAAATTAAAAAAACGAAATACAGTTCTTCATCCATCAAACCTGCAACACTTTAAAGGCCAATAACGTGAGATACTGGTAGAAATAGGCCTGCGCATTCCTGTGCTGTTAGCAGAACTATAAACTCAGGCGATTTTTTCGGAGGGCAATCTGGTAATATTATCTTAGAAATACTGTTAAATGCACACATCCACATACCCAATTATAATAAAAGGAATTAATCTAACACATATATCTGGAGGAATACATGAACACATGCATGGATGTTTATTATATAATATATAGTTTATAATGGCAAAATCTGGAAGCAAATGTCCATCAAGAGGGGACTACTGAAACGAATTATGGTACTTTCATTCAGTATAACACAATTTTAATGCTAAAAAGAATAAGCTGGAGCTTTATACTGGTATGAAAACAGCTCTAAAATAAATTAAGTGAACAACACAGGTAACAGCAAGTAGGGGCAGCTTATGATCCCATTTGCCAATAGTCAGTTTTGGGGAGAAAGACTAGAGGTCAGCAGGTAAAAGGAAGGATGAGGCATTCCTAAAAGATTTTAAGACAATCTAAACTCTCCAGTTTAGAGTTTTGAACTCTCCAGTCCATAGCTACCTATTTTCTGTATATTCACAATGTCAGGTCCCTTTTGCCTGTAACAACAGCTTTAACACAGAAGAAATAGATATACAGATAAAATTTGTTAACATAAAAGGGATCTTCTAGTTTCATCTTTAAGATCACTCAAGGTAACACACTAAGTAGCAAAAAGTTTCGTATTTTTACCTCCCAAAATAGCTTATTATCAGTATTAATTTACCTTACTTAAGAGGGCATCGCTCTTGGTGAAGAGAGCATGTTTTGCTGCAGAGCTATACGGTGAGGCCTAGACATTTGTTCTAGTTCCCACCTTACCCCTGGGCTTGAATTCCCTAAGGCTATCTTCCCCTCAAACAAGTTTCTCTGAGAGGCCAAGAGGGTGGAATGGAGGTGGAGGGGGTTTATGTAGCTAACAGCAGGCTTTCTTCCCATACCCAAAGAGTAAATATATAAACACAGGAAGAGAAGAGCCATTGTAAGCTACAGTGACCCCTTCTTACCTGGATGGAGTTTTGCTACTACAGAACCAGTGTCTTCATGAAGGAGATGGAAAGACAGAATGGCTCTTGGGTTTATAAAATGACAATCAAGCTGAATCCAAGAACTTTGTAGTTCAAATACTCAATAATAAAAGTAGTTACTTTCACCCTGACCGTTTTGGCTCAGTGGGTTGGGTAACATTCCACAAAGCAAAAGGTTGCTTGTTTGATTCCCTGTCAGGGCACATGCCTGGGTTGCAGCCTGGTCAAGGGTCGGGACCATGTGAGAGGCAACAATCAGTGTTTCTCTCGCACATCCATGCTTCTCTCCCTTTTTCTCTCCCTTCCCCCACTTTAAAAATAAATAAATTTAAAAAGTAATTAACTTTGCTCTCCAATAATTTGGAGAGCTCTCTATAATTCTTCATTTTTAAAGCATATCAAGATTCAGTTCAACCTTACTGATCATCAAATCATAAAAACCGGGATAAGACAATGCAAAAAATTGTTAAAGCGATATATGATATGACCATGAGAAATGACTGCTCAAGAAAACCAAGAGGAAAAGAAATACTCACTCTGTTCTCCAGGGCCAAAGCTGGACTGCTGAGACTCCTAAGATAAAGGGGATACAAATTATACAGTAACAGTAAGTGAAAAGGTTTCATTAGTGAAAAAAGGCTTCAAATTAAATAATTCAATTCCAGCTAATTCAATGAAAGATTATGCCAAGTTCCTAAGAATGCATAAAAAAACACAAAAGAAGTTAATAATTCCATCTAATCAGCCTCAGAAATTTTGTAGTCAACAACGGACTTTCCCAGAACTTAACACAAAAAGAAAAAGTGACCTAATGGTCTTTCTTTATCACTCCTTTCTTTTCAGTTGCATCCATGGTACACATATCCTAATTCGGAGCACAGAAGAACAAATGTAAGATTCTTGGTCTCTCCCTGGATGGGTGGCTCTGTTGGTTGGAGCGTCATCCTGTACATCAAAAGGTTGCGGGTTTGCTCTCCAGTCAGGGTTTCCAAACTCAAGTGTCACAATCGAAATAGCTGATTCACATGTGTAAATGCCCATTTTCCTAGGTTATGTCGGTGGTACACTATGTACTACTAAAATTACACAAACATCCCTAAATGCCTATTTAAAAATAATCTTCCTTTAATTACATAATTATCCGTGAAAGAGAAATACAAACAGTGTGACAGCTCAAATACAGTTTTGCTAATAAAAAAAAGTTACAAATCCTCATCTGTGGTCAACTGACATTCAACAAGGGTGCCATGACCAGCCAGTGGGGAAAGAACTGTCTTTTCCGCAAATGGTGCTGGGGCAACTGAACAGCCTTGTGCAAAAGAATGAAGCAGGATGCTTACTTCAGACAATACAAAAAAATTAAACTGAATCCAAGACCTAAATTTAAGAGCTAAAACTACAAAACTCTTAGAAGAAAATGTCATGTCAAATCTTAATGACCTTAGATTTGGGGAAGAATTCTTACACATGACACCAAAAGCACAAAACACAAAATAAACAGATAACATGAGAATTCACCAAAATTAAGAACTTATGTGCCTCTAAGGACACCACCAAGAAAGTGAAAAGATAACCCATAAAACAGGGAGAAAATATCTACAAATCATGTGTCTGATGAAACTGACACCTACAATATATAACGAGCTCTTACCACTTAATAATAAAACTACAAATAACCCAACTTTCTCAGGTCCTCACTACCAACATGACCAAGAAAAGAAGAAACAACCGGTGTGCCAGAAGAGGCTGCAGCCATGTACAGCCTGTTTGTTGCACCAACTGCACCCGCTGTATGTCCAAGGACCAGGCCATTAAAAAGTTCATCATTCAGCCCTGGCTGGGTATGGCTCAGTGGGTTGAGCACCGTTCTGTGGACTGGAGGGTCACCGGTTTGGTTCCCGGTCAGGAGCTTGCTAGAAGCAATTGATCTGTTTCTCTCCTTCCTTTCCCCTCTCTCTAAAATAAATAAATAAAATCTTTAAAAAAAATCATCGTTCAAAACAGAGCTGTTACACACATTTCCAAAGCTAGTGTCTTTGACACCTATGTGCTTCCAAGCTGTATGTGAAACTACATTATTGTGTGAGCTGTGCCATTCACAGAAAGGTAGTCGGGAATCATTCCTGTGAAACCCGGAAAGACCAGATATCCCACCCCGACTTTGACCTTCAGGTGCTGCCCCACAACCTCCACCAAAGCCTATGTAGGGAGCTAAGTTCTTAAAGACTGAAGAAAAGTTCTCTGGAAAAAAAAGTAAATTTTACTTAAAAAGAACAAAAGCCAAAAAGACAAATACCCAATAAAAAATAGGCAAAGGATGTGAATATGTATTTTTCCAAGGAAGATATACAAATGCCCGATAAGCATATGAAAAGATGTTTGCCATCATTTCTCATCAGAGGAAATACAAAGCAAACCCTCAATGGGACAGCTACTTCACACACAGTAGGTTGATTAGAATCACGAAGCCAGACAAGCAGTGCTGCCAAGGATATAGAGAAACTGAAAGCTCAATGGAAATGTAAAAACGGTGTGGCTAGGCTAGCTGCTTTGGAAAACATTCTGGCAGTTCCTCAAATGACCAAACATTAAGAGTTATCACATGAGCAAGCAAAATAGAAACATATTCACACAAAAATTTGTACACAAATATTCACAGTGATATTATTCATAATAACCAAAAGCTCAAAACAGCACAGAGGTCCTTCAGCTGATGAATGTATAAAAATCATGATATACATCTATAAAAAGAAATACTATTTGGCCAAAAAAAAGGGAATGAAGTACTGATACATGCTACAACTTGAAAGAAGCTTGAAAACATCATGCTAAGTGAAAGAATCCAGGCATAAAAGACCGTATATGGTATGATTCCATTTACATGAAATGGCAAGAAAGGGGAAATCTACTGAGACAGAGTAGATTAGTGGTTGCACAGGGCTGGCATCAAGAGAGAAGAGGATAATAGCTTAAGAATAGAGACTTTCTTTTTGAGGTGATGAAATGTTCTAAAATTGTAGTGATGGTTGCACATGTCTATAAATATATTCAAAACCATTTAACTGTATACTTCAAATAGGTGAACTGCATAGTATGTGAATTATATCTCAATAATGCTATCTTAAAACCCATAAATAAAGCAGTGTGCAAGAGGTCACTCCTGTGAATTGTGTTAAAAATGAAAAGAATCCTCCATCACCTTGGATTGCTAATTTACCTGATAAGTGGTCTACGGATTAATAGCCCAAGCTTTTAAGTAACCTCTGACTCCAGTAGCCTGTCACCAAGTGCTACTGGATCCTGTCTTCAAAACATCTACTAGATGCAACATTCTCCTCTCCATGCAAAGTCTTCAGGTCCTTATCTTTCTTCACCTACAATGGCCATCTAACTCCAGTCTCTCCTTCACTCAACTGCAGCCTCTAGCTAACCTTTCTAAAGCCCAAGCTTTAAGTATGTGACATCATTACTCTTCTATTTTCATAGAGCCTCCAATGCCTCTTTGTCTTTCCCTAAGCATAAAACGAACTCTGCTGCATGACATTCACCCATATAAATGACTGAACGGACTGATAAGCAAAAACAAGGGCCTTGTCCTCATGGAGCTTAACACCCATGTGAATAATGTTCATGACTATCTTTGCAACTGCTCATGCAAGTAAATATAAAATGGCAACTGTGGTAAGTATAAGGAAGGGCAAATACAAACAGTATTATATAAGAATTTATAATTGCATGTCCGTGTGTGAGAAAGAACAGAACATGAATATGAACATGAATCTGGCCAGGAAGACTACCAAAGGCTTCCCTGAGCAAGTACTAACTGTTCAGACTGAGATCTGAAGGATATGCGGGAAGCACACTGGGGAAGGAAAGTAAAGGTAAGTGTTCAGGGTAGAACGAACAGCATGTGGAAAGACCAAAAAGAACAGGAACAATGCAGTCTGTGGGAGGAAACAGGACAGAAGGAAGAAGATGGGTGAAAAACGAGACTCAAGCCCTGAGAAGCTAGATTATGTGGCTTTTAGACTTTATAGACCATGTTAAAGATGTATGTGTATATGCAGTTTACTAAGCAAAAGAACTGACAACCACATGTTGAGAAGATCACAACTGCTATTAAGCGGAGAATAGCTTGGAAAAACTAGCATGAAGTAAAGATATCAATGAGATTACCACAGCGGTCCAAGCTGGAAATGACTATAGTTTAAACAAAGGGGGTTCAAGCTTTTTTGACCATGTACTCCCCATCACTAAGAAATTTTTTTTAATTTTTAAAAAGATTTTATTTATTTTTAGAGAGGGAAGGGAGGGAGAAAGAGAGAGAGAGAGAGAGAAACATCAATGTGCGGTTGCTGGGGGTTATGGCCTGCAACCCAGGCATGTACCCTGGCTGGGAATCGAACCTGCAACACTTTGGTTCGCAGCCCAAGCTCAATCCACTGAGCTACGCCAGCCAGGGCAAAAATTTTTGCATTTGTATCTCAAAAATATGTACAGTTGACCCCTGAACAACACAAATTTGTCCTTGTGTGGACCCACTTAATACACGGATTTTAAAAAAATCCTCATAAAAGTCAACTCTATATTTTATTCATTGTCAATTAACACATATATATGACCAAAATATTGAAATTTTACAGGGCTCAGAAAAAGTGGAAAAGTATTTTAGATTGATTTTTAAATTATATTAATGACAATAATATTTTTCTTGCACACAAATATAGTGTTTCAAAGTTTACCACTAACATTGGTTTATGAGGGGGCAGACAGAAGAGGAGAAAGGTGGGATAAATGGTGATAGAAAGAAACTTAACTTTGTTTGGGTGGTGAGCACACAATACAATGATGTATTACAGAAGTACAAACTTTAGCCCTGGCTGGTATGTGTCAGTGGATTGAGTGCCAGCCTGCAAACCAAAGGGACGCAGGTTCAATTCCCAGTCAGGGCACATGTCTGAGTTGTGGGCCAGGTCCCCAGTAGTGGGCATTTGAGAGGCAACCATGCACTGATGTTTCTTTCCCCTTCTCCCTCCCTTCTCTTCTCTCTAAAAAATAAATAAATAAAATCTTAAAAAAATAAGTACACACTTTAAATCTATATAATTTTATTTACCAATATAACCCCAATAGAGTCAACAAGAATGTTTTTAAATGGCTTATTTTGATGTTTGGCTTCAAATGGATACTACAAAGACACTACTACACAAATAAAAGAATTGCTATACTTAACTAAGTCATGATACCAAATTTCAATCCTATACCTTAATTGTGCGAAGGTTTCTCTCAAAACCAAGCTAGTAGGTTTCCAATTTTCACTGATATAATCAGATTTTTTTGGAAAATAAAGACTATATTTTAATATTTTTACCAAATAGACTCAAAACCCACTAAATTTAGAAAATTACTTCCAAATCTTTAAAGTGTGCGTGTGTGAAATCATCAGTTTTTGTCAACTACAATAAAAAATATATAGTAATGAGATTATTTTGTTTTAAATGAGGCAGTTAAATAACAGTGAACTTCTACCTGTTCTAAAAGATATTCAGGAGTGTCACAGACATTCTCCATGAGAAAAGGAGGAGACAGGATTGGGAAGGAAGGAGGTGAAATTATTATACTTTAGGATGTATCTTCTGTTTTATCTTTCCTTGAGTGGTACACAACATAGTAGCTCTTTAAGTATTTTGTAACTGAAAAGAATGTAACAGATAATCACAAATGGAGACTACCAGAAGCACCTGTAGTGTCATCCACTACAGCTAATTTTGCACAATGCATGATTTATTCTTTTTGGGGGGGAACTGGTGGACAGTACCCAGCAACTTTCTTTTTTTTTTGAATTGTATTTATTTCTCCTATTCCTTCTTCCACTTCCACTCACCTTCCTCTTCCACCTCTACCCTGCCAATCATCATCCCGTAGTCTGTATCCCTGAATTTTCATTTTTTTCTTTTTGCTCAACACCTTCACCCACCCAACCACCCTCCACACCCACACCCTGAGCTGTCAGCCTGCTCTCTCTGTGATTCTGACTCTACTTGCTTGTTGGACCAGTTTCTCCATTAGATTCCACACATGAGTGAAATCATATGGTACTTGCCTTTCTCTCTGACTGTTTTATTTCATTTTGCATAATGTTATGATTTATTCTAATAGCTGTGTCCTGAATCTCTAGCTCTGTTTTTTAAGCTTGTTTCAATAGTTTCCTAAGTAATGCATTTTAGTATGTTTGCTGTTTCTTTCTGTACATTTCAGTCATTTTCACAAAAGCAGAAAGACCAAATTTTTTAACAAAAGTATAGAACACTGGGGGCAACATCAAGAGATGTGTTTAATAAAATTTTACTGAATTTTTATGTATATTTAAGAACTGAACTGAATTATCACATAATTCAAAATATCACTAATACTTCAAGGTATATTATACACGAAAATCAAGGTTAAAGATACAAGTGCATAGTCAAGCCACTATTGAGAATAGGGGTCTTTTTTTCCTTCTGTTTACAGCATCCTTGTTTCTACTCTACACTGTGGCAGATCCTAGGAGTAGGTAAGTATCAACTCTGCCATCTCCATGTTTGCTTGAAAATGCATTTTAGTGTCATTTTCATTCAGTAAGTTCACTGCAGGTATATTTCTAAGCCACTGGTGCATTAGTGAAGACTGCTGAATTAAAACCAGTTAATATAATCTGTAAACCATCTTAACCAAACACTCTTAAACCTGCAGTACACTACAGCTAAGAAGAGCAAATGAAGGAGAGCAAGTCTATCAACCTTTCCACATCAGGAAGACCTAAACTCTTGGAATATCTCACATGTCTAAAATAAAATGGGGCCCTCTGCCATTCAGATCAAGAGAAACAACACTTAACTGATTTTTCTCCCCCTACCATGACTAAAAAGTTAATAAGGATTTTTTAGAATTAAAAATAACAAAATTTTCATTCCCCCCACCCAGTCTTCAATGCATACAACACTAAGGTATATGCTTTCCACTTTGGAGCTCACTGACTTACACAGTGGTAACGAGGATAGAGGAAAATGAATAGAACTGAACGCATTAAAGGAGGTAAAATTACTGGGACTTGTGACAGTCCGTGGTCATGACAAGGAAAGTGTCAAATATAACCCCTATGAGGTTCTTCTGGTGTCACCAGGATGGGAAACAGAGAAGAGGGGCATGCTTGTTTTCTGTTTGCTTTTTGTTGGGAACTAGCAGGGAGAATCATAGCTCTCCCTGGAAGATGTCTCATGGTCACTTGAAACTCAGTATCTAAGAAAAGTCAAGTAAATACCTGGATATATTGTATCTGCAATTCAGATAAACATTTTTCTTAAGATAAAAATTTGTGAAATACCTAGGTAATGAGGGACAGAGTTCAAAAAGAAGACAACTTAGGTTTAAGTATGCTGCTGACAACTGTGCATCTGATTAAACACTAATGTGTAATTCTTTTTTCTTTTGTCCTATTTCACTTCTCTAACTAAATGTTTGACACACTGAGGCAAAACACATTTCTTCTTTTGTATTCTCTTATAGTACCTAGCACAATGCCTGAAAAACTTCAATTTTTTTTGGTTGGTTTATTTATTTTTAGAGAGAGGGAAGAGAGGGAGACAGAGAGGAAGAGAAACATCAATGTGTGGTTGCTTCTCACATGGTCCCCCCATTGGGGACCTGGCCTGCAACCCAGGCACATGTGCCTCGACTGGGAATTGAACTGGCAACACTTTGGTTTGCAGCCCATGCTTAATTCACCAAGCTACACTAGCCAGGGTTTGAAAAACTTATACTTTTAATGGTAGAGGTAGACCCAGAGGAGGAAAGGGAATGGTCAGAGAAACAAACTAAATCTGTATAAGCAATGTATAGTGAGAGAAAAGAAATAAGTTAAAACAACATTGGGTTCATGAGAAGCCCAATGAAGATTAAAAAAAGAAGAAAAATGTTAACTGGATTTGCCCAAATGGGCCATTGATAATCTTAATAACAATGGTCTTCGTGAGGCATAAAGTGTGGAAACAAGATCAGACTGGACTGAAGAGTGAGGTGGAGGAAGAATACTGACAGCGGATATGAATCACTCTGTATTATGTTTAACTCTAAAGAGGAGTGGCTGGAGAATGACATGGAATACAGGGAATTTTTTCTTTGTTTTTAAATGGAACATATCAAGGATGTTCAAGTGGATAATATGGATTCACTAAACTAGTTCCTCAAACACGTTCACAACTCAACTTGTCACCTACCACTGGCCGCCTGTAAACTGCTCTTTCTGCCAATGGTTGTGAGTCTCCTCCGCTGTGCTCTTCATCTCCCCTTGTGCTTTCGGAACTCCCACACTTCCTTTTCTAGCACCAGTCGGTGTGATCTTCGCTAGGATGCCATCTCAAAATTTCCTGCATAGCAAAGCTTTGTCCCTTTTCTGTCCTCCCATTGGACCTAGTCCATATGGTTAGTGCACAAGGAGAAAGTTACCTATTTAGGCTTCCTATAAGGCTTTAAACTATGAAGTTGTAGTCACTGAAAAATTCAGAGACTGAGATGAGCTACAAAAACACAAAACCTGACCTGTAAAAGCAACCCAAATGAAGCAATAATCAGTAAGTAGCTGAGATATTTAGGAGATACCAAAAATCTAAACAGTTACCTCAGTATATGTGTATGTAATGTGTGTGTACACACATATATTCAATAAAAGTTCAGTGAACAAACATTTACTGAACAGCTATTATAGTGCCAGGAACTATTCTACGCATTGTCGCATACTATTCTAATTGCTTCTTTAAATACCAAGCTTAGTTAGAGTAGGGAAACATCTAAATGGTTTAGTACTATACGTACAGCACCTAGAACACTGCCAGGAGTGGTTCCAAGCACACCGTGAATATGTGCAAGGGCAGTCAGAAGTTTCAGCATGCTCCCAACTACCACTGGAAAATCGACCAGTGTATCACCAACTTCACCCATTCACCTGCTTTCCCTGTGACAAAGGATGACTGAAGTGTGCTCTACACTAAGGTTAACACCCTCTACTTGGGTGCTGAATCTCAACCTTTCTTGTGAAGATTTCTCAAGGTTACCCTCTTTCTTTCCCATCTGTCATCTGTTTTTTCCTTTTTACTAGATTATTAAGATTAGCATATAAATATGATAAAATACCCTCATCATCTTATAAAAATACTCACCTGACATCACCATACCCGCCTTGAAATCACATTTCTCTTCTCCCCTTTACAGACAATGCATCAAATGAAAATCTTCTATGTGTTCACAGTCTCCAACATCTTGTGAGCCACCTGAAATCATTCTTTTGCCTTCCACTTTCTAACCAAAAGTGTTTGTGTCACCAATAAATACTACATTGTCAAATCTAATACCTGGAACACAGTGAGAGCTTACAAGTATCTGTTTAATAAATAAACACATAAACATATCAACTTTATAGAGATGAAAACCACAATTCTGAAATCAAAAATATATTAAATGAGATTACCAACAGATTAGACATTGTAGAACAAAATATTACTTAACCTGAAGATACAGTAATAGAAACTACCCAAAATGAAACAGCAAAAGATAAAAAGCTTAAAAAAAAAAAAAAGGAAAGAATGGCACATTACTGAGTTGTGGAACAACTTCAAAAGGCCTAATGTACAAGTAATTAAAGTCCCTGAGACTTCCTGCCAAGATGGAGGCAGATACACTTTGCCTCCTCGCACAACTAAAAGAAGGACAACAAATTTAAAAACAAAAAAAAATAACCAGAACTGCCAGAAAATCGAACCATATAGAAGTCTGACAATCACGGAGTTAAAGAAGAAACATTCATCCAGACCGGTAGGAGGGGCAGAGACAGGCAGCTGGGTGGAGAAGACTCACAGCAAGGTGGCAGCTGGAGGACCAGGGCAGGCAAGGCTGCAACTGGTGGAGCCAGCCATCCCACATTTCTGTGCAGATAAATCGGGAAGAACAACCAGGGAAGAAGACAAACCGCACAACCCAGGGTCCCAGCGTAGGGAAATAAAGCCTCAAACCTCTGACTGAAAAAACCTGTGGGGGTTGAAGTACCGGGAGAGACTCCCAGCCTCACAGAAGAATTTGTTGGAGAGACCCACAGGGTCCTAGAACATATGCAAACCCACCCACCCGGGAATCAGCATCAGAAGGGCCCACTTTGCTTGTGGGTATCAGGGGAAGTGACTGAAAGCCAGCGGAGAGCTGAACAAGTGGCATTGTTCCCTCTTGGACCTCTCCCCCACATACAGTGCCACAACTCAGAGACATGGGTTGCCTCACCCCAAAGGCTCCACCCCTTACAACAAAACAGCTGCATGGAGACAAAAAAAAATTGGCCAAAAAAGAACAGATCAAAGCTCCAAAAATAGAACTAAGTGATAAAGAAATAGCCAACCTATCAGATGCAGAGTTCAAAACACTGGTAATCAGGATACTCACAGAATTGGTTGAGTATGGTCACAAAATAGAGGGAAAAATGAAGGCTGTGCAAAGTGAAATACAGAAAAATATACAAGGAATCAACAGGAAAGGGAAAGAAACTGGGACTAAAATCAATGGTTGGGACCAGAAGAAATAAACATGCAACCAGAACAGAATAAAGAAGCAAAAATTCAAAAAAATGAGAGGCTTAGGAACCTCCAGGACAATCTTAAACATTCCAACATCCGAATCATAGGGGTGGCCGAAGAAGAAGAGGAAGAGCAAGATACTGAGAACTTATTTGGAAAAGTGATGAAGGAGAACTTCTCTAATCTGGCAAAGGAAATAGACTTTCAGGAAGTCCAGGAAACTCAAAGAAATTGGACCCAAGGAAGCACAACTGGGGAGGAAGACAAACCACACAACCCAGGGTCCCAGCGTAGGGAAATAAAGCCTCAAACCTCTGACTGAAAAAACCTGTGGGGGTTGAAGTACCAGGAGAGACTTACCTAGGCACATCATAATTACATTAGCCAAGATTAAAGATAAGGAGAGAATCTTAAAACAACAGAAGGAAAGAAAAGAGTTACCTACAAAGAAGTTCCCATAAGGCTAATAGCTGATTTCCCAAAAGAAACCTTACAAGCAAGAAGGGGCTGGAAAGAAATATCTGAAGTCATAAAAAGCGAGGACCTCCATCCAAGACTACTCTGTCCAGCAAAGCTATCATTTAGAATGGAAGGACAAATAAATTGCTTCCCAGATAAGGTCAAATTAAAGGAGTTCATCATCATCAAGCCCTTATTATATGAAATGTTAAAGGGTCTTACCTAAGAAAAAGAAAAAAATATGAACAGTAAAATGACAATAAACTCACAACTATCAACAACTGAACCTAAAAAAATAAAAACAAAAATGAACTAAGCAAACAACTAGAACAGGAACATATTCACAGAAATTGGGACCACATGGAGGGTTATGAGCAGGGAGGGGGAAAAGTACAGGGAATAAGAAGCATAAATAGTAGGTACAAAATAGACAGGGGGAGGTTAAGACATGGGAAATGGAGAAGCCAAAGAACTTATTATGTTATGACCCATGGACTTGAACTAAGATAGGGGAATGATGGTGGGAGGGGCAATACAGGGCGGAGAAGAACAAAGGGGAGAAAAAAACGGGACAAATGTAACAGCATAATCAATAAAATATATTTTAAAAATAAAAAGAAATCAGTGGAAACCAGGAAATAAAAATAAAGTCCCTGAAGAAGAGAATAAGGGAGGAGAAGATACAGAAAAATATTTTGGGAAAATAGGAGCAAAATTTTTCCTGATGTGATAAAAACTATAAATCCAAAGTTCAAAGAAGCTAATAAATAAGTAAACAAGCACAAGTAAGAAGAAAAGAATCACACTAAGATACATCTTAACTGAAGAGCTTAAAATTAGTGACAAAAAAGAAATAATCTGAAAAGAAGCCAGAAGGAAAAAAAAACACATCACAAAGACAGAAGGAATGACAATAAATTACATATCAAAAACAACGCAAGCCAGAGGACAGCAGAGCAATGTATTCAACATAGAATTCTACATCCAATTAAAATACCTTAAAAAGAAAGGTGAGATAACTATTTATTTCAGACATACCAAAAAGCTAAAAGCATTCATCACCACCAGCAAACAAGCACTAAAAGAAGTGTTAAAGAAAGGCCTCTAGGAAGAAGGAAAATAATACCAGAGAGGAACCTGGATGAATACAAAGGAAATGGTAAATCTGGGGAAATACAAAAGACTTTTTTCCTGTTATTTAAATATTTTAAAAAGATAACAGAATGCTTAAATGGAAAATAGTAACAGTATTGTGGGGTTTATAACTTACATGAAAGCAAAATATATGTAGTAACAGTACAGATGCTAGGAAGGGAGAAATGTAGGCATAATATAGAAAGGTTCGTAAGTATTAGAAAAGAATGGTACACTATTACTTGAAGATAGACTCTGATAAGTTAAAGACATATTCTATAAACCCTGGGGCAAACATTAAATAATACAAAGAGTTATAACTAATAAGCCAAAAATAAATGTAAGAATGAAAACTACTCAACACAAAAGAAGGCCAAAACAACAACAAAGACTAGATGTGACAAGTAGATAATAAAAAGCAAGATGACAGAGATTTAAACCCAGCCATAACAATAATCATATTAAATGTAAATGACCTAAATACCCTAATAAAAAAGTATAGTGTCAGACTGGATTTTTTAAAAAGCAAGATAAAATGATATGCTACCTACAAGACATGCATTTTAAATATAAAGACAGCTTAAAAGGATGGAAATGGGTAATCAAAAGGAAGCTGGAACAGTTCTATTAATATGAGACAAAGTATATTAGCAGGATTAAAAGGGATCATTTCACAACGATAAAGAGGTCAATTCATCAAAAGCAATGGTAATTCCAAATGCTTATGCACTTAAGCACAACAGAGATTAAATAGTATAAAGAAATGGACAAGCAAAAACAAATTCAAAATTATAGTTGGAGATTAACTACAACTCTCAATAATTGATAGATCAACTAGAATTAAAACAAAAACAGAAAACTTGAATATTATAACCTACCTTCATCTAATTGATATTTATAGGGTACCACATTCAATAGCAGCAGAATATACATTCTCTTTAAGTATACATGAAGTATTTATCACAGTGGAATTAAACCACAAATCAATAACAAAAAATACGTGGAACATTTAGAAATTAAATGACACTTCAAAAATAACCCATAGAACGAAGGAATGAAAAAAAATCAAGAGGGATTTTGAACTGAATAAAAATGATAACATACACTAAGACTTGTGGGTTGCAGATAAAACATTACTTAGAAGGAAATTAATAACACTAAAAGTGTATAGTAGAAAATTACAAAGATCTCTAATCAATGACCTTAGTTTCCACTCAAAAATTTTTTTTAGCCATGAGTGGTGTGTCTCTGTGGCTTGGGTGTTGTCCTGCAAACTGAAAGGTTGCCAGTTCGATTCCTGGTCAGAGCACATGCCTGGGTTGTGGACCAGGTTCCTGGTTGGGGGCATGCAAGAGGCAACCAATCAATGTTTCTTTTGTACATCAGTGTTTCTCTCCCTATATCCCTCCCTGTCCTACAAAGAAAGCTCAATTTCCAAAGGGTATCACTGGTGAATTTTAATAAAAATTTAAGGAATAAATAATACCAATGCTACATGAACTATTCCAGAAAATTAAAGAGAAGGGAGTTATGTCACAACTCATTCTATGAAACCAGAATTACTCTGACACCAAAGCCAGGACACATAAAAACAACAAATTACAGACCAATATCCCTCAGAAACATAGATACAAAAATTCTTTCTAGAAAGAGGTTTTGAAAATCAAATTCAAAACTACATAAGGCAGAGTGAAATTTTTTTAACCAGAAATGTTACATTGATTTTAAATTTAAAAATTAACTAAGGTAATTCACATGTTATACACACATCAAGAAAAAGGGAAAATCCTATTATATCACAAATCCAACAAAAACATTCAAACAACTCCAAATTCATTCTTGATAATAACTTTTAGGTTAGTGGGAATTGAAAGGAACTTCCTCAATTAATAAATGAGATCTACAAAAATCTCACAGCTAAGATCATACCTAATGGTGAAAGACTGAATTCTTTCCTGTCTATGATCACACATAAGGCAAGAATGTCTAATCTCATGACTTCATTTAACATTGTAATAGAGGTTCTAGCCAGTGAAATGAAGCAAGAATAAGAAATGAGACATTCAGTTTGAAACAGAAAAAACTGTAACATGCTTTATTCACAGATGACATGATTGTCCAATTATAAAATTCTATGATATCTCCAAAGATGCTACTACAATTAAGAAAATGTATAAAGGTTGCAAGATGAAAGATAAAATTCCAAATAAAATGTATTTCTATAAACTAGCAAAGTCAAGCACAATTTATAAAATACCATTAATAATAGCATCAAAATTAAATACTTAGAGACATCTCTGATAAAAGATGTGCAAGACCTAGACAATGAAAAATGGAAAACAATAATGACAGGAATTAAATTATACCTAAATTGAGAAGATAAATGCTCGTGGGTCAGAAGATTCAATATTGCTAAAATGTCAAGTCTTCCCAAAGTGACTACAGATCCAACACAATCTCTATCAAAATCTCATAAAGGTTTTATGCTGAAACTGACAAGCTAATTGTAAAATTCATATGAAAGTGCATAAGAAGGACCTAGAAAAATCATTAACGATTTTTAAAAATAAGAATATAATTGGAGGATCTGATATCAGATAATCAAGGCAGCGTGGTAGAGGTGCTGAGACAAAGAAATTAATGAAACCAAACATAGTCAGAAATCTACAACACAGATATGTTCAACTGCAACTGCTAAAGCATTTCAGTGGAGAAAGAAAAGTTTTTTTAACATATGATGCTGGAATTAGACATCCACATACCAAAAAGAAGAGAAATTAAAGGAGAGAAAAGAAATATGACCCATATCTTGTTATCCTACAAAAATTAACTTAAGATGGATCACAGATCTAAATGTAAAACCTAGAACTATAGAAAGTCTAGAAAAAGCATAGAATTTGAATTAAGCAAATATTTATTAGATACCAAAAACATGATGTACAAAAGAAAAAATTGATGAATTTGACTTCATCAATATTAGCAATTTCTGTCCTTTGAAAAACACTGTTTAGACAATAAAAAGGTAAGCCACATATTGGTGAAAAAATTTAAAACCACATATCTGATCATGGACTTGCATCCAGAAATTATAAACAACTCTCAAAATTCACCAAGAAGAGGACAACAATCAAATAAATGATGGATAAAAGATTCAAACAGACAAAAAAAGACATAAAAATGACAAATAAGTACATGAAGAAGACAATGAATATCATTAGTCACTAGAGAAATGCAAATTAAAATTGCAGTAAGACATCCCTACCAAATTTCTAGTAGGGCTAAACTTTAAAAGACTGAACATACCAAGTATTGGTAAGATGTGGAACAACTAGAACACTCATACATTGCTGACAGAAATATAAAATGTTGAAACTCAAACTGTTTTCAACCACTTTGGAAAACAGTTTAAGTTTCTTAAAAAGTTAAATATTACACCTATCAGATACCCAACTTCTTCTCTCAAAGGTGTTTACCAAAGAGAATTAAAAGCATATGTCCACACGAAGCCTTGTACACAAATATTCACAGCAATTTTAATAGCTAAAAATGGAAATACAAATGTCCATCTATAGAAGAATGATAAACTGTATAATCATAAAATTGAACACTACTTAGCAATTAAAAACAATGATTTATACATGTAACAATATGGATGAATCTCAAAATAATTGAGTGGAATGAAAGAAACTAGAACAAAAGGTACATAATTTACACGAAGTTCTCAGAAATTCCAACTAATCTATAGTGGCAAAACAAAGTAGTGGACAGAAGGGGCAAAGTTGGAAGGAAAACAGCCTTATAAAGAATCATTAAAAAATTGGGGAGTGGTGATTGCTATGATAATTATATTGACTGAGGTGATGGTTTCACAAGTGTATACATATGCCAAAATTCACCCAATTTTATATTCTTGGTACCGTTTATTGAATATCAATTAATCCTCAATAAAACTACTGAAAAGATATTCAACTGTTTAAAAATATAAGAAATATCTGACAAAATCCAGCACCTATTTATGATAAAAACTCTGAGCACATAACTCAACATAATAAAGGCCACATGTGACAAAATAGCTAACATACTCTATGAGGAAAAACTAAAATTATTTCCATTAATAAACAAGACAGGGATGTCTACTTTCACCACTCTTATTTAACACAGTACCTGAAGCCCAAGCTGCAACAAACACACAAGGAAGTATAAAAGGCATCCAAATGGAAAGGAAGAAGTAAAACTGCCATTATTTGCAAAAGACACGATGCTATACACCGAGGTTTGTCCGGAAAAAGCCCAGTCATTGTTAATACGATGAGAATGGTTTGCGTGACATCAGTGTAACCTGGCAGCCAGGGAGAGTGGACTGGAATGCACATACATGAACAATGACAACTTCACTGTACTAGTCAGTGGGAGCAGTAGATGCCATTGAGTGAGCATGTGTACTGTGTGGCCATTGCATTCAAAATGACCGAGCAAGTAGAGCAACAAATCTGCACCAAATTTTGCATTAAGCTTGAACATTCCTCCATGGAAACTATTTGGATGATTCAGAAGGTTGCAGCTATGGGCAACTGGTGATTGGCAGCTTCATCACGACAATGTGCCCAATCATGCCTCACGTCCTGAGGAGAGCTTTTTTGGTGAAACATCAAACCATCTAGCTGACTCAGGCCCCCTACAGCCCAGATTTGGCGCCCTGAGACTTCTGGCTTTTCTCAAAACTAAAATCACCTTTGAAATGGAAGAAATTTCAGACTGTTGATGAGATTCAGGTAAATACAATGGGGCAGCTGATGTAGAATGGGAGAATTATGTGAGGTCCCAAGATGCCTACCTTGAAGGGGACCCATGTGTCATTGTCCTATGTTCAATGTTTCTTGTATCTTCTTCAATAAATGTCTCTATTTTTCCTATTACATGGTTGGATACCTTGTGGACAGACCTCGTAGAGAGAACGGTTAGAGATTCCACTAAAAACTACTAAAACCAATACATGAATTCAAGCAGCATGATACAAATAAATATTCAGAAACTGATTGCATTTTTATACACCAATAATGAACTATAGGCAGAGAAACTAAGAAAGTAATCTCATTTACCATTGCACAAAAAAAGAAAAGAAAAAGAGAAAAAAAAATAGGAACCTAGGAATAAATCTAACCAAGGAGGTAAAAGACTTGTACTTGGAAAATTGTAAGACACTGAAGAAAAAAACTGAAGATGATAACAGATGAATGGAGGCATATACCATGCTCACAGACAGGAAGAACTAACATCATTAAAATATCCATACCCCCAGTAAATCTACAGGTGCAACACAATTTGTATAAATACCAATGGTGTTTTTCACAGAACTAGAACAAATAATTCAACAGTTATTTGGAAAAGACCCCAAACAGCCACAGCAATCTTGAGAAAAAAGAACAGTTTGAGGTATCACGCTATCTGGTATCCTCCTACACAAGGCCATAGTAATCAGAACAGCGTGGTACTGGCACAAAAACAGACTCGGATCAATGGAGCAGAACGGAGAGCTCAGAAATAAACCCACACCTACGTGATCAATTAAAATATAACAAAGGAGGGAGTAACATACAATGGGGTAAAGACAGTCTATTCAATAAATGGTTTTGGAAAAACTGGACAGATATATGCCAAAACAAAACTAGATCACCTTCTTACAACATAAAGAAACTCAACATGGATTAAAGACTTAGATGTTAGACTCAAAACCATAAAAATCCTAAAAGAAAACACGGATGGCAAAATCTCAGACATTTTTCTTAGTAATATTTTGTTTTTTATGTATCTCATCAGGCAAGGAGAACAAAAGAAAAAATAAATAGATGGGACTACATCAAAGTAAGTTTTTATAGAGCAAAGGAAACTATCAAAAAAATGAAAAGACAGCTCACTGAATGGGTGAACATATTTGTCAATGATACATCTGATAAGGAGTTAATAGCCAAAATTTATAAAAAAACTCAAACACCAAAAAACAAACAAACAATCCAATTAAAAAGTGGGTAGAGAACCTGAGTATACACTTCTCCAAAGAGGACATAGAGATGACTAACAGACATATAAAAAGATGTTCAATGTCACTAATCACTAGAGAAATGCAAATTAAAACCACAGTGAGATATCACCCCACACCTGTCAGAAAGGCCACCACCAGTAAATCAAAAAACAACAATTGCTGGCGAGGATGTGGAGAAAAGGGAACCCTTTCGCACAGTTGGTAGGAAATTAGAATGATGAAGCCACTGTGGAAAGCAGTATGAAGATATCTCAAAATATTAAAAATGGAACTGCCTTATGACCCAGCAATTTCACTTCTGTGTATACATATGAAGAAACCCAAAACATTAATTGCAAAGAATATATGTGCACTATGTTAACTGTAGTGTTATTTACAGCGAAGATACAGAAGCAACCCAAGTGCCCATCAATAAACAATATACAATGGAATGTTGCTTGATCATAATAAATAATGAAATCTTACAATTTGCAACAGCATGGATGGACCCAGAGGATATTATTATGCTAAATGAAATAAGTCAGACAGAGAAAAGCAAATACCAATATAATTTCACTTATATGCAGATATAACTTACATCTTTGGCATATTAAGCTTTATAATTTCAAAAAAGGTAAAAACACAACTGAGACACACAAAAAAAGATTTGTGCAGTGTATGGAGAAGATGCTGTGACTGATAAAACATGTCAAAAGTGGTTTGAGAAGTTTCGAGTCAGAGATTTCTCGATGGACGAAGCTCCACAGTCAGGTAAACTGGGTGAGGTTGAGGCCAATCAGCATTGTTCCATGCGGGAGACAGCTGACATACATACTCAGAATATCCAAATCAATAAAGTTATTGGTGAAAATGAAAAATGTGTCTTTCATTTTATGGAAAAATCCTAAATGGACTTTTTAGACAACCCAATAATATTTAAAACTATAAAACTCTTAGGAAAAAATAGGTATAAATCTGTTACCTTGGATTATGAAATGGTTTCCTAGCTATGACACCAAAAAATTTATACAGTGGAATTCACCAACATTAAAAATTGCTGTGCTTTAACGAATACCATCAAGCTGTGACCAGTGTGGCTCGGTTGGTTGGGCATCATCCAAACCGAAAGGTCGCCATTTTGATTCCTGGTCAAGGCACATGCCTGGGTTGCCATTTCCATCTCTGGTGAGGGCACATGAGAGCGGCAACCAATGGATGTTTCTCTCCTTTCCTGTCTCCCTCCTCTCTCTTACTTTCTCCCTCCCTTCCCCTTGCTCTAAAACTAAATATATAAAGCCTTTAAATAATACCATCAAGAAATGGGAGAAAACTTTTGCAAATCATACATCTGATAAGGGGATGCATTCCAAATATATAAAGAACTCCTATAACTTAATGTTAAATAAACAATCTAACTTATAAATCAGCAAAATATCTGGATATATCACCTAATAAGATATACAAAGGCTGATAAGCCCATGAAAAGATTCTCAGCATCATCAGCCATCAGAGAAATGAATATGAAAACCACAATGACATGCCAATTCACATCCACCCACTAACTATAATCCAAAAGAAGCTGGCCAGGATGTGGAGAAATTCAAACTCTCATACACTTCTGGTGGGTTATGAAAAATGAACCAGCCACTTCAGAAAATCATTAGGCAGTTCCTCATATATTAAACAGAGTTTCCACATGATCTAGCATTTCCACTCCTGGGTATATAAACAAGAGAGTTGAAAACATTGTCTACCCAAACACTTTACAAATGTCACAGTAGCATTTGCCTTACTAGCCAAAAACTGAAAACAATCCAAATGTCAATCAACGGAACAAAGTATTATATATCCATACAGTAAAATATATTCAGTCAGCCCTGACCAGTGTGGCTCAGTTGGTTGGGCATCATCCCGCAAAGCAATAGGTCGCCAGTTTGCCCTGGTTGGGGTGTGTACAAGAGGGAACCAATCGATGTTTCTCTCCCGCACTTTCTCGCTCCCTTCCCCTCTCTCTAAAAATAATTTTTAAAAACCTTTAATAAAATATATTCAGTCATAAAAAAAAATGAAGTACTGATACATACTATCACAAGGTTCAAGATGAATCTTGAAAACATCATGCTAAGTGAAAGATCCAGTCACAAAAGACTGTATATTGTATGATTACATTTACATAAAAATCCAGAATAGGTTAATCTACAGAGAGATAACTTAAGACTAATGGTTGCCTAGGGCCGGGAGGTGGGCAATGGCTGGAAGAAATAGAAGGGTAACTGCTAAAGCCCTTCAGCAGGGTTTCTTTTTGGGGTGATGAAAATGTTGTGAAATAACTGTCTGATGGTTACGTAATTCTAAATATACTAAAAACCAGTGAACTGTCCATTTTAAATGGATGAACTGAATGACACATATTTCAATAAAACTGTTACCCCAGAATTATGAACTTATATTCAAAGTCTTCTAATAAATCCAAGCTTTAATTTTACAATTAAAAAAGAGGCATAGCTATTAAATAATACGAGGTAGAATTAAAAAGCTGGAGTGTATATATGAATATCAGACAAAGTAGACTTGAATATCAGACAAAGTAGACTTGAATATCAGATAAAGGAAATCTCAAAACAAGCATTAAAACCAGATATAAAGGAAGACATCTTATAATGTAAAAAGGGGATCAATTCATCAGAAAGACATGGCAATCTTGAATGTTATAACCTAATGACAAAGCTGCAAATACATGAATTAAAAAACAGACAAAAATGAAAGAAACAGATCTGCAAATAGGGATACAGATGTCAACACTCTCCTTTCAGTAACTGAAAGAGTAGGCAGAAAATCAGTAGAAATACAGATTACTTAACTACTCCCAACCAACTTGATCTACTGATAATATAGAACATATTATATCTAGTGTACATGAAACAGTCACTAAGAAAGATCATATACTAGGTCATCAACATTTAAATTTAAAAGGACTAAAATTATATAGCACATATTGTCTGAAGAGAACACATATAAATTAGAAGTGAACTAACAAAACAGTATCTGGAAAATCCTTAAGTAGTTGAAAATATAACCACATATTTTTGAGTAACCCATGGATCAAAGAAGTCAAATAGGAAATATTTTTCACTGAATGATAATAAAAACACTATATATCATAATTTTTGAGATACAACTAAAGCAGGCTTAAGAGGGAAATTGGTAGCTTTAAATACTTAAAACAAGAAATATTTACAACCTATGATCTAATTTTCCACCTTAAGATATTAGAAGAAAAGCAAATAAAACCCAGAATAAGTAGAAAGAATAATCACAGTAAAAGCAAAAATTAAAGAAATAGAAAACTGAGAAAAATTAAGATGGTTCTCAGAAATTATCACTCAAAGTGATAAATCTCTAGCTGGAATGATCAAAGATAAACACAAGTCATTAATATCATGGGGGGAAAGGACTTTACTATAGATCCTATGCACATTAAAAGAATAAGTATATGTTATAAATAAATCTATGACAATAAATTTGACTATTTAGATGAAATAAACAAATTACCAAAATGCACACAAGAAGGAATAAAAATCTGAATAGCTCTATAACCAACAAAGGAACTGAATTTATAATTTACAACCTTCCAAAAAAGAACTCTACAGGTCCAAACAGCTTCAGTGTTGAATTATAATAAACACTCAAAAAAGAATTAATACTAACATTCTAAAAACTATTTCAGGAAGTAAAGATAAGGGAACACTTCCTTGCTCACTTTAGGAGGCCAGTACTACCCTGGTACCAAAACCAAAGACCTTAAAAACCCCACAAAATATTCAACCCTGCCGCCGCCGCCACCACCCACACAAAAAAGGCAAAAGATCTGAACTGACACCTTTTTAAAAAAATGGTTAATTAGCTCACCAAAAAAAGTTCAACATCATTTGTCACCAGGGAAATACAAATTAAAACCAAAATGAGATATCTATATACCTGCCCAGTAAAATGGCTAAAAATAAATGACTGACAATACCTAATGAAGGCAAGGACAGAGAACAAACGATCATACCCTGCTGGGGGACAGGAGTGGGGAGAAGTAGGAGTAAAATCACTTTGGAAAAAATAGTTTTCAGTTTAGTATTAATTTAATGTGTATTCAACATATGACCCAGTAGCCCGGGCCAAATGGCTCAGTTGGTTGCAGCATCATCCTGTACACCAAAGGGTTGCAGTTTCAAACCCCTGTGGGCATGTATAGGAGGCAACCAATTGCTGCCTCTCTCTCTCTCTCAACAATAAAAACATATCCTCAGGTGAGGACTAAAAAAAATTTTTTAATTAAAAAAAATATGACGCAGTAATTCTACTTTTTACCATATGACTCAGTATTTACCCAAAGAAAAACTTGTAAGTAAGTACATGTTTACACTTTATTCTTAATAGTCCAAATCTGGGAAAAACTCAAGTGTCAATCAACAAGCAAATGGATAAATTTTGGTATTTTCATACAACACAAATAAAAAGGAACAAATTACTGATACATTCAAGAACATGAAAGAATTCCAAAAGTATATGCTGACCAAAAGAAGGTAATCACATACACAAAGGAAGCAAACACTTGAATGGATTCCATTTATATGAAATTCAAAAAAACTAAAACTTATTTAAAATGACATAAAACAAATCAGCAATTGTGTGGGGCCAGTGGTGGGAGTGAGGTGGACTGCAAAGGAATGTAAGGAAACTTCGGGAGTGATGGGAATGTTATAATTATTCATCAGGGTAGTGGTTACAAAGGTGCATACATCTATCAAAACACACACTGTATATTAAATACAAATGCATTTTTCATGTGTAAAAGATGATTTCAAAAGTAAAAGATTGCTTCTCAGCCTTCTGGCTAAGATCAGGTGTGAGTAGAAGAGTGGTGTGGCGCACATACACACAGAAAGTTGTGCCTCTGCCTAACATCATTCACAAAAATCAATTGGGTTAAACATAAACACAGCAAACAAAGCTGCAATCACACTAAAAGAAAAGTAAAAGGATGTGTTTATAATCCTATGGAATGAATAATCTTCTTTAGTAAGAAATTAAAAAGCAAAAGCTACAAGAGAGAAAAAGATATTTACTCATCAAAATTAACACCTCCTAGCCCTGGCTGGTGTGGCTCAGTGTACTGAGCGCCAGCCTGTGAACTGAAAGGTCATCAGTTCAATTTCCATTCAGGGCACATGACTGGGTTGCAGGCTACATCCCCAGTTGTGGGCGTGGGAGAGGCAACCTCTCAATGTATCCGTTGCACATCAGTGTTTCTCTCCCTCTCCTTCTCCCTCCCTTCTTTAAAAATAAACAAATAAAATCTTTTTTTTTTTTTAATTAAAACCTTCTAGACCAGAGGTATGTAACCTTTTGGTATCTCTGGGTCATACTGGAAGAAGAGTTAGTTGTCTTGGTCCACACATTAAATATACAAACACTAATGAAAACTGATGAGCAAAAAAAAAGCTCCGCACATAATTTTCATGATATCTGCCACCATGAATGAGCAAAAAAGTTCTCACATAATAACCCTAATTATGCAGCTTCTGATAATCTTTTAAAATAGTTGAGCAGGTTCCAAGTTTGTGATCACTAATATAGAAAATGTATGTATCTAGGTAATAAAACTTAGTAAAAAAACTAGGTAATATTTTAAGTAAATTTACTATTTTGTGTTGGGCCACATTCATAGCCATCCTGGGCTGCATGCAACCCACAGGCAGCAGGTTGGACACCCCTGTTCTAGACCATACAACTCAAAAGGACTCTGGGAAATACATATGCAACATGTAGCAAAAGAAAATACTGGAATCCAGAATTCAAACAAAACAATGTAAAACAAAGAAATCCTAAAACTCATAGCTGAAACATGCAACCCCAAAGATTAGAGGAAATTGACAAATTCAGCCATATAGAAATCAAGGGAGTGGCAAATGCATAGAAGTGATGAACTTCACTAGCAATCCCAGCAACAGAATGCCATTTTTCATCCAAAAGATTGGTGGTTAAAATAACAAATGGGAGTGTGCATGAGATGAAAAACAGGGAATACAAGTGAGAGCACTGACTGATACAAACACTATCGAGGGAATATGAGAGTATATATTAACCATATGCTTTTAATACACAGTAATTCTACTTCTTGCTTTTTTCCCAAAAGAAACTTGCATGCCCACAAAATGGCATGAACAAAGATATCCACTAATGCAAAATTTCCAAAAATGAAAGCTTGGCGACCAAAGGGACATGGCTAAATAATAAGATACATTTACACCATTGATGCAATTTGAAAAGATGAAATACCTCTATATGCAATATATTATCTATTTATAATCTATAGGTAATATATATGTGTGATAACAAGGAAGTTCTCTAAGATCTATTGCTGACTGATTAGAAATACAGAATAATCTGTAAAGAAATCAATGAGAAAGTGGCTACATGTAATTATTACATACATATGTGTGTAAATGCATATGAAAAGTCTTACAAAAGACCCTGGCTGGGTGGCTCTGTTGGTTGGAGTGTTGTCCTGCACCAAAAGGTTGCAGGTTCGATCCCCAGTTTGGGGCTCACACAAGAGGCAACTAGTGGATGTTTCCCTCTCATACTGATGTTTCTCTCTCCCTCCCACCCCCCTAAAACAATAAACATATCCTAGAGTGGGGATTAAAGAAAGCAAAAGTCTTACAAAGGCATGTATGAAAGGAACTCCAATGAGATGGAGAAGGCAGAACTGAGGAAGGCTATTATTTGACGACCTGGTCAAACTATACAAAGAGAATGTATTCTTGTACAATTTAATGTAAAAAAAAAAAGTTGCCTTTGGAATTTTTGTCTGAGGAACCTTTTTCAAATGACATAAAGATGGTTTCTATGTCCTATGGAAAGGAGTTTCTCAGACAACAGTTCAACAAAATCTTACCACCTATAACCTTAGAACACCATTAATAGTTCGTAACAAACTTGAAAGTCTCTTCCCCATATTGCCTTCAAACCTTTTCAAGTACCTCTCCATGTAAATCACTCTTGATTCCACTATCTGGTTTTATTTTCTTCATAGCAGTTATTACTTGCTGAACTTATCTATTTATTCTCTTGTTTGTTGTCTGTCTCCCACTAGAATGGGAATGGCAAGACAATTTTGAATTCATGTAATTTTAGTCAAGCCATTTTGAGTTTTCTTACAGTATCAAAGACACATTTTATTTACTTACCTTAGTTGGAAAAGGAAATTTGGAAGGTTCTGTTTTGCATGGTGTATGAATAGCCGTTAGAGGGGGAGGCCATGAATGCGTCATCTCCTGAAATGTAATTATTACAGTTTGTTTTCAACCAGGTCAAGGATAAAAATTACACAGCTAAAAACCAGATTTATATTATAAATGCTGGTTTCATGATTGCTCCTCCCAAAGTACACATATTTAATCAATAAATATTAATTAAGCACAACTGTGTGCAAGGCACTATGGGTCAGGTAATAAGAAAAATAATATATACTCTCTGGCTTCAAGAAGCTTTGAATTAAGATGATGAAACCTGTGAATAGTTACAGAAATCAGCCTGTAATCAAATACAAGGCACATAGTAAAATGCTACCAAGGACAAGCTTGCTGTGGGAAGTTGGGAAAATAATAAAAGCAGCTAACATTTGTGCACCTATAGTGAGCCAGATACTGTGGTAAGTGTTTTACATGTCTATTACTCATGTAGTGCTCACAATGACATTATGAGGTAAATCCCATTACTATCCTAGTCTTATGTAGGATGAAATTGAAGCACAGAGGTTATTTATTCAAGGTCACACACTCAGTAAGTAAGGAACACAATTTCATCCTACAAGTCTGGCCACAGAGCCCATTCACTGACAGGAAATTTTGGTCAGGAAACTCAGAACAGAGATTATCTAAAGCACATGAGCAGGAAGACAAACAAGCAAAGCCATAATCTGATTTTATTCAACACCTTCTGTCAAAGCATATAAGTCCAAGTAGAGGTTTGATTAAGATCACAATTTGCATGTTAGGGGAACACGGGGGAGAGAGGCATCAGACTTGGAATAAGGAGGAAGGTATTTATTCTGGCATTTAGATCAAAGTAAACCATCAGGTATACGGAAAAAACATAATAAAGGTGTTGTAACTTTTAGGAATTTACCTTATAGCTTATATCCACACAGTTATATAAAGATACACATTCAAGCAGCTCACACTTAAAAAATGGCAGCAACCTAAATGTCCAACAATACAGGAATAATTAAATTACCAGACACCCATACGACAGAACACCAAGCCGACAGTAAAATAAGAAATTTAAATACTGATGTCCACAGTATATTATTTGACAAATGCAAATCACAATAAATGTTTATATATGAAAAAAACCTCTATCTCTGGCTGGTGTGGCTCAGTGGATTGAGTGCCAGCCTGTGAACCAAAAGATCTCTGATTCGATTCCCAGTCAGCGCACATGCCTGGGTTGTGGGCCAGGTCCCCAGCTGGGGGCATGCAAGAAGTAACTGATCAATATATCTCTTGCACATCGATGTTTCTCTCTCTCTCTTTCTCCATCCTTCCCCTCTCTCTATAAATAAGTAAAATCTTAAAAAAAAAATCTCTAGAAAATAGTTAATCGTAGCTACACCCAAAGGTGTGGAAAGAGAATGACAGAAGGGGCAAAAGACAAAGGTACTCGACACAGTCTCTACTGCTTGAGCCAGAACAGCCACCTGCACTGTAATTGCTCTTTATCATTACAATGGTGCTTTATTTTTTAATGGTATTTCACTTACTGAAATAATACTACATAGTTGATTTCCTAAATCTTGCTCTAGAATGCCAGGTCAAAGGGTGCAACAGTATCATTATTATCACCATTGTATCCCCAGTGCTTGACACATAGCAGGTGTTCAATTAAAAAGACATGAATTAACAAATTTTTTACAGTAAACATGTATTACTTTTACATTAAAAATTTTTCTTCTTCAAGCCTGTTTCTAGAAACAGTATGACTGACTACAACTATCAAGCAAACATGAAGGGCACTCGGACCTGAAGTTCCATGCACACTACGCAGAGGGAAGGGGGAGAAAACAGAAAATCATACACCCCAGGTTTTTGGTGTTGGCATTTCACACCTCAAACATCAAAATACCCTCAATAAAAAAATCTATTTAACGCTCCCCCAGGCCATGTGCCACCCTGTATAAATGAAATGTAGAATAAATTGTCAAGAACATCAAAGAAATAATTGAATGTGAGAAAATCTAAGATTTCTTCTAGTATGCCATTGCATGTTTGAGGATTTGGGGGAAAAGATATATGCTCCCTTAGGCTTTTTATACACATGGGAACTAAAAAATGAGTGCCATATGAAAATCAAAGTAAAGAGTTTATTACTGTGGTTTCTGATAGTCTGATACAGGGAGAAGAGGAATTTCATTAGGATTCTAGGAAAAAACAGAATCTATATGTAACTGAAGAGGAAGGAGAAACACATTCCATGGAAGTTTTCTTTAAAAAAAGGTAAAAAAGCAAAAAAGTGTATGACTTAGGGAAACCAGTTTGGTCAATCAGTAGGGAGAGAGGCTAGCATGGGCCAGTAGAAGGTCTGGAATGTTAGGTTTGGACACTATTCTCTGTATGGGCCTTAGAGAGCCACTGAAAATTTCCAGGAAGCACGTTAATTTATGAAGATAAAGGACTGAGGCGAAGAATCGGGCAGCGATACGGAAGAGGGATGAGCAAGGAAACCAAAGGCAGAAGGGAAGAGTGAGGACTGTACATTGCTATTACCGAAGCTCAGGGTGGCAGAAATGGAAATAAAGGGATGAATATTTTCAAAGAATTTTCAAACTCTACATGTAGCTTTGTGATTAAATAGAACATGAGAGGAAAAAAAATAAGAAATAATTAGGGTTCTACACTTACAAGCATGGAGAAATGGTAGGAAATGAAGAAGCAAGGAGAAATCCAAATGGAGGCCCAGCTAACAAGCAATTAGGTGACATAAACCAAAACCCGAAGGAGACCCAGGCAGAAGAGAGGAGTGAATAGCTATCTAATAGACAAAGCCAAAACATAGAGAAAAAAGGCAGCAAAAGAACAAAAAGAGGAGAGGCTAGAAAATGCGCCCATATTTCAGAGATATGAGAAGACGCAAGGGTTCCCCAAAGACAGAGAATGAGAGGTAAGAAAAGTGGGTGGGAAATAAAAACAATGAAGCACAACAGTAAAGGAAGGGAAAATGATGTTTCCAAAAGGAAAAAAATAACATTTTTTTTTAAATAGAAAGAGTAGAGAACTCAAACGAAATCCCTGATGACCTTGCAGAACAGACTCAGCAGAATGGTAGAGGTAAAAGAGAAATACTGGGCTAAAGGAAAGGAGAGAATAAAGCGAAAGCAGTCAACACAAGCAGTTTTTCAAAGGTATCCAAAATGTACAGACACAAAAATTTAGGAGCTTTTGCACAAAGCATATGTAACATGTTTCTGATGGTTTTCCTCTACTGAGTCAAAAGTAGTTATTGTCACTCATCAATTTATTGGACTTTTTCTTTTCCCAACAGAGGAATATACTTTTTGGTCCTGTCTTAATTTTAAACATATTCCAATAAACACTCAAAATATGCAGTTTTCAGAGGAGGTCTATCAGTGTAGGATTTGATCAGTATGTACAGATGAATTATAAAGCAAGTCATTTTCAATGTGATGCTTTGACTGATAAAACTATTGAGTTTTTAGCCCTTCAAATTAACAGGTAAACCTGAGAAAGTACAGTTATATTTGGCTTCTTCCTCTTTTTAAGGCAAATAGTTAAGATGAATTTTTTAACTTAAAAACAAAAACTGCTCTTTGAGAAAAAATAATAAACAAACCAAGAGATTTAGAACCCATGTATGAATATAAGCATAATAGAACCAATTATTTTTGATTAACACAAGTTAGACATGTGAGCAATCTGTTGCTTCAGATCTTTTGTGAAATAGGGGGAGGATAAGAGGATAGTAGAGTGTGATTACGTAAGAGAGCTGAACCTATTAAAAAGAAAACACACAACTTACTTTAAGAATTTCATCCACACAGCTCACATCACCAGAAGCAGATGCCTTAAGAAAGAGGGAAAGAAACACATATTAGATTTGAAGTCATTCCTTTATTATTAGACTTTTACCATTTGTTGCACAAATTCAACATTATTAGAAATGAAATTCAATTTAAAAAAGTACTTATGATCCCACAATCCCACATCAGAACACTAATTGGAATCTTTGGATTAATTTTCTTAAATACAAGTTTTTCAAAAACTAAAATACTGTAATCACTAAACTATGTAGGACTTTAAAAGTTTATTATTTTTCAGAAGTTTTAAACTTTCTTATACTTAGATTAGAAATAATTTTTTAAATGTAATTTTTCAGGTGAGCAGCTTATCAAAAAACTTAAAGATTTACATACAAAATATACCACAATATTGAGATTCTTCATTTCACATAAACCAGCAGAATAAAACCAGTATTATCCAAGATTACTTGTTTGGAACATGATGGACATTTTAGCCTTTCTTAAATGTGGAAGTTGTATATTTACAGGCAAAAACAGAATAAAGAACTGGAGTCTCAACTCAAGTCTAATTCTAAGGATCCTGTTGTTTGAAGAAAGAACAAATTACCACTTTATTCTCTTGAGAGGAGTACTCAGACGACAAATGCCATGAACAATGAGTTTCCCTAGTCCACAGGAAAATTTTTAAATGTTCTCAAAATAGCATTTTACCCATACCTGATCCCCCCGTTTTAAGCTATGAGTTGTGATTTTTCAGCCACTAACATTACCTTTGAATTTTTTTTTTTACTGCAAAAACTTCATCAAAAGAAAAATTCAGCTATTTCACTTCTTTATTCTAAATACCATGCTTTGGCATGTAGTTATAAACACTGTAAATTTCAAACCACTACTATGAGTCTGGAGAAGCTGCCTCAAACCTTAAGTATAACCACAGAAAAGAATGCTGGGATCCAAATCATGTAACATTACCATCTCCAAGGACCCAAACACTTCCAGCATCTATCATAATGAATCATGGCCCACATCTCATTCATGATATTACTATGAAAATACAATTTACAATTTTTTAAACAAAAGTACACAAGATGTATTATTCCATAAAATCAAAAGGAAGAAATCGAAGATATTCATAAATCATACTTTTGTTCTACAACTCACCATTTTCATGTCTGAAACAGTGAATGACATTTCCCCCACCACCCAGGAGGGGAAGCCACCAGCTCTACGGACCCACCTGGGGTTCAATCCCAAGCCTTCCTTCAAACTTTTATACTCCTTACTATTAAAACAAAGACACAGTTTAAGCTCAACCATTATTTCATAGTAAATTGCTTCACACAGTCACAATGTTTAGAGGTCTAACTGTGTGACTTACATCCAGTGGCTGGGAAGGGATTTTCAGCTTGGTGAGATGTGCTTTGCTGCTGGGCTTCAGTTCAGCCACACTGTTGCCATGAGACTGGCTGCTGTAGTGCTCAGAAGACAGCTTTGGTTCCACGGACTCCTGTCCGTCCATGGGCCGCACGTAGGCAGTGGGTTTCTGTAACATTGAACTGGACTTCGACATCAGTGAAGGTGGGAAAGACTGACTTGAGTGCTGCCCACTGGAAAAAGGTACACGGGAAGGAGAATCCCAGCTTGCATCAGCATCCCGAGGTGATTTGGAACGCTGATGTTCCTTGCTATGGTGATCATTCCCATGAGACCTGGAATGACTAGAGCTTAAAGAAGAAACAGCCTGGGGTTTTCCAGGACTGGAAGAGCGTGATTTGGAGTGTTCTGATCCATGCTGGCCTTTTTTTCGGCTACTGCTTCCACCACTGCTATATGAGTCACGGTCATGCCTCTGGCTACTACTGTTAGTGCCACCACTGCCACCTGCGGTGGTCCGCTGGCTACTGTGTCCACTCTGCAAACCCGAGGACCGTTTCTGAGACTGAGAAGTGCTGGGTGCAGGTCCTACCGGAGTCCATTTGCTACTCTGATGAGAGCTCCCATGTCTCTGCTCAAAGAAATTTGGGTTAGATTTTTCATCTGCTGTCGGTGGTACAGTAGGCTTGGGAATTGCAACAAGCTTTGGTATAGATCTGTCGCCTATGAAATCCTTCATTTCATCGTAGTTTCCAAGCATACTCTGAATACGACTTGATAGCTTATCTTCTTTGCTAGTCTACAAAAAAATGTAAAATATAAATATACAATTAGCATAACTGCAAATAAAAGATGTTTCTAAACTGATTTTCCAAATTTCAAATGGATATGGTCTTTCCCCATATCTTCAAGTTAGTATCTCAAAGCAAACTCCAAATACATAATTTTTACAGTGAAAAAAATGCACTGATGAAAAACATTCACACCGAAACACAAATATTCTGTAAAACACTGAGAAATATGTATATATAATAGATTCCAAGAGGGAGAAAACCCATATTTAACCAATCAATATACTGAAACAGTAGTGAAAATCTTTTGAAGAGCAGGAAAAGTAATCTGTCTTTTATGTAATTAGGTGTCAGGACAGCAAACTAGTCAGTGTTCATACACTGGCAGTCTAGGAAGACATTACACATTCCTTATAATCCAATCTGTAGTCAGAAGCAAAAACAAAAATTTAGTGAAACAAGTTATACCCAACTGATTGTTTTTTAAATTTTAATTCCTCTTTACCTTGACTCATTAAGCTAAAAGTCCCAGCAACAAATTAAACATGGAAAATCCACTAATCAAAGTTTTAAATCCTCCCCAATAAATTCAATTTAAAAAATAAATAACTTTTAAATCCTGACTATTAATTCTAGCCAATAAATGCTCTAACATTTGAAGTTAACAGTACCTACTTTAAACTTCAAGAATTACTCTTGAATAATGAGAAAGCCTAAGATGTCTACAAGCTTGAGCACTCTTTCATATTCACACACGGAAGAAAGCTTACCAATTATATTAAAAGGAAATCCAGACCAAGCCACAACTATTTTATTCTGAGGTTGGCATAAATCAATAATGACTTTAAATTATTTGAAAATCAATCTGACCCCTATTAAACAAGAGATGAATATACACCAGAGTCACTGGAAGTGGCACCGTTCAGTGTTTCGTGTAATCCTGTACCAAGCACAATGGCAGTTACGAAGAAAGCAACTGGTTCCGTTTATTGAACACTTCGAACAGCATGCTTTCATCTAACTCTGATATTGTTAATTAAGCATTAAATACACTACAAAGAAAACCAGAGAATTTAGCATATGATAACAGGAAACAGATACTGAAGATATATTTATTCAAACACACTAGTAAGTCACTGAAACTTAGTTAACTGAATAAGCAAATAGGGAAAAACAAGACTCTAGGAAATATATTTCTCTTTGATTGATGCTATACCTGAAGAACCTAGAAAACAGAAGACGATGCAGACTGCTTCACAGAACTTTAATTTAATTCAAGGCTTGGGAAGGTGAAGTGCCTGCTCAGAGTCCATAGCAGAGCCAGGAGCACAGACATAAATTGTCTGCGCTACTCTAGAACACATTCTCAAAATTACAGGACAGCCGTCGGGACTGGGGGCAATGAGGATGACTTTAGGGCCCTAGTAATACTCTATTTCTTGATCTAGCTACTGATTACATCAGGTTGTTCATGTTGTGAAAATTCTTCTAGCTATATATATAATACGGTTTGTGTATTTTTCTGTATGCATGTTATATCCAGTAAAAGTCTCCAGCAAAGTACAGTGTACTTAGAGGAAAGAAAAAAAATGTTAAATGGTATGCACAGCAACTCTTTTCTAATATAAAAACTTAAGTTTAAACATTTTAAAGCAAAAATGCCATGCTATCAGGGAAAAACAACATTCAGAGAAGAAGTACTTACGACTTTGTATGGCTCAGCAAAGAGAGGAGAGCTAGGCGGGAAGGGGTCTTCACCCTGCTGTATCTCCTGATTCCGCCTTTCCCGTTCTTTCATACGCAGCACATTCCGGTCTTCACGGTTCATGTTGCTATGGAGAGAAACACAGTCTTTACACCACAAAACAAAAAAGGAAATATTAAGTCTTCTGTACTGATTTTGTCAATTTAATGTTTCAAACAGAGATTTCCTTTTGACTTCCAAGCAATAACAGGCATTAGTGCTGAAGCTGAGTTTTGGCAATGGTTTTATCAACTAACACTACTTCACTGAAACACTTAACCTTATAAACTTTTAAACTACCCTACTAGCTAAAAGTCAGCCAAAACGTATACATGCAGAGGAAAGGTAGTACTTTAACCCAAATGCTTAATAATTCCTGTAAGCTCTCTGTGGCTTCCTCTTCAAAAATCTAACTGTTCTGTGCCAATAGAGGCAAACAACCTACTCCCACCTACCAACCCCTCCACACCGGGGTCCAGTGCTTTTCTCTCCTTGCCATCTATCTTGCCATCTATCTTGTCCCAAACACAGCTTTCCTGGTGTCCATCCTTATAGCAGTTTGACCTCAGCTTTGCTGTTGCTCTAGATTCTCTAAAATATGACACGTCTGCTCTAAATACATTAATGTTTAAATTAACACCAATAAATGGAAAAACTGAGGCTTTTAGCAATAGAATCTAAAATTAACTTCGGTTAGTAATAGTAGTCAAAATTGTGTTGAAAAGTCTTCTAGGATAAACAAAAAACGAGGATATCATTTCTATAATCACGACAGTACGTTGTGCTTTCGCTAAGAATAAACTAAAGAAAATAGTTTATTTACAGCAGCAGGGATTTTGGTTAAAAAGATAATAATGCAAAAGGTTTTCAAACCCTGGACAAGGAATTACCAGGGACTGCACAACACTCTTCCCTAGAGATACATTAAACAATATGTCCTAGTTTTGATTAAAAAAACAACAACAAAACTCCTGCTGGAGGCCAAAGGGAATAAATAGGTTATACTTGTGCAGCATTTCTAGACAATTACAAAAATTGTTTTCTTTTCTTATACAATGAAAGTCATCCAACTGAATGTTTCCCTTTTAACAAGACTGCCATTAATCAGAACTAAATTAACTGATTCTTTAGAGGAACAAATATCGCAGTTGTAGCTCTTATTTTCTCATTTTTTTCTGGTCTGACTTATTTTTGCATCTAATTCATAGGTTCCACTTTTTACCTCCTGTTTCTTTGAACATCAATATCTCTGCCTAAGGTAAAATAAAATTTCCCAAAAAGCAATCATTCCAGTAATCTGAGCTCCCCTGAAAGTAACATAAAATTTAAATGAGTCAATTTGAAGTGTATCTTTGCAGTACAGGCAAAACTATTCCCTCAGGGTATGTAAAACTATTGTGCTAAAATAGGATTGTTTTTAAAATTAGCAAATTGCTATATTACAACAAAACCTATGGGACTATCAGATAAATTAATTTTAAAAAACTGTCAGGGGCAGGCATGCAGGATGGAAGATGGCGGCTGGGTTCAAAACTGTAGAACCTCTGGAGTATTACAGAAGAATTTTAAAGACAACTGCCATCCCAATGGAGAAGAACTTAGTGAATTTGGAACCACACTGTCAACATAGGTTCAATTAATACTGCAGATGGTTCTGCTTTAGTGAAGCTGGGAAATACTTCAGTAATTTGCAGAATTTGCAGCACCATCAAAGATGCCCCTAATAAAGGATATGGTTGTTCCTAATGTGGATCTACCACCTCTGTGTTCCCAGATTTCGGTCTGGACCAGCTGAAGAAGAGATGCAAGTGGCTACCAGTTCATTGCAGATGTCATTAAAAATTCACAGATAATTTGGAAAGAGGACTTGCGCATCTCTCCAGAACAGCACACTTCGGTTCTACACTGTGGTCTCGTTTGCCTAGACTATGATGGAAATATTTTGGATGCCTGTACATTTGCTTTGTTAGCAGCTTTTTAAAAATGTACAGTTGTCTGAAATTACTACAAATGAAGAAACTGCTTGAGTAGAAGTTAATTTAAAAAAGAAAAGTTATTTGAACATTAAAACTCATCCAGTTGCTCTTTCCTCTGCAGTGTTTGGTAACACTCTGCTTACAGTTGACCCTGCCAGAGAGGAGGACCATCTGGCCACTAGAACCCTAACAGAAGTAGTGGATGAGGAAGGCAAGCTATGCTGTCTTCACAAACCAGGTGGAAGTGGGATGACTGGGGCTAAGCTTCAGGACTGTATAAGCCTAGCAATTACAAGACACAAAGAAGTAAAACAACTGATGGATGAAGTATTGGGTTGGCCAAAAAGTTTGTTTAGTTTTTTTCTGTAAGATGGCTCTAGTAGTGCTTAGTTGTCTTTACTTCATTCAAAACAACTTTGTTAGACTGTATTGTGACAGCTGTCAGATCAATGTGCATTTTTTAAAAACTTATCAAAATTGGTGAATTTTGGGGCAGCCATTTTCATATAGAAGATGAAAGAAGATAAACATCATTTTAGTGTATTATGGTTTATTATTTCAAGAAAGGTAAAAAGGCATCTGAAACTAAAAAAAAAAAAGATTGGTGCAGTGTATGGAGAAGGGGCTGCAACTGATCAAATGTGTCAAAAGTGATTTGCAAAGTTTCTTGGTACTACCGACATTTAGGGCAAATAATTCTTTACTGAGGGACTGTCGTATGCACTGGAAGATGTTTAACAGCACCCCAGCCTCTACCCACTGGAAGGCAATAGTGGGAAATAGCCGACATACTCAGAATATTCAAATCAATAAAGTAATTGGTGAAAATGAAAAAGTATATTTTTTATTTCATGGAAAAATTAAAGACTTTTTGGCCAACCCAATAATTAAAGAGTATGAAACCCAAATAAACACCCACCTTTTCAAAATAGATTTGTAAAAAAACTGTATTTATTACACTGTGCAAACCTTTATTTACCAAATAAATATCAAACTACATTTTTCTGGGGAAAAAACAAAGAAAACTGTCAAGAAGAAAGGAGGGTTCTCCATCTAAAATTTTTGATCATTTAAGGTAAATTGTTTTAAGTACCCATCAAGTATGTATGTTAAGTTTATACATTAATTATAAACAATTATAAACAACAGTTCATGAACAGAAAGAAATGCAAAAAATCTTCAACTTTGGTTTGTTGTTGGTAGTGATAATCATGTACCAATTTCATTATTACAAGACTGCAAATGAGTGGATATATTTAGATTTTTTAGGGAATCAGGGATCTTATCATGAGAAACTAAATATACATGAGAGATACAAATATAGAATGGAATAAGAAAAAGAACCTCTAGAGATTAGATTAGAAGTTAGTAGTAGTATTGTGAATTCACGCTTATATTAAAAAAATGAATAGAGTCTCTAGCTCTGCCCATTGAAAGAGTGATGCCCCAACAAAAAGAAGTACTGTCAGCACCCAGTTTTGTATGTCTAACATCACTCCCCGTAAAAATGGAATGGAACTGTTTGGTGCATAGCTAATTCCACAGCTGTAGCAGGAAAAACACAAAGAGTGCCTAAAACATATTGTTGTAACGGCACGAAAATGCTCAAAAACAGATGAAGACATCATAAGGGCACAGGAACCAGCCTGAAAGGGCTCCCATTGGTCATATTTAGAAACATGAACATCAAAATGAATGAAGACAAGAACGGAATATAACCAGTTGAATAAAAATAGAATTCCTGAGTTCAGAGCAATAATATCAGAGAATGAAATAAAGCTGGGAACAAAAGTCCCTCTTTATAGAAGAATGCCAGCAATAAATGTAGAAGAAACAAAAGAATTACAAAATTGCCTTTTTGCAGATGCTAAAGTAATAACTGAGGCAAGAATCATCAATGGATGCTAAAAGCACTGGGTGGGAAATACAGGGGGTACGGGAAGTTATTCAGTATCACTCCCCAGCAGAGTAATTGCAAAAAAAAAAAAAACACAAAAAACTTTAAAATACAGAAGTACAGTAAACACTACCTTTTAACATCACTAATAAGAGAACAAACTGACATCTTGTGCCTTCCAATGTAATACACATAAGACACATCACCAACTAGGTATTCCTCCTGCTTAAAATATTTAATCTGAATTTAATCATGAGTATAGAGCATATGGGTAAATGTAAGTTGAGAAACATACTGTGAAACTGGCCTGTACTCTTCAAAAGTATCAGTATTACAAGATACTCTGCACAAACAGAACAGGCTACAGATCACTTTTACATCCTTCTACAATGAACAAGACACAGCTACATGCACATATCCTTCATTTCCCAGATCCGGGATATGGGGAGGAAAAAATGGTTGTGAACAACATTACTGGGAAATATGAATGTTGACAGTGTTTCAGAAAATCATGTTACTGTTACATTTCCCAACTGTGATAACTGCATTTGGTTATATGGGAGAATGTTCTTGATTCTTAGGACATACACGGTTGAAATATTATCATGCCTGTAACTCGTAAATGGTTCAGCATCTATCTGAATATACATCTACATATATTTGTGTGTGTGTGTATACTGCAAGGGAGACAGTAGTAGTACCAGCAGCAGTTATAGTAAAAATGTTAACAACTGGTACATCTAGGTAAAGGATATATGGATGTATTCAGTTGGCCAAAAATAAAATACATATTTTTCATTTTCACCAATTACTATTGATTTGGATATTTTGAGTGTGTCAACCATCTCCCATGTGGTATAACATTGATTGTTCTCAATCAATGTCTCCATTTCATTGCTATCAACTTCTACTGGTCTACCCGACCGTGCAGCACCATCCAGCAAAAACTCTCCAGAACGAAACTTTGCAAACTGTTTTTGACACGATCAATCACAGTACCTTCTCCATACACTGCACCCATTTTTTTTGCATTTCAGTTGCGTTTTTAAACTTTCTTGAAATAATAAAGCATAATATGCCAAAAATATTGTGTATCTTCTTCCATCATCAATATTAAAATGGCTGCACAAAAATTCACCAATTCGGTTAAGTTTTTTAATGCACACAGATGAGACAGCCATCACAACACAACCTAACAAAATTGTTCTGAATAACACTAAAGACAACTAAGTGCTACTAGAACCATCTTACAGAAAAAAACAAATGAACTTTTTGGCCAACTCAATATATTATACCTTTCCTGTAGTTTTGAAATTTTTTTTTGAGATAAAAGATGGAAGGAAAAGAGCATATGGGTGCTATCCAGCATTTTTTAGCCTTGGGATTTACTATAGAGAATTCTCTTCTCTAGGGCTTCACATACTCCTCTCATCCCTAAAGTGTGCCCCCTTGCACCTTCAAAATCATACTGATCATCCAATACTCTTCAACTCCTCCCTTGTCACTATTTACACTTGAGAAAGTGCAATGCCATTCTTGGCTAGGAGGAGACACCATCGATGTGCCAACTTCAGTTTCCAGAGAAGTAAATGAGCATCCCAAATTCATTTAATATTTATCATTTACTAAGTGTACTTATTAATCAATATGCAAAAACACCTATTATATACTTAGTACTGGGAAGAGAACAAGAATTTGCCACCCTAAGTACTAAAACTTACCACAAAGCCATCAAAATAGCATGACAGTGCACAGAAATGAACAAACCAATCAGTAAAATAGAGACCAGAAATCAATCCAGAGATATATAAGATTTTAATAGTTAACAAATCCAATTCAATGAGAAAGGAATGTTTTATTTAATAACAATAATTAAAAACCAAGTACTTTCTAAGAGCAGAGTTTTTTTTTTTTTAAGATTTTATTTATTTATTTTTTGGGGAGGGAAGGAAGGGGGAGAGGGAGAGGGAGAGGCAGAGAGAGAGAGAAACATCAATGTGCGGTTGCTGGGGGTTATGGCCTGCAACCCAGAAATGTACCCTAGCTGGGAATCGAACCTGGGACACTTTGGTTCCCAGCCAGCGCTCAATCCACTGAGCTACGCCAGCCAGGGCTAAGAGCAGAGTTTTTAAAATGTTGAAGCCATGTTTCAAACTCAGCCAGAAAAAATAAATCGTCCAGCCTAGCAGCCTCACTCGAAGGATTTTATGTACTCATAGGAATAAAGCACAGTCAAGAGTTACAAAGACACGTACGGGCAGCACTGTTTTTAGGGATGAAACAACCGAAAATAACTGAGTGCTCAAGAACAGAGAAATGGATAAGTAAATGGTTAAACTATGGCTTATTAGAATAAATGAGGTAGATCTTTGCCAATTAACTTGGAGGAATTTCCATAATTCTTGTTTTGTGGGGAAAAAAAAAAGTAGATGCAATATGTATGTGATACGACTGATCACCTATCTCTTTATGATAAACTCAGAAGTAGAATTGTCAGGTGTTGAATATATTGGTAAGAATTAGATACAACTAACTCCACCAACATCAGAATGTGCCAACTAACAACCTCACATGCTAAACACAAGGAAACTGAACTCTGAATGTCCAATTTCATACACAAGATTGCAGAAGGTCTCCAGATTTAGCGAAATCTTTTTTCTTGGCCCTCAGTAAATGTTTTGACTGTTCCTGTAAATACAAATAAAAGGTATTTTTCCACCTATTTACTTTCCAAAAGAGATAAACCTTGATGGTTTTGGTTTTCCAATTATAAAAATAATACTGGCTCTTTGCTCAAAAACTCTAACCTGGCACCAATAATTTTACTCCCCTGAAATAAACAACACTGTGAGGAGTCACATATAGCCATACATGTACAAAATATTATATATGCAATTCTTATTTCATTTAATAAACAATAAACGAGTTCCTCTGATGATAGGGTTGTATCAGGAATTTAGTATTACTAATGTTACAGTGTGTATGTGTGCCCTCTATTTTAGCTTCAGATAAATTCCTAGATGTGAATTGGTGAGTCAAAGGGTATCTGCTGTGCTATTTTAATACATATCACTACATTGCTTTCCAAAAAGATTGTCAGCTGACAGCCCCACCAAGAGAGTATGAGATTGCCCTTCAACCATGCCACTTTTTACTCCTAGTCAACCTGAGTCTTTTTCAATTGTACCACCAATGAAGAGGTAAAAATGAAAATTATTCCAATGTCACTTGTTTATTTCATTTACTCAACAAATATGTGAGCTCATTTACTATTGCTACACACCGCACTAGAAGCTAGGGGTAACATGGAAGAGAAAGACACACACAGAGGGCCCTGACCTTACAGAACTCACAATCAACTGCATCCTACTGAATTTCTCTGACGGTTAGATAGCACATCATTTTATGTGTCACTTATTCAAATTTCTTCTTTTGTGAAATGCCAATTCATGTCTTTTGCCCATTTTTCTACTGAAGCAATAGTTTTTGATTATGTAATAACTATGCTTTTCCCAGTTTGTCACATATCTTAACTGAGAAACACAAGGTTAGCATTAAATCTTATATTAAACTGTTATGTTAGCTACACTGACAGCCTCTTCGAATCCTCTGCCTCCTCCTGCCAATGCACTCCCGAACTCTGCCTGCAAGCCACGCCTGAACTCTCCTCAATGGCTTCCTGGTAAGATACAAGCCTCACAGCACTGCTGACATCTGTCCCCATCTCTCCAAGTCTCTTTGTCTGTCTTTCCTTAGACTGTGATCTGCGTCTGCGCAGCCTCTCTAGAGCATTCCATTCTTTATTTCTGTGAAATAACTATAACTATTATAAATAAATAATAAATTTCTATACTATAGACATTATGCTATCTGTATCTTTCTCAGTTATCTAGTATCCAAAAAGATCAGAAGCGAATTTTACTATGGACAACATGAGATTAGGGTACTAAGGCTGCAATTTTCAACATTTTTCATCACATGACACACATAAAAAAATCACTAAAATTCTGCACCACATCAAAAAATATATTATTTGCTGATCTAACCCAAAAAAGAGGTATAATTTTGATTCATTCACACTGGATGGCTATTGTTGTGTAGCCTGCTGTCATTCTTTGATTTGGCAATCTCAGGGAAAAGAGATTAGTGCCCCTAACTAAATAAATAGTCAAGTATTGTATGCTTTAAAAATTCTTGCAGCACACCAGCTGAAAAATAACCACTGTTCTGAAGGAAGGAGAAGCTGCCTTTGACAGGCAGTCTCTGCAACCATTGCTATTGTAAATCTCATCCACTTACTAACAGGAGCTCCATCGAGTGGAACTGCACTTATAGGGAGCTAGACAAATTACAAGAGGTCACTTCTCAGTCATCTATACTTCTCTGAAGAGCCTTCGGAACTCTCAGGGACAAAAAGAAGGTGATGAGAGAGGGGTTAAGAAGAGCAACCTCAGAACATCAGCAATAGTTCAGAGCATATGGTACATGTGCAGTAATTATCTACCAGATGAATATTTGGGGGAAGAGAGGTCCTCCCTCATTTGTCCATAGTAAGTATCTGAGAGGCTAAGGTATTAATTCTGAAGATGACCCCTTGTTTCCCAAAACCCAGTTCCTCAAGTCACAGGCGATTCAGCTGATTTAGTATAAGCAAGGACTATTTGATAAGCCACATGTGGAGTGGTAACCTTGCTAATAAAAACTCTCAAACATAAAATATCTAGTAACCAAAAAACAACACAGGCAATCATCTCTTAATTAACTTCTGAAATATCATAACAAAGTAATGTAAGTTCTATTACATTAGAAGTTACTAATGTAACTTCCATTGAACTGTAAACAGTAGAGGTGTGACAGTGTGCAGCCAAGAGGGGGGCACCAAATACGGATTTGGAACGGGGTCCAGAACTCAAGGTGTTCAGAAAATATTAGGATGTCCTCACCACCACCCTCCCCACCCTGCCAAAGGTGTGGTTTGGAGGAAGGGACAAATGAAGCAGGGCCATTGAAAGCTGTTTTGCATAGCAACAACTTTGCAGCCAACCTCTAGTGTGGTCATTTAACATATCTATAACATTTAACTGGTTACATAGATATGTTAAATAGCTGTAGCCATGCTTTGAGTCAGGGGAATGGAAGTAACTTCCCCACCAAGATGTAACTGGGTGGGGGGGGGGCAGGTCCCCTGAGTTACAGCACCTGTGTGACAGCTTGGAGATGACTGGCTCCATGACATGGGGCCACGCCTGCCCAGACTGCTTTATGGCAGCCCAGTAAAGCCGGAAGGGTATGAGAGTGTTGGTAAGAGCAGCCGATTGTGGGAGGAGTCAGAAATGGGGCTGCAGAGGAAGATTGGCGCGGGGATTTAAAACTGAGACACGGCAGCCATTGGAGAGAAGCACGCGGCTTTGGCAGAGTGGGGACTTCCACAGCTATTGTGCCAGGTGGACATGTGAGAGAACCATGTAGCTGTGGCAATAGAAAGGAGAGAACCACGCAGGTTTAGAAGGGGGAACCACCACCCGGCTTTAGCAGAGATTCCAGAGACACAGCTGATGGTGCTGAGAACTGAGGAAGGCCTATCAGCCGAGACGGATTACTGGGAAGAACTGGGGGCTGCCTGAGCCACGGACTTCTATTTCTTTTCCTGAGATACGGTACCCCAGACTGGGCAAAGGGGGAAAGGAAGGACTATGTGTGTTTGTGGGTGTTTTAAGGGACTTTGGGATTTTGATGAAGATATTAGGCCACTACTTTAAGTTTGTATAGCATTAAATAAACATTTCCTTCCCTTTTCACGAATCTCTGGCATTGAGAGATGTCTTTCCTATAAGGCGGCAGACATAACGAACCTGGTGGGGTTCCTTTCGGGTAACAGTACATTGCCTTTGTCTCCCCCATGTTCTGTAACAGAGGCACTACAATTTAGTAAATGGGGCAATTAAGGATAGCTGACTTTTAGTTTCGGTTATATAACATAATAGATACATGACTTATGTAAGTAACCTCCCTGAACCTCAGTTTTATTTTGTGTAAACTGTCCATATTAATGTGACGATAAGGATTAGACGAGAGAAGTATCTGAATGTATCTGATTATTTAACACTGTACAAGAATAGAGTGTAAAACAAAGAATGAAATGTCACTGCAAATGAGCACAAATCTTTTTGGGGTGATGGAAATGTACAATTAAATTGTGGTGATAGCTACATACTCTATGAACTGATGAAAAATCACTACTTTGTACACTTAAAAAGAAGGGAATTTTATGGACTGCAAATTATACCTCAACAGAGCTGGGGTTTTTTAAAGGAATGTTATCAGACTGAAAAGGATCTTGATTGCTATCATTTGTCAACTCTCCCTCTACCTTCCCGATGGGCTTCATACCAGTACATTCCCTTAAATAATTGAGGCTCCCAACCTTCTGCTTAAACCACCTGTTTCCCTATCAGAAACAACTGAGGTCTCACATCATTTAAATAATATGGTGTTATTCAAAAGATAAAGGATATGGCCCTGGCTGGGTGGCTCAGCTGGTTGAGCACTGTCCCATCTATCAAAAGGTTGATGGTTTGTAGCAGGAGCCAGCCAGGGCCCCCCCAAAGAGGGAGGGGTAATGGGGTGCAGAACTCAGGGAGTTCAGAAAATATTAAAAATATAGGATGTCCTCACCCTGACAAGTCTGAACTGGGGAATGGGACACACAGAGCAGGGCCATCAAGCTGTTTTGCATAGCAACAATTTTGCAAATAACCTCAGAAATGGTCATTTAACATATCTATAACTTTTAACTGGTTTCATGGATATGTTAAATAGCTGTGCCCATGCTCTGAGACAGGGAGATGGGAGTGACTTCGACCCATGACATAACTGGGAGGCAACTCCCCCTGGTTACAGTGCCTGCTCTAGAGCTTGCAGGTGACTGGCTTCACGCCATGGGGCCACGCCTGCCCAGACTCACTAAGGCAGCCCAAAAGCTGGAAAAATACAGGAATGCTGGCAGGTGTAGCTGATTGTGGGAGGAGTTGGAAACGGTGATGCAGAAGAAGACTGGCACTGGGATTTACACCCAGCACGCAGCCATGCAAGGGAGAACCACTCGGCTTTGGGGTTCCCTTTGCCATGCAGCTTAGGAAGCCAGAAGGCAAGATGTAGCAGCGATGCAGAGCTCTCTCCTAGCAGTTTGGAAGAATGCAGAGGGATGCTGCAGGAAGGAAAGGGGTGAAAGAACTCATGCTGGATTAGGAACTGGAGATCCCAGCAACACAGCTGATGGTGCTGGGAACCTTGGGAGGCCTACCAGCTGAGCACGGTACTGGGAAGAACCGGGGACTACCTGAGTCAAGGAATTCTATTTCTTTTCCTGAGATGTGATACCCCAGACTAGGCAAAGGGGGGAAGGAAGGACTGTGGGTGTTTGTGGGTGTTTTAAGGGACTTTGGGACTTTAATGAAGACATTAAATCATTACTCTAAGTCTATATAACCTCTGAATAAATAGTTCCTTCCCTTTTCACCAATCTCTGGCATTGAGAGCTATAATTCCCTGGCAGTGGGCAAGGCGAACCTAGACCAGGAGAGGACCCCGGGAGAAATGGTGGTCCATTCAGTAATAGTATCTCAATTCCTGGTCAGAGCACATACCTAGATTGCAGGTTTGATCCCTGGCTGGGGTGCATATAGGAGACAACCAGTCGATGTTTCTCACATCAATGTTTCCCTCAATCTCTCTCTCCCCCTTCTCTCTCCCTTCCTCTTTCTTCCTCTAAAATCAATAAACATATCTTCAGGTGAGGATTTTAAAACAGGTAAATATGAATGGAACAAATATTACAGTCTCTCAGGATTTGATACATTGAACTTGAATAATACTAAAATAAACAGACCTAACCGATTAAGTACAGTACACTCCACTCATCGTCAGCATGTAATGGGGTGTAGGCTGGGAGTCCCCAGGGTCCCCCAAAGGGAGGATCTGTAATGGGGTCCAGAACTTGGGGTGTCCAGGAATGCAGGATATCTCCCATAGACCTGGCTGGGAGATGGGAGAGATGGAACAGAGCTGTTGAGTTATTATACATATCAATAACAAACTAGCTTCACACCTATCTGTGGGAAGTTATTTTGCATATCAACAGCAGCCTAGGTGAGGTGGGTGGGACTTTAACCCATAATGTAGCTGGGAGGCAGCTTCCCCTGGCTAGAGCGCCTGCACGAGAACTTGAAATGGTTCTCTCCACACCATAGGGCCACACCTGCCCAGACTGACTATGGCCAAGAAGAGCAAAAACTGCAGGAGTATTGGCAGGTGTAGCCGATTGTGGGAGGAGTCAGAAATGGAGTTAAGGAGGAGGTTCCAGGCTGAGATTTAAATGACAGGCAGGCCCTCCACGGAGAGAGACAATGCAGGACTAGACCAGAGGATGAGATCATCTGGGAAGGAAAGAGGTGAAAGGAACAAAAGAAGGTGCCACGTGGTTTTGGGCTAAGAAATGGCAATCATGGCAGCAACACAGCTGATGCTGCTGGGGACTGCGGGAGACCTGCCCAACCCAGCACGGATTACTCAAAGGAACCGATTACCCAGAGGAACCGGGAGTCTAGCTGAGCTACGGACTTCTATTTTCCTGAGACTCGGGACGCCTGACTGGCCGGACTAGGCAAAGCAGGGAAGGCAGGACTGTGTGCGTGAGGGTGTTTTAAAGGGACTTTGGGATTTTAATGGCAACACTCCGCCATTACTTTAAACCTGTATAACTTTTGAATAAATAATTCCTTTCCTTTTTACCAAACTCTGGCACTGAGAGCCACAATTCGTAACACCCTGGTGGTGGGCAAGAAGAACCTGTCTAGAAAGACCCCAGGGGAGGGGACTTATTTTGATAATAGTATCTGAGCTCCCCCTTTTGGTAACAGTTTTTGGTGCCTGACACGTGGCTGAGAATTGCGAGTGGGAGACCAACCCCCTCAGTTGTAGGAAAATGAGGCTGCAGAATTATCCCTGTCTCTGAGAATTTCTTTGCACCCTTCTTGAGGACATCGGCCACCTAATCATGCCCAGGAAAGTAAAAAGGAAATGGATCTGGGAAGGCATCAGAGAAGTGTGGTGGTTTAGCTGAAAACTTGTTTCTGACACTGTTTTGGAATAATGAATTATAGATATGGTTTGGTTAATATGCTGCTTCCAGGCTGCCCTGTCTGCTCGCTTACAGTTTTGGTGAGCCCTGATGGGACTAAGGGAACCTGTACTCAGGTTCTAGCCACCTGGGGCAGACCGATCCCTGGAGCATGGCTGTGGGGACTTCCCAGTCTCAGGTAACTGCCCTGCACCCCAGCTCAAGGCACTGGTTGCCAGGAATGCCAGAATGGTGTAAAGGAGCAAGTTTGGGAAGGAAAGGAACCCATAGCCTCTGTAAGTCAAGCCTGTATTCATGTTGGGGATCAGATAGCAAGCCATGTGGGCACCCCGCCATTTTGGGTAAAATGGAGGATGAATCACGTGAGTATCCCACTGTGGCAGATGGGCCATGCATGGGTGTCGGCATCCTGGACGACCCAGTTTGTGTGGGTGCCGCCATTTTGGATGTGGCACCTGGCCACTCTGCCGTTGTGGATCATGGGTCACGTGAGAGTTCCATCATCTTGGAATCCAGCATGGTGTTGGGCTAAGTGTTCTCTTTAGATTAGGTGCTGTGTGGGCACTGCACCAGTTGGGTTCTCTGTGCAACTGGTTCTGATAGGGATGGCTCTGGTTCTGAAAGTCATGAACCAGGGTCCAAGGGTGACCATATGTATTATAGGGTGTCTGCAAGGCCTAAGCTTCAGAAAGCTGCAGGATGTCCCTGCAAATCTAGGTACTTTTAGTGGAAGATACTTGTATTGCTAGGGACTCTTAGCTTCCAGGTACTGAGTTTAAGTAAAGTCCTTCCCAATGTGGAAAGGAACAGGAATTAAAAGTGAATTATGGTTAAATTTGGATGAGTAAAAATATGTATGAAGGTTGTCACAGTTTTAAACCTGGAGGAAAAGAAACCTCAACTACTTGTTTTCTGATTTTATGGGAATGTGGTTTGAATTTTGCTCTGGTTCTGACTGGAAATCCTCTGTATCTAAAGACCTGGGAAAGGTCACCTGTAAACAGTTAGGGAGAATGCCTTTGTGGCTGAGGACCCAGGAAGGGTCACTCAGGGCTGATGAGTATTTCAGCTTGAGACAAAGAAGCATGTTTCTGCCAGGGAACCAGTGGACATACTGGCACAAGAGAATGCCTCTACCTGTGTATTGTTCTTCTGGAACTCTGTGTTTTGAATTTTGCTCTGTATCTGCTCTGAAAAGGAAACTGAGGTTTCCCAGGAAAAGTTAAAACTTCACACTACGTTAGAAAGTGCAAGATATGGAAATAAGGAAGGTTGTAGAAGTTTGAAAGTTTTGGAAAGAAATTATGTGGTGTTAGTAGTGGAAGACATAAAGCATGGAGGTGCAATCTTGGTGGATAGCAGGACGAGGATTTTCCTTCATGCTTTGTATTTTTTCTCTCTACCTGATCCCCTCAGAATTTGGCATTCTGAAGGAATGAGTGATGACATAAGGTTTCTTTGCATAAAATTAATTAGACTAGTCATTAAATGGTGGTTTTGTTAACCAAGATTTTGACTGGAATGTCTTGCCGGAAGGAAGCATTTCTGGTTGTCACCAGAAAGCCCTGAGGAACTGGGGTTGACTTGAGAAGCTAGTAAAAGCCCACGAGAAAAAGCCTTATACCATGGTCAGTTATGTGGTTCGTGGCAGTCTTTCCAGGGAAGGAACGAAGGCTGCTTTCCTGAAAGATGGCTGAAAAGGAACCTGTAGACACAGTAGAAGCCTCAAGGACTTCACTGAAACAACTGGTACAGGCGAAGCCAGATGGCAGGTGTGTGGCTCAGCTTCTGTGCCCTGAAGGGTGAACTAAATGGTCAATCCACAGGATGGTTCCCTGCTTTAAGTTCCAGCAAAGTGAACTTAAAGTATCATAGGTGATCCAGGCTGCCCTTGGCATGTTTATGCTAACAAACAGGCAAAATTAAAAACTAGACTCAATGTAGTCTTTTTAATGACAATGAGGGTGACCTTGAGAAAAATCATGGTTCAGGGACAATCACAATGGTCAATATTGGACATCAGAACAGCTCGGCTGTCTTGAAAGTATTTTTCCATTTGGAAGTTGAAACTGGGTTTGTAATATCACCAAAGATGTTCAATTTACAGGCATGAAGGACAGGTCAAATTGCTGCTGTTAAATGTCATTTCAGCAAAGACCTTAAAACTGGATGTCTTCCCAAAAGACAGTCTCATAGGCACAGAGACTGGCTTGCGGGTTGTTGTATGAATTAACATGTGCATTCTATCTTCTGTTCTCATAGGGCGTATGCCTATGACCTCATTACCTTAGTGACTAGTTGCAATATAGACCTCCCTTAAGGAGCTCATCCTCATCACCAACTCCTGAGACTCAACAGTTTGGCTGAACTAAGTGGCTGGGTCAGTGAAGTGTTGGGGCAGTCTGTGGACTCCACTTTAAAACTGATTTTCCCTTTCTGACCTAATGGCTTGGACAGAAAGGGCCCAGAAATCTGAAAAGGGGGGAAATCCTAAAATATTCCTCTCACCCTGAGCTAAGGATAGTGGGCAAAGGGCTTTGGACAAGTGTAGCATGACTTGCATACCTTCCCCCAGACAAACTTTTCTATTCCTAATGTGGGGCATTGAAGAATTGGCCCCTGCCTTTGTGATTTAGTGGTTATGGTTTAATTGTGCCTTCTAACCCTCTTGCCAAATCTGTCACCTCCATAATACGATGTCCAGTAATGCCAGCCTTTGGACATCGAGCCTGCTTCTCCCCAATAATAGCCAAATTGACCTGGACCCTGCAAGGTCCTTCCCCTCATGGGAAGGCCACCCTCTATGCCACCCCCCCCCCAACTCTTTTAGAGACTCCCGGAACCAAGGGTGGGTAGGACGGCAGCCATGTCCAGCAGGAAATACCTACAAGAAGAAGAGACGTTCACCCATTGTCCTTTATATGATTACGAAGGAGTGTATTTGAAAGGGGGGATTTGTAACAGGATACAGGCCGGGAGGCCTCTGGGTCCCCAGAGGGGGAATTTTTTGGTAACCATTCCTTTTTGTAACAAGTGGAATACACATTCTTCTCAAGTGCACATGGAACATTCTCCAGGATAGATTATGTTAGGGCACAAAACAAATCTAAATAAATTTAGAAGGATTAAAATCATACGAAGTATGTTCTCAGATCATGCTGGGATGAAATTACAAATCAAGAAGAGAAAGAAAATTGGGAATTAACAAATAAACTCCTAAAGAACCAATTAGTCAAAGAAGCAATCACAAGGGGAATTAGGAAATCCTTTGAGATAATGAAAACAAAACCCAATACTAAATCTTATCAGACGCAGTTAAAGCAGTGCTTACAGGGAAATTTCTCACTTTAAACACTGATATTAAGTGAAGAGAAAGATCTGAAATAATAAAGATTAAAGTAGAAATAAATAAAATAGAGAATAGGACATGGTGGGTTGGCCAAAAAGTTCATTTTTTTTTCTGTAATATGGCTCTAGTAGTGCTTAGTTTTTTTTACTTCATTCAAAACAACTTTGTTAGAATGTATTGTGATAGCTGTCAGATCAGTGTGCATTTTTTAAAAACATCAGAATTAGTGAATTTTTGTGCATCCATTTTAATATTAATGATGAAAGAAAATATACATTTTCAGCATATTATGCTTTAGTATTTCAAGAAAGGTTAAAAACGCAGCTGAAATGCAACAAAAAAAAAAAAGATTGGTGCAGTGTATGGAGAAGGGGCTGTGACTGATCAAATGTGTCAAAAGTGATTCGTGAAGTTTCTTGGTACTACTGACATTTGGCCAAATAATTCTTTGCTGTGGGGCTGTCATATGCACTGGAAGATGTTTAGCAGCACCCCAGCCTCTACCCACTAGAAACCCAATAGTAGGAGATAGCTGACATACTCAAAATATCCAAATCAATAAAGTAATTGGTGAAAATGAAAAAATGTGTCTTTTACGGAAAAAAATTAAACAGGCTTTTTGGCCAACCCAATAATAGAGAAAATGAAGAAAACCAAAAATTGATTCTTTGAAAGATCAAGAAAATTGACAAACCTTAAACCCTGGCTGCTGTGACTCAGTAGACTGAGTGCCAATCTGCAAACCAAAGGGTCACTGTTTCAATTCCCAGTCAGGGCACATGCCTGGATTGCCGGCCAGATCCCCAGAAGTGGGCACACAAAAGGCAACCACACACTGATGTTTTCCTCTTTCTATTAAAAAAAAAAAATTGGCAATCTAGTTGCAATGACCAAGGGGGAAGAAAAAAGAAAACTCAAAAGCAGTTTAAAGTGTTCAGAACCTATTATGATTTTTTCAGTGAATGCCTTAAAACTATCCTACTGCAAATGAAGCCCTTCAACTACCAGATTATTAAATCATTTAAACTTCAAAAGTCAAAATGAGATTTGAGCTAAGATTGATTATTTTAGAATCCAGTTTCTTACAACTGCTATTAAGCTGTGACTCTAACATAAGGCACAATTTGTTAAAGCCAAAGGCCTCAAGCAGAGAGAAACCCCTCTTGGCCTCATTTGGTATAATTTCTCTACCCATGAGAGTCTGAGGAGGTCACTTTCCACAAGGCAGGGAGACAGAGGTGTACAACACCTGGAGGTCAAGCCAACAGTAACAGAACATCAGCTCCCAACTCAGCACTTTGCACACAAGGACCTTTGCCCAAAAGATATCTTTATATACTATCTCAATTTCTCATAATCACTCTCAACTAAGCCCTCAAAGCTTCCAAGAAATTTTACTATCTCTAATGAGTGCTCTCTTCTATTCCTCACAAATATTTCATGGACTCTGTGATTCTCCCTCCTAAGTTCCATTCCACAAACAACCATGTTTTACCACAGATTAAAAATAAAAGTAAAAAGACAAATCCTCTCATTTGCCAACCATCAACTTTTGAAGCACTAGCATCTGCATCCATTCTCTTTCCCCTGGGTAAGAAAGAAAAAGCATCTCTTTCTACCAGAGAACAATGGTGCCCACTTTGCTATCTTTTTCTAGACTTTCATTAGTTCCTGACTTCTCTCCAGCAACGTCAACTTCTGCCTCTCTAGTGAATCTTTTTCATCAGCATTCAAACATATTCCTCTTAAAAAGAAAAAAAAGTTAAGACAGACTTGACTCTGTACTTCTCTCCAGCTACCACTACTTTTTATCTTCTCTATTCTTAGTCACAGTCAAGCTTCTCAAAAGTACTCTTGGTGACTCTCCACTTTCTCTGAAAGCACCTTAGAAAATACAGCATTGCCATTAGAGTGAACAACTCCCGTGTATTCTCCCATAAGATTATTTGTACTTTTACTTTATACCGCATTTTTTGGACTATAAGATGCACCCCCCCCCCATTTGGGAGAAATAATGGTTGTTAATGCTGCTATTGAGTTCTGTTTATATTTACATTGGTGAAATATTATGTTATTTATGTTATTAACTATTTTGCCACATTTTTTGCTTCAAAATTTTTTTTCCTATTTTCCTCTAAAACCTAGGTGTGTCTTATGGTCCAAAAAATATGGTATGTATGTATCCCCTAAATAAGACACTGAATTGTCTTGCATGTTTTTCAACTGATAAAAATGGTATACTCAAAACACTGAGCCTTTTAATTCTCAGCATTATGTTATGAGGTTAATCCATGTTCATCTATTTTCATTATTGTGTATCCATACAATTTACTTGTCCATTCTCCAGCTGATAGATATTTAGGATAGTTTTCCCTTTTTCTGTTATTACAAACAATGCTATAATGATTATTTTTATACATGGCTTCTCTCAGTAACAATGCTAGATTTCAGGATAGGAGCATCTTCAAATTTAGTAGATATATATAAACTGCTTCCCAAAATTTATCCAATCACTATTCACACTATTCTTTCTAACTTCCCATACTTTATCCCTCTGCCAAGATCTCTAGAGATTTCCACGTTGCTAAAGCCAAAAAACATTTTATTGCTTTAGCTGACCTACCATTCAACACATTCAGGTACTAAGTTCCTTAATATACTTCTGGCTTCTGTAACCATGGCCCTCCCAGTTTTCCCAGTACCTCTTGCTCGCTCCTCTGTGCTCAGCCATGGGTCTTATTCTGCTTTAGTCTACATTTTCTCCCTACAATTTCATGGCTTAAAATACCATCTAAATGCCTACAATACAAATATTCAAATGTGCTCCAGACTAGACCTTTCTCTTCTGAGATAGAGAGCCAAGCACCTGAAGACCTGTTTGATCATGTTCTTGGTCTGAGGAATCTCAATCTTCATACATCCAAAATTGATTTCTTGATCTGTTTTCCCCTGCCTCCACCATCTCCCATTCCAGTGATCCTCTCCTACCAACCTTTACTGCTGAATCCTCCTTTCAACCTCTCTCCATATCCAGTCCATAACCACAGCCTCCAAAATATATTTTGAGTTAATCTGTTCACTTCTTTCTCTACTTCCACTGTTCAAAAAAGAACCATCATTTTGTCTCCAACTTGGACAAATCGACAGCCTTCTAATTAGACTCCTGGTTCCCCTGGTCTCTCTGTAGTCCACATTTCATACAACAGCCAAAGTGATGTTTTTAAACCACAAACCAGATCATGTTATCCAACCCCCAGCTTTATAAAATTTCAATAAGCTTTCCACTTACCTTAGGATAAACTTTAAGGTCCTTAACATGGCCTACAGAGCCTTGATCTGGCCTTCTATCTGATCTGACTCTTGCCTATCTCATCAGATTCATTTTATATCTTACAACCCTCCCCTGGTTCCCACCAGGGGCCTCTTAGGGGGCTTACTGAACGTGTGGTACTCTTCCAGCTTCAGAAAATTCATGCTTCAGACAATTCTTCCAGCTTCAGACAATTCCCTTTTCCTTCAGAGTACTCGATCACAAGTATATATTTATTTTGACATTGATTAATATTTCCTCTCCCACTAGACAACAATCAGGGAATGTGTTTGTTTTGTTTAGCACTGTATGTCTATAACATAACCCAGTAGACAATCACTTGAATGAGTAATCTAATAAAATTCACAGCCTGGTTAGAAAGGAGACATTGCCTCACTTACTAGGGAATAATACACAAATATCATGACATTAGGTACCTAACATTACAAAATACTGCCCTGGCTGGTATGGCTTAGTGGATTGAGTGCCAGCCTGTGAACTAAAGGATCACCAGTTCGATTCCCAGTCAGGGCACGTACCTGGGTTGCCAGCCAGGTCCCTAGTAGGGGGCTTGCGAGACATAACCACACACTGATGTTTCTCTCCCTCCCTTCCCCATTTTCTAAAAATACATAAATAAAATCTTTAAAAAATACTAATATTTCACAATTGAAATAATTACTACTTCATATTACACTAAAATCAGAAACTATTCTGCAATTTTAATTTAGCACTCTAACATTTGCATTTAATTACCTCAGACAAACCAGTATTGAAACATTTATTTGTTCATCTGTTAAACTCTGCAATTCTTATCCTTTAACTATAACTCAATTCGCTTTTTCCATGAAGCTTTTCTAGTAAAGCAAAACTTTACTTCCTCATCTTAGGGACCAAACAGTATCACAAGCAATGCTTATTATCTAATTAAGCATTCAACTGTTCAATAAATAATTTTAAACAATATTTGCCAGACTGATTACTAATGAACTGATGTTCTTTTAAAAATACAAGACAATGTAAAACCTCAATTCAAGAGAAGAAATGTTTATTACATACACAAGTATGCTCACAAATTAAGGGTAAATCTAAGAATATGTTTTTTATTACATGTAACCAGCTGCCTCCCTCAAGACAATGGGTATCTCAGTAATAGCACATGCTCTTCCCCCACTGTCCCTGCAGTTACATACAATGTATCTGTTTCAGAAGCAGTTGCATATTATGTATGTTTCAGAACCAAAACCAAATCAAATTATACTCTTTTCACTAATATTTGAGAACTGTGTAAACCAAATTTAACTAGTCTAAACTTATTTCAAAAATTGTTGCTCCCAATCATCTTCAAAGATGAATAAATAGGCAGAGAGAATGGTTAAAGGTCAAAATGTACAGTTCCTTTAATAAAGAAAATATTTTGATTCAGTTTTTTATTTTAAAAGCATACAAAGATCTAAAACACAAGACATCTTACTGGAAACTCTGGTTTATGCACTGATAATTACTTTTATAGCTTTATAAAAAATAGATCTAATGAAGATATTCTTATGCTTAAGTCATTAATAACAGGATTTAAAGCTGTCTACAGTTCAATTCTTATCTACTTTTATAAAGCCTTCAGTATTTATCTGAGCCTGAAAATCACCTACACACATTCAGATCCCGGTTTTTACTCAGACTGGCCCCTTTACTTAGTAGTACCACACTTTCCCCATTTCTAATTACATCCATTTCTAATTACATCCTTTTTAAAGCTTACCACATAACCCACTTTTTCCGAGAAACACTCCAAGAGTCTTCTGACTTATTATAATGTTAATAAAAAAGCAGAAGTATAAAACTAGGTATGAACTCATTATGTTTATAGCTTTTATGTAACTACAAAACTAAAATTTTACATATTAAATATAAAACAAAATTTAAAATAACATGAATGTGACAGATTACATTAGTTTACAGGAACTAGACCAATGATGTATTAAACCCTGGAAATACATTATCTCAGGTCTGGTTCTATATTTTTAAACCACTTCTTTAACTTGACTTCAATAATACTAATACAGAAAATGCTTATAAATATGTTAAACAAAAATGGACTCGATAACTGTGTTTATTTGTTAGTTTGGAAAATACAACTTCATACACCAGACCAGCTAGCAGTCCTTAAATGTCAATTTTAAAGAGGCCTCACTTGTTAACTCTGGCAATCTTGTTCATTTGTGGTTTCCTACCTTACTGAAATCTACATTAATTGTATACAAAGTACCACTGCTGAAGTTGGTAACACATACCCATACTTCAAACTGTTTCATGTGGATCAATTATAAAGATGGTATTCACCAGAAACATCTCTCAGTGAAAATATGATACCACCTACAATGTCAGGGCTCTTTTGGATTTGACCTGCCCACACTAACACATACTGTGACACGATCCAATTTTACTTACCATCTTTCCCTCCTGAACCACTGCAATATCATCTTAGTAAAGGCACTATAGTTTGGCACAAACATAACAATAAACAAAATCTAAACCCAGCAACAAAACTCCCAAGGGAGTATTTGGCTATAAAGTAGTCCTTTAGAAAGTAACATAAAACTCATTAATGTCGCCCTGGCTGGCGTAGTTCAGTGGATTGAGCTCGGGCTGCGAACCAAAGCATCGCAGATTCGATTCCCAGTCAGGGCACATGCCTGGGTTGCACGCCACGGCCCCCAGCAACCACACATTGATGTATCTGTATCTCTGTATCTCTCTCTCTCTCTCTCTCTCTCTCTTTCCCCCTCCCTTCTCTCTCTAAAAATAAATAAATAAAATCTTAAAAAAAAAACCACCTCATTAATGTCTAAGAATCCCCAGTTAGAAGAATACTATAGAAAATGGACCACCACTAAGAAGTTTAAAGCAGAGAACTAACAAAATCAGATTTGCAGTTTCCAGGGAAAATTCATTGTGGTACAGGGTGTATTGTAGATCAGAATGGCATAACAACAGATGAGAAGACTTGTTGCAATAGTCCAGGTGACAAATGAAAGCTTGGATTAAGGTAGTAATAGTAGGAATGTAGATGATGTAGAGAAATGGTTTGGATTCAAAGATATTAAGGAAGTAGAATCTTGGGACAAATCAGATGTGAGAAGTAAAACAGTGGAATCAAGGACAACATGCAGGTTTTTGGGAAAAACGATGATAGTCATACACTCTCCAAGGCAGGAAAAGGGCAGGATTGGGGGTGAGTGGTTTGAGAGGTGGTAGAATAGTTAACCTACACATAATTAACTTCTACAATTGTAGGTGTCTACACAGAGACTATCGGATCAGCTTTAGTTACTTTAGTTCCTAACCACTGTGTATAAGTTATGCTAAGGATGATTAAATTTAGTATTTAGCCCACAATTTTCAGACCTGACAAAAGATATCTAAGCTGATGGACAAAGGATATATCGCCTTTAGAATCTGGACTCAGAGAACAATGACCTCTGGATGATATAGCTAGATGTGAACTTGGGTTGTATCCATAGAAGAGATGAGGGTTTTTTGCTGGCATATGTAAATTATGTTTAGCCCTGGCTGGTGTGGCTGAATGGTTTGATTGCCAGCCTGTGAACTGAAGGTTGCCAGTTTGATTCCCAGTCAGGGCACATGCCTGGGGTATGGGCTGGTTCCCCAGTTGGGGGCATGTGAGAAGGGCAACTGATTGATGTTTCTTTTGCATATTGATGTTTCTCTTGTACATCGATGTTTCTCTCCCTATCTTTCTCCTTCCCTTCCCCTCTCTCTAATCTTGTAATAAAATGTTTTTAACATATTTAATATACATATGGGAAAAAGTGGGACTGGGTGTGTGTGCACTAAATAGTCATGGAGGAATGAGGCAGACCAACTACGTTTTAAGAGTGCCCTTTACTCCACTTGTCTCTGGGATGGTGCAGCTAAAGCATTTTATTACAATGTAGTCTCCTAGCCAAAGTTGTAGCCTAGAGGTGGACACATAACCTAATGACTCCCCTTTCTGGGGCTTGGGACTGAGATTCAGGTCAGTCTCTCTGATACCAGAAGATACAAGATTTCAAACTCAGAATAGCAGTAAATGTTAAAGTTGGTCTGCTGCAAGAAAACTAACTGAATATACTAAGAACATCTTATGACAGACACTCCTAACCATATTTGGAGCCCCTGGATCCAAGCTGTTCCCGCATTCTAGTTGTCCTCCTATGGTTTGATTGCCTTTCTTAGAATTCACAGGATACCTAGCACGTTCCCAACAAATTCTTCTTTCCTAAATAAAACAAATTGCCTCCTAGACTATTTAAAGGGGGGGGGGAGGGTATTCAGTTGGATGAAAGAGTTCTGGTGCCCACAAAACACTTAGATATGATAGCGAAAGCAACACAGGTGGACAGGATCACACAGAAGAGTGAAAAGGGAATGCTAAGACTAAAATCCAAAACTATCAATATAGCAAAGAATTGGCAAGAGTTAAAAGTCTGCCAGCTACCATCTCATACCTATCAGAGTGGCTGTCATCAATAAATCAGCAAACAAATGCTGATGAGGGTGTAGAGAAAGGGGAACCCTTTTGCACTGTTGGTGGGAATGCACTCTTGTGCTGCCACTGTGGAAAGCAGTATGGAGATACCTCAAAAAATTAAAAAGGGATCTGGCTTTTGACCCAGCAATCCCACTTCTGGGAATATATTTGAAGGAACCCAAAACACCAATTTGAAAAAAACATAAGCACCTATGTTCGTTGCAGTGTTATTTACAATCACCAAGATATGGAAGTAGCCCAAGTGTCCATCAGAAGATGAGTGGATAAAACAATTATGGGACATTTACACAATGGAATACTACTTGGCTGTAAAAAAAAAAAAATAAGTGAAATAAACCAGTTAGAGAAAGACAAATACCATATGATCTCATCCATATGTGGGATCTAATGAACAAACTGATCTAACAAGCAAAACAGAGACAGACTCAGACGGAGAGCAGATGACAGCTAGTGGGGAGGGGCACTTAGGGGTGGAGGGATTGAGCAAAAAGGAGAAAGGACTCATGGACAACAGTGTGGTGATTGCTGGGGGGAGGGGGTGTAAGGGGACTAATTGGTAATGAAAAAATACAATAAAGATTAAATTTTTAAAAAAAGAGAGTCTGCAAAGCAGCAGCTAGTAGATAGAAAGGCAGGAAATATCAAAGAGAAGAAAAACATCAAGGAGAAAATGATTAACAATACAAGTACCGAAAGAGGTGGGAGTAAGCAATGATTATACAAGCGGGCAATATAAAAGTCACGGGTGGCCTTGGTAAGAGCAATTTCACTGGCATGGTAGGATGAGAGGCCAAGCTGAAGGTTTAAGAGTGCACAGAACCCTGACTGGTGTGGCTCAGTAAGCTGAACGTCCTCCTGCAAACTGATACACGTTTCTCTCCCTCTCTCTAAAAACGAATAAAATTGTTTTTAAAAAAGAGTGCACAGGAGGTACGCACAACACTACCTCTGAAGCATTCTTGCCATTAAAAAATTTCAACCCTGAATCGGACCAAGCTTCTAGATATAACTACTAATAAAGGAAAAACAGGGGGCAAAGGAACATATTACACCAAATCACAGGGATGCAGTCAACACAATCCAGACTCTGAGAAATCTCACAGGGCACGGGTGGCAAACACAAGGTCCTCAGGCTGAATCCAGGCCTCCATCTTGTTTCATCCGCCCACCACCTTGTTTCTACCCAGCAGCAGTGCCGAGCTCTCAATTAACTGTTAAGGAGTAGTTACATTTATACAGTCCTAAAATTACATTCAGCCCTTTGAAGGCAACCGCAAGACTGATGTGGCCCCCGGTGAAAATGAGTTTGACATCGCTGTCATTGGGCAAAGACCTGGTTTAACAAACCACCTGTACCGGAACAAGAACAAAAAGACAAGACAGCAGCCTGTAGAATGAAGGAAAAAAAGGATTGAGACACATATACAGTGTAATATATGCCTCTTTATTTGGATCCTTATTCAAACTGTTAAAGCTAAAATCGTAATCTGGGAAATTTGAACAATGACTAGATATGTAATGATATTGAGGAATGTGTTACTTTTTTAGAGATAACATAATGAAACAGTGTAACAATCCTTATTTTACTAGTGTGTCTTCCCTGATACATTGTGTTCTGTGTCACTGCAGGCTACAGACCCAGAGTTAGCTGCCTAACAAATAATTGAGATACAAAGTGATACAGGTATTCCAAGGAAGTAGGTCACAAGTGGAGTAGGGTGAGGAAATCAAATCAAGTAAAACCCTAGGAAAGCAATGGTACTTGCACTGGGTCTTAAAAAGATGGTAATTTTTAACAGGTAAAGAACAAGAGAGGAAAAGTGATATTCCTGATGGAAGAAATCAAAGCAATTGCAAAGAGGTAGGAAAACCTGTCTAAGCAAAGTATTCACCTGTACTCACCTCTCCATAAAACTGTCCCTACCCTAATAATGACAGGAGGAAAAAAAACACAAAGTGAAAAGTCACAACCCACCACGCAGCTCCAGACAGACAGTATGGAGGGAGACTCATTCGGGGCCCCAAGCAGTCCCAGCAAGCCCGGTCCCAGGACAGACCATGACCATATCTGAACAGTGAAACCATACTGGCTCTCCAGGACAATCTATTCATATCAATCAACCCCTGATTCCTCAGCCCCATCCCCACCCCACCCCCCATCCCCCCCCACCCCCCACACACACACTTTGGATAAAAACGCATGAAGTTATTTTACCTATCCTAAAAAATGATCAAAATAATTAATTTAAAATAGCACCCACTAATAAGCTTTGTCTACCTGTCTCAAAGCCACCACCATGGCTAATCAGGCACTCCAAGAGAGATAAAATTACATGAAACGCCTTTCCTCAGGTTACAGATTTTTAAAATAAAGTATAGCTGATGAAACAGGTAGATTTTACATAAATAGAATGAGTAGTTCCAATATTAAAATGTTTTTGGAATATTTTGGAAATGAGTTCAGAGGTTCTAACATTTTCTATGTGCCAGTACCATTAAAAGTCTCAGAATATGATGCCAGTGAAAATGAACATCAAGACAAACTGGAATGCACATGATCAGCCAAAACTCAGCAACTGGAATGTTTATTACTGCCCTCTTCCACGTATGAGAATATCGCTTCAAATAACCAACATGACTGAGTGTAGGAAGATACTACAAATAGGAATGGTTTTCTTAAACCAAAGGAAAAAGCGGCAAGGTAACAAGTCGGGTTAGCTTTAAGCAGTCTTTAAGTCACTGACTACACCTTATTTCACAATAACCGAGACTGGAATACACCCTCCCAGAAATAAAATATAATCGTTCCAACTTGTCAGAAGAAATGAAAAAGGAAATGGTTAAGACATAAGGACTGGGCGTTCGAAAGCTGGGAAAACTTTACATTATACAGGAAAGTTTTTATGGTAAGATATCTGTAAAATAGAGCAAAAATAAAATTTAAGGCATCAATTTTTATAATTCACACTGTACTTCTGGGTCATTGTCCACATGTACCTTTAATACTTAAACAGTACCTCTTTGGTTTTATGAAAAATATTACTAAGAGACCTCATATACTTCGGACTCCATTCTAAACCAGTAGATGGCCACAAAAGAAGAAATACTTGTTTTCTTTGTTCCTCTCAGGTATATATAAAACCATGAAATTTACTTTAACTCTTCAAAAAAACTTAAGATAAAAAACTTCCCGAAGGTCTCATCTTTTGCTATCTTCTGTAGCTGACAGTCACTTTCCAAATACTGGTCACTGGCTCATCTAGTTTTCTTTAGCTTACCTTTTAGTGAAATCTTAGGTTGGATATCACATTCAAATTCAATCTAATAATTGTATAAAATACCAGGGAGGATTCAGAGAGGCTCTTGCTCTAAAGACACTACAAAAGACCTATAAGAAAACTGCAACACGAAGCAGAAAGTATAATCTGTTACAAAGGTAATACAGTAACTCAAGAGCACAAAAGAGAATGTATGTCATCTGACAAGTAGAAAGTGAATCTGAATGAAAATATTCTTATCTTTAAGAATTGTTAATTGCATAGCTTCACCAAAGCATTGTAATAATCACCTTGATACCCCCAAAATTGCAGACCACTTTCCAATTAACACAGCTAAGCTTTTTTTTTTTTTCCTTTTGGTAACCAAACAGTAAAAGTTGGGTCATTCACTGACATCCTATCTTGTCCCACTTGATGCAAAATGTTATTGAAAGTAAAATTTGCCTACTGTTCCTGTAGAGCTAATGAAAACCAGTCCATCGGCCTGCAAGCCACCACAGACTGAATGAAACTGCTGGTATTAAAAAATAATAATAAAAATACACTGATTGCTTCCAGATTAAGTTAACTCTAAAATACAATAAAAACTTCTTGAAAAAAAATTTTAATGTTTGGAGACTGAAAAACGCAATGATGAATAAGGAAAAAAAAAAAACCTGAGAAATTTAAAGAAGCCAGCTTTGTTAAAAACCAAGTGGCCACTTGCCAACACCTCTTTATGCACAGACGACTAAAGATGATTCCAGGCAGAAGCAGAGGCACAAAGGATCTTCATCAAATGCCAAATTAAGAACGTTCTCATAAATATTTCAATCTTGATAAGTTACAGAACAGTTAAATACAACAAGCACTTCATAAAGCTTTGTAGAATGAAACAAAGCTTTGAGCTTTTAACACCGGGGCCTTAAAAAGTAACACCCATTTCAAACGTCACGTCTGCAAGCCTCCCCTTCACTCAGGCACACAGCTTAGATTTCGTCCAGAAAAAGACCGGTCACGGGAAATGGGGTTTGGCCTAAGTTTTAAAACCCTACGGCCAGCAGGAGAGAGATCGGCCAGCAGGAGAGAGATCCTACGGTTCTGAATTGCAACTAAAGTCGAAGATCCCTGCGTCGAACTCCTCGTCTTAGTGTGAACGCCATCCAGAAGCATTTCGCATCTGACCTTTCAACCCGGTATCAACGACACCGTTCGTGAAAGAAAAGGCCGTGAAGACACTCCTTCAACTCCTATAGCCCCCGATCCATCCTCAAAGAGTGGAAGGAGCAGCAAAGTGGAAGGAACAAAGCACTGACGTCAATTACGAGATTAACCCCGGGCCCCGACAGGCAGCTGGAGGAAAGGCCTGCGAACATCAACATCCACGTCCGCGCTCCGGGCGACCGGCCACCAGGCCGACTCAGAAGTTACGGGGGACTCGGGCACGACGCCCCCCATTCCCGTTTTTAGTTAGCCCTCTCCGCTGCTCACAGGCGGAATCTGCCCCCCCCCCTTTTTTTTCAGGGTGGGGGTGACGGTGCGCAGGATCGCGAGAAGCGAGAACTAGTTGGGTTATGATAGCCAAAACCTAGGCCTATTTTTTAACTAGAAATGACTCGAAATTGGGTATTAAGAAGTCACGAAACAGTGGACGGAATGTCTGAGGGAAGGGTCAGAAGGGGAGAGACGGCGAAAAGACGGATTTCTGGGTTTTTTTGTTAGGATTGGGTTAGCTTATTTGGGGGGAGGGGTGGAACGCCAAGGTGGGAGACGAAGGCGGATCGAGCGGCCCGGGCCCAGAGGGTGCTCCCGAGCCCCAGGCGGAGCCCATCCTCCCCCTCGCAAGCCCGCCCCCGGCCCGGCGGCGCGGCGCGGCCCTCGGTCGGCCAGTCAGCCCTCTCACCTCCAGTCCCGGCTCCGCTAGGCCCGAACCATCTCCCGGCGGCGGCGGCGGCGGCGGCGCCGGGCCTGCACTTCACCGGACGCGCACTCGATGCCGCCCGGGGGGCGGCGACAAGCTGCCAAGGGCGAGGGACTGCGGGCGGCGGCGCCGGCGGGGGCTCGCGAGGTCTCGGGGAGCACAGGCGGCGGCGGCGACGACGCACCTCACACGGAACAGGCGGGGGTCCCGCCCCGCTCCATGACGGTCGGGCCGGGCCGGGAACGGCCGACGGAGGCGGCGAGGGCGGGCTGACCGGGACCTGGCGCCCGTATCTCCGCCCCGTCAGCTGGCGGCGGCGGAGACGACGGCTCGACTCCCGCAGCCAAGACTGTGACTGACGCAGCGGCCGCACCGCCCATGTGACCTGGGCTGGGCCGGCGAGGCGTCACGTGACAACGACGCGCCCCTCCCCGCCGGCAAAGCCGGAGGCGGTGGGCCGCCGCGGCCGCAGTGCGCGGAGCTGCGGTGGAGTTGGTGGTGTGCTGGGCTGTCAGGGCCCAGGACCCCGGGCGGGCCCGCGCCCGTCCCGGGTACCGGGGCCCAACTCCTGGGCCCGGCGGCCGCGTTCGGAGGGCGGGACGGGCAGATTGGGGCCTGCGCGTAGCCGCTAGCGGGGGGCGGTGCCGGGCCCAGCCGGATCCACCGGTTGTGGGGCTCAGGGGAAGGGCTCAGGCCGTTCGCGCCTCCGAAGCCCTGAGACCTGTTGCCAGTGCTGACTTGGAGCCCCGAGTCCAGGGCCCTCCGCTGGTCCGGCCGAAAAGGTAGTCGAGCCGCCTCCGGGGACTTCCTGCGGAAGGGTGCTCACAACCTCGCCTGAACTTCTCCCGGGAAGCCAAGCGAATCCCCCTCCTTTTTTTTTTTTTTTTTTTTTTGGTCATCGAAACAGTTTCTGCCACTAATCCCCGTCTTCAGGATATCATTTAAACACTTTCCTTCACCTCTTAACATCCTGCTAGGCAAGGCAAGCTGTAACTTAATCGAGGGTCAAATAATAGTTACAGACTAGGCGGGATTTTCAAAGGGTCTCATCCAAGCCTGTACAGTAATTGTCGAGAGACACTACCTCTGGTTCATCATTTGGAAAACACTTTATAATCCCCTGCCTCTCACCTGTTTTCTTTCCATGAAGCTGCTTTTTTTTTTTTAACTTTGAAGCTTCTTTTTAACTAGTAAATTTGAAGCAAACATTTTGATTGTTTTTAATAAAAGTGAAAATTACAAAGAGTGTGCATATGAAAAAGTTCCTATCAGCCCTAAAAGCTGGTAATTCAACCGGCATATCTAAGTATATATTTTTTCCGTTTTAAGATTCTTAACTAACCGCCTATTATTTCTTTTAAGCGTCACTCCTATGTAAATCTACATAGATTTTATCTATATATCTGTATAAAGAAAGTATTAAAGCAAACTCAAAACAGTGAAAAATAATTGCCGCTCCCATCCCTAATCCTGTTCAGCTCCTGTCTACAGTCCCCACCCAGCTCTTCCTCGGTCATCCTCCCTCCTCCACAAGACGTCTGAATTTTGAGCTCTCCTAAAATAGATTTGAGAATTGGTTCTCCCCTCTTCTCAAGCTAGGCCTTCTAGATCAACAAACCTTTCCTTGCTCTAAACTCTGACCTATTGAATATTGGACTTTTCGTTTGAAGCATTGGGCATGCAAACCTGGTACCTGTAACACTGGAGAGTATATTGGCTTCCTATGGCTGCAGTAACAAATTATCACAAATTTAGGGGCTTAAAACAACACAAATTTATGATCTTACAATTCTATAAATTGGAAGTCTGATCAGGTCTCCCTGGGTAAAGGTCAAGGTGTTGGCAAGGCTACTCCTTTCTAGGGTCTAGGGAAGAATCCCTTTCTTTGGCTTTTCCATGTTGCAGAGGGTGCCCCACCGTCCTCGGCTGCGCCCTCCATCTTCAAAGACAGCAGTGACTGTTTGCGTCTTAAATAAGATACTCTGACTTTCTATTCTGCCTCCCTCTCCTAATTTTGAGGACCCTTGTGATTACTGTGTGCCAATTTAGATAATCCAGGATAATCTCCCTATTTTAAGGTCAAATAAATTAGCAACCTTAATTCCATCTGCCACTTTAATTCCCCTTTGCCATATAACACAACATATTCAGAGGTTCCAAGGGTTGGTACATGGACTTCTTGGGGGGGGGGGGTGCTTTTCTGCTCACCACACAGCATGAGCAGTCATTTAAAATCAGCTGAAGAGTTGAGGAGTTCAATGTTCATTTAAGTGGGATTCTGAGAAATTCCTGAAATGAACAATAAGGCTACTTCCAAATTTTCTTTTCCTGGCTAAAATGTTTCTGGAATTGTATCATGTTGAAGATGACAACACCACAATAAAATTATGCCATTGTTGACTATGGAGGGACCAAAATCCTGCCACCCTGCAGCTGTTTTGGGGATATTGATATTTGGGGGGGGGGGCGTATTGATTATAAGCTGTTTATTAAGAAACAAGAGACTCAGAAAGACTCTTTGACCCTCCACTTTTTCTGCCCACAAAACAGACAGACTTCAGGAAGGACATCTTAGGAGACAGCCATAGACGAATTGGAATTAAACATGGTCAACATGAGGTGTCCAGGCAGGTGCCTGTGTGTGTCGCATTGTTTGAGTCACTTAGCAAGGGTTCTGTGGCCACGTGTGCCCTGTTCTTCCTCAACCACCTATAAATCAACCATTCTTACTTCTGAAATCTAATACCCTGTTCCCCACTCTCTCCTTCATCCAAGTGTGTCTTATATAACTGATGTCACCTCACTGTCTTTGGAATTTTCATGGAATTCTTGTGCCTATGTGAGTTCACCATTCACATGTATTAAACTTTGATTTTCCTCTGTCTCTGCTAATTTGTGTTATTAGCCCAGCCAGAAGAACTTAGAAGGTGGGAGGGAAAGTATTAATATCTTTTTTTAGCTCCCACAGTTGTAATCTGTGTGGATGTAGAGGGTCTCAGTTCTCGGTGTCCCATTCTGTCATCATTCTTCAGCCTGAGCTGGAGGCCAATAACATTTGGGGCTGTGGTCAATCGAAATCTCCACCGTGACCTGGGGTGTCATAATTATGAATCAAACTTGGGGGGTTGGTTTCAACTTGCACAAGTGCCAAGTTTTGCCATTCTTTTTTTAATTGAATTATTGGGGTGATATTGGTTAATGAAATTATATAGGTTTCAGGTGTGTGATTCTACAATCCAGATTGTGCCATTCTTAATTCTGCTAGGGAGATCTGCAGAACACATAACTTAGCTACCCCATCTGAGAAGCAAGGGGCAAGAGTGTTTATACAACTGGCTGCTCCTGGGGTTGTTAATTCCCCAACAGCTCCAGCCTGTTCCCTGTGAGCAGTGCAGCCTCCAGAGGCCGGAGAAAGTTCTCAGGCAAATAAAATAAAAAACATCCGCACCGTCAAAAGCCAGGCTGATGTTCCTGAAATGGTAGCGGCAAGGGGGAGTGGGCGGAGCACCAACCGTGTCTGCTTTGGTGATAACTACTGCGCATGCTGTGTGCTGAGCTCAATACTAAATACTTCTGTATGTTCTTTAGTCTTCTCAACCTCTCGACCTTTTCCCCTCGATCTTCTTCTCCTCGACCACCATGCCAACAAGACCACTCACCGAGATCACCAAGCATTCCCACGCTGCCAAACCCAAGAGTTGAACCTTTATCCTTACCTTAGCAGCATTTGGCACAGTGGACCACTGTCCCTTGCTTGAAACACTTTCTTCTCTTTGTTTGTGAGACGCCGCTGCACTCTCAGAGTCTCCCTCCTACTGCCCTGGCTGCTGCTTTCCAGTCTCAATTGCTGGAGATCCTTTACCTTTTCCTGACTTCTGAATAGGGGTGTCCTAAGACTTGATCTTCAGCTCTTTTCTCTTTCTCTCTCTGGGGTTGACAAACTTTTTTCTGCAAAAGCCAGATGGTAAATATCTTAGGCTTTGTAGGACAAGTGTCAAAAACAAAGATTTTTATGCAGGTACATAGTAATAGATTTTACTTTTTTCTGAAAATTTTTAATGAAATCCAAATATAGTCATTGATTTATAACTCAAGTACATTAAAGAGAATAATACATTTTCTTTTTTGGTGGAGAATGGGGGTAACATTTCACTTAACTGGGATTCAAAGTTAGCATTTCCTATCATCAAAAGTGATTTCAAATATTCTTGTTAGTGCTGATCTGTAACGCAGTGTTATGTATTTCAGTTTTGAAAGCATGTTTTCACACAGATTGGTAGTGGGAAACACTGCTATCTATCCACTGCCATGTGACATTAATTAATAATATTCATTGTGAATGGGACGGGCGCGACTGTGGTGACGGAGCACGGAGACCAGGTGGAGGAGGCCTGGGGCCACTGGCAGGAGTATGGTCTTGGCCGCCCCCACATGGCTGCCACCGTTGTCCCTGCACAGGTCCAGTAGCACTAGCACCACCAGGCAGCGCCAGCAAGACCCAGCCCGAGAAGAAGCATTTCGTGCACCAGAAAGTGAAGCAATTCCAGGTCAGCAAGCAGATCCTCAGTGTCCTGATGTGGGGAATGAGCCACATAATCAACAAGTTGAGCGACATCTCTGCCCCTGTCATGATGATGCCAGATGACTCCAAAGCATACAGGAAGATCAAGGTGGACAATCACCTCTTCAGAAAAGGAGAACCTTCCCAGTCACTTTGAAGAGTACAGCCTGTGGTGTTGTGAAATCTTCGGAGGGGTTTGGCATTGCCTCAGGATTACCAGGATGCCCAGTGCCCATATCAATAGGGACAGCCAGGGCTGAGGTGGCACTTTGTCATCAAGATTATGTCAGGTGAGGATTGACTGAGATGCACAGCACCTTACAGAAGTACCACTAGTTCACAGCAGAGTGTCTCGGGCACACCCTTGTGCCACATTTCCTGGGTGTGTACAGCTTGATGGTGGATGGAGTGGAAACCTACATGGCAGTCACCAGGAAGGTATCCAGCCATGGGTTCACTGTACACTGCAAGTATGATCTCAAGCATTCTGCTGTTCCCAGAGAAGCGAGTGACAAGGAGAAGGCCAAGGACTTGTCAGAATTTAAAGGTAATGACTCATACCTTCCTCAATGAAGGGCAGAAGCTGCGCATGGGAGAGGAGAGTACAAAAAAACTTTCTGGAAGAGCTGAAACAGGACATAGAGTTTCTGGCCCAGCTGAAGATCATGGACTACAGCCTGCCAGCGGGCGTCCGCAACGCGGACCAGGCAGAGCAGGAAGAGGTGGAGGTGCAGGAGCCGGCAGAGGACGGGGAGTGTGGGGATGATGAGGTGGGTGGCAACCTGCCTTGCTCTCGGGGCACACGTCTGGATGGCCCGGCAACTGCCCCAGCTTTCCTCGGTCCTTTGGTCCTCGGGCATTCAAGCCTTCTGTGGATGTTTATGCCATGAAAAACTAAGGAAGTGTCCCCAGAAGGAGGTCTACTTCATGGCCGTCATGGACCCCCTCCCTCACAACGTATATGATGCTGAGAAGAAAGCTGCACGTGCTGCCAGAACTGCGAAGTCTAGGGCAGCAACCAAGGTCTTGACTGAACCCAGAGCAGTACTCCAAACACTTCAAGGTCAGGTCCCACGTCTGAATGTGGTGGCCTTCTACTTTCAGCCAGAGTCAGAATGAGATTCGGTGTTGAGGATCCGAAGGGGGAGAGGGTATATTTGGGCTGCATGGGAGGGGTGGGAGCCGAGTGAGGGGTGGGAGGGCTTTAGCAGTGAGACTGCAGCCTGTGACACTGAAAGAGATTCTAGGGAGGATGGGATGTGCTGTGTGTGCTCACAGGATGTAGCCTCTTCTTCTGCTTACCTTTGATTTCCCCCCACTTGACCAGGTTTAAAAGGGGTTTCCTTTTTTGTTGCCATGTGACTTTTAAAAATATCTTAGGGCTAGAGGTGACGGTGGGTTTATTTGGATTTTTCTGAAATTTCATTGCTCCAGGTTTGCTGTTTATAATGATGTATGTCCCCCTGCCCACCTTCCCCATCCCTGCCCTGAGTTCCCTTCAATTATGCAGACACCCTACAGACCCAGCCAAGGGTCCTCTCACAGCTACGTGCCCAGAGGAGAGGAGGTCTGACACCTCATTCCTGCTGGAGTAACTATAGTTTTATGAAGTATTGTGCACAACTCCCTTCACCTTTTCTCCTCGGATCCAAGTGATTCTTCATCTGAATGTGATTCTCCTGAAGTGTTACTCCATATCAACATCAGTCATCTTGGAGCAGAATCACAGAGCTCAGAGGGGAGCAAGCTGGTCCTCACGGGATGGTGAGGGGTGGAGGTTGCCTCGGGGCTCTGGACAGCTGGTTCTCAGAGAACCCCTGATTATCACTCAAGACCTGGGCTCTCTGGGCCCCTGGAGTTCAAATATCTTCTTCTCTATAAAGCCTGCTTCTCACTTGACCGCAAGGAACTAGAAAGACCACTTGTGCTTGGAAGGTTTTCTCCCTCTTGGGAGATCCCAGAAGCCGATGAGTATCAAATGAGGGTTTGTGCCCTCCATCCATTTACCTCCTTCTGGCCTCTCAGGCACCCTCTCCTGTAGGTGAGCTTTTAGCTGGGGGCACCTGGGGTGTTCCTCGCAGAGATTCCTCTTTGCACCCTGGAGCTCACATGGAGGTGGTCTGACTCCTTGTGCCTGTGGTTTGTTACTTGGACTTGGATTTAGGGCCAACAGGGAGTGTTGCCTCCCACCTTGGAGTGAGGCACCCAAGCCTGAGGCTGTTTCTGGGTCACTTGAGGGTGTGACCCAGGAAATCCAATTTGGAGGCTTGATATGAGATTGGACCTGGCCCCAACCTTGGGGCTGGTTTTCCTCAATGTCCCCTTCTGGACTTCTAGTGCCTCTGCCACCTCAGGTGTGGCATCCTGCAGCTTCCTTCAGGACCTCCACCGCCTTCTGAGCCTGGCTGTCCCGGCCTAAGAATTGGGCTGTGTGTCATTCTCGGATGACATCAGAGCAGTCTGGTCCGGCTGGAGAGAAGACAACCCTGCGCTGGGGGAGGTACATGCCTGTATCTTCTCAACTCCTCACCGGGGACTGGGATTTTGGATGAGATATGGTGAAACATGCTGTTGGTAACTCCACAGAGGCGGAACAGTTTGTTTGAATGAGTGGATGGGTTTCTCATGGCTCCCTCCAAACCCAGCCAAGCTCAGCTTCTGGAGCAGGAACCAGCACGGCCCCTGTGCCCTCCTCACAGCATTTAGGTCAGGAAGGAATGGAAACAGCATTCTTGGACGCCTCTGGGACTGCTGGGACCCTTCTGGAAGAGGCAGATGAGTCAAACAACTTCCCTTGCCCCAAGAAGGGGCCATAGGTAGCTCTGAACATCAGCAGTAAGACCACGAGGTAGCTTGGGAAAGGAGTGGAAATCAAGTTGCTCATGGAAAAAAACAAAATCGATTTAGGAAGGGATTATATAGGAATTATGTTTGAACATGGTTCTCCTCCCTTCCAATGAAGAATAAAATTTTAGATCTGTTCACAGGCAGACCCAGCCTCTCCAAAGCTGGGCAGGTGTCCTCTTGTGGCAGCCTGCACAGCCTCAGGCTGCCTCTGGCTTCCTGCACTTATTTGGTCAGCCGATCCTGTTGCCATAATGGGTATGAAATGCATGACACACTCCTGTCAGTTGAAGATGAGCCACTGGGTACCTACTTTCTTTAACTTTGCATTTTTGTGTTTTGGTGTTGTTGTTTTGTATATTGTTCACATTTCGAGAGGTAGCATCCTATTTCAAAAGTTCTTTTGTGTTTCTGATAGTTTTTTATTGGATCGGAACATTTGAGCTGTGATTTGGTAAATTTTATATATTTTTTAAAGTCTTTGTGCTATTTTCAAAACCTTAGGTTTGGCCCTCTAATGCTTTCATCATTGGAGTGTTTAAAAACTATTTATTTATCTTGGTTTATACAAGTTTTCTTCCTCTTTTATAATGATGAAGATATTATATTTGGTTTCCGGTCTGAGTGTAGAGAAAGTGAACTGATCCCCAAGCTTTCGTCTGCCCCTACTGACCTTCCCCCCGCTCGCCGAATCCCACCATTCCCTTTCTGAGCAGTGGAAGGCATCTGAGGGGAAGGAACTGCCCTTGACCTCACTCTTCGGAGACGTGAAACTCAACAGCCTTAAGTCATCCTCGCCTAATTCTGGGTCTCTGGAGAACAAAGGTGTAAGAACAGGATCTAGCTGACCCAGTGAGGAATGGAGGGGGATGCGAGCAGGATTGCCTCCCAGCCCCTCCATCTACCACCTAACCACTCACAGCTTCTCCCTTGCAGCCCTTCCTCTGAAAGTGTACAGCTATGAAACTGCAGTCTCCCACGTTTCCCAGCCAAAGTGAGGGACTGTCTGCAAACTCCACTGAGACCATTAGATGAAGGCCTCTGGCCCTTGTTCCTGTTCTTGAACCACTGAGTCTTATCCTCCCTGTGCCCCAGGTGGGGGTACGAGAAAGGGCTGGGGAGCCAGCAGTTCCAGGAGCACAAACAGAAACAGTGCTCCATCTCTGCTCAGGGGTTACTGGTCTGTGGCTGTGTGCAGTGGCGCCCCCCTAAATTCCCACCACAGGCAGCTCTTCCTACTTCGCTTGTTTCTCTTGCGTGAGCTTTAGCCTCAAGCAGGTCCCCTGCTGGCACTCAGACCTCGGGACTACAGACTGCTGCCCTAGTGACCTTCTGCTCTTCACAGTCTGCCAGGGCCTGCCCGGGGGAGGGGGTCCAAAGACCCAGGACTTTTCTCTGTAGCCAATCCCATCCCCCAGCTGCCTTTTACCAGTTCCAGTTGGGAGAGAGAAAAACTTCAGCACTCCCCCGCATTTGAGCTACTCAAGTGCTAGGGACCGGAAGTGTGTAAATAACTGATAGAGCTCTGGCCTTAGACCTGCTGCTCCCAGTCTCGGAGCCTCACCTCTTTCTGGCGGAAATGTGTGTGTGTGTGTGTGTGTGCGCGCGCGCGCGCGCGGGGGTGGGGGGCGGGGGGCGGCGAGTCCACTCTGAGCATAGGAATCAAAGGGAAAACACATTCGAATAACTGTTCTTAAATATACCAGCCCTCTGCCCGGGGGCCATGACGTGGCCCAGCCTTCCTCTGACATGTGCCTCTTACAACGGTGCCTCCGAAGGGAAGAGGAGACTCAGCTTTCCCTGTGGGCTGTGCTGAGACCCTTCAGAGGCTGGAGAGGAGTCTTCCGGAGGAGCCCTTTCCCCTTGCTCAGAGCCCCGTGGTAAGGAACTGGGAACCAACAACCTTGAGGGAGGGCCCAGTGCGTGCGGCTCAGCACACCCAACCGCCAGGTCCCATAATGTGAATTAAGTATAGATTCAATTTTGGGAGGAGCAGGATCAACTGTCACCCCATCATCTGTGTGTGACTTCCCCACTTCCCGCCTCAATTTCCACTTTTTAAATAGGAATTTTCAGCCCCCTGTGCTTGTCTAATGTCTGCTCTGAACAGTTCAAGACCTTGGTACGCTTTTAAAAACACATGCACGTTAAGATGAATCTCCAACCTGAGGAAAATAAAACTCAAATAGCTTTGTGCAAAAAAAAAATTATTGCTTTGAAGAAATGTGTACAATTTTATTCAATTATTCTCTTGACACATGCCTTAGAACATATCGTTACATTGACGTTTAATCACCTCCAATTGAAGATGGAATGAGAGGTACTCAATTGTACGGTTCAATGGATTTGAAAAATGAAATTTTTTTACATTTGAAGTGAAACGACACTGTAGGCCCAGTAGTTTAACCTCAAAAAAGGTATATGCTACAAATTTGTGTTGCAATGGACATTTTTTTTATTTTTTATTGTTGTTCAATTACAGTTGTCCCATTTTTCCCCCATTACTCTTACCTGCCCTGCCCACCTGCCCTCCCACATTCAATTCTCCCTCCCCACACTGCCCCATTGTCCTTGTCCATAGGTCCTTTATACATGTTCCTTGACTTGACTTTCCTCCTCCTTTCCCCTGTTATCCCCCTCCCCCCTTCTGGTCACTGTCAGTTTGTTCTTTATTTCCACATCTTTGGTTCTGTTTTGCTCACTTGTTTGTTCTGTTGATTAGGTTCCACTTACAGGTGAGATCATATGGTATTTATCTTTCATTGCCTGGCTTATTTCACTTATCATAATACTCTCCAGTTCCATCCATGTTGTCTTAAAGGGTAGGAGTTCTTTCTTTCTGCTGAATAGTATTCCATTGTGTAAATGTATCACAGTTATTTGATCCACTCATTTTACTAATGGGCACTTAGGCTGTTTCCAGTACTTGGCTATTATAAATTGTGCTGCCATGAACATTGGGGTGCATAGGTTCTTTTGAATTGGTGTTTCAAGATTCTTAGGGTATAATCCCAGCAGGGAATCACTGGATCAAAAGGTATTTCTATTTTTAGTTTTTTGAGGAGTTTCCATGCTGTTTTCCACAGTGGCTGCACTAGTCTGCCTTTCCACCAACAGTGCACTCGGATTCCCTTTTCTCCACAACCTAGCCAGCACTTGTTGTTTGTTGAATTGTTTATGATGGCCATTCTGACCAGTGTGAAGTGGTATCTCATTGTGGTTTTAATTTGCATCTCTCTGATGTCAAGTGATGCTGAGCATCCTTTCATATGTCTGCGGGCCCTCTGTATGTCCTCCTTGGAGAAGTGTCTGTTCAGGTCCTTTGTCCATTTTTTTCATTGGATTTTTTGTCTTCCTGGTGTGGATTCATGTTAGTTCTTTATATATTTTGGAGATCAAACACTTGTCAGAGGTATCATTGGCAAATATATTTTCCTATATGGTTGGTTTCCTTTGCATTTTGCTGATGTTTTCTTTAGCCATGCAGAAGCCTTTTAATTTGATATAGTCCCATTTGTTTATTCTTTCCTCTATAGTTCTTGCTCTAGGAGACATACTGGTGAAAATATTACTTTGTGGAATATCTGAAATTTTCCTACCTATGTTCTCCTCTAGGACTTTTATGGTGTCACGTCTTACATTTTAAGTCTTTTTTCCATCTTGAGTTTATTTTTGTGTATGGTGTAAGTTGATAGTCAAGTTTCATTTTTTTGCATGTAGCTGTCCAGATCTGCCAACATCATTCATAGAAGAGGCTATTTTTACTCTATTTTATGCTCCTACTTGTAATGGACATTTCAGTTCTTGCTGTAACTTTTAACTGCACAGGAAGTATTTAAAGAAACTTGACATTGTGATTCAAAAAAGTTATTGTTACTGAAACAACTTTACTGCAATAAAAGTTTCACATATAAACAGTTCACCTTGTAATTTTAGGTTGAGCTCATTAAGAAGCATTATTGAGTGTTCAGCGAAAGCTAATTTCCAAACCATTTAGTGTTCAACAGTGGTTGAGGGAAGTTCTCAATAAAAACGTCCATCTTACAATATCATTCAATATAGTGAAAAGGTGAAAGCAACCCAACTGTCCATCCATGGATGAATGAAGAAGCAAATGTAGTACATTCATACAATAGAATATTATTTAACCTTAAAATGGAAGAAAATCTTGATATATGCTACAATATGGATGAAGCTTGGGGACATAATGCTAAGTGAAACATGCTAGTCACAAAAAAGATAAATATTGTATAATTTAATTTATACGAGGCATCAAAAGTAGTCAAATTCACAGAAACAGAAAGTACAATGATGGTTCTAGGGGCTGGGGAAGGGAGGGATTGGGAATTACTGTTTAATGGCTATAGTGTTTCAGTTTTGCAGGATGAAATAAGTTTTGGAAACATTGTGGTGATGTGGTGATGGTTGCACAGTTATGTGCATGTACTTAATACCAAGTAAACTGTACATTTGAAAAATAAGATGCTAAAGTTTATGGTATATGTATCTTACCACAGTTTCAAAAATTTCTAGCTCAACCCTAAGCTCAAACAATCACAGTAACCCTTCACCATTATAAGCCATCAAATCACCTGGTCAGTGACTTTTAACAAGGATTCCAATACAATTCAATGAGAAAACAATAGTCTTTTCCCCCAGTGGTGCTGGGACAACTGGATACCCTATGAAAAAGAATGAAGTTGGAATGCTTCTTTACACTGTACAAAAATCAACTCAAAATGAACCAAAGGTCTAATCATAAGAGTTAAATCTACAAAACTCTTAGAAGAGAATCTAGGCAAGATCTAGATCAGGCAATGGCTTAGTAGATATAGCACCAAGAGTATAAGCAACAACAACAAAAAATAAAGTAGACTTTATCAAAATTAAAAACTTGTGTGCTTCAGAGGACACCATTAAAAAGTGAAAAGACAAAAGACAAATACTCAGGTTTAAGAAAAATGGACAGAGGATCTGAATAGACTCTTCTCTAAAGATACACAAATAGCCAGTCAAGAGGCACATGTGAAGACGCTCAGCATTAGCCATCAGGGAAATGCAAATCAAAACCACAATGAAATGCTGCTTCACATCCCCTGCAATGGCTAAAATCAAAATGACAGATAACTACAAGTGTTGATAAGATGTGAAGACATTGGAACACATAGATTGCTTGTGGGATTGTGATATGGCTGCTTTGGAAAATGGCCTGTTAGTTTCTCAAAAGGTTAAATATAAAGTTACTGTGTGACTTAGAAATCCCATTCCTAGGTGTGGGAACACCTAGGAAACTTGAAACACATGTCTACACAAAAACTTGTACAAGCCTGGGTCAGGTAGCTTAGTTGTTTAGAGTCCTCTTGATATGCCAAGGTTGGGGGTTCTAACCCTGGTCAGGACACATACAAGAATCAGCCAATGAATGTATAAATAAGCAGAACAAACTGATCTCTCGATCTCTCTCTCTCTCTCTCACACTCTCTCCCTCTCTGTTTCTTCCTGTCTCTAAAATCAACTTTAAAAAACTTTATAAAAAATATTTATAGCAACATTATTTATCATAATAGCCAAAAGCTGGAAAACAACCCAAATGCCTGACTGATAAATGGATAAACAAAGTGGTATGTCCATACAAAAGAATATTATTTGGCAAAAAGAAAATGAAATAGTAATACATGCTATACTATAGATTAATCTTTTTTTTTAAAGATTTTATTTATTTATTTTTAGAGAGGGAAGGGAGGGAGATAGAGAGAGAGAGAGAGAGAGAGAGAGAGAGAGAGAGAGAAACATCAATGTGTGGTTGCTGGGGGTCATGGCCTGCAACCCAGGCATGTACCCTGGCTGGGAATCGAACCTGCGACACTTTGGTTCGCAGCCCGCGCTCCATCCACTGAGCTACACCAGCCAGGGATATTAATCTTGAAAACATTATGCTAAATGAAAGAAGGGAGTCACAAAATCCAATACAATGAATGCTTCCATTTCTATGAAATGTCCACAGTAGGCAAACCTATAGAGACAGAAAGAGATTAGTGGTTACCTATGGCTAGGTGGTTGTGGGGGGAAACCAGTAATGATTGCTAATGATGTAGGGTTTCTTTGGAGGATAATAAAAATGTTCTAAAATCGATTCTCATAATAGTTGCACGTGTGAATTGTGTGGTATGTTAATTATATCTCAGGAAGCTATTCTAAAAAAATAAAAGAGTCAAAGAAAACTGGTTGCTATCATTTACCTTGTTTCTTAATTGACTATTGATGTTGCTCTCAGTGTCTTCAACTCTAAGCAACTGTTTGCATGGAACGGCTATTAATCTCAAACAAGTTAATTTTCTCTGGATAGATTTCTTTGGCTGCTACAATCAAACATGATTTAATGAAGTAGCCATCAGTAAATGGCTTTCCTTGCTTGAATAACAAATGAATCACTCAGAAACTTTGGCTGTAGCCTCTTTTCCATTTTTTATTTTTTGTGGAGAAATGAAGCTGTAATGTGATATGCCATTTAACATTTTTAATGTCTTTTATGATCTAGCCCCCGGAGTCACACCCATTTCTGCAATACCCTGTTGACAGCACAAGACAGGCCTCCGAAGGGTGGGAGGGGACCCTACAGAACAGGAGTGATGGGCTCAGGAGTCCGGGGGCTGTTTTAGAGCCGCCTACGGCAATGCCCTTTGAGGAAACACGAATCAACAAAAAGCACAAGTGTGAACGTGATTACTTCTTTTAAAAAGTTTTGTGTTCATAAAAATTAATTTAAGAAAGAATAAAAAGTTTTGTTGTCATGATTCTAATGGAAACATTAAAGAGATCAAATTCACACAGGGCTCATGGTATTCACGTGTATTGCCCACCCCACCCCCCAAATGAAATCCAAGTATATTATTAAGGCAAATGTGAATATTAATGACTTTATCATTTGTTTATTCATTCTTTCAACATTATAGAGTACTTATCAAATATCAGGTAATATTTTATAAGCACTCTAGGCTTTAGAGGCAGTAGTGAGTAAAATAGTCCTTGTCCTCACGGGGCTTCCATTTTTGTGGCGAAGAAACACACACACACACACACACACACACACACACACACACTAAACTTTCAGCTGTAAACACAAAGCGGAAACAGCAGGGCACAGGGATAGAATGAGTGCAGGCGCTATTTTAGCTAGGTTGCTAGGAAGAGCCTCTCAAAGGAGATGAACTTTGAGCAGAAACTTGAATGGGGCCTTTTAATAATTCTTTCCTTTAAAACACAGGAGCTTGAGTAGTTTTTAAATTGTTACAGGACACATAACTCAAAACTTAGTGGCTTAAAACAACAATAACTATTGTTTCTCACAATCTCTGTGGGTCAGGAATTCAGGTGTAGTGTTGCCAGGCAGTTCCAGCTTGGGGTCTCTTGGGAGGGTCTAGTCATTTGGAGACTTCGCTGGGGGTGGAGGCACTGCTCCCCAGGTGGCTGGCAGGCCACTGCTGGTCGTTGGTCAGAGGATGCAGTTCCTCTACAGAGGGGCCTCTCCATCAGGCTGCTGGAGTATCCTCATGACACTGAGGCTTGTCTACCCCACAGCGAGTGTTTCAGGGGATGAGGCAGAAGCTGTAATGCCTTTTATGACCTAGCCTCTGAAGTCACACACTACCACTTTTGTACTATTCTACTGGTCACATAGATTAGTCCAGATTCAGTGTGGGGAGGGACTGCACAAGCACAGAATAGTAAATGAGGGTCCTTTGGAGGCTGGTGGTCTAACAATAATCACTATCCAAAACATAATTTTCTCTCGTATGGCTGTAATGATTTTAAGCAATTTATGGGGAAAAAAACCCCACTAATGAACACTAAAGTCTAATTTTTTAATATTGGTTCGATTTCATTCCAGTCTTTATCCACATGCCTAGCCTGTTTACATTAGCATTTATAGAATATTTCACCTCACAATAGCAAAATACCATTCTTTTCGAAGTGCACCCAGAACATACCTGTAAAGAATATACTTCGGTAAGGTATGTTTATCAAGGTAGCCTATATTCCAGATCATAAAAACAAAACTCAAGAAATGTAAAAGGATTCAAGCCATACAAGGTATGGATTAGGTATACCCGATCACAATGGATTAGATTAGGAAACACTAACAGAAACATCTCCAGAAAATCCCCAATACACAGAGACTAAATAATACACTATGGGTAGAAGAAGAATTCAAAAGGAAAATTAGAAAGTATTTTTAACTAAACAAAGATAAAAACAAAACATTACTATTTGTGGGGTGCCTCTCTAGCAAGCAGTGCATAAGGAGAACTTATAGCACTGAATATTAAGAAAAAACCAAATGTCTCAAATCAATAACTGCAGCTTGCACCTTAAAAAAAAACAGGAAAAGAATAGCAAATAAATCCCAAAATATAGCAGAAGAAAGGAGATAATGAAGACCAGAGCAGAGATCAATAGAATAGAAAATAGACAAACAACAGAGAAAGTCGATGAATCCAAAAGGTAGTTCTATGAGTCAGACAGGATGGTGAGAAGCTAGGAAAATTCCTGGGCAAGTGGGATGGGAAAACTGAGACAAGAAAATTAAACAAGGCCAAACAGTTTGAGCAACTTCCAGCCAGCTGGTGAATCGCAAGACCTTATCTCCCCCAACCAAGGACACTTGTGAGCAAATGGGTCATATCTCTCCTCCCTGACCAAGGAATACAGAGCTTAAATCTCCCTGGCCTGGGAAATAGAGAACAGAGACCCAGTTAATATTTTAATGTCATCTGTGCCAGCTACCCCAAGGACAGATGAAGTCAGGGGAACAAATAAGGAAAACACCGTTAAAACCAGACAGGCTCAAGATAAAGCAGACCAAAGAATATTTCCAACCCGCCCATGCACTCACTCTGACACATCAGCATATTAAAATTGCACTTGGAAAGCGCGTGAGTATTCTGTTAAAACCCTCCCATAAGATTCTCACCCGGAAAAGAAAAGATAAAAAGCCCTCAGCACAAAGCCTCAGGTGGGCTCACTCTATAGCATGCTCATGCCGCTTCTGGGACATGAACCTTTACTTCCTCCTAAACTCTAAGGGCTCTAGGAGACTCGTAGCCAGGTGAGCAGTGGGCAGTGGCAGCTGAATGGGGCTCACCCCTGATCCTGTCCTGGGGCCCCCCTTTCTCTGACTTCCAGGTGAGCTGACAGCAGCCCCACCCCGGCTCACTCCTTTCCTATACCTTTTCTAGGGAGCCGCAGCAGAGCAGCGCCTGGGCTCTCTCCTGCTGCTTCCTCTACCCTAAGTTCTGCCTTTGCTTCACGATCCCCAGCTTTAATAAACGTGCTCTCAAAATCCCCAGACTTGTGTTGCGAAATCTTTCCTGCAGGAAGTCAAGCACCCACACACTGCTGGCCGGCCAGAGGAAGACCCACTCAGGGCTGGTTCCTGTGTGGTAAGGTGAGGAGATTAACAAAATTGATAAACCTCTAGCCAGACTGCTCAGGATAAAAGAAAAAACAACAACAAATTACCAATATGAGGAAGGAGAGAGATGACATCACTACAAATTCCACAGATATTACAAAGGCACCAAGGGAATAGTTGACTTTACGCATTTAAAACATTAGACAGAGTGTAAAATATTCTTGAAAGACAAACTAACAAGTTTCACTCAAGAAGAGATGACCTAAATACCCATGTATTTTATAAAGAAATCGAATTTGTTCTTAAAAACCTTCTGACGAAGAGAACTCCATTTTTAAAAAGTGTTTTTGTACTTTTTATAAACATTTAAATTTATAAATTAAGGGAAATAAAATTTAAACAGGGAATAATTCAAAAGGGAATAAAATTCAGTTTCTATACGATGTGGGGTTTTCCAGAGGTTTTGGTTAGTGTTCCTAGTTTAATTGTACTGTACTTTCTCAGTTATACTTGGTCAGGTATATTTTGCACAAACATACCTTGCACGACTTGAATTCTTTTACAATTGTAACAAGACTGTTTTATGACCTGGAACATCAGTACCTTGGTAAATATGCCTTGGTAAATGTTCTGGGAGCACTTGGGAAAGAATGTGGATTTGAAAAGAATTCTGCAACCCTGGCTGGCGTAGCTCAGTGGATTGAGCGTGGGCTGTGAAGCAAAGTGTCTCAGGTTTGATTCCCAGCCAGGATACATGCCTGGGTTGCAGGCCATAATCCCCAGCAACCGCACATTGATGTTTCTCTCTCTCTTTCTCTATCTCCCTCCCTTCCTTCTCTAAAAATAAATAAATAAAATCTTAAAAAAAAGAGAAAAGAATTCTGCTATTGTTAGGTGGATTGTTATATAAATGTTCATTATTTCAAACTGGTTGGTAGTATTCTTCAAGTCTTCTATACCTTTACTTATTTTCTGTCCACTTGTTCTATCAATTATTGGAATCTCTGATCATACCTGTGGGCTTCTTTATTCTTCATTTTATTCCTATCAGTTTTACTTCATATATTTTGAAGATTGGTTATTTGGTGTATAAGTGTTTAGGATTATTATTTTTTAAATATATTTTATTGATTATGCTATTACAGTTGTCCCATAAGTGTTTAGGATTATTGTGTCCACCTGATGAGTTAACTACATTATCATACAAAATGACCTTCTTTAGCCCTAGTAATACTCTTTCTGCTGAAATCTACTTTGCCAGATACTGACATAGCCTCTCTAGTTTACTTTTTATTACTGTTAGCATATCTATTTGTGTGCTTATATTTAAAATGCATTTCTGGTTGGCAGCATGTCTTGCTCTTTTATCCAATCTGATAACCCCTACCTTCTAATTGGAGTGTTTGGACCCAGGGCCCCCAATCCCTAGGCCACAGGCGTGTAGCAGTCTGTGACCATTAAGAACCAGGCTGCATAGTAGGAGGTGAGCAGTAGGGGAGCACAGATAACTTCATTTGTATTTAGAGCCACTCCCCATGCTCGTATTACCACCTGAGCTCTGCCTCCTGTCAGATCAGCCGCAGCATGAGATCCTCATAGGAGCACGAACCCCACTGTGAATTGGGCTTGCTAAGGACCTAGGTTGCAAGCTCCCTATGAGAATCTAATGCCTGATGGTCTGAGGTGGAGCTGAGGCGGTGATGCTAGTGCTGGGGAGCGGCTACAAATACAGATTATCATTAGCAGAGAGGCTTGACTGCAGAGAGACTATCATAAATCCATTGCTTGCAGACTCATATCAAAACCGTATCAATGAGTGGCAAGTGACAATTAAGCTGCATCTGGTGGCAGTTTATAAAGCCATCTCCCCCACATCCCCTAGACTGTGGAAAAATTGTCTTCCACAAAACTGGTCCCTGGTGCCAAAAAGGTTGGGGACTGCTGGTTTAGACCATTTATAACTAATGACATTATTAACATAATCAGGTTTAAATCTATCAGCTTGATATTTATTATCTATTTCTCCTAATTGATTTTTGTTGTCTTTTCCCTTTTTTACTTTCCTTTTTTGATTCCATTTATCTCTTCTGTTGGATAATTAGCTATAACCCTTTGTTTTGTTACTTTGTTGGTTGCTTTAGGGTTCATAGTATATTTAGTCATTCCCCCTAGGGCTCTTCCCAAGAGAAATGAATGTATATATCCACACAAAGACTCAGACAGGAATGTTTATAGCAGCTTTATTTGTAATAGCGAAAAGCTGGAAACAATCTAAATGCCTATCAGTACATGAATGGATACACACCTCTGACACGTCCATATGCTGGGATACCACCCAGCAATGAGGCGGAAGGAACTGTGCACACACGTAGGGACAAGAACGACTCTCGGGATAATTATGCTGAGAGTAAGAAGGTGGACCAAAAAGAGTGCATGCTATGTTGTGATTCTTTTTACATAAAATTCAAAAATGCAAACTCTTCTACGGTTAAGAAACTGTATTTATGGTTAGGGATGGGTGGGGATTAAGACAAGCAGAGAGCAATGGGAGAGGGTTACAATGGGGCACAAGGAAGCTTGGAGGGAGGTGGTTTGATTATCTTGCTCGTGGTGATTCCGTGAGTGTACACTTGCCAGATTATACACTTTGAACATGTGCAGATTACTGTTAGAAAACTGGACCCCAATGAAGTTTTAAAAAGAAAATGGAAAAGTAAGGGGAAAAAATGAGGTCTATAGTGTTACCACCTAAACAGGAGGACTGTTAGCAATTTGGTCATTATTGAACTTCATCATTACCTTTTCAGATACTCAAGTGGCATCTGACATTTTTCAAAAACTGTAGTACTCCACTATGTTAATAAAAATAATTTGACCTTTCTTCCATTGCTAGGGTCAGTTTATGCTTGTTAAGGGAGCAGTTGTTATTATTGTTATGATTATACAAAATGGGTATTCTTATTTCACTATTTATCCAGACGTCCAAACAGCAGATCTTGAAACCTTCCTAGGCACATTTCTCTCACTGGCGTAACCAACTGACCACTAAGTTCTCTCAATTTCTGCCTCCTCAGTATCTCTTATGTCTGCCACCTCCTTTCCATTCTCATTGTCAATGTGATAGGTTAGCATGAATATGTTGGGTTTGCATAAATTATAAACAAGAGTCTTAAAATCATACAACAGGGACTCTCCTGTGGTCAGGGGTGTGTCCCATGCCCCAGGCTCTGATGACCAGGACTGGCCCTCATTTCCCTTCCAGACAGTTGCAACAATGTCTTTGCTCTTTTATCTGCATGCTAAGGATACTAAACCAAACTGAATCTAATAAAATATGGAAAAATAATTTTCCTTGAGCATTTAAATGTTGACTACAAGCTATTCAATTAATTAAATAGCTATGTATTTTTTGTAACTGAGTATGAATCACACCACACATGTATATATTTACAAACACCATTAACATCATGGGTTTTATTTTTTCATTATTTCTATACTAACCTTTGTGTCTTCCTACTGTCACTGCTATTTTCTCTTTTTTGATATTTTGCTGAAGGATCTAGTATGATTATTTTGATTTCTTCCTGAATCACATTAATATCGGCAGACCCAAAAGAAAAGTTAAGAAGTTACACCATTTCAGACAAACTGAGATCGTAGAATTTGGGTCACAAGCAATTTTATTATTTTTTTTTAAAGATTTTATTTATTTATTGAGAGGGAAGGGAGGGAGAAAGAGAGAGAGAGAGAGAGAGAGAAACATCAATGTGCAGTTGGTGGGGGCCGTGGCCTGCAACCCAGGCATGTGCCCTGACTGGGAATCGAACCTGCGATGCTTTGGTTCACAGCCCGTAGCCAATCCACTGAGCTATGCCAGTCTGGGCTGCAATTTTATTCTTAGTGGAGTCAGGGGCTTAGCTGCTCAAGTCACTTCATTGGTTTACTGGCTTCCAGTCTTAACACTCCTAAAAAGATTTTAAATGTCCCTGGAATATGAGGCTGTCCTGTCATCTTCCAAATAGAATGCCACTTCCTTAGCCTGATATACAATACCCTTGGTAATATAGTGATCTTCTTGCCCAGGTCTTGGGAAGCCTCACCCCCTACCAGTTTCCCGCACAAACAGGCTTCCAGCCATGTTCATCAACTCCTGCTCAGCCAAATCCACCTCCGTTTAAAGGCAAACCCTTGAAAACTCTTCAAGTGATTGTTTAAGAAGCTCTCTGGTGACTTGTTTGCAGCACTTAAGGCATATCTATAATTGCTTATTAATAGCCTGTGAATTCTCCGAGGAAAAACAGGTACTTAGTAACAGCTGTTGGATTTTGCATGAATGTCTTCTCTTTTGTTTGCATTCTGATTCCCTTAAAGATGGTTACCTGGTTAGCGATGATTTTCTTTGCACGAATAGCTGGCTGTATTGGCGTCCAAGTTTAGTGACCCCAGACTGTCTTATGGATTTGCCTCATATGGAAATTATCTTTTCAGGGTGCTCTCACAACTTCTTAAGGAAGGGAATTATTTTATCAAGTGTACAATACAATGTCCACATTAAAAAAAAGTTGCCCTGTCCAAGGTGGCTTAGCTGGTCAGAGCATTGTCCTATAAATGGAAAGGCAGCAGGTTTGATGCCCAGTCAGGGCACATACCCAGGTTGAGGGTTTGGTCCCAGTCACAGCGGACCGGGGTGCATACGAGAGAGGCAGCAAATCAGTGTTTGTCTTTCACACTGATATTTCTCTCCCACTTTTTCTCCCTCCCTTCCCCTCTCTCTAAAAATCAATAAACATGTCCTCAGGTGAGGATAGAATGAACAAAATAAATAAGTAGTTACCCAGCCGTTCTATGGTTTTTCACATTCAATTTTGTCCAGAATTTTTGGGAGAGAAAGATCTAGTGCTGGGGATTCATCAGTGTGGTCTAATAACTTGTATTGTCTGTACCCCTAGAGGCACATGGCAACTTGCATTGTGTCATACTTGATTTTAAATGAACATAATACTCATTAATTGTGGCAAGTTGAACACAGGTGTTCACCCACAAAATATCACAGTAAAGGGGTAAAAATAATAAAAACAACCCACAAAGACAGCATGAACAGGAGAAAGGTACACAGGGACTCAGCTTCTTTTCTTATTTTAGATTTTATTTATTTAGTTTTAGAGAGAGGTGAGGGGAGAAAGAGAGTGAGAGAAACATTGATTGGTTGCCTCTCGAGCACACCCCAACCAGGGACAGCCTGCAACCCAGGCGCATGCCCTGACCGGGAATTGAACTGGCAACCTTTTGCTTTGCAGGTCAACGCTCAGCCAACTGAGCCACATCAGTCAAGACGGGACACAGCTTCTTACATAAACTTTCCATCAGCCTTTCCGTCTTTAAGCCCTTCCTGCACCTTGGCTGGCAAGTGGGTGGTGCCATGAAGTTTGGAGCCTCTTCAGAGTTCTGTGGCATAAACTGGCTTGCTTTCTGTTGGCTTTTCCGCACTGCAAGCCTACAGTGTGGCTTTGTTTGGTTGTTGAAGTTGGCATCCGTTCTTCCATCAGCTTCCCAGTTTCTAAAAGAGCTGTCATTTCTCATCTGTTCCATCTCCTCTTTTTCTCTTTGCCTTATGGATTTATGCTTTTTGTTTCTTTTCTGCCATTTTAGTTAGATTTTAGGAATGGTAATAAACATGAGTTCAATTTGGCAAGTTTAACTGGAAGTCCTCTTTTCCTTGTTCTTTATGTTTTATTGTTTGTCTGGTCTCAACGAGAGCGTGAGTTAATTTCAAGAAAACCACTGTTGTCATGTTATTTACATATTGGTATGGTACTTTTCTTTCTTTCTTTTTTTTTTAAAGATTTTATTTATTTATTTTTAGAGAGGGAAGGGAGGGAGACAGAGAGAGAGAGAGAGAGAAACATCAATGTGCAGTTGCTGGGGGTTATGGCCTGCAACCCAGGCACGTACCCTGGCTGGGAATCAAACCTGGGACACTTTGGTTCGCAGCCTGCGCTCAATCCACTGAGCTACGCCAGCCAGGGCTGGTATGGTACTTTTCAAATGGGAGTTCTAATGTCTGTGGTTGTTACCAGATGGCCTTGACTCGCATGCACAGGGAACCCTTGGGGGTACCTGAAAGACTTTTCAGGAACATCGGCAATTTCCAGGCCTTCACCTTCCATCAGTGCCCTCTCCTTACATTCAACTGAGAATACCTGCGGCCCAGGTATCACACTGGCTGTCCTTGCTCTCTCACTCTTTCACAATGTCTTTCTCAATCTTTACTATGTACACACACACACACACACAATCTTTCTATGGCACAATTTTTCCCTGTGTAAAAATCTGCAGGGCAGTATACAGAAATGAAATTGAGATGTTGCTTTGGGTCAACTTTTTTCAATTAAGGTGCCATAATCCAACGTCTGCCTCCCATCTTCTCTCTCTCTGTCTCTCCCCATCTCTCATCTATACATTTTTTTTTTCTGTCGAGAACACAGCCTGGAGCCCTGAGCAGTGCGGCTTGCTGGTGGGTGTCATCCCATAAAGCAAATGGCCACTGGTTCGATTCCTGTCAGGGCACATGCCTGGGTTGCGGGTTTAGTCACCAGTCATGTTGCGTGCAAGAGGCAACTGATTGATGTTTCTCTCTCCCTTTCTTCCTCTCTTCCTCTCTCTCTAAAAATAAATTAATTTTAAAAGAAAGAACACACCCTGGTGTCAGAAAATGAATATTTGCCCTATGTCTGAATTTACATATATTGTAGAGTGGGGGAAGGGAGGCAATAACAACAATTTTTAGTTGAAAACTTTCACTCTTTCATCTTTGGTCAAAGAAGTGTTGCTCCTGAGGAAGAGTCCCGTGATGGGAAAGCAAAGAAAGCAAAGATGAGAAATGTTGAAGGTGGTGGCACCTTATTTCTTCCAGCTAATGGCAAAACTCCACACCCTATCTACCTACCTGAGAACACTGTCATTCAAAATCCATAAAAAACAAACAAGAAAACCCCTTGGATTCTAAACACTATTCTCCAATTTAAAATCAGGCCAGATCCCTTGGACAAATGGTTGGTTCCAAAGATGGGGCAGGGAGGCAAGATGAATCTGGAATGTCTTGTCCCAGTAAGTAAGAAAATCCTAAAAAAGAAAAAAAAAGGATTTCTTGAAAGAACAAAAGAGCCAATCTGATGGAGTTCTCCCGAGAGCCAACGGGGGGACAATCTGAGCAACAGAATAAATAATGGTATTATTGGATATTAAGCCACATAAAATAAAAACATCCATGAGTCCATACTATAAAGAATTGATTAAATAAGTGGGGGAGACGAGACAGCTCTTCTGTATAAAATTCCAATCAGTGTAGAAGGAAATAGAAACTCACCACTGATAAAACATCACAGTAATACCTGTCATACTCATGGATACAGAGGACATTTTGACAGTTTTCCCAGGGAAGGGGGTTTGGGCTGGATGAAGTGAAGGGATTAAGAAGTACAAATTGGAGCTCTGGCTGGTGTAGCTCAGTGGATGAGCGCGGGCTGCGAACCAAAGCATCACATGTTCGATTCCCAGTCAGGGCACATGCCTGGGTTGCAGGCCACGGCCCCCAGCAACCACACATTGATGTTTCTCTCTCTCTCTCCCCCTCCCTTCCCTCTCTAAAAATAAATAAATAAAATCTTAAAAAAAAAAGTAGTACAAATTGGTAGTCACAAAATGTCACAGGGATGTACAGTACAGCATAGGGAATATAGTCAATAATACTGTACTAACTATGGATGGTGTCCTAACTGTGGATGGTACTAGACTTAATGAGAGGACTGCTTTGTAGGTTATGTAAGTGTCTAACCACTGGGTTGTACACCTGAAACTAATACAATGTTGAGTGTCAACTGTAACAGAAAAATAAAAAAATTATTTAAAAAATGAACAACAGCCTTGTCCCCCAAATGACTGTCAGAGACAACACCCACTGAAACTGGCAGGCATGAGGAGCAAGTCTGCACAGTCTCCAAGTACTGCCCCCAAGAGATCTACTAACTAAAAGGGAAAGACAGGAACTGTACAATGGGCGAGCCCCCTTGACCAAGTGATCAAGGTCAGTATCACCAATAATATATATGACATATTATCTTAGGAATTCTGTGATATAATGGACTAGGAACACTTCATTTTATAATTTCAGTTTGATCACAAGAAAATAACAGACAAACCAAAACTGAGAAACATTAGACAAAATAACTCATAAATACTGTTCGAAAGTGATTCGGGTCTGAAAGACAGAGGGAGGAGCTGTTACCAACAGTAGCAGACTTAGAAATAAGTAAATGCATTTCCTGAGTAATATTCTGGAACAGAAAAAGGACATTAGTGGGAAAACTGGTGAAATATGAATAAGGTTTTCTTAAAATTGTTTTACCACATTAATTTCTTGGTTCTGATCATTGTACCATGGTTACATAAGATGCAAATATTAGGGGAAGCTAGTAGAGGTACACATGAAAATTGTAATATTTTTACAACTTTTCTGTAAACCTACAAGCAACTCAAAATAAAAAGTGAAAATAAAACCATGAATATGAAGTACATCTTCTGTGCACTTACTTCTACACCCAGTGCTAACTTATGGCCTAATGCAGTATTTTGATTCCAGGACAAAATTTTCATTTTGTACAGTCATACCAACAAATGTTGGGGATGGAAGCCTAGGATCTAATGGCTCCTTTTAAAATGTTGCGGCTGAAAAAGAATACATTTCCTAGACTGACACTAAGTAAAACAGCAAACAGGTAACAGAAGCATAAGCCTGTGAGCACGAACTCTGAGTTTTATTTCATTGCAAGTGATGTAACTTATGTACACAATTTTTTCTCTTCCCCTTTAACATCTGAAATTGCCCTTAAAGAGACTGACTACACTGTAAAACGTGTTTAATTACTAATTTATTAAATTTTCCTGTCAATTAATAAATACATCCTGTATGTAGCCTTTGAAGGGTGTTTGGAGAGTTCACTGACGAGCACTGAAAGCAGATGGCTCTGTAAAACTTACAGGTAGTCGCAGGCTCCTTACACGTACAATGTATAGATTTCAATGTTGAAATAGTAGCTTTTTCTTCCAAAATATTTTTCTCCCACTTTCTCATAAAAGTGTAAAGAGGACATTTAGTTTTAAAAACCTGCATTGAACATAAATCAAGGTTTTTCTACAAATGTCTTTCCAAAAAGTTTAAAAGCATCACAGAATAATGTGTGACGTTAAAGAAAAGAATCTCCAGCCCTGGCTGGTGTAGCTCAGTGGATTGAGTGCAGGCTGCGAACCAAAGTGTCGCAGGTTCAATTCCCAGTCAGGGTACATGCCTGAGTTGCAGGCCATGACCCCCAGCAACCACACATTGATGTTTCTCTCTCTTTCTCCCTCCCTTCTCTAAAAATAAATAAAATCTTAAAAAAAAACAAACCCCACCTCAATATGAAAAAAAAAAAAAAGAAAGAAAAGAATCTCACCACAGCAATTTCCTTTTAAGCAATACAGTGTAGTATTTTTTAAACTATTGTGGTAGATTTCGAGTGTGTATGTGCTACGTTACCACACCAGCTTAATCCATGTCTTTCACATTAATGCAATAAACTACTGTATATGGCCAGTTACCACGTAAACTGTCCTACTGCAATTGCAAAAATGGTAAAAGGCCATCTTTATGAAAGCTTAAAAAATTTAATGAAAGGCAACCATCACCCTAATTTTCTGTAGAAATTATCTTTTTCCCTCCCACTTTCCTTTCCCCTTTGAATGGTACCTTTACAGCATATTAATGCACAAAGATATTTATATCACTTTTACTTGCTAGCCTTAAAAGACTGTTTTCTTTTCTGATACATCAAATGTATCAGAAGGCACCAAGATTAGATTCCTAAATTGTTTCAGAATTTTTGTTCCTTTTTCAGTTCCTCTAGAATGATGTTCCTCAGAAAAGTGCGACTCTCAGGACCAGAAGAAAATAAATGATACAACACAGTGACTTGAAACTTTTACCACTGAAAAGGTAGAAATATATTAACAGATTCCTTGACCTTTTCATTTAGGACAAGTCAAAATAACCTTCTGAACATAAACATAAAAATAGAGCACATTTATTAACAGTAGGAAAACTCCTAAGCTTATATAACAATGTATTAAACCTGACGTAACAACATACAGACGAAAGCATTAGGAATTCTCTGCCAGATAATCTGATGCATTATCCTAAAAATATGTTTCATACATAACACTAACATAACAAAGTACAGCATTTATTTCACAGGGAGAAAAGCTTTATCACAAAAAACAGATTTACTGGATTTCAGCTTTTGATTAAAGGTTAGAGATATATTTTAAAGATAAAAAAGAAAAGATTCACCCTTAAAATAAAAAAGTGTGTGTGTGTGTGTATATATATATATATATATATATAATCCATTTATTAATACTTTTATGCTTTTACAATGTAAAACATTTAGAAACTTTTGAGCTCTCAAAATTTTGGCCAGTTAACCTATTTGGCTTCGACATATCCTAAATTCCCTTTTGAGAATCGGAGGAAAGTTTTCTGTCCATCAGTCCAATACGGGTACAGAGATTCTACTTCATTTTCTTCTTCTTCGGGGGTTCCTCTTCGGAGCTGCTCTCGGTGCTGGTGGCACTGCTGCTGGAAGAGCTGGAATCCGAGTCTGAATCCGATGACGAGGACGAGCTTGTGGAGGAGGCTGAAGACGAGGACCCAGAGGAGCTTTCATCAGTGTCGCTGTCTTCGGAGGAAGAGGAGGACGAGGTAGATGTTTCTTCACTCTCTGATGAAGAATCACTGGCTGAACTGTCACTGCTGCTGCTACTGGAACTGGTTACGCTCTTAGACCTGTTAGAAAATCAACAGTTACGTGCATGGGAAGCTGACGTTTAATAGAATGTTCATGTCCTAGGAACATTGTGTACACATACATAGTGAAGCTCTGTTAGCATGTCGTTCCTACATCGGATGCTTTGGGCACTGCCTGACTATTGTAACCATAGACGCTCCCCTCCCTTAGCAAGGTCTTTTACTCCGGCAATTCGGCTCTCTTGGATGGAATCCAAGTTAAGTGTACCTAATACACTCCACAGCAAATAATGTTAGAATAAAGTTGCATTATAACAACTGGGTTTATTTAAACCTCATGAAGAGTGGTAAATGTTTCATAATGTTAACTACTTTACACAGATACAGCTGGTCAACAATTTCTTATGAGTTTAATAACATTTCCTATTCTAAGCTAGGAGGAATTATTTACTATTTCCAGGCAGAAGGACTCTGAAAAGTAAGAGAAAAAGGAGACATCTAGATTCTAAAGGCAATAAATTCCAATAGGTTAAGGGAAGAACACAGAAAATAGGATGATGTTTAATCACAAATTGCAAATAAGAAACTTTAGATCCAAATCTTGTAACTACTATTTTAAAATCACTCTTCCCACCTCCAACTAGTATTACATACTGACTATATGATACTCTTGAAGTCACACCTACCTTTTTTTCTTGGCCTTTCTTTCTACATTAGCTTCTTCAAGGCTGTTAAACACATGGAGGAGAGAAATTCCTGTTAGTAGAGTGATTATGCACAGCTCAGACCAACCTGTCACTCCCAATACTATTTTACATCGGAGAGACACTTTGTCTATTATAACATGGACTCAGAGTCCAGTATTCCTTGTCACAACCAAATGGAAAGTTTCCTGCTTATTGCAGGCTGTATGTGGTACAGAGAGTCAACCAGCGCTGATGTAAGACATGCCATTTACCACCTGTACCTCAGAAGCCAGGTAAGTTAGTAGTTAAGATGACTGAATGTGCCAACTGGATTCTTTTTCAGTTTTGAACTTAGGCTGGTATGGCTAAATCAACTACATCCTGAATAACAAGATGAAGTGAACCACAGCACAACAGGTATAATTTATAACTGGAGTTTCCCGAGTGTATTATAAATGGCCATTTCATATAAAAAGAGAAGCAATCTTTAATTTAACATAGCCATTTCTTTTTCCACATGTCCCCCACATTATTTACAAAGAATAAAGTCTGGTGACTTTTGAATGAAATATACAAATGGCTTGCTGTTGTATTCCTGCCAAACAGCATGCACACTAAATCAGGCTTTCGAATTACAAAATTTCTTCTATCATTATAGCACTATCGTGTAAATTTAACATTTCTACATTCTGGACTTCTCTATATTTCCAAGATAATGCCTCTAACCTTATTTCCTGAGTCTTCAAATATAAATATATATGTATGTAAAGTTGTTTTACACAATGGAATTACTGAACTGTCATCTTGGAGTTAAAATGAGTGGGAGAAGTACATTTACCAAACCACACCACAAGAATCCATGATCACTGAAATTCATATACTTCCATAGTTTTTATCGTTAAACCAAACATCAGTAATCTTTATGTAACAGAGCCGTATCTAAAATTCATGTAAGTCTATGTATTTTTAAGATCAAGACACTTCTGTAATACAACTAGAAAAGCACAAGTAAAAGTAAATGTTGCGATGAAATTATTTATAACTCTTATATTTTATTTTTTAGGGAAAAACTTTTTTCCTTACATTCCTAATAAAAAAAGTTGGAAAACTGTTTTCTCCTTATAGTATTTTAATTCTAAGTTTCAATATTTGTAAAGGGTTAAATCACTGGCATATTATATATTGCTATTTTAAGAAGAAAATTGTTATAGGACATTGATAATTGTATCCAATGAAAAATAAATGTCACAAAAATTTGATACCTACCATAATTCACTTAAAAAACACAAGAACAAGCTTATCTTTAACAGTTGGTACTTTTACACTGTCCTTTTTTTCCTTTTGAACTTCTGTTTGGTTTTCCCATAGAATGTATCCTAAATATTTTTATGCCTGAAAATTTTACTGATCACTTATGAAACTTCCTTGTAATAAAAACAGATATAACCTGAAATTATATCTTTTAATTATCTGTGATCATAAAGCTTTAAAAGTGTTTAAAATTTCTGAACTGAATTACCATTACTATAAAATTGATTAAAATAATGTAAAAATATAAATTTTAATAACTATCACATAAAATAATTTATTGAAATTACATCTCTTAATGACATGGATGGATTTTTTCCAGTTTATGTATCTATGAATCTTATTGCTAGACTATGACAAGGTTCAGCATCTATTCAAATCCTATAGTTAATTTTTATAGATTTAATCCTGATAAACCTTGTTAACCTAAATAGGTAGGTGGAAATAGAAAGAGTTTTATTGTAGTAATGCCAGTCAATTCTCTGACCTCTTCCCATGTAACATAATGATGTGTCATTAAAATATACTTATAAAAATTGACAACTCAATTAGGTCCTATTTCAATTTTGCTGGGAAAAAAATTTACAAAATAATTTACTCCCAATAATCAGGACCATTCATTTTCTCAGTACAAGTTCCAGTAGTACTTTGATAAATCTCTAGGTTTTTTTACATGGGGACAATACACCAAGAAAAGAGTAGAGACAGGTGAGAGGTATGCCTTTCTCTTGTGAAATTCAGGGTGTTCGGAACGTGGACATGGAGAACCAGGAGGGAAGTTCTCGTACAGATTTATTTTTGGAAAAAGTATATATACATATTGATAATCTAGATACTGATTACTGATTTATTCCTACATAATCCTTGAAGAGCCTCATGCCCACAAATTGGAAGGCTGCTGCCTTGAAAGTCCAACATTCACCACACCATCAGAGAGCTAATGATCCAGACGTTCACCACACCGTCAGAGAGCTAATGGATCCAGACGCTCAGCACACCGTCAGAGAGCTAATGGATCCAGACATTCACCACACCGTCAGAGAGCTAATGGGTCCAGCTGCTCACCACACCGTACGAGAGCTAATGGATCCAGATGCTCACCACAGGGTTAGAGAGCTAATGGATCCAGATGTTCTAATAAATCCAGATGTTCATCACACCATCAGAGAGGAAATGGATCCAGACGTTCACCACACCGTCAGAGAGGAAATGGATCCAGACATTCACCACACCGTCAGAGAGGAAATGGATCCAGACATTCACCACACCGTCAGAGAGCTAATGGATCCAGACGCTCACCACAGGGTCAGAGAGCTAATGGATCCAGACGTTCTAATAAATCCAGATGTTCATCACACCGTCAGAGAGCAAATGGATCCAGACGTTCATCACACCGTCAGAGATCCTGAAGATGCAGCTTCTAACCTGTAGCCCTATGCCAACCCAATCCCTTCCTATCTCGGTTTCTCTAGAATGTGTACACTTACTTACTTCATAGGGATTTTAAAGGCTCTATTCAAGGGACATCAAAGGGTAAATAACAAATTTCCACTTCTTTCCTACCCAGTTCTCCTTTTAGAAAGGAACTACTATTACCGGTTGTTTATGTCTTCAAAAAAAATCCCACTATTCCTTTTTAATTCTTTAACATAAATGATACCATATTATATATACTGTTCTTTACTTGGCCTACATACTTAATATAAGTATCTTGGATACTTATCTTGGTTACCTTTTCCTATCAGCTCACAAAATCTACCTCATAGTACTCTGTTGTCACATCATTGGTAGTTAAGACAGCAAAGCAAAATGATGAAGTGCATGTGTTCTGAAGAGACTGGTTGATTGAACACCTAACTTCTCCACTTACTAGCTATGTGACACTGAATGAGTTACTGAACCTGTCCATGCCTTAGTTTCCTCACCTGTAAAATGGGGATTAATAACAGTACTCACCTTTATGTGATAGCTCTGACACTGACACTTAAGTATACTACTACTTTTTAGGCCCTTGATAAATTCTATAAATATAAATTAAAATATTCCTTTGGATACCATGTATAAACTTACCTTTGTTGTAATAATCTGTTTTCTTTTTCTTTTAAAGCTTTCTTTAGTTCTGCTGTTCTTGAAGGCCTATGTAGGTATTTTCTTTTTCCTGTGCATTCGTAAGTCCAATGTCCAAATTCCAAGCATTTCTGACACCTTACATGTTGCTTATTTGCTTCACTACAGAACAAAAATCAGAATACAGGCCTTAAAATTTTGACTTGGCATAGTCTGCCCTGAAAATCAACAACAACAGAAAGTATAAAATGATGTTTAGTTTTAAATAAACAAACATCATTTCACACTTTAAATGGCTTATGTTAGATTTAATCACGAGGCAGCACAGGACCATGAGATTCAGACAGAATTGAGCTCAAACCTTTATTCCTCAGCTCCACCGCAGCAAGGCAGGCTGGGGAACTCAGACAGCCCTGAGGCTGAGAACTAGAAAAGACAGTCAAAACATTGAAAACCATCCGCCTGAGGCATCAGAGAGCTACCCAGAAGGTAAAGAATAACCAAGCTGAGATGTGAGAGAAGATGGAAACCCAGGAGATTGGCCCCGTAGTCCGTATCGAGCGTCAGGGCTCCGAGGGGCCGTCTCCGAGGAGAATGAACCAGCCACATACAGAGCGCAGCCCGGTTTCTAGACATCTAGAGACTGAGGCAAATCCCAGTTCCTGCAATTGGATTAAGATGCAGAAAGCAAAAATAAATACATACATACAATAAATGAAAGAATTGGAAAGGAAGAAATAAAATCGTCATTCCTCACTGGTGACATATTATGTACACAGCAAATCCGAAAGAATCTACGGATAAAATTTATGAAACAATTTGAATTCAGAAGTTTAGCAAGGCTTTGGACTAGGGTCGGCAAACTGTAAAGAGTCATGTAGTAAATATTTTAGGCTTTGCAGACCAAGAAGCAAGAGTGAGGATAATATGTAGACATATAATAGGAGAGAGAGCAAATTCCAGAAATGTTTTGTTAATAAAAATATTTCAGGTAGAAGAGGTTTACTAATGGGAAGAATGGAGTTCCTCTCTGAAGAATCACATTTCATCAACTGAATGTCAAAGTCAGTGTTCCCTATTATCAAATTGATCACATACACCAACGTACACACGTAGGTAACATTCTTAGCTTGTACGCATATGAGAACATGCAGCCGGCAGGATTCAGTCTGCCAGACACTGTGAAAGATACAAGGTCAATGTATGAAAATGTATTGTTTCTATATAATAAAAAGTTAAAATGAAATTTTAAAAGGTGATATTTATAATATCCTGAAAAATACCAAATACCTAGAAATAAATTGAAAAAAATACATGCAAGTCTTTTATGTAGAAAAGAAACAAACATTACCTATTCAGACAAAAAGCTAATAGAGGGACATACCTTGTTCACAGGTTGGAAGATTCAATACTGTAAAAATGTCCTTTCTCCCCAAACTGACCTACAGATTCAAAGTAATGCCAATAAAATCTCAACAGGTTTGTTTGTTGGTTGGAAAAGGCCTATAAGAGAAATATCTGAAAGCCTGCCAAAATGAGCTGATGCTAGTAAAAAATATCAAGAACACAAGAAACTGTTTCACTTTGTGTCTTAGTTATATTGAAAGGACAAAGAATAAAAAAAGGGATAGGTTTGCTACTCAGCATGCTAGGGAAACAGGCCACCAATATCACATTAATGGGCTAAAAGAATGAGCAGGACAATTTTATTTTGCTTCAGTTGGAACCCAGATACAATTATACATAGAATGAAAAGAGTACAACTGAAGTCCAAGGTATTTGAGGAGGAAGTAACACAGACCCTATGCATTCTGAATGTGTTTAAGTCACATGTCCGGGTGATTGCTCCTTGACATACCAGAGATTTTCCAGGTGAGGCTGCAGGGCCACTGCTGGTAACTTGAGGAACTCTGGCATACAGGGGTGGTGTTGAAAGACCGGAAGTAGGCAAATGCCGTTTTGATTTTAGAAGTGGGGAAAAGGGTAGATTCCACAAACTAGACCAGTGAACTTAACATCCATCCCAGCCAAAATTCTGGCTGGGTTTATTAAATAGATTCAGAAAGAAAAGCCAATGGCCACTAGGTATTGAAATTTTACAGACTAATGCCGTATCACCTTTTGGGTGACTGTATTTCAGTAGGGCATCCTGGAAAGTCACAGTATCCTTGTGAAAAAAACAGAACAATTAGACTTCTGACCAAGATGGAGGCATAGGTAGACACACTGCCTCCTCGCACAACCAAGAGAAGGACAACAAAAATTTAAAAACAAAAACCAACCAGAACTGACAGAAAATTGAACTGTATGGAAGCCCGACAACCAAGGAGTTAAAGAAGAAACATCCATCCAGACCAGTAGGAGAAGTGGAGACAGGCGCGCAGACACAGCTCACAGCAAGTTGGCAGCTGGCAGATCCAGCCAGGTGGCAGCTGGTGTAGCGGGTGGTCCCACATTCACATGCAGATAAACCAGGAGGAACAACTGGGGAGCGACATAGACCATGCAACCACGGTTCCAGCGCAGGGAAATAAAGCCTCAAAACACTGATTGAAAACACCTGTGGGGGTTGAGGCGGCAATGGGAAAAACTCCCAGCCTCACAAGATAGTTTGTTGGAGAGACCCACAGGGTCCCAGGATGCATGCAAGCCCACCCACCCGGGAATCAGCACCAGAAGGGTCTACTTGCTCGTGGGAAGGAAGGGAAGTGACTAAAATCCAGCAGAGAGCGGAGCAAGAGCCATTGTTCCCTCTCAGACCCCTCCCCCACATACAGCATCACAATCCAGCAATGTGGGTTGCCTCATCCTGGTGAATACCTAAGGCTCTGCCCCTCACTGAGTAACAGGCACATCAAGACCAAAAAGGCCTAAATGAAAGAACAGATCAAAGCTCCAGAAAAAATACAACTGAGTGACAGAGAGATAGCCAACCTATCAGATGCACAGTTCAAAACACTGGTAATCAGGATGCTCACAGGATTGGTTGAATTTGGTTGCAAATTAAATGAAAAAATGAAGGCTACGCTAAGTGAAATAAAGGAAAATGTACAGGGAACCAATTGTGATGGGAAGGAAACTGGGACTCAAATCAATGGAGTGGACCAGAAGGAAGAAAGAAACAACCAAACAGAAAAGAATGAAGAAACAAGAATGAGGAGAGGTTTAGGAACTCCAGGACATCTTTAAACGTTCCAACATCCGAATTATAGAGGTACCAGAAGGAGAAGAGCTACAAGTAGAAAAGTTATTTGAACAAATAATAAAGGAGAACTTCCCCAATCTAGCAAACGAAATAGACTTCCAGGAAATTCAGGAAGCTCAGAAGTCCCAAAGAAGTTGGGCCCAAGGAGGAACATACCAAGGCACATCTTAATTACATTACCCAAGATTAAAGATAAGGAGAGAATCCTAGAAGCAGCAAGAGATAAGGAGGCAGTTATCTACAAAGGAGTTCCCATCAAACTGTAAGCTGATTTCTCAAAAGAAACCTTCCAGGCAAGGAGGGGCTGGAAAGAAGTATCCAAGTTATGAAAGGTAAGGACCTACATCCAATATCGCTCTTTCCAGCAAAGCTTTCATTTAGAATGGAAGGGCAGACAAAGTGCTTCTCAGATAAGGTCATCATCACCAAGCCCTTATTATATGAAATGTTAAAGTGACTTATCTAAGAAAAAGATAAAGAATAAGAACAGTAAAATGCTAACAAACTCACAACTATTAACAACCAAACCTAAAAAAAACACAAAACACAAGAGAACAACTAGAACAGGGACAGAATCACAGAAATGGAGATCACATGAAGGGTTATCAGCAGGGGAGTGTGAGGGGGAGAGAGGAGGAAAAGGTAGAGAATAAGTAGCATAAATGGTAGGTAGAAAGTAGACAGGGGCAGGGTAAGAATAGTATGGGAAATGTAGAAGCCAAAGAACTAATATGTATGACCCATGGACATGAACTAAAGTGGGAGAATGTGGATGGGAGGGGGTGTGCAGGGTGAAGGGGAATAAAGGGGGGGATGGCATAACTGTAATAGCATAATCAATGAAATATATTAAAAAACAGAACAATTAAGCAGATCAGTTGAACGTCATGAGCAAAGAATACTGCTTTAACAGGCTGAAATAAATTATACATAGGTAGGTATCCAGGGATGGCCTGTAGGGCTTGGTCCTCAGTGTGGTCTTGTTCACCTTTGTTATATAGGACACAGATCTGCATATGTATCAACTCTACAGTTGACACAAAGCTGGGAGGGATATCTAATACAATGGGTGACCGAATCAGGATCCAAAAAGGTCTTGACAGGCTGGAACTCTGTGCTGGATCTAACAAGATGAAATTTAACAAGGGTAAAAGTAAATTTGATATTCAAGTTTAGAAAAATCAGTAGAAATACAAGACAGGGGAAGTCTGATCTGACTGCAATTCAAATGGAAGAAGCCGACTGAAATCAGTTTAGGTCATAAGCTGGGACGTTAGAAGGGAGCAGGGTTTAGCTTCATAAATATTATTTTCCTTTCAGCTCAGCATAAACTTTTTGATAGATTTGAAAAATGTATAAGGCCACTTTAGGAGGTGTATACATCCTTACCAGAGGTCTTCTGGCCAAAGCCAGATGACTACCCCGAAAAGGCAGCAGTGGAATCCAGCAAAAGGTTTAGCAGAAGAGATGATGTCACTAATGCCGAGATCCCATAATCTACTTACGTGAATATGAGTATATGTGATTAGAACTTAAAAAGTGAAAATAAGCCAATTTCCAACGATTTAAAGTTAACGCCCTGAAAGATCTGCCACATAGGGCATTCAGATTTAGGCTCTTTTTTTCCCCTTTATTTTTCTCTGATAGTCCGAAGACTTTAAAAGAAACAACAGTACTTCCTCACTTCTCTTGGCTAACTTAAAAGCAGTTTAAAACTTGTTTTTACAGAAATAATATATGTGGTTTATAAATAAAATTAAAACAGTTTGACATATATAAAATTAAAAGCAAAGGCCTCTTTTCTGCTTTCCCCCAAAAAATATTCCCCAAATTCTCTCAGCCCCCCATCCCAGCCTCCAAAGGCCCTCCTTCGACTGCCCGTGGACTCACGGTTCAGTACACCATGACAGCGTTTATCATACCATGTGTTTACTTCTCCAAAAGACCAGGAGTGCTCAAGGTCAAATTTGTCCTTTACTTCTGTGTAGGTGTGTACCAAATACAAGTATACTATAGAAACAGAACATCTATATAACTTTGATACTTCTGAAACAAGAAATAGCAATATCCTTTAGGTGCCAAAAGTCTTACTTCCCTCTCATATTCAGAGCGGACATTTTGCCAATCTAGCACTCATCACTTCCTCTGACCTACCCATCTAGCTTCCCACTGATTTGTAGAGATCCAATCAACTGTAGTGGGAAGAGCATGAGATCTAAGTCAATCCGAGCTTCAGAATGCCATAGGCTTGGTTCCAGGCTGGGCAATTAACCCAATTGAGACTAATGAGATGCCATCAACTGGAAGCTGAGAGGATACAAAGGACTCTGATTCTGCAATCATGCTGACACCAAAGTACCGAACCTATACACATATGGGACCAACCCCCTAAAAGAACAAGCCTGAGAGTGAGAGAGTGGACCCTAGTGATGTCATTTGGGATGCTTATTATTGTTATCACTGCATTCCTGATCTCACAACTGACTTCAAAGCCTTCTTCCTCCTCCAAGCACACCACATGCTCTGACTCTCTAAGTCTTTAACCCCTCTGCTCAAGGAACTCTTCTCAGCTGGCATGCGAGACAATCTGGTGGAGGGAAAACGAGAATGAACAGGGCTCTTGGAATAAAACAATATAAATATTAAAGAAATATAAACACATACATGTTAGCAGAATGTAAGCAATGTATTGTTGATGTGCAAATGACGGCCTGAAATGCTGAGAATGAAAAAGTAGACATTGGGTGTGCAGGTTGGTAGAAGAAAGGCGGCTTTCTGTGAAAGGGGTATCTGGGATGACTCCAGCGTTATCTGTCTACCGCCAATCTCTCCTGCCAGCTTTTTCACTCACCGGCCACAATGGCCACCTTTGAGTTCTTAAAAACTAACTTCGTTCCTATCCCACTGTCTGGGTGCTCTTTCCCCAAATCCGCGCATGACCGGCTCCTTTCTCACACTCCCAATTTGTGTTCAAACGTCACTTCTTCAGGAATAGTCCTGTCCAAACGACTTAACCGAGGCTTTTTCTCTCTCCACCACCTTAGTTCCTTCAAAGTTCTCATCACCACTGTATTTATTCATTAAAAATGTTTAGTTTATCGACTCTCCCTACTACCAGAATCTAAACTCCCCAAAAGCGGGTTTTGTCTGTTTAAATCTTTTTCTTCATACACAAATTCTGGCACCAAGTGGCAGATAATGGATATTATTAATGTTGTATATAAGAGTATAAGTGGCTCAAAGTGATTCGATAGCTTGGGAAAAGTCAGCATTTTACTCAGGCGTTCCTAGGGCAGGCGGCAGGAAGGAGGAGGAAACAAACGCCAGCAAGCCTCCCGGCTACTTATACAAGGCTGAAGGTTTACGTGGCGGCGAGAGTAAGGAACCGGCATCAGGGCTTCAGGCTTCCCCTGGCCACAAGTGGGCTGGCCGGCTCGCTGAGCAGAGGGGCACAAACCACATAGTGACTAACTCCTCTGCGTCCCCTTCTGGGAAACCAAACTCGAGGCTCCCTTTAGACCCCCCCCCCCCCCAGGTTCCGCCCCGGGCACCCGGTGCAGCCGTCTTCTACGAAATCGCAAGCCCGGGGACACCAAATTTATTGCCTGCGCCCAAGCCGGGAGCACGCAACGTATAAAAAAAAAAAAACGGCCACACTCTGCCGGTCCCCACTGAGGATCCGACACTCGCTGACGCGCTTCTCCCCGCCCCCCGCCGCTGGCCCGCCACCCGACCAGGGCCCTCACTTACGCTTGTCTCCTGGCTATGAGCCGATGCATGGGAGTCGCCATCTTAGCGTGGCTGAGGCCTGCCGCGCTGGGTTTTGGGAAAACTCCCTGCCTGGGCGGGAAGACGCAGGCGTGGGCGGAGCTAGTTTAGCCTCAGCTTCTCGGGGCTAGCGATGGCTGTAGTGTCTGGGGTGTGTCTCTAGTTTGCCGAAGGTTGAGGCGGGTGGTCTGTCTTGAACAGGGTTTTAAAGGATGAGGACTGACGTACAATTGACCCTTGAACAACACCAATTCCAACTGTGCGGGTGCATTTATACGCGGATTTTTTCCCCCGGATAAATAGTTTCCTTCCCTATCCATCAGCTTTGTATGCGCAGATTCAACCAACCTTGAATGGAGACAATCAGTTGAAAGACTGACTTTAGCAAATTATGAAGTGAAAATATATGTTAACTATTTCTATTTTTATGTATGTCATTTGGACATTATAAAGGCCAAGTGATACTGCATAAGTAGAGCTTCTTTGCCAATGGGTAAAAGATTACAAAAATATTATTTTAGGATATTTTAACTATTTTGTGTCAGATTTTGGAAATTTTATTGCTTTAAATCTACATTATTTGAAAGATATAACATATATCTGTCCAGAAGTTATCCAGCTATGTAATATGAAAAACAGAGACATTTACTAAAGAAGATACAAGATACAGGAAACATTCTACATAGGACAATGATGCCTCAGTCCCCTTCAGAGTAGGCACCTTGGGAACCTCACACATTTTTCCCAATTGCCGTCAGCTACCCCATCGTATTTTCTTCAATCTCATCGACAGTCTGAAATCTCCTTTCAAAGGTGATTTTAGTTTTTGGAAACGCCAGAAGTTGCAGGGCACCAAATCTGGGCTGTAGAGGGGCGGAGTCACCTGCGTGATTTGATATTTCACCAAAAAACTCTGTACAAGACGTGATATACCAGCGGGTAGGCGCATTGTCTGATGCAGCTGTCAGTCACCAGTTGCCCATAGCTGTGGCCTTTTGAATCATCTGAATAGTTTCCACATTGATTGTTCAAGCTTAATGCAAAATGTGATGTAGATACTTGCTCTACTCCCTCAGGCATTTTGAATGCTCACTCAATGGCATCTGCTACCCCAACTGACTAGTACAGGTCCAGTCCAGTCCAGTCTACTCTCCTTGACTGCCAGGTTACATCAATGTTGTGCAAAATGTTCTTGTTATAGTAACAATAGCTGGACTTTGACAGACTTTAAAATATTTTAGGAACTGAGGATAAAGCATTGAACAAAGAAACTTCTTGTGCACATGGAGCTTTCATCAGAAACTAAACAGAGGCAATGTCCAATGAACATCAATATACTAAAGAAAAATATTGTAACCCTGGCCGGTGTGGCTCAGTGGATGAAGTGCTGGCCTGTGAACCAAAAGGTCACTAGTTCGATTCCCAATCAGAGCATGTGCTTGAGTTGCTGTCCAGGTAACCAATCGATGTATCTCTTGCACATTGATGTTTCTTGCCCTGTTTTTCCCTCCCTTCTCCTCTCTCTAAAAAGAAATAAATAAGGTCTTCAAAAACAAAACAAGCCCTGGCTGGTATGGCTCAGTGGCTTGAGCACCGGCCTTTGAGCCAAAAGGTCACCAGTTTGATTGCCAGTCAGGGCACATACCTGCATTGTGGGGGCCAGGTCCCCAGTGGGGAATGCCTGAGAGGCAACCACACATTGATGTTTCTCTCCCTCTCTTTCTCCCTCCCTTCCTCTCTGTCTAAAAATAAATAAATAAAATCTTTAAAAACAAAACAAAAGTATTATAGTTACGTGTAAGGGGGTGAAAACTGATTTAGCATTGGTAGATCCAGGAGGTGATATCGTGTGACCTTTGAGCACATCTTGTTTGCAAAAAAAAAAAAAAAAGCAATCTTAGTATTTGCTCTTCTCTTCAGCTTTGTTTATTCCTCCATCTTTTTCCATATCAGCACATACAGATCTAATTCATTCTTTTTATGATTATGTTATATGGATTACCTGGTTATTCCACAATTTATCCAACCAGTATCCTATTGCTGAACAATTACATCGTTTATTACAAGATGGAATAAACAGATTTTTAAGCATGCACTGTGTCTCTGTATGATGACTTCCTAGAAGTAGAATCACTGGGTAAAAGGATATGAGCAGTTTGAATTTTGAAAGATATTATTATCTATTACCCTTTTAACAGATTGTACTCAGAACTGCTTCCTCACGAGACTTGAGAATGGTCAAACTTTTACTTTTGCCTATCGAATAAGCCAGTATGATATGTTATTGATGAGGTTAAATACCTTTCATAGTATCATTGAAGACTATCCTTCATGAATTGTCTGCTCAAATTCTTTGCCTATTTTTCTATTGGATTTTTATCTTTTTAATATTGACTTGTAAAACTTTTAATAATTTACATATAAACCCTTTGCTTTATATTTTACAAATATCATCCTATTTTGTTTGTTGTCTTTTAACTTTGTGATCATTTACCCTGTACAGAGACATTAAATTATTATATAGGCATTTTTAACAGTCTTTTTCTTTATGGGTTCCTAGATTTGGCTCATGCTTAGAATAGCCTTCTAGGTCCCAAGATTATTACAATATTTTATTTTACTGTAATTCTTTTCATTACAATTATGGTTATATTCTTAATCCTAATTTTGAGTTTTTGAAACACCATTTACTAAATAATCTATCACTTCTTTTTTTCTCCTGTGTATTTTTTTAATTTTATTTTAATCATTGTTCAAGTATAGTTTTCTGTCCTTTACTCCCATCCCAGCCCACCTACCCAATCTATCACTTCTTTACTGATTTGAAATGCCATTCTCCCATATACCATATGTACACATTTTGTTTGGTCATTGTATTTTCTTCCAAAGACCTATCTGCGCTGGGATTTCTGTCATTGTGTTAATTTCCATGGGGTAATTATAAGATATTTGATACCTGTTAAAGCAAATCTTTCCTAATTAGTCCTTTTTTTTCTTCAATCTTTAAGTTGCTCCTAGGCATTTACTTTCCTAGCTGAACTTTATTCTCAAGCTTTTAAGTTTCCCACAAAACAATATTAAGTTTTTCTGTTAGCTAATTTAAAAAAACTGGATTATAGCAAATGTGAAAAGGTAGGATAAGAATGAGATAATAACAAATCAAAAGGAGGAGGCAAATGATGATTTTTTTGTGATGATTTGGTTGCGCACCTGGAAAGCCTGCAAGAATTAATTAGAAGTTCTGACCAGTGTTGCTCAGTTGGGCAACATCCTGTAAAGCAAAAGGTCACTGGTTTGATTCCAGGTCAGGGCATATGCCTAGGTTTCGAGTTTGGTCCCCAGTCGGGGCATGTGCAAGAAGCAACCAATCGACCGCTCTCTCTCTCACATACATGTTTCTCTCCCTCTTTTTCTTCCTCTCTCCCCCTCTTCCTAGGACCAATAAATTTAAAAAAATAATAATTAATTAAAAGCTTCGACTTCCCCAACTTCTAGTGTATTTCACAGAAAACAAAACCTCCCAATAAAAGTATGTGGAAACCTGAAAAAAAAAAAAAAAGCTTCAGGAGACTTCAACATCGGGGACACACACACACACAGAGCAACTTGCTTTTTTAGTGGCAACACCAAGCTGGTGTAGCTGTTTCCCACTAAGGCCTATGGGCTTGAGGGACCCTCAGTTTTGTCCAGAGGGCCCCGGCTAAAATTCAAGTACTGTTTTGTAAACCTTAATGGACAGAAGCTGAAAAAAATGAAAAACTCCTGTGAAAGCTGAGAGTAATTTTTATCTGGCAGGAATGAACACTTTACTAATCTTTAAGAAGATTATTCTTCAATTCTAGGAAAATGTCTCCCAAGTGTCTTCCAGTTCTGTAAGATGCCTCAAAGAACTCACAGAGGGATGTATGTAAAAGGCACGCGTTGAAGGGAGAGTTGCATCTCTCTGGACTGGGCTGCTTTTCGTCAGGGGCTTGTTTCCCGCCCTGACCCTGACCTGTTTATGAGCACCCATGGTTGGAGAGCCGAGCACAGACCATGGGCTCACTTTGTGGGCGGGGAGACTGCAGTACGAAGGGCCCTGTGCTTAGTAAAGTCCCACACTTGGTTTAATGCTCTCCTGTTGCCGTTGAAATTCTTAATATCTTTTGAATGAGAAGCCCCATATTTGAATTTTGCACTGGGCCTTATATGTTAGGGAGCTGGTCCTGCTCCACAAATAAAGGTGTTTTCACAAGGCACTGACTCTGAGCTCAGTGAAAACTAGCTCCACCAGAATCAGAAAAGAGAGAAATGATCCTCCCTTTTGTCCTGGAATTTGGAATCAGCCTTTTCTTTGAAGATCAGTAGCTATTATTGAAAAAAACTTGTTTTCACCCTGGTGCAAAATCGGTCGTGGGTTCTCCCTTCACATGCCTTTGCATACAACAATAACAAAAATAGCTCTCCTTCTAGTAGGGTAAAAAAAATGGACTAGCTTGGCTGAATAAGGGAGAGGTTTCGAACAGGGAGAACACAGTTTTGTGAAGTGCGGTGGCCACACATGGGGTCTGGCAGAAAGGCACTTGGGCCTGTGTGGGTATGAGGCTATTTCTCTGAGTGAAAAGGGGGTGGCTTTTTCAACCGCCTCTGGGTGTCAGGCTGAGAGTGGTGCCTGACATTCCCTGGAATGGGCTGAGAGCTGCCATCCTCAATTATTGCCACTTTCTAAGTGGGCTTGAAAACTAAATACTCGAAAGCTGTGTCACATTCGCTTATCTTTAGACACAGCTACTTGGGCCCTGTGGAGTCGTTGGGACCTGATGCAATACTTTATGATGACCTAGCATCATAAAATGATGGTAAAGCTGTGTGGTTGTGTGTCCAGGATTTGCCGGTTCCCTCTCTGGTGGTTTAAATTGAACTGCAATACGCAGAGGAGGAAGTTGACATGCTGAGAGAAGCAGAGATGAGAGACAGAGAGAAAAAGACCTACCTAGATCCGATTGTTTTCTCCTTGCATTCTTTGGGTTATCAGAACTTCCCTTCAGTAAATCCCTTTTTACTGATTAAGATGGTGCAGGTTGGTCCAAAGAATCCTTGGGAGTAGGATTTACTTCTGTTTTACAAATGAAGAGACTGAGAATCAGACCCTGGTTATTGGAGCCAAGTTTATCCGGTTCTGTAAGTCCATGGAAGCCCCTATAGAAGTCTCTACTGAGACTCAGCCACCTTCGCTAAATAATTTATTCAAGAGCTGCATCCTGGAGCTCTTCCCTTTACACAGCTCCCTCTCCTCCCAACTGGTTTTATTTGGAGATACTACAGAACTAGTTCCCTTTTATCATTTAGGATTTAATCACAAGAAACACAAAACAAAACTTTGGCTAAATAAACAAAGAATTGATTGGCAGTCTCTTGGTCGTCTAGAAGGAGGAGTTGCACAGTCTTGAGAAGGTCTTGAACCAGAAAAGTCCAGATCTTAGTACTGAGAACCTGTGTGCTCCGTCTTTAGACTTCTGCCAGCAGGCAGTCGGGCCCAAACCCCTGCACTACTCCTGCCTCAACTCAACAGCCACGTTTCCCAGTAAGAATTTACTTGACTTCTCAACGTGTACCCATCCTTCTAGTCACAGCGAAAGTGACAACTTTTTTAGGTGCTAATGACAGCTGTAAGGATCTTGGTATCTCACAATCAGTAGCACATCAGAATGAGGAAGACTAGTGGAATATCTCAAGGAATGAATGGTAAGCATTAAAAAACAAAAGATGTACATTATCTCCTGTAGTGGGACTGTTCTATAGGATCTTTCCATGTAAATTTGTCACATCTAGATACAATGGTAAAGGTAACGTAGTGTTTTTGCAAAGGTCTACAAGTGGCCAAACATTAGAAAGGGCACAGAACACGTGCAAAGGAAATGGCAAGATGCTGGCGCAGGGAGACACGGCTCGCCTGTTCGCACAACCACATCAAAATTACAAATAAAACATAGAACCACCATCACTCGGAACCCTTAGAAATTGAGTTGAATGGAAGTCTGACAACTATGGAATTAAAGAAACCACATCCATCCAGACAGTAGGAGGAGCCCAGGCACAGAATGGGCTGGTCCCACACCAACGTGCGGTGGAAAAACATTCAGGAGGGATATCTCCAGAGTGAGGAGTCCCAGCCCCACACCAGGCCCCTCAGCCTAGGGTTCCAGTGCTTAGAAGATAAGTCACCACAACTTCTGGCTGCAAAAATCAGTGGGGATTGACTTGGTGGAAGAAACTTCTGGAGTACAAAGCAATTCCTCTTATAGAACCACACATGGACTCATACTCAGACTCACTCCCTCTGAGTCCAGGACTGTGGTAGCAGCTTGAAAGGCACCGATGGCATACTGGGAGAAACTGAAGTGTCTGGCATCAAGGTAAGTAGAGGCCCTTGTCTCTTTGCTAAACACTCCACCCACAGAGTCAGTAAGCTGGTGCCATATCTGAGGCTCCATTAACCTGGCTTACACTGTTTGATCCGCTTTGGAGATCCCCAGAGACTCTGCCCCACCCAAATTACAGGCCCACCCAGCTGCTTTTCCATATGAATGGCTGCTCTTGGCTCCTGTTTCACAACTTCCTAAATCCTATCAAACAAGTAACAGCTGGCCTCAGTGAGGCCCAGGCCTGGTACTAGCAGCAGCCAGTTTAGATTCACAGCTTGGCTTCATGTGGGAATCTCCAAGCCCAGCACAAGTAGCAGCCATCTCAGGTTTCTTTATAACTCAGGCAGAATGCCCCAAGGCAAAACACAGGTGGGGGCTGACACTTGCCTGTACCACCCAAGATACCCCAGGGCCTGTATACCCAGTGGATAGTGGACAGCAACAGACTACATCGGAGCACCACTACCCTGTCTCTGCACAGCTGATCCTCCATGGAGTGGGGAGGTTGGTGGTCAGTGGTCATAGCCAGTCCTTATAGCTCACTGGCATGGGCAAATCCCTCCCATTGGTCTGCCAACAGCAACCAAGGCTCAACTACAGGAGGACGGTGTACTCAGCCCACACGAATGGGCTGAGTACACACACATCAAATACCCAGCTTAGGTGATAGAGGAGGCTGTGCCACTGGACCGTACAGGACACCTACTACATTAGGCCATGCTACCAAGACATGGAGTCAAAGCAGCTCTACCTCATACACAGAAACAAACACAGGGAGGCTTTCAAAACAAGGAGACAGAGAAACATAGCCCAAATGAAAGAACAGATCAAAACTCCAGAAAAAGAGCTAAACAAAATGGAGATAAGCAATCTAACAGATGCAGAGTTCAAAATACTGGTTATAAGGATGCTCAAGGAACTTAATGAGGACCTCAGCAGCATAAAAAAGACCCATCCAGTCAGAACCAAAGGATACACTCATTGAAATAAAGAACAATTTACAGGGAAACAGCAGTAGAGTGGATGAAGCCAAGAATCAAATCAATGATTTGGAACATAAGAAACAAACAAACAAAAAATGACCAATCAGAAAAACAAGAAGAAAAAAGAATTAAAAAAATGAGAATAGTGTAAATAGCTTCTGGGACAACTTCAAGATATCCAACATTCACATCATAGGGATGCCAGAAGAAGAAGAGAAGTCAAGAAATTGGAAATCTATTTGAAAAAAAAATAGTGAAAGAAAATTTCCTTAATCTGGTGAAGGAAATAGACATATAAGTCCAGGAAGAACAGGAAGTCCCAAACAAGATGGCGCACTCCAACACACATCATAATTAAAATGCCAAAGGTTAAAGACAGAGAGTCTTAAAAGCAGCAAGAGAAAAGAAGTTAGTTACGTACAAGGGAGTTCCCTTGACTATCAGCTAATTTCTCAAAAGGAACTTTGTAGGCCAGGAGGGAACGAAAAGAAATATTCAGTCATGAAAAGCAGGAATCTTCAGCCAAGATTGCTCAACCCAGCAAAGCTATCATTTAGAATCAAAGGGCAATAAAGAGCTTCCCAGAGAAAGAAAAACTAAAGGAATTCATCATCACCAAACCATTATTATATGAAGTGTTAAAGGGATTTATTTAATAAAAGGAAGATCAAAACTATGGACAATAAAATGACAAAAAATACAAATATATCAATAGTTGAATCTAAAAAACAAACTAAGCAAACAAAAAGAACAGAGACAGCATCATGGATATGGAGAGTTTGTTGATGATTGCCAGATGGGAGGGGTGTAGGAGAGAATGGATGAGGAGGTGAGGGGATTAAGAAATATAGTAGATAGTTACAGAATAGCCATGGGGATGTAAAGTACAGTATAAGAAATGGAGTAGCCAAAGAACTTCTACACATCACCAAAGGACATGAACAAGGGTGTGGGGACTGCCTGAAGGAGTGGGGGGGGGGTGCTGGCTGGAGAGGGGCAAAGGGGGAAAAATCAGGGCATCTGTAATAGCATAATGAATTAAGTATAATTAAAAGAAAAGAAATCAGCTGAAATGAAAATTCCCCTCTCAGCTCTTTCTCTTTTTCCTGTTGAAGTTAAACCTCCATGCTCTAGATCCAAGTTTAATTACCAAATCTATGATGACTATTTTATTATAGTTCATGTGAAATTTGGAAAGATGCTCTATTTTTTCCACACAAATTCCCTTTCATCAAACTTCTCCGGCTGCCCACCCCCTGCACTGCACTTTTGCCAGCAATATGGGTCCTGAGGCTAAAATGACTTAATTCCAGTTTGAGCTTCAATAATCTAGACCCCCCCCCGCCTACATTTTTTTCAACCCAGGTAATCCATTTTCATTATGGAAAAACTTGTATTATTGAAATAGAGATTAAGAAAAAAGTCATGCATGTTATTTTCCACTGTCTACAGAAAGAGATTTTTGAGATTCTCTTTTAGGAAATGTAGATATTTCCTATATGGGTAACTGAATCTTAGTTAATTGTAACCCATTTTAAAATATCACAGACAATATTGGATCTCCAAATTTACTCGGTTGAATTTTGTTCATTAACATTATATACAGCAAAATGGTCACCACAATAAGTCTACTGAACAACCATACGAAGAGCTGATCGTTGATCAATCTTGAAAATACATTTTAATCCCCAGCATTTTTACATGAAGATACTTACTGCAGTTGCAAGATGAGTTTTAACTGTCGTGAATTAGTCAGGGCTACTCAGGTGGCAAGTGAGAGACACCAAAATCAAAATAGCCCTTGTAGAAAAGGGGTTTTGAAGGATGGATACTGGTGGATGCCAGAGCAGGGCACCTTGGCCCAAAACAAGGGTGTGACACCTTCTACAACGACAAGCTAGCCTCTACCTTCTTCTGAGTAGTAGCCCTCGTTCCCTCTTACTTCTCTCTGTGGGTGGGAATATGGCCATTGGAACCTCGGGAACACATCCTTTTACAATTCCATAGCCTATCAAGAATCGAAGGCGAAAACCAAACAAGCAAACTGGTTTTACTTAGGCTATTGCAACAGGTAGAGCACCCCCAGAACTGAAGACAACTTCTAGGTGGGGTGATTTTACAGTGGGAATTGTTTTTGTAATTGGGTGTCTCAGTCAGCTGCACAGGAGATGTTTGTATCTAGCTAGCTTCGGCAGGACAAACAGTTCAGACAAGCATTTATGAGAGAAGGCACGGAATTTTGAGCATTTGTGTCTAGCCTTATCACAGGTGAACAAGGGGGTCATCTGTGAGTCTCGTCTAAGTCAAAGGAAGAAGAGCAGTCCTCTGCAGAAAGCTGGAACATGAGAGGGTGGGGGTGACTTCCTAACCATCTCAGTTTTCCAAGAACACAGGGCTTAGGTTGAGTTCAACACCGTGAAGACAGAGAAAGACAGCGCCCTGCCAGCGGCGGCAGACACATCTCTGGGAAGAGCACCATGTGCTTGGTCACCTGCTCCCTGGCCTGACTCCGGTCTGATGTGGGGGGAGGGCCTGGGAATGACTCACTCCTACTGTCAGCATGGAGAGGAGAAGAGATACCGGGCCCATAAAGAAAATAGCTCTACAGCATCGTCACAGCTTAATTCCAAAGGACCTAAATCTGAGAACTTTTCCTTAAAGCAGAAGAAAACACAAGCCTGTGTTCAAATTGGAATAGTGACGCTTTAATAGGGACGACACCGGTAAATTGCCATGAATCGTTTTCTAGACCTTGAAACATTCCATGGAGTCTCACCTGATACCCTATGTTTCCTCCTTCAGAAAAATTGCCCCTCGCTCTTTTCAATCTTACTGTATAAAATTGAAACAGCAAATGTTAAGATGCTTTACCCAGAGACCCCTTCATTCACCACTTAAGAGTTTTAAAGCCTCAGGTGTGTGAATCTGCATGGTGAGAAAGTGGCCCCCTGCCGTGGGGTTCCAGGCAATCTGATTCTTTGTGCCAGCTGGTGCCCAGAGAAGCAAGTACAGACTGGAGGTCTTAGGGTCTAAGAAATGCTTAAAATTTTGAAACCCTTTGTGCATGAAATGAATAGGATATTGTGTGTCAATTACATATAATTTATTTTTTAAGTATATTTAATTGATTATGCTATTATAGTTGTCCCAAATTGTTCCTCTCCTTTATCTCCCTCCTCCTTGCACTGCCCGCCTCACCCTCCAGCACTCCCCCCACCCTCCCCACAGTTCATGTCCATGGGTCGTACATATAAGTTCTTTGGCTTCTCCATTTCCTATACTATTCTTAACCTCCCCCTGTCTTTTTTGTACCTACCATTTATGCTTCTTATTCCCTGTACCTTTTCCCACATTCTCCCCCTCCCCTTCTCCACTGATAACCCTCCATGTGATCTCCATTTCTGTGATTCCGTTCCTGCTGTAGTATGACTAGTTTTTGTTTTTGTTTTTTTTTTTTAGGTTCAGTTGTAGATAATTGTGAGTTTCTTGACATTTTACTTTTCATAGTTTTTGATCTTCTATTTCTAGTATAAGTCCTTTTAACACTTCATATAATAAGAGCTTGGTGATGATGAACTCCCTTAACTTGACCTTATCTGGGAAGCACTTTATCTGCCCTTCCATTCTAAATGACAGCTTTGCTGGATAGAGCAATCTTGGATGTAGGTCCCTGCCTCTCATGACTTCAAATACTTCTTTCCAGCCCCTGCAAGGTTTCTTTTGGGAAATCAGCTGATAGCCTTATGGGAACTCCTTTGTAGGTAACTCTCTCCTTTACTCTTGCTGCTTTTAAGATTCTCTTCTTATTTTTAATCTTGGGCAACTTAATTATGATGTGTCTTGATGTGCTCCTCATTGGATCCAATTTGTTTGGACTCTCTGGGCTTCCTGGACTTCTATTTCCTTTGCCAGATTGGGGACGTTTTCCTTCATTATTTGTTCAAATAAGTTTTCAATATCTTGCTCTTGTTCTTCTCCTTCTGGCACCCCTGTGATTTGGATGTTGGAATGTTTAAAGTTGTTGCAGAGGTTCCTAAGCCTCTTGTTTTTTTGCATTCTCATTTCTTCATTCTGTTCTGGTTGCACGCTTATATCTTCCGTTTGTTCCAAATCATTGATTTGAGTCCCAGTTTCCTTCCCTTCACTGTTGGTTCCCCATATATTTTGCTTTATTTCACTTGTGTAGCTTTCATTTCTTCCCTCATTTTGCAACTGAGCTCAATTAGTTCTGTGAGCATCCTGATTACCAGTGTTTTGAACTCTGCCTCAGACAGGTTGTCTATCTCCTCATCACCTAGTTCTTTTTACGGAGTTTTGATCTGTTCTTCCATTTGGGCCATAGTTCTTTGTCTCAGTGCACCTATAATGGGGTAGGGGGCGGAGTCTTAGGTATTCACCAGGTGGGGCAACTGGTGCATTGGGGTGTTGTCTGTGGGGGAGGGGCCAGAGAGGGCACAATGCTGCTTGCTCCGCTGTTGTCCCACTTTCTGTCACTTCCCTCGCTTCCCACAAGCGGCTCGTGCCCTTTCAGGTGCTGATTCACAGGTAAGTGGGTTTGTGTACATTTTAGGACTCTGTAGGTCTTTCCAACAAACTGTCCTGCGAGGCTGGGAGTTTCTCCCGTTGCCACAACCCCCACGGATTTTTTTACAGTCTGATGTTTTGAGTCTTTAGTTTTCAGTACTGAAACCCTGGGTTTCATGGTCTGTCTCGCTCCCCCGTTGTTCCTCTGGGCTTGTTTGTGTGTGAATGTAGGATCACCTGTGTGGCCCTCCAGGCACCGCCTTGCGGTGGTCTTCTCTGTCCGGCTGCCCTTCTCCGCCCCTCCTACCCTTTGGATGAATATTTCTTTAACTCCTTGGTTGTTGGCCTTCCATGCAAATGTTTGGGGTTTTTTTTTTTTTGGCAGTTCTAGTCGTTCTTTGTTTTTAAATTGATTGTTGTCTTTCTTTTGGTTGTGCGAGGAAGTGAAGCATTTCTGCCTACACCTCCATCTTGGCTGGAACTTTCCTATTTATTATTTTTGAAAAAAGGAGTTTAGACACTCCTCATGTGTCCATTGTACCGGCCCAACGACAGAAGGGAACAGAGCCCAGAAACTCCATGCTGTGAAGCATCAGATTCCAACTTGTAGTTTGTGGGATTTAATTAAATCACATGTTCTTTAATCAAGTTGCTATTTGTGTAATCTTTGTTGTTTCTTTTTTTTTTGCCATTAATATTGTAATCAGATATCAACTAGGGGTTTCAGTGAACTTGAAGAACAGGGTAAACTTGGCTCCAATACCCAGGGTCTGTGGTAATTCAAAGACCGTTCTATACTTTCAGTGGTTGAAATGTACCCAGGCATCTCTGTCCCTGTTATTGCCCTGGTCATAGCTGGGTGTGAAGCTGCACCCCACCGTGCAGGTGTCAATCAGAAATCCTGTCGGTGTACCTAGTATCTCATGATTTTATTGAAGATTTGTGGGGAGCAGTGGAAGGTGGCCACATTGTAAATGACATGACCTGTCTTCCTCTTTTTCTCTCTTCCTTTCTCTCCCTCTCTCTGGCGATCAGTGATCTCCCAAATGCTCCCCCCACCATATATCCTCATATACAACATTTATTTCAAAGCCCACCCAAGCCTATTTGGGTTCCTAGCTCTCTAGTATTGAGGCATACCATTTTCTGTCATCACATCGACACTGTAAGACAACTTTTGAGATGTGCTTCCTTTGAGACGGGGTGCTCATGACCCTATGTTCCCAGTCATGCTGGACCAATCAGGATTTTTATCCCTGTAGAGGGCTGGGACTGAAGCCTGTTCATTCTGAGCTGAGGAGTGGCCAGAATGGAGAGAGAAATCTCTTCTACAGAGAAAGAAGTATGTTAAGAACTTTTAGCTGAAGGTCATAGAACCCTTGACTCAAGAGGTTTCATGCTTGCCTGAGTGTGTCTGTAAAGCTCTCTTTGTTGGTATCCCTGCTTCCCTAGTCTATGCTGATGCGCCTCTGTGTTAATGCCCACTGTATGACAGGTGTCCAGTGCAGGTGTCCTCAGAGGGCCCATCCAGGCCTCCCACTTCACAGTTCCCCGATAAGGAAGAGCCCAGCTCCAGCCTGACCATTTCTTCTCAACTCTGCCCCTTGTTGTAGGGGTCCCCTCCCCTTGCCAGCGGCCGTCTTGAGTAGGGACTGGTGAAATGGTCCAAATCCAGCCATCTGTTCCATTGCCCAGGGGACCTGGGGAAAACACATATTCCCTGTCACATCAGACCACTTTCTGTTCTTGGTCTTTTCTTAGAGCCAGCTCACTCCAGTCCTCTCCTCCTTTGTTCATATTTGTCCCTCCTTCGTCAAGGGGGGAAATTGGCAAGCACATTGCCTCGGCAGATGGAAACTCAAAATGCAGAATGCAGGTCTCCCCTTCCTGCATGCATCTCTCTCTAGTTTTTGCAAGTGCCTCCCTTCTCAACTGTCTACCTCGGAGGGACAGCAACTTCCACCCCACTCCTAATGGAGGAGGAAGTCTCTTCTCACCTTGAAGCCATCCTGCATTCACCACTTCCACAGAGAGTGGAGGGCGGGTGAAGTGGGAAGGAGGCTGCCAACCTGAGGCCACTTCTGTCTCTTCTCTTCTGGGAATTGGCTGGCTCCAATTACTGGCAATTTTCTTAAGGGTGTGGGTTAGTTAGCACTTAAAAAAAAAGATTTTATTTATTTACTTTTAGAGAGGGAAGGGAGGGAGAAAGAGAGAGAGAGAAACATCGATGTGCGGTTGCTGGAGGCCGTGGCCTGCAACCCAGGCATGTGCCCTGACTGGGAATCGAACCTACGACACTTTGGTTCGCAGCCCACGCTCAATCCACTGAGCTACGCCAGCCAGGGCTAGTTAACACTTTTTTGTTCTCACCCGTGGGTTCTAATCATTCATTCTGGGACAACTGGGGAAAATCTCATGCAATATCTTGTTAGAGCAACAAAAATAATAACCATCTCTAATATTTCTTGAACAATGGCTGTATATCAGGCAAAGGACATTTTATATTAACTGTCTTATTTAATTTAATCATCACATTGATCCTACGTGGTAGGTCCTGTATGCCCCTCGTTTTCAGGTGAGGAAACTGAGGCTTGCAGCCTATTATCCACTTGCCTAGTCACTCAGACAATGCATGCTGGAACTGGTGTTCAAGGCCAGGCTCTAGTGATGCAGAGCTGTAAGCTGTGTACTGTCCTCCCTCTCCTGTACACACAGGGGAGGTGTGCGTGCCCATTGCTTTTTCAAGGTTATATTCCTTGAGTAGAATGACTACCACAAGGTATGGATGCACGCTTTCCCCAAAATGCTTTCTAGAAAGACTGAACCAGATCATAATGTCCCTTATACCTTAGTCAGTACTGGGTATTGTGGTTTGTTTTATTTTTTCTGATATGGTATGAAAATGGAATTTTATTGTTATTTTAATTAGCATTTAAAAATATTCCAACTGAGTTTGAACATTATATATCTATTTGTTGTTGATATTTATTTTTTTTAAAGATTTTATTTTTATTTTTAGAGAGAAGGAAAGGGAAGGAGAAAGAGGGGAGAGAAACATCAATGTGTGGTTGCTTTTCATGCACCCGCTACTGGGGGACCAGCCTGTAACCCAGGCATGTGCCCTGACTGAGAATCATACTGGCAACCCCTTGGTTCACAGGCCTGTGCTCAGTCCACTGAGCCACACCAGCCAGGGCGATATTTATTTTTTAAAAAGATTTTATGTATTTATTTTTAGAGAAAGAAGAAGGGAGGGAGAAAGATGGGGAGAGAAACATCGATGTGTGAGAGATATATTGATCAGTTGCCTCTCACATGCCCCCAAGGGGGAACCTGGCCCACAAGCAGGCACGTGCCTTGACTGGGAATCAAACCGGCGACCTTTCTGTTAGTAGGCTGGCGCTCCGTCCACTGAGCCACAGCAGCCAGGGCTGTAATTATCCTTTAGTGACCTTTGTCTTTTGATCTTTGGTACTTTTTTTCTGATTGACTTACGATAACTCTGTGTATATCAATAATGTTACCTTTCTGATGACATATATATTAAGAATATTTCTTCCCAGGTTGTCAAAAAATAACTTTTTTATTGTGGTAAAAACTGTACATAATACAAATTTATCACTTTAACCATTTTAAGTGTACATTTGAGTGGCATTAAGTATATTCACAACGTTGTGCAATCATCACCATTATCAACTTCTGGACCTTTTTCATCATGCTAAACAGAAGCTTTGTACCCATTTAAAAAATGACTCCAGATTCATCCCTCCCCACAGCCCGGGGCAAACTCTGTTTTATATTCTATGAATTTGCTTATTCTAGATATCTCACATGTGTGGAATCAAACAGTAATTGTCCTTCTGTGTCTGACTTTTTCACTTACCATAATGGCTTCAAGGTTTATTCATATTGTAGCATGTATCAGAATTTCATCCTTTTATGGCTGAATAATATTCCATTGTGTTTACATGCCCATGGGTTTCCATGCCGCATCTCCTTTGCCCACTCATCTCTTGATGAGCATTTGTCATGTTTCCACTGTTTGGCCATGGGGAATAATGCTGCTGTGAGCATTGATGTATAATTATCTATTTGGGTCTTTGCTTTCAATTTCTTTCTTTCTCTTTTAAAGATTTTATTTTATTTACTTTTAGAGAGGGAAAGGGGGGAGAAAGAAAGGGAAACGTCAATGTGTGGTTGCCTCTCACGCTCCCTTTACTGGGGACCTGGCCTGCAACTCAGGCATGTGCCCTGATGGGGAATTGGGTTCACAGGCCAGCACTCAATCCACTGAGCCACACCGGCCAGGGCTATGCTTTCAATTTCTTCGGGTGCATACATAGGGGTGGAATTTATCAATTATATGCTAATTCTATGCTTAACTTTTTAAAGAAAAAGTTTAATTTTTAAAAAGTTAAAAACGAAACAAAAATGTGCTCTTGCTGATGTGGCTCACTGGATTGAGTGCTGGCTTGTGAATCCTAGGGTCACCGGTTTAATTCCCAGTCAGAGCACAAGCCTGGGTTGTAGGCCAGGTCCCTAGTAGGGGGTGTGCAAGAGGCAACCACACATTAATATTTCTCTCCCTCTCTTTCTCCCTCCCTTCCCCTCTCTAAAAATAAATAAAATCTTTTAAAAAATGTTAAAAACATACAAATATGTATAATGAGGATATGTCAGTGATTTATTTAACTCATTAATAAGGGACCAGCAGGACAGTAAAGCTAATTTAATGGAGAACTTAAGAGACTGAAATGAAAGAATGCTGAAATTAGATTGTTAAATTAAATATAAACTTTTACTGTTATTCAGGGCAAAAAAAAAAGCATAATACTTGGGAGTATCTTTTCTACCAGACAGAAATCATTTGCACCTCTCCTGTACAAAAACCATTTGCAGCATTGAGGGCAGAGAGCAGATCAATGGAACAGAACAGAGAGCCCAGAAATAAACACACACCTTTATAGTCAATTAATATTCGGCAGAGGAAGCAAGCACATAAAATGGGCTAAAGATAGCTTTTTCAATTAATGGTGTTGGGAAAATTGGACAGATATGTGCAGAAAAATGAAACTAGACCACTTTCTTCACCACACACAAGAATAAATTCAAAATGGATCAAAGACTTAAATGTTAGACCTGAAACCATAAAAATCCTAGAAAGAAACATAGGCAGCAAAATCTTGGACACTGGATGTAGAAATTTTTTGTTGGATATATCTCCCTAGGTAAGAGAAACAAAAAAAATAAACAAATGAGACTTCATCAAACTAAAAAATTTTTTCACAACAAAGGAAATCATTAACAGAATAAAGACAACCCACAGAATGGGAGAACATATTTGCTGACACATCTGATAAGGGGGTTAATATTCAAAATTTACAAAGTACTTATAAAACATACACCCCCCCAAAAAAATCCCAATTAAAAATGGTCAAAGGACCTGAATAGACACTTCTCCAAAGAGGATATACAGAGGGCCAACAGACATGTGAAAAGATGCTCAATGTCACTAATCATCAGAGAAATGCAAATGAAAACCACAATGAGATATCACCTCACACCTGTCAGAATGGCTATAATCAAGAAATCAACAAGTAACAGTTGCTGCCAAGGATGTGGAGAAATGGAACCCTTCTGTACTGTGTGTGGGAATGCAGACTGGTGCAGCCACTGTGGAAAGCAGGATGGAGATACCTCAAAAAATAAAAAATGAGTCTGCCTTTTGATCCAGAAGCCCACTTCTGGGAATATATCTGAAGGGACCCAAAACACTAATTCAAAAGAACATAAGCACCTCTATGTTCATTGCAGTATTATTTACAATCACCAAAATAAGGTAGCAGCCCAAGTGGCCATCAATAGATGAGTGGATAAAATAACTATGGGACATTTACATAATGTAATTCTACTTGGCTGTAAAAAAGAAGAAAATCTTACCCTTTGCAACAGTATGGATGGACCTGGAGAATATTATGTTGAGTGAAATAAGCCAGTCAGAGAAAGATAACTACCATATAATCTCACTTATATGTGGAATCTAATGAACAAACTGAACCAAGAAGCAAAACAGAGACAGACTCATAGATGGAGAACAGATGACAGCCAGTGGAGGAGGGGAGGTTAGCGGGTGGAGAGATTGAACAAAGAAAAAGGGCTCATAATGTGGTGATTGCTGGGGGGAGGAGGTATAAGGCAACTAAATGGTAATGGAAAAATATAATAAAGATTAAATTTTAAAAAAATATGAAAAAATTTCCAAATTGATTAGCTAATGTCTCAATATCACCTCCTCCCCCACTAGACTGAAATGCCATATATCATATACTGACTGTTCATACTTGGATTTGTTTCTGGACTTTTATTTTTGTCTTTGTCCTTTATAGCACCAGTATCACAGCTGTAATTATTACTGCTTAATTATACTGTGTTCCTCTTGTAGTTCTGATAGGATGGTTCTGCAGCAACCACGCCTTGGGTCAAAGAGTTAGTCCTCACAGAGGTGGGGTAAGCAGCCACCAGCCTTATTTCACCAGTAGCTGCAACTCTCTGATGTTGCAGTGAAACTCTGTTACATTTAGGAAATCCCATTGAAAATCTTAAAAGTAGAGGAGACTCACCTACAGAACCTGAAAGTGGGAGGCCAGGTGGGGAAGCTCATTCAGTCATGGACTTCCTCTCAATCCTGTGGTTATGGTTTCTGTTCATTTACATGGAGATGGCAGATTGTCACAGCAGTCCTCAACTTTGGAAGGGATTTTACTTTTAGAGAAGAAGCCCTGTGAAAATACATGAGAAAGAAGGCCCAGGGGAGCATTTTTGGCACTCTACTGGCATTTTAAAGGACTGGAAGAGGTCTTTTAGTGCAGGGGGGCCTTTTGGGCCCCTGGATCTCCTCTCACTTAGAAGTAAGGTGGACATGCCGAAGAGGATTGTGCTACTTCCTCCCACTACTCTCGATAGCTGTTAATACAACACTATTGCAATCAAAACAGACATCCTCACTTGTGCTGGTTGCGGAACCCAGTGAGCCTCTTTAGCTGGAATCTTTAGGGTCACTGCTCTTTCTCCAAAAATAAACTTTTGCCTTTAGTGGAAATGGCATCAAATATATTCATATTTAATAGTATTCTTAAAGGGCCAGTAACCCAGTCTTGAAAAATGCCTTACTAACTACATTTCTACTCTCTGCTGAGCACATTCAGCCCTCGGTATCCACAGGTGCAGCATCCATGGATTCAACCAACCCAGACTAAAAATATTTTTAACAAAGTTCTGTTGTTGCTGACACGTACTAGGTAGTTAGGCCTACTGTCATTGAGTCTGTACTGAATGTGCACAGCCTTTGTTTCTTGTCATTATCCCTTAAATAATACAGTATAACAACTATTGGCACAGCATTTGCATTGTACTTGATGTTATAAGTAATCTAGAGATGATTTAAAGTATATGGGAGTATGTACATAGGTGATAGGCAAATATTACACAAGACTCCAAGTATTTGTGGATTTAGGTATCCGTGGGGGCCTTGGAACTAACCCCTTGGTTACCAAGGGGTAACTGTCTTTCCAATATCTTCATAGTGGAAACTTCTTTCGGTCACCTTTTCCAGGCTAGCCTTTGTCTCGTCTAGAAAAGAAACTCTGATGCTTCCAGTGAGCTCAGATGCTCTCCTCTCCTGTTTCAGCCTGCTTCTGCCGCCTTTCGTGCTAGGGGTGGATTCCTGTTCCACTGCCCGGAAAACATGTTAGTCATGCTCCTCCGAGTCAGGGCTTCTACTGCTGGCATTCAGGTATCGAGCTGTAATCACCAGTGATATATTTAGATTTTTAGCTCACATTGCATTTGAACATTAAATACATGTCAACAAGAAAGTAAATGGCCCTCGTTTGGTTGGGAAGCAGTGTTCGGGTGGAATGCCACATCAACTTGTTCATAGTAACACTGTTCATAGTAACACTGATTCTGCATCAGATTACAGACATTCATGCTCCAGATTCCTTTTTAACTAGGAAAAGTGAATTACTATCAGAGGCCACAGGGGCTTTTGAAGTCATTGTCTTTGAGTCTTAGAGCACAAAGTAAAGAGCATTCTGTCCTGAGACAAATGACACATCTGAAGAGAAACCAGCATTAGGATACTCCGAGTTCTGATGGGTTTGATAATTAAAACAAAAGATGGTAGAGAGAAAGCTTTGTAATTTGTACACACAAGATGGCAACTGCTACTATGGTAGGATAACTCCCTGGGGGTGGGGTGGATGTTGTGGGGGCAGGTTGGGAGTCCCTTTGTGCTTTAGACAGGACAAGCCAGAGCAACACTGCTGAACAGGCCAGAGTCATCTTTCTGCTCTCAACAGACCAGACCAACAGGCAGGACTTCGGGGTGGAGCTGGAATGCCAGCTGCTTGAGGTGGAGGAAAGCTGTGTCTGGGACTGGCTGAACGGAGGGTGGAGATGATGGAAAGGAGGTTGTGAGTCAGGCCAGGAAAATTTGGAGTGATCAAGGGACCTAGATGAAAGGGTTAAATTTTCATGATCATATCAGCTTGTGTGGCTTGGAGAAATCTGGGGGAAGTTCATCCAGCATTTTTAAAAAAGTATCCATCATGTTACTTTAGATTATATTTATTTATTTGTTTTTAGACAGAGGGGAAGGGAGGGAAAAGGAGAGGGAGAAACATCAATGTGTAAGGGACACATTGATCTGTTGCCTCTCGCACACCCCCAACTGGGAACCCTGCCACAACTGGGGCATGGGCCCTGACCTGGAATTGAACCAGCAACCTTTCAGTTCGCAGGCCAGCACTGTCTCCATTGAGCCACACCAGCTAGGGCTTACCCAACATTTTAAGATTACAAAGAGGGAAAGAGTTCGGACTGATAATGATGGAGACCATATGTATCGGTGTGATCAGCCTGAGTAAGGGCAAAACGTGGGCTTTGGAGAAGGACCTCAGAATGAGATCATAGTGGCACTATGTAAACAGACAGTGTGATAGGGTAAAGAAAGACCGACCTTAGGATCTCAGCCAATTTGGAATCACAAGTGAACTGTAACAGCAGTTTCTGTATCAGAACAGCATATGATAGACAAGTGCTTGAGGGGGAAAGGCAGGAGGCTAACCTGTGCTCCACTGTTCTGTAAGTAGTATTGTTTATATTCATACTTGTGTTTATGATGAAACAAAGTGAAACGGGTTTTCTATAGGATGTTTGGAGCCTTTAAAATGATAACATTAACCTGTCGATGTTTCATGGCATGCTGTCCTGGGGAATGCACATTGGGAAAGGCTGGTTTAACCTAATGTTGAAAAAGGCATGACCAAATTCAACCATCATATACGATGAAAACACTGAAAGGGAGGAAAGTGTTCCAAAATGTTAATAGTGAATGTTTCTAGTTGAATTATTTCTTTTACTTCTTTCCCATTATTTACTTTAATGAACCTCTATAAGGAATATGAATTTAAAAACAGCAGTGGTGTAGTTGTAGGAAACTCACGTTGAAGTCAGAGCTTTAAAAGCTGTGTGACCTTGAACAGTTTCCTCAACCTCAAGAAGTCCCAGTATAAGCCCTGGCTGGCGTAGCTCAGTGGATTGAGCTTGGGCTGCGAACCAAAGTGTCGCAGGTTCGATTCCCAGCCAGGGTACATGCCTGGGTTGCAGGCTATAACCCCCAGCAACCACACATTGATGTTTATCTCTCTCTCTCTATCTCCCTCCCCTCTCTAAAAATAAATAAATAAAATCTTAAAAAAAAAGAAGTCCCAGTATTTTCATCTATAACATTGGAAAATGCCTACCCAATGGGTTTGCTATGGAGATTAAATGAATTATGGCTTCTACATCTCTCAGCACAATGTCTGCATGTCTATAGCACATACTGTAGATAAGAAATTGGAACATAAAGAGATATGGGTCTGCTTTTTGCTAGCTTAGCTGAAGGCTAGGGAGGTAGGATATGGTAATTATTGAGTGATTAGAGCTTTAAACTGATAAGAACAGATACTACACTTGATCTTAGCCAAGAGGCAGAGAAGCAATGAACGATTAGAGTTTTAGAGGGTAAGGTAGGGGTGCTGGCTTGACTGAGGGCACCGGTCCACTCACTTTGACATCTGGGAGACCAGGAAACACCATTATCGGAACATTTAGCTTCCCCCTGAAGAAAAGACCTGCAGAAGCTGCTCCAGAGTGTGAGACAATATTCCACAGACCACTTGGCAGGGATGATTATCAATTGTCATCTGGGCACCTTCTGTTTCATGGTGAGCAGCCTATGAATACTGAGTTTTTAAAACAAACAAACAAACAAACACCTTCATACACCTTCTGGATTGCTTGGAACTGATTTTAACCATTGTACCAGAGAAAGGTGTTTAACAACCTCCTTCTTCTTATGTACTTGGAATAACTCTGCTGAATGGAAAGAACTTGTGCTTCAGCCACAGTGCCTCCCTCATTACTCTGGCAACTTCGTTGCTTCACAGTTGTGATTCTTGGAAACTTGTTGTAAAGATTCTTCAGAATTCTTAAATAACTTTTTTCTGACTTCATTTATTTAAATACCCCGGAATAGCCTCCCAAGCTATAAGTTTGACATCCAGGAAACTATTTATAGCAGGATGAGTACTCTCTGTGACTGATGTTAATGTTTTATTTTGAGAAGGACAAATCCTTAAAAAGATTGATAGGGTTGATGGTATTTTAAACTGAAAGCTGTGCCAAGGCAATTATGGCAAGTGGATATGAAACTGGAACATAAAGAGATATCGGTGTACTTTTTGCCAGTTTAGCTAAAGGCTGGGGAGGCCTCCCACAAGAAGGCAGGCAGAGACAGAGCCTGTAAGCCACTTAGTGATCTTTTAGGAGGATTAGGCACTGCAGCTAGGGCGCCTGACCTCTGCTCAGTGTTGAATAACCCAGAGCAGACTAATGGATACAGACTGTCATAACTAAGGTCAATACTTTCCTTGTTGTTATTGATATCCCTTTAGGTAGGAGAAAAACAGGAAGGTTAAAGTCAACCTAACTTATAAAAAAATACAACTTTGGCCCTGGCCAGTATAGGTCAGTGGATTGAGCATGGGCTGCGAACCAAAGGGTTGCTGGTTTGATTTCCAGTCAGGGTGATAGCCGACCTAAGGGTTGGAAATTTTTAGTTTAAGTAATAGCTAATAAGCTTAGTAATCAATGCATGTAAAAGCTTTTATTCCAGGAACTGAAGGTATGACCCACCCTGATTCCAGGAGACCATAAGCAGTTCCACCTTGTTCCTCAGGCGAACCACAAGCAACTCAAGATGATATCTGAGCCATTTTGCTCCAGGGTGAGATGACCACCGCCTAAGACAGAATGCTGACGTCCTTTCTTAATCTAATTAACATTTCCCAGAATTTCAAAACCCCTCACCCACCTTGTTTATTCCCTGCTTTAAAAACATTGGCCTGGAAAGAAAAGACAAGATGGCCTGTGAGGGCATGAACCCGCCATCTTCTCAGATTGCCGGCCACCTGAATAAAGCGCCCTTTAAAGATTCAATCCCTGTCTCTGCTTATTGGGTTTGGTAGTGACAGGCAGCCCGAACTCCAGTGTCTTTTCCAGTTTCAAGAGCACATGCCTGGGTTGTGGGCCACGTTCCCAGTGGGGGACACCGTGAGCAACAACCACACATTGATGTTTTTCTCCTTTTTTCCCCTCTCTCTAAAAATAAATAAATAAAATCTTTAAAAAATACAACTTTGTGTGTTGGGGGCCCTTAAAAGAATCACAAAGAAAATATTTAGAACAAGAAATTACAACAAATTACTGAAGACTTGGTGATTCAGATTCCCCTTCTTCTGAAACCTCATTAAGCAATTTATCAGATTTGTTTATTACACAGAATTGCTTCCTAATAGCAAGCTGGCTTCCCCTAGGCACCTGGAACACTGTAACTCTAAGCCACACCCTGCTCTCCCAGGTGCATCATAAGTTAAGATTCATTAGTTTCAACTTCCCAGGATCACGGTCTGGAGAGTGGGTAATATTCTGCCAGCTTTGAAATCTGGAGGGAAAGCAAGCCTGGCAGAGGTACCCGTTCCATTCCCCGCTTGCTTAGTAGCTGGGGATTGGAAGACACACTACAACGTTAAAAAAAATTCATTAGCTTCGTGTAATCCTACCACTTCACTGGCTGGTTGCTCATCATCTATGTCTCTTGCAACCAGTTCAGGACAGGTACTTGGAACATATTAGGGGTTAAAAGGTTTAAGTCTTGTAGACCCCTCAGTTTTATCTAAGGACGGGAGTGATTTAGAGAACCTTGAAATGCTGAAAGGAAAACACACACACACACACACACACACACACACACACACACACACACACACACACGGCGGTGGGATTGAGTGGATTCCTTCCCTCTGCCGGGGAGGGCGCTGTCTTTAACTTTGATATTGCTCGACTTAAAGCCCTACTCCGGGCCATGTTCTTACAGCTGCTCTAGCCTCAACGGGCCAACCTCGCTCCCATTTTCGGGTCCCAAAACAGGCTGAGGCGCAGGAGGTACCACCACCGGAAGTTTCTTTTGACATACAGAAAAACGGCGGAAGTAGGCCAACGGCACTTCCTCACTACTTTGCTTCCAAGCCGGCTACCCACTCTCCTTTCTTTTGGAAGTAGAGGCGTTCTATTGCTCTTTGCCCTCATGAAAAGCAGCTGCGGCAGATTCCGTGCGCAGGTTCAGTTGGTTAGCTCCGCCTCTCAACCATTTTCCACCTTCCAAGGTTCTCTTGCCTGGACATGACGTACGCGTGTACGTAACTGGAGGGCGGGACCTCAAAAGGAAAAACGTTTGAGCCGAGGTCTCGCGAGAACATTTCTTTCCTTCGCAGTTCTCGCTCCGCAGCTTCATTCTCGTCGCAACGAGATCTTTCGAGATCTTCTCCGCCCCCGCTACCCGGCTCCTCCACTGTGGCCGCTCTGCCGGAGCCGGCCTGGGCAGCACGCTCTGCAGCGGATCCATTTAAGAGGCCCTAGGCCCTCGCGTGGGCACTCCCACGTCCCCACTAGCACCGGTTCCCTGGCCTACGCGGCCCGCTCTCCGCGCTCCAACCCCACCGGGGTCTGTGTCTTGTTTCGCCGGCCGGACCCGGGCTCGAGCCCGAGCTTTAGCTGGCGCCATGTCGGTGGTAGGCATAGACCTCGGCTTCCAGAGCTGCTACGTTGCTGTGGCACGCGCCGGCGGCATCGAGACCATAGCTAATGAGTACAGCGATCGCTGCACGCCGTAAGTGTGGGCCAGGCCGGCCGCGTGAGCTGGGGGGTTGGGGAGGTACCAATTGCTCGGGTCTGCGACCCTCGCGGCTGGGGAACACGAGCCGGGGAGTCATCTCCGTTCCGAGCCGAAGGCTCGGGGGATAGGGGACCCCGGCTGGGAGCCAGGTTACTAATTGTCACGACTTGCCGTGTGGGTCTGCGCCAGGAGTGAGGCTTTTTGCCGGTGGCTCGCGGGTAAAGGGAAGGCTGTGAGCTGGGTACTCGGACCAGCGGAGAGCCGGGGTGGGAACTGGAGGGAAGGCAGGCCTGGGATGTAGGGTGGACCGAGATCCTCTTTCAGCAGGCACAGATCAGGCACAGGGCATACTGACGTTTCTTGAACTTAACACAGAGTTCGTAGCTTTGCACACAGCAGGCACTTAAAAGTTGAACGGGTTCTGTCGTCTGCCGGCGGCATGGACGTGAAGCGACCGGAGTCCCACGTGAGTGGGGGCGGGGCGGCGCCCGGAAGCTGGGGAGCAGGAGAACCTGAGTCTCGGCTGCGGGTGGACCAGGGTTCTTAGGTTGGAGTGGTGGTATAACAGATGCCGGGAAAGGACTTAATAAAATCGATGCTGTGTCGGTACCTTTGCATTCACTTTCTTTTCTCACATTCTTTCAGTATATTGAACTATGTTGGGTCATTCTCTGCTATTCTGTGCGCATCCACTTACACAGTAATACATTCCAACTGGGGTGTGGACTGCAATTGCTGTCTATTTATTTATTTACTTACATACATACTTTTGAGAGGGAGGGAGAGAGGAAGGAGGGAAACAGAAACATAGATTTGTTTGTTCCACTGATTCATACATTCATTGGTTGATTCTTGTATGTGCCTTATCAGCGATGAACTGCAACCTAAGATTGCCCTCTGAGTACCCGGCCCAGGACTAGGCCACAGTTAATGAATGACTCAGGGGCTCACTTTGACTTCTAGAACCTGTAGTAAATTATGGGACCGGTACAGACACAGTTCTAAAAAATCATGACTCACCCAGGTCTTTACTTGGTTAGAGTAAAATAATCTACTTTTTGAGTACATAGAGAAACCTTTCAGTCCACTGTCTTCCTCTTGAACAAAATATTTGAAGCTTTATACTATTTGCTAGGTTCTCAGCATGGCGATTCACCGGCATCTGTTCTAAAGTGCAGTTTTCACCTGACTTTTGTCACACTTCATTGCTAGTCAAACTAGTATCCCTTCTACTAGCCTGATCTTTGCTGCTTAGAAGGATCACAACATCTCCCTTCCACTTATCAAATTTCTGCCCCTTATTTTAGAGCTAACCCAGGTGGCTTCCCCTAAAAACCCACTCCAGATCCCAAAATGAACTTTGATGGCCCTAGGTGATTTTGTTTTTAAACAACTTTATTGAGATGTAATTTAAAGTGTGCAGTTAGATTGATTTTGTGTAGTCACAAATTTGTATAACAATTTTAAAAGATTTTCATCACTCTGCAAAGAAAAGCTCTACTTGTTAGAATATATTCTATTCCTCCTGCCCCTGGCTATTTTTATAGTTTTTAACAATGGGTATGTTCTGATTTGTATTCCCGGGGAAGTGTATTATATATTGAAGGTTTTTTTTTAAGCATTAAAGTTTGTTTTTAAGTATTTAAGCATTAATTTCCTATTTGATGCTGTCTTCCTCTCTGGGTCCTAGTTTTCTTCATTGGTAAAGAGCTGGAGTGCTTGAGTTGGTCATGGAACATCTGGGTGTTTTCCTGCCTAGAGTTGAATAGACTCCGCCAGAGGGAAGAGAATGCCAGATACTGGAGCGAACAGTGTTCCTGTCCTTTCCTTTAGGCTGTTACCTTAGGCTCTAAATTTTTTTTAAGACAGACAGCAATTGCCACAATTTTGACATAAATTCCATTATTTAAAACTGCTTTCTTTAAGGAAAAAAAACTTAATGTTTCCATTTCACAACTAAATATGCCTCACAGACTAAGTGACCAGATACACTATGTAATTGTGATAAGAAAATGCTTTTTAAATTTTTTAAGTGATATATTAACTTGTATGTTTTCTTGTGTGTTTTCCTTATATTTTCTTTTATATTCTTCAGGAATTTATAAGGATGCCATATACCCAAATAATTTTTTTTTTTTAAATATTCTCAGCAGAGGACAATTTTCATTGCTTTCAGAGAGGGAAGGAAGGGAACATCAGTGAGAGAGAAACATGATTGGTTGCCTTCTCATATGATCCCTGACCAGGGATCGAACCTGGGACCTTTGGTTTATAGGCTGATGTTCCAACCAACTGAGCCACAGCAGCCAGGGCCAAATAATTTTTTGAACTGATTTTTATTAGCTGAGATTCCTGTGGTGGAGTCCATCTAGCTAAGTAATATGAGAGTGAGAAAGGTTGATCTTTTGTAGTGGTTATGGAACAGTGTTTTTTTTTGTGTGTGTGGTTTAAATATTTTTATTTTTGATAACTGATAAAATAGGCTGTATACCACCATTTTTAACATTTCCCCAACCTTTTATTTTGAAAATTTTCAAACCCACAGAGGTTGAAATAGTAACATTAAAATATGGAACAGTGGTTTCATACCTCAGATAGATAGAGACTGTGTGATGTATGTTTGTTTTACTGTGAGAATGGAGTAGGTTCCAAGGGTTGGCTATGATGGGAGTACTTCATTTCTTTAAGATTGTATTTATTTATTTTTTAGAGAGAGGGGAAGGGAGGGAGAAAGAAGAAGAGAAACATCAATGTGTGGTTGACTCTTGAGCATCCCCTTGTGGAGACCTGGCCCACAACTTAGGCATATGCCCTCATTAGGAATAGAACTGGCAACCCTTTGGTTCACAGGCTGGCACTCAGTCCACTGAGTCACACCAGCTGGGGCTGGATTCAGTTTTTGAGGAGCTAATTGATTCTTACCCAGAAGAGACACTTGCTTTTCCACCAAATTTAGGTTTCTTTTATGTTAGCAAATATGCCAGCCATTGTGCTAACCACTGGAAGTGCCCTGATGTTGAATAAACAAGATCACCTAATCACGGACATGGCTAAGAGGAAAAGCCAGATACTAAACAAACACATATGTGAATGCCAACTGGGGGGAAGGCCCCGGTGGGAAAGTGGAGGCACGACAACACAGGGGCCTAATTTAAGTTGTGTGTGGGGTGGAGATGGAAGGTGCTTTTTTTTTCCTTAAGATTTTATTTATTGCCCTGACTGGTGTGGCTTGGTTGGGTGTTGGCCCACAAAGTGAGAGGTCATGGGTTTCATTCCCAGTTAGTACACGTCTGGGTTGCGGGTTCAGTCTCCAGTGCATACGAGAGGCAACCACCTGGTTGATGATTCTCTCCCACGTTGATGTTTCTCATTCTCTCTTCCCCCTCCCTCCCCCTCTGCTCTGAAAATAAATAGAATCTTTTTAAAAAGTGCCATTTATGCACCCCTATGTTCCCTGTAGCATTAATCACAATAGTTAAGATTTGGAAGCAGCCCAAGACTCAGTCAGTAGAAGAGTAGATAAAAAAGCTGTGGTACACTTACACAATGGAACACTACTCAGCCATAAAAAAGAAGGAAATCTTACCTCGGGTGACAGCATGATGAAGAGCATTATGCTAAGTGAAGTAAGCTAGTCAGGGAAAGACGAATACTGTATGGTTTCACCCATGTGTGGAATCCAATGAACAAAATAAACCAACAGAATAGAAACAGACTCATGGAGAACAGACTGGCAGCTGTCAGAGGGGAGGGGTATTGCAGGGCTGGGTGAAAAAGGTGAAGGGATTGGGCAAAAACAAAACAAAAAAAACCCTCAGCCCAACTTACAAACAGACATCTGGTGATTATCAGAGGGAATGGGGTGGGAGGAGGTAGAAGAGGGTGGGGGGGCCGGTAAAAGGTGATGGAAGGAGACGTGACTGGTGGCGGTGAACACAGTACAATACACAGATGGTGTATTGTAGAATTGTACACCTGACATGTAGGTAATTTTAGTTACCAGTGCCACCTCAATAAATCCAATGAAAAGTGTCATTTAGGCTGACAGCTGGGGGATGAGTAGGAATTTATCATGGCGGTATCATGGCAGTGAGGGGCCTGAAGAAGAGCTGTCCTGGGCAGAAGGACAGCAGGTGAGGAACACCTGCTGCAGCAGGAAGAGCTTGGCTGACCTGACAGATGACAGACTCAGAGGGCGACAGCCTCTCTTGAGCCACTGGAGAGGCTGGTGGGAGATGAATGTGGAGAGGAGTTAAGCAGGGCAGACTAGAGTGTGGCGAAGCTTTGTGAATGATGGGCTTTTATTTAGGTGCTGTGGGATGATCTACCATCTTAAATATGATGAACTTTTTGGTGGAGCAAGGATTTATGTGAGACAGGAGCGAGAAGAAGCAGGGTGATGAGTAGGAGGCTAGTGTGATATTCAGTCCATGTGGGTGTGGACATTGCTCTTCATTAGCTGTCCATTAGTGCGGTAGCAGGGGGGGAGATGTGTGGGCGGATTTGAGATAAACTTTGAGGAGTTATAAATGAGTGTACCTGTCTTTTTTTTTTTTAAAGATCTTATTTCCAGAGAGGGGAAGGGAGGGGAAGAAAGGGAGAGAAACATGGATTGGGTACCTCTGACGTACCTGCAACCCAGGCATGTGCTCTGACCAGAAATGGAGCCTGCAATCTTTTGGTTCAGAGGCTGACACTCAGTCTGCTGAGCCACACCAGCCAGGGCTGTTTGTTGATGTTTTTTGACTATAGGCTTGGAAAGTCTATTTTTATATTTAGTTGGATCATTGCAGTAGAAAGTGTACAACCATAAAGCTTTTTTTGCAGTAAGAATGCTTTTGTACTGTCAAGCAAGTTAATTGAGTTATGCTTTCCAAAGTGAACAATTTGTAGTGTAGAAATGAATTATGAAAGTAATTCTGTGGCCGTGGCTGGGTGGCTCAGTTGGAGTGTCATGCTGTACACCAAAAGGTTGTGGGTGTGATTCCCGGTCAGGGCACATACTGGGTTGGCTAAAAAGTCTGTTAGGGCTTTTTTTTTTTTTTTTTTTGGTATTATGGCTATAGTAGTGCTTAGTTGTCTTTAACTTCATTCGAAACAATTTTGTTCATTGTATTGTGACAGCTGCGATAACAGCGTGCATTAAAAAAACTTAACCAAATTGGTGAATTTTTGTGCAGCTATTTTAATAATGAAAATGGAAGAAAATATGCAACATTTTTGGTGTATTACGATTATTTCAAGAAAGTAAAAATGCAGTTGAAACTCAAAAAAAGATGTGCAGTGTATGGAGAAGGTACTGTGAGTGATCGAACATGTCAGAAGTGATTTGCAAAGTTTCTTGTACTGTTGACATTTTGGCCAAATACCATAATTCTTTGCTGTAGGGCTGTCTTATGCATTGGGAGACGTATAGCAACACCCCTGGCCTCGACCCATTAGAAGCCAATAGGGGGAGATGGTCAACATACTCAAAATATCCAAATCAATAAAGTTATTGGTGAAAAGGAAAAATGTGTCTTTTATGGAAAAAACTATACAGACTTTTTGGCCAACCCAGTATCTAAGGTGCCAGTTCAGTCTCTGGTCTGGGTGCATATGGGAGGCAACCAATTGATGTTCGTTCTCTCTCTTCCTGTTTCTCACCCTTTCTCCTTTACCTTCACCCTCTCTAAAATGAATAAGTATATCAAGTGAGAATTAAAAAGAAAAAGAAAATAATTCTTTGTATGAATTGTACCTTTATTCTAGTTTGCATTTAATGTTATTTCGTATTAGTTTCCAGTGTACAGCACAACCTGTCCCTGGTATTTCCAGTACCCACCTGGCACTGGAACCACAGTTACTAAGTATCATCCACTATATGCCCTATTTTGTATTTCACATCCCTGCAACTGTTTTGTAACCAGCAGTTTGGACTTCTTAATCCTGACCCTTTTTCACCCAGACCCCAGCTCCCTTTCCTGCTGTCAGCCCTCAGTCCATTCTCTGTATCTCTGAGTCTGTTTATGTTTTATGAGTTTATTTTGTTCCTTAGATTCCACATAAAGTGAAGTCATATGGTATGTGTCTTTCTCTGATGGAGTTACTTCACTTAGCATAATAACATCCTCTAGGTCCAAGCTGTTGCAAATGGTGAGATCTATGTTTTTGTGTGTGTGTGTGTGTGTGTGTATATATATATATATATACAGTGGAGTATTACCACTGTACCACAGCTTGTTTTTTTCAAATCCTCACTGGAGAACATGTTCACTGATTTTTTTGGTGGGGAGGGGGTGTGGGGAGAAAGAAAAAGAAAGAAACAAACATTGATTGGTTGCCTCCCATATGCACCCTGACTGGGGATGCAGCCTGCAACCTAGGTATGTGTCCTGACTGGAGTTGAACCTGCAGCCCCTTGGTGAGTGGGATGACGCCCCAACAAAATGAGCCACCTGGCCAGGGCTGTACTACAGCTTTTTTATCCACTTGACTATTGATGGGCCTTGGGTTGCTTCCATATGTTGGCTGCTGTTAATACTGCTGCATATATTCTTTTGAATTAACTGGGTTTGTTTGGATATATTCTCAGGAGTGGAATTGCTGGGTTGTAAGGCATGAATTGTTTACAGTATCATTTTGATGAATTTAGTTCCTAATAAAGCAACATGTTAGGAATTTGAAGAGATGAAATTATTAATAAGCACCCATCAGAGCAAAAGCTCAGAGTATGTATAATTTTTGGGTGACTGGCAAATAAACATCTGATACTTTATTTGAGCAAGAAAATTATTTCTCTATGAAGTGAATGTCTTTACATGTCATGTAGATCCAAAAAGAGCTGCGGGATGACTTGGGTTTAAAGGAGGAGGAGGCTGATTTGTTAACTAACGCTTCAGACTGCTTACACCATTCCCCTCATATGTCTCATGGGAGAGGTTATGAAAGCAGTTTCTTAAAATCATTGAAGAACTGAACAGCAGCCTCTCATGTAAGATTGGTAGGAACTTTGTCATTAGAGTCTAAATTGTTTCCTGAGACTTTTTCTAACTGACTTAGCAGAATACTTGTTTGCTGCAACAGTAAAAACACTGGAATGTTAAAATTAAGGTTCCTCTCACACTAGTTTGTTCTCTACCCTTGCATACCTTTTTCTAGATTGTGTGTTTGAATAAATAGGATCATACTCTGTTTTGTGACTTTTTCCACTTATGCAGGGTGGGGCAAAAGTAGGTTTACTGTTGTGTGTATGAAAAATACAGTAGTTAATAAATAATAATACAAGAATAAACTGTATTTCAAGTACTCACAAGTGTAAACCTGCTTTTGCCCCACCCTGTATTTTAGACATCTTTCAGAGTCAAATATGGATTTACCTCCTTAAGTACGTAATTCCATATTAGGACTGTAACATGTTTTCTCCAAATGCTCAGGTTATTTATAATATTTTACTATTACAAATAGTTCTTCAGTAAGTAGTTTTTTATATTTATGTTTACATGTTAATGCTTTTATTTTTGTTGGATAGATTTCCAGATGTGAAATTGCTAGGGTAAAAATATATATGCTTAGAGTTTCAGTACAAATTGCCAGAATACTTTGCAAAAACTTAAGAGATTAATTAATGCCAGGGACATAAATTAATAATAAATTTCTTTACCTTTCTGGGGGTAGATGATTTTAGGATGGCTGACTAAATTTATTGGGTAGTTTGAGAAAGTGAAGCAGAATTAATTAATATATTTTATTTACTTTTAGAGAGATGGGAAGGGAGGGAGAAAGAGAGGGAGAGAAGCATTGGTGTGCAAGAGATACATCATGCCGCCAGCTAGGGACTTGGCCTATAACCCAGGCATGTGTCCTGACTGGGAATCGAACCAGCAGTGTTTTAGTTCAGAGGCAGGTGCTTAATCCACTCTGCCACACCAGCCAGGGTATGAAGCAGAATTTACAGAGCAAACTGGTTGGCTTGTTTTTGTATGAAACTGGGACCAGGGCTTCATTGGAGCTAGAGTAAGAGCTATATTTTAGCTATGTTTTATTTCTTATGAGCACTTTAAAAGTGGATCAACAAAATTTAATCTTTATAGTAATCAGTTGAGGGTGGTGCTGTAATTTTTCCAATTTATAGATGAGCAGTTGAATTGCAAGAGAAATTAAGCACCAGAGAGATCGTACAGCTAGGAAGACAGAGAAGGGATGTGGACAGACCCTGACTGTGTGATTGTAGGGCCTTGGCTCTTCTCACTGCGTGTGTTCGGGTCAGTCAGCTTGATGGCAGAGTGGAAAAGCCAAGGATTTCTCTAGTTCTCCCCCACTCCAAAGGGTCTCTTTGGTGCAGTAGTGGGCTCATTGTTAGAGAACTTTTTCAGAATGTAAATATTGTGAAGTGGTACTGTATTGATAATTTCTTATGATACGATAAGAAAACGTGGACTTGCTCTGTACTTTGCAAGTTAAATACCTTGTTTCAGGGGTTGCTGCTGTGCTACGGGGTGAAGATCGATGTTCCGTTAGTGACATTTGATTGCTTTGTAAGGAGTTGGGACCTGTTTGTGGTATATGTGTACACAGACCAAAAAAAGCATGAAAAATTTGAATTGATACAAACTTTAATTTAGCTTTTCAAGATGTATGAAACACTACCTGTTACTGTTAAGGCAGATGTGGATTTAAAAGTAAATAAAAATGTTAATTGACTTCAAGGAAAATAGTACTTAGAGCAGCTCTGTACAGTACATTCTGTGACAGTGGAAATACTCTACATCCTCGTTGCCCAAAGCCCAACCGATTTTAAGAAGCAGGAATGATTAATTTTTACTTGAGGGGGGATTGGGAAGGCTTCACAGACAAGTGGGTGATATTTCTGGAGAACACTGGGATTCATTAGGGACCGGAGCATTTTCAGGTGGCAGAAGTGGTGTGAGCGAAGCAGGAAGGTTGGAAGACTGTTGAGCTCTGAGTTGGTCACTGTGTGCATGAGGGGCGGCTGTAAGGTGGGGATGGGGTTGGGGCAGTGAGGAATCTGGGCTCTATTTGTTGGTAATTGGTTTTCTTGGGAAAGTAATTAGAAGCTCTTGTTTCTAGAGTTATCTAGACAGAATAGGAAATTAATCCTTTAACAGGACATACAAAAAAGTTAGGAGCATGTTTTTTATTCTTAGAGCTAGTAATTGTTTTAAGATGTAGGTTTTGAAAAAGGGCTGCAGAAAACAAGGAAGTAATTAATATTACCTGTTATGCGGATGGAGGTATTGGTGGTACATACCTTAGAAAAGCAGATCTGATAGTTTTTATTTTTTAATTTTTATAATTTATTGATTATGCTGTTACAGTTGTCCCACATTTCTCCACTTTGTGCCCCCATAGATCTGGTAGTTTTACCAATGGATAGACTTAGTGGAGTGAATGGAGTGGGTAAGATTGCCTTGGGCAATTTCCTAAAAGCACTGATGGAGAGATTAAGTGGTACTTAGGACGTTCTGAAACAGTTTAGTGATTGGCATATTTGCAGGAAGGCTGATGATGAGATCTCAAGCTAAACCACAGTCAGGTCACAACTAACTGCCTGCAAACTGCTCTGGGAGACTGGCCCACAGGGGTTCTTACCCCAGTGGGTGCAAAGGGCCGTGGAGGTGCAGAGGGGCCCAGCATTCTGTTAGTGTGCATGGGGCTAGTAAACTTTAGTCCAGTTTGACTCAATTAATAGGTTGTCTAATGTAGTCTGATTTGGACCAAGGCAGTATGGCTCCAGAGCCCTGTTTCTTAGTCTGCTATAAAGTGGAAAGAACTAGGGTTCTGGGTAGGATAGAGAAGGTCAAGGTCAAAGCTAGAACTTAAAGTTTGAAGAAATGATCTGACTTACTTGCTTTCAGATTACATGATCCTAGGTAAATTTTCTTAATACCTTTTTGGTCTCAGCTTCCTATCAAATGGGGGTAAGATAGGGTGATTATGAGGATCGAGTGAGATACTACTCATAAACAATCTATGCAGTATTTATGATTAAAGCATGAGGAAGAGGGCTTTACTAGCTTGAGGAGGAAATGGACTCAGGGAAGAGCTTTGTCTTTTGGGTGAATTTGATCTTATTGAAGCTTGAGAGAAAGCAACTATTTGGGAATGGAGGTGACAGATGTGTGAGGGTAAAGGTAACATGGGCAAGGTTCCAGAGGGATTAATTAGACTCAAGATTGTAGGGTGAGGCATTGGGGCGTCAACACGGATACGACTTTAAGCTTAAATTAAGCACAGTATTTTAAAGTGGTCGTACCTTGAACCTGGTTTTAGTTTTGCTTTCTGAAAGAAACAGCAAATAGATCAGCCCAGCAGGCAGTATATGAATCGGTGATTTGGAAGGATGTGTTCAGAAGTGGAAATGAAGTTCCTTGTCAGAAAATGAGTCCTCGGAAGCTAGTTCTAGAAAATTTACTTTTTATTTGCAGTAGGGACAGGAGTAGTTTTTGGGGTTTATAGACTGTTCTCTTGGTGCAGTTGTAAGCTATTTTAGAAAAGAACATTTAATTGATGAATTGATGAGGGAACATTATTTTATGTTGGGATTCTGAACACCAGACTTGAAGAATTAGAGGGTAGTAGAGACTGGCCAGCCTGCCTCTCTGCAGTATTTTAGACAGACGGTTATCACATAAAACTTGAACATCTAAAGCCTGGGCTCCCATGGACAGTTTTACTCAACGTAAAGGTTAAAATTAGAGACTGACTTTGTGTTGCTAAAATACATGGCTTTTTTGTGAAGACTGAGAAATCTTGCCTGGTGTGGTTTGGGGTATAAAGTTGGAATAAGGTTATATTCTAAAATGTTTGTTATATTTTCTAGGGCCTGCATTTCTTTTGGTCCTAAGAATCGTTCAATTGGAGCAGCAGCTAAAAGCCAGGTAGGTGGTTTTGTTTTTCCCTAAAACGACCTATTTTTCCAGTTTGTCCAACCTCTGTTCAACTGTTTGAGTGCCCCTTGTGTGCCCAGCACTGGTAGGCCTTGGCCATGTAGCTGAGAGACAGACCTCATCCCTGCTCATGGTGGTTGTGTGAAAAGCGTGAATGGTATAATCTGTTTAATACAAACTACTAGGATGTACATATTTTAAATGCCCCTAAAGACTTCTCTTAGGGCTTTCTTTCTTTCTTTCTTTTTTTTTTTTTTTTAAGGTTTTATTTACTTATTTTTAGAGAGGGGAAGGGAAGGAGAAAGAGGGAGAGAAAAACATCAATGTGTGGTTGCCTCTTGGGTGCCTCCCACCAGGGACCTGGCCTGCAACCCTGACTGGGCATGTGCCCTGACTGGGAATGGAACCGGCAGCCTTTTGGTGTGAAGGCAGGCGCTCAGTCCACTGAGCCACACCAGCCAAGGCATGGGCTTTTCTGTTTACTAATATTGAAGGTCAGTGTTGTATCTAGATTTGATGTTGTCAATCAAGGTTCTCAAGGAAGGAAAACACTAGAAGCACATTAACTTATCGTTAGTTTACTCTGCAAACCAGGAGTCTGACATATCTGCTGGTTTCTGAGTAACCAAACAGCAGAATCCCAAGAGTTCTGTTATTCTGAGTGTCTGAGGTTACTGTGAAATTAAGGAGTTGCATGCTTGACCTTTTTATGGTTCAATCTGGAACAAAGTATAGAATGAATATTTGTCTCTTTTTCTGGACTGGGAAGGGCCTAAAATTCATAAGCCCAAGAAAGTGATGCTTGGCCAGTTGATTATTAATAAAACTGGGTGTTTTACAATCTAGGAGGCGGTAGATAGCAAGTACACAGCTATATTGAAACGCCTTTCCTTCTGGAATTTCAGTGAATTCTTCCTGGTTTTAAATTTGCTGTCATCGTTGAGAATAGTTACTGTACTGCACTGGCTGCTGAGTCTAGGTTGACATGGTCATTGTGCTACTGAGTTTCTTCTTGGCTGCTTGCTGAAGCAGGGCCCGGCTGGGGAGGCCTCGCTGTTTTCAAAAGGCTTCTCTGTGTGCCTTTGACATGCCTGGTGGAGAGGAGCTCTGCAGCTTTTCCTCGGGGCTTGGCACACTGCACCCCTGCACCAGGAGGAGGAGCCTGTGAATCTTAAAACAAGTTTATTCTGGAATTTTTTTTGAATGTCTTTGCCACTGTTTTTTCCATAAATTATAATACTTTATTGAAAGAAATTAAAAAATACAGATATAATATGATAGGGACTTTGGAAGTTTTATTGTACTACCATTATACAAAAATGATTTTGAATCTTAATGTTAACCTATTGTACTCTTTCTAAGCATATAAATATTTCCTCTTCTACAAAAGTGAGGTCATACTGTATAGGTACTCATCTTTCAGGCTCCTAAAATAATCTCGCCCCATGTGGCTGCACCTTGCTGAGTTTACCTGTGCACACTCAGGCCGTCTCCAGTTTCCTGGCATTGCGAACAGTACTCTCAGTATCGTTTTGTGCTCATCTTCGTGTGTGTGGTGCCATCTGTTTGTCCTTTATGGTAGGTTTCTTTGACTGGAGTTTGTGAATTGACACAAACTTCCAAACTGACGCCTGGGAAGATTGAATCACAAACTATGGGAATTTTTAAAGGCTAAGAATTATATCTAAATGTTTATGAGAAGTTTAAGACAGAAAATACTCTTACAGGTATCACGACTTGTCTGTGGAGAAGCAGGACACACGGGGCTGTGGTCTCCGTTACCTGTTCGAGGCCATCACCCCTTGAGCCTCGCCTCACGTGCTGCTCGCAGGTGTCACTCCGAAAGGCTTAGTGTGGAAGGAAACTGGAACTCAGGAGGAAACTTTGTGGCATTAAAATGATGCTAATTCAATTGGGTGCTGTTTAATTTTTTCCCCCTCTTTTAATTGCTGTCAGTCTTTCTACTCTGACTCTGATATCCTTTCTCGTAGATCATTTCCAATGCGAAGAACACAGTCCAGGGGTTCAAAAGATTCCATGGCCGAGCATTCTCTGACCCGTTTGTGGAGGCAGAAAGGTCTGGCCTTGCATATGATATCGTGCAGTTACCTACTGGATTAACAGGTATAAAGGTAAGGTTCTCGAGATAATGCCTTATGATCAAAACAGCATTTTATTTTTATTGGACCAGTGTATATCAATACAGTTCTGATTTCCTGTTGGAATGAAAATGCTTATAAATGCTTAGGAAAAGCTCTTGCTAGTAAAGTCCATTTGGCATTTTTTTTTAGTGATTTGGATTTTGATCGAGAACCATAGGTAGCATTGTTAATATGGCTTGGATGGATGAGTAGTGATGAAGCTAATGCTGCCATTGCTGCTTGTCTTGTTTGCTGTGTGATTTTAGGGTGTGACTTGTAGAAGTCAGGCAAAGAAATCAGTGCTTTTAGGTCACTAGGCAGATAGGTAGTTACACTCTTGAAGGGGAGAAAAGGGGAGCTGAGTCTTTGATATCTCTGGGACACCTAGAAGAGTCTATTTGTGAAGCACGCAGTGAACGGATCAGACAAAAGAGGTGAGAGGCCCAGGAATGGGCAGGTGCATGCCACTGCCTCTCTAGCCTGCAGAGGTGCTGAAAATCCAGGAGGGTGGTTGAACTTTCCAGGCAGGTGAGTTTAGAGAGAGTAGATTTGGTGTTTTAGACATTCTGACTGGAGAAATAAGACTATGGTAACTGGCTCAGATCTAAGAGATGATGGAAATTGGGAGAAAAAGGTAATCAGTTGTACATTGTAGCCCAGGATTTGGTTGAGTTTAGAAGTGAAGAATTCTGATAACTGAAGAATGATCTCTGGGCTTACTTACTGAGGACACCTGTGGCAGTAGTGTCAGAACAGTGTGAATGACCTAGTGCGGGGTAAAGCTGCAGTGCAGAGGAGGGAAGAAGGAAAGGGGAGCTGAGGAAATGAGGGGTGACCCTCGTAGTTGAGAAAGAAATAGGACAGACATCGGCTGATTTAGTCCTAAGCATTGCAAGAAAAGGAGCGAGAGACCAGGGAGAAGACCTGGGCGTTAAGTGTAGCCAAGTACAAGGGTAGAGGGGTTGAAGATTAGACAAATAGTAGGGATGTGGGTGTAGCTTAGAAAGAGACTCATTGAGAGGGTATTTTCCCATTTTTATCATGCAGTAAAATGAGAAACTGTTAGACTGTGAACCAGAACGCATTGTGATTGGGCTGGGGAGTGAGGAGGTGAGGAGCCAGTAGCTTTTAGGCTGAGCCAGAGCAGTACATAAAAGGAGAGAGTGACATTTTCTGGTCTGGATTGTTGTTGGGGGCTGGGTGTATGTGGAATGGGGCTTATCTTAGGTAGTAACCTTTCAGCATTTAAAGTTGGCAGCTCTTGTCAAACTTGAAGACTTTTATCCAGGGCAGGATAGTTCGAAGCTTTGTTCTTTATTCTTTAATCCACCAAGTATTTGTGCTGTCAGGTCTGTCAGGTGCGGGGGCTACAGCAGTGAATGAGTCCCAACTAAGACCATGCCCTCAGGTTAGACTGGATCTTAACTGGGATGATGATAACACAGTCAGCACAGTAAACAAAGTAAAACACAAATAGTCTGTGTCAGGCGCTAAAATAGTTTCACCACCAGCCCCCTTAACAGAGGGGTGAAGTGGCTCACGGTGAGCTCCATCAGTGCGCGTCTGCGCGGGTAGGTTGTTTCAGGGTTCCTGGTGGTCATGGCACTGTTTACACAGCGGTCCTTATCTTCCACTATCAGGTGCGTGTTGTAAAGCTAAAAGTGACCTTCATGTTACTTTTGCTTTCAAAACCAGCTTTCTTCTTGTCCTTCTTGATGTAGTGTTCCATTGATGATGTGAGGATTTTAGACTTAGGACATGAACAACTGTAAGCCAAGAACCTTTTGTTACTTTATTGCAGGTGAGATACATGGAGGAAGAGCGGAGTTTTACCACGGAGCAGGTGACTGCTATGCTCCTGTCCAAACTGAAGGAGACAGCAGAGAGCGTCCTCAAAAAGCCTGTTGTGGACTGTGTGGTCTCGGTGAGTGCGGGCCCCGCTCACTACTGGGGTTATGTGAGGAAGCATTTGCATTTTAACTGCAAATTACTCTGTTTTTGCTTTAGATTGTATGATTATTATCAAACTAGTCTTCATTTTCTTGAATTTTATTTTCTGGCCCCTAGATTTTGCTCAGGCCTCTGTTTTTCTTCCTGTTCAAAGGCCCACCTCAAGGCCCACTTCTTCCTGGATTTCTTCTAGTCCTGCGGCTGGTCTCTGGTAGCCACTCCTTTGTTAAATTAGGTGACTACTCGCAATAAGGAACGCACTCTTCCTCCATTTCTGTCTTTGTGTCTTTGCTGTCACTGTTTCTGGCACTGAAGGCAAGGCAGGGCGCGACTTTATCTTGTCCATACCCCTCACCAGGTGGAAGCCTGGCTGTTGGTAGCTTTGTGCTTGTGGTGTGAGGGAGTCCCTCGCAGCTGTTGGAACTTGGGCAGCCCTGTTGGCTTTGTCACCGAACCTCGTCATTCTGCAGCTGTCTTACATTTTGTCTCTGTGGTCTCTTGTTTTGGTGCAATGGTTGGCAAAACAGGGACTGTTTGGTGGCTTCTTTGCCCCACAGTCTGTTGTCTGGCCCGCTCCTTAGTTCTTGCCCATCTAGCAAAGGAGGGCCGACGTTTGTCAGGAGGGACTGGATTGTGGCTGTTGGACCACAGTCTGGGGGTGCAGAGAGTAAAGATGCTACTTCTGTACAGACACTATTCCATACAGACACTGTTTTGTAGATGCTTCTGTCTTTCCTGTGCCCTCCGTTGGTCTGTCATTGGTCCTTACTCCCCCATCTGGTGCCTTTGACATCAATCCTAATTATGCTCATTGTAGAAGTAAAGTTTATGTAAAAGGATGGACTGCCTAAGTGGCTTTGTCAGCTTTTGAACAAGTTTGAAGGTGGTGTGTTAAGTCACATGTTGGGGGTCCTCAAGACCACTCTCAGTTCTGGTGGTTTGCTAGGAGGATTCTTAGGACTTGGCATGTAGCTGTGCTGACGGCCAAGGTTGATGACGGCGAAAGGACACAAAGCAAAGTCAACAAGGGAAGGGCATGTGGGCAGTGTTGGGAGGAAACGGGGCGCAAGCCTCCAGGAGTCTCCTTTAATGAAGTCAAGCTGGCTGTGCTTAATACTCCCAGCCACAAGTTGTGATGACGTACGTGAAAATGTCGTGCACCAGGGAAGTTCTGTTCTGTTTGTAGCCTGAGAGTCCAGGGTTTCTCCTGGGGTTTAGTTATGTAGGTACCCTTTGCCTAGCACACACCAAAACTACAGACTTCTGGAAGGAAAGTAGGTATTCCGCATAGGCTAAGTTGTAGAAACAATGCAGGCACAGCAAGCCGCTCTCAACATTAGGGGAAATTTCTTACTAAGTTAGGAAACCGTTCTGGTCATTAGACTTGTCTGAGGATTAGACCAGCACCTATGGCTCCTGGTGCTGATGGCCCGTCTGACTGCTGTGGAAATAGAGCCCGGGTGTGTTTGCTTCACACAGAAATTGATTATTGTTAAACATAAACTTAATTTTGCTTTAGAAAGGCAATAATAACCACTGTTCAAAATTCAGTTGTGTAGAAAGGAGGGTGTAAGGGAAGCTTCAGCACCTCACTGCCTAGCACAGAGGTTTTCCTTCCGGGGTTACCATTGCCACCGCTCTGTTATACACCTTCCCGGGGGTTATGCACTGGAGCACATATGGGCAGGTCCTTTTTACTTTGATCTTTCTGTTAACAAATTTTGGACAGTTTGTCTTCTACTTGGTCTATAGCAGTAAGGAAGTGCCTCATTCCTTTCAGTGGCTGTGGGGTACTCCAATTTATGTGGTACGTACTTAACCGGCCTCTCTTTGTTAGACATCTGTTGCTTTTTTTATTGTGAAGAATGCTGCAATGAGTAAACCTGAACAAATACTATTTCACTCTTGTAAGTTTGTGGGATTTATAGGCTAAATTTTTAGAAGTGCAGTTGCTGGGACAAAAGGTGTGTGTGCAATAGTCTCCCCTTTATTTGCGGTTTCGCTTTCCATGGCTTTCAGTTAACATGCAGGGATATGTTAAATGGAAAGTTCCAGAAATAAATGATTTTGAAGTTATATAAGTTGCATGCTGTTGCGAGTCCTGCTTTGCTGTCTCTGTCCTGCCTGGATTGTGAATCATCCCTTTGTCTAGTGTATTCATGATACGTGTACAGTACTGTAAGATACTTTCAGAGAGCCCTGATTTGTGTGGCTTAGTGGATTGAACATCATTCTGCAAACCGAAAGGTTGCTGGTTTGATTCCCAGTCAGGGCCCATGCCTGGGTTGTGGGCCAGGTCCCCAGTAGGCAGTACAGCGACCACACATTGATGTTTCTCTCCCTCTCTTGCTCCCTTCCTTCACTCTCTAAAAATAAATAAATAAAATCTTTTTAAAAAGGCATTATTTCCCTTTTTATAAAAAAGATATTTTGGAGAGAGACCATATTCACTTAACTATTATAGTATATTGTGTGATTGTTGTATTTTATTATTAGGTGCTGTTAATCTCTTACTGTACCTAGTTTATACACTTTATCACAGGTATGTATGTATAGAAAAAATACAGTATATTAGAGGTACATATGTATAGAAAAAATATAGTATATTAGAGTTTAATACTATCCTTAGCTTTAGGTATCCATGGGAGCTCTTGGAACATACCCACTTGTATTTGTAATTCCAAAAAAGGATCTTATTTTTAGAGGGGAAGAGAGGGAGAAAGGGGCGGAGAGGAAACATCAGTGTGTGAGCACATCGATTGGTTGCCTCTTGTATGCTCCCTAATTGAGGACCAGGCCCACATCCCAGGCATGTGCCCTGACTGGGAATTGAACCAGTGAACCACTTTTTGCATTGTAGGATGGTGACCAACTGAGCCACACCAGTCAGGGCTGTATTTGTAATTTTAACAGCTATTGTCCTTCAAAGAATTTGTGCTAGTTCACACATCCACTTGAAATGTAGAGCGGGCTTATCTGACCACGGCCTCACTAGCACAGTTCATTGGTGTCTTAACTAATTCTAATTAGGTGAATAATGGATGGTATCAAAGTGTATGTGATTTTAATATTTTACTCTTTGGGTGGAGATGAACATTTCAAAATTGAAAAGCCATTTTGTATTGCCCTCTTTGTGAAATGTTCCTGTTCTTTGCTCATTTTGAGTTTATGATTTTCATTTTGATCTGTAGTTCTTCATGTATTAGATTAGTTCTTTGCACTTTTATGATATGAGCTGCAAATATTTTTCCCATTTGGTCATTAGAATTTTTTATGAGTCAAAATTTTTTTTCTTGTAGGTTTTGTGTTATATTTAGAAAATCCTTTCCTACTCAGGGTAAATTCCTTTAATTCTGGTGCTCTTGATTTTTATTTTATTTTTTTAACATTTAAGTCTTTGATTTGACCTATATTTTGGTATAAGGCTTGCAGTAGGGATGCAGCTTTATTTTCTGTGTGGCTGTCTGTCCATTTTTCCCAGTATTACTTGCGTGTCCTCCCTTGTCCTCACGGGTCTGAAGTGCTCCCTCAATCACGTGCGGCATACATTGCTGTAGGGGTTTGAGGGCGTTTCCGGACTTCATTTATTTATCCCTGGCAGGTGCATCTTAAATGAGGGATCTCCATAATACAGTAAACCTTCAATTCTTTTGTAGGTTCCTGGTTTCTATACTGACGCAGAAAGACGGTCGGTGATGGATGCAACACAGATCGCTGGTCTCAACTGCCTGCGATTGATGAATGACACGACTGCAGGTAAGAGGGGCCTTAACTGAAGTTTTGATGCGTTAATCATGAAGGTTGTGGAACCTTAAAATCCTAGGCTTTCTTGTTTATTTGGCTTGGAGCACTTACCACCTATGTGTCACAGTATTTTTGGTGACTGTCACTTACAAAGAATTCATCTGACCAGTACTTTTTCTGTATCTTTGTAGCACCCACTGGGTATTTAATCACGGGGTTGTTTGGAAAGGGATACATTCGTTGTTTGATCGTAGCAGTGCTTGGACTTAAATGTTGGCCTGTTCTGCGACGGTTGGACTGGCGGAGTCGGAGGAACGGGAAGCCGCTTCTCAGGGACAGGATAGTGTGGGAAGGTTGAGGGGGCACAAGGGTAGAAGAAATCCAACAGGATATGTCAGGGGAAGTGGGGAAGGGGTTTGGTAACAGTTGCCAAAGTCATGGGAATGTTAATGTTTTTCATGAATTACTGCGTAAAGCTTGTAAAGGATTTCTTTGTAGAACGGCATATGATGCAGCTCCATTCAATATATACAAGATGTTTCTACTTAAATTTTAAGTTTACTCTTAGACAATAATATGTTGAATTTATTTATTTTTTTCTTATGTAGTTGCTCTTGCGTATGGAATCTATAAGCAAGATCTCCCTGCATTAGAAGAGAAACCAAGAAATGTAGTTTTTGTAGACATGGGGCATTCTTCTTATCAAGTTTCTGTATGTGCATTTAATAGAGGAAAGCTTAAAGTAAGTATTTTTTTTTTCTGGGAGACTGTAAGTGTATGGTAATTAGGAACTTGTGAGAGACAATTTAGATACATGGTTAAAGGATGTTGTTACACTGATGAAAACTCGCTGTGAGCCATGTGAACTAGAAGCTAGGGATATGGGGCGGGGTGGGAGTTGCGAGCCTGGAGTAATTAAGAGCTGGCATGGTGTGAGGAAAAAGCACCTGCAATTGCTGAGCCTTATTTTTCTTATCTGTAATGAGAGAAAATAAGGCTTACTTGCAGGCTTATTAGGAGGATTCTCTAGTATGTAGTCCCTTGGTGTTTTACACTGAGGATTGAGGAGATTATGATGAAGGTATTCTCTATTTGCTCTTAAGGTTTTGCATGGTCTGGGAAAAGGGTGGAGGGACTAGAACTTGGTGGCTCAAAGAAACCAGACTGGGAGTGATACTGTAGATTTCTGGGAAGCATAGACCTCTGGAAAAGACAGTTTTGTATACAGAGAAATCTAGCAGTGTTAAAGATGAGGAAGGGCCAGAAGATGATTACGATCACAATTAAATTTACTGCTACCTATGTTAGTTCCGCAGTGGGATATAAAATCTTTTTTTTTTAATTTTTATTTTTAGAGAGGGAAGGGAGGGAGATAGAGAGAGAGAGAGAGAGAGAAACATCAATGTGTGGTTGCTAGGGATCATGGCCTGCAACTCAGGTATGTACCCTGACTGGGAATCGAACCTGTGACACTTTGGTTCGCAGCCCACGCTCAATCCACTGAGCTACGCCAGCCAGGTGGATATAAAATCTTTTTTTAAAAAAATATTTATTTTTACATAGAGTAGAAGGGAGGGAGAAAGAGAGGGAGAGAAACATCGATGTTTGGTTGCCTCTTGCACGCCCCACACTGGGGAACCTGCCCCACAACCCGGGCATGTGCCCTGGCCAGGAATCCAACAAGTGACCTTTGGCTTGTGGGACAAAGCCCAACCTACTGAGCCACACCAGTCAGGGCTGGGGTTGTTTTTTGTTTTTTTTTTTTTTTTAAATAAAATTAAAGCAAATCTTTGGGATAGTTGGGAAATAAGAAGTCGGCGATTTTAATGGATACAAATGCCGAATCAAATTGTAATTATCGGTGTTTAAACTTTACTTGGATTACTAGTAGAATTATTTCTAAAATTCTATACTTCAACATTTTAAACAGAAGATAATGGTTATATTTAGCTTCGGCTTTGGGACAAAGTGATGTGTGTTAGTGGTCATCTGCTCTTTTTCCCATATTGTCTTTCACTGCTCTGTGTCACTCGTCACTTTTCCAATTACAATTAAAGTTTAGTTATAAAAATACTTACTGTAAAAGCTTCTCCAAATCTGGAAAACATTTATGTGTAAAGAAAAAAAACACTCAAGTTCTGGCTGTGTGACTCAGCTGTTGGAACCTCATCCTGTACACGGCAAGGTTGTGGGTTCGACCCCTGTGGGGGTATGTGTGGGCGGCAGCCAGTCGACGTTTCTCTCTTTCCCTGTCTCTCTAAAGTCAAACATATCCTCCAGGGAGGATTTAAACAAATTTAAATAAAAAAAATACTCAAAAGTCTTAACAGTTTAGTGTGTTTCACTCTAAGACAAAATTGGAATCACACTATTTCAGTTCTGTGTCTTGTTTTTCTTTCTTGTCATTAACAGATGTAGGAAATTTTCCCATGATGTTTAACATTCTTCGAAGAGACTGTTTATTCCCTCATAAGGATGTCATCGCTTACTTAACCCATCTTGTAAATTACTGAGTGTTGTTAGATCTCATTCCCTTCTAATCTGCTATGGATCTGGGGAATGGGTAACCCACCCAAGCTAATGAGACTTCTGTGTTCAGTAGAAACAAATTGCTGGCAATTAGGGCTCTAGCATCCTTTTGGGTGGTAAACTGTACAGAACTAAGCCTTTGGCGTTCTCAGTTTTGTGATAGCAAGAGGACTAGAACTGTGTACGTGGCATGTTAGTGATTCAGTCCTGGGTTATGTAATTGCTGTTGGTATAGTGGAGGGGTGTGGGCATTGAAAATAATGAGATTGTGTTTTGAAGTCCACGTCCACCACTTGTTACCTGTGTGGCCTGCAGGTTATCTGGTCTTTCTGGGTTTGTAGCATCGTCTGTGAACCGGGGGTTACAGTGTCTCTTGTCATAGTGCGTGTAACAGTGACTAAGTGACACGTGCTCATAGCCCTGTTTTAGCCTTAACGTTCCCCGTTAATACAGTTTACCTATTAAATTCATATCATAACATTTAAAATTGCCTTATTTTTGAATTAATTATCATCTTTATTCCAAGGTTCTCGCCACTGCATTTGATACAACTCTGGGAGGCAGGAAATTTGATGAGGTGTTAGTAAATCACTTCTGTGAAGAATTCGGAAAGAAGTACAAGCTAGACATAAAGTCCAAAATCCGTGCATTGTTGCGACTGTCTCAGGAGTGTGAGAAGCTCAAGAAATTGATGAGCGCAAATGCGTCTGACCTCCCTTTGAGCATTGAGTGTTTTATGAATGATGTCGACGTGTCAGGAACTATGAATAGGTAACGATATTAATATTTTGACGTTATGCTGAACTGTAATTTTTCTCCACTTTTGTTAGCCTTAATTAGCTAATTGTTGAAATCATCATGGTTATTGTATCACTTCAGTTCTATAGGTAAAAATTAGGGGTCATTCAGGATCCTGCTTTGTATGTGAAGGTTGGGTTTAGTTATTCTAATAGTTCTGAGTAATGGAATATTGCAGGAAGTAGTTCTTTACACGTGCATGAATTATACATGATTACCAGTTTTCATAAAATCAAGGCAGAGTGCTGTAATGCAGAATTGTGTTGTATTTGATTTAATCATCGATTCTGAAATTGGTGTTTTGGGACAGTTCAGGGTCACTTGGGACAGCAGCTCTTCTTGTATAGTGCGACAGGAATTCCGGGTGACTGGGTTTCAGGACTGTCCTCGGGAATGGGACTGTTGGGTTGCTTGGGTAGCAAGACTGAGACGTTCTCTAGGATGCGGACTGTATTGGAGAGTTCAGGCAAGACTGACACTTATTTGGGGAAATGGGGCCTTAAAAAATTGAGGTGGGATTTAAATTGCCCCTGATGTGCTAGAGTTAGATTATTGTGCCTAGTAAACAGATTTGTAGTTGCTTTTCCCCTGTGCTTGAACGTGATTGTTTTCATTTTTATCAAGTACCAGTTTTGTGTGTGTTGGGAGTGGGGCTGGAGTGTGGGGGCCATACTGTGTTTCAGAAATTGTAAGTGGACTGTTATGTAACTATGAGAGCTAAGCAGATATTTGTTACACTTTTAAAAGTTGGAAACCACTAAGTAGCTTGTGCGCCGCTGGAGAAGAAAAGTAGTTGTACTGCACCTGCTGCGTGGTCAGGGTCCGGGTCCAGGCACAGCCATTCCTCCCCCAGCTTGCCCCCACCACCCTGCCCTGGAGCCTTCTCATCGCCGTTAATGCTCACCGGTGGTCTTGTTGTCTTTTTAACTAATGAAACCAGATGATTTATTTCTGATATTACAGTATTTCTTCTAATTAACTTTTTTTAAAAAGTGAGGTGAAATTCTTACACCACTTTAGAGTGCACAACTTAGTGTCATTCAGTTCATCTGTGGTGTTGTGCCAGCCTAGTGACAAACCGTTTGCACTACTTCCAAAGAAATCCTTGTACCCAGTAAGGAGTCATTTCCCATTTCTCTTACTGCTGCCCCTGGCCACGCCAGTCTGCTTTTATCTCTGGGTTTTCCTCTTCTGGACATTTCACATACTTGGAGTCATGCAAGGCAGAGGTGGGCAAAAGTAGGTTTATAGCTGTTTGTGTGGAAAATGATAATAATAATGCAGTAACGAGCTCTGTGTTTTGCGTACTCACCTGTAAACCTACTTTTTGCCCCCCTCCCCGTTTGTGTTGGCTTCTTTTTGTGTCCAGCTTATTTCACTTAACATAATGTTTTCTAAGTTCCCTGTAGCACGGGCCAGCACTTCATCGCTTTTTATGGCAGCTTTTTATGATGCTCTTCCGTTTCTCCATTGACCAGTAATGGGCACTGGTGGTGGTTTCACCTTTTGTCTGTTGTGAATGAGGCACGAACAAGTATTTGACTATTTTGCTTTCAGTTCTCCTGGGTATACACTTAGGAGTGGAGTTGCTGAGTCCTCTGGTAATTCTGTGCTTAGCTTTATGAGGAATCGCTTGCTGTTAGTAATACAACTGTCATTTAAATGACTGCCAGTGCATAGGAGTTTGTGTTGGCTGCACATCCTCACTGATACTGTATTAGTGGTCCTGAATTTCTGCCATTCTGATGGGTATTTTCTACATCTCTATAATTTTTTTTGTTGAGGTGTAAAAGAGTTTAAAAGTAACTCTTTTAAAATGTATTATTTTAGTGGGTTTTAGTGTATGCACAGAACTGTGCAGCCATCACCATGGCCCAGTTTTAGAATATATTAACTGCCTCATAAAGAACTCCTAAATGAGCTATAAAGCCTTGAACAGACAGGCAGGAACCTTAAATGCATATTTCTAAGTAGAAGAAGCCAATTTGAAAAGGCTAAATAAATCCTGTATGGTTCAACTATATGACTTTCTGGAAAAGTCAAGACTGGAGACAGGAGAAAGGTGTGGGTGATTGGCAAGGGTTCTGGCGGGGGGCAGATGAATGAATGGAGCTCTCCTAATTTTTAGGACAGTGGTGTTACTCTGTATGATACTGTAATGGTGGGTGCTTATTATTATACTCTTGTCAAAACCCGTAGAACCCTAAGGCGCACCGTCACACAGCAGTATTAGCTCGCTAGTTGGTAGCGGTGGGTCACACTCATGCAGGGTGTCAGTAGGGGAACTGCGAGGGGTCGAGGGGCATATGGGAATGCTCTATACTTCTAGTTTATTTCCCTGTAAACCTAAAACTGATCTACAAAATAAAATATTTTAAATTAAAAAACAAAGGAAAAGAAAAAAAAGAACTGTAGCCATTAGCTGTCTTTCTTCATCTCTTCTTTCTCCATCTCTTCTTTCTCCCCCTAGCCTTAGGTAGCCATAAATCTACTCTCTTTCTGAATTTATCTGTCCTGAACTTTTCGTGTAAATGGAGTCATATAATGTGGGTTTTTTTGATTGGCTTCTTTTACCTAGTCCAGTGTTTGCCAAGTTCATCCGTGTTCTGACATGTGTTAGTCCCTTTTCTTGTATTCATTTCTTTCTCTTGCTGTGAGTACACTTGATATACTTACTTTTTTGGCTGTTTATGAATAATGCTACTATGAACATACATTCATGTGCAAATTTTTGTGTGGTCATATGTTTTTAATTTATTTTATTATATACTCAGAGTAGAATTACTGGGTCATAGGGAATCCTATGTTTAACATTTTGAAGAACTACCAAACTGTTTTCCAAAGTGGGTGTATCACTTTATATTCCTACCAGAAATGTGTGAGGGATCCAGTTTCTCTACTCTTTGCCAATGCTTGTTGTTATGTCTTCTTGTTCATAGCTGTCTGTCTATTCCTCGTAAGTGGAGTGTGTGATTTGACCTGTTGTTCACTTTATAGAGGCAAATTTCTGGAGATGTGCGATGATCTCTTAGCCAGAGTGGAGCCGCCGCTTCGTAGCGTTTTGGAACAAGCCAGTAAGTGTTCTTGTGATTGAATTATTTGTATGTCTCCCACTCTTTGCAAATATTCTTTGCTACTTTTTTCAGCTACACAAATTTTCATTGTGTAGATGACTTTAGTGCTGTATTAGGCTTCTTTATATGTTTCCTCTGGAACTCCCATTTCCCCCAAGCAGCCTTTTGATAATAGTGTCCAGGGAAGTCTAACTGTTCCCCAGGAAACCTGCCTCAGACTTGGAGCTGGCTGTAAACCCTTCAGTTCTTCCTTGTTGGTAACAAACAACTGTCTCTGCGGTGCTGCCGCGGCAGCCTCGGGGCTCTTCTGTCAGTCTTCGTTTGCCGAAGACACAGCAGAGGGAGGGTGTGATGGCCACATATTTACTTCCACAGGGTGCTTTTTTATCTTGGGCTAAAAGGTGGAAGTGTGCTTTAGGAATAGATTACTAATTTTCCCAAATTGAATGACAGACTTTCACGTAGAGCCCACCGTTGTCTTGGCTGCCAGCTGTTTCCAAGGGCTGAAAAGTACTGTCGGCTGGCAGGTTTGGCTCCGTAGTCACCTATGGCAGGTGGGCGTGGTCTCCCACGCTGTGTCCGCCTGCTGTTCTGTATAGCCCTTCTCAACAGTCGTCAGTGTTTGTTACATGAACTGTGTCCAGAAACTCAGGTGGTGTTCAGAGTTGCTGCGTGGGTGACAGCAGAGCCTTGGTGAGGGGGTTGTACGTGTGCTGTGATTGGACTGTGTGTGTACTCTGGGTGGAATGCTGCAGTGGCTGGATGTGGGTCTCAGCACCTCTTTTTCTCCCCCATGTCGCATCAGGGGCGATCCAGTATTTCAAGGCTGCATTAATCGTCCTTACGGCTAGCTTAACTATTCATGTTGTAACACATCTCTGTGGGGCACTCTTTCAGTGATTGTAGGGTATTGAGTATTCCTGGCTCTCAGCTCCTAAATCCCACTATTTCTGTGCCGCCCTGCCCCCGTATTTTTGAGATCAAAACACCCACATGTTTCCAGGTGCTGTGCACCTGTGCGTGAGCACGCATTGTGTGCCGGCTCTTGTGGAGGGGGTGAAGGAGTGGCGGGTTTTGTTATACGTCTTGAGTTTTGTCGTGATAAGATGCTGTCTCACTTTTTATTTCACTGTAAAATAACTAACTTAAAGATTCTTTAAATCTAAACGTCTAATTGCTTTAAAACAGAGTTAAAGAAAGAAGATATTTATGCAGTGGAGATAGTTGGCGGTGCGACTCGAATCCCTGCGGTAAAAGAGAAGATCAGCAAATTCTTCGGTAAAGAGCTCAGCACAACTCTGAATGCTGACGAAGCCGTCACTCGAGGCTGTGCGCTGCAGGTGGGTCTCCCTGCTTCCTTCGGAGGCTGCCTCCAGGGCATGGTAGCAGTTCAGCAGTGGTTTTCTCTCTCCAACCAATAACCTGAGGGTAGCGTGGGGTGACCTCGGGGTGGAAGAGTCTGAAACTTGTGTTTTACAATGGGCATCAGGGGTGGTGGTCATAAGTAGACTAGAACTCTGTAGCATGGAAAGAGTAGAACTCTATAACATGTAAGAAGATGTATCAACTTACTAGAAACATAGTAAGCCTGGAATACTGTTGGGCTTGGCATGTTATCTATTGTTACTACATATGAAGCAGCATTGTACATCGATTAAATAAATGATGTTAATGGAAAAACGGTAAGAAAGAGCTAGACTACTGGTAATCTGACAAGTGATAGAAGTTTATAAAACTGCTTATTCAGACTCTATTAAATTATTAATGTAAATATTTAAGAACCATTGATGGTTTTCTGGTCTTTTTAATATCTTGTGATATTAGTTCATAATGTTTATATTTGTCAAATGGAAATTTTAAAAAATTATTATTCTAGTGTGCAATCTTATCGCCTGCTTTCAAAGTCAGAGAATTTTCTATCACTGACGTAGTACCATATCCAATATCTCTGAGATGGAATTCTCCAGCTGAAGAAGGGTCAAGGTAATAGCATTTATTAATTATTTTTGTGCTTAAAGTTGAATTCAGTGTTAAGTCTAAGTAAAATAATACATTCCATTTCAACTTCTCCAGATCTGTAACATTTTGTTACAGTGTGTGAATCAAAGCAATTACATATTTTAGTCATCAGAATACATATGTCTTTATTTAGTTTTTTATATTTGATCATGCTGAAATAATTGGTGCCTTTTTGTGCTGATTAAAGAAAGTATATTCCTCTTTGAAAAACTGACACACATAATGTGTGTGTATTTTTTGTTTTTTGAAACTTGTTTGTTCTCTGAAACTTTTGTTTTAAAATGGATATTGGAGGTGGTGTTCATAAATAGAATAGGGGCTAGAAATGAGGCCAGTTGAGAAGAATAAAAGTATACAATAATTACAAAACTAGAGAACATGGGCACAAGTGTTAGGAATATCCTAAAGTTGTTTTTGTATTTTTTCTCCATTCAGTGACTGTGAAGTCTTTTCAAAAAATCACTCTGCTCCATTCTCTAAAGTACTCACGTTTTATAGAAAGGAGCCTTTCACTCTTGAGGCCTATTACAGCTGTCCTCAGGATCTGCCCTATCCAGACCCTGCTATAGGTGAGCGATGGGTTGGGGACCAAATTCTCCCTCCCTCCCTCCCTCTCTCTCTCTCTCTCGGGCTGGGAAGTGCAGAGCAAGCACAGTTCTGAAATTTGGGTATTTCAGATCACAAAATGCCCTCTGTAACCTTTCTGCCAGGGTCGGAACCAGTAAGTGGCCCTTCTTTGGTTGGATCTCCTACCGTGGGAGCATGTTCCTGGTTGATGTGCGTTATCATTGTACCTTGTGCGTGATGTGGTCTTGATGCTGAAAGGAGCTGAAGAAACTCAGTTTTGACCCTGACATGGAGTTAAGAGATGAGCCTAGAAAGTTACTAGGAAATTGAGAGACCTGTATCACCGGCCATATTGTCTAGTCTTCATAGACTTCTAGAAATTCATAATCTGGGAGTAGTTGAGGAGAGAAACTATGAATTACATGATAATTACAGACCTATACATGGGTGAAGGGTTAAGACTGTCCTGAATGGCTCTTGGAGGCTGTGGAAAGCTAACCTACTATTTTTCTCATTTGTAAAATAAATAAAGATGATAATTCATACTTTGCAGAGTTGTGAATTAAAGAACATAAGCAAAATGTTGGTTTGGTAACTTAATCTAGAAACGACAAGTTCTTGATAAACCACAGAAGCTCTTTGGAATCACCAGGGGTTTTTTAGTAGAGGACAATGTGACAGAATTGTTCTCCGAATTTGTCTGGCAGTAGCATGAAAAGATGGGTTGGAATAGGGGCTGGAAGCAGAGAAATGTTTGGAGGGCTTAGAGATGTTTGAGTCCTGGATTGGGACAAGGGAACAGTTGGACTGTACTCTAAAGAGAAGGAAATACGGCGATATGGTGCAACTCTGAGCACCCACTTCGTTTCTCTGAGATGTCCTGTTCCTGAGAAGTGGATACAACCTGGCCTTGGGGGTGCACGTTCCTGTTTGTGAATTCCTCTTCACACTGTCTGTTCTCCTTTGGCTTGTATGTCCACAGCTCAGTTTTCCGTTCAGAAAGTCACTCCTCAGTCCGATGGCTCTAGCTCAAAAGTCAAAGTCAAGGTTCGAGTCAATGTCCATGGCATTTTCAGTGTGTCCAGTGCATCCCTGGTGGAAGTGCACAAGTTTGAGGAAAATGAGGAGCCGATGGAAACTGATCAGAATGCAAAGGAGGAAGAGGTAATTTGGACATTTTGACCATTTATGATGGGCCAGAGGTTCCAGCAAATAGACTGAGTGATGGGGTGGGGGGTGGGGCATTGTGACCGAGCTGCTGAGCGTGGGTCTGCGTGTGTCCCCTTCGCCCAGCAGAGGTGAACTAGCAGCAAGTCTGCACAGAATTCATACAGAAGTGTCAAAGCACTTTCACAGGTCCTCCCCTGGGCAGTGGGGCCAGGATTTGGTAGCTGGTGCTGAAAGAAAAACCCTTGGGTGCATCCTTGTCCTGGGACTGTGCCAGTGGCAGCTGTCACTCAGTGGCACAGAAGAAAAGAGAAAAAAAAAAAGTGTAACTGACCGGCTCCTTTCTTCAGCCTGTGCCCTTGTCAGTTTGAGTTCTTGATTTGTTCTGATTATTGAAGAATGCCATGAGCCTCATCAGTTCATTACTCTTCTCAAGTAGAATATATTTGACATTCGTTTGTTGGAATTGTGCATTGTCTGATCCTTATTGTGCATCACAGTCAAGGTTTTATTGAGCTGCAGGTGTGGGGTCTTGTCCCCAGAGGTTTGTCTGAGCTCACGTGGGTGTGCCAGGGCCCAGGGTCAGTAGTTTTAAAGCCCCCGAGTCATTCTCGGGTGCTGTGGGCATTGAAAGATGCTTAGTTGGGGCCTTCACAAAATTTCTCCCTTTTTTTTATTACGGTTAATCTTTCATCTTGTAACGGAATTCTCAAGGTGTTCACCTGACCTAATACGTTCAGTGGTTGCACTTTTGAGGATGAAAAGGCTGATTTGAAAAAAAAAAACTTCTTGAAAAAGTGAAGACTTTTGAGAGAAATTAGCTCACGAGGAAGCTTGGAGAAACTCATGCTGTCTTCCCATTGTGTTGTGTTGAATGTTATCCTGCTGTGTGCTGAGCACTTTGTGGCTTGTAGAACAGTTCCACAGCTGCTCTCATGCACAGGAGGGCAGAGCAGGCCTGGCCTTCCCTCCGGTGGGCAGGTGCAGCACTGAGAGCTGGGAGCAGAGCAGTCTGTGTTGTAGGTGACGTGTGTCCTGGCTGGAGTGGAGTCTCGGTCTTCTGAGGGGTGGTCACTCAGCGGGGACTTGATACCATGTCATCTTGCCCGCGTGTCACAGAGATCACTTAGTCGTTCTCGAGTGTGAACTACTGTGACCTGTTTTCCAGAAGATGCAAGTGGACCAAGAGGAACCGCATGTCGAAGAGCAGCCGCAGCAGATGCCAGCAGAAAGTAAGGCCGAGTCAGAAGAAATGGAGGTATGACCGTGTAGTGGAGGGCGTGTTCCAGTGTTGTCACGTGTGGTGTTGCCTGTGTTTTTACTGTGTTTCAGAAAGTAGTTTTGTCAGGAATTCTTTGTGTATTTGAAGAGTTCTTAAGCAAAGTTTTGTAGTGCGTTTGGAAAGTACATTTGGCAAGCTGGCCTTTGAAATCTGTGCTGGCCGCTGTATGAGGAGAAAGTTCTCAGCAGCCCTCGTTGTAGTGGACTGGTGATGGTCCAGTGCTGGGCTCTGAATGGCCGCTGCTAAGCCATCTTGCCCATTCTTGACCAATACGTGAGACCTTTCAACTGTTGTCAACTCTCTGCATGAAGCTTGTCTTTTTTGTCCAAAAAAATATTAAATAATATATTTAAACACATTTTGTAAATAATGTAAATGATATATTTACTTAAGCGTTTATTTAGATGAATATTCTAACTTGAGTTGGGTTTTCATGTTCCAATTTATTGTCAGCATTGAAAACACCTTTTCTTTCCAGCTGTTTATAACATTGCAGTGTATGCTCTTACCCTCGGTATTCTCATCGGGACACTTGTAAAAAGTCTGGCAGAGCCTTAAGGTGGCTTAAATCTGTTACCCATAGTCATATCAGTTTAAAAATTTTAATTACTTTCCTTTAGCTATGTAAATATTATAAAAAAGGAAATAACGGACAGGGGAAGTTATGCTCACAGATGCTTTAGCCTGTTACAGGCATTTTCCAAGGTGGAAAACCTTCCTGTTGGTGGCGGGGTTAGGGGCAGTGGGAGGGAGAGGTGCTCCTTGTCCTGTGTGGCTGTGAAGGTTGGAAGGGGAAGGAGAGTCATCACCTGACGTCCTCACTGCTTCTGCCTCCACATGCCGAGGGGCTGTAGAACATCTCGGGGAGTTGTTGCTGAGTCTTCTTCCATGAGGTGGCTCGGGAACTGGAGCCTTTCAGTTCAGAGTGTGTGCTGTTCCTGAGGGGAACGAGATGCCAACGATGCCTGCATTTCAGCAGCTGGCTTAAGTTACCTGGATAGGAGGTGGGGAAGGGACTTTGATACCACTTTTTAAATTTTACTTTTATTGTTTTAAAGATTTTATTTTTAGAGAGAGGGGAAGGGAAGGAAAAAGAGGGAGAGAAACATCAGTGTGCAGGGGAAACATCAACTGGTTGCCTCTCACATGTCCCCAACCAGGGACCTGGCCTCCAGCGCAGGCAGATGCTCTGACCAGGACTCGAACTGGCGACCCCTTCCTTTGCAGGACAATGCCCATCCCACTGAGGTACACCACTGGTCAGGGCTAACTTTGAAATCTTGATTCATATATAGAGCAGATTGAATTCTAAATGAATTTGAAAATTAAACCAAAAAACAAGTTGAATGAATATTTTTCTAATCTGTGGGCCAGGAAGGGCTTACAAAGCATAAAGGCAATGCAAGAGGAAGAGAGGGATGATTGAACAATGAAAACTTGCATAGATAAATAATATAAAATTTAGAAAGCCAGAAGAGTCCATCACTTGGGAAAACCCCACTAAAATCCTGAAAGAACAGTGGGTGGAACATGACCAGGCAGTTGGAAACGAAGATCACCGACCCAGAGCGCATTGTAGTGACAGGAGGGTGACAGATCCCTGCTTGTGGCGGGGGCGCGGTGGGATGGGTTCTCCCCTTCCTTGTGACACTGTGAATGGGGACAGCTGTTCTGGAGACACTGATAAAAATCTATACCCTCTCTCCACTAACTCCATGTGCATGTCTGTATGTTTAAATGAGAGTGAAGGTTAGAGAGGAGGCATTGATGTGTTGATGGCGGCATTACGGGAGGGTGAGTGCGTGTGTGTGTACAGTTCAGCAGTGTTAATTAAGCATACTCACACTGTGCTCTCCAGAGCTTTCCCATTCTGCCAACCTGAAACGCTGTGCCTGCTGAACAGCCTCTTCCGACTTCCACATGCCTCCTCTCCTGGCCCTGGCAGTCACCATGCCTTTCTGTCCCTGTGGAGTTGACTGTAATTTTAACTTCCCCAGATATTACAAGAATAGTCCCGGGTTACTTAAGTCATCAAAAAACAAAGTTACACTGTGAACCAAAGTATCGCAGGTTCGATTCCCAGTCAGGGCACATGTCTGGGTTGCAGGCCATGACCCCCAGCAACCGCACATTGATGTTTTTCTCTCTCTTTCTCCCACCCTTCCCTCTCTAAAAATAAATAAATAAAAATCTTAAAAAAAACACAACAAGGTTACTACAAAAGCAAGAACAGCTTTGGAAATGGGACCCACTCAGAAATTTAATGTAGTCTGTTTATGTGTTCATTCTTAATGATTTTTCTTTCTTTAGACCTCCCAAGCTGGATCAAAAGACAAAAAGATGGATCAGCCACCTCAAGCCAAGAAGGCAAAAGTGAAGACCAGCACCGTGGACCTGCCAATTGAGAACCAGCTGTTATGGCAGATAGACAGAGAGATGCTCAACTTGTATATTGAAAATGAGGTGATAATTTCAAGTCTCAGAACAATAAGCTAACAAATTAACACGGTAGAATGTTTAAGCTCTGCATCTAGTAACTCTAGGTTAGGCATTTTTGGTTGTTTGGAGTTTGAGAAAAATGTTAGATTTTTGGCAAAAGTATATGTGTATTGCTAGAATTTCTGTTACGAGATTTTGACATTACGGCTTTGGTTTAGGGAACATGGCGGTCACGTTTGGGTGTGTGAGTGTGTTTGCTCGCCACGGGTTGGGGCGTGTCCGGTTGTGGGTCCTGGAAATGGACAGTGGGAAGAATTCTGTGCAGCACTGACGGCAGCTCTGGTTGGTGGTCACTTCCTTCCCCTGTTGCCAGTCAGTGATATGAGTGATGCAGGGTTCCGGACCCTGGAGCATTTCTACTGAATTAATTATTGCCTGTGAGGTTTCTTATCATCTGTTCACTAGATCTTAGAATGGTTTTGTTTTTACAGGCCTCCAGCATCTGTGTCGTGTGAATCGTTTGGTTTTTCTTGGCGCTCCATCAGAGCGACACACAGTGGAGGCACCGCTGTGCCCTTGAGCTCATAACAGTGCTCGCTGCAAATCCTTTTTCTTACTAATTCTGCTTTTGAGTTTCTACATCTTGATATTTCTGTTGCTCTTTTTAAAAAGTATTGATTTATTTTTTTAATTTGTATTTTTCCGTCACCAGTTATCCTCCCTGTACCTGTTTCCACCTCCCTTCAGCCCCCGCCGCCCACGTGGCTCCTTTTCTCTAAGCACACCCACAGACTCTCGCTGGGTCTTCATGTTGCACTGAGGCCTGATGTGTCCAGGTCTGCTTTCTCGGATGGTTTGCAGAATAGAAAGGGTTTGGGGCAGAAGGATTTCCTGTTTTGATAATTATATTATTTGGTATTTGAGGGGATGTGGTCTTACAATTACGTGCACGTTTAACGGATCGCTGCTGTCCGTAGGGTAAGATGATCATGCAGGATAAACTGGAGAAGGAGCGGAACGACGCTAAGAACGCAGTGGAAGAGTATGTGTATGAAATGCGAGACAAGCTCAGTGGTGAATACGAGAAGTTTGTGAGTGAGGACGTAAGTAAGGGCCACAGTGTGGCTCCACCTGTTACGTGTCTCCGGGATCGTCCCTGAATGTGTTAGAAGGGGAGTGTGCGTTTGTAGGTCTACAGTGAAATGATTCAAGTGCACTGTTTTCGGAAGTACCGTTTCATGTCTGCTAGTGGAATGTTCTGTTTCCTAAAGGTTAGTCTGTGTGTGTCGCTGTTAGATACGTGTGCAAGCTGTTACCTACCTAGTGTCTTTCTTTAAATCAGCTAATTTTTCCCTGGTATTTATTTTAACTTATTTGTAAATGGAGTTTCTAATTCTGAAATTTTCAAAAATACCCAAATGTTGCTTACAGCAGAGAATATCATAAACCTCCCTGGACTGGACCTGTCAAGCAGAACAGCATTTGGCCAGTCTTGTTTTCTGATCTCCTACATGCCCCTCACATTTTAAAGGAAATGCCGCTGCATCGCAGTCTGCGCCTGTGACTCCACGAGTGAATCGGCTGTTTCAGAAGTGATGGAGTCTGCTAGGTGGGCGAATCACAGCTGACCTAAGTGCAATGTTTTCTTCATCTTTAGGATCGTAACAGTTTTACCTTGAAACTAGAAGATACCGAAAACTGGTTGTATGAGGATGGAGAAGACCAGCCAAAGCAAGTTTACGTCGACAAATTGGCTGAGTTAAAAGTAAGTGTCTTTTGAAAACAGAATGTCCTGAACTGGTGCTATAGTTGCCAAGGAGAGCATCTCAGAGTTGGGAGGAATTCTTACGTCAAGTAATGAAGAGAGGCTGAAAGTGATTGAGGAACTATATGTTTTATTGCTTAGGTTCATTAACTTTCTCACTTTCAGTACTTAGAGTAACAAAAGAATTTATCAGAACATTTAGACTTGAAATGTTACTGTATTGGAGTTGAGTGCTTTCTTGGTGTCTAGAGATGCAAAGATGTGCCAGACGTGTCCCTGTCCTGAACTTGGGCAGGGCGGTGGGTGTGGCTGCGGTTCTCAGCAAAGCAAAGCATCAGGTTTTTACTTGAAGAATCCGATCGTTCAGCCAGAGAGTTCAAGGACAAAGAGCTGTCTGAAGTCAAGGTGTCTGGGAGAGGATGCAAATGCACAAGACTTTGCCCGTTTCTTCAGGTTACTTAGTTTTTTGTCAGACTAGGCCATGGTGACTAAAACAGGAGCCTCCAGTGAGCTCTTCCGCTGAGGGTTTTGCTTTACTTCTCATTGATGTCAAACTCATGGATGGAGAGAGAAGAATAGTTTCAGCTGCTGTCACCTCGTGGCCAATTTTGTTTCATTTCTGCTCTCGGTTACTTGAAGCAAGTTCTGCATATTATATTTAATCCAAAAATATCTCAGTAGGTATTTAAAAGAAGATGTAACCTTAAACTCTGCCATAACCCACCTAAAACATTCCTTAACATCACCATATCTACAGTCAATTTTCAGGCTCCAGGTATTTCGCATTATTTTGTTAGGTTTGACTCAGGATGCAGGTGAGGTCCATACGTTTTGTCGGCACAGTGAGTCTCCTAACGCGGCCGGTGTGGTTCTCCTTCCACCGTCACTCCGTGAAAGGAAGATCATTGTCCCGTTGGTTTTGCCCCAGTCTGGATTTTGCTGATTTTCATCTTTGTGGTGTTTAACATCTGGTAATTGATGGATAGATCTAGAGGCTTCCTAAGATTCAGGCTTAAAATTCTTCTTGGCAGCGGTACTTCGTATTTAGTGTTGGGGTCACTGTCAGCAGGCACCTGGTATTTGGTTGTCTCTCGCGGGGTTTTGAGAATGGGGACTCAGGCGACAGTTGCAGTGGCTGTACAGGGAACAGTACCAAGAAACACTGGTACCCTCTAACCCGAGGGAGGACACAGGGTGGAGCAGGAGCGGGTTTACAGTCTGCACGGGAAATAATACACTGATTAAGAAAGAATAATAAAAGAATAAACTCCGTTGTGTGTATTCACAGCTCTAAACCTACCCTTGCCCAACCTGTATGTGCTTTTCAGTGGGCCGTGGGAAGTATTTAATTTCTTAGATTGCTCATTGAGGTTAAATGTACTTTAATCCATAATCAATTTTAGTAATTGTAGAAACAGTGCTACTCTGATAGTTTAAGCTGCCCTGTGAAGAATTTGTATGTTCTCTCTTTTGTTAAGAATCTAGGTCAGCCTATTAAGATAAGATTCCAGGAATCTGAAGAAAGACCAAAATTGTTTGAAGAACTAGGGAAACAAATCCAGCAGTATATGAAAGTAATCAGCTCATTCAAAAACAAGGTATCTTTGTTTTTCCTCTTCCCTACTACTGTTTTGGTAGACTTAAAGCTTTGAGACATTTGTAGAGTTATTTATTCTCTTGTTCTCTTGAAGTGTTCTTTAATATTGTTTTCTTTTTAGATGTTAATGTAGTACATATTTTATCAAATCTTACTAAGAACCTTGGGATTTGCCACTTTAATAGGTGGGATCTGGCTGGGACCGAGCATTATTGTTTATTTCCATTCCTCGCTGTGCATGCCTCCTCGGTGACTTAGCCTCCTTGGGCCCGGTCCTTCTGAGAACACACTAGGTGTGTGATTTGGCTTGGTCTGCAGATGCAGGACTGTCTCAGCAGGAAACTGCTGCTGACCAGTGTTTTAGCGCTGCGTGGGGTCGCCTCGTGCACGCATTGCTCATTGAGTCCACACGAGCACCCTACGGAGCAGATGGCGGTACCAGCAGTTCTGGGTGACGTCCCGCTCTTCAAGCCTCACTGTCCGTAAGCAACACCCCAGATTACTTAGGGGTGCCGAGACCTGGCTGGAGGTCTGACCCCAGAGTTCGGATTCTTAACCCCACTCCACTGTGCTCTTGCTTCCTGATGTGCATTGTTTGTGTAAGAAACTTTGAAAGGGAGAAATAGAACTCGTTTTTTGGTTTTCTGTTTTTGTTTTTTAGGAGACTGACACGCTGCCTACTGTGCTAACAAGGCACCTTGCTTTTGGTTTTTAAGTTTTGCCTCCCGAAGGCTTCCTATAAAGAGTTGTGTTTAACTACCGTTGGGTTCCTGGCAGGCATGCGTAAACCTCAGCTCTCATGTCTGAGGACACGCAGTGTTTCCTTAAGATCTCTGTGTCAAGTATGTGCAGTTTATACCACTGAGGCCTTCTCATTGCAGCCTTAATGTAAGGTTTTGACCTTTAAATCTATTTAAGTTTAAAAAATTGAGTTTACCTTTCCTTTCTTGGATTTCTAAGGAATTGAATATTTAGATCGTGAGGGTGAAGGTGTGCTCTATTTTGGAAAGATTGTGACTTCTTGGAAGGCTGAAGCACTAGGCGACACTCGGGTAGGGAAGCCATCCTTTGACACCGTCTCGTTGTGATGGCTGCTTGCAGGAGGACCAGTACGACCACCTGGACGCTGCCGACGTGACGAAGGTGGAGAAGAGCACGAACGAGGCCATGGAGTGGATGAACAAGAAGCTGAACCTGCAGAACAAGCAGAGTCTGGCCCTGGATCCGGTTGTCAAGACAAAGGACATTGAAGCTAAAATTAAGGTATTTAATGGCTTTACCTTTTAAATAGTGCTTTCTTGTCAGCCTTACTATTTATTACTAGTAGTTCTTAAAGGGATATTTTGGAGGGAACTTCATTACTGCATCTCAGCTTCTGATTTGGGGATTAGGTGGGAGAGGATGGACTTGGATTTTGTGTAACATGTAAAATTTATTATTTTATAAGAAAGCACAATTTTCTCTTCTACCATTGTAGGAGCTGATGAGTGTCTGTAACCCTATAATTTCAAAGCCCAAACCCAAAGTGGAACCTCCAAAGGAGGAGCAGAGTAATGCCGAGCAGAACGGACCAGTGGACGGACAAGGAGACAGCCCCGGTCCGCAGGCCGCCGGGCAGGGCCCAGACTCGGCTGTGCCTTCGGATTCAGACAAGAAGCTTCCTGAGATGGACATTGATTGATTCCAACAGTTGTTTATATTAAAACAGACTATTATAAAGCTTTAAGTTGTCAACTTTGTTCCGAACATCAACTAGAGCAATCTAATACTGGACATTTCTTAGTTTTTAGGGGATTTTGGGGGAAGGGATATAGGTAATGTATGGAGCATTTTGACTTCTAAATAGTTAGGTACAGAAATTAAGTGCATTCTATCTTTTTCATAATGGTACTATTTAGAAGTCCAGTTAGTCTTACTGAGCTTATGCTTCACTCCTTTTGTGTTTAAATCATGCTTCTACAAAGACAAGCTTGTTCGGGGAAGTTGAGCTCTAGCAGAAACAATGACCGGCCACCAGGCAGACCGCTTGTTAGGATGTAAGCGACAGGACCCGTAACTGTGCCCCAGAAGTTCGTGGTGGGGATCGCCACGGAGTCCCCCGCCTGGTGTGGGGCGGGGCCTCCCTCTTCCTGGGGGCCGGAGTGTGGCATGGCATGGGCTAACAGCACAACACAGGCATGCTCTGAGCCACTTTCCAGTCCCAGTGTGTTTCTGCTTCACTTCCACTCCCACCCTGTTCTTAGCCTCTGCTCCCAGTAAAGGGGCTCCCATTACAGGTGCCATGTGCCACCCCCCGGGAAAACAGGCCCTTACTGGAGCGAGCTGTTGACTGAGGATCTTAGACCTGGATGCCCTTCCTGGGGAAGCACGTTCCTGAAAGTATGTTTCATTGATTACAGGCATGATAGATTTACCCGAGGAGTTGATTCTTGTTAATTATGGTGTAAAGATTTGTATCCTGGCCTGCGCATTCGGCTGAGAGATGTTCTGTAAATTTGAGGTATATCTTGAAGTCCCAGGACCAGCGGTTTTTTTTGTTGTTGTTGTTTCTTTTTTTAAAGCTCATTCACAATCACTTGTGTGTTGTGTTAATATCTGTCATGAATCTGCCAATTTTGTATGTGTTAACAGCTGACAGATCATACAGAAAACTAAGATACACTGGGTTGTACTGGATGTGTCTGAAATTAGTGTTAACGAGTGTGGTGCTGGACTTGGGCAACACCTCCCTCCCGTGCAGCCAGCGTCCGGGGCACCGAAGCACTTCCGGTGACTGCCTGTAGGGGCAGCGTTGGCAGGAGTGAGGCGGTTTGGAAACTCCAAGGGAAGCCAATATTAAGAGGCCAGAGCTGGTACTTGCCTTAGAAACTGTTATAAGCTTTGTTGGTTATGTTTTTGATCTTTGCAATAATTATTTTCTGTATAACAGAGTGCCTCTCTGTTAATTTTGGCTTACGTTGTTAGAAACATGATTATACCTTGTGCATTTAGAATAAGTTTCTGCCCATCTGCACACTGAAAAATTTTAGGGTGTTACAATCTCTGAAGTGCTACAGAGAAACACTGCTTAGAGAAAAGGAAGGTGCAAGTGTGTTTATGCTGGTGCATACGCATGCGTGGCAGCCAGGAGCTGGCCCCGTAGAGCCGCCGCCACCCGCTCTCTGCCTGTCATACTTTGAGAGTTCCAGCTGGCCCGCAGGGAGGCCAGTAGCTGCTTTGGAGTGCTGGCTGTAGGATCAAGCCAATTCTTGCGCAGTTGACTCAGTCCTTAACAGCCATTTCTAATACTTTTTTTTTTTGTGTGGGGGGAGGGCGTGGGTGTTGGGATGGGGGTGAATTTGAAGGTTCAAATTTAAACTAGAAATAAGGTGATATGGTCTGCTTACTGTCTGTTAAGACCAGTTGGATTTACTCGGAGGCCAGGCCAGAGAGTGTGATAATCATAATCGGTGACTTAGTGCAGACAAGCGCTTATCCAGGTTGCATTATCCAGACTGGTTTGTTAAAGTCCCAGGTCACATTCTTACACTACAAAAAACATTCAGTAAACATGACACGAGTTAAGGAAAAATTAATAAAAGAAACCTGTCTTACACTCAAAGGAATGGTTTCCTTAATTTTGGAGAGGGCGTGGGGGTGCATGTGTGTTCAGTGAAAACCTCTGCCGGGCCGGGAGTCCTGGCCCTGCCCTGGTCCTCACCCCCCAGCTTTGAGTCTGGGGGTGGGGGTGCTCGGCACATGGCCCTCGGGTGGGGAGGAGCTCCTCCTCTGCACTCCTCCGATCGATGTAGGCCTCCTTATTACCTTGTGACTGGATCTTACTTCGAGAGTGTGGACAAGAGCAGAGGGTGGGTTGCAGCCCCGTAAGAGTCAGGGCCAGGATGGATGCCTGCCCGTTGGGGGAGGGCGCAGCCCAGCGTGCCGCTAGCAGTTGCCGCCACTGGGATGTGGTGTGAGTCGGGGTGTGTGGGGTGCCAGGGTGTGAGTGTTGGAAGGGGATGAAGCACTCAGAACAGATTGACTTTAGCTGCACAAGGCATGGGACCTGGAGGAGGATGGCCCCAGGGCCTCCATCCTGAGTCCTGCCACTGAGCGGTCGCTGTGCTCTGGTGGTGCTAGGACCTCACCTGCCAGGGCCTCGACCAGCAGAGGCTGTGCCGGCCACCTTCACAGACGTGTGTGTAGAGTGGTTGGTTTTCCCTGGGGTCTCCGCCATGGGAGAAGAGTGGGGACCAGCCAGGTAGCTCTCATCCAGAGCATAGCTACTTCACAGGGGTACCGGGGTCACCAGGACAGTTTCAGCCCTGGTTATCCAGAAGTACCAGTGTCCCCTCTGTGTCCTTGGGGAAGAGGGTGTTATAGGCAAAGCCAGGGTCAGCGTGAAGGTTTTGCAATGGGGCAGCTTCAGCTCCATGTGAAGAACTTGGAGCCCAGGCTGCTGTGGCTCAGTTAGGGTGTCATCCTGTAAACCTAAAGGTCACAGGTTCGGTTCCTGATCAGGACACATGCTTGGGTTGTGGGTTTGTTCCCCAGTCAGGGCACCTGCAAGGGAACTGATCGTTTCCCTCCTTCTCCGTTCCCCTCTCTAAAATCAGTAAGCATGCCCTCAGGAGACGATGAAAAAGAGAACTTGGAGGGTTCCCATAGGGCTCGTGGGCATTCACACAGAGGCATTCAAGCAGTGGCCTTTGACAGGCTTTTCAAGCAACTCAAGTGGTTTTTGCAGGCAGCTGTCAGGTGGTAGGGCTGAGAGTTTGGTTTCCATTGTGGGCACTAGGCTATTCAGAGCTTTTAGCCCGAGGGTGATCGTGTTTTAGGGAAGCTCTGATGTGTACAGATTGGAGGTAGTTGGGACTTCTAAAATAACTCATGTTTGAGGGGATGAGCCAGGTGAAGGGGGCAATGGTAGGTGTTGGTACCTGGAGGAAGAGGGAATGTTACAAGTGACTTCAGGCAAAGCTCCGCTGTAAGAAGTTGGGGAAGTGGCTGCCCTCTGTGGGTGACGACAGGGTGGCGGGGCAGGCCTCAGGGGCCTGAGGGTGCTCATGGCTCTTGACAGCACACTGCGGTGCATCTGAACCGATCCAGTCATCTTGCTTTAAGTGGCCTGAACAGATTATTTTTACGTGAGAGATGGAGGTTATAAAACGTGGGCACACTTTCCCGTGTTTGGAAAGGCTGTGAAACGTTTCTATAAAAACTGAAAGTGGATGGTGGATGTTTCAGATTGAAATGGCTTTCTCCCAAGGTGGGATTGGGGGTGGTTTCCATTTGTAAATTTTTTGCCTGGTGGTTAGAAATATGTCTGTAATTAGCATTTTGGAATTGTATAATGTTAAAAAAAAACTAGAAATGTCTTTGTTAAAGAGTGGCCCCACGGTTCCCCACCTGGAATAAAAGACATGGCGGACATGTGAAGCTTCAAGTCTGTGGGAGTCTGTGGGAGGCAGCGGAGGTGTCGGAGGGGTCTGGGCAAGGTTACGCAGTCCTGCAGGGGGGGTTTGCGAGATTGAGCCTACAGGTGGGTGTGGAGGGAAGCCTCGGGAGTCAGGCTGCATTCCTGTGAAGGGCGGGTCGTGTTTGGCTGTATCAGGAAGAGAAAGTGGGTGTCAGAAGGAAATCGGGAGCTGCCAGGTGTGATCACACATGAGGCATGTTAGGGAGGACAGGAGTTTGGGAAGTGAGAGGTGGCGGGGGCCAGGCTGGTTCTGTCCTGTGGGGACCCTCGAGAAGGTGGAGCGGGGCTTCAGGCTGCGAGGGCAGGCCTCAGGTGGAGGGTCCTGAGCGAAGAAGCTCGGCGTGGTGGAAACAAGGAACGGGCTCAGATGGAAGGAGGTGGGGCAGTACGCTGGGCCCACTGCCCGGCGTGCAGATGGGGACGGCTCCCACCAGCCAGCCTTGGAGTTGCCAGCACTTTCCTTTCCTGAGTGGGTCTTCTGTACCTCTGGCTGGGGCAGCCCTCAGACGTGACACTCAGTGCTTTGGTCCTCTGTGCGCTGGGCTGTGCTACTTGGAGCAGGTGCCATCCCTGTGGAAGGGAGGGAGGTGACCGCTGAAGCAGCAGACTAGGAGGCAAGACAGAAAGGCGGCGTGTTGAGGTAGGAGCAGCAGCCAGGACAACGGGGGCGGTGCATTTCTGGGGGGTCCTGGAAGGGAAGGCCTCAGAGGGTGTAAAAAATGCGAATGCCTTCCAGGTTTGTCTAGCAACCGAGGGAGAGGACCAGGCTAACCCTGACCTTGTCACTGCAGTTTTGGCACAGGGAGGGAGGGTTTGGCACAGTTTCATAAGGACAGGAGGGAAACTGGGGAAAATACTTCCAAGCCCTCTGTGTGGTTTGCCAGGTTCAAGCACAACATGCAGGAAAATAAGAAAATAAAGAATGCAGAGACTGAGTTTGGGGCCTGTTTCATTCATTAGTCTTGTCTTGGTTTCCATTCCTCCAAGGCCAGGTGGCCTCAGAGACTTGGACCCTGGATCAATGAAGGGAGGGAGACACTTAAAATGCTTTTCTTATCACAACATAGCAGGCCCTTCCCCACCGCACATGTGCTTTTTTTTCTATGCGCATTTCAAATTTTAAAATACACTGGTCTACCATTCAATTAAGACTCAGCTAGTGCTTGGGGAAGAGGAAGCTGGAAACACCTGGAAAAGCTCCTCAATGGCTCAGCCTCCAGGATGTAAATCCCAGCAAGGCACTTATGAGGACGAGCGGGATCAGTAGGTGTTCCCGACATGGTGGCCCAAGCGATGGGGGTACCTTACAGCGCTGCCAGCGGGAGGGAGGCGGCCACGAGCACCAGGAGAGGACTGGGAAAGTCGAGAGGGTCCACGTGATCAGAAAGGAAGCTCAGGCTCGGCGAGAGGCCTCTCCTCGGTGAGCAGTCCTGTCCTCACCCTTTCTACATCCTGCGACTGAGGCAGGGACCCTGCCTGGTTCGCAGCCGCCCCCGCAGCCTGTGTGTGTGTGTGCGGAACGTCGAGCAGGTGCTCCGTGAGACGCCTGTGCAGTACTGTGAATGAAAACGCCCCTCGGGACATCGGAGCTGCACTGGAGATTGTATCTGACTCCGCCTTGTGGGTGAGAGAAGGGGCAAAGCGGGCAAAGCACACAGAGCAAGTGGCTGGCGGAGCCGGGGATCCTGACTCCAGTTGTCGGGAGGAATGTTAATCTGGAAAGTGCGTGGCTGGACTTTTGCCCTCCCTAAAATTCACTCTGAGTATGTATATAGTGTACTTTGGAGTGTAGCCCTGGCTTCTCGGAGCTGGATGGCCCTCCAGCCTGTTGTGACTCGGCCTCGTGTAGGTGGCTGTCACTGTCGAAGCTGCCACGGGAGGGCGGTGTCGCTCTTTGCCTTGGGTCAGACTGGTGAAGACTTCACTCTGAGAGGAGCCCCCGGTTTGGAGGATACGGACGGCCCTGTCTTCAGGGCAGCTGAAAGCAGAACCGTGGTTTAACAGAGGCCTCGGGCTGGGGAGCAGGGGCTCTGCTACGGGCCTTTGCGAGTAACCCCTTAGGTCCTTACCACCCAACGTGGGGCATCACTTGTTACAAAAGCACATTGGTGTGACCCCAGCGCTTGTCCCACTGAGCTGGGGACCCTGTGAAAAGGCAGCTTCTGATGGAAAGGTCAGAGGTGGGCCTGAGTGTCCATGGTTCTAACAAGCCCCCGGGTGGTGCTGATCATGGGCCTCATGTTGGCTCCCACCAGGAGCTCCAGGTCCTTCACCACACCAGTTCCATCTGTCCCAGCAGAGGACGGATATAGAAGATGCTCAAGAAAAGCAGGAAGAGTAAAGGTGTTATGAGCACGAGGCACGAAACTTGCCTTTTGCAGTCCCACCAGCAGTACAAGGAGCAGCTGGTTCAGGCCCAGGCAGGTCCTAGGGCTGGGAGGAGCCTGCTTCCTTGTCTACCGCCTGCCAGGAACCCAGGCTGCAGAAAAACAACGTGGATAGGCAGCCTAAGGAGCAGAGAGGACTGACCTACTCCTGGGGGCGTGGTCACTAGCCCCTGGGTAGGGGGCGGTGGTTTTGGGGGGAAGAGTTGCTTCCCCGCCCCTGGAGTGACACATGAACCCGTTCTACGTGGTGCCAGAGGTGCCACAGTTCCCGTGGGCTAGGGCCACTGCTCTTAACTCAGCGTGGTCTCAGCAGGGGGCTGACCCTGACCTCTAGAGGGTGGGCGTCTCCCGCTCTGGATACTGATTCCCAGGAGGCGACTGAGCAACTCTGAGTCCTGGGCGTCTGCTGCAGAGGGCTAAGTCCAGCTTGGGAACGACTTGGGTAAACGGGAGCCCCCGGACACCCCGCTGAGTCTCCTCTCCTGGCAGCCATCCCAGTTCTGAGTGGTGTGTGGGAGCTACAAGGTTCCCCGGGGTAGGAGGGTCCCCCTCTCCTCCACCCCCATCCCTTCAAAGAGGGTTGTCTCCGGCCACGGCCCGCCCTGAGTTCTGTCCTGGCCAGCTTGCCTTCCAGATTTCTGTAACGCCCAGTCAGGAGAATGGGGCCCAGGGACTGAACTGAAGCAGCAGGGGAGAGAGGACTGTCGCTGTGGGTCAGCCCCTGGCCCGCCCCCGCCCCTTGGAGGTCAGGCAGTGGCTCAGCTGTGCCTCTGAGTCCCTGCAGGGGCAGGGCTTGTTAAAACACGGTTGCTGGGCCCCACCTCCCTGGGAGATTGGCTGTGGGTCTGCTGTGGGGTCGGAGATTTGCATTTCTAACAAGTTCCCAAGTGGTGCGGATCTGCTGCTTTTGTTCTGGGGATGGAGAATCTGGGTAAAGGGGGGATAAATGAGGCTCCCCATTGATGTGATAAACACCTGAGGGTGAAGGTGATGGTGGGTGGGGGGTGGACTGGGAGAGACTGTAGCACATTTGTGGGGAGCAGGAAGAGAGGAAAATGCAAACTATTCCTTAAGTGACACCAAGTCAAGTTGGAATTTCTTTGGACCACGGGCTGAGTCTCTGAATACTACACCCCCTTGGCAGGAGTGCATGGGCTTCTTTTCTCTGGGGGACCAGCCTTTGGCTCATCTCCGTGGAGCGCCCCCGTTCCAGGCCCTCACACTGTAGGTGAGTCTGTGGCCTTTTGCTCTGAGTGTGTTCCTCCTGGTCAGGCCAGGAGCTTCTTGGGGAGAAGCATTTGCTGAGTTGAGTTTCCTGCTCTAATTGGGCCCACAGCCTCCGGAGCCCAGCGTCCAGAATGCACACCCCCTCTGCAACCTGGAGGAGGGTGCTGAGGCTTGGAGGGGTCCCCACAGCTCAATGGGAAAGGCCTCTGTGTCCCCAGGTGAGACATAGTGCCACACAATTTTCATTCTATCAGATTCAGCTCTCCAGCTGGGTCCCCACAGCTTTTAAGGACACTTTAAAAATAAGCCGAGTTGGAACAAACTCATCAAGCAGCACTATCTGTTAATGAAATTGCTTCCCGTTAATTTGAGTGCAAAAAGAAGTGGCACCCGACATGCTGGTGTCACTGTGGCGGTGCCCACCTCCCAGGAACGTGCTGCCACGAGCAGCCATGGGGCACTTCACCTGGGAGCCACAGCAGCTGTCTGAGGGGGCCTGGCGGCTGCCACAAATAGGGAGCCCAGATTCATTAGTTGGCTTGTTGGTCCTGTCCACAGACATCCTCTGAGCAGCCCCGGGGCTCTGGCTAGGCCTGGGCGTGCAAACACCACTGGGCCCACAGCTGTCTTCACCGAGCTAAAGTTTAGCTTAGTGGTGCCTACAGGTGGACAGATGCTTGGCAGCCAGCCCTGGGGAGACACCCAGGGAGCTGCGGAGTGGCCTGGGTTGAGCAGGAGCCGAGCAGTAAAGGACGAGGTGGGGCTGTAGGCAAGTACAGAGGGGGTTCGGGGAGGTCACTGAGCGGCAGCTGGACCAAAGGTGTGCGGGGACTGGCAGGCGGCTCGGGCTGGAGAGCCTGGGGCAGAGTGGTCAGAGAAAACGGGCCGGGGGCTGGTGGGTGGTGTCACATAAAACGCCTCTCCTGACACCCCTTTTTGTAGCCATTATTTTAGATAGGTATTGGGGAGGCCTTTGAAATTAATGATAAGCACCATCAGAGATAGGGATGGTGGTGAGCACGGCCGACCATGGGAAAGGCCACAGGGACCCCTGAGCGGCCCTGCAGAGGAAGGAGGAATCCGGCCTGGTGGTCCAGGAGGCAGGAGGAGCGCATCCTCACCCTGAGCCCTGCGGCTCCAGGGCACCTGAGAGTGTGTGGAGAGAGCTGGTGCCCAGGTCTGCTGTGCCCTGGCCCCGGACACCTTTGCTGGGGGTTCTGGGGGGAGGGGCCGCTGCTTCCCGAGTGTGGCTTGTTTGAACAGGCAGAACGAAAGGTCAGCCGGCCCAGTAGGTGTCCCGCGACTGTCCGGCTGCCAGGGCTGAGACCTGGTCTTCCGGAAGGACACACAGGACAGATAGGTACATCACCCATAGAAGCAGCAACCTGCAGGAGGGGCCAAAGTCCTTGGGGAGGAGGGAATGCCTGGGGCTTGGAACCCTTGTGGCCTTCTACCAAGCCCAAGGCCTTGGCTGAGGGTGCCGTAAGCCGCGGTAAACTGTTAAGCTAGGACATCTGAGTTGCCTTGTAGAGCCATCCTCTGTTTGTGGGGAAGGGAGGGCCTGTGAGGCGAGGAGGAGAAGGTGATCCTGAGGCTAGGTGGGAAAAGGGGGTGTGGCCAGGGGCACCCCAGGTTTCCGAGGTTCAGTAGGGCTCACAGGAGCTGGGAGTAGAATCCAAGGGGGTGTGCTCTTTAGGGAGTACAGTTTCACGTGTGAAGCAGGGCACACGTTCAGAGGGGGGCCCAAGCAGAGTAAGCCATTCGGGAAGTGGCTTCTCCCCCCAGCCCCACCCTCTCCAGTTGCTGGCCCTTGACGAGGCAGGGGGGTTGGGGGTGCTGGGAGGAGGGGTGGGGGTTTGTTGGAGCAGAAGCCCTCCTGAGGGTGGAGGTGGTTTGACGGGACACCGGGGCCGCTGGGCCCCTGGCCTCTGTGAGCCCCCCTTGCAGACACTCTGGCCATCTGTCCTGGCTCAGCCAGGCCCCCTCATTTCCAATGCCCGCTGTGAAATGGCTTTGGTTGCGGTTTCTCCGGCAGTGTCGTCTTTTCTCTCAGCAGGTGGAGAAAAGGGGTCTCCCTGTCCTGGGTTGCCAAGGAAACAGCGGTGGTGGCAGGGTCACAGGGCTGCCTTCCTAGTGAGAGGACACGGGGCGGGCCATCCCAGGCCGGCCCTCTGTGTCTCTTCCGCCCTCTCTCTCTGTTCCCGGTGGACCCACATTTGCTGTGTCCGTGGCAGTTTTCTCTTCCCAGTGAACGTGTGGGTCGATGTCCCTGCCTCCCTCTCACCCTGCGTCCTGGGGGGCAATCTGGGTGCTGTTTTCAGGAGCTTGTGTGGAGGCTCTGGTGATGCCCCCTGAAAGCTCTTTTGGGGCCTTTTTCTTCTATTTTATCAGCTGACGTGGTGGTGATTATACTTTCTTTTCAGCCTTTTTTGGGTTAAAATGACCCAGTTTACAACTTTACCCCGAACATGGGCCCTCGTGAACCCTTTGCCAGGGCCCCGTCTGCGGCCCTGTGGGAGCGGGTTTTCGGGTGAAGCCCCTCCGCCCTGGGCCTCTGATGGCGCCCCAGCGACTGTGCAGCACTCGTCTCCTGCGGCTGCCGTAACACAGCCACACGCCCTGGCGGCTTCCCCAGCAGGATTTCTGGTCGCGGTTCTGGAGGCCAGAGTGGGAGATAGAGGTCGGGCCTCAGGGCCGGCCCCCCCCTGAGGGGCTGGGGGGAGTCCGCTCCCGAGGCCGCCCGAGGCCTGCCTTAGCTGTGGGTGGCAGCCACCCCACGTCCCCACTGTCTGCCCTCTGCGAGGGTCCGTCCCTGTGTCCAAATTCCCCTTTTTACAAGGACACCAGTTACATTGGATTAGGACCCACACTAATGAGCTCATGTTTCTTTGGTTAATTTTGTAAAGACCCTATTTTCAAATAAGATCCCATTCTGAACTACCTAGGGCCTTCAACCCCCCTTTTCTAAGGGACACAACTGAGCCCATAGCACACCCTATTCTGGGCGGGTCTCCCGCAACCCCAGGCACACGCACTCAGAGATGGGGCTGAGCCGCTCTGAGAGCAGACCCCGGAGGTAGCCAGTCGGAAAGGGCTGCTGGGCTTGAGCAAAGATGCCCAGATACTTTGGTGACAATTCCCGGCAGGGGAGCCCCACTTTCCCAGACACCCTTTTCTGTGGGCCCCCTACCTCCACCCGTCCCACTTCCTCTGTGGGTGGCTGGGTGAGAAGGCACGAGGGCCAAGCTCGCTGCACCCTGGCTTCTCGGAGTCCCCCTGGTGGCTGGCCCAGGGGAGCCCCAGAGCACCGGGTATAATCCTGCATGCAGATCACACCCGAATGTGCAAGAGCTCACCTTTATACTTGCCCTGTGCAAGTGCACCAAGAGCCAGGCTGGTTTGGGTTCTGGAAAGGAGGGAGCGACCGAGTCTGCTGGTCCAGGTTTGCGTCACCTGAGGTATGGACCACAGAGGGCAGGAGCTGGGGGCCCCTTTACCCACCTGTACTCCAGGCCTGGATGGTCCAGGTGGGCTCTGCGTGGCCTGTCCTGCTGTGCTTTGTGCCAGTTCTCTTCGCGCTGTTCCTGGAGTGGCAGAGTAATTACCAGGACCCCAACTGCAAATGCAGCCTCCCATACTTTAAGGCAAGGCTGGCGTTGCAGCCGCACTTCCCAGCCACAGGCCGTGTGTGTGCACTCCAACATCTGTTTGAGATCATAGCAGAGAGTGTTGGGTAATTGGCTCCTTTTTGTCTCGGACCCATTGGTTAGGCCCCATCAACTTTATGATAATAAATTCTCTGGGATTTATTAGTAAACAACATTTGGGGCACCCAGAGCGGTCACACTGCATGCAGCCGGCAGCTTGGAGCTTGCTGTGGAGATCATAATCTGGGGAGCCCCCAGGGGTGGGGAGAGAGGAGCAGGAAGATGCCGTTCCCAGGGAAGGAGGCAGTGAGGGGCGGTCCCACGGCCTGATGCACCCTGGGGTCTGGTGCTTGGGAGATTGGGGTGCAGAGATGTCTGGCGGAGCCTGGAGGCCGGGGGACAGGTGGGAGGCTTTGGAATTAGACAGGCCTGGCCTCTGTCCTGGCTCTTCCGCACACTGGCTGGGAGACTGTGGGCAAGGCCTGGACGTTTGCTGTGCCTCAGCATCCTCCTCTGTGAAATGGGGATGATAACAGCAGCCCTATCTGCTAGGGTGATTGTGAGGATGAAGAGGAATGTGTGTGCAGGTCCAGCACCAGTCTGGGCACATGGAGAGGCCCCACAGTGGACAGGAGCACCAGGGAAGTGAGGGCAGAGCTGGACCAGATAGCTGTGGAGCCGACGGCTGTCCACGGGAGCACTGCAGGGCACTGGGCTCGGTGGGTGGAGAGAGCGGCTTCACCCTTGGTTCTCTGTGGCAGGTGTGGGCCCGCCCAGAATAGGGAGAGCTGCTGACTACACACCCTTGCCATCTGGGCTGGGAGAGCAGGCACTGTCCCTGATTTGCACTGTCCCTGATTTGCACGGCCCCTCCTAGCCAGTCTGGGCCTCCATTTGAGCCCCCAGGCTGTCGCGTTGCACCCCAAGTCCTTCGGCCGGACCCCTTGTCCACCTACAGGAGCAAAGGTGAGGAGGAGCACTCGGTTCGGACTGTGGTTGGGTGTAGGGGACCCACAGGGGTGGGGACAGGCTGTCCTCACTGTCCTTTGTCCTGGCACTCAGAGCTTCCTCTCTGTTCCCAGGCTGGGGCATTCCCAGGCTAATGGGGGCCCGACAGGCCTGCGCTCCAAGGTCTGAGGTGCTTTGTCGGGGAGAAATTGCCTGGTCTGGGCCTTTCTTTTGGGCACTACTCATCTGCCTGGAAACGCTGAAGCCACACGGCTCCTCTGGGGCGTGTATGTCCTGGGACGGTGCTCCCAGCCTGGGCCCGAGTTGGGCTCCGCTTTCCTCCTCCTGACTTGAGGCTCTAGTCCGGCTTCCTTGTGCAGGGGGAGTAACGAGGAACCCTTGACTCCAGAGCCCCCCAGGGTAACGGGGTCCCAGCAACACCCGTGCGACTGGCCATGGAACTCAGATGGCCCTGAGCCCCGAGGCCTGGCCCGTAATCTGTCTCCCTGAACTGGCTCCCAGGTGTGTGAGGTGAGGGCACTAAACCAGGTGGTGCCAGCTGCCGAGCCCTGCACCTGGTACCTGGCATGTAGATATCACTGTTTTATCCATCAGGTGAGATGAGGCATGTTGACATTCAGTGTGAGATAAATGTGCCCCTCGACTTGGCTGTGCAAAGATCCTCTTGGGGAGGTGTGACTAACAGACTCTGGGGGCAGACAGCCCAGTTCAAGTCCTATCCCCCTGCCCCAGCCGTGTGACCTTGGAGACGTTCCTTATCCCGTCTGGGGCTCCTTTCCCTTGTCCACCCAATGACACTGGAAACTCGCCTACCTCACAGGCTGTTGTGAAGATGAACTGAAACATGCTTAGTAAGTGTCCAGCTCAAGGAGTGCGTTATTGTTAATATGATTATTCACATTTGGGAACAAGTGTTTTCTGAACTGTGCCCCTCCACCCAGATGTCTCTGGCCAGCGAGCCGGTGTACGCCAGAGTGGGGGGAGGGGGGCGCAGGCAGTGGGGCGGAGCCGGCCGACAATCACCCCTCCTTCCCTGTGATCAGCTTATATCCGTGTTTTTGTCACCCTACCTCCCAAGTGCCAAAGAAAACCTGGCTGGCTCTTTCATCTCAGAACTGTGGTGCAATTAGCTTTCAGGCACTGCACATCTGGGAGGGAAAAGACAATTTTTTGTACCAAATGGGAATTAGTGGCAGGAGAGGCGAGCTTGGCAGGGAACTTGAGCCATATTGCCTGCCAGCTGGATTCAGAGCGCTTCCCTGGCAGCTGGGGCTCCGGCCTCACTCAGAAACGAGTCCATCCCTCTGCCTGGGGCGGGGTCCACGCAGTGTGGGGAATTTGGGCACCGAGACCTCTGTTTTCCATCAACAATAAGGCTTTAGCCGGTGTGATCCCCTTAAAGGAGGGTGCCAGGGCCCCACGGGCAGATGAGGGAATGCGGACTGGTGGCCTCCCAGGTCCTGCCCTTCCAACCACCAGGATGAATCCGAGTTTGTCTCCCCCCTGCCTCAGGGCAGGCTCACCCTGGCTCTGTGCGCTTTAAACCAGACCCTCCTGAGGAGATCCATCTGGGTCTGGCCTCTTTTCCAGCCTTCCTCGTCCCCTCCCTTTGCCCTCCTCCTGCGCAGGCTCCCAGCCAGCCCGCCTTTCATGTCTGCCCACACTTGGGTTTGCATCTGGTGCATTGTGTTGCAGTGTTTTTGGTTTTTGTTTTGTATCTGGGGCTTGATGTTGCAGTTTCTGCTGGTCCTCCCTGTGGGCCCCCAGGCTCCCTGGCTTACCTCCTTCAGGTCTGTGTCCCGCCTCAGAGAGGCCGTCCTTGGTTTCCCTACGTGATTCTGCCCATACCAATCGCTCTTCCCAATGGCTTGTTTCCCTCCCAGGTTTTATCACAAGAGGTGCAGAGTGAGGTGAGGGGCTTAGAACCACACACACTGCAATTCTTATTTTATGTATGTATTCTTAGAGGGGAAGGTTGGGGAGAAAGAGAGGAAGAGATACATGGATGTGAGAGAGAAACACTGACTAGTTGCCTTTCACAAGTGCCCAACTGGTGACCAGCTGCAACTCAGGCATGTGCCCTGACTGGGAATCAAACTGCCGACCTTTTGCTTTGCAGGCCATCACCCAGCCAACTGAACTACACTGGCCAGGGCACACCCTGTGATTCTTTTTCTTGATCCCCATTTACTGGTTGTGTGGCCTTGGTGGGAGTTGTTTAACTCCTCAGCGTCTCGTGTGAAATGGAGATGAATAATAATAGAACTTTCCTCATAAGATTTAGATGAGCGGATACATGTAAAACACTGAGACTGGTGCCTGCCGTAAAGTCAGTGCTTAGGAAATACGAGCTGTTACAATTATTGTCACAGTCTGTCTGCTCCTTGTTTATTCACTGGCATTGCAGCCACGGACTGCAAACCCCAGGAGGGCAGAAACCGTGTCTGACCTGGCCAGTGCTGTGCTCCAGTGCCCATGACATACCCAGGGTGTCACGGTGGTTGAGAAACGTGTGTCAATGAACAGAGAGCTCCGAGGCCGTCACAGTGGACCGCAGAGCTGGGCCTCAGGAGAGGGGCCCGTCCCAGGGCCCGAATGTTGTTCACGCCACGCTGACGCTCCTAGGTAAAAACATTCCAAGTTAGTTTAACTCTGCTATTCTGGTTCAGTCTTATGCCTTCCCTCAGCAAAGTAATTTATAGAGTAGTAAAAGGGTGTCTTTCCCTGCTGACTTGAGCTTAGCATCAGCTTTGCGGTGGTGGGAGTGTCCTGGTCCCCAGTGTTGGAAGAGAAATGGGGGCAGGACCAGCCTTGTCCCCCGTTCCCTTGCTCATCACAGAGATCTTCCTGGCAAGAGACCCACAGGGATGCTGCAGTGGGGAGCCCTGGGGGCTTTCAGGCCATTTTGCCTGGTCCTCACCCCTCTGGTGCCAGGATCCCAGTGTGGTGGCGGGCTGGGGGGGTGTGGACTGAGAAAGGTTCTGGCCTTTCCCTGGTGTTCACTGCAGCCCAGCCTGGCGCTCGGATCCTGGGAGATGATGGGGAGGGGCGTGGAGACAAAGATGAAGGGGGCTGAAGAGTGGTCCTGGGTCCAGTTTCCCTCTGGAAAATGCCCTCGGGGTGTGCCCAGTCCAGGTGGGGGAAACATTAGCAGATGTTGGCATCTGCCACCTGGGCAGGAGGTGACACAGGTGGCTGAGCCCATGGGGCTGTGTCACGCAGCAACTCTGAGAGCCTCGGCGTCATGTGTAAAACAGATATAGGATTCTGCCGTCTCCTCCTTGTCCCCACTGTGCTTCTAGGCCTGCGGGGGCCCCAGAACCCGGGATTCTACAGTTCAGGAAAGGCCTGGGGTGGGGCTGGAGCCTGCCTCCCGAGGGCGCCTTCAACCCTTGTCAGTGGCACCGAGAAGCCCCTGCATAGGCCTGCAGGCAGAGCACCTCTCCCCTCCCCCTCTGGGAGGGGACACTCCCAGTGCTCTACTCTCCTGAGGATCCCACGTTCAGACGTGCCATCCTCCCCTCTCCGGGCAGGAGGGTGACAAGGTGGAGAGAAGAGCGGTCGGCTTGGCCACGTCTCAGTGAGATGGCAAAGCTTTCTCTTTGGAATGTGTGGGCCTTCCAACATGGCGCTCTGAGCTTTGGGGCTCAGCTGGCACTCCCAAACAGGTGAATTCCGCCTGTCATCATTCACTCCACCTCTTCAGGGACCTGCCGGCTCCAGGGACCACTCCTTTGGGGGTTAGCCCTCTCTGGCCCCTGGCCTGGCCGGGGTGCCACCATCACTGTGCTCGTCTGCCAGTCCTGTCTCGTCCACCCGCGGTGACCAGACTTGGTTTCTGCCTTCCTTTGCCCAAAGTCCGTCCAGTGGCAGAGGGTTCGAGGTGGGCTGGCTGGGGTGGAGGGGGTGTGCAGCCCAGACCTTGACCCTCCCCTGTCCCCACGCACTCCGAACCAAGTGTCTCTGACCCTGAGGTGCTGCTGGCCTGTGTCCACGTCTCCTCGTTACTGATGAGGCTGCAGCCTCATTTGTCTGATTTATGCCTCATAGCCTCCTGCTTTGTACTTTTCTCAGCAGTTTAATAATGAGCCATAAAACTGCCTCTTTGGACTGGGATTTGGAAGGTCTGAGTCTCTGGGGACCATTTTGATTTTAGACATTTTGTAGAGGGATTTGAACTCTATCTGGGCTGGCACATCTTCACACAAGTGTCTTTGACTCTCGGCCCACTGGGACCAGGTCCCGGCATGGGCTCCCCATGTATTATGTGATTCCTCTTTACGTCCATGAACAGGTTGAGTCAGCGATGGTGGTGGTGTCTGAGGTTGTGTTCTCTCATTTTGCTCCAGGTCCTGATAGGTCCCTTGGGCCTGGCTGAGTCTGGCTGGGCCCTCCTGGCTCTGAGGGCTCTGTCCTCTGTTTCTGGAGCCCCTTTGCTAGGCATTTCGGGTTCAAGCATGTGACCCTGAGCTTGTGCAGAAGAGGAGGTGCTGATTTTCCCCTGTTTTCTCCACTTGGGGGCGCTGCAGCCAGACTGCTGACCTCCTTCAGCGCTGTGGTGTCTGTCAACAGGGCTCTTCGGTTTGGGGTAAGAGTTCTCTTCTCCGGAGCACCCAGGCTGAGTCATCAGGGACAGAGCTGGTCACATCACCAAGCTTGGTCTCTGGGTCAAGGTCATCTTGCATGGCCCTTCTCTCTCAGGACAAGTCCTCTCCCGGGAGATGCCTCAGTGTCTCTGCAGGTGGACACCTCGGGGCCCATCCTACCAAATCCTCAAGCTTTCTGGCTGTGAGCCCAGCCGGGCTCTGCCTGAAACATCCGCCCCCACACGTTTTTTGCTGCGGACTGTTTAGGGCTGATGTGGCTCCCAAAGGGCGTTGGAGGGGCCTGCAGGGCCAGGAGGACTGCACATGGCGTGGGGGTGGACAGGGGGCACAGAGCTGCCTGTGTGGGGACAGGCGGGCGGGCGGTTCTGGTTCAGTAATCTCAGATTTCTGAGACAGAGGCCTCTTGCCTCGTGTCCTGTGGTGTCACTTGTGTCCCTCGGAAGGGCCTCAAGAGCGTCCCTGGGAGAGCACTGGGGTGTGTGATACCAGGACATGTGGTCCCAAGTCCCCTGTAGTCTCTCACTCAAGGGCAGAAAATGAGGGCCTGGTGCCAAGGGCCATCCAGGGCCGTGGGGCTGACATGTGGGCCAAGGGGCACGGGGAATGTGTCCTTCCTTTGTGAAAACACTTGGCCTATGGCAACAGAACTCTGGTCTGGTCTTCCTGCCTTGTTCATTTATACAGCAATTATTCCCTGGATGTGTGGCAGTGAGCAAAATAGATTCAATGGTCCTTGTCCTCATGGAGCTTAGATTCTAGAGGGGCCCGAAATTTAATGACCACACATATGAAAGCCTCATCCTTAACTGGGATGAGTGCTAGAAGGATGTGGTGGAGAAGACTTCCTAACAGGGGAAGGCATGTTTAAGCTGAGGCCTGGGGGAACCCTGAAGCAGGTAAGGGAGAAAGGTGAGTGGGCATGGAGGCAAAGGCCCCGCGGTGGGAGGGGTCAAGGTGAGTTCAGGGGGCCGTGGGAAGGCTGGTGGCTGGCGTGCAGAGAGCAGGGCCGTGCTGTGAGATGAAGTGGGAGAGGCAGGCTGGAACCGGAGCACGCAGAGCCCTGAGGGCCAGGGAAGGAAACATGGTCTTCACCCTGACAGCAGTGGGCCAGAACTGAAGGCTGTAAGTGGGGAGTGACTTTCCCTGGCTCCTGGTTGAGAATGGATCGCTCGGGAGCCAGGAGGGAGGTCAGGACACAAGTTAGGAGATGACTGCCCGTGCCCAGGTGAGAGACGGCGGTGGCTCGGCCCAGGCCAGTGGAGGTGGAGGTACAGGGAAGTGCCCATCTCTGAGAGATGGTTGTGAAGTGGAAATGCTGGGACTTGGTGAGCGATTGGACATTTGGAATGAGGACAGGGAGGTGTTGCCAGTGCATTCCAGGTTTCCCACTTGCCCGTGGGGTGGCTGGAGAATGAAGGTGCCGCTCCCTTACTTAGGGCTTCCTGTGGGGACATCACTAGTCCAGATAAGGATGGCTGAGTTTCAAATGTCTGTTACTTTGCAGCAATGCTGAAATGTCTGGGAGGAAGCATGAAGGTGCCGTTCGGCACTGAGAGTAGAGAGTTGGCTGGAGGGAGATGTCCAAGAGTCAGGTGGAAGCAGAATCCGCAGGCTGAGGGAGGTGTCTCAGTCAGGAGGGATCAGCCAGCTGAGCAAGGCACCCAGGTTCCTTCCTACCTTCCCTCCCATAGGCCCGCTCACCCTAAGGTTCTGCAACCCAGACTTACAGGGCTGGACTCTGGGGGCTTTCTGGGCACCAGGCGGTAGGTTCCTTCCATGTGGGGGCTGTGGCTGAAGAAGGCCAGTGGTCCTACCTCAGTGACCGTAGCCAGCCTCTCTGAGTCTTCATGCCTAGACACTCCCAGCAGCCCTCTCTGCCTGAGAGCTGGCTCCCCACGCAGCCAGCAGTCCTTTGCAGAAAACCCCTGGATTTTGAATGCCAAAACTGTTGAGCTCAGAGGCCAGGGCTCTGAGTCCATCTTCACAGAGAACACTGCCAGGCTGGCTCATCTGGGCTGGTCCCACTGGCCCATCCTGGCCTCAGCTCCATCCAGCAGGAGGCCTTGGTGTCTTTCTCTGCAGAGGAGGGAGGATAAAGTAGTCTGCCCACTTACTGGGTTCCTGGTCACTCCTGTCCTCATGGGAAGTGGGCTGCGGCTACTCTGGAAACGATGCCTGGTGTTTTTGCAACTGGAAAAATCATTAGTGTTCAGAACTTCTTGGCTGGGCTGAAGATACCCTTTTCCTTTTCTTTATTCATTGTTATGAATTGCAATAAAAGACAGATAAATGGTGAAATGCTCTGAAATCACAGAGAAAACATTTCCTTAGGTATTGGTTTTGTTTTAGTAAATTACAAAGTAGTGATTTAACTTGTCACCTCCTGAATTATTTCTGTCTCTCACTGGGGTAATATAATCAGCAAAGTCCACAGCCTTCATTTTCTGGAGAACAGAGATAAATAATCTTCCAATATACTCTTGAACAAGCTAATTACCTGGGACTTTTGATACCTCCCATCCGGCCCCATGGGGATGTCACCAAGCACGTGCGGTGGGAAGGGGAAGATGCCGCAGATCTGTGGGAAGTCTGCTTGCCGGTAGGTGGGTTGGACGGAAGGATCGATGAGTGAGTGGATTTGCAGCAGGATGGTGTTTCGAGAACATAAGTGAACCTAGAGGTTGAAAACATTGCAGCTGGAGAAGTGGATGGCTGGGTGGAGCTCAGAGAGAGGGACAGATGGATGGTTGGGCGGAAAGGTGGATGAGCAAAAGGTGGGTGAAAATAAAGGAAGGATGGATGAAAGGAGGGCAGATGGATAGTCGGATGGACAGATGCATAAATACCTAAGCAGATGGAGGGGGAAAAGGAAGACGGATGATTCGGTGGATGGTATCTGGACGGTGGGTTGATGAGGATGGAGAAAGGGGGGATATGGGGACCCATTCCAACATGAGCCTTGGTCAAGTCCTGTTGAGGACATCTCCTCCTCAGTCCGAACAGGCACTTTTCTCTTCCCTCTTTGTGTTTTGCCCAGACCTGTCTGGGGCTTCTCCAGGCTTTTACTGGGTTCTCTAGAGAGTTCTGGAATGCCATGGCTATGCTAGTCAATTAGCACTGTCGGGTCCCTGGTGGTCACCTCTGTCATTTTTGGGGCAGGCTGGGACAGTTGGTGTATGCATGGTGTGTTTGTTAGACTGTGTGTGGGGCATTCTTTTTTATATATATTTTTAAAGTTTTTATCTATTTTAGAGAGAGGGGAAAGTAGGGAGAAAAGAGAGGGAGAGAAACATCAATTGGTTGCCTCTTGAATGTGCCCCAACCAAGGATCAGGCCCGCAACCCAGGCAGGTGCCCTGACCAGGAATCAAACCGGTAACTTTTCACTTTGCAGGACGGTGCCCAACTGAACCACACAAGTCTGGGTGTGTGGGGCATTCCTTGTGACAGGTCAATTGTCTTTCCATAAAAACCTCACAGGATTTTCCAAATAATCAAGGAATCAAGAATGTGGTTGAGAAGAGGAAGGAGAAGGTATCTGAAGGGATTCTGAGTTAATGGGGTAGGGAAGACGAGAGAGAAAGGCATTTCTTTTCAGGACACCATGTGAACGTGTAATAACTGCCCTCTCATAGGCAGACACGGACCTCCCAGACCACACTTTCTCTGAGCCCATCCTCCTTTCTCAGCTGCAGTCCCAGGAGGCCACAGGAAAAGCTGGTCTCCTTTGGGGAGGGTGAGATAAGGAGAACGGACTCCTCTGTCCTGGTCAGGCCATGTCACTGCCCAGGGCCTTGGGTGCAGGGAGGGGCTGGAGAACGGCCCTTCGAGGTTCTGGACTGTCTACATCAGCAGAGGCTTTAATCACTGTGATCGGCAGTCAACTCATCGCCATTAACTAAACTGGATTTCAAGCAGGATTCCTGGAGAGGTTCCCACGCAGATGGTGCAGAGGGCAGCAGGGCCTTTCTGCATGCCTCAGTGTGTTCTGCACGCTGGGGGCTGTCGGGACGCGCCATCACCAGCCACACGTCCCTCAGGAAATGCTCAACCCTTCCTGTGGCTCCTTGCCCTCTTACTTTTAGGATTCCAACGACCAAATCCCATTCTCCTGCTAAGTACTTGCATGGTTTTCTCCACTGCCCCACCCTGCCCCACAAAGTCAGGAAACAACAAAACAAAACGAGACCTCTTGTCACTAAGACCGTCTCTGTGTAATGAAGTACTGGGAAGAAACAGGGCTCCCAAATGAGGGAATTAAGCACTGGGATCGGGGAAGGAGCAGCTCTGTGGCTGGTTTCTTAGCGGGACCGCCAGCCAGGGGTCGAGCGCTAGGCTTCTCAAATGTTCTCTACTGCCTGTTTGTCCCTGAGGACTGGAGCTTCCAGCAAGCACTGGTATCTCTGCTTTCTCTTCAGAATGCTCGATCTTCAGACTAACATTCTTCCCCCCATGACTCCTTCTGGTTCTGGCCAAGACCTTTGAAGCAATTCCAAAATTTTGTTTCATTCCAGTCGAGACAAGTCTGTTCTTAATGCCTGTGGTTTTATGTTCTCCCCTCATTCCCATCCTCCTTGGTCCCTCACCCTGACCAGTGCAATGAAGGGAGCCCGGACCTCACTGTCACGGCCAAGCGGGTGTGGCCCAGCTCACCTGGGTGACTCCAGCGTGGGTGTGCAGGCTCCACACTAGGTTCAGCCTCTGAGAAGGTGAAGGTGGATAGAGGAGAAGTCAGGGATGCCAAGGACAAGGGGCCTTCAGGGTTCCCACAGCATCCTGGGGGGTCACCTTTAAAAATGGGCTATCAAGATCATCCTTGGTTCTGAGTAACAGAAACCCACTCAGACCATTTAGTGGCAAAACATTATTGTAAGGACATCGGGATTTCTTCCAGCACCCAAGGGCAGGAAGGAAGCTGGGACTTGGCAATGGGCTGGCTAGAGCCTAGAAAGTTGCCAGCTCTCTCCCTCCTCCTTTCTCCCCCATCTTTTTTCCCCTTCTTTCTGCTGCACATCTTCCCCTGTCCCCCTCCTATGTCATGTTCCCAGTTCTTTTTTCCTCTTTCTCTGCAGTCCAGTTTTCTTTCCTTCTCTGGGCATAAGGAGGAAGGTGGCCACCCCGGCCCCTTGAGTTCTTACTTAGCTCTCAGTTCCCATTGCATGAGGAAATTAACATTCTGAGTCCAAATTCCTGGAGCAGATTGTTTTTTTTAAAAAAATATTTTATTTATTTATTTTTAGAGAGAGGGGAAGGATAGGAGAAAGTGAGGGCAATAAACAATGTGTGGTTGCCTCTTACGCGCCCCCTACTGGGGATCTGGCCTGAAACCCAGGTACCCTGACTGAGAGTTGAACCAGTGACCCTTTGGTTTGCAGGCTGGTGCTCAATGCACTGAGCCACACCAGCCAGGGCTCTGGAGCAGATTCTTACTGACCCAGCCTGGACCAGGTAGTCTCCCCAGGTCCAGATAGCTGTGGTCAGGAAGGGGGTCATGAGGCCCCAACATGGCTGCCAGGACCCACACTGTGGTGCGCAGAGGCAAACTCTCGGGGCAGAGGGGATCACTCATTGGCCGTGCATCCTCCACCCTGACATGTTTGCCATAGGAGGTACTGGTTGGACAGATGAAAGGAGTTCTTTACCCAAGTGGGGGAAATGCTCATGGGACCCTCATGGCTATGAATGTGGCTGTGATTGCTAACATGATTTTTCACTATAGCATTATTGTCTTAGTAATTTTCCATGTCATCACAAACATTTTACACATTTCAAGTGGCTTTATTATGAATTACCTAGCCATTTTCTCATTGAGAGACATTTAAATTGTTTTAAAATTTTTTCACCATTATAGATAATAGAGCAATAATCATCTCTTTGTATACACCTCTTTCTAAGTTTCAGGTGATTTTCTTTGGAATGAATTGCTAGAGGTGGAATTATAGGTTCTGGTTCTCATTTGCAATGACAGTACCCACTGTAGACATCTAAACAGAAGGGAACCTCTGTACAAGGTATTGGATGGCTCCGGGCGTGTTGGCAGTGACACAGAGAAGTCGGCTTGGCTGTGACAGCAGGAAGAGCGCAGCCAGGACCAGCGCTCCACCCCATGGCGGGGCTTTCCGGTGAAACAGCACTGATTTGCTTCGGTGGCCCCAGGTTCTGGACTCTAGAAGCTCTATCGCAGATTCTCCAACATGGGTGTCCAACCTGTGGCTGGCGGGCTGCATGCAGCTCAGAATGGCTATGAATGCAGCCCAACACAAAATCAAATTAAAACATCATGAGATTTTTTTCTGTGTGATTATGTGTCACAACGTATTTAATATATGGCCCGAGACAATTCTTCTTCCAGTGTAGCCCAGAGATGCCAAAAGGTTGGACACCCCTGCTAGAAGGACCAGCTGTCTCCAGCAGCGCACTCCTAGGAAACTGAGCTCTTCGCATGTGGTTCTTTTCCCTGTTCTTTCTGAATAAAAGTCCCATAGGGTGCGTCCCAGAGGCAGAACCTGGAACACAAGTCTTCCACGTACCAATAAGGAAAGCCGATGAGTGGATTTTTGGATTCCTAGGACAGGAAGTTAAGACACGTGAAACTACCAAAATACCGCGGGGGTTACTAAGAAGAGGCCAGGCATCTGTGAATGATGTCCGCCGCTCTGTGTTCAGACCCAGATCTAGAGGAAAGACCCTACAGATGGAAGTAGTGGCTGGGCACTCCCGTCAGGAGCCCAGGCGCTTTCTGTTTTTAGCGTATCTGCAGTGTGTCCTGGCCCGACCCCAAACAGCTGCTGTAGCACCAGGCATCACGTCATCGTTTGGCAGAATCCCAAGGAGTAAGGAAAAGGGATTTTTCCTTCAAAGCTCTCTTTCCAGGGATTAAAGTCTCCAGCAGACTTTCCTTTCCACAGCCTAAGTCAAACGCCTGCTCCCAGACCTGCCTCTGGCAAAGGGCCACAGGACTACCAGGTTGCCTTGGATCTGGGCTTAGGGCTTTGCTCCCCAAAGTCTGGGTGCTGTTCAGAAAAAGGCAGGGGCAGCTTTTGGGAAAGCAGTCGTATTTGCCAGAAGGGGTATTAACTTTTATTTATTTATTTATTGAATGAATGTTTCCAAAAGGGTTGTACCAACTTAAATTCTTACGAACAGTATGTCTTTTTCACCACACTCTTGCCAGCTAGTGAGTTTTGCATTTTTACTAATAAACGTGGTACTACTGAACTCTTTCATTATTAGTTTTGATAGTTTTCTTAGATTGTCTTGAATTTTGTAGGAATACAATCTATGAGTGAATGAATGGGAATGACAGTAGCGTCATATTTTTAAGTGTCATTCTTTATTGTATTGATTAGACCTTTCCGGAAAGTCTTAGATAATAATGGTGATAATGAACATCCCTGTCTTGTTCCTGATTTCACTGTCAAAACTTGAGTGTCGCACTGCTGGATATGATGTGAGTTGTTCATTTGAGATGTCTTATTTCTTCAAATTAACATATCGGTTCTGAGAGGCACCAGCTTAATGATAGCTTGGGGGAAAGGGGGGGGGGAAGAATGACTTAATACTAACCTTACACGTCGATCGAAAGAAATGATATCAGCAATGTGAGAGAAAGGCACCTGAGAGTAGACAAGGGGGGGCAAATGTAGGTTTACAGTTGTGAGTGCATGAAACAGTTTATTCTTGCATTATTTATTAATGGTACTACTTATTTGTCTTTTTATTATTTTGTATCCTTACTGAGGACTTATCTCTTAGGTAATGACGGCTGGTAATTTAACCTACTTTTGTCCCCTTCTCCACCCCCCCGATATGTTTTCTTCCCACTGATAGCATCATATAATTAAACACACCATCATTTGATATAACCAGTATCCTCAGAAGATAGATTGTTTATATATTATATACTTCATTATGTTCAGCAAGCATCGTCTAGTCCCAGGATTTAGCATTTTCGTGCGGAAAGGTGTTGAATGTGACAAGCGTCGAGGCGTGCGTCCGTCCCTGGCAAACAGACGCCCGGAGCCGAGAGGTGACGTGACTCCTTCCCTAACCACGCCACTTTCGCAAATCTGGACCGGACCCTACTCTACGGTTATGGATTAGCCTCTTAGTGTTCTGTTGCATTCTACTTTCTGGTATTTTATTTAGAATTATTAAACCTATTTTCACAGGAGAAAAATTCATATATTTTTTTGATTTTTGTGAGATTTTGGTATCAGAGTCATGATAGTTTCATGAAATAAATTAGATTGCCGATCAGCTTTTCTCCGTGTGGTCAGACAGTTCACATGACTAGAACTGGCAGTTTCTTTTATTTATTTTAATTTTAATTATTTTATTTTATTTTCATTGTTGTTTAAGTACAGTTTTCTGCCTTTTACTCCCATCCCAGCCCACCCCCCCAGCCCTCCCCATTCCCCCTCCTGTTTCCACCCCACCTTGTTATTGTCCCTGTGTCCTTTCTACCTGTTCCTGCAAACCCTCCCCCTTTTCCCCTGAAATTCTCTCCCCACTCCCCTCTGGTCACTGTCAGCCTGTTCCCTATTTCAGTGTCTTTGGTTATATTTTGCTTGTTTGTTTGTCTTGTTGTTTAGGTTCCTGTTAAAGGTGAGATCACATGGTATTTGTCTTTCACCGAGAACTGGCGGTTTCTTGAAAGTTAAATTCAACACACGGACTCAGGAGCCTTTGTGGAAGTCAGGATTTGGTAACTTTTCTACTTTTTTCTTGATTATTGGTCTTGAAAAATTCTTAAAGGCTTGATTTTGATAATTTGTTTTTCCACCCAGAAAATCATCCATGTCATTGAGATTTTCAAATTCATTAGCCAAAAAGAATAGCTAAGTGCTTTATGATTTTTAATTCTTCCCTGTATCTGCTTCCTTTTTTTATCATTAAATTTTATTTTATTTTTTGTCACTTGCCAGAAACTTGACCGTTTTAAGTTTGGTTTTCCCCAAAGAGCAACCTTGAACGCATTTATGAATGTCCTTGTTCGACCACATTTGAATCATTTGGTTCCTCCCTGTTATTCTGGAAATAATCTGATGTTTTCCATCAAGTCAGTGTTACCTATTTTTCACACAGGTGGTGAAGGTTTGGCTTCTATTTTGATCTGTGGCTGGATGTTTGTTGCTGAGTTTGGTGTTTCTGGGTTGCTGTGTGAACATGCGCTCCATCCAAGGCAGGGACTTCTGCTCTGTTTCTGTCTGATGTCTCCCAAGCACCTAGAACGGTTCCCGGCACGTAGCAGGGGTGCAGTGCATAGTCGTTGGCCAATGACAGAATGAACCTGGGGACCTGGTGGGATGTTGCTAGAGCCTCCTCTGCTAGGGAGACCTTCTGGGGGCCGGGGGGGGGGGGGAGAAGGAGGAGGAGGAGACAGGTCCCAAGCCTGATGGCACCTGTGAGCTTTTGACACTGCTTCTCCCAGCCTTCCCCACCCCCCACCAGCTCCACCCACCGTACAGAGGGAGTTCTTTCCTGAAGTGTGTGGTAGCTAGCATGGGGGTGTCCCCTTGAGTGCTCCCACGCCTGCGACCTCAGGCGGTGGGGTCTCTGTGGCCACAGCTAGAGATGCTGGCAGGAGCATGAAGGTGGGGAGAGAAAGCTGTTGCCTGGAGGGTGGAGAAGGGAACATTCGGCAGGAGACGAGTCACTTGGATGGAGGAGCAGGACACAGCAGCAGGGGCTGAGGCAAGACGACAGTTATTTTGATGACAAAGACCTCTAGGTCAGGTTTCATTTCTGGCCCTACAGCACATGAGCTTGAGCCCAGAGTCCCTGACCTGTCACTGTTGAGGTTGGGGGTGACCGTGCAGCAGACTATGTCTTAGGAAGGGGGAGACCATCTGGGCTGATCAGGGAGCAAATGGGCACTGCCTCCATCCCATTTCCATCCAGAGTTCCCCAATAAAATGCAGGATGTCCAGTTAAATTAGAATTTCGGATACACAACAAATACCCTTGTCCCAGGGATTTGGGGCCTTTCTATTTACCCAGCTCTGAGGCAGAGGCTCCCAGAACCCCGTAGGCAGGGGACGACTCACTGGGAAGGCAATAAGGTGTGCCCCCGCTCCGCCCCCTGCCGCCCTCCGACCTAACACACCCTCGGATACTCCCAGCAACAAGTGATGTCTGTAGGTGTGAAAAAGCAAGGTCCCCTCACCTCCCACCCAGTCAAATGCAAGTACAAGCTAAGCAAGCTCTGTACACCCTCCTCCATTTGCTGGTGGCTTTTTGGACAAGGCAAGTTCAGTGTCACAGGCTCTGTTGAATTCAGGGATGAGTGACATGAGCACTTGTCTTCTAGCAGGTCCCAGCCAGTCAAAGGAAGTGAGGCCAAAGCCCAAGAGATCAGAGTCTGGGCAGGCCAGTGGCCTCCGTACACTGAATGTTGGGGGCTCAGCCAGGAAGGTGGGCTGGAGAGGGGAGGTAGGCGAGGGGGACGTGCAGGAGGTGACCAGAGGCTAAGGAGAAGCAGACTGCGGAGGTATAAAGCCAGGAAGGTCACGTGGACCCTCCTTCTGGGCACTGCCTCAGCGCCATTCGCTTCCGGGGACTTAGGGAGAGCTGAAGGACGAATTCTAAGTTTCCAGGCCACAAAATAAGTTTAGGGAAGTAAGTGTCATGGAGAAGATAACCTCTAGGTATTGCCACAAACTTTGTGTTACCCTCAGACTAGCCTCATTTATTTCTGGCAGAAGGTTAAAAACTATACAAATAATTTTAATGGGCATGATTATGTTCTCATCACAAAATAATGTGGCACAGTTCCATACTTATTCAGAAATGATCATTGTGTGAACAGCTATTAATTAGTGAATAGCTTTGGAAAAAAATTTCAATAGATTTGGGAAGCACTGTTAATAACCCATTACAGGATGTCTGGGGGTCAAATCACCATGTCGTGTCAAAGCAGAGATTTATGGCTCCATTTTTAATCATTTCAAAATAATTAAGAATGTTCTGTGCATCTGACTGGACAGATTTGAGGCACGAAAACCATATATCTGCATTAGGAAGGAAACGGCTCATTTCCGGCCAAAATGGAGATCACAGCTCTTTCGACATCCATTTGGCAAGAGCATGCACATTTTATAGCTTCTCAGAAAGTATTAGTGATTTTAGATAAATAGCACTCGGCTTTTCTTTCCCTTTGCCTATGGCCTCCTCTCAAGCCAAGAGAGGAAAGTCACACGTTGGCAGGAAACTCTGACCTTGGTCTGGGATTTCGTCCAGTCCAGCTACCTGTGGCTGCTAGGAGAGTCGGGGTGGCAGGTGGGGGGATTTCTGCATTACTCTTTGTCTTTAGAGTGGGTCTGGGGGAGACCCTCACCCTTTTGGGGGGTGAGGTGCTGGAATCCCCTTTAGCCCAGCAAAATTTTGCCTTCTTGGAACCTGGAACGGGAGGGCATTTTGCACCTTTGGGAGAGCGCCTCCCAGCCCCCTGCACTTCCCTGGGGTCCTTGCTGGGGAGGGGAAGGGAATCGATGCTTATCAAGTATCCTTGTGTGCCAGGTGCTATGCTGGACGCTGTCCATAAGTTATCTCAGCATCCCCACACCCGCCACCACACCAGGGGAGTAGAGTTGTTGCCCCTGACTTCCCAGGGAGGACACTGAAGCTCAGAGAGGTGAGGGCGTCCTGAAAGATTGTTTGCCTTGGGAAGGAAGCCCGATGCTGGAGCGAATCTTTGGGTTCCCTGTGCCGCCTGATGCCTGACTCCCTTTGCTGACTTACTCATGAAGAGGTCATCCAGCCCAGGGCTCACAGCCTCTGGGGGAGGGATGCTCACTACCAGACGACTGGTCCCATTCAGCATGAGTACTGAGTGTGTGTGCTCATTGCCTAAACCAAAAATATGTGACGATAAGAGACAACAGCTCCCCCATACGCTCTCTACTCCTGTTCTTCAGAGATAATTGCTGTTAGTGGTTGAGTGTGTATCATCCCAAATATCTCTGTTTGCATGTATAATATGTGATTTTTGTTAGTGTAAGTGGAATTACAGTTCTGCTCTGTGACATGCTTCTCGCTCCACAATAACTTGTGGGTGTACTTTCAGACGTGTATGCGTACCTCCTGGTGACCTAGCCTCGGTCAGCTCTCTGGCTCTGACCTGCCCAACAGTTATCAGTCTGCCTCCCCATCATCTGTCTGTCTTTATCTGTTTAGTTGGTCCTTCAAAATACAGCCTTCAGAATGGACCTGACCACTTTTCACTACTTCTTCCTCCCCGTCCATCTCTTATTTGATGTCCTGTCACAGCTGCCTCCTCTGTATCTCCACCTCTGTCCTCGCCCTGTCCAGTAGTCTCTTCTGAACCCTGTAGCCAGAGTTCTTTCAAAGTACAAGGTGGGTCCTGTTACTTCTCTGCTCGAAACTCTCCCATCAGAGTAAAAGCCACAGCCCTGTCCTGGCCTTAGAGGCTCTCCATGTCCTCCTCCATCTGCCATCTTGTTTGGCTTCATCGGCTTCAGCCCCTCCTCGTCTTCTCGTCCCCTCGTGTGCTCTGCTCCTGCTGCACTGGCCTCCCTGCTGCTCTTTGAACTTACGAAGCAGACCACTGCCTTAGAGCCTGTGGATTGACTGTTCATTCTGCTTGGAATGTTCTTCTGGAAAGCCATGTGGCTCCTCTCTTCCTTCTTTTTAGATTTGTGCTTAAATATAAAAAGAGACCTTTCCTGGCCACCTTCCTATAGACTGATATACTTTCTTAAGGTGATTAAAAAATTAGCCCTGGCTGGCGTAGCTCAGTGGATTGAGCGCGGGCTGGGAACCAAAGTGTCCCAGGTTCGATTCCCAGCCAGGATACATTCCTGGGTTGCAGGCCATAACCCCCAGCAACCGCACGTTGATGTTTCTCTCTCTCTCTCTCTCTCCCTCCCCCCCTCCCTCCCTTCCCTCTCTAAAAATAAATAAATAATCTTAAAAAAAATAAATTAAAAAAAAAATTATGCACACATACATTCTAAGTCAAAGCCAGCATTATACTAATGAAATAGTAAAAAAGCATTCAAATTTACAGGGGAAAAAGGCAATCTGTTCATTTGGTCTGTCTGCTCATGTACCACACTGCACCGATGGATGGGGAAGAGAAGGAAGGGGTGCAGCACCCACCAGACAATGTCCAGGGAGGCGTGCCTGACTGACAGGCTGGAAAGAGGAGGAGGTGGGCGGAGCTGGTGTTTGAATTTATGATGTTGACAAGAGGGCGTGATCGGTAGGCGACCAGGTCCAGGGTGTGGCTCTGGGTGGCTGAGGTGGCAGGGAGGAGGAGGACACTGGATTGAGATGGCCTCAGACATAGAGGTCAGGGTGCAGGTTGGGTCATCCATGTGGACATTGCTCACCTGTGGGTGAGGGAGGGGGAGGGGAGGACAGGCGCCAGGTGCCCAAGGCTTAGATGCATGGTTGTCAATCACTGGGTGATAATGAGGAGGTGACTGGAGGTGTGAAAGTATCGAGGTGACAGGAGAGAGGCGGGGACTCCACTTGCCCTCCCACTGGGGAGGTAGCAGCCTCCCCAGAAAGCCAGGTTTCAGAGGAGGTGGGAAGACTTTTGAGTAGAGGCTGATGTAGAAGAGTGATATATTTATTTATTTACTGTTATTTATTTAAATTATCAAATGATTAATTAAGTTACTGTTATTAAAAATTAAATTTATTGGGATAACATTGGTTGGTAACATGATACAGGTTGCAGGGGCACAAGACCGTATTCAGCCATTTGACACCGGTGCACTCTGCTGCGGGCTCCGCCCGCCCCCCCAGGTGCAGGTGCCCCCATCACCTTCTCTCTGGCCCCTCGATGGAGCCGTGGTTCTCCCAGGCCCGGCGGAAGGCTGGCACGTGAAGAGAGCTCTGTCCTAAAGGACTACAAATATTAAATTTCCTAATTGAAAATTTCAGACATCCTTAATGGTATAGGGTTTGTAGCATTTTATACTTAACTTCCCTTCACAGTTTATCAATTTAAGTACAATTAGGGCCTGACTGAACCCAAGGAAATTGCTGCTCTCTCTCTATACACTTAATGACTCCACTGTTGCCTCAGCTGGGGGGTGATGTCACGTCCCAGGTCGGAATGAAAAACACCTGTGGCTCTGATTGCATCCCCTCTTCCCAGAGGCTCGTGTCTGAGTCCATGAGCCCAGCTGGAAACTGTCCGGCTGGGCTCCCCCCACCCCACCATCCTCGGGACAGCAGAGCCCTGGCACAGATGTCGGCACTGTCTCAGGGGACACTGGTGGATAAGGCAGGGCAAGGGGACACCTGCCGTGGTTTCTCGGCTGTGAATATCCACGAGACTCCCAGAGAGGGCTGTCTGGGCTCGTGGGGGGTTTCCCCGGAGACCCCATTTTTCCTCCTAGTTCTCAGGGAACTCAGAGCACCTACTTAGAAGTCCAGCAGGACTGCCACGCACGGTAGGTTGTGTTTTGTTAGTCAGCAAGCATTCTGGTGGCGCGGGGTGCCGGGCTGTTTGCTCAGGCTCAGCTGCGTGGCGCTGCTGGCCGCAGGCCCAGCTGTCGGGGCCGTGGCTGTCACCGAGGACGTTGCCGATACGCAGTCATGAATCACAGTGTGGGAGCCGCTCGTAATTGCCTCCTGTGTTTTCCGTTCTCAGATTTAAAACCATTTACTGCTGGGAACAGATGTTAAATTCGGGATGCTTGTCAATTGTTGGCGCTGTACACAAAAAAGATGCTTAAAATTAGAAGCCTGATTGAATTTTAAGTACAGTGATCACGATGGTGGGAACTGAAATAATTGAAACGGTAAACAGCTCATTGTGAGGGAGGCAGCAAGCAATGCGAAGAGAAGCTGAGCTTGAATTTGAAAGCCTGTGGTGTGGAGTTATAATGGGGATTCTCCAGTGATCATTAAGTTAATTAATACTTAATTGTGATAGAAACACTCTAGGAGTACCAAGGAACACTAACAACAAATATATTCATTCACAACTTGGGCGATCACAAGAAAAGCCATATGAGCTCCATAACAGTAGTAAGGATGGGAACCATTAAGCATTGGGCGTCCACTACGTGCCAGATTGGGGGCTGGAACCTTTGCGTATTTGATTAATGTCTAGACCATTGCTTATTCTCTGAGGCTAGGAAGGACTGGCAGTTTAGACCATCCCCTGCTTTGGCCAATTTGAAAAAAAAAAGGTGGTAAATTCTCATTTTAACCATTTTTGCATGAATAAGCCATGGATATTAAATGCATTCACAGTGCTGCACAGCCATCACCATTATCCCAAACGGAAGCTCTGCACCCACTGAATAGTAGCTCTCCACGCCTCCCTCCCCAGCCCTGGCAGCCTCCTGCACTCTGTCTCCATGAGTTTGCCTTGGCCAAATTCGATAGGGCTGACATCACCTCTATCTCATCCCCAACCTCGAAATAATCAGGTCTGCTATTCTCATCATGGTGACCCCTTATGGGATGCACGGACAGTCAGGCTGGCCTGAGACACCTCTGGGCTCCCCAGGGGGAGCACCACAGGGAGGCTGTGCTCAGAGAGGGCAGGACCTCCGAGGCTCCCCTTGCAGAGGCCCTGAGCCAGCGCCCTGCTCTGCCAGCTCCCTGCTCTGAGCCTGTCAGGGCTGGGGATGAAGCTCATACTGCCTGCCAGCTATGGCAGCTTCTTTTATTTCCTTTTTTAAAAAATCCTCACCCAAGGACATGCTTATTGATTTTAGAGAGGGGGAAGGGAGGGAGAAATAAAGGAAGAGAAACACTTATGTGAAAGAGAAACATCAATCAGTTGTCTCTTGCATGCACCCTGACTGGGGATCGAACCCATGACCTTTTGGTGTACAGGAGGACTCTGAACCCACTGAGCCACACCGGCCAGGGCACTTCTTTTAGTTCTTTAGAATTTAGACTTATTGGTCCTTCTTTCAGCCGCCCTGTCTCCCGCTTTGCCAAAGTAACTTCTAATCTTTCAAGTCTCAGCTTGGAAGTTCCTCCAAGAAGCCTTCCCTGATTCTGCCATGATTCTCTGCCTCTGCTGTTTCTGGTGACCTCCCGTCCTCCCGAAGGGTTCTGCACGTATTGTGTCACAGCTCTGGTCACACTGGACTGTCAGTGTCTGTCCACTGGCCCATCTGCCCCACCCGCTCGTGGGCTGTGGAAGGACAGGTCCCACTCAGCAGCAGCCCCCTACACCAGCCCTGTGCCTGGCGTGTAGCAGGTATTGGGTAAGTCAGTGCGGACGGGTCCCCTCCACCGCTTCCCAGCCCCAGAAAGAACCCTGGCAGCATGCAGCCCCTTCGCTGACTGTTTGCGCCGGCCCCTGCCTTCCTGTGCTCAAAGGGCTGCCTCAGTACACAGACCTTTGGGGAGAGGTGTGTTCGGAGGGAGTGTGGCAAAGTGACAGGAAGGTGGGATTTTAGAGTAGCGAGAGGCCCGGCCCCAATGCCACCCCAATAAAGTCATTAAAACTGTTTTAAAAAGCCCAGAGGAGCCTCAGCTGCCCACATACCCTGCTCAGAACACTCACCCTGACCCCTCAAGGGGAGACAATGTGTGGAAATGGGTGTTGAAATTCAAGTGAATTCAGGTTAAGACCCAGTTTCCGTTTCTCTGTTGCCAGGTTGCTCTGCAGCAGGAGTTCCAGGCTGTGCTCGAGGCTCAGGTGTGCGGTGGGGCTGCTGCTTTCCTGTTGCTATCAGTGGTGGGCTGTGAGCTTTTTAATTTTCCTAAACCTGCAGGTATTGTTTTACTGTGAAATGAAACAGAGATGCCCTGTTTCCGCATCACGCAGTGGCCAAGATAATTGTTACACAACTGCCGTGTTTGAGGCTTGGACTTGCATCTGGAACCCCCTGCAAAGCACCGAGAGGGTGCCAGCTGTCATGGGAGACTCCCTGGTGATGCGGCGAGGTGACAGGTTAGGTTCACAGCACACGGGTCTTGTCATGGACAAAGCACGGCCAGAGCAACCCATGGTACTATAGTGGACCGACCTCCAAGTCCAGCAAGTCATGGTGCTCCCATCTGTTTTTATTAAATGATCCTCTCACGGAAGCGCATCTCAGAGGTGTGTATGCATGTTTTTTAACTTCTAGAAGGCACTTAGTGGCTAAGACAGAGCTAGATTTGCATCTACCTTTATCACACATCAGCTCTGTGACCTTGTGTATGTCCCTTGCCTCTTTGGGACTCAGTTTTCTCACCTGTAAATTGGGGGGGACAGCCCCAGCCTCCCAGGGAGGTTGTGAGGATGAAACGAGGTTCAGCCAGTGCCGACCTCTGGCTGGCACACCCCAGTGTTAGGTGTAGGTTGGGTGTGCTTTCATTTCAGTTATTACAGTGTGTAGAGCCCTTCCCCATCCTTGAATTTGGGTGTCAGCCTCTCACATGCTACCAGGCAGACTGGTCTCCACAGGCTCCTTCCTGGAGGAGAGTCATCAGTGATTCTGATTCTGAGAGTGATTTACTCTGTGGCCCGATGAAAGGACTCTGGGAGGGTGTCCCAGCCCATTCAGTGCCTCCCTGCTGGGGAGTGTGACGTGTTTGACAGCATGACGTGAGGAAGAGAGAACTGTGTGGTGTGGCTGAGGTTCTGCATGTGGCCGGGGTAGGTGAGAAGGGACCTTTGGGGAAGGTCTGGGTGGCTGTGTGCTGTCAATGGTGAGCTCCTCCACAGGGGGGGCTGCTTGTGCTGTGCACATGGTATGTGTGGAGGGTGGGGGACAAGGAGGCTTCTCTATGGTCAGTAGGAACTGGGTTGGCCCAGCCGAGTAAAGTTGACGCAAGCTGCCACTGTGACAGATGTTCTTTTGTTGAGAGATTCATTTTGGCATGTTTTATACGAAAACCTGAGGTCCACAGTTACTGCTCAGAGGTCCATACTCTACATTAAAGCCTCTTTATTAGCAATCGGATTTATCGGAAGATGACCCAGAGTCCTGGAGGTAGTCACGCAGCAGCAGCTGAACACCCTTTGCCAGATAATGGTGTAAGGATGGGCTGGGTTGGGTGCTAGCCCTTGGAGGTCAGAAGTAGTTCTCTGGGCTCCCAGGTGCCATTGGAAGTCGTTTATTAAAGAGGCTGCCAGCACCTTCCCCACCTCACTCTGTCTGTCCTGCTGGGGTTTTTTGAAATTTACCTTTATTCTTTTTAAATTTTTTATTTTAGAGAGGGAGAAAGGGAAGGAGAAAGAGGGAGAGAAACAATGATCAGTTGCCTTCTGCACGCACCCTGACTGGGGACAGAACCTGTAGCCCAGGCATGTGCCCTGACAGGGAATCAAATCAGCAACTGTTTGGTCTGTAGGAAGAGGCCCAGCTGGCTGAGCCACACCGGCTGGGGCTCAGTTTCTTGGGCTTTGATAGCACACAAGAAAATCCTGGCTGAGAAGAGGTGGAGGGGAGGGCTGGGCCTAAAAGTAAGACTCTGCTGTTTGTTTGTCGCTTCTGTGCCTGTTATCCGCAGTCCCTCCCTGTGCCTCTGGATGCGGAGAAGCTCTGACTTCATGGAGCAGGATGGGTGTTCCCCCAGCTCCGGCTTGCTTGTGGTGAAAGCGCTTTAAGCTCCAGACACCCAGGGTTATAGCTCCTGAGAGAGATCCACTGAGACATCCTGTTATGGGTCCCATGAGAGAAGAGCCTGTGAGAGATCCCCTTACAGCTCCTGAGAGAAAACTGCCATGTAGGTCTGACTGTTCTCGGGTTAGGAAACTGTCAGTGGAAGGATGATGCAGTGTTCATCGAAGTCCCCTCCTGTTCTGCCTCTCTTTCGCTGTCACTGGTGTTTGGTCTCAGCAGGTCCTAGAGAAGGCTGATGGACAGTTGGTAAACACAGCTGGGTTGTTCATCATTTCCACAAACATTTCCCCTCCTTGTGACCATTGAAACCGGTTTGCTGGTCATCACAGCATTCTTTTTCTTTTTTTCCATTGTGCATCTGGAATAGTGTTTCCTCTCAAAAGCCTCAGTAGTTAGTTTTCTTAAAATAAGTGAGAAAAAGAAAGACAACTAAACTGAGCCAAAGCAGAAAATGTTTTGAGGAGTGAGATCCCCATGACTTTGTAAATTTTGTCTTGACTAATATTTCCATATTTCATCTCATTCTTCCTTATGTATTTATACACTAAGCCAACATGGTGTGACTTGCTCCATCCAGTAAAGTGGAACTGAAGGCAGTGGCCCAGCCTCCACACGGATGCTTTTTTGTGTAACACCTGATTGGAGGTGGAACCTCTTAGGGCCCTTGGTGGTCTTTACAGTAACTCACACAGGAGCGTGACCACTCACCTGTGCAGCCCACATCTGCCTTCGTTGGTTCCTTCAGGCCTACCCCTGCATTGGAGCTAGTGGCAGATGTGCATGTCTGGCTTGGTGCCCTGTGTCAGAACCTCCTTCCTGGCGTCAGGAGCCATGTCCTGGTCCTAAGTGGCCTTGCATGGCGATGCAGGTCATCATGGTTCACCTTGCCGAAGCTCGGTGTTACTGCCTGGGAAAGCAGTTGTACTCTGCCCCTTCCTTCGGGCCAAGTCTAGAGAGGTGCCTGACCCCTTGGGGTGGGGTTTCCAAGGGCACAGAAAAGCCTCCAGTTGCACAGAAACACAGTCCCCACCAACTTGCTTTTGTGTTCATCTTCCTAGAACTCTGCCCTTTTCATGTTAAGGCAACTTCCTACCCCCCAGGGAGTATCTGGAAACCTGTGCCCAGAGCCCTGGAGGGAGGGCATTGATGGGTCTTTTCCTTCCTCTAAGGTCGGGACTGGGCCCTGGGCCAGAGCAGCAGAGGCTCCAACAGGGCCATAACAGAGCCCAGAAGATTTGTTGGGTGTCATGTCCTTCATCTTGTCTCCATCACCGAGTTTGTGCGGAGGACTTGGTTTATGCAGAGGGTGAAGGCATTGCCTGAGGTCATGCCCTGTGAGCTGCTTGACTTGGGCCCTGTGATTCAGTCAGTCCTGGCTTACTGTAAGAGCTGCAGGGAAAAAGCGACAGCGATTTACTCCTGAGCAGTGACTCTGAGTCTTCTATGTCTGGCTTCTCCACGATGTTTTTTCAGGTATTCTTTGGACTCAGCGGATTTCCACCCTGAAAGTCTCATGTCTGAGAAACCCCTCAGTCCCATGGAAACCCCAATGGCTTTGGGGTGAGCAGAGAGAGCTGGTTCTCACTCCTATGGGGGCCGAGTCTGACCTTAAGTCAGGAGCTATGGCTGGGATCCAAGTTTCTGGCAAACCCAATTCCCAGAGAAGGGCCAGAGGCCAGCCGCTGAGTGGGGACAGCCAGCCTCTGCGCCCTGTCCCCTCCCCAACCTCCTGTGCCTTCACCGCATTCCTCTCTAGGTCTGTTCTGGACTCCGCCAGCCCTTCCCAGGTCCCCTGATGCACACACACAGAGCCTCAGGCACATCTGTGTTCTTGCAGGATGCCTCATCTTTCCCTCTGGTGCGGTGTCCCTGTGCAAAGGGCCCAAGCTCAGGCAGAGGCTGGCTTAGCTGGAAAGGGCCCATTTTCCTCCTGTCCTTGTCCTGCCTCTGTGACAGTGAAGGGCACTGGTCCTGGGCTCCTGAGCCCTGATGTGAGGCAGAAGCTTCCAGAGCAAGGTGGCTTGCAGGGATTGATCTTTGTCACCTCAAACAGCTCCTCTGGGGTGGGGCTGTGGGTCCTTTTCAAGTGTCGTCCTGTGACAAGCCCACCTTAAGGCCCTGCCAGCTCATACCTGCTCTGAGTCCTATCCCTCTCTCCACACTGTGGACTTCTCAGGCCTGTGCCCCTCTCCACCCTGACCCCCCCCAGCCCCGGACTGCCTGCCCAAGCTCAGGGCCAGGGGCTGGTGCCCACCACTGACGGGAGTTAGCAACAGTGCCCAGATGGGGGGCTGAGGGATAGCAACGCTGTCTTTTAGACTTAGTAAAACTTGCGCATATAAAGGAAGTTTTCCCAGCAGCAGAAGGTGACAAGGCGGGGAGTCTAAATAATTACAACAGATTCCTTGGGGCTCATGCCTGAGGCGGGAGTGCAGATCGGAGCAGAAAGCCCATCACAGTGCTCCCTGCTGCAGAGCTGGGCAGCCTGGAGCTCCACAGTGGCTGATGCAAGGGGACCATGGAGAGTCAGCTAATACCCGTGATCAGAAAAATCAATTCGGGGGTCACAGTCAAGTGTGTCACTAAAGTGAAAAAAGGGCCAGAGTGGCTGGCGAGCATCTTCCGAGGGAACTGGGATGTCAGCCATGGGTTTTACCCTTTGTACCAAAGAGAAGCAAAGGGAGCCCACGATGGCAGTGTCTCCGGCTCTCCTGGAATATTGTGCCCTGGCCCTGCCTCTCCCCTGCCTGTGTGCAGTGCAGTGACTGGGGCCCATCTCGTGGCCAGACTCCTGGCACCGGGCACAGAGGGCGGCCAGCTGCTCAGCCAGGGAAGCCGCAAGGACTGTGGGGTCTCTGCTGGCTGTCTGCAGGCGGGCAGAGCTGTTTTGGGAGGCTTGCTCTTGGCCTCTTGGTCCTGCTCAGGCAGGGCTGGTCCAAGGCAATGGTTGTGCTGCCTAGGGCCCGAGGGGGCGGGAACGGGGGTGGGGGGTGAACTGGAGCCGGGAGAGCCCGCTGGAAGCTGCTGGCCCGAGAGCCTGTCAAAGGCAACAGCCCACAGGCAGGTGCTGCGAGATGTCAGCTCCACCACCAGAATCTCTCCTGACTATCTGTTTACTTTTTTTAATAGATTCTTCTCTTTAAATGTAGGGAGCTACGAAAAAGAAAAACAATAGGCTTTCATCTTCCCACCCAGAAAAGTCCTGTGGATATTGTTAAAAGCAAAACACTTTTAAGGTTAGAAAACTTAAGCCACAGAAAGGGGACAAATGAAAAAAGCCCTGAACCTTTTTCCCCCGCCTCTCCTCGTGGATAACTAGTGTTACAGCTTCTCATGGATTTCCTTGGGAAAAATCGCTCATATACTTGTCTATGAAGTGGTATCTTCTTTTTAAACTCAAAGAGGATTACACCATTTCGTACTTTGCTTTTTTCTCCTTCCGACAGCAATCATCTGGCCTGGCCAGGTCTCCTTGTCAGCTCGACAGGTCCTCTCCCTCCTTCCTCACAGCTGCGCGGTGGTCCTTGTGTGAACACAGTGTGATTTTACTGAATGAGTCTCACTGATGCTCATTTTTGTTGTTTCCAGTTTTTTGCCCTTCAAATTCTGTGATGATTTTATATATATATTTCTTGGGGGGGAACCTTTGCAAGTAAGTTTACAGAGTAAGTCCTAGCCATGGAAGGACTAGGTCAAAGGGTATGTGCGTTTTTCATTCTGAGAGACATCATCTAGCTGAAGCGGTTCAGGCAGAAAAACAGGCAAACCACTCACGTCTTTTGTTCATTTTCCCATTAAGTCAAGTTTCTCTCCCTGGTTTTTGTGTCTTGATAAAGTGGTCTCCTGCTGTATGTGTCATTACATTGCGTGGCAGGTTTTTCAACTCCGGGCGGGGGGCCTAGATAAATTTCAATATTTAATCAAATTTATCACTCTTTTTTCCTGGTAATATTAGGGTGTTGTGCCACACTTTGCAAATTTGGAGTCAAAATTCTGGCTTAGCCTCAGCCCAGTGCCAGCTCCCTGACCTGCGGAGCCCACTGCATGGGCTGCTTGGGGGGAGAGTAGAGGGAGGGTGCGGGGGTCAGGTGCCGGTGCCTCAGACATGTGCGACCTCATGCCAGACCCCCACCTCGGCCTGCTACAGAGTGCTTTCCCGGCAAACCGCCTTCCAGGAAAAGCAGTTTTGCTGTCTCGGTAACTCAGCTGGGCTGGAAGGGAGTGGGGCCTCCCTCATGACAGGCCGAAGCAGAGAGCCAGTGATTGACGCAAGCCCCTGGGTGGGGGGAGGGCCAGGCACAGCAGGGGCGGGTGGGTCTGGGATGGGGGTGGAGGGGCAAATGGGTGCCTTGTGCTGCTGTCCTCAGGGTCTGGGGTCACTGCCTTTCCCTTGTCCCAGGCATTCTCTTGATTCTTGATCTGAAGACATTCTTGGTATAAACCTGGGGTTTATGGTCAGAGCCGAATTCTGGACTTGGATTCTCTGGAATAAGAGATAAAGTGACCTCTCCCCTCTCATGGGGTGTTGAGACAATGGAATTGGCCCCTGAGTCTGGGGCCTGGGGTACATGCAGCTTTTTCCTTCCTGTTTTGTGTGTGTGTGCAGGGAGGTGGAGCTGGGGGTACAGCGCGTCCCTCGGCTAGAAGCCAAGTGCTCTGGAGCTCTTTCCTCGCCCTCTGCGCGTCCTGTCTGCACTCTGTGTATCCCCTCTCTTGGGAGGGGCACTGAGCTCCCCTGGCCTAGGCCCGCAGGCCTGTTGACTTGGAGGCCAGGCCAGTGGCCGCCAGCCCCTGTGCACTTTCTCCTCTGCTGGGAGGGCGGCTTGGGGGCCAGGCAGAGAACTGCGGTGCTCAGGGCAGAGCTGGGCCTGGCCTGCTGGAGCTCAGCGTGGAACACGGAAGGCATGTTTCGCCTCCTCAGTGGGCAGCAGGGGACTCGTTTTCATGGCTGATCATGCAGACCCCCCTCTTGAGGTGCTGGCACCACAGACAGACAGACAGACAGGGGAGGGACAAATGTGTTTCTGGAGTCGTTTCCTTGGTTTGTTTTTTCTTTTGTTTATATAAAAAAAGATTTATAAAACCTTGACTTATTAATGTAGAATACAATAAGAGAATCCATCTCTACCAGGCCCCTTGGGGTAGTTGAGGAGCAGTTTATTATAAACTTTCGTATTATTTTTAAAATAAAATTTTAATTGCTCAATGACACATGAATGAATATAGTCTCATTTTTGGAAAGGAAAACCGTACTAACTAAGGCTGAGGTCCCCCAATCTTGGTTTCTTCCCTACTTGCCTAGAGGTTGCCGTGACTACAGTTTGGTGTACATACATCCCCCAAACCTTCATTCTGTGCATCCTGCCTACGTACCAATGGGGCATCTGCAGTATTTGTGTGCTTGCGCCTACTGTGTGGGGTTGTGTGTCTGTGGTGTGTCTAAAAACACCAGAGGAAATATGTTATACAGGGTGAGTAAAAATAGGTTTACCGAATAAGACATTTATTAAAAAACAATAACATAAGAATAAACTCTGCATTTCATGTACTCACAACTGTAAACCTACTTTTGCCTAGCCCACATATCATTCTATGACTTGCTTTAAAAAACTTTTTAAAAAATCCTTATCCAAGAATATTTTTTTTTATTGATTTCAGAGAGAGAAGGGAAGGAAGGGAAGGATGAGACAGAGAGAGAGAGAGGTGGGGGGAGAGACAGAGAGAGAGGCATTGATGTCAGAGAGAAACACCAGTCGGTTGCCTCCCATGACTGGGGATCGAACCTGCAACCTTTTGGTGTATGGGACTGTGCTCCAATCACCTGAGCCACCTGGCCAGCGCTATGACTTGTCTTTTTTCCTTAACACAATATCTTGGCAATTTAGCCATATCTGCACACAGAGGCCCACCTCATTTTAGAAAACGGCTGCATGGGTGTGGTGGGCAGAGTGACGTCCCCACGGAAGTCCACACCCTGACCTCTGGCATCGGTGCGTATATCACCTTACAGGGCAGAGGGACTTTGCAGATGTGACTTCAGAGGTGAGGAGGACCTTGAGATAGGAGATTATTTTGGATTATCAGGTGGGCCCAGTACACTCAGGGTTTTTAACAGAGGAAGAAGAAGGCAGAGGATAGGGAAGAGAGATGCGAGGTGGAAGGATCTGCTGTTGCTGGCTTTTGAAGGTGGAGGAGGGGACATGAACCGAGGACTGCAGTGACCTCTAGGACCTGGGAATGGCCTTCAGTGTACAGCCAGTAAGAAAAGGAACCTCTGTTTTACAGCTGCAAGGGCCTGAATTCTGCCCGAAACAGCGTGAGCAGGAAATGGATCGCCCCTTAGAGTCTCTGGAAGGAAAGAGCGGCAGACACCTGGAGTTAGTCTCACGAGACTCACTGGACTTCTGACTTTCAGAACTGTAAGATAATACAGTGTTAACTCACTAAGATTGTGGTAATTTGTTATGGTAGCCGTAGACAGAAAATGAACACAATTGTGTCCCTCAGTGGTGGGGAGAATACACTGTTTATTTAGCAGTCCCTCGCTGATGTTGGATGTTTAAATTCCCAGTTCTCCCCCATTACCCGTGGTCCGGCGAGGGTGCCTTGTGGTGCCTTGCACCGCCTCCATCTGCACACGGGGAGGTGTGGTTCTAGGATAGTGCTTTCTAACAGCATTGTTTTTGCAATCCCCAGTGAGAAATAACTTTTTTAATAGTGACCCAGAGTACACACCCATATATAAAATCACATAAAAGTTTCAAGAAGTCCTGCTTGTTCTCATTATGTGTAGCACTCTGATGTTTTCTGGGTGACTCTATCTCATTCAAAATCCATGCTGGTTGCTAGACACAAACTTCTTCTCACAGTCCACGAATGGATGTCAGCATCTGGCTCAGAGAGCCGGCCTGGCCTGGGTGTGTGGCGTCTGACCACCACTGTCTTGGCAGGGACATGGAAAACGCCGAGTTTATTTTGACATTCTTTACAATTCTGCAATCAGAAAATCTAGAAATAAGCTATTTTAGCACATATGTTTTATGTTAAGATTTAGTATTTAAACACTCATTTGTAAGGCTTTTTATTTGAAATATGGATTCACAGGAAGCAGCCCAGGTAGTGCAGAGAGGCCCTGGGTGAGGCCCCACCAAGGGCGACGGCTCAAGCAATTACCGCGCAGTGTCAAAACCAGGACGCCAGCGCTGGTGCAATGTGTGCGTGTAATCCTGTCATTTTATCAGTTGTGTAGATTTGTGTAAACACCATCGCAACAGAGCTGTTCCCTTGCTCTAAAGCTCTCCCTCTTGCAACTCCCGAGTATCATGCCTATTCCCTTTCCCTAACCCCCTCTAACCTCGGGCAACTGCTAATCTGTCTTCCATCTGTGGAATGTTGTCATTCTGAAGGTGTATGCAAATGGACCCTCAAGTGTACATGACCTTTTGCGACCAGCCCTTCCCATGCACCGTGATGCCCGAGAGACCCTGTGTGTGTGCTGGCTGCGTGTGCGGCAGAGGTCCCTCCTCTGCACTGGTGAGTGTGTCCTGCACTGTGGGCGTCTCCTGCTTTAACTGCTCACCTACTAAGAGAAGTTTTGGTTGTTTCCAATTTTTGGCTATTATCAGTAAAGCAGCTATAAACAAGCACATGTAAGTGGTGTATGGACATATGTTCTTATTTCTGCACTGAAATAAATATTTTACTTCTGTATAAAAACAAAAACTTTATCCACGCAACATTTATACGTGCTTGTCTAAGTGGGCGATGGGTCAAAGGCCATTGCTGGGTCACACATAGATAAACATAGATAAACATAAACTGGATAAACATAGTTTTAGTTTTGTGAGAAGCCGTCAAACTGCTTTGCGGAGTGGCTGTCCCATTTCATGGCCCCACTAGACACCAATGAGAGGCACACTTGCTCTGCATCCTCGTCAGCATTTGGCGACGCTGCTGTTTGCTGTTCCTGTGGACAGCGTGATAGCCCAGCGCGGTCCTGATTTGCCTCTCCCTCATGGCCGATGGTGTTGAACCTCTTATGTGCTGCTTTGCTGTCTGCATATCCTTTTGGGTAAAATGTCTCCATGTCTATTTTTTGGGGGTAATTCTTTTGGTTTTGTTAATTTTATTTTTAAATTAGTTTACATTCAGTGTTATTTTGTATCAGTTTCAGGTGTACCACACAGTGGTCAGACCATCATGTACTTTACAAAGTGACCCCCCTGGTGTGTCCAGCACCCCCCTGGCCCCCCACACAGTCACTGCAGTGTTGTGGACTCCCTTCCCCGTGATGACTGGTTTGTACCTGCCGATCGTACTTCCCAGCCCCCTCATCTTTTGCACCCAGCCCCCAGACGCCCTCCCCTCTGGCTGCCGTCAGTCTGGCCTCTGTGTCTGTGAGTCTGTTTCAGCATCAGTCCGGTGGTGGGGTGGTGGGGGGCACACTGTCCTTTTGTGCCTTCCGGTCGGAAAGGATGCTGAGAGCCGACGTGTCTGGCTCCGACGCGGACCATGCGGCTCCACCAGCTGAGACCCGCACCCGCGCTTGGGCACCCGCTTCCTTACCTTTGTACTGAATGTCTCCAAACTTCTTTTCTGCCAGTCTCATGAGCAAAACAGACCCTGCTCTTTCCGTCTGCCCCTGCCTGAGGCTGAGTGTCTTTTGATAGGTTTTCGGCTACAAATGGATTTACTCTTTTAAGAATTACCTGTGTATGGCCTTTGCCACTTTTAAATGTGAATCTTTAATTACACAAATTAATGTTTCTTATTGCTCTTCCTCACTTTTTTTTTAGAGGAGAAGAAAAGTAAGGTTTAAGTACCCTTTGAATACCATCCTACTTCTTAACCTGTCACTCCAAAACAGTAGCTTTGCACAACCACTATTCACCGATGAGTTCGCAGATGGCCTGGGCAGTTCAGCTAACTGGGGCCGCCCTGGTGGGCACCAGGCAGGTTGGTCATGGTCTGGGTGGTCTGGGCTCTCCTCCGCTTATTCTTCCATTACGCTGTTCCTAGGTTCTCTGTTGTGTGGTTGAGAGGGTCTGTAAGGCAACACAGTGTTCATTTAGGCTTTCTCTTGTGTCCAGTGTTCTGCTGCCCCATTGGCCAGAGCAAGTCACACAGCTCAGCCCGGAGCCAACAGGGGCGGGCATTACAACAGGGAGACACTCAGGCAAGCACGGGCAATGGAGGCTTTGATACTACCCCTCGGCCGCAGAAGGTAGTTTTTACTAGTTTGGTGTGACTGCTTGTGTGTGTGCGTGTGTGTGTGAACATAAATGTTACAGTGTTGGATGTGATTCTGCATCTTGCTATTTCCACCCCATGATATCTTTTTTTGGTGATCTATTTCTTCTAACTGCTATAAGAATTGCACAGTATGAATGTATAGCACATTTTATGGAGCCATTTCTGTGATGAATAAACATTTAGGTTGTTTCCAATGTTTTCCTCTATTACTGTACTTCATGGTCGGGATGTACCTTCTTCTCATTTTAACGCCTCTGAAATTTTTGATGTCTTACGATGATTTCACAGCGCTATTCTCTTATTGGTGCATAAAATAATCAGTGCCTCTTGTAATCAGTGCTCTTAGATTGACGACATGTGGTATAAACATTGCTGAGACTGAGCTTTGAATCAGTCATCACCGTCTGCGCTCTCACCATTGCTCTCACCCTCGCCATGAGTTGGGGCATTGTCAGACTCTCTGATGTCTTGCCGACCTAATAGCAGTGACATGGTATCTCACTGCAGTTTAAACACGTTTCCCTGATTACCAGCCAGGTTAAACCAACATCACCTCGTGCTTATTGGCCATTTATTTTTCCCTCCTGTGAATCACCTGTTTAAATTTGTAGCCTATTTTTTTTAATAGGGTTATCTTTTCCATATTGATCTGTAGGGATTCTTTGTAATTACAGATTCTAATCTTTCATTCATGCATTCCCAATATCTTCTTCCAGTGGAAACTTTATCTTTCTACTTTATACACAGAGGTCTTTATTATGTAGATAATTTAAATGTTAATGGAGGTGAATTTTTAAAAGCAGCCTTTTCTTATTTGTTTGGGCTTTCTGTGGCTCAGTCTACGAACCGTCCAGCATTACACTGTCCCTGCTGGTGGCGGCAGGTGCCATTTCTTGAGCAGCTGCTGCATGCCTGGCACTGCTCCAAGTATTTTACCTGAACCACTCATTCTATGACCATGACCCTGTTGGATAGTTACTATGAACCCTGTTCTACACCAAGGAAACTGGGGCCAACTACCCTGCAGTAGGTCGAATCCTGCCCCCTCCCTCCCATGAAGATGATCATATCCTAATCTTCGGGAACTGTCAACATTACCTTTTATGACAGAAGGATGACCATTGCTTCCTAAGGCAAACAGTGGGGTTACGTTGAGGATCTTGAGATGGAGAGGGTATCCTGGCACCTGGTATCCTGGTGCAACCCTGGGTGTGCCCTAAGTGCAACCCTGGGTCCTTACGAGAGGGAGGCGGAGGGAGGCAGCACGCAGAAGAGGAGGCAACGGGAACAGACAGGCAGACACTGGAGCGGCGATGCAGCCACAAGCCAAGGAGCACCGGCAGCCACCAGAAACTGGAAGGGGCAAGGGACAGCTGACATATTTTTATGTCATTGTTTACCTGTTTTTCTCTTTAATGAACTACCTGGCTATCCAATTTTTCTGTTGGGTTATCTTTTTCCTAGGAGATCTTATGTAGGCTGCATACTTTGTTAGCTGTGTGATAAACGTCCTCTCTGATACATGGTGTGACTTTTGTTTGTTTTGTTTCTGCATTCACACTTCCACATTTTTATTTAGTCAAATTTATCATTTTTAATTTATGTATATATCTGGTTATGATTTGTTTAAGAAGACTTTCTCTAACTTATTTTCTTCTAAAGGTTTGATATTTTTTGGAATATTTAGATGTTTCATCTCTCTGGAATTTATTTTTGAGAATACTGTGTAGGCACATAATTTCATTTATTTTTTCCCCAAACAGAGAATCAATCAACTCAATACCATTACTAAAATGTCCAATTTTTCTCCCACTAACTTGAAATGCTTCTATATACACATGGATCTATTTCTGAGCTCTCAGTTATATTCTTCTGGTCTCTCCTTACTCGAGTATGAACGGTTTCAATTCCTTAGTTGTATATGTCCAGATAGTTGGTAGGGCAAACTCCTCCTTTCTTTTTCAAACTTGTTTTTAGTACTTCTGCATATTTATATTTAAGCAACTTTAAAAATATTTATTGAATAAGACAGTATTTTTAGAGCAATTTTTGGTCCACAGCAAAACTGAGAGGAAGGCAGAGCAATCCCCACATGCTTACTGCACCCCACCCCATCCCTGCACAGCCCTCCCCGTTATGGGCGCCCCTCAGCACAGGGTACATTTGTCACAGCGGATGAACCGACACACATCACTATCATCCAAAGTCTGTAGTTTACGTTAGGGTTCACTCTTGGTGTTATATGGCCAATGGATTTGGACAAATGTATAACAACATATACCTACCATTGCAGTATTGCAGTATCATGGGGAGTAGTTTCACCACCCACAAGATTCCTCTGTGCTCTGCCTACTCATCCCTCCCTCTCCCTTGACACCAGGCAACTGCTGATCTTTTACTATCTCCATAGTTTTGCCTCTTCCAGAATGTCTTGCAGTTAGTGTCATATAGTATGTAGCCTTTTCTTTCATTTAGGTATTGTCTTTTCATGGCTGATGGCTCATTTCTTTTCTGCACTGAACAACATTCAGTGGATGCACCGCAGTTTATTTATCCATTCATCTCCCAAAGGGTGTCTTGTTGCTTCCATGTTTTGGCAATTATAAACGAAGCTGCTGTCAACATCTGTGTGTGGGTTTTCATGTGGCCAGAAGTTTTCATCCCCTCTGGGTTAATACCAAGGAAGGACCACAACTGCTGGATTGTTTGGTAAGAAACCAGCAGTTTGTTAAGAAACTGCTGCAGTTTTGTAAGAAACCACCAGATTTTCTTCCAAGTGGCCGCATCATTTTTATATTTACATTTTCATATGCACTTTAGAATCATTTTATGAAATTCCTTGAAAAAATCTTGGTATTAGAATTATAATTACATTGAATTTATAGACTATTTGAGAGAGAATTGACAATATTGTTACAATAAAACTTTCCACTCTCAAAAATGGTTTGTCTCTCCACGTAAGTCATTTTTATTATCCTTTAGTTAAGTATTATAGTTAGACTATTTCTTGCGCATTTCTTATTAGGTTTCTAAGGTCATTATGACACTATTTCTTTTCCTACTTCATATTATCATTGGTTAGTTAATACCAGGAGCTATTGATTTTATTTTTTGTCATATAGAAGTTCAACTTTCTTGCACTCAAATTTATGGCTGGTTTTCTTTAATTGCTTCTGGATGTTGAGCCACAGTAAGGCACGTTTTCCTCATTTTCTCAGTCATGCTGGAAAGTCACCGTGTTTTGTTTCTAAGCGGGGCTTGAGTGGAAGCAACTCACTCATTCAGTTTCATCTGCTCCATGACTCCCTAGTGCACAAAACCGGTTTTCCTCAGAGCCCCTCTTTCCCCCACTGATTTGAGATGCCGCCTTAATGTAAACTCCATTTTCGTTTTTCTGATTTTCTCTTCTGTCCCATTGGTCGCTCTATCCAGCCATGCAGTGCACAGGAGCACACTGTTTTTGTTGTAAAGGCGGGACAGAGTGTCTCCGAGTCCGGCAGTGCTGCCGTGCGCACGTGTATGCGTGCGTGTGCGTGTGTGCGTGCGGTTTGTGGCTGTCACAGTCGGCGGGCTCTTTCACCCTAGGCACGCGTTTTTTCTTCAGTTGCGGGGTATGTTTAATGTTTATTTTTCTTTCCTTCACTTCTTCCTTGCTAATTTTCTTCTGTGGTTTCTCTTTCTACTCCTTGGTGCCCTCTTTAGATTGTCCATTCTGCACCTTTAATTTTTTAAAATATCTGCAGTTCAATTTTTATTGAGATTGGTGTGGTAGGAATGTAGTGTATATCATAGTGACTGTAGTTAATAATACCATTTGCATCTTTGAAAATTGCTGAGAGTAGATCTTAAAAATCTTATCACAGCTCTGGCTGGTATGGCTCGTGGATTGAGCACCAGCCTGCAAACCAAAGGCTCGCCGGTTCAATGCCCAGTCAGGGCACACGCCTGGGTTGTGGGCCAGGTCCCCAGTACAGAGCATGTGACAGGCAACCACATGTTTCTCTCCTTCTCTTTCTCCTTCCCTTACCCTGTGTCTAAAAAGAAATAAAATAAAATCTTTAAAAAATCTTATCACAAGAAAAAAATGTAACTATGTATTGTGATGAATGTTACCTAGACAATTGTGATCATTTTGCAATAAATACAACTATTGAATCCTTATGTTGCACATCTGTAACTAATAACAATGTTGCTGTCAATTATATACCTAACTAAAAAAGAGGTGCTTTTCATAACATACTCTTTCTATTTAATGAATGGGCTGTCTTTATGTTTTTCTGAGTGTAAAGTAGTCTTTGGATAAAAATCCTGTCCTGGTTGCTGTACTGGCTCTGTTTCCTGTGAATCCGCTCTCCTGTCCACTACCTTTGCCCTCGTGATGTTGGTGCTTAGCAACCCACTGTTGTGCACGCGCCTTTAGCTGAGGGCCCCGCTTGCCCATCAACTATTCGTGCAGGGCGTTTGTGGAAATGAGTGGGGAACGCCACCGCTACTGCTGAGAGGGGTACCTTGGGGGCTGATTTTCTGGGTGAGGGTGAGCCTGTTTCCTTCCCGCCAGCTGTCCATTTGGGGATGGCACCCTGCCCCTCTTGCCTGAGCACCAGCAGCCGCCCCCCCCCCCCAACCCCAGGCAGGCATCTTCGTGCTGCTGCTCCGCCCACTGGGGCTGCTGGTGGACCGTGCAGGGTCATGTCTGTGTTCTGTGATGAAGTCCTTATTCATCACCATTGAGCCAGGCCTTCTCTGCCTCTGGGTTTCTACCACTAGCATGAAACATCTTCTGTTTTGCCACTGATTGTGTGTGTGTGTGTGTGTGTGTGTGTGTGTGTGTGAGGTACACCTGTATTCATTCCTGCATTGTTTTTTCTTCTGGCCAAAGGCAACCTTCTGCAGTTTGCTAAGTCTCCTTCTTTCTGTCCCCTTTTTTGTCTTTTAGGGATTCCTGGTGTTTTTGTAGCCAATGAGTTCCCTTTCTTATTCTGAACATACATGTGTATTTATTATTAAAGATTTTGCTACTAATTTTGTGGATTTGTGGTAGAAGGAGAAGACTTGATTTAGTTTATCATCTTGAAGCTGAAACTTCAGTTTTGCTTTATTTCCTGTATGGAATTTGGAAATGAATTTTTGCTTACTGAAAAAGAAATTAGAAAATTATACCCATTGTCCAGAACCACATTTAAGTATAGATTACAATTTATGGCATATACCTGTTTATTTGCACTTTAAAAACACTAATTCATTGCTCTGCTTTGTATTATTTGAAGTAGGAAATATGGTAATTACTGAGTCTGGGTCTAACTTGAAAACATGTATTCACCATATAGAAAAGTACAGAGAAGTAGATTGCAGACCCTGGCGTCCCTTCACCTACTGTTTACTACTCTGCTCCATCAGATGTCAGTATCTTGGCATTTCTTTAAATTAAAAAGTAATAGATATGGTATTACAGACAGTGGAAGTCTGTTACAGGCCCTTCCCCTACCCTGTTCTCTCTGCTCCCACTTCCCAGCTGATGCCGACGCAGGTCTGGGGTTGTCTTTGGCACGTGTGTTCTTGTACTGTCATTGCCCAGGAGCATAGTGACAAGCAATGGACAGTATGTTTTCTGTCTTAAAAGCTTCAGGTAAATGACATCATATTGTGCATATCTTCGTGTTACTTGCTTTTTTTAACTCAACCTTGTGTTTCTGAGATTTATTCATATTAACACACATAGCTCTCACTCATTCCTTTCTGTGATTAGACCGTTCACTAACCTGCTCTTCTGCTGATGTGCGCCCTTTGGGTTGTTTTACCTTCTTCATTACAACAGTGGTGCCGTGAACACTCCTTTTTCCCATTTTACTGACTTTTCAATAAGCCTAGACCCTTGAGGGTACAGCATTATACGGATTCTGTGTCCAAGGGCCCTAGCAGGAAGGTTGCTATGGAGTCGAGCACCCCCCGCCCCCGCCCCCCCCCCCCGCCCCGCTGTCTCCGTGCGCACCAGGTGCCTTTCCCAGGGTGACGCTGGTTTTGTCCCGTTTGCCACTAGGAGTCCCTGTGTTGTTCTCCGCTCTGCACACACAAGCACATGTCTTGCCTGGATAGAACTGCATTTCGTTTCGAGCATAAACCTTCCATTTTAAGAAGAGCCGTGTGCTCCCTCTGATTCTGGAGACCCTGCTGAGAGGCATCAGACCCGGCCCTGGACCAGCACCTTCCAGACAAAGCTGTCTTTCCAGAGCCTTGTACCCGGCAGCCTCCCCAGGGTGATAGAAAAACCCTTGAACGTTCTTGAACTGTTTTTTTGGATGTAAGTTCTACAGTGTCCCCAACATATATACTTAAAAATGTAACTGCTGGGTTACAGGATATACACATCTTTCACTTAATTAGATCTTGTGAAACTGCTCTCCAAAGTGGCGGCGCTGATTTGTGTTTCCTCGAGGCGTGTGTCAAGACAGACCCCGCTTCCCGCCCAGTTTTTATTGAGTTGTCCTTTTCTGGTTGCTCTCATTCACTCCCTTGACAATCTGTTCTGTGACTAGGCCACAGTACTTTGTTATAAACTGTAAACGTCTTGCCTCGGGTTGTGGCTTGTGTTTTTACTTGGCTCATGGTATCTTTGACGTACAGGCATTTAAACATCACTTTAAGATCAGCCCTGTAGTCATGTGGTCAGTATAAATGAAATGGTTTCCCTTCATGCTCAATCCTGTCTGCCCGGCCCTCCCGCACTGTCACACATTCCTCATGCGCCCTCCCTGCATCTCTCTGTGCTGCACAAGCGGGAACAGTGTGGCTGAGAATGGCCACGACAGTCTGGGTGGTGGGAGGTGGGAGGCAGGAGGGGTGATCTGAGTCAGGTCAGCTCTGCTATTAAGCTGGAGTAACCAGAACACGACCATACTGCTGCAGGAATGCGTGAAAATGCCGGTGGGGCTGAGCTGGAAGCCTGGAAACTGACCCACGTGCATGTATGTGGGCCGGACACTCACCCCAGAGTTAACATCAGAACATCAGGGAGAAAGCAGGCAGTCCAATCACTGGTTATGAGACAGTTAACTATCCATATTACAGTAAGATAAAATTAGAGCAAAACTAGGTAAAGCCTTTAGGAGAAAAGATAAAGATCATAAAACTCAGAGTAAGAAAGATTCTCAAAGCAGTAACTAAAAACACAGACCACAAAGGAAAAGATAAATTTGACATTTTACATGCAGAGGGCCTGGCTGGCCCTGGCCGCCGTGGCTCAGGTGGTTGGAGCACCATCCGGCACACCCAGAGGGCTGCTGGTTCGATTTCCATCAGGGCGATGTTTCTCTCTCCTCTCCACCTCTCTCCCCACCCCCTTCTCTTTCTCTAATATCAATAAAAACACATCCTCAGGTGAGGATTAAAGAAAAATCATGAGTGGCTATTGAAGTTTATCGAGTGTTTTTCTGCACCTGCAGAGGTGATCGCAGACTTTTCTTCTCTAGCGCGCCCACACAGGGAATTGTGGCAGTGGACTGGAATTTACCTGCGCTTGGGTTGCTGCGTCCCCGCTCTTCTCAGTCACGTGGTATTATCTTCTAAGATCTGATTTGCTAGAGTTTTATTCAGATTTTTTCTTTTGTTCGAGGGATTGGCCCGTAATTTTCATTTCTTTTACTGTTCTCATCTGGTATTTGCTCGAAGAGGTTACTACCGTCATAAAATGAATTGAGGAGCTTTTCCATCTTTTCTGTTTTTCTGACCATTTTGTCTAAGACAGAATTGCCTCTTAAACTGTCGGGGCTTGGTGCTTGGGGTTTTCTTTTTGTGAGCAGATTAACTATTGATTTGCTTTCTTTTGCAAGTTTATTCAGGTTTTCCATTTCTTTTCTGAGTTCATTTTGGCCAACTCTCTTCCTAGGAAATGGCTCTTTTCATGTGGACTGCATGAAGTTGTTCATAGCAATTTGTTATGCTTAAACAATTCTCTGCTGCGGCTGTGATGACTGATTCTCTTTCGTTCCCGATGTTGTTTACACCCTCCCTCCTAGCCAGTCTCACTGTGGGTTTGCTGTGACTGGTTTTTACAATCAACCAGCTTTTGGTTTTAATAATCCTTTTTATCATTTGTTTTTCATTTAAAAAATCTCTGCTCTTACCCTGTTTTTGCCTTCTATTTTCTTTGGGCTGTGTCTGTTCTTCTTTTTGTAATTTGAGTTGAATGTTCAGGTCTCTCGTTACGCTTTTACTCTTTTTTAAGGTGGGCGTTTTTTCTCATGTACAGGTTTCCCTCTCTCTGTTGCTCTGCGTGCATCTTACAAGTTCTGAGATACACATATAATCTGTATCAAATAATGTGTTATAGATGTATTTCTAATGACTTAATTTGAAATATTTTCTGATTTATATTATGATTTCTTTTGACTTATGAATTATTTAATTATACATTTAAATCTCCAAATGTATGAAGAGTCTGGTTATTCTTTTGCTGTTGATTCTGCTTGATTGCCTTGTGGTCAGAGAACATGTTTTATGATTTCAATTCTGTGGTACTGAAAGTTTTTGTGGCATTCTAACTAGTGCGTGGTTAGTTTTTATTATGGTTTCATGTGAGTTGAAAAGATGTGTTTTCTCTCTTCTTGTGAGGTTGATACATTTATAGGTGAAGCTTATTTCTTTATTGTGGGGTTCAATTTTTTATACCCTTATCAATTTTTATTTGCTCAAGACAGTTATTGAAAGAGCTATTTTAAAATCTCCTGACATGATGGTAGATTTGTCATTTCCCCCTTGTAACACTATCAAGTTGATTTTACACATTTTGTGGCTGCGTTTTCAGAATTTATCTTATCTTCCTGATGAATAGCCACTGTTATAGTGTAGCGACTCTCTTTATCCCTGGTGTTTGCCTTAAGGTCTGTTGTCAGGTGTTAATATGACCGGTAGAGTTTTTGAAAAAATATTTTTGCATTGGGGTTGTATTTCCAATTCATTGTTTAATACTTTTTTATTTATGTATTTTTATCGAGATATAATTCACATATCATGAAAACCATCCTTTTAAATTTTATAGTCAAATGACTTACGGTACATTTGCACAGCTGTGCAGCCATTACCGCTACCAATTTCCAGAGCATTTTGATCACCCCCAGAAGACACCCTGGAGCCCTCAGCTGCCACTCTCCATTTCCTCTCTCCCAGTCCGGGCAGATCTGCGTTCTGAGTCTAAGGATGTGCTTGTTCTGGACATTGCACATAAACGGAATCATACAGTATGTGGCCTTTGTGTCTGACTTCTTTCATGCAGCTCACCATGTTTTCAAGGTTCAGCAGGTTGTAGTCATGACGGAACTTCGTTCCTTTTTACAGCAGCAGACATTCCACTGTGTGGGTCTGTCATACACAATGTTTACCCATTTCTCAGCTGATGGACATCTGTGTTTTCCAGTCCCTTATTTCCCTCTGTATACATGCTCTTGTCTTCCAAGTGTTTCTTACAAAACATGGAGCAAAATGACATTTCTAAAACTTGATCTTACAGTCTGTCTTTTAACTGGTTAGTTTCTTCCATGGGATTTGTTCAGATGAGATTACTGCCATTGGGATTTATTTCTAGTACCTCATTTTGTTATTTCTGTTTATCAGGCTATTTGTTTGCTACTTTTTTTTTTTTTTGCCTTCTATTGGAGTGATACAGTGGTTTATCATTTTTTAATGCATTCATTCCCTTTCACTCCATCTATTGTTTTGGAAATGGTACCTTCAATTTCAAAGCCAAAAAAGTGTTTTCTTCCTCGGGAACAACAGAAGGGCTTTAGAATACTTTAATAACTTCAATTACTCCTCTCTCATCTTCTGTATAATTGTTGCCATGCTGTTAAATTCCACTTTAATTTTGTCTTTTCAGCTGATCATTCTTCTTGTTTTACTTACTTAGATGTATATACTTAAACAAAATCAATTTCTTGAATTCACTTCCTTTCTTCTCAGCTTAATTTCAGTCTTCTGGAAGTACATACTTTAGCAGTTTTCCTGGTGATAATTCTAGGTCTACTGTTACTTTCTCTGAGCAGTGTAATGATATCTCATATTTTCTGTGTTTTCCTGTAGCTGGCGATAAGTGAGTTTGATTGTTCCTCCGTAGGTCGAGTATCTTTTCTCTTTGATGATCCATCCGCCTGTTCAGTGTGAGTTCATTTTAATTTCTCCTGCTCAGCACACATTCCCCAAGTCTGCTGGCTCACGCGTGTCAGTGCTTCTCAGCCAGTACTGCTGAGTGTGCCTTTGTCCAGACTCACGGCTCTTCCCTGGGGCCTCCTGGTAGATGTGTGCTGGTATTTCCACCTTGTCTACTGTATTTGTAAAATCTCCGCTTTCTACTTTCCATCTCTATCTCTTTGTGTTACACTCAGAACAGCCATACCGCTCAGTTCTCAGTTCTAAGTTTTGTTTAATGTATTTGTTGGACTTTGCATTTCCATTTCTACATTTTTCACTCACAGAAGCTCCACGTGGCTGTTTTCATCTATGCCTGCTCTTTTCCCCACAGCCTGTCTTCCTCTTATGGTTTCAACTCCTTCTTTTGATTTTCATCATTTTAAACATGCTTTCTATCAGACTATTTTAGTATCTGAAGTTTTAGGGGTTTCACACTGCTGTTTCCTACGCCTGCTGACTTGCTCACGGTGCATTTTTTTCTCATGTGGTTGAGTAATGTGTGTGTGTGTGTGTGTGTGTTCACATTAAACATAACTATCTTTGATAACCCTGTATTGCCTGGGTTCAGGGCATGTCCCTCAAGAGTGTTATTTTTTAATCCTCACCCAAGGACAGTTGTTCATTGCTTTTAGAGAGAGGAATGGAGAGAGAGAAACATTGATGGGAGAGAGAGAAACATTGATGTGAGAGAGAAGCATAAATTGGTTGCCCCCTGCATGCGCCCTGACCAGGGATCGCAGATCAAACCAGCAACCTAGGTATGTGTCCTGACCAGGAATTGAACCTGCAACTTTTTGGTTCCAGGATGAAGCTCCAGTCAGCTGGGTCACACTGGCCAGGGTGAGAGTGGTTTTGTGTTTGCTCCTGCTGGGTGCCCCAGTGGGACCACGGCTCAAGTTCTCATTTCTATGCCTGTCCTCGGTGTGGCGGTTCCTGAACCACGAGGACAGTGTACATTCGAGCTCCCAATCGACATACGCAGTAGGCCCATGGTCATGAATTCCGAAGGGAGGCTGCTTCTCCCATCCAGCCGATGGCTCCACTTTTCTCCAGAACCCTCTTCCTTGAGGACGCATCCCTTTGAATGTCTTTAATTTATTCAAGAGTTTCAGTTTATAACTCCTTTCTTGCTTTGGGCTGAATTGAAGTGGCAATAGTGGACCTTTGTCCTGTTCCCTACCTGAAGGAGGGGACTTTTCACGTTTCTCCAGGAGGAATGTTTGCTGCAGATCTTCATCTCTGATAATTAAGAAAGTTTCTTTCTACTATTTTTCAAGAGCAAACGATACATGTGAATGAATTTAGACTTTTTTGGTGCCTTTTCTGCATCTCTTGCAAGCGCATACGTTCTCCTCCTCTAATCTGACGATGTGGTGACTTACATTAATGAGCTTTTCCTGAGGTTAGATCAGTTTTGCTTTTCTGGGGTTACTCCCGCTTGCTCACAATGCATTATCTTTTCTTTAAGTCGCTGTATTCATTTTGCTGATATTTTATTTAGGGTTTTATTGTCTTTATTTTGAATAAAAGAGGCTTATAATTTTCTCTTTTTTGATCTTGTTAAGTTTTGGTATAAAACAGTTATTCCAGCATCACAAACTGAGTTGGGTTTTTTTTTTTTGCTTTCTTTCTGTTTTCTGGAAGAGTCTGTGTAAGACTGGTGTTATTGCTTCCTTAGGCGTTGAGAGAATTCACTGGTGACACCATCTGGGCTTGGACATTTTAAAATTTTAAAAATATTGAGATAATTATAAGACAAATGCCGTTGTAAGAAATAATACAGAGAGGTCCCATGTACCCTTTACCTAGTTTCCTCTGAAGGTAATATCTTGCAAAACTATAGTAACAATATCACAATCAGAATATTGACATTGATACAGTCAAGATACAGAACATGGCCATCACCACAAATTGACTCATATGAAATGCGCTGTCGGAGGAGAGCTCTGGGGAGACCCTGGGCCACCAGAATGGCGAACCAGTGGGCCCTAGAGTAAATTATGCCTGAAACGTCACCAGAGGCGAGAATGACAAAAACCGAAGCTGTCCTACTTCGGGCTCTCTTGAGAAGGCAGGTTGTTTGAAAACGACGATAATCCTGGGAAAACAGAAGGCAGCTGGGAAAGCAGAAAACCAGCTAGGAGATGGGGTGGATCCATAAAAGAAGCCACAGGCAGGAGCCTCCAGTTGCTGAACGGGGCTGTTGAGGACAGGACAGTGTGGATGTCACTCGTCACTCATCCACAGGGTTGCCAGGAGTCGGAGCTGACTAGACAATAACAAGGGACTCCCTGTATTGCCCTGCTCCAGCGGCACCCAGTTTCTGCCCCTCTGCATGCCCCTTTCTGATCCCTGACAGCCGTCAGTCTGGTCTCCATTTCTCTAATTCTGCAGTTCGGGAACGCAATCGCCCATAAATGGGATCACGCATATAGCGTGCAACCCTTTCACGCAGCGTCATTCTTTGGGGATTACCTGTGTGTGTTGGTAGCGTGTCCCGTGGTGTGGTCGGGCCAGCATCTGTCTGTTCCCTGGTCACCCTCGAAGAACATCTACGTTATCTCCAGTTCTGGTCCGTTGTGGCTAAAGCTGCTGCAAACACCTGGGTAGGGGTTTCTGTGTGAAAAGCTCCACGTTTGTGGGAGAACTGCTCAGGAGTGTGATGTTTGGGTCATGCAGTGGTCAGATATGGACTTTTACAAAAGGGACTCAGCGGCTTTCCGGAGTCGCTGCTCTTTTCACACCCCCTGCAGGGTTCGAGCGACCCAGTGTTTCTGCGTCTCAGCAGCATTCGGCGGGGTCACTGTACTTTAACTTCGGCAGAGGGGGGTTCTGACAATTCCGGCAGGTGCTCAGTGACTCCGCATTCCCTGGTGGCTGGCGATGTCTAACGTCTCCTCCTGTGCTCGCGCACTGCCGGTACAGCCCCCTGGTGAAATGTCCTTTTCAGGATTTTAGAATTCGTATCGTTTGCCCATTTTCTGATCAGATTGCTTGCTATTTCACTTTTGGCTTAGAAGGTTCGTTGTAGCTTCTAAATATTAGTCCTTTGCTGGATAGGTGGTTTGCAAATATCCTCTCTTGGTCTGTCGCTGGTCCTTTTGCTCTGCCAGCAGGATCTCTCACAGAGCGCACGTTAGTTTTGGTGCGCCACATCCACTTTCCCTGTAAGGGTCATGCTTTTGGTGTCGAGCGTAAAAACTGAACTCTTTACCTAGGTCCTGAAGGTTTTCTCCTTTTTTTCCTAAACATTTAATAGTTTTATCTTTTACATTGAAGTGTGTGGTCTCTTTTGAGTTAATTTCTGTATGAGATGTGAGCTGTAGTCTGCTGCAGTTCTTCGTTTATTTATTCGCCTCGACTGTCCACCACTCCGTTTGCTGAAAGGTCTCTTTCCCTCATTGAATTGCTTTTGTAGCTTTGTCAAAATCAGTGAGGGGAGGGCTTCCCCTTGTGTTGCCTCATTCCCGTTTTATTCCAGTCGGGGTCCAATCAGGAGACCACATCTATACCAATTGGAATAGCAGAAATTCACAGGAAGAATTCCTAACTAGTAATGAGTGGTTACTGCTAAAAGAGGTTTATCAGGATGCTATGGGCTCCTAAAGTGCCAAGAGCAAAAACATTGCTAATACTCCTATACAGAAGAAGAGTGGACGATGAAGGAGCTAGGGGCTTGAGACTGGACATGCAGGCTGAGATTCGAACGTGTCAAGGAGGGCATGGGTGCTAGGGGGCCGCACAGTCTGCTAGAGTTGCAGAAACGTGCCAGAGACAGTGGCCACGGTGATTTGCCCAGTGGGGACACAGCTGCCAGAGGGTGTGGCTGGAGCTGTAGCAGAAGTGGCCGCTGGACTGAGAGTGCAGTCTGAGGGTCCCCGGCCAGACTGCCACACAGCAACTTCTGGGTGAGGGGCACATGGCCTGGGGTCCCTGAGGGCACAGCTGGGCGTGGGTGAGGGCCGCTGGGGTGAGCACTACCAGGTCTTCCACACCCTAGGGCTCTGGCTCCTGGCTTAATGAAGAGGAAGGAGCCAGCGGCTCCATAAGGAAAGTGCCTTCTTGCCACTGCTGACTCACCATGTCCCCCAGAACTGCCTGTGGACCATGCTTCGCACTGAGCCAGCCGGCACAGAGAAAGGTTTATAGAGCTGAAGCTCCGGTGTCACAGTGCAGCGGGGAGAGGGGCGGGCTTGGAGCTGAGAAGTAGGAACTGGGGACTGGCATCCTGATCGTAATGGAAGGTGACTGAAGTTTAAACTGGAAGGAATGAATATACAGGTTTTAATAAATAAATTCTGAGTTTCTCACGTCCCCCCTTGTATCTTGATACTTCCAACCCATACTTAAATAATAGGGTTTTTAATGATCTTTTTTTGAGCTCATACTTGTATCTCTTTCTTGGGGTAGCACAAGCCCCGTGGTAGTTTTTCACAACGTTCACTGATGGTCTGTGTTCAGCCCCATGGGGGCATCTGAAGGAGGAACTTCCCTGTCCTCCTGAGGCTGGATTTGCCCAAAAGACAATGCTGGCTAATGAGTTGTGAGAACAATGAGTGTTTTTTCACTTGCAGGCTAGATCATTTAACTGTTGAGTCTGGCTTAAATTCTCTCCCCCCATCCCCAGCGATGGTGCAAATGTGTTGAGAAGGAGTGTGTACCAGCCTGGGTCCTTGCACGCCAACCATGTGGGTGCAGAGCACACGCGAGCAGGGAATCCTCGTTGTTCCAGGCCCCCGAGGGTCTGAGGTCGACTTCTACTGCAGCAAAGTCTCCTGTCTTGATTGATACCATTTCTTATTTGTTTTATTCTGCTGAACACATAAGGGAGCTTGAAATAAAATACAAATAATATTAATAATACTGTGTCAATATTATAGTGTATGTCACATACATAATATATACACTATAATTATACTATTAGCAATAAAACTACTGAGTGAAGTCACTGAAATTATTTTCTTTCTGTGCTTGTTACCCGCTTTATACATTGCTGAGGTGTCTTTGACCTGAACTCGAGGCCTGAGGGTTTTGGCAGCATGTGGGTGGTTGGAGTTTGGCCTGCAGATGTGACCTCGGGGACCTTCCCCCTCTTCCTCAGACCCCCTGGGGCTAGGTGTGGAGAAACTGCTGACTTCCAGTTCACCCTCAGTCCGAGGGCCTGGCCCTTTGAGGTCCCAGCTTTCTGTGGGGGTAGGGGGTGTCCCACTCTCAGAGGGTGTCCCCGTGAGAAGGTCCAGTGCACCCCCTGTGAGGCCGCTGGGGTGAAAGCCCACGTTTGCCTCAGTGGGCAGGCGGCCCCAGGAACACGGCAGCCCCACAGCACCGCCTCCTCCTCTGGGTTCTCACTTGTGTCCTTACTGTCTTCCTGACTCCTCGGCATTGAATAAGGCGTTCTCTTTGAAAATCTTTCTGGCAAGTATTTTTAAGGGCAGGCTTGTTACAGAAATCTCATCTGCCCCGTGCTAAGCAAGGAAAGCCTGGCGTAGTTTCCGAGGTCGGAAGCCATGAGGCGTTTCCCTGGGGTGGCCCCCAGGGGAGCTGCCGGCGGGATGCTGGGAATGCTTCCCTCACCTTTCCACTGGTCCTCACCTGTTTTGTGTTTCCTCCCTGAGTGGGTGGGAAGGGTTACACGGCTTCTGCTCTGTGGTCATGGCCTCTGCCTGGGGGATGAGCACCTCCCTCAGAGTGCCCCTGTTCCTCCAAGACACGAGTCCCTCTCACCCTTGCCGGCCCCAAAGGGAGCAGGAGTGGGTGGGAAGCCCCTGCTCTCGCCCTGCACCTGTGAGACTCATGAGTGGGTGTCAACGTCAGCTTCCCCTTCTTCATGTGGACTTGGTGCCCCCAGCTCAGTGTAGAAATTTCAGAAACTGCAAGTAAACACGTAGAAGAAAACTAGATCCGCTGATAATCCGAGAATTCAGTGATTACCATTTGGGCCTTTTCCCCCTGGTATTGTTTTACAACTCTGAGCTGACATGGCAAGAGTTCGGTGATGTCCCGAGCAGTAGCAGTGGGGCTGCCCAGCTGTGGGTCAGTGAGCGCTGGTCTGGCTTGCTCTGGTTTTCACGGCAGGCTGAGCCCAGGCCGTGGTTCCATTTGCAGTTTCCCTGGGGGCTCTGTGACTCATGCTCTCGGGGGCTCCAGGAGTGCTGAGGGAGTATCATCGTGGGTCGGTCTGGGGGTGTGTCCTGCCCATGGCACACAGTGGGGGTCCTACTGGGCGTCACCCCCTCCCTTCCTCCTGGGCCGCTCGGGGCACTGCCCAGCAGTTTTGCTGGTCACCGTTGGTCACCACTGACCACCATCTGTCTGGTAGCTGGGGGGTTTCACTTGGGCAGGAAACTTGCTTGAGGGGATGAACTCAGATGGCCAGGGGCCTTGGAGAAGTGGGGGCTAAGGAAACAAACTCACTCCCTTGGGACAGATAAAGATGATATCTTAGTACACATAAAGATGGTACCCATCTAGACTTATATAAAATATAATCTATTATTGCATGAATATTTCACTTTTAAAACTTGAGTATTAATTTTAGATGCAGACACAACCAGCTGGCTCTGAGGAAACGTGGCTCCAGGCCACCTGGCGGCCACCCTCCAGCCACCCTCCGTGGCTCACGGGTGCTCTGCAGAGCAGGGTGTTTGGACCCTCGTCCTGTCTAATCTTTCTTCTCGGCCCCCCTGGGGTCTGTGCACCCCGCTATTTCTCAGCTCCCTCCCTCCTATATGAACACCTTACTCCCTGTCCTGTCTGGGCACCCCCTCCCCATGCCATCCCAACTTGCGTGGATACCCCAGTTCTCCCCGTCTCCTGCCCTGCAGCCTCTGACGGGAGCTCCTCTCTGTCCTCAGGGCCCTGGGGTTCTGTGCTTGCTGGGAGGGACCCACGCCACGGCCCAGGCCGTCTGTCAGCTTCAGCCTGCGTGCCTCCCCTCAGGGTGACTGCTTCTTCCCTCTTTGCTCTGACAGGCTTCCGGGCTCCCTGAGGACAGTGTCCTCCTGAGCAGAATGATGCCAGGCTGTGGGTGCCTGGGTGCCTGAGCTTCGAGGCACCTGTGTTCTGGGTGCAGGCTAGTGGACAAAGTCACTGTTCTTGATGGCATCTCCTTTTTCTTCCTCCTCTTAGCCTAGACACTCTGAGCCCCCAGCACCCCTGCCAGGTAGACAATGCCCAGAGCCCAAAGGATGCTCTCTGTCTCCATAGCAACAAAGCACCCCACCAAGCAGCCTCTTCACCGTGGGCCCTGCTGTGTTCAGTGTCCTCTCCTGACATGGCTGTCGTGCCTGTGGTACTGATGTCCTTGCTGTTCTTGTTCAGGGTGGTCCTTCGCTCCGGCTGTCCCTGCCAGCAGGCCGGCTCTCACCCCCACTGACTTCCACGTCACTTCATCCAGGAAGCTTTAGTCGACCAAGCCTGCCTGTGTGTCCCCTCGGAGCTTCTGCGGGCCCCTTGGTGGCCCTGTGTGCCAGTGGTTCTTGGGTCCATGTGACTGCTGCAGACTCTGGGCTGCAGGTGGGCAGGACCTGGGCTCAGAGCCGGCTGTGGGAATGGTGGTAGAACGAGAGAGCAGGCGCCCTGTGAGGGCTGTGAAGGTACGGGGCTTCGGTCACATAGCGGGTCACTGCCCAGGAGAAAGGGGGAGCGGCACACTATTTACGTCATTGTGATAATTCATTGTGTGTGCCAGCCTGGCTAGGCTGTGGGACCCGGATGGATGCTTGGCCAAACACTGTTCAAGATGTACCTGTGAAGGTACTTTTGGTTGAGGAGAGGAACATTTCAGTCCATGGACTTTCAGAGAGGCATATTACCCTCTACAGTGTGGGTGGGCCTCACCTACCCAGTGGAAGGCCTCGCGGGAAGACCGAGCTCGTCTGAAGAAGGGGATTCAGACAACAGCCTGCCTTTGGGCTTGAACTGCAGCTCCCCCCGGTTCTCCCACTGCCAGCCTCGCCTGCAGATTCAGGACCGGCCAGTCTCCACAACTGCATGAGCCAGTTCCTCAAACTGAACCTCCCTCTCCCCCTGTCTGCACACAGGCATGCCCCCACCCCCACCCCACGCTGTCAGTCCTGTTTCTCTGGAGAACCTGCGCTAGTCTCTTGGTGCAGTGGACGCGAAGCTTTCAGAGGGTCGGGGCTGTCTCCTTCATCCAGCCCTCTGTCCCTGTACCTAGCACAGTTCTGCACACAGTAGACGCTCCTCACCATTAGCCTGGTGGCTGCCACACACTTTCCCCTTCCACACAGTAGCTGGGACATCTGCCTGCTGAGAACCAAGAGTGTCTGCCGTCAAGGACAGATTCGCGTCCGGGCACTGTGCTGAATTTCAGGGGGTGACCAAAGTAGGTGAAGGTTTGAGCCAGATGTTGTTGGAGCGAAAACTTCAACGTGGGCAAAGGTGACTTCTGGGCTCAGGTGCCTGCCTCTGCCCAGGCCAGAGCAGGGCCGCCGTGAACCTGGGGGGTGGTGGGGCACAGCCCCCAGCGGTCCTGCCTGAATCAGTTCTCACGTTTACACCTCCAACAGACTGGCACCAGAAAAAGGTTGACTTTTCTCAAGTTTTATTGTAAAATCCTCAGCAAAAGAGCATTTACAATGATAGTCCTTTATGACAGTTTGTGAATCATCTTTGTATCAAGTGGTGCTGCAGATACACGGCAGGTTTGGTACTGCATAATACGTCAAAGTAAACACAAACTTATTCCAGATGCCACATACAGTGTCAGTACAAAGTTCTACTAAAGTTGATGTATTAAAAATAATTTATATTATTTTATAAATAAGGAAAAATCCAAATGTATAGTAGTTACAGGAGGCCTTTTGCGAAATACCGGTGATTACAGAAAATATATTTTGGAGTCTACACAACTGTTGAAAATAATGTAATCTGCCTTGACGTGAGAGATCTGAAAGTTTTCTGAGGCGGGGAGGGCTGAGGCTCTTCCCGGGACAAATGGCATGTGTGTGACGTCGTATCTCGAGGGTCATTCGGCTAGACTATAGCAAGCGTGTGTGTGTGAGCACCCCAGCAAAACTCCATGCCCAGTTCTGCTTTTAGGTCATCTCACACAGCCTTCGGGAAGAGGGGGCCATGGGAAGGCAGGGCTCCTTGGGCCAGGCCAGGGAGGGGCAGGGCTGGGTGAGGCAGTGCTGGGTGGTGGGGCTGTGGCCCCGGGGTGGGGCCTTGCAGACCGATTGTCCCTCACGTCTCTGAAGCAGCTGATGTAGCAAGGGACCCACAGCTCTTAAACCTGTGGCAGGTGTCATGCCGGGCAGCGGGCGGTTTAGATTTAGGAACTTTTCTCCTTCGAGGGCTCTTGGACCCCCTAAGCAGCCAGTACTGGCTGTCTTTCCTTGGAAATGGAGCTGTGACCTTGAAGAGGCCCCTAAAAGGCAGCAGCCTGTGACCCTGCCATGGTTCTGCATGGAGAGCATGTGCCCCCTGGCTTGGGGCCCCAGCGAGTCGACAGTTGTTGCTTTGCAGAGTGCAGGCTCAGCCCTCTAGGACCTCTTGGTCTTGGCCCACGTTCTTGGGGCCTCGGAGAAAGGGTTGGCTTTATGTGAGTTAAGGTGAGCTGGAAAAGACAGGTGTGTGAATTGCGGCTTTGTAGACCAACAATAGCCATGCTCAGTACTCCAGCACTGGTTAAAGAAGCCTTGCTGTGGATTTTGGAGACCGATCCCCATTCTCCCTGTACTTCCCATACTTTCACACGTCGTGTTTGGTTAAAATCCCACTTGCTGCTCGCAGCTCCAAAGCACATGTGAGAGCAAGCTCGCTGGCTGCTCTGAGCTGGCCTGAGCAGGCCTGCAGGCCCAGGACAGACGCTTGACACTGCAGTGACCAGAGCAGGAGGTGGGTTGCACTCCGCCAGGTGTTTGGGGTCTTGCACTCACACCCTGAGGGTAGGTACTGTGTATTTTTCCCCTTAAATTTTTAAAGCATCTCGGTCCTGTCATCGCTATGATTTTGGAGAGAAACCAAGGCAGCTAGTGACTTTCTTGGAAAAAAACAAAACAACTGCTTTGCCTACGTGCCAGTCTGGGAGGAAAGTAGTGGCATCTGGCCCTCTGAGTGACTTCTTACTTGTACCCCAAAGCAAGGATGAGGTGTGGGCGAAAGCCACCAGGCGCTGGTGTGGTGGTGAGGTCAGTTGCCTCTTGAATTGTAGGAGCAGGAGGCTCAAGGCATAGGGAGGAAGCAGGAAAAGCAGAGAATGAAACAGAAGTGGAGGTCCTCTTAGGTCCTCCTTAGGTCCTAAGCTTAGGTCCTCTCAGGGACGAGGCTCAGCTCGGATGTCACCGTCTCTGCTCCCATGGACAGCTTCTGTCTGACAACAGCCGACTTTCCTGAGGTTCAGAGTTCTCGCTAGTCTGGGTCACCTAACTCCACAGGGCTGCAAGCAAGTGTTTGGGGCTGTGATTCAGGGCAGCAAGGGGCAGTGAACCATGGCTTCTGACCGCACCTGGAGCGGGATCTGGCTTCTGGGTGGGGGAGGATGGCTACGGACTTCATGCCAGCATTGTTGTCATTCACATCACCTGCCTGGCCTCCTGGCACGGGGCAGTGCTCCAGTGGTGCTGGGTGCAGGGAGGAAATGTGAGGTAGATTGGCGGACGTGTAGGAGGGAGGTGGGAGCGGAGTCACTTCTCCTGGAGGAGGATCGGAGGGAGTGAGCAATGGGGTTTGGTGATGAAGATGGTTTGGCGTCCGTGGTACTTAGATAAAACCCATTCTGAGAATTTCCTCAATCACTTTTTAAGCCCCTTGTAGAAAAATATATCCGGGGTGAATCTGTGTCACATCTCAGTTCTGAAATCGCCTTTAGTTCACAGTTCTTGGTCAACAGAAAGCTGGAGGTTGCGGCTCCATGAGGCTGACCACTAGGCCACTTCCCACAGGCGATTCAGACAGGCGGTCTCAGCCGGGACTGTTCTCCAGGGCAGCAGGTGGTACTCTGCTTTACGAGGGGCTGAGAGCCGTCCTCCGGGGCACCTGCCTGGAGTGGGAACCCTTTTCTGCACAGAGGAGCAGGGAGGGGAGGAGAGGGCGGGTTGGGGGAGGGGAAGGCAGGGCCTGAGCTGCTGTGTCTGGTGATGCCGTCTGTAGATCGAAGTGCCTGAAGCTTGATAGGCGGTTGGCTCCAGCCAAGTCTTTACAGAGCTCTCCTGGTTACTTCCAGGGGCCTGGGTGAGCAGTAGGACCCGCGAATGACTTGAGACTTAGCATAGAGACATGAGGCAGTGGCTGGGGTGGAGTGTCTGGGCTGCCTGGCGTTTGCAACGTGGCACGTGGCCCACGCCCAGGCCCGCCTGTGCAGAAAGTCCACACAGCTGGATCCCTCTTCCTGCCGCCACTCTGGGGGCAGCTGGGTGGGCGTTTGGACCCAGAGCCTCTCCGTGGGCTCACTGGGGCAGGAGAATGAGGGCCCGTTCCCAAGCCTTAATATCACCACAGGTGTAGATTATTTGTGTTTGTTATTCTGAAAAAAATGTGTTAAATTTTTGTGAAATTAATTTAAAAAATTCAGTAACATTAGAATAGTGAGTTCATTAGATGAGTAGCTTTTCTGGTGATTCTTTTGGTTAAATGAATACTTCTTGAATGCAAAGTGTTAGTAGTTAGGTGATGGTTTGTGTTCATAGGTGGCTGGCTTGGCCTCAGGCCCCACCTGTTGTGATGACTTCTTACCCCTTTGCTTTCAAATTGAGTTCTGCAAGCCTCTTCCCCAGCCAGCCTTTCCCCTGCCTCCCACACAAGCAGTTCTGATCAGAGACATTTACCTGCCAGCCTGTGTGGGCTTGCGAATTCCAGTTCTCAGGCCTGTGCCTGCTCTCTTCAGTTCCCGGCGTCCGAGGCTGACGCTGCTCTTGCAGCTGCACAGTGAGGGCGATGAGAGGCGGGCGCGCTATTCAGACGCACTGTCTTGGGAGGGGGAAGTAGAAGGGGTCGGATGCTGTAGAAGTCACTTCCAGTTTGAAAGGCCAGTTGGGACCGGTTTGGTCTCCTTTCAGGAATCCTGCTGCGACCCAGAGGGTCCAGCGTTCAGGCCTGGCACTCAGTGGGCTCTCCTGCAGGTGGGCTCGGAGACTTTTCTGCCAGGGACTGCCACAGTTTAGATTTTTCCAAAGGGTGAAGTTCATGAAAGTTGGGCAATTTCAGTGATAAAAGTGGGAGTTTGGAAGTAAACATGTCCAGAGTTTGAGGCAAGAATAAACAGAAAGGATGAGATCCATCCATCCATCCCAGCTGCTGTGGAACTGAGTGTTAGGCTTCCGAAGTCAGTCTCCTCACTCTGTATCTACGTACTGTACCTTTAAAAAAATCTAAAATGTGAATGCACATGTCTAGGCACACTCTCGGGAGTTGTGGGGAACAGGTGTATGCCACACCTTCAGACTGGCTGAGCTCAGGAGTTGGCGGGCACAGGCGGGTTGGGCGGCCAGGCGGGGATGAAAGGTGGCCACATGGATGCAGAGCGAGGCAGGGCCTGTGCCTTCCTGTCCCTGAAAAGGGCCATTCTCAACACAGGAGCATCATGGCCACCTTGGGGGAGGTGAAGGGGGTGAACCTAGCTAAGGTGTCTGTGATGGGACCACTGCTCCAACTCCAGGTGGCTTGAAAAGCGATCCTTCAAGCTAGCAAAGCTACCAGTAAGTATGTTTTGACCACTGACGTGAGACGGAAAGGAATGTTCTGAGAACCCAAAGGAGCCTCTTCCTTGCTGAGATTCTTCCACGCAGGCTGTCTTCCCAGGGCTGGGGGATGGTACTGCTGATTGCTCACCATAGCCTGAGACGCTGGGGATGACTCGGTAACATAATAACCAGCCTGCATGCCTCTGATTCGGAGTTCTGGAGTGTGGGCTGCTGGGGAGGGGCCCGTGTGTCAGAATACACCCCTATGAAAGCCCTCACCGTGCTGACCGCACTGTGAGGATGAGGGGCTGGGGTCGCCACAGCTGGGCGCCAGGGCCACAGGCAGGAAGGTAGTTGGTTTTTAAAAGGGCTGGATGAAGGAGCCTGCCTGGACCTGACCTGTGTCCTTGGGGTTTCAGTGCCGAGCCTGGAGTTCTCTCTGCTGTAGGCTGTCCGCACCTTGCCAGGTGAGCGCCCTGGGCCTGGCCCTGGCCCGTCAAATGACCCCCTTCCATGGTGAAGAGCAGGCACACAGGCTCTGTCCTGGTCTCTCAGGGCCCCAGACCTGAACGGAGTCTTTCTCAACGCACTGGCTTGACCTGCACGTGGGGTGTCAGTGCCGCAGAGGACTGTCAGTCTCGATGGCCGTGTTCTTCTGGCTGTGGGATGTAGGGCGGTGACTCTCAGGGACGTGGCCTAAGGCAGGGATGAACAGAGCTGGACCTCGGACAGCGTCTTTCTGCGTACTAGCATTTGAGATTATAAAAAATTATTTTTTAATCAAAATTTCCAAAATAAAGTGAGTGATTTCCCACCCTGCAAGCTGTAGTAAGTCTTGTTGGCTCTCTCTCAGGCTTATGAGTCCAGTGGGAGGGAAAGCGGGAAGCAGCTTCAAAGGAGGACAAAGGTGCAGAGCGAGGGCAGGCGTGGCTCTCGTGCCAGGAGGGGAGCCCCAGCCCCCCGAGGGCCTGCGTTTCCAGGCCACCCCGGCAGGTGCAGCCTGGCCGGATCCCGCGGAAAGAAGGATGACTGTGTGAAGGCAGCCGGTGGAGGCGTCTGCCTGGAAAGCAGGAGCTTCCGGTTCCACAGCCTCCCCAGGTCATACTCATGTGGCTGGGCCCAGAAGTGGCTCCTTTACCCAGCAGCCTGGCTTCCCGTCATAGCTGGAGGCAGACGTCCTACTTCCTAATGAGAAAACCCCAACCTGGTTAGCAGCGCACACCTTAGACTAGGAGACTTGCAAGGAGACCAGTGTTGAACCACAAAGCGAATACAGGTTTTGCTTTTGTCTGTAAAAATGTACAGGGCGCCTGCTGGGGGCTGCGGGGTCAGGACGAGGTGGGGCTCGGTGGCCCAGGCTCTGCGCTGGCTTCCTTCATACCTCGCCCACCCACACTGCTGTGGTCCCCCCCTGTATGCCCGACACCTCACACCGCAGTGCATTTTGTCGCCCGTTGATGAGAAACAGTGACCCCTGGGCTGGCGTGAGGAGGTACTGTCCGAACAGCCCACTGTCCCTCACGATCCTGCGGGGCCCTCCCCAGGGCCAGGCTGGCCCCGAGGGTGGCTTCTTGAAGTTCTTCAGCACCCCCACCTTCCCCGAGGACAGCTCCACAAACAGCAGGTCCGGCCCAGTCTCCAGCGTGGCGTACACGTAGTACTGGTTGCCATGGGAGAAAGAACGCTGGAATGCCACGTCAGAGATGCCCTGGATCACTGTTAGTGAGTACAGGGTCTGGATCTCCCCACGCAGGGTGACCTCCTGCACCTGCAGCTGGCGGCTGGCTGTGGCAGCACTGACAACAAAGCGCCCATCTGGGGATGTGTGTGGGGCACCGGTCACATTGCTGTTGGGGCCGACTACAGAGTCTGTGACACTGTCGATCAGCAGCTGTGTAGCAGCAGCAGCAGCAGCAGCAGCAGAGGCCTGGGCCTGTCGGCACTGGACGAAGAAGTAGCCACCCAGGTGGGTGTGCGCCATGGCCTGAGGCAGGCAGCCGTGAGGCTGCAGCTCCACGGTCTTGAGCAGCATCAGGGTTTCTAGGTCGACTTTGTGAACAGCGGGCTCAGACTTGTTGAAGACGAAGCCATACCTGGGAGGGGGAGAACCGAGGTCAGAGGTCAGGGACTGCAGCCCTTCCCTTCCCTTTCCCATAATCCTTTGGTGGTCTCACAGCCGGGGGTAAGATCTACCCTCTGCAGGGGGTAGATTAGTAAATGGTTCACCTGTGATCTCAAATCACATGAAGAGAGCTACAAGCGTTCCTGGACTTAAGCTTTTGTGACACACACACAACTTTAGAAATGGTAAGGAGGACAGGAAAAGTGCCTCCAACAGCCTCTCCCTTGGGGATGAGTCTGAGCCAGCCTCCCGGAGACCTTGTGGCAGGGGTGGGCCTGGGCCTGGAGGGGAGGGACCAGTGCCGGCTGCCCTGGCTCTGCCTGCCCCGAGGACAGGACAGGAGAGCCCAGAGCCTCGCTCTTTTCTGGACTCACTGGTGAGTCCGATTCAAACACGCACATTCAGTGAAGTTTGCCCGGGTTTCTTATCAGCGTTCTCTTTCCCTGGGAACAGGAAGAGGCAGTCGCTTCTCTGGCTACATATATGCTGCTGGCAGGGGGCTGAGAATGGCTTTGATTTCTGGAGCCAGATGGCCTGATGCTGCGGAGTGCCTGGCCAGCCACAAGGCCTGGGGCAAGTTGCATGCCTGTCCACACCTGTCAGTGTGCAGGGGATAGTTCCCGGGAGAGCTGTTGGGGAGGATTGATCTAAGAGGGACACTGCAGTGGAAGAGCTGCACTCCAGAGGTGGCAGTTGGACCTCCTGAAGCTCCTCACTCGAGGGCCCTTGCTGGCTGCAAAAGGCGTGGCTCCAGTGGGACTTCCGATCAGGTGCCCCTCCCGCCTCCCGAATCCCTTGCTCACAGAGGCCTTTTGACACTGTGTCTTACTTTCTTACAGGAGCAGAGAAAAATCACTTCCATGGTTCTCTCTTGAACACCAGTACCTCAGAGTGGGGAAAACGCCCTCTTTAACAAATCTGGGACGCATCCATAAAGAGCGGTGCATGGACAGAGTGGGGAGGAAAACCCCACTCTCACAGGGAACTTTATGAGGAAGCTGCGTGCTCGCAGGGCTGCTGAGTCTCTGAGCAGCAGGCTCGCCGCTGCATCGAGCTGCTTTGAGGGACCTGGGCCTCTGGAACCACACCAGGGGCTCTTCCCCAGACACCCTCTGCGGTGGAGGTGGGGGACAGAAGGTGGTTATTTTCCTCCTTGGGCAAGGACCAAGGGGCAAGTCCTATTTTCACAAATCCAGCATCAGCTTGCCAGTGTTATTACTTCTGGAGAAAGGTGCTTGATGCCAGACCAAAGGAAGGCACAAATAGTCCTGGGTCCTGACGACTTTATAAAGGACAGGCTCAGTCTTTGGCAGAGGCGACTTCGCAGGCAGTGTCAGGGATGCTCTGGAATGAATGGGGAAGGGGTGTGGCCAGGCCCGGGTGAGGTCTGCTGCTGAGGCCCTGGCTTTTATTAGGAGGCTCTTATTAGAGGGATCTTCTTTTGAAAGGTGGCAAACCAGGCACTTAGGGGGCCTTGCTTCCTGGCCAGGCACCTGCATGGCTGCTCTTGGGGGCTCTGAGGAACCATGGCTGGGGTGAGCAGAGAATGAGGCAGTATGGGCTGCTCAAAGGGGACCTGTCCTTGCATTTAGTCGGACTGCCAATTCCTGGCTGTGTGGTTTTGATCAACCGAGCCTCAGTTTCCTCATCTGTAAAATAGGTTTGAGATCACTACTACCAGTTTTTTCCTGTGAGTGTCTAGCAAGGGGAGGGTGCTCAATTAGCCACTGCTGTTTCCTGCTTCCCTCTGTTGTCCTCACCCGAGGATGGGCCTCCCTGGCCTCATTGGGCCCCTGAGGGCGTTTGGAGCTGGGTGCCTTCTGACTTGAACAATTAAGGACTGGGGCAGGTCCATTTCTCTGTCCCTTCCTGATGGCTCCCAAGCCAGCTGAGGAGGAGCGGGGCAGACAGAGGCAGGAGCAGGCCCCACCCTGGGCAAAGGCGCCCCATGCAGGATGCAGCTGCATCATGTAGGGCCTCAGGGCCTCGCCAGCGGGTCTCACCTGATGTGGTTGATGATGAGGTTTGTTGGGGGAATGAAGAAGTCATCCACTCCTGCGAAGGGCGTGCGGATGAGGTGCTGGCCCTGGCCGGTGCTGGCTTCCGTGATCACCTGTAATACGGAGAGGGAGTCCTGTGAGGGCCCATCCCAGTGCGGGGCTGGAAACCTGGGGACCTCTGCATGCTCCGGGGAGACCCCCAGCCAGATAGGCTGCAGAAATGGTGGATAAGCCAGTCTTGGGGGCAGGGCAGAAGCAGAATAGGATGTCACAGGCAGGGACCTGACCTTCCCGGGCGAAGAACGGGGGGTACAGGAGTGGATGCCTGAAAGGTTCCCTCTTCTCGGTCAGGCGTGACCTGCCACTCACTGTCAGCCGTGGTGACTGCAGAGCAGGGACTTGCGGGGATCATGTTGGACTTGTGTTGGGGCTTCGGAGGGCGGCCCCCAGAACTGAAACACTACTCTGCTCAGAGACAACCTGCCACACAGCAGGGAAGCCTACCTCCTCATCACCTAGGACCCCCCCAGGGAAAAGGGGAGAGCTTTTAAATAATGAAAATGTTAAACTGTGTGACAGTTTACTGGTTATTTATTTTCCTTGGATGCTCAGTGCCTGGGCTGGTTTGTTGGGAGTCTGTCACACTCGGCTCACCAAGGCATTCGCCGGGGGCTGTGTTTCCACGGTTCATTAGAGAAAGCAGGAACCGGGCGGGGATCCTGGACAGACCTGCTGGGCATGCGGGTAGAGGCCTTGTGAGTAGGATGCTGGGACAGGTTCTGGTGTCGGAAAGGGGACTTGCTGTAAGAGGTAGGGAACTGGGTCCTGTGTTTGGTACAAATTGGTAGTGACAGAGCATGGCTGCCTGTTTCCCTGAGGTTGCACTTTCTTCCCAGCGGACGTGGCAGGAGGTGACAGGAGCCATTCCCAGGATGTATCCTGCTGCTCTGCCTCAGGGACAGGCACGTGGGCAGTGCAGAACAGAGTGCAGCAATGTCTGTGGTTAGAGAGGATGGGCAGGTGGTCTGGGGCTCCTGCCGGAAAGCTCCCTGTGCTCAGGCTGGGTGCAGTAGTTCTCGAGGCCTGGGCTGGGCTGGCCAGATACCGAGCCAGACTGCCTGTGTCCTCTGCCTTCTACATGTGCTCATCAGCCTCCAAGTCCAATGCCATTGCCCAGAATGGTGGCAGACCTGCAGCCAGGTGAGGCGCTCAGTCAGTTTAAGGGCCCCAAGGACAAGCCCAGACTCTGAGCAGGACAGAAGGCAGAGGACCCTAAACAGGGAGGTGAGACACTTCCGTGGCCACTTCCTGTTGTGGCTGTGTGCACAGAAGGATCTAGATTTCTGTAGCCTCAGGCCAAGGACAGCCATTGGGGTGGGGGTGGGGCTCTGCGACTCCTGTGGCCTGGAGCTCTGCCTGCTTTTTCCTTTTGTGAATGGGATTGCCTCCTGGCTCCGACTTTTATGATGAGAACAGCAGCACCTGGCCATCTCCTCAGGCAGGTGTGGGGCTTGAGTCTTTCCCCAATCAGTTGCCCGAGGTTATTTCCCTGTGACTTTGCAAAAATGGCCAAGTGACAGTTCCATGGCAGGTCCGAGGAAAAGCTCAGAGAATTGAGCACGAAGAAGGATCGGCATCAGGAGACTGAATTTGAGAGTCCACAGGAAAATGCCAGAGAATTCCGAGGAGCTGTGCGAGCCTTGCTCGGTAGCAGCCCTGTCACTTTGGCTTATAACAGAGATGGGAAATGACAGGCTGTCAGCAGTTGGTGCCGTGCACACCTCACCACTCTGACGCCCTTTACTCAGAGGTCACTGCATTAAAAGGCGGTACCACAGGCCACTGAACTGATGTGGCATGTCAGCCTTGTGGCTCCAACAAGTCATGTCCCCCTTGGCTTGTATACTAGCGTGTGGCTGGGTACCTCAGTGGCCCCAAGGTAACCCCCCAAATTTACTGGGTCTATGAGCTCGGTGCAGGAGGGGTACATAATGCAGCCGGGTATCAGAGGTCATTTGGTAGTCGGCACAGGGTAAGAAAGACTGGGCATCTCCATAGAGGGTGGATAAGTAAGCTACGAAGTGACATTTGGGGAAGGGCAGGGGACCAGGCACCCGGTGGGACAGGTTGAAAGGCAGCTGAAAGCTGAGCGTGGGAGTGAGTGGGCCAGACTGTGCTGGGCCAAGGCCCAAACCATGGCTGCCAGGGGCGGCCTCCTGCGTCGAAGCACCTTCCCGCAGTCACAGCGAGGTTTGCAGCCAATTCCTTAATGCTGGGTGTTTAGAAATGTTAGAATGTTACTTTTAACAGTTTGTAAATATAAACGACACAGAAACATAACGTTGTAACTGAATCTTTGTTCATACCTATGATCACTGCTTTGGGATAAGTTCTGGGAAGTCAATTTGCTGGATCCAAAAGCACTGTTTTGAGGCTTTTCATCCACATTTCAAATTGCTCACTGCAAAGCCTATGCCAGCTGACCTTTCTGGAAGCAGTTTTTGGAAGTGCTCATTTCCTTAACCCTGGATGACACCGATGAAGGTAGGTTTATTCAATCTATTTCATTTTCTTGTCATAGTCCATTTCCCAGAGTTGCCAATTATGGTGATGGTGGACATCATGGTCTAATTACTGAAATTAATTAAAATGCTTTTAGTGCTTTACCAGTTAGACAAAATTTGCTCTTGGTTTCTGGGAAATGGTCTTCATTATATTTAAGGAGTTTCCTTCTAGTCCCATTTCTAGGTATTTTATTAAGAACATCCGCTGCATTTAATTAAATACATTTTCAGCATTTATTGGAAATATCACAGGGCTTTTTTCTTTTTCTGGTTTAATTTGTGTTACGTGTAATGCTGACTGATTTCTGGGGAGCGGGCTGTCATTGCCTCTGGGGACGTGTTCCCCTTGTGAGCTGTGGGATGCGTGGCTGGACTCCACTTCTAACACCTTGGCTAGAATTTTGTTCATGTATTCGTGAGATTAAAAATGGCAAAAAAATAAAACTATAAACTAATCAGTTTTCATAATTATAAGAATATGGGCTTTTTAAAACAAATGAAGGAGCTGTACATTTTTTTCTCCTGTGGTCTGAGATAGTTCAAATAATATTAAAATTATATTTTGAAGGGCTGAGAAAATGTAGATGTACATTTTTTAATGATCTATCTTTAATCTTATAGAAGCCTCTCCTAAGATAATTGTTCTGGTTTGTTTTCCATTTCTTAGGTCAGTTTTTTTTTTTTTTTACATTTTGTAAATAATCATCCATTTCTTTTTTAAAATTTATTTTTATTTTTAAAATATATTTTCTTGTATATATATTATTTTAAAATATATTTTATATTATGGTTGTCCCATTTTCCCCTCCACCCTGCACACCCCCTCCCATCCGCATTCCCCCCCTTTGGTTCATGTCCATGGGTTGTACATAGAAGAAGCCATAGAAAGAAGCCAAGTTCTTTGGCTTCTGCATTTCCTATACTATTCTTAACCTCCCCCTGTCTATTTTGTACCTACCATCTATGCTACTTATTCTCTGTACCTTTTCCTCCTCTCTCCCCCTCACACTCCCCTGCTGGTAACCCTCCATGTGATCTCCCTTTCTGTGATTCTGTCCCTGTTCTAGTTAGTTGTTTGCTTAGTTTCTTTTGGTTTTGTTAATAATTGTGAGTTTGGTGTCATTTTGCTATACATATTTTTTTTTTATCTTCTTAGATAAGTCACTTTAACATTTCATAAAATAAGGGCTTGGTGATGATGAACTCCTTTAACTTGACCTTATCTGAGAAGCACTTTGCCCTTTCATTCTAAATGAAAGCTTTGCTGGATAGAGTAATCTTGGATGTAGGTCCTTGCCTTTCATGACTTGGAATACTTCTTTCCAGCCCCTTCTTGCCTGCAAGGTTTCTTTTGAGAAATCAGCTGACAGTCTAATGGGAACTCCTTTGTACGTAACTGCCTCCTTTGCTCTTGCTGCTTTTAAGATTCTCTCCTTATTTTTAATCTTGGGTAATGTAATTATGATGTGGCTTGGTGTGTTCCTCCTTGGGTCCAACTTCTTTGGGACTCTCTGAGCTTCCTGGACTTCCTGGAAGTCTATTTTCTTTGCCAGATTGGGGAAGTTCTCCTTCATTATTTTTCAAATAAGTTTTCAATTTGTTGCTCTTCCTCTTCTCCTTCTGGCACCCCTATGATTCAGATGTTGGAATGTTTAAAGATGTCCTGGAGGTTCTTAAGTGTCTCCTCATTTTTTTGAATTCTTGTTTCTTCATGCTGTTCTGAATAAATGTTTCTTTCTTCCTTCTGCTCCAGACTATTGATTTGAGTCCCGGTTTCCTTCCTGTTTCTGTTGGTTCCCTGTAGATTTTTATTTCACATAATGCGACCTTCATTGCTGCCTGGGTGTTTTTTTATGCTGTTGAAGTGCCCAGTGAGTTCTTGGAGCATCCTGATTATGAGTGTTTTGAACTGTGCATCTAATAGGTTGGCTATCTCTTTGTCACTTAGTTGTATTTTTTCTGGAGCTTTGATTTGTTCTTATTTGGGCCATTTTTTTGTCTCTGCACGTCTGTTACATAGTAAGGGGTAGAGCCTTAGGTGTTCACCAGGGTGGGGTAACCCACGTTGCTGCGTAGTGATGCTGTATGTGGGGGAGGGTCCGAGAGAGAACAATGCCACTTGCTCTGTTCTCTGCTGGCTTTCAGTCACTTTCCCTGATATCCACGACCAGCCCTTATGCTGATTGCTGTGTGGGTGGGCTTGTGTGCATTCTAGGACCCTGTGGGTCTCTTCAACAAACTGTTCTGTGAGGCTGGGATTTTCTCCCCCTGCCACAACCCCACAGATGTTTTCAACAGGTGTTTTGAGGCTTCATTTCCCCGCACCTGGACCCTGGGTTGTGCCATCTGTTTTACTCCCCAGTTGTTCCTCCCGGTTTATCCGCACATGAATGTGGGACCTCCCGGTCTGCCAGCTGCCACCTGCCTGGTCCGAGAGCCACCACCTTGTTGAGAGTCCTCTCTACCCAGCTGCCCATCTCTGCCCCTCCTACCGGTCTGGATGGATGTTTCTTCTTTAACTCCTTGGTTGTTGGACTTCCATACAGTTAGATTTTCTGGCAGTTCTGGTTGTTTTTAAGTGGTTGTTGTCCTTCTTTTGGTTGTGCGAGGAGGCACAGTGTGTCTACCTATGCCTCCGTCTTGGCTGGAAGTCTAATTATCCATTTCTAATAGGTTTTAAACTTTGCTGCCCCAGAATTGCAATGTAGTGTTACTTTACAATTATTTCATTCTCCTGTATCTGTGTTCACATCCCTCCCTTTTTCTTCATTGTGTCTGTTTTTGTTATTTTTGCTTTATTGGGTATGAGAAGGATTTATCTGTTTCTCTATGTGTTCCCTTATTATTTTCTTTCTATTAATTTCAGTGTTTTTATTCTTATCAGTCACTTTGTTCTTTTTCTAATTTCTTAACACAAATACTTCCTTTGTGGGCTTTTAAGGCACAAATATTCCTTGTGTATAACCTTTTCTGTCTCCCTTAGGTTTTGATGTGAAATGTTCTCTCTTTCATTGCTTTTGAGATTGTTTATTATTTCCCTTTTAATTTCCTCTTTGATCTAATAATGATCTAGAATTGCTTTCTTATTAGGTCACATTTTAATTACTTCTAATTATCAGATAATGTAGCCTATAACATTTGCAAAATTTGTAAATGTTTCCTTTGTGATTACTGGTACACTTATCTATATGTGAACATGTGAAAACTTGTGGCAGATGAAAGGTTTCCTATATATTAATTAAACCAAGTTCCTTATTCATATTATTTGATTTTCCCATGTTATTATTTTGTCTCCTTGGTACGTACAATTTACCGTATTTTGCTGTGTATAATGCTCACTTTTTTGCCCAAACTTTTGAGGGAAAAATAAAGATGCACATTATACATGGGTATAATGATTACATTCCATGGGCATGATAATTCTGTGTGGATGTGCATTAGACATGGCAAAACACTGGTCAGCACATTTTAAATTCAGGTCCTTCATGTTTTTAATTGCTTATGTTTCACGTGTGTAGTTGTCATGTTGTTGGACATCTACCAGCTGGCCGTCGTCGCACACGTCTCTCCTTTCATTGGTGAGCGCTTTGAACCTTCAGCTCTGCCTCGTGTGGTAAGAGTATCACCAGCTGCACATACATATTGTTCCCCTGTCCATCGCTATTTCTACCCCTTTAAATTAAGTCTCTTATTACCATCCTATGTGTTTCTTGTAAACAAGTTATGGTTTTCTTTTTTCCTTCATTTTTTTAAAGCCCAATCTGATCATCTCTGCTTTCATTCAGTTGTCTCATTGGGACTGAGACACTCGGTTCTAAGCTGTTGATTTCAAACATTCTCTGTACCCTCTTCTATCCCAATGGGATGGCATTTTTGAATATTCTTACTTCCTCCTTGTCCCTCCACTCCATACTCAGTTTTACTGAAATAATTTATTTGTAATGTCCTGTTACCAGGATTTCTCTTTCAGTGTGTCTGCTAATTCAAACATCCTTATTTAGTACTTACTGTACATTTCTAGATAGTGTCTCCTCGTCCACCTTTTAATTTTACACCTTCCTCTCTAGGTTCCTTACATACGACTGTCTCGTCTCTATCATTCTCTGTCTTGATGTCTCTGATCTGGTTCCTCCAACAGGCTCCTCAGGGGGCACCCATGATCGATGCGCTCTCTGGATTCTTGCACATCCTTATATCTGTCTTCGTTCTGACAGGTAGATGATGTCTTGGTGTGGGGTACAAGATTCTTGGATGTCACCCCTTTTATCTGAGTAGCGTGGCTGTGTGACTCCACAGTCTTCCAGCTGCTGCTGCAGCCACGCTGTCCAAGGCCCACGGGACTGTCATTTCTTCTGCAGGTCACTGGCTCCTTCTGCCTTGTAAGGCTTCCCCTCTATTCTTTTACCAACAAGGGCAGAGAGGTGTCATTTCTCAGCAGTTTAGCTTGGAAGCTGTAGGTCCTTTTCAATGTACATGATTATATTTTGTAGCTTGGTAGTTATTATTCCAAATTTATTTAATGTCGGACTCCATTCCAGCCGTTTCCTTCTCTCTTTCCAAGCTCCTGTTGAACTTCTGAGACATCAAGTCACAATCTCTTCATATATTTGGTCTGGGATTTGAGATTTTCTTGTTCTTTATCTTTCAGGCAACTATTTGGGTCTCAACAGAAACTCTGTATTTCTGAACTTATCTACTGCAGTTGGAAGTTAGAGAATCATTTCTGTTCATTCTTAGTTCTGGAAGGATCGTTGGTGGCTGTTCCCCTCGAGTTTCCATAAGGGCATTCTTAGAGCTGCCAGGGGGACTGGTGACACCACTTTCTGCAGGTTTAGCCTCTGTTCTGAGTGACCTTTGTTCTGGCTCCTCGGTCCTTTGATGGGTTGTTGTTATTTGTTGTCAGCTCACAGGGGCTCAAGACTGGTAGAGGAGCCCATCAAGTGACAATAGGTTCAGTTTATAGGAGGTGAAGTCATGTCCTTCCCCTGGTGCTGACTTCCCAAGGAAGTCAGGCCGGTGGCCAGTCCCCGGGAGGAAGCCTCTGGAGACCCAGGTGTCCCTGGCCTCTTGCCAGTCCTGGGAACAGGGTGAACTTGGCTCCATCTGTAGCCCTTCTTAGCTGGGGTTCTGAGAGAGAAATTAAACCCTCACGCCCGAGGCATCCATTGTATGTAATGAATTAACTTTTCTGTGCATCTAGAATGGTTCTATGCACTGTTTTGGGGGAGAATTGAGAAAACAGGCATTCCAACCACTTTTGGTACAGCTGCATCCTCTCATGCATCTTTGAGGAGAAAGGCCGAACCAGGCTCACTCAGCAGAGGGCAGCTGTGGATCTTCCCTGGCTGGCAGAGGGAGGAATCCCACAGATCCCGGGGCCCAAGCTCTTCCCGGGAGGTGGTAACGCAGCTGCAGGTGGCGGCTGCACAGCCTGCTGCCGGGGTTGGACTGCGGGCAGGTTACCCAGCTTTTTTGAGCCCTAGCACACTGGAAGCACGCTGTAAACATGCTTCTGCTAATGGGCATAATTGCTGCTGCCGCTTTTCCTTGCCCTTCCCTACTGGCCGGTGTCTGGTGCTTGCTTTGGCTCTAGTTCTCTAGACCACCTAGCGCAGGGCAAAGAGAGATGGTCTCCCTTCTTCCTGCCTGCACCCCCACTGCTGCTGGACCCCAGGAGCCTCATGCTGGTCCCAGCAACATCAGCCTCCTATCTGCCACCAGTGGCACTGTCTCCAGCAGCAGGCCTTGCCGGACACACCTTGTCAGTCACCTGTGAGGGGTGCTGGCCTGAGGCTGTTTCTACTGTCTCCTCCAGCCTTTATGGGCAGGTTTGGATAGATGTGGTTGGCCTTGAGGGAAGTGGGAGAGGCTTAAACAGGGAGAGAGGCTGTTCCGGAGTGGGGGAAAGGGGGAGGTGCTGCCTCCTGTGTTCAACGTACCTGGAGGCTTGGCTGGGACTTGTGCACGTCCCCCCAGCTCAGGACCCACACTTGGTCATGTGACTTGTCATAGGACAGCTTGGCCGGCAGAGGGTCCACACCTATGGACTTGAAAAAAGATAATGACCAGTTGGTCGTGGTTGTTGTAGAGGCTGCCACAGTGGTCCTTTCTGGGCTCTGTGTGCGTGGCTGTTACCCCTGGGTGGGAGGAAGGCCAGCCCAGAGGCCTTGCCGGTGAGGCTATTTGGGAACCCAGTGCAGAAGCCTCCCTTCTGGGTTTGTCTTTGGAGAGACCCAGAGCATCTTGGCAAAAGCCCGAACACTCCATTCAGGAGCTAGCTGAGGACCCTCCCCCCACCCCCTGGAAGCCTTTGGGCCCCTTAAACCCTCTGTGTTCTTCCCCGGGCTGCTCCATGGCCTGGATACTGGGGAGAGGGCCCTGGGTCATCAGCACCTCACTCTGAACTCATGCATTATCACTTAATCTTTGCACACAGCCTCTGTCTTGCACGTCCTTCAGCGGCAGCTTCTGGGACTGACTATAGCGCCAGGCAGACTCTCTTCCCTGCTGACACTCTGCCATCCCCTGAGGATGGAGCTTCCCCTGTGGCCTGTCAAATGGAGACCTTTCTCTTTTCTGCGTATAATGTAGTTTTATAAGTTATAAAACGTTGTTCTGTGCTGCTCTTGCCACTGGACTATGACCCCTGCTCTTCTTGCCATTGGCCAACATCCCAGCCACTCCCCGTGCTCACTCACGACAGGAACACCTGCTCCCTGCCTTCTCTCCCAGGCACTTGTTCCTCAGGTTGGTGCCTTCAGACCCACGCAGATGGTTCACCCACTGCCCGGCTCTCTGATGTCCTTGGTTTCGGTGGGCTTTTCTTCCGCCACACTTCAGCCACCGTAACTTAGGCCTTGTCTACAATTTCTGAAGTTTCAGTTTCAGCTAACCAGACTGTAGCTTTTCTGACTTTAGGGGAGAAAGCTCTGTGGGTCAAAACTTCTCAAAAGAACCAGCTATGGAGTCCCTGAGTCCTCCTTCCCACCAAGTTTCTCTCTTCGTCTCTCCACTGGCCTGTTCTAGCTCTTCGGGTCGGATTCCGAGGGCCCTCCCCATGATCCTCCTCTTACCTGACATAACAGCGACACTCCACATGATTAATTAATCCCTCTTGGAGACATTTTCTTTACGCAGCCTCCCACCTCCCTACGCCTGTCTTCCTCATGCGGACTTCTGAGTGCTGGCCTGTCCCGGGCCTTCCGCTGTGCCCTGCTCTCATCCGCAGCCTTTCCCCGGAGGAGCTCACCCAGCACCAGGCCATAAATAACCTGCTGGATGCCCATGACGTTAGAGTCCACCTCTCTGCCGATGATTCAATATTTCCAAAGCCGAACTCCTGATGTTTGCTCATCCCCGATGAAATGTATTTTACTTTTTCTCCATTCATCAACATCTTTGAAGTCTCCTTTTACTCCTTGCTCTAACCTCCTGTTCTCTGAAGCCTCAAGTAGAGGCTGTTGTTATTTTCCTACACTTCGCACCCCCAGGTCCTTTGTTCGTGTCTAGGGCTATGCCTCGTATGTCTACCATCTCCTGGCTGCCTGGCTGCTTCCCTGCACTTTCCAAAGGCTCGTGGTCTGGCACCATCTTCCTCCACCCAGAGCTTTGGAACCACCAGCAGTGACATTATCCTGACACTATTTCTAGTTTCTTGTACACCCTTCTTTAAAAATAGCCCCTGCCTATACATCTCTCTTCCAAATGTCTGCCCTCTTCACAGCAAGACTGCCCTGAGGTTTGGACTGTAGCCATTCTCTCTTCTTTCTGCTTAACCTTTTCCACCCTATTTCATATTCTCATTTGAAGCAAGAGTCTAATAGATTTTTGCCTTGTGGCTTCAAATTCAGAAAAGAGTTTTTCAGCCTCAACATGCTGAGGAGTAAACGGAAAAGGTCCTGGAGAACGCACTGGGCTAGCAGCGAGCCTTGCAAACACCTCACCTCGGCTTCGACGCAACGTGGTGATGGATTAGGTCAAAGGGATTCACTGTCTACCCTCTCTGCCTAGCAAAAGAAATGGTAAATCCTTTTTGGTGGGCGAGAGCCATCCCAAATTTCTGAAATATTTTATATGGAAATGTTTTGCATTCAAGAAACTCACTAGGCATTCCAAAATACAGACTATATGACTGAAAACACCATAAACAAGACAATAGAAATAGACCCCCAGGTGATCCATCAAAAAGGTAGTTTGGAATTAAGCTGAAATTTTAAAGTAAAAAAATGCAAAGCCTAAAATGAAGAACTCAATAAATAGGTTTTGTGCAGATCCATATTAGACACAAAAGATAGAATTAGTGAAGAGAAAGGTTGACAGAACATTTCCAAACTGAGGCTTGAAAAGAGAGAAAAGGACAGACGATCAGAGTGAAAAAGATAAGTGAGATGCAACAGAAGGATCTGACTTTAAAAAGCAACCAGAGTTCCTAAAGAAGAAGCGAGAGAGGATGGAGCAGGCTAGTATCTGAGGAAATAATGGCTGAGAATTTCCCAACGTGAGGAAGAATATCTGTCCATACATCGCAGAACCTCTGAAAACCCCAAATCAAAATAAATACATAGGATTCGTTCCCTGGCACATTGTCGCAAAGCTGCTAAAGACCAAAGAAAATCTGAAAAGTAGTAGGAAAAGTGATATATTATCTTCAAGAGAGTGAGAGTAACAGTGACAGTTGACCTATTAATGAAAGGAATGGGAAGAGGATGGAGAAGCATCTAAAAATGTCAAAATATACAATTGCCAATGTAGAATTCTGCAGCCAGTAAAAATATACTTCAAAAATATAGGGCAAGTGTTATTTTCAAACAAACAAAAACCATGAGAACCTGTTAGCAGCAGCCCTGTACCAAAAGAACAACAACAAAAAAATCTCATGCAGGTTGAGGGAAAAGGACCCCAGACATAAGCAGGTACTTCAGGAAGCAATAAGGAACCATGGAGAAGTGAGTGTGTGGGCGGATATAAATGATCATACGGAGTAGTAAGTCAGCTCCTGAGGGGTTAAATTATGTGCAGAGTCAAAATTCACTCCTACAACAGGGCAGGAGGCTGGAGGGGGTGTGAGGGGTTCGTGTTCTGTCACTAACGGGGAAGTGAAGCTGCAGTGCGTGTGAAACTGCTGAGGCGAGGGTGCAGGTGGTGGTCTCGATGGTGGGAATGACGATAATATAAAAGAAGGAACCGTCAGCATGCTAATAGAGGGAAAAATGGAGTAATAAAAATGTTTGACTAATTCAAAAGCAAAAGGGAGAGAAAAGCAACAAACAGAGAGGTCAAAACAAAAAACAAGATACTAGAATACTATATAAATTAATTAAAAATGAAATATAAATGGATCAAACTCTCCACATAAAAGACCAAGATTATTGAACTAGATAAAAGCCAAAAACCAAAAGACCAGAGGTGGCTTTATAAAAGACTGCCTGAAGTATATGGGTGTAGAAAGATTGAAGGGGAAAGGGTAGAAAACTGCAGCACGGTAACACTCATTAAAATAAATCTGGTGAGCTGAACTGAGACGAAAATGGACGTTCAGGCAAGAAGCTCCATCAGAACAGAGAGGAGGTTGCAGTGAAGTCCAGGTGCCTTCCAGGGGCGGTGGGGGGAGGAGAGGGGTTACAGGTGGGACTCAGAATCAGTCACCATGGGCGTGTTCTACACACCTCACGGCAGCTGACAGACTAAGAGGACAAAAAATCCCAGGTATTTTAAGTTATTCAGAGTATGTTCTCAGAGGGCCAGGGAAATCAATAACAAAGAAAGTTAGAAAGCCCCCTGTTGTATTCTCCAGGAGAAACTGCTGTCTCAGTTACATCGGTGAGTCTGCAGCAGCGCAGCCGAGTACTGCTGGGGAGAGCAGCCCCGCACAGCGGCCCACTTTGCATTTGCACACACGGTCAGCAGTCCTTTCCCACCCCCCGGGGCCCATCGGTCTCACAGCAACCATCTCCTCTCTCCTGAAACCTCCAGCCTTGGCGGTAATTTTCCTTTTTGCTCTGAGAAAATCAAGGCAACCAGAAGGGAAGTTCAGCCGATGACCAGTGACTGTGTCACATCCTTGCCCCTGCATCTGTATGCTTTGCTTCCTCCTCTTCAGTGAGAGAATGGGCCTTTATTATGGCCAGCATGCCCATCTGCCCTGGACTTTGCTGATGCCTGCTTATAATCTCAGGAGGCAGAAAAAAGGGAAGAATTGTGGGAACAAATTTTCCTATTATTATACAAATGCTGTGATGTCAGCTCTTCTAAAAACAAAGGTCCTTCCACATGCTCTTCCAGTGGCTTGTCCTGTTGGCCCACTGGTACGTTCCCACCTTGACAGCAAACCCCCTCAAAGCCATTGCCTACATCCACCGTCTCCACCTGCATGCTCAGCGCTCTAACTCGGACCTGCCCCCTCGGGCTTGCATTCCCCCGTCCCCATCCTCTGTTCCTGCTGAGGTGAGCCACGTGGCACCAGGTCCAACGGTCCATTCTCAGTTTTTATAACACAGATGTTCTCTGCAATATTCGCCTCCCCTGACTGACCACGAACTCTCCCTTAAAACACTCTCTTCTTGGCTTCTGGAACGCACCCCTCTGTAATTTCCTTCCTACCTTTCAGCTACTCCTTTGGGTCCCCTTGCTGCTGCTTCTCTTCGTGATCTTTAAGTGATGATGTGCTCCCACCTCGACCTCTCCTCTGTCTGTGCACCCCCGCCCCGTGCTTCTTCTTTCGGGTCTCTGGATTTCACGGAGTTCGTGTGGTGGTGATACCTGCACTGACATCTCTGGTTTAGACCTCCCTGTCCTTTCACTGTTTATCTAACCGCTTACTTGATATGTATATAACATCTTTCACATTTCCAAGACCCTAGAATGGTGCTTGGCACCTAGGTCAAGGCCTGCTGAACCGCCACATAGGCGTCTCCTTCGCTTCTCCCCTCCCACCTGACCACCCCTCCAGCAGCCGGGGGGCGGGTACAGAAAGCAAAGAACTTGGCAGGCTGTGCCCCAGGACCAGAAGTCCCCTCGCCCCTTAGACGTACCTGTAGGACTTTCTGGGCTTGCACGTCGACCACAAGGACTCTGCTCAGTGCCGGCTGGGCTGCATAGATGTACCGGTGCCTAACGTTCACTGCCGACGCCCACTGGCACGGCCGGGTGGCACCTCCTTCCCCTTGGGGACAGATTTCTTCCTGTAAAGGAGACAGGCTGCCATGTATAACTTCCCAGCCCTCCTTTCCCTGACATCTCTCGATCCCCCGTCCTGACTCCTCTGCCCTTTCTTGCTGCACTGGGACTCCTTTGGGCTCACAGAACAGGGCACACAGCACTCCCCCTCACCAACTTTTCACCTAACGTTCCTCTGCCTTCCGCAGCCTCCCGGCTCCGGAGGCTGTGACGCCCTGGGAAGCCCTCTCCACCAGCAGCTTCCACGCTCGCGTGCTCCTTTCTCTCGGTGGTCTTCTCCATCATTTTAAAAACTTCCGTTCATGGCCAGGCTTCTGAAAGAATTCCTTACGTTTTTCTCCAACTCCTCACTTTTCACATGCTCCTTCCCCCTCTGGCTTTAGTCCTCACCACGGAGCTAGTGGTGCTCTCACCAGGGCCGGTGCCGACTCCTCCACTCTTAGTTTAACCCCTCCTCTGCCATCATTCTACTTGAGCTGGGGCCTCATCTGACACTGTGCTGACCATTCCTTGGTTCTTCGCCCTCCATCCTGCCGCCCCCAGTGGCTGACCCTTGTCTGTGGCTGGAAGCAGTGGCATTCACTCCTGAATAACTCCGCTTCTCTAACATCGCGCCCTTTGTGGGCCTCACCCAACCGAGGGCTGGAACGACAGTCTGTGTGCGCACAACTCCCACATTTACACCCTCGGCTCCGGCCTCTTCCCTCAACTCCAGACGCACCCAGCCAACTCTGTAGCTCGACCTGATTGTTTAATCAGAGACGTACGCCCAAAACCAACTCTCAATTTTACCGTCCAGTCCTGCTCATTCCATTAAAAAATGGCAGCTCGCTCCATTGCTTCACTTCCTTAGACCGACAATGTCCAGGCTACCTTAGATGCCTCCTTTTCTCCCCATACCCTCCACTCTCACCCAACACATCAGAAATCGTTTCAGCTTTACCTTCTGAAGACACCAGCTGCTCCTTACCACTTTCCCGTCTGTCACCTTGGCTCAAGCCCCATTATGTCACCTGAATCACTGCTTAGCACCCTTGATTCCACTGTGCCTCACCCCCACCCCAACCTGCCCTACACACAGAAACCACAGGGACCACTGTGAAAGCCAAGGCCGGTCATTATTCCTCTTCTCAGCTCCTCCTTCCCCAGTAACTTCCTCTCACGCTCAGGAGAAGAGCTGAGTCTTTCCTGAAGCCCACCAGGCCCCGAGCACGCCGGCTTTTCTCTCCGTCGCCCACCCTCCTCCACGCATGCATGCCGCCTGCTTGCTCTTCCTCCATTGTGCCGCCCTCCTGCACCAGGGCCTTTGCACTGGCTGTTCCCTGTGCCAGGGATGCTCTTCCCCAGACATCTCTGTGGTTTATTCCCTCGTGTCCTTCAGGTCTCTGTCATCACATGGATGGATCCTCATAGAAACCCCTACTTGCATGTGAGCACACTGAGGCTTAGAGGGGTTCAGTAAGTTTTCTAAAGCCGCCAAGCCTGCTGAGGGACAGAAGTGGGATCTGAGCCCAGGTCGGCCTGGCCCCGAAGCCTGTGCCCTTCTCAAGTAACCGTGCGGCTCCCCACTGAGCACAGCGCATGTCAGATCCAGCAGAGGGGCCGAGGGAGGGCGCACCAACCTCCTACTTAGCCAGCACCACAGGCAGAGGGTAGTTCCACTGTGACCCTCCAGAAGGGTGTTTGGAGATTCCCTAGATGAGAAAACTGTTATTTGGGGTTGTTCTGCAGCTCACTGTGGTCTTGTGTGGCCTGCCATGCCTTAGGACCTCTCTTACTGCGTCTCGTTCTAGCTTCTTCAGAAAACTGAGCCCGGGTTGGGACTGGAGAGGTTTTGCCTGCACTGCAGGGAAGGGTACGGCCAAGGTGATGGGGCGCCATTATTTAAACCTAACTGCTGGAGATGAACTAGGGCAGCACCTTCGAGATCAACTCAGGGTGGTTACAGGGAGGGAAAAGTTCTTCACAGGTGACACGTTAAAATAATAATTAATTTAAATGAAATAGCTGGAAAACAGCTGTTCCCGAGCTGTGCGTGTGAGAAATGCCACGGCCTGAGATGCACCTGCAGCCGGCAGAGCGATGCAGCTAACCTGTTTGAGGAACTTGCGGGGGCCCAGCCCACTTCCTCCCTGGGCTCCCAGCCCATCGCTGCTCCCCTCTGCTCCCTGGTTCACTCACCATGTGGGGGCTGTGAGACGACTCCCGGATCCACGCCATAGCTCTACCCTCAGGTAGCTAGGGATTAGTAGGCGGGGTCAGACCTCCTGGGAGGGATGCCAGCGGGAGGGACAGCATCCTGGGTGGGGTTGGGTGAGGCAGTGCCGCCCTGGGAGTCCTCCTGAGGGCTGCCAGGGCTTTTCTGGGTCTGCCACCAACAGCCATCCTTCTGCCTCTGCCCAGTGAGTGCGGCGACGCTGCCACTTCCTGCCGGGCCCTGTATTTTGCTCAGAGCACCTCGGACACTCTGGGCAGTGTTTCCTGCAGTTACCGGAGTTTCCTGAGGGCCCCTGAGGGCCTTCGAGCTTGTCTCCTCTCTCGACAGGTTGAGCATCCCCTTCCTTTTGGAAACTTGGACTTCCTCGGGTCTGTGACCCAGGTTCTCCAGGCTTCCTTAAAGCTACTTCTTTGGCCTGTCAGAGAGCCGGGGCCTCTCCAGCTCACCCCTGCCCCACTACTTTCTGGATGTTTCTATGCATGAGTCCCATGGGCTCCTCAAACTCAGTGCATCATAGGCCAAACTCATCTGCTTGTCAGGAGCCTACAGTCCTGCTCCTGGGTCCCCAGCACCCAACCTGGCAAGCGACACCAGCCTGGTAGAATGTTAGAGAATGAACAGAGTCCCCCACCCCAACTTGCTCCTCTTCTAAGTGAAGGGCACTTTCCTTCTGCTAGCAAGGCTCTGGTTTACCCTCTAGTTCCCTGGTGAGTTACTTCTGAAATCTACCCAGTTCTCCCCATTCCCACGGCCACCGGCCGAACCAGGACACCAGCCTTGCGCCTGGATAATTACAGCTCCGTCTTGTGCTTCTGGGCCGCCTCGCCAATCTCCGCCCTCAGCGAGGGCCTGCCCATGTTCTGGAGCAACCTGCTCAAGGCCAGCCTTCGTGGGAAGCCCGTCAGGAGCTCCCCGAGCTTTAGGATGCCATTAGAACTCCTCACCTTCGATCCTCAGTGATTGTCCTGATCTCAGGCCCTTCCTACATCCATGCTTCCCTCTGGGCACACCGAGGACTTCCGTTCCCAAGACAGGACATGTTTTATGTCTCTCTTCTCCACGTGCCTGACATTTCTTCCAGAAACCCATCCCAGCTCCTACTCATTCTTCAAAACTGAGCCCAGGGAGCACGCGTCCCAGGGGCCTGCTCCAACTCTTCCTTCCAGGCCTGGGGACGCCCCTCCCCTCCATTCCCAGGGCAGCGTGCACATCCTTCCAACAGCGCCTTCTGGGCAGCCATCCATAGTGCTGTCCCAGTCATCTGCCTCTGAACTTGGGGAGGCCAGGCACCCATCCACATGCCCTGGGCCTCGCCTCGGGCTCAGTGCGTGGAAGTGGCTGCCTGATGAAGGAATGAGCATCTCAGTGCTTGGCTTCAGGTCTTTCTCGGCCTTGGGACAGACCTGGAACCACACCACATAGAGCAGATGGGACTTAAGAATCAAATGGCCTGTGGTGGAGGAGTGACTTTCACGTTCTGTCTGCCTGCATGGTGGAAGAGCCCCGGGCACGGACACTTACATAGCTCGTGACGATCTTCTCTGTGGGTTTGAGGTGCCTCTGGATCTCACAGTCCCCGGGGTGCAGGATGACAATGCCGTCATCAGAGAAGACGTAGAACACGTTCCCCACGCTGAGGCCTGCGAGGAGCAAACACAGCCATGTGGGGGTGGCCTAGCGGCTGGCCCTGGGGCGAGGGTGACGATCCACCTCGGGCACACACGGAACTGCATTTGTTGCGGTGCTGAGGGGAAGTCCCGGTCAAGGTGGGGCGGGGTGTGTGGGGAGCATGGGGAGAAGGCACCCCGAGGGCTGTCAGTCAGTGTAGCACATGGAGGGACCTGCAGTCCCCAGGTGCCCTCCCAGACATGCACATCAGTTGACTATGGCTGGCCACCTACCCAAGTTTTCAAATAAATGACAGCTTTGTCTTTGACCTACATTTGACCTTTCCTCTTCTGAAAGGCAAAACTCCCCTTGGTCGTTCATTGTCCACTATGTTCAGAATGGATCAGAGGATTCCCAAAAGGCAAAGGCTTTTATTTTAAACACATTCAGGTACATACAGCGCCACTTCCCTGTATGTGGCAGGTGTGCCTTGTTCCAGCCTCAGTCCCAGCCTGTCTGCTCCAGTGAACCCCTCCTCCAAGACTGCTGGCTCCAGCCTCTGCCCCAGCAGGGTCTCCGTGGCAGCCCCGCACCAGGTGACAGAGTCCACCCCTGGTCGTTCCTGCCTGCCCACCCTACCCCAGCCAGGTCTGGGCCATGTGGGAAGAAAAGGCTGGGGACCACCAGCTAGTTCAGCCTCCTTATTTTAAAGACAAAGAAACCGAGGCCCAGGGAGGCCACTCGCCGTTGTGCTGGAGCTGGGGTTCGACCCTGATCTCCCACTCCGGGCTTGTCCCCTCACTCTGCCTCTCTGCGGAAGGCAACCCTGGCACCAAGATGGGTAAGTTTGGAGTTCTTCCTCCTGCTCTCTCACCCCCCTTCACTTCTTTTGAAGGTAGAACAATAAAAAGTTTCCTATGAATTCTAAGAGAATGAAATATATTAAATAAATATACAGAACACTCTTCCTAGCATGCAGAGAAAACCAGTGCCTTGCTGTAACTGATGATCCGAGTACGTTTTTAGTGAGGTGGAAAACGGTGAGACGGGCAGACAGTGATCACCATCCCATTTGCTCCCAGGGGCTCTGCAGGCCCCTGAGGACGGCACCCGTGCCTGTGGCTCCCAGGGGGTGGAGGTCCCTGACCCCGTGCTGCAGCCTCAGCTGACCCTGGTTCTGTGCAGAGAGGGACTCTGGGCAGCAGGTTTCCTGCTGTGATGAACAACCTGACCCCTGCCTCTCAGAAGTTGGTATTTCCTGGGAGTCTCTGCATAGTTCCCGATGGGACCTGGGTGCTGGGCAGCCTGTCCCGGAGAGCCTGACAAAGCTGGCCACCTATGAGAGCTTCATCTCAGCCCCCAGCAGGACCTCCACTTCTGTACACTCTCACCTGGCAAACCCCTTCCCCAAACCTTGGTGCCCGAGCGACACAAAGCTCTTGCACAACCACAGGCCCCAGCAACAGCTTCCTGGGGCTTCTCAGAAAATCAATGGCTGGAAGGACCAATGTGAGATTGAAGGCTTAATAGGATCTCTATGGGGTTTGCAGCTGTAGCTATGTTTCGGGCTGAGCACAGTGCCTGGCTTGCAGTTGGCAGTGGAACCTAAGACTAAACAAATATCCTGGACCAATTGACTTCACAAGAGGTCCGGGCTTCTGATCCAACCCCCTGGAAGGTTCTGTCTGAACTCAGCTCCTCCTTAGGGGGCAGGAAGGAGCTTCCTTTGCTTCTGTGAGCTCTCATCAGCTCGTTTCTCCTAGGGAGGTGTGAGAGTGCCCGTAGCCTGCTGGCCTCTGTTTTCACCTCAGCTTTTCCCTGTTGGAGATGGCAGGGAAGGGTGCAAGTGGCTGGCAGCCAGGGCGATGGGGTTTGTTCGCTGCCAGGTGGTCTAATGCTGGTGCAGCGCCTGCCAGCCCTCAGGTAGCCTGGGCTCTAAGTGGGCCTCTGTAGCTGCATTTCACAGATCACAGGGCCGTGGGCACCCTGTGGGTCCCTTTGCTGTAACCTCACCTCAGAAAACATCACCTTCTAAAGATGGAGAGTGGAAGCTGTGTGCATTGTGGCCTGGGAGCTAGGGTCAGGCGGCGTCAAGGGACAACTGTGCATGAGTAGCGACTGTTGCTATGACTTGTTCTTCCCATGATTCCCAAAGCCTATTGGCTGCAATTGCTCACTTTTCCAGGTTTAGCCTTTGTTTTACTCCCAGCTTCACCATGTAAGCCTCAGTGTCTGGTGTCAGGAAGCTGTTCTGAGTGTGTGTGTGTGAGCATGTGTGTTCCAGACTGTTGGTAACACCATGCGACATTTCAGAAGCAAAATGAGCTGGGAAATAGGCAGCTTTTTAAGGAGGGGGATTTTGTGCTTAAACCCTGAAATCACAGAGTGCCTTCTGTGGCTGCTCGAACTCCCCTCTGCCTCCTGGAGTAGGGAGCCACCTCACGGGGCTGGACCTGCTCAGGCAGAGGGTTCAGTGTTAGGACGGTGCATGTATGCACGTCACCCCAAGCAGTGACCCAGGTGCTCTAGGCCAGCCCCCCCTCGAGCCTGCTGGTTCTCGAAGCATACGACATTGTCCATATTAGGCCATATTTGATGTACAAAAGTGGCAGTTTTGTACAGTCCCAACCTAATGTCTAAAGATGGTTTGATAAATGCACATTTAGAAAGTGTATTCATTTAAAAATATACACATAAATATATATTTACAGGAATCACGGTAGCTTTTCCCTTCAGGATTTCCTCAGAGTACACACTGAACCCTAACACCCACATCAGCTACTGGAAAAAAAAGCTTATGGCTCGGATCTGACCAGGAGCCCTGCTGGGTAGTTCCCTTTGGGGGAGGTTTCAATCAGCTTGGAACGGAAACTTCCCATTGCGAATTCTAATGCACAAGTGACCACTAAAGATGCCTGCAGGTTTTAAGTCTGCCTCTCAGTGTGTGCCACTGAGCTTGGCATGACCTCTCCCTCCCATTCAATTCGCCACGTGAACCCCACTTGTGGGGACCGCTTGGTGGCCCATGCAAAGGTGCCCTGTTTGGGAACTACACACACATGTGGGCACAGGCATGACACAGAACAAGGCTCAGTACCTTCCTCGCGCCAGAGGATGTTTGCCACTGCAGCCGCGGAGAAGTGGGGGCATGGGGACCGACGGAGGGAAGGAAAAAGAAGAAAGCAGCATGAGAACCTTCTCTGCAGCACTCAGTTCGTGACACGTGCTGTCCAGCCCATCCTGCACCTGCTCCCCACCGCTCACTCCCCACCATCGACCTGGGGGCACTGAGCACATGGACACACATTCCCGGTCTGAGGGCCCTTTCAATCCTGAAGGAGCCCTTGAAATTGGGTCCTAGGAACACAGAAGCTAACGGGATTCCCTGCCTGCATGGATGACGCAAAGGGAGGAACAGCCTCTCAGACTTGCCAGGGACCTGCCCGGAGGCGCTGATTTTCAGCTGAGCTCTTCCTGATCTGAAACCCTTCTCATGATCTCCCTTGCTGAAAAAGGCTCAGCTCAGAGTCTTTGACCCAGGGAATGAGACTGTGCCCAATACCCACATCCTTGAAATCACGCCAGCACACCCACTGTGGGCACAGTGGCTGCAAGGGAGAGCACCCTCAGCACCCAGGTGGGCTATGACCCCTGGAGTAAAGGCAGGTGTGCTCGGTCTGGTTCCTGGGCCCCCCCGGGGGACAGCAGCCCCTGGGGGTGGTTCTGTAGGGGAGAGCAGAGGTTCCAGTCCCACAGCAAGTAGGAGACAGAACTGGGGCCAGGATATGTGAGCCCCCTGGGGGTCCTGGGCTGCCTGCTGTCCAGAGAGGTCCTCTGTCTACATTCCCAGAGTTGTCTGGGTGGCCAGCCAAGGGCTCCCCCTGCTCCACCTCTGGGTACCCTCTGTCCCCAGGTTTGAACACAGAAGGACAAGGGTGTTACCCCTTCTTCAGGGGCACGTGGTTGGCAGCTTTGGCCCTGGTCAGCTACTCCCCTCCCCGCCACTCAACACATCCCAGCGAGCTCAGCGAGGAGCTCAAAGGCAAGCGGGGACTCACGGGTCTTCCTTGCCGAGTCTTCGATGAAGAGTGAGGAGATGTCTTCGTCCACACCCACTTCGTTTTTGGCAATGCAGGTGTACGCCCCTGTGTCTTCATACCGAACGCTGCCGATGTGGAGCTCACTCCCATTGGCTGCAGAAAGGATGGTTCTCAGGGTGGCCTGCTCAGCTGGGACCCCCAATCCCTCCCTCCCTCCCCTTGCTCTTCATAAGGCTACTGACAGCGTTGGTGTTAAAAACACAGCCCCTCAGCAGGGCTGAGGGTGGCCAGCCACTCGGACACACACCCAGCCAGGGCCAGAACATCTGAGATGAACTGCGGGGGACCTGGGACCTGGCCAGCAGCTTCTCATCACTCTCAGAAAGCCTGCAAGCCTTGTGTGAGCCCAGACAGTAGAGAAATTGGGGGACACATTTGTTTGCTCCCAACGTGTCTGACTTAGAAACAAATCACCCCCTCCCTTCCATTCCTGGGGACAGTGTTGGCTTAAACTTGAGGGGAACAGCACAGAGACATCGAGGGCAGTTCTTACCTAAAAGGGAGAGCTGTTTGGACATCTGGGTGGAGACATCCATGCCATTTTTCAGCCATGTGATCCTGGGCATGGGAATGCCCTCCGCATGGCACCTCAGGCTGGCTGCCACCCCTGGCTCCTGGGCCTGGGTCTCTGGGTAGACACGGATGACTGGGGGCACTGCAGGTGAGAACCAGGTCCGGTCAGAGAAGGCCCCACCTGGCCTCGGGCCTGCAGTCAAGCCCTGAAACCCTGCTCCAGGGAGGTGAGCTTGAGCCTGGAGGCAATGCCGGACTTCTCTTTGTAAGCAGCTTACAATCATCCTATTCAGCAACTCAAGCCCCCAAAGAAAGCTATAAAATGGATGGCAGGCAATAAACACGTCAGGCTTTGTACCCCGTAATTCATGGCTTTCATCATTATTCTAAATATGATCAGAAAGACATCCAAATATTTAATGTGGTTCAGCTGCTACATGTAAAGAGCAACCACTACTGACATTTATTTCTGAATGAATAAAATTCAGATATATTATTTCTGTTATTGGAAAGTCATTGGGCAGAGGCTTAATTTCTTGCAGGAAGTGCTTCTCAAAGCGCTTACGAGTGCTGACTGGCAGGTTGACTCACTGTATCACTGCTCAGGGGAAGCCCATCGATTTTCCATGGGTCATTTTTATTTCTCCACTTTTCTTATCCCCTGGAACATGGGGAAAGGCAAGTGTACCCTCCTGAACTCTTGACTCAGCCTTGGGCCCTGGAAGTCAGCCTTGGGGTGGGGTGTGACCTGGGCCACTCATCAGGTGAGCATGCATGGGCCAGGTGTCGCCCCCCATAGAACACAGGCCTCTCTTATCTGGGCTGTGTGTGGGGAGGTGGCTGGAAGAAGTAAAGACTGTCTGGAGGGACTTGCATCCTACCCCTAGCTTTGGGCCCAGGAAATAAAATAAATACCATTTTCAATGGAATTGAGGTGTCCTTCCTTATTCACACATTTTGTTCTACGTACTACCAAAAAGGGTTTGTGAGAGCTTATGCAGAGGCACCTGGATATTAAACCGAACAGAACAAAAGCATCTCACTTCTTTCAGAACGGTGGAGATGGGCTCTTCCTGAGGCCGGTTCCTCCTGAGTGGGGCCACTGCTTATCTGGAAGCTCCTGTTGCCCAACAACAGAAACCCTCCCAATCCAAGATGGCGGCAGAGTAGGTGGAAGCTACATTCACTCCTCCCAGGACTGAACTGGAATCACAGCTAAATTATAGAATAATCAGCCTGATGAACCAACTGAAGACTAGCTGAACAAAAGACTCATAACCAAGGATTTATGGAAGAAGCCACATGGAAACTGGTAGGAAGGGCAGAGATACAAACAGAGCTGGCCCCGCACCCGAATGTGGTGGTTGAGAGTAGGGAGGGATATCTTAGCTGCAAAGGTCTCCCTGAGGAGTGTAGGGTCTCAACCCGATGCTGGACTCCCCATCCCAGAGCATCAGAGCTAAAAAGAGGAGCCCGCATAACATCTGACTGTGAAAATCAGTGGGGATTCTATTTGCCAGGGAGAGACGGGAGTCTGCTAGAGACCCCAGGCACACTCTTAAAGGGTCAGTGCACAAAATCTCATGCATGGCCATACACCCTGGGCTGCGGTGCAGAGAGAATGGCTCAGAGCAAACTGGAGTTGTGTGAGGAGAGACTGGGTTGTGTGGCTGTGGGGACAGAGCTGAAGGGACAGCTGCCAGGGTCCCTGTGCTGAGTCTCTGTCCAAACCTCCCACAGATGCCATCTTTCCTGGGTCAGGCGGTCCCCTCCATATGACATCAGCCTGGGGGAATACACTAGCCCCAGCCTCCTGACTCTCTATTGCCCACCCCACATGCCCCATGGAGGAGTCAGCTGCTTGGGCATGCCATGTAGATTTTCTCGGAGTGCTCTTCAGGAGGTCCAGGTGAAGTCAGGGGCTGTCAGGGACTGACTCATGTGGCTTCAAGGCAAGGGCCATTGCTCCCCTCCCACCTGACAGGTGTGGCCCTCCCCGGGGGGAGACCCACTAGCCTCACCCTCCCTACTCCTGGTGGCCTTGCTGAGCTTGCCCCTTGCAGAGGAGTCAGTTGGCTGCTGCCAGTCTGGGCCCATGGTGAGGACGTTCTCGGAAGGCTCTCCAGGAGGTCTGGATAAACTTGGGGAAGCAGAGATGAGCAGGGAGAGACTGAGTGGTGTGGCTGTAAGGGTGGGGGTATTTTTCCCTTGCACATCCAACTGATGCCACTGTACCTATGCAGTGCCCTCCCTTTTCATGGCCAAACCTTAGTCTCTTTGGGCCCGATAAACTCTGCTGGCCTCACTCTGATGATTCCTTGAGACCCTACCCAACAAAGTCCGTGGGTATCTGGTGGTGGTAGTTGGCCTAGATAGAGGCTTTGACTTCTGCTGAGTGGCTTCAGACCCAGCACTGGCACTGAGTTTGAATCGATATCAGTCTGATGAACACCATTTGCCTCTACCTGGTGACTCACTGAGAACCTGCCTCATGCTACTTGCATACCACCAGAAGTGCTTTCAGAGACTGAGCCTAACAGATGGCTGGCAGGTGGAGGTGGTACTATGGGCCATTTGCTGAACTTCCCCTGGGTTGTTGCTAGTAGAAACCAGCCTTGGTCCACAGCTTGGCCCTTTCCACACACACCCAGGTCCAGCAGATGCAGCCACAAATGGTGGGTCACTTTGTAGCTCCCAACAGGTTGCCCAAAGCTGGTCACAGGTAGCACCTGACATTGACCTGCACCAGAGTCCCTTCCAAGAGGCCCCAGAACACACACACACACACACACACACGCCCAGATGCGAGTTTTACTCCACATCAGAGCACAACTCGATCAGCTCCACAAGTGGCACAACCACAGGAAGGTCTTGGCAGGCACCAGACGTGCTGGAGCAAATTCCACTTCGTGAGGTCAGCCTCCAACAAGCAGCTCACACACTGTGGTTGGGCTTGATCCTCATAGCCAGCCTGAGGGTCAACCCCACCTGAGGATTGGACAACAGCAATCAACACTCTAGTACAACAGGAGGGCTCTCATAACCAACAAAAAAGGCATTCCAGGAGCACCTAGCTTAGGTGGCCACTGAGCCCCACAAGACACTTCCTACATAAGGCCACCATACCACAACTGGAGACATAGCAGACCTACCTCATACACAGAGACAGATAGAGAGGCAGCTAAAATGGGGAGACAGAGAAACATGTTCCAAATGAAAGAACAGGAGAACTCCCCAGAAAAAGAACTAAATGAAATGGAGGCAAGCAAACCACCAGATACAGAGTTCAAAGCAATGGTTGTAAGGATGCTCCAGGAACTTAAAGGATGAATGTATGATCTCAGTGAGAACTTAAACAAAGAGACAGTAAGCATAAGAGAGGACGTAGAAAAGAACCATTCAGAAATGAATACAGTATGTAAAATGAAAAATACACTAGAAGGAATCAATAGCAGACTAGTTGAAGCAGAGGACTGAAGTAGCAATCTGGAAGACAAGGTAGCAGAAAACACACAATCAGAGCAGCAAAAAGATAAAGAATTAAAATGAGGATAGTTTAAGGGACCTTTGGGACAGCATAAAGCATAACAACATCCTCATTACATTCTGGGGTACCAGAAGGTGAAGAGAGAGAGCAAGGGATTGAGGATCTATTTAAAGAAATAATGACAGAAAACTTCCCTAACCTGGTGAAGGAAATAGACACACAAGTCCAGAAGTGCAAAGTCCCATGCAAGATGAACCCAAACAGGTCTACTCTGAGACATACCAAGTAAAATGCCAGAGGTTAAAGACAAAGAATCTTTTTTTTAAAAGATTTTATTTATTTATTTTTAGAGAGGGAAGGGAGGGAGAAAGAGAGAGAGAGAAACATCAATGTGTGGTTACTGGGGGTTGTAGCCTGCAACCCAGGCATGTGCCCTGACTGGGAATCAAACCTGTGATGCTTTGGTTCGCAGCCCGCTCTCCACTGAGCTACGCCAGCCAGGGCCAAAGAAAGAATCTTAAAAGCAGCAAGGGAGAGCTATCTACAAGGGAGCTCCTATAAGACTGTCAGCTGATTTCACAACAGAAATTTTGCAGGCCAAAAGGAACTAACACAAAATATTCAAAGTGATGAAAAGTAACAACCTATAAGCAAGACTACCCAGTAAGGCTATCAGTTAAAATTGAAGAAGAAATAAAGAGCTTCCCAGATAAGTAAAAAAAAAAAAAGAAAAAATGTAAAGGAGTTCATTACCACCAAACCAGTGTTATAAGAAATGTTAAAGGGACTTCTTTAAGAAAGGAAAAAAAAGAGAAACATAGTTATAAAGAATAAAATGGCAATAAATACCTACCTAGCAATAATCACTTTAAATGTAAATGGCTAAAATGCTCCAATCAAAAGACATAGGGTAGCAGAATGGATAAGAACACAAGACACATATATATGCTGCCTCCAAGAGACCCACCTCAGGGTGAAAAATGCACACACTGGAAGTAAGGGGATGGAAAAGATATTCTATGCAAATGGAAATAAAAAAGGCTGGGGCAGTAATATTTATATCGGACAAAATAGACCTTAAAACAAAGATGATAAGAGACAAAGAAGTGCTCTACATAATGATAATCAGTCCAACAAGAGTATGTAGCGCTTGTAAACATTTATGCACCCAACACAGGAGCACCTAAATGTGTAAAACACATTCTGATGGACGTAAAGGGAGAGAGTGACAGTAAGACAGTCCTAGTAGGGAACTTGAACACCTCATCCACATCAATCTTCCCGACAGATCTTTCCGACAGAAAATTAGCAAGGAAACGGTGGCCTTAAATGATACACTAGACCACATGGATTTAATAGATATTTTCAGAGCATTTCATCCCAAAACAGCAGAATTTATATTATTTTTTAAGTGCACATGGAACATTTTCTAGGCTAGCCCACATGTTAGGGCACAAAACACGTGTCAACAAACTTAAGAAGATGGAGATCAGAATAAGCATCTTCTCTGACCACAATGCCATGAAACTAGAAATCAATTGCAAGAAAAAACCTGAGAAACACACACATACAGAGGCTAAATAACATGTTACTAAATAATGAACGGGGTTAACAATGAGATCAAGGAAGGAAATCAAAAGATACATGGAGACAAATGAAAATAAAAACACAACCTTCCCAAATCTGTGGGACACAGTGAAAGCAGTCCTAAGAGGGAAATTCGTAGCAATACAGGCCTACGTCAGGGAACCAGAACAATCTCAAATAATCAACCTAATGTTACACTTAAAGGAACTAGGAAAAGAACAACAAACAAAGCCTCAAGTGAGTGAAAGGAAGGAACTAATAAAGATCAGAGTGGAAATATATGAAATAGAATCTAGAAAAACAATACAAAAGATCAATGAAACCAATGAAATGAGATTGACAAACCTTTAAGCAGACTCGTCAAGAAAAAAAGAGAGAGGAACCAAATAAATAAAGTCAGAAATGACAACTCCGCCTGCCAGTTATACTGTGGTCCCTGCCTCACAACCCGGAATGGCTCCAAGCTAACCTGGGGCCTGTCAACCAACTGGGTTTACACAGCCTGCCAAGAGCACTGCGACCCTTCCTGCAAGGGCACGCAACACCAGTGCACGGCGCTGCCCCCTTCTGGTCAGGGCTCCACGCCCCCAGACCTGGTCATCCATAAAGAGGCTCAGCTCCCATGACGAGTGTCGCTGCTGGCTCTTTCTCTCCCCAAAGACTCCAATACTACTATTTTATTCCAGTTTGTATGGAAGCCCAGAAACTTCAAAAGCAGACCATTCTTTATGCTATCACTTTTGCTGTTAACTTAAAGTATGATTTGCCAGAACACAAAAAAGAGCAAAGTGAAAGCTTTCTCCTGCGCTGCTTCCTAGTGCATCACCTTCCTCGTGGCTCAGAACTGCGCTCTCGCACGATGACGTGGGGCCGTGTGGGTGTGCGGTGATGGGTGTCCAGCCTGCCTCAGCCAGAGGACATGGGGGTGCTAGATTGGAGCTCAGCCATCTCGTTTGGCTTTTTGCAATTAACACAACGTCCTAAGAGCAGACCGCTCTGAGAAGGTGGCTAGATTGCATGCACAACATGTAACATCAATGGGTTAACCAAGATGACTGAATCCAAAAAACACAAGAGGACTGTAATTAATCGTATGTAATGAATGTGAACATCTCAACAATGTGAGCCACTTAAAGGGAAACTTCAGAGTATTGACGTGACATCAAGAGGAGAGCATCTAAAAACCGTTAAGGCACAATGTCTTGGCTCTGTGGGACAAGTGTGTTCTGGAGATCCGCTCTGCAGACAGCACAGGGCCCGTGGTCAGCAGCACCGCTCTGTGCGCTGAAAATCTGGTGGGAGGGCACAGCGCACGTCACGCGTTCTCATCACAAACAAAAGCAAATGAAAAGGAAAAGCAAAAGGACCCGAGGGAACTTTGGGACCCGTGGTGACAGATCCGTGGTGACGGATCTGTCACCACGATTGGGGCGATGGTGTCACAGGTGTATGCGTCTGTCCAAACCCTCACCGTGCACGCATTGGCTGTGAGCTCTTCTTCCCACGTCAGTTACACCTCAGTTACGCTTTCGTTAAGAAAGCACCACCGACCCAAAAGCCACGCTGACTAGTTTCGTAGGAGAATTCTTTTTTTTTTTTAATTTTTTAAAGCCACCTCTCTGTGGGTTATTTTTTTTTAAAGATTTTATTTATTTATTTTTAGGGAGGGAAGGGAGGGAGAGAGAAAGAAACATCAATGTGCGGTTGCTGGGGGTTATGGCCTGCAACCCAGGAATGTACCCTGGCTGGGAATCGAACCTGGGACACTTTGGTTCCCAGCCCGCGCTCAATCCACTGAGCTATGCCAGCCAGGGCGAGAATTCTTTTATGCACTTAAGGAATCGATAATTCCCAGAGCCTACCACACAGATAACGTTTCAAACTACACCATGGAGTTAGTGTAACCTGGGCACCAAAACCAGCCAGAGAGCACAGAACGTGACCACACAGGCTAACTCACTTAGGGCTGGACCCACCAAACTCCTGAGTCAGGGAGGAGCCGATTGCATCCGGCATGGCGTTAAAAGGACATCCTGTGACCAGGTACAGTACGTTTCAGCGGCGAGCTGTTAGGAAATCTATAATGAACCACGTCCAAAGTCAAAAGCAGTCAGCAAAGGAGGAACACTCGGTTCTCTTATAAACACTGAAAGGGGCTTTGAAAAAAAATTCAAAATCCACTTCTTGAGGGAAAAACCTCAATAAAATAAGCACAGAATATTTTCTTCCCACAGTGAAGAATATCTCTATAAAAAGAAGAAACGGTGCTGTTCTTTTCGGAACGGCAAGGCATTAAATCAGGGGGGGAAGCAGGGGGGCAGCAACACCACACGGGCTGTTATTGCCCACGGAAGGCAAGGAGCATGAGGCGCAGATATTGCAATGATGGAGAAACATGATATTTTCTCTGGATGTGCCCCAGAGAACGGACCAAACAGCAGTTAGGGTCAATATGCGCATAAAGGGGCCAGCACCGAAACATACAGAATTAATAGCTTGCTTACAAACCGGCAGCAACCAGATAGGCTAAATGAAGAAAACTGTAAAGTCCCACTGATGTCACAAGAAACACTTGAACAGCTGAGGAGGTAGGTTCCTGGATCGGGAGATTTACTGTTGTTCATAAACAACAAATTAAGCTGTCCGTTTAATCTCATCCCAATTAAAACAAACAGGTGGGGTCTTGGCAGAACAATTCTAAAATTCATCCACAAGGAAAAGTACAGGAAAACAGCTGAGGAAACCATGAAAGCCGAGAGAGACGGGCGTCATTTCCTGTACCGGGTACTACAAAGTGTGACGGCACCAGAGGCTTCGGCGCGGAGATGTGTGGGGCCGTCCTGGGGGCTGAGGCCACTCCTCCTGTGGCCTGCGTCCCCCCATCAGCAGGACTAAAGAGGGGGCCTGGCTCGGCCACCTCCCAGTGCCCCTCCGCACTTTGGCCCAACCACCACCTGGCGGCGCCAGGACTCCCTCCCTCGGGCCCTTTTTCCGGGATGTGTGAGTCTCCACCAGAAGCCGAGGCCTCTGGGGCCTCCCACACCCCCAGCCCTTCTGTGTGCCTTCTGCAGCTCATGTTCCAGCCGCAGCCAACTGGCCTGTCTCCTCAAACCCTCCCACGACTGTTCCTTCTCGCTCACGGAAGCCTGATGACCCTGCTTCTCCTGCAGCCCCCGAAGTGGAGTTGGCACTCCCTCCCCACGCCCCTTCCCTCGCCCACCTCGCCCACCACCAGGCTGGTGGCAGCTGTCGTCCCGGGTCCTCGCCGCCACCGCAGGCCATCCGTCTTCCCTTCTCCAGTTTGGGGTTTCACGTCATGCCAGCCTCGTGTCTGGATCACCCCTCGCGCGCCCCCTCGGGGACATGAGCACCCTCTCTCTCCCCCACCTCTGTTCCCGCTTTCTGCTGGATCTTCCCTCTCAGCCCGTGAAATGCTGTTAATTTCCATCTTGGAAAAAAACAGAACCCACAACCTCTGTTTATCCCAACTTCTCTCCCCAACTCTGTCCCTTTTCTCTCCTTGAAAACACCCTGAAGAGCTGACCATCCTCAGTGGCTCCAGCTTCTGTCCCGATTGCCTGCTGAGCCAGCTCCAGGCCGGCTTTGCCCCATTGCACTGCGGAAACCGCTCGCCTCCAGGTGCATGGTCCCAGAGCCAACCTGAGCCGGTGGCCAGGCTCCGTCCTGGTCCTCTCTGGCCTGTCCGAGCATGTGGCCCAGCTGACCACTCCTCCTCCCCGGCCCCCCGACACCATGCTCCTCATCTTCCTATCTCGGTGGCTTGTCCTGCTCTGTCTTCCTTGCTGACTTCCTCAGCTCCCCAGCTCCAAATGCCGCTGTGTTGGTTGTAGGACATCCTCTGTCCTCACTCGCTCCTGTGATGTCCTCTGGGCCCCTGAGTTTAATACTGCCCACCCTACGAGGCACCTGAAACATTCATCTCCAGCCAAGTCTCGCCCTCCGACCCCAGTCTCGGACACCCAGGGGCTGCGCGCCACTCCGCGTCTGCGGGAGCGGCCCCCCGACTCCGGTAGCTCGGACCATGTCCTTCGGAGGCACCTTTGACTTTCCCACCGAGTCGACACTGATGTGACCTTTTCAGTAAGGCCTTCTCTGCCGTCCTGTCTGAGATCCCCACCTTGTATCTGACTCCCCTGCTCCCCTGCGGTTGTTAAAATTTCCTCCTCAACCCTTTCACCCTGGGACGCACACCGTGGGGCCAGGGGCTTCGGTCTGTTCGCTGCGCTGTTTCTAGTGCTCGGCCTGGCGAGCGGCAGGTCAAAGAAACTATGAATCTCTGTTGAATGAATGGAGGGATGTCAACACAGATCTGAAGGATAAGAGGGAGTTGGTAGCAAAGGGGAGGAGGGAAGAGCATTCTCAGTCAGGGAACAGACAGTGTGTGGCTGGAAATCAAGAGGCCAGGCCTGTTGGGGGAACCGAGAGGCGGTCACACGGTTGGAGCATGGGGGGAGGGGAGCAGGACCCAGCATACATGTGTCTGTAAGCGTGGGGTGTGGCCTTATGGGCAGGATGCTGCTGTTGCCCCTCCGTGCCCCGGTGGCTCAGGCCACCCCTGTTTTTCCCAAGGGGTTGGTGTGGGGACCCTGAAGGGGTACAGCCAGGCCCGCAGTGGAAGGGGCCCTGATGATGGTCCTCGGGCCCCTGGGTCGAGTGCAGCCAGCGGGCCCCTGGAGAGCTCCCCTGAGCAGCTCCTTTGGCCCCGACCTGACACCTCGCTAAGGGGAAACCAGCACGAAGATGCTAAACAGAAGGATTTCCCCATCACCTGGGTGGGAGCTCACCTACCGCCTCCAGGACCAAACTGTCCCCTTCCCGAGTGCCAAGGGGTAGGACAGGCCCAGGGTGGGACAGACTCGGCTCTGAGCGGCTTCGGGCCACTCGAGCAGAAGCCATGCCTCCCGGAGCCAGAGCTGTGGACCCAGCCCCTGCCAGGACAGGGAGGCATCAAGGGCCCTGGTGTCCTTGAACCCCACCTGGATGGGACCCTGTCAGAAGAAGTCCTGCAGTTTTTCTGAGACGGGGGAGCAAGCAGCCCCCCGCCAGGGAGGCGGGCTGGGACCAGCTCTCTGACAGCCACAAGGCAAAGACCAAACTGGTTTTCTGTGGCCAGATCTGCCCTCTTCTTTTGTGTAATTTGATACTAAAAAAATCATCGGAAATTAATATTCCTTGGTAAACACCTTCAGTTTTCTTTAATGTGCAAAACCTTCCTGTGAAAACGTTTGAATAACACAAAGCCCGTTTTCTCTGGGAAGCCTCGGAGGTGGACGCGGCGGAAGTGTGCCCTGAGTAAGGAGAGGCGCGTTCACACAGGCACCACGTGGGAGGAACAGACAGATTCGGGCGCTGATCGCTGTGTTGTGGGGGGATGAATTGCTCCTTGTCTGACCTGTGGGGAGGTCGAGGGTGTTTTTAATTTAACGGATTAATCATTTATGTTTGGGCTCTTGCTCCTTCCAATGAAAGCAATGCGGGCGGCTTGTGTGGAGTTATAAATCACGTCAGTGTCAGGGCCTCACATCTCTGGGAGGCTTGGTCCACGGGGAAGTTGTACGAACAGCTTGAGAGAGGCAGCAGTTTCCTGGATGGGATTCCTTCAGCCAGCCTGGTTGACGCAGTCCCGGGCAGAGAGACGGTGGCCCAGCCCATATTTGAGGTCTTGCTCTTGTCACCAGGGGGTGGGGCAGCTCCAGGGAGAAGAGGTCTATAGGTCTGTATTTTATTCCTGGTTTGGCAAATTTCTAAAGGTCTTGATTTTCCCTTCTGTGATGGGCGGGAGGCTCTCTCAGGGGGAACCAGCTCAGATCACCTGTGTCTGCCAATAGCAGTTAAATATGACTTAAGACAACCCTCAATCTCCCCCCAACCTATCCTGCCTTGGACTTTGAACTGTATCTGTGCCAGGCATTTTCCACATATCATATATCATCAGACTGTAAGGCAGGAGGTGGCATTATTATTCTGATTTTTATAGGCAAGTTCATTTGCCTCAGCCTGCACTGCAAGGAAGTACTGGCACTGGGACTTGAACTCAGGTCTGTCTGGCTCAGTGTTCATGTCTTGACGCTCTGGCGGAGGTGTTGCCAGCTTGGGTCTGCCCCGTGCCTAGGATGGAATAGCCCCCAGCCCAGCTCCTGCCTGTTCCCAGGCATGCTGTCTCCATCTCTTGGGCCCACAGGCCACCTGTTAACTCCCCAGCACATCTGCCGTTCACTTGAATCTTCTGAGTACCACCCCATCTCCTCCCCTCATCATCCCCCCTTCCTGTCTCGCTCTGAGGAGGCCCTAGCTGGAGCACCAGACACAGAACACTGCTCCCTGTCTGTGTGCCCGAGGCCCTGCCTCAGGGTGAGCCCCAGGCCATCTGTCAGGCCAAGCAGGGACCAAAGGGGACTTCCAAGAGCCCTGCCAGGCAACTTCGCCAAATTCTACCCAAGCTGCTCAGGGCCGCCTTTTGAGCTTCGGACGCGTGCTTGGAATGGATGGCGGAAAGGAACACAGCCCACAGATGAATTCGTCACTGCATTTGCACCCTTCCTCGTGGGCTCCTTAGAAATGCAGCATTCCTTCTGTCCTGAGCTCCAGCAGCGCCTTCTCAGCCTTCCCAGGGGCACCTGCCAGAAAGTGACCCGCCGTGGCACCACGCCACAGCCTGCAAAGCCCCAGTGCCCATCGCCTCTGTAGGCACTCCTCAGTGACCCGGCCTCCTGGGCCTGCCCCCGAACAGCGTCGGGAGTCTGTCTGCACAGGGATCTGCTAAGCCCCACCTGGAGCTGGAGGACACCAAGCTGCTCGGCTCAGCAGCGTCAGTCCTGCCAAGGGCGGGGGCTGGACCTAAGAGTCATTGTCACGGGTCCTTCCTCAGGTTCTCGCAGGGCCAGCTGTTTCGGATCAGGTCTGAGCTCAGCACTGGGATGGAGACACATGAGGCAGGGGTCCTGTCTCCTGTCCCCCACAGTGTGCAGCCCATGTAGCCGCACAGGAACCTCAGTTCTTCAGTACGACCTTGTCCATAATTCCAGCCAGCTTTGTTTAGTTCAGGAGCACCAGGACTCACTGGCCTCCTCCGATCAGGTCTCTCCACCTTCATGCGCGCTGCGAGGCCACGGCCTGAACCGTTCAGCCCTCAGCACAACCAGGCCCTGGCCAGCGTCAGACTGTCCTGAAGGACAAACATCTTGACCTCAGTCATGTTCCGGCCCCAGACCTGTGATGGCGGACTGACCCTGCCAACCGCCCTCTTGCCAAACCAGACAGCATAACTCTATGGCTGACATCGGGGCTAGACGCAATGACTGACTACCATGAACCTTGACCCTGACCGTCAGGAGGGCCCACAGCCCTGACTCCCTTAGTTGCCATGATTAATGATCCCCCCATGTAGCCCACTCCCTAGAAGCCATCCAGAAACCAGGTATTAGAACCCTAGCTCACCCGTGTCCCCGGGCTTGGTGCTGCTTCCTTCAGCAAACCTTTACTTTCTTCTTCACAAACTCCTGTGTGAGTCTTATTGGGCTCCGGTGCATGCAGGCAAACGAACCCCTTCCGTCTGGTAACACCCACAGCAGCTCCCCGGTGACCTGCTGGCTGGCTGCCCCTGCATCCCACGTCTGGATTCTCCAGGGGCAGCCACACCGGTCCCCATGGGGAGGGGAGGGCAGGGGTCAAGTGAGGAACTACAGCTTTGTCTGTAGTTCCTCACTGCAGGGCTGGGGGTGCTGGGTAAATGGCTCACGACCCCGAGCCCCAGGTCCCTCATCTGACCCAGGATGGTGCACGGCAGGTGTTTGGCCATGGTAGTTGTGGCCCTCACGCCATTCTGCTTTCAGCAGAGCCTTCCCACCGCCCCACACAGACCCTCGTTTCCCTCTCAGACCACTGTCGCAAACCTAACTTCCAGAGTACTTTGAACACCTAATGTCTTGTTCCTAGGCCGGCAGGCAGGGGACTTGTGTCCTCGGGAGGCAGCCGCTGGCTTACGTTAGCATGTTGCTCCCACAAGGGAGCTGGCAAATGGACGCAAGTGTCACTCCCAAGTGCCTGGGAGTCAGCCCAGCCCAGAGACCTCGGGGGCTCCTGGAGCTGGGGCCACCTGAATGGCCCGGCCCCAATGTCTGGGAGCCAAGCACAGTGAGCTGACCTAATAGGGTGGAAAACTGATCCCAAATACTGGGTCCCAGCATGCTTCCTCCAATTCTACTGATAGTATTGTGGCCGGAAAAGAAGTCTGAAATCTCTGAGCAATCAGGAAACGGACCTCAGACAGCCTCTCTTTGGGGAGGTCTGCTCTGTTTTGACTTCCCCAGAGCCAAGAGCAGTGTCTTCTGGGGAGACTGAGCAATTGTTGGGCTAGTGGAGGCTTGGGAATAGGGGTGGGGATGTAGGAGGTTAGAAGAAGGGAAAGGGAGGGTGAGGGAAGGGGGGAGGGGGACACAGAGGGAAGAATGGGGAGGGCGCAGGGCTTGAACAGCATTCTCCTGGGCCAGCTGCTCGGTCCACTCCCACCTGGTGGGAGGAGTCTCTTCCCTACTTTGAGCCCAGCTGCGGTGCACCACGCGGTGCTCGAGGGCCTGGGCTTTGCTCCTGGATTAGCACTGGAGTGAGGAATCGGCTCATCTGTATCATGAGCTCAGTCTCGGAATTCTGGGGGAACTCCTGGCACTGTGGACTTGCCACTTCATGTACGGAGGCATTTAAGACCATAGAGTCTCCTCTGGAAGCCTCAGGCTCACCTGTACAGGCTCTCACCTGTGAGCGACAAGGCAGGTGGCTCCCCTCCCCTCCTCACAGCTTTGCTTTGGAGGGAATACAGGGGACAAAGCTCAAGCCCTCTCCTTGTGCACTTGGTCCCTCGTGGGAGGGACATGAAGGACTGAACTGAGGGTCTGGGCACGTGGGTTGGTTTCCTTTCTCCAGGCTTGTCTGAGGACCCGGACCCTGGGGCAAACCACACGGACCTGTTCTGGAACCAAACAGTCCCCAACGCTGTACCGTGCCAGGCACCCCTTGCCTGTTTTAGACCAGAAGGCCCTCTGCACGCCGCGGAGCACTGTCCTGCCCCTGCGGGGGGAGAGGCCCAGACATGGCCTGCCGGCTGCATACCCCCGGCCTCTGAACCCCGGCCTGGGCTGGTGCACCCCGCAGCTGTTATAACTAAGAATCTGTGGGTTATTTCTGGTGAAATCCAGACACTTCACTGTAGGCTTGGATTCAAGCCAGCAAGCACAGCCACAAAACCCAAAAGGATTAAGTATATCCCAGCTCAAGGGAAATACTAATAAAATACAGCTTAGCAAGTGTGAGTATAAAAAATCCCTAAAACATCCTATAGGGTAAATGCACAGGCAAGCTGAGCTCTCCCAGCTGTCCTTAAATGGCTTGTCCCTGTGGATCCCAGAGGTAAGCGGAATTGAGCTCGTTCCTGACACCTTGCCCGAGTTATCTCAGAGCAGGAGCCCTGAGCACCAGCCGGCTCAGAGGACGCGGGGCTGACCAGAGCTGCCACTCTCTCCACCCACACATGAGCTGCTGCTCGGACCTGCTGGGTGACAGGGGCGCGCCCAGCTGGGGTTGGCTGAATGAGCCCGATTTCCCTGGGGTGCTGATCCACCCTAGCACGTCGGGGAGACCACGGCTTGTCGGTTCTGATGGCTGGCGTGACCGGGTGGGGGGGTGTGCAGAGTGCCAGCCCTGGGCCTAGAACAACACCTGTCAGTACTGTGACCCCAGGCAATTGACCTTACCTAGAGACTCACCCAAAACGTGGGTTAGAATATGCCCACTGGGAGTGTCCATGCAATGTGTAAACAGAGGACGGGCTAGGGCAAGAGCTCAGACACCGCAGGCTGCTGCACTTGTGGGTGCTGCCCACCCCCAATTCTGGGCAGCTCGGGGCTGGGGGAGCTCGGAGCCTTGAAGGCCTGCGCAGGTGCGGTCTCGGCGGTGCCCCAGCTGAGGCTCGCGAGGGAGATGGGAGCCAGCCTGTGGGAGGACACGGCGCCTCCCGACTGGACAAGTGGTGCTGCCTGGAAGTGGGGGTAGGTTTCAGACAGCGGGTGTGTCTCCCTGGAGCCCAAACCACATGGGGCAGCTCACCTGGCGCCATGTGCCCTGTAGTGTCACTGCCGGAGCCTCAGCTGCTGAGCCCGACCAGCCTCCACGACTCCGCCCGCCCCCCCTCCCCCACCCCAGGATTCGGTGCCTTGAAGGGTGCTTTGGGGAAGCCAGACACGGAAATGAGTTGATGGACGTTGCCCTTTCCCTACTGTACCTCTTTACTCATGAGAGAGATGGGGCGTTTGGGGTCAGGTATTTCATTAAGCCGACAGGCTATAGGAGAGGAGGCCACTGTTCTGAGCAGCATTTGGGGGAGGCTTTGAGGGGACGACATGCACGGAGCCATTTACTAACCATTCACCTGCAGGACGTGGGTCTGGAAGAGCTCATCGTGGCCGGCGGCGTGGCAGGTGTAGTTGCCCATGTGGACGGTGGTCACCTTGGTGATGTACAGGGAGTCGTCCTCTCCAAAGTCCTGCGCAGGGCAAGGAAGACAGCGAGGTCAGCCTCCCGACTAAGTGGCTGGGGGAGGGTCGCCAGGTCTCCCGGGTCCCCGGAAGACAGAAACGCCGCCGCTCTGGGAGGCTCCTTTCCCGCAGCCCCTGCTCCACAGAGCTGCCCGCAGGAACCGCACCCCGGTCCCGCGGCGCTCGCCCCAACCCTGCACACCCACTGAAGGCCTCGCTCCCCTTCTCCGGGAGGCCGCCCCTGAACACCTTCCCCCACAAGCTCCCTCTCTGGTTCTGCCCGTTGAGCTCTCCTGCCCTGCAGTTTATTGGGTTTCCTGGGCTCTTGCCCACCTGTTCCAGGAGAGGGCCTTGTTGAGTGCAGGCAAACTTCTTCATAAAGGGCCCGATTGCAACTTGTTTTGGCTACAGGGTTCTCGTCAACTACTCAGCTCTGTCTCGTAGACGCAAATAGCCATAACGACATGTAAGTTAACCAATGTCACTGCACACCAAGGAAATTTTGTTTAAAGAAAATAGGTGGTGGGATGGATTTGGCCTGTGGGCTGGAGTTTGCTCCCCACAGGTTTACACCCCACCTTGACATTGAAATAACTCCAGGCAGCTGGCAGCCATCTGGGTGATCCCCGGGAGGGGAAATAAGACTGTGAGGACAATGGGGAGCCGACCCAGAGGGCAGGCATTAAAGACATCCAGGAGGGCTGGTATGTGTGTGTGTGTGGGGGGGGGGGTGGTTGCATGGGGAATGGCCTGTAAGCCTCTTCCCTCTGGCCTTGCAGCTCTCAGCATGGGCTCCTGTTCAGCTGGTGTGGGCAGGAGGGGCTTTGGGCTGGTCAGAGGCCCCCCTGCGGACTGGGCACAAAGCGCTCCCCCAGGGCCTTTCGGTCAGCTGCGTTCTCTCCTGCAGAACCACGCAGTTCGGCCCGTCCAGGCCCGAGTCTGGACGTGCTGGGGGATGGGATCACCGGTGTTCCAGGGGACCCTGTACCAGGCGTGGCCTTAGCTACCACGCATCTCTGAGGTATGGGGCTCAGAGCTGAGGGGATGGGCTGGCTGGGCCCCCAGGGCTGCGCCGTGCCGGCTGCCAGGTGACAGCACCAGCGCTGGGACTCAGGAGGCTCAGGTTTTAGCTTGAACTCTGTCACGGACCCAACATTCCCAAGTCCCTCTGCCATCGGTGGCTGCGCCTGCAAGTGATGCCCTGCCTGCCTGCCTCCTGAGGGGTTGGGAGAGGTAGCAGGAGAGGCCCGGTGAACACCGTTCCCATCGCGGGGAGTGCGACAGGCGTGGGAGCGTTGCTGTTGCCTTTGTCAACTGAAGATGCAAAACTCCCCTTGACCGCCTGGAGCCAACACCAGACCATCCCTCCTGCCACTGCCCCTGGCCTTTGTCCACAGGGGAAGTGGGTGGCTGGAGGGAGGAAAGGCCACCAGCCAGTGGGCACAAGGGTTGTCCAAGGACAGCTCCCGCTCCCCGAAACGCTGGCCCTTGTCTTGCTCACACCCCCGAGCCTGGTCACAAGCCTCACGAGCCCTTTACAGATGCTTTCTGTCCAATTCATGAGCCCAGTGAGGGGTGCGGGGTCAGGGAGAGGCCTGGGTCAGGGCAGGGGCGGGATGGCTGAGAGGATGCCAGCAGCCAGTGTTCAGGGGCGAAGCGCCCAACAGCGTCCCCAGTGGAGGGAATGCTCGGAGAGGGCTGCAGGGATCCTGCGAGTTTCCTCTGAAAACTGCTCTGCTTCTAAAAGCCCCAGTCCTATTCCTCTGGGGAAGCTTCAATAATAAAAATAAAATACCAGATAGCTGATTTGTCCTGTGTCATAACAGAGTCATAATAGGTTCATACCTGAGTTGCTTATGAAAGGTAATGGTTAGTCAGTACTGGGGCCGACACATTTCTGGTCTGAGCTATTTCCTGGGTCAAAAACCCAAGTCTGGAGGAAAACACAATCCGCTGGAGTTCCAATGGCAGGGCGGCATCTTGAAAGAGCACTGGGAAGCTGGGTGCAGCCCCCGCCTTGGGACCCCCAGCACCACCTCACCTGTGGGCTCCAGGGCAGACTCCGTCCCACAGGGCAGCCCCCGAGCTGCACCCGGGGAGGCTGGTGCCCCCCCCATCTTCATTCCTCCTCCCCACTGCCTTCCTGAGCCCTCATGCCCACAGCACATCCTCACGGGTGGGCCCTTGGTGCCCCCTGCTTGTGGTCACGGCCATGGGGTTGTGGGGTCACAGGACCACAGCATTCCTGGGCTGAGAAGTGCCTGAGGCTGAGGCTCCCCCAGAGCAGTTGCAGAGCGATGCCCCAGTCTGTAAGAGCCAACTCTGTGCAGGAGACTCGACACATGCGTCCTCGTTTACGCCTCAGAACCCCCTGAAAGTGAAACCGAACCAAAGCCCAGTCCTGCCTCTCCTTCAGAGTCTGACCTTCCCTCACCACCTCCACAGCTACCCCTGGGGCCCAGGCGCTGCCTTCCCTCCTGGGGTGGGGGGGCAGCTGCCAGACCATGCCCCTCCTCGCCCAGAGCCACAGCCTAGAGGGTCTGCTGGGGCGATCTGCCTGTCCTCTCTCCAGCCCGACTCCTTCCACTTGCCTTCGTCATTCCACCGCAGCACAGCGGCCCCTTGCTGTTGCGCTGATGTACCCTCTTCCCCAGGAGAGGTCTGGCTCGCTTCCCTCCTTCAAGTCTGCTCAAATGTCATCCGCCACCCAGCACCCCCACCTTCCTTCCTGCTTTATTTCTGTCGGGCGCTCGCTACCATTTAACACACTGTTCTTTGTGTTTGCCCCCTTTGCAGTCTGTCTTCCCCCCCCCCCCCCACCCCGCCGGGCGTGAGAGCTCCACAGGGCGGGCAGGGCTCTGGGTGCGCTGCTCACCGCAGGGTCTGCAGCACCCGGCTCAGGACCCAGCATCGCTGAGCGACTGTGAGAGGCGTGGGTGGGGATTCCTGCAGGGATGGTCTTCTGGTTCTTAGGGTTTGACCACTGAGGCCCCCACTTCTTGCATTCCTGTCCACACAAGTGTCGCCAGTCACACGGGTCGAAGCGAGGTGGTGGGTGGGAAGGTGGAGAACTGGTCTCAGCCTCGTCCCCCGTGGCCCCACCCTGCCTCCCCCTCTGTGCTGTCTCCCTCGGGCCAGGGCGCACTGACACTCAGACCGGAAGGCAGAGATGGGAGAGCCCCCGCCTGGAGGCCCATCCCAGACTCGACGCGTGACTTGTCACGTGGCGAGCCCCTAACACAGTCAGGGGCTTTGTGTCTGTGTTCCCTCACTGCTTCTGGAGGCAGAGCCACCCCTCTGAGGTGCTCACCGAGGCGCAAGGGGTGTGTGGGTGCTCTTCACGGAGGTGTGGGGGTGCGGGGCGCATCCTGGCTCCACTTGGAGCCCCTCACTCGTTACCAGCCCATGAGCCTGGCTCGGGGGAGAACTCGGCTCCATAATAAAATAATGTCTGCAGGCTAAAATAATAGGCATCACGTAATTACAGAACAAAGTGCATATTGTTTTCTGGAACATGAATACTGGCTACAGAAATCAAATTTACCTCATTGAATGTGAGAGAATTACTTTAAAAATTGATTTATAAGAAGCTACGTAAAACTAAGGCTGCAATCCTTCCGCTTGTGAATGTTTCCTGAGGTCTGTCGGAGTACCGCCATCAAGGCTTGATTGCATCTCTGTGATTGTCTTTTTATGGATGGCTTTTTTTTTCCAGTTCTGGTGCATGGAAACGCATTAGCAGAATCAAGGCTCCTTGCAGCCGTAAACAGATGCCAGTGCAGACCATTCCGTTACTGATGCACATCCATCTTCGGGAAAGAGACAATTTTACTTAAAGACATGGTTTTTGCCTTTCAAAAAGTTATATTCCAAGTATCCGCCCTTAATAAAGAAAGTAATTAAATGAGACTTAAGTATTAAACTGTATTTAAGCAGAGGTGAGATGAAGGATGTTGCCATAGCGATGCAGGAGAGGCAGGTCTAAGTCACGTGACAATGAGTCCTCAGCGCAGAGGATGTGGTGACAACTTCGGAGTTTGGGGTAACGATCCTGCCAACGCTACAGGCTAAAACTCAGTCTAGAAACGTGTATACAGAGCTTTCCCAGCTCTGCCCTGCTCCTTGGGGAGAAGGGAGTGAGGGGGGCTCTTTGCCTCCACCTGGTTCAGTTCTGGCCCTGGGATCTGACTAACCTCAGCTTCCCGCCTGCGCCAGCGTTTCAACACCATGGACACAAACTGAGTGACACGCAGTGCCGCGGTGACGGCCGGCCCCCAGAGGGGTCTGCGTTCTCACAGGGACCCGCGTCTGTTCTCCAGACCAGGCAGGGCCCAGATGCACCGTCGGTGGGCACAATCAGGAGACCTGAGCGTGCATGCACACGCACACTTGTTCCACCCCCTCCCCCGCCCTCTACAGCCGACCACTCCGACCCATACCAGGGTCACTTCTTCCCGGCCCCTTGGAGGAGCACAGACCCGCCACTCTGCCAGGACCTGCAGAACCAGTCCTCTTGCTCATGTCCTTTCAAAAAAGGCCCTGCAACCTGAAGAGATCCCTAAGTGGCTGCCGAGCCCCAGGGCAGGGCTGTATGGACACCCACTTTCGGGGCGTCTGTCCTCCTGCCCAGGCCAGAGCAGGCCTGCGGGGGGGCTCCCGGCTCACCTGGGGGTACAGGAAGTGTGTGGTCCGTCTCCCCCACGACTGGGCATCAGTGGGGAGGCGCTTCCTCTCCCTGTCCGCAGTGTGTGGTGGGGGCCAGTGCACCGGAGGTGCTCAGCTAGTTTTTGCTGAGTGGATGGGGGTGTGGAGGCCAGCTGTGCTGTCTCTGGGGGACCCCTGCAGAGAAGCGTGGAGAAGAAGCAACACCACCTAGAGAGAGGCCGGGTCAGCCCTCAGCCATGGGGAGGGAATGTCCAGGCCTCAGGGTGTCCTGTCTCACAGGGGCAGCCGGGCCTTCGTTGGCCTGGGAGCTTTCGCCACCAGACAGCAATGTGACGGGGGCCCTGGGCCAAGTGGTGTCAGTTCTGCCTCCCCAGGGGCTGACACCAGAGGCCAGCCACATGGGCAGGACTTGAGACTGACTTCTAGTGAAACTCTGGACACCAGGCTCTTGAGTTTCCCTGGTGGACGGGATGCTGTGCGTATTGTCACACGTCCATGCTGGGGAAGTAAGTAACGTGCCCACGACTCCACGGGGCAGGGACAATGGCAGCTCACATGTGGACCCTGCCCCAGAGGGTCTACCCTCAGCAGTTTTAATCTGTAGTCTCTCCCTGTAATCAACCGTCACTGTGGCTGTGACAGCTCTGGAGGGTTCCTTGAGTCCTTCTAGCAAGTGACTGGGTCTGCACAGAGTTTTGGGAACTCGCCACACCTGTCGCTGATGTCAGAGTGACAGCCGTCTGGCATGGACTGCTGTCTCTAACTGTGGCTGGCTCCCAGGCTCAAACAGGGGATTTGAGTGGATGCCCAGTTGAGTGGATGCTGAGGGTCTGACCTGGGGACAGACTTGAATGTCCGAGTGCGCACCTGCAACCGAGGGCTCTCATCAGGGACACCGCTCTGAGCCCTCAGCTGGTCCTCAGAGGCCCCAGGGCGGACACCTCCTGACTGGCTGGGGCTCCGGAGTGGTGTGCGGGTGAGCGGCAGCGCGTGGGGTCCTCTGGTGAGTGGCAGGCCTGAGCCCTGAACAGGGCTTCGGATCTCTAACCAATCAGCCCCACAGGGTCAGCTTGGGTGGGCGGGGCCGAGTGCACCGCGCAGTCTGAGAGGCCTGGACCTCGAACCACAAGCTGGGAGGGCTGTACTTCCGGCCGGCTCCGACTGCGACTACGCTCTCCATGAGACAGCCGGCTGCCATTCGTGAAACACTCAGGGAGGATTAATGAAATTTCCTTCCATGGCTCCTTGCAGGGACAGGGAAGGCTTGCAATTAGGACGTTTCTCCTGAGATGGTGTTTGAAACTCTTCCACACTGTTGGTAGGAGTGCAACTCAGTGCAGGCTTTTTGGAGGGAGATCTGACAACACCCATCAAAACCAAAAACGTGCCCTCGCTGGAATGTAGTCACTCTGTTTCTGCGAACTTCTCTTACAGATCTCCTCTGCACACGTGCGAAGAGGTGTGTGTGAGGGCAGTGCTGGCTGCAGCAGGTACAGCCAGATGGCAGGCGGAAGGTGGGCGCCCCTGCGTGGGACTGGTGAGGGCAGCCAGGGGCTGTGCTGTGCTCGCTGTGGCTGGGGGCTCTGCGTCGGGGTCCCGAACCTGGATCACAACTTTCCTGAGGGGCCTGCCCCTTTGGGATGGGGCCAGAAGTGGGGACTGAGTTCATGGAAAGCCTTGAGGCCAGTGATGGAGGGAAGAGAGGTGACCTGAAGGGGGCCACCGAGAAAGCAAAGGCCAGTGGGGGCACAGGGAGGGGCAGAGTGGCCCCTACCAGTCTCAGGGGCTGGTGTCCCCGGCCTGGCCCCGCCCCTCAGAGCTCTGGCCCCGCCCCTCGGAGCTCTGGCCCACACTCCCAGCGGTTTGAACTCATCCAAAGCTCTCAGGAACCAGGTGTTCGTTGGCAACCAGGGTGTTCGACACCAGCCGGAGAGAATGGGACACAGCCTTTGAACGTTTCCAGTACAGTGTTTTCCCAGGCTTTAAAACAAAATGTACCCAAGCGTTTAATGGGATTATTTTAATGCGGAGCCCACAACCACTGCCGGTGGTGGTGCCGCTCTCCACGCTGATCAACGCCTCTCATCTTTCCGCAGTGGGCTCATGACTGGTTCACATAAAGACAATAAAGATTAAATGAGTCATGAGCGCCTAAATCATTCTCTTTTGGTCTTTTTAATAATTCACTTGCAAAGAAGAGCTGGCTGAGAGCATATGCTTCATTAGAGTTGTTTGTTCCTGGTTTTACACCATTTAGGCATGGGGAAAAAAAGCGAGCCTTTTAACACATCCTTCAAACACTGCCTCACGCACTTTCTTCTAATGGGTTTTGTTTTTCTGCTTTCATCACTGCACTCCGCCTGCTGACATTTGAAAGCCCCCCAAAAGCGAGATTGGGTGAAAGGAAAAATAAACCTGACAAAAGAGTGGCTCTCTCAAGTTATTTGAAATGTACTGAATTTGTTGTAGGCTTTTTTTTTAAAAGAAGAATACATTAGAAAAATGTTTCCTCTCCCTGAAAATATCCCAGCCAAACAATCCCACGTGCAGGTCGTGGCCTCTGCCCTTCTCCCCTGCTGGAGCAAATGTCAGGGGCCTGTGAGCACAGCCAATACCGCCTGAGGGGCCGGGCCCTGCCGGCCCCAGAGTGAGGCCCTGGCAATGCGGGGGGCTGAGGGTTGTGTCCCAAGAGAGAGGAACACAGAGGGTCCTGGTGGGGTGTGCGGGCCGGCTGGAGGCCCCGGGAGGTTCCCGGACCCGTGAGTTACCTAAGCCCGCCTGCCTCCTGGAGTTTGGGTGAGGGTTCAACGAGATGCCGCGTGCGCACCAGTCAGCATGGCCCTGGCCCCCAGGGCAGTGGGAGCTGCCTGTTCTAACAGTCAAAACAGTAGCATTAACACTGGCAAGGATCCGGCAGGTTGCCTGTGTTTGTGACTTTGGGGATGTCTTCTCCCTGCCTTGGCTCCCCTGATGGGCAGGTCACCTGTCCCTGAGGGTCATAAGGGACAGTGAAGAAGACAGTTATGAGGGGAGGACAGGTGATGTTGTTCAGGCAGGATGTGCTGCTGGGTTATGGGAAAGTTTGCTTCATCCTGGGCGGCTGCGTGTGGTATGGATGCAGAGCTGGGGCCTAGAATGGGTTGCGCGTTCAGTTTTGGCAGGAGGTGAGGCAGCTGCCCCCAGGGCCCCCAACCCCCAGAACACCTAGGACGGAGGCCGGGGAAGGAGGGGAGCCTACAGACCAGCCTCTGAGATGGGCCCCACCTCGGTCCTACAGCCTGGCTCAGAGCCCGCAGGAGAAAGTCGGGGTGCTGTGGCCCAGGTGAAAATGTGAGGTGCCTGGGTGGGATCGGGCGTGCCTGGCTTATGTGCAGGACCCCCCATGTGCGACAGGCCCCTGCCCCCCAAGTGCCCTCCTTACTGCAGGCTGTCTGCCCGCATGTCTGGGAGACCCCTCTGAAGCTGCACCAGGTGGCCCCCATTCTGCACGGGGGCCTGCAGTGACAGGCATTCCACTACCTCCCGGGGCGGCGTCCTTCCTGAGGGTGAGCTTGCCCTGGGGGCTCTGGCTAGGGCCCTGGGGCAGACAGCCCTTTCCCCACGAGACCTCGGTTGTCTGAGCAGAGCAGGGCCGCTTCGGGGCAGCTGGCCACGGGCCGCAGTGGGAGGGTGGGTGGGGTGCGGCCGGCCCCTGTTGGACATTGGCTCAGACCAGCAGCCCCCCCTCCCCCCCGCCCCCCGCCCCAGGGCAGCCTCGGCTGGGGCTCAAGACCAGCACCAACACAGGGGGAGCTCAGGGCACTTACATGGCCCGGCCCCCTCCCCCACCCCCGCCCCCGCTTAGCTTCTGAGATGGGGCAGCAGGTCATGGGTCCTGGAAGCCTAAGGTGAGGGCCACAGGCCCCAGTCGGGAGCCACCTAGACCCATAAGTGCTTCAGGAAAGAAACCAGCGGGCCCTGGCTGGGGTGCTCCGTTGGCTGGTGAGTTTGCCCCCTGGCCAGGGCACATGCAAGCATCAGCCAATGAATGCATCAATAAGTGGAGCAACAAATCGACGTTTCTCTCTTTCTCTCCCTCTTTCCCCCACCTCTAAAAATCAATAAATTAAAAAATAAAGCCATCAGCAGTTGGCCAGGAAGTAAACAAATTTCAGGCAGCCTTTGTTAGCTCTGGGATAGGTGTGGGAGTAACACTACCGGCTTCTGACAAAACACACAGGAAGAGACCTCATAATCCTGGGACCCCTGCTTGAGCCCGCAGGGCTCTCCTGGGGCAGCACTCTGAGGCTGCTCTGCATGGGGTGGGGGGTTGTTTCTCCAGGTGCAGCTGAGGCAAGGGTCCCTCATGCCAGCTGGGCCTCCTGCAAAGGGGAGGAGGCTCAGCCATCCTCAAGAGGCACACCAGGTCCTCGCTGAACTTCTCAGCAGTCTGAATAGGCGAAGCGTGTGGCTTGAGCCATCAAGGGGAGAGCCTTGCGCAGGAGCTCTGGGAGACCTGTGGCACTGTCCCACTCAGAAGGTGCCTTTGGGCAGGTTACTGGGGAGGGAGATCCCCAACTCTTCTACCTCCCCCCGCAGAGCACCAGCAGGGCTCCCCTCATTTCTGGGTCCTATTTATTTGGGGTCCCCCTTGGATGCACATCTAATCCTATGCTGGAAAGGGTTCAGGACGCCTGCAGAATGTACATCTGACCATGTCACTCCCCAGGTAAATAGCTACAGACCCACTGCCCAAAGGGCACAGCCAAGGTCCTTTATGTTAACATTCAAGGCCTGGCCCCAGACTGTCACTCCAGACCCACCCCTCACTTACCCCTGCCCGCTGAGCCTGGCCAGAACCGCTCCTCCTCCCGCCCCCAGAACTGGCTCCCTCCTTGCAACATGGGAACTGTGTGCTTCTTGCTGTGATTCTGCCTCTGTGAGTGCCTCAGGGCGGCCGCCCTGACCTGGCCCAGGCTGAGACAGTGTCCCTGTGCGACTCTCTGGTGCAGACCCTGGATTCCCGGTGCTCAGTAAGCAAGTCTGTAGGGTGACGCCCCACGTGCAGCGTCCGGATGGCCACACGCACGGGGGTGACTCCCGAACACTTCTGACAGCGGCCCGGCTGGCTGGGGAATCCAAGAGGCGCCTTCTCGCTTGGCTCCGGGCTAGAGGCTACATTTACTTTCTAATCAAATATTATTCTGACGCTCGAGGCATCCTTGATGTTTGCAAGTCGGAAAAGTTTAATTACATGTGTCATTAGGATGGCATTCTGTAGCAGCTCTGTGGCAGGATTCATTAACAGAGTGCTTAACAGATAAGACAAGACAAATTAATATTTTGTTGCCCATGAAAGCATCTCATTAAGAGTGCAGTGAAAAAAGTGATTAATATTTTGTTGCCAATCAAGATGTCTCCCACGGATGACAAAGCGAGGGGGCCCACACCTCCCGTGTTCGCTCAGCTCTCCGCTCAGCTCCCCGCTCAGCTCCCCGCCCTCGTGTGTAGGCTGATCCGCTTCCCGGCCTGTGTGGCGTTTCCACAGTCGCTAATTACTGGCAGGGACAGGGTTCCACATCTGACTGCGGCGGGGGGCCAGGCCCTAGCAGCCGATCGATCTCTGACCTGTGCCCCAGTAGGGCTGCCCTCCTGGGCTGTTTCCCCCGACCAATCTCGCTTCAGAAGTGCCCTGGAATCCAGAGGACTTATCTGTCCCCCTCCACAGCTGTATCTCCCCAGGGCTGCTGTCCTCACTGTCCCCAGAGGGGGCTGCTGCTCAGGAATACCTGTTGTGTGCTGGGCCCCAGGCCAGGCTCGGGACACACCTTCGGCCTGGAAATGCGCCTGTGAGGAGGACATCCTCACCCCCGTTTCCCCATGGGCTCCGAGAAGCAGCCCCGGGCTGCTCTGGACCTGTGGGCGGTGGCTGGTCACTGTCTGTCTTTCTGCACGAATCGGGGCTGACGTGACAGGCAGCCAGGGCAGCCAGGGTTATGGCTGCCTGCCTGGGGAGCCTCGGGCAGCTGCTGGCTGCCTGCTTTTTGGGGACTCAGGGTGCACGGTGTTGTCTGGCAGCAGCAGTGACAATGACAATGACAACGATAATCACAATGGGAGTGCTGACAGTTACATGGAACACTTATGCTAAGAGTGTCGCATGTATCCACATGCATTTTTTCAGTCAGTCTTTGCTCTAACCCTATGAGGCAAGAACTGTTATTCATCCCCATTCCCCAGAGGGCGAAGCTGAGGCTTAGAAGGGCCAGGCACCCTTTCCAAGGGTAGTTGAGTGCAACTAGGAAGAGGAAAAGCTGAGACTTAAACCCGGGAGCCTGTGACCCCCGAGTCGGTACCCCGCACTCACAGGCTGTGCTGCCTTCCTCCGCTTCCTAAGGCGGGAAGCCACGTGCTTCTGCCACACAGACGTGTGTGTAGGGACGTGTGGCTTGTGTCGTGTGTGTTTGTTTATGTAGTGTGTGTGTGGTTGCACACATCACTCGAGGACCCCCATGGGGCTGGCGCCGCCCCGCACCCTGGCGTCGGGGTTCCTGAGAAGCACAGAGCCCTGCTCATCTGCGGGCTGCGGGCTGACCACGAGCAGCAGGCGCTTCCTGGGAGGGAATGCAAACCCATCAGTCTCCAGTGGCACCCACAATTACCCACATCGCTAACCTCGCAGCGCAGAGTAAAAATGCAGTTGAGTTGGCGCTGGAGGCATGTTCGAGGGAGGGGAAAAACACCCAAAGTAATTCAATTAACCAATGGCAAGTGCATTAAGAGGACTTCTGCCTCAGCCTTTATTCCTAGAGTCTTTCAATGGAGCATCGAGCCGGGCCGTGGATGTTCTGACAAACGCGGGCGGACCTGTCCTAGTTCTGAATCAGTCGCCTCCGGCCAAGCAGTCTGAAGCTGACACCCACACTGAGAGCTTCTGCACACACCAGCGTGCACCCCAACACACACCTCCACCCCCAGTCTTCGCAAACAGAACACCGCCTTTCCTTGCGAAGATCCCAGACGCGCTCTGGGCATCTTAGACCCAGAAGACTAGGCCCTTCCGGCGCCTGTCCGTCAGTCTGTCAAGCACCTGTGTTCTCCAGTTGGTACTGACATTCAGAGATGGGGAGGTACAGCGGGTGAGCACCACAGAGGGCAGATCGCGAGGAAACATCCAGCCCAGTGTGATGAGGGTGGGGGAAGGGCACTCCTGCCAGCTCCACCCAGGGTGGAACCCCCGAGCCCCTCCTTCTGTCTGCTTCCTGCACAGTCTCCAGGGTGCAGCGAAGGGGCCTACAGAGGGCCAGAGTCCCAACCCTGGGGGTTGCTGCAGAACTGCAAGTGGGCCTCTCCCCAGAAAGCAGTCTCAGAATTGGGAGCAATCGTGCAGGTTGTGGGGTTCAGCAGCCCTGCTGTGGTGGCAGCCTTGTTTGCCGTGCTGTTGCTGCTGCTGCTGCTGCTGCTGCTGCTGCTGCTGCTGCTGCTGCTGCTGCTGCTGCTGCTGCTGCGTGGGCTCACCCGTCTCCAGGGGGCGGGAGGGGTGGGCAGCCAGCTCCCTGCCTCCTGGCAGCTCACTCCCTTGCAGGCTCAGGCCGATGGCTGCAACAGTGTTCCCACTAAGGGGCTCAAGTTGGTCTCTTTTTTGGGGTGCGCCCTGGCCCTTAGTGCTATCCAACTCATGGGGTCACATGGCCCAGGCCAGCTCCCTCTGTCCCAGCACCTACCTAGCACCTTAGCGCTGTGAGTGGGAGCTGACCACTCAGGCTACAGGTCTCCCTTTTCTGGGCCACACCCCTGTCCCCGCTCCCCCCTCCCCCCCGCAGAGCCAGCTGGCCTGACCTGAGCAAGGAGACCAGGGCTGTCCCTGATCACCCAGAAAACTGTGGTCCTGTCACTGTAGCTGCTGGCCTGGCAGCACCCTCCATGATGACATCAGGCTGTCTTCTTGTGTGAGCTTCTGGGAAGCCACCTCACCCCTTGGGCCAAACCAGGGCCAATAACTATTCTCAGATTAATCCCTGTATTCCTCGAGTCCAACAGCAGGGAGGTGCTGCCGATGTTGCTTTGCTACTAGAGTAGTCCACTGAGGATCGGCTGTTGAAGGAACAGCTCAGAGTGCTAGACGCAGTGTGGGTGACGCTGGGACCCCAGCCCCGGCAGCCTGTCGGCCGGGTGAGGCTGTGCGAACTCAGGGGCTCTCCCATCCAGCTCATCACACCCCCACACCCCCTCCCCACCCCACAAACAAGGCCCCAACCAGCCCAGCAGCTCGCCTCTGCCCTCCACAGGGAATCCCCTGCCCCCGTGTCCAGCTGTCTACATCCTGACCTGCTTTAGGCCCGGAATCTTCCCCCCGGCGAAGACCTCACCCATGTTTCTCCCTGCCGTGGAGCTTTCCTGCCTGGCCATGTTCTCTGTTGGCCTGTGGTCCCATCTTCCGAGTGGTGGCTCACCACACGGCCCCTCCACTCACATCTCATCCTCACGCCCACCTCCTGGCCTTCGTCACTGCTTCAGCCAGTACAAGGACCTCCGGCCCTGCCCCTCACTGACCCGTTCACCTTCTCCTGGGCCTGGCTGGTGGGCGTACGGCCCCCATCCGTCCTGCCTCTGCGTGTGGTGCACCGAATGTGAGATGTCAAAAGAAAGCCCCAGACCCTGCCTCCGCCGCCGCCGGGCGCGGGTTACTCACGTTGATGTCCTCCAAATCCAGGAAGTTCAGGGTGAGCCCATTGCGCTTCCAGACGATGGGTGGCCTCAGGTCCCCGCGGACAGCACACGTCAGCACTGTGCTCAGCCCCACGGTCACCGTGGCCACACTGACCCTGTCCTCGGGGGCGAGGCTGAGTTGGACCACCTCTGCGGGGGGGAGAAGAAGGAGAAGGCGGTCAGGGGCAGGCCCGGGGAAGGAGCCTCCACTCCAAGGGAAAGAGCCCCGGGGATGGCCTGCAGGGCCGGGGCTCGGGTGGCTTCATGGCAACGGAAAGTCGTCCCCCATGCTGACGAAATGTACCGCTAGGCACGTCTTCTGCAGGAGGGGTCGCAACTTACATCAAATGACCGAGGGCCTCTGGGAGTCAAAATGGGTCAGGAACTACCACCAGTGGAGAGGGCTGTGGACCTGTGAGTTGAGCCACGAATGGGGGCTGCCAGGGTCCCGTGGGCCCCCACGCAGAGACCAGGGCTGCAGCATCCATCCTGCGCTCCTGGCCTCGGGCCTCACGACGCCTGGGCCGGGTGAGGAGCGGTCAAGGTCCGCTGGCTGGGCCGGCAGCTTTCTCTTCCATCTGGGGGCAACTGAAAGGTCGCACTGTCTGAGGTCTGGGGAATGGACTGGCTGACCTTTGCAGGCTTGTTTCTGTCTGGGGATTCGCTGAACTTGGATTTGGATTTCTGCTCGGCAACCATGCGCTACCGGTAGCCTTTAACTGTCTGAAGTGTGTTTCAGGCTGCACCAATTACTAATCCTCATCATTTCACACTTGATAATGGGCCGTGAGACTGATCATTTTTCAGGCAGTTGGAAGGGTCTAATATAATTCCCTCCATCCACAGGCTTTCTAAAATTCTCGGGATTTATCAAAAAGTTAATCAGACGCAGATGTTCAAATGCCAACAAGGGATCAGGCTGGGAGGGAGGGTCACCAGCCCACAGGGCAGGCTGCCTCTCCCAGACCTACAACTCGGGGGCTGGGGGCAGCAGCCAGAGGCGGCAGGAGCGGAGGGAGGCAGCCGGGCCCAGGAAGCCTGTGTTTCTGTCGGGGCCTGGGGAGGTCTGACAGGTGTGGAGCAAGGTGGAGAGGTGGGGACTGAGCTCTGCGACTCAGCAGGACACTTCTGAGCTGTGATCAGGCGGGACACCTGAGCTCACCCCCTCCTGCCTGTGTGTGTGGGAGACGGCGTTGGAAGGGGAAGCAAAACCGGCTTCAGGTGAGATGCTCTGCAATGCAGACACAGTCAGGTGGGAACCCGGGGACCAGAGCCCTCCCCACTCCACAATCGCTCAGTGGCCCTGCTCTGGGCTCATAAAGAGGAACAAGGTATATACTAGGTGCTTAATCAGTGCTTGTTGGATGGATGGATGCAAAATGGAGAAAAGGGAAATGAAGAAGGAAAGGAGCCAGCAGGCCGGCAGAGAGGGGACAACCACACACACAGGACAAATGTGACGAGGCACATGGGGAAGACCAGCACCGCACGGTGGATGTGGGCACACCAGCGCACTATTTTACAGACGAGGCGATGTGCTTCCCGTTCCCTCTCCAATCACCCTCTGCCTGCCGCCCTCCCACCTCCGAGTCACGAGGCTTACTGCTCAGGGGGGAGAAGGTGCTAGCCCACTCTAGACTCGGCTTTGGAGGGGCAGAGGGCAGCGAGGCGGAGAGATAAGGAGCATCTGCTGTAACTGTTAAGCTCCCACTGTGCTGTGCCAGCCCTTAGGACTCAGAACCCAGATTCTCCCCCAGTAGAGACGAGGATGTACCTCCCACTCACAGGATAAACCGTGAGGCTCTGAGCTCTAGGGAAGAAGAAAGGGGTATGGAATACCCCCTCGTCCCAGGGCATTGTGGGAGTCACAAGGGAGACAGTGAGAAGGGCAAAGAGTGTGCTTGTCAGTGTGGAAGCGAGTGCAACCAAGGAGGGGGCTCTAGGAGGAGGCTGCTCCTCCCCACCTGGGTGGCTACACAGGGCGTGACAGAGCCAGGGCCTGGGGCTATCTGCCAGAGCCCCCTCAGCTCCGGGGTGGCCTGGAGGGGCCCAGGGGTCCTTGCCTGCACGCTGGCTGGGCTGTGAGGCAGGGGACTGTGCCTGGGGACTGCACTGAATGGCCAGGTCTGGGCCCCGAGGCTGTGACCTGCAGACCAGCAGACCTTCAGGGCTGCGTGGTGCCAGTGGGGGCTGTGGGAGGCTGAACCAAGGGGAACCTCGGACTCCGGACTCCACCAGGCTGACAGAACCCAGACCAAGAGCACAGCCAGGGCTGACCTTGGGCAGAGCAGCTGGGGAGGGTGGAAGTGGGGCGTCTAGGCCCGGGAACTGGAGGTGGTGGAGGATGGCAGGGTGCTTACTTCCACACTCAGAAACCAGCTAGGGGGCAGTGGGGGATGCAGGGTGGGAACTGGAAACCCGAGGCATTTTTCTTGTGTCGGGCATCACTCGTGTGGATTGCTACAATGGTCCGCTCGGACTAGGCTTTGCAATGGATTGAACACTTAGGTGTGTTTCTCTCCCAATGGCTGGTAAGTGGGGCTTGTGCAGAAGTCAAGTGTGTTGCCACGTACGTGGTCAATTAATCTGCGACAAAGGAGACAGGAAATATATACAATGGAGTAAAGCCAGTCTCTTCAGTAAACGGTGGTGGGAAATCTGGACGGACAATGTAAAGATAAAATGAAACTAGATTACTTCCTCACGCCTACACAAGAGTAAGACCCCGAACCATAAAACTCCAAGGAGAAAGCACAGGCAGTAAAGTCTGACAGTGCTCCTAGTGATTTACTCTTTCGGATGTGACTCCTCGGGCAAGGGAAACGAAAGGAAAAACAAATGGGACTGCGTCAATGTAAACAGCTTCTGCGCAATGAAGGAGCCACCGACAAAACAAAACACAGCCTGATGAATGGATGGAGATATTCCCTAATGGTCTATCCAATAAGGAGTTAATATCCAAAATAGATGAGGAATTCATACAACTTAACACCAAAACAAACAAGCAAGCAAGCAATCTGATTAAAAAATCGGTGGAGGACCTTAATAGGTATTTCTCCAAAGGGGACATACAGAGGGCCAATGCACATGTGAGAAGATGCTCAATGTCACTAATCATCAGAGAAACGCAAATGACAACCACAATGAGCTGTTAACTTACATCTGTCAGAATGGCTATTATCAATAAACCAACAAACAGCAAGTGCTGGAGAGGATGCAGAGAAAGGGGAACCCTTGTGTATTATTGGCGGGAATGCAGGTTGGTGTGGCCACTGTGGAAAATAGTGTGGAGGTTCCTCAAAAAATTAAAAATGAAACTATCTTATGACTCAGCATTCTCACATCTGATTATTTATCCAAAGGAATCCAAACCATCAATTCAAAAAGATATACGCACCCCTTTGCTCAGCGCAGCATTATTTATAATAGCAAAGACATGGCAGCCACCCAGATTCCCATCGGCAGAGGAGTGGATAAAGGAAATGTGGTATATACTTGCATATACAGTGGAACATTACTCAGCCATAAAAGAGAACGAAATCTTGCCATCTGTAGCACCGAGAGTGGACTTAGAGGGTGTTACGCTAAGCAAAATATGTCAGACAGAGAAAGAAACTTACCATGTGATTTCATTTATATATGAAACCTCAAAAACAAATAAATGAACAAACGGCCCTGGCCGGGGTGCTCAGTGGTTTGTGGCCCCATCCTGCACACCAAAAGGTTGTGGGTGTGATCCCTGGTCAGGGCGCGTACAGGAGGCAGCCTGTTGATGTTTCCCTCTCACCTCGATGCCTGTCTGCCTCTCTCTTTCTCCCTCTCCCCCTTCCTCTCTGGAGTCAATGAAAGCATATCCTTGGGTGAGGATTAAAAAAATGAACAAACAAAACAGAAACAAACTCATAGATACGGAGACCAAACGGATGGCCGCTGGGGCGGGGGGTGCATTCGGGGTCTGGGTGAAAAAGGCGAAGGGATCAGGAACTGCAGACCACCAGTCCTGGGGACGCAAGCACAGTGCAGGAAACGTCGTTAATGACACTGTGACAACTGTGTGTGGTGCCAGGCGGGTGCCCCCGTTGCGGGGAGATCGCCTCGTAAGTTACACAAATGTCTGATTGCTGGGTCATGCACCTGAAACTAATATAATAATGATGGTCAGTTGTAACTGAAAAATAAAAACAATTTTCAGAAAGTCTTCTTACAAGAGGAACCTACATTTTCTGTGCACGCCTGTGCTGCTGTCGGACTGCAAGACCCACAGGGCCGGCAGAGAGGGGCTCCTCTTCCTGAGACGTGGTTGCCCCACACCGGCCTCGCTTACCCAGGGGGCACAGACTCCAGGCTTTCCCAGGCGCCTCGGGACTGCTGTGCTGCCTGAGGCCTGAGAAGCCCTGTCTTGGTAGATGGGGGTCTGCAGAGATGTCAAGGGGAGGGCATGTGGGTGGGGCGGTGTGGTGGTCTGGCCTGCAGGGGTACCGGGCCAATCACCAGGCCGGGAGCACAGGCCCTTACTCAGAAGGTAAGAGCTACGTGCGATGCCTGGGTCCTCTCTCCATGTGGCCCCAAAGCCACAGATTTCAGAAAAATCTGGAAAACTAACAAGCCAACACGCTGAGTGGGATGTCTGTGGGCCTCTCCACCTGCCCAGGCACAGCCGGCCCCGAATCTCTGCCCAGCACACCTGTGTCCCTGCCCAGCACACCTTCATCCCTGCCCAGCACACCTGTGTCCCCGCCCAGCACACCTTCATCCCTGCCCAGCACACCTGTGTCCCTGCCCAGTGCGCCGGCCCATTGTTTGCAAGTCTGAAGACACACATGCTGGCAGGAAAGACTCACGCAAAATCAGAACCCAAGCATGCCAATAGAACCCTCATAATTCTGCCCCTGTGGGCTACATCGACATGAACCAAACTGCAAATATTTGGATCATAGCAAGTTCAATGAAATGACTGTTTTATTGAATTTAATTAATGTCAGGGTTCTCTAGCTCCATTTAAAATTCTGAAGAGATTGACGGCCACAGAATCTCTCCTCACTCCCGGGGATTCACTGCTTGGGAACTCACGTCTGGCCGCTGCCCTTCCCTGCTCGATGACCTCCCGGGGTGGCTCCCCAGGGGGCCAAACGTGAAGCTGTGTCTTGGGCTGGGGCTCCGGTGGGCAGGGCCGGTGCCCGGCTACAGTTCTGGACACCTGGCCTCCAGGCCTGGCTCTGCTGGCAACACACCGAGGGGCCTGGGCAGGCTCCTTCCTGCCCCTGGCCTCCGCTTGGACATTTATGAAGTGAGGGGTTGGCTGGGAGGGCTCTGGGACTCGGAGTGTGCACGCGGTTCCCGGTGGACGTCCCTGCAGACCTCTCCTGGTCTCTGCATCTCGCTACCCCCCAGGGCAACAGTGGCCCTGCGATGAGAATGGGAAGGCTTGCCTGGCAAGTAGGGAATTGATGGAGAGCAGGAGAGTTGGGGGGTTCCTGACGGCTTGGGGCACCTGTCTCCCTATGTGCCAGGCCTCTGACATCAGTGGGCTCCCTGGCTCCCCCCGGGATGAGGGGGGACAGGTCGAGTGGCCACGGCTGTCAGCCAGCGCAGGTTGGTTAGCACAGGCAGACCTTCGTGGGGTGCTGATTAAGCTGTGTGCCCGGCCGTGGGGTTCCAGGCAGGACTGTTAGGGGCTATGGTGCCCAGCATGGTGTCTGGCACACAGTAGGTGGCTCAAGGCCAAGCTGGGCTGACAGCAGTCTCCTGGGAGACACCTGCCTCTCTCTCTAGGTCCTGCACACCGGAGCAGCGACACCCTCAGTTTCCCAGACACCCCAGGGTGGCGAACACCGGTGCTCGGCTGCCTCCTGCACAGCCGCTGTCCCTGCTCCTTGGGGCCTGCAGAGACAGGGTGGCGCTGGGGTGACCGGGCCCTCCGTGAACTGGGCCATAAACACCCTTCCTGAGGACGGGGGCCGTGGGACTGCAGCCGCTGGAGAGCTGGGTGTTGGCTCCTGTCACAGCTCTCCCTTCGTCAGGGCGCTGCTCCTCACTCTGCCCTGAACTCGACGAGACACTCACGGACCCGTCAGCACCCTTGCAGGCCGGACCCTGGCGTTTCACAGCAACAGAAATTAGATTTCTCAGAGTCGCGTCAAGTTGGCGTTGGTGTTAGAAACTCACTAATGGAACACATTCCTGTTTGGACAGTCGCTGTTTTCCAAGGGATGGTTCTGTGAAGAGATCATGTCAGAAGCTCACCCTGCCTGTCTGCACTGTGAGGCCCAAGACAGGGCCTGGGAGGGCAGGGCCAGGCTCAGGGGCCCCTGGGGCCCAGGGCCACAGGGACAGAGCCCAGGACTGGTGCTGTGACCCATCTCTGCGGCTGCAGCCTCTTCTCACTCTGCTCTCCCTGTGAGTGAATGTTCTGGCCCTGGGATGAGCCCCTCAGGGGACCTGGGAGTCGCCAAGGGAGGTGTGGCACCTGCGGGGCAGGCTCTATTGATCCCGCCTTGTTCCTGTGACCAGGGCCACCCTGTGCCGTTGGTGAGTGGGACAGGAACAATGTCTTCAGGCCACGTAGGGGACAGGTAACACCCTAGGCCTCCCGGGTGCGATGGCTTTGCCCGGCATCTGCGAATGGCTCACCCTGAGGAGACACGTGTAAGGTGGGGTGCCCTGTGTCCCTTCTTCTGACCCCCCCACCAGGGTCTGCCACCCCAGCTCCTTCTGCCAGCTGCTGGAGCATGGTGGGCAGGAGGCCTGGCCCCCGGGAACAGGCTGTCTCAGGTGCTTTCACCCCGCACCCGGGTCTGAGCCCTGGGCTGCATCTGGCCTGCGTAGGGGGCACTTGCCAGACTCTGTTGTTCCTTCCCGGGCCATCTGATTCCACTTTTGTGCGACTACCACATTCCTTCTTCCTGGCTTCATTTGGGGACAGCAATCAACTTATCCGTCGGTGACCTCCGGATTTGTGGGTAGTCTACTTTTTCAACCCGTGTTGGCTGCTTGGTGTTGCTCCAACCATCCTACAGTCTTCAGTCCTGCTCTCCACTGTGAATGAGCACCTCTGCACGCTGCACCGAGGCAGGGGCCGTACCTGTTTTCTTTCCTTCATATCCCTGGCACCCAGCACGGTTCCCAGCACACAGAGGGACTTCATGAGTAGTTTCAAGCAAGGGAGAGATTAGGACAGTGCTCATTCAACAACTGCTTACTGGGCACCGACTCTGTGCCAGAAGAGAGTCCCCAGCTGAATAGAGCCACCAGGAGTCGGGGATTTATTGCGTGAGAATCCACTGGCACTCTAAGCAGGAGGCCGATGTGGTCTGATTTATGCTGTCAAAGACCGTCTGCACATGGGTCAAGATGTCTTCATTTTCTTAACAGAAACCCTTGGCTGGAAACAGGGCTGACTGAGAAGGAACACGATCATCTGTGGAACGAGAAGGTGGGTGTGTTCCCCCCGGTTCCCACGGGCTCTGCGGTCCTCCACCGGCACCGAGCCAAGTAGCCCCAGGCCTCTTGGGCAGCGACTTCCTCGCAGAGTGGGGTAGGGACCCCTTGCTGCGCACAAGCTGGAAGGACAGGAAGCCTTTCCCAGAAGCCCCCATGCCGCTGTCCCCTTGGGTTCCGTTAGCCTGATCTGGGTCATGTGCTCACTCCTAAAGCCACTATGGCAAGAACAGTCAGGACTGGCGGGCAGAGCAGTGTGGCTGTGGGAGGGGTGGGGAGGGGGGAGGGGGTAGGGGGGAAGGGGGAGGGGGCCCACCCCAGGAAGGGGGTGGGTGTTGGGGCAGTGCTCTGGGGCTCGTGTGGAGGGTGGACAGAATGGGCAACAGAGGAAGATGGGAGACCTGCGGGGGCCTGTGGGGCAGGTGTCAGCGGCTCAGGCCAGCGTCGTGCAGGCAGAGGTGCTGGGTGGCAGGCTGATTTGGGGCAGCTGTCGGGGGCAGGGCTGATGGACTTGTCCACTTACTAACGTGGGGTGAAGGGGCGATTGAGGGAACAGGCAGAATCAAGAATGAACACTACCAGCCTGGCCTGAAAACCTGTGTGCGGCTTGCATTTACCAGACATCTGAAGGAGAGAGCAGACACTTGAGGTAAGATCCAGGTTCTGTTTTTCCTGCGGCAGGTGGATGGAGGGGCAGACACCTTCAGGATCCATCAGCATCTCGCTGGTACTTAAAATCATGAGACTGAGAGAGACCACCAGGGCGAGTGGTCGGGGGAGGAGGCCTGGGACAGAGGCCTGGCCGGCAGGACGAGGAGGGACCACTGGGGCCCACAGCTGCAGGAGAGGGGGCGGGGCTGTCCCTGTGGGGCTGTCAGTCATCCCAGCGCTGTCCAGAGCTCCGCTCAGATCCCCACTGAGATCTGATTACCGTTCAGGTCAGCGTGAAGGTCCGTTGAGACCTTGACATTTGGAACCTCGACTGTTTCCTGAGAGCGCTGGGGTGTGAAGTCGTCTCTGGGAGGGACTGAAGGAGAATGGGAGGTAAGGAGGTGGGAGAAGGGGCCCATGAAGGGGAGCAGAGGGGTGGGATGCTTGACGGGAGGTCCAGGAGACACTGGTGTGCGTTTAGGTGTTGTGTGTGCCAGCCAGTGGGATGGCCGGATGGAGAGGGCGAGCTTTGTGATGCAGAAGAGAGAAGGGGGACTTGAGAAGAAAAGTCTCTGGGCAGGTGATAGCGGGGAGCACCCCCTCCCCCAGAGCAAGTGTCCTCTAGCGGGGCGGGGACCGGGTGTCTGGCTGCGGATGGAGACGCGAGGCAGCGGGCCTGTGGGTGAAGGACCAGGAAGGCCCCTGTGGGGTGCGGTAGGGGTTCTCAACCCAGCTGCTCCTGCCCCCCAGGGGCACGGGGCTTCCAGCAGCCACTTCCCCTTGCACTTGTATGGGAAATGTCCCTCTTTGTCTCCGGTAGGTTCTTTAAGTCATCCGTCAGAGAGAGAGCCCTATAATGAATGCTTTGTCCGAGGACAGGTCTTGGGAAGAAAAATGCTTCCTGTTTCCTCCCCAAAGACTCCTCCGCCATCTGTCAGTTCGGAAATCTCCACATCTGGACCCGCGGCAAATTGCCTCTGGCTGCACTGGACGCCACCGTGCCTGCCCGGCGAGGCGCCTGCGGAGGCTGCGGGCTGACTGAGCAAACGCTCCACCTGAGGGGTGAATGAGCCCAGATCTCACCCACCTCTCCCCACTTCACAGTCACAGCTGAACCCCCTTCACACGCCTCTGGATAAGGTGCGTTCAGAGGGGCCTCTGGTCTCCTGTCCTCCGAGACTGCCGCTCCGGGTCAGGACCCCTTCCCTGGGGATGTCTCCGCATGTCTCTCGCTGTGCACAGACCTCCTCCCCTCCCGCTGGCTCGGGAGGGGGCCCAACTCCTCTGCCTGCTTTGAGGACACGCACACCCATCTCCAGTCTCATCCCCCACAGCGCCTGCTGAGTGGAGCCCAAACCAAACTCCCTGCTAGTGTCTGTGTGTGCCCAGGGCTTCCCATGCTCGCTGGCCATGCTGGCACCTCTGGCAGAGCAGCTCAGCCCGTGACACCTCGGCTTGAACCTGCGAAGCTGGCAGAAAATCAGTGTGAACACTTCTCGGCTCTATCTCTGCTCTGTCATCGCCACCCCCCGCCCACTGCCCCGTCCCTGTGGTGGCCACAGCCCCGGACCCAGACAGGGAGCCGCCTGGAGCCTCTGGGGCAGGGCTGGTGCAGGGCACGAGGCCCCAACAATCACCAGGGTAGCAGTGAACTAGAGGCTGAAAAATTATTTTCCACAACTTGACAAACGTGTCATCTGATGGAGGGAGACAGGGGTAATCGTAAGTCCCAGAAAACAGCTAGATCTATTCCTCAAGAAGTCAGAGAAAGGCAACTTAAGAGTTACACATGGTGCCTTGGTGCCCACCCCCAGCTCCTCATCCAGGCTGGGCATGGTGGGCAGGGGACACCCCGGGGACCGGTCACCGGCAGTGCTGTCCCTGGAAACGGAGGGGGCAGTTTAGCTTGATTCCGTGTGTTTGTTTGTTTGTGGTGTGATGCCGAGTGGCTCTGCATTACAACCGGACAGCCTCCTGCAGCCCGGGGCCACTGCAGGGCTCCCTGTGCCTCTGATGCAGGGGGCACGTGCACCCCTGAGCAGAAGTCAGCGTGCTGACAAATGGTCCTGCGTCGGGAGGCCTGCAGGTCCCATGTGGGGACATGCTGGGCTGCACTGGGGACGAAGCCCATGTCAGGACGCTGCAGCCAAAGCCATGCCGGGCCCAGGCCAGGTGTCTTTTGCAGCTGTAGCAACAGGCTCAGGTTAGGGTTTGAAAGGGTTGGAAGTCTTTGGGATAAAATATCATCTGGGGTCTGGTGCCCCTTTGTGAACACTACACACACACACACACACACACACACACACACCCCGCACAGACAGCCCAGGACCCTGTCCACCCTTCTTGCCCCTGGACACCTCGATGCGCCTCCCAGCACCGTGGTCCATACTGACATCTGGCAGTCTGCAGCGCCCCGGGAGGCCATCCTTCCTGCCACTGTAACACCATCTGTGCCAATGTGACCATCCTCAGCCTCACCTGCCACCTCCACTCTGGCCCGTTGGGAAGGAAAGGGATCTGAGGAAGCAGTTCGAGATGAGGAGGAGTGACCATAGCTGGTGCATTGCTCTCCCAGGTCCTGGCCCCACCACCTCTCCAGTCGGGGTTGGGGAAATGGCCCTGACACCAAGGGGCTCAGCTGCCCCAGGCTCCACAGACACTGCACCCCACGGGCCCCTGAAGACCTGGGGGCAGCCCAGTGGTCCCTGGGAGTCATGGGGGCCACAGGCTCTGCTGCTGAACTCATAGGACCATGAGGTGCTGTGTCGGCAGGCAGCAGAGCCCTCCCGGGCTGTCCCAATGTGCCGCGGTTGGAAAGAAATCACGAATATGAAAATCCACCCATCTACCGTACAGTCTCTCATGCCACCCGCCTGCTGGGAGCCTGCTGGGAGTCTGCTGGGAGCCAGGCTCTGGGTGGCCCTGGGAATGATGGGATCCCTGGTGTTCCCAGCTGGGACCAGCCTGAGCTCTTCTGGACCTGGTTCTCTGATGTCTGCAGACCCCCCCCCTAGACAGCCCATGCTACCCCTCACCTCATCTTCTCTAGCCAATCCCCTTCTGGGACCAGTTACACTGTCCTTGCTCACCATCAGCCTTCTGCCCACAAGGTCCCCAGGTCTGGTTACCTGCTCCTTCCCAACCCTCCCAGCTCAACCTCTCCTCCACTCCCTCAGCCACAGCCAGAGCCCCTCCAAAGGCCTCCTGCACAAGGCCCAGGTCACGGATGTGCACCCTGACCTCACGGGGAAGCCTGGAGCCCGCAGTGAGCTGTAACAGCATGCCCTTCCCATCCCTGCCCCTCACCTTTCCACCCACTGCACCTCCCTGAGGCTTCCTCGCTGGTCCTGTGCCACAACCACCCCCCTTGGACCGCTGAGCTCAGGGTGACTGAAGTCCTGGGGAGTTCTGAGGCCTTTGCAGATCAAACTGGGGGTGCGGCGGCCAGGCCTGTTCATCTTTGCGGCAAACTCCAAGTGCAAATCCCAGCTGCACCCCTGTCCACCCTGAGATGGGAAGGATGCGGTGGGTAGCTTCGTCCTTCCCCGACTTTTGGAAACCCTCAGTCCTGGAGACAAAAGCTGTCACTTCTGGAGGAGCTGTAAGGTGCCTGCAAAATCAGACCACTCTCCACCCCCAGAAGCTTCTGTGAATCTACCTGACAATGAACTTGCCCAAACATGCAAAGTTGTCTTTTACCAGGGGCGCCAGTTGTGATGCCGTCTGTGCCAGGAAAAACCAGAGCCACCGGCGTGCCCGGCACCAGTGGGCGGCCAAACACTGTGTTTTGGCCCCACATGGAATATTACACAGCTGTTGGAAGGAGTCAGGTAGATCTTTTTGTAAAACTGACTTCCTATCACTTTCAGTGAGAAAAGCAAGTTGGAAAACAATGCGTAGCGTCTGATCTGAGGTCACGAAGATCCCTGGGTGGGTGTCTGTTTGTGCGGGGACACAGCCTGCCTGGGCTCCACCACCTGGGGAGATGACCCCGACCCCCAAGGTGAGGGACAGGGCTGGCAGGGGGCTTGGGAGGGGCTATCTTTCAACTTAATGGGTAATTGTGCAAAAGTGGCATATATTACTTTGAAACAAAAGATGTAACTTCAAGAAGGAAATGAAAGAAAGCCCAGGGGGTGTTATTGTTTTGGGGTCTCAGGATGGGGATAGGATGGGGCAGTTGGGTCTGAGGGCTGAGTTCGCAGGAGTTCACGCTCCTGTAGTGGGTGGGTGGGGGACAGTCACTCAGCCGATGAAGCTCTGCTCTAGGCCTTGCTGCTGCCAAGGAGAATGCATCTGCCCCGCTGCACCTGCCAACTCCCTGTGCCCTGAGCTGCCCTGGGGGTCTCTGGGGTTCTATAGGCACCTTAGCGGCCCCTCTCGTCTCACTGGGCTGCAGGGCTGACAAAGAGAGGGGGTGAGGCGGACACTGCCGGCCACTCACTACCGGCTTCGGGATGGAGACCAGCGCCCACAGAGCCGGCCGGCTTCTCTCTCTCCCCTTCCCCTCCACGTTTGAACTCAGGTCAGCCTTCCCTGCGCGTGTACCTGACGCGGCCCTTCCTGCAGGGTTCCACCCCATTGTCTTCATGATCCGACATGGGGCCGGGAAGAACGTGGCCACTCTCTGAGCGATTTAACAGGATGCTTTAATGATGTATTGAAAGTGAACGCTGACCCCAGGTAAGAGGTGCTAAACTGGTACTCTGAAAGCACACCGTCCATTTCCCTCTGATGGACTCTCCTCCTTAAATCACCGTGTTGTCATTTTTATGATGCAGATCTAGCTATTGAGGCTACAGGACTGTGAAATGTCATATAAAAAAGCCAATAAGAAAAAAAATAAAATTAAGTTGTGGGGAGTGTGTATGAGCATTTCAAAAACGTTCCCTTGCATTATGCTGCTACCCTCTCTCAGTCAAGGGGCACGGGGCTCCCACCCCCTCGTACAGAGATCGCGCCACAGCGTGGACTAGCGCTCCATTCCCGGGCCCACATGGCAGCGGAAGGGCATCGTCACGGCAATGGCGGGACACATTCTGGACTAAATTTGAGGGGATGCTGGGGCCGTCGCCCCCTCTGAGGACAACGTCTTGGTTGCTCGTCTCCTTGTTGGCCCAGGCCTGTGGCTTTCAGAGTTTCGACAAGTTAAGGTTCCCAGCATTTCTGCCCTGGAGAAAAGTAAGGAAAGGGATCTGCCGAGGTGAGGGTCTGGCTCTTCCGCTTCGGATGGCGATGTGGGGGCTGGGGTTCCGTGAGGCGCAGGCCGCCCGGACCCCGTTCTCCCCGAGGGGCAGCCTGCGACACACCCCCAAGTTTCCCGAAGCCCAGACCACTCGAGGTCCTGGGCCCCGGGTCGAGGGGGCGCGGCAGCTGCGCTACCTGGGAACGACCTTCAATAATTCCACAAGGGCCTGCTCTGGGAAGACTGACTCCCACCCCTAGAGCTCAAAGCCTGGGCTCTCTGGGGGCACCTGGCGTTCCGTCCTGAGGCCGGAGAGTGCTGCCTCATGGGCTGGCCGGCCTGAGCTGGGCCAGATGGAGGGGCAGCGGCTGCTGGTGGCGGAAGCCCCACCAACAGCACCCGATGGAGCCCACGCGCGTCCTGGGTAACTCCGGCAGTGCAGTCCTTTTCTCTGGCTCTGCACTTGCCAGATCCGGGAAGACGGGTCCAGTGTCGCTGGTAGGTGGTCACAGGAAGCAGCTGAGACAGCTGCAGCGCTTCTTCTGGAGCTCTCAGAGAGCCGACTCGCTCTTCAGAAGCCATTGGCTTAGTGGGATTCCACTGTATCGTTTTTCCCACGTGATGTGCTGCAAACGGGTTCACTCAGCACTTCAGCTGGGGGAACATATTTCCACATGGGAGGCTGCCCCTGAGGGGCTTCTCGCAGCCTGGGTGTGCAAGGCACAGAGTCGTGACCTTGCTGAGGGGCGGGGCCTCGGCGAGGCTGTGGGGGGTCGGTGGTGAGCAGACGTGTCTGAGTGGCTGGCGCCTTTTCTCCACTTTTTAAATAATCTATTCAGCGTCAATTCCAGCAAGTGAGAGTCTGCTCTGAATTGAATTTTACCCTTAATGAGATGCCTTGTCCCTTTGTTCTCTGTCACGGAGACCTTGGGAGTTTTTATTAGAGAGTGAAACAAAACTTCTCACTGTTTTCGTGTTTCCTAATAAATCGAGTCGTTGCCTGAATTTTTATGCAACTAATAATGAGTGAGACTTCGCCAGGAAAGATTGATATGATCAGAAAAGAAATTACCTGTGTTATCTCTGGGCGGGAGGGGGTGTGCTGAGGAAGGAAGTTAATCAGTTTTCTAGGTCAGACGAAAGGCGGCTGCTCCAGGAGGGCTGGCAGGCCCGTTGCCGAGGGATGCACGGAAGCAGGAGCCACCCTCCTGGGAGGGGCCCTGGAGCGGCGGCCCGCCTCCTCCCTCCTGCGGGAGCAGCCGGCTCTGGCCATGGGGTCTTTGGAGTCAGGATTTTCTTCCAACATGACATTTCCACCCTCTGCTTCTTAAGACCAACGTGCCCCATGGACAGCCCTGAGACAACTAAGCACATGGAGGGAACTGGGTTAACAGGAGACAGGTGACATCTCCATCAAGGGAGAGGTCGGCAAGGTCAAGTCCACGATCAGAATGGAAGCCAGCATTCTAAGAATTTGTGCCCCATACATAATGTGCCCTTCGAGTGACAACAGAGACTGAAAACCAGCCCTGCAGCCCTTCCTTGAAGCCCACAGGCAAAGGAACGAGAGTTTGCTGAGAGCCACAGGGCGGGCTCTGCCACACTCGCTAAATTACTGGCATATTGTTTGTCTGTGGAGAAAGCAGCTTGCCCAGCGTGGCAGTAAGGAGCGTGTGATGGAGAGGCAGCGTGGAGGGGGTCGGGGTGGTAAGGCCACGATGCACATTTACTCACGTGGCCGTTTGCTGCGGCTCACCACCGATTAACAGACGCACGCTTGTTCATTTACTCAGCATTATGTTTAATCATTTAATTTTGCAGGAGCTTTCAGATCTTTTAATCATCCTAATATTGTTCTTATTGCAACACATTACTTAGCTGTTAGTTCAATTCAATTAAAAAGTGTCATCCCAAAGTAATTTATTCCGTGCGCGTCGCTAAGTGGATATACCCTAGATATGTCTGCATTTTAAAGGGATAATAACTCTCCCGATTTATTAGTCTGTGAACGGCTGTGCTGCGTGAGCCCTACAGGCGGCACCACGTGTGGGGAGCATCTGCGGGTGCCGATGACACCGCAGATCTGCAACTGTTCCCCCAGAGTTTGTGCTGCGACTCAGAAGAGAGTGTGACACCTTGGACCGTCTCTTTGCACTCAGGCGGCCCAGCCTGACTTCCTCACCCCGATAGCATTTGCAACAGCATGACCTCCAAGTTCACCCAGGGTGCCTCCTGGTGGGGGTTCCTGTCCCTGCCTCACTTTAGGGGCAGCAGACACTGGGGGCCTTCGAGGGCCACTGCAGGGTGTGGGGGAAGCGTCTGCCGGGCGTCTGTGAGTGGGGAGCGCAGGGCTCTCTCCCCTTGTCGGACCCTCCTTGGTGGACTTTTGAGATATTTCCTCTGTTCTCTCTGGAGCAACGCTGTCCAGTTGAAACACAACACAAGCCACGTATCTGCTTCAAATTTCCTAGCAGCCACATGAAAAAGTAAAAAGAAACAGTGGCACTCATTCTAATAACACACTTAACCTATCGAAATAGCAGTTCAACATGAAATCAACATACAAGTTCGTTAATGCGGTATTTTGCTTTCGTTTTCCACGCGAGTCCTTGACATCTCACGTATACATCTCACTGTGGTGCAACCTCCTGTCGGGCAGTGGCCGTCAGGGCGTGGATACTCGGTGTGAGCCTGGGCACTCACAGTGACACTGCCCGGGGCGGTTCCTTCTGCCCCTGCACCCAGAGCCCCACCCTGAGGGCTGATCACCAAGCTCAGGGAGTGAGCCTGGTGCTTCCCCTGCCGTGTCCCCCGTGGGTACCCAAAGCCTTGCCTCTCGTGTTGGCAGACCCACCGACACGGCCAGGGCAGTGGCCTGAGCTGATGGGCGGTGGTCTGCAGAGATGTGCTCTAGGCAGGCAGGGGTGTCACTGGAGTCTGGTGACGGTGGCTAAGTGCCGTTTCCATGTCCTAGAACTTGGAGCACTGACCCCCCTGGGCCAGCTGAGGAGCCCTGGGGCGTCAGGGACAAACAGAGAGACCTTGTGAAATCTCAATGCCCTTTCCTGCTTGTGCAGAAGGCCGTGACTATTAACGTCTCGCTCTTGAAAAAGGGCTGTCGGTGCTGCTCTGCAGAAGAGCAGCAACGCAGGGGAAGTGAACGAGCAACTGCGCGGGTACCTCCAGTCCATCACGGCGTCTTCACCTCCTTAATCGAGAACTGGAACTCCGGCTGCCACTGCAGTGTTTGCCAGAAAACAGCCTCCCCGGCCCGGCCTCGTTTTGTGCGTTATGATCACAACGATGGACTGACATCAGCGCGCCCGGCGGGGCTGAACGACAGGGCTCCTGACTCTCCGGGGGTCTCAGCCCTCTCGCGTGACCGGAGAGGCCACCCCTCTGTCAGCACCCCGGTGTCCTCGCCCCAGGGCTCACCCCCGACTCCGAGGATTCGTCAAACACAGTCCTTCACACTCGGGGTGGTCTCTCCCACCCTGTTGCACGAGAAGATGAAACTGTCTTCAGAGGGAAACATCGCAAAGAAGTCGCACTTAGCAATGAGGACAGGGTCCCAGCAGCAGCAGCAGTGAACCACTGCCGAGTGCCACCGGTGGGCCTGCCTCTGAGCCTCTCGGGGGCCCCGACGGGGTTTGCAGGGCATGACGCAAAACGGAAACACAGAGGCCTGGGTGGCACGGGACCCACCCTGGCCACGCACAGCAGCACGTGCACCCATCGGCCTGCTTCTCACAGCACTGCACTCCCCATGACGAGGACGAGCAAGCAGGGCCCGGAGGCGCCCAGGCTGCTGGTGGGATGGGCTGGAAGCCCTCCGGGTGGAGGAGAGGAGGTGGGCGGGCCGAGTCCTCCCAGGCGCAGGGGGCGTCGCAGCAGGCTGCCCAGAATCACGCTGTGAGCGCTGATTTAGTTTCAGGAAAACACTATCATTTGTCCCATTAAATTAATGTTGTTAATTTGAAGTTTATTGGCTTTGCAGTTTGTTTTTATTTCATGTATAAATTTGTTTTAGCTTTGTGCTGGAAAAGAACACTCTGCAGAAGGAATGTGTACCTAGTTTTACGTTTGTACATATTTAACTAACATTATACTAAACGTGAATTAAGGCAACGGCGAGAAACCAGAGCACTTCCCCCTGACGTTCCTTAATGAGGGACACGTACCTCCTGTCCCCAAGGTGGGAGCCACCGGGATGCTCGGGGCCCTTCCCCAGCGGAGCAGGAGGGAAGAGTGAGGGGGAAGGGAGGGAGTTGGTGGGGGGGGAGGCAGGTGGCCTCTCCGACACCCGGGCTGTCTAAGGCTGGCAATGGAAGGGCCCCCAAGGTCAGTCTCGTCCTGGCTCCCCTCCTGGCTGCTGCTCCACCCCTTTGCCTGGGCCTGGGGAGCCCTCCACCCTGTCATATCGATCCTCAGAGTGGCCCTGGCCTGAAGGCAGGGAAGGGGCCTGAACCCAGCGGCTAAGGCCATGGTGAGGGATCAGTTATGACCCCTCAAGGCTGTGTGGCCAGCTGGCCCTGACAGGGGCTAAAGGCCGTCACCCCCTCTGCATCCCCCCTCCGTGTCGCCCCCACTCTCAGGACCGGAGCGTGTCTGAAAGCAGCAGGCGATCCCTCCTTACCCCACGCACCCTCCCCAGGGGCGATTCCACACCGAGACACCCTCCCAACAGCAGTGCGCGTCCACGGTCGGCCCAGAGTGTTCCCAGGAGCGCTATTTATAACTGCCCCACACCAGAAACGACCCGGGCACATCAGGGTGGCACACTCTTACATCGGGGTATTCCAGACCGCTGACAGGAACACACCTCTGCTGCAGGGGAAACGACACTAGATGGACCTCACGCGTGGTTCCGAGGAGGCAGCCAGACGCAGTGAAGTCACGCTAGGTGATTCCATTGACATGAAGTTCAAAAGCCTGCGAAACGACCCTGGAGTATTGGAAGGGAGGATGCCGCTTGCACTCGGGAGGAGGGAGAGCATCTGGGTGCCGTAATGTTCTATTTGCTCATTGTGATGGTGGCCGCACAAGGGTCCCCTGCCAACATCCCTGCACGGCTGCTTAGGTTGTGCTCAATGTCTGCATCTAGTATGTGTCAAGCACATTTAAAAACGACAGACACATTATAATTTGAAACAGAGGCTACAGAGTAAAGAAAATCTATAAAGAGAAGAAAAGTGTTGTGACTCCCCATCAGCTCCCATGTACTCTGGTGGGAAGGATCGGGGGCGGGGGCCACGTGGAGGCTGGGACATCCCGTGGGCCTGACCGGCCCCTGGCAGCGAACCCCGAGGCCCTGAGGGAAGCAGCCCACCAACGCAGCTGTCCTGCTGGGGGACTCCGGGGCCTTGGCTTTTCTCTCCCACACTGCGACTGGAGTGCAGCCCTGCTCTGAACTGTCCCTGAGGGTTTGTGCCCAGGACACTTGCTGCTGTTCTGAAGAAAAAGATGAAGGACACAGGCCATCTGGGTTTAGCAGGGGCCCTTTTGTGACAAGGGACTTCATCATCCTCCACCCTTCCCTGTGACCAGAGCTGTGTGTCCCTCGAGCTTAGTCCCACGGCCTGGACCGCCTGGCCCCCCCACAAAGGGTGGGAAGGCTCTTCCAGGGAACTGAGAAGCTTTGCACGGGAACCTCCGGGGGCACCCCCAGCTGGCCAGAGGTCGCCCGATCACTCGGCCTCCCCACAGTGCCGCTGGGCTGATGCAGTAGTGCCACGATGCTCAGAACATGGAGAGGTCCCACACCCACCAGCTAGCAAGTCAGTCCACAGGGAGGCCGGGTGCCCGTGCCCTGGCCAGGGCCTGCCTCCCCGGAGCTCCTGGCCCGGCGTGGCCTGGAGATGGCAGCTACAGGGATCTTGAAAGGCTCCGTGTGACTCCTGCCGTGGTTCCTAGCCACCTCTGCTTGCCAGGACTCCTGCTGCCCCTCCACTGCAGCCTCAGCTCTTGTTCCCCACCTCGCCTGCCTGCCGGCTGCAGGGGCGGCCTTTCCCTGCTCAGGTGCCCCAGCAGCACTCTGCCTCTGCTGGAACTTTCTGTCCCGTGCCCCATCAAGGCAGACACAGTGCATGCTTCCCACTCTGTTGTGACTCAGACACGCTCTCAAGGATGACGCTCCCCCAGCACGCTCTGACGAGGCCGGGGCCTGTTCCCCTGCCTGCCCTCAGGGGCCATCCCAGCAGGGGTGGCATTAGGAGCCCCATGGGGAAGGCTGGAGTGGGAGGAGGCTCTCAGCTGAAGACTGGGCACTGGGTGCCGGGCTCAGAGGGACCTGCTGGTGGGGAGTCCCCTCCCTGCAGACCTGCGAGTCACACTCCCCTGAAGACCTCCAGCCGCCCCCCGACAGCTGTGCAAGGACATGTCTGGGCTTCAGAGCCAGGACATCAGGGAGGAAAGGGGCCTTGCCAACCGTCTGGGTTCTGCTCCTCCTGTGGGTGACTGAGCCAAGAGGGCCTTAGCACCCAGAGCACTAAGAGGTCCCAGGCTCCCAAACCGGGGTGGAGAGGCTGGGCACCATTTCCTAAAGGTGCACCTGCATGCCTTACCCCCTCCCCTGCACACACCAGGAGGCCCCAGACCCTCCCAGCGTCGGACCACCTGCTCAGATCGCTCGGCTGCAGCTCAAGTGCTGTGGTGGGGCTGAGGGCTTGTGCAGGGCGGGTCAGTGTCTGTGCAGAAGTTCCCCAGAGCAGACCATGCTGCCTCTGGTCTCTCAGCATCCTCAGCTGTAGCCAGAACTAGGTCCAGGATGCCTGGTGTGGCGGTGCAGGCTGGGCCAGGCTGGCCACTGCATGCACCTCCTAGGATGTTCAGGGGCCTCTCAAAGGAACCCATCCTCCTTGGGGGCTATAGTGGCTAGGGTCCCCGTCCCCCCACAATTCATGTCCATGCAGAACCTCAGAATATGACCTTACTTGAAAATGGGGTCTTGGCAGGTATAGTTACTTGAGGACCTGGAGTCATCCTGGATTTAGGGTGGGCTCTAAGTCCCGTGACTGGTGTCTTGTACAGAGCAGACACCTACTAAAAGGCCACATGGGACAGAGACAGAGCCTGGAGTGGCATTGCTGAACACCAGGGAACTTGGGAGCCGCCAGGTCTGGAAGAGGCTCCTCCCCTAGCACCTGCAGAGGGCGTGGCCCTGCCCACACTTGGATTTCGGACTCCGGCTTCCTGGACTGTGAGACATAAATTCACGTTGTTTTGAGTTGCCTTGTGGCAATTCGATGCGGCAGTCCTAGTAACACTACTCAGAGGCCGTTCTTGAGTTCAGGGGCAAACCAACCCACAGCACCCCCAGCTGTGTGTGTGGCCACTGCTCTGACCTTGGTCAATCCTCTCAGTGCCCTGCCCGGGCCTCTGCTGGCCTGGGGAGGAAGCACAGGAGGGAGGAGACCTTGAAATCTCCAGCCTGCTCAGTCCTGCCCACTCTGCCCAGCAGGGTGGCTCAGAGCCCTCTGCCTGGGAGCGCAGGCATGAATATGGACGAGCTAAGTTACTGAAAGCATCCCAAATTCCCAGCCAAGGTCCATGCCACTCTGGAGTGGCCTGGGCGGCGGTGCAAACAAGGCATGAATGTCACTCCCACCGCAGTGCCTGGCACCCCACGTCCCCAAGCCGGGGATCTTACTCAGCAGCTGGCCACTGCATGCAGAGTGCAATCTGCCCTCCGTCCTTCGTGAGAACCTCCTGCTGACAGCGCCCCTTCACTACCTCCCTGCCACCTGAGCACAGCCTCACAGGTGCTGTGTCCTCTGCTGGGGCGGAGTCCTCCGATGGCTCCTTCTCATCTTTCACGTTATCTGGCAGAGGGGCGCCCTCACCCAGCCACTGCCCAGCCTAGACTGGGTAGCCACTGTTTCCTGACTCTCCCAAAGACAGTACGCTCTACGAGGGCAGGAACCGGGTCTAGTTTTGGTCACCACCGAGCTCAGCGGCCTGCCTAGTGCCTGGCAGGCAGGGCACACTGGGTGTGTTGGGAGCCACCCTGCCTGGTTTCAGGAGCTGTAACCCCCCCATGGCTAAGGCTAAGTGGGTGACCTTTGGACCAGAGCCACTAAGGAGACAAAGCTTACCTCCCTGGCAGGAGCGCTGCTTCTGCTCCTTTTACTTCATCCATAACTGGCCCCCAATGCTTGGTTGGTTAGCCAATGACGGGAAAGGTTCCCCCAAGGACGGACTTTGGGGGGTATAGCAAAAGGGGGTGATAGACCCTCACTCCTCGGCTTTGACATAGCCTGAGCCCTCATTCTGTCTGCAAGATGTCTCCTAATCTCTTGACTGCCTTACCCCTGCTCGACTTAAACCTGAAACAATGACAGAGGGTGGTGCAGCCCTGTGCTGGAAAGGGTGGGTTTCCGGACAATCAGGCCTAAGAAAGAATATGTAAAATCCTGTGAAACCTGCTTTGTTTAGAATGCTCTCAATTAAATAAGGGTCCAAGCAAGAAGTGAGTTTGTTCCTCAAAAGTTTTATTGCTCTTTAGCTATCTGACCCTGACTCAGAATAGGCCCTCAGAGTTCTTTGTTATCTGTTGTTTGATCCTTACTGCCTGACAGTGATTAATGAGCTTTATCTGTATTCCTGTGCAAATGAACCCAATAAAAACCCATTGAGGAAAAGGCTCTTGGCTCTTCTCCTTTGAGAGATTGGCCACCTTTTCTCCCCAAGCAGATCGTGTCTTGGTAGACTTACTCTCATCTGTGGCAGCTAGGGGGGGTCCCCTGTGGGTGGAGCCCCCCCCCCACAAGGGTGGGTGCTGGTGGGTGAGTGGTGAGGCTGGCACATTGCTTCCCTGGGTGCAGGACACACCTGGGAGGCTCTGAGTGTGGGGGACCGTGGTTACCCACTCCTGCCTCTCCCAGCAGCCCCACCTCCAGAGCCTCTTTGCCTGGTGCTTGTGATCTGATGGTCATGAACCCAGAGTCCCCAAAAGACCCCTGCTGACTATTGCCTGGAACCTTCTTTCTAGGAAAATGCTCCCAGTTCACTCGGATCTGGGAGGCCAAGAATGGCAGTAATGAAAGCTAACCACCCCTGAGCACCCTGCCACGCACTGGCCAAGCCCTCTACACACACTGTCCCTTCAGCCCTCAGGATGGGGGGTCCTATGAAGCAGGTGGTTGCGTGACTCCTGTTGTACAGATGAGGAAATGAGGCTTGGAGGGGGAGGCAGCCCAGCCCTGCAGGAGCTTCCCGAGCTCCCGCTGCAGCCCTAGTGCCGGCTTCCCCCGAGACCTGAGCTGACTGACTGGGGCGCAGCAGAAGGTGGAAGAGCAGGGTGGGACTGGGGGCTGAGGGAACACGGTGGCGGGGACCTCTCGTCTCGTGAGCTGCCGGCTGAGGGCCCCTTACCCTGGTACTTGGCTTTTCCACAGCATGGTTGGGTCTCCAGGAGGCAGGGCAGAGACCACGTGGGCTGGGGATTTGGTTGGCATTCCTGGACTACACGGCGGCGGCCAGCACTGCACTCCATGGGTGGCTGGAGAACCTGGGTCTGGTTTGCAGACTCCAGTCAGGTCCGAGCCTGGTTTATGTGGTGGGGGGTGCTGGTTAGGAGTGTCAGGGCACATCTTCCCCTGCCGCATGGATTTACGGAACACCCACTGTGTGCCAGGCCCCACGCGGCTCTGGGGAGTGGGAGGTGAGCGAGTCCAGGTGAGGAGAGACGTGAGCAGGGAGGAAATGCCTGGTGGGGCATCTGCTGTGTCCTCAGAGGTGTCGCCCTGCGCAGGGACACTTAGGTTGAGTCTGAAAAGACTCAGAGGGTGGGTGGGACCGGGGCAGGGGGTTCCAAGCAGGGGGCACAGTGGGTGTCCTGCTGTGGGTTTGGATGAGAAGTGGCAGGAACGCCAAGCCACTTGCTGAGGCCGTGGTGGAAATTCCTTAAATGTGTGGGGCCCGAGAGGCATGGCCACATGCACCCCACGTGTCCTGGGTGGGGGAGCTGCAGCCATGTGTGGGAGAAGCTGTGCATTCTGGCCTCCTGCCAGCCTGCACTCGTGCTGTCGAGCTCCAGTGGGCATTCGTGGTGTACCTGAACACAGAATTGGGGAAATCAAAGTGCATGTAATCCCATCAGCAGGGGGACTGTTTACTTCCCGCCTCTGAGAGGAGGGTAGAGGCTCAGGAGTGGTATCTAAAGGTAGAAGTTGGGGCCCTCTGTCCCAGAAGGTGTCCCCTCTCCATGCCCTAAGACTAGGGCTGTCCCTGGGTCCCCTCAGCAGACACCTGAGTCACTGTGCCTGTGGGTGCAGCCTGCTGGTTCTGCCCGGCCAGTGGGACCTGCCCTCAGCCCTCGCCTGGGCTCCGGCCCATTAACCTAGGGCTTTGACACTCTTGCTCTAGTGCTCTGAGACCCTGGGTCCCCTCCTACAGGGCCTGTACGGGCCTCATTACCATGAGGAACAAATAGCCCCTTTGCCGGGAAGACAGTTTTCTCTAAACAAACACCACAGTCTTGCAAGTCTCATCTGACATCTGCTTCTTCTCAAAGAGCCAGCAGGTGACACTCCTCAAGTTCTGCGGAACAGTCAGGGAGCCCAGGGGCACTGAACCCCTGTCGGCAGGGGGCGGGGCCCTGGGGGGGGCGGGGCCCCCGTCAGAGCATTTCGCTCTCTCACAACAAGGTCACTGAGAGACCTGCCTCCTGCCTCTGAGGACAGCTCAGCAATGACAGACTTGGGTGGAGGAGGGAGGGGCCCAAACCATCTGCCCCTACAGGTGCATTGCAGAGGCCCTCTCTGGGGCTGTCGGGGCCTGAGCCCAGCCGGTCAGGTCACGTGTAAGCATGTGGGGTCGCTTCAAGGCCCTAACAGGGCCATGCCGAGCCGTGAGGGTCCTGCGCCGAACTGGCCCTCAGCTTTCCAAATGGTGACAGTGACTTGGGCCCTGTCTTAGAAAACTGTGTCCCCTGGGAAATGACACAGAAAACAAACCAGTCACCGCGGTGCCACCGGTGAAGATTTTGCTTCAGGGTCCAGATGCAGAAGGGCTGCCTGCCCTCAAAGTCTCTCTCCCCCTCGCTCCTCCCAAATGTCAGACACCGGGTGGTTCCCCTCCCCACACAGACCAGGGTGGCAGAACACCAGGTGAGGAATTCTGGGTGTTGCTTGTGGGGGGAGCGGGGGGAGGCGAGGGGAGCAGTGAGGGTGATGGAGAGCAGGCCCTGGCAGCGTTGGGCCCGAGGTCACAGATGGAGCTGGGGTCGCTCACAAGAGGGCGGTGGGATGTGGGCGGGAGGCCTCACGAGGCAGGGGAGGCTGCGCAGACACGGCGGCCAGTGCTGGCCCTTGCCCACCCCGACAGTCCCCACCCTGGGAGAGCGTTTGCGCATCTCAAACCCCAAGCACACCTTCAGGGGCAAACCTCCCTCATCCATGCCCCCAGGTCAGACTGCTGCTAATCAAAGTGTTTCTGCCTTTAATTAGGACTGAGCAGGTCATTAAAAACTCTTCCTATGCCTGAGTGTGCCCTTCCTTCTCAATAAGCATCCTGGGGAAGGAGGCGGGTCCTGTGAGACGGAACAGACCTGCCTTTGGAATCTGCGGCTGAGGCCTCTGCAGGTGTGGGCAGCATCCCCCTGATTCAGCACCCCACTCTTGCCTCCTCCTCTGCCCCACCCCCCGACATGTGCACAGATGCAGCCCCTGCACAGCTCTGCCCTGCACGCCCAGCGCTGTAACTGCTCGGGGCCCTGTCTCTGCTTTGGGCTCTTGTTCTTTTACTTAAACCCTGGCCAGCCCTCCCGGACATGACTCAGGCATCTGAGACCTGGACAATGTCCCCACCTGCCAATCTCCTTCCCACTTCCTGCCTTGAAATGGTTAATAAGCCAGCACTCTAAACCCTGAGAGGGTATCCAGTGTCAGATGCTGGGGAGCCAGCTGAATCGGACACGGTCCCCGCCTCCTTGAACAACTGAACTTTTCCTGAGCCATGGGGGGTGGTGCCATGACCAGGGCACACAGAGCCATGGGAAGGGACGGGCTGGGCCGTGTCAGGGCCCCGAGGACAGGCTGGTGGGGGCGTGAAGACTCAGGCGTGCGCAGAGGCTTCAGACTCGACGAGGCAAGAAACGGGGAACCATCAAAGGCTCTGGAGCCGGCGAGCACAGGGAGCTGGGTGATGGGGCGGGAGCCCTGTCAGCAGCCCAGGGCGAGGGAGGGGCCTGGCACTGAGTCGGCACTGAGTCACCCCACAGGCTGCCCCGTTGTGCCCGGCTGGGTCACGAGGGGCAGGGAAGTCTGCACATGCTCACCTGCCCTCTAGTTACAAGCAGGCAGAGGCCTGTTTGAGAGGAGAAAGAGAAGGCAGGAAACATTTATGAACGACAACAAGAGGAAAGCGGGGACCAAGGGCAGCCCTGGTGGGGTCGGGATGCTGGAACCCTGTGGCAGTGACCCCCTCCGTGTGGGACAGCGCTTCACCAAAGGAGGGAAGCAGAAAGGGGTTGGAGCCAGGGCGGCAGGTGCCAGCCTGGCAGGGACCCCGGCCCTCCCCTGGAGGCTGCCTCTGGCACAAGGCTCTCCAGCCCCCTCCCTCGACCCCAAAGCTCACCCTGGCAACCACCACGGAGTCGGATCTGAACTCTCACACTGTCCCTGGCACAGCTGCAGCGGGGTCGCTTCCCAGTGTCCTCCACACCCACGGGTGGTAGTGCTGCCACCCAGGGAGCCTCCCCGACCCTCCCGCTCACTGGACCTTCATCCCCAGATGTGGCCTTCAGGTGCCTGGCTGGATGCACCCCAGAGCCACTGGGCACAGCTGGTGCCTGGGACGTCCCGGCAGCAGGACGAGCAGGGGCTGCACCAGGGCCAGGCGAGGACTCTGTATGGCCTGCCGTCTGGGCCCTCACACTTGCAGGGTCCTGGGGAGGGAGCCGGATCCATGGCCCCATCGCTTAGGGCACCCATGACTCAGGTGGGCAGAGAGCACTGCCCTGGGTTCCAGAGCACCACAGACACCCTTCTGCCCCTGTCCCTGCCCCCACCCTGGCCTGTGCTCACAGAGCTCGCAGCCTGGGGGCGTGAGTGACATGGTCACAGTGAGAGGCCGACTGCCCCATGCTCCTGGGTGTGAGGCCAGGCAGTGCTTGGGGGCCTGGGGCTTGACCCCATGCTACCTACCGGTTCCTGACTGCGCCAAACTTGGGCAGATCCCCTACCTATCCAGGCCTCGGATGCTTCTTCTGTAACTTGGGAGTCATAACAGGACTGGCCTCAGAGACCGTCTGTGGGTACTTGACATGTGGCAAATGCCGCGCATCGTGCCAGGCTCACGGCAAAGCCCTGATGGCTCATGTTGCGGCCAGACAGGGACCACGGGCCCTGTGACTGGGCAAGACCGCCCCGGTCTCCAAACTCACAGGCGTAGAACCCTGGTGTCAAGGCCTAGACGCTGTTAGAGATCTCGTTTTTGTGGAGCCCATTTTAATATACATCTTCCCACTGCAAGTTAATCACCTCTCTAGTCTTGACAGAAATGTTCCTTCTCACCCACAGGCTATGGTTCAAAAGGGCTTTCTAACTTACTATTTTTTTTTTATTTAAAAAAAAAACCCACTCAGAGAAGCTGTTGTGTGAGTGGGTTGAGGGCACAGCCCGGTGAGTTAAGGACAATGGGGTGGGTGGAGCGGGGTGCTGACTGCTCCTGAGCTGTGAGCTGCATGGCTGCTCTGGAGCCTGCAGCCTCGCCCCAGCTCAAGGACATATCCTGGCATGGGGCCTCCCATGGCCCCCCCGGAGCAAGGAAGGGCCAGAGGGGGGGCGTGGGGACAGCTGGCCCCCGGGGACGAGAAGGATCCTGACGAGCAGGGACGAGAAGGACCCTGACGAGCAGCGGGCCTGCGGCTGCTCTGCGGAGACCGTTTGGCTCGGTGTGTTTTCACTCCCGTGTCTGCACGCGTCTGCAGCCACTGGACATGACGACCCCCTTCTCGCTGCCCACAGACAACGGCCCTCCTCCGGGTGAGAGCAGAGCGCTTTTAATCCCACAGAAGGAAAACCTAGTTCGAGAAGTATCGATTTTAAATTTCTTTCCGTCTCCTTCACTCAGAAACAATCCCTCGCTCTGGGCGGCCCCTGCTTCCCTGGGCTGGGCGGACTGGAGACCACAGCTTTGCAAACACAGGGCTGACACCAGTGCTCCTCAGGCAGAGTCCTCGGAGCCGCCTGGGGGTCGCTGTGTTCCCGGGGAAGGGAGGCGATGCCGAAATCACTGGCACCTTTGTGAAACTGGCGTGGGCTTGGGGACTCTGCCCAGGCTCGGGCCTCGGATGGGCTGCGTTTGGATCATTTCCTCTCTGGCCCCACTTCTCCTCTGCCCAGAGCTCTGGGTGGCTGTCCCTGGCCTGGCACTGGAGGCCTGTATGCTCTGGCCAACCTCACCACTGTGTTCCTGCCCACGGGGTGAGTACAACCCGGGGGCCGGGATGACAGTGGGCCTTTGGAAGCTGCCCCGTCTGAGGCCGCAGGGCAGCGCAGGACAGGGCTGGGGGGTCACATGTCACAGCCTGGCCTAGAGGCCCAGCTCTGACTGTCCCATCATTGGTCTGTCCAACTTCAGTTCCACCTCATGCAGACCAGGCACGCAGCAGGGGCTTAATTAATGTTGAATAAATGGACAGACAGCCTAGAACCCTCTCTCCTGATCCTCCTTCTAAACCTTTCTGCTGCCTCCGGGTAGAGCCCTTTCCTTTTCTCTCTGTCCATCCATGGGTACCATCCCATTTTTTAAAAAGATTTTATTTATTTTTAGAGCAAGGGGAAGAGAGGGAGAAAGACAGAGAAAGAAACATCAGTGTGAAAGAGAAACATCGATTGGTTGCCTCTTGTATGTGACCAGGACCGAACCCACAACCCAGGCATGCACCCTGACGAATATTCAAACAGGTGAGCCTTCACTTCTCGGCACAATGCCCAACCCACCGAGCCACACCAGTCAGGGCACGTCTACCATTCTTACAGCCCAGCGGAAGCCATCTCCTCCCAGGAAGCCTGCCGCCCTTCACGACGTCCCTTGGCCCCCGACAGTCAGACCAAGTGGTTTAATCTTGCACAGCCGCACACTACCTGTGGCCCACGCGCCTCGTTCCTGGTCAGGAGCTCCGGAGTGCAGGCCCTGGGCCACTGCTCCCTCCTGCGCCCGACTCCCTTCTTTGGAATCTGAGTCAAAGGAAAACATTCTGAGACACTGTTTCAGACCCTGGGAATGAGGGAGAGGCCACGGGGCGGCACGGCAGGTGCACCCAAAGTGGGGGGTGCACCTGCAGTTGGGGTACCTGTCTCCCTGCTCGCCCGACTCCGGGCAGCCCAGCAGCCTATCCTGGCACGGATGTGGCTTCGAGCCTGCTGCTCTGCCCCCAGGGCGGCCCAAAGCTTGGCACCAGCCCTTGGCTGCTAATGCCACGTGTCAGCTCCATGGGGGTGGAGGTGTAGTTCAGCAGCACAGCCGGGTACAGAGTTATTTATTTCCACTTCCCTTGGCCATCAGTTCACTGGATGAGAGACAAAAATGGAGCGATGGCTGCTGAAGCAGAAAGAATTTTGTCTCAATTGCATTTGTATTCAAATGGGTGAAATAAATTTCAGGGCCCTCCCGAGTGTGTCAGGAGCAAGGCCTGTGTGCTGGGGGTGCTGCCGCCTTCCGTCGGTCCCCAGGAGGGCAGCCAGGATGAAAAACGAGGCCTCTGCACACCCTTACAGTAAGTCTGTTGGCAACGGCGTCGGCAATGCACCGGGAGGCACCTGTCCTCGGGGCCGAGTGGGCCCCTCGCAAAGGTGGTTTGGGAATTAATTATCGAAGAGCACAGCCCGGGACTGGAGGAGAAGAGTGAATGAGTAAGATGGGATTTTATCTGCCTGCGCCAGGCGGAAGCAGGTGAGACTGTTGGTGCTCCAGATGACCAGGATGCTTACAGCCCCATCAATCAGAGGGCGCAGCTGGCGCCGGGCCAGCTGGGATGAGGGAGTGGATGGAGGCAGAGCTCCCGCGAGGCCATTGGGAGGCCCGCCAGCCTCCTTCATAAAAACAGGGGCCTCAGGCCTGAGTCTTCCTCATAGCCCAGCATGATCCCTCCTGGCCAGGCAGCAGCCCTTGGGGAAGTGGCTCCACCTGGGCAAGGAGGCCCAGGGAGTCGTCCGTGGACCCCGATGTGGATGTCGGAGGCCCCTGGAATTTCACTGTGGATACCACAGCTGGGCCTTGGCCATGAGGGAGGCTGAGCAGGAGCCGCAGGAAGGGAGGCCTGTGGCCTCAAACAGCCCCCTGCCCAGGGCATCCCTAAAGGGTTCTGAGGACCAGCCTGCCCTCCACTCAGTGGTCACAGCCATGCCTGGGCCTGGGCAGGCCAGGAGACCGGTGCCCGTGGCTCCAAACACCTGCCCTTCGCCTGTGCGGTCTCTTGCTCGCACCTGGTAAATCCATACCTGGGCTCCTTTTCGTTCAAGGCCATCCTGCGGGACCCTGCTGCCACACCTAGGCCCTGGCAGGGTGGCCGGCCAGCTGGTCAGCGGGTCGAGGTCCAGGCCCAGCAAGCCCTCAGCAGTGGACGTCCCATCCCGGTGCCACATCCCCGGGCTGCGGTCTCTCCGTGGGGCCCTCAGTCGCCCCCTTCTGCTCGCCCACAGACGTGCAGCTTCTCAAAGGCCCTCCCACCCCCTCGGAGGCCTTGGCAATCTGAGGACGAGGACGTTTCATTCAAGGGAAGAGGGGAAAGTACCCCAGTGAGGTGGGCTGGGGGTGGGTGGGAGGTGTGGTCACACTAAGTGTATAGTGCCCACGAGTAATGACCAAGGTGACACCGGTTGGGGGGTGGTGCTGAACACCTGTGGCTAGGAACCCAGTGACTGGAGGTGTGGCTGGGGTGAGGCCCTCTGGAGGGGGCGCACCCTGAGGAGAGAAGCGCATTCTGGCGTCAGGCAGGCCACTGTCCTGCGAAGTTTCACTGGGACACAGCCTCCCTCGTCGGTCCGCGGCTGCTGCTGTGCCTCAGTGTCAGGGAGAGTTGTGACGGAGGCTGATGGCTTGCCTGCCTAAAGCATTTGCTACCCAGCCCCCTACAGAAAAGTGCAAGAGGCTGGCAGAGGAGAGGGCTCGCTCGTGGAGGAGTTGAAGTGGTGGATGGTGAGTGAGCGTCTCAAGGAGAGAGGCCTTGGCTGTGGGCCCAGAGTTCAAATGTGATGGAAGCTGAGGTAGGTCTGTTGGACACACCCACTGGAGGCCCCTGTTGGTCTCAGTTTGCTCACCTGAGTGTGTGTGCGGTGCAGGTGGTGGGGTGGGGGGGTAGACGGGCTTCGGAGGGAGGAGCCAGGGTGGGGTAAGGCCGTGGGGTTGTCGAGATGAGACCACCCCTTTACGGGTGATGAGCTATTTCAGGAGGGGAGGGGATGCCAGGGGTATGGCGTATGCGGGGCAACTGGCAAACCCTTCTATTTCCGACTGGAGCCTTGAAAACTTTTCTGAAATACTGGAGTCCGCTTTCCTACCTTGGCTACAATTGTCCAGCCAACTTCCCAGACCTGGCCTTGCCAGGCCTTGAGTCTGCACGCAGGCCGAGGACAGGGATGTGAAGGGTGAGGAGAGAAGCAGCACAGGGCGGAACCTCGCTGGCTGTGTAGCCCTGGCCCTGGCCCTGGCCCATGTCTGGGCCGACCCCCTGGTTCTTCCCCTGTCTCGTGCCTGCTTCTCCACACCAGAGCCCAGAACGCAAGCCTGCCTGGCTAAGGCTTCACCATGCAGGCTCTTCTGGCTCATGGCTTCTAGCCCTTTCTCCTGGTGCTGCGCTGGCCTTGGGGTTCTCTGTGCGGTCCCAGAGCTCAGCCCACCAGGCCTGGCCCCGATTCCCCGCCTCTAGGCGCTTCCCTCCCTACTCCCCATAGACGGGCTCTGGGGTCTCCACCCCACCTGGCACAGATGGAGCCCAGCGCCCCCCAGGAGGGGTCCTGCCACTCCCGGCCTCCTAGAGCGAGCCCTATTGAATCAACACAGCGGTGCCCCAGCCAGGCCCGGGCCAGCCCGTGAAGACAAAAAAAAATTGTGTGAAGGAGCAAACTCATCATTTGAAATCTCACGTTCCCTGAGATGAGATGATTCCCATTAACCAAACACCTTCATTTTCAGAAAAATCCATGTTCACAGCTTGCTCTATAGAGCCTGCCCCCACAAGTGATGATTTATATTTTATTACAAGGTGAAAGAGACAAAAAAAAAAAAACTCACTAGGAAAAAAAAATCTCACTAGGAAAAAAAAAAGCCCACGGACTCCTTAAAGCAGCTCCCAGGGCATTTGATTTAAAGGGACATTGTCATCGTTAATGTGTTCATCCGGAGGAATTAGAGAGCATCGTCGCGGTAACTCACAGGCTGCTGATTTAAGGGGCAGCCTCTGTGCTCTGGCTTCACTGTATTTCCCTTTTTATGGTTCCAGAGAGTATTTTTCTGAGAGATAATAATGTTGGGTGATATTTCTCCTTTGTCATGTGGAGGCCCAAGAAGAAAATTAAAATAGGCCCCTTTGCCCCCCCACCCGCGGAGGCCAGGCCGCAGACGGACCAGGAGGACTGTCAGGGGCCACGCTGACATTTCATCTTTCCAGGGCCACTCCGGCCCCGCAGGGGAGACTCAGAATGATCTCTCTTTGGTCAGCTCCTAACTCCCCCGACATCCTGCTGCCCCGCCCCATGACCACGAGAACCTCTTAACATCATCCCTTTTGGTGATCCTTTTCTATTCCCTCTGCTGCCTCCATGTTGGGTCTCCCTCGCCTCTGGAGTCCCGCAGCCTGCACTGTCTCCCGTGGGCGTCTGCAGCTCAGGCTGGCTTTGGTCATGGCCCTCCCTGCTTCCCTGGTCTCCCCGACTTCCTTGACAAGCCCAAACCCTGTGGTCTGGACCTGGGGGCCTGTGGCAGACACTGTTTTGTGTTTCAGGAATTGGTTCTTCCTTTCTCTCCTGTGGCCACAGCTAGACTACATTTCCCAGCTGCCCCTGCGGTCAGGGGTGGCCTGTGACTGAGTTCTGGCCAATGGGATGTGTTGGAAGGGATGCGCATAAGTCCTTGCTGGATTCCCCCAAAATCTGTAAGATCTTTTACCCTCTCTGTCTATATACTGGCCAGGAGCAGGGCATCCAGTAAAGGAATCCAGTTCTATGAGACAGCAGAGACACCGAAACGAAGACGCCTGGGTCCCTGTGTCACTGTGTGGCCACAAACTGAGCCCCAGCATTGAACTATTATGTGAAGGGGGTGTAAGTCTAGACTGTGCTAGCCCCTGAGACCTGGCACTGTCAGGGCTGCAGTCTGCCTCCCCTGAATCCCCTGACACCAGCCCTTGCTGCCCTGGCTCTGCCTTCCCCTCCAGCATCATCTTGTTTCTCCCTTGCTTGTCCACGACTAAGGGGCAAATTGGCCAGGCCGAACGGTGTGGGGCCCTCCCATCTCCACCCTTTAGTCTGTTCTCTCTGATGCAGATGCCTTTCCCTACTTCCACGTCTGCCTATGAAAGCCTACCCATCCTTCTCTGAAGACTCTGGCATCGTTTTGGTCAGAGATCTTACACCCTCCTCGGTTTCCAAGGCGGCCTTTTGTCTGGCATCTCACAGCCTTTTCGCCTGTCTCTGCACAGGCATCCACTTCCTGGAGGGGAGCTAACTCCTTGGGGGCAGGGAGCAGACCCCACTTGTCCAGCTTGCCAATGTGGAGGGTGGGCCGTGTGGTGGCCCTGTGCCCACTTTGGAGGTCAGCTGTGCTACCACCTAATGACCCACCACTTGGTGCCTCAGTTTGCCTACTGTGAAATGGGGATAAAAAGAGGACTCCACCTCCACGAACCTGCTCCCAGGGAGAGATGGGAACGCCTGTGTGTGCTCCAGGGACCACCCCACCTTGCCGCTGTCACCGACTGATTCCGGATCATTCCTGTTCCTGTCTCTGATGATGGTGGCTTCTGGCTGACGACAGTCTCTCGGATGCTCCTCTTGTGTTAGCCCTGGGCAACGCAAACACCCCAGCACATTTCCCCGCCAACTCTCCACCTCACCGCCCTCCTCTGAATGACCAATCCTGGGGTCTACGCATTGTCATTATAGATAATGGCATCCTGAAAGATCTTTGCTTCAGGCTTCCTGCTTTCTGACCGCCTCCCACCTCTTCTGGTTTGTTCTCTCTGATATCCAAACATGGACAATTCTCCCACTCCACAGGGACCCACAGTCTACTGACTGGCCACTTAATGAACGGCGTCACGCCCTCCCTGATGGCATTTCCTTCTCACCCAGCATCAGTTCGGTGGGATTTCTGTCACTGGGATCATACTTTGCACACGCCCTCAGTCCCCTGTGCCTCTTGGCACGACCCACCCTGGTTACGCCTGTCTGTGGACTCTATGCCAGCATCTGTGTGGCTGAACGTGGCCGAGGAAAGCACCCGCCCTGCAGACTGGTGTGCCTTTGAATTCATGACTGTGGGCCTCGAAGGGGCCCTTAATGCGCAGCCCAGGAGCCACACTGCCTTCTCTCCACGTGGCCACCCTTCCACCTCCCTGACAATCCTTCCAGACCTTCTGTTTCTTCACCCTCCACTTCTCTGCCTCCATCCTCACTCTCAGCCATGGCCTCGCTTCCGGATGCACTGAGAAAACAGACACCCACCCAGGCTCCCACTACACCTCCCCCCAACCTGCACCTGTGCTCACGTGCTAGGCTTCTCTCCTGGTAACATGGATCTACCAGCCTGTACCCTCTGTACAGCAGCCCCTCCCCTGGGCGCTAGGTTCCCCCTGCCCTACCTAGTCTAAGCACTCGCTCCAGGCACACTCCCTCTTCCGTCCACAGCGTCAGTCTCCCCCTTCCTACGTCAGGATCCCCATCAACACAGACATGCTGTTACTGCCTCCTCCTGCTACCCCGCAGCCGTTGCCTGCCCCTCTGCTCTTCCTCCCAGCAGACCCCCAGCAGAGAGCTCTGTGCCCAGGTTCCCCAGTTCTTCTCTGCCCACCTTCTTACTCTTAAACCCATTCTAACGAGGCTTTGGCACTGCCTCCCATGTCATTTTGTGGAAACTGCTCTTCAAGGTCACCAAGACCTCCAAACTACCAATCTGAGGTTCTCTTTCCTGTGCTCGCCTTCGCTGGCCTTTCGGTGGCATTTGGCACAGCTGATCACTTCCTGACTCATTTTTGTCTTGACTTCCAGGACAGCACACTGGCCTCACTTTCCTCCCACCTCTCTGGAATCTTCTCATTCTCTTTTGCTAGCTCACCTCATCTCCTGGCCCTTTCACACTGGGGACTCTTTGGGCTAGGTCTTGGAGAGTCTTCCCCAGCTACACTCACCCACTCGGTGACCTCAACCAGCCTCACAGCTTCAAACGCGTGCAGTAGGCTAAGGGCTTCCAGATCTCCATCTGCAGCCTGCCCTCTCCCCTGAACTCCGTCTTGGACATCCAAGTGCCTATTTGATACTGCCACTCAGGTGTCTGATAGGCATGTCACACTCAGTATGCCCCCAAATTAACCCCTGAGCTTCCCCACCAAGCCCACTCTACCCACAGTCCTCTCTGTTGCTGTCCATGGCAGCCCTGTCCTTCCAGTTCTCGTGCTGAAACCTCAGAGTCATTCTAGGCGTGTGTCTCTCCTCACAACCATGCCCGACCCATCAGCAAACCTCTTTGGCACCACCATGCAAAACACACCCATGATCTGACTCCTGCCCATGGTATCAGTCCCCCACCCTCCTCATGGTCACTCTTGTCTCTCAGTGGGATCATCGCAGCAACCGCCCAGCTGACAGCTTGCTCCTGCCCTGGCCCTCAATGGCAGCCGTCTTTCCTTAAAACTGCAGCCCGAGCGGTTCCTCTAGAGCATGAAGTCAGATCGTGTTACTCCTCAACTCGACGCCCTCCAAAAGATTTTCTATTTTACCCAGTGTGAAAACAAGCTCTTACCCAGGCTTCTGGGGCCCTCTCAGACCCCAATTACCCCTCCTCCCCGTGCACCTCCGGCCACCAGACCTTACCTGAGGTCCTGGGCTGTGTCTTCCCCAGGTGACCTCGAGGCTAGTGCCCTGACCCACCTCAACTGGCTCAGAGGGCCCTCCCTGGTGAGGCCTTCCTGGACTACCGGCCTTAAATTCTGGGGCCCACCTGCCCACTGCCTGCTCCTGTCCTGCCTCCCCCTTTCTCTGTGTTGTCCTCAGAAGCACTTCTCTTGGTCTCACCTATGTTTCTGTTGTTACTTATCTGGGGCCCCTCACCCGGAGGCAAGTTCCACGAGGGAGGATTTCTGGCGGAAACCTGCAGAGTCTCCCCACCTAGAGCCGGGCCTGTGGGAGGTGCCTGTCGTGGGAACGACCGTGTCCTCCTCCAGGGCTAAGCACTTCCACCTGCAGACCAACCCCTGGGGGCTGGGGGACACAGGCTCAGGCGTAGGTTTGCTCAGGGGTGCCCTGGGCCCAGGTGGGCAGTGCGCAGTGGCCTGTCTCGATGGCATCAGGAGGCCCTCCAGAGTCGGCCACTGCACCCTTGGATGGAAAACAGTTCGGAGAAAGGCTCTCTGCAGGAGCCAAGAGGAGATTTTTTCATGCCAAGTAACATCATTAAAGAACTGTTTTGCACACACATTCTATCCCACATGTGGGATCTCAAAGCATGTTGCAAACGTGTATTAATTCAGTTTTACAACATCCCTACCGGACAGGGAGGAATCGGTCCCCTGATTAGAGAAAGTTCTTGTGACCCAGTAGGCACAGTGCTGGGTGCGGGAGGCCCTGGGGTGCTGGGGCGGAGGAGGCGCTCCTCTCGGCCCTCCAGCCGAGAATCAGCCTCGGCGCAGACGTGCTGCTGGGGGTGCTGCTGCCACAGCCTCTGTTTGAATCCGGGTCCCAGCCGGGTGACCTCAAGCAAGTTCCTTAATCTCTCTGTGCCTCAGTTTCCTCAACTCTAATACGGAGATAAATGGTGTAACCTTTTCATAGGGGTGTTGTCACTAGGTAAGCTATGATAAACTTGTTTACAATCGATAAATGTGATCAATAATGACAAGTGGAGCAGAGCCACTGGCTGCCCGCCTCCTACCTGGGAAGACCACACGCTGATGGGCCCCACCTCTGTCCACACGCAGCCTATAGAAGCCCAGGGCTAGATGCATGGAGCCTCGGCCAAGTGGGTCCTGCCCACTGGGGACGAGGGCCCCCTGAAGCCCCACGGCAGTCCTTCGCTACTCTGCTGGGTGGGGCCGACCCTAGAGGCAAGGGTGCTCCGGGTGGTCCGGCCTTCGGGGGGCCAGGATGTTAAAAGTGGGCAGGGTTGGTCCAGCTGTGCCCCTCTCTTCAGCATACTCCCCCCCCCCCCCCAGTATCCTGGGGCAGACACCTGCTCAGTCTGAGGCACCCAAGGGGCCTGCTGGAACAGGTGGGGGTCGAACGCACCTAGATTACTCAGCGGCGGTACAGCACAGCTTGGGCTCTGGAGCCGGACTCCGGGTTCCGATCCTGGCCTGCAGCTGCCAGCTCTGAGATGCAGCAGATTACTCCAGGGCCCGGTGTCCTCTGGCCTGTTTTTGTGCAAACGGGGTCACGGCAGGTCCCCTCACAGACACTGCGAGGACCAGTGAGTTCGCCGAGAAGGGTGCCACGGCACAGGGTGAGCACTCAGTAAGCCCCGCTATCAGTGCTGGCACTGTCGCCCGAGACGAAGGAGGTGGCTTCAGGAGCAAGCTCTGTGCCACGTGGTGGGCCCCGCGCTGCTCCTCCGAGCCCCAGCACCTCCCCGCTGGGCACTCACGGAAGGGCTTCCCTGTGGTGGGCCCTGAGCTGCGCCTCAGTAAGCCCCTCCCAGTCAGGGGACAGGGCCAGGCCTGCCATGGTCACCACAGCAGTTTGTGGTGACAAACAGAAAAAGAACAAATCAGAACAGCCCCCCCTCCGCCCCCCATTTTTCTAAGTAGGACTCACCACCCAGAGCCGGAAAGGGGAAACCGCACACCCCAGCCGGCTTATTTGCGCAGCTGGACCGGCAGTCCCCGCGGCCCGTGCCCCGCTGGCTCCCTTCAGGTGTGACTACCGTTCTCTGTCCAAAGCCTGTTGACACCTTGCCGGCCGGCAAGGCCCCCTGCAGGAAGACAGGTGAGCCCAGAGACAGGGCTCAGTGGCGCTGCCTGCACCACCCATGGCACCCCTCATGCCACCCTGGGGCGCAGAGTCCTTTGGGCCCCACTTCCACTCCTGCCGGGATGCACTGTGGGGTCCTGACAAGGGGACACACAGTTGTGCCTGGAGCACCTCTCTGGGGACAAGCGCCTGTGACGTGGAGAAGCCCAGCTGTCCAGGGCTCGCCCGACGGCAGCCCAGGCTCCCTCCTGCCTGCCGGGGCAGGTCAGAGGTGCTGCGGAGTGGGACGCGGCTGGGACAGGGCGGCCGGGGTGCAGTTCTGGCTGAAGCCTGAAAGGGGACACTGGTGCCAGGTGGCCCCATGTGTTGAACATGGACAGTGGGCTCCCTTGTTCCGGGGCGGAAGGAGTCAGCGGCTCTCAGCTCCCCACCGGGCCACCCGCTCCTGCAAGCGCATGGCCCGAGAAGCCCCCGTCCGCTGGGAAGTCTGCATGCGCAGAGGAGAACAAAGCCGACTGACTTCTTGCCATGCATCCAGAAACCAGCCACATGTGTTTGTCCTAGTACCAGCCGGGTCCCTCAGGCCCAAGGACGACAGCAGCCTTCACAAGTCGGGGCACAGGTCTGGGGCCCCCAGAAACCTACCAAATCCTGTGCAAGCTACGTGGGAACTGAGGTGAGGGTATGGCTGTTAGCACCTTGCTGCCTCCTCCCCAGGTGCAGACCTGTGTCCCTCTGAGGTGGGGAGCACCTCTCCGCGATCCCTCTGGCCCCAAAGGGCATTAGAAACCCACCCACCCCTTGGTGGGAGGGTGGGACAGGAGGGTGGTGGGGGTGGGGCAGGGCCTCCTCACTGCATCCAGCCGGGAGTGTCTGGGAGGGATTTGGTCAGGGCAGGTCAGATGCCATGGTTCTAAAGGGATCCAAGAGTGGCTTGCACTTCCCAGGGGAAGGCCAGGCTGGGAGGAAAGCGAGTCCTACCAGGACAGCAGAGGAGCAGGGGCGAGGTCCAGGCTGGAGGCAGCTCTCTGCCAACCCAGTGACCCGGTTAACCTGCAGCCCTGCAGGACCATGGCGAGCTACTCACTGGGGCTGGTGCCATGTGGGGGCAATAGGGTGACCCACCACCACCAGAGAGAGCCCCTGACTCTGTTCTTTATCTTCTCCGGGAACTGCTTCAACCACTCTGAATCTTCTCCTCATGCAATTAAAAACAAAATCATCCACCACAGTCTTCAATCCTTTCGGCAAATGTTTGCCAAGTGCCTACTACCTACGAGGTTATGAATACACCTTGTGGGAAGCTCTGGTCCCCCTGCCCCCACCACTGTCTGTCTCCCAGCTGGAACAAAGCACCCAGGCAGCCCTACCCTGCCCACTCTCCGAGGCAGCCCTGTCTTCCCTTGGCCCTTTGGTGCTTCCTGCTCTGCCACCGCCCTGTCCCTTCTGCTGAGACCTTTGTTCAGGCACTCTTGGTCCCATGGGCTCTGCCTGTGTTTCAACCACCTGCCACCTTCCCTGCCCTCAGCCTTCTGTCCGCCCAGAGGGAGAACCCACGGAGGGGCAGGGCAGTGGGTCTGGAAGGCACCTCAGCCTTTGGGGCTGGAGACTTGCTGAGTAACAGTGCTGAGGAGTAAGGACCAGCCCTCCAGAAGGCGATGCTGCAGAGGGAACCTCAGAAGGGCCACCAGCCTGAGGTCTGGGGCCCCAGTTTTCCCCTCATGTGCCTGCTCGAGTCAGCAGCAGCCTGGATGTGCCCTGTCTGTCCTGCCCCCTCACCCAGGAGAAGGCACCCTTCTCTGCCTGCTCTGGGCCCGACTGTCCCCAGAGCCTGGCTCTCTAGCTACCTCCTGCCAGGGACCCACTGAGGGGGTTGGGGCTTCTGAGTGCCCCAGCCCCGGGCGTGGCCCCCTTGCTGTCCACCCAGGAAGCTGCTGTCTTATGTGAATAGAGCCCTCTCACCCTCTTCCCCACTCCCAGCACCTCATTCCTCGTGCAGCTCCCAAGCTGGACCTGCGTCATGGTTGTGGGGTCTTGGGGAACACGGTCACGGAGGCTGGAAAAGGTGGCAGGAGAGGAAGGAAAGACCACAAGGCAGAGGACAAGGAGTCTGTGCTCCAAGGACCCTGCCCGGGTGCGAACAGCCTTAGGGAGGGCCCTCGTCTCAGAAGCACGTGTCAGGTGGGCCTTCTCCGCACCTCAGACCACTGGGGTCTCCGGGTGCCGCAGAGCCCACGCCACCCACCTGGGCCACACTGTCCCAAGAAGTGGGTGTTACTGGCAGGACCCAGAGGCGGCAGGGCTGGGCTGTACCCTGGCGTGGCCCTCGGCTTGCTTTCTGGGCTCTTGCCAGGGGCTGGGGAGGCTGCCCGGCCTCGGAGGAGCCCCTGGAGAGCTGGGCCTGGATGGCTTGGCTCTTCGCACCCCTGGCCCTCTCAGGGCTCTGCTCCCGGGGAGCAAGCCTGGAGTCTGTGATGTGACCTTCAGTGTTTAATTGCTTGCTGAAGTCCTTTGAAGTCCTCACAAAGGCTTTGCAAAAACACCGAGATTTACGAGGACAATCCAGCGCTGCCCTTGTAAAAAGCTGACATTTAAATTGTTCTCATTTTATGTCTTTGCAGTGAAATCCTTTGTTTCCTCTGCAGCCATTTCTGAATATTTACTAACATTTAGAAATCTCTCTGTTCCATGCAAAATTTCATTTCTCCGTGGAGCGTATGGAAATGCTGGGCACTGTGATGGGTGGGGGGAAACAGGGGTGCCGGAGGGGGGCGGGTGCTTGAGGCCCAGAGCCTGCTCTGCAGCCCTGAGTGCAATGCGTGCCCCAAACAGTAAGGGGCAGTATCCAGCCACCCCACCCCTTCCTCTCCCTCCAAGAGGTGGATTAAAAAAAAATCAGAAAAGTGTCATATTTTAATGAGTTTTCTTTGCAATTTGTATATAATGGATTTTCAGTAACAACATGTAATTAGTTCATTTTCTGCCATTCAATCGCTCTGTACCAAGACCATTGACAGCTTCCAGCTGGGATCTTTAAAAACGGAAAGTGCTTGAAGGCCCAGCCCCAGATAATGGCTGGGAAGGGCTGGGCCAACAACACAGCTGTCAGGAGCAAAGCTGGGGAGCTGGGAAGGGCACCTGGGTTTGCCACTTCCCAGAGGCAGGAGAAAGTGGTGGAGGGCCAAGCGGCTGGCAAGCAGCAGCTCTGGCTCAGAGCTGACCTCTCCACGGTGTGATGAGGGGTGAGAGTGTCCCACCTCAGAGCCCTGTCCCTGCGCAGTGTGTGTGTGGGGGGCAGTCCGCCAGCCTGCCCCCCATGCAGGGGGGGTACACATTGAACAGGCCCTGCCCTGCACCAGGGGCTGCCCCTGGCTTTCCAGCTCAGCTGTGCATTGCGGGGGTGGGGGGGGGTGGGGTTGGGGGGGAGTGAGCACGCCCTCGCTGGAGGGCCCACCAGATGGAGCTCAGGGCATCCATTCCCTGAGTCCTTGGACAGCAGCTCTGCGCACTTTTCTGTCCTCTGAAAGGGGCGTCTGAGGCCAAGTTCAGCTCTCCAGTTGACACCCAGTGTCCTCTTCAGCGACCTGCCCGGACTGGTGCACCCACAGCCACGGGGCCTCACCACGGGGCCTCCACAACTCCTGGGGAGTGGGGCTCCGCAGAGCTAGGCTAAGTCTGTCTCCTCTCAGCCCCGGCCTCTGAGTCCAGTTCAGCCCTCTGGGGCCCCTCCCATCAGCCATTCATTCCTACCTGTGACAGCCTCCTCACTCACCCAAGCCCTTGGCCCCTTCGGGACCACCCCCCTCCCCCACCTGTGTGAGCCATCTTTGTCCTCGCCCTTAGCCTGGTTATCTGCAACCTGCTGTGCAGGCCTCATCTCAAATGTCCCTTTCTGACTCTCCCAGGAAGGTAGGTCCTCTCTGCCCACCTGCACCGTCCTCCTCTGCCCCAGCTCCCCGTTGGCTGATTCGGTTGTCTTTCAGTTTCCCGACTGCCTCCCTGACAGAATGCAAACTCTGTTCGGTGCTGCCTTCCCTGCTGCAGGCCAGGGAGGGGCCCGAGGAGCCTGTGCTGACCTGACCCTCTCCTCCTCCTAAGCTCCCAGTCTCGGCTGCTAAAACTTCCCTCGAGCATGTGGTCTCACAGCCCAGGGCCAGGCTCCTCTAAAACGTTCTGGTCATTCTGGGCTGGCCTGGCCCTTAAATGGACGCCACACCCCCAGTGCAGCTGAGTGAGAGACCGGGCTGCACCCCAGCTGGCTGGGATGCTCTTCCCCGCTTCAGAGAGCCAGGCCCACACCCGCCGCAGGGCGGGCCTGCCGGATCTTCCCTCAGGGGCCGGGGCCGCGCTGCTTCCTTGAGTCTTTCTGGTGGGGCCTGGGTCAGGGAGCGTGGGTCTCTGTGCTCAGCGGGTTTGCTCAAGAGGCCCACCCTGCGGCCTGCCAGGGCCCGCCTCGGCGGACTCTGAGCTGGCTGCCTCCCGTTTTCAGCCGGGCGGCCGTGGCAGAGGCTCTGAGACCCCGTGTGCTGTCTTTCTCTGTCAGTATCCAGCTGTTTTTGGATGTGGCCTCAGGTGGGAGGGAGGCAGCCATGGGGCCGAGCTGGGGCTGCACTGGTGCGTTTTGGGTTCTCAGGAGCTGTGTGTGGAAGACATACAAACTGACATTCTATGCCAATGAATGGTTTCCCAAGGTGCACAGATCCCTGGAAGCCAGGGTCGGCTGCCTCCGCTGGGGAGGGGGCCACAGCCCCATACGCCGCAGGGCTGAGGAGCGGGCTGCACTGGAGGCTTATCTCTTCACACAGTTGTCGGAGGGCCGGTAATTAAGCAGCTGGCAGGTGGCCTAACAGCCCAGAAGGACACTTATCCTGAGGAGGGCTAAGTGGCCAACGAGTGGCCCTGGAACAGAACGGGAGCTTCATGGGACAAACAGCTTCTGTCCCCATTAAGGGAGCATTAGGCCCACGTGGGCACCTCACGTCCTGTCGCTCATCCGGCGGGTCAGGGCCGGCAGGCTGCGGGGCAGCCAGGGGCGTCGCATTGGCCTGGTTCTGCCTCGCTGGTGCCCCCCTGGGCAGGGTCCTGGCTGTGGGACCCCAACGAGGTGCTTCCTGGGCTCCCTCTTCCCTGGCCCCCTGGGGACATGCAAAGGTCCTCTGGGACACCTGTGGTTGTCACATCGTGCTCAGACTTCAGACCCCTGCTTGCTAGGCACATTTCTTCCTATATTTCCGCCCCTCACTAAATGAGCATTTAAAAAGGGCTTCCTGGGTGCTAGACCCCAGGCTGGAGGGAAGAGCACATGGTGAGTAAACTGCCCCTGCCTGGCAGAGCCTGGGGACTAAGGTGGGCAAGAAGATGACAGTGAGACGGCCCAGGTGGGGGGAGGGCTGTGGGAACACACAGAGCAATTCTGTCATCGCTGTCACCGCCCCCCTCGTCGCCCTGCCTGGTCAATGGTTACTCAGCATGACCACATACAAGGTGTCACTCTCCTCACTGTTCTCACTGAGTCCTGAGTTACCCTACAGGGACATGATGGGGACCTGAATGCCAGAACTCTTTCAGAACCGTCCCTTGTCCAGGAAGATCCGGTGCTGCACCCTCTTACATCCCACCCCGAACACTCGACTGGGGAGACAGGGCTAAGCCTCGCCTCCTGTGTCCTTGCCAGGTGGCTTCCCAATAAAGCCTTTGCTTTTCTCAAAAGCTGGTGGCATCGTATGTCTTCTGTGTGTGTCAGGCAGCGGGGATTCTGCCTGCTGTGCAGAAGAGGAACTTGGAACCCAGCTTAACCTCTGATAAAGAACTGTCTCAGGTCACACAGCCAGTAAGCAGCAGAACAAGGATTTGAACAGGTCTGACTTTGTCCACACTCTTAGCCACCAGGCCACACCCTGGCTACTGTGCTGAGATGAACTCAGGGCTGTGGATACATAGCGGGAGGCACGTGGGGTTTGGCAGAGGGAAGAGAGATTGAGGGAGACTCCCTGGAGGAGGAGACCACTGAGCTGGGACTCGCCATATAGGGAAACCCACTGAGGGGACAGTGACAGTCTCATTCCTGGAGAACTCAGATGAGTGGCCAAGCATGTTCAAGTGTATGAGAAGCTTCCATAATCAGGCATGGGGCTCAGCCCCACTCTGGGTTAGCCCCCTAACTCCCCTCAGTTTCAGTTCTTCCTCTGTGGCACAGGGGCCTGATGTCACAGCGCTGACACGTGGTGAGTGTGAGCTGAGCCAGCGCTCGCTGCAGTGATGTGGATGAGCCCAGCCGTCCCGATGGCTCACTGACTCTGGTGTCGGGCCACTTGTCATGCTCACGGGGGGCTCCTTGAAGCCCCTCTTTCTGTGCCTGAGGTGAGGGGGAAGTACCCTCCTCTCTATCTTTGGGAGGGGTGACGAGACTTGGCACCTCTATCTTCCGATTTTCAATCCCCCTCTGGCCATTCCAGTTTAGCCCCTGAGAAAATGAGGTGACCCAGGCAGCAAATTTGCTACTTGGTGTGCAGGGCCTGTGTGAGCCGCCGTGGTTGTCCCGTGGGATGAGGGGACTCATCACGACCCTGTCCTGGCCTCAGCCCAAACCGACAACCGCCTGCCCATGTTCCTTGTTCTCCAAACTCGAGAGCCGATCTTTGACGAATCCCATGCTGTCTGAAACCCAGCCACTCACTGCCCCAGACTCGGGAACCGAGTAGAGGGTAGAGTGGCATCCTCACCGTCTGCGCTGCCCGTCTAGACTCATCCACCCTCTGCCTCCTCCGCAGACGAGGAGCGGGGTGGGCGGGTGGGGAGGAAAGGGGGGGCTCCTGCCTTTGCTGTAGTTTGCTGCCCTGCTCACACAGCTGGCCATGAGGACGCACTGAGGTCACGTGTCTGGCTTGTGCCAGGCACGATTCTTTCTAGAGAAAAACGACACGGCGCCATCCTTTACTTTTCAGCAACAATGCAAGGAAACAGCTGTCAGTCCACCAGGAGACCGTTCGGTCTGTTTCATGGAGTCGCCCTGGAGACCGAGATCCTGCATGGCCAGATGAAGCCCCACATTCCCCCTGCCTGCCTGCCTGGAGCTGAGGGAGGGTGTCCGACCCACAGGCCAACTGCCTGCGGCCCCCCCACCCCCCGACACGGTGGTCCCAGGCACAAAGCGTCTATGATCCCAGAACGTCCACGCGTGCGCCCTCCTTCCCGCACTGCTAGCTGCTCAAACCCTTCCTCCACCTCCAACACATTGCTCTCGTAGGGTTCATTAAAAGGACAAGTATCTTTCCAAAATTCAGACGAAATTTGTAATGAATTTGAAGCGAGGAAAAAAAACACTCATTTAAGCAATGTGATTTTCCCAAGATCCCAGCCCAAGCATTCAGAAAAGTGCAAAAACATGCATTATTGAAAAGCTTTTCAATCGAGCAACTTTCAGATTAATTTATGGTGCTGCACAGACAGGGCTGGTGCTCGTGCTGCTCGCCAGTGACCCTGGGAGCCAGCGGCTGGCTCTGCTGCCCACTGGGTGGGGCCGGGAGGGAGCGTGGGGAGCGCGTGCTGAGAGTGCACTGTTCCTTGGTCTCCCAGGTCAGCCGCTGACTTGGAAAGCCACAAGCAACTAGAGCAGAGTGTTTCGGTGATAAGTGGAGGGTGAGAGGGAGGCCACCTTCATATTTCACTCGTGTCACTGTACAAAGAGGGGTGACTAGGAGCCTTCACTCCATCTAAAAGAAAAGACTGAGCTGACTTCCATGGTCATGGGACCTGTCCTCTGCCCTTCTCCCTGGGGAGGGGTCGCCTGTGCTGCAGAGGACAGGACAGCCCCGCCAGGAGCCAGCTGAGCTGAGTATGGGAAGCCACCAGTCCCGGGATCCCTGACATCTCCCCGAGCCAGCTGTAGACGATGGCAAACACATCTTCCCATGGACGGCTGTGCCTGCTGCAGAGGAAGATGTGACTGAGGAGACCCTGGCCCCCGAACTTGCAATGCAACCTGCTTCTCCAGGGAACATGCCCCAGACTCATCCTTTAATGGGGTGACTGGGTTCGGGCCAGGACTCGGACTGCCTGGTACCCAAAGACCCTGGCAAAACAGAGACCAGAAAATTAGAATTTAAAGTCTCAATCATTGCCAGCCCACCAGCTCCAGTTCTAAAAATTAAACCCAGACTGTTGTTGCTGACATGTTTGAGCTACTGTTTTCTGAGTTGTAGGGAGATTTCTTTAATGCCCATTGATTTCCGGGTAGTAAGTTGTACCTCCGTGTCTCCCTTCGATGGCCTATTTAACATTCACCGAACCATAAATGCACTCCCAGGGCCCTGGGAGCTCGGCCGAGAGTTCCCGAGACCACGGAAAACCATCGATCCTGCGTGCGCAGGTCACTGCGTGCCAGGCCTTCAGAGTGGGCTGCCGCACTCTGTGGCTTCCTTAATGCCTGCGAGTTTACATTTTATTGCATATCTATTGTTTGGGTTGGGCTGTGATGGATGGTTCGGCTGCCTGGTTCAAAACAAGTCCAAGGCGGCAGCAGAATCTAATTTGCTTTAAAAATGATGACTATCGTGCTTTTCAAGTAATAACCCAGGAATGAAGGGAACAGCCACTGCAGGGCTCTGCGAGAGACGTGTGTGTGGCCGAGGGGCAGGCGGTGCCTGCCGCCCTCTCCGGGGCGCTCGAGCTCAGGAGAGGGCCTCACTGGGGAGCCGGGAGGCCTCTCCCCTCAGGGCCAGTGGGGCTGCTTCCATCCCCTTGATGGTAATGCCCTCCGCTCCCTGTTGGGCCCCAGGCTGATTCCCAGGAGCAGAGCTCGCAGAGCTGAGGCTGTTGTGGTCCTGGCACCAGGACGGTGCATGGACAGCGCCATCCTCGTCTTCCTGTGGCCACTGTGGGCCATCTGTGCGCTGACGCCTGGTGCCACCCCCAAGTCTTCAAGTCCAGCCTTGGCCCCGGCTCTTAAAAGGCACCGACCTTTTCCTTCATGGCTCCTTTTACTGAGGGGCCTGCTGGGGGTGTCCCAGAAGTGCCCCCAGAACACTTGAGGCTGCCTTCCTGTTGCGGTGGGCTCATCTCCCCATCACCTGCCCTGACCCCCCACTCTCTTCTTGTCCAGATTCGCCAGGGATTCAAGCCATCGGGAGGTCTGGCTTTGGGGAAGGTAGACAGAGAGGACATTGCAGGAGGTGGACAAGGGACAGGGGTGATTTGCAAGTCAACGCTTAACCACTGGCTCTCCAGAGGATAAAGACCCCTCCCCCACCTCCTTTCCGTACAGTTTGTGTGGAGTAAATTGCTGTGGCATAAATACTCCCACTACGGATGATTACAATTAAAAGCTACCAACTGTTTGTTTGCCTTGAAAATTCCTGAAAATCTAACAATAGGCTCTCAAGAACTAGGTCTGGGGAGCTGCTGATACTTCCATATGTTTTAAAATTTAGAGATTTATTTCAGAGAATAAGCTCCTTGATCCACAAAGCAAACTCCTCCCACAGCAGGCTAAGCTTATCAGTCATTCACACCTTATTCCGAATTACTATAGGCCGACATGAGTGTTAACAGTACGCAGGGAGGAGGCTGGTGGGGAACCATAGCCCATACCTAGTCACGCAGAGCACACACAGCCCTGTCCTTGGTGGTTGGGCTTCTGTCCTTGGCGACAGGAATGCCGTGAACTGGTGTGAACTGGGAAGGCACCCCTGTGTCAACTCACAGACTTTTCCCACAGGGAAGAATCACAGTTGTTTCTTTCCTCTTATGGCATACAAGTACCTCCTCCATCTGCCGCAAGAGCCCTTCTTGCCAAGGACTCCTTCTCAGGCCTTGAGAGTGTTTGGATTAACAGCCGCACAAGGAGATGCCAACAGGGAGCACCAGCACCTTTCTGAAAAGTGGGACTCCACGCAGAGGCTTACGGGGGGAGGAGGAGAAAGCCAGGATCCATGGCTGGGAGGCTTAGTGCACTCTGGGAGTCTCACACCTACTTCTCAAAATCCAGAGCCTAAACGTCAAGTTCAAGGATGCGTCACACAGGGTGCGCACACTACCTGCTTTAGCAGAGCCTGAATACTGTCCGATACAAAGAGCCTTCATCTCTTTGGGGCCCAGAGCAACCCCAGCAGCGCCCCACCCCCTTTGCTGCTGAGTTCTGTGAGCTTCCTGCTGAAGCGCGTGCTCTGCGGGGCCCAGCCTCTAGCACTTCCTGCAGAACCTGCCTCCTGGGGGCCGGCCCCCACCTCTGCTCCCTCTCCGTGCAGGCACAGATGCCTCGGGGTGCCCAGCAGCACACCCCAGACACACTGAAGTCACAGTCCTGTGCTCCTCAGGTGACAGCTAGAAGGTCCTTCGTCCGAAAGGAGCAGACCGAGTGCTCCCTCTCCAACCGCTCTCCTCTGCCCTTTCAAGGGCAGGGTCATCGCAAAACAAACCCAGCTGCCTTTGTCTGTAACAGAAACCAGCCCTGGAGACAGCTGAGGACAGACTGCAGGCCCTGACACATCAGGGTGCAGGCGTGCCTGCGGACACCGCCCATTTGCCCACCCCGCCCGGCCGGGCCTGACTTACGGAAGGCCGTGAGCAGCTCCCGGAGGGTCAGCCAGCCATCACGGTTGTAGTCATCAAATTGAAGGAGGTCGCTTGGCGAGCATCCCAGGAAGTCCTCTTCCAGATCCTGCTCCTTTGGCGCGTGCTGCGGGGGAGTGAGGGAACAAGGCTGGAGTCAACGTGAGCCCAGAGCTGCGGGCTTTGCTGGGATGGGGCCCAGGCTGCGTTGGGGCGAGAACTCCAGGGACAGCGCAGGGCGCCATGGGGAGCCTCCGAAGCGCTTGGTTTTGTCTTGTCCTACTGTCCCCTTTTACAGATGAGAAAACTGAGGCTCAGAATGGGGAGGGGGCATGTTCCTAAGGTCACACAGTGGTTGGGACAGAGTTGGGATTAGTGTTTAGGTGTGTCTTCTCCCCATCTGGGCAGACAGACCCCAGACAGTCTGAGGTCAGATGGATCCTTGAGGCCACCTGATCTACCCCTTCATGTCATTCGTGGGGGACAGAAGGGAAGGGGCTGATCAAATGAACTCAGCAAATATTACAAAGAGCAGCTGAACCAACTGAGGGATCCTGGCCCCCAGCCGTGCACAGCTGGCAGGCTCCGGCTGCATTAATGCTGCCCCCAACCCCTGCTGCCACAGGCCATTGCCACGCTCAGGGCCACACCTCCGAGCCACAGCACACCCCCCGGAAAAGGGGATGCTGCCACTCACTGACCTAGGCCCATGCCCCTGCCTCTGCCTGTCCAGTCGGGGACACAAGCCTCAGTCCTGGGGACTCTGGCATGGGGCCTGCGTGAGCCCTCACAAACTCTCTGGAAGCACTCTGGGACGCAGGGCACAGAGGTGTCCCCAGCATGGCCAGCCACACGCCCAAAGGTGCCTAAAGGTAGAAATTCCGGGCACGCTTGCTCAGCTGGAGCCAGAGGCCGAGTATCTCACAGGACAAATGCTCAGAAGGAAATTTCAGAAGGAGGAAAGGATTTTAGTTTGCAGGGGGAAAGGGGGACAGAGGCATTTTCTCTTTATTTAACAGCCTCAGCTTGGTCTGCTATATTAAAGGCAATTTAATGTGATAATGCTAAAAAAATGACCTCTCACCCAGCGAGTAAGAATGGTCGATAAAAGGGAGATCCACCCCAACACCCGAAATCAATCCTTCAGAGATGGCAACTCCCCTCTGTCTGTTTCTGCATTGGAAATTGATTAACTTTTCACAGGACCGGCGAGTTTTTCCGAGACGCCTGTAATTCGGTGTCCAGGCAAGGCCCCCTTAGGTGGCCTCTGCATGGCAGATTTATGAAATGGACTTTAAATTAAATACATTAAATTTTAAAGAGGAAACTATAGTCCAACGATTATGCTTATTAATGGCTTCAGGTGCCTCTGGGCACATCTCTGCCAGGTTAGAGCCACAAGACCAGGAGTTGCTGTTTACTTGGCAGCCGCCTGGGGGCCACATGGGCTGGGGGCCGAGAGCCCACAGTGCCCTGTCCAGGGTGGGCCTCGCTGCCGCTGCCCTGGGCGCTCCCGGCACAGCCTGGGAAGCACCAGACTCCCGCAGGACCTGGGCTTTCCCCAGAGCAGCCTGAGACATCTGTGGGTCGCTAGCCCTGCCCCTTGGGGTCTCAGCCACAGCCAGGGGCCTCGTGCTGCGGGAGCTGCTGATGTGCTGGCTGGCCTGGCTGAGACGCCGTGTGCCTGGGAGGCGGCGGGCAGCAGGCCTCCTGGGAGGCGGGCCCTGCGTGGACTTGCACATGTCCCCCAGGTGTGAGCGAGCAGGGTGGGGTCCGAAAGTGCCTTTGGATCTGTGGTTCCCAGCGTGCACCCTGGAAGCAGGCTGCGGACTGGTCAGAGTAGAGGGCCGTGAGGGGGGCTCTCCATGGCAGGGCTTCTGGGCTTTTGAGTGTTCCATATTCAGGTTTTGTGGGCACCTGCTGCCCCCCTAGACCTTGAGAGGGCCAGGCAGAACTTCCTGTGGGGAGCCATCCTCACCTAGGTGACCTCACACTGTGAGGAAAGCAGGTGCATGCAAAGCAGCCACCTGGGGTGCAGCTCAGTCCCATGATGTCCTGGGTGGTGAGCACCCTCTGGCCAGCTGCGTGAGGAGCCCTGGTGTTTCTCATGTAGAAACACCTGTGAAGTGGGGGTCACAGCTGTGCTGACCTCCCAGCAGAGAGTGGCTGGGAGGTGTAGGAGGAAGAACTGGCAATTGAGAGGCAGGCGATGGCATCGATGCTGACCACTGTCACCTACTGGGAGTGTGCCCCATGCACAGTGCCGTGCTCAGGACTCACAGGTCTCAGTTGTTTGATGCAGCAGGTGACCCTGTGATGGTCACAGACAAGAAACGCAGGCGCAGAGGGGTGAGGCGTCTCCTCAGACCCGCCAGCTGGGCACTGCTGCAGGCGGTGCTCCGAAGTGGCAGTCTGGCCTTCCCGTGAGGCCTGCATCCTCGGCTGCTACGGCGCACGGTCAGGAACGCCTCTGCATTCGCACCTCACAGGGAAAGGGCCTGGCGCTCAGCCCGGGGTGGGGCTTGCCCCGGCCCCGTCCTTCCTGGTGACCTGGCCCCGATTTGATGAGGTCACTGCCTCATGTTCAGGGTTTCTTTATAGTGGCCTCCAGGGCAGGACTCATTCTTATTGTCTGCCCTCTGGGTGGGTACTCGGTGGTCCCTACAGAAGAGCTTCCCTTGCCCACCACCCTGCATGGGGAGGCCAGCCCTGCCTCCCTTGTGTATGTTGGCACCTGCCGGAGGGGAGCCAGCGGAGCAGGAGCAGGAGCAGGAAGGCAGGCCTTTCTGCAGGCCCAGCCCCCCTTTCTTGCTGCTGGCCCCCAGAGGTCCTCCCACATCTGGCAATGGCTGTGCCCCGGTTGCTCTTTCCTCACTTCTCTCTGCCACAGACACTAACTGTCCTTGCACTTCCTTGCAGCTGGACAGACGGACATGTGCACTGGCTTTGGGGAGGGAGGGAAAGCACAGGCCCAATCCACGTGTGTTTGCAAAGGAAGAGCAGTGCTCAGGGGCGGATACAGGGCTTCCTGCAAGCACGCAGGCTGGGCTTTGGCTGTGGGTATCTGGGTACTAAGGAGCGGGGAGACGCTCGGGGGCAGGGCTTGGGGGGCCCAGGTTGCAGCTGCAGTGGTGTTTGGTGAAACTGCCCCTGCTTTCTTTCAACCTTCTGCCGAGGACAGTAAAAAGCCCGAGGAAGAAAGGACATTTCCTAATGACATCAGAGACCAGCCCCTCTGAAGCGTGCGTTTTGCCAGCTGGCCATGTGTGCTTCCATGCTTGTTTGTGAACATGGGCTGGTGGGAAGGGGGCACTGCCACCGTCTTGTGTGAGAGTGTCGGGGCCTCGGCCAGGAGCTCCCCGGCTCCCGGGAGCCGGGTCTCTCCTGCAGGAGGGAGGCTCCGGGCACAGAGAGAGCCCCGTCGGTCTCCCGGTTTTCTTCATTCATATGCCAAGGGGAAAACGGATGCCTCCTTAGTCTTATTTTCGTGGGACACCGTGCTCACCTGAGCCAGTTCAGAGCTGCTGAGGCGGCCGTCACCATCTGCATCCCAGTCCTTAAACAGAGACTCCACCAGGAGGCGCTTCTGGGAGGCAGGGTCCCCTCTGCTGCTTTCTTCTTGGAGCGGCCGCAGGCGGGTCTGGAGGGCCAGGAGGACGTTCTTCAGGCGGGCATAGTCGGCCATGGTGCACGGGTCGCCTGGGGGAGAGAAGAAGCAGTTACTGCAGGGAGATCCCCCTCGCCTGGAGTGGTGTGAGGTCGGCTATCCATTCTGTTGGTAAAGAGTTTCTGGGCATTTACTGGGTACAGTGCGGGGGCCACCTGAGTAGATGGGGTCTGTTTGTCCATCTGCCCACCAATGCATCCGAAAATACTCACCGAGCACCAAACACATGCTACACTAGATGCAAACACAGGCTGGTGCCTGCTTGTCTGCCCCATGGAGATCCATTGAGCACCTACTATGTGCCAGGCATAGAGCCATTGCCGGACGGAACGGGCGAGTCTGCTCAGGGGAATCCTCGGTGGGAGCCCCACGGCGACGCCAGGAAAGCCGGCCCCAATTCCGTTTTGTAATGCTCGTCTTTGCCTTAATCCCACCTTTAAAGGCTGCTTTTGAACACTTGGCCTCATGGATTCGGGAATGTTAGTTAACAAGACCACTAAGCCCTGCTCAGGTTAATTAGCGGCGCTCCCAGAGCCGGGATGAGTCAGAGAGAACGTGTAGGAGAGTCTGCCACCAGGAAATAGGAGGAGGCCTTACACAACTAACCCGGAGCTCGCAGCCGTCACTCGCAGGCCTGCATCACAGCCACGAGCACTGCACAGCGTCGGGGCCACACGGCATTTTGGCAAATGGGGCCTGGGATGCTCTGCGACGTGACACAGGTGACCTTCCTGGGGGCGGGCTACCAGGAGAAACTCCCTGCGAGTCATAGCCTGCAGACTGAGGCTGCAGGGCTGCTGGCAGAACAGGTGAGGCCCTCTGGCCCCCCTTCCTCTCCTCCCTGGGGCAGAGGGCTTCCCGCTGAGTCCTGGTGGGGTCCTCACCGTCCACTCCAGCAGGAGGCCAACGTGCTGCAGCGGGCAGACTGGCTGGGGCCCAGAGCTCTTGCCCTTAATTCCAAGGCAAGTTTAGGGCACCAGGTAAGGGCTCGGGTTGGGGGAGTCACCGTAGAGCAGGGCTGGACAGCACCAGCTCCAGTTGCCTGGGTCTGAGTCCCGGCTCTGCCGCCGCCTGGACGCGCACAGTGTCCCAGGTGCCTCCGAGGCCTCACCTGGGAAGTGGGGCACACACGGCCCCCACACGGAGGGTTAACTAGGACACACACATCGAGGGCTCCCCACAGGCTTGGCACAGAGTGAGCTCTCTAACACGATAGCTGTTCTCTCCCCACCGTCGTGGGGACCACATTTACGGAAGAGCGGCAAACAGGCAGGGAAGCTGTGTGTGAGGGGGGGAGGGGCTGGTGGGCAGTCCGTCCGTCTGTCTCTCCCTAGACAGACCTGGAGGGCCCAGCCACTCTCTCCTGCGCTTGTTTGTGTTTCTAGATTTTCTTCCAATTTGGGGTCAATTGATTCTTGTCAGAAACAGATGCCTGTTACCATTTCATCCTGTGTGTTTATTTAGAAGAAAAATCAATTGCTGTGTTCAATATAATCAAATCTATTTGTTCTCTGGGAGCTCCATGCTCTGACAGGATGGCTCCCTCTACACTGCCACCATGCCGGCACCGCTCTGGCCTGGGAGAGTGTCCGTGCCAGGGGCCGCGTGGGGCCGCCGGCCGGCAAACCAATTCTCATGTGTGTGAAGCTGCACAGTGTGGAGAAGAGAGGCTGTGTCCTGCTACAAAACCACTCCACCCAGGGGAAGACGGGCAGCCTGATGGTTCTCCTCCCCCCCAGGCCTGGAGGAAGGTCAGTTTGGCAAAGGGGAAGAACAGTTTTGTCGAGACCTTGCCCCCTCGCCCCCCATGGGGTGACATCCAGTTCTGGCAAACGAACGAGAAGTCGGGAGGCCGTGCCGGAGCCGAGGCAGAGCACGGGCGCAGCTGCTGAGGGGGCTGTGGGGAGGGCCTGCAGGCTCTCCTGGGAGCTGGTGTGCACAGCAGATGGCTGTCGGGTCGACAGCAGGCCTGGCTCAGAAACGCTAGGGGACAATCAGACTCCTGAGAACACTCCACAGCAGGGCCACCTGAAGGATGGAGCAGGAGAGGGCAGGTGGGCAGAGACACCCCATTCTTGGTGGTCCCCCACAGCCTGCTAACCTCCCTCACGGCCCTTGGTGGAGCACAGTGCCCCTTGGAGCTGCCCTGCTGCCCCGGGCCAGGCGTCTACAGCTAGGCAGCCTTTCCCACACCGGCAGCCGAAGGGAACCACCTCGGTGGGTCCTGCCAGGTGGGCTACAGCACACTCTACCCCCAGGCCCTGTCCCTCCTGTTATATTCCTACGGTTCACTCTGAGTTCACAGGCTGCCAGCGTCTGCACCCTGGAAACTGCCTGGCACAGGCCTCCTGGCCAGGGAGGTACACACAGGTCTAGACATGAATCTATAAGGGGAAAGGGTGGGTGACCCCAGGCTCCGGAGTCGGGCTTCCTGAGCCCTTGGCCTTGCCCCCTGCTGGAGCCCACACCCCCTGCTCCTCCCTTTGGACATTCACACAAACTCTGGGCCAGATGGTGCTGGGCGGCCTGCTGGGGGGACAATGGAGCTTCCGGTCCCAAGCACCCAGGGGCCCGTGGAGGGGAGCGAGCGAGGGAGGGGTGTTCAGGATGAGACCGCAGGAGGAGGGGTGTGGGGGAGAAGGAGGTGCAGGGACAGTGGGCCAGGCAGCCAGGGTCGCAGGTGCCAGTCCTGCTTCCAGTTCTCACCCTAGAATGGGGCAGAAATTGCCCCTTCCCACTGAACAGGTCATGGCATTGAAGCGGTGGTTTCCAGCCTTTGTCCTCTCACGGCACAAACAGACCAACTACTAAAATCCTGAGGTGTGATTTCAGTTCATTCACACTGGACAGCTATGGTCATATTGGCTGTCATCATTGTTTGATTTGACAGTCTCAAGGAACAGAGGTGAGGTCCCTGACTGAATGAATAGTCAGGTGTTGCATGTTTTAAAAATTCTTGTGGCACGCCAGTTGAAAATCACTGCATTAAAGGAAATGGCGGAGGACTTTGCCAAGTCCAAGCGGTCAGCCAGGCCTGAGGGCTTCTCTTGCTGAAGAGAGCCCCAAGGAACTAGAGTGTGACTTACTCATCTTTGTCCCCTTCACGAGTGACCTATACCTGGCACAGGTGTCCGCTATGTCAGTGTTTGCAGAAAACAGACGATTTCCTCCCTCTGTCCCACCACTCATGGACGTTCCTCCATGGGGCCTCTCATGGAGGGAGGCTCCTGTCCCAGCCACCTGACCTGTATGTGCACCCCATAGGCCCTCGCTAGGGCCCAGCCACCTTCCTGCTGGCCCAGGCGCCGGCCGGGCCAGCCCCGGGCACCGCCCTGCCAGCACGTGTGTGCGGGGCTCTTCCTGCCGCCAGACCAGGCCTGCTTTGGCAGATAAAATATTGATCAGCCTGCTGCGGAGCCCAGAGTGGGATCCTATTTTCATGTCAGAACTTGGTAATGAACTACATTCATCAAGCCCGTTCTCCATGAGAAAGGTCAGCCACAGATCTGGCTAAGTTGTTATGACACCTCATTAATCTAGTTCCCTCAATAATTGTCCCTCTTTGAAGATTCTAACGTTCTCCCAGTCCCAGCCACACTCCCTCCAGGCGGAGGGAGATTATTATAGCAGCAGCACAGGCACATCCGCATTTAATTTTTTGAGTAAAGAGAGATAGGAAGCAGGTAGCAGCCTCTGGAATTAAATGTCCATCAAAGTAACACTTTCTATCGAAAAACAAAGGGAAGCAAGGAAGATATTGTGAATGTTCCGTCAGCCACGCGTGCCCCTGCCAGACGTCCCCTCAAAGGGACCGTCTTCACTCTGTAGCAGGCGAAGCTTCCAGTCCCGGGTTGGGGGAGGGCTGGGGGGCTCCGGGGAGCCAAGGCAGAGGGGTTTGTGCAATGTGGTCGAGGTGGGAGATGCCACCCAGCTGGAGGGAAGCTCAGATCCTGAGAGTGAGACAGGCTATGAGGTAAAGGCTCCTGGCGGCCCAGGTCCTGGACACAGGAAGCAGCTGGAGGCAGGTGCGGGGAGGCTGGAGACACCTCGCACTGGGAAGGGAGGGTGCTGAGGGTGCCTGCAAAGGGGTGGTCTCTGCCTGCCTCTCCTTCTTTCTTGTTCCTGTATCGTCCTTTGCCCCGCCCCCTCCAACATGCCAACCCCCTGCCCAAAGAGCCCCCTCCGTCACTGCCCCTGGTTTCTGTGTCGCTGCACTCAGTCAGCCTTCCCATTCATCACTGCTGGTCGTCAGGCTGCTCTGTCGGGCCCAGAGCACCCCCTCCCTGTGTCCCAGCCGAGGCCGGGGCTTTGTTTTGCTGCAGTGGTGTCCCCAGCAGCTGGCCGAGCACCTGCATGCAGAAGGTGCTCATTAAGTGTCTATGGACAGACTATGGAATCCTCAGTGGAGAGAGGCAGCAGGTGGGCTCAGAGAGTGGCTGCAGCCCTGCACTGCGAAGGGTATAATCCCAGCTGCCTGAGCTGCAGTGACCAGGGTCTGGAACTCTTGAGGGGGCCCAGGGCCCACGTTACCCATCATGTCAGCTCCTGGGGGCGACTACGTGGGAGATGTGGGTGCAGTGGGGCAGCTCCGGAGTGTGGTACGCGCAGCCATGCTCACTGATGCCCATGCCGCCATGGGCTGGCCAGGGGGCACGGACCCTCCCTCACCCAGTGGGGGCACCCCCAACCTGCAACAGTAGCCCTACAGAGGGAGGTCTGCATGGCCCAGCTAGGGGGTGGTGGCAGGGTGGTGAGCCACAGACAGGCTGCTGCGCTGCTGGGCGCTAGGTTGTCGAGAAGTGGCTCCTTCAGCCTCTGCTGCCGGGCACACGCAGAACCTTGGCACTGTCTCTGGCATGGAGGATGATGGATGGGACGTTCCTGACCTCTTGTTCTGCCACTGCTGGGGGGCACAGCCCTGCAGAGATGACAGGCAGGGACTGGAAGCGCAGCCCAGGCAGGGAGGCTTGAGGATGGACTGGACCACAGCCCAGCTTCAGGAAAGGCCCATCTCCTGCCAGCACTCTGATCTGAAACGAGCACGGCTGCCCCTGGGGCCCTTCTGTGCTCTCAGGAGAGCTTTATCCACAAACAGAAGCGGGGGAGTGGGTTGGGTGGGGAGAACCCAAGGCCCCTGTGCAGGCCCCACCCCTGATAGCCCCCAGGGGCTGGCAGTTCCCTCACTGGGGCAGCTGTGCACTTCGGGAGTCCCCAAAGACCACCAGCTTACTGGACAGGGGCTGCAGGACACAGGCCACTGCTCGTCACAAAGCAACCCCTTGGCCACTAGCAGAAGCGACCCCTTTTGGGGATGGGGGCAGGCTGGGGGCCTGTGATGAGAAGATAGGAAGTGCTGGGGTGTGGGCAGCTTGATTCCCAAGCCACGCCCAGTTCCAGCCCTTCCTGACCTGGCAGGGGCCCAGCGCCTCGGCTCAGATCCCAAGACCCTCCCGTGGGAGAGCCCCCAGGGAGCCTGAGGGAAGGACAGGATGAGCCCAGGGCCCACCAGGCCTGCTCACGGGCAGGCTCCCTCGGATCTCACACGGACATTGACCTCTCTGGTCCCCACACTGTGCGCAGTGGCCCGAGAATCAGTGTCCCTTGCCCCTCAACAAAGCTGTGGTCTTTACCACCGAAACGAAAACGTGGCCCAATCGTGTGGTGCCGACATCACAGCCGAATGTGGTGTGACACGCGGGCCTCGGTGGCGATGTGCCATTCTGAGGCTATTTTGGAACCACTAAGTTGTGCAAAGAGCGAAGAGTGTTTTCCTCCCAGACCTAATTTATGAGCTGCCGCACGTTCGCTGGGGTTCAGCTTAGGAGGAACAGATGCCTGACTGATGTAAATCCAGAAACATTAACAACACTTCTGCTGCCATGTTCTGGGAAAATGCAATTACCAATAAATGCCGAAACCAATGAGTCCATCTTTAAAATATGTTTCCCCTCACATGATACAGTTTCACTGATGGTGTTGACCAAGCCACAAAATTCTGAAAACTCCAGGAGGGGTTAAGCACACATCCTGCGGGCTCTGAACAATCCCCAAACACACACAAACAGAGGTGCCGCGTGGTGACCCCTGGCTGGCTGTTTCTGGGACCCGAGACTTGTGAGCAGATGGGTCACTGCTGCCCACACTCAGGACCATGGGACGTTGTTCATGCTGTGGCCTACGCTGTAGCCACTAGCCAGTCCCATTAGCTGCCAGAAAGCCGGCCTGCAGACTTTGCTCCCAGGCGTTCCCTTCCCGAAAAGCTCTTTCTTCAAATCTGACTTTCCTGCCAAGGCCCAGCTCTAAGGAACGGCTTCTGTACACTCAAAGCCAACGATCTGGCCCCTTGGTCCCTTAAGCATTGAGGAGCTTGCCTTCGTCTCTCACCTGTCTCCTCCAAACACTGTGCCCAGGGCCTTTGCATCTCCTGCATGACAGTCTTCACTGTCCAGTGAAGAGCCCAGCCATGGGGACTCTTGGTGGACACTGTCATGGGCCACAGGGGCACTGGTGAGCTGCTTCCTGCCCGTAGTTCTGGAGATGCTCAGCCACCTCCTGCCCCTTCCGGCACTCGACACTCCACCCGAGTCCCCTCCTCACCCACTTGTCCCAACCCCAGAATGGCAATGGGCTCACTGCATTCATCGGTGTGTCCTCATCTGCTCAGGTGCCCAGGGGGCCTAGCATCTGGCTGGGCAACTGTCCTTGGTCAGTGCCCTCTGCCCTTTTCCCTGGAGGGCCCTATTTATCATCCCATCTGCTTTTGAATGCTCTGGGTTCTTAAAGGCACAGAGCTCACTTTGGGCCCACACAGAGAATCTGCCCATCTAAGGCTCCACCAGACCCACGGCTCTGCCCGGGCCCAACATGCAGGCCGTGCTGACCTTGACCGCGTGCCTCCTTCCACAGCTGCTGCACCAGAGCCCATCACGTCTGCATGAAAGTGTCTACCTCCACTTACTCCCAAATTCGCAGGCAATCCCCCGTCTCCATTTCGCCCCAGCATCAGGTAATTTAAATGAACGCAACCACCCAGACCTTTGTGTGAGGAATGGCACATTTGCTCATGAGTGCCTGGTTCCAGGGCAGTTGCTACACGCTTGCTGACATTTACTGTCCTCTCTTCCCTCCTCTTAGAGAAAGCGGCGTCGGCTGCATTCCTGGACAAGGGGCCCACAGACATGGTTTACGGCTGACTGGCCCTCTATCCCACGGCCCCAGGGAGAAGGCGTGACCTTTGGAAACTGAATGAATGCTAAAGCTGTGCACACCCCACAGAGGAGGAAGGGGTCCCCAGGCAGGTACCCTGGGGCAGGGCCCACCTCCCTCCCCCTTTCTCCAGAACAGGGCTCTTCCCGGAACACCCCTAAATGGCCAGCAGGCAAGGAGACCAGGGCCAGGGCAGATTCGGAGTCCACCCCTCACCTGCCTGGCATGGCCCGGAGTGTTTTTCTCTCCTCGGTGTTGGTCAGGGTGTTTGCTCAGACGAGGTAATCTTCAGCTTCTGGGCCAAGCCCAAGAGCTACTAGTATTTGTTTGTTTGTTTGTTTTTTGTTTTTTGACAGATCCTGCCTCAGGTTTATCTGTACAAACAGCACAGGAGGACACCAGCCCCACGCAGGGGCTGACCCCCAGGGGTCATATCTGTCCTTCCGTCTTCACATTAGCAGACAGACGATTCTATTCTGGAAACTTTGTGGGTGCCTGGGCACCCCTGGGAGCTGGAGCTGCAGCTGGGGACTCTGCTTGAGCCTTGGCCTTGGCCTCTGACCTCCAGAACCTGAGACCCTTGGTGATATGGGCACAAGTGTTGTCAGTGGAAGTCAGGCTCCTTGTGGGGTTGCAAGGAAAGCGTTCCAGGACCCATACAGGAGGTGCGGTAAGATTTATTTGGTGCTTGAAGGAAAATCCAAGGAGTGTCTTTTTTGGGTTCTGAGATGTCCCATCTCTACTGTCTCACCATGGAAAAAGTCCAACTGTGTCCTCAGCAAGGTCAAAACAAAGGTCAGTGTCCAGGCTTTCTGCTTCATATTAAAGCTTCATCCTTTGGAGCCCACGCCATCTGGTGCAGCCCCAGTAGCTGCCAGACCTGCATGGTGCATGCTCCCAGGTGAGAATGTGCAAATGCACGGGGTGAGTGTGGGTCATGGGGTGGGGGAGAGAATGAGAGAGAGAGAGAGAGAGAGAGAGAGAGAGAGAGAGAAGGGAGAGCGCTTCTTTGTTAAGTTGGGTTTTTATTACCTTGGGCTTGGGAAGAACCAGGAGCTTTTTCAAAATAACCAATCAACTTTCCAAGCTTTGGATAGGTCCACCCCCTAGTTAGACTGACAGGCCTCTATGGTCAGGCACCTCTCCAGGCTCCCCTTCACAATTGGTGCTGGAGGGGGAAGGGACGAGTGTTATTCCCCTTGGTAGAGAATGGCTGTAATCCCCTGGAGTGTGTCAAGCTGTAGCTTTCTGGCTAAGCAAACAGGCTTATACTCTCTAGGTTATTAAGCTCATGTCTAATTCCCTGTTTCCTTCCTCATTAATAATTAGCTAACTATCCATAGTAATATGAGCACAATTGCTGAGCTTGGGATGGGTACTGTAGGCAAGTCAATTGAACTTGTGGCTGCTGCCCTCTGGGATCTTGGACTCAGCCTCCTTGGGCTGCACAAGGTCCCAGACAGCCACAGTACATGCACTGACAGCCGTGGAGCTGCTGGCCTGCATCTTCTTCAAGAGGACTACTTGAACAGAGGTTTTTAGACCTGAGATGACTCAGAGACATTTCCTGGGGTTTGAAGATTTACCTTACCTCTCTGATTGGTATGATTGACAGTAGACCCCAGGTCAAAACCCATGCAAATTCCCACCAGCTCTGAAGGAAAACCACAGAGTTTGGGGCAGTCTCAGGGCCCTGCTGGTGCCAGAGCTGCAGGAAGAGAATGGGAGGCACTGCTTCCCTCGTCTGTGCCCCACTCTGGGGTGGTCCGCACTGGACTCGGCACCATGTGGACAGCCCACGGACGGAGCCCAGACACTCCTGTCTCTGTGACAGTCAGCCCCGGGTGGGTGACGGCATCTGAGGGGCCAGCAGGCCGCGGTGGTCCTGAGGCAGGACCCTTGAGTCAGGGGAAAATCCTGGCAGGTGGAGTGAGGAAGCAGGAGCTCACTTCCTCCCGCACAGCCCCACCTTATCACTAGATTCACACACGGGGAACCCTCGGCCCTGCCTTTGCACCCCTTGTATGTCAGTTCTCGGGTCCCAAGAATGCTTGCAGGGCTGTCCGACCTTTTGGTGTCTCTGGGCCACACTGGAAGAACAGTTATCTTGGGCCACACATTTAATGCACAAACACTAACAAAAACTGATGAGGATAAAATAGGCTTTAAGTAAATTTAAGATTTTGTGTTGGGCCACATTCATAGCCATCCTGGGCCAACAACATGCAGCCCGTGGGCCAGGGTTCAGGACCCATAGGAGATGGGAGTGACAGAGGCCCTCCAGGACCATCCTAAGGAGAATGTATGTGGCCCCGAGGAGCACACCTGGGGCCAGACGGGTGGGGACACAGCTTGAGTGATGAGGCTCTTCAGACCGAGAGACCCTCAAGGCCAGCCTGCCTGTGTCACGTGATTAACATGCTTTGCCTTGGGCTATGGAATGTTCGCCTGTCTTCTTTTGGGCTTCAGTTTGAAACTTCATAAAGAAATTTCCATGGGGAAGGCCAAAAACTGCCACTTGATGCTAATGGCCCCTAATAAAAACAGGAGCCATCAGTTAAGTAAGGGGATCACACTTCCACTGGCTTTGCGGTCTTTCCCACTAGAGGCGCTCCGTTTGGTGCGTGCTGGGAAGAGTGTCAAGAGCGGGGGTTGAGACACTCTTTCATTGCTTTTGAGGGTGGGTACAGAGGACGCTGGGTGAGAAGTCTTCACACACTTAGACACATGCACACAGCTGAGGATTTGAGTGTGCAGCCCAGTGACACTACTCCTGTGCCAGCCTTGTGCCTCCTTCATTGGCCTCTCAGAGATACCTACCCAGCCCACTCAGCACAAGTTATAGGCACAGCCCCCAGGAGCAGGGGTGAAGGCTTTGGCATGGGCTACAGACTCATTTTATTGATAGGGAACTGGGGGTTTGCACAGGCTCTGGCACCACACATGGCCTCCCTGGAGGTTCCCAGTCAGAGTGGGGGCCGAGGCCGGAGAGGCCTTTCACTGACCAGGCCTTGGTTTGCTCTGCTCACCTCCTGGGCTCCCAAAATCTCAAGAACCGAAATGAGGGCTCAGCCTAAGATTCAACCGCCATGGCCCTGGCTCTCGTGGCCTGGAAATGGGCCTTAGGGGTCACCTGCTCTGAAGGAATCCAGCGGGAACCTTTTGCCACCTCACCTCATGGTCCAGTGGAGCCTGACCCACATGCCACAAGGGATGGTGTGGTGGCCTGCAGGCGCAGCCTCACCATGGCAGCGGCAGTCTCCGCTGTGCGAAACGCCCTTCCCTTAGAGTCTGTGCCTCCAGCTCTCCCAGAGAGCCTTCCCTGGCCAGACACCCTCCCTTTTCGGTGGCAATCAGGGAGGGCCCAGACTCTGCACTTGACTTTCTTTTTCTTATTTTAAAAAATTATTAACCTTGCAAGAGAGAAGAAGGGAGAGAGAGACACTGACTCATTGTTCCACTTACTCATGAGTTCACTGGTTGTTCCTCATCTGTGCCCTGAGGGTCAAACCTACAACCTCCCCGCTATCAGGATGAGGCTTCCCCTGGCCAGGGCTGCACTTGACTTTCAATGTTAACCGCCCTGTGGGGCTATCTCCCCTTCCAGTGTATGGCACACACTCGCCAGACGGCAGGAGCCTTGGGGACAGGAGAGGGTGCACCCTCTGTGGTCGCTGTGCCTACCACGCCCACAAGGGGTGCTCAGTGTAGCTGGGGATGAACTAATTGATCCCAAGCAACAGGACCGACACCGAAGGAGAAGAGGGAGATAATTTATACCCATCTTGAACGTCTGGCTTTGGCAGGCATGGCAACCGTGTGGCTCACCCCCGCTCTGTGAATTCACGAGCACGTGAATATTGCCAGGCTAGCTTAACACTGGACCTCAGGTTGAACGCAGAGACGTACAAGGGGAGGAGCTCTGGACCTGGGGGCGTGGCCAAAGGGCACAGCCAGCCAGCCCTGAGAGTCCCCTGCAACTAATGGGTGCACACACTATGTAGCTTTTAAAAGGAGACTCGGTAGAACTGGGGGTGGCTGGCTCTGAGGGATTAATTGGGGGCATTAACACGGACTTGGAGCCCACAGCACCTTGAAGGAGTGGGTCTGGGTCCACTTATCTGGGTCGTAGCCACCTGAGCAAATGGCCGCAATTATGGCTTTTAAGTGACTTAGGAGAATTAATGGGTCACAGAAAATAGAATGGGACTAAAAGTAAATCTAAAATGAGCGGGATTGCTGGCTTGGAAGCGGGGCTGTCTTGTGGGAAGACCAGCGGTAACCACGTGTGAAACGGCGCCCCGGGCTCAGCGGAGTCTTCCCTGGGCTCGGGTGTCTGAGTTTCTCACTGATGGGGTTGGGGGCGCACCGCCCGGTGCATAAAAGTATGGGGACTGGCATCAGCTCTCTTATTGGGGTGACATTGGTTAATAAAGTTAAGTAGGTTCCAAGTGTATGAGTCTATAACACATCATTTGTACACTGTACTGTGTGTTTACAGCCCAAAGTCAAGTCTCCTCCCATCGCCCTTTATCCCCTCTCTACCCTCTTCTAGCTCCGCCCACCCCCTTCCCTCTGGTACCCCCCACGCTGTCCTCTGTGTCTACAAGGCTTTTTTATTATTTGCTTAATCCCTTCACCTGTCTCACTCAGGCCCCCAGCCCCTCCTCGCTGGCCGGTCAGTCTGTTCTCTGTGTCCATGACTCTATTTCTGTTTTGTTTGTTAGTTTATTTTGTTAGATTCCACATATGAGTGAGATCATATGGTTATTGGTCTTGCTCTGACTTCTTTCACTTAGCATAATGCCCCCAGGTCCATCCAGGCTGTGCAAAGGGTAAGATTTCCTTCCTTTTTTATGGCCCAGTAGTATTCCATTGTGTAAATGTACCACAGCCTTTTATCTACTCATCTACGATGGACACTTGGGCTGTTTCCAGATCTTGGCGATTGTAAAATCCCTCCCTTCCACTTTTCTGTTCCCTCACATGCACTCCCGGGACGGGCTGGAGGCTGGGGGGTCTGCCTCTCCTGTGCACGCTCGTTTGGAACCTGTGCGTGAGCGGAGCCCACCTGTGTGCTGGAGACTCAGGTCTTCTCTCCCTGAGCCGAGTTTCCTCATCTGTGCAAGGGGCTGGTGGCCTCTGTCCTCTAGCTGGTTGTCAGAGCCACTGGCCCAGGATGGAGCCTCACATGGCACAGATGGGGGTGGGGGTACTCTGGACAGCAGGGAAATCCTCTTCGCATTCTAATGGGTCAGATTCCCAAGACCTCTGGGGTGGGGGGTGAGTATCGGTCCATGGGAGGTTCTGGGAGCTCAGTCTCTTTCCAGAGGAAACCCCTCCAGGGCCTTGATCCCAGGGCCCAGGATAAATGTCTCTCTGGTGGCACTGGGCAGGGGGCACTCAGGAATGACTGTAATGGAAATATAAATCGTTCGACTTCAAAGGGGCACGTTAATACTTTGCAGTTATAAACCTGGTCTGCACACTGAAAATAAACATCTCAGCTCCACGCGACATTTCCCAGTCTGTCTAAGGGCAGCAGGAGCAGGCAGTGGAGCCATAAAAGAAATGTAAAAGTACAGTTGCAGATGAGCCTAAAACTCATTTCTTTGAAGCTTAATTGATAGGAAAAGCTTCTGGCCCCAGAGAACTTAAAGGCCCATCATGCGGCTATTCAATGAAGCGTCTCTGTATCGTTGACCACACTAAACTGGAAATCATTATATGGTCATTGCAAATACATTAATAAAATGATGATGTGGGTTTGCTCATGACTAAAAAAGGAATAAAATAATTCGCTCAGATAACTTAGCCCAAATGTATAGTCTGTCCCTGAGACAGATGGAAGCAAGAGAGGGCGGTGGGGGTGTCTTGAGATGGGGGCCTGGCCTCTACTCTGAAAAGCCCCTGGATGCACAGCCAGTCTCCAGAACCACACGGGGGCCAGCTGTGTGAACCTGGAGGTCCTCCAAAGTTCCCATCCGGGGCACCACCAGCCCATCCATGCTTCCGGCACATAGCCAGGCCTCTGATGGCCACGCCCCCTGGACAGCGCCTGCAGCCGTGACCTCTGTGCTGCACACCTAGAGAAGACAGTAAGACAGGTGTGCAGGAACTCCGATGCACTTGCTCTGACTGCCCCAGGGTGCACACAAGGCCAGGGTGACTGTCCTTAACCACAGGCAGGTTTCCTACCACGCTCAGCCCCGGCTCTCACAGCCGGCGCACTGAGAGCGCTCAGCACCTGTCCTAGCACTTCACTCGCCTGTGGTCGCAGGACTCCCCACCAAGTCAATGTGTGAGAGTGTGTGCGCCTGTGTGTGAATGTGTGTGCATGAGTGTGACTGTGGGAGAGTGTGTGTGAATGCGTGTGCATGAGTGTGACTGTGGGAGAGTGAGTGTGCCTGTGGCAGAGCAGGGCAGAGACAAGCAGCATGCAGACTTTTCAGGGAGGAAACCTCCTGCCTGTCCCCTGTGCTTACCTGCAGGTGGAACACCCCAGCTACCGACACCTGTGCACAAACCCCAGATACTGCCACCTCTGCACCACCGCCCCGTGCCTTGCACTCTGCTTGTCCACATGCCCCTGTCCTTCCAGGCCCACCACAGAGCAGTCTTCCTCTAGAAAACTGTAGATATGAGCCCTGGATATACCCCTTGCAAGCTGTGTGACCTCAGGTAAATCACTTAACTTCTCCGAACCTTATCCATGAAGCAAGAACAATAAGAGAACCCACCTATCTTACTGACCCATTGGAGGTCTCCAGTGCATTGCAATCTATCCCCTGCCGCAGGTCCTCAAGAGTGTGGGCACCTGCACCAGGTATATGGGAGTGCCTAGTACCTGCTCCAGCACCGTCCCTCAAGTACCCATGGCTTCCTGTGTGGCCTCCCCAGGACCTGAGTCACCTCATCTCTGCTGGCTCTGGCAGTTTGCATAGCACTCTGACAGAAGGCTGCCCCTAGGAGTCCTAGGACCAGGTGACAAGTGGGCAGGGAGGGGGGCTGGCAAGGACTGTTCAGGGGAAGGCAGGTCTGAAGAGTCTCCGGGAGCATCACTCGGAGCTCTGGGAGTGGTGGGCTTGGAACCTGAAGGAAGAAAGGTGCGGAACCCCGTGTGGCCAGGGGCAGGAGGTGGAACTTGAGGAGAGGCCTGGGTGGGTCAGAGGGTGCAGAGAAGGGGCGGGAGCAAAGACAGCTGGGGATCAGACAACACAGAGAGCAAGAAGGCACCCTCGCTGTAAAGCAAAGCACACCGACGTGAAATGTGAGGAAACCCTGTGAAACTCATTCCCACATGAGCAGCTGGGTTCGTCTTCCACTTAGACATCTCAGCAAGGCAGCAAGCTGTCCACTTGCTGTGTTTTTACTCCAAACACTGGAGGAAGGAGAAACATTTGGAGTCGGCTTCTGCTTGTTGGCTCTGACAGGGGCTCTGTCTCTGGGCCCAGGCACAAGGGAACCCTCCCTCCAGGAGCCGCCCACGGATCTCTGCTCTGCTATGGGTGCCCGGCCGAACACCACGGGGCCTCGGTGCTTCCAGGACATGCACATGCACGCTCACACACACATGCACGCTCACACACACATGCACACTCACAGAATGAGAAGATGGAAGTGACGCAGAGATGACAAGTGCATGCGTCCAGGGTGGGTGGGGAGGGGGCTGGGGAGGGTCTGTTCTCCTGAAGCCTTGACCTGGAGAGCAGGAAGAAGAGGTGAGACGTTAGGCAGGGCTGCTGGGGGCCGAGGCTGGGGCAGCTGATGGGGCTCCGGGCTCCTCAGACCTGTCACTGGACAGGCGTCAGCCTGGACAGGTGCTCGGAGACCTGCGCGTGGGTCTCAGTGCAGCCCCTGCTGAACGAACGAGTCCGGGCATTCATTCCCTTTGGCCACAGAGGGAAACTGTTCTTTCTGCTGAGCTGGCTCTGTTGGTAGTTGGGGTATTCTCTCCTCACGCCAGGAGAGGGAAGGGTCCAAACCTGGGCCGTGTAGCTGAGTCTCACCCTATGCTGCCCTGAGGCTCACTTAGTTGTAAAATTATAAAGAGCTCAAGGCACCAGGAAACATTCCATTAAACTCAGTTACATTGGCCTCTCCCTTATCCATGGGGGAGACATCCCAAGACCGCAGTGGGTGCCTGAAGCCTCAGATGGTGCCGAACCCCGTATGTACTATGTTTTTTCCTGTATACGTGCCTACAGCAAAGCTTAACTCATAAACTAGGCAGAGTAAGAGGTTACCAGCAACAGTAACAGAGTAGAACAATAATAATGCACTGCAATAAAAAAATCACATGGATGTGGCGCTGTTGTGTAAAGTGAGGGGGACTTTGAGCACACGCACTACGATATCGAGACAGCGGCTCTGGTGACGGACAGCAGCCAGACGACCGGCAGGCAGGGGCTGGCGGTTCTGTGAGGATAAGTGGGACAAGGGGGGTGACTCAGGTCCTGTGGGACAGGCAGGGCGGCGTGTGATTTCCTCCTGTGCCTCCGAGAGGCGTGCAGGTTCAGACTGAAGACTTTTTTAGTTGCCCGAGTTTTCCATTTGCTGTTTTCAGGCTGTTGTGGCAGCAGGTGACGAAACGGCCACTAGTCAGACCGCTGACAAAGCGGGGAGGGTCTAGTGCAACTGAATTGCAGCCCCCAGAGTTCCCTTTTCATGGGGATTATGGGAAAATTTGGCAAAAGAAAAAATAACCAGCCGTAATCCTCGAACCCCTAACAACAAGGAGCCTGCACTTCCGCGTGTTCCCCGTGCCACGTCCCTTCATGCCGCGTGCTTTGTGTCGGGGCAGTTGAAGCACGTGTGGTGCCAGTCTGGCCTTTCCAACAGTTTCCTGCAGATGCGTGGTCCTGACTGCTCCCGGTCCTCCCGAGCTAGGGGAGCTGCCTCCTGCCAGCCCTGCAAAAGCCCAGAGCTTGGCATCCTCCTACTGACTGGGATGGGGGGGGGGCTTCCTTTCTTCTGGGGAGGGGCAGGCCTGGGAGCACCCCGATAGCCCTCACGATGAAAGCTGCCCTTGGCACAGGGGTCATTGCTATGCATTATAATGAGGATCAGGCCACCCGTCGCAGAAAAATCCATTTTATTTCAATCAGCAAGACATAACGCAGGGTGCAGATTTCCTTAGCGACGCTGGGATACGAAGAGAAAGTATCTGGACCTGCCCTGTGAGTCCTCAGGGAGGAGGGCAGAGGCTTGAGGCTGGCGCTGACGTGGAATGTCTCCTACAAGCGTTCCACCCGCAGGGCCAACGCAGGCCTGGAGGCTCAGCGCAGATGTGGGGGCCGCGCAAGGCTGCTCAGCACCTGGGCTCCGGGGTGGCTGGAGGTTGGCCCAGGGCCATGGCCCCGGGCCCAGGAACTTGTGACTAGCTCTGGAGCTTCACAGAATGTGGAGAACAGGGGACTTTTCAAAACATTGTGGCATCCTGCCCAACACTGCGGTTTGACGCTCTCAGATCTTCTAAAACCAGGTGTCAAAAATACACTTTTTTGGTGAAACTGCTTAGCGCATTTGATTGAAGGATGACTCCGACCCAACAGTTGAAACATAAAGTTTTTATTTCTGGGGGCTGCAGTCTGATGACGTTTGTTTCATGGAGTTCAAGGCAGTAGGAGACATTTTTATTAAGGGTGCACTTCCCGTTTACTGGGTTTCTGTTTACTCTGCAAGACCTAATTCCATTGTCATTCTGAGAGCAATGTGGCTTGAATTCAATGGCTAGATCGTGAATTTCCTCCAACAACTTCCATTTAGTCCAGACCAGAATCTCAGTGGGTGGTAATAAATATCAAGTCACAGGATGGGTGAGAGAAGCAAAGTAAAAACCCCTCATCAAATACAATTATTGATCAACACTGAACTGCCTTTATCATCTCTATGCTAATTCCTGATGTATACATTCAGATTGACAATTTTATTACATAAATACACTGACATTTGCAGCTGAGAAAATATATCGAGCAATTTGAAACTGCAATCTTTGGAGAACAGTAAATATATAAACACACAGTAAAAGATGCAGAACAGTAAAAGCTGTGGATTCTTATAAGCATGAGACAGCCTGTGAAAAATAGTAGGGTAGAAACTCTTCAGATGCTTAATGTGGCCCCCAAAAGCTTTGAAAGCAAAAGATGCATACCAGAAAAACAAAAAAGTAAAACTTTAAATAATGCATTAAGATCAATTAGGCAGGACTTTCTGTTAAGATGGCAGCATAGGTGAATGCGGTTCTCGAACCCTCCCACACCCACATGGAAATCACAACCATCATTCAGAACCGCCTGAAATCAGGCTGAATAGAAGCCCGACAGCTAGGGAATTAAAGAAGCCGCACAGAGACTGGTAGCAGGGGTAGAGACCTGGAACGGACTGGCCCCACAATCATATGCAGAGGAGCGAGGGGTCCCAGCCCCACACCAAGCTCCCCGCCCGAGGGTCCAGTGCCAGGAGGAAAAATCCCCCAAAATCTGGCTGTGAAAGCCAGTGGGGATTGAGGCTGTGAGAGACAGAGGACTCCTCCGGTCCCAGGCAGTTCCTCTCAAAGGGGCCCCCACAGACTTATCAGGACTCACTCCCTCTGAGCTGCAGTGCTGGGACAGCAGCTTGAAAGGCACCAGGGGAGGGACTGAACTGACTGGTGTCAGGGTGAGAGCTGGGGGAGGCAGCTTTTTCCCACATGAAAGTGCTGGAAGAGGCCACTGTTCCTTTTGAGACGCACCCCACCCCAGAGAACTGGCAGGTGGGCACCATACCTGAGTCTCCATCAACCTGGCTCACACTGTTTCCCTACCCTGGTGATTCCCTGAGGCCCCGCCCCACCCCACTTGCATGCCCACCCAAGCTATTTCCAATGGTTTCTGTACACAAAATAGCCTCTCCTGCTTCAGGCTTCGGACTTTTCATAAAATCCCTCATACAAGCAGCATCTGGCCTCTGCACACCGCATACCTCTTGCTAAGTGGCCCCAGGCCTGGCACTAGCAGCAGCTGGCCTCTCCTTTTACTCCGAGCCCAGCAGCCTTCTGCAGATCACTCTGTAGTTCATGCTGGGTGACTCCAGGCAGGGCACAGGCAGTTGGTGACCTTGTACCTCTCGGGCTGCCCCTGAGCCCATGCACCTGGTGGACAGTCTCAGACCATGCTGCAGTACAACCTTCCCAAATCCATAAGTGACACACTCAAGGGGCAGATTTGGAGAGCACCAGCTCTGTGGGGTCAGCCCCTGCTCCGCAGCTCCACCACTTTAGTCGCAGTTGGTCCTCACAGCTGATGGGCCTGGGGTCAGTCCCTCCCAGTGAAGTGCCAACAGCAATCAAGGCTCAACTACAACAGGACAGTGCACTCAGCCCACGCAGGGCACACTTGGAGCACCAGCTCGGGTGACTAGGGAGGCTGTGCCGCTGGGTCCTGCTCAAGGAACTTAGTGAGAACTTCTGCAGCATGAAAAAGGACACAGAAACCACAAAAAAGAACCAGTGAGACATGAAGGGTACACTAGTTGAAATAAAAAATAATTTACAGGGAATCAACAGTAGAGCATATGAAGCCAAGAATCAGATCAGCAATTTGGAATTTAAGGAAGCAAAAAATACCCAATCAGAACAGTAAAAAGAATCCCCCAAAGTGAAGATAGTATAAGGAGTCTCTGGACAACTTCAAGCATACCAACATTCGCATCATGGGGGTGCCAAAAGGAGAAGAGAGAGAGTGAGCAAGAAATTAAAAACCTATTTGAAAAAATAATGATAGAAAACTCCCCTAACCTGGTGAAGGAAATAGACATAGAAGTCCAGAAAGTACAGCGAGTCCCAAACAAGATGAAATCAAAGAGGACCACACTAAGACACATCATAATTAAAATGGCAAAGGTTACAGACAGAGAATCTTAAAAGCAACAAGAGAAAAGCAGTTAGTTTCCTACAAAGGGGCTCCCATAAAACTCAGCTCTTTCCCAACAAACACTTTGCAGGCCAGAAGGAATTGGCAAGAAATATTCAAAGTGATGAAAAGCAAGGACCTACAACCAAGATTATTCTACCTAGCAAAGCTATCATTTAGAATCGAAGGACAGATAAAGAGCTTCCCATTCAAGAAAAGCTAAAGGAGTTCATCATTACGAAAGCAGTATTAAATGAACATTAAAGGGTCTTCTTAAGAAGAAAGAAAAGAAGATAACAAATGTAGACAATAAAATGGCAAACACTACATATCTATCAACAATTGAATCTAAAAAAGAAATAAGATAAATTAACAAGCAGTGCAGAAACAGACTCATAAATTCAGAGAACATTTTGATTGTTGCTAGATGGGAGGGGGTTGGGGGGGTGGGTGAAAAAGGTGACAAGATTAAGAAGTACAAACTGGTTGTTACAGGACAGTCAGTCACGGGGATGAAAAGTGTAGCATGGGGAATATAGTCAATGATATTCCAATAACTGTGTGTAGTGTCAGATGGGTACAAGGTTTATTGAGATGATCACTTAGTAAGTTATATAAATGTCTAACCACTGGGGTACACTTGAACTAATATAATATGGCATGTCAACTGTAATTAAAAGGTGAAAATGATTTAAAAATTAATAAATAATAAGTAAAATGAAAAAATCAATTAGGCAGTCTTTCTTGGTTGAAGAAATCCAATCCCCAATCCTTCCCCGTTTCTTCTCACCTAAATGATCTATAACATTCATTTTACCTTGTTACATTCTGTAACTATAAGTAATAAGTGTAGGTTTCTATTCATTGACTCTCAAAGTGAAAATGAATGAATGCATTAGCAACATTCTGAGACATTCCCATAACCTCCTAACCTCCGCAGAAAGTCACAGTGCAGCCTCGTGCAGGGAAGGGGAGGAGCCCAGGAGACCCCCTGTGCTGCGGGAGGGAGACCGCTCCAGGCTTCACAGCCAAACAGCTCCCTTGCTTCATCTTCCTTCACTTACTCAACATTGTGACACAGTTTAGTTTGCTTTGTTTGTTTTCTATGTTTGTTTGACGTAGTTTAGTTGACACCACCTACCTAAGCACAAATGGCCCCACACAGCAACAGCGATCCTGCGAGAGAACAAAGTTGGAGGAATCATGCTACTTAATATCAAACCATACTACAAGGCCACACTAATCAAAACAGCATGGTACTGGCATAAAAACAGGCACACAGATCAATGGAATGGAACAAAGAGCCCAGAAATCAACCCACACCTTTACAGTCAATTAATATTCAACAGAGGAAGCAAGCACATACAATGGGCTAAAGACAGTTTATTCATAAAGACAATTATAGTGTTGGGAAAATAGCACAGATAAATGTGCAGAAAAATGAAACTAGACCACATTCTGACATCATACACAAGAATAAATTCAAAATGGATCAAAGATGTAAATGTTAGACTTGAAACCATAAAAATCCTAGAAGAAAACATAGGCAGCAAAGTCTCAGACACTGCTTACAGCTTTTATTGGCTATATCTCCCCAGCCAAGGGAAACAAAAGAAAAAATAATGTGACTACATTGAACTAAAAAGTTTTTGCACAGCAAAGGAAATCATCAACATAATAAAAAGACAACCCACGGAATGGGAGAACATATTCACCAATACATCTGATGAGGTATTAATATCCAAAATTTATAAAGTACTTACAAAAATCAACACCAAACACCCCAATTAAAAAATGGGCAAAGGACCCGAATAGACACTTCTCCAGGGAGGACGTGCAGATGGCCAATAGACATATGAAAATATGCTCAGCGTTACTGATCACCAGAGAAATGCAAATTAAAACCAGAGTGAGATATCATCTTACACTTATCACAATGGCTAGTAACATTAAGCAGCAAACAACAAGTGTTGACGAGGGTGTGGAGAAAGGGGAACCCTTTTGCACTGTTGGTGGGAGTGCAAACTGGTGCAGCCACTGTGGAAAGCAGTATGGAGATACCTCAAAAAGTTAAAAATGGATCTGCCTTTTGACCCAGTGATTTCACTTCTTGGAATATATCTGAAGGAACACGAAACACTAATTTGAAAGAATACAAGCATCCCTATGTTCATTGCAGTGTTATTTACAGTCGTCAAGATGTGGAAGCAGCCCAGTGTCCATCAGCAGATGAGTGGATAAAACAACTATGGGACATTTACACAATGGAATTCTACTCAGCTGTAAAAAAGAAGAAAATTTTACCCTTTGTGACAGCATGGATGGACCTGGAGAATATTATGCTGAGTGACATTAGCCAGTCAGAGAAAGACCAGTACTGTATGATTTCACCAATATGTGGAATCTAATGAACAAACTGATCTAATAAAGAAAATGGGGACGGACTCATAGATGGAGAGCAGATGACAGCTTGTGAGGGGTGTGGGGGGTGCGTGGAAGGACTGAGCAAAAAGGAAAAGGGACCCATGGACACGGACTGCAGTGTGGTGACTCCTGGGAGGATGAGAGTATATGGGGACTAAATGGTAATGGAAAAAATACAGTAAAGATCAAAAACGAACAAACAGAACGTCTTGTGATCGCTGTTCTCCGCCCATCTGGGTGTGATTAGGTAAATCGGCACCATCAGCTGCCAGCTCTCCCTCTGTGGCTGTGCAGGCCCCTCCCCCTGGAGGACTGGGGGTGCCAGTGGGGGGAGGGGTGGCTCCCAGCAGTGCACCCGAGGGCACAGGTAGGGAGCGGGCAGGCAGGCAGGCCATCCTGCCCAGTCCTCCCGGGCTTTCAGTTCCTCGAGGTCAGATCAGCGGCACACAATTGCCTCAACTCAGTTCTCAAGAGGACCCTGAACAAGAGAATTATTTACTAATAAAAACAACAACAATGCAAGCAAACAACCCTTACTGTCCACGAAGGGCCTACTCTGAGCCAGATATTTGGTGGCTGCTTTATTTCCACTTGTCTTCCTTACCTCCCCAAACAGCTGTATTTCTTATTCTAGTGACAAGGAAACAGGTTCAAAGAATGTAAGTCACTGGCCCAAGTTCACACTTGAGCTGGGAAGTGGCTGAGCCAGAAGAACCTGGTTCTTGGAGGCCACGCAGACCAAGCATCGTAGCTTCCAGGAACACAGTCGCTGCAAACCACCCCTCACGGTGCCTCCTCTGCACCATTCGCATCACAAATTCAATGCCTGGACGGTTACATACAGTATAATCTCCAGAACTGAGACCTCTACCCCGAGCACCCCCCAAACTGGACCCCAGGCTGCAGAGCCAGGCCTGGCTACCCCCAGGGACTTCTGAGTCTCCCCACACCCAGGGCTGAAGCACACCCTGCATGGCTCACACAGCTGGCCTGGCTCGGACGGCCTGGGTCAGAGCCTTCACATACAGCGGCAGCAGCGGCGATGCCTCCTGCAGACGACCTGGCCAGAGAGGTGGTCCCAGGTGGGCTGGCCAGCCACCTGAGCACCAAGCCCTGTTCTGCCCTTTGGTCAAAGACCCTGGAGTTTCTGGAGAAAAGGAGCCAAGGCAAGGCCAAGACCCCTCCGGAGCAGTCGGCCCCCAGACAAGCAGGGACAGACCCCACGGGCCCCAGCCCTGCCGTGACAGGTGCAGGCCGTGGTCCTAGGGAGTCCCTGGTCGGCCACAGCAAAGAGCGCCTGGGACCAAGGAGTTAGTGCAGGACACCCAGAGGGCCCGGCAGGCCCCACACCGACTCAGAGCTGCCGCAGAGAGCCCTGGGACGGGAGGGTGTGCCCTTTCTCCCTCTGCAGCCGTGTGCCCGCAGGCCAGCCCTTGCATGGATTCCAGTCCGTGCACCGACCAACCGAGAGTCACAGCAGCCCCGGGGGGCAGGCAGAGTGGGGGGCGTCACCCTGGCTCTCAGGTAAGCAAACTGAAGTTGGGAAGTGGGTACATTTGTCAAATGCTTCCAAGGGCATGAAAGAGCAGCTTACGGAATTAATTTTCTTTACTAATTCAATGTTTCAGTTTCAATTACACTTTAATCCAGAAACTGGCCCTAAGCACCAGCAGAAGTGCAGTGGTGATTTGTCAGAGAAAACCCGGTCCCAGAAAACATCACAGATGGCTTTGGCTCTCTCGGAATGTGCTGGGGCCTGAGGTGACCCTGGCCAAGCCTCGCAGTTCCCTGCTGCCGGCCTCAAAGCTCCCCCACTTCCCTCGGGCCCAGGGGCCCCAGCTCTCGGCTTCCTCCCAACACTTTCTGCTCACAGGACTTGGACCCCTTCAGGAGGCCTCTCCCTGACCAGGCCTGGGAGCTGCTGAGTGGGTGCATTCTGCAAATAGAGTACCCCCACTTTGGGGTGCGTGGAAATCTTCTGGAGGACCACCCCATGAGAAAGGAGGCAAGAGGACCCCAGTGCGTGGCTGGGGCGGCTGACAGAGAATTCCCTGAAACCATGTTCCCAGCCAGCAGTGAGGCTCCGGTGGTTCTTCTGCCCAGGGGCACGCTCCCCCGGCCCAGCCTCAGCATCCTGTCCCCACCCCTGCATCCTGCCCTTCCCACCCCCACCCTGCATTCCACCCTGTTTTATGAGTTCGTGGAACGTGGAGTCACTTATTCTGAGAAGATTGAATGTGTTGGCTGCAGCCAGAGACAGCCATGAATTTTACAAATAGCTTTCTGGAAGCCCTCATTCAAGTTCACAAATCAGGGCCGTAACAACCCCAATTCCACATCCCCGCAGACGGAGACGGCTGGCATCTCATTTCAGGCAGGGCCGTTTGTCTTGGGCTAATCTTGTGCCTGCAGTGTGAACGGCTCAGGCCGATCCCGGGTTTCCCAAAATGCCTCAAATTGCAGGGGACAGAGACACTTTCTCATGCATGTCCGTTTTGAAAGGGCCCTCACATTCCTGCTGGAAGGCCAGAACCGTGGGGTCATCGCAGCTGCTAAGGCCCGAGAGACCAGCAGGTTTAACGCCTCACCTCAAAGACAAAGGAACCGACCAAGGCCACGTCTCATCGAAGCCAGAGTCAGGTGCGTGGGACCCTGCCGACGGCCCCGACTCAACGATGGTTGAACTTAGGAGTTTTTGACTTTGTGATGGTGCAGAAGAGATTCACATTCAACAGAACCTGCACTTCGAATTCTGATCTTTCCTGGGCTGGCGACATGCAGTGCCACCCTCCCTCCTGACCCCCAGTCGGCCGGGTGAGCGTGGAGGAAAACAGCCCAGGCGCCACTGTGCCCTGGGTGGCCGGCATGTTGTGGGTGCTGTGCCCTTGCAGCCCAGCACGTCTGCAACGGCCCGTCTGTGTTTCCTGCTCCGGCGAGGAGACGGGGAAGCGACAACTCCTGAGAAGGAACCCGGCTGCAGGCGCGGGTGAGAGCTCCGAGCGCGCTGAAGGCCAGCGACGCTCAGCCGAGAGTTTGGTGCGTCAGGCTGAGTATTAAATGCATTTCCAATTTATGGTATTTTCAACTCAGGATGGGTTTCTCGGCACATAACCCCATCGTAAGTTGAGGAGCACCTGTATTTCAGATGATGCCTGGTGATTTTCCACCTTCAGGCGATTACCTTTTCTCCCAAGTTCTTTTCCCACGAACACCGGAGGAGAGGCCTCGGGGAGAGCACGCTGCACAGAAAGCAAAGGCATCGGGTTCTTGGCTCTTGAAACTCACAGCAGAGATGGTTTTCTGGGAACTAAGGCTTTTTCAAAGGGTAGATGATAAGCTTTTTGAAAAATAATTGATTTCTAAAGCTCTGTCATCTGGGCTTTTATTGTGAGAAATAAAGTGATGGAGTCCGTGACCTTCAGGGCGTCCACAGCTGCATGGAGAGGATGTGTGGGATTCACTCACCCACGGTTCTCCCTCCCGGTGGGCGGTCAGGTCACGTGGCCGGCAGAGGCGGGCTGAGAACAGCCCAGGAGCGCCCTGGGGTCCCTCTTCCAGGAGGGGCCTTATGGCCTCCTTGCTTGGAGGAGATGACCTAAACCCCATAAACATTGGTGGGGGTCCCAGGACAGAGGAGACCTGTTCTGTGGGAGCAGGGCCAGAAGCCTGCTCGATTACAGAGGCCCGAGTGTAGCCGGGTGCGGGGGTGGAGGGGAGCAAGGGCTGTGGGCGTCCCAGGTTGGGGGGCCTGAGGGCGAGGGCGGGGCCCTCAGCTGTGTGTCCCTCCCCTTGCTTCCCCTGACTTTCCAGTCCAACGGAGCTCAACTCAACTCTGGTCAATCTCCTGCACTTCCTGGGGCAGGGGTTGTGGGTGAGTTACCTGTCTGTGCCTCGGTGTCCTCATCTGAACAACGGGGGCAACAATGGAACTTGCCCCACTTGGGTGGTTGTGAGGACGCAGTGCGGTGACTCGTGGAGCACGCACACAGAGCCTGCCGGAACGGCGCGGCTCTTCCTGCCACCGCTGACAACGCCATGCTGGCTTTGAAGTCAGCTCAGAGGAGCACAACCTCCTGCATGCAGGCTTATTAAAACATCTAAGTCGTCATCTTTTCCAAAGCAGCTAGTCAGAGCCAGGACACAAGGGCTTGTGGGGTTTGTAATCACGTTGAGTGGGATCTCAGAACACTTTTTTCAAGTTCACAGGCCAAAACAGGAGATGCATCTTGTGACAACATCACTTCTGGTTGCAGAGGGAGGGCTGGGTGTGGACCCTGCCTCTGTGAGTGAGTCACAGACCAGAGAGGAGCCGTGAGCGGTCCTGGTCTTCGAATCACTAGGAAATGTAGTGCAAGGCTGTGCTCACTCGCGTGTGTCTGTGCATCCTTGGCCTCCCTGCAGCCCAGGTTGCACTGCAGCACAGAAGCACAGCACGGCCAGACAGCCCGGCACTTGGAAACGTAACACCACGCTGATGACCCTGAATTGTCACACCACGCAGAGCCCACGGGGTGGGCTGCCTGGCTCTCACTCTCAGAGAGAGTCATGCACCCTCTGGGGTGGCAGTTATTAGAGGTGCCTTGGTAGGGCCCTCGGGGCTGATGCCAGCCTTGGCCTCCTGCTCCGAGGCCTCGCAGCTGCCGGAAAGGCTCTGGCCCTAGGTCACAGGCAACCCCGGGCTCTCAGGCCCCACCAGCTCCCTCGAGTCTTCCCTGCTCTCGTCCTTCTCCAGGTCTCTCCCACGGCTGGGGTTCCTGTTTTCATTCCTGCAGTGGAAAGCTCTTCAGCATCAGTGAAATGAAATTTGCTTAACAGGCTCCCCAAAAGGGTGACTTAAACAAGTTTTTTTTTTTTGTTTTTTTTTTTTTAACAAAACTTCTGAGATGTTTGCACCCATTTGGGAGATGCCTGTTCTAACCAGCTGAGCACAAAGCCCCCTCCATGAGGAGCGCCTGTTTCCACCATTTCTTCGGAGCTGAGATGATCTGGCGGGGGAGCGCCTTCTGCGAGCCCCGCTCACAGGGCCGAACACCAAGAGGCGAGCACGTCAGACCCACCTGGCCCTGCAGGTGCTCGAGGGCTGGGGGGGACAACCACAGGAAACTGGCCTCGTCAGCAGGATGCTGGATGTCTGGGGGGTGGGGGGAGATGCGTACGGCTCCCGGGGGCGCCCCGAGCCTGGCCAGCTGTGCAGCATCAGCTGGGCGGGAGCTGGAAGACGGTGGTCAGCCGATGGACGGAAACTTCGTCTTCCCATGCGGCCGTCCACAGAGCACCCTGCTGAAAAGGAGAGCGCCGGCTCATTGAACCAGAGGGTTAAAGCCCAGAAAACAACATTAAAAAGGCACATGTAACATGTCTTGACCTCTGAATAATGAATTTGGAATTACATGAAGTGTAAAAGCCACAATCTTGGTGTCCCATCCCTAGCTTGTCAGCCAGATCCTGGAGAAGCAGGAAACAAAGCATTTAGAACTTCTTGAACAAGTTTTAAGTCTCTGGTATCTTCTTCATGTAAAAGAATCGAGAAGCAGGCAATTCAGAGCTGGCCTGGTGTGTCCACTAACTTGTCATAAACCCGGCGCCATCTCAGTTCACCACTCTGCCACCCCCAGGGGTGGCCAGCCTTGGCCTCCCATCCGGGGAGGGCTAGAGCTCTAGCCCAAACAGCCCCTTCCCGGCCCCCCTCCTGGCACTGTGTGGAGGGAGCAGGGAGGCCAGCGTGGCCCCTCTTCTGTCGGGGGGGCTCTCTGGGCCTCGCACACACACACTTGTGCATCACCTTGTTGGAGGGACGTGTGAGGTGAGACCGACTTAGGGAGGAGGGGGAATGCTGAATTCTGTCTGAACGCAGTGTGTTCAGATGACTTAGAGGTTTTGTCGTTACATAACAAGGGAGGTGGGGAGGTGGTTTTTGGAAAGCCGATGTAAACTTTTCATTTTGGCAGCAGAGGGAACTGTGCGCCCGGCTCTGCACGGGCCCTCCGGCATTCCCGCGCCCTCCGCCTGGGGCCACCGGCACCCTTCTGTCGGGCTCTGTCCCCTGTTCTTGCCGCTCTGCCAGCCCAGGTACCACCCCTTTGTAGGAGAGGGGCCTTGTCTTGCCTTTTCTTTTCAAACTGCCAGGGTGTTTTCAAACTGTCCTCACTAATTTGATATTCTGCAGTTTTGCCAATTTTTGTTTATTCTCGGATCTGCTTTGATCAGCCCGCCTGGAACTCCTGCGCTTCCTCACTCTGAAGGGCGAGGCACCGTTTCAGGCCTGGAGAGTGCCCGCCCCGACTGCACGCCCGGCCTGGCTGTCCTTGTTACCTCTGCCCCCGCAGCTCCCCTCAGGTGCGTGTGGATCTTCGGTTGTTCTGCTGTCTGCAGTCCACGGCCGTTTCCTCTTCTCTTGCGCTTCGCTTCTCGGTGCTGCCGTTTCTTCAGCCTCCTTGCAACCCATTAATCCTCTCCAAAGCTGTCTAGTCCACATTCTGAATTCCTAGTTACAATGGCAATTACATTCTTTATCCATACTTTTCATCTGGCTCTTTCTCGGAGTATTTCATTCTTTCAGGATGACTTCTAGTCTTTCTTATACCTTTAAATATTTAACGTACTTTAAAAAGTTATATTTTAAACAAAGTTAATTCAAGGAATTTAAAGCCCATAATTTATGTAAAGCCCACTAGTTACTTAAGGATTTTCAGGAGAAGCAGCCGGCCACTGTCCCTCCCTTCCATTCCTCTTCTCCCGTGGCCATCCCTTCCGCTTTCTACTTAAACACTTCAGAATTAACGTAAAAAGGCTTCTACTTCTTGCCTTTTAAGAGCTAGGCATTGTTTGCTAACATCCCAGCACGGAGGATGAGGACCCTGCTCTGTTCTGCACGGTTCTGCCCCCACCGCCGCACAGGGAAGAGGCGCCCTCCGGTCTGCTCCTCCCCTGGCCCCTTCCCATGGAAACACGGGGCGGCACGTAGGGTGGCGGACGTGGGTTCACGGCTGTGTGTGTGGAAACCAGCACAGTCATGAGTGAGCAAGAACACAAGAAGAAACTGTGCCCGCAGACTCACAACGGTGCCCGGCTTTCGCCCGCCCTGTGTGTTGTGTTCTGGTGAGCTCCGTGTTCCGTGTTCATGTCCTCAGGCTTTGTAAATGGATTCACAGCCAAACCTGAAGTGTGCTGTGGCTGGTGCTGGTCTGTGGGAGGAACCATCAGGAACTTTGTCTTTGTGCCCCCGAGATAATTTTTGGTGAGAAACAACTCCTCTGCAGAAGAGGAAACACAGGTCTGCAGCTGGTCTGCAACCAGACTGCTCCCCAGGCCGGGGGAGGGGGCCGTGTTGGAGGGGTGCCTTTCACTTCCAAAAAGAGGCAGGGCACAGTCCTGCTCCCTGGGGACTGGTGGGAGTGTGCAAGGTCGGGGGGCATCACTGCTCAAGGTCAAACACTCAGGGGAGAATGAGAGCTGCACAGGTGCCTTGAGGGACCAGTGCTTAGAGGAGTGGGGAGCCATGAAATGATAGAGTGACACTTTCTGGAAGGTGTTTTTCCAAGTTGCCCCCTGACAGTATTAGAGTGCAAACCGTGAGGGGCTGCACACACACGCACACACCCGCCTTAAAGAGCACTCGCAGGGGCAGGAGCGAGCACGCTGCCTGCCGGGACCGGGTTCACCCCGGCCTCGGGTTTCCCACGGCACTTCCTGCACGAAACCTGCTGGGCTGTGCGGTGGCACCATCCTTGGCTGTCCCCATGCCGAGGACCGGCCTGAGCTGCTGACCGACGGAGGCCAGGAGCGGCCCTGTGGAAGCAGCGGCTGCTCTGCACCGCAGGGAGGGGGGTCTGGGCTGGGCTCCGTCTGACTGCGTGGCCTCGGGCAGGTCCCTCGCCCGTCTTCCCAGAACTAAGCTCAGTTTGCCATCTGTAAAGTGACCCCCTGAGGCAGGACTACTCCAGGGATGGGGAGAAATGACAGTGGGGGAAAGTGTGGTAAGGGCAGGATGGGTGGCCCTGACCAGGGTGAACAGAGAGGGAGAGGCAGAACGACACAGCCACTTGGCTGGGAACAAAGGAGAGTAAATCTGTTGCTGAAATGGGAACACCGTCAGCTGTCCCTAAACAGGGTTCCCTCCTGGGAACATTTACATGTCTCCAGAGCAGAGTGGGGGGCTGCTGGGAGACCTGGGAGCGTCCCAGCTCACTGCTCCTGGCAGAGTGTGCATTGACATTTTCAGATGGAGGGAAGTCATGGGGAGTCCGGACGACTCGGGCCTGGGCCCTCTGCCTTCTGCCCCCGGCAGCCCTGTGGTCCCCCAGCGCCTGGCCCTGCCGGTTACCATGGGGCATGAAATCATTCCACCTCCCCAGTGAGGCCACACACATCGCTGTGCAGAGAGACTGACCTCAAGCCTCCGGGGGCCCAAGACGGACCCCGGGCGGTGGGCCAGCACAGGGCTGGGCTCGGGGCGGGTGATCTCTGAGGCCCCCGATTGACACTGAGATCACTAAGTGGGGCCTGGCTCTAGCTGGTGGCTTTGTGACAACCTTTCCATGCACAGGCTGTGCCCACTCGGAACTCCTGTCCCCACATCAAACCTGCAGGCCCGGGAGCACTATCTGTCCACCAAAGGGCAGACGGGCGGACGGCAGCCCAGCAACAGCGGCCCTGCGTGTGTGTCAGGTGGGAAGTGTCACCGCCGCGCTGGCCTGGGCCTCAGACCCGCTCTGTGCCCACCGGCTCCTGGCAGAACCCGGGACGCCCCACGGGCAGCAGCAGGCTCTGCCTGTGGGGGAGACTTCGCTGGTCCCGAGCGGCTGGCAGGAAGCAGTCCGCATGTGCAGAGGGCGGAAACAAACGCAGGGCACACCGCAGAGGCAGCAGCCTGCGGAGACCAGTTACCCGGAATAGCTGAGGCAGCTGGCAGTCTACTGAACGGACACTCCCAGATGGCTTACCAATCTTGGAAGAGAGAAAACAAGCAAGAAGCCCTTATTGAATGTGACTGAAGCTTCTTCGGGCTCAGGAGGCGTGCCAGGCGCCTGTGGAAACTCAGCACCAGCATTAGCAATGCCAAGCTCAGCTGTGAAGGAAGGCTGCTGATGAGCCCTCCAGCTATTTAGGTCTGAATGGCCAATAAGGGGGTTTCGCATCTTTTACTTCAGCCTCAGCATTTCCTGTTTGGGGCTGGTCCGAGACCCTCTTTCCAGCTCCAGGGCCCCAACACAGACACCCAGGCTGGGCCTCGTCTGTCTGCTGCCGAGAGGGGGCAGCCAGGCCTCTCGGGCCACCCCCACGCAGGCGGCATTTTGTCGGCTAAGAGGAATACTCCGAAGGCCTTCCACAGACGCATGGGGCCTGGGTTCCAAGGGCCTTCAAAGCCACGGGGGCCCTTTCTAAAAAGTCCTCACAATTAAAAGCAAAGTCTGGCAAAGCAGATATGCAAAATAAACCTTATTTTCCACAGATTCAACCACAACAGACACAGTGTATCTCTGTGTGCCAAGCCCGGGGGACACAGTGGGGCCGTCACCAGCACGGGACAGATTCCTGGGAGCCGGCGGGCCGGGTCAGGGGGTGCACAGTGCACCTCAGGGAGGCAGACCCCACGTCGAGGGTTCTCACAGCGGTGAGACGCTGTGGAAGATGGGCTGAGGAGCAAACGTGACAGATCCCTGAAACACTCAGCTGAGTGAAGGAGGCCAGACACAGAGAGCATGCACTGCACAGCCATGCTCTAGGAAGCTGAAACAGGCAAAACTAATCCATAATGACAGAGGTCAGACTAGCAGCGGCCCAGGTGGAGGGGGCAATGGACTGGGAAAGGTCACTGGGGACCATTCTGGGTGATACAAACACTCTGAATCTTTATCTGTGTGGTAGTTACACAGGTGTGAGGCGTTGTCACACATGCCCAAGTGTGATACACAAATCACACTTATGAACAGTGATATTAGTGTTTTGATTCTTGAAGATTTAGAGTCCTGTTTGATTAATGAAAACCCCTCCCCTACTCCTCTGTCCCCAATTCTGCTTTTTATACCATTTCCTTCACTGTTCTTCGACTCCGTTACAACTCTGATCTGGAAGCCTTTCCCTCTCTGCTCCTCCTCTGGCTGTGGGTCCGTGTCCCTCGCAGGAGTTCCGTAAAGACTAGAGCTGGCAGGACAGGTGGAGAACTCTCCCTGCCCTTCGCGCTGAGGGTCTTAGATTCAAAGCTGCCTGCCCCAGACGCAGAGCCGGGAGCCCAGGGCCCCGCCCTGTCCCCTGCCCCTGCTCCTGGTCCTAACTGTGGACAGACCTGAGGGGCGGCTCGCCCCCACCACCCCCTGCCCCCAACCTCGACCGTGCCCAGGGGTGGCACGTGCTCAGCCCCTCCTCTTTGTCCCCACTCATTGACCTACAGCACACCCTCCAAGTACAATATCCTCTCCTTTTATTTTGAAAATATGAAGGAGGACTTTGGGTGATTTCCCCCCTCCAAGCCCAAGCGGTTTGTTTCCTGATGTTCTGAAACCTGTCTTAAGCTAAGAAAGACGGAACCCCTTGTTTAATTCAAAGCAGGCCCCAAGCTCTGACCTTAACGCATGGAGATTCGTTTTGCCCCAATGATCCTTTTGCAGAAGCTAAATGTGAAAATATTCTTGCTTCCAATCTCAAGTTAAAAACATAAACATTGCTATTAATGTCTCTTCGAGTTTACTTTTCAGGCAATGCAAACTTTCTGCAACAAGCCGGCTTTCATTCTCTGTGGACACGCTTGCAGCTCGCTGAGCTGGGCTGGTTGGAAAGGGAGTCGAGACAAGGCTGGGGAACCCCACGGGACCGCTCCTGAGGACAGCCCCAGGGAGCCGAGGCGACACGTTCAAAAAGGAAATTTCTCGTTTACATCATCTAATTAGGCTCTGTAAAAATCAAAATAAGCTCAAAGAAGGCGAAGAGTTTTCAAATTCTACGTTAATTCCGGGCAGTTAAGAGCCGCAATGCATTTACCCTTCAAAAGTAATAAAAAAGGTCCAGGGAAACTGAAAGACGCTTCCCCTCTCCCGCGCCCGCGAACCCGGCCTCCGTCCAGGCCCAGTGAGCACCGTGCGTCCTGCCCCCTAATGCAGGCAGTTTAATTGCCATCTTTCCTCCTGCAGCACCTCCATTTTTCTCCTAAAGCAACATTTGGGGGAATTAAATCTTTAAGAACACAGCTGTTCAATCACAGTAACACCACTGGGTGTTAACTTTTTTCTCTCCTTGAAGTTTATAAACCTGAACATTCTCGCTCTGAGCAGGAAGCCAATTTTAAAAACGAGTTAAATGACTCAGGGTAAGAGGAATATCAGGCTGACTTTCCCTGGCCCCTGCCACCGAGAGCGAGTCTGAATGGGGACTCCTGATCTCCGCTGGCTCTCACACGTTTTCTGAGGAGGCGGCTGCTCTGGCCAGCGGCACTCGCGCGTGTCCAGCGCTTCCTAACCACTAGAGGAAAAGCATCGCATAATATCACCACCTCGCTGGGAGCCGGAGCCCCTGACCTGAGACCTCTATCCATCATCCTGAGAGCAAACAGCTGATTACAGTAATTCCGTATGTTTATTTACTGCTGTATTCGAGAAGCATCCTCTCTTCTGGCTGTCCCTGCTGCAAGAGCAGGGCAAGCTCCCCGTGGGTCCTTTGCTCCTGAGTCAGCTCACGTCTTGCCTCGTCTCCAGCTGCTGTCTTCAGGCTCCGAGGCACACGGCACCCACGCGCCTGGGCCGAGACTCCTGGGTCTCTCCTGTAGGGCTTCCTGCTCTCTCTCCTGAGCGTCTCCTTTCACCACAAAAATGTTCCCCGCAATTTCCGAGGCTTGGGCCGTGTACCCAGACAGCCACGAGGAGATCCAGCAGGGCTGTCAAAGGCCAAGCTTCTCCCGCTGACAGTGGTTCAGAACTGCCTCCTAGTGGTTTTTGCGGAAAGTACTGGAGCGTTTCCTATTGCCACAGCAGCTGGGGGTGAGGTGTGTGGCTGTTTGCACCAGAAAGGCAGGGACCGGGGGTGTCAGACCTTCGGAACTGTCCACAGTTCTTCACGACGTATGTCCCACTTCTCCGAATGTCTCGCTGGATAGCCATGGAGGTGAAACATCTTTATAATTATCTGAGCCTAGAACCTCAGTCTGGTTATGTATAATTCAATGTATCTGTGTGTGGTTTTAATGTGGTGGGGATTTGGGACACAATGATTGCAAAAACCAAAGGAAGAGTATGAGTCGTTTTCTTCAAAACTACATCCAAGGCTGTTTCCCATGAGCTCATTGCCAATGGCAACACATTGTTTGCCGTCCGAGTTGCCAATCCAGTGCACCTGACACCTGAATCAGTTGCACTTGTCACGGCTGCTTTCATGCCGCCATCTGGCTTCCTCATTGTGAGTTCTGTCGTGCGTGGTCTTGCATGAGCACCCACATATGGAAAGACACAGTATTTTACTACTAATTACTCTCCTTGTATTTCCCATTTATATTTCAATTAGGGCATCCTACTCTGAAATTATGTGTAAGTGGATTACAGTATCTATCATTTTTACTGCAGGGTTACAAAAGGGGTGTGGGAAATAATTTGTTAACAACAAGACTGGGTGTCAGATGGGAAAGATCCAGGACCCGTGCGCGAAGGCGTGGCTGTGGGATGCCCTTGTTGGTCCAGGCGAGCCTTTGTTAGTTCTCACCCAGCACGCAGCCTCTGAGCGCCCTCTGGGGTGGGGGGCGGGGCTCAGGGGCTCACCGTCTACACCTTCAGGGTTTTTCTGATGGGTCCAGGTGCTGTGTGCTCATGCACAAAAGCAGAACAGCCCTATTCCCCCAAAATTGGAAAATGCGGGCACCCTGGTATGGCAAAATAAAGGACAAGGTGGGGGAGGGGAACGCTGGGCCCCGGAGGAGGGCCAGGGCTGCAGCCAGCTCTGTGCTGTGACCTCCCCTCACACGCTCCCCTGTGACACCTCTGGCTGCCTCTTCTCTCTTGTTCTCAGAAGCTATTTCTTTTTCTTTCTTTTTTTTTTAAATAAATCTCTTTTTTAAATCCTCACCCAAGGATATGTTTATTGATTTTAGGAAGAGACAGAGAAACATCAATGACAGAGAGAAACATGGATCAGTTGTCTGCCATATGTTCCCTGGCTGGGGTTCGAACCCACGACCTAGGTATGTGCCCTGACTGGGAATTGAACCCACGACCTTTTGTGTATGGGACGGTACTCCAACCCATTGAGCCACTGGGCCCAGCATCAGCAGCTCTTTCTCAACTTTAGTTACTTTATATTTTAAAATAAATATAATGCTTTTAAAATGCTTAATTATGAAATTCATTTTTTAAAAAATTATTCCTTTCTTTTCTATTTTAAGTTTCACTTCTGAAATTTAAATTCTAGTCTCCGGATTTCTTTCCTCCTGTTTCTTACCTCATCTGTTTTATGGATTCCTCTCTCTCCTAACTTACTCCTGCTTTACCTCCATTTTGGGACTTGATGTCTGCTCTATTATTCTTCAAGAAAAAAGTTACCCTTTTTATTCTCTTCTCTTTCCAAATAACCTGAGTGATGTACAGAGTTGGGGGGAAGGGGGAAGAAATCACCTCACAGTCCAGCCCTGTGGCTGGTCCGCAGTGATGGCGCCTGCCTCCCCGGGAGGCAGTTTCTGGGGTCCTGCGGGCGGTGGGGTGTGAATAGGGTGGGATGTTCTGGAAAGGCCCTGACCTCCAGCTCCAGCCCCGTTTCTCCTTTGGGGCATGGAAGGCAGTGGATGATCCCTCACTGCAGCCCCCTCGACCCTTGCTTTCCCCAGGAACCCTGGAAATGCCCACCTTAGCTGACTTCCCTTCTTGGCACCCCCCCACCCCTGACCCCGGGCCATCCCCTGAGCTCGGACCCTGGGGAAGGCTTCTGTGACCAGCAGGCGTCTGGCAGCCCCGGACCTCTATGGCCAATGCACAGTTTTTACCTGTACCCGGTACGTTTTGGTTTCGCCTCCCTTGCTCTTTCTTCTAAAACAACAGCCTCTAGCATCCATGTAGGAGGCCGAGCAAGGCAGTTCCTGGACCTCCAGCCAGGGTCCTGGGCGCTGTAGCCAGGGCGACACTGGGGCTGGGGACCCCGGGGCCCTCCAGAGTGGGAATGAGCTCCACTAACTAGCCCGGCCCAGCTGCAACTTTGCACACCAAGGGCCAGTTCTGGCCCAAAGCGAGGGCCACCCACCCCACTCCCCACCTTCCCATCGGCGTTCCGTCCGCGCAGGCCCTCCCCGCTGAGACCGCCTCTCACCGAGCTAACGACTGTCTTTGTGGCTGGGTTGGTTCCCAGACAGTGGGACAGAAGGCATGAAGCGAGCACTTGCCGCTGTGCGGTGCCGCACTGGCCTTCCTGCCAACTCCGGCCCCCGCTGGGCCTTACATGCGCTGTTAGGAACAGATCTTTAAACAGCCCCTCTGACCGAGCAGGCTGGCCGAGGCTCACGCTCATGACGTCCCAGCATCGGCAGGCAGACCCGCAGTGCAGAAATATGGAAGCGAGTGTGCCCACAGGGTGGGCAGTCCCATCACTGCCCAGAGGGGACATCTTGAGCTAGGTCCTGTCCCTGAGGGCACAAGTCCTGGGGTGCTCTGTTGGGGGGGTCACCAGTGAGGCCTGCTGCCTGGAGGCCTGTGACCCCCGAGGGGTATGCAGCATGCTTCCAGTGGACAAGGAACCTCCCAGTGTCGGTGGCAGTGGGCCTCGAGGGAGGACTGGGCGGGGTCGCCCAGGGCCTGGGCCTCCAGTGCCCTCCTGACGGAGCCATCCCTCCCGACGTACGTCAGCAAGCGGCGTCTGGGAAATTGTGCGGTTATGAGGCCGGCCCCTAAATGAGTCCTGAAGGAGATGGTACATTTTTTTAAGCCACTTAATTGAATCTGTGGCAGTAAATCTTTTAGTCTTCTCTAAGCATTTAGAATCTCAATTTACACCATGGATTTTTATGCTCAACCCCCAGTGAAAATGAGCATTTGTGCCGAAAAGCTTTTCATCAACTGCTCTCAAAATGTCAGGGCCCCTTATCTCTGAAGCCCACCGAAATCTTTGTGCCTGGGTTGAGAAAACACATTCTGTGTACCCTGTGTCTCCCTTTCAGGCCTCATGCTCTCTAGTGTGATTTCATCAGAGTCATTTTTGATGTTCAGCCCTCTCTTAATCTCCTTAGATTTCTGTTTGAGGTGAGCCTTCCATGTCAATCTGGCACGGCTGATCTGTTAGGAGTCTCCGCGGCCGCTGCCTCCCCGATGGAGACAGGCTTCCGCGCAAAGCCCTCGCGAAGGCCTCTGTCTGCTCACCCAGAGGTTAACTGCCCCGTCTTTAATTAAATCCTCATGTTTTCTCGAATGTTGTTTGTGGAACTCTGTAATAAATGAAGCTGTAAACCTGTCCTCATGTTCTGAGGAGTCTGGGTTTTGCGTGTTTTTGCTCACTGTTTTTCCAAAGGCTGCCCATGGCAAAAGCTAATTTCTAAAAAATCCTTGGTGGAAAAAAATAGAACTTCGGGGATTTTAATGGCAAGTGCTTTATTTAATGGTGGTTTAGGAAAAGGTGTTTTTTAATGCTTTTGTGCAAAAACTGCTGGCTGGGCAGGACCCCACGACAGGGTATTTGTCCCCAAGGCCAGGACAGGTGCCGGGCCCCCTCGGGACTTCAGGCTGACTGCAAGACATTGCTGTCACTGCAGTGGCCACTAGGGGGCAGAAAACCCACCACCTGCTGATTTGTTCATCAGCACCCCTGCTGCCTTGCCCCCTTGAATGGGGCAGCTCTCCTATCGATTTCTCCCTGGCTCTCTGATTTCCAACGAGCCTAATCAGCTGTGCGGTTTTCAGTCCTTGCTCCTTGATTTGTCAAGAGAATGAGTTATCTGGGCAGACGCTCTCAGTGATTTGTAGGTTGGAGGACTTAGCCGTACTGCTGTGACCTTTTCAATATTCTGTTATTAGATAGACTGGCCATTTCTACTTCCTCCTCAACAAAGCATCTTCCACAGGTGCTGAGGAGGGAGACTGTCCAGTTAATCAGCACACCCAGCAGAAAAGGTCACCCCAGGGTGTGGGTGGTGACATGTGCTGGCTGGGTGGGACCCGATGAAGGGGAAGGGGTGAGGCTTCAGCCTCAGCCCTCTCCCACTCCTCACGGACAGGAGCTTCTCCGCCCCCTCTCCCCCACCCTCATGGGCAGCTGAGTCCTCACTGTGGTCTGCAGGCCACATCTGCCCAGGCTCCCGCCTCCCAGCACCCTTCACTTCACTTCCGATGCCCCAGCCATGGCGACCTTGTCCTTGAGCATTCCAAGCTTCTTCCAGTCTCAGGGCCTTTGCACATGCCGAGCCTTGGCATGGATCACCCTTTCTCCGGAGTTTTGCATGGCTGCCTCCTTCCCAAGAGTCAGCTCAAGACTCAGATGTCATCTCCTCCCAGAGGCCTCCCCAGGCTGTCCTGATCACGGAGCCCCTGCGGAGACACCACCCTGTTGACAGTCCCGTCACCACACTTGCCTGTTCCTGTGTTCATTCTCTGTCTCAATCTACACAAATACAAACAGCTCAAGGGCAAGGACACCCATGGTCACGGTCACCACCGTACCCCAGGGCCTGGCACAGTCACAAGTACACAGCGGGTCTCCCATAAATGTTCTGGACTGAATGTACCCCCACCCCCAAATTCATATGTTCATATCCTAACCCCAGCGTTATAGTATTGAAGGTGGGGTCCTTGAAAGATGCTAGGTCATGAGGGATTAGTGACCTTATAAAAAGCACGAGAATTTGCTTCCTCTCTGTTCTCAGTGTGTGAGGAGATGACAAGAAGATGGCCTTCAGGAACTAGGAAGTGGGCCCTTGCCAGACAGAGGACCGTTGGCACCTTGACCTTGGACTTCCCAGCCTCTAGAACTGTGAGAAACAAATGTCTGTTGCTTGAGCCACTGAATCCATCATAATCTGTCACAGTAGACTGAACTGAAACTGAAATTACATTCATTAAAACACAATCCTGTCATGCAGATGCCACACTAGTCACCGAAAACTTTCTTTGCCTTCTCACACCCCTTTTCTTGCCCCTTCCTGGGAGGACCCAGAGTGCCCGCTCCCGTGATGCAAAGGCCAGGTGGAACCCAGTGCCAGGACGTAACTCGTGGCAGTCACTCCTTCCCAGTCCCAACAAGTGACGAACCGAAAACAGCATTTTCTTACACTGCCGCATCATTTACAGCGATGAAACCATTTCCAAGATCTAAGTTTTAAACTTAGTGCTGCTTCAAGTACTCGCCTCAGCTTGAAAAGCCAACCCCCTCCAAAAAAAATCCCACAAATTCCCTTTGCTCAATGTGTAGGTACAAGACATTCTAACGCGGTTCAGCAATACACTTAAACTTGGATTTGTACTGCAAGGCTGAAGCCAAACAGAATAGGGACGAGAGGGCCCCACTCTGGTGGTGGAACGTCCTCCCCTTGAGGGCCTGTCGTTAGCTTTCTGGGGGCAGACTCAGGGGGAGAACAGCTACCTTCTTTCTCAGAAGAGCTCAGCTCTGGGCTGGCTGACCTGGGAGCAGACCCGGCTGCGTACCTGCTTATGGCATTGCGGGAGGAGTAGATGATGCTGACCCCCAGACTCACATGCCCTACGGTGAGTGGATTCTCAGGTCAGCTGGCGATGCCACCCCAAAACCTGAGCTGCGTGTCCACATTCCCACCAGGTGGGGTAAGGCTGTTTCTGGCACGACCTAAAAATGTGAGGGGTTAGAAGGGTTGTCCCTGAAACAGCGTGGAAGATTCTGGCCCAGAAAGTCTCCCTTCAGTCCCCAGGGAAACACAGTGACAGCCGCTTGGCACGTTTTATTCTTGGATGTGTTTCAGGAATCCAATCAGAGCGTCCCCGAAAGGCCCGAGTTGTTTCAATTCCACTCCAATCAGACCCCGGGTTTTGGGCTCAGGACATGAAGAGGCTTCACCGCCACGCTGTGTGACATTTGTCTGTGAGCGCGCTCACGCCAGATCTCAGTCTGCAGTGAGCAGAGCCAGGCGCTCCCCACAGCTCGCCCTCACCTGGCCGTGAAAGGCGTGAGGAGGTGCCAGGAAGCAGGTTTCCCTCCGCTCTGGCGTTCCTGCCGTCGACCACGCCAGGAGCGTGGAATCAGAGAGCAGGGGAGCAGAAAAGAGAAGTAAAGCTAATGGTTTTAGCGGGCCTGACAGCCATGACCGTGGGGGAAACCAATCACACACAAGTCCACGGTGGCACGGGATGTGCCTGCAGAGAAACCTCGCACAGTTTCACATTGCATTTTGCTGGTTGGCTGCAAGTTTGTTCTCCGTGTGCTGGCGCTGATAAACCCAGCCCCAACAGGAGGACCGAGACTCTAAGACCATGACCTGGGAGGAGCCAGGAGGCCATCTCGTCCGACCGAGGTGTCATGCAGATGGAAACTGCAGTAAAGGGTCAGTCTGGTCCAAGGAGACTCTGGCCTTTGCCCCCTGGCTCGTAGGAGGTGATCTCTATGCCCCTGGAATGTCCCGCCTAGTAAGTGTCTTTGCTGACCTGAGTGCTTTGGGCCACGTTTGGTGGTCTATAACCTTGCCGCTTACGGTGGGATCTGCGAGCCACACGCTATCAGCTCGGCCTCTGAAAGAGCTGGAGGCTAAGGTCCGCCCCAGGGGCAGTCAGCCCTGTCTGTGTGAGAGGGTGGCAGTGCAGTCTTTGGCCTCCCAGCCTCGGGCGAGCTTCCCTGGTAGGCGATCCTGCGGGTGTGCTGTCGCTCGTCAGGGTGGGGAAGTGGGGGCCGCACAGGAACTGCACCGGGAGAGGCCGATCTGGAGCTCTGCGCTTGGAGTCCTCCCGGGCCGCCCCACAGGCCTCCTCCCTCTGCTGACCCTGACCTGGTCCCGTTGCTGTGATAAACCCTAGCCGTGAGCACACTGGCTGTTCTCAGTTCTGTGGGCCCCTGCAGCAAACAGTCAACCGTGGGGTGGTCTACACTGCAGCTGGTATTGGAAACCAGGGAGGTCTTGGGGATTACCTAACTGCAGAAACTGAGGTCCAGGGAGCAGGAGGAAGAGCAAGCAGAGAACTGGGGCCCAGAGCAGAACCACAGAGCGGGAGCCCCTGGAATCTGGCCCTCCGGCCCTGCTGTCTCATCACCTGGACCCTCCGCCCAAACCTGCTAGGCCCTTTTCATCTGCCCCAACTGTGGACACGGTGCTGGCTTGTCATCAGGTCTGTTCGAATCATTTTATTCAGTGGGTGAAGGTCAGTTGGCAGGTAGGGATTTTTCCTGGTGCCAACTGGCCTTTTCGGTAAACGGGGATTTTCCAGCAGACAGCGAGGGAGCATTTCCTACAGCCGGAAAAGCCAGTGTGGGGCCGAGTGTAGGTGACACCTCATATAGGGAGAGGCTGTGGACACTGGTTTCCAGGCGGCCTGGCCCCACAGGGGCTCTGGCTGGCACACACCTGCTCGAGGCCCGCTGAACGCCACCGGCCTCCGCGCCACCCATGTTTGCCCTTTTCCTGTTAATGCCAATCTCTTTATGTCTTGCAAAGCTCAGTGCCCATCTGGCATTTGAGAATTGGCTGGAGAGAATCATGCCTCTTAATAAAACAGGAGCCAATCAGGCGAATTGTTGCACTTGGCACCTGGTGTCTCACTAATGTGCAGCAAGCGCTGTCCCTCCGCCGGTCACCTCCCTGGGGCTCGTCACTCCTGTGGCTCCTCAGCAGGACCGGGCTGAGACCCACACCGAGACGCGTACTGCCACTCACCGAAGAGTCACAGAATGTCATGGTGGGCAGCGGGACAGCAGCTGAGACTGGCAGTCCCAGCCCTGCCACTTGGCCAGAGACGGGTCCATCACGGGGCATCTGAGCCCCGGGCCAGTCCCACCAGAGTGGAGCATCTGGGTCATTTCAGGAGCATGTCCCTGGGCAGAGCTTCAAATTTTTAAAGCGATCAGCTGTGTGCCGGGAAGGAAGCCTGGTGGAGGGTGTCCAAAGGAAAAGAGACAGTACAGGTCTGTGTCCAGGGCGAGCCAGGTGGTCCTAGGAAGGCCGGCGTGCAGGTAGCACCAGGGTTTGGACTCTACAGTGTCACCAGTGCCAGGTGGGGGATGAGGGAGGAAGCCGTGCTGTGGGTGCAGGGAAGACGGGGTGGGCGTGCCCGGGGGGGGGGGGCAGCGAGAGGCCCCGGGCCAGAGAAGGTGCAGCGGTGGCCTTCGGAACGGGGTGGGGGTGAGGGCAGAGTGCCGGAGTCCCCAGGCAGACCCCTCCGAGTCCGAGGGGACCAGCTCCACAGGGCGGCAGGAGAAACAGGCCCCAGAGGCCGAGGGGGGGCTGGGGTGCTGAGTCCATCGGGGGTCAGGGGCTGGTCAATGACTGGGTACAAGCTGGGCCCCCAGCACCCGAGTGAGCTTCGACGTTGGGCTGTGACTACAGAGACAGGCTGCTTCCCTCGCCCAGCACCAGGCCTGGCTCTCGGGGCCCCGTGCAGCCTCGGCATGAGCACGCTGGGTGGGACCGGGTGCTGTGTGGGCTCTGGGGCACTCAGAAAAGTGCCCCGTGGGGTGCAGAGGTGAGGCGAGCCGTGGAATGACACTGGAAGTGGCAGCTGACTCTTGCGCACGAACATCAGTGGGGAGACAAGGACACATGGCTTCCCTTTGTTCTCAGACCCTTTGAAGTGCCACGGAGAAAAGGCTGTCACGCCACCGCTGTCACAGCACTGTTTGTTACGGGAGCATCATTCCAATAAGCACCTGGGGCTTGAAAACCACTGGGTCCAGCAGGTACTGTTGGGGCAGACACCTGGGCTCCAGGTGGAGGTCCCCCCAGACGGCACCAGCCTCCCTCCCGGGCCAGGACGCCCTCCTACCTCCCCGACAGACACAGCCTCCAGACTCTCTGGCCATTCCCGGGGGCTGGAGGCCCAGTCTGGTCACACAGACAGCCCGGCTGTCATTGGGCTCACCATTTCATGGCAAAAACTGCATCTTGAGGGGCAGTGAGAGTCACAACACTGACCAGTGGGGTGTTCGAGACCCGCCCTGAGCCGCTCACCCATAGGCCCAAACCTGTTGCTCCAAGCTCCCAGGGCAAGGCCCTCACATTGGACAGGGGCCAGACGGGGCCCCACGGTGAGCTCTGGGGGACCGGAGGGGTGTCTACAGTGCTGGTCCTTACTGCCCCATGGATGAGGACAGTATGCTGCGTGCCCTCCCGATCTCCCACCTCCTGGGGGCCGCCTGCTTGTCGGACCCCTCTCCCCCCTCTAAACACACGGCACTAAGGAGAGAACATGTGACTCGGCGTGGCCCAGCGGTGCTCAGTGGGGTGTCCCCTCCCTCCCTCAAGGTCATTATGAGGACTGGGTCACCATCGGCCAGCCCTTCCAACAACCTCTCCTGGCACTGACAGGAGCCCCACCTCCAGGCTGCCAGGTGGGAACAAAGCAACGAGCGAGCGCAACCCGGAGATTCCACTTCACTCTGGACCAGTTCCTGGCACCACCCAGAGTCAGGACAGTAAGCGAGCCAGGACGGAACCAGGTGTTGCAATGTGAATGCCACTCACACGGAACCAGTTGGGATGCATTAGCCCCGAGCCCTCTCCAGCCCTCTGCAGGGTTCTGGGAATCTGCATTTCGACCGTGGTGTTTCATGGTGGAAACTGGGCTTCCAGTGGGGAGAGCAGGATGTCATGACACTGACCAGCAGGGCGTCCTCTCTGTGCCCGGAGGGAGGCGGCTCTGTGTTCCGGCTCCTGCAGCAGCTGCCCCTGGCAGGACTGGTGTGGCTGATCTTCCAGGAAGGGATTCGGGTCGTAGGAGGACCCCCTGCCCCTCACATGCACGGGTCACTCAGGGGCTGTCTGCACCCTACACTCGGGGCCCTGGGAGTGATGGGGATCAGGAGGGTCTGTCTCAGTGGTAACTCTCCTTGAAACAAGCACCTCTTGAGAGTGAGAGTGTGAAATCCACAGGTGACAGCGCCCTGAGGGAGGGTTGTGTGACCAGTTGTCTGTGGAATAAGAGGCCCACTGTGTGCACACAGGAGAGGGAAAGAGTGGGGACAAGCAGCGTCTGCGAGTGAGCCGCCTGGCACAGAACAGCCCCCATCTGTCTCCATGGAGAGGCGGAAGCTGCTGAGGACAAACACGCACTGGACGACCTTGCTCAGGTGGGATGGTCCTTCAGCAGGTTGGGCATGAGTCTGGGCTTGGATGCTGGCCTCACAGTGAGTGGCCATTTGGGGCAGATGCCACAACCTCCACCCTCTGTGCTTGGGGTGCCCTGACCACACCCTAGGCTGTACAATCGAGATGGGGCCCCCGTGCCCCTCGGTCCCCTAGGTGGGGCTCCAAGGAGAGTGTCCAGCACAAGCACCCAAGCAGCAGAGTCCCCCAAATCTCAGCGTGAAACGCTGTCTGGCCCTCCCTACCGCACCACGCTCCACGGCTTGGACAGAGCTGTTCACAGAGCCTGAGGCCATCCCCACCCTTCCAGAAGCACAGGAAGCCTCTCCCCCGGCGCCAAGCATACCCAGCAGCACGGACAGAGGGCGCCACATCTCTTGCCTCTGCTGGACCTGAGCCAGAGGTTCTTGGGCAAGGGAGCCCTGAGCTCACCACCCCTGGGTGGCAGCTTAGAAAGGGCGATTTCAAGGCTCTGCTCCCCCCGCTGCCTCATGCTCAGGCTCACTGGCCTGGTCACGGCGAGTTCACTGTATAACAAAATGCAGTTGTGTCATTTTCTCCTCAGTCATCACGGAGACCCCTTTATTCACCCACAGGTCCTTTCAGAGGGGGCTCATTTCAGTGGCAGAGCTGAGGGGAGCGGGGTCCCTGCGCCGGAGTCTGGGCACAAAGACATGTCACCAGAGACAGCTGCGAGTTCGCCCTCTCTTCTCTGTTCACGTTGTGCCTTCAGGTCCCCCTCCTCCACAGAAGCCTCGGGATTACAGCATCGCTGTCCAGGGCAAACACCGGCCCTTCCAGTCGTGTTCTCGGTGGAATGTTAAACAAAGCATCCTCAGACCTGCCATGTAGGCGGTGACCATGCAGGGGGCATAGGGCCACAGAGGGAGGGGACATCTTGGAATCCCTGCCTTTTAGAGTTGGAAGGAATGCAAGGCCAATCAAAACCAGGAGTCAACCCTCCCACAATGTGTGGGCCGAATTCCACGGGGGAGCTGGCACGCAGCCTGGCCAAACACATGATGAAGAAATGTTTGTGCGAAGCAGAACTTCAGGGCTGTTCCGATTTCAACACCCTGCCTCTCCTCAAGGAATTCTCAGCCGACTTATCCTGCAACGGACTCCTGAGCCCACCTGCCCTGCCCGGGCTGCCAGCCCCTTCTCTAAGAAAGCGACGGTTTGACTTATTGCTGAGTGAGGAGACCAGGTTATAAAGTGGTATTCTGGTGGGGGTTGGGGAGATGTGAGCATATACATATCTAAAGTTATACACCAAAATATTCTCCATTGTATTCTCTGAAGGTAAATAAATACTATTTTCTCTTCTGAGCCTTTCTGTATTTCCTGAGTCTTCTGCAAATGACACAGAATACCTTTGTAATCAGAAAAACAACAGCAATAAAAAGAAAACAACAGTGGTTACTCTTCAAAGCCCCCAATCAAAGGCTTCCTGCTTTGATTGAAATAGCAAAGCTTCACGCCAGCTCCCCATCATCAGAAAACAGCTGGAATGTTGGGGAGAGCATGAAAGGAGGCAAAGCAGCCAGTAAAAAGTGGTGGAGGAGCTTCAAAGCAGGCGCTCCTTTGTGACAAAATCCTGCCTTCCTCTACTCTTGCTCCTGGTGGGTACGGTTGATCCATTAGCCACCGCCACCCAAACCTGGCTTTCTGTCACGCATAGACTTGGAGGTTAATTTGTTTTTCTCACAGTGACACATTTCAGAGTGAGCCCAGCTCCTGTGAGAAAGGAGTGGGGGCAGTAAAAATGTTCTGAGTCTTGGAAGGCTCTGCGTTCCAGAGAGCAGACACATGGACCACACGAATGGGTATTCGGATGTAAGCGAGTGGGGAGATGCACTACGTTTGTGGTTAAAAGGCAGTCATGGAAAGAGGCCCATTTCCTTTCTGCAAACACCCCTGAAACAATAAGCATCTGCTATAAAACAGAGGCGTGACTGTAGGTTCCCGGGGGAGTGCGGGCCTTTTCATAAACAACGCTAGCACAAGTCGGGATCTATGTGGGGAAAGAATAGAACCCAGCCTGCACTTCATACCAGCCACACAAAACCAGTTCCAGGCAAGCTGTGAAATGAACGCGAGGTTCCATTTCTGGAATGACCCGTAGATTTATGCAAACATATAAAAATCCCACCAGGGTGTGTGCACATGTGTGCCCCCACACACGCACACTTGACAAGCTGATTCCACAATTCACAGATGGGTGTGAAGAGCCAAGGATGCCTCAGTGCACTCAAGGAGGAAGAGCAAGGGCTTGCCCTAGGAGATATCACAACTTATCATTGGCCTTGGCTGGTGCATCTCAGTGGATTGAGTGCTGGCCTGTGAACCAAAGGGTTGCTGGTTCCATTCCCAGTCAGGGCACGTGCCTGGGGTGCAGGCCAGGTCCCAGGTTGGGGGGGTGCGAGAGGCAACCACACATTGATGTTTAAAAATGAAAAAAGAAAAAAACCTATTATTAAGCTTTGGGAAAGAGGACCGAGTGGTATTGGTATAGACATAGATCAGTGGAACAGAAGAAAGGGCGCCACAACAGGGCACCGAAAATGCGAGCGTCCGCTACTAGACAAAGGTGTTACTGTTGGCCACTGGGGGAGCAGACGGACCTTTCAGTTGGTGATGCTGGCACAAGTTGGCATCCGTGTGGGAAAACAAACAAAACTGAAGACGAACCCCCCAATGGTTTTCACTTTACACCAGTCACGAAGCGTTGCTTCCGGGTCGACTGAAAAATAAACACGGCATTCCACTTCTGGAAGGATGGCATGAGGAGCGTGTAGACCTGTGTCCCCTGAGAAGTGACCATAACTGGTAAAATGATTAAAGAAACCAAACACCAATCATTTGAAGTGCCCAGAAAGTCTCCTAAGAGTATGCAACACACGAAGAATCCTTTTTCCAGGACAATCTACTAGATCTTAGTAAGAACAGTGCATCCTACTTTAGCATCGGCCTGCCGACCCCTGTTCCCTGCCAGCTCCGAGTGCGGGAGGTCCACTGTGGACGGGAGTGGCCCAGGAGTCAGAGCTCCTTCCCTCCAAGCTCCCAGTCACTCTATCTGTCTGGGACGGGGGACACCAGCACTTCTCACCCCCAGTTCCCTGTTGCATAGGCTAAGTTCCAAGCAAGTGCAGCTGAGGTATACAGCAGTAACATTCCTCTATCCCACTGGAATTTGCTATGAATCTGAACTAGATTCTTATAAATTAAGACTTAACATTACTAGGCCTAAAGTGACCACTAAGAAAATAACTACAAAAATATAGTAAAATTTAATTGAAGGATTTAAAATATTTTATTAAAAAAGAATCACTCAATGCAAAAAAAAGCAATAAAGGAGAAATAAACAAAATGACACAAGACATGTAGACAACATAAAGTAAAATGTCAGATGTAAATCCAACTACATCAATAATAATGCCAAATGTGAATGGACTGAGTAATGTAATCAAAAGGCAGAGGCTGTCAAACAGCATAAAAATACCAAGAACCAAATATATGCTGCTTACAGGAAATATACATTAGTATGAAAGAGAAAAATAGTTGAAAGAAAAAGAATAAAAAATGAAACTCTAAGAAAGTCAAAGTGACTACACTAATATAAGACAAAATAGACTTTAAAACAGAAAAAAAGCCACTAGAGCAAAGAGAAACATTTTGTAATGATAAAAGAATCAATTCTTCTGGGAGATTTAATGATTATAAAACATATGCGCCTAACAATGGAGCTCCCAGATACAAAAAGCAAAAACTAGCAGAATTAAAGGGAGAAGAAGACAAATCGACAACAATAGTGGAGGCTTCAACACCCCACTTCTAACGACGAAGAGAACGACGGCACTGGAGGTAAACTGGGAAGCAGAGGACTCGCGTGGTGCTGTGACCTAATGCATCTCTGGGAAACGCTCGACCCGGCCATGGCGGCACATGCGTCTCCTCGAGGGCACGTGAGACAGTCTCTAAGACAGGTCACGTTCTAGGCCACAGGACAAGGCTTGTGAGACTTAAAGAACAGAAATACCATAAAATATGTTGTCCTACAGCAATGGAGTGAAACCAGCAACCACTATCACAAGTGAGTATTGGGAAATTCACAGATGTGTGGGCATGAACCAGTGGGTCGGAGGAGAAATCCACAGGGAAACGAGACGACGCCCTGTGAGGAAAGAGGATGAAGACACAACGTGGAACCTCTGGGACGCAGCTGAAACAGGGCTCAGAGGGAATGGATGTGCAGCTACAAACTCCCACACTAAAAGAGAAACACACCTCAAATCCATAACCTAACCTACGGTAGGTAACTCACTAGATGAAGAAGAACAAACTAAACCTAAAGCAAACAGAAGTAACAGTAATGATTAGAATAATAATGATTAGAAATTAGTGAAATTGAGAACAGAAAAATAGAGAAAATTAATCAGAAGCTGTTTCCTTAAAAAACAACAACAACAAATTTGACAACACTTTTAGCTAGACTCATAGGAAAAAAATACAGAAGGCTCAAATAACTACGAATGGGAGTGAGAGATGGGACATCACTGACTTTTCAGAGTAAAAAAGGATTGGAAGGTAATCATATAAACCGCTGTATAGCAACACATTAGATACTGATGGATTGAACAAAGTTGTAGAAAAACACAAACTGACTCAAGAAAAAATAGAAAATCTATACAAGTAAAAATATTTAATTAATTATTCAAAAATGTCCCTCAAAGAAAAGCGCAGGATCAAATGGATTCACTGGTAAAGTCTACCAAACATTTAAGAGGAGTCAGTACCAATTCTTCATAAACTCGTCCGTAAAACAGAAGAGAGGGGAAGGCTTCCTGATACCAAAACTAGACATTGCAAAAAATGAAACCTCTGACCAGTGTCTCTTAGGATTATAGATGCAATGAAATCCTCAGCAAAATACTAACCACCAATTCCAGCAACATATTAAAAGGATCATGCACCATGACCAAATGGAATTTACCCAAGGAATTCAAGGTTAGTTTAACATATGAGAATCAATTAATGTAATATACGATATCAGTAGAAAAAGAAGAAAACCATATAATCATCTTAATAGTAGAAGAAAAAGCATTCGATAAAATTTAACACTGTCTTTTGATTAAAAAAACCTCTCAACAGAACAGGAATAGAAGGGAATGCTCCCACCTGACACAGGACACCCGTGGAAAACCCAAGGCTAACATCGCACTCAGCAGCGATGACGGAATACAGACCAGGACCAAGGCCAGGGCGTCTGCCTTCACTGTGCTGCTGGAGGTCCTGGCCGGGCCATTAGACACGGAAATAAAATGTAAGACACCCAGATCAGAAAGAAAGAAGCAAAACTATCTTTACTTGCACTCACTATTTTTTAATATAGATAATCCTAAATTAGTCAATAAAAAACTATTGGAACTATTAAATGAGTTTGGCAAGTTTGCAGGGCATGAGATCAATATAAAAACTCAATTGCATCTCTCTATACATTAGTAATAAGCATTCTGAAAACGAAACTATGAAAGCAATTCCATTTACAACAGATTCAAACAGAATAAAATACTCAGGATAAATTTAACCAAAGAGGTACAAAATTTGTATTCCAAAAATGACCAAAAAATGTTGAAAGAAATTAAAGAAAACCCAAATAAATGAAAAGATGTCCCACGATCATGGATTGGAAACTTAACCCGGTTAAGATGGTGATACTTTCCAAACTGATCGACTCATTCAATGCCACGCCCTCGAAATCCCAGCTGACCCACTGGCTGATCCAAAATTTCATATGGACTCAGAAGATCCAAAACAGACTTTCAGAAGAACAACCAAGTTGGCGGACTCACATTTCCTGACTTCAAAACTGACTACGAAGCCGCAGTAATCAAGACAGTGTGGCACCGGCATAAATACAGACACAGAGATCAGTGGGACAGAACCGAGTCCAGAAACAAGGCCTGCAGAGTTACAGTCGGCTGACTATCAACACGAGCGCAAGGCAGTTCAAAGGGAAAGAGCAGTCTTCAAAAGAGACGATGCTGGGACAGCCGGACACGCCCGGGGACAGTATGACAATGGCCCTCGGTCTCACGACATCTGCGAACATGACCTCAAAACAAATGCAAGAGGATGTAAGATCTAAGTATAAACGCTAAAACTATAGGACTGTTAGGGGAAAAAGTGGTAAATCTTTGTGACCTTGGGTTAGGCAAAGCCTTCTTAAATACAACACCAAAGCATAACTGACAAAAGAAAAATATAGATAACTTGGACCTCATCAAAGTAAAAAACTTTTGTTCTTCAAAGGATAACAAAAAACGTGCAAAGAGAACCCACAGAATGGGAGGTGGTATTTGCAAAGTATGTATCTAGTAAGAGACTTGTGTGTTCAGGATGTAGAAAGAACTCTTGCAACTCCGTAATAAACAAACTCCCCAATTAAAAATGAGTAAAGGGTAGAAATAAACAGTTCTTCCAAGAAGATATACAAAGAACCCATAATCACATGAAAAGATGTTCAGTATTATTCACCAAGGAAATGCAAACCAAAACCACATGAGATACCACTTCACGCCTGCTTGGATGATTGCACTTAAAAAGACAGACAATAACAAGAGTTGGCAGAGACAGGGGGAAACTGGAGCGCTCAGAATTTGCTGGCGGGACTGTGAACTGGTGAAGCCACTTCGGGAAGCAGTCTGGCAGTTCCTCAAAAGGCCAAATGTGGAGTTACCTAGGACCCAGCCATTCTATTCCCACGTTCCTGCCCCAGAGAAATGACGTGACCACATGACAACTTGTACACAAATGTTTATAGCTGCATATTCCTAACAGCCCAGCAGTGGCAGTGACTCAGATGTGTGCCCGCTGATGCGTGGATAAACTCTGGTATACGCTCGTACAGGCAGTGACGATTTATCTACAAACAAAAAGGAATGAGGTATGATACAGGCGACAACATGGACGAATCTCGAAGACATTGTGCTAAGTGAGAGAAACCAATCACAAAGGACCATGTATTTATTGCCTGAATCACCCAGAACAGGCAACTCTATTGAGGCAGCAAGCAGATTAGTGTCTGCCTGGGGCCAGTGGGGGGGTGGGGGGGAGTGGTGGGGAGAGGCTGTGGGGGAGGGGGCAGGCTTCCCTGTGCCGCAGGAGGACATGTCTCACAGTTGTCTACGGAGATGGTTGCACAGCTCTGTGGCCACATTACAAACTTGAAGTGCACACTTTACGTGGGTGAACTGAATGGCAATGTGATTTATACCTCAACACAGTGATTACATTAAGAAAAAGTAAATGTAAAAGGCAACATTATGAAGTAGAAGATGTTATAGAATGGTGTAGGGCCTTGGGGGCAGGAAAGGATTTACTTTGAAAGGTGCAAAATCCACTAACCACAAGGGAAAAGATTTTTAAAAAATTGAGATGAAACTGGCCGATGACAGTGTGTGAGCTTACGGTGCCAGTGTGCGGAGTCGGTGTGTGTGCACACTGCACTGTGAGGAAAACACTCGATACATGCAACTACGTTAAAATTAAGAACGTGTATCCTTAAAATGAACCAAAAGTGAACATTCCAGCCATCACTGGAAGAACAAGTTTGCAATAAACGTAACCAACTAGGACTAAGTATCCAAAGCACATGACGAACGCCCGCAGATGAACAGGGGGAAGCCAAACAACTGAACAGGAAAATGTGCTGAAGGCCGGGCGGTTACTGCCGAGAACAGGAAAACCAAACGGTCAATAAACTAATGGAATGATGCTTAGTCTCCCCAGTAATCAGGACACTATCAATTAAAACCACAACGAGGGACCACTGCACACCCGCCAGACCGGCAAAAACAGCGGGTGTTTAGCTGTCGTTGGTGTCAGCCCTGTGCAGGGTGGGGAGTGTCGTGCGGTGCTCTTTTCGGGATGAACTGGCCAACGACCCTGGAAAATACCGAGGAAGGCTGAAAGCACCCTGCCTGCGGACGCAGCACGGGGGGCTTGTGCCCGCAGGCACCGGGACGGACACAGAAGGGGGAAGCGCCAGCTCTGTTCAGTAGGGGTGAGTGTCACAAACACGTGGAGGAGGGAAAGCAGCAAATCAAAAAAGAACATCCACAACACAGCTGCATTTGTATGAAGTTCAGAAATAAAAGGAGGCAAAGCACGTTTCCACACTGACTTGGGTGAGGTGATGATTTAAAGAACGAAGCCAGGACACGCGGATCCAGGTGTCCCTGAGGACGGCGGCTGCCCCGGGGCAGAGAGGAGGACCCGGTGGGGCGGCACGGAGGGGAGGGGGCGTTTCTAAGGCCCAGCCCGACTCCTAAACCATAGCGCTTCTCTGCATGGTTGTTCTTTTAATGGCACATGTACATGTTGGGTCCCCTTCTGCCTGTGTGTCATCTTCCATAATAAAACATTAAGAAAAAGGTTGTTTTCAACAAGCGGCTCCCTTCCCAATGCTACGACTATGCCGTGGGTCAGGGCTGCGGGTGGGCACACCACGTGCAGGGTCTGACCTTGGAGGAAGGGGGAGACCTTCTGTGACCCCCACGCACAGCCTGCTGCAGGTGACCCTGGTGTGTGAGCAGCAGCGCTGAGCCCTGCTGGGGTTTTCCCAGCCCCTTCTCGGCCTCGCAGTCCACAACCGCTGTTCTACGGACCAAGGTGAAAGCAGGCTTGCTCCTGTCTGCCGCCTCGCCAGCCCTCCCGCTCCTGCACACGGGCTTACCGCTGGCTCACTCCACGCCCGCCCGGTGCCACGCCCAGGATGCTGCCGCGAGCTAGGCAGACCTGGTCCCCACATGTCAGTGGGCGGCGGTATCACCTGCACCCCCGGTTAGTCTGTCACGATTGCACCACAAGACAGAGGAGGAACTTAGGTTTCTGTGCACTGTGTTTACTCACCCGGCCCAGCGCAGAAGCCTTGGAAAATAGTGCAAATTCTCTCGGTTTTGTGTATAAATATTAATTTCGTGCATACTCTCAAACACTTGGAGGTTTCAGGGATGTAAAATTCGGTCATTAAGAAGCAATTTGTGCAACATTGATGTAATTGCTTTTGTTATGCTAAAAACTTCAAATTGCTCTAGAAGGAAACTTGGAGGAACAGCCTCTTTCTGCGTTCTCCTCGGTCCTGCTCGCACCTGCGGGTACCTGGGGAGCCTCACGTTAAACTCGGACCCAATAACAGGAGGCCCAGAGCGACCTGTGGGGGGCGCTGTCTTCGGAGGCGCCAGACAGAAGTTGTAGCCTTCAACCCAGGAGCTCCTCCCTTCTTGCAGCCTCCCTGGGGACTTCCCTTAGCACTTGAGAGGGGCCCAGACCTGCCGGAAAATGGGGAGTACTGCCCCTCCAGTGCCCTCCCAGCCGGGCCCCTGTTTGGAGGGACGTGTGTGTCCCCATTCACACACGGGGTCTCACCTGCGGGGCTGACTATGGTGTGAGGGGGGCCCCAGGGACCAGCCAGCCAGCGCTCCCCTAGCCCTCCATCTCCTGTTCCCCGCCCAGCGCCATGACTCTGGAGCTGCAGTGACGGGGCCAGGCCCCGCTGGCCCACGTGGGGTGTGCAGCATGAGTAAGCACCCTTCATGGGGGCCTGGGCTGCACTGCTCAGCAAACCTGACCGGGACCTCAGGCGCCTCTTCTCGACGGGGGAATGGTGCCCACCTCCATGCCTGACTGTTCGCTTCTGTCGTCCCCTCCTCCTCCTCCCACTTAAAACTGGGGGCAACGGCACTGAGGAGTAATTCACATGTTGGCTGAGTCAGTCACTTATCTGTGATCCAGGCTGGGACTGAAGGAGTGGAGAGAGGGAGTTCTCTAACAAATGACACGCTCGCTGGCCCCTAAGGAAGGGGACAGCCTGGAGGAGCCAGCGGGCAGCGGCTCCATCCCTGTGTCACGCGGGGCCACCGTGTCCGGAGGCGCGAGGACCGCTCACCATTTCAGCTGTGTCTAAATGCCCGGGAAACCGCTTGAGTTGTTAAAAAGGTCAAAGTAGTCGCTGTGTCACCCATTTCACTGAGAAACATGTTATTTTTCAGCCACTTGTTTTAGAAACGTGTGGGCACATGAGTCAGGCTTCTTGGGGAGAGGGGCGGGGGGGAAAGTGGGGGCTGTGAGAAGATGAGGGGCAGGGGCGGCGGGGAGGGGGAGGCGGGGAGACTGCCTGGCGGGGGTTCAGCCAGCTTCCCCCACTCTAACCTGGCTGCGACCTCAGCAGGACTGGCTTGTGCTCACACAGCCGTCACTGGCACATCACTGCCCTGCCCTTTGAAAGGAGTCTATCCGGGGGCGTGGCCACCTCGTCTCCCGCACAGCAAGCCCCGCCCAGCCCGCCTCGGCCCTACTTGGGGTTTCCGATTCCCCCCAGGCCCAGCCTCTCCTGTGGCCCAACCCCACAAGCCCTCCTGGTCCCCCTGTAGCCCAGGCCTTGACGACGGCCCCTAGCAGGGCTCCCCTGACACCACCACCGCTGCTGCTGGGGCCAACAGCTGCCCTCCCACTGCCGGGGAATGGGGCTGGATGGGCACAGCCCCTCCTGCTGGAATTCTCCTGGGTTCTTAGACTCCAGCCTTGGCATCCAGCTCTGAGATCCCCTGGTGAGAAATCCCTAGCCACAGAGTGTTCAGGGGGTGGGAGTGAAGAGGGGGGAACCAGTCTGAAGGGTGTATCTTTTTGGGGTCAGGCAAAGGTCCTCGTCTAAAACAAACCTCAGTCCCATGAAATGACAAAGCAGTGCCCACTGCCCTGGAAGGAGTTTTTCTCTAATTAACTTAAGTCGAGTACCTGCCTGTCTGACTGCCAGGCCTGGGGTTGGGGGGAGGGACTCTGGGGGAAGACCAGACAGGCCATCACTCAGTGGGGACACAAACATTTGCTCTGGTAATTGGCCCCTTCCTCACTAAGAGACCGTCTCCTGCTGCAGACTTCATTACCCATTTGCAGGAGGAACTGCCACTCCCTGTCCCGCGCCCCCCAGCCCCTCAGTGCTCCAGTCAACCAAGGCTGCGGATCCCATACGTTGATTCCTGCTTCTCTGAGCCCTGCAGCTGGCCGGCGAGGTGTGCGGCTCCCAGACTAAGGTGTCCTCGGACGCAGTCACATTAGGTCTCCCCCAGGTCTCCTGCCCGCTGGCCCCCTGCAGATCTGGGACTTCCCAGCCTCCAGATTCATGCGAGCCCTTTCCTTACAGCAAACCTCTTTCTCCGTGTACGTGTGTGCCTCCCATTGGTTGTTCCTTCGCAGAACTCTAGTGCAGTAGGGGAGGAGGAAGGGCTCACTCTGCCATCTCAGAAATGTCGGACAGCCCCTCCTAGGCTGACGTCCAGAGAGCAGGCTGTCGTACGCGCCGAACACTCCCCCACCCGGGCCGCCGCCCCACAGAGCCTCGGGCTCCCCGAAGCTGTACCCGAGGGCAGGGCCTCCCTCTCCCAGTGCTCACGTGGCTCCCCCTCCCGTGTCCCCATCTCGGGGGCAAGGCGGCCACGTCCATCCAGGCTGGGGCCACGTACGTCTGCACCCCGCCTCCCTCTCCCTGTGTGTGCAGTCCCTGGTCCTGCCAAACAGACTGGCCCCGAGGGCTTCCCAGCTGGCCCTCTCCTGTGTTTCGGGCCCCGCATCTCTCTGCTGGATGAACCACGTGCCTCCCTCTCGGCCCACCCCAGCCGTTCCCCATGAAGATGCTGGGGGACCTTCCTAAATACCAGACTGCTTAAACCCCCGAAGTCCTGCCTACAGGAGAAAGCCTGAGTCCCTTCCCCTGATCCTCCAGGGGTAGCCCTGGCTTCTCCAGACTCAACTTCTGCGGCTTTCTCCCCACCTTGAACTTCACATTTGGGAAAAAGGCAGTTGGCTTGTGGCTCCCCGCGCTGACTTCACAGCCTGCTCCACGCTTTAACTGGCCCTGTCCCTCCCGCTTCGCCTGCCCCGTTTCTACCCGTCACCAACCCTCGGCCCGAGCGGCGCCTCCTCCCCGATCATCACTCACACAGAGGGCACGCACAGCAGAGGAGGCAAGGACAATGGAGGGAAAAACATTTTAAAAAAACATCACTGTTCTTCTGACAAGTCAGGAGTGGCTACCAGCCAGGTGACCGTCAGCTCCACGTGCAAAAAGCTTTCCTTCGGAGGAGTAGGAACACGGGCGCGATCTGCCAAGTCGCTGAACGAGAGTCGCTGAGTGCTCTGAAAGTCGGATGGTTTCCAAGGCTTGTTTTTTTAGGTAATTATAAAAATCATTATGGGTACCATGGAAGTGGCAGAGCAGTTGGAGCAAAGACAACATTTAAAATTTAAAATAAAAATGTCAGGCAGGCGTGAGCTTGAATTGCAGCTCTCCCCTCCCCAGTTGGGTGGTCTTGGACGAGACACTAAACCTCTCCGAGCCTCAGTTTCCTCTCGGCCAAGTAGGCGAACCACCGTCCTTGCCCTGAGGGCCGGGGCGGGGCTGATGCGTGGAAGGACCCGGCACTGGGCCTGGCGCGTAGCATGGGCTTTTGATGTTAGTTATTACCCTGCTCTCCATTCCCATCCACTCTCTGGTCTCTTGTGAAGAGCGAGAAGTATAAAATCACAACCATTAGCTGCATTCTGGTAATTAGAATGGCAGCCAAATGAGTTCCTGGAGAGCTGAACCCAAAGGAAGCCTGGAGGGGCCTCTGCTTTGAGTCATTTCTTCCCCGGCCTGTAGACACGCACAGTTCAGGGTTGTGTCCGGCTCCCTGCCAGCTGTTTCTGGAAACGAGCATGTGGGCTGCTCACGCCATCGCTGGGGAGGGAAGCCGTGCTGCCCGGGGGCGGGGCTCTGCCTCTCTTCTCTGCAGACTCCCTTTCTCGTCTGCCTTCCCGACACTCACAACTGTCTGCCCTGAGAGTCACAAACTCCTTCAAATGAAAAGTTTGCTCCTTCAAGACTGTTAGGAGGGTGTTTACTGAGACGAGACTGGCGTGCAGATGAGATCGTTATGGCACCAAAATCTAGCGGGGGTTGAGGGGAGCACTGCCGAGAAGGGAGCAGGAGTGGAGAGACAGAAGGGAGCCACTGGGAAACGTGGGTGTCTCCCTCCCCTGTGAACCAAGCCCGCCTGCTCTGTGTCTCGCTTGTCTGGGAGTGGGCACTTCCCGTTTTTTTGCAACAGGCTCATCACCATGGTGGCCCCGGCACACAGCCAATGGAGATGGTCACTGGGGTTTAGACAGAATGTGGCCCTGGCTGGTGTGGCTCAGTGGACTGAGTGCTGGCCTGCGAACCAAAGGGTGCCAGTTCAATTCCCAGTCAGGGCACATGCCCGGGTTGCAGGCCAGGTCCCCAGGAGGGGGTGCTCAAGAGGCAACCACACATTGTTGTTTCTCTCCCTCTCTCCCTCCCTTCCCCCTCTCTAAAAAAAAAATAAAATAAAATGACTGGAATGGGACAATGCTTATTGTCCGTTAGGGGAAAACTCTACGTTCTCTCCAAGTCTCGTTAGAGGAAGGTAATTTTCAGGCTGACGGTGTCTGACAAGTCACCTATGGCAAGTCGGAGTGGAGGAGGGAGGAACGATGTTGGTGAAACTTGGCAAAGCTGGTGAAGTGTCTCCATCGGCTGCTGCCCTTTGCCCCACATGCCTGGCTACTCATTCTTTGGGGTCAAGTTCTCTTCCCCCAGGAAAGTCCCTCCTCACTGCTGGAAGGGCCACAGGCGCCCAAGGGAGAGGAAGGCTGGCCCCAGCACTCACGCTGTCATTTATCAGCTCAGTAAATGAGCAAGATGTTGGGCCTCTCTTTGGCCCTATGTAAAATGCCCCTGGACGACAATGCCCGTAAAGCCTCAGGCCTGGGCTGGGCACCCGGCAGGCCTCAGTGAATGGTGGCCGTTACCATGCTGAGTCTGCCCTGAGGGCCATCCCCTTTTCTGCTCTGGGTGGCTTTACCCCATGGTGGCCCATGGCTGTCTTGAGGGTCTAATCACTACCTCCAGCTTCCCAGAGGCCAGATCTTTGCTTCTCAATGTTTTTGTTGTTGTTGCTTTTGCAAGAGGGCTCAGCTCTCTCGCATTCTCTGCTCATTGACTACCCACCTGTTTCCGACTGGAACTGAGAACCTGCAGTCCAGGCTTCCCACGCTTGTCCCGGCCAGGTCGCCGGGACACTCACATATGCCGGTTATCGAGGGCGCTGTCACTCAAAGCGGACACTTCGGGACACACGGGAGTTTTCTTCTACTTCCTAACAGCCTGGCCACCGAGACACGGCACAGCAAGGCCCCGACCTGGGGCAGGCCCCTCAGCCCACGGCCATGCTCGGTCTCTGCACACAGCAGCAAAGGCAGGCGCAGAGTCCCAGGTGTGGCTGGGGACAGCCAGGGCGTCTGTTTGGGGACCCGAACTGGACCCACACCGGGCAGCAGTAAAGGCAGAGCTAACGGAGATTGCCGAGCGGGGTTGATTGACGTTTGCTTTTTAACGCACTTGGTTCAGAATCACGCAGGAGCTGCTGCATTCCCACGAGTGAGGCAAGGGGTGACTGCACTGGGTTTTTCCCTCTGCCGCTTCAGGGAACTACATTCCAAACAACTGTCTGGACGACTGCGCGTGGGAGGGGTCCCCGCGCTTCCCTCCGGGCCTCATCTTTCCGGAATTCTCTGGCTTGTCTCCGGATTGATGGGCGTTCATCTTTCAGTATTTTTTCCAGCCGAGAATCCAGGACCGGTTCATCACCTGGGCCCCTGCCCACCGGAGAACCCTATCTATTGTTCCCACGCCAGGGTCCCGTTCAATGAGAGTGGGATGCTTGGGTCAGAATCATATCACCTCTGACACCTCCCTGCTCCTGCACCTTGCAGGAGAGCCCAGGTCAGAGGGGTTCTCCTTGTCCTTCATAGGAAACCAGCTTTTTTTTCCCCTCTGCCTGGACACTTCAAATAGAGTTAAAAATTTTTCGAAATCCATAACATTCGGCAGTTATATTTGGACTTAAAAACCTTTCTGTTTAGGGCAATTAAAAAAAACTCTTCTTCACTTGTCCCTTTGATATGCTCGGGGTCGCCTTTACAGTGGCCAGTTGCCAATCTGCTCATTTTTGTCTCTGTCCTACCTGTTTGTCCTCTCTTTCACATCATTGTTACTGTTGTTTTAGACCTCTTTCTCTCTGTTTGCCGTGTGTTTGGGGGAGGTTTCCAAGTCCATCTCTCACCGGAGAGCGGTGTGTGGTTTCCTCACTGTGAGCCTCGCCCTGAGGCTGGAACAGCCGGCACAGGGAGGTCCTTCTGCGGAGGCTGCGCTCTGCACCCCAGATCCCTTACACTCTCCCCCTCCCTCCTCCGGCTTCCATTTGACCTCTGCCTGGGCCCTGGCCAACGTAGGATCCCATTTTTCTTCTCACTCCGGAGTTCGTGTTTTCTTGACTCGAGAGCAGAACACAGTTGCTGTCTTCTGTGCTTCCGTTTCTTGTAACAGTTTTCCCCAAGAGCACGCACTTCCTCGGCGTCTCAGGGGCGCTGCTCCCCCTTCCGTGTGGCCGAAGCCAGCTCCTCTCTCATCCTCGTCCAAACAGGCCCCAGGGGGCTTCGCCTGCCCCATTAATGCTCACCTCTGCCCTGCCCTGCTGAGGCGGCCCAGGCTGTGCGGTGATGGCTAACTCCACGGTCACTGCCACAACATAGCACCCCTGGGGGGGAGGGGCTCAGTGGTCATAATGTCCCCGAAACCAGCACTTGTGGCCAAAGGGTTGAGAGACCCCCTGGGAAGTCTGCAGTAGGGGGTCTCGGGAGAAGAACTGACAAGCTCGCTTTCTACATAACTGGGACAATACATTGCTGCCCCTTTCCCGCCACGCCCGTGCCACCCTGTTGTCCCTAGGTGTCCCCTCTGAAACCTCTTCCTCGCTCTGGTGTCTTTCTTCCTCTGCAGCTTTGCAGTGACCTTTCTCAGTGTCCCTTTTCTGACCTTCACGCCCATCAGGGAAGGCTCAGCTACCAGACCCCCCCTACCCTCCTGCGCCTCTTATCTAGGGTTCCCGACATTGGTGGGCAGGCTCAGGGGGGAGAAGTCGCAAATATCAGCTACGAGGGCTCCTGGAGAGGTGGGTAGAAGCAAGGGCCTCTGCCATGCCATATAAAAAAAGACACTGGATTTGTTATATTTCAGTGGAAATATGAATCACTGGGTGAGCCATCAGAGTGGGAGGGAGGGAGGTGGTGGGCAGAGAGAGAGAGAGAGAGAGAATATCAGAGAATTCAGCCAGGCAGAGTGAGGCAGGTCAGAGCTCAAACAGGCACTTGCTGGACCACTGGGGGCCAGGCCTGTGGGTCACAGGTCTGCCACTCAAAGTGGGTGGGCGTGGGCTGAAAGACAGGCAGTGGGCAAGGAAACCAATGCTTCCCCAGGAAGGTGCATAAATAGAGAGGCTGGCCAGGTTACCGGCCAGGTCACCAGGTGAGCCCTTCCTTCCAGCTGCGAAGAGAAGCCACCACTCCGCCCTCCTGCTTACAGCCAGCAGGCGGCCGGAGTTCACAGCCTCTGGAGATTTTAATTACCTGCAGACAAAGTGATTTTACTGCTTGCATTTGGAGGAGCTTTTCGAAGTAGTTTCACTGCGATTACCTTCACTAATGAGTGATCAACATGCATTAACGCAGACCAGAGCACAGCCAGAAGGCAGGCAGGGCAGGGCTCCCAGGGACGGAGCCCACAGCTGGTGCGGGTGGGACTCCAGCTCCCTCATTAGCTTCAAGAGCGCTCCGGGGCCTGGACCTGGCTGTCCGTGGGCACAGGTTCACCCACCACAAGGAACCACAGGGGACTCCCAGGGCCCCAGGATGCTGCTGAGGGCTGGGTCTCGGCCCTGCCCCTGGGCTTCCCTGGCTGAGTACTCGGCCCTGCAGGCCCAGTGCGGGACGTTCGGTGTGGTCTGGGCACCGGTGTGTGTGGTGAACCTGCTCTGCGGGCTGCTCACCCACGCGGTCACTCTGGGGGTGGAGGGCGGCAGTCAGCGTCCTCTCCCTGCTCCCCTGACTTATTCCATGTAATTGGACGCAGTGGCCAGTGTTCGCCCTTTATTTACAGGGAAAAAGAGATGGCTCAAAACTTGTTGCTTCATGGTCCAAAAAAGCAGGCGGGGAGGTGGGGCAGCCACACCCTCTGCAGGGGCCGGGCTGAGGGGTGGTGGGGCTGGGGGCCAAGCAGGGGTGCCCTCCAGGCCTCTGCTCACCTCCTCACCCAGCATCCTCACACAGGCTCTCCGAGTCGCCCTCAGGCAAGCGAGAACAACCGCAGGCAGCTGGAGAACCTTGGAGGGATCCCCCACGTACAGAAGGAAACTCGAGTCCTTCCCCTCAGCCCGTTAGTCAGCAGAAAACCCTTTGAGGCAGGGACCCGAGTCGACATGTTTGAGTTCTGGCTGGTCTGACAGCTGCCGGGTTTGTCACCCAGATAATTGGATAAACTGCTTGAGCACAGACATTCAATATGCAGTGTCATTTAGCTGCCGCTACCTGAGAGCCTTGATCTTAATTGAAGCTGCAGAAGGGGAGAACCTTAGAGAAGTCCCACATCAACTCCTCCTCGCCCCAGTAATTAAACACTCGACTGCTGACCACCCTCGGAAGCCTCCCCGTGTCGGCCACGGGCTCCGGTAAACAGTTCTCAGCAGTCCGAGCCAAGGGCGCCCCTCTGCCCAGTCTCCACACAGGGCTTCCTTTAAGCAGCCTCCTGGGGAGAAGCCTCGGGGGCCGGAGCCTCCAGGTCACCTGTCCCCTGCCCCCTCTGCCCCTTTCCTTCCTCATTTCCCCTCGACACACTCCATGCCCCCTGCCCCCACTGGGAGCCCACCATACCCCCAGAGCAGGGTCCTCAGTGTGAACCTACCCCCAGCTCTGCTGGGACCTCTGATGGGGTCTCTAACTAGGGCCTGCCCCGCCCTCACTTGGGGACCATGGGGGGACTGCCTGCACCCTGTTTCGCACACGATCGTGGGTGCGTGCGTTCATCGGAGAGTGAGCAGGTCAGCTCCAGCGAGCTGGGGCAGGAAGGTGAACCACACGTGCCCGCTGGCAAGCTGGCAAGAAGCTGTAACTGAAGGGGGGCCCTCCTCTTGGTAGAAGCTCTGATAGCACCTTGGTCGGCTTGGGGCTCATGGAGGAAGTCCTCGGGCCCTGTGGGTTTATCTCGATAAAAAATGAACCCAGAGGAGCTTGGCCACAAGTGCCTGGACGGGCCTTCCCTGCCTGCCATGGCCGACCCTCACGGCTCCTAGGGTGGTGGTGAAGAGCACGGTGCCCTCACCCCCGGGTGCGCACTGTAGAGGGACAAAAAGACTATACAGCACAGTGGCTAAGAGTCTGGGCTTCTACTGACCGACAAGACCCTACGTGGATGACCTACCTTCACAACCCTCCGACTTCCTCTCTCCCCTTCCTTGCTCTGGCCTCCTTGTTGACGCCCAAACATGCCAGGCAAGCTCTCTCTCCTCAGGGTCCTTGCACCTGCTGTTCCTGCTGCTGGCATGCTCTTTCCCCAGATATGCAAATACCTCACTCCCTAACCTCCTGCCTCCTTCAGGTCTTTGCTCAGATGTCACTTCTCACATTAGAAGCTCTCACCGGCCCATCAACGCACAGGCGGATAAAAAAGCTGTGGTGCATATAGGAAATGGAATGCTCCTCGGCCATAAAAAGAGCAACAGCTTACCTCTTGCAACAGCATGGATGGACCTAGAGGGTGTTATGCTAAATGAAATACGTCAGACAGAGAAAGACAGATACCATATAATTTCACCTACATGTGGAATGTAAGGAACAAAATCAAGAAAACAAAATAGCAACACTCATAAATACGGAGAACAGACAGACGACTGGCGGGGGCGGAGCGGAAGTGGGTGACAAAGATAAAGGATTGAGAAGCACAGACGGGTAGTTAGAGAAGAGTCAGAGACGCAGACTCCAGGGAACAGAGTCGATAACACTGTAACTCGTGTGTGTGGGGTCAGGTGGGTACTCGAAATATCGGGGAGGGGGGGCACTCTGTAAAGTACATGACCGTCTAACCACTGTGCTGCGCATCTGAAACTAACCCAGAACAATACTGGATGTAAACTAGAGTTAAAAATAAAAAAAATTTAAGCAAAATAAAAAAAAAAGAGCAGCTCTCACTACTTTCCCGACTTGCTTCCTCTCCATGGCACCCGTGCCACCTCACCCACTCCATCTGTCCTCCCCTGAGACGGTGTGTGTCCCAAGGGCAGGGATCCTGTCTGCTCTGCACCCTGTGGTGTCCCCACTGCTACCCGGAATAGACCCGACTCAGAGGAGGCAGGATGTTTGTTCCATGAATATACGGAAGGGTTCAGGCAGCGGGGTACCACGGCCACAGTTATGTCTTGGCAGGCTCACTCTCAAAGCCACGTGGAGGGTGGGTGTGAAGAACTCTCTGACCAGGAGCTGGAGGACAGCTTGGGGTCACAGAGGTCATCCAGGTGAGAGAGGGTCGGGGGAATGGACGGATGTGGCGGCAGGAGAGGGAGGGAAGAGGGGCAGAGTGAAGAACTGAGGAGGAAGAAAACTTGGCAGGCTTTGCAGTAGGGGCTCAGCTATAGAGGAAGGTAGGAAGAGGCCACGTTCTCGGCGTGTGGGCGGGGGTTGCTGCCATCACCGAGACAGACATTGTGCAGGAAAGAAAAGATTCCGGGGCAAAGGGAACCTGGGGATGGTGAGTTTGTCTGGGACACACCGAATTTGAGGTGCCCGTGGGCCTTTGGGGGTGGGGCTGGGCAGGCTGTGGGAGACGGGGTGGCATGGTCGGGGGGTGAAGACACAGATGGGTCTTATCCGCACGTGAGCCCTGGCTGGGCCCGTGAGAAAGGCGGGAGTGGGGAGAGAAGCGAGCCGAGGAGGACGCATGTGTAAAAAGCTACTGTGAGTAACCGAAGTCCGACAGAGAGACGAACGCTGTATGATCCCATTTGTAGGTGCGATGTAAAAACCCAAACACAAACAGACACAGAAGCAGAGAACTAACGGTTGCCAGAGGGGTGTGGGGGTGGGGGAAAAGGTGCAGGGGCGCGAGAAGTCCAGCCTCCACACAGGAGATGAACAGGCCGCAGGGGCGCAGCGTGCAGCCCCGGGAGCGAGGTCAGTGCTGCTGCCACCACTCCGCTTGGTGACAGATGGTTCCCAGGCCTAGGGTAGCGATGGCGCCGTAAGGCACACAAATGTCAAATCACCGTGCTGTACACCTGGAACTGATGTAATACTGTATGCTAGCTGTATTTTAACAAAAACATAAATAAAAACAGAAAGCTCCTGGGGAAGGGGCGGCCTGTGAAGAGTCAGAGGAGCGAGGGCTAAACCCGGAAGCCATGGGAGGGGCTGCTGGAAGACTGGCGGCCGCCGCTGTGGGAGGGATGCGGTGAGGGCAGGCCTGGCAGGCTCCACCTGGACTGGGCATCAGGAAGGAGGCCACGATCTCGGTAGGGACAGGAGCTGGACGCAGACCCTGGTGGGCAGCGTGCAGAGGGAGCTGGGGAAGTGGAAGCAGCCAGGGCTGCTGATGCTTTGGGCACCCCGGAGAGAAGGGAAGGGCAGAGATGAATGGCACCAGGAGGGACACTGGGACGGAGCCTGCCAGCATCTAGCTGCCGAGGGGTGGAGAGGAGGAGGAGGAGGAGGAGGAGCCAGGGAAGGTCAGGAGACGCCACAGGGCCTCTGAGGCTGTGGCTTGTTCCCACAAATGGAATCAATGCAGGGTGAGGCTTTCTCAGCTCAATAGCTTATTAGCAATTTTTATTACCAAGGTGTAATTAATTCACCCCAAGTACAGCAGTTCTGTGAAGCGCACCCCGAGTGCTGAACCGATGACATTCTCCCACTTTTGCTGACACCAACACAGGGTAGGTGATTTGAAACCTAGAGGAAACACCCACGGCACACACACATTTGTTTTAAGCCGTGATTCCGGACCCTGGGAGCAGACACTGAGAGAGGGGACCCGGAGCTCCGGGGGCTGCTGTGCCTGGCTGCTCACAGCTGCTGGCACGGGTGCCGGCTGACCCTCCGGGGATGCTGCGAGTCGGCGGGTGGTCCCTGACAGTTCCCACTGGCTCTGGGGGTCTCAGGGTGTCTCTGGCTGTAGCAGCCCTACCTGATGGTCCGGAGAGTGGGGTGCCGGGGACCTGTCAATGCCACAAGGTCAGACCTGGCATCCGGGGTGTACTGGGGTCCTCAGGGCCCACACAGCCGTGGTCCCCAGGGGACACTCAATGTGAAGGCCAGGAAAGGTGCTGGGTGCGGATGGATTCCTTTGCTCGGGCTGGGAGAGCCGCGGGACCTCTGGGCAGAGTGTGGGTGGGGCAGGAGTGGAAGGGCAACTGTAAGAAGATGGAATCAGGAGAGAGGATTGGTGGGTGGAGGCCCAAGCTAAGGAGCCGAACCAGGCTGAAGGAGGGGTCCCCCAGAGGCCCTGGGGCTCTGTCCCCAGCTCTTCTGGCAGCTCTGGCTGATCCGGGAGGGATCCTGGGGGAGGGAGTGGTCTGGGGTTCCACTGTCTGGAGGCTCTGTGAGTGGGGTGGCCGAGCCAGCTTTCCAGGAGGAGCCCCCGGAGAGCAGGGAGGCCCAGCCCAGCGCCATAGGGCTCCCGAGCACCCTGCACACCAGGAAGCCTCCTGGGGAAAGCGTGAAGCCTTTCATCTGCTGTGACCACGCCGCACTGGACATACAGCCCCACAGCTGTGAGTGATTTTGAAGGGCCGGCCACAGTAGCAGAGCCTGTGACGTGGGGCAGGGACTTAGTGCTCTCTGGGCTTCGAGGTCCCTGTCTGGGAAATGACTAGCTCACCTGACACCAGGTGGCTTGAGGTCACTCTGCCTGGCCTGGCACCCTGACCTTTCTCAGCTCACCCTCGCCCACCATCTGCATCTGCCCCCAGCTGCACCTGACCTGTAGGGCTTGCGTTCTGCCTGCTGGCCCTTCCCTAGGTCTGCAGCTGCTTCCCGCCTGCACCTGGGGTGCCCTCTTGCACCCTTTGAGATGCACCTCGACTGTCTCTTCTCCAGCTCCTTCCCTAGACACCACCCCTTGCTCACACTGGGCAGACGATCCCTCCCTCAAGCTCAGTGGACAGTGTCTGAGAGCCTTTCATTCACTCCAGAAAACTCCTCTAGACCTGGGATCAGTGCTTGGTTCTCTTCTTCTTTCTCCAGCAACTTGCTGGGTGAACTTGGCTGGCTCATGACAGCTCTTTGCACAAGGCCAGGCAGCAGGAGGTGATTTAATGTGGTCACGTGGAGGTCAGATTCCAGCCACCCGTTAAATACATTTGAGGGCCCACATTCTTCTCTCACCTGGTTTGCTCCCTGGAGCATTGGCCACCCCCACCTCTTAGCGCGTGCACAGCACTGCCACACGTGGGCAGCAGTCTGTCAGCCTCTTGCATCTGTCCCTCGAATGAGCCCTAAGGTTTGCAACAACATCGCCATCCACCTGTGTGCTACTGATTCTGCTTAGAGCGTTCACTACGTGCACTGCTCCTTGAGGTGGGTCCGATTATCATTCCCATTTCACAGACGAGGCCACTGAGGCGCAGAGAGCTTGTGTGCCTCATCCAAGGAGGTGTGGTGCGACCTTGTGGTGGATGAAGCCGGTGCCCTGGAGCTTGCCTGTGTCCCCCTGTCCCACAGCCCCTCCCTGCTGGAGGGACCTCTCCCACAGAGTGAAACCCAATCCCCTGGGACTCTAGCCACCATCAGGGCTCTGTGCCAGCATCTCACGCACGCACCTTGGGAAGCTGAGTCCCCAGCTGGAGTGGTGAGCAGCTTTCCCTAGCAGGGCAGGAAGACTTGCAGGAAGTGTGGGAATGCCCTGGAGGCCTGAGGCTTAATTTACGTTCCTGAAGCAACAAGACTCAAAGTAACAACAGGGAAAAAGAAATCTCTTCCGGAGCAAAGTCCAGCTGCTCTGCTAACCTGCAACAAAAGGTTGCGTTTTTACTCACGTGTTTAGTAACACTTAACAAAAGAAGATTTGTTCGTGAGCCAATAGTATGGTTCACTTTTTGTCAAAAATGGAAGTTATTTCCTCTGATTTCATGAGCCAGGGACCCCCTTCGGAAGTGCCAGAGTGCACCGACAAGGAGCGTGCAGGACCAGGAGCCTGAGGTCTGTCTAGAACTGAACCCCTAACAGGCTCCTGTCGTCCATAATTTCATGGTTTGCTTGGAACACTGCCCAACTACGACATTGTGTCGACAGGACAATGCAGCCCTGGCAGGTGAGTGACAGCTGAAAGGCAATCTTTTCTTGAACAGCGCAGGAGACAAAGCATGATTTGAAAACCGAGTCAGAAAAATAATTTTAAAAGTGCCAACTAGTACACAAACAGGAAACCATGTCAGAAGGTAACTTAAACTCTCAGTGAAAGTTACGGAGAATTCCACCCGCTCTCTTGACATTCTCCAGTGGTATGTGACTAATTTTGCCACAAGAAAGGGACGCCGCGTCCCACATCCCTCCAAACGCCCGAGTTTTGGCAGGTGACCACGCCGGGGACTGCAGGGAGCTGGTGTCAGGGTGGCGACGGCGAGCCACAGCGACAGTTCCCAGTGCAGCTTTGATTTTCCCACAAGCTAATAATCCCTAAGTGATGCGATATTTCATTCCAAGTTCACAAGGCATCCCATTGCCATGGCAACTGCAGTGTGGTACCAGCACTTCTCTTGTAAATGGGGCTGAGATGGCTGCCTGTCTCCCCTTGCAGAGTGGCAGGCACTATGTCCCCACACGGTGCTCAGGTGGCCCCCTCCCCCTGCCCCTCCTCAGCTCACCCCACCTGCCTCTTCCAGAGGACTTCTGGAGGCAGATGAAACACCAGGGAGTAAAGGCGTAACTTCTCTTTGTAGGACCATAGAGCCATATATGATTTCAGAATTTCCATTTGCACAGGGAAAACAGGTGTCTTTAAGTTTCCTGTATCATTAACTTTCTGGAAATTTGAGACCAAAGACAAATAATCATCAAGGAGCTCAAGGTGGCATTAAACATCCCACTGCGACCTTGGTTGGCATTGCAGGAAGTTGCCCTTTACTTCCTCTTTTCTTCCAAGACAGCCCCCCTCCCCACCCCCGACCACCCTGCCCTGCCAGGGACTGGAGCTGAGACTGGGCCTGAGGCTGGGGAGGCCTCTCCAAGGGCCCAGACTCAGGTCCCAGCCCGCAGTAAGGGCGTCTCCAGGATGGCGGCAGGCTGACTCTGGGTGCCCCTGCACTCACTTTCCACCTGCCGTGAAGCCACATGGGCCCAGACTCATCCCCCCAGCCCTGCTGGGCAGAGCCCTTGCCCCTGCCCCTGGGACCCTTCACAGTCAGGCACGTCGCTGCCCAAGGCCCGAGGCCCGAGGCCACCTTGGATTAGATACATGAAGACAACAGCTGTCATTAATGCCATCGCCTCTAACGCGCCCGGCGCACGCTAGGTAGTTTCCGTGTGGCATCTCCTGTACTATTCTCCCCAGACGGCGCAGGTCCGGGCAGGAGCCCCCTCTCACAGCTGCGCAAGGCCCAAATGGGTGTAGCCATGCGCCCGAGGTCACAGCACCCGGAAGGGGCGGGGCCTGGCTGCGACCCCACAAGTCCCGTTCTGCCCTGAAAGGAAGCTTTAGGACTCACCGCCTGGGCGGGGATCCACTGACTCTGCGAAAAACTCAGCAAATTGTAAGGATTTGGTGGAAGAAGTCCAAACGGAGCGCTCGCCTGCTTGTCCGGCCCCCATCCCTCCCAGGTTTGCAGTGGCTGTTTCCCGCCCTCCCCACGCCCACCCCCACCCCCACATGAAATGAGATATGCTATTTGAATACACGACGGCGGTGGGGGGTGGGGGCTGTGCACACTCTGAGCATAAATGGAAACCATCAGAAAGATGCAATTCAGAGGATATTGGGGTCTGGAGAACGGAACATCAGCCTATAAAACTCAACTCGACCAGTAAAGCTGGGGCAACCGGTCAAGCGTCTGGAAGCTTGAGGCTGCAGTGGACTCGGCAGGCACGGGGCCAGGCAGTGCTCCCGGACCAGGGGACATTTGTCCTGGGCTCATTGCGGTCTCATTTCCATAACGTGCCTCACGATTTCTGAAGCACCTCAGCGTTAGTGTCCTGGCACAGCCACCAACATGTCCGAGACGGTTCCCATTATGGGTAAACTTGACTTCCCAGAGCCCAAGTGTAGGGTCAGTGGAGGCAGTCTGGCTTCCTCACCCAGGTGTCTGGGCAGCTAAGGGGAGCAGCGTTCCCATAGCCTTGGAGGCGTCTGATAACCAGTGTTCTCACAGCCTTGAGACTGGGTCTGATACACTGTTCCCATAACATGAAGTGGGCTTGCATGCCCAGAATTATGTTATATAATTTCTGACATCTTGCTGGCTTTGTTCCCCTCTAGTACTCAAACAGGAAGGGACTCCCTGCTGGGGGTTGATGATGAGGGACACACAAGGGGACAGGGACTACAATGGGTGCCGCGCTGGGGAGCAGGGGCCACAACATGAGACATGCCCATAGATACCCAGCTTGCAGCGTGCGTGGCTCTCCCACCCGTGAATAAAGGCATGCCAGACATCCCAACAGCTCCGTGAATATTTTTCTGTCTGCACGAATACCATGGACCCCTCTGGCCTTGAACGGTGGCAACACACCGAGTCCTCCAGGGCTCCCCGCTGCCACAGCCCATGGGCAAGGGTGGGCACGCTGCCCTTTGCGGGGCTGCAGGTGGCACAGGCCTGTGCTCCACTGCCGAGAACGCACCTGCTACACCATCCTGGGCTTGGGGCCAGGTGCAGTGACCCCTCTCGCTACCCCCGCGAGGGGGTAGTTGCAGCCACCCAGAAGCCCTTTGCTGTCACTGTTGAAGGCACCGGTAGGCTCAGTCCCAAGCCTTCTCTTCCTCTCCCTACCCCCCACCCTTATGCTACCCCTGTGGGCTCTCCCACCTGCACATCCCCATGCTCCCACCTACCCACACGTGGCTTCTGTCCTCATGTTTCTGGACTTGTTCACGTGTGGCCATTTGGTGTCAGAACTGCAGGTATTCCTGCAGGCTGTGGTGAGCACCATTCATCAGGGCCACAGCAACACGGGAATTTGCATTCTGACTCACATTTTTGGGCACCTGTGTGCCAGTGAGCAGGGGCTCAGTGCCCGGTGCTGCGCCAGGAGCTAGGTGGACTTGGGCGTGAGGAGCCACAGGCCCTGCCCCGGAGGCTTGAACCCTCCACTGGGAGCCACTACTGCGCTCCTTCCTCCTCTGACTCCACCCCAGCATCGGGCATGAACCCTTTGGCCTCATACAGGGCCTTTCTGTCTTGCTCGGGGTGTGCGTGGAGCACTGTTCCCTCAGCGACCACTCCAGACCAGAGTTTGAGATCCTGCTGAACTGCGACCCACTGCGCTGGTGCCATCTGGCCACATTCTAGTGCAGTGCATAGCATGGCCCCCTGCTGCATGCGACTGACTGTCCAGAGAGGTAAACGTAGGCCCCATCACCACCTCTGGACAGGGCTCCCTGTGTGTGTGAGAGACCTGGGTGCCTCTGCGTGCCCTGGTTCCTCCTGGACATGTGTCCCTGGATTCTGCCCTCCGAGGGCAGGTGGCCACAACAGACCCAGCGTCTCCAAAATGCCACTGCTGCCATGTTGTCAAGGCTCAGGCCTCCCTCTTCCTCCACTGCCCTTACACTTTGACCGGTATGCTCAGCACCCCCAGTCAGGGGCCAAACGGGCACTGGAAGGACCACCGCACACCCCGGTCACAGGGCCCAGAGCCGCCCTCCTACCTCTAAGGAAGCAGTCCTTGGAGTGCACGGCGGCGATCCTCCTCTGCAGCAGGCACGCGGCTCGGCGGAGCTCACAGTGGTTCTCGTAGAACCTCCCGTCGGAGCCGCACACAGGCACGTAGCGGGGTCTGCAGGCCTCCAGGCATCGGCACTCGGGCTCGCCGGTCTCCCTGCTGAGCGTGCACCTGCTCCCAAGGCGGCACAGCGTCTTCCTGCAGGAGGCTGGCGGCGCATCGAGGCTGGAAAGCCCTGCCAGGCACACAAACACGGAGGGTCAGCTCCGGGCACTCGGGTGGGGCCCTGGGCTTCCTCTGTGGCTCGTTCACATCAGGGTGAGCAGAGGCTCCATTTGCCTGTGAGCCAGAGGCTCAGGGGGCCCAAGGGAGTCCCTGCCCCTCCAACAGGCTGTGGCCACTAAGAGTGGTGTCTGCTTGTGTGGAGCTCAGTTTTTATGGCTGGCTCACACCAAACATCTTGGGCATGAGCCCTGCCTGTCTGGGGAGAAATACAGGGGGGCTACAAGGAGGGCTTTCCAAAAGACGCAGAGGGCCTGAGTCGAGGCAGCCCCCACTGCATGGCAGGGAGCATCACACACTTTGGGGAGGTGCCCTGAGGTGAGGAGGCATTTTGTGCAGGAGGTGAGGGGTGGGTGGGTAAAGGAGACTGCGAAAGCCAAGCAGGGGATTTTGGTTTGATGTGTTAGGCAATGGGATGGGTGGGGGCGGGGAGGACACTGCGGAATCTCTGGAGGACGAGCAGAGTAGGGAGAAAGTGGCATCATAAGTGTTCAGGATGGGGCGGGGAGGGCCGTCGGGGCAGGGAGGCCAGAGGTCGACCTTTTCCTTGGGGGAGAATGGAGCTCTCAGGGTGCGCACCAGCACAGTGGCACGGGCAGCCTTTCTCCACTGCCCGGTCCCTTCTAGCGCAATGCTGCCGCAGTGGGCCAGAAGCTAAGGACCAGGAAACGGCAGCTGCGGTGTTGCAGGGAGTCCGCACCCCCAACACAAGCCTGTGATGGTCTCGGCCGTGGTGCCCAGGGCGCAGATGGCAAAGTGGGCAGGGTGGACAGCAGACTGGCTTGTGCCGAAAGGGTACACGCAGTGAAAGGCCAAACGGGCAGCCACCACCACCGCCCCACTCAGCCATCGAGGGCAGAAGACTGGCAGGCAGCCGCGTGGCATTGACGGCGACAGATGGGATGTTGAGAATTATAAAGGGATAGATAGCAAAGTACAAATGATTCAAACGTGAGTGCAGATTTCACGGCCACAGAAATCTTTGCTTTTAAGTTTCAGTTAAATTTCCAAAATACTCAGCAAAACAGAATGGCCCCAGCACTCGGGAGTGAACTTTCAGCCCCAGCTCCCACCCCAGGGGAGTAAAATGTCCAAGGGAAAAAAAGAACTTTCCCTTTCTTGATTTTGGTTAAGTCTGCTTTTCATCATTATAGATTTGAAAGGAAAAGAATCAGTTATCGGTAGATTAACTGCTTGATTCAATAACTCATTTAAATCCCTCTAGCCTTGGCAAGCTAAGAACTATTGACTTGTTCTTGAATCGTAATAAACTAGAAGGTCAAAATATCTCCAAGCAGTGCGAAAGTGCAGACCCTAAGCGGGCGCGTGAACTAACAGTTCGCAGGCACCGTGGAGCCTCCGCAGCTGCCAGACGTGCTTCTTCCCGTCAAGGTCGCCAGGCCCCGCGGAGGATGACTCGGGCCTGGGAGCCCCCCAGCCCCCTGGCCCCCGCCCGAGGTGTTTATGGCTGCTTTGCCACCAGGTGCATTTGCTCCTCCCGGAAAATGGGTTACCTTGGAAAGTACACGCAGCTACTGGAAGAAACGCAGCTCTAGGAACACGCGCACTCGATCCCTTCCCTACACAAAGCACCAACCTTCCATCACCATTGGAATAAACTTCCGCGAGCGACGGGAAGGGCGCTCACTGACTGGTTCGGAAAACCACAGAGAGCCAAAGTTTCTGAGCCTCTGGCCCCTTCTCCTCCCGCTGTGCTGCCCGCCCAGACTGTGCGCTTTCCCCCTAAATCTGCTTTAACCCACCTGGGGGGCCCGTTTCCTCAGAGTACCCCTCTCTGAATCCCTCTGCCCCACAGTGTCTGCCCCACTGTCTGGCCTCAGGAGACCTCGCAGGGGCAGGGCCTTTGTCCTCACGTGTCTCCACCCGACACCCCCGCATACTCAGGTTTTCGGAAACACAACTGTTTGAAAAGCTGATCTTCACTACCATTGTCCCACCCCACCACTCAAACCCCAGGCCAGAGGCCAAGCTGGTGCAGCTGCGAGGGGGCAGCCCCCTTGCCTCCCCCCAGGGCCGGGCAGGAGGGAGCTGGAAGGATGGTGCAGGAAGGGTAGACACCTGCCCTTGGAGGTGAGCCTTCTGGGGTCAACGGGACTTGACTCTGGAGTGGCAGAGCAGGCAGGGGCTTCCGAGACCACCGATTCCAGCCCAGGCAGTCAAAGGAAAGCCACCTCACTCTGGACAAGGGGAGCACCCCGTCTCCCCGGCCCTTTCTCCTCAGAAATGCCTGCATGCCCGGGTCACAGGACATGCCTGTAAAGGGCAGAGCGGCGTGTGGCACCTCCAATGCCCACGTTTGATTAGGTGCGACCGAGGCAGCCTTTGTGTTCAGAAAAGGTGCCAACCAGGGACGTGGAAGTCGTCCAGACACTCAGGTTCTCTCTGACAGGAAGCAGCTGTCGGCAGACAATGGGGTCCTAATTATTTGCAATTAAGGTAAAAGTAGCTTTAACGCCTTGCGCCTGCCCTTTCCAGTCTGCAGACAGCAGGCCCGCCAGGAGCAGGGACGCCCTGCGCAGGGATGGTCTGGGATCCCACCCACTGCCTACTGCAGCGGACCAGCAGTGGTTCCTCATTAACAAGCCCCTTGTCACCACTCCTCCTTGTTACTAAAACAGGATGAATCTCCCACTCCTACCAGGACGCTGATTAAACAGTAATGGGAAAGGTAACCAAGTGAGACCGCCAGCAACTGCCTCTGGTATTTATGAGGACAGCCGTGATTCATGAAAAAGATAATGTGTTTAATTTGTAGTCACAAAGAAAGTTGTTTACCTGGGTTAGAAACGGATCGTCATACCAAAGAAGCTGCTTTTCAACACTAATTAAATTTACTGAACACGGTCACAAAGGGGAATTGTTACATGAAAGTGACGGCGGCGGGAGAAACAAGCCCATTTGTACCAGTCGGTGCTAAAGGCTCCTCCCGTGACTCGGGTGAGGATTCTCCAGCGAGCGTCCCAGACCTGGCATTGCCAGCTTGGCATGGGCGCAGCTGGTGGAGGGTGGCCTCGGCCAGTCAGGTCCGGTGAACCCCAGTGGTGGGACCAGAGGGAGACAGTAGGTGCTCCTCCTCCACCTGGGGCAGGGGACCTCTCCCACCGCTGACCCCACCAGAGCACAGACGGTTCTGTGACTGGCTCCTTGGCACAGAGTGAATGAGTGTGGACTGTGCCCTGAATTGGACACAACAGGAAACCTGCCAGCTTTGCACCCTGGGACTTGAATTGCCTGCAAGTGTGTTTGCTCAGCACACGGTTTCTGTCTGAGAACTCATCCTTGTCATGGCCACTGAGGAGAGCCCTGACCCTTGCTCGGCCTTGGGAGGTCCCCACCCAGGTCTCAGTCTGCAGTACTGCCTCAATCTCTTCCTGCAGTCCCTGGGGCCCCAGCAAAGGACGGGGGCCCACCCTACCAGAAAGCCACACTGGGGTGACTTCTTGGCTCTGAGGTGGCCGCCCACTCAGCAAGGCCCAGCGCAGGTCGGGAACCATGGGATGTGGACACGGAAGGCATGCCCATGGCCAAGAACCGGCCACCTCGAGCATTGACGGTCTCACTGCTGCCTGCCGTGAGCCCCCACTGGGCGAGGCAACGGTCCCAGCGTTTGCAGACAGAAGGGACTTGCGCAGGAACCCAGGGCCCACCTGTCAGCAGGCTCAGCTCAATCACAGGCTTTATTTTCCGTGCATCCCACAAACAAACCCACCAGGGAGCTGCCGCCCACATCCTGGGTCACAGCCAGGCTTTATAAAGACCTGAAGCTGAGGATGTGCCTTTAGAAGAGCAGTGTGTGTGCAGACACGTGGGGCGTGCCACCCGGGAGCTGTGGGTGATGGTCCCAGGACTCCCTCACCCTCCGAAGGCAACCCACGCTCTCGGACGCGCCCCAGGAGGCCCTGGGACAGAGTGTCTGGTCACTTCTCCTGCGTGCCTTGGACGTGGCCGCAGAGTTTGGGTTGGCGTGAGAGCCAGGTAGACCACACCCAGCAGGCCAGCCGGTGCAGTTTCCACGCCCCGTGCATGCGGGTGGTAACCACGGGGCACTTCAGCGGGCCCCTCCCGCCAGCTCTCCATCCACCCTGTCATCCAACAAATGTTTCTGGAGCGCCTCCTGTGTGCCAGACCCTATTCTCGGTGTTGGGGACACAAGCAGGTGAGGACACTGTCCTCAGGACACTCACACAGCAGTGTAGGAAGACACACAAGAGCATGAAGAGGAAGACCAGTAAATCAGACACAGGTGGGCCAGGGGGGAAATAAACAGGGGCTGAGTGGGCCGGCCCTCATCTGGGGGTGAGGGAAACCTGGGGGAAGACGTGGGATTTGACCTGAGCCCTGGAAGTGACGGTGCGGAGCCTGGGCACAGCGGAGAGCACAGCGGCCTGGGGCCCTGCAGCCCATCTGCGGAATGAGCGGCCGGCACCGGGCGAGGCCTGGCCCACAGGGCAGACCCAGGCTGCAGGGAGCTGTGGCCGCAGAGGCAAAGTCTCTGCCTCGCCCGTCTGTGCACTTGGGACAGTGGGGTGACTCTGCTTTCCTGGAAGCCTCTGTCAGCCCCAGGGAACCGAGCGTGGGCAGGAGGCCCCGTCTCTACCCCTGCTGGAAGAACACTCCCGTAGGCCAGGAAGCTCTCTGCACCGCCCAGGCTGCTCGTGGGGAGGACAGCAGCCCCCCTGGGCTTTCACCACTGGTCACCTTGGTTGGGAACCTTCACACCCTCTGGGGGCCCTGGGTGCTGGGGCTGCTCCAGGTCCACTTCTGCCCTGTAAAGACTTATTCACACTCAAGTATTAGGAAGGAAGCCTGTAGCTCCTCCCGGGGGAGGTGCGTTCCCAGCACCCAGGCAGACAGAGCAATGCTGAGAGTAGCAACCATGCGCTGAGGCGTGCCAGGGCCAGGCGCCACGCCCAGCACGCAGGTACACGTGCGAGCTCGTGGACTCTCCCTCTACAGCTCTGTGGAGCAAACACACAGGCCTCACTCTGAGGCACGTGTGTGTGCCCGTTTTACAGATTAGCACACTGGAGTCGGAAGGGACTTGCTTATGGTCAGACAGCAAGTGGGCTGTGGGTGGTAGGCTCTAGATTTGAATCAGCCGCACTCCAAATCGCTCAGACTTGGGTCGTCTGCTCAGCCGGGGACAGGGTCTCTGCCTCAAGGGACTCGTGCCAGGATGGTCCTGACATCCACGGTCTGAGCGTCTCTGATGTTAGGATGTATCCGTCCGCCATCAGCAGCCTGGCCTCTCGTGCCTCTGCCACTCACACCCCCGAGAATGGGCAGCTCACAGGCCAATGCAGCGGCTCCCCGGAGGGCTGGGGGCTCGCAGTGAGACACGAGGAAACTCTGCTTGGATCTCTGAGCACCTCAGGCCAAACCTGCGCCAGCATGCACACACACCTGGCCAGCCCGCCCTCCAGTATAATGTCTCTTGGCCCCCTCCCCTATGTGTTCCCTGAAATTGCCCAGGTGACCGCTGAGCAGATGTGATGCCCTCCCGGTGACCACAGAGCAGAGCCCTGAACAAGACGATTGTGTGCTTCATGGCAGCAGAATCTTGTCCAGCTCTGAAAGTCCTGACCAAATCCTCCAGGTCTCAAACCCTAACAGAAACATATGGTCACCCGTTGCCGGGAGATGCTGTAACCTACCATGTGCATCACTCAGCGGTCCTAGACTGCAGTTGGACAGACCGGCCTTCAGACAACCCACTAAGTCAAAGTCAGAAATGCCTGGAACATCGGGAGGGAATGAAGCCCCTTAGCTGGTGGTGCGCCCTCAACTCTGCTCCCGGGATTGGAATCTAACCAGCTGTGGGCCAGACCGAAGCACACGAGAGGGCCCCCGACAGGGCATGTGGAGTGCTTGCTTCCGCCTGCAGATGGACGCAGGTGCCAAAGCATACTTTTCAAAAACATAAAACCGTGACACTCGGGGAATATAAAGCACACCTAACTTAAAGATTTTTTGACTCCTAATGAGGGGACCCTTGGGAGGGTGAGGCTGACTCCCATGAGAATCAGAGGGGGTTTGTGGGGGCAGGTGCCATGGTCTGTTGAGACACACAATTGCTTAACGACTTGCAGGGCAAGAACACTGTGACCTTTGGGGTCATTTTTCCATCAGAAAGAAATAGTCTGCACTTTACTGGAAACCAATCTACAAGTTCAGGTGTAACTGCATAGTCCGGGCCTTTCATCAGCAGGACACAGCGAGTGGAACCAAGATGCAGCCCCTGGCCCGGGTCAGGACGTGATCCCTGGGTGGGTCCGTTCACAGATGCTCCAGTCCCAGACTGGGAGGACCTGCCACCCTCCCGGTGCCTTATCCCGGAGTTTCAAACAATCCTCTCAATACGCAAAGCACCTGCAGCGACAGAGGTCAGCGGAGTAGGCTGGGCAGCCCCTTCCTTTAGAGCCCCCAGCCTTGCTAAGGGACCCCAGAAGGGAGGAAATGAGACCCCAAACCACCGAGCTCAGCTTTGCTGAGACCGACGAGGACTCTCGTGCGGCCAGGGCACACGGCGGAGTCGCCCTGCGTGTGAGCTGCTGACGCGGAGCCGCCGACGCGGGGCTGCCTCACTGTCGTGCGTGCGTGCTGTGCCCAACCCATCCAGGGCTCTTGGACACGCAGATGGGTTTCAAGAAACACTTGGTAAAACCTCGGTACTGACTCCTGGCCCTTGTTGGCTTTGTGACCCAGGCAAACCCCCTACCCTCTTTCCCCTCTAATTTAAAAGTGAGAATGACAATGGCTTGCTGCTTACAGAATTGCTCTGAGGACGAAACAAGGTAACTAGTGTCAGGAGCTGTGCACAGAGTACGTGCTCTCAATTCGTGCTGGGTTGGGTACGTAGGACTGGAAGAGAAGAAGCCATTTGGCGTCACTGACGCCACGGCAGGGCGTGAGCTGGTCGGCGTGCAGGAGGCCGGCCTTAACGCACAGGTGAGCGCGTCTGCTCCGGCAGTGCTGACTGGTTTAAAAGGCAGACTTGAGGGAGCACATCTGCAAGGTCTCGAGGAAGAGCTGCCCTTGTACCCTCCACTGCTCCAGGGGTTTGCTTGACCAGGCAGACTCTGCCCAGCTTCCGAGTGGAGGGCCTCTGAAATGACACATTCTCCGGGCAAGGTGACCAGAACTGACCCGCAGCTCCGACTCTGCAGGTTCCGCTCAACACCTCGGCAGTGCAGGCGGTCAGCAGGGCCCTGATCTGCCTGGCGGGCCGGGCTCAGTTTCAGAGGCAGCGGCATGATGGCCCGGCCCCCGCAGAGGCCTAGGCCCACTGCCCACCTCGGGTCCTGGGGTTCCTCTTCCCTCTGGGTGCCCTTGCTCTGTTGTGCCCTTTGCCCCTCTACACTGCGTGACAAGGGCACAGCCACCTGACCGGGGACTTCCAGAGCTTCTCCCCAAGGCCTCCCACAGGGCACACTCCACTTAACCCGAGCTCCCGGGCTGAGGGCCTGGAGGTTTTCCGGGCTGCCTGCCAGCGCTCAGGGCTTGTCACCTCAAAGTGGGGATCCCTGCTTCCTCTGGGTCCTCAGACAGGACAGTGGCCCTGGGGCAGGGGCTGCGGCAGCCACACCACACAGTCACTCAGAGCCTGGGGCCGGGATGCGTGGTCTCTGGGTTCAGGACAAGGGTCAAATTCTGCTTCTGCTCAGAGCTCAGCCCAGGGCCTCGCACAGGGCGGAAGAGGCCAGCTGGGAGAGGGAACCTGGGGGAGGGAACCTGGTGAGGACGGTGACGGGACAGCGCTGAGACCAAGACTGCAGGCTCGGTGTCTGAAGTGAATGTTTAAAAAAAAAAGATTTTATTTATTTTTAGAGAGAGGTGAAGAGAGGGAGGAAGAGAGGGAGAAAAATATCATTATGTGGTTCTCTTTCGTGTACCCCCTGCTGGGGACCTGGCCTGAAACCCGGGCATGTGCCCTGACTGGGAATAGAACTGGCAAACCTTTGGTTCGTAGGCCAGTGCTCAAGCCACTGAGCCACCCCAGCGAGGGCAGAAGTGAGTGGTTTCAAAGGAACAGAGGCGAGCCGTAGAAAGAGCGGAGATTGTGGAAAGTACGGGGGTGAGAGACTGCAGACCCGGGCTCTGTCTGGGCTCTACCTGAGCATGCCACAAAGCCTTATCAGTGATGGGGGTGGGGGCTTGTAGAGAGATTTCTTGAGATGGAAAAATAACCTCATGCCCGTGAATTTAGGGCATATCTAAAGCCTGTCTTCTAGCTTCTCTGTCTCTTGGTTATATAGAAATGACAACATCACTAGTGTTCCTTTTTTACCTCTGTCTGCCCTAGTAAGTGATCTCAACAGGCTCCTGAAGGGTTATTTCCTTCCTGGGGAGGCCTTCTTGGGAAGAAAAGCTGCATAAAAATGTGAAGCACAGTAGGAGTTTTGCCTTTGGGAGAGTGTCCTTTACAAAATGGTTTTGCTCTGGAGCACTTCCCCCAAATACATCCCTGTCCCCGAGTTCCTGTTCTTTGCCTAAAGCCTTTGAGTTTGCTCTGTCTGATTCTCCGTCACGGTCACCGGAGCCCTCATTTCTCCTCCTGGTACCAAGGAGGAGTACCAAGACCCCTCGACATTTTCTCTAGCTCCTCTGGGCTCTCCGTGTCTTTGAGGGATGGGTGGGGGATGCTGCTGCTCTCACTGGGTCTTCACTCTCTTGCTGACGCCTCATTACATGGGTTCTTTCCTGCGTCTCCGTCAGCTAATGATTCAAGGCCATGACACCTCGGCTGCCTCCAATTATCTCAAGGATTATCGTGGAGACACTCAGCATGAGCCACGGGTGATGATGCTCCCCACTACTTTAGACTTACGGGCCCCAAGGAGATGCCACAACCTCTAGGGCCCTGTAGCTGCCGGGCAAGTGCTGCCCTGAGGTCAACACCTGGCAGGTCCCTTGTCACAGAGGCATCCTACAACCACAGATAACAACTTCTCCCTGTTATTCTTTTAGAGAAGAAAAAGGTGGAGCTAATCAGAAGGGTGTCAATTTCTCCTCCCAAAGATCTGCCCTTTTCTCTCCATGAGATTAGCAGCCACAAAAATGTAGCCAGATAATGTCAAAAGAGAGTTTAGTCACAGAATCAAACATATCATTTGATCTGTTTGATCATTTCAGTTCTTTTTTTCTCAGCTCCTACCCTCTGGCTCACCTGAGCCAAATAGCTTCTGAGGCCTCTGGCAGGTGGGCCTAAGGCTGGAGGGGTGGGGGCTGGCTCTCTTGGGTGGGCTGGGTCTCCTCGACCTCTGAGACCATGAGCCGTAGGCTGACCAGACAGAAGGAGGCTTTTTCCAAGTGTCTCCACAGGGGCAGACAACCTGTCTACTCCCAGACTGAGGCCCCGAGGGGCAGCCACCCCCCATCAGGCACCGTTTGTGGGACCACTACTACCTTATGTTACCTGAGTGTCTGAACTTGAGCTCCAATGAGCTGGCAGTGGAAAATAACCATTTGTATGAGGGGGTGGTCCAGGCTCCAGAGAAGGGAAGAATGACTAGCATGATGACATCAACAGAGACAACCAAGTAGCAAAACTCTAGAAGTGACTGTAGTGAAAAGTGAGTTTCCAAGAAAACCACAAGGTTTGAACAGAAAGGAAACCAGAGGAATTTAGGGAGAGAATGGTCCCTATTAACAATCAAGGCAGTGGCCTCTGAGATCAAGAGGAGGGCATACCTCAAACCCAGAGCCAAAATAGACATAAAAATTCCTCAAATACGTAGTCACTCCAAATTAAAATGTTAAGGAAAAAGGAAAGCGGGAAAGCTCCTTACATAGGTCATCATTGATGTCCACCATTGTCTCACTTGAAATCAGGAGCCAGACAGGGAAGCTGTCGCTATTTCTTTACTTAAAAAGGAAGGATAATAACACAAGAAAATAAAATAATAAGTAAAAGCTTGGAAAAGGCAGCTAACAAATGTCTCTTTTTACTGACTGTGTATCTGTATACTCAGAACTCCAAGAAACTAGTGAAAAATGTTAAAATTGGAAGAGAATTATGATGCGGTACTAGACAGATGATAAATATACTAAAGTTAATCATTCTCCTCTTCATTAGCAATAACCATTTAGAAATGGAAAAGGGAAATATACTCTACTCATAATAATGGCAAAAACCATAAAATATTTATGAGTAAATTTAACAAGGAAGCCACAGGACCAATATGAAAAGGACTGTAAAACCTTATTGAAGGTCATAAAATAAGATTTGAACCAATGCAAAGACATTTCTTATTCTTGAGTGGGAAACATTACCATAAATTTATAAATTTGAGGAAATCCTTTTGGAACTGGATGAAATGATCATGAGAAGCTCATTTGGGAGGAGAAGTGCCCCCAGACAACCAAGGAGAACAAGAGGAGGTTCTCGAAGGGACAAGTGCCTGCAGCTGACGTCAGGCCGTCAAGCCAGGAAGCTGCTGTGACCGAGTCAGTGAGGCATCGATTGAGGAACCGACAAATCAATGCAGGTCTGACAGGAGAAAAGAGAGGACCCAGAAAAAAAAATCCTACTACACGTGAAAAGTCACTGTGGGACAGGGGTGACCACCGCACTGGGAAAATGACAGTCACTTGATCAATGACTAGCTCTCCCCTGGAATGAAATGATATTGGAACCCTATTTCACACCACATACAAATCAAATTCAAAAAACTATAAATTGTTCTTGTTAAATACTGAGTAGCGATGAAATGCTGATGCACTCTGTGGAGAGCATCAGCATGGGAGCCCGAGGGACGACTACGGGCTCATCTGCTCATTTAAAGACAAAGAACAGTTTTGGTAGTTTCGAAATCTTCCTGTTTCTAATGGCATCCCTGCACTTCCGCTTAGAGGGAGCCCCTCTCCTGAATGCTGTGTTTATCACTCGTTTGCGCTTCTCTGCGGTTTGAGTTCATCTTCGCATCTCTCCTCAATCTGCTGCTTGGTTTAGATGTTTTTGCACATTATATAAACATGAGAGAACCAGACTGTGTCTGTGTGTGCAGGCTTAGTTTATTTGTTCTTACTTAGTCTGTTTCGTCTCATCCCCATCTCTGCGCACACCTGTGATTCGCTCATTTTCACTCACAGGTCTGTTGTGCGCACTATTACAATTTATCTGGTCTACGTTAAATTGCTCATTGCCTTTTTCTATGGTGCTCTTCCTTGTGTTTCCTTATTTTGAACTGAATCCCTCCCCTTTCTCTTTTTTGTACTCATATAAAATTGAATATACTTTTTACCATTCTATCGCTGAAAATTTTATATTTTAAAATGTGTAACTAACCCACAGTCTTAAGTCACCAGCACTTACCCTCCACATGAGAAACCTCAGAACGTATGAGCTTCAATCATTCCTTCCCTGCCTGGTGGTCTTATGTATTAATTCTATCTTTACTCCCCACAATTCCTTCTTATGCCCCAAATTCTCTTAGTTGTGTGTGTCTAAAATATCCATTTCACCCTTATGTTAAAGAGTTATTTAGGCTGTGTAAATAATTCTGTGTTCACAGGTTTCCCCCTCAAGCGACACGGGATCCCCCGTCATTCGGTTTCTGCTGTTGAGACACGTCGGCCTCCCCGTGCTTCGGGAGGGGGTCCATCTTTTCCCTTCAGATAATTTTAAGCTCTTCTCTTTGGTTCTCTGCAGATTCTCTGTGATGTACACATGTGTATTCCTTTGCATTTATTTGGCTGATAATTCACTGGATTTCCTGGAAGTGAGGATTCTCATCTTCCACCTGCTTGTGAAAACTCACAGTTGCTTTGCTTTAAGTATCATCTCTGCTCCATTATTTCTCTCCTCCTCCCCAGGGAACTTGATTAGACATACGTTACAAGGTCTCATTCTAGCTTGGTATCTCTTATCTCTTCCACACTTTCCACGTCTGCTTTCCCTGTGTGATATTTTTCAAATGCATCTTCCAGCTCCTAAATGTCCTCTTCGGCTTTTTCTATTCTACTCTAACCCTTTCCCCCGAACTTTTTAACTCAGACTTTTTATTTCTTGAAGTTCTATTGGGTCTTTCACAGAGATGATTGGCCATTTGCATAATCTCTTGATTTTCCATCATATTCTCATTCTTTTAAAAATATTAAACATACATTATATTCTGTGTCATCTTGCTATTTGTAGGCTATGTTGGAACTTAATGGTCCTTCTTTAACATGATCTCACATTTCCAGAAGATGTATCTGTGAACGTTTTTTGAGGTGCAGTTTGAAGATGGGCTCGTGTGGGTTGCAGCAAGCACTCAAGAACTCCACTGTTTTGGGTTAAACCAAATTTCACACTTGAGGTTTTTCCGACTGCCCAGGCCGCTCATGTCTGCCATTCCTTGGGGAGGTCATCGTGTGGTGCCACATTGCCAGGGGCCTTTCTCCCTCTCTGCTCAGTGACAAGATTAGAGACAAGCATGCTGTCTTGCAGAACCTAGGGACTGGGTAGGTCTCTTTCTTGTTCTCCCTGCCACTGCAGATATGACTCTTTGGGGTCCCAGGCTTATATGGGGTGTGGGGAAAATTTTCCAGTATGTATGCCATGGGAGCACCTTGGGGTGTGTCCACGGTGCCCAGACATACGCAGCACGTGCCAACCACAGCTGAGGCTTGTGGGCCGGGCGACAGGCCACCAGGGCCAGGCAGCTTCACAGCTACTTCTCTGGGTTCTTGCTCTCACTTGCTTTTTCAGCCACTCAGTATTTAGTATTTTTCTTCATTAGCAGTCAATTAAAGGAAAGAAATTAAACATAAATAAAAATAAAAACCTTGCCACCCAATTACCAAGAAGGTTGCAAGGTCAAAAGCAGACTTTTTGCTCATGTTCGGCCCCATCTTCCCTCTCCCCGAGCACTGAGCAGAAACTCCTGTTGGGGGTGATGGTGGGTAAAAAAGGCTTTTTAAAGCACATCAATGCTTAAAAGGGTTTTAAAAATATTTATCTGCCATGTTGCCAGAGGTAGAAGTCAGATTATGACTTTTAAAAATAGAATCCAACAACGACAACGCACTTGGAGATGAAGGCAGGGACATCGTTTTCGCCACACTGCCTTTCAGCCCTCCCGAGGGCCATGGGAACAGTCCCCGCCGGGCAGACTCGGGAAGGGCGGCCTCAGGGCGCGACAGCCTGCTTTCCTTTTCCTGAGTCCACCTGCCTGTTTGAGCAAATGGAAACTCCTCTGTCTGCAGGAACTCAACCAACAGAGAGAAGTCTATTAGTGGGGTGCAGTGGAGAGGACGATGGACACAGTGATCACCAGTAACCTGTGCCCCTATCTGCACCTCGAAACCCAGAGGGGGCCTCGTGGGAGCAATCTTTTCTTGGACATGCAGATGAGGCCGGAGACAAACACGAGGTCAGTGGCTGCCCCCTCTGCCTCACTTCTGATTGGAGAAATGGAAAAGTGTGCGCTGAGCTGGAAGTAGCTTCCGAGTCAGTGCTGCCTGCTGTAGGCAGACCCACCATAGTGGGTCTCCGGCCTGCAGCGCCACCCGGGCTGTAGCTGACTTTGATCGGAGCCAGCCTATTCTGACAGGGCCTGCTTTCCGGAGGCAGTAGCACCAGAAAGCGGGGCTGGACTCCCACTGACGTGTTTCTGCCTGAACCCCAGGCAGCGGTCACTCTGGAGTAAGCATCGGCTGCATCTTACTTAGAGTGGCAAAATTAGACAATGTTAAAAACGGAAAAAAATCCTTCTAAGCAGGTCATATGAACCAAAACAAAATTATCTTTGATTTGTGAAAAATACACTTACTTACTGTTATAGAGCACAGCAAGGGGGGCCTTGGGATGATATACTATTACTGAAAGAAGACCCCAGATCCATTATGTCCGCTGCCAGAGGAAAGACGTCTCTCAATACCAGAGACTTGTGAAAAGGAAAGGAAATGTTTATTTAATGTATACAAATTTAAAGTAGTGACCTAATGTCTTCATCAAAATTCCTCAAGTCCCTTAAAACACCCACAAACAGACAGTTCTTCCTTCCCCCTTTGCCCAGTCCAAAGTACCGTATCTCAGGAAAGGAAATAGAAGTCCATGGCTCAGGCAGTCCTCTGGTTATTCCCAGTTAGTCCTCCATCTCGACTGGGAGACCTCCCTGGGTTCCCGGCACCCTCAGCTGAGTTGCTGGGATCTCTGCTAAAACCAGGTGGTGGTTTCCCCTACTAAAGCTGCGGGGGTCCCCACTCTGGCACAGGCACGTGGTCCTCTCTCCACTGTTCCAGCTGCATGGTCCTCTCTCCCAGGACCACGGGAGTCCCCACTCAGCCAAAACCTGCGTGCTTCTCCCCACAAAGCTGTGGGGAAGGGGGGGTCGCCACTCAGCCAAAGCCGAGTGGCGATTCTCTGCTATATCCACATGGTGATTCTCTCACGCAGGGCTGCCTGAGTTCCTACTCTGCTAAAGCCACGTGGTTCTCTCTCCTCTGCCCAGTAGCTGCCACATCTCCATTTTAAATCCCCGCACCAATCTTCCTCTGCAGCCCCATTTCCCACACTCGACCTCACATGCCCTCGATCTGCTGTCCTTTCTAGCTTTACTGGTCGCCATTGTGGGTCTGGGCAGGTGTGGCCCCATGTCATGGAGCCAATCTTCTCTGAGCTCCCACGCAGGTGCTGTAACTCGGGGGACCTGCCCCCCCAGTCACATCTTGGGGGGAAGGTCCCTTTCCATCCCCCTGGCCTAGAGCATGGCCATAGCTATTTAGCATATCTAAGTGACCAGCCAAAGGCTATAGGTATGTTAAATGACCACACCATGGATTAGCTGCAAAGCTGCTCTGCATGCTCTTGCTCTGTGTGCCCCTTCCCCCAACTCACACCTGTGGGGGAAGGGGTAAAGACACCTTAAAATCTCCTGGACACCTTGAGTTCTGGACCCCATTTGAAATGCCCATTTGGGGTCCCCCTCTTGGCTGCACCCTGTAACATTAACACCTCCACTCTACACAGGTCCGAATGACGCCTGCTCTTTCATTCCGAGCAAAGAAAATTCTAACACTGGTTTATCTTCAAACATCCAGAGCTAAGAGAAAGGCGAGCAGAGCATGGTGGTGGCTGAAGAGGGGTGAGGCCCTCACAAGGTTAGGGACCGAAGGGACAGTGGCCTTGTTGGTTCTGGTGGACAGCTGTGTGGGTGATGGCAGCGTGGGGTTGGGACCGGCACAGTCAGGTGGCTGCAGGGGGGCGGCAGCCTAGTGAGGGGTATCTGGGGAGCCCTAGTGACAAACAAACATATTGAGGAAAATGGGAGTTAGGTCTCTCACCAAAGGAGGGAGTTACAAACAGGAGACGGGGAAGCTGGAGTGAGCCCTGAGGCTGGCTGGGTTGGCAGTGGAGGCGTTGAGGGGAACCATGCTTTCCAAGGTCTGTGTGTATGTCCGTGCACGCACACTCATGTGTCTCACGCCCGTTCTCCGAGAGCACCTGAGGACAGGACCACCACAGGGGCAGGAGCGCATGCAACTCGGAGGCCTTGGTTTCTACACGCAATCGGCCGCCGAGGGAACCAATGCTTTGTGAAGAGGCGGCTTGTTCCAGGGAGGGATTGGGGAAACATAAGAACTGTCCAGAACATCTCGTTGTGGCAGAAAGGAAGGACCATGGGACGTGTCAAAAGGACCCAGATGCGGGTTTGAAGGCGTGCCCATTGGCCAGATCTGGGGTACTGGGGCGTGAAAAGAGACAGTGATTGCACTGGAAACATTGAAATCCCAGAAGCAGAAGTTCACAAATCCACACTGGTTTTTAAAAAGTGAGCAAATAAACTGGGAAAGAAAAAACTCTTCCTTAGAGTAGAATGTCAACTAATAAATGTAGAAGAAATGAGAGAATTTAGAAGAATTTCTTAGGGCTATCATGATGTGCTGATTAATTCAGGAATAAAAAGAATCAATAAATAGTAAAACTAGTGAGGGAAAGTTAGAAGAATACCAGGTGTTTACATAGTTTCAGCATCTCTCGTGATGAAACACTTGGGAATTTTAAAAGCAAACAGCAACCCGAGGGCGGGGAAAGCTGCCGGGTGTCCCTGTGCTCCAGCGACTGAAGGTGTCATCGCCGCCAGCAGGACAGCCGACTTGGCTCCCACCGGGGCTGGCTGCAGGGGGAGAAGCTCGGTGCGACGTCCGTGACACGCTTGCCCAGACTCATAACCGCAGTGTGGCCGTGAGGCAGCCCCAGACAAGCCTGACCGAGGGACATTGTGAAAGTGGCGGGGGGGTCGCCTTCAACACGCCAAGGACAGGAGGGGCCGGGAGGAGCTGCGCGGAGCTGAGGCAGGCGGCGGCCAGGTCTGGTGGCGGCCTAGAGCACCTCTCTTTCCACAAGGGACTCCGTGAGGACGGCTGGCAAAACCTGAGCGGAGACTCTGGGTGGAGGATACAGGAGAATTCTCCGCACTCTTCCCGCAGTTCTCCAGTGATGTGAAAAGTGCTGGAGAGAACATGGCGCCAGAGGTCTCCCAGACAGATTCTACTTCCAGCTGGGCCACAGAGGTCTGCACAACGCTGTTGTTCCCCTTGTAACACCGAGAAAACACCAGACAAACTAAGATTCCTAGTTTTAAAAGTCATGGGATAAAGAAACATGCATCTAAGTGAACGCAATTCAGAGGACAAGCCTTTCACAGAACTGAAACATACAGAATCTGGAATAAAGGGTTTATGAAATGGTCTTTGATGAGAGTGAGAGCTAATTCGACACCGCAGAAAACAGGACCAGGAATTCAGAGACAAGTCAGTGATCCAAAAGGCCCAGACTGAGGCACACAGAAGAAAAATAGTTAAAAAATGAACAGATCATTAGAGACAGAGGCATCCTCTGAGTGCCACTAACACACGGTGACTGGAGTTTGTGAGGGCGAGGAGGAAGAGTTGGGTAGAAGGAGCCTCTGAAACGAGGCTGGCCAAAAATTTACAAAGTGATGAAAGACATCAACCTAATATTCAGGGGGGTCAGTGACTTCAAATAAATACAAAGAAAACCCCAAAGGCAAAACCATCATCATACCACTGAAAACCAAAGCAAATGAGAAAATGTAAAAAGCAGCCAGAGAGAAAAAGAAACATCCCCTTCAAGAAAACAACGATGAGAATAATGTTTCCCTTTTCATCAGAAACAATGGAAGTCAGAGACAAGGAACTAAGCTCCCACTTCAAGAAGAAAGAGAAGAAAAAAATGAGAACTGGAAGGAAGAAAAAGGTGAGAGAAGAAATTGCCAAAGCAGAAAACATTCCCCTGGGAGTGTTCCTGTCCCCCCACAGCTTTGCCAGCACTCGCTGCGGTCAGCCTGTTATTGGATTGTAGCCCTTCTGCCAGGGGTGCCGTCATATATCATTGTGGGTTTTTTTAGATTTTATTTATTTATTTTTAGAGAGAGAAGAAGGGAAGGAGAGAGAGAGGGAGAGACATCAGTGTGTGGTTGCCTCTTATGCACCCCCCACTGGGGACCTCGGCTCACAACCCAGGCATGTGCCCTGACTGGGAACCGAACCAGCGACCCTTTGGTTTGCAGGCCGGCACTCAGTCCACTGAGCCACAATAGCCAGGGCTCACTGTGGTTTTAATCTGCATCTCCTACTGGCTAATGACGGTGAACATCTTGTTATTTGCCATCCGTAAGTTTTACCCAAGGAAAATGAAAGCCTACCCCCACAAAAGGACATGTACAGCACTATTCAAGGGAGCTTCACTCAGAATAATCCCAAGAGGAAACAGACCTGTGTGCCCGACACGGATGGCCGACCAGCTGCGACAGAGAATGAATGCAGCACCGCTCCACAATAACACGGAGCAAACCGATGCGCCGACCACACAGAGGACACTGGGAAATGCTGTGCTGAGTGCAAGAAGCCGGGCCCAGGACGCTCCTTCCCGTGTATTGCGTAGTTCGCTCACACGAAGTTCAAGATCAGCTAAAACGAATCGGTGCTGAGAGGAGCAGTGGGCGCCCGTGTGTGGGAGGGTTGACAGGAAAGGGACTTGTGATCATTTGCTGGGTGACAATATTTTATGTCTTGATTTCAGCGATGGTGTCTACACTTGTCAAAAATCATTGACGAAGATTTATGCATTTCACTGTATGTAGATTATATTTCAGTTAATAATATTTTCACCCAGGGTTTCCTTTTTTTTTCCTTCAAGACAGCACGAGACTAAATGATTACAAGAGAAAACTTGAGAAATCTTTTGTCTTCCTCCTACGTGTTACCTAGTGACCAGGGCTTTGAACCATATAGGCCGGGTGGAGGGCTCTGGTCCACTCTAGGTTCTGGGGGGGGGGGCGGGGCCCTAGCCAGGGCCCCTGTGCTGAGTCCCTGGTGGGACGGATGCTGTCACAGGACAGTGCCACCACAGCAGCGCCAGCAAAGAAATGGGTCTGGCAGTGACGCGGAGCTGTGCACGCCTCAGAGGGCCACAGAGCGACCCTGGCCGACCCTCCTCTGCCACCACAAGCAGGGCTGGCTTCACGGGCATGTGACTGGTCCAGTAACGGCACAGACCCCCACACTCAGGAACCCTGCATTTAGGGTTTAATGCTCTGGGTTGTGGTCTTGAACTTCTTAATAATTACCTTTGCATTTGTGTCGTGTAAGGGAAGTCTGGTGGGAGAGTGGAGGCATGCAGTCCTGACTCCTGCCGCCCCTCACCTCCCCAGGATGGCTCTCGGCTGCCTGCTTCCCACCCCGAGGTGCCCCGATTGTCCTCCTCGACTCACCCTGGCTGCCGCCCCCTCCATCCTAGGCAGTTGAGGGGTCATGGGGGAGGTGTCTGCCTCCTGTTGTTGCCTTCCCCGCCACCTGAGGCCTGGGTGGGGGTGCGGGCAGGGGGATGTTTGTACCCGCACCACACCACGGGTATCTGAGGATGGGGCACGGTGGCGGCCATCCCTGCCCCAGGCTGGCGGCACTGTGGTGCTGATGGCAGGGCTGGGCCCATCTTTAGGGCAGGCTCTGAGCACCTCATGGGGTGGGGGTTTGCGAGCCCCTGGGGAGGCCCTGGTGCCGGGGCTGGGGCAGTGGGCTCACAGAGGGGAGACTAGCTTCTACGCCCCTGTCTGGGGTCCTGCACTTCCCTTTTGCCGTGGGCCCCGCACATTCTGGAGCCAGCCCGGAATTCCCTGCCTGCTCTCCGTGAGTTTCCTCTCGCGTGATCCCAGCCAGACAGCTGCGGGCGTGGACACTCAGCTTCCCTGCTTGCTGAGCTCTTCTTCTGCCCTGCCGGCTGCCTCCTACCAGACAGCCTTGGCCTTGACTGAGGGCGATGACGGCAGGTGGGCCCTGGGAGCAGAGCCATTTCTGACGCCTGATACAGTCTCTTCCAGAATGACCCCTAAACGGGGGATCACAAGTGGTCAGCTCAGGACACAACACTGGGCAGAAGGGGGCAGCCAGTTGGGTGGGCGTCAGTCCCATTCATTCGTTTAAATGTCTATTGAGCACTGTCGTGTGCTGGGCCCTATTCTATGCACCGGAGACACAGCAGTGGGCGAAATACCCAGCGTCCCTGCTCTCACGGGGCTTAAATTCAAGTGAAAGAGACACACAGAAAGTTGATCAATGCCTTGAAGAAAAGAAGCTGGGAAAGGGGACGAGGGGTGAAGGAGTGAGGGTGATTTAGATAAGATGATCAGGGAAGCCTTCTCGGAGGAGGTGACCTCTCAGCTAGGACTTGCAGGAAGTGAGGGAACGAGCCAGAGAGGATCCGAGGACAGATCAAGTGCCAACTCCCCGCAGTGGGAACAAATCCAATGTTTTCAAGGCAGAGCAGGACGCATGAAGGAGAGGAGAGTGGCTGGAGAAGAGCCTGGGGCGCAAGGCAGGGCAGAGCCGGTGGGCCCTCCGGGGGCTCTGCCTGCACCCTGACTGTGAACGCCAGCTGCTGGAGGATTCTGAGCAGGATGTGATATCACAAGATTTATGTTTTTAAAATGGATTCTGGCTGCTGGGTGGCTCAGGGAGAAGCCGGGAGGGCAGCGTGGGAGGCTGTTGGGATGATTGAAGCCAGTGACGCTGGCGGCCTGACCAGGGCAGCCCTGGGGGGAGGAGTGGAGGGACGAATGTGCTGTCTCAGGCGGGGCTTGCGGATGCGGCCCGGGATGCTGTGAGTGAAAGAGGGGGGTCAGGAACGAGCCGCTTATCACTCACTGAGATGGGGAGAGTCGGAGATGATCAGGCCTGGGCGTGAAATCAACAGATTGGTTCCAACCACGCGAAGATTGAGATGTCTACTGAGTAAGTGGCCACCTGGAGGAAACCGGGGGCTGCTGGTGGGGTGAGCCTGAAGACCAGGAGGAGGTGCGAGCTGAGACAGAGATTTGCAAGATTTCCAAGTCACAGGATTAGATGACATCACCCGGGGAGCGAGTCAAGCTAAAGCAGAAAAGCGTGTTGTCCTAAAAAATCATTCTTGGAATATTCTCAAGTGTGGCAATTTGTAAAATTTAACAACTCCACTGCTGCATTAGCAAATCTGTGTTTAATTTGAAAGTGAGGTGTTTCGTCAGGCCATTCAGGCTGCTTTAAAAGAAACTCTTGCCAAATGTATTTTCCTTCACCTTTCCACAGTACAAGCACCCCCCAGGACCAAGAGGACTGCCCTGGCGGCCCGGCCCCGGGTCTGCAGCTCGCAGAGCAGAGCCTCAGTGCCCAGGGGACAGCTGCCTGGCTCTCCACAGCCCCGCTCCAGGTCTGCGCTCCTTTGTACAGGTTCTGTTTGGGGACAACGAAAGAGAAGGAAAAGGTCCTCTGGAATTTTGGTCACAAAGGGGGAGCTGGCACATTGGCTTTGTTCCCCAAGTGTACAAATTCCCACGTGACTTGTTTCCTGGCTGCGTCTGGATTCCTCTGGGATGACCCGCACCACTCCCCTTGACAGAGGCCGCTCGCACCTGCGCACACTTCTGCCAGCAGAAGCGTAGGCCCTGGGCCCGCCCCTGTGGCCCCTCCCGCTGTCCCGCTGGCATTTGAGGAGCTGGAGGGTGCACGCCTCCCTCCCCAAGGACGCTGCCCTCTGACATCTTTATTTGACACATTAGAGACAGGAAAGTGGCCTGTCTGGACGAGCACTGCAATTTCGGTTGGCATTCAGAATGTCCAGGAGTCACCTGGGCTCCTTCCAGCGCCCCCTAGTTTGCCGGCCCCTGTCTCCCTGTCCATGATGCTGAAATACTAACGGGTGGGGTGACAGTGTCCTCAGAAGGCTGGTCTGACAGGGAAGCTGGCAGTGACCTTGTGGTCCCCATGGGCCATTCCAGCTCAGAGCTCACCCTGGAACCAGCTCTTCCCACACCCGGGCTGACTTCCGCACCACACAGGAGGGGCAGCACACGGCGGTGGGGCAGCAGTCCTGGGCTCTACATCTGGAGAACGGCCGCATAAACCTTCCCGTGAGGCCAGCGGAGAAGACACACAGCGGTGAGCGCAGGGTGCCAGCCACACAGCCTCTGGCCCACGGCGGCTGCCAGAAAAATGCGAGCGCTGACTCCCAGCCCAATAAAAAGATAATCCAATTAAAAGCAAATCTGTACAAAAAACAAAAGATCTTTTGTACGGCAAAATTTATGTTCTGTATCCAAGTGTGTCCAAATTTTAGATTGTGGGTTAATCTATTTCAAAAAGTGAATAATGATGTAAGGCAGGGGCGTCAAACTCATTTCCACCGAATGCACATCAGCCTCGCGGTTGCCTTCCAAGGGCTGAATGTAATTTTGGGACTGTATGAATGTAACTGCTCCTTAACAGCTAAGTGAGAGCTCGGTGCTGCTGCCGGTTAGAAACAACGTGGCGGGCGGATGAAACAAGGTGGAGGGCCAGATTCAGCCCGCGGGCCTTGTGCTTGCCGCCTGTGCTGTAGAGGCTCTATGGGCTCACGTTTACTGAGCATTTACTATATTCCAGGTGCTAAAGGCACTGGGTGTAGATTTTCTTCACTGGGTGATTTGTTACCAATTTTTAAAAACAACTAACTACATAGTTTTTAGTTTGTGTATGTTTTTAGTATTGAAATTTCATTAAAGTAACTTAAAAAATTGAGCATTAGCTAAAGCCCAAGGTCTGTTCCAGAAGCTGCTCCCAATCTGCCCCGCTGGTCTTGTTCTTCTGCGGGGCACCCGGGCAAGTCCCGTAGCTCCGCACACGCGAGGCAGGGCCCTGCCCAGGGAGGGAGCCCGGGAAGGCCACACCACCCAGCCTCCACGCCAGAGGCTACAGCTGTCCACAGCACAGGTGCTGAGATATTAAGAGAAAGAGACATAAGGGGAAAGTATTTTGAATCTGAGTTCTGCTCATCATCGGCAGACTCCTGTGGGGAAATATTTAAGGCCAAATGACCTCCTAAGACCCTTCTGTCATCTGAATTTCCACTGCTGGAAATTCATTTCTTTGACTAGCCCTGCTGGGCTCCTCTCTGAAAGTATAAATCTGAACTCTCAATGACAGCATTAATCGGCGGACTCACTCACTGAGTAACTTTGTGTTCCTACCATGGGCGAGGTGCTCAGTCCTGGGGATACAGCAGAGACCAGCACAGACGGGGCCCCAGCCAAGGCCGGGTTCATGGCTACCATGCCCAGATGTGCACTTTGTGAGCCTCGCAATGTGTCCAGCAGCAGGTAGTACCCAGCTTGCACTCTGCTTGCCCAGCTGTGTCCACCGATTGGGGGCTGAGTTTACCTGGGCGAAGAGACACCATTTTCTTTGCACAGAAATACCATCAGCTTGTCAAATCCAGAACCCAGGGCTCTGCTCTCCCAGGGGGCGCTTTGGCTCTGACTTACACAAGACCTAGAGCTGGCCGGACTCCTGGGGACACAGGGCTGGACATGAGCTACAGGGCCATGACTGCCTCACTGGTGTCTCCGCACCCCAGCCTGCTGGGGTGGCCGAGGTCTCCTCCCAGCCACAGCCAGTCCCAGGCAGTGCAGACCTCCAAGGGAGAACAGAGCAAAGGAAGTCCGAGTTTGAAGCTGGGGTGGGGTGGAGAGGAAAGCAGGAATGACTCAGGTAGGCTCTGGTCCTCCTGTGCAGTGCTGAGGACTCTAAGGGGCAAGCCCACCCCCTGGCTCAGACCTCAGCCCCCCACCCCGTCTCTGTGCGTGTGGAGGTGGACCTGGGCTAGTCCTGGCCTCCCCTGTAGCTCTCCTCTTCCCTGACTGGTCCACCGTCCCTGAGAGGGGGCCTCATCTTTCCAAGCTAGAAATTCCTTCTTTAAATCCTCACCCAAGGACATTTTTTATTGCTTTTAGAGGAGAAGGGAGAGAGAAAGAGAAAAAAGTACATGGATGTGAGAAACACTGATTGGTTGCCTTCTGGTATGCAGGGGACTGAACCTGAAACCTGGGCATGTGCCCGGACAGAAGTCAAACCGGCGACCTTTCTGTCTACGGGACAACAGTCCAACTGAGCCACACTGGCCAGGGCTAGAAATTCCCTTTTTAAAATTAAATTTATTGGTGTAACGTTGGTAAATAACATCACATAAATTTCAGGGGTACAGCCTTACAGTACAATGCCTGTGCACTCGTTTGTAAATTCCATAAACACAGGCCGAGCTGTGGGAACAGTGAAGGTCCCAGGTGGGTCCGCCCAGATGGAGGCTTCCCCGTGGGGGGCAGGGCACAGAGTCCGGGAGCCTGAGGACAGGCAGAGGAGGCCGGCCACCCACCCCTCCTTGGGGGACGTGGGTCTCCCTTGTAGTGAGCTCTTGTCCCTGCACGGGGCTCCCGCCGATGAGCAGCACTGTCCTGCGGGCTCCCCACTCGCTAAATGCGGAATGTCCTGGAGGGGGCCCTGACAGACATCGTTAGGGAAGAAACCCACATCTCTGATCACACATAACATAGCTCCCCGGCCCGTTAGCACCGAGGACACCGCGCTGCACCACGGCTGGGGGTGACTGATACTGGCTCTATGTCTCCTGAGGGGTGGCGCAGGGGGTGGCCAGGGAGTAGAGGTGAAGGCGGCAGTGTGGTGACGGCGGTGGGGCTGGGAGGTGTCATCTCCTGCAGGAGGTGCAGTTCTCAGCCCTGTGGCTCCCCAACCCCCAGGCGGAAAACCTGCCGCCTGGTCCCTTCTCTCAGCACGTCCAGAGAGCCCCGAGGCCCTTGTCCAGCTCCACAAACCCCACTGCCACCGAGAGGCAAGAACCAAAGCCAGGCTGCCATGGCTCCTCCTCCCAGAATTTGGCAGGCGTTTCAGAGGCAGCAAGCTGGGATTTCAAGTTCTGAAACGACCTCGTCATGCCAGCGCGTCTCGTCCCGTTCTCAGCGTTTGGTCTCTCAGGTGCCCGACGCGGGAGAGGGGGGCCTGGTCTCGTCACATCTGAAAACACACCAGTGTTCACTTTCACCGACTCACCCACACCATCTCCTCCAGAAGGCCCCACGGTGTCGCCAGCGGGAGTTGGCCCGTGCTGGGCTACACTCACACTTCTGCAGTTACCAGCTGTGTGGTCTTGGGCCAGTCAATCACCTCTCTGGGCCTCACTCTGCAGCTACTAAGCAGAGATTACAACAGTGGAGTCGCTGATGCCAAGGGGCTGCCCTGCCCTCGACTCAGACAATGGTGAGGGTGGCGACAGTGAGGATGAGGAGGATGGGCATGGTGTGGGCTGCTGCTTACCGGAGCACCTCACACGGCAGGGCCTAGTGTTCCCATGGCGGAGGCAAAGAGACAGGTGAATGGAAGATACTGTCCAGGGCTTCCTCACGACCGCCACCCAGGGGACAGTCAGCCAGGCCGGGAGAAGTTGTCGAACACAAGGACTGAGGCCAAACTCATGGTTTTTCCAGAGCCTGCCTGACTCAAAATCACATCTGTCCCTTGTGTGTGGGTCTCCAGGCTCCTAAACCTAAAGCCACTTTAGTCCATCGGGGTTCACTGTGCTGGGGTTTCTGTGCTCTATGGGCACCTGCAGGAAGGAGTGCTGAGCAGGAAGAGCTCAGGGAGCCATCGCCTGCGAGGCCTCTGCTCCCAGCGTGAGGTCACAGTCCCTACGAGACCTCTTGGGATGCACGGGCACCCTCCGCACCAGGATGGAACTCAGGCAGAGGATAATGTGCCTTCTCTCCCATTTCATGGAAATCAGGTCTGTATCATAGCTCACACATTCTTGTTTTTGGATCTTTGATTATTGATTAATGGCAAGTCATTGGTTACAGACGCACACTGCATACCATCAGCATCTGAGACATGTGCTGTGAATAAACGCTCTTAACTAGGGCTTGAGACAGAGGATTGCCACAGTTAGAGCACTTGTGAAAGCAAGGGGCGATTTTTTCCTTGTCCAGGCCATCTCCGGACTCCAGACAGAAAGCTGCCTGGGTGTGGAATGTGAGTTGGAAATGAGATTTGCACACTAGGGGTAAACTTTACAGGGGAAGAAACAATCGGAGAAAAACCCATTTAGTTAATTGCCTTTGCTTTGCCCTCCAGACTGTCTTCTGAAGCCTCGTCCTGCTCCAGCTTCGGTGGCCTGTGGGCTGCGTGGGCCTGCGCTCTGCTACCTCCCAGGGGCTAGACTTAATGGGAAAGTGGCAACTGCAAAGGTTTCGGGGAGTGGCCCTAGGACAGTGAGGTTTGTTGCCATGGAAATGAGTATAAAGTTTCCAGTTCATTGCTGTCGTCTCAGCAGGACTTGGGAGAGGAATGGACAAGTCGGAGCTCTTACAAGTTTGGTCACAGAGCGGGGACTGTCCAGGCCTGCCTCAGCTCGCTGTGCGTGCCACTTCAGCCAGCTCATTATATCCAAATCCTCCTCTACAGACAAAAGAGTGGAGTACGGCTTTCCAAAATAATACGCCTGTGGCTTGTCCCTCCCTCCTCCCTTCCTTCCCTCCTTCTTTCCTTCCATAAACTCCTGATATGCTTTTCAACCTGAGTCCACTTGGCAGTGTCAGCAGTAACAAGTATTTGGGTTTCCCACTGATTACCCGTGGAAGGTCACGCCCTTAATTGGATGCGGGTATGCCTGGCTGGCCTTGCTCAATTCTGCCCTGGCGAAGCCAGAGAGGGTGGTCAGCACGGTCTCCCATGGACAAGGCTTAGAGGAAGAGGGCGCCTGATACGGACGCACGCACCCAGCAGAGACCTAAGGCCCCGCTGTTCCTGCGAAGCAGCGGTGAGCGGTGCGAATCCCTGTCCCACTCTCCGGGAGACAGTAGTTAAACACACCAGAGAGGACTGCTGTTGGGAAGAGTTCAGGGCCGTGGAGGGAGGGAGAGGTGTGCATGCTGAGGGACAGAGTTCTAGGTCGGGGATGGCAGAGGTGGGGCGCTCACACCCTGGCTCCCACGGCTGACAGTGGGACTCACCCCCTTCTTTCCCACTGAGCCCAGGTGTGGCTTCTCGATGATCTCGAGTCACTTGGGGCAGACCCTCCGAAGAGATCGGTCACTGTCTGTGGTTGGTTAAGACAGCAACAGAGTCCCTGATCCCGTCGAGAGGCAGACTCTAATCTCCCTCCCCACAAACCTGGTCTGGCTTTAGTGACTTGCTTGGCCAACAGAATGTGACAGACATAACCGGCACTTCTGAGGTCAAGAAGCCTTGACTCTTTCATAAGGGCATTTTGGAACATTCACTCCTATAGTGAGGGCCACCAGGTAAGAGACATGACTGTCCTGTAGGAAACGTACTAAGACTGCATGGGCAGAGCCTTCCAGCTGACCCTGCCAAGGTGCCAGATGTGTGAGTGACATTGGCTGGGACCTTCAGTTACAGCCCGGCCAGCAGCTGAACTCCACTGAGCAACTCCAGTCAATGGCACCTGAAGCAGAAGAACCGCCCAGTGGAGCCCTGTCCAAGTTCCTCACACAAGCAGGAGCTATAATGCACAGGTCCTTTTAAGCTGCTAAATTTTGGGGTAATTTGTTACATGGCTGTAAATAACCTGGATACCACTCAAGGTGAAACTCAGAGATAACCCTGGTTCTGGGTGGTCAGAGCTCGGCAGGAGTCTTGGGGGCTTTTCTAGTAATATCATAGTAATACTAGTATGTATTGAGTGCTTACTATGTGCAAGTCACTTGGCAACATTTTATATGGAATAACTCACTTAAATGTAAAATCTTCCCAAGTCACTGAGGACAGACAGCAAAGCCGCATGAACCGGGTTGAACGCTGATGGGCTGACCTCAGTGGAGCGTTAACTTATCACGTCCTTTCTCCCTCTGGTGCCTTTCTAGGCACCAGATGAGCCAGGGACAGCTGGTTTCATGGTCTCTCTTTTCTTGTTTTAACAGATGAGGAAACTGAGGCCAAGAGCATTGTGATGTGTCCAAGTTCACACTAGTTAGTGAAGGAGATGGAATTTGAACCCAGATAGGACAACTCCCTGCCCAGCGGTTCCCCCTACCTCACACCACCTCTGTAAATACGGGAGCCAGGCGAGAGCGACCCTCCTCACCACGGCGCTGCCCCTCCTCACCACGGCGCTGCCCCTCTCCCTCACTACCTGCTCAGCACCAAGGGGATCAGACCACAGTCTGATAAAGGAAATGAAGTCGAACTTTCAAGTGGGCATGTGCTGCCTGAGATTTGCAGCATGGAACTTGTCAGGTGCTCCTTGGCAGAACCTGCCTCACAGAGGTGGTGTGAATCCTGGGAGGTCACAGTGCTGGGGGTGCTGAGCCAGGTGAGGTGCTCACTGGGGGCTGAGTAAGGGGGGAAAATGTTGCACTCACTCATCAACTCATGCCACATTAACTACCAAGCATCTGCCCCGGGCACGTTGCTGATTTTGGCAACAGGGTTATAATAGTGAACGAGTAGGCAGAAATCTGCCTCTGACAGATTTTATGTTGCAGTATTAGGTGGAAGCTTCTCTGAGTTGGGCTGGCTGACTGGGCCCACTTCCTAGCTACGCGATCTATTTTCACACAGCAGCCTTGGACTGCACTCGATTCAAATCTACTCACAGCGATATGACAGATCAGTGTCCTTCGGGGACCTTTAAGTCCAGTCAAGGCCATGAACAATAAATCCAGCAAGTCCGATGGGCTCTTGGGCCTGTGGTGTGAGGTCAGGGCCCGGCTCCTGCAAGCAGTCCCAAGGATCGGCTTATGAAGACAGCAGAGGCTGCTTGGGTCCTGGCCATCACTCAAGGCCATCCGGTCTCACCACGAGCTCTACTGAGGACTTCTGTGGCTGTCATGTTGGGAAGGAGACATTCCTGGGCTGGTGAGGCAAATAAATACATCCAAGCTGCTCTCTTTCAGCGAGCTAAAAGCCATCATGCATGTCTAAAGCCAGAGCTCATTGGAATTCACCAAAACCTGGACGAGGTCCCCGGAGAACTGTTAAAGCTTAATGGTGCTATTTGTCTCAGAAGCAGGGGACACTGCAGATCCGTTCCACCCGCCCATCCACATTCCTGTCCTTTTCTGGCCTGGGAGGCTGCAGAGGGGAGGGGTAGCCCACTCTGGCCATGGGGACCCAGGTGAGGGCGGGACATGCCTTCAAGCCTGCAGATCTTCCGGAGTACTTTAGTTTTTGAAGATTGGCAGTCAGGTAGCCTGTCCTGACTTACCTTTTCCAGTTTTGATGAAACATTTTCAGTTTCATTTTCAGTTTCATTTATGCATTCAGCTGGCATTTTCTGCCTACTAGGGCAGGGTTCTAAGTGAAAAGGGCAGGCTGGGGTGAGTCTGTATCCTAGTGGGGGAAGTTTCAACAACACACGAAGATGTAGATGTGTAGAAAACAGGAGGTCGTAATGAGTGCTCCCTGGAGAATTAAAGTACACCACTTTGGTCAGGGGTGCTCCTCTCAGAGGAGGCAACATTCAAGCTGAGACCTGACAGGAGGGAGTTGGCCATGAAAGGGCAGGAAGCATCCCAGGCAGGGAGAGAGATGGTGCCGGGTTAAGGTGCGGCAAGCGAGGGAGCCAGAAGGGATCAGAGAGGCTGAGAGGCACAGCACTGTGGCGGGGGGACGGGCTTGGGATGAGGTCAGACAGGCTTCTGGGATTAAGAAGGACCGCAGGGCCCTGGCAAAAGAAAGAGCTTTGGATTTTATGTAAGATGTGACAGGAAAGACCTAGAAGGTTTGATGAAGGAGGTCACATGATCTGATTTACATTGAAAATGGATTACTCCGGCAGCTGCATGGAGATTGGTCCGTAACAGGGCAAAAGCCGAGGGCGGGAGACCAATGAGAGGCTCCCGTGTGTCAAGGTGAAGGAGGAAGGTGGCTCTGACTGGTGCACAGCCGGGTGGATGGAGGAAAGTCAGCAAGACTCAGTATACTTTGGAAACAGAGTTGATAAGACTTGATGGATTAGATGTGGGTGGTTAGATAAATACATGGAGTGTTTTTTCAGGGAGAATAACTCAACACCTTGGTAAGTTTCACTCTAGTCTTTCCCAGCTACATAAACATGCATATGTATTTTTATAAAATTGGAATCTGGACACAGTTTTACATCATACTTTTCACCTTAACCTTCTTCTTGTGACTATGTCTACAAGTCAGTTTTAAAGGCTGCATAATATCTCATCATATAAGGCATACCATCATTTCTTTGGCCAATCACTGCCTGACAATTGGGCCGCTTCTGGTATTCCCGCTATGATAAACAAGGCTGCCGTAAGCATCCCTGTGCATAAATCTCCAGGCAGTCTCCGATTTTTCTCCCTTGCGATAAACTGCCTGAAGTGGATTTATTGAATCAAAGGCATTTTTAAAAAGAGACTTGATAAATAGGTACTGTCAAATTACTGGCAGGAGAGGTGGTACCATTTTATACTCCCATTGGCTGTAATTGATAGTTCTTATTTTACTTTATCTTGCTCAAACTAAAATTTATCATTAAAAATAGCCAATTAAGTAGCCCAAAAGTGTATTAGTCCATTGTTTTAACTTGCTTTATTTTGTTTTTTAGTGAGGTTAAGCATCTTTCTAATATTTAATCATCATGCATATTTGGTGGGTGGAAGTGAGTGTGTGTGTGAATGCATTGTTCATTTATGCCCTTCACCTACTTTTCTGTTTGAATGGTAATCCTTTTATTGATTACTGAGAGCTCTTTACATAGAAAACTCATTCCTAACTCCAACTACGCCCCCCTCAATTTTTCATGTACTCTGTGATATTCAGAAACGTAAAGATTTCATGTCATCAAATGTATCGGTGATTTCTCTAACCGTGCCTTCCTTCCTTGTTGGGCCGAGGAGAGGCTCCCTCACCTGCATGAAAGCACATAAATCCCTGGGTCTATTGATCTCAGGTCTTTTCTGCTTTTGTGTGCATTGGGAGCCGCCTTCTCCGTGAGATTTCTGCAGAACCGAAGGCAGCAGTCTCCCGAGACGCTCGGCCACCAACGGTGGGAGTGGCGTGTGCTGTCATTCCCTCGTGAAATGTTCTTGTGCGTGCTGGCAACAAAGACTTCGAAAAGTTTGCAGTGAAGAAATCTGCTTACCTTGGCCTAACATAGTGCTCCCCAGACTTATTTGATGGTAGAACCTTTTCTCTGTTGTGATTATTAATGTCGTATGAAGAGCGTTTGGGGGGCAAACACTTCAGAAGACCCATTTCATCCACCTGGAATCATGGAACATTCCCACTTTTCCCCCCCTGTAAACAAACCCTTCATCATTTGTCCCAGTACCATTTGCAAATAATCTGTCTCTCCCTCACAGCTCTGAAATGCTGTCTTTATGTCAGTGTTCTGTGTCCCCAGGCTTGTCTCTGGCCTTTCTGTTCTTGCAAAAGCCTCGCATCTCAACTGTGCTCCGATTTTCCCTCCTGACCCCGATGGTGCCAGTGGATGTGGTTCGGTGCACAGAGCTCCTTGGCCACTGCATCTTCTTTATGGATTTTTGTCCCCATAAAATAACCTCCTTTTTTCTCATTTAATGTTTTTTACTTTGAATTATACTTTGCCTCCAAAATTGCTACCGTGGCTTTCTTTCTTTCTTTTTTTTTTTTCATTTTTGACAAACAGATCTTGGACCATGCTTTTTCCTTTAATGTCCCTGTGCCATTGGATTCTAAGTGAGTGTCTGTTCATTCTCTCCATCACTGACCGGCGCACTGAGTACTTCCCACCTGCGGAGGCTTAGACTCTGGGGAACATGACAATGATCATAAAATAAGTACGGTGCTTAGCCTCATAGAAATTAAAGTGCAGTATGAAAGGTAGGTATTAATCAGCAACTTCCTAAGAACATGTAAAATCGCAGTGGTGATAGAGTGTTTCTACAGTATGGCATGGTGAGCTACTAAGTGCCACAGAAGTTCTCAGTGGAACGGCTTCACCTCTTTCAGGGGAGTGCTCAGGAATGGCTTTCCGGGGAAAGAGACGCTGAAGCTCAGCTCTGAAGGAGGTGTTTGTTAACCAGATGGGGGGCGGAGGCGGGGGGCACTGACTGGGAGCATTCCAGGCAGAGGATGAGCTTGTGGCAGAAAGGAGCTTGCAAGACGCAGAGAACCAGGAGAATATAGCATGAGCTGAGGGTGAAGGTGAAAATGAAGGTTAGGTTTAGGGTTAAAGGTCAGCAGGGTCAGACCATGCAGCCCCTTTCAGGTCCTAGTGAGGATTTGAACCTATATTCCTGAAGCAATGAAAAATCATTAAGTGGAGTGTTTACAAGCAGCGATGTGTCCAGGCTTCTGCACCTAAGAGCAGAGCTGTGCATATCTCTTCCCCACTCCGTGTCCAGTGATGTCACTGAACTGGTCACTTGCTATCACCTGTGGTGGTATTTGTACCACGGCAACTGGCAAATGCTACATATCAGGGCATTTCTGCCCGCTGGAGAGCCAGTTGTTAAATATTTACCTGCATATCACTGACTGACATAGCCGCAGATGATATTTTGAAAAGGAATCACACTGGTATCTGGGAGGAAAACAGACTCCCAGCGAGTGAGAGGGGACACAGGGGAGTTGGTGAGGACGTGATTATGAGAGTCTGGTTGAGAAGTAACTGCACCTTGAATCCGGGCGGCTGCAGTGGGATGGAGAGAAGTGGCTGAGCTTGAGACCCACGTAGGACGTGGAGCCAGGAGACTGGGGGGTGGGCCGGACTGGGTGGCTGCGGGAGAAAGCGCTGATAAAGACCCCCGAGCTTGGGCTTGTGTACAGATGGGGGGTGACCACCACTGAGATATAAGGCTGACTGAGGAGCGTTTTGTTTTTGTTTCGGCAGGGAGGCTGGCAATGGGAAAAGACCGCGAGCTGAGATTTATGCATTTGAGTTGCCTGGGAGACACACGAGTGCCAGTGCCAGGCCGGGACCTGGACTCCGGGCCTGAGCGTCAGAGCTCTGCCTGTGAGAGCCACGGCACGTGGGGGGCCCGTGAAGTTCTGGGCACAGGGGAGGGATCCGAGCCTGCAGTCAGAACCAGACGTTCGTCTGAGAGTAAACTGCTGAGATTGGAGCGCAAGGGAAGAAAATCCACCAGCCAACAGTTAATGCAGAGTAGTCAGTGGGCTGTTGTTTTGGGGTTTTTTTTTGAGTCAATAGGGAGTGTTTGCTGTTTTTATTGCAAAGTTGTTCTTTTAACTTTCTTTTTTCATTATTTTTCATTATTTCTGTTAATAGTGTTTCCTTGCCTTGTTGTTTTCTTTTATTAGTATTATATTTCCATCTTTAGCTCCAAGGGCCAAGTTTTCCTCTTTCCTTCCCTATCCTTTTCCTTCGTCCCTCCTCCCTCCCTCCTTCCCTCCTTCCTCCTCCCTCCCTCCCTTCCTTCCTTCCTTCCCTTTTTTCTTTCTCTTCCTCCATCTCTCTCCCTTATTATTAATGAGTTTTAATACATTACTTTAATGATATATACTTAACCCTGTGATTAACACATTTGCATCTCAGAACCCACTCTTTCATTACACAAACTCTCTTTCTGAGCTATTTATTTGATTCAGTTATTAGTGGAGTATGACAAAGTCCATGTTTTTAGATAAGAAAGAGCAGGAAGATGTCATATGTGTTTGAACACTTGTGCATCTAAGAATGTCTTTCTCTCGCCTTCACACATAACGATGCCAAAGTGGGGCACAAAATCCCTGGGTCGTAATCTTTTGCTCTCAAAACTCTGCTCAGATAACTACTGCTCCGGTATCTGCTGTCATTAATGACAGACAAGAAGTCATTAATTGATTTGCTCCCCCTGCCCAGGATGCTAGCAGAATTTTTGTGTATGTATTTTGAAACCTCTTCCCGAATGTCTATGGATTGGGCAGGATTGATCAGAAGGGGCACATATTTTATTGGTGGAAAGAAACATACTGGGGGCTGTAAACAGAAAAGAGTCTGTGATGTCCTTGAGGTCAGGGACACTGAGGCCAGGGACACTGAGGCCAGGGACACTGAGGTCAGGGACACTGTAAAACCAGTGAGATGAGGAGAAACAGGCATGGGCAAAGGGGTCGATGTGGCAGAAACTGCGGGTCTTTCACTCATATGCTCACAAACGCAGGGCGGGGGAGGGAGGCAGGGAGAGAGTGTTTGGCAAAGGAGAGGTTTCGGGGAGGGCAGAGCGGCGGATCCACCATCCCGACTGTCAGGCAGCGGGGCCCACGCTGCCCGAGGGTGACGTTACAGAGAGGCAAAACCCGCACGCACATCAAACACAGCAGACGAGTTGAGGACAGAAGGAAGGTCTGAGGAGCCAGGGAAGCATTTGGGCTGCAGGCAGTGGTCGTGACTTTGTGAGAAATGAGTCATATTATGTGGGCGGGCAAAAGTAGGTTACTAATAGATAACACAATAATTAATAAATAAATAATACAAGAATAAATGCTGTGCTTTGCATACTAATAACTGTGAACCTACTTTTGCCCACCCTGTACATAAAAGGCTCTGGAAGAGCTTGGCGTCCCGAGCAGCTGGAGTCCCACACACCTCTTTGGTTTCCGCTGCGACACTCTGGTGGAAGTCAGAGCAGTTAATGAACCACGTCCCTGGGAGGTCACACTGCCTCTCTCACTCCACGGATTGGTGACACTGCCTCACAGGACACTGGGACAGGACACAGCAAAGTGGGTTCCTGGTGGCCTGGGAGTCTGGCAACGCATTGACTGGACGCTTCTCCCAGGCCCCACGGGGGTAGAGAGCAGAGGATGATGGGAGTACAGGAGGAGTGGCTAGAAGTTTTTTTCCCTAGAACTCTGTGAGCCTTTTCAATCTATTACTTGTTGGATTTAAAAATAAGACATTTTTAAAAGAAGTCTTCTGACAGGTTCAGGCCCAAACCTGCTGGTGTTTAGTGACTTGAGTTTCTAACTTAAATCCATACAAAAGCTATTTTGGGTCTCTGGGTGTTATTGTCAGATGGGAGGTGGACCATCCTCTCCATCACACAGCCTAGGGTTACCGGGCCGTTAGGAAAGTTAGAGTAAGCAGAGCGCCTGGCCTTCAAGTGCTAACGCATAAACACTGAGGGGAAGCCCCTTCGCTCTCAGGCTGTGCTCCCTTTGTATCTGAAACAAGGACTTCCAGTGGGAGGTGGGCCCAGCCCTGACCCCAGTATCTGTGGCTGCAAAGACAGTGTCACCACACACACCGATGGCCTACCTCTGACTGTTTGGGCCGGCCTGGAGGCTCACACTGGCCGAGCGGCAGTCTGTGCCCCGTGGAAGGCTGTGATGGAGGGGCCAGGCACAGGGTCTCCAGGAGCACAGGCCAGCCCGCGTGCCCCCAGGCCTGGCACCATCAGCAGCAGAAGTACTTCTTTAGGGATTCCCTCCCTAGGCCGGAAGCCTTGCTCTTGTTAGGGCTCAGACACCTGGAAGGAGTTAGATGGTGGTCTAGCCATTCTGAGCACAGGGAGATGACTCATTCACACACTGTAAGGACAGTTTTTGGAGAGTGGAGCTCCCTGTATGGGGGACAGGCTGGGGGAGGGGAGGGGGTGGAGGAAAGGAAGAGCAACCTCGAAGGCAGGCCCTGGCCACGGAAGAATGGAGGGTCCAGCTGGGGAGGGGGCACAGGAGACAGCTCTGGACACCTGGGACGCACCCATTCACTGAATCACAGCTGTGTGCTGGTGAGAAGGAAGGGCTCCGTGGGTGAGGCGGGGGCCAGAAGCAGCACTGTCCACCTTGGTGGCTGCAGGCAGCTCGAGGGTGCCTGTGAGGTGTCCCACCAGGCCCTTTTGGGGAGAGTTTGGACTTCAAGGCCCTTGCTTATGGAGAGGGTCAAAGTCTACTGGCAGCTGCAGGGCCAGCCTGGTCAATCGGCCCGCAGTGGCCGGGGTGCCCCAGGAGCTGCCGTCTGCCTGCCTGACGAAGCTGCTCATGGTAACGTCCAGGGTTTGACCGGAGACACCCATTTCACCAAGGAAGCTTACTGCCTGCACAGCCCTGGCAGCCCAGGACTATGTGGCCCGCACCATTGGCAGAAACAAGTTCTGAGAGGCAGAGTGGGGGAGGGGGAGACGACAGTGCAGACTGCAGAGGGCCAGGACAAGGCCCAGTGTGGAAAGGGGGTTTCAGGAACAATGTCAGAACTGCAGCCCAACCCCCCGTGGGGTCTCAGCACACCTCTGTGGGCCCACCATGGCAACTCTGAGAGGAGGCCTATGGGTGCACATGGCTGACCCCTCCCTCCTGGCCGGGGCCTCCTGTCTGTGTGTGTGACAGGTCAGCCCCGTTCCTGAAGATGGCAAGGGAAAGGAAGAAAAGGCTCTCAGTGTCAGGCAGACCCAGGGCAGGGCACGGGGTAACAATGCCTGTCTGGGTGCAGGGCCCAGAAGCAGATCCCGAGTCAAGGCCTTGAGCACAAGTAGCCTACTGGGAGGTGAGCCCAGCAAGCACTGGTACGGATGAGGACATACCACAAGGAAGAGCCAGAAGCCGGCCCAGGGCTCGTTAGTGAGCAGGTTATCGCCACGGGCAACAGGGACTCGAACCTGCTGAGCATGCCCTGTGGCAGTGGAGGTAGAACCTGCCTCCCGGGCCACCTGAGGGGTGAGGAGCTGCGGCTCATCTATCCGCTGTCACACACTGTCGGTAGGCGGCTGCTTCTGGGGATGCGAGTGTCCCAGCATTTCTGACCTGCTGGGTGCACTGACCAAGGCCGTCCCAGCATCCAGGGAGTGGCAGAGAGCACCACAGACACCTTTGGGGGTCAAGGGCGGGCACTGTGGGCATCTGCCAGTGGCCAAGAATGATTTAGTGAAGATTTCAGAGAGGGAGGGTCAGTGAGGATAATCCTTCACCACGGAGGGCAGGGCATGGGTCGAGACCTGAATGGAGGCCTGAGGCTGGCATCACTGACGCACTGAGTTACCGCCCCCGGAAACTGAGTTAGGACGCAGAGCTGGTTGGGGGCAAGGTGAGGACGGGGGAGGCCAGGTCTGCGGACTACCACCCTCAGGGTTGCCTCGCACCTCCCACAGGTGTGTCCCAGTGTGGCCAGGCCAGCTCAGACGGGTCACATGCCCACAGCATTGTTGGTGAAGGTCACTGTCTGACTGGTGAGCCCTGCCTGCTTCTCTCTGCAGGGACTCCGGTCCAGCCTAGCAGGGCCTGGGACAGGTGGATGCTTGGGGTGGAGTGTCATGTCTCTATGTGGGTATGGCAGGCCACACCGGTCAGTCAGTGAGCTGCTGGCGTTGTGCCCCTGATGGCTGGAAGCTGGACCGATAGGGACAGAGACCTGCTTCCGCTCTGTCACACAGAGACTGGAGGGGTTGCACTCCCTGGATCTAAGCTTCTGACAAGTGCACCAGACGTGCCCTTCAGGAGTGGGGCCAGGCTGTGTCCTCCTGGGGGTGCGAGGAGGCATCTCCACGCAGAGCCTTATTTGACGATCTGAGGCAGCGGTACCCCCTCCCGATGGCTAACTGGCTGAGGGCAGCCGTATGTCCGTGAGAAGGACTAAGAAGATCCCAGCTCTCTTTCTCCCTCGGTCTGGTTACAAGAAGGTGCAGCCAGACTGTGGACAGATGGCCCAGGTGTCCTGTTCAGCCCCCAGCCTGTCCCTTTGTTGCTAATCGTGCAGTTGTGACGGTCCACCATTGAGCCCTCAGGGGAGATGAAGACGCCACTACCTGAGTCCACGCTGGCGTGGAGTCAGATCCATTTTCATTGAACACCCTCTTCTGCAGCTTTTCTCGAGAGATGTGATGTTGATTTTTAAAAATATTTTTTTCAAGATGAAGGAGAAAAAATCCTCATCTCTTTTTGACAAGAGTCAATAAAACCACGTTCAGTGGAACCAGCACAGTGCAGCAGGGGCGTCATCCTGGCGTGCGTCCTTTAAAGAGCTCCCGCGCAGTGGCCTGCCGTCCTGGACTCCGGTGGGCATGAGAGGAGCAAGCACAGAGGCGTCTGTGTGGCGGCCCGCAGAGAGTCACAGGGCCCTGAGGCTCACGTCTCCCCTTCTGCTGAATCTGACAGGCCTGGGGACACTCTCAGAGTCACCAGACAACACCAGAGCCTGCGTGAGTCTCAGTCCGCCATCGACCCACATCGCCCAAGTCTCCAAGGCCACGCGCCATTTCGTTTTCCCATGTACGATGGCCCACTGTGCGTCTTCTCTACGGAAAACAACGGGTTCTCTGTATACCTTGCTAAATAGGAGTAAGTCACATTAAGTCCATCGGTGGTTTTTAAAGATCTTTGCGAAGGTTCCATTTATCAGAAGATTGCTGCCTCCAAACACGCCTGCAGAACGATCACTGTTGCTCCATATGGGCCCCCGTCTTTCCCGCGGGCCCCCGACCTCGTCCGCAGCGGGGCTCCGGCACGGCGTCCTGTGCTCGGCGGTGAGCGCGGCAGTTTAATTAGAAATCAAACAGGGGTGGTGGAGTCTAAATGGGGAATTTAAATTAACTCAAGGTCCAGAAATATCTGATCGCTCCTGTCTGAGGTTTCTCCAGGTGCAGGAAAGTGATAAGGGGGTTCAATTTCTCTACTGTGACTCAAAGGAAGGAATAGCAGCATCTGAAGATTCCCATCCGGGAAAGAAAAACCCCAAGTGTTCTAAACACCCAGTCTGAACAGAATTCTCACACTTTCCGGTGTTGGGGCAACTCGTTCGTGGTTTTGGGAGCCCCTAACCCCTTCTGCTACCTTGTCTTCTCAAAACCGGGCAGGAGGTTGACCCTCAGACCCATCCTGTTGGTGATGGGGTGGGGGTAGGGGTCGGGGGACCAGGCTCCTCCCAGAAATGGCCACTTGTCTGATGATGTTCTCCAACCTGGGCTGGGGCCTGGGCCTAGGGTGGGTCAGTGGTGCCCTGAGTCACCTTGGTTAAGGAAGTCCTCCTCCCCTGGCTAGCCCCAGCCCCTTTGCGGGTCAGCCTGATGTTCTGAGGGGGCTCCCAGCATGGATAGGTCAATTCTTGACCATGGGGACCCTCCAGCCTCATAGGAGGCCCCACCCCATGTCGACCCCTTGCACCTCATTCCCACCAGACCTCACGGCTTGCAGCACGTCACCCCCACTCTGAACCAGGCCCTCTGCACCCTGGCCTGCGCACGCCCACTGTGTCTGGTCAGAGCACTCCCCTCCTTCTCTGCCTCACTCCTGGCTTTCAGTGTGGACATTGTGGCCTCTGAGATGCCACTCCTGAATCTCCACTTGAGATGAGGGTTCCTACTGGGCGCCCCCATGGCGCCTGCTTTCCCTCCTACCACCTTGCTGAGCTGCAGCCCTCAGACTGGCCACGTGCCGGGCGGAGTCACGCCGGCACCGGGACCGCACAATCCCCAGCTCCACACAGTCTTTACCATGTGGCTGAACAGCTGGAAGGAGGAGAGGAAGGAAAAGTGAGCATGTCAACATGGACAGATGAGTAGGTGCCTTCTAGCCGCAGCCCCTGCTGTGGTCTGAATGGGTCCTTCCCAAGTGTGTATGTTGAAACCTAACCCCCAAGGTATGGTAATAGGACATGGGGCCTTTGGGAGGTGACTAAGTCACGAGGTGGGAGCCCCCATGAATGGGAGCAGTGTTCTTATAAAAGGGCCCCCAGGGAGCCACCATATGAGGACACAGCACGAAGTCTGCAACCTGGAGAAGGGCCTCATCAGACCGACCATGCTGGCAGCCTGATCTCAGGCTCCGAGTCCCCAGAGCTGTGAGAAATGGTTATTTGTGGTTTGTAAGCCACCCGGCCTGTGGTGTTGTGTTCCAGCAGTCCACGCCGACGGAGGCAGCCTCCACGGGCAGGTGCCCAGGGCAGTCAGGAATGCTGGGCAAAGCTGGGCCAGGCGGCTGCCTGGGGGGCCCCCACCAGGGAAGGTTGGCCCAGGAGTTCCAGAGCCGGGCCCCGAGCGCAGCCCAACTACATCCCGCCTGCAGCCCGTTCTCCCTCCTGGGGGAGCTCACGGGTCCACTGCTCAGATGCAGTTCATGCACCACCCACTCTGGGCAACCAGGAAGGTCCATGCTGTGCTCTGGGGTTTTCTCTCGCGCTGGATCACTGTCAGCTGCCCCTGCTCTCTACCTCGGCGCTGGCCGTCACCAGCAGTGGCTGTAGCTCCTGAGCCCTGGGTCCCACCTCCCCCCTACACAGCCTATGTGCTCTCAGGACTGGGCAGGAGTGAAGGGGAAGTAGCCGCTTCTGAAGGCCACTTGGGGAAGGGGGCCATACACGTCTGAGGTCTCGAGCCGCCCCTTCAGCTACTCCACCAGGCCCCAGGGGGAGGGTAAGATGCCTGGTAGCCTGCAGCCTCCACTCAGCCTCCACAGTGGCCCAGCACTGCCGCTGGCCTCGGTGCTCAGCCGCAGAGCAGAAGTGGCCTCGAGGTGAATGCAGACAGACAACACGTGGAGAACACAGGCCCCGTGCCCCCCTCGAAGGCTCGGACAGGAGGCACAGCGATCCAGGTCCACTTCTGAGCCCATTCAGTTCACATATGCGACTTAAAAGAACAAGTCTGCTTTCCTCCAACCGGAGAAGCCCCACCTGCCTTTAAAAATCAGAGAAAGGAGAGGGGCAGCTGCCAGCTATCAAGGCCTTGCTGTGTGAGGGTCATCCTGTGGGGACATCCATGTAAGGGACATGCAGGTGCCCTTAGAATGCCACTCCCACCAGCACAGGCTGGGGAGCTCGGGTCCAGCCTCGTCCTAGTCACCGCAGGCAGGCTGCCACCCATCGGCCCTGTCTGCCCGATGCCTGCCGCGGTCCTGGGTGCCCTGTCTCCTGGGGACGAAGTGCTTCCCCTGAGGCCAGTCAGCCCTGCCTGGGGAGTCTCTACGGCACCAGCCAGGGGCAGACCTGGACGGTGGCAGGTGTGTGCCAGGGCGGGCTTCCACTGGGGCTCTCTGCCCCAGGACTGAGAGGGTCCTCCAGTCCCCCAGACCTGCGTGTGTGCCCGCCAGAGCATCGGCTGTATTAACACAGAGGGAAATTCTTGGGGGTCGTTTCACTGAGTTTTGAACTTATGCTCGGGTTTTGAAGAAGGAGAAAAAAGACAACCCTCCTTAAACAGCTCCCATGAAAGGTTAGAAAACGGATAATTTACACAGGGAAGCAGGTGGCAGCTGGGTGCTGTTCTGGGAAACCACATGTCCCCAGCAGTTCCTCTTCACGGATACTGCAAGTTCACACAAGCTTTACAAACTCAAGGGCTAGCGATTCCCCTGAGTGATCAATCGTAGGGTATAAAAATGCTAACGGTCATAGCCCTCCCTTTTCCCGAGGAGGCCCTCCTCTCTTCCTAGCCCGCCCCTGTTCCAGGGGCGCCCAGAGCAACGTGAGCCCCATCAAGGCCCCTAGACTCTTGTCCCCAGGCTGGCTCTGCTGGCCACCTGCTCCAGACCCGTGGCTCCCTTCTGTTCCCTCGAACGCGGACATCTGTGTCCCCCAGCTCCAGATCTGCGTCCCCCTCCTCGCAAGCTCATTCTCTCCCTGAGGGATGCCTAACTGTCCTTCTGCCCCTGTATCAGGAGCACCGGGCCCTGCCCACCCCACCCCAGGGGGCTCTGCAGTAGCAGTCCTGAAGCCAGACCTCCCCGAAGCAGCCTGCCCACGGCCTACCCCCGGGCAGCGTCCTCTTCCGTGGAGGTGCTCACGTCAGTACAGGCCCCGGTGGCATGGGCCTGCTCCTCGAGGTTCCTCCCTCTGGCTGGGTCCAGGCTGCAGACCTGGCCCTGATCCTCTTAGCTCCCCTTCTCTCCCTTCCCAGCCCCCCAGTCTCTGGGTGCTCTGACTACCAGTGATGCGGTTGTGAAGCAGCTTCTGGGGGGCCAGGAGGCACACAGGGGAGAGTGCAGGTCTAGGGCATTCAGAGCAGGGAAACCAGGGAGAAGTAAGAGGGCTCCTATTACAAAGTTCTACCTCCTTTTAACTCTTCAGCACTCAACGACATCTTTCTTTCTGGGCTCCGCACCCCCCCCCCCCCCGACGAAGTTACCTTGGGCTGTGTGTGCCGTGGCAGTGGGGGGCCGGCGGAGGTTGCAGGAAGGGCAATGATGGTCAGGATGTGAGGAGGACTTGTGTGCTGGGCATGTGACAGCCTCAACGATGAGGCCAGCATCATTACCAGCCCACGTGACATTTAGGGAAACCGAGGCACAGAGCAAGGAAAGGACCAGCCCAGGCTATACAGGCCACTTAGTCCCCAGTGTCTCTCTGAGCCACTGCACTCGTCCGCCTTTCGAAGCACACGTCACACACCTCCCGGAAGTCCCTAAACCCGGTGCTTGAGCGGAGCACCTGGCTGGCCCCGGGAAAGGACAGCACGCTCGGCCACACCCAGGCCCAGGCTCCACGGCTCAAACTCCAAGAAGCTCAGAGATGCGTCATGCGTGGTGGAAACTTCCTAATTTTTCAACAGAACTTCCCTTTTTTCTTTCTTGGACCAGATGTCAAGATTTTCATCTCAAATAACTTCCACGAGGGATTTTTACGCCCTCCCTTGTCTGCACGTGCGAGCTGTCATATGTTAGCATGAGAGCGGCCGTGTTCAGCCTCTGCTTACACCGGAGAGGCGAGAAGACACTTTGAATTAAGTGCTCTCTGCAAACAGTGCTCATAAAGTAGTGGGGAGACAGAGGTCCACTAATTTGGCACCTGACAAGCCCATACGCCGCCCCTCCCGGAGCCGCCCCCCGAATGGTCTCTGTCGACTCTGTAACAGAGTCTCGGCTTCCAGCTCTTTCTCTACACCCGCTCGCTCCCAGGCCCAGTGACCTTCCCCGGTGACCTGGGAGAGCATTGGGGCAGCACCGGCCGTTGGAAGGGGAGAAGCACCCAGGGCCGCAAGGCTAGGGTCTGGGCTGCCAGCTCCCCGACCTGGAGCTGTGAGCCACGGCCACGGGCGGCCTGTCCCTCCAGGTGTCCCACAAACCAGCGCCCACTCAGAGCGCCCACAGTGCGGGGTGCTGCCGGTCTCCAAGGGCCTACGGGGTTGCCGCACTCAGGGTAGTGGCCACTCCTCCCTCAGCGCTCGCCTGGCTTCTGTCAGCCTCCTCTCAATGACACGGGCTGGGGCGCACGAAAACCCCCACCTAAGAGTCCAACTGAGGCCAAGTGGGCTTGCTGAGAACTCCCCGGCTCAGACTCTCCTCAGTGTTTCTTAAAGGGAGGCCTTGACCTCCCACAGACCTTGTTACAAAATGTGATGCAGGAGCCTGGGGGTGGGGCTCTGAGTGTCCTGTCTTCTGCACAGTACAGCTGGATGCCCACTAAAGGAGATGACAGGAACTTAAGTTCAGGTCCCCCCATCTGGTGCACTTTTTAAACCACAGCTGCCACCACCATTTCAGGTGATCCTCCGCGGACTAATTCCCACCCAGTTTAATGGCCCATTGACTGATCCACACTGGGGGGTAGTTCTGACAATGGTTTCACAGGTTTTCCCTCCCGATTACATTTACACTGAGTGGTGACCTTTAGGCATGGAGACAAATACTGGCAAGAGGGGGCATCCCCCATCACCCACCCCTGCTCCGACCCCCCACTGCTGTCCACACCTGTGGGACAGGAGGCCATGCCTCTGCTCAGCTCTGCAGCTCCGAGCTTCACCCCAGCCCAGCACTGCCAGCGAGTGACCTGCAGAATGCTGGCCATCTGGCCCCAGCTTGAAGAGGCCCGTGGAACTAGGTGCCCATGGAGGCTTCAGAGAGAGGCAGGCAGGACACGACAGGGCTGGAGAAACATGGCAAAGCCGAGGGAACCACTGCCAAAGAGTCTAGGTGTGCAGGCTGCTTGTAGAGTCTTGAGCAGTGGGTTGTCTCCCGGTAGAGGCAGGTTTCAGGGCTGGTGCCTGGGGGATGGGGTCAGGAGACAAGTCTGCAGTCCGTGATTCAGTGAAATATTCTGGAGCGACCTCTGCTCAAGGAACACCTGGGGCACATGTCGCCTGAGAGGACAGGGTCCAGAGAGAGCCTTCCACAAACACCCACACTCCATGGGGTCCCAGAGAGGCATGACCCCACAGTCACGGCCTCTCCAGCATTTCAGGTGCATGCGGGTAGGTCCCAGATTTGTCTTTCTGAGGCAGCTGAGTTACCCCTGGGGGTTCTCCTTTCTTCTGTCTCCTCCCAACATCACCATGCCATTCATTTTCCCAGAAGTCTCTTAAGGGTTGGCAAATGTAGGAAACTCAGAGAAAAAGGAAGTGGAGGCCAGCTGGACTTCCTCCGGAGTAAAAGGGATGTATGGCCATTGACCGCAGGCCCTTTGCTCTTGGGGTTCCCCTACGACCAGGGGTGTTCAACCCTCGGCCCAAAACAAAATGGTAAATTTACTTAAAACCTTTTTGTTTTGCTCCTCAGTTTTCTTTAGTGTTTGTGTACTTAACGTGTGGCCCAAGACAACTCTTCTTCCAGTGTGGCCCAGAGACGCCAAAGGGTTGGACACTCCTGCCTAGGCCTTTACTAGGGACATGCAATCCATTGTCCAGCTGAAGTTCCAATCCAGGCTCCTCCTTCCAGGTTCAGGTCAAGTTCGACTCAGAAATGTGAAAGGTCTTCTATGTTTGGCATCCACTTACCAACTGACTTGGAAAGAAAAGTTCTTCCTGCTTACAGTTTCTTCAAGCACATTAAAAAAAAAAAAAACAGCCTTTCCTCTATTTTGTGCCCTGGGGAGAAAACCAGGAGGCCCACTTACAACCGGGGAGCCAGCTTCCATGGGAGGAGAGGGTTACACGCAGGCCAACTTCAGCGTCCATCATGTTCACGACTCGAGGTCTGCAGCCCCCCAAGAAGGGCGCCGAGGGGGTCACCTGAGGGTGACCCTGCTGAGTGGCAGTGAGGGGTGTGATGGGCCCCTCAGGAGCTGGCGGCTCAGCCAGGACGGTGCCTTATGGGCCCCCCTTAGCCCTCTGCGCAGCGTGAGCAGGGGCTGCTCGGGGTGCTCACCACCCACAGGGCCCAGGGGAGCCCTGAGGAACATCACCAGGCTTGTGCATCTCCCACAGTTCAGGAGAAGCAGGTTAAAAAAAGTGCCCGAGCAAGCGACATAGTTTATATGCTGCAAGTGGACACGCTGGCATCCCCTCCCACCATGAAGCCTGAGCAACAGCAGTTTAACACTGGGCGCAAGAGCAGCTGTCCCGGGCGGAATACCACTGGCTCCGTTATGACAGGAGAGAGTGCTTCTCCCAGATCGGCATCCCCAGGAAGATATGGCACCTGTCATCTCAGCGCCCCAGCAGCTGGCTTGATGCAGGAGTCCACGGGCACCCTTTCAGATCCCATCCATCAGGGAGCCGGGGAGATGGGGCTGCAGCCCCACCGGGAGGGAGGCCCAGCAGCCGTGCCAGCACTGAGAGCATGCCGGGCGGGACCTGGGCTCCACGTATTCCCACACTTGTCACCCTAGAGGAGACATGGAGTGTGTAGAGGGACAGAATGAGAGGAAAGGAGAGGGAGGGATTCGGGGCATGGGGAGGAAGGGAGGAGAGAGGGGAAGAGATAGGAAGAGAGGGAGAGGGAGGGGCAGGGGCAGGGTGAGGGGGGACAGGGAGCAGGAGGAAAGGGAAGGAGGGAATACAAAAGGGGAGAGGGAGCGAGGGACCTGAGCACCTGGCCCAGGAAGCCCCCCTCCCCAGTGTTGGCAGAGACCCCCAGGGCAGGTTGGATTGACGTAGGTAGTGCATATTGATTACTTCCACCTGCACTGGCTAATGGGCAGGTTTCCATTCCAATCAAGAAATCTTCGGAGGGCCAATGATTATACACGCGAAGGGGAGGCTTGAGAATGTCAGCAGCAGTGAAAGGCCAGGAGGCTGGAGCAGGGCTCCAGACACACCTGTGTGCAGGGCGCCAGCCAGGCGCGTGCGGCGCTGTGCTGGGTACAGAGTGGTCTCTGCCACAGGCTAGCGATAGTGGCCAGGCAGGGGAAGGGTCTCCCCCAGGCCCCAGGGCAATGCAGAAAGAGGCAGGATGGTCAGAGTCAGGCAGAAGACCTGGGCTTTTCTATTTCTCTGGCAATGAAATTGTTCTTTACCAAGAAGAGGGCACTGAGGTCACTATGAGCTATGAGCAGCAAGGTGGCTGCCGCCGAAGAGGGGATCATCTGTCCTGCTGGCGGCCTGCCTGTGACTTCCCCTGGGCCAGGAGGCACTATGGCTGCAGACACCAAACACCAGGTCTCTCCTCCTCCAGGAGCCTGCTGCCCCTTGCTGGGAGGTGGACCTGCAGAGTCCCTGGTGGCCCAGGCTCTGAGGGCCCAGAGGATGGACCCCCCCCGCCCCTACGCTCAACCTGTGGGGAGGGGCGGGTGGTGGCTGTGAAGGTCCAAGGAGTCCCCTGACAACACAGGTTCCAGGGGTCAAGCCAGCCTCCTGTTAGCCCACCTGGGGGCCACGTGGCAGACTACTGCCTGGCGGTGGCCTGTGAGGGTCCAAGACCACTGGGGTCGAGAGCTGCAGCCAGGACCCTGATGGCAGCTGTCAAAGGCTGTGACCTGGAAGAACACGGCACCAGGAGAGGAAGATGCCACCACCCCCAGAGCGTCGGAACTCTAGCTGCGCTGCTGAGCGCCACTCTTGTCTGCCTGCTTACCCAGGAAGCAGCTTTCAGAAGAAGATAGAGGCTATTCTTGCTGCATCATCCTTTGTGCGTATCTCTCAAGTACCAAACCAGAGAATTGAATTTTAAGAGCTGACAAAGGTATTTGTGTTGCTCCAAGCAACAAGAGGAACACAACACAGGAATACTTAGTGGGCACCGCAGCTGGGGGAATTTTCCTGAGTGGAGAGATTTCTGTGCAGGCGATTTCTATAGACATTTCTCATTTAAATGGAAATTCCTCCTGAAACACGAACAACAGCTAACACAGCCAGAGCTTCCGCAAGAGCTGGGCGCCGTTCCCAGAGCTTGGTGTGCATTAACTCGTTTAACCCTCGCAACTACGTTAGGGGGTTCGCGCTTTACTGATGAGGGATCGGAGGCTCTGAGAGGTTACGGGTGAGCAAGGGGCCCCAGAGCACTCAGCTTGTGAGTAGCAGAGCCAGGACTCGAACTCGGGTAAAGAGTCTATCATGAAAGCATTTGATGAACTTTCAGAAAAGCCGCTCACAGTTCCAATGGCCTCTGCAGCTGGTTTGGAGGGATTTAGTTAGTTTTTAACGGTTCTAGATGCAATTAGTTGTGGGGGTCAATGTCGGAAGGAGGAAGAATGGGAAGGCTGTGCATCCAGAACCTCCTGAGTCCTTCCACCACACCAGGAAGGGGTCAGTGGTCTCTCTCTGGGGAAGCAGGGCCCCAGGCAGCCGAGTGGTTCCTGCCAGAGGGAGCATACACCACACAGCTCTGCTGTCCCAGACCACAGACATGACAGCGACCGCCCTCTTCTCCGCCACAGGCTCACTCTGGGTCCTGTCTCGTTTACTCGTCCGGTCCTCCCAACAGCCCCATGAGGCAGCCGAGATGCAGGCATGAAGTGACTTGTGGAGGCAATACGAATAGCGCCTCGTGAATTCAGACTCACATATGAGCTTAGGACAGTGCCCGAAACACGTTCATGCTCAAAATGAAAGAACGGAGGAATGAATGAATCCAGACCCCAGCCCAAACCTCGCGCAGGGAGCTGCACTGCACCTCCCGCGCCACTCTTCTTCTGCATCCAGCGGCAACAGAGGCAGTGGGACAGTGAGCAAGGATGAATAACTGTTTCTCCTGCAGGGCCTCCTTCAGGGGCTGGAGGGGCTGGAGGCGCCGTTAGGCCGCCCTCCCCTAAAGTCTGCAGTCTGTCATCGTGGTCATCAGCATCCTGTGGTCTCTGCACGGCAGTGTTCTGACAGTTCAGCAACTGGGCTGTAGCTTCCCCAGTGCTTGTATCGAGGCCAGATGGACGGAGGAGGCTGTGCCCGATTCCTACCAGCTGCTCTAGGCAAGGCCCTCCTGGGCCCAGGTTGGCAGCTGGGGGTGAGCCTTGACCTCGGTCAGGCCCTGCGGCTGGCCTTGACTTATGCTCAGCCTAGGCTGCCAACTTGGGGAAGGAGAAGAAAGAACAAGCTCCCTTCTCAGAGGTGTGAGCAGCTGAGTCCGTGGTTGGGAGTCACAGCACACACCCAGGCAAGGGTGGGTGGTTGCAGGGAGGGACCAGCACTGGGAGCGCATGGGGGTGCCCGCCCAGTGAGGACCTGGAGATTCATCTCATGACTCATTCGGGAAAGGGGCCAGGTTGAGGCACTGGTAGGGGGTGGGCCAGCCTCCGAGTGGTGTCCTCGAAGTTTGGAAGGCCACCACGCTTCCCTCTCTCACAGAAGTGGAAATGACTCATTTGAGCAGGGATGAGGCATACCAGACCAGCAATGTAGCAGCTGTCAGAAGAGAAGCATAAACCATTCTCGGCAATAGATATATCACGTTGCTTCCTCAATCATCGGGTGTTAATTTATTTATCTCGCCGAGCCGTGATGGGCACGGTCTGCCCAAATATATTACATGGGGATAATGCAGTCTCTTATCCGGGAAACCACCGTATTACAGATACTATCGAGCTACTTTCTCAAGAGTGTTTGGTACCCTAGCAACCGAAAAAGGAAAAAATAAAACAACAACTAAGGCATAAAAATTACGTTGCATCTGCAATACTTTGCTGAAATTGGTTTTGCAATAAAGCATGTATTGTAAAAACAAAAGTTTAATGATATATCAGTTTGGTGAAAATCTGATTACAAAGCAAAAACACGTACATCTAAGTGAAGTTGCAGAGCTTTTAAAAATGAAACTTGGCAAGGAAGACCTGGGCAAGCTCTGGCTGAAAGAGTGCTGGCTTTGGTTTTTCCTAAATGGGGGCTCCACACCAACGAGACCCTTCCTCCACACCCAACTCTGTGCTACAGAACTCAACCCTGAACCTGCACTTGAGGCAGAAACCCCTAGAGTTCATCAGCTTCTACGGGTGGCAGATGGTTGCCTGGTCATATAAACCATATCTCTGTCCCAAAGGTGGCATTTCTCTCACTGAGGAATTACATGCAGCCTGGGTGCATGGGAGGGGGGCGGTGCCCAGCAGGTCAGTGCTGGCACCCCATTCCGAGTAGCCTGCCCGATTCTGTTGACCTGCACTTTGGCTGGTGACCCAGAGTCTGCCGGTCACCAGCTGGGGTGTGAAGGCTGCTGTGCTGTGACCGGTCCCTCCGCAGCCAGACTGAGCCTGCAGATGTGGGGGCCCCAAGCTGCCCTATCCCAAGGTCTCTCCTCGTGGCGTTTTGTTCTGTAATTTCCTCTGAGCACTTCCAGTTTCCCTGCTGCATCTCATCATCGGATGAAAATGCCAGGCATCCTGTCCTGAGAGGTATTTTTATTTCCCAAGAAAATAATAGGCAGGAAATGTTTAACCTGAAAGAATGAATGGGAGGGTGTCAGGCGTGACCTCTGGTTCAAGGTGATAGATGCACTGTAGCTGCTACTGCTGACACAGCAGAAGGTGACAGGCGTTTGTTTTTCAAACATGTATAATACGCACATGTTCCTCACTGATTATATTTCTTAACCTATATTGATTGCTTTTTCAAGTGCATTCAGCCTTTGGGAAAGCATCAGGCCTGCAGACTTCATCAGCGGAAGCTGCGGGACACAGAACCTTGGGAGGAGGCCTTGAGAGGGAAACTCTGTCCCAAGGGAGACCGCAAAGGACAGTCTCAGGGAGGCTTTGGTCGGCTGGAGACCACACTCCAGGAGGTTTCCATGGCAGGGGGTGGTGCTCCGGGTCCTGGGAGGGAAGTGAAGAGGCAAAGGCAGAGAGCTGGTGGCGAGGAGCTACCAACAAGCCTCTGGCAGCCTGAGGATGGGGCTCACTCTGTGAGATCAGGGAGGGAGAGAGAGAGTGCGTGAGAATGGGCCACTGTCCACAGGCCATGAGTGTGTATGTGTGCGTGTGTGTGCTGTCCCCGCCCCGAACCTGCAGGGTGGCTCCCGGAGGGCCTCCTTCTCAGCCTGCACCCCCCAGGGCCCCAGCCCTCCTGGCGTCCTCACATCAGTAGGTCCCACAGGGGCTGTGCTGTAGGGTGGGGACTGTTCTTCTGGGGACAGAGGCACCAGCATCTCGAGTATTTCCGGGCAGGAGCTTCAGCCACCTGGATCAGGCTTTGGAGGCAATCTCCCAATCCCCTGGGCCCTCTGAACCCTGTGTCACATCTCAGACATGCCATTCACGTGCACGCGCACATGCACGTACTCCCCAGACCGAACCTCGGCGGGCGGAAATGAAACCCGCTGGCTGGGAAGTGAAGCCCAGCTGACAAATGTGGACAACCAGCTGGTCCTCTGCCTCCTGACCGCACTGCCCAAGACCCAGACACAGGCTCTCGCAGCTCAGGCTGACCTCCCTTGCTGGTCACTGACACTTCAGGTTAGGACCCAAGAGTGGGAAGCTCCACGCACTCCTGCCCTGCCTCGCCCCATGGTCAAGGCATGACATCGCACAAAGTTTTGCTTTAAAACAAAACCAAAACAAAACAAAACCCAACTCTGCAGCACAGGTCACGAGCCACATAAGCCTGAGATCTTACTGTAGCTTGGCCCGGCACAGGGTCAAGCCCCGGTGTGCCCCGCCTGAGGCCTGAATGCCCGTTCTAAGTTGTGATGCGTCAGAAGCACCTTAGAGTGCACCTGACTGCTCACCTGCACTCTTCCCACTTGTGGCTCCATTTCCACCCTGGCGACCTCCTGTGTTTGCTCTTTGACCCCTGCACAGTGCGCAGACTGGCTGACAGGCCGCCTGAACATGACTGGGGAGGTGGCATTCCACAAGCTTCTTAGCATGGTCAGAGCTAAAAGCACTGGGTGCAATGTATGACGTATAATGTTCTGTAACATTGTTCCCAGGGTAAGTAGGTAAAACAGGTGAAGAAAAAGAGAGAAAGAGAGAGAGAGAGAGAGAAGAGGGGAGGGGAGAGGAGAGGAGAGGGGAAGAGAAGAGAAGAGGAGAGGAGAGGGGAAGAGAAGAGAGCTCAGAGAAGGAAATACCATTTCAAACTCACTCATGATTTACCTGTCCCCCCTCAGTGGCTGCAGGGGATTTTAGCCCCGCTGCAGGGTGGCCTGGGGCAGGAGCTGCAGGCCACAGAGCTGCAAATAGTCCGCCAGTGACCTCAGTCTTCCCTTGTTGCTTCCAGCCCTCCCACTGCTGCTACGAGGCCTCCATGTGGTCTCAGAAACTGGGCACGACAGCACGGGCCTGTGGGGCCCGCAGGTGGGTGCACTCAGCCCACAGAGAGCTCCCCCCCCCCCCCCCACACACACAAACAAAATTCTCTGGAGCCAAAATGAAACAAAACATTTGAAATCTGAGTCCTTTCCGATGCTGGTGCTCTCTCCTTTGAAATGCTGTGAAGCCCTGAAGGGAGGCGAGTGCGGCGCTAAGGAGCCTTTTAGAAATGTCAGTTTCCACGTTAGCGAGCCAGGGCAGCCGGCCAATCAGATGCTGCGTGGCTGCCCGTGTCATTTGCCTACGGGCACCATCTACAAAGGAATCATCAGCATCTCCCGTCTGCCGGGCCCCTCACTGTTTATAAAAGCCTTTCCTCATACATTTATTTCCCCACCCAATCCACTTCTGCCATTTAATCAAGGGTTCTTTAACTTCCAGAAGAAAAGGGGACATGGCGACCTTGGAAGGAGTGGATGAGGTCGTTAATCAGTGGTTCTCCATACAATAGTGAGGAGAGGCCAATTCATACAGCCCAGCGTCAGATTCCAATTAGTGCACGGGACCGTGTCCTAGGAGGAAGGGGTTAAGGCCAATGTCAGCGGGCGAAAGTAACGTGGGAAAACTCATTCCCACTGCCTGGCCTTGGACAAGCACCCATCTGTCTATATGCTCAGCTCAGCTTTCCCTTCCCATTCTGCACAGCGAACAGTCATTGTTTAAAAATGACACGATACTAATCAGCTTTTGCAGCGAAGATATGAAAAATGTATTGCAAGATCAAAGGGAGGATATTGTCTCCCTGCAGATCACACATTCTGCCCACAGAAAGGGCTAATCTGATGTCCTCAGAGAGGAAATCGGTAAACGTTTTCAACACTACTTCCACCTGGGTTTCATCTCTTTGAGCCTGAAAACAGTTATTTATGTATAAATATAAAAGAATGATTTTGTCCTTAAGAAATGAGTAATGGAAGCCTTGAAATATCTGCCTTGGCTGTTGCCACCCCAGCCAGGACACTCACGATGTCATTGGCTAATCTTCTTAGGGACAGACAGACCCCCACTCCTCCCATGTCCGTCTGTCTTCCCCTCAGCCTGAAGTGAGCCTTGGAACCGGCCAAGACAGCACCCCGCTCCATGTATTTCACGCGGTAGAATGGGCTTCCCTTCACGGCATTCCAGAGTGGTGCCCTGGGGCTGGAATCCTGCCCCCCACTGCTCACATCTGCCAAGACACCTGTCCTGACTCTGTGCCCAGCTGTGAAATGGGGACGATGGGCCTGAAGGGAGTGTCCAGGATGACGGGCGACTGCTGGCCGGCGGTGAGGGCCTTCTCGGCCAGCTGTCATCTACAGGAGTGTTATCCTCACACATCTGGGGGGAGTGGGGGAGGCAGGAGTCCAATGGTTTGAAACCTGCAACTTCTGAGATGGCTTCAGCGAGTGTTTTTGGAAGGACCCGCTGTGTGCGGAGGCCCTGGCCAGCCCCCTGGGAAGGATGTGAAAGGGCACGAAACGTGAGGACAGTCTCATGTATTCCAGAAGCAGCGGGCAGCAAACTCTGAGGGGGCCCCAGCTTCTGTGGCCTCGAAGTTGAACGTGGAGCTGGTGCTGATGGGCTGCTTGGATCTCCTCCTCTCGAAAGGGAAGTGCGCTCTCACCTCCTGGCCGGGGTCCGGCAGCATGCCCCAGTCGCCTCCACCTCCGAGTGGGAGTGCAGGAGGCTGAACCCTGCAGGGGACCTCTCAGCCAGCAGACTCCCAGAAACTGAGGGGACTCCACCGCTTGTTCCTGTTTCCTCGGGGCACCAGTGACCACCCTGCCAAGAGCCTGCAAGTGGAATCGATGCCACAGCAAGAGCCACTCAGTACTTGGGACCACCCAGTGTGATTAGGATTAGATTATGAATTCTAGAGTAAAAAAGAAATTTGTTTTCTTTAGCCCAAAAAACCACAAATATACTAAATCAAAAAGACATATGCACCCTTATCTTCATCGCAGCATTATTTACGATAGCCAGGGTATGGAAGCACGTAGATATCCATCGACAGATGAATGGATAGAGAAGAAGTGGTACCTATATTCGATGGAATAGGACTCAGCCATAAAGAGAGTGGAACCTGTGACAGCACGGATGGGCCCAGAGAGTACTGTGCGAAGTGAAACAAACCAGAGGAACACAAACGCTGTACGGTCTCACAGAAGCGTGGCATCTAGTAAACGAAAAAACAAACAAACTAGAAACAAACAGATACAGAGGACAGGCTGATGGCTGCCAAAGGAGGGGGTGAAAATAAAAGATAAACATGTGTCTAGAATTTCAATATAAATTTTAAATTTTGTCACTTTACTGTTTTGCTCTCAGAAATCTACTGTCAGCTTGAGTGAGCTCCGTCAGCAGCGACAGTGTCATCAGACGCCCGGTGAGAGGACGCGGGGAGTTAAGGACAAATCACAGCACGGCCGCTCTGAGGCGAGGGCTCACGCGGGAGGGGAAGGAGACACTCGGGTGCCTGGGGCCCGAGGCTGCCTCCGGGCCGGAGGGCACGGGAAGGTTATGTGAAGGTCAGACGAAATTCTAGCTTCTGTTCTGTGAGACACTTGGGCTTTTACGTCTTGTTTTGGCCTGGATGTGCTCTGAGTTATACGCCTGTGACTAGTGCCCCACGTTTCTGGAAGACCCTCTTCCCTTTCCTTTGTCAAGAACTCATGTGACACCCCATCCCGGACACACGGTCCCAGGACAGTGTTCTTTCCAACAAAGGCAGCAACCAAGCTGTGTGGTGCTGACGGAGACACCTGGTGGGGAGATCTGCCTGCTGGTTGCCGTCCCCCAACCCCCCACCTATGCAACACACACACACCTCCTTTCTCTATTCTGTCCGAGGGTTCTCTTTCTGGAGAAGCCTGTTCGTAGCCCTCAGCCCCGTCTCCGTTTTGAAAGGAAGGAACAGGATGTGTTTAGAGTGGAGCTGGGAGTAACAAACACCCAGTGGGGCCCAACAAGGCCTGGAGGACCCTGAACGTGTCTGACAGTCTCTTGGGAAACTTGCCGCCGGCATCGTTGCGTCGGTGGGCTGGCTGCATGGCCTCAGGCCAGACGCGGTGCCTCCCTGGAACTCAGGCTCCTCCTCTGACAAACAGCGGGAGGGACCCAGCTATCTCTCGAAGCCTTCCTGGTCCCGCCTGCTCAGAGGTTAGCCGATCAAGACCCCCACCGGGTTCTCTGGTATTAACTGCGCGTGCAGAGCATTTTTAACCACATGAAGGGTTGAACGGAGTTTTGGAGACTCGCCTGTGAGCCAACCCCCATTCTGGGAACGTGCCCGTGCAAACCCCACTCTCCTCTCCCAAGGTCCACGCCGCAGCCTGTGGCCGACCACTGGGAGCAAAGCCCTCTCGTGAATCATGCGTGGACGGCTTGCACAAACCACTCACTCAAATTCCAACTGTCGACACTGCTCCACTTCTAAAGTTCTAATCTGGGGGAGAATGCCACCCGCTGTGGGTTTGAATCCCATCTCAATGTTGGGAACTGCCATCCACCGTCCCCTGTCACAGCAGACTGACTGCCTTCCGGGTGGGTCTCCGACAGCGACGGGGACGGGAAGCTTCGCACATTCTCAGTGGTTTGGTTTTCCGCAGGGACTCCATCCAGTCCCTACGTGGCTCGCTGGGGCAGTGATCTGTGTCTTGCTCTGTACCCCAGCTCCATGGGGCGACCTCCTATGTCAGCTCAGCGTTCGAGGCTGCAAACCTGTCCGGAACACATCTGGAGATGAGTGAAGATTTGGTTCTCAGAAACAAAGTTTAAAGAAATCCAAATGTCCAAAGGAATCCTGTGGTTACAGATTCCGTTGCCGAGAGACCGGACACATCCCGGGGCGGGGGGCTTGCACATTCACACCAGTGCCCTCGGAGGCGGGTCGGATGCTCGATCTATGCACTATGATGCTGTTCATATTTAAGTATTTTATACCATTTAGATGATTTGTTATGCCTTTTGATCAGCCTCCATAATAAATCTCATAAGTTTTTTTCATTTTGGAACTCAACCCACCCCAACACATTTAGAGAGAAAGGGTCACCTCCCCATAACCACCCTCGGAACCTGCCGGCTCTCCGCCATGCGGGTGCTGAGGAAGGGGCCTGCCAAGCACTTAAGCCCCTAATGAGAAGTAAACGGTGGTCTCCACTTTCACAAACCATCTGGCCTGGTCCTGAGTCATTCACAGAGGTCACCATCCCAGATGGGGGCTGTGGCTTGGGGGACACAGATGCAGGTCCTCCCGGACCTGCTCTCTGGGCCAGGCAGCCAGTGACGTCTGCCTAGGCACCGAGTGCCTGAAGATGGGTAAGTGGACAGGAAGGACCAGAAGAGGCAGGTGGAGGTTGGTGAGGCAAGAACAGACTTCTTTGCTTGCTTTTTCCATTGGTTGCAGGGATGGCCCCGGCATTCACGTGCCAGACAATACCCCCAGGTCTGCATTGGCTCCTTGTTTTGGACTTAGTCCCAATCACATCCCACTGGGACAGTCACTGAACATGCAGTGTGTGTTCACACTCACATCACAACTGTCCCCCACACGTCTCCAGGGTCTTGCAAATGTTCTCCCTAGGCTCTGAGCCCCGCCCCTCCATGCACCAAGGATGTTAAAGTACCTCCTCTCCTGCACCCACACAAACTCTGCAGCGCAGCACCCACCTCCGTCTGAGTGCGACTCCGCCAGGCGAGGGTGGGGGCGAGGTCCCCCCCAATAGTGCATTGTTGACTCTCAGGCTGCTGCGTTTCTCTAGTGATAAAACCAAGCTTTTCTGCTGACTCTACATGCAGGTTTTTCTGGTGAAATAATGAGAAAGATAGTCCCTCCACCCCAAACACCCTAAACAAAACTACAAGCCAAGCTTAAAGCATTCAAGTTGTGCAAAGAAATTTGCTCTCTTTCACAAGAGAAAGACGTTTGCTAGTTTTACAACTAAGCATGACCAGAGGGACCAGTCTTGTGGGTCAAGTTCACTTGATGGCGGTGGCAGAAGCACTGGGGACATGCCCTGGCCCTCTGGGGCCAGCAGACCCCGGCCCCTCCACCCCAGAGGACCGGTGCACAGCAACCGGGAAAGACAGAGAGAAGCCACCAGGCAGAAAGCGAGGGGCACTGCGACTCCAGGGCCAGGAGCCAGGGAATGGTTGACCCAATTGCAAAGTTTCAGGGAGAAATTCTCAAAGGTTATGTGAAAAAGGGCTATTTTTAAATGTTTTATGCTTTTCCTCCAAATCATAGCTGAATGATCAATGAACATAAAGCAGACCTTTCTGACCTCGGATCTGCCTTTAATTTGGACAGTCTACGTGCTAAACCACAGCCCTGGCATTCCTCCTCCACCAGGGAATGATCGTTCACCCACAGAGCGGTCTGGCCTCTCACTGTCAGCCCCTGAAAGGTGCCGCCAGGCTGTGGCCCCCTGGCCTCTGCCCGTGCCATGTCACCGCTCCCCTGCCATCATCGCCTCCAGCGGAACACGCCTGCCACTTCCCTCCTGTCCTGTCCAAGCCCTCCCCACCTGGCTCAGCCCACACTCATTTCCTCTGAGCTCCTCAAGGCCATCATTCCGTTCCATGTAAATGTGGAATAACGCACCCTACGCTGGCCTGTATGACTCCCTGTTACTTCCCGCGTGTTGCATTTTCCCCAAAGAGAGAGTGCGAGTCCCAAGGGGAGGTCCCATGCCACATGCCCAAGAAGCCCCCAGCAGGGCTCTGAGCCACAGTGGACCCTGGAGCATATGGGGCAGTGGGGGATGTAGGGGGAGGGAAACCAGTAGAGAGAGCCTGAGCTCCCAGGCACAAGTGATCCAGAACCCGTGCCCCGCCCCCTTCCTGCTGCCTGCTGGGGAAGGGGTGGTGAGGTCAACCCACTGGCCCACCTCCCACAGGGGAGCTGATGGGGCGGCCCAGCAGTGGGGGGGGTGTCCCCTGCCACTTGAGGCCCCCTGTCATCTCCAGTGGGGCCTCAGCCTGGGACCTGAGTGACAACAGCTGTGTGGACCTGAATGAATGGACAATGTCATCTGCTACAGGTGGCAGGGAAAAGCCTAATGACACTCCTGACCAAGTGGCACTCAGACAAGGGAGACTGAAACGCATTCTAAGCAGGATGCAGGATTTCCAGGTAATTATGTCGATGGTGGAAGATGCAGGTAGTTTTGAGGGTGTGGGGAGCAGGAGGGGTTTCTGCTGAGGCAGGAGAAGCAGATCAAAGAGGAGGGCGAAGGCCGCTGAACTGGCTGGCTGGGTCACCAGGGCCAGGTCTGGGGCTTCCCAGATGGAGGGGGACACATATGACTCAGGCTTCTGTCATTTTAAATTCTTTCCAACAGACCCTTGGAATCTCCCAGGCAATGAGTCTAATTCTTCCCTTGCATAAGAAAGTCCGGGGGTGCTAGTTTAAAACACCCATCCTGGATCCCATCCCAAATTCTGTGATGCAGCAGGACGGGGCTGGGCCCCCGAAGCTGGTGTGTGGGAAGCCCTCCCAGTGGGTCTGGGCAGGCGGTCGGTGCTCCGGGTGAGAGAGGCCTGTGGGTGCTGAGAACAGTGCAGACCTGCCAGCTGCGCCTTCTTCTGTTTTGTTTTGTTTTGTTTTTAACCACGTAATCAAGGACAACTCTAAATAGGTAGGTGTTTCTGTGCTGCAGGGTCTTCCTGTGGGACACGGAGGGGTGGCTAGCTTCTCCAAGAGATCTGACCTCCACCCCGATGCCAATCAGGCCTCCAGCGCTAAAGGAGGGATTGAGTTGGGATCTGAACAATTTTGGGCGATGGATCCGGGAGAAAGGCTGATTGGTGAGCCCCATGTGGCTCTGAGTGGAATGAGAGGGTGCGGCCTCTGCCATCACACTGCTCACAGGCTCTTTGGACAAGGTTCTCACCGAGTTCTGGTTCCGCACCAGAAAGGGAAGGGTAGAGCCGGGGGTGGGGAGGGGGGTCCCCAGTGAGTCACTCCCTCTCCCTCTTCCCTGGGGAGGTTTCTGATTCTGAGCAGGTTGAAGCAGAAGAATTCCCTGGGACAAGAGCATTTATCTTTGGGCTACTCATTCATTCACTGCCCATCCACCCACCCACGTATCCATCTACTCATCCAGCAGGTGCTGAATTCTCTCTGAATGACAGATCCTTTGCCATATGCTAGGACCGTAAGTGAACAAGGCGAGGCCCCTCCTCTCTCAGCTGCTCACAATCTGGTGAGAGCACCAGTGAGACCAAATAGCAGACGTGAGATCAATCCCAGGCCCAGGGAGTGGAGCACCAAGAAGGCACCTAACGCCTCCGCATGGTAGGGAAGGCTTCCCAAAGCAAGGGTGGGTGGCCTGCAGGTGGGGAATGGGGAGCAGTCCTGGGCCACAGTGTGTGTGGGGTGCACCATGCCCCACTGGTAGGCCGGGCTCCTAGCTCCCCGGTGCTGAGGGTGGTCTGGTAGCCTACAGAAAGCCATAAAAGGCTGAGAAGTGGTGATTAGGTCCCCATTTGTCCTACTTGTGTTTCAGGCAGCCCCTCCAGTGGCCGTGAGGAGGGTGCTGGGAGGAAGCCAGGGAATCCAGCTGGCAGCTGCCCTACTGTTCCCGGCCACAGAGGAGGAGCCCGAGCCCTGTCAGCAATGAGGTGGGTGGGCAGGGGGACATGGGACCCACAGGCCTTGCAGGCAGGGGAAGAGGGGCAGGAGCCTCAGATGGCTCCTGGGCCTCAGCAGGACCCTGACTCTACTCAGAGGTGGCCAGCAGTAGAGACCCCCCAACCCCAGTCTCCAGGGGCAAGCTGCCCACCTCACAGAGGTCCCGACCGCCGCAGTGCCCTGTCCCTTTAGCTGCTTTCAGGCTGTTTGCTCAGACACTGCTGGCTGTGAATTAATGCTCCTCCAATGCTTCTTATACTACATTGCCGACGTTTTTCTGCCCTGAAACACTTGGGTGGTTTAATTTGTTTTTTGAAATAACAAAAGCAATTAGACTAATTGCCTTCAGAATGGGGCACTCATAGGGAACAGCCTAAACACCGCGCAGGAGGTGCCCAGCAGGCTCCTTCCAGGTTCGTCGTTTTTGGAGCAATCTGCCCATCTCCTCACAGGCAGGTGTCTTGGCAAGAGAAGGGCGTGTGGGTGCCAGGTGCTAGGCGGCACAGCCCCTTAGCGGCCCCTTTTGCTGGGAGGATGAAAACAAGAGACGGTACTGCCCACCGGCTCACCACTGGTACAGTAGCTCTGGCACCAACAAGGGCTCCCGGGCCTTGCCTGAATGCCACGTGGGTGTCGCTCACAGACTGCAGATGGCTCTGTTCTGTAGAGCTGGACTGGACCCTGGGGACTACCAGGCCAGCACGGCTGGGAATGACGGCCTGGACTCCATTCCCAGCTGTCGGCATTCTGGTTCACTCCTGAGCCAGGTAATCGGCAGCACAAGGGAGAGCTATGAGTTGAGGATGATGGACAGGGGAGGAGCCTCCATCACGTCTCTGTATTTTCACAGAGACCACTGAGGGGCCTCAGGGAAGCTTGCTCAGGCTGCCTGCTGAAACAGAGGCGTGCAGAGCTGGGGACTCATGGCCTGTTCTCGCTGTACCCAGATTAGCACCCTAACACTCGGGCACAGGGCGCACTACTCAGTTGGCCACACCCCCAGGCCTGATGTCCAGGTGCCAGCCCTGAGAGGCTTTGGGCACCAGCACTGGGCAGACTCCTCTCATCTGCCCCGGGGTGCAATGTCCGCCAAAGGGCTCCCGGTGGGCAGGCCAGCCACAACCAACATCCCCTCTCAGATCTTACAGCTCAGTGGGGGAAACACATCTTCCCACCCAGCACCCAGGTACGGGAAGATGATCCATGAGCTACAGCAGGACGCACAAAGGAGGAGCTGAGAGAGTCTATCCAAGTGTCGGGGTGCAGGTGACCCCCAGGGGAGGGGAAGTGTCATCCAGGCTCTGAAGCATGGTCAGGATTTGAAAGGCACATGTGGAAGAGAGGGCGCCTTAAGCTGAACAAGTGCACAGATGTGTGGAGGCAGAGCAGAGGGAGATAAGGTGGGAAGGCACCTGGGGACCAGACTGTGAAAAGGCAGAAGGGCGCACCAGGTGGCTGGTTCTCCCTTGGGTCCTGGGAGAGCTGACGTCTCTGGCTCTGACGAGGGCGGTGAGCGGCGGTGGTCAGGGATGCAATGGAGGCGGGAGATCTGCCAGATGTGCCCAGCCGCCCATGCCCCTGAGGCTGGTTGAGATGCCCCCACGCTGGGCATCTGCTCCCTCATCTACCCCTCAAACCTTGCTGAGCACACCTGCCTGGCACCATGCAGGGGACACACCGGACAAGAAGGCCAGCCTGACTCCTGTCTTCTGGGAGCCTGTGGTCCAGAGCACTACCCAACAGTGAACCAGTAAACCACACCATCTGAGCTGTTTGTATGTGCAGACCCACTGGGACAAGGGCTGTGAAGGAAATGAGCAGGTATGGGAATAAGGGAAAACGGTTGGGCAAAACCTACTTAGAGTGAGTGGGCTTTAAGCAGTGCCTGAGGATGAGAAAGAAGGTGCATGTGGAGAGCTGGGGGAAGAGGGAGCATGGTCACTGGAGGAGGCCAGAGGGGCTGGAGCCCAGAGGCAAAGCAGGGAGTGGGGACGCACTGAGATTTGGGCAGCGCTAGCTCCAGCAGAAGGGCCGGCTGGGGACTTGGATTTTACTGACAGGGCGATGGGAGAGATGAGCTGGGACTACCTTTTAGGTGGCTCACTCTGCCGTGGGAAGAGCGGGTGGTAGGGTAAGGCTGGAGGGATGGAGACCAGGGCTGGCTTGTCTAGGCTGCTGGCAGTCGGGGGTGGAAATGTGGGCAGATTTCAGATACAAATTCAGAGACTAGAGCCACGCAGACTTGATACTGAGGGTGGAAAAGGGAGGGATGACAGACAGATGACTCAGCTTTCCTGCTTGAGTGGGTGGGTGGATTTTAGTGCTGTTCCCCGATGTGGGCACGACTGGAGGAGAGGCAGATACTTCTGGGGGCTGGCAGCGAGGATGTAACAGCTTCACTCCGGGCATTTGAAGCCCAAGCTGTCAAGTGCTAGCACCAGAAGGCTAGGTCTTCTATGCAGGTTGAAACAGAAGAGGTGGATTCAAAATGACGGAGTAGGCACATGCATTTCTTCCTCTTTCTGGGTCTCACTTAAAGTGCCCGTCGAAGAATAAATCACAAAAAGAGAAGAAAATGGGACAGCTACCCTGAGGGAGCGTCTGTGGAAGAACATTCACTGGTGAACAGAGCAGAGACACCTCAGCCCTCAGCTAGAATGTGGGCAGAGGGGGCAGCCACCAAATGTCATGTCCCCCAAAGGCAGAACCAAGATGGGGATGGGGTGACAGAAGGACTGTGTACGGAAAGTCCCCTGTGCAGAGTGAAAACCAGCACAGGCCGCTCGCCCTGCAGCGGCAGCGCCGGCCGACGGGGCTGCCCCACGGAACCCAGTCAACACCTGCACCCCCGTCACTCTGGCCTTTGACGGGTCGGCCACGAGCCTGCAGGCCCACCATGTAAAACGGGTGGGGCGAGACAGAAGCACACTGAAAACAGGCAAACGAAAAACTGACAACAAAAATATACATAAAGATCATCCATGTGAAAAAAACACCTAAGAGTAAAAGCAGAATTTGAGCAGAAAGCCAAAATTACTGACTAATATCCTCAAACAGGTTCAAGAAAATGCCACTTCTAGAAAGTGAGAAATGAGAAAGCTTGTAAATTAAAAGCATAATATTTTAAATAAAAAGTTTGATAGTCAGAGTGAACAATAAAGCCAAGGGAATTTTCCAGAATATGGAACGAAATGATACAGAAACGGAGACTTTGAGAGAACAGGTGGGGCAGGAAGATCGATCCAGGAGGGCACATAGCCCATGAAGACACCCCAAAAAGACAGAAGAACGCACCAAGAAGTGGGGAGCACTTTAAAAAAAGGGATTATACAAGGTCTGTCCAGAAAGTATCCAGCCACACAAAATGAAAAACAGACATTTATTGAAGAAGACACAAGAAACATTGTACGCACAATAATGACACCTCAGTCCCCTTCAAAGTAGGCACCCTGGGGCCTCACACAGTTCTCTCAGTCGCCATCAGCTGCCCTGTCATATTTTCCTGAATCTCATCAATGGTCTGAAATCTCTTCCCTTTCAAGGTGATTTCAGTTTGGGGAACAGCCAGGAGTTGAGGGCACCAAGTCTGGTCTGCAGGGGGGCTGAGTCACCTGGGTGATTTGATGTTTCTCCAAAAAACTCTGCATGAGACACGATGTATGAGCAGGTGTGTTGTGATGAAGCTGCCAGTCATCCAAATAATTTCTGCAGAGGAATGTTCAAGCTTAATGTAAAACTTGATGCAGATTCGTTGCTCTACTCACTCAGTCATTTTGAATGCAGTGGCTACACAGTACACATACTCACTCAACAGCATCTATCGCCCCCAAGTCCACTCTCCTCGGCTATCACATCAATGTCCACAAACCGTTCTCGTTATGTTAACAGTGGCTGGACTTTTTCCAGACAGACCTCCCACTTGTTTCCATTTGAGGAAGGGTTTGTACCTTTAGACTGAAGGCTCCTCGAAGGGGCCACACAGCCAGATACCTCACTGCAAAATTTCATACCACCAAGGACATGAATTATTAGTTTGCTCACTAAATTTTTGTAGCAATTTCTACTTTGTGAGATATTGCATTAAAGTATTATTATTTATTATTTAACTCTATTCCTAAGTTTTTGTGTTGGAGGCGACAGCTTCAGTCCCCTAACCCTAATCCCAGCCCTGTTACATGTCAGGCGGGAGGTCCTGGAGATAGACTAGTAATGACCTTAAAGGAGACAAAGAGATGCTCCCAGTAACTTCCAGATAAATGAAAACAACTCACCCACAAGGGACAAAATCAGTCTGGCATGGGACTCGTTACCAGAGACACTGCTTGCTTGAAGCCTTTACAAGTGTAAGGGTATGTGTGGTTTTCCCTTTCTGCACTCCCAAACTGCACTTCCCAAGGGCCTTCGTGGGGCCATCTGACTGGTTCTCACAGAGAAGGTGTGAGAATGACATACCACTTCTCGGCTGTGTCATTTGAGGGCTGGTGGGCCTTCTTGGTGCTCTCTCTCTCAACCTTGCCCACAGTGACCCTGGAGGCCACAGGGCACAAGGAGTCTCCACAAGCTCCCTGAATCTCTGTGTGGGGCAGAGAACACCTGCATCCCTGTGCGATGGAAGAATGGGCAGGCTGTGATTGGAACTCTCATGCCACTGATGTTCATCCTCCCTTGACTATCATAAGGAAAATTTCAGCTTGGGATTCTAAATCCAGCCAGTCTGTCGAGTAGGAGCACAGAATAAAAGCATTGTCAGATTTCTGAAAAACAGAAAGTGGGTCTCCTATACACACTATCTTAGGAGATTACATAAGGGTGTGCTCCAGCAAAAGAAAAGTATAAGCCAAGAAAGAAAGAGTCAGGATATCCTGAAACAGGGGTGCAACCTGAAAGAATGTTCTAGATTGGAGCGTGGCAAAGAGACTCTGAGAGAGGACTTCAGGCAAAAGAGACCACCGATGACAAAAGCGGTAATGGGAATGAATGTGAGGATGTGCGAAAGGCAGGTGATGGAGGCTGAAAAGGGGGAACCGTCTGAACCTGATGCAGGAAAAAGTCTTCACTGCGTGAAACACGGGGTCAGTATGCGGGAGGCACAGAGAATGCAGCGAGACACTAGGGCGTGATCAGACTCTCCAGGGAGCACAAGTTTGTAGTCATAATAATATGAACGTAGTTTATTTGTCCTCAATGTTGAGAACCAGCTTGTTACAGGTAAGTGATGGGAGGCCATCCAAATGTTGGCACGGAGGGGACAGAGTTTGGTCATTGAGTCCCACCCGTGCCTTTAAAGATGAATAAACCGGAACTGGAACAGGGCTGTGGTTTTCCCAAGGCCCCTCAGAGTGGAGCGGGGACTGGAGGAGAGTGATCATGGCCCCCGTGCGCCTGCTTGCTTTGTGCCCGGGGCCTCCCGTTGTCCCCTGTGCCTGGGTTCACTGCCACCACACTGGGGTGGGGCCCTGCCTTCTCAGCAAAGGCTGCGCTGGCTCCAGCTCCCACAAGCCTTCCCCCACCTGAATCTTCAGACACTTCCTCCCAGGAGGGGCAGCTATTTTCTCTTAGAGAAGGTAACCCTGCCCATCCATGTGGTCTAATCTAGAGCTCGGCTCCTGGAGTTTTCAGCTGCCTCTCGAGAAACTTCCATTTGAAAGGAGGAAGTGGGCAATGGTGTACTTCGCACAGGTGACTTGTCAAGGTGCTCTAGCCCCACAGCAGTTTGCCCGCAGGCAGCCCCACACCTCCTGGCCTGCCGAGCACTCCCGACAAAGCGCATGGCCTGGCCTGTCGGTCAGCACTGGACAGAGCGGCTCCTGGCTTGTGCACTGTGTCCCTCCTAAGGACTCTCTGAGTCTGAGATTAGGGATGACCAGGCATGCTTGGGTGACAGCTGCCTAAGTGGCTATAGGGTCAAGAGGTCAGCTAGGCCAGTCCTCTGCGTCCAGACCAATGCCACTACCCTATATGCTTCAATGGAGACATCTTCTAGAGAAATCTCGCCACAGGGGTGGCGTGATCTACTCCACCGCAAAGAAAGCAGACTTCAGGTCTCATCTCACCTCTTCCTGCTGAACTTCCTTCCCACTCTAAGTTAGCGAGCCGACAGGGAGCTGGTCCCCATCTTCCGTGCTGCCTGCGTCACACCTGGAAACTGAGACCTGCGGTGTGTAGCGTCTAGGGCGGCATCTCGAGCACACAGGTAATAGTAAGTAACAATCAATGACCGCAGAGTGGGGCACACAAACACACACACACGGCCTCTCTATGGCCCCTGTGTCATCCTCCCTCACCACGCCCGGCAGCTCCAGCCAGCTGCCTGAGCAGAAAGCACAGGCGAAGAGGGAGCCAAGTGTTTTCTGAGAAGCAGCAGGTGCGCAGGGCGCCGCTGGAGAACCCGGTACCTCTGGAAGGCGGGCCCAGACTCCGCTGGGGACAGGCCCTTCCACTCCAGCCCAGGTGTGGCCAGCTCCACCCATGCAGCCGGAAGTGCCCGGGTCAGCAGAGACTGCCAGGGTCTGCCTGTCTGTGTGAATACTTCTCATCAGCGGCTGTCATCAAGGGCATTCTGTGCTTTTCCATTCTGGAGCGTTTTCCAGTAGGCAAGCCCCTGAGTGGGCAAGCCCCTGCGGCTCTCATGACGTGTAGGCAGGCATTGCCATGTTAAGCCACTGTTTGTGAAGAAAGGCCTTCATTTTCTGCTTCCCTACCCTAGCATCAATAAGGAAAGCACATCTCGTTGCCAAGAGTGGTTGATGCAGTGAGAGAAAATTCTGAATACCAGGGTCAGTGGAAAGGGCTGGTGCACCAATAATTACTCCTAAATTATCTCTCCTCTGTCTTAGCAGCTTCCTTTAGTGGCAGTAAACAAGCAGCAGTTCCTCTGTGGTTTGACTGGTGACCGTCTCATCAAACTAGCCCTGTACCGTTAACCGATGGTCCTCACTCCCACCACCTGGGGGAGGAAGGCAGTGCACAGGGTCCCTCGGGCAGCCTAGTCATCCATGGCCTAAATCGTCCCCGTGTCCAGCGTTCCGCTCCCACGAGGGGAGAGGCTGTAAGGGATGTCTGCGTGTGTCCGGGGGCTGTGGGGCTCCTGTCCAGGCCAGGCTGGTCCCAGGACGTGGGCTCCACAGGCACCCACGGCAGTGGGGGCGGGGTGGGGAGTGTTCTTAGTGAAGAACTGAAACGAAGCTGCAGGGTTTCAACTTGCTGAGATGCCCGCTCCCTTCAGATGACAACTGCGTTGACTTCCCCAGTTAATGGCCGACAGGTGGGGGAGGGCGCACAACACAATGTGTTTGTAATTTAAAATTTGTTATTGAAAAGGGCTCTTCAGCGATAGCCTTCCTTCAGTCACACCAAAGATGCCCTCACAGAGGAGGCCCCCACATCCCGACAATGGGAGGTCAGGAGTGTTTTCCAGCGGGCCCTTCCTCCACCCATCCTCCGCCTTCCTGTCAGAAAGCTATTTTATCTCTGGGCAAGTTTTATGCCAGGCATATATGACCAGAATACACGACGGTCTTTTAAATTTATTTTCAATAGCCCTGCTACTCTCCTCTCTCTGAAATATTTAGCGTTTAACTCATTCTTGCGGCGGATAGCGAAGTCTCAGGTGCAGCTAGGTGGCTTTGTAGCAATGGCAGAATGTCACGCCAAGGTAATTGTTTCTCTTTACTTCCTTTGGATAAAGAATAACTGGAAAGTCTGAATGAACAGGCAGCACTTCCATCACGGGCTCCGGCGATAACATAAACCAGGAGACTGAATTCGGAGTGTTCCGCATAATCAGCTCACCTACTCCCTACTTTAGAAACTTGCCTGAGATGGGTCTACATTCTCCAGCCACCTGCTCATGGTTCTGTGATGCTTCCCGCCTCCCCAAAGCTCTGAGGGGCAGAACTTCCTCCTGACATCCAGCCTCAAGGAGCGCCAGGGCATCTGGGATCCCCGAGTGGGACCCTCGGAGAGGGCTGCGGAACAGTGCAGCGGGTGGAGGCGGGCACAAGTCCGGGAAGGAGGAGGTGGAGAGAAAAGGTGAGGAGAGGCAAAGCTGCTTGAGGTCAGCCGGGAGGCCAGTGTATGGGCGAGAGCAGAGAGCACAGCACCCAGACAAGAGTCTTGGTGGGTTTCTGAACCTAATGGAATCGCCCCCCAAACCTTGGTCACTTAGCTTCAAGTAAATTACATGGAGCTCCATCACTGACAGATGGAGGATGTGGACAGCCCTGATTGGTCCATGTCAGGCACTGAGGGGCCGGCCCGTCAATTTCCTTATCTCGTGACACCTAATTCAGGGTTAACATCAGCCAACTTGGGCTTTAAAGGAACCGTAGGCTAAGCACTTGGTTTAGTTTAAGTTACTATCTTATACCAGTGCTCGCATAGCTCTCAGAAATTATTCGAGACTGAAAACAAAGTTTGTTTTCCCTCCTCCAAGCATTTTAAGCAGATAAGACATAAATATTCATGAGTGATGAGAGAAGAGATATTGTGGAGAAGAGATATTGTGGTGAAGAAAATGATTCTATGAAACTTTTACAGCCCAGCCTCTTCCTCTTATCAGAAAAAGGTACATCAGACGTCGGATCCACCATCCTTGCCAGTGGGTGTCCACATTCTGAGGAGAGAGAAGTCTCTGTACCGCAAATGCTTGCACCACGTTTTCCTGCATCCTCTTCCCTCCCCCTCCCCCATTCAGGAGCCGGAGGTCCTCCTCTCTGTGGAGGGTGGGCCTCACTGACCCCATCTGCAGAACTGATGGAGTGATCTTCAGATGCAGGTACACATATTGAAACTACACTTGGAAGGCTAATTGGTAAGTTCCTTCTCATGTCCCAGCATGAACCCCAGGAAATGGCTGGATGAGGTCAGGAACCAAGCTAAGCCTGGGTCAGGAATACTCAGTGCCTGGGGTGGGGGGGTGGTCATGGGATCCTTCAGGTGAATCAACATAAGCCCAACTGACCTGCCTCAAGATTATAACCATGACCTTGGCCTCTTTGGCAAAGTGTTGTAACACCTGGGGCTGTGTCTGGCACATAGTATGTGCTTAGTAAATCATTTGCATTATTGAAAATTTTTACATGTTCTGTCATCACCGGCCTGCTCAAAGAACTGACAGACTAATACCACTGATACACACGTGTTTACCCACTGTGTTTAAAGTCGGGTTTAAAATAAGTTCAGATAACTTTCTAATTGTCAGTGAGAATGAGCCACACAACCAATTCCACGTTTTTTTTCTTTTAAAGTCAGGGAGGCGGTTGCAGGGGTGGAGGGAGGGAGTTAAATACATTCCTTAAATCTGCTAATAGCTTAATTGGCCTATAAGAATTTTGCTCTGATTTCTCAGGAGAGGGAGTGATACTTCTCATGCACAGTCAATATGCAAATCCACCATTTTCTCTTTGCTCTCTCTGCTGTGGTAACAAATTCTGCTCCTTCCCTCTCTGTCCAATAAATTGCCATCACGGTGGGCATTGACTGCGTGCTGGTTCCCCTGCTCAAGGACTTCCGTACCTCCATTGACTCCCCCCAGCGAACCCGCAGAGATGGGGCTTACAAAGTCCCTGCCTCGCACAGGAGGTAACTGAGTCTGGAGAACACAGGTGGCTCGCCCTGGGCCGCAGAGCTGGCCAGCCCCAGGGCTGGGGGTCAAACCATTTTGTAGAAATCCTGATCTCAGCCAATTTCTAGTACTTCCCTCTTCAGGAAGCTTCTGGGTGACAGACTTGACCCTTTAAGGTTTTGTCTGCTTCTCTTCCCTGAGCGAAGAACCTGCTGAAATTTAATGAGCTTGGGCAACAACTTTACTGAAAGCATCTTCTTCAAACTTTATCTTCAAAACTTTGCAAGGTCTTTTTTTTTTCCCTGAGAATTGCCAGTTTTCCAGAAAATTCAGAGACATTTTCCCAGATCACTCATAACTCTGCAGATGCTGAAGCAAACCTCTCATTGGGGTCATTTTACTGTGCTTTGTGCTTTGATCACCGAAAAGTTCCGACTGTCTGGCTTATGTGACTTCAGCAGCAATGACACCCAAGGCAGATGCGATCTGTTAACACCAGTGGAACAGTTTTCTCTTTCTGACTCTCAGTCTGGTAGACGTGATTGCATGAACAACTTGCATTGGGAGCGAATGATGCTCTTGTATTGAAGGACCCCATTGAGTCCCTAACCACTCCTCATGTTCCTCTAAGGTTTTGCTGATGAAAAACGCATGGGAATGAACCATGTAACCAATTCCACGATTTTTTTCTCTTGAAATGTATGCTGTGTGAAGCTCACACTGTGGCCCCAAATGGGTTTAGACTCATGCAGCTTCCTCCATCCTCACGATCTATGGTGCGGTGGTACACACAGACCTTCTAAAAGGACCACGGCTGCTCATCTGAAATTCTGACTTTCCTGGTGAGATACAAGTCATCTGTCTCTGGTCTGCTTCGCTCACCGACTCAGGCTGGAGCCTCGGGAATGAGCGTCCGTAACTGCAGTTACAGGCAGGGGATGAATAATGCATTTTCAGGAGACAGCCTTACTTTGTTGCAGTTATAGGATACGTCCCCAGTATTACAGGCCTGCAACTTTAATCTTAATTTCTTCTGTGATTTTCTCTTTAAGATTCTCCATTGATCCCCTGAGTCGAGCAAATGCGTAGTTTATTATCCACCTGATCAACAGTGGCTGAGTTCACCCGAGTTGCCTCATCCGTTTCCTTGCATCAGATCAGGACAAGATTTTAATTTTTCATGAAGAGCAGAACTATGGCTTTCTACACGGCCAGAAAACTGGGGTGATTTGCTCTCACACACTAATGCGGTTGCGGCTGGAGCTCCAGAGGCCTGTGAGCCGCCCTGAGTGCGGACTGGAAAGGACACTGCCTTCTCGGCTGGAGTGAGCGGCGGGGAGAGGGGTGGTGGTGATGGGGGGGCAGTCACTGCCCCCACGCAGTGCAGAGACAAGCCACATCCTACCCACAAGGCAGTCCATGGGTGCCCTTGAAATGTACAGATAAAAACGATTCCTTCTCTCTCAAATCTTTGAACATTTTCCATGTAGAGTGAAATTATTTGGATAATTCTTCAAGTAAAATAAAAATTTTAAATGCTGGGGATAACACCCAGAGATGTTTAAACAAAATAAAAATGCTGAGAAATGTTCTGAACTCCCTGTTACATGTCCTCACGTCATCTTATGTCATTTCCTTCACAGCACACTCACCACGTCTTGACACTTCGGTTTGCTCACTCCCTAATTGTCGCCCTCCACTGGATTGACAGGCCTGTGAAGACAGGGGCCTTCTGGGTCTTGTTTACTGCAGGCTCCCAAGGTTTAGACCAGCACCAGGCATACAGTGGTGCCAAGTAAGTGTTTGCTTGGATCAGTGAATGAACCAGGAGTCACCAGCCCGAGTCCAGCCTGATCCTGCTGAGGATGAAACTGTGACAGGGCGCAAGACTTCTCTGAGACCCACTTTTTTCCCATTCGAAGAGAATCATGTGATAGCTAAAAATGGAACCCACCCGAATCTTCCTCGGCTGGCAGATGGCTGAACAAAATGCAGTACGTAGGACAGTACAGGATTCAACAAGTAAAAGGAACGAAGCACTGACACATGGGAGAGCTTCAGAAGGTTATGCTTAGTGACAAGCCAGCCCACAAGGCCGCCGAGTGTGTGAGTGTGTTTCTGTGAAACGCCTGGAAGAGGCGGATCGATAGAGACGGAAAGAGGGTTAGCGGTTGCCTTGGGCCGTGCTGGGGTTGGGGGGTGTCTGCAGATGGGCATGAGGTTTCTTCTGGGGGTGACGGAAACCTTCTCAAATTGGATTGTCGTGATAGTTACACAGTTCTGGAAGTACAGTCAAACCTCATTTCTCTCAAACATCTTGTTTCTCGAACAGTTCAGCTTTCAACCTAGTTGTTCGTGGAAAAAATGAACAAAACTTTGGGTCTCAGTCCTCTACCAACACCCCCTCCTGCTGACGCCTGTGTGGCCAGTTGTGCATCTCTCAGGACACAGACAAAGGAGGAGACTCGGTTTTCGAGCAGATCGCTTCTCAAACAGTTTTCCGGAATGAATTAGGTTTGAGAACCGAGGTTCCACTGTACACTGAAAAGATTGAATTGTACAGTAAACACAAATGAATTTTATGCTGTGTAAACTGTTCTCAATAAAGTTGTTTTAAAAATGAGATATGCAAATAATCCTAAGAACAAAGCCTTGGGTCTGCTGACCACAGAGAAAGAGCTCTGGTCAAACTGGAGACGACGTCTAGGCCTTGGCTGTGTTTCCGACCCAGGCCCAGAAAAGTGGTGAGACCAGGCCAGGGGCAGCATGGCTGGTGTCAGGACCCGCAGCGAAGACTATCGACCCCCTGCCCTGGCACTGACCAATCATTGGAGACCACAAGCCTGTAAGGACACACCTGGAAAGCTTCTGAATGTTCTACTGACATCATCCCCTGAGACCTCTAGAGAAAAGTGCTTACTACCTAGTCGCATGCTCCAGTCACGCGTCTCATGACCCTGGCTCTAGTTTGGGAGGTGGAGCAAGGGGAGTCTGCTTGACCTGGGGAATCTCTGGCTGCCACTGCTCTCCCCCACAGGCTTCTGAAGAATTGGTTTCACCAGAGGGAAAAACAGCAGCCGTCCAGTTCAACAGAATCAGGATTCCATCGATGACACCTTTTGAGGAAAGAAGTTCCTTACACTGCCCTACTTCCGATTTCAAGAAGGTCACCTAAGCTCTTTAAAGGAGACCACCTTTAACTTTTTCCTTTTCTTAGAGTTTTTTTTTTAACCTGGACATGATGCATGAAAGGACCCAACAGAAATAGAACTGAAGGCATTCTTGAATGGTGAACCACACAGCAACAGATGGCACAGCACCCACAGCACCAGCCCTCGGTATCTGGTGGAGATCATTTGGATGCAAATCTATGAGTCCAAGTATTAGACAGAGGAGTGCTTTGGACTTATGGCTGAACTTGTAGTCTGTAAAGTCATGGAGTTAAGGTTTGTTGGTGGCATCTATGGTAGCAACATAAAGCCAACACCCTTTTTGTGTTTGACCTTGAAGATACTTTGGATTTAACTGGAGAAGGATACTATTGCTGAGCTTCTAAACAATGAAGACTTCCAATCAATAGATGCAGAAAAAGCATTTGATAAGGTACAGCACCCATTTATGATAAAAACACTCAGCAAAGTGGGAATAAAGGGAGCATTCCTCAACATAATAAAGGCCATATATGAGAGATCTACAGCCAACATCATATTCAATGGGAAAAAACTAAAATCTTTTCTACTAAGATCAGGAACAAGACAAGGTTGTCCACTTTCACCACTTCTATTCAATATGGTACTGGAAGTTTTAGCCACAGTGATCAGACAAGAAAAGGAAATAAAAGGCATCCAAATCAAAAAGAAGGAAACAAAACTGTCACTGTTTGCAGATGATATGATAGTGTACATATAAAATCCTATAGACTCCACCAAAAAACTGCTTGACCTAATAAATGAATTTGGCAAAACAGTGTGATACAAAGTCAATATCCAGAAATCAAAGGCATTTCTGTACACCAACAATGAAACAGCAGAAGCAGAAATCAAGAAAAAAATCCCATTAGATATAGCAAAAATAAAAATAAAATACCTAGGAATAAACCAAACCAAAGAGGTAAAAGACCTGTATTTAGAAAACTACATAACACTGAAGAAAGAAATCAAGGAAGACACAAACAAGTGGAAACATACACTGTGTTCATGGATTGGAAGAATTAACATCATCAAAATGTCCATACTACCCAAAGCAATTTACACATTCAATGCAATACCTATTAAAGTACTAATTGCATATTTCACAGACATAGAACAAACACTTCAAAAATTTACATGGAACCATAAACGACCCCAAATAGCTGCTGCAATTTTGAGAAAGAAGAGTAAAGTAGGAGGGATCATAATACCTGATACCAAACTCTATTACAAGGCCACTGTAATCAAAACAGCCTGGTACTGGCATAAAAACAGGCATATGGACCAATGGAACAGAACAGAGAGCCCAGAAATAAACCCAAGTCTCTATGGTCAATTAATATTTGACAAAGGGAGCAGCAACATAAAGTGGAGTAAAATAGCCTCTTCAACAAATGGTATTGGGAGAGCTGGACAGCTATGTGCAAAAAAATGAAACTTGAGCACCAAATTACACCATACACAAAAATAAATTCAAGGTGGATAAAATATTTAAACATAAACCATGACACCATTAAAGTCCTAGAGGAGAACATAGGCAGGAAAATCTCAGATATTTCACACAGCAACATTTTTACTGATATGCCCCCTAGAGCAAGGGACATAAAGGAAAGAATATACAAATGGGATCTCATCAAAATAAAAAGCTTCTGCATGGCTAAAGAAAACAGCATTAAAATAAAAAGAGAATCAACTGTATGGGAAAACATATTTGCCAATGATACCTCAGACAAGGATTTAATCTCCAAAATATATAAAGAACTTACACGACTCCACTCTAAGACAAGCAACCCAGTTAAAAAAATGGGCAAAGGACTTGAACAGACACTTCTCCAAGGAGGACACACAGAGAATCCAGAGACACATGAAAAGATGCTCAATATCACTAGCTATCAGAGAGATGCAAATTAAAACCACAATGAGATACCACTTCACACCAGTCAGAATGGCCATCATAAACAAAGCAACAAACAACAAGTGTTGGAGAGGTTGTGGAGAAAAGGGGGCCCTAGTGCACTGTAGGTGGGACTGCAGACTGGTGCAGCCACTATGGAAAACAGTATGGAATTTCCTCAGAAAACTAAAAATGGATCTGCCTTTTGACCCAGCAATTCCACTGCTGGGATTATATCCTAAGAACCCTGAAACACCAATCCAAAAGAACCTATGCACCCCAATGTTCATAGCAGCACAATTTACAATAGCCAAGTGCTGGAAGCAACCTAGGTGCCCATCAGTAAATGAATGGATCAAAAAACTGTGGTACATTTACACAATGAATTCTATGCAGCAGAAAGAAAGAAGGAGCTCTTACCCTTTGTGACAGCATGGATGGAGCTGGAAAGCATTATGCTAAGCAAAATAAGCCAGGCAGTGAAAGACAAATACCATATGATCTCACCTTTAACAGGAACCTAATCAACAAAACAAAGAAACAAGCAAAATACAGCCAAAGACACTGAAATAGAGAATAGGCTGACAGTGACCAGAGGAGAGAGGGGAGGGAATTTCAGGGGAGAATGGGAAGGGTTTACAGGAACATTTATAAAGGACACAAGGACAAAAACTGGGGGGGGGGGGTGAAAATGGGAGGGAGTTGGGGAGGGTTGGGTGGGTGGGCTGGGATGGGAGTAAAGGACAGAAAACTGTACTTGAACAACAATTAAAATAAAATTTAAAGAAAAAAAAACAATGAAGACTTCCAGTATGCCTGCTTGTTGGGAGCACTTTACCCGAGGCTGACAAGCAGTGCCACTGATAGCTGCAAGTGCTTGGGACCTCTCTGTATAGCGACTATAGAAAAACCAGGAGCCAGGACCGAACTGGGGAGCTCGAACTGATGCACGCAGATGAGTTCATTGATGAATGACCTCGTGGTGAGAGTCTGTCATGTCACTCTGCCCTGGCAACACAAACGCTATGTGCTAGAGGAGGCTGAGCCATCAGAGCCTCAGGCAAGCACTCTAGAAGTGGACACGGATGACATGGAATTCAGTGAAGAGGAGGGTGAGAAAAGGGAGAGAGCACCATCGCTGATCACCACAGAGAAGCTGCTGAGATGGGGTCAGGCCCCAGAGCTCTCCCACACTGCACTCCCAGAGAAGTAGGAGCCATCTCCCCGGGGCAGAGTGGGGTTCCCAAAAGGAGGAGTCCCTCCCCTCACCAAGGAAGGCATCCAAGCAGGAGCCCAAGACGCCACCACTGTAGATCCCTGACAGGCAGCCCAGATCCCGTTCCAAGGGATCTTCTCGGGATCTCCTAAAAGACCTAAGAAAAGCCACAAGAAGAGCTGGGAGGGAGGGAGTGATGGACTCAGTTTGGGTTTAGTCCAAAGGGCCCCTGCCTCTCTCTCATGAGGAAGGATTAAGATCTGCTCCAGAGGCAGTTATGAGAATATTTTAGGTGTTTTTCTTTAACCTAAAAGTTTCTCTACTTTTTTTTTTAATGAAAGAGGTGCTGAGTTTTGTGTCCCCTTTGAATCCCATGTCTGAGGGACAATGGTCCCCAGGGGCTACTTTGGACTCCTCTGTACAGCCAACACTGCAGATTTGAGGGTGGAGGGCACGCATGTGCAGGAGAGGATGTGACCCCCTACTGATCCTTTGTTACTAAATGTAACACGCCCGGTTTCAAAAAAATAAAAATAAACAGAATCAGATGCCTAAAAAAAATGAAGTACTATGTTATTGCCCCGAGTTCTTTCTGTGGCCTCTGGGAAATGCATACTGGTGAAGCTAATATTCCTTTCATCTTTTTAAAAAAATTTCATACAAGACTCAAAAATTTTTTAAACAAAGAGGGTGACCCTCTTCCCTCCTTCTCCATGAGGATTGAATGAGACTATGTTCATGAACACAGGAGAGGAGAGCTGCGACGGATGGGTGGGGTGCTGGCCCTGCAGACGCACCACCCGGCTCGGACCGCACACAGCAGGAGGGACGTGCATTGGGGGCTTGAGTCTGAGCTCTGCTGTCTACTCGCCCTATGACCTCAGGCAAATTTCTTCCCTTCTGTAAGCCTCAGTTTCCTCACCTGTAACACAGGAACTTTATTATAACACCAGCCTCGTTGTCCTCTGCTCTGAACTGGTGCAGTAAGCCCTGTGTTAATACAGAGTGGGGCAAAGCAGGTTACAGTCACGAGTACATGAAACACAGAGTTTGTTCTTGTATGATCATTTATTGATCGCTGTATAATTTCCCATATGAACCACGGTAAACCTGCTTTTGCCTAACCTTGTATTTGCCATTACTACTACTCTCTGAGTTTCTCATTGAGACTGAAGAGCCAAGTGCCACTCCAGCCGACTCCAGGTGGAAGCGGAAGATGTCAGAGAAAGATGGGCAGGACTGGAGCTGGGAGGCCTGCCTGCACGTGCAGCCCCAGTTTCACTGGGCACGATGCTAACTGGTGCAGAAGCGGGGAAAACACCATGTGAGCTGTTTGAAAGGACAAGGAAGCCAGACTGAACTGCCAAGAGACAAGCTCAGATCCAGGGTTCCAGCTGGCATCGCTCCAGCGCTGCTGCTTCAGGAGCCAGGGACTGCACGTGGCTGGGGACAATGTGCAACACTCTTAGAGATGGCCAGGCTCCGGTGAAATGTCACCGGCACAGGTGGGGCTGTGCAGTGGCCAGTGTAGGCTCAGCCCTTGTTGTCCCAGGCCCTCCACACCAGGCTCTGCTATCCCTTGCTCCCATCCACCGCCTCCCAGGTGGACCTCTGCCCACATAGTAGGTCCAAGCAGGTTCTCTGTCCCCTGGGTATGGCACCTTCTCTGCCACATAGCAAGTCGAGCAATTTCTTCATCTCCCAGACATGGACCCTTGGAGTGAATGAAAGGCGACAGATGAGGGAGGAAGAGAATGCCAAAGAGGCAGCGGCACACATCTCGGGCGCCCACCCTTGCCTGTGTGGGATCTGCCTGACTCAGCCACCCTGGAGTATCGGGTGCAGACAGACATACAGGCAGGATGGGCCGTGAGACCCAGAGTCCTGGGTTAGGCTTCCCGTGCTCGCGTCCTCTGGGGCTCACCGGGCGCCTTCACCAGGTATTGGGAACATGATTGGTGTCCACCTGCCCTGTGCAGCCTCTGCCGGCCCTTCCACATGGTTCGCTGGAGTTCTGGGTTCCAGGGCCAGACCCGCTTCCCCACGCACAGCCACCGTCAGCAGTGCAAATGGCCACAGTCCTGACAAAGCACAGTTCTGTGCTCAGAGGAGGTGTCCTGGGTAGGTCCCAAGGCTTCCGCCTACTGGCTACTTAACCCGAGCTAGTTTTCCTGACTGAGCCTCCATTTCCCCATCAGTCAAACACAGTAGTGTTACTGAACGTGAACCTGAGCTGCCTAGGATGTGGTGCTGATGGCAGGAAGCGTGGTCTGAAACTCCTCCCCCTCTGCCCCGCCCTGGCCAGCTCTAGTTCTGAGACTGCCAGCCTTCCCTCCAGGGCTGTGACCACAGCCCCTCCCTGGGGACCAGCAGTGTGCTGTCACCCCGTGAGGGTCACCCCGTAGTTTCTGCTTTCTTAGTACGAGCCAGCGAGAGTACCTGTGATGGGTGATGGGTTTTTCATGGGGACACACATTTTTCTTCAGTTTATCTCCTCAAAAGCAGTTTTGGATGTGGCTGATGAGTGAGCTGATTTTAAAGCGACCGAAGGCCAGAACAGGGGAGGGAATGCCTGCTGGAGAGCAGTCCCCTCCCTCCTCTCCTCCTCCCTCTCCCTCTTCTCTCGGTCTCTCCTTCCGTCTCTCGGTCACTCCCTGTCTCTGTGCTTCTCTCTTACGGTCTGTCTTGCTTGCCCCCTCGGGGTCTCTCCTTCTCTCCCTGTACCCCCCCTCCTCTCTCTAGGTCTGTCTTGTGCTTTCGGTGTCCCTCTCTTGCTGTCTTGGTCTCTCTCTCTCTCTCTCTCTCACCTACCTTTCTGCCCCTCTGTCCCTTTTCTCTGTCTCCGTCTTTGTGTCTCAGCCCACTTCATGCACGTGCACGTGCAACTCAGACCCCACCCCTTGCTCCCTCCCTTGTCGTACATGAGTGTGAGCTAACCCTCCTGTGATCACAAGTACTCCCAGGGGCAAGCACGTGCCACTTACCATGGGAACATGTCCATTTACCGACAGGAAGACAGTCACGTAATCCAGCGTGGGAGAAAAGAGGGGTTTGCCCTTGGAGGGGAGTTTGTCTCCTGCACCCTCCACCCCCGACAGCTGGGGCTCAGGGGCAACCTGTGCTCGAGTACAGCAGACCTCGGCCATTTCACCTCCCTCAGTTGGGGTCCTGACTATCTTGATAGCCAGGGACCAGCTGAGTGTTTGCCGGGACCCTGAGCACGGTCAGCACGCCTGCCTGCAGCAGAGTGCATGTCTGCCCAGCAAACCCACCCGAGACACCGGCTTGTTTGCCGCTGCCCTGGCTGCTCCTGTGTGCGTAGTTGCTTGGAACGTGCTGACAACAAGTCATTTCCCTCTCCTACAGTGTGGGTGAAGGACCTCTGCAGAGCAGCAAGTTCTGGCCATTTCTAGTTTGAGTTGCTGCAAAACTGAAGTTAAGTCAGATTTCATCTTCGACATTCCCAGATCCAGCTGCCTCGAACACAGCTGGCCTCCCCCGAGACTAGCCTGAAGTGGTGAGGTTTGCCTGCACAGGGCCAGGGGTGGGGGGGGGGGGTGCGGTCAGTGCCTTCACCTGCCCATAAAGGGCTTTCTCCTGCTTCCTCTGAGTCTCCGGGCAGGTATTTCTCTAGCATCTGCTCCTGGGAGCTGGCTACACGTGCTCTGCCTCCTTCCTTGTTCCCAAAAAGGGAAGCCACGTTGCCACAGCGGGGCTGCCGCAGTGGGGGCTCCCTGCGGCCACAGAGATAAACTCCTGTCTCTCTGGAATGTCTTCTAAATATCTTCTTCTGGGTAGATAAATGGCAGTACCTGGGGCAGTCACATCTCATTTTTAAACCAAAACTCACAGCTACTATCAAGGGTAATACAAATGTATTGAAATCCTTGACAAAGAGATAAAAACAAGAGAGGAGCCAGGAAAGTTCTTTGGGAAAAGTTACTCTGTGAATGGTCCCTAATCCGAGATCTGGCCTGAATTGCGCAGCATCTCTCCCTCAGCGATAATAAGAACTGTCACTTAATAAATACAAGGCATTTGCATTAAATGGCTCTCACTGTCCTATTCAGGGTCTCAGCTGAGCCTTGTGATGACCATGTGAAGGAAGAAGGGAGGCACCCCCTTTTACAAGAGGGACACAGGGGCCCACATGCTGACATCAGATGGGGCTTGACTTGAAGTGTCCTGACTGATGGCACCAGGCTCTTGTCACCACATCGTCACGAAGAGACAGCAGACAGTGTTGCCGAGCACAGTGTAGAGAGAGACACCAGGAAGTGCAGGTAGAGCAGCGGAAACCCAGATAGTCAAGGGGACTCTCCCCCGGGGCGGGCGCAGGAGTCTGGGAGGTCCCAGGTGAGCAGTTTGAAGCCGCCTACAAGAGCAGGTTTCTCTTGGACCCCTGGTGGTTCTCCTCGCATGTGAGTGAGTGGGAATATTTTACTCTTCATCTCCTCGTTAGTCAAGGAAACAGGAATTTTAATTCTTTTTCTTAAAAAAAAAAAAGGCTCTGTTTGTGCAAGTGGCCTCTCTTCTGGTGTCATCTTCCAAGTTCTGTGCAAGGAGGCCTTTGAGTGAAACCTCCTTCCCAGAAAGCAGTCTTCCCTCTCCGTTTCCTGGCAGATGACGGAGCAAGAGCTCCCCTGAGGTACCTCAGTGGCCTTGAGTAAGCTGCTGCCTCTGCACCTCAGGTCCTCACTCTGAAATGTAAAACTCCTGCCTTATCAGGTCGTGGTGAGCATGTCCTGAGCTGGTGATGTAAACATTTCATCACATGTACCCAGTAGATGGCAAGCCCTCCCTCAAAAAAAGGAGAGTCCGCCGTAGGGGGAGGCTACTTCGCCCACTGTGGGCACCACAACATGCGCCAGGACCCCCACTTGCCATCCCTCACCAACTCCCATGGCCCTCGGCTGAGCCCGCCTGGGCCTCAGCCAAGGGCTACCACCTCGGCCACCTCTGGTCTCTGGAACACCCCGGGAGACCTGGGTCGGCCTCCAGCCCTGCTGCTGTGGGCCTCGGACTCTTTACCGCTAGCGCCGGGTCCGAGAGCAGTGGTCCAGCCTGGCACTGTAATCTACAGATGGGAAATCAGATGTTCCAAGGCTGGAGGGTTTGTGCCTCACACAGATACTTAAGGAACCAGACATCAGACCTCTTCCCACACACCTGTGTTTTAGAGGCCTGGAAGCTAAACTGGAAAATCTGCTGCCATATATATAGGGCACATACATATATAGTTTTTAACTGGCATTTTCTAATCTTAATTTTGTTGATACAATTGTCTTGTGTTAGTTAAGATTTCTTAGAAAGGCCAAGACAGATGAAAGATGCCGTCTTTTTGGTAAGAAGCCGATACAGATTAATGACAGAGCATTTCCCCCATGTGTAGGGTGGAGGTTGCATTTTATCTCTGGGTGAGAAACGTTATTAAAAATGTAGATTTGGGGAAAAAAAAACCCTCCCAAACCATTGCTGATTTCATTCTCAAGGACAATGAAAACATTGAGGCAAGAACTTCCTTGGGGGAGTAGGGGTGCATGCCAGGCTGTGAACGCCCATGGTGGGCTTCAGAGAGGCCTCTGCACCCCAAACTCGCAGGGCTGGCAGCTCCCCATCTCCAAGTGGGGCACCTCGCCCCTCCCACTGCTTCCAGACTCCTAACCCCACTCCTCCGGTATCTGGTATCCCTCCTGGGGGTGGCCTGTCAGAGATTCACAGAGCTCGGGACCCCCAAGACTGCTGCTGTAGGGCCTGCCCAAGAGGCCACCTCGCCAAGCCCTCCTGGGCCGAAGGCTGGGGCAGCAGGAGCGGGCGTGTAACAGGTGTTTGCTAAGCATAGCTGGTGCCCCTGGAAACCTGTCTCCCTCCTTCCCTGGAGCCCCATCCTGACACAGGGAGCCACTGAGCAGACCCAGCAGCATCTGAGACTCTTAAAAGTGATACCAAACTCTGAACCTCTGAAATGAAGGGGCGGGCCCCTCAGGGGAGCCCACATTTAGCTCGCCTCTGGGGAACATCCACCCAGCCTCGTCTGCCGCGGAAGCCTGGTTCCTGTTCAGAAACTTTCATCGTGCTGAGGATGGGGAAGGGCTGGGTGGGAGGGAGGGAGAGCCTGACCACGCGGCAGTGTAACCATGGTGGGCATGTGGCAGTTGACGCAGGGTACTTCCATCCAGACAACCTCAGGTGGCCTGGACTGAACGTCTCCGTTCCCCACGTGAGGAACCATCAATGTCTTTGAGGTCTCACCCAGAAGGCACCATCATCTCAAGAGAACCTCAGGCTAAGACCCCTGAAATGTCCCCAGGTGACACCAGCAGCTTGACGACCAGTGTCGGCTCTGGGGGAGAACTTCCCATTTAGAGCACACCCAGCACACCGTGCCTGGTCAATGGGCATATCGTATGTGGCCCCCTGCAGAACCCTTTCTATCTCAGTCCCACGTCGCCCAAGGGGGCTCCCCCACATTGCCAGTGTGGCCCTGAGCCCTCCCTGAAGGTTGATAAAGGACAAGCAGCCACTTGTCACTGGCATTTGAACAGATGCTCGTGTGCACACAGGACAGGCCCCAGGCTTGCCTCTGCCTCTGAAAGCAAGTCTCCAGCCTGCCCGCTGCAACCAGTGACATGGTCTACAGCTCATCCCATCTGCGGGAAGCACGTGCTCCGCACTGACCTTCACTGCCCAAGTGGTCGTCACATTCCCGGACTTCTCTATCAAAATTGTTTCTCTTTTTAAGTTTTATTTAACTGCCCTGGTTTGGGTGTATTGGCGCCCTATCTTATGCAAGTCTCCTCACACTTTTTTTTTTAATTCATGTTTTTGTTTTGTTTTGCTTTTCTGAAAAATCTATGTGGTACCTTAACAAAATGAAGGAAGGGCTCCCGTAGGAGAGTTTTGCTCAGGCCTCCCAGAGCAGCACCAATGAGCTCTGTCACCATGCTTTTACCTTGCTTTGTTTCTTCTACCTTCCTGTCTTCTAGTGAAATGAGTGTTATTTACCTAGCCCCCCTTTTCTACGCCTCTGTGTTAGAAGTTATATTCTATTCCTATCTTCTATATGCTACCCTTAAATTTTTAATATGCATTTTGGCTTAAAATCTAAGGTTTATTAAGGCCTGTTATCTTCTCAAACAACACAAAACCATAAAATGCTTTAGTACTGGCCAATCGTTATCACCTCCCATCTCATATTTACATACCCTGAAACTGGTCATCGTATTACTGGTGCTTTTCTACAGTCAATGCTTCCTTATTTTCACCCATATATTTGCCTACTGGCCTTTCTCACCAAGGATTTTGGTGTTCTTTCATTAGCGTCTGCCTGGGTTTGACTGCCTTCTTCCTAAAGCATGTCCTTCAGTGGTTCTTTCAGAGAGGGTTTGTGAATGACAACCTCGCAAATCTTTGTCTGGAAGTATCTTTGCCCTCACTCTTGAATAGAATTCTAAGTTGACTATTTTCTCTCCCAATATGGAATATATGATTTGACTGCTTTCTAGCCTCCACTGTTACAGATACAAAGTCTGCAATCAGTAGCTATTCCTCTGCAGTGAATCTAGTTTTCCTCTTTGGTTGCTTTTTATCTTTGGTGTTCTGTAGCTCACTGTGATGTAATTTGTATTTATTCTGTCTAGGACTTGGTGCACTTCTTCAGCCAAGAAATTTATATCTTCCTTTAATTCTGAGAATTCTTTTTTTAAAAAAAAGATTTTATTTATTTTTAGAGAGGGAAGGGAGGGAAAGAGAGAGAGAGAGAGAGAGAGAGAGAAACATCAATGTGCGGTTGCTGGGGGCTGTGGCCTGCAACCCAGGCATGTGCCCTGACTGGGAATCGAACCTGCGATGCTTTGGTTCGCATCCCGCGCTCAATCCACTGAGCTATGCCAGCCAGGGAAATTCTGGGAAATTCTTAACCATTGTTACTTCCAGGATTCCTCTACACCACTCCCTGTATACTTTCCCATGGGCCTCCTTATTCTCTCTCCAAAACTCTTAACAATATATTTTAATAAAATCTCTTAACAGTGTCTTAATATTTTCTCTCAATATCTGCTTCATATTTTCCATCTTTGTGTCCCTCTGAATTCTTTCCTGGATAATTTTCCCAGAGCTATCTTCCAGTTTAACAATTCTCTTTTCAGCTATGTCTAATATGCTTTTTTAACCCATCCACTGAGTTATCAATTTTAATAACTTTAATCTTTAGAAATTCTACCTTCCCAAGCTCACCTGTTTCCCCCCATAACTTTTTTATAGTTTTCTCTTTCTTATTCTAATAATTTCAAGTGTGAATTTTAAGTAGTCTGTTACATTGTTCTACTATCTGAAGGTTTTGAAGGGCCTCACCCTCCAGTGTGTGCATCTCTTACTTTTTCCTCATGGCAGGGGACTTCTCTGGGATCTGCAGTTTTATCCTTTAGGCTCAGCTTTTCTTTTTCCCCGTGGGCATCCCATACATCATGTCATGATGGTGTTTTTCTTAATGAATGTGTTTCTTCCATTGTGTTTCTTCTAAGATCACTAGTGCTTTTACTGATCTGGGAACTCAAGTTCATTTCTAGGGTTAGAATTTCAGCACTGTGTAAGACTCACTCCAATGTGATCTAGCAGATCACAAATTACTGGCCCAGGAGGTAAAATTGTTTTAGTGCCGGGTAGCCCCCCAGGCTTCAGCCTATGCAGAGGCCTGTGGTGTGGTGCAGGCGCTGCCCAGCAGGGATGTTAAAGCCTCTGCTACCACCCCTGGGGGTGCAGAGCTGAACCGCACAGTGTTCCCTGGGGCTGCAGGGTGCCGGGACGTCCACTTGTCTGCCCATGACTGCCTTGGAGAGTTCTGTGTTCATTTTTGGCACCTAGGAATTCCCCCTACCTTCAGGTTCAGCTATCGTCAAAAAACAAACTAACTAACATACACACACTTTTCCCCAGTAATACCTTATCCACATTTATATGTTTGGAGCAGGGATAGTGGAGGGGCCTGGCGTCAGCTCAGATCACCCGTCTGTCAGGAAGACGTTTCCTTCCAAGACAAAAACCAGCCCCTCGCCAACTATTGCTTCAAACTCCGCAGAGTTAGAACAAGGGAAGCTGCAACAGTAAAGAATAGAGCGCTAGCTTATATGATAAGCATAGCAGCCCTACTGTGCACCACACACTGTTCTAAGCACTTCAGCCGCACTAAGACATGTGCTCTCCACGACAGCCCTGTGAGGTAGGTATTATCATCCATTTTACAGGTAAGGGAACTTACAACAAAGAGGTCGAACACACTCAGTAGCTTTGTGTGCAAGAACTAAAAGGCAGCAGAAAAAGAAGAAATGGAGGGTGTTCCCACTTCCCTAAGTACGGACAACTGAGGATTTCATATGTGACAGTCTTGCAATTTTTATCTGTCACTGAAACCTCAGAGCTGGGTCACCCCGCCGAAGGTGACACTCATGGTGATGTCTTTCTCGCGATACTGTGTTTTGCAAGTGTGCGATTTGATTTCCTTGAAAGCGATTGCAGTGCGGCACGGCCCAGGAGGGAGCCCCCTGAATTGCCGGTGCCGTTTCTGATGGCCTGGCGGACAGCAGCGTGCACAGACTCATGCATGGACTCACACTAGAGACACAGTATTTGCAGGCGTGTTTGGACGCCCTGCCAGCACAGAGCGTGCTGAGTGGTAGCGGTTTTTGAAGACAAAATGTTCAACAACTGCGTCCTCAGGCCTTGTGGGATTCCTAGCACAGATTTTGATCAGCGGAGTCTGAATTTCATGAGGCTACAGTGTAGCTGAAAACTCTGAAATCCCGATGTCGCTTTGAAGAGTATGGTCCGGTTTACGCACATGTTCATTTCCTTTCCCCCAGTTAAACGGGGGAGGCCTGCGGCCCGAGCCCAGAGAAAGCCCACTGGTGTGACTGTCTGCTGCCCATGCTATCCTGAGCACAGAGAGGCACGCACCCCCACATCAAGGTGGCTTATGCAGCTGCTTTGATCGACCTGGGAAGGAAACTGTCTTTCTTTCCCTCCTCAGTCCTTCTAAACCACAGGTTGCTTTCATTAAGTATTTTGAGTGTCACGCTGTAAACAGCTGTCTGCACTCTGAGGCAGGAAAACCAAACACATCCGTGTCGAACAAACAAAGCCGACAGGAGGATTCCTGCCAGGGCCCGTAGCATCTTGACGGAAATCAGTCTGGGGAGCAACCCGCCAGAATCATTCATGAGAAGGGTCAGCACAAAGGCTAGCCTGCTGGCGAACCAGCTGGGACTCAGGGACTGCAGCTGACATGAGAGACGGGAGGCATGGGCTCCTAATGAGCAAGGCTGGGGCTTGCCCGGCCCCCTCGGGCACTGGCCGGGCCTCGAGTGGTGGGGGCTGTTCCTGAGCTCCCAGAGAAGCTCCACAGCTACTTCTCAGGCCGTCCGCCATGACCATGGTGAGAGAGCGAAGCTCTTAGGTGTGGGGGTCACACCTAGGAAGCAGCTGTTCCTATCAGCGAGGGGAATGAATGCAACTGGAGCTTCAGCCCTGGTGAGTAAGTGCTGCAGACCACACCCTGAGAGCGCAGGCCCTGGATGTCTCTGAGGGATGAGCAAACCTGTTTCCATCTAGCCTTATCGCTTTGCATGGTGTCCCTACGCTGGGGTACTACACGCTCCCAGGCCTTTTACAAAGAACCGAGCAGCGTCTGGTGCTTTATGGAGAAGTCAGGTTCTTCCTAAACCAGAGCATGGACAGTGAGTCCCAGGGACAGGAAACCTCAAACGTCACCTGACAGAAGGAGAGGTGGGTGAACGTGGGATGAAACCCGGTGGTGGTTCTGGGGGGTGCTGTAAGGAGGAGGGATTGCAGTGGAGATGGAGGCACCTGAGGATTTTTCTGGAAGCCCCTTTGCACAGCGCAGCCACTGCTCTAAGTCAGGGTGGTGTTTTCGGAGGAGGGCTGCAGAACTTGTGGGAGCACCTGGGCTGCGCTCCCCGCCACGCCTCGGGGCCACCAGTGAGCAGGCTGGCTGCCAGGACTGCAAACGCACCCTGCGAGTCACAGACCAGCCCAGCGCCCAGGCCACCAAGTGCGGGTGCCGTAAAGTTCCCCGTGGCTAGATTCTTCCATGTGACTCTCCTTCCTCGCTGTCTTCCCCTAAATCCCAACTTTCCTGAGAGCATCTCCTGCTTTAAAAAAAAATAACATAAAATTTAATAGCCATGTTTGACTGTGCCTTCCATTGAATGAGTGAGGGGGAAACATCAGTGGGCAGAACAGGCAGGTGCAGAGACTCATTCCGGCGCAGGAAGTTCAGGCGTCTCGGTCTGAATCACGTCCCAAGTCCATCAGAGAGATGTCGGACATCAGGGTGTGGTGGGCTCAGCCCCCTGGTGCCAGGCCAGAGCCTGTCCACTCAGCACTGCGGGTGTGTGAGTGACACACAGATTCTGGAGTTCCAGACGCAGACGCAGCATGCCTTTTCCTTAGATGCCACCCACGAGACTCAACATCAGGGACTGAGGCTGGATGAATGGGGGCAGGGAACAGGCCCCGGGACTGCCTGGGCCAGACCAGAGTGGGAGCTGGGGTTCCTTCCCCTGCCCCTCAGGCAAACAACAGTAACATCATCACAGCCAATCACAGCCACAGGGGCCGTTTACTGAGCATCTACCAGGAGTTAGGCAGTGTTCCAAGGGATTTCCATTTATTATTTTTTTACCTTTAAATTAAAAAAAAATTTGTTTAGAGAGAGGAGAATGGACAGATAGATGGATAGAGAGAAAGAGAGAGAGCAAGAGAGAGAGAGAGAGAGGGAAACATCGATCTGTTGTTCCACTCATTGATGCATTCACTGGTTGCTTCTTGCTCCTTGTATGTGTCCTGCCTGGGGGTAGAACCTGCAACCTTGGCCCATCAGGATGATACTATAACCAACTGAGCCACCCGGCCAGGGCCCCATTTATTATTCTGATGTCCACAGTCCTCTGTAAGGTAGGCTTTGTTGTAGTCATCTTGCAGGAGAGGAAATTAAAGGATGAGGACCACCGCAAGGTCACACAGCTACTTAGGTGGCAGAACCGAGATTGAGTGAATGAGCCCAAAGCTCTAAGCCCTGCTCCTCTGCAGTGGGGAAGGGTGGGTCTTGGGTAATTCTGCGCTGGACCACTGTCGTCAGAGCTGGGCGCAGTGGCAGTGCCTGTGAGGGCCAAGTCTAAGGGAAGAGGTTTCCATTTTTTCCCTGTCAACATGTGTCTTCCTCATTGAGAGGAAATACCTACACAATCACCAGCCAGGAGGTTTGACAGGGAGTATAGGAACTACTCAAATCCCCAAAACTCAGCATGTTCTCAGCATCGATGCATCACACACACACACACACACACACACACACACACACACACACACAGCGGTGTGGATGAGCAGTGACCAGTCAGAATGGACCCCGGCCATGAACGCTCAGCTCAGCCACATGCTTGCAGACTGGCCAAATGGCAACCCTTCTCCTGGCTGTGTTTTAAAACCTGCACACAGGGGACCAGCTAAGCAGCTCTCATCACATCGCTGTCTAACCTGCTCCTAACATGGCTGGTTCAAAGCTAGGAAAATAGCTCCGAGACCAATCAGAGGCCGAGTCTTTGCTGAAATCCCGGGAGGGATCTGACCATTTGATCAGAGCCTCCTCAGGGTTTCACAGGTCACTGGGCCCTGGAAGGGCCTGGGGGTGTGAGCGGAGCCCGGTCTCACAGGTGGAAGGCTCATTTTGCTGTGGGTCCAGGAGAAGGTGGGCCCCCCTCACCAGGGCTTCGGGGCCAGAGTCTCTGGGGAAGGCTTGCACCAACTGCTCCCCCCAGTTCAAACCCAGGAACAAAACAACCCACCAGGGTTTCAGTTCAGCTTCAAATGTGCTATTCATAACAGTGACAACTTATCCTTGCTTCAGTGAAGTACACCCTTACATGATTTTAAATTCCTTCTGTGGCTGAGCCGGGGCTCCGCCGATTAATCCTGTGTTGGGGATTCAGGGCCTCGGACAGGCTGCTGGGGCCACGCCACCCCATGCCGCCCTTTCACCCCTTTGAAGTCCTTGAGACGATCTGCACCCACCCCCTCCCCCACACACAGGTTTTAGCTGGATCATGGGATCCAGCTAAAGATCTGGGATTCTGGGAAGGCAGGGCCTAAATTCTGCCCTCTAGTATTTTGTTTGACACACATTGGCTCCATCAGCCAATATGTATTCATTGCCCATTCTGTGCAAGGCTTCTCTTTCATTTCCTTTTTCTCACCTCTCAAAGGCCAGGGATGGAGAGGCCTCTTCAGAAGCTCTGAGAGCATTGAATGAAGATCCATTCTGCTGTAAACGGGACTGGAGAGGGAGTCACAGATTTGGAGGGCCTTTCATCTAGCGGGTCTTTTCCTTTGCTGAAGATGGGAGCACAAAATCGGTCGTGTTTGTAGGGTGGGAGCATTCTTTCTTATTGCCATGCCTTGTGCCAACCTCCACAGGCAGCCCTGGCAGTAACCTCTGGGCCCGGCCCTTGGGAAAGGGCTCCGAGTGGCCCATGGAACAGTTCTGGGTGGCAGGCAGACAACACCTTCCACCCTCCTCCTCTCCCTGCATCTTCACACTTTCACTTTTATGAACTCATGTGACCCTCCCAGTGTCTGCAAAAAAAGCTGAGCCCTCACTTTGTGGAGAAAGCATGATGTTCATAGAGGTTCACTGACTTGTCCCCGCTTTGGACACCAATGAGCCTCAGGCACAGTGGACGCTGTAGTCGGTGCTCTCTGAGCCTTGGTCTTTGGCTCACTGCACTGCGTGACTCTGCCACCGAGCACAGGGTTGTTAACGAGACCAAGGTGGGGGGTTCAATTCCCCCCTCAGAAGAAGCCCTTCCCCACCCTGCCTTCACAGAATGACCCGCCAGGCAAAGCTCTGATCCCAAAGGGCACAGGTCAGAGCACGCATGTCCGCGAGTGGCAAGCAGGCCCGACCTCCCAACCCTGGAGGTGTGGTGCATCTTGGAGCGCGAAGACCAGCATGCAGACACACAGTGATGAACGCGTCCATTTTCCCAAGCTTGTAATGCTCTCTGAGGCTATTTTTATAAAATATTCAGGTTATAAATAACTGATTAACATATTCACCTTTGAGGATATAAAAGCTGATACAATAACTCAACCCATTTCCGAAAAGGATTTCCTAATGGCTAATTCTCCTCTCTAACCTTTCTGGATACAGTTGGCGATCCTATGGTAATTTAGCATAATTAAATTCTCCGGAAGACATTGCCCAGGAGAGAACAGACGGGACACACAGTGGGAAGCCATTCCGCTTCGACATTCCTGTACAACACAGACACCAGCAGGACTCCCGCTTGCTTCATAAAAGTGTGGGCTTTAACTTTTGAATTTGCTGGCATCTAGAGGAGGGGGGAGATAAAAGAGAGACTCTAAGTGCCGTGTGATTCTGGCCATCGCTCACAGTGGGGAGTGAGCTCCCGGGAAGATGGAGAGGCAGGGCCGTTCGCAGCCCGCACACGTGCCCCTCCCAGCGAGGCCGGCGGCAGGAGAGAGCAATGTCCTCCAATCAAAACACACAGGGAGACACGGAGCAATTTGTTCCACAGTTTACAATCTCACGAAAAAATAAACACCAAGAACCAACTTTTCCTTTGCTGACGATGGGAACACAAAGTCAGTCATGTTTGTAGCACGGGAGCGTTCTTTCTTATTGCCGCATCTCGTACCCACCGCCACAGCCGGCCCTGGCAGTGACCTCCCGGGCCTGGCCCTCAGGAAAGGGAGCCATGTGGCCCATTAAACAGTTCTGGGTGGCAGGCAGATGACACCCTCGAAACTGGAGGAGGTGGAACAGGTGTGAACCGAGGCTATCCAAAAAGGGGCCCCAAAAAGGGGCTGGGTAGCATGGGGTCTATTTTTAGGAAAGTCGGAAATGAAGCAGTGCCTTAAAGGGCATCTTTGGAGACTGAATTAGGCAAGGATTAGTAAAATTACACCCCGCCCCTCCCCTAAATAGTCCATGCCCAATCCCCGGAACCTGCCAATATGATGAGGTGCCATTTCTGAGCTGATGCTGTTGTGTTACATGGCGTTGCGAAGGGCTGAGTTGTGTCCCTCAAAGAGAGATACCAAAGTTCTAACCCCTTGTACCAGTGAATGTGACTTTATTTGGAAATGGGGTCTTTGTAGATGGATTCCACTTAAGATGAGGTCACTAGGGTGGGCCCTAATCCAAGGGGATGGGTGTCCTCTGAGCAGGGGACTTGGAGGAACAGACTCACAGATACAGAGAACAAACCGAGAGTAGCCAAAGGAGAGGGGTGTTTGGGGGCTGGGTCAAAAAAGTGACGGGATCTCGGAGTAGTACAGATTAGTTTGTGTAATTAAAGATTCATATTTAAAAGTGACAAAGGCCATACACAGGTAGTTCTTAAAAGAGTAAATGCATTTGTAGCCAAAAACCTACCAAAAAACACTCAGCCTCAGGCAGGGGCAGACGGAAAGAGCAGGGTTTATTTGCTCATGAGACTGGCAGAAAAGAAGTTTGGAGACATTCAGTACAAAGGTAAGGAAGCGGGTGCCCAAGCGCGGGTGCGGGTCTCAGCTGGTGGAGCCGCATGGTCCGCGTCGGAGCCAGACACGTCGGCTCTCAGCATCCTTTCCGACCGGAAGGCACCAAAGGACAGTGTGCCCCCCACCACACCCCCACCGGACTGATGATGAAACAGACTCACAGACATGGAGGCCAGACTGACAGCAGCCAGAGGGGAGGGCGTCTGGGGGCTGGGTGCAAAAGATGAGGGGGCTGGGAAGTACGATCGGCAGGTACAAACCAGTCATCACGGGGAAGGGAGTCCACAACACTGCAGTGACTGTGTGGGGGGCCAGGGGGGTGCTGGACACACCAGGGGGGTCACTTTGTAAAGTACATGATTGTCTGACCCATGGGTGTCAAACTCATTTTCACCAGGGGCCATATCAGCCTCCCAGTTGCCTTCAAAGGGCCAAAATAATTTTAGGACTGTATAAATGTAACTACTCCTTAACCATTAAGGAGTTGAAATTACATTTGGCCCTTTGAAGGTAACTGCGAGGCTGATGTGGCCCCTGGTGAAAATGAGTTTGACTCCCCTGGTCTCATCACTGTGCATACACCTGAGGCCAATACAAAACAATATTGAATGTAAACTGTAATTTTAAAACACTTTTTTAATTCTCAAAAACAAGCAAACAAAAAAACAAGTAGGGGATCTGGACAGGGACACAGAGAGGAGATCACAGGCACAGACGGGAGACAGTCACGTGGGGATGGAGGCAGACGTGGCAGCCGCTGCCACCGGCCAAGGAACCCATCAGCGGGAACAGGTGAGGGAGGACCCTCTCCTGGAGGCTCTGGAGAGAGAAGGGCCCTGCCCACGCCTTCCTTATGGACTCTGAGACTCCAGAATGGTGAGCCGGTGAGTTCCCCATGTTTTAAGCCACCTGGTGCCTGGTGCTTTGTGGCAGCAGTCCCAGGAAACTAAGGAACAGTTAGCTTCAAGGTGGGGGGACGCTCAGGTGACCTAATGACAGGAGCCCTTAAAGGCAGACAGTTGTCTGTGGCCGATGGCAGGCCACAGTCAAGAGAGATCCGAAGGAAGAGAGAGACTCAGGGCTCTGTTGCTGATCTGAAGGTGGAGAGGCCAAGTGCAAGGCAATGCACATGACCTCCAGGAGCAGAGGGTGGCTCACAGCCAGCAAGAAAGCAGAGATCTCAATCCCACTTTCACAAGAAATTGAATTCTGCCAACAACCTGAAGGATCTTGGAAATGGGTTAACCCCCCAGAGCCTTCAGACAGGAGCCTGGCCAGGCCAACACCTTGACCTTCTGCTCATAAGACTCTACACAGAGAACACAGCCAAGGCCACGTGGACTCCTAACCTACAGAGACCTTGAGATGACAAATCAGTGTTGATCTAAGTGGCTACGTCAGTGGTGATTTGTTATAGCAGCAGGAGAGAACTAATACAGTCTCAACGTGTCATTAGCTCACTCCCTCTTAGAAGAAGGTAATTGAGAGCTGGTAATTGAGATCAGATCACAGATAACTCTCCCTCTCAGATTCAAATGACATGACCCACAAAACAGTGCCAGAAACAAAAACAGATGTTGGTTGTGAGCAGTGGGGGCTGGTGATGCATAACAACCTGCTCTCTGGGGAAGAAAGGGAGGGTGGACAGCAGGCCCTGAGCTGCAGCACCTGCTGGGTCCACGGTGTGAATACCCCTATAAAGACCAATTCTCAGCTACTGGTTGGCAAGATTCCTGAAAACCGAAGAAAAGCTCCCCTGAACCGGTGTGAGCTGGCTTCAGCACGTGGCTGGGGTCCCCAAGGCTGAATGGAAAGAAGTTGCCTTGAAGGGCTGTGGACAGGCTGGGCCTGAGGAGTGGAGGGAGGCCCGGCCACAGTGTGTCCGCCTCCTGTGGAGGCGCTCAGAACCTTGGCCTTCTCCACAGCCTCTACCCTCACACCTGAGACCATTTCAGCCACTTGGGGCTTCTTCTGCTGCCCCCATGCCGATGACTTCTGAACCCCCTCCAGCCCGGGGCCCTGTCACAACCTGACTCTACCTAGCCAGCAGCCCGTGTCTCCTCTCCCACAGCCACACCAACATGGTGACCAGAGCCCGCGACCTACCCCCTAAGACCTGGTCCTCCCCCCGGGGTCCTGTCTCAGTGGCCAGCATCTCCACTCAGATGCGAAAGGCAGAAATCTGGGAGCATCCTTGGTGTCTTTTTCCGTTTTGCTTTGCATATCCAACAAGTCACCATCTCAGACCAATGCACGCCTCAAACATGGAAGAAAGCGGGTGGAGTCCACCCATCTCTCCGATCTCTACTATTCTTCCATTTCCAACCACTGGCACTGAACTTCTAGATAATTGTAGCAGTTTCTTCACGGCTCACAGCTACTCCACAGTCCCCATTCTTTACAAAAGAGGAATCCATTTAAACCTGCAAGTCTTATCAAGGCACATCCCTGATTACAAACCACTGATGGCTCTCAGGGTAAAGCCGATGTCCTTAACAGGGGCTCTGAGTGACCTGTCCCCACCTGCCCCTCCTGTGTCCCTTGCACCGCCCACTCCCTCACTCCCTAAGTCGCACCAGCTGCTCTCCGCTCCCCTGAGCTCATCTCCCTCCCACTCCTCCCCCAGACCCCTTCCTCAGGGGAGCCTTCGATTCCTAGACTAGGTCAGGTGCCCGCAGTCCTCTGTCCTTCACCGTCACGTCTCTCATCCCAGTTGCAGTCACACGATTTCTGGTGTGATGATTTGTTCGATGCCTGCTCCCTCCCTGACCCCGAAGCAGCACTCGGCGAGGGCGGGTGCCCGGTGGCCTTGTCGCTGCCAGGTCCTCACAATACCACGATGGCCTCTCACTGCACAAGGGAAGAATATATGTATTTTCAAATAACAGTAAATGAAAAATACAATGTTAAGTGAAAAAATCAGGCTACAGAATCAGATGTGCGGAGAGATGCCAGTTTTGTCAAAACAACATAAATTCTTTAAGACAGACAAGGTTGGATATAGATCAGAATGATGACAAGACTGTCAGCGGGTGAGGGCACGACAGGGCACTCTTGCTTCCTCTCTCCGCGCAGTTAGCGATTCAACTTGTCTTTTTATTTTTAACAAAGGACGTTTTGTTTTTTTAATCAGAATAAAAAACTCTGAAGGGTATTGTTTTGAAACACACGAACACAAGGGGCATCGCATCTGACGTCAAAGAAGGGAGGAAGGGCTGCCCATGCCCTCCCCTGTGGGGGTCAGCGTCATATCACTGAGTCCCTGGGTGCCCGCGGTGCTCCCTTGGTGCCAGCAGGTCCCCATAGGCTGACCTCTGTGTCCCCAAAGCCATCTTCCCCAGTAAGGGCTTAAGACAAGGGCTTCTTCCTGGAGTCCGACTGGCATGGGAGACAGAAAGAGGAAGCACCTGTCTTTGTAGCTCCTTCTTAATCGAAGCCCGGTGCAGACTGCTGACCATTTGGCAGAATTTTTATTGTCACAGGAATGAAGATATTTTAGAATAAATTCTCTCGCATTCCTTGGAATGAATTTTTAAAAGAGGGAGTGCATCTCCCACCGCTGCTGCTGATTTTTTTTCCAAGTGAATGAGAAACTGCAAGGCTAACATCTCGATGATAAAGTAAGGTACTTCCTAGCAGCTGAAACAACAGAAGGTTGTTTATAACATTAATGCTCCCGAGGTCTGGAACCGCGGCACCCGGGCTGCGGAGCAACGCCTGGCAGAGACAAACCGGTTCCGAGATAACATCCAGTGAACCGCACCGCTGCTCAACCCCCACAAAAGTAGCCACCCGCTTGTTTGGAAATACAGCCTCCAAGTGGGTTTACTTAAGGCAATTGCAGAGCCATAGAGGGTGGGCAAGGGGCTCCCTGCCTGTCCCAACAAGACGGGGTCTCACGGGAGCCTGGAAAGGACATTTAACTTCAGGAAGTCTCCACTGAAGGATCAAGTCAAAGCTGTTGCCCAAACCCACCTCTTAGAGAACATGCTGATAAGTATTTTATAAAGAGTAGAATCTACATCAGCTCACTTACTGTCCAGGGACTGTGGCATGGCGGCGGGGTACGCTCGTACTTAGTTATGAAGTTTTAGTCCAGGGTTACCCCCCAACTCTGGCTTACCGTCTGTTGCAGGCAAAGATGAGGGATTTGATTGATAAGCTGATGAGCCTGAGCCAGGGTACAAGTATATGCACAGAAGGTTGACAATGAGCCGTTGTTAGCTTCTTACTCATTAGCACAGAGGGGTTGATTCTACCACTTATCAGCTTGAAAAGCCAGTAGCTCAACCTTGGGGGGATGGGGGTAGGGACAGGGAAGAGTGGCCGAGCAGGCAGAGAGAGAAGAAAGACCTGAAACTCATCTGGGTGGACGAGAGGGACACTCAGGTTTTGGACACACCCCTTCCCCTGACAGTCATGTGACCATCACTCTCAGCCTGCTTTCTCACCTGCGTAACAAGGGTGTCACCTGCCCAACAGTGTTGTGAGAGCAGATGTGGCAGAAATGCAAAGGTGAACATCAGGTGAAGGCAGAGCTGTGTAAACACCTGTCTCGGGCCCCAGGACCCAGGAGAGTGGGTCATCGGATCAGTGTGTGTGGGAGGGACAGCAGGCTGGATCAACCAACAGCACTATCTCAGCTAGGTTGATCTGAAATAAATTAGACTGGGCCTTAAAAAGCAGGCAACACAAAAACTTGGCTTTGTTGTTTTGTTAATAAAAATGAACCCTGCAGCAAGCTGCACCAGCTTCATAGAGTTTTCCCAATTAGGCTGTGAGGAGGCTGGGCCCACTGGGTCATTTCTGCAGGTCAACCAGAAGGCTCCTGTGGAAGGCGCTCGGAGGCTGCCTTTGCGATCTCAGTGGTCTCACGTTCTCTCGTCAAAGGAACAACACATATGAAAACAGAATGACCTGGCAGCGACTTTCAGAACACAGGGCTTCTCCCTGCTACCCTCGCACATGCCCACACCCACAGGTAAGCTTCCCTCAGACCCGGGAGAGCTGCCACCCGCAGCAGTGGGGGCCCTCCTCTGGAGGGCATGCCCACGGTCCCGGGGCTGCCCATCCCCTGAATCTCCTTGCCCCTGGGCTTCTGGCCTCTTCTGAGGCACAGTCCTGACCGCCTTCTCACACAGCAAAGACCTGGCTAAACCATTTAGTTCCCCATTGCCATATTCTGTTCAGATTTTTGCTCTTCCTGATTTCCTCCCCTCTGTTCTTTATCGACAGGTGGCTTTGCCACCCCAGCACCTGCCTCCTCCTCGCTGATTTGCTCATTTCAGCCAGCACCCTGAGTACCCCCTCGGAGAAGCAAATCACTCGGCCAGCACCAATTCATGCCACAAAAACCTTTTAAGGGACTGGGGCCACTGAGTGCTCACTCTCACTATTCAAACTGCTACTGCTCTTAGCTTAGGAATGGGACTCGTGGAGCTTTTACTTGTTTTCTTCTGGAAAGGATGCATTTCATGTCAACAGAGCCCTTCAGTGAAGGACTGCAGTAGCATCTGGGTTGCTAAACACTCTGAGTGCTTCATTATGGCTAATGGGCCTAATGCGGTAACATATGTAAGTGACCGGGAGAAAAGAAGCCACAAGACAGCTGAGAAGCCACACAGTCCGTGTTCTGGGCCATCTCCCCTGCTGCCCTGGTGGCGCCCATGGGTGGAGGGCCCTGACCTTGTGGCACCTGCTCTGAACCCGGACAAGTGCCTCAGAAGTCATGCACATGTCTGATGCCTACAAGGCTCTGGGGACAGATGTCTGGCACAAGCCCTAGATGCCACAGTTTACACATGGAGAGCAAGAACGAGACCTGGTCACTCACCCACACCTGGTCAATGTCGCTAATGTCTGTGTGCCCACGGTGTGCCGGGCCCGAGACCATGGTGCGACATCGTTGTCGCCTGTGATCTCGATGATAGCACTCTGAGGCAGGAGCTGGTATCGTCCCCATTGCACCACTGGGGGAAGCGAGTTCACTGTGGCTCACGGGCTTGTCTGAGGTCCTGGTTACTCGGTGGCACAGCTGCTCCATGGAAGCTGATCTGTCTGACCCCCGATATGCACTTCTGGTCAATACGCTTCAGCTTCTACCAACACTCCATCTGTGATCATGTGACACAAAGCAACTTGCTGGCCTCGTGCATTAACAAAGCCCACTGACCCCAAGAGACCAGGTATTAAGTCAAATGAGATTCTGCCCATTGCTCTATAAAAAAATTACTTTGCAACCCCCAAGGACTGTGCTGAACACTCCCAGGTGGGGCTACAAGCTCAGGTCACCCAGGTGGCACCTTCCTGTCAGTGCCACGATGAATTGACTCTGGAGTCTTATTGTACTTGCCCGGCCATGACCCCGGCCCTCCCCTCGAACAGGCTACATGGGCCTTCATTCGAACGATCGGTTTTCCCAGCAGAAGGGCAAACCAGGCTCAGCTGCCTACCCAGAGTTTATCTCCTGCTCCAAGAGAACTGGGCAAGCAGGAGCAAATTTGGCATGTGTGTTACTGAGGGTGCTCACTCCACACAGCCCCAGGGAGGCCTTTCTGGAGTCAGATGCTCCAGGCTCCGCCCTCCCACCTCTGACGAGGAGTCAGCAAGTGAATGGGGAGCAGGGTCAGGGGCCAGGCTGCATCCCACCACAGGGGGCTTCTAATGTGATTCTCCTCTAGCCTCAGAATCCACCTATGAAATGGGACATGAAAGCCAATTAGCCATTGAAGAAGCTTTCTGTACAGCTCTGGGGTGGTGCTTTTTGTGAAAGCCACTCTTACAATGCCTCTGTAGCAGCTCATGTTTCCGTTGCTCGGTCGTCTCTCAGCTCCATCTCTAGGTGGTTTTGTGAACTCAGTGACTGGGATGTATCCCCTGAGTTCCATCAAGGTCAGAGAATATGCCTTCAAGGACATCTCAAGCACAGCCAAGCCAGCTTTGGGCCAGCCTCCTCTGGACCCATGACCTAGGTGGTCTACCACAGGCCTGTGCCCCTACCAAAGGCCATGGTCAGAAGCCTGAGATGTCTAGCATATTCACAGATGGAGACAGATGTGATCTTTGTCTTCCCAACCAGACTGTGAAGGACAAGAACTTGGTCGGAGGCCCTTGTGCCAGGGCCCCTCTCTCTCTCTCCCTGGGGTACCCCAAGCACAGCAGGCCCACCATTCCTTGTTCTGGCCACACCCACAGCCCCTCCTAAGGAGCACGGTCTCAGCCGCAGCTCTGGGCAACATACATATTCACACATATGCATTCTGTATGCACAACTTCCCCTGTCCACAGCTCTTTGGATCAGGGGGCACCTAGAACCCAAAGGCAGCACAGCCAAAGCCCATTGGAACATAGGGACATGTTCCAAGAGTCACTAGATTCTCACTGTGTCCTACTCCTCCCTTCTTCTCTCTGCACACAGCCGAACACACAGCAAAACTCGATTCCAACCATGCAGCGCTCCCCACCACTCACACGAGTCTACTCCAGCCACAGGAGCACCACCGACTGGCAAACGACTCTGGCAGCGAACAACCAGCCACACATGAGAGGCCTGTGGTCTCACTAACGGAGCTTGGATCCCCACATGACAGGGGAGACTTGGAATCAGCTGCTGTCCAGTATGTCTTTGCTATTTATTTTTTAACAGAGAGATCTGACCCAAAATACTGTGGGAAAGTCTTCCAAGAATTTTACACCTTGGACTTTTACAAAACATATTGTTCAAGTGTATTTTTATGGATCCAGAACTCCAGGCAGCATGCATGTGCTCTTTCATCCCTTGTCCCTCTTTATCAAAAGTCATGTGTCACAGGCTGCAGAAAGATAAAGATGTACATCCACACATATGCACATACAATGCTTTTAGACACCTGCACACCGAGAGAGGAGAGCAGAGGGGTTTGTGTGTGACGTCACAGTCACCTTAGATGCCAACAGAGAGGTGGGAAGGGACGAAGCAAGTGGTTCCAAGGAGCTGGACGATGTCTTCGACCATCTCACAGGGGCTGGGGAACTGCCCTTTGCGTAGCTCTAGTCTCTGATGGGCATTTTGCCCAGCTGATGCCTAATCTTAAATGTTTAAGCATGGTGTGTTTGTGAGTGTCTGGGCATGTGTGTGAGTGTGCACATGCATGTGCATACAAGCACAAAGGCACACATGTAGAAAACTGTAAACCTACAGTTGTGAGTATACTAAATGCAGAATTTATTCTTATATTATTTATTTATAATTATTGTATTATTTATGTGTATTATGTAAGCCTACTTTTGCCTACTCCTGTGTGTGTGTGTGTGTGTGTGTGTGTATGAGTATGAGGGGGAGCCCCCCCGAAATGAGATTTATTTATAAAAAATTGTGCATTTCTTCTTACACATTTAAACTTCAGTCGGTCACTTTCAAAGAGCTCTCCATTTGAGACGGTGCGCCTACGGAGACCTTTCTTACACTCGATGCCTTTAGTGCTTCTGCCGAGTTTTGTTTTTGGCCTCTTCCACATCCCCAAAATGTTTCCCTTGGAGGACTCTTCTCACCAGGGAAACAAACAAACAAAAAAAAGTCACTTGGGCAAGATCAGGTGAATGGGGAGTAATAGAGGAAAAGACAAGAGAACCCATTTGATACACAATGGAAGAGGATGGAGGGAACACAAGGAAATCTAAAGGTGAGGTTGCTTAGAAAAGGGGCATTGGCGGGGGCTGGAAGTGAATTTCCACAATTAACATCCACAGGGGAGCCAAGAAAGAGCAGAACTGAATGGTACAGAACCCAGTGACCTGGAGACAGACTTCAGAAGCTTTTCCAGGGCGCAGACAGAGAGAGCTCAGAGGTGCAGGGCAGGCACCCGACACCCCTACGTGCAATTTCATGAGACGGCTCAGAACGGTGCATTGAAACACAGTGTAGGCAAGTCTCAAAGACCAGAGTGCAGATTGAAAGGGTTCCCCGTGTTCCAGAAGAAGGAGTGCTGACAAATGATACCTAGACTTGTCCAAACCGAACGGAATGTCTGGGCAGCAAAGATGAAGCAGTGCGAGTGGTCCCAGCACTGTCGCCAGAAACTGGAAGAACCACAGCACACAGGTGATCCTCAAGGAAACAAAGCCAGGCTTCCTCTGGGCTTTTATTCTGGAAGATGACGGACAAAGTTTGCACAGCTGTAAGGTAAAACAATTTTATTTAAGGAGAGCTGGGGAAATTGTATTTGCTGTGTGAAGTGTTATATTCTGAACAAACAACATTCAGTCACTGTAATACTCAGGCATTCTTCAGAAGCGTTGCTTGACAATGTAACATTAACACAATTAACCCAAGGGAAGAACGTTAACATTTCCTGAAACCGTAAGCGACCTTCAACAAGCCAAGCCACCTGCATAAATGCTATTGTTTGGGCTGATAAGCTAAAAAATACTGTCAACATTTTTTGAAGAGAAAGACTAAGATATTGCTTTCCAAATTGATTTGGTGCCAAATCCCTATTGAATGAAAAGGGAAAAGTGGCAGAGGAGCGAGGAGAGAAACCGAAAACAGAGAGGAGGTTAAAATCCACTTAAATGGATTAATATTGGAACTAAAAGACATCTCAAAGGATTTGAGAATTAGAGAGAGATGGATTTAAAATGCTGCAAAAATTTAAAAGATAATTGATAGGAGATATAAGAACAGGAAATGTACAATATAAAACATTGAAAGATGATAAAATAAAAATAATGTATAGGGTAAAATTCAAGAAGCAAATCCAGACAAAGGAGCATAAGTTCAGAAAACAAGCCGAGCTCAAAGAATGCCAACCGTGACACATACGCGAACAAACAGAAGGAGGTTAAACGCTCTCGCTGTAAAATGAAAGACTTGGATTGACTCAACAAAGAACATCTGCTTTTTTAAAAAAAACAGATAAAGCATAAAACCGAAGAAAACATAGAAAAATTAAAGGATAGACCAATAAAAACCAGTGCTCAGAACATAGTATGTGCTCGATAAATACATGCTGGGTAAATGAATGTCAGAAAAGACAAACGATAAAGCAGCAGGGCTGGCAGTGGTGACATCGAACACGAAGGCAATCTGGCGACAAAGAGTGCTTCCCTGTCCAGTGTCCAAATGAACGGTTTCCTAACTCACTTCGCAAAGCGGCCCACCGACGACACAAACACGTGAGGAACAGACTAACAGCCGCAGCTCCATCTCATGAAAATGTGTGCAAAACCCTAAGTAAAAACAGCAAATTAAATTCTGCCCTATTTTTTAGAAAACAATAGTAACACAGCATGACCAACGAGGACAGTCCGGTGTTATTTGGGGGTAAATGAATTTCACGTGCGTAGCCACAACAATAGCAATGATACCTAATGGCCAATATTCACTAAGGAGCTATTAGTATCCTGGCTTAAAGGTAAGAAAACCAAGATACAAAAAGATTAAGTAATTTGCCCCAAACCCCACGTATCATGCGTGGCAGTGCCAGGATGTGTGCCCAGGAGCCTGACTCTGGAGCCCGCGGCCTCAGCCACTCTGCCAACACCGACCGCCCAGGGCGAGAAGCCCCTTCACAGGTGTAGAAAAGGCAGTTGACAAAGTCCGCATGTCATTCCCAATGTAAAGCTCCCACTGTGAAGGAGGGAAATGGTGCTTGCTTTACGTGAGAAATAAACCCAACCTCAAAATAACAGCCAATATAATTTTAACCACCATTCACTTAGGGGCATTACTTAAACTTCTAGGATTAATTCCGATGCTAACATAGCGTACTAGGCCTTTGTTTCTGAAAAGTCTGGCCATCGCAATTAGGCGAGGAAACGAGACAGCAGTCAGAAACACTGGAAAGGAAGAGAGAAAAATAACCCTCTTTTCTGGAAAAAATTCCCCCCAGATCACTACTAGAACTTATGAAGACTTTAGTAAGGCAACTTAGTGATGTAAGGGACAGAAGAACAGACACAGTGCAGAACGCCAGTCCAGGCCTCAACAGCCACCCAGACGGGAATGTCTGTGAAATGCACAAAACACGTGCAAAGAAAATGACAGGAGTTAGGGGAGAAAAATAAGAGACTTCATGGAGAGATTCCATGTCTCTGAATGGGAACGCTCAAAATCATAAAAATTTTAATTTTCTCTATGTGAAAGCTGTAATGTTAGCATAGTTCTAATAAATCCCCCTAAAGCTTCTTTCTTTCTGAAAAGCATTTGGAGCAGGCAGTCCGGGGTGCTGACCTGGCAGACGGTAACATGAGGGGAGCTGAAGCCGTGGGCTGTGAGAGAGGAGCCGCAGGGCAAAGCACCGGGGAGAAACCCCGGCAGCGATAGGGTGCAAACGAGAGGGGCGCCGTTTCAAAGGAAGACGAGAAAACAGGCCACTCAATGTGCGGTGCTGGGACAGCCAGCTAACCACACGGGAGATAATTAAATTAAATTAAATCTCTGCAAACACAAAATTCTCGATGGACTAAAGAAATGTAAAAACTGACAGCATAATCGTATGGGGAGAAAGTACAGCTGAATATTTATACTATTCTTGGTTTGTCAAGGATTTTCTATGCATGTGGGCACATACAGAGATGATGGAGGAAAAACATTTGAAAAACTTCACTAAATAAATATTTAATCAAACCCCACATGCATCAAAACGGTCACAAACAATATTAAAAAGCAAATGACAAATTGGGGGAAATATTTGTAAAACATATGCTGAAAAGTCAATGCCTTTTACATATTAAAATGTTACTTTACAAATCAGTAAGGAAAAGATGAAGTACATCAACGGGAAAGAGACCTCGGCAGAACCGGCGTGTGGAGAAACCAACTCGAGTGTCCGAGGGCCCGACGAAGAGGGGCTCGTCCTCGCCGACCACTGCAGAAAGGCACAGCAACACGAGGAAATGCCATTTTCATGCTATCAAATTAGTAAAGATTTTTTAAAAATATCAACACCCAGCAAAGGACAGGTGAGGGGGAAATGGCATTATCTTACATATCAGGTAGGGGGGTGAATTATCATCATTTTTCAAAATGGCAATTGGAGACTACGTTTCTAAAGATCAGAAACTGCACATACTCTGCTCGAAATCCCAACACCACCACTGCTGAAACTTGGGGTTCGGGAGAGACTGGGAACCCGCAGCTGAGGACGTCCGCACGGAGGTACGAAGTGCTGGTTGGGCTTCACCCGCCCGCAGGGGAAAGGCCTGCGTGGGCATCAAGCCGACAGCGATGGAGTCTAATGTCTGGATGGTAGATTTAAAAAATGTGTTACGTGCTTTGCTGTCCTTTCCAAAGTGACTATGATACAGATATATCACTTTGGGAGCTGAAAACAAATGAAAATCTCTCTCAAAACCAAATCACGAAGGGCACTATTCCCTGACCACCGTCGCATGGAACAAAATCGCCCTAACCTTTGTGTGCGCCCAGTCTCTTTCTGAGGCTTCCATCAAACCAGCAAGAGCAGAAGGACTGTCACTGTGTTATTATTAGGGCCACCTGACGGATACAGGTGCAGAGACTTTACAGGAAAAAAACACACACCAAAAAACCTTTAGTAAAACTGAGCTCTGTCTTCCAGCACTCAATTGTCAGGTGGGGACCAAGGCCCCCCAAGCAAGGATGGGGACCCCTCCCTCTTACATAAAATTGCCTGTCCTTTTTAATGTTGTTTATGGCACTTTCCAAAGGCTACCATTTGTTCTGACCTTTGTCAAAACCACCAGCACCTCTCCCCGCCCTGGGCTCCCCTGGGTTCGAGGTGCCGAAGCAGCACTAACAGTCACCATGCAGCTGGCCCTCTCCCAGGGCAGCAACCGCCCTTCCCGTCCCCAGTTGCTTGGAGACCAGCCCCTCTCTGCTCCTTCCCCAGCACCTGGCCTCAGGGAGCATGTGCTGAGCAGTGCTCTGAGGCCCTCGTGTCGCTAATCACCTGGAGACATTTCTTGCAGCCTGCTCTCCCCAGAGCAGCAATGGCCAGGCCACTTCGGGCTACGGGGCTGGCTGTCCCCTGCCTTTCAGAGAAGGGCAATCACGGTAATAATGGTGCCTGCACCCCTCCGGCTGTTTTCCAGGCAAAAACCAGCTGTACTTTTCCAACCAGATCTTATCCCTCCTTCCCCAGCAAGTTACCTTTTATAGAGAATTTTGTTGTTTAGCAAGAACCATTTCTGCCCTGAGAGGCACAGTCAGGAAGGGGAATTTAAAATAAGTCATCTCTACGACCTCCTAATCAGAGGGACAGGGCATGGGGCCTTCGACCTGCGAGTCACAGACATTCATTCTGGGTCTAATTACGATACTTAGGCCGCAGCTGCAGGTGTGAGCCCCAGCACGGCAGCTGCGGAAGACTGAGAGTCTATTTCGTAGAGAAAAAAATTACCTAAAATTACTTGGGATAAACAAGCGGCTAAATTAGACTGCGGACACCACTGTGTTAAAAAATATAGAACATGCCACACATGCCTGGGAAAGGAACCTGGGAGGAAATAAGCCCCAGTGGCAATGGGACGGGGGTTTACACATTTCTTTTCCCAACTTTTCTTCTCCCTTTTCTCCCCTCTCCTTTCTCTTCTCTTTGGTCGCTCCTCCCTCCCTCTCTTTCTTTTTGCAATGTGATTGTTTTAACTCTGTCTTTAAAGATACAGGCTTTGGGGACAGGACAGTGCAAAGGTATCTGGGCTGAGACCATCTTGGAGGATGGCACTGGCCACCAAATCAGGGTCCTGAGCTGCAGTGAAGGACCTGTACCGCCCGTGTCCCTGCAGTCCTGCAGCCCCTGTCTGGTCTCAGGAGGCGGCCCCAGGCCACCACCCTGCACCGAGCCCACCACACACTGCGGGCTGCCGGGCGAGCAGGAGGAGGAGGACCCAGGGCCGTCTGCTGAGATGCTCCGTGTCTGGGCAGGGTCAGGTGGGCAGCTGCCATGGCAACAGGTGACAGGCAGAGCTCTCCCAGGACACAAACCACCTGCAGGACAGGAGAACAGGGTCCATCCCATGTCCAGCAAACCCCCATGAGTGTCTACCGCGTGTCCAGCGTGGTGCTGAGAGCCGAAAGGAAGCTGCTTGGGCCCTGCTCTTAGAAAGTGCAGTGATTAAAATAAAATTAGAAAAAAATAAATAAAACCTTTTAAAAATCTAAAAAAAAAAAAAGAAAGTGCAATCCTTGGCTTGCTGGGGCTTGCTCACCAGGACGGGAGGATGGGAAGTGTGCAGTGAGGGATAGTGGGAAACGGGCTGCTTTTACAGAAAGTCACATACATGTGTGCCTGTGCATCGCATGTGTCGTAACGTAGAGTGATCTACAATAGGCTGAATTATGCATCACTGGAAAACAAAGCCAGGTGCTGGGGAACAAGACAAGGACTAGACGTCTGATGGGATGCACCGGCGAGGGTGTGTCCGAACCACTTGGAAGAGCTGACGGGGAGGAAGGGGGTACTTCTGCCGGAGAGGACCAGGGAAGTGCTGGCCCACTGCTTCTGGAAGGAGCCCAGGGCAGGGAGAGACCTGGGCCCTGCGGCCAGCTCTGCTTCTCACTAGAGACCTTGAGTGGGTCATGCAAACTTCCTGGTTTGTTTCCTCCTCTGACAGATGGTGTAGTGGGAAGTAACCGCTTTGTTTTTTTGTTTTGTTTTTCTGTCCACTGCTCCTTCTTAGGGCAAGAGCACCTGAACCTGCTTTAAGGGAACTGCCCAGCCCCACTCTGGGTGACTCTGGCCTCACACTCAGCGCCAGGGCAGGAAACAAGGTCTCCACGACCTCAGTGCATCTTCCCTTTTCTCTCCAATGGGTGTCTCAGGAGGAGTCCCCGACCCAGCGAAGTTCAGGGAGAGGAGATTAGGTCTTGAAGTAAACGGCTGGGGTATGACCGCCCGTTGCTTCCCTGTGGGGACAGTCACGTCGGGAGCCTCTCACTAGCCCACCCGGTTCCACATCCCTGTCTCTTGCTTAGGGCAGTTTGGGTTGTGTTTCTTCCCCTGCAACTGCGGACCCTAACTGACAGGGAACTACAGACCCACAAGGTCAGGAGCACAGCCCCGTGCGCCGCCCTCTCCTCACACCTGTGAGAGTGCCTGGCAGCTGGCTGGCTCTCATGAGTCCGTGGGACCATGAGCAGATGACACAGGTGGGGACTGCAGTACCTCTCTCCGACTCTCCTGTTTTAACAGAAAAATGATTCTCAATAAACAGTACTTCCTTTTCCATTTTGTTGCCCATTATCTCATCAACTCTTTCTAAATTAACTCCCCAAGAGGGATTCTGTTAGCCTGTAGAGTCTCTATGGCCATGAATGTCTGAGGGAGGGAGGTTATTAAATTCTCTTTCATGGACAGGCAGGGGGGCACCTGCGATATTACACTCATTATTTCGTTGTAAGTCAGAGAGTCACTCAACGTTTTGTCTGCAAGGAGGCTTACAGGTCACCGGGACTGATCTCCTGGCCCCAGAAGCTGGATTTCTGAACTGCACGGCTGCCCAGGAGCACCGGGATGCCATTGAGGAGCGAAGCCACGAGGCACAGTCAGATAACGGAAAACTCCCTGTAGGACGCACATGCAAGGATTTCAGGCAACAGTGCGCAAAGCCAGATGGGGGCACAGGTCTGCAGGCCCCCAGCCACCCCCCGGGACACACAGCTGTGGGGGGATTATCCCCTGAGCAGCGTGGGCCCCCTAGCACCAGAGGCTCGCGTTCACTGCACGGGAACCGGCCCGACCAACAGCTGTGAGGACGGGCCCCGATGGCGCCACTGTGCCACTCTCCTCGGACCGGCGTTTAGTCCCACAGAAAATGGAAACCATTGCCGCATCACCCCCCGCCTTCCGTGTGCTGGACCCGAGTCCCTGGTTCCTGCTGAATTTTCCAAGAGAACGTTAAATAGCCAGTCAGCGCTCTTCCTCTCACTGCCCTAGAGGACAGTAAATTAGCAGTTTCACATAACCCCTTGGGCACCAGGTTTAAAAAATACAAAACACAACTCTCAATCACTTTCCCTCGTAGCATCATCTTCTGTCCCTTAATTCAGCGGGTCCCCAACCTTTTTGGCACCAGGGACCGGTTTTGTGGAAGACAATTTCCATGGACCAGGTTGGGGGACATGGTTTGGAGATAATTCAACTCATTACATTCAAGCTCCCCTCCTGCTCTGCGGCCCGGCTCCTAACAGGCTCGGACTGGCACCAATACGCCGCACGGAGGTTGGGGACCCCGGCCTTAATTCACCCTTGTTGTTTGTTTCTGGACCCTGTCCAGGTTTTTCACATTCTGCCTACATTTTGGAGGCCAGAGCAGGACATAATGCTGACACAGATGTCTTTCCAATGCAACTTGCAGCCTAGACAGTTTTCAATAGCATTTTTCACATTTAATACTTCAGCGGCTGCCACTTTTTAAATTAAGCTAATTGATGATCTGACACATTCTTAGCACACGCCTGCCCCAGTGGCCCCCCGGAGCCCGGGGATTCTGCAGGGGTTCAGAATTCACTCCAAAGGACATGATCGTGAATAGATCACGCAGTACAATGATTTGATCACTTGAAACTCTAAGTTCCTTCAGGACAGGAGCCACCTATTTCAATGCTTTGTTTTGAGACACTTCATGAGAACATTTGTATTTTAATCAGCCAGGCATAGCTAAGGAATTGGGGAAATGTTTCCATGACTGAATCACGTCCACCCAAATTCACATGCTGAAGTCCTAACCCGACTGTGACCGTGTCTGGAGACACCACCTGAGAGGAGGCGGGGCCAGGGGAGCCAGGGACGTGGGGCTGGGGCAGCGGCCGCACAGCAGGCTCCCTGCTTGTTCTCTGGAGACAGTGTGCGGCGTTCCAGGCCAGACAGAGCTGGGTCTAAATCCCAGCTAGTACGTTGGTTACCAAAGTGAACACAAACTCAACTGTATGAATATTGATCTTCCCATATATAAAGTGGGGGTCACAGCTCTGACCACTTGAGGTTGAGGTGACAATTAAGTGTGTTTATGTACATAGCCTGACACGTAATAGATGTTCAATAAGTAGTAGCAGCTACCATCATCACTGATTCATCCATTCATCTGAGAGTATTCGAGGCACCTCAGCCACCGCGGTAACCAGCCCTGGTAGGACATTTTTTCCTTTGGAGCTTCCATTTCTAGTTCCCAGGACAGACAATGAACTATAAACAGGACAATCTCACATAATAATAACTGCTGGAAAGGGCCTGAAACAAGGCACTGACGGGCAGTGGAGGGGTGACGAGGTCCCTTGACCTGAGGAGGCAGCCACGGTCCTTCCAGAGTGTTCGCATCTGAGGGGACAACGGACAGCGGGAGGAGGACAACTGTGCGGGCAGAGGACCAGCAGGCCTGAAGGCCCAGGACAGAATCGTTTGTTCAACTCGAGGGGCAGAAAGGGGGCCGGGCCCAATGTCTGGAGCACGGGAGAGGAGGAGAGAGAGAGGAGAGGAGGGAAGAGAGAGGAGAGGAGGGGAGAGAGGGGAGACAAGTGGGGGAGAGGGGGGGGGGAGGAGGGGGAGAGGAGGGGAGAGGAGGGGAGAGAGGGGAGACAAGTGGGGACAGCGGGGAGAGGAGGGGAGAGAGGGGAGAGGAGAGGGGAGAGGAGCGGGGAGAGGCCGGCAGGGGTGAGATCGCACAGGGCCTGGTAGGCTCTGGGAAGGCATACTGGAGGCTGCTGGGGGGTCAAGATCAATCATTATCAATCACCCGGGGTTTTCCAACTGCCAAGACCAAAGGAAAAGGCTCTCGGACGACCGAAGGGTAGGTAGCAAGACAGCCGCAGAGGTGGGGTGTGCAAGGGAGGGGAGCCAGAGCAGCGTCAACCCCAAAGACTTTATGAGGAACTCGCTGCTTGTGGCCTTGCCTAGTCAGGCTGTCGCTGGGGAAACAGAGGTTGAGGGTCAGTGGGAGTAGGTGAGCCGGAGCTGTCTCCAACAGGCTCTGCCACCTGCCCGGCACAGATAGGGCCCTCCAGGAGCCCTCGCCAGGGTGGCTCCACAGTCTTCGGTGACACACGCACACAGAGTTGAACTCAGAAAGGTCACACCCAACACACAGCCCTCCAGGGGGCTCTGGACAGGGCCCTTCCCCAGCCCCGCCCAGCTCCTGAAGATGCCGCCCGCTCTGGCCTGCGGGTGATCCTTAGATTTCAGGACTGAATTCGACCTCAACGTACTCAGTCCTCTTCAGAGCCCTTCAGAGCCGCCTGACCTTGCTAATTTGTCTGTAAATGCTTTGGACAAGGAGCCCTTGACCAGGCCTCCGAAACTTCACCTTTTTAACCATGTGATGTGGAGCCTTCCCCAGGGGCCAGTGTTCCGGCCTTTCATTGTTTGGCAAAACAGGCCCCGGGTCTGAGTCCAAGTTCACTTCACGGCTGGAGGACTTCCATGAATAATGTATCCCTTTGGTGAAAAATGCAAATGACCCTTGGCCGGCATTTAGATCTCCACGTGAATTAGCTTATCACGCACCTGAGGGTTGGGCTCCCGGAGGAGCTGGAGTCTTTCTGTCCGAGTCCGAGGTGGGTGGCTGCCTGGGCCCCTCCCCCCGGGAGACACACACAGAGCTCCCACTCCAAGGTGGCTCCTTTATCTCACCATGTGAGCGAGGAGATGCTTCGGGAAGAATTAGAGCTAGCTAAATTAGGAGCATCGAAAACCTCCTGCCCACTAATGTTCCCAGCTCTGGACCCAAAGCTTTCTCATTTGATGGTGTTTGGGGGAAATTTTTATTCATCTTAAGCCATCTCCTGGCGGTTTTGGCTCTCCTGAGAATGGCAGACAGTCATCAGGAGCCATTCCGGCCTTGGCAAGGATGCTGTCCTCGCTAACAAGCTCTCTCTCCGCCGTGTAATTGCCAGTTAAAGAGCACCTCGTCCTAATTAACCTCTTCAGGGAATGAAAGCAGAAGCATCAGGAATTTCAGAGTTCACGGGACCTATGCACAGCCCCTTGTCATACAGATAAGGAAACGGTGTACTCGGATAATTAGGGCCCAAGGTCCCACAGCCAATTAGCAGAGCGCCGGGACTAGAATCTGGGTCTCTAGACTGATGACTGAAGCCCTGGGTCACTCAGCCAGCCAGTAAGAGCCATTCCCTAAGTCTTCATTCCTTCCAGTGCATCTGCCAAAGACACATTAGTTGAGCACGTATTATGTGCTCCCTACTATGCCAGGCAGCAGGGTCATGGGGAAGACCTAATGCTTATCCATTCTTCCAATAACTCCTACTGAGCATTTACTGAGCACCACACACTGTGAGGTTGCTGGTTCACAGTGGCTTGTACAGATAAACAACTCTGATTCCCGGGAGCGTGATTTACTAACTAAAATGAGCTATTGATATTAACACAGAGCATATTTATCAAGCATGCTAAATGCAGTGATATTTAAGAGGGGTCTGGCCTAATCTTTGGTCCATAGAAAGCGATCAATATGTTGTAACTATTTTTATTCTCCTCAATACATAGCCAGGGAGATGAGCTACCCCACGGCACCAAGCTGGGCAGCCTCATCACCAAGCACTGGACAATGAGGGGTGGGTTTTGGGTGGCGAGTAAAAAGCAGATGAACAGAGAAAGACTGAGATGAGACCTTAGCTGAACCTTGGAAGAAATGGGGAATTTTTTCAAAAGTCAAGGAAGCCTGAAGATGCAGCCAGAACAAAGGCAGCATGCAGCTTCTCAGTGGAGAGGCCTCAACGCTCGGGCAGGACAGTGGAGAAGATTCCCAGCCTCTCCACGGGAACTGGCTTACCGTGCACACTCCTGCCCCAAACCAACTGGCCATGGGAGAGAAGGAAACATGGGTGAGTATGGGAGTGGTGCCGGGCAGAGAAGCCTTTGCAGGGAGCCAGGGGCAAGCTGGTGAGGCCCAGGGGGGTGGGTCTGACCAAGGAGGCGAGGGAGACCTGGAGGAGGCACCCGTGAGGCCAGGGTAACGGGTGAGTGTGCCGAGGTTCCTAGCCAGCACACTCCCTCCAGCTTTACAGGGATCTGAGGGGGAGGTGTCCCTCGCCCCCTTCCCACCCAACAGACGGATTGTGGCAGCACGCTGCTGTGCCCGGAGAAGGCCATCCCTCCAGGAGACCGCCGCTGCGCTGCTTCTCCGTCTCCGCACGCCCTCTCCCTCCTCCCCACACCCCCCACCCCCGTGCCTCTTTTGTTTCTCCACTGCTGGGAAATGAGAGGTTTCAGTGGAAGACGAAAAAGCATTCTTTATTTTGATTCTGTGTTTGAGTGCCTTCCACTCCTCTGCAAATTGGAGGGTGTGTTTCGGTGCTCTGGCTCATGCTTGTAACAGAACCAGAGAACGGAAAACTAGTTCAAGGGGCCAGGACGACGTGGAGCTGGTGCCTCAGCCATGTCCCTCTCACTGAAAACTTCCTGGGACTCACCGTGGAAACCAGAGTCCGCCCCGAAACCAGGTGGGGCCAGCCAGTGCTGGCCGTCCCATCCCCTCGGTCATAACCTCCGCCACCCCCACCCACATGTGTGTGAGCAAGAGGGTGCCCGTGGCCACACTGACCAACGTCCCCGGTATTCCAGACGCATGGTGCTGTCCGACAACCAGGAATCACCTAGAAACCGCAGGCCAGACCAGACCCTGTAAGAAATGTGAACTGAATAGCTGAGGGAGGGCCAAGCAGCAAGAATCAGTTTTGTCTTATTGATTTCCCCTTATTTTTCTCCTGATTTGGAAATATCAAGGCACAAAATAAACACAAGCATGCCCAGGCTGAGTGGACTGTGGCGTGACAACCAGCAGAGCGCACGCCCCAGCCCGGCGTGCGCTGCTCTGTGCCCAGGCAGGGGTGTCCTGGTGGTCCTGACAGCCGGGTGTCCGCCACTCCGCCCTGCAGCCTCAGCCCCACCTGGCCTCCGCCAGCATGCTCCTGCCTGCGGGTCTGTCGAGACACAGATCCCATTAACTTAGCTGCCCCGACTCCACGCTGGGAACGAGGGTGACCTCTGGTCCTCAGATCTAGTCTATGCCCGACACGACCTTGGTAAGTGTCTGCCACTTGCCTCAGGGGTGGGGGGGGGCAAACCATGGGCACCGTGGACAGGTGAGAGGCGGTCTGAGAGCAGTGGTGGGGGCAGAGGCAGGGGTGAAACACCACACGAGTTCATGCTGTTTTAGTCACAAGGTCTACGGCAGCCCACTGTGGCACCAAGGAATCAGCCGCCGTTCATAAAGGGGCGTTTCCCATGGGAAGTGGTCTGCACAGCTCTGCACCTGCCACCAACTGCTCTGGTGTGTTGCCCCCCTCTCCACTTCCACCTGAGATCTGCCCTCTTGGTGTTCCAGTCACCCACTCAAGCTGTGCTCTTGCTCCCCCAGGACTTGGCTCGTGGGATTCCCTCTGCTTCATACACCCTCCCTCCACCAGCCCTGCTCACCCCGTCGGCCAGGCCGACCGCCTCCAGTCTCCATTTAGAGGTCCCATCCTGGGAAAGCTGCCCCGTGTGCCCTCACAGAGCATGTCACAATGCACAGTGACTCCAGTGCACACTTGCTCCTCCCTGAGGGCCGGGACCAATCTTGTCAGGTGACCGCTATGTCCCCAGCGCCCAGGGCAGGGTCTGATACCGACACATACTCCGTGAGCCTTTGCTCAATCGATTTGGTCAGTGGACAGTGCAGGGGTGGTGCTGAGATGCTGGCTGAATCTCCCCACCTTGTTCTTCTGCTGGCCAAGGCCACCGTGCACCAGGCAACAGCTCCTCTGTCTATGTGGCCCCTTGCAGCTTAGGTGACGTGACCCCCAACAACCCATGTGAGTCAGCATGGCACTGCAGAAATAAATGAACAACCTGAGATGTCTGCCCAGATCTGCTCCCCTTCTCTGGACCCAGAGTGGGACGACAGATGACACCTCCCGGCCATTCTTGCCATTAGAGGTGGCCGTGCGGTTTGCCCCTCCACCAGAAACCGTGTGGCAGTGGGAGTGTTGCCTCCAGGCTTGGCCCCAAGACCCGCCACGCCCCTCCCCTGGGCTGGTGGGATGCTGACGCCCAGTGTGCGCTTGGAAACTGCCGGGCCTGGGCCTCTGGGCAGCCGTGTGGAGGACAGCCGCCTTGACGATCTGCATACCTGCCCAGCCGTCCCTGGGGCAGGATTCCGTTTCTGTGGCATTAGGGCACTAAAATCGTGGAACCTGTCTGCCGTGGTCACCCAGCCTACCCTAATACCCTGCGGCTCCAGAAAGATCAATGACTTGCCCCAAAAATGAATGCCCAGTGCCAGCCCGAGAGTGTATGTTTAATTATGAATCCTCGCACAAGTCTGTGCTGAGCCGGGTTCCCCACGGGCAGCTCATCCGGCTGTCTCCTTCTGGGGCTTGTCCCCGGGACCTCAGCTACCAGGGACCTGCTGAGCACCACTCCAGGCAGGTAGTAGGCTCTCAAAATTCCACCTAGTGCACACTTACATAATTCTTACTGTGTGCCAGGTTCCAGTCTAGGGTTTCGATAAGCCTTCATTTAATTCTCTTAACATCAGGGGGTACATATGGTCATCGTCTCCATCGCACAGACGAGGAAACAGAGGCACCACCGCCTCCTTCGTGACCCTGCAAGCAGCCAGGAGCCCCCACCCCGTCAGAGAACCTCCGGCCCCGAGCCCACTCGGACCCCTCAGGGGCTCGGCACGTGGCGAACCTCAGCTTCGCCGAAAGCTCGCTTCTTCCGAGTTGCCAGTTCAGATCTCGATTGAATGGTGTTTTGTATAACATTATTCATCTGTAACAACATTGATTTCCTATAGAAAAGGAAAAGAAAGCAGCAAAGTGGGTTTTTGAGAGAAAGTCGGATGGCTACATTTGTGCAGCAGGCCGCAAACGCCGGCCCAAACCACCGCGGGAAGGTGCCGGCTCTCGGCGGCCTTTTCTCTTCCAGCCCGGCCCCTCGGAGGGTGGAAACCACTTCGCTTGTTTGGAGTTTGTGGCTCTTCTCCCCTCCTCCAAACTCAGCTAAAACCGCTGTATTCTGCATATTTGTTTTTCGTTTGAAGCTAATGGTTTTGAGCATTCTGTGCCAGCCCTTAAGACAACTGGAGAACCCTGGGGTGCTGTAAAACCAAGGGCGGGAATCCCTGATCTAAGGGAAAAGGAAGGCCTCCGGAAAAACTAGCGTATCAGCATCTTCCAAGGCTGCGGCGCGGTGGGGGCTGTGCTGCGGCCCCACTGCAGTCGCCGCTCAGACTTGGTTTCAACGTGAGAGCGGGTTAAAGACTCCTCGAGGGACTCCCAGGACCCAACTCTGCTCCCCGCCCTTCGCTGGCAGATCTGGGACAGCTCAGCTCATGCGGCTGTTTCCAGGGGCCCCGAGATCCTGAGGCTCAGGACACAAGTTACTGTACTCAGCACTCGCTTAGCCACCTTCAAGAGAAGAGCAGGTAAATATGTGCCTTCAAGGAGGTGGCAGGCTAGGCAAGAAGGCAACACACACAGAGAGGATGCTGTCTGCTGTCAAGAATATGTGGAAGTGGGGTGTCATCTCGTCGTCACAGAGATTGCTGTGGACCGACAGTCAGGGACCCTGCCTCGACCACAGTGACCCCTGCCCCACGGAGTTTCCAAACACACAAGACACCGTGGCAAAGAAGGGCTGAGTAACCCCTCGCTGATAGCTGGCCCGGGGCCCCCCACCCAATGCGGAGATCTGGGGGCTGAGCTGGGCCGGAGGTCTCGACGAAGCAGGTCCTGACTGAGGTCTGTGTGTTTCAACCACTAGCACCCACACGCTCTGGTCCGGGGTCTTGCCACACGCATTTGGGCTGCAGCGGCAAGAACACAAGAGACGGGACTGTCCCGATGCCCAGTGGGTGGGGCTGGACCACAGCAGGCAGTGCCCTCACCTGGACCTGGGGCCACATTCTCACACCTGGGACAGGAGCCTGCAGATAGGGCTGCACCCTGAGGGGAGCTGACTGTCCTCTTTGCCGGGAGAGCTAATGCAAACTAGGATGGGCCCCACCGTCCCGATTGTCCCTCCCCTAGTCTCTGTGGGGACTGCCAATATGACTTTGTCTTCACACTGTTTCTTTCAACACCTCTCCCTCAAACCCTGAACGACTTTCTTGTTGACACATCCCCTTATACAAGCCGTCGCCAGGTGCCGCTGTTGGAGAAGGAGCTGCCCCAGCGCCCCAGTGCTCACAGTGAGGGGCGTGAAAGGGGACAGCAGGGAGGGGCTGGGGCCTGGACTGGGTGCACCCTGCCAGGAGGGGCCCGCACTGTGTTCAGGATTATTCCTGCCAGCAGTGCCACGTGAGGCCCCCACATCCTGCCTCTGACGTCACAGGTCAGCTGGAAAGAGCGAGGACCCACGCTCTGTGTATGGATGTCCCCACACAGCCCGGAGCCGAGCCCCTCCAGGCGGACCCTGTCACCAACTCAGCTCCAACCAGATCTCCACACTGGGGCTGTCCAACGATGGAGCAAGTGACAAACTTTTATTTGCTACGAGTGAGTTATGACCTGAAGGAGATCGGTGTGAGACGAGGGAAGAGAAAGGGAAAGAGGATCCTTTTCAAATTGCCAGCAGAGCTTCAGTTCACAAAACCACAGGTTCGTGATGGGGTGGAAGTCATCAGACTCCACAGTCACTGTCACGTTCACAGATGCACGGCACAAAAAAGTATTCTACCGGGTTCCTCCCTGGCACCCATCACCAGAGTATGTGATGCTCAGTAACCTGTGTCCTTCTGTCCTGATGGCCAGCAAACCTAGAGAGGCTCCGAGGCAGGGAGACATCAGGGCGGAGCTCCTGCCACCCCCAGCTCAGAGGCAGACAGAGTGCAGCCCCCACGGGTCCATGCCCTATCCCACAGGACCCACGAACATGTCCCTTCCAGGGCAGAGGGACTTTGCAGGTGTGCTCAAGGTAAGGACTTGGGACAGGTCAGTCACCCTGCACTATCCCAGTGGGCCCAGTGCAACCACCACCACCTTCTGAGAGGGAGGCTGGAGGGTCGGGGTCAGAGTGCAGTCTGAATGGAAGCAGAGGCAGGAGCCGTGTGGGTCCACAGCCAAGGAGGCAATTCTTCTCCAGAAGGCAGAAAGTGCAAGGAAATAGCTCTTCCCCGGGGTTTGCAGGAGGAGCACTGCCTTCTGCGTGCTGGAACCACAGAGAGCCTCATCGAAACCTGCAGGATCCACAGCCACAGGGCTGCGCCTCGCGGTGCCACCCCCATGCCGTGCGTGTCAGAAATTCACAGCCTGGGCGGTCACATGCAGTACGATCTTTAGTCTGATTGGAGCAGACGCAGCCTCCTCTGGGGACGTGCAGCCCTGTGGCAAAGCCCCCGTTATAACATGGCACAGGGGTAGGCATTCCAGTCAACCCGAGGTTCCAGTTCGGAAAGAGCTCCCAAGGAGGTCACAGTCCCAGGGATTTCCTGCTCAGCAACAAACCAAGAGCACCTGTGGACCAAGGTGTGAATGCAGGAGACAAAAGAGGGCCCACAGATTCGAGCTGCCACAATGTGGCGGGATGGCGCTGCACACCTTGATTATCGCCCAGGGAAACGGATGTGGGACTTCCGAGCTGCCGCACTGTAAGGTCACAGATGTGTAATCCATGAGAGAATCAATAGGAAACTGCACGGCTCTCCAGGAGCACAGCTTCCCCCACTCCTGCGGGGCAGGCTGGACATCCAGCGAAGCCCACTGAGGAGCACTCGACTTCAGTCCTCAGCTTTGCCCTGAACCTGCACCCCAGGGCAGACTGAGACCCTCAGTGAGGAAGAGGGGCCGGTGGATTCGGCCCCTGGGGAGTCTCTGTCCTGGCCCCTGCCCCCTCTTTCCTGCCTCCTGACTTCTCCCCAGGGCCCCCAGATGGAGCTCCCTTCCCCAGCCTCTCCCCTCCCTGCAGTCAGGTTAACAGGGCTGAGTCACCTCGCCTGCACTCCTACAGTGACACCTAGGCCAGAGCGGTCACCTTGGGAGATAGCCTGGGTGCATGTTAAAAACAAAAAAATTTTAAATAAAAGTATTAAAACCTCCTATGAAATAGGAGCCTGCGTGTTCGAGTTAACACATAGTCCTAAAATATTGGGTACACATTGTTTCTGTATCTCAGGAGTCTCAGTGGAGGCCAGGCAGTGCAAGCCAGCCCTCTGCCGCGTCCCAGCCAGCCGAGGCTGGCTCTGCCGCCTGCAGCTTGTCCCACCTGGGACAAGTCCACGCGGTGAGGAGCTGAGCCCCTGTATAAGTTGCAAAGAAAATTTATTGTTGATCCTGTCTAATACAATTCACTGCGGTCATGGGTTCTTTACGTGCTGATGTATTTCCTCGCACTGCCCATGTTTCCTTTGTGCCTGGTGGTGGAGTTTCGGGTGACTCCACCCTCCAGGTGCCCAAGACTACTACTCTTGTGTAGCCATTAAACCCAGAACCCATAAGGGCCAGTCTTGGAAGAATAATGTGGTTGAAGGAACACAGCCCCGAGGTCAAAAATAATTTTAACAAATAACACCAATTCTTGACTTGCTTTTTTCTAAACCAGTTACTGGGATACAAATGCAGAATTTATGATAACATTTGTCAACCTCCTTTTTCCCTCCTTCCTCCTTCTCCCTCACACCCCTAGCTGCCCCGGGCATCTCTTCCACTGTTGCCTTAACCTCCTCACTCCTGGGCACTCTGGTTTTTCCTTCATGAAATCTCCTCTTCGTTCTTTTAACATGGGGACCCATCTGTCTCTTAATGAGCAAGGAAGGAGAGAAGAGGGGGTAGAAAGTGGGTTAAAATTAGGGGACTTTCTTCGGCTGGTTGAAGGAAGTGAAGAGGCAGTGAATGCTCTTGTATCGATGGGAGTGTCCAAAATGGCATAAGAGTACATAGGACGCTGCATTACTGTTTGTGCGTAGGCTGGGCTCCTCCGGGGCAGGGCCATGCCGTGTTCACCCTTCCTTTCCTAGTGCCACTCGGAGGGCCCCTCGCACACTGCAGGTGCTCAGCGAACACGCAGTGAGCAGTGACAGCACAAGAGGATGAAGAGGGAACTGAGCGCCTGGCAGAGCGTCCTCTCCCACTCACCTCTGCTCAGCAGCAGGCTCTGCCCCCTGACCCAGTAGAGAGTGTGAGAGTGTGTGTGTGCGTGCGTGCGTGTGTGTTCTGGGACAGTGTCAGGAAATACAGGTAGCCATGAAGAAAAGGAAAATTCAATTATTCAAAGAGGAAAATCTCTTTGACTAGTTAGAGATAAATCTCTTGATTTTTGGTTCCATATACTTCTATATTTATCTTGCGGGGGTTTTTTTTGTAAAATAGACTCCAACAATATATATTCTTTTTATAACTTGCTTTTTTCCCCTTAGAAATATACTGTGAACTTTATATTTCAACAAACATATTTGTGCAACATTTTAAAAAAATCCTCATCTGAGGACATTTTTTCATCGCTGTTAGAGAGAGAGGAAGGAGGAGACAGACAGACAGAGAGACATCAATGTTTGATGTGAGGGAGAAACATCAATCAGTGGCCTAGGTATGTGCCCCGACCAGAGATCCAACGTGCAGCCTTTTGGTCTACTGGGTGATGCTCCAGCTAAGTGACCCCACTGGCCAGGGCTGTGACACTGTTTTAAATGGCTTCTTAGTCTGTTATTGTATGTATGTACTGTGATTACTTTAGTCAATTACTTTTTATTATTTTAAAACATCATTGTAACCAATGCTGTGACAAACATTTTACATTTGTTTGCAATTATTTAAAAATAACTTTTGACTAGAAATGACATATTTATAAAATAGAAGTAGTGCATAAAATAATACAATGATTACCCAATTAAGTTATTTAATTTTTACTTATACATGAAGACTTCCTTTTGCCACTTGGTTCTTTATGCTCAAGTTCCTAAGGTGTTATTACATGGGGATGTAGTCCATTCATTTTCACTGTGGTGTAGTATTCTATACCTACCTACATCTTTCCCTTCCTTCTTTCCTTCTTCCTCCCCTCCCCTCCTCCCTTCCTTTTATATGGCACTAGAGAAAGATCACCATATACAGTATCACTATAGACTATATCAGTTTTCTTATGCATTCTTCTGTTACTAAACCTTTAAATTATTTATGGTTTTAAACTCTTATAAACAGAGCTGCTAGAGCTTTCTCGTTCCTGTCTCCCAGTACAAAGATGCGAGAATTCTCTGAGCGTGCAGAGCTGGGCGTGGCATGCCTGGGTCTGAGGGTGTGAGTGCTGTCCGCGATGCTAAGACCAAACCGCTTTCCAAAGGAGTCATACAGTTCGTATTCTCCCCAGCAGTGTACTAGAGCCTCCAGTGTGTGTTTTCTTCAGGACGGCTATCACTATTTCCAGTCCTTTGTTTTAATGGAAATGTTAGAACCAGCTTGTCAAACTACATACATGCAAACACCTCACGGAAGGTTAATAATCACTTAGGGGGAGAATAAGCTCCTCTGCAATATTGAGCTTTCTTACCCACTAATTTAGGTCCTTCAATAAACTGTCACAACTCTTTTCTATGAATAGCTTACATACATTAATCATATTCATTTTCAGATACTTTATGTTTTTGATGCTAGTGATTATGGTATCATTTAAAATTACATTTTCTCTTTGTTGATATATAGAAATGCAACTGAACTTTGTATATTAATTTTCTGATTAACAACCATATTAAAATACATTAGTTAATCCTAATAATTTATTCTGAGTCTTTTGACTTCTCTGTACAACTATATCATTTATGAAAAATCAGAGTTCTGTGTATCCTGTTTATTTTTTTTCTTTCTTTATTGTACGAGCTCAAACCTCCAGGACAACAATCAGTAGAAGAGACAAGCAGGCGCCTTTATCTTGCTCGTGATATTACAGGAAATCCTTCACTGGTTCTCCACTGAGAACAGTATTTGTTAAAGGTTTATCCCTCTTTGATATAATCTCAAACTTACTTAAAAATATCAAGAAAGTATAAACAACTCATATTTTCTATCATATTCACCATTTTGCCCTGCTTGTTTATCAGTCCTCTCTTTACTATATATGTGTATATAATACATACAAAATATACAATATATATGCACAGGCAAAATATATATGTGTGTACAATATATAAAATATATAATATATGTATATAATATACATGTACATGCAATATCTCAAATATATAACACACATGTAGGTACACATATAAATACACACACTGCACACACGAGCACACACACACTTTTGGGGGAACTATTCAAGAACATGTTAAAGGTATCTGCCTTTCGCATGTATTTCCTGAGATCAAGACACCCTCCTGTGTGTACAGGTGTGAAACCTGGCACTGCTGCAAGCTGCTGTCTCACCCACACTCCGTATTCGAATGAGCCCCACGTGTTCTTTAGAGCTACTTTTCTTTCTTACTCCAGCGTCCAGCCCAGGATCACAGATTACGTTAGTTGTTACATTTCTTTCGTTTCCTTTTCTCTGGAGGAGTTCTTCAGCCTTCCTCTGTGTTTCTTAACCTTGATATTTTTGAAGAGTGCAGGAAAGTTATTTTGTAAAATGTTCCTGGACTTGGGTTCGCCTGCTGTTTTCTCTTGGTAAGAGTCAAGTGATAAATTATTCACAGAATCCCCCGGCTCTGACACTCCGTCCTCCTCAGTACAGCGGACTGGGGGCACACGATGTCAGCTTTAATCACATGGTGAAGGGGGTATCCACCAAGTGTCTCCAAAGTAGAGGCAGGGTTTTTCTCTTTGTAATTAAAAAACAATTGGTGAAGAAATACTTTCAGAATATATAAATACTGTATTTGTCATCAAGTTTTGACCATTGGTTGTCAGTATCCACCGATGACTTTCTAAACTCCATCATCCTTTCTCTATTCCTTATCTGCCAATCTGCCGAGGAAGAGCTGTCCTTTCTTCCCACCCATTCATTCATTTACATAAGAGCGGGCTCATGAAAAAAACAAAACAGAAAAAACAAAACAAACAATGGGCTCAGGGATTCCTATTTTGGTCAATGTGTTGTAATCCTGTTCCAGTTAGCTTTTGTTATATTCATTCAAAAATCTAGTTGGCTTGAAGCGACAACACTTAATTTTATTACCTCTCAAGTTTCGGTGGGTTGGGAATGTGGGAAGGACTCAGCTAGGTCGTTCTGGCTCAGGGTTCCCTGTGTGGTTCATGTCGGACCACAGCTGGAGCTGGAAGAGGAGGGGACGGGCCAGCTGGAGAGCTGTGGAGCCTCTCTGTTGTGTGGGCTTCCCACTGTGGCTGATCTGGGATCCCCGACGGGACGCCAGCTTCACAGTCGTCAGACCTTTTACAGGGAGTTCAGAGCACATGAAGTGTGAGTGATTCCGCCAGCAAGGTGGAAGATTTCATCAAAAAAAACTTGTGGGTTTTTAGTGAACCAGTTTTATAATGTAGTATGTGATGGTTAATTTTATGTATCAACTTGGCTGGACCACCGTGCCTAGATTTTGGTCAAATATTCTTCTGGATGTTTCTGTAAAGGTGGGTTTTTTTTTAATGCAATTAACATTTAAGTTAGTGGACTTGGTGGAAAGCAGGTTACTCTTCCTAAGGTGGGTGAGCCTCACCCAGTCAGTTCAAGGTCCTGACAGAACAGAATCCGACCTCCTCCGGGCAAGAAGAAACCCTGTCACAGGCTGCCTCCGACTGGAGCCACGACTCTTCCCCCTGCAGACCCACTCAGTCAGATTTTGGACGTGCCAAGCCTCCACGATCATGTGATTTAATTCCTTGAAATCAATCTCTTTCCGTACAAAGACATCCTGGTGGTTCTGTTTCTGTGGAGGAGGCTGACTAATACACACTTTCCCGACAAACACCAAACCTGCAAAATCTCTTGGAGATAAGCCCTCCTGGCTCTCGAGCTCCCTGCAAGGCTGCTGTGTGGCAAAGCCTTTCAGACGGTAGAAACCCCACTGTTCAACAACAAAACAAGGCGGGTCCTTAAGATCCTTAGAATGCCTTGCTTCCCTGTTTTCTGGTTGTAAGGGTCTATAATACCTTATATTTTTCTGAAGTTTTTAAAAAGCAGCTTACAGACCCACCATGGATTTGATATTTGCCCTGACATCTTTTCCTGATTTGACTGCCTCATTGCCATCTTTGAGAGGCTGGGAATGAGAAACAGTTTATTTTCAAATCCTGGGAGTCCCAGCTCCTTTATGTTTACCGGTGTTTGCTCCCTGCCACCCGCGCTTCTCTCATGTTCTGTCACAGCAAGAAGCAGCCAGGGGTTCAGCATTCTGCTGTGAATCTTTAGTTGGATCTCTGGGTTCATTTGGTGTATGTCCTAGTATTTTATTACCACAGGTGACGATATACCAACCAATCTCTCCACTCCCCCATATCAGGCCCCTCCTTCATCCGACGTTTAATGACCTCATTCTTTCTTGCACACAGAGCCACCCCAAGGCTTTCCCCACAAACTCCTCAAGGCCCCTCCTACTTCTTCCTGCCACCTAGTCCCCAAGCCAATGTCACATGCTGTGATATTTTCTTTTTTTGCTATGGCACCGTGCCATATCCAGGTCCCCAAATCTATTACGATGATTACTATGCAAGCAATCATCACAAAACTTAGTGATTTGCACTAACAGGCATGGAATTAGTTCTCAGTGTTTGTCGGTCAGAAACTGGAAGGGTCAGCTGTGGTTTTGGGACATGTAAAATGGGAGATGCTGTTGAGGTCTTTTTTGGAAAACACTACCCTCCACAAACCCATTACTATCTTTGCTTTTTTTCTTTTCTTTTTCTTAGTTAAGCCCTAATCAGCCAGTGTAAGCCCTTTCAAGCTCGCTACTTTATCCTTTGGACAAGTCCACATGATTCTTTGAGCACTACCTTACTTTCTGGAACAAAATGATGTTTCAGATTCACTGTGCACCGTTTCTGCCCTAGCGTGGGAATCGGCCGTTTCTCCAAGCACAGGTCCCTTTAGTGGGGAATCTGGGTGCTCTGGATTTTCATTGCTATTGGGGTATCACTGCGCCTGGGCCATCTCAGTGAAGCTAGGGAACGTCACAGGCCCAGACACACACTTTGAGTTCCTGCGGACACGTGCAAGTCCAGCCCGCAGCGGAGTGTGCTCCGGACTCCTCCCTTTCTCTGTGCGTTGCCTCCTTTCCCAACGGCGAGAAACCCATTCTCATCTGTTTGCTGTTTACTCATTTGTTTGCTGTGGGGTCTTTACCATTAAAGTTAAATAACTTCTCTTCCAGTCCATTCCTCCTTTTCTAGGAATTTCCTTCCTCTAATAATGCATGGATGTTAGAGCTGTCAAATGCTTTCCTACATCTCGTCAGGCGACCATGTCACTCTGCTGCTTAAAATCCCTGTTGTGGAAAAACACGTCAGGACACTGCTAGTGGCGACCAAACGTATTTTGGAAATAAACCTAAATTATTAATGCATTGCTAAATTTAGTTGGCTAATTTTCCCTTGGAACTGTGAGATCATAGAAACTAGATGTGTCCATCCCTGGGTGTCCACCCAGGGTCCTAGCACGGAGCTCCTGAACCCACACCATTTCTTAAGTGCTGAGAGCACCAGCGGCATCTTTTGTCCTGGCATTTGGTCTTCAACCCCTGGTTCCAGACACAGGGCTCAGGAAACCCTTGTTACTTTCTGGGTGGTAGGCGTGTCTTTTGTGCTAATGAGGTGCTCTGCGTGGGCTCCTGGGTGGCTCCCAGGTTAGAAACTTAGATTTTTCCAACCTTCCCCACATCCTCTTGAGAAGGGAGAGGGGCTGAGAACAGTTCATCGTGCCTACGTCAGGAAGCCTCCATTCGATCCCAACAGCATGGGGTTCCGAGCTGCCAGGTGCGTGACCACAGGGAGGACCTGGGAGAGCAGTACCCCAGGGAGGCCGCGGAAGCTCCACGCCCCTGCCCATACCTGGCCCTAGGCATCCCTGACTTCTGGCTGTTCATCTGTAACCTCTGTCTTACCCTTCACTGGATCAAGGGCAGAACTTTTACAAGAACAGCTTTGAGGTTTGGCATGGGGCAGTATTCTCCCACGGTGTTTGTGCACTGGAGTGGGGTGCTCGCCCGTGGCGCGTGCGCTGGGCCGAACCCGCAGACCCCTCTCCCTATCCTCTGCACCAAGTCTAAGTTTGCTCTTAAATTCATTCGCTGATTTTTTAAAATTTCAATTATATTTTTCATTGCCAGATATCGTACTTGGTTATTTTTCAAACAATCAAGATCATATACTGCACCATTTATTCCTCATTCACATTTCAGCTTTTCAAAAGAATTTGTGTAGTTATACACAGTTATTTGTTTATTTTATATCTGTTAATTCCAATAGCTGAAGTTCTCTTTCTGTAGGTTCTCACTTGGGTGTCTTTTATACAAACTTATTTTATATTTTAGTATTTTTTTCTATTTTTGACTGAGTTCATACTCCTTGGAGAGTAATCTGTCAGAATTCCTTGTGGCCTGTGGTTTGTAAGGTTCTCCTGGGCCAGGTTGGGGTTCACCCTAAACAAGGTGGACGGCCTCCCAGGGCTACCTTGCACCCCATTCTGGGCTCAAGGGTCTCTCAGCCAGTCTGTTACAGGGATCGGGGTGAAAACCAGCCGTGGTTCCAGCTCTCAGAGGACAGATTCGGACTCTCCATCCTGTGTGGGTCTATGGCAGGCAGCGCTCCGCCCCCTGCCCCAAAGGGGGCAGGGCATGCTTGCCTGGCTTCCACCCTCACACCAGACACAGCGCCTGCGGGGTGTCAGCTGCAGGCAGATGGGGTTTCCTCACACACTGGCGTGTCCTACGCTTAGCTCCTGTCCTGCATCTCTGAGCACTCGTCACCAGCAGTAGGCAAGTGCCCTCAAAGTGAAAAGTGGCTTCTGGGCCCTGATTTTCAAATTTCACTGAGTTTTTGGCTTCTTAGAAAATCTTCACTTTCTTGCCTCTGACTAATGTGACTAAGAGATTATTTAAATATTTTATCCATCATTTTACATTGTTTTAAGTGGCAGCGTCAGCTAGGGAGTCTAGCCAGACAGCCAGAAACAAATGCCTGCACAGAGAGTTCTGGAGTTTCCGTCCTGTTATTGCCCGCTCTTCCTGGAACAGTGGGTACACACAATTATTTAGTTTTGATGAAAAAAGTAGCATGGTCCAATAAACCCGAGGCTCCCTAACCCAATTCATTTCGGCGAGTGCTCACTGAAGATACTGCACTTCCCAGGACTACGGGCCAACTTAGAACCACAAGACACACACCTTAGCCCCATGTGGGTGAATGACAGCCGAGAACGACAATTAACACAGCGTCGCTCAGAATGTGGGCCCGTGCTGTGCTGAGCTTCCCACGTGTGCATTTAGTCCACACAACTGTCATGTAAAGCAGATAGAATTATTATTACCACCATCTTAGAGATGAGAAAATCAAGACACAGAAGATTAAGCAACTTGCCGAAAGCACTATGGATAGTAAGGTAGATCATCCTCGGAACGTCTGGCTGCATAGTGTGGAAAACCACACAGACAGCTAGAGAACACAATAGTAGATGATGTGTGATTGCAGGAGGAATGAGAGTAGGTCCCCAGGTGATGGTGGCCGGAAAGGTGGAGGAGCCACCATGCTGGAAGCATGGACCTGGGGCTTCTTTGCGCTGTGCAGTGACTTTCCCTGCCTGTCATGTAGTGTGCCACGGGAGGTCGCCGTGGCGCTGCATCACCTGTCCCAAGCTGCATGAGACCATCCAGCTCTGCTCGTCCTGCAGGGACGGACTGCACCGCCCCCCTGTGCAGACATGTTGACCCTGCCCTCTCACTGCTACCGAGGTGTTTCCCTAGCAAGGCTCCTTGGTGTCACACCAGCCCTTTAACTGCACGCAGCCCACACATGCTGGGAATCCAGGGCATGTTCCTATAGACAAGGGGCGAGCCACAAGGTGCCGCCTGGGGCGCCAACACCGGCAGAGGTGAGTGGTGGCTGCCTGGTCCTGCCTTCGCCGATGACATTTGGGGGAAAACAAGTGTGGGAGGGACAATGAATCACAAAACGGTCTTTACAAAATGCCCAATAAAACAAAATAATGAGAACTCAGTAACTACCAACTACAGAGGCAACAGAAATAATAAGGCAGAAAATATACAGAGCAAACACTTAGGAATATTTTATTAAAACAACCTTGCTGCTCAGCAGGCGTCAGTTCTCCCCACACAAGGGCAGGGGCCATTCGGCATCCACCTTCGCAGGCGGAGGAGACGACCCGGGGGGTTAGACGCCCCCAGCTCTAGGACTCCGGGGGGCCCAGATGAAAGAGCTGTGCTCGTGCTCGCGCTCGGCCGGCGTGTCATCTCTCATTAAATTCCAAATCAGCCCAGAGAACACACCGTGTGTATTATTTTTCTGTTTTTCTAACTCTATGTGACTGATTCTCGAGGAGCCAAGAGATTCTTTGGAATAAATACACTGATTAAAAAAAATAGTTTAAAAGCGTCGCTTTTTCCTTTAACCCAGAATATATAAATCAGCACTATCCCAATCTACTGAGTATTGTAAATGTGTATTTAGATTTAACAAAATATCAGTGGGAAATATCTTTGGAAAGTAATTACTTTAAAATATATGTGAAATGTCTTTTAAATGCTTAAAGCGATGGATCTATTTTAAAGACCTAACTTACATAAAGAGGCACAAATATTAATTACCAAGCTGGAAACGCACTTGTAAACTTATAGCCTGGAGTGAATGTTTACAGGTCTGGGCATAAATACCAGGAAATCAGTTTTAATGGAAGACTTCACTGCCTCAACCTAGGACCCACCCAGGGCCACCAGCTTCACCAGAGATTCTCAAGGGGGCAGGTGAGTGAGTTGGGGCTACCTCAGCCTTTGCACTAAATTCCTCTCTGCTTCCTGCTCCTCCCGCCTCACCCCTGTCCAGCCTCTCCCCTACTGTGCTATATGTGAGTACAAAATAAGGCTAAAAACCGAAATGACCTCCAGGTCACATGGGCGAGGGAGAGCCTGGGCACACCCGTAGCTCGCTTGGTCAGGAAGGTGGAAGCTTGGGTGTCTGTCCCTCCCCTCTGGGCCCAGCCCCCTCCCCTCTGGGCCCAGCTTGCCCTTGCGTGGCCTTCTGCCGCCCTGTCTGCTTCCTCTGATCCTCCACACTCTCCCCCTGCCCCCACTGGCTCCCACCAAGTGCGGCCATAGAGGCGCCTGCCCTTCTCAAGCTTTTCAAGGGCTGACCATTTAGAAATGGCCTTGCAGGTTTGCCTTAGAGCCAGATTTGCACAGGACAAGGGTCCTTGGGACGCCACAACCGTGAGACATGGGCACGCCTTCTCACAAAGGACTCTGAACACTGTGTCACAGTGAGACTCAGTGTTCAGGCACTGGACACTCTGAAGAGCCGGCCAGGCAGGTCACTAATCCTGCCAAAGCCGTGCTTCCGCACCTGCTAAATGGGAGACCGCTGGAGCTGGCCGCACTGGACTGCTGGGGGCACTGAGATGAGGTAACTCCGCAAAGTACAAGGTGGGGCTCCAATGATGACAGCTGTCGTCAGGGGCCCCTCCTGCATGGTCCCCTCTCCCCAACAGAAAAACAAAGTAACTACCAATATTTTAAGCAAAAGTCAAAGCAGACAATTTAACTGGAAAACTCAGCTGGAATGTGCATGACTAGGAGACAGTGGCTGAGCATCCAGGGCGTGTTGGACAATGTGCCACTCTCGCGAGAAGGAAAACCTCCCCACGGGTAGAGAGAAGGGGAAGAAACCAACCCCAGAGAGCCCTGAGGTCTGGGGAAGTGGGTCCTCACATCCCAGCCCCGCTGCTCACAATAGCCAAGGGGCCCAAACCCATCACCTCCTCCGCCCGTGAACCTGAGCGTGGCCCTGCAGGAATCGGTCAGGCCTGAAGTTGGATCTACCAACAGCAGCGCCCAGAAGCAAGGCAGACCTCCCAAGGAGACAAGACAGCTGGCCCTCAGAGCACTCAGGCAGGCAGCTTGTGGCGGGAGTGCAGCCATGGAGACCGGCTGCGGGACTGGCTGTGGAAAGCAGAGACTGGGGAGAGGTGGAGGGGGTGTTGGGGTGCCCGGGCCGGAGTGCTAGGAGCATCCGGGGTGCTCGCAGATCCCCCGAATGGGGTTGGCGGGGGCGGGGGCAGCGTGTCCCCTGCTGTGTCCCCAGTGTCTCTGACCAGGACACCAGCATCCTCGTGGGCCCTGCCGCCAGCAGTGGATCAGCTCCGAGCCAGCAGACGCCAAACAGCATCTTCGTCTCCGAGATGCCTTCATCTGCCCCCTCTCCCAGGACTCTCCAAACCAAAATCTGAAATTTGGACCGACAGGTCAGCTTGGAAAGCTTGCCTTCCCGAAGTCTCACAGGAGAGGAGCAATTATGTAATCATTTCCTGCAGATGGACAGACGAGGCTGAGCTTAGCAAACCGCCACCGGCAGCACCCGCCACAGGAAGCTGCTTCTCAACCTTCTGACCCTGGAAAGGCAGGCAGTTTCCTAAGGCAGACACGGAAAGGACCGTCTCCCCTTGCAGTTTCAATAGCTTTCCTTTCTTCCTTCAGAGCACACTTCACCATGAACTTCCTCATTCATTAGACATTCAGCAGAAGGCTGGGGAAAGGGGAGGGTTTGGGAGCACCGCGAGGTTAGCATCTGCCATGCGATGCGAGAATCAATCTCCATGAGCTCCTTCCAGATGCCGACAGCAGGGTCAGAACGGAGTTCGTGGTTTGGGCTTCAGTCCCTGGGGGTCTGCAGCCATCAGGTCACACTGCGGGTTCGTCTGCCTGGGGAGCACCTGTGCTCAGGGTCGCTCTGACGCCGCACCTGACACCCGGCAATGAACGGATTTCCTGGCTCTATTTTAAACTGTCATCATGTTAATCCATGAAATATGTCAAGTGATAATTAAACCTTGCCACCGACAGGTACTGTGAAAATGATAAACTTTCACCATTTCCCCCGCACACACTTTCAATGTGCTGAATCCCCAAGGCAAGGGATCATCCCATTGACAGATGAGAACAGTTGTCTGGATAATAACTTACTTTTAAAAGAACCAAGAAGCAGGACTAAAGACTTAATGCTTTACCATTGGGTGTTAATTTGAAAACTTCTGCTGTAGACTCACAGTGAGAGCAGAGACCCGGTGGCCGGGGGCGTAGGGCCGGGGGCAGGGACGCACACCTGACCGCCCGCATCCTCAGACCTGCCGAGGTTCGCCGTGTGACTGGGGACAAGTCCCTTGCCCCCTCTGAGCATCCGTGTCCTCATCTGGCAGAGACCAATGGTAATATCTCCACTCCACCTAACTCAAAGGCTTTCTCGAACATGTATTCAATGAGATGAAACACGAGAAAGTTCTTTGAGAGCAAAAGCAGCCTGAGAATGCTATCCAAGTAGATGACACTGTTTTAAATTCTGTAGAAAGGGGAGATGTGAGAGGCTAGCACAGCTTGACAGACCCGCTGTCTTTTTTTAAAAAAGGAAAACAACTCAACTCATTTTACTTTCAGCTGAAGTTTCTAAGCATGAGATTAGATCTGACCCTATCAGATAAAGGGCCGCTCTGAGCCACAGGTATGCAGTGACTCCAGCAAATGATACAAATACAAATGCAGCAGCCCAGCAGCTGGATGGGAGGGCTGCCTCCTGCAAAAGGAGAGCGAGCCATGGTCAAAATCAGTAAAGCAGACAGGCGGACACGTATTTTTACTCCCACAGCTGATTTTCCAGACCTGTAATTTTTTCTCTCCCAGGCCCGTCTCTTCGGGGCACAGAGGCCCCATTTCTCTCCGGCAGCCCTGACCCAGGGGGCGCTGCAGCCACAGAGCGACGCCTGGGTGTTTGTGGACCTGAACGTCTCCATCAGAACCGCGCAAACTCCGTGGAATTTCCACCACGAGTGTGCTTTCTGGAACGACCTCAGCGAGCCCATTTTAATGCTTTGATCGATTTCCTGCACCATTCAAAGCCTCCCTCCTCTTTTCCTATTTACAAAATCAGACTGTAGTGCTGATGTCAGAGGGCGTTGGTGAGGATTAAATAAAGACACCGAATGTGAAAATATCTCCATTAAGAACGGTCCCCATCAAAGGAGTTTATAGTAAAGCAGTGAGTGAAAGCCTTCGCCCCTACACTGGTGCACGGACAAACAGGACATTGCTCGTTAAAAGGCGGTTCCAAACCAGACCTCTGGTCAAGGAAGGCCCAGGGCCCCCCGCCCCCAGTCTGCGTCCCCACCTGCCACACTCTGCTCCTTTGGGAGCAGCAGTGCAGTGGGCCCCACCACCCCTTCACGAGAAGAAATGGGGTCTCTTATGAAAAATGTGAAATGAAGCTTCTGAGGAGCGTATGGACGTAAGCACCAAAGAGTTGTCACCGGGAGGCATTTTCACACTCGCTTTCGGTCCTTATGCCTTTTGGCTGAAGAGCTAAAGAAAGGCCACGTGTCGGGGTCCAAACAGATGGTGTCACCTCCCAAGTTCAGGCCAGTGGTGCCCCTCAGCACGGCACCGTGTCTGTCCCGGGGGAAAGGGTGAGAGACCAGGCGACCCGACCCAGTCGCTAGAGGCAGCTGGGATCAAAAAACAAAATGAAAGTGCCCTGTGTTTGTCATCTGGGGTCTGGGCTCCAATTCCCATGCCCTTGTAAGCCCCTGTGGCCCTGGGTCATCTTTTAGCCTTGGCTTCCTTCCTGGAGGATGGAAAGGATTTAGCCTCCCCCCTCCCCAAAATGCTAGGTGAGTGCTTAGCAATTCAGTTTGCCTTTGAACAAAACCCCTTGAGGGTGGAGAACATGACAGCCACCCAGCTGTGAAATAAGTAAGTGGCACAGTGGACTTTTTAAAACTTCCTGCACCTTCCTGCACTTCCTGACAGCTGTCAGCTGGGGACCCACCTTTCTCCCACTCTCAGCTCCTGACCTCCTGCAGGCAGGGGTGGCCCCCGACTTTTACCAAGCCCAGCAGCACGTGGCAGCCCCCGACCCCTGGCCTCATCCCTGGTTCTGAGGGAGCACGTGACCCGAGCCCAGGCAACCCGAGTGCATCTTCGCGCTTTTGCAGGAAATATCAGACAGCAGCCTCTCTCCCTCAGGGACTTAGAGTTGTGAGGGGGGAGGCTGGCGCCCCCGTGAGGGGTGATGTGAGGACAGACACCAGGTCTCTGTCCTGCATCCAGTGCCCCTTCCACTGCCTGACAGTCCAGTTACATAAGCTGATAAGCTCCTCTATTTGTTTGGTCTAGTTGGGTTCAGTTTTGCTACTATTTGCAACAAAATGTGCTGTTAATAGTCACAAGGAGACTCTCTGCCAGACAGAACCACCTTCTGGAGAAGGGGCCCCGAGGCTTCAGCTCCTCCAGAACATTCAGAGATGCTCTCCCAGGCCCCACGCCGGTCCACACTGAGCACACACTCTCCCACTCGGTTGCCGCCGGCCACCTGTGCAGGCCCTGGCCTTGGTGCAGGCTCACCCGGGTGCCCACTCCATCTACAGGACACTCACCCTTGGCTGACGCGTTCGTTGATGCCCATGCCCTGGATGGGCAGGGGCCGTGCGTCCTCATCGCTGCACACCCAGCACACCCCAGCCCCCATGAGGAAACTTCCACTGGCACCGATAAACATTCAAGAAACCCCAAGAATGGTACTTACCCTTCCACAGGAGCTATGTCTCCTTTAGAAGCAGTCACATTAGCCTAGGTCCCCAGATCCGACTTCACGAGCACTGCAGGGGGTGACAGGGCGGCAGAGGGGCAGAGACAGCCCACAGCAGCCCCAGGGAACGGGGCAGCTGGGTGACGCCCGACTCAGGCGCCTGGCTTACCCAGCACCATGCAGCACCCAACCATGCCGGCCACACGCCGACCCCACCCAGGCCCTGCCATCTGGTCCCCGGAGGCTGTGGACATCCCACAGAGCCAGTGGCAGGTCAGAGCCTGCTCCTTTCTGTGTCATGTGTCCCCTGAGCCCTGGAGAGCACAAGGCAAACTTATCTTACCTTGTGCAAATTTCAACATTTTGTAAAATGTTTTCTATGTGCAGACCCTGAAGCGTTTCTCGGAACCCAGAGGCAGCCATGGCCAAGAAGAAGTGAAACTGGAATGGGAGAGCGTGGAGAGCCATGGGCTGGGGGGTGATGCTCAGGATCTGTGACTGGGGTTGCTTGATCTGCAAGGACCTGAGGGGACACCGTGGCTCGGTCACCAAGCCCAGCGAGTGCCACAGATGACACACAGTGAGGCCCTCAGCACAGGGGACAGACAGGCCCAGGGCCGGATAGCAGGGCGCTTGCTCCCCGCCAGAGCGAGCACAGCCAGGCCCCGCTCTTTGAGATGCGACACGCACCCCATAGCAGGCTATTTCCAGTGTTGGCTCTGCTTCCGCCAAAGCTGGGATTTGTTAAGAGACAACGCAGTCTGAAAACAAGAAGGCTTAAAACAAAGAGTTTTCAAAGGATGAACTAATTCTGATGACAAGAAAAGAGTCAGCAGGTAACGGTCTGCTGGATTCCGTGCCTCATTTCCTAAGAAAGGTTGCTGAGCACGATGAGACAATGGAGACGGCAACAAATGATTTTGCGTCACAGATAATTAACTTTCACATCCCAGAGGCCTGCCAATGGCGCAGGAATATCGCCGGGGCAAGTGGCTTACCACGACTGAGAAGAACGTCAGGGTTCATGTGGAGAAGATCATCTGGGGGGTTCCTGAAAAGCAGAGACACCCCTCCTGATGCCTCTGGGGCCAGGCAAGGGGTGAAGAGGACAGATGTCCACCTTGTTTTAGTGCTGGGATCTCAGGGAAGGGAAGCGAGCCTCCTGGCTGGGATGAATCCTCCTGCCCTCTCCAAGCCTGACAGACAGGCTCAGTGTCCAGGGTAGCGCTGTCTGGTGAAGGGTTCTCCCTGTAGCCCTGACGAACCTGCAGTGGCTCATGTCCTTTGGGGTTATGACCTCTTAGGGAGTGTGACTCTTGCCCCACAAAACCTAGATAGGGATCACTGCCCACATTTTGCATTGGCGCCAAGGAGGCTCCGCTACAACACAGGGCTCTGCACAGGGTTCATGACCCTGCCCAGGCTGTCCGGGCTTCACAGCCAGCCCCTCACAACCGCAGGGACAGTGCTCACTGGCACAAATACCTTTAGAGCACTATTTTAGGAGGGACCCACACGCTGTTGGAAGGAGCACAGTGGCTCTCCAAAGATGGTTATCAAGGGCAGGGAGCCTTCCATGGGTGCCGGTGGGGAGAGTGAGCACAACAGATAGGTCGGACGGGGTGCTCTGGGGCTGTGGGGTCCACTGCCAAACCACCTGGCAGTCCTCACACCTGTGGCATTACCTTGGGAGAGGTGGAGATGGGCCAAGAGCCGGGCCAGCCCCGCAGCATGCCGGGCAACCAGCTTTTTTCTCAGCACTCACTGAGTGCAGCACAGCTGCCCTTCCGGGCCCAAGCACATCAAATTATCTTGGGGAATCTTGGGGAAGAGAGACTTGGGGGTCACCATAGCCCATTAATCCTCTGGCTAATACTAGGCCTGGTCCTTGGGAAGGACTCTTGTCTGCACTCCCTGAGCTTTATTGTGACACAGTGATTGACAGGAGCTATGAAGGGTCGCTCACTGTGATGCTCAAGGACAATTTCGGACCCCAGTGTCCAGAAAGCCCCTGACCTGGGGAGAGAGGCCGTGGGTGTGTTTGTCCTTGAGCTCTCAAAGACACTATGAGGAAGGGAGCTATTTGGTTCTTCTGATGTGGAATGAGAGAGTTTGAGCAGAAAGCTAAAGAAAGACTCTGACAGAGGGGAGGAATGGGAATGGACTCTCTCAGGAGATTCTTCTTAGAACAAGTCCACTGGCCACACCATGCACAGTCACGTGCAGGTCTGCCTGGAGACAGAGGATTAGACTAGGCACCTGAGATGTTCCTCATTCTACGTCTAAGGTCATGCCCACAGGTGCAGGTGAAGAAGAGCCATTGTGGCAGTCACTGGCACCGACACCACCTCCCACACTGCCGAGGGCTGTCCCCACCTAATCCCTCCTCATGACGTCACCATGAGGCTGTGAGGGGCACAGACTGCATCCTGCTGGCATCCTTCCTCTGAGAGCGAAAGCTGGCCCCATATCCCGGCACCTGTGTGAAGGTGATTTTGCAAATCTCATGGGGAGAACATATGATCTTGCCTGGCCAATCACATTCCATCCCCTCCCTGCCACAGTGATTGGCTTAGAGCTTGAGTCATGACACAAGCCCAGCAAATCAATCCTCGCTGGGGCATTTCTGGTGTCATTCTGGAGACAGCAGGTTCGCCCTCTGGGCTGATGAGCAGTCAGGACCCTGAGCTGCAGCTGCCAGTAGCCATCCAGCAAGGCTGTGTGAAAGAGGGCAACCAGCCAAGGGAAAGGAGAGGGAGAGCTGACAGCCCATGTGTCAGCTGTTCCTGAAGCCAGATCTGCCTTGGGATTCTGCAGTTTCACGAGCCTTTCAGGCTTCAGCTGGGGCAAGTTGGGTTTCTGCAACCCAGAGTTGGGACTAATGGCCTGGACTATTTCTATCCCCATTTTTTTCAGATATGATTGAGTAACAAGCCCAAAGCTATACTACGAGTAAGTAAGTGGAGAGGTGGGGTTCTACTGTGCTTTCCCGTTGGTCATGATCAAAACTAGTTCGTTATCTTTGACCAGAACAACCAGCCAGCTGTGCTGTCCACTTCCCAATCAGCCTGGGGCAACTAGGTGCAATCTAGTTTCCCAGAAGCTGAAAAAGAATAGCATTGCCCAGAAAGAGCCCATTTCTCTGGGCTTAGAATAGAAGGAGACAGATGTCACTCCCAAGGGTCTGGAGCCCAGCTCCTGCAGGAGAGGAAAAGCAAGCTCTGCCATGTGTGCATGGGGGCAGGATGGGGGGGAATACCACCTCCTTGCAGATGGCAGTCTGGTTTGGAAAGGACCCACTGCCCCAGACACTGTGAAATCTGGACCACTCGCTTTTAAATCTCCTACATCTGCAGCCATTCAAGAAGCTGCCTCAAAAGAAGCAAGGAGTTCATCAGTGTGTTTCACAGAAGAGAGTCATAGACTTCGCATTTTAGCAAGAAAGATTATGCAGATGATGGGAGAGCCAGCAAACAGCTGCCACAAGAAGTCACAATCAGTGGTACACAGAACACAGTGTTTGGGAGCTGGAGTTCTCCCAGATGCAGAGCACCATAAGGGGGCTATTAGAAGCAGCTGCCAATTAGGGACTAATTCCAAGAGTTTCAGAAAGCAAGGCTCCAGTCACACACTCAGGACTGGCAAGTCATGTTTATTTAGGAGACGGGCATGGCTAAGGAGCCAGAGCCACCCTGGATCTGTGTGTGACTGTCACTCCCCTCTTTCCTCTATCGTGAAGACAGCAGCGTCCCTCTTCTCAGGTCTCCTTCATTGCCCTGCTGGAAGCCAGGCCAGGCTGGTCTGGACTGGAACACTCGAGTGAGCCATCATGGGTAGTGCAACATGACATTGGTGCCCACCCCAAAACTCACAGCCTCCAGTCAAGGCACAAGCATAGGCATCTGGAAGCACTCACAGGTCGGATCACCCCATGCTGCTAAGGCATGACTGACAAGGGCTGAATCATCCCAGCCACTCGCTCAGCTCACTCAAGTGTTCTCTCCTGGCTGTAATTCAACCTGATGGAATCAGTTAGAGAAAAGCACTAGTCCGAGCAGATGAGTTCTGGCAGTCGTAATCAACACCAGCCCTCCGAGGGGACTCAGAGTGTCTTGGAGAGGTGAGGTTGGCACCTTTGCCGAAGCTTCAGAAAAAGTTGAATTGAATTGCAGGTGCCTGGAGGGAGGTGTAAAACACCTGCAGGGAAGAGCAGATGAAGCAGCAGCCGGCACACGTCCTCCCCAAAAAAACTCCTTGTTGGTCTTCCAGTCCCACCACAATCTCTGATAGTACGCCTCCCTCTGGTTCCCCTGAGAGTCCTCATCACAGGGCTGACCTGGAAACACAGCTCCCGTAGGAAGTTTTCTCACAAGAGTCCTTCTTAGCGATCTGGGCTTGGAAATGGATATGCATGTGGAGAAGACCTTGGTGTGATGATCCAAAGTCGAGTCATTTAAGCCACTGCCCCCATTAGAGAGGACTGATGTACCACTGAGAACCCTTGTTCCTACCGAAGTTAGAGGGATAGGAAGGAAGCTGTCTCATGTGTAAGGTGTCAGCTGTTCTGCTCCCATCATGGGTTGCTGAGGGTCATGGGAGGAGAAGAATGTGAAAGGTCCCTGAAAACTTCAGACCAACTGAGAGGTGATCATCATTATTACTGTCCTACCACCCTGTCCTGGCCGTGTCCTTGGAAGTCATTGGTGCTGGGGCATGTCCTCATCCGGGGCCCTGAGGAAGTGCTCCTTCTTCCTGAGCTCTCGAGAGCAGGGTTTGCAAAGGGCATGGCATGCCAGTCCCAACATGATCAGAAACAACAAAACTGAGATGCCATAGGAAGCTGAGTTTGGAAAATGCTGCATATTACTCCCCACATTGAAAGTCATACTTAGCATCTTAGAGACCTGAGAAGTATGCCCTGGCCAGGTGGCTCAGTTGGTTGGAGCATCATCACATACACCAAAAAGTTGCAGGTTCAACCCCTAGTCAGGGCACATACAGGAGGCAACCAATTGATGTTTCTCTCACACATCAATGTCTCTCTTTCTGTCTCTGTCTCTGTCTCTGTCTCTGTCTCTCTCTCTCTCTCTCTCACACACACACACACACACACACATACCAATAAACATATTCTTGGGTGATGGTCGAAAAAGTTTTTTTAAAAAAGGCCTGAGAGATTCTGCAGTAAAAATGTCAATAGCAAGGACAAAATCAGCTCAACACTGAGTCTGGCATTTGCCTGGTGTACTTGTTCCCTAGGGCTGCTGTAACAGAGTTCCAAGGGTTGGTGACTTAAAACATGAGAAGGTAATTTCTCACAGTCCTGGACTCCAGAAATCAAGGTGTAGGCAGAGCCATTCTCCCTCAGAAGGCTCCCTTCCTGCCTCTTCCTGGCTCCCAGTGTTTTCAAGCAACACCTGGCAGTCCTTGGGTGGGAGACTCATCGCTCCAGCCTCTGCCTCCATCATCACATGGCATTCTCTCTCTGTGTCTGTGTGCAAGTTGCCCCTTCTGAGAAGGGCACGACTTGTTGGATTAGGGTCCACACTCGTCCAGTACAATCTCATCCTAACTTGTCACAAATCTGCCAATATCCTGTTCCCAAATAAGGTCACACCCACAGGTTCCAGGCTAGGACTTCAACATATCTTTTGGGGGGGACACAATTCAACTCATATCACCAAGCTTATCTTAACATGGAACTCTTCCATCGGTGCATCAGTTAGGAATATCCAGTGGCTATCCCCAGAACAGTCTTTAAAAAGTGCTTATCTAGAACCAAAGCACTAACTTATATATCACTAGGGCAAGATTAGCATTATAATACAATAGACACAAAGCAATATGTAGCTTGCATTTCATTCAAGAAGCAATTATTGAGCAGCTACAGGCCCTCGGTCAGGGCTGTGAGGAATCTGGGGGTGAGTGAGGCGAGGGTCTCCACTCTCGGGAAATGAATGACCCGATAGGAGCCCTTACCCCTCAGATCAGGTAGGGAAAGCTAAACACTTTAAGAAACAGAGTTGGAAGGGATGAGGGAGAGATGGCACTTGATAAAGATAAGGGACAAAGAGGATGTAGGCTGCAGGGACAAGGTGAATTAGGCCAAAGGTGAAAAAGCTGGGCTTCGGTCTGGGGTCCCCAACACTAGACCCAAGGCTGGGGAGAGCCATAGGGGAAACAAGGCAGAGAGCAGCTCTGAGGCACACAGGGCATTCATGTCACTAACAATCCCCAGCCCCACTCTGATTTAGCCTGGACTCACTTCCTCTACTCATGTTACCCCTCTGGCTTCACAGACTTGGTAAGGAGTTTCTAAACCAAGCAGTGTGAAGTTGTGATTATTCATCCATTTGGAGCACTGAACCCATGATGAGCTGATACTCCTGAGACAGGGGTAGAATTAAAACAACACAAAACAAGAACATGGCATATCATAGGTTTTGCGATTCAGAGATTCCCTCTCCAGACCTCTCCAGAATCCCCTGGGCCTGGTAAACTGAGCAGAAACATTCAGAGTGTTAGTCATTTGCTCCTCTGAACTTTCAGTTCCAGGTCAAGTCACAGCTAAGACACCAACCTTAAATATTGGTGGGTAGACAATACTGTCTTGTGATTGGAGGAATAATGATTTATTAAAACATTCACAGTGCCTCTATCATTTGTATATCTATATACAGTCTGAAAAAGATTAATAACCCCACTGCCCCAGCTGGTGAATTCTCAGACACAGAAATACTTGCAAACAACCTACAAAGTCTCACTCTTCCTGCCTGCCTGCCTGCCAGGTTGCAAGCATTGACATTAAGGCACTGGGCTATTTCAGGAACTCTCAGACACCCAACTTTGACAGAAATAGGCAAGAAAGACATCAGCTCACAAAGGGAAGAAAAAAGTTCATGTGATGTCGAGACAAATTTGCCAGTGCAAACCCACAGCAGATGCTGGTCAGCAGGTTGTGAGAGCAGCTACTTCAAAAGGGGAGGAGGTTCTGGATGAGCAGAGCACAGCCTGACCATGCCTTTGCTCATCGCAGACAGCCTTGGTATCCCAGACCCTCCTGTGTCTTTGAGAAAAACACACATGGTTCTCTCATACTCCAGTCTTACTATTTAGAAACATTTCTAACACAGGGACAATAAGATTTGAAAACAGTGTGATTCCATAACGCAAATTAATCCCAAACATTCACACTTGAGAATACTAACACAAATATAATAGTATTCAAAACCAAAGTTCATGCCACCTTCTCTCCTTGTAGCTATTTCTCTCCAGTGCATATGATCATTGTACCCATTGTGAACATGATTTTCAGTAAGAAATGTGCCTTCCCTGCCCCACCCACCTTCATCCAGTTTAATTTAGCGTTGATTCCCAAACAACACAGTTTACCCTGTGGATGCAATTAGGAGGACATGAAGTCCAACAGCAGAGACAACAGCAAATGAGAACAGAAACCAGAAGTTCATCCTGGAGCCACAGTACCAACAGCCTCTGAAGCCAAGAGGCCAGCACCATGGACAGCGGCAAGCACCTGGTTCCATTAGTCCACTGACAGACAGTATGGGAGGTTTAGGGCTCCAAGCTCTGGTGACATGCGTGGAATACATGGCCATTCTATGTCTTGCATTGTGGTGCACAAACTAAGAACTAAAAGGAGGCAAGAATATGCTCAGTTTAGGCATCAATATGGAATTTTCTCACTTTTAAAATACTGCAACTCTTTCAGAAGACTTTGCCACAGAGAAAGACGTGGTTGAAACTGCAGCTAAAGGCCAGTTTCCAGACCAAGACCTCACTTTGTTTTCTGACTTCATCTTCCCATCCCCATAATTAAGGGATGACTGGCGATGATCCCATAAATCATACAAAAGACATCTTCTTATTACAGATTGGGTACTGCCAAAGGTCAGTAAGGAAAACTTCAATTTCCTCTAAGAGATTTCAGAAATTATCACCCATATACTTACCTCAGAGACCAGAAAACAAGTGTGTGAGAGGAACTCTGGTAGGGAAAATAGAATATCATGGAATTGTTTTCAAAGGGAAAATTAATTGGTTATTTCCATTTCAGCTTAGCTAAAGCTGTAAAAGTCTAATGAGGAATATTTTTCACAGTGGCACCTTTTCCAAGATATTGAAATACCTCAAACCATAAACCATTTTTATTGTTGATGCTGTTTTGCAGGTGAAACTAAATAATTATATCAACCTTCACTCACACACAAAAAAAAGCCTTCTTGCAAAGGATGGTAAACACAATTGTGAACAAGCCAGTTCTCCGGACCCCACCTCTGACACTTGAAGGGAGAAGACACAGTCTTCATAAGCAAACCTGCCCTTCAGTGCTTGCAATCCTGACAAGCTAAGTACCAAATAGTCAGCACCCAGAGAAAGCCACATGAAATTTCAAAGAACAGGTTTCCCACAGTCTGGAGCTCATCTTAGCTCCAACAAATGGCTTCCCAGAGGTTAGCACTGAGAATGAAGTAGGTATGAATGCAGTTTTCCTACCTTCTCTTCTTGTGACTTCAGCGCTTCTGGATTCCTGCAAGAAAAGAAAGGCTTTGTGTTTTTGAAGTATAATCCATGTGTACAGTTACTTGCAAACATCTCACCTTTTATTAGCCATTTATTCACAGAAAACGAATGTCTATCAACACACATCTGTAAATTTAAACAACTTATTGCTTTGGGGACTTAGGGAAAAGCATTGCTAATCGTGCAGTCTTAAATGAGCGGAGCCAACTCTCATGGTCTTCCTTATATAGAATCTTGGCTGCTACCACGTGGAAGACCTTGTTTGGCCTTGTGCCCAGCCCTCCACCTAGACTGCAGGTGCTTGAAGGGCCTGGGGAAATCACAAATATACAAGGGCTAGCGTTACCCAACCCACAGCAGGTTCCAGTTAGTGGTGTTGCAATGAACATTGACCACTATTGGTCCTGTGTAGGCCACTGGCATAATCTGGTAATTGATTTTGCTCAGCACAGTAGTTTCCAAAGGGTAGGATCTAATGCACAATATAGATAGCCAGTCCATGCCACTGACTAAATTAAGACTTTAGTTTTTCTTAATCCAATCTCACCTTCTTGCCATGGGCAGGGCAATAAGCAAAGTGTTTTAGGAGTTACACAGGTAAAACACACAGAGTTCCTGCCTCGAAGATATTCACAGTTGAAAAGGAGGCTACAGGACAAACACGGATTACTGAAAAATAGAGGGGTGATTTTTCCTTATAAATACCAGTATATTCACATTCATCTGGGAAACGGGTTTTTTAAAGGACCTCTGAAAACAACAGGAAGAACTGCCCATTCTTCAGACAGGAACAAGGAAGGAAGGGTGCCCCAGGAAGAGAGAACAGCCTCAGAAAACGAGGGGGAGGGTAAGAGTACAGGGTACACCTGGGAAGCAGGAGAAGTGAGACTAGAGGGGAAAGGGCTGAAAACATAGACTGCAGTTTCCTAGTGAATGAAAAGTATCTACAATTCATCATAAATGACCAGTTTAGGACAAAAAGCCTAATATTAAGAGTAAGCTGAAAATCCATGCTAGCAATGGGAGAAAAGAAGAGAAACACCAGATGTGGGCTACCCCTTCACCATCACAACCAAAAGACCATTTGGTGGTGCCCACACTTTCTAGACAAATGGCATTATCTTTCATACCTCAGCCTTCTTGTCTGGCCTTGTCTTGGGGTCAGCATGGGGAGCAATATGAGAGAGGAGGCTGAGGAGGCACTGCAAAGTTTGTCCTCCCCAGCATACGCTCTCTGCCTACACCCCTGCAGTGAGTCAAAAGCCCCAGTGGGGGCCAATGGTGGATACGCGTTCTAGTCCAGTGGCCCATCCGCCCAGTGCAGTGAACAAACATGCCTCCAGAACCCCAGATCCTGAGGGGGCAGTCACAACTCAGGGTCCAGAGAGGGAGCATGGGCAGGGCTGAGTGCAGTGAGAGACACAAAGGCCACACGACATGTCATGCGTAAGCAAACCTAGCTCCTCCCTGCTGCTCCCCACTCCACAAAATGACTTGTACTCGTGGAGCAGGGAAAATTAATAATCAACTCATATGGCTCTATAAAAAACTTTATGGAAGTTTTACTTCAGCTGCATAAAATTCACAAATTAACTTAGAGAAAGCTCATAGTGGTATAACGTTGTGTCTTCTTATCTAGCAACATGGTATTTTAAATAATTGGTTCAAATCTATTTTTATTTCTTTTAAAAGTACTTTATCATTTTCCTGTAATTTGAATATTTTTAAATGAGAGTCGTCTATAATTTTTAGGTGCTATTTTTCTCAGTTTTAGGAATTAAAAAGATACCAGTTTCATAAAATAAATTTAGAAGTTTTCCTTTTATTATGCTCTGAAATAGTTTAAATAAAAGTAGGATTATCTGAATTTTAAGTCTCTTCAACTTCATTTCTCAGTTATGTATTAAAAGGGGAGAAAGTAGAGGATCAGAGAGGTTAAAACTTGTCCAAGTTCTCACATTTTGGTTAGTGGCCAGCTAATATTTAAATTTCAAAGTCTGATTCCAAAGCTTATGCTACATAACAACATGGCTTTATTTAATTTCATAAAGATAGTGTGAAAATTAGATGAGATAGATTTCTGCTTTAGGCTATAAAAGAATGGTTTGTATTAAGCCAACCCTTCTGTTAAGAAAAACTATGACAGTTGTTTAAGAGGTTTCTTAAATCCTCAACAAACAAAGTTTTTTGAAGGCATATAAAAGCAACAAAAGCAGCCAAAAATTTGAGCCAATGTTTGGAGAGAAGAAAAGTCCACTGAAGTGAGCCCCATGTATACTGCCAGATTTTTCTTTTGGTGTATTTGCAGTTAGAAGCCAAACAGAAAGCGATGAGTTAGAGCTTAAAAACATCTGAGTTGGGGACCATGTGGCATGGTACTTCTGAAGGAGCCAGCAATTGAGGGTCTAAACCATGGAAAAAGGACCAGAAAGAAGGCAGCCCAACTGTCTTCCATCAGCTTCCTCCTGAGTTGTGTGCTGTGTCTGAGCTGCACATAGAAAGCAAGAGGTTAAGAAAAAGGATCCCCCCAAATCAGCTTCAAATAAGCTAAATAATCCGAAGCATGGATTTTGATACTATCATGACACTAGGGGGACAAAACTCAGGCTTTCGAGAACAGAGTGGCCTGGCAAACATAGCTGACTTTCTGCTAAGATCATACTCTCTCAAAGGACTTCTATTCCTGTGTAGATCAAAGAAAGTAAATCTTCCCCGGGAGACACTAAATTATCCACAGACTTCACAATTTTTCATATATAATGCCCAGCGTCCAATCCAAAATTAATAGGCATTGCAGGAAATAGGATCAAATGACTAACATCCGATAAAATAGACATCAGATGCAGAACCACAGGTCATCCAGATTTTAAAATTATGAGACACGAGCTCCAGAATAACTATCATGGATATGCTCAGGAAAATAGAAGATGCTAAATGTCACCATAAAATTAGAATGTACTAAAATAAGAATCAAATGGAAATTCTAGAACTGAAAATTAAATAATGGAAAGAATTTAACAGATAAATTTAACAGCAGATTAAACATAACTGCAGACCGAAATAGTAAAATGGAAGCTAGGTCAACAGAACATAACCAAACTAAAGATCTGAAAGGCAGAAATAAATAATGAAAAACACAAAAGAGTATGAGAGACATTATGGCTCAGGGTGAAAAGCTCTAACAAGCATGTAATTGAAGTTTCAGAGAGAAAGGAGAGGGCAAATTAGGTGGAATCAATATTTGACAAGATGCCCTGGCTGGTGTGGCTCAGTGGATTGAGCACTGGACTATGAAGCAAAGGGTCTCTGGTTCGATTCCCAGTCAGAGTACATGCCTGGGTTGCAGGCCACATTCCCAGTAGGTGATGAGTGAGGTGCAACCACACACTGATGTTTCTCACCCTCTCTTTCTCCCTCCCTTCCCCTCTCTCTAAAAATAAATAAATAAAATCTTTAAAAATTAAAACTAAAACATAATATAATATTTGACAAGATATTTGTTAAAAATTTTCCTAAATTGATGAAAGGTATCAAAACAGAGATTTAGGAAGCTCCACAAGTCCACAGCAAGAAAAGTACAAAGAGAACCGTCAATCAGTACTCACAGAAAAACAGGTGAATGCTCAAAGAGAGAAATAAAACCCAACAACAGCCAGAGCGCGGGCAGTGAAGGTGAGAGGGTGTGTTCCCTGCAAAAGAGCAATAGTAAGGGGAAAACAACGTGTCCAGAAAACAATAGAATAACATCTTTAAAATTCTGGGAAAAAAAAACCCTTAGAAATCTATACTCAGTGAAAATATGGATATTCATACAGTAAAATAAAGACACGTATAGACAAAAACTGATAGAATACTTTGCCAGCAGATTAATAATAAGAACAGTAAAAGAGAGCACTTTGAACAAAAGGAGAATTTTCAGATGAATGCATGTCTATGTAAGAAGGAACAAAAGACATCAGTAAGGGTTAAAAATGGATAAATCTAATTTTGGCTGCTTAATGCAACAATAATAATGCCTTCTAAGGTAACAATGTCTGGAGAACTAAAATAGACGGCAATGGGATCACAAAAGGTCTGGAGGTCAAACACACTGAAATATGAAAATGTGCTGTCACTGCTCCCCCCAGAAAAGGATGGAGTTAGTGCTATGAGGGCAAAGGAGGGAGATAACAAAAAACTGACTCATCAAAAAAAAAATTCAAGAAAGGGTAGAAAAGAAAGGAACAAAGAACAGAGGAAATAATGTGTTAAATTTAAGCCCATTATTTAAAAATGGATGAAATAATCCAACTAAAATACAAAGATTGACATATTAGATAAAACAAAATTCAATTACATGCTACCTGCAGGAGATGCTGCATAAATAAAAGATACCAGAAGGCCGAATGCAAAAAGATACACAAGATAACCCATATACAGGCCAACTAAGGGAATGTTTGTGTAGACAAAGTAGGCTCTAAAACAAAAATTATTATTAGTGACAAAGAGTGGTTCAAAAGATAAAATGACACTTTAACATGAATATATAACAACTCTAAATTTGTATACATATAACATCATAGACCAAACATATGTAAACTCAAAACTAAAAGAACTAAAAGAAGAAATCCACATTGACAGACTCACCATCAATACTCAGAGAATGCAGGAAACCTCTGCAATTAACTCATAGAGTGAGCAGAGGAAGAACAGTCAGGACATGGAAGATCTGGACCACGTGAACACACTTAACCGTGGTGACCTGCGTCAAGCACTGTGCCTGGCGACTGCATGGGGCACGATTGTTTCAAGGACCCACTCAATAATCATAAAAATTGCCCATGTGCCAAGTCATTGGGAGGTTTCCACAAGTTTCAAATTATTAAAATCATATACAGAACACATAGTTTTCTGATGTAGTGAACTTAAACTAGAAATCAATCACAAAAGACTACAGGGAAAACTTCTGAATATCTGAAGACATGAGAAGATATTTTGAACCAAATGATGACTGAATGACAGCATTTAGGAAACTGTGGGATGTGGTGATAGCAGAGCTTAGGGGGAAATCAGAGCCTTAATGTCAGTTGGAAAAAACAAAGGCTGGAAATCAATGACCTCAACGTCTATCTCTAGAAGCTAGGAAAAGGACAATTTAAACCCACAGAAAGTAGAAGAGAAAAAATATGATAGGAGCAGAAATCAATGAAATATAAGAGAAGAAATTATATCATAAAATTTTAAAGCCAAAAGTTGGATCTTTGAAAAGAGTAATAAACTTAATAGATTCCTAAGAAGGCCAATCAAGACAAAAAGAGAAAACATACAATACAGAATTCAAACTTGAGCAAGAAGCCACACATACCCAGTTTTTGAGTTCATGACAAAGGGGTCAATGCAATACCCTGGGCCAGGGATGGCTTTCTCTGCAGATGGTGCTGGATCAGTGGGCTGTCTGAACAGGAAAACATAAACCTCCACGGCCTACCTTACAACAGATCATGTCCAGATGGACTGCAGGTCTACAAGTAAAAGGTAAAACAATTCTCTAAAAGATACCACAGAATATCATCATGACCCTTCAGTAGGTAAAAATTTCTTAAATGGGATGTGAAAGGTAGCACCATAAAGGAAAAGAATGACATATTGGACTTTATAAAAATGAAGATTTCTGCTCATTAAGAGATACAATTAAGATAGTGAAAAGTCGAGCCATGAAGGGAACATATTTGTGATATATACAAAGCAGTCATTCAGAATGGAGAAAATACTTTGGTAAATAAATAAGGCAATTATGAAAAACAAAAGACTTGAATAGAAACTTCACACAAGTTAAAACTACAGTGGAGCACTGCCAGATGCCAGGAGAGAAAGGTAACAGTTAGAGACCCAACCACGCCAAACGCTCCCAAGGACGGGAGCAGCTGTGATTTCCGCCCTCCCAGAGGACACGCCGCTTCCTCGTTCCTGCTCCTGGTTATCATCGTGGTTCCTTTTTTTTTTTTTCAGGATTTTATTTATTTATTTTTAGAGAGGGAAGGGAGGGAGAAAGAGAGAGAGAAACATCAATGTGCGGTTGCTGGGGGCCGTGGCCTGCAACGCAGGCATGTGCCCTGACTGGGAATCGAACCTGCGACACTTTGGTTCACAGCCCGAGCTCAATGCACTGAGCTACGCCAGCCAGGGCAGTTCCTTCTTAACTTTGTAAAGCTTTCCCATCTGTCTAACCAATTCCTTATCCTAAATTCCACCAAAATAAACAGTGTGGTTTCTGTCTTGCAGACCCTCCCAGCAACCCCTCTGGTACACGTCCAGCAGGAGGACATTCACGTGAGCGCCAAAACACACGTGAGGATGCTGGCCGCAGCAGGGACGTGTAAGAGCCAAGAACAGGGAGCGGTGCAGGTGTCCCCCAACAGCAGAACGGATGAGCTGCCATAGACAACCCCACAGCGACGCAGAAGAGCAGACTATGGAGTAACTTCAATAGACCTTGTGGACGTAATATTGAGAGAAAGAAGGCAGACCCACTAGAGAGCACTTCTCAGGGTTTTGCTTTTATACATTTCAGAAACGCTAAAAACAATCTCTGGTGACAGGTCAGTGGTCCCTCTGGGGAGGCCGATGACAGAGGGGGGCATGCAGGTGGTCTCCCGGGGTGCTGGGAATGTTCTAAGTGGTGAGCTTGGTGGTGGTCACGTGGGTGGTTCCCTTTGTGAAATTTCATTGACTGGACACTTAAGATGGGTGCCCTTCCTTACATGTTAGACATGCTTCCATCAAAAACCTAAAAATGACACAGGACAAAGCGCCTGGTGGTGCGTATCGGCCGCCTGGGCTGCATCCTGGCTTCCTCCCACCAGCTGCACCCCTGCCACGTCTGGTGAAGCATTTCACCTTCCTGAGCCTCAGTTTGCTCCTCGGTAAAATAAGGCCATGGTGGCAGCTTCCCCTCGCAGAGAGGTGGTGGTCATTCAGTGAGATCATGAAAGGCCTGCTCCACGCTGAGCACGGTGGCCGTCACCACTGCTGTCGTCATCCATGAGGGGAATGACGGGAGGGAGGCGGCAAGATCACTGCAGGAGGCAAATGAGTTTGACGGCTCTGTCGATTACTGAGGCTGAATAAAAATCTGTCTTTCCAGGACTTGAAAATCAGCCCCTCAAAAGCCGCAGCAGAACTGAGCAGAATGAAATTCTTTGACATAAATGATACCAAGGCCCTGGGTGCAGTGCCTACGGAAAAAAATTATGTGCTGAGGAAGCTTCAAACAAGATGGTTATAAATGGGAGTTAGCGCATGGGCATTACTTAATGACTAAATTTCTTTAACTAAAAATCTAATTTTATTATGGTATAAATCAAACTTTCTGGAAGTAAGGAATTAATTTTAGATTTTTCATTCGCTGCTCATAACCTTTGCACGAATTTGACAGCCAAATCACTTTAAATGTCATTTAACCAATACAATACAGCAGCTTTATTCCTCATTGGACCCTTCCTGAATCCATTATCTTCCACTACAATGTAGAAGAACTTAAGTAAAAAATTACCATTCCATAAAGCTATATTTTACTGTGCAGTTCAATTGCATAATCTTTATTTTTGAATCAATATAATGTGAGTGCTGTGTAATATTTTTCATAATCCAACAGTCTATTGCAGATTCTCAGCTACCAAAACACGGCCTGAGAGTGGCTGAAAAGCCTGAACCAGAGGCTCAGAATCCGTCCCTGCCGCCCGACCCCCCAGGATCCCTCTCACTCCTACTTCAGGCTGCGCCTTGGCTCTTAGGCTATGGCGGAGGCTCAGGAAGAGGGCAGGGGGCCCGGGCACAGGCCAAAGTCCCACCTCCCCACCCACGTAGCCAGTCGTCCTTAGTGAGAGGGCAAGTATCAGTCTGTCACTCAAAAAATTAAGGGGTTCAGGGGCTTCTGGGACAATGCTGGCTCTGTGGGTTAGGAAAGGGGGGATAAAAGGACCCACCACTATGAAGCCCAGAAAACTAAGCTGAAGGGAGCTCAACATGGCCAGGCCTTTGTAGACAAAGCAGAGGTGAGCCTGGCGCAGACAGGGCGCAACCTGCTCAGGTGAGCAGCTGCCAGCCCTCTGCTCCCGCCAGCATCCCAACGGGGACCCGGAGCCAGCAGCGCCTCAGCCCAGACTCAGAGGAGCTGAGGAGACCACCTTTGGCAGGGTTCCCTAGGCCCCGACAGCCTGCAGAAACTTCTAAAGGAAGCCCAAGTGTCCAATTCTTCAGCTGTGCAGTACAGTGGAGATGGAGGCTCTGCCACCAGGGCTAATCAACACCGAAATCCTGACATCCGAATCCCAAGTTTTTTATCTCTGAGATGCTCTTAAACTAATGCTTCTTTAACAACCTTTCTTATAATTTTTTGTTCATTCATTTGAATTTTAAAAACTTGACTCTCACCACTTTCATTTTTGCTAGCAAGGCAGTGTTCTGCAATTAAAATCTCCACAGAGACCGACAGGGTGCAGCTGAGTAAAGCGATGCCTCATGCAGAAGGGCTTCCAGCGCTGGCTCCCGTCTGCTGGGCACATGCCGAGCACTGTGCACACTTCACCGTGCTGGCATCATTCCATTAGAAGCAGAAGAAAAACCTCCACATTATTAGATTGCCTGGCACAGCATGTCTGGTTCTCAAAACCAGACAAAGACAGGTTGGGGGATTAACCTTTCACCCAAGGGCTAGTTTGAGAGCCCAGCGAATAATCCAACAAACAGCAGGGTTTTCCTGGGCCAGTGTTAGAGAAAAGGACCAACGACGAAGAGGCCCCGGCTCTTGAGAAATGTCACCAGCCAAGAGGTCAGAGCTCATCCCCTGCCTGACAGAACAGCCCAAGTGTCCCCTCTTGTAGGTTAGCCTAATGCCTGCCTTCAAGGCATGTCAGGGGTGGGGGAGGCACAAGCCTCAGTAATAAACACCAAGAGGCTTGGGCAGCCAAGGACATTGGGTACCTGAGGACATTGGGCACCTCAGGGCCCTTCCACCTTCAGTCAGCCCCACCCACAGCCTGCCCTCTCAGGTGAGGCCTTGCTGCCTTTCTCAGGAGACTGAGAACAGAAGGGGTGGCATGAGGCGTGACCGCACAGGCACAGAGTGGGGCCCTCCCCAGCAGTGTGGGCTGAAATGTGGCTGATTCAGAAAGTCAGATCTGTGCCCCTTCTACTTCCCGGCCAATGATACATGCATCCGTGTAAGCAAAGTGGTGTTTGCACGGGACAGGAGAGCTTAAAGGGGGGCTTATCAAGACAAAAGGGAGAGATGGTGTATAAATGATTCTGAAAAAATATCAGAAACCTCTTTATAATTGAGGTGCATGCCACCTGTTAAAAATATATATATATTTATATATATATCACTCCTATGGAGCTACCAGTAGCCCCCCTGTGGCATACCTGTAAGGAACATCAGCTTCATTACATCCTGGAAAAACAAGACCCTCACAGCCTCCAGGAGGTCTGAACACCCTCTTTGGGTGGTAAGCGCTGCGCCAGCTGCAGCCCTGAGGGAGCCACCGAGATCCCTCCTGCCGCGGTTCACCCGTCTGTGATGTGGGCAGGCCCGGTGTCCCGGCTAGGGCGAATCGGGGACTCGGGCAGAGGCCCACAGGCACTTCAGCCCAGGGCCTTCTGCGGGGCAGCAGGGGCGGCCAGTACACAGACCTCTGTGATTCTCCACAGAGAAAAGGGACTCGTGGTGACCGTGAGACTCCCAACAGGGAAGAGATCTCGAGTGAGGACATTTATCAGGCCTTCGAAAATTAGGATCGGTTAGGTGTTCATTTTCTCATTGTTAAAGGTAAAGAATGAATAGAACATTATATGAGAATTTAGGGCTCTTAAATTCTAGGTGTTATTTGAAGCTCTCTGTTAAAGGTTATTCATTTACAATTTTTAAAAAGAGTGGATTGAATTTAAGGCAGTCTTATGTGGCACGTCTGCCCAAGCAACCACCCAAGTAAACACTGAAACTGCACTTGGTGGAACAAACGTCGACGACTAACCCATCACCCAGCCTTGTCGAACACGATCGCCTGTGTGCAGCCCGATGCAGGGCCCAAGAAAGACAGAGGGCCACCTTCCAGTTTTCTCTCTCTGACAGCCCAACAAATTAAAACCTAACTAATTGTTTGACTTGGAAAGTAATCCACATCCCGGCCTCAGAACGAGTGGTCTCCGTGTGTGGGACTTCCCTAACAACGAGCTGCAGCACGGGGCCCCCCCTCGGTGCCCTGGGGACCCCACCATTAACTGTCACCTCCAGCGACGCTCGCAGGGCCCGACAGAGCCCAGCACATGGGGTGCAGAGCCACCCAACCAAACAAGCGGGGGACACCCTGGGCTGTCATTACGAGGGCAGCGTCTGGGCCCCCCACGGCAGTCCCCACCTCATCCTCTCTCATCCCAGCTCACACCTGGCCTACGGCAGGCCTAAAGTTTATTACAAGAATAAAGTCGGACCGATCGTTGCTTTGACTTGCAAGAGTCCTGAGTGACTGTGGTTCTCCCCATGGCCCCTGGAGCACATGACTGGCACCGACTTCCTACACGTGTCACTTTTTGGATGAGTTTTCACGGGAACAGGGGCACCCTACGACACCTTCCTCACTCTGGGAAGCTTCGTGTCCCCCCCTCATTGTCCCGCCGAACAGGCAGCCCCAGTGCCGGCCCTGTTTCGGCACACCACGAGCCCCAAGAAAGTCGAGACCATCCTGTGGGCATTTGGCAGAGGACAGACGGCCCCTTGGAGGGAAGGGGACAGGCTTACATTTTCATTACTCATCATGCCCTCCAGGTGCCTTCCAGTAGACCTGCTTAACGTGACATTCAAACCTGCCACTTTTCCCCCTCTCAGCCAGCTGTAAGCCCAAAGTGAGATTTAGAGTAACTGTGCCTGGAAAATTAAAAGACAAAAAAGGAAGAAAGGCTGCCCTCCAGGATATTCCTCACGCCTATTTTTTGCTCTTGTCTTCGCATACAGAGTGGCCAGGGCAGGAGAAGGAGGGTGCCGCAAACACAGACAGTGATGCAGAGTTCCAGAGCTGGGGCAGGGCAGGGGCGGGGCGGAGGAGGACTCTCTGGGAGAGTGGACTGCAGGTCAGGGCTGGGCAGCGTCTGACAGCAGTAAGGCTGAGACATGTGCAGCGGCTGATATGTAGGGACAGGCACGCCCTGTCCCCCCACAGGGCGCGGGGAGACCTTTAAGCTGAGCTGCCCAACCGGAACCTCTCACGTTGCCCGAGAACCGGTCCCCTTCCCTCTGATCCTCCTGCTTGGCCGGTGACCCCTCTGCCTGTCCCCACATTTACAATCTCACATGGAGAGACAGACAACGAGCAAGCAAATGGAATTCATAAAACATGGGCAGGAAGAAGCGCCACAGTTGGAAATAAAACAGGGGCTGGGACAGGATCAGGTGGTCAGGGAGGGTCCCTCGGGGGGTGCTGCTGTTCCGGTAGAGACCAGGCCCGTTGGAGCATGGCCCTCTCCGTCACCCCTTCTGCCCAATGAGCGAGCCCCCACCTCCATGGTCACCTCCCCCAACCAAAGCTGTGGCGCCAGCAGTGAGGAGTGGTGGTGCAGGCAGCTGTGGTGGCCCCAGAAACGGCAGTGAGGATCACCATGGCAGCTCCCAATGGCTGTCGCCTCCACAGGCCGCTCCCTGTGTCCTCACAGCCCCCCGAGGGGCCTCCTGCACCCAGTCACTCACTCGGACCTTCAGCACCAGGCCTTCCACCCAGTGCCTGGTGGGTTTTGACGGCTGTCTGAACAAATAAGCAGCCTGGACTCCCGCGGGCATCTGCTTTTGTCCCGGGAGGCGAATCCCCAAACACACTTTAATTAGAAAGCACTTCCATTGTGCCACAATAAAGCTTATATTAAAAATGGAACTTAAAGTAGTTTAAATTAAGTGAGCTATATATAATTAAAAAGCCTTTAAGGCACAATAAGGCTCTTTTTCAATTTTCTTTCATAACAGAGTCAAAAAGGAAGAAGGGCACCCAACAGCTGGCAGAGCTGGACTGCTATTCACTTCGCAGCTGGTCCATCCGAGAGTCCCAGGTGCAACCACCGGTTTTGCCTGCTGTCCCCGGCCCCTCAGGTGGGGGGCTCCTCGGGCTTCAGTTCACTCAGCCACAGGATGAGAGTGTTGTGAGGGCGGAGACAGGGGTGCGCAGAGGACCCTCAGCTCCACTCCTTGGCAGGAGGAGCGCCCGCTCTGCTCTGGCACACTCAGCAGCCGGGTCAGCCCTAGCCGCCCACAGGGCCTTGGGTTTGGGGCTAAGACACGTGGAAGCTTTGCCCTCAACAGCCTGAATCATCTCTCCCCCTAAATAGCAAGTGCTGAGAAGGGCAGTGGCGAGGAAAGTGGAGGTTTTGTCAGAACTGCTTCCCTAGGCTCACCCAGTGTTTTAAAGATCCAAACAGGGATGTGTTAAATGGCCACATCCCAGAACCACTAACTCAACTGGGCTGAGACACAGGCACCAGCATTTTTTTGAAGCTGCCAGAGAGTTCAATGTGAGGACACGTCAGGGCGTCACTGAGCAAACCAAATATCTTACCACCTCTCCCTCCGAGTACGGAGTTCTCCCTCCGCACTCACTGCTCCTCACTGTGGGGCTGGGCAGCGGCACCTGGGTCAGCCTGGGTCAGCCCGGCTCCCCCAGGTGCAGGCACGGCTCTCCCAGGAGCTGCTTGGTGCCACTGCCACAGAAACTGTACATGGTGACACCAATTTCTCCTTCCAGCAAGAACCGGTGAAGCCCAGAGGCAGCTCAGGAGAGACTGTATTCTCTTTCCACAGGGATGATGCCGTGTTGGCATGCAGACCCCAGCAGCCACTGGGTGCAGGGGGAGGGGCAGGGAGGCCCAGCACCCAGCATTGGGAAGCTGCCTGCATGATGGAGAAAAGGGGTAACTGGCCTGGAGTGCACGAGCTGGCTCAGCGTGGCCACGCAGGTGCACAATGGGGCCCGGGCCCCGGCACACGGAGTCTCGAGCTGCGGGCGTTCACCTCCGAGTTCAGCCCCCTTGCCCTGAGGTGAGGCTCAGGGCAATGCCCATGACAGTGCTGTGACAACTGGGAGGGGAGGGGTATAGACAGCGCCCAGTGTTTGGTGGCTGCTGGGACCTACCAGTGTCACTCACAGACAGCACCTGGGGGACCACCGGGCATCACTTTGCCCGGCACGGAGCACAGTGCAAGGAGTGAAAGAAGTGCTTGCCCACATTTCAGGGTCTCTGCAGCAGGGCGGAGCCGGCAGTTCTGCTGGGGCCAGTGCACAAGGGCAAGAGAGACGGGGCGGAGGGAAGGCTCCAGCGACAGTGCAGTGTCCACCATGAACCCCCCACACCTGGCCAGAGCTGTCCACGCCTCTCTTGACACGCACCCCAGGCTGCCACCCTAACTTCCTCTCACCCGTGGGGCTGCCTGCTGGCTCCCTGGCCCCAGCACGTGTAGATGCTGGGACTCCTAACCCAGGGCTTTCTGTGGAACGGGCCCAGTGTGTGTCCTGCCCACAGAGCTGCCCTTCCCTCCACGATCACCGGCAGCCCTGACCGCTCACCAGCCATGGTCATTCCGTGGGGTGGGGGCTGCAACTTCCTGGGGTCCTCACATCTGGATGAGGCAGGCACACCTGTGAAGGGGCCGCCGCCCACACCTCCCTCTGCGGCAGCCCCCCACAGCAGGAGCACGCTGGCCAGCCTCGGCCTGTCACCCGGCACTGACCATCTTGTTCTCCTCCAGGGGCCGGTGGGAGTCAGCAAACACCAGCATTTTCCCACTGGGCGTCCTGACCCTTAAAATATCTGTCCGGAACTACCTTGGTCACCAACACTGGGGATCTTGCCCCCTCCCTAAGATCAAGGTCCCAGATTGTAGCTTCCAGAAGGGAGATGCCCTCCTCAGCCCTGGGAACTCCCCAAGGCCATTTCTTAGAAGCACAGATAGAGGCTGCCACACATCTTCCGTCTGGGGCCAGACCCTGCCTCCCCTTGCACAGGCCCCGCCCCCTGCAAGGGCAGGTGCTCTGGGACCCAGGAGGAATGCCTGCCAAGTCCCCACCAGGCCCCTTGAGGACCTGGAAGGAGACGGCCAAAAAGATGTTCATTCTCAGAGGCTCAATGGCTGCCCTGAAGGCCCTTCTGTTGGTGGGAGGAGATACGAGAGGTATGTGTGCCAGGGAGCCAAGGCCGGGGCGGTGACAGGGACCAGCTGTGCCCTGCCACTCCCCACGAGGAAGGTCAGGAGGCTACCTCAAGCCCCGCTGCCCTCTGGGAGGTGAAGAGGTTTCTATCTGATACCATGGGTCTGCTTTAGCTTTCAAAGCTCAACGCCACCAAATGTCCTTTTCTTAGCCTCAAAATTGTGGGGTGGGGACAGTGAGTGCACAGTGCAGTGTTCAGGAGAACAAACAGGACGGTCGGAACGCTGTGTGAGCCCCAGCTCCGCCACTCAATGCAGGAGGCCCCGCACAGCCCCCCACTGCCTTGAAGTACCTCACAGAACCGTTTAAAGAAGTCAGGGAAGGAATCTACACGAAGCTTTGAAAAAATAGTGGCTGCTTATAAATGCCATTGTCCTTCATAGCTATGGAAGTCCAAGAATTCCGTCTCGGAAACCACAGCGCCTATCAGGAATCTCCTCCTTCGTCCTCTTAGGAAAGGGTGAGGACTGCCATTCAGACTCCCAGCCCTGAGCTCCAGAGGCCACCCTCCCCTGTCACCTGCACCCCTGAGGCGTCCTCTGCTCCCTAACACTCCCGAACTCTTGGTTACACATAAACAGACATCACAGCAAACACCAGGATCCTAACGCAACAAGACCGTGCACCTGGCTGGGAGCAGCACTCGGCCCCAGGACGGGGGGTGAGGGGGAGTGTGCGATCGCATCTTGTCTTCCACGGTGACTGGCCTAATTACCCCACCACAGCTCAAGTGCGACGCTGCTCACTGGACGCACGGGTGTCAGGTTCTCTGAGAAGAGACATCTGGTGAAGCTGTGACTCACCTCCCATGTAGCCGCTTGCTTTGCTCCCCAAGAACAGTTCCAGCTAAACCTCAGCGGCCGCACTAAGGACTGCCCTGCAGACAGGAGATCTGTGACTCTGGAGTCACAGGGCCACGTCCAAGCCCCGAAGCCTGCCCCGTGTTGGCAGGCAGGGCCCTGGGTGTCAGGAGCACAGGCTCCAGGGAGAGGCGGGGTCGGAGTGGTGGCCTTGAGATGCAAGTCCGAGCCCGGAGGTCAGGCGTACTTTACAGCGGGTCTCCTGGGAAACCCCAGAGAGGGATACGCTGGACCTCCAGGCTGCCCAGCTACAGGTGAGCCAGGTTGGTGTGGGGAGGGCACAAGTGCGACAGGAAGAGGAAGACGGGCAGGCAAAGCAGAAGAGCAAAGATGTAAGACAACAAAGGCAGTCCAGCTTACAGATCAGAAACATGGACACTGTAGAAAGCCACCTCTGAAAACCTCGGGGTGCACGTTGCTCTGGGCACTTTCAGAGAGGCTGGAGGCTGGCTCCTCGGTCTCACAGCCCCCCAATCCACACGGACCTGCTCCCCCACTCCTTCCCTAGGCCTCCCAGGCCTGCACCCACACCCACTGCTCAGAGCCCTGATGGTCACCTCACATATGGGGACCTGTGCCCTGAGGATGGGACCAGGGCAGACTCTTCTTCAGTCAAGTTCTCAGAGACTAGGCCTCGCCGGAGCCGTCCAGGGCCCTGGGGCAGGAGGGCCACACGAAGGCAGAGCCAGGGCCATGGGGCTGACATTGCCTGGAGAAGGCCACAGAGTGGGGTTTACCACTTTGTGGAAAAGCCAGGCTCCAGAGGGGAGAGAAACGGAGGAAGGAGAGGCTAGGGATGGAAAGGAGGGAGGTGAGGGGCAGGCTGCCTGAGGACGTGCCGCCCTGGGCTGCCACAGCCTGCAGTGGCTCCGGGAGACCCCTGGGGCCCAGCACGCCCCCTCCTGAGCATCTCAGGAGGCGATTCTGCTCCTGGCCACCGAAGGCCCCAGATGAATTGCTTTGCCAGCGGGCCTAGAAATCCAGCCCACTGCTCTCCTCTTTTCTCCTCCCACAAGACAGGGTCCTATTCCAGCCCACGGCTACATTCGGAGGGCTCCTCCTCCTTCAATACTGAATCCTGGGCCCACCGAGATCATCACCGTCCTGTCCAAGGGCCTCCACCTCCCACCCAGCCACCTGCGGTTGGGCTCGCACTGCAGCTGAGGATGCTGTTCCCTGCATCCATCGGCTACCACGTGTGAGTGGGGAACTGACCCCTCAAAGCTCCGTTTGTGGCTTTTCTTTCTCACGATCACATAGTGAGACATCAGCCCCACGTGCAGCAATGGCCTGTACAACGCAGCTCACGGCCATCTTTTCCTGCATCACAAGACATCTGTTTCAAACGAGGTTAGGTTTAAATGTTATCACACGTTTTCATGAATCACAGATAATTTTGTTCTAGTCAGCATGGCCATAGACGCGTTTTCATTCCTGAGAGTCACCAGACCAACTGGGACAACCGTTTGGACAAGGATGGACACCTAGATCAAGATGGGACTCTAAAAGCAAGAACTACGACTTCCAGAATGGCAGCCGGGTACTGGGGTGGTGATGCTACCTGCTCCAGCACCCTGAGCAAATGAGACAGTCAGGGCAGTGATGAGTGGCCGTCCCCTCCCCACTGCCACCTCACATCCTCTGCGTGGGCCCTGGAAGGCACGGAGCCAACAAGACAGGCAGGGCCATGCCAGGTGGGACCGCCGCAGGGCAGGGCCCAGAGTGACACAGGCCCCGCTCCAGGGGACAAGTTCCAAAGGGAAGCAGGGGCTCTGGTTGAAGTTCTGAGCCGTGGACACCATGAGCTACTGCAGTCAGCACTGCGTCCAGCCTGGGTGGGTGCCACTCCTCTGTCACTCCACTTCTTCCAGTCCCCAACCCACCGGCCGAGGACTCCAGAGCAGCTGAGCCCTGGGCCAGAACAAAGCTGTGACACCAGATCTGCCATCAGACACAGCCCCCCGGGAAGGAGGACGCCTGAGCGGGGAAGGAGGACCAGCGCCCTGCCTGGGGCAGGTGGTGAGCGAATGGGGCCTGGGCAGGCGGGGGCTGCTTCCTCCCTCATCAGTCAATAAACAGACTGAACTTCCTTTGACTAACATTGAGAACTTAATCGAATCACTACACACAGGTTAGAAAAGATCAACAATCGACAGAGGTGTTTAATCCTTCTGCTAATGCAGATTCCATTCAGCAGCAGCGATTGCTCCATCTGCCTCCCAATCCGCCTCCCCAGCCACCTCCCCACCCCCACATCCCATTGGTCCTCAAGCCTCCGGAATGGAATCATAAAGCTTATTTCTCTTCAACCGCTTGGCCCCAGCACAGGGCCAAGCAGAGAGCTGAGTGCTCACTGGACGGACACCTGCTGACGACTAAGATTTAAGACCCGAGACACGCCCGCGGGCCCAGGCAGCCTGGGCCAGGAACACGTGCTGCCGTATTTTGCTGTGCATGACGTGCGCCCAGGTTTTTGGCCCAAACTTTCAGGAAAAAAATCTTTCATTTTAATTTTTTAATTCAATTTTTTAATTTATTCATAAGTTCAACAAAACTGATGATCATATTCCAGGGTGTTATTTTGCATATGGATATCATTGCTGCTTTCCAGAGTTACACTTTTAATGCATAAGCATACATAAAAGAATTAAAAACATTTGCATAGATACAGAATCAGTGCTGCCCATGGATAATGTGCATCCTTATTCTTCCCTCAGAAATGTGGGCCAAAAAGCATGCATTGCACACGGCAAAACACGGCAGGTCAGCAGATTGTGCTGAGAAGGGCCACGCTTTGGGACACAGGGACAGGCTGCCGGGGGGTGAGCACCCAAGCAGGAGGCAGAGAACCCTGCTCTTCACAGCCAAATGCCAAAGCGAACACAACAGCACATGCATCGACCAAACAGAAGAGAGTGGAGGAGGAAGAGGAGGGACAGCGGGGCTTTTCTCAGAAGCACTCCAATTAAAGCATCCGCCTGGCAGGCCTCTCCCATCCACACCTCCCACCGTGCCCACTTGAAAGTCTATTTCCCTGGGTGGGCGCAGAGAATGCGGCATCAGCAGAGCCACAGAAACCCGGAGTCTTTATGACAGAGAGTTTGTTTTAAATGTGAGGCTAGAAAGGGAAATAAATAGGTAAAGAGTTCTGTTTTCTTTGTCTAGAGAGCAAGTCTCAAGAGACAGAACAGCTTAAAGGAGCTTTTATCCCAGTTGCGCTGAGTGTCAAGAGAAGCCATCAGAAGTCCCACACCTAGTTGGTGACATCTCCAAAGAGAACTTCTGTTCCCACAGCCCTCACTTCCTCCCTCTGCAGGGACAGCTGGTGGCCGCCCTCCCTGAGCCAGAGACTGTTTCTGCTGACTCTGAGAATGAGGAGCTCGAACAGAACATTCTGCATGTTTGAGTCTGCGTTTCGCTCTCTGGGTTCCCTACGTTGGCAAGGTTCGGGTGTGCCTGCACCGTGATGCTGGCCTCTTTGCAGAAGAAACAGCCAGGGCCACCAGGTCCCAAAGACTACTCTAAAAGGGGACAGTGGCTGAGTCAAGGACTCTGCTCCCTCCCCCACACTCAGCCCATGGGACTTTCTTAAGCTTCATCTGACTCAGGAGGCCATTGGAAAGATTTGAAACTGTGACAAGATCCTACTATAAGTGGAAACTGAAGACAGTCAGGTGACTCTCTTCCGGGGTTTCTTCCATAAGGAGTCCCCGAAACTCAAGTCCCCTTGTCCAAATTCCTGTGTGATGCCAAAACAAACACTGAAAGACTGCTGACTCACTCCCCTCAACAGATACCTGAATACCTGACTTTGCACCAAGCTCTCCTGGACCCTGGGGCCCCAGGGGCCCAGACCCTGCGATACTTGTCATTGCACCAGGAAGAGGACCCTCCCACCCCAAGGGCCACCTGCTAAACTCAGAGGCACAAGTGCTACAGCTGAGGTTGGCACGCCAGGCCATGGGGAGGGAGGGGTGCCCGGTCTTCCCGACGGGCACTCAGTGGGCCTCTGAGACTCCAGACACAAGACCACAGCACTGACAGCCACATCTGAGCAGGCGCTCAGTGCCAGGTGTCACACACGCCTTCTTGGTCCTCACAACAACCCCGACATCAGGGCTGTCATCATCTGTGTGTTAAACTAAAGGTCACGGAGACTCCCTCAGTGACACAGCTGGCGAGGAAAGCAGCAGTGGTCTCAGGGCCGTGGGCCTGAGGGGCCCCGGACGCAAAGGCAGGACTGAGGGTTCCTTCCCAACCAGTGCCAAGGGAGTGGTTTAGCCCCGCAGGAAAAACCAGCTATGGGGTTTCTCAGTGACAACAGGTATCCCTAAAGGACAAAGAGGGAATGCAGGACACACACGGTTTGGTTAGGAGACAGGGGCAGGCAGCAGCCATTTCTCCCCAGAGCCCGGAGCCACCTGCACCAGGTGCCTGCACCAGGAGCTGCCCCCACACCAGCTCAGCCCAGTGGGCAGAGGCGTGTGGTCTGAAAAGGAGGCCGCCCAGGCCCCCTGCTGTGCGCAAACCCAGGCTGTCAGGTTGCTGTCTGTCACCTCTGTTGCCAGGCCAGGCTGCCAGCTCCCACACTGAGGGCCAGGTGGCTGGTGGAGATGTTTCTCTAGCGCTGCTGCTTTCCTTACTCTGCGAGAGGCTCGCTGGTCATCAGTGCGCTCCAGAAAGGACTTTTGTCAGAGGTAGAGGGGTCACTTCCCTGCTTAGCTCAGAAAAACATGCACACTTTCTCTGTAGTCCAGACCTAGAAAACCTCAAACCCTCAAACTTTAAAGTATTTTAACAAAAGTAACCATGGCAAGTTACCTTTCCAGCTAAGACCTCCAGAAGGGTTTCGATTTGAGCTCAAAGCCCCATTGGGACCCTGGGACGGGCCGGGGCCGGGCGGGGCGGGGGGTGAGCAGAGGCTCCACCTCCAAGTGTAGCATCCAGCAATCACACAGGTGCCTTCTTAGAGAGTCCTCCAGACGGAGGGGAAGCCAGTGGTCTCTCAGGAGGTCCCCGTGGGCCAGCCCCTGCCTGCCGTCAGCACCAGCTTCTCCGCCCTCCCCTGGGGAGAGTCAGGCTTCAGGGCAGCTTTTCACTGAGGGGGCCCAAGCCCCACTGGCCAGTCACCCTCCCTCCTTCGCCACAGCCAAGAGCAAACATCCCTAGATTCTCTATTCCCTAATAAAGCAAGGCCACCTTTTACTTGGAGGAAGAAATCACCAGCCACAGCCACATAGCAGCAGTGTGTCCTTTTTTAGGAGAGGAGTAAAGAGGTGGCAAGACACATTAAAAACCATGAGCAAAAAATAGTGCGCCCCACTTTCCCTTTAGAACCCAGCCACGTCTGTCACCTGACTCTGACAATGAAACCCTGTCTGCAGGTTGACACCCCCACCTATGCAGAGGGCACCTCTTTCCGGGTGGAGCACCCTCGGCTCTATCTCAGAGCTCGGTCTTTCCAGCCATGGAATTAGGGCAGACTCCACGGAGAGCAGCACCCAACCTGGTACTCGGTGTGGCTTGGACTCTAGCTCACCAGCAACTTCAAGGCCACACAGCCGCTTGCTTCTATGGGCCTCATTTCCCAGTGATCTCGGACCATTGTTCCTGTGGCCTGCCACTGTGACCCGGCCTGCCCCCAGACACAGCTCACCTCCACGGGCAGTGCAGGACGGGCCCGAGGAAGGCCCCCATGGGATACACTGCCCTTGGTTATGGAAGTGTGGCCTTGTACTTCTTTTACAAGTGACCAGATATATGTAAAGGTGTAAGGAAAGAGTGACAGCAATTCCAGGTGGTGCCTAAGTGTTGCCTTCAACAGTTTCCCCCTTTCTGCCCTGTGAAATCAAAAGGTCTGGGAACCACCTCTCCGCACGCGGTTCCCAGCCCACGGCAGAGACTTAGACAATGGACAAGAGCACCAATTCAGCTCCTTCCCGGCTCGTTCCCCGAGGACTTCCTGCTCCTTTCCCGGATACCGGCAGGCCACTCGGGCGTGCGGCACCATCATCACCTGTTGCAGCGCAGCCCTCTTTGAACCCGGGTCTGTGCTGAGGGACGGGAGGGCAGTCGGGCCAAATAGACCCCTATGGTTCCAGCCCCGAGTTAAGTGATGGCAAACTCCTCGACCGCTACACCTCCCAAAGGAGAACACACAGAGTGACTTGAGACAAAGGCGGGCCACGCTGTCAGAATGCATCTCTGTGGTTCAGTGCCCAAGAAAGAGGGAGGTGAAGCTGTGTCTGAAATAACACGCGTGCACTCTTCAAACATCTGGAAGGGGTCCCATCAGCAGCGCAAGAATTTAGATGTGCAGACGACCTGATGGAAACCCGAGTTGGCACCCTGGCCACCCCTCACGTCCCACTCGAGGAAACCAAGGTCCAGGGAAAAGGAGAGAGAGACTCAAGTCGACAGAACTCATCTGTGCCAGGCCAGACCTGCGATGCAGAGCCTCGGTGACCACTCGGCAGCCTCGCCCTGAAATGAGCAGGCTTTGGCAGACGGCATGGGACTCAGGACGTTCCTACAGGGAGTGGGACCCCTGCTCGGCTCTCCCCGACTGGGTCACCTTTCAAGTCTGGGAGTGGGTGAAAGGACTCATGGGCTTCACTCTGGGCTGGAGAGGGGAGGCCAACCCACAAAACACAGCGGGGTCAGTAGCAGTCAACACATGCCCCGTGACACCCCCAGCTCCACTGCCGTCACGGGCACTTCTACTCGCTGACCCAACAGTCACACGTCAGAGCTCTCTCCCTCCACCTTCTCACGCCCGCCCCTCAGCCCTCCATTTCCGTCCGTCCGCACTGCGACCCAGGTCCTCTCCCCAGGGACTCTGTCCTCCACAGCGTGACTGTGTTACACCCTCCCTTGGAGGAGAGGAAGAGGCACCAGGCAGAGCACAAGCCGCCCCTCCCCCAGCCCCGCCAGGATCTGCCCCTCTCTGCTGGGCGCAGCCCATCCACGGCCGGATTCTGTGTCCCACTCCACACTCAGCCAGGAGAACTGTCGGGAACACATTTCTAAATTGAATGGAAATGAAGTTTATTTTATTTTCTGATTTTCCCTACCGTCCTTGAAATATCTGAGCGCAGCATGGTGCTGGGGACTGTTGGCCTCCAGGGTCGGCCAGTGGCCGCATTCAGGGGAAGTGTTAAATGAGAATACTAATATTTTACTTTCTACAATACTTCTCGGAACCAGGACCTTGTGAAGAGAGAGACTGGGTTTCTCCCAGGCCGTGCCTTCCTGACTCAAAGGAATAAGTGCCTGAATGCAAATGTGTGTGGTCACCCATCGAGAGAGAGGTCAAGCTGAGTGGACGGACAACTTCTCAGCCTCCAGGACACGTGTCTTCCACCCCACACCAGCGAGCCTGCCCCCGCCCCCTGCAGTGCCCTCAGGGGCTGCCTGCTCGGAGAGCATGCAGGGCCCATCTCAGGCCATGCCCAGCGTTCCTGGAACGAGAACTCTCCACCTCCCAGGCAGCTGAGACAGACAGGGCCCGGGAGCCTCATAGCAGAAACCACAGCAGCGGGGGCAGAAGGACGGAGGACCTGGGTTGGCGGGACGGAAACGTGGAGCCCACGGGCGTGAGGCCTGTTAGAGTCTGTCTGTCACCAATGAGGCGTTGACTTCCCTCTAAAGGGGAGGCCAGAGAGGTAACCCTCGAGCCACAGAGGATGAATCAAGCAGATGACCGGGGCCTGGCAGGGCTGAGCTGCCAACCCCCTGCACAATGGAGCCCCAGTTACAACGCGTGGCCTGATGTCCTGATTACCAGGGTGGACAGGTTCCTGAAGATGCACAGATTATTTAGAAGCAGAGGCATAAATAAAACAGTTAGATGAGTAAGTGCTAAATGAAGAGGAAAAAAATAATGGTTTTCTGTGAACTCATAAATATTCATTTTCCCGGGTCACAGAACTTCTCAGAGCCAATTAAAACTCTGTCAATTACAATCTCAAAACGCTAAAAGGGCAGCGCACTGATTAATACAGAGCAAAGAGCTCGCCGGGGGAGGGAGAGGACATATCCGACATGAAAGACAAAGACGGTGACTTTCTCTGTGTGAGAAGGAGGAACAGGAGCCCCCGACACAGCACCACGCAGGCAGCTGTGTCCTCCCCAAACAGCCCGGCTGGGCCGCGGGACAGAGCTGGGACAGGACAGCAGGATGAGTGGCAGGGGGTGGGGGTGTGATGGGTGTGGCTGGCCCGCAGGATTCACGTCACCTCCAAACCAGGGAGGAGGGCTGGGGCCCGGGTCTAAGTGTCTCTCTCCACCTGCTTGCTTGAAAACAGGTGAGGATGACGTCAGCCCACCTTTCCCCTCACCTGCCGGCCTCTGCCCCCAAGCCAGCTCTCGGCATGTTATTTCCCCGCGTGACGGCAGCCTGCGCGTTGCTCTCTTCCTGACTGCAGTCAGGGACCTTGTGTTGATGAGCGCTAACACAGGCCAGGGTTAGTCACCCGGATTCTCCTCCTGGGAGCTCATGAGAAACACAGAATTTCAGGACGGCCCCAGACCTGCTGCATCGGCATCTGTGCTTTAACAACCCCCTCACCCCCGCCCGTTCACACGCCCAGACCTTTCTGTCCACAGGGAGGAGGGAGCCGCTTTCCTCCAAGCCCCCAGAGTGAGGGGTGAGAGTGTGCAGGGGTGCCAGTGGGCAGACCTTCAAGGCCGCAGAAGATCATCTCTTCTTCCCAGCAGTCAAGCGAAAAGAAGGGGCAGGAGTGGGGAGGAGGGAGAGTCTTGCCAGGAAGGGCCGGGGAGTATTGCCTTAAATTTAATCATGTATGTGAGAACAATGACACTTATTAAGGGAAAATGGGTTTTCTTAAAATGAATGCCCAGTCTTAGCGGCCCGGGTCCTCCTGAAAGTCCAACCAATGCCGAAAGAAGCCAGAGTATTAAAGGTCTCTGCAAGGAGAAGCCCCCTTCTGCCCCCCAGGGACAGGAGTGCCCACGAGTGTGGTGCTCAGAAAGGGGAAAGGACTAGACAGCCAGGCCGGGGCTGGGCTTTCTCAGGCTGGGCGCTGGGGTTAGGGAGCAGGGGAGTCATCCTTGTTCCTGATGCCGCCCGACATGTTTTTCCCTCCAAGACTTTCCTGTGAGAATCTGCACACACCAAAAACGTATGGTGTCTGACCACGAAGTATATCTCTGGTCTGTGAGCACTGAGGCACACCAAGCTAATAATTTTTAAAGGATCCAATATTACTGTTTCTAGTTATTCAGTGCATGACCACGAACTACGAGGAAGAGCAATTTGGAAAAAGTTCAATGAGATGCAGGAAGGATGCGTAAGGTGTGTAATGGTCAGCGTCCAATCCCGGAGCCTGGTGAATGGCAGGGTCACACTGCCCAGGGCCCAGAGTGGCAGGGGGAGCTCCTGCAAATGCCTGCCCCTCCAGAGGGGGCGGGTCCCTGGAGCTGCCACCACCTCACCTCTCGCTTTCCTGGTTGCCCCCACATACACAAAATTCTACCAATATTGATTGTACTACTGTATCTACATTAGCCAGAGCACAGGGGAAGGGGGAAAATATGAGCTATTTTAGAATTTCAATAAGCTGCATCTCTCCGAATTGTTTCTTCTGAATTCAGAGTTGCATTAGTATTCCAGGCCACATTCTGCCACTCAGTGCTTACTGAAGAGGAGCTCCGCCCTCCCACATTTCTTTCTATCTGTTTATAAAATGGCAAACTCCTTGAAGCTATTTCAATGGCAGTCTTTGTTCTTAAAACAATAATTTCACAAAATTCGCATTAGCTATAATTGCTTTAAAAACATACCAATAAGCATGCACTGGCCATTTAATCCTTATTTACCCTTGGGTCACTCGAGTAATTGGTATAATAACTTTAAAGGCAAATCAAATCTTATTAATGTTTTCCAAGTACTTTAAAACCTTATGTGAATGTGTGTTTTGTAAAGGACCACTATCAGGAAGAAAGCACATTTTACCACGTAGGGCCCGAAATGGTTTTTAGATTTAGTGAGTCTCAAGCAACTCTGTGGGTTTTGATTCTTCCAGAAAATAAAACTGTCCAAGGAAACAGCTAGAGGAGTTTCATATGGTTTTGGCAGTGAGTTACGGATGTATTAACAGCTACAATTCAAAGAAAGAACAACCCAGAACCTATAACACTCAAGGACCATCTTGGGTGTGGATAAGATACCCGCCTGGCTCGGCCGGCAAGCTGCGAAGGGGTTTGCTGGAGAGACGTTCGTGTCTCCACTGGGACAAACCTGCTAGGCAGGGAGCTAAGGCACATGCTTAAATACTTGGCGGCCCAGTCGGAGTTTGGAAAGCACCCGTGACTTCATGACTAGTACCGAAATGTTGAAAAAAAAATCAACTGGCTCAGGAACACACTGAGCTTCTATGTTTCCCTTAAAATTATTAGGCAATGTGGGGGAGAAAAAGAGAAATAAGAGAGACTTCCTCTATCTGAAAAATAAAATTGTCAGTAAGGAAAAAAACGTAGCAAAGACTAGGAGTCAGAGAGAGGTCAAAGGTAACCAAGAGTGGTCAAAGAAGGGTCCGGATGAACGGTGAGCACCAGAGCTGAGCCTCGGAAGAGGAGATGATTCGGCCACATGGAAGGGAGGGGCAGCCTCACGGGCGAGAAGACCCTGACGAGTAAGGATGTGGAGGGTTGTGCGTCAAGTGTGATCAAGGCCCGCAAACCAACCAGCTGTAAACCTTCTGTCTCCATCTAACCGCGTGCTGAGGCCGGCCGGTGCCCTGAGCCCTTCGCGGCCATCGTCTCGTTGAGTCCTCGCCATCAGCAGACCCTGCAAGTAGAGGTCCCAATCCCCTGAAAAAACTTAATCTGCAGATGAGAGAACTGGGTCCATGTAGCTATGCCTGCAGGATGGGTCTGCAGAGGCATCACTTCCTGCCCTGGAAGCATCGAAATTCCTGGACCTGGGAGACAGGGGCATCTCCTGGGCTCTAGCCTAATGGGGGAGGGGAGAGCAAAACCACAGCCCCAGACAAAAACGCCTCACTTTCTTGGAATGAGCCACCTCTTGTTGGTACACAAAGTGTGAGGGTGTTGCCAGCCGAGACAGAGAGACCCCAGCTGATATTAACATACCTTCAATTTACCTCCAACTAAATCCCACTGGAATTGGCTGGACTGTTTTCACTGAAGTGAGGGTTGGAAACAGTGGGACAATGAGCCCCAGCAATATGAGGTCCAGGCGAGCACACCTGTGTGTCTGCCCGGCTGCTTCGCTCTCAAACAGCTCCCAGGGTATTTGTAGGGTGTAGGTCACCATTTCCTCTCTGGGTGGGTGCGAGCAAAATGATTAAGCTCTTTCCATATGGGGAATGCTGTGCTCGCCTGCAAAGCAGCCTCCGGATGCTCTCAAAAGAGCATTCAAGTTGCACCCTTCACGGATTTAGATGGGCGAGCTTCTGTTTAATCATCTGCTCTCCGCAAACAGAAGCCCCGCTAACACCAGCAGGAAAAGTGTGCGGCGAATTACTGCCGAGGCTCCCTGAAGACCAAGGCCTGTAGGTTCAAGATTGCGTTACAATGAAGTACTAGTGAAAATGAAATTGCATCTTTTGATCAAATAATGCATTAACCCAACCCCACGCTTTGCACTGTTATTCACTCTGGTGAGGTGGGCTTTTCGAGGTAATGTTCCCCTCACTCCACAGGACAGGAGACACACACCGAGGGAAAAGGGGGTGGAGGGCATGCATCGAGAAGACGGTGGACGTTCAGAGGCCCCGAGCAGCTCTCGGGGATAAGTGTTCACCACACTGTAAAGAACAACCCGGGTGGTAACGGTGAAAGGGTACCGCCATTTTTTAAAGTTCACACACAAAACCTTTTCCGCAGAAAAATGGTGTCCCCCTCAAGAACGTGGGTGAGGTGTCGTGTATGAATCCCCTTCAGTGCTGCAGACTGAGCTCACTAAGCGATGAGCAGTATATTGAGACTCTCCGGGGAAGTCTTTGAGAACAAGTTCTCCGAGCACTTTAGAAGCGTTTACATACACCTAACATGCCGTTCATCATTCCCAGCGGCTCGTTAAGGCGGCCTCCCGCAGGAGCCCAGCCTGCCGGCTCTTTCTCAGCCCGCTTCTTTTTATCCACAGGCCCCAGAAAGGAGCTCATTTCTTTTAAAACATATTTTATAATTAAAAGACTTCATTAACTCACAGGGGTGCACTCCACCGTGAGCCTACATTTTCTGGGCTTTATGCACAATAGACAGAGGCCGTCCCCCCATGGAATATGTTCTCAGCACCAGAGCTGGTTACACTGTCACTTACAGCAAAACGTATTCACATTTCCTGTCCCCATCAACACATGTCGCTCCTTCCGTCGCCCCCTACCAGCAAGGGGGAGCAATTTAAATGCATCCTGCCATCTAATTGATATGGACGGAAGGTGGAGGGCAAAGCGGACACTCTAACCCTGGAAAGCAACCCATCTGAAGTGTCAGATCAGCTGCTATGCGACCATACCTCTGCCCGTGACTCCTCCACACCCGTGTGCAGGCCACGGTGGGTTCCCGGGTCCGTCCATCCCAGCGCCGCCGGCAGGAAGGCCCCGAGCAGTGTGAGGTGCAGCCAAACGCGTCCTGGTTTCATTCTGCCGACTCTGCTGAGAATATGACAAGGGCTTAGAATTAGGCTTTGCGCGTGTGAGCACGTCATGGGGTGGCTAGCGTTTACACTCAGAACCAGGGAAACCTGGGGCGAATCCTGCCAGAGGCTCTTCCGTTCTACTATGAGAGGTTATAGTACTTCTGAGCCGTAGCTCACTCATCTCTGCAATGGGGTCCACACTACGTACCTTGCAGGGTGGCTGTGCGGACTGAAGGAGTCGGCGCCAGGAGAAACCCACCTGAAATGCCACCTACCGTTGCTTCTACAAGAACAAACGAGGGTGACAAAGCCGGGTCCCCTCCGGTAGGTCACCATACATCCGTGCCTCAGTGTCCTCAGACAGCAGCTGGTACTCAATAAATGCTGCTGAGGAATCGTGTGAAGCCTGTGGCAGCCCATATGTAAATGGCATCTCAGTTTATAGGACGGTGAGCTTCAAAAGGGCATAAGAAGGCCCAGGGTTTTCACTGCACGACCAAGCTGGTTTGCAGCTGGATCCAAGCAGCCAGTGGATAATGGGATTTCAATAACCTCTACGGTGCTTCCTGAGGCTCACATGATAAATTGCCTCAAGTCCCAGATGACAAGAAATGGGCGATTCAAAGCGATCATAGATTTACCTGGACAAAAAAAAAACTGAAGATCCTACAATAAATATTCCGCTCCCCACCACGTGCTCGGCATTGCGCTAAAGGACAAGGACACCAACTGATCCACTTGCCCACGCAGCTGCACTTCTGCTTTAAGGTTTCTGCTGTGGACGTACTCCAGCCTTAACTCCAGTATCTCTAAGCAGCACAGCCAGCGGACCTTGTGATGCAGTATTCACAACTCTTACTCCAGGAAGCTTTAGGGGCTATTGATTTCTGTGAGCACCACACAATTTAGTGCTTAATTGCATGTGGCCCACACTGCATCCTGATCGTGGCTGGGAGACGAACGGACACAGAGCTTCTTGGAGGCCAGCAGCCCGTGTGACCCAGATTAGGGCTGGTCCAGAGCAGGTGTCCCCATCAAAAAGGATTAACCACATGAGGGACATTACAGTCTGTTTAAGGAGTCCACCTCTGCTCACCCCCAAAGCCAACAGCTTTGGAGGATTTGGACCCTAAACTAAGTGAAGTGAGAGGTGCCACATGATCACTAGAGCTGACGCCAAACAAACTCACTCCTGCCACATCCCAAACAGAGCTGCCTCTCCAGATTGGCTTCATGTCTCCACCTTGAGACAGAAATGCTACAGGAAGGAAAAAAGTCGGGCTAAAAATTGTGGGCATGCAACACTGTTCTGCGAAAAGGCAAGGTTATACGTTATGACTGTCTTGTAAGAGAAGGTGTCTTCTTCTATTAAAGAGGCCATAGGCACCTGCTCCTGAATCTATTTCTTCAGCTGTTCATCTTTGACACCTGTTGGCAAACTGGAGCTGCTGGGGCCATAGTCCAGGTGGCCAGCAAAGATATGAAGGTCACAGTCACGGTCCCATCAGCACCTGCTCCGTACCCCGCAAAAGGCAGAGTTGAGTGGAATGCTGCGGCTGCTCCCTGGGAGATGGCCGAGGGCTCCCAGCAGCCACCCAACTCAGCACTTCCCCCGCCCTCTGGGACTCCAGCTAGGGCATGAGTGTTGCCCAGTGCAGGGGCAGAGTGAAATGTCACAGTCAGGACGAGAAGAGAATCAAAACATCCTTCCCTAACTGCAACCAGTTCTTCTTAAAATGAATAGGGCAACTCCCTACTCTCCATGAAGTATTCTCTTCTGAACGCAGAGCCATGTTCCAGAGACTGCTGAACGCAGTCGCTGGGCTTTTGGAAATTTTTTTAAAACCTGCAACAGTAACTCAGGCTAGGACTAGAAAGACATTGCTTCCCGCTCTACTTTATCAGTCCTTCCCTACTTGTCCACTCTCAAACAGCGCTCCCGAGCCGAGCGCACACAGAGACTGCCTGCTTTTCTCCCTGCTCGTGCCGCCCAGCCCAAATAAACTAAAACCAGCAAGATAATCAAAATTTACTCTAGTAAACATGCAGATGTCAATTCCTGGAGTTATGAAATATTCAAGCCACTAAATTTAGTTTTCAGTCTGCCTAGTAATCCAAGACCAATTATGTTTGATGTTTTATTATTAATGGGTGGTGTCAAAATAAGAGCCTTTCATTTCAATTGTTGTTTTGGTGAGCTGCGAATCACTTCATTTAGGAGAGCACAGCCTGACCACAGGCTGTAAGCAGCTGTTCTGTGTTGCAGGGAGCGGGAGCTCAGCCCTGCGGCACCGGGAATCGTCTCTGGTGTCCTCTGGGGTGTGGTGAGGTCCTGGGAGATTTTATCTGAACGCAGGGGGACACATGAGCAGGGCCAACTACCGAAATAGTGCCAGGCAGCTGCTTCGTCAAGTTTAGCTCAGCTCAGCCACCACTAGATCGAACTTCATTTACATGGTAGATGTGTCTTAGATGTCATTTTGTACTCTGGGTGAGTGACAATTCATTACATCTACAACAGCAACAGCCTAAAAATTCACAACTCAAGTTTTATGACAGCTCAGTTCATAAAAAAAATTTAATATTGGGTCTAAATCAATTTTGATGACCTGTCTAGTAACCACATAATAGAGACTGTCTACTTGGTTAACACTTATATTGCAATCACGACATGTCAGGCTCCCTCCTAAATGCTTTACAGGTGTCAGCTCCTAACCCTCATTTGTGCCCCATGAGGAGGGCAATGATTATCCCCTAGTCAGATGACAGAGAAGACGGGCCACAGAGAGGCCAGAACTGTGTCACAGCCACGCAGCAGATAAGTTGTAGCAATGGACTTCAAGCCGGGCTGTTGGACTCGGTGTCTATCCTCCTAAACCCCGGCCTCAGCTGCCACCCGACACTGAGCATGATGGGAAAATCTGTGTAGGGCGAGAAAGGAGAACCTCAGCCCCATGTCTCCCTCGTCTCTGAAAGCTGCCAGGAGCTGCACTTCCCCGACTGGCATGGGTCCGGCCACAACCAGAGAAGCAGAGCAAGGGAGAGCTGAGCTGCTGCCCTGCCGCACCCACCCCTGGACGGGACCACTCGGCAGGTCCTCCGCAGCCCCTGCTGCTGCTGTCTTTCTTGGCCAAGAAGAAACCACAGGGTGCTGACAAGGCGGCCTCTGAGCTCCTGGGGCGCCCCAGCACAGCAAAGGGGGTCGCTCTGGGGCGAGGGGGCCTGTGCACACGTGAACTCCCCTCCAATGCCAAGAGCCAACAGGCCTTAGGATGGGAGGAAACTCAAGGCTGTCCGTTATAGGCGGGGCTAGGTGCCACCAATAAGGTCGCAAACCCTCTTTGTGTCCAGAAGTTCCTTCTGAGATCAATGTAGGTTTATGAACTTCATTCAGTCCATGCTAGAGGCCTAAGATTGGTTATAAATCTCCCCGAGAGTGTTTTCATAAAAGAGCTGGGACTACCTCTTCTCTCGAACAACTCATAAAACACAATCCCTTGACATTTAAGACACTGTTTCCTGGAGACGCAGTTCACTGCTTCCTCCGAGGTTTCCCGCCTGTGCTACTCTCCCCGCACTCGGGGGAACCAGGGGCCGGCCTGCCCGATGCACGGACCAAACCGCAGAGCCCGGGGGGTGAGGGCTCACCCACTGTGCACTGCCAAGTCAGGGGCCAGACCTGGGCTGAGACCCAGGCATCCAGCCCCAGGCAGCTGCCTTGTCTCTCACCTTGTCACACACTCGCGTGGGGCTGTGTGTGTGCGGGCTCCGTTCAGGTAAACTGGCTGTGCTTTCTCAGTGCTGGGTGGGCCCCACCAGGGCATCGAGCGATCCGTGTAAAAACCACAGGGTTTTCTGGCTTTATAATATAATCTTACACTGGTTCTGCTGTTTCTTTGTATTTCAATTACAGAGGTTGCCCTGGCCAGGTTGCTCAGTGGGTTGGAGGGATGCCCAGTACACCAAAATGTTGCAGGTTCCATCCCTGGTCAGGGCCCGTGTGGGAGGCAGCCGGTCAATGTCTGTCTCTCACATCGATGTGTCTGCTTCTCTCCCTCCCACTCTCTCTCCTTCTCTTCTTTCCGCTCTCTCTAAAAATCAGTAAGCACCAGGTAAGAATTTAAAAATTAATTAATTAAAGAAAATAAAATTACAGAGGTACTACAAATTCATATAAGGTAAGTTTCTAAATTCTGACTTGCTGTTTGAAAAAAATTGAAAAATATGGCATATTAGGGAGAGATCAGTGTGAATACGTGAATTCCCAGTCTGCCGCACCAGGGCCCATGGGCCAGCACGTAGGCTGTGTCTACTGAGTAGGGCCGGGGCCAGAGAGAAGCAGCGACGTTCAACTGGCGGTGGGTTTAACCCAGACTCCCCTTCCCTCCTCTGGGAACCAGCGCTGTTTGAGGAAGTGGGAGTTCTGACGGTCAGAGTTCTGAGGGGCACTGTCCACCAGCTCCCTCTCTCGGGCTCTTCCCCAGAATGTGGTAACATTACTAAAGCAGACGTGGGTGAGCCACATGGAAATGGCTTCTCTTTGTTACCAGCAGGACCGAAAATTATGAAGATGATTTGGCAGAACCAAGCAATGCCACTCAACCTTGAAGAGCCCGGGCAAGGTCCGTGACCCTGAGGCACCTGCGTTCCTGACCTTTCTAACTGATGAAGTGCATGTTCTAGCCAATTACTTGGGGCACACCACATTGCACACGTGGGATGTTGGCAGTCAACACATAGCAACCAGCTGGGGACCACCGAAGTCCTGCAGTCCTCTTCTGTATGTCTGCCCAATGTGAGAAGGGAAAAAAAAACAGTCACAGAACCCCTAACCTAAAACTCCGAGGCTATATTTTAATTTCTTCATTAACCCTAAAAACTAGGGTTAATGACCCTAGTTTTTATTTGTGAGTGTTTTAAGGAAAAAAAGAAAGAGATTCAAACTTCCTAAAGTAGTCCCTAAAATACCAACCCAGGAAATTAAGTATGGAAATATATCAGGGTAACCCTGCAATGAACCATCATGAAATTATATTGCATTTCCTATTAATTCCCGCTCTATATCTTTGGTTGATTTGTTCTAACAATTGATACATTAGGTGCCTAAATTACCCTATGCGCAATGTATAAATCTATGGCATCCGGACTTACTGTGAAGCTGAACACACACACACACACGACTTCCAGTAACCCTCACCCTTCCAGCATTCAGGTTATATCTCCTGATGCACCATCTGCCCTCAACTGCCGTTCTGTTTTATGTGAAGTTCCACGCCTTGTGTTAGGCATTGAGAGAGAAAATGTAAGGAAAGATGTGCTCTTGAAATCACTACCTAATTTCACTAAGTTAGCAAGCACACAATTTACTATACATAAGCAACACAAGAAGACTGAGTCTGAAAAGAAACACCCCCCCCCCCGCCCCCGCAAAAGCAAAGTCAGAATTAAGGCAGATTTTTAGGAAATCTCAACTATTCAGTTCCAGTCTCTGGAGCAGAGTGTGGAGTCAAACAGAAGAGCACAACACGAAGCTCACCTTAAAAACCAAAACCCCCGCAGCCTTTAGCAGAAGGAGAAGCATCCTGAGTGACTGATCAAGGTAGAAAAATGCAACACCCCCCCCCCACTCACTGCCCCCTGTAAGACACAACCAAAGGGGCAGAAGTTCTCCCAATGCCTGGAAAAACAAGCAGGACCCTCTCCGGAGCAAAGAGAGCCTTCCTGGAATTAACAAAAACTGGGGGTGATCATACAATTCTAAGAGAGCAGAGGCTACTTGGACAACTTTTAAGAGAAATTTAATAGATTGCATCAAAGACGATTTTCAGTCTGAAGTCTTCAGGGAGGGGCTGCCTTCTCCCCTGGGATGGGAAGAGGGCGAACACTCAGCTGAGTGTCTCAGCACAAATGGTGTTGTGATGCTGCAGTATCTGCACGCAAACCTCAGACACGAAGCAGACATCTGGGCCCTGCAGGGCATCAGATCAAGTCTTCCACACGAGCTACCGCAGGAGGGGCGCTGCGGTTTAGAGTCACAGACCACCTCCCCCTCACTCATTCTCTGGCACCCACTCCCTTGACCGCTGGCTTCCCAGGGGAGCCCTCCGCCCAGAGCCCGTCCACAGCCTACTCCAGGATTAAGAGAACACTAGTAAAGTCATCTCAGGCCTCCCCCCAAGCCCGATGGTAGAAAAACAACTTGGGACTTCTGAGAAAAGTCAGAATTTCTTCCCCATCCCCTTTCTCTCCTCACAGAGCGTCATATTGACCCATTCCTGGGGCACTCACCAGGGGAGACTGTGCCACTCCTATTAAAACTCTGCTTATCTTTGCCCCAGAAAACGAGGATGGGTGTTTGTGTCTCCGCGGCCCATCTAGTTCAGTTCCTGGTGCGCACACATCATTGCAACAAATTTACAAAGGGACCGACCAAAGCTACTGGCGCTGTTTTTCCCTCACAGGAAACCACGGCGGAAGCGACACCTAGAGGGGAGTGGAGGAGAAGCTGTGGAAGCGCTATCCATCACCGTCCACGGCAGTTATCAGGAGCGAGGTCGGCTGGACAGCTCCGTGGGCACCAACTCTCCGGGCGAAGGTACACACCTAGCAGGCTCAGCTCCGCGGGTCCCCGGGCTCTTCCAGAGGCCAGCGCGCTGCAGGGGTGCTCGCCACGGGTCGGCCCGGAGAGGAACCCCACTGCTTCCAGCGGGTCTCTGCCCCTGCTACAGTGGAGGGCGCAGAGTCCTCAGGTGGCGGTCCTCTGGCGAACGCGCTCCTCCGGACAGCCCTGTGTCAGCTGAAGGGAGCCCAGAAGGCTCGCACCGCTCTTGCCCCAAACTCGAGGCGACACGTGCCCAAATCGGAGCGTTCTGCCTGCGCCGCCTAGGTCCCCCGAAACTTAGAACAGGTTTCCTTCGCCAGCGCAGAGAGAGGCGAAGATAACCACAGCACGAGCTCTCTTAGGACCAAGCCCCCTGCCTGGACGTCCCCTAAACAAACTGCTCCCTAGTGACTCCTGCAGGGAACACTGTCTGCTCGGTGTAAAGGGGTAGGGGACGCGATAGAAACCCGGGTTCCGTCCTGGGTCCCGCTCCCCAGCATCCTCCGCCGAGCCCCATGCTCAGCCCCAGAGGCAGGGAGCTAGCGCGGGGAAGTGAGGGCCGGGGGAGCTCAGCGGGCCCTTGGAGCTGCAGCGAGGAGACGCAAGTTTCCCCGCAAAGCTGGAGGGAGGGGGAGTGTGCGCCTGGCCGCCCCGCACCCTAGCCCGGCCAAGGGCACGGGTCCGAGCTGAAGGGCTGCCGCTCGCCCGGCTCCAAGCCGCTAGGGGTCCGGAGCCCAAGAGTGGCGCCTTCAGGGTCTCGGAGCCCGGCACGGGCTGTGGGCTCGGCGCCAGCTGTTCTGCACCGCGCTCTGCGCGCCTTCCAGCTCACTCCGGTCCCTCCTGCAGACCCGGGCCCCAAGTCTCGGCGCCCCAGCCTTTACCCCAGGTCCTGGCCCTGGCGGCGGTAGCCCTGCCGAGCCCGGGTCCCGTGGTCCTGTGCCCGCCGCTCTTCGGGCGGGCAAACTTGGCTCTCCCGGCGCGGGCTGAGAGGCCACGCAAGCGCCCGCTCCGGGCCCTGCGGGGAGACGCGGAGCCCCGGGCGCCAGGACCCCATCGGGACGCAGCCTGGCCGGCTGGTGGTGGCAGCTTGGCACCCTCCCCGCGTCCGCGTACCTGAAGCGGCTGGGGTGGAAGGAAAGACCAGGTGGCCGGACTCTGGCGGGCGGGAGCGCCCCGTGGCGGCAGCGACGGCTGCGACCCGGGTCCACGTCCTTCGATCGGTCTCCCTGGCTGTCGGCGGGTCCCGGGCGCCTTGGAGGTTGTCGCAGCTCCAGCTCTCTGAGCTGACGCTGCCCGCTGCTGTGCCACCGCCGCCGCAGCTGCCCTATTTCTGCCGCCCGGACCGGAGCCCGTGACGTCACCCTCCCGGCCCCGCCTGCCCAATCGCCGCCACCTGTGCGCGCGGCCCTCCCGCCCGCCCGCCGCTCTGACTCGCGCGGGGCCCGCCGCAGGTGCGCGGAGCAGCGGGGCGCGCACGCGGGGCGCGAGGACTCCCGAGCTCCAGGGTGACCCTGCACCCACCGCGAGAGGGGGGTTGCTCCCGCCCCTGGCTCGCGGGAGGCCTGGCAGGCGACAACTCCCTCACCCGCCAAAACACCGCTCCTCACCTCCCTCCTCCCGGCTCCTTCCAGGCGTGGATTTTCCAAGGCTGTGCTCTCAAGATGCACAGCTGGTCTTAACCAAGCGGCCGTATAGCCTGTAGAGCGAGGGTGGGCCACTGCACCACACAGAGAGCTGTCCCCCGGACAAGTCAAATGACACTCCCCCTCGCTGAGAGCCGACAGCCTGCGAAAAGGCAGAGTTTGTATTATTCCCCTCTTCTGACTCTGCCCTCTCTCAGCCGCAGAACCTCACAAAGTCTCGGGCACTCCCAGGTGGCATGTGCCTAGCCTAGCCAAGCCGTGACAGGAAGGTGCCTGCTTCTCCTTCAGAACCAGACGTTTTGCCGCCAGAACTCATCCACAAGCCTGGGGCTTCCCGACCTTTCCGGACCCTCTTCAACACCCACAACTTTTTGAGAATGCAACCAAGCAGTCACTTTGCTTTTATTAATTGGCCTAGAGGTCAGTCTTGAAGCCTCCCAAACTGGAAACAACTTTGTAACAACTAGCGCCCCCCCCCCCTTGGTCATACTGTAGTCCCAACCCAACCTCAGACCTGAGAGGGAGACCCCAGCCAGGCCTGGCGGGTGGTGACCGATGGGGAGGGGCCTCTGTGGGGGACTGCCTCCTGCTCTGGCTGTGTGGACACTGGGCGACTCTCTGGCTTAGGGGAGCAGTGTCTTGTCCATGCCCCTGGGGAAACGGCTGGCCTGGAGGCAGGGCAGAGGGGCCTCTCTGACCGTAAAATTAGTCAAATCTCACTAAAAGGGCCAGACTACCAGGCTGATGTGGAGGAAGAGGTGCTGATGTTACATTTGCGCTTTCCTTCCACAGGTGTTCGAGGAGCCTCCTGAGTGCCAGGCCCTCTGCTCGAGGCTGCGGAGCCCACAGTGGCTGGGCCAGCATGGCCTCCGCCCTCACACAGGGTTTAGTTTGGGATCCAGTGCTCCCTCTCCCAGCTGCCCCGAGCCCATCACATCTCTGCCAGAGGCCCCAGTTTCCCCAGCTGCAAAATAAGGAGCTGGGTGAGACCTGACTACCAGGTCTGCTGTGACTTCCCACATGGCTGTCTGTCAGTGGCTTGGGCTCAGGAGGTGAAAACTCAGTTATTAACAACCACACCTAAAACAAAAGCAGAAACAAACTAAACAAACAACTAGAGCAGGAACAGAACCACAGAAATGGAGATCACATGGAGGGTTAGCAACAGGGGAGTGGGAGGAAGAGAGAGGGGGAAAGCTACGGAGAATAAGTAGCATAAATGGTAGGTAGAAAATAGACAGGGGCAGGGTAAGAATAGTATGGGAAATGTAGAAGCCAAAGAACTAATATGTATGACCCATGGACATGAACTAAAGGGGGGAATGTAGGTGGGAGGGGGTGTGCAGGACGGAGGGGTATAAGAGAGGGGGGAATGGGACAACTGTAATAGCATAATCAATAAAATATATTTTAAAAAGAAAGAAAGAAAGCCTGCCCCATCATCCCCAGTGCCCTCAGGGCCTTGAAAGGCATGCTGCTCTCTCCGATCTGATCGTGCCCCTTCGCCAGGGCCGCCCCTGCTTGACCTCCAGTGCCTGAGGCCTGACCCTCTACAGCTGGATCAGGAAAGGGGTGGCACTTCCCATTTCGGAAAAAAAGGAGAAAGACTGGGCACAAAAGGAAGCAGGGGAGTTTGGAAACACGCAGTCCCTCCCTCTGAAATGTAGTTCTGAGTCCCCAGGGAGACGGTGCCTCACAGCGTACAGGCTGTTCGTCCACCTCCCACACTGGGAGGTGCTTGGTAAACCAGATCCGTCCCCAGCTCCCAGCACAGAGTCCCCATTCAGCCTCACAGCCCTGTTATGTAACCCAGGCAGGCCTCGGGGGTGTGTTTTTAATAACTCAGGGTCACGTGCAAGTCAGGGTCTGCAGACTGGCCGAGATCAGAGACAGCTCCGGGTGCGCAGGGACCAGGCCTGGGCTTCCACGAACCTCCTCTGCTCCCCAAGAAGAGGCAGAGTGGAGCCGCTACACACCAGATGCGCAGGAAACCCCTGGAGATGCGCTAACACCTGAAGAGAGCCGTTGTGACGACTGGGCATAAAATGTGTGGGATGAAGAGTCGCCTTGGAACAAAGAAGGTGAGTGTGAACGACGAACTCGCACAAGCCTTTGGGAAGCGGCGTCGGATGGGGGCAGACCCGACACCTCTTTGAATGGCTCTAAACAGGCTGGATTTCGCCCAGAAGATATCAGAGTCTGCTTGAAACCCAGCTTCGGAACGACTTGAAAGCACACTTGAGTCTCATTAGCCAACTAGGATGCGTCACAGTAATAATAATAATAATAGTAATAGTAAAAAGTTAAGGGTCAATGTCACACAATTCGGTAAGCCCGGATGGCTGCCTCCAACCCCCACCCGGGTCGCCGGTGAGAGATCCAGCAGGCAGACAGACTCAGAGCCGCGCGAACGGAAGTTACCAATGTATATTCATAAGGACAAAACGTTTAAAAATCCCCAATATATGTCTTTTAATTTACCAGTTTTTAAACTTTATTTCTTACTAAAAACACAACCATACGATCAAAACTGCTGCCAAACAACATGTCTCCTACAGAGCATCTCAGATCGGAGCAGAGGTGACGGGGTGCCGGTGGGGGGGGTCAGGAGGAAGCTGGATGCCTCCTCCCGATGACACAGACAGCTTCCCGTCCCTCGCTATGAGGCAGGCTCACCCCCGGCTGGCCAGTCCATGCCCAGACACACCCAGCAGAAGCCAGACTGGGAGGGCATGTGAGAAGGTGAGAAAAGGCAGGAAACGATCTTCCTTGTCTTACATAATTTAACATTCTGCTGCCTGTCCAAACGATGCCTTTGCAAAGCTCCCAACCCAGCCAGGAGGTTGAGTGAAGCAGCGGTGCGGGTCTCGGGACAGCCCCGGACACAGAGGCGCGGGGACTGGTCCCTCTGCTGGCTCGGCTCCTTCCCACTCTCTCTGTGAGCCCGAGGAGCCCCGCCTGTCCTGGACTTTGTTCCCTCCTCTCCCACGTGGGAGTCGGGGAGAAGAGTGGGAGATGGTCATGCTAAAGTGGACTTCCACGGCCATCTTCAGTTCTGCAAGTCTATGCCTCTATTTTGCTGGTATCCACGGAAGTCAGGATTTCTCTGCACTAGAAAGGGCTATGAGGTTCAAGGTTTTTCCTAAGTCTAATATAAATGCCGATTTCTTAAAAGATGATTCATTTGGCCATCTCAACATTAAGCAAAGATAGACAATAAACTCAAAATCCTCGACCTAAAATCACACTCAGAAATAATTTTTTAATTTTGATTTGGGAGAAAAGTAGCCAGCATGGAGATAAGCAAGGTATTCCTTCAAGAGGTAAATGTGATTCGGGAAACTTTTCAGGGCAATAAAGAAGTGGTGGATGGTAGGCATTTGAATGAAGAAGGTGGGGTGAGACGATGCAGTGATGGAAAGGGAGTTAAGAATAGTGAAGGTGGAGGGAGATGAACAACAAAACCTTCCACCGTGGCATTGTTTCCAGAGACAGAAGTCCCCTGCGACTCCCAGGGGCTCGATGGGTGGCACCAGGGCCCTGACAACAGGGGAAGTGAAGCTCAGCTCTCCCAGAACTCCATGTGCACAGAGTTTGGGACCAGGAGGCCAGGCCTCCAGACCACAAAGCACCTCCCCCTGCTGGGGGCGGGGCGGGCAGACGGAGGAGGGGGCAGAGCAGGAGGAGAGCAGGGGAAGGCCAGTTGCCTGTGTTCAGAAGGGAAGCACAGACTCACAAATTTTTGTCACGATGTTGTTTTCCAACTTATCTGTGCAGAGTGGTGGATAACAAGACCCTTAAAAAAAGGTCATTCAAAAAGATGAGTGCCTGCCTTACAGAGATTCCATTCTTGCGATTACTTGCTCCATCCCCATGAGCAGGCGATTGCGCGGCGGGCCATCCTCAGCAGGACGGAGAGAACCGCGCCCGAGAAGCGGCCACAGGGCAGCCTGAACTCCGAGCCTGAGCCTCCCAAACCCAGGCGGCCTCAGGGACTGCTCTGCCGCCACCCCACACCAGGACTGTGGCTGCTTGCCTTGCTTCCAGGCCAGAGAGGCCCCATCAACAGTTCCACACTGTCCCCACAGGGCTGGAGCCGGTGTCCCTGCTGGGACCCCCACTACCTTCTGATGGAGAAGCCCTGCCTGTGGCACCGACTGACAAGAAGACCGTGTAGGCCACGTGTCTGTGCACTGGTCGGCCTGGCCCTGGGCTCTGGAGGAGCCCCTCACTGCAACACAGGGGTGTGGGGGTTCCTGCCGAAGGGGCGGGCCTGGCCAGTGGAAGACGGGGTACAGGGGGGACCCAGCGGACAAATCCTCTTCCTTCCCTGGATGGCCTGCGCTGACACACAACGCTCCCTGTGTCCTGTCAGAAGACATCCCTGGAGACCAGGCCCTCAGCCACCTTCGCACCAAGCTGGGACCCACCGGCCCAGGGTTTGCGCTTTCCTCTTCCTTGTTCCCGCCTCCCTGGGATCGTCCTCCTCCGTGAGGTGCCAGCGTGTAAGCGTTTGCCTCAGGGTCTGTTTTCTGGAGAACCCAGACTAAGAGGAAGGAAGAGGAACGACTTTTTAAGAGGGCAGAACTCCCCCGGAGAAGTCCTCTCCTAGGAGGTTGTTAGGGCGGAGAGTGAATCAAGGAGGTGGTGCGGTGAGAGAAGGTCTAGCAGGGGGAGCACCCAGGCGAAGGCACAGCAGGCAGGAAGCAGGTGGCCCTGGCCCTGACGAGGCCCGGGCCGCAGCCGCTCAGCAGAGGGGGCCGGGTGGAGCTGCAGCGGAATGCAGAGACACAGGCCAGACCGCAGAGGGCCCTGTGGGCTGTGATCAATAAGGCCTGCCGGTCTGTGCCTCGGTGTAACGGGACACCTCGGGGAGTCCTGAGTGGGGAAAGGACAGGATCTACTGGACGTTTTTAACAGCTCCCTCTGGCTGCCCTGTGGAGGACAGAGTGAGCAGAGGGGAGACTGGCCAGTGGAAGGAGTAGAAGCAGGAAAACAGCTGCTCAGAGGCTGAGAGACACAAAGGCGCTCACCGTTACCATCACCACCGCCGGACCAGCACTGAATGGTTGTCGCTTGCCAGCTGCGCACTGGGCGCCGGCCTAGCCCCTTCTGTGTGCGGCCTCACCTACTCCTCCCAGCCCCGTAAGTCCCGTTTGGAACTTCGGCTCAGAGAGGTGACACTGCTGATCTAAGTCAGTTCGGCAAATGGCAGAGCTGAAATTTGCCCCAGAACCTATCTTCGTCATCACTATGCAATTCCTTTTTTTTTTAATCCTCATCCGAGGATATGTTATTGACTTGAGAAAGAGGGGAAGTGGGAGAGAGAGAGAGAGACATCAATGTGAGAGAGAAAAGCGTCGATTAACTGCCTCCCATACATACTCGGACCGAGGCTCAAACCCACAACCTAGCTCTGCGCCCTGCCTGGAAATTGAACCTGCAACCTTTCTGGTGTACAGACACTCCAACCAACCGACCCGCCCAGCCAGGGTGTTACGCAATTCTTTATTCCCTATACATACTGTGTGTGGCAGCTAATGCACATCTCAGAATTCATGTCCTACAAGCAGGAGACTGGAGAACCTTCTGTTCTGAACCTATCAGCATATTTACATTATTGTCCTCATCGCGAACCCTTGTCATATCAAAACCAAACACACAGTTATTCCCTCTTCTCTGCCTACAGAATGTCAACTCCGTTCAGCACAGCCTAAACCACCCACGAAGCTTCTCCTCCCCTTCCAAGAACCGGCTAAGGGATGAACAGGGGCTCAGTTCTGGCCCCAGGGTGGTGGGAGAAAGTCTGTTGGGGGAGGAAGAGGTGCTCAGGAGGAAATGTTGTCTCTTCCCTCTGGGCATCCTCATTAACTGCAAGGGGCCCTGACACCTACAGTCACCATCCTGCGACACTAGGGGCCGCCAAGGTGACCCGTGGAAGGCGGCGGAGCGGGTGCAAGGGAAAGCACCCAGGACCCCCGTGGCCTGCTGAAATGAGCTGCTGAGGCAGCCACGCCGAAGCCGCCCTGCCTCGAGGTTTCCATTTTCCTCCTGACTTACATCAGTTGAGTCAGGGCTTTCTGTCACTTGAAGTAGAAAACATCCCAAATGGGAAAGAAGCTAAAATGTAAATAGAAACCTGATGTATTGCTTGGCTGGCCTCAGAGACGCAACATGGGAGACAGGTGCTGTTAACGCTGCCACCATCCCACTTGATGTGTCCAAGAACCCTGGGCCCCGGGCTGGATCAAAGGTGGAAGCCTCCCGACTCCAATCCAGCGCTCAGTCAGACAGTAATTTCCAGCTGTGGAGAACATGGAATTAACCAGGACCCTCCATCTCCTTGCTGTCCTAGATAAAAACAGAGGACACGTAACTGTGCAGGATGCTATAAAGCTGATGAATGCATGCTCATCCATCAGCACTGCCTGGCCATCTGTGACTTGCAAATGCCTGTCACTACAATCCTCCTCAAATATTTTAAAAACTGGTTTTGCCATTTTTGTGTGGCATGTGACAAAGGAGTGATTTGAAGGGAGTGAATTTTTTTATTATTTGTTTGTTTTGTTTCTATCCTTATCCGAGCACATTTTTTCATTGCTTTTAGAGAGAAAGGAAGGGAGAGAAACATTGATTCAAGAGAGAAGCATCAATTGGTTGCTTTCTGTACATGACCAGACTGGAAATTGCACCTCCCAGACAGGGAATCAAATCCGCAACCTAGGTTTGTGCCCTGACGAGTAATCAAACCCACAACCTTTCAATTATAGAGCGACACTCCCACCAACTGAGCCACACTGGGCAGGGCTGACTTGCAGTTTAAGCAAGTTATTTGAGAGTATCATATTTAAATATTTGTGTTCTAAACTTTGTTCTAATGCAGTCATTAATATTCACATAATACGGTATATAGGCATCGCAGACAAATTTCCACTTTGTATCACTTTAAAAATGCACAATGTTTAACTTTTATTAAATTACATCAGAGAAAGCATAATTTTCTGACAAACATACTAAAAACAACCGGTCATACCTGATTTGGGGACTGAATATACAAGTGCACTTGACAGTACGGTGGGTTACCTCCACGACACAGCACCCAGTTTCCTAAAGCAAGAACTGTTTCCTGAAAGTTGATGTCTGAAATTATGGAATTTTACGCTTCAAAACACTACTGTTTTATTTTTGTAATTTTTACATTTTGTTTATAAATGCCTGGAGAGGAAAGATTCCAGGCCGCTGTTTGCAAGGACTCTGCAAATAGAACATTGTGAGTGAGAGCAGAGACTTTATTCTCAATAAATGAAAAGGAAGCAAAATTGGGTATAATTTTCACTCTATTTTCTCTTCTTCACACTGCTTTTGAAGTACCAGAGACAGCTTGATGTTCTGTACAATGATTTTTTAAAATTAGATGAATGCAATTTACAGATTAGTGAAAGTAATTTTGAAGTAGGATTGTATAGTCTTACCACTTTTTGTTCTTAATTATTTTGTATTTCATCATTGAGTTCCTTATGTTTCCAGTCCCTAAACACAATCTATCATGGGCACAAATCCAACAGATATGACTAAGAATAAAAACAATTTAAAATGTAACATTGTCAACCATCAAAGTGGCCAGCGCTGTGTGGCCCAGAGCAGCGGGGTGGAGGAGGGAGGGGGAAGGGGAGGGGGAGACCTGAGCGCCCCCCTTGGAGCCCCACCCAAGCTCTGAGTGTGCTCACTTGTCACGCGCTGGCAGGCTCCCAGTCTTCTATTGTAAATGGAGAAAATAAATAATGTATCACATTGATATTTTAATTTAAGCCTTTCGTTGTGAAATAATTGGACATTCACATACAGTTGTAAGAAGTAATGCAGAGCAACCACATGCAGCCTTTACCCAGTTTCCTGCAATGCTAACATCTTGCAAAACTACATAGTATCACAGCCAGAATATCAGCATTGATACAGCGGAGATCAGAACATTTCCATCACCACGAGACTCCCATCTATAGACCTTTCATTATTTTATTTTTTTTTTAAATCCTCACCCAAGGATGTGTTGATTGATTTTAGAGAAAGTGGAAGGGAGAGAGAGAGAAAAAAAGCATTGATCGGTTTCCTCCTGCACACACCCTGGGGATCAGACCCAGGACAGGCATGCGCCCAGACCAAGGCCTGAACCTGCAACCTTTTGGTGTACGGGTCGACACTCCAACCAGCTGAGCACCCTGGCCAGGGCCCACCTGGAGACCTTTTACAGCCACACCTATCTCCCTTCCCTCTGCCCCTCCCTCCTCATCCCTAAGCCCTGGCAACTAATCTGTTCTCATTTCTGTAATTCCGTCATTTTAAGAATGTTAAATTTTAAAAAAAGGAGACAATATGTAACCCTTTGGATTGGCTTTTTTTTCACCCAGCTAATTACCTCAAGAATCACTCTAGCTGCTTCACAGTTCAGTAGCCGTCCCTCTGGGCTGCCCTCCCACAGTACGCAAGGGCCACGTTCACCGAACCACCAGGGTTGTCTCAATCTGGGGCTATCACAGATAGAGTTGCTCTAAACGTCGGTGTACAGGTTTTTATATGAGCATAAAGTTTCATGTCTCTGTGACAAATGTCCATGAGTGCTGCTGCGGGCTTAGAGGACAGTGGCACGTTCGGTATTTTAATGAAAGACCAAACTATGTTCTGGAGCGGCTGCTGCACTTGGCGTTCCCACCGGTGATGCATGAACGACTCCTCTCTCCGCATCCTCGATGCGCTTGCTGGGGTCCCATTGTCTCGGTCCTTCTGACAGGTGTGTGGTGAGGCCACATTGTGGTTTTATTCTGCGTTTCCCTGATGGCGAGAGACACTGAACATCTTTTCGCATGCTTATTTGTCATCTGTATATTCTCCTTGGTCAAAAGTCTTTTCACGTCTTTGGCCGTTTTCTAATCAAACTGCTTAGTTGTTCACCTGCTAAATATTAGGGGTTCCTTACATACTCTTGAAACTGGTCCTTTGTAGACACGCGGTTTGCAAAATTTCTTCCAGTCCCTAGCTTGTCTTTTCAGCCTCCTCACAGGGCCTTTTGAGGAGCAAAGGTTTTTAATTTTGATGCAATCAGGTTTCACAATTTTTCCTTTTTATAGATCTTTTGTTCAATGTCAAATCTAAATCGGAGATCCCGAAGATTTTCTCCTATTTTCATAAAAGTTTAACCGCTCCATATTTTGCAGTTAAGTTTGGCGCACATTCTGAATGAAGTTTCATACAAAGTCAGAGACTTAGCTTGAGATTCTTTTCTTGTCCCCTCTGAGAATGTCCGGTTTTCCCACCTCGCTTGTGGAAAAGGCTGTCTTTCCTCCACTGCATTGCTTTGCACCTTTGTCAAAAATCAGCTGGGCAGGATGGCCAAGGGCCCTAAAAAGCCAAAATAATCTCCAGGGAAAAAAGATGGGAGGAAAAACAAAGCCAAAGAACTCCCACTCCGGCTTTTAAAACTCCCTGCAAAGCTGCAGCAAACAAAACAGTGTAGTCTGCCATAAGGACAGACACACAGACCAGGCATGGGACTGAGAGTCCGCAAATTCACATGTGCGGTCAGCTGACTTTCCGCCTGGCCCCGAGACACCTCACTGGGGCAAAGCGCGGTCTCTTCCACAAGCGGCACTGGGACAGACTGGACCCGCGCCTGTCCAGTGTGTGGGCCTCGTCACACCGCACTCCCGGAGCAGTGTCTGTGTCCTCGCCCTTTCTGTTTTTGTCAGCCGTGTCCGTCTAGTCAGAGTCGCCTCCTCGTTTCATTGACTTTCTCCATTGGTTTACTCTTCTTAGTGTCATTGATTTCCACGGGTCCCTCTGTTCTTTCCTTCCTGAGGATCGGAATTCTCCAAGGGGACAAATGAGCTAAAACCCAGTGGGACCGCGTGGTCAGAGAGGACACGGGCCTCCGGCAGCACCACGTCACGTGCGTGATGATGGTGGCCCTGATGCGGGCACGCAGTGCTGTGCTTCCATGGCACGTCTGGAGAAGGCCAGAAGACACATCCCTGATGTTCACAGACGGGGAGGAGTGTGGACCTACAACAGCACCAGCTCCCCAAAACTGCCCGGCTCCTCCTTCCGGACCACAGCAGTTTCCGTGGTCTCCCACGACCTCCGCCTTGCCCCATCCAACAACAGGTTCTCAGTCCTCATCTTACTTGACTTGTGTGTTAATGCCACACTTTTCTTTTGTTGAGCATCGACTATGTGCCAGGTCCCAGTGTGTAGGCTGGGTATCAAGCATAGAATAAAATGAAACAAGGCCCCTGAGCTCACAGAATCTCCAGCCTGTGTGGGCTCCCTCCAGTCAGTGACACTTCCTCCGTTTGACTTCTGGAACACCGCTCTCTCTGGGTTTCCTTCTCCTTCCCCGGCCAGTTCTGCTCCGTCTGCTATGCCGGTTCCTCCTCTGGTCTCCAACCTCTAAACGGGGGTGCTCTGGGCCCTAGTCCTGGCATCTCTGTATCCTGCATCTTCAACTGCTGTTTTGGGGAGCTCTCCCCCTTCATGCTTTTCTCGCCCTGCATCAGATGGCAACCTTGAAGCTGTGTCTCCAGCCTGGACCTCTCCCCTGGACTCTAGGCTCCTGTAGTCGACTGCGCCACCTCCCCGTGAGCGGCCGATGGGCACCTGTGACTTAAAGGGCTCACGAGTGAATCCTGACTCTCCTCGCGGCAAAGCCGCCCCACTCAGTCTCCCTCCGGTCGGGTGAGGCAGCTCCAACCTTTCCGCAGTTCAGTCTGCAGCCTCGGAGTCATCCTCGGCTCTCCCCTTCCTCTCAAGCCCAACCCGACCTACCAACAAACCTTTCAGCCCTACCCTCCCAACAGATCCCAAATCAGGCGGCTCGTCACTGCCTTTATGGCCACTCCACCCCCACTGGCAGGCCACCGTCCACTCTCAGCAGCATTGCTGAGCTCCTGCTGTCCCTGCCCTGACCCCAGGGACCATCCTCAAAGTGGAAGTCAGAGCTGTGCTCATAAATACCAGCTGGTCCTGTCACCCCTCTCCTTGGCCCGACCCCCCCCCCCCAATGGCCCTGCTTCACTCCAAGGAAAACCCTGGTCCTCAGAAGGGCCCCTGAGATCCTACACACGCTCGCCCATCGTCCCTCGGGCTGTGTCCCCCTTCCCTCCCTCTTGTACACTCGCCACAGCCACATTAGCCTTGCTGCCATTGCCCCACATCCGGGCCACCTCCTGCCTCGGGGCTCCTCCCCCAGACACCCCAAGGGCTCACTCCACAGGGCTCTGCTCCTCCACGAAGCCTAAAACTGCAACTCCCTCCCCTACTAGCACAGCCTGGCCCCTTCCCCATCTTTCTTTCTCTCCCGCAGCATTTATTTTCTTTCCACGTGTTCTATATTTTGCTTTTGTCTCTCTCTGCCCACTGGAATAGAAGTTCCACGAGGGCTGGACTTTCATCTGTTTGGCTCATGATTATGTCCTATTTTATCCCCAGATCAGTTTATATGTTTACATATGTGTCGACTGGGTGATTTGATACATGAGTGGGGATGCTGAGACACAGAGGGGGGTCCGTGGACCACCCGTCAGGCTCTCCCCCACTCCAGGTGAACAGAGATGATGTGTGAGGCCCACAGGGGGGCAGTGCAGAGGGTGGGGTTTCCCAAGCAGATTCCCAAGCCCCTTCCCTGAGAGAGGCCGCCTCCCCGTCCTCAGAGCTTTCCTGGCTCCCAAAGTGAACGCAGGGCTGTAAGTGAAGCCAGGAGGCTGCAGGCAGGGCAGAACTCCCCGGGGCGGAGGGGAGAGCGCCCGGCTCTGGGACCACCCGAGGAAGAGCTGGTGTGGGCAGGGACGGGCAGCGGCAGAGAGGGTCCCGCCTGGAATGGAGCCTCCAGCCAGGTTGTGCCTTCTCCCTCCCCATCATCTCTGGCTGCTGGGGCCAGGAGGGCCCACAACAAGGGGAACAAGCAAGACTTCGTCCACCACCTCACATGCTACCAGCCCAGGGCTGAGGCTGGGTGGTGGACGGACGCGGTCACCTCCCGTTCGCCTAACCACGGCGACCTTCCCCACAGACACGGAACAGTCGGCGCCCAAGGCAGGGACACCCCCAGCCCCATTCTCCTCGCCCCGACCCTCTGTGCGCTGAGAGAGAGTCAGAACCGACTTTTTAGAACAAGAAGGAGGAATCCGCACTGGCCCTGATTCACGAGAACACGCAGGCCCCTCTCACGTCCAGCCTGGGCATGTCCAGCAAATGCAAAGTGACAGCGGCCACCGTGTGATGGCGGGGGGCTGCAGTCATCAGAGGGACAAGGTACACCTGGCCCGTTTGCCATTTGTTAAGGTTTTTCACTTGGACGAAGTCTGAAATCATCCGCCTGACAAAACCACGCCCTCGCGGGCGCCAGCTCGAGCCCGGAGCCGTCCTCTCCTCAACCCCTGGGTCTCCGGCGCCCCTGGAGGGGCGTGGTTAGCACGGAGTCATAGAACCTGGGGTGAAGGCCATCCCCGGCGCCCTGTGAGCTCGAAGCTGCCACTCGAGGCCACAGAGATCACGCGTGTCCATCTCCACTCCCACGCTGTCACGCCTCGGTGAGCCACCCCGGCGCCTCCAAGATGAGACACAGTTTCTGGGACAGCAAAATCGGCAGCTGTCGGGGCAAAGCACGGCCGGAGCTTAGCTGTGATTACCCCAGCACACTCCGGGCTCTGAGGCCCCCACAGGGCGGAGGCGGGAGCAGGGCGTTGCCCTCAGGAAACACTGACTGTGGACACTGGCCGATTCCGTTCCCAGCTGCAGTCCTTTCTGATTCGTTTGCAATTTTCTACACTGCTGCTTCCAGGTCGATGCTGTCTGGGCCTGGGCTGGCGAAAAGAACAGGATCACAGATGATGAGTGCAAAACACTGAACCCATCGGAGTTGACCTGCATGTATGTACAATCAATAGGTCACTTGGAAGAAGAGACCGCTGGCCGCCGGGCAAATCTGGGAATGTAAAATGTCACCGAATTCGAGATGTTTCTTAGCTACTTAGGAGCTGTCAGCAGAGCGACCTCCTTGCTCCGGAGGGGAAGCGAGACTCACGCTTCACAATCACTTGCCTTAGACAAATGAACTACAAGTCCGAAAGGAGTACTAGGCGGATTTCCAAGTGGCCCTTCGTGCACGGCTCTGCCAGGGGTGCCAAGAACTGTGGTGCAGGCTGCACACTCACGGCTCCCGCCATGGGCACGGCTTCCACCAGCTGCACAGTGACAGAGCACCTCCCCCACCCCATGGGGGAGTCCTTCCCCTGCCACTGCCTGCAGCAGCAGCCCTGGGGCTGGGTGAGGAACTGGGAGTGAATGCTCCCAAGGGCTCACAGAGGGTCCCAAAAGGGACTGCAGGGACCCAACCACACAGTGCCCACAGGAGTGGCCTGGAGAACCCAGGCACAGACTCTCGTGTGACCAGCACAGGTCGCTCACCGCCATCGGGTGCAGTAGGGCCGTTCCCTTGGATCTAGAGATTCTGGTTAACAAAACTACCACGTAGGAACATGTACATGCTAACCGTGTTTTAATTACTGGACTATTACTAAAATTCCCTAGACTTGACAACTCCTTTAAACATGAAATTTCTTTGCTTAGAGGCACTTCAGCAAAAGTTTCAGGGAGACAATGTTATAATATGTATCAAAATATAAAATTTTAAATATCCTGTGTATAGCAAGCACTTCTACCCCTAAGAATTAATCCTGTCAAAATAAGTTAAAGTATACAAATATATTTGCACATTTGTGTGTATATAATATATAGATATGTGTGTATACATATACAGATACATGAAATCACTGTAATATGATTTTAATAGCAAAAATAAAGGAAATTATTTGAATGCATGCCAATAAGGATTTGCTAAGTGAATTATATGCATAAAGCAAAACACTATGGAGCCTTTAAAACAATCCACTACAGCTATTTGTGCTTGTAGAGGGCCTTTTTTCCTGCATTTCCAACAGCGTTTTGAGCATCCTTTTAATGTTTGGAGAATTAACTGTCTCTCAAAACCCTCTCCTCAAGGCAGAAGCCAGAAACCCCATGCACCCCCCAGCCTCCTTTGCAGCTGGGACACAGGTGTGCAACCTGGTTCCACTGATGAGCCACAGCACACAAGACTTCAGCTGGGGAGCGAGGAGACCGGCGAGGAAAGGGGCAGTGTTTTGCTAGTGAGGACAACGGCCCAGACGGCCTCCCTGAGAACTAGCAACGCTGCGTCTCTAATGCAGAAGTGGTGTTGGCACTGGGGATGGGGCTGGTTTCCGCAAAGGTGAGCTCCCCGTGGGGCCCACTGCAGCACCTAGGGCTTCTGGAGGCACTTCCACATCAGCACAGCTCCACAGGGCGGTTTGGCCGTTGTTCCAGAGAGCAGAGCCCCAGGCCGACTTCCTGGACCCCCGGTACTTCTGTGAGCAGCCCCCCTCCTTTAGTACCTCCCCTGCCTGGGAAGACATCCACAATGCAGGTATCCTTGTCTTGATAAGATCCAGTTTTTAATAACCCACACTTCTGTGCACCACACACGGGGACCCTCTAAGCCCCACTGAGACCATCGGGACTCAGCAGGGAAGTGTATGTTGGAGCTGTGCTGGGCACCCCTGGCCACGCCAGCTCACGAGCACGGCCGAGCAGTTTGTGGAATTATGCTGGAGTGTTTTATTGCCTCGTGCCATGCCCCAGTTGCCTTATAAAAATGAATGATAAGAAGAGAAATTGAAATGTTGGTATTTACAACACCAAGATTAGGTCTCAGATGCTTAATAAATTTGAACCAAAGAAATCACTGGCGCACCACAAGGAAGAAGCGTTAAGCTCGTGGACTTTATGTTCGACTGTGAAGTACGAGAACAAATTGGAGGAATGTGAATGAGATGCCAGAATAATTTTAAGATCTCTGAGATTGCAATCACCCTAGAAAATGGATGCTGATTATCCACTTTTGCATATTTAACTTTTGAACTTTTTTTTCAGAAGTGTATTAAGTGTGGGAGCGGGAGAGTGCCCATATATTCTAAAGTAAGATAAGCAGGATACAGGAACCCCAGCTTCCCACCATCACGTGTATGTGTGAAACAGACGCTGCGGAATGTCGACGCAGGCACTGCCTGCTCGGCCGCGGTAACACCGAGGGCGGCGCTGGTAAGGGAGTTGCACGTCGCCTTGCATCGTTTCCCATTTGGCAACAGGCAAGTTTCACTTACTGTTATAATCATCAAAAACCTTAAAGATATTTCCATCACGAAGAAAAAAAATACATATAGGGTTCTTTAGAGTTTTCCAAGACCTGGGGCCACGGGGTAGGCACAAGGCCGGGACCCTGGGCCTCGGGCCACCTCTGCCCTCTCCGACCCTCCTTCAGGAAGCTGGGGCTCAGTCTCGGGCCTGCCACGGCACCCCTCTGCACCTCATGTCCTGATTCCCAAAATTAGGAGTTGGCACAAGCTGTCACAGGGCCCCTTGGAGTTCTTCACAATGAGCAGAAGGCTCAGCTCACAGTCCAGGGCAGAGAAGGTCACCCGCCTGATGGGTGCCCCTCCTGAGAGCTGGCAAAAGCCACTGGAACTAAAGCCTGTCTTATAAGAAGCTGCCTAATGATGTAGTGCAGCGTGAGCAAAACTAATGGATTGTCCTGTTTAATAAAGAGAGATCCTGCACCAAAGGTAGCATGGACCGCAGAGCTCAGAGGGATCAGAGAGAAAACAGTGACGCCAGCATCGCCTGGGCCACACCGGGGGGGTAAGGGTGGCGGGGGCGGGGGCGGCCCAGCAGCCATCCACAAGGGACAGAGCAGCCGGCAGAGACTCCCAAGGACAAAACGCAGCTATTCCTATTTTAATGCTTTGCAGGGAGACGACTTATTCTCTCTAACATTTCTAATACTTTGTTCTCCCAGTAAATTTTAAAAACATTTCCCAAATTCAAGTGGTCATCAAAACGAATGACAGTGTCGCAGAGGATAGAGGTGCGTTTGTGAGATGCGTCCTTCTGGGGCCAGAGGCATGTGCTTCGCCAGAAACAAAGGGCGACCACTCTGCTCGGATGCCCGGGCGTCCAGGGGATGTGTGTGACCTGGGCTCACGGCTGCAGCAGCCCCTCTGGTCACCAGTCCAAGTTTGCGGCTGTGCTGAAAAAGACCGTTCCGGTCCTCGTCCTTTCCTCGGTTCCAACGTGCAAACACAGAGTTAAAGCATTCTCTTTCTGTTTAGCCCTGGGGCAGGACCTGCGGAGGAACTGAAGTTCTTGCTGACACCCCCTCCAGGGCCCCGGGGGGCCTCTCCACAGGCTTTAGGCCTGCTTTTGCACGCGTCTCAGGGAACAGTGTTCAGGCAGGTGAGACAGCAAGCCAGAGGCCCCAAGGTAGGGAACATATCAGCATGTTCTAGAAACACAACAATGTCCCATATGGTTGGAATGGGTCTCGGTAAGGCCTTGGGGTTTGTTCTGTAGCGAGAAGGGGCCCGCTGGCTGAAAGCAGTGGAATGCCATGAGGCAATTTAAGGTTCTGTGTGGATCCCTCTGGGGACAGGTGGGCAGCAGCTGGGCAGAGGGTGGTGGGGGGAGGACTGCTGCAGTCCTCTGGGAGAGTGGCGAAGAGGGGTAGCAGTAGTCCCTTAGAGGTGGAGAGAAAGAACTGGATTGAAGACATATTTTGGAGCCAGAACTGTCAAGAATTGATGGACATGGGGCATAAGGGAGAGTAAGACACAAGTTGAGGGTGGCCAGATGTCAGGCCCGAGTGACTGGGTGAATGCGGTGCCACCTCCTGAGAGGAGAAGACGGGGGCCGGTGGGGGGGTGAGGGAGAGAGCAGTCTGGGGGTGAGACTGGGAGACGCCCTCCCGCTCCCCGCACAGTATCAGTGAAGTCTTCTGAGATTCAGAGAGCCCAGCCGGTTTCTGCTATTTCAGGGACCCTGTGAAAATCATCTCGTTTCACCCAAAGGGGCCCAGCGACTCTCGGTCGCCCACGTCTAACTCTGCCCCATCACACGCCACACGATGCAGCCTGCACAGGGAGAACTGGCGGAGTGAGAAAGGGGGCGTTGCCCTGTCTTCTACGCCGCTTCCAGGGTCCATTGTGAATTGAAGATTCCATCAATCAGGGTCTAGTTTAAAAAACCTGCAGCCCACCCAGTTGGCTCTCCCATCAACTCCTCGTGGTCTGGACACTAGTGGAAGTACCCGGACACTAGGAGAGGATACAGGGGGCAGTGGTTGGAAGACACACCCCCTACAGCCCACTGCTTACCGAGCCCCCCCACTAAACTATGTTCTGGTTTCCGTCAGTGTCTCCTCAGCATATTGAATTCTGTAAGTGGGCTATCCTTCTGGGCCCCTCCCCCCACCCCAGGAAAGATGATGAGAAAGTGACCCTAGAAAAGGAGGGAATGTCTACATGTCTCAAACTTCCTCAGGGACGCACCTGCTTCCAGGCAGCAGAGACAAGGATGCCTGCAGGGACGGAGTCTGCTCGGGGCCTGGTTGGGGACAACTCGGGAGCCTTGTATTGAAACTGTAAGTGGCACTTTTCTGGGGAAGGTATCTGAAGAATCGCCTCCCGAATCCATTGGTCATTTCTTCCTTCCTTTCTAGGACACAGCACACAGCCAAGGGCCCAGCAGAGGGCAAAGATGTGTGCGTGGCCTTGTTCTATAAGCCAAAGGTTTATGCATATTTCTCATCAGAATTCCAGAAATCCATTCACTCTAGCCTCGTCCTACCCTCCCTAGGGTTTATGTAATGTCATGCCCAGTTCTAACATTCTTGATGATCTAGTTTCCCAACTCACAAACATGAGCAGCCATGACCGTGAAAGTAAGAGGGGGAATTCTAGAACTGGGTATCTGCCAACAAGCAGCCCCTAAAAGCATGAAAAAAGGAGGTGATACATAGAAATTTAAAAGCAGAATAAGCCCTGGGCAGTGTGGCTTAGTTGATTGAAGTGTCATCCTGTAAACTGAAAGGTCGCAGGTTTGATTCCTGGTCGGGGCACATGCCTAAGTTGCAGGTGCAGCCCCCCAGTGGGGGTGCATTTGAGAGGCCACCCATCAATGTTTCTGTCTCACATCAATGTTTCTCTCCCCCTTTTTTGTCCTCCCTTCCCCCCTCTCTAAAAAAAATCAATAAGCATGTGCCCAGGTGAGGAGGGAATGAAGGGAGGGAGGGAGAGACGGAGGGATCAAAATTAATAAAAGCAGAATAAGAATTGGAAATGTTTAGGGCCAATTAGGCTAGGGTAAATGTTTCCTTTCAGTTCAGCAGCCCGAGGGGGCAGCGCTGAATTGCTGCCTGGTTAATAATTGGTGGTCCCAAACACGGCCCCCAGGCCAGGGTGGGGGTATCCTCTCACTAAAGTCATGGGGATCAACCTTTTCCAGGGGGAACTGTCTCTTCCTGGGCTGGCCCCAGAGAGGGGCCACATACCCACCCAGTAAAGTAGGCATTTACCGCCAGCCTAGTGTGGACCCAGCACAGTTCTAGGCCTGGAAGAAGCTCAGCACAGCTGCCACCGAGGTCACCATTCGCTCACCGGCCTCCACTCCCCCAGCCTCAAAGGATCTCCAGGGTACTAACCCTGCAGGCTAGAGAAAGGAACTACCTCAGCGCTGATTTTCTAAAGTCAGAAACAAGGATTCACACTTGGTCAGATTGGCACTGATACCCAGACGGTCTTTCAATGGATGTATTCAATGAACGCAAATGTGGTGAAGACATGACCTATAAGAAGTGCCCACAGTAATCATGGCAGCAACGGGCACCTTGCCCACATCCCGTCTCCTAAGGGTTTTATTTTGATTATAAAATCATCCAGCCTGAGCACCTATGTCCGTGCCAAGAGTGGGTTCCTCCACCCACAAATTTCCCTCTGCAGACGTGCGCATCCCCTGTAAGTGTCAGCCGCCGCCTTCCGGCCTGAGACAACACGAGACGCACCCACATCCAAGCCCCAGAGCACATGTGTCGTGTGTCCAGTCATAGGCTGTGAGCGTAAGAAGGGTCCTTGGTCACAGCACAGCTCAGCCTCCCCTTCTGCAGGCAGGAAGCCCACACGAGCTGCAGGGAGGGAAGGAATTCTGCAGTTCCCTCCAGTCCGGCACGTCACCACCCTGACTCTCGGGCTTCTGTGGCCGACACCGTGTCCTGTCGCTGAGGCCTCGTCTCCTCGGCGGACCACTTCCTGAGGGCAGGCTCATGCCACAAGGCACCCCCGCCGAGTCGGAGGCCTCCCCAGAACCCCAAAGCCTTTGGGTTGCAGGGAGACACCCCCGTTGGAACACTGGCCTGGAAATCTCTTCCTCAGAAAGCGCCCCCTCTGCTCGGCTGCCCCCGGCATACCATCTCTTCTCTCCCCGAGGATTAACTGTCCTGCACTTCGGGCAGGAAATGAGTTCCGTGCTTTTTATGGTGGTCAGATCCTGAAACGAAGTCAGTGTGGCAGCAAAGGCCGGATAAGCCACTGTCCCCTTATTAATTCATGAGGCACTTTGCAGTCCCCCGCGGTCCGTGCTGAGAGTGACGCGAGCCGAATACCTTCTGCCTAAGCGGCCTGCCAGGGCCAGGGAAGATGAAGCATGTGCGATTTATTGCGGTGCGCGCCTCAGCACCACACTGCGTTCGGATGCCGCTCCCACGGCGTGCGGCGGACGCGTCCACAGGAGAAAGCTCATTATCCCTTTGTTTCATCCTCATTCATCTGCTCACTCAGCCTGTCCTCCTCCGCTTCTGTGCTCCTTCAGGACAGCCTTGTGCTGGGCAGGAAGGAGATTCCAGGGGGGCTCCATCTACTCATTTCTCGGCAAACGGTCTGGCGTGAATTTGTCTGAATGTGCGTTTGAAGAAATTGCTCACGTCTCCAGCCCTGCCGGTCACAGGCCACGTGGCCTTAGCACACCCGCTCCCTCCCTCTCATCTCACTGCCCCACCCCAGCAGAAGGTGAGGCAGAGGGCCCAGCGACCTTGACAGCCACACTGGCAGACTCGTTGGGCACTGGGCCGTCACACCGGTCCTTCACACGAATTGCCTTATTGAATCTTCACCACCAGCCGCTGAGGTGGGCACGCAAAATGCGCTTCCAGAACGGGATTCCCAGGCTCAGAGAGGTTACTCCCCCTGCCCACAGCCCCCAGGCTACAAAGCAGGGAGGCCACACCCACGCAGCTGGAGGTCAGAGGCCGTGTTCCTAGCCACCCTCAATGCTTGGGGACAGCCCTCCTGCACAAGCGTCTCTGGGCTGCCCTGGCCACCGTGGTCCCTGCCCAACCTCCCTGCAGCAGATGAGATCAGTTAGTGGCTGCCGCCCAGGGAAGTCTTCTTGCTGTCTTTTCCTTCCGCACTTGGGCAGAGGGTGCTGGTGTTCAGGACAGGACTTCTCCTAGCTGGGCCTTCAGTCCTCACAAGGCTGAGTGCAGAGCCACGGGGATGCAGGGGATGAGAGGAACAGGAGAAAGATGGCAAACATGCTGGTACAGTGCGAAGGAGGAGGAGGGTCACAGGGGTCGGGCCCTTTCTGCGAGAACACGTGCTTTAGGCTGCCCTGGTCCCATCCAGATCTTTGGGGAGCCTCTGGTATTGCTGGGGTTCTCCTTGGGCAGAAGCTGGGGATCACGTTCCCTCCCACTGCCTCAGCCTTCTCCGTGCTGCGACACAGCCACCACCTTATGTCTTCAGGCCTCACCTCAGTCCTAAGCTGCAGAGCAGTGTATCTAACTGGGCACCAACATCTCTCCCACCAGGGGACCCAGGAACTCTCAAACCTAGCAGAGTCCCATCTAGAGTCAACATCTTTCCCCGCCCCTGTTTTCTCCTGGGTTTCTCTCGACTCTCCGTCTGGTCTGGACCCAGGCTGCAGACCTCGGCATCTCCCACCTCCCTCGCCCGTCACGCCCTCCTCTTCCTCCCCACGACTGCTGCTGGTGTTCAGGACCTCTGCCCTCCTCTGTCTCCTGGCCTCTCACCCACCTTGGACTAAGCCAGGGCTCCCATGTCCACAGGACTCCCATGTGCAGCCTCTAGCTCCCCAAGCCCCTCTGTGAAACTGCCACGGTTGGCTTCTGCCAGGACAGCACTGGGTCCACACTGCCCAGCTCCAGCACGGGCCATGCCCCGCCCCTTCCCCAATGTACAAAAATGGTGGCAATTTTCCAGCTGTGTCATCTTGTTGGCCAACGAGGGATACATGGGGGAGCAGGGACTCCTCATGGTCCTTTATAGAAAAGTGTTGACTAAGAATCCTTGACTGAACAGACATGCCTCGAGTGTCTGCTGGGAGCCAGGCCCTGTGCTGGGAGCAGGGTGTACAGCACTGCATTACACGTTGAGCCCTTGCACACACGGGCTGAGGGTGCTGTGGAGTGGAGGAAGATGGAGGAAAAGAATGAATAGACGGCGGAATGTAACATTGGGCAGTGATATGCTGCTCCAGAATTAAATGCGCTCATAAACGTGGTGCACTTAGAACATACCCTGGCATGCAGTAGGCACTCAGTAAATGTTTTCTTATAATCTCTGAACATGCCAACTGAAATAGCTTTGGCCTTATCACTATGATCAGTTTTCCCACCCACTGCTCCTCTCTGGGACACTGTTTGAAGTCTCCCAGTTTGGTACACTGAAGAAGTGTCCAATGTCTATTAGCAGAGTTTTGCACGCAGGGTCTGGAGCTCAAAGGGGAGTTTGATTATGCTTGGCGTGCTGTGCTGTGAGCACCCCCACCTTGCCTTGTCTCTCCATCTCTCTAAGCCTTCAGGGGCACCCCCTCCTGGACACCTTGGGCAGTGTCTCGCATGTGGCGGAGAGTGCCTGCCTGGCTTGGAAGAAGGACGGTGGACTCAGAAACACTTGGAGAACTGGAATGCAGCAAAATTGGTGACTCTGAGCTGAGACAGTCGGGAAACAAATCAACCCCGGGAGTCACTGGCGTACACGGAGGCTACTACCTTGCACAGGTAAGTGGTAGCTTTTTTCTATTTTGGTGGGCAGGTGACAGAGGTAAGTGGATCATGTTGCTCAATTTGAGGGCTCTTCTCTGCTTTTGTGATTTTTTACTTCTCCCAGTACCCTGTTCCCATATTCTTTTCTGCCCACAGGCCCCTCCCAGGCACTAGGAACACCACTCAGTGTCTGGGTACCCGTGAAAAACGTGCGGTTCTGTGTCAAGTGTGTTTGTTTATACAATTCAAAATGTCATATTCATTCTTTACTCAATTCTACATTAAGATCTATTTGCATTACTATATGTAAATCTAGTTTATTTTATCAATTCCTTTGTAGTGTCTTAAAAAAAAAAACATGTATAGACTAGATTTTCTTAGCCATTCTCCTAAAGAGGGACATTCAAGTTGCCTCAAACTCCTCCTTCATAAAAAATAAACCATTAGATTTGATTGGCTAATATTATATTTAGGATTTTCCCATCTGCAATCATAGTGAAACGGGACTGTAATTTTCTTCCCCTGAATAGTTTTCGTCCAGTTTTGGAATCAGGCTACACTGCTGTTGTTTTCCTACAGCGACTTTGGGAAGTGGCGAGTATCTCTTCCCTGAGAGTATCACGGACCACAGCTGCAGAGCCAGCTGGAGCTGGGGCGTTCTGGAAAGGCTGGGGATAATCCCATTTCAGTCTCTGGAAGGGTCATAATTCTAAGATCTTAGGCCACTTCTAGCCTTTTCGTACTTTTCCAGAGCTTTACCCGGTTCGCCCAAGCGTCCACTGTGCCAGTGTACAACTGTACCTGCACTCCCGGGTCAGGCTGGGTCACTCTCATTCCCCCTCCTCCCCTCTTCCCTCGGGCCTGCCAGAGGCCTTTCTATTTTTGCAGTCTTTCTAAGAAACACACGGTTTTATTAATTTCCTGTTGGTTTTTATTCTCTAGATTTATTGGTTTCTGCCCTGCATGTTCTTCCTTCCTCCTTATTTGGGTTCACTGTTTCTCTCTTTTGAACTTTTTAAGTTGAAAGCTTGATGCTCTTGTCTGCATTCTGTCTTCATTTTTACTCTGTTTAAAGCTATACATTCACCTCAGGCCCTGCTTTAAACATGACCCACAACATCGGACATACTGTGCTTTCACTGCCACTCCCCTCTCAGTCTTTCTCGGCTTCTCCTCCACTGCTCTTACGGCCCAGCAGTGTTTGGTAGGGTCTTTTACGTTTCTGGACACACGGCATTTTAAATTCTAATGTGATAGCATCACCATCAGAAACTTTGTGTCGTGCACCTAATGCTGATTCTTTTATATTTCAGAGCTTCTTTGTGGCCTATTACATAATTGTTTGTGTTTGTTCTGTGTATGTATAAAAGAAAGTGTTTTCTTCCTTGGGATACATAAATTATATTATTGCAGTCTTCTGTATCTTTGATTACTTTTGTATGATTCAACTTCTAACTTTTGAAAGAAGTATTAAAATCCTCAGCTATGATTTTTTGTTTATTACCTGTCATCCTCGATCTGCCGGTTGTTGCTGCACATATTTTGATGCTATGTTTTCAGGGACGTACATGTTCATAATTGTTATGTTTCTTGGTATAGTATTTGCTTTATCAAGATAGCTTCATTTTTCCTTTCTAATACTTATGCCTTAAATTATTATTTCTTTGAAATTTCTATGCTGGCTTATTTTTGGTAAATCTTTTTCTATCTACCCTTTCTATATCTTTTTGTTTTTAATATGTACTTGTAGATAATTCATTGCTTCATTTTTATCTTTTCATTTAATTAGAAAGAGCTTAGACTTTTTTGAGTTTAAATTACTTACACTTATGTAGGTCCTCCTGTATTAATATTTATTTCTGCTTTTTTATGTTTATAATTTTCCAAACCTTCTTTTTCTTCTTCCATTACTTTTCCCATATTCTGCTGGGGAGATGAAATTTTCTTCTGTTGGTTTGAAAATTACACATTCTATTTTTACTCTTCTATTAGTTCTCCCCCAGTTATTAACAAAAATACATTTTCCCCCTTCAATTTCTTAAGCTCTCAGTAAAGAGCTCCAGAAAAAAGAAATTCAGAGAATAGGCAAAATCACATCAAAGTGGCACCGGAAGGCTAAAAGGAAGACAATAAACGAGGGAGCCAGAGGTCAGCAGGGAACAGAGGAAAGAAAGAAGCAGTAAGTCCAACAAGAAGCAGCTCGGGGCTGAGAGCACCCCGCCAGGGAGCCTGCACGCCAGCGCACTCAGATCTGGGTGGCGGGAAACTGCAGGTCCGTTCGTCCCTTCCAGGCAAGGTCCCCGGATTGTTCCTGCCTTCCCTTGTCTGGGAAAACATTACAGATTACTCCAGGATCATTTACTAAGCAGCCACTGGGTTCTAGGCCCTCTTTCAGGCCTGCAGACAAAGCAGTGAACAAGGAAACCCTCTCCTTGCCCACCTAGAGCTCACGGTCAAGACAAACAGTTTAAAAAGCAATTACGACAGAGGCAGAGGCAGGGGCAGCACAGGGCACCCTGGTAGCATCCAGCGAAGGACACCGGGGAGTGTGGGAATGAGCGGTGCGTGCGGGAACCACGGCGCTCCTCGCCTATGAGGTGATGTCTAAGCTGAGGTTACTGCTTCCTCGGTAGGTGCTGAGGGCAGAGGCTGGCTGTACCTGCTGCCTGAGGCTGGGCCCTGGTGCCCTGTGCTCTGTGGGGCAGTGGGCAGAACCCACCCTAGCGTGGTCAAGGCTGCCGTGCTTGCACACCACCCAGAGCCCTGTGTCACGCAGTCCGAGTGCCCAGAATGCACGCGGCCCCAGCCACCCCTCTCTGCAGGCCATGTGGACCGGTGGGTCACTGCAAACTGTTGTCAGTGTGGCCACTGGCCCCTGGAGTCCATCGCTTCTCTGCTCCACCTGCCTGCATGTCTGCCCAGTGTCCTAATTTTCTTTTATGCGCAATCACACTCACTAATTTAGACAGATCAAGGAAGGAGTCTGAGTTAGGAAGTCTTTGATAGAAAACAGCAGTTATTACTGCTTCTGAGGACTAGAGTAAATCCAGTGAGGCCCACTTCAGGTGCCGCTCGCACTGGCTTTAATGAACAGACAGAAGCACAACAGCGTGGGAAGAGGAAAGGAGATTACGAGCTCCTGCTTCGGAGACAGCCACCAGGGATCAAGCCCTGACTTTTCCGCCTACTTGCCACCGTGACCTTGGGAAGCGCCGCAAGCCTCAGGTTTCTCATTTCTAAAGACATGGGTGGTAGCTTCTCGAGGTGGAGGCAAAGGTGAAACAGCACCATGCTTGCGATGCTGGGCACAGAGCTTCGTGCTGAACCGGGGCTCAAACAGGTGGGTGCTGAGTGTGAGTGTTAGTGTAAGTAACAGCATTGGCTTCGGCAGTAGTTAGGCTGCGTTACTGCCTGACCCGGGAGCATTAATGGGGGAGACAGTAGCACTGTTTCCTCCAAAGGTGCGTAATACCTCATCTCCGGTATTTACTGGTCATTTCTTAGCATTGGTTAAACAAAATACAAAGCTCTTGTTCATAAAGTTAACTTTGTAATTAAGTAAGGGAATAATAACAGATTCTTTAGGGCCTTGTGTGTTGTCCTGAAGTTTGCATCATTTACTTCATTTAAGAATCCAAGATACCTGGTCGCATTTTTACTCATTGCTCCTTGTACCTTCACTTATTCATCCATCATCCATTCAACCAACAGTTGTTGGATATTTGTCAGAGAGGCTTTGCACGAAGTAAGCATTCAATAAATGTGCGTTGAATTTAAGAAATAATTATAGCCTTGACCAGTGTGGCTCAGTTGGTTGGACTTCGTACCACAAAGCTCAAGGTCATCAGTTCGATTCCCACTCAGGGTGTGTGCCTGGGTTGCAGGTTCAGTCCCTGGTATGGGCACATGTCCGAGGCAACTGATCAATGTTTATCTCCACGTCAATGTTTTTCTCCCTCTTTTTCTCCCTCCCTTTCTTCTCTTTAATAAAAGTTAACAAAAATCTTTAAAAACTAATTATATACCAGAATTGAACCATATATATGTATTTGATTATGTTTATAAAATGTCTTTGAGTTTTACTTTGCTTAACCTCTGAAACAAGTGAGCTGATCTATAGCCAATACACATGTACTTTTTGAGGGCTGCTTTAGAAAACTTCCTAGATACCTCAAAAGGTGGAAAAAAACAACTTCCTTGCGTAGTGCAATGCTATAAATATATAAGCTCACTAAACAGTCATTTGCATTCCTAAAACATGAGCAGCTCTCTTTTCCATCTAATCTTCAATTTTTTTCCTCTTTTCTTTTTTTTAGATTTTTTAAAAATTTTAATTGTTGTTCAAGTACAGTTTTCTGCCTTTTACTCCCATCCCAGGCCTCCCCACCTCCCTCCCATTTCTACCCCTCCTAGTTTTTGTCCATGTGTCCTTTATACTTGTTCCTGCAAACCCTTCCCCTTTCCCCCTGCAATTCTCTACTTCTCAATTTTTACATGCTTTACTTTTCTGTTTACGCTCAGCAGCAATACTGACATTTGTCGAATCACTGTGGGTGTCGTCACTCTGTGCCTGACCTGGTGCATTCCGAGTTTGCAGAGTCAGGCTAGAGCCTGAATTTGGGAACGTTTCTCGGGACCAGACCATCACGGAACGCAGACACACCTCAAAGGCTCACACCATGGGGGTATTTAGAAATGTGACAGTCTGTTGTCCCTGCACAATGCTTTGTGAAAGAAAAACACCCTGTATGTTGGCGAGCATAATTACTGATGACTTTGATGGCTGCCTTTTGAGAATGTTGAGGGCTTCAGCCTGTGGACCGTGTTTGAAAGCACAGGGGCGGTTAGAAGAGGAAGGCAGACGCTCATGCGCACCCATCCCCAGGCCGGCAGCCCAGGGGCTTCCCCGTGGGGCCGCCCGGCTCATGCCACCACAATGCATTTAGCGACCGGGGGGCAGGGGTCGCTCTTTCTCCCCTACGCCAGTGGCTCATTATTTAACTGTATGCATTGAGGAGGTCTTGTCACATTGTCCAGGATAAAACTGTAAAAGCATCCAACAATTTCGGCACCTGTAGGAAGATACTCACGGGCATTACGCTGAGTGGAAGAAGCCAGTCTCAAAGGCTCACACACTGGGAATGATTCCATCGACTCAGCGTTCTCTAAGTGACAAGATGACAGAGACAGAGGCCAGCTGAGTGGTGGCCAGGTTTTAGAGTCGGGTAAGGATGTTATTATTGGGGTGTGTGGGGTAATATGAGCGAGTTTCTGTGTGGTGATGGGACAGTTCTGCTTCCCGCCCATGTCATGGTTACTCGGTCTACATGTAATATCACAGAACTACATGCACATACCCAAGAATGCATGGGAAAACCGGCAATGTCCCAACAAGGCCCATGACTAAGAGCATCGCACCGACACCAGGGGCCTGGTCCGGATGATGGTCTGAGGGAGTGTTATTGCCATTGGAGGGGGCTGCCCAAAGGGGACATGGGAACTATTTTTGCAACTTCCTGTGAGACTTCAACTATTTTTTTAAAGTTTAAGATGTCCCTGGTGCATTCCTCACCAACACCTTTCGTGGGCCCAGAGACCTCAGAGGTTTTAACACCTGCCATACCTCCATTACTGACAGCAGAGGAAAGCTGAGCACAAATGGTTTCGCTGGCAGGGCCTCCCTCGCTGCCACAGGTGGACAACTCAGGAGTTAGGTCACAAAGGGGATTTTCCCGGGGGTGTCACTGCAGGACAGAGGAGTTGGAGCACTGGGACTTCCGAGGCCAGCAGGGCCCCGCTGTGCATGAGAGTCCAGCCAGGAGGCTGCTGGGCAGCCCAGCTCCGGCACACAGCTCCCCCCAGGGCCTTGCCGACTGAAACAAGCCCCGGAGGCCGCCCAGGGTCCAGGAGGGCAGGGGTCTGGAAGTCAGGCTGTGCTTCCGAGAGGGAAGGCATGCGCAGCCAGGGGCACAGGTCAGGTCCAGGGAGCGGTGCAGCGTGGGCGCCCTGAGCAAGTATCTGCAGGGCTGTCGTGTGGGAGGCAGAGGACGCCTGCGCACGTCCCCCTGAGGGCAGGCCTCGCACCGGCTCGGAGAAGCTCGAGGAAAGCAGCTTCCAGCTCAGATAAAGAATCATCCAACACACCTTCTTTGACAGGCAACAGGTTCCCAAACCCTGGAAATATTCAAACATAGATCACATGGCGGCCCGTCGAGGACACTGCAGCGGGTTCCAATCAAGGGCTTCCTACTGGCTCTAAGAAAGTGACACCGACCGTGAAGACACCGGAGGTGGAGGACCCTGACCTGAAGCTGCGACCCAGTGCAGCCCGGTCCCCCCTTTTTTTTGACTCCTCAGTACATATCTGCTTTCCTAAGACCATCAGCTCCTCCGTGGCTCATTGTGGCCCCAGATGAACATCACCTCCCCAGCAGACGGTCAGGCCTCTTGTTAGGAGAGAGTCTGCCTCTACTGCTCCTTCTGCCCCCACCGAGGCTGGCGCAAGGTGGGTGCAGGCGGGCAGCCCGGCAGACCTCTGGAGGCGGTGAACGACCGCTCCGGCAGGCCCCGGCAAGAAGCCAGCCCAGCTCCGACGCCATCCCGAGTCCGTATATTTTATGATCTGGGAGCGCTTCCTGGCCCAGGCTCTCCCGCGGGGCAATTCGTTCCTCCCGTGCAGCCTTGTCAGTGTTTGGGTTTTCTACTTAGTCCTCCATGAACCAGCTATCATTGTTACGGCTCCCCGGGAAAGGGCCTGCTGTAACTTTGTCAGGGGTTTTATTTGCCTGGGCAGGCCGTTTTATTTCCGCGCCGTGTTTTATGAGCGTTGAGAGTCATCCGTCACTTCGAAGGTAATGAAGGATGGCCCAGCACACACGGTTTGAGATGGGGCGTTGTTCTTGCTGCTGAAGAGCGTGTGTCCTTGATTAGGGTCAAGATCGGTTTAATTTCGTGCCAAGTATGAAAACGGAATCACCTCAGCACACCCACGCAGCCAGCTGGCCAGGTGCGGACAGGCTGGCTCCAACACGCACCTGGGCGCCACGGCTCAGGAAACTGCCACCAACACTTAGGGCTGCAGTGGCCCCAAAGGAAGCTGCGGGACACTCCCTGTCTGAAGCGTATGTCCAGACCACGCCTCTGGCTAAGACCCCGTGACGTGTGAGAGCTTCTGAAAGGAGCCGTATTAGACGGGACGGGCTCTGCTATGCTCCATCCCACCCAAACCCTTCAGTCGCAGTGGCTCAGCCCAACGGCGGTGCCCCTGTCCTCCTCACGAGGGTCCCGGTGAGATCTGGTCAGGCCACATTTCATGGTCACTCAGGAGCCAAGCCCGACCTCTGTCACCCTGTTACCGCACAAAGAAAAATGGAAGAGAGAACTCCACCCACGTTTCTTTCTCTCTTTTCTGTTAAGACTTTGTAAGAGCAGTTTTAGACTCAGAACAAAGAGGAGGAACAATCACAGGGTCCCCATGTGCCCCCTGCCTGCACATGCATGCAGCCCCACCCTCGTGATCACCACCCCACCAGAGGGTACCCGTGTCACAGCTGATGAACCTGCATTGCCACCGTCACCACCCAGAGTCCATAGTTCGCACCAGGGCTCACCCTGGGGTTGTCATTCTGTGGGCTTGGACCAATGCACAACAATGTGTATCCATGATCATGGTGTTGCACTGAGTGGCATCACTGCCCTAAAAATCCTCTGTGCTCCTCCCACCCAGCCCTCCCTCTCCCGCAACCCCCCCTGCCCCTCGCAACCACTGGTCTTCTTACTGTCTCCATGGTTTCGCCTCCTCTAGCATGCCATGCAGTTGGAAATCATAAAGTATGCAGCCTTTTCGTGTTTTGGTAATATTTATTTAAAGTTCCTCCATGCATTTGCAGGGCTTGAAAACTCATTTCTTTTCAGTGCTGAATAATATTCCACTGCCGGCACGTGCCACAGTTTATCCATTCACCTACTGAAGGACATTGTGGTTCCTTCCCAGGTTTGACAATTACAGATAAAGAAAGCTTCTATAAACATCTGTGTGCAGGCTTTGGGGCAGACATAGTTTTCAACTCCTTTGGGTAAATACCAAGGAGCGTGATGGCTGGGTTGTAGGGTGAGAGTATGTTCATTTTTGTCAGAAACTGCAAAGCTATTTCCAAAGTGGCTGTGACATTTTGCATTCCCACCAGCAGTGGGTGAGGGTTGCCGTTACTCCATGTCCTTGCCAGCGTTTGGTGCTGCCAGTGTCTGGGTGCTGCTGGGTGGTGGTGCCTCACTTTTACTTGAGTTCCCCTGATGACATCCGCCCGCTCGAGAATGCCCGGGACCTGCAGATGACACTCACCGATTTTACTCACCCACCCCCCCACCACACCCCCCACCGCCCAGGACTAGGCAGAGGCCAGGTCCTGATGCAAAGATGGCCCCTGCACGGACAGTGAGCACAAGACACCTCTGCCATGGAGTGAACCCCTGAGAGTGGCTTTCTCAGTGCCTGCACCCCACCTTGCTCAGTCACCCTGTGGAGCTGGTGGCCACTGGGGTCCAGGTTTGTTCTGGAGTATGAGCTGGATGGAGAAAGCAGCCTCACTTCTGTACCCAGTGAAGAGCTGGGATGCACAGCACAGAAAGCCTCTTCTGGGGACAAGGTCAAGGTTAGATGCACTGAACCTGAGAACATCTGGCTGACCTGGGACACATGGTGGATGGGGTTGCAAGGGTCTCTTCCTCTGCATTCCAAATCAGAAAACACCATCCAGGAAGGAAATGCAGAGCAAGCAGGCACAGTCAGACCCTGGCCAGGTGGTTCAGTTGGTTGGAGCGTCGGCCCATACACCAAACATTTGCTGGTTTGACTCCCTCCCAGGGCACATACCCAGGTTGCAGGTTCCATCCCTGGCTGGGGTGCCTACTGGAGGCAACCAACTGATGTTTCCCTCTCTCCCCACTTTCTCTCACTCTAAAAATCAATAAACATATCCTCAAGTGAGGATTAAAAAAAAACACACACAGGCCCCCACACAGCCCTCCCCTGGAGGGCCTGTCCCAGGGTTTCTTCCTGACACCAGCAGAGGGGGTGCTGCAGGGTCTGAGAGCACCACCGCACACCTGGGCCCCTCGGGGCTGTGGCGGCTCGGGGGTGGTGCTGCCCCTAGGCCCTGACCTCACAGGCACAGTGCTGGCCGAAGCCCCCATAGGAAAGTCAGTGTGGGAGTGTCCTACATATCATATCTCTCCCAATTTAAAAAAAAAGATAAAGGATCCATCAGAGTCTCATCTGCAGGTGAACCAGCCAAGCCGCTCAGATATTATACCATTATAGACTTCACGTTACAGCATCTTTGATGCAAAGCATCATTTCAGTGAATAAAGCACTTTTTTCCAAACCCTGTTTTAATTAGAAAACTGATAGAAAAATCTAGAAGTGCTGCCTCCCCATAGCTACTCTTTAAAAATCTGTTTGGAAACCTTGAAAATATTGATAAAGTATAAAAGAAACTGAACTCTGATACCTTTCTCCCATTTTTTTGTTCCCAGTTCCCTGAGAAGCCTCCACCACTGTACTTCTATAGCTCAGAATAAGGATGTAGTTTCCCCTTAGAACCTGTAGATATTCTAATTATATGTAAATCAGTTTATGTAAATCAGGCCACAGAAATAAATATGCATGGTTAGAGGATATTTAAAGTGGTAAAAGATTTTTCTTAACTGTTCCCTGGAAAGAAAGGAAGGCAGAAAAGAAAAGAAAAGAAAAGAAAAGAAAAGAAAAGAAAAGTCTACTTCCAGACCCTGAGAGCGGTACCACGGCGTCTCCCCCTTCACGGCGGGCAGGGAGCACCTTCTCACACAACGCAGTTCTCCTGGGCTGTTCCCTCTGAAACACCTCAAGTGCAGATCACAGTCTGATTCTGATTTTGAAGCAATTCTATGTTAATCTCCCCTTCTTTACAGTGAAGGATTTTGTCCCTTTTCTTCAGAGTCAAAACACACATTTGGACAAAGGACTTGAATAGAAAATGAGGAGGTTATTCCCATATTGCAAAGGGCTTCTTGAGCAAGAACCATCTCTGACTTTCGAGAAACATCACCACCATTTCCCTGCTCTCCGAGTTCCACCCCACTCCAGTCCCCTGGAAACACTGGTGGCTCCCACAGGTCCGTCTGCACTCGAGCTGCAGGCTTACCCAGCTGACTGGCTGTCTGATACCTGCGCTTGGGTCTCCCACAGGCACTGCAAATGCACCCTGTCCAAACCTGCATTCCGATCTCCCGCAAACCCGCTCCTCACCCACTCTCTCCACCCCAACACAGGCAGGCTGTGCGACTGGGGTCTCAGAGCCAAAGCCTTGCCCTCACCCTTGCCTCTGCTCTTTCTCTCACATTCCACTTTCGATCCACTGGCTACGTTCTATTGGCCCCACCCTCAAGTATGACCAGAATGGGACCGTTTGTCCCCACCTCCGCCATTATCGCCCTAGTCCTAGCCACTGTCATTGCCTGCCCAGATTTTTGCAGAGGTCTTCCCCCTGATTCTGACCTTGTCCTCCTACAGCCTAATTTGAATGCAACACCACAGCTACAATGATTCTTTTGAGGCATATAAAGGACCCTGACAGTCCCATGTTCTAAACACTCCAATGCCTCCTGTAACACCCAGCACTGAAGCAACATCCTTAAAATGGCCTATAAAACTCTTTGACCTCGTGTCCTACCACTCAGCTGGAGCTGAGTGAGTTTGTTCCTCAGACTCACCAGCCCTGTTTCCACCCCAGGACCTTTGCACGGGCTGTCCCTCTGACCCAAACGCTCTTCCTCAGATATCTGCAAGGTGCTCTCACTTCATCACTCTGCTGCTCCAGAATCACCCTGAGCACGTGCAGCTCAACAGCCTCACTCCTAGTCCGCCTCCCTTCCCTGTGGCACTGTTCTCCATGTTACTCACCGTCTGACACGCTTGGCATTGTGCTTGCTTATTATCTTTTCTTCATTCTGGAATGTAAACTCCACAAGGGCAGAGGTTTTTATCTGTTTTGTTCACGGCTATGTCCACTCAGAGCGGTGCCTGGCACACAGCAGACACTTAGTAAATATTTGTTGAGTGAATGAACAAGATCCTACTCAGTAGTGAATCATTGCATTTGGATAAATTAGGGGTTCATCCTCCCCCTTCATACCAGAAGGCTTCTCATTCACTCATTTGTGGTGAGAAAACAAATGACTGGCCGAGGGGCTCCTTGGCACAGGACTGAACTTGTGACCTAACTTTAAGCGTGATTTCTGACATTGAAATGGGCATGTGTGCTATGTGCTACACCCCAGAATTCACTCCTGGGCTGGGCTCAGTGCAGGGGGTCAGTGACAGCAGGTTCCTTTCAGGACAGGCATGGGGTCAGCACAAGTCTGTCACATGGGGCTGAGGTCCCTCTGGAAGACCTCTCACCCAGGGAGAAAACAGAGCTGCAGGGGTCAGAGGGCAAGGGTGATCCTGAATGGAGCCACGTGGCTGTGAATAAATCAGACCTCCTCCCACCCCTTTGTTTGGTCAAGGGAGGGCTGTAAGTAAAAACGTGGGTCTGCCTCACTCGATGCTGCTGCACCTACAGACAGGGGTAAGAAGAGAGAAGCAGGGTCTCCCCTGTGTCGCAGACACTGCACAGGTTCATCTCCTCCAGGTGGGGGGAGCTGCGGGGACAGACTGGTCTGTGAGCCTGAGAGGCACACCCAGGAAACTTCCAGAACATCTGGGAACAGTCAAGGGCCCGAGAGGCCAGGGCTGGGTGACGCTGCCAAGGTGACTTCATCCGCAGCCAGAGACTGGCTGGGCCCGGGGCCCCTGGGGCCGCTGCTGGGCAACTCCTGCAGCTCCGGCTGAGCCAGGATGCCCTCCCTGTTGGAGCTGGCGGTGAGGCCGCCCCAGTGGACCAGGTCAGTCATCACCAAAACCAACGAGCGGCGCCCACCAGCCGTGCCTTCTAACAAGCCCTGAGGGACCCCCAGATGTGCCGGAGCCCAGCTCAGCATGTCACAAGCAGAGAGGGCAAGGAACATTTCCACGTCTCATTCGCTCTTACAAAGTGACGTCTGGGAGAAAATGGATCAGATAAAAAGGAAAAGGCAAATTATGATATTAAAAATTCATTTCCACTTATCAAGTTTGCTATTAGCATCACAATTCAGGATATTTTAATAATTAGAGCAGCATATAGGTGGCATAATTGGAGATTCACTGATAAGATTTAACGAGCACCAGAAAAATCCCTTTTCCAAAATCCCTTCTTCAGCGGCTTGCAGTCGCCCACTAGGGCTGGACCCAGCTGACGCCCCCTCGGCCCCCCAGCTCTGCTCCTGGATTCGCAATCCCAGGGCTATGGGGGGCGAGGGTCACTCAGGCCCAGCTCCTTCTGGTGAGCAAGTGGGGCTGATGAGGGCCCCCCCACAGCGTGGGGAGTGAGGCCCGAGGGGATCCCCCACACACACTCCAGGAGGCTTCCCCACAGCCTGACCTGTGTCTGCTGAAGACGAAGGTGTACAGGGGGATGATGGGATGATGTCTCCTTGTGGACTCTTGGAGACGTGGGAGGAATGTGCAGTGTGACATCCTTTGGTCGGGGGACAGCCCGCCACAGTCTGGGGCCCAGGAAGGGCTGGGGTGTGCCCTGCCTGCTGAGCAGCAACGCCTAACAGCCCTGGTCAGGGTGGCTGAGGGCCCGTGGGTCCCCCGCCTCCCCTCAGCCAGGTTCCTGCGGAGCCCCAGGAACAACTGAGGGCCTTGTTGCTGTGTTCTCTCAGGTGTCCACCCCACACTTGAACCAAGACGAGGCAAGCCCAAAGGAGGGGACCCCCAGGTCTAGCAATAATTCAAGGGGTCCCAGTGCTCTGGCTTTCAGCATCCTGACTCAGGGAAGGTGGGTTTCTTCCCAGAACCATGGCCCCCCCCACTCTGTGCTACCCACTCAACTCCCCATTGCCAGGAGATGGGCTCTGAGTAGTGCTAGGAGGCGCTTCTGGGCTCTCTCAGCTCACCAGTCACCATAGCTTCCCGGTACCCTCGAGGGGGGGCCCGTCCTGGCCTAGTGGGTCTGGTTGCACAAGACCTGGGTCCTGCCCATCCCTGGGCCTCCTGCTAGCCACACTCCCACAGGCTCCTGAGTCCCAGCCCCACATACAGCCCCCACGGTGCCCCCCACCCCTGCTGAGGGCCTGTGTGCTCTCCTGGGCCCCCCACACCTGGCCCCCCACACCCAGACCCATCCTGGGCCCCCAGTCCCTGGGGCCGTGGCTTGGGGCCTGCTCTGGGGGGTGGGATAGGAGTGGAAGGAGGGGTAGGACTAGAGTGAGTGAAAAGACAGCCAAGCTCCACTCTCACCGAGATTCAGCTCTTCCTCTTTAATAAACATCCCTCCCATTGTTGCAGGCCTTCGGTTACCTTCCAGAGCTCTGCAGAAGTTCTTTCTGACAGTTTTCAGCAGTGTCCTCACCATGTCTCTGGAGCAGGGGACGGGCCCAGGTCCTCGTGCTGCCAACGCAGAAGTGCTCTGGCCATGAATTCAGATTTGACAGGGGGCAGGGGCAGTTTACTGGGTAAAGTATAGTCTTTTCAGAAAATTGGCAGGATAATTCATATCTGTGTGAACAAAAGGAGGGAGGGAGGGAGGGAAGGAGGAACAAACTTTGGCCGGTACCTGCACTACACCGAACAGTGCAGGCCAATGGGCCATAGACCTGAATGTCAAACACAGAGCAGCACAATTTCCAGAAGAAAAGGCAGAAAATCTCCATGGCCTTGGGTAGGCAAAGATCTTAGATGCAATGCTGACCCTTAAAAGAACAAATTGATGTATAGGACTTTGTCAAAAGGAAGAGCTCGTGCTCTTTCAAATCTATGTTAAAGGAGCAGAGAGACGAGCCGCAGACTAGGAGGAAATAATTGGAAATTGTGTATTTCATAAAGGATTTGTGTCCATAATATACAAAGAATTTTTCATACAAACACTCAAACAAAAAATTCAATCTGAAAATAAGCAGAACCTGGACCAGACGTGTCACGGAAGAAGACACATGGATGGCAGCTAAGCACTGGAAAAACAACTCAACACCTTCAGTCATCGGGGAAATGCACCCCAAAATCACAACAAGACAGCACCACCCGCCCACAGAAGGGGTGAAATTGAGGGGTGCCACAGCAGGGGTCAGCGAGGGTGCGAGGCCTGCAAGTCTTAGGTTCTGGTGGGAACGTGCAAGCGGACGACCCTTTGGAAAGCAGCTCAGCGGTCTCTAAAACTGACACGCATGCCCACCCTGTGCCCCAGCCACTCCGCTCAACCAGGGGAAGTGGAAGCCGTGCCCACTGGAGACTTGTCCTTGAACATCCATTGCAGCTTTATTTGTAATAGCCAAACACTGGGAAATGCCAAAATGTCCATCCACAGACGAGTGGACGGACGACTTCGGCTACCCCCACAAAATGGAACACGACTCAGCAGCAAAAACAAGTAAAGCGTCAGTCAGTGGAGCGCTGTGGCCAATCTCAAAGTCAGTATGCTGAGCCAGAGAACCTCAACAAACAAACAGAAAAAACAGTATACTGCGTGATTCTGTTTATGTATAAAATTCCCGGAAACGCAACTGTATTTCATTTGTTCAATACCAAGTAATCTACAGCAGTGGGTAGCAGAAAGTGTTTGCATAGGATGAGACCATGATTAGTGTGGGTGGAAGAGAAGAAACAGGCAATGCTCCAAAAAAGGTTCTGGATATGATGCATCTGTCCATTCTCTTGACTGTGGGGACGGTGTCACAGGCATATACACATGTCAGAACTTTTATTTTAAATGCCTACACTTTATTATATGTCATTGTTCTACAAGAAAGCTCTGAAAAGTAATGAAGCCTGGGACCGTAAATCAAATCAGTTGATGGCTGTAAGATCTTTGCTTAAGTCATCTGAAAGAATGAGTGCGGTGCCCCGCAGAACTCCCCAGACGATCAAAGGGGCACTAGGCAGCTCAAGGGCAAGATCCCACAGAAGCTTCAAGTGCAGCTTTAAATCTAGAATGAGAGGTGCACATCGAAATAATTGAGTGACGCTTTCTGAAGACCAAGTGGACTATCATAAAATATACAGAAACTCCACAATGTTTCTAACATGAGCTGTGCTTGTGAAAGTACAGTCAGCCTGGGCCAAAAGGAAGCAAGTCTGTTCCGTTTGCAAAAAGGCCTCTGGTTCGCTCACGTTCTACAGCCCAGAGGCAGGCTGAGAAAACTACCCAGCCACTAACACCGATCACTTCTTTAGAAGTAGCCATGGAGAGTGATGGCAAAGTAAGCAAGTCTCAGAGGGTGGAGCCGGGAGCCCCGATGGGGGAGCCACGAGCTACCGGAAACTGTGAGCTGGCGGACCGTTTCCAGGGAGCAGAGCAGCAGTCTCACAAGGAAGCTGCTCAGCCCAGAGTGGGGAGCCCTCCCAACATCTCTGCCCAGCAGGGCTTCAGAGTCACTATGTTTCAAATCCCAGGATTTATCGCTGTTCTCTCCCCCTCCCCGGCTGTCCCTGTGGCACCAACACGTGGCGGGTGTGTGGGAGAAAGATCACTTATCTTCGTTCATTAAAGCTCCAGATCAAGAGGAGCTACTTCTGGATTTTATGCAGATTATAAGATCCTGGATTTTGACCATCGTGTCGCGGGTGGATAAGACCCTTGGGGTCCTCCCAGGGGAGGAGTGCATTTTGCACATCAGAGGGAAGCGAACCGTTCTGGCCTGGGAAGGCTGGGTGCACATGTGGCCCAAACTCCGTCTCCACAGCCTCTGCAGGTGGCCTTGCCGCTCCACCCATCATGGTGTGGACTCTGTCTCTGGGCCCTCGACTCGGCTGACTTCGTGAACTCTCTTTGGTGGATAGGACGCAGAAGAAGGGCTGGTGTGCCAGTTCCAAGCCCGGGCTTCTGGGCTCCTTCTGTTCTTTGGCTCTTTCCCTGGGTCACCTGCCTGCACCACGAGAAGCAGCCTGGGCTAGCCCGCCAAAGGACGAAGGACGTCCTGAAAGTGAGCGAAGGTGCCCCAGCTGACAGCCAGACACCCTCTGGGAGCAGCATCAGTTGGATGACCTACAGCTAATGACACCGAGCACAGCTAAGGACTGGAGACTGTCCAGATGGGCCCTGCCCGAACGGCCCAACTGCAGACTGGGAGCTAACCAACACCTGTTGTCTCCGCTGTGAAGTGTGCCATGCAGCAGCAGAGAGCTGACAGGCAGGCAGCACCTGCTCCATCCTCACAAGGACCAAAGAGAGGGGTCCTGTTACCGTCCCTATGTTACAGCTAAGTCCAAGGCTTAGCACAGGTTCCATGACCACCTAAAGTCGCACGGCCAGCAAGTGGCTTTTCAGTGGTGACCACTGCATGCCGATCATTATGGTCTCCTTCCAGGCACCCATGAGAGTGACATCAAGCTGAGTTCGGGGACTTGTTCTGGATGATGAACCTCCAGAGGCAGCGCTGCGTGCTGCCTCCAGGACAAAGACTGGCAAAGAAACTCGAGATCTGCCACATTCCCTTCCTCTCGCTGCAGCACCCACGATGCACCAATGGGAACTGCTCTTCAGCCCAGCTCTCTGAGTGTGACAGCCAGCCTGCAACGGACACCACGCACGACAAGGAAATTAACCTTCTCGGGGTTAAACTATGGAGGTTTGGGGTCATCCCTGCAGCACAGAATGTCCCTTCCTAACTGGCTCTGTGGCTAAGCAGGGCTGCACCCTGTCTGTGTGAGCCCTACAGCCACTCCCCATCCATACATGGAGGGGCGAACAGACGACTGTGCTGACAGATGAGGCCAACAGTGCTCACCGAAAGAGAAATGGGAGAGAACAAGGTTAAAGACGACCCGCTGATGTGGCTGAGGCAGCAGGGGTTGGAGGAGCACATGTTCTGTCCAGAGGTCAGAGAGAAGGGACAGCACCTAGGGCGGTGTTGAGACATGAGGTCCCTCCTGCCACCACCCTCCAGAGCTGCACACTGGGCTGAGGAGACAGCTGGCTTCTGCCTCCCACCTGACAGCGGCGTCTGGAAGAGCTGAGGCAAAGCAGCCACAACAGGAACAGCTGAGGGCAGAAGTGTGGTGCATCCAGCCCTGCTCTCTGTGAGGTAGGGGCCTCGGCAGCCACCCGGGCAAAGGGGCAGCCCCAGATGGGGCCACCCAGGGCCCCTCCCCTTGTAGCGGCAGCTCCTCCCGGCCAGGCTGCCCTGGCCACTGCTCACTGCCCGGTCTTCCTCCCCTACAATAAGCTGGGACAGGGTGGCTTCTCAGCAGCCTTGTCACTCAAACCTCTCCAACTCTAAAGCAGCCAAGATCACCCGATCAATCAACTCAAGGACCTTAATTTGGCATCTCATGATGCCCACCAGCAACTGTGAATTCAAATTCAACTCCTCTGCCTTGACTTTGAACTCTAATTTAAGTGAATTTTCCACTACCAAACTTTAAGTCTATGCAAATCCACAAATGCTTATCTCGGGCCTATAACATACACACAGCGATGACCAGGAAATAAATAAAACATCTTCTCTGCCTCCAGGGACTCGCAGTCTAGAGAGGGAGAAACACACAAGTAAAAGGGGCCATAATCCAAGGCCAAGTTTGATAAGAGCTGGAACAGAGGGACAAAGGCAACAAGAAAACAGGGTGGGCGAGATTCAAACTCCCCAAGTTCAACTCAGCGACAGAACTTACTTGTCTGTTTGGGGTTTTGCTATACGTTTTGTACAGTGCAATTCTCCTTGTTTCGGCCTCAGTAACAAGCAGGGCTGGGGAGGCAGTTGCACTTCCGTGATGACCTGATAATCCTCTCCGTCATTTCAGTGCCAGGTGGTGTCACACAGGCTGCTCCCACTGCAGGCGGCGGGGGGTGGGGGCGAGGGGGGTGGGTGGCGCTGAGGCTCCCGGTGGCTGACCTGTCCTTCTGGGGGACTTGTGTCTCCCTCTGTGAGTGAAAGACTCAAGGGTTGACATCTGTGGACTGTGCTTCTGTCACGCTTAATCCTGTTGCACAATCATCTCAACACTCTGGGCTCTTGCACCTGTCGTCTAAGCAAAGGTTCAAGTTTGCCCCTCCAGGAGCTCCTTCCCACCACCTACGTCAGAGCTCGGGCTGCTGAACAGTGGAGGTCACTGCCGTCTGGCCTTCGGATAGGTGGGGGTTGTAGCACCATCATTTCTAATGCTGCTGGAGGTCAAAAGGGTCCACCCGTCACACAAAGTGACCAGGAGAGGGAAGGGGTCTCCACGTGTTATAATAAAGAAAGAAAGCAAAGCTTTATTAATTCAGATCTCAGGAAGACAAATGAAATCTTGACAATCACACAGAGAACGAAGCAGAAAGGACCATGGTGTCATGTGTATGTGTGTGTGTGTGAGAGAGAGAGAGAGAGAATGAAAACCATGTGGATGTGAACAGCAAAGACCTTTCTCCTGCTGCTGCCTGGAGATCACAAATGGCAAACATCAGAATGCCACACCAGGCACACAGTAGGTGCTCAATAAATGCAAGCTGCATACAATTAGAGCTGCATGGTTAAAGGGAAGGGAACCTGCTCGTAAGCATCAGGGTGGAAAATTGAATATTCTTCTCGACATGGTAGATTTCTCATTATAATCACATATTCATTGGCTGAGCCAGGAAACCCATGCAGCACACATGCACTGAGTCCACGCTCCATTCAGGTCCCAGTCTGGGCACAGGGCCTGCTGCAGTGGCCCTGCCCTGCTGCAGCCTGAGCTCAATGGTGATGCAGACAATGGAGCCACAGACTTAAAAATCAGGTTGTCTCTTGCACAGTGGGAGTGTCCATGAAGGCCTCTCGGAGAGTAACATTTAAGTGGAGACCGGCACGATAGGCAGGCGCGTCCCACACGTTCTGAAGGCAAAGCGTTAGGGTGGAAGGCCCGGCTTGCTCTAAGGATTGAATGTGAGAAAGAGCTTGGTGTGGAAACAGGCACATGGAATATATAAAGTGTGGGAAATACATTTTTAAATGGACACTTGAGAACAAAGTCATATTTGTTGCCAATGTCTCCCAACCCCAATGTGAAAGAGCAAGCACAAGTCACCGGTTCCAAAATCATCCTTTTCGGCGACACAGGTGGTGGCAGCGGGTGTGGGGCAGACAAGTCTTGCTCCCCAAGGACCTCTGCCCAGCCACTCCCCTCCCAGTCTCGATTTCCCACCCGAACGAGGAGTGTCTCTGTGGGACGGATGAGATGACTTGCTGCGTGGGCGTCGGAGCTGGTAGTCATGCACGCCCAGCACTATGCAGGGCCTGTGGCCGCAAGAGAGGGCCGTGGGGGCCCGCCAGGCTGGGCCAAGTGAGGGCGCAGGACCTAAGATTTTCCCCTTAGAGGCTGGCTTGCAAAGAAGCCCAGGGCATCGCCCTACACTGGCAGGGATTTGGGGAACACAAAATGAGGAATACACAGAAATTGGGGGGTCAGTAAGAAGACCCTCCTTATCCTACCTGGGCAGATCTCAATGAACATCTCAAAGGACTGCAGAAGGGCCTGAGGGAGCCACCACTCGCTTCTGACACCTCGGCCATGGGGATCCCTGTGGTCTGGCCTCGAGGCGGGATGGCAGGTCAGTGGGGGGGTGGGTCGGGGGCGGTGGGGGAGGTGCTTACCAGCAGGGATGCTCCCGGGCTCCGCCTTTGGTGACTTCCTCATCCAGACACAACCCCTTCCCACCCCAGACTCCATGGCCAGGCCCCTGGGGATGAGGGTCCCTCAAAGACGTGATAGGATTATACAGAATGTTTCATTTCTATTGGACTAAACAATATAAGAGGCACTTTAGAGACGAAAGCAAAATACCATAGTGGGTGAGTGGTTTAAAATCTGCTCATCATATCTGTTCACAAAGAAATGCCTTATCCTTGTTTATGTGTTTCGTTCATTAGGTTCCTCTTATAGGCGAGATCATCTGGTTTTTGTCTTTCACTGCCTGGCTTGTTTCACTCAGCATAATGCTCTCTGGTTCCAAATAAACAAGCAAAGTAGAGCCAAAAGTATAGAGACCAGGAACACACTGAGAGAGACCAGAAGGGAGGAAGGAGGAGGGTGAGGGGCCAGAAGCGGCGGGGTCTAGTCAAGGAGCAGGTGTGAGTGACCCGTGGGTGTCCACGACAGGGTGGGGACTGACTGTGGGAGTGGGGGGGTGGGCAGGAGAGAGCAATGGCGGGGGGGAGTTGAGACAACTGTAATAGAACAACAATAAAAGAAAAGAAAAGAAATGCCCTATCCTAAGGATTCTTTAAACCCTAACACCAAAACGAGAATGGAAAAGCGAGGCTTACAGGTCTTCGCTGTCTCACAGCCCGCGGACTGACACTGCTGGGCTGGGCTGGGCTGGTGACTTCTCAGTCCCTCTCAGGGAGCTGGAGAAGCCGTCTGACAATGCCTTTTGTTCAGAACACTTTAAATTCCATGTATTCTTAGCTCTCTGAAAATAATCCTGCTTTTAACAAGACTTTATTAATTAGTTTCTTCTTTCAAGATTCCAGTTCTTCAGAAATGCTTTGAAATGTAACTGTTCTCCCTGCATTTTTATTTTTTCTTAGAAAAGCCTTTGCCTCAACCTTAGAAAGAGTTGGATAATAACCAATTTAGGCTTAACAGCAAAAAACATTAGTATTAATATTGCCAATTTCCTATTACATGAAAATGCAAGAACACCAGGAGATTTTGCTTTGGAATACATCTACAGGCTCAGATGTTTAAAAAATAGACTGTTCTTTTGGGCTTCTTAAAATAAAATTGAGTCAAGTTTGTGTCAGCCTGAAAATTAAATAGAGAATATTGTCAAAATGGAGATTTCTTACATTTGGGAGCCCCTTATCAGAAGCTGAAAAGAAAAAAAACCTGTGTGTCCCTTTACTTCTCTTGTCTAATTCCACATTCTGTTGAGTCTCCTGATGTTAATAGTTTAAATTACTGTGAGTGCTTTTCCCCCATGAGGGCCACGGCCCTGCTTGCAGACACGTAGAGAGAGAATGGTGTGCCTCCCCAAATCTCACGAGGAGTTTCACGAACCCTTGCCCAGCCCTCCCCGGAGAAGGTGCGCTCCATACAGGAAAATGTCATGTTTCATTAGGACATTCATGCTCATGCAAATCCAGTCTTCGGGAAAGAGAATCCTTATGAACCTGAAACCAAAACTGGCCAACTGTGCCTCTGTTTAGAAGCCGAAATCCTCAAGGAGAGAATCACTCACCACACGTCCATCTTTGGCCACAAAGCATTTATTCTCCCCGTGAAGCAAACTTCTTCGGCTGAGACTTTCTGCAGGGAGGCCGACTTGGGGCCCCCCATCCTGGGTGCTGGGGGACATGTAGCTGGCTTCCTCGGGGTCTGGGCGGCCTGACCGTGACATGGTCCCTGCGTGGCCGTGGGTGTGGACTGAGGAGTGCCTTCCCCCCGCCCACGCGATATCACGGGGACAGCACCTGCGGTCTCCTCTGCACTTTGCCTTAGAGAGCAGGGCCCACTCGGAGACCAGAAAAGTCTGCTGTGGAAAGAACCACTAAGTTCAAGGACAAAGTGGATCCCATCTGCCGGAGTCTCAGAGCAAAGGCGTGGGAAGTGTATCCTGCCAGTGGATAGTGTAGTTTTGTAAGTGGAGATTTACATGATTTCTGATCTGAGGAAAACATTCTCTCCAGGCAGAGGAGCCCGGGAAGCAGACACAACACGGCAGAGGCTGCAGGGCGGTGAGGTCCACCGCTCTGGACTGGAGGGAGGATCCAGACCCCGAAGCTGCCCCTCGGTAGCTCAGTGACTTGGTCAATTTACTTAATCGCTCTGGGCTTTAATGTCCTCAAACAAAGGGTTATTGTGAGGATTAAGTAAAATATTGCATTTATTCATTTATTTCTTCAACAAATAGCTACAAAAAACCTACAATCTGCCAGGAAATATTGTAGATGCTGAGAAGACAGCAGTGAATAAACCATCAAGCCCCGAGTCCCATGGAGCTTACATTTTAATGCAAAGAGACAGAAAATACACAAATGATTCTGTCTCATGTTGGGTGTTGTTAGATACTGAGAAGATACATTTTAGATCACCCCGGCTACTGTGTCGAGGACAAACTCTAGCTAGCGAGGCAAAAGTGGGAGACCCGCTAGGGGGCTGCTGTAATAAATGACTCAAACAGAAGACAATGACGGCTTGGGGTAGGAAGACTGGCGGAACACCAGGAGCCAGCCAGAGTCTGGCTTTACTTCCCAGATGGAGACCACAGCATGTGCTGAGGGCTTGGAGGTGGAGTGTAAGAGAAAGAAAAAGAGCAAGGGCCGCCCCCAAACCACACGTCTGACCAGCAGCTGCATGGGCATGGCTACCAGGACTGAGAAGGGAAGCTGGCGGAACAGCAGGGCCTCAGGTTAGGTGGGGGGCCTGCACGTGTGTCTGGAGGAGATGATGAGTTCAACTAGGACACGTTCACGCTGAGATGCTGGTTGGATGCACAGGTGGAGCTATTGGGAGGACAGGTGGACATCTGGGATCGGGCTGCAGGAGGAGAAGTGAAGCCTGCAGACTTGAACTTGGGGATCGTTGCTGTATAGAAGGTCTTTAAGCCCTGAGACTGGCTGAGATCACGGGTGGGAGAAGCGGGGGAGCCCAGCTGTGAAAGGAAACAGAACTAAGGGTTAAGGACTGGCTGAGTCAATAATTAGAGGCTGGTGAGATGAGAAGGAGCCAGCAAAGCAGATCCGGATGAAGCGGCAGGGTGGGTTAGGGTCACGGGGGTCGCGTGGAGGGGACAGAGAGTGGAAACCCAAGAGTTATGGGATTCTGACTCACAGGATGGATGCCGTGCATGCTGAGTCAGTGACCGGCCCACGGCATTTTCTCCCCCAAGCTAGAACACACAGGCCTGCAATCAAGAGGGGAAACGGTAACAGTGCCCCTCATTATGCCCCGGGGAACCCGCTCACAGCACTTTCTTCCCATCCCTGCAGCTTCAGCCTCTGCTGGCTTGGGGGCCTTGCCGCCCCAGGAGGGATGCCCACCGGGAGGCACGAAGCTGACGCCACTGACCTGGAAGCCAAGACGGCTGTCTGGCCAGGGGCCTCGCCTACACCTGAGCCGGCCGGGGGCTGCTGGCGGGGGATGGATGGCTGATGCTCCTTGCCCAGGCTCTGCAGCTGCACAGAAGGGGCAGGAAGGACTGTTGGGAGCCCAGTGGACTCCCCTGGTGCTTCCACGTCCATCCCAAGTTAATGAAAAACTACTGCAACCCAAAAGAAGGCAGGACCGGTGTGGGTTAAGACCTTCAGGGATGAAGACTTCGAAGGCCTCCCGACCTGCCACGGCGCAGTGAAGAGCCCCAGTGAGAGCACAGGAGGGGCGGGAGGGAACAGAACTGTGCGTTTCTGCTCTGGCCCCGAGACCAGGTCCAGCCACACAGACTAGCAGCTACTCCCGTGTTCCTTCCTGCTTCTGCATACAAAGGGAACCCAACAAACTACGGAATTTATTTCCCATATAAAAAATTGTGTATTTATTCTTACAGGTTTAAACTTCAGTCGCCTTCAAAGTACCCTCCATTTGATGCCATACACCTATCGAGACTTTCTTCCACTGCTCAAAACGGTTTTTGAACTCGTCGATTTTGATGTCTTTCAATGCTTCTGCTGTTCTTTGTTTCACCTCTTCCACATCAGCAGAGCGTTTCCCTTTGAGGACTTTTTCATCCAGGGACACAAAAAAGTGGCTGGGAGTGAGACCAGGTGAATAGGGAGGGTGGGGCACAGGGGTCATGCCGTTTTTGATCAGGAACTGCGGAACACTCAGCGTGGTGTCGGCAGGTGCGCTCATAAATCACCATCATGAAATGGGCAAACATGTTGAAAGAGTCTTCAAAAAAAATTCACTGAAGCCAAACACAGCCTCTCACAACAACGCCAGCTGGTGCACTGACACAGATGGGTCCCTAGAACACTCACCTCGCAGGGGAAGCCTGCACTAAAAAGGGTCTGCCCTCCATAAGATAAGTCTGGAATTTTTTGGTCCCCCCTTACACATCAATTAATTTCATCTTTCCTTGCCCCTCTTTCCTGCATTTTACATGAGGATTTGTGGGTGGTGATTAACTTCCACATTTAGTCTGTACATCACAGAGAGTTATGTGGAACCGCAACTGAAATAAAGGATTCATTAGCTTCATGAGTCTGGATACGGGGACTCTTGAGCTTTTGAGTCTTCCCTTCCCAGGGCGAGGGCACCTTCATTTGTCCAAAGATAGCTGCACCCTGTCTGGCAAACACACAGTTGAATAAAAGTCCGCACACATGTACGAAGGGGTGTGCATGGACCCCAAGTGACAAGGGGGTGGGCTGTGCCAGGGAGTAGCTGCTGACCCTGGGCTTCCAACCCTCCGGTCTCTGTCCTGCCCTGTGCCGCCAGCACTAGGACTGAGGATGATAGTTCTCCTTTGCCACCTGGATTCCTGCTGGGATTTGCCTGTAGCAGCGTGAGAGGGAAGCGGGAAGGCTGGAAGAGAGACTTCATGTTGCTGCTGGCTTCACCCCAGCAATGGCCTTCGCCTCGGCAGTGGCAGGTGATTCCACTGGAGCAGCATCCCCTGTCGATGCCCTCTGCCCAGCTCCACAGGACCCTCCTCCAGGTGCCCGCGCTCCGATAGCCCCAGTCCGTTCCCGTCTCCAGCCCCGGGTGCAGCACTGCCTGTGGGGTTATGATCAGCAAAACCAAGCCAACATGACACTCTGGCATGGTTCCTGTTTTCCTGCATCAGGACTGGTCTGACGGAGACTGGTATGGACGTCACCAAGCGCTACTCAGAGGTTGCCAAGGACAATGACAGACAATTGACTGCTGGCAGTTTGAAAGCAAAGAGCTTGGCATCCTGCTTCCCAAAAAGAAGTGTCCAATAAACAGTGGCTGCTACTGGGCTGTTATTATCTTCAGTACTTTCTTCTGTGAGACAAACATCTGGCCTCATTCACGGCACCATCAGACTGGCCATGGCCATCGGCCCCAGCCCAGCAGATGGACGGTGATGGCACGCGTGGCCCAGGGCAGGGGCAGGGGGTACCAAGATGAGTGTGCAGCAGGCCCTTGTCTTTAGGTGGAGAGGCTGGTGACAGCGGGTCGGTCGGAGGTCCCCAAGACCACCCCCTGCTGAGAGATTCACTAGAACACTCAGCATAGTGCGTCCTCCAAGGCAAGACTTGTTACAGTGAGACAGTAAGGGTAGCCTGACCGCTGGGTCCTAAGGGAACAAGGCGCAGGTAGTGTCTGGGGGAACCCACATGCAGGGGTCCTCGTGCACTCCCCCTCCCTCGGGGCCACCTGATCTCACTATCCCCCCATGGAAAATGCAGCAACACATGTTCAACGCTCCTGCCCAAGGAAGCTCGTTAAGGCCAAGGTTTGTGCTGCATTTGGGGCTGGTCACAGAGACACCTTCTGTCCAGCGTGTGCCCAAATTCCAGGCTCCCAAGAGGAAAGCAAGTGCCCAGCATAAACCACAGTGCACAGGCCAGGCCCAGTGAGTCACCTGCATCATTTAGGGAGCGTTTCCCATGGGTGCAGGGCGCTGTCCACCAGCCGAGTTCCCAGACACCAGCCCAGCACACTCCAGCCAGCAGGAGTCTCCAAGGACAGCAGCCTCGAGCCTGCCATGTTAACGCCCTTCTGCACGGTGGGAATGGTGACCCCTTGAGCATCTGAGGACTAGATGCTGGTCCTCAGGATTTTCCCAGCGCCCTTGAAAAGCCCTGGAAGATGGGCCCATCGCTCTGGGCAGCTAAGAGGAAACCTCCTGGACACAGGCTCAGAGAGCTGGAAAGTGGCTGGGTTAGTTCCAGGTCTGACCTAGAAATTCTGGAAAGTAAGCTCTCTGAGGGCCTGCAGAACTCTCTGAGGCTGTAGCCAGTCACCTGTTTCAAAGGAGGCATCTGCTCAGGCCCGCAGTGGGAGGGAGCTGTCCACACACAGCCCCACCAACCGGATCCCAGCCCCGCCCCCGAGAACCCTGGCTCTCTCTCCCTCCTACCAGGTGGTCTGCCCTGGTGACCTCGACAAGGCAAGATACAGGTTTGCTTCTGCCGAGAACGCTAGTAAAACTCAGACAAGGCGAGACGGCGAGATGAGCTGGGTGTCAGAGTGGAGGTCAGGCTCTTATTCTGATTCCATAAATCGTAGTAACTTCCAAAACCCTCTTGCTGGCTCCCAGAGTTCATACAAAAACTCCCAGATTGCATTCCACAAAATAACACATTTTTTCCACACTTCTCATTCATTCATTCACGTTTTTACTCATTTATTCTCATATTCATTTATTTATCCAACACTACTGAGTCCTCCTATGAGGACTTGAACTGAATTCTGGGTCCGCACACACAACATACTGTCTGCCCGCCACGCTCAGAAGCCTGCAGCTAAGGAAAGAGATGCCTGTGGGCCAAGGATTCCCGCCAGATGAGTGACACCTGTGTGTGGGGCCACTCGAGAAGCTCCAAATGCAGGACCCTCCCCCAGGAGGCAGACCTCATCCTTCCAACACTGCCGAATGCCACCTCCTCCAGGCAGACTTCAGTAGACTCCCCTCAACGTAACGCAAGCACTCCCTGTCCAGGGTTCCCATAACCTGTGGCCCCACTTCCTAGTGGGTTACCTGGTCTCTGATCTCTTCTCATCCAGGTTCTCACCGAGGGCAAGCAAAGCTCATGATCACAGGTGAGCTTGACCCCCAGTGAGTCCTCAATGCACACTCATCACATGAAACCCCTGTCAGCCCCACAGGAGAAGGCTCCTCCTTACAGGCACCCTGACGCCACTTCTGGCCAAGAGGAGGGGTGGCTGCAAAGCCCAGACGGTCATCTGGTTACAACAGAATAAACAGTGATGTCACAACAGCCACTGTGCTAATGATATCACGTGCATCCCCCGTGAGCCCCACAAGAGATACGATCCATCGCCCCAATTTTACAGGTAAGGAAACTGAAGCTCCACAAGCAGAATGACTTGCCTAAGGCAATGCAGCTAGTCACAGGCAACGTCAGAGCTGAACCGGGGCCCAGGGGACTCCAGAGCCCTTCCCCGCTGGGAGCTGGGGCCTCCTCACTGAGGTCTGGATGCCTGGACAAAGCAGGGGCACCCAGGGCAGGCAGTGGCGAGCTCCGCACAGGCATGCCCCGTGGTGGGTGTGACAGGTATCTCCCCAAGGTGATTCCTGGTTTCAGGTGGTTTGCCTTAGTGGTCAGCACCAGTCACCTGGACAGGGTCAAGCACAGGAAGGAGAGGTAGCTGGTGGTCAGGCTGGCCCCAGCCCCAGCCTTGGCCTCTTTTGTCTCCAGATGCCCAGCTGTCCAGGCAGGGCAGATCCTGGGCAGGCTGTGGCAAGTGGTCGCCCCACCCTTGCTTTCCCCAGCTGCCCCAGACCCGGCCAGAACCAGCATCATGAGCGATGCAAGGCAAACCCCCACCACACAGACATGGGCTCGCCACCCGCAGAGAAATGACAGGTGACCGTCACAGCCCTTCCTGACTCCAACAGCCCTGAGTCTGATACTTCCCATCAGGAGCCGCTGGAAGGACTGGGCTGCGGCCCCCATGGGGTCTGTGATATGTAAATGTATTCTAGAGCCAAATGTAAGAGTGATCAACTCCATAAAAATCAAAAGGAGGCTGTCTGATCATTCTGCTACTGAGGGAAATGGGAAGGAAAAATCCTTGCATGTCAATTGTCATTGATAATGTGATGTACTTGACTTGCGTGTTCCTGGGGCTGATCATTACAAAATGTGATTTTCGAAAGGCTGCTAATCAGAAGGAATCTGGAGCCCTCCGGGGAGCGGAGCAAGGCCAGGGGAAATTCCCACTGCTGGGAGCTCCTGTGTTGGAAAAGCATCTGTTTCACTAACAACCCCTGACCCTCAGCAAGGTGGGCCCGATGTCTGAAGGATCCAGCATTCCACACGCAGCCTTGGGTTCCTGTTGCATGGAAGAGACTGCTGGAAGTCACCCCGTGGCTACAGCAGAGGCCAAGTTCAGGACTGCCCTTGGAAGTGCCCTTGCATTGGCCCCAGAGGATGAGACCAGCAAGCCATGCTCAGGAAAAGAGCACCTGGCAAGAGCAAGTGACCTGTTGCTAAGGGGCCCTTGGTGGCATGGCCTGAGAGGCCCCAGCCCTGCTTGTGGAGGGGACACGTGGTCAGTGAGAGCGCAGTACTCTGCCATGCAGAGAAAGCACCCCCTGTGCGGGCCAGTTCTCCCTGGCCTGACCCTCACCTTCTGTGTCATCATGGCACTAACCGTGAGGCACTGGGGCTGGTAATGAGGGCACGTGGCAGTTCCGCCCCTTAAACAGACACTACAACCATGAGAATGGGACCAAGGCCCTCCCGACGAGTTGAAAACCCTTCAGGGCACACACCCGAGCTCAGCCACCCCATCCACTGGCAGCCACCCAAGACAGGAGCAGGGGTGGTCCAGCCCTGTCTGCCAACTCCCCGAGTGAGGCCCTGACCCAAGCGCCCACCCCGCAGCACTTTGCCGCTGTGCTCCAGAGGGCAGGGGACTGCCCTGATTTAGGGGCTAAAACTAACATAAGCCCCACGTGTAACCCCACGGGTATGCAAACTATCGTACTGACTTCCTCAGCACCAGAGCTGGCAACATGTACAGCCACCGACCAGAAGAAAGCCTCTACGGTCAACACACTGCCCCGTTCTAGACAACTGCACGGTGGCAAAGAGCACCTGCCTGCTGTGGGGGCGGGGCTTCTGAGGACCCAAAGGGGCACCATTGGTCACTGCAGCCCTGCGACCAGAGCCCCAACCCTCATGTGCCCTGAGAAACAATGTGCCCTGAGTGGCGCTGCCTACCCTGCAGCCTGTGATACTCATCACATCCTGCCCAGGCCAGGGAAGGTGTGGAGGGTGGTGCAGCGGCAGGGAACATGTACAGGGGATGGCCCCTTGCACAGGGAGTACGGGGGTTGCAAAGGCCTAAGTTTAACCAGACGTCCTGGTGCTCCGTGGGGAGGCTGAGTCACGGCCTCGTGGCCTCACTTCCTTACGACCCATGTGCTGATGTTAAGGTGTGTGTGGAGGCAGTGGCTCCAGAGAAAAGCCACCTGGCCCTCACCTGAGTGACTGATGTCAAGCTATCCTGTGAAGAAATGTTTGCTTAGCCTTTGGGACGTGGTGGAAGCCTTTGCACATCACAGGGAAGGAGAAAAAGGAGATTTGACACGGTCCATATTTTCCCAAGTACTTCCCAAGCTTGCCTGCTCAGGGCGGGCAGGAACAGGGCGCACGGAAGACAGCCCAGGTCTGCGTGTGGTGAGACCCACCACAGGAGGAACCTAATGAGAAAAGATGAATGCAGCATGTGTGTGCAGGGAGGGCACCAGCGGACAGTTACATCTGCCATCCCCTAAATTAGAGCTATTTGTTCTCATAGAATTAATTGCAGAAATAAATAAAATTTATCTTCAATATTGGGCATGCGATCTTAAAAATTAGAATTCATGAGCTCACATTTTCGATAACTCGCATATAAATATAGACAAACGAGTGCTTTAATGCAAATTTAATATACAGTAGTTAAATTAATGATTTTTCTCAGTTCATTTTTAATTGGGGAAAAAAATCCTCACAGCCACACCATATAAATCAAGCTTGCCCGGCGTGCTTGGTGATGGAGAAGTGCGCATGTTCTCGGGCCATGTATCACGATCCGATTTGCTTAAAATAAATGGCTCCTGCTTCCCTTTTCCAACGCAGCATCACGTTAATGCATATTCATAACTGGGCATTTCTCCCCCTCCCCCACCCCCTGCCTTTTTTTCTCCCTCTTTTGAGTTTTCTATTTTCTGAGTTGAAAACATAACCAAAGGACATTTGTTCCTAGGGGCCAAGTGGATCAGGAATTCTGTGTCCGATTGGATTAAAGACGGGAAGGAGCGTCTTCCACTGCCCTGAACAGCGGCAGGAAATGATACTCAGAACTGGGCTCGGGCGGCGGGATTCCGTGGCGGGGGTCCTCCCCCCTGGGGCCCCTCCCCGCTAGGGCCGAGGCAGTGGGCGCAGGCGCAGGCGCGGGCGCAAGGAGATGGTGAAGGACGGAACCCGGGACGGGCTCTCTTAATTGCTCGCGTTCAAAGCTCATCTCGCCTCATCCGCGGTGATTGCCTCTTGATTTCATGCTGGATGGCTATACTGCTACCAGGAGCCTCTTGGTGAGTTTGTGGACCATACCAAAAAGGCATTTTTATCACCGGTTTAATGCCCCATGGCTGACAGGAAACAGGCGAGAGAGAGAAGTGATGCTACAGCTCGGGCATTAAAGGGATCATTAAGCTCCGCGGTAGGGGAAGGTCTTGTTTGCGGTTACAAGCCAAGAGTGGGGCTGAAAGTGACGCGTAAGCAAATGCAGCAGTGGCATGCTCACCTTGCCTGGCCAGCTGCTGCCCACACCCTGCCTCTCTGTCCTGCCAGCCACCCTCAGGCTGCCCAGGGTGGCTGCAGAGGAGAGAGCCTTCGCAAGGATCCAGGCCTTGAACCCCAACTGCACTTCCTGGTTACATGGCTCTTGGAGGTGATTCACCACCTTTCCCTCGCTTGTTGCTTGTCAACCACCCTGAGCTTCCCAAGCACAGAGATGCAACCACTGACCTTGATCTTCTTCTTCACCCAGCCACTGGGGCAGCCGGGACTTGAACATCCTCCCCCCAAGTACCCATTGAGAGGATGCTTGCTTTCCTTGATATTCAGCAGAGAGAGGCATATTCTCTCGATCGAGCCTACCCGCTGGTCTGTCTTTCTGCCTCCAAGCGTCCAAGGATCTATCACTGAGATACCGAGTTTGCGGAATGTGAGCATTCAGCCAGGAGACTCAAAGCATTTCAAGGAACAGGAAACTGCCCTCGTGGTACAATTAGCTGGTAAGGTCTGGAGATGTGGCCCCTTGCGAGGAGGGAGCTGGGCGTAATTGAGGGCTACACCATTTACAGATGACCTGGGGCAGCTACAAATAAAGAACACCCCTAGATCATTACTCACGGTTGTATCAGGCATCCTGCTTCTTCCCAAGGAGAAGCTCCAGGGGCTGAGAGACACTCGTGACAAGATTTAAATGACCGCCACGGTGCTTCAGTCTATACCCACAGGACCTGCTCCAGAGAGCCCACACACTCTTCCCTCTCAGGCAGTTTGTGGGCAGCACTGGGCACGCAACCCAGTGTGCAGGGCCTGTCCAAGGTCGACCGCGCCAAGGCAACGGAAACACACAGTTCTAACTTTCAAAGGGCAAGGGCAGCCACTCCTCTGGCATCAGGAACCTGCCCCTGGGGCCTTGGCAACTCTCCAGGGGTGGGCTAGCACACTCATCTGAATGTTCACGTTGTATCTTCTGCTAGAAATCTGGCTTTGGGATAACAAACCCTATTCCCTACCGTCTGACTCTAAGGTACTGGGCTTTCAACATGGCCCCTCAGAAGGAAGGCAGCTGCTACACTGGGGCAAGGTGCTTGGCTGCCTGAGTTGGGCAGGGAAAGCTAGAATGCTCCAAAGAATAACACTTTTGTCCAGCAGCAGGGGCCACCAAGTGCCAGCACCTGCTGTGTCTGCACGGACAGTGAAACCCTGAAGTGCAGGATGTAGGTGAAATGAGACGTGCAGGTGCCTGGAAATGGTGAGAGGTGGTGCTGGTGTCAGGGAGGGCTCTCCTTGGTGCTGCGGCTACGTGGCAGAGCCTGCCGCTCACCCCGTCTGCTGTTGCTGTGGCAAGCGGGGATGGCACAGCCTCCCCTCTCCTCTGTTCACCCACAGACCACTCAGGAATTATCTGAGCCCTATTGGCATCCACTCCATGCCAGTCATTACAGTAATGGAAGTCTGGGACAACCAGCCAGGTGAGAGCCGGAGGACATGGGCTCGCAACCAGCACTTGGCAAGAGGTGGGCCAGCCGCCGTCCGGTGATGGATGTCTATGAAGCCGGTCCCGATCGCTCTACCAGCAACTGCTTTTAAAGAGCCCGTCCTTGCCGTGTTTCAGCCGTGTCCCTGAGGCTTATCAGCTCTGACACACTCCCGACTCATTTATTTTTCTCATTCGCCCCACAGTCACTTCGAGGGGGGCATAATTTCCCTGACAAATGGCGCAGCAGTCAGATCACCTGATTACGAGGTCTGCATTTATCACAGTGAAATCACACTGCATCTGCAGAGAACCCGCTGGACAGCACACGGGCCTCTGTTTGGGGTTTATGTTTCCTCCTGTAATGCCCAATAAAGCCACGGTTATGACCGTTGGCCATGACCCGGCCTCCAGCCCTCTGGCCCTCGCTAGCTCTGGGAAGAGAGCCGGTGCCAAGGGAGCAGCCTGGATGGCAGAGCCGATGGCCTGGGTTCGGACCTCTGTCCCTCCGCTAATTCTGCCCTCAAGCATTGTTTTCAACCTGCCCTCCGTCCCCCCAGCTATACAATGGGGGCAAGAAAAGTGCCCACTGCAGAGAGTGGCAGGCGGGATTACATGAGATGATATTGTAAAATGTTTAACCAGTGTCTGGCACGTGGTAATGCTTTATAAAAGTATTTGTATAAATAAATGAAGCCCATCACCTGGGTAGCTCAGCTGTTTCAGCGTCATATCTGTCAGACGTGGCTCGGAGGCCATCCCAGGGTCACAGCCGGGAGAACTGGCGTTCACATCCATGCCAGGCAGAGGTGACACTCACCCACGCACATTCCCCTGACGCTTACAGAGGCCAGGTGAGAGGGACAGCGCACTGCTGTGATCCCCGGCTCACACACAAAGGGCCTGTGGCCAGAAGGATCTGGGAAATGACAAGCTCAAGGCTACAGGACGGGATAAAGCCAGAGTCGCTGGGCTGGTGTGCTATTCTCACTGCTGCCTGTGCTGGTCTGGGGACTGGGGATGAAGGCCACGGTAACCATGGTGACAGATGGGCAGACTCCAGAGAAGTGACTCCAGTGGAAGGAAGCTGTATGACGGAAGTGTGGCCGTTACAGGACAGCCAGGCAGGGAGGGCCCTCTCTGCCGGGCAGGGGCAGGTGGGAAAAGGCCAGCAGAGGCTGAGTCTTGGAGGGTGAGTTCACCAGGGGAAGGGGTGGGCATCGGCATTGTGAGTAGAGGCAGCAAAGTCCCCTCTGGAAGGGTATAGGAAAGAGCACCATGGCCTGGAGCTGCCGGCTGCACCAAGGACTGAGCCTGTGGCCCAGCAGCACATGCGGGAGGAACTGGGACCCGAGAGTCCTAACTCCAGGACTGCAGACTCTGCCCTGCAGGGAGCCAATGAGAGGCCAGGGTGAGGAGCGGGGCGAGGGGGCAGGATCTGCATGATGGCAAGATTTAGAAAAACGACTGTGGATACTGGACTGAGGGACGAGAGCAGGGAGCCCCAAGGCCGGGATACACTGTTTGAGCTCCGTGGATACGAAGTCAGCATTTACTGAGCACCTATTATCTGCAAGATACCCTTTGCAGTGGGGATAGGCAGTGGGCAAAAAGCCCTTGCCCTCTTGGAGTCTGCATTTCAATACAGCAGGGGATAAACTGCTCAGCCAGGATAAGGGAGAGACGCAGATAGAGAGGGGAGCAAGATAGGAGAATATCCAGCAGGGGCGGAGGGTAGCTTCCCCGGCTGGGGAGTTTTCAAAACTCATTGCAAACTGGCCTGTCTTTAGAAAACCTTTCATCCCTCCCTCTCATGAAGGAATGTCCCAACACAGCAAATCCAGACAGTTGTCAAAACCCTTAAGGTAAAGAAAGAATAAGAACACTTCCTTTATTCTCCAAATGTACCTATTCAACTTTCAAATGAAAGAATGTTAAATCTAGATGTGGTTTCTGTGAGTGGGGAGCCAAAGTAACAGTAGCTTAGCCCTGGCTGGTGTTGGTCAGTGGACTGAGCGTCATCCCGCAAACCGAAAGGTCGCTGGTTCAATCCCCAGTCAGGGCTCATGCCTGGGTTGCAGATTTGGTCCCCGTCAGGGCACGTACTAGAAGGCAACTGATCGATGTTTCTCTCCCACATCAGTGTTTCTCTCTGTGCTTCTCGCTCTCTTCCTCTCTCTCTAAACGGAAAAAAGTAACAGCAGCTTAAGTCAGGGAGACGTGTACTTCTCTCTTGTACGACGATGGGGACATGACCAGCCCAAGCTGGCAGGGTGGCTTCACGGTTCCCGGGGACCAGGCCCCTGCTATCTGACCGCTCCCCCCACCCCCAAGGGCACTGCCTATCGAAGGTCTGCATCCCACCACATCTGTGTTCCAGACAAAACTCGAAGGGAAAGCAGGGCAAGGGTGGGAGGCACCCAGTTCACAGGCACCTGTGACGTACACGGCACACCTGTGCGTCGCTCCCATTGTGTGCTCACCTTCCCCGGGCCAGCCCTCAGTAGGCAGTCAGGGCCAGCTGGCGGGAAGGCTGGGAAAGGGGGCCGTGGGCCCTCTGCAAACACGGCTCTGAAAACATGGGGATAGCTAGTTCTTTCCAGCTAAAGGGTCTTGTGTTTTGTCATTGATTTGAAAATGTCGTATGACTTAGGCTCAAAACAGTCGCTGTCCTCCACTGTTCTTGTCCCAGTCATCCTGAGGACAGAGCTCACACAAAAGCTAGATGGCTGGATGCATCCTTCAAGGGGAGGAACAGGTCTGACTTGAAACTCCTTTTTTCTAAATCCAATTACTCTGACTTCCTCCTCGAACACGTGATTGGATGAGGACTCTCACAGGGCTCACACTTCGACGATGGTCTGCAGGGTAGAAATCGGAGCCTGGCGGCTGATTCCCCTTAACTTTCTGTTCTGTCCCCACCCCTGGGGGCCTCTGACGCCTCAGCTGTAGCCCTAAGCCAGGCCCCTAGCACTTTGCTGGGGTCTGTGAGGTGGGACAGGGGAGCTGAATTTCAGAGCCTGGAAAACTGAACTGTGAAGGTCCCTCGAGCTGGCAGCCACCCACGCAAGTGACAGAAGCCCCAGGGAGAAGCCCATTGCCCTCAGAAAAAGAAGAGGCACAGACGGTGTCCCTGCGTGGCTCCCTGAGCACACCACTGCAGCCAGCATTCTTGCCATCCCCCCCTCCCGTGGTCCTCCATCTTCCCTGATCAGAGTGTGCATTTGAGCCCAGCCTCTCACACCCCATCCCCACCCCTGGTGGCCCTGCCAGCCCCCCAGCCTCCTCTCTCCTATCTCTCCAATCTGCCCTGGACTCAGCTCCAGAGCCGTGGCTTCAGCACCCACCCCAGAACCCCCCTGTGGACTCCTGTGGGGTGACACTGCCCACCTCCGGTGCAGGAGTTCCTCTTCCTGGCAGCAGAGCAAACTCCACCTTTCAGAGTAATTGTGTAAGTTTAGGGGACATCGCTCAAGGGGATCCTTTGTGCAAACAGCTACTTCTCTGTGGCAACACTGTGTTCTTCTCACAGCAGTCTCTGCCTTCGGTGCAGCTGGGCTCCAGGTGGGAGAACTGCTGTCTCATCCATCCACCATACACAGGGCTCTGCTGGGCACGTGCAATGCAGGGCCCGCTGCACAAACTCTGAGCTGCCCGCTGAGACCCGCAGTGCCCTGGATAAATGGGAACCTCTCTTCTTCAGGGGTTCTGGCCTCTGACCATCAGGCCCTGCCCTACATAGTCAGGGAGACGTTTCCCTGTTCCCCAAAATTCAACCCACACCCATAGTCAGGCGAGGGGTCTCTGTGCTCTGACTTTCCATTCCGCTCCCTTCCCCAGGCAGCGCATCCTCCCCTCATGCTGCGCCCTGCTGTGAGTCCCGCATTCCTCCCTGGCTCGAAGGGGCCCCTGCCCCCATTCACCGACTAGTCCACTCTGAAGACCAGACATGGATGGAGTCCTCTTCCTCCTGTCTGTCAGCCTGCCTGGGTAGCCTTCCTGTCTCCCCAGCATGCACCCTGGAAGGGCCTCCTGGTGAGAGCAAGAGAGGGAACCAAGGAGAGTCACACTGTGCTCCTTGGTTTTGTCTCTCGGAAAAGAGGCCACTCTTCTCGAGTGAAGCGTCAGGACAGATGTTCCGGGTACCTTTTGTATGCCTGGCACAAGAGATCAACAAGTACCCGATGGCTGATTACAGGCAGTGAAAACCTGGTGGTTGATTACAGTTATTAGAGAGAGAATAGTTCACGTCCCGTTCCTGCCGCATGCGCACAGCCGGCCCAGGTGGGGACTATCTGGCATCAGGGTGGGTGATAAATCCCCACAATGACCCAGATGTTCCCAGATGCAGCAATTTGGGGCGAACACTGGTTCGGACGGTGTTCGAGAACGGCATTCAGACTCATACAAACGCTCACCGCATTTAGAGAAAAGCGGGGCGGACGGCATTTCTGACTCTCACACAAACGCTTACCGCTGTGCACAGAGGGCTGGAAATCCTCTCGAGAACCTTGGCCCACAGAGATGGCGATCCACACATCCTCTTCCCCAGCAATTTCCAAACCCTAAACCTCTTATCTGCTTCTTCTAATAATTTCCTCTGAACACCTGCCTGCTGCTCCATTACCACGGCGTGACTCAGAAAGCACACGCTTCCTCCTCCCCAGCAGGGGCGTCTCAGGGGTCACCCATCTCCCAGAGAGCTCCGTGGGAGACGAGCAACCAGCGAGGGGGGCTCTGGGCGTCAGAGAGGCTCTGAGCCCGGGGCGTCCTGAGCTGCCAGTCACCACCACGCCACGCTCTGGGTCGGAGGCCTCTGATTGAGACCTCCCTTCCATTTAGCCATGCTGGTTTTCACAATTTCTCTGAAAAAATCAATTTGGAAAGGCATTTTTTGAGGAAAAGCAAATAAAATGTTCTTACTGAATTTTATTTAGAGAAAAATGTAGTACTTCCCATAAAAATGCAATTTTATTATATTACAATTTCTCTCCTAATCTGTATGTCCTATGCCAAAGCTTTCTCTAATGGATCAGAAATACATAATTGCCAGCCAGACGTGACTGCGTTGCAGCCTCTGGAAACCACATCTCTGATGCGCCCTCCCGGGGTGGGCGCTGCTGGCAGCACTCGGGCCGACCCCACCAGGCGAATGGCCGCCCACTGCCGTGGACGCGGCTCCGACTCACATCCAAGCTCTGAGCTGCCCAGAGCTGAGAACCCGGGGAATGGACCCCTCCCATCATTTCCCTACTTAATTCTGAATTCCTCACCTCCGACCAGAAAGAATGGAAGGCTGAGCCTCCGCTGAACCCCCTCAGGGTCCGAGTCTCCCGCTGAACCCTGCTCACAGCCATCCCTGTGAGGCTGAATCCTCAAATCAGGCACTCGGCTGAGGAGGGCTGTCTGCCCTAGACGGACTCGCCAGACAAGCAGAGAGACAGCACGAAAGCCATCGGCCCCAGCAGGAGCCAGAGCCTGTGGTGGGACAGGGGCTATGGCGACCTCCCGGGGGAGGGGCGGGGAGAGGCCACACACAGCCACCTGAACTGTCCCTCCACCACTCACTCGTCGGCTGAGCACTGCTGTGTGTGTGTTCAGCAGGTGCCGTGCAGACACCAAAGACACAGAAAACTGCGGATAAGACAGACGTGGGCTTGGTCTCGAGGGTTTTGTAGTCTCGAAGGGAAACCTGAAATGAATCAAGCTTCTGGAGCCAAACGTAGTGGAAAACTATCGATAGATCAGGGACCTGGGAGGGGCTGCCACGGGGTCCCAGGCGGCCTCCTGGGACAGCTGACTTTGAAGCTGAGACCCGAAGGTGGAACGGGCAGGAATCTGCCGGGGGGGGGGATAGGGGATATGGAATCGGGTTGGGGGCAGAAGAGTGTTCCAGGGAGAGTGAGGGCGTGTACAGGGCTTCAGGAGAGGGAGGGGGCACATCCCCCAGCCCGAGACAAGCCGTGTGTGTCCGGGGTGTGGAGAGCAGAGGGGGTGGTAGGAAACCGCGGAAGGGTTTGAGCAGAGGCGTGATGGGACCAGATTTGTCCCGTGTGGAGACCCCTCTGCCGGAGGGATGGTGAGGAGGCTGTGGTCCTGTCCAGGCAGGAAGTGGCAGTGACGGGACTTGTACGACAGCCGGAGCCGTGACTTCACGCCACAGGGAGAAGCGGCACAAAAGGAAACCCTCCCGGAGGATGCTCGATGGAGGAGCTGATGGGGCCCTGGCCTCTCCGGCAGGGGCACGAGCCTGTGTCCCGAGGTGAGACCTCTGCTGCTCGGCCCTGGGCACGGGCGGGCAGGGCGGGGGTGGCGGGGGGAGGCTGGGCGTCCGTCCAAGTGTGCGGACAGAAGCGGTCAGAATCCCTCCCACCTCACTTAGCTTGGAGGGCTCCCACCACCCTTTATCCCACGTAGCTCTGACTCACTATGAGGAAGTGCCCTCACTCTCAGTCCCGGCCCACCTCCCCCCCACCCCCCAGCCCCTGCCACCACCTCCCGTGATGGGACCGGGCCAGGCAGAGCTGCTGCCTCTGCTCCCTGACAGTTGGCAGACTCCAAACTTCACACTGACTCTCACTTAAAAAAAAAATTGAAAATAAAAAAGCTTTTAAAGATGAGCCATTCTGGAGCACAGAAAACATCCATTCCTAATTAGATTAGGGAGCCTTTCATGAGAACAGAACTATAATCATCACATTTTATTACAAGAAATTATATACAAATTATACAATTATAAAAAATTTGTTGCGTCCTCCCAAATCATAACACCCTGCGCGCCTTGCGAGGAAAACTGCCTCTTTGTCTCCGCCCAATTGAGGGACTTGGTGGCCCTGGCTCTGTCCTCCCAAAGGGCCCTGCCGGCCATGGAGCCCCACCAGTGTTCTGTGTGGGGGCCCCCAAACTTCAAATCCCAGATGAGCACCCCTCTCTCATCCCAGCAAAGCCATGCAAAGCCTCTACTGCTTCAACACGTGCCTAGTACCAGGGCGTGCCTGGGAGAGGAAACAGGAGACCTGCCCTCCAGAGGGTGTCCCGTCTGCATCCCTCTGTCCCTGGGCCTCATCTGGGAGTGCCTGGAAGGTCCAGCCACACCGCAGAGCCTGAGGCCGCCTTTGCCTCAATGGTCTGCGAGTTCCTCTCACCGCCCCCACCCACAGAAACTCCCTGGTCTCCTCCTCAACGCCCCCCCAACACTCATTCACAGGTATTGAGTGAGCAGGTACTGTGCCAGGCACCTTGCTGGGTGCTCAGGGCACGACAGGGGGTGAAACTAAACCTGGTCTCACCTCTTGGAGCTCATTGTCGGCAGGGCTAGCGGGCATGAACCAATGCCCTGCCACACAGAATCGGGGACCCCGCAGAAGAGAACCCCAGGGCCCCTAGCGCTTCTGGCTCTACTTGCCTTGACCCCCGCACTGTTCCTCCTCCTCTCCCCACATTCATTGTTCATTCCCGGTCTGGGGGGCCCTGCCCCCTGTTAGGGATGGGACATCTTTGGCCTTTGGCTGTCCTGGTTCTGTCTGGGGCCTCTGAGGACAGGACTGTGCCCGGCTCTGAGCTTCCACTTAGGATCCTGCTGACATCCTCGTGGCTGTCCTTCTGGGGGTCTGCTCCACCTACGGGCCTCCTCGCAGGGCCCCGGCCAGGCCCGGCCTCCTGAACCCACACCCCTGCTCACACCGACCCCTCTCCTGGATTTCCTTGCCCCAGCTCGGCTCCTCTCCCCAGGACCCAGAGTCCTTTGTCTGTGTTCTCCTTATAGCCTGATGTTCTGGTTTTAATTAGTCACATCCCTCCCTTTGTCAAAAGGTCCACCATGACCATTTCTGTGGTGTGCACTGCGGGGCATATGGCCAAGCTCAAAAGACATCTGTTGGGTGAACAGCTGCACCCATGGAAGGGCAAACAGATGGACAGATTCCTCATGTGGCTCTAACTAGTCTGGGTTAGGCAAGAAGGGCTGTGGGGAGGGAGGAGGAGCCCCTAGCTGGGCAGCCCCCTTGGGGACAGGTGCCTTCCCAAGTGTCTCTGTGTTAGGTGCGTGAATGGACAGGAGTGTGTGTGTGTGTGTGTGTGTGTGTGCGCAGGTGGGTGCAAGGCTGAGGGGCAGCCCCTGCTGAGCTGTGGCAGGGGGGGCCCTGAAGCCTAACTGGACCCTGAGCTTGCTCTGGAAAAAGGCCCCTCTCTAGGAGGGAAGTGCCAACACCCCGAGCGACATCCAGGGCCAGAACACATATCTCCTCAGCGGCAGCTCGGGAACACAGATGGAGGAGGAGGCATCCGTGGAGGGCGGCGAGGGGGCTGCCAAGTGCCACGCAACTGCGGGCACGTCTCCACGTGGCGCTCTGAGTCCCTGCCGGACTCGCAGCGCGGGCATCACGCACAGGCACACACGCTGTCTATCCACACCGAGGCCTGTCCCTGCGGGTCCGAGGGCCAGGAGACACCACACCAGAACCTTGTTCCTCCCATCCACCACTGTGAGGGAGGTCCGCCAGGCAACACGGGGGGCCCAGCCCACCCAGTCCAGCCCCGCCCCCAGAGCATCTGCTCCCCCAGACACATTGGGCAGCCCCAGAGGGGTCAGCACAGCCTCGCCCCTGCCCCAGCCACAGCGACATCTCCACCCCCAAATACACATGGCTACCCTCCGTGTTCAGAAGTGATGGAAAAGACAGTCTCCACCACACCCCCTCCATGCACATAAATTTTCTCAGAAAACCCAAGCCCCTCCCCAGCTAATGAGGAGTGAAAACTACAGCCCCACTTGTCAGAATCCCTTTCTGTTTAAAAGGCTGAATTTAGAAACTCAATGTCGAGTGGGCCCCTCTGCACAGCACTGGGGGCCTGGCCCCCAGAGGGGTGGGGGAAGTGAAGGCCAGCGGTTCAAGGCCCCAGGGAGTGCCCCCACCTCCCAGCAGGCACCTCCAGATCCCCCAGCACAGCCTTGCAGAGCCGCCAAGGCACAGGACCGGCTGGGATGCTCGGCGGCTCCTTTCCTGCTTGAGAACCGCTTGCCTCACCACATCCTCCCCGCATCTGTGCGTGTCACCGAAGAAGACACACTTTCAGAAAAGGACAGCTCAAATAACTGGGGGCTCAACTCGAAGCCTTTACCCTCAGCAAAACAGTTTTGTTACCAATGGAGTTCTAGCACCTTTTTTAGGACAATATCTTTTTGTTTTCCTTTTGATTCAGCAGAGATTCATCAGGCACCCACAGTGTGCAGGGTTCCATGGAAGAAATCAAACTGGGGGAGACGGTCTCCAACCCCAGACTGTCATGGTCAAAGCCACAGAGAGGAAACGATGACTTTAACTCTCCCTGCTCACTTCCACACGCACTCAGGCAACATCAAGGAGAGTCCCAAGGGAAATGGGAGGAGCAACGTTCCAGCAGCCGGAAACTTCCAGAGACAGGAGAGAGCATCCGTTCTGAAGGGCTGGACCCCATCTGGCAGAGTCCAGGGAACTAAAGGACAGACGCAGACAGACAGGGCCGGTCACCGGCCACAAAGAGCATAGCGCAAAGTCCTCGGTGTAAATCCCAGCTCTGCCCCTTCTTGGCTACCCTGGGTGACCCTGGAGACACGCTTTACCTCTCTCAGCTTCCATTTCCTCCTCTGTGAACAGCAATGAAGAGTGCCACGTGGCAGACTGGTTGTGACTGTCACACGAGATCTGACGTGGAGCACGCTTGGCACAACGCCGCATTGATGGTGCTCGCAAGGGGGAGGTGGTCTCACCGTGGGAATAGGAAGAAGGTCCCAGTTCATCCTACAAAGCTGTTCAAGAAACCTGAGCTCTAGATCCGCCACAGCAATGGCCAAAAGCCCCTCCTGGTGGGAGGGGCTCACGACCACAAGGTAACGTGAGGCCCAAGGGTTCAGGCAGCGGCCTGTGAGCCCAGGTGGGTCTCCCTCACAGGGGACAAACCCACGGCTCTTGGGCACAGAGCTTGGCCTTCTCCTCAGAGACAGATTTATTCCTAAGGCCCAGGCACCAGTGCTCTGACCTTCCCCTCCCAGGATGGTGGTGACAAGGTCAAAGCCTGGAGGGACAGAATCTCAAAGCAGGCAGAAGGAAAGGCAGCCAGAGGTTTCCTGGAGGTCTGGGACCTACTGCGTGTGACCCAGGCTCCCAGGCCCCAGCCCTCTCACCAGCCTTTTCCTCTCTGAAGGGAAAGGTACGGCATTCAGCACAGCTAAGAAATTGGTATGCATTCACCGTGAGCCTTTCCAGGGTGTGACTCAGGCCACCAGAGTCCCAGGTGGAGCCTGAGGCATCCTTGCCGGCCTCCACTGGCTTCAGCCAGCCAGGCCCACTGGGGGCTGGGAGGCCAGGAGGGAGAAAATCTGCTGGAATCAGGGGTTCCCGCTCTGCCACCAACAACAGCGTTAGCATCGAAGAGCACCTCAGAAGACTGCCCACTCAAAAAAACAAACAAAACAAAACTCTGAGTGCTTGGTCTACGCCAGGAACTGTGCTTACATCAGCTAATCCTCACGACGGCCCACCAGGGTTGGTATTAATCTTTCTATTTTATTCATAAAGGAATGGGAGCTCCAGAGGGTTAGTGACTTGCCCAAGGACTTTGCACCAGTTGGTTTCTGCTGCATAACAAACAACTTTAAAAATCTCCGTGCCTTAGATCGTAAACGTTTATTCATTCAGGTCTGCAGGTTGGCTACCACTTGGCTGACGGAGCCTGAGGTCAGCCATGCCAAACCGACTCCAGACTCTGCATCAGACTCACATCTGCCTGCCCACCGGTCTTCACTCTGTGGGCCATGCTGAAGGGTCAGCAGTGCCCCCCACCCTGGCCGCACCCTACAAGCTTTCCCAAGGACAGATCGAGTAGCTCAAGAGGACAGACGGAACCAAAGAAGCACACCCAAAGCTTCTTCTCACGTCATGTGTGCAAGCATTGCAGTGGCCACACCGGGTACCCTAGCTGTGGGCAGGGAAGTACATTCCCCACCAGCACATGGACGTGCAACTTCATTCCAGGATGGGGGGCAGACCCAAGACCACACCCATATCTACCATGGTCACACAGCTCCCACACAGCAGAGCCAGGAAGGAGAGCTGGGCAGCCCATCCTCCTCACCACCCTGCCATCTGCCTGAACGTTGTTAAGTCACCTCCCCTCGCAGGGCCCCGGGCTGCGCACCCCCACGGTGGGCATGGGCCTTGTTGCTGGGCTGTGTGAGGGTCGGATGTGGCGGGGGGGGGGTGCCTCATCGAAGGGGCCCTGTGGCCTAGTAGGAAGAAGTCACTCTGAGCCCTGATTTGGATATCCCACAGGACTCTGGCTCTCTGCCACAGGCACTGTGGCACATTCTGACACAGGCACTGTCAGAATGACAGAAAGGCAGTGCTGCCCACAACCTGGAGAACGACACTTAGGCACATTTGGTGCGGGCGACGTGTCCACGTCTCAGCCACGATTTAGACAGCTGTCAAGGCTCGGCCAGGCGGCTGCCTCAGGGAGGCCATCCGGCACCAAGTACAAAAGCCAGGCAAGGACCTGGTCAGAGAGGCACACACAGGTAACGAGGGCGGCCTCAGGTTCAAGTGCACGTTGGCATTGCTGGGGGCCACAGTTGCATCTGCACGGTGATGCTGCTGTTTGTCCCAGGTCCACACTTCCCCTGCACACATGCCCGGACTGGCACCCTCTGACACTTGATGCTCAGATCAAACAACAGCAAGGACCAAACGTATGAACGGAAATGGTGGCAGACACGGGGTCATCACGAAGTGCACATGGGAGAAAACTTGCGTGTTTTCCCCAGGAAGTGTGCAGTGAACTCTGCCATCAGCATTAGCGCCCCTTTGCTCCCTCCGCCCATCCCCCACCCAGACTCTTCCCTCCGGGTCCTGCAGAGGCTCCGGGAAGCAGATACCCGCAGGTCCCTGAGGAACCCATTTTAGCGCTGAGCACACACCCCCACAATCTGATTTTAGGTATCGCTGTGTAAACATATGACCCTTTAATTCTATCTCAATTCAATTATGCAAATCTAATCACACATTCAGCATCAAGCCATTTTTCTTTCCTCACAAAATCTGTCCACCGATGCCCAACTGAACCTACTACTACTAATTTGGGGCCCCGAGCGAGCAGAGTCCTTGCATCTCCAGGTAGAAAGCTGGGAGGTGAAACCGCTCTGCAGGCTGAGCACAGAGCTGGGCCAGCAGCAGCTGCTGCTGATGCCAGAGCCACAGTGTCGGGCGGAAGGCAGGACCCAGAATGTTCCAGCGAGCACCTGCTACCTATTGCTCCTCAGGGTGCCGGGAGGCCAGGACGTGCCCCCAGGGCCTCTGTGTCTGGGGAAGCAAGAGGGCTCCAGGGAAACAGGCAGGAAAACGGGCCCCATTCCCCACTCATCCCCCATGCTGCTCACCAGCGCATGCGCTGCATTCTGGGGTTGCATGGAATTCCTAGTTCGGGAGATGGGGTGCTACTGATTTTCTGTTTTTATAAAAGAAAAAAAAAACAAGTCCGTTTTGTTCCTGCCTTATGGCCCAGCAATTACACTTCTGGGAATCCACCTGAAGAAGCCCAAAATACTGACCTGAAAGAATATATGCACCCCATGCTCATCACAGCATTATTTGCAACAGCTAAGTTATGGAAGCAGCCCCAGTGCACTCTAATAGATGAGTGGACACAAAAAGCTGTGGTAAAGATTTTAAAATGGAATATTACTCATCCATAAAAAAGAATGAAGTCTTAACTTTTGGGACAGCATGAATGGATCTAGAGGATATTATGCTGAATAAAATAAGTCGGAGAAAAACAAGTACCGTATGATTTCACTTATATGTGGAATCTACAGAATGATGTAAACAAGTGAACAGAACAGAAACAGACTCATAGATGCAGAGAGCGGATTTGTGGTGGCCAGAAGGGAGGGCAGTTGGGGGCTGGGAGGAGAGGTGAAGAGACTGAGAAGCACAGATTGGCAGTAGAGGACCCGTCGTGGGACATGAAGCACAGTGCAGGGAATGTAGTCAATAACACTGTAATAGCCGTGTGGTGCCAGGTGGGCGCAGGGAATGTCCAGGAGACCACTCTGTAAAGCACATGAATGTCTAGCCACAGTGTTGCACACCTGAAACTAATTCAGAATAATATTGAATGCAAACAGTAATTGAAAATTTTTAAATAAGAAAAGAACTTGTTCATTAAACCTTGCCTGTAGAATCCTTGCTTGAGAAATGGGGAAGGCGAGCTCCAGTGAGGGAAATGAGGCAAGCTCTTTGAGCAGCTAGGGGCCGGCTGGGAGGAGAGCCGAGCAGGGCTCCCCCCACTTGCACACGGGCCCCGCTCCCTCTGACGGAGAGCTCGCTGGGTTAGCAGAGCCTCCTCTGAAGGCCATGCACAGGGACACGGCGTGCCATGACCCCGTCACCTCTCTACTCGGGGACAGGAGCAGAGGGGCTGCAGACGGGGCCCCTGATACGGAGGCGGGCAGCAGCCGTGTCATGCGTGCCCTGTCTGCTCCCACCACAGAAGTGCCTGTGGGCAGGAGAGGCAGGCTGACAGGGCGCACAGGGGGCCTGCACAGTCTTAATGTGACCTGTCTTAGCTTATTAACAGGAGATGGATAATATCTGACAAATGACAGGAGACAAATTGTTAAGCAATATGCAAATATGCCTGCAGCAGAAATGGAAAATTACTATACAGTAAAAGCTTTTACGGCTGCAAGAAAATTCAGAGGTAATTTGTCTCTGCGTCTCCTCAGATTCCAGTCTTGCTGTTAGCTATGGCAGAATTCTATATCAAAGAGGAAAAAAAACCTCATAGATACAGAAAACGGTGTGGTGATCACCAGAGGGAAAGGGGGCAGGGAGCAGGTTGGAGAGGGGAAAGCCGGGGTAAATGGTGATGGAAGGGGGCTTGACTTGGGGTGATGAACACACAATACAATATACATCTATCATAGAACGGCACACCTGAAACCTATGTAATTTTATTAACTAATGTCACCCTAACGAATTCAATAAAAATAAATAAGTTTTTTTGAAAAAGGAAGGCTATGCCCATTACCATTCCAATTAGCTCATCACAAAGGGGCCCCAACACAGATGTCAACACTGAGAGGCCAGGGAGGAAAAGACATTTACGAAGCCAGGGTCAGGCTCAGCTACAGCCTCCCAGGGATCTGTCCCTCTGGCACCGACTGTCCCTCTTGTTGCTCAGACAGAAGCCAAGCTTGTACCTCAGGATCGTCTCTGCCAATCACGGGCCCATCCACTCCTAATGATGGCAGGCCCAGCTGACCGTTCTTAGCACACACTTCTGTAGCACACCAGACAAGGCGTGCAAATGACCACAGTCTGCACTGGCAGAAGAGAGGGGCTAGCAGGATGGAGAGGGATTTTATACCTGGGGAAACTTCCACAGAGGAAATGGAGCCGTCTGTGAAAAAAGATCTCCCAGTCCCCGAGGGAGCTCCCAGGCTCAGGCTGACCCAGCAACAGAGAAAGAAACGGGAGCTCTTCAGGGTCCCGGCCCAGAAGAGAAGGCCAGGAACTCACTGAGGGCACGAGTGTGGGCACTTGGACTGCAGGCCTGGTGGACTTCCAAAGGGAGGGGACACGGGGCAGGGCAAGGGAAGCTGCCTGGGACCCACGCAGAGCCCCTGCTTCTCCAGGACACACAGCCAGTACAGTGTCAAGCTTTTCCCTCTTTGGGGAGGGACCACCCAGATGGTGACATAGGTCTTTCCTGACTTTGTTCTCTCTCACAAGAAGAATAACTAAAAACTCTTCAATGAGTCATCACTGAGAGAATGCCAGGCCTTGGGTTGGGGTGGAAACACCCCCCTTCACCACAGAAAGATCGCACTAGAAGGGCAAGAAAAGTGGCTGCACAGTGACCGCATTGCCCCTCCCCCAGGCTGCACAGCACCACATGGAAGGGACCCCCTGAGCCTCCAGTTCCTCCGGGGGGTGGGGGAATCTGGGGAAGCCAGTGTTGTGGGTCACTCTGTGGGAGCCCCTACTCTGCTCTCACAGCACAGGGGCTACAGGGGAACCTGGGGGCTCCATCATGGGAATTGACTGGGATGGAAAAGGGAAGGAGCTTGCAACAACCAGCACGCAGAGCTGGGCGGCCCAAGTTCATGCCTACAGTGCCCAAGTAGTAATCCCAACCAGAGGCTTTTCCTGCTCTGCAAAACCAGCTCAGGGGCACGTTCTGACCAGGAAATGCAGCAGGGTGCAGACACTGCCTGATTCAAACTCTCAGATGAGTTTCGCCAGTCTGAGAGCCCAGTTTGCCCACAGTTAGGCATGGAGCGGAAATGCAGCCCCATGCACTGTGGAGAGTATCTTCTGGCCCCAGATGACCAGAAGGACTGGACACAACCCCTGGAAGCTGTGTGGTCCAGCGGCACTCCAGATAAGAGGTGGGCTAAGCCGACAATTCGCAGAGCAGAGCCAGCGTGCCTGTTCGGTGAGGGAACACAGGACACAGGCTGACCTGAGTTAAAACAACAAGCAAAGGGCTTTCCTGGCTTTTGAGCTATTTCTCCTGTTGTGTACAGGCAAGGAAACTAATTCATAGCCCTTTTCTTTGCTAAATGCAGCCTCCATCCTGCTGATTCAGGGAACCTAACCAGTGCACGTGGGAAGCTGTGTAGCTCATCTGACAGCCTTACTTACAGGGGCACTTGAACAGAGAGCAGAGCCACGGCTTTCCACATCCACAGAGCAAAAGCAGTGGACTCACATGACCAGGGAATGCAGTGCACACTCTTGCCTGGTCCAGGTCCCCAAACAATAAGCTGTACAGGCCCTAGATCCCATCCTGCTGCCTGCCAGGGCCGGGAAGCTAATTCATAGCCCATCTACCAGTGAGCATAGCACCAAGTCCCAGACATCTAGTAAGCCAAACCAGAGAACTTAGGTAACTGTGAAGCCCATGCTGCCACCTCACATGGGCAGAGAATGAAGCCAGTAGTCTCATCCAGCTGTTCTCAGACAGTGGGACACCCCCATCACCAACCTCAGAGCTCAAACAGTTGCCTAGCCCCAAAACAGACCATAATAGCAGGCCCCACCTGCCCAAGGACATTACCAGCAGACACTCTCAGAAACCCAGACTGAACTGTCCGCTGAAAAATCGTCTCTGCCAAAACAAACCTACAAAATCTGGAAGAGGAGCCAAATGCATAGACACCAACATAAGGAGTCAAGGTTCACCACCCCCACCACTGCCCCCCCCAAAATCAGGTAAATATGACACCAGTAAAGAAAACTGATGAGCTCCAACAACTGACCCTAGAGAGATGGAGATCTGTAAACTGTCAGACAACGGATTCAGGATAATCCTCTTAAGAAAGTTTAGTAAACTATAAGAAAACAGACAACTTAATGAAATTAGGAAAATAATTCATGGAAAAACAAGAAGTTTGACAAAGAAATAGCAACCATCAAAAAAAATACAGTTGAAAAATACAATAACTGAACTGAAGAATTCAATAGCGAGTTTCCAAAGCAGACTTGACCATGCAGAAGAAAGAATCAGTGACCTGGAAGATAGAACATAAGAAATTAACTAGTCAGAGGACCAAAGAGAAAAAAAAATGAAAAGAAGTGAAGGAAAGCTACGAGATTCATGGGGCACAGTGAAAAGAAGCAAATGTGCATTCTGGGAATCCAGGGAGGGGAGAGAAGGAGAAAGGGCAGAAAGCGTGCTTACAGCAATAATGGCTGAAAGTTGCCGAACCTTCGCAGAGAGATGCCCATCCAGCTCTGTGAGGCCCAAAACCCCAAAATAGATTGAACCCAAATAGGGCTACAATATATAGCATAATTATTGTCAAAGTCAAAGACAAAGAAAGAATTTTAAACAACGGCAAGAGGGCCCTGGCTGGAGACCGAAAAATCGTAAGTTCGATTCCAGGCCAGAGCACACACCCTGGGTTCAGGTTCAGTCCCTGGTCAAGGCACATACACAAAGCAACCAATTCATGTTTCTCTCTCACATCAATATTTCTCTCTCTCTAAAAAAAAGGGCAATGGAAAAAATGTCCTATGGGGAAGATTAAAAGAAAAACAGCAAAAGAAAAGAGAAAGTTACATACAAGGGAAGCCTCATACGATTCTTGGCAGATTTCTCAACAAAAACTTTTCAAGACAAAAGAGAATGGGGTGGCATATTCAGAATATTGAAAGAAAATAGCAGCCAACCTGTTATTCTATACCTGGCATAGCTGTCCTCAGAAATGAAGGGGGAATAAAAACGCTCCCAAATAAACAGAAGCTGAGGAAGTCCATTACCATCAGACCTGCCTTATAAAAAATGTAAAAGTGGTTCTCTGAGTGGAAGTAGAAGGATACTAATTAACTTCATAAAAGTATAAAAAGGTAGTATCAATCTCGCTGGTAATGATAAATATATAATCATAATTAATTCCACAATATAATAGCAGTACATAATCACTTAAAACTCTTTTTTAAAAGTTTTAGAAAAGAACGTAGTAAAAACAACCATGACAGAAATAAAGAACAAACTTCCAGTGACCAGAGGGGAGAGGGGAGGGGAGTAACAGGGGAAAGAAGGGGGAAGGGTCAAGTCAAGGACCACGTACAAAGGACCCGTGGACAAGGACAGTGAAGGGGGAGGATGAAATGTAGGAGGGGGGTGGGCAGGGCAGGGGAGAGTTATGGTAGAAAAGGGGGACAACTGTAACTGAAAAGCAATAAAAATTCTTTTAATAAAAACAGTGCCAAGAAATATTTAGCTAAAAAACAAAAGCCATGACCACAATAATCTGCCGTTAGTTGCACCGCAGGAAGTGGCATCATCAGTGGCTCACGAGCCACTGTCACTGCGCTCGGCAGGAGCCAGGCGCCCAGGACAATTCCAGAGCTTGAGCCAGTTTCCCTCTTCCTCACAGAGGAGGCTGTCAGGCGACCTAGCTGGCGTCCACTCTGCACAGACCTGGGCGACATGCTGCAGCGGCTCCCCCGCTCCCTAACCCAACCCTGGTCTGTTCAAATGGTAACAGTGACTCGTGCCCCACTTCCCCAAGGATGCTGCCCATGGGCAGTGGCCATCTCCCCTCTCACTGCTGTCCTGCCAGTTATAGGAGAGGGCTGTCCACATAGCTCAGGAGGCGAGGGCTGATGAAGCTCACAAAATCCCGTCGAGCCAGGACTGGCTTCTGACATTTCGAAAGGTCAATCAATCACGCTATTTCATGGAACGTAATCACTTCCCAGGACCTAAATGCAACAGGAAAACCAAAGCGTGCCAAACAATTGGGGGAAATGAGTGATGGACACACAGGAGAAAGGTTATGGTTTTCCTGGAAAACATCCCTGCAGCCTGGTCCCAGGGCCCCGGGGCCCCAAGCTCTGGGTTTGAGTCCTGCTGCTGCCATGAGCCCTGAGTAAGCCCTTTCTCCCTGCAGCCTCAAGGAGGAAGTGTGCTGGGTTTCAATACTATGAGGATTGAACAGAAGTTTCCCTAGAGCAGGAAGTGTAAGAGGCCGGAAGGAATTCCGCAGAGGTGACACCGGGTCACTGAGAGGTGTGTCCAAGGACAGAGCTCAGCAGGTGGCAAGTGGCTGAAGGGAGATCAGGCCCAGGGAGGAGCCACTGAGCCTTGTTTTCCCCGAGGCTAAAAGCCAGGTGGCTGTGCCTCCCAGGACAAGGGAAAGGGAAAGGAAACAGCTTGCTGCACGGACTAGGGCCACCACCACACCTCCTGCCAACTCCACCTTTCTCCTGGGCTTTTTAGGAGGGAGGAAATCGGCCTTGCCCTGTGCTCTCACACAGCAGTCCTCCCATCGCAGGGCCTGTGCCAGATCGGAGGGCCGGTGCCAGCCCCAGGCTGACAGCAAGGGGCTGCCTGTACAGGTGCCTGACACCAACCTGAGCCCACCTGTCTGGCCACGGCCCCCGGGACTTCCGCTGTCCACATCTCCTTGCCCCAGGTGCCCCTCCCCTTCCTCACCTCCCAGTGACTCTGACCACAGGCCTGGCCATGGGTTGGGTTACAAATAGGCCATCTCACTTCTTCCTGGGAGCCATGACTATGCAGCCCTACCCTTGACCTCGGCCTTCGGGCATCCCTGTAAGCCCAGCCCACTGGGGAGGTGTCCCTGCTCAGGGCACTGCCTTTTGGAGGTCTTCCCCTGCCTGCACTCCCATAAGGCATGTGTGATTGGCAGGCTACAAACCAGTCTGTGGGTCCCTTGAAAGCTGGGAACGTGTGTCCCCAATGCCTAGAACAGAGTCTGGTGTGTGATGTTGTCAGTAAACAGCTGTGGGGTAGAAAGAAAAGAGGGAAGGCAGGGGGAGGAAGAGACGGAGAAGGCAGAAATTCAGTTCATTAAGGATGCGAGGGTGATGTCGAGGCTGCCACCTCCCACCTCTGCGAAATGAGGCAGTTTGCACATCTTTGGACTCGGGCCAAAGACCCAGCAAGGAAGGGTTCCTCAAAGTGCCCTTTCATCTTCTCTGTGCTCTGCTCCTCCTGGGGTGGGGGAGGAGTCTCTACTCTATTTGGAAGTGGGGGGCTGCAGAGGGCCACGTACCCTGGGACCCGATCATTGGATTTGTGCCCTGATTACCCATCAGCCACCTCACTGCTGGACCTGAGACAGTGAACCAGGCACAGGGGACGGACCACTGCCCCTCCCAGGCCCGGGCACTGCCTGGCTTTGTTGCAAAGATAAACCTCACTCCACAGGCTGCTCACAGCCACCAGCTCACCACACCTGGCTTGCAGGCGAGGTTCCAAATGCCACAGGACAGATGCTTCCCAAGCACACAGCCCAAGGAGCTGCAGCTCTGCCCTGACATTGCCATTATCTCCTCTTTCAAAATTCAGGACCAGACTAGTCAACGTGGCCCAAACTGGGGGGGAGGGGTCACCTCGGTCTAGCTCCCTGTCACTGGGGGCGAACCAAAGCCGGCCCTGATTTCCAGGGGAGGGAAAGCTGGTGAGGATTTCTCTCTTCCACTGGAAAACCAATATATTCACCACTACACTCCACCCCAGCAGCCTCTGGCATACGGGAGGCACTCAATAAATATTTCCTATCACTATTCATAATCTCAGTCCATACCAACTTCCCTAGAGCATTAAAAAGGGACACGGCTCACAAATCACTCCACAGACGAAATTTCAGACACCCGACTGAGATCAGAGTGAAGCACGGCCGCCATGGAAGGCGGGAGGGCTCTGTGCAGGTGACAGCCGCTGCGTCAGAGCCCCTCAGGCCACCTGAGGAAGAGCTGAGAAGACGGGCGGAAGGAGGGTGTGGTAGTGACTGGAGCAAAGGTCCCCCCAGTGAGAGCACATGTGTGTGCTAGAACGGCGGGCCACTCAGCCGGAGAAGCCATGTTCTCTCCCTCACGCACACACACCACACATGGGGTTGGCTTCAGACACCAACTCTCTGGGGACTGTCGCACTCATTCTAAAAGCACCAGCTCCTTTGGCATATGTGGTTCCTACCTCGGCAGCAGGAAGGGCATGTTTGAAGGTGTTTCCTTTCCCCAGTGAAACCGAGCGACGCAGCCACTGGCCGCAGTCGGCACCACTGAGCCACGGCTGGGCCACTCAGGAGCACTCAGGGCAGGCGGGAGCTCCTGTGTCCACCTTCCTGGGACAGTGGCCTGCCCTGCCTGCTGTCCCTTCACTCTCCCCCTCTGTCACTGCCCAGAGGCCCCATCTCGAGGCACCTGAAGGGACAGAGACCCCACTGTAAACAGGTCCAGACACAGCAGCTCGCCCCCAAATGCTCGTGTCCCCAGCCAGGTCCGAGGGAGCCCCCTGAGAGATGGCTCTTTAGTCACTTGCATGTGGGCCATCAGTTTTGCTTTTATTGGCTTGAAGATGAAGGGGCTTTGAAGCACCTCAGTAAATTCCGGAAGGATGTGCTGTCCCTGGGCAGCTTCCATGGGAGGACCGAAAGACACTGAACGTAGGCAACAAGCCTGAAGAGTCTGGGGGTGTCTCTTTGCCTTCTCTGCAGCACAGTGAGACCCGCACCCAGGCCCTGAGTCAGAACTGCGGCTGACCTGGAGGGGCTCGGGGAGGGGAAGCCGCACTCCCGCCTGAAGCTCAGGAAGGCGCTGCTTGTGTCTGCCTTGGACGTCAGTCATCTGCCCTCCCAGAAACCTATTCACTGGTCAAAAGGCAAGTGGACTTTCCAAAATGCTCCCCTTTAGGACAGTTAGTGGTAACCACACTGTCATCTTCTTGGGGACATGCGGGCCAAACACCAGATGCCACCTCCACCGAGCCCAGCCGCCGGCTCCCCTCATCACAAAGCTTTCCTGCACCTCTCAGCCTGACAGGACTGGGAGGCCAGATGTCCCGGTCACTTGTCCCGTCCTGGCTTGCACCTCCTGTCTACATGTTATTCGCAGTGCCTCCTGCCGTCTGAGTGCCGGGCTTGGATGGTAAGTTGTACAGGAGCCCTTCTTTCCTTCTCCTCACCCTGGACTCCGAGAGGCCCCCTCCGACACTCGGGAACTTGAGTGCTGCTCACGGGGCACAGTCCACGTTCCTGGGGTGGTAGCCACAGGTTCTGCTTTCTCATCCACTGTCCACTCCAGCCTTTGCCCCAACATGACCGTCCAGAGAGGACCAGGCAGCGTGTTAAAGAGCATGACCTGGACCCGGGCTTGTACGAAGATGGTCAAAGCAAAGGCACACAGGCTAAGAAGCCAGCTTCGAGGAATTCTAGCCTCCGTAGGTGGCAAGATCAGCGAGTGGCTCAGGACAGCGTGGGAAGCTGAGAGCAGAAGAGCCAACTCTGCACACCCTCAGGGTACTGCTAACTCACCTTGGCCCCAGACTTAAAATGAGTATTCTTAGAAACAACAGAAATATGCAGGATGAATGGATGACCCAGCGGACAGAAGAAACCTTTGCCTCTCACTGCACTCTGTGGCCACAGGCCGACCCCCCTCCCTCCCCCCCAGCTTCTCAGCCTGTCCAGATCGGGGCCTCAGCACGCACACCTGGCAGTTCTCGCAGCCTGCCTCAGCGCCCTGGGCTCAGAGGAGAGCTGGCAGAAGGGAAAGTGTGCTCGCATTGACTGGGCTCAGGGCTTTAACTCTTCTTGCGATAGCACACCAAGGTGTTTTCTTCATTTCCCAGGTGGGAAAACTGAGGACAGCTCAGAGAGGTGACGTAATGTAAACACGGTCACACAGTTTAAAAATATTTGGCCCCGTGCTTTGGACACTTCTCCGCAAACCCCTGCGTCCCCAAGAAAACTAACCCCTGAGACTCGGGAGGTGCGTGGTGCCTAGAGAGGGCGAGCGTTCCAGTGCAGGGTCAGCAGGGACACCTGGAGGCAGCGCGGGGCTGTAACCCCCCGCCTCCACTCATGATTTATGCAGACCTTTCCCATCAGCTCTATTGGATGCGGGGAGCATAAATCTCGGGGCACAGCTCCAGACAGGCTCCTGTGATCTAAATGCCAGTAAAATCGATGGCATCATCCCAGTATTGATAAGGCAATTGTGGAGCTTCATGAGTAGGTCTGGTGGGGTGGGAGAGAAGCAGAGAGGGCCTGCCTGCCACAGCCCCCCTGTGATGTTCCCGCAGGGGACATGGTGCCCCTGGAGTGACCGTCCAGCTCAGTGAACCAAAAGCCTGGATCCCCGAGCCAGGCTACTGGGTTCAAATCCCAACCCCCTGCCCACCACCCACCAGCTGTGAGACCTGACAAGCCACTGAAGTGCCCTGAGGCTCAGTCTCAACCTCTGACACATGGGGGTTAAGTAAGTGACGGTGCACGAAGCCCTGAGAAGGACTCCTGACTGCAGGTGAGGCTTTAGGAAAGGCCTATGGAGACCACCCAGGAGGGAACCACTCCGCCTGGTTATAAACGCAAGCTGGGCCTAGAAGTCATTCGGTTTGACTTGGATTTGTCCTGGAGACCTCCCAGGCAGATTTCAACACTGAAGCCCAGCACGCATGAGGTCTGGGATTCCCAAGAGGGACACTTTGAAGGACACGGCCCACATGACTGTGCGGGTGTCTGGAAAGTTGGAGACACCCACCACAGGTGCATAGCCGGGCCTCCACCCCAGCATGGGACAGCCACCCACAGGGACAGCAGAGCCTCGTGAGGACACACTGGGTGTCGTTTCCGCACCTGCACCATCTCTTTCTCTGCCCTGGCTCAAGACAGGTGAGCGTGTGGGGACCCAGAGTCCAAGACTGCCGGGAAATGAGAATCGTGTCCTGCTCTCAACCCCAGGGTCTCCGTTCACGTTGTGAAGGGACCACGAGGAGGCCCTGGCTCTCCAAGGGCAACAGGAGGCAGAGAGGAAGGCCTCTGGGAATCCACCCAAAACAGGGACAAATACAGCGAAAAGCTTTTACTGAGTCTTTATCTTGAAAATTAAAACTAAAAATTATATTTATTTTTAGCTTATCTTTTTAAATTTATGTGACCATAGCAGCTCTGCTCGTTACCAGGACAAAGAATAAGTTACGAGTTGGCCTAATCACTCCAACACCTGCTTTGGGCAAACCTACAGGAAACACAGCTCGGGGGACCCGATGGGAGGGAAGTGGCTCAGGGCCTGCCCGCACGCCCGGCCCCCACTGTCCCGCGCCTGCTGGCGGCCCTCCCCGCAGGTCCAGAGCCTGAGGCTCCCTGTGCACCATAAGACCCGAGCACAGAAACGGGGACAAAGACAACCTGGGTTCAAAGAGAGGCAACAAAACCCACAGAATTCTCAGGGAAGCAGGACAGAGGCGCTGAGTCAAGGAACCGTGAGCTCAGACTGATCACCTGGGGTGTCCTGCGATCTTCCCAGGATGCCCCTGTTTGGGGTAGCCCCCCAAACTCCCCACCAGGCCACTTTCATTTGGGTCTATACACCACGCTGCTGGGTCCCAGCTGGGGGAGGGGACCAAAAGAGTGGGGGAGCCAAGTCCTTGATCTCCATGCCTTAGCAAGATCCAAGGGCTTCAGAGATGAGAAACAACCAAACAGGAGTGTTAGGTGAGCTTGCTTTCTTCCAACACTGAAGTCAGGGGAGCAGCCAGGGTGAAGCCGTCTCAGTCCTTCCTGCTCTATCATGGCGGACAGTGCTTGCCCACAGGCATGCGTCACCTGCAAACCAGCCCACAGAGGGCTCTGCCCACTGGCCTGCCTGGCCTGGACTGCCAGAGAGAATCACTGCCAGAGTTTCCCCAGGAACCAACCGGGCACACCCTCTAGGAACAGCCAGCTTCTCCCAGACCCCTGCCTGCTCACCTACAAAGGGGTGAGAAGCTAGAAACAGCGCAACAGGCCCCACTGGGCGCTGGGTTTGAATCACACCATGATGACGCAGTCCACAAGGACCCCCACCTGCTCAGACCTGGCCCAGACATGAGAGAAATACAGAAACGCCAGACCCAGCTCTTGTCCGACGTGTTCCCTCCTCTCCGGGAACGTAAAACAACCAAGACTCATCAGGTGCTTCCACGGGCCTGTGCTCCACCATCTCATTCAGTCCTGCCCACAACTCTGCGGCTCCGTGACGCGTGTGACAAATGGGAGGCCAAGGCGCATGCCCGGGGAGTGGTGCGACCCAGACTCTCTCCCCTGCCCGCTCACCCCGAAGCCTCCGAGCTGAGTAGCCGGGCTGCCCTGCCCTCCAGCCAGCTCGCAGGAAGCCGAGCGCTCTGCAGGCCTGGTGCCTGGAACTGTGTCTGGGGCTGTCTGCGACGGTGACACGAAATATCGGATGCCTCTAGTCAGCCGTGTCTACACTGCACAGCAACCTGAGCTACGGACAAACCTGGCAGTTGATTTCGGCGTCCTAAAATGTCCGCTGCCATTCCGTGAGTACATCTGGCCTGTGAGCTCTTGCAAGCAGGAACTCAGATGCTTGCTTTGCTCCCCCAAAGCACCACTCATTGCTCACCTGCTCTGCACTTCAATTTGTGGTTGTGTGATTCGCTAACATCTGTCTTCCCCATTAGGATATGTGTTGCCCCAGCAGCATCATCTCTAGGACGGGCACACAGTAGGTGCACAGTGGGTATCCTTGAATAAAGAGATAAATGACTGGTGAGGAGGTGGCCAGGAAGGCAGTGAGTGTGGGAGCACCTCCAGAAAGGAGCCCCCCACAAGGATGGGGAACCCAGACCCTCGGAGGCTTCTCTCCAGTTCCCTGTCTCCTCCGGGGGCTCCACGTGGGACCAGGGCGGGCGCCGCCCCTGGTTTGATGCCATCAGCACAGACTTCACTCAGATCCTGTAAACATTCCTCAGTCATTTCAAATATGAAAATTTTGTCCTGAATAGAAGAAAATGCTGTGAAAAATTGTGTTTTGCTTTTCAAATGAGCAAAGATCCCTTGAATCATGAAAGTAAATAAATTAGGGTAGAAGATCTCCAAGTAATCGCATAAACTCCAATTTCCTGTTTTAACATAAACATCAAAATAATAAACTCAGGAATATACGGCGGAGGTGGGGAGGAGGAGATCCAGCTGACGCTGTCGCAGTCTTCGGAAGCTGGAACCTAAATGACTAAATTGGCGGTTTATTAACAGGAAAATTATGCTAAGTAGCTTCATGTTGATGTCAAGAATTTTGTGCAGCGAGTTATGGTGTGGTATCCTGAGTGCCTCATTTGCATTTTCTCATCGAGAGAGAACAATGGCTCCAAATGAGTGCAGCGTGCTCGCATTCCACGCCCGAGAACATTTGCACAGACAGAAAGGCAGATCTCGGCACTGGAGTGATTACGCCTTTTATGCATTCATTCCGCTTCAGCCCAGACTTAGGGGAAAGGAAGCTGATTAGCCTCACAGAGGCTGGTAATGAAGGGACCTGGGGTCTTCGAGGTCTCAGGGGACAAGCAGCTGTAGCCCACGGAACTCTGTTCCTCAGGGCTCCCCAATGGGGTTTTCTCCATGGGAGCTGGGACGGGTTCCACAGATAAATGCACACCCAGCCACATCACACAGAGGACGGCCTCATGAAATCGGCCCTCACCATTTGGGAGGAGGCCCAGTGAGGAAACCCTGTGCAGCCCACACTGGCTCCACCTGGGCTGCTCTGCTCCCCGGGTTCAGCTCCACCCTGGGGGAGATTCCCGTTGGTGAGTTTGACCAGAGTCTGGGGAAAACACGGATTTATTGCACATCCGCCTCATCCTAACTCCTCTGCTGGACCAGAGAGCAGAAGGAAGCACCATGCCAACTCTTTCAAGAGCTGATGAACCTGAAGAAACAATTCTTAGACACGTGGGGTCATTAGAAACCACATGATTGTAGGTAACTGAGTGCTGGGTGCAGTTAAGCACGCAAATGCACGTGCCCTTAACGATGGCCACAGACCAGGAATGGGTCACTGGAGGAAGTACCTCCTCACTGAGTGTCTAAGATTGATCTGAATTTTAGCTCATCCAGCATGAAAATGGAGTGCCTTCCGGAGTGGAAGGCACTCTGTGAGCTAAATATAGAGGCCCAAGAGGGCATGGCATCTGACAGAGACCATCAGGAAGGCTTCGCTGCACGCGTGGCTCCCTCTTCCAAACTACCCCAGGCCGTCAGCAGAGACTTGCCTCCACTATAAACTTGGGCTCTTCTAGACTTCCTGTGGCTGAGGCAAAGCTACGTGCTCACCAAGTGTCATTTCACGTGCCTCCCTTTCTGGAGACATGGCAAACTCTCTCCTGGCTGCCCTGCAGTCAGCTGGGCCGTGGGGCTGGTTCTGGGTGGAAGGTAAACTTCTGTCATTCAGTCACACAGAGCTTCAGGGACCATTTGTTACCTGGGCAGCATAACCTGTTTCATCTGGACTAACACATCGGATAAACCAATCCATTACTTGAATCCTGGCTTCAGGTTTTCACACGACCTCTCAAAAATATCTGTAAAGAACCCACACGGTGTGCCGGGCACGCCACCAAGCACCAGAAGACAGTAGTAAAAAACAAGAGTGTCTCCTCTCATGAGGCTTGTAGTCACATGGAAAATACCCCGGAATAGGAACTGTGACGAATCACAAAGTCCAGCTCCATTTTTTTTAGAAAGGGAACTTTAGACAGAGCATTTCCTAAGGTACTGAATTGGAGTGAGGTCTTCCAAACCAGTGTCTCCTTCAATCTGAGTACCCGTCCCTCGGCCAGCTGGCTCATTGGCAAATCCCCTAGCTGGCCCCTGGCAGTCAGAGTGCGCCCTCAGCCAGGGGCAGCCAGGGTGCTGCTCTCTGGCCTGTAACTGGCTTTCTCTGACCCCCACGTGGACAGGCTCGCCCTCCTGGACAGCACTGCTGATCAGACCAATGTCCCACGACCCACAGAGGCCGGAGAGCAAAAACAACTTCTGTCCTGCAGGACAGTAACATTGCTCCTTGAGGATGACAGAGGCTGATTTTTTTAATGTACTTTGTACAATATTGTTCTTTAATTAACTTTACTGAGGTACAGCTTACACTAAAATTACACCCATTTTAAACATACATTGTTATGAATTGTGACGAATCTGTACATTCATGTAACCACCAACTAATGACCAAAATAGAGAAAGTTTCCATCTGAGGGAAAAGCTCCCTGGTGTACCACCAGCCAATCCTACCAGCCCCAGGAAAATGCTAAACTGCTTTCTGTGACCACAGATTAGACTGGTCTGTTCTGAAGTTTCAGTTAAATAAAACCACAGAACGTGTGTTCTTTAGTGTCTTGGCTTCTTTCTCACAATGTCGTACCTTTGAGCATCAACCACATCATCACCTGTATCAGTAATTCATTCCTTTTCACTGCTGAATAGTATTCCATCGTACGGATATACTGCAGTTTGTTTATCCGTTCACCTGCTGATGGACGTTTGGATTGTTCCCAACAGTAACTGTTATGAATAAAGCGTTACGAACCTCCATGTGCAAGTTTCAGGATGAACAGAACATGCTTTCATTTCTCATGGGTGAATAGCAGTGGAGTTGATGGGCCTTCCTGTATTTGTAACTCTACCAAAACCGGTCAAACTGTTTTACAAAGTGGTTGTGTCACTGTACGTTCTCACCAGCAAGGTGCCGGGGCTCCTGCTGCTCCACCCCCTCCCGATCGAGTACTCTTTCAGTCTCAGCCATTCACAAGTATGCGCCGCGGTAGCTCCCTGTGGGTTTTGTGTGGGTTTTGTGTGTGTTTACCAGCTGCTCAGATACCTGTGCATGTGTGAAGTATGTTCAAACTTGTTTCCCTTTTAAAAATTAGGTTGTTTGTGTTTGCATTGCTGATTTGTAAGTATTCTTTATCCATTCTGGATAAAAGATGTTTGCCAGAAATATATATTTAAAATATTTTCTCTCAGTCTGTGGCTCAACTTGCCATTTCATTAGCAGTATTTTTCAAAGACCAGAATACTTTAATTTTGATGAAATTAAATGTATCTGCTTTATCTTTTTGTGTCCCAGAGTCATGAAGACTTTTTTCCTATTTTTTCTGGGTTGTTTTATAGTTGTAGCACTTACACTCAGGTTTATGGCCCACTGTGAGTTCACTTTTGTGTACAACATGCGATAAATGTTGAGGAGCATTTTTTGCTGTACGAGCATCCAGCTGTTCCAGTGCCGCTTGTTGAAAACACTCTCATTTCTCCATCGAATTACCTTGGCATCTTTGTTGAAAACCAATCGACCACATACGTGAGGGTCTATTTCTGGGCTCGATTCCGTTTGGCCGACCTCTGTCCATATTTAAGGCAATAGCCCACCATCCCGCGCACTGTGGTTTTACAGCAAGTCTCCCACTCAGGCCGTGTAACTCCCCCAACCGTGTCCTTCTCATCTGAAATTGTTTTAGCTGTCCTAGGTCCTTCCCATCTTCCTGTGGAGTCGAGAACACCATCTTTACAGGGTATTACACGGTGCAGTAAGTTTCGCTGTGTTGACTTTGCCAGAAAGAAGCTCCAACTAGATGCAGGGATGCACACTCAGGTGCAGGCTGGAGGTCGGTTAGCTCTGTGCAGCAAAGGGGAAAATGGCCTTTCGCCAACAGGCCATGTTCGCCTGCCCGTAAATGACTGTGCTGCCCAGGGATGAGTTCTCCAGAAGCCACCCGCCCCTCAGATCTGTGATGTGTTTTGTTCAGGAGAGGAGTAGCTTTCAAACACACATGCAGTGTGTTTAAATCGTTACTCGTAGAGGCAATCATCCTTCAAAGTTGTGCCTCTACCTCACTCTCGGCTTTTACCAAATCCTGGCTGGCAGCCTGGGGCTACCAGCTGGAGTCTTCTCTGCTCCGGGCACGTCGGCCTGGCCAACACCGGTGCTCCCAGGACTGTGAATGGTAATAATGAAAACTACGATAGATGCGGAGATTGGGAAAGGGTAAAGCTTCAGGGGTGTCCAAACTTTTGACATCTCCGGGCTGTACTAAAGAAGAGTTGTTTTGGGCCACATATGAAATACAATGAGACATGTAATCACAAAAAAATCTCATTGTGTTTTAAGTAAATTTATGATTTTGTATTGGGCCACATTCACAGCCATCCTGGGTCACGTGCGACCTGCGGGCTGCAGGCCGGACACCAATGCCAGGTCTATAGGAATGCAAGCAGTTGTCACTCATAGTGCCCTGTATGGTATGTGAGGGAGGGCGTCCAGGTGTGTGCAACTGAGCTGTCCTCGTGACCTGGACACCGCAGTCAGTCATGTGGAAAGGGGCAGTTTACCTGGTGTCAGGCATCACGTGGACCTCTGTCTGCTGACACTGGGAAGACTCAGTTTGGGGAAAAAGGAGGATAGGACCTGGATTAGGAATCTTGTCAGCACCTGTGTCATTCTTGAGATAAAACTTTAAAGCACAGCGAGTGTCCTCCCATTGCCTCTGTCCCTTGGTCCTTGTTCGGAAGCCCAGAGCCCAGAGGAAGCCAGCTCAGCACAATGTTATCATCAGGCCATCCTTGTGACTTTCACCTGCCCCAGAATGCTGAGTGATTCTGCCCACCAACCCAGCAGTTATTGGGGGTGGCTGGTGTCGTCTCCCCCACACAGAACCAGTAGCTTTAGGAGCTAGCCAGCACCCCTACACCCAGGCCCACCTCATCTACACAGCCAAGAGGGAAGCCAGACCGCAAAGTGGTGGTGTGACCCTACTCAGTCCTGCCACTCACCGAGACCTTACCTAGACCACAGGCGTACTTGGCATCCACCCCGGAGTACAGCACAGCTGACAGAGTCTGAAAACATTCTTTCCACCAGGTGGGCCTGAAGCTGGTGGCTCCCCGATCCACAGGGGAGGGCAGCTTCTCATCCGCATCCCTGACGGGAGCGGCACGGTACCATGGCCCTGCAAGCCTCTCGTTCCCCCAGGAAACGCTGCCACTGTGGAAATTATCCCGGTTTCCTTTATTCCCGCGAACAAACCAAAAGAAGCAGCAGAAGGGTTTTTTGTAGCTTGAGGGGCATTTCTTTCAGCTGGAGGATTTAACATATTTTAGTGTTGTGTGTGCTGAAAATAATGAAGGAATAGATTCAAGGGAGGCAGGGCAGTCGGCTCCGAATAGAGCTTTATGTGCAGGAAGGGTCCCAGCTGAATAATACACCTCCAGCTTCAAAAACGAATGAAGGAATTCAATTTGTAAAACCGATCGGACTTCAAATATTGAAAATAAAGCCAGTTTGAACAATTCTTTCATTTACTCCCATCCTTTGCTGAATGAAACTAAGAAAGGCATATCACCACTTCGCACGCCAGACAAAGCACTACTTCATCTATAAGCAGTTCCATTTGTCTAAGGCTGCAGCCTCCTATGTTAATGTTTGAATTATTACCGAGCTGCAAATTGGAGCCAGTGGCATGTCGGTGAGTTAACCATATATTCGAAAGCCTGGTGGCAGGTGGGGAACCATCACTTTATTCTCAATCACATCTTCACATTATACAAACCACATCCCTCATCCAGAGCTAACTATGTCCCCGACAAAGAGAAGATGTGAAGACCCAGAGAGCCATCAACTTTCAGAAGTAGCAGGACAGAAAAATGAAACGGAAAAGCTCCAACAGGCAGCAAACTTGGCAAGAACAAAAGGCATTTTCAAGACTACAAGGAGGTGTAGCTTGACCCTGTGGAAGCTGAAATAGAGATGGCTACTTCCTGGGGGGTTAAGAAATTGTAGCAGACAGATCAGAACATGAGTTTAAACTTAAAAGAAATAAAAGCCACGGTGACCTCCTTTTCCACCACTGAAGCCCTCCCCTAGTTGGGCCTCCCTCTATGCAGGAAACGTAGCCAGTCCTCAACAGAGGAAGTCATCCACATGCCACCCAGCTCTCCCGCCCCAGACAGACCCGGGGGTCAGTCAGCAGGTCCAGCTATAAATGAATAACCCCATGGAAAATCTCTTCAAGAGGGACCAGGACAGGCTTGCCCTACGAGGTCAGAGTAGGATGAGGAGGTCTCGTTAGGACCACCAAGGTGAAGACCCAGCCCAATGTCTCAGCTTCTAAGGCCAGGAAGAAGATTACAACACAGAACATAAGCTTCTCCCCGGATCTGGACCCTGGAACGATTCCGCACTAGTTTGAAAGGGCAGTTCAGTATGAAACAGAGCCCATCCTGTTTCATACAGTGGAAATGAACCCCGGGTACACAGCACCATGAGTCAGGGGGCTGGGATCAGGCAGAGGCCAAGGAGGTCAGAAGATTCCAGGACAGAATTGTGGGAATCAAGAGGCCAGGGGCACTTCCTGGCCTGGGGGAGTCCACCACAGCCTGCGAGTCCCCATCAGCCGCTGCGGGTCTGGCGGGGGCGGGGGGGATGGAAAGAGAGAAGCGGCAGTAAACTACACACGAGTTTGGCTGGTCTTTTGTGCACGTTAAAAAAGAATGAAGAGGTGAAAGGGGGGCAAGGGGAGGGTAACAGCTGCCCAGCTCTGGAATATTCTGTCCACAGCCTGACCCAGAGTGAGGAAAGGGCCTGCGGAAGATAGGACGCTCCAGCCTGTTGAGCAGAGCTGGGCCTTGCAGCCACTCCACAGACCCACGTCATTCCCAGCCTGGGAGAGGCCGTGTGAGAAAGGCAATTGCATAAAAAGAGGGCCCATCACTAGCACTTAGCAGATTATGAGTGTCCAGCCAACCACGTGCGTAGCCAAATGGCCTTCGCTGCTCAAGGATCTCAGGATGAGAGCTGTGGAAGCAGCTAGGGTGCCTGGGAAACTGTACCTTCAATAGGATCAGCAACCCCAAAAAACCTTCCCAGAAGGGACCCATACCACCTTATGACAGGGAAACTAGGTGCTGGGGTAGGGGAGGTACCCCCCTTTATTACTGGGAGCGGGCTCCATGCTCCCTAAGCAAGACACCTGCAGACATTGAAGAACGGGACTAAAAAGATGGAATTGAAAATAGGATATGACTCCTCCTGAGTCCTTGAAGGAAAACGCCTTTGTTAAAGAGACGTGCAATCAGCCTGCATGATGTACAACTGTCTTTAATGTGGGAAGTTTCCTCTCGGGAGTTACAACGTGGTATGAGTAACTCTGAGACAGAGCAGTCTGCAAGCAGACTGAACTACTAGAAATTTCAAAGGAAGTGGAACTTTCTGCATCTGTTTCCTCCTTCATAAAAAGGGATAATAACACCATTAAGGCTTGCTGAGAGGACCACATAAATGATCCAGGCGAAGTTTTAGCACAGCACCTGGCACCTGGCAAGTGACCTGTAAGTTCATTGTGGGGGGTTTCATCACACACTCTTTTTAAAAATGTCTCCATCTAACATTGTGCTACCATCTCATCCCTTTGCAAAAGGAAACAGTCCAGATTCGAATCTAGTTAGTGCATCCAACTTCAAGCCTGAGATCTCTGGGTAACATTCATTTCTCCCATCTCAACATTCTACCACCTACAGACTAAATGGTAAATTTATCCACTGCCAACACACCCTACTGATAATGGGAGAAGGAAAAAGAAAAAGAAAGTTGCAAGATTATATGATTCGGAAAGAGAGGAGATGCAGAGAGAATCCCGTTCTTTGTGCTCCCCCAACCCCCAATCCAGAGGAGTAGATGTCAGGTTCCAAGAGGACCTGGCCCCGGACGTTAGAAGAAGGAACCTCAGAAGCAGAGGGAACATCCCTCAGAACACCAATGCTCCTGGCTCTCATTCTGTGCTCACCAACTTTCTGAAGGTCAGAGTAGTTCCATGGCCTCCAACACACTCCAAAAGAGCAACATGATGTCGTGGTCATCTGGTCGACCCCTTGTCCTCTTCTACCTAGTAAACTAATTTGTGTAGTACAAAACTGAATGAAGTTAATATAAGGTTAGCCCGACTGAAGAAGTCTTTTTTAGGACATAATTCTCCTTATATAAACAGGCAGAGAGGCCCTGGGGCACGAGACTAAAGACCAGATATTGAAGTGGTATGAGAGGGTATAGCCTCATTCATGTCTTACTTCTAAGGCAGTGGCTAGAGAGTTTCAAAGTGGAAAGAGTTAAGAGTTCAAGTCTCTCAATGGTGCTCCCCTCATCAACACTCTGGATATTCCCCTTAAATAAGATCATGCATTCATTCTTCCCACAAGATCTTCTTAAGCCCCTCCTCTGTGACAGGCTCTAGGATGTTAAAGAAAGAGAGCTAGCCCTGGCTCATGTGGTTCAGTTGGTTGGGCATTGTCCCACAAAGCAAAAGGTCACAGGTTTGATTCCCAGTCAGGGTGCATGCCTGGGTTGCAGGTTCAGTCCTCGGTCGAGGTGCATATAAAAAGCAAGCAGTTGATGTTTCTCAATCACATTGATGTTTCTCTCCCTCTCTTTCTCCCTCCCTTACCCTCTCTCTAGAAATAAATTTAAAAAGAAAAAAAGGAAAAGAGCTAAACCAAAAGTCAGGAGACCTGGCTTTTGTTTGACACTGTGGGACCCTGGGCAGCCCACTGTCTTCCAGGGCCATGGGCGCCACACACACGTGGAGGCAGAACAGCCTGATCTGTCATGTCTTTTTCAGTTTGTATCACCCCCAGTTCTGCACAAGTCAGGGGAATGCACATTCCAGGTGGTCACTCCTTGCCAAGTCCAGCAAAGCTGCCAGACGCCTTCTGGAGGGAGGCATGGCCAGGCCCAGATGGCTTATTAAAAACAGGAAGCTCCTGTGACAGCAAACTAGCCATCAAGGAGAGGCGCGCAAGTCAACCGAAACATCTGAGCCTCCCATTTACTTTGAGATGATTTTTAAATTTTATTTTGGCTAAAGAAACCAGCCCATCTGCCTGGCTTCTGGAGCAATTAGAGAACACAGTACAACTTGAAAGGCAGAAAATGAAACAAACCAAAAAAAAAAGAAGGGAAAAAAAAGAAAGAGTGAGAAATATGACCAAAATAGAGATGCTTAATGCCTTTGACATGTCCCTGAGATGAAAAGAGATGATACCTTGGGAACAGGCATGCAGACTCTGGCCCACCTGGAACACTTCCGAGCCAGAGGACTGCTCTGACCCTGACCTGCTTTGGGCCTCCCAGACAGTCTGGGGAAAGCGGAAGGGGGTAGTTAACAGGCCAGAGAGCTGACCCGGTCTCACTCTGCCCAGACAGCGGTGGGGGGCGGGGGCGGAAGAAACCACAAACACAGTCACCATGCTGCTCTCTGTGTCTATGAAGGTTTGTTTTGATTTGGCTTTTTTTGGCTTGATCTTTTCATCTTTTTCACCCGGTCCCCAACCTCCCTCCTCTCTGACAGGTGTGGGTCTGTTCTCTGTTATCTATGAGTCTGTTTCTATTTTGTTTGTTAGTTTATTTTGTTCATTAGATTCCACATATAAGTAAAATCATATGGTATTTGTCTTTCTCTGACTGGTTTATTTCACTTAGCATGATGCTCTCCAGGTCCATGCATGCTGTCGCAAAAGGTAAGATTTCCTTCTCATTTGTAGCCGAGTAGTATCCCATTAGGTAAATGTACCACAGCTTTTTTATCCACTCATCTACTGACGGACCCTTGGGCTGCTTCCAAGTCTTGCCTATTGTAAATAGTGGTGCAATGAACACAGATAGGGGTGCTTATGTTCTTTTGAATCAGTGTTTTGGGTTTCTTTGGATGTAATCCCAAAAGTGGAATCACTGGATCACAAAGCATTTGTCAACAAATCAACAAGCAAGGGCTGGTGAGGATACAGAGAAAAGGGAACCCTCATGCACTATTGGTGGGAATGCAGATTGGTGTAGCCACTGTGGAAAGCGGCAGTATGGAGTAACCTCAAAAAATTCAAAGTGGAACAGCCTTATACTACCTTTTGAGAACAGTAGAGAAGGAAATCAGGAAAGAGGATGGCCGGCAGGCAGCAGAGGCCCATGGAACTGCGAAGAATCAGCCAGAAGATCAGGGAGAAGCTCACCCAGAGAGAAAGCCTGCTTTCTTCAGAAAAGCTGGCACTTGCTTTTCTGGTACCTGCTTTTCTTCAAATCTGGTCTGAAATTTACTCTCCCCACAAAAAAAAGGCACTTTCTAATTAACTCTAAAATTGAGGCCCCTTCCTCTTCCTCATCCTATGATTCTCTAAAGCTGCCCCAGCCCCTGTTGCCAGAAGGCAGGAGAGACCTCAGCTCTGGCATTTTCTAATAAGCGTCCATCACCCCCGCTGAGGGGGTGCCCAGTGATTCGTGCACAGCAACCCGTCTGCCCCCCCATGGGATCAGACCCAAGGGGGAATGCCCTGAGGCCAATCCAGAGCAAGTGCCAGAGGAGCAGGAGGTCTGCCCAGCAGTTTGTGACCCCCTAGGGCCCTCCTAAACCTGTTGACCAGTGTTAGAAGGGGTGCTATGGTAAAGGGCCACAGCCCAGGCCTGTGCGCGGACCGCTGCCAGGGCTGCACCGCAGGCCCTGAGGAAGATGGCCCTGCAAGGGTGCTCACACCACGGTCGGCGGGTCCTACAGCTCTGGGCAAGGGAGGCATCAGGCAGAACCAGAGGGCTTTGTCGGGGGCCGGGGGCATCTCTATTGCTCCCTACACACCTCTGGAGCCTGTCTGCTCCACAGCTTCTTTAATGACCTTTCACATCGCTAGTTCAGTCCCAGGATCAGGGCTAGAAGCTTCTAGAAAGCCCACCCATCAGCAGATTCTGCCCTCCATGTGCACCCCCCAGAACTACTCTGTCACCAGCACGGCTCACCTCCCTCTGCACAGCCACCTTATGGGCTCCCCTTCTTGCCCGCTTTGGATCAGCCACTCGCCCTTGCCGCCTGCCCAGCTCTGGAGCCTGCACTTGCCCACAGTGATGCCCTTTCCTTTTCTACATGTCCAGGCCCCTGGGCCACAGGAAGAGTCTGCCCAGACCCGCACTGCCCACCGTCCAGGGCATCTCTATCCCCAGCTCTGTCCCCACCTGCAATCAGATACCCCTGAAGGAGGGGCTCTCTGGGCTGGCTGGACACAACGGCCCCACCTAGACAGTGTACCTTCAAACTGATGATGTCGTTGGACTCCTCACTGTGTGTCCCTGGTCCAGGTTCACCATGCGGACCTGCACAGCACACTCAGCATCTCCATGCTCAAGTCCTTCATTGCATTCCTTCTCGGACAGGTGAAGTTCCAGCCCCTACCTGGGCACATGGGAAGTTCTCAGACATTGGTTGAATTAACAGATGAATAAGCAGATAAAGGACACACATCCTCAAGGTATTTTTCCCCGGGAAGTATATGTAGTTGGTATATATTTCTGAACTTTTGCATATTAGAAGCAGTCACTCTGCTGTCTTTACTCACACATAAAAAACAGCTTGGTCGGTTATAAAATTCTTAAATTCTGCCTGTGTGCCATGGTGGGTCGCATAGTTTTTCTAACTACATGCTTACACAGAGGACTCTTCCCTTTGTCCTTGAAGTTCAAAGATGTTGCCAGACCCCTGAACCTCCTGATCTTTCTTTCTTTCTTTCTCTCTCTCTCTCTCTTTCCCCTTCCTTCCTTCCTTTCTTCCTTCCTTCCTTCCTTTCGTTCTCTTTCTTTCATTCTCACCTCTTTCTTTCTTTCTTTCTTTCTTTCTTTCTTTCTTTCTTTCTTTCTTTCTCTTTTTCTTCACCAAAATACATGTGCATCCCCCCAAAACCTCTGTATGTTTAATCTCTGCTGCTCCCTTCCTGCCTCTGAGTCAGAGTCTACTAACAAGGGTGTCAAGATTTCTTTCCAACTGCAGCAACAGAACGACCACCTGCCTGTGCAGGTCTATTTCATCACAAGCAAATTGGGGTCTCTACACCCTAAAGAGGTCCCCTCACCTTCATCATGGGGGCAATTGATTTTGACTGCCCCTCAGTCTGGCAGGTCCTGAGCATCAGAGAAGTATTTCTGGGTGACCTGCTCCAACGCACCTGAGACTGAAAGAAGTGACCATTGCCAAAGCTGGCAGTCCCTTCTCCAATGCCAGCCTCCTCTGGAGACTCTGAAGGCAGGTCTCCAGCCCCTGGTGTTGGAAGTGCAGAGAAAGACAACCAGTGTATACAGAACAGTCTGTCACCCACACTGCCCCGTCTCGGGTTTTAATGCTGTCAGGTGACGAGGAGGCTGGAGGACAGGGAGCCAGTCGTGCAGGGCCTTATAGGCTGAGTCAAGGAGGCCCCCAGGTGTGTGAGTTTTGTCTTTTGGGAAAAAGGAGCCATGGAGGACCTGCTCAGTTGTATTCTAGAAAAATCTTTCTGTCCACAGTGTGGAAGATAAATTGGAGGAGGTAAGACTAAAGGCAAGAAGGCATCTCAGGAGGTTCTTTTGAAGTCTGGGATGCTGGTGCTTACTTTATTTCTAGCAGTGTTTCCACAAACCCCAACCACTCCTGTGGGCACGTCTAGACCACAGGCTCTGACCTGGGTGAGGGCGGCCACGGGTCACGTGTGATTCCCCCGGTTCTTCCAATCATAGCGCCTCTCGGCCTCCATCAAAACAACAGCAGGAGCGAAGTGAGGTTTAAAGCAACAATCTTGTATGTGTACATACAGAAAGAAGTAAGCCATATGAAACATGGATGCTTTGGTTATTTGTTGCTCAGACATTACCTGTGACCCTTCTCATCACTCACCTGGAGCCAACCACAGCATCACAGCCCAGATGAGAGATGCCGGTGGGGTGTGAACCAGGTGAGTGCCGGTGGAGAGGGGAGGGGGGACAGACACAGAACAAGCTAAGAAAGTAGAGCCAAAGCCCTGGTCCTCCTGGTTTTGTTGACCAAGCCCTCAACTGCATGGGCAGGGTGCCGGGGTCCAGCCTGCGGCATGGCTCCCAAGGCCCCGTAGGAGAAGGGTTTCAGATGGGCTCTAGCCTTGTCAGTGTCAATCAAGGTGAGAGACAGATCCCTGGAGAAGCATCATCCCAACACTAGAGATGTATCTACCACATACATGGGGGTTTTACTGGGCAGGAAAAGGTAGTGCCTTCCTAGGCCACGTCTGTGGCTCTCAGGGCTTGGAGTAACCACCCAGCCAGCTCTTTAACCCGCCCCAGTCCACTGAGAAGGGACCTTCCATCAGCATCCTGGCCAGGCCGCTTCTCTCAGGGCTTCTACCAGGCCAGATGGAGTCACCACGCTTCTCCTCCCCATGTGTCTCTCCTCTCGGCTCCTCTCCTCTTCTCTCTCTCTCCACAACACACAGTCCCAGAACACAGAGACTTATTGGATTGCAGGCTTCCTAATTTGATTTCCTTGGAGTTTTCTCTCTAAAGAGATTAGTACTCTGAACTGTGAACTTACTGGAGTATGCTTGTTCGTGTGTGTTTTCTCATAAGACAAAGAACACTGCATATTGCAGACTCTGGCCTCCACCTGTAAAGGGTGTGGGATGAGGGTGTGGTCTGAGCCTCCCTCTCTCCTCCTGTGACCTCCTCAGGTCTGACCAAGGCCATGATTGTGGCCCCAGCACCCCGGATGGATCACATGAACGAGTACTTGTGGACCTGGACAGGCTCCCAGTTCCCTCCTCTGCCAGCCCCACTGCACTCTCCTTGGCCATGGTGGCAGAAGGGAAAGTGGCTGCTCTCCTGACTCACACAACTTATTTGCTTCTCCAACTAGCTGGCTGGGCCCTGGCGCCCTCTTAGCACTGCATCTTACCTGCTACCTCCTTCCTTCTCAAAAAGGTAGTGTGCTTGTTCCAGAAAGGAGAAAGTTCTCAGGTGGGAGGTGAAAGAAAGGACTTTTGATGGAAGGAGCAAGAAACCACAACACGGGCAACCAAGTGCACCACAGAAGTGCAAGCACAGCCTCCTACAGGAGTTGCAACGCTACAGCAGGCTCACGACTCCTGAAAGTGGAGCCCTTATGTCATCGAGGTGACAGAGCCTGGGCTGGGAGCCCACAGGTCTTACCCATACCTCCTCCTCACCCCTGTCCACCTCTTGTCTAGAACTCTGTGGGGGTCTCTGGTGGGGAGCTGCTGCAGCCCCAGGGCACAGAACAGTTGCTGCCATGGGTCTCAATGGGCCGGAGCTCACCGATCAATCACCTTCAGCCCGAACCACGCCGCTCCGGGGAGGCTCTGCCCCTCAGAGCCATGGCTGCTGGGCAACAGGATGGCCACCCTGCCGCCAGCTGAGCGCCTGCAATTCACACACCCACCGCCGACAGAGACCTGGGACTCCGCTGGGCTGGGTCTCTGAGAAGAGTTCACGTGCTTATCTTGCCCACCCAGAGGAAATGCAAAGAATGAATAAATTCATAGAGGGAAAATGAATGAATGAATGGATGGTATTTCTGAGAAGAGCAGAAATCTTGTGTTTGCATCTTTCTCCATCACCAAATCAGCCGTTCCATAATCCAACCTGGGAACCTTTCTAAATCTCCAAGTGCCCACAGGAAGGGGCACTGGACTTCTGTGGGAAGAGCTCACATTTACTGAGCACCTGTCACGTGCCAGGCACGGTGACCCTCACAGACACTCTGTGAGGGAGGTGTAATCACTGGCCCCATTTTACGAAGGAGGAAGCTGAGGATCGGGGAGGTGCAGTAGTCAGCCAAAGGTAATTCACCTGGTGAGAAGAACTGAGATTTGGGACAGAACTTAAGCTCTCAAGTGCTAAACAATACCACCTTCAAAAGGTGGAAGAGAGTTGTTTCAATCTGCTTGTACGAGGGATTGACTGACACATCTCCACACTCAAGGATGGGGAGGCATTCTCTCCTGGAAACACATCTTGAAGTCCTGCCCTGATCTGCGTTAATGCATAATACAACCCAGATCCATTTTGGTAATGCTTCAATCTTGATACTGAAATACCTGAGATAATCCAACTCATATCCTCAGCCTGGCCCGGACAAGGTAGTGTATGTCACCGTGCCCCACCTCCCCTCAACCCAAGTCACCGCAGGCCACGCAGTGTTCACCCACTGATTGAAATAATGCAATTAGGGAATATAGAAAATCTATTCTACATGGTGCCATCTGCATTCTCTTCCGACAGCTAATTTGATTGGCTCTCGGTAATCAATAAAGCACTCACGCAGCAGCCATATAATTCACCTCGATTTTTCCTACAACATTTATAAGTGCAAAACACTCCCTCTCTGGCTTCAGCCGGTGACCCAGGGCCTAGTGGTGAGCCTCTAGGAAAACGAACTCATGAAATGGCAGAGAATGCACTAAAGCAAGGCGTGCTGAATCCGCAAAGCCAGTTCCCACTTCTGGACGGGTGTTCTCCTGGGCACCACCTGCCCTCCCGTCCCCCAGCCTCCCCTTCTCTACAGGAGCACAGGGGAGCCCAGCCTCAAAGAGCTAGTAGGTCCCATGCAGTCTCCATCCGGGCAGAACCTGGACCCTGGCATTTCCACCACACAGGAGGGTTTGAGGGCCAGTGTCTGAATGAATGGATGTGTGGGCAGACGGGCAGTGTGGATGGGCGGGTGAATGGGCGGGCAGGCACGTGGCTGTGCAGGCACATGAAACAGCAGAGGAGGGAAAATGAGAAAGGGTTAGGGGAGACAGAGGAGGGAAGGGACTGGCATTGATGGAATGAATGGAGGATAGCCCCCTATTAATCCCATGGCGACGACACAGTCCTGGTCAGTGGTGGCCATGCACCTTAGGTCAGAGTTCCTAACAGCAGGAACTAACACAAGGATCTGGGTTCCATGTGCAAATATTCTCAGAAATATTTGTGAGGCTCAGCAAATATTGTTGGGCAGCATGCCGGAGAGGACAGGTGGTGGGGGGAGCAAGGATGCAGCTGCAGCTGGAGACTGGCTTCCTTCCGATACTGCGGCAGGCTCCCAGGGGCCACTGCCCCTGACGTCCGTCTGAGGTCCATCCTGCCTTGGAGCACATGGGCTGGTCTTTTGTACCTTCTTCTCTGTCGGTCACTGGCCCCAAGGGATGGGGAGATGGCAAAACTCCCCAGACAAGGTAGCTTCTAATTGACAGAGGACAATTCCTAGAGAACTCCCAGGATATAGCAGCCAGGGTGGGAAGCACTGGCAGGGAAAGGTGTCGGGCCGGGGCACCCAGAGCACCCATCACACTGTGTAGTAGACCACAGGAGCCAGGAGCCCGAGGAGACCACAGAGCCCCGCCCCTGTAGGAGGAGGGCTGAGGCTCCAGCTCACAGTGAATCTCAGGTACCCACACCCCTGCTCTGCTGTGGCTTCAGGCACTTCCTTTCCCCAGGACCAGCCAGCCATTCCTTACAAAGCTGACTCAGAAAGGTGCAAAAGGGTCAGTGTGTCGTCTCTCCCAGCCCTCGTGACTGGGGGTAGGTATACTATGTAGTTTAAGAAGGTATACTGCATCTTAAAGGAGACATGGCCCTGGCTGGTGTGCCTTAGTGGATTGAGTGCTGACCTGTGAACCAAAGGATCACCAGTTCAATTCCCAGTCAGGGCACATGCCTGGGTTGTGAGCCGGGTCCCTGGTAGGGGGTGCAAAGGAGACGACCACACATTGGTGTTTCTCCTTCCCTTTTCTTCTTTCTAAAAATAAATAAATAAATTTTTATTAAAAAAGACATGCAGTTCTACATGTCATAAGTCACACTTGACTTCTGATATCTTCGTAAGACTCCCTCACTCATCGCTGTCCATCTCCTGGAGCCGTCCCCTCTCCAGGACAAAGAGCTCTGTGTCACGACAGACCACACATCATGAACTTGTTTCTGAACCCTACAGAAGTGAAGTGTGAACGTGACATATTGGTCACACAGCCTTCTCGCATGGCGGTCACTACCTCAGTGCCGCAGACACCTGCACGGTCTCACCTCCTGCACACGGTGACAAAGCAGCTCATTAATGTGAACACAACACAGTCCATCATCCTGGTGCTCGGCCCAGAGGATGCTGACGGACCAGAAGGGCCGCCCTGCAGGGTGCGCTAAGCTGGCAGACATTAGAGCCGGGCACGCCCACCACCATCAGAAGCGCCACCTCATGCCCCCAAACTCCAGCTCTACAAAGCCTGATGGATCGCAGACACCGGCCAAACACAACCATCAGCCATCCCAAGAGAAGAAAAATCAATGAACCCGAAAAGAAAGGGGATGTGATATATGAGGAAACAAAAGCTATTTTCCAGGTTGATGAGAGAGAACCCTACAGAAGTGGCAGCTAAGTGAAATCCCAGGGAGCTGCTATCAAGCAGACTTTAGCAGCAACTCAGGTCGGCACAGGCCCACCTCTGAGGGTGCATTCAATGCCTGGGTAACAAGTGTCCCCCGGCCCTCAGAAGGGTAGCTCTGAGGGGACAGATGCACGGAAAAGACATCATGACGGCAAAGCCAATGAAAGGCTCAACGAGCTCCCGACAATTAAGCTGTCCCCCTCTCTGGGGACAGAGGGAAAGGGGGAGTTGGTTCTTCTGCTCTGACCCTGTGAACCGAGGCTGGTGGCTTGGCAGTGTCCCTGGAGGAACGATGCACACACCAGAGTTGGGGACAGGGTGCCCAGGCAGAGTGCCTGCCCAAACAATGACAGGAACGTGCGCAGTGGAGATCGGTGTCCCCGCAAGCTGAGAGGGGAGGCATCTCAGCTAGACGCGCCACGATCCCATTGGAAATGTGTTCCCGGACGTGATTTGTTTGCTGCTGCTAGAGTCTCTGAAATTAGCAAAGAAAATATTTGCATATTCCTTTTATTTAAGGAGAAAACAAGAGTCTATTAAAGGAATTATCTCTCCCAAGAAGAAATATACCAGTGAGCGTGGCATGGGGGGATCCCTCCTGCCACCCAGGAGCAAAAAAAGTCATGTCCAGCTCAGACTTGGGCTCCTCCCAGCTGTCTGAGTTGAAAATGACCAGACGGCATGGGGTCCAAGCCCTCAATGTTACTAGTGAGGAAGCAAAAACCCGAGGTCTCAGGACAGCTTCGTGGCAAGAACGGGTGGAACCCAGGAATCTGGAGAACCCTTCTCAGAAAGGCCAGAGGATGCAGGAAAAGACTCAAACCCTTTGCTGGTGGGAAATCCTTACCCCACAATACTCAAAACATGGTAAATCTGGCACCCTACCTGCAGAGTCACAGACCCAGGTTCAAATGCTGTCTCTACAACCTAAGGCAAGTCTTTGTGACCTGAGGCAAGTCACTTCTCTGTGCCTCGGTCTCCCCACCTGTACTAGGATTAATGATAATGCACGATCCCAGTCTCAGGGGTTCATGTAAAGATGAAATAATGCAATTCATGGGAAGTGCTTAGCCTATTAAAGTCCTTTCAATCGAATGGTAAATTCCCAAATTAATGGTAGCTGCTGACATTTATGAATCTAAGTTGTTGTTCTGATTATCTGTGAACAAATACTAGCAGGCAAAGACAGGGTAAGCTCGAGTCACGTCCTTCAAGAGACTGTAGTAAACATTTGTGTGCCTTCTTGTCCCCCTCGTTTCCATTTGGTTCCCTCCCAAGCTGACTGTGCACCCCAAGATTAGATCCTGTGCATTCTTCCTGTCCACCAGTGCTTAGCTCAGGAGCGACCATGTGAGCCCAGACAATGGGATCGGGGTGAATCTCAGGGGCTGCGGGAAGATTGAGGCAAAGACGGGTAGATGTGGACGAGTGAGCTGGTGGCCCCGGGAAGCACTGATGCCCGGCTCAGGCCCATCAAGGAAGCCGGTGCAAAGGCAGCACAGAGCCATGGAGAGACGCAGAGTCCCTGGGGCATCACTGAGTTCCAGGGTCAATCCTCACCTAAACTCATGCCCAGACATTTCTGTTAACTGAACCAGCAGATTTCTTTCATAGTTTAAGCCAGTTTGATTTTCTATTCTTTTTTTCTTCTGTCACTTGCAGTGCACAGATTTGTAATCATTATAATGATCTTAAATGTCAAAGCCCCATCTTCCCCCTTCTCTGACTTGGAACTTTCCAAAGCACAGTTGGAACTACTGTCTTCTTAAGAACAAACAGCACGGGGCCTCCTGGTTCCTCTCGGCCCCCTGTCGGGACCATGATTCTGTGGTTCCCGGCCCCGTGTCAGGGACAAGCCCTGCTCCCGCTGTGTGACAAGTGCCTCACATAATCGAGGCTTTGCTCTTCTGAAGCCCCTGGCCCCCGCTGTGCTACAAGGTGCTGCAGAGGAAGCTGTCACCAGGCCTCAAGACATCCCCGCTCAGGTCCTGGCCCGGTGCAGGGCATGTGGGTAATTGACACTATTGAGCAGAGGCAGCTGTGACTGAACTCCACTCCTCACTCCAATGGAAATCAAAGCCCTGGCTCCTCACCCTCTTCCCCGGGAGCCCAGCGTTACACAGCCAGGGACAAAAAGCCATATTAGCCGCTTTACAAATTTTCCTCCATCTGTGCCCCCTTTCCACTGTCTGGGCTGAATGCAAGCACAGAACCAGGCCTGGGTGGGACCGAGACGTAGCCATTCTGCTCATTGAAGTGTCAATGGATGTGGGAGCTCTAACGACAGCCCCAGTGGATTTTAAAGATTCCACTTGGGTTTCCATGGTAATTTCACAGAGCCAGCACTCAGTAAGTGTTTGTTAAATTGAATTCATTGAAGAGTAAAGTGGATTGGATATGCCCATACCTGGACTGCACCGCCATAGAAAATGCCCTGGCCTGGCCAAGGGGCAAGTGGGGAGCTGGAGGCTGGGACATGTCACCAGCAAAGGGGGTCAAGGCTGTTTGGTCCCAGGAATGAGAACATGGCCTTCTTCCCCCATCTGTACCAGGAAGATGGACTTCTATTTTAAAAAAACAAAACAGGGTGGCTTCGGTAGGAAACAAAAACTCTGTTTTAGAAAGAGACACTCCCTTCTGGCCCCTTCCGCCAGGACCAGCGAGGCCTCCAGACCGAGGGTCTCGCTCCTCAGTGCAGGCGAAGCCCTTCCGTGCTGACACCCCGAGGGCCCACTATGGATCAGCTTCCCTTTCAACTGGATGATCCTCACACTTTGGCTTTATTGGAAAATGTTTTAAACCCAGATTAGAATTTAACAGGCAAAATTGCTGAATAAGAGCAAAAAGTGAAAAGTCACCAGCCCCAAGTGGGAATCAATGGCACGCGAGTCGATAAACACAAGAAGACAAGCCGCGGAGGCTCTTGGGGGAGTGGTTAAAAGTTGCAAATCCAAGTACAGTATGTATTCGTACACAGATTGACGTGCCTTCAGCCAGAGACCCGAACAAACAGAAACGCTGCCTTCCCCAAGCAGGCCGAGCCTGTGGCAACGAGGCTGCACGGCAAAAAAGCCACGTCCTTGGCAGAACAATGAACTTAAACATGGATGCCAGGGTGCCCTGCCCTTCGACCCTCAGGCTCATCAGACTCATCCACAGAAAGACTTTGCTCAGGGCCAGAGCTGCCTGGCAGATCCATCCACCAACCAATTCCCATTCCATTTGCTCAAACTGCCACTCACCAGCTTTGTTAAAGCTACCAGCCATCATTTTGTCAATAGGTACAACTCATTTCTGAGGTCAGATCGACTCCAGTACAAAGTTTTGAGCGACAGCACGACCCCTGGGGGGGGGTTCCAGGGGCCTTTCCTTTCGCATCGCCTTCACATGATGACAATTTCCCCACGACGACGGCAACATCACCTGCGGCTGGGGTTGAAGGGACAGTCAATGATTCCAGGGTGCTGCTATACAGGCCTGCTAGTTCACGTTTGAAGCTCTCCTTTCAAAGTAGAATTGGTTTTCAAAGCCTCTAAATGAATGCTAATATATTAGGCCTAACAAGTTTTTTAGTGCCTGAAAAAGTAAAGCAAAGAAAATTAATGCTGAAGACTCCATGCAGTTGAGATGACCCCCAAAGCCCGTTACCCTGGACACACTCTTGATGAGGCTGGTACTGGAGGCCCACCCCAGCACTCCCGTCTCACAGGATGAGCCCTGCAGGCCACGGGCACGACACGCACAATATTTCTGTCACTCTGACGAGCACGCCGATGAGCAAGCAGGCCCAAAAAATGTGTGTGGTTGGTGTTCTCTCTGTTTTCATCCACCGGAGACTATAAACGATAGTTCATGAACCTGCATGGTTCGCCTTCTTTCACACAGACATGCGCACAGATATGCATACAGCTCTCTGTATTTCTTCTAAAGGAAAATTAGAGACTTACAAAGCAAGAAAAAAAAATGCATTTAATATCTGAAACATAAAATCAGTCTTGGCCCCTGAATCTGGGGAAATAGCTTTCCAAATAGAGTGACATTTTTCCCCAGGCAGAAAAAAAATAATTTCTGGCCCAAAAAGCCCAACAAATTGCTAGCAGTGACCAAATGAAACACCAATTCCAAGCTAAATGAACTAGAACCAACATAGAAGGAAAACTGGTATTGCAAAAAGACATTGACAGTATGCAAAGAGCTGCGTTCTGTTTTCACCATTTAGGTATAATAAAAATGACAAAACTGGCCACTGAGGATAACAATGGCAGATCACTGCCGACTGCTAAACTTCCTGGTCCGACTACAGAGTAGGAGCAGATAAACAAGGCCCCATCCCCGCTTCCTGAGGGGCCTGGAGGCAACGCTCCAATAGCTCCTCCAGGCCACCAGGGGCACTGTGAGGAGACATGAGAAGTTTCTTTCTCCCTGACCGTAAAGCACCCAGCCTAGAGGCCGAGGCTAGCTGTGCCTGGTCCTTCTATGCTTTCTGTTGTTCATATTGCCTAATGCGGACCCTCACCCATGGGTGTGCTGTGGGGACTGCTAGCTCCTGCTGTCTGCAGCAGTGGGAGCAGAGAAGGCAGAGCCTAGAACTCGGGGGCACAGGGTTAGGCCAACGCACTAAATTTCTCACCCACATCATTCCAGAGGAGAATAATGTTCCCCTTCCAACTTTCTGTAGCTAGCTGTGGAAACTGAAGGGCTACCCCCAGAGAACCCCAAGCCAATGAGTCTATCAGAGCTGTGGCACCTGGCAATTTAGCCACTCTTTACTACAGTGTTGATCGATCCTAATTGCTCGTCCCTCGACACAAAGCAACCACACTTAGCAACAACCTCCCGTCTGTGCAGAGACCTCTGGTTCTCCCCGAGTTGTGCTTCCAGCAAATTGCCTCCCCTCACCCGCCTCCGCCAGATGTGGGAGTCCAGCATGAGACTCTCAAGCCCCATTCTCACTAATTTGAAAAAGCAGGTTAAGAGAGAATATAAACCTAGATAGATTACATAATCAGGCTCTAATAAGATCTAGTGATTAGAGAACGAATTTGGGTTAATTTTCTTTTTGTTTTTATTAGCACCGAAAGAGCCACTGGGTCGCGAGTGTGTGCGTCCCCAACTGTCTCCACCCCTCCTCCCGGCCTCAGGCCCTCCCAGGGTCCCTGGACGGCCAGGAGCGTGGCTGGTGTGGGCCTAGGGCTGGAGAACAACTTCAGACAGACTGATGTGACGGGTAATAGGTGGGGAGTCCTAAGGGTGGTCAAACAGCTGGGGTACTCAGTTTTGAACCCGTAAATCCTGCCTCCAACCAACAGCTCCCCACACCCTGTAGACACTCTGGCAGGAATTTGTACACAGAAGGCCAAAGGAAGTTTCTGCATTGCTAACCAGGGACTCTCATCCTCTCCTCAGAGCTGCTGAGGGTATTCAGCAGACTGGCTGCGGTGGAGAGGGCCTTGGCTCTGGCTGAAGGCAGCGGGGTCAGACAAATGAGTTTCCCCTCTAAAACAGCCCAACCCCCCATCGTGGCCCAGGCAGGCCTTCTGAAGCTGGGGCAGCGGCGGCCATGTGGAGAAAGATAGAATGGGTCAGGGAGAAAGGCCGTTAAGACTATGGGCAATAGAGTTTTCCAGAGCAGCTCTCTTGTAGTAGACAGAGCTGGAGGTGCAAAGCGGGCCTCGTGGAGAGCAGAGAGTCGGGGCGAGGGGGCGCACGGAGCCAACCTCCAGGGATGGCAGATTTGATGCCCCGACCAGGGCTCGGCACCGGAGATGACGTCAGAGGCGGAGGAATCTCTGGGAGTGGGTTGGCTGTGGGTAGATAACAGGTCAGAGGAGTTGACCTTGATCAGTGAGCACTGCCTGGAGGAGGCCATGGGCTGGGCTCCAGGCCCCTTAAGGAACTCTATGACGCATGAGCTTCTGAGCTGTTGTCTTGGATCCAGGAATGGGGGCGGGGCCTTGGGAGTAGCGGCTACCAACCCAGAAGCCAGAGTGCACGGAGTGAGGTCGGGGCTGCTCTTCCCTAGAGGGATTCATAGGTGTAGATCTGAGTGACCAGGCCCTGCTCCCAGACCAGCCCGGGGCTCCCCAGCCAGTGCCACCACTAGACTGTTCTTTCCTACGACTCAGAGAATGTGCCTGCTGGGCAGACACAGCCCCAAGAGCAAGAGGTTGGCACCTCTGGGCACACTGGATGTCCGCCCCCACTGCTCCCTCAGCTGACACCTCCAAGCCCTGCACAACCTGCTCAAGGGTCAGGGAAACAACGGCCTTGGGCTGCAAGCAAAGGGCCGAGGCACCCGCGTGACGCTGGTGCCTGAGAGTGAGTTCAGTTTGCCCTTTCGAAGCCTCTGTCTCCTGCCGAGGGGGTAGAGCAGGGATCCGCGCCCATTTCATCAGTGAGGGGCAGAGCTGGGAAGCAGCCCCAGGGCCGATCTAGCAGGCCAGCTCTCCCCCACCCCACCCCCATCCCAGGACCCGCCATTCTTCTCAGCCCGGGGCTGGGTGCAAGTGCCCCAAGGCAAAGCATCGCATCATCCCCAAGTCACCCTGAGCCTTAGACACGGCTTCAGTGGGGTTTAAGGCAGAAGGACTTAGGCCTGGTATCCTAACAGCTCAGGAAACATGATGAAAATCTCTTAACAAAGTTTATTTAGTTCACCTCCTTCTCAAGTTAAATGTGTTCCGGGGAGGGAAACGGGTCGCAGAATCCTCTTCTCTCCGGGATTCCCCATCCCGACCTTCCCCGTCCCAGCCTGCAGGGGTTCACCGAGCTGTGGGCAGGCTGGCTGACTGAAGGTTGCTGGGAGGCATGCGTGTTGGGGCAGGGAGAGGGGGCACAGCGCCACACTGGGAACCATAAAGCCAGCTAAGCCAGGTGAGTTTTTCACACAGCAGTGCCAGGAGGGGACAGTACTGGGAAGGCACAGGACCCAGAGGGACCCCACGAAATCCTCTTTTCTGGTAGGCACCTGACCTACTAATTCCCTAAAAAAAATCCAGGGCAGGCGCTCACTCCACCAATCAGTTGTTCATAAAAGCCCAGAGCACTGGGGACTTATACAAGTGTTGGAGGAAGGTGCTTTTTTGAAGAATCATAGTACACCCTCTGGGCCCATTCCTCACGGTGCCCGTCTGTGGACACGGCTGCCATCTCCTGAGGTGAAAGGAGAGGTTCTGCCCTGGCTGGTGTAGCTCAGTGGATTTAGTGTGGGCTACGAACCAAAGGGTCGCTGGTTCAATTCCCAGTCAGGGCACATGCCTGGGTTGCGGGGCCAGGTTCCCGGTAAGGGGTATGTGAAGGGCAATCACATATTGATATTTCTCTCTTTCTCTTTCTCCTTCTCTTCCCCTCTCTCTAAAAATGAATAAATAATATCTCTTTTTAAAAAAAGAAAGGAGAGGTTCTGACTCCACTGTGGCCCAGAGCCCCCACACAGCAAGCCTCCCTCACGGTAGTCTCGCTGTTTGTCCTTGCCTCTGGGGCCCTGCGGGGGGCACACCCTCCCTCTGCTTCCATGCATGACCATGAATCAGTCGATCTTTCTCAGCCAAGGTCAGAAGACCACAGCCCTGCGAACTCATCCACAGCCCTCTCCCTGCCCACCAAGCAGCCTCCTCCACCCAGGTCCCCACCCAGCCATGCCTCACTTTTACCACAGACCACAGCGTAGATGTCTTTGCCCTCTCTGTCCCCCCAGCTCCCCACTTACCAAGGCCTTTCCCATCCCTCACCTCCCTCTGCGCACCCACCTCTCCATGAAGCTCCCTCGGAGCTCCTACCTGCCCCTCACACCTGTCCTGGAGGCCCTCACCTGAAAGTTCTCTCCTCAGACCACAGGAAGGCCCCCCAGAAGCAGGACTCCCTAAGACTTCTGCAGGCCCTGCAGGCTGAGAACCAGGCACTCTGGAAGACTTCCATCTGACAGAAGGCGGTTCGTGCTCATCAAAGGCAACACTGAGCGTGTTTCAGAATCATTTGTCATTCTAGGCGCCTAGTTATCAACATCCCATCTTGTAAATATATTCCTCTGGGAGTGAGAAGTGTTTCTGTTCGTTATCGAAGGAAATTGTGAAATACTAGTGTTCAGTGGCACAGTTGTCAAATCTGGCTTTGGAGTGCCCTGTATTGCAGGAATTAAATGTTTTCTTCATCCAGCCATATTGAGCAGCCGAGATTGCCCTGGCTGGTCATTAGAGAGACAGATGTTCCCACACTCCGTGGGGCGGCTACAGCGTGAGGTGCAAACTCCCGTGGCAGATGGAGGGGGAGGGGCAAGGATAATCATACACAAACTGGAATCACTGACTGTCTGAGAGGTGTCGGGCCAAATAGACTGTGCCTGGAATAAATAGTCTTCACAAAATGCTTCTGGGACACGCAACCACCATTTCCTCCTCCTCTGCCCAAAGCTGTCTGCGAGAGGAACCCAGACCGGCTGCTCTTGTGAAAGCTTGGAGGCGCCCGTGGGTTTTAGAATCTTTATCCTGCAAGTCTGGCGGGTCAGTTGCTAATGGAGTCAAACAAAGGAAGACTCACTGTGGGGTCAGCGATTCAGACTGTCTGTGCATCTTGTCTGCTAATGGAGGCTCGGATCTGGGGAGGCAGCAGTTGCTGGAAGGCTGGCAAGTCTCTCAGGCACCCTCCTGGGAGGGCCAGCCCTCTGAGATGCTAAGCCAAGGAGAAGTCCACGCAGTTCCCAGAGAGGATGACTGGTAAGAGGCCCGGTTTGGCTTGCCTTTGCCCAACCTGCTGAAAACGCTGCATCCGAACTGGGTCCTTGGCTGTGGGGCCCCCTTTGGGGTGGAATATTAGGAGTATCTCCAGCTTCCAAGAGCGAAGTCACCACCTTATGATTAACCCAACATCCAGGTGGCCATCAGCCAGACTGCTGGGGACAGGGGAAGATCAGCAAAGCAGGGACCCTCTATCTGACCCTCCAGGTTTTCCCAGCCACCACCAGTCACATTCCCTCTCACAGCAGACTTGCCCTCCTGTCATTTGTGGAAACTATCTGAGCTGCAGTTTTCTGCAGGGAAAGTCCTCTTCCCTTGCATATGTAACTGTGACCGCTTGTCACTGCTCAGAGGTTGTGGGGGACAGTGGGGTTTGAGGGTCAGTGCAGCCTGCACAGGTGCCCCAGAATTCCACGTGGAGGAAAGCTGCCCCAGCCTGTTACCAGCCAGTCAGCTTTCTCTGTCTAATTAGGTCAAGTGCACAGGTATTTTCTGGTGCTCTGAGCCCTTTCTTTGTGCGAATGTGGATTTTCAAGAAAGAAAGGGAAAAACAAGACCATGCTCTTGTTCTCACACTATTGTTATGGTTGCTATGAAATAGCCCCTTTAAAGGACCAGTGTGCCACAGGGAAGCAGCATTCCTTCTATAATCGGAGGAAGTAAATGTGTTACAGCAACACAAAGAAAAAGCCTTCTTCCTGGTCATTTCAGGACCTGAAATACCTCCGCGCATTATTCACCATGGAAGCTGAAAAGGTAACTGGTGTGTGTTCCCGGCCCACAAACCAAACAGGCAGCCCCTCCTCCACTCCCTGCTCAGCACCCATAGGAAGGGGCTGGGGGCACAGGAGTCCCACTCAGCTCCTTCTGATGGGGAAATTAGACCCTGCAAGAAACACAAGGCCCCAACATGGGCATGTGGCAACTCCTGGACCCAGTCACTTCTAGCCAGTGATGTAACAGCACCCATCGCTGGGACATTTCCTCCCAATTTCTTTGAAACAAAGGAAATCCAAGTGTCCACAAGTCTCTGGTGACTTACACAGCCTGGCTTCCCCAACAAACCCACTGCTTGTTGAGCTGGGGAAGATCCTAAGACCCTCGTCCAGGAGCTGAGCTGAACTGAGTGATGATCGCGAGCAGCAGTTGTTGGCAAAGGGGGCACTGGAAACCCAGGGTTCTAGCCCCCTGTGCTGTTCAATGCCGGCTTGACCCTGAACTTGTCCTTCTCCCCCTGAGCCTTTGTTTCCACACTGGGTGTGTGTGTGTGTGTGTGTGTGTGTGTGTGTGTTGATAAGGCGGGTCTGTACCAGATATTCTGTGAGCATAACCAACAACTTTGCATACCAAAGAGCATCTTTGGCAGTGAGTGGTTATCTGCTGAGCACCTAGTGGTTCAAACTGTGGGTTTGGGTTTGAAACCAAACCTGGGTTCAAATCCCAGTCATGCCCCTTCACTGCCCTGAGCTGCTATTCCCACCACTGTGAGATGGGGTAAGAAAGGAGAACCCGGTGAGGTGAGGTCTGTGAAGGGCTAGCGCCGGGGCTGCTCAGAGAGAGCGCTCTGCAGAGGATGGGGGAGCGCAGGCAGGGTGCCCCACTGCTCACGCTGCCCTGAGTATATCCCGCCCTCACCACCTGCTGCCAGCGGAACAGGCGACGCAGACCCAGCACGCAGAGTGATCGGAGACAGACGGAAGAATCAGGTGCACAGTTCCATCACCTGGGACTTCTCACAGTCCTCTCATCACGTTGTAATAAATTAGTGAAGAAATACACATAAACGATTGATCTTTGACCCTGGTCATAATGAATTTTCTTAGAAGAAATAATCTCCTCAAAATAGAACTGATAATGATAAGAATTTCACACTGTATAATTTGTTAGAGATTATAAATGTAATTGTCTTGATAAAATTCAGATCTGTAAATATTTGCTCAGGAAAATTGGATTTGATAGAAACAACGGCCACAGAAGAAAATCCGCAGTGTCAGATGTTATAATGGATACAACTTGATAGATGTATTAAATTCTTCCTGTATAGTTCATACAAAACAGAATTAAATTCTTTGAAATTAATTTTAGTAACATTAAAATAAAAGTAATAAGTGTCAGAAACAGGCTTACTAGACGGGATAGTAAACTGACCAAGGCATTAAACTGGCTTAAGAGACTCACTCTAGAAACTCGTTACATCTGAATTCACAAACACGGAGGAGGTCCTTGGGCCAAGGTCAAAGCACGCATGTCAGCAGCCAGGTTCACAGTCTGGGGGCAAAATGTCCAGTGTCCACTAGAGGGCAGTACCCTGAACCCAGTGGAACTCTGGCATCTGCGTGGACGCAGCCTGGTTGGTTTTGCTCTAACTCCAGAGCCTACCGTGCAAGAGAGCCGTGCCGGGCACCTTCCCCCCACCCACCAGTCAAACCAGGTGACTTCTCCAACCTGGGTTCCTTTGCTCATACCATCCTCCCTGGAAGGTAATCCCATGCCCTGCTTCCCACCTTTCCTTCAATACATAGCTTCAGCCCTGGCTGGGGTGGCTCAGTGGGTTGAGCACCGGGTTGTGAACCAAAGAGTCACCAGTTCGATCCCCAGTCAAGGCACATGCCTGGGTTGCAGGCCAGGTCCCCAGTAGGGGGCACACAGGAGGCAACCACACATTGATGTTTCTTTCCCTCTCTTTCTCCCTCCCTTCCCCTCTCTCTAAAAATCTTTTTTAAAAAAGAAGACTCAGCTGCAGCTCCTTCTCATTGCCTCTACACAGGTACATGGGACACGGAAACTGCAGCCCCATCAAGTCTAGGATTTGTCTCCCGCCCTCTGGTGCTCAGGCAGGGCAATCTCCACCTTGGGGTGACGGGCTGTCTGCCTCTTGCTTCCCCCACACACTCTGCCTTTTTCCTAAAACCCCATCCCGTACCACAGGCTCAGGCTTTCAGAGAACAAAGGCCGAGAAGTCACGCAGGCACTTTCAACTCGCAGCCTGGCCACGCGCTCCATGGAGGCAACGAAGCCCCAGGCCTGCTACCTGCATGAGTAGGAAGAAGGAAGAGAGGGAGGGGAGTCCAGAAAAATGAATAGCCCAAAATACGACTCAGCCCACAGGCAATATTTGTTCAGCCATGATGGCGTGATGTGTTAGCAAACCAGAGCTACAGTGAGTGGTATTTCATCCACTGACCTCCAGATTCAAGCCACCCCGTAAAACAGGGGACAGCATGGCTGGCTCCAGGCGGAAGGGTTTGGAGGGGTGACCCTCAGGCACAGCACGGTGGAAACTCCTCACACACCCCGGCACCACCAGTTAGAACGGAGCCATAATTGATCACCACGTCAAATCAATGTGAGTGAGGTCCCTTCCAAATTTCTGTACAAACTGACTTCATCATGAAATATGAGCTTGTGAAGTTTCTCATTTTGCACTATTCTGACATTTCTTGCAATGTGATTAAAACATAATAAGATCAAGTAGAAAATACTATTTGCTCAATCACCTCCAAACCTGACACAGTCAATAGCCCAATTCCATCCAGGAAGAAAAGTCATTTCCAAGACTCCATAAAGAAGCCTACATTTAAATTTCATGTTCTTTGCTGTTACTATGAAAAATTACATGTTTTAAATATAGGACAAATACAGGGCTGGCCAATTCTTGTTATAATAAATTTTATTCCAACGTTCTCGGTAAATAAAATCACCAAGACCTAGCCAATGAATGGCTGCTTCAAGGTTCATTCAATAATACATAATTCCAGTCCAAATAATAATTTGCTCAATTTCTTTGAAGTCTAATTCAAGCCCCATTTCCCCTGAGAAAGCCCAGATCCCAAAAATCATTTCCTTCTTACAGACTTCTGAGAACATATACAGCCTTAAAGTGCACCCTGGAAGTTAGGTCTGTGGGCCTCCTCCTTCCCGGCTTGGCAGGGCAGCTCCTCAAGGTCAAGGAGGTTCCCCTCCTTTAACAGCATCCTACAAGCCTGAATTGCCAGGTACCCGGCCCAGTGTTAGTCAGCCTGCAAGCGCTTGACATCTATTTCCTGACTGAAAGAGCCTATAACAGTGACATTTAACCCGTGGTGGGCTCTCTAGCCATCCATCTCCTCTGCTACGGGTCCACCTCCACCATCGCCATGACGGCGTTGTATTAGCCTCCGAGACCTCAACACACAGCATCATTTTACACATTGTCAGCTGCACCTATTAATTTTCATGCTGTCAGAGACAGTTAAGGGGGCCTTTGAGGAACCGTCTGAGGGTTTGTAAAATGAAAGCCTGTTTGTTTGGTTTCCCCTGACATACAGGCTTACAAACTGCAATTTTAAGTGGCACTAAGACTTGCAGGTAATTGACTCCAGGAGCTAAGAACACAACTTAGGAGCGATTATTTTCTCAATTCATTGGTAGTTTCCAAGCCACAGAGCATTGGAAGAGTAAATCTAAATTTTCAGGTTGAATTCTTCTAGATCTAGACCATCCCCAACTCCCAACGAACTACAGGCTACACTTAAGTGCCCCCAAAATGCAAAGAAGGGTCACTGTGTTTGAAAGGGACCCGTGATGGTTGAGTTGAAGAAACGCCTGGCACAAATCAGCTTCTAGCATGTAACCTCCAGCGAAAAGCTCAGGTATCTAAGGAAAACCTCAGCCCCAAGTTTCCATTTCTACCTGCTTTTGGCTCTAGCCCCAGGACACAAAACTATAAAGTTGAATTATTGACTTTCAGGATTGAGAGGATTGTGAGAAACCAAGATGTCCTGTGTGTTAGTTAGAAAGTACTCACTGCAAGAATCAAAACAGCCAACTCAAACCGACTTAAACAATAAAGGAGATTTACTGTCTTACATCTCCAGAAAGTCCAGCTCCATTTTTTTGTGTGATCCTCTCTGCTCTGCTGCCCTCCATATGTTAATTTTGTCTTCAGATCAGCTTTCCTCACGGTCACAAAATAGCTGCCAATAACAACCAGAGCTTTATGCTTCACCTTTCACAGCCAGAGGGAGAGTACCATTTCTCAGGCCACTAAAGCTTTGTTCTGGTTGGCCCATTTCCCCATCAATCCATCCAGCAAGGGCAGAGTGGGATTTCCCTGACTGACTCAGGCCAATCAGGGCCACTCAATCACAAGGCTGCTGGACCTTGGGGAGCATGAGGCAGGGCAATCACAATGTCCATTTCCTCTGTCTTCTGAGCAGGAGAGCGTGAAACCACCAACCCAAAGGGACCTGATCCGTTCCTGAAAGTTCTACTCTCTCCACTGAAAATGGCCTCAGGGTCCAGGGGCACTATTTGCAGTGCCATTCAATCTAAACCAAACCCCAGGGGTCCTAGAATGCTGAGAATCGCTCATCTGCCTTCTGAGATTCTGACTCAGGAACTTGCAGCCACTCAGTACATCAATTCTTCTGTTAGCTGGAACCTGTCCAGAGCTCTGGGATGGGTCACTGGCCATGTCTGCTTGCTCTGCTGTTGAGAGCGGGCTAAGCCAGTGTGGCTCAGATCAGCATCTTAGAACTAATTAAATGGCTCTAGTAACTTTACTTATTCTCTACAGAAAGCCAGATCATCAGCTTAGGGCGCAGACAGAGAACTAGCTCCTCCTTCCTCGACTTCCTTGACCAAGGATTGTCCTTCCACATTCCCCTGAATAACCGATGAGTCTCTCTCAGGACGGGACACACCCTCCGAGCCTCCTGCATGCAGTCCTGGGCTCCCATGTATCCCCAGGCAGCCCTTGCTCACCAGGAGCATCTGCCTGACCGGCTGACCAGAGGGCCTGGCCGCACAGACCCAGACCCCAGGCTGGAGAACCCTGACAGCATGTCCAACTGGGCCCCTGTCTCGCCAAGTGCCTCTGCCTCCTGCATTTTATAGTTTATAAGACCCAGTCACAACTCCTGCCATCTGCCCCCAGCTAACCTGGGAAGAATAAAGGCAGGCACTGACAACCCTTCTACAGAGAGACTGAAGCCCAGGGCGGGAAGCAGGCCATGCAAGGTGTGCCCAGGGCCCAAGTCAGGCCCCGAGACAAGCCCTCTGACCCTCAGTCCAGTGCGTCCACCCCAGTGGACTCCTTCAGTGCCCTGGCAGTGCTTCCAGGACACGAGAACGTGGCCGCAGCCTGGCTCACGCTCTGCTCACCAGCCGAAGCCCGAGGCGGCCCAACGCAGCTGCTTCCTGCAACAGTGGCCTCAGCAGCCCTTCGCCTGCCAGCAACCACGGCCGGCCTCAGCCCAAGCCCTCCCCAGGCTCAGAGGTGACTGCTCCGAGAGAGCGCGCCTCAGAAAATCCTATTTGTCTTTCTCTTACAGTCTTTGCTCTGGTTATTGCTGTGAGATTTCTTCTGCAGCGACTTGGGCCTTTGATTTGCACTTTGGGTCTTTGGTGAATACAGCTTTTTCTGCCTTCCTCTGCACCCCGTTCCCAGCCCAGCCTTCCTGGAAAACCAAAGTAGGCTCTTTGCTTTGAGGGGGTGCAGGGAAGACTGCTCTGGGATCAGAGCAGCCCAGGTTCAAGTCCTGCTGTTACCATTTTATTCATTCACTTATTGAATCATTCAACCCACAAACCCACATTCAGTAACAGCTAACGCCAGGCCCTGCTGCAGGAGCTGGGACCCAGCAGAGCTCAAGCCAAAGGATCCACCTTCGTGAACCGTCTTCTCTCCTGAGCCCACACCACAGGCGGGCCTTTCAGGGTCCCAAATCCTTTGCAAATCCAAAGAAAGCCCTAGACTCTCTCCTCAAAAGAATGCACATAAGCAAAGACATGAAACACTACATGTCTTTTCAGAGGGATGGTGGGTCCCTCACACCCACAGGTGGACCCCTGGGGGGCTCAGAACACCTGGTCAGGAGCCTCCGAGCAAAGACGAAGCTGATACAAGGCCGCATTCAGTGGGCAGAGCTCACTGAGGGATCTGGAGAAGTCCTTCAATGGATCGTACTCACGTTCGACCCAAGCTCTCAGATCTCGACTTTCCTGTGTTCCAAAGACAGTTTCTTACAGGTGAGCTTAAGATGAAAGACTAGGAGAAATCTACATTCTGGAGTGTGAACTCACCGCCCTGTGGGACTTGGGGGTGCAACACCACATCAGACTTGCAGATGATCTCTTCCGCACGCACGTGGGGGAGCAGTCTGCTCCAGGTGAGCGTGAACATGCCGCACTCGGTGCGTTCCCTGTGCTCCCCAAAAGTTAGACCAAATCAAAACCTTGCAAATAAAACCACTTCGAATGCACCCAGGGAGCTTACTGCTTTATAGAAGCTGCAATGAATTCTTTCGCAAACCAAGGGAAACTTTGGAATGTGCAAATTAGTTCCCCTCTTTGTCAGAGTGGATTTCTACAAAATGGGTAACTGCAAGCGAGGACTGCCAGAGGGGGCAGGGCGATCTAAGCAGAAGGTTTCTGCTTATCTGTATCCGTGCCTCTGAGAAGGGTTTTTTACAGAAAATTTCATTTTTTATTATCCACAGCAAGACCAAAATAACCAGTGCGTGACTAACCCCTTTGAGGTGCAGAGGACAAGGACGCTGAGGGACCTAATTCATCATGAAGTCATCTGCAATGGGGGATAGTGCCGGGCAGGGCTCTGACACGCAGGAGACTCCGAGCCCAGAACGATGGTGGTCATGAGGAGCATTAAAACACTAATGCAGAAAGACGGATGCACCTCCAAGTGCAGTGTGGCATTACTTACAATAGCCAAGATATGGAAGCAACCTAGGGGTCCACTGATGGACAAATGGGTAAAGACGTGTATACACACATACACATGCGCACACAATGGAATATTACTCAGCCATAAAAAAAGAATGAAACCTTGCCATTTGTGACGACATGGATGGACCTAGAGGGCATTTATGCAAAGTGAAATAAGCCAGTCAGAGAAAGAAAAATAGTGTATGGTTTCACTTATATGTGGAATTTAGGAGAAAAAAGAGCAGACAAAACAAATCAGACTCAGAGAACCGGAGAGCGAACTGATGATGGCTGCCGGAGCAGGGATAGGTGAAAGCGGTAAGAGGGTCTTAACCAATAAAATCGTGATGTTTCCACGGTAACAGATGGTTGCTAGGCTTAGTGTGGTGACCACACTGCAAGGCACATAAATGTCTAGTCACTCTACTGTGTCCCTCAAACTAACAAAATATTGTATACCAACTATAGTTAATGTTTTATTGAAACCCAGCTCTGGGTTGCAGGCACCTCGTCAGCCACTGACTGGCCGTGACCTCAGGCTGCCATGGGGGCCTGTGCCGTGCGGAGGCCATGGGAAGCAGCAACGGCAGAGACTTAGGAGAGACAGAGAGTCATCAGCAGGATGGCCCCTGACAGGCAGGAAGGCAGGCGACTTGCATGAAGGAGGGAGGGAGGCAGTGAGAACCAGAGAAGGGCTGGAACCAAACGTGGCAGGGAGACGTAAAGGACGGGGGCCTGTTGGGAGGTTAATATGGAGTCCGTTTTCAAAGTAAAAGCAGAAATAAGATTATGCCATTACACAGAAAAATCCAATCAGGAGGGGCAGCCATTTACGAAGGAAGAGCCAGCTGACCTCTGGCTGAAATTAAAATCACAGTCGAGTGCGGAGCAGCCACGCAGAGCAGGAGCAAGGACGGCGCAGGCCAGGGCGACCCTCCCCGGTCCCCTGCCCAGCAGCACAGCCAGCACTGTGCTCAGCCCACTCCCACTTCCCAGGAATGCCCCCACCTGGCCAGAAAGGGGACCTGTCGGAAGGCACACTCTGCCACACGGGGGCCGGCACTCAGCAGGTGCTCTGTGAGTGCTGGCTGGATGGACCACTGAACAGGGACCAGCACACAACCTATGTTAATCCTGCCTGGAAATAAGAACTGTCTTTACATTTTAAAGGGTTTTTAAAAGGAGGACGAGAAAGAGAATGTGGGACAAACCGTGCATGTCCGTGAAGCCTATACTACTCACTATCTCACCTTGTGCAGAAAAAGCTCACTGATCCCTGAGCTAGTCAAGGCTTAACAGCAAGCATTTTGAATTAAAGACTTGCCCTTGTACTGTTCTATCCCCTGAGACACTATGACTAATGCATGGGTTGTTGTCTGAATCTAATGGTTGCCTGATGACTTCTAACAGACCTTCTTGGCTTTTGGTCAAGAGGACAGTTCGGAAGAGAAGATTCAACCGCCTTCAGAGAAAGCACGCAGGGCCCTCTGCCACTGGGTCTCAGAAGGGGTATCTTGGTGAAGTGGCTGTAAGGGTCACCCTGATTTGGGGGAACCAAGGGAGTTCAAGTCAACAAACTGTGGGAGGTGCAAGCACCGAGCTTTAGACTGGGTGCCGCAGGGAATGCACACATTTTTTTGAATACCTCGTTTCTATAGAGAAGACGGAAGGCAGGGTGCAAGTCCTCGGGAAGCCTTCCCAGAAGAGGCTGCCTTGCCGGTGCCCCTGAAATGGCGGGCTTCCAGAAGGCAGGGACGGGCCACAGGCTAGGTGGAGGAGCTGGCTGAGCAAAGGCACAAGGACAGATGGGGCCAGGAGATGGCCAGGGAGAGGCAGAGCCTCCAGTGGGAGATGAGGAGAGTAGGGAAAGGTTAGCTGGTGACTTACTTTGAGTCCCCCAGCAGCAGAGCCTGACGTGAAGACCTGAGTGGAAGGAGCAGAGTTGGGAGGTGGCCCGGGAAGCACCAGCCCTGAGGGCTGCTGGAGGTCAGCCCCTCTGGCACCTCAACTCCGGGGGCCAAGGCGGAACGTGCACCTCAGAGTTACCCTACTCAAGGGACAAGGGGGCTGGGGCATCGATGTATCGCCCCCCACCAGTCATCTACCCAGTGAGGATAGCTCTGGGGACTGCAGGAGGATGAAGGGCACTTCTGGCTGGCCTGTCTGAGGCGGCATTTGCACATCTGTGCGGTGGGCCCTGAGAGGCGAGGCGCAGGTGCAGGCAGGCACAGGTGGGCCTGTGTGCACTGCTGTGGTGAGACCTGGGGGTGTGAGCAGAGCACCACTGCATCTGCCGCAGCTGGGTCCTGACTGTGAACAGCGCTGAGTGGGTCTACGCTGGCATCTCTGGGTCTACGGGGAAAAGGAGCAAATGAAGCTTGGAAGTTTGGAAATAGCAGGACCACAATTTAGAAGGTGATTCAAAAGACAAGTGAGCTGAAAGGTGCATGGAAGGGTTGTGTAACCTCCCAGGGTGGCCAGGGGGTGGGGCGTGATCACGGGGCCAGAACCAGGCTGTGACACTGGGGGTGGAGAGATGGGGACGTACACACACTCACAGTGATGCCCTGGAGGCCAACCACAGAGACCCCAAGGTTCCAGCCAACAGTCAGCTGGAGAAACAGCAGAGGAGTGGAGTGGGTAGGTGAGGCGTGGGGGGAGGAAGGGCTCTGCAGGGCACTGGGGTTCAGAGGCATCTTCGCTGCAACAGGAAACTAGTCCGGAGCTCAAGAGAGCATTCAGGACTGAAAACTGATTGGGAAGTCACTGGCACAAAGGTCAAGGGGTGGTCAAGGTTACTCGGGGAGGGAATTTAGACAGAAAAGATAAAGGCTAAGATGAGCTTTGAAAAATACCCATGTTGATGGAAGAGGAGGAGAAATAGGGGTCAGTGAAGCAGGAGAGAAAGATTGGGGACCCAAGTCAGAAACACCACGTAGAGGACTGTTAACAGCTAAATCTTCCCGGCAGGAGGTGATTCTCCACGGGGGCACCGCAGCCCAGCCCAATGCCTACCTCTCCACAGGCAGCAGCGGGTGGGGGTGGTCTGACTCTGCCCTGACCAACCCTACAAATGTTGTCAGTCAGCGTCCGCATCCTGCACCTCAGGTGTGCAGATTCCCACGTGGCCTGTGAGCACAGACCCCATGCCCACGCACTCAGTGTGCCTGTGCAGGGGGCGTCTTATGGAGGGGACGACCCAACACCGTCAGTGGTTCCCAAAGGGCCCCGTGAGCCTGCACGGGACAAGCACCGCGGCTCTGGGTAAGCAGTGAGGCCCCAGCCCCTCGGAGCTGGAATTCAGCCTTGGCCTGAGCTGGGCTAGCAAAAGGGAGACAGAGACCCCCTGAATGAGCAAGAGTGGAATTTTCCCTGCACTTTGCAGAAGAAAACCGTCAGAACCAACACACCTGACCTGCCGTTGCCACAGGTACATCGGCAGAGTCAGTGTCTTTTTGTGGGAGGTTTGCTGGCGCCTGCTCCAAGGCCACTGCCACCTGGCTTCTCGGCAATGCAGAATGATTACCCCACCAGCCAGCAAGAAGATTACCCGACTCTGCCCTCAGAGAACACAGAGTCTTAGGTTATGGGGGACAAAAAAAGGGAAAAAGAGAATAAGGCTTCAAGTTAAAAGGCTTTGCAAAACACTTCAATGCAAGGAAGTCAGTACCTCTGCTGCATTGGTACCTGGTGCTCACAGACAGCACTGTCAGCTGTGTTTCACAGCAGGCGTGCAAGGCTCCCTGGGCAGGTCCCGGGGGTCACCAGGACTGCTGTGTGGAAGGCCACACTGCTTCTCCAAAGAGGACAGGGCCCATGCATCTCAACTCCTGCTTTCCCAGCAGCTCCTGGCTGCCAAGAAGGTTCTTTGGGTGTTGCCTTCTAAATGTACAAGAGAACCACATGTATCTAAACCTACCTAATGGGCCCCAGGTGCCCATCAGAGGGCAAGCCTGGAGCTCCTTCCTGGGCTCTGGAGACACACGCCTGCCTGCACGGTCACCTAGCTTCTGCAGGCCGCGTGGCACAGCTGCCCCGGAGAGTCACCGTGTCTGCCCAAAGGAAGCGAGGGCCCATGGTCCGCAGGGGCCCTGAGAACTGGGCTCAAAAGCAAACGCTTCCTACGGTCGTTTGTAATGAGGGAAGACAGTGCTTGCTCTCATTACGGCTCTGACTCTGGTAAGTCTCGCGGGTTGCTCCCTGCTTGGCACAGAATATTAAAAGGTGTCTCGACCATGTGACCCCAATGTCTCTTCCAGCACTGACAGGCTGGACACCTGGCCCCCTGGGAGCCAAGTCTCCACTCTGTGGAGCCTGGTCGTTCCCGCCCAGCCTCCTACAGAGCTGTGGCAGCGCACAGCAGTGGCAGCAGCAAAGCCAGAGGGGACCGAAGTGCCTTGCGCGCTGCCCAACACCAGCGGCCGTCCACAAGCCTTCTGGGGGTCGGGGACGGTAGCCAGGGTCTCTGCCCATTAACAAGGATGTCCATTTCCATTTTTTAAAAAATAATTACATGAAATCATATTTTACAAGTTAAAGAATCCTTAGTGCACATTAAGAGAACAAGAATGGCAGGTAGTAAAGATCTGTTACACCTGTTAACAGATCGGCTTCTTAATCTATTTGTGACTTAGCTGCTCACACGCTAACTGCCACGGCAGTTACAATGCAAACATTGTCAAAATAAATCATTTGTGTTTTTTTAATGCACAATGCAGGAATCCAAAATACCAGGTCATAAAGGCAGTTTTATCTGTTAAATCATGAAGTTAAATTTCAGCCTCATTCTTATATATACTGAGTCCCCAACAAACATCCTCATGTAATTTATTTGTTGGCAAAGCATGCTTTTTCTTGCACAACTAATTAAAAATAAATTAAATTAATGCCTGCAAAGCACCTCCTATGGTACCAAATATCTAGAAAGCATAAAATAAATGCTAACATTATTTTTATGATTAAATTATTATCAGTTATTAAATGGGAAAAGCTTAATTTATTCTAATATTTTATATATTCACTGTCATTTATGAAATAAACTTCATACAAACTTTAATGATAATGATCTCAATTTTAATTAAAATTATCAATTAATTTTAATTATAAATTTTAAATTTATGTTCATTATCATTACAAATTAATACTATAAATTTAAATTTTAGTTTTAAAGTAAAACTATAAAATAAATATTAATAGATTATTTATTATAATACCACTCAAAGCTGATTGAGTAATTTTTTAAATTACTTTAAAATCTTTTGGAGACTGAGATTAAATTTCTGCTAAAGAAGTTCACCCATTAAAAACACAACCCTCCTCAACCACTGTCCTGGTTTGTCTTCTGCGCTCTGCCCACCTTTCCTTTGTGCCCTGCAAGGCTGACCCTCTAAGTCAGTTGCATGAATGGGTTTCCTTCCTTCCCCGGCTTCCAGTTCAACCAGTGGGAGGCACCCGGACAGCAGAGGGTGGGGAGAGTGAGAGATCAGAACAGGTATCCCCATCTCCTCACCTTCCAGGCAGCGACTTAGCAGTAGCCGCACTTGCACCGAAGGCTACAACTTGAGAGAGCCTGTCCTGTGGGTGCAGCTTTTACTGGGTCCCAGGAGCGGCTCCTTCCCTTCCCTCTTCCAGTCCAGGGCAGGCAACGGCTTATCGCTCTCACTGGTTACCGGGTGCATCACCAGCCTGTACAAGCAATCCCTACATTAACCCCCCTTTAGGTCCTCTTCTGAGTGTACCTTTGTTCTCTTGACTTTTTACTGTAACCAGTACTGGAAGTGGCCCCAGGAAATAAGCACTGAATGGGGTTGGGGGATTGGTTACTCACCTATCAGATGAGAGCGCGGGTAAGCTTTCTAAGGCCAGGAGGGATAGTGATCACCTGTGGTGGGCAGCAGCATTACAATTATTCCCACCACTGGTGGCGGCCGAGGACAGAGCACAGGTACAAGACAGACTATTGGGAGCCCAGGTAGCTCTGACACTCTGTCACTCGGTGACCATGGGGATTACAAAGACCCCGGGATGTGCCACCTGCCTCTGACTGTTGTAGGTGGGGCGCAGCCAGAGAAGCCCAGAGGAAGCCTGCAACTCCTGGGTGGAAGAACAGGCAGAGAATCAGGAAGACTGCACGGTGTTTCTGGAGAAGTTCCTCATCACCGATGGTTGCCGGGCAGACATGGCCGAGGCTCAAGCACAAAGCCTCAGCATAAGCATCACGGAGTTCAAATGCCAGTGGATCTACGTCTTTGCCAGGTATCTTATGCTAAGGCGGTGGTTCTTAACTGGGCACAATTTGCCTCCCGGGGAACATTTGGCAATGTTGGGGGACATTCTGGGTTGCCACACCGTGGGGGTGCTACTGATATCTAGTGCACAGAGGCCACAAATGCTGTAAACATCCCCCAACTCACAGGCTAGCCCCACAGAGAGAGAGAACAATTGTTTAGTCCCAGTTCAGTACTGGTGAGGTCGAGCAATGTCGTACTAAGGGAAGGGCAGCAGCTATGAGCTTCTCCGCTGCTCTGCTACTTGGTAAACCAGCATATCAATTATACTAGAAACATCCGTGGCAGGCAGAGCTGTTGTTACAAACACAGCCTCCAGCAAGCCCTCACAGGAAGGTTACAGCACAGACCCACAGGGTTTAGAGGGGGAATTCTGCCAACAACAGTGCTCCTCCCATAAAGCAGCTTCTGGCTTCCTGCTAAACCTTGGAAAAGACTGAACGCCGGACTGTGGGACACCAGCTGACCGTGTGACACCAACCACCCACCGTGATCTGAGTGCCAGGTGATCTGCTGAAGGGTGGGATCGGACACACACAGCAGAATTCCACTGTCCGATGGAAACCGTGCGCATAAGACCAAGCCCCAGGGTCAGAAGGTGGCTCCCACGGTACTGACTCCTACAGCTTCGCCCTGTCTGCCCCGACCCACGCCGATGCCACATAGGGAGCTCCCGTAATTAATCAGGAGAGGAGGGACGAGCATGACCTGGTTTACTGATGGTTTGCACAGCAGGCTGAGCCAAGTCGGAAGTAAACAGACAATGCACTGCAGTTCCACTCAAGGGGGACCCCGAAGGACGCTGTCGAGGGGAAATCTTCCCAGTAGGCAGGAACTCCGGAACCATCGCATGGAAGGAGAAAGTGCCCGATGAGCCTACGCTGACTTATAGTCTCGTGGTAAGACTGAAACACTGGTGACAAGGGCAGACCTGTGGAAGGGCCACTCGGAGTGAGCTCAGAGCATGTGTGAAGACACCCACGTCCCACGGGCACGCTCACCAGAGGACAATCATGACACAAAAGGCTCTCAGTGACCAGATAAATGACTGTCTTGACTGTCGTGTGTGTTCCAGTCACCTGTGTCCCCAGCCATCCCCGCACTTGACTAGCAGGCCCATGTAAAAAGTAGCCCCTGTGACAAGGACAGAAGCCGTTTATACACACCCAACAAGATCTTGATCCTGTATGAACAAAGGCTTAGGTCACGCCATCCGGTAAAAGAAAGCCAGGCAGCCCAGGTGCCGGCAGAGGACCAGCAGCGCACAAAATGGCAGGTGAAGCGACCGGCTGCAGAGCAGACAGCGCGACGTGTGTCGTGTTGATTATTTGCTGTGCTTTTTCCCACCACGTTATGTGAAGGACACCAGCAGAGACTCGTGTTTTTACTTGACTCCTGGTGGGACTGTGACGGAACCAACCTCACTGCACTGGAATCCAAGAGCTGATGGGACTCTGTGCTTCTATTGTGTTCAGGCCATTGCTCTCCCTGCTCCGTGTCCTGGGCTGCCGGCCTGGCTGAGCTGCCTTACCCAGGCTCCCTCCCCGCTCTGGCTTTCAGTGGGTTTGCCAAGGGGCAGTACCAGCAGGAGCCTGGGAAATGGGAGGGAAGGGAGGCTGTGAGGCTGAGCCCCTGGCTCCCTCTGTGCCGAAGCTCAGTCTAGAGCACAGCTTACGGCCACAGAGTCCTACCGGCAGCCTCCTCCCACGACTCCAGCCCTCTCTGAGCTCCCAGCAGCTCCCTCCCCTTCCACCTTCCCGCCCAGGGGTCCAAATGGCTTCCCCAGGTGTTGCTGGGGGCAGTGTGTGTGACAGGGGAGGGGGCACCCTATCTCCTCTCCCATTGCCCTTTGGGGCAGCTTCGTTTCTCAGAGCAGAACGCTGAGGCCTAGAGGCAGGATGGGACAGCGGCTCCCAACCTCACACCAGAGCCTCTCTGCGCCTAGCCCCCAGGCCCCGCCTGGGCCTCTTCACCCACAGGACATGTCTCTGGAACCTCCTTTTCTGGATTCGGGTCATACAATGGTTAGCAGTCTGGGAAAAGGCTCTCCGGAGAAAGCAGCGGAGTTAGCGCAGAGCTGGGTCTCTGACCCAGGACTCTCTGCCCTGTAGGGAACACCCCAGGCCGTCTGCTGTCCCCTGCTTCACAAAGAGACAGACGTGTCCCAAAGACACCACCAGCCTGACTCCCCAGCCTCGGCTCGTGCATGTGGCCCAGCCCCTGGCGCCTGCACACCTGGGAGAGCCCAGCCCAGCCAGCCCATGGGCAGTGCCTCAGCTCCTGTCACTCGTGTGCACACGCACACGTGTGCCTGCACTGGTCACACCCCGTGCACCAGTGTGGCATGGAGCACAGCAGCTGTCACTGTGGTAGTCGTCTCATAGGCCGGTAGATTTCTAAGCAAACAGAGATCACTTTTTAAACAGGAGGGGAACGTGGGAAAGGACTAAACACACACAACAGAAAATTATGCAGCTATTAGATGTCGTTACAGGGAGCTTGGCACAGCGCCAAAAGTGTGCAGCCAGACGCTAAGAGGAACAGGTGAGGTGCAGATTGTGTCTGTACAGCCTGCCCGACGCTACAGAGAAGTGCCCGGTGGGGGGAGGGGGACAATGCGCTGGAGGGAGAGGCCCCGGATGCTGACGGGGGGCTGGACGCAGGGGGCCGCTTCTCTGTGTTCACCAAATCTCTTACAATAGGCATCGGCCACTTCCTGTCCTGTTTTAACCCTCCTAATTACACAAGTGAGAAAACACCATCATTTTAGGTGACATGTATGAAAAAATGACCCCCTTGCCCAGGCCCCAGCCGACTGTCACTGGTTTCACCTGCTGCCTGGTTTCTTGTGTATGTGGAGAAATAAAGGGCTGTCCTTTCTAGGAGTGTTTTTACATAAAGGGCATGTTATACAAATTATTCTGCAACTTACTTCTGTTGCTCACCAATAACGCCTAGGGGTCTTTCCACAGCAGCGGGTACGTACAAAGCTTAGGAAAGTGTAACCCTTACCAGGAGGTCCCAGCACGCAACTGTAGTCAGTCCATCGTACAGGACACATGCGGTGGCTTCCACGTCATCACGGTTAGAAACAATCTGTGATGGTGGCCTCACAGGTGTTTCTTCGCACACAGTAGGACTATGTTTCTGGAGTGGACACTAAGAAGTGGAATTTCAGGAGAAGGTTTGGGTGTTTGACGTAAAAGTTCCCACAAACATATCAGACTCCCACCCCCACCCCCAGGCATCACTGGCTGCTTCTGGGGAAACGGCGGGGAGGGGGGGTCTCAGCCAATTGGTGGGTTTCCTCACCTCCCAGGGGTCCTGGGGGTCACTGAGGGGTCATCCAACACCCAGGCACATACACACTCCACATGTGCCCATCAGATGCTCCCCAGGGAGCAGGCCACACGACCTGCCGGGCTCCAGCCACCTGCAGCACCCTGGTTGGCATTCAGAGCAGGAGAGGAGAGCCGCTGGGGAGGAGGGTGTCTCAAAGAACGCCACACCCACTGATGCTCACCACAGACGCTCCTGTCTCCCGCAGAAAGGAGTTTGTGTCTCCTGAGCACTGTCCCCTGGGGGCCTGAAGGTCAGAGCCAAACATTTAACATCTCGGATACTTAACTCCTGGAAGAAACATAACTATAGAATAAGGACTGTCTTGCTTTCTGTAGAAATGTCATCTTTACTTGAGGAAGCAAAGCGGATTCCAGTTCAACCCAATCCCAGCTACAGTGGGCTCTGTCTGGCCCCTGCCCTCCCAGGAGGGACCCCGAGAGGGCCCACAGGAACCCCGAGCCTGCATGAGGCTGGGCTGCACCCTGGTTCACTCTGTCCACCTTACAGACGCTGAGTCTCAGCAAGCGCTTCTGGGAGAGAAAGAGCCCTTGGCCTTTCACATCGAGGGCAAAGCTCTCAACACAACTTCCCTTAGAAGGGCCCTGAGTCAGCCTCAGAAGGGCTTGGGCACTCCCATCTCTGACTCCCTTTACTCCAAGGCAAGGAACCAGGCCCAGTGAGGGACCAGATCTGCCTGAGATCTCAGCATCCGGCTCAGAGCTCTTCCCACAGGCCTCTCCAACTAGGCCTAGTGGGTGTGGCCTAGCGGCACAGAGGTGGGCAGGGCACAGGCAGCTGGGACCAGGTACAAAGGGACGTCCCAGAAAGGCCCCGACGATGCACAGTGAGGTTGGTGACAGTGCCTGCCTCGCTGGATTGCTTGGAGGACTGCTGAGACTTCAGGCGAACTATAAAACTGACCCCAGGTGTCCACACGTTAATCGCCACCCATCACCTACCAGCCCTCAGAACAAACCGCAAACCCATCCCCTCGGCTACCCTCCTGGTTCAAACGCGTCCTCTCTCTCCTACGTGACAACTGCAGCCTCCTAACTGTGCTCCCTGCCTCCACTCTTGTCCCCTAATAATCTGTTCCTATGTGGTGGCTAGAGCTCTTATAAAATAAGTTACATAGTGTTACTTCTCTGCCTAGAAGCTTCCCATCGTTTCCTATTGCTCTTGGGGAAAATCCAAAGCCATCACAACCAGCGAGGCCCCGGAGGACCCGGCCCAGCCTGCATCTCCACACTCGCCCACTCCCTGCTTCCAGTCGGTCTTCTCACTGTCCCTTCAATGTGTCACACTCGTTCCTGACGCAGGGTCTGCCTTTGGTTCCCCAGAGGCTGCGAGCAGGTTCCCGTGAAAGTGATTTATTAAGGAAACATTCCCACAAACAGCCAGGCAGGAAGCGAGCAAGATGGGTCAGGAGGGACAAGGCCAGCTGAGCGAGCACAGCCTCGCAGAGTCCCGCGGAGGGCGGCTGTGGCACGGTGCCCCGGGGAGCCTGGAAACAGCGAGATCCCTCCCTCCCAGGGCACAGGGGCTGGCGGGCGCACCCTGCACCATCGGTCACGGGTTCCGGCTGCTCTCACAGGGAGACGAGAATCCCCAAATGCCCCTGCTCTGTGTGTGGAGGGGAAGCAGCTCAGAAGCCCGAGGCCTGTTGGCCAACAAGGAGCCCCAGGCACAGGCTGTTGGGGGGACAGGCACAGAAGTGTGCACAGCATGGGACAGGACCCGCGGGGCCCTGGGCAGAGCAGCTGCAGGGCCAGAGAAGGGTCTCAGCAGCTGCCTTTCCCACTGTCTCCTCCCCTGACTCACCCCTCCTTTCATTAAGGTGTCCCCTCAGATGTCACTAGCCCCATCTACCAAAAACCACCTTCTCTGCCCCCTCGTGACTCTTTTCCACCTTCCCCTGCTTTAGTTTTCCTTGTGGCACGAACCACCATTGTAGATACAACTGTCCTGTCCATTGGCTGGTGTCCCTGGGTCTCCTGCTGTGGCTTCTTCACGCCCTGGGTCCCCAGCACACAGCACAGCGGCTGTTTTGAGCACTTCGGTGCCGCCTGGCACCCCTCAGGCAACTTACATCTCTTCTGACTTACTTATATTTACACTCAGTTGTGTAGTGTTTCCCGCTCCAAGTCCCTCACAGCTCACCCAGCCCACCTGGGCATCCAGAGAGGTAGGTGCTGTCCTTATCATCCTCACTGCACAGGTTCGGGAGCTGAGATCAGAGGCTGAGTAACTCGGTCCCAGAAGCATAGCAGGGGGAGGCACGGGCAGGAAGCCAGGCCAGCCCAGGGGCTCCAGAGGCTGCGCCCCAAACAAGCCCACACTTCCTCTCCCGTGACCACTTCCCACCCACTTCCCAAGAAGAAGGGAGGCGCTGCCCCTCGGTGATGAAGGCTCTTGGGAAGGGATAACCCAGCGTGACACCCACCCAGCCAACAGGCCCCAGGACTGAAGGCCCCGCTTCTCCTACAGATGGCACACACCACTGGGTGGCCACGCTGGGATGGTGACGTGATCCCGACACCCTGCAGCCAGTAACTCTCAGGCGGCATCATCAGCTGCCCTGCTAGAGATGGAACAAAACTCTCAGAAAGACACATCCCAAACAAACGAAGCCAGCTCATGGTTAAGCGTGTGTGTGTGTGTGTGTGTGTGTGTGTGTGTGTGTGTGTGTGTATGTGTGTTGGAAGGGGCAGGAGAGCTGGAAGGGCGTGTACACAAGCATGTGATCAGAGGTCTATCTCTCAGACTGAAAGCCCCCCGCCACTCAGAGTGAGTCTTCATTAACCCAGACGCCACGTGACTGGAGACCCGGTGGCACAGCAGGGCCCCCCTGCCGCCCACCAGGTAAGACAGCTCACCTGAAGGGAGCCCGCTGAATCAACAGAGTGAGCACAGCCACACGGCATGGACCCGGCCCCTCGAGACGGGCTCTGACGCAGACGCACGTGCACCGGCCCCGCCGGCCTGGCCACCCCCAGCTCAGCTTGCCAGCGGTTACGGCAACTCCCACAGTGCAGCAGACAGCGCATCGGGGTAACCCGCTACCTTCTAATTAGTGCTACGCACTGATTATCTGATGCTATTGATATTGGCCTTACTCTGTAATTACAATTCCCACATAAAACATTTAATAACCATTCATAATACAAGAAATCTCATTAAGGAGAGAGCATTTTTCTTGGATTTGCACATTGGTCTCCCGAAGGCTCAGCTGGGTTTCTTCCAGGCGGGAGCAAACACAGTCGGCACATGAACCCACCGAAGGCCGGGGAAAACAGCCACCTCAGAGTCACCCGCCCCCGCCCCTCCGAAATACTCAGCACCAGCTACGAAACACAGACAGAGGCCACAGGTGGGCGATTCTCAAACGAAGAAGTTCAAATGGCCAAAAAGTCTCCGGGAAAATAGCCAGCCTCACTAATAACCAAGAACTACACATTTCACTCAGACACTGTCTCTTCGATCAAATCAGCGAAGACTCCCAACTGTAACTCTGCAGCCGTTGGTAAAAATGTCCCCAGGGCCACTCTACCCTCTCTGGCCAGCTCTGCTCCTCTTCTGGAAAAGGCACCCCTCACGCCGGAACGGTGTCTCCCCATCCTGCAGAAATACGGCAGGAAGTGGAGCGGCCATCCCTGTCTTTGCATCCCCTCCAGAGACTGAAAACGGCCAGGATTAGGGCTCTGACCGGAGCCAGCCTCCTCTTGCCCCATCCCTGCCCTCACCCCCAGTGCCTGGTCAGGAACAGGCCCGTAAGCCTCCCTGGGAGCTTTCCATTTGGGACAGAAAGCGTGGCTCCAGCCCTCTCCAGCAGCAGAGCTGGGAGGTGCGAGCCAGCAAAGCCAGCAGGACCTTGTCCTGTAACCTTATGCCATGATGCTTGCATGTGTGTCTGCACAGCCCGCGGTCTAGAAAGTTTACAGTTTACGAAGCCATCCCCAAGCCTCCAGAAACTCCCCTTAGGCAGAAAACCCAAGTACAGGACCCCACATGCTCACGCTTCGGGGCCCTCTGGCCTCCGAGGAGCTCTGCGGAATCTCCCTTCCAAGATCCCTCCCCTGCCTTTTGATGGTCCTGCTCCACGCAGTAAAGTAAACCTTCCCACGACTTCCACGCTTGGACACAACCCGAACCAGACAGAGAACATGCAGCTCATCAGAGGCCGGAGGGTGGCCGTGATAAACAGACAGGAGTGACCCACAGCTGTGCCCAAGGACAGGCCCAATGGGGCGCCCGCCCTCCCGGCGCAGCCATTAACACTTTGCACTCTCACAGGCACCCTGGTTTGGGCAGCAAACACGCCCCGTCTGTATGTGGTTCTATAAACAACGCAGCCCCAGCCCCACCGCCCCACACCCTCCTGTGCTCTCTCGCCTTCCTCCCCACAGCAGGATCTCCCGCCTCGTCTAAGCTCCAGGAGACACCGTTTCGGCCCTTCTTCCATTGTGTGTGAATTTCTTGTTCTTCTTTTTTTTTCCTGGCCTAAAGATCAAAATTCAAGTTCCTTTTCAGTTGTCCGCACACAAAGTAGCGCACACAGAGTAGCGGAGCGAGCCCCGTGCCCCTTTCCTTATTCTGTACTGGGATAACTTCTCCTTCTCAGCAAGCGGGCATCCATGAGTGGTGGGGGAGGTCCTCTCTCCAGGCTGCCCTTTAGTGCAAGGGAAGCTGCAGCAGGTCGACGGGTGTTGGAATCCAAGGGAAAACGAAACCTCCTTCCTGGGCCCCCTTCCTCCAGGTTTATGAAAAACAGCAGACACCCCTTCCCACCCCTACTGCCACAGTCCAACCCGTTCTAGAAGGGTGAGCTCACAGGTGGGGCTAAGGAAAGCTCCCCCAAGAAGGCCTGCCCATAATTTCTCTGCCCTCGGTCAGACTGCCGGGTTCAGGCCCTGCCTCCCTCACTCACCGTTCTACGACCTTGAGCGTGTCACTTGGCATCGCTGGACCTCGGCTGTGTCATCTACTGAGTTATGAGGTTAAACGGGAGAATGTACGCAGAGCATTTATCCCAGGCTTTGCACCATGTGAAGCTTTAGATAAATGCCAGCCATTGTCATTAATAATTGTATCAAGTACCAGTTCAAGAATGCAAGTTTAAGCCCAATAGGTAAGGTATATACCCTGGTGAGAATGGCTTCAGCATTTGAAAAGTTGACTTGCTAATATTTATAGTGAATCTGACCACACACAAGTCTATTTCACAGATGTATAAACTGAGGCCAGGAAGGCCAAGTGCCTTCCCCCACACTCCAACCTCTAAAAGATCGAGCAAAGCTCAAGGCCCCACACCCTTCTCTCCACCCAGGGGAGGACACACCATTCCTTGCACAGCACTCATCAGAGTTCACTTTGTGTGCACAGAGAGTGGCAGTCATCGTCATATCCCCACTCTGCAGGTCAGAAGCCTGGGACCCAGAGGGGACAAGTGACTTATCCCAGGTCGCACAATTTTCCAGGGGCAGAGCGGGGCTGCGATCTCACACCTGCCAGAATCCCAAGCCTGTGATGTGAATGAGGAGGCTGCATAGTCTTCCTCCACCCCAAGGGAAACCTTTGACCTCACCCAGCAACACGGCCGTCCCTGCCACTGTGCCTTCTCCTGATGGCTGTGGGTAGCTGGGCTCTGAGACCCACCCCTGGAGGAAACACGTCCTGATTCCAGGTGACACGGATGGGCCAGGAGTGACCCGCCACAGGAAAGGGGGGCCAGAAGTGTTTGCCGTGACACCTTCGGCTGGTAGCCAAGCCTCACCACCCCCAGCAGGCTCAGCCGAGTGCCACGGGGGCAGCAGGAGGAGGAAGGGGGCGCCCGCCTCACACAGGCACAGCACACGGGCCGGGTGCAGCTGCGAGGCCCTCACGGAAGCCGAGTGTGTGGCTCAGAGTGAAGTCAGGGTTCTTCCAGAGACAGAAATCATGGCCGAGTCCAGGACCCACTGTAGCGGCTCAAGTTGCGTGGAGGACCAATGTGGACAGAGTGTCTGCAGGGTCGTGGCGCCTGCCCCTCCCCTGGATGCCAGTGCCCCCAGGGAGCAGGGCCCAGGCCAGGTGAAGCCGGCAGGTCCTGCCCGTGAGGGCCGGGTCTGCCCTGCAGTGGGACAGGAGGCAGGACAAGCCTGACCGCTTTGGGGGCCGGCTGTGAGGCCCAGGAGCCGAGGTGTCTCCTGGCTTCCCCTTGATGGTCTGGACGGCACCTTCTGCCCGGGGTTAAGGGGCCCAGGAGAGCCCCTCAGCTGGCCCCTCTGCTCCCTGGGCCCCCAGGGCTACTCGCCACCCAAACAGGCCCAGCGCCAGTCTCCACACTTCCCCATGGCCTGTTCCTCCTCCGAGGCCCACAACCCAAGGAGGTCACAGCCTCCCTTGGACAAGTGGGACCACCCCCTTCTGTGAAGTAGGGAGTGAGGTATGTGTCCTACTCTAATGGCCACAGTTAAAGATTTCATGGACCAAACGGAGGCGGGGTTATATTTACAATAGAAAACTTTTTATTTTGGCTGAACAATATTTAGCAATGTTAAACAACAAATAATATCTTCAACAAAAGAACAAATATTAATAAAAATTATAAAGCAAGAAAAAAATCATTGCAAAATCTTAAGATTTCTGATCTGTGAATTTGGGACTGAGCCATTCTATCGATTTAGGACTAAACTAATACATATTATGTCATTTGAACAGGGTGTTGTTTCATTGAACTTTTTGTTGTGTTGTTATTAAAATTAACCCCCCCAAAATTTAGGTGCATGGTAAGTTACTTCTGCAGATTTATAATAGTGGCCATAGCACACAGTAACAGTCTTCATCTCAGACTGTCCTATCAAACTTAGAGGACGGTATTGGTAACTGTGGTCATTGAAATCCAGATGCAATACTTCCAGTGTGTAACGCTGAAGGGTCTGATAGGGAATTTATGTATTCATGAGAGTTACATTAACAATCCACATTTAAATAAAACTACTATCGCGTTACAATGCTATACTACTAAGAGCAGTGGTGGCATCATTTTCGTAACAGCAGCTTAACTAGAGAGACCAGCCCGAACTACCTGGACAGAAACACTGCTGCTGTGCATTCAGAACCCAGCTCTCGTGGCAGCCGAGTCAAGCCTGCAGGTGACCCCTATCTTTGGGCTCTCGGTGTGACCACCCTCCTTCCCTTGGGGGCCAGATGACCCAGGGGACGGCCTGACATTTCCAGGCCTCGGTGGACTGTGGTGGAGCAGCAGGAGCAAAAGGGCCACCTGGGAAAGGCTGGGACTTGAACTTGGCCAGCACTTGCCTGTTGTGATCATTTTCTTTCCTTAGCTCCGCGAGCTTTGGCTCCGTGGACACGGCTGCCAGCCAGGCTGCTCCGGCTCTTTCCTGAAAGAACAGAATCTCCTTTCTACAGCAGGAAGTGCTTGTCTGGAGCTCCTTGCCCATGTCGTGGACAACCTTCTTATGCATGTTTCAGATCTGACATGTGGAGTTCATGTGTCTGTACACACTGAGAAGCCCCTTCTTTATTTCTGAGTAGTACCTTTCCTCCTTAAACAGGGTTTCCGGAAGTAGTTTTAAATGATCTTCACGTACATCAGGTAGGATCTGAAGCTTCAGCTCCAGCTGCCAAATCTCACTTAGGTTTGAATTTCCACGCTGCAGAGACACCTCCTCCGTGTGCGGACTCGTTATCCGTGCAGTGACTTCTGCATCGATTGCCTTTCCTCTCACAGCTCTCTGGCTATTTCCTGCTTTTCCTCTTCAGCACTGTGAACGGACACGTTGAAGTCAGCCTCATCAGTGGGATCCTTCAAATCATCTTCTGACTGGTGGACGATGGACCCCCTTTTCCTGCTTTCCTCATTTTCGGGAATTCCAAGTTCCCGTCACCCACCCGATGCCCAAGGTGGCCGGGCTTGGGGACGGTCCACAGTGGGTCACCCCAACGTTCAGTGGCTGATGCTGTTTTCCACAGCCTGCTCCACTCCTGTGTCTGGCAGCTCCTGCCTCCTTTCTCCTCTTTTCCTGGGTTTCTGCCTCCCTGCCAATCCTTTCTTCACAGCAGTTATGGGCTCTCTGGAAAAGGAGTGTTCTCATTCCAATCATTTATTATTTTCTTTTGAAGTTTTTCTCCATCTTTTCCCAGATGGTTTTGCAGGGGGGTTTCATCAACCCCTCAGGGACGTTGCAGAGGCTGGCTCTTCACAGCCTTTTACAGGACGCCTGCCACACCCTGAGGTGACCACCTGCACAGGGGTGTCGTCAGTGCTGACATGCACAAGGTCTGTGACGAGAGAGGGCTGGCCTCCACCCCAAGTGACTTGAGGGCGTCGTTGGCTGAGTCATCAGCCCAGTGTTTTCACGACTTTGTCCACAGACATCACCACGAGCAGCACACCTTTCCCCAACACCGTTGCACTTCCTGAAGTGCGTCATCTCTACTGTCAGAGACGCCACCACCACGGTGCCCACCAGGAGCACCCAGGGGAATTCAGGGACACCTGGGACGTGTCTCAAGCTCTCAGAAATCACCAGTAGAGCACCACAGGGGTGCTCCAGCATCAGCCAGAAGGTGGGTGCAGTGGCTGGCCGCTGGCCCTCCACGGCCGCATCAGGTTCACAGCTCTGCACTAGTGTCCCCAGGCTGCCCCTGATGGCTCAGAACTTAGACAACCGCGGCTGATCAGCTGGGCTGGGGGAAGGGAGGTAGAGGCCAGATCACTCTATAATCATTCTTCTGGCTCCTGCATAATTGATGCCCCTTATGCACTTTTCATGATCTCATTTATCTGCCTGCTAGAATATTTTGTAAGACTGGAGACCCATCTGTAATGATCTATGTCCCATCAGAAAGTCCGCCAAAGGACTCTGCTCCCCAAGCCACATCTGGGAGCTTGAACCAAGCTGCACTAGGTGGTTTCCGGCTGGGATGGAGGCCTTCCGGGGCAGCTACAGAGGCAGCAAGGGACAATGACAATGACAACAGCAGTAGTAATAACAATAATAACAGGGCTCATTATGGAGACTCATAAGTGCCAGGCATTATCCCACTTATTCCTCACGTGTGAGCTGGGGACTATCAGAAGTCCCACTTCACAGATAAGGAAACTGAGGCCAGGAGTGGTAACTTGCTCGCGGTACCGGAGTTAGCGAGTGAAAAGACAGGATTCAGACTTGAGCCGTCTGGTCCAGAGTTCAGGACCCTGAGCTCTGCAGCAGTCTCTTCTTCTGCATGAGGCTGATTCCTCAACCTTCTCCGCCCTGTGAACCTAGAAGTCCTTGTATTGTAATGACCCATCAACGAGCCTTTTAGGACAGGGTTGCCAGATTTAGTACTCAGGGAAAAAGGACACTCATTAAATTTGAATTGCAGATAAACAACAAATAATCTTTGCATATAATGATACTCCAAATATTGCATGCAATAGCCTATGTGATACTAGGGACATATTTATACTAAAATATTATTCACTTGAATTGTTTATTTGAAATTCAAGTTGAATTGGGTATCCTCTGTTTTACCGGCAACACTCACCATGTGTCCAGGCCCCTGCAGGTCTTTGGGACTGAAATGGCCCTCAGGGACCCCAGGCTGCCTAGGGCAATGAGATGGAGACCAGGCAGGAGACAGACCCAGACAAGGGTCACAGTCGGACCCGAATCTGCCTGGCAGAGGGCTGAGGGTAATTCAAGTCAGACACTTACAATTCAACAGTTCCCTGGAGGAGCCGGGGCATGGCGACCACAAAGACAGAAAGGAGAAGGGGCGGGAAGGAAGAACAGCTGCCCTCCCGGCTCCGGAGGTCTGCACTTCAGCTCCTGGGCGCAGCCAGAAGACCCCGGCCTGGGGTCCAAGGTCTGGAGCAACAGCTCCAGGGGACCAAGCTCGGCCCATCCTACAGGTGACACTGCCAGAACCCCTGTGGGATGCCACATGCCTTGTGACAGTGGTCCACCTGCTGTCCGGTGTGCTAACCCAAATCTACAGCTCCCACACTCACACCCTTGGGCCTTTGCTCACTCTGCCCCTCCCATCAGGAAGCTGCCTGTCCTCCCCAAACCCTGCCTTCCCTGGAGATCCAACTCAGCCCCACCTTCTCTAGGAAGCCCCCACCCACCCTGCCCACCTGCCAATCTTAGCCTTGCAAGGCCACCCTGGGAAGTTCCCCCTACATCAAACATTTGCACATTGTATTACTTACTGAGCACCTAGCATAGAACCTGGAACAAACTTGGTGCTCAATAAATGCTTGGTGAATGAATGAGTGAATGAATGAATGATAGTTACTGTGGCTCCATCCTGCATGCTGACTTCCATGTGTGCAGTGAGTACTCAGCAGAGGACAGAGTGCATCCCGGAGGAGCTAAGGTACAAACCCTTGCACACTGGTGAGTCTTCCACAACGCTGGCCCAGCCGGCCCTGGCCTGGAGCAGACTCAATACCTGTGTGTGGAGAGGCGAAGGTAAGACGGGGAGGAAGGAAACACGGCAGGGAGAGGGCAACGGCTGGCAGTGGTTGGCTCTACTCCAGCTTCTAGTGTTGGCTTACTCTGGGACTCGGACACATCACAAACCATTTTTTTATCCTCACCAAGGACATTTTTCATTGCTTTTAGAGAGAGAGGAAGGGAGTGAAAGGAACATCAATTCAAGAGAGAAGCATCAGCCTGGCTGGCGTAGCTCAGTGGATTGAGCGCGGGCTGCGAACCAAAGTGTCGCAGGTTCGATTCCCAGCCAGGGCACATGCCTGGGTTGCAGGCCATAACCCCCAGCAACCGCACATTGATGTTTCTCTCTCTATCTCCCTCCCTTCCCTCTCTAAAAATAAATAAATAAAATATTTAAAAAAAAAAAAAAAGAGAGAGAAGCATCAATTTGTTGCCCTCTGTATGCACCCAGACAAGGAATCGTACACACCTAGACCGGGGAATCAAACCCACTACCTAGGAATGCCTGCGACCCTTCACTTACAGGATGGCACTTCAACCAACTGAGCCACTGTGGCCAGGGCACAAACCACTCTTTCCTTTGGTTTCCTCCCCTGGAAAACAGGACATAGACTCAGTGCCCCGACCGCCCATGGCTTGTGCGAGGATCCTGCGATCACTACAGGATTAGTTCCCTCCAACGAGGAGAGGGCCGTGGTGGGCCTGGAAGCATGGCAGACTCCAGGCCCTGGTCCGTGGCAAGTTCAAGTTGCACTCCCACTGGTACCTCCTGCACGGGACTTGCCCTGCCCCTGACGACGATGAACTCCCTCTCACAGGCTCAGCCAGGAGCCCCGCTCACATCTGTGCTTTGCCAAGCCCGGCCTCTCTGAGCAGAGGCGAAATAAAGATGAATACTCTCTCTCGCAGCGGACACAACACCCCAGCCAGCCTCCCGGCACCCGACCGCACTCCTTGTTCTTGTGTGGAATTCCGCAGATGCTTATAAACACTTCCATTACTTCTGAAGTTTTATTTATGGGTTTTGTTAAACCTTTACTCTGAAATTTGCCATTTTAAACACTCCCTGCTGAGTAAGATTTATATGGGTTCTTCACACAGAAGCCACCTGTAATGGACAAAGCCAAAATCAATTTATAGAACCTCAAGAGCAGCTGACCACTCACTTTTATTGAGATAGGGTTTTCTTGGAGGGGGAAAAAGAAGAGAGAAAACATTAGGATTCCAGAAACATCGCTTCCCAACAGGCTGACCGCACGGGGCATACCTCTCTGCCCGTCCTTCACAGCTAGCTCAATCAAGCAGCACAGCACCTGCTCCTCCGCAGACCAGGGCCAGGAAAGAGGAAGCCAGCCTCCTTGGGGGTGGGGGTGGGGGTGGGGATGGGGGTGGGGGGCCACCCCTCAGAGGCCCTGGAATACTCAGGAAGGCACATGCTATCTATAACTGGACCCAGAGAGGCAAAGGAAGCCAGAAGTGGGGAGGGCACCACGGCAGCAGGAGAGGTCCACCGTGTTGACAATTTATTCAATGCTCTAAAATTCCCATCTAGAAAATGTGAACTCCCCCAATTACAGAATCATAAGGTGCCATCACATCGTTCATTGGCATTGGGGCAACTTTACAGCTGAATCAGGCCCTGGATAGTGGTCTTGTGGTCATTGATCCATAGGCAGCCACAACGCCTAACCCAGCATCCCAGTCCACTGTATGGGGAGGGGGAAAACACCACGGGGTTCCAGAAAAGGCAAGCGAGCCCATGCATCCTGCGGCCAGGCCTCCCTGACGGCTTCTCCTCCCATGTGCAGCGAAAGCCGCCAAAGCTCTTTACTCCTGAGGCGCTTTCCTCTACCGGTGGTCCTAACCACATGTCGCCCTTCCTTTGCAGCCATGTCACTTGGGTTATTTTTTAGTGGAAAGGGAATGGAGACAGCAGGGGGCCGCCCAGGGCCCCGCCATCCTCTGCCCCAGGCGTGGCATGCTGCTCTGCCCGTCCACTCCTTTGGCTCAGGGGCAGCTCCCGCCCGCGACGCATCTGTGGAGTGATCAACCCCTCGCACTCCCTGATCCCTGCGCAGCCCGGGTGCCCGGAAGCCCGGGGTGCTCCCCAGCAATGTGGTCGCCCGAGCCACCGAAGGGCAGCACGGCTCCACTGGACACCAGACGTGGAATCAAAGGGCTGTCGCAAGCCCTTAGAGAAGAAAATGAGACTGTTTCATCTTTGGAATTTTCCATATTATTAGAATGGTTTTTTCCCCTTTCTAAACAGTGAGAAAAAAATGTTATAAAAGCATCTTTTTCTGTTATTTGCTTACATTCATCCTCTGCACTCTGATGTTTTAGAATGAAACACAAAATTACACCAATTTTTGTATAAAAACACTTAAAAGATTTTTTACAAAAAAACTAAAATAAAATAAATTTCTAATCCAAAAGGAATCTCTTCTGCATTTTTTTAAGGTCTTGTCAAATAAATTAGGAAATCCCTTCCTTTGAAGATCAATGGTATAGAGATGACTTTGAACTCTTAATATCAGGCATTAGCAAGATAATGTTAGGTTTTATTGAGAATGAAAAGAATTTACCAATTTTCTTACAGCCATTCTCTCTGGACTCCACAAGGAAGCTAATCACTGGATGATCATTCAATGACCCTTCTGGTCTATTCAAATCCGTTGGCTTGTCGGGGGGGGGGGGGGGTGGGGGCAGTGAGGCAGAAGTCCCCAACTTAAGAAACCAGCTGCCAGACTGCTGGGCCCTGCGGCCTGGCGAGAGACACAGTTCTGGAAAAGGCCCAAACACCAAGGCATCTGGTGGATTCGTCTGCTCAGGCTGCCATAACAAAATACCACACCCTCAGTGGCTTAACAGACATTCATTTCCTCTCCGTTCTCGAAGCTACAAGTCCAAGATCAAGGTTCGGGCTGAACCGGGTGCTGGTGAAGGCCTTCTTCCTGGCTCACAGGCAGCCTCCTTCTCGCTGCATCCTCACACGGTCTTTCCTTGCTGAGCGTGCACAGAGAGACAGAGCTCTGAGAGGTCGCTCCTCACGAGGACACTAATCCTGATGGATCAGGGCCCCCACTGTCATTACCCCGAGTAACCGTAATTACCTCCTTAGATCCCCGCATGCAAACACAGCCACACTGGTCATCAGGCCTTCGACACACAAATTTGGGAGAGACACAAACCGCTTAGTTCATGTCACTGGATTTGCCACAACTTGGTTCGCTGCTTTTCAGGAAACCCCTTCTCCGAGCTCTGTCTTCAGCCCCCAGTGCGCAGTCCACACCTTCTCCGTACTCCCTGCCCTGGTGTCTACATCTCCCCTGCTCAGGAATCCTTCAGTGGCCCCCAGGTTCCTGACCCACAACTCTGAGTCTTTCTCTGCTCAAAAATTTCAGTGGCTCTCACCATGACCAGAGTTAGGCCCCAAATTTAGAGAGTAAGTGGAGTGATTAAAAACTCAGACAGGCCTGGTGCAAATCCTGGCTCTGACCCTTAGTAGCTGCATGATCTGAGGTCATCTCCCTAGGCCCTCTGACCCTCGGGTTTCTCTTCTGTAAAATGGGGAAAGTGACAGCTCCTACCACACCAGGTTGTGGGAGAGACAATGGGAGGGAAAGCCAGGACGTGCTTAACAGAATGCCTGGCACTTAACACTAAATAAAATGTTAGCCTGATTGTCACTGGACTCTCCATCAACCCCATCTTGTGGCCTTAACACTATCTAAAGGCCAAGAGGCCCTAAATTTACACCCCCAGCCCCAACCTCTCTCTAGACCGCCAGACGAGGACAGCCAGCTGCCCCTCGCATCTCCCCACAGATATCAGCAGGCGTCTCAGGCTCATCGTGTCTAAAATAGCTCCTGACCCAGCCCCACCTGCTCTGCCCACAGCCTTCCCAGAGTCTACTACAAAGGCGGAAACTGGGCCATTACCTCTCATTCCCGTCTTGCACACCCACGTGCAGTCTGTTATGAAATATGCCACGTCCAGAATGGAACCAACCAACTCTCGCCTCCTCCATGATACCACTCTGGTCCAGCCACTGCCACCTCTCACCTGGAGGCTGCAGCAGCCTCCCACTTGGTCTTGTGGTCTCCACCCTTGACTCCGAAATGGTCAGGTTTTCACACAACACACACATGATACATTCAAAACGGAAGTCACATCATGATTCTCCTTCACTCAAAGTCCCCCAAAGGCCCCTTTCTCATTGAGGGTGAAGTCCAAAGCCCTCTGCTGGCCCACAAGGCCGCCATAGTCTCTCTGCCTTTCCCTCCTCCCGCAGGCCCCTGCCCACCCCACTGCAGCCACACCGGCCTCCAGCTGCTCCTCGAGCACGCTAGGCACGCATCAGCCTCTTAATCACTTCCTATTCCCCATGCCTAGAATGTCCTTCCCCCAAAGATCCACCTGGTCCACTCCTTACCTCCTCAAATTGCTCAAATGTCATCCCCTCAAGGAGGCCTCCTCTGCAGCCCTGGTCAAAATTACAATGTCCCCCCAAACACACACACATACCCCTGCTGTTCCCATCCCTCCGGGGTTCCACTCACCCTTCTCCCCTGCACTCCCCTCTCCTGAACACGCTGCATGCATTACTCAAGTGCTGTGTTCGTTTGTTTACTGCCCGTCCCCCCACTGGAATGTCAACGCACAAGGAAGTGACATCTCTCTCGTTCACAGCTGCACACTCAGCCCTGAGCAGGGTGGTTAGCACATAGTAGTCTCTCAGTAAATATTTGCAGATGAATGAAGGCTCAGCTGTTAATTCACAGATTTATTCAGCAAATGCCCACTAAGTATCTCCAAAGCCCATCTGGGCCTCACTCGCGCTTTCCAGCCACTTTCCTGGGACTTCCCCCCACAGGACCTCTTACCAAACAGCCCCATCTTCACACTCACGTGTTGGGGGGCCTTTCCCCCGAAGCCTTGCCCGCCCCAGCTCCCCCTGTGGAACTCCTAGTCATCTTCCAAGGGCCAGCGCCCCTCCGCCTCCTGCTGGAAACCTGTGCATTCAGCAGGGGTGCCTTTCCTCCACCCTTTCCCCATCCTGCAGCACCACGGACCTTGGGCTTTCCCAGGTTCCCTGCTGACCGGGACAGCCTCAATGTCAGGACCATCACTCCCCTATCTTGCCCACTGAGCCAGATACGTAACCTCAGCTGTTCTGGGAAGATTTAGGAGTGAGTGAGCATGCACCTGAATCAGTCTGTAAATTAAAAAGTCAAAAGTAAGCCCTAGTTTTAGAGAGTCCGCTTACGTGGCCCCTTGAGACCAGAGTGACACGTAATGATATAATTCCCGTGCTCCTGCCTGGCTCACAGCCCGTCCACAGCCCCAGCAGGAACACGCTGCCCTTCCTTGAGACGCGGCTCCACAACACAGCCCACGCGCAGCCTTGCACCCTCCCCTCAGCGCCCCCAACAGCTCTGCCAAGCCCAGTAAGAAGAATCCCACATGGGAATCGGTGCTTTATATGAACAGAGAAGTGACAGATTTGATGCAGACAAATACAGGGCACCACACTTGTTCGACAGGGCTTTACCCTTGAAGTAATAAGTTATGTTGTTCAAGTTCAATCACTTGCTCCAAAGAGGGAAAGGGCATCTTCACAAATACAGTCAAAGACGTATCCACCAGCCCTGTCCTGGGACCTCATTCTGTGGGAACGCAGCTGACACACTGCCCGTGCCCCCTGGATGGAGCACCTGTGCCCCCAGAGGCCGCTCCCCTGAGGGTGTCCACATGGGACTCAACAGACAAGCATCCCCTCCCACTCCCAGCAGCGGGCTGAGGTTGGGAGGGGAAGGTACGGCCTGGGCTCGAATCACGTTTATACTCCTCTCACTCGTCTTCACAGAGGAGGAGGCAGGGGAAGTCACGGAAAGTCAGAGAGTGAGATTACATTAAATCAGATATTCCTCCCCAAACCAGCAGTGATCTGCAGCCTGAGGCAGCAGTCCAGGTTTTCTTCACTCATCAACAGCACTGGGACCCAGTTTCAGGGAGAACAAAGGGAAATGCCAGAAAGCAAGCAGGTGCCCTAAAACATGCGGGCGGGGCCTCGGGCGGCCTGGGGGAGGGGCTCCGGGTCCCCCACAGAGGGGCTGCTTCTGCCAGCTCAGGAGGATGGGTCTGGATAGCTCTTCCAATTCCTTGGAATTCTGCAAATGCTTTTCTTGAGGGAGAAGAAAAAAAGCTAAAATTAGAGGTCTGTTCTTCAAGGCCCAACCTCTGCCAAAGAGCCCTGAGGGTGGAGACCCCCTCCCCCCCTTGCAGGCTCATCCTCATCCAGAATCAGCCTGCGACCCCATGCTGGGAGCAGGGGCAGGACATGCACTGGAGAGCACAGGGACCCCAGTCCCCACCCCGCCTTATCAGTAACAGGCCAGGTGACTTTAGGAAAACCCAGACAGTCTCTCCCGACCTCCCCTGTGTCCTCTCCACCACAGGGCACACCCCGTCTGCCTGCTGCGCAGGCTGGGAGCCCGGGTGATTAATGAGAGTGTCTGAGCCCAACCCTGCTGAGTACTTTATATGCACTAACTCATTTGCAAGTTATGATCCCTACTTTATACATTGCAAACTGGAGGCTCAGAGAACCTAAGTCCCCAGTTCAAGGTCTCACAGCGGGACCGTGGCAGAGCCAGGACCAGAGCCCAGGTCTACACCAGGACTCTGTGCTTCTGAAGCCATAATCTACCGGACCTGATTCCACAGTGTCAGGCCAGGCCTAACACACAGTAGCTGCTTAAGCAGAGCCTGTCCCACTGAAGCGAGGCCCACCCACTTCCTGGGCTGCACGCCTCATGGCAGCCCGTTTCCAGGCCGGTGGGAAGCAGCCTGGGTCTGTTTTTCTCCCTCTGGCTGCAAGTGGAACCAGAGGAGAGTGGAGGCTGTTTCTGACCCCTCTGGCTCCACATCCAGGTTTTAACAGAGAGGTAGGGAAGGAGAACGTATTTTCTTTCCCAGTTTCTCCTCTCATTTGAATATTGGATTTGCAGAAGCCCAGTTCCCCGGAGGAATTCTCCTAAGAAGCCATCTGCTTGTGTGCTTCTGAGACACCTTGGTGAAGGATGCTAATCAATCATCCGTGGGCGGGCTGCTCGCTCTTTCCCTGGGAGGCGGGCGTGCTCAGGCCGCAGAGCACAGGGGCTACGTCGCCAGAGAGGCCCAGATTCGGGCTCTGCAGAGGCCCCAGCCATTCCGGGGTCATCTCTGACCTGAGTCGGGCCAGGTCAGGTCTGTCCAAGTCAGGGGCCAGAGCAGTACAGGACAGAGAGTCAGGGCCACCCGTGTGCCTACACCCAGAGCAGACCCCAGCTCAGACACAGACGGGATGCAGAACAGCCCTGTGAGGACACCCAGCAGGAGTCAAGCTGTGGGGAGGCCTGGGAGGTTAGCCCGAAAGTGTGGCTGCCCCAGCTCCGGCCATGTCTCCGTGAACAGGAAAGCCTCCATCTGTCCAAGCCACAGCAGCCCACACTCAGTGGGCCTCGAGGTGCAGGCCTCCCTTCCAGGACAGCCACTGGGCCAGCCCACCGCACTAGGAATCGCTAACACGTGTGAGAAACAAACCGGCTCCAAGTAGAACCCTATGACCTAAAGCTGGCTGAGCCCCAGGGCAACTGATTTGCCACCAGTTTTATCAGTGGAGAAACCCAAGCCCCCGAGAGTCAAGTACTTGGCCAAGGACACACTGCAAGCCTCCCAGTCCGGGGCTCCTTCCCAGCACTCACCAGAACCCCATCCTCCCAGGCTCCAGGTCAGCAGTGCCTGCCCTGCCCAGCCAGCAGGGAGAAGAGGGGAGAGGACGGCCACCCCTGAGCCACCCCTGAGCCACCCCTGAGCCACCCCTGAGCCACCCCTGGCCCCTCTCGAGGAAGCTCCAACCTCTGCAATGGTCCCCCCTCTCTCTCTTTGTCCCTCTGCTCCTCTCTCCAAGCACCAGGGGGGCTCTGTCGCTTGTTCAGGCTGTCCCTGGTGCCTTGACAAAAAGGTTTTCAATACAGAAGAGTTTCCTTTAGTATTTCATCGCTGTATGCCAAACAGGGCGGCCAGAAGAGCCCGGGGCCTGCGCTGCTGCAGGGGCGAGGGGAGTCAACAGATGGAGTTGCTGCTCACATCCTGTCCTCCACGGAGCCCCCTGGGCCCTGGTGAGCTTCGTTCAGCCATGATGATGAACGAGTACAGACTGGCCATCGTGCCGAACGCTCCTGCCGGACCGGGAACCACTCAGTGGGCACACGCAGGCCGCAGGAACGAGAGTACCGAGTGGTGTGGGGTACACAGACGTGTCCTCACTCCGGCCCTAGCAGGCCTGCTCCAAGCTCAACGGAGGCCACAGCAGGCCAGATGACAAGCTCGCTGCCCAATTTTCAAGTCAGAGCCTGTGAGCCCACGAGGGAGCTAGCGTGAGAATGCAGAGTGACCAGTGCCCCCATAGTGTACATGTGGGACAGGGAGCGTTGCATAGGACTCTAATGGGCTTTCTGTAACAAAGGGATCTGCGGTCCGACAAGTTCAGGAAAGACAGGACTAAAGGAAGTTTAATAGACCTCCTTTGCAGAAGGACAGCTCAGGGCCTTTGGAACGCTCGTGTGCATTGGAAATCCCCAAGAAGGAAGCACAGCGTGTGGTCTCCCGATGTCATTCTGGGACCGCAGGCAGCGTTGCCAGAGCGTCTTGTGGGGCTTGCATACATCGGGCCCCAGAAATGGGGTGCAAGGTGCCTAGAAGACGCTCCAGAGAGAGACGCAATGTTCACAGGAGCCAAGGCTCTATGAGGGCCTGGAAAATGCCACCTCCTCTCCTGCGAGGCCCAAATTTCCCACCTGAAAGCCACAGGAGAATAAGGGGAGTGCAGTGCCCACACCAGGTGTTCACATGGACAGGTGTGTGAACGTGGGCATGCACGGGGGCAGGGTCACCTGGGCTCCTCCGTGGACTCTCAGGGGCTCCCAAGAGCTACAGAACCTGGCCCTCCCCCGAGCCCCTGCCCCACACACCCCCCCTTCTCTCCCTGGTCCCCATCCTTCCACCCTGCTTACCAGCCACCTCCTCCCTCCCCAACCATCTCCATGGTGTCCCTTACACACTGCCTCTGGGGGAAGCAGGCGAGTCTCTTTTATAACCAGAGAAGCAACTCCATGGATGGATGGATGGGTGGACCAGATGAACCAACTCAGACACAGAGCTTTGAGAAACCTCAGAAATTAACAATGCCTGTCGAGGGCTGGAGCAAAGACTGGCCCACATCGAGCCCAGGGCTCCCTGGTCCTCTTTATGACACTTCCTGTTCTTGGTCATTGGTAGGAGTCCATCTCGGTCCTGTCTCCCCGCAGGCTGGGCACTGCTCCCCTCACTAAGTCTCCCTACTGCGGCCCTCATGCCCTCGCTCCGAACCGAAGGCCCATCTCACCCCGGAGACAGTGCTTTGCTCCCCAGTTACCCCCTGAGGCCGACCAGTGTCCCGTGGAGACCCAGCACACTGCAAAGTCTGCCTCCCAAACCAGCACCCACCCACAGACACCTGGACTTCTCTCCGTCAAGCAGCAGCCGGACAACTCCAGGCTCCGGCCCGCCCTGCCTGCCCTCTGCTGCGGCCGCGGGCCCGGTCTGGCCCCACGCTGCCTCATCGTGTCTTCCCTTCCAGGAGGATGTGCTCCTGCAGAGGTTTCTCCTCATCTGGCTGAAGAGAAGTAACAATATTTTAATGCATGCATTTTGAGATTCAAAAAAAGTGAGTTCTAAAGGTTCAGAACGTTTGAATCTTTGAAACGCCGCTCAGGCAGTGCCTTCTTTCCCAGAGGAGCTGGTGGGAGGGAGGGGGCGGGGGCGGGCTGCAGCTCCAAGAGAGCAGTCTGCGGAGGGACTGAGTACGGAATACTGGTTGTGTTGTTGTGAACACAAGAACCCTTCCCCCGTGCATGGTTCCTGGACAGGGCTTCGGCCACGGCTCCGCAGTGAGACAGGGTCCAAGAGGGAACTTCCTAAGCAACCACACAGACCTGCACTTACCTGGGACAGCCAGGCGGAAACGACGCATGCCGAGTGCAGGGATCTTGCCTTGTACTGGCCTCCTTTCCCATCAGGCCTTGCTCACCAGGCTCTGCCCTGCCCAGCCACCCTCACTAAAGCCCACGGTGGCTGTACCCAGTCACACCAGGAAGGCTGGGGAATGATCAGGATCTTAGGAAGTTTCCTGTAGCCCCAGCAGGTGGGTGGGAGCCTAACACAGCACCCTTCACACTGACCACGTAGCCATCCGGGTCCTGTCTACCCCTCCCAACCCAAGGGCACAGGCCTTAACCATGGTGTCCCCACCCCTTCCAGGGGCCTAGAATGAATGGACAATGGATGGTGTGTGGATGGTAGATGGATGGATGGTGGATGGTAGATGGATGGACACATAGTTGGATGAACTGACAGAAGGGAGAGAAGAAAGAGGGAGAGAGGGGGAAAAAAAGAAGAAAGGGAGGAGGAGGGAGGGGGAAGAAGGGAGGGAGGGAGGGAGGAGGAAATACAGCCAGCCGTGGCTTTGCCTGGCCCACTTGCCCCTCTGCCCCTCAGAAGGCGAGCTGGGACTGAGTGACCACAGGCGCTCCACCTCTGGGACTTACCCGGCACCCCAAGGGCATTAACACCACAGCCTGAAAACCTAGGAGCCAACACCAGGTCCTCCTGCTCCTTCCCAAAGTCCAGGTCTGAGCCGTCTTGGGGGACTGCTCTGGTCGGGCATGCTGGCAACACCCCAGTGCCCAACGCCCACTCAAGCTGGCTGCAGCAGCAAAGAACGTGTGAGGTCACTAAAACATCCCATGTCGCCCCAGTGCCAGGACTCAGGAGGTTTCAGGCCTGGAGACTGCTAGACTTCCCAGAAGCCCTCCTGTCTGCAGCCCCACCCTGGGCATAGGGCTCCGAGGCTCTGGGACTTGGTGCCGTGGCTGCGGAGGCGCCAAGTGTCCCCTCCTGCCGGGTCTCACCTCAACCCAGGAGTCTCTGCGGGGAAGCCTCCCCGGGCCAGCTGGTCCAGCTGCGCTCACCTGGACAGCCGCAGAAAACAGAGTGCATACACGATTCATTCATCCTGCCTGCACCTGCCGGGGCAGCTGCTCAGGGGACGTGACAAGGCCCAGGACAAAGACACATGGGTACCGAGGACCAGCTCCCCCACAGCACCTCGGCCACTTAGCAAAAGGGAAAGGAGGCTTTGCTGTTCTGCAGAGTTCATCCCGACCCCAGCACTCTGAGCGCCCTGCACCCACCCTCAGCACACGTCCCAGCCCACTGGCGGAAACCTAGGGATGTGCGCATGACGGCAGCGTGAGGGTCCCTGGCCACAAACACACGGCACGCAGGCAGCCACAGGCCACAGGAGATGAGCGAGGGCCTATGGCAGCCATGAAGACTTAGGGAAAGGAGTCCACAAAATGGGTTACTTTAAAAAGGACAGTGCTGAGAAGTGGTCATTCCCAATAGGGGCGTGGTGAACACGGGCGAAGGAGTGTGGACAGAGCGGGAGTCCGCACACTGGCCCCCGAAGGGGTGCGGGAGGCTGGAGGGGCCGCCGGGCCGGGCCATGGGCAGCGCTCAGCCCCAAGGTGCAGGAGGACAGCGGCTCTTCCCTCCCCCGCCACTGCCAGCCCCACAGCCGGCATTTTCTCCTCCCCCACAAAAACTATTTCCCTTTCTCGAAACGATGACTTTGCAGCACTTTCTTGAGGGGCTTTTAATGGCTTGTGAAATATAAGCCTGGAGCTTCAAATGCCGCCCGGCCAATTTGCTGGAACGCTTCACCTCCCCAGAAATTTCCTCTAAAATGGCTTTCCTTCTTCCACCACAAACACAGCCTTTGGAGCAATGGGCCTTTTAATCAACAATTATAAGAAGTTTTAAAAGTCACTTTTAAAAAGCTGTCACGGTGAGCTGCTCGGCTATTTTCTCTATTCCCGAGGGACTGCCTGGTGGCGGCAGATGCAGACGCCGGCGGGAGGTGGGGGCGGCGGGTGGGAGCACCCTCCATCCATCACCAGCGACAGGCCCCTGGGGCCGGGGTCCTGCGAGCACACATCTGCAGCCCAGCAGCACTGGCATCGTTCATCTCGGGCAGCTTGTCGCCTCCCCGTCGAGTCTGTCTGTCTGCGGGGTGCTTCCCCACTCACTGACCTGCACACGCTGCGGTTCCTGGGGACCCAGGCCTGGTGTCCCACCCCCCGCCTCAGCGGACAGCTCCCACGCACGGGTCTTCAGCCTGGGCCCACATACCCAGCTGCCTCCCTGGCATCCCCTCAAACTCAAAATTTCCGAGACAGGACTCGGGTGCCCATGTTTATTCCTCCAAGTCGGCATCCCCCCTGCTGTCTGCACCTCAGTCAACAGCACATCCGCCAACCTGAATGCTGCCTCGAAACCAACCCCACTCGTCCCTTCCTCCTCCCACAACACTGCCGTCCAGCTCTGCAGGCGAGTCCGCTGGCCTGACCTTCAAAGCACATCCTGACCCTGGCACTTTGTTCCACCTGCACAGCTAACGGCCTCTTCCGAGCACCACTGTCTGCCCGCCCAACGCGCAGCCTCCTCCCTCTCTGCCCCGTTCAGCCGCCAGGAAGGCTGTCCCACGCCAGCAGAATTACAGCAGGGCCCCACCCCAGCAGCAGCCCAGGCCTTGACTTGAAGGTTCAAGGGTAGTTAGGGGAACTTGCTCTCCCTCCTCAGTGATCTGAGGGTGGGGGGAGCACTTAGAGGAGTGGCTGGACAGTGACCCTTGCTCCCACCCTCATAGTTGAGGGCTCGTGGGGGGGGGGGGCAGTGGCACCAAGTTCCTGCTCCCTGGAGAGCTGGCAGTGGCATGTGGAGACCCTGACCCCCAGCTCGGCCTTTAGGCCTTCAAACAGTGCCCCTTCCAGCCCACCCGCCCAGCACCTTCCAGGTGGCAGCTCCCCTTCTCGGCACAGAGCCCTGGCATCCAAACACACCTGCCCGTTCCCGCCTCCTTTGGCCTCATCAGAATTCAGAATCGGGCCAGGTTTAACATCCCCTTCACAAGGAAGCCTCCCTGCCCACAGCCAGGTCTGTCCTGAATTGTCACAGCCCCCCACACTTCTCCTTTGAAGCCCTATCCCATTGCCACCAGCGATGTGTTTGCCAACTAGGTCAATAACCTACTGGGCTTTAAGTTCTCTGAGGGTTCAAGGCTGATCCTCAGGGCCTTTCGCACAGCAGGTTCTCAGTAAATACCGACTGAATAAATGCATAAGTCTGCAGCTGCTAAGTAGGGGGGTGCCAGGAGCCAAAAGATCAAGAAGGAAAAAGTAGGGAGGGAAAGTGTATTCCTCTTAGACAGGGTGCATTTCAGCATAAACCCTGCAGCTGAAAGGTCCAGTTAGTTTCAGACACTGTATCCAGGGGAAGACCAAGCGTGGCATCTAAAATAAGTTCATGGCCAATGCAATGTAACTGAGGGGAGCAAGGACCTTTGTAAGGTGCCCGGGAAAGGCCTAGCGGCTCTGGGCTGGGGAAGGGCCCAGCTGGGTGCCAGGCCCACGTGAAACTATGCTGACTCAGCTGAGGGCTCCCGCGTGGCTTTTCTTCTGGGGCTAGAGTCACAGTCCTCTCCGCCCAGGCCTCTTCCTGCTCTCTTCAGGTCTGGAAATAGGCTGTTTTAGCGCAACTTTTAATCCTGTGGGGGAACCGTGCCTCTTGCTCTCCATGTGGTCCTGCGGGGCAATCCAGCAGAGTTCCCCACCCCCCCACCCCCAGCCTCTGGCCACACAGGTGGGCTAGTGCGCGGAGCTGAAACAATTACAGCACCACGTCTTCCCAAACATAGTAAGGTGCCCACAAGGGATGCTCAACCCAGAAAGGCCAGCCACTTCCATGCTCACGTTTGGAGAGGGAGCTTGCTTTCCTCTGACAGGCTAAGCAGGGGCCCTGGGACCCTGAGGCTGCTAGCAGCCAACTTCTCCAACCTCACGAAGGAAACCCACCAGTACTGGGAGAGAATGAGACCCACTCTTGAGTAAAGATCAGAAACAGTAGAGCCAAGAAAAGGAGAAAGTGAGAGAAAGAGTTTTGTGTTGCTGGATCCAGTCTTGCCTGAAGGCAGACATCCCCGAACTTCTCAGCTACATGAATTCCACAGCTATACATCCTGTTTGGAGGGGGTTTGCCTGTTGTTTACAATCAAGAATCCAGATGAATAGAGTCCTCACCCTCAGGAGCTCCCGAGATCGGCCCCAGTGCCTGCGCACACACAGACTTGCCTCTTCCGACGCCAAGGCACGTGTCTAAGAGTATGGTGAGGGTCAGGCCTGGCCACACCATCGCAAAAGAAAAGAAGAGAAATCCCAGTTGAGCCCAGCCTCCATGCCTCCACCCAACACCCAGAGTCACAACCCCCAACCCTGGGCTCAGGAAGCTCTGAAGGCAAGAGCCACGACCCCCAGTTCCCAGGCCTCGGAGTACTGCCCCGCTGTCCACTGTCACTCCTGTAGAGAGGTGAGATTATAGAGATAGTTTATAGGATTCTGTGTTGTGAGACTTGTCACTACAGTGAAAATAAACACATGTAAAGAGATCACGGGATCTCTTCGGTGTTCCTCACGTGGTGGCCGAGATCAGCCTCACGCGAATGGCTGGCCCACCCCCAAGATGCCTGTAACCTGCTCTCTGCTCAGTTCTCCCACAGGACCAAGACCTCCACGGTGCCGGCACCTGAGCACCGTTTTGAATTCTACAAGCCACATCGAACCCCGTGGAGAGCAGGGACATAGACCCTCCCTGGTCCTTGGTTCCTCACCAGACTTCTCCCCTCAAGATCAAGGTTGCTTGCTCTGGGTCTCAACATTATCGTCTCCATGGGGCGGCAAGAGCAAACTAAGGCAACTGCATTCACACCGCAGGTGGGACTGGAGCCCACACTCTCCCCTGTGCCCCCCACCCCCGCTGGACGGTCCTTTCCCATTCACCGAATTGCCCCCATCCCTATGTCCAGTACACAGCCAGATGGAACTTGCTAGAATCCCCCCAACAATACTGCTAATGTTTCTTTTATCTTCATTTCTAAAAACCTGTCAAGCTCATCATCTCTGCCCCACAAAACAAATTTATTTTTTGAGGCATGTAGGGAAAAATTGAAGCTGAAATGCTGTGAGGGTAGAGGCTTTTGTATTGGTGTCAGGCGTCTGAGAAACCTATGGAACCACTCTTTGACAACATTATTGGTGTTTGGCTAATTTGGTGGAGCAGACGACGACCTCCATTGAAAAGGGAGAATGGAACTCGCGGTCCGAGGGAAGCGGAGAGTTGGCCCGTGGCAGATAATTTACTCTCACTATTCATCCCGCAGATAGGCACTCAATTACAGAGACGTTCTTGGGTAAATCTCCATTCATTCTTTTATCACCTCGCAAATGAAATAGTCATTTTTAAAACAGCTTGAAGCAGAGATGCAGGTCAATAAACAAAAAGGCAGGCGTCCTTATCACAATATATTTTGCCCTGATTATCGGTTCTTCTACGCCACAGAAAGCTCCGAGACTAGTTCACTCTTTTGGTCCCCTCTTGCCAACTTTTTTTTTGATTAATGCAGCCCAGACTGGCTCTCTGATGAGCAACAACGGGAGGAAACCTCTGCTGAGCTCCATGCCCAAGGGCTGGCCCAGGGCTGAGGCTCCCTGGAGGGGAGAGGAAGCACCCCGTCCCCAAAGGACCTGCTCAGAGACAGAGCCAAGCAGCCCACGCAGTGGGTCTGCAGACCCTCCAGGCCTGCTGAGAGTGGTCATGCCAGACAGGCCGGGCTCGCAGCCCAGAGGCACGGACGTCTCGGTGCCCCGTGGCCACTGGGAGAGCCTCTCACAGATCCAGCCCCAGGAGTCAGTGCCGCGTGCGTACAAGCTGTCTCTGTGCACAAGGCCTGGTGCTGGGGACTGAAGGTGCAGGATGAGCTAGCCGGGGCTCCGGCCTTCACGCAGCTGTCACACAGGAAGAAACTAACGCCACAAACTCAGGTGAAAACTGGGACTCGAACACCAGAAGGTTTTCCTTCCAGGATAAAGCACAACTTGAGAGGTCCATGCTGAGAGGCTGGTCCTCGAGAAAGCTGGCAAGCTGGGTTACCAGTGCCTCCGTCACAGCGCCAGGCCAGAGCATCCGACGTCAGGGGAGCCAAGTGTCATGTTGATTTCATGTGTCCACTTGGCCAGATCACAGTCCCAGGTATCTGGTCAATGCTATTCTATGTGTTTCTGTGAAGGTAAATTTTTAGGTAAGATTAACATTTCAATTGGAGGATTTCAAGTGAAGCAGATTACCCTCCGCCACATGGGTAGGCCTCGCCCAGTCACTTGAAGGCCCAAGTGGACAACAAGTGAGCCGCCCTGAGACGGGGTGACTCTGCCAGAAGGTGGCCTTTGGGTGCTCAGTGCAGTGCCAGTTCCTCCCTGGGTCTCCAGCCCATCAGCCTGCCCTGCAAACGGTAGGCTTGCCAGGCCCGGCAATAATGCGAGCTAATTCCTTAAAATAAATATCTACAAATGGATGGATAGATAGATGAACAGATAGATAATTGCCTGTCAGTTTGCTTCTGAAACCCTAATACACCAAGTGCCATAATCCCACACACTCTGTGGCAAGTGTGGAACTGCCCACCCTGCCCACTGCAGGGCGCAGAGGAGCCCCGGCCCCACTGAGAAGGTGCTGGGGTTTCACACCTGGACAAGCAGGAGAGCGGGGGCTGCAGGTGAGACTGCAGACCGTGTTTCACATTCTCAGAGGCCTCCGCAACATCCACCTGTCACCTGTCACCCCACCTAGGGATTCAGGACAGGACCTGAACCACTGAGTAATTTCTAGATTCTGCTGTCATTCTCGGGCCCCAGACCTGCTTGGGAAGGAAGCAAATGGCATTATCGTGAGTCCATGGCATGGGTACCCGGAAGGCATATGGCCTGCCTTGGACCCCAGAGTAAAGGAAATGCCTGGTGGGGGAGTCCGGAGAGCTCCGGCCTTACCACCGCCCCTCTGACCCAGAGAGAGATTGGCTCCAGAGTGCTGCTGGGTTGGCCCCACCACGCGTGTTAATTTCTGTTACCAATTGTGCTGCCCACAGATGGTCACAGGGTGGAAGAGGGGGGATATTTATTCTCCCAAAGCAGGATTTAGAGCACCTGGATGAGGGCACCCACTGTTCATAAAGGGGACAGGTGCCCCAGGTGATCCTCCAGCACATACTACCTGAAGGAGCCAGGTCCTTGAAGAGCCCATCCAAGTGAGGGGCTGAGGAAGCTCCAGAACAGATTTCTGGTGTGGGCTGTCAATCAAACTCCTACTCCCCCATAAATATGTATAAGTGTTGCCCTGGCCAGGTGGCTCAGTTGGTTGGAGCTTTGTCTCATACACCAAAAGGCTGCATGTTCAATCCCCAGTTGGGGTATGTACGGGAGGCAACCAGTTGATGTTTCTCTCCCTCTCTCTCTCTCTCTCTCTCTCTCTCTCTCTCTCTCTCTCTCTCTCTCTCTCCCTTCTTCTCCCTCCCTTCCTCTCTCTCTCAAATTAATTAGCACATCCTCAGGTGAGGATTAAAAATATATATATATATACACACATGTATATATGCATAAGTGTCATGGATATTCATGACACTTCCTTTTGATATTCCTTTTGTTGTTAAACAGCCTCTTAACTTCAAGTGCTCCGCTGGGGCAGGAGAGGAGCTGGGGAGGACGTGCACATCTCCTTCTCTCTGTGCCCCCATCTCCTGACAGCCAGACACAGCTAATATCGACTCACTGCACTAAAACGCTTGGTGCCTTTGGGGGAAAACTGCTGCTTCCCAAATGGGAGTGCGACCCTGCGAGAGCAGCGCACCTCCCCGGCTGTACAGGCAGAGATGGTGTTCAAACCGAATTTATGTCAACAAAAGTCTACCTCAGATCGTTTCCTTAGAGCATTCTTCTGTGCCTGGTCGTGTAGGGTCAGGAGGACGCCTGTGCTTTCAACAGGGAACAAGTGGAGCCATTAAAGAAGGTATTGTACACACAGACACCCAACTGAGCAGGAGGTGACTCAGAGGGCGCAGAGGCCGGCCAGCTTCTGTCCCCAGGACCCCAGATCCCTCTCTTCCTCCAGCTGCCTCTCCCTCCGAAGGCCAGTGAGCATGCCCTGCAGTCAGGAAAGAGCTGGGCCATGTGGGACGTGGCAGCCACGCCGTGGAAGCCAGTGGCCTTTGGTGAACTGGTACAGGGGGATGAAGGACCACAGGGCTGCCTCTGGAAGCCTCCACAGACAGACGGCCGAGCCCTCTCACTGCAAACCCAGACGGAACTAAAAGAGGCCCCAGTCAAACATTTAGGCAGCACCTGTCAGTGTATGAGCCCTTCTCGGCCTTCGACAGCAGACAGGGTGTCTTCTCATCATGCGATGGCACCTTCTATAAGAGGCTTCGAGATGTCCACCATGAATCCTTCCCAGCCTGAGGTCCACCCCCAGACTTCCTGCCTGGGGCTCCTTCAGATGCCACCTTCTCAATTTTCCCCGGCTCTGCCTCCCACCCGCCAGAGCCCACGAACTCCTTGAAAAGGGGTTTCCCCACCACACAGCCTCTGGTAAATCCTTGCCAGGTGCCCACGGAACGTCATTCTTTTAAAATCCTCACCCAAGGCTATGTTTATTGATTTTAGAGAAAGGAAGGGAGAGAGAGAGAGACGGAGACAGAGAGAAACATCAACCGATTGCCTCCTGTATGCACCCTGACCAGGGATCAAACCCTCAACCTTTTGGTGTATGAGACAATGCTCCAACCGAGTCACCCAGCAAGAGCTGAACTTCATTTTTAAGGCAAAATATATGAAATCCTCAACTGAAATTTTTATTTTTTTAATATTGTCAAATATTTCTCTTTCCCCCCATCACTTAAACTTCTACAAAGGTTGTCCCTGCAAACTGGAACACCAGACTGGGCCGTCCCTAAGGCGGCCCGTTTCCCGGAGAACACGGCGCCGCGTGGCTTTTCTAACGCGCAGGGTGCCGAGGCACATGGGCGCACAGGGCTCGACTCAGGGAGGGCGGAGGGGAGAGGGGAGCGGGGAGCGTCTCCAGGACACGCTGGCCCAAACGGGAGGAAATCGTGTCGTTCGGCCTGGGGCACATCTGGCAGAACTCGGCCACCTGTCCTGATGGTCCAAGTCAATTAACCGCCACCAGACACGGCGCCCGTCACCTCTCCCTAAGCCGCGTCCCGGCTGTGGGCCGGTGTGGGGCTGGGAGCCGGGAGAACACCTGCGGCTGGAAGACCAGATGTTAAGGGACTTCAGTGTGAACTCTGCAGTATTAAAAAATAAAATCAAGACACTAAAAGGAAAAGTTAAGTATGCTAGCTTGGCTTGTATCCTTCAGGATGACTTTGAAAGCCTGATGGTGAGGTCGAGCCTTCTGGAATGTTTTTCCCTCCCGCTTCCCACAAAGTCATGGAAAGAAGGCAGCAGGGATCTCACCGGGCTGCCCCTCTGGGCTGCCCCACTGGGGGAGAAGACAGAGCCCCCTGAGCCTGGCGACAACCCAAACGCCACAGGAGGCAACACACCCTACAGCCCTCTGTGGCGTGCCCACCAAACTGGACAGAACCTGGAAAACCCGATTTGGACCAATTGACTTTCAGGCACCGAGTAGCCAGGCACACGTGGCTGGTGGCCATTGTATTGGACAGCGCCGGTCTAGAGTAGCTGAGCTTCACCTGGGGGAGATTTGAGACAAGCATCATGTCAAATCTGGGGTGTATTTTGTCCTCATATCTTTTTATACAATGTAGGTTTTCCTGCATGAACATTAAAACAGTCTGCATTGATTTTTCTTCCTTCCCCCTACATTTCTGCAACAGAATGCTTTGCCGTGTCCTGAATTCACTGCGTGTGCAAATGGTAGGAGTCAGCCCTCCCCTGGCCACAGAAGCTGCGTCCGCGCCCCACTCCCCACCAGCACTGCTGTGTTCAGCCTCCTGCGTCTCCTGGCTCCAGGTCCACCAAGAGGTTATCCCAGTTTATTAAATGACTTTAATAGGGATCTGTCTCTAATAGGAGAATTAATGGATTCTATAAACCAGCTGCACAGAGTGAGAGCGAGTCCATCCCAAAGAGACAAGAGGCTCATCTGGAAATCCAAGAGTGAGCAGGAATCACACGTCCCCCTCATCCCCAACCCCAACCAGGGCAAAATCTCCCACGACAAGCTGACTATCCAAGGGCAGACCCCACACGGCAGGGCTGTGAAGCCAGGAAGTGCCACCAGCAGGGTGGCGACAGCCCACCGAAGCGAGAACACACAGCCTCAGACTAATAATATTCCTCGTACTTGCTCTTCCAGTGGACACAGTGAGGGGAGGGCACAAAATTCGACTGAATTTAGTGCAGTGAGTGTTTCCCAGCTGCTGGGCCAAGGCTGGGGGTGGAAGGGCGGAGCAGATGGAGGAACAGACAGGACACACCCCTCCACTCCCCTTGGAGATGGTAAGGAAGCACAACTTAGTTTTAAAAGCAAAGGCTTCCAGCATTCGGCATAAACAACAGTTTCTCTCTTGGAAGCCAAATTGAGCAGGTGTGAGGGGTGGGGCAGGGGATGAATGGATCTTCTTCACCCCAGGTCAGGGCCCCTGGCAAATGGCAGGGGACAGTGACACCAGCCAGTCTGGCGGACAGGTCAGCTTGAAAAGGGGACAGTGAAGGAAATCACAGGGATGGCTGCAGAACTCCTTCTGCCTCTCTTTTCATTGTGAGGCTGTGGGGAAAGAACACTAAAATAACGGCGAGGGGCAGAGAGGTAAGCTTCCCACCCACATGGGGGTGGGGGCGGGGATCAGCGAGAGCTCCGACTGTGCAGAGGAGAGTTAAGGGGAAAGCAGTCAGCAAAGCAACCACGTCAGCAGCAGAAGCTAGCTCCAGTCGGCAACCAGGGGCCGGGTGGGGCCCATCCCCCGAGGCTCTTGCTTGGAAACATAAAGTGCCACAGTGAGAAGGATGGTTTCAAATTACCTGGAAAACCAAATAAGGAAATATCATGATGAGGTATAACTCAAGTTCAATACAGGAAGTTCTAAACCGTGCATAAGCATTGACATTTTTTTTCAGATGATGCTCTCCTTTATCGCCCACAGTACTGCATGCATGCGTGTGAGGTCACGGCTTGTTTCCCGGCCTCTCAAACTCAGCGGCACCCCAGGGCCAAGGCCGGGCCTCACCCAGGCCAACGGGATCTCGGTGCCAGGAGCTATGGTTCTAACGTGCAGCGGAGTTGGAAACACGGCCCCAGGGGGGCCAGTGAGACCCGTGGTGGGAAGGAGGGGAGAGGAAGGTGGCAACCTCAGGGGCGCAGGAGGTCTAACAAGTGCAGCCCCTGGCAGGGTCACTGCCAGGGCACTCAGTAGGCTCCTCTGCTGGGATTGTCCTCTCCCTGACTGGTCGTACCGAGGACCTTCTTTGCTAAATCTGATGCCTAGAGAATTAAAAATCAAGTGCTTTGTGATTAAATTGCTTTTAAGGTGCCCATGTCCCACATCCTAAATCAGAACTGGAGAACCGCCTTATTCACATTTGAGAGGTGGCCCCAGACACTCACCCTGAGTAACAGAACCCGGGGGTTTCTGGACTGTTTCAGTGGTTTGTGGGAGCAATGGGAAAGAAGGCCTGATTGGTGTAACACTGTCCCCCGAAACACAGGCTATGCCACAGTTGTCTGGGAGGATGACCGGCTGGCTCACGCGTGCATTCCATGCCAGGGCTCACAAACTCGGCTGGACATCAGAACGATCTGGGGATCTGGTTTAAAACACACATTCCCAGGCCCTGCCTCCAGATCTGCTAAAACAGAATATTTGGGGGTGAGGTCTAGGAACTGTGTTTTCAAAGTGCAGGCGTTTCTGTTATGAAGCCAGAACGGGAAACCTCTGGCCTGTGAGGCTCCCCGTCTGCAGGCGGGGAGCACCTCTCCCACGGTGCCGCCTGGCAGCACCCTGAGGACTCGGTCTCCCTGGCTCCCAGAACAGCACCAGAGGCCCCAAGGGGAAACCGCACCCCGGCAGGGCTGGTCACGCGATCCCAAACATCGCAGGAGCTAACAATGCGACTCCGGCCTGACATTTGCAAAGGCTCGGAGAATCATTTCAGGCAAAACCTAATGAGGCATTTCTTGCACAACACGGAGGAAGACAGGAACAGGGGAGACAAGCAAGCTCTGACCGGCCAGGGAGAGTCTCCGGGAGCCTGGAGAACAGGCAGGATCTGCACTCAGCCTGTGGGCGGTGTGGCAGGGGCGGGGGCAGAAGTGAGCACCCTGGGAGCTGACCTACCAGCAGGGAGCCTCCCAATGGACGGGCACGTGGCAGAGGGAGGACCTTGCACTCTGGGCCTCTGGGGCTCTTCTGACCCCAGGCCCCTGGCTCCAGCTCTCGAGGACCGCCCCGGGGAAAGGCAGGACCCCGCTGGGTGCCATTGGGTGGGCAAGTCTACACTGTCCAGGTTGCCTGCTTAGGATGCCAGCTGTCTCAGCTCTGTGGATTCAGATACCTCTCGGGTTTGCCAAGTCCTGCCTGCTCATCATGGCCCCCACCCCACCCCTAGAGATTAACAGCCCAGGGGAAGCCACTTGAGATGGGGCTGCTGACCTCAGGGGCCTGAGAGATGGCCCATCATTTGACTCCCAGGCCCTGGGGTTCTCAGATAACCCCCAGGGAGTGGCCAGCACCACCATCTCCCCTCTGGAGGGTCTGAGCCGGCAAGTGCAGGAAGGTTTGACCACAAGCAGCACATGAAACATTCCAGCTCTCCAAACCCCATGAGTATCCTTCTGAGCGGAAAATAACATTATATGCTGGTGTTAGGTCATTGGTTAATTAGGTAAAATGAATGACTAAGTAGAGTTTAAAAGCCACGCAACCAGTGATTCCTCGGACTGAGGCTCTGACCCATCCTCACTTATCTGAGCCCTGGACACTTGAGAAAAGGCCATAGCAGTTGTGGGGTCATCCTCCCAGGCCAGCCCCAGGGAGGGCCCGGCACTTGGTGCTTAACTGAAGCTCTGAGCTGAACTGGGAGAGGGCGTTAAGCCTGCTCCAGCCCTGGCCAGGTGGCTCCGTTGGTTAGAGCATTGTCCCATACACCAAAAACGTGCAGGTTCAATCCCGGGTCAGAGCACATTACCTAGGTTACAGGTTCAATCCCCAGTCAGGGTGCATACAGGAGGCAACTGATCAAAGTTTCTTTCTCTCTCTACCCCTCCTCCCCCATCTAAAATCAGTAAACAAATCCTCAGATGAGGATAAAAAATAAAAGATTTTGAAAAGGCTGCTCTAGCCAGTCCCTGTCCACAGGCCCCCACAGCGCCTGCGGCCCACGGAGAGCCTTTCCAGCAGCCTTCCTGGCACCCCATGGGCCAACCCGAGAAAGCAGCAGACGCTTCTAGAACCACATCTGCACATCGTGTTGCTGTGCACTAGCACGCTTTTATTTCTGTCATCAGCTCTTTAAATCTTCCCAGTGAGCTAGGTCCACTGTCATCCCTATTCTGCGGATGCACAGGGGAGGCTCAGGCCACACAGCAAGGAAGGGCCGGAGCCACATGTGCGGGCCTTGCCTTGTCTGACCCCAGGGCCCTGTCTTGTTATGACGGATGGGAGTCCCACTGCACCCATCAGAGCCCAGTCAGGAAAGCACACTAGGTCCTTCACACAGAGGAGGGAGGCTCAGCACAGCAAATCCTTCCGCCAGTGCTGGGACTGCCCCGGTCGTCCCGGCTGCGGGGCCCGCTGTGGGCCCGACCCTCCAGGAAGCCACCTGGAAGGCAGCCGGACAATGCGGGCCGTGAACTCTCTGGCCCAGAGGTACATGAGGCTGGGAGAGCGGCAGCTGAGAGACTGGAAGTGGAGCAGCAGCAAGGCTTCCACGGGGCCTGGCACAGGACTCAGTGCTTCCCAGACCCCGTTTCGCAGAACCCTGGGTGCCGGCGTAGTCGCTGTCCCCATTTCAGAGATGAGGAAGATGAAGCTCAAGAGGCTGTGTAACACACTCAAGACCATCCAGTAGAATTCAAATTAAGTCCCTTATCTGCCTGGCCCCTAACCCCTGGTACACAGGGGAAGCAGCGGTGGGCAGGGCACCCCTGTCCTAGGGGTCTGCAGCCTAGGACCCCACGGCCTGTGGCTGCCCTGGGGGAGTCGCTGTGCCCATGGTGCAGCCTGGTCCCTCCTTTGGGGAACGGGAGATTGGGGCTGGCTCCCAGCTCACCATCCGCATCCTCTGCCAGGTCCTTCAGGGGCAGCAACACGCAGGGAGGCCCCACAGGAATGCCGGGAGGCCACAGGCCACCAAACTCCACCAGCGCTCCGCGCTGCACGGCTGCCAGATCCAGCTGCTGGGGCGGGGGGAGCTAGCTGTTCCGCTGGGGAACGAAACCAGGCTAATTCCTCCGAAACCTCCATTAACTTTACTGCATCTCTCCAAGTGCTTCCTTGTAAGTAAAGATTCCGCACTGCAGAAACACTGCCAGGATCTCCCGTGGACACGAAATGAGCATCAGCTCCCACGGCCCACACACGGAGCCCACCATGAACACAGCAGCATCGGCCCACCCCCGGGGGCTGCGAACGTCCCCACGGAATCCAAGGGAGGTCGTGTCATCCGCCTTAAGGAGCAGGCCTGCGCACCCCCACCTCCTCCCCGCCACACCAAACCTCTCTCTCCAGACTCCTTTTCTAGAAGGGGGACTTGGACCTCGGTTGTGAGCACAAAGAGAACTCCACTCACCTCAGAAAGGGACTTGGCTAGAAGCCCCCACCCAGGCCTTCTCTTCCAACAAATTCCAAGGAAAGATGTTTTTAAAAACAAAACACACGCAGACAATTTCCAGGAACATCAACAGGATTTCTCACACCAAGAGGATTTGCCCCGCCCTCCTCCTACACACACACCCCACCCCCACACACACACAGCTTCCCCAATCCTTTCTCCTGCATTAGGCCCCACCTGCTGCTCCCCTGTCTCAGGTGCCCAGTGAACCCCTGAGGAGACTCGCCATCAGACTCAGCTACAATAAGACCCCCTGGCACAGGAGACCAAGGTCAACTTCACTTGAAGGTAAACAAGCACACACTCTGTCCTCCACCAGCTAGGTGAACCTCAGAAGGGCTGTGGGTACAGGGTCCTTGCGAGGACAACTTTCCTCTAACAGTCTGTAGATGAAGGTCCTGGTGATGCCCGGAGCCCCAGGCCCCGGCTCCCAGCACAAGGCTGAGAGGGCAGCCTCTCGGCTCCTGGGAGCAGCTAGCCCTCCGCGCAGAAGGAAGCGCAGCCAGGGGGCCCGGGATCCGCAGTCTCTGACTCACATGCTTCTCTGCACATATGTGTGCTCTTTTACTCACTGCAAGGATGCCTGCATCGGACGTGCAGGCAGTTTGAATGACCTGAGAAATTCACAGCACATATCCGACCATCGAGGCGAAACCAGGCCGCCCACGCATGTGGTTCCAGATGAGACCTCCTGTTTTCCAGCTTCAGATACCCAACTCCGATTTTTAACAAAGGAAAGAAAAGGTCTAAAAGCCTATATAGAGCCTGGACTGGGAGAATCTCCAGGCTGGGGCACCCCAGAGAAATTGCCCTCAGTAGTCTGAGGCAGGCTTCGGATTCACGGTCACAGTGAATAACAGAAGTAAGACTTGAACCTGGACCTCCTCACTCCAAACCCTCCTCCCAGCTCAGCACGGCTCCAGCTCTGCAGGGGCCTGATGACGCCCGCCTGAGGGGTCCCTGTGTCTCTTCCAGAGTCACCTCCCACAGCGCCTGCTCCCAAGTCCTTCCCCGCAACACCAGCACAGCTGCCCGGCAGGCTGGGGGAGGTCAGCTGTCACACCGCATTTCTCTCCACTCACGTCAGCTTCCCTTGTGACCTCAGTTTCACCAAGTTGTGCCTTTAAATTAGATCCCAGAAGGAACTTCAAGGCAAATTCCTCCACTTGTGATGTTTATGAATCTTGTCATTGTTTACGCTGTTAGTGGGCCATCAGATGCCAGCGAGCCCTCCTCCTGGTCACACCGCTGGTTTTCTTCCCTTCAGCAAGACATTCGCTCAGCCCCAAAAGTCTTGCCTGACACCAGGGCCACTGCCTCGCCCCACCAGAGCACATTTTTTTCTACGAAACACTGAAAGGGGCTTTCAGATTTGACCATTTCTTGTACCCAAGATTCAGATACTACATAGTCTGTCAGTCTCTGTACGGAACGCTATTTTTTTGTGAAAACTTGTTTCAATGATTCCCTTTAAAAACTTGAATACAGATTCCATCATAGGCTATTGTCAGAAGAATTCACAGGGGGGTTAGAAAAGAAAGAAAATTGTAAAAACACCGATTTAAGCAAGAGGGCCTTCTCTTCGGAGTAAAGAACGGTTTTCAGATTAGCGACAGGATTTCCCCAGGGATCATGCCTTCCACAAAAGGCTTGCCATCTCTTTTCCGTGTGGTTCTTGCTAAGTCCAAGCTAACACGGACCCTCCGTAGGACACAGGGACGTCAAGGGGAGAATCAATGTGGGCAAGATGAGCCCCCGCCAGCCGGAGAGAAGTCCACACTCCAAGGCTGCAACAAACAAACAGAAGTGCGCGTGCGCAGCCGCCAGCAGCCGGAGTGCGCACAACCACGGCACCGCCAGAGCCAGGCTCTGGACACACCGCGGAAGACTCCGACGGGCCTGTCCATGGAAACACCCGCCTCCCCTTCCTCCAGGTAGACCCGTCCCTGGGAAGTGGCCACCCACAAGGCAGTCCACCCCCAGCCCTTAGAGTGTGTCTGGCTGGCCACATGACTAAATCCCACGATGGAATAAGGAATGGTGGGTGTGCTTTCCTGGCAGGCGAGAAGCAGGCGCTCATTCTCTACCCTCTCTGCCTCCTTCGAACTGGACATGGAAAAGCACACGGTCCTCCCGAACGGAGGACTCCAAGCCTAGGGCCCCGTCCGCTGGGCGGGGGAGAGCGGCCCTCTAACCGGGAACATCCACGATACAACCACAGAGCTTCGGCTGCGGGGATCCGCTGCCGTTCTGGGGCTTATTTTCCACAGAGCTCCTGTGGTCACGACGAGCAAGGAGACCGAGGCGAGCTGCTCCGAGCAGAGGTTTGTCACCGCTGAAGACGTGCGAGGCGCTGAAGCGTTTCTGCGTCTCCACAGCCTTCCCCGGGCAGCATATCCTCTTTCTATATAAAGCAGCCAGCAAGCGCTGTGATTTTTTTTCAACAACCAAAAATTATTTTTAACGTTCCATCAGAATTATTATCTGTAGGCAAATCGCCGTGGTGGTTTTAGGCAGGAAAGAAATGTAGTACAGCACATTGAGTAGTCGGTGACAGATGGATGCTAAAACAGATGACAAATTAAAGGGGAACCGGATACTCGCGGGGCGCCAAATTAGCCGCCAGAGGCGACCTGCTGTTCTAAGGGATGAAGCCCAGTTTTGTAAGGGAGGACTCAGGCTGCACCAGCTGAGCCCCCTGCTCAAACAGGGGGCCCTGCAGGGAGGGGCACAGGCACGATCAGCCCCCAGATGCAATGTCGAGGAAAACTCAAGCACCACACCCAATGTTCTTGCCAAAACTATTAAACTGGAATCTGATAAAGTCTCTAGATCACTTTCTGATGTGCAGGAAATGCCAGGGATGCAGGACCAAGCAGGAAAACTACCACCAGGAGGTAATCAGATAAGTCCAAAACACGGGAACCTCTGCAGGAGAGCAGAGCTGGCTCCTTCAGCAAAGCAAGCCTACGGCCGGGGAAGACTCCACGCAGAAGAGACCTCCGCCACAGGAAAGCTGTGTGCAGAGTGTGGCCCGTGTGTGGGTCCGGACGCAAACAAAAGGCATTTTCACACAATCAAGGAAACACAGACTGAATATTAAATGATATTAAGGAATCACTGTTAATCTTGCTGGGGAAGATGAAAAGTGTAAGGTTACATAAGAAAATGTGCTTATTTTTTAGAAATTTGTACTGAAGTATTAGGAGTGAAATGCTCTTTAAATTCTTTAGCTAGAGAGACAGAGGTGGGGGTGGAGGGGACAAGAGAAAAAAGAAAGTGGAGAAAAAATCTTATAATTGTTGCATCTGCCTGGTAAGTGTGTAGGGGTTTGGGTTCACTGTGTGATTTTTTTCTCTTGACTTTTGTTTATGGTTAACATGATATGGTTTATACTAAAGAATCCTGAGTAACTCCCAGAGTCCCCGGGAGGACCAGAGACCCAGCCTCGGGGGCACGCTAGCAGGGACAGAGCTCCACGTCTGTCCCAGAACTGGTCCCCGGGGGCCACCACTGATGCCCCAGTGCCTGGTGCAGACACCTTGGCTGGTGCTGCTGCCACCCCGATCTGAGGTGACCCCTGATCTGAGGTGACTGCCGACCCGAGGCGCCCCTGAGGACCTTGGCCCACTGTCACGATGCAGTCCGTGCCAGACTGGAGTCAGATGGTGCTCCCTGCTCCTGCTTGCAAGGGAAGCCAGAAAGTGAGTCCCAGGCATTTTCAATTATATGCATTAAGAGGTAGGCTGAGCCTCAAAAGGTGGAAAGTACCTAAGAATTAAGGGGATTCAGAGACTGGAAAAGCCAAAAAGAATGGCAGGTAACCATGACACATATGCATACAAAAATACACAATGGGGTGACATCCTGGCTACTAACAGGAAGGGCCCTCCTGCTGCCCAGCCCGTGCCCCTGCTCCAGGCACCTCTCACCTGCTGGCAGGTGCTCAGGTGACAAGCATAGAGCGGGGACAACAAAGGGCTCATTGTCTTATTATGGAGCCTTAGAAACTGACACTTGCCAAGACAGCCTTCCCGGAAATGAGCCAGGGGGACAGGCAGGACCTGAGCTGAACTGAGCAGGAGGGCATGAAAGGGGATGCAAAGTGTCAGAGAGCACGGGCAGGACATAGCTGAGGTGACAGCGTGTCTGGGCATCCTGAAACCATCCAACGTACACCCATTATCCCAGCATAACTATGACGTGCCCCTCTTCACTATCAAAACAGCCCTGTGCAAGCAGGGTAGTGCAAGCAAACGTTGGAGGCTGGGGTTGGCAGAAGGGGAGGGAACAGGAAGGGGGGCATGAGGAGCTGCCCACGTGGAGGCTGAGCTCATCGGGGAAAGGGAAGAGCGTGCTGGGGAAGAAATGAAGGGCTGGGTCGACCAGGGCCTGGCAGCCAGGGCAGTGGGGCAGTGGGAGCCAATGAGGAATCTCGAGCAGGATAACACCAGGCCAAATGCTCAGAGCGGATGGGGAGCAAGATACTGGAGGCAAAGAGACCAGCCCGAAACCCAGGTGCCGGGAGGATGATGGCCTGAGTGGGAGGACCACCAAAGGCAGGGGTGTCAGAAGCCAAGTGCCTTGCAGGCGTCGGAGTGGACAGAGTGAGGAGGGAAGAATGAAGACAGGTGGCCGCGCGGCCGCACTCCTGTACGTTTCCAAATCGAGCCTGCTGCCCTGCTTGAGTGACAGAGTTTTCTGCCAAGACTTCATGTTGTATGAGGACAGAGAAAAGCTGATGTGACAAAACGTTAAGCATTATGCCTTTGATGCCGGAGTGTTCGTCACCCCTCTGGACCCTGATAAACAGGAGTTCAATGCCAGCTGCCCTGGTGCGCCCCCGGTGCACATCTTCCATAACGAGAGGTCTCAGGAGGTGGGTGCCCTCTTCCCATCGAGGGGCTATTTCCATCTTGAGGGGCTGAGAGATGCTTCCGATTAATTGTTAATTTAGCCTTTTGAGACCTCAATTTATATGCAGCATTGACCAGCGTCTGCCAACAACCTGAGCACAGGAAGGAGAGTGGTCCTCAGGACATCGATGCAGCAGTTGCAGCTCATCACTGGGTGAGCTTGGCCTTGGAGCCCAAGAACTCGGTTCATTCGTTCAGAGCCTCTCTAAACTCTGGGTGAAGTCAGAGGTCACACACTGCGGCATTTACTTCCTCATTCCTGAGGGGTGAGAGCTGGCTTCAAACTTCAGGAACCTAAGGAGGCGAGAGTGGAGCCGCAGGAAGGCCCACGGGACGGCGACGCCCCAGGGACCGTCACGGAAACGCCACACACCGTCTGGGGAAGGCACGATTTCAAAAGAATGGTGACTCCATCTTTAGGAAATAGTTTTCTCTTCCTTTGGTATACATTGAACAGCCTCTTTGGGACCCACAAACTGTAACTCCACCCAAAAACAGGCACAAAGAAAAGCGGAGACTCGACCTCCTGGAGAAAGGCCAGAAGTCTGCCGATGTGTGGGAGACATTCGGCATTCGCTCACTCGTCACTGAACAGTGGCATCTGCTAGGATCCTACCTGGGCTGCAGTGGCAAGAAAACCGACGGTGTCTCTGCACTGGAGGAGCCCACAGTCCCAGCTCGGTCTGGGAAACAGACCACACACAGCAGACGTGGTAACTGGGGAGAGTGCATGGTGTATTAGATGGCGGTGAGTGCCGTGGCAGATTCAGAAGACAAATGGGAGGTAAACCTTCAACTGAGAAGCCAAGAGTTTCTACAGGGCCGAGGACAATGAGTGAAGACAGGTAGAAAGCAGAGCTGGTCATCACAAGACACCCCTGGGCCCTTCCCATGTCCCCATCAGTTCCTTCCAAAATCAGCGTCGCCCTCTCAGGACATGAGTTGAAAGGAAAATATCAGAAGAGAGAGACTCAGAAGAGAGGTGGCCCTGTGTGTCCACTGAGCTGCAGTCGCATCCACAGGACAGGACTCTTCTCCTTCTCCCCCCTTCTCTCCCGGGGCAAGGCTGGGTGAGGCCTTAGCCTAATGACAAGTCTTAAGGGACTAGTCCCTCCGCAGGGAGAGCTTCCTGCAGGCTGGGTCCTCCAGAGGTCAGCGACCCCACTCCCAGCAGGGCTGCACGCAGCTCCCAGAGGAGGGGTCAGGTGCCACAGACAGACAACCCCTCCCTCTCCACCCCGCCTCCACCAAGGTAGGAAGCAGTCAAGTCCTGCTTGGCCATGAGTCCACTGGCATCTCACACAAGTCACTCCCCTCTCTGGGCCTCAGGCCCCTCTCCTGTAAAATGAGGAGGCTGACCCTACCACTGGGAAGTTTTCTGAATAAGGTCAACATACACGAGAGCTGGGGCAGAGGAAGTCCTCAAGGTCCCTCAGAGGCCAGCCTTCTGCTGAGAGGACAAAAGGCCATGCGGGTCCAGTCACAGCACCCCCACTGCAGGCTAGCCCCCCTTTTCTTATTAACTATTCAATTTCTTCATAAGATTTAATTTTTAAGGGTCTTGGTACTAGACAGATGCGTGAAAGTCACGTCCAGGGCTGTGGTGGACCCATGTCACCAGCATTAAACAGGAGGTGATGCACTGCTGAGCGCCGTCAGGAAGTAGGAGGACGAGGGCACAGGGGGCCCCGGGCCTTTCCGTGACAGGCGGCACAGGGCTGCCTGTGTGCCAGCTCCCCACCAGGACGCTCATCACCAAAACAGCCCAGCCTGGCTTTTCCAGCACAAAACGCAAAGCACGCGGACAGAGGCTGAAGGAAGGGAGGAGCGGCTGCTGGAAGAAAGCCCTCCACCCTCTCCCACCAGGCTGCTGAGCCCCTCCACCTCCTAAGGTCACCGGACGGTGCCTCAGCCCAGGAGCCCACCACAGGCAAATCCCCAGTTCCAAGGAGGACAAGTCAAGAAGGGGGAGCTGAGTATTGAGGGCCGAGGGCGAGTCCCCCAGCTGCCCGCCCTTCCCTGTCATCCCCGGGATCCTGTTGCAACCACAGGGCAAGACCCTGGGGTGAGACGCGAGGGCTCTGGGGGGCCGGTCCCGCCTCTTCACTTCACAGAGACGCTGAGGCCACCCGTGGGCTCAGGAGCAGTCAGCCCGGGCCTTGGGTCTCCCAACTTCCCTGCTCCGGGGCACTTTGGAGGACACACGCCCCAGAGGCCGCCAGCTGGCTCCCTTTCCAGGACTACATATCGGAGAACCTCCTTTGCTCAAAGTGCTGAGAGGCTGAGACCAAGGTCCTTCAAGTGGCACCACACTTCGGTCTTGGACCAGGAATCCGTTCCAAAGCGATTCTCAAGATGGCTCCGGCACAAATGCCAACTCAGTCCAAACCGACCCTCATTGCCATTCTGCTGCCACCAAGGCTCCTTCCCCCCACGCCACCCCCACCCTGCACTGGCCTGTGCTTCCAGGTTAATTATAAATATTACAGGTTTGTCGATTGCAGAAACAACTGAATTAGCTCAGTTTTAATCTCTCATCAATAATTCAAATGACCTCTTCCCATACAGGAAAAATAAAACTGTCCAGGATGGGTGGAGCAGATGCCAGGCCTCCAGAGGCTTCCTGGAGGGGGAGGGAGGCGGGGAGAGACGGCGCAGTGTCTGCAGGCAGGTCTGGGCCTCCCAGGGCGCCGCCCCCCACCCCCGCCCCCTGGTGGCCGCATGCTTGACTTCACTCGGCCTCCGCCTCGCTGGACCAGTGCCAGGGCGCAGAGGACATCCCGGGCGCGCCCGCCCCGTCTGACAGTCCATTAGCCCCAGCTGCCGGAGACATCTGCCTGCTCTGATCACCGTCAGCGCGGAGGACAGGCGAGAGGGCCCGCCCCCCCGCGGTCTCCCGGGCACTGAACTGTCATCGAGTGATTGCGCTTCCACTTTGAGTCACCGAGACCCCTCCTTGGAGGTTATTTAGCCCCATCCTTTGAGGTCCGCTGCCCGTGAGGCGGGAGGGGGTGGGGACCACTTCAAAGGGCCCCCATCAGCACCGACTTCCTGCCACCGCCTCCAGGCAAGACAGAGGCAGCCACCGAGCTGAGCAAAATCCATCCGTTTTGCTGGATCCGGGGGCTGCTGGCCCTGGAGCCAGAAAAGATGCTCCTCCAATTGCGAAGCAGCTAAAATAAAATCCCCTCATGCAGGATGCCCGCCCTCCACCTCTGACAGCACCAGCCAGCCAGGGTGTGTTCCCTGGGACTGCTCTGACAGATCACTGCAACCTGCGGGCCTTTTAACAACAGAAATGCACTTTCTCACAGTTCTGGAGCCCAGAAGTCCAAAACCCGGCAGGGCCCTCCCCCGTCCAGCGGCCCTGCCGAAGAACACGCCCTGTGCCCCTTCCAGATTCTGGTGGCCCGTGTTCCTTGACTTGGGGCCACGTCCTTCCGATCTCAGTCCCTGTGTCACATTCCTCCTCTTCTCTGTGTCCTCTCCTCTCTGTCTCAAATCTCCCTCTGCCTTTCTCTTGTGAGGACACTTGTCACTGGATTTAGGGCCCAGTGGGATGAAACAGGATGGTCACCTTGTCTCAAGACCCTGAACTGAATTACATCTGCAAAGACACTTTTTCCAAATAAGGTCACATTTGCAGGTTCCAGGGACATGGACATATCTTTTGGGGGGCTACCCATTCAACCCATTTGACACCCACCTGTGAAAAAAGGAGCAAGAGTGTGGCCTTTGGGGTCAGGAAGCTCTGGGTTTGAATCCCACCTCTGCCACTTAACTAAAACTCAATCCTTCCTTAGGCTACCACCAACGCCTGGTGCTATTCCAAAAAAGGGCCCCCAGGGTGGTCTGCAGACAGCCCCTGCCCTCCCCCCTCTCACCACAGAAGGCCCACCTGTGTGGTCAGTGAAGGTTCCTCCCAGAGGTCCTGCCAGATGGACTGCAGTGCAGCCATTCACTGCCCCCCTCCAGCCCAGGAACTCGCATGCCAGCTCCTCTCACGACCCTGGTTCTGCAGCCTGGCTGCCTTCCCGCTTCTTTTTGCCTCGGTGCCCCAGCAACACCCACCGGCCTCCATCCCTCCAGGGTTGTTTGCTTTTAATTACCGAGCCAACTAAAGGCACCCCCAGCATGGCCATGTGCAGACACACCTGGCTGCCTCCTCCTACAGGTACTGAGTCACTCAGCCATGTTCAAGGGCACGTCTTCCTGACGCCGGGGGGAGTCAATCGACTGAACAAAGTCAGGGTGACCTCGGAGGTCAGAGAATATTGAATAAGGGGTGCCCCGCCTCCCTCTCACATGCCCCGAGCCCAGCTGGGACTGATGCAGCCCCAGACTCCAGCCAAGTGCTTCCAACGAGGAGCCGAGCCAAGGAGCCATCGCAGGAAAATGGAAAGTAGACACTGAGCAAATACTCTCTGGAACAGCGGCACCAAGACAGAGAGCCTTGAATACCACCTGTGAGTGACTAAAAGAAGAAAGGTCAAGTTTTTCGTAGGGCCAAGAAGAAGACGCAGGCTCCCCAGCACTGCTTTCCTCCACCAGCTGAAAAGCCTGCAAAGCGGTGGGTTTCCTTCACCCCACCCCACCCCACCCCAAATTCTGCCCCCTGCATGCAAGGCTGGTCACACACCTCAAGGCTGGAGCCATCCTCAAGCAGAAGGTCACCTCCAAAGACCCAGAGAGTGGCAAAGGGCAGAATCGGGCACATGGGCACAACTAGGGGGTCCTACAGGGCTCAAGGACCTGGGCTCACCTCAAAGCCTGTGAGGTCAGCCGCATGGGGCCCATCAGTGTCCATCCAGCCCCTGCCCAAGAACAGCCACCAAGAGGCTCAGAAAGACTTGGTGTTTGCTAGGTGACAGAGCATTGGAGGGAAGCCAGAGGGTTGTCGGGGTCCCATGGGGGTCCCCACGAGGGCACAGAGCTTTGGGTGTTGGCGACAGTGGTCAGGTTTTAGTCACCCTGCTTTTTGTTACCTGGGGCAGATCCCTGGGACAGTGAGGGCCAGGGAGCAAGGACGGCCTGGCGTGAGCCAACGGTCTCTCTGCCTCCAGAGCAGCCAGAGCCCCCTCAGCAAGGACATTTTTTGATCCCTTTCTCCCAAAAATTTTTAAGTACATACGTAGAGGTACAGACACACTCATGTGGAAATTTCTAAAAGCTTGCATACTGAAGTGTCAACAGTGTTTCATCCTCGCTGGTGGGATTTGGGATTTGGGTTTCACTGTACTTTGTCTCTATTTTCCAAATACTCTACAATATACGCCACATTACTTTTGTAATGTGGAAAAGTGCTATTTTATAAACTGTGCAAATGCAAAGAATTGCAGTCTTAGTAATTCTCACATGCCCGCATCCACTCTGGAAGAACTGTTTGTAACAGACTGTGCCTAATTAGATGACAGAGAAAACCCAGCCACACCCTCAGCAGGTGGAGTGTAGGGGGCCAGGGGCACCGCGATCCTTCCAGACCAAAGCGGACCCTGGACCCCCGGTTCCCATCCCCTGCTAATACCGAAGCCCCAGCGCTGCTGTCTGTCCCATTTAAGAATAACCAAAAGAGCCAAATTGATTTCATAAATCACTTAGTCTTTACAGCTTTCTCCTCGAGGACACGCATACAGGCTTCTAGCAAAGATGGTGCAAAATAACAAGACAGATGTAGTAACTAATACAAAGTGCTTGGTTCACTAAACAAAGAGCTTTTGATGCTATAACTCAATTTGCGCTGGCGTAATAGGATCTGAGAGGGCTAAGAGGAGCCATATACAACACGGCAGCCGGCGAGAAGGCTGAGGGGGGCGCGGAGTGCAGGGAGTTTCAGGCCGCCTGCTCCGCCCACACGCCCCTCACCTGGCCCTCGGACGGTGCGCTGTCCCCTGGGGTGCAACTCAGAGCACATTTGCACTTTCCTCCAAGAAGGGCTGAGAAGCACTTTTTGGCTGTGTCTGGTGCCGAGGACCAGATCCAACAGCCCTATCCCCCCGTGCCCTCCGCGCTCGCTCGTCTGCTCAGCACCGCCTGCTACTGGGGCCCTGCGTGTCCGCCAGGGTGAGAACACAGAGGGACCGGACGCGGCTGCCAACACGCAGGAGCTCACAGGCTGCTGGATACTTTCCTGGTGTCAAAGGAAAAAGGGCCAGTGGTTTCGAGGTCCCTGGTGGGCCCGGAGCGGTGGGACAGAGCCACAGTCCCCGGCTCCTGAAGACCCCAGCCCAGGAAATGAGGGAAGGACCTCAGGCCTGTTCTTCACACAAAGTCTGATCTCCTCAGATAGGCTGTTTTGAGAGCTTCCCTACCAGGCCCGAGGAAGAAGGCCCTCCCAGTGACCCTGTCCTGGGGTTTCCTCCACCATCAGTGGCCATGACCCCTGCACACTCAGCCGTAGCTTGACCGTGAAGAGAAGACCCTCTCAATCTGGGATGCAGTGAACCGCCCTAGTTCAAGTCTCTCCACGAGGTTCTGGGCAGGACCCTCGCCCTCCCTGAGGGGCGGAATGTCCACTGGTGAGAACCAGGGTTGACCTGGGCGGACACTAGGGGTCAGCCCTGAGTGACATCAGCATTGTGGGGAAGTCAGAAGACCCCTTGGTCTCTCCCCTTAAAGTTACAAGTTGGACAACTATAATTCAACAAAAGATTCCCTGCTCAACATGCAAGATCTGACACTCCCACAGAGCAAGCAGGGGAGGCAGGCCAGGGAAAGGACAGAGGTGGGGGCTGCAGACACAGGTCTGCACCCACCGTGGCCCCCGCTGATCCAGTAGCAGCAGACGTGTGTGGTGTCGGCCTTAACTCAGGAGCCTGGAGGGCCAGAGGGGCAGAGACTAGGGCCTAGCCCAGCTTTACCCTCGGAGAGACCCTGTGAGGAACTCTGACACGCCCCCAAAAGTGGGCTCCAGTGACAGGATCAATAAGCACGTACGAACTTCTGTAAGACAAATGGGCTAACAAGATTGTCAAAGCCATGCTCTAGCAGCCAATAGTCTTCATTGTGTGCCCAGGCCAAGGTCAAAACTCAGTGGGTCAGGGAGCTGGTGCTGCCCAGTGATGAGCTAATCCCTGACCGAGTGGACTTCTGGCCACTGATCACCCGTGTCAGAGTCAGTGTGAGAGGAGCCCACTGCAGGGCATTCTGCTGCCCGGACACCCACCTGGCACAGGTGGGAGCAGCTCCCGGGGCAGACCAGGGCCCAGAGCCAGAGCCCCATCCCTCAGAGGAGGCCGGACCACCACTGCCAACTGAACGATGGGGCCTTGGGCAGGGACCCTGCTCACTGTCCTCCCACACTCCCTGCATCCCCACCCAGCCTGTCCCAGCCAGGAAAGGGGACACAGACACACAGCACCATCTCAGCACGTCCACTGTGTGTTCTCACCGCACACAGAGGCCTCACTGGTTCCAGGTGAGCAAACTGGGCCTCAGCCACAGCCAGGCTTGAAAGGCACAGAATCGGCACTAACGCCAGCTCCAGGGCTCTGTCCTCCTCACTGCTCTGCCGCCTCTCCGGGAGTCTTCTTCAGTTAGGGGGACATTCAGGACTTGAGGGCACAGCCCGAACCACCCTTCCTGGCAGGAGAAAGTCACCCTTCTCCCCCACCCAGTGGGAGAGAGAAGCTCTATTTCCTGCTCTGCCACTTGCCCCAGGGGCAAAACGAATCAGGTTGCCCATCTGTGAAGTGACTGGCTGGACACGACAGCCTCTGAGGCCTCCCCACCTCTGCCCGGAGAATGCAGAGGCACCAGGAGGCAAAGTACCACGGGAGTGCTGGCAGACGCGGGGGTGGGTCCCTCAGGTGGTGGGGTCACGCCTATTCCCTTCCCGGTGCTGTAAGAGATGTAAAAGGGGAAACACGGTCCCACCTCGAGGACCCCATGTTCTTGTTGGAAGACGAGACAGCCCTGGAGCCAAGGCCACCCACAATAGAGAGAAGAACAATTTTAAGCCCCCAGTGAGTGCTCGGAATGCTTCCTGGAGGAGGAAGCAAGAGAACCAGGCCTTGTGGAAGAGTATGTGGACGGGCTCTGGGTGTGCATCTCAGGTAGGGGAGGGACACCAGCAGAGACCTGGAGACAGCAAGGGGCACAAGGGGTCCTGGGAGGACAAAGCCCCTACATTTTGAGGTTACCAAATTCCCTTTAATGACTCAAATGCTTCCTTACAACTTTCTATAAATCCACCAGCCCATCCTGTCCCAGAACGCCACATGCAACCTCATTAAAAGGCAGTAAGTGGTGGGAAATATTGATACTTCTGGCAAAACGCATTATTAATACCATTACCATTCATATCGCCTCATAAACAACTCGTACAGGACGTTTAGTGTGGCTAAGTCCAAATGAAGATAATACTGTTGCTAATTATATCTCTATAAACGTATTTTATGGCAGGGAACAAGGGCTCTTACATCCTGATTACTGGGTTGCCAGAGCCATAAGGAAGTAGACAAGACTTCATGAAGACATGCCCTCTGGGGATGATTCATTACGAATAATTGTGGTTTGCAAAAGCACAAGAGCTTTCAGGAGATTTTTAAAAGGGAGAGACTGTAATTTGTAGCAGAGAGGACCCAGCTCAGGCGGCCAAAAGGAGGGAGGCCCACTCCGTGGCCTTAGTTGCTCTGAAACTCTGGGCACAGTGCCCAAGCTTGCCCTCTTGGGTCCATGTCCGAGGGGCAGAGAGCGGCCCGGGCAGGGCCTGTCCACGCAGCTCCTTTGTGGGGCGAGTATGCCAGTGTCAGCGACCAGGAGGTCCAGGAAGGAAAGCTAAACTGTGTCTCTGTCTCCTCAGGGGGAGCCTAAATCCAGCAGCCCTGAAATCCCTTTTTCAAATTAGTCACATTTCTTATTTACGTAATGGTTTCCTGAGCATATGGACTTAATGGAAGCTCATCTGAAGCCGGAGGAAAATTTACACTCTCTTAGGGAGCTGTGCCAGCCTCTGTAGCCCCCCTCCACACCCCACCCCACCCCACCCCGCCATTGTTTGGGAAACATCACTCGGGTCAAATGCACTTCCTCAGAAAGAGGCTGTGAGTCAGAAAATAAATGCTTTCTTTTTCTCTTTGTGGCTAAGCTCAAACAATTTACAGTATTAAATGTCCCCTTGTACTCCGGAGAACTGGAATTGATTTTTTTGTTAAAATTGCTCATTGGGTTGCTTATAAATTTCTGCAGCTGTTGTTACCAAGTTGTAACTTGCAGTTATGAGAATAATCACAGATCGATCGCAGTCACTCCGGGGGAGGGCTGGGTCTGCAGGAACATGGGCAATTCAGGGCTTTGACAGACGTTTATAGTGAATTATCTTTAGTTCAGATTCAATTAATTAAGAACTAGTGAGATCTCAGCCAGATACTAGGGAAAAGTTCGCCTTCCCTCTGTCTACGACTGTGATTTTCAACCGGAGCGCCACAGGAATTTTCAAAACACGCAACACCTCACTGTTTAGTCAGGGGCAGTGACTCTTTCCCCGAGACTGTCAAATAAAAGAACAACAACAGCCAACCCAATGATATCCGCCCAGTGTGAATGAACCTAAGTCATACCTATTTTGTGTCAGATGGGCCAACAATATATTTTTGACATGCCGCAGAATTTTGGTAACTGGTTTCTGAGTGCTGTGAGGTGGAGAAGGTTGAGGCTCACTTGTCTCTGGGGTAGCTGTTACTGCTTTTCACCAGGAACCTCCAGTTCTCCTCGTCACGAGCATGTCCCCATCTTTTCTAAAGTGAAGCAAGGCCAAGGGACTCGTCTGCGACATGAGTGTCATGTACTAGTTCCAGGTAGGTTCTTTAAAACAGGGACGGGCAAACTTGTTCCTAAACGACCAGAAGATATACATTTTAGACTTTGTGGGCCATATGGTCACTGTCACAATGACTCACCTCTGCCATCGTAACACTGCGACCATAGACCGTGTATAATCAAATGGGTGTGGCTGCATTCTGATAAAATTTTATTTATGGACACTGAAATGTGAATTTTGTATCATTGTGATGCACAGAATACTATGCTTTTGATTTGTTTTAACCACTGAAAGTGTAAGAATGATTCCTACCTTGAAGAATGTACAGAAACAGATGACAGGTCAGATCTGGCCCAAAGACTATAGTTTGCCAACCCCTGCCTCAAAAGAATCAGTGGGTGGTTTGCTATAACCCCTTCCCCTGCTGAGACCACCTCAAAGCAGGTGTGCAGGCCGACCCTCCACCAGCCGGGTCCATGAGCACCTCCGCTGAGCAGAGCCATGAGCCAGTTCCCACTGGGCATACAGAGTGAGTGAGAAATGCACTCTTGTTCGTATCACTAAGAGTTGGGGGGTCATTTGTTACTGCAGCAAACTTAGCCTACCCTGTCTGAAGTAGTCTATGAAGGACTTTTCTATGTGAATTAATGGAATAGATAAAATTGCAGTATAAAAGTTTTATTAAGAAGTGATCTTTCAAACACATTTTAAACATCTTTTATAGTGCCCATTTTCATTAAAGTCATAAATTATGCATAAATGATTTTAATCTGCTCATTAAAGTGAATCGTGAATATGTTGAAATTTTACCTCTTCTCAGTCTATTTAGAATCACAGTGGATTTTTGGAGTCATTCCCTTTTCAAGGATATTCACGCTCAGACTAGGTTTTCTCTTCATCTGTCCCATTCAGTGAGATTGACAGTTTGGGACTCTCAACCTCATAGCCAATATTTCCATCTTCCGCTCAAGAGACAAGTAGGGAATAGCAGATGTCTACAGTTAGAATGAACCACTCCAAAACTCACATTTTAATAATTCACATTGAAGAGGACAGACACAGACAGAGAGAGATGAGGGGTCTGCCATGTAACTTTGGTGTGACCCTTGCTGTCTCTTGGCTTCAGTTTTCCCATCTGAGAAATGGGGAGATGGAATAAATATCCTCTATGAGCTCCTGCAGCTCAGATATTCTGAGACTAGATATCATTTCAAACAGACAATTTAAAGTATAAAGCCTTTTAGATCTGATCAATAAGCCAAATAGAAACAGACTTTGGTCATAACTCAATCTAAAATTTGGGTAAGAACTGTCATGTAAAAAAGTCAAATATAGCCCTGTTTTGAGCCCAAAGAATCAATCTAGAATGACCAGGAAGTTAACAAAAAAAAAATACAGATGAACAAATGAGAAAATATTCGACCTCACTTGAGCTCAAAGTACAGTTTAAGATCAGGACACCATTTTCCATCTACGGGCTTCGAGAAGATTCACAGACGGATCATGTCCCATCCTGGTGGCGGCAGGGAGCAAAAAGGCCCTGAGCTGATGGGATATTCAGTTGGCATTGTCTTCTAGAATACAATGCGGCAAAATGAATTGAAAGCCATAAATATGGGCATGGCCTTGAACTAAGCACTTAGCTTCAAGAATTTTTTTCTAGAAAAAACTGGTTAAAATGTCACAAAACATAGATTACCCAGCCAATGAATGCAACATTGTTTCCAACAGCAAACAAAAAAAAGTTAGGAACACATAAATGACCAAGGTAAGTAACTGCTCAGGTAGAAGATGGCACATTGGTATTTTTCCATAAATATGAACCTAATTTTGTTTGGGAGGGAAAAAAGAAAAAATTATGTACATATTGGGGAAAAAATAGTGGAAAATTCAATCAAAAATAGAAATAATAATCACGAGAGATGTTAATATTTTTAATTTTCCTTTTTTGTATTTTCCGTATTACTATGGAATTAGAAGAAAAACATTGAATGGTACTGAAAATAATAAAGTATAAATCTATATTTGTTGGCTTTAAAAGGTGTTCTTGATACAATTGAAAAGTTTTTAAAAGTAAGTCATTACATAATATGTAATTAGAGCCTGTTTGGGGAAAATAGGAGAAAGGCTGGAAGGAAATGCAATAGCAGTGATCTCTAGGGGTAGGACTGAGCAATTACTTTTTTCTTGATTGTCTCTTTTTTCTGATTATTCTACACGGAACATAAATTATTTGTATAAAAATATGAAAGAAAGCAACTTTTATAAAAATGAACTGAGAAGGATCCAGGTGGTTCCGATAGCCTTGCTCTCAGTACTAAACAGAAGCCACCTAGACCAGCCCTCCCCTTCCGAAACTACTTACCACCCCAGTGGTCCATGTCCTCTCAGCCTGCAGAACAGACCGCCTGGACAAGGCTGGAGGACGTATCCGGAGCCCAGGACCCCATGAGACCAGGGAAATGCCTTTGGCTCTTGCTACCAGCTCATAAGGTCCTGATTCTGATGCTTCTGTCTCTACTCTTGAGCGTCTCACAGCCAACACCCACCTGTCTGCTCCGCATGTGAGTCTCAGTCATGCTGACTCTGATATAAAATGTTAGGTAGTAAGGAGCAACACGTCCAGAAGTGCACCCCAATAGGTGTTGACATCCTTTAAATTGCTGCCATGGTCCTGATGTCCGTTCAGGTAGTTAGACCTCAGGAAGCAGGGTACTCACAGTGTAACACTCGGATTTAACAATGCACTTGATCTAGTGCATGAAGGAAACATTTCTCATTTAGTGAGTAACCCATCCATTTACATGTGTACAGAAATCTCCATGAGCACATGAGGTCACAAATTTAAAAAGCTCTTAGAGAAAGCCTAGTACACTGCGCTTCTTTTCCATTTATATTTTTCATTCATTTTTTTGTTACTTGCTAGAGTTTGCTATCAGATAAGAGGTATCAGGAACCAGTCACTTAAAAAAATATGATAAAAACTTAAGACTGAGAAAATTCTTCCCATTAACTTAGAGATAAAATCTCTCACCATGATTGTAAATTCAACTATTTCTTCCTTTAGGTCTAAGAAAAAATTATATATTGTGAAGCTATGTTATTGTTATTAGATGCATATACATTTGGATATATAGCATTTGGTTATGACTTTATGGAGCATGTCTTCTATCATCATAAAATAATTATCTTTATCTCTGTTAATGGCTATTGCTTTTAACTCCATGCTGCTACTACTAATCTAGCTACACACTTTCTCTCTTCTGATTAATGTTTGCATTGCATATCATTTTCTTCCTTTGTCCTTTCCATCTTTCTAAGTCCTTACATTTAAAATGTGTCTCTACATAGCAGAGTTGAGTTTGTTTTTGCTCAGCCTCACAATCTACATCTGTAGTCTATTTATGTTCCATGTAATTACTGATAAATTGGAGTTTAAATCTATAATCATATTATTTCATTTCTATTTATCTTGCCTATTTTTTCCTTTTTCTTTTCTTTAGTATCATCTGGACTAATGACATATTTTTATTCTGTTTTTCTCCTCTCTTAGCTTGTTAGTTATGCATTACATATTGTACAGCATGCATCTTAAACTGAGTGCATTCTTGAGTTTTTAGAAGCCTAAAATATTCTGATTATTTCCTAGAAAATGCAAGAAATTTAGAACACTGACTTTATTTAACCTCAGCCTGCTGCTTCTGTGCTTTTTTGTTATGCATTTTCATTCCTTGTTTAGATTTCTTTACCCATTGTATGTACACCCTTTTCATTGCTCTTCACTCATTCCTCCATTTTCATGCTTCCATCCGGGATCGATATTCTTTTAAAGATTCCCCTTTCTTACTTGAATTAGAATGAATCTACTGATATTTCTCCCAGTTATTTTTGTCAAAAATGTGTTCCTGAAGTTTACTTTCACTGGATTTAGAATCCTAAGTTGGAGGTTGCTATGGATGAAATATTTGTGTTTCCCAAACAGAGTCACACTGTCGAAGCCCTTCCTCCCACAGTGAAGGTTTTGGAGGGCAGGGTCACTGGGAGACAATCAGGTTTGGATGAGGTCATGGACGAGGGGCTCCCAAGACCAGACCAGTGTCCTAAAAAGAGGAAGGGAGAGCAGAGCTCCCCCACAGCCATGTGAAGACGCAATAAGACAGCAGGTGTCTGCAAGCCAGGGAGAGGGTCCCCACCAGGAACCAAATCTGCTAGCTTCTTAATCTTGGACTTCTCAGCCCCCATCATTGTTTTTCTAATATATTTTATTGATTATGCTATTACATTATCCCAATTTTTCCCCTTTGCCACCCTCTACCAGGTACCCCCCATTCCCTCCGGCAATCCCCTCCTTAGTTCATGTCCATGGGTCATGCATACAAGTTCTTTGGCTTCTCCATTTCTTATACTGTTCTTAACCTCCCCCTGTCTATTCTGCACCTACCAGTTTGTTCTTCTTCATCCCTGCACCTTTCCCCCTTTTCTCCCCCTCCCCCGCCCAGCTGATAACCCTCCAAATGATCTCCATGTCTATGGTTCTATTTCTGTTTTGCTTGTTTGTTTAGCTTGTTTTTTAGGTTCAATTATTGATAGTTGTGCATTTATTGTCATTTTAATGTTCATAGTTATAATCTTTTTCTTAGATAAGTCCCTTTAACATTTCATACACTAAGGGCTTGGGGATGATGAAATACTTTAGCTTTACCTGCTCAGGAAAGCACTTTGTCCACCCTTTGATTCTAAATGACAGCTTTGTTGGGTAGAGCAATCTTGGCTGTAGGTCCCTGCTCTTCATGACTTTGAATATTTTTGAAGAGTTGCAACTGAAAGTCTTGGGTGTTCACCAGGAACCTTCCTACTTGGAAAGAACTTGAAAGCCAGTTTTACCCCGCAGCCCCATGGGAATGCCCAAAGCTGTTCTCAGCCATTTAGCAGCCACTGTCCACTCGGCCTCTCTGCCTCTCCACTGTTGCATTTGAGTCCCCAGTTAACCTGAGTGGCAAAGTGGTACTGAATTGCTGGCTCTCTTCTTGGGGCTTTCCCTTCTAGCAAGAATCTTGGCCCCTTGAGCCAAGCCTTTGTTGCTTTACTAGTTTTCCAAAGTCCTCAACATGTGGTATTAATTTTGTGGAGCTGTGTTCTAGTTATTATAGCTATACAACCAATTCCCCAACAAATTCAAACATCTTCAATCACTAGTGATCTCTCACAGTTACTGTGGAATTCAGGTGCAACTCATTGGGTGATTCTGGCTTGGGGTCTCTCATGAGGCTGCAAGATGGTAGTAGCTTTGGCTGAAGTCATTCACCTCTGAGCTGCTTCACTCCTGGGCAGCACCTAGTCTGGGAAGACTAAAACAGTTGGAGCCCTGAAGTGGGCTCCTCAGGCACATCTCACTGTCTCTGTGATTCCCCCCTGTGACTGCTACACACAGAGGCTTTAGCTTAGCTGGACTTCTTACAAGTTGGCTCAGGGTTCTCCAGGCACATACCCCAGGACAGAAACAGAGACTCAGGTGGAAACGCAGACACGGTCTCAGGAGTCTTCATTTCTGTGGCATTCTGTTGGTCAGCACAATTACCAAAGTGTGCCTATATTCAAGAGGAGAAAATATGAAACCCATGTCTTGATGCAGGAGTGCCTGTGTCATGTTGCAAGAAGGTACGACACACACAGGCACGGGGTAAGAAACAGTGATGCGGTCACCTGGGAAATGCAATCACCGCAACTTCTCTGGTTGGTTTCAGTAGCAGGTTGGTCTAACATAAGCTAGAATGCCATTTCTGAGAGTAGAAACTCCCATCTCCATGAACTTGAGGCTTCCTTTAATTGAGGGAAGACTGCTATCGTCGTGTTTGGGGGAGGGCCATCTCTGTTTTGGAGCAGGTTCTTGCTTCCGCTCAGCTAAACGCTCCTGATGACAATGGACAAATCTCAGAGGCTCGGTGGGACAACTCGGGCACCATGCGAGCAGGACTTTGGCCACCGTGACTGACACAGTCTGACTCTCCTCGCTACCAATGCAGACTCGCTCCAAGGGCTGCTTTCCCCAAGCCCGAGACAGCAAAGAAAGTCCAGACCCTTTGCTTTAGCCCCTCAGACCAGTACTTCCTAAAGGCCATTCCGTAAAAGCTCTGGTCCTACAAGATATAAATGTGTTTAAAAAAAAACACTGAGAAAAGTTGACATACCATTTCCCCCTTTGCCAGATTCATAATGCATATTAATGTGCAGCCTCTGAAAATTTCTGCAACAAAGAAATCTGTTTGCCTTTGTTTTGCTCCCATGTTTGATGAATTCATTTAATCATGGGAAGTGGATTTGAGGGAATTTATCTTTTTATTAACAGGATATCGATGAACACCCCACAATTATTGTACAGCCCTAATTTGTATAGAACATCGTAGACTCTTGATTCCATTGCTGCTCTTGCGTGACTATAAAACCAAGTTGTTCGTAATAAAATATTCTGTCTCAAATTGCCTACCAGGAGCGAGGTCACGGCTGATCACTCTTCTGCTCGGGGGGATGCCTCTCTGGGTATTCCAAAGCTAAGATGGATCGTGCACCATTTTCCAAATTAGGCTAATGAGTGCATCAAACTTTTCCACCTGCCAGTAACACAACAACAAGTTTTTAAAAGGCTCGTGTTTACTGTCTACCAATACACATGGGGCCATTAGCCAGTTGGCAGGCCTTGTGCACGCTTCATTTCTGCCAGCTTGCCGTGAGCTGCCCACTCCCTGGCTGAGGCCCGAGATCAATGCCCCTTTAATGCTAAAGGACTGCAGGGGGGAGTGCGGGGGAGCAGGTTGTTTTGATGAGTGAGAAACGAGGAGACAAAGCCTTCCTTCTAGTCCTGCCACTCAAAGCCTCATTTGAGGCATCGCTGCCTGTCTATTCTACCAATCTCTTGATAATTTAGATGTGCTTCCAATTGAGAGCTGTGTTGTTTAATAAAACAAAGACAATCAACTCTTAGTCAGTGTTCTAATAACCTCTCTGTGTGTTTACTTGAAAACAAATGCTGTTATAATTTCTTTGGGGAATCAATATCTTCCATATAGGGTGTATGCACTGCCCTGTTGGAGGTTCAGGTTGTGTAAGGAGAGAAGGGGAAATTTATTGCCTTGTAAATGCTGGCAGAAGGTGGGTTTAGTGAGAGCTGTAATTAAAGTTTTGCTGATGATAAAAAATGGAGGCAATAAACAATCACACAGACCTTTCCGGTCCTCGGCCCTAGAACTGCAAATGGCCAAGGATCCTGGACACTTGCTGGTCTCTGCACAATTAGCTTCTGAAAGGGCAGGCCCCGTGGCCCCAGAGGCTGCCAGCTCCCGGCCCCCTGAGTCCTCCCCGTGCTCACAGGCCCAGAACTGCAGTCACTCACTTTTCAATCTGCTCTCTCAACTTCAGGGGCCGCAGCCACGGGGTGGCCTTCATTTTACTGCCTATTTTGAAGGCTGGCTGTTTGAGCCAGGACACCGCCAGGCCAGCAGTGTGGACACAGCACTGGAGATTGGAGAGCGCAACCTGGAGTCAGGGATGTGAACTTCAAAGAGAACTGATGCGGAACAGGTGGTGAATCGCTTCCAGTCTGCCTTCTGGGCAGGAACCGCTCCCCAGGAATCTGGCTCGGTTCTCGAGAGTGGCACCTGAAGATTTCGCCGATGTGACTGCTTGTCCCTCATCTCTCGACTGAGCGCTCTCTGTGCAGTTTTGTGCCTGTTCTAGGCTTGACAGAGGCAGGTGAACTGCCTGGATGGGGCGGGGCGGGGGCGGGGCGGGAATGGATGCCACCAGGGCCCACGGAAGGCTACGACAAAATGCTGGCTGTGGTTACAAGGTACCAGCAACCCCCCGTCCCTGGGCTAAGGAGGTCTGTACTCTTTTCCAAACAGGATGAAGTCCCAGCCCTCCTCTCTCCCGGGGACCCCTTATCTAAGGAATGCCAGGCTCCAGAAGAAGGAGCCAGTCCCTCCGGCCCCGCAGGGACGAAGGCATCATCAGGGCTTCTTTGGCACCAGGGACCCAAGGGAGATCCAATGGCCTGAAGAAAACCAGAAAACATCTCTACTCGCCAGCACAACCCCAGCCCCAGGCTAAGTTCCCGGAGAGCCGGCACTGGGTCCGTAATCTCCACAGCCACCCAGCGGTAAGCCTTCCCTGAGTGGTGCTGCTCGCCCCACCAGGTGCCACCAACGTCCCAACCGTCACCTGCAAGAAAGAACCAACAACAAAGCGATGGACACAGCCATCCGCCAGGAGGTTGCTCTGAGAACGCAGGAGTCCGGGTCCTTCTAGAAACAACAGCAGACCTGCGCTGAGCGCCAGACGCTGTACAGAGCTGTGTACAGACATCGGTCCTACACTTTGGTCCTCACAGGCACACCCCCCGCCTCCCCGTGAGGCAGAGAGGGTGGTCATCGTTGGCAGCGGAGGGCAGCAAGGCTGCGGGGAAAGCAACCCGCCCAGGACCAGCGTCGCCCGACCAGCACAGGGCCAGGGCAGGGCATAAACCCAGTCAGTCATGCTCCAGAGTCCACGTTCTTTCTCTTAGGCAACCCGTCCCCATTCTCTCTGCCACAGAGCCCCTCGCCCGCCCTCACACATCTGTCCCCTGGGGTCTGCCAGTCAGGGACGCAGAAGGTACAAAGAGAGGGTCAGATGAGGGTTCTCGAGGCCTAGAGGGAGGAAGGGACGACCTTCAGAGCAGAAGCACAGAGAAGCCAGGACGGCAACTAGACTTGGGAAAGGGGAAAGTAGGCCCAAGACCCTTACAGGTCCCCAGGAAGCAGGCCTGGCTGCAGCATGTCTGGATTCCATGCCTTTCCCCCATCTCATCTTCTACCCTCTAGCCCTCCTCTCAAATGTCCAAAGGCCTTAGAGCTTGTGAGGGTCTTCAGAGTGGTCCCCTTGCCAGAATGCCTTCTCCATTGCCAACAACCCCTGAGGCAGAAGGCAGCCCAAACTCCGTCCCTTCCGTGGTCCTGGGCTACAGGGCTCCTCCAGCCAGTGCCACGCTAGGCTAGCCTCTCCCCACTGGGCCATCGCAGCAAACTGAGCTAGGTACTAGACAGGACAGAGCCCAGGCAAGGTGCAGCGGCTGGCTGTGCCCACAACACGAGACCCCTGCAGCATGTGGTCCCTGTTGGGGGGCTCCTCGTAGAGTCAGGGCTGGACCTGCACGGGTTCTGATCCTCTCCCTGCAGTCCCTTCTCTTCAGATGCCTCCCAACCTGCACTGGCCTCATGTTGCCCATCTCCAAATGGGTCAAGGACTCCCCCTGTCTTGTAGCAGCTGCCCAGCGTCTGCCCACGGGGAGCAGCAGGCCAGATCTTCTCTGCATAACTGCAAGCCAGGAAGGAGGTCCCTAGAAAGGACCCATATTGCAACTTTCCAGCCCTGTGTGTTCTCCAAAGAATTCAGTGGCCCTGGATGAGGGCTCCAGGGCTCAGGCTGCGGTGGGGACCCTGGGCTACTGATTACCCAATAGCATTACCAGCAGGTATTAAATCTCTCCTCAGTTAACCCAGTGTCTTTAATAATAAAAAAGATTTTGCACTGGGGATAAATACCGTGTCTCATTTCCTCACTCTCACTGGTCTCTTGTCACTGTGCATTTATTAATACGATCGCTAATATATGGCTCCCAATCAGCCCCTAAAATACTGCTGTTATTCCTACTAATTTGATATTAAAATGTGGCTGTGCCAGGCCATAAAAAGAGGGCTATCATGTGACTGGGGACTCTGTGGAAGGGGAGACCCAAGGGTCCGAGCTGGCCACCAGGAACCGAGTCACCAGGGCCACAGTGCAAACCACAGCCCCTGGAGACCCAGGCACCACCCAGATCCTGACTAAGTATTGACCGAGCATTAGTTTCCTATTGCCACATCAAATGACCATTTAGCAGCTTCAAACAACAGCCATGAACTACCCGCAGCTCTGGAGGTCAGGAGCCCAGGCCCGGCATGGCTATGATCTCCACTCAGGGACTCTCCAGGCAGGAAGGGAGCGGTCGGCTGGACTGCATTCTAGCTGGGAGGTATCACTGGAAGAATCCATTTCTGAGTGCATTCAGGCTGTTGGCAGAACTGGGGTCCCCTGCCCTCGCTGACCTAGGTCCTGGCCACATGGCCCTATCCACAGTAGGGCAGCTTACTCCTTCTGATCAGTATGAGAGTTTCTCTCCAGTCTGCTACATCGAGCCTTACACAATGTAATTGCATCCTCCGTGCTGTGGGTATAACCCCTGCCATGTATTCCCAGGCTATGTTGCCCGAGCTGGTCCAAAGGCCTGAGGATAAGGACACTCCACCCTCCCTGCCCCAGCCTGAGACCTTCCAGGCAGACTCTGACACCAGCTGCCCCTCGCTGTCACCTCCACAGTGTGTCTGGGCACAGCCCCATCTCTGCAAGTGGCCACTGTCATCCCCCTGCATCTGTGCTGGAGAGGGAAGCACGGTCACCAGCAAGGAGACCCCTGCTCATCCTTCAGAGCTCAATCCAGACACCACCCCCTCCAGGAAGCCTTCCCAGTTGAGCCTCTCCTCCCCCCAGAACTGCCCCCCATGACTCCCCCTTCCCAGGACTGACCACCCCGCTCAGCTGGGAGATGACCTGGCATCTTTGTCTGGCCTGTGACTGGTAACAGCTGGTCCTCCACCCATTCTGGTACATAGGACACACGTGCCTCCTAACAAATCCACCCCACCACTTGGCCCAGGGCACTTGCACCCACAAATACCCACAAATTCAGGGAACACACCCTCCTGAGTCATTACCACCGTGAAGTTCCTACTGGGACATCCTTAGAAGCCCACAGAAATCCTAGGCCCAGTTCCTCAGGCCCCGATGGGGCCAGCGGGCAGAGACAGACCCTGCCAATGCCATCTCCTTCCCCTCCCCAGCCCCCACCCCAAGAAATCCACACAGCAGTTTCATGAAGAAAGCAAGCCCACAAAGATAGCAGCCACCTCCCTCGAGAGCCGGACCCCCTGACGGTTTAATGGAATTAAAATAATATCATTTTGTCACCCAACCACAGACAGACAGGAGAGAACAGCCCGATAACTGCTTCCTTGAAGAGGCAAAGACTCTTGTCCCCAAAAGCTATTTGTCCTCCGTAAATGGGATTTCAGAAACAGAGCGGAAAGGGGAACCGAAAGCCTCCGGAGCCTAAGCGTATATTATACACTAGACAGATATTTAAAAATAAACAGCGACTCAAAGGAAAGCCATAAATGGCAGCAGAGAACTCTAGACCCTCCAAGGACTTCATGCAAATATCTCACTGCTCTCTCAGCATCAGAAATCTGGGCCAAACAGTGATCATTTCAATTTACTTTTATTGAATTTATTGGGGCGATATTGGTTAATACAATTATATAGGTTTCAGGTGTACAATCCTACAATACATCATTGTGTGTTGTATTTCATGTTCACCACCCCAAGTCCATCCTTCCATCTCCAGTTATCACTGTCCATCCTCTTCTGCCTTCCCCTACAGCCCTCTCCCTCTGGCAGTACTGCACTGCAGTCTGCTTTCTTTCTTTCTTTCTGTCTTTCTTTCTTTCTTTCTTTCTTTCTCTCTCTCTTTCTTTCTTTCTTTCTTTCTTTCTTTCTTTCTTTCTTTCTTTCTTTCTTTCTTTCTTAATCCCTTCACCCTTCTCACACAGCCTTCACCGCCCTCCCCTCTGACAGCTGTCAGGCTATTCTCTGTATCTACGAGTCTGTCTCCACTTTGTTACTTTATTTTGTTCATTAGATTCCACATACAGATCTGGCTGAGAACCTTCCAGAAGTTCAGTGGGAGAAGGTGGCATGAGTTTCTCCATTCAGCTTATAGACTTACCTTTACCCTCACTCCCATGCTGAGCCATGTCTGCCACATTCGAGTCTGGAACCTCTTGCACCCAAACTTTGCAGATTTGCCTCCCATTTTTTTCCATGGGGGAGGAGGGAGCAGAGTGGTTGTTGTGTTAGGAGGTGGGAGTAGGGTTCCCAGTCTCACATAGACTTCCCACACGTCTTCCTGTTTTAGCCCCACCATGCATCTGAGATTCCACATGTAAATAAAATAATATGATCTTTACCTTTCTCTGACTGGCTTATTTTACTTATCATAATACTCTCCAGGTCTATTCATGCTATCACAAAAGATAAGAGTTCCTTCTTTTTTACAGCTGAGTAGTATTCCATTATGTAAATGCACCACAGCTATTTTGTTATATATTTTATTAATTATGCTATTACAGTTGTCCCAATTTTCCCTCTTTGCCTCCCTCCACCCAACACCTCCCACCCTCTCTGGCAATCCCCACACCCTTGTTCATGTCCATGGTTATGTGTATAAGTTCTTTGGCTACTCCATTTCCTACACTGTACTTCACATCCCTGTGGCTATTCAATAACTACCTATTTATACTTCCTAATCCCCTCACCTCCTCACCCATTTCCTCACACTGCCCACCCATCTGGCAAACATCCATACACTCTCCCTATCCATGATTCTGTCTCTGTTCTTGTTTGCTTAGTTTGTTTTTTAGATTAAATTGTTGATAGATATGTATTTATTGCTATTGTTCATAGTTTTGATCTTCTTCTTTTTCTTAAATAAGTCCCTTTAACATTTCACGTAATACTGGTTTAGCGGTGATGAACTCCTTTACTTTTCTCCTTTCTGGGAAGCACTTTATCAGCCCTCTAATTCTAAATGATATCTTTGCTGGGTAGAATAATCTTGGCTGTAGTTCCCTGCTTTTCATGACTTTGAATATTTATTGCTAATCCCTTCTAGCCTGCAAAGTTTCTTTTAAGAAATCAGCTGACAGTCTTATGGGAATGCCCCTGTAGGTAACTAACTGCTTTTCTCTTGTTACTTTTAATATTCTCTTATCTTTAACTTTTGGCATTTTAATTATGATATGTCTTGGAGTGGGCCTCTTTGCATCCACCTTGTTTGGAATTCTCTGTGCCTCCTGGACTTGCATGTCTATTTCCTTCACCAAATTAGGGAATTTTTCTTTCATTATTTTTGCAAATGGATTTCCAACTTCTTGTTCTTTTTCTTCTCCTTCTGGCACCCCTATGATGCGAATGTTGGAATGCTTGAAGTTATCCCAGAGGCTGCTTACACTATCCTTGTTTTTTTTTTGGATTCTTTTATTTTCTTGTTTATCTGATTGGTCATTTTTTGCCTCCTTATGTTCCAAAACATTGATTTGATGCTCAGCTTCCTCCACCGTACTGCTGTTTCCTTATAAATTGTTCTTTATCTCAGTTAGTGTATTCTTCATTTCTGACTGGATCTTTTTTATGCTGTTGAGGTCCTCACTAAGTTCCTTGAACATCCTTATAATGAGTGTTTTAAACTCTGCATCTGATAGATTGCTTATCTCCATTTTGTTTAGTTCTTTTTCTGGATCTTTGCTTTGTTCTTTCATTTGGGCCATGTTTCATAGTCCCCTCATTTTGGCAGCCTCCCTGTGTCTATTTCTGCGTATTAGGCAGAGTTTCTATGACTCCCTGTCTTGGTGGTGTGGCCTTATATAGTGGCTGTCTTATAGGGTCCAGTGGCACAGCCTCCCCTATCACCCAAGCTGGACACTTGACATGTATGTGCCCTTCACATGAGCTGAGTACTCCCTCCTCTTGTAGTTGAGCTTTGATTGCTATTGGCAGGTCAATGGGAGGGATTTACCCAGGCCAGTCAGCTGCAAGAACTGGCTGTGACCACTTACCAATAACCTCTGCCCTTCATGGAGGATCAGCTGTGCAGGGGCAGAGTGGTGGTACTCCAACATGGTTTGTAGCTGTCCAATGGATATGCTGGCCCTGGGGTTTCCCGGGTGCTACATGCTAAGGTAAGGCCCCTCCTCTGTTCTGCTTGGGATCACCCTGACTGAGCTATAAAGCAATCTGAGATAGCTGCTACTTGTGCTGGGCTTGGAGATTCCCAGGAGAGGCAAAGCTGTGAATCTAGGGTAGTTGCTGCTAGTGCTAGGCTTGGGGCCACTTAGCAAGATATACCAGGGCTAGGAGCATACTGAATCTGGCTTGTTTCAGAGGATTTAGGAAGTTGTGAAGCATGAGCCAAGATCAGCCATTCATATAGAAAAGTCACGGTTAACAGTTTGGGTGGGCCCCTAAGTTGGGAGGGACAGAGTCTCAGGGGATCCCAGCCCAGACAGGGAAAACAGCATTATTAGGTTGATGGAGTCTCAGATATGGCACCCACATGCCAACTCTGTAGCTCTGTGGAGGGAGGGCTCAGAAAAAGGACAATGGCCTCTGCCCACCTTTCTGTCTGGGAGAAAGCTGTCCCCCAGCTCCTACCTTGATGCCAGACACTTCAGGTCCTCCCTGTACACCACTGGTGCCTCTCAAGCTGCTACCCCCAACCTGAAGCTCAGAGGGAGTGAGTCTCAGTAAGTCTGTGTGTGTTCTTTAAGAGGAACTGCTTGAGACTCTAGAAATTTCTTCCACCTACTCAATCCCTGCTGCTTAGTTATGACTTATCTAAGCAGCAGGGATTGAGGTGACTTATCTTCCTGGCACTGGAACCCTGGGCTGGGGGGCCTGATGTACAGCTGGGACTCCTCCTCCCAAGATATCCCTCCTGAATTTTTATCCACCACACATGGATATGGGGCCAGCCCATTCCCATCTCCACCCCTCCTACCAGTCTAGATGGATGTAGTTTCTCTAACTCTGTAGTTGTCAGACTTCCATTCAGCTGGATTTCTGAGGGTTCTGAGTGATGTTTGTTCTATATTTTAGTTGTAATTTTGATGTGGTTGTGCAAGGAGGTGAGCCGTGTTTACCTGTGCTTCCATCTTGACCAAATGTCCCCAAATTCTACCACAGCTTTTTTTTTATTTTTCATTTATTTTTAATATTTTATTTATTTGTTTTTAGAGAGAGGGGAAAGGAGGGAGAAATAGAGGGGCAGACACATTGATTTGTGAGAAACATCAATCAACTGCCTCTTGTACATCCCCAACTTGATACCTGGCCTGCAACCCAGGCATGTGCCCTGACTGGGAATCGAACCACCAAACTTTGTTTGCAGGCCAGCACTCAGTCCACTGAGCCACAGCAGCCAGAGCTAAATCTACCACAGCTTTTTTTTATCCACTCATTTACTGATGGTACTTGGGCTGCTTCCAAATCTTGGGTATTGTAAATAGTGCTACAATGAACACAGGGGTGCATATATTCCTTCAAATTAGTGTTTCTGGCTTCTTTTTTTTAAATATTTTATTTATTTATATTTAGACATAGGGGAAGGAAGGGAGAAAGACTGGGAGAAAAACATCAATGTGTTGTTGTCTCTCATGCACTCCCCCACAGGGGACATGGCCCGCAACCCAGACATGTGCCCTAGACTGGGAATTAAACCAGAGACCCTTTGGTTGTACAGGTGGGCAGTCAATCCACTGAGCCACACCAGCCAGGGTGAGAGCTGGTTTCTTTGAATATATTCCCAGAAGTGGAATCATTAGGTCATAAGGCAGTTCCATTTTTAATTTTTTGAGGAAACTCCATACTGCTTTCCACAGCAGCTGCACCAGTCTGCATTCCCACCAACAGTGCACAAGGGTTCCCCTTTCTCCACATCCTAACACTTGTTTGTTGATTTATTGATGACAGCCATTCTGAGAGGTGTGAGGGTGATATCTCACTATGGTTTCAACTCGAATTCCTCTGACTATTATTGTCATTGAGCATCATTTCGTATGTCTATTGGCCATCTGTATGTCCTCTTTGGAGAAGTGTCTGTTCAGGCCCTTTGCCCATATCTTAATTAGATTGTTTGGTTTGGGGGGGGGGGTGAGTTTTATAAGTTTCTTATAAATTTTGGATTTCAAGCCCTTATCATATGTTTCAGCAAATATGTTCTCCCACTCAGTGGGCTGTCTTTTCATTTTATTGAGAGTTTCCTTTGCTGGGCAAAACCTCTCAGTTTGATGTAGTCCCATCTGTTTATTTTTTCTTTTGTTTCCCTTACTCAAGGTGATATGTCAGAAAAAATACTGCTACATGAAATGTCCAAGACTTACTGCCTATGTTTTCTTCTAAGATTTTTATGGTTTTGAGTCTAACATTTAAGTCTTTAACCCATTCTGAGCTTATTCTTGTGTGTGGTATAAGAAGGTGGTCTGGTTTCAGTTTTGGTAGGTTTTGTTTGGTTTTCTTTTGCATATATCTGTCCATTTTTCCCAACACCATTTATTGAATAGACTGTTTTTACCCCAACATATGTTTTTGCCTGCTTTGTCAAATGCTACCATATTTTTCGGACCATAAGACACACATGGGTTTTAGAGGAGGAAAATAAGGGGAAAAATTTGAAGCAAAAAAATGTGGTAAAATATTTAATAACACAAATAACATAATATTTCACCAATGTAAATATAAACAGAATTCAACAGTAGCATTAACAACCACTATTCCTCCCAAATTTGGGGAATGGGCAGAAAGTGTATCTTATAGTCCAAAAATACAGTAATTAACTATAAAGTGGGTATATTTCTGGGCTCTCTGTTCTGTTTGAATGACCTATGTGTCTGTTTTTATGCCAATACCATGCTGTTTTGATTACAATGGCCTTATAGTTTGATATCAGGCAGTGTGAGTCCACCAACTTTGTTCTTTCTCAAGACTGCTGTGTCTATTCGGGGTCTTTTGTGGTTCCATATAAATTTTGGAATATTTGTTCTAGTTCTATGAAATATGTTATTGGTATCTTGATAGGAATTGTGTTGAATCTATAGATTGCTTTCATCAATACGGACATTTTAATGATGTGAATTCTTCCTATTCATGAACACAATATATGCTTCCACTCATTAGTATCTTCTTCAGATTCTTTCTTCAGTGACTTACAAGTTTTCAAGTACAGGTCTTTTACCCTTGGTTAAATTTAATCCTAGGTATTTTTTTGGAAGCAATTGTAAATGGGATTTTTTTTTTAGCTCCCCTTTCTGATCATTTGTTCTTGGTGTATATGCTGCAGCTGGTTTCTGGACATTTATTTTGTACTCTGCTATTTTACTGAATTCATTTACCAGTTCTAGTAGCTTTTTGATGGACTCTTTAGGATTCCCTATATACAGTATCAAGTCATCTGCAAACAATGACAGTTTGCTTCTTCCTTTCCAATCTGTATATCTTTTATCTCTTCTTTTGTCTGATTGCTGTGGCTAGGACTTCCAGTACTGTGTTGCATAAGAGTGGTGAAAGCAGACACCCCTGTCTCATTCCTAATCTTAAGAGAAAAGGCTTTAGTTTTTGCCCATTGAGTAACATGTTAGCTGTGGGCTTGTCACATGTGGCCTTTATTACATTGAGGTATGTTCTTTCTATTCCCGCTTTGCTGGCAATTTTTATCATAAATGGGTGCTGGATTTTATCAAATGCCTTTTCTGCATGTATTGATATGATCCTGTGGTTTTCATCCTTCACTTTGTTTCTGTGGTGAATCCCAGTTATTGATTTGTGGATACTATACCAACCTTGCATCCCCAGAATAAATCCCACTTGCTCCTGGTGTACGACATTTTTAATGTTCTGCTAGAGTCGGTTTACTAACATTTTGTTTTGAGGATTTTAGCGTGTACGTTCATCAGGGACATTAGCCTGTAACTTTCCTTCTTTGCAGTGCCTGTATCTGGTTTTGGAATCAGGGTGACGCTGGCGTCTTAAAGGAAAGCCATTTGTGACAGCAGAGAGCCCCCGCCCTCCAAGGTCTTCATGCAAACATCTCCCTGCCGTCAGAGTCAAAAATCCGGGCCGAACGGTAATCATTCCTCTGACTTTTAAAAAATGTTGTCACCCAGCTGCTCTGGGGGGCTCTGCTAGGCTCGAGGCAGGGCAACAACATGGGGGGTCCCCACAGAGGCCTGGGCGCATGCCTGCCTCTCACCCTCCAACTGGGGGCAGCGCGGGCTGGTGGGGCCCCTCCCCCATCACTCCAGCTAAGTCTCTGTCCCCTTTGCACAGCGCTCATCACACCGGGTGTCGGGACCTGTTTCCTCACCAGTCTCCCCACGGGACTGTGACCTCCTGGGGCCAGGACCTCTGCCTCGTGCTGGGAGAGCGGCCTGTAAGGCTTTCCCAACAGGCTGTCTGCCTGACGAGCTCGTGCTGAGTGGTATGGAGGAGGGAGGCCTGTGCCGGGACTGACTGACACCCCTCAGCCTAAACGTGGCTTGCTCCTTGTTGTTGTCGCCCTCAGCATCATCTTTAGCACCGACATCGGTGGGGGCTGGGATTCCAGCCTCCAGCTAAAGACCAACCACTGTGAACATCCCCCCGGAACAGCCGCATTCTCCGCTCCGCTCTTCCCGGTCCATCCTCTGCCAGAGGAGATGAGCTTCAATCCTTTCTTTTTTAACTAGCGTCTACGCTTTATTCAGATGTCATTAGTTTTCACCTGATGTCCCTTTCCTCCTCCCAGGATCCCACCCACGGGATCGCGTTACTTTTAGTCATCTCCTCAGTCTCCACTTGGCTGTGAGAGTTTCTCCTACGCTGCTGGGCTGCTGGGTTTGATCACCTTGACACAGCATTGAGGGGCCCTGGTCAGCTAGTTTGAAGAATGCCATTCAACTTGAATTTACCTGATGTGTTTTTCATGATTACACTGGGGTTATGGGTTTGGGCAAGGAAGACCACAAGATAAAGGGCCTTTTTCATCATATATCTATAATACACACCATCAACAGGACTTATCACTGTTGATGTTGACCTTGGTCACCTGATTGAGGCAATATTTGTCAGGTTTCTCTAGATCTTTAATTGAAATCCTCCCCATTCCCTAAAAAGCTCAGTCAAAAATCACCTCCTCCCAGAAGCCTCCCTAGATTACACCCTCACACTATGGGTTCCTCTCAGGACTTAGCAGGGCTCCAAGATTGTAGGTGTCCTTATTTTGATTGCAGGCTCTGTGAGAGCAGTGACCTAATATCCAGCAGCATCCAGTCCATAATAAAAAGTGATCACTGATCTCGTACTCACCAAGTGCCAGCTCCGGACTAAGTACCTCACAGGCACTATCTGTCTATAATCCAGTGAGGAGGATCTCTTGTTATTGCCATTCTACAGATGAAAAGAGCTCGTGAATGAGCACAGGGAGTAACCAGGGAGCTGGGTCCCAGCTGTTTAGCTCTGCAGTTTGTTCCTGTACCCCCCTACCCCACTCTTCCCTCCCCACATGGTGGGTATGAAGGGCTTCCAGTGGACCCTCAACAACGAGACCAGGACCAGCTGCTAAAATAAAGGCAGAAATGTTAGGTGGGCTGTGAAGAGGTCTGGGATCTTCAGCACAGCACCAAACACATGACCCTGACCTAGCTTGACCTTGGCCCAGCTCTGTCCCAGCCCCAGCCCCAGCCACTGCAGACCATGACCCAGCCTGCCCCGTACCCATGAGCCCTCCACAGCCAGCCTCCCCCCAGTTCCCACATTCGGAGACTAGGAGGCGCGGCTGTGCGCACAAGATGCTGCATCAGCAAGCCGCCGAGTGATGTATGTGGAGCTGGAACTTCTCCTATAAATTTTGTTTTATTAAATTTTAAACTTTAATAAAACAATGACACATTTTAAGTGCCCTCCCTGCTCTTCCTCATCGCCACCACCCCACCGCCTAGGGCTCACCGAGAACCCTCTCGCTGGCAGCACCTTCAGAGCGTCCAAGGCTTTCCTGGGGTGTTGGCGTCTGACCCTCAGGGTGCTGGGCAGAGGTGGCAGGAACGAGGGGCTGGGTGCAGGGCCCAGGCGGGGACGCAGGCTGGGCACAGTCCAGACGGCGAACACAAGACGTTTCCAGTCCTCCAGAGAGGAGCCAAAGCGGGCATTGTCGGCTCCGGTTGGGGGTGAGGCTCCAGCCCCAGGCCCAGCCCCAGCCGCCAAGCTATCAAACGAGCTTTCTCTAAGCTAACTCTACTCAAGCTCCCACACTTACCAAGGGACCCCTCCCCCCATGCCTTGACCAAGCTCCTAGAATGGCACAAATGCCTCCCATAAATCATCCCCATCATACCCCTGGTGCCCCACCTCCTCTCTGCTCTCACTCCCCTCGCTACAGCGCTGAGCCTCGCCCCCCCACCCCTCACCCCCCACCCACCTCCAGCCTTCTCCCTGGCTGGCCCTCCAGCCCGGAATGTCCTTTCAAAGGTGCCCCCCTCAAAGCCTAGAGAGTCCAGGAGGAGTGGCTTCTTCCCCCCGAAGCCTCCCCTGAGCCCGAGTTCCCACCGCCACCTGGACCATCACAGAAAGCCCCTCTCCTGAGCTGCTCTCCACCCTCCCCCGGGAGTGCGGGTAGTCAGGGACATGTGGCATCTTCTTTCCTAACCAGCAACTTCCAGGCCATCAGGGACAGGCTCTTTATCACTTTGCAACATCCCTGCAAATCTCACAGTGGCCAGGCAGAAGGCCTCAGAGACCATTGCCGTGGGGGTGGGGGTGGGGTGGAAGGTGGTGAAGGACAGCTCCCGGGAAGCCAAGGTCAGATTCAAGAGAAGGGCCAGAGAGCGGCCTCCTGGAGTCAGGCAGACAGGCGGGCAGGGCCCCTGAGCAACACCCTCTTCTCCCCATCAGCTACAACAAAACAGCAGGCCCTTCCTCCTACACCCAAATAAAAGGTGGGGCCCAAAGTAATCGGGCAGCCTGAACAAGTAGAGACACATGTCCAAGCCTCCACTCTCCTAACGCTGCCGTCCACACTTGGGCTCTGGTGTGGGGAGAGGTCAGCGCTGTCACTCTTGTCCCACCCCGGCTCCTCTCAGCAGAAGGAGAGAGCAAGGTGGCCCCTGATCAGGGAGGGACTGGTGGCCCCTCCTGCCACACCACAACAGCCTGGAGGACCTGCCACCTAACCCCCAAACCCCCCTCTCACCACTCACTGGCTGCGTGGCTTCTAAGATTGGGCTTCTACAGAAATGCTTTAAGCCATTACCGAGCAAATCCGTGGCTCCTGTGCAGAACTACAATCCCCGTGTAAAACGTCAGCGCAGACTCCAAACACCCTGCCCCACGTGCCCAGCCCCTCAGCCACACACTTCTTTTTCAACCCTCACCAGAGGACATGTTTATTGATGTGTGTGTGTATGTGTGTGTGTGTGTGTGTGTGTGTGTGTGTGTGTGTGTAAGAGAGAGAGGGGGAAACATGGATGTGAGAGAGAAACATTGATCGGTTGCCTCCCATAGGTACCTCAGCTGGGGATCAATCTGCAACCTAGGTATGTGCTCCGACCAGGAATTGAACCCACAACCTTTTGGTATACAGGACAATACTCCAACCAACTGTGCCACCCAGCCAGGGCAGCCACACACTTCTAATGAAACCCCTGCAAGGCTCCACAGAAGGCCAAGCTCCTTAGTTCAGCTCCTTTCAAGGATGAGCTCCAGCTATAACCATTTTTTTTCCAATCCAGAAATCATGCTGGGGAAGGGAGGGAAAGGAGAACAAGAGAGACCTGCTCATCTCAGAACTGATCCGCTGTCCCTGCAGCCTGCCGCCCCCTGTCACCCCTACGGAGCTTTCCCTGGGACGTAGCCTCCAGCTCCAGGCAGACGCCCAACCTGGGACTCGAGGGAGCCAGCGGCAGGGGGCCAGTGCTCGCTTTCCGAGGGACCCCAGGGTAGTTGGCCTCCCTGCAGCAGCCGCCTCCTCCCTCACTTCCAAGCCAAGCCAGGTCTGCTTTCTTCGATTCTTGATGCCCTTCAAGGATAAATATGTTTCCTTAAAATGAAGAAATGTTTTCTCTGCTGTTGCTGCACCAGAGGGTGCGAGTGGTTTACACTGGGGAGAGAAGTGGGGGAGATGGTTCAATTAGTTTGAAGACATAGCCCGCCAAACCCCCTCTTTTGTAATCGAAAGTAATGAACTTTAATAAAAAAGAAAAAATGGCACAGCCCCTTCAGCATCAGGTTAGATGTCAATGAAACTCATCTGAGCGCTGTCTTTCAAGGTTGCCTCCGCAGGGCATCGCGATGAATGAAAGCCAAGGAGATGGAGGAGAGGTTAATAGTCCTGACTCCATTCTAATCAGCCTCCTCTGAAAAGGATTCTGGGACTGGATGCCTTCGTCCCTGCCAAGGCTCTCCCCAGGGTCCGCTGAGCCCAAATCAGGGTTCGGCCCCTGTCCTCCCACTGGTGAGGGATCACACCATACGCACACACACACATACATGTGCGTGCACTCACACCACACACGCCAGGCTTGGGGAGGTCAGCTCACTGACCAGAGAGCCCCTCCCTGGCAGCGAGCGTCCTCTAATCAAGGAACAGGAGGTCCATGGTCCTTTCCAGCCTCCAAATGGTCAGTACAGACCATGACTCCACAGGCGTTTTGAGGGGCAAGATTCAGACTCACCGCTTGAACCCTGGTCTTCTTCTCCCTCACAGCATCTGTGGGGCCCGCACATCGGCAGACGAAACAGCCTCCCAGAATCTTCAGCCCAGAAGCACGGCTCCACCTCACTTCCCCAGTCTGCTGTTCAGTGTTTTTATTACAAAAGTAATGGATGTTCATTATAGAAAATTCAGAAAATATAGATAAGCAATAAGAAAATAATGAAAATATCACATAACATCCCCACTCAGAAATCACATTAGCATTTTGGTTTACAGCCTTCCACGCATTTTCCTGTGCACAGACAGGCGGGTCTTTGGTTTTGGGGGCGTTTTCCTGAAGCGAACACAGGATCGGATGCGCTCCTACCACGGTACACCCTCGGTCACACAGACTCCGAACCCCGGCTCCCCTCTCCCCGCAAACCCACTCCAGGCGCTCACCGAACTTGTGGCCCCTCCTTCACCTGTCCCCTCCTCTGCCTGCCCATGGTGCTGCCCGGGCCTTCGCCCTTGAGGCTGGACTCTCATGAGTCTCCTCACTGGTCCTGCCCCCTGAGCCTAGAGAAGGGGAGAAAGATCCACTGGTTTTGCCAACCACCTGTTTACACGTTCACACTGGGACTGGATCTGAGTGGCACTCACAGCCAACATCAGTTCCAGAGGCAGGTTAAAGTATGGTATATTCCGACGATGGAATATTATGCAGCCGTGAACAAGTGGTGCCATGGGAGAGTGTTTAAGACATGGGGAAATGTTAAAAAGGAAGTATATAAAATAATATTTACATTGAAACCTCAACTTTACTAAACATTATATGTATTTATAAATACACGAGTACCCATAACAATGGAATGACTGCACCCGTAAGTCAATACTAATCTCCAGGTAATTTGCACTTCCTCCTATTCCCCTCCTGCATTTTTTAACACATTGATATACTGAAGATCTTTGCTTTTGGAAATTTTTAATAAACCTAAAAGCTTGGAGAGGATATTTTAAAAGGTCTGGAGCAGTGGTTCTCAGACTTTCTCATGCACCAGAATCCCCTGCAGGGCTGGTTCCAGCAGACCGCTGGGCCCCACCCCTGAGCTTCTGATTCACTAGGTCTGGCAGGGAAGGGCTGAGGGTCTGGGTTTCTAACCCGTCCCGGTGATGCTGCTGGGCCGGGAGCCCCACTTGGAGAACATGGGCCCAGAGGTTCCCCGCAGAGGGCGTCAAGGGGGAAGGCCACCACGGTTTCAGTGTGCTGAAGCAGCGAGGGCAAGTCCTCCCTACAGAGGGCAGACACGGATGCTCTAGGGGCCCCTGAGCTGTGTCCCGCTCCCACATGCCCCTACGAGGGAGGGAGAAGGAGGCCCCGAGATGCACAATGGACAGGGCTCCACTGACCTGCATCTTATCCTTACCCAGAAAGGCCCACTGACCCTTCCCCCACCGTGCTGTGGGGCCCCCAGAGATGGTACCAGAGAGGCAAGGGGCTGGTGGAGGGAGCTGCCCCCTGGTGGGCTTCTGCCACCCCAAGGAGACCCCCGCAGAGACCACCAAAGAGAAAGCAGACACCCATGCGCAGCCCTCCCCATCACCCCATGTTCCCAGCACACCCTTCCTTCTTTGAGCACACCCTTCATTCCTGACTTCATTCATCCATTCATTCAAGAAGGCATCCACCCTCCGCTTGGCTCACCGCCCCATGCAGCAGGACATAGAGACAGACAGAAAGCCAAACCCAGCAGTGCAGGACAGTCCATGCTGGGTCTGAGGGCCATCAAGCCGGACAACAGAATAAAAGGTGAGGGCAGCAGAGTCTTTAAACAGCACAGGCTTCATGAACGCAAGACAGCGCAGTGGTTCAGCACGTGGGCTCTGGGCTCACACAGGGCTGCACTCGACCCTCGCCCTCTCACTGGCTTCGCCTCTCCGGACTTCAGTTCCCCCACCCGTCAAGCGGGTGTGGGAAGCAGTTTCTAAGAGGGTCCCTGAGGATCTCCGCCCCCTGTACTCACACCCCTTTATAGCCTCCTCCCCCTGAGAGTGGCTGCATCTAGTACCAGCTCCAAATGAACAGAAAATGAGGCAGAAGTGATAGGACATCACTTTTGAGATTATGAGATCAAAGGACTGTGGCTTCCATCTTGGGCTCGAGCGCTCTCTCTCTCTCTCCTCCTCCACCTCCCTGCCTCCCTCCCTCGCTCTGGGAGAGAAAAGCCGCAGTGCTGTGAGCAGCCCTGTGGAGAAGACACTGAGCGCTCCAGCCAACAGCCAGAGAACCCGCAGGCTGCCAACGAGCCTGTGAGCGAGCTGGGAAATGGACCGGGCCCCGGTCAAGCCTCGAGATGTGCCCAGTCCACACCTTGATGACAGTCTCACGAGAGATCCTGAGCCAGAGCCGCCCGCTAAGCCTCCCCCGGATTCCTGACCCACAGAGCTGTGAGATAATACACTGCTGTTGTTTTCAGCTGCAATTTGCTGCACGGCAGCAGATAACCGATACGGTGTGGTTAGTCACGGAACCTGACTAAGGCTGTTGTGAGGGCGGAACCGGCTGGCGCAGGGAGAGCTCTTCGCAGAGCGTGGCACGCACGGGTGCATACAAACGTTATAATAAACTAGTTACAACAAAGAACACCTGCTTCCCACAGGTGCCTCCAAAGGGGTAATTCTGATGGTGTCATTCCAGGCACCTAGCAAGCTGCATGGAGACAGAGCCAGGGCAACATGGATTAGTTTCTTGCTGCTGCTGTGACAAGTTACCACAAACTTAGTGGCTTAAAACAGCACAGATTTGTTACCTTACTGTTCCAGAAGTGAGAAGCCTGAACCGGACCACACAAGGGTGTAAGATCAAGGTGTCGGCAGAGCGGTGCTCCTGCTGGAGGCTCGCCTGGCCCCGCTCCCGGAGGCTGCCCGCATTCCAGGGCTCATGGTGGCATCGCCCGAACTCTGCCTCTGTCATCACAGCTCTGTCTGCCTCTGACACGCCTGCCTCTCTCTTAAAGGACCCTGGGATTGCACCGGGCTTGCCTGGATAACCCAGGGCAGCCTCTCCATCTCAAGCTCCCTAACTCAGCCACATCTGCCCAGTCCGTTTTGCCATGTGAGGGGCGTGCTCCCAGGTTCCTGGGATTAGGAGAGGACATCTTGGGGCGCGGGCATGATTCAGCCTGCCACAGTGGGGGTCCCCTCATTCTCTGAGTCTCCTCTCCCCAAGCAAAGCATCCCCATTTCCATCAGCTGTCACACCCAGGCTTCCACTGGCCCCTCCTCCCCTCAACAACCCCATGTCCCCATCACCCAATTCTTTATAACTCAGGCTGAGATGGAAAATCCTGACACTGTACTCCTAGAGGACTGAATTTAATAAGTGAAGACTGGTTCTCACACATTTCGCAACACTTTGGGAAAACAAACATTTCCTCTCCCCGCCCCACCAACACCATCACCCACGCAAAAGCCCCTCCTTCCATGCCAGCTGCTGCGAAGTGGCTCCATGAGAACAGGCAAATTATTCAGTGTGGCATCTAACCAGCATTTAATATTTGAGCAATCAGAATTCCTCGGTCCATGGCACAACAGCAAGCTGTCCTGGGCATGCTGTCTCGTGAGTGTGTGTTCACACGCGTGCGTGCATGTGCACAGGGGAAAGGGACTCACACACACAACAGCTCAGGTCTGACAGACACCAGAAGCACCGGCGGCCTGTGCTGCAGAGAGAAGGGATGTCGGGGAGCAGGGTGCACAAGGTGGCGGGGTGGGCATCACCCTGTGAACTCCCTGCCCCCCCAGCTGAGCGCCCACCTGCCACCCACGTCCCCGGTCACCTCGCATCCCTGCCAGCACCGCTTTGGCTTTGGGCAGCAGCACGCCTGGCACACACACAGCATACAACCAGCCTGTGGTCCAAGAAACAAATGACCCAAACTCGGGGCTGCGGTGGACCCTCCACTTCTGGATCCCCGAGCGCCTGGACTGGGTAGCAGGCCTTGCCCTCCCCCTGTGGCCACTCAGGGACTGTGGAGGAGTCTAAGGTAGTAGGTAAAATGCTCCTGGTCCCAGAAAGGGGGTTCATTAGTCACCCTCGAGTAGGTTGCCTTCTGCTTTGCCGAGCTGTCACTTGCAGAAACTGGACTCCTGAATGTTTTCTTTCTGAAACGGAATACTAAGAAAGGAGGAAAGCTGCCTTCTGGCTCATTAGGGAGAAACCTGCATACAACACAGACACACAAACATACACATATAAACATGCATGTGCCTGCATGTGTGTGCATGTGTGAATGGGGGTGTGTGTGGATGGACATGCCTATACACATGTGCGTGCTTGTTCTTGTGTTGGTGTGTATACATGCATACATGTGTATACACATGTATTTGTGTGTTCTGCGTGTGTGAGCACATGTGTGATGTGTGTGCATCTGTGTGTACTTACGTGTGTGTGTGCTTGCACATATGTGCACATACTTATACATATGCATACCGCTGCGTGCATATGCTCTACATACACTCACACACTCTCTCCACCAGGCACAGCCCATCTTGGGAGCTGAGAGCCAGCAGCAGCCCTAAAAGAGGCTCGCTGTCTTTCACAGGCACCCCCCAGCTGCAGTTCAAGTCTCCTGCAGGGGAGGGGACTGTGGAAAGGGGGGCCCTGACCGGACATAGCCCAGGATGGGCCACATTTCAGTCCCCTCCTACCGCCCCCCTCACTTCTGAACACGGCCACAAGCCAGACGTGCCTGCCGCGCCACACCCCCGCGGGGGCGCTCTGACATCAGCATGAGCCTGTCCGTCCCCGCGCCTCTCCCTCAGCGAAGCGCGTTTTATGTGTCCATTTACTCGTCCCAAACGGGGAAAGAACGGAGGATTTGCTGGTCGGATGTTATTAAAGGCAATCATCAGCTACCTCCCGCATCTGTCATTGAGATAAATGACACTATTTTTTTCCTTAAAAAAAAATTTCTACGCTAATGAAGTCTCCTTCGTGTCACAAACTCGGCAGTAGAGATAAATGAGAAACAATTTCTTGGTATCCATTATTTTAAATTACAGATATCAACCCTGATGCTGCTTTCAAGGTTGATTGAATTTTCATGGAGTATCATCAGCTCCTACAATCTACACGTGTAATAGGAACCTGAACTCAGGGAGGCTTTATGGCCTCCTTTAAAGCCTCAGTGAGAATGGTCCTCATTCCTCAGCTTCCCCGAGAAACCTCCCAGAAAGTTCCAGGCTCTCTTGGCCAGACCAGGAGAAAAGGGGAGAGAGAAGAGAAGCCAGTGGAAGGAAGAAAAGAGAAGAGGGGAGGGACTGGCCAGAGAGGGCCTCCGGGGCATGCATCTGCTTTTTCCAGAGCTAAGCTGGGAGCCTGCTTCCCTAGCACAGCTGCATGGGGCCAAGGCTGGCTCTGCATCTTTTCTTGGTGCCTGGTTGCCCAGCTGACTCTCCAGGGACCCAACCTCCCCTTCCAGACATTAAATCCCATAAGCCACCAGGGTTTGACTGCAGCTCTGAGTCAACCCTTAGTGAGAAGGCAATGTGATATAATGACCCCCTCACCGAAGTCCTTCCATGCTACTACCTCCAAGGGGAAGTCCCTCCAGGCTCACGTGACCTTCCTACTGCTGCCACAGCTGACCTGGCACATCCCAGGCCTTCTGCACTTTGACCCCCAGGGGTCACTGGCAGGCAGGAGAAGCTAGTACATACGCTCATAGGTTACCAAGGAAGATGGTCACGAAGAGGTTATGGCTACCCCTGTAAAGGGAAGCTGAAGCCCAGAGAGGTCAGGCTGGCCCACCAGGGCTACACAGCAGGATCACAGGCAGTTTCCACAAACCGGACCTCACATCCATGGAAGGCGGTTGCCCACCTGCTCGGGAGCAAGCTCTGCTCTCAGCTTTCCAAGCTCCCAAAGTACGCAGAGTCCTCTGGGGTGGCGGGTTGGCAGGGGGTCATGGGGTGAGTGTGAGTGTGCATGTGTATCTGCATGAGCACATGGGTGCTTCTGTGTGTGCATGCGTGCCTGTGCTTTTTCGATTAACAGGCATTTACTGACATCTGGTATGTGTCGTGTCAGACACCGACATAAAGCCCGGGGACTCAGCATGAACCCGACAGGGCTTGTCCCCACAAAGCTTATCGGCCAGGAGCTACACCCCCCCCACCTGCAGCAGGCTGGTGGTTTGTTCTCAGGAGAGGTTGGCCTCCCTCTGCTCTCTGGGACCCAGGTCCCAGCAGAGTGCCAGCCTGCACGGAAAACGAATGAGGTGGAAGTCTACCTGGCCAGTGGAGAGGATCCCAGGCCCCTCCCCCTGCCTGGTTCTGAAAACACTCCTAAGCTGACTCAAAGGAAAATCACCCGCCCAAGAAGAGAGATTCACAGATACAGTAACCCCACCACCACCACCAATTCATGTCTTCCCAGAACCTCAGAATGGGATCTCATTTGGAAACGGTCTTTGCAGAGGCAGTTAAGGTAAGAATCAAGAGGAGATCCCACTGAGTTAGAGTGGGCCCTAAATCAATGAGAGTGTCCTTAAAGAGACAGAAAAGGACTTGAGGAAGTCCATGGGGACTTGAGGAAGATGGCCATGTGACAACAGAGGTGGAACTTGTGCTATCACAAGCCAAGGAATTCCAGGAGCCACCGGAAGCTGGGAGAGGCAAGCAAGGCTGCTCCCCTAGAGCCTGCAGAGGGCGCACGACCCTGCTGACCCCTCACTTCAGACTTCTGGGCCTTGCCAGTGCCTTCCCTCCTGCCCTGAATGCCTTCCTCCGCCCTCTACATGTCTTGCCCCCCTCCTCCAAAAGCCATAGCCAGCTTCCCCAGTCCAGGCAGATGTCTCCCCACTCTGCCCTCACATGAGGCCACCACCACCAGAACTGCAGTTCTGCCCTCAGGCCTCAAGAGGTGGCCCAGGCACGCAGAGGGGAGCTGGCCAGGCCCCTGGGGGACACCTCGTTCAGCCCTGCCTCTCTGGCCATCTCTTCCAGAAAGTGAACGCCCGGGTCAGGCAGGCTTGCTGAGGTCTCCGGGTGCACCAGGCACTGTGCTAGATGCTGAGACAACAGCAGGCACCAGGAACCCTGCTCTCTGTCCTTCAGGCACAGCAGTCTGGCAGGGACAATGGGCGGTAAGCAGAGCCGGGCCAAGGGCTTCCCCAGAGCCGCCCCCACACAACCCATCCTGGAGGTGACACCACATCCTCCCACAGACTCTGCCAGGACCCTCCACACCCTGACCTCCCTGACATGGAAACGAGACTGCCTGAGACTCCAAGGCTGCAGTGCCACCGCCCCGCCCCCACCCCCCCTGTGCCCCTTTGCCGACCCAGGCCCTGGGGACTGGGTGTGCACAGCACCTGTCATTTCGAAGAACTTCTCCAAACTTTGCAAAATCAGGAAGTCTCCAACATAAAAACAGAGAGCCCATCTGCTGCAAACTGCTATTAAATTTTTACCAGGCCCTCCCCTGAGCAGGAGCAAGAGCTGTGAGGCAATGCAGGTGTTAATCATACTTTCCAGGGAAGCATGTCTCACTGTTGCAAACACGAACTGCCGTTAGGGGTGTGTTTCTGAGCACTGACGAGGCACAGATCGCCCGGCTCCCGCCGCAGCATAGGCACAGGCTGATGTCCCCCCTCTACACTGTTCAGCCTCTGAAAAAAATTAGCATAATGTGCTGAACATTCTACACGATTCTAAGTTACTCTTAAAAACTCCTTCGTGATTCCTCTCTCATTAAAGACTTTAAATATCTTTATTCTCTTTATTCTCTTTTAATAGAGCCATTTATCAATGTAAGCCTCTAAAAGGTAAGTAATGTGGATAGATGAGACAGAGCACATGTTACATAAAGAGGAACACTCCATCAGAAGTGGCATGCTAATACCATACCTGGCACTTAGTAGGTGCTTAATAAATGGGTAGTACGTTAGTTAATTGAATGTGATTTCCTAACATTTATAAAATAAGGCTTTTCAATAGCATTTCAAGAGTTTAAAAGTAAGAAATGCTGAACCCTCATTTCCTGTTTAATTTTAAAGTCGTGCAGATGGATTCTGAAGCTTTCCTCCCAGAAGTGGATGGCAGACTTTGACAGAGCGCCACCTACTGCCCAAGCCTCTCCACTTCCTCTCTCCAGCTCCCAGGCCACTGGGAAGCACCCCAAGAAAACCCCGAAAATGTTGCATTTTATCCACAAGAATCCAGCTGGTCTCCACTGAGCCCCTACTGTGTGTGTGGTGGGTCTTTGGGATACAGAGAAGCTAAAACATATCTTTGCTCTGAGGTGTTCAATCTACAGAAGTGACCCAAGAGGCAAGAGCAAATGGGGTGACAACCCAGGGAACATCACAGGAGAGGGGCCCGCATCAGCTGCAGGCTCCTTCCCAGCAGCTCTCCCCGTGTGGTGACTCTCCCTCACCCATGGGGACAGCTCACACGCACCCAAGACGGCCGGCCGCCAGGTCTCTCGTGGCCCTGACTCTGCCGGGCAGCGACGGCGGCCGGTCACTCAGGCCTGGAGTGGCACCTGAGGAAACTCACAGGGAGCGAACAGAGGCTGCAGCAGGTGCTCGGCTCAGGGCTGCGCTCTCCATGGCAGACAGGTTGTATCCCCATGTTGGAGGAGATGCAATTAAGCTATCGATCCTCGTGCAAAATGGACATTGATAAATCAATACTGAGCTGATGCCGTAGATAAACAGTGAGTGTCATGGGGAGGCATGGCATGTATAAATGATTCGATACAGATTTGTATCGAGGGACATTCTGCCTCAATATGGCCAAAGGCCGAGAAAGCCAAACACTGTTAGGATCCGTAGCAGCAGCTTTTGTGCTAATTTATTGTTATTCTCATTCATTCAACAAGCATAGACTGAGGACCTTCTCCGGGCACCTCTGGCTGTGTCACGGGTCTGGGAACACAGGGCCCATGGAACCCCCTCTCCTGACAAGCCCCAGGAGCTTCGACCCAGGGCAGAGCTGGTGGGACATTCGGCCCTGCCTTCTGGGAGACAAGAGACCCCAGTCCGGGCCGTCCTCAGCTGAGTGCTCCCGGGGCCAGGTCCTGGGCCGGGCATGTGATACCCAGCCTGCTCACCCTCCTGGCTGCTGAGGTCGGAGCTCTGGCCCCAATTTTACAACAGAGAAAACTGAGGCTTAGAGAGGCTAGTGGTCTTGTAGCAAAATCCATAGCAAGTGGGCATCTGAACTCAGGGCCGCCCTGGGTTCTAAAGTCTAGACCCTCCTCTGACCAGGGTCATGCAACCAATCTTTCAGATCTGATCGAAGATCGGGCTCTTTCAACCACTGCTGACCACCCTGCCATCCCAGGCAGCCACACAGCTCTGACCACATGGGAATGGGGACTCCTGCAAGCAACCTGACCTTGAAGGCACAGGGCTGAGGCCAAGCCCTCCAGCAGGTGAGTGAACCAGGGCCAGGGTCCCAAACACTACTGGGTGCCAACCCTATGGCAGTCACCCCGTGGCTGTCATCATCCAGGCACCCATGCAGCAGGAGGGCCTGCCCCAGCCCCACCACAGGACGTTAATCTGGGTTAGCCTTAAACCAATCAGCATCACTTCACTCCTTTCGCCAATGACTGGCTTAGGAAAAGGCACGTTACAAATCTCTGGCTGAGGAGACAGTGCTCGGGAGAACAGGTCTGCTGGAGAAGCTCCTGGGAGTGTTTCTAAGCTCTCAAAACAGAGACACAAGGGCCATGTTCACCTATCAGATTGGCAAGAATCCAAAAGATTGAGAACCTTCTCCAGGGACGTGGGTCCTTCCCATGTTGCTGATGGGAGAATAAAATGGTACAGACCCTGGGAAGGACAAATTGCAATGTCTATCAAGGTCACAAATACATCCATTTTTTTATCCTTATCTGAGAACACACTTATTGATCTTAGAGAGAGGATAAAGGAGGGAGAAAGAGAGAGAGAGAGAGAAACATCAATTGGTTACCTTTTGCACATGCCCCAACCAAGGACAAAGCCCTCAGCCCAGCCATGTGCCCTGACTGGGAACCCAACCCGTGACCTTTCGGTTTGCGGGGTGATGCACAGCCCACTGAGCCACACTGGCCAGAGCACAGATACATAACCTTTTGCCCCAGCACTTCTAATTCTGGGAATTTATCCTACATGAAAACCAACAGATTTGCAGACTTCATTACAATAGCAAATATGGGAAACACCTAAGTGCCTACCAAAGGGTGTCTGCTTAAACAAATCAGAGTCCGTGCACACATACACCGCGTGACATGGCTATAAAACTATATTAAGGATGCACTTCGTGTACCAAATATTTTGCACAGTGAAAAAAAAGCAATGTCAGAAAATGCTTAGAATATGCTACCATTTAGGGAAAATAAGAGTGGAGTAGCTAAAACTATATGTTCATATTTGCTTGTAATGTGCCTTATTATATAAAGAGATTCTGGAAGAATAAAGAGAAAGTCCTATTAATAAGAATAAAGGATAATAATAATAGAAAGGCTTTTTATTGCATATCTTTTAAGCGTTTTAAATGAACAAACTTGGGGATGTAATACCTATTCAGATCATTTGCTGTGGTCTGAATGTTCATGTCTCTACCCCAAAAAAATTCATCCGAGGAAATTCTAGCCCCTAGGGCAATGGTGTCAGAAAAATGCAGCTTTGGGAGGAATGATTAGGAAATCAGAGCAGAGCCCTCACGAACAGAACTAGTGTCCTCACAGAGGAGGCTTCAGAGAGACCCCGCAGCCCTCAGCCATGCAAGGGCGCATGTGGAAGGCGCAGCTTGGGCACCGGAAAGCCCTCAGCAAGCACAGAGCCTGCTGGCAGCCCAGCACCAGGCTTCCCAGCCTCCACAACTGCGAGAAGTAGATGCTCAGAGGCCGCCCAGTCTGCGGTATTTTCTTACAGCATCCCGAGCAGACTAAGACACAATCACTCATGATAGAGAGTAAAACAACAAAGCGATGCTATCTCTTCCGCCTGTGGACGTTTGCATCCAGGACAGGAAGTAGGGGGCGCCACTCTGCGACCACGACGGGCACTAGCGTGGAGAGGGGAGTGGAAAACACGGGCCCTCGATGACATGGTCCTGCAGCTGAACTAACCAACCCGGAGCTGCCCCACCGAAGAATGTCTTGTAAGACGAGATCAACCTCTTTACAAAGGGCTGTCCGCCCCGCCTCCCAGGATGGCTACAAATGCGGCCCAACACAAAATCGTGAATTTACTTAAAACCTTTCGTTTGCTCATCAGTTTTTGTTAGTGTTTGTGTATTTACTGTGTGGCCCAAGACAACTCTTTGTCTTCCAGTGTGGCCCAGGGACGCCAAAAGGTCGGCACCCCTGCCTGAGCCGCCTGAGTTGGGGCTTCTGTCACTGACATACGCTGGCACACCAGCGGGCGACCAGGGCCCCGAGCAAGGCCGTCCTTGTGAGGACACAAAACAGGCAGGCAAGCGGTGCCCCCACCCACGCGTCCATCACAAAGAGGACCGGGGCAGTTCAGGACAACACAGAGCACCAAACATGCTTATTTATCTCTGCTTCCCCCAAAAAGAAAAACTCCCCTAAAAGAACAGTAAAGGTCTGAAGATGACAGAAACCCACAAGGACAGAGAAAAGAGAAGATGAGAAAAGACCATTTCTACCAACAACAGTCTGGAAGCTGGGAAGCAGACGGGCGAGAGTCAACAGCGAAGCAGACCAGAGAAAGCGGGAACGGAAGCCACAGTTCCGAAGAACACGTGCACTCGGAGCCCTGAAAGGCCAGGCACCGGGGGCGCGGCAAACAGAGGTGCCGGCGGGGCTGACACGGGATGCCTGCGGGGAGTCCACGTGAGCTCCGGGAGCCCTGCTCCCACCTCCCAACACAGTCACCGCCCTGCCCGCCGCCCCACAGGGAAAGGTGGGAGGCGCCCCTCAGAAAAATCAGAGGACACTACATTTCATGAAATAAGATGGAGAAGGCTATTAAAATGAATGTTCAGAAAACAAGAAAAAACTCTTAGAAATTAAAAATCTGATCAAATTTCTTTTAATCAGCAGAATATTTGAAAAATAAAGTAGAAGAAATCTCCATTAAAATGGGGGGGGGAATCGAAAAGGAGAAAGATAGGTAAATTCAAGGATTAACCTCAGAGGTCCATCATTCAACTGGCAGGAGTTACAGAAAAAGAAAATAAACAGAGAGGATGCAATTATCGAAAAATAATGCGAGACCCTGCTCCGGGGCCCAAGAGAAATGTATTCCGAAATTTAAGGGATCCTCCAAGTGTACTTACCAAGAGTTAACCTTTTTAAAAAATAATAAAAAATGTCTTTTTAATTTTTTAAACTGTTTTCAGGAACATCATTGTGAACTGTAGAACAAAGAAATGGAGAGAAACCCTACAAACTTCCAAAGTCAATGCAGGTCACACCCAACCCTCACAGTCTGACAGGTGCGTGATGTCTCGCAAGGCAAGCTGGAAGACAACGGAACAATGCCTCCCAGACTCTGGGGAGCCCGTCTCCGATCTCGGGCCAGCGGTGCAATCAGTCACACGGGGGGCTACAATAAAGACATTTCCAGGTTAACAAGGTCCCAAAGAACTCACGTGCCTGTCACCTTTTCTCAGGAAGTTGTTCCCCCAAAAGAAGAGATGCCACACGGGCAGGTCATCGTGCACTGCTGGCACAGCGGGCCAGCACCTGGCCTTGGGGGCTTGGATTCCAGTGGGGACACGAGACCAAGAAAGGCCACAGGTTGTTTTCAGTATTTCAAAGGTGCAGCCGTGAAATACAGCAGTACAGCATTGCCAGGTATGCCTCCTTGCTCCCGCATGTGCATATTTCTCTGGGCTAGAGATCTGGCCACCCGGGTCTGGCCTCCGGGTGGCCGGGACAAAGGGGTGCGGAGTTAAGTTTCAGTAGACACTGCCAAACTGCCCTCTTTGGAGTGGCCCCAGCATGCCCTGCCACCGCAGTGAGCTCCAGGGCTCCCGCCCCCTGCCGACACGTGATGGCAGCAATCTCTTTAATGGTAGCCAAGCTGCCAGGTGGAAAAGCTGCATCTCCTCTTTTTTTATTTTACATTTTCATCATTACTAGTCTTAGAATGCTTGGGCTGCCATCACAGAATTACACTGTGGGCTTATACACAGCAGGCACTGCTCTCTCTCAGTGTTTGGGGCTAAAAGGCCAAGGTCAAGGCGCCAGCAGATGTGGTGGCCAGGAGGCCTGCCTCCGGATTCACAGATGACCCTCTGTGTCCTCACGTGGTGGAGAGGGAAGGGAGCTCTCTAGGGTCTCTTTTATAAGGGCACGAATCCCATTCCTGAGGCTCCTCCCCATGACCTAATCAACTCCAAAGCCCACTTGCTAATATCAATACCTGTGGGGGTAGGTTTCAATGTATGGATTTTAGAGGAAAACAGTCGTTCAGTCTATGGCACTAGTATATATTTGATAATAAACATACTAGGGAACATGCTATGACATTTTTTTAAAAGTAAGGTGTTGGCAAGAAAATGCCTCCAAGACGTGTTGTTCAGTGAAGGAAGCAATCTGCAAACAGTAGCTGCCAAACGATAGCATCCATGTTTGAAAACGCGCGCACACAAAGCCCTGTGTGTGTGTGTAACGTGAGACCTGGCTGGGAGACCACACACGAACAGTCAGTGTGGCCCCCACTCCAGTCGGTGAGGGGGCGTGGGGGCGGACTGAGGGTGAGCAGGGATGGGGGAGGTTCTCACAGGGCCTGGCGCTATCTCCGAGAGGGTCAAACACAGGCGCTGGACAAGCCTGCCTGGTTCCCAGTCCACACAGGCTAGGGCCCCCACTTTCTCATCTACGCGATGGGAGCGATGCTGCTCACCTCAGAGGGTCATGCGAGGACTCAGTGTACTAGTGAAATCGATGTAGGATGGAAGGCAGAGCAGTGCCGTCCAAGTCGAGAGCCAGCACACACAGCACTGACCCAAGAAACTGCTGGCCAAGCACGGCCACCCTCAGCAGACACCAGCGAGGCCCAAGATGAAGGGCACAGTACCCTCAAAGGGCGTCCAGAGCCCAGCCCAGCCCTTCCGCTCTGAGCCTCAGTTTCCTCCCCATACAGTGGGGGACGGGGACGCAGGGCAGTGGGAGGTGCCTGGGAGAGAAGAGCTGCTCCCACCTGTTTCCAGCTCCACACCCACCGGTCCATCCATCTCAGCGCCCTGTGCCCTGAGCAAAGGGGCCCAGACTGCCAAGTCCACAGTCTCCTGCCACCAGATCCAGCCACACCAGGCCTTCCCTGAGCCTGCCACCCCAGGGCTGCTCCCCCCTCCTACTGCCGTCTGGAGGCCCCGCACCTGCAGGCCCAGACACTGACCCCTTCCTCCCACCAGCCCACTGTCCTTCCTGAAGACAGAGGGAAGCAACGCACCAGTTTCAGTGGCCTCACGTTCAGAAAAATGTTCCTCTGTCAGGTCCCAGCCCCGCCTGGCCCTCAAAGCCAACTCCCCCCTGCCCGTATATATGTCCAAGGGCTGCATCTCGGTCCGGGCCAACCAACGGGCTGCTGCCACGCTCTGACAGAACATCTCCGCAGCCACCACCCACCTGCCCGAGAAGCAGGCTCCCAGGCCCGGCTCGGCGGAGATGCACTTCAGAGCCTACAGGTGCCCATTCACAGACACCCACTCACAGACGCCCTCTTTTTAAAACACTCCACACAAAGGCGCTTTTCTCTGGTTCAAAAACATGCTTTAGAGGCTCTAAAAGTCATTGCAATGGTTTCCCATGTTCCAGTCTCTTTCAGATGGTAATATTTTTAATTGCAACAGTCATTGTAGCATAATGCCTTCGGTCTGGGCAATCAGCTCCATTCAGCACATTTGAAAGGGGGGAGGCGACTGTGGGCACACCAGGGCTTTCTCCGCTCCAGCTTCAGAGGACACTCCCTGGGCTCAGCAGGTGCTGGCTGCAGCCTGAGGGTGTGAGGCCCCTTTGGGAGGCTGGGGCGTGAGGCCTTGAGAGGAAGTGCCTGGGCCCCCTGGGAGAAGCCCCGCAGAGACCTGAGAGGCCAACCATGGCTCCCACCCCAGACAGCCTGGCTCCAAGCCTTCAGTCCTCTTTTACCCGACTCCAGCTGGACCCTGCACAGAATCCCGGCCCGCACCTGGCCCGGCCTGTGCATTCTCCACATACAGGAGACACAGCCACATAGAGCACTGACCCAGTGCCAGGCACCACGCCAGCAAGCAGCCCATTGTAGCTCTACAAGTCCTGCATCCCAGGACACCCATCAGTCCCGGGCAAACCAGGGCGGCGGGTCGCATGCATGCGAGGCACTGGGCATACTGCGGTGACTCAGGCTTTCTCCCGGTCTGACGGAGGCTGGTCCAGGGAGAGGGGTGAGCTCACAAAATGCTGACCGTGGGGATTGTATTCGTGTCTCAGGGCTGCCGTAACAAATCTGCACAAATTTGGGTGACCTGAAATGACAGACATTTATTCCCGAGGTTCGGGAGGCCGGAAATCCAAAGTCAAGGTGTTGGCAGGGTTGGCTCCTCTGGGAGGTTCCGAGGGGGAACCTGCTGCATGCCTCTCTCACAGCTTCCCACGGCTCTGGGACACACTGCTCCATCTCGGCCTCTACCTCCACGTCGCTTCCTCGTGTGCCTCTGCATCCTCTCCTCATCATTTACGACACCTGTCTCTGGATTCAGGGCCCACCCTAAAACCCAAGACCATCTCATCTCAGGATCCTCACCTGATCACACCTGCAAAGACCCTGTTTCCAAATAAGGTCACACTCTGAGGTTCTGGATGGGCGTCACTCGTATGGGAACATCATTCAACCTGCTATGAGAATGAACTCAAGAATTGCAACTGGAGTTTGTAAAAACCATGGGAGCCCCCCCCCCCAGCTGGAGGGCTGGGGAAGCTCCACTATTCTGCTCTGCACCCACTCACTGAGCGCCTGCTCCGGGCCAGGCCCTCTCTACACACTAAGAGACCAGCACGGGCCAGGCCGGGAAGCCCTGTGCGTGCGGAGCCCGTGGTGAGTGGAGGAGGAAGTGGGGACAGCCCCGAAGGGGAGCAGGTATTCAAACAGACATAGAAGAACAGCAGGTTCTGCAAGGTCACTGACAGACCTCAGTGGGTGGAAAACTCGAGAGCCTGTGTGCGTGGACGGAGGAACAGAAGAGTGGGCCGGAACAGAAGAGCATCCCTCAGCCCAGCAGTGGCCTCGGGCCAGCCCTGACAACAGTGGCAGAGCTAAGGGGTGGCTGGGGGTGTCTCTGGGACCCTCTAAGCTCCACCACTGCCTCCATTGTTGACAAGACAATTGACCGTGTTTCCCTGCCCCGGAGAAGGGCCACCACAAACAGCTCTAGCCCCAGTCTTCCACACCCCTGCCTCTAAGCCTCCCCATCTGTGTGGGAACTCCAGAACCTTCGGGTGGGGAACCGCTGCCCCGAGCTTGGTGGACAGAATGAGCAGTCTACACTTGGTCCCAGGGGCTGGCATCTGAACCTTGGTTCATGGAACCTTGTGAAGGTCTATACACATGGGGCCCAGGGCTAGACCTCTGCGGGGACCTTCTGGGCTTTAGGGATCATCATCCTGATAGTCATAGAGTCTAGCTCAAGGCCTGCCTCCTCCAGGAAGCACTCCCAGACTTCCACCTTCTCACTGCTGACAAGTTCAGTTCCTCTCACCTCTTCAACTAAATGATCACTATACTCCCATTTTCTGTGAAGAGTGTATTACACATGCCCAGCTCTCTGCCCATTCTGGTCGCAGCCTTAGACCCTGGCCATGTCCCTCAGCTTGATAAAATAACACACCAACCAAAATCACGCCCTCCCAAAGACCCCTGCCTGGGCAGAACTGGATGCTGCCTCAACCCCCATCTCCTCCTGCTTTAAGGGCAGGGCAGCTACTGAGTTAGGCATTGTAGCCTTTAATTTTTAACACCAAGGGACCCATCCTTCCAGGCTACAAACAGAACCATTCCCCTCTAAGCCACAGGGCACCTGGGACTCACACTCCACAGGCCCATGCTCATCTGTGTGTTTCCCTCCTCAGGGCTGAAGTCTTTCCGATGAGCCAAGGCTGGGGGACAGTTCCCCCGGAGACAGATGCCCCAGCCCCTGTCTACCTCAGTCACAGACTGTTCCATCTCAGGGGCCACCCCACCCACCCACACACAGAGCTCAGCACAGCCGATCCTCACATCACACCTGCCACACCCGGCCCTGCACCCCGTGAGTGTGATGTATCCTGGCTCTCCCCTCCCACTCGAAGACTGAAAAGGGACTCTGTTCCAGCCACCAGATGCCCGTTCTACACGCAGTCTGCCCTGGACTTTGGCGTTCTACTTATACACCAAACACCAACTCACCAAGCGGGCCTGCCCTGCAGTGGGGGAGGGGCCTCATCCCCTCGCTGAAGAATTACTGTTTTTATTTACCTTGTTATCGGTGGCCAGGTTCGAAAGGATTGATTCCAGTTTTGAAAGAAGTTTGTGAGTAAAATGCTATCAAACATGTATCGCTGCCTGCTACAGAGAAATCATTCACGAAAAGAAACGGTCAATCGATGTGGCAAATTGCATCGTTGTGTTATTTTAAGAAATTGCAACAGCCACCCCAGCCTTCAGCAATCACTACCCTGATTGGTCAGGAGCCACCAATCCAGAGGCAAGACCCTCCACCAGCAAAAAGATTGCCATTCAGCGAAGACTCAGGTGATGGTCAGCATTTTTAGTAATAAAGTATATTTTAATTAAGACATGTACATTGTTTTTTTTATATATAATTCTACTGCACACCTAATAGACTACAGTACAGAGCAAATATAACTTTGACACGCACTGGGAAACCAAAACATTTGTGTGACAGACTTCATTGCAGTATTTGCTTTATGGCAGTGGTCCGGAACAGACCAGCAATATCTCTGAGGCGTGCCTGTGTGTTTTGCTTTTCTTTCCTTTGTCTATTAACCTGAGAGAAAGAGAGGAAGGGAGAGAGACAGAAGCACGGATCGGCTGCCTCCTGCACGCACCCAGACCGGGGACCGAGCCCGCCGCATCTCTGGTGTCCCACTGGGCCTCCCAGCCAGAGCACCTGCATGTCCCTCAAGGACAGATGTGTAAGGGCACTATCAGGACACGGGGCCTTTATTTGCTCATCCATTGAAAATTCCCAGAAGCTACCATGCAAGTGAGAAGAACATTGATAAGGCAATGTAAAAAAATAACAGCTGAACTAACAGGCAAAACAGAGACAGACTCATAGATGGAGCGCAGATGACAGCCGGTGGGGGAGGAGGGACCGAGCAAAAAGGACAGAGGACTCACGGACACGGGCGACAGTGTGGCGGCTGCAGGGGACGGGGGAGCCGAAGGGGACTAAATGGTGATGGAAATAAATACAACAAAGGTTAAGTTAAAAAATAATAATACTAACAACTCCGAGGAAAGTTTCGCGAATGACGGCCAGAGGGAAGGCAGCAGACAGCATCTGCGCTGCCCCTGACGTTCAAGGGAAAGGACAGACAGAACCCCACGAGCAGACACCAGCCCACAGCGGTAAATGGCGGGGACAGCGGAGCGGTTTCCACAGGGACACACGAAGCTCTCTGGTCTTGTCTGAAGGAAGCCATTTCCACACACACACACACACACACGTGCGCGCGCACACGCATGCTGTTCCGCTGCTCAGGGCCTCGTGGTCACTCCGCAGGGTTCGTCTCCTCTGTCTCTGACCTGTTGCTGACCTCGGCTCAAAACCAGCTGAAGCCCCTTCTAGGAGACTGAAGAATTATTCATGGAAAGAAAGATTGATTGGTTCTTGTCACTCCCTGCTTAAACCGCCAGCATGGCTTCCCTCCTGAGGCTTGTCAGGCGGGCACCTACAGCTCCCCAGCCTGGGCCCTGGACCGAAGGGCACGCCCCAGCCGGCTCTCCCAGCCCCGCGCCCACGGATGCTCCTTGTCCTCTGAAGTCTCTGTGCTCTTTGCTTTCCCACCTGGGCAAGCCCAGTGTAAACAAGGCTTCCTGTGAAAGTCCTTCCTGCCTCCTGTGTGATCCAAATTGACTCTTCCTTTTGTGGCAGGCAACAAAGCAGAGGGGTTAGCGGCAGAGAAGTTGGAGTCAGACTGCTAGTTCAAATCTCAGGTCAGCCGCTTACAAGCTCTGTGGCCAGGGACAAATGATTTAATCTCTCTGTGCCTCGGCTTCCTTTTCTTATTTAATTTTCCTTTTTCTTAATGTATCAATTTGAGAGAGAGAAACACCAATTGTCATTCCACCCACTGATGGATTCATTGGTTGATTCTTGTATGTGCCCCAACCCGGATTGACCTGCAACCTTGGAGCATCAGAACAACGCCCAACCAACCGAGCTACCCACCCAGGGCTGCTTCTGCGTCCTCATCTATGAAATGGAGCGAATTCATAAAGCTCTTCGGGTAAAAGGACATAGTCCCCTTCAAGGGTCCAAGACTTGGGGAGCACGTAGTAACAATTAGTGTCAGCTGTCATTGTCATTACCATCACTTCCCAGCCTCCCCTCACTCCCAGGTTGCCCTCCCAGCCCTGCTCACAGCTGGGAACCACACATCTACCTGGTGGCTGTCTGCTTGCTGCTGAGAGGTCAGCTTCATGAGTGCGAGCAGTAACCCTGACACCGGGCACGGCGCCTGGCACACATAGGCACTTGGTAATTCACACTTGAGTAAAAAATAATCACTGGCTCCTTCTGCCTTTGGGTGGGAGGGGCCATGAGGGGCCATGAGGGGCTGTGGGGAAGGAGAGGGTCAGGAAAAATGTGCAGGGACTGCTGGAAGCCCCCCAGGGACACCGGTGGGCAGGGCAGTCTGGAAGTCCACCGTGGGCAGCTGGTGGAGAGCCAGAAGATCAAAGTCAGGCTGCCCAGTCTTGGGGCCCTGCTGGGCCTCTGAGCCCTGTGTGGGCGTGGACAGGCTTCCAGACTTTCTGAGCCTCTGTTTCTCTAACAATAAACCTCCCACGGGAAACTTCAGGGCCCAGGTGAGGCAATGTCCCCAGCGGAACGGGCAAAGCCAGCCCCGCTCGCTGTCCTGCTGGCCCCCAGCGTGGCTCCCGACGGCACCCAGCATCTGCACCACCATCTGTACCGCACGCACACACACATGATTGATACTCTCCATGATCTTCCTGCAACCATTCTCCACGAATGTTCGCTTTCAGGGAACATGGCGTGTTCCGGAGGCACATTTACATTTCATTATCTCTGAATGCTTAACTGCTGTAGCTAACGCCAGAGTGCCACACAGCCCGTCGAACAGCCACTTCAAACACAGCACTCACACGGGCTCGCTGGCAGGGGGACGGCCGCCCTCAGGCCTGGCTGCGGCTGAGACGGGGCCAGCCAAGTGAAGTGGGTCCTACTTTCTGTGTCTCCCACGAGAGGCTCTGCCCACTGTTGTTCCAGAGCAATTAAATCTCAGCCAAAGCTGTCTATCTCCCAGGCCCCTACAAACCTGGGACTGGAAGTAGGGCCGGGCTTAAGTCCGAGTAGCCCCCTGGGTATTCCCAATCCCCACACCCAACGGGGCCCTCCAAGCAGACACCTAACTATGAGGCTGTGAGCAGAAATAGTCATTTGCTGCCAGAAGCCTCATGTAGAACCTTGAAGAGAAAGAAAACAAGTGGTCAAGTTTACAGACTCCAAAGCCAGACTCGGGCTGGAGGGCCTGAGGCCTCAAGCCTGCCAACGAGGCAGCCACGGCACCGGCTCGCCCTGGGCCTTAGGCGGCTCTCAGGGCCCCTGAAGGTGTGTGCTCCGCAGATCCCGCTGTTGCTCTCGGGAAGGTATTATTTATTATTATTCTATTTTTGCAACATAAGCTCAGCGCAATTTCCCAGTGAAATATCAGCTGGAGGGTAGGTTCCAGAGATCAACTCCTCTGAACTTTCATCTCAGCTGATGCGTTCCTCAGCCACCCCAAAACTCCCCCCACAAACATTTCAGCTCACTGGGCTGCCTGGGGCCTGGCTGTTGCGACCTCTCTTGGATGCAGTATGTGATGTTCACAGAGGCCCTTCTCCCCCAAGGGTCTGCTCTGTTCTGGGAACCTGGGCCTGGGCTTCCCCGGCGTCCCCCTCCGATCCATCACCCCACCTGTTCTCCGGACCACCTCCTGAAGGCCCCTGCTCACCCTGCACATGCGCCCTGGGCCTGTCCGTGGTCTTCCTCACAGCACACCCAGGCCCAGCCTTTGAGAGGTGGGCAAGCCCTCGGCTTGAGGGCCGAGAGCCAGGGAGCAGCCCTGCTCGAGGAAGTCCATCCTCCCTTGCCGCTCCAAGAAACCAGGGTCCAAGGCCCCCAAAGTTCTGGCGCTCTGGCTGTCATCCACCTCTGACCATGTGGATGCCCAGAGGCTAAGCCTCCGGGTGCCCTGCCCAGGAAGGCCCCGGGCTGTCCCTGGGCTCTGGAGAACAGCACTGGGGCCTTCCCAGGACGCCAGCTGCTCAGCGGCACCTAGAGTCTGAAGGTTCCGGCGTCATTGCCACCTCCCTGGCATGTGGGGGGTGAGCCAGGCAGACCAGAGCATCTGTGGGGCCCATGAGGTGGCAGCTCCACCTCTGCATCAGGAATCGTCCACTGTCCCCTGTGTGCAGCTTATAAATCAACCGCAAATCCTCTGGGAAGCTGACACACCAAATCACCATCTCCTCCTTCCCGGAGTCCCACCGAAAGCCTCCATTTCCCAGGAAAATGCCTGAGAGTCCTGGATCCTTCACATGCAATGAGAATCTTCCCTCGTGCAAGGTGACTGGCAAGCAGAGCCTGCTGAAGGTCACGGAGACAGGGAGGGTGTAGCCAGAGAAAATGAGGTCTCATCCCTTCGCCCGTGTGGCGACCCTGGAAGAGCTCAGGAGGGCAGGAGCCAGCCCCACCGGCTCATTCCCCCTGCAGCTCGCCAGCCAGGAACAGGGAGGTTAATAAAACACAGGACGCGGGCCTCCCCGGGGACAGCTCTTGGCTGCCTCTGAAGTTTACAAAAGCAGTGCTTCTGATGCCTCAAAGGCTGCCTGCCACGGCTGCCTGTGAATTATTACACTGCAGGTTTTCAGGACATTCTGCCTGCAATGCCTTGGGAATTAGAGTAATTGTATTTTATCTGTTTGCCAAGAGTTTTCAGTAAACTCCTTTAATGTACTTTAAACTCACAGCCTCGAATGGCAATGCTGGCCTCCCGGCTCACGAGCCAGCACTAAGCAAACGCAGGGTGATGTATGGGGCCGGAGAGGACACTGTTCATATATTTACACCCTTTACCAAAACACACATTCATCTTAATGACGTTGCTTACCACAGAGCCGAGCAAGAGGAGCCCTGTGAAGGTCGCAGTCACGGGCGTTCCTCCCAGCTGGTCCCCTCGGCTTACAAAAGCCCCCCAAGGGGGTCTTGTCCCTAGGGCTCCCCCACATAGGCAGTTGGGTCTCCCACCCATCCCTAGGAGCCAGAGACCTTGTCCAGGAAGACCAGCTGGCCTCATGTCCTCCTGCCCCCACAGACGGACTCCAGCTGCCCCCAGATCACCTGCAATGCCTCCTTCCGCCAGGAGGGGGGATAAACAGGAGGGAAAGGAAGAGGAAGAGGAGCCTGATAAGAAAGGAAGGAGAAGGTGGGTGGGGTTGGTGGAGGAGAAGGTGCTGGAGTGGGGCAGGGGCGAGGAGAGCACGGCAGAGCACACTTGACCTTCAAGCCACGCACACGCCCTTCAAAGCAAGGGTCCACTCCAGACAGCGCACGGAAGAGAAGCCACCCAGGGCAACAGCACTGGGCAGCGCTGCGCCAGGCCACCAGGGCCCGGGGGTCTCGGTGAGGGTTTCCACTCAGGCCCCTCAGTGTCCCCATTTGAAGCAGAAGAAGACGGACCTGGGGATCCCTCAAGGCAGCCACACGACCACCATGCACTGTGGTCTCTCACCCACACCATGACATCCACCTGCCACGGCCCCCGCTTCTGTCCCTGCCCTCCTGCAGCCCGTTCAACGTGGGAGCCAGAGCTACTCAGGCAAAGCGTAAACTGGGTCATGTCACCCCTCTGCTGAGACCCTCCAATGCTTCCCTCTTCATCAGGGTAAAGGGCATTATCCCAAATAAGACCTGCCAGGCCCTACCTGACCAGGCCCCCGCCCACCCCCTCACTTTCCTGAGGGCTGACACTCAGGCCATCGCCGGCCTGTCTGCCTCCTCCCTTTCTCTCGTATACACACCCACTCTGTCAGCAGAGCCTGTCACTTCTGCCTTCTAAACACATGCAGAATCTGATCGCTGTGCTCTGCTCCACCACCATCCTGCAACCAACCCTGGGCCAAGGTACCACCTCTCCTGCTGGATTAGCGCCCCAGCCCCCTCCTGGCCTCCCAGCTCCCACCCGTAGTCCCCACCCCCCACCATCCGGAGCACTAATCTCTGGAGCCTGGGAATCTGTTGCCTTATATAGCAAAAGGGATTTTGTAAATGGGATTAAGGGTAAAGATGGGGAGGGATCGCCCTGGCGGAGGAGGGTGGCCTAGTAAAGGAGGCGTGATCATGGAAGAAGGTCAGAGGGGAGGCAGGGGGAGCTGGGCTCAGCATCCCTCGCTGACTCTGAGATGTAGGTGGCTTCGTGTGAGGGTGAGCAGGTGGCCTGAAGGAACTCAGGGCAGCCTCGCTGGGGGTCAGTAAGAAGGAGGGACCTCGGTCCCACAACCGCAGGCAAACATCCTGCCGCCCCACAGTGAGCCAGGGACCACGCTGCCTCCAGACAGGCACCCGGGCCTGCCCGAGCCCTGCCTTCAGGCCCGTGACACCATGTCCTACTTCCCACCTCCAGGACCGGGAGATGACACGTGTGCATTGTTACAGCAGCAGGAGGACACCAGTCCGATTCCCCACCCATCGGCCAGTGAAACTCAGATCAGATCCTGTCCTGTCTCTGCTCCAGAGCCTGTGGTGGCCGCTAATCCGACCCGGGGCCAAACCGAAGAACTCACAGGGCCTCTCAGGCACACAGCAAACCAGAGGGCTGGCCCCTCCTCTGGAGCCCGGAAGCGCTGCGGCAGTGGGCGCTGGGAGAGCTCAGGTCCTTGCAGCCCGAGTCTGGACACTGGCCAGAGGGGTCAGCCACACCTACTCTGTGTGGGGCTCCCTTTGCCGGTGTGGCCTTCATGCCCCCAAGGCCCCCAAAATAGCCATTCCCTGGGGTGGGCCCCGTGGAAGGCGCACTGAGCTGGCAGGAGACCTGGCCCAGGAGGGAGCCCTGCCCCTTGGACCAGAAGCTCTGTCCGAGTGGGAACAAGGAAGTCTGGGGGCCTCACATGGACGAACCCGAGGATGACGTCTGCCCGTGTTCCCCGGTCTGCGTAGCTGCCGGGGTGTGACTGAGGAGGTGGCCTGAGGTATGCACTGGAGCATCAGGAGATGTGGCACCTGTGTTTTAAAAATAAGTTGAGACCCGCAGTTTTGGCACTAATGATTCTCAGGTCCTGTCACCCTTAAAAATACCCCCCAGAGACGGCTGTTGTCACTGTGTTTTTAGCACATCCTGTTTCGCAGGCTGCACACCTCCCAGGGCCCTGCGGGGTGGAGACTGCAGACCTGTGTCTACTAGGGAGGGAGCAGCTTTGGGGGTGGGTGGGGTGGAGGGGACTGGCCCCTCTGGTAGGGGCAGAATTGGGGCCGCACCTCAGCTGCTGCTAGTGCAGAGCTGAGTGGGGGCGCCCAACTCAAAAACTTCTTGGGTGACCTTCTGTGGGGAACTGAGGGATCAGCCACCAGCCTCCCCAAATGCACCTCTCACTCCCCCATGGCACACAGGTTACGGGTCTCGTGGGGACACGCTGAGACAGACACTCAGTGCACCTGGGAGCCCCGAGCCCCTGGGCTTCCCGCCTGGGATGGATGGCGCGATGAGAGAAGTTCAAAAGACCCAAATCCATGTTTGCCATGGTTCATCCTGTGGGAGATAGAGACAGCAAACCAGGATGAGGAAGATCTGGAATCGGACTCAGCTTCCCGAGATTAAATCACAGGGTTTCAACTTCCCAGAGTTGCCCCAGCGTCTCCAAGCGGTCAGCCAGCTTCTCTCCACGTGTGACCCATCTGGAAGAACATCTAACTTACAGCCTGGCTGCGGCGTCCCCCTGGCCCTGCTTGGTGCCCGGCTATTCAGAGAAGAGAAACTTGCATGGGCGTTTGCCAGCTCTAAAAAGTAGCAGCTCAGGTCCTGGGTGGATTCAGTGTCTGGGCAGGTTGGGGGATGTCAGTTGCTGTTTCACATGATCTTTGGCAAGAGTCCCAGGCCGTGGTCCAGTGGGCTGAGTGTGGGGAGAGGGGGCGGGGAAGCTGAATACCCCAGGGCCATCCTCTGAGTCTGTGGGTAGGCTCTCTCAGGGGCCAGGCTAAAGATCAGATGAACTCCCTCTGGTCTTTGGGGCACCTCTCCAGTCTCTGAGGATGGCAGGCACTGGGGTTCAAGGGTCGGTGGAATGTGGGGGGCTTTGGGGAGCAGCCCCGCCTACTGGCCTTTGACTCCCCAGGCTGCTGGCCTACAGAGCTGGCTGGACCTATGGGCATTCTCTTCCCTCTGGGTAGGTCTGGCTGGGCTCCAGAAGGGACCTGAGACTTGGCCTCCCTTCTGACCACGCCCACCCCAATGATGGAGTGAAGGCTGTGGTTGCTTAAAAGCACAGATTCTGGGGTCAACGACTCCTGGGTTCAAGCCCCAGCTCTGCCACCTTCTGGCTCTGACACCTGGAAACCAGGAATGAGCATGCACCTGACTTGCCAGGTGACCGTGAGTCTTCAGTGAGATGCTTCACGGGAAGCTTTTGCTCCTGCAGAGTCCCGCCTCGGGGCACACGCAGGGCTGAGAGACACTGGCAACCTCACTGGCCACTGCCCTGGAGGCGGATGGTGGGCACGTGTGCCTGGGCAAGGCCACGCCCCATCCAGCACAGTGCTCCTTCTGGAATGTACCAGGGCACAGTGCCCTCACCACCCCTGCAGCAGGTGGGCCAGGTCAGGCTCCTAGGACAAGGCCAGAGGAGCCAGCCTGCATCCTGGTCTCAGAGTTGGAACGCACAATTCCAGGCTGGTGGTTGATTTCCGAGCTGCTCACCCCTTTCCCATGCTGCTTGGTTTATGGGCTTTTAGGGCTCCCCACTCATGGCCGACAAAGATGGGACAGATAGACCTGCTAGGTTAGCAATTCCAGCCCAGAGAAGGGCAGGTGAGGACTGGGACCCATGGCCTCTATTACTAGAGCGTATTTCAGCAAAGGCCTCTTAAATCGTGAAGGCTCGGGGGCAGGAGCTGTAGGGTGATGGATGCACTCACTCTAATGGCTGGACAGGAGCTAGAAATCAAAGTGAAGAGCGAACTCGAGGTGCTTGGTGCTTGGATGTGGGCCCTCCTGGCTGGGTTCCTGGCCCTGGTGCAGGGGCCAGCTCGGGCCCAGCGGGAGCCTGGCTGCTCTCGGGCTGGGGGCTGCACCGCCGCACTTGGGCAGAGGGAGTTGGGTCATCTGTGAGAGCAGCACCAATACCTGCCCAGGGGCCAAGGCAGCCCCAGGCTGCAAGTCCAGCCACCCACCAGGGGTGCCGGGTCACCTCCGTGTCCCCAATGCCAAGTTTGTGTGCGGGCCTGTCCTACCTACACAGCCAGCCCTTGAGAGTGGCCGTGGATTACCCCTCAGACAGAATGAAGACGCAGTTCTGCCCATAGAAACCCTCACGAAAACCTTACCGAACCCTGACCCTAAATAGTAAAAGCTAAAACGTTTCCCTTGTACTTATTGTCCACACAAAACAAAACCAAAATTTAAGCAAGAATTACATTACCATAGATTTGGTAGCAAGAGAGTATTAAGAGATACACAAAATTCCTATAGAACTGATACTTTTTTAAATGAATCAACTAAGCAGCCCAACACAAATATGCGGCTCAAAACACTGTGGCCCTGAGTAGATGCGAGAAAGATGGACAGAAATGCCCTTGACGGTACACCCTGCATGGTAGGTGACGGATCAGGAAGACCAGCAGTGGAAGTACAGGCCTGCAGAGGGTGGTACACGGGGTCCAAGAGCCGCCATACGGAGGGAACCGGTACTGGGCTCCTGGGGCTACTGTAACAAAAAGCCGCCAGTTGAGTGGCTTAGAAGAGGAATTCTTTTCCCTCGGAGTTCTGAGGGCCAGCAGTCCACAGCGAGGTGTCCACAGAGCTAGGCCCTCTTGAGGCTCGGGGAGGCTCTTCCCGACATCTTCCTGGCTCCTGACGGTGGCCACCCCTCCATGGTGCTCCCTAGCCTGCGGGGACCTCACTCCCATCTCTGCCCCCTCGTCACGTGGCATTCTCCCTGTGTGTCTGTGTTCAAACGTCCCCTCTTCCTCTAAGGCCGTCAGTCATGCTGAGTCCGGGCCACGCTAAGGATTTCATCGTAACTTGATTATATCTGCAAAGGACCTGTCTCCAAACAAGGTTACGTTCGTGGGTACCAGGGGTTAGGACTTCAACATGTCTTTGGGGCGAGGGGGACACGATTCAACCCATAACAAAACTCAGTGACAAAACCAAGAAGATAGGTTTCACGTGCAAGTGCGTTGGTGGCCTCAGGGGCCATCCGCTGCACTTTCTGCAGCTAGACGCCCATATCCACAAACTTATTCATGTGAATGAAGTCAATATTCTTCCCAAATCTTACAAACCTCTGTTACATTATTTGTTGCCTCTCGTGTTTCATTTCTGCTTTTATTTATTTATATATTTGTTCTTTCTTTGATCATTTGGACTAATGGCTCTATAGATTTTTTCAAAGGCTGAATTATTGGTTTTATCCATCAATACCCAATTTTTTCTGTCTTATATATTCAGTTTTATTACTGCTTACTTGCCTAATTTTCTTGGCCTCTTTCATACACCTCTAAGATCTTTCATGTAAAGATTCAGTTCACTGTGCTATGGGGTTTTTTTTAATCTTTCCTAGCAATGCAGGCATTTAGAATAATACAGTTTTTTGTTGTTGTTGTTGTTGTTTTTGCCCTGGCTGGTGTAGCTCAGTAGATTGAGCACCAGCCTGTGAACCACAGGGTCACTGGTTCAATTCCCAGTCAGGGCACACACCTGGGTTGCAGGCCAGGTCCCCAGTAGGGGGCACGTGAGAGGCAAACACATTAATGTTTCTCTCCCTCTCTTTCTCCCTTCTTCTCTCTCTAAAAATAAATAAATAAAATCATTTAAAAAATAATAATGCAGTTATTCTAAATGGATTATTTTGGCAATATCCCATAGTTTTGATATTTTGTACTTTTTTAATTATTCTGACCTTTTTTCTGGATTTCCTTCTTGATTTGTACAGTTTAAGACAATTATTATAAAACATCCTTATAGTTGTATGCCCCAAAATTGCTTCAGGCTTATTTCTAACCTTCTGGAGCTATGGCTGGGAAAGCGGTCGGTGGGATTTTGCCCTCAGTCCCGCATGCTCTAGGGGGAATGGCACTGTGTGTGGGCTCCAGGAGTGACCACTGGCTTGGCCGGCGTGTGGCCGCGCACATGCCCAGCCTCCCGGGCTGGGTGCCCCAGCAAGTAAGCCATGCAGAGTTGGCCTGCCTCAGGGCCCAATCTGGGTATAACTTTGCTTTCAACAAAGTACCAGTTCAAAAATTAAACATATTAATCATTGCGAAGCAAACTAAGCCTTTGTCTCCAAAGAAAGAATCTTTCGTAAAGCATTGCAAAAATTCTTCAAATCTTCTTTCTCCTCCTTTCACTCTTTTAGCATCCCCCACACCTGCAGCTGGGTCCACCCTTAGAAACTCTCCCAGACAGTCCTGGCCAGGTGACTAAGTTAGTCGGAGCATCATCCTGTACACCAAAAGGTTGTGGGTTTGATTCCTGGTCAGAGCACATACCTAGGTTGTGGGTTCGATCCCCAGTCAGGGCACATATGAGAGGCAGTCAATCAATATTTCTCTCTCACATCAATGTTTCTCTCTCTTTATCTCCCCCGCCCCAACCCCTTCCTCTCTCTCTAAAATCAATGAATAGATCCTCAGATGAGGATTTTAAAAAAAGAAAAATAGCCCCTGGCTGGCGTAGCTCAGTGGATTGAGCGTGGGCTGCGAACCAAAGTATTGCAGGTTTAATTCCCAGTCAGGACACATGCCTGGGTTGTAGGCCATGACCCCCAGCAACCGCACATTGATGTTTCTCACTCTCTCTTTCTCCCTCCCTTCCCTCTCTAAAAATAAATAATAAAAAATAAAATCTTTAAAAAAGAAAAATAAAGTTTTAAAAAGCTCTCCCACACAGACCCTGCAGACCCCTCACCTTCCCCGCCTCCCCTCCTTCCCCCTTCCCTCCTTCTGCTTCCAGCCTGTGGTTCTCTGGCCTTCCCAGGGGAAAGTCCTCTGGTTGCAGATGACCAGAGTGGAGGTGGAGAGGGAGGGGATGTGGGTGCTTTCATCCAGCCACACTTGTGAAAGGTGCCCGCTCTCCCTGTCAGTGGCTGGGTGCACATCTGTGAGTCAACAGCAGAGGTCTGGGGACCTCCCCCTTGGCACCAGACAGAGGAGGATACTGGCTCTCTCTTCCCACCTCCAGTGACACCCAGGAAGCTAAGCCACCCGCTCTAGAACACCCACTCCAGAGCTCTGAAATGGCACCCCCTCCCAGCTGACCCAGGCCTCTCCCTCCTGAGTAGGTGCTAAACTCTGCCCCGACCAGCTACCCTGGCATCACTGCATTCACTCCACCTGGCTCAGCCCTGTCTCACCTCCCCAGCATCACCACCTCACACTCCCTCCCAGAGGCAGGAGACAGCAGGAAGACACCCACCAGAGAGAGACAGAGTCGCCACGCCTTCCTGGGTCCTGCTCCTGCCAGTCCTGCAACTCGGAACAGGCAGTGAGTTATCTCTCGGCCTTTGGTTATTTCTTACCCTTCAGGCCTCAGCTTAAGAGCTAGAGACTGGAGCATATACCTAGACACTATGCTGAGTTCTTGCCAAATATTACTTCATTAGATCTCACAGTAACCAGATGAGACAGACATAAGTAAGACCCTCCAGCCCAGAGACGAGAATGCTCAGAGAGGTCAGCTCACAGGTCCACAGCCCCAGCCCTTGCAGAACCAGGACTTACCTCTACAGCCACCTAACCCCAAAGCCCCAGCCCCATGCATTTACCTGCCCTAAACATCACTAGTCCTGGAATGCTTCTCAGACCCCTCCCCTCTGTCCCTCCCACCCTACCTGGATCTGTGCCTCCTCTGGCTCCCAGCCCCCTGACCGGCCTATACACGGTCACTGCTTGTGTGCCTTGCTGCCTTGTCACTAGACAAGGAGCTGGTTGAGAGCAGGAAATGGATCGGGGTCGTTAGCCACTCTACTCCCGGCACTTAGTGGAGCGTTTAAAACTCATGAACAGCTCAACCACTATTGGCTGACTGGATGGATGGATCGACGGACGGTCGGAAGGACGGACGGGAGGTGGGTAGATGCTAAGTGCTGGAACATGGAGATTAATAAGACACTACCGCTGCCTTCTGGGAACACTTAGTATGCAGGTGTAAGAGCACAGACAAACTAAGAATAAGGACGCAGGTGACTTCGAGTGGGTGGAGCGTGGGACACGTCTGCCAGAGGCCAGTGCATGGGACACGTGTTCAGTGAACCCGCTTCAGACGAGTGTTCGCAGCTGGAACCTCAGATCTGCCAGAGGTTATAAAACCAAAGCTGCAGTGAACGCCCTTCCTCTGGGTCTGTTTTACAGGATGGGAACAGTCTCTAAACTGGAAGGCACTTTTACAGCCTGCTCTAAACCTGAGAAATAAAACTAACTATCGTGACTACCTTCTGCTGGGTTCATTTACTAAACAGTAAAGTGGGATTACATTTGGTTAAGGGAAGTGAGCCCGGGAGAACTTGGAAAGGAGAGGCGGGGAGTGCAGGGCCAGCACGCCCCTGGGGTCACGGGGTGAGCAGCAGCAGGTGGGGGTAAATGCACTCTGCCTTCTGGGGGGGGGGCATACTTTTGGCTCGGCAAAGGTAAGTGGAGGTGTGGGGTTTGCAAAGCTAGTTTGGGTCCTGGTGAAGGAAAAGGAATGCAGACTCTGCTCTACACACAACAGGGAGACACTGGCGTGGGGAGAGCAGGGGATGGGCTGTTCTCGGCTGCGCCTTAGGATGGCAGGAGGCTGCTAGAGTGAGGAGGCAAACCGTCAGGAGGCAGCGATCAAGGGCTCCGGCTGGCCCCAGGGAAGCTGTTCTTTCGGCCTGGAGGGTCAGGTGCCCGCATCGAGCTAAGCATCAGGGATTGAATTCCTAAGGGCTGCTGCCATGCGGGGTGAGATGTGGAAGCCCAGAGATATTTCTGGGAGCTGGGGTGGACGGGCTCCCAGAGGGGCGGAGAGGGGAGGGGAGGAAGCAGGGGAAGGAACTGAAAATTACAACTTGTCAGAGAAGTTTTCTGCCTAGTTACACTTTTGCAGTTTGGATGTCCAACATTAACTTGAATATTAATCATTTCAAAAAAAATACATATGCAAATATTTTCCCTGTTAAACACCTGTCGCCAAGACCCTGGTAACTGGCTTGCTCAGCAGCCACACTTGCATCGGGAATCTCGGCCCCCCTGCCCCCCTTTTCTTCTCAGCCTCACTGACCCCTGCTGCACAAGACCCTCAAACGGCTCCCCAGTGGGTACGTCTGGTCTCCCCACTCGGTCCTGCACCTCCCTATAAGAGAGACCAGCCCAGGACAGCCTCCGCCAGCCTCAGTCCGGCCAGCACTGGGTGCCCCCACAGGCAATCTCTGAATGAAACCAGCCGGGCTCTCTAAGGGTACAGTCTTCATACCTCCCTCAACGCGCCCCTGGAGGCATCCGCGCTACGCCTGAGGGTCTGAGCCAGAGTAACAGGCTAAGGCAGAGGTCAGGGCCAACAAGAAAGTTCTGGACTCCAAGCACTGGGCAGCGCAAAATGCTCACCACGGCCTTGGAGGGGACTGTGGCGGGGGAAGGGGTGAGGGACACGCACCCTCGCCATGCTGCTCCCAGCCCTCCAGGGGAAGCTCCGTCGTTTGGGAGAGTGAAGAAATGCCTGCAAACCAATGGTGATCGAAGTACTGGGCACAATGACAAGGACAGTGGCGGCGGCTGGTGTTTATTCACTCGCACACACATACATGTACATACACACACACGCACACACACACACGGAGCACACCCCACAGACCCCAAGATGACGCATCTGTCATCTCCATGGTACAGACAAGGAAACAGCAGTTTCTTTGTGGGAAGGTCACGGCTCTGGCCCAGTGGTGGCATCAGGTCTGACCCGAGGTCTGACCCAGGAGCCCGTGTCATTAAACCCTGGGCCAAGCTGTCCTTGACCACTTCCCCTGCCTTCACTCTCCAGGTTCTCAGTGTGGTCCCTGCAGCCCTGGCTGCTGGTCGTCTCCCCTGCCCCCACCCACCCCACCCCTGCTTCTCTCCCTACAGCCTCCTTCCTCCCCTCCCCTGGGGGGGCCCCAGACCTCAGCCCCACCTCAGCCAGCGCCCCCATCAACCTAGCCACTGACTGCACCCCCACCCCGCAGGCCAGGCCCTGCTCCCCACCCTCCGCCCAAGCTGAGCTCCAGCTGGGACCCACGTGGGACAAGCCCCACATTTTCCAAGTGGAGTTGAAGGGCTTGGTCATTCTTTCACAAGCGCGCGGCGATCACAGGCCGCTGTCAGCACTGTGCCAGACACGAGCAAAAGTGCCACACCTTCCACACCCTCCTCTTCCCCGGTCCTGGGTGGGGCCTGTGGTCCCCGTACTCCTCCCGCTTCGGCTACAAGCTTCCGGGACGGATGGCGCCAGCAGGGCCAGGCCCTCCCCAGGGCCTGAAGATTTTCCGCCACAACCAGGGTTGCTCCTGGGAATGGCACGCCAGGGTGCAAGGACAGAGGTCAGGGAGGGGCCTGGCACATGGGAACCAGGGAGCTTCTCCTACAGAGATGGGTGTGGGGAGAGGGCCAGGGTTCACTGCCTTTTCTCAGGTATTTATTGGGGAGGGACACGGAGAAGTCCCGTCCTGAAGGAAGCAGACAGAGTTGCTTTAATGTCCCTGCAGTGCTCTGGAGCTTGAAAGTTTCCCAGCCCAATACTCCCTCTTCACCTTTCACGGAACCCCGGGAGTGAGGCAGCCTAGGGATACTGTGCCCAATTTATAGATGAAGAAGCCGAGGATCATGAAGGAAGGCAAATTCCCTAACATAACACAGTTAGTAAAATAAAAACATAATAAAACATCAGGTGAATTTCTATGTGTGCCCCGCCTCCCTGGAGTGGGTGGGAGTGGGGGGGGGCACCTGTACCGCAGTGTCCCCTTGCATGTCGAGGGGGACGCTGCTGAGCATTTCTGAGCTGGAGGGGTCAGAGCTTGCTAAGCAGCCAGGCACATCTCCAATCCAGATGGCAGGGTGTGGGGGGTGATTTATAGCCATTCGTGACCAATACACTCTGACCAGCAACCAAGCTCCTCCATGACAAATTACAGTGCCTATTATCCCCTGGGCCCATGGCAGACCCGCCTCTTGACGCCAGGAGCCGAGCGCTCCGCTGGCCTGGGCGCGACCCTGCTGCACGGCCAGGGCCTCCTCCACGCCCCACGGGATGGGGAGGCTAATTTATTCACATGCGTGACAGCTAAACTGCTTATCTAACTACAGTGACATAATTTTCTGAATTATTTATGTGATATCTGAAATCACGAGAAGAGGAACAAATTAGCTACCCAAAAACTGGAAATGAAGGCTACCTCCTTGAGAACACGTCAGGCAGGGCAGGCAGGATGGCTGCAGCACAGAGGGCCCCGGCTCTGAGGGGCCTCCCACAAGCCCGCTGGAGGAGTGCCGGTCGGTGCCGAGACACACCTGCGTCTCCTCTTTGAGGCCTGCCCCTCAGGTGTCCGCATTCGGCCAGAACCTCTCTGTCGGGCCCTCTGACCCCTCTACCTTGCCAGGGTCACGAAGCAGTGGGCTTTGCAGAGGACGGGCTCCGGACCCTCAGAGCTACAGCACTTCTGGTTGGGAGCCCATCCCCTCACATCCCTGTCATACGGTCCCACCCGTCACTTGTCCTGGGGAGGCTGCCTGCTGGCCACAGACCACCCAAGACCCGGACAGACACCACCCCCTCTCAGGGGACGTCTTCAAGAGGTTCTGCCGGAGCGGGGTGGCACTCTCTCTCTGGGACCCTGATAGAAGGGGACAGGAGAGGCGGGAAAGAGTGCCTCCCCATCTGCGTGGTGGAGCGGCTTCCCCAGACAGGCAGCCAGGCGCGCAGGCAGGAGCTCTGGAGCACTGGGGGCTTCGCAGCTCAGCCACGGACCGGCCAGGCGAGAAGACCCGGGCAACCCGAGCAGCCTCTCTGGCCTCAGTTTCCTGTTTGGGCGCATGGGATCTGCTGCCACAGGACCCTGTGACACGCAGGATCATTTCAGAGGGGAAAATGAGCACCCAGGTGCGGAAGCTCCTGGGAACCATGGTAAAATCAGCTTTATCCAGGCCATGCGTGTACCTGATTACACTCTAATTGTCCCACAAAGGGTAAGAGTGGCATCAGCAACCATCTCTTCAGCCACACCCCTAACACCAAGGTTTCACTCTTAGAGGCCTGGAGCCCCCTCCCAGCTCCGGGCCTAGGACTTCCAGGGGTCCTGGCCTGGCAGAGCTGGGGGAGCTTTGCCCGCCCCCAGGTAGGCTGCCCCCACCCCCAGACCAATGTGAAAGGCTGGGCGTTCCCACAAACAGGCAGGGTGCAGCCTTGGAAATCCTTACCAAGAGAAGGCAGGGCCAGCTCCAGTACGAGGCTGCCCACAAGGGAGGCCCCTCCCCAACCGAGGCAGGGCAGACAGGCGCCCTGCGGTCAGACGGTCAGACGGGGAGGAGAGGAGGCACTTGGCCGACTGAGGCATTTACAGCCCGAGCAGGACCTCGTGTCCTCCAGGTCTGACAGCCGACCCTCCAGAAGGACACAGGGGTCCTTTCGGCCACCTTGGACAGCTACTCCTTGTCACTGTCACCCACTCCCAGTATACAGGACCGTCCCCCTGGCATTCTTCCTGATGGCAGCACCCATGAGCCCACTGGCCTCCCCTGGAGCCCTGTCAGGGCAGACCTAGCCACAGGGAGCTTGCTGGACACCCACAGTCCAGAGGACTAGGTCCCCTGACCATCTGCTGACACAGGAGGTCACAGTCGGCCGGGAGGCGGAAGGCTGGAGGGAACAATCTCCGGCCTCAGGTCTGCCTTCCAAGTACAGCCAATGCAGTGACACTCCCACTCCCAGAGCAAGCAGAGGGTCCTGTCATGCTTATTTCTGCAGGAAACAAATGTGTCCTTTTAAAAACGAACACTGACAGTACACAGGCAACCTCATTTTATCGCGCTTCACCACACTATGTTGTCACAGGCAAAATGGCCACCTCACCAAAGGCTCAGGGGATGGCATGCATTTTTTAGTGATAAAGTATTTTTAATTAAGGTATGTGCATTGGTTTTTTAGACATAGTGCTATTGCACACTTAATAGACTACAGTGTGGTGTAAATGTAACTTTTCTATGTGTGGGGAAACCGGACAGTTCATGTCACTCACTTTATTGCAGCATTTGCTTTATTGTGGGGGTCTGAAGCCAAAGCCCCACATCTGCAAGGTGTGCCTGCACTTGACATTCAGGGGAGGGGCAGTGGCGGGTATGGGCAGGGGCCCCACCCTGCCAGCCTCGCTCAGAGGGGTGGTTCTGAGCTATGTCATGACCTCGGAGAAGCTACAGCGAGGGCTCACTCAGTACAGTCGAAAGGTCTGCGACCTCAAACGTAGTGACGTGTAAGGAAACCGAAGGCACCATTGGCTAATTGATTGAAACAAGAGTGAAGTCCCTAGTTATCACACCAATGTTACCACAAAATGACATTTGATGAAATGATGTCGTTCAAGGACCTGCTGTACATGAACCTCGCAGGCTGCAGACAGTTAATAGGAAAATGAAGAACTGTTCTTGAATTCCACCCAGCAGGGGCTCGCTATGCACCCCCATGTGCCCCGGGCTGCTGGAGGCAGGGGTACGGAAGGAGAGGGTCGGGAGGGGACATGGTCACAGTCACAGGCAGCAGCCAGACGCAGCGACGGTTCGGTGGCCCCAGGTTAGGCGGCCTCAGCTGGCCTGCCACGCTCTGCCCCACAGCCCTGCTTCCTGATTGTCCTTCTCCCCTGTGTCTACAGAGGCAGGATAGATGGACAGATGGAGAGATAGACAGATAAAAGCACTTGTTGGGTGAAGAGCAAGCAGATTTTTCTCTGTGTCCTCAGGCTCTGGACGCAGAGGAGGTTAGGAGGGGGGTCTCAGAGCCGACCAGAGATGCAGGGGTCCTGAGACCAAGGACCACAGAGCCCGTCCTGCTGGGAGCTCAGCACCAGGCTCAGGGAAGGGAGCAGATCAAACACCTGGGAAAGCCTCGTACACGCTCCAGGGTACCGACACCCCGACTGACTGTGGAGACAGGAAGAAACCCAGAGAGCCTTCCACTCTGGTGCCCCGAGAACCCGTGTCGGGAGCGCCTTGCTGCGTGAACCTGGATCTGAGCATGCGGCAGCCCCAGCCCCAGAGCCACACACGGGCTGGGGCTTCGGGCTTTAAGAAGAGCAATCAACCAGGGACCAGCGTTGTCAGGAATTTAAACGCAGAGCCAGGGCCTGGACGTTGTCCCCACCAATTCAGTGTCGGCCAGTGAGGCAGAAAGTAGGGCGCTGGCTCCCCGGTGCCAAGGCGCTGTATATTTTTATAACTAGGTTTGAACATCATCAAGTGATGAGCTTGTAACATCGCTGTCCCTTAGGCCACGGCCTCAATTTATGAGCCTTATTTTTAACAGAAGAGGAACGGTTCTGAATCAGACACCACTAATACCTCAGGATCCCCCCGGAGGAGCGGCATCCGGCGCAGAGAGATCAGAGGCAGTCTCAGGGCGGATGGCCTGGCCACAGCCAATCCTGCGTGCTGGGTGCCGGGGCCACCTAGGCCGGGCATCCACAGGGCATGCCGGCTGTGATCTGCCTCCTCCTCCTCTTCCTCTCCCCCCACCCCCCCCCCCCAGCAGAGCACTTTCTCCTCTCTGGGTACCTATACCTGCTCCTCGGACAACTCAGAGGGGCAGGCTGGGCTCATCGGATATTGGAGCCACGAAGGGTGCGAGGCCCCACCCGGTTGCCTGCACGTAAGTCAGGGCTGGAGCCCAGCCTTCATTTTTCTCGGGGTCCCTGGTCCTGTCATGGCACCAGGCTTTCAGCAAGGGGTTCGCCCAGCCTGGAAGATGTCCCAGGGAGACACCCCAGCATTCTGAGGCTGCAGTTGGCCCCCATGTGGCCAAGCCAGGTCTGCTGGCAGAGCACGGAGTACTCACCAGAACTTGATTCCCGCTCCTCCTGGACCTCCAGCTGGACGGCATTTCCCAGCTGCCCCTCTGGTGAGGTGCGGCCATGCACCCAAGTCCTGACCAACAGAAGGTGGGGGCACAGCTGTGGCCCTCGCCAGCCTGGCCCATACAAACCTGCCGTGGGAGGTGCACCCTGCCACCTTCTGTTCTGGCCAGAGTGCCAATGACCACGTGGTGACCATGGCTCCCTGAAGCCGGCCACATCATGACATCGAAGGGACCCAAGTCCGTGAATCAATAAAGCAGCTGCCTGACCAGGGTCACCCCCACGGAACTAGGGCAAGTGAGAAACAAACGTGATAGCATCGCTGGTCTGAGCCACTGAAACGACAGGAATTTTCTGAAGCCCCTAGGTCCCCCGAGGGGCTGTAGCCAGTGCTAACCAGCTAGAGGGCAGACGCAGAGCCGGAGTTTAAGGGTCAGGGACCTGGCAAAGGGCACACAGCAGCCACCCAGAAAAAGAATGGAGACCCTCGAGGGCTCAGTCCTGGCCAGAACTTACCACAAACAGACGCAGCTGGGTCCCCGGTAGGCACTCTGGCCTCGCCCAATGAAAGGCGGGAGAGAAGCGCCTGCCCTTGGGGAGCGTGGCTCCCACAGACCCCACCCCCATGAAAAGAGGCACGCCCACAGCTGCCCACAGAACTCCCAGAGACTCCGAGCAGTGGGCCTGCCCCAGTGATTCTGCTTTGACAAGTCAGTGCATTACTCAACTCCAACTTCTCCAAGGGAACCTCCGGCCGAGCGCTGCATCTCACTAGGCCCCTGCCTTGAATGCTTAGGCTGACTGCCAGCCGTGACCAGCCTGCAAGTGGGACGTGTGTTCGGCAGGCCTCACACGGCTCTTTCAGAGAAGCCTGTGACTCCTGGGCAGGGAAGGAGAAGCAGGACCCTGGGGCAGGCACTCGCTGGAGACCTCAGGCCTGGCTTCGCCGCCCCACTGTCCTGGGGCAAAGGGGGCTGGTGCAGGTGACACCAGAGGCCGCATGCGGGGCACTTGGCGCACAGGAAGCCTTACTGACTGTTGGCTGATGGTCCCAGACAAGGACACATGGGGAAGCAGGAGGGGCTGAGGGCTCTGGCTGAGCCATGGAAGTGCCTGAGCCTCTGCACTTTTCCACCCTCCAAGCCCCGAGGGGCAGACCCCTGGTCCAGAAGCAAAACTTGGTGGAGAGAACTGCCTTCCAGCCTTGAAAGCCCAGCTCGGAGCAGCCACATTGGTGCAGAAGCGCATCCTTACCTCGGACGCCATGTGATTCCAGACCTCCAACGATGGTCCAGCCACAGGCAGCCAGGCGGATGGACTAGAGGCCCTGCTCTGGGGGTGGAAAGGGAGCCTGGAGCTAGGGTGTAGGCAGGGGAGCTCCAAGCTGCCCACCAGCAGTGCTGGGGCGGGGCGGAGCTGGGCACGGGCACAAGTGCCCACCCAGGGCCCCAGGAAAGCCCCGAGGACTTCTGCCTGCCCCCAGAGCGACAGCCTCACACACCTTCTGCAGACTGGCCACTGCCTGCTGTATGCTAACCAGTTGGAAGCCCGGCTTATGGCAGGGGATCGGGGGCACCTTCGGCATGCCAGCATGGGAGCTGCACTGAACAGACCACCTTCTCCCTACCCTGAGCTCATTAAGACCTAACATGGGGTCACCTGGGGCCCAGGAGCATCGCCCTGGACTGTTGCTGCAGCTTCTCCTTTGTCCCAGGGCGCTCTTGGTGTCTGGAGACCAGCCCTTGGGGAGCCTGCCCCCCACTCCTCCCGGCCCAGCCCCTCTCTCTCCTCAGCCTTCCCTACTGACACTCTCTTCTTCCACCTGAGGCCACCCCAATTGCTCAACAAGTAGAGGGAAAAACTGCATTTAATGGTGCCTCATTCAGGGGCTGGGTAAACAAATCCCTCTTTCTCTGCCTGAGGTCTGAACTAATTCACGGAATAAGATACTTAAGAAGGGTCCCCCCAGGGGACCCCCAGGCTCAGGCTAGCAGGGCGGGTGACTTCACCTTGGCCACATAACACTCCCTGAGCTGAGCTGGGGTGGTTAAGTCCCAGCATTGTCCAGAGCTGTGCTGTGAAATAAGTGATACACCTATGGAGCACTGTCACCCACCCCCCTCCCCAACCTACCTGGGAAATTGATGAATAGTGTTTCTTTGCAACCATGGGTCCAAGCTGTTTCCAGGAACTTTGTAGCAGCCTGCCAGCATTGTTTTTTGGTAACAGTGAGATCAGTGACGTACGCCTGGTCTCAAAGAGGCATCCAAAAGGCCTCCACAGTTAGTTAGGCCAGGACCATAGCAAGAAATACTCACTCCTGTGTGACTGGCAAGGTATTAGGAGCCAAAACACCACCCCCAGCTCCTAGGTTCAAGGTGTCCCAGGTACATGTTGGGGATTCCTGGTGCAGGAGAAAAAGTGCACTCAGCCCGTTGGCAAAGAGGACAATTGCTACAGTGCATCCTTGTCCCGCAATAAGCCACAGATTCTTCAGCACCACCCTGCGGGTGCTGCAGGTCTTGCTCAGCCTTCGTCTTCCATGCTGCACTCCAGAACCAGACACTGCAGCGGGATGGGACTCAAAACTGAGAGCATTTCCACCTTCTTTAAGAAACAAAAACATTTTTCTGCATTAAAACTTGTGGTCGTGGCAACTTAAAGTCAAATCAGACTTTCTAACTGAGTCGAACATTATGCAATTAAGCAAATGAATGACTAATGAGATGATTATAAAGCGCTTTGCGGAAATGTCATGTAGACGCAGGCAGAAGAGAACAAATGCAGCGACGCCCCGCCACTGCTGGTCTGGAGAGTGCAGCGCTGCGTCCTCCTGCAGGACACCAGGCTCACCTGGGTCTTCAAAACCACGCCTTGGCCCCACAGCTCTGAAGCCCGGCACTTTGGAAGAAGTCGAGCACCCTTGCCGCAGGGCTTGGGATCTGCCTGTGAGCCTAGGTACCCACTGCGTCCCACCTGGGGAGCAGTTGGGGTGGTGTCCAGTGGGGAAGCTGGAAGAAGTTCTGCCCTGTGTCAGGAAGTGGTCCCTTGCTGAGCCCTTTCCCCATGTAAGTGACTTGCGGCCACATAGATTCGTAACCTGTTTTGAGGCTCAAGACTGTCTGCACATACCCCTTAGCCAGGTGGGAGCAAGGACTGCACCCCCACCCCGTATCCCAGGTCAACCAGGTTCATTACAGTGATGGCTGGGACCCAGGGAGTCCTGAACACATGGCCCTCGGCACGGGAACTGCCTGGGAGCCGCTGGACGGAGTGGTCCCCCAGGCATGTGGGTCCCTGCTCCTTTACCCAGAGAAAGCTTCTCAGGGACTCGGGGGCGTCAGGAAGGGACTGTTGGTGCCAGAGCCAGCTGAGCCCCTCGGAGGGGTGGTCCTGGGGAAAGGTAGGGGTGAGAAAAGAAGAACGAGAAAGGCCGTGCATCCCTTGCCCTGCCGTGCAGCCGAGTCTGTGCAGCATCAGCTCCTGTCCCTCCCGGCTTATTGCCCGTCACTCCAGACTGGCTTGTGCTTGGAGCAGCCAGTCATTTCACAGGCCATCAGTGCCTGGCCACGCACTGGGGACTGCTCTTCTGCAATTAAAGTTTCTAGACTATAGTCACAGTTTGACTGTAAATATGATGTAATTTTAATTAAGTTTGCTTTCCATGAGGGAAAAAACGTCCAGAAGCCAAACAGCATGGGTGGGACCGCATCAAAATTACAACTAAACTACATTCAGAACCGCCTGCAACCTAGCTGAATGGAGGCCCTGCATCTAGGGACTTAAGGAGCCACATCAGACCGGTAGGAGGGGCAGGGACGGAGAAGGGGCTGCTCCCAAACCACGTGTGGTGGACAAAAATCAGGAGGATTGTCTTGGCTTCTGAGGTTCCCCCTAGGGAGCAAGGGGTCCCAGACGTACACCGGGCCCCCTCAGCCCAGGGTTCCAGTGCCAGAAAGAGAAACCCCCATAACTTCTGGCTGTAAACACCAGGAGGGATCGAGACTGAGGGAACCAGAGGGCTTCTGGAGTCCCAGGCAGTTCCTCTTAAAGGACCCATGCACAGACTTACTCGGACTCACTCCCTCTGAGCTCCAGCACTGGGGCAGCACCTTGAAAGGCACCAGGAACAGATGGGGAGGAACTGAATTGCCTGGAGTCGGGGCAAGAGCTGCAGGTGGGGGGCAGCTTTCTCCCAGACAGAAGTGCTGGCAGCGGGCATTGCTCCTGTGATGAGCCCTCCCGGGATAAAGCCGACAGGCTGCTGCAATGTCTGAGTCTCCGTCACCCTGGCTCACACTGTTCACCCTGCCCCACTCAACTCACAGGCCCCACCCAAGACATTTCCACTAGCTTTTCCATATGAATGGTCTGTCTTGGATCATGCTTCAGATTTTCCTAACACTTCTGAAGCAAGCAGCATCTGACCTCAGCGAGCCCCACACCTCTCACTAAGTGGGCCCAGGCCCACCCTAGTGGCAGCCAGCCGTGGTTCACAGCTTGGCCCCACCGAGGCCCCCCCAAGCCCAGCACAGGGAGCGGCCATCTGCAGATCACTTTGTAGCTCATCAGGTGGCAGCTGACATTGGCCTGCCCCTCCCAGGAGGCCCCAGAGCCAGCTCAGCCAGTGGAACGCCAGCCACCTCCACAAGGGACACACTCAAGGGGCAGATTCAGCAGACACCAGAGTCCCATTGAAGCAAGTCCTGCTCCATGGGGCGGGTCCCTGCACAGAGGATCCTCCATGTTGGTTGGTGGTCACAGCCACTCCTTGCAGCCAATCAGCCTGGGGATAAACCCCTCCCGTTGATGTGCCAACAGCAACCAAGGGTCAACTACAAGAGGAGGGTGGGGCAGGGCACCTGGAGTGCCCAGCCTGGAGGATCAGAGGCCGTGCCACTGGGTGCTACAGGACACCTACTACATAAGGCCACTCTACCGAGCCTGGGAGTCATAGCAGCTCCACCTAATACACAGAAACAAACACAGGGAAGCTGCCAAAATGAGACAAAGAAACACGTCCCAAGTGAGAGAACAGAACAAAACTCCTAAAAAAAGAACTAAATAAACTGGAGATAAGCAATCTAATCAATGTAGACTTCAAAACACTGGTTACGAGGATACTCAACGAACTGAATGAGAACTTCAACAGCATAGAAAAGGACACGGCAACCACAAAACAACCAGCCAGAAATTAAGGATGCATTGACTGAAACAAGCCCTGACTGGTGTGGCTCAGTGGGATGGGCGTCATCCTGCAAACCAAAACATCACTGGGTTCGATTCCCAGTCAGGGCACAAGCCTGGATTGTGGGCCAGGTCCCCAATTAGGGGTGCGTAAGAGGCACCCAATGAATGTTTCTATCTCACATCAATGTTTGTCTCTATCTCTCTCTCCCTCCCTTCCCCTCTCTAAATATAAATAAATAAATAAGTGAAATGAAGACTAATTTATAGGGAATTAACAGAGTAAATGAAACAGAGAATCAGATCAGCAATTAGGAATATAAGGAAGCAAAACACACACAATCAGAACAGCAAAAAGAATCTAAACAAATGAGGATAGTGTAAGGAGCTTCTGAGACAACTTCAAGCATACCAACATTTGCATCATGGGGGTGCCAGAAGGAGAAGAGAAAGAGCAAGAAATTTAAAACTTATTTGAAAAAATAATGAAGGAGAACTTCTCCAATCTGGCAAAGGAAATAGACTTCCAGGAAGTCCAGGAAGCCAGAGAATCCCAAAGAAGTTGCACACAAGGAGGAATACACCAAGGCACATCATAATTACATTACCCAAGATTAAAAATAAGGAGAGAGTCTTAAAAGCAGCAAGAGAAAAGGAGACAGTTACCTACAAAGGAGTTCTCACAGACTGTCAGCTGATTTCTCAAAAGAGACCTTGCAGGCAAGAAGGGGCTGGAAAGAAGTATTCCAAGTCATGAAAAGCAAGGACCTATATCCCAGATTATTCTATCCAGCAAAGCTTTCACTTAGAATGGAAGGGCAGATAAAGTGCTTCCTAGATAAGGTCAAGTTAAAGGAGTTCATCATCACCCAGCCCTTCTTATATGAAATGTTAAAGGGATTTATCTAAGAAAAAGAAGATAAAAAACATGTACAGTAAAATAACAGCAAACTCACATCTAGCAACAACCAAACCTAAAAAAAAACAAAAACAAAAACTAAGCAAATAACTAGAAAAGGAACAGAATCACAGAAATGGAGATCACATGGAGGGTTATCAGCAGGGAAGGAGGGGGACAGTGCGGAAAAGGTACAGGGAATAAGAAGCATAAATGGTAGGTAGAAAATGGACAGGGGGAGGCTAAGAACAGTATAGGAAATGGGAAGCCAAAGAACTTATACATTCGACCCATGGACAGGAACTAAGGGGCGGGGGGGGAATGTGGATGGGAAGGGTGTGCAGGGCAGAGGGGAATAAAGGAGGGAAATGGGACTATTGTAATAGCATAAGTAATAAACATCTTTAAAAAATAATCTTTTACTTTGGGAAAGTATTCACCTGGAGTTTGAGCAAACTTCCTTAAGGTATTTAAAATGTGATCTGGCCCGGGAAGGGCGGCTCAGTTGGTTGAAGCGTCATCCCATACACCAAAAGATCACAGATTTGGTTCCTGGTCAAGGCACATACCTAGGTTTCGGGGTATCCCAAGTCAGGGTGCATATGGGAGGCAACTGACTGATGTTTCTCTCCCTTCCTCTCTCTGTAAAATCAATAAACATATCCTCAGGTAAGGATTACAAATAAATAAAATAAACAAAATGTGGTCTGATTTCTAATGTTTGGTGTCCTGCCCATGACCCAGTGGGAACCTATGTTTGCCCCTGGGTACCCTCTCCTGCTGTCCTGCCAAGTTCCCCTGCAGGGAAGGAGGCTATGTCTGCCCTGGGCCGGGGCCTTCTAGCCCAGGGCAGGCTAGTTCCCAGCCCTCTCTGCCGGCCTTGGCTTCTTCCCTTGGCTTCTGCCCTTGGCTTCTGCCCTTGGAGAGAAGTCTGACTCTGTTATTGGTGCAGAGGCCCCCACGCAGGCCCAGACCTGCTCAGTGACCTTGTGTGGGCAGCTCAGCTCTTCATGCAATGCTGTAGGTGAGTAACTCTGGGGCGCCCGGTGTATTCAATTAACGATGTAAAGCACTCGGACACGTCAGCAGTCCATGAGTGGGGCCAGTACATTACCAAGGATGGAGCCCCGATGTTTCGTTTGCGCTTGTTCTCAGTAATGAATAATTATCGTCTCATATCCACAGCCAAACTCCATGTCCAAACATCTCCTCCCCCGCAAGCCTGCTGGACTCTCGAAAGGTCATGGGCATAAGCCAGATGCAATGCTCCGTCTTTGATTGGTTTCTCGTGTGAAGAGACTACTCTGTAAGGCATGGTTGGGGAAATCTGAACACAGACAGGGTATCAGAGGGTGTCAGGGAACTGTCAACTTTGCCAGGTACAATTATGGCTGTAATGGTTAATTTTATGTGTCAGTTTGATTGGTCGCGGGGTGCTCTAACATTTGGTCAAAATTTTTCTGAGTGTGTCTATGAGGGTTTTTTAGGTGAGGTTAACATTTGAATAGGTAGACTGAGTAAAGCAGATTGCCCTCTCTCACATGGGTGGGCCGCATCTGATCAATAGAGGACCTCCAGAGAACAAATAGGCTGGCCCTCCCACTAGTAAGAGGCCACTCCCCCTGCCTGGCTGCTTGAGCTGGGCCACTGGACTGAAACATGGGCTCCTCCTGGGTCTCAAGCTTGCCCACTGCAAACCTTGGGACTCCTCAGCCCCCACATTGCATGATCCAATTCTGATACGAAGTCTTTTTCTATATACCCACATATCTCCTATTGGTTCTGTGTCTATGGAGAACTCTAATTCAATGGCATTATGATTATGCATATTACCTTATTTTTTTAGAGGCACATCTTGAAATAGTTATGGGTGAAATGTAATGTCTGTAACTCATTTTTAAATCCTTCAGGAAAAACAGGTGAAGCAAATATGATGGATATAAACAGTGGTTAAGTCTAGGCAACAGGCATAGGGGTGTCCATCATACTATTATACATATAATGTATGTCATTACACTATTCCCTCTACTTTTCCACATATAAGAGGGAGGCCCTCCAAAAAACTGGAATGATCTTATGGAGGACAAGCCCCTTGTACTACAGGCTTCCCCTGCTAGCTGAGTCTCCTACAAACCCATCTGTATCAGTGTGCCAGCTGGCGTTGTTGTGAGAGGCTGCATTCAGCTTCAGTGAATGTTTTTGAAGACTCTTTCAACACCTTTGCCCATTTCATGATGGGTAATTTACAAGCACACCTGCCCACACCGTGCTGAGTGTTCAGCAGTTTTTGACCAAAACAGGCATGACCCCCATGTCCCTCCTTCCCTATTCACCTGATCTCACCCCAAGTGACATTTTTTTATTTTCCTGGATGAAAAAAGTCCTCAAAGGGAAATGTTCTCCTGATGTGGAAGAGGTGAAACAAAAAAAGGCAGAAGCACTGAAAGGCATCAAAATCAGCAAGTTCAGAAAACTGTTCTGAGCAGTGGGAAAAACATCTCAATAGGTGAATTGTATCAAATGGAGAGTGCTTTGAAGGTGACTGAAGTTTAAATATATGAGAAGAAATGCACAATTTTTTATAAATAAATTTCGGGATTTTGAGAGGTCTTCTCTCATCTATTTTTACAATTTAAAGTTTAAAACAGAGCACACAAGCAGACCACAGTGACTTCCGAGAGCCGCTCTGGCTGAGGGCGCGGGGCACGGTTCTGACCCGCGAGCAAAGGCGCAGGGAGATGAGCAGGTTGGCGGGAGAGCGCAGCCTGGCAGGGCCTGGACCCGGGGTCTCATGCTGGTACATGGTTTGTGGGCAACAGGCACCCAACAGGAACCCTAAATATGTGTAAAGACTGAAACACAATAGCAGTTCTTTCATGCATCACATAACAGCTTAAAGCAAGGGTCCCAGGTGGGCAGAGAGTGTCCCTCCACACAGTGACTCGGGGACCCGGGACGGCTCCGGCTGTGGCTCCACTGTCTCTGACGGCCTGCGGTCACCTTCAGGCAGCTGATGAGAGGAGGGAGAGTCTGGGCCTGGGAGCAACACGCATCCCTCCCATTCGCCTTCTATTGTTGAAACCTGGTCACAAAAACTATTCACACAGTCTTGCTCAGGGCGTGGGAAGGAGGTGAGGGCCCAGGGGTATGACTGGGAAATATCCCCGGCTTTTCAGCTACTGCTCTTTGCCATGGCCAGGGCTAGGCGGGGGGGTGGGGGGGAGTGGATTTTGGTGCCACATGTGGCTGAGGCTAGTGACAGAGTCACTACCGTGTAGAGCAGGTGATGAGTGCCTTGGGTGAGGCAGAACAAGTCGAACAGGAACCCCAACTCTGAGTCTGTCCCTGTGCCCCAAGTCTGTGCTGCGGGGACCACAACAGAGGGCAGTGGCGGGGGGCACCCTGGAGGAACCCCCAGGCCTGCGGGACTCCGATGCATACAGTCACCACCAGGTACCCACCCAAGGCAGGGGATCATCGCGTGCTGAACAGTGCCCGGCTCAGAGGTGAGGGGCAAACTCTTTAAGGGAAGAAACTGGGTCTCTACGTTAAAGGCTGAATCCTCCATGCTCAGCAGGGGTCTGGCAGAGTCCCCAGCCTCATAAGATCTCTGCCCATTCCAATTAAACTGTCTGGAGGAAAAAGGGCAGAGAAGTGGGAAGGGGTGGCCCTGAGTGTCTGTGACCTCCCTTTGAAGGCTTAGTGGGGATGGGGGTTACTTAGTAAAGGCCTGGGACCAGAACCAAGTCCATCAAGCACTGGCTGCAGGGGGGTCCCTGTGGCCAGAGGGCAGCTGGGAGTGCGTCACGGGACTGGGAGTTGATTGAGCTCTTGGTCTTCATGACCCTTGTCATTGGTAATTGTGTTTATTTCCATGCTCATATCTTCAGAATGTACTCCGGCCCCAGGCTGTGAGCCCCCTGAGGACAGGGGCTGCCATTCCTCAGCACCACTGGGCGCTGGGCAGGCCCCGCCCCTCCCTCTCCCACCCCAGGAGCTCAGTGAATGAGTGCATGAGGAAATTGCTGCAAGGCCAGCTGGAGGGACAGGGAGAAACTGTCCGTACCATGACCAACCATGTGTGTCCACCCTGCCTGAAGTTGGATTTTATTTCCAGCCTTAACTGTTGTTCACTCATTGATTCAGTATATACTGTGTTCTACAAAGGAACCTCAAGAAGTCAGTATGGCCCTGGCTCATGTGGCTCAGTGGACTGAGCACCAACCTGTGAACCAAAGGGTCGCTGGTTCAATTCCCAGTCAGGGCACATGCCTGGGTTGCAGGCCAGGTCCCCAGTAGGGGGTGTGCAAGAGGCAACCACACAATGATGTTTCTCTCCCTTTCTCCCTCCATTCCCCTCTCTAAAAATAAATAAATAAACTCTCTTTTTTAAAAAAGATGTCAGTATGTTTTCCTTTTCCTAAAAAGCACACTCTTGCCCTGGCTGGTGTGGCTCTGTTGGTTGGAGCATCGTCCCGTGCACCGAAAGGTTGTGGGTTTGATCCCTGGTCAGGGTACGTAGGAGAGGCAACCGATCAATGTCTTTCTCTCTCTTTCCCTCTCTCCCTCTTTCTCTCTCTCTAAAATCAATAAATGCATCCTTGGATGATAATTCTTTAAAAAAGCAAATTTTGTTTGTCTCAAGTGATCTGTTTTACCTCACAGTGGCCCCCAACCTGGTGCTCCATCCTCTCCCCACCTCCATGTCCCCCTGGAAGCAGTGACCTGCTGTGGTTCTACTCTGTGTCTCCGGAGAAAGTAGGGGGACCTCCCTGGCATTGCCTGGAGGCGAGGGTGAGCAAGCAGCTCTGGGATTCCTCCAGGGGCCCCCGCTGCTGCCAGGTCCCCTCCAGGGGACGTGAGATCCAGCTGTGAGCTCCCAACCTGTGTCCTCGTCCCCCAGAAAGCAAATGTTGGAACACTGGCGTGTTGGGGGACCACTTTTTACTTTAATTAGACAACCATATTCGAACAGCTTCAAACAGTAATGAGGCTTTCAGGGGAGTCGCTCCTAAACAAACTGATCTCATTAGAGTGCGGCCGAGCCCTCTCCCCACTGCCGGGCTGTGCGTCCTCCCAGCGTCCCTCCAGGCTGATTAGTGAGGAGAGCGCCCCTCGGATGGCCATGCTGCTGGGCCAGGGACTCCCAAGTCTCTCCCTGGCCCAACGATGGACTTTTTCTGCTGTCCATTAATCCTCACATCGATTTCGCTATAAACCCACATGGCACTCCCCTCCCAGGCCAGGGGAAGAACCCTCCATCGATTATATTGGAATAAGGTTCGTTGTAAAAAAGCGAAATGCCTAAAACATTGAAATGAAGTGAGCCTTTGAGAGCCCATAAATCACCCAGGATAATGCGGCGAACAAACAGGGCTTCTCAAGCACCCGGAGAGCGCGGCACCATGAGGCAGCTCCGGCGAGAAGGCGCGGCCCCCTCTCCCTGCAGCTGCCAGGGAAAAGCACCATCAATAACGGTTATGGCCGGTGGGTGAGCGAAGCAGGGAAGTTGTGTCCGTCTCCTTTAGAAAGTCCCTCAAAGTCACTTTGCCCAAACGGCAGCGCGGCGTTTTCTCACGCAGCAAATACATCCCAATTATGAGCATGTCATGTTAGCTTTTACAGTTCACTAATCACAGACTTCTGTGTATGTCATTGCCGACCGGCATCTTTCCCTAATCGGAATTTATGACTGTGTTTGGCCGCTCGTGGAGATCAGGAGGGTCACCGCTGTGTCACTGTTTCGGAGCCGGAGGGCCTGACCCAAGGTCATCTCCTCCTGCCCTCCCCCAGTCTGAAGGCCGGAGCTCCGAATGTCCCAGCAGAGAGGGTGGGGGCTCCTGCAGACAGTTCTCCTCTGGGGCCCCCCATTCCCATGGTCCTGGACCCCAGGCCCAACCTAGGCCCCCAGCCTGGCTCGTCTCTGAGGGCCCACCTTGTCCAAAGCTCCAACTGACCAGCAAAGCCTGAAGTCAGGCACATGTTGACGGAATTAGCTTTGGCTCTTCCGAGAGGAATGCTGAGCGAGTAGATAGAACCCCTTCCCTGGGTCAGACCAGGAAGCCACCAGGGTGGGTCCACCACAAGCCTGCTTTCTCGAGCCCTCGGGGCTCACACTGTGCGCTCCCCCAGAAATCCCTCGCCAAATCAGATCAGCCTCCGGGCCACCAGGGCTCACAGCGCCAGGCTTTCTCTCAGTTGCCTCCTGGCCTCCCCAGCCCCCAAAGGGCCCTGCAGTTTGGCCCATCAGCCTTCACAACAGGGCTGCTCCCAACCAGGCAGTTACAGAACCAGCGGTGGAACTCGCAGCTGTGGTGATGACAGTGGCTCCTGACCTGCACATTGACGGCACCTGTGTTGCCTGTCCAGCTACATGGCCCTGGTGCACAGGCAGGGGAGGGGGTGCAGCCAGGCACCAGGTGCCGTTCTGTACTGGGGAGGGCTATCAGGCTGGGGGGGCCGCCCCCTGAGAGAAGCAGCCCTGCAGACACCTGGGCACAGGGCCCAGAGCAGGCCACCCCACAGCTGGGGGTTACATCAGCCACTCTGCGACCATGGCAAATCCCCAGGGGCCACAGCGCAGCTGTCAGGAACACAGGGCCACAGCAGGCTTGGGGCCTCGGGGGTCCAGGCAGTGGTTCCAGATAAGACCAGATGGTATTGAAAGTGCAAGGTCATTCAACGCTGTTCTCATTTCCCATGTGTTGACCTTTTTTTTGCTTTTTCAGGCAAAATTTTTTCTTGGTGCCTATATGAGTTTCATAAGCCTGCCTTAACAAAGCATCACAAACTGGGCAGCCTAAAACAACAAAAATGTGTTCTTTCATATTTCTGGAGGCTAGAAGACCAAACCCAAGGCCCTGGGGGAGAACCCTTCCCTGCCCCCTCCAGCCTCTGGCTTGAGGCTGCGGAGCTGTGACCTCTGCCTGTGCCTTCACACCACCTTCTCCTCCACATTCATGTCTTACTTCTCTGCCTTTATGGTTCTTTCTCTTTTTCATCCTCACCCAAGGACATGCCTATGATTTGACAGAGAGAGAAAGAAAGAGAAAGCATCGATGTGAGAGAGAAACATCAGTCCGTTGCCCCCCCCCCCCCTGCACACAACCCAACTGGGGATCAAACCCTCAAGGTTCTGGCATACAGGACAGAGCTCCAACCCGCCCAGCCGCCCAGCCGGGGCTCTTCTCTGTCTCTTATCAGGATACTCGTCTCTGGATGCAGGATCCAGGCCATCCAGGACCATCTCATCACCTGATCTTAACTTGATAACATCTGCAAAGGCCTGTTTTTCCAAAGGAGTTTACGGTCCCGGGTTCTAGAGTAGGAACACACACTGGGGGAGGGGGCAACTCATGCAGGACCTTTGCTTTGTGGGTCCCTTAGTCCATGCTTAGCATTCTGGCTGGTGGTCTGTTACTGCCCAAGGTCCTCTCCACTTGTCACGACCCTCCTCACCGCAGACATCACCTTCGCCTCGTGACTGATGTACTTCAGAAGGTCTCCCCGAGAGACCCATCTGCAAAAAGGAGTTCAGTGTGTTCTCTGTGCCCTGCCCGTCAGGGGACCGAAGGGGAAAAAACCAGGGCTTCTTGGAAAAACAGCTGATTCCATTTCTAGAGCAGCCGGCAAAATACAAAGTGAACCTGGGATATTTTGGACCAGAAAGCAAGGGACTGACCCTTGTTTTGATGGGGCCATGTTGGAAAGGCACAAGGACCAAATTTGGGACACGTTTCGCATCAAAAAGAACAATGGTATTCAGAGAGCCTGACACATGAAATGGGGTAAAAAATGATCCATGAGTCCATCATGATACTCCAAAAAAGAGGTCCAGGAAAGGAAAAAAGGACAAAAAGGAAGAAGAAAAATCTTTATAAGAAAATGCCAACTAATAAATGCAGAAGAAACGATAGGATTAGAAAACTGAGTCAGTGAAGACTCAGGCAAAGGGGTGTCACCGCAGGGAACCCGGGCAGTCGCCACCCTGCCCATGAGGCCACACGTCACCAGCAGTGTCTCTGCCTGGCCCCGTGCCTCCCGGTCCGGAGGCTCCTGGTGGAAGCTCCCAACGCAGTGTTCTTGCCGGAAATGTCCGCCTTGAATCTAGACATCAGAAAATGCTCGGGCAAACCCAGATTGCGAGATCCAGTGCAGACCACCCATCTCGACCCCAAAGAGCCAGCCTGCTGAAGAACAGGGCAGTGGGGGACAACCGCAGCTAGAGGGCGCTGCAGAACCCCCACAGCCAGGGGCGCAGCAGGAATCTGGATGAAACCCGAGTTCTCGAGACCGCAAGCTGAAGCATTTCAGGGTCAAGTGTCACAATGTCCCGGCCCATTGTTGGGCAGTTTGGTCAAAGAAAAGAGAAAATTAAGTGGGTACAGCAAGATACTAACAGGGGCACATAGGTACTCGCAGCACAGTTCTTTCAACTTTCCTGAAGGTTTAAAATTTTTAAGGAAAAAGAAAGAAATGTATAAGAAGACAAGGAAGAGCTGGAGCACCTGGTGCCAACCCTGGACTGCTGACCTACTTGCTGTGTGACGTGGGTGAAGCTCCTGTGCGTCCCCAGCCTGCGGTCCCCCCTGCAATGGGCACGGCCGAGACTGCATCTCCTGGGCTCCCTGGGAGGACAGACAGGCTGGGGAGCGTGAAGAATTCAGCTCAGAGGTTGGCACCTATTAAGTCCTGATTAATAACAGCTAATGCTACTAACGTTCACAAGAGAACCACTCAGAACCAGAAAGTTCCAGAGGACCAGCCCTTGGGCTTCCCTCGCAGGGCTGGCTGGCTGGGGAAGGATTTCAGGAAAAGGAGGGACTGGAGTTACCAGCAAACACTGAGAAGCACAAAAGGAAGTGCAGTGGGGAGAAGAGGGCTTCAGGGAGGGACTTCCTGCAGCCCCTGCCCCCATCTGGTCAACCCATGACCTCCGTGTGAGTGATGCAAGAGCCCCATGAGTCCCACCAAGGCCAAAGCTACACTGGGGGGGCAGGGAATGGGACTGGGATCAGTAACTGGAGCAGGGGGAAGGGGCCGGGGGAAGGGCTCAGTCAGAGGTGGGGTGCAGATAGGTCTGTGACCAGCACTGGGGCTCATCTTAGAGAGAGGTGGGGGGCCGTCAACAGTCAGAGTTGGGCCCCAGATATGTTCTGGAACACAGCCAGGGGCACAGGCCCACAGGCTGGAAGGCACTCACAGCCGCCGCCTTCCCATGCAGTGCTGGGCCCCAGCCAGGGGATCCTGACTCTGCGTCCTGACTCTGCATGCCCTCAGCCACGAGCTCCTTTGGGCCCAGACGATGTGGCAGCTGGTGCAGGGGCCAGAAGCATGTTGGGCTCTGGTCTCCAGGGCAGAGCAACGACCCTGCACTGCGACTCTCCTTAAAGGGACACAGAGCAGGAGTCCCGTTCTGGGCCGGGAGAGAAGGAATCCAGGGCCATGGAGCTGGAACACAGGCAGCAGCTCACCCACCACCCACCCTCACCTTCCCTCCCAGAGTCCTCCTGACCTCCTCCCAGGGTGTCCTCCAGGGGAACCTCATCTCTGTGCTCTCCTCTTGCCTTCCTGCACACAGGCTCTCTCCCACCCCCGGGGCCTGGAGGCGGCCATCTGTCCCTCTCTGGCCTCTGAGACACTCAGGTGCAGGCAGTGTGGGGTCTGTGTAGGGAGCGACACTACGTGCAAAAGTGGGCTGTGGCTGTCCCCTAGTGCTGGTTTTCCTGCCTCTTTTTGCAGGATCTGAGGCTTGTGACCACCAGCCGTGCCTCATCAGCCCTTGGGGCGCACCTAGCTCTTGGTTTGGGTGATTACCCCCAAGCCTCCCCACCTTGGACAAAGGGACGAAGGGGGTCTTGCTCTGTGAAGTGGGATCTGGACGGTGATCACTTGTGACTTGTATTAATATTTACAACAATAACATTTTTCATGGTTAGGGTTCATTTTGTCACTGCGGGAAATGAAATGCAAATTAACAAGTGTAAAGATTATAACATAATGAAATGGGACATAAGAGAACTAATGAATTAAGTAGCTTCAAGGCATGGAGGGAACATGCCCTTCAAAGGCAAACATGTAAGCAGAGCTGGAGATGAATCACATGGGGAGGGGGCCTGGTCTCTGCCCCCCCTTGCTGTGACTCAGTGGCTCTCCACCGTCCACGCAGTTGCTTTTAGCAAGAAAAGAATAAGCAGAGTCCTCCTGGACCCCATTCTGTCCCCGGCCCCTCAGGTCACTGCTGTACACCTCTAAACCTTCGGCGTCTCTCAAGCCCGTTGCCCCACCATTCCTGAGTTCAGGGGCTTAGTCTCCTGCCCTCCCTCCCCGCCCCTCCCCCAGCCTCGGCCATCTCTGTCACAGCCTGTGGGGAGAAAAGGCCAGGTCTGGTCCTGTCATCCCCCTCTTTAAAAATAAATAAGTAAAGCAAATCATTATAATAAATAGCAAGCATTTTAAATTCATAAACATTTAAAAATAATAATAATGCCTTTTAAAATCGTTTTTTAAAGCGAATAACAAACCACCAAGCAAACAGAAATGCTCTCCAGTGCTTCTCCCATGTCCTCTCCTCCGCCCCCTCTGCTCAGCCCCGGACAGAGGTGCTGACTGGAGGGTGTCCCTGTGGAAAGAAGATTCAGTGCTACGTGGGACAGGGGTCCAACTTGGGGGAACCAGGAGCCTCAAGATGGTAAGGGGGTATTCTCCACATGGTGGTATCAGAGTAGGGGCACATTACACTTTGATCAGAACTCTGGTTGCAAATGACAGAAATCCCAAACTGACTTAAGCAAAACCGGGAAAGTCAAAGTCTGGGGCTTTCAGGCATGGTTGGATCCAGGGCAGAAATGATGTCACAGGCTCTGTGTCCTGGGGTTTGATTCTGTGCTGGCTGCTCACTCCAGTGGGTAAATGGCTGCCAACAGCCTAGGCTTATCCCCCAGCTAAATACCACGAAGGCAGTTTTTGCTTCTTATTCTATGTGGTCCCAGTAAGAGCCCTGAATGCACTCCAATTAGCCTGACCTGGGCCATGTGCCTGAACCAAGCACTGTGGCCAGAAGAATGGCAGACCTGGCGGCCTCCTCCTTGGAGCTCTCATCTTAGCCTCCAGCAAGTGCGCCCTCCCGCTCCTCCTCCCACCTTCTGGAGGCTTCTGTTCAGAAACTTTGTCACGCCCTCTTCATCTCTCCCACGGTTTAACATTGGCTAGCTCAGGGCACAGGCTTCGGGCCTCCCCTCTCTTCCACCAGCAACTCTCCACCTGTGATATCGGCCAGTCTCACGACTTCAAATGCCCTGCATCTGTCCACCCGCCCAACTTTATTTCTCCAGCCCAGGCTCACTGGACAGCCTCTCCTGGGTTTCTAAGGGACAAACCCCGTGTGTCCAAGATGGACGTCCTGTCTTCAGGCTGCAAGCCTGTCCTCCCTACACGCACCCACCTTTTGGCTGGTGCACATCCGTTCTTCCATTTGCTATTCTAAAGTCACACGCACTTACTCTCGGTCTCATCTCACATCCAAATGGACAGCACATATTTTAAACTCTGACCCCTTCCACTACCTCCTCCCTGGCCCAAGCCACCCACTGCCTTCTCTCTCCTGGGTGACACTGTGTGAGCCCCCTAAGGGCCCCCTGCCCTCTCCCTCGCCTCCACCGGCCCGGACTTGCATGAGGTGCCATCAGACCTCCACTCAGAACCTTCCAGTGACTCCCATCTCCCTCTGAGTAAAACCAAAGCCCTACCTACCTCTGCCCCACCGCCGGATCCTTTCTCTTTCGTCCCATTAGGCCATCGCTCTAGCCACCGGCCTGCTCCTGCCTTCGGGACTCTGCGTCCACTGTGCGCCCGGTCAGTCCACCGCCAACCACGCCTCCTCGGGGCTTTCCTCTCACTCCTTCATTCACGCACAGGGCACCTTCTCAGCCTGTCACCCACCGTAATTCCCACTCCGCATACACCCTATTCCCCCCACCTCACCTTTCTTTTCCCCCCAGCCATTCCTAATCTCTCATACAGTCCATGCTTTCCTTATTTACTTTGTTTCTTGTCTTTCTCCCTCCACTTGAAGAAAAACTCCCCGGGGGCAGGGATGTTTGCCTGTTTCATTCACTGCGTAGCCCCAGCGCCCAAACAGCCCCGGCCACGCGGCAGGTGCTCCAGAGTCCTTCGCTGACCGGCCGGGCTGGGCCCAATGTCTTCCTGCAGGTGGGAGTGCGGTGCGGGTGGCCCTTCCAAACCACACAGACCGATGGTGGGTTGGGGGAGGCTCCCCCAGGCAGACCCGACACCCATCTGCAGGGTGGGCCGGCCCCAGCCCCACCCTAGCGGTGCCCCTCCCCAGCCTGGCCTTCCTTAGGATCATCCCCGACCCCCCAACCCACTGGTGGTGGGCAAGGACTTTAGAATTTGCAGCTGTGAGACCAAGGCTGCATGATCGGGAGCAAATAAACCTGCACTGTTGTGACCACCACCGTGTCCCAGTGTCCCAGTGACCCGGTCAGCTCGGGCAGCTGGCAGAGCACCAGACACTGGGGGCCTAAGCAGCAGACACTCCACCCCCCCACCTCCCCCGCCCCCACCCTGTGGTTCTGGAGGCCAAGGTCTGAGATCAGGGTGTGGCGTGGTGGGGGTCCAGTGAGAGCTCCTTTCCTGGCTTACAAACGGCCTCCTTCTCCCTGGGCCCTCGCCTGGGAGGAGCCCTCCTGTCCCTTCCCTGAGGTGCGGGGAGAGAGCCCACCTGTCCCTTCCCCTTCTTACAGGCCGCTCACCTCACAAACAACCTCAGGGCTCCCTCCAGACCTGGTCACTCCCAAAAGCCCCACCCCCAACCCCATCACTCTGGGGACAGGGCTTCGACACACGGGTTTGGGAGAGACACAGGCATCCTGTCCTCAGCACCCGTCCCGAAAACACCACACAGAGGCGAAGCGCCCTGTTCACATGGACAGCAAAAGAGAGTGCCCATTTGCACCTGGTCGGGCCTCTGCCGGCTCGCACCCAGGCCTGGCTGCTCTCGGCGCTCCCTCACCTCACCTCTCACCGGGTTGGCCTGTTAACAGTCATCCAGCCCCAGGCCTCCCCAGCAGCCCTTCCTGGCCCAGCAGGCTGCCGCACCCTCCAGCCAGCACGCCACAGCAGCCCTAGAGGGCCGGGCTGGCCTGGACATCATACCCTTGGGGACGGAGCGACACGGTGTCAATTCTGAAGCAGAAGCTCCTGTGGCCCAGGGAAGCCCACTCCGGCCATAAACCGGGGCCGGATGGCATCCCCCCTCAGAGGCCAGGAAAGCCTCACGTGGGAGCCGCACAGTGGGTGTTGGGCTGGGCAGATTGCCCCCCGCCCCGCCCCCTGGTGCCTCTGCCCCGGCAGCCTGAGCAGATGAGCCCCTGCAGACGGGGAGTCCACTCTCACACGGATGTCTGCGGTTGTGACAAATGCACGGCTGGGAGGTGGAAACATGACATACAAGCCACGTCGATTCTGTGGAAGACGCTTCCTGGTATCTGGGGGCCTTCAGAGAGCCGTGTTGGCCGCCTGGCAGAACCGGGGTGGGAAGCAGATGGAGTTCTTGGAGAAGCACCAGACAGGCCCAACGAGTCTGCACGGAGAGCAGCAGAGTTGCCGGCCCAGGAGCTGCGGTGGGGTGGGCAGTGCCGCTCAGAAGAAGCGAGGACCTAACCATCGGACTGCTCCCCCCGGCTGGGGGACGGAGGACAGCTGCCGCCACAGGAGCTGGCTCTTTCCTGAAGTGTTGCACACGCTCTCGGCCCCCCAAGGCAGCCACCCTGCAAGGGAGCCCAGTCACCCACCCTGCGAGGGAGCCCAGCCACCCACCCTGCGAGGGAGCCCAGCCACCCCTGCCCAGAGGAGCACCACGCACCAGAGCCAAGGATGTCGCCAGATCTGAGGTTCCGGCCATGATGCCCCGTGTCCTCCCCTCTCCATGTTATTTCTCACCTGCAAATGGAGAATGAGACTCTTGCTGCAAAGAAGAAACCAAGACTGAGGGTGAACAGGCTGTCTACGGCAGGACGTTTCTCACTGGAATGAAGGGAAGGCGGAGGGAGGAAGGCTTGCAAGGGCCGAAAGCACAGGGGAACGCCACGCTCAGGTGTTTGCTGCTGCGGGACGGCCCAGAAATCGGGGGATGCGGGACGTGCTCCACTGAGTCCTCCGAGAGAGACTGGAGCTTGCAGACTCGCCACAAAGCTTCCTGGGGGCCTGGAGTTCGTACAGCATGTTCTTTAACACGCTGGATGAGCCGGCTATTTCCAGAGTCAGAATTAGCAAGAACTGATTCCACACTGACCCAGGCTACAAGGCAGGACAGCCAGTCCCTGTCCTGGTCCTGCCCCTCCCTGGGTCATCGTGGGCAAGTCACCTCGCCCCACCAGCCCGGTTTCCCCACCAGGCACACGGCGACCATGGCACCTGCCCTCCCTGCCCTGGCTGCGGGGAGGTGCTCGGAAGGCGGTGCCGGCATCAAAAGTACATGTACCGGTTGTTCCTTTTTCAGCGAAGAGTTCAGCCCTCTGGATCCCTCCCACATGGATTTGGGCTCACTGTCAGAATGTGCCTCTGTAGAGCAGCAATGTTTTTCTAATTTATTGGTTTGATCAATATCTACTGAGCACCCACCATGTGCCAGGCACGGTCCAGGCTCTGGGGACACAGCAGAGGAACCAGGGGCAAGCCCCACCCCCTGGAGCTCACAGAGCGAGCAGACACGCCACCGTCATCAAGTAGGTAAGGGCTGTCAACACCCATGAGGTCTGAGCCCCAAAGGGGACTGAAGGCTTTTCAAATATGACAGATGACAAAAGAAAAAAGGGGAGGGATAAGAACGTTTCCTCTGAGCCCCACCGTTCAGGTTGCTGGCTGGCTTCAGGGAGGGGACATTCTCTCCACCAAATCTGCCTTAACTGAGCTGGCCAAGGCTCTGAGGGTGGCGGCTGCATCCCCACAGACCCAACCCAGCTTTCTTCCTCATCGGTGTCCCCAGAGCACCCTCCGCCCCCGGCGGTGCCCCGGTCTCCGAGCTCCTTTGACATTGAGAGAGAAGGGGAAGCACATGAGACGCAGGTCCGTCCCCTTTCCGTCCCCCACGGGGACTCCATGCAAAACTATTTGTGCTTTCTGGTTAAAAGAGAAAAAGGAGGCATTGTAGAAAGTGATTTAAAGACAATTACTTCACACTCTTGTGTCTTGACATACAAACTCCAGTCTCAGCACTGACCCCATAACCACGAAAACTTCTCTGCCAGACCGGTCCTGGGACCGCACACGGTGGGCGGTGGAGGATGTCACTGGGCCCGCACCAGCCAGGGAGCCGCGGAGGTGGGGAGGCCCCAGGGGGAGGGTGGCGGGAAGGCGGCCAAGGGTGCAAGGCCAGGGGCCATGCTTGGAGTGTGTTTTCTTTTGTTTGGATTTTGGGTACAAAACACAGCTCTCAAAGCCCTTCCTTCCTCTCTCGAGGACACCTTCACCGCCTGCAGAAGTGAGGGAGCCTCAGGTGGGCCAAGCACCCCAGTTCACCCCAGTTCCCAAACGGGTGACGGGGAACAACAGAAATGTCTTCTCTCGGTGCTCTGGAGGCTAGATGTCTGAAATCGAACCCTTCTCACCGCCGCTGGCTTCTGGTGGGTGCCCGCCATCCTTGGCACCCCCTGGTTTGTAGACACATCGCTCCAGTTCCTGTCTCCACCGTCACATGGGTACTCCCTGTGTGTCCCCACATGGCCTTCTCACAGGACACCTTCCGTCTTTAGATCTACGGCCCACCCTAATCCGGCATTACCTCGTCTCAACTAATTACTCGGCAAACCTTTTCCAAATGATACCGCATTCTAAAGTACCAAGGGTTAGAACTTCAACATATGTTTTCAGGGGACACAGTTCAATCCCCTACACACACGCTTCAGCATCTCGGTCTCACTTGCATTTTCTTCATCAGCACCTCAAGCTCTGCCAGGAAGAATATTCCAGAAAGGGGGCCCCGTTGCAGGATGCTGGAGTGGAGGAGAGCCCCGCGTGGGCGGTGGTGACTGAGGACTTACGAGTGCCGCCCCCAGTCCGGCTCTCCCTCCTCAGAGCATCCATGCAGGAGGCTGTGGGGCCCGGTCCCTGGGAGGCCAAGGGCCTGGCAGGGGGCCCTCCAGAAGCACCACGGGCTGCCCTGTCTCCTGGGAGCAGCTCACAAACCTCCACGGGCTGCAGGAAGCCCCCTGCCAAGGGGACCATTTCAGAGGCTTGGAGCCCAGCAGTGAGTCACTGCAGGCCCCCACCAGGGCGAGACATTGCTGCTCCAGTGGCGTCTTCACAGCTCCTTCTCACAGCCTCAGATGTGGGAGGTGGAGGCAGACAGCAGCTAGGAGCTAAACAGATGCAGAGGAAGTGCCAGGCTCAACAGTCCCGAGTTGGGGGCGTTCTGAACACCCGCCGGAAGGCGGAGCCAGTGAAATGCTGTGGGGAAAGTGAAGTGTGGCGGTGGCGCGGGGGTGGGCACAGGAGCCGGCCTGCTGGGAGCGTCAGATCTGCGTGCAAGTCGGAACCTCCTCTCTGCACTAAGTGGGTCACTTACTTTTTTCTGTTTTGTCTTTAAGTTCCAGCGATGACCCTCACTGACTCTGTGGCCTTGGGCAATCAGATGTCTCTGTCTGTTGCCTCCATTCCCTCCTCTGTCACCTGGGAGCGGGAGCAGGTCCACCTCACAAGGCTCCAGGGAAGAGTTGGACAAGGTCGCGTAGGTGAGAGAAGCTCAGCGCCCACCCAGCGCACATCCGACCACCCTCACCGAACAGCAGAGGAGAGATCTGAAAACAGGTGCCGCCTCTGGCTCTGGTCCCCCGGGTCGGGAGACTCCTCCACTCACAAGCGGGGCGGGCTCTTTGCACAGCAGCACTTGACAAATCACTTTACCAATGACCCACGCAAAGATTGATGTGCAAGGATATTTAGTGCAGCAATAGCCAAAAATGGGAAACAGTCCAAATAACCCAAAATCGGGGAAGTGGTTGTGTGATTGCAGACCCACTGAGTGGAATACTGTAAGCCATTCAATCACAGGAAGTGAGCAAAACGCTCTGCCGTGAATCCCCGTCCTGGGAAGGGGACATCCCCACATCAACAAACGTGCCGAGTGGGACTTCAGGGAAAGAGCAAATGAGGTTAGATCTCCCCTCTCGGGGGAGGGCCTGCGCTGAGGCTGCTGGTCTTTGTCCTTGCCCGCATTTCCCAAACTTTCTAAGACACATTGCTTAGGAAAAAATGAGCATGCAGCGGTCCACGAGCCTGCTGCTCACCACAGCTGATGAGACACCCAGCATGTGACAGGTTTGAGGGTGGCCTCTTCCCCGCCTCGAGTCATGCAGTGTTCCTGGGGGTCCTGCACAGGGAGGAATGTTCAGGAAGGATCTTGATGTCTTCGGTCTTCTCTGGTCACCCCTGACATGGCATCAGAATGCATCTCCCACCCTGGCTGGGTGGCGCAGTTGGTTGGAGCGTTGCCCCCACACACCAAAATTGTGTGGGTGGGGTCCCCGGTCAGGGAGTGTACAAGAGGCAACCAATCGACACCCCTCTCACACAGCGATGTTTCTCTGTCTGTCTGTCTGCCTGTCTGTCTCTCTCCCACCACCCCCTCATCTCTCTCTAAAATCAATAAAAACATATCCTTGGGTCAGGTTTAAAAATAAAAGCAGAAAGGATCTCTGCCAGGCCACCACACCTCCATTCTCCCTGAGGATCCAGAGTCTCGAGAGTTTCAGGACTTGGGGGGAGGGGGCACAGGGGAAACAGAGGACACTCTGTGCGGCTTCTGGCCCCCCAGAAGCCTGAGCCTGCCCCTGCCAGGGCCAGCCTACCCTCTGGCTGTCTGGGCTCCCGGCCTCAGGACCCCTGGCCCAAGGACACCCATCAGGTCAGAAACATGGGCTGTCTTCTACTGGGACTAAGTCCGATTTGGTTTAAACACAGCAGGGGCAGCCCCAAGAAGTACCCACGGGAACGTGCCAACAAGAGGAAGACTTTCAGTGGTCTCCCTGGCTGCCTGCCCCCGCCCCCAGCAGTCTCCCACGAGCCCCTCCCAGCTCTCACTGAGCTGCCTGAACCCAGGGCTGTCTGCTCCTTCTCGGCCTGTGTCCTCACACTGCACTTGAGGCAGGAGCTCATGGTGTGAGGCCTAAAACTCAGGGCCTAATATTACGTGCTACCCAGCACCCAGTGAAGCCGGGAGGGCCTCGAATGGCCTAAGCGTCAGCCCCTCCCACTCTGCTCCCGCAGGTAAGGTCCCCCAGCCAACCACCCCCCTAATCTCAGGCACCAGGCCCCATTCCTGCCTGTCCCTGGGGAGGGGGGTTCAGCTCTCTGCCAGCGCATGGAATTATTCAGATAGGAATTATTATTCGCTCACCCTGTGCCCGAGTGCAAGCTCAAACGGCCCCATAGGCGGGAACTGTGGCCAATCCCTGCGTCTTCCCTAGGCCCATCTCTGTGTCTCCTGACACACCGGGAGCCTCGTACCTCTCCTCCTGAAGCCAGGACAGCCTGCACTGCACAAGCGCCCCTCCCCAGGAGGCCTCGCCCCTCCCCAGCCTGCCTTTAGGTGGTCTCACAAAGGTGGGAGACGGTCAGCCAGCAGCCTCACCAACAAGGGCTTAATGACTGCAGGAATGAAGGTGCCCGGGAAAACCACAGTCCCTGGCCAGGTGCACCAAGGCCCCGCCCTCGCCCAGGCCAGGGGCACGGCAGTCAGAGAAAGTCCTTCTGCACAAGTTAGGCTGGGACAGGAAGGGTGTGTAGAAGGGGCCAGTGAGTTGGAGGAGCAAAGAGAAAGGTGTCCAGGGCAGGGAGTAGGCCCTGTCTGGAGTCTGGGCTTGGTGCTCATGAGGTCCCCGTGGCCCTGGTGTGGAAAGCAAGGTAGGGGGCAAGGTGAGAGTGCTGAGAGCAGCCCAGACCCAGACCCACCGCCCAGACCTGGATGTATTCCAGGTCCCTGGGCTGAGCTGCTTGGGTAGAACCCTCCGAGCAGGCCCCAGGCCTGAGCCTGGGAGCTGGCTCTTCCCCAAACTGTCCCAGCTGTGGCCTCCCTCTCTTCTGGTCTCCGAGAAAAACCACTCAGGATCAAGGACCCAGAGGTGTTGCTCTGATCACCAGGGGGATAGGGGACTGGGTGGAGCCATAAGAGAGGGCCGGGGTGCTTCTCTGTGTGTGGCCACAGGCTGCTGCCCTGGGGGCTCCCACCCCACTCCTCCTGGCCAAGCCTGGTAGCCACACTCCAGCACAGACGCCTGGGAGGCCAAGCCCACCACTGCCCACCGGCCCCAGCAGCCACACGCCTCAGGGGCCTTACTTACAGCTCTGCCGCTCCATAATTAAGCCCCCAGGGATGCTGTATTTAAGGTTTTGTCACCATGGCTGTTTATAAAAGGCTGCTTCTGGGTGGGGCAGGCGTCAGAAGCTCAAGAAGGGTTGAGGGATGGGCACGGTGCTCCTCCAGCCAGCTGGGGCGAATCCCAAAACTTTTGGAGTTCCTTCCCACTATAATGATAAGCTTCATCTTCAGGTGTTAAAAGTTCTATCTAGTGCAGTTTAAATTGAAACCTCACACAAAGGTGTGAATATACAGGAGTGGGCAAAAGTAGGTCAAAAATAATAAATAATTCAATAATTAACAAATAATAATGTGAGAATAAACTGTTTTCTATATTCACAATTGTAAACCTACACTTGCCCACTCCTGTACTTAACACTATGGAACTGTACAGTTAAAAATGGTCAAGATCAGACTTCCAGCCAAGATGGAGGCATAGGTAGACACACTGTGCCTCCTCGCACAACCAAGATAGGGGCAACAATAATTTAGAAACAGAATAACAACCAGAACCAATGGAAAATTGAACTGTATGGAAGTCGGACAACCAAGGAGTTAAAATAGACACGTTCATCCAGACCGGTAGGAGGGGCAGAGTCGGGCAGCCAGGAGGAGAGGGATCTCGGCACAAAGAGTGGTGGGACCAGGTGCATAAGGCATCCGGGGCACACAAGACCGCAGCAGGCAGACCCTGGGTGCACAAGTGGCGACTGGCAGACCCCGGCCTCAGGGTGGCAACTGGCAGACACAGCGAGGTGGTGATTGTGATGCGAGTCACTGTGAGCAACCCAGGATCCCAGCACCGGGAAATAGAGCCTCGGGGCACTGATTGAAAGCACCTGTGGAGGTTGAGGTGCAGGGAGAGACACCCAGCCTCACAGGAGAGTTTGTTGGAGAGACCCACAGGGTCCTAGAACGTACACAAGCCCACCCACACGGGAATGAGCACCAGAGGGGCCCAGTTTGCTTGGGGAAAGCAGCAGAAGGGACTGAAGTCTGACAGAGAGCAGAGTAAACACCATTGTTCCCTCTCGGTCCCCACCCCCACATACAATGTCACAACCCAGCAGCGCGGGTTGCTCTGCCCTGGTGAGCAGCTAAGGCTCTGCCCCTCATCACGTAACAGGCACGACAAGACAAAAAAAAATGGACCAAATGAAAGAACAGGTCAAAGCTCCACAGCAAATACAACTAAGCAACCAAGAGATAGCCAACCTCTCAGATACGCAGTTCAAAGCACTGGTGAACAGAATGTTCACAGAATTGGTTGAATTTGGTCGCAAAGTAGATGAACAAATGAAGGCTATGCTAAGTGAAATGAAGGAAAATGCACAGGGAACCAACATTGATGGGAAGAAAACTGGGACTCAAATCAATGGAGTGGACCAGAAGGAAGAAAGAAACAACCAAACAGAAAAGAATAAAGAAATAAGAATTCAAAAAAATGAGGAGAGGCTTAGGAAACTCCAGGACATTCCAATATCCAAATTATAGAGGTACCAGAAGGGGAAGAGGAAGAGCAACAAGTGGAAAACTTATTTGAACAAATAATAAAGGAGAACTTCCCCAATCTGGCAAAGGAAATAGACTTCCAGGAAGTCCAAGAAGCTCAGAGAGTCCCAAAGAAGTTGGACCCAAGGAGGAACACACCAAGGCACATCATAATTACATTAGCCAAGGCAAAAATGAAGGAGAGAATCCTAGAAGCCCCAAGAGATAAGGAGACAGTTACCTACAAAGGAGTGCCCATCAGACTGTCAGCTGATTTCTCAAAAGAGACCTTGCAGGCAAGAAGAGGCTGGAAAGAAGTATTCCAAGTCATGAAAGGCAAGGACCTACATCCCAGATTACTCTATCCAGCAAAGCTTTCATTTAGAATGGAAGGACAGATGAAGTGCTTCTCAGATAAGGTCAAGTTAAAGGAGTTCATCATCACCCAGTCCTTTTTCTATGAAATGTTAAAAGGACTTATCTAAGAAAAAGAAGATAAAAAACATGTATAGTAAAATGATAGCAAACTCACAATTATTAACAACCACACCTAAAACAAAAACAAAAACAAACTAAGCAAACAACTAGAACAGGAACAGAACCACAGAAATGGAGATCACATGGAGGGTTAGCAACAGGAGAATGGGAGGAGGAGAGAGGGGAAAAAGGTACAGAGAATAAGTAGCATAGATGGCAGGTAGAAAATAGACAGGGGGAGGGCAAGAATAGTATGGGAAATGTAGAAGCTAAAGAACTTAGGACACATGGACATGAACTAAAGGGGGGGAATGTGGGTGGGAGGGGATGTTCAGAGTAGAGGGGAATGAAGGGGGTAATGGGACAACTGTAATAGCATAATCAATAAAATATTTTTAAATGGTCAAGATAGGCCCTGACTGGGGTAGCTCAGTGGGTTGGGTATCATCCCACAAACCAAAAGGTCGCCGGTTCAATTCCTGGTCAGGGTACGTACCTGGAGTGTGGTGGGGGGCATGCAAAAGGCAACTGACTGGTGTTTCTCTTGCACATCAATGCTTCTCTCCCTCTCTATCTCCCTTCCTTCCCCTCTCTCTAAAAATAAATGTTTTTAAATGGTCAAGATGCTAAATTTTATGTTATGTGTATTTTGTCACAATTAAAAATAAATTTTAAAAAATATAAAGCCTTTACTCTCACAACCACCTTTCATCTGTCTGTCACCCCAGCTCGGGGACCAGCAGGCAGGCATGTCCTGCAATGCCATGAGGAGAGGGGGCGTCTGAGGGGGAGAGGGGTGGGGTGTAAGGGACTGGCTGGCAAGTCTAAAGTCTGTAGCATGGTGTCCTAGGTCAAAGGTCGTGGAGCAGGGGGATGCTCCTGCTGGGGCAGTTAGCCTTTTGTTCTGGTCAGCCCCACAGCAGATTGGAGGGCACCCATCAGGAGGGCAACCTGCTTTACTCAGTCTACCAATTCAAGTGTTAGTCTTACCCAAAGCCGTCCCCAAAGAAACACCCAGAATAACGGATGACCCAGTTACCTGGGCACCTGTGGCCCAGTCAGGCTGACACAGAAACAAACGTGCCCAGTGGTTAGAGAGCCCACAGTGGGAGCAGCAAGTCAGGTGGCCCGGGGCTCCACTCTGCTCCTGGCCCTCCCTGCCGGCTGACCGCTCGGGGCCTCAGTTTCCACATCACATCAGAGGAGACAAGGCTGATGACCCCTGTGTCCGCTGTGAGTGCCCTACAGGTGTGAGCTGCAGTTGTGGTGGTGATGACAGTCACTTCAAGTGCTCTTGGTAAGTGATGGGCGGGTTCCCACCTATAGCTGGGGTGGGGAGGGGTCATTGCCCAATACCCTGCTGGCACATTGAGCTCGGACAGGATTCATGGGCCCGGCAGCCCTGGTTTCAGGGCCACATCAAAAACAGCCCTCGGCCTCGCTTCCTCCACAGGAACTTGCTTGCAAAACACAAAACATTAGTAATGATGGGACGGAGCTGTGCAGCTTTTCAGCCTGCCTTCCCTTCTTAGGCACTGGGGCTCTCGATTTGGTTCTCCAGGAGCTTGGGAGTTGCCAGAGAGAACAGAATCCCGGAGTCCATTAAGCAAGGTAATTTACAATAGATGCAGACGGAACTGGGGAAATACATTAGAGCGTTTTTCCCATTTGGCTTGTAGAAAAGACATTATTCTAAGCACACACGCAGTGAATGCTGTTCGGTGACGCCGAGGCCACCCGTTAGCTCCGCTAACGAGCTCATCCATCCCCGCGCCACGCCGCGCAGAGAGCTCGATTCCCCACGAAAGCTGCGCCACCAGGTGAGGTTCTCTGAGCCCCCACACAGACCCCGGACCCCATTTTTGACCCGCAAAATGGGCATCGCTGGGCATGGTGGCAGGGAGAAGGGGGGAGGGCGCCTTCCTTTTGGAGCTCTGACTCCGACCTCGGGTCTCCCTCGCCCAAGGAGGGAGGGAGATGAAGCAGCTCCGAACCCCGCGCAGCCGGAGCTTGCCGAGACCCCGGGAGTGTCTGGGGAGAGGAATTGAACATAAACTGCTCTTTGTGAAACTGCTCATTTATTTTTCAGGTTTTAAATGACAACCAAAATAGATGTGTGGCGCTCTTGTAGATTTCTTCCTCAAGAGGGCCAAGAGCCGCTTCAGTCACGGGTTTCAGCGGCTGAAGACCCTGGCTCTCTGCTGTGGGGGCGAAGCGGGGGCTTCCGGCTGCGGGTCTAGTTTTTCCCGCGCGTGGGCCACGTAACGTGTTAGCATGCAGCCCACCTCCCGCGTCCCCCGGGGCGCGGCGATGAAGCAGGGATCGCCCAAAACGTCCCGGTCCCAACACTCTGAGTGCCTCACTGCACAGGGCAGGAGGAGGGAGGAGAAGGAAGAGGGCAGGAAAAATATTACGTGGCTGTCGCCGGTGTCTCCTGGCACTGGCTCTCTCTAGTCGTAACTGCCGTCGCCGAGGGCTGGTGTTCGCTAGACTTAACCTTCCTCTCACAAGTGCTTCCTCTGGGTTCTTTAGAGCCCCCAACTTTGGGGCGTTTGGTTGCATTTCTTTTGGGTGGTTATTGACTTCCTCTCTCCCTCAGTCTCTGCGAATTTGGGGCTCTGTATTCAGAGTTACCTCCCTCTTCTGGGCTATCTTTTTAGGCCAGCCTTCTGCCCGCTGTGGTCCATATTTGGCCTACAAGAGCATTTGTGTATCAGCAGCCTTGCCTTCAGCAAAAGCACAGTTGGCTCCTAATGCCTCTCCCCTCCTCTCCTCCCCTCCCCTCCCCTCCTCTCCTCCTCTCTCCCCACCCCCCACTGCATCTCGTGGTGAGACTCTCTGAGCACATGTCTGACACCAGCCCCCCAACTCCAGAGGCCACCTCCACGCTATGCAAGCACCTTCCTGAAGCTTCTTTTGCTAGACTTGCACTTTCCGGGACATCCAATGAAACTTGGGGAGGGATCCCCGTTTCCACAACACATCACCTTTGCACATGCGACTCCGTGTGCACGAACTGTCCCTGGAAGGGCACACAGAACGGTGACTGCACCAGGGAGAGGGGTAGGATGGAAACTTAGTCTGCACCCTTCACCATCCTGCACTGAGTTTCTCATGCACATGTTTTAGCAATTCAAAAATTACAAACTGATTCACACTTCAAGTTAGACCTTTTTGGAGACTGGCCTCCTTGCTTCTTGCATCCCAGATGCAGTCAGGGTCCCAGCGCAGGGGCGGCACGGCCCTGTGGAAGGTGCCGGTGCGCCAGACTAGACACTGCTGACTAGTTGTGGCACCCTGAGCAGGTCCCTACACTCTGGCCTCGGCTTCCCCTCCTGCCCTGCAGTCCTCCTGCAACTCCAAGGAGTGAATCCGTCCGTCAGACCAACGTGCAATAGGATGGCTGGCCCGAGCCTGAAGGGCAAAGCCATTCCTTCTTGTTCCTAGGACTGTGCAGAGTGGGCTGTGCTGTTCTTGCCAAGCCCTGTGTCCCCCCAAATCAGGTGGAAGCCAGGGCTGGGGTGGCAGGGATGGGACTCTCCTTGGCCAGCCTCCTCCGTGTCCCTTCCCCAAGCCACTGGCTCGAGGCGTCCTCCCTGAAAGACCTTCAGTGTGACCTCCCCGCCCTCAGGTGCCCCTCACATAACAGGGCATGTATACAGTGTATAAAACATGTGATATCATACATTATAATGCATAAAAATATGTAATATTACATATTATGTTATATCTAGCAGTGACATCATAGGGTTCTTGTGGAAATTAAATTGAAGAACGTAGCTGGCGTTAAAATACTCAGAACTGCCCGTCATTATTTTTTAACCGGGACACACAAACAGCCCCCACTCACCCACCAGGTGGGGAACCAGGGATGTTCCCGACCTCGGAGGCAGCTCAGGCCCTTTTCTCAGGATGGGCTGGTGTGAGCGTGCAGACGCACACAGCTCCCTGGAACTTCAGAACTTCGTACAGCAGTGGCCGGTTCAGCGTGTGGCCTGGTGGTGGGGAGCAAGGGGCCTTGAACCTGGGCACAGCCCTGATCAGCAGACATCTTACAGTGTGGACACTTCCTGACTGCTGTCTTCCCACTGGCCACAGGTAGGTGGATGGGAGGGGGACAGAGGGCGGCGGGGGCTGGGAATTAGCAGTCAGCAGTAGTTAGCCATTTTTTTCACAGGGCCCTGAAAAATGGGGGAGGACTTTGGAGAAGCTACAAAGATAACTCAGGGATAACTCAGGGTTGCCCTGGCTGGTGTGGCTTAGTGGATTGAGCACCAGCCTGTGAACCAAAGTGCTGCCAGTTCGATTCCCAGTCAGGGCACATGCCTGGGTTGCAGGCCAGGTCCCCCAGTAGGGGACACATGAGAGGCAACCACACATGGATGTTTCTTTCCCTCTCTTCCCCTTACTCTAAAAATAAATAAACTCTTTAAAAATTTTTTAAAAAGATAACTCTGGACTGCTTTGAACATCTGAACCAAAAGCACTCCTGAAGCTGAGGAGAGGCTGGGCAGCACCGTTGACCTTTAAGTTCATCAGAGGGAGAGCCTCCAGGGTGGGCTGAGCTGAGGGCCGGGATCTGCACGCTGCACAGAAGGTAATCAGGCAGATCTCTCGGCCTAGCCTTCTGGGGACCAGACACAAAAAATCCCTCCTAAAGTGAAAAATCAGCCTTCCAAACCCTGAGCAGTCCCCTGGGTGGGAGTCATCTGTGTATCTAGAAAAAGATAAGGTGCTAAGTTCCTGCTGCAGAATCAGCATTGTCGGCTGAGGCCAAAGCCATTTCTGCAGGTTGTGCCTGCCCTTTGCCCTCCGTGGGTCAGTGGAACCAGGGGTTGAACCTAGACTGACTTGAGGTTGGGAGTGCCCGAGGCTGGGAGGAGGAGGGGTGACGGTTGTGCCTCCTTTCACCCTCACTGTTTTCAGGAGCCTTGGGCCCACCGTCCAAGTCAGAAGCAGCATTCTCCCAGGATCCACAGAGATTCCAAGCTCCACTTTTCCTGAGACCCGCAGCTGAAGGAGAGTGCTCCTTATGGTGTAGTCACACTGCCCCCTGCTGGACAGAAGGCAGCATGGTGGTGAGGCCCCCAGTGGCCAGCAGGCACTTGCCAAGAGCTGCTGTGGGCAAGGCACAGGTACACAGCAGGCTCTCAGCACGTGTTGGTTCTCGTTACTGCTTAGGTAGGCGGCAGTGTTGTTGCCAGTGTCATCACGCAGTGAGCACCACAGGAGGTCAGCGCGGGCTGACAGGGGTCAGGGAACAGGGGGGTCCTGCAGAGCACAAGGGGGATGGTGAGCGGAGCAGAACTGGGAATGTCAAGAGAAGTGGAGAGATGCACTCCACCTCCTGACTGTCCCAGGAAAAATAGCATCTCCGAGACTGAGCTCTGACACAGGGCCCTTCCTCCAGGTTAGAGGGGAAGAAGCCACACGTAGCCCACCTGCCCCTTGCACAGAGGCCGGGCCCCAGCTGCCCCGGAACAAGGCCCTGACGGTGCCCGGTTCTTTCAGCCCAGTCCCACTCACGGAGGCTCCGCACACCCGCCCCTTGCCTGCATCGCACACATTTGCTGTGCTGGTCATCCAGCGTGACAGAATTGTGGCTCACCTATGTCGAGATCATTGTCAACATTAATAATTTAATGATGCCATAGACCTTGTAATTAAAAATAAGCTTTAAGGAGACCGCAAAGTGATTGTAATAACGTTTCAAGGGCCAATGACAGAGCAGCTCCCTCTCCCTGTGCCAGGAGCGTGAGAAGGAAGAGATCAGACTCCCAGGGCTCAGAGCAGTTTCTGCATCACGAACACCCATCTCCGAAGTCCAGTCTGTCAGGGCTTGGGATGCACTTGGCCAACAGTGGCTCACAGTTTCACGTGTTTCCCCAACTTATTTATCTAGTTGGGGGATTGTGTGTGTGTGTGTGTGTGTGTGTGTGTGTGTGTGTTGCTTTATTCAGAAGCAGCTGTGAACTCCTCTTTCTCCCCCTGGCCCCGCTGCCCTGTTCCTTCTGGTGCATTCTGGAGAGTCTCAGCACCGTTCCTAAGCCTTGGTCCCACTGCTCCCTGGTGAGCCTTGCGCAGCACTAACAAACAGGTTACTTGTTTGTACAACAGAGCAGTTGGTAGAATTGCGTCCCCTTTCTCTACTAGCATCTGCAGCCACTCTCCTGAGATGACAGAAAGAGCAGGCATTGTAGTCACCGCCTGGGGATGCCGCACTCACGCGGGTGGGGACCAGGCTCCCCTCTGCTTCTCGGGGCGGGCTCCAGCCCCCCGCCCCCCCGACTCAACAAGCCCATTCCAACCACAGAGCACAGAGCGCCACAGAGTCCTCCTCTTTCCGCCTAGAGAGCCTCCTCCAAGGTATCTTTTCCAGACCTGTTTTCTTTCATTTTTAAATCAATAAATTAATTCTGATCATCATCTCACAGACTTTTCTTCCCTTGAGATAAAAATCTGTTTCCTAAGAAAAATCTAAGCCTGCCCATGGAAGGACACAGTCATGTGAACCTCAGCACCCTGCCCATGACCTTGGACAAAAGGTAGAAAGGGCTGTGCAGCTGGTGGGCGGGGCCGAGAGAGGGCGGAGAAACCAGGACAAGGACTGTGTTCAGGCACACGGTCTGAGGCAGCACCTGACCCTGAACTGGAGGTTTTACCCACCCATGTGACAAAGAGGACCCCAACAGTACCCCCAGCAGGAGGACAGCCCTGCCTGCTGCAGGCCCCTAAGCCAGAGGCCTCATGAGAAAATGACCAAGAAGAGAAGTCAGAGGTGCATTTGTGAAGCTAATGAAAAGGAACCCGGACACCCAGAGAGTATCCGGATCCCCAGACCGTCGGGCCCTGCAGAGACGTCCCTTTAATGGAGACAGGGTTCTCAGAGAAAACAAGGTTTCATCTGAGGGTGGGGAGTCACCTACCCAAAGAACGCATGGGCCCTCAAGTGTTCACCCAGCCCTTGCTGTCCCTGCTCCACAGTGATCCGAGGCACCCCAAAGAAAAACTCCCCTTTTCTGCCTACTAGGCTGGGGGGGCCAGGAGGACGAGAGAGAGGCTCTGGTCCCAGGACTAACCCTGGCAGGGGTCCAAAGGCCCACGCCTGATCCCGCAATGTGGGGTGCCCCCCCCCCAGTGCAGACAGCTGCCCCTCAGACAAAGGAGGAGGGAGAAAACCACAAGCCTCGGCTCTCTACAGCGGCCAGAGCCTGTTCCCAGCCCCACCTGTGGAGACCCGGCTGGGTCTGGGCTCTCCGAGGGGGTCCAAGTGCATGGGGGTGGAGCTGGAGCTGGGGAGACAGGGCCAGAGGCTCCCCTTGCAACAGCGCCCCAGCCTCCAAAGTGAAATATCTCTGGGTCCCTTTCCAGCAAGTAAAGTCAGTGCATTGGTTCTTACATTGTAATAAAAACATGGAAATGAGCTCATTGAAATTTTTTTCCTCAGTTTTCTTTGGAACCAAGATCTGACCCTAGGAGCCAACTCAAACATCGTGTCCCCGGGGAACCTTCCCCTCAGCCTGTCCCCCGACCCCCACGCAGGCCCCCCCGGCTGCCCCCACCACTGAACGTCTGCCGAATGAATGAGCAGCCTGTGGGCTTCTGGCACCCAGCAGACGCCACGCCTCCTGTTCCCCAACGGGGTGTAGCATGTCTCAGAGCAGCTTTTCTGTCTTGGAGTTTGTCTGGGCCGCGCCTCCTTCCTAATGGGGTGAGAGACAAAGAAGCCTCTGTGTGCCCTCCTCTGCGGGGACCTGGGTTACTGCACGGCTCCCACCGGCAGGCCCAAGGCCGGGAGTCTGGCCCACGTGCTGGTGACTCACAGCCTCGAAGAATCCAGACAGACTTCTGAAAGCATTAGCTTCCCATCCACTGTCACCCGGGGAACAGGGCAACCTTTTTAACTTCCTTGATGCACAAGGGCGGGCTAGCACGGGCAGAGCTGGGTCTGCAGTGGGAGATGCACACACCCTGCATGTTGGTGACAATAGGCAAATGACTGATTTGATTAAGTCCATGATCCAAGAGAATCTTGCCGTCAGTGCTCAGGGAGTAACAGTCCTTCCATCTGGAATCCACGAAGAAAGGGGGTGCCAGACACCATGTCTCTGCACTCTCAGAGCCTGGCGAGTGATTCCCCATTGCTCACAGAAGCCTGGCCACAGCAGGGGCCCCGAGAGAGGCTGGCTCCACCTGACGTGTCTTCCAACATCTTTGCCAACACAAAATGCACTTCATCAAGGCAGAAAGAGGGAAACTTCTGCCTCCAACCACGAGGGAGTAGCTAGCACTATAAACAACTAAAAACCTATGTATACACACACACACACACACACACACACACCTCTACATATATACACATGTACATATATATGCATATATGGCTGGTACACTTATATGTGACAACTACTCAGGCAAGAATGGGGGCAGTATAAGCCTGTGATCCCTGAGAAGAGGGACACGTATGAGGTCAGGTGCACAGTCACTCACTGAACCATCCAGCTTTCTGGTGAAGGATGACTTCCCAATCATGTCTAAAAGAGCTGGACTCCAAACAGCACAGCAGTACCGCTGAGCTGAGGAGCAGAGGTCAGAGTTTAGAGCAGCTACAGTAGTGATAGCCTAAAAGACAGGGCATTGGAGAGGAGAAAGCTGTGCAGATAGGTGGCCCAATGGGTCAACATGGGCGTTCCTTGTAAAGCTGTGGCTGATGGCTGGGTCACATGTGTAGCAAGAGATCACCTAGGACTTGCCTGATAGTGGCTGCTATGGGGTGGATAGCTAGGGCTGAGGGAAATTGATGTGATGGCCCTGCCAGAGTAAAGAAATCTCATTAACACATGTTAACAGCACACAGTTGAGACAGCCAGAAATCTCTCAGTTGAAAAATATAACTGAAATTTACTAAAGGGCTTCAGCATCTGATTTGGGCAGGCAGAAATAAAATCAGCAAACTTTAAGATAAGACTACTGAAATTATCAAGTCTAAAGAGCGGAAAGAAAAAAATGAAGTCAACACAGTCCAAGCAACCTGTGGGGCACTGTCAAGCAGGTTGGCATATGCATTGTGGAAATCCCAGAAGGAGAAGAGAGGGAGAAAGGGCAGAAAGAATATTTAAAGAAATAATAACTAAAAACTTCCAAAATTTGATGAAAAACAAATGAATCTACAAATCTAAAAATCCAAGAAGCTCCATAAACTCCAAGTACAATAAACTCTTAAGAGATCCACACTGAGACACATTATAATCAAACCCTTGAATAACAAACAGAATCTTGAAAGCAGCAAGAGAGAAACAACTCCTCACATACAAGAGATCCTCAGTATGATTAACCACTAGTTTTTCATCAGAGACCAAGGAAGTCAGAAGACATATTATATATTTAAAGTGCTGAAAAACAGTTAAGTTCAGCAAAACTGTTCTTCCAAGATGAGACATGGCCAGAAAAACAAAACTGAGGGAATTCAGCACTGTTAGACGTGCCCTTCAAGAACGTCCAAGGGAGTTCTTCAGGTTCGAACAAAAGGGCACAGGACAGTAAAACAAAGCCAAGTGAAGATCTCTGGTAAGATAAGTACATGGGTAAATGCGAAAGTAAGTATTATTGTACTTTTGATCTATAACTCCACTTTTTATTCCCTACAGGGTTTTAAAGACAAATACATAAAAAATAATTATAAATCTGTAACAACAACATGAAGGAGGGAGGATGAAGCTGTATAAGAGCAGAGTTTTGAAATAAATTGTTATAAATTTAGGATGTTAAGTGTAACCCCCCTGGTAATCACAAAGAAAATATCTATAGCATATATACAGATGGAAATGAGACTGGAATCGAGGTGGTTTGCTACCGAAAAAAAAAATCAGCTAAACACAAAAGATGGCAGTAATGGAGGAATGAGGGACAAAGAAAGTATAAGATACACAGAAAACAAATAGCAAGATGGCAGAAGTCGCTCCTTAACAGTATTTTTTTTTTTAGAATAGATTATTTTTTTTTAAAGATTTTATTTATTTTATTATTTTTTAGAGAGGGAAGGGAGGGATGAGAGAGAGAGAGAGAGAGAGAGAAACATCAATGTGCGGTTGCTGGGGGTTTATGGCCTGCAACCCAGGAATGTACCCTGGCTGGGAATCGAACCTGGGACACTTTGGTTCCCAGCCCGCGCTCAATCCACTGAGCTACGCCAGCCAGGGCTTCTTAACAGTATTTTTTTAAGATTTTATTTATTTTAGAGGGGAAGGGAGGGAGAAAGAGAAGGAAAGAAACATCAATGTGCAGTTGCCTCCTGTGCACCCCCCTACAGGGGACCTGGCCTGGCCTGCAACCCAGGTGTGTGCCCTGACTGGGAATCGAATCGACAACGGTTTGGTTCACAGGCTGGTGCTCAATCCACTGAGCCACACCAGCCAGGGCTCAGTAATTATTTTAAATGGAAATAGATTAAACTCTCCAAATAAGTGAAAAGGCAGAGGTTGGCAGAATGGATATTAAAAAGCATGCTCTGCCCTGGCTGGTGTGGCTTAGTGAATTGAGTACCAGCCTGCGAACCAAAGGGTTGCCAGTTCAATTCCCCTTCACAGCACATGCCTGGGTTGTAGGTCAGGTCCCCAGTAGAGGGTGCAGGAGATGCAACCATACATTGATGTTTCTCTCCCTCTCTTCCTCCCTCCCTTCCCCTCTCTTTATAAATAAAAATGTTAAAAAAAAAAAAAGCCAAACCAAGACAGGCAGAAGGGATTTGTCACATATATAACCAACTAAGCGGCTATACCCAGAACAGAAAACTCCCACAAAACAGTAAGAAAAAGGCAGACACTCTATTAGGAAAATAAGGGTCTTGAACAGCAGTTCACAAATTCGAATGTCCAATAAACATGAAAAATTTTTCATTATGATTAAGCACCAGGAAAAGCAAAGTCCGACCACAATGAGATACCACCATATAGCCACCAGATGAGTTAAAATTAAGAACACTAATGATGCCAAATGTTAGCAGGATGTGGAGCCACGGGAACCCCCACCCACTGCTGGAGAGTGTAAACTGGTTCAGTCCCTTGAGAAGACTGCTTGGCACTAGCTCTTCAAGTACGCAGCCAGCCATTCAACTCCTAAGTGCGCACCCGCCAGAAATGCCGACTCTCCCCATTCTCCTGCAGGCAACGAAAGGCATGTATCTGTGTAATAATGTTCCTAAAGTATCATCCACGACAGTTTGAAACTAGAAATAACTCAAATGCCCATCAATAGCAGACTAGGTAAGTATAACACGGTGTATTTTTACAGTAGAATACCACACGGCAATGAAAATGAATGAGCTACACCTACACTCTGAACCAGCTGCTGCATCTCACTGTCGTAATGTAGAATGAAAGCAGCCAGTCACAAAAGAACATATACAATGCACGCTATGATTCAATTTGTATGAAAGTCCAAAACATGTTAAATCATAGTGTGCGGAACATATACTTAGGTGGTAAACCTAGAAAGAAAAGCGAGGTAGTGGTTACCATAAAGGTGAAAATAATAGTTCCCCAGGGAGGGCGGGAGGGAGGGAGGGTGTGGTTGGGAAGGAGAGCTTGGGGTGCTGGCCAAGTCTGACTTCCCCTCCTGCCTTGGGCAATGGCTACACAAGCATTTGCTTTGAAATAATTTGTTAAAGTTGCACATTGCTCAGTGCATTTTCATGTGGTGTGTTATGTTGCATTCACAATAAAAGCAATTTTAAAAGGAAGAGGAGGAGGATACACCTCAGTGTGTAGAGCCTAAGCAGGGGTGTCCAACCTGCGGCCCTCAAGCTGCATGTGGCTCAGGATGGCCATGAATGCGGCCCAAAACAAAACCGTAAATTTACTTAAAATATTATGAGACTTTTTTTGTGTATGTCACAATGTATTTAATGTGTGGCCCAAGACAACTCTTCTTCTTCCAGTATGACCCCGAGACGCCAAAAGGTTGGTCACCCCTGGCCTAAGGGGAGAGGACCTTTGGATAATTTTTCTTCTCACTTTCCTGCTGCGGTCTCATGAAGAACTGGAGTCTGGAGTCAGACCCGCCTTAATTCAGCTCCCAGCTCTCTCTCCCCAGCACACGACCTCAGGCAAGCTGCTGAACTGTAGACTCCTGCTTCCTTACCTGAGAAATGGGCACTACAGATGCTCCTCAACTTACGATGAGGTCGCATCCCCATAAACCCATCGCAAGTCCAAGGTGTCATTAGTGGGAAATGCACTTACCGCACCAGACCTATGGACCACCATGGCTGAGCCTCACCTACCTTAAACGTGCTTGGAGCACTAACGTGAGCCTACAGTCGGGCACAACCATCTCACACTACGAACACACTGCGGGGCGTTGATGGTTCGCCCTGGAGATTGTGCACCTGACTGGGACCGGTGGCTCGCAGCCCCTAGCCTGAAAAAAGGTCACCATTCAAAACTGGCAGTACGTTTTCTACTCCATTTGTATCGCTTTCACACCATCGTGAAGTCAAAGCTTCTTACGTCAGGCCCGTCTCTCCTGGGCTGGCGGGCACACAGACAGTGGTGAGGGCCGGCCCACCCTGAGCCCTTGCCACGTGCTTGCCCCTGCGGTAATAAGTCTAAACTACCATCCCCATGAAGAAACAAAAGTGAAGTCCCATTTTTGGCATGTAAACCTTCATCACCTTTCACTGTGATTGCTTAATTCCTTTTCTTCCCTGCCTGGCAGCAGGCACCACAGGGACAGAGGCGGGGTCTGTCCTGACCTACGGCAGTCCCCAGCACGCAGCACAGTGCCAGAGTGAAAGGGGCCCAAGTGGTTCTCTCCCACTGCAGTGCTGCAGTGATGGCAGGAGGTGGGCACCTGAAGGTGAACCGCGGCGCCCAGGCCCTGCTCCGTCCTGGCCCCCCAGAGGAACAAGTACCCTTAGCTCAGGCGTGCTAAGGAGCCTGAAAGGAGCTCTCTCTGGGTTCCTGGACCCCACCGCCTCCAGTCCAGGGCATGATGGGAAGGATTATTTGGCCTTGTTTCAGGGAAAGGGTGAGGATGGGGAACAGAGGATGGGGTTGGAAGGCTCCAAGAAGCCCCACCTGTCACCTCGCAGGCTGTGCGTGCCCAGATGCTTCAGAGTAGACCAAGCCCTGCTAAGGCGGCCCTGGGGGGCCCATGATGGCAGACCTAGGACTGGGGGCATCTCCTGGGCAGCTCCTTCAAGCTCTCACTCCCTGGTGGGCCTGAGACTCACGCCAGCTCTTCTGTGGTCAGTGACATGCTGGACACTCCTCCCCATACACAAAGTCCTTTCACAAACTCAAATCCACTTTCTCATCCTGCCAAACCTGTGAGCCACCGAGTGCCCCTTTTACAGGGATGGAGGCTGGCAGGAACACAAGCTCAGACCAAGGTCTTCAGGCCTAGACCTCCCCACACTCCTCCTTCCCCTCCATTTCCCCCCAGGTCTGTCTTCTAGAACAGTAGGTAGGTGCAGCGTCAGCGGGATGACCTTAGCCCCAGCAAAGCCTGGGATATTCCAGCCAGCTTTCAAGACCCCAGACTCTTCATGCCCACTGAGGGGATCAGGAGCCTCCTTGGAGGCTGCAAACCAGTGTGTGGAGAGGACCCTGAGTGTAGAGGTCAGGCCCGGAGTGGGAACCCAACCCAGACTGTCTGATGCCAGGGCCCACCATAGTGCTAACGCACAGCAAGTCCCTCAGGTGGGCATGCTGTCCAATCCACAGGCAAGGGGGCGGCCAGAAGACAGGCACCCAGAGCCCAATGAGAAGGGCGTGCAGGAGGTCCAGGACTCCCAGAAAGTGGCGGCATCTCTGGGTCTCCAGCAGAGAAATGAGGCGGTTTGGGGGTAGGGAGAGGAAGCAACACAGGGTTTCAGAGCAGATGTATTGGGTATCAGGTGGAGAAGGGCTTCCGAAGGAGCAAGGCTTTTTGGATCTGGAGCCCCATCACAGCCGAAGGGTCCCAGACTGCTTGGCACTAGGCTGGAAGACAGGCGGGCTTGGGGCTGATGGGGTGAGAGCTGCTACTTACTGGTCCAAAACTCGGGCTCCCCGGAGTCACGTGAGTAGCCTGGATAGCAGGTCAGCACCACGCAGAGCTACTGATATGACAGTCAGAAATGGCCCCAGCCCCACTTCCAGAACCTGCCCCAGCCATTTCCCCTCCTCATGTGGAAGTGAATAAAAATACAGGTGAACACAGTCCAGCCACAGACGAACCTCAAACCACCGGACAGCCTCCTTTTCCGTTCCCCTGGAAGACTCTGGCCCCTGGAAGACTTTAACCTCTCGAACTTCTGCTGGGAGGATGGAACCACTTACTGCTGCTCCCGGGAGGCAGGTAAACTGTTGCACCGCCAGAGCGGACTGACGGCAGAAGGCTGTCAGCCAGAGACAGCCAGAGAGACCGGAACACCTGGCGGCCGTGAGAGCCACAGCCTTCCCCACTCCTCCGCCTCATGGGCAGCAGCTGTGCTGATGGAATCCTGGGCCTGGGGGAGGGGGAGACCACACAGTCAACGTGGACTTCAGGTAAAGCCGGCACGCCACATCCTGCATGCAGCTCCAGGTCCTGGATGCTAGTAAGTCAGACTCTGCCAACTACGTGGGCCGGTGCAGAGCGTGATTTGTCTCGGTTTTCTCATCTAATTTCACGGATATGTCACTGAACCATTTCAACGGGCCCCATGGCTGCCAGGAAGTGCTGTGTGGGGACTACAGCACACCACAAAGCTTGCACTCACCCTCGTGAGTTCACACCTAAAAGCAAAACCCCAGTAGAGACATGCCTGCCTTAACGAACTCTCAATGTCTCTGTCTGCCTTACAAGGTTCAACACATTCCTTTTCAAGTGAGATGCCGAAACGGGAGATAAAGGGTAACCCAGTAACCATTAGTACCCACATTCAGGGCCAAGCCCCTGGCCTGTCCACACAGTGACAGACGACACCACATGTGAGCAGGACGCAGAAGTGCTCTCAGGCTCAAATGTGGGTCTCGGGTGCCACCCAGGCCTGGGCAGGCCTCCTTGGCCTCACGGAGTCCAGACCACTTCTAGGACGAATGTTGACATGACGTTATTGCTGAGCCCAAAACTGAAAACCATCTAAAGAGTCCACAGGAACATGGCTAAATAAATCAGGTAGCTATTAAATGTTTTTAAATAGTAATGATATAGAAAATGCTCCTGACTTGTTAGGTAAAATGCACGATACAAAACTCTATGAGCCCTGACTGGTGTCGCTCAGTTGGTTGGACCACAGTCCTGTAACCAGAAGGTTGTGGGTTCAATTCCAAGTCAAGGCACATACAGGAGGCAACTGATCACCAATGTTCCTCTCTCTCCTTCCTCTCTCCCTTTCTCTCTAAAAGCAATGAAAAAAAAATGTCCTCAGGTGAGGATTTAAAAAAAAAAACAACTCTATAGGACCTTTCTGCTGGAACCACCGCCTTCCAGTAATTCACCAAAATGACTAAGGCAAAGGCAAAGAGGGGAGGCACCTTCTTCACACTCTCTAGGCCTTTTGGAAACATGGAGTTGTCCCTCTGGCCACATACATGCGAATCTACAAGCAAGGTGATATTGTGGGCATGAAGGAAAGGGCGCCATTCAGAAAGGACTGCCCACAGGCGTTGCCATGGAGAAACTGGAAGGGTCTGCAGTGTCACCCACATGCGGTGGGCACTGTTGTAAACAAACAAGTTAAAGGCAAGAGTCTTGCCAAGAGACTTAATGTACATATTGAGCATACTAAGCACTCTAAGAGACAAGATGGCTTCCTGACACGTGTGAAGGAAAATGATCAGAAAGAGAAGGAAGCCAGACTTCCAGCCAAGATGGAGACATAAGCAGACACGCTTCCCCTCCAAACACAACCATAGGAAGGATCACAGCTAACCTCAAAACAGAAGACAACCAGGACTGCCAGAAAATTAAACTGTATGGAAGCCCACCAATTAAGGACTTAAAGAAGAAATATTCATCCAGACGACTAGGAAAGGCGGAGACGGGGAGCTGGAGTGGACGCGGCGTGGCAGCGAGGCGGCAGTGGCCAGGCGGCGGCGGCAGCCAGCAGAAAGGGTGGTTCCACATCCACGTGTGGCAGATGAAAACCAAGGGTGGCGCCTAGGGAGCAAGCAATCCCAGCCGCAGGCCAGACCACGCAGCCCAGGGTTCCAGCACCAGGAAAATAAAGCCTCGTAACTTCTGGCCATAAAAACCAGTGGGAGTTGGGGCAGCAGAGGAAACTGCCAGCCTCTCAGGAGAACCTGCTTATAGATAGGGCCCCATTGTCCTAGAACTAACGGAAACCCACCCGCTCGGGGAACCACCACCAGGGCAGCAGCTAGGGGCAGCAGTTGCATACGGGACATGGGTGAAGTGACTGGAAACCGGGCGAGTGCCGAGCAAGCAGCACTGTTCCCTCTCCGACCCCACCGCACATACAGCACCACAAACTGGTGGAGCAACCCCACCCTGGCAAATACCTAAGGCTCCACCCCTTATAATATAACAGGTGTGCCAAGACAGGGAGCCAAAGCAGCTCTACCTAATACACAGAAACAAACACAGGGAGGCTGCCAAATTGAAGAGACAAAGAAACACGGCCCAAATGAAAGAACAGAACAAAACTCCAGAAAAAGAACTAAGTGAAATGGAGATAGCCAACCTATCAGATGCAGAGTTCAAAACACTGGTGATCAGGATGCTCAGAGAACTTACTGAGTACAGCAACAACATAAAGGAAGAAATGAAGGTTGCACTAAGTGAAATAAAGAAAAATCCACAGGGAACCACCAGTGGAGGGAAGGAAGCCGGCATTCAAATCAATGATTTGTAACATAAGGAAAAAATAAACCAGTACAGAATGAAGAAACAAGAAGTCAAAAAAATGAGGAGAATAAGAAGACTCTGGGACATCTCAAATGTGCCAACATCTGAATCATAGGGATGCCAGAAGGAGAAGAGGAAGAGCAAGAAACTGAAAACTTATTTGAAAAAATAATGAAAGAAAACTTCCCTAATTAGGTGAAGGAAATAGACATACAAGTCCAGGAAGCACAGAGAGTCCCAAACAAGGTGGACCCAAAGAGGACCACACCAAGACACATCATAATTAAAATGCCAAAGGTTAAATAGAGAGAGAGAAGCTTAAAGCAGCAAGAGAAAAGGAGACAATTACCTACAAAAGAGTTCCCATAAGCCTGTCATTTGATTTCTCAAAAGAGACCCTGCAGGCAAGAAGGGCCTGGAAAGAAGTATTCCAAGTTATGAAAAATAAGAACCTACATCCAAGATTACTCTACCCAACAAAGCTATCATTTAGAATGGAAGGGCAGATAAAGTGCTTCCCAGATAAGGTAAAGTTAAAGGAGTTCATCATCACGAAGCCCTTATCATATGACATGTTAAAGGGACTTATCTAAGGTCAAAACTACTAACAGTAAAATGACAATCAACTCACAACTATCAACAACTGGATCGAAAAAAAAACAAAACCAAACTGAACAACTAGAACAGGAGCAGAATCACAGAAATGGAGATCACATGGAGGGTTACCAGCAAGGAGGGTGAACGAGGAAGATGAGGAAAAGGTACAGGGAGTAAGAAGCATAGACAGTACAAAATAGACAGGGTGAGGGTAAGAATAGTATGGGAAATGGAGAAGCCAACGAACTTACATGCATGGTCCATGACTTGATGAACTAAGCACGGGTGGGGGGAGAGATTGCTGGAGGGAAGGGGAGTACCAGGTGAAAGAGGGCAAAGGGTAAAAAAATTGGGACAACTGTAATGACATAATCAATAAAACATACTTTTCTTAAAAAAAAGAAAGAAACCGAAGAGCAAGGTACCTGTGTCCAGCTAAAGCGCCGGTCTGCTCCCCGCAACAGAGCGCGCTGTGTGAGAATCGGTGGAGAGAAGCCTGAGCTGCTGTGACCTACTCCCTATGGATTCATGGCAGGATAAGTGTGTGTGTGTCGGGGGGGGGGGCGGGGGGGGGGGACTCTGGAATGATAAAATATTTTTTTAATTCTGTATGAGATCAAATTCATTTAAAAATTATAAACATACATGTCTGGATTTTTAATCAATGTACGAACTGGTTTTTCAATATCGGAAGCTACTCGATTTCAGCACTGGGCCTGGAGTGGCAGGGAGGGTGCCTCGGGAAGAACCCGAGAGCCCTGGATGCACCGCGGGGGACGACCCCAGGACTGGGAGGCTTCAGCAGGCAGACAGCAGGGGCCAGGATGCTAGAGAGCACGCACTGATTAGCTGCTGTACTTTTCTCTGCAATCCTACATTGCACCAGTTTCCAACCTCAGCACTTAGCGGTAAACTGAACCTGAAGGAGGATTTAGAAACTAAGTGGAATTCATAGAGGCAGGGTCCTATGGCTAAAAGGGACAAAAGCAAGCTAGTCAGCTCAGCGTGCCCCCAACATGACACTAACCCTGTGACCACCCAGATAAAGGACCCCATGCCATCATTAAAATAAAACATTCTCATGAAATCATGGATTGATATGTTTGCCATTTATTTTTTGAAATCTTATTCAAAATATTAAATAATACAATTTCAGATATAAAAAAAATGACTGCAATAAAACAGTGCAGGCATATTTCCGCTGTGCTCCCCTTCCATGTTAGGACAGTAAGCTGTCCACCGCGAGAAAGGACAGACCACCCAGCCGCCCCCACCTCTGTGCGGAGCACGTGCCTCCTCGCTCACCGGGCTTCGTGAGTGGGTGTTTGACGCATATCAGGGGTTATGTTTTCCAAAGGCTATAGTGACACTTGTACGTCGACCACGGATCAAATCACATATTTACACACTGATCAATTCTTTATGATAGACAGTCCAAACTAAAATGCAGTAAGTGATTTCCCATCGCGGTTTAAATAAAAAAGGAGACAGGTACAGCGGGAGAAGACGTCGGTGTGCACATACAGTCTCTACGCACACACCTCCGTTCAGGCTCAATTCTAATTTGAAAGCCCTAAACAATATTACTTAAGTAACAATGGCCCCCAAAATTTATTCAAAATTACTAAAAAATAATAAACAAAGTGAAAAAATCTGATATAATTCTAAACTCTGCCCCCTGCCTGAAAGCTTGGAGGAACCCGTGCTATAATCAATTGCTAACTAAAAGCAATTGTACATGTATTAATATTTTACCACAATTTCTATCTCTAAATTTAATTCAGTAATTCAAACCAAAAAATAATATCTCTATAACATTTTACCCATGTCCACTGCAAACTGCAGTCTCTAGTGCCAGAATTTCTAGAAACGTTTATTAATTGACCTAAAATTGTGATCAGATTGAATATTATCATTATCTAAAATTATGTTTATCTTAAATTATGTTTAAATTACCCAAAAATATCCAAAGCAATTTTCCTGGAGAACAAAAATGTTACTTATATGCAAAGTATTATTACATACATCCTTGTAGTAACAGTTTGGGAGAAAAAAGTGTCCTTAAAAACAGGATTTGGATGGCAGGAAAAAAATCTGAGTCAGCAGTACCAGGTATGCTAGAATTTAGTCACAAGTTTGGGATCTCTTAAAAGTAGCGTTACTAATACTTCCAGAAGTAAAATAAAGACATCTAAAACAATGAAAACTAACAGGAAATGCTTAGCTCCACACTTTGGACACCTGATTGAATTCACCTCTGAAAGTGTGCAGAAAAATTATACACTCCTTGTTTGTGACATTTAATTTCCAAAGCACCAAGGCAAAATAAAGAGAGACCCACCTCTCACTTAATACCAATTGCCTATGGCATACCTCTGCACAGTATATTATAAAAAGTCAAGCAAATAAAATTACATAATAAGCAAACTCAAATCACACAGCTTTAAAAAATATAATCATTGGTAATCTTCAGAGAAGGCATTGCCTCGTTAACGTTCTGGTCTAGGCGATGATACTCCACTGTTTTGGAACAAAGGCCATCACGCCATTTCCTGCTCTGAACCAGGAGGAAAATCTGGAATGAGACAAAATAAATCAGATATGCACAAGAAAACGGAAGAGACGCTAAAAGTCTTTATAACAACTGAAATAGCCCCCTTCTCTCTTCAAACACAAAAAGTAAAAGACCACCAACAACAAAAGGGCTATTTTGTTTCCCATCTTGTAAACAAGCCGAGACAGTGTTTCTCAAGTTCTAGTGGACATGGACTGCTTGTTAGAGACTGATTCCCGGGCAGTGTCTTCAGAGGTAAGTCAGTCAGGAGTCTGTGCTGGAGTCCAGAAACCTACTGTCTGACCAGCCCCTGAAGTGTTTAGAGACGGCCCAACACTAAACACTGGGAAGAACACCCCTGGCACTCCAAACTGTGTCCACCTACAAATTTACAAAGCTAGTGACAGGCACTAAGCCACAAGTAACCAACAGGACTCCAGAATCACTGATTCTCAAAGCTGGAAGGCACTTTGAAATTACTTGGTCAGTTCTGTCATCTCTTACATGAGAAAACCCAGGCCCCTAAGGCGAAGGTGGCTTTCCAGGGATCACAAAGCAAGTAAGAATACAGTCAAAAACAGAGATTTCCTGGTCAGGACATATTACAAAGGATGTTCTGTGTTTGATTTTCCCTTTCAGTATCTGAAAAGCTGAACCCTTCGGCTGGCTGCCAAGATGCCCCCTCACACTGAATTACCCATCCAGTCCTCTGTAAGCCTCCTTTGCCTCACGGAATCCAACAAACCAATTCTAGTACAGAAATGTTCATCGCAACATCATTTCTGAACCAAAAACTGAAAATCTTCTAAATATTCAACTAGAAAACAGCTAAATAAACCATGTAGCTGTTAAATCATGTTTTTAAAGAATATTAATGTAAAATGCTCATGATTTGTTAGGTAAAAAGATACAAAACTCTACATGAGATCAAATTCATTTAAAAATCATCACATGCATATATATGTCTGAATTATATACACATTTGCAGACCAGAAATATGCCAAACATTAATAATGCTCAGCTTTGGGTGGTAGCCTACATTTTCATTTCTATACTTTTCTGTGTTTTCTGAATTCCCTAAAATAAGCATGTAATACTTTTACAACCAGGAAAAAAGTTATTAAAATATCACTAAGTTCAATGGTTAATTAAAAGTACTAAATTAATGATCTTTCTCCACAAGTATTCCCACTGAAACAGCAGTGCAAAATTAAGATATAAAAACTTTTTTAAAAAAATCACTGGGTTTGGAGTTTTCTCATTAAAAAATAATTTTATTTCCTTTCTTAGAAGCACATGTAGTAAACCATTCTGTCCATAATTTGTTAAAATACACTAGATTTATGAACTGAATAGGCATCTCAATGTTTTACCATTTTAAACTTCACTAAAGAAAAAACCCTGAATCATAAAAAGCATTAATAAGAAATATGACTGATGCCCTAACTGGTATGGCTCAGTGGACTGAGTGTCAGCCTGCAAACTGAAAGGTCACTGGTTAGTTCCCAGTCAGGGCACATGCCTGAACTGCTGGCCATGTTCCCAGCTGGGGGCTGTGTGAGATGCAACCTATTGACATATTTCTCGTACATCAATGTTTCTCTCCCTCTCTTTCTCCCTCCCTTCCCCTCTCTCTAAAAATAAAGTAAATAAAATCTTAAAAGACAAAAGAAATATGACTGAGATATTAAAAGGCAACTGAGGGGCTAAAAATCCCCAAACTTACCTTCCTTTTGTTGTGATATGTAATATAAATAATAGCAATGCAAAAAGCAAAAATAAGAAGATGAAAAAAGAAATGGCTGTCTTCCTCCTCTATATCTGAGGACGGGGTCTTGAAAGACCTCACAGACTGTTCAATCTCCACGTAGCCCCTGTTTTCCGCCAACGCCTCACTGGGCTCGTCGTCCCTGGGGCTGGTGGTCCAGTCGTAGTCTGTCTCTCCGTAATCCCCGTTGTCCAGAGTGTCTCTGGCGGTGGATGGAGAGCTATTCAGCGCAAGAAGATCCTCCTCTTCTATGCTAGGGTCTTCATTGCGATCAGCTTCCTCTTGGGACAGGGAAGTGGTTGGTGAGGGATGAGGGGAGACAGATGCCCCCCCACTCTTCTCTGGACTGGTGGTGGGAGGGAGAGTGGTGCTGATCTGGGGAAGAGGAGGTTCGGTTTGTTTTTCAGGTGTTAAAACCGCACTCGCATTTGCGGTGGAAATGCCTTCCTTGAATTCAGTCTGGCTTGATGACTCAATCGGCACCACAGCTAAAAAAAAGTAAATAAAGAACATTAAGCTGAAATCTCTAATTTTATATCCATTAAGCTAGAAGCACGTTTACCTAAATTTTCCACTAAGCATTTCTCTTTGCTGAATTCCCATACCTTGCTCTTGAGAATTAGTTAACCAGTCTCAATAGGCAGCAGTTATTGTCTTAGGTTGATTATTCACCAGATAACAGCTACCCTGCCAGGCAGCAACAGCCTAAGCAGCAGGGAAGACCCAGCCAGCACCAAAAGAGAAAGAGAAAAAACAAAGAGGGTCCGACTGTAGGTCCCAGGGCCACGCCCACACAGCGTGCTCGCCCACCCCGCGGTTTTCATTTCACAGGGGTGGGCTTCAGCAATCCTCGCCCCGCCAGGCTCCAGCCCTCACCCAGAATGGAAAGACCATGGCCGACGCTGACAAGCAGGCCACACACTAGATACGGAATTTGAACTTAAGTACTTTCAACACAACACAACAAATTCACGAATAGCTAATGTACACAGCATTTCTAAATGATACCAGAACTGAAGGATGCCCCCCACATCTTCTAAATTATTTTTTTTAAAAAGCATTCTTATAAAGAAGAAAAGAAAAACTCCTAAAGGGAAAGAATTGGAAACTGGAGCTTAAAACCAAAACACTGGAGAAGGCAACCTAGGTGTGGGACACCAAACATGCACAAGCTCTCTCCCTGTGCCGCACCCACTCAGCGCAGTTTCCAAAGTAAGAGTTAAATCAGCTACAGCAGCCCCGGCTGGGGTGCTCAGTGGACTGAGTGCCGGCCTGCAAACGAAGTCTGTGGTTTGATTCCCAGGCAGGACACAAGCCTGGGTTGCAGGCCAGATCCCTAGTAGGGGGCTTGCAAGAGGCAACTGATTGATGTACCTCTCACACTGATGTTTCTCTGCCTTCTCTTTCTCCCTACCCTTCCCCTCTCTCTAAAAATAAATAAATAAAATCTTTTTTAAAAAGTAAAATTTAAAAAATAAATAAATTAGTTTCAGCAGTAACTCTATATACCAGAAGTTCAGAGGCATGTCAGCTGAAATTTAAGTGTTTCTCATTTACAATCTAATGTAGCATCTGTTGGATAGCTTCAAGAATAGCCAGTATACTTAAAAAACTGTCACGTGAGATTTAAAAATACTCAGATAATATTTTTAAATCTACCACAGTAAAAGAAAACACTTATAGGGCCAAGATTAAACCAAATCATTCCTGGGCTTTCAAAAACATGCATGCGGGCACACAAATGAACAGTCTCACAGTCTCAGACAACTCTTTCTCCGCGAATCCTCTCTGGTGTGTGCGTCACAGCTGGCATCTATTTCATACAGAAGAAATAAACAGCTAGTCTCGACTGGACTGAATAGAACCTCAGAACAAATATTTTAGTAAATTAGTAAAAAGTTTAGTAAATTAGTAGAATTCTCTTAAAACAGCTGTAACAGTTGGTTCCTTGAAATTTTTCACTAGAAGAAAAAAAATAAGCAGGGCTACAACTGAGTACATTATTCAGAAAACTATTAACAGGAATTTCCTTTTTTATTTCATTTATTATTTTTTAGAGAGAGGGGAAGGGAGGGAGAAAGAAAAGGACAGAAACATTGATGTGCAAGAGACACATTGATCAGTGGCCTCTCACACACCCCCAGCTGGGGACCTGGCCAGCAACCCAGGCATGTGCCCTGACTGGGAATCGAACTAGTGACCTTTCAGTTCAGAGGCCGGTTCTCAATCCACTCACTGAGCCACACCAGCCAGGACTAACAGGAATTTCTTACAAGAATTTTTGTACATTTATCACTTCAATTTAATTATGATTCAGGCAAGCATTCACAAATTGCTATTTCTCTGATATATCTAATTTCTCTGACAAAGTGTTAGAAAATACGTTTTAAAGTAAAATTTTAAAGTTGGAAGCCAACAAGCAAACTTTGACTTTTTAAAAAATTATTTTTCTAGACTTGACTTTTAGAATAGTCATGTATATTTCAAGAGCACAAGCTGACAGGGATGGGAATGATCATAATTTGTCCCCAACTCCCACCCCTCCCCACACCCACAAACCCCTCCCTCCAGTGCACTCCAGAATTCACAGTCACTCACCAGCAGACCCCTTCTTTCATCCTTCACTTTCTTGTTATAACTGAAACCTGAAGCCCCCTTAAAGACACTTCCCTGCAGCCCTTTCAATGAATAGCTTTCTCCCCCCACATCCTTGTAGTCCAGCGGAGTCTGGAGAAGGGGGAACTGTTCTACTACAGAAGGGGTGGAGCCCCTTCCACACAGGCTCCCATGCCCCCAGCCTTACTCTCCTGTCATCAGCTTTCACCCACTAACCTTTGTCCTCGAACTTCCCGTCTGGGTCCCTAACTCTCCACCAGTGTAGCTTCTGGCTAGAGCTCACTCTACCCAAGGGCTCTGTCCTGATTTCAACATCCTTGACCCCCTGTATCTATTCTGATGAGCCAGCCCTCCCCTTCACCTTAACTTCTCACTCCCGTGGTCATTATCACTACAGGACTTCCAGAACCTCAATTTCATGTGTCCCACTCACTGACCTGCCTTCTGGTCTTTCAAGTTCATTCCCTGGTATTCTGAATCCATCAAAACTGCGATTCCCCGATCACTCCACCTTTTCAGTCCCTCAGGGATACCACCCCACCCTCACCCAATACACTCTCGTCCCTCTTGACCCAGATTCCATTCTGTGGTCACCAGTCTCCCTCTCTTGCATTCACTTCCCTTCACTCTTGCTCACTCTGTCCCAGACACTCAGTGAGGCTGCATCCTGAGCTAAAGCAAAAACTCTGACTCCGTCTGCACCACGCAGCTGAGCATGGCTGAAAATAAATATACAACCATGCCACTGCTTTTATTTCATTTTAAATGCAATGCCAAAATGCTGTTGGCAATTATACTGTATTTTCCTAGTCCATCCACCCTACTGCTCTCTTAGGAGACCATTCATATTTTCCCCTGTCCTCAAACTTCCACACCACCTCTGTTGTCCTCACTTTCAACTGCTGACTCCACTCCCTAACTTCTCTGGGAAAATGGAGCGATCAGAAGAGAACTCCCATAACTACCCAGACTCTACAGGTTCATAAACCCAACTGCCTACTTGGAATCTCCTCTTACATGGTGGACATCCAAATTAACATGTCCAAAATAAATTCTGCCTCTGGCCCCCAGGAAAATGGAGTAAACATACATTTTCCTATTCTTCCCACCAAACACAACTAAAGTCCTCCATGACACATCCTGGGTTGGCCAAAAAGTCCATTACATTTTTTCTGTAAAATAAAAGACACATTTTTTCATTTTCACCAATAACTTTATTGATTTGGATATTTTGACTGTGTCGACTATCTCCTGCTATTGGCTGTAGTGGGTAGAGGCCAGGGGTGCTGCTAAACATCTTCCAGTGCATAGGACAGCCCCACAGCAAAGGGTCATTTGGCCAAAATGTCAACAGTACCAAGAAAGTTCGCAAATCACTTTTGACGTGTTCGATCAATCACAGCACCTTCCCCATACACTGCACTAATCTGTTTTGCATTTCTGTTGCATTTTAACCTTTCTTGAAATAATAAAACATAATACGCCAAAAATGTTGTGTATCTTCTTCCATCATCAATATTAAAATGGCTGCACAAAAATTTACCGATTTTGATAAGGTCTTTTTTTTAATGCAAGCTGATATGAGAGCTGCCACAATACAGTCTAACAAAATTGTTTCAAATGAAGTTAAAGACAACCGAAGCACTACTAGAGCCATTATGGGAAAGAAACAAATGAACTTTTTGGCCAACCCAGTGCAACATACCACATGCAGACTCTGGAAGGTGGAGACTAACTCAGCAGAGCGCCTATAGACCTTTGGACCTGAGAAATGACCAATGGTGACTTCCTAGATTTTCTTTTTGCCTCAGGTACTAGAGACCTGGAGCTGAACAAGGCAGCGACCTGGAAACATGAGGGGTACAGACAGAAAGAGCCCCACGAGAAGCCTGCTCTCTCTAGCCCGATCAGGAGCAAGACATCCTGGCAAGAAAGAAAACGTTCACACAATGACTGCTCCGCCCGTCCCCACCAGGGGAGGCCAAGTGGGTGCCTAGATCCCCACCCCCCAGACAGTGACAAGGCGCCCCTCCCCTTCACAAGGGGGTGGGGCCAAGAGGCCCAGTAAAGAGTCAAGACTGGCCCATCACCCAGCAGCAAGGCCACCCCCCCCATTATGTGGGCGGAGACCATGAGGGGGACCACCCACCCTCGCCCAGAGGTAACAGGCAAGTGGGGATTCCTACCTCCCTCTGTCAGTGCTGTGCGGCAACCCCTCCTCCTCTCCCCTCCCCTGCCAGAGCAACGTCATAAAAAGCCAAGTAGAAGAAAAAGTTTGAATAAAACCAAAGTCTGAAAACACAAACTACCACAGCTCACCCAATATGAAATACATTATTTAAGTAGTCCTATAACTACTACGGAAATTAAATTCTTAATTTTAAAACTCCCCCAAAAGAAAGCTCTTGACCCAAATGGTTCACCAGAGAATTCTACCAAATGTTTAAAGAAGAATTAACACCAATTCTATATAATCTCCTCCAGGCAACAGAAAAAGAGGGAACACTCCTCAACTCATTTTATGAACCTAACATTATCATCTTGATACCAAACTAAAGGTACTACAGAAAAAGAAAGCTAAAGACCGATACCTTTTATAACATGGATGTAAACATTAACAAAATATTAGCAAACAGAAATCAGCAATATATAGAAAGAATGATGTTCCATGAACAGTAAGGTTTATTCCAGGGATACAAGACTGGTTCAGCCCTGGCTGGCGTAGCTCAGTGGATTGAGTGTGGGCTACAAACCAAAGTGTCGCAGGTTCGATTCCCAGTCAGGGTACATGCCTGGGTTGCAGGCCATGACCCCCAGCAACCGCACATTGATGTTTCTCTCTCTCTCTCTCTCTCTCTCTATCTCCCTCCCTTCCCTCTCTAAAAATAAATAAATAAATAAAATCTTTAAAAAAATAGACTGGTTCAATACTCAAAATTAATCAATGTAATCAATCATATCAACAAGCTAAGTGAAACTTGACCTAAGTTCTCATAATTATATAAAAATAAAAAATGGGTCACAAACTTAAATGTAAAAGGGAAAACTACAAAGTTTTTAGAAAAAGACACGGGAAAATCTTTGGAATCCAGCACTAGGGAACTAGGGAAGTTCTTAGACCTGATACCAAAGACAAAATACATAAGAGGAAAAATTCGTAACTGGGTTTCATCAAAATTAAAAACTTTTGCTCCATGAAGGACCTTCCTGTAAGGATGAAAAGACAAGCTACAGAGTGGGAGAAATATTATTAAGCCCCATATCCAACAAAGGACTAGTACCTAATATACATAAATAACTCTGAAACTCAAAAGGGAAGAAAACCACCCAATTAGAACATGGGCAAAAGTCTCAAAGAGACATTTTACCTAAGAGAATACACTAACTCCTCATCTTCACTCATCAGTTACCAATAGGTTTTGCAACCTTAAGTGAAACAAAGTGTAACTAAACCAAATTCACCACAGGCTGTTATGATATAAACAAGAGTTAAGTTCCTACAACATTACAATGATAAACAAAACCTTATTTCAGGACCTGCTGTGTACAGATGGCAAATAAGCACATGAAAAGGCATGAGCCATTAGGGAAATGCAAAATAAAACCACAATGAGATATCACTGGTCAGCTATCAGAATGACTAAAATAAAAAATAATGACAATACCAAATGCTGGTGAGGATGCAAAGAAACTAGATCATTCATATATTACTAGTGGTAATGTAAAATAGGAAAGCCATGCCAGAAAACAGTTTGGTGATTTCTCAAAAAACTAAATATGCGACTACCATATGACCCAGCAATTGCTCTCCTGGGCATTTATCCCAGAGAACTCAAAACCTGTGTTCACACAAAAATCTGAATGTTTACAGCAGCTTTATGCATAATAGCCAGAAACTGGAAACAACACAGGTGTCCCTCAACAGATGAATGGTTAAACCCAGTGTAGTGCCCATCCATCCCGTGGAATGTTATTCAGCAATAAAATGAAACAAACTATTGACACGTGAAACAACTTGAATGACTCTCCGGAGAATTACACTAGGTGAAAAAAGCAATCCCAACAAGTTATATACCAACTGATTCCATTTATATCACATTCTCAAAATGACAAAATTATGAAACTAAAAAACAGAGTAGTGGCTGCCAGGCTTTCAGGAGGGGTGTGACTAGGAGGGAAGTGGGGGTGACCAAAAAGGGCAACTAGAGGTCCTCAGGGTGATGGCAATGCTCTCTTTCCACCAGACCGATGTCGGCATGCGGACTGTGATACTTCCTTGCAGCTTTGCAAGATGCTGGGGAAAACTGGGTAGAGGGTACACAGTACCTCTATATTATTTCTGGCAACTACAAGTGAATCTACAATTAAAATAAAAAGTTTCATTTTATTTTTTTAAAGATTTTTTATTTATTTATTTTTAGAGAAAGTGGAAGGGAGAGAGAAAGAGAGGAAGAGAAACATCAATGTGTGGTTGCCTCTCACATGCCCCATACTAGGGACCTGGCCTGCAACCCAGGCATGCACCCTGACTGGGAATCAAACTAGCGACCCTTTGGTTTGCAGGCCCATGCTCAATCCACTGAGCCACACCAGTCAGGGCAAAAGTTTCATTTGAAAATGCATTTTTACTTCCCACTCGAAAAAAAAAAAAAAATTTGTTCTACCTACTACCTCCCTCTCAGTTAACAGCAACTCCATTTTTCTAACTACTCAAGCCAAAAACCTTGTAATCATCCTTTTCTTAATGCCCCACATCCAATCCGTGACTCTACCTTGGAAATGCATGCAGAATTTGAAGGCTTTCCACCCCTCCACCGCCGCTGCCCCGCCCCAGCCATCATCATCATACCCGCATATCACAGCAGCCTTCTCAACGATCCATCATCCGTCTGCTCCCACCCTAAGCCCCACTGTCCGCTCTCCACAACAGCCAGAGTCCAGCCAGAGTCGTCATGTAAAAACTAAGTTAGATGACGTTCCTCCTCTGCTTAAACCCCCTGGGAGCTCTCGGAGTACAGCAGAGGGCACAGTCAACAACACTGTGGTAATCAGGCAGGGCACTGCGTGGGCGCTGGAACTATCAGGGGGACACTCTGTAAAGTATAGGACTGTCCGACCACTGTGCTGTACACCTGACACGAACACAAAGTAATACGGAATGTCAACAGTATTTGAACAACATTAAACCCTCCAGGAGTTCCCCATTTCTCTCAGAAACGAAATGCCAAGTCCTCATAACAGCCCACAAGACCCTGCCTGGCCCAACCCGCGTGACTTCAGTCCCGTCACCTCTTACTCACCTCCGACACTCTGCCCCACCGCCAACTCAATGCACAGCAGGCGTTCACTGTGTAGTGCCCATGTTCCTGACCCACTCCCGCTGCACCAGTGCCCGAGCTGCAGAGCTGCACCGTCGCACCTACTGTGCCCTCTGAAAAGCCACTTCCAGAGCTCTCCACCCGACAAAACCCCACTCCTTCTCCTAAGACATCCCATTGTCAATCTGTGTGTTGTGGCAACTCCAATAGGTAGCACCAAGTAGGAGGAGAACTAGTTAGTACTGTCCAAAAACTGAAACCTGGAAATAATATACAGGAAGACAAACTAAGAATTCATCTAAAACATTAGATGCAAATTAGATCAACCTCCTGGACCTCCACTCCTTCAAAACAGAGAAGTGGACCCAGTCAGATAAGAACAAAGTGATAACTTTAACTTGATAGATTTAATTGCTGAGCTTCTAAAAAATATATTACTTTACACTTCTAAATGTTCCATTTCTACCCTTTCTTAGTTGGTATTACCTTTCTACTTAAACTTTAACATTTAAAAAATAAAACTTCCCAAATTTAATTATCTTCTATTAGTCTCTTTAAAAAAAAAAAAAAAAAGCACTGCCTTAAACCTGGCTGGTGTGGCTCAGTGGACTGAGTGCCAGACTGCAAATCAAAGGGTCGCAGATTCCATCCCTTCTGTGGTGCACACCTGAGTTGCGGGCCAGGTCCCCAGTAGGGGGCGCACAAGAAACAAACACACATGGGTGTGTTTCCCTCTCTAAAAATAAATAAATAAAATCTTTTTCTTTTTTTCAAAAAAAATAAATAAACACTGCCTTAACATAACTACATCATAGCTACATCTCTAACAAGAATGCAGAGGACCCTAAGAATTCACTCACACACTGGACTGGAAAGCATTACCTTAAGAAATTAAACACATTACACATTAAATTAGGTGACCGCTTTGGAGCAAATATGAGGGCAAATGTGAAAAAGCAGACACCTTTGACATGACATGGCAAGATTTGGTCATAAGGTGATCATCCAGTGACCCAAAATAATGCTTATATTAATTTTTTTAGACCTTATAAAAACAAAAACATAAAACTTAAAAATTCTTACAGATTGCCAAGAATATACCCAAGCACTGAAATTTTAAGAAACCTAATAAGGAATAAGTTTAAATAAATCTGAGGGGGTAACTTTCTAACTTTCTGTGCTTTTTGAAGTTTGGAACTCAGCACAGTCTATCTAGACTTTAATTTTCTGATTATAGGAGTGATACTCTGAGACCCTAAGGCGTGCTTATAAAAACACTAATATTAGCCAATGCTTTATAAATGCTACACTATATTGTAATTAAGTTGTTTCCCTATTAAAAGTATATATTTAGTTTTAAGTTCTTTTCAGTAGGAAATGATATGAATTATATATATATATGATAAAAAAAGAAAAAGAATCCCTGAGCTGCCCCACTCTAGTTGAGCAATATTTCTGGGGTTCTAATAAATAAAAAGCTACATAAAAGGACACCTTAACACTCCACACTCCCCCTCACTTACCCCACCCCCAATCAAAAGATTTTCAACCATCTCTTAGGGGGAAGTTACTTCTGAAACTACAGTTACTAGACATATATCCCCCAAACCATATATCTTACACATTCCAGCAAGAAATGTGAATGTTTAAATGTCAGTTTTTTCTTGAATGATTAAATGACTAAAACAATCATGCCACTCAAGTGCTTTAGGAACACGACTAGCTGCATCAGCCAGGGAAATCCTCCTTATATTTTATTAATGAGGAAAGGGCCTTGGGAAAATGGAACACAGTCCTTCCCCACAGACTTGCAAACACTTCCGGAGTGGGTTGGGGGGAGGGCAGTTGCCCCACCCTCAGCAACCACAGCACTTTCATAGGAGAATGTCCCCCTAGACAGCCCACTGGCAATAAGAGAACACTACCCCTTTCACACTGTCTTTCACCTGAAAACTCAAAAAAGGGAGAAAAGCAGGACTGTGTCTTGGCCTGAAGGAAAAAAGGGACTACTATGCCCTAGCTGGCATAGCTCAGTGGATTGAGCGTGGGCTGCGAACCCACAAATCGCTGGTTCAATTCCCAGTCAGGGCACATGCCTGGGTTGCGGGCCAGGTCCCCAGTGGGGGCCACATGAGAAGCAACCACGCACTGATGTTTGTCTCTCTCTCTCTTTCTCCCTCCCTTCCCATCTCTAAAAATAAATAAATAAAATATTTTTAAAAAAAGGGACTACTAAATAAAACTGCTTAATCATTGTATGTTCTTATTAGTGGATTTGTTTCCCCTAAGCCTCAGACCCTGGTTTATAGATTTCCTCATTTCTCAATGAAGGCTTCAATATCTTGATTCACAATGTAACATTTCTAAGCAAAGTGAAACTTAACCATACAGCATTGTTTACAATACTCAAGATATGGAAATGACCCAAGTGCCCATCAATGGAAACGAATGACTAAGGAAGATGTTACATATATATACACGTGGAACATTACTCAGCCATAAAAAAAAAGAATGGAATCTTGCCATTTGGGACAACATGGATGGACTCTGAGAGCATTATGCAGAGCAAGATAAATACCATTCACTTATATGTGCAATCTTAAAAAACAAACAAACCAATACAAGACAAACAAAAAAGGCCAAGCTCATAGATACAGAGAACAGAATGGTGGTTTGTGAAGGGGTGGAGAGGAGCATTGGTAAAGAGAGTCAGAAAGTACAAACGTTCCGTTATAAAATAAGTTGGGGGGGGGGAGTGTAAGGTGCCGCATGGTGACTACAGTTAATAATGCTGTATTGCATCTTTGAAAGCTATGTGAGAAAATCTTAAAAGTTCTCATTATGAGAAAATACCTGTAACTACATATGAGAATATATGGTAAGTAGACTTACTCCGGTGATCAGTCTGCCGTGTGTACAAATATCAAATCATTATGTTGTACACCTGAAACTAATATAAAGTTCTATGTCAATGATGCCCCAATTAAAAAATTATAAATATTTTAAAGAGGAAATACTTAATCCTATACAGCCATTAAAATGAAGCAGGATTGCCCCCAGCGGGGTGGCTCTGTTGGTTAGACCATCGTCCCCATACGCCAAGGCTATGGGTTCGATCCCAGGTCAGGGCACATACAAGAAACAGCCAATGCAACTATAAATAAGTAAAACAACTCTCTCTACCCGCCCCCCAAAAAAATCAATAAATAAAAATTTTAAAGAAGGAAATGGAGCAGGACTGTCCGGTTCACCCGGAACACAGAGAAGGGGGACCACGTCTACAAGGAACCTCCCTCATCCTGGAACTCCTCTCCTCCCCCGAGCCCCTGAAGTCTGGCTCTTCCCCGAACACCAGATCCAGAGCTCAGAGGTGCCAGGACCCGAAGAAAGCCTTTTCCCTTCACTTCTGCTTTCCAAAGTACTCCAGGGCTCAGCCTGGCCACCGCTCCTGCCCACCGAGGGCCTGCCGAGCCCGAGTGCGCTCCCTTTGGGACCCTCTGCCGACACCACGACCTCTAACCTCGGCCCCCGCCTCAGCACCTGCCTCCTCCTCCTCCCCCTCTACACCTTCCAGACTACCCCCTCCAAGGGCTCTGGAGACGCCCCCCAGCACCTCTCCCTGCCGCAGCCCACCCAGGAGCCCAGACCACACCCCCCGCCCGCCTCCCCGCCCCTCTGCACGCCGCGCTCGCCGCTCTCCGCGTCCCTGCCCCTCTCGGCCCCTCTTCTCTGGCCTCTCAGAGTCCCACGTCCTCAGACCCGTTCAGACAGCCTCCTCTCCCTCCCCGGCCGGCAGCGACCCTGCCCCGCCTAGACGACGCCGTCCGCTCAGGACACTCGGAAGCGCCCCTTCCCCGGCTCTGCGCGTCTCCGGGTCCGCGCCCCGGTCCTCGAAGCTCCCCGCAGCCGCCCCGCCGCCGCAGCCCCTTTACCGCTGGACACGGTGGCGGACGCGAGCAGGAGCGCCAGGACCAGCGGCCGCTCCAAGCCCCCGGGGACCTGGGTGCCCGGCCTGGGCGGCAGCTTCGCTCGCACGGCCCCACTCATTCTCCTCACAGCGACAGCGGCCATAACGGACTCTGCCCGGAACCTGCGCTGTTGCTAGGCTCTACGTCGTGACGTCAGGCACTGCGTAAGGTTTCTCGGCTCTTACGTTTGGGCGTGATGACGTTGATCCTGGAGCGGGGCTCCCGGAAGGGAAATACGGAGGAAGGATGCCGGGGTGGGGCCGAGGGGGGCTGCGCAGGTCCGCTGCGGGTTAAGGATGTACCGCGCTCGGTGTGAAGAGGGTCAGAGCGAGCCCCTCCCTGCCTCCGGCACGATGGGGCACCTCGCAGCCTACAAAAGTGCCCTCAAACGTCTTTGAACGGAAGAGCTGACTATTTAATACCCCGATCCCTAAGGGACCCCTTCCCTGTGTCCTCCGGGAAACGAATGTTAACAGTGGCGATGGCCAGGTGGTGGGGTTATAAGCAAATGTTTTATTTATTTTTTATCTTTACCCATACTCTTCAGCAAATATTTAGCACTTCTCCATGTTTCGGTGTACAGCAGTGAACGAAACGAACCCCTACTTGTGTGGAGTTAGTTTACTTTCCTAGGAGGGACTCGATCGTGTGAAATGAACACTATATACAGTAGAAAGCGTGTTGTGGAGGAAAAGCCGGGAAGATGGCTAGGAAATAGAGGTGCAAAGAGCTTCCGCGTTTTCTGCAATTTCTATTACTTTTTAAATTATGTAACTTTTAAAACTCCCCGAATATGAAAATTCAAATTTAGAAACGTTCAGGGAGCTCCCCCTATTAAGGACCCGGCACAGTGCTTTGGTCTGTATGTTCTGTAAATGTTTCCTTAATAAACATCTGTAGGCTTCAAATAATAAAAGTTCCATTGGATCAATTTGCAGGAAAATGAGCACGTTCACAAAGTAAGACGTTTCCTGCGCCAACAGCTTCACCACTCTGGGCTCCCGAGCCCCTCGGAAGATTGCTGCCATCCCCCCAGACACAGCTGAGCAGCCTCTGAAGAGGCCTGTGTTCTCCTGAATCTGGTTTCCCTTAACATTCGTCTGGCCCAGGTGACAGATCTGAAACACACAAACTCCACGTTGTTAAGAAAACTGAGAAGCCATTCATCTGTTCATTCCCCTCAGCCCACCACAAGCCTAGACAGGCTGAATGGTGCCCTTATTGCAAAGTTGCCAGGGTAGCCAGGGCACCACGGGTCCCTTCCGTGAGCACAGAAACCACCACTCAGCTTAACGAATTGGCTTCTCAATTCTAGCTTCTGCTCGTTGGGAGACTCAGGTTTAAACAGACCTTTTTCTGTAATAAACACACCTTCAATCCTCTCCTTGGTCCCCAGATTGTTTCAATTCTCTTTCGGTGAGCTATCATGAACTCAAGGCATTTTACACGATATTCTGACGTGCTGTGTGCAACAAGCAGGTATTTGTACCTGGCATGTGACTGGAAGCGCCCAGTACCCAGTGTGTGCTAAAATCTCCGGACAAATTCAACAAAGTTCACTTTGAAATAGCTGCACATCATTCATTATGAACCTGATAAAGACAGTATGACAAATACTTAGGCCAGCAGGTCTAGGGTGATCAGTTACACAAAATCCTAGACATAAATCTGATACCTGTTTGGAATTGTCACTTCCAGATATCCATAAAAAGGAGTGCTGCCTAAAAATGTATCGCTGAATAGAAAAAAAAGGTTCATATTTGCTGAAACTGGGTAATGTAGATGCAGATACTATTCTACTTTGTGAATGTTTGAAATTTAATCTTCACCCAAGGACATGTTTATTGATTTTGAGAAGAGAGAAACATCCATTGGTTGTTTCCCATATGCTCCAACCTAGGATCCAACCAACAACCTAGGTATGTACCCTGAGAACCAAACCCACAACCTTTTGATGTATGAGATACTCCGACCAAGACAACCTGCCAGGCTTCACCATGTTATTTTTTTAGTTATAAATATATGGCAGAATTCTAAACCCCCCAATGATCCATGCCTTCATATGACCTCCTGTTCTTGAGTGTGGGAGGGACGTGTAAATACATCACTCCTGTGATTAGGCTGCTATATGGCACAGGTGACTTTGAGAGATCATCCTCAGTGGGCCTCACCTAATCAGGTGAGTCCTTGAAAGGGTTGGGGCAAGTTATGGGGGTATAATATACAACATGGTAACTATAATTAATGAGGCTGTGTTGTATATTTTAAATTGCCGAGAATAGATCTTAAAAGTTCTTATAAGAAAAAATTGTAACTGTATGTGGTAATAGATGTTAACTAGACTTACTGTGATTATTTTGCAATATATACAAACATTGAGTCATTATGCTGTATACCTAAAACTAAGGTAATGTGAATTACATGTCAATAAAAATAAATAACCTTTACAGGGGGGTGGGGCTATTCCTGAAGATTTTAAGTGTGAGAGGGATTTGACCTCGAGTTTTTCTGTTGTAGCTTTGAGGATGGGGGGGACTGTTTAGCAAGTGTGCAGGCAGCCTCCTTTGATGAGAGAGGCCCCTTGCTGATGGCCAGCAAGGAAACAGGGGCCACTATTCTACAACCAACAGGAACCGAATTCTGCCATGACCTTGGGAACCTGGAAGAAGACCCCAAGCTCCAGATGAGAACACAGCCTGGCTGACATCCTAATTTCCACATTGTGACACTTAACAGAGAGCCCGGCCACACTGGGCTTGGATTTCTGACCTGTGGACCTGTGAGATGAGTGTTGTTTGTAAGCCGCTAAATCTGTGGTAATTTCTTATGCAACAATAGAAACTAAAAATATCACATACACAGAGAACAAAGGGTCAAAGAAAAAGACCAAATGCCCGTTTACTTACACTTTTATTAATAAAGACAACAGAAGAAGGATGAGGTTTCAATATTTTAATTCAAGTTTTATTTTAAGTGATGTTAATTACAGCATTTGAAAGGGGTGATCTAATTCCACACAATGGAAGACTCTACCATGTACCCATTAAACTGCTAAAAAATAAACTGAGTGGTGAGGATCCAACAGAAGTCTAATTTAGGTTCCGAGTGTTATTACCATGTGATTACAGTCATAGAGACTCTTCCCAGCTCGCAGCTGGAGCTCTTAAAAGCTATTTCATACTCTGGTGCACGGGCAAAAAAAAAACCACAATGGGAGAGGGAGTAAGTCCTGAATTATTGGCTTCATCACATCCACCTTCTCCGCCCCAAAATGGCACAAAAGAAACAACTACCACACCCTGCAGACTACTTTTGGTGTAAAAGAGGTGATGGACCAGGGTGGAAACAGGTCATGAAGATCTAAGAAAGTCCCTTCAGATGAGTTTGTACACACCACCGAACAGGGAGCCTCTCTCACTTGGGGCAGGAAATCAAGGTCAATTCTCTGGAAGTCACAAGTTCATTCACTGAAGCAATACAAATTTACAAAGTGCTAACAAACCTTCGGCTTCCACTTGCAGCCACTTCTAGATGAAAAAGAAACCTGACGTCTCTAGAGGGGCTGCCAAGTCCCCCCAAGTCTACAGCTGAAAGGACCTTTTTTGGAATCAGGTTTCTTCTGTACCTCTGAAAGGGTAACACCTTAAAGCTGAATCATCTGCAAACCTGGAGGTCTAACATGATACTTAGCAATACTTGCAATCCCAGACATACAACATTAAAAGGTACACTAAATTCTGAAGGTAGCTATGCTGCAAAATAGTTTAAAATTAAACGATTGTACAGTCTTCATTTATGCTTGAAATTCCAGTCCTAGACCAAGCTTGTGGCCACCTGCGTTGACATTCTTGCCATCCAGCAGCGCGGACAGCGTCAGTTTGATACCTGCAGGGAGGGAAATGGGGGAGAGGAAAGGGGGACGTATGAAGAAAAGAGAAGAGAAGTTAACACACAGAGGAACGCTGGAGCACACCGGCAAAACCACGCCAAAACCACACCGAATCCAAAACCAGCTCCAGCCGTGTGACCAGGGGCAAAACCACAGGGCCCTTCATGCCCTGCTACTCACTGCCATCTGACTACTTCGTAGGAAGCCTAGACTGAGTTTACACAACAACCGGCGTTACTCCACCACCCACCCAAACCCACTCGAGGGACTCTTTCATCGTCTGCTGCTACCACTAATCTCTCCACCAGAGGCAGCTCGCAGTGAGCTTCTTCAGCAATAGCCCCTTGAAATGAAACTCCAGTCAGGAATGAGACACCGACGTCTTACACTCAAATTTGCGGCACGCACATGCACCCACACACCGCTGATATTCTCCCTAGAATCACTTGAATCTGACATCGTGCACTCTTAGATTTCCAGGTTCAAAGGCCCAGCTTATCCAAAGTAACCCCAAGGTGGCATCAGCTCCTGTGGCTCTAACACACCAAGGACTGGCCTGGCCGACTGTGCAGGGGAAACCTGCAAACCAGTTTCACCACAAGGGTGACTCACCGGCTGGTTTTAAGAACCTGCTGGACATTAGTTAGCAAGCATTATACACACTGGGGGAAAGAAAAGAATCAAAAATGTAACAGGTTAGCTTTGCTCTTCTTCTCTCCTACTTACTGCTTCTCCTACTCTCTGAATGTTTTATAATGACTGCACACTTTTATAAACACTTCATTATAAAACTTAATAGACACTCATTTATGATGTACTACATAGGCATTTTATAAGCAGTAACATAAAGCAGCAAACAAGAACTACAATTTTTTTAAGACAAAGAACTAGCCCTGACTGGTGTAGCTCAGTGTATTGAGTGCCGGCCTGAGAACCAAAGGGTCACTGGTTCAGTTCCCAAACAGGGCACATGCCTGGGTTGCAGGCCAGGTCCCCAGTAGGGGGATGTACAAGAGGCAACTACACATTGATGTTTCTCTCCCTCCTTCCCCAGTTTCTGTCTAAAAATAAATAAATAAAATCTTAAAAAAAAAAAAAGACAACTACTTTCACACACAGCCAGCACATACCTGGCTTTAGTGTCTGAGTATATCCAAGCCCGATCAGGCTGGAGTTGTTCACTTTAGCCTGGAAAAGGGAAACAGACAGAATGAAAATGCTTAGGACTTCACGCTTCCATCTCCAAAATAAGTAAGAGCTTTTAAATCAACCACCATTGAACTTCAGAATCAAACTCTCTTTTTTCATGACTACTTTGTTTATGGGATTCATTAAATTAACTATGAAACATATCAAATTTGGGAGACTTGTCTCTGAAGGGAAACTCAACACAATTTTCAATTAAAACAAAGTTATTATTTACATTTGATTCCTGAAGATATGAATGCCCTGTTTCATTTATACTGAGTAGGTCTGTACTCAAGTTATAACGGGGGGACGCTTTCATTTATGAGCAGAGAGAAAAGGCTTTCTTGTATGGAAGATTTCTTCAAGATTTATTTATTGGGATCAGGGAAAACAGAGCAAAAGTTAGACGGGGTTTTGAGGCTTTTTTTTTTTAAAGGCAGAGAAAACGATTAGAATTCTCTCTTCATGAAAAAAAGCCAAAATCACATTGACATGACAGTTCAGCACTGACAGGCCTGAGATTAACATGGACGTGGGAGCGAGAGAACGACCTCGCTCGTTCTCTCGAGCGAGAGAGCCAATCGCTTCCACTTCAGCACTTAGTAGTGAATGAATTAAGTTCAGGAAAGCAGCTGAGTCTGAAGTAATTTTGCCCTCATTCCTCTGCCTGAGTTGTAGGGACATCTGGGCCTCTCCCTGGCCCCTTTCTGGTGAAATGAGGCAGGGCCAGGACCAGAGGACGCTCAGGCCACAAGGACACCACGCCCCAGTGCAAATGGGGCTGCCAAGATGCATGTTTTCCGGCTCACATGCTCTTTTCAGACATGACCGCTGCCCTCAGCCAGAGCAGAGCAGGGGAAGGAAGGCCGGCGGTCAGTGCCCTGTCTAGCTGTTCCCTGTTGCTCACGGCATCCAAATGGCAAGGCCCCTTTCCCTTCAGTTTTTAAAAAGGGAGCCAAATGCAGTTTCTCTTTCAGGAGACTTCAAATGGGCTATCTGTAAATTACACAAACCAGCCCTGAACCCATCTTGCAACATGAAATTTCCTCATTCCACCCCAAAAGGGGTGCAGCCGGCAGTTCCCTGTGATGAGGGACTGAGCCTGACAGAACTTAATGCAAAAACTGTGCAGCCACCCAAGGGCCGGTGAGCAACGCGACAGGGGCTGCAAGGTAAGGGGCCAGCTGCCTGGTCCCCAGGGCCTGTGTTCTTGACGTGTGGCGTGGGGGCTGGGCAAGAGACTGATAAAGGAGGGGGATCAACACTTAGCACCTTAGCCTTCAAGGGAACCCCCTTTCCAGTCTGCAGCGGGAAGAGCAACTGCTGAGAGGCACCTCGCTGAGCCAGGCGGGGGCACATCCAGGCCCCAGCGCTGACCCAATGTCTGCCCCTCGGCGAGTTACTCAACTTCTCTAAGCTTCCAGTTCCTCATTTCTGATAACAGGGATGGGATGATTTGAAAAAGGGAAAAAAAGGCACCTTCTTCAAATGGGCTGTGTAAGAAATACAGTAATCCACGAATAATGGACTCCACACAGTGCCTGGCTCCCACAGAAAGTAGTATTACTCCTAACGATTTCCTTATTTCGACCTCTGTTCACAGTGAGAAAGTCTCTAGCCAAAGCACGGAACCCCAGCAATCCGAACTGATTCCAACCCCGGTCGTGGGGCCCGGGCAACACCCGACTCCACAGGTACCCACCGAGAAGCAGGCGTCAGGGTCGATCTGATACTTGGCTGCTATTCCGAAGCGAGTGTTACTGTTTCCTGCTGTCCAGGCGAGATTGACGGCCGTCTCCAACTTCTTGTTCACCTTCTGATAAATGGAGCCACCAAACTCTGTCCCGTCGTTTCTGCAAACAAGCACAGCACAGATGCCCAGCCGCCCAGGAAGGCAGGCAGGGGCAGGGCAGAGCTGCCCAAGTCAGAGAGAGGGCAGGGAGGCTGTAAAAGGGTGGACCTGATCACAAAACAGGCACCAAATTGCAGGAAGCCTGGCAGGAATGGAACAGACACCAGAGCTGGGGTTGTTTGGAGGCAGGGAAGGCCCAAAGGCAGCTCAGTCAACTACTCAGGCTGCACTGAACTTGCAGTTTGCTTCCAAAATATTCTTTAAAAATAGATGCAGCAACAAGGCCACTGGGGTTCTGGATTCAGGGTGATTTCTTTCTCCTGCTGCTAATGTTATTACTTTTACAAATGTTCCTATCGTAAAAATGGTAAGGGGGCGCAGCAAATGAGACAAGAACACAGCCAGACCCAGCAAGCGAGGCTGGGATGGCAATCCCCAGACGGCATGGCACAGCCATTAGCACTGCCAGCTACAGCCACAGCGGAGCCAGCCCCCTGGAGGAGAGGCGACGACCGAAGAGCTTCACCTGTGATCCAGACTGGCCCACCCGTGCACACTGCTGGTCCACACAGCAGTGTCTATGGTCCGGGTAGGGTTTGAAAAGGAGCTACTTGCTACTTACAAAATGTTTCTGGTCTTTCCAAACGGAATGAAACCCAGCTGGCCAGACTGCTTCCTCTCTTCCAAACACACCACGTCGACTCCAGCCTCAGGAATAGGCCGTTCCCCTCCCTGACATTCTCAACATAAACAGTCAAAGTTCTGCCTCATCATTTTGGTGGTTTCCAGTGGAAATGCCACTGGGAACCATTACGGCAGAGCCCACATGCTTTGGAATCTAGAACTCAGAACTCATTAACCCGAGAACGAATGTACTGCAAAGTCTGTCTCTCACCATACAACCTCCGTAAGGTAGGCGCTCATGAACACATTCTAAATTCCCACACTTTGCCCTGAAATGCAGCGGGACAGACATTGCACTTCCTGAAACTACAAGCACCACCTGGCTCACAGGCAACCCTGGCTTCTCCGGGAAGTCCAAACAGGCCACTCAACAGCCGTTTGTCAAGCACAGTAGATATGAGGCCTGAGCAGTGTGGCTCAGTCTGGTGGGGCGTCGCCTCACAAAGTGAAAGGTTGCCAGTTCGATTCCCAGTCAGGGCACAGGCCTGGGTTGTGGGTTCAAGTCCCCAGTTAGGGCACCTGTGAGAAGCAACCAATCGATGTTTCTCTCCCTCTTTCTCCCTACCCTTCCCCTCTCTCTAAAAATAAATAAATAAAATCTTTTGAAAAGAGAAAAAGAAAAAAAATAACAGATTTGATTGGCTTTGGTATAACTCAAATGGGGATGTTTTCTCAGGCTTAAATGAGTTTTCTAAAAAAACAGATTTTTCTATGTATTCTAAAAGCAGCAACACAGCCTTCCTGTACTGAGCTCTGAAAACCACAAAGAGAGGGGCCTCATTCAAATGCCTCCCCGTGGAGCACAAAGAGCATCTGTTAGGCATCCGGGCAGACTCGGGGCAGCCAGATTAGCTGTATCAGCTGATCCCACGCCAGGTTCCCAGATAAGCCACGCCCACTTCTCAAAACCCAGGAAGCTCAGGTACAAGGAGGAAAACAGCAACCAGCCATCATTCTCCCTACACCGGCGCCAACTCCTGGCTCCAGACCAAGAAGCATTGTCCATCGCAGTCACGACTCTAAATTAAAAAGCACGTCCACGCTTATGGTAGTTTCCCACGACTTTGTATGTTACCTTTTCTCAACTGACATAACCTTTCTGCCCCCTTTGGGTGTCCATTTCTATGAGTTCTAGCGCAGTGCAGATGCGAGTGCCTCCCAGCACAGTGAGGACTCAGGGCAGTCCCATCCCCCAGCCGCTCCTTTGTGGTCACAACCTCCCCCACCCCCCACAAACCTCTGCGGTGTCCATCTCTACAGTCTTCCTGCGACTTTTTTGTTTTAAAAGACTCAAAATTTAGACCCTGACCAGTGTGGTTCAGTTGGTTGGGCATCATCCCGCAAATCAGAAGGTCCAGTTCCTGGTGAGAGCACATGCCTGGGTTGCAGGTTCAATCCCCAGTCAGGGCACATACTGGAGGCAACCAATAGATGTTTCTGTCTCACATCAATGATTCTCTCCCTCTCTCCCTCCCTTGCTCTCAAAATAGATAAATAAACCCTTAAAAACAAAAGACTCAAAAATTTTAATAACATTTATTTATTATACTATGTTAATTATAGAAATTTTCTCCAAAAATTGCACTAGTGGAAATGTGATTCATTTAGACACTAATACCATTTACTTGTCTTTATGGTTCAGGAGTCACTTCTTTAGTGCCCTCTAGTGGACAGAAAGAAATTTGGTAAAGTTGTACCCCACCTGTGCCACAGGTTAGTTCCTGGTGCCTACCGGGATTTTATGGATGAATTTCTTGTTTCCCTTAATCTAAATCAGCACTCCAACTCTCCAGTTTGATTCCAAGGGGCTCCCTCTAACCTAACCTATAAGTGTCTCTTTCCTTCACTACACTGTCCGGGAATTAACGTTTAAGTGCTCCGCCGTCCAGCGAGGACACCACTACGCTGAGAAAATCGGCTCCTAATTTGTGTCCCGTGCCTGGGTTCCGGCAAGCTGACCCTTGTAGGCAGCACGCAGGGAAAGAGACAGAGCTGCACCTCCGCCTCCCGTTCTGTTAACTAAAACCAAAAGGACCTCCATGTCCATGTTGCTGCAGGGAGGAGCGTCCCCTCCGGACTGACATCGCACCCTGGCTGTCACTGGCCAGTCACCCTGTGTGTGCCAAGGACAGCGTTTACTGTGCACAGAGTAGAAGGAACCTGAGTCGCGTCAGGAGACTGTTAGGTGGGGCACAGAAAACAGGAGCCCTCCGTTTGCTCACCTGATGCCAGCAAACTCACTTCACGGCGACTGAACCTTGGGCTTAGAAAACACCACGAAGAACAGCCCCCTGCTGCACACGCTCGCACACCCACACTCACACACACTTACACATTAGTGTGCAGCTGGAATTCATCAGTCTTGTAGCCAACCGCAAAGTTGCTCTGGGTCACTCGAGACTTTGCGGTCTCAAAATTCATCTGGTAGCCGGCCAGCCAGCCCTCGTAGCCCAGCACCAAGGCACCGCGGACCGAGGGCCCTGCGATGTCGAAGTCCACGTCGCAGCCCAGGTTGATGTGCTCCCGCTTGTACCCTGTCTTGATCTTAGCATTCTTTTTCCTGAAGGAAAAGAAATCATGTCAGAATCAGAAGCTAACTCACCTGGAGACAACCATGCCAAGAAAGGCAAATTTTAAAAGAGAATTCCAGTTTCAGTAGGGAGGTGGGGGTCCCAGGTCTCCCTTAGGCAGCTGCTAAGTCACAATGGGAAGAACTCGATCAAATCCAGTCTACAGAAATGCCACAAGATGAAGTGAGAACACAAACTTGAAAAACTTAAGTCACTTAAGTCACTTTCTCTTACTCTCCTCTCCGTTTCATGTAGTGGCCTACAGAGGCATTTGGTAGGTAGAGCACCACCATGTAATTACGAAACAGATGCCTCTTCGAGATTCTCCAAGACTGTGGTAAAGATACATCTGTCTGCTCTGGCTGGTGTGGCTCAGTGGATTGAGTGCTGGCCTGCAAACCAAAGGGTCACCGGTTTGATGCCTAGTCAGGGCACATGCCTGAGTTGCAGGCCAGGTCCTCAGTGGGGGCACATGAAAGGCAACCACACATTGAGGTTTCTCTCCTTCTCTTTCTCCCTCCCTTCCACTCTCTCTAGAAATATATAAGTAAAATCTTCAAAAAAAAAGATACATTCCTCATGGAGGCACTTAAGGAAACAGCTGATCATCTTCTTACTTTGTGGCTCACTTAAGTAAAAAAGAAGCAAATACTAGACCCTGTCTAAGTAAAGTTGGACAGCTATTAATTCCGTATCCCTGAGATGCCAGGCCAGGAAGACCCCAGATCTCGTCCGCTGACCCCGGGTTTGTGTGTCTGACCAGATCGATGCCTCCCTCCCTGCCTGAGACTCAGGAAGCAGCAACCCAGCATCCCTCGGGAAGGGCAGGGGGTTGTGTCGCCTGCAGACACATCACCACCGTGCCTTGCACCGCAGGTCAACACTGGAGACAAGATCACAGCTATCACGTGACACTCAGACTGTCTGCACCTGAGTGTTTCTGTCCCTCAGCTGCACAGTGGACGCCTCCCACTTGGTACTCCACAGGCTGCGTTCTCAGCAGAGCTCACAGGAAAACCCTGCACAGCCCTGTCTGGCCCAGCTCCATTCGAAGTGAGACCAAGGCTTCCCAGCGCCCAGCCGGCAGGTCCTAAATTCCATTCCCTCCTAAAAGAAACATGTGCTCCTCGGAGAAACAGCTGGTTCCAGGTCGGGGCAGGAAAGCTGTGAGGCGAGCCTGAGGCACCTGCCAGAGCTGCGAGGCCTACGCATGGGGCCGGGGCAGGAGGGCTGGGGAGCTCACCGGGAGAGTCTTCCAGGGGCTTCAGACATGGGGTCATGTGAGTGTTCTTAAAAATAGCCCTGGCACCCTGGCTGTATATGTTGTTTACTTCAAAATAATCTGCAGGTGGGAGGGATTCATTGTGATTGTATAAGTAAAACATGATTCTCCACGGGTTGACAATTATTAAAGCTGGGTGACAGGAACATGATGAGGGTTTAATAGCTTTTCTGCATTCTTCTGTATGTTTGAAACTTTCCACAATAAAAAATGTGCAGGTGAAACATCCCAGGTTCTCAAAGAGTCAAGAATTTCAGGTCACAGCTAGAGATAAAGCCAAGACCCTTCCCAAGCAACAGCGACACTTGCAACTTTTGTTTGAGTTGCTTCTGCACATTTTCACAAGCTTTGGCGGAAAAGCCCAAGGACCAAACCAATTCTCTCTCATAAGACAAACTCAAACCTGTTGGGGTCAGCCTGGTCTTTGTGGGCAGCAGCCTGGATTTTGGCCAAGCATCTGCCTGGCACCCGGCTGGGCGGGGTGATTGATGAAAAGACAGCTGCTCAGAGCTGACGCTGAGGAAGCGAAGGAGACCGAGAAATGTGCCCACCGGCCAGGGTGTGCCAACTGGCCTGTGCGCAAAGCACAGCACCTCCACACAGCGGCCCACTGGGCTCTGGCCAAGGACATGAGGTCCCGGTGAATGGGCAGTGACTCCAGTATCCCTCCGGGTTTCTGATCTGACAGAGCATTCCACTGATCGGAGCATTCCACTGGTCGCTGCTGCAGTGGTGGTGCTAATGTGACAAGCACTTGAAAGAGGCGCCGACTGGTTTGTGGTTAACAAGGCGGCTTTATTACCCACGCTGGGTGCTCAGCATGGGCGCCGGTCCCTAGAGGAGGTCTGCAGCCCGCCCAGATGTGGTCTCCGCTCCGCTCTGCTCCTCAGGGAAGCCGGGGGGCCTTCCCAAGCACCACCCCCGCCCCCGGCCGCCCTGGAAACCCGGCTTTCATTTCCAGTCTCCACCCAGTAGAACGCCTGTGCCTTGGTTTCAAAGCACCATTCTTCAAGAAGAGGAACCTAGGCTTTTTGGAGAACTGGCAGACAGCAGGACTATGGAAAGGCGAGAAGATGAGCCTGGAACAGCCTCTGAAGAAGGCCCCCCCAGCAGAAAAGATAGGGGCTTGTCAAAAATACACAGTGGCCGTGTCCAGGGGCAATATGAGTAAGAGAATAAATATCCAGGAACCCATACTGATATATCAATAAATAAGTGGCAAGATAAATAAATGGAAAAGAAAGAAAAGCTCTTCCTTACAGCAGAACCCCAATTAATAAATGTGGAAGGAATGACCGGAACAGGAAATCACCATTTGCCAAATATGTAAACACCACCAACAGATACTTTATGAGTCAAAGTATAAGAAACAGAATATTTACAAAGTCTCGAAGTATCTCCCCACAAGATAATAAGTAAATGATAAGTATCTCCCCACTTACTACTTACAAAGAGGAAAACAGCAGATGCATGGAGAAAGCTGGCAAGCACCGCTTTAAGCAAGTGGTGGAAGTTAACGTCACCACTGGTGAGGCACATTGACCTACATAGCTCCTGATACTATGAAGCCCCACAGTGGACACAACACAACCTCACTCCTCAGGTCGAAAATCTGCATAGCATAACCTGCCCTGGCTGGTGTGGCTCAGTGGATGGAGTGCCGGCCTGCGAATGGGAGGGTCGCCAGTTCAATTCCCAGTCAGGGCACATGTCTGGGTTGCAGGCCAGGACCACAGTGGTGGGGGCGGGGGGGTGCAAGAGGCAACCACACACAAGTGTTTCTCTCCCTCTCTCTCCTTCCCTTCCCCTCTAAAAATAAATAAAATCTTTTTTAAAAAAATGCATAACCCAAGTTTAAGCATGAGGAAACATCAGACAAATGCAAGCAGAAGAATTCTAGAAAAGAACTGGCCAGCCCTCTTTCAATGTGTCAAGGTCACACCCTGACTGATGTGGCTCAGTTGTTCGGGCGTCATCCCACCGAGCAAATGGTCACCGGTTTGATCCCTCCCAGGGCTCATGCCTGGGTTGCAGGTTTGGTCCCGGGTGGGGGTGCATACGAGAAGCAACCGATAGACATTCTCCTCACACAGATATTTCTCTCCCTCTTTCACACTCTCTTCCCCTCTCTCTAAAGAGAAATAAAGTCTTTTAAAAATCATACAAGTGTCCAGGTCGTGAAAGACAGAGAAAGACCGTTCCAGGTTACAGGAGACAAGGGGACATGACATAAGTGACTGCGGCCCCCTAACCGGATCGCAGACTGGAAAGAGACACCAGTGCGACACGGGCCAGTCGGCAGTGTCAGAGCAGCAGAACTTCCCGGCCCCAGCAGTCACAGAAGATGTTCACATTAGGAGGAGCTGGGTGAAGGAGGTAAGAAAACTCTACACACCATTTGTGCCACATTCTTGCATATGTTAAATACAAAATATTTCAAAATAAAAACCTAAATTAAACAAAGGCCTTTCCTCTTATGCGTATAATTGCAGAACCCAGAAACTCCTCTGCCACCTCCCAAAAGGAGTGCAGAATCCCTTACAAGTCCCAAAGGGTGCCACCCAGGGCAGCGGCAAAGTCCCAGCAGCACAGTAAAGCATGTGGGCATGCGCGCCAGCCCCACGTCCTATCACAGGCTCTCTGGATAACTTCTCCCACCACACCAGGTGCTGGGCAGGGAGGGGACGAGCAGGAAGGCAGTTCTGCTGCAGGAGAAACACCAGCAGACATGAGAACAAGAGCAATTCAGCTCCTGGCCACGGGCTTCAGATCATCCCTATCCGAGTTACAAAGAGACTATACAACCTGCAGAAGCGGGAGCCCCATCTGCCCAGCCCTTTCTAGTTGCCCCACGCCTAGTACAGGGTCTGAGCTCGGGAGATCCTCCCTCTAAAAAACACCTGTCAGGTGGGTGGGGGGGAGTAAAGGGTAAAGGAAGACAAATATACGGTGACAGAAGAAGATCTGACTTGGGGTGGTGGGCACACAACACCATACACAGGTCATGTCACAGAAATGTGCACTGGAAACCTGCATCATCTTAACCAATGTTACCCAATAGATTTAATTTAACACACACACACATGCACACACGTACACCCTGGCTGGGGGGTTCAGGTGGCCGGAGCATCACCCCAACACACCAAGGCTGCACGTTCAGTCCTGGCCAGGGCACGTGCAAGAAGCAACCAGCGATGCATGAACAGGTGGAACAACACATCCACACGTCTCTGTCTCTCTCTCTCTCCAAATCAATAAGTAAAAAAAATTCTTAAAGGCACTTGTCAGAAGGGAAAAAGAAAGGAAAAAATACTACAGAATGGCAAAAAATGCATTTCATAATGCCACTGAATTGTACACTTAAAGATGGAGCAGACGGTCGACTTCATGGGTGTACCTGACCACAATGTTAGGAAACTAAACTATGAAATTAAGTACACGCCCTTGAGCCTGCCATCAGTGTGCAAAACAGCCCTCCCCAGGTTTGGGAGACCGCTGTTCTGCACAGAAAACAGCAAAAGTGGGCTCTTCTCTTCTAGAGGGCGCTCACTCCTGAAGGTGAGACAGACGGACACCCCACCCTGCCTCTCTGGAGGTGCCCAGCAACCATCAGGCCTAACTAGTTTGTGGCTGGGGAGCCTGGGGCAAAAGGTGGGGCCTCCCTCAGGAGCCACCTCACAGTGAAGCCCACACACTCAGTGTCCCTAGGAAGCTGGGCACAGGGCCCTTCGCACCTGAAATATGGGGCTGGCACCAGAGACCAGCTAGCCCCTGCTTCCCAACTTCCCCAGCGGCCCTACAGCCCCTGCCCCTCACGGGGCCTGCAGCCTCACTCACGCGCAAGGGAACGGAACAGGACCTGAAACAGAGCGGCCCCCATGGCTGAGGCCGGGACAACACACGCGGGCAGCGCAGGGAAAACAGACGCGACTCTTACCCAGTGTTCGGTGAGAAGGATGAATCAAAGGTCAGCTTCAGTCCACGCGCGAGCTGAACAAAAAGAAAGCGGCCAGGAGGTTGAGTCACGGGGCAGGCCAGCAGGCGTCAGCGGGAACACCGCCCTCCCGCGGGGGCGCATACCTGGTCCTCCACGGTGATCTCCGTGCCCAGCGTGTTGTCCGTGTTCCACTTCTCCGTGAACGTCAGCCCGTACTCCGTCCACCTGTACTTGGTTTCCAGGCTGCCCGTCACTTTGGTGGTCTCGGTGTTGGCAGAGCCCGAGCTTGTGAATTCCTGGAAAGGAGGGAGGCGGTCACGGCCTGCACACCCATCACCCCACCCTGCACTTTCCTTTATGCAACAGGAGGCGCCTGAACAGGTGGGGCAAAAGCTAATTCTACAAGGCATTCAAGTATTTCAACAGAGGGCGCTAAAGGGACCTGCAACTTCAAAGAGTCTCCTGGGGAGCCCTTCCTCGGGAGAGAGCCTCCTTCCTCCCCTGCAACTCTTCAGTCCCCACAGGAGGGCGCTGGTCCCTCCCTCCCGCCTGCAGCCTCCAACGTAGAAAAAGTACGAGCTAAAGCTGACATTGCGGTAATCCAACCCCAAACCTCCTGCCTTCCAACAATTACCATCTGCACCATCTCAAAGGGACTAAAATTTTTAAGGGACTAAATTTTCAAAGGGACTAAAATTATGTGGAATTGAATACAGATCAACTGTGAAATTAAGAAACACAAGAAACCCTGGCCAGTATGGCTCAGTTGGTGGGAGTGTCATCCCACAAACAGAAAGGTCGTGGGTTCGATTCCTGGTCAGGGTTCATACCTAGATTGGGGGGTTGATCCATGTTTCTCTCTTGCATCAATGTTTGTCTCCCCCTCTCTCTCCCTCCCTTCTCTCTCTAAAATCTGTAATTATGTGCTGGGATGGGGTGGGAAGGGAAGGGAAGGGGAAACACAAAATAAAACTGACTCCCGCCCCATATACTTGAGAGCATTCAGAGTGCTGAATTGAGGACCTATTCGTGTGGTTCCCCTGGGCCACCCATCCCGCAGAGGATGAAATAAATGTGACAACTACGAGCTGCCACAATCATGAAAGTCCCTTCATTTGACTCTGCCACCCGGACACCGCAGCTTTTTGCCCATCTGTAATAAACAGCCGTGCCCCACGGGGATCAGACCACTTACCAGCCCATTCTCAGATTTTGTTTTCAACTCAAGTTTTATTAAGCCGAATCCTACGGAAAGAAGGTGATAACAGTTAACAGGTGAAGTAAGGAGCTCCAGAGCAGCCCCTCTGCCTCCTTGCGCACTTTCAGATGCCACGGGGCGCAGAGCGCCGCTGCCGGGGCTCCGTGGCAGCCAGAACCCGCACCGGCCCCGCCTGGCCCCCGCCTGGCCCCGCCTGGCCCCCGCCTGCGCCGCCAGCCAGCGGGTCTGAGGAACAGGTGCGGGGCGGCGGGGCGCGCACGTGCCCGCGGACGGGCTGCACGCCGCGGTGTCCACAGACCCGCCGCCGCGGAGGGCGAACAGGGACGCCCGCCCCCACTGGGCGCACAACCGCGGCCGCTCTCCCGGCCACAGGAAGCTTAGCTTTTTTCCCTGGTGTGAAAGTTCTCAGGGATGACCGACCCCGACCTATGCGGGGCAAAACCGCAAACACGCCGCTCCGGCCCGGGAGCCGAAAGGCCGCCGCACTCACCGTAGCCCTTGGTGAAGACGTCCCTGGCCGGCTTGCCGAGGTCAATGTACGTGGGCGGCACAGCCATGGTCTGCTGCGACGGAAGAACCAGAGAGAATGCGTCGGTAACTGCGGAAAGTAGTGCCCACCCGTGAAAATTAGCGGTGCGGTGAGCGATGAAGCCCTCAGCACCGAGCCCCGGGCACTGCCCTCTCGGGCGTGGGCAGAGCGGCCGTGCTGCCCGCGCCTCCCTGGACGCCGGGGCCCGAGACGCCGCAAGTTTCTGTGGGCAGCAGGTCAGCCGACTTCAGCCCGCGTCTCCCCTGAGCGGAGGCCAGCATACGGCAGGAGTCGGTAAATATTTGCTGAATGAATGAATTGTCAGACGCGTTCCCGTGAGCCAGCTACTTTACTGAACTGCAGGGCGCTTGCCAGAGAAAGATATCGTCTTACAGAATTTTGACGGCAGGGCATTAAATGCTCCGACTAGAGATCAGAGTTTTTCACGCAGACCTATTTTCCCCACAGGTCTGATTTCATTAATTCAACAAATATTTATGGTGTACCTCCTATGTGCCAGAATGGACCCAACTTTCTTTTTAACATTTTATTTATTTACTTTTACAGACAGGGGGAAGGGAATAAGAAAGAAAGGGAGAGAAACATCAATGTGTGGTTGCTCTCTCACACCCCCAACTGGGGACCTGGCCTGCAACCCAGGCATGTGCCCTGACTGGGAATTGAACCAGTGACCTTTTGGTTTGCAGGCCAATGCTCAATCCACCGAGCCACACCAGCCAGGACCCAGAATGGACCCAACTTTTCACTAAACTTTTGCATCTTAGGGGAACCCACTTTTGCAGTATCATATTCCTCACGGGAATATACTAAAAGCTGATTAGGCAACTCTTCACATGAAAGGCAATGTAAGCACATCCCCCCCAAAAAAATTTTTAATTCAAACATTTGAGCTCCAATGTGACTTTTTCCTTTAAAACCAGCTATCCGAGTACTACTTGGGACTGTTGCATATCACTAAGTCAGTCAACAAGCATTTATTAAGCGCTCAGTACTCAAGGAAGGCGAGCAATTCACACAGTCCTTGCCTCAGAGACTGCACCGCGCCCCTCGGAGGCTCTGCTCGGACACACAGGCACCCGGAATTAAAAGCCCAAAGCCGGACAGCGTCATCCTCTGCACCTTCGCCATCTCCAGAGTCATTAGCCCGCAATTCAATTAACCAGAGGGTGGCTCCATCAATTCGTGAAGTGCAGCACATCTAAAGGGCCAGACTGACACTGCACACGCCGCACCCGAAGCCACAGCTACTCACAGGAACAAACACCTGTGCGGCACGCTCCTGGCGGGGGAACCCACTGAGAAGTGGGCCCCAGGGCCCCGGGGGGACACCACCACAACCGGAAGCCCCACTCCTGACCCAGACCAACTTCAGACACCTTTCGGGGGGCCCACAAAACCAGTGAGCGCTTTGGAAAAGAAATGCCGATAAACTTCCACAGTCTTACATGGTACACTGTGCTCCGGGTCCTATCTCCCTTTTTCCCGGGTTTCGCTGACTCTGCCCCGACCCACTTGTGTGACAGAGCAGAGGAGCAGCGCAAGCCGCTCGAGCTGTCCTAGTTTCATTGCTGCTATTTCTCACACATGGTCAGTCCGGAAGCACGGGCAGCTCCGCCCACATGAGGGTCAGAGCACAAAAAACATGGGGGAAGATCCATTTTTAAGCTGCCTGCCACTGGCTCTATCAAGTCTAGAGACTCCCCCTCCACCCCAAACCAACCCTATGGGCACGCCCACCCCTGGGACAGACCAGGAAACCATCCGCCCTTCTCCCATTGAATGACCCCAGCCTCAGGCAGATGCCCCGGCATGGCCCCTCCCAGCAGAAGCAACCAAACAACCCCAGATAGAAGGCTGAGGGAATGCAGCCCCAAGAAAACTTGCAGAACATCTCTGCAAGCCTCCCAGAACATTCTCCACCCATGCCAGCACCAACAGGTATCTGGACTTCAGCACGGCCACCTCCCCAGCTGGGCCCCAGAGGCAGCCCTGGGGTGAGGGGAGAGCAGTCCCATGGTATTATCTCTGAGTCAGCCAAGACCTCCCTGCACCCCAGGGGCCAGGGCCTTCCCAGGACCCTCCCTGGCTCCGGACCAGCCTCCCCAGACAGAGCGGTTGGTGCATCTGGAGAGGCCCGTCCCCCAGGGAAAAGGCGGAACACTCACCCTTTACCGTTCCCCAGACGCCCTCTCTCATCACTAATCCCCAGCACTGAACAGGCAGAGCCACCTGCCAAAACCCGCTCCTCGCTCAGCAAACATCACCCTGAGTACAGGTTGCCAAGGAGATTACCATCCAAGGACAAAGGAGGTCGGGTAGCAGAGGGCTCCCAGGCCAGGCTGGACTCTCCTCAGGGCTCCGGGTCAGCCCCAAACCCACCCCTGGGCCAGAGGGAGCACCCACCAAGGGGGCAGGAGGATGACCCCTTCACTAAGCACCCCCAACTCTCCGAGGGAAAGCCTGAGGCCACTCTGCCTCTCTGAGCTCAGCTTTTTACAACTGCAAACATCAGCCAGAAAATGCCCATTGTACACAGTTCTCAGCACCACTTGAGAAGAGTTCTATTGTAGAAGTAACAATTCCATTCATGTTTTTCAGGCCAGTACTGGAGGGGAGGGAATTCCACATTCTGCCTTCTCACTGAATTCCCCGCCTGCACTGACTGGGAGGTGGAACCCTAGCCCTGGGCCCTCCCTCTGCCCCCATCAGCTCACCACCTGTCCCTACAGGGTCCACCCCACGTGTCTGCAGAAGCCCGGCCTCCAGAGGCTGAGCATGAAGCAGGGCACTCTGGCATGGGCAGAGCCACCAGCCCTAGATAGAGAGAAATCAGACAACTGCAGAGGGGGAGGCAGGACCCCAGGTCTGGGCCTTGGGGATGGAGCACACACCCCAAGGAAAAGTGAGGGATGGGCAGGGCCAGCGGAGCAGACCTGCCTACAGTCACCAAGGACTTTGAGAAGGACCAGTAAACCACACCAGGAGACAGGAGCCCCTGGCTCCCCTCCACTGCCTGCCAGCCTACCTACCCAACCTTTCCCTGGCTGACCTTGAACAATTATGCAAGCTCCTCTCCGGCTCAGGAATGAAAATCCAGTCCACACTGGAAGCTCATAGGGGAGAGATAGTATATCACCCGGCATGGACTGCGTCACACTTACATAACCTCTGTCTGGGGGGACATACCCTCCTCAGCTGGGCGTCTACACGTCAGTGACAGCTGCTCTGCTCCCAGCCCCGCCTCTGCCCCCACAAATGCACACCCACTCCCAAATCACACCTCAAACTCAAAGCATCCCAGAGCCTGTCGTGCATAAATTTATCCAAAACATTGAAAAAGCTATGTGTGCAAAGATGCCAAGGCCTAGCACATAATAGGCATTCAATATAAATGTGTGTTTCATGTGTAAATGGGCAATGAGCATCAAAGTGCTTTTACAAGTAGGAGGAAAAAGAAAGAAACTAAGTATCTGACAACAGGGACTAAATCAATGACAATGTAACCAGGAAGCAAGAGCTCCGCCCAGCGGCACCACCAGAGATAGGGGACAGAGAGACCCACGACAAGACTAGCGCCCCTCCCCCACTCGGGCGGGAGGAGAGCTGAACTCAGACTGAGGAGACCCAGTGCCCTCAGAGGCAGCACTGCCACTGACCCCAGAACCACACGTGGGCTCCTGGGCCGTGAGGAGCCACTTTAGGGGGACCGACACACCTGTGTTTGGGAAACTCACTCCACCAACAGATCAGCAAAAATGCAAGTGGCAATATTGACTATCAGGGTGGAAAGTGGTCACTCCCAGTCACGCCAGGTGGAAGAACTGGGTACAGTGCAGCCCTTTTGCAGCCAACTGCTGGCAGTGCCCAAGTGGGCATGCACAAACCCCGAGGACAATTCTACAGCTGAGGGCTCACCCACCACAGTCCCCAAGGAGTTTGTGAGGAGGCTCACAGGAGTGTTATTTGTAACACAAAACCCAGAAGCAACCTAAATGTCAATCAACAGGCAAATGAATGAATAAAACTTAAGGTACCAGTACTTGCAAATGAAGGAGCACCATGTGGTAAGCCAAAGAGTGATGTGAATTTATACATGGTGGCATAGAAAACTACCTGTGATAGAGTTAAATGCAAAAAGCAAGTCACAGGAAATCTGCAGTCCCATAGACTTAGGGGAAAGCCTCTTCATGCTCATGCACTTGCGAATGAATGGAAAAGAGGGGAAGGGCACGGGCCAATCTGCACATGGGGCTGCCCAGGGGCTGCTCCCACAGAGCAAAGGGCATGTAGGGAAGGGGCGGAGTTAAAACAGTATTTTCATTTCTTATCCTACTTCACTATTTGTATATACCGATTTTTTTTAAGGACAGAAAATTTAAACATCCAACCAGTGAGTCCAAAACGATCCGTGTTGCCTTTGCCACATCACAAGTCACATCCTAATCAGCCGCTGCAGCAGGAGCACCAAACGGAAAGCTCCCTGGAAGGTGTCCACACGGGTTCTGAGCCGCAGTTCAAACCACACTGCGAGGGCAGGGCTAACAGGAAAGGCCAGTAGTGGGCACGCTCTGCGCCCGGTGACCACCTGCGGCTTTGGCCGCCCAGCCCGGTAGGCAGGGGCAGGAGCAGGGCAGGGCTCCCCAGGGTTGCTCAGCCCGGGGAATCGCCTGCGGCACTGGTTTCAACAGCCTCCTTCCCGCCCTCTCAGCCTTTTGCTGTCCAACCGGCAGGGCCGCCTGCAGGCGCCACTGAGAAGGGCGGGCTCTCCCCTGCACAGAGCACCCCCGATCCCCCACTTGAAGTCTGCGTGATCTTCTCTCTGCGGAGGACGCAGGCAGCAGAGCCGTGGTGGCCTTCACAGAGCCAGCCACCAAAGCCTCGGCTGACACAGGGAGTGGGGTGGCCATGGTCTCCAAACTCGGTCAGGAACAGCTGGGAGAAACAGTGTGGACCCAGGGAACACCCAGTGGGGTAAAGACCACATCTGGACAAGCAAGGGTGTCCCAGGGCTGGGGCCAAACACCAGGAGGCCCCTGCCAAAGCAGTCCCCAGCCCACCAGGGTGCCCGGTCGCAGGCCAGCAACTGCTGGGAGAGGTGGGAGCCGGCAGTGGGCCCAGCGGGCGCCGGCCTTCCCAAGCTGTGTCACATCGGACAAGCCACTTAACACCTCCTATCCCCAAGGTCTCATTTTGCTCATCTGTAAAATGGGCCTAACAATAGTGCCTTTTTATCAGAGCTGCCGCAAGGACTGGGCTAACAGGCAGAGCACGAGGACCGTGGGGCACTGCGGGCCCCCAACAAGCAGTGGTGGTAACCACACCCCTTACTCCGGGCAGTCTGTTTGCCCCTCCACATCCGCTTTCCTCCTCCAGCCAGCTCTGCGCCTCCAGCCCCGATCGCTACAGACTGCTGCCAGTGGGCTACGCTGGGTTTGGCCAACAGGCGGCATCTGCAGAAGATGGGCGTGAGGCTGGGGCACACACTCCCAGGCTCCCTCCCTGCTGGACCTTGGATGGGCAGTGGCTACTTTCTATTGCCCAAGCCCACAGCTCCTGCCAAGGGGCTCCTCCCAGTTCTGAAGAATCCCTGGGGCCCCACCCTCTACCCACACCTTTGCAAATGACCCTTTCATTATGCTTTTTAACTTTTTATTGCCCCATGTGAGTATGTACCCAATTCCTGTGAGGTTCTTGACCAACAAGGCAATCCTCACCATCACCACCAGCATCCCAGACTCCCCTGGCAAGGGACAGCTGTGGGAAAGCTCTCGGTTCTGCTGTTTCTCTAACTCTCGGATCCCAGGTGGTTCGCCAGGGCAGAACTGGGCCAGCCTGTAGGAGGAACACCAGACCAACCAGGGACTGATGCGCAAGCACCTTCCCCCAGTTCTGGGTGCCAGGAAAAGCAGCTTCCCTAGCAGGAGGTCAGCCAGGCTGTGAGGGCCAATCAGCACCCTCAGGAGCCTCCCCACACACTCCACCCCATACCTCCTCGCCAGGAAGAGGCAGCCCAGGAGAACAGCCCTGGGAGGCTGGCAAAGCCCATGTCCCATGTTCTGGTACCAGGTCTGTGTTCCCAGCGCAGCTGTCTTCCCCTCCCCCTCCCACATCAGACTCAGGCAGGGCGGCCCTGCAGGCGGTGCTTCTATTTTAATATGTGCTGGGAGCCGGGCCACCACCTGCACCGCCTTCCACAAGCCTCGAGAGAATGTAGCTGACTTGGGGGCAGCCTGCCCACCCACCCACCCACCAAGAAGAGAAGACCTGGGCTGGCAGGAAACCTGCCAAGGGCTGGGTCCCAGGAGCAACCAGGGCTCCTTCATGGCCTCCGGCCCCTCACGTTCCCTGGAGCCTCACACCTGGCCCGACACACCAGGTTAAAGGGGACAGTGCCGGGCCGGTGGGTTCGGGAGCCCAGCGGCCCTGAGTTCCTATCCCACTCTACCACCCTCCAGACAGGCGAGTGGGGGCAAGTCACAACCTACCCGCACCTTGATTTTCCCTTGGCTCTGACACGAGGAAAGGACACCCAACTTCACATCCTTGTGAGGACTGAATTGGATTAATGCAAAGCACTTAGTACAATGGCTGGTACCTGACAGGTGTGCGACAAGCACAGGTATTTTACTTCAAGCTTTCATTTTATATGCTTCTCACCATAATTAGGGCTGCTGTGCAAGCTGCCAAAAGGTCACCCTGAACCACAGGGTCCAGAGTCCTCCCCGACCATAATGGGGTATTGTTTAGCTGAATGCTGTCCAGCCAGGTCCTGCAAGAATGCCTCCCACCTCGTTCCAGGAGAGCACACCCCCCTGACAGACACCCAGCGCCAGTGACCTGGCACCGAACACGAGTGACCCTGCTGACCGCTGTCCACACTTGGCCCACACACAAGGATGGGCATGCTCACTCCCTTCAGCGTAAAGGAACGACTTTCCCAGAACAGCAAAAGGTGGTCACCTCTATCATCCCCTCCCAAAGGCCCCCTGGAGGGTCCACCACAGTGTGACAGCCTCAGCACTGGGCAGCCCGACGTGGAGCTGGGTGGCTCTGGCTGGCTACCTCGCCGCTCTGGGCTCCAGCCTCCTGACCTGGGAAACGGCAGTGACAGGCCCTCTCTGCCAGGGCCTGTAACACGGTCCCAGTGCAGCACCCCGGGGGGGAGGGGGAGCAGGCAGGGAGACCCATGACCGGCACCCCTACCCCCACCCTGGCCCGAGGAGTCACATAGCATCAGTCAAGCCCCCAGGGCGGTGCTGGGCAGGCCCTTGGTAACCAGTGACTGTGAGAAACTGAGGAACAGGAAGAGCGACTTGGCCTGAACTGGACCCTGTGACTCACGGCAGAGCTGAGCTGTGCTGGCAGTCTGCTCTCCAGGACTCTTCAGCACAGCTCTGGTCAAAGGGCCGAGATTTCCCTTCCTCCCCCAGAGCAGGCAGGAAATCAGAGCACTGGGCTCAGGCCCAGCTGAACCTTCACTCCTCACCTGTCTTCGGTGGCCACCAGAGCAGGCTGGGGTGGGGCTGGGGGGCCCAAGACCACTGAGCCACAGGGTCAGACCTCTGAGCACCAAGGCACTGCCTTCAGGCTTGGCTGGCTCTCAGCCACACACATGCCTCCTTGTCACTACGCCCAAAGATGTCACGCTGTGAGAAATGTCATCAAGGGCAAAGTGGACTTCGGGGCCTCAAGCGCATTTTACCGGAAAAGGTTGGAGTGAATGTAGCCCATGACCACCAGCTTGGAGGTCACTGTCCACCAGGAGGCTAGTGTCCAGCAGGACCAGAGGCCCACAGGCAACTCCTTACTGTAAGGCCCCAGAGCCCCTGTGTTTGCGTCTACAAACAGCCCCTGCCAGCAGCCTAGATAAAGCCGAGTGATCAACCGACAGCAGCGCCCCTACCCAGGGTCAAGCTCTTCATTCAGGTCAGCCGCAGAAGCCACGCAGAAGCCATCAGAGCGGGAAAGGCGCAGGCCCAAGGCCTTTAGGAGAATTCCCGCTCGCTCTGCCCTGCCAGCCCAGAAACACCAGTTCCACAAGTTTCCCACTGGACTTGGGAAGTCGCAGAACGAAGACAACGCGTTTAAAAAAGCAGCAGCTTTTCAAATAAGAAAGTGTTGCCTCACTCACTGCTCTAGGGCTGCACGAGCTGTGGCCGCTCTTCGTGTGTGTGGCTCCGGCTGGGCCAGGCTACTTTCTGGGAGGGAAGGAGATGCGTGTGTCCCTCGAAAAGGATCTCCAGGACTGTGGGACTCTGGTCTGGGCCTGCAGCCACTGCATGGCCATTCAGTGAGTCCACAAATGCCTAATGAGCACCTACTATGGGCCACATGCCGGAAGGGTAAAAACTATCCTGTCAACAGGGTGAGTCAACTCTTAGATAAAAAGCCAGTGTATTCACCCCACAGCGCCTTCTCAAGTACCTACTGTGTGCCGGGTGCCACCACCCTGGACACGGAAAACAAAGCCGCAAGGGCTGAAGCCTGCGGGTGTGGGCTCCCAGTCCAGGGCTGGGGTGGAGAGCAGGCGACAGCCCCAGGCAGCGTGCCCTGGCCCTGCCAACTGCGTAGTAAGCGAAAGGGCCCACCCCCCTGCCTCCTCTGGAGAGACGGGTGGAGGGGCCAGGACCGGCCTCAGGGGGAACAGGCGCAGGCTCAAGCCCAGGTCTGCACCCACACCCGACTTCCTGCTCCAGCCTGACCCCGTCTGTCCGTAAACTTAGAGGATTGTTCACGAATATCCTGAAAAGTACTCGACATCTGGCACACAAATGCTTAATAACTCCTAATGTTTAAATCAGCAGGGGCTACGTTTCCTGGCCCCTTTCCAGAACACCACATGGAGCACACAGGTCTGCTGGGCAGAGGTCAGACGCCCAAAACCTGCCTCAAGGGTCAGCGTCAGGTCAGCTTCTCCAGGGGCCTCCTCCTCGCCAGACAGCTTTCCAAGACTTCACATTCACCAATTCATGTTACACTTCCCGAAAACCCAAGGAAGGAGAGCTGTAAGCGTTCCCATTCTATGGATGGGAACACTGAGCCGCGGCGTCCTCCCCGCTGCGTGACCTTGGACGAGTCACTAGGCCCTCGGGCCTCAGATCCAAAGGGCTCTGAACCAGTTTCCTGAATGCCACGTTTGACTCATGAACGAGCGACACACACAGGAGTCCTTGCTAAGGACAGAGAGGCCACGTTGCTCTTGCGGGGCCTCCTTATCCGGAGCCTAACCTCCTGCCCCGGCCCCGGCCCCGGCCCCGGCCCCTGTGGCCAAAAATCCACTCCGGGCCTCCAGTTCCGCCCTGATGGCGCTGGCACGCGCGTCCAGTGCTGGCCGCCAGCTTCTCCGGGTGTGGATCGGACAGGGCGTGAGGGGCTGGGGGCGCCGGACCACGGTGAACCCATGAACTCACCCCCTCGGGGACCGCATGGCCCGAACCCGGCCAGGGTCTCCGCCTGGGGAGCGTGGGTGGCGGGCGGGTCCTTCCCAACCCGCGCTGGCGGGATCCAGGGCCAGAGGGCGCCGCCGGGGAAGGTCACCTAGACCTGCTGCCAGCCGGGCCTCCACGCGACGGCCTGCGGCCTTCCACCAGTGAGACCCCAAAGCTCTGGCCCCCGGCGCCTCCGGATGCCCGGCCTCCAGCTCCCCGACCCGGGCCCGCTCGCCGCCCGCCCGTGCGGCCTGCTCTGCCCGCTGCTGACCCGGCAGGCCCACGCCGGCCGCTCCCGCTCCCGCGCCCTCCTAGGCCTTGGCCAGTCCTTCCCCTCCCCTCCCCTCCCCCCAGCTCCCCGGGCCCGCGCACGGCCCGGAGCGAAGGCAGAGCCCCAGCCTGTCTCCGCTGCGCCTACCTCAGAGGCGGTGGCGGCGGGCTCAGCGGCGGCTACGGCGGGGACTGCGGCGCAAGGAACCCAGCGAGCGGCGGGCCGAGGGAGGAGCGCGGGACAGCGGCGGCGCGGACCCGCCCCGACCCTGCGCGCCGGGACCGAGAGCTCCGCCCCAGGGCCCGCCCCGGACACCGCCTAGTCCCCGCCCGGGTCCGGGTTCCGCTGTGCCGCGTGTGCCCGGGCACGGGTGGCGGAGCCGAAGCGAGCTCGTCGTGTGCGTGCGCAGGGACACGCGTGCGGACCGCCCGCGCCAGACGGTCTGCCGGAAATCCCGTGGGGCCGAAGCATCCAGGGCGCGGGGCGGCGGAGTGTTCGGGTAGGCTCCCGGGTGGCCAGGGGATGCCCTGCGGTGATGCGGACGGCTGGGGCCGGTGCACTTGCTGCACCCTGCGACTGAGGACAGCCCCCACTCCGTCCCCGGAGTTGATGTGGCAGGTGGCTCTGAACCGGGGAGACCTAGCTTGGGCGGCTGAGGTGACCCCCAGGTACCCCGGCAAAGCCCGCGCGGGGCATTAAATCGGACACCCAGATGGGCTGGGGCATCCGGGTCCAGGAGGCGCGGGTACGGAGGAGTGGCCACCGCCCGCTGTTCCTGCGCCCTCAACACCTGCGGCCGGCGTGGCCGACCCCAAAGAGCGGCTCACAGCTCGCGCAGCTCGCACAGCCCTCCGGTGGCCCGGGCGAAGCGCCCAGCCAACTCCCCGGTGCGCCGAGCCTGCGCTCCGGGTGAGCGGTTTTCCCGGCGGTGAAGCTGCGAGCAGCCATTTCTGCAGCGTCGGAGAAGTGGAAAAAGCACAGCGCGTTTCGCAAGAACGTCCCCCGGGTCTTGCTGCGTGCGGAGGCACCGCCCGTTCCGGCCAGCGAGGGGTCGCTCGGGCCCTGCCCTCCCCACACGGAGCCCAGTTAAACGGCCTGGGGTGTCCCCGCTCGGCCAAGGCAGGTGGTCCCGATCACCACAGAGTATCAGTGGCATTCCACGCGACCCCCAAGCGGACTTTTCCAAGCCGACTTCAAGAACTGATGAATTCTTGGCTGGATAAAGATTCTGCAAGGCTTGGGGCGTCTACAGCCCGGTAGAGGGGGCTCCGGGCTACAGAGAAAGGACAGGAGCCCACAACCAGCTGTGGCACAAATCAAAGGAGTCGGCAGCTAGGACGTGCAAAGATGCCGTCAGGGCAGGCTGCTGGGAAGAGGCGGCAGCTTCAATAGCAAAGCAGCAACTGGTGTTCCAGTAGCGGATGGGACGTTGAGGAAGAAGCTAGCTAGCTTGGGGGCGGGGTGCGGGCAGGGTTCCCTGTGCGGGGCTCCGGTGTGGCTGGAAATGTGAGGAGGAGCCCCTAAACCCCTAGCGTCCTCCGGAGTGAAGGACCCATCCTAGAACTCCCCCCAGGCCCCTGGGCCGCTCCGTGGGGGACTCTGGGCTTCCCAACCTGGCCATCCCCAGGGGGCGCACAAAGGCCCCCTCCTGGAGAGGATCAGGCAGGGAAGGCTACGGAGTTGTCACGCGTTCGGGAGGGCAGGACCTCGAGGAGGCAGGACCGGACCAGGTGGCCCTGAGGGACGATGGAGCTCCAGACACCTCACCTGAGCGTAGGAGTAGATGCGCACCCTGGCTCAGTGAAGCCCAGGTGTGCGCTTGAACCCAAGGTTCCCGTCCAGTACCTCCCCGCCAACCCCCCTTTCAGGGCCCCAACGTGGGGAGAGTTCCCCCTGCCCACCCTCCCTTGGTCCCTTTGGAGGCTCCCCTAGGTTTCGCTTCCAGATTAGGAGCCCCTGAGCACCTTCTGCGTCACTTACTGGCTGCGCGAGTCTGGGCCACAGGCCTTGGCTCCAGCTTCGGAGGGTGGCTGTGAGTTTACGGCGGGTCACACGAGAAGCGGGTGCTCAGGAAATGGCGAAGAAGAAATCGCTGGGACGCGGAAGCCCTTGGGCCCACTGTTGACCTCTCCCCGCCTCGACCCTGAGGGAGGAGCGGAGCCCAGGCCAAGACTCTGGCCTGGGCTCTCCGGCCCCACCCCCACACCAGCGCCACTCCTCTGCCACAGCCGACTGGGCTGGGCGTGAGCTCCTGACCTGAGAGCGGCCATCGGGTCCTCTCTTCTAAGGCTGAACTAAGAAGACCAGGCCGGGTCTGACAGTCTTTCTCTGAGGGAATGACCCTTCTCTCTCTTTGCACAAACTCTGATGGAGCTGACTCCATCCTTGACGCTCTGGGGGTGGCCCGGTGGCTTAGCCTGACCGGTCAGAGCACTGCTCTCCCCTGGCCCTAGAGATGGACCAGTGAGACCTGATCGGACTTCCTCGGCTTTTAAAATAAGGACGCTCAAAATGACCCCAGCCCACAAGAGAGAGACAGACACCTGGTCTGGGGACATCATCTGGATCAAGCCATGCCTCTGCTTTTCAGCTGTCTGAGCAGAAAATTTTCCTTTTGGCCTCTTCCAGTCCTGATTAGGTTTCCTTCCAGATCCTAACTCAGTTCCGCTCCTTCCTTCAAGCAGAACAATAATATACAACATCCAGAGATGATGAGATTTTTCTATTATTTTTAATGCAGGCATGGCTGAACAGTGTAAGAGTGTTTCATTTTAGGGAAGTCTTTTTTTATATCTAGCTTGCAGCCATGGGCCTGCTACTCGAGACAGTTACTAAGATGGAAAGCAGCCAATCACCTTTCTAAGAAGCCTCGTTGACACACTTCCCTCCCTTTTCAGGACCAGATGTACCGCAACATGATTTTTCAACGTCGTCTTTGCCAAATAGCCAGAGCTTGAAGATAACGTCTATGAAAGTAGAAAAGGAGGATGTAATGCATATCAATTAACTTTTAAAGAGAAAAATACCCTGCTTGGAATGAGCATTAGTGAATTGGAGTATAAAGCCGAATCGTCATACAAGCCAACCTTTTTAACCATCTCCCAGCCTGCAGTCCAGGGAGGAGAAGTCAAAACTGAGAGTCTGTGGTCAAGAACCACAAACCGGCCTGGCCAGGCAGCTCGGCGGTTGGAGCGCCATCCCCATACGCCAGGGCTGCGGGTGTGCTCTTTGGTGAGAGGACAGAGCAGGATCAACCAGTGAACGAATAAACAAGAGGAACAACAAATTGATGTCTCTCTCTCTCTCTCAAATCAATAAAATAAAAATAAGAATTCTCAGGCCATACTTTCCACTTTGTTCCCTGACGGTCAGTCACCATCCAGGGAAGGACCTGGCCAGGCCCCCAGACTCTGAGTGACAGGACGAATCAGAATCAACCGGGAAACAGGATAAGCTGATAAAAATTTTCTCCTGCATACCCTGAAATATGCAGTATCTTAGATCTGAAACAGTGCCACAAAATTCCAGCATCAGATCCATACTTTTTAAATTATAGATACATAAACACAGGTAGAAATATTGGAAAGTAATGCATTAGTGAAAAAGTACTAGTGAATGTATGGGACTATACATGATTTTTTCTTATCTTTCTATGTCCCGAATATTCTTTTTTTTTAATATTTTACTTATTTATTTTTAGAGAGAGAGAGAGAAAGACAGGGAGAGAAATATCAGTGTGTGGTTGCCTCTCATGTGCCCCCTACTGGGGACCTGGCCCGAAACCCAGGCATGTGCCCTGACTGGGAACTGAACCAGCAACCCTTTGGTTCACAGACCAGCGCTCAGTCCACTGGGTCATACCAGCCAGGGTTCTATGTCCCAAATATTCTTTAATGAGGATATAATATCTTTACTATAAAAGAGGACTTTTTTTTTTTATTTTTAAGAAAGCCAAGAGAGGTTGACCAGGAGAAATGTAAACTAGGCAATCCTGGAAATCAGTTAGGCAGTACATAGTAAGAACCAGAAAGCCATGGCTTCTGACATGTTCTGGGGAGCCTAATGCTAGACAGCCACGCCTCCGCCACGCCCCCGGGGCCAGCCGGCAGATTCAGGAAGAGGTCTAGCAGCCCAGAGTGGAATGCAGCCTGGTTTGCAGCTTGAGCAAATTGAAGCACATTCCCTCTGTGGATTCATAGCCTTGAGCAAAGGTTACGAAGACTTCCTGTGGGGTAATATTTCTGTAACAGTGCTAATCGAGGGCAATCATATATTCAGTATTAACACTTGCACTACAAACTACGGGAGAGAGAGTAATGGCCTCCCATCAGTGTCTACGTCTTCATCGCCCCAACCTGTAAATGTACGCCGCCTCCTCGCATGTCCAAAGCAGCTTAACAGATGGGGTCAGGTTGAGGGTCCTCAGATGGAGAAATTAACTGGGCTGTCCGAGTGGGCCCAATGGAATTACAAGGGTCTTTTTTTTGAGACTTTATTTATTTATGTTTAGGGGAAGGAAGGGAAGAAGAGAGGGATAGAAACATCAATGTGTGAAAAATATATTGATCAGTTGCCTCTCTCACGCCCACAACTAGAGACCTCGCCCACAACCCAGGCATGTGCCCTGCCTAGGAATTGAACCAGTGACCCTTTGGTCCACAGGCTGGCACTCAGTCCACGGAGCCACACCAGTCAGGGCTAACTATGAGGGTCTTTACAAGAGAAAGAGAGTCAGAGTGACGGGAGGAGGGGCAGGAATGAGGGGGAGAGAGCAAGAGAGAGATTGGAAGGTGCTACCCCGCTGGCTTCGACGACGGAGGAGGAGGCTGCAGACCCCACCATGCAGGCAGTGTCTAGAGAGCGTGACAGGGTTCTCCCCTAAGAACCTCTCAAAGGCACCGGCCCGCGTGTTAGCCCAGGAAGGCTGACTTTGCGCTTCCGACCTCCAGAACAGTAAATCATAAATTTAAGTTGGCTCAAGCCGCTACGTCTGTGGCAGTTTGTTACAACAGCGACAGGGAACTAACGCCTGGGGAAGACACGCTGTAAACACCTTGTCCGAGTGGTGCCCTTGCTCAGGCTGTGGCCCCAAGACACCGTGGGTGACGGGCTTGAACAGCAGACGTTTGTTTGCTTCTCACGGTTCTGGTGGCAGGAAGGCTGAGACCAGGGTCGGGTTCTCGGCGGGAACCCTCTTCCCGGCTGGGTCTTCACGCAGAGCGAGTCGTGCAGGCAGAGACGCAGCCCTGGTGTGGGCTGGGCTGTTCGGTCTGCCCATGTCACAAAACATGTCACTGCACCCAAAGCCGGGTCTGGCCTCTGCCCTCGGCTTCTGAAACATAATCTCTAAGCCCTTGCAACGTCATGTCAGGTGGGAGTATCTTTGTTTAAGGTGAGGGTGGCCACACAGGATGACCTAACAATGCACTTTAGGGTGGGGTTCGAGTCACTGGAGCAGCTGGGCTCCGGAGGGACCAGAGGCTGCTGATGTCAGTTACAGGGAAGGATGACCACAGAGCCCAGCGCATCCCCGCACACCGAGGCTGGGGGGTCTCCCGGGGCTGGCACTGCTCCAGGGGTGCTGCCGTGCACGTTGCCGGAGTCCACACCGCCCGTGACTCCGCTGGGGGAGGACAGCCTCCTGTCCTGGGCACCCCGCCTCTCTTCTCCAGGCTGGTCTGAACCCGTAACCCTTCCCTGCGGTCGACAGCAGCAGCGACTACACTGGCCACGCTGAGCTCCTTAAATCCTAATATAATTAAGGGTGGGTGTGGAGACTCCCAAACTTGCAGTTCCTGTCAGCAGGGGAGCGGCCTGGTGGAGTGCACACCCTCTAGTGCGGCACCACCCCGAAGCCGCACCCATGTGTGCACACACACACACACACAGAGTCTTGTACAAGGAGGACTGTCTTCTCCTGATTCCTCCGGGCTGACCGAGGCCGGCTGGCAGACTGGGAGGCGGCTGTCCTGGCTGAGGCCACCCTGCCCTCTAGATCTTACTCCCCAAAGGCCCCTTCCAGGAGCTGGAGCGCAGCTGCTTCCTCACTGCACCCGCCTGTGTGCCGCCTCCTCCTGGAGGGTGCAGGGAGGACTTTCTTTCTGACCGGGCAGGGACAGGTAGACAACCAATCAGCCGCCAAGCTGGCTGCAGAGCCTAAGAGGCCCTGTCATTGTCCCCCCCCCCAACACCCTACCTCCCCACGACCTACTCTGATACTCTGATCTTCTCTGATCATCGAAGGAGGAGAGACTGGGGCAGGAAGAGCTGACCCCCAGGGTTTTCTCTGGGAAAGGCCTAACTGCCCTAAAACTTGTGAGGCCCCTCCTTCCCCTAATGCCCTCCACATCCCCCAGCCACCCAGGACAGGCCTGTGGAGTCACAGACACAGCCCTCCCTCCCTCCGGGGGCAGAGCAGCCCAAGGCAGCAGCGGCCTCAGATGCCTCTCCAGCCCAGAAGTTTCAGGTTAAAATCTAAACTTAGCAGCCCTGTGGCCTGGGGTTACAAAACAAGTTCTTCCATGACTCTTATGTAAGATGATTAGTCCCTTTGCCCCTCCCTCCCCCTCCCCAGTTTCTCCTCACCCCGGGGTGGGGGCAGGGCGAAATGCAGGTTCTCCTAAACTGTGCTGAAGCACCCCCCACATCAGAGTTCCCATCCACCTCTTCTCTCCCTAAGCCCAAGCCCGAGCCTCACAATCCACACACAGTAGGTCTGTAGGAGGACAGAACCCAGCTTTGCCTCTCCCAGCCTGGTGCTGAAGCAGATCCTGCTCCACCACAGGGGGCTGCACCATTTGACCTCTCTCTGACCTTGAACATCAGGCTTCCCAAAAAATAAGAAAATACACCTTATTCTCCAGGGATCTTGGAACAGGCTGGCTGTTTTCAAAGGCTGCTGGGGGAAATAAATAACTAGAGCTCCAGATCTTCAGAGACACGTGGTCCAATGGGAAACCAGCCCAAGAAAACCAGACATAGACACGAGAAAGGACGGACGATGTTCCTCAGAACGGGGTGCACTGGGGAATGCGCCAGGGACTGGAGGGCCTTGTGGTGGTGGGTCTTGCTATTCAAGGTTCCCCGTTCACATTTCTGGGGTGAGGCCAGCACCTGCGATGTTCACAAGCAGCCGGCTCGGCTGGGAAGAATGCTGTGACCTTACAGAGCCTCGCAGAAGAAACGCAGGGTGTGGCTGCTCTGAACGCCAGCTCCCTGGGGTGGGGGTGGGAGCAGGACATCTTTATTCACACCCCTCCGCTCTCCTCCGAGATCCTGCATCTGCTGCTGTGAAGAGAGAGGCTCTACAGGAAGGTGTGGCGACCTGCCCTCCATCCTCTCCCTCCCACTCAGAGCCTGTTCACTTGACCGTATTCACTGCGGGTCTCTGCTGTCCAGCCGCTGCACTTAGAAGTGAGGACGCAGCCCTGGCCGGTGTGGCCCAGCTGGCCAGAGGATCGTTCTGCGGACTCAAGGGTCGTGGGATCAGTTCCCGGTTGGGCCACACGCCTAGGTTGCCGGTTCAGTCCCAGGTGGGGGCGCAGACAGGAGGCAACGGATCAATGTTTCTCTCCCCCCCACCCACCCCTCTCTCTGGAATCACGGGCACATCCTCAAGTGAGGGTTGGAAGTGGGGCTGCAGTGCAGCGGTGGGTGGAAACGGATGCTGTCCCTCCCCGGGGCAGGCAGGCTTTGCTCAAAGCATCATACAAATAAACATGTAATGACGACCTTTGACAGATGTTACGGAAATAACTTTCATAGAAACATTCACTCATTCAACACGTATGTACTGACCTCCCACCACAGGCCAGACACTCTCCTGGGTGTCGGGGACTCAGCAGTGGACTGAGAAGATGGTCCCTTCCCTCTCATCACTCGCTGTATCCCAGGCAAGACTATCAGTCAACACGTAAACATGAACGGCAATGCCAAGTGCCAGTGGGTGTCCTGCAGAAAATTAAGGCAGGGTGGAGGTAGAGACGAATAGGACAGTCAGAGAAGGCAACTCCAAGGAGGTGACTTTTGAACAGAAACAAATGATGTGGATGAAATGAGTGAGTGGATTTTTAAAAGACTTTTCTTTTTCTTTTTTTTTTAAGAGAGATGAAGGCAATGAGAGAGAAAAACACTGATCTGGGCCCTGACCAGGACCAAACCCACAACCTAGGTATGTGCCCTGACTGGGAATGGAACTGGCAACCTTTCAACGCAAAGGACAACACTCCAACAGACTGAGCCACACCAGCCACGGCTGTGAGTGGATGTTTAGTGGAAGGCCTGACCTGAGGGAGGTGGGCGTGTGGGGGTTACCTTGGGAGCCAGTATCTCCCAAGCGCTCCTTGCATCCAGAGGTGCTTACTCCCCTCCTGTCAGAACTGGGCTGGCCTGGGGCTCGCTCTGACGACCGAACGTGGTGGGAGGGGCCCTGGGCCAGGTCAGGCCTATACCTTAGAGGCCGGGCTGCCTCCCTGCCCTCCCCCAGCCCCCAGCCAGCTGAGGTACTGCATGTGTGAGTGTAGCCATCTAGAACATTCCAGCCCAGGCCAGGCTCCCAGCTAAATGTGGCCACAAGTGTGAGCCCCACAGCACCACAAGGGAGAGAAGAACCCTATAGCGAGTGGCTGCACTGGCCCTGGCCCAGGAGGCAGTGGCTTGGACGAGGGTGCGAGCGGCCGTGAGGGTGGAGAGAGTGGACTGAGTGAGGGGGTGCAGCCTGCGGGACTCGGTGGCGGTGGCGGGGGTGGTGTTTCTGGCTGCGTAACTAGGGCTGGCGTTGTCCCTCCTGAGCTGGGAGCACTGAGGAAGGAAAGGTATCGAGAAAGACGGTGACTTGGGTTTGGCCATTGGACCTTCTGCCTCTGCCCCCCAAGCCCAGTCTGGGGGAGGGGTTGCTTCTGGAAGCACCACGGGTCTAGCCAAGGGGAGCAGCTGAGGAGCCAGGACCTGGGCATCCCTGCAGCTCTCAGGGTCCCTGTCCTGACACCGAGCCCCACATCAGAGGGGTCTGAAGAAGAGGGAGTGTGGTGTCCTCTTAGGGAAAGGGAAGAGAGAGATAAACAAAGTTGGCCTTTTTTTTTTTAACAAGTATATCATTAAACATTTGACCAAAATGAGAGGAAAATGTCCCATTTCCACGAACTCTCCTGGTTTCTGCACACACTGGCTGGTCTCATCTGGGGCTTCCCTGGCCCAGTCGTGGGGAGAGGGCCTCACCTCCAGCCCACCCGCAGCTCACGGGCCAAGCAAGTCGCTTCACTGTGGCCCTGGGTTGGTGGGACCGTAGGTGCGCTCCCACCTTTTTACCAACAGGTGGCAGCACACCGCGCCCGTCGCCTAGGGGCTCTAATAAATTCTCCAGCGCGCGTTTCCAGAGCGTGAGGCGGGCGTGAGTCTGGTCGTTTACACTCAGCTCACATTCACGCAGAGCTCTCAGGCCCGCTAAGGCTTGGTTATCTGATCCAGCTCCAAGAGCAGCACCCGCGGGGCATTTGGCAACATCTGGAGATGTTTTTGTCACAACAGAGGAGGACATGCTTCTGGCAAGTGCTGGATAGAGGCCAGGGACGGTGCTCCACTTCTGGCACAGGACCGCCCCCACGACCCAGGATGATCCAGCCCCGAAGGCCGACCGTGCCGAGGCTGGGAAACACCGATTCCATCAGACTCTGTGAGGTGGTAGGTGCCCTTGGGTCTGGGGCCACGGGACTGGCCGCCCCTCCCCCACCAGGCGTGAGTGGCTCCTACTGTCCTGCTCACCTGCGGCACGCCCTCCTCCCCCGCACACCCCACCTCGTGCAGGCCTCAGTGCGCAGTTCCTGAGCAGCAGGCGTGTCCAAGGCCCTGTGCTCGCCCAGAGAGACCATGGGGACACAGACACAGTCCCTCCTTTCTTCACGGAGCCCACAGGCTGCAGGGAGAGACGACCTATTTGCCTATGTGACAAATATTAAGTGTGGGCGAACCAGGCGTTGGAATACCAAATAATACAGAGGGAACCAACTTTAACCAAGAACATTGGGAAGCCCTGGCCAGGTAGCTCAGTTTGTTAGAGTGTTGTCCTGATACACCAGGGTTGTGGGTTCGATCCCTGGTCAGAGCTCATACAAGAAGCAACCACTGAATGTATAAATAAGTGGAACATCAAATTTATGTTTCTCTCTCTTTCAAATCAATAAATAAAATAACAATACTAAAAAAAATTAAATAAAAAATATAGAAATCTAATGGAGCTCCCGGAATCATGCTCAGCTCACCATTTTTCCACACTGGAGCTGCCTTGCCCTGTCCCCTGCTGTGAGTGTCCACTGAGCCAGGTACAGAGGGCCCCTGAGGGCCAGGCGACCTTGTGAGGGGCAAACTGGCTGCATCTCCGGGGTCATCAGGGGGCCTGATGAAGTATGATTTCTGGGGGCCAGTCAGGATCTCAGGTGCAGGAGAGTGTGGGGGGTTTGAAATGCATCCACTAATTCTTTCCCAATCCTCCCTTCGAAAGGTGGGCCCCAGTTCCCCTCTCTGGGTCCATGCACCAGAGGATTCTGTGACTTGCTTCTAATGGAGACAGGCAGCAGAGGTGATGCCACGTGACCTCCAGGCAGGTCGGGGAAAGGGGGAGCCCTGCTCAGGCCAGCCGGTCACAAGGTGCCCCCGCAGGCATGGCAGGGGCCCCGCCTGGGGGGGACTGAGCACCCCTGCCAGTGACTGTTCCCTTTGTCTGGGGCAGTCCCCACTCTCACAGTGGAAGTCCACATTCCAGGAAACCTCAGTCCTGGGCTAATGGAGACGCGAGGCCACCCTCACAGGCAGCACTGTTTCTGGCCATGGAAACGAGCCCCTGGCCAGACTGCCTGCCCACCAGCACCAGCCAAGCCTTCAGTGCCCCCAGCCCTGGGCACACCTCACCACAACCTCCAAGAGGCTCTGAGCCCAGAGACACGCTGGTCACCCCTGAACTCCTGACCTGCAGAAAGGGTGGGAGACCATAAGGATTGATTGTTTGAAGCCACTACACTTGGGGATAAGTGATCGTGCAGCAACAGATAAGTAATGTACTCAGAAACCTGTGTTTATCGCATTCCCGGGTGACTCAGTCTACAAATCAGCACCTGCAAACTGTGGACCTGATCTCACTCCCCAAAGCAGCACTTTGCAGTGGAACCTTCTGCAACGAGGGAGCGGCCGCATAGCTGTGCCGCCCAATGTGATGGTCCCCAGCCAAGCTCGGCCACTGAGCATCGGAAATGCAGCTGGTGTTACTGAGGAGCTGAATGTATTTGATTTAACTCAATGAAGTAAACTTCAAATTTAAATAGTGCACATGTGTGACTCCATCTATATAGCATTCTCAAAAGGGCAAAATTATAGGGGTGGAAAAGAGATTGGTGGTTACTAGGGTCGGTGTAGTGGGGGAAAGAGTGGTGGGCGGAGCGATAACAGGGCAGCGTGAGAGGTCTTCGGGGTGACAGAACAGTCCTATATCCTGACTGGTGGCAGTCACACACATCTGCACACGTAAGAAAATGGCACAGTGCTTCCTGATTCTGCCACTAAGCTATAACAACATAGAATGTCATCACTGGGGGACACTAGGTAAAAGGTCCATGAAACTTCTGTACTATTTTTAAAAAATACTTTTTGGTGAGAGAGAGAGAGAAGCATTGATTGGTTGCCTCTTATATGTGCCCCCCCCCCACCCCGGAGACTGAACACACAACCTGGGCTTGTGCCCTGACTGGGAATCGAACTGCCAACCTTTTGTTGTATGGGGCAGTGTTCCAACCAACTGAGCCACACAGGCAAGGGCTCTGTACTATTTTTGTAACTTCCTGTGAATCTACCATCATGTCAGATTAAAAGTTTATTCAATAGGAAATAAGCACAAAGCACCAAAGAGCACAGGGGGCATGCTGTCCACGGTGGGCAGCGGGGCCCTGAGGAATGTGCAGACCCCCCTGCTACTTACTAATCCTGGTCGTTCAGCACCCGGGCAGAACTCCTCGGGACAGGGCGCTCGCCAGCTCACAGAGAGCGCTAATAATAGGAAAGCTCGGACAAGCAGCTTCCAGGGTAGAAAAGTTCTACCCGAAGTTCTGCATTTGTGTTAGAATCATGAAGTAGGCCCAGATTTGTGGGAACAAATCCTCTTCCCCAAGGACCCCAACAGGAAAAGAGCTCCAGCCACCACTCCCATTACCGTCGCTTGTCGTCCGTGGGACAGACTACGAGGACCTCGCACTTCGACCTGAGGCAGCCCCCAAAGGACCCCCTTGTGGGGGGATCGAGGTAGCTTTAGAAGCGGGCGCCACGTGCTGGCCACTCCAGCTGGTGGAGACAGAAACTCACCCAGGCATAGGATTCGAGACACTGAGGCATCTTAAAGGCCTCCTGGTTTTATCCTTGCCTCCTACAGCTGGGAAAATAAAGAGCAGAATAAACCTATAGGGACTTAATTATTTGGTTTTTAAAAGCATGTATTGCCTGCGCTAACTGAATAAGTCACCCCCCCGCCCAGACATCCAGGTCCTAATCCTTGGACTCTTGAATGTGACCTCATGTGGCCTAAGGGTCTGTGTGGATTAAATTAAGGATCCTGAGATTATCCAGATGGGTCCTTAATGTAATGTAATCGCAAATGGGTTTTTTTTTAAGATTTTATTTATTTTTAGAGGGGAAGGAAGGAAGAAAGGGAAAGAAACCTCCACTTGTGGTTGCCTCTTGCACACACCCCACTGGGGACACAGTCCACAACCCAGGCATGTGCCTTGGCCAGGAATCGAACCTGCAACCCTTTGGTTCACAGGCCCACACTCATTCCACTGAGCTACACCAGCCAGGGCACAAGGCTTCTTATAAAGAGGGAGGCAGAGGGCAACTCTATACACAAGAAGGAGACGTGACAACCGAAGGGAGAGGGGACATTGCTGGTTCGTGAAGGATCAGCTCCCGAACCAAAGACTGTATGTCTAGATGCTGGCGGAGTCCAGGAAACAGAATTTCTCCCAGCGCCCTAGGGAGAGCGTGGTCTGACAGGACCATTCCAGGCTTCTGGCCTGAGGAATGGGAGACATAAATCTGTGCTCACGTTGGCTCCTTTAAGCCACTCATCTTGTGGTCATTTGTTACTGCGGCATGAGTGAGTCAGTACGCTACCTGACAGAGCTGCATCTGCGCTTTTGGCCCAGCACCCCTCTTGCAGGAATTCACTCTGAGGATCCACCTCCGACAACACCAAACACGCACACACAAAGTCATTCACTGCAGAACTGTTCTGTCATTGCCCAACACCGGACGTCCCCAACGTCCTCGTGGAGGAGAGTGCTCGAACAGACTATGGCATGACCGTGGAGCAGCATGCAGCTGTACATAAAAATGAGGGGACCGCCCTAACCACTGTAGCTCAGTTGGTTGGGTGTCCTCCCACAGAGCAAAAGGTTGCCAGTTCGATTCCCAGTCAGGGCACATGCCTGGGTTGCAGACACAGCTCACAGTTGGGGTGCATATGAGAAGGAACCAATCAATATTTCTCTCTCACATCGATATTTCTCTCCCTCTGTTTCCCTCCCTTCCCCTTCTCTAAAAATAAATACATAAATTATTTTTTAAAAATTAAAATGAGGAAACCAATACAAATAGATTCCCAAGAGATAATAAGTGGAAAAAAAACTACAAAATATTGTCTACTTTTCATGTAAAAAGAAGGGAATTTAAGAAAATACATATGTGGGCCCTAGCTGGTGTGACTCAGTGGAATAAGCACCAGCCTGCGAACCAAAGGGTCACTGGTTCAATTCCCAGTCAGGGCACATGCCTTGGTTGTGGGCCAGGTCCCCAGTAGGGGGTACACGAGAGGCAACCACACATTGCTGTTCTCTCCCTCTCTTCCCTCCTTCCCCTCTGTCTCAAAACAACTAAATAAAATCTTGAGGGGAAAAAATAAAATACACATATATCTGCTCACTGTGCAAAAAGAAATTGCAGAAGGAGGAGCTATTAATCAATGAGCTGGGGTATCTAAAGGTGATGTGGGGAACAGATAGTAAGGAGAGGGAAGGGGAACAGGTGGGAGTAATGATGGGGGTGCCTCTTCTCTGTATAGTTCTGAGTCTTAAGACCATGGTGATATTTTACATATTTAAAAAATTAAATTAAACTCAACTCAGATGTGAGGGAGCCCCAAATGGAATAAACATTATATAAGTGAATTTAACTGTATTAAAAAAAAATAAAAGAGCCAGCTACACTGAAGAAGTGGGGAAGAAAAGAACTAATCTAAGCAACTTTGAAAAGCATTATTTTGATATACATGGTAAGACTAAAGAAAAACAAAAAACTCTACACATATTTTAGTAAGTAAATCTGTTCTTCAGAGGAGGATGGGTTAGCAATTTGAAAACTACTTTATGTGTGGAGTGGATCGAATAGTGTCCCCCAAAAAGATATGTCCAGGTCCTAACTCCCAGTCCATACAAAGGTGCCCTTGTTTGGAGACAGGGTCTTTTCAGGTGCAATGAATTAAAGATCTTGAGATGAGAGTGGGCCCTAAATCCAATGACTGGTGTCCTCACCAGAGAAAGGCAAGGTCTGGCACACAGGGACCCGCAGGGAGGAAGAGGCAGTGGGTGGAGTCACGCAGGTACCAGCTGAGGACTGACCACCGAGGGTCGCCCGGCAACGGCCAGGGGCCCAGTGAGAGGCGGGAAACAGATTCCACCTCAGAGCCTCCAGAAGGGACCAGCCCTGCTGTCAGATTTTGAACTACTGGTCTCCGGAATTGTGAAAACATAAAATGCCCTTGTTTTAAGCCACCTGGTTTGTGGTAACTTGTTACAGTAACCTTAAGAAATAATACAATGTATACATTGGGATTGAGCAAGTAAGTAAATGTTTGTGGATAATGGGCAGATTCTGTTACTTTTGAAGAAAGAAGTTACAAGTAAGGAAAAGGGGAAAGTTAAAAATAAACACTGTAGCACTAACTTGGGACCAGAGGTATCAGTACACTGGTAAATTTATGATTTTTTTAAGAGAGAGGAAGAATTGCTATCTATATCTACATGTATGTCCCAGTTCTGCCCACTAGAGGGCACAGAAGCAGTGAGGCTGCAGTACCAATGAGCCCGTCTAGTATCCAGACCTTGATTTCTTAAGCACCATGCTCCGGTAGAAAGAACCACGACTCCTTGCAGAAACGGCCGGCCCCAGAGCAGAGGCAGGGAAAATACAGATGAGCCTGGCTCCAGAAACCACAGATTTTTCTGAGAGGTCAGTAGGAAGACAGGTGCCCACAGGAGCCAACCTGCAGGAGTTCTCAGTTACCAAACGTGGGACAATTTGAGCAGCAAAATAAATCATGATATTAATAGGTTATAAGTCAGAATAAAATAATGTCCATGCATCCAAACGGATATGAATAACTTCCTGAATAAATACATGGGGGATAAGGGACAACTCCTCCTTTCGATAGAATCGCAATGAGTACATGCAGAGAAGGAAAAGTACTGTTTGCCAAGCACACAGGAACCATCACAGGGCAAGAATCATCGGCGGCCGCTAAGATGAGTGAGCCAGAATGCAACGAGAAATAGAAGATCTGCACAGTCTCAATGTGTTTCCTCCCAAGATTGTTTTTATTACAAAGAGAAAAAAATCGTAGCCCCCCCCCCCAGTAGAGAAAGCTGGCGGACGGCACCTTAACCCAGTGGCCGAAGTGAACGGCCCTGTAATGAGACTTGTAGACACACGTGCCTCCTGCCGTCCCAGCCCGAGGAGAGCTCAGCATCGCCGCGGTGGTGTTCCTGCCCGACTGCATGATCTCGGTCTCATCGTGAAAAAATACCGAACACACACGAAGCGGGGGCCATTCACAAGATAACTGGCCAAGACTCTTCAAGAGTGTCAAGGTCATGGAAGACTGGGGAATGGCCCCAGATCAGAAGGAACTGCAGAGATGTGACAACCCAAAGGATGGAGTCCCTGGATGGGAACTTCGACCAGAAAAAGGCATTGACGGGTCTGTTGAAGTTCTGTTAAGATCTATAGATCAGTCATTTGTATTGTGTCCATGCTAACATTTTTGGATCCTCTTACTATGGTTATCAATGACAGTGACATTCGAATAAGCAGAGTGAACATGTAGTTGTATTCTTGGTAGTGATTTTTACAATTAAAATTATTTCAAAGTGAAAGAGTTTTTAAAGGGTGTGTATTAAGGCACATCTCCATGCCAGGGGCTGTGCCAGAGAATGAAGACACTGTAGCCAATGCTAGACATGCCTCCACCTTCAAAGAGTTACCAGGGGTGGGGCTCACAAACAATTAGCAGGAAGACAAATGCTTCAGTGATACATCTGAAATAGCGAAAAGTGCACTAGAGAACACAAAACAGAAAAAACAATTAGCCCTGACTGGTGTGGTTCAGTGGATTGAGTGCCAGCCTGCAACCCAGAGGGTTGCCCGTTCCATTTCCGGTTGGGACACATGCCTGGGTTGCAGGCCAGGTCAGGCCCCCAGTGAGGGGTGTACAGGAGGCAACTACACATTGATGTTTCTCTCCCTCTCTTCCTCCCTTCTACTCTGTCTAAAATAAATAAATAAAATAAAAAAATTTTAAAGGAATTAAGTAAGGGTCCTAGTTCAAGTAGGCTGGTCAGGAAAGGCCTCTCCGAGGTCTCAAAGAACTCAAAGAGTGAACCATGTAAACATCTGGGGCAAGAGTAGTCCAGGCAGCGCAAACAGCAAGTGCAAAGGCCCTGTGGTGGGAACAAGTTTGACATGTTTGAGAGGCAGCAGAAAGCCCAGTGTGGCTGGAAAGAAGCTGGTGGGGGCAGGGTGGTGAGAGAGGAGAGTGGGAGGAAGGCAGGAGCCAAGGGTTTGCCTGCCATGGTCAGGAATGGAGGCTTGCTTGTTGTCCCAGTGGTGACGACCCCTCACCCCCCCCCCGTCCCCACCCCCGCCCCGCGCCACTCACAGTGCGAATGTGTGTGGGACAGCATGCAGGCAGATGCTGGGAGTTCAAAATAACTGCAGCGCTGTTTTGCAAACATGAAAAGATTTTTGAAAAGATGACTCAATTCTCCCAAGCCCTTTGTTAAACTGCTATAAAACCTTCTCTTGTAAGATGTTCTGGAATGTTCTTTGAGCTTTTGCCTGGTTCAGACACATTCTTCACCAATTAAGCCCTTTCACCCATCGCTAATTAGCTCATGACAGTGAAAGTCGTTCTGCCCACTCTAGCCATCTCGGACACCAAAACCGGGGGAGACAGCCCTCCCGAGGTAAGGAAGGTGTGTCTACGTTGATTTCTGATTCTTGTCACTGAGATAAGACACGAATGGACAAATGCCTGGAGAAACCCCGTGGGCCCCAATGAAATGTTCACAGACACTGGAGAAAGGCCCAAACAGACACAGTTCCGTATCTACAGCGTTCTCCATGGCCATGGTCATGGCCACGATGCGCTGATCTGCGTGCCTCTGTGTTTTCAGCGCGCTGCCCCCGCGGCGCGCACAAGGGAAGTGAAGCCTGTTCTTCAAAGAGCGCCGGCCCCGCCCTTTCCTTGCCGGTTGGCAAAGGACCAGGGAGTAGCCTATTGGTGTTACAGTGATTCTCAACTCTGGAGACCTCTAAAAACATTGATACTGCCCCCCCTTCCCCCACAGAGATAGTGATTTAATTATTCAGAGATAATCCCCAGACGTCTCTTTTGAAAAGCTCCGGGATGAATCTATTAGTGCAGCTAGGGCTGAGAACCCTCTGCAACCACGCGGAGACCCGCGTGCTATTAGAGACTCAGTCACCAGGTGGCGCTACACACTGCCTAAAGAAGTGCAACGGGCTGCCTGCCCCACCGGCTCCCAAACCCCGCTGAGTCTCCAGGGAGGAGGTAGAGTCCTTGCATTTGGGCAGCAGTCACCAGCCTCTGGCCACTCCGGGTTTTGCTCACCCTAAGAGTGTGGGGTGTCGTGTGTACCAGAGGCGTGTCCCCCAGATTTCCAGGCTGGTCCTGGTTGGAGCCTTGGTGAGCCTCAGCAGGCTGCAGGGGGTCCCAGAAGCGGCACCCACTGCACCCAGCACCCCCACAACACACACAGTGCAAACCCCCATACACCTACGCCCTGGCCAACTCAGAAAACCAAAGGGCTGCCAACACCCCCTCCCCATGCAGGGAGCCCCAGGAACATCAAAAGAGGCTCCCCCCGGGGCCCAGGGGTGGGGACCTCAGGTCCCTGGGCCCACAAGAAAGTTGCCTCCCCTTTTGGCAACCAGGGGAGAGACCTCCAAGCAGACAGCACTCACACCTTAAATAAGAAGCCACCAGGTCCACATTTCCCCAAAATGCCCTTGAGAGAAAAAGCCAGTTACCAGATGACACCTACTCCCCAAAGAGACAGACCCCACTGGGAAGTCCCGTCTCCTCGAAGCACCTGGACCTCTCCAGGGTTTGACCTGGAGGGCTATGGACCACTCTCACCTGGTGCGAAATTCCGTGTGTGCATTCTCTCCCCCCGGAGAGAGTCTGTAGTTTTCACTAGAAAGACTTAAAAATACACATGATTAAGAACTGTCAAAACAGATGGACTTTAATAAAGATATTTAAAATTTGGGGGATCCAGTTACTACTCATCCCTCTGCCACAGCCCTCTTGAGGGGGAGACACTGTCAGACCCCCACCCTCGGTGGCTGGAGGACTTGGCTGGCCTGGGACCTCCCCGAGAACATCTCTGGACACCTGTCGGCTCTGGGTGTGATGGAGCTCACCTTGCTTGAGAGGCACCTTTTCTTGAAAGGAATCAGAAAAGAGATTGGCCCTGGCTGGCATAGCTCAGGGGATTGAGTGTGGGCTGTAAACCAAGGGGTCGCAGGTTCGATTCCCAGTCAGGGCACATGCCTGAGTTGCGAGCCAGGTCCCCAGTGGGGGGCTGCATGAGAGGCAACCACACACTGATGTTTCTCTCTCTCTCTTTCTAGCCCTAATCCTTCCCCTCTCTAAAATAAATAAATAAAATCTTTTAAAAAGAGAAAAAAGAGATACTGCTTCAGATACCTGCATGCCCTAGGGGAGGGGGTCACAGGCCCCCTGGGGGGGCACACACATGGATCGTGGACCCCAGGTGCTATGGGGCCACTACCTGACAAGAGGGAAGATGAAGGAGGGAAGCTGGGGCTTAGGGAGACCAGGCCTGATGGTGAAAGCCCCTGCAAGGTGCTTTGCTGATGGACCCAGCACTGGCTGCTTGCGGGGGGTGGGGGGGGGGTCCTGAATTCAGTGGTGCCTCCCCAGCCCTCTGCCAGCAGGAGAGGCAGAGACAGGGTGGGACAGCCCGTTGCCTCGTTTTACCAGGGAGGAAACTGAAGCTCAGAGAGGGGCAGGCTTTGCCCAGCATCACACGGCAAGAGTCCACAGAGCCCTGCCTCAGACCCAGGCCTCCTGCCTTCCATGCAGGGCCGTCCCCTGGCCCAGGAGGCGTCCCCAGGTCCAAGCGTCCCCGCTGCCGATGGAGGAGCTCCATGGGAACAGGGCCCACCCAGGGTGGGCTGCAGGCCTGACCTCCAAGGGAGGGAGGGAGGGAGGCGCCGCCCTGGCCGCCCACCACCCCTCCGCAGACACCCGCACACCCCCTGACCGGCACGGCCACCCTCGAAGCTCCTGAGCTGACCTGTTCCCCTCACTTTCCTCTCAGCTTCAAAACAAACCAGAATGCAGACCAACATCCTTTGTTTGTTTTGGGGGATCAGAGAAAGGGGAAAGCAGCTCTGTGGGTTTGCTCTTAAAAACAAAACTGCTCCGAGCTGCCCGAGCAGAAACCAAACCAAAGGTGAATTTGGAGGCCAGAAACCCTCGTGGCAACGCTGTCTCAGAATGAGTCAGGGGAGGGTGTGGTGCGCTCGGAAACGGGGCGGCCCGCTGGCCCGGCGCTGCTGGCCTGGGGTCAGGCAGCCGCCCCGTGGCTCAGGCCACGACCACCTGAACTCGCCCCCACAGTGTGGGCTTGACAGAAGGCCTCCTCCCTTAGCATGGGGGTGGGGGCAGGTGGGGTGCAGCAATGGAAACAAGCCCAGCAACTCTGGACCACACTGCCCCACCTATTCTCTGCCTTCACACCCCTTAGCCCCTAGGCCCTGGCTGGGCACCCAGGGCAAGGGGGCAAGGGAATAGACCTGGGCCCTGCCCCTGGGAGCTCCTGGCCCTCGGGTAAGGCATGGGGACCCACCTAGCACTGGGTGCTTCGTGAGCGTTGCCCAGGCTCTGCCTCGCCTGCCTGTTGGACTAATGCTCCACAATGGAACTGGGCTCCCCAGCCTCCCCCTCTGGGAAGGGGCGCACAGTAGGGCAGAAACCAGGATGCTCCAGGTATCCACAGGATCCCCTCTCACCAGCCAGGCTATGTGGGCCGTAGGAGACATGCCAGGCGGGGCCCCTGTGAGACTTTTCCCGAGTCTGGGTGAGGGAGCACCTGAAGGCTGACCACGGGGCCTGGCTGGTGCTGTGGGATCCGGCCAGCGGCCTCAGCGGACACCTATGAGCCAGGTGTGACAGACAGCAGGACAGTGGTCAGAGCCTCCCGGATGGACGGCGGATGGGCTGGCCTGCAGCTCAACACCATGGACATCAAACATACAGAGGTGGCTGGAGATGCTGACGCATAAGAGAGGACCCCTCCCTGCTCCCAGAAGTTCAGATTCTGCACAGTCTCACGGGGGCCTCACAACCCTCCAGGCTGGAGAACTCGAGGCAGCTGGGGTTTAGGTGGGCGAAAGATTTCTCATGTTTGCACAGCCAGCCGGCGCCAGGTCAGCAGGACCAGACCCCTCCCAGGACTCAGCCCTCCCAGGTCTGCTCCTTGGAAGTCACTGTGCAGTTCTGGGAACACAGAAGAAGATTCTAGACTGTGGGACCGACAGGTGGGAGGTGGCTGGACAGGGCTCCCCACCTCCCCTCTGGCTATTCTGGCCTAGGACAGGTTAGTAGACTTGGAACTGAACGCTCCCAGTTTCTTAGGCTGCCTTTTTAAATTTTTTTATTTTTGTCTATTTATTTGGCAATGAGCTGAGCACTCCCCTCTGATTCTCTCATCCAATCCTCCCTGCTGCCCTGACAAGTGGATGCCTTCCTCAGCCCATCTCAGAGGTGGGGCTGGCACCAGGGAACCAGCCCAGGATCACGCAGCTGGCGAGAGGCAGACTGGGACTCAGCCCAAGTTCCCTGCACCCCCCTCCATCTCTGTGCCCGCAGCACCTTTAGCTAGCACGTCCTTGCTTCCAGGATGACAGCCGCCAAGTAGGGCCCCCCCACGAACCAGGTTGGGTTGCAGTTCATGGCCTAGATGTCAGGGGCTCATCCCCCCTTGTGGGGGGCGGACTCAGACATCTGTGCCAGCTCCTGTCACACGCAGGTGTGCGTGCCCACCAACGGCAGTGGCATCTGGCGACCACCGCCTATCAGCGGGAGATCTGCTCCATCCTTCCTGCTGGGCCCTCCCAGAATGGGGCCCCCCAGGGAAGCCCCTGCTGCCCGTGGGCTCACAAGCTCTTCCCAGCCCCTGCGACGCCAGCTGGCATCTCAGCTCTCTTGGTGGGACAGCAGGGTCCTCTCTTCCTCCAGAACAGGGGCCCAACAGCTGTGTGTGTGTGTGTGTGTGTGTGTGTGTGTGTGTGTGTGTGTGTGTGGTGTGTGCAGGAGCCTATCGAGGTGTGTGTCTAGGCACAGAAGTGTGTGATGTGCTCAGGGTGTGTCTGTGAGTGTGTCATTCATTCATTCAACACACACTGCTTGAGCGCCCACTCAGGGGAAGCCACCAGCCAGTGCGGGAAACACAGATGAGGGTCCGGAGTCCTCAAGGGCCCACCGCCGTGTGAGGCATCCTCGCACCTGGTCATTCTGGGAAGGGGGGCCTGGACAGAGGCTGAAATTCTGCACGGGGGCCACAGGCAGCAGCGGCCTTCTAGGGGTTTGGTCCCAAGACAAGGCCCAGCACAGGGGTCCAGCTGCCCCCAGCACGGCCCACCCTGCAAAGCTACTCTCTGTTCCTCCAAGCCCTTCACGGGCTAACCCCCCAGGGCCACAGGAGACAAGCTGCAGTTCCTCCCATGGAGGAGGAAGAACAGTCAGGGTTCAATTCTGCAAAGAGGCCCTGGCCAGGCAGCTCAGCTGGTGAGAGCATCATCATTCGACACGCCAAGATTGTGGGTTCAGTCCCCAGTCAGAGCACATGCAAGGAGCAACCAATACATGCATAAATAAGTGGAACAACAAATGCATCTCTCTCTCTTCTTCTTCCTCTTTAAACATCAATAACTTTTTTTAATTAAAAAAAAAAGATTCCCAAAGAAAGTCCCCCAAACCAGTCAAAGCGCGCCCACGCCCTGCTGGCCGGGCGGCAGCACCAGCTGAGACCGCACAGGGTGCAGGCCCGGGGCGCCGCCCACGTGTTGACGGCGGGACAGCTGCGGCCCAGCACGGTCGCTTCCTGTTGCTGCTGCCGCAAGTGACCACAGACTTGGTGACAAAACAGCACAGGTTCATTACCTTACAATTCCCGCGATCGGAAGCCCTACAGCAAGGTGCCAGCTGGGGCGCACTTCTTCAGGCTCGAGGGGGAATCATTTCCTTGTCTCTTCCAGCTTCTAGAAGCTGGTGGCATCCCTTGGCTCATGACCTCACCCTCCCTCTGCAACCCCAGCAGAGCAGCACCTTCGAGTCTCCCTCGGACTTCTGCCATGGTCGTCCCAGCTCTCCTAACCAACCCCTGCCTCCCCTTCCGCCCCGCCTGGCAGGCCAGGCACCCACCCTTCGCCCAGGGCTAACTCATCTCACCTGGGAGGCTCCGGCCACTTAGGGAGCATGTGGGCAGGCTCTAAGAGCAGGGTGAGGTCAGTTCTGGAGGAGGAATATTTTTCTGCCTAACGCACCAGAAACGGAAGGACCAACCTGAGGTCTAAAGAGATTCAGTTGCCCCAAGTCCAGGTCCCTTTGGGCAGCACCTCAGGATAGAGGAAAAGGAGGCCTCCCCCAAACTTCAGTTGGCCTAAAACATGCTGCACACAGTGTGGCCGCAGCACCTGGTGTGCATTTTAGCCCAGTCACTATCACCTGCTAGTGGGGTGGCCTTGGCTGTGGCTTAGCATCCCTGGGCCTCAGTCTTCCCATCTGTGAAGTGGGGTGATGTGAAGAGCCACCATGTGCCTGGTCTGGGGTCGAAAAGAGTCTGTGTCGTGGCCGCACCCTTAGAGCCATGGCATGACTCCCTCTGCAAGGGAGCCATGGCAGAGGCCCCCCTCAGCCCCCGCCCCTACACCCTGCTCCTTCAGAAATGAGGCAAGTGAGGGCCTGGGGTTGGGGGGAAGGGCTGAATGGTCCCACAGGAGTGCCCCTGACCCTGGGAGACCTTCTCCTGCCCCTGGGGCTGCTCTCCTGGAAACTCCCCAGGGAGTGAAGCCTTTGGCACCTAAATGGGTCCTAGAAAGGGAATAAAGGGATGATTTTTGCCTGAAAAGCCACCTGCTGGTGCAGGGGAAAAGCCTGGTTAAAAAAGGGGGACAGTGTTGTGTGACTGCGGACACACAGGCAGGGTCTCCATGGGGTATGGAGGGGGGTACCCACAGGGAAGAAACAGAGACCCAGGAAGAGCCCGCAGAGCTTGGGGGGAGGGCAAATGGCAGAGGTGCTGCCACAGCCTCTCCAAACCAGAGGTCAGGATAGGGCGCAGGCTGAGCCAGCCTCCAAGGACCGCTCCTGTAGGGAAGGGAAAAGATGTTCTCTTGTCCCTCTCCAGGCTGTGGGGTCTCCATTCACCCCCATAGGAAGGAACCCTGCCGGGCCCCCACCCCTCACGGAGGCGGCTGTCTGCTCATGGTCAGGGGGCCAGGAGGTGCCTCCTCGCTCCCACTGCTGCAGGCCCAGCCATCCGCGGCAGCCCTAGGGTCTCTCCTTGTTTTCCTATCTCCTGTCTGAGTCTGCACGCCTCTCCGTGCGTGTGGACATGGGCGGGGCTCCTCGTCCGCACCTGCCCTGTGCGGGGAGGCGGGCTGAAGGGGAAGGTAACCCGGGCAGGGGCGTGTCTGAGACTCGCAGCCACAGCGCCCCGCTTATCACACACCGCACATGTGGGAGCATAAAAGGCTAATCAACACACACCATCACTTTTCTCTCACTTTTTAGATGTACAGAAGCTCGAGGACGACTCGTGAAAGAAATTCGCAGTCATTACAGAAAACTGGGCATAAGGACTGACCACCCCATGGCCTTGCTCTCTATATTCAGGCAGTCACAGCTGGCAGCTCGGTCTATTTCCTTCCAGTCTTCTTCACCCCGGAGAGCTTCCTGTTGTTATCACTTATTTATTTCTGTATTTTTACAGCTCTTCACTTTGAACCCATCCGTGCTCAGCCTGCACACGTGCCTTCTGTTTTTTCACTGAGCACTAACATATGTATTGCTGCAGCTCTGGTAGTCAGAGCGGCGCTTGGCACAAATAGACATCAATAAATACTGATTTATTGCACTGCCCTGGCCGCGTAGCTCAGTTGGTTAGAGCATCACCCCCATGCACCAAGGTTGCAGGTTCAATCTCCAGACAGGGCACATACAAGAAGCAACAAACAAGTGCAAGAAGTTAGTATCTCTCCATCTGTCTCTCTCCTTCCTCTCTGTCTCTAAAATTCAGTAAATGAAAATTTAAAAAGTACTGCTGTGTTAATGAATGAATGGCATAGATGATTTTCTATAGTACGCAAAGTAATAGCCATCAGAATATACATGTGACGCAAGGGATTTGTGCCGAGTACTTTACACATGTTTTCTCATGCGATATGATAACCCTGGGAGACGGGTGCCATTTTCACCCCGTTTTTGCACATGTGGAAACTGAGGTTCGGGGAGAGAGTAAACCCCAAGGCTGTGCAGGTGGCGCTGGGGGTCTGACCCGGGTCTGACCCAGCTCTGGCTGACCACAGGCCTGTACATCACTGCCTCCCGGCAAATGTTTTTTAGAAACCACATTTAAAATGACTTCATAATATTCTTTTAAATGGACTTATCCATTTCTTAAGCACTACAGATTTAGGTTATTTTCTGGGTCTTTTTTCACTGTCATAAATAATTCTGCAATAAACAACTTTATGCATAACTGAACTCCACGGTCAAGGGCATTCATCAGTAAAAACTCCCCAGAAGCTGAATTACCGGTTCAGAGGGTGCGAGTGTTTCTAAAGCTCTTGAGTCATGTCCTCACTCTGTGTTTTACATACGGGAATTGAGGTGGATTATTCCCACCACCTTCTCTTTTATCACGTTGTCCACGATTTCCAGCTTCGAAACACCTTCCCTTCGCAGGGACGTTAACGATTCTGCTTCCCAGCGGTTGTACAGTCTGCTTTTCAATTGTTCGACCTGTTGGTTCTTCAGCGCACCCCACTGAAGGGGGCCCCCACTTACGCTTCGAAGCCCCCCCAGAAACCACCCCTCCCTCTCTCCCGTGTGCAGGGGCAGAGGCACAAGAAAATGTGGAACGGGGAGCGTGTGGAAGACGGGCTGGTGTTCGCCTCCCTTCGGGGCAACCGTTGCCCCTTCTCCTCCTGCCTGACTCCCTCACGTTCTTCCACTGAGTCTCAGAAGCTTCTAAAACACCCCAGCTGACTTGGCGGTGAGACAGAGCTGTCCCAATGGCTTAAGAAACTCCTTGAAAGATTCAAAGGATGTGAGTATTCTTTAAATGGAGTATTAGAAACATGTCAAATCGGAGTGAGGGTGTTGTCACATATATTGGTTTTTGGTGACTTGGCTTTGGGCATGAGGGTGATGGAGTCAGGGCAGGGATAGGGCCACGACCCCAGTGGATAAAGACCTACCACTCCCCAGCAGCCGTGGGGGCATCTGGCAGATTGAGGCACCGGCCTCTGGGTGGTTCTCAAAGGCGTGTGTGACCCTGGCTGTGGCCAGAGCAGGCTGTGTGGCATGCAGGAGGAGGCCATGTGGTCAAGGGGGCCAGGGAGGCTGAAGTCCAGCCTTGCCCTCCAGTGGGGAGCATGGAGCAGCTCCCAGTCTTCTCCGAGGTGCCTTGCGGGCCGGTGGCTGCCTGAGCCATCTGACAGAGAAGGAACGCTGGACCGGGAGCCAGGGGGTGGGCCCTGAACCCAGCTCTGCCGAGGGTCTCCTCCGCACCGGAACCCAAACCACCCTCCCTGGCCTCAGTGTCCCATCTGTACGATGAGGGAGTAGCTAGCCAGTTCTGACGTCCCGTGCAGCTCTGATGCCGAGTCTATTCTGAGAATCTACATGCAGCTCTTATACGAAGGCCCCTACTCTGTTCGCATGTATGCAGCACCCACTGTGGGTTCAGCTTGGGCCAGAGAGAAGGCGCCCTAGGTGCTTCCACAGTTACCACCAACCTCTCCCAACGGAAAGACTGTTTCAGAGTAACTTGCATTTTGGTTTGGGATCGGAGCCCCTCGCTTTGTCCGGTTCATCCGGCTTTTTTTTGTGGGCTCGCTTATTTGCAGGAGCCGTGCTGAGCAAGTCAGCCAGGCCCCCATTCCACTCTCTTTCCCCCTCCGGTAAACCCAGCTGAAACCGTACTGACCATCGACACTGACGGCTTTATGGAGCTGGGCCGGTGTGCCGTTCCGGTGCTCGCTGCTGCCCTGCTGACTCATCAACCCTGACCTCCCAGCCCCGACGAGGCCACTCTCCCCATTTCTGCGAGGTTAAGAAACAGAGGCCCCGGATCCCACAGCATGTAACCAAGCGGGATTTGAACTCAGACCCCTCTGGCTCCAAACCCAGGCCCTCGTATCGGTCCCACCTCTTCTGCAGGTGAGGAAACTGCACACAGGGAGATCCTGCCACTTGCCCCGTCACCCAGCACGTCAGCAAGAAGACGACTCTCGGTTCCTCTCAGGAAGGCCCTGACCCTAGTCTCGAGGGCCCTCAGAACCGTGCCCAAAGCCTGGGAGGTCTGTGTTCTGTCGATTTCCTGCGCATCGGTGGGCCCACTGCCCACCCATCCACCGTTCCCCAGGGCCTTCCCCTGAGCCCTGTGCTCCAGGGAGGAGGCCGGCACCATCCTGGAGGAAGAAGTGCTCAGGGCGGCCTGCATCGGGGAGTCGGTCCCAGGGAGCTGGGCCAGGAGGAAGCCTGGTTGGGGGTGGAGGTGGGAGGGTAGGTAAGAGGAGGGGCCGCAGGGCAGGTTGCAGGCTCTCCATCCTGCCTGCCTCAGGCCATGTTCTCAGGCAGGAGCGGCAGCCAGACACCCCACACTCTACGGGAAGGGTCTCCCCTCCAACCCTCAGTTTGCTGGGCAATTTGGGCAAGTCTCTCAGTGTCTCTATGCTACCCCAGGCCCCCGCCCACCGGCTGGGGCAGATGTCCAACCAACAAGGCTGGCCCCGCCAAGCCAGCCAGGCAGAGGCAGGGCTTCCCCTCTCTATCTTCGAGGCGGGTTTCTCCCGGCTGGCATTTACTCACAGGCATTACAAATGCAAAGAACAGAGCACAGCAAAGTTACGAACTTCCTGTGGGCTCCGGAGCCAGGAGGAGGAAACAACCCGGCCCTTTGTTGCCAGGGTGGCTGTTTGTCACTGACAATGGCATTCTTAAGGAATTATGATATTAAAGACTTAATCACCGTTTGATACACGCAGTAAAACATTTCATTTACGGCATTCTGGAAAGTGCTGTCTTCATCTGTTACAGGAATTTGCTGAGTGTCTTTTAATTAAGTCGGCCCTAAGTGAGCTGCCTCCTCCCCGGTGCGGCGATCTTCTGAATGGAGCTCCCCCGAAGTACTAATTAGTCTGTTTTTAATGCTTCATTTACTCTGCCAGCACCATGGTTCGGGTGGGGCTGCCCGCTAGAACTGGACAGGGTCCCGCAGCCGGGCCCTCCACCGCTCACCTCGGGGCTCTCGGGCCAGCCCAGAGATGCAGCCACTTCGTTTCAGCTGCCCACTGAGAACTGACCGCAGACTTGAAATTGACTGCACCACGGCCCCTCCTCCTATTAAGCCAAGGAAGACACTCACCCCCTTCGGGAAGGGGACTGAGCTGCCTGGGGTGGCAGTGGCTGCCCGACACTCGAGGTGTCGAGCCGAGGGCATTGGGCATTGGGTAGGAACGGGGACCTGGTGGGCTCAGAGGTCCCTTCCCACCCAGCGTCCCTCTGATGGTTCCTACATTATTCACTTTCGTGTCGCTCACTGAACATCTCACGGGGCCCCTCTCCATACATACAAATGAAGAGCGCAAAGGGGCAGGGTCCTGTGTGGGTGGTGCCCAAGGGGTAGGGGTAGCTGCGTGGGATGGGGCGGGGGTGTCATCAGGGTGAAGTGGCCACAGAGGAGACAGGCCGGGGGTTCTGGGAGCACAAATTGGGGCAGAGACATCCCCAGGGAAGTCCCGGGAGGAACGGAGGGTAGGCGGGGGAAGTTGTTAGGAATGAGAGTGAGGCGCAGCTGTGGCTCCCACCGGGAGAGCTGGCCGGAGGGAATGTTCCCGCCGTGGGGAAGGCGGGAGGAACCTGGCCCACACCTCCCCTCTCACCCAGGGGTGTCCAAACTTTTGGCGTCTCTGGGCCACACTGGAAAAAGAAGAGTTGTCTTGGGCCACACATTAAACGTTGTGACACATAATCACAAAAAAATCTCATAATGTCTTCAGTAAAGGTACAGTTTTGTGTTGGGCCGCATTCACAGCCCTCCTGGGCTGCACGCGGCCCGTGGGCCACAGGCTAGGCACCCCTGACACACACATGCATTCAGGTCCCCACGTGGGTGAGGACAAGGGCCTGTTCTGTTGTTCACTGTTTTCTTTTTTATTGGAAGTGAGTGCACACTTGCCCTGGCCGGGTGGCACGTCTGGTTGCAGCATCGTCCCTTACACCAAAAAGGCTGTGGGTTTGATTCCCGGTCCGGGGCACTCGGTGTCTCTCTCCCTCTCTCTCTCTCTCCCTCTCTCTCTCTCTCTCTCTCTCTCTTTCTCCCCACCTCCTTCCTTCCTCTCTCTCTAAAATCAGCACACATGAAAAAAGAAAAGAAGTAAACGCACACGTCTAAAGGCATCACACAACCTAGGAATAGGCTGAAAAGTAAGCCTCCCAGTGTCTTGATTATCAGCCCCTCCTAGAGAAAACCACCACTGACTTCCTTCAAAGCTTTTCCTGTGTGTGGACATCACACCCCCCCCTCCATGCACTTGTTTAACGGGTCACATCAACCACGCGGTCCTGCGACTCACTTGCACTTTGCGCTGCGTCACGAACATCCTTGCACGCAGGCCTGGCTTCATGCACACCTGCCTCACTCCTGTGCACAGCGGGGAGCAGGAGCGGGGGGGGGGGGGGCAGGGTCACCACCCGTCACCCTCCTGAGGGGCGTGGGGCTGCTGCCACTTCCTCCCACAGCTGCGGGCGAAGCTGCCTTGAACATTTTGAACATAACTTTTTTGTGATATACACTTAGAGAAATCCGTGACGTTGTAAAGTGTTTTTATGTCACTGTGTACATGTTTCTACACGAAATGATCTTAGAACTGTACTGCTGGGTCACAAAAAAAGTATAAAACAAGTATCTGTCTTCTGCAGGCTAGCGAATGCGGCCCGGCCCGCAGAGACAGGCGCCCGCGCTCCCCGACACGCAAGGGCACCTGCTCCCCGCACGCGCTTCAGTCCTGGGGGTCACCAGTCCTTCCGTTTTGTTTGCCGATCTGACGAGCAGAAGAAAATCAAAAGGCACTCCTCACCGTCTTCACTCCTGTCCTTGTTTGCAAGAAAATATGAAAGAAGGCCGAGCGAGTGGTGGGAGGGCCCAGGCCGGCGGCCTGGCTGTCCCCGGGGGACCCGGGACCCTGACTCGGAAGAGCTCCTGCGAGACCGGGGGCGCGGACCCCGGGGCTCCAGCCGCGGCTACGCGAGGTCTGCCCCAGTCCGGGCGGATGGGCGCAGAGCCCCCGCGAGGGCGGAAGGGCCCGGGGCTACACGGCCCGGCCTCCGAAGGCCTCTCAGGAAGCCTCTCTCCAGCTGCCCCGGCAGACGGGCTCTGGGGCCCGCCCCGAGCTCTGCCGGGCAGCCAGAGGTGGGCTTCACCTGCCCCAGGGCCTCGGAGGGGCTGGGCGCCTGGCACCCCTGGCAGCACAGGCAAGCCCGAGTGACTCAGCGCTGCCCGTGAGTCACAAATTACAGGCCTTCCTTCCAGCAGGCTCTGCCAGCCTGCGAGCGGCAGCGGACGCTGGCAGGCAGCTGCGGAGCCCCAGCCTGGGGGCGGTGGGGGAAGAAAGGCCCGGACAGGAGCAGCCGCCTGGATGCTCGTACAGATTCCCGCCCTGCCAGCCAGCCAGCCAGCGAGGCTCCCAGGCTCTCCGGCCAGAGAGCCAAGGCCTGGTTTCAGGGGTGCAAACCCAAGAGGGAGGCCTGGACGTGCTCCAACCCAGGTCTCCCCGGGCTCCAGACCAAGACCAAGCAGAAAGGGGCTGGTGTCAGAGTCTAGTGGAGTTTCAAGGCCTGCATCTTCCCACTGAAACTACAGGAGAGGCGCGTGCTAGCGCCTGCCGCCGCACACTCTGGGTGCTGGAGCACGAGGGGCTCGCCGCTGCCCTCCATGGTGTCTCCCCACCCAGGGCCCGGAGCAGCCTTGCATGCCGTCTCCTCGGGCCTTTTGAGCATCGACAGACCCCCCCCCCCCCACCAAGACATTTAAGGTGTTTTGGCAAGGCAGCAAGGGCTTCCAGGGTTTTCAGAAACGAGGTGATTCTTTGTTGCTCTAATGACGGAACCGGACACTCCTGCCTCCCCCACCCCACCCCATCTTACTGAAACCTTCTTAGTTGATACAGTTTGCCCGTAGATTTCCTTGAAATTTTTACGTAAACAGTCATATCATCTGCACTTCGAATTGCAATTTTTTCTTCCATTGTAATTTTCATTCTTTTCATTTCTCTTTCTTGCCGTAGTTTGCTTCCAATAGGCCGTTGTCCTCACCCACACGCAGCACACGCAGCACACGCAGCACAGCGTCCGATGGTGTCACCAGCAGCCGGAAGACCTCTGTCGCGTCTGATTTCAATGGAAATGCCTCAGCATTTCGGCAGCAAGCAGACGGGGTGCTGCTGGTGCTTGATAGATGGTTTTGTTATTGGGCTCAGGAAGTTTCCTTCCATTCGGAGTTGCTCGAGAATTCTTGTGATGGATGATGTTAAGTTGTTCTCAAATCCTTTCTCTTTGCATCTATTGATACAGTAACATGGGTGTTCTTTGCTCTGTTAACTTGGTAAATTACTTGGAGTGTTCTGATTTCACACTGTCCTTGTACTCCTGCTGGATCAATTATATATATTCATTTTCAGACTGCTAATATTTCACTTAGGACTTTTGCCTCTTCATAAGTGAGATTGGCTTATAATTTTCTTTTTTATTTTATTTATTTATTTTTAGAGAGAGGGGAAGGGAGAGAAGGAGAGAGAGAGAGAAACATCAGTGTGTGGTTGCCTCTCACACACCCCCTACTGGGGACCTGGCCCGCAACCCAGGCATATGCCCTGACTGGGAATCGAACTGGCAGCCCCTTGGTTTGCAGGCTGGCACTCAATGCACTGAGCCACAGCAGTCAGGGCTAATTTTCTTTTTTCATATTGTTCTTGACTAACTTGCATATCAAGCTTATGTTAACCTCATAAAATTAATTAGAAAATATTCTTTCTTTATCGAATTTCTGTAACAGTTTAAATAAAGGAAGGATATCTGTTCCTTGAATAATTTGGCAAAAATCACCAATAATACAACTGGGCCAGTTTTTCAGCATGTTGGAGGGTTGTTGCTTTTAAAAATAAATAAATAAACTTTTAATTTTGGAATAAGTTTGATTTACAGAAAAGTTTTCTAAAGATAGAAAGAATAGGTTCCCCTATTCTTCTCACCTAACTTCTTCTACTGTAAGAGTTATATAACCCTGGCACCTTCGTCAAAACGAGAAACTGTGATTGGCACATCACCAGACTCTACATGGATTTCACCAATTTCTCCACAATGTCCTTTTTCAGTGCCCAGTGTGGAATAATAGCACATTATGTTGAGGGATGGCTGATTTTTATGTTTTCTTGACATAAACTGGTCGACTGGTGCAGCAGCGGCCCATGAGCGTCTCTCCCTGAATCCTTACCCTGCGTAAGCCTCCCACGTCGACTTGCTTGGGCCAAGACTTGTTGCCATTTGGCCAAAGAGACATCGGAAAACATGACACACGCAGAGGCTTGAAAATACCTGTGCACCGGGGCTGGTCCCATTCTGCTGCTTGCTTCTGCTCACAGGAGAAGCCCAGAATGCCTGGTGGAGGCCCTGACTCGGCTGGCAGCCGGCAGCACTGCCAGGCTCGTGAGGGAGGCCACCCCGACCCCGGGCAGCTGCTGGTGGCCACCACCGTCTGAGCGGCCCCAGGTGGGTCCACAGAAGGCCTGTTCCCGTGATGAGACCCAGCTGACCTGCTGACCGGCAGAATCATGAGCCAAAAGAGTGGCTGTTGTGTCTGTCAGGCACTGTGTTCTGGGGTGATTTTGTTACTCAGCAATAGATAACTGGTAGAGAGGATATGAATCTTTTCTGTATTTCTATACATTTGTAAACATTTACGTGTTGCTCATGTTTCTAGAAAATAATTTCTTTTGAAATTTCAAATTTATTGGCATAAAGCTGTTTGTAGTATTCACATGTAATATTTCTTAAATCTCTAGTCTTTTTATGACGTTTTAATATTTTAAAATTAATCCATTGACTAAATTAATTTAGTAAACCAATCTAGTGTTAATTTGTTCCTTTTCTCTCGCCCCCTCTTTTTTCTTTTTTCTTTCTTTCCTTTTTTTTTTTTTCTTTTTTGGTTGGTACATCTTGCCAAGGTTTGTCTTGGTTTTTTCAAAGCATTCTTTGTATTTTATTTTGTTTATGTCTATTCTTATTTCTTCTTCACTACTTCCTGTTATTCTTTTTTCAGTATTTGAGTTAGATACTCAGCTTATGGATTTGTATGTCTTTTAAAATGTATTTTTAAAGGATATAAACTTCTCCAACCGTTGCTCCAGCTGATTCCACCTTAGACAGTGTTGCAACGTCTTCCACTTCCGGATATTTTGTGATTTCCTGTACGGGTTCTCCTTTTCTCTGTGCATTCGTTAGACAGAATTCCAAGTGTAATGGGGTTATTTTTCCTACCTCTTTGACTTAGACTTCTCATTTTATTTAATTAAGACTAGAGAACATGGTCAGTATGATAGCTATCCTTTGATACTTGTTAGAATTTGCTTTATAAGTGACTTTGGGGATCATCAGACTTCTTCTGCAAAGGGTTGAGTAGCCATTGTCTTTGACTTTGTGGGCCACACCTCTCCGCGGCGACTGTGGAACTCCAGCAGTGTGACTGCGAGCCGTCCCATGAGTGCGACCGTGGGCCGCACAGGACAAACCAGAATGGCTGTGTTTGCTCCAGTTCGGTTTTTTCTTATCCTAAACTGCAATCATTGTCTTTTAACTGGTGAGTCTAATCCATTTACTTTTACTGTGGTTTATAACATGTTTATATTTACACCTACTAAATAAGTTAGTATGTTGGTTCAGATGCTTTTGCAAAGATATCAAATTAAAAATGGCTTAAGTGGGATGGAAATGTTTATGTCGCACATAAAAGTTCTCACTCAGATGCTGGCGCTGCACACGGTCACCAGGGGCCAGCCCCCTTGGCCTGTGCGTTCTGTCATCCTAGCAGGCACCCACCTACCTTCAGGTACAAGGCAGCTGATCTGTAGCCCATGCTGTCACATTGAAATTCCAGCTACTAGAAGGAGCCGAGGAGACAGAGAAGGGAATTCCCCTTCCTTCTGATGCAGCCCAGAAGCTGCAATGCCACTTCTGTTCACCAACCACAGCCGCACCCATCTGTGAGGAAAGGTGAGAGGTGTGGCCTTCACATCTGAGTGGCTGAAAGTGCCACCACCGTGTGCGAAGGGCAACCCAGACATCAATGGTCAGGTGGACATCCGACCACATTTACCATTCCAGTTTGTGTTTTCTACTTATGATGTCTTTCCTTTGCCCCGCCCCCATCCTTTCCTGCTTTTGATTGGTTCGATCAAATTGTCTTATCTTAATTTACCCTAATAAGTTAGAAGTTACCCATTTTCACCCTGGCTGGTGGGGCTCAGTTGGTTGGGCATTGTCCTGCAAACTGAAAGGTCTCCAGTTCGATCCCCTAGAGGCAACTGATCGATGTTTCTCTCCCTCTGTTTCTCCTTCCCTTCCCCTCTCCACAGAATCAATAAAAGAAAAAAAAAGTTATACATTTTGTTTCTTATACTTTAATAGTCTTTACATTTTTCTACACACATAACTGTTTTAATAAAATCTAAGTATGAAACATTAACCGTACCCCAGAGGCAGATCCAGTTTTATGGGACCAGAAGCTTAATCAGTTTGGGAGTCTCTTTAAGAAAAACGTTGAGGCCTGCAGCTGGCGCTTCCTTCGCTTTTTGATAAATTAATTCGCTTTCTGCCCTACTTTCTTCCAAAACAACAAAAGGATCATAGAATGTTTTACTCAGATGATCCCCTTTCCTCTGATCTATTATGGCTGCCCAGTGCTTTTTCTTTTTTGTTAAACCCTCCACAATTCGTTGCCACTATTATTATTGTTGTGTGTTACTTTTTATATACAAGGCTTATTTAGATTTCCCCACACAGCACACTTTTTGTTTCTCACTATTGCTTCGTTCATTCCACTGCTTCCGTCAAGGTGGAGTCCCCTTCGTCCTGAGGAGCCTGTTCAGCAGAGGTTTCAGAGAGGACATGTGCGCGAAACCCCTTCTCAGCCCTTTGCCGTCCGTCCGCGTGCACGCTTCGCCCTGCTTCTAGAACAACACGTGGTTCAGAGGGGAACTGGAGAATGACAATCCTCTTCCCCCTGCGCGGTGAAGACAGCATTCTCACCGCCTTGGTTGCTGACAAGAAGGCTGTTTAATGATCATTTCTTTGTAGGTAATTTTTCTTTTTTCTGTGGTTTCTTTCAGGATTTTCTCACTGTCTTTGGTGTCATGAAGTTTCAGTACAGCACAGCAAGATAAGGAGTCTTTGATACTCTTTCTGCTCAGAAATCACAATGCCTAAGACCCACGGACCCGTCAGCTCTGGAGACGCTCTGGAAACCTCGTAGCATTGAGTATTGCTTCTTTCCCACTCCCTCCGACGCCTGCCTCTGAAATCCACATTAGAGGTGTTTGATCTGCTTATTCTAGCCTGAGTGTTTTTGTCTCCTTTTCTTGTTTATTTTCAATCTCTTAAAAATCTCAGTGTTGATTCGGTACATTCATCTACAGTGAATTTAGAACAACAATGAAAAAGTTTCTCTGGGAGGTGATTTTTGTGTGTTTTAGTAAAAGTGAGTTTTACTTAGTAGCAGAACCTTGGGCGGGGGCAGCAAAACTGCCACCCACACAGCGCCCACTCCGCCCCAGTTTTACTGGGCTTTCAAAAGAAAACAAAGATGAATGCTAAAGAAATCGGAAGCGTAGAATGACTTAGAGTAATAAACTGCCAAGTTAGAAGCAAGAACATCAAAAGGTCCCCAAAGCTAACTAGAGAGACAGGAAATTTTTTTAGTGTTCCCTAGTCAGTCTGGTGAAGGCGGAGGGGCCGCTTCAGGACGGCAGCCTTCCAGCCGGGCTCAAGCTCTGTGAAAACGCCCCAAGACGGCGGGCCTCTCCTCAGCACTTCCGTCCGGCGTCCTTGCCCTAATCGTTCAGGACTGTCCATGACCATGTGAGAGACCAGCCATGAGTGGATCGGTGGGGAGGGAGTGGAGAGGGGAGCATGACCACACAGAGGTGGAGGGACCCTCCCACGGCTAGATAATCACACCTTCTAGAAAGAAAGCTGAATGTCTGACAAGTCCAAGTCCTGTGGAAGCTCCCCCACCTCAGTCTCCTGCGTAGCACCAAAGAGTAAAAAAAAAAGAGACCCAGGACCCGTGGGAGACCAGGCTGTGGTCGGGGGTCCTATCCCTTCTGTGTACCTTTCCAGCATCCTCACTGCTGCATCGCTGAGGGCTTGGGCTGCAGTGGGAGTGGCATGCATGCTGACGGAGCAAGGAAATCAAGGATACCTGGGTCCTGGCCACACCTGAAGGGGACATGTGGCTGGCAGCGGCCAGAGCCCAAGGGAGCCTGCTCAGGAGGGTGCTGCTCTGCCCACACCCCCCACCCCCCCCACCCCCCCCACTCACCCCCCCTACCTCCCACCCCCACTCACCCCCCAGTGTCCACTCCCTGACTCCAGGCAGGCTCTGCAAACTGGAAGGAGCTCTTTGTGGTTGAAGGTCAGCCTGGCCCTGCTCTGCCTCACCCCTGCAGGCCATCCGTCACTTCCCAAGGCACCAGCCTCCTCTTCTGTGACAAAGGGGTGACAATAATTGCCCCCCAGGCTGGAGGCTGTTTTGAAAACAAAAGAGAGAAATATACTAAAGTCTTACAGGGTGCTGTTCCAATTCAGAAATTGGGAAACCCGGTAAAATTTTGTTCTCTATTTTTAGAACTGAAGTTTTTTTTTCTATAAGATTTTTAAAAAGATTTTATTTATTTATTTTTAGAAAGAGGAGAAGGTAGGGAGGAGAGAAAAGGTAGGGAGGAGAAGGTAGGGAGGAGAGAGGGAGAAAAACATCAGTGTGTGGTTGCCTCTCATATGTCCCCCACCAGGGACCTGGCCCGCAGCCCAAGCATGTGCCCAGACTGGGAATTGAACCAGCAACCCTTTGGTTCACAGGCCAGCGCTCAGTCCACTAGGCCGCACCAGCCAGGGCTTAGAAGTGAAGTTTTATTTCAATAAAATTTACTTTGAAATATGTGACTATGGTAAAGAGTGTTAATAATGTTGGCATCCTATACACGTTCCAGTCTTTCTTCCACACAAGTACACGTAGTTATTGCTTTGGTTTAATACCAGGAGCACTGGGGGCAGTAAACTGTTGGCCTATGGCATCGCTGCTCGTGCTTTGAACTCGTGGACTTTCCCAGCGGCACCTGGCCCGCGGTGAACTAGTCAGTGACTACCACCAGTCTCCGCGGCCGTCTTAGGCCACAGTTCCCCGCTCCAGCAGTTCCAGTGTGTTGAATGCACAGACGTCTTTGCTCGCCTCTGCCAGATCATTTCTCAGCACTAACGGAGCTGCTTGATCAAAGGCGCGCACAGCGTTCAACTGCTGGTACAAATATGCTGCCAAAACGGCCGGTTGAATTTCCCCTGAAAACCAGTCTCCGCATCCCCCAACCCAAGCTGCCTCCTCGGTGCGGAGGTCCTGCCCCCACCCTCCTCCAGGGGAACTCCGGGGGCTCTGACCCGCTCGCCCTGACTGCTGGGGCGGGGGGGGGGCTTGCGAGGCTAACCCTGCACTCCGAGGCTCTGCGACCCCAGAGGCGAAGTACCCCGGAGCTGCCCCTGGGCCGGGCCTTCCGGGGAAAGAATTCACAGAGAGCGACCCGCGGGTGCCACCTGGCTCTTTCCCATGCAAAGCGCCGGGCCACCGCGGAGGTGCGGGCGCAGCGGGGGCGGCGCCGGGCTGGGGAGGGGGCTCCAACCGCGGCCATTTCAAAGTGCTCCGTTTGGGGCCGTCAGGGAAGGGCTGGGCTCCGAGGCCCACAAAGGGAAGCCTCCAAGGGCTGCGCCTTTTCCCCACCCGTCCGGGAAGGGGAGCGCGTGGCGGGTCGCGCTGGGCAGGTGGGAACATCCTTTTCCTCCGGCCTGGGGTGGGGGAGCCCTTCTCCGCGGGGCCGGCTGCTCAGCCCCACCCCGGGGCCCGACCCGCACCCTTGGGCTCCCCTAGTCGGGGCACTTGAGGTGCAGCCCCTCCCAGATCTGAAGTAACACCCCGAGCTTTTCCACTGAGCAGAATTCCCCCAGCCTGTACTTTCGCTTTTTGGGCTAGGAGTGAGTGTCTTGAATGAAATGAGAAGTTGAGTTTTGAGTCTGAAAGGGTTAAAATAGTCCCTCCGCTCCCCCCAGTTCCACTATTACTGCAGAACCCGCGGGTGAAGCGTGGGTGACAGACGGGATCCGGGACAGCTCGTGTCCTTGCCCGGAGCGCGGCCGCCACCCCTGCGGCCGGGCTGGGAGATCCACCCCAGCGTTCCTCCCCACACCCCCTTGCCTCCCCTGGAAGCCCCTGCAAAGGAGGCAGAGTCCCCCCCCCCGCCCCCGCCCCGGGGCCCCCTTCACTGCGGAGGTTGCGCGGAGGTTTTCCAGGTGGGACCCAGCGCCCTGCGGCCGGGGCGGTGCGCAAGGGCCTTGACTTGCTGGGTCGCTAGCCCCGGGGCCTGGCCTCCGCCCCCGGAGAACCGCTGCCCGAGCCCATCTCGAAGACACATACTAAGATATTTACTTGTTCATTTTTAATTTATCCCACAAGGGTCTGTTAGATTCTCATTGTGTGCTAGGTGCTGAGGTTATAACCATGAAAAATCAGATAAGACATTCAAAACTTCGGCGTACCCCAAAAGGAAGAGGCCCGCCAGCCTGCTCCAAACATTTCTGCGCCAGAGGGAAGCCAGACACCAACGGTGCCCGGTGCTGGGTGCCCTCGCGGAAGGAGAGGGGCCTGGAGGGCTCTGCTGGGGCCAGCGGGGCCAGCGTCCCTCACTGCGGCTGGCCCCGAGGCTCTCTCCTTCCCCTGCTGCCACCCGCAGCAAACAAAGAAGCCGGCAGTCCTGAGGAAGCTTCTTTCTGACATCACCTGGAAGTTCAAAGGGCAAGGGAACAGGTAGGCTGCAAGGTGTGAAAAGTCGGCTCAGGGAGGAGGCACTGACCAAATGTCCCTTGGCGTCTGGCCCTCAGTCTGCAAGGGGACCACCGGCAGACACAGAGCCGTCCCTCTCAAAGCCACCAGGAAGGCCTGGTCAGGGGGCATATTTGGTTTCCAGGTCCAGGCTCTAGGTTCCCTGACCCCCTTCCAGTGACACTGTCCCACAACCCTCCCGGGACCTCCTACAGCCCCTCTGGGAGCAAGAGTGCCTCCATCCCGAAACCTCAGACCTTGAGAAGCGCCTCTCTGGGGATGTGGTCTGCTGTTGTTTCTTTCATGAAAACCTCAGAGCACTCCCCAACCACGCCATGTAAACAGCTCAGCACCAGCCTCGGAGCCCTTCCTCAAGCTGCACAGGGAAGAATGGGGTGAAGGGCAGGGGTGGGGGTGCCCAGAAAAGGCTGGTCCTGCAGGCTGTGTCTAGAGTCTACAGGCCCCTGGCTTCCAGGCCCAGCTGGAGTATCACCAGACAGCCTGGCTAGCCAGCCCTCTGGACCTACCACCCGTGGCCTCCCGGCAGGCCAGGACACCCACTCCTCATCAGGGGAAGAGCCTGGGGTGATTTCTTCTGAGCCTTGTCACCCAGCAGCCCCACCTGGGAACTTGTTAGAAATGCAAATTCTCTGGCCCACACCAGACCTCCTGATTCAGATTCAGAAACTCCAGGCATCTGGCCCAGCCACCTGCATCTTTAAAAGCTTTCCAGGTGATTCTCACACAAAATAAACTGTAAGCATCAGTGTTCTGAGGTAAGGAAGACATTATTTCACCTTTTACTTGAATGCCTCCTCTGATGGAGATCTCATCACTAACCAAAACAGCTATCCTTGAGTTGAGCTAGGCTGAGAATCACATGAAAGGGTTTGTTTGTGATGCTGACAATCTGGAAACAACGTGAATGAATGGGAGAATGGGTAAATAACCCATGGGAATATGTAGCTGGAAATGCTATGCAGTCGTGAAAAAGAATGCTGTGTAAAGATCTCTAAGATGTAGCGGTAAGTAAAAAAGGAAGTTACCAAGTGATACAAAGAACTCAGGTTTATGTAAGAAGAAATATTTACACCAAACAAAACTATCTGTCCTTGTATCTCCATACGTACAAATGAAACTGCATCGAAAATGGGCTAGACGAAGACTCATCTGAATGATACCCCCGGGGGGGGGGGGGTGCCCAGATGAGAGAACACCAGCTTTAACCAGGCTGTTGGCTTTTCCCCCAAGATCTGTATTACTCACATCATTAAAAGTCATCCTTAAAGAATGAAGAAAAGTTTTGAAATAAAACCTAATTTGAAAAAAGAACTTATCCTGAGAAGCAAGCACGGGGGCCGGGGGGGGGGGGCATCCTGAAACCTGGGGTCAGGCACCAGCCTTCTGCAGCGGGGAGGGGGGGTGCTGGGGGCACCAGGCGACCTGCGGAGGGAGGGAGCCTGAGAGGGAGGAAGCAGCCCGCGGCACCAGTGGAAGGCGGGAGGTTCAGGGGCCTGGGGGCTGCTGCTCTGGTCAGGTCCTCCTGACCAATAGGACAGTGGTGGTGTTCACATTTATTTAAAAGATGTATTTTATTTATTGATTTTAGAGAGAGAGAGGAAGGGAGAGAGAAGAGAACTTGTTTGTTCCACTTATTTATGCACTCATGGGCTGCTTCTTGTTTGTGCTCTGACTGGGGATCGAACCCACAGCCCTGGTGTAACAGGACGACGCCCTAAGTAACTGAGCTACCCAGCCAAAAGGTAGTGATTTTCAACCTTGTTCTTCTCATGGCACACATAAACTAATTACTAAAATTCTGCGACACACCAAAAAATATATTTTTTGCCAATCTGGCCCCAGAAATGGGTATAATTTTGATTCACTTACACCAGACAGCTACCATTGTGTTGGCTGTTGTCATTTTTTTATTTGACCATCTAGGGGAAAAGAGGGCAGTGCCCCAGACTAAGTAGTCGTGTACTGCATGTTTTAAACATTCTGGGGGCACCCCGCTGAAAATCCTTGCTCTACGGCACCTGCGGCAGCCTCGCCCCTCCCAGGTCTCTTCCCTCCTGGCTCCCCAAACCCATCCCGATCACAGTCTGAGCAGTGGGAGGACCCTTTCCAAAGGGCACTAGGAGTTTTCAAAAGAAACCTTGGAGAAAACAATGCTTACCCCACCTTGTAGGGAGTCAGGTGTGGATGCCAGGAACTCCGAGCAGGTGAGCGGAGGTTGGGCTTGTGGCAGTTCTTTCTCAGGGATGTGGTGAACGTGGGTGTCATGGTGACTGTCCCTGGACCTGGGGTCCGTGTCCTGGCCCCCTTCCCCAGATCTCCCGTGTCCTTGAGCGCTGTCCGCTCTTCGCCAGCCTGGGCCTCCGTGGGCACCTTCACAGTTCTGGGGGAAGGTCTGGCTTATGACCAGATAATAATTATTATTAGTTAGCATTAACCTTGTGAATAAAGCACTTGAGGTGTTTCTTCTTCATTTTAAAAATTCTATTTATTGATTTTAGAGAGAAAGGAAGGGGGAGAGAGAGAGAGACATCAATTTGTTGTTCCACCTATTTTTGTATCCATTGGTTGTTTTTTGTATGTGCCCTGACCTGGGATCGAACCCACATCCCTGGAGCATCAGGACGACGCTCCAACCAACTGCACCGCCCAGCCAGGGCAAGGTGTTTCTTCTTTCAAGAGACTAAACATTCACCCTTATGCCTCCTTCCTCTCCCAATTGCCTGGCAAAGTCTTCCTTCCCGAGCACAGGAGAAAACTTGACCTCAGCGTGGTCCCAAAAAATCAGAAACTCTAGATCCTTCCCACAGACTCCTACTGAGCATTTACCATGCACCAGAAGCAGCCTCTACTCTCCCCGAGCGGATCCCCCATGAGCGAGGGACCTGAGGCTCAGCCCCATGCCCATGGGCCTCCCCACTGTGGCCCGGACACTCCCTGCCACTAGAATCCATCATCAAGATTAACATATGTGGACATAACCTTGCTGTTTAAAAGCTTCACGCGTGTTCCCTCATTTAATCCTCACAAGAACCTCACGAAGCAGGGACTCCCCATTGCACAGATGAGGAAACTGAGACACAGAGAGGGCTAGGCCTCCCTTTGGCCTGTCCAGCACCCACCCAATCCAGAGGGGCCATTTCTCCAGGAGTCTAAGAATGCTTTCTTGCCCTGGCTGGCGTGGCTCAATGGATTGAGCGCAGGCTGCGAACCAAGGCATCGCAGGTTTGATTCCCAGTCAGGGCGCATGCCTGGGTTGCAGGCCATGGCCCCCAGCAACCGCACATTGATGTTTCTCTCTCTCTTTCTCCCTCCCTTCCCTCTCTAAAAATAAATAAATAAATAAATCTTTAAAAAAAAAAGAATGCTTTCTTAGGAGCTGGGCAGGTTGGCTGAGTGCTCCAGTCTTGGCCACAGGTCAGGCCTACGGCCACAGGCAAGGACATAAAAGGCATTCAGCATCCACAGAGATTCCCTTGGACATAGACCCTTCCCCTGTGGCCCTGTCCCCTAATTATCAATTCCACAGGATGCGTTTCTCATAAAGCGAGCTGCACAAGGATCCTGGGGATAGGAAGTCGCTGTCACATGCCAGCTGCTGCCAGACCCAAGGCAGATTCCCTGGGGTTGTGAGAGGGACACAGGGACAGCTGTCCAGCACATGCCTACCAAGGCCCTGCTCTGTGCTGGACCCTCCTTGGAGGGACAGGGCTGGGCTGAACTCGGACACAGAGCCCTGCCCTCAGAGGCTGGAGATATGTGTGCCTGGGTGGCACATGCAAAACCGCACCGTGCACACACACAAGAGCAAGAAACCAATGCTGGCCATTTCTCAGGAAAGGCCGAGGGGAACGGGGGTGTTTGGGGGGGGGTTCAGCTGAGTGTGAGAGTTGTCGCCCTGGGGGGTCCAAGGCCAGGCAGGGCCCATTCAGAGCATCGTGTGAGGCCCAGAGTCCGGGAGACGAGAGGCCGCCTGGGGAACCCTGGGCAGCTGGGAACCCTCCGTTCACAGGGCTCTCATCTCTGGGAGGCGGCATGAGTCTGAGAGCCCGGAGGCCACCCTGGGCCTTACAGGCCTCAGTAGAGACTCCCAGTTTGCCACCAGTCTAGGCAAGGACGGTAAGCAAAAAGGTTCATTTGTGACAGGGTCGCTCCAAGGATGGTTCGGGCCGCTGTGCCGTGTGTGGGCGGAACCGGGGCAGGAGAGACAGAGGAGAGAGGGAGGGTGCCATGTGCAGCCCGGGGTCTTGGCTATCACCGAGAGTGGCTGGGGAAGGGGTGGGTCGGGGAAACACTGAGGAAGGACAGGTGAGCTTAGTGTCGACTCCGGCGGGGAATGAGGGAGCAGAAAAGCCAGGCAGGGGCCTCCCTGTGTCTGGCCCAGGGTTGCAGCTGGAGGTGGTTTTTGCTGCGCCAGGAACCGAGGAGGAGATGCCTCTGTTTGGGGACATATCACATTTCCATCTAGATCAGTCAAGCAAACGCGCAGGGAAGGCCTACTGTGTACCTGGCCACGAGCTGCCTTTGCTTTCAGCGCCCTGGGTGAGCTCGGTCCTTCTCACAGCCTGCTGCACGAAGCAGCCTCCCGGGCCTTCCAGGCGAGGGGTCTCTGGCCAAGGCATCTGCTGGTGGGGTCCCAGAGCCCACCGTTACCCCAGACTTTCAGCCCAAGAAACCCACTATGCAAGAGAGCCCAGAGGCCAGAACAGAAAGAGAAATAAAGGCTGTTGTTGACATGAGAGGAAAAACCGGGCTTCCTGTTTGAACTCGGGCAGGTACTGGAAGCTGTGAGTAATGTCTGAATCTTGGCCTGCCCCGAGGGCGGCCTGCGGTGGGGGCTTCTCACACTTGCTGTGAACAGTGACTTTGAATCACTCCCTTGCAGGGGACCTGGGGCCCGGCGGGGCTGGCTGTGTAGAACCAGGCACACAGGCCACAGGGTGCGTGGCGACAACTCTCCATGCCCGGCTCACCATGGTCCATCATCCTGGATAAGGACCCAGCATGAGATGCCGAGGGGTTCTCAAGGCACAGTGCCCAGTGGCCCTGGCTCCCAACAGCCAGACCATCCCCAGGTCCTCAGAGGCTGGGATTGTCCCCTTCAGTCCTGCTTGGGGTCAGGCCAGTGCAAGGTGCCACCAGGCCGGGGACTCTCCCAGGACTGGGAATGCTGGCCTGCGCTGCACCAGCTCCCTGGGAGGCCGGGGCAGTGTCCTGAACCTGTCCCAGCACCGGCCCCTGTCTGGAAAGAGATCTCCTATAGGAATGGACCCCTCTTGAGAGGTGAAATGCCAGACCCTGGGCTCACCTGTGTCTCAAGTCAGCTTCCCCCAGGTCACAGATGAGCAAACCATCCTATTAAAAAATGCACACAGTTTTCAACTTCATCGAAGAATAGTTGAAATATACTAAACTATCCAACATTTAAAGTGTATGGCCCTGGCTGGTTGGCTCCGTTGGCAGAGTGTCGGCCTGTAAACCGAAAGGTCACAGGTTCGATTCCTGGTCAGGGCACATGCCTGTGTTCAGTTCTAGTCGGGCTGTGTACAAGAGGCAGCCAGTCAATGTTTCTCTCTCATATCAATGATTTTCTCCCTCTCTCTCTCCCTCCCTTCCCCTCTCTCTAAAATCAATAAATGAAAATTTTAAAAACAAAATATACAGTCACTAAGTTTGACATGTTTATAGTCATGCAATCATCACGACAATCAGCACAGCAAACATCCCCATCGCCCCCCAAAGGGGCCTCCTGACCCCTTGGAAATTGTTCCTCGCTCCTTCCACCCCAGGCCAGGCCGGCTGCTGTGACTTTCCTCCTTCCTTCCTTCCTTCCTTCCTTCCTTCCTTCCTTCCTTCCTTCCTTCCTTCCTTCCTTCCTTCCCTCCTTCCTCTGTTTATTTGATTTTAGAGAGAGAGGAAGAGGAAGGCAGGGAGTGAAAGAGAAAGAGAGAGGTGTGGGTTTGTTGTTCCACATGTTTACACACTCATTGATTGATTCCTGTATGTGCCCTGACTGGGGATCGAACCCACAACCTTGGCATATGGGATGATGCTCTAACCAACGGAGCTGCCCAGCTAGGGCCTCACTGTCCACATAGATTCCTTTACATTTTCAAGAGTTTTATATATCAAACCATATAGTATGCACTCTTTTGTCAGGGTTTTCTCATTCAGCATGTCATTGCGAGAGTTAGCTGTGTCGTTGCAAACAGCAATAGTCCACTTCTTCCCACCGCTCAGGGCCAGTTTGCTGTGCGGGGGACAATGCGCTGCAATCCACTTACTGATTCGCTTATTAGTGGACGTTCGGGCTGTTTCCTGTTTGGGGCTCCTGCAAAAACAAGTTGCTACACACATTTGTGTGCAAGTCATCGCATGCACGTGGTTTCACTTCTCTGGGGCGAGTATCCAGGGGTAGAACGTCTGGGTCATATAATCGGTATTTGTTTAACTTTTCAAGAAACTGCCAAACTGCTGTCCCAGGTGGCTTCCCAGCCCCATCGGCGGCACAGCTGCTTCCTACCTTCCCCAGCATCCGGTCTGGTCAGTTTGGCGTGTGTTTTTATGTAGCCATTTCGATGCACATGGCAGTGGTATCACATTGCGGTTTTAATTTGCATTTCCCTGATGACTGATAACATGGAGCACCTTTTCATGTGTTTATCAGCCATTTGCATATTATTTTTTTGTGAAGTGTTTGTACAAATCTTAACATCTGTGAAACCAAGATACGCCTCACAATTGATACTTTTTCTGTCTTGGTGGGAATTTACAAGGGCCAGAGCCTTAGATTCATGAAATACACGAAGTCACTAGCCCTGGGTCGCACAGTGGATGGTGACAGGAAGTTCCACCAGTCCCTGCGCGTTTAAATGGCACAGCACTCTGTGTGGTTTGGAGAGTCAGGAGCAGGTCTGTGGTCAGTGTGCGAGAAAAGCAAACTGGGTCGCCCCACAGCTCCACTGTGCTCTCAGCGCTCGGCCAGCACCTGGAGCGGTCAGCAGCAGCCCCCGGGCTTGTAGGCCCCTGCCGGCCTGGGACCCCTCTGCACAGCAGGTGTCTGCCCTCGCTGAGCCCTCTGCTAGCGAGGACTCACCCAGGCCCCCTCTGTGCCAGGCAGGTGTGTGGGGTGGATGGTGCCAAACAGGATGCAGCCCCTGACCTGCCGGACCCGGAGCCCAGAGAGGGAGACGAGAGAGACCCACAGAACACACGATTCTCTCAGGCTGGGGGAGCTCAGGAAAGGAAGGGGTGTCCCCAAGTGCCTTGGGAATGGGATAAAGTGTCCTTTAGTACATGAGGTCCTAGGCCTTGGAGGTCATAAGGTTCAAGTCCTGGCTCCAGCCCCTATCAGCTGTGTGATCTCAGCCATGTGGCTTAACCCTCTGAGCCTCAGTTTTCCCATTTGCAAAACAGGAGATAAATACTGGTACAAGGATCCTGCTACTCCCATTCCACAGGTAAGGAAACAAAGAGGATTAAATATGATGTCTGTAGAGTACTTGGCTTAAAGGAGGGCTCTTGGGTCTGGGCTTTAAGGAGAGCTAGGAGTTTGATGGGCCGCAGGAATGAGGGGGTCGAGGGAGGGGGACCTCTGTGGTCCCAGGTACGGGGTATGGACACAGGAAAGGGCTGAGGGGGGAGAGTCTGCTGGAACGGTGATCCGCTGCCTCCACCTCAAAGTCCAACTCTTGGAACGCTGCCAGGAGTCCTGCATGGGCCGTGGGGCCCGGCAATTGGAGATGCACACGTGAGCAGGTGCATCTCAAACCCACTCAAACCCAACCCTGAAGCTCTGGCCCACATCTCGGGCCCCTCCAGGATGGCACGGTGGGGATCTCTGATGGAATGAGCTGCCCACAAGACATTCTAGGAATCCCCACAGGTCTGCTCAGGTCCTTGCCAGCCGCCAGCTTGCCAGGGTTCCCATGGCTAGCCTCTTCACCTCTTTGCACCTCAGTCTCTCAGTCTCTCAAGTGGGTTGTGAAAACATGACATGCCTGACTGCCCACCCCACAGAACTGCGGCCAAGATCAAATACACTGCTGAAAGGTATGTGAAAGTACTTCGAAACCTATATGATGCTGTGCTTATGCAAATCCAGGGTAATTCATAGAATTACCAGATCACAGACTGGCATGTACGGCAGGGATCCTAAAGCGCTTTTACTATGACACCTGGATTTTCCGGATGAAGAAGCTGAGGCCCAGAGAGGTTAAGTAACTCACTTAAAGTCACACAGCTGGTAAACCAGATTCACACCTCAGTTCTTCAGATTCAAGCCAGCTCCATTCTCTCTGCCTCACGGGCTGGGGAATTTCTGGGGTCCCGGAGCATAAGATAACGCTAAAAGTGAAGTCATCAGCCAAGGTGGTCTCTCCTAAGAGACTTGGGAAGCCACCAATCTTGGTCCAAAGCTTAGAGGTCTTTGCAAATGCCTAGTCTCTGCAGACTCAACTGTGGGACTGTCCCCGAAAACCCCTTCCTGGGTCCTGGGGTAGTCCTGTCCTTGTTGCTGTTAGTCACGCTTCCCTTATCCAGAAAACAAGCATCATTCGCTGCTGGGGTTGGCCAGGGCCGCCATATTGATGCCAGCCTTCTCCATAGAGTGGGAGATGAGATAATGGGCCCGCAAGAGCTGTGGGAACGGCAGCCTGGGCTTGCACAGCACCAGGGCCTGCTCCTGTTGTGATGTAACGACTCCAGCTGTGGGCAGCCCTCGTAGATTCCAGGCACTGATGCGCTTCAACTCAGCCACAGGGGAGGCTGCAGCACTGTTCACAGAACCTCCAGACCTCCCCAGGACAGCCAGCATCCCGGCTGTTCCCTCCCTCCCTTCCTCCCTTCTTTCCTTCCTTCCTTCCTTCCTTCCTTTGCTAACTGTTTTTATTTCGATATAAAAGATGGCGAGGAATGTTACTGTGGGTAGTCACGCTCTACCAGGCTGCCACCGTCCGTTCCCACTCTCGGCGTGCCCTCCCCGCCCCACATACTTTAAAGAAAACCAACGGGCATTGAATGCTCGGATTCTCAGCAGCTTTCACCGGGGAGAACATTTCTTTCTAGGACATCGCCCACCATTTTCTCCTCTCACAAAATCCCCTTCTGACATGGGCCTGGTTCTCTTCTCTTTTCTTTTTTTTTTTTTAATGCAAAATCTCTAACACGGCAGCAGAGAGGAGAATTTCACAGACTCAGCACATTCCTACCTGACTTCTCATAAGCTCGGGCGCCTGATTTTCCCTAGTGACGCGCATCCTAATGGTGAGCATGAGGTACAGTGAGTGGTTTTGAAGGCGGCCCCTTATCATGGAGCATTATCTGAGCCATCAAAGTACACTTTAAGAAAAAAGCAGTTTCGACATCAAACTTGAAGGTTTGACTGTTAAAAGTAAGAGCCAGGACAAAGCGACCACAGCTTTATCGCACATTTATGAGGGCGGCATGCGGTGGGAATACTCTGTATTTTGGGCCTGCTGCTGAGAAGGCCTTCATGGCCTTTGAACAAAAAACAAACCAAGCTATGGAAATTGCCGGTAATCGCCTTTACCTACAGTTTCAGAGGGCGCACACCGGGCCTTGTGGTTGTGGGCGCCGTTTCATGCTGGGGTTCGCGGCCCCCGCTCTGCTTGGCACAAAGAATGGAACAGATCCGGGCCTCCCGTCTGCCTGCACCTGTGGTCGCTGCCAGGAGGCCGGCGGAGCGCTGCGAGATAAGGCGGCAGTGGAAAGTTTCTCACCTGAAAGGTCCTCAGAGGAGCCAGGAGGCCTGTGGGGGCCTCGGGGAGACTCATCTGCCCCCAGAAGTGGGGAGTGAGGAGGAAACCAGCCCCTCCCACCTAGGGACCCCCGCCCCCCACGAATCATTTTCTCCCACGGCTTCTCCAACAGCAACATGGAGGGATCCCTTTCACCCATTAAACAGCGGTACCTGCCTTCATCGATCAATATTCTTGAAGAAAACAGAAAGAGCAAACAGAACTTTGAAGATCAGAGATTCTTCTTTCTTTTTTTTTCCTCAAAAAAAGGTCTTCATGTTCTAAAGATAAGCCCTTGGTTCACGGAAAGGCACCCCAGGGCATCCCTCAGAGAGAGCGGATCTTGTCCTGCCAGAGGCCACCCGATGGCTGTCTGTCACGGAGGTCCCCTGGCCCCTTTCCTCCGCCTGCAGGCAATCCCTGCAGGGACCCAGGAGAGGGTCCGTGCAGCCCTGCGGATTCCTGACCCGTCGAAGGGTGATGCAGAATCTCTCCAAGGCAGGGAATTTGTCCCCAGGGATGCAGCACTGGGCTAGGCCCCCAGTGGGCCAGGGGCCACCAAGAAGGGGGACTCATAGCTCCTTGAACTTCCAGGTTCTCTGGGGCTCAGTAAGCCCCCTCAGCCTGTGCTTCCACCAGCACCAAGGAGAGCCCGGGGCCTGAGCCAGGCTGGGTGGGCCCGGTGGGAGGGGGCTGACTGGGGTAAGGGCGGGGGAAGGGCAGGGCTTCCTGGGACCCTGAGCAACTGTTGGCTGGAGAGAAGAGGCAAGCTGGGGGGTGGGAGGGGGGGCAGTGAGAGCCGTGCTCAGTCAGTCCTCATCCCTCTGGGTTTGTTTTCTCAGCCTTCTTCATGGTGAGAAACAACACATCCCGTAAAGCACATACAGCATAAATGTCCAGCCTAATGAATTATTAGGGTGGTTCTCCTGCGGCCACCTCCAAACTCAGGAGCCAGAGCAGGGCCTGGCCAGGCAGCTCAGCTGGCTGGAGCATCGGCCCCATGGGCCCGGGCTGCGGGTTCGGTCTTTGGTTGGGGCATGTAAAGGGTCAACCACTGAATGCACACCTAAGTGGGACAACAAATCGATGTCTCTCTCTCCCCCTTTGGCTCTCTCTAAAATCAATAAATAAAAATTAAAAAAAAAGATCTAGAACATGGCCTGTCCCCTAGGAACTGCCCCCAAGCCCTCCCCTTCCCTCCTCACTAAAGGTTACTCATGCTTCAACTCTTAGAGTACTTCCAACTTTGTTTAACCTCCTAGGCTTGCCTCCCCTGACACCACAGAACAGTTTCTGCCCAGTTTTGAACTTGACAGGAATGGAACCGAGCGTCTGTATTCTTTCCGCTCCATTCACTCAGCACCGCTTGTCTACGACGTAGCCATGACGTCGTGCGTGGCTTTGGTTCCCTCGCCGCTGCTGCAGCCTGCGCCCGGGGCTGCCCTGCTGCGCTGCCCCCAGGTGTGCAGGAATCAGTGCCTGGGGGGCCCAGAGTCCTCCACCCCCTGAACCAGCCCGGCTCACCCGGCCTCCCACGGGCCTGGGGCTTGGGCCACATTCGGTTGTTTCCAGGCGACTTTGCTCTGGGGGAACAGGCCCAGACGGACAGCGGTGTGCTTGTAACCGCCTCCGCCGTGCTTCGCACGGGACGCGCTGGAGGTCGGGGGGACTCCTAACAGAGGCTCACCCCAGCCTCAGCGCAGACGCCGGGCGAGGGCAGTGATCCGTGGCTGCCCTGCCGTCTCCGAAAACCAGCCGGGCCCTGGAAACAAACAAGAAACCCAGGCACATCCCAAATGAGAAGCAGGTGGCTTCCTGGGACCAGATTTCTGAACATTCTGCCCTCTCGGTTTACCCCTTCTCCAATGTGGTTCCCATTTGAAGGAGCCGGAGCCTTTGGAGCCTATAACCCATATGAAAAATGATATAAATTATAGCTCACCATCATAGCCTGGCTGTTTGACATCTTGGCATGAACTTTAAGGAAGGGCCACCCTGATTATAAGGTAGAGGCACCGGGAGAGGTGGGCAGGGCCGGGCAGCCCCCCAACACGCCTCTCCCGACTCCCGTCTGGGTGCGGGGAGCAGCCAGTTCGCCTCCCCTAGGCGCTTTTGAAAATGATGGCCCATAGAAGTTGGCGTGGCTGGCTCGGAAGAGCTGGGAGCAGGGGCAGGCCGCCCCTCCTGTCTCTTCGAGCTCCTGTCCCCGCCACATGTCTCCCATCCTTCCCCGTGTTCAGGCCCAGCTGGCTCTTGCGCCCTGGCTTGTGCCCGGGCCACTGAGCCATGCTCTCACCTATTCGAGCTTTCCCAGACCCCAGGAGCTTATCTACTTGTCCATGAACTCTGCCTGGGAGGCTGGTTCAGAGACCCACTGATGTCCTGCCCCCCAACGCCTGGCATTCCTCCTCCTCCTCCTCCGAACCACACCAATTAGCCCTGATTACAGAATGCATGCATTGTTCTCTCAGGGCTCCATGTGTGCAAGCCCCAAATCCTCAGAGGGGGAACGGGGGATGGGCTGGAGGTGGGGGTGGAGAGGGGCCTCTGTGTTCCCATCTCTGAGAAAAGGAGATGAAGCCACCTTCCCCCCACCGTCCACTCCTTGGCCCTGAAGTGTATGGCCTGGGGGCTCTGGTCACCAGGAAAAAACAGTGATGACAGGCTCTCCCCCCACCCCAGCTTCCTCCTTGGGCCCTCACCCCCCGGAAACCCACTCCCACCAGCCCTCGAGGGAGGTCGCAGCCCTGGGCCTCCAGCCCCAGCCCACCCCCGCCGCTGAAAGGCAGTGCCGGGGCAAACATCCTGAACCACCGAGCGCTTCTAAAAATACGGTGTTTTTGTCAGAGAGCAGCCTTCCACTTCCTTCAGACTTTCATCTCCACGCAGCCCACGGAGGAGGAGACACACTGACAACAACAGCTGAAAGCCTTCGTCTTCCTTTGGGGGCTACCTCGCGAGGCCTTCGAATCCCCAGCGGTGGGGTGGTACCCCGTGGTCCTTCTGAGCATGCTCAGATGGTCGCTACTGGCTCCGGGACAGGAGCTGTCCCTGGGCAGATCTGTCGCCAGGGAGAAAAATCCAGGACAGAGGCCACCAGGGCACAAACTGGCCGCTGTTTATGAGGCCCTTAACTGTCTCAGATTTAGAGAGAAATTAATGCTACAGGACAGGGCAGAACAAATCAGCGCTCCAGGACAGAAACGGGCTGGGAACAAAGGGAGAGGCTAACACCCGTGCCGGGCTCCAACAGAGTAGGCACTTGATAAATACTTGTTGAACTTGCAGTGAATGTTTCTAACCGGTGCCCTGGGCCTTGGAAGGGTGCTGATGGGCGGTGATGAGGAACTAAGGGATTTCCTGGCAAAGGAACAGCATGGACAAAGGTTCAGCCACATGCTGCACAAGAAATGTACAAAGTCACACCATATTTGGCAGAAACAGGGCTCTGGAAACTCTCCCACCAGCTCTGCAGAAGCACGAGCTGCCGCCACCCTGCCGGAAACGCGGGCACGGGCAGAAAGAATAGGGACGGTGATACAGTGATCATCTCAATCACCAGTTGCATGCCAGGTGCCATTCTAAGCACGGGACATGCTGGTCCTTGCACAGTTGCTTCTGTCATCTGCCTTGACTTTTTTCCTGCAGGAAAACAGCCTCAGACAGGGGAAGTCTGCTAGCCCTAGATCAGTGACGGAGCTGGATTCAAACCCAGGAAGCCCAGCTCCTGAATGATGAGGCTGAGCAGGCTCTGTCTGAAGTCTCTACTCAGGCTGATTTTGTGCTTGCCCAGCAAGAGCCTGGCCTTCCTGCTTGATCGGGTGTCCAGGGAATAACCCCCGTGCCCACTCACTCAGGCCTCCTCGGGGCCGAGCACTCTCTGCTTGTTACCTCCTGTAGCCCCCAGCAACCTTTGAACTATTTGAACTAAGTGCTGGAGTTGGTTACCCAAACCAGATGAGGAAACCAAGGCTCGGGCAGCACAGTCAGTGGCCGAGGAGGGATTTGAACTCAGATTCAGCTGACCCCGAATCCTATGCCCCGAACTTCCTCAGCAGCCTCTCTGAGTCTCACCCCCTGCCTGGGAATTCCAGACTATGAGTAATTCAAACATGTCTGAAAAAAAAATCAAAATCACTATAATTTCCTAAAGACTTTAATAGAGGCAGATCTTACTTCAAAACAAAAAAATCTATCAGCAAAACTGCCGAGGGGCTCTGAGTCACTGTCTGGGGCTTCTCCCTGTGTGGAAGAAGGGACTGTATGAGGGAAGACTCCTGGACAGGGCCCGGGCCGGGAAGCCAAGGCTGGGGTCCTGGCTTTGGCCCTCACGTGCTGTCCAATCTTGGGGTCACATCTTCACCTTTCTGGGTCTGTTTCTTCATTCAGAAGATAGGCAGGTTTCTCTGGGGGAACACCAATGCTGACTTTAGGTCCGCCCCCTCATGCCGGTTCCCCCCACTGGCCCCACTGCCTTCTCCCGCAGGGCTGCAGGTCCTGTACTCGTAACACGTGCGCACAGTCCAGTACGCTCACTGCCGAGCTCAGGTTAGCACAGGTTTCCACTCAAGTCTCCTTTCTTGGTTGCAGCCTCTGCCTCTTCTCAGGGACCCGCAGAACTGCTGGAATTTCCTTGTCTGGTGGTTCTCAGCTTTGACAGGGTTTGCCAAAGACTCCAGCAGAGGCCTCTTTGGAGCGAATGCATCGTCATCCTTCCTGGGGATAAAGGTGGTTTATGGATTCCTGACCCTGAGTCATAAATCCACCAGTGACCTGCCGTGGTTGGGGACGGCCACTCCCCAGGCCCTTGGCTGGCCTGCATGTGCCTGTGATTCATCCGAGCACAGGTGCACCTCACCCAATGGAGCTGGACATGGCCCTGAAGAGTTAGATGTCTTCGGAGCCCTTTCACATGCCCTGGGGGAAGCCACTGGCTCCTGCGCTGAGTAAGATCACCGCCTATTTTCAATCAGGTGGGATGTTCGTGTATTGGGAGCACAGAGGCATGGTGAGGAAGATGTGTGTGGCGGCAAGACCGACACACACGTGTGTGTGTGTGTGTGTGTGTGTGTGTGTCCCGGGGAGTGGTGCTGTGGTAGCCCTGCAGGTAGGCGCTGTGTGTCCATAGGGACACTGGCCAAGCCTTGGGACTCCCGGCTGGGTGGGCTGTCCCTACACGAGGCAGAGCCAGGAAGCCCACCTCAGCCATCCGGACCCGTCACTGCACAGCTGGCTGGCACTGCCTCCTTGCAGGGCCTGACCAGGCCTCCCAGGAGTGACTTCAGACTTCTAGAGGTGGCAGAAGGAAGCATTCCGGGTTTCCCACCAGTGTTCCTCATGTCAGGCTTAAAGCAGTGGGCTGGGGAGGAGAGCACAGGCCTGCCCGCAAGGCAGAGACCTGCACCCAGAGAGTTCCGGGAGGAGGAGGGGAGAGGGTTCTCTTTCCTGTCACCCAGAGGGGACCAAGCCTTCCCCTGAGGGGGAGGCACTGCTGGGCTGCAACCCCCCAGAGGGAGACAGAAAGCACAGCTCTCTCCTGTGGGCCATTCCTTTTTTGGGGAGCTCCTTGAGACACCTCTGCAAGTCCCCCCGCTGGAATTCCCTGCCCATGTGGAGAGTAACTCTCACCTTCCCAACACCCACAGCTCGAAGTCCACCGTGGTGTCCCATAGTCCCGGGCTGTGTGACCTGGGACTGGCCAGGTCAGCGACCCGAGGGCGGGCTGTAGCTGCCCCACCACTGGGGTTAAGGGCAAGGTGGACAGGGCTGAGCGCTGCCCCGTGCTGGCGAGCACACATCTTGCTGGTTGGAGCTCTTGGAGGCCCCTGCAGGGTGGCCAGTACCAGCTGGCTCTGGGCCTTGACCTCCAAACTGGCCACCTGGACAGGTGGAAGGGGCACCTGATAGATACCTGCCCTGCGTCCCTGCCCTCCATGCCAGGGTCCAGCTCAGGCACTGAAGCGGCAGTAGACCTTCTCCCAGTCTGTCCTCTGTGGTCAGTCAATGCCGTGGAGCCTGAAAAGACACGAAAAGGGGTGGCTGCCCCTGTGCTTTCCTGAACGCAGCCCATGTCCCCATGTCCTAAGGCCAATGGGCAGTGCAGGGTGGAGCTGCTGCGTCCAGGACAGAGCACACAGTGATGAGGCCCCAGAGGCCCCCGACGCTGGGCTCCTGCCCAGGGCGGGGAGGGCTGGGACACCGCAAGCCCACGCTCTGGGCCGGGCAGCCCTGGGCCTGGGTGACATTTTGTAAGCAGCGCACTCATGTAAGTGTGAGGCAGTCCCCACAGCACATCACCTCCAGGTGAACGGCCGTGTCGACCCCTGGACCCTGGAAGCCGGAGGTGAAAGCCTGGTGAGCCCCGCACCATCCTCCAGGCCCTCCAGCCAGCGGTTCCTGAAGCGGCGCTTCCAGTGGAGCTCAGAAAAGGCTGCAGCGGAGCAGAGCTGCCACGAGGGGAGTGTCCACCTCGCTAGTTATCAAACAGCTTTCTGTGCACCTTGGTTTTACGAAAAAGCAAAAACGCATATGTGGCTCTCTGGCCGAGTAGCTCAGGTGGTCAGAGCATCATCCCGATACACCAAGGTTGCAAGTTCAATCCTTGGTCAGGGCACATACAAGAATCAACCAATGAGTGCATCAATAAGTGGAACAACAAATTGATGTTTCTCTCTCTATCAAATCAATAAATAGAAAAAAAATTTTTAAACCCTCCCTCTAGAAAAAAAATGCATATATGTAGGAAAAAGGTCTGGAAAGAAGTCCTCCAAAAGCTTATCAGGATTTACTCTGGATTCTGGAATCAGAGATTATTTTTGTCTTGTTTTCTACAATGAATATGTATTGTGTTTTAACTCAGCAGTTCTCCACTGGGGGTAATTCATCCCCAAGGTGACATTCGCCAACACCTGTGGTGTTACGGTGGGGGTGGGGGGGGCGCACATGTGCTACCTTCCTCAGGTGGGTGGGTGGAGGTCGGTGACATTGCCAGACATCTGACAGGACATCCGACAGTGCGCAGGACAGCCTCTGTAACAGAGTCACCCAGCTGAAAGCGTCCACAGTGCCGAGACTGAGAAACCCGTAGAAAAACATCAGAACCCATTCCAATGGATTCTGAGACAGGGCTGAGGCAGTAGGAGGCCCTGCAGGCAGAGGTCCCTGTCCCTTGGCCCGAGAGACATGCCCTTCCCACCCCCCTCCCACATCTGGGTGGATGCCTTTAGGCTCACCAGCAGGCAGACGGAGGTCTGGCCAAGGGGCTTGTGGCCCCCTCTCAGGAGAACCCAGCCCATCACTGTCCCCAGGTTCACGGTCCCCAGCACACACCCCAAAGCACGTCCCCGTCTGAGGAAAAGACACCAACCCAGACTAGTGCTGTCAGGCCACCGTCGCCACAGCCAGCGAGACCCCAAGTCCCCAGACGTCCTGCTCTGGGCACTTTGACAATGGCATCCTGTTTTCTTTTGGAAGGAAACACAGGTTGGATTGATTAACAAATACAGTCATTATTTGACCTCAAAACTTGGTTTCAAAATTAATTTACAATAAAAGAAAAAGCCCATGCTAAATAATCTAATTACACGTTCAGGGCCCACAGTGGAAAACAGTCAGGAACACGAAAGGCCCGACCGGGCTCGTTAGCTGTTTTGCCTCTGAAGCATCTCTATGGCAACTCACTGAAGGGGGAGGCTGCTTTTAAAATCAGACCATCAAGGACTTCACCCAGAATTGCCACAACATAAAACTCTTTCAAATAAAACTCTTTTAAATAAAACTTCAGATGATGAAATGGAGAGCACTGGCTTCCAGTCGCAGCTGGGCTCAGGCACAGGGAGGCCACCTCTTCCTGCAAGCCTACAGCCCCCTAGGTCATTCCACTGGCTGGAGGGTGCTTGGTCCCTGCCGCTGTTCACACCCACATCCACGGTGGGGGGCTGCCGGCGACAGGGGTGCTCCTCCAGGCGGGTGGGCAGGGCAGGAGCAGAAGTCCGTGCTTGTGCAGAAGAAGGCTGATGGCCTTAGGAGTTAGTTGTCTTGTTTTTCTGGCGACCATGGGCCCATCTTCCTGGGGGCTTTCCCACTGGGACCCTCACAGGGTCTTGCAAATGCCAGGATTCCTTCCTCTTGGACCTATCGTCTGCTAGCCTCTCTGCCGCCCTCGCACCCGCCAATGCTCTGCGCCTGGACAGGTGGTGGAGCCCCGCCTTCCCCACACGCAGATCCTTGGCCACAGGCTCCTGAGCCTTCCTGGGAGCGAGCTGCAGCCTGCACAAGTACAGAGGTTAAGGTCATGCTGACCAGGGCCAGCCCAGCGTCTACCCTCCCCCCTGGACTGAAGAAAAGGTGAGGGAGTCAAGGCCAAAAGGGCCGAGTTTTAGTCCATAAGGGAAAGGAAAACCGTCCGTCCGGACTGCACTGGACTCAGCTGTGTCTGAACACCCGTGACTCCACAGCCTGTCTACTCGGCAGCGGTGGGCACGCCGCGCTGGGCTCCAGGCTGCGACCCAGCAGTGCGAGGGGTGCCACTGAGGGGTGCCAGGGTCTGGGAAGCTCTCCCCTCACCTGTTCAGTTCTTCTGACTGGTGAATAATTCAAAGGCCACACAGCACATCAACACGAGAAAGTGAAATTTGACTACATGTGCATGAAAATTCCAAAGATAGGCAATGGAGTGCACACACGTCATTTTGTGCGAAGGTGAAAAACAGGGAAGGGGAACTCACACTTCGGAGTGGAAATGGGCCGTTCGCAGTCGCGGGGAGAGGGGCAGACAAGCCCCAGCTGCACAACTCAGAACCACGGGGCGCATGCCAGGGGACCGGCGACAGGAGGCGCTGTCTAACGATGAGGTGAAAATGATGGTGACCTGGCTAAGGTTCTCTTCCCGAAGCAGGTCTTTCTATCCGAACCTTTTTAAGAAGAAAAGGGGGCTTTAATTGATTTCAGTTGGAAATAATGGGCATGCCAGGGTGGCGCTTTCTGAAACAAAGCCTCAGGAAGAGGGACGTGGGCAGGCGGGCAGGCAGGTGGCTGGCGGCAGGCAGGGCTCATTGAAACGGACTGGCCGAGGGCCCAGTGTGCAGAGGGTGAGCCAGATTCTTACACCACGGGCTTTTCAGGGGACTGCAGCTCAGGCCACCAGACAAAGCCAGCCTCCAGCTGGGCCTGACCTGCTCTCTAGTCACCATAGAATGACCTCTCGATGAGAGGGGCCCTTGAACTTCTCAGAAGTTAAACCCTCCACTTCTCAGGGATGCGGTGAGGAGGCTGGGGCCCATGGGGTCTCTCTCATCCCCTTTCTCTCCCCACCCCCCGTTGGTTCCTCTTCTCACCTGCACAGCCTGGCAGAACAGGGCACCACGTCTGCGGGCTCTAGGGCTCTGTCAGGTGTGGAACAGCCCCTATGCTCCCTCCAGAGTCTGCTATTCTCAGTCCCCTTTCTGGTCTCTCCGGAATCTGTGGTCCAGGCCCAGGGCTGAGACTGATCAGGGAGGGAGCTGCTTTCATCTCCCAGGCTCTGCTGGTGCCCACAGCCTGGCCCTGAGGCTGACCCTCAGTCCATCCAGCTGGTACCTACGGCCCGGCTCCGCAGCTGACCCTCGGCCCATGCAGCAGGCCCTGGGTGCCCAGCCCTGCACAGAGGGCACAAGTGAGGAAAACAAAAGTAGCTGAATGCTTTTTTATTTGTCAGTTTAGACTTTCCTCCATACTCGCTTGTTAAGGACTTTTGAGGCTACTTGCGGAGTCGGGGAGTTCTAAGCACCCGAGGGTGCAGACCTTACTGGAGGCCCAGCAGGTCTCCAGGAGAAGAAAATGGGTCTGCCTGAGGTCAGGGCTCTCCCCAGGGGGTGAGCTGGGTGGAACACTTTCTGCAAGGCACAGAGCCAAGTCCCCTGCACATGGTACCCACCCACTGGGCTCCGAGGGCACCCCCTCATTTGCATACTGTTTGCATTCTATTTAGTGTGATGCACAGGATGGAAAATCACCCCCAACACTGGGCCCCAGATTACAGTGCCTAATGTTTTGCTCCCATAGCAGCAGCGCGGGCAGAGAGGAGGCCCTGCCCGGGACCTGGGACTCCTGCCTCGAAATGGCAGCTGCTATGAAGGTGGTGGCGGCAGCAGGCCCGGGCCTCACAAAACAAGACTTTCACGTGTGACTCACACTCCGAGGGCCAGAAGCAAAATTACGGTGTGAAAGCCAGAGCCCGCTGCGTCTTCTCCGGGGAAGCCCCTTGGGCCCCTCTCCGTCTGAATCCTATAAAAGCCCTGGCACCGCCCCGCACTCTGGAACCCTCCGAGGAAGAGCCAAGTTCCCCTCGCTAGGGTGGGCAGGGGCCACACAGCCAGGCCGGGCCCCCTGCTGCTGCCTCCCAGGGTTCCAGGTCTGGGAAAATCTGTCTGAGCAGAGAAATAGGCAGAGAAGGGTTCATCCCCCGGGGAAGCCCAGCTGGGACCCCTGAGCAGCTGCTGCCTCCCAGGCCCCAGGGGCGCTTCACACTCCTCTGTTCTCCGCCTGGCTCCCTCCTTCCAATCCATCGTGTGAGCCAATACACACTCTTCCAACAAACTCCCATTCTGCCCTAGACCACCGCAGCTGAGTTCCATTGCTTGCAGGCAGTAATTCTAACGGGCACATCCCTGACTGTGACAGCGATGGCCCGAAGCCCTTGGCAAAGGCCACCTTGAGCTCCAGACACAGCCCAGGGTTTTAGCCCCCCACCCCACAAGACAGCAGCCTGGCTCCAAATCCTGCTCCTGTGGGCTACCAGTGGGCTCGCCTGGGGAGGCATGTCCTCCCTCTGAGCCCCTGGCTTCCTCGCCTGTGAAATGAAGCTGTCAGTTAGGAAACGGGGCTGGGGTAAAGATCACGTGAGATAAGGGAGAGCTGACATGAGGACTCAGCAAACCTTAATTTCCTTGAATTGTCATATTTCTTTGTTATTATGCCAGCTTTCTATTAATTCATCTGATTGCTTAATTTCACTATTATTTTCATTATCGTTAGAAGAATAACATGATGTAGCCCTGGCCAGTGTGGCTCGGTTAGTTGGAGTGCCATCCTGTCACCAAAAGTTTGCGGGTTTGATCCCAGTCAGGGAACATACCTAGGCTGAGGGTTTGACCACTGATCTGGGTGCCTACCATTGCTGGTTCAGGCGTGTGTGGGAGGCAACCAATCGATGCTTCTCTCTCTCTAAAGGTAATGAAAAAATGTCCTTGGGTGAAGATTAAAAAAAAAGAAAAGGAAAACATGGAACACTCATGCATTAGCAAAGCAATCATTATTATTCTCTGCTTCTCGGAGAAGCAGATTAAATAGAGTTTCAAGATTGACAACTTTTGAAATGAAAAGATTAAAAATAAATATGGATCACTTAGAAAGTGTTTGTCATATTCAAACACGCAGTATAAGATTTAATAATGATGTGATTTTGAGTATCTTCAGTTCTTAAAGTTTGAGTCACGTGCAGGGGGGGCTCCTAAGTCAGACACCCTGGGCTCAAAGACCATTGCTGCACTGATAAGTGGTGTGACCCTGGGCCAGGTGACTTGTCCTCTCAGAGCCTCCATGTCTCCCTCTGTGATGTGGAGGCAGTGAGCGCGCCTGCCTCACAGGCTGGCTGTTAAATGCCACCAAGAACTGCTACTCGCTTTTTTTTTTTTGGATACAATGATGGCTTTGCAGTTGTGTAGGAAAGCATGCATGTTTTTAAAAATACATACTAAAGCACACAAAGGTGACATGGCAGGATGTCTGGGATTGTCCTTACACTCTTTAACTAAAAAGACAGTGATAGTTGAAGAAAAGGAGAAAGAAAGCGAGAGAGGGAAGGACACATGAAACAATATGGCAAAATATCGATAACTGTGGAACTGGGATGATGAGGCAGATGCGGGTTCATTGCATTATTCTCTCTACCTCTGTTTGAGATTCTCCATTAAATCTCCCCCACAGACCCCTGTCTCCTAGCGCGGTTGTGAGGCTCTGCCCACGGGAGGCCCTCTGTCAGCATGAGTGGTGCCGTCACTGCCGCTGTTGCTTTTCTATCACCCTCCCAGCTGGCACCCTGCCAGGGCAGAGCCTGGATTCCTGACCCCCAAACTCGGGGACTTGCACTGCCCTTCAGGTGTGGCCTCACCAGCTGTGTCACAGCTCTGTCACTGACACTGAATGCATGGCTCAGGCAAGATGCTAAGGAACTTTCATGAAGCCTGTCACCCCCTTTAGGACCCTGTGAGGGACCCTGCTCTAAAAGACCCTCTTCTGAGTCTCTGTTGAACCCGCACATGTGGCTACCAGGCCTGCTTCAGAGCCCCGATGAGACCCCTGTACAACTCCCTGATGACCGAGAGGGATGAGCTCTGTCAGTGACATCCATTGCCATCATCGAGTAAGCAGTGGTGGCAGCTGTAGGGGAGACAGGGACCCAGGGACCAAGCAAGCATCACCCACCATTCCTCCCATCCCTGCAATTCAGATACAGCCTTTTCCAGAGCCGGCCACCAGGGGGAGCCTGTGTGTGCTCCGGGCGGCTCAACCACCGAATGGGATCCACCCCAGGACTGAGTGAGCGTGGAGGAGGCCTCCCAAGGAGCCACCGGGTCCCGAGAGGCCAGAGCAGTGAGCGAACAGCGGCTTGCAATGGAACAATCTCCCGAGCCCACCCCGCCCTCAAGTTTTAATTTCCACCTGCATTTTAAAGATAACATTAAATGGTTTATTTTTACTACAAAAGTAACTTACGCTCAATACACTAAGTAGGTGCTTTGGATTTTTGTCTGTTTTGTTTGGTTGTGTGTTCCAAGATTTCCTGAGCTTAGGGCAGATGGCTTTTAAATTCTTGGGACTATGCAGTAGAGGAAGGAGTTCAAATGGCCTCTGAGACCCAGGCAGGTCTCTGCCTCTCTGGGCCTCAGTTTCCCCTGTCTGCATGTTTGGGGGTCCTGGCGATCCCCTGAGGCTGAGCTCCAGCAGCCCGGTTTTCCTCAGGGCTAGCTCGGGAACCATCCTGCATACACATGACCTTTTCTGGACTGTGGCCCATGACCAACCCTAAAAAGCAAACTCGTCTTCCATGGGACCCTGCACCTGCCCCAGAACAAGCCTCGATACACCTTCTCCCCGCCCTTCATCTATAACCAATGTCATTCTTTCAAAACAACTGTTAAACCAAAAAGGTTAACTCCCACCGGCTGCAAGTCTTTCTAAAAGAAAGGGTTTATTCAGTCACGACTAGCAAAAAAAGTAGAGCGGTCTTGGGCATGGAGTCTAAATCCCCAGCAGCAGGTCTGGGTGGGAAAAGCCCCAGGTCCATCGTCCTGGAGTTTTGCAAGTCCTTTTTATTTACCAAGTAGAGGAGCAAGATGCAAGCTATCCTGAAAGGATTTGCATTAGCAGTAGGGGGGCGGGAGGCGCGGGCTGGAGAAGGTGAAGCAGGCTGGTCCAGGATGGCGCAGAGAAGGCTCTGCAGGAAGAGGTGTCTTTCCCTGTGGATTAGCTGTGGGCAGCAGATCGGGAAATTCATTTGCAAATAGGAAGCGGAGGCTCCTGGGGCCCAGTGGCGCTTGGCTGTTCTCTCTCTTGGGTAATCTCAGAAACAGCCAACTGGAAGTTGATCCTAAATTCCAACAGATACACAGGAAGGCGGGCAGTCTCCTGTCAGAGCGGGGCCACAGTGGTGAACAGGCCACCTGTCCTGTCTCTTTCTCTCATTTGCCAGCACCTGCAATTGTAATCTAGAACACCACGGAATTTTTTCCTTGCCGAAATTTACATCTTTCTTCCCGCTACTTGAGCCTTTCAATGCCAGGACAAGCGGACATGTTGTCTTTCCCATCCATCCCTGCAGCTGGCAGTTTAGGCTTCATGCCCCAGGGCTTGGTCCTTTCCCTTGCTACTGATGACCCAGAAAACCCTTTCTTTTACATAGGATTTTTTTGGTTTTAGATTTTATTTATTCATTTTTAGAGAGATGGGAAGAGAAGGAGAGAGCAGGAGAGAAATACCAATGTGTGGTTGCCTCTCACAGGTCTCGTACTGGGGACCTGGCCTGCAACCCAGGCATGTGCCCTGACTGGGAATCAAATCAGTGACCCTTTGGTTTGCAGCCCACGCTCAGGCAACTGAGCTACACCAGCCAGGGCTAAACCCTTTCTTTTAAAAAGGCTTCCAGCCTTGGCCGGGCAGCTCAGTTGGTTTGAGCAGTGTCCTGATACACCAAGGCTTCAAGTTCTCCCCCCAGTCAGGACACATGCAAGAACCAACCAATGAATGCATGAATAAGTGGAACAACAAATCGATGTTTCTCTCTCTCTCAAATCAGTAAATTAAAAAAACAAATTGTTTTAAAGGCTTTTGGCCTTGGAAGTTCAGATTCACGTCGAACACCACCCTCCAAGGGCCTGCACAACCTCGCCTCTGCCGTCCCAGGCACGTAATCAGACCAGGCCCCTGCCCACGTGGTGTGATTCTCTAAGTTCCCCCAGAGCACTCAGTCGCTGGGGCTCTGACACCAGCAGTGAACGAGGCAGGCCCACCCCTCCTGCTCAAGCATCACCGCTGTGTTCCCTGACTAGCCTGAGAATGGGCACCCAGGGCACCTTTGGGACTTTCTGTGAGTGCAAAGGAAAGGCCGAGATAGTGTTTCCCACGCTGGGGTGCAGGCTGCTGTGGGCCTGTCTCACATACAAGTTCCAGTAATAAAAGGGGTTTTAAGTGCTTTCGCCTGCAGATCTGAATCTCACCTTCTAACGCAAAATGTTAGAGCTCAGCCTCACAAACAGGAGTAGTTCAGCATCAGCCAGGTCCCACCCCTATTCTTTTGTGAGGGGAGGAGCTTGGGACTTCTGTCCTGCCCCAGTTTGGGGTTCTGGGTACAGGGCTGAGCTGCAGGCAGGGAGCACCTCCCAGGTAGAAGTAGGAATTCAAGTGGACCTCTGAGACCTGGGGGCTCTCAGCTCTGCAGACCTGTCCCCCCAGAAACCAATCATCAAGCACCAGCCCCACAGTCAACACGGAAGGACCAGAACCAGCCCAGCCAGGCCCACGGCCAGGAATCCATCACAGCAGCTTGCTGCAACCAAGAAACCCCCACCCAACCAGAGGGTCTGCGAGTCTCAGAAAGGGAGTTTTTGGCCACAGACCTAGTCCCACAATGAATCAGGATGAGCAGAGGCCCCATCCCCCCCTCCTCAGTCTCTGCCCAGTTTCCCAGGGCACTGTAGGCCCCCCAAAGTGAGGTGATCTTCTTGGCACAAAGGGAGCTGGATACGCAGGGCTCGAGGCACCAAAGCTCCCACTTAGAAAAGCACCCGGTTCAAAGGAGTGCACTACCCCCACCCACCCCAGCCACGGGTCTGCCCTGGGGGTTCCCCTGGCCCTTTGAGGGCAGGGGCTAAGAGAGGAGAGGTGCAGGGGAAGTTGCTTTTAAAGCTGCCCAGACCTACCTCCTGCTTTAGCATCTTCCAAAACCATGGGCTGAAAGGAGAAAGAAGAGAGGAGAGGAGCTCTAAAATTATACACACAAAAGACAAAGCTTGACCAGAAGGGGAAACCCTTTAAGATGTCAGTAATAATAGAGCTGTGAACAAAAAGTAAAAAGAGCAAAGCTGACAAGGAAAACCACAGTCGTCAGCAGAGGCCCACCAGCGACCCGAACGTGCAGAGAAGCACTTTCACCCCTGCAGAATGCAGGCTGGCCCCGCGGGTCCCGGGCCAGCTCAGAGGCTGCGGGGGTGGGAAGGGGGCGTCCCCAACAGGCCACGGGTGCTCGGTCTCCAGGAACCAGAGTGCTGTCCCCCATAATGAGGCAGAGCTCCTGTGTCCCATCTTTGGGACCAAGACTTGGACCCACCCGTCCAGCAGAGAAATCCTCAGGGCCTGGACCTCTCTGTCTATCCCAGCTCCCAAGAGGCTAGGGAGAACTTGCTTCCGAAATAAATAACCCTTGGCACCCCTGGCTGCCCGTGTCCCTTTAGAAGCCCTGGTGGGTGTGTCTCTGTCTCCTATTTCTGAGGAGCACTTCTGGGCTACAGGAGGCCATTGGTGGCCTCTGCCAACTATGGGTTCCTTCTGTCCCCCCTCCGCCCCCACCCACTGTCCTCACAAGGAAAGGGGAGATATCTCCAGGGGCTATCAAGCTAATCTGGAGCCTTGAGACCAGGCTTTGAGCTATGTGACCTTGGGCAAGTCACTTCCTCTCTGTGAGCTGCAGTTTCCTCATTTGTAAGATGCGGTTGAAAGACCTACCTCTCAGGGCTATTGGAGGGATCAGATGGGACAACAGATGGGAAGGACGGAAGGACGTTTGTGAACAGTGAAGCACAGTGCTAGTGCCTGGAGACATTCTCGGGTCCAACACACATTCATGGAACATCCGCCTTCTGCCAGGCCCTGGCTCAGTCCAGGGGACCCGGTCATGGGCGAGACAGAAGGCTGCTGCTGGGACAGAAGAGGAGACGGGGCTGAGGAGGGCACCCTAGGCCCACAGCTCCCCCTCCACACACACATCCAGAGAGACCGTGTAGGGAGCCCAGTTCCTGTCCCTTGTCCCTGGAGGCTGTCTGGGTTGGTCCAGCTCCCTCAGCAGTGTCACCGCCAAGGCAGACACGGCCAGCCCCAGAATACTGGCTGCTTCCAGGACGCGCCCCCCCACCCCCCCCATGCAGATTACTCAGCTGGAGGAAGCAGGGTTGCAGTTTGTAATCTAAGCCACCCAGCAACATTTCCACAAATTAGTCAGAGAAATTTCTCCCAGGCAGTCAAGGAGAAGGGGCTTCCAGCCTGAGTAAGTGGGGGTGGGGAGAGGGGGTGGGGCTTCGCTGACTGCCCCTTGCCCTAGGACCTGCTATAGCCCTGCTCCTGTGAGCACTTGACCTCCCCGGAGCTGCTGGGGCAAGCTCCCGGGGGTAGGGGTGGGGTGCAGCTGAGAGAGAGCCAGCGTCCAGGACACCGACCATCCTGAGTGTAAGCCTTAGCTCTGCCTCCCGCGAGCTGTGTGATCTTGGGCAAGGAACCTGACCTTCTCGGATTCATTTCCCTAATAATAGTATTTTCAACTTCATTAGGCTTCTGTGAAGACTAAACGAGGTGGTTGATGTAAAGCCCCTTGTATATTAATAAGCCAGGCATAGATGAGTTGCCCGATTAATTTTTGTCTATTTAACAAATATTTATATGGTACTTACTATGGGCCACAAACTATTTCAAGTACTGCACAAACACTAACTCGCTTAAGCCTTACAGGAACCCAGTGAGATGGGTATTATCATCATTCCATCTTACAGAGGAGAGAACTGAAGCCCAGAGAGGGTAAGTGACCTGTCCAAAATCACAGAGCTACCCAGTGGTGGAGCCAGAGTTGAAACCCAAGCTCTTTCCTCTCCTGCTTCTTCCCATCCCTCCCTTTCCAGGCCCTGGCTTTAGAAGTTGAAGCAAGCCAGCGGAGGCTGATTTAAGAACAAACCCATCCCACCGCCAAGTTCTGTCCTCCCCGGCCCCACAGGCCTGAGCAGGTGCCTGGGCACAGAACGGGCGCCCGCTCCAAGCTGCTGGCCTTTGCACTAAGCTTCTTCCCCAGAAGGCGATGTTACTAACCTCCCCCCTCCTTGTGATCAGCCTGTCACAAGGAGCCTCCCCTCAAGCCCCCAGCTCCAATTTGGAACCAGAGACAGACGTCCAAGCCTTTGCCCTCACGCTCACCTCACAGCCAGTCCTTGCTCAGACGCCTGCAGCAGCTCAAGTGGGCCCAGTGGGGGTAGAGCCACACAGGAAGTACAAGTGACTGCCCACAGCCTTGGAGAAGCCTTGCGACAGAAACCCCATCAGTGGCTTCCCTCCCTCGGGAGCCCCCGGCCTCTGCTCTCACAGCTCTGGTGACAGGGAGTGCGGGGCCTCTGGCGGAGGCCTGGGGGGCCACGGGTGGCCGCTCTGACTGGTAGACATGCTTGATGAAATCTCTCCATGGTGTCATTTCCTCCCATTAGTCCTGTCTCTGCCCTTGGGCCCCACAGGCCAGCCGCTCCCTCCGGCTGGCAGACATCTGGAGATGGCCATCACTTGGCAGGAGTCCCCGCTTGGCCTGAATGCTTGGTGGCCTCAGCCCGGTCTCCAAAGGCAGGGTTCCTGGTGCCACGCCCCCTCCCACCCCTACCCTATCCCCACTGTCCACCCCACGACCAGCAGGGCTGCAGGAATGTAGGGACTGCCTCTGCTAAGCGCTTCTAAGGGCCTGGACCCAAGCACAGTCTTGCTGGCCAGGGAAAATAACTGACATTGGTCACCACTTAGCAAGTGCCTACTCTGCCCTGGACACTGTGCTCAGTGCTTTACCAGCAGGGACTCATCCCATCTTCCCAGCTCTTTGAGACACATATTATTTTTGTCCTCACTTAACAGATGAGGCAAGGAAGGCTCCCAGAGGGAGGTGACTCGCCCAAGGCCCCACCCACAATGAGTAAGTGGAGAAGCCCCAATTCACACAGAGGCTGTGAGGTTCAAGGCCAGCTCTTGACCCTCAGCCCACAAAGATAACAGTGGAAGAACAGGAGACTCACAGGAAACAGACTGAATTGCTCATGAAGTTGAGTGGCTCCAACTCCAAAGGCCACAAGAGTCAGGGGGTGAGAGACCCCTGTGGACAAAGAAGGGGACACCACTCCCTGGAGGAGGCAGTGACCACAGACAAGCCTCCACCAAACAAGGCGTCTCAGACACTGTAGGGTCCCCAGCAAACGGGCCCCTGGGAAGAAGAGCTTCGGAGCTGAAATGGGCTGAGCCATTACATAAGAGCTCCATCCCACCGGCAGCAAGCATTTACTAAGCACCGCAGCATGCCTGGTCCATGTTAGCGCTCAGCAAGGGGGCAGGTAAAGTTCCCATCATCCCAAGAAGCTGCGAGTCCAGCAGGGCAGGGGCGAAGCCTCACTAGAGCCATGATGACCAGTGTGGGAAGTAACTCTTGCAAATTTTCTCTTGTATCAGGGACACAAACCAGAATGTGTTCTGGGATAAGGAGCACCCCTTCCTACTTCCCGAAACCAGGGGTAGTTGTGTTCCCCGCAAGGACTTTCAGAGGAGCCATGTTTTTTGGAAACTCATATATAGAAAAACGGTTTTGCAGTCAAATACGTTTGGGGGGCACTTGGCTGAAGGAGCCTCGGCAGGATTTCTCTCGGGCAGGGCTTCTCAGAGTCTCCACTGGCTGTGGGCTTTGGGCGTGACAGCAACCGCGGCATCTGGCGCGGGTCCTCTTGGGAACCAGGACACAGGTCTTCTGCTACCAAGTTCCTGGGAGACCAGTGTGCCCTGGTGCCACAGTGCTTTTGGCACACACCAGCCACTCCTGGCTTGTCTTTGCTGCTGACGCCTTGGTGCCTTCGACCCCAGGCCCTTTGCTGTGGAAACCCAGGGCTATTCCCTTCTCCCGTTGGTGAGTAAATCCCAGCTGCATTTATTGGGAACAGCAGCGGGCACGATGGGAAATTGCCCTAACAAGCCCTCCGAAGCTGAGGGGCAGCTCTCTCTGACACCTCACTAGCACCACCCTTCAAGCCAGTTTGGCCAAACTCCTTGGGGTTTCATCAGGGATAGCTAGCATCTAGCTTTATTATTAAATTTTTATCTGAAGAGCAATTCTTGGCTATTGCACAAAACTGGGGGTGGGGTGGGGTGGCTGGTAGGGGAGAGAGCCCACGGAAGATGATAAAGAAAGATGACCCCAAACCCTTCTTGCTTCATTGTAAGGCAGCTGCCTAGTCTGGCGGGGGAGGGGGCATCATGGCCATTTGTGCCTTCGCCACTCTCAGGCCCAAACCACCCACGTGCACACACACGGACACACGCATGAACACGCAGTGAAACTACACGGAGTCTCCAGAGAGCGAACTGTGTTTCTAGTAACAAACCACAGTCTGCCTCTGGGACGCCTGACCAGGCTCTGCCCTGAGAGGAGGCTTCCCCAAGGGAAGCGCTCCTGCCCCGGCCGGCAGCCCGGCCTCCAGGCAGAGTTCGGCAAGCCCCGACAGGGTGCCCGGCTGGCTGGTGGGCAGGGCAAGACGCCGCTCGGAACCGCTCCCCGCTGTAATTTACCAAATCCATCTGGGGCTCCTTTGAGCCGTCTTCTGGAAATGCTACATTTCAAGGGTCTCCCTGTTAGAGAAGGTCAGAGTTCATGCGGGCCTTTCATGTTAAAGGAACTTGAAAGAAAGGAAAGGAAATGTATATTTTCAGCTTTAGCTGTGATTAAGTGGGCTCAGGCCATGAGAACACTCAGATGATTTACATGACGTTACATGAAGAGCCAATTAGCCTAACAACTTCCGAAAAATTTCTAGCTCAAGAGCACCCATTTATTAGAGCACTTGGAATGCGCCAGGCGTTGTGCTGAGTTCTTTCCTGGGGTACGTGATTCATCTCCACCTCGCTCCCCAGGGAAAGGCAGGCTCAGGTGTGATGCCCGTTTCACCCACAAGGCAGTGGAGCCTCGGAGAGGGGCAGTGAGTCGTCTAGAGCCCCCCAGCTAGTACATGGCAGGGCAGGGGTGCAATCTCAGATCTGCCCAAATCCAAAACCAGAGCTCTCTTGTTCCAACCCTCAGTCCTTGAGAGCTCTTCATCCGGCATCCGAGGACAGCACCGGCCTGCCTGGTTTATCTGCGTGAAGATGAAGCCTTGCTAAGTCTCCAGCCTTTCCTAAATCTTCTGACCTGGCCTTCACAAGTCCAGAAGACTCTGGGGCCTTCCTGAAGCTGGCTCTGGGCCCAAACCTCCCTGGCTCCATCCAGGGGGCAGCCATAGCACTTCTTAGTCACCTCTCCGTGGAAGAATCCGGGGCCTATTATCTCACTGCCGCATCTGAGTCAGTGCCCTGGGCAGGCAGTCCAGAGTGGGCCCAGGAGGGGCCAGCACACGTTGAAGTTGCTCTGACTCAAGGGAGGTACTCTGGACCCTCTCACCCAGCAAAGGGCTTGAGACACCCTATTCAGACTAGCCAGGGAGATTCCCCAGTCCTCCTGGTGGCCGCTTCACGCAGCATGAATCACCCATAAAGCAGGAACTCTATTAACGACCGCTCACTCATCAGTATTTGTCTGTCAAGACCACAAAGTAGATAAGGACCCCGCTGAAACTGTAGAGGTCATAATGGAACACTAGTTAGGGTGTGTGCCCTGACTGATGTGGCTCAGTGGGTTGGGGGTTATCCCACAAACCTAAGGGTCATAGGTTTAATTCCCAGTTCGGATACATGCCTGGTTTCCAGGCTAGGTCCCCTGTTGGGCTTTGTGAGTATGGACTCCAGAGGTGGCCAGTTGATGTTTCTCTTCCTCTCTCTCTCCCTCCCTTCCCCTCTCTCTAAAAATAAATAAAATCTTGAAAGAAGGAAGGAAGGAAGGAAGGAAGGAAGGCGAGAGAAAGAAAAAGGAAGGAAGAAGAGAGAGAGGAAGGAAGGAAGGAAGAAAAAGGAAGGAAGGAAGGAGGAAGAAAGAAAGAAAAAAAGGAAGGAAGGAAGGGAGGGAGGGGGGGAGGGAGGGAGGGAAGTTAAGGTGCAGGCTCAGGAGTCAGACAACCTGAGTTTGGAATTCTGATAACCTCGCTTCCAAGCTGTGAGACCTTGGGTGAGTTATTCAACCTCTCTGAGCTTTGGTTTCCTCATTCATAAATGGGCATAGTAATCCCTATGTCATAGGGTCGGTGTGATGATTAAATGCAATAATGTGTGAGAAGCTCTTGACGTGATGCCTGGTACATGGCGATCACTCAGTAACAGGAAGTCACTATGTGGATGACGATGACAGAATCAGTGCTCCCAGACAAGGGGCTGGCTGCGACTGGGCCCGCACCTGCCTTGTGGGGACAAGCCCAAGCTCCTTTTCCTCTGTTTTTCCTCTCTACTGCTCCAAGCCCTACATCGCCTTCCAGGCCTAGACGAAGTCTGCCTTATCCAAGAAACCAGCCTGACCACTGGATCTCACCGTGCCTGAGCTCCTTCTGCCCAGGGTTCTTATAAACCAATCCAGCAACAAACCTAGCTCTAACAATTTCTCAGCTTCTCCAGCAGCCAATGCCTCCTCGAGTGGCTTCCTCTGCCCCTCCCTTCTCCACAGCCTGAGCTCCGGGTTAGGTACTCAGGCCTTCAGGCTGATGTCAGTGGGGCTGTGGATGTCTGAGACTCAGCCTGTCTCTCCTTCCCTTACCCCTCCATACACCTGTTCTCCCTACTCACCGGCCCCCTCCCTGGTTGCACCCAGTGGGGTTGGAGCCATGACCCCATAAGGTTCTTAGACTTTGGGATTTCAGACTCCTATAAAATGCCCAAAGAAATTTGGGAGTGGGAGAGTGAATGGAGAGTTGTCAAGTTTTTCTTTTGCCACATAAGAACATTAAAAAAAAAAAATCAATTCTCACCATCATTTCAGTATAGAAAGGCTGTTTTCACATCAATAAAGCAGAAAGGTCATAATCTCTGATTAAAGGCTAATACTTTAAGCTGAAAAACATTAGCTCTCTTGAGAAAAACAAACTCACTCACTGTTGCCCTGACTTCTCTCCTTTCTCCATGGACTAAAGAAAACTTCAGCTCCCTCTGGCCTGTGGCCCCTGTGACCTCACGGGTCTGGGGAACTTTGTCCTGTAAGAGGCTCCTGCTAAACTGGGGTCACCTGAACACCACGGAAGTCCCCCAAAGCCTTTGGGTTAGGCAGATCAGTATTCCCGCTGAGCTATAGCAGAGGAGACTATCCCAATGCCAGACCTTACAACTTCAGGGGCTGAGGTGGGGGGTGGCCAGGGCCCCTCCTCCTGCACTCTGCCGAGGGACTGGGCCAAGTCTGGCTAGAGCCCCTCCCCCCACTCTAGAGGGGATGAGGTGAGACCCAGCAGCAAGCTCACACCGGGAAAATTGCCTGGGGGAACTTAATGGGCAAGGCCTTCCCCGTCTCCACCGCCCTACTGAGCACTTAGTGCCCACCCCCCATCTCCACCCCTCCCCCGGCCCCCCCCCGGAAGGGAGAAGAGGGCACTCCGGCCCTGAGGTGGGGGTGGGGAGCGGACCGAGGCGCCCCGCTGGGCGGGCGCAGATAGGATCTGAACGCGGAGAAGGACGGCCGGGCCTCTTTGATCCGCAGCCAGCCAGGCAGGGCCGGGACCCGGAGGGGCGGCGCGGCGCGGCGCGGCTCTCTTCCGGCCCGACTTTGCACCGCAGCCAGGGGTCCTGAGACTCTGAGACGGAGAAGCGTCCAAGACACCCTCCCTTCCCAAATACCTTCTGCCCCAGTTGCTCTCGGGAGAGGTGGGATCGTCTACACTGAATCCAGCACAAAAACCTGCTGGGGGCTGCGGTTCACTGCACTGTGATTCAAAGGGGCCTAGACGCAGTGGCTGAGCAGAGGCCAAGCTGCTGTAGAGGCCCACGCGGACTTGACCCTGGGTGCCTTGTAGATGCGATGGGAACTGGCGGTCCCTGTACTCCTGGACTCTCAAGCCTGGATTTTGCGAGGGCCCGCTTGCCACAGACCCGCAGTCAATGGGCCCCACGGGAATGCGACTTCCCGAGTTAAGTTGCTTCGCACGACCCAAACTTCATCGGAATCCCGCGGCCCACGTGGCTGACCAAAGCCTGGCACCACCGGGCCGCAGGCTCTAGGTGTGGAAATGAGTTGGGACAGTCGTGGGAGGGAAAGGACGTGACTGGAAGATCCCTATGGTGGGGGGGGGGCGGGGTCCGTCCTCCAAGTCCTCTAGGCTGTGTTCGCACCTCGGAGCCACCACATGGCTGAGAGACCGTCACAAATGTGATGTATGAGCCCCCCATGCAACAGGCGCTCAATAAACGTGTGGCGGGTATATCCTTATGTTTGCGCTGAGTGGGCGACCCGACCCCTGACCGGCGTAGGTTTGGAGAATGGGGCCATTGAGGAGGCCTAATACTGTCGGCTCCGGGGTGGCCTCTGAGCAGTCCCAAGCTCTAGGAAATCCCCAATTCCAAGCCCAGCACGTCCTGGGTGGCAGGGGGCTGCGGCGGGGGGGGGCGGCACAGAGGCAGTTCACACCTTGGCTCCAGTTCCAGGACACCCAAAGAACCTAGGGGACTTCTAGGCGCGGGGCGGGAATCCCCAGGTGAGGAGGTAGGGTCGGAGTCTCCTTTAAAGTCCCCGCACTTTAGGAGATAGGTGACGCTTTTCAAAGTCGTCCAGAAAGTCGACCAGTCCAACGCCTCTCTCGTTACAACAGGGAGAGCGAGCCCTTTAAGACTATACCCACTGGGCGTGTCCCCGCCGCTCCCTTGAGAGGCGGGGCGGGACGGCCTGGCCCCGCCCATCACTATGGCCCGCCCCTATCGCCCCCGCCCCGCCCCCCGCACTCAGCCGGCGGCGCCTTTGATGTTCGGACCCGCCAGCTCCCCTAGCCGCTGAGTCCGGCGCCCGCGCCCAGCGCCCAGCACCCGCAGCCCGCCCAGGCGGAGTCAGCCCGCGCTCCGCCCGCCGCGCTCCGAGCTCGGAGGTCCGGACTCCGGGCTCGCCGCCTCCCGGGCCGGCTTCGCGCCCCTCACTCCTGCGCCCCGCGCCCCAGCGGGCGGAGCGCACCATGCCGCAGCTGGACTCGGGCGGGGGCGGCGCAGGCGGTGGCGACGACCTCGGCGCGCCCGACGAGCTGCTGGCCTTCCAAGACGAGGGCGAGGAGCAGGACGACAAGAGCCGCGACAGCGCCGCGGGCCCCGAGCGCGACCTGGCCGAGCTCAAATCGTCGCTAGTCAATGAGTCCGAGGGCGCGGCGGGCGGCGCGGGGGTCCCAGGGGCTGGCGCCCGGGCCCGCGGCGAGGCTGAGGTCGGGGCCGAGGTGAGCGCCGGCCCGCACCCAGCTCCTTCCCCGGGGCCGCGGCCCTCGGGGTCCCCATCCCTTAGAGCCCAGCCTGTCCCTAGCCCCGAGTCCCCAGCTTTTCCTGCGCCCCTTACGGCCCCTCAATCTCCCCGCAGGCTCTCGGGCGGGAACACACTTCGCAGAGACTTTTCCCTGACAAACTTACAGAATCTCTGGAGGACGGTGAGTTTCTGCACTGCCCGGCTCCCCTCCACCCGCTAAGGCCCAGTCCCCCATGGGAGGGAGGGAGCCCAGGGGCTCCCTCCCCCCCCAGCTGCAGCTCGGGGAGGCGGTAAAACTGAGGGGGTGGGAGGAGTGGGGGCGGGTTTCCCGGGCGCCTCCGTGCTCGAGTCACTTCCGGTGCCCTGACCTTTATAGGAGTAAACAGACCCCCGCCATCTCCGCCTCCCCTCCTGCCCAGGTGACTGACTAATCCCCTGTCTTGGGGAGAAAGCATTGGCCAAGGTTCTTTGGCCGGCTGTTTGGGCGGGGGTCGAGTAGGGGTCGCCAAGAGGAGGCCTGGACTCGGTTCTTCATCAAAACTTGGCACTGCGGGCACCCCCATCCTGTTCTTTCTCAAGTCAGGAACTCGAAGGGGACCCCTTGGCAAGTCTTACTTTTCTCTAGAGAGCAGACAGCCAGCCTTCAGCCTGAGCCATCCGGCTGGCGAGTCTGACCCAGCTGTGGTTTTTCCAGGCCTGAAGGCCCCGGAGTGCGCCAGCGGCATGTACAAAGACACCGTCTACTCCGCCTTCAATCTGCTCATGCACTACCCACCCCCTTCGGGGGCCGGGCAGCACCCCCAGCCGCAACCCACGCTGGTAAGTGGCCCCAACAACCCATCCTGGTGCCTGCTACGTCTTTGCCCAGATATGTGAGGCAGGGGCAAGAAGTAACTTTTGCTTACTACCAAATAGGTACATGAGAACACTGTCCTGGTCTCTTTTCCCTGTGCCTGCCCTGTAGGATCTGAACCAGACAGAACTTTGCTGAAGTCCAGGGGGGAGGTTGACCCTGGGCACCCCACTTTCCGCTAGCTGCTGGCTTTCATCTTCCCAGCATGTTCACGGCAGGTGCAGGCTCCATCCTGGTACCAGGTGATGCTGGGGTGGAGTCTGCTCGGAAAACTTCTGAGCTGAGACCCACCCCCTGGCTCCCAAGGGCAGTGTGCATAGTGTGGTCCAAGCTGTGACCTTGGTAGTTAGCCTTCTCCCTAAAGCCCAGAGTCCTGGGCCTTGGTGCTGGGAGGAACCAGCAGAGAAGCTGCTTGGTGTGAGATCTCCCGGTTGTGGGTGTTGTACTCACTCTGTATGTGGGCATGAGTGCACCCTTAAAGGCCCAGGACACCATGTATGGAAAGTGGGTTTTTATGAAGCTGGCTCGGTCTCAAACACACCACGAAGGTTTCGAGGGTGGTTCCATAGTGTTGGTAAGGGGCCTGTTTAATGAATTTGCAAATTCGGTACCTTTAAGTATTCAGTGCTTTGAAAAGATTTCATGATCATTACAAACCATGCTTTTCTGCCCATTGGAGCAGATGACCTCAAGTGTGAAGAGCCTATTCTGAGTGCTTTGGAGCAGTTAAGCTGTACTAGTATTAAAAAAAGGTTCATATTCATGTTTCACTTGCCCTCAGCTAGCCCAAGGTGGGGTAAGGTTAGAGCTTCTAGAGTACATGAAAAGTTGCTGGGGACTCCAGTGGATGGATGTTGGGTGCAACCATAGGCCCAGTGCAGGTGGAGCCTGCCTGGGGGAGGCTCACATGGCTAGTGGTGGGATCACCCAGAGGCAGGAGGGTGACTGCCTGGCTGTTTCGGACCCGGAATGGGGACAGTTGGTTCCGAGAGCTGTTTCATGCCGAAGGTAGTGGGAGCTGAGAAGACAAGTTGAGGCTTCACTCCAGAAACTAAGGGTGGAAAACCTTGTACACAGCTGACTCAGGACATGAGCTCCTTGCCCTTTGGACCCCCGCTTCCTCACCTGTAGAAGGAGCGTATTGGAGGAGTGTTCTCTCGGTCTGACTTTCTGTTCTGGGGTGGCTCTATCTAGATGTTTGCTTCCTTTCAAGTCTGGGGGGGAGGGGGCCTGCCCACTGACCTTGCCACCTGATGTGGCAGCCTTCCTGAGAGACCTCCACCCCACAGGAGCAGATCCTTAATAAAAATGTTTTTGGGGCCCCCCAGTAGGAGCAGACCCTTTGATTTTGGGCCACAATGACATAACCCACCACTGGCGGGTGAGTTGCTTGCCTGCTCACTTGGTGGGGGCTGGAGTCACTGGTAGCAATGATTAGACCAAAGGCCTTGGCCCAGAACAGGCCTCGCAGGGCCTGCAGGCTCCCCTCCTACTGCTTGTGATTCCATAGAGGTGCAAGGAAAAGCGGTGTTTCCAAGCTCCTTTCATGGCCTGGAGAGTGGTGGGGGAGTGCCTGGAGAGGGAGGGTCTCGTCCTCTGTAGGGGCGTGGTGATGAGACCATTTGGTGTCCTTTCCTTCACTCCGGTGGTACTAAGGGTGGTGGTGGGGTGGGGGAGTGGGTAGAGCGCGGTGCGGAGGGACAAGCACAACACCCGGGCCCAGACCATTTCTTTTCAACATAAGGACCTTTCGCAAGACACAGCAGATGCATCTGTCTGCTTCTGTCTCTCCTATAAGGGCGAGTCCCCTGGTTCTGCGCCCCACTCAGCGCAGCCTCCCGCTGCTGGGCCTCTGGGAACACAGGGAGGGCAGGCTCTGGGGCTGACTTTCGGTGCCCCTGTGCCAGCTGTTCCAGGGGGTGGGGACAAGGACAGAGGCAAGTGCCTAAGGAGGGGTGACACTGGATGAGGAAGATATATGCAAATGTAGTGGAGCTTCTTTAAAGAAAACTTGATAGTAGCAAATACCAAATAAGAGTAGTCGCTTGTGTTACTTGAGTTATGTAGACATTTAAACTACGGTCGGGTTTTAAAAAGCAAAGTTAATTGTCCCCATGTTTTGGGAGCACATTTATCATTGTGACTCAGGGTTCACGCGTCTGAAATCAGAAAAAACTTCTCTTAAAGTGGGTCTGGAGTCTCTTGCAGGGCACAGAGGAAAAGCTGCCTTTGGAGGGTTTCTTCAAAGCGGGGCTTTCCTGAGTGCGTCTTCACTGCGCAGATGCCACGCTGCCCAGGCCTTGCCGGCCCTCGCAGAGAGAGTCCAGGTGGCCAGCAGTTGAGCTGAGGGGCTCACGACCAGTCCCTTGAGCCCCTAGACAGTGGGGAAGCCCATGCTGGGGACCCCTGTTGCCTCTGTGTGGGTGGACCATCCATGTGGCTGCACACTGGGCACCTTGAAACTGGCAGGCTCTCACCTTGCCAGGAGCAACGGGCCAAGCGACCACCTCAAGCGCAGCTGCCATGGGGCAAAGAGAAAGGTTTCCCCAAAAAAGGTTTGTTTCTCTTCGGGGCTTGGCTTCTTGTAGACTGTTGGGGGAAGGGGAGTCAGGCCACAGTTCGTTTCGTCTGGTTGGGCCGGCGTCTACAGGCATCTCCTGTGCGCATGCAAGCAGCTGCTGGCCCAGGGCGGCAGCCGCTCCTCCTGTTGGCTGTGTTCTCCCTGCTCGGAGACCTGGGGTGGGGGCAGTGAGTTGGTCCTGGCCGGACTTCGGACTTCGAGGGGCTCTGGGCTGAGTGAGGCATCATTCCTTAGGGGAACCCAGGCTCCTGAATGTGAGGGCTGGCGGACCGGTGTGAACCCTCATCTGAAGAAGAACGTGGCACCTCATTGCTCTTGTGGTCCCCTTTCCACGGGCTCCACTGTGGCCTGGAAGGCTGCTGAGCCTCTCGCTGTTTACTTTTAACTTTTTTTAGTTTAAAAAATTGTTTTATTCTCACCTGAGGATAGGTTTCTGTTGATTTTTAGAGTGAGAGGAAGGGTGGGGGTGGGGAGAGAAGCATCGAAGTGAGAGAGAAATACATCAGTTGGTTGCCTCCTGTATGCTCCCAGACCAGAGATGGAACCCACAACCTAGGCATGTGTCCTGGCTGAGACTCGAACCCGCAACCTTTCAGTTATGGAATGATGGCTGTAACCAACTGAACCATGTGGCCTGGGTGAGCCTTTTGCCATTTAGATGAAAGGTCCAGAGCAGGCAAAGCCGCAGGGACAGACAGTGAACAGTGGCCCTCAGGGCCTGGGAGAAGAGGGCTGTGGGAGTGACTCTAAAGGAGTTGCCCCTTGTGGGGATGTGTCTGTTCTGGAGTCAGTGGGGGCAGTTGTACAACCTCGTGAATATACTAAAAGCCACTGATGTGGCCATTATAATGTATAATTGTACACATTATAATGAAGAATTTTATGGTACATGAGTTACATTTCCACACAGCGAAGAAAAAATGAGGCGTTTGGTTCCGGTGGGGCCTTGGCGCTCTTTGCCGTGTCTGAGCTCCGCAGCTTTGCCGTGTCTGGGCGCGCCCCGAGCCAGGGCGGGCAGCAGCTCCAGGTGGAGGAGCCCCGTTGAGGCGGTGGGCTCCCGCTGGGGCTCCTGGCCGGCGGTTCGTTCCCCGACTCCAAGGTCTGAGGCTCAGGTGAGGGCTGTGCAGACAAGGCCTGCGGGGGCAGGAGGTGAGGGTGTGAGCAAGACCCAGCAGAGGAAGGAAGTGCTGCCGACACATGGCCGCCTATCCAGGGGAGCTCTGCAGAGAGGCACCCACCCAGCCCTGCACACCTCTCAGAGAGAGCACGGGGCCTGGTTAAGCAGGGTTACTGGTGCTTGATCACCGGCTTTGGTTGGAGTGGAGCCTGTTAGAAGGGAGGCTGGTACCAGGCTGGGCATCTAGCTGGACCAGAACCAGCATCCGCCTCCGGGAGTGCCTGGCCCTGGACCCCCTCCTGGCCGGAGGAATGTTGTCACAAAAGGCCCATCTGGGGGCATCCTGGCCAGAGCTGGCTCAGGAGGAGAGTCTGCTGAGCAGCTTCCCAAAAAGGCACAGTCATCCAACAAGTGAAGACGGGACTGGCAGGCAACTGGGCTCCCCTCCTAACACCCCAAAGTTTCCAGTTCTCTATTCAGCTGCCACCCTGAAGCCCAAGCATCGCCATCCTGCATAAAGGGTGGCATAGCAGCCTCCCCCGGGGCCCCCCTGCCCCACCCTAGCACATACTCTACCCCCCCTTCCAGGCTCCACAGAGTGGCCAAAGGGGCCCTTTAAAAACAAATCAGATGCCATCTCTTACCTGATCAAACACTACAGTGACTTCCCGTGGCTCCTGGAGGGGAGTGCAAACCGCCCCCCGCCCCCCACAGCCAGAGTGCCTTGGAGGTCCAGCACCTCCTGACCACCCGCCTCATCGACACCGTACTCTTCTCCCCAAATAGCAGCCACCTCAGTGTCATGATAGGACAGCCAGCAAGACTCTTTCCCACCTCAGGACCTTTACATTTGTCCCCTCAGCTTGGAATTCTTTCCCTGCTCTTAACATAGCTGCCACCCTCTCATTCCTCATTCCAGGCTTAATTCAGAGCTCCTTGGAGAGACCCCTCTGACCATCCAGCTGGTGGCTTTGGTCACGGCCCTGGGCCCTGGCTGTCCTGCCCACCCTCAGCTCCGCCCTCAGGCCGAGGTGGCTGGCCCTGCATCATGATGCACCTGCCACACTTAGACCAAAGAAACCAAAGGGCTCACATGTCCCAGGTGTCCCAGCCTTGGTGTCACTTGCACAGTGGGCGTGGTGAGCCCTCCTCCTGGCGTTGGCATGAGGGCAGGGGGCAGAAGTGTCAGGGAGGTGCCCAGGAAAGTGCTGGTGTGGCCCGGGGCAGCGGGGGTTGTGCATGACTGATGCTGTGTTCCCTGCTGTCCTGGCCCCTCTGGGGCAGTTGTGGCTCCTTGGCAGGCCCATGTGGACTCCCGTCTGGAGGGCTGTGTCTCCGCTCTGGGCCACAGAGACCTGGGGATCTGAACCCCAGTTCACAGGCCCCTCCTCACTGCCCTGCCTTACCCAGGGGTTCTTGGAAGTGCTACTCCTGGGGCCACTCAGTTTGCCCTGAGAACCCTCTCCCACCAACCCAAAGATTTATCTAGCAGAGGCCCCCTTCCCCAGCCAGGTAGAACCCCTGTACACAGGGTGATAGGGGCTTAAGCTATTGTGCAAGGAAAAAAACAAAGGAAAAGGTCCACATGGTCTTTAGTTTCTGCACCGTCCTCGGGCCTCTCCTCACGTGGGCACCCACCTGCAGCCCTGCGTCTTGCCCCGATGCTTCCCTCGGGGTGGGAGTGCACGTTGGCGGGCCCCCGACAGTGCTTGTGCACAGCGTCTTTGTTGATCTCTCGTGCTGACTGTCCCTCATGGGCTGCCTTCCGTACCAGCGAGAACGGCACTCTGCACAGACCACTCCTTAACTGCCATTTTGCATATTTTCCTGGAGCACAGCGTTCAAGGGGAATTATGGACCAAGAGGGCGGAGGAATCCGGCATTGGCTTCGCTGTGGCCCCAGCTGGCTTTAGGGTCCTCGCAGGGCCTCAGTGCACACAGCTAACGTGGGTGTTTCTCTCTTGTCATTCATTTTGTAGGTTTGTGGTGGGCAACAGGGTTTAGACGTTATTTTGACTTGCGTTCTTTCCCGTGGTATTTGGAAAGCCTGCAGCACCCCCCCGCAACCTGCCGCTCAGCCATTCCCAAGGGCGGACTTCCTTTTCGGGGTGCCCCCTCGACGCCTTGCAGGGCCAGAAAGGCCCATCTTGCAGACCCTGCCCCACCCTGTCTTCAGGGGCCACCACTCTAGGGCTGCCCTCTAGCTCGGTAAGGTGGGAAGGCTGTTGGGGGGCCCTGGGTTGGTGACCAAGACCCAGGTCTTCTTCCTGGAGCCCTATTCTTCCTTGGGTGCACCAAGCCAGTTTCCACAGCCAGTAGATGGGGACATCCATGACAGCTCTGCCCACCTCCCCAGGTGCCCAGAGGCTCAGGTGTGAGTGGCCTTGAAGGGAGGTCTCGGTGGTCCTTTCCCAGAGGCTGCAGGCAGCCCATGCCCTCCTGGGTCTCCTGACACCCCACCCCCTGGCCCCGCCAGAAAGGAGGCTTAGCTGAGCTGTAAGAACGGGCTCCAGGGGCGCTGGCTTCAAGTCATAGGACCGCCAAAGTGAGACCGGGTCAGGGTGGGCACAGAGCCACCTGGAGGGGCGAGAGGAGCTTCCTCAGGCAGCTGCGGTCTCGAAGACGCACAGTCACACTCCCTCATACCTTGTGACTGGCTGCTTCCTGCCGCTGTGTACAAACAGGCCTCCGTTGGAGGAAACAGGTGTTTTATCAGGTCACAGGGCCCCCGCCCCCAACTGTGTGGTGCCCGGATCCTCAGTGACAACCCTCCTCCTGCAGATGGGGACAGTGAGACCAGGTCAGGGGAGGGACTGGTCCAAGGCCCCTTAGGAAAGTGGAAGGGGAAGGCACTGAGTCTGGGAGACCCACCTTCAAGCACATCTGCCACGTCTTGGCTGAGTGGCCCTGGGTAAGTCACTTCACCCCTCTGGATCTTAGTTTTCTCATCTAAAGTCGAGGACAATGAGGGTTCTGCCTCCATGGGTTACTGTGGAAGGAATTGAGAGTGGGTACAAGGTCCCTAGCACATAGTAGGTGCTTCATGAGTGGAAGCCACAGTGGGAGGGCTTGTTAACACTGTGTTAATGGCCCTGAAGCCAAGACTGGACTGGAGTGAGTGATGCTGTCCCTCAGCTCAGCTCCCCCAGGCAGTACAAGGACAGCTGTTCTGCCCACCTGGCCCTTGGGCCCGCAGCTGGCCCCTGACTCGGTGCCCACTGGACCTGGAATCCTGGGCCCAGACCCCTGTTGGCATTTCCTGAGCCCCTCCCCCCACATGTACACTTGGCCTTGGCTCAGCACCAAGAGGGCAGCTGCCTCTGCCCCCCACCCCAGAGCTCAGTCCTGGCGAGGCAGAAAGCCTCCCTGGGGCTCAGAACCAGCTTTGAGGTTCTGCCTGCACTGGATAAAGGGCACCGAGGAGGGACAGAGGCCAGCGGGGCAGCCAGGAGGGGTTCCAGCTGGCCGGGAACCCGCACTGGTGAGTGGGGGGATACTGTAAGGGGGAGAGACAGCTTGAGGAGAAGGGTGAGGTGGAAATCAGTACATTCCTGGTCGTCAGAAGGATGACCCGAAGCCCAGGGCTGACAGGGCTGTGGGGTGCAGCTGGAGGAGAAGGGCCAGCACGGATGGCCTAGCCTGCGGCGCCCTCGGGGCCCAGACCGTGCTGGTTCTAGAGCCTGGGAATGGCTGGTGGGCACGTGTGGCACGTGGCAGCATGAAGGGCAGGGTGGTGGCCACCAGCAGATGGTGCGAGTTGCGTGGGGAGGGCGAGGCGCGCAGAGCCTGCAGCTGGCACAGGGTGGACACTGGTGGGCACAGGGGGACTGCTGCGTGAGCAGGGCCTGGGGCGGCCTGGGCGTGCTGGCACGTGCAAGGAAGTTTCCACTTTGTGTCATTGTAGCTGACTCTCAGTTTCTCCAGGGTCTCGAGTCCGGGGTTGTGGCCCCTGCTTACTTAGGGGAGCTGAACCCCAGAGGTCAGGGCCCACCTGTTGGTAGTTCAGCCAGGATGTGAAGAGCACCTCTCTGATCAGCATTGTCTCTAGCTGGACTCTGCGAAGGGCGGGGGGTCTCTGAGGAGCCAGGACGTGCCTGGCTTCTTCCTTCAGGCAGTTCGTTGCCTCAGCTCACAGACCTGTGATGCTTGGCGTTGGGAACTGGGTGCCGCCTCCCTCCCTTAAAAGGTGTGGCCAGCATCTGCCTTTGCGTACGTGAAATCTCAGCTGCAGCCCAGTGGGTTTGTCCGGGTCAGAGGATTTGGCTCCTTCCGGTCCTGCTGGAACATGGGGCTCCCCTGGGCCCAGTTCCCCAGTGGATGAGGAGACTGTCCCTTGCTGGACAGGGGCCCTGGCCTGGGGTGGGTCCATGTTGGGTGTGATCATGGCCCCCTGGGGAGGCTGCCTGTGGAGCCCGTCCCACCCTGGAGACTGCCTGCCTGGGCCGTGTCAGCAGACATGGCTTTAAAGCCCAGAGGGGGACAGTGACACAGCCTGCATGCCGGCCGGGGCCGACGTCCACAGTCGTAGCCCCCGGAGATCAGAGGGAGCAGACACTCTACCAAATAAGCTCCCTCCTTCCCCCCTCATCTCTCTCATCAAAACAACCAACAGCCGTCTCAAAGCACAGGGGATCTATCTGGGCCCCACTGTCTGCTTCCGAATGAATGACGGGTGTACGGCTGTGGCTGCAGGTGAGGACGGGCAGGCCATGGCCCCAGGGAGCAGTGGGTCCTGGGGTTTGCACAGTTAGGGCTGCATGCTGGGGCTGTTGTGTCCAGGGGTGGCAACTGCCCCCTCTTAGGAAGCCCCGTTTGCCTGTGAGCCAGGGGCCTGTGATAGGTAAGGAGGCCAGGGGACCAGGGCTACCTCCTGTCCTGTCCTGGCTGTATGACCCCAGCGCATCTGTTAACCTCTCTAGGTCTGTCTCCTTCTCTAAACTGGGGGCAGGGATCCCTGGCCCTGGAGGATGTCTGAGGTTCGGTGTGCTGGCTGGGGAGGCCTGCTGCTTGGGTGGGCCTCAGATAGGGCTTGCTGGGCCTCGCAGGGGCTGTGCCAGGGCCAGCCTGGCCATCAGACAGGAAGGGATCCTGGGGAGGGAGGGACAGGTGACGGGAGCCCCGGCTCAGGGTGTTGTGACTAACTCTGACCTGGCTCTGGTGGCGGCAGGCCCAGCCTCCTGGTCTGCGGGCCGCCATCTGAAACGCATTACCGATGCTTTGTAAACTCCACATCACTCGGCCACATGAAAGCCTGGGATCTAAAAATAGCCACTCCCAGAAGACGCCCCGCATTGGTGAGGCTCAGCTGACCTCTGCACGAACACCCACCACCAGGCCGCCTCCCTTGCCAGGGAGCCCCGACTGGCAGGGCCACACCCACCCGTGCTCCCAGCGTGGGCAGCCGCTGCCCAGGGCCACTTTATCTGGGCACAGATCTCACCCGGCTGGTCAAAGCTTCAGGCCCCAAGGCCTCACCTAGAGCAGAACGTCTGGAGGAGCCAGGCAGATGCAGTGGAGGGTGTGTTGGTGGCCCTAGGAACCCTTCCCCAGCACCATACGTGTCTGGGACGTCCATGGGGAAGCTCGTGGAGGAGCCATTGGAACACACCCACAGATGAGGACAGGGGCTCCTGTGGAGGGGAGCACAGAAAAGGGGCCCAGGCCCCTGTCGGATGGCAGACAGGAGGCCCCTGGCCGACGTGCTGGGGCCAGGGGGGCTGGGGCCCGCCCTGCATCCCGAGGGTTTGCTGGAGGGCCCGCTGCAGCAGGAGGGGCGGGCCGACAGCTGTGGGTCTCCGGGCCGCTGGGCTTGACTCTTTGCCCTGCGTTCTGTGGGTTCCCTTTCCCAATGGTCTCCATGACCAACTGCAAACCGCTCTTTTCCCTAAAAATAAACACGCTTATGGGATTGGGGGAAGCTTTGTAGCTATCAGAGGAAATAATAGGGTGTTTAAGAAAATTACATTGCATTTTAAATAACCAGCATGAAAGTCATTAAGTTTGAAGTTTCATTCAAATCAGATGGCTCTGTGGCTGGCCCAGTGGCCAGGCAGGCAGAGGGTGGGTGGGCCCTGCAGGACGCCTTGGGGCAGCCTGGGGAGGGCTTTGCCGCAGCGGCAGTGAGGTCTCTGGCGGGTGCAGTCGGGGGTCCAGGCGGCGTGGCCACTGAGTAGGTGCCAGGCTGTGGCCACCACCCCAGAGCTTGCTGGCAGGCTTTGAGTCGGTATGCAGCCTGGGAGCCACCCAGCTGTGGTGGGCGACCCCATGGGTGGGGCTGGGGTGACCACAGTCCACAGGGTGTGGGGATAGATGAAGCTAGGATTGCTCTGGCCACAAACGTTGATGGCTTTGTCGAGTTGGGAGTTTCAGGGATGATGGTTTGGATCAAAAAGGGCCAGAGAGGACCAACAGGGCCAAGACCACATCTGTCGTCTTTACCGATGGAATCTCCATGCTGGGCATGAGGCATGGCACACAGTAGGTACTCAGTAAATAGTTGGTGAAAGAATAACAATAGCAATAATGCCAGGCCTGTGCCAGGAGCTTTTAATCCCAGTATCAAGATCTTTACAAGAAGCTAAGAAAGTGGGTACTGTTATTGCTCCCATTTTGCAGATGGGGAAGCTGAGGCCCAGAGAGGTTAAGAATGTGCTAGTACCTGGCAGAGCCAGGACTCAGGCTCACGTCTGTTTTCTCTCAAAGCCCATGCTCTGCGCTGCCCTGCCTCTTTGCTCTTGAGTGTGTGGAGATGGGGCATTGCAGGCTGAGAAGCCGAGTGTTTCCTCTGCTCCTGTTGGGTTCGTGAGCTGGATCCCGCTGGATTCTTCTGGTCCCAAGGAAGGATCTGGCCTTCACCACCCCTGCTGTGTGGGACCTCATAGCTCTGGGCCCGGGCCCGGGCTGGACCCTTCCCTCCCCAGATGGATGCCTGGCAAGGGCAGGACTCCCAGGGCCAGAGGGGCTGTGTCTCTTGGTTGGAGGCAGGAGGAGCCCAGGGGTTCCACAGTGATGCTCCCTGGAAGAGCATTCGCAGATGACACCGAAGAGTGGCTCGGGTTCAGCGCATGACACAAGGACAGGTCCTGACTTAGCCTGGAGCTCGCTGTTGGGCCTCCATGGGCCCAGGTGCCGCCTCTGTGCTGTCCAGGGCTGGGCTAGAGGGTTTCCTGGACTCTGAGTCACTGAGCATTGTTGGATGAGGACACTGAGGGTGTCCCTGAGTGCACCCCCACCCGCAGTGGGAAAGCTGCTTGGGAACTGGGGCCAACTGCCAGCCCTGCCGGGGCATTCAGAGAGCGGTTTCTTCTCTTGCCGTCCGCCTCTGCTGCCTTGCTCCTGGCCCTGGTGGCCGAAGGCCAGTCAGGAGCTCAGCAGTCTGGCCCAAGGGCAATCCGGCCACAGCCCAAAGGAAATAGAGGGCCAGCAGCCCCGGCCCGCATAGAGGATGGCTTTCCTGAAAAGCCCTGGTCCAGGGACGTGCTTGCCTTCGTCATTATTAGCTCAGTCCTGGCATCAGCACAGTGAGGTGTGGACATGCTCCCTGAGGCCTGGGGGGACCTGTACCTTCCAAGTGCTGGAGGAGGGGTTTGAACCTACCCCGTGCAGGTCCCCCAGGCCTCGAGGGGCACCTACCCCTGTAGTCACTGCCCTTAACCACCATGCTTCCTTGCCTCTTAGGCAACCTATCTCTCCATTCACTTTGAAAAATTGGATTTTACAGATCCAGCTGCATCCCCTTGGTGCCCCATCTCAGCCCTCCCCACTCCTCACCCTGGGAATGTGGCCTTCCGCCCTCTCCCAGGTATTTTTATACTGCTCCACGCAGGTGTGTGTCTGTAAGCTGTTTGCTGTGGTTCGGGACCCCTAACTCAGCCTCGTGAGGGAGCTCCGCCGTGAGAGGCCCCTGTGGCAGCTGGCGGCCCTGGCCTCCTCCCCCACTGGCGCTGCACACGGGGGGCCTGGGGGAGCACACAGGGGCCTGGGGCCTCCAGCAGGTCCTTCCACCACTTGCGTTCTTCCCTGTGGGATAAACCTCAAGACTGAGTCCAGACAGCGCCTCTTGGGCCTTGACTGGCAGGAGCTGCCAGGGGCGAGACTTGAGCGACTACTCTGCCTGCGGCCCCGAGGCAGGGCCGTCCCCCTGGGGCTGGCTCAGGCCGGGCAGTGCCCAACGCCCTGTCTTGTCCTTGCTCCCGAGGAGCTGGCTGGGGGTGAGATCTCCGCGTCCCTCCCTCCCTCCCTCCTACTCAAGCCACTGCTGACACCGGCCTCCATGGGTCCAGGTCCAGCTGTCCCTGCCAGGCAGCCCTCCCCCTGGACAAGTCCTGTAGAGAGCCACCCCAGCTGCCCGCGGCTGTCCCACCCTCCTCACATGTGGCAGGAGAGCACAGGCCGGACCCTGTGGGAGGGGAACCTCTGGTTTCCTTTAGTCGTTTATGACAACCAAAGTCATCTCAAGGACAGGGTCGGAGGGGGTCAGAGCCATGCTGCCAGTCACTTTGTTCTAAGAACAGGTCTTGGCAAGGTGTTGCTAGCAAGACTGGTGGTCCTAGCTCCTGGTGGGCTAAAGAGCCAGCGTTGGGGGGAGGGGAATCTGGGAGCTACTGGCTCCTTGGTCCCGTGCTCGCACACCACCAGCCAGCTTGGGGGATCCATTCCCGGGTGATAAAGATCTTTGGCCAGGAGCCCCAAAAGGCTGGATTCAAACCCAGACCTGCCACTGCTGGCTGAGACCTTGGGCAGGTCGTTTAACCTCTCTGGACCTCCCTTTCCTTGTCTGCAAAGGGGTGGGGAAGACTGGTGGGGTCCTGGGCGGGGGGTGGGGGGGGCAGAGCTCTGCATGCAGGGCAGTAGGCCCATCTCTACATCTGCACCTCTGCTGCTTTCCCCCTGCTTTTCCCACATAGCCTTATGGCTTTGCTCCCAGGGGCACAAACCCTCTGAGCTCCTCCATTGCCTCCTTCCGCAGAGCCTTGCCTTCCCTACTGCGAAAGACAAGCTGAGCTCTGAGGCTGTGTCCTGGCCCAGGCTCTCCGACGGCTGGGCTCCGCATGAGCAGCCGCCTGGGGAGAGGGGGCCGCCTAGCCACGGGGCTGCTGCACAGTCCCCAGGCTGTGTGTCGGTAGCACCAACTAGCAGCTCTGCTGCAGCAGCTCCCGGAAGCTTGTATTTTCCTCTAAAAACATCCTGTCCTGAGGGGCGTTCACCTCAAAGAGGAGGAAGGAAAACACAAACGAATGCATAGAAACCACTGGAGGCCGTGGGCCAGGCCACTGGCTCAGCGAGGCTCAGCAGCTCCGAGGGTGACTCGGGGTGGGGCTGGGTTCAGAGCAGGCCTGTGGTTTGCCAGGGCTGCATGCAGGGACTCCCGCCCTCACCTCTGCCGTGGCAGAGCCGTTATCTGATGTCGGGGCCAGGCAGCTGGTGGACTGGCCACACGCACCTGGCAAGGCTCTGTGCAGCCACGGCAACAGCCCTGTGCTGGCAGGCAGGACCAAAGCCTCTGGTCCACGAGGGTGTGGCCCTGCCCAACCCCAGCCCTCCAGCGCAGCCACGGCCCCGCATTCTGGGGTGGGCGTCTGGCACAAGGCGTCCAGCATGCTGTGGGAGGGAGCTCTCGGGCTGTCCTCTGAAGAGCACCATGTCCTGGGCAGCAGGGCTCAGCGCGGGTGTTGGGGGTGAAAGGGCACGAGCCCAGCTCAGGGTATATCGGCAAGGGTAGAGCCTGAAGGAGCCCACGCATTGAGGCCCACTTGATATGTAAGCAAGCCCCCTCTGGAAGATTTTGGGGGGCCTGCTTCCTTCTTATGGAAGTTCACTTTTATGATCCCAGGCCTTGAGGGAGCTTCCCACTGAGCAACTGGCCAGTCTCCTTAGCACTTAAGCACCACTGGTGCTGAACAGTGGACGCCAGCTCCAGACACCAAGGCTGAGGGAGCTGTGGGGCTGCCTGGAGGGTCCTGGAACCGGGTGAGGAGCCTGGAGGAACTGACCAAGGCCAGAGTCGGTGCGCAGGGCCAGCGTGTGGATGGAGCCTGGCTCAGAGCTGACAGGCCTGGCTCCTGGCAACATGGGGAAGAGAAGTGAGGAGTGGAGGGGGCCTTGAGCAGGGTCACTGTGTGGGTGGCATGGGGGAGCTGGGCCAAGGACCTGAAACCCAGCCTGCACTGTGCTCCCCCAAGCCATGCGTCCTGGCATGGGCCTGGCTACTTGTCCAGAGGAAGGGGTACTTTGTCTAATGCGCACCAATGTACCATTTGAATGAGCGGCAGCCCTGGCTTTGTCTGCTCATTCTGACTCCCAGAGGTAGGTACTACAGGCAGACGGAAGGCAGAGTAGGAGGAGGCTCAGGGTCCTAGGTGCCAGGCAGGATGTCCCTGACTCTGAGCAGTGGTTTTAGCTCTCCCAACCTCCTGTGTGCTGCTGTGACCCGTGGTCAGCCCTGGCCAGGGTGCTCTGTCCGGTGCTGCCACATTTTCTCTAAATTCGGGCTCGGTCTGCGCAGTCCCCACCTACCCACACTGTTAGAGACCCAGCTCTGAGGACCCAGCCCTCGTGGATGTAACAGAAACAGTGTAGGGTGCAGCCTCAGACCTCATCGAGGGCAGGGCGACAGAAGGGGACACACAACAACGTCGGGCCAGGGCTACAGGTGGCAGGCCTTCAGGGCGGGGCAGGGGGGTGCACTCCTGCTCAAACGGGTAGGGTAGGAAGGGCTTCCAGGAAGAAGTCTCATTTGTGATGACGCCTGAAAGATGGATAGGAATTGGGAGAGCTCTGCACGCAGAGGGGACAGCATGGCCCTCAGGGCTGGCGGCCCTCCGTGGCTGGTGCCCAGTGGGAGGCGGGGAGGCTGAGAGTGGCAGTCTGGCATCGCTGAGGAAGGAGAGCCCATGGAGGGGCCCCTGGCACTGACCTGCTGGGGGACTGTGTGACTACAGGCAACTTTCTCGAGCAGGTGATGCCTGCCTAGATAGGTCGTCACATGTGACATTTATCATGCACTTTCACCTCTGTGCCTTGGTGGAGGGAACAGTGATTATCAATAGCCCACCTTTCTGTCTGGTCAGGCCCTGCCCCAGAAGTAACAGAGGCTCAAGGTGTAGATCTGCCACTCCTTCTGGGGGCTTGTCCCCAAGAGCCTCTCCCTTGCTCCAGAGCAGGGCTGGAAACCCCCAGGGGCCAGGAGCTGGGAACAGGTCAGCTTCTGACAGGTGAGTGCGGGTGGCGGGCAGTGGCGCTCCGGCACCAGGGGTTCCACAGGCCTTTGTTCGACAAGGCCAGGGACTGTCTCAGGACCTGGACAGGCAGAGATGACCAACAAACCGATTCTGCTAAGCCGATGGAACCTAACCCAGGTCACAGTCCTTTCAAGGAACTGACTCTTAGACTGAGGTCAGCACAAGGAGGCAACCTGGCAAGGATCGGGAGAAGCTGTGTGGAAGGCTGTGAGAGGATGGAGGCGGGGTGGGAAAGGTGCTGAGAGGGAGCTGGGCCCCTGGCCCTAGCGGCTGGGCCGTGGCCGGGCCGCTGCGAGCAGGGCAGAGGGGGGCTAGGGTGCTGGGGGCCATGTCTGGTGGTCACCAGCAGGCAGGGGGTGTGGCCAGAACACCAGTAACGGGGGCCCCAGACCTGCTGGAACATTTTTAGGGTTGGGAAGCCCTGGCTCTGACCAACCAGGCTGGAGAGGGAGAGAGTGGCTTCAGGACCGGGACTCCCTCCCTGCTGCCCTTGCCCTGTCCTGGCCGCAGCGACCGCAGAGCCTTTGCAGCAGGGGTGGAATCCCAGCTCTGCCTCTGACTAGCTGTGTGACCTTGACCTATAGATCCTCTCTGTGCCTGGCCTTCCTCATCTATCAAATGGGCATAGTAGTTGTTCCCATGTCACAGGTTTGTTTTAGGAGTGTGAGTTGAACTCTGTAAGGTGCCCAGAGCTGTGCCTAGCACAATGTGCTGTCATTAACAGACGCTGTTCCCTCAGCCAGGCACATAACAGGAGCTCAGTCAGGAAATGCATACTGACTGAATGTGTCTGCCAGTAGCAACCAACTGAGAATCCTGGTGGGTGTGTGTTGGGGGGAACTAGGGGTGGGTGCCTCTCCGGGCACAGCCCCCTGCCCCAGGGAGGTTTTGGGAGGGCCTGGTCAGGCCCCACATGCTCCCACAACCCTAGTCTTGAGGCCAGAGGAAGCGGCAACTTTCTTCTCTGGGAAAGTGTCGTGGGGCTCAGGCGCTTGGGGGTTTTCAGAGTCAACCGTCAGAGGCGAGGGAGTTTCTCCGCCGGCGGTGGCAAGGGCTCTTAGGGCGCAGTGAGCAGACCGCTGCGGTCTGCAGGGAAAATGCCGGTCTGCAGGGAAAATGCCGACGGTGTTTATTTTTCACCTGAGCCTGCAGGAAGTTGTGGGGGGGCTCTGAGGAGGGGAAGGGGGGCAGCCCAGCCAGGCCCAAGCTCAACCTCAGGGCAGAGCAGACCTGCCTCAGGAGTCCCCCCGCCTGCCCGGCCCTGCCCTTGGGCCACTGCCTGGCTGCAGCCTGCAGTGGAGGAGGCATGCTAGGGCACCGCAGTGAGGAGTTTCCAGCCGTGGGCCAATGGGAATATCCCAAAAGGACAAGGAGCACCTCTGGGACAATAGATTTTGAGTGTGGCATGGGAAGAGCAGTAAGAGCCATGTAGCAGCTCCTGGCCCCTGGCCCCAGACCCTGAGTCCTGGACCCATCCTGGAGTGTGGGGTGGGGAGGGGGCAGAGGTTCTGGAGACCCTGCAGGCAAAGGCAAAGAGCAGGGGTCCTGGTCAATGTGTACGGACTGCTTTGAGTCTTTCATCCATTTACATGCCTCACTGTGCTGTGAGCACTTAATGAGTATCCAGCTCTGCTCGACACTCTGCCTTCAGAGGTAAGAAAGGTGGGGTTGAGCCCTGGCTAGGGTGGCTCAGTGGGTTGGGACCAGCCTGCAAATGGGGGGTTGCTTGTTCAATTCCCAGTCAGGGCACGTGCCTGGGTTGTGGGCCAGGTCCCCAGTAGGGGGCACATGAGAGGCAACCACACATTGATGTTTCGCTCCTTTTCTTTTTTCCTCCCTTCCCCTCTCTCTAAAAATAAATAAAATTTTTAAAAAAGAAAGAAAGAAAGATGCTCAGGGCCTGGTGGGAAGACTAGACCCAGGCCTCCTGCCCTTGGAGGCTGGGCAGTTACCATCGGGGGAAGGACAGGAGGGGCGCTGCCATCACTGGGCCCCCCATGCACACACAAGCCTCAGACAACCCCACCCTGTTGTCTGGGCAGCCTGGCCCTGGGACAGCCTTGTGCTGAGGCTGTGGAGCGGGACGTTCCACTGGCGGACGGGGGTGTGGGGCACTGGGCCCTGTGCCAGCTAGTTCCCCCTGGCTACCACCGCCAGGCACGGAGGGGGCTGGAGAGTGAGGCTGAAGGGCAGCCGGCATGGATGTGGGAAAGACTGGCCAGGTCCTCAGTGCCCCGCCCTGCCCTGCAGCCCTGGCCACCTCAGGGCCTCCAGCTGCCAGCAGGCTCTCTGCTCCCCCCTGCCCACCTGGCACCTCTCCTGTGCTTTGGCTGCAGACTCCTGTTTAATGAGGCTTTTCCCCAGTTCCCAGGGAAGGCTGGTAGACAGGGTGAACCCTTTGTCCACCAGGCAACGCCTCACGCCCCACCCCACTGGCCGTCACCCACATACCTGCTGGGCCGGAGGCTGTAGGCCGAGCTGAATCCTGCGGTTTCCCAGGCCTGGCCTGAGCTGTGCTGCAACCTGGAGCTTAACCAGCCTGGCCAAGGAGGGTCAGCTCTAGCCCTCCTGGGGGAGGGGAGGTCCTGCTGAGAAACCACTGAGGAGCCAACACCCGCCCCTGGCCCTGCTCCAGGCAGAGTGGGGCTCTGGGACTGTCTTCCTGCAGCTGGCACCGTGGACCCCAGGCTTTGCTGCTGAGGTTTCCCGGGGCCAGAGGCGCCCACCTGGCAGCCAGGCATACGGCCCCGAGGGCCACAGTGCCAGAGCTGGGCTGAGTGCCAGGGTCTTCTCCGAAGCAAGAGCTGAGACTCAACAGTCCCCTGTGGTTCAGACAGACCTGTGGAGGGTGTTCCTGCCACCTAGTAGGCCAGGACTGCAGGTGTGTGGCCCTCAGGCAGTGAGGGCCCTCAGTCCCAGGTTCCTGAGGCAGTGGACCCTGAGGCTCAGTCACCCTGGCTGCCATGAAGCCTGCTCATGGCTGATGCTGTCTTAGGAACCTATCGATAAAAAGTCTCCAGAGGCTTCCAGGAAGCTTCCCACCTGCATGGGCCCTCAGCTCCTATTCCCCCAAATTCTAGGAGATAAAGCAGGATTATTGCATCTGTGATCAGTGAGGTAGCCAGGGATGGCATACTCATCCTCATTTAAAGAGGGGCAGACTGGCCCAGGGGCCCATAGTGGAAAGGTCAGTGAGCCTAGAGCTGGGCTTCCCAGCTCCTCATCATGGCCCGCTTAAAATCACCACTGGAGTAACTGCAGAGGGAGGCTGGAGACAGCAGAGCATGGGGAGTCCTGGGCACAGTGAGCAGGAGGAGAGGTTGAGGGAGTGGGGGCCGGGGCCTGTGGAGCTTTGGAGGCCCAGGTGAGGCCGTTGGAGGCTGGAGGCAGGGGAGTGCGGGGACCTGCCTTGAGGGACTGGCTGGGGGCAGGAGGCGGCTGCAGTCATCCAGGAGAAACGTAGCTGTGGCTTCGACCGGGTGGGGGGCCAGGAGGGAGAAGGAAGTGGCTGGACTCGAGGTATATTATGAAAGTAGAGCCACTAGGGCTTGCTGACGGCGAAGATGTGTGTGGGGTGTGAGGAAAAAAGAAGAGTCAAGGATGACTCCAAGGTGTTTGGTCTGAGCAGCCAGGAGGAGGGAGCTGCTGTTTGTTGAGGAAGATGGAGAGGAGCGTTTGGGCCGAGGTCAAAGGTTTTGCCTTGGCGTGCTGAGTCGGGGTAGCATTTTAGACCTCTGACTAGCGTTCACGAGGAAGCCTCTGGAGGGGGCGTTCCTAGGAGAGGTGGGCACTGGAGACACGTGCGTGGAGCCATCGGGTGAAGGCCCGGGGTCGGGGGGACACCCTGAGAGTGAGGGAGACAGAGAGCTGGGGGGGCCAGGTTCCAGCCAGGGCACGGGGGACCGAAGAGACCGAAGCGAGGGAGAGGAGGAGTAGCCTGTGAGGACAGAGGAACATCGGCGAGTGTGGTGTTCTGGAAGCCTAGCAAAGAAACCATTTTGAGGAGGAGGGAGAAATCAGTCATGTCCACTGCTGCCGAGAGGTTAGGTCACATGAAGACTGAGAACTGACCAATGAGTTCAGCGACGTGGAAGTCATGGAGACCCTGACAAGAGTCTGGTGAAGGGATGGGGAGGAGCCTGGCTGGGTAGGAGGGAGGGCGAGCCGAGAACTGGAGGCAGGGAATGCAGACAGATCGGCCTCGGTGTACAGTAAAGGGGAGTGGGACATGAGGTGGGAGCAGGACGTGACGGCCAGTTGGTATCGGGGGTGGGGTGGGGGACACAAGACTGGGATTGCAAAGTGCTCCGCCCAGTGCCTGGCATGTGGCAGGCACTCAGCCTGTGAAGGATTTCCCAGGGTCCACATACCCCATGGCTGGCCGGCCCACTCCTTTCCAGCTACCTGCAGGCCTGAGGTGCCCACATCCCACCCTCCATTCCCACACCTGCACCGGCACCGTCACACTGGTGCCTGAGTTCCGTGCTGGAAACAAGAGAAAGCCTGCGAGTGGCACGAGGCTCCCCCAGCACACCCAGGAAGCCTGGCCTCGGAACAGCACCAAGGCCCGGGGACAGCATGGTCCTATTGTCGCCCTCCCGCACCAGGTGGTGCTGCCAGTGGGCTGCCCGGCGTGCCTGTGCCTCAGCCAGCCCCCCACTCGGCAGCGTCAGGCTGAGTGTGTGGCCTGTGGGTGGGTGGCCCAGCAGCAGAGGGCAAGGGAAGTGTGGCAAGGAGCGCTGCCTTCATTCCTGTGTGGGCTCTGGGTGGACAGAGGGCTTTCTGCACGCCCCTTCCTCGTCACCTGACACTGAGTCGTTGAGCTCTTGGGTGTTGTCTGGCTTGATCCTCACAGCATTCTGAGCATCTCCGTTTTGTGAGGAAGTGGATGCTCAGATACTGCAGTAAGTTCTTGCAGAACACATGTGGCTGGCCCGCTACTCCCCAAGTTCACAGTGGAGAACCCTCCAAGGGGCTGCAAAGGTCAGTTCACCTGCCCAAGGAGGCCAGGCAGGCGCTAGCCAGAAGGGAGGTAGGCTCAGGGAGGGGCTGTGGTGCGGCATGCACTCCAGTTGCAGAGGAGGAGCCACCACTGCTGGGACATCAGCCCCTGTCTCTCGGAGGACAAAAGGAAGGCTGGATCAGCCCTGTTTGTCAGGCTGCTTCCCCAAGCTTTGAGGGGAAGGGTACAGTCGGTAGCCCAGCCTCAAGCTCCCCTGGGGCAGGTTGTGGGAGCCTGCGCCCATCTGGTAGCTTCACCCTTTGGCTATCTGTAGTTCATACTCTCCCTTCTCTGTAGCCTCATCCTGGACCCCCAACAGCCAATGTCAAGGGCCCTGTGCTGGGCCTCCTCACCATGAGCTTCCCTAACCTTTCTCCAGACATGAGGACAAGGGACCGTGGGCCCCAGCCATTACACAGAACAGAAAACTGAAGCCCAGAGATGTTGCGCAGTCTGGCTAAACCCAACTAGTGGGAAATTGCACCCACGGGGTGGGAAGGAGCCCAGGCAACAACCTCTCGTTACCGGTTTGCCCCAGAGAAGTCACTCATCTGTGCTCAGCCAGCAGCACCCGTGTCCCTGGACTTAGTGGGAGCCGAGCCTCAGTTGCACACGTCTCCAGGGCTGCACAGATGTGTCCTGAGAACAGGCAGAGCTGGGCCTCGGCCCTGAGCAGTACCCCGTGCCTGGGTTGCATGGGGAGCCCCCTTCTCAGCCTGAGTCACCTCATGACACACCCATGTGACTGGTGTGAAAAGTAAGAGTCCTGTGGTGCTGAGGAAACAGGAAGTGTGGGGTTGGGTGGGTTGGCCCTGGAGGGAGCCTGGCCCCACCTGGCCCCTCTCCCGAGTTAGAGAGTGGAGGGGCTCTCTCCTGTGTCCCCAAATTCTTTCAAGTCTGAGATGGGACAGGGGCTCAGACTCAGGACCCCTAGTCAGGGGGCTGCAGGAGGAAAGCAAGCTCCTAGGGTAGGTGAGGTCCTCCAACCTTGTTCTGATGTATATGAGGCTAGAGAGGCTCTGAGCAAGTCAGAGGGCCTCTGCGACACTGGCAGACCTCCGAAGCCCAGAGGCAGGAAGAAGCTCCTGGCCGGGGAGGTGTGCCTCCTGGGACTGAGTGCACAGAAAGACTGAGGCTCTTTGGGAGGTGTGACTGCTGGGGCCAAGCCTGGGGCTGGGGGCAGAAGGGCTGGACCACTGGACAGCCTGGTTTGAGTGGTGCCCCTCCTGTGAGCCTGTGGTTTTGACCGCCCCCATTTTACTTGACAGTTGGGCTGCCCACACACACAGCTAATCGGGGCTCTGCCCACACGGAGCCCAAGGCCCGTGCCTGCTTCCCTCAGGTCTCTCCCCACATTCACCCGTCCTTGTTTTTCAGCACAACAAGACCAGCCAGCCCACCCACGGTGTCCCCCAGCTCTCCCCTCTCTACGAACACTTCAGCAGCCCACACCCCACGCCTGCACCGGCTGACATCAACCAGAAGCAAGGTATAGACCTGGGATGGGGAGGGGCCCAATGAGACAGGTGATGGCCCTTTTTACAACTGGAGAACATGGGGCTCTGCAAAATCAGGAACCCCTCACCTCCTGCAGAGTTCCAGAACGCTGGATCAGGGGGCCTGGGGATACCAGAGGGCTGGGGGAGATGGTGCCTGGTGGAAATCCGAAGGCTTCAGGTTGAGGTGGGAACCTCCCAATGCAGTATGAGAGCAGGCGTCTGTGTGAAGCTGATAACTATAAAACTTGCAGGCTTTCCCTCCCCCAGTGAGAAAATGGAAAGTGGTGGTTGTGATGGCTGATTCACCTCGGCCTCAGGCAAAGTCATTCTGAAATCAGCCACTGTCGACTGTGGGAAACCTGCTGACTCAAAGGGGGGTGAGGGGTGGTTTGGAACTCTGGCTCCATAGGCCAGGTTCCCCCAGACTAGGGGCCCCGGCAGAGAGGCTCCTGTTGCAGACTGGTGGTGGCGAGGCCTGGTGTCCATTTCTGGAATGGCTCCAACTCTGCCAGGGGCCAGCCAGTGTCCTCAGGCACATCCCCCACCTCCTCTGCCCTGGGCTCCCTAGCCTACAGGTAAAGCACTGCCACCACACTGGGGCAGTCCTGAATGAAGCTGTATGTCTGGTACTCGTGCAAGGGGCGGGGGGGGGGGGGGAGGAGGGCGGATTGCAGAGGCCCCCACAGGAGGCTCTAGGATGCAGGAACTAGCTAAAGGGGCTTCTGAGTCAGGCTAGCTCACTCGGCCCCTCTCCACTGCAGTTCACAGGCCTCTGCAGACCTCTGACCTCTCTGGCTTCTACTCTCTGACCTCAGGCAGCATGGGACAGCTCCCCCACACTGTGAGCTGGTGAGTGTGGGCCCAATGGGAAAGGGGCACCTTCTGCTGACTGGACCCATACCTGCCCTTCTGTTTTCCTCCTCCGTCCTGTGCTGAGCACCATTGCCATCTCTGTATAGGCACCAGGCTGGCCAGCAGCTCTAGCCATTCCCCTGGTGGCCTGACATACTCCCTTCAGGAAGACAGGAGACTAGGCTGCGGTTTCAGCCTGTTGCCCTTGAACTCTGCTTCAGTGTCTGAGATTTGAATGAGAGAACACTGGGCTGCTCGGGGCCATATGAGCGATGAAGTAAAGGGAGGCCTGAGCAGGGAGCTAACAGCAAGAATGGCCATAAGTGAGGCTGTTGCTTCTTGGCCACCTAGTGGGCAGGAGGATACTTCCCACTTGCCTCAATGCCTGCTGCTGACTGGTCACTTCCTTGGCTGAGCAGCTTGAGGGGCAGGGTCCCTTCCTTGTCCCTATGGTGGCTACTTGAGCCCAAGCCCCTAGCCATGAAAAGCTGGCTTGGATGGACCCTAAGTCAGCAGGCCCAACTGTGGTCCAAAGGGCCTGTCTTCAGTTGGAGCTGGTCTAGCAGGCTAACTGGCCCTTTGTCGGCACCGCTGTGTGAGACTTGCGCAGGTCTCAGCCTCTCTGGCCTGGGGCAGCCACTTCACAGCGGGACAGTCTGGCTTCCCCAGAGGGCAGGGTAGGCCAGAGGCCCAACCTCAGAGCCTGCCTGTCCCTTTCCACTGTCCCTGTATCCGTGCATCTCTCTATGTCTAGATTCTCCTTGGACAAAGCTCCACTCTGAAAACCAACAAGGGCTACTCCCACAAGTACCCCCAGGTTTGAAGTGTGCCAGACAAGGATCTGGGCACCAGAGAAGCACTGCTGACGCTGGCTGATCCTAAGGCCCCCACCCTCGCAGAACTTGGTCTGTGACACCCAGACAAGAGTCAAGCCAGTGGCAAGGCACTGTTAGCAGGGCTTTGACTAGGGACTGTAGGAACCCAGGGGGCACTTCATCTGGCTTGGGATCCCAAGGCCTTTGGGGAGAAAGGGTCATTTAGGATGGCCAGGGGCTGAAGCAGGCGAAGTGGGATGGGAGTACAAGCCTGATGGTGTCGGTAGAGGGGGCAAAGGCCCTAGGACAGGTATCAACTCTGTACTGACAGGGACATTTCACTTCAGCAGGTAAGGCTGGAGGGGACCTGGGGGCCCACTGAACTGGCTCCTGGGAGAATGTGGCCATTTCTACCCCTGAGGCAGCAGTACAAGCCTGTAGGGGGAAATAGGTGCAGCACAGGTTGCCCTCTGGTGGCAGATGCTTAAAACACACTGGAGTGGTCCAAGCACAAGCTGATTTGCCTCACAATCTAGGGTCAGGCTGGAGCATGGAGGGAAGTCCTTCTCCACATATGGCCAGTAGCAAGACTGCTAACAGCTGTCTCTCCCAACCACAGGCCCAGCCCTCCTCTCTACCCCCTGTCCCCTTCCTGCGGATATAGACAGCACTTCCCTGCCCCCACTGCAGCCCCTGGCGCCCCCTACCCCAGGTGAGTCCCCTACCCTGCAGCCAGGCTCCTGCTTCTTGTTGCCCAGGCTTCAGTGCCCACACAAGGCCATGCCCAGGTCACTGCTTGCCCTGTGCTAGTCGTTTGTCCATCCGTCTGTTTGTCATTCTGCAGCGTCTCGCTGCCCTGTGCCTGAGAAGGAAGCCAGTGGGACTGCAAGAGGCCTATAAGCCCAGGCCAAACTGCAACAGCACCCCAGAGCAGCCAGGGACAGTGCATGCACACGGGTGCTCGTGCTTCTGCCTCCATGCATGCATGAGTCAGCCCGTGTGCAGGTGTGCATGCACTCACCGCTGTTCTGCATCCCTGCTGAGGGAAGGGCCGGTCCGGACTTTCCTGGACATTCCCTGAGCTCCGCCCAAGCTGAGGCAGCATTGCTACATGTGTCTCCAAGCTCTGGCCTGCTTAGGGACCCTACATCTGTTCAAGCAGGAAGGAGCAGAGTGGTATCCGTAGGACAGAAAATGAAGTGGGAGGTGGTAGAGTGTTTGTTTCTTTACTTAGTATCTTTCACTGAGGGAGTGAGCTAAGTTTGGAAGAAGGAATTCAGCAGACTTCTCCAGCGCTGTGCAGCTCACAGGGTAGGGGCATCAGCAACTGAACACTATGTGGGTGTTGGGGGGGCCCCAAGGAGACCCCAGCCAGACCTGCTGTGTCACAGAGCTTCTTGAAGGGTTAAGATCTCCTGAGTGAGGGGGACAGAGGGAACAGCAGTAGCTGGGGATGGCTGGGGCAGGAAATGATGGGAAATGGGAAAAGATGGGGCTAAAATGTCAGCAGAAATGGTCAGCAGGGCTCTGGGCAGTGGGAGAATTTCAGCAAGAGTAGCCAAGAGCACTCAAGTCCTGTTAAAAGGTTGTGTGGAGAGAGCCCTCGAGTCCTATCTGAAGGGTGAGGAAGCCCACAAGGCAGTCACAGGCTCATGAGGCTGAGCTGGAGAAGGCAGGAGGTGACGAGGGATGAGATTCAAAAGCTATTTTAGGCCTTAATTTAGTCATCACCTAAATGATGTAGAAGATTTTTGCAGTATTGTCTGTGTAACGTGTTGGGAGCAGGTATTTGTATGTGTTGGTGTTTATATGCAAGCCAGTGGGGCTGGGACATCTGTTCACCTGTCCTTGTTTACTGTGCAGGGCCTCTGTGTGTCCTAAGATCTGGCCTGTGCACACCTGGCTCAGAGTTAACTCTCTTCCTGCTTCTAGGTTCACCCACCCATCCCTGATGCTAGGTTCTGGCGTACCTGGTCACCCAGCAGCCATTCCCCACCCAGCCATTGTGCCCGCCTCAGGGAAGCAGGAACTGCAGCCCTATGATCGCAGCCTGTGAGTGAAAAGGCACACAGTGGGGAGGAGGGAGGGAAGCAGGTGAGCAGACCCCAGACTCCCATCTGTCTGTCAGCCAGGATGCATGTTTCTTCTACCAGGCTGAAGGCCTGCTGCCTGGAAGCTCCAGGGACTACCAGAGGTCTCCAGCCAAACTGTCTTGTGGCTTTTGCCACTGACCACTGTTTTTTTTTTTTTTGAGCTTCAGAAGGAGGGAGTAGGTGGAGTGGGAAACAAAGATTTAGTTTAAGCCAAGATGAGAGTGGCTGAGAAGTCTTTATGCATGCTTTTCTTACTTAGCTGCAATATACCTGTAAGGAACTAACTCTGCTAGTCAATTTTGGAGCAGCTTTAAAAAAAAAAAAAAAAAAGATTCCGTTTACAAAAGCCAAAGTATCCACGCCCTTATCACGTGCACTGGATATAGTAGAGGAGGGCGGTAGCATTAGGTGGCATTGCAGGGGTTCCCAAGTGATCTGGACATGCACCCCTCAGGAAGACACAAGCAGAATCCAAGGCAGAGAAGGAAACCAAGAAGCCAACCATCAAGAAGCCACTCAACGCCTTTATGCTGTACATGAAGGAGATGAGAGCCAAGGTCATTGCAGAATGCACACTCAAGGAGAGTGCTGCCATCAACCAGATCCTGGGCCGCAGGGTGAGGCCACTGGCAGGTGGGCTGGCGGGGGTGGCCCCTGACCACCTTCACCCTGGTGCAGCCTGCTCACTCCCTGATGCACTCCCTCTGTGCCCCTTTCCCCTCTGCAGTGGCACGCACTGTCACGAGAAGAGCAGGCCAAGTATTACGAGTTGGCCCGCAAGGAGAGGCAGTTGCACATGCAGCTATATCCAGGCTGGTCAGCTCGGGACAACTACGTGAGTGGCCAACAACACACAGTAGGGATGGGTCGGGGAACCTTTCAGATTCCATGCCCCCACAGCACAGTCTCAGCAAGGAAAGCAGGACTACTGTCCCGAAGGCACAGAGGAGGGGAGGTGGTAGACTGGAGGTGTCCAAGGCCTCCCACAACTAGCTCAGAAGAGGGTCAGGCAAGGGGAGCTGCCGATAAAGGCAGGCCCGTGTCCTTTTTTCCACCCACAATCTACTCCCACTCCATGCAGGGCTATTGCCCTATATTTGATTTGGGCTCATAAGCAGAAGGGAGGAAGGGGCCTGGAAGTTACCTGTTCCATTCAAAATGGAGACCGGTGTGGGAAAGAGAGGAGAGCCCCTAATTGTCTCATGGTTTACCTAGGAAGAACTGCAATCAAGAAATCCTAGGGTCCCCAGGTAGAGACTCTGTGCCTGGAATCCAGTGTGCCAATGGCAGCCAGGCTCGGCAGCTGACTGCAGCTATCCCAGCCACTCTCTCACTGGGGTTAGTGTCCACCTCCTAAGATCTGATGATTCTCTCCCTTTGTTTCCTGCAGGGGAAGAAGAAGAGGCGGTCCAGGGAAAAGCATCAAGAATCCAACACAGGTGAGACCTTCCCTCGGCAGTAGTGAGGCTCCTCTCCAAGTCCCCATTTGACAAGCACCACTAGTCTGGCACAGGGGGAGGGGCAGAGTACTCAGCCACCAACCTTCAGTGCCTGGGCCCTGGGCTCTCTGGAAACATGGCCTGCACCTCACAAGTCAGATCCCTACTTGAGGAATAGCTATGCTAAGTCTTAGGGAGGACCGGTAGAAGCCAGTTCACATAGCCATGGTGTGCGGGCCCATCACATTTGCTAGCCCTGTCGTGCTCACAACTCACCTCTGCCAGGGGAAGTGAGTGAGGAACTGATTGTACGATCCACGCTAAACCCAACACTGCATCCTGAGGGTTCTGAGGTGGACAGCCTGCTGTCTGCGTGGAGACTGAGCCAGAACCCATGCCTACGCCCATGGTCACACAGCCTGCTGGCTAGTGCCTGGCGATTTACCCCCGCCCACAGCAATGCTGTGTAGAGGACTGAGGGAGCCCACACTCTGCTGCAAGTGTCCTTCATCTGGGTGGATTCCTGTCCCAACTCTGATCCACATTCATGAATGACTTTCTAAGTTGTGCTGCTCCCCCACACTCCAAGTGGGGCAGGGCAGGCTTCAGCCCTTTTTCTGAGGTTGAAGAATGGGTTCTACTTTTCATCTAGAAAAGTGTGTAGAGTAGGTTTAAGCCACAGCATGGAGGGTATGGTTTAGGCAGATAGGGCGTTGGCAAAAATGGCGGGGGAGAATAAATTGGCAGGGAATTCAGGGGTGGAGACAGACCTAAAGCAGAGGAGGCTAGATCTGGATCCCCAAGAGCCTCCCTGGGTTCTTTCACAGCTCTTATGCTGCAGGGAGCCCTATAAGCCTGAGGAGCCAGCATGATAGGGTCCTCTCTCTTCCCCACCATTCTTCCCATTGCCTCTTCTGCCCCACTGGGTGCCATGCACACCTTTCCTAATACTTTGGCTCTGGGCCCTAGGGCTTCCCACTGGGGCTGGCTGTGCTTTAGAGAGGCCCTCTGCCTTTTGGAGCTGTGGGGTACCTGTGACTGGCTAACACTGATGTTACCTCTTCTCTCTGGGCCCTGCTCTGCCCTGCTGCCTGCCTGCTCGCCCTCTGCCCTGCTCTGCCCCTCTGGCATGGCTGTGAGCAGACCCTGGCTCGCCTAAGAAATGCCGTGCTCGCTTTGGCCTCAACCAGCAGACGGATTGGTGTGGTCCGTGCAGGTGGGTTTGTCCCCACCACCATCCTCCCTTTGCTTCAAGCTGCTTCCCTGACTCTGCATATGTTCTGCTGGGCCTATAGCCTTCCTTTCCCCACCCCCACACCCCAACCCCCTAAGATACCTGCAGATTGTGGAGCCCATGCCACCTAAGAATGGGAGTGAACACTGAGCACAGTTCGTAGGGAAAATCACTTGGCTCTAAGTGGAAGGAGGGGAAGAGACAATGTTCGGGAAGGGAAGGGAAGGGAAGCTCAAGAAGGTAGTTCTGATGCCTACAGTCCTCAGGTAATGATCATTTGGTGCTAACCAGGCCTAGCTGGTCCTCAGTAGCCAAATAACACCATTCAGGTGGCCTCAGCCCCTGGTCTCAGGCCTGAAAGTCATATGGCCAATCAGTTCCATCACTTCGAATTGGGATCCCTGCCTCAGCCCTTAAAGCTAAGGAAAAAAGGTGACTATAGTAGAAAATACCATGAATAACCTGGATGCCAAGTGGCAAAGTAACTCATCATCTTTTACCTACTGGGACCAGAGGGCTGGAGAGGAAGGGAGAGAGAAACAGGGCTTGTAGCAACAGCTCTGTTCCACCACACAACAGAAAAAAATGCTTGTGTGTGTGAAAAGAATACCTACCAAGTGGCTAAAAGTTGCCTAATTCACGTTCACACCAGGCCTTGTAGAGCTGAGGCTGAGGCTAGCTCCAGACTTAGAGCTAGTTCACTGACTCTAAGTAATGTCTGTCCAGCCCCTCAGGCGGGCCTGCCCGCGATGCTCCCTATCGAAGTGCAAAAAGGAATCGGGGAATACGTATATGTGTGTATGAGTACATGGTGGGAGGTAACCCTATCCTCATAGGAGGCCCTCATTCTACCCGTCCTACACTACTCAGAGGCAGACTGTGTCCCAGAGAACTCAAGATGGTTAGAATGGATGAGGAGAATCACTCTGTTTCTTCTTCCCCTTCTCTGCCCCTAGCCTAGTTTTGAGCACTGGGATTGCTCAGCCCAAGAAGTGACAAGCATTGCAGCACCCTTGCCTTAATGCAGATGTGAACCCCACAGAAACACGTGAAACAGGCTTGAAGGCCCAGACCAGATATGGCTCCCGTGGAAAACAAAGACAACCCACAGGCCCCAGCTACAAAAGGTCCCTGTGCCACCATGTGGCTGTGCTGGGAACTGCACCTGTCCCAGGTCTGGCCAAGCCCAGCAGAGTAGCAGTGCTGATTCAGCTCTGAAGGCATAAACAAACACATCAGCCATGTCCTGGGGAGAGGGGACAAGAGGTCAGCTAGGCCTGTGCAAGGATAGCATTTTTTGGTTGTGGTGTATGACTATGAATTCACCCTCTGTTTACAGATAACTCTCTTCACTATTCCTAGGAGGAAAAAGAAATGCATTCGGTACTTACCCGGAGAAGGCCGCTGCCCCAGCCCCGTTCCTTCCGATGACAGTACTCTAGGCTGCTCCGGGTCCCCAGCCCCCCAGGATTCACCCTCATACCTCCTGCTGCCCCACTTCCCCACAGCACTACTTGCTAGCCCTGCGGAGCCAGCGCCTGCATCACCAGGTCTCTCGGCGGCTCTCAGCCTCCCAGCCCCGTGGACCCCCACAGGCCCCCAGCAGTGCCCTGCAGAGTACACAGGGACAGCAACAGGAATTTTGGAGACAGGCAGCCTAGCATGCACAGGACACCTGGTCTCCAGGGACCCAGTCTTTGAGAAGCAGCAACAGAGCCCCAAAGCATGTGGAAACCAGCCAGGGGCCCTGTTAATTCCTGAGGGTCCGGGTGCTGATTTCAGAGGCTGCACAACTTCTGCCTAAACCTGGGGCCATCAATTCAAACTGCTCCGAGTGGTGCATCACATCTGTGTTATCATTTGATTAAGGGCATTTCCTGTGCCTTGTGGCAGCTTGCATCTGTTCTTTTTCCATCCATCTTGCTAGCCAGATGCCCCAGCCGCTTTCCCTACCCTGCCTCTCTAGCCCACCTCCCTACTCCCTCCCCATGCCGGGCACTTCATGGACCAAGGATGAGCTGGTTTACCAAACGTGAGCCTGGCACAACCACAAAGCTCAAGATGACCATGCTTTCTCTTAAGGGCCTAGAAAAGCCATGTTTTACAGAAAACTAGCTGCCATTTGAATGCTGGACTGGAGAAATCCTGCCACATTCTCAGGAAGTTCAGTAAATGGGATGGAATAGGTTAAGTTTAGGCCTATCACCCTAGGCAACAGAAAAACCTGATACTACCTTAATCAGGTGTGTGGGTGGTGGGGATTATCTGGCTCTCTAGTTCAAATTACTTGGAAATGATTCCTGAGAAACTCAATCACCTAAGAAGCCCCGATAGCAAAGCCCCAGACCTGTCACTAGTGACTGTAGTCAACAGTTCAAAGAAGTCATGGCCCAAAATCTGGTTTGCATCCCTCCCCATTCTGAGAGGCTTTTTCACAGATCCATTTCTAGCTTATCCACCTCAGTCTAGCCAGCTTCTGGGCAGCGGTGAGAAGCCAAACGAAACCAGGCCAGCTTCAGTTTCCCGATGGGGCACCAGGAAGGAGGACCATTGCAGCCAAAGCAAGGAGCCCAGAAAACCTCCAGTGGTAGACTAGGCTCTCACCACAGCCTAATTAACCCAATTCTGAGCCAAGCTTCAATCCTGAGCCTTAAAAACAAAAAAAAACAAAAAAAAAACCCACCTTTTTAATTTAACTTGGGTTTTTGGTGCCTCCTCACTGTACATAGCCTGAATCCAAAGAAAAAGGGCTGTCCCTGTACCCACACACACCTCCCTCAACAAAAGCCTTTAGTTCCTACTTTAGCCACTGGCTTCTCTGATTCCAAAGATCATATATTCTACTGTAGTGTTGCAGGAAGTCTTAAGAAAAAAAGGCCATTGTAGTATTAAAAATATTTTTGTATTGTTAAAGCATCATCATAGAAAAACTTTTTAAACATGAGAATAAAGATACTTTTTACTGTTTTTTTTTTCCTCCCCTCCTCGAGGCTTGACCCTGAGAAAAGCTGTTTCAGGAACAGCATGATATCCTTTTCATCACAGCCATGAAACTTGAGGTTGATACGCTGCTATGGTACATGTTAAGACTTTCAACCTGCAGAAGCCAGGGACGACTCTCACCTCCCCTTATAGGGCTTGGGCCCTGCTGAGCTCACGCTAGGCATAAGCTCCCACTCCAAGCCTTGCCCTTACCCACCAATCCTAACAACTGATATAGGCACAGACCAGCCTCTCCCTCCCATTAGAATGGGTTGGAAACTGCTACCCACAGACCCTAAGACAATCCAACCAGAAACGGTTGCACCTAACCAACCACTTGGCTCCGTTTTGTCTGAGGGTTGAGATTAGATGACCCATTCCGTAAGTGCATATCCTATTAGGAAAGTAAGCAAGTCTTTTTGTATACTGGTACAAAATCCAAAAAGGTATTTAGTTAGAACCCTTTCCTCCCAGAGACTATTAAAGTGATTCGAGTATATTCGTATTTTTATATAAAACCTCTGAATTCGATAAACCTCCAACCTACTTTCCACTGCATTAGAACCCACTGCTGAGGCCCATCATGAATGTAGAAGGTGCCACAGGGCCACCTCAACAGGCCCACTAGCCACTAGATGCACTTGAGAACTGTGTGCAACAAGCAGCCACTGGGCCGCCATCGTGCATTGTTAATTTTCACTGACTTATATTTTTTATGTTTAAAAATATTTATAAATAAAGTCATCTTGCAGAGGAGTGTCTATTTAAAGTAGGCCATTGGAAGTTGTAATCCTAGACTTTTTTTCTGGAAGGGTACTAGAGACCAGCCATTCTCTTGACATCTGTCCCATTTAAAGAATTCCACTCTGGCTACTGGCCTAGATGTTTCAAAAAACTACATTCTAACCAAGGCTTATGCAAGACTGGGTTGCTGCATCTGATTAGGTGTCTTATTTAGAGTACACTGGGTACATGAACAATGTACTCTTTGTGTTAAGTGAGGGTAGAAGAGAGGGGCTTTGGCAACATTGTTAAAATCCAGCCTTAAAAAAAATGACATCCAAGAAGAAACTCAAACCCTCCCAGGTCACACCAGTGCATTCCTATGAGGTCTCGGTGGCTTGAGTGTGCAGCCCCCAATTCAACTGAATACCACACCAGTCCCGGCTGACTGCCAAGAGCCAACCCTATTTTCTGAGACGTGACAAGATACCCCAACCTCCCTTACACATTCCCACACAACTGGCAGGTTTGCTTAAACTCTAGATCTTGAGCCCTCTCTTCCTGCAGCTGCTCCCACTGTGCTCAGGATATTGTGACGGCTCAGCCTGGCAAAGTAGCAGGGACTTACCAAGTCTTCCAATATGAAGGTGTTCTTGTGTGTTTCTAGAAAAACATCACATAAGGAACTTGCCAGGCCTATACACCAAAGTTGAATGTTTGAGACCGAAGAGTAATTCATAACATAAAAACACTGAAATGGCTTTTGAGGTTGAACCTCAAAAAGCCATTGGAATGAGCATAGAATAGGTCAATGGCTTTAGCATGACCTTCTCAGGTCTCTTCAGAACTGTTAGTTCACCTGAGTCCTTCCCATGCAAGAAGACTCTGGTTCTTAGGTGGGTCTACTCTCTTCATCACTTAGGGATTCTGTTTCACCATGGGACTACTTCAGGCTGCTGGACACCACTGGTCTTGTCCACAGTGGCCACATTGGTCTGAGAGGAGTCCTAACTTCATGTACTCAAACCACAGTTTAAAAACAACATATGGGGATGTTCCCATAGTTTCCTAGAATAAAAACCAAGCTTAGGTCAGGGGAGATTTTGAAGTTAAGTATGGGACTTAACTATGTTACAGAATGACATGCTTATGATTTTGTAACCAAAAAAAGGGGGGGGGGGGCGTTATTTGTGCCAGACCCTGTAGATTTCTGAGATTGTAGCTCTATTCCCACCCCACCTGGAATTGAGACAAATCTCTGCAAACCATCTGAAGCCAAAAAAAAGGAAGGCTGAGGCTGTGAAATGGCACACTCAACACTGAAAGGACACATGAATTTGCCCCGTACAGGTGGGAGACATTTGAGAGTGAGAGCCCTTTTATGGAATAGGCTGATCTTAGAGTGAAAGAAGAGGCTGGCATATAGCAGGTTAGGTGTTTGATAAATACTTCCTGAAAATGTTAAAGTTCAGTGGTATCAGAAGGTCATGAGAACTAGAGAAGAGGAAGCAGATGATGATGTGAGCAACTGTTTCTCCCACAAAATGCCTTTCAGTATTGCCAAACAGACCAGTTGTATCCAACAGTGCAAAATTCTGCAAGACAGAATTTTGAGTGAGTTAATCATACAAACGAAGTCTCATATTGGAAATCTGTCAAACAAAGGCACCTTCAATACCTTTATGCCACCAACAATGCTCATAACTACTGACAACCCAACAGGACAACTCAAGTGGAAGGACCAAGTGTCCAAATCCTGCTTAGGTGTCCAAATGGCTCAAACTTGGGTCAAAGTATATGTTCTAAACTACTACTTACACCATCCTTTGTCTTGATATGCACATTGAATTCTTACTCATTTTTTAAGATAGTGATTTTTAACAACAGTAAACAAGGACTCTAGTTGTAAAATCCCCAATATTCAGATTACTTTAGTAATTTAAAAAAGTACTTGTAGTTCTGAGACTCAAAAATAGCAATGCCTAGCATGAATCTGATACTCGAGGAAGGGTCATGAAAACTCACCAATCTGGCCTTACTATCACTTTCCAGCCTATATTTGCCAGCAGCCTCACCAACACCCAACCTTCTGCTGCCAGTTTCAGACTGAACTGCTTTGCCCCTCACCTTGGCATTCCTTCATTCCCAATGAAATCCAGCTCCACTTTTGAAACAAGTTTTTCCTCATAGAACATTTTCTAGACCCTTCCAGCCCTGTAACCCCCAATTTGCTCATCAATCTTGTTCTGTCCAGGAACATTTTTATTGAAGTTATTCATCCTTTCCCAGCTTTGCCTCCTTAACTATTCCAAAAGATGCCAAGAGGGCAACCATGTCTTATACTTCCTACGAAGGATAAGCCAGGAGCTACACTTTAGGTAGTCAGCCATTTCATACACTTTCCCTTTACTTACATTATTGTCTTTTATTCTCTTCTTTCCTAGCTGGAAATCAGTTTTCACACAAATCCAGATCACTGAAGATTATCATCTTTTTAAAGCTCAGGCAAATTTGTACAGAAAACATTTGATTCCTCCCTGCTTGAATATACAGAGATTTAGAAAGAGAAAACTCAGATCTTCGAATGGAAGTGGTGGCAAGCAAAAGTTAAGTTTTGAAAGATGAGTGAGATTCTGATGGCCGTGGATAGGACAAAGGGCATTCAGAGCAAGAAATGTGCCGTTCTTAGTTCTCTCCTGGGGGAATGCCCCTTCCTATGTCTCCTCAAACTGCTATTAAGAGCCTAGACAACCTACCTACAATTTCTTCTTAATTTACCAGTGGATCAGAAAACAAATTACAATATTGGCCAATTTTTAGGTAAATTAAGAGACCATGCTGTTTGGAATATTTGCCTGCCCTGAGTCACGTGCCCATAGTGGCTCACCATTACTCTCCCCCTCCAGCTAGTTCCAAGCTAAGCTCAGCACTGCCATGACATCAGGTTACAGGGCTGCAGTCCCAGGAGTCCACTAAGTTATAATTCAGATTTAGTCCTAGCAGCTAGAATCAACAAATCACAGTTGTATCACTCAGGCATCTGTAACTTAAAGGGATGCCTTTGTGAAACTTTGAAAAAATATAAAAATTATAAAGTAATACCTATCTTGCATGTTGTTAAAGGTAGATTTATGAAGGCAAGCTAATGAAATATGGGCATTATTACAATAAATAATGTAAATGTAAAAAAAATATGGGCATACTCTGGGATACTTCAGGTTCGGTTCCAGAGCACCACAATGAAGCGAGTGTTGCAATAAAGCAAGCAGTAATCTTTTTGTTGGTTGAGGTTCTTACCTTCAACTAGTAAAGCAGATCTGTTAAGTGCCATAAAACGAAATACAAGGAAATGTCTGGATAACCACTTCAAAAGAGGTAACTTACTTTTATAATTTAAAAATTATTAGAATCTATTTGAGGGGCCTCATCCTTAGTCCACAACAATGTCAGAGAGAAAGTAATAAGGGGTTTGGTTTATTTTTTGATCACAAGTGACATAAGTCAATGAAAAGCTCTAAAGTGGAAGGACTGTCACAAAGGAGCCTTCGTCACCCACAGCACCACACTGCAGGTAGCTACTATTTCTGAGTTATCCAGGCCAGTGGGCACTAAGACAGAGGCAGACGTGCCACAGTGTTAGTTTAGAAAAGTTGGGAAGTGAGCGGATAGGCAGGGGTGGGTGCATCTTTGAAGACAGGTTTGCCTTTTATGGGAAAGGGCCACTCACTTTGCCTGGATAAGATGAGAATGTGAGAAACTCTTGGTAGACATAGTAAAGGAACAGCATATAGCAAGGGAGACAGAAAAGAGAAGGAAAAGAGTGCACCCGACAGCCTGAAGGGTCTCTTAATACTATGCATGCCTACAATTTAGTTGGGTACACAATGTCCACAAATGGCCTATTTACTCTTGGATAAGCTGTCAGATCTATATTAAACATGAAGAGTTTAAGATTATCAGGACCTATTTGTTTAAAAACCAGGGCCATAATCTATAGAAAGTCAGAAAGAGAACAAAACTTTGAACTACTGCATTGTTTGTCCACTCAATCTCAGCTATTCAGAAAGGACCCAGTATCCTTTACATATGGGTAGTGAGGTTCTTCAGTCCTGTGATTCTAACAATTTGGGGGCATTATATGGATCAAGAGCTAATAATAATAATAGTAATAATAATAGGCTCTTGTTTCCTAGAACCTGTTATTTCACTTCCAAATTAAACACAGCATTTGCTAATAATCTTAGACTTTCAGTAAAGATTTGTGTTTGTCATAATATTGCTATACTTGGGTATACTTGAGGTGGTTAAGCTTTTGGTCAGAGCTGACCATTACAGCAAGAATTAGGAGATGAGACACTCCAGCCACAATGAAATTCTGCTACCTTCACCACTAAAACTAGGATAAATCAAAACAAGCTTATTCCCTGAGAGTAAAAGGAATCAGGAATTCAGAAGTAGTCACAAGGGTTGGCAAACTTTCTGTGTAAAAGGCCAGAGAGTTAACATTTTAGGCTTTTGGTTAAGTCCAGTCTCTGTGTATACATTTTTTAACAATCCTTTAAAAATGTAAAATTCATTTTTAACTCACACACTGCACAAACAGGTTGTGAGCTGCATTTCACCCACACACAGGCTGTAGTCTGCTATCTCCAGTACAGCCAACAAATGGGGATTCATGTGATACAGCAAATGGGACTTTATTAAATAAGATAGATTTGGGGCAAATAAAAGGTGAAGTATAGGCAAACTGCTGTCAATAATCGGAGCCAAAACAGCTCAGAGTAAATACAAAGAGAACACAACAATAGGGCTACATGTGAATAGAGGTGACGCTAACTGGTAAAGGAAGAAAAAAGGAAACAGAGGAAAGGAAAAAAAATAAAAAATTTGCGAGCCATCTCAGGCCATCAAGAAAACATCTTTCTACTGTAGGGGAGAGGGTGAAAACAACAGCAGCACAGTCTGGATGCCGGAGCACACCATGTAAGAACTGAGACACGGGCTCCAGCCACCCCTCCATTGACATCAGAAGAGACAAAAGTCCATCAGAACACTAATTATTAAGTCAGCAGTCTCCAGTGAGCTAGGCTGCAAGTCTTTTCCAGCTAAACCACCATACATACATTTAACTCCTTTAATATTAAATGAAGAGACACATTTCAGTACACAAAAGCAAACCGTTGACTACCTACTATGTAACTTACATTTTATTTAAATTATGTTGCATTCATAATGGATGCTTTCTGGGGTTTTGCCACACGTTTTAATGTTAAAGGTTAAAACTGTTTTACATGCAAGTACTAGTACTATGAATAGTTTTCCCCATATGGGATCACTGATTATAAAAAGATGACATACCACTAGGGTTGTCTTTTCTAATTGAAAAATTAACAACTAATTATATTTCCTCCAAAACCACAAATTAAGTAGTAACTGAGTCTCTAGCCAACACATTCAAAGCTGAGAGGATTAAAAACACAAAAACAAGTCCTCAGATCCAATTAGGGGAACCCTGCTACATACAGGCTAATCTGTACCAGCAGTGCTCCTTGACTCCAGGAAGCTGGAAGACATCCTATTAACCCAAATCGGAACATTTACCTCAAGTAGCCTTTTTCCAGCCTCCAACTCATGAATAAAGATAATACATTGTTAATTCTATTTCAGAAAACTTTTGCAAGTTGTTTTATTTACAATGCCAACTTTTAAAGGTCACTAAACTAAAGATAACTGGACAATAAACTAGGAAGAAATCGCTTTACAAAAAGAGGAAAAGCCCAAAATGCCACTTACCATAGAGAACCCACAATTCAGTTTTATTTAGAGCAAAGAGAGAAACTTTTTGATCATACTGGAAAAAAGTCAGCCATAGATTTGGAGTCTATACTCAAACTACACATGCAATAAGGACAGTACTCTGCTAATACAGATGATTTGCTGCTGCATTTGTCTACTGTTTGTCTAATATTAACAATTATAAACAGAGCAGTGCAACTAGTATTTGGAACAATCCTTACAGTGTTACAGTGTCAGGCACAACGTTTCACTTCTCTTCACACCACTGGTTCTCTTTGCGTACCTGAAGAGAAGAAGAGATGGATGTAAAAAGTACCTTAACTTTAGTCTTTCCTAATACTATTACCTAATTTCATCAATCATCTGTTAAGTGGGTCTACAAGAAACAGATGGAAAACTAGAAAAACACCAGGTTAATAATAAATTTCCCAGTCACTCTTCTTTTCCCCGCCAGGTTTTTATTCTGCCCTGCCAAAATTATCAAAAAAGCAAAGGCAGTGGGTAAATTACAGCTTCAGTCACCAGAGCCAATGAAGCAAATTCAAATAGTTCATTCACATTTCAGTTTGTAGCTGTGTCAACAAAGTCATTCTGATCTATTCATTCATGTCTTCCCCATTCACTAAGTTGCTATAGGTCTGCTTTTCTGAAGTCACTTATGGCTTGTATGTAAGGTCTCAGGTGCCAAAACTAGTAACTGCTAAGGAATGAGTATCAAAGAACACCTTTGGTTGAAATGTAAGTATTCTTATGTTTATAAAAACCAGTATCAGCCCTGGCTGGTGAGGCTCAGTGGATTGAGTGCCAGCCTGTGAACCACAGGGTCGCAGGTTTGATTCCCAGTCAGGGCACATGCCGGGGTCCTGGGCCAGGTCCTCAGTGGTGTATGCACAAGAGGCAACCACACACTGATATTTCTCTCCCTCTTTCTCCCTCCCTTCCTCTAAAAATAAATAAAATCTTAAAAAAAAAAAAAAAAAGCACAGTATGGTTACAGTAGACTCATTCAAGTGTTTGGACTTGTTTTACGACACAGAAGGTACCTATTATATGTATTGTATATATTGTATATATTGTATATATTATATACATAATGTATTATACATATATATACACACACACATATACCTCAAATAAAGTCAAGACTCCTTGATACAGGCACTTCTTTTCCTGGAATGTTATGGATTTTTTGCTCTTTTAAAAAGCATGTGATCAAGCCCTGGCTGGTGTGGCTCAGTGGATTTAGTGCCAGCCTGAGAACCAGAGGGTCACTGGTTTGATTCCCAGTCAGGGCACATGCCTGGGTTGCAGGCTGGGTCCCAGGTAGGGGGTGCATGAGAGACAACCACGCATTGATGTTTCCCTCTCTTTCCCCCTTCCTTCCCCTCTAACAATAAAATCTTAAAAAAGAAATGAATGAATGAATGAATGAATAGCATGTGATCAAGAACAAGCGATGGGTTACCTACCTGGGCTTCCTCTTCTTCGGTAAAGTCATTTTTGATGTTGAAGGTCTTACGAATCTCCTCAGGAGTTTTCCCCTTGATCATATTGGCAACAGTCTTGCATGTAACATCAAGCAAACCTTTGATGTCTAAATAGTTTGCAGCCTATAAAGAGATTACTGTTTTCATTAAAATGCATTTGAAGTTTTAAACTAAATCCAGAGTTAGTGGATGACAATCCCTATGTAATTAAGCTTAAAATGCTAATTAATTTTAAGAAGTTAAATGGAGAAAAGTAAATCAGACAAGTTTTTTGTGAAAGATATTTGTGCGTCCCCTTCATTATATACCTGTTAATACTGTGCTGCCTTAAGTAACCTACAGAAATAAATGTGCTGCCTTAAGTAACCTACAGAAATAAATGTGCTGCCTTAAGTAACCTACAAATGGCTACTATCTATGGTGTGCACATCTGAGTGTACAAGTACATGTCAAACCCTAACAAAACATTTAAAGAACTCAAACATAAGCAGTTACAGCATTATACTTTATTAATCTTCTGGAAAAATCAGCTTTTGGCTTCTTTGATTTTTCTTTACTGTTTTCCCATTTTCTATTGATTTGTGCTCTTTAACATTCCCTTTTTCTTTGGGTTAATTTCATCTTTTCACTAGGTTCTTAAGGTAAAAGCTTAGATCACTGATTTGAGACTTCTTTTCCAAACATAGGTGTTCAGTGCTACCAATTCTCTAATACTATAATAGCTGCATCTCAGAGATTTTCATGTGTTGTGTTCAAAATACCTTCTAATTTTTCTTTTGGTTTCTTGACTCATGGGTTACTGAGAAGTATGTTAGTTTTCAAATATGAGATTTTCTAGATAGCTTTCTGTTACTGATTTCTAATTTAATTCCATTGTGATGAGAAGACACACACTTTGTGTCACTTAAATTCTTTTAAACTTGAGACTTGTTTTATGGGCCAGAACATATCTACCTCGATAACAGATACTTCAATAGGCACAGAATATGTATTCTGCAGTCCTTAGATGTAATACTCTGTAAATGTTAATTAAGACAAGTTGATCAACAGTGTTATTCAGGTTTTCTGTATCTTTACTGATTTCTCTACCTGTTTTAGAAATTGTTTAGAGATAGGCGTGGAAATATCTAACTACTGATTGCAGATCTGTTTGTCTACTATCCTTCGAGTTCTATTGGTTTTTAACTTTTGTTAAAGTTCTTCATTTAGGTAGATAAATGTTTAGAACTGTTATGCCCTCTAATAATGAATTGATTCCATTATCATTATGCAATGACCCTCTTTAATCCTGGTAATATTCTATACCCTGAAATCTACTGTAATATAGTTATTCCAGTTTTCTTTTGATTAGTGTTAGCATAATATATCTTTCCGCCCTTTAAACCTAATTGTGTCTTTAAAGTGAGTTTTTGTAGACAGCATAGTTGAGTCTTCCTTCTTTTTAATCCACTGTGACAATCTCTACCCTTTAATTGTGGTGTATAGACCACTTACATTTAATATAATTATTGATACGTGGATTCCTCTGAGTTCACAGAGTGTTATAATTCAGTAGCAAATAATTTAACAAATTTCACTCTATAAGAAGTGGTAAAGGCTCTGAGCTAGAGATATCTTATAGTATTCATTAAAAACATACCAGAATAAGTTCAAAAAGTGTTCCTTGGTCAACTTTCAGGAATTCTTGGTCCCACACAGGGATATCATCAGTTCGTTTTTCTTTGTTCTCATCATCCTCAGGAGGAGGAGGGTCATCTTTGTGGTGGGTGCACCACTGAATGACCTACAACAAACATAAAAGTTCGTTCCTCTGTGGTATTTTGTCACAAGGTATTCGTTCCACTGCTGAGGCAGAGTTATTCCTATACTGGACTAAGAACTAGCTAGAAATTGACTTGAATAATAAAGTCAGTAGCTAAGCTTGAAAGGCAAAAATGAAGCTTGAGAAATTTTCACAACTCTTAGGGAGGAAGATCTTAGATAACAGTAAATCCTTCAGTCAGATTACTGTAGTAATCTGACCTGTAATTAACCACATTAAAAAGCTTCTGTGCAAAAAAATACACAGGACAAGGACTGGAAAATACAACATGTATAACCAGCAATGGATTACCCTATAGTATATAAAGTATTAAAAATCCCTACAAAGAAATAAGCTAAAGATATGAACAGGAAATCCACAAAAGAAATCTGAATAGTCAAACAAGAGGAAATACTTAGCTTCATTAGATGCAAAATTAAAATTAGATCCAACTAGTTTAGATTCCCCTTTGAAAAGGAATCTAGCACTACTTAGTAAAACTAAGTATGTGCATATATTACTACCAAGCAGTTCTAAATACCTAAACATATACAAGACTATTTACTGTAATAACAAAGCAGGAAAAGCCCAAATGTTTCCATACTAGGGGCATGAACACATTATAATTAAGTTTTCAGGAAGCTGATCAGCTATACTTATATGTACCCTGGTAAAGACCAAAATCAGCCCTGGCTGGTGTGGCTCAGTGGACTGAACACGGGCCTGTAAAGCAAAGAGTCGCTGGTTCGATTCCCAGTCAGGGCACATGCCTGGGTTGCTAGGCCAGGTCCTGTGTAAAAATAAATTTATTTTATTTTTAGAGAGAGGAAAGGGAGGGAGAAAGAGAGAGAGAAACATCAGTGTGTGGTTGTGTCTCACGTGGCCCCCACTGGGGACCTGGCCTAGCAACCCAGGCATGTGCCCTGACTGGGAATCAAACCTGTGATGCTTTGGCTCGCAGCCCGCACTCAATCCACTGAGCTACACCAGCCAGGGCTAAGAGAATCTTTTTTTTTAAAAAGAGTAAAATCAAAATTAAAAGTATTAAGTCAGAGAATCTAAGTGGAAGGCAAATGGGTGTTTGCTACATAATTCAACTTTTCTGTATGATTAAAAATATTCCATACTTTAATACTGGGGGAAAAAATGTCAGAGCCAAGAAATTATACTACCAGGATGAAAAACTGGGAAAGAACTCTTTCTAGAAGGAAAAGCCAAGCAGGAAAGACTTTAATGAAATAATAGGTTTTTAAGGAGTATTCCAACTGTGTAAGAAAAACAGCAATTAGTATTTGCTTATATGGCCATTAAAAAACTCTTAAAAAGGATATGTAATTAATGTTGATTATTATTTATGGAGGTTTCAGGTCAGAGACAAAAGAGTTTTATTGTATATTTTTCATTTTTGGATCATGTGATTATTCAATATACTTTAGGTTTACATATTAATAATAATGCAAATAGGTTAAAAAAACTTATTCTCAGAAATGGCCCTGTATCACCCAGCCCATCAGCTCTGACCTTCTCTACGCTATCTCTTTGCTTCTTCACTATGTTCTAGCAACCTCAAAAGGTGGGGCATGCTCTTGTCTTAAGGAGTCAATGCACTTGCTCCCAATGCCCAGAATTCTGCAACAGTCAGTCTTTGTTCGAAGATCATCTTCTCAGTAAGGCATTTCCTGACCATCTTCATTTTAAAAATAACTAACTATCCACCTACCAACCCACTTATAATCCATAGTTCTTCTACCTCACATATTTCTTTGGTTGTATATTTCCCTTAATACCTAAAAATTGTCTGGTATTTGAACGAATGCAAGCAAAATTCCTTTTAGAAGCATTTTACATTAGTATAAAGTAGAATGTTAATTATGAAACAATACTCAGAAACCAGAGAGATTTAACTAAATGAAAGCTTCTAACCCATACAATACTAAGAATTGATGTAAGACAAGCAAACTGGTATTAGACTACAAAATGGATGAAACTTGAAAACATTATCCTAAGTAATGATATAAGCCAGACACAAAAGAACAAATACTGTGTGATCCCATTTTATATGAGGTATGTGGAACAGTGAAATTCACAGAGACGGAAAATAAAATAGTGGTTACAAGGGGCTAGAGGGAGAGGGTAATGGGGAATTATCATTTAATGGGTAATGAGATATCATTTAATATCATTTAATTATCAGAGATGGTTAATGGCTGATGATTTTACAACAATGTAAATGTACTTTATGCCACTGAATTGTTTACTTAAAAAGGTAAACTTTATGTTCTGTATTTTATTACATTTTTAAAAGATTTTATTTATTTTTAGAGAGGGGGAAGAGAGGGAGAAAAAGAGGGAAACATCAATGTGCGAGAGATAACATCAACAGGTTGTCTCTTGCACACCCCAAACTGGGGACCTGGCCTGCAACCCAGGCATGTGCCCTGACTGGGAATCAAACTGGTGACCTTTCAGTTTGCAGGCCTGCACACAATCCACAGAGCCACACCCACCAGGGCTTATCTTATATTTTTTTAAAAAGACCATTAGAAAGACAGACAAAGGAAATCGGACAATGCAGAAAATATCAATGGCCAATAACACATAAAAAATGTTTAGGCTCAGAGAACAATACTTCTCACCCAGTCTAGAGCAATTAAAAACACTGGTGATAGCTGACCGAGAGAGTATGTAAACATATGCAGTGCAGCTACATCTCATACCAGGGTCAAGAGAAAGCATAAGATGAAACTGCACCAGATCAATGACCTTTGAAAAATTCCTTAGAAAGGAGTCAAAAGGAGTAAAGCTAAGCCTAGCCAGTTCTTCCCCAAGTGGAAACTGGTTGCTGTTTTTTCAAGTAAGTATTCAATTTAAACAGCTTGCTCTGTTAGGGAACCATGTGCCCTGAAACACTAAAACCCTATTCAATGTGTCGAGCCATTTATGCTTGCACACAAAGTAAGGTGATCAACTGAGAAAAAAAGAACATCTCTTATTCTCTAGCTCCCTTTGAAGCATACACATTCAGTGGACAAACAATACCAAAAATTTCCTTTCTACTAATCACATATTGTTATACTTAAGCAATTTAAGTGTGTTAATGAAAAGACTACACAACTCAGCCCTAGCCAGGCAGCTCAGTTGTCTAGAGCATTGTCCTAATCCACCAAGGTGTAGTGAGCTCAATCCTCGGTCAGGGCACATACATGAAGCAACTAGTGAATGCAAAAATAAGTGAAACAACAAAATTGCTGTCTCTTAAAAAATCAATTCAAAAAAACAAACAAACAAAACAAAATGGATTAGACAACTCAAATATCCGAAGGGTTTGAGTAAGTAAACTACAACAAATATTTAGAATAAATCATACTACATAGGGTTTTGTTTCTTTTTTCTTTTTTAAAGATTTTATGCATTTATTATTAGAAAGAGGGGAAGCCCTGGCTGGTGTAGCTCAGTGGACTGAGTGTTGGCCTGCGAACGAAAGGGTCACTGGTTCAATTCCCAGTCAGGGGACATGCCTGGGTTGCGGGCCAGGTCCCCAGTTGGGAGCACACGAGAGGCAACCACACACTGATGTCTCTCTCCCTCTTTCCCTCCCTAGTGTCTATAAATACCATCTTTAAAAAATAAACATTTAAAAACAAGGAAGGAAGGAAGGAAGAGAGAAAGGATGCTATCTCAGTATCAATATAGAAAGGATATTGTGAAATGAAAAAATACATATACAAGTGTATAGTTTGCTAGCTTACCTTTTTTAATATTGCTGCATTAACATTTGGTAGAGGAACTGGGTCATCATCGCCTTCATCATCCATTCCCAAATCTAACAAAAGCAGAATAGAGTTGCCATTATTTCCTAACTCCGTTACAACATTTATACCAAACAAGGCTATTTCTCAAACAAGTATTTTGCATGACATGTTGTCTGAAAGAGTATAAAAAGTACTTTACTAAGAATAGTTCTTTTAATAGCATTTAAAATTGGTGGTTCCTAACAAGAAGTCCATGAACCACCCAAAACTAAATAGTGAGTGAACAAACATACGAGTATTATATCCAAAGAGTTCTAAAATAGGAGGAAAATGATTTAGTAAGTGTGGATTGAGATGACAAGGCAGCTATCTGGAGGTGGGAGGGGGAAGCCAAACCCTTATCCTTACTCTTTCTCCAGATGACTGTATTTAGAAAAATAAAACCGTATCAAGTATCATAAGTAACAATCTCACACAACACATACAAAAGATCATGCAGGCACTGACAAAAACAAGGCAGGCAGTTTCATACATACTGAATAAGTTGTATAAGTTATATAAGTGGTATAAGTTGAAGCTTGAAGTTTTTAAAAATTAGGTATAAAAAGATACATGTTATCGGAATAAAAAATGGGAATATGCACTTACATATTTATATTTAAAATATCTCCATAAGGACACATAAGGAACTGTTAATACGTCTAGGGAAGCTGAGGAGAATGTAGGTTGAGTGATTCAGTTTCAGGATATACCTTGTTATTCCTCATGTACATATTATCTATAATTCCCAATCCGTAAGCTTCTCTGGTAAAAAGGCCTAACTTTCAGATTCCCAAAATGGTTGGTAGACCCTAAAGAAATAATTTAGTTTTCAAATCAAGTGGGTTCTTCAGTTTCTATAAGACTAAAAAAGCTGCCAAACAAAGTTACTGGGTTGGCCAAAAAGTTCATTTGTTTTTTTTCCCATAAGATGGCTCTAGTAGCCATCTTGAACTTCACTCGAAATAATTTTGTTAGAATGTACTGTGACAGCTGTCATATCAGCTTGCATTTAAAAACTTACCAAAATTGGTGAATTTGTGTGTGGTCATTTTAATATTACAGATAGAAGAATATACGCATTTTCAGCATCTTATGCTTTATTATTTCAAAAAAGGTAAAAACACCACTGAACCACCCCCCCCCCCCCCGCCAAAAGATCTGTGCAGTGTATGGAGATGGTGCTATGACTGTGTCAGAAGTGGTTTGCAAAGTTTCATGCTAGAGATTTCTCACTGGACGATGCTACACCGTCAAGCAGACCAGTTGAAGTTGATAGCAATCAAATTGAGATATTAATTGAGAACAATGAATGTTATACCACATGGGAGATAGCTGACACACTCAAAATATCCAAATCAATAAAGTTATTGGTGAAAACAAAAAATGTGTCTTTTACAGAACTAAATGGACTTTTTGGCTAACCCAATACTTACCCGTTAGCATGTGCCAAGATTAGAAGCCAAAACTTAACTACAATACTATACTGGTATAGTTGAGCATCAGTTATGTTGACATGGCCAGGGCTGAATCAAACATTTGGGTCCCTGATACACCCAAGTGCTGTGCTAGGTAGCTGAGACTCAGCAATGAATACAGGGTAGAATTACTGCCATTTTAGAGGAGATTAAGATGCCTCACTGAGAGGATAACATTTTAGTATAATTTTAAAGGAGGAAAGAACACCTAAGCAAAGGGAATGGCAAATGCAAAGTCCTTCTGACAGGAGTGTCTGACACGTTCTAAAAACACTAAGGAATCTGTGTTGCTAGAACAGGACTGGCAAGGGTGAAATAACAGGGGGCCTGATACTACAGGGCCTTCTGCATTTTGGCTACTGTATTGGGAAGAGACGAAAGAGATCAGAGGGAAAAATGGGAAACCAATTATGGGGCTAGCAAGGATCCAGGCACAAGATAGTGGCTTATACAAGTTTATAGCTATGGAAAAAGTAAGAAATAATCAAATTCTATATGCATTTTGAAGGTAGAGGCAACAAATGGTAAGTAGAATATGAAAGGAGTCAGAGAAGACCAAGGTTTAAGACATGGTAAGATATGGAAGCAGCCCAAGTGTCCATCAGTAGATGAGTGGATAAAACAACCATGGGACATTTACACAATGGAATATTATTCACCCACGAAAAAGGTTTTACCCTTTGCTACAGCATGGATAGACCTGGAGAACACCATGCTAAGTGAAATAAGCCAGTCAGAGAAAGACAACTACCATATGATTTCACTTTTATATGTGGAATCTAATGAACAAACTGAACTAACAAGGAAAATGGGGACAGACTCACAGATGGAGAACAGGATGACAACTAGTGGGGGGAGCCAGAGGGGCTGGAGGGATTGAGCAGCAAGGAGAAAGGACTCATGGACATAGACAACAGTGTGGTGACTGCTGGGTGGGTGGAGGGGGGGGGCAGGGGGAGTATAAGGGACTAAACAGTAAAGGAAAAAATACAATAAAGATTAAATTTTAAAAGAAAAGACATGATGAACTAGAGGGATGGAGTTGCCATTAACTGATATGGGCAAGTTTGTCAGAGAACTATGATAGGGCAGAGAATCAAGCACTCTACTTTCATTGTAAGTTTGAGATAGCAATTAGGTATATAGGGTTAAATACGCAAGTCTAAAAATCAAAAGAGATGAAAACTGTAGGTAAGTTTGGGAATTGCTGTATAGATCGTTTAACACCATGAGACTAGATGAGACGACCAAGGAGATGAATCAGTATAGACAGAATGAAGAGGTCCAATGATTAAGTATACTCTGGGAACCTTCAGGCTTTACAGACAGGGAGAGGGAAGGCTGTGAGTTCTAAGTAAAGTATCCCAGAAGCCAAATATAGAAGAGAATCATTAATTGTAAAATGCTGTCAACAGGTCTAGATGAGAAATGAAACAAATGACGCACTTAACATGGAGGTAACGAGCTTATTAACAAGAAGTCTGAGTGGAGTATAGGTTCAAAAACTATCTTATTTTCCTGGGTATGTATAAGGGTTACTCATTCCTCTCTCCTTCTTCCTACTAATGCCTTTTCCTGATCCTATCTCTGCCCAGAGTAAAACTATAAAATGATAATATCCCAATTTGGATCAAGACACTTACCCTTTTTCTGAGCTAGTATAAAACATTTTTAATCAGAGGGCAGAGAAAAAAATTTTACTATGTAAAATACCTGTGTTTGGGGAATTAAGATTTGGAAGAAACATAATTCAAAGGACTATTTTGTTTAGCTCCAAATGTTATTTGAAAGAAGGCTTAAGTCACATTAAAAATAAAGGCCTTAAGGCCCTGGCTGGGTGGCTCAGTTAGTTGGAGTGTCATCTTGTACACCAAAAGGTTGTGGGTCAGGTCCCTAGTTGGGGGCCTGCAAGAGGTAACTAACTGATGTTTCTTGGGCACATCAATGTTTCTCTCCCTCTTTTGGCCTCCCTTCCCCCTCTCTAAAAATAAATTTTAAAAGCCTTAAAAAATAGTACTACTACTACTAATGGCCTTATGGTTGTAAATGAATACTTCTCTAGCATTTAAACTAAGAATTGGCAATGTTTTTTGCTTTTAGACTGAATGCACAAGTAGCAAGTTGTTCCTTTAAGTTATTTTGTCTCAAGGACTTCTGAGTTGGGATACCTGTATCCCAACATCACACCCTGTACCCGAACAAATCAATCAATCCCCATGTACACAAGCCAAGATCTTCATTTCGGATTGTCATGTGATTAGAAGGTTTTATTTTTGTTTTCTAAGTCACACAGATGAACAATAACAAAAAACACTGTAACTAGAGATACTACAGATGCAAAACAAGGAAAGCAGAGTTGCTGGATGTAATCGACTCTAGTCCTCAAGAGGCTAGAATTCTATATAAACCACTTAAGACAAAGCCAAATGCAATGGAGGAACAGAACATTTAACTGTTGCTGTCATTCCACTCGATTCAGGGATCAAAGTTGATGTGAAAACCTTCAAGGAGCCCTATGTTCTTACATTGGCAAATGCTTCTTTGAAGCAGCACAAGGCAGATTAGTGTGCCAGGCACCAACTAAGACAAAATAAAGAATACTTTCATTGCCAAAGCAAGTATTCACACAGCAATTGTGGTATCAGTTTCTACATCTTCTAGATAAAACCTTACCTGCCTTTAGGGACACTTGGATTGCTTTCATACTCTTTTATTAGTGACCATACCATAGTTCTTCATTCAACAGGTACTTTATGGACAGTGACTGTGGGATGCATCAAGGGGTTTACAACTTAATAGAGATGATCTCTGTATGTACGTTACCAGGATACAGGAATGTAAGTGCTTATATGTTCAGCTTTTATTAGCAAACAGAAATCACATACTATGAAAACAAAAGACACACCCTCTGCAATTCAGCTTCTGCCTCTACCACACCTAGTATCTGTTAGAAGTCCTCTAATTTATTAATTGTGAGATCCTAAGTTACCAGTCTGCAGTATATGAATCCAATAATCACTCTGGTCACCTCAGAAAGCCTTCCCCTTCCCCTGGCTTCCACAAATCCTATTTCACCAATTCTCCATTTCTGACTTCTATATTCCTGCCCCAACATGGCCACCTGCCAACGTCATTTACTCCAATAGATAGATACTCTCGTAACTCGCCATACAAAGTAAGTCTATTTACCTCCAGGAGCCTACAACTCAGGGACCAAGATCCATATACTCAAGTGCCTATATATTGTTACAAAGGTCTACTGAAGAAATCTCAAATACATGTAACATGTTCAAGCTCAAAGGCATTTTCTTTCCATTCCTCTAAAGCCCATTCTTTAGGTCTACCAACTATAGTATCACAATCTCTTCCCATTCCCAAAACCCCACCAAAAAACTTTGATTTTACTTTTCTCAAACACATCCTCTTTAACTCAGAACAATCTCCCCAAACATCCTAATTCTACTACATTTGAAGTATCACTTCACTGGGACTACAACTGCAGTCTCTCCACAGGACTGAAGAAAGCATCAGCCAAGACGTTCCCACAGCACCAGTTGGCACACAACTTTATATATTTACTGCACTAATTACACTGCATGCAAGTTTGACTTGTTTGGTGTCTGTCTCCCTTCCTGATTTAAAAATCCTTCAAGGGCAACGACCATTTCTCACTTACCTTCTTTTTCACCAGAATATAGATAGTATTTGACAAATAACTTCTTTTCACTTAAGTACCTATAAGCTACAGGTCTTCCCTATATAAAAACATTTGATATTTGAGTAATAAATAATTTTATTATACAAATTTTTTGCACCAATTCCTCAAACTTATTTGTATGTCTCCACTATACTATTAATATCCACCAGCCCACTGGTAATACTAAGAAACCCATATTAATTAGCAGAAGTTTCAAATGTTTCAGAACCTTTTTTTTGTCTTACTTCTTTGTTGTGCTGCACATATACTTTGCAGAAGTTTCGGAGGAATGACAAACTAGACAAAAGGGAAAACTTGCTTAAAAAAAAACAAACAAAACAGACAGCTACTCAGTTTACAATCTACTCAGTTTACTCCCTCTGTTGAAACAAGGTGCTCTATTTAGCTACCTTATACAAGGGATCTCTTTTCCAAAGCCTTTAATTTTTGTCATTGGAAATTGTGAATCTAAATTTACTTGAAACAGAAATTGAACATTTCAATATTAACTTATGGTCTTATCTATTTAATAAGGAATAAAACTTCGTTAGTTCAGACAATGAAGAAAGAATAACCTGTATCAGAAAAATGCAGTTAATACTTAATTTTTTTTTTAAAAAGGTAAGCCCTTGCCGGTAGCTCAGTTTGTTAGAGCGTCATCCAGATACACAAAGGCTGTGGGTTCGATTTCCCACATTCATGAGGCAACCAATGAATGCATAAATAAGTGGAGCCACAAATCGACATTTCTCGAACCCCTTACCATTCTGCTCTACCTCTACAATAAACAAATTAAAAAAAATTTTAAAGATAACCTACACCCCTTCATACTCTTTAAGCACTCTGACACATTGTTACTTGTATAAATTCGATGTTCACAGGTTACCTCAAACTACTTAATTTTTTCCTCTTTCCTCTGACCTAGCTTTTAAAATAAACTTACCTTCTAGCATGGTCTTGATAGTCACAGACTGTTTGGCAATTTCAACATCAACTTCAAATATCTCTCCATCAGAACTCTGCAACTTAATTGAAGGCATCTAAAAAAAAAGGCATTATACTGAATTTGATATTTAAGAGATATTAATTCTATAAGGCATTTCATCAACTATAGTCTGTTAGAAGCCCTCTATAACAACTATAAAACTGTGAGGACCTATAGTATATAGTCCTGTAAAACCAAGTGGTTATTCACAGACTAGTATACAAATGTTTCTATAAAATTTTTTCAAAGTATATTTCCTAGGAACAGAAGCTTTTAAGGCCTGCCCTACTGAACTCACTGCTGGTCTAAATTTGAAAGTTATATTCCATACTTTTGATGCAAAATATACCTAAAATGGACTTATTTATTCATTTTGCCCGCCTTTCTACTCTTACTGAATACTGGCTACTCCTTATGACTAGTTAACTGCCACAATTAACCACCTGCAAACCTGAGGTAGGTCAGTCCAAAATAAACAAAGCTGCCAAATAAGATAGTAGTTTCCTCCTAGTGAGACTTAAATGAGTTCAGATCCAAAGAGTTGATCAAGACATATTTATGTTTAGATCAATGCAAGATCATATAGCAGAAAAGATCTAAGGATAAACAGATGTCCATCTAATTCCCTAAAATGAATAAGAAACTTAAATTGCACAAAGTCCTTTTTATCTTTCATTACTGACTGTCAAGGTGTCCAAGTTTGAGATCCTCTGCCAAAATCCTCATAGTAATAACCTATTACTTGTTTCAAAATGTATTTATTAACTCAGATTAATCATGAGTCATTAGAAAAAAGACACTTCTTACATAGAAGTTAATTAAGCAATTAACTTCAAAAGACTTGAATTCTGAGGGGAAAAAACTTTAAAATTAAAAATTCTACCACAGTAATTTCTTATCATCTTCACATTCTTGGAGAAAGAGTGTAGGGGAGGGCAGCAATACCCGACTAGAAAAATTCAAGACCTCTTCAAATTTCAAGTACAGATTTCAAAGGTCTGTGCTTCTGAGATATTCATAATCCTGTGATGCCACTATTAATTTGAAAGAGAAGAATCTGGCATTTAAAACACTCACCGCAGGCCCTGGCCAGGTCACTCAGTTGGTGCAGGAGCATCCAACCTGAGGCCGGTGGGCCACATGTGGCCTAGAATGGCTGTGAACGCTGCCTAACACAAAATTGTAAATTTACTTACAACATTATGAGACTTTTTCATTTTTGTTGGTGTTCATGTATTTAATGTGTGGCCCAAGATAACTCTTTCAGGGTGGTCCAGACATGCCAAAAGGCTGGACACCCCTGGTTAGAGCACTGTCAGGATACGCTGAGATTGCAGTTTCGATCCCCAGTATGAGCACATACAAGATCAACCAATGAATGCATACACAAGTAGAACAGCAAATGGATATATTTCTCTCCCTCTCTCCCCCTTCCTCTCTAAAAATCAATTTAAAAAAGTTAAAACATTCACTGCACCTATTTTAGGCTTAAAGACTGAAGGCCCATCACATCAGTTAAAACTTTCATTCAGCTTTTCCCAATTATCTCTAACCCCCAAACAAACAAACTGTTGAGGAAAGAAAGCAGAAAGGTAAAGGTGTGTTTTAAAACCAGGCACTGAAACATCCTGCTCTCACTGATCCAAAGTTGTAATGAATCGAATTTCACTTTTCAGTTCACAATTATGTCTGCTTCTCCATGTTGCTTAGCGCTTGCTTGCCAACAACGCAGAGGAGGGTCCAGGGCAGGGTCAGTCTCTGTGACAAGGCAACAACCAAAGGCATTCCAAAGGAAATATTTTACAGCTAGCCCAATTTTTAATCACAAAACATTCTATTTTTTAATGCTCCATATACTGAAATAAACATTTATAAGTCTGGTAATGATGCAGTTGATAAAGTTACTTTGAAGATGACCACTTCATATTTCTTTCAAATAACTCTCAATAAATAACAAGATCTGCTTAGTCATAGTCAAATTCGTGTATCAGGTTACTCTTAAGGGAGTTGAGGTCTCATTAAATAGCAAGGAGTCAATTGGCTAATCTGTAATTCGAAGCACTTTGTAATCCTAAACTTAATATTCAAAGAGAACTTTTAGTTTTATACAATTGGAATTCTATGCAAAATTTTTAGATAATAATGGATGACATTTTGATTTGACATGCTTCCAAGGCGATTCCTTCAATTCTTTATGCTCTTATACTTGGAAATTAAATCCCTCTCCATGGCTGTCATAATGTGGGTTCTATCAACATCATAAAGGAAAAAAAACGGTGTTTTAAGTGAACCGAAATTGACACCTCACCTCTATTCAGTCTGCATTGCTCTACGACACAGATACATTCTATCGTGACGCCGACAAGGAAAAAAAGTGACTCAAAAACCCAAGCCTGAAGTATCCATTAAAAAGTGAACCAAAGCAGGTGAAAAATCGTGTTCCTTTTTAACAGCTAGACACGTTTAGCTTTTCAGTGTAAGTTCCTAAAAGTCACACCCTGTTACTATGGTACCTGCTTTATAACAGTTGTTTCACCAACTCCAGGCTGTAGCCAAAATAATAGAAATATTCAAAAGGAGCAGGCAGCTACCTGCAAGGATTCCGTCCCAGCTCGGCTGGCGAAAGGACCAGTGACTAGTGACGCCAGAGAAGAGAGAGAAAGGATGAGAACTCGAGTCAAGCACTCCCCGGACTATCACCGCCACGCTCCCTCCGACACCAAAACACGAACACAGGCCCACGCTCAGGACAGCCAAGGGCCGACCTCCACAAGTTGCGCCGCCACGCCCGCCCTGGGTCCCCAAGGCCGGCAGGCTCGACACCAAGAGAGGCCCCGGGCCGCAGCATGGACCATGCAGCCAAGCTCGCCCAGAGAAGAGAAGGCCTAACCCCGGGCTCGGCCCGCGGCTTGTCCCACCCGCCCCGGCGCCCACGCGGCGTCTCGAACGACGCGAAACCAAAGGCGGCCTCGCCGGGTGAAGGGGCAGAGCAGGAAAACGGGGCCCGCAAAACCGTGTCTGAAACGGGTTGCACCGGGCCTGAGAGCAGGGCCCCAGGTGCCTCCTGCCTCGGGCAGGCCAAAGCCGCAGCAGTTCGGCCGCCAGCTCGCAACTCGCGCAGCTCCCTCCCATTCCTGCTCTATCTGTAGCTACTCACGGTGCTCGGTAGAGAGCGGGCCGGAGGCTGACGAGAGCGGGGCTACGTCCGCACACAAAACAAGGAAAGGCGAAGAACAAGGTCCCTTCAGCAGCGCGGCGCAGCGTCGGCTTTTATAGGAGCGGCGCATGCGTCAAGGACCCGGGGCCGGTGGCGTCACAGAGCCGGCGGTGCTGGCCGCCGAGTTCGCCTGACAGCAGGTGGAGGACGGGGAGCGGCCTCAAGGCGCCAGAGGGGCGGAACTGGGCGCGGAGGCGGCGGGCGCGGCGGGAACGACGAGTCGGGGTTTGATTTTCACCCTGGTCGTCGAAAGCGGGGCTCGCAGTTCTCAGAGGAAACGGGAAACTGAACGGCGGGCTATGCGACCTGCCAGGGTCTTTTAGGCAGGGGCTGCCCTAAGCCTAATTGAAGACCCCAGTCCTGAAAAGCCTAGAAACTGCTAGTGTTTGTGGAGCGCGGCGGCAGGGGCTCGGAAGTCCTGCGGCTCTCCTTCCAGGGTGGGGAAACTGGGGCTCGGAGAAGGAAGGCAGGTGGGCGTTGCTGTCACCACTGAGATTATGCCCAGGGCCTCAGTGCCGTCCACTGACCCTAATATGACTTAGCTCACTGTCCACTGTAACCCAAGAGGCGAAATAGCAATACCCTTTTTCTCTTTTAAGTGTGAGGGAACAAGTTCCGAACGGTTCCGCGACATAGCCAGTATGTGGTCTTTACAACACAGTTTGGTTCTCTTAACCCTTATTTCCTACCATCGACTTCTGTCGAGGCCTCTAGGCCCAAAATAACCACCGTTGCAGGGAAACCCCAAATCTAGAGAAGAGGCCTTCCTCTGGCAGTAGATATCCATCCATGGAGGAAAAGAGTATTGAGCCCATGTGTGCCGGGGCACAGGGTTGAGACTCTGCAGTGAACCAGCCAATCAGCCAAGGTCCAGAACTCTTCTATAACGTGCTCCTTGAAGGGTGTGATAGGGTGCATAGGATGAAACCAACCCTAAAGGAAAAGGGTGGGTCTGAAACCCCCGCACCCCCGCCCACCCAGCCCGTGACTTTACCTGGCTCTACCCAGCTCTGCTTAGGGAACATTGCCACCCCTCCCTGGGAGACTCAGGCGCCAGGCTCACCTAACCAGCAGGCACATGATGTATTCCTGACGCCAGGGAGACAAAGGACACCTCCACACAAGGCCCTCTAAAGAAATCAGAGGCCTACAGTTCTTCTGGGATGGGAATGGGCAGGGAGGCCGAGCAGCTTCTTGAGTTACCAGGTCTTTGTCTACGAGCAGGGGTATCCAGTATCTGCCAGGTGCCACAGCTGATGAAGGGAGATGAAAAGACCTGCGCCTCTCATGCTCTTTTTCCATCACACAGCCCTGCCCCCGGCTGCTGAGCTTCAGGTCTGGGAGGCAGGGCCCCCTGGGGCCTCTTGGCCCCCCCCCCCCCCCACGCATGGCATACAAAGTGGCGCCTTGTAAACTTTTGCTGAGCATCCTAAGCAGGACTGGGCAGGGCCAGGTCACACAACTAGCCCAAGTACCCAGCACAGGGTCTGGCATAAAGCAGGTGTATGTTTTTACAAATTTGCCCAGTATTAGCGATGCTTGTTTTTAGGGTTATTAAAAAATGATTTCTCCGTTTTAAATTTCCCCTTAATGTAGTGTTATAAATACCGAGAACACTGAATTTCAACAATTACCACGTATATAGTATTTTCTTTCTCTCACATAAGTATGTAAATATTAAATTAACTTAATTCCCACAAATTCCACTGAAATAGGTGAAATAATAAATAATAGAGTGATAGGAGATTGTCAGCAAATATGTGTTTTGCATGCAATTATTTTTTCTTTAAGATTTTATTTATTTATTTTTACAAAGGTAGAGGAAGGAAGGGAGGGGGAGAAACATTGACTGGTTGCTTCTCTCACCTGCCTCAACCAGGGACCAGGCCTGCAACCCCGGAATGTGCCCTGACCAGAATCGAACAGGCAATCTTTCATTTTAAGGGACAATGCTCAACCAACTGAGCCACACTGGTCAGGGTTTTTGTGTACTATTATTAACTGCTTTATTTTTATAAAATAAACTTTTTCAAAGCAAAAAAAGATGTTTGTTTTTAATATACAGACCTCATTTATTCATGCATACTATTCTATGCATAGATTATTTCAGGAAAAGTACACAAGAAATTGGGGAGGAGAACTAGGTGACTGGGGGACAGGGGTTGGGAAATTTTTCACTTTATACCCTTTCTATCTTTAGGATTTCAATCGATATGAATGTATTACATATGTCAAAAAATTTTTCTTGAGAAAATAAATTGGCATCAGGTCAAGAAAAATTCAGATTCCTGGCAACTCTTGACCTAATTAATCAAATCCCCCAGGGGCAGGCTTTTCTGCCTTTTAAACAAGTCTCCAAGTGATTTTTTTAAAATATTTTATTGACTGTACTGATAAAGTTGTCCCAATTTTTCCCCCTTTCCCCCCCCACCCCACACTTCCCAATTCCCTCAGGCAATCCCCCTACCTTTGTTTATGTCCATGGGTCATGCATATAAGTTCTCCAACTATGCTATTTCCTATTTTGTACTTCAAATCCCCATGGCTATTCTGCGACTACCAATTTATACTTCTTTTTTTTCAGATTAAAAAAAAGATTTTATTTATTTTTAGAGAGAGGAGAAAGGAGGGAGAAAGAAGGAGAGAAACATGGATGTACAAGAGATACATCAATGAGCCACTTCTCACATGTGCCCTACTAGGGATCTGGCTCACAACCCAGGTACGTGCCCTGACTGGGAATCAATGCAGCAACCTTTTGGTTCACGGGCTGGTGCTTAATTCACTGAGTTACACCAGCCAGGGCCCAATTTATACTTCTTAATCCCCTCACCTCTTCACCCATTCCCCCAAACTTCCCTCCCATATAGTAACCATAAAAATGCTCTCCATATGCATAATTCTGTCTCTGTTCTTATTTGCTTGGTTTATTTTTTTAGATTCAATTGTTGACAGGTATGTGTTTATTGTCATTTTATTATTGATAGTTTTGATCTTTTTCTTAGATAAGTCCCTTTAACATTTTATATAATAATGGTTCGGTGATGATGATCTCCAGTTTTTTCTTGTCTGGGAAGCTCTTTATCTGCCTTTCGATTCTAAGTGATATTTCTGCTGGGTAGAGGAATCTTGGCTGTAGGCCCCTGCTTTTCATGACTTTGAATATTTCTTGCCAACCCCTTCTAGCCTGCAAAGTTTCCTTTGAGAAATCAGCTGATAGTCTTATGGGAACTCCCCTGTAGGTAATTATCTGCTTTTCTCTTGCTGCTTTTAAGATTCTCTCTCTCTCTTTAGCTTTGTCATTTTACTTATGATGTGCCTTGGTGTGGACCTGTTTGTGTCCATCTTGTTTGGGACTCTCTGTGCCTCTAGCATTTGCATGTCTATTTCCTTGACCAAATCAGGGAAGTTTTCTTTCATTAATTTTTCAAATAGATTTCCAATTTTTTGCTCTCTCTCTTCTTCGGGAACCCCTATGATGCAAATGTTGGACACTTGGAATTGTCCCAGAGGCTTCTTACACTATCCTCATTTTTTAAAATTCTTTTTTCTTCTTGTTGTTCTGCTTGATTGTTTTTTGTTTTCTCATGTTCCATATCATTGATTCTCGGCTTCATCCACTCTATTGTTGACTCCCTGTAAATTGTTCATTGCCATTAGTATATCCTTCGTTTCTGCCTGGCTCTTTTTATGACGTTGAAGTACTCATTGGGTTCCTTAAGCATCCTCGTAACCAGTGTTTTGAATTCTGTGTCTGATAGATTGCTCATTTCCATTTTATTTAGTTCTTTTTCTGGAGTTTCGATCTGTTCTTTCACTTGGACCACATTTCTTCATTTTGGCAGCCTCCTTGTGTTTGTTTCTGTGTATTAGGTAGAACCACTATGATTCTCTGTCTTGGTAGCATGGCCTATAGGTTCCAGTGGCACAGCTCCCCCATCACCCAAACTAGGTACAAGATGTGTGCCCTCTGTGTGGGCTGATTACACCCTCCTCTTATAGCTGAGCCTTGATTGCTGTTGGCAGGTCTATGGGAGGGATTTATCAAGGCCAGTCAGCTGCAAGGACTGGCTGTGACTAACCACCAATCTCTGCCCTCTGTGGAGCATCAGCTGTGCAGGGGCAGGATGGTGGTGCTCTGATGTTGTCTGTAGTTGTCCACTGGGTGTGCCAGCTCTGGTGTTTCCTGGGCAGTTCAGGTCAGGTCAGCTACCACCTATGTTCCACCAGGGGCCACCCAGTGTGAGCTACCAAGCAATCTGAAATGGGTGCTACTTGTGCCAGTCTTGGAGGTTCCCTGGCATAGCCAAACTGTTATCCAAAGTTGGCTGCTGCTAAGTGCTGTGCCTGAGGTCACTTAGGCAGTGGTATGGGGCTGGGGTGGGCCTATCAGTTGGGTGGGGCAGAGCCTCTGGGCAAGGCACCAGGGCAAGGCAAACAGTGTAAGTCTCAGATATGGCTCCAGCCTGCTGGTTCTGTGGCTCTGTGGGGGGATGGCTCAGAAAAGACACAATGGCCTCTGCCTGCCTTTGTGTCTGGGAGAGAGCTGTCCCCCAGCTCTTGTCCTAATGCCAGACCCTTCAGTTCCTCCCTGTATGCCACTGGTGCCTTTCAAGCTTCTGTCCCAGTGGTGCTGGCATGTGTAAATTCAGCTCAGGCCCTTTCAAAGGAACTGCTAGGGAGTCCAGTAGCTTTTTTCACATGCTCCAATCCCACTAGTTTTTAAAGCCATAAGTTATGGGGGCTTTTCTTCTTGGCACTAGTACTCTAGAGTGGAGTTGCTTATGTGGGACTGGGACCCCTCGCTCCTGGGTGTCCCTCCTGAATTTTTATCCACCATACATGTGGGACCTGCCCATTCTGTGTCTCTGTGTCTCCACAATCCTCCTGGATTGATGTGGTTTCTTTAGTTGTGTAGTTGTAGGACTTCCATTCAACTTGATTTCTGATGGTTTTGAGTGATTATTAGTCTGTAGTTTAGTTGTAATTTTGATGTGGTTGTTCAAGGAGGCAAGCTATGTTTACCTAAGCCTCCATCTTGACTTCCAAATAATAGTTAAGTCCAAGGTCAGCTGCAAAACCTCTGTAGTAGGGACTCAGTGATGAAGCACTGGTAGTCAGGGGCCAGCAATGTCGGTTGATGGTGACTCGTTTAGCTCCACACTTTCTAAATCAACCCTACCCTCTTTCAAACCCTCCACTCAGGAGGGAGAGACAAGGCAGCTGTTGGACTGTGGGGTACAAGACAGGGTTCCCTCAGCCCCACTCATTAACTGTAATCACCAGCCTAGTTTGGTGATCTCTCCACCATCCCTCCGGTGTGTATTGGAGAAAGGAATGTCCCTCTGGTTCCACAGCTGGCCCTGAGGTAGCTGAGGTGTTGTTCTTCAGTTGCTCCACACACCACATTGTCGGGGGGCTCCTAGCACTAAGTGACCAACCTTTATATGGCACTTCCCGGATGAGCCAGAAATTAAATTATGTGAGGTGGAATGCCTTGTGAGGCCCCTGCACATCTCAGGAATTGATCCCAGACACCTCTGAGAGGCCCCCACTCATGTAGAGACACCTGAAATCTTGAGCCAGAGGGAGGAAGTGCCTCTTTTCTTCGGTGCTCAGCAAGAAGCTGAAATGCTCATAAATACCTTGCTACATACATTGATAAAAGGGGAAGTCTTTGCTTTCTCCTCCCCAAGCCTAAACCTAGGCAGGGATCATGCTGCAGGGGATGGGCTTGTGAGTGCTTTTACAATGTGCCTCTCGTTGCATGGACTTTTGCTTGTGGCTGGCAGGAACCTAGTGTTCTGACATAGTCCATGTCCCACAGTATCCTCTCACAGTGCCTTCTAGAGGCAAGTGCCCTTGTGGCTCTTAACTGCTCAACCCGTGCCCGAGAAATGCAGCAAATGCTTGGGAGAGAGAGGGCAAGGCTCCTATTCATGGAAGAAGGTGCAGAGGAGAGAAATAAGAAGAAAACTGCTCAAGGGGCAGCACAACAGAAACCTTTCTTCTTACCTGTAACATGCCTGGGGGCCTTACCAAGAGATGCCCCTGTCCTTGGTGGGATGAAAGTGTTCATTTTCGTCCTCTTAGGTGTGCTGTCCCTGACAATGGCTTGTAGTCTCTGATCCAAGCAGGTCCCAAATCCTCAGGTCCCTGTTCTGGATGCCAGATGTGGGGGTGGGCCTCTACCTTCAGGGTCCCCCTGGCTGCCACGGATGAGAATAAGTCTACTAGGACATGATCTGCTTGGGGAGAAAAGGTGGCTGATCTCTCAAAGGAGAAGGACCAGGAGCCTTTTCCTCAATGGGCTTTTATTGGGTTCAATTTGCACAGGAATACAGGTAAAGCTCATCAATCACTGTCAGGCAGTAAGGATCCAACAATAGATAACATACAAAGAAATATTAGGGCTTATTCTGAGTCAGGGTCTGTTAACTAAAGGGCTATGAAACCTTGGGGAACAAACTCATTTCATGCTTGGACCTTTATGAGAAAACTGAGAGCATTCTTAGCAAAGCAGGTTTCATAGGACTTTATGTATTCTTTCTTAGGCCTGATCACCCTGGGGAACCCACCCTTTCCAGCACAGGGCTACACCACCCTCTGTCATTGTTTCAGGCTTAAGTAAGGCAGGGGATGTAAGGCAATCAAGAGATTAGGAGACTTCTTGTAGACAAAATGAGGACTCAGGCTATGTCAAAGCCGAGGGGCAAAGGTCCATCACCCCTTTTTGCTATAGCCCCCCAAGTCCTTCCCTGGAGGCCCCTTCATGACCATGCCTGTCTTAAGTTGTCCCTCCTTTGAGGAATTTTACCCATCATTGGCTAACCAGTCATGCACTGGGAGCCAGGCAGTGTGAAGCAAAGGGGAAAGAGGTGGTGCTGCTGCCAGAGAGATAAGCTTTGTCTCCTTAGTGGCTTATGCTCCCAAGGTTACTCGCTCAGCCTTAGCCATGGGGAATTACAGCTTCTGAAATCTGGCAGGGAAGTTCCTAACACCACATAATGAAAACTCCTTGTTCTATAGAAGAAGGAAATAAAACCAAAGAGAAGGGATTTCCCATGTCACACAGCCATGGAAGAGTAGGGCTGAGGCTCAGGCCCCAGCTATGCTTCTGCCACCACAGCCCACTTATTGTATTACAACTGTATCCAGCATACTACCTCCAGGGAAGCTAAAGAACTTGGATTCAAGCACAGCAGCTGGGAAGACCTGGTTTTTATGGTGAATTCATTTCCAGAGATGATATCCCTTTGTAAATAGAGTTTCGTTAGCTGCAAAGGGCTCACAGGAGAATCCCTACAAGGATCAGTCCTCTCAGTGCATCTAAAATGGGACTTTGTTCCCCAGAATTCAGTTTACCCCCTTTCTCAGGCACTTACCACCCATGGGACAGACTTTGGATTCTATACTGGAACATGTGTATTCCAGCCCACAGGACCACATGTCACATGGTCAGAGATCTCCTGGCTGCACTCTACTGCTGCATCAACTTTCTGGTCTTGCTCTCCTGATAGAATGGTACGCACAGCGACTCTGCAGTGTGATCTTGGGCAAGTTATTTCTCCTCTATGAGCTTCACCTTCCCCTGCTGAGCTACTCCTTCCTCTTTTTTGCAACACTCTAAGCCTTCCGCCTAAAATTAGACCATCTTATTATTCCAACGAAAGAGTCAAATTCTTGAATCCTGATTTGCAAAATAGATTCTTCAAACCCAAAGCTTTTTAGAGCAAGGAAGTTTTTTAGAACACTAAATGCACAAGAGGCTGAAGGAGCCCCGGCTGGAGTGGCTCAGCTGATTGGGCATCATCCAACAAAGCAAAAGGTCACCTGTTAAATTCCCAGTCAGGGCACATGCCTGGGTTGTGGGCCTGGTCCCTAGTTGGGACCTGTGTGAGAGGCAACTGACTAAAGTTTCACATTGATGTTTCTCTCCCTCTCTTTCTCCTTCCCTTCCCCTCTCTCTAAAAATAAATAAATAAAATTGTAAGAGAGAGAGAGAGAGAGAGAGAGAGAGAGGCTGAAGGACCCAAATCTTAAACTTTACACCAGCAACAGCAGACTTGGAAAGAAGATTTGATGATGCCAGAGTCAGATTTTCCAAAGACTGCAGGGGGTAGGGGGATGAGGCAGAGAAGAGAGCATTGACTACCAGCATGGGTCTCTGAGAAGGAACGCTGCCACTTCCTACCTCCTCCTTTCAAACCAGAGATATGGAGAGATTAGGACCCCCAGAAAGGTTTGGGGGCTCTGAGAGCTGAGAGAATCTGTGCCTTCATCTGTGAACAAGATGAAAGTCTAAAATCTTTCATAATGAGAAGGTCTGATAGTGGTCAAGTAGAAATGGCAGCTGGTTGTGCCTAGGCAAGTGGACCTGAAAGAATCTTAGGTTCATGCCTAATGTGTGAGGATCCCAAGGAGCATTAAAATATGTCCTGAGCCCTAAAACAGCATGGAAGTTGCTCAAAGACAGGGTAGGTGACCAGGAAGGGGCTTCTGGGGCTGCAATGCAAGGAGCATGAAAGCAGATGAACCTAGGTAGTCCAAGCCATAGACCATGGCACAAATGCAGACATCTGTGGCCACCATAGGAACTGAGGATGACAGCTCACAACCTGGTAGTGTTGAGGTCTGCCTGGCTCCCTGCGCAGGAGAGGAAGATGGGTAAAGACCAAGGACCAGACAACCAGCCCCTCACCCCCACTCCATACCATGACCACATAGGCTCTGCAGAATGTAGCTGTGATCTTGGATAGCAGAAGAGGGACAGAACCTTCAGGTTGATTGAGGGTACCCCTGAAGTGACTGAGTGATCATACACTCACCCGACTGAATTCACCAGGAGGTGACCAGATTACATTTTTGCTATCAAATGGAAGTAGGTACTATAGAAAGTCATTCAGAAAATAAGACAGTTATTGTTTTGGCACACCTGAGTTTGTTTTCTTTCTTTCTTTCTTTCTTTCTTTCTTTCTTTCTTTCTTTCTTTCTTTCTTTCTTCCTTCCTTCCTTCCTTCCTTCCTTCCTTCCTTCCTTCCTTCCTTCCTTCCTTCCTTCCTTCTTTCTTTCTTTCTTCATGCAACAGTTTATTTAGGAAGTCACAAAGGTAGAATAAGTGAGCCATGGAAGAGGTGAGCCAGCTGGGCTGCAAAGGCTCAGGAAACAAGTTACAGAGGCAAAAGAAGGGCCCTTAGAGCTTGGGAGAAAGGAAGCAAAGGTACATGCCTTGAGGGAAGAAATGGGGAGAAGAGGCACAGGTGTGCTCAAGAGATAGAGTTCACCTGCGTTTTCAGACTTTAAAATTTCATACAGCCACAGCTGGCCAAGAATCATGCAGACCGGCTCCCGCCCACTTGCTGCTCACATCCTGTGTAGTCTGGGTGAGTTTTTCTCCCTAGCCTCTGTTTTTGTCTGTAGAATGGAGCACAGAGCGGTACCTACCTCACAGAATTTTTGTGAAAATTAATATTTTAGTCAACAGAATGGCTAAACTTAAGAAAGTGACAGGACTTCAAGCCAAGATGGAGGCATAGGTGGACACACTGTGTCTCCTCACACAACCAAAATTAAGGACAACAAAAATTTAGGAAAAAAAACAACCAGGACAGAAAATTAAACTGTATGGAAGTCCCGACAACCATTCGTCCAGACCAGTAAGAGGGGCAGAGTTGGCGGCCAGCAGAGAGGGGTCATGGCAGGAAAAAGCAGTGGCTGGCAGACCCCAGCACACAGGGCGCAGGCTGCGGCTAGCAGACCCTGGTGGCAGATGCCAGGCATGGGTGTAGGGAGACAATGAGCAGACCCAGTGAGGTGCACAAGACAGCTGGCTGTCTGGAGTCACACATTTGTGTATGCAGATAAACCAGGTGAAAACGGGCAGTGAGACAGACCACCCAACCTACAACCCGAGCCCCAGGAAATAATGCCTGAAAGCACTGATTGAAAACACTTGTTGGGGTTGAGGTGCTGGGAGAAACTCCGCCTCACAGGAGAGTTCGTTGGAGAGACCTACGGGGTCCTAGAACATACACAACCCACCCACCCAGGAACCAGCACCAGAAGGGCCCAGTTTGCTTGGCAGAAGCGGTGGAAGGGACTGAAATACAAGAGCAAGAGTGGAGCAAGCGCCATTGTTCCCTCTCTGACCCCCCCCCCCACATACAATGTCACAACCCAGTGACTGGGTTGCCCTGCCCTGATTAACACCTAAGGCTCCGCCCCTCATGTGTAACAGGCACGACCAGACCAAAAAAACAGACCAGACCAAAAGCAACAACAACAACAACAAAAAAAACACCGCTCAAATGGAAGAACAAATCAAAGCTTCAGAGCCAATACTTTTAAGTGACCAACAGATAGCCAACCTATCAGATGCACAGTTCAAAACACTGGTGATCAGGATGCTCACAGAATTGGTTGATTTGGGTCGCAAATTAGATGAAAAAGTGAAGGCTACACTAAGTGAAATGAAGAAAAATGCACAGGGAACCAATAGTGATGGAAAGAAAACTGGGACTCAAATCAATGGAGTGGACCAGAAGGAAGAAAAAAACATACAGTCAGAAAAGAATGAAGAAATAAGAATTCAAAAAAAATGAGGAGAGGCTTAGGAACCACCAGGATATCTTGAAATGTTCCAACATCCGAATTATAGGGGTACCAGAAGGAGAAGAGGAAGAGCAACAAGTGGAAAAGTTATTTGAAAAAATAGTGAAGGAGAACTTCCCCAATCTAGCAAAGGAAATAGAATTCCAGGAAGTCCAGGAAGCTGAGAGAGTCCCAAAGAAGTTGGACCCAAGGAGGAACACACCAAGGCACATCATAATTACATTAGCCAAGGTAAAAATGAAGGAGAGAATCCTAGAAACAGCAAGAGATAAGGGGACAGTCACCTACAAAGGAGTGCCCATCAGACTGTCAGCTGATTTCTCAAAAGAGACCTTACAGGCAAGAAGGGGCTGAAAAGAAGTATTCCAAGTCATGAAAGGCAAGGACTTACATCCAAGATTGCTTGATCCAGCAAAACTTTCATTTAGAATGGAAGGGCAGATAAAGTGCTTCTCAGATAAGGTCAAGTTAAAGGAGTTCATCATCACCCAGTCCTTTTTCTATGAAATGTTAAAAGGACTTATCTAAGAAAAAGAAGACAAAAAAATATGAACAGTAAAAAGACAGCAAACTCACAATTACTAACAACCACAACTAAAACAAAAACAAACTAAGCAAACAACTAGAACAGGAACAGAACCACAGAAATGGAGATCACATGGAGGGTTAGCAACAGGGAAGTGGGAGGAGGAGAGAGGGAAAAAAGGTACAGAGAATAAGTAGCATAGACAGTAGGTAGAAAATAGATGGGGAGGGCAAGAATAGTATGGGAAATGTAGAAGCTAAAGAACTTATGACACATGGACATGAACTAAAGCGGGGAAATGTGAGTGGGAGGCAGTATGCATGGGGGAGGGAGTGAAAGGGGGAATGGGACAACTGTAATAGCATAATAAATAAAATATATTTTAAAAAAGGAAGTGACAATATCAAGTGTTGACAAGGATGTGGAACCATTGAAGCTCCCACAAGTTACTGGTGGAGTGCAAATTGATACACTTCAAAAAACTAACAGTATTGGCCTGGCCAGTTTGGCTCAGTTGGTAAGAACACTGTCTCATAATCAGAAGGTTGTGGGTTTGATTCCCAGTTAGGGCATACAGCTAGGTTATGGGTTTGTTTGGGAGACAACCAACTGATGTTTCTATTTTATACTGATGTTTTTCTCTCCCTTCCTCTCTTCCTTCCTCCTTCTCTCTCACTAAAGGCAATGAAAAAATGTCCTCCAGTGAGGATTTTAAAAAGACTATATATTTTTTAAAAACCTGACAGTATCTACCACAGTTAAATACATGTATACCCAGTAATTCCAATTTCAGACAAATACCCAACAGGAATAAGTCCTATGTCCACCAAAATATATGTTAAGAACGTTCACTACAACTTTATCCATAAGAGAAAACAAACTAGATGCCAGCAATGAAAGAATATATATGAAATAAAGTTGCTTCAAATTAAAGGGGTTTTTATTTATGTACTTTTAGAGAGAGGAGAAGGGAGGGAGAAAAAAACGGAGAGAAACATCCATGTGTGAGAGAGACATCAGTTGGTTTCCTCTTACACGCCCCCAAATGGGGACCTGGCCCGCAACCCAGGCACGTGCCCTGGCCAGGAAACAAACAGGTGACCTTTCAGTTCGCAGGCCAGCATTCAACCCACTGAGCCACACCAGCCAGGGCTAAATTAAAAAAACAAAAATCCATCAACTATGAAGTGAAAAAATAAAGCACAGTATATTCATACAATGGAATACCAAATGGTAATGAAAAAGAAACTACTGATATAAACAATACCATGGATGAATTTCATAGACATAATGTTGAGCAAAAGAAGCTAGATTACAAGAGTATTTATTCTATGAGTTCAGTGAAATAAAGACCAAAAGCAGGCCTGACTAGGTTAAAGATGATAGAATAGTAGTTACCTTTGGTAGGGAGGCATACTTCCTCAGGTATTGATGAGGAAGCTTCTGGGATGCGGGAAATTCTCCATCTTGTTCTAGGTGGTAGTTTCATGGGTGTATGCAAATATAAAAGTTCACAGAACTATAATCACACTTATGTACTGCATACAAGTCATAACTCAATTTTTAAAAAGGGAGGAGTGTTGCCCTGGCTGATGTGGCTCAGTGGATTGAGTGCCAACCCGTGAACCAAAGGGTCGCCAGTTTGATTCCTAGTCAGGAAACATGCCTGGGTTCTGGGCTAGGTCCCCAGTAGGGGGCGTATGAGAGAAAACACACATTGATGTTTCTATCCCTCTTTCTCCCTCCCTTCCTCTGAAAATAAATAAATAAATAAATAAATAAATAAATAAATAAATAAATAAATAAATAAATAAAATCTTAAAAAAATAAAAAGAGAGGAGTGTGAAAAGTGGGATAGTGCATATCTCATGCTTAGTGTGACACCAGTGTGGGGTCCTGAAGGAACTTGCACCCCTGTATTCTCTCCTTTACATGGCCCAACCCTTTGCAGCCAAGGCTAGAGGAGTAATGGGATGTTGGGAGGGAAAGTAGGGGTTGTTGCAAGGTCCCTGTGCCTGGGAGTCCAACTGAGGCCTTGGACACAGCTGCAGAAAGGAGCACTCATCAGCTTCCTTTGCTTCTACCTCAGCCAGCCAGTGCAGTGCCACCCCTGGAGTGCTATGGGCCCACCCTTGGGAAGCTGCTACGTAAGCTCTAGGCAGTAGGACATCCACACCTAAATGGTAAAGGAGAAAACTTTCTGACCCTTACCTACTACCTGTACCCATCACCATCAGAGAACTGTGGGCCCCAACTGGATTGGAGGGTTGTCAGAGTGGGCCAGCCTCCATCCAGGCTGAGGTGGATTTTGTAACTGCCTCAGGCCACACAGTGGGGAATTGGGGAAGTAGACTTTGAACCTAGGTCTGTCTCACCATGGATGAGTCAAAGCTTTCCAGCAGAGCATGGGCTATGCTCTGTTCTATCGCCTCCCCCAGAGGGAAGGTCGGTGGGGATATATGGGTGTGTATTTGGTCTCAGAGTGACCACACCCAGCTCAGCAAAGATAGAGACAGGGTTGAGGTTGCCTGCAGTCTGGTCCTCGATAGTCCCCAAGAACTACCAGCACTGATAGGCTCCAGCCAGCAGATGGTGCCAGAGGGTCAGATAACCATCCAAAGAGAGCATCTTCTGGGAGCCTGACCCTCTCAGGTTTGCCATTTTTACCATGTCCCCTCACTGAGATGCCTCTAGAAGCAGCCCTCTCTCCTCTCCAGGTCCCAGACCCCTGGTCTGGCCATCAGAGACTGAGTGCCAGCGCAACTTGATCATAACTCAACAGTGTGCCCCTGGAAGAAGGCTCCAGCCCTGTGGGTCAGTGTCTCTCTGGGAAATCAAGTTCACATACTGCAAATCCTGGTGGTAGGGGCTGGTAGGCTTGGTCAGGAGCAGAGCAGTGCAGTGCATCAAGGGGTCTTTTGCAGATGACAAAACCATGACAGGCATGATCTACCATTTCCCACTATGTCCTTCCTCCCATCTGAGTCTCTGGGCTTCCAGAGGATCCCAGCCCCATTGTGACATCTGGAACCAGTAATCCGGGGCAACAACCACCGAGAGAGGGCAACCTGTCCAAGAGGACTGCAGCCTGGCCTGCCAGCTGGCTGCGCATGTTGCTCCGGGCCAGGCCCTGAGATGCCGAGCATTCCAGGAGCCAGACTCCGGGAGACATCAGTAGGCAGAAGGTGAGTGTGACTTCAGTACATCCTATAAGCCAGGTGCTAGCTAGTGTGTGAATGCTGAACACTCAGTCAGGAAGGCCTGCCTGTCTGCCAAGCGGCCACTGAGTAGCACGGATTTCCTAAGGAGAATTCCTGAGAGGCCCAGCCACTGGCTCAGAGAGCTGCCAGTGTGGCCTGTGCCCATCAGTCAATAAATATTTATCCAGTACCCTCTCCGCCCCTGTCCTAGGCAGTGGTAGAAAAGACAGGAAAAGGACTTCTGTCCTCAGGGAGTTTATATTCTACTGGGTTAGATGTGATAAGCACAAATTATAGAATGTTAGGTAGATAAGTAACAGTTGGTCTAGAAAGTAAAGGTGGGAGGGCAGAGGCAAAATATATTTCAGCAGAAACCTGCTGAAGAAGGCACCAGCCGTGGACAGAGGTGGGAGAAGTGCTCACTTGGAGCACGTGCAAAGGCTCTAAAATAAGAATGACCTTGGTGTGCCCTAGAAACAGCAAGGCCAGTGTCATTAGAGCTGAATGAATGGGGGAGAGTGAAAAGAGGTGAAGGCAGGGAAGCAGGCAGGGGCCGAATCAGGAAGAGCTTTGTAGGGAGGACACGATAAGAAAGTTGGATTTTATTTTATTTGCATTTAGCAACCTCAAAGGATGGAGGGTGGCATGATCGGATCTATAGGGTAGAAAGATCCCTTTTGTGACTGTGTGGAGAATGGATTGTAGTGGGGGGAGAAGGAAAGTACTGAGTGCAGGGGTGGTGGAGATGAGGAGAAAGGTATACCTATTGATCGAGGTGGGGAGCACCAGGTTTTTTAAAAAAGAATTTATTTACTTATTTTTAGACAGGGGAAGGGAGGGGGAAAGAGAGGGAGATAAACAACGTGTGGTTGCCTCTCACGTGCCCCTCACTGGGGACCAGGCATGTGCCCTAACTGGGAATCAAACCAATGACCCTTTGGTTCGCCAGCCAGTGCTCAATCCACTGAGCTACACCAGCCAGGGCAGCACCAGGAATCTGAGTGGGAGATCCGAAGCTCAGTTTGAGATCCACATGGATCCATGTTATGCACGTGGGTCATGTTGTGGAGGTGGCTGGGGACATAATTCTGGAGCTCGGGAGAAGTTGGGCTAAGGATAAAAACTTGGGACTTTTCAGTATACAAATGGGACTAGACAAGGTCACCTAGGTAGAGGAGAGACACAGAGACACGTAAGCATCAGGTCACCCTAACATGTAGAGGTCAGAAAGAATTAACAAAGGAAGTCAGGAAGTACCAGTCAAAAAGACAGGAGGAAAACAAGCAGGTCTGGTGTGATGGTGGAACAGTTATTTCCAGGAGATTGTTTTGGTCAATCACTTCAAATGCTAAAAACTAGAACTTAGTAGTGAGAAATATATCTACTATACTTGGCAATGAGAAAATAACCTTACTAAAGCCAACGACTTCAGTGGAGTGGTCCAGTGAGAAGGTAATAGAAGATGGACAGAGAATGGACAACAGTTCTCCCAAGTCTTGCTAACAACAGGGGCACAGTAAAGGGGCAGACACAGAGTTTGCAAAGTGAAAGTTTGTTTTTAGGATTAAAGGTACTATCGCCATGTTTGAATGCCACTGGGAATAATCCAGTGGAGGAGGCCATTATAGGCACAGCGGCAGGGAAGTTGGTGGAGGCGGTGGCCGGCGGAGGAAAGAGACTGTGTCGTGTCTGATCACACTCGGAAGTTATTAACGGGCGAGGCCACCAGAGGTGTCGGGTTCTGGAAGGGAGCTCCAGCAATCTGAGAAGAGACCATCTCAACCGTCCTTTTGAGACCCTGAGGAGGAGTCTCAGGAAGTGGAGGGGATTGCGGAGGCCAGCCTGGGCTCCAATGGGCTCCCCTCCGGCAGCTTCCTTCCTGCTGGCCCTGGCCTCCAGCGCCCAGCAGCGGAAGGCAGAACTCTCTGGGGGTGCTGGCAAGTCACAGCCAGTGCTTCTCTGCAAACTATACTTCAGCTTTTCCTTTTAAAATATGTATAAAAAGTGTGATAGTATCTAATATAGATGGGTGAAAAAAGATAGCTCCTTTCCATCTTTTAGGTCTTGGCTCAGTGTTACCTCCTTAGAAACCACCAGTGTCATTACTTGCCCAATTAGTGCACTATTAAGTTAAAATTGACCCAAATTTAAAAAGTTAAAAGCCACTACTTCAAAGGGAGTTATTCCCATTAGGAAGACAATGGTCATAATTCACAAACTGATTACGTTGTGCAGCAGACCACCAGCCCTGCTGTGCTTTTCTTCATAGCACAGTATTCCTTTTACATTTGTCTCTGCGAGTATAAGCTCTAGCAGGGCAGACATTTAGTGGTGTGCCCCACTCTATTACATTCCCGGTGCCCAGAAACACCTGGCACACAACAGGGGCTCAGTAAACAGTTGTTGGGTGTTTAAAGGCATTTCCTTCTGTTTGCCCTTAAAAGGCAAACAGAAACCTTAAAAGGTTGTAATACTTTAAAAGGCTCCTAGCCAACACAGAGAGGGTGGCTAATGAAGAAACTTCGGAGCTACAATTACCCAGGAGCACACACCTGTGATCGGGGCCACACTACTGTTTTGCTGCCTTTGCACACAGGACAGTTCTGTCTTATGAGGACAGCACACAGCCTTGAGCTGTGATGAAGTCAAGTAAGCTCCTAAGCCCAGCCAGGCCATCCAGTCACTTGTCTGACTCCAGGTACCTGGACCAGCCACACCCAGCATTCTGCCAAACCACTCTCAGCTGGTGCCTGGCAATGGCTTACTTACTCCCGTGGACATTAGTCAAACTCCACGGCGACATGTCTTCCTGCTCATTTGCTATGCTCCCCAGACTACACTCTGGCTAAGGAAACTAAGCCCCCTGTCTAGAATCACATACCCGATCCCCTCCTACACACACAACCCCTAGTTTCCCATAGTTTTTGCCAACTTATTCTAACCTCTGATCTCCCCAGAAGACAAACATCTGTCCTTTGCCTCAACAGTTGGAAAGGCTTAACATTCCTTCATAGACAAGAACATGAATAGTGCACCAGGAATGCTGAGTGTCAGCAGATCCTGAGTCATAGGCTTGAAATCAGAGGTTCCTGCTGACCCAAGACACCACCAGGCCAAGCAACAGATGAACTCGGGACTCACGACTCACGTTTGTCAATTCATCCAGCTACCACGCCCCCACTCCCTCGCCAGGAACTCAGATAAGAGCCAAAGCAGAGCCTCAATTCTACCACACTGGGGGCTAGCGGTAGGAAAGGCTTTTTGTGCCTACAAGATGTAGGCACAGAACCCCACACTGATCAAGTTTTCGGAACAGTGGGGCTATGATCAAGCGATGAAGGACTAGCTCGAGATTCCACACCATGCTTGTTAAGACCTGAACAGCTAGCTGACTAGTTTCTCAGTCTTTGATACAGATTACCAGAAGTTTACTGGAGTCTAAAAAACCAAGGCCAGTCTTCAGCTACAAGAATACTCCAAAATTAATTGGGTTTACAGGGAGAAAGGAGGAACTATTTTACTTGGATATGACATAAGGGGGTGAGGGCGTGGTAAAATGACAGCACAGAGGATCTGAGCAGTGAAAACACTAACGGTGGACGTGTAATCACATGTCTGGACCTACAGAATCTACAACCATGAACAGCGTGCACAACGCAGAATGTTGGTGAATCCCAATAGAAACTGGACTCTGGGTGATTGCTAATAATGTAGGTTCATCAGCTTCAACTGATGTGCCATCCCGGTAGGGGATCTTGTAATTGGGAGGTTATGCACACGTAGGAGCAGAGGCACACGGGCTGTCTGTACCTTTTCAACTTCGCTGTGAACCCAACACTTCTCTTATATTTGGGGATGAGGTATCCTACTCCGTGTATCTCTTTAAAAGAAACCATTTTTTCCTCCTTTTTCATTTCTAACAGACCTGTCCATTTAAGTCCACTCTGACAGTTCCTTTACCCTCACGAACATTAGGCTGTGGCGGCAGGTACTGAGTTGAAAATCATTTTCTTGATCAGCTTTCACTTTCCAGTCTGGCTCATATAATTGTCCTTGAGACAGTCAAGTCATTCATGAGCTCTGGGAATGCGGTGACTGGGACACTTGATTTGGTCCAGGTTCCAGAGGGCCAATGGGCACACAAACCTCCCTCATTGTAATTCCCAAAGGGCTTGCCACATGACTGACTTCCTGAAGCGGGTCAGGCACGCACACGTCACTTCCTAGTCTGTACCTAAAAGCTGTGTGAGCTCTTGCCCAGCCTTCAAAGGCCACTAAATACAAATTTCAGCAAAGAAAGGGAACTCAAATGCTTTGAGTTAGGGATTCTAGGGTCAGACTATCTGAATCAACTTATCTTCATCCCTCCTCTTCCAAACTGTTGACACAGCTCAATAACTCATGTAAAATGCCTGGCACATGGGAAATGCTCGGTGTTAGACTTTTTCTGCCATGTCAAGGACTGAGCGTCCAATACTTATTACTGTCCTGGTCACTCTGAATTCACCTAACCCTTTACACTAACAGTCATTTCGGCACTCTTCTCTCATTCACGAATGCTAAGTGCACCAGTTCCCAAACCTAGCTCAGAATGTCGGCTTTTAGGATTCCAACATTGAACTTAGTAATTTCAGAAGCCACACACCACTTGCTCTGCAATATTCTAAGATACCCAATGATGTAGGCCAACTGCCCCTTGGGCTGATGGCAGAAATGTCCAAGTACCTCCAAGAGGTGGCTTAAATACTCTTTTAAAGTGCAGAGCCAATGACAAATTATGAACTCCCCCCCCCCACGCTGCCAAATGGAATTGATCTTCTGGAGGGTGGGCCCCTTGCATAGGCTTCCCTTGCTAGTTGAGTGTTCTAGGAACCCATCTGTGTCAGTGTACCAGCTGGCATTGTTGTGAGAGGCTGCGTTCAGCTTCAGTAAAAAGTTTTTTGAAGACTCACCGTGTTTGCCCATTTCATGATAGGTGATTTACAGGTACATCTGCCCACACCCTGCTGAGTGTTCAGCAGTTTTTCACCAAAGAACGGCATGACCCTCATGCCCCGCGCTTCTTATTCACTCAAGCTTTGTTTTCCCCCCGTTTGTTTGCCCAGACGAAAGAAGTCCTTAGAGGGAAATGTTTTGCCAATGTGGAAGAGGTGAAACAAAAAACTGACAGAATCACTACAAGGCATCAAAATCGAGAAGTTCAAAAATTGTTTTGAGCAGTGGAAAAAATGTCAGTATGTATATCGCATCAAAAGGAGAGCACTTTGAAGGTAACTGAAGTTTAAATGTGTTAAGAACACACACACAATTTATAAATTCTGGGGGTTTTGGTCCCCTCTTGTATGATGCAGTGGTATCAGACAACTAGATCTCTCATCACCGAGACCTTCTCAGAGCTCATGAGCTATTGCAGTGATTTTCGACTATTTTCATCTCATGGCACACATTACTAAAATTGTTCAGCACACGAAGTTTTTTTCTCTTGCCAATCTGACAAAAAAAATAGGTGTAATCTTGACTTACTCACACTAGATGGCTGTTGTCATCTAATTTTGACAGTCTAAGGAAAGAGGGCAGTGCCCCTAAGCAGGTAATGTACATTTTAAAATTACTGTGGCACACCAGTGTTCCGTGGCACACTGGTTGAAAATCGCTGAGCTACCACTGCACCACCACCTCAAAGAACTTGGTTCCTAGTTGAATGTCTCCCCAGCCCTTTGCAAGCAGCCCCAGTGTGGCTAACGGGCAGGAGTGGAGAGCTGGGGCTTGTTTGTCTTTATGGCGTACTTCTAGTCACAGATCATGGAAAGCGTTTAAATAAAAGCAGCCGTTTTATTCAAACCAAAGTAAAGATTATTTATACTTCTTCTGCATGTGGTTCTGGGAAATAAAGATGCTCAAGACCAAATACATTACATAGCTTCCCTTCCACTCCTCTGCCTCCTGTATTCAGTACACATCGCAGACCCTCATTGTTCTTGGCAAGGGACTAACTTGAAAAAAGCTGGCTGGACCCACCAGCAAGGGCATATTCTACATCTGGTGTATTTCACCCCACTTTGTAACATGGCTTTTTCCTGAGACATGCTTGGACATATCTGACCTCGAGGTCAGGACATCCACCCATGACCAGGCTTACAAAACCTAACCATTAGCACTAACCCTTGTCCCTTAAGTACCACTGCCACGCTGAAGCAGTTCTGAATCAATACTGAATACCAAACCAGAGACCACTGAGTTTGCTTACAGCTCAGAAAGCATGCTAAGCCTTGAGATACAAGTACTTGTCAGCCTCTGGCATTTCCAAGACATTTATTTAGGCTTTCATATTGGTCCTCCAGTGTCTGCAGAGCAAGTCCTCTTTACTTCCTTTTCTAACACAATTCTGGTCTTTGATTTCCATTGGTGGGCACTGGACTTGCTGCTAAGCTGCAGCCTACCACTGCATTCAATACTCTCCTGGAAGAACATGCCTGGTTTGTCCATTAAAGCTTAAATGGACTTCCCAATGACAACATGCTGGTTCACTGAGGCTATCTCAGGAGAAATTCCCAAGAGGTCTAAGCAGCAAAAAATGAGCTACATGAAGTGGTCCATTACATTAGGAATATTTTAGATTTTAGGCAGAAAGTATGTAACAGACTTAAACAGGTTTAGGATACAAACTCCGTTCGGTTAAACATCAGTCACGAGAATTTGTGGCTGGCCTTGAAAAAACATTCAATCACTAACTCTGTCTCCTTCTGACCTCCTGGAAAAGGAGTCCTGGTCCAAGTATGACGAGACAAAAGCCTCGAGTTTGCTGCCTACTCTCCTCACTCTTAGGTATCACTGACTGCGGTATGTTTAGCTTGTAAAGAAATCTGTACAGTATAAACATCCCTAACCCATTCTCCTGACTGAAATCCAGACGTCAGCTGATAAATGGACACTGCAGCCTACTTGCAGGGGAGCACTAGGACCTTGAGCCCACAGCACCACCTGTCTTCGTGGCGGTCCTGCATAATTAATCAGTATATATAATAGAAAGCAGAAATAAAATGTACTGATGGACCTAAAACATAAGGCTTAAAATTGTAACCGAAACAAATACAGAGATCAGGTATGCCTAAAATAATACATCCACACCTTTTATAAGGCTGTACAAAAGAATAAATGTATTGTGAAGGGACAAAAACCTAAGATTTGGAAGGGTTAAAGCTTTAATGAAAAAGTTTTAGCTCATGAGAACAGATTCTACTTCAAAACAAACAAGCTGGTTACTATACTTTACAGCCCATTTCCAGGAACATATTACAGCTGAAATTAAGGGACTGCTCATTATGCAGGACAGGTTAAAGTCACTACTGAAACAAAACAAGAGCCACGTGGCACGCCTTAATTATTTACCAAAACCAACGACCACCACCCATCACCCAAAACCCAATTTAAAAGTACAATTGGTGCCCTGACTTGGTGTGACTGAATGGCCTGAGCGCTACCCTGCAAACTGAAAGGTTGCCAGTTCGATTCTAGTCAGGGTACGTGTCTGGGCTGTGGGCCAGGTTCCCACTGGCAGCTGCGAGAAGGAACAAATCAATGTTTCTCTCGTGTATCCATGTTTGTCTCCCTTTCCTTCTCCCTCCCTTCCCCTCTCTCTAAAAAATAAAAACCTTTTATAGAAAAAGTACTCTCAATTATATCAGAAGAGATAAAAAGAAAGTGGACCATTAAGATACATACTGTGTATGTGTATTTTCCGAAAGCACTTAGAAAAGAGAAAGGCGAAAACCTCCTGTGAATTCCAAATTCAACACAGTACAAAGCAAAAAACTTTTATTACTACACTCACACAAATAAGTGTCCCAAAGTTTACCCCAATAGTTTAAGATTATCCAGTACTAGTTTCCACAGGAGAACTGTTTTAACTTCCAAATCCCACTCAAAGGATAAAAGTGGAGGAAACTGCTCTTTAAGTGCTCAGGACTGACCTTCACTTCAAATGCCATCTTTGTCCTTGGGCGAATGTACATCAGCACTAAACCGTGATCCAGCAATAGTTTCCTGTTTGATTCAGCACGGGTCACTTCAGGAGCTTAATACAGGATAATGCTTTCACCACTCTCTTATGAGACAAATTTAACTTTAGGTCATATGACATGTAGTGAAATATTTAAGAACTTACCAATCTGTCAATCATCTTAAAGAGTCCGTATAACATACACAGCAATATTATATTTATAACCAGAAACTGCACTGGCTGATAGACACATTAGTTTGTTAAACTCTACCTGAAAACATGCTATTTTTATTAAAATGAAACCCCCAAAATTTAATCTCAAGTTACATGGTTTTACAGTCCAGTCTCACTGAAGTAGCACACAGATTTCCTTTCTTGCAGACAAGATGCAGGAAGAACCCACGAAGAGCACACTGGCAATGTGATAAAGTGTACTACCTGAACTACGAATTAAGTCATGAAATTCATCTGAAGAATGCCAAGGAGTTACCAGAGAGATTATGTAATGGCCTTGATTTTTATTTTTCTTTACCTAGAATTCTACAAATTCTAAAATTTATCAATTGATGTATCTTTTAAATAAACAGCACCAGTCTTGCCCATTAATACAATTAAAATTTGACTTTCTCAGTTCTTAGTTCACAAGTTTATTATGAAAAACACTGCAGTGCTCTTGTGCAGTAACATCGTCTTACAGTAGGGGGAAAAACAGTTCTGTTCAAAACAACTCACCAGGTTCTGACAATAACAAAAAAACAACATGAGGCTGAGATTTGAGAAGGAAATAAACTTGAGTGCAGACAAATCATACAATTAAATTAAACGGTATCCCTGAAAATAAACAGAACGATTTCAAAACTCACAAGTAGAGGGGAGGCCTTGGTACTTATTTTTAAAAATGTTCATTAAGCTCCAATGATTGTTGCTATCCTTATCTACATTCATGCTGAGTAAAGCTATAGCTAAATGGAAGTTAAATTGTATTCACGAGGTGTTAATGTTTACATCTTATTATCTGCAGTCTCTCAGAGAAAGCAAAAGTAACTACAAATAACGCTATGCCAGAAACTGGTTTCTTGACCAACAATGTCGCTTCAGCATGCAATGAACTGGTTCATTCTAAAGTGGTCACGGCTGTTGATGACAAGAGGCTTTGTATTTTTATATGGCACATCTTTTGGTCCGTGTGAAAACAAGTTTTTTGAATGTTAACTATTCTCTGACACTTTGGAGTTACTGTTGCTCTTCCCATTTCCATTAGGTCAATATATGGTTCATGGCAATACTGTACAAGTTTAAACTTTCATTACAGGAAGTAGTCTGGGGTACGACGAGTAACATGGGGCTCACCCCTGCGAGGTGCTGGATCAAACTGCAAGCTGAAAAACAAGATGCAATTTGTTCATATTCTAAGACATCAATGTACTGACAATCAAAATCAAGGACAGCAGTCTTTCAAATTCTACACATTTTTTTCCTATCCAATTTCAACTTGCCTCAATGTAACAGAGACCTAACTGCAGCCTCCTCATGCATTTAATAAGGGTCTTCTAGCTGAATGCCTCGTCAAAAGAGCCAAGGTAACCTGAGCCAGAGAGGATGTGCTTTTATATATTGGGCTTCCTTGTAAGATCATTTGAAAGACGGGCTCTGCTAAATAAATAAAACATAGGTTTAAAAGTTGTAATTCAGCCCTGGCTGGTGTGGCTCAGTGGACTGAGTGCTGGCCTATGAACCAAAGGGTTGCCAGTTCGATTCCCAGTCAAGGCACGTCTGGGTTGCAGGCCTGGTCCCCAGTTGGGGGGTGTGCGAGAGACAACCACACATTGATGCTTCTCTCCCTCTCTTTCTCCCTCCCTTCCCCTCTCTCTAAAAATACCTAAAATCTTCTAAAAGTTATAATTCATATTAGGGTCTATATATCACAAGTTTCTGTTGATGTATTTCAAAACACATACCAGACATAAGTCTGTTTCAAAGGAAACTTAAAAATCAAATTGGAATGGATTTAGCATAAGCTTTTCAACTCTTAATTCTCCCACAGTCATGGCAAACAACTACTCAGGTGTAGATACTTACAAAGAGTATTTTAGAGTATCATCAAGTTCCATGATTGCAGCTTGGTTACCGCAACGGTAACAATAGTTTGGAGCACTGAAAATCGTTACTACATTCCGGTCATGGCACCAATTATACCCCTACAAGAAAAACAAGAGACTTTTATAAAAACTCACTTGACTCCCTTATTTACGTAACTGAATGTGACTCCACTAGAGAGGGGGAAAAATCTCTTAAGACTTGAAAACTATCAACACTGTTTCTGGATAATTTAATAATTTTCTGTACTTTCCACAACTTAACAAATAGCACCAATAACTAAAGAATAAAATGCTTCTTAAAAGTGTGGCCTTTGTAAATAGCAGTGTCTGACCAGCCTCTTTCATTGCAGTGACTCTAAACAAGCAAACACATACTCTGAGGAGACCACGGCTTAATCCTTCTATCCTCAGTCCTAAGTGAAGCGCCCCCTGCCCAGTTGTTCACCAACCAGGTTCGAAGGAGAGAGACCCCCAGGATTTCCGGCTTCACTCCCTCAGACTATTTGATTGAACGAGTTCCTTTTAAACTATTGTTCACCAGTTTCTTTCCCTATCTTTAGCAAAGTCAGACTTTACTGCTAATCATAACAAAACTTTATTAGAATTAATCTAAATAGGACCCTAGTTTTACAAATATGCTAAATCAATGTTCTATGCCAAGAATTTGAACCAATTTCCCCTTTTTCTTCTTTCAAATCACCTGTATCCTACCATCCAAAGGACTGCTTATTTTGGTTTACTTCTTCCCAAACTCTCCTCCACACATATATATTAAATATATAAAATAACAAAACTGGGACCATAAAATATTACATTCCCCATTCTCCTGCCCCCCTGAATCCTACATTCCTGCTCTTGAATCCCAAGCATATCCTGTCTTTAGTGTCTGTCAAATTTATGGTGACAGGAGACTAGACTTTGGGTGGTGAGTACACAATGCAACACATTTAGGATATATTACAGAACTGCACACTTAAAACTTATATAACGTTACTAACCAATGTCACCCCAATGAACAATAAAAACGTTTTCACTATGAATTTCAAAAGTTTGTGATCAAAAGCTTGAGATCTTAATTCTAGCGTGCAAGCTATACTGGCAAATATCAGAAGGAATACATGGAATGTTCTCATTAACACCATTTATTTAAACTCCCTAATAGCTTCCTTCATTAAGTTTGCTTAAAAAGCAAATCAGGTTTCAGAGAACAGAACATACCTCCATCACCAGCTGGTGCGCTCTGGACACCAACGTGAGGCCATTGGCATGATTAAATGTCTCAGAAATATCTTGTCCAAAGGTGTAACCAGCTCCTCGAGGAGATATACCCCAACCACCACGGTCATCTGGATCTGACCACAGCAAGTCACACATTGGACCCTAAAAAAAAAGTTACCTTTTAAACAGACTCTTGCAAAAATGGTTAATACATGATTTGAGTAATTCATTAGAAGCAGCACTGTGCTAAGCCACACTTTTTAAGTGGTGTTTGCTGAAAACAGTGAAAGGTTTTACAGTTAAAGTCAAACATCTGTGTCAAATTTATACACTATTTTCAGATGTCTTTAAGAGGAATAGCCTGTGTCGGTGAGCCCCAATAGCAACACACCCTAACTAATCAATCTGCTTATAATATGCAGGTTACAACATTAGGCAGTGCATTCTGGTAATTAAGGCAGACTCTGAAGACACCCTATGTCCTAAGCTCAGTTCCACAACTGTTGTGATCCTGGCAGGTTCTTTAATAGCAGCTTCTTTTGAAGAATGGAGTGGACAAGAGATCTCACACCACATGGGGTCGTTTTTGAGAATTACATGAGAGAAAACATACAACGAATTAAGTTACAGTTAAATTTTTCCTCTCTCTTAGGAGGTTTGCTAAAAAGACTTTATTACCAAATGGAAGTCAATTACCTCATGGGGAACTTCTTGTAGGCGATCGAGTGCTCTGATGTGGTCCAATGTGTCTATGGACGGCGAGAGGCCACCGTGGAGACAGAAGATCTGAAAGAGAGTGGTTCATCATGTCACCCTCACCTAAAAGGTGGCCCACCTTACTTGTCCCCACTGGTATTGGTGTTCTGCCACAAGCAGGCTTGTCTCTGCAGCCCACTCTAAACTATCTAATACACTCCTTTTCCTGATAAACCATCACTACTTCATGCAGTCTCCACGTCAACCAGTTAGTTCCTGCAAGAAAATGTTTCTCTGACGTCACCTTCAACATAAACTATTTTCTTTCTCACAGAATGTTTTTGGAATCACCTTAACTGCACCTCCCTTATGTGTTCAGAAACAGACTGAGAGGATGAATGGGTTGTATCTTTCATTCTTGGGGTCCCAACATATAGGTCAGGACCTGATACAAAGGCACTTCACAAAGGCCCCAAAGGGATGTGAGGGTGGAAAAGTAAGTTACTGGCTCTTAAACATTAAGTAAGCAGAATACTGAAAGTAATCAGCAATGTAAGTTTTAACAAGACCTACATACCTGTCCATCCACCAAAGCAGTGAGAGGAAGATAGTCAAAAAGATCTGTAAAATATTTCCAAACATTTGCATTTCCGTATTTCCTTAAACACTCATCATAGAAACCATATACTTGTGTGATCTGTCTGCTCTCGTGATTCCCTCGAAGAATAGTGATGCGTTCACGGTAACGAACCTGAAATGACAAAATGGAAAACAACATAAAATGCTAGCACCTTCAAAACCAAATGACAACTCAGCAAACCTTCCACCGGGAAATCCAGAGTTCCAATTTTGTTATCTGGAAAGAAAGGGGGGAGGGGGGAAAAATCCAAGCCCTCACTGAACTGAAACCACACACCTACAGACATTTGTCCACTGAGACCTGTCAACCTAAGACCAAATCCTGCTACCATCAACTTTATACCAAGAATATTGATCAGCTATAAAACTCCATTCATGGATTTTTCCCAGTTCAATGATTTTTTGGTAAAACTTAATAGTTATGCAACAACCATCACAATCCAGTTTTAGAACCTTTCCTTTATCCCCAAAAGACCCTTTCCTTATGCCTATTTGAAGTTGCTCCCAACTCCCACTCCCAGCAACCACTGATTTACTTTCTATTGAGACTTGCCTTTTCTAGAAATGTCATATAAATGTAATCATTCAACATGCAGTCATTTTGTGCTTGGCTTCTTTCACTTAGAGTATTTTTTGAGGTTCACCTGTGTATAGATCAGTGGTTTGTTCCTTTTTATTCTGCACAGTATTCCATTATATGGCTATACCACATTTTGTTTTTTTATCACCAGTCAAATGAACACTTGGATTGTTTGCAGTTTGGGGCTATTATGAATAATGTTGTATAAAATTTATATTAACATGTAAGTTTTTGCATGAACATATACTTTCATTTCCCTTGGGTACAATCCTTACGGAGTATAAATGCTGGGTCATATGACAGGGATATGTTTAATTTTTCGAGAAACTGCTAAACTGTTTTTCAAAATGGCTGGACCATTTTACATTCCACCAGCAATGTATGAAGGTTCTAATATCTGTAAATTCACTAACATTTAGTATTATCATCCTTATTGATAACAGCCATTCAACTGGCTGTGACTGTGACTCTAATTTGCATTTCCCTGATGATTAATGATTTTGTGCATCTTTTCATATGCTTACTGACCATTCAAATATATTCTTGGATGACTATCCAAATACTTTGTCCATTTTTAAATTATTTGTCATCTTAGTTGAAGGTTTTTAAAAAATACATGACTACAAATACTTTTTTCAGTGATGTCTTCTGAAGAAAAAATAATCTTAATTCTGATGAAGTCCAATTTATTAATTTTTAAAATTAATTTGTGTCTAAAATATGACTGTGCCTTCGGTATCATAGCTAAAAATCTATGCCTAACCCAAAGTTACAAAGATTTTTCTAAGTTTTATTCTAGAAGTTTTGTAGCTTTCTCTAGCTCTCATATTTAGGTTTATAATCAATTCTGATCCATTTGTATGGTATGAGGTATCTGTTTGTTGTTTTTTTAATTTTTTGTTTATTTGTTTTTTGCAAACAAATGGATACCCAACCGTTCCACTACTACGTGCTGAAGTTTCCTCCCCCCACAGTACAACAGTTGTCCAGGGTCGTCATAACAAGCACCAATGGTGGCTTAAACAATAGAAATGTATTTACTCACAGTTCGAGAGGATGCTAGCAGGGTGGTTATACCTGAAGGCTTCTTTCCTTGGCTAATAAATGCCCAACTTCTCTACAAGTCTTCTCATCACCTTTCTTCTGCATCTATGTCCTAATCTCTCTCTTCTCTAAGGACACCAGTCACATTGGATTAGGGCTGCTCCATATGAGTTTTACCTTTAATTACCTCTTTAAAGGCCCTATTTCCAAATATAGTCACATTCGGAGGTTCTGAAGTTTTCAACATAGGAAATTTGGGGGTGGTACTGGCACAATTCAGCCCATAACAGCTTCAAATATGAATTCTTAAACGTACTACATCCACTCCTTCTTTGAGCACTGGGATTCACCCTGGACTTTAAGTATAGGTTAGCTTGTAAGACTGCTTTCCTACCATCTAAAGCCACTGCAAAAACTTTCCCTCATTTAACCTAACTCCTTTACTTTGTAGATGCAGAGGATAATGACCTCCAAAAATAGTTTGTAGCACTTTTCATGACTCAGACTAGCAGTTTCACAAACACATACACTGTATTAACTGCCTAAAATTCAGCTCTTGCCAAAACTACATCTCACTGCTTCTCAAAACTGTCAGAAGTCTTTGGCCATTTTACCATTCTGCATATTACTTAATATAATCTTCTCCCCCAAAGAGAAAGTCAACTCTTTCTTTTAAGTAAAAGGCAGAAGCCTACCAGACTAAAAGCTATTTACCATTTTGTGTTTCATCTTCAGAAACACAAAACATTTGAACATTTGTGTTGAACATTTACCAAAACTGTAACTGGTATAAAGCAACTTGTTTTCTTTAATTATCATTTCTGTTATTCTAGATTATCATGTCATGTTTAATGACTGCAAACTAGTCCACTGAGATAAATCATAATTTAGGTATTCATTTACTGTTGGATGTTTAGTTCAATTCTTTTTCTGATATCAAAACAAGGCTGTACTTTATGTTCTCATAAAAATAAAGGTCTTTTCCTCTTGAATTTCTACCTCTAATAAAATTATAAAATTACTGTGTCACAGGATATACATATTCCAACAATTGATGTGTTTTATTCCTTGAAAATACTTCAAAAATATCCAGAAAGGTATTACCTCCCCACATCCCAATTTATTGATGTAAAATTTCCATTTAACTAGCCCTCTATTTTTTTCCAAATAATCAGATTTACTCTATTCCTTAAAGAATATCCTTTATTTTTCCCATTGCCTTATTTAGAATGAAGACATACCTATAATTTATAAGCCCCAAATCTGAATACCTGCATTCCTAAATTTGCAGTTTCACTCTAAAACCTAACGTTCAGGTGGAGAAAATCACAAATCACTGGGAAAAAGAACACCCAAGAAGACTGTTTTACCCAGTTTAAAATATCCAAACATAAAAATTGAAATTACCTTAAGAGCTACGAGCAGAGTAACTGTTTCAACTGAATAGTATCCTCTGTCAACATAGTCTCCCATAAACAAGTAGTTTGTATCTGGTGACTTGCCGCCGATTCTGAACAGCTCCATGAGGTCGTGGAACTGCCCGTGCACGTCTCCGCAGACAGTGACTGGACATCGCACCTCCTGCACGTTGGATTCTTTTGTCAGGATTTCTTTAGCCTACAGGTGGAGAAAAAATAAACCAATACATCAGACATTAAACAACATTAACAAGCATATGTTTATTTACACTTAATGTAGCTTATGGGGTGAGCTCAGTAGAAGACGGAATTGTAGGCAATTATGATCCCATTAAAATAGGAGAGCAAGATTCTACTCAATGGTTCTCTCTCCTGATTCTTAGAACCTCTGATTCTTAGAAAAAGTGTGTATCAAGATGTATATTCCCTGTTCTTCTCATCAGCATCAGAGTTTTTAGGCCTATCAGCTGCCATCCAAGTAAACACTAAAGAGATTTTATTATTAGCAGTTATATAAAATCAATGAAAATGGAGCAAAACATTCAGGTACCTAGTTCCTTAGTTTTGAATCCTGGCACTCTGAAATTCTAGGCTCTGAGAAATTGCTTAGTCTTGCTTGACTTAATCACAAATTCAAACATAATTTTTAAGGATAACATAATATATCTCTCAGTATCATTTCACTTATTCCACACACACACTTACTGATCATTTACTATATGACACAAATTGTGAAGAGCACTGGGAGGTAATCAGTGATTTGCTGAATTATCTGAGTGAGACTATGTGCCAGGCCCTGTGCTAGCCACTGGAAGTCTAGTGAATGCAAGTCATTACCACAGTGGGGTGGTGGGAGAGGGCCCACAAACAAGTAACTACATAACAAAGCACAGACTGTGTTAAATGCCATGAAAGAATGGGAGAGAGTAACTAGTCCAGCCCACTTTAAATGAGATATCAATCACAACAAACAAGACAGCCCAAAAAGCACAGAGGAGAGCAGGAAAGGCAGACAACAAAAATGATCATTACAGAAGAAAAGGCCAAGTGCTAAGACAAGCTGAAGCAAGCAGCCACATTCTATGATCACATTCCAGGATCAGAATCCCTGGGACTGATAGGAGGTCCAATACAGGCAGCGACGTGTACAGTCCTAGGAGTTGAGGGAAAAATGAACATGGCTGAAGCATAACCCGCAGGTATAGAGAAGAGGGTGGGCTTAGGGTAACTAACTACCCTGGTTTTAACACTGAAAGTCCTGAATCCCTGGAAATGCCTCAGCTGCCCTAGGCAAACCATGACAGTTGGTCACCCAAGTAGTAAATGAAGGGGGAGAACGAAGCATGGATACAGACTGAGCAACAAGTCTAATCAAAGTGGTATTAGAACACAGGTCCAGGGACAGACAATCTGATGAGTGAAGGCAGGGCTATGGTTGTGGATCTGAGATGCGAGCAGAACTTAAAGGCCACCAGTACTCATGGACCAACCCACAGACAGGTCTTGCCCAGTCTCCTTCTGAAAGACATCTCAAATCCATCTGCTTCATCCTTTTTGCTACTACCCTGGTCCAAGCCACCATCATCTCACCTGGATTACTGTGCTGGCCCCCACACCAAACTCCCTGTTCCATTTTCCTGCCTTAATCTATGTTCCACGCAAACAATCAAAGTAAGACTTTTAAATGTTCACCAGTTCATTTTATTCATGACTGCATACACAGCACCTGGCTGGAACAATGTCTGAGATATACAAGGCATTTCATACATATTTGTCAAATGGATCAAGAACGTAAACCAAGGTCATCTTCAGGGAAAGTTGTGGTTATCTCCCAGGACATCAGCAGGCCTGGAAGTGGATATCAAGTTCTTTGGAGATGAAGAAACAAGTAATAATAGTGAAGAAAGATGCCCAGATACCTAGGTAGAGGTCAGAAGCCTGAAAAACAGAGAATTTTATCCTTGAGTAACAGGAGGCAGCATCCACCCATCAGGGAGAGCTATCAGAGAAGGTACATTAATGACTTCCTCAGAAAGAGTGAGATTTCAGTTAAGCCATTAAGGCTAAAGAAAATTGTCTTGAGAATGGGTTAAAGGTGTTTTACTTCACATATTCAATGAACATTTATTGAGTACCCTGTCTATGTGTGACCAAAATTATGGAATGGTGTTCCAGAATGCACATCGGGAGGCTGGTCAAGGAAAGGCAAAACACTGCAACACAGGATGAAATCACCCACAGAACTGTTGCTAATGAGTCTTTGCTCATTATATTTCAAGTGACAACCAAGTATGACAGGGTTGGTTTTAAGGCAGTGGTAGGCAACCTTAGCCACACACTGAAATTCAATTGCTCTTTTTAACCAAAATCAATCAGCCAGCCCAGGCTACTCCTCTCCCAATTAAGTCAAATATATGGGGGTAGAATCCAAGCGTAAATAATTTTTTTTTAAAGTCTGCTTTCCCCACCCCATACCATACTGGTGCTCTCAGGTACAGCCAAGTTTAAGAGCCAAGTTTAAGAAGCATTATTTTCAAGTCTCCAAACATTCTGGGAAGCCTATTTCACCACATTCACCAACCACTGACATCTAAAATTAATTATTAATCAGACCTAACACTTTTAATGTAGAAAAATCCACTGTGTCTCAAAAAGAGATAGTTCTTAAGAAATACATATAATCTATACCTAGTTTATATCCAACCTCCCCTGACTTATTACTATAGAAAAGTATAAATTAACTAGGCAGACTCTATTACTAACTCTGTTTGGCACTAATACCACGTGTAGTGTTTTTAGCACCTACTACACACTAATGAAAACAGCTGTGAATGAAATGACAGGTCTACTTCAAAGAAATTTGCAAAAGTTACTGGCCACTCTCCACAGTCTCATTCCCCACCGTGGGCCTAAAGTAACCACCAATAGCATTCTGATGCATGTCCTCTCAAAACCCTGTTTACACATTTTAATACCTATTATATGCCTAAGGAAGCTTAACTGTATATTTAAACTAGAAACAGTATCGTTCAGCAGTTTGTTTTTCTCCTTAACAATGTATCTGGGGAAAAAAACAAGTATCTTGGAGTTCAGAATGCACACATACAGACCTGGCTAATTTCTCAGTGGGTGTACAGTATTCCCTGAGGAATGATAATGGGGGGAGGGGGGAACAGGACACGACTATGATGACACACAGAGCACTTGCAATATATGGCCCAGTAGCTGCTCCCTTGCATACATATGCAGGCACACTTCCTGAAAGAAGAGACTGTAAATGGACCTTAGCATATTTAGCAGTTTGTACTTTTTTATGGTGACACTACCAAATTGTCCTCCAAAAGGGAAAGGACATTGTATCTATAAAGTGAATGTTTTAACTGCTACACCTGGGAAAGTCATAACTTTCTTCCTTTCCTACCAAATTTCAGACCAGACCAATTATAATTAAATCCTGGAGAAAGCAGCAGTATGTATCAGATGCAGTACAGTATATATTAAAAACAAAAACTCACGTTTACGAAGAATCAGTTCTAACTATACCTTTTGTTGTTGTTTTGTCTCAGTTTTTCAGCTCCCAGATGGCCACTATACCAAAATACACTATCACAGAACACGAGAATAATAAAGGCTGCAGATGTCCTTATTAAAGATTATTATTTTTTAAAGATTTTATTTCTTTTTAGAGAGGGAAGGGAGAGAGAGAGAGAGAGAGAAACATCAATGTGCAGTTGCTGGGGGTCGTGGCCTGCAACCCAGGCATGTGCCCTGACTGGGAATCGAACCTGTGATGCCTTGGTTCGCAGCCCGCACCCAATCCACTGAGCGACGCCAGCCAGGGCTAAAGATTATCTTACAATCAGGGAAACTAATCATATAAAAAGAGGTCTGACAGAAGCTGTGCTACCACAAAAAGTCAGGCCTTGTAAATCACAGAAGCACCTTAAGGAACCCAGCAATGGGTCACCTAGTGGGACCTCTAAAGAGTCTTCTTCAGAGCCTCCAGGCCTTCCTTCATCAGTCATTACAACTTCAACTCTCTAGTCTAATACTCAAAAGTAAATGGTAGAACCAGACTTTCAAAGTCACAGGATTAGGGATTTTTTATTTTTAATAACTACCTTTTCACTCTGGTATTCTGACTGCTATAATTTAAAGCCCCATGTCACCTGAATTATGCACAGAAACTAAAGCAAAACACACCACCCAAACTTTTTGTTGCTCCCCCTAAAATAGTTTTTCCAGACCTTCAAATGTCTCAGCTAATTTGAAAGTAAACAAAGCTAATTTGAAAATAATGAAGATCAAGTTTTTAAAAATAGCATAATTAGCATCATATTAATTTTTTATTTATTGGAACCCTACTTAAGTTCAGTCAAATGGTAAAGACTGAAATGAATGAATTCAAGGGAAAAATATTTGATATAAATCTTCCTGGAACACGGTTAAAGTGGAAATAGGCTATTCCATTAATAAGAGCTTATCCCAACTAACCACATGAGGTTAAAATTTTATAGCATCCTAATATCCAAACAATTCGTAGTCACTTGAAGCAAAGCTACCTTTAGGGATATTAATTTATTATCAAAATCTTCTCAGCATTCTGGGTTCAGGTTCAGAAGTCATACAACTTTATTTTTCAACCTACCATAAAACAATCAAGTATAAGGGTGAACGACCTTACAGATTTGTTTGACATTCTTAGATATAGGTCATTCCTAACTACCATAACATGAAATTACAAACAAAGCAGATTTAAATTAGACCTCACAGATCACCCAAGCCAAGATTTTTCAAGGAAATAGGGTGAAAAAAATGAACCAACAACAGATTTACCAACCACTTACATACTAATTTCCTTAAGGATACACAATAGTGATATCATTTCTATTTAATCTATTATCATAGGAAAAGACATACAACACTTTTATGCAGATTTATCAAATATTTAAAAATACATTTATAACTACAGAAAAATCCTTTATATAAAAAGAATGAAAAACATTAAAATGTTGATACTATTTATTTCAGTGGTGAAACGTGTTTATCTACACACAGACCTCATGTCTACAAATGGTAAATGTCTTGTTTTGTGTTCTAGTTTTCATATTCACTAATCCAATTTCCTACAGCATTATAGTAGTCATTTTAAACTACTGTATATAATATCCTCCTGAACAGATGTATGCACGTATTTTCCTTTCAAAAAGTCTTCAACTGTGGGATTACAGAGCAAACAGTACGAACATTTTTTAGTTTCTTATGTATTACACAACTGGATTACACAGTGTTTGTTAGGGCTGCTGCCGCCTCTGAAGCAATGAACCAGCACCTGTTAGCTTTGTCCTTAGTTCCACCACTCCAAACCCACACACCAAAGACCCTGAGTCTGTCCACCCAGGGCAAAGCAAGACCTCTGGCTGGATCCTATACCCCCCAACAACCCCACCATTTGGGCTGACTTTGTGTCTTAAGATGTCTTATCTTAAGCAACCGCCTTATGCAGTCAATGGGCGAGTCTGACCACTTCTTTGCTGCATCCCTTCGTGGGCTATTCCGGGACAATTTAAGAATCAAGGAGTGCCCTGACCAGTGTGGTTCAGCTGGACGGTGCTGTCCTGTCGAGTGAAAGATTCCTGGTTCAATTCTCAATTGTAGGTTGAGTTCCTGGTAAGGTAAAGGAGGCAACCGATCAGCGTTTCTTTCTCCCTCTCTTTCTCCCTTGTTTCCTCCCTCTCTAAAAACAAATAAATTTTATTCTTTTAAAAAAGAATAAAAAAGCTAAGTATCACCACCACCAGCAGCAGCAGGAACAGAATGGAGGACAAAACAAAGTGAAACCTACCAAAAAGACATCTCCAGCTTGGGCAGTGAGTTCAGAGTGGGGCAAGTGGCCAATGCACTCACCCCTCCAGCACCTCAGTCCCAGCCATTTCCAGCAGCAGTGCTCCCGTGTCTCTCCGAAGTCCAGCTTCCACTTCCCCACAGTCAGATTCCTTCTCTCCCTCCTCTTCCTGTATGTATAGCCTATATCCCGTAACCTCAACTCAGGCTTCAGTTTATAGTCAATAATATACCGGCTCGACTTCCTACTTTGGGGGTATGGACTGTGAGTGAATCTTATTTGACCCCTCTGCATCACCAGCTTCCTGGACCAGGGGTCACACACAGACTGTTAGTACCAAGACAATACTCACAGCCATCTCAATCAGTCCCCCAGCTTCTCTTTCCACCCAGGGATATGGAGTTTCAAGATTGGCTTTCAACTCAATCACCAACTGCTTGGACTGTAAGAACCAAACTGCTTACTGCTTTGATCATAAAGATAAGACATCTTTGTGGCAATTCCAAGTTTTGTTAAGAACCTCTTTTTTTTTTGTGGGCAATTTTTAAATACACTAGGCTGGACATTCCAGTTTTAGCCATGCATTAGTTACAAGAGATGGCATGAGCTCAGATTCATCTTCTAATCAATGTTCTGGGAGGCAAACAAAGAACAATGAAGGACTTTAGAGGGGCCAACCAACCAGCAACCTGAAATGGACAAACTAATCTACTTAGATCCTGTCATAGTTTTAGACCACTGATTTTCCTGATTTGCAAAGCGATCAAAGCATTCTAGCCACATGCAATCAAATACCACCAAAAATTAACAAAACTAAATTGTAAGGGAAAGAAGGGAAGGACATAGCCTTCATAAGCAGAGGTATTCCAATGGTTTAGCCAATCCTTGGTTGAATCTTAAAAAATACTTGTTGTCTCAAGCTTACTCACATTTCATGACCAATTTTTAGTTGGCACTGGAAAAACTTTTCAGGGCTTTTTGTGAATTGTGCAACTGACTGTCCTAGATGCACTGCTTTATTTTTCAAATGTTTTAAGGAGTCATCAATACACAGCTTGAGACAATCGGTGTGTCTTGCATAAATGGTACACCTATAGTTTTAAACCTTCGCTAGACGTCAAAACTGTGATCTCCTGTTATTGTGTGCAACCTCGAACGCCACCTCTGCAGGGGTGGTTTTGTGATTAAATAGGTTATAATTGAAAGTAAAATCCAGGACAACTGAATATCTTAGAAGATTACATTTAGCTGAAGGAAGGTGCTATACTGCAACTTTATGTCAAAATGTCTCTGGACAAGGAGAGCGAGAGAAGAGGGGAAAAAAGGACACCGATTCGCCTGTAATGTACTGCAAGTAAACCTAGCAGTAAAGAGACATTGATCAATTGCTCTGGGCCTGATAAATTTATAAACTGAGATCATTATTGTTTATGCTTACAGATGTTAACTGAAAAAGTTATATACTATACACATAAGCTTTTTCCTGTATTTAGCAGATATGTATAACTGTATTAAAATGGTTCTAACACATACACACAGAATCTGTATTATGCTCAACTGGTAATGTAATAATAAACGGGAAAACGTACCCACTCTCAGCTATTTCAGATACAAAATGTTAGCTCCTGATTTAACCAGCACTTCTCATTTAGAGTTCAAACTTGCATTCCATGCTTATTTACTAGTTATCTCTCCTCTTACACAAATGTCCACACATATTCTTTGAGTAGTCAGAGACAGTAGTATGGTGTTCTACTAAAATTCTGTTTATTAATTCTAATGTTCACTGGAACTCTAGTTCAAGGAAACTTAGTATCTCATACTGTAATCACAGTTGAGTACACCTTCACCAATACAGCCATAAAGATGTAAAAGAGGCTAAAAAAAAAAAGCAAAAAAGCAATTTTTGAATTTTACTTTCCAATTTAAACATAATTGAAGATGTTTTAAAACTTTTAAAGTTTTTAATTTAAAGCAAAATAATTAAATTTGCAAGCAAGAATACATTTTTCAATATCCTAAGAGAATTTTCACTTTGTTTTTTTTTGCTGCCTTTATAAAGATAAAAAGTATGTTCCTTTGGTTTTCATAACTCAGCAAAAAACCATGGTTTATGACAAATGAACATTTATGGTTAGATTTTCATTTTGGTGTGATACATAAAGAAGGGCTTATTATTAGCCCTGAAAGCAAATGAATTTGCGTTTTCTTCAATTATCAAACCTTTCTTCCAGTACTTGTCTTTCATTAATTATACAGAACAGATGACTCTAATGTTTTATGAACACTTTGGTCTTCTATGATTAAAATCTCTATGATTATGCTTCAAATAATCATCTTTACCTCTGACCAAAATGAATGACTGTTTTCTTTAAAGCTGTATGTCTCTCAGGCAACAGATTGGCCTCAATCTTTACCAACCAACCCACACATGTGCATGAATTTGACATTTCCAATCATTCCAGCACAGTTTGGAAAAAAGGTAACCTACTAAACTAAGAAATGTTGCTACATATATAGTTGCTTAAAATTCCCACCACGGCAATCCATCACAAACTAGATTAAATATTTCTGGGCCTGTTTCCTCCCACTTCTATAAAAGATGACTTGGCCTAGAAGGTCTTTAAGGTTCCTTCCAACACTAAACTTCTACTCCATCCTAAAGCACTTCTTAAGCCTTTTTATAAGGTCAGAATGAGTCAACAAAATAGATGGTAGGCATTACTGCTAGTTTACAAATGATGAGTGACAGAAATAAAATTCCCTCAACTGCCACCAGCACAAATGTTCTAAACCTTTCCCACCTAGAGTTTACAAATTCAACCTCTTGACTAACCTGGAACCCCGCTATTACGAACACAAAATAAACTATCAAATCCCTAAGAACAATAATGCTATTTAGACAAAGCTATGTACTGAAAAGTAGCAATGCATGTGATAAGGGCTTAATAAACTTTGGTTGAATGAATTCCAAAAATAAATGTACAGTGCCACAGTTTACAGCATCAATTATACTGGATAACCTCTGTCAACTACACTCTCTATATGACTCTAGCTAGTGAACAGCCTTTCCCAGGGGCATTCCAGAAAAAAGTTTCTCAACCTTCTTTCAGCCCTCAGAACAGTAGTGTAAAAATTCCCATCTGTAGTGGCAACTAGCTGGTCATGTAGAGTTTAGACACACACACACACTTCTGTCACAGTGCACTGTTCTTCCATTCCAAATCACAACACCAACACACAACTAGGCAACAGTAACTTGGTGTAGTGAAGAAATTAAGCTGTTAACCCCAGATTATTATTTTACAGTTTTCAGACCCTAGCCAGACCCACTGGCAAGTCAGAACTCTCTACTTCAGCCTCTTCTATTACTTCTGCTTCTGAAGCTAAAAGAAAAGCTGTTTAAAACAACAAAAGAAAAGCGTTCCCCTTTCTACCTCTAGTCCAATTCTGATCTCGCTTGCATAGGAGAGTACAGGTTGAGGTTTTTTCAGACAAGGACGGTAATGAGAAGTGAATAAAGAAAAAAAGTGTAAATAAGAGAACCAGATCAAAGTAGAAAGAGTAAAAATGGAGGAGGAGGGTTTTCCTGACACACAAAACTTTTCCTCTCTCTCCTCAGCACCCTCAAAAAAGACCCCTGCCCACTGTTACTTTGACCCAAACCCCAAGTCACCTGGTTTTCCTAGCTCATCTTCTCTAAATGAGACAAACACTCTACATAGAACACAATGAGACAGGGAAATAAACGTCTGCTGTCACAAAAAGGGGGAACACCAGACTGGTGATGCAAACATTATCCCACACACGCGGGCAGTGCTCATCGCTCTTTCCACAACAGCAGTTTCACCTCAGCCCTTCTGCCAGTGTTTGCAGGCACAGAACTCTCCACTCTGAGAAACAAAGGGAGAACGGGGGAGCCTGTGTATGCAAACAGTAGGACTGTGCACCTTTCTGGTGTTTCCTCGTTAAGTCAACTCAAAACTGTTACTGCTCCATGCATGGGAGATCATGAAACACACAGGCACCACCAGCTTTGACTGTGGAAGCTATGAGGATAAAAAGAAAGGCATTTCACAAGCTGTACTGAACAATATAAATGTCAGGTATGCTTTATTAGAATATTTCAGAGCTCAGTCTATGGATCATAATTTATGCTACCTGAGAATACATAGAAAATAAACTGGGGTTTTCATGTCATTAATCTTATTTGAAGGGCAAATGCAGTTAGCCACACCCAAAATTGAAGAATTACTATTGTTTACTCCTCTGGGACAAAGTGAAGCAACAGTATGTGACAGCAATAAGGAGCTTTCAAGCAATCAAAATAAAATTAACGCTTTATTTTATGGAGTTTTTGATTCTACAATTCAATTTGGCCCCAATTCACCCACATCTTTCATTATTAACACTATGTTAGAAAGGAAAAGGGGAGCTGTGAAGCAATGCTAACATTGGTCTTAGAATCCATAAGCCAAGGCAATCTCAATCTAGCCCCTACCGTAATAACTTTACCTTTCCGAGCCCCTGGTTTCTATTTGTAACTGAGGACAATAACTGTCTCATAAACTTGTCAGACAACTGTGCATGTGAAAGTATAGTGAACATAATATTATTACCTATCATGCTTCCCGGCCAACTGTTTGTTCTCAATATTCAAATTGTTTTATGTAAATGAACCAAACAATGTTTTAAATAAAAAATACACAGACTAGCAAAAGCTTACTACCCACTTCATAAAAGAATTTATCCTTGGTCAAATATTTGCAGCCCATCCAATTAGAAAGAAAGGGTTTGTTTTACTCATACTCACTTAAGAAATGTTACAACTAAGTGAAGCCTTAATGACTGCATCTTATTTATAGTGCTGGTAGAGCAATGGAAAACAGCATACCTAAAGAAGTACTTTGAAAAAAATCTGGCTATCAAACAACATTCTCCACAAGTTTGGTAAGACCTGAAAGCACAAAGCCAAAAGTCATACCTAAATTAAACCACTGCTGAAGTCATATAACAAAAGATTGTTTACTGTAGTTAATGCAAAAGCAAGTTGACACTAATATTTTCTTCCAGTCTGTAGAGGGAAACATACCAGCCCCGTTACACGATGTAGTAATGCTGCTGACTCTAGAACTGTGCCTGAGACAAAACTGTACTCACCACAAATTTTTAAACAATCAACAAATTAGAATCCACCAAATGACAAGGTATACTGCACACACACACACACACACACACACACACACACACACCTTAGCTTTGCTGTAAACCTTGATCACATCTTGGCGGGTATTGGGGGAGGGGGTGAGTCTGACTAGTTAATATAAAAACCATGTTCACCCTTGTTTATAAACACATACACACTTGGACCCTCTGCATTTTGAACACTTAACACTGTTCACTGTTGATGGATACCATGATAATAACCTCTGCATTTCTTAATTACAGTAATCTCTATTGTATTTAGCTTTAAGTATTTCATTCAGATCAGGCATTTTCAGGTGTATAGAAGGCTTAAAAATTAGCACTCCTCCTCATAATCAAAGAAATCGTCAACTATTACCAACAAATATCTCCTTAAGCTAATACCAAGGTATTTCCAACAAATATCTTTCCTTAAACAAAAAAAGAAAACCATTGTACAAATGCAAAATTTCTCTCAAGGTTTTCAAAATGTAGCTTTCACCAGATGTGTTACTGGTCATACAAATATTAACAATGAAACTTTGTTTTACTAGAAAGACTTGTACATACAAAAGATCATTTCAAGTCATGTACCCAACTCCTCCCACATACCCGAAAAGCAGCCAAGTTAATTTAATTTGGAAAATTAATATAATACCAAAAAAGTTGAAATACAAGCTAAAACACAGTAGGAAGGTTGTATGATGATATCCCCTCAAAAGACCAATTTCTTGGAAACCTAACTCCAAATATTACTTCCATCTTTTGGACTGTTAAGAACTAAAATCTGGACACAATGGATGAGCAATGGAGATCTAAGCATAAATTGATTAATCACTATGTCTTAGTTTTACAAAAACTAGATGCACCAAACTTCAGCCACTCCACCATCGCATCCAGTATTTGTTCTATAGTCTCCAGCCCTCTACTTCATGGTCCACTTACTAATGATGTCCAACTAGATTCCGGCTCCTTGAGAATATGATTATTCTGCACTGATCCCATTCCTCACATTAAGAGAAAGTAATCTTGGATATCCAGTAGGTTTTCAATATGTAAACACAAAGCATTAATTTTAATGAAATTGTATAATCTTAGATTAGAAGAGACCCTGGAACATCTGTTTGAACTCTAGTTTTATATATAAAGATTCTATTTATTTTTAGAGAACGGGTAAGGGAGGGAGACAAAGAGGGAGAGAAACATCAATGTGTGGTTGCCTCTTGTGTGCCCCCTACTGGGGACCTGGTCTGCAATCCAGGCATGTGCCCTGACTGGGAATCTAACCCCAGACCCTCTGGCTCTCAGGCTGGAACTTTGGTTTGCAGGTCAGCCCTCAATCCACTGAGCCACACCAGCCAGGGCTCTAGTTATATATTTTCTATACAAATGACTAGTCACCTAGCCAATGGCTGACTCAAAATCTTTATGTAAAGTACTGAACTCTAAAAGTCATTAAAATAACCATTTATGGTACCAGAAATTAAGACCTGATAAGGTACATTAAATAATGTTTTAAAAAATTGCTTCTAAATCTTTAAAACAAATACCACCCTCATTTGATGCAAGAGAATTAAGGGTCAAAAAGTCAGCATTAAAAGGCAGCTCTAATAGATGATGTGCCACCTCATCAACTGGGAGAGTTCTGTTCTGGCTTGGGATAAATAAGTCTGAATTTGACTCCCTTAAATCGCAATTTACAGCATAGTTTCTCAAAAATCCTGTTTTAGGAGCATATACACCAAACTCATGAACCTAATTTTCACATCAAACCACAAACGAATCAGCATAATTGCTCTCTAATAACTCTCTTCACTAATACAAAATGCTAACATAGTCCACAATTCTGTATTAAAACAAAATGCTGCAAAGTTAATTTTGAAAAGGAAAATTAAAATGGACCTTAAGTGGACTACAAGATTCTATTTTCAGCATCTGTGAGGTAAACGCTAAACATAATGTCTGGAATACAGTAAGGCCTCAATCGACAGCTATTATTACTACTACTACTACTACTTAAAGCCACAAAAACACAAACAATGAACTTTTCCAACAAAGAGCCAGCATAAAAAACTTGCTTTTTTAGTTTATGTTGCTCATTTAAAAAATAAATGGCAAAATGCCTGGTACGTTTGGCTTGGATAAGGGTTTCAACACTCCCCAACTTGAGTCAGCATATAAATCATAAATTCAACTGACACTTGATTTCCAATCCCAAAACTCCTTATATAGTATGACTCACCGAATTCTCCATTTCTTGCAACTATGAAAAATAAGGCATACTCCTCCCTACAACTACCACCACGACCTTCGTAAAAATTAGCTTAGGTTTTTAAATTCTTAAGAAAACTCGACTTTAAAAAGTCTCTGGAAAAGACTGCTCGGTGAGTTTAGCACAAACCACCCAGAGAGCACGAAAGCTGTGTGACCTTTAGCTGGGTCCTGTGGTCTGGCATGCAAGCTTGCCTTTTGGGGGATCCTCTGGAGAGCTGGGGGGCTAGGACTTGGTGCTGAGTCCAAGTAAAAAGCCTCTTCCCCATCTCACAGTAGAGTCCCAGGCTCCATTCCCATGACACAAAACTCAAGTCCTCTTACCCGGATCTCAAAACCGTCCCCAACCTAGGGTCTCTGCTCCCACAGCACCCCGCCCGACGCTAAGGCCGGGAGCCTCCGAAGCCTTGGAGTTGGGGGAAAGGCGCCATTTTAGGCGGCAGTAGCAGGGACAACCAATCTCCGGGCGAGAGGCAGGGGGCGCCGGGTCGCCCGGGAATCACCGGCGGGCCTCACCGCGCCGGACACCCGTCTGAGAGGCTCGGGAGACCGGAGCCCGCGGCCTCCGCCATGTTGCACCTTCCCCACGACCGCCTCCTCGGCGGGCTCAGCCCACGGCGGCTCCCGCAGCCGGAGAGAGTAGCTCACCTTCTCGCAAAGGCTCTTGACCTGGGGCTCGGAGAGCTGCTTGCACTCATTCAGCTGCTCGATCCACTGGTCCAGTTCCTTGGTGAACACCTTCTCGTCCATGATGACACCCGCCCGAACCGGCTGCCGCTCCGCGCTACTCCCGCGCCGCCGCCCGCACACGGGCCACAAGCACAGGCCGCCGCCGGTTTCCGAAGTACTTCTGTGGTCACTGGCGGTTGCTCGGCGCTATCGCTGGCCCGCTGGCTCTCCCCTCAATGCTCGGCCACAGGCCGCTGCCCTCCTCCTCTCGCTCTACCCCCAGAGCTCGGCTCTCTGTAATGGCGGCCACCGGCGTGGTTACGTCACGCCCGGCGTCAGGAGGCGGCAGGGTGCGGAGGGGTAGAAGGGCCGCGACGGGAGCTGCGCAACTGCAGAGCCAACCTGGCTGGCCGCCGGACTGAAGTAGAGGGCGGGAACCAGAAGCTAAGGCGCAGGCGCCAGGTAGCCGGCTGGTGACTGAGGCACCTTCGGTTTTAGGGTGCGGTCCCTCAGAAGGGTGGGGTCCGGGGGAAAGGGCGGACCGAGTACCAGCGAACGAGGTGATCGCAGCGCGGCGGGGTGGGGGGGGGGGGAACAGGACTAACCCTCGAGCACTACGTCCTACTGGGGTGCGGGTCTAGCGCAGGCGCAGTCCTCGCGGGAAGATCCTTCTAGCTGCCAGAAACATTTTCCAAAAGGTGGTCTCCTTGGCTTTTTACTCCGCGGCTTTAACCAGATCGGAAACGGCCCCTACGCCTCCTTGGTGCGACAGCGCTGGAATTGCTTGGGATTCCCGCATCATTGTGGCAGGAACGGGCGCTCAGGGGTTGTCTGGTTGGAGGCCACCTCCGCTGCTGGTTCGCACTTTGTAATTAGGTCACACGTAGGTGGATGAGGGTGTACCTGCCGGCACAGTGTCGCGCAGTGTATCTCACTTCCCCTGGCACACATGTCTCCGGGCTTGGGTGTCTCGGGCACCATGGCTGAGCCAAGGCCTGGGCTTTTCTCTGGACCTCCGACCTCGCCTAGCTTCCATACACTCCTCGCAGTCTCGCCCATTTTTGCTTTTTACCCGCATGTGTGCGCCTTTCTTTGACCCTGGGTATGAGAAACACCGCGACACACACACACGCACACACGCCCGCCCGCCACACACACACACACACACACACACGTGCGCGCGCCCGCCCGCCTTGTGCTACTTTCTAGAGGGCAGGGCTGGAAGAGATAGGCGCACTGGCCCTGACTGGGTGGTGGTAGAAACAGCTACCATACGGGCTTAAAGCTCGGATACCTTAGGATCAGATCTCGGTCTGGCTATGAATCTCTTTGGAGTTTGTGATGTGTTTTCACATTCCATTGTCCCTACGTTCACAAAAATATTTTGGTTCCAGCTATATGCTAGATCCCATGCTTGGAAGAGAGGGATCATCCACATACACAAAGCGCCCTGGTAGAAAGTGTATTCATTCTCCCAACAGTGCTCTTAAAATGGTCGGGGGATAGGCAAAGAGAGATATGATGTCCGCAGGACCTGAGACCAGCTTTCCAAAGGACATTTCATCTTAAAACACAGGGCAGGAGCTGAAACTGTTCCTCATCTTCTAGACACTGTACTTCCAGAGGGGAGTGCTCACTGCAGCTCTGAGTCTATCATCCAGGCCAAAAAGCTGAAGAAGATTCTGGAGACCCAGGTCAGCCAATGGTGAAACTGAAAATTCCCCTTCATCCAAGACAACCTGCTTGGCCAGGCCGACTGACTTAGTCTTACAGGGCTAGAAATTACAATTCTGCTCCCTTCCTACCTCTCAATAGTGTGCCCAAAAGAAAGTACCTTAGATCTACTCCCCCAAAGACTTATACGTAATTACTAGTCTGGGGAAAAGCTCTTTGAGCTCAGTGTCTGACAATGTTTTGCAAGTAGCATCCCCAAATAATGGAGGAGTAAGAGTTAAGGCCATTTAGAATGAATGAGGGGGAAAAAATCATCACTTGGTGCCCAAGATTATAAAGACATGTCCAGTGTGCTGTCTTATTCTTCCGGTTGCCCTGTGCCTTTTTCGTAGAGCAAGAAGAAGACAGGCACTCAGAAAAGAGAAGGGACTTGCTGAAGGTAGTGATCAGGATTTAAAATTTTATGCTCCTGAGCGTGGGCTGTGAACCAAAGTGTCGCAGGTTCGATTCCCAGTCAGGGTACATGCCTGGGTTGCAGGCCATGACCCCCAGCAATGGCACATTGATGTTTCTCTCTCTCTTTCTCCCTCCCTTCCCTCTCTAAAAATAAATAAATAAAATCTTTTAAAAAATTTCATGCTCTGAACTACAAGGTCCTAGTCTCACTCACACAACTGACCTCCAAGGACTAAAATATGGAACAAGGTCAATATAATTTCCCTTTGCCTGAGTTCTTATCCAGAAAGGTAGGGGCGATGCTAGTTTAGTAGATTAAAAAGTATTGAACACATTCTGTGTGCTAAGATGATAATGAGTGGGTTTTTCTAAGGTGCTGTGAGCTTCTTGTTGCTACCTAGCAATTAGTGTAGGTATTATTTATTTTCTCTTGATGCAGATTACTTGGTTCACTACCATCATAAAATGGAGGGAAGATATAATTATATATTCTTAAAACATCCTGTGAAGTAATTAGATGCCACGACTTCTTAAGCAATGAATTCTAGGAAGCTCTTATTAGCATTCAAGCAGTGAAGTAAAGCGATGATTATAAACAATATATAACTAAACCAGAATGTCTTTAGAAGAAATCTAGAATCTTTGCTTGTTCTGTAGAACTCAAAATAGGTAATGGATCTGAAAATTCAGTGTTATTAATCTGGTCTTGACTAACTGGCCTGACCTCAATTCTAGAGCTGAGGAATAGTTGAAAAGAAAGTTAAAAGCAAACCAAATTTTTTTTTGTAATTTCTTGGCAAAAACCAGAGAGTGAATAAAGCAAATATACTTTGAGAAAGAATCTTTGCTCAGGTGACAAGTTCCATACACAGCAAGTATAAGTGTGCCTATGACGTTTAAACATAGCTATAAATAAAAATCATCTGATGATGGGGATGGGGTAAGAGGAAGGTAACCTTGAACAAATAGCTTCATAATATTAGCCAAGTTATAAAAATTGACATTAAGCATGGAGAAAGAATGAGATGTATCTTGAGAGCCATTGCTTTGGCCTTAGGTTTATTTAGTTGTTCCTTCCAGTTCCCTGACTTTGAGATTTACTGAGACAGAAGGTAGAGTTGTGGAGGTAAGAAGTGGCTCTGGAATCAGATAGACCTGGTTTGAATTCTGGTTCTGCAGCTTGAAGTTTGGCAAGTTACCTAACTTTTCTGAGTCTCAGTTTTCTCTCCTGTAAAGTGGGGATCATTGGAATAGCCAATTAACAGGATTCTTCCAAGAATTAAAGGAAATTCTAAATATAAAACACTAAACAGTATATAATAAATATCCAGTAAATATTAGATATTATTTCTAAGTCGTCTCTGATTCTAAATATCCTCTAATGCCTGTTGGAGCCCTTCAGCTGTCTGCCATGAAATACATACTGGTCTTTAGAAACAAAGTAACAGTGACAAAAACATTGTATAGACACAAAGCCATTGGATGAAGTGCGGATGAGGGAGGAAATTCAAGGAAAGGAAAGAGATGAAACAGAAAGAACATCACTGGATTTCCTTGCCATCAAGCAAACATTCAGAAAGCTTGTGTGGAAAGTTGCTTAGGAATCAATCCAAAAAGCTGGTCAGTTTCATGCTCCCGTTGGCTCAGACTCATATCTGGAAAGGGTGCCATCTCTGATAATAAGCACTCTGCACCCTGAGTCTTTCTATGCCCTACAAGCCCCCAAATAAAGACAGTCAACATCTAAAATAAGCTGTCAACATCTTGGTGGCTCTGCCCATGAGAAACCTGCCAACTAGAACCACCCGACAACCAGAAGATTTCTGGACTCGGGATGTGATGATGCAACTCATTGGTATCTAGCCCTGTTCCTCTCCTTTGTGGTTTTCAAAGACATTAACCTTTTTTGTCTCTTCACCTGAAATTAGAATTTTATAAATGCAGCCAAAATTTTGTGGCCAGGAACTTTGCCATAGATTACAATATGGTCCCCCACGCGTCCCCACTACTACAGCTTGGCTAAAGAAAACAGAGAGAGAGAAATGACAATGTCTCTGAGGTCCAGATACCATTCTCAGCTACATAGGAAATATTTTTCTCTGTTATAGAGAGAGAAAAATGTCTCTAAAATGGAAGGCAAAGTTTATCACTCCGGAAGACTGGGTAAACCTTAAGAATACTGTCACCAACTTTCACCTATAAAAAAATCTTATCAGATTATGTTTATTGACATAGAACATTATTTATAATATGTTATTAAGTGAAAAAGTCCCTTATAAAACAGCATGTGTGATATAACCCTAATTTTATTAAATATATATTATAAATCCATGTGTATAGGAGACTTTAGAAAGGTACACAGTGAGGTATTAACATCAGTTGCTTCTGATGAGTGGGATTGTTTTTTATTTTCTTTTTATTTATTTGATTCATCTGTAATGAAAACATGTTGGTTTTATAATTGTGCAAAGAAAATCTTCAGAATATCTGAGTCAACATGACAAGGTACCTTTCAGGGGAATTACAAACCCAAAGAACATGTAGCAATAGTTCTATTAAATAGTCCACTATGCCCTGGAATATTACTCAAGGGCCCCCACTTTCTTGTGAAAAGAAGTCTCACCTCCCCTGTGGCCTTCTCATATGGTTCCTCACAAAGCATTTCAATATGACCTTCTTTTCTGCCTTTCCTCTCACTAAACTGACTCCTTCCTCTGCCAGGTTAATGTTGTACTTGTCCATCTTGTTCCTTCTTTCACCTCTTTGCTCAGCCTGTCCCCACTGTCTAGATTGCCCCCGTAGCTCTATGAACCCTGCTTGTCAGTCCAGACCAGTTCAAGCCCCACACCCTTTGAAGAGTCTTCTTTCCTGACTCCAGGTCTGCCCGGAATGGGAGTTCCTAGAGCCTGGGAACAGAACAGAGACCTGGCACTTGCATGAGCTGAGGGGTGTGAATGGAGGATTTGTTGGTGAACCCATGTGAGGTGTTCCCTGAAAACTCCCAGAAACACTGTGGAGGAAGGGGGCATTTTGCAGAGAGCCAGAGGGAAAAATCTGTTTACACTTTGTTCTCTATCTTCCAGATTATCCAGTTTACCAGTACTTATGTCTAGCTTGACTCCAGGCAAGATTTAGAAATCAGATTCCTGAAGCAGGTGGATTTGCAAGCATAGCGGCATCTGAGCAGTGCTTTGAAATGTATTTGCAAAGATACAAAGATAGGGCCATCCTGCTCTCCAGTCTGACGGAAAGAAACAAACTTTCCCCTCCCAGGAGTGTTCGTTCCCTAAGCTGTTAGAGGGGCACGGGCAGGGAGGCCCCTCAATTACCAGGTGCTTATGTGCTCATCCTTAAATTCTTAACATGGTAGGTAGTCTGGGAATTGGGGTCACAAACAAAAAAAGGAACAGGAAAGACATAGCTGATAGGTAATTTAGTGTCAACGGGTGATAATTGGCTCTTAGAGGAAGGATGATAATCAGTGGCCTCCATCTTTGGAGGAACAAGCAAGAGGAAATAAGCCTCTGTCAAGTAGTCACAATTAAAAGGCCAGCATTTATTAATCACTTACTATGAGTCAAGTACTTTTCAAGTGCCTTACATGTATTATATGATTTGTTCCTCACAATTTACTATTATTAGTAGTAATAATATTAGGTACTATTATCCTCATTTTAACAGATGATGAAACTGAGGCATAAAGAGATTAAGTCACTTGTACAAAGGTAAAATAACTGGTAAATAGAGTTGCTGGGGTTCAAACTTACACAGTCTGGCTTCAGTGACCAAACTCTTAACTACGAGAAAGCATTTAACATCAGATCACAAGTGATTTTCATGAAAGGAAGACCCTGACCATTGGAGCATCTGACACTTTCAATGCCTAGCAATCTTCAAGGATACAGCAATAACCAGGATCCTTAAAGTCTGCAGCTTAGTAAGTGGTCTGTGGTCCAGACCACCCCATCAATGCTACTCCCTAGGTACACCTCTGCCATACCCTCTTCCACCGTCTTCTGCCTGTTCCATGCTCTTCTGCTCTCTTTTCTGGAAGACCTCTTTCTTGTTCTCCTACGTCTCCATTTGTCCAGCCTCCTGGGATGACCCACAGGCATAGCTCCTCTCATCTTTTGGCATCAGAATCAGGAAGGCTGTTGGTCCCAGGGCTCCCCCTTTCCAAGCCACCTTCTCTGGGAATGAGGTCCTTCCCAATCCATAGGCTGAGCACAGGCAGCTTAGGAAGCAAAGAGAAGAATCAAAGACCCAAACTATTCATATAAGATAACATATTTCAGATAAGTTGCCCTGCTCACCCTGTGCCCGAGAACATCAGTTCCCCTGATTGTTTGCCTTGCCTTTAAGTCCACTAAACACCAACATGCGAACCACACTGTCTTCCGGGAACCAGTTGTAGTGTAAGGGAAAGAGTTGGGTCATCCCAACTTCTGCCACCAACAACCTGTATGACCTTGAGCGTGTCTTTTCCCATCAGTTTTCCTCTCCACCAATGTACAGGCTGGACTGTATTGGTGAGTTCTCAAATCAGGATTAATGGGTGGATTCGGGGAAATACATCAACTCCCAAATGACAATGTATAGGAATTTCCTTTTTTTATTGATATTTTTAAAGAATTTTTTATATTTTTAATTTTTCTTTTATTTTATTATTTTTTTTTAGAGAGAGGGAAGGGAGGGAGAAAGAGAGAGAGAGGGAGAGAAACGTGAATGTGCGGTTGCTGGGGGACCATGGCCTGCAACTCATGCATGTGCCCCGACTGGGAATCGAAATTGCGATGCCTTGGTTCGCAGCCCACGCTCAATCCACTGAGCTACGCCAGCCAGGGCTTTTTTATTGAGATAATCTTAGATTCACATGCAGTGTAAGAAATAATTCAAAGAGTTTCCAGATTCCCAGGGGCAATATCTTGCACTACTGTAGCTTGGTGTTACAACTGGGGTATTGATAGTGACAATCCTCGTACTTTTGTCTGAGTGTAGATGAGATTTTCCCAGTTTCACCTGCACTCATGTGTGTGTTCAGGGTGTGTATGTGTATTTACTGCTATAAAATTGGATATTTATTTTGCATGTACTTTTTCTAGGGCAAGGCTCTTAGCTTTCATCAGGTTCTCTCCAGTATCAGAGATGCAAAAGGAGGCTGAATTCTCAGCTCTGGGAATTCTATAAGACCACACCCAAATCTTGACAGCTTTCTCTTCCGACAACCACATTTAATTAGCACTTACTACATGGCAGACATAGGGATGCATGTAGGGGAGAGGTGATGGGAAGAGGTGCAGGGAAAGCAGGAAAAACCCAAAGGTTCATAAAACACAGTCCACTGAGCTTACATCCCCAGCAAGGGAAAGCAGATAATCCAACAGGTGGTAAACAAATCACTTCTCAAAACCTATACAGAAGAGGAATGGCTTTGTTGCTTGAGGCAGCTTGGGATGTATTTTCACAGAAGATGATGCTTAGGCTACATCTTGAAAGCTAATCCAGAATTCCTTAGGTAAGAAGAGAAGAAATGTTAGAATAATTCCCTCTTAAATCATATCTATTCTAGATGTTTTGGAGAAAGCATAGGAAACTGTGCCCACATTTGTTCATTCTACAATGTTAAGGTGTCAAATTCTTCAACTCCTATGTGCTACTGTTGAGGCCAAGGGATTTTTTCCCCCTGAGTCTATTTTCCACTGTCTTGTCCAGTTTGGATACCGGATCCCGACTGCCTAGCTGGAGAAAGGCGTTTTATCTCTGGGGCATTGATCTCATCAGAGCTTATATTTAAGGCATGAGTGATGAGAGGAGACCGCAGCTAAGTTCCTGGCTCTGTCCCATCCCTAGGTGCGCCCAGGAGCACCCTCCTTCTCTTGACATCAATGCCACAGTGGTTGGTGGGAGTCAGAGCAGCCGGAGCCACGAGTAAAACATCCCTGCTCACCAATTAGTTCTCCAGTCACTGGGGCCTCCTTTCCCACAAGGGCTCATCAGAAACCCTCAGGGGCTCCCTGCAGTCTCCCCCATGTCTGCCTTCCCCATAGTAGACAATTGGCTGCCTTAAATGGACTCTGGTTCAGATCCCCCTTTCCCTTTCTCTGTGGATTGCAGCTTCCATATCAGGTTATTCCATTCCCAGTACTGTTCTCAGAGGCACTGTTCTCCTCGGTGGAGTCATCACTGCATCAGGCAGACCAAGACCCTCCTCTTGGGCCCACCTTTTGAAGAGGCCCCCAGAAGTCCCATCTACCATACCACATCTACGACTTCCATGTCTTCCTGCAAGTTGTTTAATGCCATCAACCTCAGCACCTTCATCTGGAAGATGGAGATCATAACACATCCACACAGGGCTATTTTCAGCTTTAAATAAAGTAACCTATGCAAAGGTCCAGCACATAACAAGTCCTCCATCTACATTAGCTATTCTTATTAACATCACTTTTATAATAAAATTATTTCTGATTGTAAAAAGAATTAATAATCACTGTAGAAAATTTGTGGACTACTGACAAGTTTAAGGAAGAAGCAATCATAACAACCAGGGATGAGTGTTTTGACATATATATAGTCTTTCCAGCTTTGTGTGTGTGTGTGCCTATTTATACTTATGGGAAATTAAAAAATGGGTTCATATTATATACGTCTCTCCTGTAACTTGTTGTATTCAACTAATATAAGTACGTTTTTTTTTTTTACCATGAACTTAAATGCTGTTAGAAAATAGTATTTTTAGCTCTGGCTGGTGTGGCTCGCTCAGTGGGTTGAGCATCCCGGTTCAACAGGGCACGAGCCTGGGTTGCGGGCCAGGTCCCTAGTTGGGGGCACGCAAGAGGCAGCTGATCAATGTTTCTCTCCCTGTCTTTCTCACTTCCTTCCCCTCTCTATAAAAAATAAATAAAATCTTTAAAAAAGCAAGCAAAAGAAAACACCATTTTAAGAAGACTACCTAGTTTCCAAGTATGTTTTTTCAAGCATATTGATGTAACCCAATTTATGTAACTAATTCCTTAGTTTGGTACTTAGATTGTTTCCTATTTTCCTATTTATAAACACCATGAAAACTGTCCTTTTTCATGGATTTTTGTGTGCATCTCTGTTTAGTCCTTAAGAGAAGTGCTTTTGGGTAGCATGACACTATCAAAGGCTATACACCTTTTGTTTCTGCTTTCTTAATTGAATTAACCATAATCCTTCGTTCATCACATCCTTTTATAATTGGTACTTGATGGCCTGATTTTTTAATTTAGGTGGTAAGTTCATTAATTTTAATAATGTAGTCAGTACATGTAAATCCACAACCCAAAACACAAGGTAGGACCTCAACAATAAGCAGTATTTAACCACGAGGCCTTCCACCCTGTCTCCCATGCTCCCCAACCAAGGGAACCACACTGAATTGTATCATCATTTCTTTTTTTTTAAACAGTCATTGAAAAAAACTTTTTAAACTTGATTTTTAGAGAGAGGGGAAAGGAGGGAGAAAGAGAGAGGGAGAGAACATCAATGTGTGAGAGAAACATTGATCAGTTGCCTCCCATACATGCCTGACCAGGAACTGAACCCGCAACCCAAGCATGTGCCCTAACTAAGGATGAAATCCTCAGCCTTTCAGTTTATAGGATGATGCTCCAACCAACTGAGCCACACTGGTCAGGGCTGTATCTTAATTTCTATGCTGTTCTTTTCATATAAGTTTTTGCTCTATTTTATATATTTCTAAAGAGCAATTTTAAGAATTGTCCTTAGCTTTAAAAAAAGGATATCATGCTACATGTAATAGTTCAGGACTTTTTTCACTTAATATTACTTTGCTAAAATTTATCTGTATCATTACATTTCACTGTACTTCATTTTTCTTTTTAATCCTCATCTGAGGATATGTTCTTTGATTATTTTTTTTGAGAGAGAAATATCAATCGGTTGCATCCCATACATGCCCCAATGGAGGATCGAACCCAAAGCCTAGGTGTGTGCCCTAATAGAACCCACAACCTTTTGGCCTAGGAGATAACACTCCAACCAACTTGGCCACCCAGCCAGGGCTCATTGTGGTTCATTCTGACGGATGTAAAATCCCGCAATGTGTAGTAGGTATACCACGGTTTATCATCCACCCTCCCCTGACGGGCAGGTGTACCATTTCTGGGATTTAGCTCCTGTTCACACTGCTGCTCTGAACATTCCTGTAAATGTCCCATTGTACAAGAGTTCGTCTAGGAAACCAGTTCCCGCCCAGCAGCTCAGGTGGGACCCCCTGAGCCCACACCCACTGGCGCACCACAGACCCCCACTGTCAGGTGGCTCTCCCATGGCTGCATTAGTCTGTCTTCCTGCAGCACAGTTTGAGGAAAGGGTGATTACCCCAAGCCATTTGCAGCCCTAGGGGTCATTGAAAATGTTTGACCCTTTGATAGGAAAACGTGACATCTCTCTACTGTTTAACTTACTGGCAAGGTATGGACTCTTTTAAAAACTGAGGGAGAAGATATTGGGCTCAGAGAATTGTGCCCAGTCTGATGACTTCTGTGACATTTCCCCAGTGGCTCTGTTGCTTTCCCATGTCCTAAAAGAGGTGACTGGTTGGAAGGAGGGAGTGAGAAGGGCTGGGATGGGAAACAAGCCCAGCTCAGCACAGTGGCAGCTTGTCTCCTGGTCCCGGCCCCTGCCTGTGTCAGATCACTCCTCGATGAGGCAGGCTCTATCTCTCCCCCAACCCCTACCCGAGAAAAGCCAGTATAATGCTGCCCTTTGTTATTTGAATTGATAAATTTAAACCTCCTTCCCTGCTCTGCAGTAAAAGAACTTTCTATTTTGGGCTCAGTGACATAGCCAAACTCAAGCAGAGAGCAGCAGGCTGCAATATGAGTTAATAGTTTTTCTTCAAGGGCGAGAACCCACAGGCAAACAGGACGACTTTCCAAAACATGTCTGCATAGCAACATGCAGCCTATTCGCCTGTCTTTCTGGTGACAGATATATTTCAAGGTTCAAAACTGAACTATCTAGCCTTCAGAGTAAGCTGCAGGATTAATTCTGAACAGTGAGGTTTCTAAATTCAAGTCGATTCCCCAGGAATTTCTGGATGCCTCCCTGTGTACCTGGTGCTAGACTAGGGATTGTCAGGGAGGAGAATTCTGTCTTCAAGGGGAATTCTAGCCTCTTGGAATACACCTCTCCTTCTCCCTCTCTTTCTCTAAAATCAATAAACATATCCTCAAGTAAGGATTTAAAAAAAAAAGGAAAGAAAGAAAAAGAACATGCTTCCCTCTGCTCCTCTGTTTCTCTGCCTGAAATTCCCACACTGCCCGAGGGTCCCAGGTCTCAAGAAGCCTCCAGGAGTACACAGAAGTTATGTTCACAAGAGGGGCAGTCTATTTAAACCACTGGCACCTGTTAACAGGTAACCACAGCGTGGAAGACTGGAGCAGAGGACAGGTCAGCAACCTTCAACACAGGGCAGTCGTGTTCCATCCATACCCCATCCCTCCCTCATGTCTACTTCAAAACCAGCTTAAGGCAAGTCACAAATATTTCCACATATAAATACTTCTGTGTGTATCTATGAGATGAAGACTCTTTTCTCAATAACCACTATATCACATCTTTAAAATGAACAATTCCTTAATAGCATCTAGTACCCAGCCAGAAATCACAGGAGCTGATTTTCGTAAGTCTCTTTCTGTAATAGATTAATAGCCAAGCTATATCATTTATATGTGTTGATTTATCTCTTTTGTCTTTTTTAGTTTATAACTTTAAACTTTTTAATTTATAACAACCCTCTGCCCTTTGTTATTGCTCTCCTTTTTGGTGTTGTTGAAGATAAGAGGTCTTTTAGTTACTATTTCTATGTAACTTAATGACATAAATCCTCCACCAACTGGTGCTTCTGCGTTCTGTGTCAGGAATTCAGGGCAGGCTCAGCGGGGATGGCTTCTCTCTGCTCTGAGCTGTCTGGGGCTTCAGCTGCGAAGGTTTCCATGTCTGGTGGTGACTTCACATCTGGGAGCTAGAAGCATCGAAAGCTTGTTTGTTCACGTGTCTGGTGTGTCTAAGCCTAGGACCCTGAAAAATTAGGACTGGTGACCGGAGCACCTACCCGTGGCCTCTCCATATGGCACTGCTTCCTCAAAGCATGGCGGGCTCAGGATAGTCAGACTTCTTATGTAGCAGCTTCGGGCTCCAAGTGCAAGTGTTCGAGCCAACAACACATGGATGTTGTGTCACTTTTTATGACCTAACCTCAGAAATTACAGTGTCAAGCTCTGACCACTGTGGCTCAGTTGGTTGGGCATTGTCCTGCAAACCAAAAGGTCAATTCCTGGTCAGGTCTAGGTTTTGGGTTTGGTCCCCAGTCAGGACACATATGAGATGCAACCGCTTGATATTTCTCCCTCACATCGATGTTCCTCTTTCTGTCTGCCTGCCTTCCACTCTCTCTAAAGTAAATAAATAAAGTCTTTTTTTTTTAAGAAAGAAAGAAATTACAGTGTCATTTTTGCCCTGTTCAGTCAGTTGCAAGCAAGTCATGAGCTCGCTGAGACTCAAGGAGAATGGAATCGGACTCCACCTTCACAGGGGCAGAGGCAAAGTTCCAGAAGAGCATGTGGGATGGGGGATAGTATTGCTCCACTTAGCAAGTGGAGAATTGTCTGCCTCTCCTATGCCAACCAGGAAAGATACTACAAACATGGAAACCCGGGAGAGGGCAATGGGGAATTTGTCTGTTTGCAGGGCTACAACCTACAGCACATAAACTGTGCCCCAAACAGCCAAAGGGAAATGGGGCTGAAACCCAGCTCTACCTGCCATCCCTGTGCCTGGCTACAGGGCTGCATTGCCAGGAAGAAGAGGCACCTTTCCTATTTAATCCTTACCTGAGGATATGTTTTTTAATTGATTTTTTTTTTTTTTTTTTTTTTTTTTAGAGAGAGGCAGGGAGAGAGAGAAATATAGATATGAGAAACATTTGTCGGCTGCCTCCTGTACACACCCTGGCTGGGGATCGAACCCACAACCTGGGCGTGCACCTTGGCCAGTAATTGAACCCACAACCTTTTGATGTACTGAACAACAGTCCAGCCAACTTAGCCACCTGGCCAGTGCAAGAGGCACCTATTGTAATACACCTGACACACCGTACGAGGAAGAGGTGTCACTGAACAGATAACAAAAGGTCGTTCAATCACACTCCACTAACTGGGCACCTATTAAACACAACCTACTTCAGAGAATATTGTATCTTTTTATTTGTTTGTTTAGGCTGCACACACTGTTGGCCAAGAACTATCTCAAAAATGGTGTTAGGTTTCCTTAAATATATGTGTGTGTATATTTTATTTATGTTAAGATTTTATTTATTTATTTTTAGACTGAGGGGGAGGAAGAGAAGGAGAGAGACATCAATGTGTGGTTGCATCCCGAGTGCCCCTACCAGGGACCTGGCCCACAACCCAGGCATGTGCCCTGACTGGGAATTGAACCGGGGACACTTTGGTTCACAGGCCAGCTCTCAATCCACTGAGCCACACCAGCTGGAGCACCTTAAATATATTTTTTAACTGGTGCAAGTTTTTATCACTAGGTACTTTTTGATTGCCTTGGTCTAGAATGTTCTAAACCTATCTCTGAGGAAGCCAAGAGGTTGTGTTCCGGTGACCAAGGGCCCAGTCTGAGCCATCTGCTGCCAGCCGTGCTGGATGCAAAAAGTGGATGAAGGATCCGTGGGAAATCAGGCCAAACAGAACTGTTGTCATTTCTTCTTTGTGGTCCCTGTTCTTCCATAGCATTGCTTCCATGGTTTGACCAAAGCCCCAGGGAAGTAAATGCTTTCATTTCCTTATGTTTGTGGCCATCGGGAAAATAAAATAATATCGATAGGCAAGATAATTCCCGAGGATTTTAGGGGCCGGGATGGCATCAGGCATCCCGGAGTCTGATCACAGCAGGCACGTGACAAGGCAGCTCACACGCGTCCAGTTGCTGCGGTAAACGAGGTTATTAAAAAGCTGATCGGGCGCACGGGTGGCCAACAGTTGGGCTGAGGAAAGCCTCAAATGGCAAGGCCCAAGGCACTTATTATTTATTTTTTTTTTTTAGCTTATGTGATCAAAGCTATAGAGTGTTAACTCAATCCCACATTTCAGTTCACGGCACCTTGTACTACCATCATTCCACACCAGGCAGCTCTTTTGTTTCTGTACACAAGCGTGTGTTTCCTCCCAGTCCCGCTTCTCACTCATGTCCCCCACCCGTGCCCCCCCCCCGCCGCAACTGTCCTAGTATACATGATTCCGGTGTTCGGCTTGTATGTCTTACCGTGCAGAGTGTGCTGGAGTCTCATCTGCATGGATTTTCATCAACAGCATCGCGCTGTACATCTCACCGTGGCTTACCTTTTCCAGTCCGCACTATTTAAGACCTGTGCACATTGCTCTGCGCACATCCGGTCCAACACCCCTGACGGCTGCAGAGGCCCCACCACGTGTGGCCTCTCCGCTCCCAGGAACCCGCGCTCCCCGTGCCTCTAACCTCCCACTGTCCAAAATGATGCCGCCATGAGCAGCCTCACGTGTGACCCATTTTGGACGTGTGTATCGATCTCTTCAGACAGCCCCCCACCCGTGGGGTGTTTTACAAACATTCGACAAGGTGGCTCCTCCTCCCAGAGGGTGCAGCTCCCAGGAAAGTGCAGGCTTGACCAGGTGCAGCACAGGCTGCGTTCCAGCCCCCACTTACCTGCTCAGGTGAAGCCTTGCTCAGGGGACAACCTGCACAGTTGCAGGAAGTGGGCCCGCTAACCAACATTCCCCTATTTCTTCCACCCACCTCCCTTCTGGTTGGTACAGGAAGGGGTGTCAGTTCGCACAGAAATCTTGTCACAGGATCTGTGTATATTTAATGTGGCCAAGTGCAGCCTTGTTGATTGAGCACTTTATACTTGGGCTGACGCAGTTGGCATGAGCACCATGGCTTGGTGACGAGGTCCACGGGAACTGGGGAGTTAGTCACGGCCACAGCACCCTCGGGTAGAGCAGAGGCCAAGAAAAGGGGCCCAGGCGCTTGCTCCCTCCCTTTGTCTGGGAGGAGGGAGAGAAACATCTTTTCCCTTAATGCTGCTATCTCAGGACATGGGGGAAGTGGCCGGCCTCACCTCCACAGGGCAGCATTTCTGAGTGGCTTGGCCACAGATGGTGGACATCTAGCCCCAAGCCATCCTGCCTCTGCCCCTTGGTGAGCATCCTGTGACAGACACAAATAAGTGACAGTCCTCACAACACAGCAACATGGATTACCCCTCCAGGGTGAACACCTAAGACTCCACCCCTCACTACTCATAACAGGCACATGAAGACAAAAAAAAAAAATGACCCAAACAAAAGAACAGATCAAAGCACCAGAAAAAATACAACTAAGCGACTAAGAGATAGCCAACCTATCAGATGCACAGTTCAAAGCACTGGTGATCAGGAGGCTCACAGAATTGGTTGAATTTGGGCACATATTAGGTGAAAAATGAAGGCTACACTAAGTGAAATGAAGGAAAATGCACAGGGAACCAATAGTGATGAGAAGGAAACTGGGACTCAAATCAACAGTGTGGACCAGAAGGAAGAAAGAAACATCCAACCAGAAAAGAATGAAGAAACAAGAATCCAGAAAAATGAGGAGAGGCTTAGGAACCTCCAGGACATCTTGAAATGTTCCAACATCTGAATCATAGGGGTACCTGAAGGAGAAGAGGAAGAACAACAAGTGGAAAAGTTATTTGAACAAATAATAGAGGAGAACTTCCCCAACCTGGCAAAGGACTTCCAGGAAGTCCAGGAAGCTGAGAGAGTCCCAAAGAAGTTGGACCCAAGGAGGAACACACCAAGGCACATCATAATTACATTACCCAAGATTAAAATGCAGGAGAGAATCCTAGAAGCAGCAAGAGAAAAGGAGACAGTTACCCACAAAGGAGTGCCCATAAGACTGTCAGCTGATTTTTCAAAAGAGACCTTGCAGGCAAGAAGGGGCTGGAAGGAAGTATTCCAAGTCATGGAAGGCAAGGACCTACATCCAAGATTGCTCTATCCAGCCAAGCTTTCATTTAGAATGGAAGGGCAGAGAAAGTGCTTCTCAGATAAGGTCAAGTTCAAGGAGTTCATCATCACCAAGCCCTTATTGTATGAAATGTTAAAGGGACTTATCTAAGAAAAAGAAGATAAAAAATATGTATAGTAAAATGACAGCAAACTCACAATCATTAACAACCACACCTAAAACAAAAACAAAAGCAAACTAAGCAAACAACTAGAACAGGAAAAGAATCAAAGAAATGGTTGACACCTGGAGGGTTGGTTATCAACAGGGGAGTGAGAGGGGGAGAGGGGAAAAAGGTACAGAGAATAAGTAGCATAGATGGTAGGTAGAAAATAGAAAGGGGGAGGGCAAGAATAGTATAGGAAATGTAGAAGCCAAAGAACTTATATGTACAACCCACAGACATGAACTAAAGGCGGGGGGAATATGAGTGGGAGGGGGTGTGCCGGGTAGAGGAGAGTGAAGGAGGGAAAATGGGACAACTGTAACAGCATAATCAGTAGGATATATTTAAAAAAAGAAGTAACAGTCCTCACTCAAGTTTGGCCAAACAAACTCAGTCAATAATCCGGGACAGCTCTTTCAAGCAGGTCAGGTTTAAAGTCCACCAGAAAGTCTTAGTGATCATTCGATGCATCTAAAGCATCTTTGGATAAGTGTGTGTGGAGCTAACTCAAACACCTAAGTGACAAGGAAAGCTCTTACTCTCATGCTGACGTTTCCTCAGTTGTCCAATGAGGGTAGTGACAACACAAACTTCTACAAAGGGACACAAGGCTTAATTCCTGATTTTTCAGAAAAGAATCAATGGAACTTTCAGATTTCTGGGAGAAAGACAGACCCCGGAAATCAAACTATTACTGTATTACTGAATTGAACTTGTGCATTTAGAACTGCGGTACTTAGAGTAGGCCTGGAGAAGTCAACCATGGAGAGATGTGAGCCACACTGACACCATGGCCACTAACTACTATAATTGTAAGCAAGCAGAGAGATGGGCTTTGGAACAACATTGAGGAATGAAAGTATGAATCAGCCGTGTACAATTAATAAACATCAGCATTGGGAAAATAGTGACCACTGAGTGAACCTGTGAAATAAAATACATAATGTAAGATTGGCATTCAGAAAGTCAAAACCTGGAGATGGCTGTCTCCTGACAGGAAAGATCCAGAGGTTCCCAAATGGCCTGGCTGCTTCATGCAGGACAAACCACCACCATCCAGTGGGGCCTGACTTTTCCTCCTCAGGCGAATGCAGCACAGCTTCCCCCGCTTCCATCCCTCAAACCGAAACACATCACCCGGCAGTGCCTCTTCGCCCAGTGTCTCTGCTAGATCTCCATTCCTCCATCCTAAAAGTCACGAATTCACGTCATTGGCTTGCTGATGTTCCCTTTAAAGAGATCTGGGGTGGCTTCTACTTTGAGTGAATCCAGAGTTAACATCACTCTCGGCCTTATCAGTCCAGGCCCCTGTTCTTTTATCATTAAGAATGGTGGAGACCAAGAGAAAGAAATGATAGTTATGTGATACAACCCAGCTAGCAATCAGTTTGCAATATATAAATGTATCAAATCAACACACTGTACACCTTAAACCTATACAATGTTGTATATTAATTTGTCTCAGTAAAGCTGGGAAGGGGCAGGCAGGGGTGGGGTGTGTGGGAAGGATGGAGACCAGGATTGGCTCCTGTAGCTCATTGCAAAGTCTCAGACTGGATTTGGATTCTAAGACCACCCTTCCTCCCCTCCCTCCTACTTGATTCCAAGTCTAAGGTATGCCATGTTTGTTATTTATATATGTGTTCATTGGATTTAAAAGGACTGTTCTTCTGAGAGGCTCAAAGCTCACAAAATAATTCATAATGATCAAAAAGTTATTGTGTCGCCAGATGACTAATTAAGAAGAAACGGGCCCAGATTAAGGCGAGGGAGACTTCAGTTGACGCCTGATAAAGCACTTGACCAAAGAGGAAATGCAGGCTGGACTAGGCCATGGGCAAGAGGATGGGAACTCATCTCCTCCCAGAGCCCTTAAAGGACAGACAGAGCAGGACACCTGGCATAGTCCAGACTCGAGGCCTGCTGGCCTGCCTGCCTGTCTACCTGCAAACAGGGAAGGGCTGGGGTTCCTTTTAGATCTGCTCACACTTCAGAAGAGCAGCCAGGTGCTGTAGCAAGCTGAATTTTTCACTATTCTTAACAACTTAACAAGAACCTATTCCTAACGGGAAAAGGAGGGCTGAGAGCCTGTCTGGATTCCAAGAGCTCAAATTCCCTACTACCTCACCCCTCCAAGCCCTCATGGACATGGTTCATTTTCTTAACCACTTTTTTGGGGGGGGAGGGGCAAGGAAGGGAGTATTAAATGGTAAAGTCCATCGAGTGGAAGAAACTTTCAAATAATCATTATGTCTTGCCTGTAGTGCCAAAGTCATATTTGCCAATTACCCATGCAGAACTGCTATGAGAGGTTTCTCCTGAAGAAGACTTCCTGAAGGTATTGACCGGTGCCAGCGCTGACAGCGATGGTGGCTGTTCCCCGAGAGCCTGGCAGAGCCCTGGCCTGACACCCAGCAACTCTCAGCCCTTCCCAGCTGGGGCCCAGCCACGCATGAATGAGTTTCCCTGTGCTGCCTCAGCCAACTGCTGGTGAATCCCAGCTCCGCATACCAGCTCCTTCGGCACTGGTGAACCTGCTGCACTTCCTCCTTTATTTCCTAAACAAGGGCGTAGTGCCAGTTTCAGTGTGAGTCCAGAAAGCGCTGACGTCACCACTTCCCCATAGCAGTTCACTGAGTCACCTTAGCAGGCTGTTTAAGAGGTAAGCCACCCTCCCCTAACTTCCTTTTGAAAGCCCAAATCAGAGATTAGAGTTCTTCAGTGAGTCACTCAACCTATCCCTTAATTCGTATCAGAAGACATTTTTCAAAACAAACCTCCCAGCTACATCTATATAGGACTTGGGTGGAGTGGGGGTTGGCCTGCTGTACTGAGATCTGGGTTCCAGGACGAGCCCTGCTGCATTCGGGGCCTTTGGATGACCTTTCAAATGATGCTGTGACCTTTCTCAGCAATTACACTCTCTAGAACTCTATGTGAAAAGAGAAGGGGCAGCAGTTGCTACCGAAGATTCTGGCCTCCATTTCACCTGCTCAGAAGAATTAGAGCAGCATTGCAGCCACAGCAATAAGACGCAGACCCACCTGGGACAGGTCCGCAGACTCTACAACTTAGGAATGAAGTTCGAAACAACCACTGGGTCACTGGGGAACATTGTTGCCATTCTCATCCCCATTTTCCTCCTTTCTTCCTCCTCTCTACCCTGAGACCACATTCTTTCTTTGCTTTTCTTTTTTTAAAGATTTTATTTATTTTTAGAAAGAGGGGAAGGGAAGGAGAAAGAGACCAAGAGAAACATCAATGTGTGGTTGCTTCTTATACTCCCCATGCTGGGGACCTGGCCCGCAACCCAGGCATGCGCCTGACCAGGAGTCAAACTGGCAACCCTTAAGCTCACAACCTGGCACTCAATCCACTGAGCCATACCACCTGGGGAAAACCTAATGTTTATTATTTGTTTGTTCTGTGCTTCAGGATGGAAAATCATGGGGTGAAATCTCCCCAAAATGAAAATGAAAGAGCCTGCCTCCCTATGACTGATTCCCTTTGGACAAGTGGAGATTGCACGTAATTAGCCAGTGTCATGAGGTCGTGTCACACGCTGCCTCGGAGCTGCACATGGTGCGGGAATGTGAACGAGCAGCGTGGGCGAGGGAATTACAGACCAAAGCACCATGCAGAGGCGACAGTCTGTGAGAGTTTTCCAATGCCAGTTCTTATGGTTTCTGTTTATTTGGAAATATCTTAGGAATTTACCAGACACTTAATAACAGCTAGTGGCATTCATAAGGGTTAGAAGAGAAAGTAGAGTCCTGTAAAAAAGGGGGGGTTCATTCTAAGAGATGTATACATATTCTATGTATTCCTTTATAATGGTTGATTGACAAATGTTCCTTGAGGATTACACAAACATAGGTTGGTTTATGCCATTCCCAAAGAATTATGTGCAAAAAATTCTGTAAACCTAATCCTATTTTTAAAACTTTTCAATAGTGCACACTTTGTAAAGCTAATAATTATTCCCTAATTTATGTGCTTTGTGAGTCTCAATTTTAACATATTTTTGTTCCTTTTTTTTTTCTTAAAATGAAACGATTCCAATTAGGCTCCCAGGAGGAAACTACACTCTTGGGGCTGTGACCATCTTTTCAATCCCTCCCCGCTTCTGCAGTAACCGCCTACGATGTTTATGCCTCTTCTCTCGTCCCTTCCCACTTCCCACCGAGTGGTCTTCCTAAGGCATAAAGTAAGTGCACTCACAGGCAGTTAACGCTTCTATCACGGTCCAAAAGCCTCCGATTCTTTACCGCCTCACTCCACGTTCTCTGAGCTCTGCCCGTCTTCCGGAAACCACCGAGTTTCCTGCTGCTCTCCACTAGCCACACATACTCCAGCCACCAACTAGTAAACGTTTTTATTTATTATTTATTTTTTAATTTTCAATTTATCGATGAGAGAGAAAGGAACATCAGTTCATTTCTCCACTTATTTATGCTTTCATCGGCTGGTTCTTGTGTGTGCCCTGACAGGGGATGAACCGCAACCTTGGCGTGTCGGGCCGACGCTCTCACCGACTGAGGGACCCAGCCAGGACAACTGGTAAATATTTCTAGAACATGGTCCATGTTTTTTCCAAACACTGAACCACTGATTTCACTTTCTAGAATAAGAGATAGTATAGCATACCCTTCATGTCAAACTGGATTGAATCCTAGCTGTCAGCTGCCAGCTGTGTGACTTTGATAAAAATTACTTAATCTGCCTTGGCCACAAGTGTGAGGATTCGCTTGCATTAAGCATGTCAAATGCTTAGCACAGTGCCTGGCATATAATAAACACCCAGTATTAGAGAGCTCTTATTTCAACCCATTGAGGTACTTCTATCTGTCAAGAGCCACCACCCCTGAAGCCTTTTTAGTGTCCCCAGCTGAAAGTCTTATTTCTCTTCTCAGGATCCCACGGATCATTAATACCCCTTTCTCAGCACTGACTGCTTTCTCCCTTGGATTACTATTAATATTCAGACATGCATCTCTGCTCCACTTTACCGAATCCCTGCCATGTACTCAGTGCCATGGGGCAGAAATGATGAAAGAAGCCTGGTTCTTTGCTGTACCAGTGCTCACTGTCTTGTTAGCCAAGAGACATTGGCAACTCAGAAACAATTCAGGGATGTTTGTTGAATAAAGCTGTGCGGCTCAATCATTACCATTGTTATGACGTTGTTTCCCTGAGGGTCTCTTTTACGGAAGAATCTCCAAGTATAAGATAGACTTGAACCCAGGGACCCTTTTTCCTACTACTAAACAGAATGTACCTCTTGAGAGACAAATACGACACCGTTGAACACAAGTGGGTTTAGGGGACCATTAAGGGAAAAGTAGTATCAATGATGTTATCAGATTTAAGAGATACGGTCAAACTATGACTTCCTCTGCTCCCAAAGCTTTTGCCAACAGAAATACCCGAGGCTGGACCTAAACTACGGCTCAAGGCTAAAGCACTTCTAGCCTCCTTGCTGTGACGTGTGTTTTTGGTGTATTTGCAATTCAAGGGCTGAACCAGGGGAAAGGCTGCCCGTCCATGCTGCCTCCTCTCACCCCGCACACAGAGGGTCAAGACCACGCGGCCAGTGATGGTGACGACCCCTGGGTTTCAGCTTCAGAAAGCTGGAGGTCCTAACTCTGTCTTGTACTGAATGACACCGGAAGTCAGTGCCACGTTGTCAGGGTCCACAGGACTAAGTGAGACTGCTCAGGACCCTGCCCCTCCCGAATACCAGAAGAGAACACCTACCGCAGCAGGGAAACAATGCAGCCAGACAGCATATTCCCACCATGTGAACCGGGTACACGTCATGAAGATGGCTTCTCGTGAAGTAATTGCTCTGGACTGCCACAGAAACAGGACTGGCTTGTTCTCCTGGGCAGAGCCGCTTGCCCGCTTTCTCCTGCTGCCCTCCCCTCCCGCCTGGCAGAGGACTGGGGCCCTGGGGCAGGATGGGGCTGGGCCCCTCACCCTGTCCTCAGAGTCCTAGCTATGTGGGTGACTGCGGAAGGGAAAGCTTTACTCAGCTGTGGCAGTTTTGTGTTTCTGAAACAGATTCAAGAGTCAAATGTATGGTCCAACAACAGGCTGGAATATTCTAAGGATGGTTCATTCCCAGAAAACCAAAAACATAAAATCCCTAGTCACATCTCACATTTTAATCACAGTAGCTGGAAACAATGTATTCCCAGCATTTTGGAGACATTTTCTTTGTTTAAATATATTTTATTGATTATGCTATTACAGTTTTCCCATTTTCTCCCCTTCACTCCCCTCCACCCTGCACACCCCCTCCCACCCACATTCCCCTCTTTAGTTCGTGTCCGTGTGTCATATTTATAAGTTCTTTGGCTTCTACATTTCCCATACTATTCTTACCCTCCCCCTTTCTATTTTCTACCTACCATCTATGCTACTTATTCTCTGTACCTTTTCCCCCTCTTTCCCCCTCTCACTCCCCTGTTGATAACCCTCCAGGTGTTAACTATTTCTGTGGTTCTTTTCCTGTTCTAGTTGTTTGCTTAGTTTGCTTTTGTTTTTGTTTTAGGTGTGGTTGTTAATGATTGTGAGTTTGCTGTCATTTTACTATACATATTTTTTATCTTCTTTTTCTTAGATAAGTCCCTTTAACATTTCATACAATAAGGGCTTGGTGATGATGAACTCCTTGAACTTGACCTTATCTGAGAAGCACTTTCTCTGCCCTTCCATTCTAAATGAAAGCTTGGCTGGATAGAGCAATCTTGGATGTAGGTCCTTGCCTTCCATGACTTGGAATACTTCCTTCCAGCCCCTTCTTGCCTGCAAGGTCTCTTTTGAAAAATCAGCTGACAGTCTTATGGGCACTCCTTTGTGGGTAACTGTCTCCTTTTCTCTTGCTGCTTCTAGGATTCTCTCCTGCATTTTAATCTTGGGTAATGTAATTATGATGTGCCTTGGTGTGTTCCTCCTTGGGTCCAACTTCTTTGGGACTCTCTCAGCTTCCTGGACTTCCTGGAAGTCCTTTGCCAGGTTGGGGAAGTTCTCCTCTATTATTTGTTCAAATAACTTTTCCACTTGTTGTTCTTCCTCTTCTCCTTCAGGTACCCCCTATGATTCAGATGTTGGAACATTTCAAGATGTCCTGGAGGTTCCTAAGCCTCTCCTCATTTTTCTGGATTCTTGTTTCTTCATTCTTTTCTGGTTGGATGTTTCTTTCTTCCTTCTGGTCCACACTGTTGATTTGAGTCCCAGTTTCCTTCTCATCACTATTGGTTCCCTGTGCATTTTCCTTCATTTCACTTAGTGTAGCCTTCATTTTTCACCTAATATGTGCCCAAATTCAACCAATTCTGTGAGCCTCCTGATCACCAGTGCTTTGAACTGTGCATCTGATAGGTTGGCTATCTCTTAGTCGCTTACTTGTATTTTTTCTGAAGCTTTGTTCTTTTGTTTGGGCCATTTTTTTTGTCTTGTCGTGCCTGTTATGTATGAGGGGTGGAGCCTTAGGTGTTCACCAGGGCGGGCCAACCCAGTGGCTGGGTTTTGACGCTTTATGTGGGGGAGGGGTCTGAGAGGGAACAGTGGTACTTGCTCCACTCTGTTTCTGATTTCAGTCCCTTCCCCCGCCTCCCCCAAGCAAACTGGGCCCTTCTGGTGCTGATTCCCAGGTGGGTGGGTTTGTGCATGTTCTAGGACCCTGTGGGTCTCTCCAAGGAACTCTCCTGTGAGGCTGGGAGTCTCTCCAGGCACCTCAACCCCCACAGGTGTTTTCAATTGGTGTTTGAGGCTTTGTTTCCCCGAGCTGGGACTCTGGGCTGCACGGCCTGTCTCACTCCCCAGTTTCCCCTGATTTATTTGCGCACGAAGGTGGGGTCACTGGGCCTGCCAGCCTTGTGTGCTGCGCCCCTCCACAATTCACCACCTCACTGGGTCTGCCAGCCGTTGCTTTGCCCGAGCCCTCTCTGCCCGGCTGCCCATCTCTGACCCTCCTACCTGTCTGAATGGATATTTCTTCTTTAACTCCTTGGTTGTGGGACTTACATACAATTCGATTTTCTGTCAGTTCTGGTTGCTTCTTGTTTTTAAATTGTTGTTGTCCCCATTTTGGTTGTGCGAGGAGGCACAGTGTGCCTACCTACGCCTCCATCTTCAAGACGTTTTCTTATTTTTTCTTTTCTTCATAATGGAGCGCGTCATCTAGCGTGTGACTGAGAGTCCAGATGAGGCTACAGGCTTGCTGCTCTTCGCTCCCCTGAGGCTCATTTTGTCTTAACAACAGCGTAGCCGTGAGAGCCACACTTCTAGTCACTAGTATCAGCAGCCTCATTTTTCCACCACAAATCATTCTTATTTTTACAAAAAAAAGAGTAAAATATACAAACTGTCACATAAGCGCCACTTTGCCAACAATGGGAGCAACACTTTAAAGGTGGTGCCGTGGACACAGTGGAGGGCGTTGGACGGCAGAACCCAAACTCGGGATGAGAGCCAGGACGTGAGACAGCTGGACCAGGGGAAGGTGTGGGGGCTGCGAGTGTGAAATCCCAGTGCGCTGCCAGGGCTGCCTGTTCTGTTTAAACTGCCTTTGTGTCGCACCTGCTGGGTCACGGCCTACTTCCACGCACATCATCTCATTTGGTTATCACTGCACTTTTGCATCTCATCCTGCACCCTTCCTCAGTTTCGGGGAAGAACGAGGATGGTTAGGTGACAGAAATCAGTATTTGCTTAGCATGAATTGTTAGTGAACAAAGAAGTATTATCTATATCTTACTCAATATAAAACACATTGAGCAACTGCATAACCATCTCATGGGGTGCTAAGAAGAAGGATTTCTTACAGGACTTTTTTATACAAGGTCTGTAAAAGGGACAAAACCCAACACGATCCCACAGTTAAATGATAACCAGGGGCGTACACAGCAGGCGTCTGTGGACATGGCTATTGTTTTCCATGAGCCACCTGACCAGATCTAGATTCTCAGCCCCTGAACGGAGTGAGCCAGCTGCCTTCGCTGAGTGAGATCCCCACACGTGTTCAATAGAACTTCACTCAGTGCCTTGCCCAGAGTAGCCCATCAGCAATTAAAAAAAAAAAACCCTAAAACAACCTGGCTGGAGTAGCTCAGTGGATTGAGCGCGGGCTGAGAACCAAAGTGTCGCAGGTTCAATTCCCAGTTAGGGCACATGCTTGGGTTGCAGGCCATGGCCCCCAGCAACTGCACATTGATGTTTCTCTCTCTCTCTTTCTCCCTTCCTTCCCTTTCTAAAAATAAATAAATAAAATCTTTTAAAAAACCCTAAAACAAAAACTTCATTCAAAGAGAATGTAGAAATATGAGAAATATGGATATTTGACCACTGATTAGATAATTGATAATGTTAAGAAACTATTAAATAACTGTTATAAAGGCACATAACTATGTTTTTATAAAAAGAAGCTTTAGCTTTTAGAAATACATATTGAAATATTTAGGGAAGAATTATATGCTGTCTGGGATTTGCTCCAAAATACTACATAGGGGAGAAACCAGGGGGAATGGGAGAGAAGACGGGGTGAGGAGCATGTGGGGGATCAGTATGTGCCTCTGTCTACTCCTGTGTGTATCTGACGTTTCCCATAATTTTCTTGAAGCACTGGAAACAAATTAAGACTGGATACAAAGAATCCTGCCATATCAACATGGACAAACTTAAAAAAAAGGTTGGGGAACAAAATGTTGCAGAATGCTACGGACCAAAATATACCATTTATATAAAATGCCAAGATGGCAAACAATACAATACACACCATTCAGGGAACACACGTAAAACCAGGAAGACAAGCATGGGAACGGCAGATACAAGTTTCAGAACCGTGGTTACTGGGAGAGCAGGAAGAGGAATGAGTGGGGAGGGTCACAGAAGGGGCTTCACATCTATTTTTGTAAAGTCTTACATAAGGTTGTGGACACAGTGGTGATTATTATATTATTCTCTATACACTTTTGTATTTCTGAACTCTTTCACAATAAAAATACACATGCAAATTAAAATTTAAGAAGGTGAGAAGACAAAAGGTGGACACTCATCTGTGGGGAGGTTCCAGAAGAGTCCTGCTCTTCTTGGATTGACCCCCGAGGACAATACTCATTTCTATCCCCCCCTCAGCTGGTGAGAATTGTTTATGTTAAAATGCTTTTATTATGAAAAATACTAAAAAATATAGCTAGCATGTTTAAATAGTAACAATAAAACAAAAGCTCTTGAACTCAAGTGACTAGAGAACCCTAACATTACCAATGCCACTGAAGCGTGAAGTACACTCTCCCCGAGCATCCCCAGCAGACAGAGCTGCTGTCCTGAATTTTGTGCGTGTTACTCCTGGCCTTTCTTTATAATCTAATCATATGAGGTCTGTCCAGAAGGTATCCAGTCATATAATATGAAAAATAGAGACATTTACTGAAGAAGATACAAAATACAAGAAATGTGTACACAGGACAATGATGCCTCAGTCCCCTTCAAAGGAGACAGCTTGGGACCTCACACAGTTCTCCCAATCACCTTCAGCTGCCCCATTGTATTTTCCTGAATCGTATTCATGGCCTGAAATCTCTTCCCTTTCATAGGTAATTTTAGTTTTGGGAAAAGTTAGAGTGCAAAATCTGGGCTATAGTAGGGCACGGTCACTTGGGTGATTTGATGTTTTCCAAAAAACTCTACATGCGACATGAAGCATGAGCAGGCGTGTTGATGTGATGAAACTGCCAATCACCAGTTGCCCATAGCTGTGGCCTTCTGAATCACTCAGACAGTTTCTGAAGAAGAATGTTCAAGTTTAACGCAAAATCTGATGCAGATTCATTGCTGTACTCAGTCATTTGGAACGTGACAGCCACACAGTACACAGGCTCACTCAATGGCATTCACTGTCCCCGCTGACTAGTCGTCATTATTCATACATGTGCATTCCAGTCCACTCTCCTTGGCTGCCAGGTTACATCGATGTTGTGCAAACCATTCTCATTATATTAGCAATGGCTGGGCTTTTTCCAGATAGACCTCATATATTATGTGTTTTAAAATACAGTTTTAGATGTTTTTAACTTAGTCATGTGCAATCATACTATGATTTGCTTTTCTTTTTGGTGAAATACATTTCTGAGATTTATCAATGTTGATGTATGTAGTTGCAGTTCACTAATTTTTGCTATTTATTTATCCAGTCTATTGCTGATGCACTTTTGGATTTTTTCCAGTTTTTACTGTAACAAACAACACTGCTGGAAACATCCTTATACTTACCGCCTGAGGTCCATGTGCAAGACTTCCTCCCGAGAAAACACCCAGGAGAGGAACAGTCGGGCATAGGTGTACCCATCTACAACTTTGCTAGACGATGCCAGGTTTTCCACAGCAGTTGTCCCAACACACACTGCCACCAGCAATGTATAAGAGATGTCATGGGTCCACATCCTCACCAACACTTGCTGTTTGTTGACAGTTTGTTTTTGCCAGCTGGGTGAGAGTGAGAACTGAAATCTGAGGCTTTAATGTCTATTTCCCTGCTTATGAATGAACTGAGCTCTTGATATTTTATTGGCCATTCATCTTTCTTCTTTTGTGAAATGTCTGATTCTGTATTTTGCTCACTTGGGAGAGATACGTTGTCTTTTTTCTTATTATTTAAGGAATTTACTATATACTATAGATATAATAATGTAAATTATATAAGTTCCCGGCTGTGACTTGCCTTCTTGCTTTTGTTGTGATGAAGAGTAGTCCTGAATTTTTAATATAGTTAATTTGTTCATAATTTGCTGTTTTCTTTTGCTTTTTGTGTTGGTATGAGGCAAAAATCCAATTCCTTTTTTTTTAGAGTATTAGTTTTTTGGCTTTTTTATTTTATTTTTAAATTGATTTTACAGAGAGGGAGGAAGGGAGAGACAGCATAGCCGTTTTCGGATCAGGCATCTATCTCTGTGAGAATGAAACCATAGCCCTTAAGGGATGGAAAGAGCCTGATACACTTGATTGCTATCAGGCAGCTGCTTGGTCTCCCCAAGGACTAATGCCATGTTGGGCGGGGGTGGGGGTGGGGGGGAGCGCATTAGTCTCTGTTGCTGTAGTTTTCAGTGTATAAGTCCTATACCTCCTTTCACCATGGCATTCGTAATGGCCTTGGAGAACTGATATGTCCCCTGGGCCCCCCCATGGAACACTATCCTCTGGTTGGTCCTCTGGCCCTACAGTATACATTTATTCTAGCAAGCCCCTTTACTCGGCCTCTTTGTTCCTTCCTCTGCCATCTGTAAGTGCAACTTAGGCATTTCGATTTCCCTGAGTGTTGGCCATAGAATTTTTTAGGCTTCAAAGAACCTCCCCAGCAGTGATTTTGCTGCATTCTCCTAGGTCCTCATTAGGGTATTAAAACTTATGTCCTGCCCTGGCCTGGCTGATGTGGCTCAGTGGACTGAGCACCAGCCTGAGGACCAAAAGGTTGCCAGTTTGATTCTCAGTCAGGGCACATGTCTGGGTTTCTGGTCACATCCCCAGTTGGGAGCATGCAAAGGCAACCTATTGATGTTTTGTTTCTCTCACACATCGTTTCTCTCCCTCTTCCTCCCTCCCCATCTCTCTAAAAATAAATAAATATTTTTAAAAATTAAAAAAATAAATTGCAACCTCCTATCACCCATTCTTTCCCACCCCTTCCTTTTTTTTTTTTTAGATTTTATTTATTTTTAGAGAGAAAGGAAGGGAGAGACAAAGAGAGAGAAAGAAACATCAATGTATGGTTGCCTCTTGCACACTCCCCACCAGGGACCTGGCCCACAACCCAGGCATGTGCCCTAGCTGGGAATCAAACCGGTGACCCCTTGCTTTACAGCCCAGAGCTCAATCCACTGAGCCACACCACTCAGGGCACCTCACCCCTTTCTTTAAAAAATAAAAATAGGAAAAGTGTGCTACAGAGGAGCAGGAGAGCTGCACTGTTCCCTCTCTGGCCCCTCCCCCCCAGGCATTGCCATAGCGCAACAAAGAGGATTGCCCTGCCCTGGTGAATACCTAGGCCCCACCCCCTTACAACTTATCTGGTGTGCTAAGACAAAGAAATATGGCCCAAAAGAAAGAACACAGCAAAACATCAGAAAGAGAACAAAGAGAGAGGATATCGCCAGCCTATCTGGTGGAGAATTTAAAGCCCTGGTAATCAAAATGCTCACAGATCTGATTGAACTTGGTCAAAAAATAAAAAAAACAAATGAAGGATACCCAAAGTGAAATAAAGCAAAATATTCAGGTAACCAACAGTGACAGGAAGGAAATGAGGAGTCAAAGCAACAATTTGGAACAAAAGGAAAAAATAAACAGCCAACCATAACAAAATGAAGAAACAAGAATTCAAAAAAGTGAAGAGAGTCTTACAAACCTCTGGGACAACCTGAAATGTTCCAATATCTGAATTATAGGGGTGCCAGAAGGAGAACAACAATAACAAGAAATTGAAAACTTATTTGAACAAATTATGAAGGAAAAATTCCCTAATCTGGCAAAGGAAATAGACTTCCAGGAAGTCCAGAAAGCTCAGAGTCCCAAAGAAGTTGAACACAAGGAGGAACACACCAAGGCACATCAATTAAGTTACCCAAGATTAAAGATAAGGGGAGAATCCTAAAAGAAACAAGAGGAAAGGAGAGTTACCTACAAAGGAGTGCCCATCAGACTGTCAGCTGATTTCTCAAAAGAGACCTTGCAGATAAGAAGGGGCTGGAAAGAAGTATTTGAAGTCATGAAAGGCAAGGACCTACATCTAAGATTGCTCTATCCAGCAAAGCTTTCATTTAGAATGGAAGGGCAGAGAAAGTACTTCTCAGATAAGGTCAAGTTAAAGGAGTTCATCATCACCAAGCCCTTATTATATGAAATGTTAAAGGGATTTATCTAAGAAAAAAGATTAAAACTATGAACAGTAAAATGACAACAAACTCACAACTATCAACAAATGAACCTAAAAAAAAAAGCAATGAAAACCAAAACTAAGTAAACAACCAGAACAGGAAGAGAATCAGAGAAATGGACATCACACGGAGGGATTTCAGTGGGGAGGGAGAGGGGAGGAATAGAGGGGGAAATGTAGAGGGAAGAAGAAGCATAATTAGTAGGCATAAAACAGACAAGAATAGATGAAAAATGGCACAGGAAACAGAAGATGCAAAGAACTTATATGTACAACCCATGGGCATGAACTAAGGAGGAGGAATGCTGGAGGGTTTCAGGGAGAGGGTGGGAGGGGATAAAGGGGAAAAAATTGGGAAAACTGTAATAGCATAATCAATAAAAAATACTTTAAAAAAGACCAGCCTTTTGCGTCTCGGCCACCAACATGCCATCCAGACTGAGGAAGACTGAGAAACTTCAGGGCCACGTGAGCCATGGCCACGGCTGCATCAGCAAGCACAGGAAGCACCTGGGAGGCCGAAGTAATGCTGGTGGCTTGCATCATCACAGGATCAACTTCGACAAATATCACCCAGGTTACTTTGGGAAAGTTGGTATGAGGCACTACCACTTTAAGAGGAACCAGAGCTTCTGCCCCACTTCAACCTGGATAAACTGTGGACCTTGGTCAGTGAGCAGACGCGGGTCAATGCTGCCAAAAACAAGACCAGAGCCGCTCCCGTCATTGATGTGGTGCGATCGGGCTACTACAAAGTTCTGGGGAAGGGAAAGCTCCCAAAGCAGCCTGTCATTGTGAAGGCCAAATTCTTCAGCAGAAGAGCTAAGGAGATGATTAAGAGTGTTGGTGGGGCTTGTGTACTGGTAGCTTGAAGCCACATGGACAGGAAATCATTAAATGTTCACAAGTGCTTTTGTCTTCTGGTCTGGGTGTAGGTTCTTGGCACCTCTACCTGTGTGTCAGAAACCTGCAGGTTCTAGGAGTTAAAGCTATGAGGGCCTGGGCTCCTCTGCCACCTCCCCTGAGAAAGTATGCAAGAGTTAGGACCAGCGCTTAGAGGCCTTGGTCTGCTACCTGACTTGAACTTCTCATTTATAAAGTGAAAATGATGGTTGTTGGTGGTGTGTGTGTGATAAATATAAAATAGTTGAAAGGACAAAAAATAAAAATAAAAAAGAAGACCAGAGAACTATTTCCACTCTGGAAAAATAAAATAAAATAAAATAAAATAAAATAAAATAAAATAAAATAAAATAAAATAAAATAAAATAAAATAAAATAAAGTTATGTCCTGAAAGGTGCCCCCAAATTAATGAATTCTTACTTATCTAGGCTTATATTCCAGTTCCTTTGATCGAACACCCTAAAAACCTCAATCTAGGGTTATTTCCTTGGCTCCTGTTGGTAAGCTAGCTAATTCTTGCAGTTCTTTTTGTGTAGGGTTAATTACACTCCCTGCAGTTGGAGCTCTCAGAGGTGCATTTGTGTAGCTGCCACACATGCACAGATTAGTATTCAACCAAACATTGGAGGGGCACCCATGCAAATTTCTAAGCTCCTCTGCACATCTTCCTCTTCCCTAGTGCTCTTCCTTGCAAATTCCAGCCACATTGGCCTCCTCAAGCCTATATCCCTACCTCATCAACTCAGCCAAACTGCCAGGTTCTTCTTGGATCATCACGTCTCTGTGCTGTGACCTAGAAATTGTAGAAAGACTGTGTGATCTTAATGATCACTTTAATCATGTTCCTTCTATTAGAGATCATACTCCTGGGCTGGCTGATGCCCAGGGTTTAAGACAGGTATTGCATATATTTTTCCCATTATCTTAAAAATTGACTGCATTAAATTGAAACTTTGACTTGTTGGAGTTCAATACAAATTACTACTTTCATTACTTCTCTGATAATGTTGACTGTAAGGAAGGCTAGGAAAAGTAGTTTTTATTCCAGGCATTTATGTGCTCCATTAAAAATCAGGGATTTTTATTCCAAAAGGAAAAGCAGAGGACAGATATTGAGAGACAAGTATTAATCTGCCTCAGTATTCCAGGGTTACAGCTATTTTCTCTTGGTCCTTGGAAGATATTATTCCAATTATCTTCTGATGTCCATTGTGTTGTTGAGAAGTCAGCTGTCATTCTACCTGTCATCATTCATTTATAATGACCAGTTTTATTCTCTGCCTTTAATTTTTTAAATATATTTTATTGATTATGCTATTACAGTTGTCTCATTACCCCCTTCATTCCCCTCCACCCTGCACACCCTCCTCTCCCACCCTCATTCCCCCACTTTAGTTCACGTCCATGTGGCATAATTTCTTTAGCTTCTACATTTCCCATACTATTCTTGCCCTCCCCCTTCTATTTTCTACCTACCATTTATGCTTATTCTCTGTACCTTTTCCTCCTTCCCCCTCCCACTCCCGTTGATAACCCTCCAGGTGTCAGCCATTTCTGTGATTCTGTTCCTGTTCTAGTTGTTTGCTTAGTCTGCTTTTGTTTTTGTTTTAGATGTGGTTGTTAATGATTGTGAGTTTGCTGTCATTTTACTATACATGTTTTTTTATCTTTTTTCTTAGATAACCCCTTTAACATTTCATACAATAAGGGCTTGGTGATGATGAACTCCTTTAAATTGACCTTATCTGAGCACTTTCTCTGCCCTTCCATTCTAAATGAAAGCTTGGCTGGATAGAGCAAATCTTGGATGTAGGTCCTTGCCTTTCATGACTTGGAATACTTCTTTCCAGCCCCTTCTTTTCTGCAAGGTCTTGTTTGAGAAATCAGCTGACAGTCTGATGGGAACTTCTTTATAGGTAGCTGTCTCCTTATCTCTTGGGGCTTCTAGGACTCTCTCCTTCATTTTTACCTTGGCTAATGTAATTATGATGTGCCTTGGTGTGTTCCTCCTTGGGTCCAACTTCTTTGGGACTCTCTCAGCTTCCTGGACTTCCTGGAAATCTATTTCCTTTGCCAGATTGGGGAAGTTCTCCTTTATTATTTGTTCAAATAAGTTTTCCACTTGTTGTTCTTCCTCTTCCCCTTCTGGTACCCCTGTTTCGGATGTTGGAACATTTCAAGATGTCCTGGAGGTTCCTAAGCCTCTCCTCATTTTTTTTTGAATTCTTGTTTCTTCATTCTTTTCTGGTTGGTTGTTTCTTTCTTCCTTCTGGTCTACTCCATTGATTCGAGTCCCAGTTTCCTTCCCATCACTATTGTTTCCCTGTGCATTTTCCTTCATTTCACTTAGTGTAGCCTTCATTTTTCACCTAATATGCGCCCAAATTCAACCAATCCTGTGAGCATCCTGATCACCAGTGTTTTAAACTATGCATCTGATAGGTTGGCTATCTTTTGGTAGCTTAGTTGTATTTTTTCTGATGCTTTGATCTGTTCTTTGGGCCATTTTTTGTGTGTTTGTTTTGTTTTGTCTTCAGGTGCCCGTTACACGTAGTGAGGGGTGGAGCCTTAGGTGTTCACCAGGGCAGGTCAACCCAGTTGTTGGGTTGTGATGCTGTCTATGGGGGAGGGGTCTGAGAGGTAACAATGGCGCCTGCTCTGCTCTCTGTTAGACTTCAGTCCCTTCCGCTGCTTCCTCCAAGTGAACTGGGCTTTTCCGGTCCTAATTCCCACGTGGGTGGGTTTGTGCATGTTTTAGGACCCCGTGGGTCTCTCCAATGAACTCTCCTGTGAGGCTGGGAGTTTCTCCCAGTGCCTCAACCCCGACAGGTGTTTTCAATCAGTGCCCCAAGGCTCTATTTCCCGGCGCTGGGATCCTGGGTTGCGTGCAGTGCCTTGCTTCACAATTGCTGCCTTGTTGGGTCTACCGGTTGCCACCCTGCACCCAGGGTCTGCCAGCCACCACCTGTGCACTGAGGGCCCGCCCACTGTGGTCTTGTGCACCCGGGATGCCTTATGTGCCCCGTCCCACCTCTCTTTGTGCCGAGACCCCTCTCCACTGGCTGTCCTATTCAGGCGTGTGCCCTGAATGGGAATTGAACAGGAAGCCTTTAGGTTCACAGACCGTCACTCAGTCCACTGAGCCACACCAGCCAGGGCTTGTTTGTGATTTTTAATAGTGAGTTTGTGTTCACAGGAAATTTATCTGTGGAAATGATTTAAGGCCCTCACTTAAAGTGCATTCCTCTGGAGAGGGTTTGGGTTTGCTTCTGCCAGGCACCTAGTTTCATCACTTACTCATCAGCACTTTAACTACATTCTGATCTTTGTTTTTTTAATCACAGGTAGTGTGAATTCTGACAGAAAACCTGAGTGAAAGATGGTTGTGACTTCTCAGGGAAAAGGTCCCCATCCAGAACGCAGGATAGGACAAATTTCTCTGCAGCCTCTCTTTGAGGAATAGATTTTGTCTAATTCTCTCCTTGCTAAGGGTATCTGTTTCTAAGGACTCCACTTTATGCACACTTTCCCATACAAATTTTTACCTTGCTTAGAGCCTAGAAGTTAACTCCTTTCACCTGAGTGGTCTACTAAAACCAACACTCTACCCACCGTGAGAGGTTTTATCATTGGAATTTTTCAGGATGTTGTCAAGATACCTCATATACATATTACCGGACATGAAAAACTAGATTTGCTTTTGATCTAAAGAGGCTGAAACTTCAGAAAAGCTTCAACTATGCCTTCCTAAAGACAAGCAGAATGTGTGTGCTCTGAAGTTTTAAAAAAGAAACTGCAGCAGGACACCACTAGCTCCCACCCCAAGATTTCTCCTGACAAGCTTTGCTCAGTGGCACCCAGGCCTCAGATTATTATTTATCATTTTCAACATTATCCATTGATTCTTCTTCAGCCAGTCTCCACACTACCAAGGTCATTTTGAATTTAACTATTTGTTCCATACATAGTAAGGTACATGACTATATAAAGGCACTGGGGGTGGGGTGTTAAGGTACAAAGGTATAAATTAAGAGATAACTAGCATCACAAAATAGGATGTGAAGCATATAATTATATGTATAATATATAGTATAAAAAATTTAAAAAATGGGAATGTAGAGAAAAAATGAATCTTGCATGGGAAGAGTCCAGTCATACAAGGAAGGCTACATAAGTTAACCATAAACAATTAATACAACGTGGAAGCATCAAAATGTGTTAGGAAGAATAAATGAGTAGACATGATGTCTGAGTGGCTATCAAGAATATGAAAACTGAAAAAAATCAAGTTGATGTCAAGTTTCAAGCAAGGGAAAACCATGTACTACTTTTAAAAACAAGAAAATCTAGGAGAAAAGGGATATATGGTTTGGGGAGAAATTAATCCAGTTTAGATAAGTTTGAAGAAACATAAAAATGAAAAGTGGAAATATTAGCAAATATATGGAGACTGGGGCTTCAGAAAAATATCAGTGTCAGAAATATAGATCTTGAAATAATACCCACCAATATCCTCAAAGGTGGCAGTCAAGCTATAAGAGCAGCACATGTCTCTCAAGGAAGAAAACAATGATGTGACAAGATAAGTGCTTTTTTTTTCAGGGAGGAAGAGATGATTCATGATGTCAAAAGTAAGATTTTATTACTGTGGCAAAAACAGAAGTCAGACTTAATGGGTCAAATTTTGATTTTATTGTGCAAGGCGTTAAATGCATCAGGATGCTTCCTACCACTGTGACTACAGTCTGTGTTCCTTCCTGCAAATGAAAGGAAATAAGTGGCACAAAGCAGCAACCACTGAGCTGCCAGTTGTGACCCTCTTCCACGTACAATTCCGCTTAGTCAAAGGACTAAAGCAGGCAGTCTCAATTATCACATGACTGTCTACCCAAAAGATTTCAGAACTTGACCTGGTTGATTGTCAATTCAGCTGCCACTGCCTCTGCCATAGTCCACTCCCTGCATGACTTTTCATGGCCACAAAGAACCAAGTAATGGAAATCCCACTGGCAGAGACAAATTTGCCAAGAAGCCAGTGTAGGCTCTTCCTCTGTATAGGCTTCTTCTAAGGCCATGAGAACAGATTTAGCAATTTTTTAATTGTAATTTTATATTTTTTAAAAAGATTTTATTCATTTATTTTTAGAGAGAAGGCAAAGAAAGGAGAAAGAGAGGGAGAGAAACATTGATTGGTTACCTCTCAAACATCCCCAACTAGGGACCTGGCCTGCAACCCAGGCATGTGCCCTGACTGGGAAGCAAACAAGTGACCTTTCAGTCCACAAGGTGGCACACAATCCGCTGCACCACACCAGCCAGGGTGCAATTTTTTATTCTTTTTCTCAAAAAAGGCCCTCAGATTTAAAAGCTTCAGGCTCCACAATACCATACTAACCAGTAAGTCATCCTCTCAACACCCTAACACAGTCGAGTCTGTTACCTCACCTCACCTGCTCCTCTAGTGCACGAGGACTTAGAAAATCCAGTGTAGCCTCAGAAGGTAAAAGCTGGAACTGCTGGTCTGGACTTGGTTTCCCCAGGGTGGAACAGAACTACAACGCTAGCATCTCCCCTCTGATGTGGCACAACTCTGAAAAGTGCTACTGAGTCTGCCAACATTTTCTTGCAACTACAAAAGGAGACATGTCATACAGTTCTCTTTTAAAACTCTAAATGTCAGGTTTGTTCTTGTGTTAAATGCAACATTTTTTACATGCGGAGTATATATTTGATGCGTCACCCATTCCAACTTCATATCTAGACAAACAGAGACCAAGGCACAAATACCCTCAGAATTTCGCAGGTAGATGCAACAGCAGTAGAGGGCACCTCTAGACCTAATTTACTACCAAAGGGAATGAAGTCAGGATAAAAGCAGATAGCAGAACTAAAATGAAAGACCTTTATCCTGCATCTTTGAGGGAGACTCCAAAGGCCCTGTGAATAACTAAATTTCATTAACATAAATCCACTATGCCCTGTGTGTTAAACCTTATCTCAGTAAGTCCTCATAATATCTCTAAGAGATAAGATATTTTTGTCCCCATTTTCCAGCTGGAAAATTGAAGCCATAGAGCACCACACACATACGCCCTGGTAAAGTGGTAAAGGACATGATTCTAACTCAGGCAATCTGATACTAATCTGGACACTATTACTAATCTCTACTATATGGCTTTTTTTAAAAAAAGATTTTATTTACTTATTTTTTTAGAGAGGGAAGGGAGGGAGAAAGAAAGAGAGAGAGAAACATCAATGTGCGGTTGCTGGGGGTCATGGCCTGCAACCCAGGCATGTACCCTGGCTGGGAATCGAACCTGCGACACTTTGGTTCGCAGCCCGCGCTCAATCCACTGAGCTACGCCCGCCAGGGCTACTATATGGCTTTTAATAAAAATCAAACACTCATTCAATTAATATTTTTTAAAAAGAAAGAAGGCCAAGCCCTAGGCAGTGTGGCTTAGTTGGTTGGGCAACATCCCACAAAATGAAAGGTTGCTGGTTCCATTCCCGGTGAGGGCATGTGCCTGGGTTGCAGGTTCTGTTCCCTGACTGGGTGCATGAGAGAGGCAACTGATAGATGTTTCTCTCCCTTATGAAAGTTTCTCTCCCTCACTTTCTCTCTCCTTTCTCTTTTCCGAAATAAATAAACACCATACTAACCAGTAAGTCACCCTCTCAACACCCTATTTTTAAATTTTAAAATAAATAAATTTTTAAAAACCCCAGGTGTTTTATAGGTATGGTTTTAATGAATAGTCTGCTACTAGTAGATATTCTATTGGGTGGATAGAAATGAAAGAAAGCAACTTTCCAAACTCAAATTTATCAAACAACACTACTGACAGCAGAATTATTCCACAATAAATCTTGTTTTTAAAGTTTTTCATGAGACATCAGATTCTTTCAACACTGTAATAATATAGTTCAATATGATACTAGTCACAAAGAAATTACTTAGGGACTCATTAGAGATGCTGTCTGAAATGTATATAAATAATCTAGGGTTCTGTTTGAAAGTCCTAAAACTTGAGAGTCATTCATCTGAGGAAACCAAATTCCTAGCGTGCATTTTCACTGCATCTCTCATCTAGGGGAGCAAAAAGCACTGATATAGAGCAAACAACATTGCCATATTAGTACCCCCTCTTCATATACTAGTTCAGTTCAGCAGGACTCAGGGGCTTAGTCCTCTGTCGCCAGGGCAGACTGTCTCCAGGTCCTGAAAATGCTGGATCCTGAGCTCCCCCTGGAGGACATTGGGACTATATGACTTAGAAGAAAACCTCAGATTCATCTTGACTCTTTGCCAAGAGGGGTATATGGGCTATGTAATAGCCACTGGATACCTGCAACCTGTATCCTGCTATCCATTAAATGAAACCTAATTTGGAAGAACAAGAACCTTAACACAAAGCCAGTTTGGAAGTCAATCTCAGGCAAACTTCATTTCATGGGACTGTCTATTCTTTCAATACTGCACATATCCACCCAATTAAGCGAAGAAATCATTTCACTTATTCTAAGCCAAGAGAGCTAATTGAGAGATCTGCATAACACTGAGAGGACTTACACACTCTCCCACTCTACAGCAAGTTCTAAGTGTATACTTCAGGACTTTCCCGGTCTCCTGACACACAGTGGCTGAAAAACAAAACTGCGGTGACATTAGGTGGGGAATGTGGAAATCTGACCCATATACTGCGACTCACTTTGCAGAGCATTATTTCTATTTTCCCTTTCACTTGCCTTATCTGAATTTCCTTGTCTCCTTCCTCTTTCTAATTTTTGGGAAACAAATTTCTAATTTATCCGACACCTCGAATCTCCAACAGAATCCACAGAATTCTGTTCTTAATGAGCATCCCTCTGTTATCCTGCAATTAAATTTCAATTCCTTCATTAAAATACTAACGAACAGTAAGTTCAGCTGATGTCCTTCAACTTTAAGTTCCATGCCGAGTCACTGCTACTTATTCCTTGAACAATTGGACAATTGTTCAGGTGGCCACTTGAACAGTGAATACTATCCTGTCATAGAGAACATATTCTACCCCACCTATAAAATTATCCCGTATTTCATTCTTCATTGTTTTTTCAAGTGATTACTATGTAAAGTACTTAATAAATTGATTCATTCAGAAAGCAAATGTTATTGAGTTCCAGTATATGCTAGGTATTAGGCATAGGGAATACAGCAGCAAATGAAACTCTAAATCCCTATGCTCAGGTAGTTGCTATTTTAGTGGATGGAGACCATTTAATAAACAAAATAAGTAAAATATATAGCTTATCAGACAGGGAAATGCTATATAAAAAGTGAAACAGGAAAGGGGAATAAAAATGGGGAGAGCTGTAACTTTAAGTAAAATGGTAGAGAAGACTTCATTTATGAGTAAAAACCAGTAAAGAGGTTGTCCCAAACAACAGGAAGGAGAATAAGGAGGGAATCAATCATGCAGTTACCTGGGGAAAGATTTCTAAGCAGAGGAAACAGCAAAAACTGAGGTTTTAAGGCAGGAGCATAGTTAGGAACAGCAAAGAGGCCAGTGGGCCTGGACCAGACTGAGCAATAAATAGTCTCAGTAGCAAACCTGGGCAAAGAGTGGACAGAGGCGTACTGTGTAGGGCCATGTCGGGTACTGTAATGTCTCTGGCTTTTGCTGAGTGAAGTGAAAAGCACTAGGGCTTGGAGCAGAGAAGTAACATAATCTAATTTAAATTTTATTAAAAACACCCACGCCAGTCTGTGAACCAAAGGGTTGCTGGTTTGATTCCCAGTCAGGGCACATGCCTGGGTTGCAGGCCAGGTACCCAGTAGGGGGTACACAAGAGACAACCATACATTGTTTCTCTTACTCCCTTTCTCCCTCCCTTCCCCTGTCTCTAAAAACAAATAAGCTCTTTTAAAAGAGCTTTGTAACAAATATTTACAAGACAATCACATGAGGAAAATGAAAACACACTTACCTGAATAATACCTTCTGACAAGTATTATCAGCCAGTAAACTATACATCCTACCAACTATGTCTAGTGCTGAACTTTCACTGGCAAACTTCATAGTTTCATACTTCAAGCTTTCACACTATTGGCAGAGTTCACAAAATAAATAATCATTACAATAACCAGAGTAAGAATGACAACAAAATCAACAAAAAGTATGGGCAAGCCACTACTTATGTAATAAGGGACAAGTTCCTATCTCCATATCCACACCCTTAGTAATGGTCTTAAACTAAAACAGTGGTCAATCAATCAGGGACATTTGATGTAAGATAGAGCTATAGCTTTTTGTGATGGCTCTAAAGGTTCTTTAAAGTGCTTAAGATAAATGTCAGGATATTATTCAACAGATCTCCCTTATTCACAGTGACTAGATCTCCACTCCACTCCAGAACTCTTTAAATGACCTTCTAGTTCCAGCCATGATGGAGTAACTGGTCTTACCTTGATAAAAGGGAATGATAAAACTGGAAAAAAACATATAAAACACTGTTTTCAGATACTAGACAGCAGATAGCAAATTATCAAACCCAAGCAAGGAGAGGATTATGGGAATTCCTGATTTACAGTCAGTTGGTCAGAAGTACAGGAGGCCCAGACTTGAGATTGGAGTGTGAAGGGAGGGGCAGTCTTGTGGGATGGAGCCCTTAACCTGTGGGGTCTGAATATTTCTGATGAAATATTTCAATTTCATCAGAAACATAATAGTTTGAAATATATATGTACCTAATAACAAAGCTTGAAAATGCATAAAGAAACTACTAAGAGAACTCAAAGGAGAAACAGACACATCTATAATTATAGTAGAAGATTTCAGTATTCTTCCCTCAGCAATCGATAGACTGCTGATAGAAAATCAGTAAAGATATGAACCCTAATACACTCTATCAGTCAACTTGACCTACTTGCCATTAATAGAACACTACACTCAACTTCAGTATAATACATATTCTTGTCAGTTGTAAATGCAACTTTCACTAAAACAGACCATATGCCGGGACACAAAACAAGTCTCAATGGAATTATCAGAACTGAGATAATACAGAGTACATTCTGTGGCAGCAATGGAATTGAATTAAAAACCAAGAACATTGCCCTGGCTGGCGTAGCTCAGTGGATTGAGTGCGGGCTGGGAACCAAAGTGTCCCAGGTTCAATTCCGAGCCAGGGTACGTTCCTGGGTTGCAGGCCAGAACCCCCAGCAACTGCACATTGATGTCTCTCTCTCTCTCTCTCTCTCTCTCTCTCTCTCTCCCCCTCCCTTCCCTCTCTAAAAAATAAATAAATAAAATCTTTTAAAAAATTGTTAAAAACCAAGAACAGTAATAAACTTGGAATAACCCTAACTAGTTGAAAATAAATGGACCAAAGAAGAAACCCAAAGGGAAATTGGAAAATATTTTTACTGATGGATATCAAATCACTTGAATTTGTAAGATGCAACTAAGAGGAAACTTTAAAACTTTAAATGCTTATATTAGAAAAGAAGAAAAGTCTCAAGTCAATGACCTCATTTTCCTCAGAAGCTAAAAAAAGAAGAATAAATGGAAAAACTCTTTCCTCTACTCATAACACTTCTGACACTACCTGGAGTTAGTGCAGACCCCACAGGTTAAGGGCTCCGTCCCACAAGACTGCCCCTCCCTTCACACTCCAACTGCCACACTGGGCCTCCTGTACTGGACCAACTGGCTTTAAATCGGGAATTCCTGCAACCTTCTCCTCAGGTTTGATAAACTGCTAGAACAGTTCATAGAACTCAAGAAAGTGCTTTGCTTACTATCAATTTATTATAAAGGTAACAACTCAGGAACAGCCAAGTGGAAGAGATGCATAGGGCAAGGTACGTGGGAAGGGGTGCAGAGCTTCCGTGCCTTCTTCTCTGGTGCACCACCCTCACAGGACCTTGATTTGTTCAATGACTTTGGAGTGGTCCAAACACCTTAGTTTAAAATTTTTTTAAGACTTTATTTGTAGAAGGGAAGGGAGGAAGAAAGAGAGGGAGAGAAACAACAACATGCAGTTACCTCTTGCATACCTCCTACTGGGGACCTGGCCGGAAACCCAGGCATGTGCCCTAGACTTAGAATCAAATGGGAAACACTTTGGTTCGCAGGCTGGCACTCAATCCACTGAGCCACACCAGCCAGGGTCAGTTTAGAGTTTTTATTGGAGGTCCTATTATACAAATATGATTGAGTAAATTTTTGGCCATTGTTAATGAACTCAGTCTCTAGCCCTTCCCCTCTCCCCAGAGGTCAGAGTGTCAGGGAGAAAGTTCCAACCCTGTAATCATGTGGTTGGTACCGCTGGTAACCAGCCCCCATTCTCTAGGAGTCGACCCATTAGCATAAACTCTGCTATCACAGAAAGGGGCTTATTATAACAAAAGATACTAAAAAAGATAACAGTAAAGGAAGAAAATCATAAGAGCATCTCAATAGATACAGGAAAAGCATTTAACAAAATTTCACACCTATTCATGGTAAGGACACTCAGCAAACAAATATAGAAGGAATCTTTCTCTATCTAATAAAGGTCATCTACATAAAACCTACAGCTGACATCGTAAGGAAGCTAACTTCCATGAGAAAAGGCTAAATGTTTTCCCTCTGGTTTAGGAAAACAGGCAAGGACGTCCACTCTTACTACTCTGTTCAACACTATCACACATCCTAGTTGGTACAATAAGGCAAGAGAAAGTAGTAAAAGGCATAGACATTGCAAAGAAAGATGACTGCCTATATAGAAGATCCTAAGGATATATACAAAAAAAGAAGGTGAAGACAAAGGCAGAAGGAGGAGGAGAAGGAAGAGAAGAAAAAAAAGAAGGAGGAAGAGGTCCAGGAGAAGGCAAAGAAAAAAAAGGAAGGCATGAATGAACAAAGGAAGGAAACCTACTAGAACTAATAAGTGAATTTAGCAAGGTCTCAGAACACTAGATTAATATGGAAAAACAAACTATACCTCTGTACTGCAACAACAAACCAGAAGATGATATTAAAAACCAATACCATACCCTGGCTGGTGTGGCTCAATGGTTGAATGCCAGCCTGCAAATCAAAGGGTTGCCGGTTCAATTCCCCAGTCTGGGGCACATGCCTGGGTTGTGGGCCAGGTCCTCAGTTGGCATGGGAGAGGCAACCACACATTGATGTTCCTCTCCCTCTCTTTCTCTTTCCCTTCCTCTCTCTAAAAAATAAATTTAAAAAATCTTTTAAAAAATACCTTTTATAACAGCATCAAAAAACAAAACACATAGGAATAAATTGAATAAATAATGTGCAAGACTGCTACATACTATTACAAAAAAGTTAAAGGTGTAGATAAATGGAGAGTTTGTACCATACTCATGGTTGGAAGATGATGTGATTAGGATATTCATTCTCCTCAAGTTGGTGGATAGATCCAACACAGTCCCAATAAAAATCCCAGAAGGCATTTTTTTGGTAGAAATTGAAAAAAATAATCCTTTGATATTGATCTAAGAATCCACAAATATAAAATTCAGCAGAAAAAGAATGGACTGATAACTGTTAAACCTACCACAGGGGACAACTCAGTTTCCCTGGAGGAGCTAGAGCTACTAACGGGGGTCTGTTAGGTGCAGCATGTGTAATCATCACGGATGTGAATTCCATTCCACTTTTGATGAGACTCAAAGAGATTATAATATATTAAAGAAGTTATGCTTTCCTTTATTCTTCATGTTTACTTTTAGTAAATATAAAATCAGGTAGACTTCCGGTAAAACATCAGATAATCTCATTTTATTGTTTTTGAACTATAGGACAATTGAGAATTTTGGTATATACTTCTTCAGGGTTGTATATAGTTTATTTTATTAAACAGAAAAGGAAGACCACTAATAGTCATTTAAAAGCATAACAAAATAATTAACATTTGAATACCATATAATTTACAGATCCTTTATAAATGTAATAAATACTTTCATAGCTGACTAACAGAACATAGGTTTAATCATGTAATGGCAATAAACAGCTTTTGTTTTATTTAATTTATTGTATTGAATAGCTTTTAAAACAATGGGTCAGATATTTCATTAAGAACTCACTTTGGAAAGCCTAAGCCTCCTAGGAAACGACTGACAGTTAAGGGTACTTGACCAGCAGAGGGCAGAGATCAGCGAAGTACCGTGTGTGCCCTGTGACAGGATGTTACCTACTCATGAATCATGGCAAGGAAAGAGGCAGGCAGACAGGAGATGACTTTAATTCCCAATCAGAGCGTTACATCGACAGAGTCCTTAGAGGAAAGGAGAAAACAGTGACCTGTCTGCTAACAAAATGAAGGTGGATGATGCTAGTGCGGATGAATGGCCATCTTAACAGCCCGTTACATTCCTATCGCATGTGAAACAAAAAGGGAAGACATGCCAATTTGTAGTTTAAGATTTCAAAGACACTACCACAAAAAAAATACGTTCCTCTTCAAACTCCGCCCTTCACAATGGCCATCTCCACCCTAAAATCGGAAACCAAGTAAGAACCAGAGATAAGAATGTAAATATATGCTGCCAAAACTCTGCCTATTAATGTTAAATTATATGTAACAACATAGTCTATCAAACTACTAGGTGATAAACATGCTGGTCAAGCCAAAAGAGTCGCTTCAGTGCTTTGCTCAACTTCCACCCTTATTAAACACAGCCGCCACAATATGTTTAAACGCCGTTTCCAAGTGTTCAGTGCGCAATCAAACCCGTGTTGCCTGCTTATCAAGTGTATGTGTTTGCTCAGAAGTGTCTGGTGTGCTCAGGACTAAAGCCAAGAAGGACTGCCAATGAAACATGAACTGAGATACCATCAGATAAAATTATATAACTAAACGTAAGCTGTAGTTATATTAGAATGTACCAGTCAAGCAGTTTTCATAAATTAATGTTCAAATTAAGAAAACATGAATAATTTAAAGTTAATACATTTAAAAACAAATTAGGTGAATACACACATAACTTCACAGATTTTATAATATATCTGTAGAATTATTAGTCAACATTTTTGTGCATGTAATATTTAAAAAAGGATTGTTTTAAAAAACCATACAGTGATTCTGGGATTCCCTGAATTTTCAGCTGCTGCATTTTCTACTCTACATCGGGCGGGTTCTTCTTCCTTTCAGTTTGTGCATTTCCTGTATTCTAAAAAAGTAAATAGAAACAGGACCTTAATTGAGGAAATGGTGAGTCTTTGGCTAAGCCACAGATAAGCACTTGTACTTTGCACCTGGAGGTTGTTTTATGCGGCACAGGGAGACTATTTAGCAAAGCATTCCTATCATCATCACGAAACAGAACTGAGGTAGTTTATTTGTGGGCTTTTCTCTTACTTAGCTCAGTAGCAGTAATTTAGGGTTTCTCTCTCTGTCATAGAGTCTATTCAATGCATATATGTACTCTTTCAGTATTCATTTAAAATGCCTAAATGAGTTTAATGTACACCTGGGAAGTGCCTGGATCTGATCAGGTAATTCGAAAACAAGTCAATGACAGAACCAAGAATAAAACAAGTAAGTTGCTATTACCTCTTATATTTTTAAAAACATGTGATATTCTCTGGTGCTCTAAAACAACAAATTACCAAATTCAAAACAAAACAAATTACCAACTCAAAATTTAGGGAATTTTCTTAATTCTGACATTAATTTATTAAAAGCGTTTGGACTAGCCTTAGATGCAATTTCAGTCACTTGTCAAAACTGCATTTGAATGGACAGTACAAATAAACTACAACCGGCATCATACGACTTCTTGTTATTCTGATAACAACTGTTTCAAAGTCACTCTTAAAAATGTCATCTTTTCAAGAGTTCTATACCACATGAGCAAGGGGCTTTCCCTTGCTATTTATTTTTGTATTTAAAAAATGATAGAACTATCTTAAGAGTTCCTTTCTTCTTGTGTTGGAATGTAATTGTGGCTTGGGGTTGAGGGGTGACTCACAGGAAGGTGGGATAAGCCCACGTAGCACAGCACCAGCCTGCCCAGCTCAGGAGCCCCAACTCACCAATCACTCAAAAAACGTGCAAATGGTGTGCTGTTCAACATGCTGTGACATCAGTAAATCACCCAAGTTTAAAGCCACCTTTTTACTTTTTATAATGAACTAAAAGATGAGCATTGATGGTTTTCTTGTTTTATCTAGAAAATGCCTTTTCTCTGCAAAGTGGACTTACGCATTCTTAACAAGTTCTAGGCCAAGAATAAAGTATAAATGTCACTGTGAAAATATATGTGACAATGTCTGATAACTATTTTATTTGAATGTTGTAGAGATTGAATAGACTTAGATAAATGCCTTTTTAAGTAGTTTCAGATCAAAGTTTCTTGATTTTTCTAATTTCTTTCATTTTCCTTGAGCGGTATGTGCTAATTTTATCACAAATAAAAATATAATCAATTTTATTCAAAAAAATAAGAAACTGAGATAACAAAGTTGATGACCTCACAGAAATAGAAAGCCAGCTATGTGATCTTATCCAGTGAGTACTCACCACAATCCCCTTCTCTAAAAAGAATACCTTGCAGGGGTGTCCAACCTTTTGGCATTTCTGGGCCACACGGGAAGGAGAGTTATCTTGGACCACACATTAAATACACAAATGCTAACAAAAACTGATGAGCAAAAAAGGTTTTAAGAGAAGGGGAAGGGGAAGTTGTAAATTTACAACTTTGTGTTGGGCTGCATTCATAGCTATCCTGGGCTTCATATAGCCTGTGGGCTGCAGGTTGGACACCCCTGTGAGAGGAGTATTCATTTGCATGTTTGGGGCTTCAAGACTTCTAAATAAAATTCAAGATTCTCTGGTGGGTAGGGGCTGGGACATTTCCACAAGATTATCTGACAACTAGCTAAGAGCAAAAATCTGTGAAAATAGGATGGCAGGTGCACAGCAGAGATGCAGGAACAAACGAGAAAAAATAGGAAGGAAGAAGCTCAAGACAAATACATCTGTCTGTTCCTGCAGCCAGTACAACCATATGTTTATACTATTATTCATTTCCTCAGGCACAGTTTATTTGGCCAGCATTAGGTGACACGCATGACACACACACTCTTCCCCGACCGCCACCCCAACATTCACGTGAGGCTGGTGCTGACTGCCTCCCCCACCCCCGGAAACGCCTTAAGAACCTTTAGTAAATGGTTATTCTAGGAAAATAGAGATCTGTTTCTAGAATTCAAAGATTACAGAATTTCGAAGTTTTATATTACTTTCCAATAATAACTACATTTACACACCAAGTGAAGGATTATAAACAGTGTTCCTCAGTAAAAGCTATAAACAAAAAGTTTTACCTCTTGTTTTTCTTGATTTTGATCCATATTAAGTAAAGTTGGTATTTTAGATGAATCTGTTTTCTTTGATTCCCTCTTCAGCACTTTTATCTGTTTAACTTTTGCAAAAATATATACAACAATGACAACTTGTTATTCTTCCATTGAAATTTTACTTTCCTTTTTAAGAATTTCTAATGGAAATTTTGATATCCACTTAAGTCAGTTTCCCACTTTATTATAAAGGAACTGAACAAATCATGAGTTGTAATTGTAAAATGTACCAATCATAAATTATTTGTTTTATGACTGCATAAAAATGTAGAATACATTTAATTTTATGTATTTATTTTGATTGATTGATTTGAGAGAAAGACAGAAACATCCATTTGTTGTTCCACTTATTTATGGATTCATTGGTTGGTTTTTTTATGGTCCCTGACCAGGGATCAAACCTGCAACCTTGGAGTATCAGGACAACACTTTAACCAGCTGACCTACCTGACCAGGGTGACATTTATTTTTTAATTCTGTGACTTGGGCCCCTGAAAATTAAAAGGATATTATATGCCAAATGTAACTGATAGTATAGATTTGGGGGAAAGCATTATCAAGTAATATTTCATTAGGCTTTTCTTGGTGCAATGGCGTCTTACACGTCAGCAGTGTGGGTGAGGGGAGTAAACTGTGCTCATAAAAAGTTCAAGGTCCACCCAACCTCTGCTAACAGGTGCACATTAACAGCAGCTGGCAAATAGTATTGAATATAATTCTTTTAAAAAGTGTCGTTTCACATAAATGAATTAAATGATTAAGAACAATTGCATTAAGATTATATTTATATATTCACCATTTTGGGGTCCTAACGTAAGGTTTGTCACCGTGAGCTCAATAATCACACTTACTTGGTTTTTTAATACTATAATAAATGTTCTAGGTTCATTATACGAACTTTATGAACATGTGTAAAATTGGGGCTTTAAAATCTTAATTGATTTATTGAAGAAAAATTAATGAATCTGATTATTTTAAAGAATAAAAAGTGGATCGGATAACTCCTCTTGAGCTATGCAAGTACCATAGTCTTGCTATTACATTAACTTTTCACAAGGTGTCACTGTTCTTCAAAGAGTAAATGAGTTTCATTAGAAGAAACCAATACATGTTATAAATTATAATCTACTAAATCCTTGGGTTCCTGAAGCCCATATATAATTCCTGCCATTATATGGACAAATAATCATGGAGAAGCATAGGAAATTGAGTTGCTCCAGATCATATAATAAGTCAAAACCACTTTCTTCAAATACTGTTCTAAACATTTCAACAATACTGAGCTAGTGACAAATTTACACTTTAAAGTCTTCTTAATCTTTCTTTAAAATTTTCTCCTTTAAGTCCTACCCTTTATTTAAGTATGGGAAAAAATTCTCATCTGCTGAAAATATTTGCAGTAATTTACTATTTCCCACCTAAATCACATTATAAAATAAGTTACATTAAAAAAAGCAGTTTTATGAAAGATGACATCTGGAGACCTGTGCTGCCGTGCAACAAATGTGTACCTTCCATTCTTTTCGTCTCTTTTGACTGTATTATGAAGGGCAGTTCTGGGAAGTGGAATTCTTTCCTGTCAGGTCTGGGAAAATTCAGCTTCCTTTTGTTTCCATTTGCCATTTGGTCACTTTGACCTGTGTGCTCATTAAATGTAGCTATCTCCATTTGGCTCTAAACAAACAAATAAACAAGAATTAATTCAAAGAAAGAAGTGCAACTACTGAATGACAAGTTTAGAATTATTAGCCATTTGGATGGTGTAAGATAGGCATAACAATGCCTAGTAGAATAGAATACCAATAAACATGTAAACCAGATTAAAGTTCAATTAGAGTTTCATAAAGCAAACTTTTTAATTAATTATTTTTTAATGCTGCCCTGGCTGGTGTGGCTCAGTGGATTGAATGCTGGTCTGAGAAGCAAAGGGTTGCTGGTTCAATTCTCAGTCAGGGCACATGCCTGGGTTGCAGGCCAGGTCCCCAGTGGTGCACATGAGAGGCAACCACACACTGATGTTTCTCTCCCCCTTTCTCCCTCCCTTCCCATCTCTCTAAAAATAAATAAAGTCTTTTTAAAAAATCCTCTCCTGAGGATATGTTCTTATTGAATTTAGAGAGGAAGAGAGAGAGAAACATCAATGTGAGAAAGAAACATGGATCGGTTGCCTTCTATACACACCCCAGCTAGGAATTGGATTCGCAACCTAGATATGTGCCCTGACCAGGAATTGAACCGGCAACATTTTGGTGCACAGGACAGCACTCCAACCAACTTAGCCACCTGACCATAGCAACAACCTTCATTTTTTTTAGCATATTAAATTCTAAGAATAAAATCTTGATCATGAGAACCATAATCTTAACTCTTAATTTTTAATCCTATTCATGGCACTCTGATTTTGGACAAATTTCTTCAGAGCATTTTATTGATAATTTATTTTTCTATTTACAAAATGAAGTGCTCTGGACACTAAGAAAACCCAAAAGAAAAAATTACTTGTGAACCCAGCATTCTGGAAAACTTTTTTTAAAAAAAGATTTTATTTATTTTTATAGAGGAAAAGGGAAGGAGAAAGAGGGAGAGAAACATCAATGTGTGGTTGCCTCTTGAACGCCCCATACTGTGGACCTGGCCCGCAACCCAGGCATGTACCCTAACTGGGAATCAAACCAGTGACCTTTTGGTTCACAGGCTGACATTCAATCCAACTGAGCCACAGCAGCCAGGGTTGGAAAACTTTTTATGTTACCTGTTTTTCTTCATTTGACAACAAATGGTATAAGCTTTCCTATGTTAACTGAACTGCCTGGCTTCAGGGTAAGGGCTGGAGAGGCAGCTTTCTCTCCAACAGAAGTGCAGGCAGAGGCCACTGTTTCTTTGCTGAGCCCTTTCCCCACAGAGCCAGCAGGCTGGATCCATATCTGAGTCTCCACTAGTCTGGCCAACACTGTTGCCAGGGCCCTAGTGATTCCTTGAGACCCCACCCCACCTAACTTGCAGAGCCACTCAAGCCATTTCTAGTGGCCTTTTCTTATAAATGACCTCTTTTGGCTCGGGCTTTGGACTTTCATAAAATCTCTCAAAGAAGCAGTATCTTGTCTCTGCACACCCCATACCTCTGACTAAGTTGCCCCAGGCATGGCACTAGCAGCAGCCAGATGTGGTTCACAGCTTGGCCCCTCCCAGGCCCCTCCAAGACCAACACAAGCAGCAGCCATCTGCACACTGTTCTGTAGCTCATGCCAGGTGGCTCCAGGCAGTGCACAAGCGGCGGATGACCTTGCACATCCCAGGAGGCCCCAAAGCAGCCAGTGAACCCAGTGGATAGCTTCAGACCATGCAGGATTACAACTCAACCACCTCCACGAGCAACACATTCAAGGAGCAGACCTGATGAGCACCAAAGCCCCACTGAAGCAAGTCCTTGCTTTAGTAGCAGCTGGTCCTCACAGCTGATTGACCTGGGGGGTGTCAGTCCCTCCCAGTGACGTGCCAACAGCAATCCAGACTCAACTACAACAGGACAGTGCACATGGCCCATACAGGGGTTGCACTGGAGTACCCACCTTGGGTGACTGGGGAGGCTGCACCACTGGGCCTGCAGGACACCTACTACATAAGGCCTCTCTACCAAGTCCAGGAGACATAGCAGCTCTACCTAATACATAGAATCAAACACAGGGGAAGCAGCCAAAATGAGGAGACTAAGAAACAGGTCCCAAATGAAAGAACAGGAGAAATCTCCTGAAAAAGAACTAAATAAAATGGAGGCAAGCAAACTACCAGATACACAGTTCAAAACTATGGTTATAAGGATGCTCGAGGAACTTAGTGAGAACTTCAACAGAATAAAAAAGGACACCTGAAACTAATATAATGTTGTGTTCAACTTTAGTTTAAAAATAAAAAGGAAAAAAAACTTTCTTAAGTTAATGAACAATCTTCCACAAAGTAATATGTGTACCCCACTGTGTAGATATACTCTAATGTACTTAACCAGTTACTTACTCTTAGATGAATTTGTCTCTTCAATTTTTTATTATTATACTATTGATCAGCTGCTTCTTACACATCTCTAACCAGGGACCTACTCCACAACTCAGGTTGCATGTGCCCTGACTGGGAATCAAACCGGCAATCTTTTGGTTCCCAAGCTGGCACTCAATCCGCTGAACCACATGAGCCAGGGCTGACTTTTTATTATTGTTAAATAACACTGTGGTTCAATTTTGAATAAGCTACTTTCCTATATGAAAACATATGAGGTAATGGACTACACTGATTTTTTTTCTAGTGAAAAGTAAAATGTATCTATTTGGTAGTTGCTTTAATCTATATAGGAATATATTAAAAACATTTTTTTGAAGATGAAAAACCAAAAAGTCTTGTGACTTTTAAAGGTGAAAATCTTAACTTATCCACCCCCCACCACCCGCAAATAACACACTGAATACACAAATCAAGTTAAAGGAAATGAACTAAAATGATGAAGGCAATAAGGACGTGATGGCCTATTTTCATCTCAGAGGGGAAAAAAGGAAACTAAAAGCACATTTTAAAAAATGTTAGCACTCTAGAGACGGAGAAAAGGACAGGGGGCCAGGCAGGAGGATAATGCTGAAAGAGATACATTTCAATGACTAGCTTCTTGTCTTACTTGAGTGGGACCCGTATCCTCTTGCCTATTAGCCATAACTTGTCCAATAGACTGTGAAGTACGTCTCTTTTTTGCTCTTTCAGTTAACCTATTATTTAAAAACAAATGAGAAGTTATAACCCCCCAGAACTGCTTCTGTTTTAGCTTTAATAATGTGTAAGTTACACCACGGGAGTCTACTGTTTGAACACTGAGTGCCAAAATGCAGCTGTCAGTCCTTTAGTGCTGGCTGCTCTAAGTAGAGAGGTGAAAGCAAAGCAGGGAACAACTCCCTCATAGCTAACATCAGTGGTAACGACCGTGTTATAGGGTTACTCCAGCTAGCCAACTTAGTCCCTTCTATCTGATCTGAACCTGGATCTCTTAATTAGTAGTTTCTGAATTTCTCAGCTTGCTGTCCAAAGCTGATTTACAACCATGGTATTGCAACCATGGTTTTGGGGTCATCTCAAGAACAATTAAGAACAATAAAAAATTTTTTTTAAAAAGAAACCATTACTTATTCCAAAAAAAAAGAAAGAAAGAAAAGGAAGGCCCTGTCTGGTGTGGCTCAGTGGATAGAGCGCCAGAGAGAACCAAAAGGTCACCGGTTCAATTCCCAATCAGGGTACTTTGCCTGGGTTGCAGGCCAGGTCCCCAGTAGGGGGCACACAAGAGGCAACCACACATTGATGTTTCTCTTTCTTCCTCCCTCCCCCTCTCTAAAAATAAATTTTTTAAAAAATTTTAAAAGAAAGAGCAATTGAGCTCTTGCTGTCTGTAACTCTGTAACCTGCTGTACCTTTCGACTGGCACAGACAGGTGCACTTGCCACCTCTGCAGAGCACTAAGTTTCACAACTTAGAGCCCAAACCAGCCTGCTAGGATAGGCTCGGGGTATTGAACCTAGTCTCCTTCCTCATCTAGACACATAGTAGTTTCCCGAAATTTAGAACTGGCCTCGATGCCTTGCCAGACAGACCCTTGCCATCCACCACACCACCCTTGATTATCAGACTCCTGCACCACTCTCTCAATCTGATCAGTAGGTAAAGCTAAAACTAGCCCAATCTGTTGTTTTCCTCCCAAAACTTTTGACCTTGAAAGACCATTTGACTATTAAAGATTATTTTCAATTATCATCTTTCCACTTGGAGAACTTGCTATGATACAGACATAATGCTTACTTCGTTATACCAAGGCACATCAATACCAGAACTAGGTCATATTACCTTTTTCTCTCCAAATTAAAAAAAAAAATCTTTCCTAAGAGTTTTTTTTTAATTGAGGTTTTCCCAAAAGTCATTAGTGAAAAATTTAATGTTTATATAGCCAAGAAAAGTTAATTTCTTCTACAGCAATCATAAGGACTCAGTAATAGCCCATTATATGATTATAATTTCAATATATCTTCAAATTCTGTTTATGTACAGGCACTATAAACTTGATTCTTTGAAATACCATGATATAGGAACATTGTATTCCTTAGGTCCATTTCCTTCTGCATCTTTTCTGTTAGAACTCACCTTGAACTGGAGTGGGAGAGATTTGCGTTGTGATTGGAAGCCAACAAATTATTGCCAGTTAGGTTAATAGGTGGCATCATCATACTACCTCCGGCATGTAGACTGTCTTTCATGCCATTAGAGTTAGTGCTGGGCATGGCAGGGTCTGGTGGCTCACTGATTACAAGTTTTGTATCTTGAGCTACAGCATGAGCATTTTTAGTTGCATCTTGTTGACCATGTCCACTTTCATACTCTGTCTTTTTTGGTTCTAAGGTATTTCCTCCTTTGACTTTGGTAACTCTGACTCTCATTTCCTTGGGCTTTTTCTCTTTTTCCATTTCCTGGAATAGACACATCCAAAATCTGAGTCAGAAGAAGGGTAATTTTTATCATCAGAGTGCTAACTATAATACAGTTACTGGAGAAAAAGAAAACCAGTTTTTACCTTTCCCAAAAGTGAAGTATTTAGCAGTGTATTAGTATAAATTGTTTTTCTTTCATCTTTCATAAATTCGTTTTCTTTAGAATTCTCTTTTGGCTTTATGAGTGAATTGACTTTTGCTTCTTGTAGTAATTTAGCTCTTAGTTCCGGTATGAATCTGATAAAACAAGCAATATCAACCAATAATCTTTTTATTTATATAGATAGAATGTTTTATCTTTAATGGACCATTTAATCAATTAATTTACATTTCAGCCACAGCATAAATAAGCAGTCAATAATGCATGTCAAGAAATGGCCCTATATTTACCTAATACAAATTGCTTCCTAGTAAAGATACATGTTTCAATTTTGCCATGGGAATATGCTATGTAAAACTTTTACAAAATAAACATAGGAATTAGATTCCTTTTATGATGCAAACTTTACTTAGTAAAAGCACTTTTTTTTAAAAGATTTTATTTATTTATTTTTAGAGAGGGAAGGGAGGGAGATAGAGAGAGTGAGAGAGAGAAAGAAACATCAATGTGTGGTTGCTGGGGGCTGTGGCCTGCAACCCAGGCATGTACCCTGACTGGGAATTGAACCTGCGACACTTTGGTTCGCAGCCCGCACTCAATCCACGGAGCTACGCCAGCCAGGGCATAAAAGCACTTCTTTTAAATTTTGATAAATACACTATTTTTTTCAAGGAAGACTCAGGCCACTTTGTCCTTTTTGTGGTTCTTTAAAGTAACAGTATTTAAAAGATGAACTACCTACTTACTCTAAAAAATATTTTTAGTACAAAATGTAACAGAATATCAACATTGAAGTGAGATTGTTTTGGTTTTAGTTTGACTTTCTTTAAGTTATTTATTTTTGAATATACAATAAAATCTATTCATATGGCTCAAAATTCAAAAGGCCGTGTTGGAAAGCCTTTCCATGCCTGTCCCCAAGTTGCACAGTCCCCTCCTTGGAGCAGCTATTGCCGTCAGTTTGGGGAAGTTTTAAAATATCAGTCGTGAATGAATTCTTCCCTAGTTCAGCCCTGTCTTGCCAGTGCTGTGAGGGACACGTCTAGTGAAGGGTAGTATGAGAAGACAAAGAAAATTACAAGTATGATTACTTTGGCTGAAAGAGGAAATGTCACACTTCTGTCACACTTTTGTCAAAACTCTTGCATCGCACAAGGTTCACGAAAGGAAGAGTCCTCTAACCAAAGGGAAAGGTCTTCCTCAAACACTTTCTGAGGGTTCAATAATTGGACTCAAGAACTTTCACCCATAATAGTAAAATATTATTATTTAAATGTGCAGGGGATATCAACTTAGTCTGTGTAGAACTGACATAAAACAACTTTTTTTATTCAACTGTCACTTTTCATAAATGGCGCTTTAATACATCTCCTCATTCTTTTGTTTTAGATTAAAATTCCTTAAATGTCTGAAGTTCTATCATAGCTACTTTCAATGATTCCCTTTTCATTGCCTTTTTTATTTTAGTCTCTCCTCAATGGCAGTTCCTGGACTTTTCCATGCCTGATCTTAACTCCATCACATTTTTCATTGATGTCCATCATTCTGACCTCACATCCAAAGGCCAACTGAATGCTTCTGCAATCAATGAGAAACTTTTTCTATTTCTTTCAAAGTCCAAGTAGAAAATGGTGCCCTGGCTGGTGTGGCTCAGTGGATTGAGTGCCAGCCTGTGAACCAAAGAGTTTCCAGTTCAATTCCTGCTCAGAGCACATGCCTGGGTTGCAGGCCAGGTCCCCAGTGGGGGGGGCACAAGAGGCAACCACACACTGATGTTGTATCTCCCTCTCTTTCTCCCTCCATTCCCTTCTCTCTAAAAATAAATTAAAATTAAGAAGAAAATGGTGTTTTTTAAAGAAATTTGGCTGATTTACATTTTAATTTTTATAAATGTGTGTGTGTGTGTGTGTGTGTGTGTGTGTGTAAATGTGGGAAACAGCATAGCTGTGAGAAGCTTGGTCCATGTTTTTAGGGCACTTCCAGTTTGGTGGAGAGAAAAAACAATAGCCACTGCAACAGAGAATAAGTGAAGCAGAGAAAAAAATCATTTTGGGAGACAAATCTTAATTTTAATATATAGCTCAGAGATGCTATCAAAAGAGGAAATACCAGACTATTCTAAGTCAGAGGTCTGAATGGGAATAAAGCTAGAAATGACCAATTATTTATTTAATGTTATCTCTGGCCAATGATGACCATTGAAGATGTGTGTAAAGAGCTTAGCACACATCCTAGGACATAGTAACTGTAATGAATATTAACTGAGATTATTTTTATTATTAGAATTTTCACTGTGATACCTCTAAGTCTACCATATACCTAGTCAACATAGGAACTCAGTAACTCAGGAACTCATAGGAACGTTTTCGTTAGATTGAATTTTCCTGTTGTGTGTCATTACCCTATCCAGCAATTCTCATGCTAGTAAAACTTCCTAATACAGAATACCAAGGAGTCCAAACTCACTCAAAAGGCTTACTTTTCAATAAATCCATCTCTGGTAAAATACTCATGATGCAAAAGGTCAGTAGATGATATTCTCTCAGCAGGATCAATTTGTAAACAAGCCTAGAATATGAAAAAAAGATTTTATGGTTAAATAAGCTATTAATAGGGCTCTATGAGGCAAAAATTCAATTTATTTGATAAGTATAAAAGTAATTAACTACCCAGAGCTAATAGCGTTCTTGAAAAGATGGAATTAGACCTCAGGAATTTCTGATTGTGTGTTCTGACCATTTATTTCCCTAAGAAATTTGTACTCATAAAACATTGTCACAGGTTAAATGTCCTATGATTCTAGCCAGATCAGAAGTGAGTCTGTTTCTGCTGGAATTAGCAGAAATTAATTAACTCCTTTTCACCTTTTTATCAGCCTGGGAGGTGGAAAGTTCATGGATTATCATTTCTATTTTACAGAGCTAGAAGCATGATTACATATTTCCCAAAATAGAATTTTAACTCACGTTGTGCAATTCCTAATCCAGGGCTCTTGCTACGGCATAATCAAATTTCATAAACATACAAGAACCAAATTTTCCAATAATCCATTATTTGAACACTCTTTCATTTCCCTACCTGGAGAGTACTTCAAGTGAGTAGAAAAATAAATTAAAAACCCCATAAAACAAAAACTGAAATGGAAGTAAGGGTTTTGGATAGTAAGTCGCACAAAATTCATATACAATTAACTATAGTTATAAAAATACACTTCTATTTTTAAGTATATTTTATTAATTATGCTACTACAGTTGTCCCAATTTTTCCCCTTTGCCCCCCACCACCCAACACCCCCCCTCAGACAATCCCCCCACCATTGTTCATGTCCATGGGTCATGTGTATGAGTTCTTTGACTACTCCATTTCCTATACTGCACTTTACATCCCCATGGCTATTCTGTACCTGTATGTACTTCTTAATCAACTCACCTCTTCACCCCTTCTACCACACCCCTCTCCCATTTGGCAACCATCAAAACTCTCTGTATCCATGAGTCTGTCTCTGTTCTTCTTGTTTGCTTAGTATGTTTTTTAGATTCAATTGTTGATAGATATGTATTTATTGCCATTTCATTGCTCATAGTTTTGATCTTTTCTTAAATAAGTCCCTTTAACATTTCATATAATAATGGTCTGGTGTAGATGAACTCCTTTAGTTTTTCCTTGTCTGGGAAGTTCTTTATCTACCCTTCAATTCTGAATGATATCTTTGCTGGGTAATTAGCAACCTTGGCTGTAGTTCCTTGCTTTTCATGACTTTGAATGTTTCTTGCCAGTCCTTTCATGACTGCAAAGTTTCTTCTCAGAAATCAGCCAACAGTCTTAGGGCAACTACTCTGTAGGTAATTATCTGCTTTTCTCTTGCTGCTTTTAAGATTCTCTCTTTATCTTTAACCTTTGGCATTTTAATTATGATGTGTCTTGGAGGGGGCCTCTTTGCATCCATCTTGTTTGGGACTCTTGGTACTTCCTGGACTTGCATGTCTATTTCCTTCACCAAATTAGGGAAGTTTTCTTTCATTATTTTTTCAAATAGAGTTCCAATTTCTTGCCCTTTCTCTTCTCCTTCTGGCACCCCTATGATGTGAATGTTGGTTTGCTTGAAGTTATCCCAGAAGCTGTTTATACTATGCTCACTTTTTTTATTCTTTTTTATTTTTGTTGTTCTGATTGGTTGTTTTTTGCTTCCTTATGTTCCAAATCATTGATTTGATTCTCAGCTTTATTCAGTGTATCCTTTGTTTCTGACTGGATCGTTTTTATGCTACTGAGGTCCTCACCAAATTCCTTGAGCATTCTTATAACCAATGTTTTGAACTCTGCACCTGATAGATTGCTTATCTCCATTTTGTTTCATTCTTTTTCTGGAGCTTTGTTCTGTTCATTCATTTGGTCCATGTTTCCTTGTCCCCTCATTTTAGCAGCCTCCCTGTGTTTGTTTCTAGGTATTAGGTAGAGCTGCTATGTCTCTCTGTCTTGATATCGTGAACTAATGTTGTAGGTGTCCTGTAGGGTCCTGTGGCACAGCCTCCCCTATCACCCAAGCTGGGTACTTGATGTGTGTGTGCCCTTCATGAGGGCTGAGTACACCCTCCTCTTATAGGTGAGCCTTAGTTTCTGTTGGCAGGTCAAAGGGAGAGATTTACCCAGGACAGTCAGTTGCAAGGATTGGCTATTACCACTGACCACTAACCTCCACCCTCTGTGGAGGATCAGCTGTGTAGGGCCAGAGTGGCAGTGTTCTGACATGGTCAGTAGCTGTCCACTAGGTGCACAGGTCCTGCGGCTTCCCAAGTGGCACAGTCCAAGGTCAACTTCAACCTGTGTTTTGCCTGTGGCACCCTGCCTGAGTTATAAAGCAATCTGAGATGGCTGCTGTTAACAGCTGTAAGTTGGGTGGGCTGGAGTCCAGGGGATCTGCAGGGCAGGGTCAAATAGTGTTAGCCAGTTCAATAGAGTCTCAGATATGGGATCCACCTGCCAGCTCTGTGGCTCAGCCTGCCTTTCTGTCTGGGAGAAAGCTGTCTCCCAGCTCTCATATTGGTGCCAGCCACTTTAGTTCCTCCCTGTATGGTACTGGTGCCTTTCAAGCTACTACCCCAGTGTTAGAGCTCAGAGGGAGTAAGTCTGAGTAAGTTTGCGTGTGTGTTCTTTAAGAGGAACTGCGTGGGACTCCAGAAGTTTCTTCCACTGACTCATCCCTGCTGGGTTTTACAGCCAGAAGTTATGGGGACTTATCTTTCTGGCACTCGTACCCTGCATTGGGGGGTCTGGTGTGGGGCTGGGACTCCTCACTCTCAAGATATTCCTCCTGAATTTTTATCAGCCACACATGTATGTGGGACCAGCCCATTCTGAATCTCCACTTCCTACCAGTCTGGATGGATGTGGTTTTTGTAATTCCGTAGTTGTCAGACTTCCATTCAACTCAATTTCTGCTGGTTCTGAGTGATGGTTGTTCTATAATTTATTTATAATTTTGATGTGGTTGTGTGAGGAGGCAAGCCGTTTTTGCCTATGTTGCCATCTTGACCAGAAGTCGGAAACATAAATTTCTATGTATATATTTGGTTAGGAAAGGTCTATGAGTATACAAGTATAAACCAAAATGTTAAAAGTAACTTTTTCTGGATTATGGGAGTTAGGAAAATCTTATCTTTTTTGTTTATCACATATTTTCTACTTTTTCTATAATCATTGTATATTGTTTATATAATGAAAACTATGAAATAAAGAAAAGGAATTAAACTGAAAATGTAGTAAACAAATCTGATCCTTAATAAACTCTAGTTCTCTCCAGGTACCAATAAAATAATTTTTTCCTTCAAAAATAGTCTTTAGATATTACATATCGTATGTTCAAATTTATCTAAACAACAGCAAAGACAATGAACATGACCAGTTTATTCAAGGCCCTATGCTCTGAACATTGCCTCATTTAATCCTCCAGCCCCAGAAAATAAATATTGTTAAATGTTGTTTTAGCCCTGACCCATGTGTCTCAGTTGGTTGAGTCTCGACCTGCAAAGTGAAAGGTCACCAGTTTGATTCCTGGTCAAGGCACATCCCTGAGTTTCAGGCTGGTCCTCAGCTGGGGACATGTGCAACTGATTGATGTTTTTCTCCCTTTCTTTCCCTCTCTTTAAAAATAAATAAATAAATAAATAATCTTTATAAAAAAAACAATGTAAAAAATATTGTTGTATAGCCCAGTGGACTGAGGCATTGAGATTAAGTGACTTGCCCAAGGTTACAGAGCTACAAGGAGAGAGCTAGGTTTTAAATGTAGTCTTTGTGATTCCGGAGTCCCTTCTTACAAACACTGCAGTACATTTGCTTTGAAATTTAGGTAACCACTTTTTTAAGTGCTATATATTAGAAATAAGACAGCTTAGTTGACACTGGGAAAGGAAATTGGCTGGACAGAGTGAACAGGAACACCTACTTTTCAGAGTAAAGTCTCTTACCTTTTGAATTTTGTACCAAGTGTATTGGTATATTTATTACCTAGTTTAAAATAAAAATTAAATTTTAAAATAATTTAAAATTACTACAAAAGGTGTTTTTTTCCCCTCCAATTCAAGGTGCACGTGTATTTTGGCATTGGCATGTCTTCAAGCAGTGTTACAACTGCAGGTGCCAATACCTGTAGATACCTGAGGATGCCACTGTACGTGGTGGGACAGCTCCCTAACTTAGGGAGAGTGGTTAGTAAAAGGTGATAATAAACAAATAAGTCCTTAGAATTTTCCCAGTTTATCCCTAATTATTATTAAAGTTGAGGCAAACTAAAAATAATAAACAAGATTACCCTAGTGGGCTTTCAGTTCTAATAATCTGTGAATTTTACTTTCTCTGAGCTAACCACAAAGACAAGACTATAGTACTTTTAACAGATACCATTACTCTACAAATCCTTTTATAATTTCATTGAAGTAATACTCTAAAACTATATTATAATTTATGCAAATTCCTCAGAAATAAGTCCTTAATCTCTTAACGTACATGAACAACATCTGCCAACAATCCATTTAGCTTTGGGTACTTTTTTCTTGCATTTTTGGGGTGTTGAACTTGAGGAAGGATCACTCCAGCAAAAACTGGACTCTTGGAAAAGATATTCTGCAAATGAGGTGTCAAATTGCCTGAAAAGAGAAAAATATATAAGAAGAGAGAAATTAGTCTACAATAAAAATAATCAGCCCTAACCGGTATGGCTCAGTTGGTTGGGTATTGTTCCTCAAGGCAAAAAGCCACCAGTTTGATTCCTGATTGGGGAACATGCCTGGGTTGCAGGCGCATCCCCAGTAGGGCCACGTATGGGAGGCAACCAATCAATGTTTCTCTCTCACATCGATGTTTCTCTCCCTCTTTTCCTTCCCTTCTCCTCTCTCTGAAAATAAATAAATAATATCTTCAAAATGATAATCAAATTGCTATGTGTTGTGTATTAAGTTACTAAAAAGAAAGTAACATTTACACCTTTTAATTTTTTAAAATTGAACAAGAAACTATCTTAATATAGCATAAAAAACTGAAGTTTCCCCAGTAATCTGTTGGTAGCACACAGGCACTAGAGAATGTAAAACAACCAGGCTTATTTTCTTCTCCCACAATATAACACATAATATATGGTGCTATCAGGAAAATAAAATATGAACCTTTACATATTTCCATATGATTATCTAAATGGCCTAACTAGCAAGCATTCATCAAAAAAGCCTTACTCAGAATAGCTAACATATTACAATTATTTAGAAATAGAAATATTGCAGAGAAAAAACAAAGCTAAATAATAGTAGTAGAATGGAAAGAAATTATAAATAGAAGTGAAGGGAGCTAAGTTCTAGTACTAGTTTTGCTACACAACTGGTTCTGTGACCTTGGGAAAACTGCCTCCCTTTCTGTGCCATGGTTTCTTCATTTTTAAAATGAAAAAAGAATGATCCCACTATCTCTAGGTTTTCTTCTAACATTAATCTTATAACCAAAACTTTAAAGATGACACAAAAATGTGATGCTTTAAGGCTCTGACTGTATCCTTAATCAATATTTATCCAGATTTCAGCCCTGTCTGGTGTGGCTCAGTGGATTAAGTACTGGACTGCAAACCAAAGAGTCACCAGTTAGATTTCCAGTCAGGGCACATGCCTGGGTTGCAGGCCAGGTCCCCAGTAGGGGTAGTGTGAGAGGCAACCAAACATTGATGTTTCTTTCCCTCTCTTCTTCCCTTCCCCTCTCTCTAAATAAATAAACCCTTTAAAAGAAATATTTATCCAGATTACATGGTTTTTATAGTTGTTCACAGTACTTTCCTCATGATCCTGTAAATACGTGTTCATGTGTAGCTTCCCCACCTCAGAAAGGGCTCCTCCAGCTCCTCATTCATATATATAGGTACACATTGTATTTAAGCTATGTGTGTATGTATATAATATGTGTGTGTGTATATACTATGTGTGTGTATACACACACACAAACCCCATGAGCAAGGCTATCCATCAAAATGCTTCAGCAGTCAAAGCAGATAATCAATTTCAGTTTTCATCAAATATATTTTTGAATAGGTTATTTAGCTATTTGGTTATCTACCATGATAAAAAAGTTTTTTGCAGCAAATAATTGACTTTCTATGTCCACATGCTTTTAAAAAGCATGGTACTGGTATAATAACAGACCCATAGATCAATGGCACAGAATAGAGAACCCAGAAATAAACCCATACATTTATAGTCAACTAATATTCAACAAAGGAAGCAAGCACATACAGTGGGTTAAAGATAGTTTAGCCAATAAATGGTGTTGGGAAAATTGGACAGATACATGCAGGAAAATGAAAACTAGACCATCTTCTTATACCACACACAAGAATAAATTCAAAATTGGCCAAAGACTTAAATGTTAGACCTGAAACCATAAAAATCCTAGAAGGAAACATAGGCAGCAAAATCTCAGATATTACTCACAGCAAATTTTTATCAGACATATCTCCCCAAACAAGGTAAACAAAAGAAAAAATAAACAAATGGGACTACATCAAACTAAAAAGTTTTTGCACAACAAAGGAGATCATCAACAACATAAAAACACAACCCGAAGAATGGGAGAGCATATTCACCAATACATCTGATAAGGGGTTAATATCCAAAATGTATAAAGCACTTATAAAACTCAACACCAAACAAACACACACTGCAATTAAAAAATAGACAAAGGACCTGAATAGACACTACTCCAAGGAGGACATACAGATGGCCAATAGCCATTATGAGAAGATGCTCAATGTCACTAATCATCAGAGAAATGCAAATTAAAACCACAGTGAGATACCATCTCACACCTGTCAGTATGGTTAATGTCAATAAATCAGCAAGCAACAAGTGCTAGTGAGGATGTGGAGAAAGGGGAACCCATTTGCACTATTGGTGGGAATGCAAACTAGTGCAGCCACTGTGGAAAGCAGTATGGAGATACCTCAAAAAATTAAAAATGGATTTGGCTTTGACCCAGAAATCTCACTTCTGGGAATATATCTGAAGGAACCCAAAACACTAATTCAAAACAACATAAGTGCCCCTGTGTTCATTGCAGCATTATTTACAGTCACCAAGATATGGAAGCAGCCCAAGTGTCCATCAATAGATGAGTGGATAAAACAACTATGGGACATTTATACAACAGAATCCTACTTGGCCATAAAAAAAGGAAAATTTTACCCTTTATTACAGTATAGATGGACCCAGAGAACATTATGCTAAGTGAAATAAGCCGCTTAGCAGAGAAAGACCAGTACCATATGATGTCACTCATATGTGGAATCTAATGAACAAACTCAACTAACAAGACAGAGACAGACTCAGATGGAGAGCAGATGACAGCTAGTGGGGAGGAAGTTAGGAGGTGGAAGGATTGAGCAAAAAGGAAAAAGGGCTCATGGACATGGACAACAGTGTGGTGATTGCTGGGGGCATGGGAGTATAAGGGGACTAAAGGGTAATGGAAAAAATACAATAAAGATTAAATAAAATACAAAAAAACATAAATTAAATATATAATTTAAAAGTCTTCTTTGAGTATGCAAATATTTGTAGAAGCCAAAATTTTAAAACAACTTTTAGACCAATTGAAGAGGATTCCTACTGTACCATTTTTTCTAATTATCAGCCATCAACATATGGCTTAGCTATTTGCATCCTGGCAAACAAAATATTATTTGTAAAAACAGAAGAGAATTTTCTGCTTTCTTTATCAGCTCAAGGCTTCCATCTGCTGTCATCTATCCAAACAAGATGCTTCCCTGTTCTTATAATGAGAAAACTAAATTTGAAAGTCAAGCAAAATTGATCTGGAAACATTTGTTTTAGGCACTTCACACTGTATTTCAGTAATACCTACCTACTTTTAAAACAATTTTATGAAGTAAGTCCAAATCAGAGCTGCTAGGAAGAAAGGGATTTCCAGTGGCCATCTCAATGATCATACAGCCCAAAGCCCAGATATCCACAGGCCTGAAACAGGTAAGAATAAACCACTTTTTCATGGAGAGATACATTAAACATATTGTCTAAAAGAACTTTTAAAATAAAGGACAAAGAAAAAAGAATGGTTAGGTAGTATTATTTATAAATTTTCACTGTAGTATCATATGCCAACTTTAGGATATACATATATATTAAATATTATCACATGCAGCAATTGAGATAAAAAGTAACTATAATTCTAAAACTGTTTCAGATACTTACATAAGAACATTATGATAAATAGTTTATGAATTAAAACAATTGAATACTAAAATCACCTTGTACTTAAAAAGTATATATTAAAAATCTCAAACATTAATCACTTACATTTTATTTATTTATCTTAACACATTGTGAGTCACCCATAATTCAAACTTTTTTCCTATGCAATTAGTTTTTTAAAAGCTAGTTTATATCACTGGGGCTTTTAAATAGATTAAAAATGATCCCCAACATCACCTTCAGAAGAAATACAAATAAACACCACAATGAGATCGGTTACTGCTGGTGAGGCTGTGGAAAGCAAATACACATAGGTACTGTTCTGGGAGTGTAAACTTACATAACTTCTTGGAGGAAAAATTGGAAAAGTTACTTTTGACCAAGTACTTTATTCCTAGAAATTGATCCAAAAATCTACTTGCACATGTGCACAAATATAAACATTTCACAGCAACACTGTGGTAGAAGAGCATTGGAAACAACCTAATCATGACATAGGTCTGTCTATGTGTGCTAGTGTAAAGCGATCTCTGAGAGTAACTGCTAGTGGGCACAAGGTTTCATTGTGAGGTGATGAAAATGCCTTAAAATTGATTGTGGTGACAGTTGCACAACTCCGTGAATATACTAAAACCCACTGAATTGTGCACTTTAAATGGGTGAATTGTGTATAGGTATTCGAATCATATCTCAAAGAAGCTGGCATAAAACAAGGCTAGATTAAACTAAGTAGATGTACTTTGGGTGTAAAAGTATAAAGAAATACAAAGTAACTGAAGTCAATGACATGGTTATTTTTGGGGGAAGAGAAAGTGTTATAATTAGAATAGGGCCCATGGAAGGTCTTCTGGGGTGACCAAAAAATTGTATTTTTAAAAAAAATTAGTTTATTGATTTTAGAGAGAGGAAGGAGGAAAGAGAGAAAGAGAGAAACATCCATGTGAGAGAGAAACATTGATTGGTTGCCTCCCATATGCACCCCAATTGGGGACTGAACCCACAACCTAGGCATGTGCCCTGACTAGGAATGAAACACCCAACCTTTTGGTTCACAGGATGACATTCCAACCAACTGAGCCACACCAACAAGGGCAAAATTCTATTTTTTGATCTGATGGTAAGGTATACATTTATTGTGTAGGCTTTTCTGGTACCTGTATTTTGTTTTACAATGAAAGGTTTTTTTTAAAAAAAACAACACTCACAGCCCTGGCCATGTAGCTCAGTTGGTTAGAACATCGCCTCCATACTCCAAGGTTGTGGTTCCAGTCCCCGGTCAGGGCACATACAAGAATCAGGCATGAATGCATGCATAAATACATGGAATAACAAATTGATGTTCCTCTGTCTCTCTCTCTCTCACACTCCTTCTTTCCTCTCTAGAATCAATTTAAAAAAAAAACAACACTCACAAGCAAATCTATTTTAAACACAATGTGAGGCCTCATAGAATCCAAACTTGCCATGTACAGGGCACCGACTTTGGCTCTGTGGAGTACAAGAGATTCTACTGCTCCTCAAGGAACTTATCTTTCAGCTAGAAATATTTAAAAAACAGTAGCTAGAGTACAGCTAGGCCACATTGAATATTAACTGGCACAGAACTTATAATGTGCAAAGTTTAGATGGAGATATGATTTAGGGATAAGCAATAGGGTATGGGGATGCCCTACTTCTGGACAGCTGGGGAAACAAATACTAGCTTAATTCCAGTGATACATATAAAGACAAGTTATTCCTATATAACTCTAGTCTGTTTCCCTTTTTTTGTGGTATTTTTGCTGTACATATTACATCTATTTATGTTATAAACCAAACAATACATTGTTTTAATTATTACTTCACAATCTATGATATGATACTTACATTTCCTGAGCCAAATATAATTCGGCTCCGCCCTACATTCTTTTTGTTGTTATTGGCAAATATACATATAAAATATACATTTATATATTTATATGTTTATAGGCCCAACAATATATTATGTGCATACTATTTCATACAATTGCCTTTAAAATCATACAAGAGAATAAGGGATAAAGATATGAATGTATGCTACCATATTTTGGCATGTACAATGCGCTTCAGTGTATAATGCACACCCTTGTTTTTGGCCCAAACTTTCAGGAAAAAAATCTTTCATTTTAATTTTTTAATTTATTTATATTTAGTAACAAAACCAATGATCATATTCCAAGGTATTATTTTGCATATGGATATCATTATTGTTTTCCAGAGTTATACTTTTAATGCATAAACATAAATAAAAGAATTAAAAACATGTATAAAGATACAGAATTAGTACCACCCATGTATAATGTGCATCCTTACTTTTCCCTAAAAAATTTGGGCAAAAAAAGTACACATTATACATGGCAAAATACAGTATCTTTTATAGTAACATAAGTACCTTTACTGTGCTCATTGCTTTTCTTGTGGATTTAAATTACTCTCTGGGGTCACATGTTTTCAGCCTGAAGCACTTCCTCTAGTAATTCCTGTTAGGCAGGGGTGCTAGCAACAAATTCTCCATTTCTGTTTATTTGGGAAAGTCTTTATTTCACCTTTATTCTTGTAAGATAAGTTTGCTGGATATAGGAGTTTTGGTTAGTAATTTTTTTCTTTACGTATTTTGAATATGCTGTACCACTACTTTCTGGCCTACATTGTTTCTACTGAGAAATTAGCTGTTATTCCTATGGAAGTGCCACTGTAAGTGATGAATTACTTTTCTCTTGCTGTTTTTAGATTTTCTTCTTGTTTTTAACTTTTGGCATCTTATTGCTATGTCTGTTTGTGGCTTTCTTTGACTTGATCGTACTTGGAGTTTGTTGAGCTTCTTGGTTATCGTTTTTCAATAAATCTGGTCCCTTTTCATTCACTATGCCTTCTAATATTTTTTCTTCTCCTTTCTCTCCTCTCCTTCTGGTACTCACAGCAGGGAGACGGTCTGGTAGGGCATTAGTGGTAAGTACAGTAGAAAAGGTACTATGGAGTGACTTCCAGCAAATTGGCTTACCTTTCTGTGCCTCACTGTCCTCTTATTTAAAGTGAGGATAACAATAGCACCACTTTCATCATAGGGTTATTGTGAAAGTTAAATGATTTAATGCATGTAAAGCATTTAGAACAATTTCTGACACAAAGTACTCTTTAATATTAGATAATATATATAAAAAGAGAACAATGAGTTCTAGAAAAAGCACACAAAAATTATCCCCCTACTTTTTAAAATTTAAAACAAATACTATTTATTTATTTTTAGAGAGAGGGGGAGGGAGAGATAAAAAGAGGAAGAGAAACATTGATGTGGGAGATAAACACTGATCGGTTGCCTCTTGCATGCCCCCACCTAGGGACCTGGCACAGCACCCAGGCATGTGCCCTGACCAGGAATACAACTGGTGACCTTTCACTTTGCAGGACGATGCCCAGTCCACTAAGCTAAGCTGGTCAGGGCGCCCCCCTCCATTTCTTGTATTAGTTGTACAACGTGGTTCCTTTATGTTCTCTCAGATTCATTATTTGCATATTAGGTTGCTATTTCATACACTGTATCTATTGTTGCACAATAAACTGAGACCATGCTACTTTTTGAGGCATCTGGAACAGTATAATTTAAAAATTATTACTTGCCAGTCTTTGCAAAGAGAATGCCATATTCCAGAAAATGGGAAACTTGGCAGTTCTTATAGTAGGGTAAATTTTATTTTAAATTTTATTTATTTTTAGAGAGGGGAAGGAAAGGAGAAAGAGAGGGAGAGATACATCAATGTGTGGTTGCCTCTTACATGCCTGTACTGGGGAACTGGCCTGCAACCCAGGCATGTGCCCTGAGTGGGAATCAAACCGGCAACCCTTTGGTTGCAGTCCAGTGCTCAAACCACTGAGCCACACCAGCCAGGACAGAGTGAGGTAAATTATTTTTAAAATCTTTGCAGAATGTAGAGGCTCAAGATAAGCAGAGAAGGCAACTCTGCCAAGGATGGGGCACTAAAGCAAGCATGGATATAGTCTGAGGGGTGTCTCCATGGGTCTCCTGGAGTTGGGGCCATTCAGCCCCAAAAAGCAAGCACGTCAACATCTACAGCCAGCAGGGCAGGTGCCTATGAGGCCTCTGTTCTACGTGGAGGTGTCTCTTTCTTATCCCCAATTCAGATGCAGAAGGCAGAGGGTGTCCGTAGTAGGGGTGACAGATTCACCAAAGGAAAAATAGAGATTGACAGGAAAGGCCAGAGACATCCCAAAATATACATACTTTCCGTAACAGGTATCTTTTAATACTAATTCTGGAGCTCTATACCAGCGCGTGGCCACATAGTCTGTATAAATGTCCCCAGGGGCTGCTAGCGTTCGTGCAAATCCAAAATCACAGAGTTTAGTAATTCCTGACTGGGATACTAAAACATTCTCAGGTTTTATATCCCGATGAATGATCTAGAAAACAAACAGAAGATGCAATACATTAAAATGAGGTTTCATTACCCAGAGAATCTCACAAAAGTTATACATAGAAAATTTAGCTAATTAAGATAGTAAAGCTATTTCTTACCACATGCAAAGAATTAGTCACACAATGCAAAAGCTAAAGTTGTACATTTTCAATTCTTGCCCCATACATCAGCTCGTAATGAAAGAAAATAAAAAAAACAAGTATAGACCCTGGCCGGGCAGCTCAGTTGGTTAGAGCATCATCCTGATATGCCAAGGTTGTGGGTTTGATTCCCTGTCAGGGCACATAAAATAATCAATGAATAAATGCATAAATAAGAGGAACAACAAATCCCCTTCTCTCTCTCAAAAAAATGAAAAATTTCAAAAGAAAACAAGTATAATACTAAAAAGGTAAGTCACATTCCTAAAAGGAAAAGTAAACAAAAGAACTTAACAAAAAAAGTTGAACTTTTCCTTTAGCCCCATGTCACAGCCCAGGTACTGCCCTTTCTCTCATTTCCTTCACAGCTAAGCCTCTCGAAGTCATCACCATTACTCATCCTTCACTTTATGTCCACTCATTCCCTTCTCAAAGTAATCTGTTTTCTGCTTGCATGTTCCGTTAACTGGCCTGAGCTAATGTCAACAACTTAATTGTTGCTACATCCAAAGAGACATCCCTCAATACATACCTTACTTAATATCTTAGTGTAAAATCATTGCCAACCACTCCCCCGTAACTGATTTCTAGGACCTAAAACTCTCCCAGGCTCTTTCTAGCTCTGCAGCAATTCTTCTCTATCAGTCCCTTAAATACAGGGTTCTGATCTTAGGCTTTCTCTTCTCATACATCATGCTTCCTGAACAATCTCATCTGCTTTTTTTTTTTTTTTTTTTTTTGGACCACTTTCTTCCTTTGGTTATGGGGACTCCATACTCTCTTGGGCTTCTTTTCACCTATTGGCTACTCCATCTCAATCTCATCTACTTTTATAACTTTAGTAACTATCCATATACTGATGCTTTCCAAATTTCTATGTCTAATTTCTATTTCTAGACATCACTCTTGGTTTCTGCAAAGAGTGGATTCCATAAGAAATCCCACTTAGCAGATCCAAAACTAAACACATCATCTCCCCCAAACTTACTTGTGCTTGGTAGTCCTTTCGCTCAGTGAATGGAACCATAATGACCCATGTCTCAACCCAGAAACCCAGGTATTTTTCTCCCTCATCTCCCATATACTCTTAACCTATCTCCTTCTCACTCAAGTTCAACCCCCCCCCCCCGCCCCCGCCAGCCCCACAGCTCTCTCACTGAAAATTACAACACTGCTAACTGGTCTTCATGCATTCACTCTGATGCCCACCAATCCACCATCCATAATGAAGTCACAGTACTATTTTAAAACCACATGTGATCATGTTGCTTCTCTGTTTAACATCCTTCAAGGATTCCCTGCCTTACACGACAAATTTGAAACTCTTTAAAATGGCTTCTAAAGCCTTGTAGGATTTGAACCCAGTTTGCTTTCTCAGCCTTCTCCACCTCTTTCCTTAGAATATTAGTTTCTCAACTTTCTAGCATTTGTCTCATCTGTGCGTTTGTTGATGCTGCTTCAACTGCCTGGACAACTGTTTCCTCAGGTCTCAGCTTAGATGTTCCTTCCATTTGTTTTCATAACATCCTGTACTTCCCCTATCACAGTATGCGTTGTGCTGTATTATTAATTGCCTGTTTACTTGTTTGTGACTCCCACCAGACTGTAAGCTGCATGAGGGTGAGATGTAGCATATTTTGCTGTGTATAATGTGCACTTTTTGCCCAATTTTTTTAGGGAAAAATAGAATGTGTGTTATACATGGGAACTGGTGCTAATGCATGGTTACACATTGTACACAGGAACGCATCATATGCAGCAAAATATGGTATGTCTTGTTTAAGCTATATTCCCACTGTCCAGTACAGTGCCTAACACAAAGAAAGCATTTTAAAACTTTATCAAATTAATGAAGTATGTTGTCATCACTAGAAAGGTATCACAGCACAAGTGAAAATATTTCAGTGACAGAAATCTGAGCTCTCTCCTTGTTTATAAAACTTACTGCTATATCTTTGGGATTGACTCTTGTTCTGCCTCAGTGTTCCTCCATAAATGACCAAAATTTAACTTAGGGTAATGAGCCATATTACAGGTGCCACCTGTACAACTACATGGATCTATTTTTACTTCCAAAATTTTTACTGAGTGATTACTACATGCCAGTGACTATTCCAAAATCCAAGGATGTAATGTGAACAAAAGTAGACCTGAACAAGCACATTAGGATACCACCACACACAATGACCACCACACATCCACCACCCTTCTCCTCCGTGCTCTGGATGGACAGCAGAAGGAGCCACCCAGCTGCCACCCTAACATTTTCACTCTTTCCAACAGCTAACAGCACGACCGCATGCAGAGTTGTATTACCCGTGAGAACCACACATTCTCTGAATCCCAACTCTTAAAATTGTATGTTCTGACAACATCCTCCTTGGTCTTCCACAATCACAGTGAGACCTTCATAAACAGAATTTTTCTATTTGTTTAGGTCTTCCTTCACTTCTCTCATCAATGTTTAGAGAGGCTGGAAGTGAGATGTTCATAAAGGGTTGGCAAAGCTCTAACACAGTGCTGAGAATCAAGGCCATGTGCAGAGCTGTGCATATGCTGGAAAGACCCAAGATGGTCCTAAAGTCTTGCCTCTGGCTGACTTTAAGGCTCTGCACAAGCAGAAAGGTAAGGCTGAGGCAGAGCTCTAAATTGTTTGTCTGAACATTGAAGGCATGTCCCAATACACAGAAAGAGCCCCTCAGTAAATAAGGCTGAGAGACTTGCTGGTTTCCGGTGCTTCAGTAAACCTATGTCCAGTCATTAGCTAACCACTAAGGTAGCTGAGCAGAGATTTCACATGATGAAAACAGACTTCACAGAATTAGTTCAGGAAAGTAACTAAACAAATAGCCACCCCAACAAACAGCAACAACAAACCCTGAGAGACAGGAAACTGATTTTCAGAGTGAATACCACATTAAAGTTATTCTAAGAAACAAGTATGGCCCATACACAGGAAAGAAAAACTGTCAATAAGAAACTTTTCCTGAGGAAACCCAGACATTGAACTTGCCAGACAAAGACTCTAATCAGCTATTTTAAATATGTTCAAAGCTAAAGGAAACCATGTCCAAAGAATGAAAGAAAAGTATGAACACAATGTCTCACCAAATCAAGAATATCAATCAAGAAAAAGAAATTATTAAAAAGCCCCTCCCTGGGTGGCTCATTTTGTTGGAGTGTTGGTGAACCCTGCACCAAAAGGTTGCAGGTTCAATCCCCAGTCTGGGCGTGTACGGGAAGCAACTGATGTTTTTTGCTCATTTCAATGTTTCTCTCTTTTTCTCTCCCTTCCTCTCTCTCTCAAAACAGGAAACATATCCTTGGGTAAGGGTTTTTTTAAAAAAGCAAAAAGACAACCCACAGAATGAGAGAAAAATATTTGCAAGTCATATATCTACCTGATAATCACCTAGTATCCAAACCATATTGTATAAAATACAGCTCAACAATAAAAATAGCCCAATTTAAAAATAGGCAAAGGACTTAAAGAAACATTTCTTCAAAGAAGATATGCAAATATGAACTTGCCTGTTCTGGAGATTTCATGTAAATGGCATTTACACTGTAGTCTTTTGCATCTGACTGCTTTTATTTAACATTAAGTTTTCAAGGTTCATTCATGCAGTAGCACGTGTCAGTACTTAATTTCTTCTCGTGGCTGAATAAATTCCATGGCATGGAGCTACCTTATTCATCAGATGCTATACACTTTAGTTGTCTCTGCATTTTGGCTATTATGAAAATGCTGCTGTGAACATTCCTGTGCAGGGTCTTAGTGAATATGTATCTTCAGTTCTCTTGGGCAGATACCTAGGAGTGGAATTTGTGGGTCATATGGTAATTATACATTTAACTTTTTGAGGAGCTGCCAAACGGTTTTCCATAGCAGCTGCATCACTTTACATTCCCACCAACTGTACATGAGGTTCCAATCTCTCCACTTCCTTGCCAACGTTTGTTGTGTTTTCTAAATTACATCCAGCTTCATGCATATGAACAGTGTCTCATTTTGATTTTAATTTGCATTTCCATAATGACTAATGATATTGAGCAACATTTCATGTGCTAGCAGCCATTTGTGTATCTTCTTTGGAGAAATTCTATTCAAGTCCTTTGCCCACTTTTAAATTGAGTTATCTTTTATTTTGAGTTGTATTTTGTATATCTTGAATACTAGATGTTCATCAGTTATAGTATGATTTGTAAATATTTTCTTCCATTCTTTAAACTGTCTTTTTATTTCCTTGAGGTCCTTTGGTCCATAGAAATTTTTAATTTTAACGAAGAATTTCTCTATTTTGTCCTTGATTGCTTTTGGTGTTATCTCTAAAGAACTATTGCCTAATACATAGTCATACAGATTTTTACCTATGTTTTCTTCTAAGAGTTTTATAGTTTTAGCTCTTACATTAGATCTTTGATCCGTTTTGAGTTAATTTTGTATACTGTGTTAACTATCATTGTTTGGATTTTAACAATGAGTTTGATCCTCCTTTACTTATTAGTGAAATGCTCCAGAACTACATAAAACTCCACTTAATGATCTGATTTACAATACCTCTGCTCTATACAGCCCTATGCGCTTGAATTTAAACAGCCATTTCAGAATAAAGTTTGAACTTCCATATCCTTTAATGGCCTCAGAGAGCCTGGTTCTAAATCACTTAGAGCTTCAATTTAATAAACTTTCCAATTGAATGTTACACAATTAAATGCTAATGTCTATGTGAAAAAAATAAGCCAACAGCTTCCAGAAGGAGGATGAATAAGGATGTTTGAAGCAGACTGCAAGAGTGGGAATTCCCTATTTGCCCTAAAAATGGCAAGTGGAATCCTTGATTGGATCCTGATTTTAATAAATGTAAAATCTGTAAAAAACATTTTAGGAACAATTGGCTAAATTTTAATACAAATTTGATATTAAATGACTTAGGGAATTATTGTTAGTTGTGCAGATGTGGTGTAATGACTGTGAATTTATATAAAAATATGCTCTTTTAAAGAGATATATAGTGAAGTATTTGGGGATAAAATGTCAGGTTGCCTATAACTTAAAATACTTCAAAAAACAAAATAGAGGAAGCACATATACCTAAATATTAACTACACATTAAAATATATTAAGTAATATTGAAATGTTAACAATATTATTCAAAGAATAATTCCTTGTTTGAAAGACTATGAGTTTAAAATCCAAAAGAAGAGTTAAGAAAATATGCAAAAATGACCTAAATTTAGGGAAGCAGAGCTTTGTGAAGTAGCAAGTGGGGTTGGAGTGAGGGAAGATTAATAGTTTTTAGTCATTAATCAAAATTCCTTATAATTAATAAAGTTTACTGAAAATTGGATAAAATTTTTTTAAGATTTTATTTATTTATTTTTAGGGAGAGAAGGGAGGGAGATATAGAGAGATAGAGATAGAGAGAGAGAGAGAGAGAGAGAGAAACATCAATATGTGGTTGCTGGGGGTTATGGCCTGCAACCCAGGAATGTACCCTGGCTGGGAATCAAACCTGGGACACTTTGGTTCCCAGCCCGTGCTCAGTCAAAATTGGATAAAATTTAATAAGCTCCATAAAGGTGGGAACCAAGTCTCTTACTCGAGACTGCGTCCTCAGCACCTAGTACAATCAACATCTGTTACTAGAAAATGTTCAGTAAATACTTGTTGAATTAATAAATGAGGGAATCACCACCTCCTCCCTATAAGCGGCCAACTATTCTCATTTACACTCTGACTACTTCTAAATGGTTTTGAAGAGGCTTATATTAATAATCAGATAAAAACTTTAAATTACAAAACCACCCAAATGAAAAAGATGAACTAGGTTCTTATAGTTAGTTACTGCAACTGAACATTAAATTTCTGTCAGAGCTGCCTAGAAACCAATATAAAAAATCTTTTCATTATTAAATAAAAGAAGGTAAATAAATACTTCCAGACAAAAAAAGCTTTTGCTGTTACTGAACTGTATCTGACTTCATGGATTCTTATTGAGGGGGACCCAGGGTATCATGGCAGAGAATGTCTCAGACATTTCAGTTATATAAAAACTCAATCACCTCGAATTTGGAGATATTAGGAAAATAACGGTTTCCTTTCTTGATTTTTGTCAACATGAAGATAGCCTTCAACCATCAAGGCCAGAATCCAGATATCCAGATAAAAAGTATAATATTTATTCTAAAGAGCCACTGCCTTAATTCTTGTTCTCATTCTGTGAGGTGAGGGGCAGAGATAATTTTACTCCAGGTCCTGGATGAGACTAAGAAAACATGAAAATGTGGGGGCTCCTGTCCAGGCCTCTTTCCCTGCTGCCCCCACACATGCTCACAGACGTTCCTTCGTACTTGGGGCCGAGGGCCACCTTTCACTTCTCTCTGTCCCTTCGAGAATAGTCCACCCTTACCTCCTCAACCAGAGTCTCCAAGAGGAAGATTCCCAAATCTGTATACCCAATTCTGACAACTTCCTAAGGCCATGTTATACAATTGGTTAAGCACTATTTTTACTTAAACATTCTCATTGTCCCTTGAAATATATCAATACATCTGAAAGCAATTCCCCTTTCTAAAACCAGTTACTGCCAACAGCACTGCAATTCTCCTGCTCTCAAATTAAAAATATTGGAATTATCTTCAATTTCTCCCCGTTTGCATCCCTCTCATATCTAAGTCATTCCCAAATCCTGACATTTCTCTGTCACAGTCTTTCCGTCCCTCCCACTGCCATTCTTCCTCCCCTTCCCACCGCCACGAGGCTAGCCGGAGCCCTCACAACTTCATTTCTGGGCTGTCACAGCAGCCTCTCCCCCATCTCCCTGTCCCTCTCCATGCTTATTCTCCCCTCTTGCTGAAATAATGTTTTGTTTTTAATCCTAGCAAAGCAATACTGAAAACTTTCTATGGTTTCCCAGTATCCTCAGGAAAAAGTTCAAACTCTTCAGGATGATTTCAAAGCCCTGAAAACCTCTCCCCAGGGCACCTGTGCAATCTTATCTCCCCTTACCTGGTCTCTGTAAGTGTACGTATCACCACTCTCTGAAGTCCTCTGCCCAGGCCGACCTCTATTCTCACAGTGGTGCCCTATCTGAATGTGTTTCTTCTTCTAGTGAAATCATAGTTACAGTTCAAAATTGTACTTACTTTAGTTTTAGCTCTTCTTCAAAGCTTTCTACTCTCAGTCTAGCCCATACTGGTACCTCCCTTTATTCAAGACACATTTTTAAAGTCTATGATAGACAAGGCAGTGCAGAAATACAGATAACATCACTAGTCTGGACTCCCTACCAACACTATTACTGGGCACTTAAAATGTGCCTGACAATCTGCTAAACACTTTAGGCCTACTACCTAACTTGATCTTTACAAAGAATTGTGGAGTACAACAGTATCCCTTCACAGGTAAAGGAAATGAAGCTCAGAGAGGTTAGACAACTTTCTTGGGGCCATAGAGTAATGGGGCTGCCACCTTTCATTGTGCAGGTTGTGAAGTGCACAAGTTGTGTGTTTATCCACAGATAAGTCAGTGGGTGAAAACCCAAGACTGGGTGCTCTTAACTCTCAAGTTATACTGCCTCTCACTGATCTATCTGGCAAGGAAATTACAATCTGAATTCCAGTTGCTATCACAACCGTATTTTTTCAAAGCAGCAAAATGTGAGGCACTATTAGCAAGAGAGAAAATTAGAAATTAGGATGTCTGAAAAAGTCTGAGATATATATAGATGTTATAATTGTATCACTTACTAATAAAACTACTTTTGAGGCTTTTCCTGTCATTTTCTGAATAACATCTAACATTCCAGAAAGTAGAGCTCATGGTGAGAACAAAGCATCTCCATAAAAATCCACTAAGCTAAATACATACTGAGCAACGCTAAAGGCAACACCAAAAATCAGACGAGTTGCTTTTCTTTCCCTTCCTGACTTTCCATAAGTTAAACAAGGCTTTGTATCTCTTGGCTACTATATTTCTCTTTTCTTCCGCTAAAGGCATCCACGTTCACTTGCCATTCCCCTTGCCTTTTCTAGTTCCTCCTTAACCCTCCCTTCATTTGAGCCAGCAGAGCTTTCAATGTTTTAAATGTACTGTCTCTAATAAAAGATGCCCCAGTTGACTCTGTACCAAACTTATTAATACCTCCTTTAGCATCCCTATAACTGTCTGCCCTATAACTATAAATACTGGGTGCTCAGTATGTATTTTGGTTCTGCAACTAAATTGTATGTAAGGTAGTGATCCTATTTTCAGGATGTCAATATTGTACAGAAAAATAATTTTAGCAACCTTAATATAAACAGAAGAATGTTTAAAGGGTACTTATCATTCACATACACTCTATAGTTTGGCTTATTCTGTAGCACTTACATTATTATTGTGAAGATATTCAATTGCTCGAATGATCTGGAAGAGGTATTTTTTAAGTCGTTTACTCTCTAGTCCATGACAATAATGTTGTAATTCATCTAATATTGTGTGGTCAATAAATTCAAACACCAAATGAATTTTCTTTTTCTGTCTGAACACTTCAATCAGATTGACCAAATTTTCATGATGGAATTGCTATTGACAAAAGAAACAGAATTTTAATAAATTATTTCATGCACAATAATTTGTACATATAACACCTATAACATATTAAAAAGAAGTAGAAATATTCTCAGCTTCGTTTCCTCCATGCATTTCAACAGAGATTTCTCAACTGATTTGCTTACATTCCTTTTTTAAGAAAATGTTAACAATTTCATAATTAATATTTACAGGACAAAGGGAAATGTTTTACCTTTGTTAGCATTTAATTGCTTATTAAAATAATTTAGAGTTAATGTACTATAATGCAAGTTGGTATGCTGCTAAGAGATGTCTTCCTACTTTTTAGTTTGATTTGTGGCTAAACTAAAAAAAATTTTTAATCCTCAACCAAGGCTATGTTTATTGATTTTAGAGAGAAGGGATGAGAGGGAGAGGGTGAAGGGAGGGAGAGAGAGAGAAAGACAGAGAGAGAGAAACATGATCAATTGCCTCCCTTACATACCCCTGACTGGGGATCTAACCCACAACCGAGGTATGTGCCCTGAACTGGAATAAAACTCCCAACCCTTTGGTGCACAGGACAACAGGACAAAGCTCCAAGCAACTGAGCCACCTCGCCAGAATGATTTGTGGTTAAATTTAACATCTGAAATTTAAAAGGTCCTTATGTTTTCAAATGAGCAGGGATTTCAATACTACTGAATATGTAATCTGAATTTACATGAATTAATCATTCTCTAAGTTTGGTCCTAAACTCTTGAGGGTAAGATCTAAGTTCCAAATGTAACAAAAGATATCACACTGTAACAATAGAGTATCAAAATACCTAGAAACTTTTCAGATATATGAAATATCAACTTATAGCCATAAGGACTTTTCATAAATATACACTTATTTGTGGGTACATTTTTGTTCTATTAAGCATTATTCTATTCTATTAGAATAAAATAATAGTCCATTATTCTATTGAACAACATGACATCTTTTCAGACTGGAATTAATCACCGTTAAAATAATTTCAAAATATAAAAAATGATATGTATCACCTTAGGAAACAACATTTTAATATTTTATGCTGCTTATTCTACTTTATAATACACTGATTTAATTATAATCATCTCTCAAATTCTTGATTTTTAAAAATCACCAAAAATATCTATTCATTTGGCTAAAAATTAAATGGTATACTTTCAATGTAGGATTCATTAAAAAACTATAGTTTTAAGAAAATTATTTGCCTTTATTCCCATGGGACAATATCAATTTTTCTACTTAACTGTATTAATACAAAAACCAGTCCTTAAAACATGACTAATAGAAACACATGTCAAAATGCAATGCCAGATGCCTTTCCTATTTTGGTTCCCGATTTCCCTAGGGGGCCAGATGCCAGAGTGCTGCAGTGACAACATGCTGGCAGTAGCAAAGAGAAATGACTGCTTTTGGACACTACAATATTAACCTTTTAACTAAGGAAAATTACCCGTCTCCTACCCAGTATTTATTCTAAAGGCAAAAGCAGTAAAGAGTTAATGGGAGTTATTAATAAGCATTAGGGAAGATCCACCGAGGGTAAGGAATCAGGCACACTCTCAAATAAACCAAGACACTCCTAGAAATGCTCCATTACCCCTTTTCAAGTGGTTTGCTCTTTTCCCCCTTCATTACTAGATAACTTTTATACAGATATTCTCACTAATCACTGCCATTTCTTTAGTGAAACTCCAGAAGATAAAAATTTAGTTCAAATTAAGTCATTATGACAATCCTTTTAGACTAAGAATGTTAACTAATCCAAGACATCTCTCTTGTGGAATTAAACTAAAAATTCTATAAGAAATAAACCAATACAAATAGTTAAGGTACCTCAAAATAGTCTGTATAATAATTATAACAGATAAGTACATTTTCAAATTTATCTCCGTGTTTTTGCTACATAATTGGCTTTTTAAAATGATTAAATAGCCCTGACCAGTGTGGCTCAGTTGGTTGAGTGTTGTTCTGACAAGCGAAGGGTTGCTGGTTTGATTCCTGGTCCGGGCACATGCCTGGGTTGCAGGTGGGTCCCTATTTGGGTCCTGTGTGAGAGGCAACCCATCGACGTTTCTCTCCCACATAGATATTTTTCCCCCCTCTTCCCTTCTGTCTAAAAATAAATAAAAATTTAAAAAATGATTAAATAAAAAAATAATCAGTTTACATGCAACAGAGTTGAAGAAAGGGAAAGATATTGGCTGGGAAAAGTTCTCCTTCTAATCTGATTTTTCATTTACGGTGCATAACAGTTTGCCTTACCGTATTATTACGTTTTAGGTCATCTGGATAAGGACTGGTACCTTTCACAAAAATATAACATCTTTACTGATTTTTACTTTCCTTTTCATTGCCTAGAAATAGAGCAGTTCCTACAATCCACAGATGCCTGATATATTTCTTCTATTTAGAAAGCAAATTGATCCATCATATCTAATATACACTTACAAAGAGAATATTACTTTTGCATCAGATAAAAATGGGCAAGAAGAGTATCTGTTTTCTTCATTACATAAAACATCTAGAATACATGTCAAAGTTATAAATCTTGAATCATCTAGATGAATTCCAAAATATAAAATACATATATATATTTAAATATTTTTAAATCACTAGTTTTGAACCCAATCCCCAAGGGATGTTAATGCTCCTTTCTTCATACTCCTGACTGAGTTCTTTCCCCAGGGTTGACCTGTCAGACCTACACAAAATCTTATCTTTTTCCCTGATCTCTCCTGATACGGTTCCCCATCTCTAAGAGCCCACGGGTCATCTCTACTTAAATGTACTCCTGTCACCTCAAATTCAACATTTCTAAAACTGAACTAGTTCCCAAACTAGGTCTCTTTGAGGTCTTTCAAATTTCCACCAATGACAGCACTCACCAAATCTCAAAGATACCTTTGACTTCCTCTGTTCCACTTCCTTCTACACTCTTTAGTGTCTACTTTTGCAATATATTACATTTTACTTTCCATTCAAATTGCTGCATTCTAGCTGGGGCCCTCACATTTACATATCCTGAATTAAACTGTATCCCTGAATCAAACTCATATAACAGGCCTCCCTATTTTTACTGAGTTCTCCAATCTATTCTAAAAAATAGTGCCAGATTTACATTTATAGAATCTCTTTACTCTGAGTTTAAAAAGTTCATCCTCATAGAAACTCAGATTTTAATTCTTTAGCCCAGAGACAAGACTGCAAAACCTACCTCCAATTTACTTCTCTAATCCCACCTCTTTCTATTTCGGTACAGGAAGTATTACAGGCAAATGTCTCTGCTTTTTGTCCTTTGTCCTGCTTTAGCCTCTCTGAGCCTATGCGGTTCGGTTAACCTGTAATACAAGTTTCTCTCTCTTATGTAAATTCTACATATCGTTTAAAGCCAAATTCATGTCCCAATTCTTCCAAGAAACCTTCCCTATCCAACACAGCCTTGTCTTAATCACTTGGCATTTATTATGAACAACTTTTTATTCAGTATTATTTTATATGCCCTACTGTCTTTCTGATTAAACAATGAAAGTCCCGAGAGCAGTTACTGTCTTTTACCTCATTTTAGTCTCAGCATCTGGCACAATGCCTTGCACAAACCAGACATTTTTATTAAACATTATACCTGGACACTTCTGAATAATTATTTCACAATATTTGGCATACCTTTTGTTACATAAGCACATATATCTTGTGTCACTATAAAATTACAAAACGTAGACAATTAGGTAAAGTGTCACACTTGTTTTTCTATTACCTGTCTTAATACACGTGTTAACTGAAATATCCCTTATATAATTTTTTTCATTAACTATTTTTCACTTACATAGAGCAACTTAGGCAAAAGAAGCAAACCTTTAGAAACTTTATTTCTCTCATTGCAATTTTGTTGACAGATTTTTCTGGTTTCTCATAAAATATCTTAATGGCCACTATCTGCCCGGTATCCTTATGTTTACACTTCATAACTGTTCCATAACTTCCCTCTCCCACTTTTCCAAGGGTTTCATACATCTCCATTCTTAAGCTCGACTTCTTCTTCATAGAAACAAAGAAAGGAAATGTTAAACATTTTTATTTTATTTATTCAAGCTGGACAATGCATTTCCACAATAAACCCATACTTTAAAATATAGAAACATAGGAAAAATAAGAATCGTTTCCACAGACATCGTTTATCTTTGGAAACTGCCAGCTCGGCAGTAAGGTGTCTTTGTGGGGCCTGGGCCCTCACCAGAACTTCGGGAGCCTCCGTTGTCTCGGTTATTATCATCAACACTAAGTTTTAAGATTCCTTCACTACCTGTCAACATCCGTCATGGGGGCGAGGGTTGTTCTTCCCACTTCCTGTCATGCTCGTGTCAAATAGGAGGTTCCCGCAATACTGCAGTCGCCCACAGGTCTGTCCCGAGACCCAAGAAAACCTCGGTACCGCCCGCTCCTCAAACCAGATGTCTTATGGTCCCAGACCAGTGTCGCGAGCCTCGCCGGCGGCAGACGACCTCGTCTGGGCAGCCGCCACCGCCTCAGCCCATTGTGTAGTCCGGTGGGTCGGGACAGAGGAGTCCCAGCCCTACTTAGGCGGCTGGCCCCACTAGCCCCGAGCCACCCATTACCATGGCAACGATGCCGCCGGCCTCGCGCTTGCGGCCGACTGCGCAAGACCGGAACATAGACCCGGCTTCCTGACCCGGAAGGGAAAATGAGAAGCGTAGACCAGCCCTTGGGGTGCGTGAAGTGCAAGTTCGCTTGGTGTTGCGGGTAGGGATTAGTGGTTGCAAAACGCCCAATTGGGACCTTCTCACAAAGTTGGTTTATAGCGGAGGTAGGGGAGGCGTCACAAAGCGGCGTCTTGACTGCAGTGTGAAGGACTGCACATACTGCAGGGAAGGGGAACAGCGGCGCAGGTTTGTCCAGCCGTTTTGCCTCTTTTCCCACACCAGAGAACACCTGCCGCTTGTGCTGAGCCCTAAAAGGATGGTTGGTGTCATTAAGTAGGTACTACGGACTTGTAAAAGAAGACTTCCAAGCAAGCCTAGTGTAGTTGTAGTTTTCTGAGTTACCTAGTTACATTCATATTCCATAGGCCTGAGTTTGAGCTCAATTTGCACTTTCACCCTTATGCTGGGGAGAAGATGCTCTTAAATCAAGAACCTTTCTTAAACACCTGCAATATGCTTTTAATTTTTTTTCAAGCTCATAGTAATCCTTTTAAAAAAAAACTCCTTGTTATGTGTCAAAACTGTAAAACTCCCTCTTTGGAAAAGCAACTAATTCAGTGGCTTCTACTACACTTAGATGGACATATAAGGGCACGGGGCCGGGGGGGGGGGCGGGGGGGGGGGGAAGGCTGTTAACTAATTGCTTAAGAACTACACTCGGCGTTCTGCTGGCATTCCAGCCTCCAATGAATAACAAGGATATCACTTGAGCAAGTTCCCAGGGAATACCCACTTTCTTGGGGCTTTAGTTATTTATTTTTTTGTAAAAAGTGTTAAATGTTAAAAGGCCAACTCTCACTTTCCCTAAATGAGAAAACATCATTACTATCCAATAAATTCTAGTCCAGTTGGTCCCACTCTACCATGCACATTAAAATTACATCAGGTGAGTTTTTTAAAAGGCCCTACTCTCAGAGAGCCTAATTTAAATTATAGGTATTTTAAAAACTTACCAAGTGTTTCTATGCTGCTAAAGTCTATTAAATTTGTGGACTTAAAATATTTGCAAGGAGCAAAGCATGAATCAGAGTCCCTGCCCTCCATGACCTCACAATCTAGAGCTACAGAACTTCACTATAAAATTACACCTTTAAAACTATTTACTGAGCCATAGGCCCAAAATGGCATCACTTGTGCTAAAAACCCATGATACCAAACGTACACTTAATACCGAATCTAATTGCTTTTTCAACCTCTCCCAAAAACAACCTAGACCAGAAAATTCCAGACTGGTTACCTGGAATATCCTGGTCAACACCAATGAAGTAATCTATCACATGGGTCCTGCCCACCCCTCTAATTAAAGAATAGACAATTTGCATGATAAAAACCTTTTTGTCTTCTCCCACCCCAAGACAGTTGTCCCTGCCCAAAAATAATCCTTTCTGTTCTTCTGTTAATAGCTCCCTTGTCTCCCCTTCTTCCTACAAAACCTTTCATTTTGTAAAACTTAAGAGTGGCTTTATAGTTGCTAAATGAGATGCTGCCCAATTCATGAATGGCTTAATTGGAGCCAATCAGATCTTCAAATTTACTCTATTGAATTTTGTTTTTTTAACACTACAAATAGGTTATGGCAGGCCTGGTAACCACAACAGCCAAAGATTCTTGCTTATACACTGGTGTTCTAAGGCTTTAATGAAACACCTTCACTGATTTTGTCAGAATGTTATTTCATGTTAGAAAATTAACTAGGTTTCCAAAACAATTATAAATTGCTAGATAAATTACATAATGGATTTTTTAAAGTTTATCTTTACCATTTCACTGTATATAATCCTACCAGTGCGTCTTCATCCTTAGTTGTTAGGTTAGGATTGCTATAGCAGGAAGGCAAAAGAGTTAAAAACAATATTCAGCTTATGATTTCAAGCATCACATTTGTGGATGAACAGCAGGACCTATCAAGAGTTAAGCCTGCCACCCTGGCTGGTATATTTCAGCGGAGTGAGCGCGGGCTGCAAACCAAAGGGTTCCCAGTTCAATTCCTAGTCAAGACACATACCTAGGTTGTGGGCCAGGTCCCCAAGAGGAGGTGTGGGAGGTGCAACCACACATTGATATTTCTCTCCCTCTCTTTCTCCTTCCCTTCCCCTCTCTCTAAAAATAAATTCTTTTTTTTTTTAAAGGAAAAGAGTTAGGCCTGGCTAACGATCACAAAGGCAGTTATCAAAAACAAGACATAGAATTCTGAGTTTGAAGGGAGTGTTGATGTAAGAAACATCCAAAAATGTACAGAATTTTTTAGTTTACTTGAGCCAAAGTGACAGTGCCAGGAAGCAAAATCTCAAGGATTAAGAAAATGCTAAGTAAGCTTTTCTTAATCAAAAAATGGCAGCCTTACCATTCTGTACATTAGAATCAAAAGCAAATATGTAAGGGGTAACATGAAATTCACTGTTGATTAGGGAGGTGGAAGAAGGCACGTAGGGAAACCTCTCAGACTGGATAAAAAGTAAAAGGGAGACTCAAATATTTCTTTTACATTGGTGAGTATAGGATAGTTAACGTTTACAGTTTATAAAGATGGTATGCGGAGAACAAGAAAACAATGAGGGATTCAGTATTCTCGTGTTCTAGGGGGAGACTGCCCCAGGGGTCTGGAAAAAGGGGTTACTCTGACGTTCCTAATGTTATCACAGATGCAAAAAGACAGTAGTCAAGCCTGGGTAGGAAGGACCTGACTACCTTCCTTGACTCACTTTTAGTTAGGAGGTTTTCATTTCAGACCATCCTAGGAGGCTACTTTAGGTCTCTGAAATTGTAAGGCCCACCATGCAGGCCTCCGGTGCTTGTGAGGTTTAGTATGTGGCTCATTTTTTATCCACAGAAGATACCAGGAAAGGGGGAAACTTAACCCTCTCTGGTTTCATTTAACACCATAGGCAGCTTCGGGCAATGCAAAGGCTCATTCTACCCTCCCATTCTGCTTTGAGCTGAAGAATTACCCTAATAGATATGAAATTGTTCAGAGTCCTCTACAAGGGTCAATACCTCTGATCTACCCCTCCACTACTGTGTGTGTGTGGCGGAGGGGGGGGGGGGTGTATTCTGATGCAATTACACCTAAATTGCTCGTGTAGAAGACCTGAAATGAGTTATCCAAGTCATAGAATCCTCACTCATGTCTTTATGATGTCTCCCAGATTTGAAACATACTTCTAGGTTCCTTTGACAGCCAGCCCCCATCAACATCCTGCTCTCTGGGGATCTCATCCCCACATTTCTTGACAAAAACAACAGCACCCCATCATAGCCTAGTCCCTGGATTCTGACAAAAACCTTCAAACGGGAAAAACAAACTTTGTCATTCCTAGGGAGCGTGAACAACGCTTGGACAATCTACACCATTCTTTGATATTTGTCCAGAATTTCCAACCCTGGAAACCCTACTGCAATGCCCACACAGGCTATTTGGTTCCCCTAAGGAAGCACATCAGGGGTTTTTACTTCGTATGGGCCTCAGCATTAAACACCTCACTCACTTGAAAAAGTGGAGTCTCTTCACTTTTTCTTCCCTATGACCAGATTTGATAGGCCCCTGAACCAACCAGAGGGGAGTTTAAATCCAAATTATTTTCAGCTTTGTTTTAAAGACTTAAGCAAAACAAGCTTTGCTTTCCATGACTTCTTCCACTTCTACTGCTCTTCCTGTTCAAGGCACCAAATGCTTGGGAAACTAGTAAGGATGTTGGCCCGTCCTCAGTCCAGTCTACCTAACTACCAGTTTCATCTACCTGGTTGAAACTCAGATCCAGCGGACGCTCTCACGCGACCAGTTCTAATCGCGTCATAGAGGCACGTGGTTCTAGATACTTCGCCACCTCCCCCTCAAGGGTGGATTGTTGACAACGCCGCCAGCGGTCACGTGGCCTTACGTCATCCCACTGCCTTTCCCTGAAATCTCTGGCCCCGCTTGCGTCCTTCTTTTCCCCACTCGGTCGGACCTAAGTCAATGAAAGGGGGAGAGACAGGATGATGTTTTGGTTTCGGTGTCTCTTAATCCACAATGCCTAGTCTGAACACAGAGAATACTAATTTTCCAATTATTTGAGGAAGTCAAAATAGATAACCCCTTGCAGAAAATCCCCCACAGGAGGTCTCATACGTTCTTCCCCATGTTTCTAACCCCCACACACTCTGTGGTACTGGCGGAGGGCGGAGGGATCTGGAGGCGGCGGAGGGAGACGTCATTGCAGGATTGTTTGTGCAGCCTCGGTAGCGGTGACCCGCAGTGATTCGGCCGCCGCGCCGGGGGGTGGGGGGGCTGCGCGGGACTCTTTTCTTTCAGACGGACTGCGGGGCAGTTGTGGAGCATGTCGACCCCCGCCCGGAGGAGGCTTATGCGGGATTTCAAGCGGTAAGGCCCTTCCCCTTCGCCTGGGGTGACGGTTGCTCCCTAGAACTACGGGCCTACAGGGCGGGGATCCCGGACACCTTCCCTTCGTGATCCTCCGGGCCGGCTGTGGGCTCCGGGGGAGCGGCCGGAGGCCAGTTCTAACGCCCGTTCGCACTCCCTCATCCTTTTTGCTCGCTCCTCTGACGTAAGAAATTCTCGCTGTGCGTCCACCCCAGAAGTGAAAAGATGGCTATGGGCTCCCAGGAGTCCCCGCTGCCTGGTTGGGCCGGCTGCCCGAGGGTCAAACCTTCCCCCCACCCCCAGCCCCTGATCCTCACCGTACGGTGCCCCTCCCTAAGCCCGCAAGGCGGCCCCTTGCAGCAGCGCTTTCCCGGCTCACTGCGCCAATCAGCTTTGTTCTTGGGCCCTGCGGTCTGCTCGGAGGGGGAGCGTCGGGGCGCACGGCGCCCCCCTCCGCAGTGAGGGTGGGGTCTGCCTCGCGAGGCCGGGAGGTGGTTAACCCAGCCCCCGAAACTCGACTCCCTCCTCCCCTCCCCTCCCCTGGCCCGCCCGAGAGGACCTTGAGAACTGGCTTAGGGACCTGGGCGCGAGCCGCGCCGCCGCCTGCCAGGGCCCGCTGGGAGCGCGCCCGGGGCCGGGTGCGCGGAGCCCTGTGTGCAGCCCCGAAGTCTGGGGGAGCGCCTTCCCCCGGCCGGGCGCTGACCCGCGCCTCCAGGTCTCCCTTTGCGACGCGGGATTTGGTGGGGAGGTGTCGCGGGCGCTGGCGAGGAGGTGTGGGGGCCGGCGAGGAGGAAGTGACTTTTTCAGTTGTTTACCTTTTCCTTGGAGGTGCGGGGCAAAGGGAAAAAACTTAGCGCAGCGATCCTCTGCACGTTTTTCTAAGGTTTTTCTGAGAGGACCCGCCCTGATGGAGATAAGTATCTGGTCTGAAAAGTTCGATTAGCCACTCAGGAATCCTTCTCAACCTCGGGGTGGAGAGGCCGTCGGTGAGGCCTTCGGAAGCCATTGTTTTGGGCTTTGGCCAATATATCATTGAATTTCTCTTAGCTGGTTCCCCTCGGTGTGCGTCGGGCAGCATACTTCTTGGAAGGCTTCTGTTCAGGGCGGCTCAATCTTGAGGTTGACTAAAAAATAACAAACCCCGTTTTTATGTGGATTAATTTCAGTGTCGTACCGCCGGACAATCATGGCATATGTGTATGTAGAGAGAGAGAAAATGTAGCGTTTACTTTGCTGAGTCTTTAAAAGGGGAAGTCGTATTTCGTGTAAAATCATCTTCTAAAGCTTGAAATCGGTAGATTTACAAATTAGCTGAAATTCGGATGAGTGAAATTCCAATAATAAAACTACCAGATCTTAACTGCTATTCTGTGCTTTATTCTGTTTCAGTGTGTGTGTGTGTGTGTGTGTGTGTGTGTGTGTGTGTGTGTGTATGTGTATTATTACATCTTTCTCTCTGCTTTATTCCAAGTCGGACACACGGTACCTTTGGTAGTTCTCCAAGGGTCTTCAGGTTACAAGAATTTGTGACAAATGTTGGAAGGGAGCTTTGTATTGAGTCTCCTGATCTGAGAGGTAGATTTAGTGTCAGTGCAGAGCCTCTAAAATGGGAAGGGACAGAAAACCTAATTGAACCTTTGATTATTTTAAAGCCATTGCTAGTTGAAGCAAATGGGACAAAGTAACTTTAGTGCCTAAAACTAGTTTCCTATCCAAATTGGATATAAGTAGTGGTTACACTGAGGAATTTTTTTTGTGTTGGGGGGGCGTTGGTGGCCTTTTTGCACAAAATGCCTTGGTTAGGGCTCTCAGTCTCTGCATTACAATAGTAAAATTGATGGTTCTGTAAACATGTTTTTGGCACTTGAGGTATTTATTTTTGGTTGTGGGCAGCCTGTACACCTCCATTCTTGGAAGATATCTTCACCTTGCTGATTTTTGAAGAGGGATACTCCCAAGCCCTTTGGAAAATGTGATAATTTGGAGCTGTATCTGATAAGTTTATACCTGGTCAATTTTCTTTTTCTTTTTGTCAGATTGTTTATTCCAGTTCAGCACAAGAACAAGGAAATAAATTCAGTTTATGTCTCAGAGTAGATAGTATAGAGTCTATAGGTGTTATGTTTGGACTTTTTAGTAACTCGAATGTTCAAATTTTAAAATTACTACGATGGATTTTTAGATTGCAAGAGGACCCACCTGTGGGTGTCAGTGGCGCACCATCTGAAAACAACATCATGCAGTGGAATGCAGTTATATTTGGGTGAGTTTAGAGATAAAACAACTAATAGATGTGGTGATTCTTTAAGAAAAAATGTGCAGCTAGGAAAAGAGGTTGAGGTGGAATGAAGAAAATGACTTTGGGTTTTAATTTTGTACCAACTGTACCAAGAAAGTGTTTCTACAAAAGTCTAGGAACCAAAAAATACCAAGATATTAACTGTGGCGAGAATTTAAATGAAAATTGTTTCACAGCCAATGTGAAACACACAGGCAGACCTCAGAGATAGTGCAGGTTTGGTTCCAGACCACCACAATGAAGAAAATCTTTTTTTTTTTTTTTTGAGGAGGGGAGGCTGGTGGAGAGCCTTACATTCAATTCATTTAAAAAGGTTATCTGTGAAGCACAAATCATATCTGAAGCAAATCTGGATACAAACAAATGCCTGTAGCTGAAAGGAGTCTTTGAGTAACGGTCTTATATTTTACGTATTATATATAGCATAAATGTTTTCTAATTTAAAATTTCCTTAACTTTGTTTTTTTCCACACTTGATCTTTTTTCTTTTACTGTTTTTAAACTAGGGGTTTGCACTAGAACTTTGAAGGGAAAGTCTTTCATGAACAATTCTGATTTGCCTCTGAATTAGTTAAAAGAGTCCACCTTAAAAACTAGTGGAAAAATGAGCATAGTTTCTGTTCTAAAGTGATTATGTATATTAAATTCATGCTAACTTGCTTTGGGATCCTGAATATGCAAGTAACAAGCTTCATGGTGCTGCTCAGGAAAGATGAAATTGATATATGGAGGCAAGAAGATTGGAGCAAAAGAAACTGGCCTTCTTGATAATTCTGTTATGTTTATCTAGTTTGAACAAGAAATTGTTCTGTTGAAAAGCAGAATACTCTGTCTTGGTGTCATACTTATCTTAAACTAAAGGGTATTGCTTTTCATTTTACCGATGTAACGTAAGATAGGACCTTGTAAGAATACACATTTACAAAATGACTGGTTGGTATTTATGAACTGAATTTTTTGTGTTAAAATCATGGCTTTTTGTAAAAGGAAAATTCAGAAAATGCTACTTTTCATGCCTAATCTATGAAAATCTAGGGTTAAGATATATTAAACTAGTGCCTTAAAAACTCCACAAATCATCAGAATGAGCCCCAACTTTCTGTTTTGAGTTTATCCTTTTTCACTCTTGAAAATCAGGAAAAAGCAGAATGAAGGAAGGAAAACCTTTTTTTAATCAGAATTCTTCTTGTTTTCAGACCAGAAGGGACACCCTTTGAAGATGGTAAGTTGTTCTCTTTATGTTTTCTTTACTATTAAGAGGCTTTTTTAAGTAGGAAATTGTGATACCAGTGTATCTACTTAAAACAATTTTCTGTTAATAGATCAAATTAAAACTAAATACTGCTACTGAGAATTTTAGTTTACAGGACTTGCTTTCCCCATCAGCTTGACCAGCTTTGGTTGCCAGTTACTCTTGTTATTTTGATATTTGGCTATAAAACTGTAAGCCCAGCTGGTAGAGTCCATGTTAAGAATAGTTTTAATTTCAGGGCCTTGCAGCATGCTAACATGTTCCTGAGGTAAATAGCAGGAGGGTAATCATGCTTTTTTTCTTCTTTCTTTGTTACCTATATTGGTAGGGATGTTGAGCTGAAATTGTCATTAAATATACATAGCTGCCCTAGCTGTTGTGGCTCAGTGGATTGAATGCCAGCCTGCAAACCAAAGGGTCACAGGTTCAATTCCCAGTCTAGGTCACATGCCTGGGTTTCAGGCCAGGTACCCAGCAGGGGGTACACAGGAGGCAACCACACATTGATGTTTCTCTCCCTGTGTCTCTCCCTTCTCCTCTCCCTAAAAATGAATAAAATCTTTAAATAAATAAATAAATAAATAAATAAATCTGCCAGTAGATTCACATTCAGCTGGTATTCAATACCTGTAAATAATATTCTGCATAATCTTTGACATCCTAAATTCAGTATTTCCATCAAGAGCCAGGGAAATGGAAAACTCATTTTAATATATATTTATAATGGGGTTTCTCAAATTGATTTTAACCATATTTTCCCTAATTCTAGCATTTTTTATTTAAAAAATTTTTTTTAAATTTTGTTTTAATTATCAGAATGGCTTCAGCATTAATGCATCAAGGATATTTGTACGATTGATTGCAGCACCATTTTTTAAGGAGATGACCTGAATGCCCAATAGAGGAAACAGCAAATTATGATACAGCTAGACTCTCTCATGTTATATAATACTTTTTGTTTAAAAAGGCATATTTTGCAGCCCCCCCCCCTTTTTTTAGGATTTTATTTATTTATTTTTGGAGAGGGGAAAGGAGGGAGGAGGAGAGGGAGAGAAACACTGTCCTACATACACATCCCATCTGGGGACTGAATCTGTACTCCAGGTGTGTGCCCTGACCGTGAATCAAATTGGCGACCTTGATGACCTTTCACTTTGTGGGATGATACCCAACTAACTGAGCCACACTGATTAGGGCAGTATTATAAACTTCTTCAGGAATAAGGTAGACTGAACAAGACAACATTACAGAATAATGTATGTTGCAGTATCATGCTTTTACTAAGTACATACATGCAAGTGTGTGTGTATATTAAAGGGTTATGTACCACACTGTTATAAGTGGTTATCTCTAGGTTGAGGTTAGGAATTAAAGAGAGGCACTTAAAGGATTTAAGCTTTTTACTCTATACCTGGTCTTCTCAGGGGTGGTCCATAAATTCCTTAAGGTCCCTGAGACCCTTTCAGGGATTTCACGTGATCAAAACTGTCTTCATAGCAATACAAAAACATCGTTTGCCTCACTGTATTGGCATTTACACTGATGGTACAAAAGCATATTAGTGACTAAAACTGGACCCAAGCAGTTTAGTGTCTTGGCACAAATCAAGACAGTGGACCAGACGGTACTAATAGTCTTCATACTTTCCGAATTTTTAAAGACACCAGTATTCACTTTAAAAAATCTTGATGAAAAGTGTAAGTTACTAATACTATAAATTCTGACCCTTGAGTATAGATAGATCTTTTCCATAATACTCTGTGATGAAGTGGGAAGTATGCATACAGCACTTCTTGTGTACCAGAGTATGGTGATTGTCTTGAGGAAAAGCACTTCTGCAGTTGTTAGGGTTGCAACTTGAACTTTTGCTTTTCTCATGGAACGTTTTTACTTGAAAGAATGACTGACAGACAGACTGATTCTTTAGGTTTGAGTACTTGGCAGACATGTTCTCAAAAATTACCTAAGTGAGCTGTTAGGTCATGGAAGGCAGCTGACAGTACTTGTTGCTGCTGATAAAATGACAGCTTCCCAATACTTTTAAGATTTCTCTGATGAGAAATCTTAATAGGTAGTATTGCCTATTGTGATTTTTGGGCGGATGGTGTATAATGGAATATGGTGACATTTGGAAAAGTTGTATAACAATGAAACAATGTTTTCCAAATATAAATGACACAAAAGGTTTAATTATATATATGGTTTCAGATTTTACATTGCGACTAACCTTTAAAAAACCTACCATTTCTTTGGTGTAATATCAAAAAAAATCTGCAATTATCTGGAAAGGCTATGAAAATACCGTATTTTGCCATGTATAATGCACCCCCATGTATGTTGGATACCCACATTTTTGGCCCAAACTTTCAGGAAAACAATCTTAATTTTTTAATTTGATTATTTATATTTAGATACTTGTTTTTGTATTATAAAGGAATTTTAGCATTTATTTTAGAACATATAAGAAATTTTATGTAATAAATAATTACAAAACAAAAGAACAGATATAAAGTAGTTCAGGTACTACCCATGTATAATGCACACTCTTATTCCTCAAAAATTTGGGTAAAAATGTGCACATTATACACGGCAAAATATGGTACTTACTTTTTCATTTATGTAATTGTGTGATGTCTGATTTTCTTCATGTTCTTCAACCAAAACAGCATATTGCAACAGATTGAGTGCAGAAGCGGCTAAGAGAATCCAGCTGTCTTCTGTTAAGGCAGCCATTAAAGAAATTTGCAAAAATGTAAAACAGTGCTTCACTTCTCACTAGCTTTGGGGAAAGATAGTTATTTTTTCATTAAGTGTTACTTAGGCAAATGTGTAATGAGTCTGTAGTTACTAATGATATATATTTTATGATTTTCTGGTTACAATTTCTAATACAATGCATATTAATAGTTATGGCCAGTGGTGAGCTGGAGGCAGCTTGTAGGGATTTGTTGCAAACTGGTTATTAGAGAGCCAGCATTTAAAAATGAAATTACTTTTATTTTTGGTGGTGATATCATAAAACAATATGCTATTACATGCATAAAAGTTTAAAAATAACTTTTACATTTGTGTTTGCTTGAAATTTTTACATGGTACATTTTTGTAATGAAAAAAATTAAAATGTAAGCTTTAAAAAGACATAATTAGGTGTAAGGCTGTCTTTGCTAATTTAACTATATATTTTATAGTACCTCTGTTAATATACCAAAATGTGAAGTAGATACCGCCTTTGAGTTTACTTACATCTTTGGCCTACCTAATCCCAAATTTCCAAACAACAAAAAACACAGAGGTAGAGTTTGTATACCAAATATATGCCTAATGAAATGAAGAATATAAATATGAAATATTTAAGCTTAGAATTTAGGTTATTTAAGGGTTTTTGTTGTTTGGGGGGTTTGTTTGTTTGTTTGTTTGTTTGTTTTTAGATTTTTAAAAAGATTTTTACTGACTTCATTAGGAATAAGCATGTCCAAGGAGTTGGAATTAGAGGGAGGACCTCTCCAACCAACTCACCTTTGAGGTGAATTTCCTCAAAATAAAAGGACTCTAAATAGGAACTAAACAAAAAAGTCATCTAGAAAGACAAACCCAAAACCAGTAATAGTGTTATTTCTGTGGAGTGGATTTGGATTGGAGTTGAGAGTTATTTGTTCACTATGAACAGACTTACTTTGCTGCAAATGAGTGATTTTTGAAAAATGCATAGGTTTCTCTTGACCAGAAGCTACTGATACAGACTGACCAAAATGTATCATGTTGATTTATAACCAACAAAAGTCAGCAGTTACCCTGATGCTTACTGATTCCTGACATCCCGAAGTGAAGGGATTGTCACGGGACAGAATGGACCTTTCACGTTAGCACCATGACTTCAATCTAAGCTCTGTCATGTGATAGCCTCCTGCTCTGAGAATCCTCTGGGCTCGCCCCTTCTAGACTGTAACTACAGCCTCGTTATTTAACTACCTGTATTTCTCCTGATGTACATTTTAAGTTCTGGTAGCTAGGACCAAATTGCCTTTTAAAACTGACAGATTAGTTCCCTGAGTGCTCATCAGTGTTGGGTGTTACCAGTTTGACATAAATACAAGTATATTATTATGTTTTATGTACTGACCCAGAATTCACGTTAATTTTTATGTGGTGCAAAAACCAGTATGGGCTGAGAAATCATTGATGAAGAGGTTTAAAATTATGGTTGTCTTTACTATAATTATTTTGGTTTGTTTTCTATCTAGGTACTTTTAAACTAGTAATAGAATTTTCTGAAGAATATCCAAATAAACCGCCAACTGTTAGGTTTTTATCCAAAATGTTTCATCCAAATGGTAAGTAGCAACTTATTAGACTTTGCAAATGATGGTGGGGGTGGGGGGAGTTGTTTCCTTCCTCTTCAATCTTACTCCATACTTCTCAACTCTCAGAGCCCACTTCTAGATGTTGCTTCCATGTCAGTGTTAGCCACAGTTTTTGTAATCTGGAACCTTACCCAGGTACCAAATTTGAGATAAAGTTGTTTTGTTTTAATGATTTCTGATTTTAAAGTAATTTATTTGTAGAAATTTGAAAGATGCAGAAAATAATTTGTCACTGAAAATTTAGCTTTTTAAAATATAAATAACTGCACAAAATTGGTATGTTTTATGTCAAGTGATTTTTTATATACATGAGCATTTTTCTTTTTAAAAAAGATTTTATTTATTTTTATTTTTTTAAACATTTTTATTTATTTTTAGAGAGGGAAGGGAGGGAGAAAGAGAGAGAGAAAAACATCAATGTGCAGTTGCTGGGGGTCATGGCCTGCAACCCAGGCATGTACCCTGACTGGGAATCAAACCTGCGACACTTTGGTTCGCAGCCCACACTCAATCTACTGAGCTATGCCAGCCAGGGCTAGATTTTATTTATTTTTAGAGAGGGGGAAGGGAAGGAGAAAGAGAGGGAGGGAAACATCAGTATGTGGTTGCTTCTTGTGTGCACCACACTTGTGCTTGTCAGCAGTCACTCCCCATTTCTCCCAACCCCTCCAGCCCTAAGCAACCACTGATTTATTTTCTGTTTCTATAGATTTGCCTCTTCTGGAGTTTTCCTGTAAATGGAATCATATAATAGATGTGGTTCTTTGTGACTAACTTAAGCTAGCAAGCATAGCTTTCAGGGTTCATCTACATTGTAACACATATCTGTACTTCAGTTCCTTTTATTCCTGAATGATAATCCATTGTATGGATGTAGCATATTTTGTTTCTTGTTTACTTTGTGATTATTTCTCATAAATAGTTACTAGTTGAAAACTTTAAAATCATCTTACACTTTTATGAGATTTATAGAGGTGATGGTTTTTGCTTTGGGCTTCCTAAATTTGATATTCCTGTGGATCACAGTAGCGGTTGACTATGCTCCTTTTAAGGTGAGAGTTAGAATCTGGTCTAAAGCTAACAGTGGAAGTACCTAGCACATGATAGTGATTGAGGCCACGGGAGTGAATAGCATTGCCCAGAGGGTATGTAAAGGGAAGAAGGAATAGGAGGACTGAGCACAGAGTCCTGTGGAATGACAGTACTCAAGTGTAATTTTTGCCTCCTGTTCCCCCCAAAACTGCATTGCTATTTTTATGTAGAGTGATCTGGCTTGCTCCATGAAGCTTTCTACAAGCTGGCAGTATCTATAACATTTATATTCATTTACCCTCCCTCAACACATCAGCAGTTCTACTTCTGGAAATTTATCATACAGATGTATAGTCTTGTAAATGGATAAACATTTATTATGTTCATTGTATTTCCACATAATGAGTTCAAGAGATGAGGGAAGTGCCTCCCAAGTATTAGACTTCTAAGACATATTACTTGATTTTTATTTTTTCAAATTTTATAAGGAATGCATACTCAGTGTAAAAACAAATCACAAAATACAAGAAAAAGAAAATAAGATCCTTTATAATCCTACTATCTACACATATCTACTACTTATATTTTGTCATTTAGTCTTACAAGTATGTGTGTAACTGCATGTATCTCAAATGAAAATATTTATATGTAATTCTTTACATAAATGGAATTATCCTATATAAATAAGTGGAAAATTGATGTAATACATTATGAATGTCTTTCTACATTAGTTGGTATAGGGTAGATGGATATTATTTCTGGTGGCTGTTAAGGGAATTGGGGTTATATTAATGTACTATTTAGCCAGTGCCCTCTTTACAGACCACAAGGTAGTTTCCAATTTTTAGCTTTTATAAATAGTATTGTAGTGAACACATGTAAATAAAACTTTGCATGTCCATTATTATTTCTTTTAAAGTAATATCTGAGAGTAGAATTGCTGTTAAAGAAGAAACTTTTTTCGTTTTTTTATAGAAGAAACTTTCCAGAATTTTATTTAAGAATGTTTAGCAATACAGAAGTTTTCATTCATTTCTTTTCAAAAAAATTATATTTTATTGATTCTGTTATTACGGTTGTCCCAATTTTTCCCCCTCTGCCACCCTTTTTACCCAGCAACCCCCACTGCCTCAAGCAGACCACACACCATTGTTCATGGGTCATGTGTAGAAGTTCTTTGGCTACTCCATTTCCTATACTATACTTTACATCTCCATGGCTAGTCTGTAACTACCTATTTGTACTTCTTCATCCCGTCACCACTTCACCCATTCCCCCATATCCCTCTCCCAACTGGCAACCATCAAAACACTCTATCCACGATTCTGTCTCTGTTCTTGTTTGCTTAGTTTTCTAGATTCAGTTATTGATAGATATGTATTTGTTGCCATTTTATTGCTCATAGTTTTGATCTTAAATAAATCCCTTTAACATTTCATATAATAATGGTATGGTGATGATGAACTCCTTTAGTTTTTCCTTGTCTGGGAAGCTCTTTATCTGCCCTTCGATTCTAAATGATATCTTTGCTGGGTAGAGCAATCTTGGCTGTAGGTCCCTGCTTTTCATGACTTTGAATATTTCTTACCAATCCCTTCTAGCCTGCAAGTTTCTTTTGAGAAATCAGCTGACAGTCTTATAGAAATACGGAATTTAAACAGATTTGCTATATGGTGTGTTGGAAAAGTTTAGTCTCACTCAGCCTCCTTATGAAAAGGTACAAAGTAAGAGACCTTAGTTTATGACTGGTTTTCCTACGAGACAAAAGGGAGTTTAGCTCTTGCCTAATGTTCAAAACTTGTCTTTGCCAAGCATTCTGTTTATAGTAAAGAGTCTTACCTTTTAGATGTGTACCTTTTAGAGTTAATGTGTAACCAGTTTTAGTGTTGTCTTTGCAGTGTATGCTGACGGTAGCATATGTTTAGATATCCTTCAGAATCGATGGAGTCCAACATACGATGTGTCTTCTATTTTAACGTCAATTCAGGTAAGTGTGTTAAGACGCATCATAATTTTTCAAGGCCATGTGTGATCCATTTGGCTCCTTTAGGTATAATCTAAAGACCAAGTGAGCAAACAGACCTTCCCAGCACCCACCCAGGTCACCAGTGGCAGAGCTCAAACAAAAACCCATGATTCTCAGATGGCTGGTCTGCTTTTTCCTTAGTGACCAACTTATATCAAATCCACCATTATTTTCTTGCTCATGTGTAAGTAAATGTTGCAAGAGCTCAAGTGTTATTCATACCATGAAGGTATAGCCAGAGATTGTGGAGGAGAATGAAAAATCTTGGGGACAGATGAAGATGATTGCTTAGAAAACCATAGGGACCTCAGGAAACCATCAAGTGCAGAGAAGCGTTGAGTATGCTGCCTCATCCAAGAAATTCTGTGTCACTCTGGCAGAATGGTCCATAGTTGTGTTTTAGTTACATGGATTTGAGGGGAGCAGAAGTTACATTTTGGTTTGTGATCTTTTTAAAGCTTTTTTATCACACCTGCTTTAATTAGGGTCATCTTATAAATATTCTTTTTTTTTTTTTTTTTAAGATTTAATTTATTTATTTTTAGAGAGGGAAGAGACAGACAGACAGACATCAATGTGCAGTTGCTGGGGACCATGGCCTGCAACCCAGGCATGTGCCCTGACTGGGAATCGAACCTGCGACACTTTGGTTCGCAGCCCGCGCTCAATCCACTGAGCTACGTCAGCCAGGGCTTATAAATATTCTTTATAACCTTCCTATTGCTTTGCCACTAGATGTATATGTTTTATCGATTAAAGGAAACAAGATTAACTTTTCAGATTGTTGTGTATTAACCAAATCAAACTGCTTATTTCCTAGTTTAATGTGTTAGTATACTGAAGATTGTTCTTTTTTTCCTAGTCTATTTGAAATCAGAGTTCTTAAGTCATTTGAGAGTGGTTTATTTTAGAAGCTTAAGTTCTCTGGCAGCAGAAATCTTAACTGTAGTTATCAAACCATTTCTGAAAAGTGGCTTTCGGTCTTTTAGACCTAAAAACATTTAAGACATACTAATTTCTGCCATTTTGTGTAAGTTCTATGCTTGTTATCTGACCATGTTAATATAAAGAATAACTGCGAATCTGTTTTTTTCTTCTTTCCTTCTAGTCTCTGCTGGATGAGCCCAATCCAAACAGTCCAGCCAATAGTCAGGCAGCACAGCTTTATCAGGAAAACAAACGAGAATATGAGAAAAGAGTTTCAGCCATTGTTGAACAAAGCTGGAATGATTCATAATAGACAACTGGTCTGTTAATCTTTTTCATCATCGTTGTGTATAATTTACCTCTCAGTAGAAAGGCTAACAAATTTTAAGTGCCACAGGTTTTAAGGATTCTGCAGAAAGAAAACAAAAGTCCTTCAGTTTAGAACCTACAAAAGCTTGTGTATCTTGATTAATGTACTTTTTATTGCATGGTGTGAACTAAGTTATTGCTTACATAAATTTGTAATATATCCTGTTTGTATTTTTTTCCAAGTGTATAATGTTGGTGTGGAGTTTTCATGACAGAATATACACATTTTGTAAATCTGTACTTTTTTCAAATATTGAATGCCTTATTTTTGAATTCTTTAGATTTTTAAATTGGAGAAAAGCACTTACAGTTTTTTATATATATTACATGTAAAGCTGTTAAAATACATAACTTCAGTGCAAGAGACTTTGTCACTTATTTCCTTATCTGTGTAGGATGGGTTAATAAGTCTCTAGCTGTTTATCAATTGCTAGTTCATTTCCAGTTTCAAAAGAACAGATTTATATTTTATCAAGAAATTCTTCAAATTTGATTCTAAACAATAATCTCAAACTTTATTTTGAACATATCTATATTAGTTTCAGTCGAGCAGTTTTATTAGACATAAGTGGTTTGGTTCTTTCTGTTCAGCTCTGTACTTAAGCCACTTGTTACTGTTTCTTCATGTTCTGCTCAGTGTTGAACTGTACCCTCTGTGATTTCACAATTCGCACCTCTACCTTGAGGCGTTAGCACCTTTACCATGAGCAGAGAGCTGATGCAACTTACTTTGCTGCTTGATAACACTTTAAAAGATTTTTGATAATGAAGAAAGTAAAACCATAACATTTACCAAAAATCCATACCCCCACTATTAGCAATGAATAAGAATTAGTTGCATTGGCTGAACAAGGCATATATTTGGAAGGAATCTTGGTATAATTTACATAATTCGAAAACTGCCTTTTAATGTGATTGCTTATCTGTTTGTTCTAGAAAAAATGTTTTAATACCAGGGCCTACTAAGTTGCTTTCTCTTGTGGAGATTTTTTTTTTATCTCCTAAGTTGTATAAAAGTTGTACTGCATCTTAGTTTACTGGATAAATTTAAAACACAGTATTGTAGAAAGCTAATACAAAGCTATCCTATGCCTTTAAGTAGTGTAGAAAATGGAAAATAATACAAGTATAAATTCTGTTAAGTCACTTGTGTAATCTTTCTAGTAGTTAAAACAGCTGTTTCAGTAATCCCAAGAATGTCTTGTCATATTCACACTAGCTGAGTAAGCTAAGAGCTTCTCTATTGGAAGACTGTAAGATGGCAATATCTACAGCTTCTGTTAAGCAAAATTTAACACTGGAAGAATTAGTGCTGATGGTTCCCTTTAAGCTATTAATTGGCAATTTGGAGGGTAGGTGTATATGGTCTATTTGAATATTGTTTCAAAACCTATTTTTATCCAAAACCTATTTTTATCCTTAATCTGTTTTTCTTTTATATTTAAAATGGAAATATTTCAAGTATTGATAGAAAATTATAAGGGGAAATAACATCTTTTTTTGCAGGGTGTCAACACTTAACTCCTAAGTTCAACACATACATAAAACTCAGACCTAGTCACATTCCCATTGGAGAGGAATCTTTGGAACATCCTCTGAATTACTCCTCAGTTTTTTTCCTTCAGCTTTGGAAGAAATTCCTGTTTGGTTGACTACCAGATGTAAACCTTCAATTTACAAGGTTATGTCATATGAAAAGTATTTACTTTTAAACTCTACAAATTTTATAAATTGTACGGCAAGAGGCTAGAACTAAGTTACTTATTTAGATATGAATGTGGATTTGGTTTAAATGCATTTGTGACACAATTCCTCTGTAACAATACTTCTAACATACAAGTGCTCTGTGCAAGGCACTATTCTAAGCACCTATTGCTTTTCAAACTTAGAGTAATCCTATGAGGTGTAGGTATCATAGATGAGCAAACTAGGTACAAAGAGATTAAGTGACTAGCTCAAGGTCAGCTAGCTAGTAAGTGATAGAGCTGGGATTTGAGGCAGTCAGTAACAGTACTATCCCATAATATTAAGGGATTGTTTAGTTTTAGAACTTCTACTGGTTATATATTCATCCCAAGTTATGAAAATACTTTAGTTGAATGAGAGTTGTGTGCAGACTAGTTTCTATGCGATGAAAGGGTTCTCTTGACCACCATTATCCACCTCTTCCAGTGTGCAGTGTGGATGTATAGGAACACTTTCAGGTCTTGACTATAAATATCTCTGACTTAATCACTAGACCAAAATTTTTCCCCTTCCTAGAAATATTCTTGAGTCTGCACACCCCACCTCCCAAAAATAAGTTCCTTGAATATGATAAACTTCTAGAGCTGATCTAAAAAGTTTTAGTCTCATAGGTGGAAGTATAGGGGTGCTATTTAGTAAGTCTCTTGCACTCAGTAAATAAGGTACCTGTCTGCTTAGTTTACTCACTTAAGTATGCTTAGAGAACTCCAGGGTTCACAGCACAATTAGAGTTACATCTAAGGTATTTTGATCTCTCATTTACCCCAAGTTTTAAGAGACCAAATTTTTAGGTGTTGGTGGTGCTTATTTTACAGTTCTTTTCTGTCACATTCAGCAATGCAGTCCCAAAGGAATACGTCGTGTGAGGATTGTGTTAATAGAAAAGTCAACGGTTGGAAAGCTATTAAAGGTCAGTGAAATTGTGCATAGTACAGGCTTTATGCCAAGATGTGCCCTCTTATTCAAGTTCCCATTTAGTTAGGAAAAACCTGAGCTGCTATCAGATAAAGGGAAAGATTTGTTATCTTCAGTTATTCTAGTATTTGAGAGAGCAAAGATATCATAAACAAAATCTTGTTGAAACAATTGACTTTTTCCCCTATCCTTTCAAAAATAATACAGGATTATGTGCTATTCTTTCAGTAATTTCTGCCCACCATTACTACAGCTTTTTAAAACAATTTTATTAGCAATGTCTTAAGTTTTTAAGCTTTCCTGTTCATAGCATAAACTATGGCTTTTTTTAGTTGGGCCAAAAAGATAAATGAGCCCTTTACAAACCTTGTTAGGTATGTGATTGACTCAGCAACTTTAGCTCCTTGCTGGCTGAATTCAAGAACCCTGAAAGGAAGGGCTCCAGGCTTCCTCTTTGGCATATGGAGGATTCAGACTTGGGTGAGAACCCTGCATGCACTTCGGGAAGTCTGTCATTGAGTGCTAAGGCTTGGCCATGTGATGCTCTTGTTTATCAGTGACTTCTGGAGGAATAAGTTTGCGAGGACTCTAGTATATAGGGCGTGTACTCTCCTGAGTGAAAGTAAATAACCTTTTACCTGGTATGGAGGTCTTTATATGGTGATGATGGTCTTGGTTACAAGTATGAAGCTTCTGTATTCTTTGAGGGAGGTTAGCTGGTATCAAGTCTTACCAGGAAGACTGGGATTCTTAAAGTGGCACTGGGTTGGGAACTTGTGTAGAGGGGACCAGAGCCTATTTGAAAAGATCCTCAGGATCCATCATCTTGAACCATTTAGTTGTCATTCTTCCTGGGATGCAGGAGGGGTTCTGTGGTGTCTTGAAAGCTACTACAATGCAGCTAGGACCACTTAAGGCAGACGAAATAGTGCTTCCTGCCTGAAGCCCAAAGGATACAGCTGTCCTGTTCCTTTCCCCCTTTCCAAACAAGGCCTTCTGCCCAGAAGACCACAGCCCATCAGCCTAATTGGACTAGCAGCACTCCTGAGTAGGATAGTGTCACCTGGCTTGCTGCTCTTCGGCTGACCTCTGTATGACATCTTTCTACAAAAGTGATTTGGGAGATTTCAGTGTTTTTGCGTTGGTGCTGGTACAAAGACAACAAGAAACTGGAATGTTCTCGGCCTGATAACCACCCTAGGCAGAGAACAGGAAAGAATTGAAGCCTGCCTACTTCATTGGCTTTAGCTCAAGTCTAGAAAAGCTAGATTAGTAACCTTGCTGTGTTTTAGTGGGCTTCAGGTTATAGGCATGGGCGCACAAGGCTGTGGTTTCAGGTGGACACCCCAATAACATCAGCAGGTGGGGGGAGAGGTGATCCTGGGGGCACAGCAGGGTACAGCGGCCTTTTACAAGCAGTGAAGGATCAATGGGACCTGGTGGTGGTGAGGTTGATGAACCCATCTGTTCCGGAAAGTTCCCTGGCTTTTGTTAGTCTTTAACGTGTCAGTTCATTGACAGGGGTTAGGTATTCTACACCAGAGCAGCTTCAAACCACAGTCACTATGGTACCCCCTAAAAACCAAGTCTGAGAGATCAGGCTGTAGGAGCAACATTATAACTACCAAAGATTGGAACTTAAAGCCAAAAAGTGGGAACTGCTTTTCAGACAGCCTCTGGCAGGCAATACATGGACAGACCTAGGCAAGAGGCCAGTAGGGCACAGGACCTCCAGGGTCCGTGCTCCAAATCCTCTGGGGACACTTTGATTAGAAATTTGGTTTTTCTCGTAATAAAAGGAGCACATAGTAAGTAATTTAGTAAGCAGAAAGGTAGAAGGAAGCACGAATCATTGTCTCACCACCTGAGGAGTTGGAAACAACTGGTTTAGTCCCTGCCAGGTGGCTGGGTTCATTGGAGTAGTGTCCTGAACATGTGTGCACATGTTACAGGTTCTGTCCCTGCTCGGGCACATGCTTCAAGTTGCAGTTCAGTCCCCAGGCAGGGCGCATATCAGTGTTTCTCCCTCTCTAAAATCAATGGACATATCCTTAGGTGATGATTTAAAAAAAAAAAAAAAAAGCTGGTTTAAGGCCAAGGGGGACCACAGGTTTCACGTGATCCAAGCCCAACTGTTCCGCATCCGAGGCCTACAAATCACACTGGTAAGGAATCTAGGCAGTTTGCAGGGTTAGACTCCAGGGCAAGCCTTCAGCCAGTCAGTCAGTGCTATGGCACAGACCATGTTCACAGAAAGGAGCACACCTACAGGCTTTGCAAGCCCCAGGCCCCTGGATCCACGTGGTATAGGAGTACTGCGGCACCCAGTGTGGAGGGAGGAGTGCAGTGGGCACACGAGCTCTGAGCAAGGCAGGCCTCTCCGTTCCGGAGGTTGTGCTTCTGCCCCCGCCCCCCTCCCCTGCCCAGAACAGCTTGACTTTGGTGCCGCATTGCTCAGTGCCTGCTGCTGTTCACTGTGAACATACCAGTAGTACATAATGGGTGACAAGTCATATGGTAGACCCTGCTTCACAGCTTGAAAAGGCACACACTTTGGTAGCCCTGGGGATGGAGCCTGGTCTGGTGGGGTGATTGTGGGTGCTCATTTTTCTTTCATGTAAGTTTAAGTTGAAACATTTCATACCTTCCCAGTTTGGCCTCAGGGAAAGTGGGGCAGGAATGAAGCTGCGAGTTTACCAGCTACCAGTTACTTAGACAGTTTTTCCATTAAATCCTCCAGTAGAGATGTAAATAGGATCATCCCCACCTTGCAGACCCCTACCCTGAGGTAAAGGTCTCAGGAAGAAACAGCTACCAATTCACATTTACCAGGTTCTGTCAAACATTCGTAACAGAAGAAAATGTCAAAGGGAAAGGGAAATGCAGCCCTGAGAGGAGATTTTGGTGCTAGCATTCACATCAAAGTGTGCACTTTAGGCCCACACAGTTCAAGGTTGACTTCCTTACTCCCTTTCACTAAAATGGGAGTACCAAGATTTGCCTCAGGCCCCAACAGTTTCTTTGTCCGTCAAGCAAATAGGTTGGCGAGCCATTGTCAGATATTTTTGGTTCATTAACCTACTTTTCCTAGGCAGGGAAAGGTGGGACTTGGGCTGCAACTGCCAGGGTTGTATTTTGAAGAGGTGTGCTTCTCTGACAGCACTGTCAGGGAAAAAGGCTCTGGTTCATATGGTTGGGGACAGATGAGAATTAGCTCTATCTAATGGGAGCTTAACAGTCTCAATTTTTACTATTTGATTTCCAAGGGCATCTCTCTGTTCAGATGTTGTTACCCTACCTCCTCAGCCAGTCCTCTTGCCAATAGACAAGGCTTCAAGCGCCCCCCCTCCACGTGTGATGGGAACACATGCAAAGGACTCTGCCCCTACTGGTGGCATGAGAAAACCCAAACCAAAATGACAGCCAACACTGCCACCCCTAGCCTTGTGAGTCATAACTTGGAAGGGACAGAGTAACCTTTTGCTTTTCACCTAAATAAATAGGTATTGTCACTTGCTACTGTTGATTTTAATGAAAAGCAAGCCATGCAAGATTCTGTTTCTCCCCTGAAGAATGTGTATTTGTGTAAGTTAAAAAACTCTAGCCTCTTAAGATTTGTTTACTCATTCCTACAGAACCAAAACGTGTCCCTAAACTGGTCCCATGACTAGATGACAGACAGACCCAGAAGTTGACAGTCTCCTTCCAGACATAAGCATCCCCCGGGAAACACTAATTTACCTGACATACAGGGTAATAGAAATCTCATTTCAGATGCAACACTGTATTTGCATGGCCATTTACTAGAAAGCAAAGTATCACAGGCAGTGACTGCCATTTCTCCCAGTGCCGGTGGAATGGTAAACCACAGGTCCAGATGGATCCTGGAAAAGTTCAGAGGGAATCTTCTCCCCTGCGAAGGTAGAAGATTAATCCGGTGGGGCATAAAGGCTAAGGAATGTTTCAAAGAACAATTTTCTGGATAACAAAAGGGTATCACTATTAACTAAACACCCTAAACTATTCTGTTAGTACTGACACTTGTTTTTGACAAGGTATTAAGTCATTCCTAGTCACACTGGAAGGTAATACTTCATGTCTCCTCCTAAGATATCACTTGACCCATACCCCCTCTTGGGCAGGACTGTATAAAGGAGCAGCCTGTGCCTTGTAGCTTACTTAAAGCTGGTGTGAGCTCCCATTAGAGCTCGGAGTGGACCATTTTACCTACACCACAAGGAGTGCCGCTACGCAAAAAATTAGATTTCTATTCCGAAAAAACACAGGATGAAATTATGAAATACTGGCTACTTTTATGGGTTAGACAACCATAGAAACTGTAAAGATGAGAAGAAAAAGCTACTTAAACAGGAAATAATTAAACCCATCAGAAAATTTGATTTTGGTTAACTAGAGAAGTCTTCAAAAATAAACTGAAGAAGATGGGTGGTAATCAGTTTACAATGTAAGTTTGCTGAACACAAAGATACATTCCTGACAGGGTATTGATTTATTGGGACATTATAGAGAAAATAGAATCAACCATGAGAAACTTACAGAAAATGCATTTTTAAAAGTGAATAACCACACTCTGACTTTTCCACCTTATCATTTGGGGTTTTTTAAGCCTCACAAATTTGTGTAGATAAGTAGCAAGGAAAGAGGCTAGGCTACACTGAGAAGAGGGTCAGGTTCATTAAGCATGTGCTTGGCCCTCTAACACCTTGACCCTGGCCACATCTCTTGGTGGTAGATACTTCTGTGAACTCTTTTCAGGTAAGAGTGGGGGAGAAAAGTGGCTTGTCCAAGGGTATAGATTAGAGATCCTGTTTCTTCCCTTGGTCCACTCTAATGGTCACTATAGACTAGGGCTAAAAGCTGCCCAGAGAGGAGGCTGATCCAAGGTATACAGCTTGGCCATAGCCTTGAGCCATGGGCAACTCATCCCACTTCCCCACCCCAGATACCCTGCTAGCTTTCTTTTAGTGCTGGGTTTACCAGTAGGTTAAGCTAGGGCAGGACTCCACTGTCATTCACTAGCGTCCCCAGGACCAAGCACCAGGATGACTGAACCCTGCTGAGTGACTCTTACATTGCTGCCCCCTACTTGAAGTCCCTCTCCTCAGTATTTATGTCTGGAGATAAGTACTTAGGGTGGATACTAAATAAGAAAGAGGAACAGGGAGGGGGTAGAGAACAGATGCATTAACTAAAAGGGAGAAAGGAGTGCCAGCATTTCAGAGCAGAGCAGCACTGCAATAAAGAATTTCTTGTGCTCGGCAATTCCTCAAGTCTAATAGAAGGTAAAGCCTCAGGCTCCCTCCAGAAAAAAGTGTGGGCTTTACTCAGCAGCAGGGAGACCTGGAGAATCTACAGACCAACTGGCTGCCTAGACCAAACTGGAATCTCTAGTCAATTTTAAAATAAGGTCAGATACATTTTTGTAGGCTGCTGCTTTGCATGAGCTGATGGGTACCTGAGGCCTATGCTTTCTTACTCCTCTCTTTAAAAAAAGAGGAGTGTGGCCTGGCTGGTGTGGCTCAGTGGACTGAGTGCTAGTCTGTGATCCCAAAGGTTGACAGTTCAATTCCCAGTCGGAACACATATTGCAGGCCAGGTTCCCAGTTAGGGATGAACAGGAGACAACCAATCAATGTATCTCTCGCACACTGATGTTTTCCTCCCTCTTTTTCTCTCTCCCCCTCTCTCTAAATAAAAACCTTTAAAAAAGATGAGTGTGTGCAGGGCAGTGGAGTGTATGGGCAGCGCAAACTCCAGACAGAATAGGAAATAAGGGATCTGGTTTGCCTCAGTGGAGAAAAAGACAATAAGACCAGAATTGCACTTAAAAGGTACACTGTTGAGAAATCCAAAGTGTAAAGTCCATTACCTGCCATTATTACATCAACATAAAAAAAATAAGCATTTTTAACAAAAAGTCTTGATATTCAAAAACTAAAAAAGGGCGTGATTTATAAATACATAAATATCCACAAATACTTTTAGAATGATAGGTACTGAAGGAATGAGACCTTTTAAAATATCCCTTTCATTCCAACTGCCTCTTTCCTTTGTGTTGGTAACGCCAAGAGTTTTAAGAGACCTGTGGTCAAAGTCACATTTGTCCCATCTTCCTCTCTAGCCTGTAGCTGATAATGAAAATGTGATGAATCTTCTGCCTTAGCTTTGATGCTGGGGAGGAAAAAAAAGAAAAGGTTATATAGCCATGTAATCCAGTGAATCAGATTCATAAATTAAAATACAGCAGGGATGCAATATTTATGTCCTACCCAGATAGTAAGTAGACTTAGAAATTAATATTTTACTACATTCAGAAAATTCAGCAGAACTCTGACCATACCATCCATTTGGAAGCCAGAACCTAATTTTTTTGTCATCTGTGATCTATAAATGCTCACAATTTAATGTGATAATGGAAGTACTTCAAATATAACTTTTTTTCTTGGCCTGCTTTGCAATGAAAGGCTCTAAAAGCAGAATCCACAAACACTTATTGTTCTAAATAAAAATCAGCTGGATCCAGGTAGTAATTCACAACAGTTCACATTCAGTCAGGACATTCAGGAAATGTGAAGGTTATGTATTTCTGGATTTTACACTATTAGAAACTGTAAACTTCAAATAGTGGCAAAATGAAGCAAATATACTCTGGGTACTCACCAGCACCTTTGGTAAATTTAAACTTGGCTTTAGACAACTTTTAAGCATGGTGTAAAGAAATCATTTTTGCTGTCACCTTGTATTTGAATGGATTTCCTTAACATTTAGCAATATGAATGAATCAGAGAGCATTCTTAGTATCAGAGTTTTCAAGGTATGACCTATTTCCTGCTAAGCCTATTACTCCAGTCTTTATGAAAAATGAAAAGGCAAAATTCCTCAGCAAAAATAAAAGAGTTTTTTAATCCTTATTCAAGGACATTTTTTTCCCATTGCTTTTTAGAGAGAGATGAAGGGGGAGAGAGAGAAACATTAATGAGAGAGAGAAACATTGATTGGTTCATTGATAAGCACTCAGACTGGGGATCGAACCTGCAATTTAGGTATGTGCCCTGACTGGGAATCAAACCCACAACCCTTTGGTGTACAGGGCAATGCTCCAACCAGCTAAGCCATACAATCCAGGGCCTTTCTCCTTTTAGAAGAATGTAATATCACCTGAAGAAACCATCTTTAGTCCAAAGGGAAGGAGATTCCCTAAGCCGTGTCCGAGTTCTGATAAGACAGACCAAGACCACAGTAGCACAAGAGTTGCCACTGGCTTTGGCTGCGGCAAGTACGTTCTTTGACACACGGTGTTGGCTGGCAGGTGAGTGACTCATCCTGGGCACCTGGCAACAGACTGGCCCATGGGGTCGGACAGACCTTTTCTGGCTTCTAGTGCATAAAGGGGGAAAAGTAGCTTTACTGAGCACTTAAACTTGGTAATGCAAGGCAAAACCTGATTTAACTAATCTGACAGGCTATTAAAAAACAAATACTTGCCACCTTAGAATCACATCTTCCCTGGCTATGTAGCTCAGTTGGTTAGAGTGTTGTCCTGATATGCCAAGGTTGCAGGTTCAATCCCCAACAAGAAATAACCAATGAATGCATAGATAAGTGGGACAATAAATCAATGTTTCTCTCAAATCAATAACTAAAAATTTTTTAAAAACCTCCATTACATTAAAGCTTGCCAAAACTGTACATAATACACAAAAAAAGAACCTCTTGAGCCCTGGCTGGTGTGGTTCAGTGGATTGAGGACTGGCCTGTGAATCAAAGGGTTGCCAGTACGATTCCCAGTCCAGGGCACGATTCCCAGTCCAGGGCACGTGCCTAGGTTGCAGGCCAGGTCCCCAGTAGGGGGCATGTGAGAAAGAACCATACTTTGTTGTTTTCCCCCCTTTCTCCTAGCCTTCCCCTCTGTCTAAAAATAAATAAAATCTTTAAAAAAAAAAGCCTCTTGAAATGCAGACATTTATTTTTCTAATTTCTCTTTCACTTTTCCATTCTGCCATTTTTCTTCGTGGATAAAAATGTTTTCAGGGAAAATGGACAACTAATTAAGTTGACAAATTCTTTCTGTGAGCCAATAATGACAGCTTCCTAGTCAATCACTCCTCTTTCTCCTTAAGACAATGCCTTGGAAATGTTAACTGACAGCCATAGTGATGACAGCCTTCCTAAGTATGCTGTTGCTCATTTGTTAATCACTGTTCATTAATGGGTAAAGCTGGTCAACCACAAAGGCTGCTGGTAGGTGCTTAGGGATGGCTGTTAGATATCTGAGATTGTTCGATCAATGTATTTCTTTGAATCTCCCTCTTTCAAAAGAAAAATCATACAATGCAACTGCTTGACAAATATCACCAGAGACCAATGCTCATTTCTTTCATCAGACAAAAAAACAAAACAAAAACAAAAAAACAAAAAAAAGCTGGACAGACTGCAGAGATGTACTTGCCTCAAAACTGCAGAATAGCCATGAAGTATTTTTAAAATCCTACTTTAAAGAGCTCATGTCCCTAAGTCATCACCACTGTCCAGTCCTAAGATAGTAACAATGCCAGTTGATTCATTTCCACTTGCTCAATAGCTTTAAAACCCAACTAAACTCTCATTTTAGAGATGAGGGTCAATTCTGGGCAAAACTACAACAGACATTTTCAGGTGCATGGCTCAGTGTTTTTGTTTTGTTTTGTTTTGTTGTCTCTGGGCTGGCAATGTTGCTTAAGGTTTGCCAACCTCTACTACATGCAGAAACCTCAGGCAAGAGACAAAAGAACTGCTGCAAAGTCCCCACAGCTCTTTCCAGTGGGCTCTCAAGGCAGCCTTACGTGGAGAGGGGACAGCCTTCCACACCACAACACAAGTCTGTCCTGGCACACAGATCAGATGACTTGTTCCCAGGGTGGACTGTTCTAGAAGAGTCTTACTTAACTGGCTGCTCTACTACATACCCTCTGAGTACCTCGCTTTTCAGGATCAACTGAGTTCCATTTTCAGTGGCATCAGGGTCTAAAATTAAACTTGGGCCCTGGCTGGTGTGGCTCAGTGGGTTGATCGCTGCCCGCAAACCAAAAGGTAGGGGGCTCAATTCCCAGCCAGGGCACAGGCCTGGGCTGCCGGCCAGGTCCCCAGTTAGGGCACGTGTAAGAGGCAACTGATCAATGTGTTAACATTGTTGTTTCTCTCCCTCTCTTTCTCCTTCCTTTCCCCTCTAAAACATAAAATCTTTTTTTAATTTTTAAATAAAATTAAACTTGGTTACTAAGAAAACATAATTTATATTCAAAGGAAGTTGAAATATACGTAATCGAAAAGTACTACAGAAGTATAGGCTTCTCCTAGCTGGTGTAGCTCAGTGGATTGAGCACGGGCTGCAAACCAAAGGGTCACCAATTTGATTCCCCATCAGGGCACATGCCTGGGTTGCGGGCCAGGTCCCCAGCATGGGGCACATGAGAGGCAACCACATTGGTATTTCTCTACTTCTCTAAAATTGAATAAATAAAGTCTTAAAAAAAAATACAGGCTTCTTCCAGGTAGCCAGGTGCTAATGATTAGTCTGATGGCAAAGCCAGTTTCCTGCTTGAGGACTATTCTCTAAAGGCTACTGACATTGTGCGATGACAGGGTCAAAAATGGACATCCCAGGGCAGGGAAACTTGAGGTTCAACACCCATTTAACAGTGTATAACAGTTTAGAAAGACCCTTCCCCAACAAACACACATGACCTTCACACCGGTCCACGGGTAATGTTAGGGACATGCAGGTCAATTACAAAACCACCTTGGTCTGTCCTGGAGGCTGCAGCCCAAATTCCACGGAGTGATCTGATCTCCAACAGCCTGGCGTGACTGGAAAGCACAGCTACAGATGAGAGGGAGAAGTGTACTATAAACCAGAAAGTTGATGTGGAAGATCTTAGAAAGGGCAGAATACCTCTTAAGAGCAAGGAAAGAATCTGCCACAAGAATCTTACAAGCAGTAAGAAAAGGATCAGCCCTGACCAGGTAGCTCAGCTGGTTAAGAGCATCCTGATGAGCCAAGGCTGCAGGTTCAATTCCCAATCAAGACACAAGAATCAAGAATGAACCAATGAATGTGTAAACAAGCAGAACAACAAATTGATCTCTCTCTCCTTTCTCTCTAAAATCAGTAACTTTTTAAAAAAGATTTTATTTATTTATTTTTAGAGAGGGAAGGGAGGGAGACAGAGAGAGAGAAACATCAATGTGCGGTTGCTGGGGGTCATGTCCTGCAACCCAGGCACGTGCCCTGACTGGGAATCGAACCTGCGACACTTTGGTTCGCAGCCCGCACTCAATCCACTGAGCTACGCCAGCCAGGGCTTAAAATCAGTAACTTTTAAAAATTAGGAAAAAGTAAAGGTTCACTCTATTTCCTGCCTGCCCCTGCCAGCAACTCATCACTCTGAGACACTGAGATTTACTGCCAAGATTTTTAAAAGTACTACAGGAGAGGATCCAAACAGAAATTCCCAATTCATACAGTTCCCTGGCTAAAAACAGTAGCCCCCTGTTAATAGCTGATCTTAAAAACAAAATAGCCCTTGAACACCAACCTGAAGCTTTTGATGCTAGGTTCAGATTTTAAAATACTTTTATGGGAAAACTACCTGAAATCAAATTGGGATGTGCTGTCTGGGGCTAAAGTACTTTCTGGGCAGCTAAGGATCTGACTTAGTTCCTAGTTACCCACACAGAAGGGGGCATCTTTATATGTCCTGCAAGACCCTAACTAGGGAGAGACAAGGGCTTACCTATAATTCTGAGAGTAAAACTAAAAAAAAGGGCCAGCAGTCTTTTACTCTATCGCTTTGGTCAATTCTGTAAGCATTTTCTGAGCACCTTCTCTGAGGTATGACTACTACATTTTGGAGTTAGAAAGACTAAACCTTTAGATACCACCTCAAGAAGCTTACAATCTATTCTTAAGAGGCCTGGGTAAAGTGCCAAAAAAAAAAAAAAGCAAAGAAACTTGGGGAGACCCAGGCAAATGAGAAAAGCACGTCTTGGGAGAGTCTGAGAAGCTGGGTTCTCATCACCTGAGCTGCTTTCTGCTCTAGTCTCCATGGCCCCAGCCCAAGGATCCAGAAACACGGCTCTGGAGGCAACAGATCACTGTGTGGAAATTGCATGGCATCATGCCAGACTAAGCCCTGCAGAGTACGGACCACTACGATGTGTGGGCATGACTCCATCTACATTCCTCTCAGTAAGACGGAGAAGCCAAATAAGGCTGGTCAGGCCCTCACCTGTTGGGTTAAGGATGAGTTAATGTTACCAACAAGATTTTTTTTAGTGAGAAACTATAGCACTCTTCTAGCCAATGTTTTCTTTAAAAATCACACAAAAAGCTCAAAACAATGTTCCTAGAGGAACTGAAAAGGCTAAGTTTGTGTTACTACACCAACAATGCATAATTTATCATTCTGTTGTTACCTAGATATGCGAAGGTTTATACCAATTTCAGAGAAATAAAAATGAAAGGGCTTAGATCTCTGGGATAGTAAAGGAGCATTCAGTAAACAGTACAGCCCAGGGTGGTGTAGCTCAGGTGATTGAGCACGGGCTGTGAACCAAAGGGTCATCGGTTCGATTCCCAGTCAGGGCACATGCCTGGGTTGTGGGCCAGGTCCCCAGTGGGGCCATGTGAGAGACAACCACACATTGATGTTTCTCTTTCTCCCTCCCTCCCCCTCTCTCTAAAAATCAATAAGTAAAATCTTAAAAAAAGAGAACTACATACTCTAATACATCACCACGAACACAGGAGCTGTTAACTCTACACCATTTCAAACACACTTGGAAATCCTGTTTACCTTTTTCATTAGTTCACTTCTGGTAGTAAACTGCGGTAGGTCTTCCACTTCAATCCCATCAGCCATTTCCATCACCTTATCTAAAAGGTCTTTGTTGTAACTGCACAATAAAAAGTAGTAAGGTTAAAAACCTTGGGAGACTGACTTGTCAGTATGGGGCTAACAAGAAACTGCAGGTAAAGGCACTGCAGACTCAACTCTCAGAGGACTGACTTGATACCACGGGGGAAATCAATACGTGTTCAGCAGCAAGTTAGTTACCAGTTCTTCCCACCTGGGGATACAGAAGTGGCTCTTGGAATGCCAATAGGGCAGGTATTTCAAATTTACAAAACACACAAACAGATTTACAAAACAGAAGCACTGTGCATACATCCGGCAGCATATATTTGTGGATATGGTATGAGGGCCCCAAACTTTAGTTTTTGAACACATGGAATGATGGTCTAATGAAAATAACATTATTTATTCATCTATCCAATTTTCTGACATTTGCCAAATCTTGGATCCTGTTAACCAGGATGTCTCAGGGGTACCTGGAAGGCAGAAAAAAGGGAGGGGTGTGACTGGTGCTGCTTCCCCAAATTTTGTTCTAATAATCCACAACATCTGAAAGCAAAATCAAGTGGCTTAGGGCTAGAGGGACTATGTGACCAGAGTCAGACAGCCAAAGGGAGCACAAAACGCAGGACTAAACTGCGTCATTTCATTCCAACATAATTTCAGGAAACGCTAAAATAAAAGGATGACTTGCCACCTTCTTCATGGTTGGGTGGAGGGGGGTGATGCAAGGCATCTGTTACTTTCGTAACAGTAAAGACAGTGAGGCCAAGGCTGGCTCTACTCAGGGTCCGACAGACTGGGGAGTGGGAAGAGCCAAGGCCCACAGATTACATCCTACCAGAAGCTGCAAGGGCCTAGGCACGTCACCTCCCCTTTCTCAGCTTCTTCATATGTAAATTGGGGATCTCGCTTTCTTCCTGTGCATTGTCCAAGTGGATGAAAGGAGCTAATGGACTTGAAGTGCACTCTGCAAAGGTGATGGTTTGAGCTAATAGTAGCAATGCAAATAAAAATGGACATTTTAGAGTCCAGCCATGTACTGAGCTATTGCTAGATAGTAGCCTGTGCTAAGTGTTTTTCACCCTTTAATACTGTAATCATCACAACTCATTTTCCAAACGAGGAAACTGAGGTTCAGAGAGGTCATAAACATCTTTCCAGGCGGCTGCCTAAGGGTGGGAATCAGACGTAGGCCAGGCTAGCGCGGTTGGAAGTTGGGGGCGGGATCAGCCCGGGGTAAGGGCTGCGGGTCGGAAAGCTGGGGTCCGCACCTGCAACCCAGGAAGAGGTGGTTGGCCCAGACCATGGAGAGGGACAGCAGCTGGTCCAGGCGGCCGCCGCCGTCGGGCGGGTCGCGGTAGTCGGGCAGGTGGCGCAGAATGAATTCCATGCGGGCCTTCCACTGCTTCTCGCTCTCGGAGTAGGAGCGGAACTGCTCGGCAAAGTCGGTCGCCTGCCGTACCCCCGAAATCAACTCCTCCACAGCTGCGGCCGCCTCGCCACCGACCATGACGCCCTCCACCGCCGAGGGCCAGACGCGCCCGCCGCCTTCCCGACATGCACCGCGCCACCTCTCGCCGGCTAGAGGGGCGGTACACGACTGCTCCGGAGGACCGGGCCGGAGCGCCCTCGCCGGGCGCGGAGGCCTGACGGTTCGATCCTTAAGACCTCCGCAGCCCACAGCTCCCGGGCGCAGGGGCGGTTCTCGGTGGACCCCGTGAGGAACCGGTAGGGAAACAGAGACTCCCTTCCCCCGCCGCCCCGTTCCAAGCACAGAGATCCGGTGCCCCTCAGCAGCTGGATGCCAGTCACAGCTGTGCTGTGTCCTTGCCCTGAGGGTTTCCTGGGCACCCGGCCCACAGGCGAATTTCCTCAGTTCCGAGGACTTTTACGTGTATTTTCTTCTGTGATTCCCAGAAGCCTCTACACCCCACCCAGGTTGTGTGTGGCCCACCCTTCCTTGAGGGCGTCATCCTTGCAACTAAATACCTGCCAGGCCCTTTGCCGGGTGCTGGGGTTGCAATGAGAGGAAACTTAGAGCCCTGCTTCAATGAACTTTACCATCTCCTGAGGAAGGCAGACGTTAGTGAAATACGTAATTGGTCAAGTGAAAATTTTTAACGTTGACATATTTTAATAAGGAAGAGGCCCAGAGTGCTAGGAGCATAAATAAGCAAGGGACCTGATCTAGGCCTGGGGGGTCAATGAAATGATGCCTGAGAGATGAGCAGGAATCAACTACATAAAGAGGAGCAGGCCATGGCAAGAGAGAGCATGCCTGGTCAGAGAACAGCAGGAGCTGTGTGACAGAGTCCCAGAGTGGGGGACAGCAGAGGAGGTGAGGCCAAGAGATCAACAAGGACGGTAGGCCGTGGTAGAGACTGTGGTCTAGATCCTAAGAGGAATAGGGAGCCACTGACGGATTTTAACCAGAACAGGGACATCTGTGTTTCCAAAAGATGCTGGAAGGATCCAGGACGGATGTGTGCAGTGGAGATGAGCAGGCAAGCTGGCATGACTCTGCTGTCTGTCCTAGGGTCACGTAGCAGAACACCTGAGAGACAGAAGAGCTTCGTTGCAAGTGGTGAATTTCCCATCGCTGGAAGCTTTCATATAGAGTAAACAAGGAACTCACTTGAGCCAACATCAGCCTTGAGAGATTATTGCCCTAATAAGCTTTTCCATCATCCCCCATTAGATGTGGAGTGTGGAGTGGGGTACAGAGCTGACCCTAGGATGCAGGATCCAGGGCTCCAGTAAAGGTCCTATGTTGTGAGTAAGGCCCAGGACCAGAGCTAAGTATGTGCTGTCTGCTGCTTCTGCAGCTCCTGGCGGCACAGTAGCCCCGCCCCAAATGCCAGGCAGTCTTATGACTAGACTGTGCCTGCAGACCAAACACTAGGCTCAGTGACATCTCATTGTGGTTAACAATAGGGAGGCATGCTGCACTCACCCTGGAGGGCAGGGAGAGGGTGAACAGGGCTGTGAAGCCAAAGACAGACTCAATCTTCCCACAGCAAGCAGACAGGGGTGCCCAGAGCTGGGCCTCCCACACCCAGTGCAGGAGCTTGTTAAAACAGCAGGTTCCCTGGTCCATTACCAGATTCCCAGAGTCAAGGCTCCAGGTAATTGATTCCACCTGTGACTGACCAAACTTTGAAAAACACTTAATGTTGATAAGGGTTTGCTGAACCAAATTCTTTGTCAACTAATTTTAAGGTACGTAGGCTGGTCCAGAAATAGGAACCTGGGCGCTGGGCCCAGCAGCTGCAGCGACACAGCTAACTCAGCCACTGGTGAGTGAAAAAGCTAAGGGGTCACCCAGTAACTAGCTTATTTAGCATCAGCTTTGACAATGACAGGATAAATGCATATGTGTACCTATACATACGTAGACTTGCATGTAGGTTATAAAAACTCAAAAGTGCACAAACAGATGTCCTTTTTTTTAATATGAAATTGTTGAACTTACACTTTCAAAATGTGAAGCAGAAAAAAATTTTAAATGTGAAGCAGTTTTAAAATGCTGTCATTTTTACTGGACCTTGTGGCAAGTCTGGTCACTGACCAACTTATTGTTTCTGCCACATTTCTATGATTCATATTTTCTTAGAGTCCCTACCCCCATAGATGAGAACCATTTTTCCTGTCTTATTGGTTTAAAAGCCATCTTCATTTAAATACAATTCACCCACCATAAAAGTCACCCATTTAAAGTTTTTAATTCAGTCATCTTAGTGCATTCACAGATTTGTTCAACCATCAACCCAAATTAAATATAGAACATTTCATCACCCCCCCCAGAAGAAACCCCACACCCATCAGCAATTGCTCCCTTTTCGCTCCAGCCCCTGGCAGCACCTAATCTACTTTTTGTGCCTATGGATTTCCTACTGTGTACATTTCACATGGAAGGGATCACACACTATATGGTCTTTTATGACTGGGTCTTCCACTTATATCATGTTTTCCAGCTCTGTCCATGTTGTAGTTTGTGTCAGTATTTCATTCCTTTTTATGGTTGAATAATGTTCCAGTCCATGGATGTACTTCGTTTTGTTTATTCATCATTTGCTGGATTTTTGGGTTACTTTTACATTTTGGCTATTTAAATAATGCTGCTATGAACAATCACATACACATTATCGTTTGGAAATATATTTTCAATTTTCTTGGATACATAGTGGATTGCTGGGTATATTTTAACTTTCCGAGGAACTTACACACTATTTTCTGCGGGGTCTATGCATTTGGCGTTCCCACCAGCAGCACACGAAGGCTCCAGCTTCCTCACATTCTTGTGAACACATTGTTTTCCCTTTTTTGATTATAGCCATCTTAGTGGGTACAAAGTAGTAATTCATTGTGGTTTGGTTCTGTATTTTCCTAAGGACTAATTATGTTGAGCAGCTTTCATATGCTTATTGGCCATTTGTAAATCTTCTTTGGAGAAATGTTTATTCAGATCTCTTGCCCTATTTTAAAAATATAGACTTTATTTTTTTAGAGCAGTTTAGATTTACGGCCAAATTGAGTGGAAAGTACAGAGAGTTTCCATATGTTACCCTCCCCCGACCCCACATACACACAGCCTCCCCCACGATCAGCTTCCTGCACCAGAGGGGTGTGTTTGTTACCCTGATGCATCGTGACCATCCAAGTCCGTAGTTTACACTACATGAGGGTTCGTTCTTGGTGTCGTACATTCTATGGGTTTTGACAAATGTGTAAGGACATGTGTCTACCATTATGGTAACATACAGAATAGTTTTACTGCCCTGACAATACTAAGTGTCTTTTGAAAATCAAAAGTTTTTATTTTGGTGAAATCCAATTTATTTTTTTCTTTTATGACTCACGCTTTTTGGTCCTATCTAAAAAATCTTCGTCTAAACCAATGACATAAAGATTTCCTGTTTTGTTCTGAAAGTTGTATAGTTTTAGGTTTTCCATTTAGGTCTATGATTCATTTCAAGTAAGTTTTTGTATATGATGCAAGGTATGAGTTGTCAAGAGCAATGAAGGGTATAAGATTTTACTCTACTTGCCAAGTAAGTTAACAAGTTGCTCTGCTGCAGTGTCAATGGATGCTTGCAAGAGACATAAGGCTTCTAAGGCAGCAACAAAGAACTATTACAGAACAGCAAGCTGTGTAAGCTTCATGTTTGCACTGGTTCCCCTTGGCCCCCAAGTCTCAGGGGCTATGCCGAAAGACCCAGGTGGATGAAGTACAAACAGGTACACACAGAGGGTTTGTATCGCAGCTCAGCAACTCCACATTCAGGGAACATCAATTTTTTATGAAGGACTGCAAGCAAACCTGCCCGATTTTTGCCCCAGAACAATACATTATCTTTTTTATCTGGACAGTAAACAAACTTGCCCTTTGCTCTGGAGGTGGACACTATCTCCAGACTGTTTCATGGACAAACATCCTTGAAGAGACAGTCTGGAGCCAAAGGGGAGTTAGTGTCTAACTCTTAAGATATGAAGATACATGGGAGATCCATGGAGAATTGTCTCCCAAAATAGGTTAAGACTCCTCCTTTCTCCCCTCCCCTCCCCTCCCCTCCCCTCCCCTCCCTTCTCCCCTCCCTCCCTCCCTTCCTTCCTCCCTTCCTTCTTCTTTTGCATATGGTTGTCTAATTGACCTAGTGCAATTTGTCAAAAAGACTATTCTTTTCCACTTACTTACCTTGATACTTTCGTCGAAAATCAATTGACCATATATAATGTGTAAGTCTATTTCTGGACTCTATTCTATTCCATTGATGTATATGTCTATCTTTTTACCAATACTATACTGTCTTGAATACTATATAGCTCAGGAGTTAGCAAACTTTTTCTGTAAAAGGTCAGCTACATATAATTAATTCTTATAGCATTTTTTGCTTCTTTTTTTTAAACATATTTATTTATTTATTTATTTATTTTTGAGAGAGAGAAAGAAACATTGACTCATGGCTCTACCCATTTATGTATTCTTTGGTTGACTCTTGCATGTGCCTTGACCAGGGATCAAACCCATGACCTTAGCCTATCGGGATGGCGCCCCAGCCAACTGAGCTACTCAGCCAGGGCTTCTTTGTTTCTTTTTTCAACCATTTTTAAATCTAAAAAAAGGTTTTAGCTATTATGACTTACAAAAACAGGCCATAGTTTGCCACCCCTGCTGTAGCTTTATAGTAAGTCCTAAGATCAGATTGTTTGAGCTCTCCAACTGTATTCTTTTACAAATTGTTTTGGCTTTTTAGTCTATTACTTTTTGAGGCACATTTTAGCATTAGTTTATCAATTTCTAGAAAGTGGGCTACTGGGATTTTAATTGGGATCATATTGAATCTAATATCGACTTAGAAGAATTAACACTTAACAATATCAAAACTTCCAATTCATAACCATGGTATATCTCTCCACATATTTAAATCTTATTGTTATGGTATATTTTATTTTAATTATATTTTATTGATTATACTATTACAGTCATCCAAATTTTTCCCTTCTTGCCCCCGCTCCACCCAGCACTCCCCACTCCCTCAGGTAGTCCCCAGCTCGTTGTTCATGTCCATGGGCCATACCCCATTTCCTATACTGTACCATACAACCCCGTGGCTATTCTGTAAATTCCCATTTATATTTCTTTTTTTTTTTAAGATTTTATTTATTTATTTTTAAAGAGGGAAGGGAGGGAGATAGAGAGAGAGAAACATCAATGTGCGGTTGCTGGGGGTTGTAGCCTGCAACCCAGGCATGTACCCTGGCTGGGAATCGAACCTCCGACACTTTGGTTCGCAGCCTGTGCTCAATCCACTGAGCTACGACAGCCAGGGCCCCATTTATATTTCTTAATCCCCTTACCTCTTCACCCATTCCCCCATAACCCCGCCCATCTGGCAACCATCAAAACACTCTCCATATTCATGAGTCTGTCTCTGTTCTTCTTGTTTGCTTAGTGTGTTTTTTAGATTCAATTGTTCATAGATCTGTATTTATCACCATTTTATTGCTCACAGTTCTGATCTTTTTCTTAAATAATTCCCTTTAACATTTCATATAATAATGGCTTGATGATGATGAACTCCTTTAATTTTTTCTTGTCTTGGAAGCTCTTTATCTGACCTTCAATTCTAAATGACAGCTTTGCTAGGTAGGGCAATCTTGGCTATAGGTCCCTGCTTTTCATGACTTTGAATATTTCTTGCCAGTCCCTTGTAGCCTGCAAAGTGTCTTTTAAGAAATCAGCTGACAATCTTATGGGAACTCCTTGTAGTTAACTGTTTTTCTCTTGCTGCTTTTAAGATTCTGTCTTTATCTTTAACCTTTGGCATTTTAATTATGCTGTGTCTTGGAGTGGTCCTTTTTGCATCCATGTTGATTGGGATTCTCTGTGCCTCCTGGATGTGTATGTCTATTTCCTTCACCAAATTAGGGAAGTTTTCTTTCATTATTTTTTCAAATAGATTTCCAATTTCTTCCTCTTTCTCTCCTTCTGGCATCCCTATGATGTGAATGTTGGACCCATAAAGTTGTCTCAGAGGCTGCTTAAAGCACTATCCTCATTTCTTTGGATTATTTTTTCTTCTTGTTATTCTGGTTGGTTGTTTTTCATTTATTATGTTCCACATCATTGATTTGATTCTTGGCTTCATCTACTTTACTGTTGTTTCCCTATAAATTGTTCTTTACGTCAATTAATGAATCCTTCATTTTTGACTGGATCTTTTTTTGCTGCTGAGGTCCTCACTAAGTTCCTTGAGCATCCTTATAACCAATTTTTTGTTTTAAAGATTTTATTTATTTATTTTTAGAGCGAGGAGAAAGGAAGGAGAAAGAGAGGGAGGGAAACATGAATGCATAGTTGCCTCTCATGTGTGCCCCGCACTGGGGACCTGGCCTGCAACCCAGGCATGTGCCCTAACTGGGAATCAAACCAGCAACCTTTTGATTCACAGGCCAGCACCCAATCCACTGAGCCACACCAGCCAGGGCTATAACCAATGTTTTGAATGCTTCTTTGATAGATTGCTTATCTCCATTTTGTTTAGTTCTTTTTCTGGAGCTTTGATCTGTTCTTTCACTTGGGCCATATTTCTTTGTCTCCTAATTTTGGCAGCCTTTCTGTGTTTGTTTCTTTGTCTTAGTAGAGTTGCCATGACTGTGTGTCTTGGTAGTGTGGCCTAAGGTAGCAGATATCCTGTTGGGTCCAGTGGCACATCCTCCTCGATCACCCAAGGTGGGTACTCAAGGTTTACTCTTCATACAGGCTGAGTACTCTCTCCTCTCATAGTTGAGATTTGATTGCTGTTGGCAGGTCAGTAGGAAGGGTGTTCCCAGGCCAGTCAGCTGCAAGGACTGGCTGTGATCACTGACCACCAACCTCCACCCTCCATGGAGGATCAACTGTGCAGGGGCAGGTTGGTGATGCTCCAGTGTGGTCTGTAGCTGTTCACTGGGTGAGCAGGCCCTGGGGTTTTCCTGGTGGTATGGGCTAAGGTCAGCCCTGTCCTGCGTTCTGCCCAGCAACATCCCGCATGAGCTGTATAACAATCTGAAATGGCTGCTACTTGTGATGGGCTTGGAAATTCCCAGGTGAAGCCAAACTGTGAGTCTAGGCTGGTTGCTGCTAGTGTCAGGCCTGGGGCCACATAGCAAGAGTTATGGGGACTGGGGACTCACTGAGGCCAGCTGTAGCTTGTTTGATAGGATTTAGGAAGTTGTGAAGCATGAATCAAGACCATACATTCATATGGAAAGTCACAGTTAACAGCTTGGGTTGGACAGAGTCTCAGGGGATCTCCAGGGTGGGGAAAACAGTGTTAGCCAGGTTGATGGAGTCTCAGATACAGCACCCTGCCTGCTGGCTCTGTGGCTGTGTGGGGGGAGAGCTCAGAAAAGGGACAGTGGCCTCTGCCCACCATTCTGTATGGGAGAAGGCTGTTCCCCAGCTCCCACCTTAAGGCCAGACACTTCAGTTCCTCCCTGTATGCCACTGGTGCTTTTCAAGCTGCTTCCCCAGTGCTAGGGCTCAGAGGGAGTGAGTCTGAGTAAGTCTGTGTGTGTTCTTTCAGAGGAACTGCTTGACTCTAGAAGTTTCTTCTACTGACTCAATCCCTGCTGGGTTTTGCCACCAGAAATTATGGGGATTTACCTTCCTGGCCCTGGAGCCCTGGACCTGGGCCTGGTGTGGGACTGGGACTCTTTGTTCCTGAGATATTCCTCCCAAATTTTTATCTACCACATTTGGATGTAGGACCAGCCAGTTCCGAATCTCTAGCCCTCCTACCAGCTTAGATGGATGTGGTTTCTTTAGTTGTCAGACTTCCATTCAACTCAGTATCTGATGGTTCTGAATGATGATTGTTGTATATTTTAATTGTAATTTTGATGTGTTTGTGTAAGGAGGTGAGCCATGTTGACCTGCTGCCATTTTGACTAGAAATTCCCATGGTGTATTTTAAAATCTGATGAAACATTAGGTTTATACACATGTTTACCACTTTATTTGTTTTTCATTCCTCCTCTATCTCTTACTTCCCATCTGGTTTCATTTTCCTTTTGCCTGAAAAAGCTGTTTGCATTTCCTTCATACAGGTCTGCCGTGGGGTGCTCATTTGTTTGTCAATCTGAAAGGGCTTTGTTTTGCCTTCTGTATTAGTTCAATCGTCTGCATAACAAATTACTTCAAAACTTAGGAACTTAGAACAATAAACATCATCTCACAGTTTCTGTGAACTAGGAATGCAGGAGCAGTTTAACTGGGTACTTCTGGCTCAGCATCTCTGATGACGTTTCAGATCATGTATTGGCTGGTGCTTCTGTATGGCAAGGCTTATTTACGGCCAGAGGAGCCACCTCCGAGGTGGCTGGCTCACAGCGCTGGCCGCTGAAGGTCTCAGTTTCTCCCTGTGTGGGCCTCTCCACACGACTGTTTGAGTGTCCGGACAGGGCACGGCTCTTCCTTCAGAATAAGTGAACCAAGAAAGAGCAAGGCAGAGGCCACAATATCTTTCGTGACTTGGACTCCTAAGTGATACACCATAACATCTAACTTAATCTATTCATTAGAAGCCAGTCACTAAGTCCAGTACACATTCAGGGGCAAGAGAATTAGGCTCTATGTTTGGATGGAATGTCCTATGTATTTCAAAGAACCACACCTTCCTTTTTTTCTTTTCTCTTAATTTTTCTTCTTCATACTTCTCCTTCCTCTTCCTCCTATTTTTGCTCCTCTTCTTTCCTTTACCTCTTAAAACTGTCTTCTAGAACATTCCTCACTAATTCTTTTGGGCCTGGAAACTTTAAGAGAATTCTAGAGGATATGTTAGAAAATAATCTAGAATATATTCAATTCTTTTTTTAATGTTTGAATTTTCTTTTCTTTTTTAAAATATATTTTATTGATTATGCTATTATAGTTGTCCCATTACCCGCCTCATTCCCCTCCACCCTGCATACCCTCTCCCACCCACATTCCCCCCCTTTAGCCCATGTCCATGTGTCATAAGTTCTTTAGCTTCTACATTTCCCACACTATTCTTGTCCTCCCCCTGTCTATTTTCTACCTACCATCTATGCTATTTATTCTCTGTATCTTTTCCCCCTCTCTCCTCCTCCTACTCCCCTGTTGATAACCCTCCATGTGATCTCCATTTCTGTGGTTCTGTTCCTGTTCTAGTTGTTTGCTTAGTTTTTGTTTTTGTTTTAGGTGTGGTTGTTAATAATTATGAGTTTCCTGTCATTTTACTGTATGTGGTTTTTTTATCTTCTTTTTCTTAGATAAGTCCCTTTAACATTTCATAAAATAAGGGCTTGGTGATGATGAACTCCTTGAACTTGACCTTATCTGAGAAGCACTTTCTCTGCCCTTCCATTCTAAATGAAAGCTTGGCTGGATAGAGCAATCTTGGATGTAGGTCCTTGCCTTTCATGACTTGGAATACTTCTTTCCAGCCCCTTCTTGCCTGTAAGGTCTCTTTTGAGAAATCAGCTGACAGTCTGATGGGAACTCCTTTGTAGGTTACTGTCTCCATGTCTCCTGCTGCTTCTAGGATTCTCTCCTTCATTTTTACCTTGGGTAATGTAATTATGATGTGCCTTGGTGTGTTCCTCCTTGGGTCCAACTTCTTTGGGACTCTCTGAGCTTCCTGGACTTCCTGGAAATCTATTTCCTTTGCCAGATTGGGGAAGTTCTCCTTTATTATTTGTTCAAATAAGTTTTCCACTTGTTCTTCCTCTTCTCCGTCTGGTACCCCTATGATTCAGATGTTGGAACATTTCAAGATGTCCTGGTGGTTCCTAAGCCTCTCCTCATTTTTTGGAATTCTTATTTCTTCATTCTTTTCTGATTGTATGTTTTTTTCTTCCTTCTGGTGCACTCCATTGATGTGAGACCCAGCTTTCACTCCATCACTATTGTTTCCCTGTGCATTTTTCTTCATTTCACTTATTGTAGCCTTCATTTGTTCATCTAATTTGTGACCAAAATCAACCAGTTCTGTGAGCATCCTGATCACCAGTGCTTTGAATTGTGCATCTAATAGGTTGGCTATCTCTCAGTTGCTTAAAAGTATTGGTTTTGGAGCTTTCAATTCTGTTTTTTTTTTTTACCTTTGGTCTGGTCATGCCTGTTACATATGAGGGGCGGAGCTTAGGTGTTCACCAGGGTGGGGCACCCCAGTGACTGGGTTGTGATGTATGTGGGGGCGGGGTCCAAGAGGGAACAATAGCACTTGCTCTACTCTCCCTCGGACCTCAGTCCCTTCCACTGCTTCCCCAGAGCAAACTGGGCCTCTCTGGTGCCAATTCCCGTGTGGGTGGGCTTGTGCACCCCATGTGACTTTGCAATGAACTCTCCTGTGAGGCTGGGAGTCTTTCCCTGCACCTCAACCCCCCATAGGTGTTTTCAATCAGTGCCCCAAGGCTCTATTTTCCAGTGCTGTGACCCTGGGTTGCACGCAGTGCCTTGCTTCATAATTGTCACCTCACTGGGTCTGCAGGTTGCCACCCCTCGGCCAGGGTCTGCCAGCTGCTGCTTGGGCACTCAGGGTCCACCCACTGTGGTCTTGCGCACCCCAGATGCCTTATGCAACCAGTCCCCATGCTCTGCTTTCCTCACTGGCTGCCCGACTCCACTCCTCTTACCGGTCTGGATGAACATGTCTATTTTAACTTCTTGGTTGTCCGACTTCCATATAGTTCAATTTTCTGTCAGTTCTGGTTGTTATTCTGTTTCTAAATTATTGTTGTCCCTATCTTGGTTATGCAAGGAGGCACAGTGTGTCTACCTATGCCTCCTTCTTGGCCAGAAGTAATATATTCAATTCTTTTACCACTAATTTATTTCTCACGTCCACATTGCACTGGTTATGAAGTCTAACATATCCTATATATTAGCGTCTCTAGTATTTCCCTGTAAGCAAAGCTTTGCTTTTCTGCTTAGAAGAAAAAAACATATTTTTTCATTTTGAGGAAGTATCCATTAATTCCCATTATACTAAATGTTTTAAATCAAGAGTAAGTATTTAATTGTATCAAATGCATTTTCAGTATTTATAAAGATACATGTGATTTTCTAATTTGAGTTATTAATATGATGCTTTATATTAGCAAATTTTCTAATATTGTACCTTATTCCATTCCTAGAATAAACTCCACTTGGTCACAGTATAGTCTTCTTTCAGGGCTCTGAATTCTGTTCACTAAAACTTTGTTTAGAATTTTTGCATTGATATTTTTAATGAGATTGGCCTATTTTTTGTTTATCCTTACAATTGTGATATTTTGGTATCTATGTAGTTATATTTTCTTTTGAAAATAATTTTTTGTCCTTTTTGTAGGCTATGGAGCATTTTAGAAATCACTGGAATCATCTGTTCTTTAAAGGCTAGTAGAGTCATATATATAACTTATATATCTATATGTTGTATTTATGTATGATATTATTTTATTCAAATTATATTTGAAATCTATGCATATGGATCTATTTTGGTTTTATAACTTTTCTGATGAAATTGTACATTTCATATAGGCTTTCAAATTTCTCTGCATAAAATTTTGTAAGGTATTTTCTCTCTATTTTTGCTTTGTTTTGTTTCTTTCTAATCTTTGTGTTACTATTTCCCATTTGTAATTTCTTATTTGGGGTTTTAGTACATTTTCTTTCTTTTAAGTATATTTTATTGATTGTGCTATTAAAGTTGTCTCATTTTTTTCCTTCCCTTTATCCCCCTCCACCCTGCACACCCCCCACCACCAGCATTCCCCTCCCTTAGTTCATGTTCATGGGTCATGCATGACCCATGGATTCTCCATTTCCTATACTATTCTTAACCTCCACTTGTCTATTTTGTACCTACCATTTATGCTTCTTATTCCCTGTACCTTTTCCCTGCTCTCCCCCTCCTCTTCCCTGCTGATAACCCCCCCATGTGATTTCCATTTCTGTGTTTCTGTTCCTGTTCTAGTTGTTTGCTTAGTTTATTACTGTTTTTGTTTTTTCAGGTTCAGTTGTTGATAGTTGTGAATTTGTTGTCATTTTACTGTTCATAGTTTTGATCATCTTCTATTCCTCAGATAAGTTCTTTTAACATTTCATATAATAAGGGTTTGGTGATGATGAATTCCTTTAACTAGACCTTATCTGGGAAGCACTTTATCTGCCCTTCCATTCTAAATGATAGCTTTGCTGGATAGAGCAATCTTAGATGTAGGTCCTTGCTTTTCATGACTTCAAATACTTCTTTCCAGCCTTTTATTGCCTGTAAAGTTGCTTTTGAGAAATCAGCTGACAGTCTTATGGGAATTCCTTTGTAGGTAACTGTCTCCTTTTCTCTTGCTTCTTCTAGGATTCTCTCCTTATCTTTAATCTTGGGTAACGTAATTATGATATATTTTGGTGTGTTCCTCCTTGGGTCCAATTTCTTTGGGACTCTCTGAGCTTCCTGGACTTCCTGAAAGTCTATTTCCTTTGCCAAATTGGGGAAGTTCTTTTTCATTATTGTTTTCTATTTCTTGCTCTTGTTCGTCTCCTTCTGGCACTCCTATGATTGGGATGTTGGAAGGTTTAAAGTTTTCCCAGGGGTTCCTAAGCCTTTCTTCATTTTTTTCAATTCTTGTTCTGGTTGAATATTTATTTATTCCTTCTGTTCCATATCGTTGATTTGAGTCCCAGTTTCCTTCTCTTCACTGTTGGTTCCCTGTATATCTTGCTTTATTTCACTTTGTATGGCCTTCACTTCTTCCTCTATTTTGCAGCTATACACAATAATTTCTGTGAGCATCTTGATTACCAGTGTTTTAAACTCTGTATCTGATAGGTTGGCTATCCCCTCATTGCTTAGTTTTTTTTCTGGAGTTTTGACCTGTTCTTTCATTTGGGCCATATTTTTTTTCTCTAAGCCCCCATGTTACATTGTAAAGGCGGAACCTTGGGTATTAGAGGGGGGCAACCCACTTCACTGTGTTGTGGAACTGTATGTGGGGGAGGGGTCAGAGAGGAAACAATGCCACTTACTTGGCTCTCATCCTGCTTTCAGTCACTTCCCCAGCTACCCACAAGAAAACTGGCCCTTCTGGTGATGATTCCCAGGTGGGTGCATTTGTATATGTTCTGGGACCCCATGTGTCTCTCCAATGAACTCTCCCACAAGGCTGGGGAGTTTCTACTGCCGCCACAATGCCCACAGATTGTTATAGCCAGAGGTTTTAAGGCTTTATTTCCCTGAACTGGAACTCTGGGTTGCATGGTTTGTCTTGCTCCCCAGTTGCTCCTCCTGGCTTATCCGCACTTGAATGTGGGAATGTCTCTCCCACCCTGGTCCTCTAGCCACTGCCTTGCCGCAGGTCCTCTCTGCCCCATCTGCCCATCTCTGCCCCTCCTACCCGGTCTGGATGAATGTTTTTTCTTTAACTCCTTGGTTGTTAGACTTCTATACAGTTCAATATTCTGGCAGTTCTGGTTGTTTTTTGTTTTGAAATCTGTTGTTGTCCCTCTTTTGGTTGTGCAAGGAAGCACAGCATACCTACCTGCACCTCCATCTTGGCCAGAAGTCTCCCGTTTTCTTTTTATTTTAAGTAACTTACTTGTGGCTTACCTAATTTTTTGAAATTTTCTAAGAACAAGCTTACTCATTTGTAAGTTCTACTGTATTTTGTTATATTAACTGATTAATTTCTGTATTTATTAATTTTTCCTTTTGCTTTCCTTTGTTTTATTTTGAAATTCCTTTTCTTATTTCTTAAGCCAGTTGTTCAATTCATTTATTTTTCTTGTATTTATGTTGATATCCTTATTTAGGGTGCCCTGGTCAGTGAGGCTCATTTGGTTGGGTATTGTTCTACAAACTCTGTATCTGAAGGGTCATAAGTTTGATTCCTTATCAGGGCACATGCATAGGTTATAGGTTCAGTTCCCAGTCAGGGTGCATATAAAAGGCAACCAATCACTGTTTCTCTCTCACACCAATGTTTCTCTCCCTCCCTTCCCCTCTCTCTAAGCCCTCTCTCCCTAAAAGGGAAAAAGAAAGGCTTTAAATTTTTTTTTAAATACCCTTTAAGGCTATGAATTTTCCTTTGGGTACTACTTTAATTGTACTCCTATATCCTCCTATATATGTTCATTATTATTGTATTTTAGAAATTTTGCAGTTTGAATTTGTATTTTCCCTTTGATTATAGAGTTATTTAATATAGACCCCCACACACATCTGAATAGAAGGGCACTCTTTGTTTTCTGAATATGTTATAAATGTCAGTGTTTGTTATATTGTTATTATGGAACGCTATCTATATCATTTTTATTGTGGGGATTTAGTGAGATTTGGTTTGTGGCCTAACATATAATCTTTTGTGTGTATAAATATTCTAGACCACTTGAAAGAAAGTATATTCTCTATTCTTAAGGCACAATGTTTGATGCATTTCAATAACATCTATTTTCTTGATTATGTTGTTTGGACTTCTAAATTCTCACTTAATTTTGATCACTTGATCTATGTAGGATTGGGCAAGGTGAATCAAATTCTTCTGTTATTAGTGTGTCTTTCTCTAAATCTGCTTGCATTTCTATAGTTGCTATTATATGAAAATTCCTGCTGTTATTTGGTGCATATATTCTCATAACTTAGGTTTTCATGGTGAATTGTAGCATTTAGCATGAAAAACTACTTCTCTTTACCTTGTTTAAAGCTTTTTGTATTGAATTTTATGTTGTCAGATATTTTTTGAAGTTTGTGTTTTTTTTGTATGCCTTTCTCTGCCCATCCTTTCATTATTAACCTTTCTATATTATTTTATCTCATATGTATACAGCCTATAGTTGGATTGGGCTTTGCAGTCTATTTTGAAAATGATTTTTAAAATAGATGAGTTAACCCTGACTAGTATGGCTCAATGGGTTGAGCACTGGCCTACAAACCAGAAGGTTGCAAGTTTGATCCCCAGTCAGGGCACATGCCTGGGTCTGGGGCCACGTCCCCAGTTGGGGGCCTGCAAGAGGCAGCTCATCTATGTTTCTCTCCCCCTCTTTCTTCTTCCTTTCCCCTCTCTCTAAAAATAAATAAAAATCTTTAAAAAATAGATGAGTTAAAGCCATTTATATTTATTAAGATGACAGATTTGGTCTCAATTCTGTTATTTTTTTTAATGTTGTGTCTTCATTAGGTATTTGCCCTCCTTAAAAAAAAAAAGATTTTATTTACTTAGTTTTAGAAAGAGGGGAAGGGAGGAAGAGAGGGAAAGAAACATCGATGTGCAAGAGATATGTTGATCAGTTGCCTCTCACATGACCCCAGCTGGGGACCTGGCCTTCAACCCAGCCATGTGCCCTGACTGGGAATCGAACTGGTGACACCCTTCGGTTCACAGGCCAGCACTCAATCCACTGAGCGACAGCAGTCAGGGCTTTTTGCCCTTTTTCTTAATGTGGTTTTGATATTTAGAAAGGTTTGTATTTTTGTTCTAGAAGTTACCTTTGTAAAATACTGTTGATCCACTCCCTTTGGGAACTGTATCTCTTGATTACCTCCTATGTACAATAATAAACTTGCCTTGCAATCTCATCCTTTCCCCCTTACCCCTCCTCCATCATACAATCAATAGAATTTTCAGTCTTAGTGTTTATGTTAAATATGCTCAAGCTTCTACTTGATTTGGAAATTTTAAATCCTATCTTTTGAATCAATTAATTTGAGGTGATCAGTGAGCTCATTCTTATTCCCATCCTCTCTCTCTCTCTCTCCCCTTCAGTTTTTTGTTAGTGATGAGAAATTTCTACCATGTTAAGGAATGTAATATCTGCATTATGATATATCACCCTAGCATCTGTGTTTGTTTTACTTATTTCTACAGTAAAATACACTCAATGTATTCAAGGAAGGGCCTTTTGCCTGGATTGCCTTAGGCTTGCTCACTGGTGCTGAGACTGTTGTTCCATGGTTCTAGTGGGTTCCTCAGAAAAGGCTCTCCATAATAGTGTTTCCTGATTTCTTACAGGTTTTAAATTGTTTGTCTATAGGCTCTATATTTAAAGATCAGTTTGGCTGGATAGAATTTTTGGCCTGTACGTTTCTCCCTTTCAGTGTCCTGCTGGTGTTGCTCATCACCCTGAACAAGAGGTGGAGGCGGGCAGAGGTGGGGTGGCGGGCGGGGGGGGGGGGGGCACGGGACTGTCTCTGTTGCCACAGTGACAGAGTTCACATAGGTCTCCATGAGAAGTCCCCTCTTCTCTGGATTTCAGAGCTCTGTTGAAGAGAACTTTGCTGCCAGTCTCTCTTTCCCAGATTTCTTTACAGCCTTTGTTTCTCAGAGAAGGTGCCCACTTTTAGAAGTTTTTTTCTTTTTCTAGGGCCTTTTATTGCCCTTGGCAATCTTTCTTTGTACAGTTTAGGCCTTGTTTTCGTAGTTCCCTTTCAGAGTATGGTCTTCTTTTTCTGGAAAGGAATAACAATAATAAGAGTTTTCTGAACTCTCTTGAGAGTCTAAAACCTCTCCTCACTCAAGGTTTTTCACCAGGTTTCCTGTTCTTTCTTACCTTTGGCAGCTTTTATCAAAACTTTGGAAGTTGCATGATTTCTCCTGATTTCTCCTTGTTAAGTGCAAGTCAATTCAGAAATAAACTACTGCTGTGTTCCTTCTGAAACAAAATATCTTCCTATATTTTAATTACAATAAAAAATTGTAATCGATGCCACTATGACTTATTCTTTCAAGTAAACTTTTATGGATATCTGGGTTTTATTTTCCTTCTGATGAACTCCTAGAAGTGGAATTCCTGGTTCAAAGAGCCGCACACTTTTAAAGCTTTTACTATGTTTTGCCCAAGTACTCTCTAGGAATTTTGGGCCTACGTTTCTATTGCTCCCAGCCGCAGGCTTCCTTTTTAAAAGCTGGCGAGCAGCGTGAGACTGTACTGACCGCTCTCATGTTTCTGAATTCCCTGACTCTCTTGAGCAAAACCTTCCTTCTCTTTGTCAGCACTCCCCACCCACCCCACTCTCCACTGCTTGTGCTGACACTCTGCAGAAGCCCGTGGCTCAGGCCCTGGAACAGACACATGGGGCTGGAAAAACAGCTAGTCCTTACCTCTTCTCCAGCATTTTCAGATCTTCTATTCTGATCCTGGTCTTGAAAAGGGGGGCCAATCCGGCAGGGGAAAATGCCCCTGGAAATGGCTTTAGGAGGCCTCCTGGTCGGCAGTCAGGTGAGAACACTGAGCCACAGCCCCCAGGGTTTCCTTTGTCCTCCCACCGCAGCCAAGCTCAGGGAGGAACTGAAATTCAAATGGGTGCTGCAGGTGTCGGGGGAAGAAATACATGTTTTCCTTCCATGCGTGACAAAACTGTTCTAAAATAGCCAAGTGGACTGGAGAAGTGGTTTTATTCTTATCCATCCTTGCCTCGAAAAAGCTGAAAATGCAGGTGCACAAAAAAATATCAAGTGAAGAGATCTCTTGGAACTCTTGGAGCTGGCTTCCCAGCATCTGCAGAGGAAGATTTTCCCATCCGAAGGTTGGAAAACATGAAAAGGTTTGAAACATTGGGGTCCACGCCTGTTAAGGTAGTGTCTCTGTTCTGAATATTCCTCTCCCAACGCTTCTCCTGTGTCCTGACTCACCAACGGCACAGGGCTATCCAAAGGACAAATAGTATTCAAAACTTTTTCCGTCTACTTATGATAATTGCCTAAAATTAACACCACAAGACAATGGAAAGTACATTCCCCCAAAGGCTTCCTGCTGCAGGATGCACCCAGTTCCCTACTGCAAAGGTAGTAACGATTAAAATCAGGTTAGCAACCGCTTTGCCAGTTTGTCTCTTAATCCATTATTTATATTTATAGAAGACGGTATTTCTGTATCAAAATGCGTGAATGCTTTAACCTGTTGTAAATGTAAGCTTCAGTTTTTTATTTTCAATTGAATTAGACAAGGCCTCTCTCTGCCAGAAACCTTAAAACTGACGTTCTTCTCACAGCAGTCAAGGGGCTGCATTTACCTAACTGAATGGATGCTTGGCGTGCAAGATCATAGAGAGTTGTAGTTCTTTGCTGCTTTCTTCGCCTTGGGCCATATCTGAGAAGTTCAGTCAAAGCGCCTTACTTTCAGCACAATCAGGAACTAAAGTGCTCACAGGGTGAAGGGAAGCGGAGACCAGGTGATGTGGAAGCCCAAGACACAGCTGGAGAGGCCCTGTGACTGTCTTCAGATCTTTTAGGGGCTGTTTGGTAGAAGGTGGCTCGTTTTTTATTTTTCAAGACAGGCCTAAGGCCGAAAAGTAAGAGCTACTGAAAGTCAGATTTTATCTTTAAGTAGAACTTGAAACAATTAGAGCTCTCTGAAAAACACAAACCGTCCCTTGGGTTCAACTCAGCCCCCAGTCATCTCGTACCTATAATAAATTCATGATTGAACTAGATACATAACTAAATATTTTACAATTAAAATATACCTATGGGCACATCTCTTTGTTTTTTAGAAAGCCTTGAAAATGTTTAAGCAAAGCAAGCCCTTGTATTCTGACCACCAGTTTTGTAGAATAAGATGACCTAGTCCCAGCTGGATTTCTGAAACCTGTTGCCTGCCTGGCTACTGCTGACATCTGTTTACATAAGGAATAACTAATAGCAAAGCAACAAAAATGCTTTATATTCATCCTCATTTTTAAATATCCAGATTTTAGTTGTTTCTCTTTATACATTTATGTATGTGTATTGCCAAATTATATACTTATATATTCCAGAGGTGAATTTAGCTTTCAGGAGGACTCACACATCCTTAGTTTTAATTCTGTTAACCCCGAAGAAGAGTTTTCCCAGCACAAAAGGGAAACATGGACAACATCCCTACTATCAGTCAGTGGTGGCTGAGGACCTCCGCACACAGTTCAAAATGAAATCCTCCTTGGAGAGTGAAACTCTGAGAATGCACATTGTAGGCAAGATTAGGATCCTATGTAAATGTGCTTAAAGAGATAGTTTTTCAATAAAAAGCAAGGGGCAGTGACATGGGTGTGGTCCCACTCCTGAATTTACCTAAACTGAGGCTCCCTGTCATCCTGCCTGGACCTCTCTCAGTAGAGAAATAGAAGCCCAGGAACCATGACATCCTGCAGGAGCCTTGGGCACAGCTCCTGAGCCCAGAGGGGCAGATGGAGGGAAGAGGCCCTGGGCCTTGGGCCTTTGGGTAGACCCTGCTTCCAGTCACAGGGCAAGAACAGCCTTTTGGGCTCACAGAGACTGGCAAGGACCTGGTTGGTACTGCACCGTACGTGTCGACTGGATACCAAATCTATGCTCTCAGCTTTGACCGAGAAGTTTTGTCAGCCTCTCCCACACTGTGAAAATTAATTGCAGAAGACCTTTCTGGTTCCATTATCTCTTTAACCACAGGCTGAGCCTGTGGGGCTAGTGAAAGGAAAGTCCATATTTTAAGGTGCCAGATTTAGCAAATGAAATAGGTTAAATTTGAATTTTAGATAAACAACAAATAATTGTTTGGTTTATGTATATCCCAAATACACGTATTTTCTCTGGCAACCCTACCATGTTTCCCAATCTACATTAATACTTTGATCTGGGAATATATCCAAAGAAACCTGAAATGCTAATTCAAAAGAATATATGCACCCCTATGTTCATCGCAGCATTATTTACAATAACCAAGATTTGTACACAGTCCAAGTGTCCATCAGCAGATGAGTGGATAAAAAAGCCGTGGTACACTTACACAATGGAATAGTATTGGTTATAAACAAAGAAGGAAATCTTATCCTCTGAGACAGCATGGATGGAACTGGAGAAATTATTCTAAGTGAAATAAGCCAGCCAGAGAAAGACAAGTACCATATGATTTTACTCATATGTGGAGTCTAGTGAACAAAATAAGCTAATAAGCAAAATAGAGACAGAGAACAGACTGACAACTGTTAGAGGGGAGGGGCATTGTGGGGCTGGGTCAAAAAGGTGGAGGGATTAAGCAAACAAACAAAAACTCATCCACACAGTCAACAGCAAAGGGATTACCAAAGGGAAAGAAGGGTAGGTGTAGGTAGAAGAGAGTATTGGAGGGACAAATGGTGATGGAAGGAGGGTTCACCTGGGGTGGTGAATGCACAATGCAATGTACTGATGATGTGGTGTAGAGTTATACATGTGAAACCTATATAATTTTGTTAACCAATGTCACCCCAATAAATTCAATTAAAAAAAAAAGACTTAGAAAATAAATGAATGAATGAATAAGTGAATGAATAAATGGAAAGGAAAATCAACAGGACAGAAACAATTCAGAGCTATAATTAATGAATGTCTAACACTTAAAAAATTTTTATTTTTGTCAATTTATTTTCTATTAATTTTTTAAAAATATTTTTTATTGCCCTGGCTGGCGTAGCTCAGTGGATTGAGCTCGGGCTGCGAACCAAAGTGTCGCAGGTTTGATTCCCAGTCAGGGCACATGCCTGGGTTGCAGGCCATAACCCCCAGCAACTGCACATTGATGTCTCTCTCTCTCTATCTCCCTCCCTTCCCTCTCTAAAAATAAATAAATAAAATATTTTAAAAAAAATATTTTTTATTTTAATGAAAATAATGTATACACATACAAAAATTTAAAAGTCAAATTGTACTAAAAGGCATACGGTGAAAAACAGCAGCCCCTATCCCACCCAATACCACCCCACCCCGTCTGATCCCCAGAGGTACCCAGTTAAACTCCTCCAGCTATTCCCCCCATATTTTTAAATAATATGCTTATACTGCTAATTTGTTGATTTGTCAGTTTTAGGTGTTACTCATTTTCTTGCAGTTACGGGAGATGAGGGTTTGCTTCTGTAGCACCACCACCTGCATTCTCCTTCCCTTTTTGCCAGCTCCCCAACCTATTTCTTAGTCTTTGGTTAAATCAATGACCTGTTTTTACATATTATTGTTATGAAAACTTTTGGTTATTGTGTTTATTGTATTCTATAGTTCACATGCCATAGGTTTGCTCTAGGTAATAATTGCCTCCCAGTTCTTGATAAACTTTTTAATTCCCACAACTCTCTAATAGCCACCTTACATAATTTCCCACCTAGCTGCCCCATCAGTTAACCCACCTGGCCCATCTCTGTCCTAAAGTTCTCTGTTCTCTGGCTCAGAGGGGACTCTCCACCCCATGTCTCCCTCCCTGTTGTCATCCAGGCACCCTTCTGCCTTCTCCTGGGCGTGTCTTCTTTGCTGTTGCATTGTTCTCTTGTTTGGGTGGAGAGTTTTCTGAGAAAGGGGGCATGAGGGGCAAGTTATTTATGATCTCCCATGTCTGAAAGCATCTTTTGCTCTACCATTTCTCTTAATTGTTTGGGTTTAGATTTCTAAGCCATAAATAATTCTCACTCAGAATCCTGAAGGCTCCACTCCATTGTCTTTCAGACTCCAGTGCTGCAGCTGAGAAGTCTGGTGCCATTCTGATCCCAGATCCTTTCAACTGACCACTTTTTCCTTCCTGGGTCCTTTTAGGGTCGTTTCTTTATCCCTGATATTCTGACATTTCATGATAATGAACCTTTAAGATGTGAATTTTATTTTCTCTCCTTGAAGATTTTATAGCATTTTTAAAGCTTCCTTCTTCCCCAAATTTATGCATTCTTTCTCCCTCCCCACTCCCCACTTTCTCTCTCATAACTGTCTGCCATGTCTGAGGCTTCCTTTAAAAGTCTGGGGATCTTGACTCTCTGCTCATATTTGAAGAGATGATTCGATGGTCAGCATGCTTGGGTGGAGATTTTGTTTTCTTCCTTTAAGATTTTATTTATTTATTTTTAGAGAGAGGGGAAGGAGGAGAAAAAGAGAGGGAGAGAAACATCAATGTGTGGTTGCCTCTTGTAAGCCTCCTACTGGGGACCTGGCCCACAACCCAGCCATATGCTCTGATTGGGACTCGAACCAGCGACCCTTTGCTTCACAGTCCAGTGCTCAATCCATTGAACCACATCAACCAGGGCTGGGTGGAACTTTTCTAATGGTAGGCTTCCCGATAGGGAGTGGTTGGTCATGAGCTGGCTCCTCCAGTGGGGGTTCCAAACATCTGTATTAGTAGATCTTCCCCTTGAGTCTTCTCACTTCCTACAGATAAGGGTTCTTGAGTTTCCACCTGAGGGCAAGAGGTATGCCAGACTGCCAGATTGTCTAGAAGCAGGTTGAGGAAAAGGGGCTGGGACTTAACTTTTAGTATCTAGATTTCCACTTAGTCCCCATATTTTCAGTTCTTTACTTCATACCCACCCTCCGCAGTGCCTTGTGTGCTGACCCAAATTCTCCAGTGGGCATCTTGGGGCTCCTGTAGGAGTGGGCAAGCTGTGGCGACTCCATTGCCCATGGAGTCTATGCCCTCATGCAGGCTACACCCGTCCTCCCGTTGGTAGCCCTGCCCTCCTCCTTCCTGCAGCTCGGCCTGCCTCTCACCTTCTCACCAGGAACCTGTGCAAGCATCAGGCCTTTAGCCTCCCCCACACTGCCATGTGACTGACTTCTTCCTGCGCTCCCCACTTTCCAAAAATGTGCTGACATCCCTCATCTGCTGCCGACTCCTACTCTCATAGACCTTGTAGATTTGCAACTCTTTCTATTCCTTTCTTGTTTGGTAGGGTTTGGGGAGGGAACAGACAGAGATTCACAAGAGGCTCTCCTGCCACGTTTAACCAGAAGTTCTTTAGGGTCTGTCTTCACTCCAGAGCGGTTGGGAGCAGCTTCCAGGCTCCATGCGCATACTGTCAGTCAACACAGTCATTTTTTATTTCATTATGAACTAGGTGTTTCTTTATGGGAAATGGAGCAAAGTCCAAACACACACATTGTTTAATCATATTAGTAAAACACTCTTGACCTTTTGAACATGATCCAAATGTGTTTCTCTGCTTTTGTTTAAGAATGGGGGGTAGAAGAGCATGAGAGGCGCTTTGAAATGTGGCCCTGGCCCCGTGCTTACCAAACCTGCTCTGTCTTCTGGGCTTGAATAAAAGCAAGGAGAATGCCGAAATAACATCTCCTTTGAATTAATCATGAGCCCCACCTCTCCGGCTCTCCTGTGTTTACACATTACTGCTATTGTGTTGTATCTGCTGGTGGATCTCCTTTCATCTGCCAGCCACACAAAACCCTCTTCACGTCAAGCTGCACGTGTGGCTCTTGAATTAAGAAGGGGCATTTTAACAACAATTCCTCATTCCTCTTACTGAAGGGCTCAAAGTCTTAGGGAAGGATCTCTGCTCTTTCTGTGCACCACTGTGCCCAGCTGACATCTAAAGTCCAGAAAAGCTAAGGTGAGGGAGCAGGGCCGGGAGGCTGTCACAGGGCAAGGTGGGTCTGGGGGTGGGGCAAAGGGTGAGCAGTGGACCAGGATGAAGAGGGCTTTGAATGCCACACTAAGGATTTTGTGCTTTCCTGCAGGCAGTGAGGAGCTCCCAAGGATCTTGAGCAGGAAAATGACATAAGATCAATTGTGCTTTAAGAAAATTAAGCTGCCCTGGCTGGTGTGGCTCAGTGGATTGAGTGTCAACCTGCAAAACAAAGGGTCACGGGTTTGATTCCCAGTCAGGGCACATGCCTAGGTTGTAGGCCAGGTCCCCAGGAGGGGGCGTGCAAGAGGCAACCATACATTAAGGTTTCTCTTCCTCTCTTTCTCCCTCCCTTTCCCTCTAAAAATAAATTTAAAAAAATATTTTTTAAAATTAAGCTGACAGCTGTGGGTAGAAGGGTGTAGAGCAGAGAGAGCCTGGAAACTAGGAGGCCAGTTAGACAAAGTGGTTCTTATCCCTGGCGACCAAGATTGCTGGAAGAGCTTTAAAAAAACTCCAGAACCTGGCCTCTACTCTGGGAAATTTTGTTTCAGGTGACCTGTGGAAGGGATCTGGAATCTGTATTCTTAACATTCCCAGGTGCAGCACTGAGCTGGAAGGCTACTGTGAAAAGCTGATAAAGGGGACCAGATCTCAAACACGGGCTGTGACTCTGGGGGGCAGAGGGAGAAATAGATTGGAGAGAGGCTGCCAGGGACTGTGGTGGAGTCTCACCAGACATCTGCCTGTTTCAGGGCCTGGAGGAAGGAGGCAGGAGGATGATCATCGAGCTGGGCCAGGAGGCTGTCACAGGGAAAGGGGGTGGGGAGGCAGGGTAAGGGATTAGCAGGAAAGAACCAAATGAAGTTCTCCTCCCTGCAGGAGAGCTAGATCAGATTTGACAGAAGATGGTGACAGGTGACAGGATGCCAGAGGGGCCTGGGACTTGGGGGTAGATGTATCTGTGAGCCTCTGGCTCCTGCAGACATAGTCACAGAGTGCATGAAGCTGGATACTATAGTTCAGACCCCTCCAGTCACATATGTGCAGGGACACACACATGGATGCACTTGGGCATGCACAGCCCTGTTCTGCAGGAGCTCAGAGATGGGGCTCTGGACTCTCGTATCCCTGTCTGTGTGGTGCTGGGATCCACAGTTTCCTCACCTATGGAAAGCTGATGAGGCTGGCATTAACTCCATATGGCTGTTATGATGGCTTGAGGAGATGCAGCATGCAGAGGCTGGGCACAGAGCCTGGCATGCAGGGAGCACTCTGTAAGTGGCAGCTATGAGTAATACTAAAAAATGCCATCTCATTTCTGAAGCCAGTGAGCCATAAAGTATTTCATTCAGTGTATCTCACTTCTAAAGCCGGAGAGCCATAAAGTATTTCATTCAGTGTTAGGAGACAAGTCCACAGGAAGGTATGAAACCTTTCATTTGTTGCTACCCGCTCTGGGTGGCTTTCTCTGGGCGTGTATTTGGCGAGTCCTTTGCCTTTTATTTCCAGGACTTTTAGAGAAATGACAGTCCCTTGCTGCTGCATTTAATTGGAAAGGCGCTCAGAGACCTGAGATTATAATTATGACGTCTTAAATGTTGAGCTCTTCAAAAGCCTGCCATTGCCCTCACTGTCACCCTGAACAGCTCTGGGAACCCAAACCCTGCAGCCCGCCAGAGTGTGCGCTGGGTCCCAGCCAGGCCTCACCTGGGAAATCTGAGTGAGTGACATGCAGGCAGCAGGCAGACACACAGCAAACTGAAGAGCCTGTGATGAGCTCAGAGGAGGTGAGTTGATGATCTGCTATTTATAGCCCCACTAAGAGGCTCTGGCCGCCAGCTCCTTGTGAGGCTGGGTGGAAATGATGCCTTCACAGAGCTGAGAGCACAAAATGAAATCGGTGATTCGTGGGCAGCAGCACTTGGAATGCATATGCACCCGCACCCCAGCCCCACTGGCCTCTCAGAAACCCACTTTGGAAGCATGTTGCACAGAACTGCCAGCCTGCTGCCTGCTTCTCTGCATGCATTTGGACAGGATGTGAGGGTAGGCAGGCTCTGCTCCAACAACAGGCCTGTGAAGGGCAGCACACTTCTCAGAGAACCCCAAGAGCCTGAGCCTGCCCCTCTGAGAGCCCGCAGCCTGAGCTTGGGTCAGGGCTGAGTAGGAGGCAAGCCCTGGGCTCAGGAGGCCACCTTCAGGTGCTGGGGCCTCAGAGGGCCTACAGGTCAGAGAGCAAGAATAGTCCCTGCTCCTGCCCAGTCTCCATGGGCAGTGCAGGCCTTGAAACAGCTTCCTGATGATGTTAGTTCTGCTGAACGTGCAAAAGTGTACCATGAGGAAAGCCCAGGAGCTTTTGCATTCACCACCCTCACCCCCCTAATTTCATAGCCCAGCACCTGTCACCTGAAATAGTTGCTGTTTATTTTACTTTGTTTTTTAGTAACATCTTGGCTTACAGGCCAAAGTCTCCTTGGAGGCTCCAACCCCACCCACCCTATCAGAATGCTCTGGGAGTCTCTGAGGTTCCAAGCCTGGACAGAAAGGACCAAACCAGGGTCACAAGGCATAAACCAACTGAGCTACGGAGCCAGGTTGTCTGGGCTCAGGTTCTATCTCCACACTTTCCAGTCACACCCCCTCCATCAAATTCCTCTCTCAGACTCAGTTTCCTCACCAGTAAGATGGGAGGAATGGCAGAATCTGCCTCACTTGGTGTAGTGATGGTGAAAAGAAGGAACGTATGTACAGTGGACAGCACAGTGCCTGGCACAGGGGAAGGGCTCAGGACCTGGGAGCTGCTTCTGGCTCTGCCTCTGCTGCTGCTTCTGGCTCCTGTGTCCTGGTCCTGCACAGATAGCACTCCTTTGCCTATGGCCTGCAGCCCTGAGGTTCCTTGTGGAGGTGGTGCCTGGGGCCTCAACAGAGACCCTCTGCCTATTGAGAGCGCACCCTGAGTCAGGCTGCCTGGCATCCATCGTGGACTTCCCCCAGGGAGCCAGACTCTTTGCTTTGCCTGCCGCTGCCCTTGCCTAGAAATCGAGTGCCTGTCCCTTGGGGCTGGGCCCTGCCTGGGCTTGAAACCCAACTCTTCTGTTTCTCTGTACCTGGGAGGGCCCAGGGGGGCATTAACCATTGCCATCCAGTGGTGGACTTCCCCTAAGGGTCCCTAGTGCTAACTTGAGGTGTGTAGCTAGCACTCACCCACCAGGGGAAGGCTGGATGACTGGCAGGGTGGCCCACCCCACCTACCAGCTGGACACGTAGCACAATCTGCTGATTCACGGAGGCCCATGAGGTCTGGGCTGTTTGTGTATTCTCATCTCCAGCTGTCAGCCAAAACATAATTGGAGCTGTCACTTTGGCACCGAGACGCTGCAAAGTGTCCTAATACAACTGCCTCTGCTCCATGGCAGTGAGCTTCAGAGAGATGGGAGGAGTCTGCAGCTGCTCCTGGGGAGATAGCCATTCTGGAAAGTGGCCTGTGTGGTATTCACCCAGGTGCAGCTGCTGGAATGGCATGAGCGCCAGGGCAAGGCCCTGCATTAGAACAGGCCCTGGCATGCCTGCGTTTGCATGGAGAGAAAAGCAGTTCTGATGATACCAATTAATATGGGAGGCCGCCGCTGTAATGAGGCATTTGGGCAGCTATGAGGGCTTGGAAAATAGCCTTTAAACTTATGCACAAGTTGGATTCCAGCATGCATGGGGTGAGTGGGTGGTTAGATGGCAGGGTAGGTGGCATAGGGAGATGGTACCAGAGATATAGCTGGAGCCAGGTTGGGAGGCAAGGAACTTGAAGGCCACGTCATGGAGCTTGAACTTGATTCTGGAGGCAATGGGGAGCTACTGAAGCACTTAAGGGAGGGGGCGATAAGGTTAGATAACACTGGGCTCTGGGCTCAAACATCCCCAAGAAGTGGCACTAAGGGTAAGGCTCTCCTTCCCCACAGCAGTCTGTAAGGAGTGGTGTGCTGCTTGGGAAAGTGTTCTGCAGCCCCAGCCCTAGGATTCAGGGGGTGCTGTGGCTCTGTGCTTAGTGGCCCTTGTCAGGCCAGCTGACAGTGTGCAGCAAGTGAGAGGGGACACCAGGCTTGTGCTTTCCTTCTCCCTCAGTCTTCCTAGGCCAGAGTTGAGTAATGAAGCATCTGCCTGCAGATGTGCCAAGTGCAAGGAACTGCACATGCTCATACTAAAGGTCAGGGGAGGTTCCTGGGGCTGAGAGACGGTCCCACTGCCAGTTGGTGTTGCTTCTACCACCACACATACACATTAAGGAAACAGCAGAGACAAATACCCAAGCTTGGTTTTTGGAGGAATTCCTGGAAGGAGGGTTCTATCCTCATGTACTTAAAGAAATATTGGTTTTGCCCTGACCAGTGTGGCTCAGTGGGTTGAGCATTGTCCTGCAAAGCAAAAGGTTGCTGGTTCGATCCCTGATCAGGGTACATGTTTCTCACCCTCTCTTTCCCCCTCCCCCACTCTCTAAAAATAAGTAGATAAAATCCTTTTTTTTTTTTAAAGAAATAAGTCAGGAGGGAGACAGGATTCAGTTGATGAAAATTTCGTGTACCCTTCTCTGAAGTGCATTGCTCTACAGCAGCGGTTTGGCTGCAAGCCAGGAAGGGCAGGGTGCCTCTCAGGTTGTCAGGGGAACAGAGCCAGGAGGAGAGGATGTTCCCATTCTGGCAGGATCTTCCATCAGTTTTCCTGAGTTGGGCTGCCAGGGGCTCCAGAGGGTGAAGAGGCAGCAGGTGTTGAGCAATGAGGAAGGCCCCTCACCTGGGCAGCTCCTGATACAGTGGGTGTGGAGAGTGCCTGGAACCATTAGGCCTATGGGTGGGGCCTGAACCTTATGCTACTCCCTGAGGGCAGGTGCCATGTCATAACCACCTCCTGGCCAACTGTGGCTGGCTTGGAGCAATTGACCAAGGTGTAGTTTTACCTATTTGGTTTGCTTTGTCCCTTAAAATTGACAAAATTTAGCAATGAAATATATCCAGTTTTTAAAAAATGTTATTGTAAAATATAACACTGTCAGGAAAGTTCAAGCAACCACACATACAGCTTAAAAGGAATATTGTTTTTTAAATATGGAAAAGTATAAAAAAGAAAACAAATGACATTTAAACCTTTGCTTGGACAAACTCCACTGAAGTTCTCCGAACATACAAAAAGGTATAAAATGAAAAGTGAGTTCCTCCTTTTTTCTTTTTTCCCCACAAGTAGCCACTAACAATTTCTTGTTTATCCTTCTAAAACTTTTTCTCTGCATCACTAATGTTTCTAAAATTGTGTGTGATCATACAGGCTTTGTCTATATTTAGTGACATTTTTAAAAGGATGTGATCACGCCCCTCCTAAGATATAAAATTAACATATGTTAAAGATTTAACCCATTAATTAATGAGAGAACTGCTAAACATATTACAACCGAATCAAAGCAGAGCTCAGAGTGGGACACATGATAATCAGATAAGGAGTGCTGAAATGATTTTAGAAATGGGCACAAAACTGGTTAATTTCACAAGGCAATAATAGTCCGTTGTATTCCACAATTTGCATTTCTGTGGATGGGATTATTTTTATTACTATGAAGTTTTTAGAATTTACCTTCCATCTTTAGAGTTGAGAAATGTTTGGTCAAAGACAATGAAAGGCAGAAGTCATCCTAGTGGGTAACTTATTCAGGACACCCACAGAATTTCAACATCTTTCATAAGTTTCCCATATACTTGTAATTAGATCCCTACCTACATCCCTCTTAGGATTCCCTGTCACAACCCCTGCTGCCCTGTTGTAACAGCTGACAACCCCTCTGCCCAGGTTCCAGGTGATGGGCTGGGGCTAAAGTCTAACCTGGGAGAAGCAGCCATGGCCCAGATGGCTGAGCATGGTAGCCAGGTGCGCCCAACCCTCTGACACTCACTTCTGTGGTGGCGGGCCCCGGAGCAGCGAGTCAGGCTGCCTCTGGGCTAGTGATCACACTGGGCCTTGTAAAAGATGATCAGGGTTTGTGAAAATGGGAACATATTAGAAACGCAGAGAAAAGCTATGTGGTCCATCAAGAAAGACAAAGAGGATGTCCAATGAGCTTCTCATTTCTGGGATGGTTTTGTGAATTTGGATTCCATGAGAGTCCTACCTTATGCTTGAGTCAGTTTGTGGAGGTCTGTCCCACTAATTCCCCACCTCAGAGAATAAGGGACATGCAAGATGTACAGTGTTGTGAGCTAAAGGGTCGGGGTGGCATCTCAAGCCTCCTGGTCTAAGGCAGTTTCCCCCAGATCTCAGGGTCTGTGTTGGTACCATAGGGTATCCACCCCAGAGGGCAGGGACAGAGTGGTCTGTGATATAGTGGAAGCGGACAAATCCCTGACTCGCTCTGCACCCTTAATAGTCAACTCATCTTCTGTGGACAGGTTTTCTTATCTTAAAAATGGGGGACAAGCTTCTTTTTGTCTTGCCTCCTAGAACTGCTCCAGGGGTTCATTGAGAGGCATGGGAGTGAGTCTGCTGTCAAGGCCAGTCACGTGGTGAGAACTGGGCCCACAGCTCTGGCAGGACAGGAAAGCTTGGCCCCTCTGTGCAGAGTGCTTTGGGAGAAGAGGTTTTGTGCAAATGGCCAGTCATGATTAATTGATGAGGAAGCTCTCCAGCAAAGGATCAGATTTCACAGATAAATATACGTATATATAGTTTGGCTCTCCTGAGAAGGAAATACTCATTCAGAGTAAGGCAAGTCTATCTAAATAAGATTTTTCATATCTTAAATAGGTGCCTTCTCACCATCTTCATTCATTCACTGAGCATGTATTGAGCACCTACCGTATGCTAAGCACAGTCCCAGATACTGAGATAAAGAGAGCTAGCTCCTGCCTTGTGGTGTTAGACATCAGACACACAAATAGAGCTTTACCGAAGCGTGTGATAAGCACAGACTGAGGAACACAGGGAATATTCTGGCAGCACAAGGAGGAGCACCCACCTGTGACCCCAGTGTGGCATCAGGGATCCACAGGTCATGTACAGAGGAGTGTCTGGTATTTCTGGGGTGTCAGGGGAGGTGAGGGACTGCCTGGATGAGGCAGTGGGGCCAGTCACATGGGGTCTCGGTGGCCTCAGAGGGAAGTCCATACTTCACTTAAGAAAATGAGTGCTTTGGCCATATTTATACCATAAAACCATCACTCCAGCTGCCTGCAGAGAACAGGTTAGAGGGGAATAGGCTAGCAGCACAAAGACCCATTAGGAGGCGGTTACAGGCATCCGAGCCAGAAGTGATATGAGCTGAGGAAAGGGTGGAGGGAATTGATTCAAGAACTGTTTTGACTTTTTGGCCAGAACCACTGCCTTCCAGTAATCCACCAAACTGACTAAGGCAAAGGGAAAGAGAAGAGGCACCTGCTGTGTGCTCTCTAGGATTTTTGGAAACATGGAGTTGTCTCTTTGGCCACATACATGCGAATCTACAAGCAAGGTGATATTGTGGGCATGAAGGAAAGGGCACCGTTCAGAAAGGACTGCCCACAGGCGTTGCCATGGAGAAACTGGAGGGATCTGCAGTGTCACCGGCATGGGATGAGCACTATTGTAAACAAACAAGTTAAGGACAAGAGTCTTGCCAAGAGACTTAATTTACATCTTGAACATATTAAGCACTCTAAGAGACAAGATAGCTTCCTGACATGTGTGAAGGAAAATGATCAGAAAAAGAAGGAAGCCAAAGAGAAGGGTACCTGGGTCCAGCTGAAGCACCGGTCTGCTCCCCACAAAGGAGCTAACTGCGTGAGAATGGGTGGAGAGAAGCCTGAGCTGTTGGGGCCCACTTCTTGTGAATTCATGGCAGGATAAGTGGACAAAAAAGCAAAAACAAAAACAAAAGCCTTAAACCCCTCTGTATTGATTTAAAAGAAGAAAAGAAAATGAAATGTTTAGGCCAAGATTTAACCTTGAGAAATGAGACGGTGGTGACCCTCAGGGTGCCATCTTGGATGACCATGTGGTTAGGGTATCGCCATCATAGGATAAAGAAAGCAGGAGGAGAAGCGGGCTTTGGGGAAGGGACTGGGTGGGCTCTGATGAGTTCCACTGTAGACGTGGTGGGTATGAAGGACCCGTGGGCATTCAGGCAGACATGCCTGGCAGGCAGGTGAATACACAGATCGAAACCTAGGGAGCTGTGGGGCTGTGAGGCAGGAGAGAGGAAGCTGCAGCGAATGTAGGCATGGACAAATTGATATGAGTGTGTAGGGGATGAGAGAGCAGGAGAAGAAGGGGAAGGGCATCGTGCTTTTGGCCCTAAAATTCTCACTTGCTGAGGACGCGGGTTGGGGAGTAAGGAAGGGTGAGGAGGGGGTGTTTGCAACCCTTGGTATGGGCGAGAGGAGAGAATCTGACCCAGGCCAGCACCGTAGGGCCCTGTTGCCTTTGGAGCTCATAAATCTGCATCAGCTCGAAGCTGTCCACCTTGGCTCCTCTCCAGAACACAGAAGCCAGTTTGGCCTATGGTGCCAGGGCTGTGGTCTTGCTAGGAAGGTGTGCTAGAGAGAGCTAACTACTCACCAAAAAACAGTCCCCACCCTTCCATAGAATAGACTGGAGGCTAAGAAGGGGCTTCCCAGCAGCAGAGACTAGGTTTCCCAGTACAGCCCTTCATCTCCCACCTATGACATCTGACAGGAAGCGAGTGACTCGTTCTTGCCAATGGAATGCCGATCAGGGATGATGTGAGTCATTTCCAGCCCAAGCTAGTTAAGACACAGCTGTGCCTTCCGTACCCTTCCTTTCTCCTTCTTTGAGTTTGATGCCCCCCTGGAATCCATATGTTGGAGATAGTAGAGTCATGAGGTGGAAGGATCCTGGTCACTGAGCCATCACTTAGAGGAGACACACCACTGATCATCAATGTCTGTTCGGGGGGCTTGTGAGCAAGAAATCAACTACATTATTTGAGCCAATACCCATTCTGGAATTTGTTTGTTACATCATCTAGCATCACCCTCACAAATACCGGGTTTATGGAAACTGATGGTTGTTCAAATGACTCAGATAGGCTAGGCTGGAGACACAACTGAGGCCTCTAGGGACAGAAGACCATTTTTAAAGTCCAAAGACAGTAGTGGAGAGGACTAGAAAAATCTAGAAAGCAGAAGGTCAAGGCCTCTGGTAGAATTTAGAAAAGCCACTTCCGTGACGTGGCAAGAACCATATGGGAGACAGTGCGGGACATTAAGCATGTCCAGGAATTGTGATGTTGGGGTCAGGAACCGTGTTAACTGGTTCACCCACCCAGATGTCGTAGTTGCTGATGAAGCAGGATGTGGGCGGAGAGGAAGCCTCAGAGGGCTGGCCATCGTCCTGCAGCCAGAGCACCAGGAAGGAGCGCTTCCGCACGAAGAACAAACTAACGGGACCACCTCGCTCAGTCCTGTCATCTGCCGTGGCTGAGGACACCGAGCAGGGCCTGTCACCTCTGTTAAGGATCTGCTCAGTAGGCCACATGGGATGCACACCTCAAAGCTGGCCCGTGGAAGGACACCTGTGGGTGCTGCCACAGGCTAACTCCATCCGGAATCAGCCCACAGCAGGAATGCTGTCTTCACCTGACAGAGCAGCTTGGCCCTCTTCAAAGCGCTTGCGTACGAATGTTTGAGCCTCGTGGAAGTCCCATGTGAAGATGGCGTCTCTGTGGTGGGTGAAGTCACCAAAGCGTTAAGTGAGATTCCCTCAGGAGAGGATGGAGCCAGGGTCTCCTGATCCTTAACCCATGGTTGTCATTGTAAACTTCCTTTTATAGACATTAACTGCCCACCACCTTAGGGAGACCCAGGTCTCAACATGCCATTGGCAGCATGCCAAACGCACTTCCAGCCAGTGAGTCTTAAAAGAGTTTCTGAATGAAGGGCGCCAAAACAGGGATGGGAGTAGAAGTAACAGAAAACTCAAAATAATAGTTGTGAAAATAAGAGGAGTTTATTTCTCTTTAAGAAAAAAATGATGAGGTAGGTGTCAAAGGTTGTTATGACCTTCCATGATTTCAGAGGGCCAAGGACCCTTCTGTTTTGTTGTTCTTCTCTGTTGTTGTGTAGCAAATTATTTCAAAACTCAGTGGCTTAAAACAACAAACATTTATTATTGCACACTTTCTGTGTGTCAGGAATGGGGGTGGTTCCGGCTTGAGCTCTCTCTGGAGGTGGCTGTCTGGGTGTCACATGGATCTGTGGTCACCTGAAGCCAGACTGGGACAGCAGTACTGCTGGCAAGTTGGGTCTGGCTGCTGGCAGGAAGCTTCAGTTCCTCGTCTGTAACCCTCTGTGGATTTGAGTGGCTGACAACATGGCAGCTGGCCCCCACTAGCCTAGAGCAGGGGATCCAAGAGTGAGCAAGGCAGAAGCCACACTATCTTTTATGTTGTAGCCTCAGAAATCACACTGTCATTTCTGCAGTATCCTGTTGGTGTCACGGGTCAGCCCTATTTAACATGGGAGGGAACTACACAAGGACATGAAAACCAGAAGCTGAGAACCACTGGGGGCCATCTCGGAAGTTGGGCTACCGCATCTGCCATCCTCAAAGCGTGGCTTCATCCCCATGTTCCCAGATGGCTGCTCTAACTCCAGCTATCACATCACAGAAGGTGCCTCCTAGCTAGCAAGAGGAAGGAAGAAAGGAGGAAGGGCCTGCCTTTCCCCTTTAAGGATACTTTCCAGAAGTTGAATACACCATCCCACTTGTATCTCATTGATCAGCACTTACTCACATAGCTGGAAAGAAAGCTGGGTAATTCAGTATTTATTCTGGATGGTGATGTGGTCAGCTGGACCAGATCCTGGGGACGGTTGGTAGTCTCTGCCACATCAACCATGTTCCTGTGTAGATTTCAAAGGAGGGGGCTGGGGGAAAGGAGCATAGAAAACATCACTACCTCGGGTTACTGACCTGGCTAAGGACTTATGACCAGTCTTGTCTGGGAAATAATTGTGTGTGTGTGCCTTTTGCAGGGACTGGGAGGAGTGCAGGTTAGTGCTTTACCCAGTAATTAGTGCATCTGAGGGTAAAGAGAAAGTAGTCCTTAGAAGAGCTCAGGAGACAAATAAGCATTAAAAACGGACCTAGTCCTAGAAGCCCAACCAAGAGTGGTCTCAGGAATTAAGATGATCCAGAAAATGAGAAGCTCATCACAGGAGGCATCGCAAGGGCCGCTTCATTCTGCACCCAGACCTGCAGATGTAAATAAATTCTAGGTAGTCCGATTTACTGATTCAAATGCAGAAGCACAGATGGGCAACTCTACCAGCTGTGTTTTTAAAAGATCATATGATTCCTGATCAATGAACCGAAGGGACCAAATACGGAAGTGTTTAGAGCTGAGCTGCAGATTTGCCAGAGACCTCTTAAAGACCAGCGCCAGGGCTTGAGCAGCCAGCTGGGTGCTGACTCAAGCTGAGGGGAGGGGGAGGGAGGGTGCTGCTGGGCATTGGAGCCTGGCTGAGCAGATGAGCCATTAGCTAGCCAGATAGTTCTAAGGCCTGAGAAGTCCTCAGAAAAGCCGCCCTGGCAGAAGGAGGGCAAGGCTCTGGCTTGGCCAGGCAGCCAGTGAGATGGGGACACTGTCATCCTGGAGGAATGCAAAGTGTGAAACAAGCAGCCTGGGGCTGGGACACCCAAGGGGACAGCAGGTACTGCCAAGGCCGTGTGTCAGGGGCTGACTTTCTCTTTGCTGCGACAGCCTGCTTGGACATGGGTCCTCATTATGGGAGTGGAAGAGAGTGGACTGAGACTTGGAGGTACTTGTTTCACAGAGGGTGGCTGGGAGTGCCCTGCCTGCCTGGCTGGTCTCACACAGCCTGCGCAGGCACAAGCTGGATGATGTCCTAGGACCTGAGTCCCCCCACCTGGCCATCTCCAGATGGGACTGTCAGGACACCCTGCACAGGCAACACACTCACTTGAGACACAGCCCATGGTCTTTATTGGGTGGGGCTGTCCATCATCACCCCATGGCTGCTGCGCCAGGTCAATTTCCAGAGCGGTGAGGAGGTCAGCAAAGCTCCCAGCCTTCCCCACTCTGCCTTGGCCTCAGTCCAGAGTTCATCCAGAAATTGGGGGACCTCCACAGACTTTGAGGACCCTTTCAAAAGAGACACCTGCAGGTGTGACCAAGATTGGTCTCCAACCTTGGCCAGAGGGGGAGGTGTCTGGGGAGGGCTAAAGGTGGGCTGGTAGAGGGCAAAGTAGCCTGAAGTAGGCTTGGGAAATCTGGACTCTGCTTCATGGCTCTGCTGCAGCAAGGCTGAGTGAGCACCTGCTCATTGGGACTGACACAAGGCTACCCCTTGGGGACACAGAGCACAGGAAGGCTAAGATGACATCACCCCAAACAGTTAAAGCAAAAGAGCTGAGGGTGCAACATGCAGTAATGGGCTAAGTACAAGGCTCGGAAATAATGGAGGAGGGGAGGGTGAGAGCAGAGTGGTAAAGGAAAGCTTTGCAGAAGAGCTGCCACCTGCAAGAAGGAGTGGGAGTTCCCCAGCCAGTAGTGGGGCCAAGTGAGGAAGGGCATCCAGGCAGAGGGAAGAGCAGGCCCCAGAGTTCTGAGCTGTGAGGCCTCCTGGGGCAGAGGAAGGAAGGCCTTTTGTTTGCCTGGTACGTTTACTATATTCTGCAGTTTCTGGGCCTGTTTGGGGTGGAGTGTGGCTTTGATCTCTTTCCACTAAGCAGCTCAGAGGAGTCAGAGAGGAAAAACGATGCTTTCTGGCTGCAGGGATTGTTGGGTTTCCTTATATCTGTGGCCCTTGGCATCTGGTCATGGTAGTGGAAGTACCATGATTAAATCAGGAAGGGGAGCAGTGTTCCCTGGTTTTGGAGAACATGCCCAAGGCCCAGTCCTTCTCCATATCAGTCCCTTAGGTGTGACTGTCCCTTGCAGTTTCTGATGGAGCAGAAGGCAGGGCATGAATGTGCACCAGGTGGGCATTTTGGCCTCCCCTCCCTGTTGTCAGATCCAGGCCTTCCAGGTCCCATCTGACCTTTTGCAGCCAGCACAATGGGTCATATGGACAGACCCTCACCATTTTTTTGTGTGTGGTGCACACGCTTGCTCTGCACCCAGGAAAATGTAATCACCAGTGATCTAGAACCAAACAGCAGTTCTGGAGTTGTTCTATGAAGGAAGAAGGAACCAAAGGCCCCAGTAGGTCCAGTGGGCACCCCCTCCTCTCTGGGTCAAAGTGGGCAAGTGGGACTGAACCAGAGCCACGCTGGGATGTCACCTGTCTCGAGCTGCAGGTGGACCTGGAGCCTCTGGCACAGAGCAAGGCTATGGGAGAGTTTGTGGTGCAGGTAGAGGGCACACCCCATCCTCTGCGTCAATGTCCCTGTCAGCCCAGCTCACTCAGCCAGGAATTCCTTCCCTGTGACTACTGCTCTTCTCACCAGGATGTGCAAATAGCCTCCTGGCAGCTCTGGCCTCTCTCTCTCATCTTTGCCAGCTCCAACCCCAAGGCCTGGATCAGGTCATATCCCTGTGGCTGTATAATTAGCTCCCTAATTACAAACCCCTTGGTCTGGCATTGAGAGTTCTCCCCACTACAGTACTGACTCACCTCTCACCAGCCTTCTTACCCTCCTCTGTCCTTTTTATACTTCAGTCCTCAGAGCTCTTCCAACCTCGGGCTCGAGGTCTCACCTTCACCTGGTGTAAATGTCCCCTTGTCGCTGCTGCAGACACTGCCCTTCTGACAAGACCTAGCTCCAGTACAGTCTCACCCATTTAGTCTTTCTTGTCACTCTCTGCCCTGGGAACCTATGGCCTAAGGGATAGAGCTTTTCACTAGATTTGCATCTTTAATTACAGGAGTCTTACATGCTTATAAAAACGTTCCCACATCACAGAAGGGTGTACAGTAAAATGAGTGTATGTCATCCAAACTCTCCTTTCCCCAGAACTTGCCCCAGTTAACAGTCAGGCACTCACGCACATGGGTACCCATCATACCTAGCATGAGGGGGACCATAACCGTGAGGCATGGGGGCAGCAGGGTGGGGGTTGGGAAAAGTCGAGTTGGTAGGAGTTTTCAGAGAGTGGTGACTTGGGCTGACTTTAAAAGAAAATTCTCAAGATCAGTCTTTGGGACCTTCGATTTCTTTCAAAGAACTGAACCCTAGGGAGACATTTCTAATTTGTATGAGAATATTCATTTTATTCAACCAAGAGCTAGAAACTCAAGTTCAAAAAGCAACTAGGCCTCTGGAGGATCCTCTTGGCCTAGCACAACCCCTTCTACAAGCCTAGGCTGAGCTGAACCAGAAATCTGGCAGCACGCAGTTGGATGGACAGAGATGAGGCTTGAACCCTGGCCTTTCCTTCTCCAGCCTGGGCCTTTGCTGGGCCGTGTTCTGGCTGAGCAGCCTGGAGACCCTTTACCTCTGGCTGACTCTCTTTACAGCATGATCTAAGAGGAGAACCCACCCTAGGGACCAAATGGGCCCCATCCTCCTCAGAATAGGGTCTGTGCTGCCCTCTCAAGGGGACAGAGCCAGGGATGCGCAGGCATTTCCTTCTCCAGGGACTCCAGTCCACGTTTCTAGGCAGCGTGAGGGGCAGGGGGCAGTGTCTACCCCAGATGTTGTCCCCAGATAACCCAAGGAACCACATCTCTCGCCCACACTCTGATTTAAATAAAATATTTAAGTAGGGAGAAAGGACTGGGGTGCGCTAGTGGGGAACACCAACCCCAACTTAGGGATGTTGGGGAAGGCTCCAAGGTATTGGCATCTAAACTGATACTTGAAAAATAAGCAGGAGGTGAAGGTGAGAACATCATGCCTTACAGAGGGAACACACGGGCAAAGGCCTGAAAATGTGACTTTGCAGAGGGAAGACATGACTTTGGAGAAACTGAAATTCACTGTTGCTGAGCTTTGTGTGTGAGGGGCTGTGCAGGAGTGTGGCTGGAGAGGTCAGCTGGGCATGCAAACCTCAGGGCTTTGTCCCGACGGCCAAGGGCAGCCAGGAAGGGTTTTAGAGTTGGCTGTGGCTGCTTCATAGACTACGAACTGAAGGTGACGTGAATGCCTTTGGGCGAATGTAATGGTGGCCTGGACTAGGGCAGACACCATAGACTGTGAGAAGAGGTAGTATTTATTACAGCATGCCGGGTGAGGGAGAGGAAGGGGACCCTGCCTGGAGAGTTGAGGATATATTCCAGACCAACAGCTGCATTTAGAAAACGACTGTTAACTGGTTTGGAGTTAGGGTGCGAGCAGCTGGGGGACCCCACATCCTTTCATAAGTAAAGAATTAAAAGCCAGTGGCAAGTAATAAGGCCTGATCTGGCCATCCAGCCTGCTGCCATCAGTGCAGACCTGACTGGACACACCCAGGTCTTTTTTTTTTTTTTTAATTCTCACCCGAGGATATGTTCATTGATTTTAGAGAGAGAGGAAGGGAGAGGTAGAAAAAGAAACATTGATGTGAGAGAGAAACATCCATTGGTTGCCTCCCATACATGCTCCAACCTAGGATTGAATCCTCAACCTAGGTACAACCTCTGACCAGGAATCAAACCCACAAATACAAACTTTTGGTGTATAGGATGACACTCCAACCAACTGAGCCACCCGGGCAGGGCAAGGACACCCAAATCTTGATTCAAGCATGTCCATGGCTAGACACACTAATCCTAACTAGACACTCCAGATACAGAGCTGACCATATCCAGCAAACCAGGCATTCACCTGACCTATAAGCCTAATGTCCCCAGTCACTCAGCAACACTCAGAAACTTTGCTTTCTCAATACAGAACAGAGAGAGTTCATGACTAACCCCATCTCTCTCCCTTCCCCAAGCCCTTCTAGGCCTGAGCCTAGATTCTCTGCTGGAATAGTTTCTATGTTTGGTAGGAAACCTTTTCGACTCAACTTTGATCTCTGGTCTTAACTCAAGCCAGAGGTTCCCACAAGCCTTAGGACCCTGAAGGGGCATCAATACAGTCAGACACACCCTGCATGTTCTTTGCACGGTCGTGGTATCTGCGCTCTGTGGTTTGTCTTTGAGTTCCCCTGGACACCCGCGGGTGCAGTGAAAGGCCATGAAGCTCAAGGGTGTTGTGCAGTGGGGTCTGGTGGAAGAATATAGGTAAGGAGATCAATGCCTCAGTCCGGTCTCCAGCTCCTCAGGTGATCTTTCCTTTTTGGGCCTGTTCCCCCCAACCTTGACCTCGACCCCTAGCTCCCAGGCCTTTGTACACGCTGTTCCTTCTGCCTGGAATACTCTTCCCCTTACTCTCTGTCTGTTTGGTTCATCCTTCAGATCTCAGCTTTCTCAGGGAATACCTTACTGACAAGTCCACGTCAGACTCCTTAGTTACATTTTCTGATAGACCAGTGTTCCGTTACCTCTTTTCCCTCAATAGAAGTTTTCTTTATTTGCTTATTTACTAGCACCTGCCTTACCCAGAATGAGAGGGACCAGACTTCCATGAGAGTGAGGTTCTGCCTGTCTTACTATTGTACCCACAGCCCTTAGCAAGAGATGTGTCCAGAAGTAGACAATGAATGGATGAAGGAAGGAACAAATGAATAAACAAATGGATGAATAGACGAATGAATGACTGAATGAAAAGATAGGTAACTGCATAGATTTCACCTGGTAAAACAAAAACGTTCAATTCGATGAGATCCTCCCTAGCATTACGATAATTGTCTAGGCCTCTCTTGTTTTATCTCTGAAGTGGAAAGAGTATTCTCTGCTTGCTGCTGTACTTCTGTATCTAACAAGGCTCAAATCAGCCTGATAAATCCTGGTTTTAAAACAACTTGGGTAAAAGATCCCTTTGACTCAAGGACCTTATTCTCTGACACCCGGCCACTTACATGTGAACCTTGAGATGGAAATTCAGGCTGTGCCAGAGAACACAGGCCCCTCTTTCAGAGCTGGATTTAAGTCTCCAGCTCTCTGGGCAGGATGAGTTTTCAGAAGCCGCAGCCATGCCTCCTAGAGTTAGGGCAATACAGGCTCTTCTCTATCTCCATTGCCAGGCAGGGAGGGCGGGTGAGTGTCACCGCTCAGAACTGGGGATTGTGCCCCATGAGGGGCCCAGAATGCTGTGCTTATTTGTCCATCTGTCTGACCTCAGGGATAGACCGAGTGCAGGAGTTTTCCTGAGGCAGAGCCAGAGGTCTGGCTTAGGGCCTGGTGAGTCATCTCCAGGCTTCAAGAGCCTAGGCTGCACGAGAAGCCTGACTTTGCTTTTACTGCGGCAGGTTGACCTCACCTACTGAGGTCTGGTTCTGCTTACATGATGTACCAGGGTGAGCCCTGGCTGGTGTGGCTCAGCAGATTATGTGCTGGTCTGTGAACTGAAAGGTCGCTGGTTCAATCCCCAGCCAAGACACATGCCTGGGTTCCAAGCCAGTTCACCATTTGGGGGCCATGCAAGAGGCAACTGATGGATGTATCTTTCACATGTCAGTGTTTCTCTCCCTCACTTTCTCCCTCCCTTCTCTTCTCTCTAAAAATAAATAAAGAAAATCTTAAAAAAAAAAAAAAGATGTACCAGGATGAGGAGACCATCTCTGTAATCTTCACCAAATGATTGTACCCAGCTGTCCTCTCCCCAAGGGCCTGGAGCGACCCCTTCCTGTCCCCCCAGGCTTGAGAAAACATGCCCCTCCTGGATGGAATAGCTGGCTGGACTGGGGGGTGCCCTGGCTAAGGGTAGGAGTGAGGCAGGGTCCCAGCAACATCAGAAATAGTGCTACTGCTCTGAAGACCCGGGATGGGGAGTACCAGGTCCTGACCAATCAACAAAGGACATGGAAGGGCTGAAAACCTCAGTGAGGGAAAGGAGGAGGCCTTTGATTCTGGAGGAATCTTTTCAGTGCTTAGGAGTTTAGTGTCCATTGTACAGGTGGGTGAACTTCTGCCCACGAGAACCTGCCTCTGACGGAGACCTGTGGAGAGTGCAAGCTTTCGGTATTCTGAAGGAGGGCAGCCTTGTCCCCACTCCTTGAGGTGCCAAGTCTGAACCTTCCCCTTCTGCTCAGACCACTACTTATTCTTACTGCACTGCCGGCTAGCGGTCACCGTGGGAACCCTCGCTGGCCCAGACCCTCCTTAAAGTCACAAGGGTCCATACAATCACTGTCGAAATCCAAAGAATGTTTTTTCGATATAGAAAAATCCTAAGATTCATGTGGAATCTCATGGGACCCCAGACAGCCAAAACAACCTTGAACAAGAACAAAACTAGAAGTCTCATGTCTCCTGACTTCAAAACTTACTTCAAAGCCACAGTAATCAGAACAGTGCGGCACTGGCATAGAGAGAGACACTAGACAAATGAAATAGAATGGAGAGCCTAGAAATAAACCCTCACATATATGTTCAAATGATTTTCGATAAGGTTGTCAAGACCATTTAGTGAGGAAAGGACGGTCTTTTCAACAAAGTGTACTGGAAAAATAGGATATCTACATGCAAAATAATGAAGCTTGATCCTTACCTTATACCATATACAAATATTAACTAAAAATGTATCAAAGACCTAAATTTGAGAGCTAAACTATAAAACTCTTAGAAGAAAACATAAGGAAAAGCTTCATAACGTTGGATTTGGCAATGGTTGTCTTAAATTGATTTAAGACAGAGAGAGGATGAGGGGAAGAGAGGGAGAAACATGGATTTGCTGTTCCACTTATGCACGCACTCACTGGCTGCTTCCTGTGTGTGCCCGGGCTAGAGATCGAACCTGCAGCCCTGGTGTACCGGGAGGACATTCTAGCCACCAGGGCCGGCAATGACCTCTTGTGTACAGCACCTAGAACACAGGCAACAAAAGGAAAAAATCAGCAGACTGGGCTTCATCAAAGTTGAAAACCTTGTGGGTACTGGAAATGCCGGGGGAACACTTTGTGACGTTCACGATCATCTGGCCACTGTGCTATATACCTGAAACCAACACAAGATAATGTTGCAAGTAAACTGTAATTGAAAAAATAAGTTAATTAATTTTAAAAAGTCTAAAACTTTTGTACAACAGAAGACAATACTGAGTGAAAAGGAATCCCATGGAGCAGGGAAAAATATTTGCAGTCATACATCTGATAGGGGTTAATACCCAGAACAAGTAAAGAACTCTTACAACTCAACAACAAAAAACAAATAACTGGATTTGAAGGTGGGCAAAGGAGTTGAGTAGACATTGCTTCAAAGAAGGTACTCAAGTGGCCGATAAATACCTGAAAAACTGCTCAACAGCACTAATTATTTGGAAAATAAAAATCAAAACCACAATGAGATACCACTTCACACCCATTAGGATGACTGTTATTATAAAACAAAAAACAAAACTAAACAGAATATAACATGTTGTCAAGGATGTGGACATATTGGAATCCTTGTGCATTGCCAATGAGAATATAAACTGGTGCAGCTTCTGCGGAAAACAGTTGGTCAGTTCCTAAAAAAATTAATCATTAACTTACCATATGATCCAGCAATTCTGCTTCTGGGTGGATACCTAAAAAGAATTGAAAAGCGGGGACTTGAACAGATGTTGGTGCACTCATACTTGTACCAGCACCATTCACAATAGCCAAAAGGTGGGAACAACTCAGGTGTCCATCCGTGAGTGAATGGACAGGCAAAACGAGGTATGGACATACCCTGGAATGTATTCAGACTCAAAAAAAGGAAGAAAATTCTGACATATGCTACAACATGGATGAACCTTGAGGACATCGTGCAGGTGGAATAAACCAGTCACAAAAGGACAAATACGGTATGACTCTGCCTGTACGAGGTGCCTAGATTCACAGACACAGCAAGTAGAAGCGGGTCGTGGGCACGGGGAAGGAGGCAGGGGAGTGCTGTGGGGCGGACACAGGGTGTCAGGCTGGGGTAATGGGCAGGTCTGGGGATAGGTGGTGGTGGTGATGTTGCACAACACTGACTAAACCCAGCACAAGGGTATGCTTAATGCCACTCACTAACTGCACACTTACAAACAGTTGAAAATGGTAAATTTTATGTTATATATATTTTAGCACAATAAAAAAAAGAAAAAAATGCCACGGGAGTGAGGCACTTAAATCTATTTCAATCTATAAGCCTCCTCCCCTGAGAGGTGGTTACTCAGGGCCCTGGAAAGTTCTGGAAGGGGTGGATGGGGGGCAAAGGGAGGAGGCTGTTTGGTTCCCACCCTTGCCCCCAGCCTACCCTTCCTTCTACTTCTCTAGCTCCTGCCCATCCTTCTAAGCCCAGCTCTGGTCCTCTCCTGCTTCCTCTGGGATGACTCTCCAGCCCTCACTGCCCCCGAAGCAGAAGTGTCCATGCCCTCCTGCTTCCACAGCCCCACTCTCCTGCTCCTGGGCGCCTTCCTCGGGGGACGGGCACCTCTCCCTGGGCTGGGTCAGCTTGTCTCCCCCCATAGGCTGGGGGAGGCTTGCAATAGTGTTCAGTGTCCTTGTCAGCAAAGTGGGGCTCTTGAGATCCACTTCTCAATGTGGTTGTGAGCATCCAAAGATAATAAATATAAAGCTCTTAAGTACAGTGAATTGCGTAGTAAGTGCTCATATATTATTTCTATTACTGTTATGATTATTCTTCATACTAACTTGGAGTGCTTACCCCGTTACGTCTTACAGTTGCTCCTCATCCCTTGAGCCCAGCTCCGCTCCTCCTTCCACCACAAAGCCTTCTTGTCCACTTCAGTCCCCACTGACCCCCTATGGTCCCCTGGGAATTTAAGAAAATTCTGACTTTATAGGATTGTCATGAAGATCAAATTACTTAATCCATGCAAAATGCTCAGAACAGAGCCAGGCACATAAAATGCGCTCACTGAGAGTTAGCAGCGATGACGATGATGACCCTGATGGGCTGTGGTCATTTTACACATCTGTCCTACATGTGTTGTCTTGACCATGACTGTCATTCCTATGTAGGTAGACTTAAGAATAAAGAGATATGACAGCCCTGGCTGGTGTGGCTCAGTGGACTGAGCACTGGCCTGCGAACTGAAAGGTCGCCTGTCTGATTCCTGGTCAGGGCACATGCCTGGGGTGTGGGCCAGGTCCCCGGTTGGGGGTGTGTGGGAGGCAAACGATTGGTGTTTCTCTCGCACATCGATGTTTCTCTCCCTCTCTTTCTCCCTCCCTTCCCCTCTCTCTAAAAATGAAGAAAATCTGAAAACTAGGAAATGACAAGATACGACAGTAAGAGGTTATAGGTGCTGGGGAGATGGATTCAGGCTCAGCGGGATTCTCAGAGCCTTGGAGGAGGTCAGCAGATTGGAAAGTGGCCTTCAGGAGGTCAGGGAGATGGGACAGTCATAGTGAAGCGAAGGGCACACAGAATGGGTCACTGTGGCTGAGCTGTGGTCAAGGAAGCAGGAGATGGGCCTGGAGCCAGAGAGGGCAGGACCTTCACCCAAAGAGAGCACAGCCCCCTGGAGTGTTTGCAGCAGGGGAGAGAGCTGTGAGACTGCAATGCATTTGGAGCTCACTCTGGCTGCTGGGTTGGAGAACGGACAGCAGGGGGCATGGGTAGGAGCAGGAGCAGGCAGGCAGTAGGAAGCGGCTGCAGGCATGTGGAAGAGAGGTGGAGGCAGCTCGCCTGGGTGGCGGCAGTGGAGGCAGGGGGCTATGGATGGACTCTGGGGGTGTTTTGGAGGAAGAGATGCCAAGGCCTGTGGCTGGATTGGTCATGGGGTTGGGGGGCTTTGCCTCATAGGTGAACAGTAACACTATTTTTCTGAGATCTGACCCCTAGAACAATAGCATAAAGGGACAAGGCTGGCACCTGGTTGCTGGGAACCAAGTGATCAGTTCACCTTTTCCCACCTTTGCTGGTTACACACCACAGCTCTTATATTCAGAAAGTTCTTTAAGTCTAACCCTGACCTTCCAGCTGCAATCTGAGCTCAAGCCATTCCATATTCGCCCTTGGTAAGTCTGCCGGGTGCTGAGAGGCAGTGGGGCTGAGGTATGGGCTCCAGGCCAAGGGCTTGGGTGGCAGGCATGCTTCTTGCATGACCACTGTGAAGCGTGCCAACCTCTGGTGCTCATCAGGCTCAGACCCCGTGAGCCCGTGCCAGGGAGCGTGGGCCGGAGCACCAGGTGAGGATCCTCTTGCCCCCAGCCCTTCAGGCCCGCACATGCCCCTTGCCCTGCCTCTGGAGCCCTCTCTCAGATCTGAAGCATCCCCCAGGGCTCCCGAGAAGGGATCTTTCTTCTTCATGATTCCTTCGGAGGTAGGAGGTGGGGAGCAGGACCTCTGATCTTGATGCCAGACTCCAAGAAATTGCTCACCAGAGGGTAGAACTTCAGAGTCCCAGGCAAGCTACCCTGCCCCAGGTCTGATCAGAATCAGGATGGCTGTCTGGCGGGCTGTGGCACCGGGGGCTTCAGGAAGGGGCCAGGGCCCTGCCCAGCACAGCTCCTCCCAGGCCAGGGCTGCCTTGTACCTCCTCTTACCCACCTGCAGGTGGGGACTGGGGACCCATGGCCTGAGCCCCCATGGGACTTGTCCCTCTAGCTGCCCAACTGGGACCCTCAAAGCCCCCAGATCTATCCAAGATTGACTTGCCATGTATTCAAGAGTCCCTTCTGGAAAGTGTCAATCAGTACCATAGTGGCCCCTATCCTGGAAGCCTGCTCCCCGACACCCTCAGGAAAGTGTCCTGGTCTTGGCTTCTCATGAGCTCCCTATCCCCAGGAGCTGGGATCAGATGACCGGCCTACTCAGGTTCCCTTCTCCTGTCCCCCCACCCACTGCTCGGCCCTCCTGGGCCTGGCTCACAGCCATGTCTGGTGCAGTCACAGGCTTGCCAGAGGGTAAGGGACTATCACTGGGAAGGGAGTCAGGTGACCTGGGGTCCAGTTGGCTGGGATGGAGCCAGGGAGTTGTCCCAGCAGAGGTGGCATTTTGGGAGTCATTAAATCTGGAAGGAAGGGGCCATGTGAATTCATGAGGCTGGCTTCCCCACTCTCTCCTGAGTGGAAGCTTGTCTGGTGTCGCCTTGAAGGGCGGGCCTCTAGGAATAGCCCTGTGACAGGGCGCTGTCACCCCATGACACCTCCTGCCCTGTGCTTTTGCAGCTTGAGTGGTGAGGATGCCTTCCTTGTAGGAGCGGGTTCTCCAGGATCTTCAGCTCCAGGCCTGGTTCTACCCTGAAGTCGCACAGAAACACGTGCCCTGATCCTCTCCCCACAACCCTGTGAATTCTCCCAAACCACCCGCTCCTGGATTTGCTCCGGGGGGCTGGATGGGGTGGAAAGGCCTCAGGAAGTGCCCAGGGTCCACTTCAGGCAGAGGCTGGGCCTGGCCGCATACAGAAATGAGGGCCACTGAGGCTGGTCAAGGCAGGCTGTAGGAGTGAGGCCTCCTGGGGACCAGTGACAGTGCTGAGAGGGGGGTGACGGCTGCCAGGGTAGGCCATTTGGGGGAAATGCAGCCACAGCATGCTCCCCCAGCAGCCTCTGTTCCAGCCATGGGGAGTCTCTAAGGGCCCCCCCCCCCCCACAGATCCCATAGTCACCCTCCTCTCCATTCTCAGCAGTAGACTCTTGAGAGTGAGCCAGCAGGTGAGCTAGCAAAGCCGGGACTGCCCCGCCCTTCCCGCCATCCTTCTGTCCCATGCTCTGGGAGTCATGCTCTGGGCATGGGACAGAAGTGCCCATCCCTGCTTGTCATCCTACACTGTGTGGTAAACAATGCAACCCACGTGCCAGGCCCTCCTGCCCAGGATATCATGCCCTGTGGCTCTCCTGGGGGTGCAGTGCTCCCCGACTTCCATGTCCAGACAAGCATTCAGGCCAGGGTGAGCCCTCCACCCCCAGGGAGCCCCTCAGGGCTTCCCAAGGGTAAGGCTCTTTGTCTCTCTGTCCTGGTACTGCCCTGTGATAGGAAACTCAGATTCCCCGGGGAGGGATGGTCAGGCAGTCAGGGGGAGACGGGGGAAGGTCCATTCAGGGTAGTGGGAGGGTGCTTGCCCCTCGTTCACCACCCCTCTCTAGCCAGGTGATTCTTCCACTTGCACCCTAGGAGAGCTCTCTGGGAGGGAAGAAAGAGGCCGAAATCTCTAGAGGTTCTGGATATTCAGGCAGATCAACAGTGGGTGAATGCTATGGGAAACACCCAGAGAATAGCTGTAACCTAGGAAGGAGTCACTGTGGGCTGTCAGCCCACTCTAAAACTGGATGGTGGACAGACTCCCGTGGGGCTTGAGGGACCATTGCCCTCCCAGAGGTGACTGATCTTCTCTGGGCCCTGCAGGCACAGGCTCAAAAGAGCCTGGTAGAGCTTCCCGTGCTGCTGTTGGAAGAGTCCTTGGGAAGCCAAGCAGTCTCACTACGGGTCTCAGTGTCCCTCTGGCCACTTGCCAAAGCATCATGAGCTTCCCTCCCTCTCTGGGCCTCAGTTTCTGCATCTGTAAAATGGGTACCATCATTCTAAGGACTCAGAAGAAGTCTATTTTATTCCCAAAATATGTCCCTTCTCTTCCTGTCATTCATTCCAAAAGCTCACTCTCCTTAGCAAGTTTTGATAAGACATTGCCTTAGTCAGATACTACTCTTGAAAGGTGGCCGAGGGCATGATGAGCTTCTCATCTTTAGGGAGATACAGTTTTCTGATGCCATCGTGCCTCCACCCCTTTTCCCCAGAGCTAGCCTCGCCTCCATAGACTGAGACCTCCAGGCAGCACGCTTGCCTGCTGCCCCCATGCTGTGCCCAGATGACCCCAATCTCACAGACTGGGGCTGGGGAAAGACGTCAACATAACATGTCTCTGCTAATGGGAGCCTAAGCTGTCATCAGCTCAAGCAGGGCTCTGACGCTTAGTGAAGCCACCCTCTATTTCAACCAACACTTGCTGGCCGAACCCTTATTTTGTGCCAGGCACCTAGATAGGCAGGAAGTGGGTAGAGAGCAAGGTGAGCCATTCCACTGCTCCCATTGGTCCCCGCAGGCCAGTAGCAAAGCCTCCTCACAGATGTGACATTGAGGTTCTACTCTAGCAAGATCTCAAAGAGGGGGCTTGCTCCTGGGAGCTAAGTAAGGAGGGCACAGAAGGTTCAGCAGGGTGTCCCCAGGCCCTCTTACACCCTTAATGAGATGGCAGTGCCATGTGATATTGGTCCAGCAGGCTGACCAGAGAGCACAGCCCTCTCATGTTTAAGGGAAAATAGGATGTTGGGTTTGCTATCAGGCTCCAAGCAGGGAGCTGGCAATAAATCAGGAACCGAAAAGCAATGTCACTGCTTCAAAGTAAATTTCCAAGCCTGGGAAACAATTGCACATTAAAATCCATCGGAGGGAAAAAAATCTATTAAAACTTCAGGAGAAATGCTTTGCTATAAATTAGATTTTTCTGCCAACCAGGATAATTCAATAATTTCCCCTTGACATTCTCGAGATTGCTCTTTGGGGGGAATTATGACGCTTTCCACTGAAAGATGAAGAGTCGACTGGGAGTGGAGGTGAGAGGGCAGGAGAGGGCTCACTAGCTACAGGAGCGGCCCCTTTGGGGGCTCAGTGTCACTCCCCAGAGGCTCTCCATGACAGCCCTGAGGACCGAGATGCAGGGCTGCGACCTGGGAGTGCCCCGGGCCAGGCCGAGGCCATGACAGGAGGATGGCAGGGGTCTTGGAGAAGGCCTTGGGGTCCTCAAGTGCCGCCTTACAGCTTCCCTGAATTATTGTCTGAAACCTTCCTCAACCCGTGTGGAACCAGAGCTGGTCTCAGGTAATAAGGTCCCTACGGTCACTTCTCAGTTCTGGGTGCAGGGTGGGCAGGACAAGCCTGCCTGCCTCCTAGTCTTCCTCTCTTCTGTTGCTGTGCACAGCTCAGTGCCAGCCAACACCCTGCCCCCACATCCTATCTACTTCCTCTGATTTGGGGCTTTGATCCTAGCCCACCAGCCCAGGTCCCTCAGCTTAAGGCTCACTGGTCAGCCAGGCCTGCTCTGGCTGGACAGGTCAGCTGGCATAGGGAGGGTGCCAAGCAAGGGACGGGATCTAGGAGCACTGGGCACAATCTGCTTGGCCTCTGGGTACCAGCCTCCAAGATCACGGTGGGAGCAGGGAAAGGATTGGCATCAGGACTTGGGCAGGACGAGGCTCCAGGGTCAGCCTGCCTGGCTGTGAATCCTGGCTCCTCCACTGGCAGGCAGGCCGGTACTTAGCCTGTCTACAAGCCTTGATTTCACTATCTGTACAATGGGGTCAGACAGTCCTGTCTTAGAGACAGAACCAAACGTGACAGTGTGCATGAGAAGCACCTAGAACCAACCTGGCCCACAGAAGTGGTACTTAGTATCTGTAGCACACAGGTCCCCGGGCCACAGGCCACAGCCTTTCCCACTGCAGGAAACCTGTCCCCTGCAGCCCCTTTTCAGGCCCCTTTCTCTCTCACACCCAAACTAGGCTGTCCTTGGGGACTTACCTCCTCAGGTAGAACCACAAAGAGTGGTGTCTGCTTGTCAAGCTGGGCCACCCTCTGAGCACTGCCACATGGCTGTGCCTCAGAAGACCCTACCCACAGTGGGCACTTGTTGCTCCCAGCAACACCCACAGGGAGGTGGCTGATTAGAGGGCTCTCATTTTGCTGAAGCCTGGGAGCTGAAATGGCCTTGCTCAAGGTCACATATCTGGGGGAAGAGGTTGGAGCTGGGATTGGGACTAAGGTTAACCCAACTCAACCACAGAGGCAGCCTCTCATCTCAAGATGCCTGCCTGCCTGCCTTCCCTCCCTCCCAGGAACCAGAGCCTCCCAGAGCCCACAGGGTGGCCAGAGCAGCAAACTGAGGCAGGGACATGTGGGAGTGATCTTCTTCCCAATATTCTCCGAGTCTTCAGGAGAACGATCCTAGGGCCCAGCAAATAGGTCAAAGGGGAAGGAGGTGGGAGAGTCTGGCAAGGTTCCCATTCAAGTAGCTGTCAGAACAAGCCATTCATTTGGACACAGCCTGACTCACAGAACAGAGGAATTTGAGGCTTAAAATGTCATCTCGTCCCACCCTCCCTTTGAATCATTTCTTCCACAGGTGCTTCCCAACCCCAGGTAACAGGGAGCTCACCACCTCCCCAGGTTACAGGTTGCTCTTGCAACCCGACCCCTTCTGGGGCCAGGCCTGGCTTTCTGTGACACCAGTCTGCCCCTGCCCCTGCCCCCACATGGGCAGGAGCCAGCAGCAGTTGGGTGGTGTGCGCCTGCGGTTTCTAGCTTGGCAAGGCCCCAGGTTTCAGGAGCTAGTCCATGAGCAAGGCAGGGGCTTTCTGGAGACTGTGTCTTCCAAAGGGTGGGGCAGGGTGCTGTCGGGGCTGGGTACTGGCGGCACAGTACTCCCTGGGGGCCCAGTTCTGTGCTCAGGAGTTTCCCTCAGAGGGGAGGTCGAGGGGAAGCTCAGGGCTGGGGAACTTTGCCACCATCTGAAACCAGGCTGGGAGTTCAGCAGACACGTAATCAATACCACTGGATTTGCCTTAATATGATAAATACTTATACTGAATTAGCCCCCAGGCCCCGGGATGTCCAGATTTCTGGTTGTGCCTGGGAAGACACCATCAAAAGACGCGCTAGCACCTGGAGGGGCAGGACATGGAAGCTGGGGAGAAGCAAGAAGGGTCTGGGGATTTTGAAACCGTGGCTCCTACTACTCAGTAGCTGTGTGACATCGAGCAGGTCACTTGGCCTCTCTGAGTCTCAATTTCCTCGTCTCTGAATGGAGGCACAGGGTAATAGTGTCCCATGCTTCGGAGCCTTGTTGGAGGGAACAAAAAACAGGATGCCTGCGAAGTGCCTAGCACTGAAGGCTCTGAAAATGCTCCAGTTCGTTACTAATTGCAGCAAGTCGGGGAAACCCGTGGGAAATCCGGGCGCCTCTGGGAAATTGGGGGTGGTGGGCTGGCCTTCCCGGAGCCATGGGGGCGGGGCGTGGGCGGGACGTCTCAGGTAGGGCCCCGCCTCCCCTGCTGGCGCCTATGGGGCCCACTGACTGACCTTCCCTGTAGCCGAAAGCCGCTGAGTCACCGCGGCCCAGCCGGCCGGCCGTTGGCCTAATCTCAAGACGTCGCTACCCCCAAAGCCTCCGGCTTACACGTCGGGCGACATCTAATTTGCACCAAGTGACTTCAGCAGTTTTGAAAAAACTCACAGGGGCCCATGGGTTTGTGGTCCCGAGGAAAGAGGGAGCCCTCTTCCCAGCTGTCTGGAGGTATGCAGGAGGCCCTTTCCCTAGAAAAATCCCGTTCCTGCCGGCGCAGTGCCTATCTTCCCACCATTAGCTAATCTTTCCTTGGGAGTAAGCATCGTCTTCTGCAGACTGCTCTTTTAAAATGCGCATTGCCACCGATGCTTTGGAGAGAAAACCAGAAGACTGGAAAACGGGCTGATGGACCCCTAGGAGCCAAGTAGGGGAGGGGGGTTGAGGGGCAGGCCTGTGATTTGGCTGCCTCCTAGGCTCCCTCTGGCCCCGCCTGCCCCTCACCCAGCCCCCAGGACTCTAGGGGAAGTGGTGGGTGGGGGAGGGGGAACAGAGCTGACATTCTGTAAACAGAGCCGGTTTGGGCCTCGGCCAAGGACGGGGTGTCCTGGCCCAGCCTGGGTGTGAGGCCCATACTCGGCTCTCCAGGACTCCCCGCCCTGCCCGGCTGCCCCGGGGGTGCCGGCCCACTGCCAGCTGCAGCCAGGATGTGTCTTGAGTTTTGGGAAGTGGCCAATTGCCTTGCGGGGAATGTGTCTTGGCCTGGGGAGACAAGGAGGTGGGGGGCTTCTCTCTAAGAACCATCACTGATTGCTCATTCACCAAGTGCCAGGTCCATGGAGACAGCTTCTGGTCCCTGTCCATGGGAGAAGCCGCCGCTGGGTTGTTGCCCCGCCCCCGTCTTCACCTGCTATCCACGCCCCCCAGCTCTTAGGCTGCCTGAGGCAGCCCCTGTGGGGTAGGGAGGTGAGAGAGCGGGGACAGGTACTGAGAACACTTCAAGGCCCAGTCCTGCCCCCTTGGCTTGTTGCCAGCTGTGGTATCCCATGCTCTTGGTCTCACAAAGGCAACTCAGAGCAGCAAGGAATGCCCTGACAGGACGATGGGGAAGGGACAGGCATCCAGGACTCAAGGATTCTCAGAGTTGGAAACAATAGCCAGCTGTGGGAATGAGGGGGGAGAGGGGTCTTTGGGGGTCTGAGGGAACAAGTTGCTCAGAGATGCTGGTACCACCGCAGGTGGACGCAGCTGTGGGTGGTGCCTTGGAGGAGGAGGACAGGTACCACACAAAGAGCAGTCCTGGTGGCAGGAGGGGAGGGAGGCTGGCCAGGGAGACTGTAGACTGGTCCCCAAGGTCCAGTCAGAGGTTGTAGGATTTATTGTTGAGGCAGTGTGCTCCTGAGTGACAGTGAGTAGGGAGGACAAAAAAGGATCCCATAGACAATCTTATTTGGGAAACACAGTTTAAAAAAGCTAAATACCACTCAGGGCAGGCTTTATCAGAGCCTTTATTTCATATGCTAATTACTGAGCATCTTTGTTCTCCAAGAGGGGGACAGGATAAGAGGGTATCCTCTTACCTTAGCCCAGCCTCGTAGGACTTCAGCTCCTCTAAAAACTTCGGGGCACAAGAATGAATAAATATGTCTTGCTTGCTGGCTCTGGCCCAGATGGAATGGACGGGCACGCAAAGGCACCAGAAGAAAAGGTGACTTTCCCAGAAACCCCAATTCAGTGACCATCTCCTCAAAGGAGGCGAGTGTGCAGAAGCCCAGGTGAGGGTGATGGTCACAGGAGAATGCCAAATGAATGGGTTCAGCAGGCTCAAGGCTCTGGGCCCCAGGCTCTAAGCAACCTCCTAGTCCCCAAATTAGGTCTCCAGTTCAGCGTCAGTGAACCTAGGCTACCTGGTCATGGTGGGGAATCCTATGGCCTTTGAAGACAACACACTGATTAGAGGTTAGAGATTGTGGCCCAGGGCTGGGGCTGGAGGCGGGTCAGTGTGGTTCCTCCACCAGGGTATCCTGAGCTGAGCCTCCCATGGCCTCATGTCTAACCATGGAAAGCACAGGAGCAAAGCTGGGCTCCCTCATTGCTTTGGGAAGGCAGTGGCATCCCAGCATGCTGCTCAGGGGACCCCTCTGACAGAGTGTAACCAAGACCAGAAAGCCCTGTATCCTCACTGGGAAGCAGAGGGTGACCAGAAGAGCAGCAGAGGCAAGAGACTGCAGACCCTGCATGGGACCCCGAGAGCATTCCTGGGGCTCCCAGAAATCCTCGGAGCACCACGCAGGGAGAGGCATAGGCCCTGCTTGAGCAGGTGGCAGTTAGAGTCGGGGATACGTAGGCTGGAACCATCCCTGAGTCCCCTTGTTCTCACCGGCTGGGGAAGCAGTGTGTGGGGGTGCCTGCATCTTCCCCCTACTTGCAAGCTGCTCCCATAAACTGTGAGATAGCTATGGTGATGACATCTTGTATGCAGAGTGGGAGCAGGCTGAGAAGGGAGAGGTTATTGGGAGCTGGCACCTCCAGGGAAGGGCTCCAGAATGAGGCGGGATGTGGTAAACCTTTCCAGGTGGCTATGTGTTAGTGGTACAGAGAAGAGAGGACTGGCCTGGCCACTCTGGCCAGCATCAGGAGAGGAGGCTGGAGAAGTCCGGAGAGTTGGCCTCACCAGCTTCTTTGAGAAGCTGAGTATCAGGCTGAGGAATAGAGCGTGTCTAAGGGAGCCTGCAGAATACACAGCACCGGGCCTCCCTTCCACCAGGCCTCACTGCTGCCTTCACGGCCAGACGGGCCTCCCGAGTCTTTGTGTATTTTCCTTTCTTCCTTCCTTGCGTTACTGCCCAGCCCACAGTTCTGCAACACCCCACCATGGCACTGAAATGGTTTTGGCTGGGGGTCACCCAGAGTCCTCTTGACTGTGAGATCCATTGAATTTTCTTGAAATAAACAGCTTGCTTGAGATGTAATTCTGTTACTCACTTACTTAAAGCATACAACTCAATGGCCTTTGATGTGTTCACGGAGTCATGCAATGGCCGCCACCATCAATTTTAGAACATTTCGCCACCCCTCAATAAACCATGCCCATTAGGAGTCATTACCTGTTCCCACCAGGCCCCACCTGCAGTCCTAGAAACCACTAATCTACTTTCTGTCTGGATTTGCCTATTGTGGATATTTAATTTAAATATAATTACCCAATATGTGGTCTTCGGTCACTAGCTTCTTTTATTTATCTAATGCTTTCATGCTACTTCCATCTTGTAGCATGCACTGGAACTTCGTTCCTTTTTCACGACTGGGTAATATTCCACTACATGGATATACTTCCTCTGGTTTCCCCAGTCACCAGTTCATTTGGGCCATTTCTACTTTTTGGGTATTATGAATACTGCTGCTATGGACACTTGTGTACACATTTTTGTGTGGACATGTGTTTTTATTTCCCTTGAATCTATGCCGAGGAGTGGAACCGTGGGTCATACGATAACTCTGTGTTTGACATTTTGGGGAATTGTCAGATTGTTTTCCAAAGCAGCCGCACAGCTTTATACTCTTGCCAGTGATGTAGGAGGGTTCCATTTTCTCCACATCCTTGCCAGCATTTGTTATAATCTATCCTTTGGATTATAGCTATTCCAGTGGTATGATGTAATATTTCACTATGGTTTGACTTGCTTTTTCCTGATAGCTAATGATGTTGAATATTTTTTCATGTGCTTATTGGTTATTTGCATATAAATTTAGAGAAATGTATATTCAGATCCCTTGCCTATTTTAATAAACTGGTATTTATCTTTCTATTATTGAGTTATAAGAGTCCTTTATATATTCTAGATACAAGTCCCTTGGATCTAGATATATAATTTGTAAAACTTTTCTATCATCCTCTGAGTTGTCTTTATACTTTTTCTTTTTTTAAAAAAATAAAGATTTTATTTATTTATTTTTAGAGAGAGGGGAAGGGAGGGCGAAAGAGAGGGAGAGAAACATCAGTGCGTGAGAGAAACAGCGATCAGTTGCCTCTAGGACCGGGTGCTGAACGACACCCGCCCAGCTGAGCCACCCGGTCAGGGCTGTCCTCTCCTGACGGTGCTCTCTGCAGCACACCGTTTTCAGTTTGGATGAAGTTTAATGAACCTATTTCTTCCTAGGCTGCTTGTGCTTTTGATTTTATAGCTAAGAAACCATTGCCTAATCCACATAACAAATATTTACACCGATGTTTTCTTTTAAGAGTTTTAGTTTTGCCTCTTATATTTAGGTCTTTGATCTGTTCTTTGTTGATTTTTGCATATAATGTGAGGTAGGGGTCCAACTTCATTCTTCTGCATGTGAATATTCACTGGTCTTAGCTCTCTTTGCTGAAGACTACTCTTTCCCTCATTATCCTGATACCCTAGTCAAAAATCAGTTGACTTTAACTGTAAGGGTATATTTCAGAATTTTCACTTCTCTTATATTGATCTACATGTCTAGTCCTAACGTCAGTATCATGTAATCTTTTTTAAAAGATTTTATTTATTTACTTTATTTATTTATTTTTTTAGAGAGAGGGGAAGGGAGGAAGAAAAAGTGGGAGAGAAACATAGATGTGTGAGAGATATGTTGATCAGTTGCTTCTCACACACCCCCATCTGGGGACCTGGCCCGCAACCCAGGCCTGTGCCCTGATGCAGGAATTGAACCTACAACCCTTTGGTTCCCAGGCCACTGCTCAATCCACTGAGCCACACCAGCCAGGGCAGTATCACATAATCTTGATTACTGTAGCTTTGTAGTAAGTTATGAAAGTGGGACATGTGAATTTTTCAACTTTTTCCCCCAGATTTTGGTTGTTTTGGTTCCCTTGTACTTCCACATGAATTTTAGAATCAGTTTGTCAGTTTCTGCAGAGCAGCCTATTGGAATCTGATGGAGATTGCTTCGAATCCGCAGGTCTTCTGATCCATGAACGTGGGATGTCTTTCCATTTTTTAGGTCTTCATTTCTTTCAAAAATATTTTACAGTTTTCACTGTGTAAGTCTTACACTGCCTTGGTTAAATTATTTCTAAGTATCTTACTCTCTGCAAATTGTTTTTTAAATTTACTTCTGGATTCTATTGCTAGTATATAGAAATGTGATTGACTTTTTTATATTGATCTTATATCCAGCAAACTTGCTGAACTTATTAGTTCTAATCATTGTTCAGTGGATTCTTTAGGATTTTCTATATGCAAAATCATGTCATGTGTGAATAGACAATAGCTTTACTCTTTCTTTCTGGTCTGCCTTTATTTCTTTTTCTTGCCTAATTGCCATGACCAGAATTTCATTACAGTGTTCAATAGAAGTAATGAGAGTAGATATTTTTGCCGTGTTCCTATTAGGAGGAATTCAGTCACTCATCATTAAATAGGATGTGGAGGGTTTTGTAGATGTCCTTTATATCATGCTGAGGAAGTTCCTTTCCATTCCTAGTTTGTTGATTGTTTTTATCATGAAGAGCTGTTAAAGTTTATCAAAGGCTATTCAGATGATCATGTGGTTTTTGTCCTTTATTCTACTGATATAATTGATGTATTACACAAATTGAGTTTCAGATGTTAAACCAACCTGTGTTCCTGGAATGTATAAACCTTGTTATATGTTCTTGGATTTGGTTTTCTAGTATTCTGTTGAAGATCTTTATATCTATATTCATAAGATATATTGGTCTGTAGTTTTCTTTTGTTATGATATCTTTATCTGGTTTTTTAATCTTTATTGTATTTTTTCCATTACCATTCAGGCCTCTTGTACCACCCTCCGCCCAGCAACAACCACACTGTTGTCTGTGTTCATGAGCCCTTTTTCCTTTTTGCTCAATCCCTCCACTGCCTAACCCCACCCCACTGGCTGTCATCTGCTCTCCATCTATGAGTCTGTCTCTGTTTTGCTTGTTAGTTGAGTTCATTCATTTGATTCCACATATGGGTGAAATCATACGGTATTTGTCTTTCTCTAACTGGCTTATTTCATTTAGCATAATGTTTTCCAGGTCCATCCATACTATCACAAAGGGTAAAATTTTTTTCTTTTTTATGGCCAAGTAGAATTCTGTGTGTGAATGTCCCATAGTTGTTTTATCCACTCATCTGCTGATGGACACTTGGGCTGCTTCCATATCTTGGTGACTATAAATAACGCTGCAATGAACATAGGGGTGCTTATGTTCTTTTGAATTAGTGTTTAGGGTTCCTTCAGATATATTTCCAGAAATGGGATCTTTGGATCAAAAGGCAGTTCCACTTTTAATTTTTTGAGTTATCTCCATACTGCTTTCCACAGTGGCTGCACCAGTCTACATTCCCACCAACAGTGCAAAAGTGTTCCCCTTCCTCCACATCCTCGCCAGCACTTGTTGCTTGTTGATTTATTGATGCTAGCCATTAAGACAGGTGTAAGACGGTATCTCACTGTGGTTTTAATTTGTATTTCTCTGATGATTAGTGACATTGAACATTTTTTCATATGTCTATTGGCCATCTGTATGTCCTCTTTGGAGAAGTGTCTATTCAGGTCCTTTGCCCATTTTTGTTTGTAAGTACTTTATGCATTTTGGATAGTAACTCATTATCAGAGGTATTGGCAAATATGTTCTCCCATTCTGTGTGTGGTCTTTTTATTTTATTGATGATTTCCTCTGCTGTGCAAAAACTTCTTAATTTGATACAGTCCCATTTGTTTATGTTTTTTTCTTTTGTTTCCCTTGTCTGGAGAGATATATCTGATAAAAATTTGCTATGAGCAATGTCCAACATTTTGCTGCCTATGTTTTCTTATAGAATTTTTATGGATTTGAGTCTAACACTGAAATCTTTGATCCATTTTGAATTTATTTTTGTGTGTGGTGTAAGAAGGTGGTCTAGTTTTCATTTTTCTGCATGTATCTGTCCAATTTTCCCACCACCATTTATTGAATAAATTATCTTTAACCTATTATATGTGCTTGCTTCCTCTGTCAAATATTAATTGTAAAGGTGTTGGTTTATTTCTGGGCTCTCTATTCTATTCCATTGATCTATATGTCTATTTTTATGCCTGTACCAGGCTGTTTTGATTACTTTGGCCTTGTAGTATAGTTTGATATTAGGTAGCATGATTCCTCCAACTTTGTTCTTCTTTCTCAGAATCACTGTTGCTATGTGGTGCTTTCTGTGGTTCCATTATAAATTTTTGAAATATTTGTTCTAGTTCTGTGAAATATTTCATTAGAATCTTGATAGGAATTCTGTTTAATCTATAGATTCCTTTGAGTTGTATGGATATTTTAATGATGTTATTTCTTCCTATCCATGAACACAGTGTATGCTTCCATTTATATGCATCTTCTTCAATTTCTTTCTTCAGTGTCTTATAACTTTCCATATAAAGGTCTTTTACATCCTTGGTTACATTTATTATGAGGTTATTTTATTTTTTTGAAGCAATTGTGAATGGGATTGTTTCCTTAATTTCTCTTTCTGTAAGTTTGTTATTGGCATATAAAAATGCAACTGATTTCTGGATATTAATTTTGTATCCTGCTACTTTGCTGAATTCATTTACAAGTTCTCATAGTTTCTTGGTGGAATCTTTGGGATTGTTTATGTACAGTATCATGTCATCTGCAAATAAAGACAGTTTTGCTTCTTTTCCAACTTGAATGCCCTTTATATCTTCTTCTTGTCTGATTGCTGTGACTAGAACTTCCAGTACTATGTTGAATAAAAGTGGTGAAATTGGACATCTATGTCTTATTCCTGATGTTAAGGGGAACACTTACAGTTTTTGCCCACTGAGTTTGATGCTGGCAGTGGTTTTGTTATACATGATCTTTATTATGTTTAGGTACATTCCCTCTATTCCCACTTTGCTGAGAATTTTTATCGTAAATGGGTGCGAGATTTTATCAAAAGCTTTTTCTGCATCTATTGATACGATCATGTGGTTTTTAGCCTAATTTTGTTTATGTGGTAAATCACATTTATTGATTTGTGAATGTTTACCAACCTTGCATTCCTGGAATAAATCCCACTTGTTTATGGTGGATGATGTTTTGGATGCATTGCTGTATCTGGTTTGCTAATATTTTGTTGAGAATTTTAGCATTTATGTTCATCAGGGATGCTGGCCTATAATTTTCTTTCTTTGTAGTATCTTTATCTGGTTTTGGAATTAGGATAAATCTGGACTCATAAAATGAGTTTGGGAGCTTTTGTTCCTCTTGAATTTTATGAAATTGTTTGAGAAGGAGAGGTCTTAGTTCTTCTTGGAATGTTTGGTAAAATTTACCTGTGAAGCCATCTGGTCCAGGGCATTTGTTTGTTGGGAGTTTTTTGATGACTTATTCAGTTTCACTAAGTGTAATCTGTCTATTCAGATTCTCCAATTCTTCCTGATTTATTTTTGGAAGATTGTATGTTTCTAGGAATTTATCCATTTCATCCAGGTTGTCCAGTTTGTTGGCATATAATTTTTATGATATTTTCTTATGTTACTTTGTATTTATTTGGTGTCCGTTGTTATTTCTCCTCTTTCATTTCTGATTTTGTTTATTTGGGTCCTCTCTCTTTTTTTCTTGATGAATCAGGTTAGAGGTTTGTCAATCTTGTTTATCTTTTCGAAGAACCAGTCTTGCATTCATTGATCGTTTGTATCTTTTTTTAGACCCTCTTTCATTAATTTCTATTCTGATCTTTATTATTTCCTTCCTTCTGTCCACTTTGGGCTTTGTTTGTTGTTCTTTTTCAAATTCCTTTATGTGTGAAGTTAGATTGTTATTTAAGCTTTTTCTTATTTTTTGAGATAGGCTTGTAATGCTATGAATTTCCCTCTTGTGATTGCTTTCCTGATGTCCCACAGATTTGGAATTGTTGTGTCCTCATTTTCATTTGTTTCAATGTATCTTTTGATTTATTGCTTGATCTCATTGACCTATTCATTGTTTAATAACATATTATTTAGCTTCCATGTCTTTGCATGTTTTTCAGTGTTCTTCTTGTGATTAATTTTTAGTTTCATAGTATTGTGGTCAGAGAAGATACTTGTTGTGATTTCAGTCTTCTTAGATTTGTTGAGATTTGTTTTGTGTCCTAACATGTGGTCTATCCTAGACAATGATCCAGGTGCTCTTGAAAAATATGTATCTTCTGCTGCTTTGGGGTGTAATGCTCTAAAGATATCAATTAAATCCGTTGGACCTAGTGTGACATTTAAGGCTGCTGTCTCCTTGTTAATTTTCTGCCTGGAAGATCTATCCATTGAAGTGAATGGGGTGTTAAAATCCCCAGGTATGACTGTGTTTTTGTCAGCCTCTCCTTTTATGCCCATCGAGAGTTGCTTTACATATTCAGGTGCTCCTATGTTGGGTGTGTAAGGGTTTTCTAGGGTTATATCCTCTTGTTAGGTTGTTCCCTTTATCATCATGTGGTGTCCTTCATTGTCTCTTACTATAGCCTTGGTTTTAAAGTCTATTTTATTGGATATAAGTACAGCAACCCCAGCTTTTTTTTCTTTTCCATTTTCATAAAATATCTTTTTCCAACTCTTTTAGTCTGTGTGTATCTATTCCTTTGAGATGGGTCTCCTAGAGACAGCATATATATATATGTGGGTCTTGTTTTCTTATCCATTCAGCTACCCTATGTCTTTTGGTCAGAGCATTAAGCCATTTACATTTAAGATGATTATTGAGAGATACGTATGTAGTGCCATTTTATTGTTAGGCTGTTTTCCTCTGTTTTTTTTTTCTTTCCCCTTTTCTTCTTCTTCTTTTTATTAAAGCAAGTCCTTTAACATTTTTTGCAGTACTGGTTTGGTGTTAACAAATTCCTTTAGCTTTTTCTTGTCTGGGAAGCTACTTATTTCTCTTTTGATTTTAAATGATAGCCTTGCTGGGTAAAGTAGCCTTGGTTGCAGGTCCTTGCTTTTCATCACCTTGAATATTTCACACCACTCCCTTTTGGCCTGAAATGTTTCTGTTGAGTAATCAGATGCCAATCTAATTGGTGCTCCCTTGTAGGTAATTACCTGCTTTTCTCTTAAGGCTTTAGGATTCTCTCCTTGTCTTTAAACCTTGCCATTTTAATTATTATGTGTCTCAGTGTGTGTCTCTCTGGAGCCAACTTGTTTGAGACTCTCTGAGCTTCCTGGACTTGTGTGACTTTTTCCTTCACCAGATTAGGGAAGTTTTCGGTCATTATTTCTTCAAATAGGTTCTTGATCCCTTGCTCACTCTCTTCTCCTACTAGTATTCCCATGATGTGGATGTTGTTATGTTTCATGTTGCCCAAAATGTTTCTTAAGGTCTCCTCATTTTTTAAATTTCTTTTTCTTTTTGCTCCCCTTCCTGGGTGTTTTTTCTACATTGCCTTCCAAAACACGGATTCTATCCTCTGCTTCATCTAATCTACTGTTTATTTCTTCCAGTGTATTATTTATTTCAGATATTGCATTCTTCATTTCTGATTGGTCCTTTTTGTGGTTTATATGTCTTTTTTTATGCTGTTGAGTATCCTAATAATCATTACTCTAAACTCTCTATCTGATAAATTGTTTGCCTCCACTTAATCTAGTTCTTCTGGAGAATTCTCTTATTCTTTCATTTGGAGTCTGTTTCCTTGTCTTCCCATTTGGCTGCTTCCTTTTATTTTCTGCCTTAGATGTTAAACTAATCAGATGTCAAACCGATCACTTGTTGACCTAATCAAGCTGTAATCAGCAGTCCCACTGAAGCACCGCAGGGTGGGGCAGAATAATTCCTGTGGGTGAGTCTATTGCTTCCCTCAGGCTGATGCCACTTGGGGAGAGTGCTTTACTTGAGAAAGATGGCTTCTACAGTATGGGGCATGATTCATCATAGGGATCCTGGTAGCTGTTCCTTCAGTTCTCTCCCCAGAGCCACCAGCCCCAGACTCTCCTCCAGTGTCTCGAGTCCACTCTGCCCTGTCTCTGCTGGAGCCCGGGGTAAGTGGCTGCAAAAGAAATTTTTTGTGTTGGCCCTTTAAGAAGCTCTCTGTGTCTCCAGCCATCTCTCCCTGGAAGACAGAAACCCTGCTGCTTTTACACAGCTGGATGTTATCTGGGTTCCTTTCTGGCTGTGTTGCTATAGGCTGGGAAGCCCAGCTTGGGCTATAGACCCCACACTTCAGGCAGAAATCCCCGGCCACTGACATATCCCTCTGGAACTTCAGCTGCTTCCCATCGGAGCCCAGCCAGCCCTTTTGTGTCTCATCTGCATTCCCTACCTGTCACATTGTGGTGTAGTGGCTTCTTCTGTCTGTCTGTGGTTATAAGGCTTCTCTCCAGCTAGTGTTTAGCTGGTTATTCTGGATGATTTCTCTACAATTTAGTTGTAATTCCAGATTGGTCCTGGGAGGGGGTTAGTATAGCTCTACTTACTCCTCTGTCATCTTGGATCTCCTTTGTCTATTTTTGATACTGGGTTAACACTGACCTCATAGAATGATATGGGAAGTGTTTCCTCTTGTTTCTTTTTAAGTGATTTATTTTTCATATTGTAAAAATAGGAAAATATAGAGAAGTATAACTAAAATTAAAATTACTCATAATCCCACTATATAGAGGTAAGCACTACTAATATTTAGGTGAATTTCCTTCCCACTTTTTGTATGCTTATACATGTTTAAGATACAAAATTGGCATCATGCTCTATATGTTTGGTATGCTGTTTTGCTTTTTTTATATTAAAGTTACATTTGTGATCTACAATGGAATATTATTCAGCTCTAAAAAGGAATGAGATAATAATACATTCTATAAAATGGATGAACCTCAAAAACATAATGCTGAGTGAAAAAGCCAAACACAAAAGTTCATATATTTTATGATTTCACTTATATGAAATATCCATAGTAGGTAAATCCATACAGACAGAATGAAGATTAGTGGTTGCCAGGGGCTTGAGCCTATGTGTGTTTGGAGCTGGGGGTGGGGCGGGGAAGGGGGTGGGGAGGAGTTCTAGGGGAGGCTGTGAAATGCTTAATGGGTACAGAATTTCTTTTTAGGGTGATGGTAATGTTTGGAACTAAAGAGAGGAGGTAGTTGCACAACATTGTGAATATACTAAATGCCACTTAAATATTCATTTTAAAATGGCTATTACATTTGTAAGCTTACATTTGTAAGCATTACTAGGTGTGATTTAAAGCTCTTTAAAAGTGTGATTTTAGAATATTAGATTAAAAAAATTAAAATACATATTAAATTCATATGTGTAAAAAATAAAACACGTATTTGCTTGTGATGAAGTATAGTGATAGTTAAGGTTTATGTGTAAATCTCAGAATACCACAATGACTTCACCATAGCTACAAAATATTTCATTGGAGCTATGCCTTATTTTATTGCATATCTAACTAATCTAAAAGTTTTATTATTATAGATTATGCTATAATGAATATCCTTAGTATTGTTTCTTATTTATTTAATTTTTTTTTAGAGAGGAGGAAAAGAGGGAGAAAGAGAGAAAATCAATGTGTGAGAGATACATTGATAAGTTTCCTCTCACACACTCCCAACTTGGGGACCTGGCCTGCTACCCAGGCTTGTGCCCTTACTGGGAATTGAACTGGTGACCCTTCAGTTCACAGGCCAGTGCTCAATCCACTGAGCCACACAAGCCAAGGATGGATTGTTTCTTAGAAGTGATTTATTATTTCCTGACCTTTATAAGATATTTTATAGGAGAATATGTTCATGTTTTGGGGGTAGAGAAAAGTTTATTAAGCTAAACACTAAAAAAAACCCATAAAATTAATGCATAAATTGAACTATATTCAAATTAAAATGTTCTGTTCATCAAAGTATCACTAAAAGAGTGAAATAGCAAGATACATAGTAAGAGAAAATATTCACAAAACACATACAGTGACCCTTGAACAACATGTATTTGAACAGCATAGTTTCTCTTACATGCAGATATTTCTCAATACACACAGTACTGAAAGTGTATTCCTTATGATTTTCTTTTTACTTTAAATAATTTTTATTTTTCAATTACAGTTGACATACAATATTATATTAGTTTCAGGTGTACAACCCAGTGATTACATATTATATAACTTACTAAGTGATTATCTAGTACCTATTTGATACCATACATAGTTATTACAATATTATTGACTATATTCCCTATGCCATAATTTACATCCCCATGACTACTCTGTAACTTCCAGTTTGCACTTCTTAATCCCTTCACCTTTTTCACCTGTTTCTCCAATCTGCCTCCCATCTAGCAACTGTCAAAATGTTCTCTGTATCTATGAATCTATTTCTGTTCAGCTTGTTCATTTATTTTTTTAGATTCAATTGTTAATAGATATATATTTATTGCCATTTATTATTCATATTTTTATCTTTTCTCTTCTTAAAGAAGACCCTTGAACATTTCATGTAATACTAATTTGATGGTGGTGAAGTCCTTTAACTTTTTCTTGCCTGGGAAGCTCTTTATATGTCCTTCAGTTCTAAATGATAGTATTCTTAGTTGTACATCCTTGCTTTTCATCACTTTGAATATTTTCTGGCCTGCAAAGTTTCTGTTGAGAGAGCAGCTGACAGTGTTATGGAAGCTCTCCTTTAGGTAAGTAACTGCTTTTCTCTTGCTGCATTTAAGATTCTCTCTTTGTCTTTAACTTTTGACATTTTAACTATGATGTATCTTGGTGTTCATGCTCTTTGACTTCATGTTGTTTGGTACTCGCTGTGCTTTCTGGACATCTATGTCTGTTTCCTTCACCAGGTTAGGGAAGTTTTCCATAATTTTTCTTCTTAATATTTCTATTTATTTATTTTAGAGAGAATGAGAAAGAGAGAGACAAATGTTGATTTGTTGTTCCACATATTTATGCATTCATTTGTTGATTCTTGTATGTGCTCTGGCTGGGGATTGAACCTTCAACCTTGGTGTATTGGGATGATGCTCAAACCAACTGAGCTACCTGGCTAGGGCCCATCATTAGTTTTTTACATGGATTTTCAATTCATTGCACTCTCTGCTTGCCTTATGGCAACCCCCATGATGCAAATGTTGGTACAATTGAAGTTATCCCAGAGGTTTCTTATATTATTTGCACTTTTTAAATTCTTTTTGCTTTTTGCTGTTTAGATTGGGTGTTTTCTGCTTCTTTATCTTCCAAATCTCTAATTTGATCCTCTGCTTCATCTACTCCACTGTTGATTCCCTTTAATGTATTCTTCATTTCTGACTGTTTATTTTTTATATTTTCTAGTTTTGTTTTTATATTTCCTATCTCTTTGTTGATCTAAGTTTATCTACTCTTCCCTAGGTTCACCAAATATCCTTATAACCACTTTTCAACTCTGTATCTAGTAGATTGCTTGCTTAGTTCTTTTTCTGGAGTTTTGTTCTGTTATTTCATTTGGTAAATGTTTCTTTGCCTCCTAACTTTAGCAACCTCCCTGTGTTTGTTTCTACTTATTGGGTAGAGCTGCTACATCACTCAATCTAGGTAGTGTTCTTACATAGTAGGTGTTCTGTAGGGTCCAGTGGCACAGCCTCCCAATCACCTAAGCTGGGCACTACAGGTGCACAACCCTCCCTGTGTGGGTCATGCACACCCCCCTATTGTAGTCGAGCATTGATTGCTATTGGTACGTCAATGGGAGAGATTTACCCCCAGGCCAATTGGCTGCAAGGACTGGCTGGAACCACCTTGGAGGATTAGCTGTGCAGGGTCCCAAATCATGGAGCAGGACTTACTTCAGTGGGGCTCTGGTTTCTGCTGAGTCTACCCTTTGAGTGTGTTGCTTGTGGAGGTGGTTGGTTGGATGCTGCTTTGACATGATTTGAAGCTGTTCACCAGCTACACTGACTCTGGGAGGTGCAGGCTGAGATCAGCTGCCACCTATGTTTTGCTCAGGGCCACCGGCATGAGCTACAAAGCAATCTGCCAATGGCTGTGATTTGTACTGGGCTGGGAAGTGCCCAGGAGAGGCCAAGCTGCAAACCAAGGCTGGCTTCCACTAGTGTTGGGCTTAGAGCCACTTAGAGAGAGGTACAGAGCATGCCAAGGCCAGATGCTGCTTGTTTGAGAGATTTTAGGAAAGTCTGATGCATAAGCCAAGACAGGCCATTTGTATGGAAGAGCCCCTGGAAATTGCTTGCGTGGGGGCCCACAAGTTAAATGGGGCATGGTCTCGGGGAATCACCAGGGTGGGGCAAACAGTGTAAGCCAGGTGGATGGAGACTCAGATATGGTGCCTGCTTGCCAGTTCTTTGCAGGGACAGCTCAGAAGAGGAATAAGAACCTCTGTCAGCACTTCTGTCTGAGAGAAAGCTGCCCCTCAAGCTCTCACCCAGATGTGCGAGAACTCAGCCCCAACTTGTATGTCCCTGGTGCCTTTTGAGCCGCTGCCTCAGTGTTGGAGCTCAGAGCAAGTGAGTCCAGTGTCCTTATGTAGGCCCTTTAGGAAGAACACCTGGGACTTAAGGAGCTCTTTGTCTCACTCAGCCATAATCCCTGCTGTTTTTTACAGCTAGATGTTTTGGGGAACTTCTCTTCCGGGCACTAGAATGCTGGGCTTTGGGGCCGGTGTGCAGCTGGGATCCTTCACTCCTGAGGGGGAACCTCTGCAGCCAAGCTATCCCTCCACATTTTTATCTGCCACACATGAGTGTGGGACTAGCCCATTCTGCACCTCTACCCCCCCTGCCAGTATCCACTTGGCTTTATTATATCCTTAATTGTAGAACTTCTGTTCAGCTAGATTTCAGGCAGTTCTGAATGTTGGTTGTTCTATAGCAGGGGTGTCAAACTAATTTTCAGTGGGGGCCACATCAGCCTTGCGGTTGCCTTCAAAGGGCCGAATGTAATTTCAACTCCTTAACAGTTAAGGAGTAGTTACAGTTATACAGTCCTAAAATTATTTTGGCCCTTTGAAGGCAACCGTGAGGCTGATGTGGCCCCTGGTGAAAATGAGTTTGATACCCCTGTTCTACAGTATAGTTGTAATTTTGGTGTCCCTTATAATTTTCACAATAACATTTTCTTTTCTCTAGCTTACTTTATTGTAAGACTACATTAACAATACATATAACATACAAAATATTTGTTAATGGACTGTTTATGTTATCGGTAAGATTTTCTGTCAACAGTAAACTATTAGTAGTTAAATTTTGGATGAGTCAAAAGTTATATGTGGGCCCTGGCTGGTGTGGCTCAGTGGCTTGAGTGCCTGCCTGTGAAGTGGAAGATCACCGGTTCAATTCCCAGTCAGGGCACATACCTGGATTTCAGGCCAGGTCTTAAGTTGGGGATGTGTGAGAGACAAAGCAACTAATTGATGTATCTCTCACACATTGATGTTTCTCTCCCTCTCTTTCTCCCTCCCTTCCCCTCTCTCTAAAAATAAATAAATAAAATCTTTTTAAAAAGTTATATGTGGGTTTTTGACTGTGCAGGGGGTTGGTGCCCCTAACCGCCATATTATTCAAGGGTTGGCTGTGGTTAGTTAATGGCTTACATCCAGAATATATAAAGATCTTATATGAATTCATAAGAAACAGAACTGAACAACAGTGAAAATATTATATATAAACATTTGTGAATGTAACTAAGGTAGTATTTAGAGGAAAATTTATAGCATTAAATGAACATATTTAAAAAGAAAAACTGTTGAAAATATGAGCCAATGGTGCATTTCATAATGTTATATTCAAATAAAGTAGAAAAATACATATAAGAGAATAAACTAATGAAAAAATCAAACATATAATAGAGAGACTTTTTAATACTAAATTTCATTCTTCAAAAAGAATAATGAAATTGATAAAACTCTGATGAGACTAATAAAGAAAAAAAAGAGAATGAACAAAAATAAACAACAAGAATGAAGAAGGAGACATTACAAGACATCCTGCAGACATCTGAAAGACACTGAGAAGATACTATGAACAACTTAATGCCAATAAACGTGAAAAGTTTAGATGAAATGGGAATACCCCAAGAAATAATTTACCAAAGGTGATTCATGAAGAAATGGAAATTTTCAATAGTTCCCTATTATAGAAATTGAATCAGTAATTTTAAATCTCCCACAAAGAAATGTTGAATTATATTGAACATTTGAGGAAAATAAGAACCCATTCATATATAAACTCTTCTAGAAGTTTAGAAGTTTTGACTCCTGAAGAACCAGTTATGCTCCTTAACCTATTTCATGAAATCAGTATGTCACCAACCCCCAGATCTGACAGGGTCAATATAGGAAAGTTAAAGTCCAATCTTACTTATGAACATAGATATAAAAACTCTAAATCAAGTATTTTTAAATAAAATTTAGCTTTCTATAAGAAGGACAGTACATATGACCAAGTTATAATTAATCCTAGGAATGTAAGTTTGTTTAATATTCAAAATCCAGTTAATGTAATTTATCTTATTAACAGATTAAAAGAGAAAGTTCTTATGGTTATCTCAATGGATGCAGGAAAAGCATTTGATAAAATTTAACTCCCATGAAATAAATGGGTAAATAATTTGCCAAACCAAAACTTCCTTAATTTTATAAAGACTGTCTTTTTAAAAAATAGCTAACAGAAGCATCAGACTTATTGGTGAAACATTATATGTTTTCTCTCTGAAAATTGGAACAAAACAAAGATACCCATTACTAATTTATTCAACATTAAACTGGAGGTCCTCCTGGCCAGCACAGAGAAAAAAGAAAAGAAATAAGGATTGGAAAAAGAAGAAAGAAAAAAAAATAAGGATTGCCATTAGTTACAGATGATAGAGTACAGAAGAAATAAATAATAATCTAAAGATAATTAGAATTATTAAGAGAGTTCAGCAAGTTTCCTGGACTTAAAAGAAAAACAATAAAGAAAAATCATGTATTTAACAGCAACAAAGAGAAAATTATATTTTAAAAAGGTAGCATTTGTGATATCATTTAAAAATATTAAATCACTAGGAATAAATCTAATGAAAACTAAGTAAGTATCCAATGCAAAAAAAATTTGGTAGCATTATAACAGAAATTAAAGATCTTAGTAAATGGAGATAAGGTATTCATGGATTGGTACACTCAATATTACAAAAATTGTCAGTTCTTCCAAAGCAACCTATAGGTTCAGTTTTATTTCTAATAAAAATTCAGATTTTTTTGTGGAACTTGACAAGATGATTCTTAAATGTATATGGGCAAACAAAAGGCCAAGAAGAACTAAGTCACTCTTAGAGGAAGAATGAGGCCGGAGGAATTGCTGTTCCAGAGTTCTCTAAAGCTAGAGTAACTAAGAGAGTGTGGCGTTATTTGGGAGTAGACATTTCAATGGAATAGAGTAAGACCACAAAAACAGACCTACACACATCTACATACTGGATTTCAGACAGAGCTGGCAATGGAGAGCAGTGGCAGAAAGACTTGATAAACTTGATAAACTTGGTTGGAATAACTAGGTATCCCTATGAGAAAAGAATGAAATTGGACCCCTACCTCACACCATACATCAAAATGAACCCAGGGGCATATGAACCTATATCTAAAGGGCAAAACTGTAAAGTTTTGTAATAATAACGTAGAAGAGTATCTTCATAACCTTGGGTAAAGAAAATTTTCTTAAAGCTCAAAAAGCAATACCACAAGGGAAAGGTGGATAAAATGAAGAATCTCTATTTATCAAAAGACATTAAGAGAGTGAAAAGGCATACTACACAGTAGCAGAAGATCATTGCAATAGGTAAAGCTAACAAAGGGCTTTTACCCAGAATATTCACAGAACTCATGAGAACTAATAATAAAAGACAATCTAATAGAAAAATGGGCAATCCAAAGTCATCAAGTCACATATATTAAATATTACAGCTTTTTGTATGCCCATCATACCCCAATAAAGTGGGTTTAAATAAACAAACAAGCAAATAGCCTGGTGATAAGAAAAAGAAAAATGGGCAAAGATAGTTTTAAAAAATAACCCAAAAGAAAATAACATAAAGAGTTATTTGACTTCTTAGGTAACCAGGGAAATATAAGTTAAAATCACAATGAGTATGAAATACTCATTGCACTACACACTTACCAAACTGACTAACATATAAAAGCCCAATACCAGATGTTAGTAAAAACATTTATCCATGTAAATTTATACAAACTTGTACAACTACCTTGAAAAACAGTCCAGCATTGTCCACTTAAGCTGAAAATAACATACTCTGTGAGCCAGCAATCCTATTCCTAGACAAATATTTTACAGAAACCAGTGCTTACAGGACAGAAAGCACAAACAAGAATGGCCAAAAAGCTTTGCTTGCAATAGCCCTTGTTATAGGTCAGGTTCCCAGGAAACAGGCTGAGATGGAATTTGGGGTACAAGATATTTATCAGGGTTATTAGGGATCGACACCTATGAAAGAAAGGAAGAAGGGTGTTGAGCAGAAGTCTAACTGTGATACAGGTTCATTGGAGTTTAGGCCAACTTGGCGGGGAACTCAGGAGCAAATATTGTGCATCTGAATTGTCCCATTTCGGCTGAAAATAGTCTAGCCTCTAAATTCTTGCTTTGTTTCGGTCACAGGGAGCAAGCTGCTCGGGGAGAGGGCGAGGAAGCTCAGGTGGACCCTGAAGTAGCTCAGCTGCAGGTTCCTTTTGACCACACTGCCCGCAACTGGACAGCAAATCCTTTCTTGAGGGGGTCTCTGGGTGGCACATCTTTGCATGTGCCACAAGCGCAAACAGGCAACAACTCAGATTTCTATCAGCTGAAGAACGGTTAAACTCGGCTGTGTTCATAGGACATACCCACAATTCCCTGTTTCCTCAGGCACCTTTGCGATCTATCCGACCCAGGGCGACCACTGATCTTGTTAATACTTGACTTGGTCAGGCTTTAAATTCTAGTCCTTCCAGTTGGGTGTGCAGTTTTAGTTTTATTTCCCTAATGACAAATTATGTTGAGCATCTTCTCATGTGTTATGAGAAGGTATCTAAATACCTTCTTTTGTGAAGTCTTCAAGTCTTTTGCCAATTTTCAAATTGTACATCACTTTTGTATAATTTTGCATAAGGTTCATACATATATAGTCCATGTCAAGTTAACTTTTGTGTGCGGTACGTGGTGCAAGAGTCGAAGGTCATTATAGTGTTGCGCGTGGCTGTTCAGTAGTTCAGCACTGTTTGTTGGACAGATTGTTTATCCCCGTTGAATTGCCTTAGCACCGTTTGTTGAAAATCAACTGATCATATACGTGTGGGTCTATTTCTACTTGTACACTAATATCACATTTTTTACACTACCTTTTCAATTCGTCTGAATTCATTTAGTATAAGGTCTGGATTTATTTTTTCTCAAATAGCCAATTGTCCCTGGGGGGGAAAATCATGCTTTTTATCTCTATTGTTTTGAGGACCGAGCTTATTATAGATAGATTTATTAGGCCATATACCAGAGTCTTTCTAGGCAATCCTCTTTCATTGACGTGTCTGTGGTTTCAGTAACAGTTCTATGGAGAACGTTTCGATGAATATTCCTACCTGGGGCTGAAGAGAGGACCCAGAGCTTCATTTTTCCTGGGAAGACTGCTCCTCCTCGGCCCTCCGGCAGGAGTGAAGAGGGCTCCAGACACATGCGCTCTCTCTCCCCGCCATCGCCCAACAACCCGGCCTGGCCAGCATCCTCTGCCCTGGGCCCCTCCGGGCTGCTCTCATCAGGCCCGTAATCCCGGTTCAAATCCGGTCCCCTTCGACCTGCACAGTACTCAAGGGTATCCCTCCGCCCTGGCCGCTAGGCCCCACGTGGCTCTGTATTTCCCTTTTCTGACCTCATCGCCCATGTTACCCACATATCCAGAAATCCTTCCACTGGACTCTGAACTCATGGTGTGGCATCATCCATAAACTCCCCCGTATCCCCAACCGCATTCAGAATGTACAGAACATGGCCTCCCCGGTAAGCACTCCGCTCCCCTGCAGCCTCTCAAGTGATGGCTGTTTTCCCTCTCGCGTTCCCTTGTATTCCTGGGTTTAGGGGTGGGAGGTGCCCATTTCGCTCCCCAGTGCCCCTTGTTTGCCCGCCTCCTTGCAAACACCCATGTGTTGAATGCCATGTGATCAGACATTTTTGCAGTCACTTACAGACCTCCTGTCGCTTGCCCCCATTCACTGAAATTTTAGATCCTGACCCACAGTGACGCTCTCCAAGGCCCCTCCTACCTTAGTTTTTGTATTTCTTCATTCATGTAGATGAACAGGCCTCTCAGGCCCTTGGCCTCTCCTTCGGGATCTTGGCTTCTGCAGTCTTTCAGCTTCTTGCTCCCACAGCCAGACGTTGAACTGTGTAGTTGTTGCCGGTCAGTGCAATTCCTTCCTCACCTCAATGTCTCGATTTCGCTCTCCGAAGAACGCTGCCTCTCCCTCCAGCCCCCTCCTTTCACTCCACTCCACTCCATTCCACTGCACTCTAACAATTCTTCCTGGAACCTACTGATCCGAAAAAAAATCACCATTCCCAGCTCCGTCGTGCCCCACTTCCCTCATTGCTCAGCTCAGAATACAGTCACCTGGCAAAACCACAATCCAGGTTTAAGTCAACCCTCTACCCATTCTACACCTGCACCCACAGGCTGCCCGGGGCGGACGAAAACCCCGCCACGGGCTGACCAGTTTCGCTCCACTGAAATCTCTCCCTAGTTTGCTAAAAACATAGAAGAGCAAGTTCCAGGGCCTCCACTGCCCCTCCCCCCACCCACCAGCACCTGTGCCCCTGAGCTCCGCCCTCCGAGTCCCCCTGGTTACCCGCCCAAGCTCTTACTCAAGGACAGCTCCCTTTTTCGTGCACAGATGCCATCCCCATCCGTCTACCCAAGGACTGCCCTCCAATATTTACCCCGGTTCTCACCCACGTCATCAAAATTTCCCTCTCCGGGAGTATTCTCATTAACACATAAACATGCTGGAAATTTTCCATCTTAGAGAGAATCCCCCTTTGACCTTGTGTTCCTGCAGGCTCCCACCCAGTTTTTGTGGTCCTCTTTAAGGCACAGCTTTTGGAAGGGATGGACTCTCCTTACCACCTTCAGGCCCTGTTCTCCCATCCTTTCTCCCTTCCACTCTCACCAGGCTGTAGCTCCCACAACTACAGCAAAACCACCTTTGCCAAGGACTTTCCAGGCTGTTACATCTCAGGCCTCATCTTCCTTGCCTCTCCATAGCCTCTAAGAGTTCATCCCTCCTTCCTGGGCACCCAGATCCCCACCACCCTTTCCTGGTTCCCCTTGCACCTGTCTGGTTGCTCCTGCTCTGTCTCCGTTGCTGGCGCTTCCTCTTCTCCAAGGCTCAGCCCTGGGACCTCTTTTCACCTCTGTCTGCACCTATTCCCTTGGCCATCTCCTCCAGTGTCCTGCCTTTAAATGTCATTCAGTTGCTGATTACTTCTGAAGTCATATGCCAGCCTAAGCCTTTTCCTGAATTCCAGCGCATTGTGTCTAGGCAGTCTCCTGGAGCTGAATCATGGCCACACCACTTCAGTCAGGCCCACATCACCCGCTCTTCCCAGTCCATCCCTGGTCCACTTCCCTGTAGAGATCTGACACACGAACCCCAGTCGAGGGGATAAAAAGTAAGACTTTCCCTCTGCACAGGCCACGGAGCGGGGGTGGCTGGAGTGGGGGCCCAAGGCTCAGCGAATGTGACAGGCTGGTAGATCCACTCTCCACTCTGGGCTGGTCGGGCAGCACGGTGTGAAGCTCTCCTGGCTGGGTCAAGGTGGCTACCGTGGCTGCATCTTACAGGCACACAGGCACCTGCCCCTGTGCCCTCTGCTGGTGCTGTGTCCTCTCCCCGCCTTCCTCCCCAGGTTCAGGGCACCGCCCTAGGACACCACCCATCCAGCTTTTGGCCTCTCTGCCAAACTCGCATAGTCTCTCCTCTGGGCCTCATAGCTCTCCGGGACCCCGCAGGGCCCAGGCCAAGTGGGGAGCTCCGTAAAAGCCCTCCAAGTCTCTCTCCCACATTCTCTGAACTCACTGCTCTGGAACCATATGTAGGGGACCCATGTAGGCTTTCATGGTGGGTCACGTCACCCGGCCTGGCACACGCAGATGGGAAGCCGAGAGTCCTTCTCGCTGCAGCAGGGGACACTGAAGCCTCCTGAGGGGGCTTCTTAGCAGCAGATGTAACATAGGGCAGTCTTCTCCCCACACCACTCAAGGCTGCAATTTTGCAAACCAAGAATTAAAGGCTGGAACACTCAATGCCCTGCGGTCTCGCAAAGTGGGAGGATCCTAAAGGAGGACCAGCTTCCCTTAGAAGCCAGGCACATTGGCAGGAGGTACCCAGGTAAACAAGCACTCTCTGGGCAATGCCAGTCTGCTTCTCGCCTCTTCTTTGGAGCTTCTGGCTGCGTCTGAATGGAGTTTTTAACCCCATCCTGTGCGCCCATGTCACTTTCCCAGACAACCAGTTTATTCATGACTCGCCCACTATCAATTTCAACATGCCATTTGCAATGAAATTTGACTGATCAGCAATATCATAATTAGTTGCACATGTCTATACTTGTATTTGTTTGGCGAAGGGTCTTTTTCATTAAAGTGACAGAGGCCAATAAACGCCATGACCTTGCTCTGGGTCATCGACTAGCAGCAGTTGTATCTTGGGGCAGGGGCAGGCAGGCTGGTGAAGAGATTGTGGGGACTTGAAGCTGTGGCATGTGGCACTGTTTTTTACCTTAACACTTTTGTATTCACAAAGGGTAATCTGAGTTGGGCAGGTGATAACACTTGTCCATGAGGAAGTAGCCAGCTGGCGTTCCCTCCCTGGTCTCACCCTCCAGTCTCCCCAGATCTGCTTGCATACCTCCAGGAACAGGGGGCTTCTGATCTGATGAGACAGCTCTACTGTGAGAAAGTTCTTCTTTGCCTAGGCTCTCACCTGCCAGTTGTAGGTCTGTCCTACCTAGTCCAGGGTACTGGTCTCAACTCAGAAGTTGTCACATTGCTTGAGCTTGGGCCAGTCCCGAAGCCCCAGTTTATTCACCTGCAGAAAGGGAACCTGGTTGTCCTGTCTCAAGGACTATAACAGAGTTTGCAGCTGGAAGCAACAGAAATTGACTCCTAGTTTAAGTAGATTGACTTAATCGACTTGGCAAGAAAATAATGATACTGAGCAGCTCAGAGACTCTCTGGGCAGAGCAGAGAAGCAGCCCCAGAGCCCGCAGAGCCACAAGCAAGGCCTCAGTCCCTTCTGCGGAACCGGCTCCAGCAGGTCCTGGCTGCCATCCTGCCACCACCCTGCCCTGGGCGCTGCTGGCCGGCCTGCAGCGTCCTGTCCATGCCCTTGAGTGCCACCAGTTCCCTGGGCCCTGCCCCTTCAGGCCACTAGCTCCTGGGTCACACTCTGGAGCCATATGTCTGGCTGTCAGACCTAGGTCATGTGCCCCTCCCCAGCCAGCCACAGGGAGGCTGGGAAAAGCGTGCACGTGGTGCTTTCAGCCTCTACAGTGGAAGTGGCTCTGCCTCAGAATGCGGGGAATTCCCCGCCACAGGAAGAGGGCTCAGATCCTGGGTAGCCGAAAAGAAGAACAGAGAATCAAATAAGGTGATAGATGTTAAAGAGGTTTGAAAACCTATCAAGGTCTACCCACCTGCCAAAGATTATTCATTCTGTAACTATTTCTGCAGATACAGAGCAGAGAATGTTGTGGTCCCTGAACTCAAAGACAGCACAGCACTGCCAGGGAGTGAGGAGGCTGGGCTGGATGACCCCCCGTTCCCAGGGGCTGGTGGCCTTGGTGGATTTCAGGGTGCCCAGGTTATATACTGATTCGTTATTGCACGTCCTAGAGGGATGGGCAATATCTGGGACTTCTCAGGCAACCCAGTGCTTGCTTGGAGGTGGGTGGTGTCTCATATTCTCACTGTATCTGGGGCTGTGTATCAGGCCACCGATGTCTCATACAGAAGCAGGGCTAAGGAATCCTCTCCGTACATGCCTCTCCCCTGTTGAGAACTTCTGTGGTTTCCCTGCTCAGTATCCATCCCCATCCCCCTTCATGTAATAGTACCGCAATTTTCACCCGAGGAACTACTCCTCTTGTCATTTTCAGCTCAGGTACTTCAAGTGGAGGTGGTCTCTGGCTGGAGAGTCCCGTGGGGGGCAGAGCTGTACAGCACAAGCACATTAAGCACTGTGCAGAGTTGCATAATGGTTGGTTTAGGGACGGGCATGTGACCCAGGCCAAGTCATCAGATCTGGTCAGAGCCAATGCCAGGTATTTGAGTGGCTCAGAAAAAGATGTCCTTTCACCTGGACTTGGAGATGTGAGAGTGTCAGCTTGAAGCTGCTGGGTTCTCAGAAGACCTAGAATCTGAGGTCAGCAAGCAGATCTGTGGGGACACGGGCAGAGAGGGAGGTGGCCTAATGGGAGACTGTGCCCAGGAAGCAGCTGAGTCTGAAGGGCGCACAGAAGGCCTCTGAGGGCTCGTCCCAGCCTCGTGCGAGCAAACGGAGCAGCCCACTGTGGGCCCAGAGCTGGGGCTCCTGGAGGTCCCCACGGAGATCCGCTCCCCACAAACCTTCCAAGAACCGTGCTGCTCAGTTAACAACCCCCCCACCTACCACCACCCTGGCTTTCTGGAAGAAAGAGGAGAGTGCATCTTATTGTAGGGCTAGGTAGGGCAGGGAAGGGGCAGAGGGGCCAAGTTAAAGCCCATCGTGGACTTGGCATTGGGTCCCAATTTCACTGGAGTCTTTTTACATTGTTCAAGCTCTCCTAGGTTATTAACTGCCTGCAGGCTCAGCTCAACAGCGTGTAGGCCCTGGCCTGGTGCCTTGGAGATTTCTAGCCACGTTCACCCGAGGAGCAGGTGTCAAGGGCCTAACAGCCTCACTGCGCCTTCCCTCAGGGAGGGGAGCCTCCCACCTCAAATGTCTGGATGAAAGGAAAGGAGGGGACCATCAGACCATTCCAAAGTTAGGTGGCCCTAAGAGTGCCTTGCACACAGTAAGTGATTTTTTGACCTGTGTTGACAAGCTGGATAGCATAGAGTTTCCAGTCCTGGGAGCAGGATCTGCATCTGCCTTAAAGCCAGATAAGGACCCACTCTGTGGGATGCAAAAGCCTCAGGGCCCCGAGGGAGCAGGACCTGCCCTGGGCCACACAAAAGTCCCGAAGTGGCTGATTGGAGAGGACAATGTCAGCTTGGAAGACTAGGCACTGAAGTCCAAGAAAAGTAGAGCCTGCCTACCTTCACCCCGGGGTACAGATAGGCAAACTGAGTCTTAAAAAAAAATTGGTCCTGGCTGGTGTGGCTCGGTGGATTGAGCACAGGCCTGTGACTCAAAGGGTCACCAGTTCGATTCCCAGTCAGGGCACATGCCTGGGTTGCAGGCCAGGTCCCCAGCGGGGGTGGGGGATAGGGCAAAAGGCAACACCACAAACAGATGTTTCTCTCCCTCTCTTTCTCCCTTCCCCTCTCTCTAAAAATAAATAAATAAAATACATTTTTTTTAAAAAGGATAATTAAAAAAAACTGGTGCCTTGTGCCCCCCTCAGAGCTCATCTGCTGTCATGCCCATCCTTTCATTTCTCCCTCAGTTTCCAGCTCTGAAAAGCATCACAGCCACACCTGGCCCAGGTCAGGCACCCCGCAGTCTGCCGGCCTCTAGAACGGGGGCCGGCAGACTTTGTGAAGGGTCAGAGAGTGAGTGTCCTAGACTCCGTGGTCCACAGGCCCATACAGCTCTCTGCTGCAGCTCCTCAACTCTGCCTCCTAAAGAGAAAGCTGCCAGAGACGATATGTAAATGAGTGGGCGTGGTCGAGGTCCTTTGTTTACGATCACTAAAATTTGAATTTCATATAATTTCCACATGTCATGAAATATGACTCTTCTTTAATTTTGTTTGCAACCATTAGAAAATGTAAGAAACTATTCTTAGCTCAAAGGCTGTACAAACACAGGCAGAGGGCCAGATTGGGTCCTCAGGCCACAGTTTGCCAACGTCCTGTTCTAGAATGTGCTGTCTGGGGACCCGGACTTCCAGAGCCACTGAGGCAGTAAGTCCTGTCACACAAAAATAAGAGTGGTAATAGAGTGATGAACCACTGTGGTTTCCCAGGACCGAGGGGTTTCCTGGGATGTGGGATTTTTGGCGCTATAACCAGGACAGCCCCAGGCAAACCAGGACACTTGGTCACCCTACGGGGAAATCATTAACCCAAGGAGACAGGCTTCAGGGGTGGGTTCGAGCATGGCCCCCAGGGACCTGCCCCATGCGCTTGTGGTTTGTGGCAGGGCCTGCCCCGCTGGGCCTGGCCCTCAGCAGGGACATGCCCCCTCCTCCCAGCGAGAAAACCTCTGTGGTCTGGGTGCTCTTAAAAGGCAGGAAGTTGAATCATCAGCTCCGGTAACGTCTCCGTCAGCCCATGGGTCTGTCCCCAGGAGCTGGCTCTATACTGTTTGCTGCTTTCTCTGGCCAGAAAAGCTCCAGAGGGAGGCTTCTAGAGGAAGGAGAGCCATTGAGACAGGTGGGGAGGAGAGAGTCATGGCTGGGCCACCCCCCGCTCTCCCCCAGCTCTGTCCTGAGCTCGCTGTGCGGCCTCCTGTGACTCCCTCACCCCCTCTGTTTCTTGGCTTTGGCTTCTGCCACAGAAATGCTGATTCTTGCAATCCCCTTGAATGAAGAGTATGCATGGTGACCAAAGTGAGAGCATCCTGGGTCCCTGCAGGATTGTGTTGGCTTTACGACCATGGATGCAGGGTGCTCAGACACACGTCCCTGTCTCCCACTCTCCAGGGAGCAGAACCTGACCAGGCACCCAGGTTCAGGCTGCAGAGGCTCCAGAAGGCCAGCGAGTCTGGATTCCGAGGGCTGGAGGAGAGGGGCAGCAGGGAGAAGCCAGTTAAAGAGGGATGCTCATAACGGTGAGAATCAGGCCATCTGTTGTTTATCCAGCACTCAGTATGTGCCAGCCTTTGGATGACCTCAGCTGATCCTCACAAGGACCCTTGAAGATAAGAACCGTTACTTCTATTGTATAAGTAAGGCAAGTAAAACCCAGAGAGGTTAAGGACCTTGCCAATGCTCACACAGCTACCAAATAGTGGGGCAGGCATTAACCATTTGTTAGACTGTGGCTTTGAGGCCTGGGGGGCTGTGGCTTACAGGTGGCACAGGGGAGGGATGAGCTTCCCAGAGAAGTCAAGGACAGGGTGGGGGGAAAGTGTTCTTCCCTCCTGGTGCTGCACGGGGACCTCTGGAAAACCCTTCGAGGTCTAGGGTTTGCTGGGCTTGGGGACCGGGCCCCTGACAAAGCAGATCACACCTCACACGCTCTCCAGGTTGTCTCTGAGGGCCTAGTAAAGACACCGAACACGCAGCAGGATTTTGCTGCAGAGCAGGAGCTGAGCATTTACTTTTTGGTTCTCAGGCCAGCACTCAGTCCACTGAGCCACACCAGCCAGGGCAGCATTTACTTTCTGAGCAAAGGTAAGCCAGCCCGGCTCCAAAGGTGCCCCCGGGTGTCTCTGTGCTCCCTCCTGGCCCAGCATCGGTGCCACGCTCGGGTGAGACCGTGGGCCACAAGGCCCATGCCATGTCCTGTAAGGGAGGGGACAATGAGAGCTCTGTAGGCTTAACCACACTTAGCAGAGGACCAAGCCCACGAGGGGCCTGTGGAGTCACTAATAGGGTGTGCTCCCTGCAGTGGAGGCAGCCCCCGACTTAGCTGTCCTCAGTAACCAAGCAGGGAAACCACTCTGGGGAAAGAGGCCAACCCAGCTACCCAGGCCACTGCCCCCTTGTGAGCAGCAAGTTCAAAGCCAGACTTAGGCAAACTCCTCAGCATTTCTTACCTTCTCTGGAGCATCATGAAATTCTGCACGAAGCCCTCAAGCTAAGAAGGGCTTTGTTCATGTCTGCTCTGTGGCTGAGGACCGGTAGGTAAGAATGGGGGTTTTAGAGGCTTCATTAGCCTGAAGACCTACTAGGGGCCAGGCCTAGACTGAAGCCTTGAGCTAGAGGTAGGGGGCCTGGTATCTGGGTGCAGTGGCTGAGGCCACCCTCCTGGCCCCCACCTGGGCCTGCACTGGACCCCCAGGCCTCAGGAGCCAAACCTTCCTTGCAGACACTTAGATTCCATTACCTGGCTATTTTGGGCAGACCCGAGCTAAACTTGATTATGACAAATCTGAAATAGTTCCTTATTAGATGTAGCTGGCTCTCCCTTCCAAATGAACTTTCTGGGGACCCTTGGGGTTTTGTGGTGAGCACATCCCGCATCCTACTGTCCAGTTCCTCTGGCAGGAAATCAAGAGCGGTCTAGGAGCCCAGCCTCACTCGGGCCTGTGCACAGGGTGTGAGCTCCACGGGCACCTGTGGGGCTGAGGGGCACCATGCCTCTGGCCAGGTGTGGGCTCTGCCTCTTCCCTGCCTGCAGCGCCTTCCCACTCAAGAAAAGGCTGAACAGGACTGGCGGGTTGAGGACACTGTGGGACTGTGTACAGCGAATGACAGTTCTGGGCCTCTCCCTACTCCCCGTGAGTATCAGCCTGGGGGCAGGGCCTGGGAGGCCCCAGTCTTCCTCTGGTCCAAAGTCCACTAACAGCCCAGTGGCTGGGAACATGTGGAGGGGACGCTCTTCAGCCAGGGAGGTGTAGGACAAAGGAGGGTGAGTGGGAGAGAAGGAAGAGGCTGAGCTTCGTGTAGACCCTGGGGCCTGAGTGCATCTCTGTCTGGGTGGGGCGGGGCCCCCCAGCTTCCCCTACCACACAGCCTGTGCCTCTGGAGGAGGCTCTGCAGGACAGCCTGCCCCTTCAACCCCTCCTGCTCCTGGGGGGCCAATTTCCAATAGGACTTGACTGAGATGGCACCAGGCTGCCAAACTCTGGAGACAAACCCGGCCCGGCTATGCCTGGCGGTGTCTCTGCTCTGGAGCGTTTGCCCTTATCAGGGGTGAATGCTGGCGGACTTGCCAGTGGTGGAATTTCTGACCCAGGGCAGGTGGGTGAGGGGGTCATGTGGGTCAGGGGTCCCTTTGCAAGGCCCTCAAATTGCTCCAGGTGGGCAGGGCTCCACTGTAGCCCCGGTCACTGGTGGGGCCAAGTGGGCTCAAGGGGCCCCCAAGTGGTGGGAGCTCCTGGGACATAGAGTGTGGCCAGAGCAAGGAAGACCACCCAGCAGTCAGGGCGGTTGGTGGGGGAGGGCTCTGCCTTGGAGGTGCAAGCACGTGCCTCTCTTGGGGACACCCAGGCTGCATGAGAAGGCTGGACAGGGTGGCGAGAAGGGAACGGGCACATAGGTGAGGGGCTGGACTCCAGGCCTCCCTGATCCTGTGCTTGGCATAGAACAGGGAGGAGGCTGACACGGGACAGGTAAAGAGATACCCCAACCCCCATGCTGGGCACCGTGCTGCAGACTCAGTGAGCCCTCAGGCTGCAAGTGTCTTGGAAACCAGGGGAAGGCGCCAGCACTTCTGGTCAGTGTCTGAGAGTGCGTGTTCGAGAGGTGGGCCCGCTGACTGAGAGAGAAAAGGTGTCAAGACAAGGGGAGTGTGGGAGCAGGAGTCTAGGGGCACCACGCCAGGCAGGCGGGAAGACCGGTGAGCCCCCAGAACCGTGTGCAAAGGTGGCGAGGGAGGAGGTGGCCAACATGGAGAGCTCTGGCCCTGAGCTTCAGGCCCTTCCAGGCCTTTGCCAACTGTTACGGGTTGAACTGTGTCCCTGCAAAAGATATATCTTAGTCCTCATCCCCCTTATTTAAATGTGACCTTTTTTGGAAATAGGGTCTTTGCGGGTTTAATTGAGCTGAGATGAGGTCGTTAGGGCGGGCCCTAATCCAGTAGGATGGATGTCCTTGTAAGGCAGGGGTGTCAAACTCATTTTCACCAGGGACCACATCAGCCTCGAAGTTGCCTTCAAAGGGCAGAATGTAATTTCAGACTGTATAAATGCAACTACTCCTTAACTAGGGGCAAGGAGCTCCACATTTGGCCTTTTGAAGGCCACCGAGAGGCTGATGTGGCCCCCGGTGAAAATGAGTTTGACGCCCCTGCTGCAAGGAGGAGGAAATCTCGACCAGCACAGATGCCCAGGGCGAAGGCCACGTGAGGGCGGAGGCAGAGGCTGGAGGGAGGCTGAGTGCCTGGCATCACCTGAAGCTGGGAGAGGCCGGAAAGGCTCGTTCTGCAGAGGCTTTGGGGGAACGTGGCCCTGCCGACACCCTGACTTCTAACTTCCAGCCTCTGCTGCTGTGAGAGAACGCATTTCTGTTGTTTGAAGCTACCCAGGTTGCAGTGCCCCCTTCGTTGTGGGAGCCCTGGGAGACTGCCATGCCAGGTTGGTTCTTTAAAAATATATATATATTTTATTTCCTTATTTTTAGAGAGAGGGAAGGGAGGGAGAAAGGGAGAGAAACATTGGCTGCCTGTCACAAACCCGTAACTGGGGACCTGGCCTGGAATGCTGGCATGTGCCCTGACTGGGAATCAAACCGGTGACATTTTGGTTCACAGGCCAGTGCTCAATCCACTGAGCCACACCAGCCAGGGCCCTACCAGGCTGGTTCTGCTGCCTGGAATGCCCTTCCACGCTGCCCCTTCCAGCTAGGCCTCTCGCCACCTTCCAGGTCCATCACCTGCTCCATGCAGGCAGAGTTGAGTGTGACTTCTCTGTATAACCCCATGCAGAAGCCCCCTTGTCCAGCAGACCCATAAGGCTTGTTGGCCAGCCTGCATCCCCCACTAGATGGTAAGCTCCCCAGGGCAGGGCCTGACTGTAGCAGAGCAGCACGGACCTGGTGCTCAATGGGTGCTCAGTCAGTGTGGGGTGAATGGAGGCATAGTCGAGGGGTGCCAAGCCCCTCTTGGACTGGGATGAGCCTTCTACAGCCTGGCCTATCTTGGGTGGGCACTGGACCCACCAAAGAGAGGTACCAGCATCATCCACACAGGCCACCCCTGCTTCTCCACTCCCCTGTCCCCTCCCGGCCCTGTGTGAGGCTGAATGACTTGGGGAAATTCCTAACCTCCCTTTTCAGGGGGCCATTGGACCTATGAATTTGCCACAACATAACTGCGCAGGTCCCTCCAACAAGGGGACTGTGTCTGTGGCTCGATGACTCATGCACACTGCTCCATCCCGCAGCCTTGGGCGGGACCCAGGGCTGGGGACAGTGCCAGCCGGCGCAGGCTAGGAGCTTGGACATCCCTTTGCCCCAACCCAGTCCCCAGGAACACAGTGTACTCACGGCTTCGGGACAAAAATCTGGAAGCAGGGAGGCCACTCTCATTTAAACTGAGATCTGAGTGATGAAGGGAGCGGACAGAAGGAACGGTTCAAAGGCCCTGAGGTAGGAATGAGCTCGGTATGATCCAGAAGGGAAAAGAAGGCAGGGGAGGCGGGAGCAGGACGAAATCGAGGCCAGCGATAGGACATGAGGTTAGATGGGGCCCACTGGGTAACCGGGACGGTCCCTCCATCTCACCATCCTTGAATTAACCATACCTGCAAAGCCGCTCTGCTGTGTGTAAGTTTAACACATCCCTCATTCTGTGCACACAGCACAAGTATCTTGAGGGAGGGGATGGTACTCTGCCTGCTAGCGTCTCTCCCACCGTCTCATCTCTCTCTCTCACAGTTGGTGCGTTTCTGTTTTCCTATCTACCTGCTTATGTGGATCTGCTGACCTTTTCCTCTGGCCACAGTTTCTCTCTCTTCCTACCTCTTCCTCAAGTATGAACAAGTTATTGATCCATCCACCATTCTTCCTGGCTTTAATCTTTCAGTCTGATCATTACATCGCCCTTCGGTCTGCTCATAAACTGACTTGGAAATGCAGCCTGTCATTCAGTTGTCCCCTGTCTGTGACAAATTATTGGTCATCTGGCTCCACATCTGTACGCGTGCCACATGTGGACATTCTTCCTGAAGGTACAGATAAATTAAATAAATACTCCCTGAGTGCTTGCCATGTGCCTGATTCTGTGTCCTATGTGGGTGAGACAGATGATGATGAAGGGCTGATGACCGCCCCAGGAGCCAGAGTGGGTCCTTTTTCATCATCATCATCACCATCATCACCACCACCACCGCCATCACTGCCAGTCTGTGCACACTGTCCAGTCTGGTTATCCACATGGGGACCGTTCCTTTATGGACTTTCCTGCCCAATCCAGGCTGTTCTGTGTATGCATAAATAATGCAGACTTATTTTAACTTGGTCTTAGATAAAGTGTGGGTAGAAAAATATATCTGCTGGCAACCATCTTATGCATCAAGTAACAAACCCTAAATTTAAATGGAAATTATTTTTAGGTTGTCTGGGCAGATAGCACGGAAGATGGGGACTCCAGAGATATGACATCAGGCATGTGTAGGCACATGCAGACACACAACACACACGTGGGCACACACAGGCACACGTGTGCCCTTGCTTCTTCTCTCTTCCTCCTCGTAGTGGCTCCTTCCTGGCCCCTCCTTTCTCCCCCACCCCCCACGCCCCACTAGGGCCAAAGCAGACACTTCAGCACTGACTCACAACCTACCTCACCTCGTTTCCAGCCTGAGAATCTCACCTCCCCACCTGGGCTGTGAGGTCTTCCGGGGCAAGAGTGGTGCCTGCTCTTTCTTGGACACACCACCCCTGGCAGCCTGGCCAGCCAGAGGAATGAACGCCTATGGCAGCCTGGCCAGCCAGAGGAATGAACGCCTAAGAGCTGCTGGCCTTTCCTTGAACTCTGAGGGTAGTTGGGGAACAGGGAGGTGAGAAGTTAGATGCCCAGGAACAGAAGCTCTCCAGAGAAGCCCCCACGCCACCCCCCAAGGAGCCTGCCTCTCTTGCTCCAACTGGATGCCAGGGTAACGCAGGGCTTTCCGAGGTAGAACTCTCCTGGAGGAGCTGCACCAGCTGGACAAGCTGCCTGGAGGTGGCCTGGCTGGGGATCAGCTGGGTGAGAATTCCCTTGTTTCCAAGCATCCCCACTGCACAGGCCTCCAGCACCAGTTCCTGTCCGAGCCTCTCCCCAGGGCCCTGGCTGGAGACCCAGCGCATCGGGCAGCAGCTTACCGCCTGCCAGAGCCGCAGGTCCAGCAGTTGCAGTGCCCAAGACCAACCCAGGCTCACGAGTCACTTTGGCCACAGCCCTAAGGGAGGAACGGCTTGCTCACTCTTGCCTGCAGGAGGCTCCCAAGGCAAACACCTTGCACCCTGAACCACATCCCAACCGTGGAGGCTGGTCAAGGCCAGGACACCATTGAGGAAGCCTTGACTGGGGTGAGGCATTTCAGGGCCAGCTGGCCTTGTTGCTTCTGGTTCCTTACTGTGCCCAGGTCCCTATCCGTATACCTGGTCCCATGCACATCCAAGGTGTGCCCTTCTCCCAGCCCATGGTTTCCTCAGGGCAGAGGTCTCATCCAACACATCTCCGTCGCCCGAAGCTAACCCAAAGCAGCCACGGGAGTAGTGCAGAACATATCTGTACCGGTACACAGTCCACACCAATATCCCCAGCCCAGAGCCCTGGCCTCACACAGTCTCCAGCCCCGCCACCCAACCCAGTGCCCTCACTCGGTAAGTTTTGTGAACTGTGTAGGGCCTACCAGGTGATGAATTATCTCCACACTTGCTGCCTGAAGAGGCCAGGCTAGGCCAGTCATCCTCAAGCCAAATGCCCTGGGAGGAGACGGCACTCACCTGTTGGAGGAGGACGCTGCACTGGAGGCTGGGCTACTTGGAAACTTCTCTCTTCCCGCACTGGCTCCCACCCCGACCGGTCCCACGCCCACGTCCCAGCAGACTGAAGGCCCAGTGGGGGTCTCCACGCCCTGCTGGATCTCAGCCTCCCTGGGAAGGCTCTGACCTGGACTTGGAATATCAGGCTGGGCCAGCTACAGAAGCCCAGGGGACCTTTCCACGGGCGCCCAAAGAGGGCCAAATGGGCTCCAGGCCACCCCGGAGTCAGCACTGGGGCTCGATCAGACAGCAGGCTTCTCGCTCCTGCCCTCCAGGGTGACACTCTGTCCCACCCCTGGGTTGGGGAGCGTGTCCCTCCACCCCAGCAATGCTCCTGTCCCTGCGGAGTCCAAGCACCTTTGGGGCAACCAGCACTGCTCAACTGCAAAGGGTTTTGGGGGCCCCACTGGTCCCCCATCTCCACAGCCCCTACCCCACCCCCCCCGGCCCTCCCATCCCAGGCAGCCAGTCATTAGCTTGACGGGTTTCTTCCCACACACTTTGTTTTTTTCCGTAACATTACATATAGCTGTGTGTCTGTCTCAGGATAAAAATATAGACTTTCGTAAGTCTTTTTTTAATGTGAATGAGATCATACTGTGCGTATTAGTCTGAAACTCGCTTTACTTTCGGGTGTACAATAAAGTGGTTCAATATTTGTATATTCTGAAACTTGCTTTCCATCGCACACTCTTACTGGGGTTCTTTGTGCATCAGACACACAAAACCACATGATGATTCTTCTTTGTGTTGTCCTCTCTTTGCACGTGGTGGACGTTCAACCTCTTTCCAGTTTTTCGCTGCTACCACCATTGCTGCGATGACGAAGTTCCAGAACAGATCTTCTCGGGCCCATGTCAGAGGGTCTGTCGGGCATTGTCTCCTCCTTCGACTTGGGGCAGCGGCAGGGGCTCAGCTTCCAGCCTCCCGCAGCTTACTAGTGCACTTTTCTGTCCAGAGGGCGGTCCCCTCCGGAGGAAGAGCCCTAGAACCAGCCAGGTGCTGCAGGCTCTACAGCCCCCTGCACAGCTGTGGCCCAGGCAGACCCCGCCCATCTCCTGAAACATCCTCCACCTCCCCACACACCTGAATTGCCATCTATCTGCAGGTGCATCCAGATGCCTTTTCAAGAAACCTTCTTGACCGTTCCACCCCACAGGCTCCTAAGATGGCTTGTTTGACCTTGATTGACCTGCACAGGCTGAAGGACTCATCTTCCTAAAGGGGCCGAAGTCCCTCGAAGACAGACTGCCCTAAGACAAGCCTTGCTCGTACAGGAGCTTGTTACATGCATGCTATTTTTAATAAAACCACGTTGCCCCCGTGTCACTACAAACTCAGCAAACGAAGGCAAGGGTCTTTGTAGACTGCCAGACGGGGGGATTTGCTTTGATTCATCGGAAACCCTGGGAAAGAGTTGAGAGGGTTTTGCTTGAACTGTTCAACTTGACTTGGGGCCAGTGCCTTTGGTTCTTGGTGGTTCTTGGATGCGGTCAGGCCCCTCAGCTCCGAGTGGGGCGTCTCACACTTTGAGCCTCGCCAAGCTGGCCTCTGACTTGGCTGGAGTTACCGTCTGCTGCCAGTTTCCGGGGAGGCATTTGGAGGCCCCAGGGATCTGCACTGCCTTCTGCCATCTGTGGCCACTGGGCCGGGTCTGAGACTCTGAGGAGAGACAGGTGGCCTGGCTGGCACATCATCCAGACATCTCCTGGGGCTGGTCAGCACCACCTCTAAACCAGCTGGCACGGGCTCTGGAGGGGCGCCTCTCCCAGGCGTGCATTTAGAGTGCGCACAGAGACAGCGAAGGCTCGGTCTTGCTAGGGCAGCGTCTGCAGCCACAGACACGGCCCTGGGCAGCTCTTCCCTTGATCCCAAACCCTCGCTGCTGCCCCTGCCTGGAGACTAGGAGGCAGAAGCGGATGGATTTGCCCTCTCTTGAATGTTAAATTATGTGCTTTGCATGGAATAGGCAGCCAGTAAATATTTACTGAACGACCAACAGAAAGAATATTCTCCCTTTTTCAGAAGAGGCCACCTGAAGCCACAGACCTTATGTGGGAGACAGAAGAGAGTGTGACAAGCCACACCTGCTGCATCTGTGCAATCTTCCCAGGTCCCGTTCTCTCCCTTCGGGACTCCCCAGGTTTCTCAGGGAGCTCTAACATTAGGACAAGTGATCCAATGTTTGTAACCCCCGAAACCTGTTCTATTTCAAGGGCGACCCGTGGACCAGTGGCGTCAGCAACACGTGGGAGCTTGTTAGAAATGCAGACTCTCATGCCCCACCCCAGACCTAATGAATCAGAATCTGCACTTCAATGAGACGTCAGGTGACCGTGGGCATGTTGTCATTGGACAGCTGTGGCCTTAAGCAACTAGTGATTGAACAGAGATCGGCTGCTAGAAAGTGTGGCAAATTACATTTGTCCACCTTGACGATTCAGACAAATTACCAAGTCACATATTTTCTGTCTCTCCAGCCCTTGAATACTATCTAGAACATAACAGGCATGCAGTAAATATTCAATGAATACATGTTGAATGATTTTTGTGCTATTTTCTCAATTTAGCATGCTGGACTTCTGCTTCTGGACATAAATTACAAGTTATTGGAAAGAATTTTTGTTGCCAATAGGGACCTCTAGAAGAACAACTGTTTTTTTTTAACTTTAGATTTTTTTAAAATTTTTATCTATTTTTATTTTTATAGAGAGGGGAAGGGAAGGAGAGAGGGAGAGAAACATCAATGTGTGGTTATGTCTTGCACATCCCCTACTGGGGACCTGGCCCACAACCCGGGCATATGCCCTGACTGGGAATCAAACTAGCAACCCTTTGGTTTGCAGGCTGGTGCTCAGTCCACTGAGCCACACCAGCCAGGGAAAGAACAACTATTGTTAAATGAGCAATTACTGAGTGCAGGCCAATGATGTACTATGTGGATAAGCTCTCAGTCTTTTACAGAGTGTGGTTCAAGGCCAAAGGCATCAAGCATGACCAGGTGCTTGTTAAAAAATGTATATTCCTGGGTCCTGCTCCAGACCTGCTCATCGAGAATATTTGGAGGTTTGGCTCAGAAATTTGCTTTTGTTGTTGTTGTTGTTTTAAAGATTTTGTTTATTTATTTTAGAGGGAGGGGAAGAGAGGGAGAGAAACATCAACGTGTGGTTGCCTTTCATGCGCCCCCAAATGGGGACCTGGCCCGCAACCCAGGCCTGTGCCCTGCCTGGGAATCGAACCAGCGACCCTTTGGTTCACAGGCCAGCACTCAGTCCACTGAGCCACACCAGCCAGGGCAGAAATTTGCATTTCTAACACACATCCCAGGCACACTGAAGTTTGGAAATTATTTCATCCTCAGTTTACAGAGGAAAATATACCACAGGTTTACTGACTTGCAAATTTACAGAGCTGGTAAACGGTGGAGATAGGACTCAGACTCAAAACCCAAAACTGCCCAGTACCGGATCCATGGTTTTGTGGGGGTTCTTAAAGATTTTTATTTATTTATTTTTAGAGCAAGGGGAAGGGAGGGAGAAAGAGAGGGAGAGAAACATCAGTGTGTGAGAGATGTTTCCATCAGTTGCCTCTCACCATGCCCCCAGCTAAGGACCTGGCCTGAACCCAGGCATGTGCCCTGACTGGGAACTGAACCAGCCACCTTGTGGTTCGCAGGCTGGTGCTCAGTCCACTGAGCCACAGCAGCCAGGGCTGGATCCACAGTTTTAACCACATTGTCTCTGACAATGGAAAAACTGATGCCAGGGCTGACTGTATATTTGTGTGAATCTCACGTGTCCACCAAGTTTGCTATATTGTGAACTCTTGTGAACTCTTGGAAAGCAGCAAATGTGTTTCATCTCAGTATCTCTAGCATCCGTCACCACGCCTAGCACCTAGAAGATCCTCAACACAAATCATGTGAATGGAATTTCTACCAATACATGATTACCTGTCTCTATTAACATAAACACACAGAGGACATCTCATTTTCAGGTAGACTCTTGGAACAGGCTGTGACACTGTCAACCTCCCTCCTTTCTCTCGAACCCACTCGGTCAGGCTTGTGATCACATCACTCCATCGACAAGGCTGCTGTCAGCACCACCAGTGACCTCAGCCTGGCCGAACCTGATGATCCGCTGTCAGCTCTTACCTCACCTGACCCCTTGGCAGTGTGGGACACAGCGCTTTCCCTTTTCCTGAAATTCCCTTCACCTGGCTTCCAGCACATTCGTCCCATCTCTCTGGATGCTGCTGCTTCTTTTTTTATCTCCCCCATCCCCCAATTTTCTTACTGTGGTAAAATATGCAGAACATAAAGTTTATTGTTGTAACTATTTTGAAGTGTGCAGTTGCACAGCATTAAGCACACTCACACTGCTGTGCAGCCATCACCCCCCCCCCCCCGAACTCTCTCATCTGGCAAAACTGAGACCCTCTCCATGGAGCAGTAACTCCCCATCACCCCCCGCCCCCAGTCCCTGGCAACCGCCACTCTACTTTCTGCCTCTACGAATGTCACCACCCTAGATAGCTCATACAAGAGGGATCGTACGGTATTTGTCTTTTCGGGACTGACATTTCACTTAGCACGGGGACCTCGAGGCTCCTCAGTGCTGTGGCATACTGCAGCGTTTCCTTCCCTTTCAAAGATGAATCACACCCCACTGTATGTATCTACCACATGCGGCTCGTCCGTTTGTCCGTCAGTGCACGCCTGCATTGCTTCCAAGTTTTAGCTGTTGTGAACGATGTTGCTGAGGACACGAGTGTGGAGATACGTCTTCAAGACTCTGCTTCCAATTTGGGGGGAATGCACCCAGACATGGAATTGCTGGGAGATATGGTTATCCTGTTTTTTAATTTTTTGAGGAATGGCTGTTTTACTTTACATTCCCACCCACAATGCACAAGGGTTCTAATTTCTCCACACCCTCACCGATACTTGTTTTGTCTGTTTGTTTTTTCGCAGTAGCCATCCTGGTGAGTGTGAGGTGGTACCTCACCGTAGTGTTGATTTGCATCTCCCTGTGATTAGTGATGTCGAGCATCTTTTTTTGTGTGCTTATTGGCCGTTCGTATCTCTTCTCTGGAGGGATGTCGGAATACTTGTTTTTCAACAGCATCACACTGATTCCTCCTCCCCTGGCAGTGCCCAAGGGCACCATCCTTGGACCTTGGACCGCTTCCCTTTCTCCTCTCACATCCTCAGTGACCTTAGACAGCCGTGTATCTTTAAGTCGCATCCCCGCTGACCGCTCTCAAATGATACCTCCAGTCCAGACCTGGCCCCTGAGCTGAGGCTGCTGTTTCCAGCCGCCTACAGGACGGCTGCCCTTAGATGTCTAACAGGCATCTTGAGCTTACCACGTCCAACACCAAGCTCCTAATCTCCTTCCCCAAAACCCTGCTTCTTCCACAATTTCCCCATCGCAGTGCATGACAGCTCCATCTTTCCATTGGCCCAGGCACAACTCTTGTCCTCATCCTTGACTTCTGGTTTTCTCACACCCCATCAACAAACCCTATCAGAGCTATCCTCGGAATGCACGCAGGAGCTGACCACTGGCGCTGCTACCACTGTGGTCCGAGTTAATGTCACATCTTACCTGGCTCATTTCAGTGACTGCTCACTGGTCGTCTTGCTTCAGCCCGTTCCCCCATCTCGCACCAGAGTAACCGTAAACTCCAGCGACAGATCACACCATGCTTCTGCTCAAAACTCTCCATATTACTCCTCGCAAAAGCCTAATTTCTAATCATTGGGCTGATAATGCCTTATACAACTCTTCCTTGTACAGGCACATATGAAGGACCTTCTTGCCTCAGGGCCTTTGCACCTGCTGGTCTCTGTAGACACAGGGGCTCTGAGCCTCTCGTTGTGCGCCGTGGGCCCCGTGGTAGTCCGGGGTGTTTATGGGCTCCTTCTGAGTATAATGTCATCAAACCCATAAAAATGACATATAAATAATAAAGGAAACGAATGATATTGAAACACAACTCTCAAAATATTTTAAAATGTATAATTAGCAATATATGTTTCTTATTAACATTAAATTACAAGAGCTAGCAGCACTTTGAAGCAGTGAGGAGTATAATGATATTTTAAGATATTTTCAACAACTGTAATGTGACATGACAATATCTGTGATTTCTGCTAGCAACAATGTCACAGGTGTTACTAACATCCCTGTGATTTGCGGTCTGCATTTATAATCGAAGAACATGCTGAATTTTCACTAGTGAAAATATTTTTTTCCCTTCTAAGATCACCACCCCCTGCATTCTATCCACAGATCCCTGGAGGGGGGGTGTGTGGACTCCAGGTTGAGAACCTGGGCTTAGGATGCTCTTCCCCCATCAGCCTTCACAGCTCACCCTTCATTCACGTCCTTTACTCAAAAGCCACCTTCCCGGTGAACTCTTCCCCGAGGACTGTATTGAAATCGCATCCCCACAATCCCTCATCGCCCTTTCCCACTTAATTTTTCTCCATAGCAATTATCCCCAAATATAATATATTTTTTTACTTTCTAAAAAAATGTGTAGCTCCCTGCACTAGAAAGTGGACTGCATGAGAGTGGGCACTTTCGTGTGGTACCTGTGTGCCGTGTCCCCAGCACACAAATGACCCTGGGCACACTGGAAGCGCTCAATAAATATTTGTTGAAAAAAAAAAGACTGATTATATCTCTAAGAACTCTATGCTTTCCATTTTTTTTCTGTGAAAAGTTAATGATTTGTGAGACTTTTAATAAACATTAAAGAGTTATAATTAGCTTTACAGTTATCATTCTGTTAACATTTCCAAGGTTAACCTTAAACAGTAGCAGAGAGCTGTAGAAAGCCAAGGATTTTGATGGAGCTTCCAGTCCTAAACAAGAAGTATCTTCCAAGGACTTTTTAGGGGACATGGGTCATACCCAAACGTAGGGAAGCACCTCAGAAGCAAAGTGCTGCCCATAAAATTCTTTCTTACCTATACAGCAACCAGGCTCCCCTCCACAATCAATCCAACGATACGGATACTTTTTATTTCTGGCAGTGTGGTAAAATGGAAAACACCTGGGTTTCAAGGTCAGTTGGGCTAGGTGCCAATTTTGTACCACTGGCTAGCTGTGTGACTGGGGGTAAGTTACCACACTGCTCTGAATAGTAAGAGGGTGAAATGGGACGACTTGCACAGGGCACAGCCAGAGCAGGCGCTCTTCAAATGGCGTTCCCTCCCGCTCCCATCTCTCTAGGACACCTTTTCACTGCTTGCCAGGATTTGTGGGATCCTGATGGCTAAGAGGAGCCTGTCCAGTCTGCTCCTTGCATGTAAACGCCCTGCAACTAGCCCTAACCAGAGTGGTGTCCTTGGACTGCACCCCCTAAACTGGTACCCTCATTCCCATCTCAGATGTGTGGCTGAGGCTGATGTCCGGACCATGACCAAGAAGCCCACCATCTGTCAGTTTCTTCTCCCACATTTTCCTTTTGCCCACACTGGGAGATCTTGTGTTTGTTCTCAGAGACAGCGAGACAGAAATCACTGACCTCCAGGTTTCCAAGGTAAAGAGCTTGCACATTCTCTCCTCCAAAATGTGGGCACTGGGGAAGGTGCTAATGTGCACTGTGCACCCTGAGCTGGGCCTTGTTTTACACATATAGCATGCATGTGTACATGTGGTACATACATGTATGCACACGTACATGGCCTGGGGAACCCAGCCACCACTCCGTTCCACAGACGAGGAAAAAGGGAGCCAGAGAGGAATTTACTACTGATGTCCACATCAGCAGCTGCTGAACTGAAGGGTCAGGATTAGAACCCAAGTATTTAACCATTTTGTTACTTGGTCAATGCCTGCCACCTCTGTCTCTAGCCACTGAGCTTGGGGCTGGGCAGATCCTGCCAACTAGCTACAGAGAGCAAGAGTGAGGTCTACCCCAGAGGTGATGCTCAGCCCCTCCCTCTTGCCAGACAAGCCTTCCCAGACTTTGTGAGTGAAGGCCAGGGAAATGTTGCACTGACATCCTTTGAGCTTCTGTTTCTTTCTTGTTGCAAAAAGTGCTATTTCAGACCCATCATGCCCCTCTTTGTTGTGTAGACAATCAACCCCTCAGAAGATGTGTGCTATTCTGAGTTTATTATTAGATTTATTTCTCCTATAAGCAAATGTGTTCACGACATCAGGAATCTTCTTAATTGTGACATAAATGTCACCTTATGTAAATGGAATATTTACCTTCCCATGAAAGGGGGTGGAGGGCAATGAAAGAATAAACAACCTTCAGTCTTGGAGAGGGGAGGTGGTTGCTGGCCCAGTTCATAACTCAGCCAATGTGCTTTCAGAGTCAAAGGTGAGCTGAAAAAATTATTGGATAATCTTTGAGGGCTGCCAAAAGGTAAGGGGAAGAAAAAGTTGGCAATGACACCTGGGGACGTTGGGCTAGGCTCCCAGGTCTCCCCCACCCCCAAACCCCACCTGAGGCCAGACCACCTCCTGCCCAGCTGGGAGCATCCAGACAAGGCTGCAGTTGCCTCTCACACCTCCCCATCCAGGAGGCCAGCCCTGCTCCTTCCTCGAGAGAAGGTGAGCGCGGCGGGCACAACGGGTTGAGTGGGTGTGGCCCGCGGCTCCGGGAACAGACCCAAGGTCCCGCCACCGCCCGCGAGCCGCCCCACAGTCCGCCTGCTGGGCGAGCGCAAGCTCTTCTTCCAGAAACTGCAAGGATCTGAGCGTACTGTTTGTGCACCACAAGGTCAAGTCGGGAAGTGGAGCTGGAGGAGGAGGGGCGAGGAGGCAAAGGGTGGGGAAGAGGGGCGCCCCGCTTCCTCGCCTAATGCCAGCCTTTGGAAGTTGCCCCTCGGTTTTTAACCCTTTAGGGGGAGTGGGAAGGACAACCAAGGGGGAAGCTCCTCTGGGGCCAGGACGTGCAGCCAGCCAGCCAGCCACCCACCCATCACTGCGTTCCCCACCCCCCGGAAATGCGGGGCAGAGCTGGGTGCCAGGAGGCACCCGGGCGGGAGGAGGGGGCGACGAACCCGAGGGGGACCCTCCCCATGGACTGCCCCTCCTTTTTCGAGGTCGCCCACAATTTCGAGTTTCCCTTGCCCGAGATGTTAGTTTCCAGCTGCTTGAGGGGAGGGGGGAGGGCCGCGCCCCCCTCCCCCAGACTCGCGCGCGCCCCTCCCCTCCGCTCCTGCCAGCACTTTCTTCTCACTTCTGGCGCTGTAAAACGCCACGCGATTTATTCGATTCCCATTTTTAAACCAGCGATTCAGGAGCAGGGCCTAGGGCGAGGGTCTTCCAGCGCTGGAGCTCCGGGAGGCGGGTGCTCAGTGCAAACCTCGTTCCCTCCGCGAGTGTCGCCTTCAGGCTATTTGCAAAGAAACGTCTTTTTGACGCAGGGAAAAAATGGCAAATTTTAAGTACGTCATTAATATGGCGCCAAAAGATTTTTTTAAGTATAAGCTTGCTTTTTTTTTTTTTTTAAGGTTGCGGGGGGCGCCGCCCGGGTCTGAGGCGAGAAGGGGGCGGGGTGTGAGCAGAAAGTGTGAGTGAGAGAGTGGAGGGGCGGGGTATGTGTGTGAGTGTGTGAAGTGTGAGCAGACCTGATGGGACTTGCACGGGCTCAGCCGCCGCTCGGGCCCGGCCCTGGGGACAGGGCGGGCTGGGGGCGCCCCAGAGCCCGTGGGAAGTCCGGGCTCGAGGTGCAGGCAAGCGAGCGGCCCGGCAGGGCACCCTCCCTCCCGAGGCCTGCAACGCTACCTGGACCCGCTGTTGAAGCCAAACAACTGGGCGCAGGGAGGGGGGGGGGGGCGGGCGACGGGGGTTGTCAGGAGTGGAGATCCGACTGAATAAGAAAAAAGTGGCTACTCCCCCTCCCTTGCTCCTCCCGCCTGCCCCCACCCCCACCCCAACACATTTTTTTTCTAAAGAGATCACAAGGAAGTCTTGGTTTAAAAAGAAACAGAAACATACACAGGGGTTTGGTGAATGGTGCCGACCGCGGCCATCGCAGTTGGAGGCTATTTGGGGGGGGAGGGTGAGTAGCGTCCATGGAGTTACTTTGCGCCCACTCCTAGGTGGCAAGGGCTTGGGTCCCGTGGGCTGAACCGTCCCCGGCAGGGGTGCGGGAGCGGGGACGCCGCGACCCCGGATGGATGCGCGCCCCCCGCCCGTCCGCACCGGCCCCAGGAGCTCCGGATTTCGGGAGCATCCTTCCCGCGCCGGCCCCTGCCGCGGCGCGTAGCCGAGGGCAGCGCCCCTCGGAAGGGCACCACGGAGCAAGGTAAGATCCATCCCCCGGCTATGGGCCCTGCGCATCTCCACAGCGTTATTTTGTGTTTTTGCAACAGATCTGCCAGCGCTCCTCGCTCGCTCGCTCTCTCTCTCTCTCTCTCTCTCTCGCGCGCGCTCGCTCGCTCTCTCTCTCTCTCTAGCTCGCTCGCTCCCTCTCTCTCCTGCTGGCTGCCTGTTCTAGGAAGCCAGCGCGCGGGGGGAGGGGGGATGCACAGCACAGGAGAGAGAGATTGCGCATGTTGGTCAGTCGTGTTTTAAAGAGTACATTGCGGGGAGGCTGAGAGGGGCGCATGCAACAACAACTTTTAGAAGGGTGAGTTTGGCGACCTTCTTTATTAATGACTGCGGCAAAGCGCCCCCGGGCCGGCAAGGGGGCGCGGGCGGGCGGGGGCGCGCCGGGGCTGCAACTTGCCCCGCGGCTCCAGCCGGGCCGAGGGGCTGCGGCGGGAGACCAGTGCTGAGGGGAGGTCGCGCGGCCGGGGACCAGGGTTTGGAGGAACCAGAGCCAACTGCCCTCCTGTCGCCCCGAGTTTCATTTTGTTGATACGCAGCACGTCCGGGCGCCGAACCGGGCTGAGCCGGTGCACATGACCCGCGCTGGGCTCACGTGCAGCCGGCCGGGTCCCAGACACCTTCCGGGGGCCACCGCCTCCGCCCTGTCGCCCCCTCTCTGGGCTGGGTGCACGCGGGCGCTGCACGCGGGGGCAGCATGCTCAGCTCCCGGGCGCGGAGGCTCTGCACAAATTAAACAGTTTTTTGTAGGGGTGGGGGACGCCCTTTCCAGGTAAGTATGTAGGGTGTGCAGCCCCGGCCCGGGGGATGCGGGCTGGGTCAGGGGCAGCTCCCCCCTCCGGGGCTGCGCGGGAGTCCAGCGGGGGAGAAGCGCTGGGAGAGTGGAAATGTACCCGCGGCGGCCGGAGCGGCGGGTGCGCGCCCGCGGGGCGACGGCAGGGGGCGTGGCCCTTGTTTACCTTCTCCCAACTCAGCCGGTTCGCGTCCCGCTCCGGGGATGGTTCTGCAGTCCCTGGCCCTCCGCCTCCGCCCCTGCGCCCTGGGTGGTACCGGGAAGACGTAGGCAAGTGGCAGCCCCAGCCTGGACTTAACACACCCGACCCCCAAATGAGTGACACTGCAGCCCCCGCCCCCCACCAAGCACCGCTGCAGTCCCTCTCCCGGATCCCCGGCCCGGCCCCGCCCCCGGCAGTGGCATCTTCCCGGCCTCACCTCCTTCCTCTCTTCCTCTCCCTCCCTCCTTCCCACCCACTCGCCTGCGCCTGCGGAGCGGCTCCCGCCCGCCTCCTCCCGCTTGTGTGCAGACTTGTGGCTCCCTCCGGTCCCTTCCCGCCCATCCTGGGCCCTAACACACCCTCTTCTCCAGGCCAAGGGATGAGAGGGGGTCAGCCTGACAATTAGTAGCTGTTCTGTCTGAAGATGGGGATGTCTGTGAGGCAGGCAGGAAGGCTTCAGGGTACCTTCCAGAGGCCCAGAACACCCCCCACCCCAAACACACACCCAGTTCCCTATCATACACAGCTGTCCGCCTCCCAAGGGGCGCGGGGCCCTTACCCGCTTTACCTAAACCCCTTCCCCTGCCCCAGGCGTCCAGTCCACCTCCCGGCGCTGCCCTCGGCCCCAACCGCCTCTTGCCCTTCCTTGGCCTGGGCCGGAGCCCCCCGCAGCCACCTCCGGCTCCTCCTCCCGGCTCCCGCGGTCGGAATCACGCCGGCGCGCCTCCAGCCTGCCGTCCCGAGGACTTCCTCCAGGGGCAGGCTAGAGGCGCATGCCATCCTTCCCCCCGCCCCCTCTTCCAGCCTCTGCCACCCGCCGGGGCAGTTGACTTTTCTTTTTCTTTTTTCTTTCTTTTTTTTTTTTCTTACTGTCTTCGCTGCAAGTCTGGTGCCCCGGGCTGGTGGGGGCGGGAAGGGCCATGTTTCCCTTTGCCCGGTGCCAAGGGCACGCTGCAGCCGGAAACTCTGTTCTCTGCAGATTTCCAAACCTTGCCCCTGCACTCAGCACACCCCCTCCCCAACCCCTTCTCGTGTGCAGGATTCTGAGACAGAGTTTCTCACCCAGAGGCTGAAACTCTGCAGGGGGGTCATCAGGGGGCATCATATTTGCACTCAGCATTGCGGAAGGGGGTGGGGAAGCGCTGAGTAGGTGTCCCTGGCTTCCCCTCTTACCTTTGCTGAAAGGGGAGGATCCCTGACCTTTGAGCCCAGGCAAGCTGTCAGGAGGCCCCCTTCGCGGTTCTGCTTGCAAACTGAGTCCCGGGCCCCGGTGGTGGTAGGGCCACCTGGCCCCTCTTCCCAGGGTGGCATTAACTCCCTGCACTGGTAAAATTCCCAGTAGGACATTTGGCAAAAGGACCTGACAGGGAGCTGCCAACCAGGGCTGGCCCTGTTTCCTGGGTTCTCAGGGTGCTGGCTTCTCCCCTACCCTGACTTCCTCTCTCACCTCAGGGCCCCAAGTGAACACACCATCCATCCCTCCTGTCCCATCTTCCTGGGGCAGGTTGGGACCCGCCAGCAGAGGAGGGAAATAACAACAGAATAACTGTAAGGGGAAGGAATGAGTAATGAAGCCTACCCAGGCAAGGAGGAGGGCTTTCATGTTTAAGAGATGCTATTTGCTTTTTAGGTCACAGGCTGCAAAAACAGGCTTTGATCCGAAGTGGGCGAATAATTTATTGAGAAAGTTTGCATGGTAGAAAAAAAGGGCTGTTTGTTTGATCTGGAGCCCTCTTAGTTGTCCGAAGTGCTGTTGGCCGTTGTTTAGAGTGGAAAAGCATTTGGTTCCACAGCAAATGCCTCGCAGAGGGAAGTCCTCGCCCCAGGCAGCAAGCAGGACTTGCAGGGAATGTTGGATGTGAAACTGTTTGGCCAAGGGTCTCCCCAGCACTTTTGGAGATGAAGTGTTTAAGGATAAAGTTGTTTGGGCTTGAGATGCAGCAAATGTTTCCAGAGCGTTTCCCATCCAACAGGCTTTTCCTTTCCCTAAATTGCCTGGCTGAACAGCCAGTAACACTGATCCAAGGGCCTGTCAGAAATCTCACTTAGCTTTTATGACAGGTGAGGTAGGATGGCTGGTCCCCAGGCCCCAGGCTCAACCCGGAGTGGAGGTCAGGCCTTTGACACTTTTGACACCAACTTCCACATCCTGGAGGTTGGGGGTAGGGTGTTCTGGTTAACTGATGTTCCAGTTACCAGGGCAATGGCTGTCTTATGCCCGAGACCCAGGTCGGAGGCCTCCACTCCAAATTCGCCCCAGTTCATGCAGCAGGCTCCCAGTGGGCCTCACGCTTCTCCCTTTAGGTTCTCTGAGGGAGGGCCAGGTCAGAGCTGTGAGGAGGGGGGTACAGCTCGCTTTCCCTGCTCTCTACCTAGGACCCTTCCCGAGTGGCTCAAAGCTGAGGACTCCAGGAGGGTTCTCAGACAATCCAGGAGAGCCTGGAGTAGCGGCCGCACTCAGGAAGGGTCATCCTGTGCACGGTCGCCCAGTGGGATGGGGTACCCCATCTGGGATCAGACCGCTTAGCTTTGAACACTGGCTGTGCAGTCACCAGCATGCCAGTTAATCTGTGCCTCAGTTTCTTCATCTGCAGATAGGGTTAATAACAGTACCTACCATAAAGAAGACTAAACCCAAAGCCAGGCATGTGGTAAGCGCTTGATTAGTATTAGTCATTCTAACTACTATTATTAATGACCTGGAGAGGGTCCAAATGCAGCTTTGACCTTTGATCTCTCCCCTTTAGGCTTGGCCGAAGAGCCAACCCCCTTCTCTGAAGAAGGGGTCAGAAGGACCCTGCAGTTGCCAGTGGGCAGCCATCTGTGGGAGCAAGCGGACTGAGCTCTGCCCTCTCTGAGGTGGAGAGTAGGGTGAGAGGTGCCGAAGGACAAAGTAGACAAAGCCCCTTTCACTCTCCCAGGATCCCCTTGGTATGTCCCCAGAACTGGGCCTGGAGGGCGGGCGCGGGCCGCATGCTCCAGGGGAGCTGGGTGCACTGTGGGACACTTGGAACTGCAGGTGGGCGATGATGGGTGTCGGAGGAGAGGTCGGGCTCCCCTGTGCCCAGAGAAGCAAGTGTGAGGGTCTGTGTGTACACAATCATTTCTGCAGCAGCAGTTACTGCCCCCGAGAAGGCATTAACGTTAATGAGAGATAGGAAGGAGCGGGGCCCTGACCCCGGTTTAAAGCCGTTTAAGACTAGCAGTTCTTGTTTTCTGAATGTCTGGCCTTCCCGACACAAGGAGGCTCTGAGGACAGGTTTTCCAGCCGAAATATCATTAAATTGTATTAGCATCTTATTACACACACGCCTTAGTGGTCTGCCTCAGACAGGGAGAGTTTTTGTTTCTCTTTGAAAGATTGTGTCTGGAATGGTAAATTGCCTGCCTGAGAGCCTCCCCCACTCCCCTTTTTTGAAGGAGGAAGACGAAATCCTGCTGTGTGTGGTGGCGGTCAGGGCAGGCCTGGTGGCCCCCAGAGAGGAGCGGCCGGAGGCCAGGTTGGGGTGTTTTAACTGCCCGGGGAGCGGCTGCAGTAGCAAGCCTGAAAGGCCCACTGTTCCCAGGGTCAGCTGGAAGGGCGTTAATGGAGGCCCAGGGTGTTTATTTGAGTTTATTTGCAGAGAGGTCTTTAAAGGGGGCTGGCACTGGGCATTGGTGTTTCAAGTCCAGACCCGGGGCCCCCACTAAGACCAGTGACCAGGGCTGCCAAGAAAACATCTGCCACCAAATTGCTGCCCCATTACTGAGTTGGCACTGATCGTTAGCCAAGAGCCCGACCAAATAAAGAGCCCTGGAAAATGTGTGAGGTTAGGATAGGGAAGAGGGCTGTGAAAACAGGGCGAAATCCCGGGCCGGGGTGTTTGTTCCTGCGAGCTCCAGGCAGGCCCGCTGGGCTGTGTGGTCCCTGCACTTCTAGAGGGAGGGGATGAGAATATCCTTGGCACTCTGCATGCATCGAGCCCCTGTCCCGTGCTGGGTGCCGTGCGAGGAGGGCTCACTCTCGTGGACCGTCCGTTCAGGAGGAGGAGGAGGTTTAACAAGTAGCTCAGCAAACAAACTGGGTGGGTGCCCCAAAGACGCCGAATAACAGGCACTCTGCGTAGAGCCCGTGACATTTCAGCGGAAGCCTGAGAAATGGAAAGTCGGACATATCCTGGCTGCTGAGACCATTACAGGCAGAGGGCACACGGGCTGTGTAGGGGTCCCAGCGTGCACTTGTGAAGGTTAGGGGCGGTCTCGGGGTCAGGAGCTTAAGTGGTACCCTTTGGTCAGCAGAAAGCCTTTGAACGGTTTTAAGTAGGGGCATCACATGGTCCGATTTATACTTTTTGAAGATCGTTCTGGCTGCTGCATGGGTCCTGGATCGTGAGGGAGCAATAGTAGAAGCTGGGAGGTCAATGAGGAGTCTAGGCAGCAGATAAGAGGGCTTGGACCCGCTTCTTGGCAGGAGAAGTGGGGGCAGGTGGGTGGGTTCACGGTGTGTCTGCAGGGAGAGCCCGCCGGCCTGGCCAGGTGGTGACTATGGGGTAGGGGATGCACAGAGAGGCTGTGGGGGTGCTGCTGCTTTGGGGTGACCTTTTGACACCCACACTCCCAAAGGAGAGCTTCCTATCTGTGTCTCCGTGCTGGGGACAGTGTGGGAGGTGCAAACGGAAGGAAAGGGAGCTTTCCTTCCTTGAGTCTCCCTTGTAGGTGAGAGGAACGTGCCTTGTGACACACCTCCTGGAGCAGACCTGGCTTGGGGAGAACTTGGAGAGACCAGTGGAGAGGGATAACCCAGAGGCCAAGGTCAAGTCTCAATATCCCCAGCCCCCACCCGTATTTGCAGTCTCAGACTTCTGCTTTGGTGAAGGAGCCCTCCCTGTTCCCCTTGCTAGAATGGATGGTGGGAGGTTCATGGGGCAAAAGGCTGTCCCGCAGAGGGGCCCAGGCCTCCTCTGGGGCTTCATTAGCCACCGACTGCGGAGGCTCACCTGAGGCAGGGAGGCCTTTGGAACAGACTTGGTTCAAAAGCAAGAAGCTTCACTCACCGACAGTGACTTTCTTCTGAAGCCTAGTTATTGTTTCAATCAGGCCACTACCAGATCTGCGCCCTTAATAACTCCGGCCCAGGAGGACTCTGGGCTGTGTGACAGAGGGCAGGGTGGACGGGCACTGGCCGAGGGTGGGGTGCAGGTCTGCACCCTGGCAGGTCCTGGGCAGCAGGACACAGCATTACGGGAAGAGTGCTGGCCATCAGAAGTCCTCGTCTAGAGGACCTGCCCTACTATGCAGCGTGCTGCTGCCTCTGAGGAGCCCCCCAGGTGGGCACCGGTAGGAGGTCTCTACTTGGCCCAGGGCCGCCGTGGTATTCATAACCGACACCTATGTGGAGAGCCAACCACTGTGCTCAGGGCTTTCTGCTGCTCTCATTGACTCTCACCAGCTGATTCTGGCCCAGAGATGTGTTTAGTTTGGCCCTCTCCAAGTGTTTTTAAAGTTCTGAATCAGTTGCCAACATTTTAAGTTCAGGAGATTTATGTAAAAATCCAGATCCAGTGTGTGTCCTCGGGGAGGTATGCCTTTCCCGTGGTCTCTGGTCTGGTGAGGGGTGGTGGCTTGTATGCTATGTGAGAGCCAGGCTTGGAAGTGCCCTCTTTGCTAGAAATGAAGAGAAACGCAATTCCTGGACAGCCCGCTGCAGGGGAAAGCGGGTGGGTGCATTGGTAGCGCCTCTCCCTGACTCCTGCCTGACCAGTAGTGTAGACAAGGTGTAGGTTAGAGTCAGGGATTTGTGTAAACTCATTCTCAGACCCCAGAGGACATCGAGGACAGGTGGCTGTGGGTGGTAGGGCATCACTGCCTGCCTGCGCTCCGCTGCACGGAGGCAAGGAGAGGAATAGAGGGCAAGAGCGGGGCCTCTCAAATCAGATTTCTTAAAAGCGCTGCGATCTTGGGCAAGTCACTTCACTTCTTTGCTTTGTTTTCCTTGTCTGCAAAAGGGAAGCAGCCCTCATGCCCACCTGTACCCAGGGTCTGTTCTGGGGGTTTCGTGAGGTCCCCATGTACCACGGTGTCCGCCACCCGGGGCACAGTTGTCCCCACCTCCCAGCCACCTGTGCAGCTCATGCTGCCGGGCATCCCTTCATGCTGCCGGGCATCCCTCCGTACCTGCATCCCTTCTGCAGAGCTCTCATCTTTACCTTCAGAGCAGGGCCACACACAGCCCCAGGGAACCTTCCTGTCATCCCGATCTCGCTGTTGGGTGACGTGGTGGCAGGTTTAGTCCAAGGCAGGTGGGCCTCCCGGTCAGCTCAGAGGTCTGCATGGCTATATGCAGTAGGAGAAGGGGAACCCCAGGCCTGGCACGGACAGACTTGGGGTGTTGGCAGGTAGCAGATAGGATCATAGGCGGGACCAGGAGCCTGATAGGCCCTCGGCTGGGCGGGGCAGTGGGGCTTTTCCCTACTGACACCCGCTCCTTGTCGTTTGCTATGAGCAAGGAGGTGGCCAGGGTTCCAGACTGGAACGGGGTGGAAAGTGCTCTGGGCCTGAGACCCAGGGCAGGTTAACCAGCCACTCGGGGTGCTCCCCTCCGAGAGGGCACAGGAGCAGGCTCAGCCACCCAGGTCTCTGCAGGATTAGAGGAAATAGCGGGGGCGGGGAGGGGGGTGGGGAGGGGGAGCACTACCAGTAGGTGGGAGCTGATGAAGGCAGCTTGATGCGGGCTTTTAGGGATCAGGCCAAGTGGATTCAAATCCAAGTTCAGCCAGTTACTAGCCGGACAAGGCACTGAGCCTCCCCAGTAAACGGAGCTAATAGCTCACAACTCAGCAGGTTGCTAGAGACTGGAGGCAGCTGAGGCAGCGTGGGGAGAGGAGTGAGCTGAGTGTGGGAGAGCTGCCCTTCTTAGCCTGAAGTTAAATACCTCAGTCGCCATACGACTGAGTACTTTTGTACTTTTACCAGGAGAAGGGCCCGGGGGGCAAGCGGGTGCCCAGGACCAGTCACCCCTGGGCCTGGTGTGTCTCAGGGACTCAGTTTGGAGCCTCCCTGTCCCCCCGCTTTTGGGACGTGCCCTTGGTGCTGACTGAGATGGCTTGTCCATAAACGCAGGCAGCATGGTCCTCCTGGAAAAATCCATCTTGTTTCCTCTGCCCTCCCCTCCTTGGCACCCAGCAAGGCACCAGTTGCAGCTTTTGGATGGGGGTGGGTTCTCTGATGGGCCTGGGTTTCCTCGAAAGGAAGCTGGTTCTGGGCAAGTCCCCTCGTCCCAGACTCCTGCTCCTCTGAGGGTCCGGGCTCAGGAGCTGGGAGGTGCAGCCTCCTCTCCCCTCCCTACCCATGGAGATGGGGAGGTGGTGGGGCTGGCCGGGGCAGGGTGAGTGTGGGGAGGCAGGTTTCTGGTGATTTTCAGGGGGATCGAGGGTTTTCCGAGCTGCCTGCGAGTACAATGGGGTCTGCCTTTCGTTACAGATGGAAGAGAAGAGGCGAAAATACTCCATCAGCAGCGACAACTCTGACACCACTGACAGTAAGGCCTGCCATTTGGGGCTCCTCCGGGGAAAGCCCGTGAGCAGTCACCGGGCCCACAGCCCGAATGGGGAGAGGCTGCTGCGGTCTCGGTGGGGAGGGAGGCACCGCACATCGGAGCAGGTCCCTCTGCTCCTGGGAAAGTGCCCACGCCGCCCTGGCCCCCGGGGCCTCGTGGTCCTCTCCGCTCCACTCCCTCTGCCCTGGCGGTCTCAGCCGCACCTGCTTGGCTCTGGTGGGGACAGACCTGCCCCCTCTGGGACTCTGCCTCTGTGGCTCTGGCTCCCAGGGCACGTCCCCTCCCTGTGGCCCCCCTGTCGAGTCGGGGCCCTAGAGGAGGCCTCTGCATGGCCCACAGAAAACCCGTCTCTGTCATAATTCCCTGATAAGTATGGTTACCTAACAACTGGTAAGCTCCTTCTTCAGACAGGTCGAGTCTTGCTCGCTCCTCATCCCCAGCTGGATCTGGCGCGTTGCAGGTGCCCAGAGAGTGTTTGCTGAAGAGATGAGTGAAGGGGTCTGACCTTCACGGGGTCTCTGTGACAGGCTCTCCGAGGTAGGCTAGTGTATGGGCTGAGGGTGTCCTTGGGATGTCTAGGGATAGGGGGACATTGTCGGGGAGAAAATAGGGCTCCCTCTTCTGAGATTTGCGGGAGCAGTATAAGGTGAGAGCTTTTCTCTAGTAGTAGCAGGCAGTTCTTCTCAGCTGCCCCGGGAGCGAGGAGTTCCACACCGCCCTGTGTAGGAGAGACTCGCTGCCAGGAGGACCCGCCCAGCGGTGGGAGCTTGTGGAAGCCCAGGCTGAGGAAGAGGCTGTGTGGCCAGGGAGGCGGGGCCTGGAGCCCCAACTCCCCAGACCTCAGTTTGTTGACATACGTGGTGAGCACCCGGGATTAAGGAGACCGCTGAGGACCCTTAGAGCTCCCAAGATCCACACCTTCCCCCCAAAGGCCTGAAGCAGGTGCACTAGTTTGGCAAGTGTGGTCTCAGTCCCTGCCCCCTGCTCAGGTCTCACTCACTGTCCTCTGGGGACTGTTGGCTCAGCTTGGCTCTGGTGTCAAACCTGGCCAGCCCTTCCTCCCTGTGGCGGGAGATCGCAGCATCCCGCCGTCTGTGGCTGTGACCGCACTGCCTGTGGCCTGGCTCAGCAGAGCCAAGAAGAGCGGCATCCTCTCAACGTCACTGCCTGCAGAGGAACCCGTGAGGGCCGCGCACATGCAAGGGGTGGGCGTCTGGGCCACTGAGCCCTGTAGCCACATTAGATCCGGGCCAGGCTGGTGCACATTCTCTTCTCAGCAGCCCCCCACCACTGCGCCCACCCATGGCTGCTGCCCCTTTGACCCACAGGATGGAGGCCACAGCCCTGTTGTTCAGCGAGGGCCTTAGGCCCTCGGGACAGTAGCTGATGCAGCACTGCGTGCTGAGACTGCAGGCATGATAGCCTCTGCTTCTCACGACCACCCTTCGAAGGCATGCGGTCAGTCTTCTGCCCCCCATTTTATAGAAGAGCACACTGAGGCTCAGAGAAGCTGTTATTTGCCCAGGGTGACAAGCTAGTAGGTGGCTGAGCCAAGGCTCAGGCCTGGTCTGTGGGTCTGCGGCTCCACACTGCCTCTGTCTGTCCACCAGGCATCATACCCAGGAGGAGGCCGAGGATCTGAGAGGGCAAGGGACTTGTCGTGGGTCACACAGGAAGCTAATACTGAGTGCCAGTCACTGCCTTTTATTTCCCTAGCCCCTTCTGGTTGGCAAGCGGAAGGGAGGTTACATCCTCGTGGATCATCGGAGAGGCCCAGGGTGGGGACAGGCCACCAGCTGCTCACAGCGATGCCACCTCCCGCACCTTCAGGGACAGGCTTGCTGGCCTTGGGGATGGGTGGGTGGTGGTCCTGGCCTTCCCGGGGCCCCTAATGGGCTGTGTTCTCTCTGCAGGTCACACTACATCCGCCTCAAGATGCTCCAAACTGCCCAGCAGCACCAAGCCGGGCTGGTCCCGGCAGAACGAGAAGAAGCCCTCGGAGGTGGGTAGCGACCAGGGTCCTAGAGGAAGGTGAAGCAGGGATGGGGAGGCCAAGGAGCCAAGACCTGGGGGGAGCGAGCTTCTCAGATGAGGGGGGGAAGCACTCCTGGCAGAGGGCACGGCCATCGCCGGGCCAGGCCAGTGTGGCTGAATGGAATGAATGGGGGGAGTGTGGTGCCTTGTAAGTTGTAAAGATGTTTCTATTGATCTGAGCAAGAGATGAAGCTTTTCCAGGATCATCAGCAGGGTAATGACATAGTCTGATGTTTTAATGAAAGTTAAGTCCCAGTGGCTGCCGGAGAAGGGTTTCTGGGGACACGGGTGGCAGCAGAAAGGTTTCTGTTGCAGTTGACCAGCAGTTGGACAACAGTGGCTTGGAGCCCAGCGGGGGCCATGGAGTAAGATGCAGTAGGAGTCGGGACACTTTGGAAGCTGATCAAGGGTGATGGGATTGCGGATGAAGGGCGGAAGGATGGATCTTCAGAATCACCCAGTTATCTGCTCCTTATTGGGCCCAGTTCACATGCGTTTGCATTTTAAGCCTTCCTTACTCAGACCTGAGTGGCTTCGGAAGCTGCCGAGCGGTGGGGGTGGGGGTGGGGCTCCTAGAATTCCACCTAGGGCCTCATCGCTCCCTCCTAGGTCTTCAGTGTCTTTCTTTCTTTGGGCACAGAAGAGGCCGAGGGAGCACTGAGTCTCTGAGAAGGTGGGGGTTTTGAATGGGGCCTCTAAGAGAGGCATTGTCTGCAGCCTACATGCAGAGTAGCCAGGCACTGGGCTGGAGGTTTTAGTTTTTTAATCCTTAAAGGTGCCGGCCCAGAGTTCTCAGTCCTGTTATAATGGGGAAACTGAGGTTTCCAAAATTATATAGCCAAGACCTGAAGTTTGGGGGGCCAACAGTGCCCAGGGTGGAAGGCCCTTGGGGGCGGGGGCGAGGTATCTGTATTCTGAGCCTGGGCCCTCCTCTCCCCTCCCTCCACCCCAGGAGGGGTCTTGGTGCGAAGGGTCATTAGCCAGCCTCTGGGAGGGGGAGGGTCTTCCGCAGCAACTTGCATTTGAAAAAGGACTTCCCACCTCCTAGGGTTGGCGGACCCTGGGACTCTTCCTTTGTGGGGAGTGGGGAGCCTTTGAGACCTGATGCCTCCCGCACCCATCCCCCAACCTGCTGTCCTGTTGGCCCGGTGGAGGAGGGGTGGAGATGGAAGGAGGTACCTCTAGGAATGCAGTCAGGACTGGACCGGAAGCTGGGAGGAGGGTTCTGTTCTTGAGGCTTAGTGTCCTCCTGGACTAGCCCCCTGGGAGGACCCCTCTTCCTCCTGCCCCCATCTGGAGACCTGCAGGGGCTCCCCTATTGTTATGGTTGAAACAGTAAAACAATGTCTACCTTTGTGTGCCCTGCTGGTCCTTGGAGGCAGTGGTTGTCATGCCCTTTTTGGAGGAGAAGAAGAATCTGCCCGCTGCTTTCCATGGCTATTCAGGTTGGAGAAAGGCGGAGAAGTTCTGGGGAGCTCCATCCTCCCTCCAGCACCAGTGGGAGGAGGGGCCAGCTGTCCGGGCAGAAATCCCGGGGGCTGGGTTGTCGCTGACACCCAGGACGGGCTGGTGGCGGGGAGGAAACAGGTGTCAATGCAGGTCGAGGAGAAAGAGTGATTTGCATGGGGCTGAAAATTCCCCTGCCTCTCGGGTTTTCCAGCTCAGAGCCTTTGAACCTTTCTCCACCCAAAAATAGATCCAGGCCGTCGTGAGGGTGTTGGTGCTGGCCCTTTCTGGGGGCTGGCTACACGTGGCCCTGCGTTGGAGCACAGGAGGCCCCACCCTCAGGTCCTGGGCTCTGGGAGGGAGGGCCGAGGAAGCCCTCCCCGCCTTGAATGATGGCCAAGGACAAGCTTCCCTCCCACAGAGGCTGGAGAGCAGCCTTCGAGGTTTCCCTCGTCCCCTAAGTGAGGAGGCTGAGCCATCGCCACCATAAATTCCAAGCTATCTCAGGGCGGAGAGGAAACCGTCAATGAAAGCTTCCAAATTATTTGGCTCATGAGAAGGCAGAGATGAAAGCGAGGATTTGGCGGCAGAGAATGTTTGCACTAAATCTCGCTGGGCTGTAACCTTCTCCTTCTGTGACTGGTGTAGAGAGGAGGGCCTTTCCAGTCTGCAGGGCCTGGGGGCTGAGGGCCCTGTCCCCGAGAGAGTGAGAGGCCTGTGGATGGGGTGGCCGTCAGGCTGGTCACGGGGTCTGCTCCCAGTCTGGCCCAAGTTCCCAGCCAAAATGTTTGCAGAGTAATGCAGGTGGTGCAGGACCCCCTCCCTGGTAGCCACATGGTTCACTTCCTCTCTTCACCTCTGAATGGGGAGGGGTGGGCTGTCTGAGGACCACAGTACTCAGCGCAGCAGTGCCACGGCCCACAGTGAAGTCAGCAGCTACGGAAAGGGCTGGGGCTGGGTTTCCTTGAGACCTAAGGGGCTGTCCCTGTGGTGGTGACTTGCCAAGGCCCTCCTTTCCCAGTGCACCCTGAGGGTGCAGATCAAGGGACACCCTCCACACCAGAGCAAGGGGACCAGACGGGACGAAGTGCTCGGACCAGGAGGACCAGGAGTCAGGACCCTGGACAGGGCTGAGGCCTTGAAGCCCAGAATCTCATCCACCCTTAGCCCCAGTGGGTGGCCTTCCTCAGCCGGAGTGAAAGGGGGGTGCAGGCCTCAGGCCCCGGGGGCTGTCGGGACGGGCCCTGGGGGCCTGGGAACCTGGGCCAGGGTTTCTGATGGAAGTCCACCGAGTTTGAGGCCGACCCCGAGGACACAGGCAGCTGCCTTCCTCTGCTTTGCCTGCCAGCAGCATCCCAACAAAGCTGAGCTCTCTTGCTCGGGGATTAAGTCGGCCAGGCCAGGCCTGAAGGAGGAAACGGGATTGATTATTAGCCTGGCCCTGAGAGGCATCGGTGTAGAAATCGTGCTGAGGCCTTGGGTTTCTGGCTTGACATGTCTTACCAAATGGCGTCACCATTTGGTTGTTGGTGCTTAACACTTTGTGGGTCACATCTGTCTGAATCTGATGGAGATCACAGACCACCCCCAGGGATTCTGGCTTAAACGGTCTGGAGTGGGGCCCAGATACCTATGCTTTTTTAAAGCCTTCCCTCTAGAAGCCAGGATTAAGAACTACTGCCATAGAACTTTTTCCTTAATTTGCTAAGACAGGAGTTGCAGCCTGGTTGGGCCTTCCTGGAAGATCCTGAGGTTGCAGGGAGGAGGGGAGGCTTTCTAGCCTGTCGCAGTGACCTAAACAAAGGCAGAGAGTGTGGGTGGGGGTAGTCCCCCACCTCAGCCCCACGCCCCTGGAGGCTAGGGGACTGACGGGTTGCTGCCAAGCCCTCCTCCTGGCAGGGCAGTTCAAGAAGAGACCTGCAGCCCTGGCTGGTGTGGCTCAGTGGATTGAGCGCCAGTCTGCTGACCAGAGGGTCGCTGGTTCAATTCCCAGTCAAGGCACATACCTGGGTTGCAGGCCAGGTCCCTAGTGTGGGGTGCACAAGAGGCAACCACACATTGATGTTTCTCTCCCTCTCTTTCTCCCTCCTACTCCCTGTCTCTCAAAGTAAAGAAATAAAATCTTTTTTAAAAAGAGAGAGAGAGAGAACTGGAAGCAGCTGTGAGGCTGTCTCCCTAGGGCTAGGGCAGAGCGGCAGGTGGGGGGCCAGCCACACGGTGGAGGTCTCCTCCAGGGAGTCTGCTTGAAGTAGAAGGCTGTGTCTTCAGGAAGTCAGAGGGTCAGAACTCATCCCATGGGCAGGCGCATGGATCTTCAGGGCCCAAGGGCTCCTGGCACTGCTTAAACTCAGCACGCACGCAGGGGCATCTCACAGCCGGCCCTGTCCCCGGGGAGCTCGTCCTCCGGCTGCAGCAGGATGCAGGTGTCCACACAGGAAAGTGCCCGTTATGAGGGGTGCAGCCAGCTTGGCCACTGAGGAACTCCGTGACCTTGGGTGAATGACTGTTTCTTTCTGAGCCTCAGCACTGTCATCAGTAGAGTCCTGCCCTGCAGCCTGCATGGACTTTCTGGTCTGTAGATGTGACGGTCCTTCCCTGGGACCTGCGGAGCTGTGGGTGGGGGCGAACCAGGAGTGAGCGGAGGTGACGCTGGCCTCCCTGGGACAGAGACCTGGGTGGTCCTAGAGCAGGGTGGGTGGGAGCTGGCATCCAACTCTCAGCTCCTGTGTTGTTTTTTTTAAGTTGATCTTATTTTTTATATATATTTTTATTGTATTTTTCCATTACCATTTTACCCCCTTGTACTTCCTCCCCGCCTCACAATCACCACACTGTTGTCCGTGTCCATGAGCCCTTTTTCCTTTTTGCTCAATCCCTCCACCTCCTAACCTCCTCCCCACCCCACTGGCTGTCATCTGCCCTCCATCTATGAGTCTGTCTCTGTTTTGCTTATTAGTTGAGTTTGTTCATTAGATTCCACATATGGGTGAAATCATATGGTGTTTTTCTCTGACTGGCTTATTTCACTTAGCATAATGTTCTCCAGGTCCACCCATGCTGTCACAAAGGGTAAAATTTTTCTTTTTTTATAGCTGAGTAGTATTCCATTGTGTAAATGTCCTATGGTTGTTTTATCCACTCATCTGCTGATGGACACTTGGGCTGCTTCCATATGTTGACGATTGTAAATAATGCTGCAATGAACACAAGGATACTTATGTTCTCTCAAATTAGTGTTTTGGGTTCCTTCGGATATATTCCTGGAAGTGGAATGAATCGCTAGGTCAAAAGGCAGATCCGTTTTAAATTTTTTGAGGTATCTCCATACTGCTTTCCACAGTGGCTGTACCAGTCTGCATTCCCACCAACAGTGCACAAGGGTTCCCCTTCCTCCACATCCTGGCCAGTGCTTGTTTTTTGTTGATTTATTGATGATGGCCAGTCTGACAGGTGTGAGGTGGTATCTCACTGTGGTTTTAATTTGCATTTCTCTGATGATGAGGGAGGTTGAGCATCTTTTCGTGTGTCTACTGGCCATCTGTATGTCCTCCTTGGAGAAGTGTCTTATCAGTTCCTCTGTAGGCCCTGATGACAAACTAGTACATCTCTGAACAAGGGAATGGGACCTTTTTGCAGGCTCACCATTGCTCAGCCTCTGCCCCTGGGGGCCGAGCCTGGGAGAAAGAGGTGATCCTTATGGACAGCCTCTGCCCACACTGGGGTGTCCCCAAGACCCCCAGTGTTGGGGAAAGTTCAGCAAGTGAAGGGTGAAAATGCAGGTCATTAGCTTGACCTTTGCTTTTCAAATGAGATCCTCCTGGCTTGGGGGAAGGCAGGGGTGGCCCGATGGTGTTGGGGCACAAGACCACGGGATCAGTATGATGCTTTCCCGGAGGAGCAGAGTTGGTGTCCAGATGCTGGGCATAACCTATTTCATGTTAAAACAATGACGGTGTATGTTGTGCTGACACGCCAGGTGCCCACCAACTTGGGAGAGAAAACAGGAGAATGCCCAGAAAGGTTCTGGGCTTCCCCCGTGGTTTCGAGCCCTGTTTGCAGCTGCAGCCCCTGTGTTGCCCGGAGCAGGCGCCGGTGAGGGGAGAGCCCCGCCGCCAAGCTCAGTGCCTGCTCCGAGCCTCCCGCTGCCTTCCTCTGGGTCTCGTGTAGTCAGAAACGGTGCTTCTCCCGCCAACTGGAAAGGCCTCCTGGCCTCTGGGACTTGTCTCGCAAAAGAAATGTGTGTAATAAATTCTCTTTTAAGAGCAGGAAGTGCTGTTACCCTTGTGAGAGAAAAAGAGATGTTGAGAGAGAGAGAATGTGTATTTGTGTCTGTGTGTTTTTAGTGTGTGACCAAATGTGGTATCTTGGATGAGACTGAGCCTTTCTTCTGCTGGTGTTTTATGCCTAATTTTTAAGTATCTTAACTTTGCTCTTGGCCGAGATACTCATTATCAGGCTCCAGCCCAGGAGGGAGGTTTATTTAAAGAGCGAATACCTGGCAGGTTTGCAGGTAGCATCACAGTGGCTAAAGCACAGTGCAGACCTGGAAGCAGCATTAACCTCCCTCTGTGAATCTCAGTGTGCATGTCTGTGGGAGGGGCGCTGTGAGTTAGGCGAGATCGCCGAGCAAGGCACGGGGCATAGGGCTTGCTCTGTCACCGCAGGGCGGCCACTCCTCGCCACTAACCATTGTTTCTGGTGAGACGAGGTGCTCAGGAAAAAATGGATCAAAATGAGGTATCTGGTAGGAATTTCTCTCGACTTTTCAGGACAGACCCTCAGACATCTTCAGGAGGGTAGCGGGGAGGGTGCCACTCCCAGCTCTGCACTGGGGCTCCATTTCCCTTGGCTTGGGGACAGTGACCAAGACCCGTTCCTGAAGCCCACTGAATAGTCCTTGGGACAGCCCACCTGCCAGGCAGGACAGGGAGTTTCCGAGTATAGCCACACTTCAGGTGGATCCAGGCTCATCTGCTGATCCTCTCACTTGTGCCGCAGGCATTTCTTGAACCCCTGCAGCGTGCCCGGCTTGCGCCACCACGGCACCCTGATCAACCAGTTACAGGTGGAGGCTCTGCCTCTCCCAACTCGGTCATCAGAGCAGACGGACACCAAACAAATACTGACACAATCATATTTAGTGATTGTGGCAAGTGCCGGGGCCTTTCCATAAGTAACTGACTTCCTCTTGGTCTGAATACTGTGATATAGTAAGTAATTCACCCTGGAGAAAAGGAAGCAGAGTCCAAGGTCCCGGGATGAAGTATTCAAATAATATCCACAAGTCTTGTGGTCATAGTTGAGAGCTCACTACATGGCACGGTGAACGCTGCCCGTTGTCATTGTCTTTATTTGCTTTTGGAGGTCATGTCGGACTGCAGTGGTATTTTCAGGCAGAGTCTGCTTTGGGTTAGCAGGGAGAACCCAGAGTCTGCTTTGGGTTCTCCCTGCAGAAATGGGGGCAGAAAGCTAGACAGACTCTGGTGGTTGCGAAGGGCCAGGCCATGAACTGTGTCCTCACTCCAGGCGGAGCAGGGTCCACAAGCTCCCACCAGAGCTGCGCCGGCCCCTCTGGCACTCAGATGGGTTATTACATTAGAATTTTAGACCTTTGAACGTTCTTCCCACCGTTTGAAGAAGCTACAATTAACATCTCCTAAGCAGCTCAGCAGAACTTGGTTGCTAGGCAACAGGCCTTTAACGACAATTTGTCCATTTCTGCCAAAAAGAGAAAAATAGTAAACACTCACATTCTTAGAAAATTGCTTGTTTTCCAGCTTCTAACTTTCTTGCCACAGCGAGGCCTCCAGTTCGTCGGTGTCCATTTTATTCTTTATTTAGTTTTCATAAATCATTTAGAGACATATTAGGAGAATAATCAAGCCTTTTTTCCCAGCCTAACCTCTGGCAACTCAAAACAGAGACATCTGGGTTACAGTGAGTTGCCAGATCTGTGGGCAGGTTTGACGTGGATGGACAGAGGCTCCTCTGAAAGGTGGCATGCCCGGCAGTGGCCCCGCTGCACCCCAGGAAGGTGGCGCAGATCCCCGGAGGCTCCTGAGTCCCTCAGCCTGTGTTGGCACCTAGCACCTGCCAGGCCCTGTGCGCACCGCTGCGCTCCAGCCTGCTGCCGGGCCAGACCTCACTGAGATGGCCTTCTCCTGGGGAGATGTGGCCAGAAACCAGGAGATCCCACGCCGGGGCTGTGGGAGTTCCGAGGAAACCCGGAACCCAGCCTGGCATTGGGGAAGTCTTCCCAGAGCAGATGTGGGCTGGACTGAGACCTTGAGGCTGAGGCAGGCCGGCTCCGCTTTGGCAAGGGGCAGTGTCCCAGCAGGCCCCTTCCCTGTGCCAGCAGAGAAAAGTGCTCTGAATATTGCACGGGAGAGGGCTCGGGGCTGGTGAGGTACGCTGTGCAGCTCCCCTGCAGCTCTACTTGAGGGCAGTTGCAACTTGCAAAGCCTCTGTCTGATTTGCATAGTACAGCTCTTGCAGAAGCCACCTGATTTGACTTCGGGTTAACTCAAGGGAATTGACAGAAGTGACAGTGAGCCCTGTTGCCAAAAGGGGCTATGGGGTGGTCGCAGCCTGGGTTCCTTTGCCACTTCCGACATGTGGGACCTTGTGTAGGCTATTTAACCCAACTGAGTCCCAGGGCTTTCAACGGTAACAGGGATATGGCAGCCCCTCCCTCAGAACTGGTGTAGAGAGACTAATAATAAGTTAACCCAAGAGCAGTTGGTACTGGGCATGAAGTGTTGCCTGGCACCATGCGATAGTGCTGCCCTACTGTGCTTCTGTGAGTCCCCACTCGAGAGGGCGCTGGTGTCCCATCTGCCACCTGTTCCCTCAGCGGCCTATGACGAAACTTGGAACTGTCTTGAGACCACACTTTTCACTCCTGGATCCCCCTGGCCAAGTCGAGCCCAGAGACCCTTCCTGCTCTGAGTCCTCTGTGCCAAGCCTGTCCCTAGGTCAGGGTCACTTCTCCAAGCTGGTGTGGTTGGCACTCTGCTCTCTCCAACTCCAGCATGGACAGCACCCTGGTCCTTAGGCTTTGAACCCTGCACGCCAGATGCTGTGTGTTGCTTGTTTTGGGTCCATGTGCTTGGGGATTTCAGCTTTGGGTGTATCTACGAGGTGTCTTGCCCTGTTGACGGGCGTTCGGAAAGTACTCCCAAGAGCCGCCTGGGGGCCTCAAGTTCATCACCGAAGCCCTTTCACTCATTCGCTGCTCAGCCACTGTTTGCTGAGCACCTACTATGTGCCAGTCCCTGTTCACTGAGCATGCAGTAGAGAACAGGACAGGTGTGGCAGGGAGAGGATGTGACATGAGCAGCATGGGGACACCAGTTAATCGTCAGAAGTGAGAGTGCCCAGAGGTGAGGCAGGACGATGGGATGGGAAGTGGCTCCATCTGGCAGTCGGTGCTCCCTGGGTTGCGTGATCAGGGAAGGAATCCCGGAGGAGGTGGAATTGAAGCTGCAGCCCAGGGTGAGGGAACAGTGAGAGGTTTCACACTCACCCATGCCTCCCTGGAAGGGTGCAGAGTGACACTGGGCTCTTGAAGGGTTGATTCCTGGGGTGGGGAGATGGGCTGACAGGATGGGTGGCTCCCCATGGTGGCAGAGCCCCGGGGCTTGACGGGCATGTCCCTTTGGCCTGCCTGGGCTGGGGGAACTTGGAGGCAGTGCTGAGTCCCCTGTGGGCTGCGATCGCCTGCTTGGCCCAGGCCACAGCCGGGAAAGGCCCACACAAAAGCACTGAGTGCCTGAGTTTGTGTTCTTGTGTCTGCGGCTCACTGCTTGCTAATAAGATATGCAAATTATTGGGGCTGTAAAATCTCTACCACATTCCATCTTCTGTTTAATTAGCATTTAATTGTAATCTCATTTTAATTTTTTCACACTGGCACCCTAATTAAATGTTAGGGTATTCGTCTTAACGCTTAAATTATATTGGCAAATAGAGTCTTCAAGGAACTTGACCTTTTTCAAGCCAGGGTTCTCTCTAGCTAGGTGCAGCTGTTAATTAGATTTCTGCAAGATGCTGCCCCCAACCCCCTTGGTGCAGCCATTTCAGTTGTTTTCTTGCTGTCCTGGCGCTAGATTCGAACGAGACAGGCACAGCCAGTGCGCTGGGCCCCCGTCAGGCCGAGGTTGCCGTGAGTGAGTGTGTCGCGAGCCTCTGGAAGGCGGCAGATGCTGGCTTTTCCAGAGAGGGGCGGGTTTGGAGTTTGCTCCGAGTCTAGAGCGCTCCTCAAACTGGTTTCTCTGGTCTCAGTGATGCCGCCTTGTCTTTACCTTGTGATTCTCATGGAGGATCACTGGGGACGTTGGTACCTAAGCAAGGCATGTCGTCTGGAGCTGTCACCAAGTCCCCCAGTGGCCCTTCCTGGGAGGCCACAGTGGGGTCAGGCAACAGGGCACAAGAGTCACTGATGGTGGCCCAGGGGCTGGGCTTGGAGGTAGTTCTGGGGGGAGCCTGGGGGGGCCACAGACAGAACATTGGGAAGAATAGTTTCCTGAGTGACCAGAAGAACACCAAGCTCTAGGGTACGCCCACTCCCGGGCCCAGCTCTGGGGGCACTTGGATGGGCTTGATTGAGAAGGAACTCCACCCCACCCTCCTACCCATCACACACAGAGGGCAGGGCAGTGGGACCCCTGCTGAGCAGGCCTTGCAGACCTGGACCTGTGGGGAAGCCTTCCTCCAGGCTGCCCCAAGCCCTGCCCCCCTCCACAGTCTGCACGAGGTCCCTGCAGTTCTTGCACCTGGGGTGGGTGCCCTGCCCTCTTTACCTTGCCACTGGGCCTGCAGCGCTGTGTTGCGACTACTGAATACAATTTGAAGCCTTCGATGGAAATTGCCCGAACGGTCACTTAGTGGTGGTGTTGCGTTCACAGAGGCCTTTCTGCTGTCTGACCTGTTTCTTCTGTGCCTTTCCCAGCCTTTCTTCTTCCTTCTGAGGCCCACCCCCATCTGTCACTCTGGCCTGTAACAAGTCAGAGCACATGTGAATTCAGTTCAGCACGTTTACTGAACATCTGCTATGTGCAAAAAACACTGTGCGGGGTTCAGAGAAGACGCGTTATTGTGCTTACTGCATTTGCGTGGGCATCTGATTTTGAGGGGTGGAAAGCCCACCCAAGTTGCACCTGCCGTTCCCTCCCCCGGCCTGTGGAGCAGACCACCCCCCCAGAGGTGGTCTGAAGCCAAGCTCCCCGCCCTTGTTCCCGACAGGTTTTCCGGACAGACTTGATCACAGCCATGAAGATCCCAGACTCACACCAGCTCAGCCCGGATGACTACTACATCCTGGCTGACCCGTGGCGACAGGAGTGGGAGAAAGGTGTGCAGGTACCCGCCGGGGCAGAGGCCATCCCGGAGCCCGTGGTGAGGTGAGCTGGGCAGCCCAGGCTAGGGGCCCAGGCCGGGGGGTGCGGGGAGGCCAAGACACAGCAGGGGACCTTCCAGTCCTGGGATTCCTCTCTAGCCTAGCTTTCTTTTGTTTGATTTTTTGGCCCATAAACCACTGAGATGTTCCAGAAATACTGGCAGTTTACCTTTGAGGCTAAGCCCTTGGTCTCGGGCTCAGCGATTGACCAAGCAGCGTGGACTCCAATGGCTACTCACATTCATTGTGACTTTGGGCCAGAAGTGTAATCTCCCTGGGCCTCAGTTGCCTTGTCTGTGAAGTGGGAATGATGACAATGACACCTCCCTCCTACGGCAGTCCAGATAACGTAGGGAAATGGTGTGTGACAGGCACTGGGCACGGGGCCTGGCGCTCGAGTGTTCAGTGGAAACTGGCCGTAGATTAGGTTTGGTGTCATCCAGACTGGGTCCCACAAGCCCATCTTAATCGGGGAAGTCTTCAGACTTTTACTGAGTCCTTAAGACAGGGATAAGACAGGGATAAGTCAAGTGCTCTTGACTTCTTAAACCTTTTTAAGGAGTTCTTAGTGGGAGGGAGTCGTGTACACACAACAGGTGCTCAGGAAGCGGCTGCTGTGACCGGCCTCCTAGGGGGCCCCCTGCCAGGGCTGGGTCAGGGCCGGGTCAGGGCCGGGTCCCCTCTGGGATTGCAGGTCAGAGAGAGACCCCTGGTGCTCTCAATAGGAGGTGGCCTCATGGCCAGGGGCCTCGCCTCCAGTAGCAGAGTTCAGCCAAGTGCTTGTCTCTGCATCCTGGGAAACTGTCCAAGTCACGTCTGGGGCAGAGGGGCCTGCTGTCCTGGCCGCCCCTGCCCACCAGCCTGCTAGGACTGGGCAGCCCGTGTTATTGGCAGCCCACTCCTGTCCTTGGCAGCCCCATGGCTCTCGCTTAGGCCCATAGGACCAGGCCTGGGGCAGAGATCACGACCGTCACCTCCCGTGACATTGGCACTGTTGCTTCCTGGCAGCCACGCCCGTGACTGGCTCGCAGACACCCGGGGCCCCCTTGGTGCCAGGCCTGGGCTGGACCTGGGATTACAGAGGCAAAGCAGGCTAATCCCTGCTTGGGTTCTCCGTCAGGACTGGGTGCTGGGCAGGGCTCATCCTCCCTCAGCTGCTGAGGGCTGAGCACCCACCAGTGCTGGTTGTAGGCCTTGTGAGAACCGGGGAGCTCCAGATTTCTGGAAGGGAGCACATGTGGCATTTGGAGAAGGAATTTATACTCCGTACCCCCTGTGCAGGGCCAGACGTGAGAGTCGGGCTCCTAGCCAGCTTCACACCCTCGCCGCTGCAGACTGAGGCATTGTCTGCCCTCTTGGAGCCTGTTTCTCCCCTAAGAACGGTACCTGCCTGATGGCGTGGTGCTGAGGACTGAGTGACAAAACATGGGCCGAGGGCCCAGAGTGATGGAGGGGAGGGTCTGGCCGCCAGCTGGGCAGAGAGAGGTGAGTCCTAATTAAGCCTGGCCCAGCAGTCTGCCCCCTCTCCTTGATGTCAATGTCAGGTGGTTCCGGAAACATCCGCTGGCCTGGGCAATTGATTGCAGATGCTTCCACACCAGTAGCTTGGCTTCGGTTGCCTTTATCTGTTGACATCAGGAGGAGGGCACGTGTTCAGACTGCTCTGGCTCTGCTAGGTGCATTCCCTGCATGTGCACGGCTGCTGGGAGCTGGTGGGAGCCAGGCAGCCTGGCCAGCCAGCTCCGAGGAGAGGAGAGGAGAGGAGAGGAGAGGAGAGGAGAGGAGAGGAGAGGAGAGGAGAGAGGAGTGGCTGCAGGTGGGCCGGGCGCTCTCTTGGAGAGATCTGCATGCCCCTCCCCCGTCCCGCCCAGCCTCTCTGTCCTCAGTGCTCCCACGGCCCTGGCCTGGAGCCGGAGCGGTGGCCACTGCAGTCTGCACTGTGACAGGAACTCTCTTCCTGAGAACTCGCTGTGCTCAGCTGTTACGTTCATCTTCTCCTTTCGTGACCCTGTTTGCCCTATAACATTAGCACATATTACTGCCCACATTGTATAGATGAGGAAGTCGGGAAGTTCTGGGGAATTCCCTTCACTACCCACTGGCGGGGCCTAGTGGGCAAGGCCAGGAAATCACAGGCCCTGGGAACACCCCTGGTTCACCCCAGTGAGGCCCAGAGAGAGCCTGGTGCCCTCCTCACCCAGTGTTGGCTCTGGCTGCCCTGCCCTGCCGCCCTGGCCCTGGACAGGTCCCCCACCTCATGGTCTGAAATTTATCTAGGTAATGAGAATGTGTCTTGCCCCAAGATTGTGAATTGAGTGAGGGCCTGCATTGCTCCCTCAGTGAGGCCAGAAGACTCAGCCCACGACTGAGCCAGCCTCTGGTGTCTGTCTGGTCTTTTGGAGTAGAGACCCCTCAGCTCCCCCAGCTCCCAGCCCAGCCACCCGCCTCCTCCCAGCTGGCCTCAGCACAGCTGGCTGCCGCTGAGACTGAGGCCTTGGCCGAGGGTCAGGGTGGTCCCTGCCTGGTGCGAGAGCTTCCTCCGCAGCCAGAGCCAGAGAGGCCAGACGGCTGAAGGCGAGAGGCCCCGGAAGCCCAGGAAGTGCCTTTTCTGATGTGAGCCCTTGGCCCCAGGCTCCCAGAGAAAGGAATGTGGTATGGGCCCCGAGAGCTCCGGCCAGGTAGCAGCTGCCTGAGCACGCAGGCCAGGGTAGCTAGGCCAGTAGGTGGGGGGCACTCGGACAAGGTTATCCAGAACCCCAACTAAGCACACACTGGGGGCACAGGCAGAGCCAGGGTCGTTGCAAAAATCAGTCTGTGTCTTTAAAAGAACGTATTCAAATAAGAGCCTTGTGAGGAAAGGCAGGATTTTGTAGGAGTAAGCGTGTTGGTGTTGCTTCTATTGGAAATGACCTGAGGAAATGCGAGGAGACCATTATCATTGGCATTACCTCAGGTCTTCCTTAACCTGGGCATCTTTCCCTTTCTCCTTGCCCCCCCCCAACCCCCGAAACTGCCTCTGGGCCTCCCTCCCCGCCTGGAGGCCATTCTGTCTCCTCCATCCTTCCTGCCTCTCTTGCTGACGCCCGGGGCATTTCCTGGAGTCCAGGGCTCTGCCCTCCTCTCCCCAGTCTGGCTGAGTCACAGCCCCTGGCAGCCCTGCCTCCGACCCCAGGAGGCCTCTCGGGCCAGTGAGGGGCCTCTCAGCCCCAGCAGGGCTGGCCAGATGGAGGCCAGGCTCCACAGCAATAACCATGGCAACCAGTGGGGGGGAGGTGGGGAGCTGGCATTTTGAACTGGTATCGGGAACTGAGGGGCAGCACACCGCTGAACCGAGATGGGAAACTGGCCTCCCAGGGCCACGAGCGCTTGTATTCCATGTCAGAGGGAGCAGAGTGACACCCAGAGGTCTCACAGTACACACTCACACATACAGGGTGTGTCATGTGCCAGGCACTGTCCTGAGAGTTTGCGCTTCCTCCTCACGCCAACCGTAGAAGGTGAGCCCTGTCTCCTGAGCCCGCTGGGACACGGAGAAGTTCGGTGGCCCGCCTAGAGGCACACTCAGTGTGGAGCCAGGCTCTGAGGCCTCGTCCCGCAGCCTGGGCCCTTCCAGCTGCCTCGGAGGCAGAGCCACGGCCTGAGGGAGGGTGTTCCTGGCCTGCGATCCTGGGACGACAGTGGGTGCTTCTTTGTTTCCAGGGGAGGCGGTTTCCGTCTCGGGGTGGGGGGAGCGTTGCAGACAGACTCCCTGCTCGGGTAGCATTCTTTCTGGGGAAGGGACAAGGCTTGTGGACAACACTGGTCTCGGTGACAGTAGACCTTCTTTATGTGGAAAGGGCCACCCTGGGCTGCAGTGCTGTAGCTGGGGAGGACTCCTCTCACCCCAGAGGAGACCTGGCCTCAGTTCTTCTCAGGCTGTTGGTAAGGAGGGGCCAGGGCCTGCAAGAGCACAGAGACAATCCCCGGCCTTGAGGTGTGTGCTGAAGGACCTGGAGCCCACGTGGCTCTGTGCCACTTGTCCGGAGTGGCTGGTACTGGAAACTGCCTAGGACAGAACTTGTAACGCCCCCTGCAGGCCGAGCAGATCCAGGTCCCGAGGCTTTGGCCAAGGCCCGCGTGCCCTGATTGTGGGGGGGTGGGGGAGAGGTAAGGTGTGCTCTGAGCAGAATGGGTGTTTGTGGATGGATGTTAGAGGGCTGTGGGTCAGCCCCACTCCCATCCACCACGCTGCCCCATAGCCCTTTGCTCCCCTGTCCTGCATGCTCATAGTCATGTGAGACTGCAGGGCAGGCAGGTGTGGGGAGGGGAGTACAAGAAGACAGTGAAAGGAGGTGGGCCCTGCATGGGTCAGAGTCTCATGCCTCACTTGCCCACTAGGTCTTCAGCTGGGCCGGCCAACTCACTGGATGACCCCAGACCCAGCAAGGGTAGCAGGCTGAGGTTCTCTCCCCTCATGACACCCCCTCTTGATTTCCTAGGATCCTCCCACCTCTGGAAGGCCCCCCTAACCAGGTGTCCCCCAGCAACTCCGAACTTGGCGAGGGCTCCCAGCCTGATTGGCCAGGGGGCAGCCGCTATGACCTGGACGAGATTGACGCCTACTGGCTGGAGCTCATCAACTCGGAGCTCAAGGAGATGGGTAGGTGACCTGCCAGGCTGAGAATGGGGTCAGGAGCAGGCCAGGCAGGGTGTCCTTCAGAACTTCAGCATCCTCACGCTCAGACAGCAGCCACGACTGGGCTTTGGCACCGAGTGGCCCCGGGGTGGCAGTCCTTGCAGCATAGCTGTGCCTCAGTTTCTGTGGTTGTCAGGCACGGGCAGTGACAGCACATGACTGACCGTCCTTGAGGGTAGGCCGGTGAACAAGACCGTCCCGTGAGGAGTGAGGGCACACACAGGCAGGTGGAGGATGACACGTGTGCCCAGCGTCGGAGGGCATGGGCCTCCAGCCGGAGGGCACTGACCTGTTGCAGGAAGGGCCAGCTCTGTCGTACTCAGGCCCCTTCAGGGGCCTCCCCGCAGGATTCCCCGTAGAGCCCGCCGCGTCCCAGAGCCATGTCCCCGTTATCAGCACATACACGTAATGCATGCGTAGTCACAGGCAGGCTGTCCAGTGTCGGGGCACAGCGACGGGCCTCGGGGCCTTTGGGGTTGGACGGCCCAGCGCATTCGGTTTTCAGACAGTGGAGCTGAGGCCCGTGACAGTCGGCCTGGGTTCCCAGGTCACGGCAGATGAGCGGAAACCCTGCCACCCATCTGCCCCCACAAGCCGGGCTGCTCACACGCCCCCTGTTGTGCTCACAGACAGGCCAGAGCTGGACGAGCTCACGCTGGAGCGCGTGCTGGAGGAGATGGAGACGCTGTGCCACCAGAACATGGCGAGGGCCATCGAGACACAGGAGGGGCTGGGCATCGAGTATGACGAGGACGTCGTCTGTGACGTGTGTCGCTCTCCTGAGGGCGAAGACGGCAACGAGATGGTGTTCTGTGACAAGTGCAACGTCTGTGTGCACCAGGTGGCCAGCCCCCCGAGTGCCCTCTTCCACACGGTGCCCTCACCCTCGGCCCACCGGGCCCCTGCCTGGGCGGGGCTCCCCGCTGCAGGACCGCAACAGCGCTGCAGGCACCGGCCCCCAAGGAGGAGGGCAGGGTGGGAGGGAGGGACGGCCTGAGTGCCCCTCGGTGCCAGGGACCCATAGGGCCCCTCGGCTCAGCACCATCAGCCAGACCTGGGTAAACACCCACTGGATGGTCCTTCTATCCTCGCCTGTCACCTCCCCACGGAACACCCAGCCCCCCGCCCTCCTCCTCTGCTCCTCACTGTCCTGAACTCACAAAGAGGCAACACAGTGTCGTGACGGGGAGCAAAGCCTGGAGCCGGGCTGCCTAGTTTCAAACCGTGGCTCTGCTCTTTATGAGCTCTGTGGCTTTGGGCAAGTTTCTTACCCTCTGTGGACCTCTCTTTCCTCAACTGCACAGTAAAGTAAGTTGTAAGGTCCGAATTATTTGCTTCAAATGATATCATAAGAGCCCTAAGTATTTGTTACTGTTGTTGATATTATAAATGTGGCCTGACCTGACCAGGCCCACGCCCCCAACCTTGATCTTGGGCCCAGGACTCTAGGTCTCGGGCATCCCTGGGCCTCATTTGCAGAAGACTTGACTGGACACAGTGCACCCACTCTGGCTCTGACTTTGATGCCCCCCCCCCACTGCTGCTGGAATGTCTCCTGGGGAGCTCCAAGGGGCTCCCCTGTTTGGGGGGTGATTCAGTACCCCCATATTCATCCTTATCCTTATACCTGGCAGCTCTTAGGCCTGCCTGGGAGGAGCCCCCTCCACAGGTGCCTGTGAGGAAAGGTGAAAGGTCACTCCTTGCCCTCAGGCAGTAGACACACCAAAAACTGTTCTCAGCTGGAGGCACTTCTGAGGCCCCTCACCAATCAGGACCCTCTGGCTAGAGTGTCCTCCCGGCAGAGGGCAGACCTGAGCCCTTTCACAGAGGTCTGTGATGCGGGCTCGGAGGAGCCCTGTGTTCCAGCCCCTCAGGAGGCCTCCTGGCAGCTCCCGGCCCGGCTGGGCTGGCAGCCCCCACTGCTGGCTGCTGACCAGATGCACATGGAGCAACGCCTCTGACGGTGGCCGCCCTGCTCTCCTCCCAGGCCTGCTACGGGATCCTCAAGGTGCCCACAGGCAGCTGGCTGTGCCGGACGTGTGCCCTGGGTGTCCAGCCAAAGTGCCTGCTCTGCCCCAAGCGAGGAGGAGCCTTGAAGCCCACCAGAAGTGGGACCAAGTGGGTGCACGTCAGCTGTGCCCTGTGGATTCCTGAGGTGGGCAGGCGTGGGGGTGGGTGGCTCTGGGCATCAGCCGTGGGGAAGTGGGTCTGCGTGGGACTCAGTGCTCAGGGAACAGAGCACTGGGGTGGGGGGGGACACCTGTAGGAGATGGGACTGTAGGTGTCTGGTCTGGGAAACCCTGGGGGAGCAGCCCCTGGGGAACCTCGCTGCGGACTTGGGCAGAACTCAGGTGGTGGCCTCCAAGGGGAAATGGGGTCGTGGGCTCCTGGGAGACCCAGTGGTAGGTCCGAGAGCCAGACGAACGTCCCCCAGCTGACTCAGGGGAAAAACAGGTTGTGGGTCCACCCCTGTGTAGGCAGTGGCTCCAGCCAAAGTCAGGTTGCCCTTTTAAAATAAAAGTCAGCGAGCTAACCGGACAGGAAATCGGGTGGCAAGCCTAATTAAAAGTCAGATGGTGGGCCTGCTACCGGGGCTGGGCTAGGTGGGGAGGGACCATGGGTTGTAGGCTGGGCCCACAGTGAGGTGGCAGAGGCCCTGGGCCACCCTGAGGTGGCAGTTACACCTGTTTTGTTTGAAATGGGAAATGCGGACTCACTGCAGCGTCAGCCCAGCCCTGCTGTGTGCCAGGACCCAGAATGAAGCCTCAGCCCAGTGCTGCCTGTGGCCGGAAGCAAGCCAGGTGGGCCTGTCAGCAGGTGGCCCTGGGCTCCCAGCCTGAAGTTCCTTGCTGAGACCCGTGTTACAGGTTTCTGTAATGATAGAGGTTGTCCCGGCAGTTGTTGCTTGCTCCTAGATCAGCACCTGGAAGGCAGGGGCTCCCACTGACTGTACCCCGGGCTGGACACAGCAGGGACAGAGAGGACCAACAAGGACCCCACTGCAGGAGCCCTTCTTCCATCCCAGGCATGCACTGTGGAGAGGCACAGGCTGTGCCCAGGAGATGTGGACGTAGGCCTCTGTGCCCATAGGAGGGACAGGAGGGGCTAAACAAAGGCTCGTCCCCATTGGCCGGGAAAGCCCCTGGTGGCCTCCAGGAAGAGATGCTACCCTGAGGCCATTATTTTGATGCCCAGAAAAATTAATAAAGTAAATACAAGTTACGAATAGAACTCTGAAGAAGCTACTGACAAAGGCCTCAGGTACAGAAGGGAGGGCACCTGGCATGTACTCATCTGGACCCACACACACTCGGAAACATCTGTCTCGAGGGCCACACAACCATAAGCACACCCACTCAGTTACACCTGATGTGCACAGTCCCATGCAATCACAGATAATGGCAGGCTTGTCACAGGTGAGCCCGCAGTCACCCAGCAGTCAGCTTGGGACAGACTGGCAGGACTCGGGATTCAGGGGCTCTCCTGCTGCCCTGTCTGCCCCTCGCCCGCCTGATTTCAGCAGACAGCCTTCCATTTGGGGACTTGGGGATTTGGAGGAGAAGAGGCCTGACGCAGCCCCCTGTGCCCTGCCCAGGTGAGCATCGGCTGCCCCGAGAAGATGGAGCCCATCACCAAGATCTCGCACATCCCCGCCAGCCGCTGGGCCCTGTCCTGCAGCCTGTGCAAGGAGTGCACAGGCACCTGCATCCAGGTGCGTGGCCACCTCACCCCGAGGCTGCCCGGGAGCCCAGACAGGAGCCAGGTGTTGCCTCTTTGTGTGCCTCACCCCTACCCCATCCTTGTGGTGCTTTGGATGAATCCACTGGTAGGCCCCAGATGCCTGGGACTGGGACTGGAGTCAGAATGCCACCTGGGGGGCATTCCTTCATCCCAGTTCCTCTAAGTACAGGGCACAGGCCCAGGGAACCCCGGGCACAGGCTCTCCACCCACATGGGGCAGGGCTGCCACGGCAATGGCTCCCACATCCTAGAGTGATCGTTGTTGCCCAGGGGCCTGATTCGGCATCTCGGGGGTGGAGCCAAGAATTTGCATTTCTAGCAAGTTCCCAGGTGATACTGCTGCTCCTGGTCCGGAGGCAGGAGGTGGGGGTACCCTTTCTCTCCCCCGGCTCTCTGGGAGTGATTGTCACTGCAAACACCAGCTCTGCCTCTGCCTGTTTGTAAGGCTGGCAGAATGGCTCGTAAGCACAGAGCGCAGCAAAAACGGTCACTACTAGTTGGGTGGGTTGTTGCTGACTCAGTTATCAGCTGCCCACAGCCACCATCTGAGGCTGGGAGGGAGAGGCGGGCCCCAAGTTGGCCCTAGCTGCCCAGGCAAGGGGAGAAGGAAGAGGTCCGAGTCCCACACCCCCTTCCCAGAGGACACAGGAGGGGGGCAGTTCCCCGTTTGAGATACTGTTGCGGGGCAGAGGTGGCAGTGACCTATCACCAGCCTCTTCCAGTACCTCTGATTCCAAAGTCATTTTGCCCACGCAGGCATGCAGCTTCTCCCCAGAGTAGTAGGTGCTGAACCCTATTTCCTTTCCAGCGCCCTCTTCCTACCTGCTCTAGCTCACCCCATACCCTGCAGGATGTTAGGAGCCCATGCCATCGTATCTGGGGGGCCCCGGGGGTTGCCCACCTTCTTACCTCCCGTCAGGGCTCGCTTCACGCCTGACACTGCCCTTCCTGTCCCCTCAGTGTTCCATGCCTTCCTGTATCACAGCATTTCATGTCACATGCGCCTTTGACCACGGCCTAGAAATGCGGACTATATTAGCAGACAATGATGAGGTCAAGTTCAAGTCATTCTGCCAGGAGCACAGTGATGGGGGCCCAAGGGTTGAGCCCACATCCGAGCCAGTGGAGCCCAGCCCAGCTGCTGAGGACTTGGAGAAGGTGACCCTCCGCAAGCAGCGGCTACAGCAGCTGGAGGAAGACTTCTACGAGCTGGTGGAGCCGGCCGAGGTGGCCGAGCGCCTGGACTTGGCCGAGGCGCTGGTCGACTTCATCTATCAGTACTGGAAGCTGAAGAGGAAAGCCAACGCCAACCAGCCGCTGCTGACCCCCAAGACCGACGAGGTGGACAACCTGGCGCAGCAGGAGCAGGACGTCCTCTACCGCCGCCTGAAGCTCTTCACCCACCTACGGCAGGACTTGGAGAGGGTGAGTACTCCCATCGGCCCCTGTCCCGCTGGCAGCCGTCCCAGGAAGCCTTCCACGCTGCCGTCACTGCTTGGGCCCCTGTGGCTCACTGGGACTCTCGTGAGCTCTGGGCCAGGGGCTGAGGGCCTCCAGGTCTCAGACAGGGTAGAGGTTACTGCTACTTTGCAGAGCAGGGAAGGATCCAGCTCTCAGGTCTGAGACCCAGCCCTTTCGAAGGCCGGGTGAAGGATGGGGGCCTTGCCAGGGTCGTGAGGCCGAGAGATAACCAGAGCTGGGGCCAGGGCCCAGGCTTCCAGCTCCTCGTGGTTTCCGGCCCCACTGGGGGCCTCTGGGGGCCCTGCCTGGTCCCCAAGCTGCTGCTTTAAGTCAGAGGTGGAGGGCGACTGGGAATGACCACCGAGCTGAATCAGTGCGACATGCGTGTGCTGGGCCTGGGCAGGGAAGACTGGTGTGAATCTGGCTCCCCGGGGCGCCGGTCAGAGGAAGTGATATGGGTAGAGGGGCGAGGGGGGCTGGAGACCTGCAGCAGCCTGTGTAGAGAAGAAGCTCCCAGAACTGGGGCCGGGAGGGTGGACCAAAGCAGCCTAGAAACTGCTGTGACTGCCACTTCCTGTGACTGTCCTGCCATGTCTGCCACTTCCAGACACACCCCAGAAGAGGAGTCACAGGGCCCGTGGGGAGAGGGCAGCAGGTTGGCCAGAACCCCTAGCTGTGACTTGAGAGACAGGGGATGTTGGCTTGGTCCAAGGTGGCAGCTTTGGGGCTGAATGAGGTGAGGAAGGGGTGAACTGTGGAGCCTGGGGAGCAGGAAGAGTGGCTTTCCTGGAGCAAGGAGGCCTCCAAAACTTCTAATCTCTCCTGCTGCCCCCAGAAAGGTGAGGAGGTCCTGCCTTCTGTGGGCTGTGCTCTCGAACTTGGCTTTTTGGGCATCCCTCCCCTGCCACCTCAGGCTGATAAAGTACCACCCTGAGTTGAGGGCAGCCCAAGGAGGAGACAGGATGTTCTGGGTCCTTGGTTCAATCCTCTGAAGCCCAGGTGCTGGTCTGGCCTCTCTTCTGGGGGACATTCAGTTCTCGGGTGCCAGAGCCCGTGGGATCTGTCAGTGTCCTCCGGAAGTGCAGGCACACCTGCTCCCTCTCCCCAGACCATGTTAGGAAACAGCCCAGGGTAGAAGCGTCCCGTGGGCATGTGTGACCTAAAGCGGTGGCTTTTCGGTTCTCGAGGCTCAGCTGGCAAATCTGCACAGTGAGCAGAGTAACTTGGCTGGTGCTGGGCCGTGGGCGAGGCTCTGACCCACTCGACTTCCTTCACCCCACTCCTCTGCCCTTCCACCCGGTCAGGGGGAGACGACTGTGTCGGCCTTGGCGTCTGTCACCCAGGAAGAGTATGCAGGGGGTGGCACCAAATGTCCCTGGCTCCAGCAAGGACCAAGGACCAGGCCACCTACATTGCAGTCATCACTTCCTGGGCAGCCCAGCCTCCTGTCTCTTTGGCAGGACCCTCAGGTACAAACCTTTCAGAGCGACTGCCTGAGTTGTCCTCAGGCCACCCCCAGGTCTCCAGTGCAAGCACCCTGCTTTTACTCCCGCCGTTTCCGTCAGCTCCGACCAGGTCCCTGCCCATCAGCCCTTGTGTCTGGCCCTGCCCAGGCTGTGTGTGTGGGGGGAAGGGGGGCAGGGGGGAGGCAGGGGGCACTGATTCTTTTCGATCATCACCCTATAAGAAGAGGTGAGAGGTGGACACTCACAGCTTCAGTGAGCGGGCGAGGAACCTGGCGCTCAGGGAGGCGAAGTGGCAGGCAGCTGTGTGTGTTCCAAGAGTTGGGTTTAGATTGAATGGCAGGGAGGGTCTGTCAGAAAGAGGGTTCTTGCCTTATTCTCTATTCAGTCCATATCCTGGGCAAAGCATCTTCCTCTCAGTCCCTGAACCTCTCACCCCCTTGCTAGCTGGTACAGGTGCACCCAAGGTCAAGGCTGTCAAGGGCTAGGATGCCAGCGAGCCTGCTGAGGCTGGCTCTGGGGCAACCAGAGCTGCCACTGAGACCCCTCTCTTCAGGGGACAGAGTCCTTCAGAGCCCGATGTGAGCCAGCCCACTCTTCTCCGGGAAGAGGGGGCAGGGCTGGCTTTAAGTCTGTGAGGCTTCAGTGGTGGCACCAGTTGGGAGCGCAGGGAGGGCGTGCGCAGCCACGTGCCAGGTCGGCCCTGCCAGGCCCAGCCTCAGGGCCTGTCACAACCATGTGCTGGCGACTGGAGTAAGTGAACAGAGCCCAGAACTATGCCCCTGCCGGTGGCCTGAGCTCCATGCCCCGACCGTGGCCCAGGGCTGACAGCCAGGAGTATCTGGCCTATCTCTGGGCACCAGTCCAGTCCTTCCCAGCTCTGTGTCTTCTGACTTTCAGTTTCTGCTTCTCTCGGTTTCACTTTCCTTGTCTGTAGAATGGGAACAAGGATCAGACTAACTTTGGGGTCACAGTGAGGATGGGGACAGAGCTTAGCACAGCACCCTCTGCTGTTAGAGGTGGTTGTCATTGCTGCCCTGGCTTGTAGAAGGGTGGCCCGCTCCAGAGGGTGGGCTCCGCGGGGAATCGAAAGGCAGGCCCAGTGCCTGGGACCACAGGGCATCCTGCCCGATGGATTTGCCCCCAGGCCAGGCAGGAGTTTTGCTGAGAGACACAGGAGCTGGGGCTGAGCAGCAGCCACCAGGGAATCCCATTTTGTGGTCCGCTGAGAAGATGTGCCTTTCTAACGTGTGGCTGTAGGGCCTCCACCCCGGTAGGCAGCTTGGGAAGGCGTGGCCACTGCGGCTCCCGCAGTTATTCACAGCTGTCAGAAAAATTGCAGCGCTGACCGGCAGCCCAGGGAGTGCGCTGGTGTCCCCTAGCAACCAGCTGCGAAGGCAGTTCAGGCCGCTGTGGGGCTTCCTGCCTGTAGCCCTGGATCTGGTTACCAGGAATTCATTCGAGAACCTGGCCTGGCCTGAGTGGGGCGACAGGGCAGGGGCGGCCCTCAGCACGCACCGCAACACGGCGGAGGAGAGGGCTGTAACAGGGACCCCTCAGGCCTCCCTTCCCTTAACTCTCCCGAGAGGGAGACCCTGCCGCTCCCCTCCCCACAACCCCCAACCAGCATCTGCCTCCTCCTCAGTCGGTCACGCCCGGTTCGCTGCGTCCACAGTGCCTGGACTGTGTCCCGCTTGGCCTCCCACCGAAGCGGACTTGCCCTGCGCAGCCTTGGCCCCCGGCACTCTGGCTCCTCACTCCCTGCCTCTCCCGTCTCTGGGACTTTCCTAAACCCCGAGGGGCCCCCCACCCATTCAAACCCTGCCGCCAAGCTCCAGTCTCCACGTGCCCTGATCCCCAAATCCTTAGCCACAGCCTCCTGGTCTCCCTGCTCAGTCGCCCCCCAGACTCCCCGCCCATCATGTTCCTCATTTTCTTCACTGGCATTAGCTGGCCCAGGGCCCTTGGCAGACCCTCCCCCAGGAGGAGCCAGTCTCTGCCCACCAGGAGCTGTCTGACAGCTGTGAGGAGGGGGGCCTTCCTAGGTGCCTGCCCCCAGCCTCGGCAGGACCCAAGCCAGCAAGGTTCTGGGCTCCATGACCCCCCACCTCTCTCCATGCCTCCCCCACCTCACCCAGGGCCCCCTCTCTCTCAGCTCCCATCCTGTGCCTCAGAGCAGAACCCTCCAGCTCCATGCTAGGAGCTCCCTCTGCCCACTCCCTGGCTTTCCTGGCTCCCCGATCCCTGAGGGTCCCATCCCAGCCCCCGCCCTGCAGCACAGGAGTCTGTCTTCCTCTGCTCCTGGTCTCCACGCTTCCACCCGCAGTCCCATCTCTTTTACCCTCTGCTATCTTTGGACGCGACCCCTCCCTCCCCGTCTCCCTCTGGTCGTGGGTTTCTGCATTCCCATCCCCTACTGTCCTTCCCGTCATCCCTCACTGCTCTCACGTCCTCGCCTCCGACTCTGGCCAAGCTCCTGCCACCACCACATTCCAGAACTTTCCATCAGGGCGGACAGCCTCCATCTCCCTGGGCCCAGTGGCCGTGTCCCGGTCCCCATCTCCTGGCCCTCTCGGCCGTGGCTGTTGGCCGTGCCTTGTTCCTGAGCAATGTTTCCTGTCGGCGCTCTGACCAGACCCCCACACACCCCAGCTGTCTCTCCCTCTCTGTCAGTGCGTGTGGGCCGAGCTCAGCCGGCCTCTCCGGGCGGCACCGACCGACCCGACCGAAGGCTGGCCTCGCTGGGGATTTCTCAGCAGGAAGCGCGCTCGTCTTCTGGAGCAGCAACCTCCAGGCATCCCCAGTTGTGTAGGGTGCCCTTCTCAGGAAAAAAAAAATGGAGCATTTATCTGTAATGTGTTGTATTTTTAATGTCTATTGCCACTGCTTATTATAAAACAAACACATTCAGAATTCCTAGTAGGATCAAAGGACATACCAGTAGAAGTTCTAATACTCCCTTACTGGGCTGCGGTGAGCTGTCTCACTCAGGAGCCTGGGCAGCTGACTCTGGAGGCCCCTGCCTGGGGCAGGAGCTCTGACTCCACAGTCGCAGGTGATGTGTGTGTATTGGAGAGAGTTTGCTAGGCCCCCAGGCCTGGGAATCTGTGTTTTTAATCAGCCGCCCAGGGGGCCTGGATGCCAGCAACCATCTGGGCATGCCTCAGGGACCCTTCCTCTGCAGTTTCACACGGAAGACAGAACCCAGGGAACCGCTTCACACAGGTTCTAAAAGGAAGTAATTAAGTATGATTCTTGGTTCTTTTGGGGAGAAATTTGCCACTCTGGCCTCACCTCATTTGGCTTCTCACAGTTAGAGGTTAAGTTTAGGGTGAGAAACTCCTCAGTGGCACGTTCTAGGAAAGTTTTAAAAGCTGGAACCTATGGCTTCTCAACCTTTTGGCTAAGATCAAGTGCAGTTTCTGTTCTTACCAGTTTAACATCTGATACATCCTCTATCCAAGCACAATATGTTAAAGGGGCTTTTAGAACAAGGAGATGGAATAGGAGCTTGCTCGGGCCACTCCACGCGTGATCTGGTATTGCAGGACTTCAGGGAACGGTGCAAGAGAAGATGAATAAAAATACAGGCTGGACCTCAATTGATTCGTTTTTCAGTTAGACATCTTGGCTGATTTGTTCTGAGAGCCTCCAAAGTAGCCACAAACCCACCTACTTCTCTTCACCCCCATGGACCCTGTGCACACCGGGCCCCGTGGCTGCTGAGAAGGACACGGACCAGGGCTCAGGGAGGGGACACAGGGCAGCTGCTGTGGGAGACAGCAACGGCCTGCGGGGGGGTGGGGTGCTCGGGCCAGGACCCGAGGGACGGGGGCCAGCCCTGGGAAGGGAGGGGTGAAGAGCATCTCAGGCCAGGAGTTGGAGACACACCCAGGCTCCCAGGCAGAAGTGGGCTGGGCGCAGAGGGAAGGCGACAGGGCAGTGCTGTCCTGGAGGCTGCTGGGATGGGCTGGGAGATGACAGTGGGCCAGGTTGATGGAACAAGGCTTCGGGCTGTGGCTGCGTTTTGTGTTTTGTGTTTTCACTGCGACAGGTAGGACGCCGTCTTTGTTTCCTGGGGCTGCCGTAAAGAAGTGCTGCAGCCCCTGGCTGGCGTAGCTCAGTGGATTGAGCGCGGGCTGGGAACCAAAGTGTCCCAGGTTCGATTCCCAGCCAGGGTACATGCCTGGGTTGCAGGCCAAAACCCCCAGCAACCACACATTGATGTTCCTCTCTCTCTCTCTCTCTATCTCCCTCCCTTCCCTCTCTAAAAATAAATAAATAAAATATTAAAAAAAAAAAAAAGAAGTGCTGCAAACGCAGTGGCTTTAAACACAGGGACTGGCTTCCTCGCGGTTCTGGAGGCCGAAGTCGCCCAGGTTGATTCCTTCTGGGGGCTGAGGGAGGGTCCACCCTGCCTCTCCCAGCTTCACCCGGGCAGCCCTTGGCCAGTGGGCCCGTGACTCTGGCTCTGCCTGTGGTCACGCAGCATCCTCCCTGTATGTCGTCACGGGGCCGTTCTTAAGGATGCGAGTCGCTGGATTTGGGGCTCACTCACACCAGTGTGACCCTATCTTAACCGATCACCTCTGAGGCTCCAGAGGGACGGACATGCACGTCGGCAGTCCCGCTCTTCAGCCCGGTACGGAGGCTGGCAGCGGTGGAGGACTTACATTTGCATGTCAGGAAGATTGCCCTGGGGCAGCAAGGGGTCCGTCCAAATGGCTGGCTGTCCAGCTGAAGATGATGGGGGTGACTGAGAGGTGCGGGGCGGATGGTTAGGACTCACATTCCCGGGAAGGTCTGGCGGGCATGCTGGGGGATCGGCCGTGGGGGTGGAGGAGGAGGAGGAGCTGCGTCATGAGGGGTGATTCGGGGCGCTCAGCACTCAGACACCCCCATCAGGAGTCTGCACAGAAAGAGCCTGGCTGAGCCTGACACTCTGGCCGCAAGGCCGCACACGGCCTCGCCCCTGCCTGGCCTGTCCCCTCTCTGTGACCAACTCCCTCTCAGCCTGGCGGCCCCCTTCCTCAGGAAGCCTTCTTCATCCCCCAGGTCCGGTTCTGGTCCTGCCAGGACGTGGTCAGCATCTCTCTGCCCAGCTGGGCGTCAGGTCCTGAGGGGAAAGGGCCCCGGATGGCGCTACTCACAGCCGAGCCCGGGGCCCCACATAGGAATTCGCAGAGCCCCCAGTGTGCCAGAGCAGGGCTCCCAGGCCAGGCCAGGGCTGCCTCCTGGGGGAGGTGCTGGCCCCTCTGGTGGCCTGCTGGTCACATGCCAGCGTGAGAGCCACTGAGAGTCCATCCTGCAAGGCCAGGCCTGGAGCAGGCATTCTGGGCTCTCCTTCACAACCAGGCCCAGGAAGGAGATGAGGATGCACCTTCGGAGAGTTCTAATCACAGTCCCCCTCTCCCCTCCCCCTGGGCCAGGAGAAGTGGGGCTGTGACAACAGGCTGGGGCTCTAAAGCTGGAGGCCACTCCCAGGCAGCTCACAGACAGGAAGCCTGAGCTCACCCTTGAAGATGGAACCCATCTGGAGACAGGGAACTAGTTTCGGCTAGAAGGACCAAGGTGGCACCCAGGGGTCCAGTTCAGCAGCTTCTATTCAGCTGTCCCTGCTGCTGGAGGTTCTGACCTAAACCAAAGATGACACCAGAACCAGGAAGCATTTCCAGGGAGGGGCCTGGTCTTGGCCCAGGGGGCGGCCGGTGGGGGTGGGCATCCTGGGCAGAGGTGCCACACACACAGGTGCTCCCAGGCCAGCTGCGGGGCATGTCTCTCTCCCAGGCCTCAGAGACGCTTCCCAGCTGGTGTCCCCGAGTCAGAGCCCCTGCCCTTCCCTGTGAGGAGTTCTGTCTCTGGCTGAGAGAACGTGGCCCTGGGGGCCCAGGGGCCCTGAGGGCGCAGGGGTGGGCTGGCTCAGGTCCCAGAGCAGGAGGTAGCCCCAGGTAGCCTGTCTGCTCGAAGCTATTGTCCTGGCAGTCTCTCTCTTCCATGCGTGTGGCCTTCGGTGTCTCAGGATAGGAGGTGGATTTCACCCTGTGGCTGTAGAGTTTCTCTGATGGGAAGGAGGCCTTGGACGGAGGGCAGAGGGATAGACTTGGTGACCTCACAAGATCCCTAGGGGAGGGCAGCAGCAGGGCTGACCCAGCCAGGAGGAAGGCGGGGCCCCCAGCCTAAGCTCACCTGGCGCGCTCTGCTCACTCCGGCTCAGCTGAGGCGCAGGGTCGGGCTGGGCTTGGCCCCCTGGTTTGGATCAGAGAAGCGTGTCCCAGACACTCCGGGTCTGGGAACGGATTCCCGGATGTCCGGGCAGGCTAGGCAGGGGTGGTCAGCCTCGAGTAAGGCGGGCAATCTCTTTTGTGTTTCCCCAGGTTAGAAATCTGTGCTACATGGTGACAAGGCGCGAGAGAACGAAACACACCATCTGCAAACTCCAGGAGCAGATATTCCACCTGCAGATGAAACTTATTGAACAGGATCTGTGTCGAGGTAGGCGCCTTCCCCTCCGGATGCCGCCACCTCAGGGTGCGCGCTCTTGAGGGGCTGGCTCCCGAGGAGGGCGTGTCTGTGGGCGTGGTTTGGGGGCATGTGTGTGGGGCCCGGGGCCATGGCTCTCACCCTTACCCTCCATCATTCGGTTACTGGGCCAAGATGGGGACCTCCCCGGGGTCCCAGGTATGTACTGTTAGGCAAGGAGTCAGAGTTTGGACCGTGGGCCTCAGACCTGCCCTCAGAGAGCTGTCTGGCGCAGTGGGGACACCCAGGTAGTGCCAGAGACACCCAGGTGTGCCGGGGACATGGTGGTCCGGGAGTAAATTGCACATGAACAGGCAGACTAGACATCCCAGTGGCTCAGTGCTGGCGCTGGGACAGGAAGGGCCAGAACGCGAGTGTCCCTGCCCCGTGAGCCTGTGTGTGGATCTCAAGCAAGGCAGCCACCGCGGTGAGGGGAGAGAGCCCCCCAGGCACGCACTTCCAGACCAAATCTGGGATCCGGGCCTGCGCCGGCAGTTTTTCCATGTGTTTTCTTCATATTCTCTTGCATCACATGCCTTTAACAGTCCTGGAAATCAAAGGCCAAAGAAGCTCTGATACCGTTTTTATCTGTTGTGTGTCCTGCCAGACGCGGGGGCCCTTCCTGGAGCATTCCCATGTTAAGGGGGGCAGTGCGTGTCCCCAACAGCAGTGCTCTCATGTTGAGTTACGTGCAGCAGGAAGAGCTGAATGGAGAGAGATTTGAGCCAGGGGCTGCTCCTGCCTCCTCAGCCTCTGGGCCAGGCCGGGCCTGGAGTGGACAGGGAAGAGGGCTGCCAGGCTGCTGCCAGAGCAGATGGCAGTCCCAGGTCCTGCCCACTTCTGCCTGAGAGCCAGGCTGCTTCGTCTGCACCTGGGGATCACCACCCACCCGGGCCCACAACCCCAGGAATGCCAGGTGCAGGCGGTGGGCACGGTGGGTCACGGCAGAGCTCAGAGTTCTGCATGGGCCCCCAAGCCCAGGGCTAGCGGCTTCCTGGCTTCGGGAGCTTTCCCAGGCTCCCCTCACCTGTCGATGCGTGGTGAGCACTGACCGAGCGTGGAAGGGAGGCCAGACCCGTGCTGGGCACTGCGGGGCGCACTGCTATCGCCTCAACGACCGAGGGCCCTTGCCCTAGAGGGGCTCACTGTCTGGGAAGACGACAGACAGTGGTGTGGCGAGGGGTCAGAGGGTGAGAGGTGGCGTCTGGGGCTCACAGTCGAGGAGGCAGAGGGCGAGGCGTGCAGCGCCCTGCCGCATGGGACTCCAGAACCACATTCAGGAGCCTGGGTGTCCCACAGCCCCGTATCAGGTCTGGGGACACTGGCAGCTCCTGGCCCCGAGTGGCTGCAGCAGGCAGGACCCTTGAGCAGAAGACTGGTTTGCCTCTGCCCGAAGCTGAGGGCTCCATGTTTTTGCGCTTGACCCCTGGGGTGGGACGTGGGCAACGGGAATATGGCTGAGGCTTGTCTGGCCAGAGGGCTGGAGAGGGCTTCCCGGTGGTGGTGATATTTAGCTGTGAACTGAACCAAGTAAAAGACAGGACAAGGAAGGAGCATTTTTGGAGCTTGTTTTGTTGGAAAAACGGGAAGGAGGCCAGCGCAGGCACAGCTAGAGCAGATGGAAGAAACCGAAAGTGAGGCTGAGGAGCTGCCAGGGTTGGCCATGCGAGGTCTTGGGACTTGCAGAAGGAGTTCGGACTATACTGAGGACAGTGGGGACCTCCAAAATATCTGCACTGGCCCCGTATTACAGATATGGAGACTGAGGCCCAGTGTGAGGTTACACAGGCAACCAACAGCAGAGCTGGGAAGACTCCACAGCCTGGGCCACACCCCCAACACCCTTAAACCCTTACTCAGACAGCCCTCCAGCCAGCAGCTGAGAAGCTGGGAGAATATTCCCGGCCACTGGCCCTCCCCCACACAAGCCCCTCCCTGCTCCCATGTTCACCATGGCCCCTTGGACCTGTGTGGCCGTGGGCTGAAGGGATGTGACGGCCACGTATGCACACAGCGCTCCCACGTCCTGTCTGGCCTCAAAAGCAGACCAGGAGGCCGAGGCAGGAGACTGGCTAAAGGAGGCTGTGAGCAAAGCCTCTTGATGGTGTTCTGTCCACCTTCACGTCAGCTTCTTGGCCTGGACTTCAAGGCCCTGTCCTGCCCACTCATCTCCATCCATCCTGCCAACCCCTGGGGCTCTCCCAGGACCTGTGGGCCGTTAGGTTGGGCTGCCGCGCAGACCCTGCAGAGCGGTCCTCCACCCTCGTGGCCTGTGCCCTCCCCAGGCCCTGCCAGAGCAGCGGTTACCACTCTCCCCCACACTGGGTGCCCCTTGACCCCCTGCAGCCCCAGTTACCTCGGGGCCCCCGAGGCTCTGAGCCTGGGGTATGGAGGCAGGGCACGGTGAGCTGGGTGGTGAGGTGCCAGGTGAGGGGGCGCTTCTGGGGTGGCATGCTGTGATCGTGGTTCTGGCTGGGGCAGTTCGGGATAACCACCTGCTCTCTCCCCTGGTGCAGAGCGGTCTGGGAGGAGAACAAAGGGCAAGAAGAGCGACTCGAAAAGGAAAGGCCATGAGGGCCCAAAGGGCAGCCCCGAGAAGAAAGAGAAGATGAAGGCAGGGCCTGACTCCGTCCTGGGGCAGCTGGGTGAGTAGGTGGCCACGTGGCCTGGCCCACCGGCCTGGCTCACAGTGTCACTCCGCTTGCAGCCCCGCCCTGTGTCAGCGGGGCCAGCAGGGACCACAGTGCCCCCGCTACACAGAATGGGAGCTCCAGGAGGGTGAATAGGCTCTTCTTTGCCCGGGGACTCACACCTTCCAGGCACAAAGGTGACTAGGGTTTCAGAGCCCAGTGGCCACCCCGAGAAATTCCCATCCTGTAGACTGGAGGCTGTGCCCCAGAGCTCAGGAGACGACTTGCCCCTCCCACCGGCCAGGGTCTAGGGTGGGAGACTTCCCCAGAGGCCCTGAAGGGACCTCCAGGCCATCTGGGCCCTTCTAGGAGCCCTGTGCTTGGAAGTAAGGGCCCCAGAATTCTCCACCCTTGTCCCAGTCTGCCAGAACCTTTCCGAATGGGCCGCTTTCCAGTACCAGGGCCTTCATGGGGCCACCCAGTGAGGCCCAAAGGAGTGGCCAAAGGCTGGCCCAACCCACCTTCCCTGTTACAGACCTCCGTACCCTACCCCTTTACGCCAAGCAGCCCTCAAGGGGACCCCCGCAGTGGGCTTTATCTCCCAGGATGCGTCCCCTAGGGCACTTCTCAGGGACCCAGGGGAGCACCCTTCTAGCCCTCACTCACAGCACAGAAGCGCCAGGTTGTTTTCATTTTCCTCAGTCCCGGGAGGGGGACTGTTTGTGTGTCCTATGGGAAGCCCAGTCTCACCAGCTGTTCCAAGACCTGAGTAGAGAGGGATGGCCCAGGGCTGGAGCAGGCCCTGACATCTGGGAGGGACCTTGTACCCTGATACCTTGCCACCCTGTTCATGCCTGACACCTTTATCCCAGTTCCTTGCTTTGGAAGCTGAGAGAGGCAATGCTCATAGAAGCCTAGCGCCCCCTGGTGGCTGGAGGGCATTTTCCTCCACCACCCACTCCCCTCACCCCACCTCACCCCACGATGGGGGTGGTGGGCAGGGCCCGCCTCATGAGTGTGCACCTGTGCAGTATCAAAGGCCCTTGCTTGGTTTAATGTTCTACTGTGGCCACCTTGAAATTCTTAGTAACTTCTGAACAGGGAGCCTACAGGGAGGAAGGTACCCGGTGGCATGCTGGGTCAGACAGGGCTTCCTGAAAGAGGATGGGACATGCACCTGCTGGCATCTCACCGTCCCCCTCTCTCCCCGCCGCCAGGCCTGTCCACCTCCTTCCCCATCGATGGCACCTTCTTCAACAGCTGGCTGGCGCAGTCGGTGCAGATCACAGCGGAGAACATGGCCATGAGCGAGTGGTCCCTGAATAACGGGCACCGGGAGGACCCCGCTCCGGGGCTGCTGTCAGAGGAGCTGCTGCAAGACGAGGAGACGCTGCTGAGCTTCATGCGGGACCCCTCGCTGCGGCCCGGCGACCCTGCCAGGAAGGCCCGCGGCCGCGCCACCCGCCTGCCTGCCAAGAAGAAACCGCCACAGGACGGGCTTGGTTCACGGACGACTCCAGACAAACCCCCCAAGAAGCCCTGGGGCCAGGATGCGGGGGGTCAAGGTCAAGGACCACTTGCCAGGAAACCACCACGGCGAATGCCTTCTCACCTGCCATCCAGTCCTACAGCTGGGGACTGTCCCGTCCCAGCAGCCCCCAAGAGCCCACCGCTGCTGGCCCCTGACACCCCCGACGAAGCAGCCCCTACGGCTGCCGACTCGAATGTCCAAGTGCCTGGCCCGACGGCGAGCCCCAAGCCCTCTGGCCGGCTGCGGCCGTCCCGAGAGAGCAAGGGAACCCGGAGATCGTCAGGCGCCAGGCCTGATGCTGGGACAGGACCGCCCTCTACTGCGGCTGAGAGGCCAAAGGTCAGCCTGCGCTTTGACGCTGAGACAGACGGCTTCTTCTCTGACGGGGAGATGAGCGGCTCTGACACGGAGGCCCAGGACAGCGGGGTGCAGCGGGGTCCCCAGGAAGCAGGGGCTGAGGAGGTGGTCCGCATGGGAGTTTTGGCCTCCTAAGTCCTCCCTGCCCCATCTCAGGCCCTGCCCTGGTCCCCCGAGGAGGCCTCAGCCCAGACACAACTGCCATTTCCAACCTGCTGAGTGTCCCAGACCCTCGAAGCTGCCACTCTGTGGCGGTTTTATTTTTAATATAGAGAGAGTTTCGAATCCCACACCGTTGTCTTTCCTCTGTGCTGGCTGAGGACCTTAGGACTCCTTCCGTGGCTCCAGCTGCAAGGGCTGGGCCAGGTCCCGGCAGCGCCCCTGCTGCCGCTGTGGCATCCCCACCTGGCCCTTGTGGCCCTGCCAGGCTCCCGGCTAGATGCAGGCAAGGTGAAGGAAGCGCAGGACGCCAGCCCACCGCCACTGGGTAACACAGACTGTCGTTTGGGCATTATTTCATGGCAGATGGGCCAGGCCAGGGCCTGCCCACCTTGCCCTCGAATCCTACTGGAGTCCATTTGGGGGGTCCTGCTGCATTCCACTGACCCCCAAGGAAGTGTACATGTAAGCGGCACCCAGCAGAGTCTACTCACTGTCACAAGCACAACGAGCTTATACGAGAAAGCACTGAGGGCGCAGAGGGCCCCGCCGGTTCCAGGGGAACCACAGCCGTTCCTGTCGACCCACGTCTAAGGCCTGCCCGCCCACCCCGCGACCCTCCACTCCCTTGCTGCTCTGCCCCTGCCAGCGCCCAGCCCTGCAGCTCTGGGAAGGGGTTTCCAGAATCCTTCCCTCGCTGTGCCACTTACTCAGGGGACTCCCAAGCAGCCAGCCGCCAGTGCCAGTGGAGGGCTGCCAGGGAGGGCCAGGGCCCAGACCAGAGCATGGGCTCCGACTCGCCCGCTGCAGAGGGTCGCTCTGGGGCTCTGACTTCCTTCCTTCCTTCCTTAGCGGCCAGTCCCGGCTGAAGTCTGGTCACTCCCAGACAGCTGCCCAGACCAGACCGATTGCCTTTTCAAGTTTCCCAGTCCGGCTATGAGATGAGCTGCTTCCTTGGTTTCCTTTTGGGAACTCCTCCTTCCAACTAGCAGTGGGATCCCGGGGCCCAGGTAGCCATGTTGGCTGCTGGGGCGGTTGAGTCTTGCTGGAGGCTCCTGGTTCCTCTCCCTCTGAGCCTTAACCCCCTTTCCCAGCTGTGCCCTCCCCACCACCCACCTGCCTTTCCTACTCACCACCACCGCACCCCCCCCCCCACCCCGCCTTCCCCCAGCCTCCCAGCCCCAGGTCCCAGGTAGCCGCTCTGAAGAGGTTTAGTGGAGTGGCCCCAGGGTGATAGCTCAGGGAACAAACAAAAAAGGAATTCAGTGAAAACGTCTTTTTTTTCTTTTGTGAATTACTCCTGGGTCACTTCCGCCACTGGTCATACGCCAGAAATTCTCCAACAAGAACCTTGCAAAAGTCCAGTGAATCAGTCGAATCATTCTGTGGATGCCAAAGAATATTTTGACCATAATACAGCACAGCCTGGACCTAACAACTTGTCACTTGGACTTTTTTTTTAATGGAGTTCTTTAGCAACCAAGTACAGAACCACGTTCGCTGCGCACACTGAGGAGATGAGCCCGAGCTCTTGGAAGAGCATGCGGTTCTGCCGCTTGACCGTGGGAACCGGGAACCGGGTGCTGAGTTCCAGGTCCCGGACCGGGCCCACCACGAGCTTTCCAAAACTCAGACTCACGGGGGGTAGGAACACTGGCGGCGAAACCAGCATGGCCAGGGTCTTGGCCACGAGGTTCCCCTTGCAGACACACTCACCCCCGACTTCAAAACTATCAAGGTACGACAGTGGCGTTGTCATCGATACTCAATTTCATGTGAATTTTAGCAAAATAGGAAACAAAGATAAGGACTAAGTTCAGGGGATCGGACAGATGTGTCCGACGGGAGTGGACCCGGTGGGCTGCAAGCATTCCGGGCGCTGGGATGGCCTGAGCCGCCAGGTGGAGCCAAGCCTGCCTGCCGCCTCGTAGTTGCAGCCAGTGCCTCTGCAGCATCAGCAGCAGCGTCCAACCCCGTTCTCTGTTTACTGCCTTTGAACAGACCTCCTTCCTCCCCGTGCTTCGGGGCACAGCCTTGTCTGTGCTGGATGCCCAGCCTGACCTCGCAGGGAGAAAAGGGAAGAGCTTAAAGAACAACCAAACTCCCTGGGGCATGAGGGTGGCAGGGCCAGGGATGGCTTGGGTCCAACAGACTCAGCACGTCCCCTCCCCCCAACCCCTTCCTCCACCCAGAGGCACAGTCTGGGCTCCCTGGGGTGGGAGAGACCAGGGCGGGGGTACGGTGGGCCTGGTGTAGGCAGGGCAGCCAGCCCTCTCCAGGGGCCTCTGCTCGAGTTGGCCTCTGGATTCTGACCCTCTAATCTGGGCTCTCGCTCTGTTTGCACCAGGTTGTCCCTGGGACAGGCCCTAACCCTGCCTCAGCAGGCGCCTGTCCACCTGTAGGGTGTCCACCAGGCTGCCAGGAGGACAGGACGCTGGTTTGCACTCCCTTCCACCATCAGCCACGGCCCCTCACTCTTTTTCTGGCCCGCTGCCCACTGTGTTCACGGCTCTGCCGCCCCCAAGGTAAAGGCGGGAAGGAGACAGGAGAGGCTTTTCCAGGCCAGAGGCTGGGGCAGACCTCGCACTTGACCACACCAGCCCTCAGGGAGGGTGAAGCTGCTCTGTGACTCGTTCTGGCTGTCATCCCCATTTTCCCGACCCCAGCTGCCCACCACCACCTTCACCCCCATCACAGTGAGAAAGGATAATGTGCAAGGAAAGTATTTTTGTGGATCATAGATGTATTTTACAACAAGTAAGGAGAAGAGAGGTAGAAGGGTTTATTTTATTAAATGAGCTCTGACCTGGTGACGGTGTGTGAGCATCTGTGAGGGGCTTGGTTTCCTTGGAAAAGCCACCCCGGTTCCCAGACGTGGGGCTGGACTGTGGATGCGTGTGTGCATGCCAGGGCACGTCTCGTGTGTCCAGTGTACGTGTGTCACTGTGCCATGGGTGAGCACACTATGGGACTCACTGGGGCAATTCCTAGAGAATCAACTGCTTGACTCGGGCACCAGCAGCGGCCAGACTTGGCATTGCCGTGCCCGCTGCCGGGGTGGCCAACCTCTGCCTGGGCCCAGCTCTGCAGAACGGCCTGGCTGCCTGCAGCAGGGCCCCTGGGGAGGCGACTTCCCACGCCCCTGGCCCATCTGGCCACATTGGCCAAAGAGCCGGGGCTGGAGTCTGGGACTCTGGGTTGTTCTTTAGGGCACTTCCTGCCCCCTTGTCCCTCAGATGCGCAGCACTGTGCTCCACGTCAGCTTGGGGTGGGGGGCGATATGAATGTCACAGGAGGGGACTCCTGTCTTTGTTTCAAAGAAAGTGATGTGCCATTTGTTAATATACAAGAGAAATATTGAAAATATATTGAAAAGAGCAATTTTAAATTATTTTTGGCTTATGTTGCAATATTTATTTTCTTGTATTAGAAAAGATTCCTTTGTAGAGAAAAAATGTATTTTTCATTAATGCAAAGACCTATTTCTCCTTTTTGTACATTGTCCGTGTTCGCTCCCCCTAACAAGCAATAGAATGTATGGCCGCCCCGGGGTGGCCGGCGCCTGCCGTGCCCTGCATGACTCCGTGTTGCCGCTGCTACGTAGCTTTCAGCCCCATCCTGTCCTGCTCACTCACTGGGGTTTCCTGACCCGGCGCCTGCCAGGGCCTGTGTCTCGGGGAGCCCTTTGCACTCCTAATGTGTTGGCAAACGCAGTTAATAAAGCAATGTTTTCTGTGCTGGCTGGTGTGAGGCTTCTTCATTGCACTGAGTAGGACAAGGGGTCCGAGGGTCCTGTGCAGCCACCAGACAGTGGGCTCCCTGCAACAGCCGTGCTCCCTGCATGTCCCGCAGGACCCACTGCTGCCTCCTGAGGAGTCGTGAGAGTGATGGCCATAGCGACCACTCTGTACGTCACACCAGGGGCTGTGCTCAAGGGCCAGGTTTCTCTGGCTCCCCACTGTTGTCATCCCCCAAACTCGGAGCAGATGAGGGGTGTCCCCAAAGCCACACCTCTGGTAAGAGGTGAAGCTCTGCGTCACAGGCAGGACTGTGGGATTCTTGCCACCCCCATAGACCACCTGCCTGGGACAGTGGGAAGGTTTGTAGGCAAGCTTGGGCATCCGTCCCTGCATCAGGGAAGAATTTTGCCCAGGGTTGTTTTTCATTCATAGATTTCTGAGAACGAACTTCACTCCAGGCTTTGGAAAGTGTGGGAAAGCTCACTATCTCTGCCTACAGCAACTCCCAGTCCAGCAGGGACACAGGCAGGAGGGAACTGGGAGTTATTGTGCTGGTCTGGGTGGGGGGACACTCAGGATGCAACACCGTTCATTCATTTATTCATTCATTCATTCATCCATTCACTCAACAAGGAATCTATTGGCCATACACCTGGTTCTGCCAGTGTGTTGGCTCGCTTGCTGTGCGCTGCACCGGGACCCTGCTCTCAGAGCTCCCAGGCAATGGGCCCTGAGGAAGCAGTTGTTTGTCCTAGGGGAGCTGGGTGTAAGGAAGAGACTAGAAGCATTCCTGGTAGAGGGCGTGGCTCAGGTATAGGCCAGCCAGGCTATGCATGGAGGGGTCTTAAACCTCAGAGCCCAAGTGGAGGCTGTGTGGAAAGGGTTGAACAGGGAATCTAGTTTGTGGACCCACTGAGTCCTTTAAGGCAGAGAACTGCCCCATTTCCTCACCAGTGCAGTAAGTGGCAAGTCCCCAGAGGCACCTCTAGAGCCAAAATTCTGTGACTCCACAATATGGAAAGCATTGGAAGTAAACCTGGTGATCCTGGGAGCCAGCCCATCCCGCCGGCGCGTGGAGCAGCTCTGGCCAGCTGCCCTGGCTTGGCACCCCAGCCTACCCCTCCTCCCCTGGCCAGCCCAACGCCCTAGTGGTCAGAGGAGTGAGGCAGGGTCCCCCCAGCCTGCGGAGGGACCTGTGCATGACAGTGGGCCCAGCTGGGGGGGGGGGGGGGCGGGCGGGGCTGCCGCCCTGTGCATCTGAGGCAGCAACATTCAACAGAAGCACAGTGAATGATTCTGGTAGACACACATTTAAAGAGTAAAAAGTACAGGAAAAATTATTTTTTAAAAATATTTTTATTTATTTATTTTTTAGAGAGAGAGGAAGGGAGGGAGAAAGGGAGAGGAACATCTGTGTGTGGTTGCCTCTCACGTGGCCCCCACTGGGGACCTGGCCTGCAACCCAGGCATGTGCCCTGAGTGGGAATTGAACTGGTGACCCTTTCGTTCGCAGCCCATGCTCAATCCACTGAGCTACACCAGCCAGGGCTCAGAAAAATGATTTTAATAATTGTATTTAATCCATTTAAATCCATTGTGATCACTTAAATGTGTAATATAAAATAATGAACTACTTTACATTATTCTTTGCACTGAGTGTGTGTCTCACACTCACAGCACATCTCGATTCAGACTAGTCACATCTCAAGGTCAACAGCCATGTACTTAAGCTCTCCATTGGGCAGCACGGCCCTAGGTGCGCTCAGCTATCCCCTGGATTACCTTGGTCTCATATCTGATTGTGCTCCTGGGCCTTCACTTCTGTCACTGCCTCTGCTGTCCCTGCCCCGGTGAGACCCCAGGATGGCACAAGTGTAGGCTGACCTGGTTGAGGCAGCTCCCCTTACCCCTGCCCTGCTGAGGACCGGTCTCTGCCAGCACCTCCCCGGAGGGGACTGCCCACCCATGATGCCACACTCCAGGCGCGCTGCACTGATTCAGCCCTCCGAGTGCCTGAGCCATTAGGATGACCACGGGCGTCCGTGCAGAAACCAGGCCAGTGTGGGAGCAGACGAACCAGAGCATCCCAAGGCTCTGCAATTACTCACTGCGACTGTACTGCAAGTGAGCGTAAGGCCAGGGGTCGGGGGGATCTCTGGCCCCCTGACCTTCCCCAGTTCTCGCTAAACTCCGATAAGTAGGTTCTGGGGCGCCATCTACCGCCCGCCAGGCCACAGCCCGGATGCCTCCAGCTCCAAGAGCCTAGGCCCACAGGGCCCGAGCCAGCCCCGCATCCCCCTGTCTCAGAACTCCAGCCCCCTCGTCTGGTCCCCTGCACGCCAGCACCTCCCAGTGCAGAGGAGGGTCTTCTCTATCAGCTTCTGGAACAGGGAGGCAGTTCACGGACAGGAGGCCCTTGAGAGAACAAGGTGTTGACTGAGGCCTGTTGGGTGCCCACCCTGGGTGGAGTGGGTAGGCCAAGGAGACCCAGGCCCTGACTTCTCGCAGTTGGCAAAGAAAGGCAGGAAGTCCGCAGCGGGCTGGAGAGGGAGAGCTCCCGGCCCTCAGAGTCAGCCTCGGTCCCTTTATTGCACCTGTGTCTGTGTCCAGAGCTGCCAGAGGGGGGCAGCAAAGGCCCCCTTTCTTGGAGCCGTCTCAGGACTCCTGTCGGTGGAACAGCAGGTTGCTCACAGTGATCTCACAGTTGCCCTCCCCTTCACAGGAGACCCGCACGCTTCAGCCTCACCTGGCCAGGCTCTTAAGGGCATCCACGAGGGCCAACTCCTTCGCACTATGACGGCCGATCCAGTCCCCCCACCTCCCCCTGTGTGTGTCTGCCCCAGCCACCTACTCTTCATCTCCCGGATGAGAGAGAGGCTCAGGCAGAGGCACATGAGGCTTCGTGATCACCAGGTGGTGTTGCCCAATCAAAAAAAGAGAGAGATCATAAAATATAAATTTGAGCCCTGGCCAGGTAGTTCAGTTGGTTGGAGCATCACCCTGATACACCAAGGTTTCGAGTTCAATTGCCTGTCAGGGCACTTACAAGAATCAACCCATGAAATGCATAAACAAGTGGAATAACAAATCCATGTCTCTCTCTCTCTCAATCAATAAAATCTTTTCAAAAATAAGAATTTTAGCCCTGACTGGTGTGGCTCAGTGGGTTGAGCATCATCCTACAAACTGAAATGTTGCTGGTTCAATTCCCAGTCAGAGCACATGCCTGGGTTGCGGCCAGGTCCCCATTTGGGGGCACATGAGAGGCACCTGATTGATGTTTCTCTCGAACATCAATGTTCTCTCCCTCTCTTTCTGCCTCCTTTCCCCTATCTCTAAAAATAAACAAAATCTTTTAAAATATGAATTTTAGGGCAGCCTTGGGGATTCAGGCAGACTCATTGCCAGGAGTCAAAGGAAAAGAGGAAAGGATGAGGGATTCATCAAGCACGTGACTTAAGGGCAAGCTGGATGGAGCAGGGGCTGCTCCATCCCCAGCGCTCCGAGCCAGGCCTGGAGTTCAGAAGCGCCCACACCATCCATTCCAAGGGAACCCGGGTCGGGAGACAGAGGTTCTGGTGCTGGCTGGTCAGGGAGGCCTCCAGGGGGCTAGACGGTAGGGTGGCCTGATTTAGCAAATAAAAATACAGGACACACACAAAGAATGCTTCAGTACAAATATGTTCCAAACACCACATCCTCTATTTTTCCTGGCAATCCCAGTGGGAGGCCTTGTGTCCTCTACCACCCTGGGTCCTGGTAGAGGGCTGGTGCTGGCATGGGATTTACCATCGTGTACAAACTGCAGCCAACACAAGACTGTTCCCACAGCCCCAGAAAATGCTCACCCCTGCAGTGTGAGAGCAGTGGAAAGGAAGCTACAGCGGAGGCCAGAACAGATAGAGCCCAGCCCGCACCTGTCTCACTGTGTGTGCTACAGTGCACGCCGCGTCTCACTTCCCAATTCGGACAGTCCTGCAAGGGACTCAGCTCCCTGCAGCTCTGTGGGGCCCCCAGCCCATTTATTTGCTGACTCAGGTCAGCCTCAGAAAGTGCTCACTTTGGCTGCAGCACTGTTCACTAGAGCCAAGAGGTGGGAGCAACCCAAGTATCCAACCATAGATAAATGGATAAAGAAAACCTGGCAGATGCACACAACAGAATAGTATTCAGTCTGGAAAGGGAAGGAGATTCTGACAGAAACTGCAACATGCATGACATTGAACACACTCTGCTGAGTGAAATCAGCCAGTCACAAAAAGACACATACTGCACAATTCCACTTCCATGAGCTATGTACAGTTCCTACAAGGTATCAAACTCATAGACACAGGAAGTAGGGTGGTGACTGGCAGGGGCTGGGGCGGAGGTGGTATGAGTTACTCCGTGGGTGCAGCGGCAGGGTGTGGGGTGCTGGGAATCTGGGGCACAGCAGTGTGCTTGTTGTGGACGGTGCCATGCTGTGCACTTGGAAATTGTTGGGAGGGTAAATTTTGTTTTGTATTTTTCTGCCACCATTTTTTTTAAAGAATACTATACAGAAAAAAAAAACCCTCTGCTACATTCAGTAACATACAACTACTTTGTTGCAACAGCAAACATAATATTAAGTAAAAGGTGCTACTCCAAAACATTAAAGAGAAAAAAGAGTTCACACGTTGGGCCCCTGCCTGTCCTGGGGCTCAGGGGACTCCCCTACATCCCCAACTCAAACTCAAGTTCAGGCTTCCTTTCATTATTGTTGCTCCCTCCTCAAAGCTTTTCACACCGTGCAGTTGAGAAATACTGCTGACCCAGGAGTGAGGAGACCAGGGTTCGACTCCTCTCTCTGCCACTGACTTAATGTCCCTCCATTTCCCCATCTGAACAATGGGAGAAGAGGTTGGGGATACTGGGAATCTCTGAAGTCCAGGTCCTGGGGGGAGGGTCCATGGTCAGAGGATGCGGTTAGTGAGGATCAAAGTGAGAGCCTGCGGGCCTTTTAAGTTAAGGTCCCCTGGGTGAAGCCGGGTGGTTGGGGGATTGGCTAGGTGAGCCCCAGGCTGGACTTAGGCGGAGGGAGAGCAGGAAGAAGTTTTACCGACTCGACACCCAATCGGGATGCCATCGTGCAGATGCATCTGTCACCAGATGCAGGGGCAGAAGGCGCCTAGTGGTAGCCGTGGGTGGGGCCATGGAACGAGAGTCCAGGTCTGGCTGGGGCAGTGACGGGGTTCAGCACGCAGCAGGGCCGAAGGCCCTGGAAGAAATGGGAGGCACGTGTCCTCCAGGGCTGGGGGCCTCGGTGCCACGGTTCACAGCCATTCCAGGTGGGCTCGCCCTGGGTCTAGGGGTCTGTGTTCGGTGGGTGACTCCCGCTTCCCTCCATCCTCGGCTAACACAAGGTACATGCGGCCATGCAGGTCTAGAGACCGTATCCGGGAATGCACTGGGAAGGGGAAACGACTGGGACCGAAACTCCGGGGCCTGTGTTGTGGCCCTCTCTGGGCCTCAGTGTCCTCACTCGTGAAATGAGGATGCGAGGTGCTGCTGGGCCCACCACGCAGGGTGGCAGAAGGCGCTAAGCGGGCAGGGGTGTGAAGTGGGCAGAATGAGGAGCCAGGGAAGGTGTCAGAGGCCCCAAAAAGCAGAGTGTTGGTGAGTGAGGCAGCAGCTCAGAGCAGGAGGCGGAGGAACCCGGGTGCCCACACTTCCTGGAAGCTGAGCCCGTGAGCCCTGTTGTTGACAAGTTCTCCTGTGCCTTCCTGCCCTGCTTGTAAACAGCTGGTGCTCCACTGGGAAGCAGCCCACATGATGCCTCTGACGGTCAGCTGCCTGGACCCCAGAACACCCACCTTCCCCGCCCTGGGTTCCTTGCGGCCAGCCTATACACCTGAACCCTTGTAGCCCCAGAACCTGGGGGTAGCTGAAGAGCACCTCTCTCCTGTCCCCACCTCCTACCCCGTTTTGCAAAGAAGGAGTGTTCCCTTGCTAGGGATTGAATGTTGTGATCTGCAGGAAACTCAGAACAGCCAGGATTTGCAGGAGAAGCCAAGGGGAAAGGGTGACTCAGCAAAAAGCAAGCTTCTGAGCTGCTATTTTGGGGCTCTGGGTGAGTGCCTGGTTCTGGTGACAGGTGCGTGGTGTACAAAGCCTCACTCCCATGTGCCAGCTGTAATATTCACGCCCGCTGGTTTGCAGACGGAAGCCGGGAGGCTTGGCAGGGAGGTCCGGTGGGCGGCCCGACTGCTGCCTCCTCTGGTGCAAGACTCCCAAGTGGGCTCCTGTCAAAGGGAGGGTAACGGATGGGGAGTCAGAGGACATGCTCGAATCTTCAGGACCCCACTCCCCTCCGGAGCACTGCCTTCCAGTCCAGAAAGGGTACGGGGCGCCTGGGCCTGTGCCTCTTCAGTCCTGGGTCCTCGGGGGGCGGGGGAGGGGGGGCAGGCAGGAAAGCTTGTGCCCAACTAACTACCTTCTCTCGGACAGCCTCTGAATTCCAGTGACAGAGAGCCTGTCCTTTTGAAAGCAACCCCGTGCTATGCCATCTGTGCTCAACAAAAACAAAAGAATCTTCCTTAAATTCAACTGCAGCCATCTCCTTGAAACTTGATATTTTCCTTCCTAGCCGTCCTGAGCCCTGGAGCCACAGAGATCACATCCAATCTGCTGGGGGCTATTGGATGAGTTCGACACCCTGCCCTCAGGACCTGGCGAACTCAACGTTTTCCAGGAGCTGAGTCCTCTGTCCCCGCTGCACTTCTCCAGCTTGCTGGAGGGCACCACCAGGTCCCCACCCTGTGCCGGCAGAGCCAGCCCCGGGTCAGAGGTTTGCTGAGAGAAGGGTTGGAGTGGGGACAGCTGCCCTCTGTCCCAGCAGGGTCCACAAAGAGCCCCCCACCCCACCCCGGCCTCAGCCAGGTGACAGGAAGGTTGGCAGTTCTGGCTGCTTCAATAGCTTCGGCATGTGTTCCAATTTTAACAGAATCTTCCCTGTTAAACAACGAAGTAAAAGCCTTCACAGCTGAAAGCTTTCCTCCATGAAAGGGTTTATTAAGGCACATGCTAGCCAGAAAACGAAACCGGCCCAGAGGCCCTCGGCCTGGGCCGGCACCTGCAGGCCTGGGTGGAGGAGACGCCGTGGCAGCCATCCTGGGGATGATGGGCTGCTCGCACCCCATGTCTGAGGGAGAAAGGTGTAAGTTGTTGGGAAGATGTGGCTGCAGATAAAGGGGGTGGGAGAAGGGGAAGCAGGGTGAGCTCTGGGGGAGGCGCGTCTGCCTCTGGGCAGCGGCTGGGGACAGCCGTCTGGAAAGGTCGGGGCCACAAGGCTGGTTGGAGGATCCTGGTGGTCTGTGGCTCCCCGGGGTTGGCTCCTGGGTTCTTCTGCTTTAGAGGGTCACAGGAGTAGACGCCTGGAGGTCGTTCCAAGTTCTCACGCGCGCGCGCACAGGAATGTGAGCGGCCTGTGGTCGGTTGTGCCCCGCAGTCCTGGACAGACCAACCTCTCCTGTCTCTGCCTTCCAGCCCGTGGCTGGTGTCACTGTGGTTGAGGACACCCGGGTGTTTTTGTGGTTGGTTTGGGTTGGCCGTTCCCTCCGTCAGTGGCACGCTGTCCGGAGCACCGGCTGCATGGTGGGTGGGGCGTTCAGAGAAGAACGCGTGTCCGGTGGGGGGTCCCGCCCTCCCACGGCAGGGGCCCCCGCGAGCAGGCTGCCTCTCGGCTCCGGCTCCCGAGCTCCTGCCTAGCCTTGGGAAACGGCCGGCCGTGAGTCACGAAATGTTGCTTTTGGAGCCGGTGGGAGCACTGCAGGGGAGAAGCAGGCTCAATGGCGGGGAAGAGCGGCCGGGCTCTCGGCCTGCTCCCCGGTTCAGGCCGGTGCTCCGCAGGCGCTCCCTGCTCTCACGCCCCTTCTGCCACACCTGCGACCTCCGCGGGCCTTGGGCTCTGCCAGCCCACCGGCGGGTCGCACTGGGCCCGCCCCTTCCGCTGCGCCTCTGTCTGCTGCTCCCGCTTCTTGGATAGCCTCTCTCGCCCCTTCTCCACTTAACCAGTTCATGATCCTTGAAGATTCAGCTCCTTTCTAGAAACCTCCTCAAGAGTTTGGGGCTTTTTCTTGTGGCCTCCCAAAGTGCCTTCAGCAGATCTCTGCCCAGGTTTCATCATACGATGCTGGCCCCGGCAGGCAGGTGTTGAGGGAATGCCTGGCAACTGCCCAGCCAGAGGGGAGAGGCAGGCAGGCAGGCAGGCAGGCAGGCAGAGAGGCCAGGTGCCCCGGCCTGAATCCAGCACCAGCACAACCCTCGGTAAACACTCAGTGATAATTAATGGTCTCCGGTGTGGGTAAGGCTGTGTGTGGGAGAGAGAGAAACAGAGAACCTGATGAGTGCGAGCCTTGCCCCTGTTGTGCCCAGCCCGGCGCAGCCCTTGTGGGGGCGGGGGGGGGGGTGAGCAAAGGCATCGGGTCACTGGAAGCCTTAGGGCACTGCCACAGAGAATCCAGAAGGGGCCCACAGCCCCCGACTGCCAGAGGACCGGAGATTGAGCCCGGCCCCAGACAGAAGCTGGGCTGGAGAAACACTCAGACAATTCCCCCCACGGCTCTGTGCCCTGCGGTCAGCTGCCCGGTGGTCAGGAAAGACGGCAGCATGGCAGGCTTCCTTTGGACACCAGCGGAACCACGGCCCTGCCACCGTGCCCCTCCTCACAAACAAGCTGCCGCCCAGAGCAGGGCTGGGGCGCTCCTGGTGTGTCCATTACCCAAAGAAAGGAAGAGAGGCTCTTGGCCACTCGGGTCTCAAAAGGGGCATCCCTAGGATGGAGGCAAGTCAACCTGGTGTGACTCGCCAACTACGAGGTGGGTCCAGAGAGACTTCCGCCGAGACCCTTGACCTTCCTGGGAGCGAACCTCAAAATGGTGCTTGATAACTATTTGTGATCTCTCTCATGTCTGAGATTTTGCTAATTCCAGATGAAATGGGACTACGATTCCACTGTGGAATTTCACTTGCAGTTCCTCTTAGCTTAAGAAAGCAGCATAGAAAATTTCCATTTTGACCCCAGGTGTTTCTCTGCCCATCCACCTGCACCTCACCTTCCGTTATTTCCATCCCCATCCCGTCTCGCTTTCTGACCGCAGGGCTGCGGTCCCATCAGCCGGAGCCCTGTCACTGTGGACGGCGGAGTGGGGGGAGGGCTTCAGTTGCCTTCTGCACCACTATCAGCTTGTCTGTAGGGGTGACTTTAAGAAACATCTTCTGCTGTTCACCACAATGTCCCAAACCCAACTCCACGTTCCAAAGCAAGCCTTACTTTGTTTACTAGGTAACAGACAGAATTGAACTTGGCGTCTAATTTTAATTAAACTGAGATAAGAGGCTTTGTAAGCAGGGGCCCCAACTTTTGTGAATGAATCGAACCCCCAGAAGAACCATTAGCCTTGTGTGAGGACCTTTGTTTTGTCTGGTCCAAGGACTTTGGTCTTTACTCATCAGGATTCTGTGCTGCTGTTCTCACCTTGCAAAGAGGAGGAGGGTGGCCAGTGCCCAGAGGGCTGTTTGCATCGTTTCCTAGGACGTTTCCCCATTCCCAACAAGGTGCTTCTCATACCCTGCTGGGGGCTGTTGCTTGCATTACTGGTACCTTTGGTACAAGTATCAGATATTCTACTTGATGATTATGGAGCTCAATTAAAAAAAAGAGCCAAGTAAACTGGACTTTCTTAGCATTTGTTCCTTCAGTGCAGTTACTATTTCTATCTCCTTAGTTGCAATTCAACAAACAACCTGAGTCCACAGGTAAATCTCGATCTGATGGACCAGCTGTGACAGAGCGGCAGGATGGGTTCTGTCAGGAAGCTAGCTCGTCGCCATTCTGCACGTGGTTCACGGGAAGGCTGAAGGGGAGGCTGTCGAAAGGTCTTATATCTGCATTTAAGTCTCAAAAGGAGCTTTTGATCATCATTACCAAAATGGTTTTTTTCTTCTCTGATTGGCTAATGATTGCTTAGTGTTGTTAGTCTTCAGTACTGTTACGTCACTGCTTCTCCTAAATGAAAAACCCACCCTAGCCCCAGAAAAGGTGTGGAGCTCGTCACAGGTTCAGATCGCTGCCCTGCCCCCATATCTGCTGAGTCAGGCTTTGGTGGGGTTTTTCCTGTGTGTGTGTGTGTGTGTGTGTGTGTGTGTGTGTGTTAAAGCGCCCCAGGAGACTGATGCACGCTAACGGAACCCTGATGGAGGGAAAACCAATTGGTCGCCTTACTTTCCACGTTTCAACAGAGGCAGCGTCGTGGAGGTCCGGCGTCGGTGTGCTCACAGTCGTCGCCAGTCCCACAAGGCAGCGTAACCCTCGGTGCTGCAGCAAAGGTCCCGTGGGAGCCTTGTACACAGGGAAAGTTCCATCATCTTCCCAATTTCAAAGTCTAATGAGTAAAATGAAAATTACAATTGGACGGTTAAAATGGCACTTGATACTAGAGTTTTTCAGAGTCCAGGATGGAGTTTTATTTTTCTACTCCTGACAGTCAAATCTGTAGGTAGGGGGTGAAGGGGTTATAATAGAACATAATAAAATAACATACAAACACAATCCAAGAACATTTACTATCTATTGTATTGACAGTTCTTTGTAAAATATATAAAGGTAAACAGAAACATCTTTCTATAAATTATGCTTAACAATCTGTATACACTGTAAAACAACTGTTGAAACCACACTAAGATGCTCGTGCAAGCAGCGTACAAAGTGCAGACAGGGTCAGTGATGAAGAGTGTATTGCCACCTCACCACGGCAGCACATTCTGCATTTAGCCAGGTCCTGGAGGCCTCACCATGGGAAACACTGATCACTTCGGAGTCTCTTGGCTACATCTGCCCACGTGCTGCGGCCTCAGTGTGGCAGCCGCCTGGGTTCCGGTGAGGAGCGGCACCGGGGACTGCAGCCGGGAACCATGCAGAGCTGGCTGGCCGTTCCCACGTGAACCCTCATGCTTGCTAGTGAAAAGGTCCCAAAGACAACTCGGATGGCAGACACTGTACCCTTTTTCCTCCATCCATTTTTTTAGACTTTTTTTTTACCTCCAAGGAAATTTTTTTATCCTCACCTGAGGACACAGTCATTGATAGTTAGAGGGAGGAAAGGAGAGAGAGAGAAACACGGATTGGTTGCTTCTTGAACCTATGCTGACTGGGGAGAAACCCACAACCCAGGCATGGGCCCCAATCGGGAATCGAACCCGCAACTTTGGTTTACAGGATGATACTCCAACCAACTGAGCCACGCCGCCAAGGGCTTACCTCTAATTTTTTTAAACATTAAACCTAATACTCCCTCCCCTATTTGAAGTACATGCTGAAGAATTCATCCACTCCAGTAGAGGTTTCCAAAAACAGTTCTGTGTAAAATCACACAAAAGCCTTTCCCATTTCTGCCTAATCAGTTTGGGGTGAGAACACCCCTGAGACAAAGTGGGCTTCGCATAAACTTGCTTGCTTGACTGGTTACTTCGGACTCTATTCAAAAGTGTGGTCAAAGCCCCGAACCACCAGTGGTCTTACATGTACCAGCTACTCGATGTTCTAAATTACTAAGACACAAATTAGTTGTTTCAGAACTGCATCTTCGATAGACTGGAGATGCCCTTCCCATGCAGGGATCGTTGTGTCCTGGTGTGGGGTAGGGGGCTGTGTGAGGGTTCGGGACTGGAGACGTGGTTTTAACAAAATCCCTGTCACTTTGCACGGAGGGACAGTCCCACATTACAAGGACTTGTTCTTTTTCACTATTTGGTTACAACGCCCTAATCTGCATTTCGAAAGAAGGGCAATGACAGAAATAACCAGAAGCATCAACAGGGAGCTTTGAGAATTTAGTCTTTCACTGAAGATTTATTGTTTTCTGAATCCATACTTACATCAAAATATAGCAAAGGCTTAGAGAAAACCTCTAATTTCCTATTCACTTTAAATTAAGGAATTTCTATTTGCTACTCTCTACTTTTCATGCTTTCTTGGAATTTTTTTTTTTTTGGAGCTTCACCAACTTTTAAATGTTTAAGATGATCCAAACATTATTCACTAAAGAAAATGAACACAAGACTTTTTGAGAGACTTCCTTTATATTAGTTATTATCAGTGCACTACAGTAAAAAGTTATTTGGCAATGAATTCTTGCAAACTTCAGTCATATACGTGACTGACAAGGCTGAAACGCCACACTGGCCACACACCACTTACAGTCTACAAAACGTGAACTTTTCTCCCAAATCATATTAAGTAAGAAGTATACTGTTTGTGTTTAATCCTCACCAGAGGATATGTTTATTTGTTTTAGAGAGAGAGAAAAAAAACACTGATGTAAAAGTATAGTTTTTAATGGCGGGACTCGGGAAGATGCTGGATTTTGAATGTGGTTGATCAAACCATTTTGCAGAAGGCGAGCAGCACCATCATCAGCACAGCGAGGACCCTGTCGTAGTGACTCATGAGGCGTCCACGTCCTGGAAAGCGCCGTAGAGAAGTGTGAGCCGGCTGAAAACTAAGCCGAAGAGACAACGTTCTGCTCAGACGTTGTGAACCTCAGCACACGTGCGGGGTGCACAGGCACATGGAACTGGAATTTAGATCTGTGCGGCAGTGTCTGAATTCACGCGTGTTTGGCACTCAGAGACACTGGGTTAACTGAGCTGCGGTAAAGAATGTTTTTCATACGCAGTAGTCCCCCCCTCGTATCCATGGCTTCACTTTCTGAGGTTTCAGTTACCAGTGGTCAACCATGATCTAAAAATATTATATAGGAAACTCCAAAAATAAAAAATCCACACATTTTAAACTGCACACCACTCTGAGTCAAGCACCGTGATGAACTCTCATGCCGCCTGCTCCATTGCACCCAAGACGTGAGTCATCCCTCCGTCCAGTGAGTCCACTCGGTACACACCGCCTGCCTGTCGGTCACTCAGCAGCTGGCGCAAGTGAGGGTCAGTGCCCGGGCCCCACTGACCCTCTTTTATTTAACAATGGCCCCGAAGCACTGGAGTAATGGTGCTGGCATGTGGATATGCCAAAGAGGGCCACACAGTGCTTCCTTAAAGCGAAATGCTGTGTCTGTATTGCGAAAACAAAAGAAACACAGCACAGAGGGCTCAGCACCATCTGCAGTTTCAAGCACCCGGCTGTCTCAGAACTTGTCTCTGTGGGGTCAGGGGGCATGACTGTGCTTTAAGAAGTGTCTGTGCCCTGATTCAGAAAGTGCTGTACTCTCCATTCTAAAAAGACTGAGGTAAAGACAACAGGAATCTATCAATTTAACCAGTTACCCCAAAATAAAATTAACAGTAGTCATTGAAATAGGTGTGGGGTTAAGAATCTCTTTAGAAATACAAAAGTGGACTAAGACTTTGTACTTTTAGTTTTAGAATTAAGATTTTAAAACATCTTTTGGACGGCGCCCAGTGTATAAGGAACCAAACCTTCCCCTGCATACGAGTATTAACAAGCCCATTTTCCCACCTTGCAGTGGAGGCACAACATTAATCTGCACCCCCAACAGGGCCATCCATCTTCCCCAAAAGGCGCTCCCCCTCCCGGGCGCGCATGCAGAGTGCCTTCCCCAGTCCCCCAGGTGCTGCACCACGCCCTGCCGCCCTCCTGAGCGCCAGGGCTCGGGGTGAGTGCCCGAGGAGCCTCGGAGCTGGAGCGCCGCCCCTGGCTGGGACGCTGCAGGTCTGTGTCCCTGGCGTTCGAAGGACAGATGTGGCTGCTACATGCAGCTCTTTTTCTAGGGGTTCAGGCCACACATCAACGGGAAAACACCCACAGTTTAGGTACGGCCCACAAAGTGGCTCTGAGTTTCTTTGATCCCAGAGTCAGAACCAGAAAGAAAATTCTGGAGCAAGGTGGTTTGTACCAGAAAGCATTGCTCCCCTCCTGGGGAAACCAGTAAGCTTCTGCCTTTATACCAATTTATGAGACACACAGTTGACTTCTGAAGCATCACAATAGATCTTAGGAAATAATACTTGAACTGAAGAAACACACCATCAACAAGAGGCAGTCACCTTCAGTAAGGTCTAGTTCTGTGTGGTCAGGGCATCAGAAGTGAGGACCTTAACCATATCAGGCCAAATAAACCCAACCTACTTTTCCCATGGTGCTACTGATGTTTCTAAGCAGGGAGGAAGCTGAAAGTAAAATAGAATAGCCAAAGTACTACACCCACGGGTCATGTTCAGAAAGTCCCTTCTGGTCAGGACCCTCAGTCCTTGTCCGCTCCTACCTCCCATCGCTGACGAGAGGACACAACAAACTGATTTGGACAACGGCTACAGAAAACACTAATTTTAATATTTAAATTATCCTTGATGGCATTGGAACAATATATCCTCAATGCAATTGGTTAAATACACTGTAAAATCTTGGCCTGTAACCAACAGAGAAATCTTAAGCTTAAGAGTCTTTAAAGATACATACTTGGCACTTATCTTTCATCTGATTTTACTAATTAGGGGGATCTTAAATGGAAAAAGGACTCAGTGTCTTAGGAAATTAGAATGCATTAAAAAGCTGGCCACACTTTTGTTGGTGAGGCTGTCAGCGAGGCTCGCGAACACGATCACATGACCAGCGTCACCTCTAAAAATAAAAGCCTTTGTGCCACACTGTGAGCAGCTGGCTGAGAGCGACTGAGGAAAAGGACAATGAAACACAAGCATTCTTTTTCTTTCCAACAAGTAAAATATGGCGAAGGATGCAAACGAGGTTTAGGGCAGGAGCAAACCCCTGCAACCTGCAGGACTGCTGCAGCAGGACAGGCTTTGCTTCCCCTCGCGTCCACAGGCTGCACGAGGACCCACAGTCACTTGCCCTGGGAAGTGCCATGAACTATGAACGTGGGGAGACTGGTGCCTGTCACCACGTTTGGTGACGAGGCACAGAGGACCAGCACACTTCAGAAAGAGACAACAGGAACACAGCGACAGGGGCCTCTGCTGCAGCGGGCGCCGTGTTTTCCTCCAGAAGCAGTCCCATGGGGGCTGGGCCACGGACCCCCGTGGTGCTGGGGACGGTAGTGTTGCTGCAAAAATGTACCGGATCAGAGAGAAATGTGGTGTGAGGGACAACCAAGCACAGCCCATCTCCTGGCAAGTGCGGACGTCTCCAGGGCTGGAACACTGCTCTAAGCATCCTGAAGCAGACCTCTTTCTCGACAACTACCTCACATGTATAATGTAAATACTCCAAGTTTCAGAGCACGCTGGCTAGGTAAGACACTAAAACGGAACACCTGTCCAGCAGTGATGCCAAACATGAGGGTCTGTTTTATTGCATGACGTTTGCATAAGAAAAAATACCAAAACCTGTAAGGCATCATGCAATCATCAATAAGCTAATTATTAACTGTACACTCCAGGTAGGTGAGTGTACATAATCTAAAATTGAAAAACTAGTTCCAAAAAGTACATAAAAATTTAACATGATGAGCTTTTAATTGTGGTTTATATTTGTAGTTTCATATTGTTAAAAACTGCTTCAAATGTCCTGCTGGGAAGCTGCTCTTTATAAATGGTGCTGGGGGGCATGTCAGATTACAAAGAGTAAAAACTAAGTATCTTCGTGGAATTAGAAAGCTAACATTGTGATAGTCAAACTTATTTGAATTGGATTTCAATTCTCATTCAAATTAAGTTGATATAATATTAATAATCTAAAAAATATCTGTTTTCTAACCAATGAAAGTCTATTGAATTCAAGTTATGCATGGTCAGCAATCAAATCTCGGAGCAGGCCTGTGTGGCGGCGAGGCTGGACCGGGGCTGCGGCGGGGGCCGTTAATCGATGTACTGGGCCATCCAGCGGAAGCCTTCTCCGTAGCCTTGCCGTTTGAGCACACTGCACATGAAGACTTCTAGGGGCCGGGCGTTCAGTTCTTTCAGAGGCACGTTGCCCTGGAAGAGAAGACAGGCGTCATGCTGGAGACCCCTCATGAAACAAAAGCTCCGCTCCCCAGGAAAGGGGCAGTTCGCATGTCTCAGAACAACAGGTGACAGAGATGCAGCCACGGCTGGCACCTGCGTCCTCTCGTTTTGCTTTAGGACAGATGGGACAGAGGTCGGCCTGTGAGGCACACAGAATGCAAAGTCTTTGACTGGCCTGGAAAAAGTTCAAGTTACTCAAACCGGCTTCACAAATATTAAGGATGAATATTCTCTGAGTCAAGGTTTTATGACAAAACAAGGCATTTCCTAAAATTAATATGGAACTGAGTTACTAAAAGTCCCTCTCCCAAACAAATACTAGTAGAAATGAATGCAAAAAATGCATCTTTTTAAAGCATACATTCAGAAAACACTAAAACACTCCTCCGCCCAAGTTTACTTATGTTCTATTTTTGTCTCTAGTGAGTTCAGGGCCTTAACACTGAACTGGAGGCCTAAATACACTACTGGTATGTTTAAGCATTCAAGCATATTATTTGGTAGTGAATTCTGAAAATTTATTTTTTTAAACTATTTTTAGAGAGGGAAGGGAGGGGGAGGGAGAGAGAGAGAGAGAGAAACAGAAACAGAAACATCAGTGTGCAGTTGCTGGGGGTCATGGCCTGCAACCCAGGCATGTACCCTGACTGGGAATCGAACCTGCGACACTTTGGTTCGCAGCCCGTGCTCAATCCACTGAGCTACGCCAGCCAGGGCTTGAAAATTTATTTTTTTAATAATTTGAAAGCTTTCATTTAGTTTCCTATAAACATATGCTTTGACATTTTTATCACCAAGAGAAGGTCTCATTCAGTGGTAGAAAGAAAGCAAGTGAGGACATTAAAAAAGGCCAAAACATTTCAATGACAGGCATTTTTACTTAAGTGTGGGTGGTATACAATGTTTTATTAGTTCTACTAATGTCAGGTGTACAATATAGTAATTCAACATTTGTATACTTCACAATGTGGTCCCCCCACTAATTCTAGTCATCATCTGTCACCATGTAAACTTATCACAATATTATTGGCTTGTTCCCCTTCACCTTTTTCACCCAATCCCCTGCCCCTCGCCCTCAGCAACCATACCTTTGGTGTCTGTTTCTGCTTTGTTTTGTTTGTTCGTTGTTTTGTTTTGTTTTTTAGATTCCACATAGGAGTAAAACCATACAGTATTTGTCTCACTGATTCACTTGGCACAGCAGCCTCTAGGCTCATGTTGTTGCAAATGGCAAAATTTCTTTTCTAATTTCTGCCTAACACACACACACTGAAAACAGGAGTGTATATATCTTTCCTAATTAGTGTTTTCAACAAATGCAGATAAATACCCAGAAGTGGACTTGCTGGGTCATACTGTAGTTCTACTTTTAATTTTTTGAGGAACCTCCATACTGTTTTCCACAGAGGCTACACCATTTAACATTCCCATCAACAGTGCTCAAGGGTTCCCTTTTCTCCACATCCTTGCCAACACGTTATTAACTTTTTCTTAAAATTAAAAAAAAAAAAGATTTTATTTATTTTTAGAGAGTGGAAGGAAGGGAGAAAGAGAGGGAAACATCAATGTGTGGTTGCCTACTGCATGCCCCCTACTAGTAACCTGGCCTGCAACACAGGCATGTGCCCTGACTGGGAATCGAACCAGCAGCCCTTTGGTTTGCAGGCCGGTACTCAATCCACTGAGCCACACCAGCCAGGACTATTTGTTAACTTTTTGATAATAGCCATTTTGACTGGTGTGTGTGTGGTTTTGATTTGCATTTCCCTAATGATTAGTTATGTTCAGTAAATTATAGTTTTTAAGAAAAAAAAGATAATCAGCTTTTGTAGTTGAACAATAGCAATGTATAAACACATTTTGTTGTACACATGAATCTAATATAATGTTATATGTCAATTATACCTTAATTTAAAAAAAAATGAAGGCAGACTGTACCAATTAGACTAATAACATGATTACTGTTAGGGGTTGAAATAAACTATTTCAGAAGATAAAAATATACTGTTGAATGAAATATTCATACTTGTCAAACTTTTTTTTTACCTTTCCTGTCGTCTGACCGTATAAACCAAACATCTCTCGTAACCGCTCTTCACTGATGGCTTCAGGTCTGTCGATCTTATTCCCAAAGATCAGTATAGGCACATTAGCAATGGTCTCATCTGTCATTAGTGACTGGAAACAATCAACACAGAAAGAAACACAAAATGTCAGCACGAAACCCTCCGAAGGACTGTTCTGACAAGACAACAAATGGGCATGAAGGACTCGTTCCCCGTCACAACGTGCCAGTTTTGCCAACTTTCTCTGGCAAACTCTTCCTCTGTTGAAAGTGAGCTCGGTGAACCACCAGCTCCATTTTTCCGTCTCCCTAAGGCTCCTTCTGTAGATGCTCGCATTGCTTGCTCTGTGCATCAGGAGGTACAGGGACGAGAGCCAACGCCTTGAAAATGGGCAGACTGGTTTCATTTCTAGTTCTGCTGCTTCCAAGCTGGGAGATCTTGGACAAGTAGGTCTCTCTGAGATTCAAAGAGAGTTTAGAGTAGCAGCACCTACGTTATGGAGGTGCTTTGAGAATTAGGATTAAATGAGGTGCTATACGTTGTGTATGGCATCAGGTGGCAACTCAGCAACTCCCTGACCCTGTTTCATGACCACAGAGCCTACCTGGACTTTTCACACGAACAAGAATCTGTGTGCCGGTTCTGGGCAGAGGCGTGGGCAGGCCAACCTTCAGACAAATCATGGGCCTGCTCTCTCTGAGGCCCTTGAAGTAGCACTGGCCTTGCCTGCTGCTCCTGAGCCCCTTTTAGAAGCATCTGATCCAGGGGAAGTAGCTACACACGGCCCTGCTCATTCCTGGCAGAGGTGACTAAGATAGTCTGTTACACCATTTCCAGGTTCTAGCCAACTCCTTAAGAAGCTGGCATCCTAGTATGACCAGGACTCAAGATCAAGCCACTCCAGGAATGGAACGACATGACATGCACTCCGGGGGCACACTGCACAGAGGGAGCGCAAGCCTTCAAGAAGGAAGTCTGCGTCGGCACTTCCTCAGCAGCTGCTCCCTCTGCATCCTAAGTAGTCACCGAGCTCCACCGACTGCCAGGAGGTACACTGGAGACCACAGAAAAGCTGCACCCTGACACCGAGATTGCCAACCTATTTTCTCAGACTTCCTAGCCATTCGACTGTGTTTCATTGTAATCATTTAACTTACATCAAGTTCTTCTTTTGATTCTAACAGCCTTTCATGGTCTGCACAATCCACCAGAAATACAATGCCATTGATAGCAGGAAGGTAGTTTTTCCACACTCTTCGAGCTAACAAAAACAATCAGGAGTTAGATTTCATTTGCCGGTCAAAGCTAGCAGGTGGTCTGATGCAAGTCCGATAAGATACCAAGTGTAACACCCCTTAGCTGCTGCTCCTTCACTATCTACTCGAGTTAGTCTTTTACCCAGTGTTGTCAAGTTCTCTCCGGAAGAAGAAATGTCAGGCTTTCCTTGACTGTGGGCAACTCAACGCTTTACTCTGCCCCATGTCCCGTCTGTTACCAATGGACAACGATGCTTGTTAAGTTCATTGGAGAACTGCTACTATTTTCCTTTGCATATTCGTTTTTTGACATTTCTAGCTTATCAGTTTTTTTTGTTTTTGCCAATGGTAAATTTGGAGTCAGTGGCAGAAGGAAATTAGTACCAGGTGTAGACTTAAGTTAAAATAATAAAAACAAACTGTTCCATTCATAACAGAACTTAAAGTCTATAGCACCATTAGGGTAGTTATTTCCATGGCATTCTTTTCTAGAGGAGAAGAGTTTTTGGGATACCTCAGAGGAAAAGACCTTTTTTCTCTGGCTTCAGTATTATGACATATCTTAAAAACAATATAGAAACGAAGTCTCAGATGAGCTCCAATAGGATCTAATTCCCTCTAAGTATTATATTCCAGAAATTACTTTATGTGTATTTCAGAAATTAACTTTATGAAATTACTTTATGCGTATTTCAAACAATCATTATGTCTCAGATGTGCTTTCACTAACCACATCACTTAAAATCTTTTCCACTATTTCTCATGAGGTTTTTAGAAGGCCCACCAACTTTGTACCGTTCTTCATTTGTGAATTACTATGTGCTGGATACCACCAAATCCTTTTGCAGATAGAAAAAATGAATAGGGTTTCAGTCCCAGCGAGTTTGGGAGAGGAGATAAGACAGTTATCCCAAACTTGTAGACATGCACACAGGCGCCCTCGGAGCTGTGGAAGTGTAGAAGGGAGCACTCCCAGCTGCATGCAGCTCATCGGGGAAGGTAGCAGCCCTCGCCCTGGGCCCTAAGGTGGGTTGCTCATGTGCAGATGGGGGTGGCATGAGCAAAAGCACAGAGGCAGGAGAACACTGGGAGGTTTCGGTTTGGCTGGAGTAAAGAGAATGGAAAGGGGAACCGTAGGAAATAAAGACATAAAAAGTAAACTGGAATTGGATCGTAGAGATCCCAAATGCCAGATCTATGAGTCTGGCCTTTAATTTGTAGGTGAAGACTTAGCCAGTGAAGGTTTTTCATACAGAGCAGTGACAGTCACTGTGTGATGGGACAGTGGGTGAGAGGCGGGTTAGCGCAGAGAGAGAATGGAGGCTCAGTTTGACTCGCTTGCTTCACACCAAGAGCACCTCCAACTTAAACTGACACGGGGTTTCATGAAAAATCACTCTTTACCTTTAAAACATTTATCTGGGGGTAATAATTCCTAAATGTTAAGTCTACTTCGGCCTTGCTTGAGCAGAAGGAGGCTTCATGCACTGGAACATCACGGTCACCTTTTCATTAGGTTAAAATAAAGCCACTGTAAGAGGAACAGAATCTTACCTTGAACATGTCCTCCCAAATCAAAAGTTGTAAAGGTCATGCCAGCAATGGTTAATTCTTCTGAAGCTAAATAATAAAAAATATATTTTTATAACACGAAAATCAGAAATCTATTCATGGCATATATTGTTTAATGTTTGATTTATTTTAATGGCAATTAAGGTCAAACCAAACATTCAGGAACTAATAAAGGAATTCTTGTCGGACTTAGGTGTACTCCAGTTCACAGTGACCCCGTGCCAGCAATGAAGGGGATGTTCAGTGCTAGTGCTCACTGCCTACCACAGATCCACCACTCACGTATCTTTCCTTCCCCGTTTCTCCTGTTGGAAACCTTAATCTATTCAGACAATTATTTTTTGTGAATTCAAGTGACTCTTCCAACCTAACAGCTTTTCCTGCAAGTCGAGTTGGCTTAAACGATGCAGGTGAAATACACGGTGTTCTCTCATGGCTGTCAAATTTTACAGGGGACAGTCTTTAATGACAAACACAAGGATAACAAAAGACAGTTGGCCATTATTTCTTCAAATATTTTTTCCGCTCCCTACCTTCTCCTCCTGGGACTTCAAGAATGGGTCTGCTAGATGGCTTGGTATTGTCCCACAGTGACCAAGGCTCTGTCATTTGTTTGTCAGTCATTTTTCCCTCTGTGCTTCATCTTCTGTTTCTATTGCACTGACTTAAGTTCACTGGCCTTTCCTTCTGCAGTTCTGGCACTAGTTTGCTGTTAATCCCATCCAGGGAAAATTCCATTTCAGATATTCTATTTTTTTATTTCTGGATGTTCCATTTGGTTCTTTTATATCTTTCATTTCTCTCATTATGTTCATGTTTTCCTTAAATACTTGAGCACATTCAGAACAGCTCTTTTAACTTTCTTATCTGCAAATTCCATCATTTTTGTCACTTCTGGATCTGTTTCTACTGATTAATTTTTCTCCTGGGTATGGATTATACTTTTCTGCTTTTTTGCATGTCTAGTAATTTTTTGATTGGAGGGTGGATTTTGTTATATTCTGTTGAAGAAAGTGGCCTTCGTTCTGACAGGCAGTTAAACTGACCGCAGATCAGTTTTTAAGCTTTGTTAGGGCAGATCTAAAGTAGCCTTTACTTTGAGGCTACTTTAACCCATTACTAAGGTCTGATCCTTTTGGAGTTTCTACCAAATGTCCTGTGCATTCAACCAGATCTCTCCATTCTGGCTGATGGGAACATGAATGACTCCTGGGGCCGTGTGAGCACTAGGAACTATTTGGCTAACATCTCCATATAACCTTTCCTCCAGAAACTGTTCTATGGCCACGTGGAGTTTTACCCCTATGCACGCACAGATTGGTGTTCAGCCACAAAAAGTCCTGGAGTTCTTTCTTTACAGAGCTCCTTCCTCTCTGGCACTCTTGCCCAGCAAATGCTAGTCACCTCTGCCTCTCCAAATGCTGGTCTCTGTCTCCTCAACTTGGCAAGACTTCTGGGTTATGTTTGGATGTCCACTCCCTGCACCGTGGTCTGAAATGATCTCCTGTGGTAAAGCTTGACTAAATAAGGGTTTGCTTTCCTTCTCTCAGGAGTCACATATGCTCGCTGTTGTCCCACATCTGAAAACAGCTGTAGTATAGATTTTTGTCCAGTTTCCTAGTTGTTTACAGTGGGAAGGTAATTCCAGACTCTGTTACTCCCTCATGGCCAAAAGCAGAAGTCTCCTACAATACAATGAAAGGTTCAGTGTAATTGTTTACTACTCAGTAACTGCTGAGGCCCCAGAGTAGTTTATCTTGTTAAAAATTCTGTACATAGTGTGCCAACTGAATAAATAGTTAATGCAATTCGTGGGCCAAGTGTGTTCCTTTCCATAAGGAAAAGATAATGCTTGGATGTGGTTTTCAAACTTCCTCTATGGTTATACTCCCTGCTTTATTTAAAAAGTCCCAGTGTGATTAACTAAGATACAGAACACTGTTAACATCCCAGGAGGCTTCCTCTAGCCCCTTGCCAGGCAGTCCCTGCCTCCACTCCCAGATACAACTACTGATCTGAATTCAGTCACCACAGGTTAGTTTGGCCTGTTCTCGAATTTCATATAAATAGGACCATACAGTATGTAATTTTTTTGTAACCAGCTTCTTCCATGCAGTATAATGTGCATTAGTATGTGCATCAGTGGTTTATTCCTCTTTCATATTGACTAGAATTCCACTGTTTACCCATTCTTTTTTGATGAATTTCTGAGCTGTTTCCAGTTTCTGGCTATTACAAATAAAGCTAGTATAAACATTCTTGTACAAGGATTCTGGTGAACATATGTTTTTACTTCTCTTAAATAAATACCTAGTAGGGGAACTGCCAGATCACAAGGCAGATATATGTTACTTTTTTCACGTATACTTTTGGTTAACTGAGAGATAGGAACTGAAGTGAACGTGAGCGCAGGAAGGCTGAGACAGCAACTGTTTCGTGCCCCTGCTTTCACCCCTGGCACTCAGAGCGACGTCTAACATAAAGCAGGTGCTCGGTAGGTGTTTGTCGAATAGACACAAGAGAGCAACATCAAAAAACTAAAATGTGACTTACACCTAATATAGTCTCTTCCAATGCTGCTGTTTTGCAGACAATTTTACAAACTCAATTTCACCATGATCAATTTCACCATGATCGATTTCCTTGAACAGTACTGTTCTTGTATCACAATCTTACTTGCCAAGCCCCACTCTCTCCTCCTAATATAAAAAAAGATTTGTCAATTTTATGAAATCTTCCTTTCCCAACTTCACTAATAGTTTTATAGATAAAATGGTACTTTGTTCTGTCCTGTTCTCACTCCTTATTTTTTGATTATTTACCGAACCATATAACTATCATATTATCTGTTTTTTGGTCCAGTTCTCAATGTTACACTTATTATTAACACCACACTCATTATTCTATAATCAATCTGTGGATTAAATTGTCTTTAAACTCTGTATCTACTTGACTCATAGTCTTTTCAACAGTCAAAGTGAGATTCCAGTTATTGATAAGTTTCTTCGGAATAACTTTGTCAGTTTAACTTTACTTTTTCAAAAGGTGCCTATTATACAACCTCATATACAGGATGGTATGTGTTAAGTCATTGTTCATGCAAACAAGGCTATGGTGACTTATGCAGCCTCAGTGACATCTGGTTGGACAGGCCTCAATTACATCACAGTCCCTGAGACAATAACTTTTTCATTCCTCTAGCTGAAGAAGGGTGTACTAACTGATAAGAACATATGAGTATTGTTTCAAGATTTAAATATATTCCCTGGGAATTGGGTCACCTACTATTTACTATTTAAAAACAGGTCAAATAACCTGATTATAATTTATCCACCAAAAAAAACCCCAAAACAAAAACAGTTTTGGTTGGCATCTACAAGTCAGTATCGCAGACAAGTAACAACACTGCATGGGAGAGGGTGCTTACTGGGATGTAGTGTCGGGACGTGCTGGCCGAGTCTGTCATCTTTTAGCATGTGCAGCAAGGTTGTTTTTCCCGCATTATCCAGTCCGAGAAATACCAATTTACCAGTTTTCTTATATAATCCTGTAGAGAGAGCTATGATTAGTCAAAGTAACATCTGACACAAGTTGTCCAAATAAAATGACCTTCAGTAAAAGTACACTACCAGTTTAGTTATTTAGATACTTTCCCTAATTACTCTAGATTTTTTATAAAGAAACACCTTTTTAGCCCTAACTGGTATGGCTCAGTTGGTTGGGCCTCGTTCTGTGGGAAGAATGGTCACTGGTTTGATTCTGGTCAGGGCACATGCCTAGGTTGCAGGTTAGGTCCCCAGTTGGGGCATGTGCAAGAGACAACCAATTAGTGTTTCTCTTCCTTTCTTTCTCCCTCCTTTCTCCTCTCTCTAAAATTAAACAAAGTGTTTTTTTTAAAAAAGAAAAATAAGAAACACCTTTTGAACTTTTAAGACTTTATAAGCTGGCCTGAATAAGCTTGGATTTGTGACCTAATTTTAGTTTTGAAGAGCTATTTTAAATGTATTATAATTTGGGAATTCAAATAATTATAAAATTAAACTTATCTGCAGTGCCAAAATGCCATCCCCTTGACAATTTTGGGGAAAATATATGTGTCTTCTACTAGAGAAACATTCATAAAGTAGTTGAAATCATGTATTTATGAAGTTAGATCAAAAGAAAAATTAAAGCAAATTTGATGGATGAAATTAGGTATTTTGACAAAAATCAGTGAGTATTTCAGTGAAAGTTTGGTTCATTGTCAAATTTTCCTTAGAGTAAGGTTAAACCATTCACATGATTTCATAAAACTAAGAAAAAACAACAAAAAAGCACATAATTTCAGATGTATCAACTAAGCATTGATAAAGTGATAAAAAAGACAGCAGTGACCAAATTGTAGTAGATGGGCATTTACTGCAAAATTCCACATTGACTTTTATAATTTTTCTTCAAAGACTTTTTGTTTTTAAGAGCAGTTTTAGGTTTACAACAAAATCGAGAGAAAGGCAAAAATTCCCCATATACCTCCTGTCCCCAAATATTATCAATGTCACTCACCAAAGCGATATCTTTTCAACCAAGGATGAACCTCTACTGATGTATCATAATCACCCAAAGTTTACCTGAGGGCTCACTCTTGGTGGTGTACACTCTGTTTGGACAAAGGTATGATGGCACACCTTTGTCATTATACCTCTATAATGTCACTATAATATGATACAAAAAACTTTCAATCCCCTGAAAATCATCTGTGCTCTGCCTGTTCATCCTGCCCCAACCCCACCCCCGCTGTCCGGCAACCTCCGACTGTTTTTGTCTCCATGCTTTTGCCTTTCCTAGCATGTCATGTAGTTGAAATCTCATAGTATGTAGTCCTTTCAGACTGGCTTCTTTCACTTAGTAACATGCACTTAAGAGTCCCTCATGTCTTTTCATGGCTTAATAGCCCATTTCTTTCTTAAAAAAATGATTTTTATTCCATATTTTTATGGAGAGGAAGGAAGAGATACAATAAATCATTAAACATGTTTGTACAACTGCAAAGCCCACACTCATAACTACTGAGTATATTATAAAGTGGCTCTAGACAAATCAGTATTTTTATACATGTAGGCTTAAATGGATAATAGAAATGGGCCAGCATTACCTAAAAACTGTAGCACACTGCTGAAACCGCTGTAAATCCAGTCAAATATAAAGGACATATCCAAATCTTACAGGGTCTGGAAAACAAAAGTGTTTGAATTCAGTAATCAGCGTTACAAGCCAATATACACTAAATACCAACCCTACAACAACCTTACTGCAAAGAATTAAACACTCTTATCCAGGCTAGTCTAACCTAATCTATACTGATGCATAAAAACCAAAATGCCATTAAAATACCAAGGAGAGACCACTTTTCGTCCATCTGAGGAACGAACGTGAAAAAGAATTATAATGACCAGGACGATAAAAGGTGTGGTGAAAGAGGCATCGTTAGAGACAGTATAAATTTCTACAAATATTTCTCAAAACCAATTTGGCAATAATATATCTGTTGATACCATTTGACCCAAGAATTCTACTTTTACAAATTGTCCTAGATATGGAAAAGCTTTACATATAAAGATGTGCATCAAAGTGTTACATAAGAAAAATTTGGAGATAATCTAGTTCAAATTAAAGTAATTATCATATGTATGACCTATGGAATATTTACCAAAATGATGGAGTCGGGGAGGAAGAGCCGGAAAAAGAAAAGAGAAGAAAGTGGATGACAATGAAGTTTCAAAGCCTAAAGGAGTAGGCTTTGAAACCCCTTTTCTAAGGGGCTTCAAAGCCCCTTTTTCTATTTCTTTTGGTCTTTTGGAACAGCTGGAACGAAGTGGTTAACTTCTGGCTTTATCTTTTTGCATGTTTCAATTTTAGTTATATCACTGAATGCTTAAAAAGATCTTAAATCACAGTAGACAATGCAATGTGTAGTTCAACTCAGCATTTGATTGACATGTGCTTGATAAACTAATAATGCTAATATGGATATTAAGAGAAAGAAGCCTCTTGAGAAAAGATCACATACTGTATATAAAAGTATACCTTCAGGCCAATAAAGTTCATTTTCTATAGCCGAACAAAAAAACTCAGGCCCAAAACTTGGACCAAATCCAAAAAGCCAACGGGCTGCACTACTGCTCACGTTCTTAGATAGAGCGTGGCACACAGCACTGCTCTCTCTGCCTGCTTCTCATTCCCGCGGGCTGCCAGTTAGACACGGCCGGGCCCAGCAAACCAGAATTCCTAGAGGGTACGGCGTTAAGAGACCGCATCGCCTGAGAGTAGGAGACAGAGAACAGAGACAGCCTACCCCCATGCTGTGCAGGCCTAGCAGTGTTGACCAGGAGATGCTGTGAGTCCTGGAAACAGCCTCTCACTCTCACTTGAACCAGCATGAGCAGAATTTTGTTCCTGCAGCAAGATGGCTCCTGATTAAGACAGCGACTGGTAAATTATGAAGTTTCATGTGTCAGGATCACAAGAATGAGATCTACAACAGCAACTTACATATACAAAAGTCTAATAGTTCTTGTTTTACTCCAGTTGAAATTATACCTCCTTTTACTATTATCATTCTACATCACGTAGAAATCAAAAATTGTAGGTGGTTGTCTGTCGGAAAAAGTCCAGCCATTGTTAATATAACAAGAACGGTTTGCGAGACAGTGACGTAACCTGGCAGCCAAGGAGAGTGGACTGGAATGTGCATGCATGAACAATGACGACTTCACTGTACTAGGCAGTGGGGACGGTACATGCCACTGTGTACTGTGTGGCTGGAACATTCAAAATGACTCAGTGAGTAGAGCAACAAATCGGCATCAAATTTTGTGTTAAGCTTGAACGTTCCTCCATGGAAACTATTTGGATGATTCAGAAGACCGTAGCTATAGGTAACTGGTGACCAGTAGCTTCATCACAACGCACCTGCTCATGCATCATGTTCATACAGTGTTTTTTGGAGAAACATCAAATCACCTAGGTGACTTAGCCCCACTACAGCCCAGAATTGGCATCCTGTAACTTCTGGATTTTCCCAAAATTAAAGTCACCTTTGACAAGGAAGAGATTTCAGACCATCAGTGAGATTCAGGAAAATACAATGGGGCAGCTGATGGCAACTGGGAGAACTGTGTGAGGTCCCAATGTGCCTACTTGGAAGAGGACTGAGGCATCATTGTCTCCTGTGTACAATGTCTCTTGTATCTTCTTTGGTAAATGCCTCTGTTTTTCATAGTACATGACTACATGACTGGGTACCTTCTGGACACACGTATGCTCACAAGTCTTGCTTGTCTCTAAATCTCCACAGTCCGTTCCCATGGTTCTATGGCGACAAGGAGCAACTAAGGAAGTTTCTTGCATGATGTTTGGCCCAAATCCTGAAGACTGAGTAAGAATTTACTAAAAGTTTGTGAAGGTTATATCATGTGCAGAGGTGCAAAATTAAATGGGGGCAGCAAAAAGTCAGGTATCATTAGACAATATGATTGAGGTTAAACCTGAAAACTGAGAATAAAAATCAATGGGTCCTAATTAGTGAGGCAGAAGCCAAAGTGATAAACAAATGTGAGACAAATCTAGGCATTTGGTCTTCATGTTCGCCATATATATAAAACAACACAGAATCCCTGACTGGTGTGGCTCAGTGGGTTGGACGTCATTCCACACAGCAAAAGGTCACTGGTTTGATTTCTGGTCAGGGCACATGCCTGGGTTGTGGGTCCGGTCCCAGTTGGAAGAAACACCACAACGATGTTTCTCTCCCTCCCTCTCTCCCTTTCCCTCTCTCTTAAAATAAATAAATAGAATCTGAAAACAAAATAAACAAAAGGATACAAAATCAATCTTTCATTTAATATCACAAAGCAAAACAGACAAAAAACAGCTACCCCTTACTGAAACCCCATAAGCATTATAGTCTAATTCAGGGTGTCAAACTCATTTTCACCGGGGGCCACATCAGCCTCTCTGTTGCCTTCAAAGGGCAAATGTCATTTTAGGGCTGTATAGATGAACTACTCCTTAACTAGGGGCAAGGAGCTTGGCGCTGCCGCCCAGTAGAAACAAGGTGGAGGCCAGATTTGGCCCACAGGCCTTGTGTTTGCATCTGTGGCCTAGAGGCTATGAGCAGGGGCTCTGGAGCCACGACGTCACCACTTACTGTCTGCCCTAGGCAAGTTACTTCACTTTCCTCACCAGTAAAGTGGGGAAAAGAGTAGCTACCTAAGGACGGTTGTTGTGAAGATTAAATAAATTACTGTTACACATCCGGCATGGAGTAAGCATTCACTATTAGCTTGCTGTTACTGTTATTCTACTACGTGGCCCACAGTGCCAGGTACTTTACATACGTGTGTCACCACTAACCACCCCAACAGCCTTTCAAAGTAAACACATTACTATTCCCATTTTACAGAAAAGGAAACTGAAGCAAAAATAACAAAAATTCAACTGTTAATGATTGACACATCACAGTTTCAAACCTGGGTCTTTCTGACTTCCAAGTCCATACCCTTGCCCATGTAGCAACACTAAAGCTTACAACAAATAGATTTAAAGGTCAAATTTGCTTAAAGTATTATGTACCATTTTTTAATCTCTTCAGCTCATGACTCTGACTAACATGTAACCCTTCTTCTCCCTCCCATTCCACACCCAGTTACCAACTTCTGTGGAGGAGTCTCAAACTTCCTTTGATTCCCACAGGAGTTGCCGAGTTGAGAGCCTTATGTCACATTTCTAAACTGCTACCTTAACCTCAAAATTTGTTTCTACCCATTTGTATACACCCTCAAGAATGGCTTCATCAAAATGTCATCTTGGGCCCAGACCGGTGTGGCTCAGTTGGTTGGAGCACTATCCCATAAACCAAAAGGTTTTGAGGGGTTTGATTACTGGTCAGAGCACATGCCTGTGTTGCAGGTTTGGTAACCGGTTGGGGGGTGCATGAGAGGCAGCCAGTCAGTGTTTCTCTCCCTTCCTCTCTCCCTCCCCCCTCTCTAACATCAATAAGCATGTCCTCAGGTGAGGGTTTTAAAAAAAGTCATCTTGGCACGGGCCAGTGTGGTTCAGTTGTTTGCAGCACCATAACCAAGGGCTACAATTTCGATTCCATGTCAGGGCACATGCCTAGGCTGTGGTTCAGTCCCCAGTCTGGGCACTCGTGACCCTTGGTCTGGCTGCATGTGGGGGGCAACCAATTAGTGCCTCTCTCTCCAAATCGATATTAGTCTCTCTCCCTTCCCCTCTCCCTAAAAAGTGTCCTTGGGTGGGGATTAAAAAGAAAAGTCATCTTGGACTTGACTTTTTGCATAGTCAGGGTGGCTCTAACTCCCCGTTTGCTGAGGACAGTCTCAGCAGCTATCTCAGTGTAATTATTAATACCGCCTCTTTTCACTATCAAAATTGGTCCTGATTTTGGTGTGAAATTATGTGGTCACCCCATACATGTGGATAGAGAGCCACTGGAGGGTTGTAAGCTGAAAAATGATTCAGTCAAACTCCTAGTCCATTATTCCAGAACTGCCACTGTTTTCCTTCCAAGCTTAGTACATATTACTTCCCTACTTGTAGCTTTTCCTGGGCCAAAGTAAACCACTTGCTACTCACCGCTGGTGACCTATATTTTACCACCTTAAAGCCTCTATGCATTGTCCTTCCCAACATCAGAATATTCTCCCACCACCTCTGCCTAAAGTCCTCCTGCCTTTAAGCACTAGTCAAAGGCTACAGAAGTGAGCCATCACCCAAGATGGCCTCTAAAGGACAGATGGGGTGGAAGAGCCAGCGGAACCCCTGAAGGGTCGAACTATAAGAGGCAGTGGCAAACTGGAAAGGAATTAAGTGAGTACCATCATATACAGCTGCAGAGATGTCATGGCTGGCTTTGGTGACAAGGAGACAACCATTGAGAACATGAGCAGCCCGAGGTGGTGCCGTAGGACAGGAGAGCCTATCTCCACAATTCATTAACTATGTGACCCTGAACCAGTTACAAGTTTCTTCTGCAAAATCTCTCGGGCTGTTGTAAAGACCACATGAGATACAATGCACAAAGTCAGTATTTAATACTTGGTTGCTGTTTTTAAGAAGTGGATGAGATGGAGGTTAATAGATACAGGCAGTGAGGAGAGATTTCTCTTTCAGAATGGTCTAAGTGAAATGAGGGAAATGAGATTTTCTTCTTAAGGAAGGGTGAGGCTCAAGTATGTTGATAAACTGAAGGGAAGAGATTAAAGACGGGAGAGAAGGAGAAGGAAGGAGTTGACCAAAAAGGGCAAAGTTTCAAGAAGAGCCTGGACTGAGAGCACAACGCTTCCTCCAAGATTACAGGAAGAGGCAGGGAATGTATAGTGGAGCTGGCAGGAAGCTGACTCCCAGAGGGAAGAAGGGGTGTAGAGAATTAAAACCGTCAGAGCAGTGCCAACCTGCACTGATTTCCAATCTCTGCCCCACTCCTCCCCACCCTCACTCTCCAGCAATGCTTAACTTTAGAGAACACTGAGTAAAAGAGAATTAGGGACTTTCAGAATAGAAACTAAAAAAAAAAGAGAAAAGGCCTGGCTGGTGTGGCTAAGTGGACTGAGCACTGGCCTGTAAACCAAAGGGTCACTGGTTCGATTCCCAGTGAAGGCCTGGGTTGTGGGCCAGGTCCCCAGTTGAGGGTCAGTGAGAGGCAACTACACATTGATGTTTCTCTCCCTCTCTTTCTCTCTCCTTTCCCTTCTCTCTAATAACTAAATAAAATCTTAGAAGAAAAAAAAGAGACAACAGGAATTTGAAAGTACGAGTGAGACATGAGAACGTGATCTGATCAGAGTTCAGGCTGGGTGGACAAAGGTATAAGGCAGACGGTGCATGGGATGGGGATCAACAGTGGGGTTCTCACAGCACAGAACTGGGGAAGTCTTTAGTGGGAAAGCAGGCCCAGATGCAGTAGAAGAGTGAGGGAAGTGAAAGGTGGGCTACAGCTGTGCTAGCAAAGTGGGGTTCGAGAATTCAAGAGAGGATGAAGTCCAGGTGGTGGCAAGCTCCAAGGCCTGGCGCTGGCGTAGAGAGCCGAGGAGAGCTGGGGGGAAAGATGGGGAAGCCAAACCATAGGATTCGCTGTCCACGCTGATGGGCAGTGGGATCATCTAGAAGAAGACAGGGCTCTGCTACAGAACCCAAGACTGAATCAAGTAGCCAAGTTCTCACTAAAGAGGGCTTTGGTAGATGAGAGCTATAAGGAGGGCAGAATGGGGTAAAACTTGAAGGAAAAAGGTTTTTTTGTTTTTTTGTTTTTCCATAAGGATGGTGGCTATTTGCTGCTGTAAAATTTGTCCCCGGAGAAATAATGTAATAACCTATATTGGGAAACTCTGCTTTAAAAGATAATGAGATACTTATATTTCTATAAACTTGTGGTTTCCAAGAACATTAAAACAAGCTAGGAGCTTTCATTAGTCATTTTAAAATAGAGGTAAAAATGCCCGACTAAGAATAAAAGTTACTTAGCCACAGATACCTGAGCCCTGAGAACAGGTTACACAACACCATGAACACCCTATTAAGACATGTGAAGAGCAAAGGTCAAGAACAAGGAAACACATACACGTCAGCAGATTTATTTATTGCATGGACACCAAACAGGAAAAGGCCTTATGCAGGTTAGAAAAGTGATCTGCTCAAGTAACATGAAAATCAGTGCTAAGGGTGTAATGGCACAGAGCCTCTCGGGTTAAAAATAACTTCCCAAAGCCTCGTTCCATTAAACTTATATGGATAATTCCATTGGTGTGAAATGTCCACAACAGGCAAATCCTCAGAGTGAGTAGATGAGTGTTTTTCAGGAGGGGAAGGGGCAGCCGGCAGTGACTGCTACTGAGTCCAGGTCTCTTCTAAGGGTGATGAAATACATGTTCTGGGGTCACATGGTGGTGGTGGCCGCACAACACTATGAGTGCACGAAGGGCCCTGCACTGGGGTTATAGGGTGAATTTATGACACATGATCTCAGTACAGCCATTATAAAAAAATCAAAGTCAAATTTACACATTTATATGACCTTTTAATATTGACAAGTGTATATAAGTAATTAGGCAGAACCAGTTAGGTATGTACTTTAAGGGAAAAAATACACATAACACAACAGGATACAGATACTCCAGAAAGCACAGCTGGGGGAAACTAAAAGTTAGGGTAGTCTAAATACAATGGATACGATATCAGAGTGGATTATACAATTAATAATAAGTTGGAAAGTAAATAATGGTAGAGCTGAGGTAAAATGGATACAGTACCGATTCTAGAATTTAAAAAATATAGATTTAATGTGTGTCTTTTGAAGTATCAATACTATTATTTCATTCTGGGAAAATCACTCCCCTTGGGCCCCAGTTTTCTCCTACATATAATAAGAACACCATCTGCTTTACAGAGTGGTAAGAAGGATTAAATATGATAGTGCACTTGAAAACACCTTGAATAATATACACTATAAGGTAGTTTAACTCATTCAGACTACATTCAATGAACAAAACTTTAAATGTCAATTTTCAAATTAACTTCAACATTAACAACTTTTAGTATGAAAAAATTTGTAATGATATTCTGATTTTACTTTAAACAACACTGTCATTGACTGGCTCCAAAATAGGCACTAGACTAGTTTCTTTACACTCCAAGTTAAAAAAAAAGTTTCACTAGAAGAGATTAATCATAATTTTCTACATAACTGTATCAGATTTATGACTAAAACATGTACAAAATCTGTAAGATGGGTATACTATCTGTAAGCTAATTTAGGAATTATACACACCTTTCTCTTGAACTGAAATACTAGAAATATAAAGAAGGCCAAAATCTGGCCCTGGCTGGGCAGCTCAGTTGGTTAGAGTGTCCTTCCTATACTCCAAGGTTGCGGGTTCAATCCCAGGTCAGAGCACATATGAGAATTAACCAACAAATGCATAAATAAGTGGAACAACAAATTGATGTTTCTGTCTCCCTCTCCCTTTCTCTCTCTCTAAAAAAAAAAAAGTCAGTAAATAAAAATGTTTTTAAAAAGAGGCCAAAAACTCTTCCTGACCATGTTTTGCAGAATTTCAGCAAGGCCCTGTGTAGATGGTAACCATGTTCAATGTCTCAAGACACTGCTGCTTTATATTCTCCCCTAAAATTGTTAGATTTCCTTCCTATGGCCTTTAAAGCTTTGAAGCAGTGATGCACATAAACTTAAAAAAACATTTTAGTATTGAATGCATAGCACTCACAATAATGGAACAAGACCTTTTGGCTCACGTAGTTAAGAACAAGTACTCAAGTTTCCGATGGGGAAAAGTGGCACTCCATTGAAAGATGGTTAAACCGTTGACAAAAAGAAATAGTAGGACTTTTTTAAGAGGGAAAAAAAAAACTATGTTATGAAAAAAGCTGTGAGTCTGAGTACTGAACTTGCTTATACTAAATTAACAAAACGAAAATTGACATAAGCAACGACAAATTCGATCCTTTAAATACTTTTAATTGACGCTCTAAAAGCTATGCACAAGGAAGAGAAACTTCAACACTGCGATTTGAAAACGATTTGCTTAGTAATGTTTTGCAGAAATAATCTAAATGAGTTTCAGCCAAGAGAAGAGGGTGGAGAAATAATGAATCATTACTATAGAATTTTGATTTGTAAGCTTCAAATGACATGGCAGTGACTTTTATTTCTGATAGCCTAATCTTTTGACTCAATTCTTGCTTGAAATGCAGGGAAAAGAAAGTTAAAGGTACCTTATTTAAACTGCTAATCTTCACAATTATTGAAAACACTCTTTTAACATTTCTAAAATAAAGACAATACCTTCCTTTTCTGCAAACTCAAGAAATGCCCATGAACTACATAATCTTAAAGTTTTTAAAGTTCAAAATATTTTGGTGACAAATGCAAATCCACTAAACAATATTACAAATTGCTTTGATAATCACCACTAATCATTGACAAATTGTAAGTCTTCCTTTACTCCTCATCTGTGAAATAGAAGTGATACTACCACCTTCCTTAGTGGATTGTTGTATGTGTAGGGCCTTACACACAGTCAGTGTTCCTTTCTTTTTCTTTCATTTGTTTCAATGTGACTTACTCTTAACTCATACTTAACACTGGACACAGAACATTCTTCAGAGTAAGACATGTAGTAATACAAATCTTGATATAAAAACATGCCAATGATACTAGTCTTAATTTTTCAATATAAAAGGATTTCTATCTTCACCTGATTTTGCCCCATGTACCAAATACCCTAAATTTCTGACGAGTGTGGTTCTTTTAGCCAACGGTGTCAGAGTTTTCGCTGCTGTCAAAACAAATTTCTGTCTTGTTGTAAAATCTTGGAACAATTTACAAATCATTACAGCTTTCCCCGGTAGTGTATCTTTTCCCCGCTAAAATGGGAGTTGGCTATGGGAAGACACTAACTGGGGGACCTGAAAACAACACACCATGTCACAGCCTCTCGAGCCGTCAAAGGTTCCCGCCGCCCTTACCTCGCCTGGGGAGGAAACTGAGGCCGAGGGGAAGAAAGGGCTTGCCTGCAGTTCAGAGTCATCTCGTTCTTCCTGAAATAACCTGCGGATGGACAGCAGCCGTGTCCTGCCAGAGGACCATCACAGTGGCCCCGCACATCAGAAAAGGAACCCATCCTGCCTCGCGCCGCCTGATTCCGGGGCGGAAAAGGGGCACCCCTCCACGGGCAGCGAGGCTGGGTGGGCCCTGACCCCCCAAAAGTCGCCTGCCTAGAGATCTACAGCTGCTGCCCGCCGGTTCTCCTGGGAGGAGAGGCCATCACTCACCTGCGACTGGAGAGAATGCAATTCCTTAGTTTGGTGTCGAAACCGAACCTCAAAGCGCGGTGGCTGATGGCTGCCAGGGACCAGCTCGCGTCAGCTCCTTCCCGACCGGCAGGGTGCTTCACTCTTGATTGTCCGCTGGACTGCGGCACCGCCCGGCCGAAGTTCCGCCTCGAAAGGGTTCCGCGCCAACCCAGGCTGAGCACGCCCCTGTGAATGGGGGAGTGCCTCCCTGCAGCCTGGCCTTCCCACACTGGGCCAAAGGGGCTTCAAGGGCCAACGGGCCTAAGCAGAGAGGGAAATACCAGTCTCTAACTTGGGGAAATGATCCATGCCATCATTTTTGAAGAATACACTTTTAAAGTATACCTGTTCCTTGAATCCACAAGTGATTTACATAATATAGCTAAGTGCCAGGCAATACATTGGATGCTGGATATTGAGCTTTAACAAGACTATCTTGGCTCTGCAGTTCATTGCTTATAGATTAGTGTTCTGGTACCTTCCTTGGATGTGTGTAAAATGGGAGTATTTGGGTGCCTTGCATGGAAGGTGAGATGACAGTGCTTCTAAGATTGATCTTGTGACAAGGTCCAAACTTGTATTTTTATATAAATTTATTTGAGCCAAACAGGATACAACCAGAAGCAAGTTCTCAACAGACTGATGAAAAAATGCTTTCCAGAATGACAGTTCAGAGTTTCTTTCCTGAATTTGGAATTAAGAAGGGAACATAAGGAAGATTAAATGAAGGTGGGAGAAAGCAAGGTGGGGGTTGGATTACAGGGTAGTTAACAAGATTCTGCGCTCCCTTGAGGGTGATTATGCCTCCTAGTTGTCTGAAAGAAAAAGGATTACTCTGGCGTTTTAAAAATGTGTTAACCTAGATATACAAGAACAATGTAGAGCAAACAAAATGCCTTTGCTTGCATAAGGCAAAGAGTAAACCTTATATTAAAGAGGTTATGTGCCTGGGGCATGACTACCCACCATGACCTTCCCAGTTAGGAATTTATGATTACATCACCCTATGAAATTACTTTCAGTAAAACCCCTTTTTTATCCAAACTTTCAAGCCTAGGATTCTAAGCTATGAGAACAGAAGGAAGAGCTGTTTGGAGACCAAATCACATTATTCAACAGATTGCCAACAAGGCCTGTAACTGGCTCTGATGGAGTTTCCCCTTTCTGCTCATCTCAGGAAATGCCTCACTCTATGCCTCCTCCCTTCCCACTCACCATTCCTTCTGCCAGAAAGGTTTCTCTAGGCTTCTCTCCACCTAGCGAACTCCTGAACACTATTCAGCTCTCAGCACAGACAGTCCTCTCTCATCTAAACCTCTCTCTCAGACTTGGTCAAGTCTTATTTTACAGATTTCCCTAGCACCTGGACAACTTTCCTCATCCTTGAAATTATAATTGTACATCTAAGTACAGTCATACCCCCGCTCATTGCATTTTGACAAGAAGAAAGAGGTTTCAGTACTTAGCGCTTGCTTGGGACTCATCACACTTGCTAGAACTTGTATGAGTCATGACACCACCCTGCCAGAGAAAATGCTTCATCAATCAGTACTCATCACTTTTGGCACTTGTCACTAGTTCTGGAACTTGTCACTAGCTCCAGAATGAATTAACGATGAGTACCAAGGCACCACTGTATCTAGGTTTATTTATATAAACCTCTCCCTCAGCAAACATTCTGTAAGCTTCCTGAAGTAGGGACCCCATCTGCCTTTCCCCCTCCTGAACCTATTGTCAGAGTCTGGCACACAATAGGTGCTCAGTACATATGAGCAAGTGATTCTTCATAACATGAAGGACTCTTAGGTACATTTTTGTCCTCAAGGGGTAGAAGAATTTTCCGAGAGTCCACTGATCTGAGTTACAGGATCCTGTTGTTCTAGTCTGCCTTCCCTCACCTACTTTCGAAGTCAGTTTGGGTTCATAGGTGGCCTGAGGCACTTCACTGGGCTTCTCAAGATTACTCTGTAGCTCTTATCTGGATGGCCTCTCTTTCCTGACATTTCTGGCATTTTAGTCAGCCTTTAAAAAATCTAAATTATGATTCATATTGGCTTCAGCCACATATCATACAATAATTGGGAACGGAGGAATGTGACAATAAGCAAGACATAGTGTCATCACTCAAGGACATTTTGGTTTGGCAGGGAGGTATGTTAGGTCACAATCATGAAAGAAGACGGGGGAGAGAAAAGGTAAGAAAGTACTGAGTGGTGGTAGGGGTGAGAGAGAGCAGAGGCAGGAAATGCCAGTACTTGAGGAAAGCCTTAAAGGATACATGGGATATGTTCCCCTAATCATTTTTATGATTATTGTTTGTTATAAAAGTAACATATGGTAATTGTAAAAAGTTTGGAAAAACGAGACAAATAAAATGGAAACAAAAATCACCCCCAGTTATATCTCACAAATATAATCAATTTTATAAGATTATAATTATATTATACATAGTTTTGCAACACATTTAAAATTCAAATTTTAATTATTTAAGATGGGCATTTCCCCATATAATTAAGTATTCTTCTAAATATGAATTTTAATGGCTGCATTTTTAAATAGAGTATAATAGTTAAGAGTACAACCTCTAGCTTGAGACTCTGGTTCTAACATTACTAGGCACTCAGAGTTTCAGTTCCTGTATATGTAAAATGGGAATTAATATGGAGAAAGGGTGATGTATTCTAATGAGAGAATAACACAGGAAGGAATAGAGACGGAAAAAGCACCAGGTTTGACTGGATTTGGGCTGAACTCTCAGGGACCTTGACTCCTAAACTATTCAGCCTTTGGGGGATTTTGAGCAGAACAGAAACATGGTCAGAGTTGTGGTTTTTGAAAGTTTGCTCTGGCAACATCGTGCGGGTTGAATTGGAACAAGTCCAGACTGAAAGCTGAGGTTGGCAATGGGGCTGCTAGTCATGCAGGTGAGAGGTTACACGGACCTGCTTTGGGTCACTGGAAACAGAGACATAAGGAGTCATGTGTGAGAAAGGGTAAAGGTTGGAACCTCTAAGATTTTATGATGGAGTGCATGTTGCTAGAAAAAGTAAAGGAGATAGTAAAGGTCAAAGTTTTAACTTGGATTAGAGAGTCCACTGTTTCCACTATGCACTTTACCACAGACCATTGTTGGCTCTGACTTGGGTTACAACTCTATTCTTTGCCTCCCAATCAATTATTCTCACAGCTATGGACTAAGTTTTGAAAAATGGATTCATCTTTGAGCGTGAGTTGGTTCAATTCCTCCCCTTACACTGCCTTATAAGGCTCTCACTGCTCCGCCCACCTCTACTTCTTCAGTCATATCTCCTGCCATTCTGCCTTGCTCACCACAGCAAGCTCAGTGCTGCCTCTGGGCCTTTGTAGATGCCGTTCTGTTTGCCAGATCCCTCCTTCTCCCCATCTTCTTTGTATAGATAGCTAGCTTCCCTCTCTTTTATTTAAAATTTTTTAAAATTTATTAATGAGAGAGAGGGGGAGACATCAATTTGTTGTTCCACTTATTTATTCATCATTGGTTGCTTCTTGTATGTGCCCTTACTGGGGATGAAATCCACAACCTTGGTGTATCAGGGCAATGCTCTAACTAACTGAGCTACCTGGCCAGGGCTCAGCTTTCCCTTACTTTAGATTGTAACTTAAATATCCTCTCCTGGCCTGGCTGGTGTGGATCAGTGGATTGAGCGCCGGCCTGCGGACTAAAAGATTGCTGGTGATTGATGTTTCTCTCCCTCTCTTTTTCCCTCCTTTCCCCTCTCTCTAAACATTTGTGAACAAAATATTTTTTATTTTTTTAAAGATTTTATTTATTTATTTATTTTTAGAGAGGGAAGGGAGGGAGAAAGAGAGAGAGAGAGAGAAACATCAATGTGCGGTTGCTGGGGGCCATGGCCTGCAACCCAGGTATGTGGCCTGACTGGGAATCGAACCTTTGATGCTTTGGTTTGCAGCCCATGCTCATTCCACTGAGCTATGCCAGCCAGGGCTCTGAATAAAATATTTTAAAATTAAATAAATATCCCCTCCTGTCCTAACTATCTTATCCAAATCAGATTTCTGCTTGCTAGTCTCTATCTTAGTACCAAATACCTCACTAGCACTTACTGATTTTAAACTTAAGATATATATTAATTTACAGTTTAATTTCATTTCCTCCAGTGTAAACTCCATAGAAGGAAGAGACTCTGTATGTTCTATTTTGATTTTGCTTGGTATTTAGCACAGTGCCTGGCATAGAGAAGGCATTTAGTCAATATTTGTTGAATGAATTAGTTAATCAATGAATGAAAGAAAGAGCTGGTGAGGACATTCAGCAGAAAATATGGGGAAAGATAGGTTTAGAGGGGAAGCTGCATTTCAGATCTCTGCTATTAGGGTGCCAGGGTGCTCATAGAGGAGGTGGGGGCAAAAGGATGAATCTTGGGTTAAGGGAGAAAAAGGATCGGCTTTTGATATTGTACCTCCGGTGCCTCCCAGGGAAGACGGGCCTGACCAGAGGTTGACACTATTTCAATTACACTACTAGGTTTGCATCAGATGGGACACCAGGTAGCATAATAATTAAGAACCTAAAAGAATAAGAGACTAACATAGTTTAGTAACAAGTGCTGGTGATGTGGTTTAGCTCTAAGTGCAATACGACCTTATAGTAGTTAATGAATGAAGGTCAAAATAGTCAGAATGGAAGATTAGAAGAAATCACACTTTAAATTTATTTATTTAAAAGTGTTCATAGAACACCTGTGAAGTTTGGGACCCCAAACCAAGTGCTGAGAACACAGAGGTAAAGATGACACAGTCCCCGGCCTCTACTCCGTAACATCTAAACAAGGAGGCAGATGTGAAACCACAATGATTCCTGTAGAATTGACAGGATATGTATATAATTGTATTCCACTGAAGAAAGATAAACAGAGATTCAAATATATAACAATAATTAGAAGTGCTATGGGGGAAGCAAGATAAGGGGAATAGAGAGTGAGCAGGGAGGGTATGCTGTTGTCTAGGGTGTTCAGAGACGACCTTTTCGATAAGGTGATATTTGAATAAAGGCAGAGGGGTTGAGAGATCGAATTACATGGGTGTCTTGGAGAACAGGGATCCCAGATAATGGAAGTAAATGTAAAAGTCAGGGGCTTCCAGTCAAGATGGCAGCGTAGGCAGACATGGCTCACCTCTTCATACAACCACATCAAAATTACAACTAAAATATAGAACTGCCATCACTCAGGAATGTCAGAAATTGAGTTGAATGGAAGTCTAACAACTAAGAAATTGAAGAAACTACATCCATCCAGACCAGTAGGAGGAGTGCAGACATGAAACGGGCTGGTCCCACACCAACATGGATAAAAATTCAGAAGAAATATCTCAGGAGCAAGGAGTCCCAGACCCACACCAGGCTCCCCAGCCCAGGATTCCAGTGCCAAGAAGATAAGTCCCCACAATGTATGGCTGTGAAAACCAGTGGGACTGAGTCGGTGGAGGAGGCCACTGGAGCCCTAAGCAGTTCCTCTTGGGGAACCCACACATGGACTCAGCAGCCCCAGGGTGGCAACTTGAAGGGCACCGGTGATATATAAGGAGAGACTGAAGTGTCTGGCATCAGGGTGAGCAGAGGACATTATTGCTTTGCCGAGCCTTCCCCACGGACAGAGCCAGTAGGCTGGTGCCATATCTGAGACTCAATCAACACTAACACTGGCTAACACTGTGTGATCCAGCTTGGAAATCCACGGAGGTTCTAATCCACCCAACTTACCTGCCCACCCAAACTGCTTTTCTATATGAATGGCTGGCCTTGGTTCCTAAATCCTATCAAACAAGCAACAGCTGGCTTCAGTGAGCCCTAGTGTCAGCCAGAGTAGAGTCACAGCTTGGCTTCACCTGGGAATCTCCAAGCCCTGCACAAGTAACCACAATCTCAGATTGCTTTACAACCCAGACAATGTGGCCCAGGCAAAACACAGATGGAGGTTGACCTTGGCCTGAACCATCCGACAAAACCCAGGGCCAATGCACCCAATGGATAGTTACCGACCATGTTGGAACACCACCACCCTGCCCCTGCACAGCTGACCCTCCACAGAGGGCAGAGGTTGGTGGTTACTGTTCACAGCTACTCCTTGCAGCTGACTGGTCTGGATAAATCCCTCTGATTGATCTGTGAACAGCAACCAAGGCTCAACTACAAGAGGAGGGTGTACTCAGCCCACACAAAGGGCACACCTCAAGTACTCAGCTTGGGTGATAGGGGAGGCTGTGCCACTGAACTCTACAGAACATATACTATATGAGACCACACTACCAAGACATAAAGTCAAAGCAGCTCTACCTAATACATAGGAACAAACACAGGGAGGCTGACAAAATGAGGGGACAAAGAAACATGGCTCAAATGAAAGAACAGAAAGAAGCTCTAGAAAAAGAACAAAACAAAGTGGAGATAAGCAATCTATCAGGTGCAGAGTTCAAAACATTGGTTATAAGGATGCTCCAAGAACTTAATGAAGGCCTCAGCAGCATAAAAAAGACTCAGTCAGAAACAAAGGATACACTAATTGAAATAAAGAACAGTTTACAGGGAAACAACAGTAGAATGGATGAAGCCAAGAATCAAATCAATGATTTGGAACATAAGGAGGCAAAAGACAACCATGCAGAACAATGAGAAAAAAAAAAAGAGTAAAAAAAAATGAGGATAGTATAAATAGCCTCTGGTACAACTTTAAGAGGTCCAACATTTGCCTCATAGGGGTGCCAGAAGGAGAAGAGAAAGAGCAAGAAATTGGAAATCTATCTGAAAAAAATAGTGAAAGAAAACTTCCCTAATTTGGTGAAGGAAATAGACATGCAAGTCCAGGAAGCACAGAGAATCCCAATTATGATGGATGCAAAGAAGCCCACTCCAAGACACATCATTATTAAAAGGCCAAAAGTTAAAGATAAAGAGAGATTCTTAAAAGCAAGAGAAAACTTAGTTACTGGAAGGTTGCCAGATGGGAGGGGCAAGGAGGAGAATGAGTGAAGAGGTAATGGGATTAAGAAATACAATAGGTAGTTACAGAATAGCCATGGGGATGTAAAATACAGTATAGGAAATGGAGTCACCAAAGAACTTATACACATGACCCATGAACATGCAAAATGGTTGGGGGATGACCTAAGGGGTGCTGGGTGGAGGGGCGGGGGAAGGGAAAAATCAGGACAAGTGTAATAGCATAATCAATAAAATATAGTTTAAAAACACCAAAAAAACCCCCCAAAAGCAGGCTTGAGTGGCAAGAGAAATAGCAAGTGTGTCTGGAGTGGAGTGAGTGAGAGGTAGGGTAGAAAAAGATGAGCACAGAGGAGTAGCAAGACCAGGTCATGTGGGGCCTTGAAGGCCATGGGTAGGACTTTGATTTTCCTTAGAATGAGATGAGAAAGACCATGCAGACAACCTTTAACTTGATGGAGCAGGCACATGGAGCAACAGATTTTGGGGTACAGGAAAATAAACAGAATCAGTATTTAGGAGTTCAATCAACATGTAGGATACATCAAGAGAGGGAAACCAGAAAGGCTATCCCAACAGTTCAAGTGCAAGATGAAAGCAATCAGTGGGCAGAGAGAAAGGCGAAAACTACACAAAGTTGAGGTTTTCAAAGAAAGCAATAGGATTGACTGGCATGGTGTGAGATGAGTGTACTTGTCCTGCAGCTTTGGAACTACTGACTTCAGATACAAACAGATGTCCTGTCAGGGGCAAATGAAGCTAAAAGAACTGTTCCTAAAACAGAGCCACAAGAGTTTCAGAACAAACCTGTTGTTTGTAATTGAACTCATTGTTTGCTTGTTTGAAATGGAACAAATGTTTAAAAGTAATTAAGACCAGCCCTGACCAGTGTGGCTTAGTTGGTTGGGCACTGTCCTGCAAAGAAAGGGTTTCTAGTTGGATTCCTGGTCAGAGCACACGCCTAGGTTGCAGGTTCCATCCCCAGTTGTGGCAGGGACAAGAGGCAGCTGCTCAGTGTATCTCTTGCACATCAGTGTTTCTCTTCTCTTTCTCTCTCCCTTTCCATCTCTAAAAATAAATAAAATCTTTTTTAACAAAATAAAATAGTTAAAGGCTTTAAAAAAATTTTCCCACTCTGTTTATCAGCTGACAATTCAACAGTCATGAGTGGGCAGGCAAAGGGGCCCTGCTGTGAGCCTAAGTCCACTTCCATGTATCAGTGACCTCTCTCTCTCTCGTCTAAATAAAGAATCACCTTTAATGGAATGTTCTTTGCATAGTGCTGTCTCCTGACTCAAACACTTTGATGTCACTTTATTGTTTATTTTCTTTTTTTATTGATTTGAGAGAGAGAGAGGGAGAGGGAGAGAGATGGGGAGAGAAACATTGATTTGTTGTTCCACTTATTTATGCATTCATTGGTTGGTTCTTTTTTTAAATTCCTACCTGAGGGTATATACTTACTGATTTGAGAGAGAAAAACATTGATGTGATAGAGAAACATCCATGAGTGATCAGTTGACTCCCATATGTGCCCTGCCTGGACCAGGGATCCAACCTGTAACCTAGGTATGTGCCCTGACCTGGGATGGAACTCCCAACCTTTTGGTATATGGGGTGACACTCCAACCAAGTAAGCCACCTTGTTAGGGCCATTGGTTGATTATTGCATGTACCCTGAGGATGGAATCCACAACTTTGGCATAGGGCAGCATGCCAGCGAACTGAGCTATCCAGCCAGAGTTGAAGGCTCTGAAAATAATGTACAGAAAATCTGACACATATGATATATATGAAGTGTGCAGATGTGACAGAATGGTTCTGTTGTTCTGGAAAATAGGATAAAAAAGTTGAATGTATTACTAACATCAGTTTAGAAAAGTGTATGGTAGTGTGGGGTAGAATAGGTAGTTGACCAAAGAAACATCAGTACCCTTAACAACTGGTAATAGCACTACAATTTTTTATTGATATTTGTGTGACCACATTTTAGACATCAGAGAAGGATTTGACAATGTGTGGACAATACTAAACTTTAAAAATAAGCTGTCTTACCTCAGTTCCTTAAACTTAACTTCCTATTGTCCCTGAGGATGACAAATGCTGCTTTTCTTCTCAGTATTTTAAAGGTGACTACATTAAAAATGTAAACAAGAAGACTATACTTTCAGGGATCATTTCTATAGTTTGTTACTAAAAATGTAAACAAAAAAATTAAGGAACTTAACTATAATTTTGGGAGGAGTAATAGCAACATGGGTAGAACAAATTTTAGGAAAAAAAACATTGTTTAATTATTAGCAAATTATTTGTATATTTAACCTGATTTAACCAATGAGGTTATTTACTTTTTTAAATGGCTAATCCTCTCCATCAGGTTTTTTTTTTCTTCCCTCTGAACACAGATACTGCTTAAACAGAACAAAGTTCAAAGAAGCTTGATTTAGTTAAATCAAACTCCTGTGCCAAGGTCAAAAAAACCAAGATCATTAAGGAGTTACATAAAAATGAGAAAGAAACTAATGCAAATTTGAGACCAGAATTAAGCATTTGCCCATTTGAAGAGTCACTTGATTTTCTGTCTGACCTCAGGAAGGTTGCTTCTCTTTGAGGTCTGTTTTCTCTTTAAAAGACTGAGACGTTTGAGCTTGTGCATCTTTTTAAGTGTTCTCAGGCTGTATGATTTGGGAGTTTGTGATGGGGCCGTATGATCAACACAGTGTGACGGAAAGTGTCACCTTTATCCTGAAGAAGACTTAAGACTTTGTAACTTGCACAAAGGAGTTGTGGAATGGCTCACAGAGCACACACATTTTTAGTAAGGTTCTCAGGCAAATGATTGAATAGGGTTAGGATAAAATTTAATATGTTTGAATTCATACTGTTTGCTTTTCAGATCTGTACAGCGGTTTAGGGCTTGCTCATTGTGTATGTAATCTAACATTTTATAGCAGGCATTTGATATTTAAGTAAGTGAGATGTATTTCAGGGATTGCGAAAACTTTGACATTGCATTTTAATCAACAGTACAAATCTGTAGTTTAAAGGACTTAATTGTTAGCACAGAGCAGGATAAACCTACCTAGAATGGAGATAGCTAAGTTGATTATTGAGATCATCCATAAAGTATATTGACTCATCATTCCAGTTTCTATCTCACTTTGGCTGGAGGGGGGGAAAAAAAAGTCTACTCGCCCAGAAAGGAAGTTTGAATGTTTTACCTTACTGTAAACTCTTAGATGAGGAAATAAAACTGCCATTTAAACGTGCTGATTAGTGTACTATTAATGAACTTTAGCGTGACTATGCTATGAATCAGCGAGTTTCACAATTAAAATTACTTCTGAATTCTCAGGTCAAAAAGCAAAGGTTTCTCCACAATGAATACACGTTTAGGACATGTACGTAATTAACTACCTCTTTCTAAAAATTCCCTTACAACTTACATCTGGAATATGATGACTAAATGTGTAATGAAATACTGCGATGAACATTGCAGCTACCGGAGATATACTCTCAACAGAGGACGATGACGTCTACAATCTCAGGTAATCTTCACAAAAACCCCAGGAGAGAAACTGTCAGTCCCAGTCCACGAAAGCAGCCAGTGAAGCCCTGACTGCGCTAAGATCCTGACCCTGCCGGCAAGATGACGTTTACTGTGGGGATTTCCGTAGCAGTGACACACGCTACTTCCGGCCGGTGGGAAGAGTCAGTGACGTGGCAGGCAAGGCCAAGCACAGTCCTTAGGGCTAGGACACCCGGTGCAGTCAGGTGGCCCCAGGGCAGCCCTACTGGGAGAGTACTGAATGCGGCTGCAGTCACCAGCCCGGAGCCGGAAGTGCCACGTGTCCTCACTGCGCCTGCGCAGCCAGCGGCTGACAGGCACTTCCGGTGGGGGCCTCTCCCCTCTCTCAGCTTGGCTGCTTCCTTCCAGCCCGGCGTTCTGGCCCCAAGTCCAACTCTCTACCCTCAGCTCCCAGGCCAACCGGTGGCCGCCGGTGGACTGGGGACAATGTGGCGCTAGGCCTAGGGCTTGATGCACCCCCGTCTCTCTCCCAGGCCTTCAGTACTAAGTCCTTAGTTCTTTCCCTTCGCTTCTAGCAGTCGTCTTTCACCTTTTTGTTTGGAGCTGTCGGCAGATCCCGACCATCCCCTTCCAACCCGATAACCACCGATAACCACCGTCGTCATGTCCCAGCCGGGGATACCAGCCCCTGGCGGCGCCCTAACCGGCCTCCAGGCTCAGAACGGGGCCACCTCGGCCTCCGGGTCTCCCTACACCAATGGTAGGTGCCGCTTGGGGGCTCGAGGAGGGCGCAGCCTGGGGCCAGCTCAAGCTGAATCTTGGCTGCTGCCGCTGCCTGAAGCGAGAGGAGGAGAGGGTAACCTTCCGACCTGGGGCCAGTGGCGGTGGGCCGCTGGGCCACGGGGACCCAGGCGAATACGCATCCGCAACCCCCGGCTCGTCTTAGCGTTTCATATTTGTTTGTTTATTTATTCATTTGTTTAGCAGACAGCACTTGCTGTAAGCAATGCCCTGTATATATCTGGGTGAAAAATAGATTCGGTCCATACCGCAAAACTCTCAGACAAAGCTCATAGTTGTTTGTGTACCTTCCCACTCCTTGCCACCTCGTCTGTCTTCTAGAGATCAGAATTTGGAGTCTGATTCATTTCGATCCTGCAGGGCCTGCACTGAGAGGGGGGGTCATACTCAGTCTGAATTTACGGAGACGAATGAATGATTGTACTTTCTGGAGATCCTTTTAGGGCCCGCTCACCTTTCCTAGAACTTCCCTGGAATTGTACTTGGGCCACCTGTTCAGTAGTTCTGCTTTGGAAGAACCACGTAGAGGGGAGTACCTCCTGTTTGATTTCCAGAGGTCTTGACGGCAGGCACTTGGAGAGTGGTTGGGCACAACTTTCCGAACTTCTGACGAGTGTGCATGTGGCACTATAATTTGTCATTTGGTGTCATTTGTTACCTCTTCTAGGACTTTAAAAATTGTCCTGTGTTGCGATTTTATTATAATTGTTATAATAAAGACGGACTGTCTGCCAACATCTTTCCAAATTACCAATTTACCTATAAATTTTTAGTTCATGGAAACAAAAGTAGAGTAATACTAAAATACTTAAATTGCCCTTGGAAATCTAAAATTGCTGTGAAGTTCAAGAAGATAGCCAATGACTACAATAGCTAATTTACATTATTTTTAGGGAAGATTGCTGTCTTTTTGACAAAGAAGGCTCTAAAAGACTTTTAAAAATGCATGAGTGGGCAGAAGCAAGAATAAGTAGGGGTAAGCATTGAAGTGGCATTAAATTGAATCAGTTCTCAAATTTATGGTAACATTGTGTAAAACTACATTTATTTTAGACTATTCACTAACATTTATACTGAGGATAAAATCATTTTAAGAAATTTCCTTTAAGGTAAAAAATAACTTAAACAAGATACCATGACTGTGGCTTTTTTATCTATAAATTACAATTTTACATGCACTTTAAATGGCAAATACTGCAAGTATGCTTGTAAGCTGATATGAAAGTATAGGTCTGTTAATTTTGAAATGTCAAAGGAATGTAGCCACTGATATGTGTGTTGGAGATGGCACTACCGTTGATTTGATACAGTCCGACAGACGTTTGTTGCACACCTTCTAAGTTCTGTCCTTGGGAAAATAAAACCCAAGGTACAGCCCGCTCCTTGTACACAGGTTGCCCAGAGACTAATGGGAATTCATATAGGGAAGGAAATCATAGAACTGCATGAATACATACCTTTTAAAAGCTATAACTGACAGTCTTTTTATATGTCCCATTTCTAAAGTTTTTTGTAGTGGTAGTCTCAGTAAAATGGCTAATGTCCTAGATTGGATTCCTTTTTTGTACATCCTGGTAATAATAAAGAGAATACTGATGTGGAGAATTGGAAGGGAAGGTATTTTTCTAGAAGGTGAAAAGAAGTTCAATGCTATAATGTAGTTGTTTTTTTTTGTTGTTGTTGTTAACTCTTTCAAGGCAGTTATTGCTCCTTAAATAGTCTATTAAATACTCTTTTTTAAAGTTTTTTACTTATTTATTTATTTTTAGAGAGAGGGGAAGGAAAGGAGAAAGAGAGGGGGGACATCAATGTGTGGTTGCCTCTCACATGCCCCCAACTGGAGACCTGGCTCACAACCCAGGAATGCACCCTGACTGGGAATTGAACCTGTGACTCTCAGGTTTGCAGGCCGGCACTCAGTTCCCTGAGCCATACGAGCCAGGGCAAAAACTCTTAAGCTTTAGATGTAATGTAGCTTGCTTAAATGACATATTATAGTTCAGTTGGATCTTCAGGTATTTTTAGATTGTAATCAAAACACCAAATACAGTAGTCCCCCTTATTCATGGGGCATGCCTTTCAGTGGACCCAGGAAGCTGTGGATAACACTGAACCCTGTGTATGCCATGTTTTATCCTACACACACGTACCTATGAGACAGTTTAATTTATAAGTTAGGCACAGTAAGAGGTTAACAATAATAACTAGTAATAAAGTAGGACAGTTAAACAATATACTGTAATAAGTTACAGGAATATGGTCTCAAAATATCTTATACATACTCACCCTTCTTTCTGTGATGATGAGAGATGATACAGTGCTCACAGAAGATGAAGTGAGGTATTCTGAACAGCACGGAATTTAAAACTTATGAATTTTTTATTTCTGGAATTTTCCACTTAATATTTTTGGGTTGCGGTTGACCAAAAGTACCTGAAACTGCAGACAACGAAACTGAATGAGGGGGACTACTGTAATCACCTTTTTCACTTTTCTGTAACTTGCGTTCGTATGGTGTTGGTATGGTGTCTTTATATTACAAAATTCCTCACATATGGAGACATTCTCTCTGTGGTAGATTGTTACATTACATTATAATTTTAAATTGTTGAAACAAAAAAAGGAAAAAAAAGAAGAAAAAATAAAATTGTCGAGACAGGTTTTTCTAAGTTCCTGTGTAGATTTGTGTGCACATATTTCCTTTGTAAAAATTGATAGTGAAACTAAGACTTATTTAAACTGGCAGATCTTCATCCGACTACCATGTAATATGGCTAAAGCAAATCATAATTCCTACTGTTAATTAGCTGCTTTATTTTGACTGTTTGAATCCATTTGCCAAGGCAGTTAGAAACTGCAGTTTTAATAAGTTTATTTTGGTAATATTTATGTAATACTCACTTTCCCATGTAGATTAGGGGTGAGAAGAACATTCTCAACCCTCTCTTCTTCCCAGATTCTCATTATATTGTAATTTTATATAATAATATCTGATTTGCCGCTAGACTATAGATCCTTTGAGGGCAAGAATATTTGCTTTTACACATCATCCTCTCCCTAGTTCCCCCCATGGTGTCTTTTAGGAGCTACTAGTTTTATTGAATGTAAGTTTTAGATTTGGGTATTTTGTAATTTAGGTCACTAAATATGTATTGATTTATTCATTGTAAGTTTGGAGCTTACTTCCAACTTTTTTTTTTCTGGTGAATATTTCTGTGAATTTTTGAATAATACTGTCAGCAGAAACTCAACAGAATATGTGTGCGAGGGGGCTTAGTCATCAGTTTAAATGCTAGACTTGTACTCATACCTGTGTTCTAGGCATGATAGAAGTATAGCTCTGCTTTAGTTTCACTGTGATGTAAACCATGTTTATGAATGTATATTTAATATAGGAAATCTTTAGTTAAGATCAAAGCAGGCTGTGAATAAAATTGGCGTGTGGTCTGTAACACTGATTGTTGTGACTGTTTTCAGTGGGACAAGTAACTTTGGACTCACAACCTTAATACCATCTGTAATGTTAGAACTTCCTGCACTGAACTTCTCTTTTGTCTCTGCTGGTACACTGGGAGCTCCTGAAAGAGAAATGGTAGCAATAAGAACCAACATTTACTGTTTACTTACTCTATGGCCAGTTGCTGTTCTAGGCTGCATTATATGCGTCATCTCATTTAATCCTCACAACAGCCCTCTGAGGTTAGAACTGTTATGACCCTGGCTGGTGTGCCTCAGTGGCTTGAGTGCTGGCCTGCCAACTGAGAGGTTGCCGGTTTGATTCCCTTCAGGGCACTTGCCTGGGTTTCAGGCCATGACCCCAGTTGGGGGTGTGGGAGAGGCATCCGTGTGATTGATGTTTCTTTCCCTTTTTCTCTCCCTTCCCTTCTCTCTAAAAATAAATTAATAAAATCTTTTAAAAAAGAACTGTTATGTTTACTGAGAAAAATACTGAGATGAGTGGTCAAGCAGCTACTCAAGGTCACACAGCTAATAACCGAGATTTGTGGAACCTAGATTTAAACCTAGGTAGTCTTACTTAACCACTGTTATTCAAAATATCTGGTGGTTATCTCTCAATCCCAGGACTTAGCTCCTTGAATGAGTGCCTGATCAAGGGTCTCTTTGATTTCTTTTTGTTGTTGTTGTTGTTGTTGTTTCTTTTTAAAGATTTTATTTATGTATGTATGTATGTATTTATTTGAGAGGGGAAGGGAGGGAGAAAGAGAGAGAGAGCAACACCAATGTGTGGTTGCTTCTCATGTGGCCCCCACTGGGGACCTGGCCTACAACCCAGGAATGTTCCCTGACTGAGAATCGAACCTGCGATGCTTTGATTCTCAGCTCACTGAGCTATGCCAGCCAGTGTTCTTTGGTTTCTTTATGTGGATACATATAATTACAGAAAATGTTGGTTGGTATTTTTTGAAATTTTCACCTAGCTTATTTGGATTATAATTAATACATGACCCTAATTTTTCTTAATATTTAGTCCATTTCTTTGCTGTTTCAGCATCACATTTCGTAAATGTCTTGTAGATCCTGAAATTGCCTCTTAACTCTACTTTAATTCCTTCCATGTTTTTTTTTATCCTCACCTGAGGATGTTAAAAAAAAAAAGATTTTGCTTATTTATTTTTAGAGAGAGAGGAGGGAGGGATAAAGAAAGGGAGAGAAACAGCAACTGGTTGCCTCTTGCACGCCCCCAACTGGGGACCTGACCCACAACACAGGCATGTGTCCTGACCGGGAATCGGACCAGTGGTCTCAGTCCACTGAGCCACACCAGCCAGGGGAGGACTTTTTTTTTTGGGGGGGGGTGGCTTTTAGAGTGAGAGGCAAGGAGAAAGCGAAACATCAATGCAAGAGAGAAGCATTGATTGGTTGTCTTCTGCATGTGCCTAGACCAGGGATTAATTGAACCTGGCCTGGGGATTGAACTGCAATTTAGGCTTGTGCCTCCACCAGGAATTGAACCTACAACCTTTTGGTTACAGGTTGACACTCCAACCAGCTGAGCCATACCAGCCAGGGCCATTGCTTTCTTAAAGCCCTTATTTTTAGTGACTGAGTCACAAATTGTACTCATGCAGTGGCATCCATTTGTTGTATTTATAGTTTTAGTTCAATTCTTTAAGAAATCAGAGATTTTGATGTGTGAAATGAAGTGTTAAATCAAAATTTTTTTCCTAATTGGGTTTATTAAGTGATTCATGAATCGAAAGCATGCCCTCTAGCAACTGACTAGAAGGGTGCTCTCCCTAAATCGAAATTTTGTCTTCCCATCTGGACTGTGAGGAGGGATAGAGTGGATTTATCTCACCTTTGTGTTTCAGGAGATATTTAGTAAAATTTGTCTTTTTAATCAGGGAAAAATAGAATGTTTTTAACCATTTGGAAAAAAGTGAACAATTAGCCTAAATATAGGATCAGTCTTTTTTTTTTTTTTTAAGAGAGGAGAAGGGAGAGAGAAAGAGAGGGAGAGAAGCATCAATGTGTGGTTGCCTCTCGAGCACCCCCTACTGGGGACCTGGCCTGCAACCCAGGCATGTGCCCTGACTGGGAATCGAACCAGTGACCCTTTGGTTCACAGGCCAGTGCTCAATCCATTGAGCCACACCAACCAGGGCTAGGATTCATCTTTAATTAAATGAAAGACTAGGAAAAAAAACATTAGTTCTGATGAAATTATTTGGTTTACTGGTAATGGAAAAATTGGTAAATGCTGTAATTGTTTAAGAACACAAATATGTGTTTTTTAGGTGATGACGGTAGCAGACACTTATTGGGTACTAACAGTAAGAGAAACACCATTATAAACATTTCACTAAATCTCATTGTCACATTGTATTAGTTTCCTATTGCTGCTATAACAAATTACCACGAACTTAATGACTTAAAACAACACATTTATCATCGTATAGTTATGAGGTCAGAAGTCTGAAATGGGTCATCAGGGCTGCTTTCCCTGTTGGAGGCTCTAGCAGAGAATATGCTTTTTTGCCTTTTCCACCTCCTGGAGGCTGTATTTGTTCCTTGGCTCCTGGACCCCCACCATCTTCGAAGCCAGCAGTCCCTTCTGAAGTTTTTCTCACCTGGCATCACTCTGACCCTGACTGTCCTGCCTTCCTCTTCTGCCTTTGCAATCACATTGGGCTCACCCTGACTTCCCCTCTCAAGGTCAGTTGATTGGCAACCTTAATTCCGTCTGCAACCTTAATTCCTTTTTTGCCCTGTAAACTAACAAATACAAGTTCCAGCGGTTAGGACATGGACATATTTAGGGGCATCATTTTTCTGCCTATCATACACATCGGCACTGTAGTATATAGGTCCTATTATTATTCCCATTCTGTAGACGAAGCTGAGGTCTATAAAGGTTAAATATCTTGCTCAAGGACAAATAGTTACTAAATTTCGAGGTCAGAATTAGATCTCAGTTGTTCCAGTCTGTGCTCTTAATCACACGTTTATAATGCCTCTTTCTATAAACATTTCATAGACAGCAGTGATTTTCAACCCTTTTCATCTCATAGCACAATAAACTAATTACCAAAAATCTGCAGCACACCAAAAAATGTTTTTTCTAGCTTGACAAAAAAATAGGTATAATTTTGATTCATTCACACCTTACAGCTATTTTGTGTTGTTATTTTTTTATTTGACAGTCCAAGGGAAAAGAGGTCAGTGCCCCTGACCAGTCAAATATTGCATGTTTTAAAAATTCTTGTAGCACACCTATTAAAAATCCCTGATATAGAGTGACCTTGTACTATCAAGAAGTTTATTGCGTAGGATTTATGTCTTTTCTGTTTAGATTTTATTTATTTATTTATTTTTAGAGAGAAGGGAAGGGAGGGAGGAAGAGAGGGAGAGAAGCATCAATGTTTGAAAGAGAAATGTGCGAGAGAGATACATTCATCAGCTACCTGTCACACGCCTCCAACCCAGGACCTTGCTTGCAACCCAGGCATGTGCCCTGACTGGGAATCGAACCGGTGACCTTTCAGTTCGCAGGCCAGCACTCAATACACTGAGACACACCAGCCAGGGCTGTGACATTTTTAAAGATAGTGTTCTATAGTTAAGTCCCAGAAATCAAATATGCACCACACTATGGCATTTGACTATATAGAAAATGACTGAGTTCAGGGAACTACATTGATTTGTGTGATGGGGAACAAGTTGCTTAGCTGCTTAAGCCTCTGGTTTCTCAGGGTACCAGAATCTTTAGATGCTATATTTCATTTATTAGTGTTTGATAAATCATACATATATAAGCAAAGTATTCTTAGAAAACCTAAGTAGTTAATTTCCCAGAACACATATATACCTCTGATTTGATGTTTTGTAGATCAGTGAAATACAGTTTATTTATGGTTTCTCTCTCCTTCCCTACTCAATGTGTTCCAAGGATTCAAGATGACTGTATAAATGTTATGTCAACATCAAGGGGGTAAAATTTAGGGAAAGTGAAACCTTTTAAAATCTGTGTATATGGTAAGATAGTCACATTGTTCAGCTGCTTTCTGATTATATTGAAGAGTAGGGTCAGTCTAATGGTACCCAGAATGCTCCCTCGTTTCTATGTACAGTTTTAGACACTAGTCAGGCGGCTCAGTTGGTTGGAGCATTATCTTACAACAAAAGGTTGTGGGTTCACTTTACAGTGTGGGCATATACCTAGGTTGTAGGTTCAATCCCTGGTTGGAGTATGTCCAGGGGGCAGCTGATTGATGGTTCTCTTTCACATTGATGTTTCTCTCTCCCTTTTCCTCACTCTCTAAAAATCAATGAACGTATCCTCGGGTGAGGATTTAAAAAATAAAGTTATTAAAAATAATAATAAAATAAAGTACAGATTTAGCATTTTCATTGGTGGTACCATTGAATAGTAGTCTCTTTCTCTCTAGCCAGTCTTCTAGTCTGCTTATTGTAAAATGATTCCAGGCCTAGGGTTACTATTTAAATACTTTGAACACTTTTCCATTGGATTATTATGTCACCATTCACATTTTATAAATATGTTGCTTTCTTCAGAGTCTTTAGACAAACCTAATATGGTTTAGAAAAAAAGCCAATTAAGCCCTGGCCTCATGGTTCAGTTGGTGGGGGCATTGTCCCTTACACACCGAAAGGTTATGGGTTCTATTCCAGTCAGGCACATACCTGGGTTCTGGATTCTGGGTTCTGGTTTTGGGGTTTCCAGTCAGGGTGCATGCAGGAATCAACCCATCGATATTACTCTCTCACATCGATGCCTCTCTCCTTTCTTCTCTTTCTAAAAGCAATAAAAACATTTCCTTGGGTGAGGAAAAAGAAAACCTAATTAAAATAGAAAGATTAAGAAATTAACCTGAAACGTCCTTAGTAGAGACAATGCATTTGCCAGGAGCCAGAACTGAATGACTTTAACTGTCCCTTTTGGTCCCAGTGGGTTTTTTTCCCTCTTATTTGGACAGATGACTGTGATTCTGCCAGTCTTTGATTTTCTGACCTTCTGTAATCCCCTAAATATATTTTTTTCTGTATCAGTACTTCCCTTTCATGACCAAATTAATACTCCATTGTATGGATATACCACATTTGTTTATTCATTCATCAGTTGATAGATATTTGGGGTAGTTTTTACCATTTTCTTTTTTTAAGGCCTTTTTTAAAAAGAATTTATGTATTTTTTAGAGAGGGAAGGAAGGGAGAGAGAGAGAGAGAGAGAGAGAGAGAGAGAAACATCAATGTGTAGTTGCTGGGGGTCATGGCCTGCAACACAGGCATGTACCCTGACTGGGAATCGAACCTGCGACACTTTGGTTCTCAGCCTGCGCTCAATCCACTGAGCTACACCAGCCAGGGCAGTTTTTACCATTTTCAGTTCTCTTGGATATATATAGCTAGGAGTGGAATTGATGGAGCATGTATGTATATTTATGTTTAACATTTTGAGAAATGGCAAACTTCCAAAGTGGCTACAGCTCCTTACCAGTGATGTATTAGTGTCTAGTTTCTTTACATCCTGGTCAACACTTGTGTATTATGTCAGCCTTTGATGACAGCCATGCTAATAGGTGTGAGTTGGCATTTCATTATGGTTTTTCACATTGACCTTTGACATCAGTATTGTCAGTACTACTAGAACAGCTTTCCAGAGTATATAATTTTCCCTTGCTTTAAAGTCGTTTGAAATCCAATGAACACAATAATCTGACAAACAAGATAGTAACAGACAGCCCTGGCTGGCGTAGCTCAGTGGATTGAGTGCGGGCTGCAAACCAAAGTGTCGCATGTTCGATTCCCAGTCAGGGCACATGCCTGGGTTGCAGGCCATGACCCCCAGCAACCACACATTAATATTTCTCTCTCTCTCTCTTTCTCCCTCCCTTCCCTGTCTAAAAAATAAATAAATAAAATCTTAAAAAAAAAAAAGATAGTAACAGACGCTTACATACATAGAACAGACTGACAGACTGACCGCTGTCTGAAATGAGGCGGAGGGAGGGTGATGAAAGATGGTGAGGGGTTAACCAAAGAACACTTTCGCACAAGCCATGGCTCGGACTACAGTGTGGGGGTTGGCGTGGGCTGGGGACAGGGCGGGCTGGGTGAGGGAGGGGGAGGGGAGAAAAGTGGGAACAGCTGTAACAGCTTAAACAATCTAAATAAATAAGAAATAAAGTTGTTTGATATACCACAGTTTGAGTTTGGGTAAGCTGCTGTCTTTGGAAATTTTGCCCTAAGCCACTAAGTTGTTAGTAGCTTTTCTCACTTATTAAGTAGATGTGGTTTGTAGTCTCTACGATATAACTACTTAGCATTGCTTTAAACATTTTATTTTGGAATAATCCCAGATTTATAGACAAGTTGCAAGTACATTACAATGAAATGTTTTTGAATCATTTATTTGAGAGTAAGTTGCTCACAGGATATTTCATCACTTCCAGATACTTTGTTTGCATTTCCTATGGATGAGAATGTTTTTTAAAAATAACCACATCACAACTATCAAAATAGAAATCTAACATTATACCAATCCTCAGATCCCCATTCAGGTCTCACCAGTTGTCCTAATATACTCCTTTGTAGCAAAAGAATCCAGTCCAGAGTCACAATTAACGTTTAATTGTCATGCCTGTTCAGTGTCCTTCAGTTTGGAACTGTTCCCCAGTCTTTCTTTAACTTTGGAGAGTTACAAGCCAGTTACTTTGTAGTGTCTTCCTCTATTCTGATTGTGGATATTCCATCGTGATTAAGCTGTGCTGGGTAGCAGGACTGCTGCAGAAGAGGTGCTCAGTTCTCATCACGTCCTCTCCAGTGGTGCCTGGTTTAGTTTTTTTTCCGTTATTGATGATGTTCGCATTGATCACTTGATTAAGGTGGTATCTGCCAAGCTTTCCCACAGGAAAATTTGTTTTCCCTTTGTAATTAATAAATATGTTATGGGGGTGTACCTTCAGACCACATAAAAATCTTATTTCTTGTTAGACTTTTATTCATTTATTTACATTGGTATAGACCCTGTATTCATTGGGTTATAATTCATTGTGTGTTTTGATGCTTGGGTCCCAGATTGGGCCTGTGGGTCCCCCTTCTAGCTGCCTTCTGTGTCCTCCTGTCATGTATCATCATTTTTTGGGCACTTCCTTGCTTTCTGGCACCATAAGGTGTTGCAGGCTCATCTTGTACTTTCTGAGCTTAGGAATTAGCCATGATCCCTTTTAATGGAACATAGTATTCAGAAACCAAGATTTCTGTACTACATATGATGAGCGCTATCAGCATGTCTCTGCTCGCAGTCTCAGCAGACAGATTTCGGGAATCTACTTATTTATATGGAAATCCATGAGTTTCGATTGTAACCCCTAATGCAGGCCCACCACCACTAGGTTCATTCTGTTTTTTTCTTCTTTCCATGTTTGTAACACTGTTCTCTGAGAGGGAGAGGCCTTGTTTCCGTTGTCCTGTGTATATTTGTTTGGTCAGCTCCCCTGCATGTAACCATTCTCCCATTGCTGGTGCTGCCCCCTTCACCCGACTCCAGCTTCCCCCAGTTTATTGGTAGATGGTTGTCCCGCCTCATGTCTTCAGGACTGAATTGTTCAGATAAGAGACTGTTTTGCTCTTTTAGTTTATTTAAAAGTCTTGCTTACAGAAATATCCAACATTATGGTTCCGTTCTGCAAAATCATGTTAAGGAATCGCATTAGGTGATTGCTGTAGCGGTTGAAATGAGCCTTTATTCAAGCTGATTCTCACTTTTCCCCAGCTAGTACTCTATTGTTCAACATGAGAGACTGTGCTATAGTCTTTATTCCTTGACTCATTCAACAAACATTTATTGAGCACGTTTTAGACACTGAGTAATGAATAAAAAGTCCCTTCCTTCATGGGGCTTATGTAATAGTGGGGTAGACAGACTATAAATAAATAATGTAGTCAGATAAACACTGGAAAGAAAAATAGGGCAGGGTCAGAGGGGAAGAGAATGAACATGGTGCTATTTTAGATATTTAAGGCAATGCCTCTTTGAGGAGGTTATTTCTGAGAGGGACTTGAATGGGTAGAGTGATAATATCTAGGGGAAGAGTGTTCTTGGCAGAATAAAAGAGTCCTAAGGTGGGAGAATATTTAAGCTTCTTTTTTTTGCTGTTTTTATTTTATTATATTTTAATTGTTGTTCAAGTACAGTTTTCTGTCTTTTACTCCCATCCCAGTCCACCCCCATATTTAAGCTTCTTGAAGGAACTATAAGAAGGTGAGTGTGGCTGGAGCTGAGCAGAGAGAAAGGGGAGTAGGAACTTCTTTGAGTACTTTGCTAGTAAAGGCTTTTAGCCATTAAATGGAGTAATTGATGTCATTTGACACAGTGACCTTACTGTAGGCATTTACTGAACTCAAAGAAGAAGGCTTCCATCGTACATTCCTATTTAAAAGGGACTTTCAGTCTTTGGTAGAAAGTATTTTACTAAGCCATTTTATGTTGTGTTGCAAACTGTTAAAAGGTAGAATTGTAAAGGTGTATATTTGTTTGGAACTGCAAATCTGCTCCAAGTTGGTTTAAGTGTCAGGGTGGCCAATGATGCGGACTGTGATGCAGAGAGCAAAGTTTTTTATTCACTTTCCAAGAGTGGAAAGGAGCATGGTATGGAGAGAGACACCAGCTTTGAGCTTTTATTGGATTGTAAAAGTGGGGGGAGGGTGCTGTTGTGTGGCTCCTGGGCTGTTGGACGCAATGTAACACAAGAGGTATCAGTTTGTTTTGCATAAGCTATACTTTGCTCCAATGTTATCTTCTGCCTCTGGCTGTGGGAAGTGGGGAGAGTTGGTTAGTCCCACTCTGTTCTTGCTTCCCAGTGATTTCCAGGCCTGGGGACACAAGCTCCAAAGAGTAAAATGGCAGCTCTGTTCAATAAGTTCATAGGTTTGCTAGGCAAATGGTGCCACAGTAACATATGGCATTGGGTTTATTCTTTAACACAGCCGCATAGCCACCGCTCCAGAACTAGAGATTCGAAAAAGAACTCCATGGCCTGTACAGATGAACAAATATTAACTGATAATAAAATCAGATTGGAACTGGAGGAACCTAATAAGAGAAAAGCCATGTTTGATTAGTATAACAAAGATAGGTTGAGGGACTTTGTGGTTTAAAACATTGGCCACTTTCTTGTCTGAGTTGACATGCACTGTGTTAAACCTAACCTTACAGAAAAATTGAACTTCACACTAAAATTTCCTAGAGAGTAACAAACAAATAGAGTCAGAAGAATATAGTATACTTACTTCCAGATCAGAAGGAATGTACGTATTATTCTGGCACTATTTAATACTATTAAATATTATCCTGGCACTATTAAAATAAAATGAATATTTAAAAAAAGAAAGTAGGAGATGAGACCAGAAAAGCAGCCATAGAGGGTCGTTTAAACTAAGATAAGGACTTGGATTTTTTTTTGTTTTTTAAGATTCCATTTATTTATTTTTAGAGGGAGGGGAAGGAAGGGAGGAAGAGAGGAAGAGAAACATCAGTGTGTGGTTGCCTCTCAAGCGCCCCCTACTGGGGACCTGACCCGCAACCCAGGCACGTGCCCTGACCGGCAATTGAACTGGCAACCTTTTGGTTCTCAGGCTGGCACTCAGTCCACTGAGCCACACCAGCCAGGGACTTTGGAATTTTTGAATAAGGGAATTAATAAGATTTTTAAAAAATCGATTGATTGATTGATTTTAGAGAATAAGAGGAAAAGGGAGAGAGAGGGGGGCATCACTTTGTTATTCTACTTATTTATGTGTTCATTGCTTGATTCTTATATGTGCCTTGACCAAGGACTGAACCTACTACCTTGATGTATCAGGATGATGCTCTAACCAACTGAGCCACATGGCCAGGTTGATACATGGACTTGTTTTTTTATTAAGGTTTTATTTATTTATTTTTTAGAGCGAGGAGGGGAGGGAGAAAGAGAGGAAGAAAAACATCAGTGTGTGATTGCCTCTCATATGTCCCCTGCTACATACCTGGCCTGCAACTCAGGCACATGCCCTAGACTGGGAATCGAACCAGTGACCTTTCACTTTGTAGGATGATGCTCAACCCACTGACTCAGGCCTGTGAGGGCATGATCTGTGTTTTAAAAGTAAAGTGTAGCCCTGACCCTCTGGATCAGGGAGTTGGGTGTCATTCCGGAAATGGGAAGGTCCCCAGTTGGATTCCAGGTCAGGGAAAACTCCGGTGTTGTGGGCCAGGTCCTGGGTTGCGGGGTGTGTGAGAGGCAACCTGTCGATATTTCTCTTGCACATTAATATTTCTCTCCCTCTGTTTCTTCCTTCCATCTCCTCTCTCTAAAAATAAATAAATAAAACCTTAAAAAGTATCTGGTAAAGTGTAGCCCTGGGTTGCTCAGTTGGTTGGAGCATCCTCCCAATGGGCCACACCAAGGTTGCAGGTTCAGTCCAGTTCAGGGCACATACAGGACTCAACCAATGAATGCATGGATGGGTGGGGCAACAAACCCATGTATCTCCCCCCACCCCCGTCCCCTCTCTAAAATCAATAATAATACTTTTTAAAAAAGATAATATGTAAAAAGATGCAAAGGGAATAAATCATAGAGTGGTAAGGGAGGACTCAAGGTCTCAGTGGTCATGTGGCTTTCAGACTGTGTAATCTATAATAAAAATATTTTTAAATTGTGACCTAGTGAATATATTCATATATATATTTTTATAGATGAAACTATACAATATTTGCTCTTATTGCATGTAATGGGCCATGATAATTTTCATTCTTAACTATCTTCTGTCTCACTGCAAAACAAATAGTTTGTAAGTCATTAATTTCATAACCTGTTAATGGATTGCTGCCTACTGTTTGACAAAGTGTTAATCCCTTGTGACAAAGCATTCTTGTATAATGAAAATCTTTGTGCAGACATATATATTATGACTTCTTTTTTGAGAAATAATTTTTGAGGAAAATCTTACCTTATAGTTGGACATTGATGATACTTTGAATAATTAATAGTTTTTTCTTTTAATTAGAAATGAAATTAAGTATTCTATTCATACTATTCACAAGCAACAAAATGCCAAGAAATTAATGAAATTTAATTTAAATGAAGTATGACATCTTTATGAAAAAAGCATGAAATATAATTAGAAGATATAAGTTTCTACTAAATGAAGAACTATACCATGTTTCTAAATGTATTCTGTCATAAAAATGTCAATAATCCAAAATTAATATATAAATCAAATGCAGTTTCATTCAACATTTCAATTTTTTGTGGGAGATTCCTTTAAGTGATCTTATACTTTTGTGTGTGTCTGAAATTTTTCCTAATAAAAAGGTTTATGAGAAAGGTATCATAATTATCTCTGTAACTTTCTCTTTTCTCTTAATATTCTTTTTGTAACTTATCCCTGTTGGTAGATGTACATCTTGTTTATTCATTTTATTGACAAAGAGTCTATTTTGTGTGACTGATCTACAATTTAATCTACTATGGATGGATATTTCATTTGTTTCCAGTTTTTCATCATTATAAATAATGCTGCAGCTAACATATTTGGATCTCTTTCTTTTGTCCTGGAAGGATACCTTTTTTTGAGAGAGAGAGAACAATGTGTATAGACTAACTCTCTCCCTCCAACTTGCACTGTATATCTACATATGCTTTCGTGGGCCTCCTAAGTTATCTCTCGCTATATATACATAGGCTTGTGTATGTTTGTATAAGCATTGTATAGTTATGAAAGCATTGGGACTAGTCTGATGACATTTGTACATTGGTTGCATGGACTGAGACACATTGATTTGTTGTTCCACTTATTTATTCATTCATTGGTTGATTCTTGTGTGTGCTCTGACCCAAGATCAAACCGACAACCTTGTCGCATGAGGACAGCAGTCCAACCTGGCCAGAGCTCTAATTGTGTTTTTTTTTTTCTCTAAACATATGATCGATATTATGTTATTTTTCCATTACCATTTGGTCCCCTTGTACCCCTCTCCCCCCCTCATTGTGGTTTTGATTTGCATTTCTCTGATGACTAGTATTGAGTGTTTTTTTGCATCTGTTTACTGGCTATATAGTTGTATATGTCTTTGGAAATGTGTTTGAATGTCTATTTAAATACTGTGTTCATTTTAAAATTAGGTTATTTTTTATTGTTGAGTTGTAAGAATACCATGTTTTATTGTATTTTTAAAGTATCATTTTATGTTTGCAAAAATGAGGTTTTTTTCTCTTCTAATTGGAAGGTCCCATCCATAATGAACTGATGTCTTCACAAGGATATAATTCTCAGCTTCCAGGATCCTACTCTCATCTAATACCAGCAAAGACTTTGAATCCAATCTCTGGACAGTCTAAATATAGTGGTTCTCAGACTGTTTCTCCATTAAGTAATTATCAGGGACCTGGGCAGACTCTTCATAGACCACCTGTGGCTTCTAATCCCGTAACACCTTCACTCCATAGTGGTCCTGTTCCCCGGATGCCACAACATGCATCTCAGAATCCAGCTGCTACCCCAGTGCCTTCTGGTAGCTTTCATCCTGGAGCCATTGTATCACCACCTTCGAATTGGCAATATAACTACCCATCCACAGGATCACAGACAAACCATGGCCCTCTTGTATCATCCGGACCAGCTATGTCTGGGAATACAAATTTGACAACAAGTCATCAATATGTTTCTTCTGGAGATCCTTCCCTTCAAAACAACTTCATAAAATCAGGTAAGAGTTTTCAAAAATATAGAAATGGGAAACTTTTTCTTTTTTTCTTTTTTAAAGATTTTATTTATTTATTTTTAGAGAGGGAAGGAAGGGAGAAAGAGAGAGAGAGAAACATCAATGTGCGGTTGCTGGGGGTCATGGCTTGCAACCCAAGCATGTACCCTGACTGGGAATTGAACCTGCGACACTTCGGTTCGCAGCCCATGCTCAATCCACTGAGCTACGCCAGCCAGGGCTGGAAACTTTTTCTTATTCAGATGTTTGAATTAATACTTCAAGCCTTAAAACCGTATGGAAGACTATTGATTTTTTTAAACCATTGTTAACGTTTAAATAAATTATTTCTCTAACCTTTAAGTTAACTTAAAATTATGAGTTATTTCTGCTTTGTTTACTCTGTTTCTTTGAGTCACTTTCGATATTTCAGGGATTGAGGTATGCATGCAGAACTACTTCCTTAAGGACTAGTCATCACTTTTCACAGCTGGGTTCTATCTTATATTCCAGGGAAGCTCAATCCCTGTGGTCTCTCTTTCGTCTTGATCTGAGGCTTGGGTTATCTTTTTGTTGTGGCATAGACAGTTTTTGGCCCTAGAAACTGTAGGATCATGGATGTCAAAACAGGTAATACTTTCAGAGTGAGAAGTGTTATTGAGGACAGAGACTTGTCTGTGTTTTCTTCTAAGAGTTTTATATCAGGTTGGTCAAAAAGTCCACTTAGTAGTCCACTTTTTATTTCTGTAAAATAAAAAGACATTTTTTATTTTCACCAATAACTTTATTGATTTGGATATTTTGACTATGTCAGCTATCTCCCACTATTAGCTTCTAGTTGATCAAGGCCAGGGGTGCTGCCAAACATTTTCTATTGCATATGACAGCTGCACAGCAAAGAATTATTTGGTCAGAATGTCGCAAGTACCAAGAAACTTCACAAACCACGTTTGATCAGTCACAGCACCTTCTCCAAAAAGAAAACCAATCTTTTTTTGTGTTACAGTTGCATTTTTACCTTTCATAAAATAATAAAGCATAATATACTCAAATGTTGTATATCTTCTTCCATCTTCAATATTAAAATGTCTGCGTACAAATTCACCAATTTTGATAAGTTTTTTTTAATGCACGCTGATATGACAGCTGTAACAATACAGTCTAACAAAATAATTTTGAATGAAGTTGAAAACAACTAAGCACTAGAGTCATTGTATAGAAAAAAAAAACTAAAGGGACTTTTGGGTCAGCCCATTAGTTTTAGCTCCTACATTAAAGTCTTCAATCAATTTTTTAAGAAATTTTATTTGTTTTGTTATTTATTTTGTTATTTATTTATTAGAGAGAGGGGAAGGAAGGGAGAAAGAGAGGGGGAGAAACATCAGCTGGTTGCCTCTCCCATGTGTCCCAACAAGGTCCAGGCCTACAACCCAGGCATGTGCCTTGACGTGGAATCAAACCGACAACTGTTTGCTTTGTGAGACATTGCTCAACCAACTGAAACATGCTAGTCAGGGCTCTTTGATCAGTTTAGAGTTAATTTTTGTGTATATTGTTAGGTAGGAGTTCATCTTGTACATGTGAATATATAGTTGTTCCAGGATTATGTGATAGGCCATTCTTTCTCCCATAGCATTATCTTGGCACCGTTGTTGAAAATCACTTGATCCTAAATGTACGGGTTTATTTCTGGACTCTGAATTCTATTTTATTGATCTATATGTCTATTTTCATACCAGTACTACATGTCTTTATTATTGAGGCTTGGTAGTGAGCTTTGAATTTGGGAAGTGTGACTCTACCAACTTGCTTTTTCTTCTTCAAGATTGATTTGGCTGTTCTGGGTTCCTTGCTTTTCTCCATAAAAACTTTAGAATCAACTTGTCCATTTTTTGGGGGGAAAAAAAAGACAACTGGGATTTTGACAAGGAAATATGTTGAAACTATATCAGTTTGGGAAGAATCTGTATATTCTTGGATTGACTTTGATCTTTTTATTTTTAACCTCAGTATTTGGTCATATCTCGTTCAAAAGTAGGGTTATTTAACTATTAAAATTTGTCTTATACACTTACCAACATTAATAGTGTTACTTTGAAAAGCATTTAAAATCCTATATTGGGATTTGCATGTTGATTCTGCTCAGCAGACATCCTTGAGAAAATGAACTAGTGCAAGCATCCAAGTTAAATAGTAATATAAATAGTTACCTTTTTATACTCATGTGTATTTCTGCATCTATATACTATATACCCTTCATCAGGCTTGTAGTTTGTTAACGGCTGAACTACTTATTTTTCTTAACTCTTAGCTTCCTGACCAGCCATTGACCCTGGTAAATGTATTTTGGCCTTGTAAAGATCAAGGCTAATTCTAGAAATTTAGTTTCTTTGTAGAAATCTTTTGACCCACAATTGTTAGCACCAGATTCTTCTGGTTACTTTTATTCTTATTCATTTGACACCTTGAGTGAGCATCAATCACTTAAAATCAATGAATATTCACTTCATTATTAATAATTAAAGGTAACATTTATTGAATATTTATTATTTTCCAGAACTTTACCAACTTTTTATATGTGTTATGTTACTTAATTTTCACAACTGTCTCTTTTACAAGCAAGAAATCTAAGGCTTGAATAATTTACCCAAAGCCACAAAAAAATAATTTGGGAACAGGTACTCTCTAAAAACTACTTAAGAGTAGGTATAGCTTCTTGTATAAATGCACATGACCGATAATTTGAAATATTTTTGACTGTGACAGAAACTCTCAGGGAGAGCGCCCTGACTACAGCACAGGTGTGGTGAAAGAGACATAAGTGCCAAACTTATTTACGAAGGTTTCCATGTAAAAGAAGGAGACAGATATATAAACTAATAAATGAACCTAAAATAAATGTATGACTACCCTTTTTCATTATAAGACCTCTAAAAAAGTCCGCATTTTTTAACCAATCATTGATAGTAGGTGCCTGATTGATTTCAAAACTGTGTATCTAAGTTACACTAAATTTCTAGTTCACATATTAAAATTCTTTTTTTCCTCATCCTTACTTTAGCTGTAGGGATCTCAGAAGGCAGGTTCTAAAACTCTATTTATTAGTGTTATAAATAAGATTTATGCAGCTTGAAAAAATGTCTATTTTATTAAATGTAGCATATATTTGGATTCAAAAATACTCTTTCAAAGCTTGAGAAATCTCTGTAAGTGCACTTACATGCTGTTAAACATTAGGTTGTTACATTTTTATGGCCAGATGTATCATACATTCTTGTTCATGTTGAGTTGGTAATGTACCTTGCCCTTTTGTTCCTTTGACTTGTCTGTATTGCCACAGATCTGTGTGGGTGCTTCTCTGATAAGGGAGTTACATGGTAGTAATCTTTGTCTTCACTTTTGTCAACAGGGCACTGATTAGTCTTGTTAGGAGCTCTAAGGTTTAGTAATATGATAGTTTTTCAATTCAGCCCTGGAGAATTGAACACTATTGAAGAAGCATATTGAAAATTTTTGGTTTTGCCTGTCTTTATTCCTTTAGTTTTGCAAAATACAGAATTAACTATAGAATATATTATAAGTAAAATTTACTATCTATTTCATTTACAAATTGAGAGGATAAAAAAATCTTGGGATGAAAATTAAATCACATACTTATCAATAGTGTTTAATCTAGTTTGTAGACTTTGTTTCTCCTCTTTGGCAAATGAGAATTTGGAAACAATATATATTTTTTAATGCTTCTTCATTCTTTTTAAGTTTTTATATTTATTTTATCTTTTTTAAAAAATATTTATTTATTTTTAGAGAGGAAGGGAAGGACAGAGGGAGAGAAGCATCAATGTGTGGTTGCCTCTTGTGTGCCCTCTACTGGGGACCTGACTGGCAACCCAGGCATGTGCCCTGACTAGAAATTGAAGCACCGACCCTTGGGTTCTCAGGCTGGCGTTCAGTCCACTGAGCCACACCAGCCAGGACGGAGTGTTCTTAATATAGTATTTAAACTATTATTGAAAGTAAACTGCTTTTTTGTTTCCTTTTTATCGAATTTATTGGGTGACACTGGTTAACAATTATATAGGTTTCAGGTGCACAAATCTAGGCCGCATCATCTATACCCTGTATTGTGTGTTCGCCACCCCAAGTCAAGTCTCCATCCATCACCATTTATCGCCTCCCCCCTCTGGCAATCACCAAGCTGTTGTCCATGTCCATGAGTTCTTTTTTTCCCTTTTTTGTTCAATAACCACACCCCCTCCAACTGTTAGCCTATTCTCTATGAGTCTGTCTTTATTTTGCATTTTAGTTCATTTTATTAGATTTCACATACAAGTGAAATCATGTGGTATTCATCTTTCTCTGACTGGCTTATCTCACTTAGCATAATGTTCTCCAGGTCATTACCTGCTGTCTCAAAGGGCAAAATATTCTTTTTTTATGGTTTAGCAGTATTCCACGGTGTTAATGTACCCTAGCTTTTTTAAGGACTAGGTGGAGGGAGGGAGAAAGAGAGGGAGAGAAACATCAATGGGTGAGAGATACATGGATTGGTTGCCTTTCACACCCCTGCAACTGGGGACCTGACCTTCATGCAACCCAGGCATGTGCTCTGATTGGGAATCAAACTGGTGACCTTTTAGTTCACAGACCGGCACTCAGTCCACTGAGCCACACCAGCCAGGGCAGCCATAGTTTTTTAATCCACGAATCTACTGATGAACACTATACCTGCCCTATAAGTGATTTGATGCTGAGTTCATAGTCGTACTGCTTTAATAATTGAGAGGTAAGAAGCATTGTAGGAAAGAGTTTCAAATGTGTAAAATACACATATAAATTAAAGTCATAAGCCTAGGAGGTCAACATATTTCTGGTAATTTGTTGGTGATTATAATTAAAATGTAAATTTTGAAGTTACTCAGATTTGGTAAAGGGCTGTTTTGGCCTTTGTCTGAAGTTCTTAAGTAATGTGTGAAAACTGATGTTTCCATAGGTTCTGCACCCCCCTTAGTGAATTCACCTCTGCCTACCACTTTTCAACCAGGAGCTCCTCTTGGGCCCCCTCCAATGGGAGGACCACCTCCAGTGAGGGCTGTCACTACTCAGAAATCATCACAGGGGGCTGGGCCCCAGTCCTTATTCAGTTCAGCTGTCAGCCGAGAAGGTAAGCATGGCAAAACCAAGTCAAGTCCTAGAGTTTGACTTAGGTTAGGAGGATGAATGTTACCTGAAATCTGTGCATCCGTATCATATTTTTCCAGAAAATTTAGTTGTTTTAGTTAGGGTTGGTCTTCAGAAAATTTTTTTTAAAGATTTTATTTATTTATTTTTAGAGAGAAGGGAAAAGAGGGAGAAAGAGAGGGAGATAAACATCAATGTGTGAGAGATACATCACTCATACATCACTCAGTTGCCTCTTGTACGTCCCTAACTGGGGACCTGGCCTGCAACCCAAGTACATGCTTTTACTAGGAATTGAACCAGCATCCCTTTGGTTTGCAGGCCAGAAGTCAATCCACTAAGCCACACCAGCCAGGGCTAAATAAAGATTTTAAAGCATTGTCTTAAGATGTAACTTTAAAATGTTTATTAGTTAAAAAATATTTTGTAAAATAAGAAATTTGATTTTAGCAGTAATATAACCATTGCAGCAAGATGTGGAAATAGGAAAACAGAAAAGGAGGGGAAATCCATTGTCCGTATCCTACTACTAAATACAATAAATATTATCATTTTTCCTTTAGTATTTCTTTTTTTTTAGGAATTGAAATGGGGGATAAAAAAAGACTTGTGAATAGTTTGAAAAGAATGGTATTAATAATAAATGCCAAAAGGATAAAACAATGTCCCACTGATTGCCACATTATTTAAAATTTTAACCAACTAAAAATATACACAAGTGTTTTTGTTTGTTTCTGCAGTTTTACTAAGTTTTTCTTTATCAACTCATGGCTAAAATGATGGTGGTTCTGAGAACTGGAAAGCAGTTACTGTCTTTACTGAAACCATTAAATTTATGTATTTGGTGTTAAAGTGACTGTTAACGTTAGCACCTTTGTGCTTAGGTGCTAGAGGTTGATGATGTTCACTGATTTTAGATTCTTCTGTACCTGAAGTAGAGCTCATAAATAGCATACATACCTAGGAATAAATGTTTACTCTTCATAAGCAGATGTTTTTGACATTTAACTTGAAGTCTTTAAAATGGGGTGAAGACAAGATTTTTTAAATTGATTTGAGAGACTGGAAGGGGCGCCGGGAAGAGAGAGAGAGAGAGAGAGAGAGATCGAGATCGATTTGTTGTTGCAGTTATTCATTCATTGGTTGATTCTTATATTGCCCTGACTAGGAAGCGCACCTGCAACCTTGGTGTATCAGGATGACACTCTAACTAACTGAATACCTGGGCGAGGCCAAGAGTTTTTTATTTTATTTTATTTTTTTAAGTTTTATTTATTTATTTATTTATTTTTTAGAGAGGGAAGGGAGGGAGAAAGAAAGAGAGAGAGAAACATCAATGTGCGGTTGCTGGGGGTCATGGCCTGCAACCCAGGCATGTACCCTGACTGGGAATCAAACCTGCGACACTTTGGTTCACAGCCCATGCTCAATCCACTGAGCTACGCCAGCCAGGGCTGTGAGGCCAAGAGTTTTTTTAAGCGGTTCTGTAGATTAAATCAGTTGTTCTAATTAGTTTATGTCACCTTCAAATTAATTCTAAATATTACTTTGTTTCATATTTTGAAAACATGTTATTTTTTTATCCTCATTATTTTATTTTTAAATAGTATTGATTTTGGTGATTTCTTTTTCTGTTTGTACTGCTTTTTAGAGGGTTTTTTTTAAAGATTTTCTTTCTTTCTTTTCTTTTTTTTTTTTTTTTTGAGAGAGAGAGAAGGGAGGGAGAAAAGGAGAAATGTCCACGTGCAAGAGAAACATCTATCAGTTGCCTCTGTAACACACCCACAACCCAGGCACGTGCCCTGACCTGGAACCAATGACCTTTCAGTTCTCAGGGTGGTGCCAATCCACTGAGCCACACTAGCCAGGGCTCTTCAGAGGTTTTTAATGCTGCTCTCAGAAATGCTGAAATCTTTTAGATAGTCTGTAAATTTATAAACTGCACAGAGGACCATCCTTTTTAGAAGTTTATAAAGTTATTTGATACTTTCATGTATATTTAAAAACTGTCATCGTTTGAAATTTTTATTTCAACATTTGACATTTTTCTTTGGCTGTGGTTTAAACCTTATTTGTCATTCATAAAGTTATCTGAAATTAGCTTCAGTCTTGCAGATATCGTAACAATGTTCTAATGTAAATATTGGTAAACTTACTTCTTAGGTATTACATCAAGTACCAATAATGGATCTATGGTGGTTCACAATAGTTATGATGAAATTGAAGGCGGTGGCTTCTTGGGTGAGATGCTATGAAAGTTTTTTTCCTCTCTAAGTATGTGTTCATTCTTGGAAACAAAGAAGTCTTCATAATCATGTTCCACAGCAGTACCTACTCTTAGCATTCTTTATCTCCGTGCATATAAATTTTTATGTTAGTTTTTCGCCTTAGAATTGGGATTGTGGGCTTTATTATTATATTATGACTATAGGATATTTTTATCAATTAGAGCTATTGAAATTTATTTAAGCAATTGAACGTTGAGTGTTTTTTTTTAAGATTTTATTTATTTATTTTTAGCGAGAGGGGAAGGGAGGGAGGAAGAGAGGGAGAGAAACATCAATGTGTGGTTGCCTCTTACATGCCTCCTACCAGGGACCTGGCCCACAACAGAGGCATGTGCCTTAGACTGGGAATCAAACCAGTGACCCTTTGGTTCTCAGGCTAGCGCTCAATCTACTGAGCCACACCAGCCAGGGAAATATGTTTTCATTGAAGTTGTTTTAAATTAGAATTTTCTTCTGAATTCAAGGTTTAATACATATAAAAAAATTAACTGTACCAAACTTATTTTTGTTTATAGCTGTAATCTACATTAAATAGAATGTAGTCATTGCTGTTACTTTGTGACTAGTGTTTGTCTTCTTTTACAAAACTAGTAAGTGAAAGTCTTATATTATCATTTGTCTTATTTTACAAAACTAGTAAGTGAAAGTACTATATTATCCAAAGGATTTTGGAGTTATAATTCAGTGGCTCTATGTGTTGATTTCAACTATTCTGGAGTATAAAATAGAACTTAAAAGTTACCTTTTTTCTAGCAACACCACAGCTTACTAATAAGAATACTACTGTGAGCCGAAGTGTCGGATATTCATATCCCGCCTTACCACCCGGTTACCAGAACACCGTGCTACCTGGCACAGCCGGAATGCCGCCCTCTTCCCTGAGTTACCCAAGTGGGCCACAGGCCTTTACTCAGGTAAACTCTTTGCTTTTGTTTTGTTACTTATTTTTCATCTTTTGGTTTAAACTGTGCGTACATGAAAAAGTTTTAGGAAGTGTATAATGAACATTTTTAACCAATTAGAATAATAACAATGATTATTGTTATAAGACTTTTCATAAGACATATTGTTATAAGGTATTTCATAAGACTTTTGTTCTGTTACATATCTCTAGAACCAAAAGGTTGACCAGAAAGTCTAGATTGTGGTTTTATTTAGAGAGAGATTAAGTAAGTCCTTATAGACTTTTCTTTTCAGCAGAAGACATTATAAAGGCTGCTTACTTTGAAATTATATATCTTTAGCCTCCCTTAGGTGCTAATCATTTAACTGCAAGCATGAGTGGATTAAGTCTACATCCAGAGGGGCTAAGAGTTATTAACCTTCTTCAAGAAAGAAACATGCTTCCATCAACACCTTTGCAGCCTCCGGTTCCAAATTTGCATGAAGATATCCAGAAGCTCAACTGTAACCCAGAGTAAGGTTTCAGTGTGTTCTTGCTAAATATGACTTTTTACTCATTCTAAAAATTTCCTAGATTTTTTGGGCCTCATATATTATGAACAAGTTGTACAAATACAGTAATTTATTAAAATGGTTCTGCATGCATAAAACAACTCTGTTAGTTGCTTACTTAATGGACCTTTGAAATGTCCTAAGTCCAGAAATAGGTTTGTAGCCTTGAGGTGATTGCCACCCTTATCACCTCTAATGGGAGTGGTTCACTGTCATTACGGTAGCTGTATCATTTCTTCAGCACAAAGTACTGGAGATTTGATTCTATATAATCCTTTATTTGCTCTCATTTTAAATTGTTTTCTTAACACATATAATTATAATACTCTTTTTCTCCCCTAAAGTTGACCACATAGGTTTAAATGTATGTAGTGAAGATGTTCTGATAAATTGAATAAATTGTAATAAATAGTCTTTTAGAACCTTTAGCAGAGTTGAACTTTTCATTAATAAACTTAACTTGCATGTACATATTTGGATTATCACCTTGTTATTTCAAGGTAATCTAGATTTATATCAATAAATAGGTCATTTGATAGTCTAGACTCTCTTACACACAGCAGAGAAGAGACATTCCTTAATTATATAACAGAGATTGTAACCATCTACCCTTTCTTTCTGAATAGGACTTAAATATTTAACTGGGATAAAATTTGAGAGGGCCCATTGAAATATTTTCTCTGTAATCTGATCCAGTGTTAAAATGCGTGCCTTTTAAATTTTTTTTCTGTTGTTCAAAAATGATCATAGCAACAACTGACACATCATTTTTACTTCAATGTAGGTTATTTCGATGCACACTGACTAACATCCCCCAGACTCAGGCCTTATTGAATAAAGCCAAGCTTCCTTTGGGACTGCTGCTTCATCCTTTCAAAGACCCAGTGGTATGTTTCACTACTGAAAGTACTTGTCTTACAGAAAATTGTCTTGGTGATGAGGAGTTTTCTATAGTAGCGCATGAATCACATATTGGCGTAGCTCAGTGGATTGAGCGTGGGCTGCGAACCAAAGTGTCGCAGGTTCGATTCCCAGTCAGGGTACATGCCTGGGTTACAGACCATGACCCCCCAGCAACCGCACATTGATGTTTCTGTCTCTCTTTCTTTGTCCCTCCCTTCCCTCTCTAAAAATAAAATAAAATAAAATCTTAAAAAAAAAAAAAGAATTTGTTCAAATCCTTTAGGATTCAAACTATCTCTAGGAATTTGACCGTTGACAAATTTTTTTGTTTGTAATTCAACCATTTTATAACCAAACTCTTTTGAAGTATGGTAAAATAAGCATATTGTTGAAGAATCCAAGAGGTACTGAATAGAATAAGAATATGAAAAGCAAATAAATAAATGAACCATATCATTGAAAAAAGTTATAAAATTAAGCCCTGGCTGGCGTAGCTCAGTGGATTGAGCGCGGGCTGGGAACCAAAGTGTCCCAGGTTCGATTCCCAGCCAGGGTACATTCCTGGGTTGCAGGCCATAACCCCCAGCAACCACACATTAGTGTTTCTCTCTCTCTCTCTCTCTCTCTCTCTCCCTCTCCCCCTCTATCCCTTCCCTCCCCAAAAATAAATAAATAAAATCTTAAAAAAAAAAAAAGTTAAAAAAAAAAAGTTATAAAATTATTTACCTATTAATATACTTTACCCATTCTCCCATTCTTGGAGTAAAATTTGTTGGTTTAAGAAGCTGTTAATTAAGCCCTGGCTGGTGTAGTTCAGTGGGTTGAGTGCAGGCTACGAACCAAAGCATCACAGGTTCGATTCCCAGCCAGGGCACATGCCTGGGTTGTGGGCCAGGTCCCCAGTGGGGGCCACATGAGAAGCAACCACACATTGATGTTTCTTACTCTCTCTTTCTCCCTCCCTTCCTATCTCTAAAAATAAATAAATAAAATATATTTTTTTAAAAAAAGAAGCTGTTAATTAAAGGGCTGTTTTTCAAATCCTTATCCGGGGCACTTTTTCATTGCTGAGAGAGGGAAACCGATCGGTGGCTTCCTGGCTCGTGCCCTGACTAGGGATTGAACCTGCAACCTAGGTATGTTCCCTGACTGGGGATCAAACCGGCAGCCTTTCGGTTTACAGGACAATGCTCCAACCAAGCCACATAGGCCAGGACAAACCTTTTCACTTTTGACCTAAAGCTCTGGTACTTTGACATATGGCCACATATTCTTGAGAGGATCAGTGCATAAGTAAATTGATTTTCCCCAAACAAATCCCCTTTTGATGGTATTGCCTTTACTGACTTTTTTATATGAAGACTTTACAACTTTTAATATGTAGGATAAACTTTAAATAGGAACATAATTGCAAAATTTAATTGAATATTTAAATATGACTCTTCTTTCATGAGAACTTAGCCTTGTAATGTAACAAGAAGAAACTTTGAAATAATTGCATTGGTTCTTTGTTTTAGAATGTTGATCATTCCTTTGCCACCCATCTCAAAAATACATTGTAAGTTTACTGCCCTGGCTGGTGTGGATCAGTGGACTGAGCACTGGCCTGTGAACTGAGAGGTCACTGGTTTGATTCCCAGTCAGGGCACATGCCTGGGTTGGGGGGTCAGGTCCCCAGTTGAGGGAGTGTGAGAAGCAACCAGTAAATGTATCTCTTGCACATTGATGTTTCTCTCCCTCTCTTTCTCACTCCTTCCCACTCTCTCTAAAAGTAAATAAGTAAAATCTTTTTTAAAAAATTTAGTGTGCTGGTTTTGCAATGTAAATGTTTAATAAGAAAGTAAATACTAGCCCTGGCTGGCGTAGCTCAGTGGATTGAGCGCGGGCTGGGAACCAAAGTGTCCCAGGTTTGATTCCCAGCCAGGGTACATTCCTGGGTTGCAGGCCATAACCCCCAGCAACCTCAAATTGATGTTTCTCTCTCTCTCTCTCTCTCTCTCTCCCTCCCTAAAAATAAATAAATAAAATCTTTAAAAACAAAAAAGAAAGAAAGTAAATACTTATTAAAAGGTAGATTTTAAACCCTGGCCAGGTGGCTCAGTTAGAGTGTTGTTCTGATACACACAGGTTCAATCCCTGGTCAGCACATAAAGAGGCAACTAATGAATGCATAAACAAGTGGAACAACAAATCAATGTTTCTCTCCCTCCCTCTCTCCCTTTGTCTGTCTCTCTCTCTAAAATCAGTTTTAAATATATATATTAAAAATAAGTAAATAAAAGGTAGACTTTAACAGATTAGTCCTGAAGAAAAGCAATAGGTTTTTTTTTTTTTAAGATTTTATTTATTTATTTTTAGAGAGGGAAGGGAGGAGAAAGAGAGAGAGAGAGAGAAACATCAGTGTGCGGTTGCTGGGGGTCATGGTCTGCAACCCAGGCATGTACCCTGACTGGGAATCAAACTTGTGACACTTTAGTTCGCAGCCCATGCTCAATCCACTGAGCTACGCCAGCCAGGGCTGCAATAGGGTTTTAAATCATTACATTTCTGCTATGTAATTTTTGTGTGTGGCAATTTGGACATATCTTCTTACCTTAGGTTTTTTCTCAAAAAGTTGTAATATCCCAACCATAATTTGGAATGTATGATTAATGCTTCACCTTTAGCCATGATGATCGCTGCTGCTAAACAATTAACTCTGTTTCACCAGCAGCTGCCTGTGGTCACCTCCAGCACAATTGTGAGATGCCGTTCGTGCAGGACGTACATCAACCCTTTTGTCAGCTTTCTCGATCAGAGAAGATGGAAGTGTAACTTATGTTACCAAATCAATGATGGTATGTTTTTTTAAAACATTTAAAAGTTTCTACTTGCACTGTAGGGAAATCAGATAATACAGATGTGAAGTGTTATCTGATTTGAAAACCAGATGTGAAAGATGTGAAAACCAAAAAAACAAAACAAAACAAAAAAACCCTGTCTTGTTTACCTATAATTATTCCACTTAGAGTTAGCTTCTGTTAACTTTTTTATGCACTTATACTTACATATAAATAATTATATACTTTTTAAGCAAAACAATGGTAATATTACTTTGATACCATTTTTTAAATTTATTATATAAGGTATATAATAAGTGACATATTTTATAGTATTAATTAAGCTGTGATTTAAGAAATTTTTATTTAGTATGTTAAGTAAAATAAGCCAAGTGGTGAGGGACAAATACCATATGATCTCGCCTTTAACTGGAACATAATCAACAAAAGAAGAAAGCAAATAAAATATAACCAGAGACATTGAAATTAAGAACAACTAACAATAACCAGAAAGGGGGGGTGGAGGGTTTTCAGGAACTACTATAAAGGACACATGGACAAAACCAAGGGGGATGGTGGAAGCAAGGGAGGGAGGTGGGTTTGGCTGGGATAGGGGGGAGTGATGTGGGGAAAATGCAGACAACTGTAATTGAACAATAAAATAGTTTAAAAAAAATTTTATTTAGAAATTGTCCAATGCCTTTACTCTAGGGCAGCGATTTTCAACAGGTGTGCCACAAGAATTTTTAAAACAAGCAGCACCTAACTATTGAATCAGGGGCACTGACCTCTTTTTCCTTAGACTGTCAAATAAATAAATGATAGCAGCCAACACAACAATAGCTGTTTGGTGTGAATTAATCAAAATTATACCTATTTTTTAATTAAACCCTCAAAATATATATTTTTTGATGTGCTGTAGAATTTTAGGAATTAGTTTATGTGTGCCATGAGATGAAAAATGTTGAAAATTGGTGCTCTAGAGTAAAAGAAAATAAATTCACAGAATAGCTGCCATTAGCTTCATTCGTTGCTGTATGAAGGGATGTGTAGGCAGTGTTAGAAGGTTAGTTGAATGTAGTTTTCTCAGTAATTGGGGAGGAGATCTCTTTTAGTAACTCATTATTTATTTTTAAAATATATTTTATTGATTATGCTGTTATAGTTGTCCCATTACCCCCTCTTCATTCCCCTCCACCCTGCACACCCTCTCCCACCCACATTCCCCCCTTTAGTTCATGTCCATGTGTCATAAGTTCTTTAGCTTCTATATTTCCCATACTATTCTTGCCCTCCCCCTATCTATTTTCTACTTATCATCTATGCTACTTATGCTGCCTACCTTTTCCCCCTCTCTTCTCCTCCCATTCCCCTGTTGCTAACCCTCCAGGTGATCTCCATTTCTGTGGTTCTGTTCCTGTTCTAGTTTGCTTAGTTTCTTTTGGTTTTGTTTTAGGTGTGGTTGTTAATAATTCTGAGTTTGCTGTCATTTTACTATACATGTTTTTTTTTTTATCTACTTTTCTTAGATAAGTCCCTTTAACATTTCATAAAATAAGGGCTTGGTGATGATGAACTTTCCTTTAACTTGACCTTATCTGAGAAGCACTTTATCTGCCCTTCCATTCTAAATGAAATCTTTGCTGGATAGAGCAATCTTGGATATAGGTCCTTGCCTTTCATGACTTGGAATACTTCTTTCCAGCCCTTTCTTGCCTGTAAGGTCTCTTTTGAGAAATCAGCTGACAGTCTGATGGGCACTCCTTTGTAGGTTACTGTCTCCTTATCTCCTGCTGCTTCTAGGATTCTCTCCTTCATTTTTACCTTGGCTAATGTAATTGTGATATGCCTTGGTGTGGTCCTCCTTGGGTCCAACTTCTTTGGGACTCTCTGAGCTTCCTGGACTTCCTGGAAGTCTATTTCCTTTGCCAGATTGGGGAAGTTCTCCTTTATTATTTGTTCAAATGAGTTTTCGATATGTTGCTCTTCCTCTTCTCCTTCTGGTACCCCTATAATTCGGATGTTGGAACGTTTAGAGATGTCCTAGAGGTTCCTAAGCCTCTCCTCATTTTTTTGAATTCTTGTTTTTTCAGTTCTGTGTGGTTGTTCTTTCTTCCTTCTGGTCCACTCCGTTGATTGGAGTCCCAGTTTCCTTCCCAGCACTATTGGTTCCCTGTGCATTTTCCGTCATTTCACTTAGTGTAGCCTTCATTTTTTCATCTAATTTGTGACCAATTCTGTGAGCATCCTGATCACTAGTGCTTTGAATTGTGCATCTGATAGGTTGGCTATCTCTTGGTTGCTTAGTTGTATTTGCTATGGAGCTTTGATCTGTTCTTCTGTTTGGGCCTTTTTTTTTTTTTTGGTCTGATTGTGCCTATTACATATGAGGGGCGGAGCCTTAGGTATTCACCAGGGCGGGTCAACCCAGTTGCTGGGTCATGACGCTGTATATGGGGGCGGGGTCCGAGAGAGAACAATGGCTCTTGCTCTACCCTCTGTCAGATTTCAGTCCCCTCTGCCACTTCCCCCAAGCAAACTGGGCCTTTCTAGTGCTAATTCCCACGTGGGTGGGTTTGTGTACATTCTAGGACCCTGTGGGTCTCTCCAACGAACTTTCCTGTGAGTCTGGGAGTCTTTCCCGGCACTTTAGCCTCACAGGTGTTTTCAATCAGTGTCCCGAGGCTCTATTTCCCAGCTCTGGGACCCTGGGTTGCTCGAAGTGCCTTGCTTTACAGTCGCCACCTTGTTGGGTCTGTCAGCCGCCGCCTGCATGCCCAGGGTCCACCCACTGCAGTCTTGCACACCTAGGATGCCTTACGCATCCAATCCCACTGCTCTTTGTGCCCAGACCTCTCCTCCTGGCTGCCCAACTCTGCCCCTCCTACTGGTCTGGATAAATGTGTCTATTTTAACTCCTTGGTTGTCCGACTTCCATATAGTTCAATTTTCTATCAGTTCTGGTTGTTATTCTGTTTCTAAATTGTTGTTGTCCCTATCTTGGTTGTGCAAGGAGGCACAGTGTCTACCTATGCCTCCATCTTGGCTGGAAGTCACATAATTTATTTTTGAGGAATATCATCTAACCAACAGCACTTTAATAGGATTATGAAAGAAAAAGGTATGCTGATATCCACTGCAAATTAAGTTTCTGGTCCTGACCTGCATGGCTTAGTTGGTTAAGCATCGTCCTACAAACTAAAAGGTCACTGGTTGGATTCCAATTCAGGGCAAGGCATATGCCTGGGGTGCAGGCCAGGTCCCTGTTTGTAGCGTGTATGAGAGGCACCCAATTGATGTTTCTCTCCCTCTCTTTGTCTCTCCTTTCCCCTTGCTCTAAAAATAAATAAAATCACAAAGAAAAAATAAGAAAAAGAAAATTAAGTCTCTGCTTGAAAGGAAATTTCATTAAGCATTGGGAAATAAGGGAATTTAAGATATTTTTAAAAGCCAATTTTATTATTTGTATTTTTTAAGAGTAGAGGAAAGTGCCCTGGCCGGTGTGGCTCAGTTGGTTGGGTGTTGTCCCACAAACACAAAGGTTTCTGGTTCGATTCCTGGTTAGGGTATGTGCCTGGGTTGTGGGTTTGGTCCCTGGTCAAGGCCCCTATAAAAGGCAACCAATTGATATTTCTTTTGCACATCAATGTTTCCCTCTCTCCATTCCTTCCTCCTCTCTTTAAAAAAAAAAAAAAGAGTAGAGGAAAGTGAGGATAGATTGAGCATTCATTTTTCTCTATAATAATTCATAAAATATGTATACAGTGTTTAATACACCTTTAAAACCTTATGTGTATGTGTTTCAGTATATGAAGTGAAATTGTAATAAAGGTCGAAATCACTCTTATATGTAGCCCAGACCATTTATGGCTTACATAGGAATTTTAATTTCTAAATAGTGGGAAGATAGATGTTATGATAATTCATTTAGAAGATACTATCTGAGCTCTATCATAATAAGTGATGGGCAGCTGACGTTCCACAGTGGTCTCACAAATTGGTGAAATTCAACAAACCCTTAGACTTTATAGGAGCAGTTAGAGTCTGCATACATGAATATTGTATGTCAAATGTGAATGTCCTTGTACCATTGAAATTTAAGACAAAGTTTAGTCTTGCATTTAAGAAAATAATTGGCATTTAATGAGTTTTTATCATTTTTCAAGCTATTTTAGAAAAGTTGCTATAGCAAGAATTAAGACAAAGAGGATACTAGAAGACACTTAGAAAGTGATTTAGTTACAAAAACAAGATAAACATAGGGCCATTCAGTATATGCGGAATTTGAATGAATCTTCAAAACAAGGTGTATGTGTTACCCCTTAATATTTAGTTTATATTGGAAGTATTTATAAATTAATAAATGAAGACAAAAGCCAAATGCAGGGTTTAATAAACTTAATCTTTTAGTTTTATCATTATATGGTGTTTACTTACATAGTTCCTGAAGAATTCATGTACAACCCTTTGACCAGAGTCTATGGAGAGTCTCTCAAAAGACCTGAAGTTCAAAATGCTACAATTGAGTTTATGGCTCCTTCAGAATACATGGTAAGTTTTCAGTTTTTAATACGGCTTATTCGTCTGATAATACTGGATTTTAAATGAAACAATGTAGTGTCCTTTAACAAAATTTTATGGTTTTAAATTTATAAAAGTAGCACGCTTGCCCCTTTTCCTTCCTCCTTTTTTTCCCCTCAGGTGTGCATCTCCATGAGACTTGCAACTAGGGGAGCAGTGGGCAGCGGTAGCTCTTCCCAGGCAACCTCCCCAACCTGTCTCCAAGGCCCCTTTCCTCTGACACTCAAAGCAGCCTTGCCTCTGCTCTCCTGTTGCTTCTATCCTAAGCCCCTCCTTGTGTCAGTGGCCCCAGCTTTGATACACGTACTCTCAAAATGCAAAAAAAAATCATAAAAGTTATACTTGTTTGTTATAAAAATACTTAATTAGTATATGAGGGTAAGTCTGAAAAGTGTGTGTAAAGTTCCACTTATGTTTCTTGTGTGTTCATCCAGAAATTTATAATATCATACTGAGACTGTATTTACTTCTAAGTCACTTCCAATTTTTTTTGGAAGATATTTTTACACAGAGGGGAAGGGAGGGAGAAAGAGGGAAACATCAATGTGTGGTTGCCTCTCGAGCACCCCCTGCTGGGGACCTGGCCCACAACAGGCATGAGCCCTGATCTGGGAATCAAACCAACAACCCTTTGGCTCACAGGCTGGTGCTCAGTCCACTGAGCCACACCAGCCAGGGCTTATTACAAATAATGGTATGATGAATATCCTCTTGCAAGTACTTTTATATACTTGTGTAAGTATCTGAGGTCTTGCATTTTAAAAATAATAATGCCTAATGTTTTATTAGCATTTCACATCTCACAAAGCACTATATTTCTTTATCACAAACAACTCTCTGAACTAAGCTAAGGAAATAAAATTAGTCCTATTTTACAGATGTGTAAAGAGACTAATTATGTTAAATGTAGATTAAGTGACTTGCTAAATAGCATTTGATAAGTAGTAGAGCTTGCATTAAATTCCAGGTCTTTTGATTTGATTATTCTTTCGCCATGCCATAATTGCCTGTAAGGAAAGGGGAGTATGAAGATAGGCCTTAACACCAACTTTTAATGTTTTATTTTAGTATGTTTTTGTGAGGTAGTCTTTCTGTACCTGAGCAATTGGGGCCATTTTAGTATAGAAATTATGAGGGTTCCGTATGTTTTCACCGCAGAGAAATTTCAGCGTAGAAAACATTGTTGTGACACTTACGTGGTTGGTAATAGCTTTCTGCAGTGTAGCTATCCCTTGGCTGAATGAAACCCAAAAGATGCAGAAGCATTTGTTCTTTTGAATTGGCCTTTCTGCGTTTCTTTTCTTTTATCTTACAGGTTTTGCAAAAATGGCTTTGTTTAATTTTGGGACTTGCCTGTAGCAAGAGGTTTTACTTCTTCCTGGCTTACCTCTTGGGCAACAAATTCTGTTATTCCACAAATGAAATATGCAAAAAAATAAAATAAAAGTTAGTATAGTACACTATATGCCCAGTTCTGGTTGTGGTTAATTGATGCTCTTAGTTGAACTGAATACAGATCTTTGAATTCGGAAGTTTAAAAATATAGTCGTACATTTTTATGAAACTTAGCTGAAATATGTTGGTTAAGTAACCAGCTGAAACAATTTAGTAATTTATACCTTTCAGAACTGTAATTCCCTTAAATTCTGAAATATAATGCATATACAGAGAATTCTATAAAACATAAATATATAGGATACCAAATAATTATAAATGCTCTGTTAGCACCACCCAGGTCAAGAAATTGAACGTTGCTAATGCCCCCGAAGCCCCACTGAGTACATTTCTGCCCCTTCTGTCCTAGAGAAAACATTCTTTTTACTTCCGGCAGTCACATCCTCTTTTTTTCTAAGTGTGCGTCTGGAAGCAATATAATATAGTTCTGCCTGTTTTTTAATTTTTTCTCTGCTTGTTTTTAAAACTTATGTTCTTTTTATATTATTTTCTTTATCGGTTGTTTATTATAGTCTCCACTCAGTCTGTAAATAATGCTTATTTTATTGTTTTGCTGTATGTGGACATGACAAATGTTAAATTTAAACTTATCCTATTAAGTGTATTTAATGAGATCCCTTCTTTCTTCAGTTACGACCACCTCAGCCTCCAGTGTACCTCTTTGTATTTGACGTGTCTCACAATGCAGTTGAAACTGGATACTTGAATTCAGTTTGCCAGAGTTTGTTAAACAATCTGGATTTGTAAGTATCTTAATTCGGTTTAAATTTGAAACGAACAGTGTTTGCAAAATGCATAAGTAGTTTCAAAATACAACAAAAGCTATGTGATTATGTTCTAAAAGCCTACATAAATCAGTTGTGAACTTTAGGCCTTGCTTTCTCTGAGAAACTTCATTTTAACTTTTTATTATGGAAAAAGTTTAAACGTATAGTAATACATTTTATAGTAGTTCTTCCAGATATCCATTCCTCAACTTCAGCATTTTTAGCAATCAGCTGTTCTTGCTTCATGTAATCATACACACATACTTAACCCCTCTTGAGTATTTTAATGTAAATCCCAATCAGCCTGTCATCTTACCTGTAAATACTTGGAACTGTTTTTAGCCTTAACTAAAATACAAGTATCATGTCAAACAAAATTAGCAGTAATTTCATAATGTGAACTTAAACCAGTTTAGTTTTTGTTCCTGGTTGTCTCAGAAATGCTTTTCTACTGTAGCTTTGTTGGAATAAGAACCTAACTGGGTTCACACATTGAATTTGGTTGTCATATCTCTTAAGTCCCTTAAAATATCTGTACTTTACACGGTGCTTAGGTACATAATGTAACTTATAAAAGCTTGTGCGACCTTTTAGTGTAATGAATTAGTGTTCTGTGTTGAATGGAAGAATGTGGAAAACCAAATCTCATCAGAAGCAGACTAACTCCCTCACCTTGCTGATAAGGGGCATCCTTGTTCTTGCCAGCACTTGCACTTTCATGTTGCAGGTTGTGCGTGGGTTTTGTCTGTTGAGGCAGAGTCCACTGATTCACCCAGGCATGGGTAAAATTTTTAACAGATAAGCAGTACCTAAATTTATATTACATTTTAGAGTGGGCGTATAGTAATTTGATCATGTATTTTTATAAATTAAAATCATCTACAAAGTTTTGGATATGCTTTCCAGTGTTTTCGTATGCCATTTCCCAAGTGATTATATAATTTTGTATAGATGTATTAAGTTTTGAATTGCTATATTATTGCTGGGTTTTTTTGATTGGTTTATTGTAATGTTTTCACTTTGAGTTGGGTATGTTTTCATGGTGATGAAACACTGGGTGGGTCAGACATTTATGTTGAGGCGATTCATATAACGTGAAAGTAGATGTTTGCATGTAACTGTTAGCAGATGTTTAATATGTATATACGTATATGGGAAAACTTGATAAAATAAACTTCTAAATTTATTTTTAGGCTTCCTGGAAACACTAGGACAAAAATTGGCTTCATAACATTTGATAGTACAATCCACTTCTACAGTCTGCAAGAAGGTCTCTCTCAACCTCAGATGCTAATAGTTTCAGATATTGAAGGTATGTATTATATACTTGGAATTATTGAACTATCTTAGTCATTTTCAATTCTAGAACTATTTCATGACTGTTTGACAAATTAGAAGTATATGGTATAATTCCACTATATTGAGGAAAACCTTGAGTGTGAAATTATAAGGCTGTGGAATTGCAAGGGTCCTTTAGTCAGTCCAGCCCCTCATTTAATAGAGAAGAAAACAGGGAAGTAAAGTGAATTCTGAACAAGGCAACGAAAACATCTATGCTAAAACTCAGGTTAGCTCTTTTTCTCTTTTCCTTTATTCATTCAGATAGTATTTGAGGATGGACTTAGAGCCCAGTGGAATAGAGGACCCAGAAATAAACCATTACATGTATGGTCATTCAATTTTTGACAAGGATGTAAAAACATTCAATAGGAAAAGACAGTCTTTTCAACAAGTAGTTCTGGGAATAATGGATATGCAAATTAAAGAAGTTGGACCCTTACCTTAAACCCAGATGAAAAGAATTAGCTCAATGGCTGAAAGACCTAGACTTAAGAGCTAAAACTATAAAATATAAAACTTTTAGAAGAAAACATAGGGGAAAATGTTCATGACACTGGATTTGGCAATGATTTTCTGCATATGACAAGGCAAAGGCAACCAGAAGAAAAAACTAAATTGGACTTCATTAATATTAAAAACTATTGTACATCAAAGAACACCATCAAGAGATTAAAAAACGACTCACAGAATGAGAGAAAATATATGTAAATCATATATCTAAGGAAGGATTAATATCCCAAACATCTAAAGTACTACTCAACAACAAAATAACACATCAAAAATAGGCAAAGGACTTGAATAGACATTTCTCTAAAGAATATATAAAATGACTAATAATGAAGAAGTACTTAATGTTATTAGTCATTAGAGAAATGCATATCAAAACCACAATGAGATACCACTTCACATCTTCTAGTATGGCTGTTATCCACAAATTGAAAGTGACAAATGTTGGCAAGGATGTGGAGACATAGGAGCTGTTGTGCACTGCTCGTGGCACTGCTGTTGTAGCCACTATGGAAAACAGTCTGGGGAGTACTCAATGAATCAAAAATGGAACTGCCATCTGACTTAGCAATTCCACTTCTGGATATTTATCTGAAGAAAACAAAACACTCATTTGAAAACACATATGCACCTCTCTGTTCATTGCGTCAGTACTAATAATAACCAAGATATGGAAAGCAAGCTAAAGAAGATGTGATGTGTGTGTGTGTATACATACATGATGAAATATTACTCATCAAAAAAAGAATGAAATCTGACCATTTGCAACAACATGCAGTAACTAAGAGGGTATCAGGCTAAGTGAAGTAAGTCAGAGAAAGACAAATAACGTGATTTCACATATATGTGGAATCTAAAAAAACAAAACAAATGACTAAACATAACAGAAACAGATCCGTGAAACATGGTGGGGGAAAAGGAGGACTTGCGTCAGATGATGGTGTAGGTAAACATGATACTTGCCTCCGACAACCACAAAATAACAACTAAACTACAGAACAACCATCATTCAGAGCCACCTAAAATTGGACTGAATGGAAGACTTACAACTAGAGAATTAAAGAAGACACATCAAGCTCTGGCTGGGGCGGCTCATGGATTGAACTCCAGCCTGGGAACCAGAGGTTCCCCGGTTTGATTCCCAGTCAGGGCACATACCTGAGTTGTGGGCCAGCTCCCCAGTAGGGGGCCTGGTGAGAAGCAACCACACATTGATGTTTCTTTCCTTTATCTCTCCTTCCCCTCTTTCTAAAACTAAATAAATTAAAAGAAGACACATTAAGACTGGTAGAAGAGGTAGAGACACAGAATGGGCTGGGCCAACACCCATGTGTAGCAAATAAAAATCAGGAGGGATATCTCAGCTTCAGAGATCCCACCTGAGGCACAAAGGGTCCCAGCCCCACACCAGTTCCCCCAGCCCAGGGTTCCAGTGCCAGGAAGAAAAATCCCCATAGCTTCTCACTGTAAAGACCAGTGGGAATTCAGGCTGGAGGAGACAGAGGGCTTGTGGAGACCCTGTTAGTTCCTCTCAAGGGGCCTGTGTGTGGACTTACTTGAACTCTCCCTCAGAGCTGCAGTGCTGGGACCTCATCTTGAAAAGCACCAGAGACATACAGTGAGGAACTGAGTTGTCTGGCATTAGGGCGAGAGCTGGGGGCAGGGGTAGCTTTCTCTCAGACAGAAGTGCTGACAGAGGCTGTTGTGTTTTTGGTGAGTCCTCACCCCACAGATCTGGCAGGTGGGCTTCATATCTGAGACTCCATCTACTTGGCTTACACTGTTTGCTCCCTCCTGGTGATTCCCTGAGGCCCTACCCCACCCAAAAAGCTGGCCCATCCAAGCTGTTTCTAGTTGCCTTTTCATACAAATGGCCTGCCTTGGCTCATGCTTCAGATTTTCCTGAAATCTCTCAAACAAGCAGCACCTGGCCTCAGTGTGCCCTTTACCTCTCATTATGTCACGTCAGGCCTGGCACTAGCAATAACAGGCTTTGGCCTCGTCTGGGCACCTCCAAATGTAGCACAAGTAGCAGCCATCTGCAGATTGCTTTATAGCTTGTGCCAGGTGGCCCCAGGCAGAGAACACAGGTGGCAGCTGACCTTGGCCTGCACCTCCCATGAGGCTCCAGAGCCTTTGTACCCAGTAGATAGCTTCAGATCACATACCACCCAACCACGTCCACCAACAATCTCAAAGGACAGACTCAGTAGGCACCAGTGCCCCAGTGAACTAAGTCCTGCTCTGCGTGGTGGGCCCCAGCACAGCTGATTTCTCCGTGTTGTTTGGAGGTCAGTGGTCAATGGTTGCAGCCAGTCTTTGCAGGTGATTGCCCTGGGAGCGTATATCCCTCCTGTTCCTGTGCCAATAGCAATCCAGGCACAACTACAAGAGGAGTGCGTACACAGCCAGCCCACTTTGAGTGCCCAGCTTGAGTGATGAGGGAGGATGTGCCACTGAATCCTATAGAGCAACAACTACATTAGGCCACCTACCAAGCCTGGGAGATGTAGTAGCTCAACCTGATACATAGAAACAAACACAGGAAAGCCATCAAAATAAGGAGACAAAAGTGTCCTAAATGAAAGAACAAAACTCCAGAAAAATAACAAAATGGAGATAAGCAGTCTTCTAGATACTAAGTTCAAACACTGGTTATAAGGATGCTCAGTGAACTTAATGAGAACCTCAACAGTATAAAAAAGACCAGTCAGAAAAGAATAATTTACAGGGAATCAACAGTAGAACAGATGAAACAGAATAAAATCAGTGATTTAAAATGTAAAGAAGGAACAAATAAAAAATAAAATAAAATAAAGTAAAATAAATAAAATAAAATAAACAAAATAAAATAAAGCAAAAAGCACCCAACCAGAAGAGCAAAAAGAAAAAATAATTCCCCTCAAATGAGGATAGTGTAAGGAGTCTCTGGGACAACGTCATGTGTATAATTTTCTATCATGGGAGTGCTGGAAGGAGAGGAAAGGGAACAAGAAGTTAAAAACCTATTTGAAAAATGACAGAAAACTTCCCTAACTTGGTGAAGAAAATAGACATTCAAGTCCAGGAAGCCCCAAGAGTCCCAAACAAGATGAACCCAAAGAGGCCCACACCAAGACACACATAATTAAATTGCAAAAGGTTTAAGACAGAGAACCTTAAAAGCAGCAAGAGAAAAAGTTACCTACCTGCAAAGGAGCTCCCATGAGATCGTCACCTGATTTCTCTCAACAGAAACTCTGCAGGCCAAAAGGGATTGGCAAGAAATATTGAAAGTGATGAAAAGCAAGGATCTATGACCAAGATTACTCTACCCAGCGAAGGTATTGTTTAGAATCAAAGGACAGATAAAAAGCTTCCCAGATGAGAAGAAGCTAAAGGAGTTCATCACCATTAAACCAGTATTATGAGAAATGTTGAAGACTCTTCTTTAAGAAGAAGAGAAAAAAGAGCCCTGACAGGATTGCTCAGTTAGTTAGGATGTTGTCTCGATATGCCAAAGTTGTGGGTTCGATCCCCTGTCAGAGCATGTACAAGAACCACCCACTGGGTGCATAAATAAGTTGAACAACAGATCAGTGTTTCTCTCTCATTTTCTGTCTACCTGTCTGTCTCCTTTCCTCTCTAAAATTAATAAGATGAAAAATTTTTAAAATACATGAACAAGAAGATGGCAATAAATAATATGTATCTATCAATTTAATCTAAAAAAAACAAAAACAAATGAAGAAGCCGAATAGAAATAGACTCATCGGTATAAAGAACATTTTGATGGTTGCTAGATGGGAGGGGACTTTGGGGGAAGAGTGAAAAAGGTTGAAAGGATTAAGCAAGACAAATTTACAGAATAAGTAGTTACAGAATAGTCATGGGGATGTAAAGTACAGCATAGGGAACATAGTCAATAATCTTCTAATAACTATGTATGGTGTCAGTTGGGTGTGAGATTTTTGGGATGATCTCTTAGTAAGCTATGTAATGTCTAATCACTGGGCTGTACACCTTAAACTAATATAATTATATATGTCAACTGTAATTGAAAAATAAAAATTATTTTAAAATAGGGATAAAAAGGATAATAACAAGTATTGCAAAGATACAGAAAAATTGGAATTCTCATACACTGCTAGTGGGAATGGAAAACCGTTCAGCCTCTATGGGAAATGGTCTGTCAGATCTTCCAAAGTTAAAGATAGAGTCACCGTGTGACTCAGCAGTTCCACTCAGTAGGTATATACTCAGGACAATCAAGTACTGTCTACTCAAAAATGTATACATGAATGTTCATAGCAAAGTAGCCAAGAAGTAGAAACAACCCAAATGCCCACCTTTTGATGAATGGATAAACAAAATGTGGCATATCTACAGAATAAAAAGAATAAAGTACTGGTAAATATTTCAACATGGAGGAACCTTGAAAACAAATGCTAAGTGTAAGAAATCAGTCAAAAAGGACCTCATATTGTGACTCCATTGATATGAAATGTGCAGAATAGGCAAATCCAGACACAGACTGGAGGCTGCTTAGAGCTTTGGGAGTTGGCAGGGAAACGAGGAGTGACTGCTGATCAGAGAGGGTTTTCTTTCGGGGATGATGAAAAGGATCTGGAATTAGGTAATGCTGATAGTTGTACAACTCTGAATATGTTAAAAACTGCTAATTATGTCTTCTATAAGGGTGAAGTATATCTCAATAAAACTTATTTTTAATTTTAAAGAAGGGGAGAAATCTAAACAGTAGAATTTTTGTATGACAGCTAAAGTCAGTATATAAAAATTCAAATTATTCATTGGTCTATTTTTTATAAACATTATAGTAAACCTTAATTATTTGTAATAAATAACAAACAGAACACTGATGCATACTGAGAGCCCTCATAATCCTCCACCACCACCACATTTCCTTTCCAGTTCGCTTCCTTCTAGGAAAGGAATTTAATTCCTAAGCAAGAATAGATTTGAATCCTGAGCAGCCCATGATGTGGTGGCCGGTCAGCATACTTCTGATTCACTTGATTTTGTGGTTCCACAAATAGAGGCAATGGTGGGGGCCTTCTTTATGAGAAAGCACCTGCTTTTTGAGTGACAGTCTGCCAGTGGACTATGTTATGTTTATATAAAGACATAGTATTCTTGTATGTTCTCTGAGTCAACCCTATTTTTTTTTTGTTTGTTTTTTTTAATGAATGTTTCTTTGAATGGCTTCCAGGGCTAAGCAAGAACAGAGTAGGATTCTGATTTGTTGTCTTTAACCTAATAAGCAGCGTGTGCAAACCCTTATGGAGTGCTTATAGATCAGTATTTTCTGATTGGGAGGCTATTTACCTTTACACAGTGACAGTTAAATCAGTGCTTTGGTGGTCTCTTTGAACATATGTAGACAGTGCTATTATAGTGGAGGAAGGGCTTTTCTGTAAGTATGGGCATGGTTACTTATATCAGTCTTACATATTTGGAACACCTTTAACAATTAAGTTTTGTTTAAAAAATATTTGTTTCTTCTTTCAGATGTTTTTATACCTATGCCAGAGAACTTATTAGTAAACTTAAATGAAAGTAAAGAGGTAAGGCACGTTTTCCTATCTGACATGTCAAATTGCAGTATTGAAGGAATATATTTTTGCAATGACATTAAGTAAAATTTTGCTTTTCTGTGACATTTCTAAGATGTGTAGTATTTTATATTTTGCTGTTAATTAAAACTCATCAGAAGAACCGCTCTTGAGTTTGCCCTTGAACTGATTGCTTTTAAGTCTAATGTAGCAAGTTATTTGTAGTAGGGTAGAAGATGAGCCTACTCCATTAAGGAGGAAAACCTGAAGGAAACCTGCCTTGCCAGCCATTTGGGAAATTGGGAGGGTTGCTGAGATAGCTTCTGCTCGCTGCATAGAAGCACTTTAGCTAGGCTGCTTTCAGTGCCCTTTGCTTTTCTGATTCACAGAGTGTCATTGGGGTCAGTTCAGAAGAAACTCTTATTACCTGCCTGGAAATTGCCATGACATAATACAGTGAGAGGTGAACAGAATGTGTCTGAAGGGGGGATGTTGTCTACCCTGTACATGCATATATGCCGTAGGGGTAACATTTTAACTAGCAAGTCTATGGTCTCAGCTGTTGGCAATGGTGACTTCGCCATGGTGCGATGTATTTTTTTCCCATTAACTCTCTTTATTTGTACAACCTAACCTGAATAGGTAGTTGTTTTTCGTTTTGTTTTTCTTTTGTTGTGATTATTACTAGTTGGCAAATTTACTGGATGTCTTAGATTTTGTAATAGGGAAGAGTTAAACTCTCTTTGGAACTCAAAAGAAAACAGTGTGTAGAGGTGATTGAGAAGGCCATATTTCATGGCATTAAAATAAATCTCTAATCTGTGATGGTTCTTTTAGATACATTTTGGACTTATAGTCTTGCTGGACTACTGCATGTGCAAGAACTATAAGGCCCCAATTTTTGTCTTGCTTGCCAATTGATAATGTTTATTTGAAATAGCTTTCTTGTCATTTGACCAACCTCATTGTTTACTGTACTGTCCGTACATTCTCTGACCATCATCATGACTCAGTGTCTTGTCTATTATATTAGTTGTTGTAAAAAAAATTTTTTAATTGTAACTCTCTTGCATTTTCTTGCTTTATTTCACAAGCTTGTCCAAGATTTGCTGAAAACTTTGCCACAAATGTTCACCAAGACCCTGGAGACCCAGAGTGCCTTGGGTCCTGCGCTTCAGGCTGCCTTTAAGCTGATGTCCCCAACTGGTGGTCGAATGTCTGTCTTTCAAACACAACTCCCAACTCTAGGTGTGGGAGCCCTGAAACCACGAGAGGAACCCAACCATAGGTCATCTGCTAAGGTTAGAAGGTCATCAAATCCATGTTAAAATTTATGCTGGCACTCTGTCTCTTTGACCAAACGGCTTGTTTTTTATTTATATTTCAGTTGCAGAGAGGAGGGAATATGAGGAAATAGATAAAACATTTCTTTTTTATGTAGACTTTTCTATTTTATTACATTATTTTCTACCTTATTCACTCTTGCCTTATTTGTAGATCTTTAGCAGGCCATTAGCAATGCAGCCTGCCTTGGATGAGAAAGGTAGGCTGAGAGAATAAGCTTAGTAGGGACCAAGTAGAACCTAGGTGACCACTACAAAGTACTCATAGTTTAGTATATTGACTGCCGTGGATTGCTTTTGAGCACCTTGTGTCTGTAAGCTTAGTTTGAGATGTGTATTTCTCAAAAGATTATGAGAGGCCATACATTATGATTGTGGTGTTGGTCTTAGAGTCAGTCTGCCCCAGTTCTACTGCTTTTTAGATGTATGAGCTTGAATAATTACTTAATTCGCCCCTCTGTTTCCTTATATTTATAACGTGAAAATAGTGATAGTTCCCACCTATTAATGGTAGTCAAAAGGACTAAATAGATATTACCTGTGAATTGTTTAGAACATTTTCAGCATACTAAGAATTTAACTAGATTATTGAAATTAGTGTAATAGATTTATTTCTTTTTAAAAGTCAATCAAAAGAAAAAATTTTTAAGCCGTATGTGTCTTACCAAAAACCCAAAAATATTCCAAAGCAAAAGTATTTTGTAGAATTCCCAAGGATAATTGTTAACACTTGGGTATATATAGATAGAAATTTAAATTTTATGACAATATAATGATTTAAATTTTTTTCTCTTTTTAATTTATCATTAATAGGACATTCACTTGACACCATCCACTGACTTCTATAAGAAATTAGCCTTGGACTGTTCTGGTCAGCAGGTGGCCGTTGACTTATTTCTTCTCAGTGGACAGTATTCCGATTTGGCTTCTCTGGGTAAGTTTCTCCTAATGCTTATTTCTTTCAAGTGAGTGTCAAAATGCTGTTTGTATAATGGTATTCTAAATAGAAGACAAAGTGAAAGTAATTTTATTTCCTTGGGAGAGTTAGTCAATTTAGTTTGATATAAACCCTATAGTCTTCTACTTTAAGAATTTATGGTAGAGAGATTTCTGTACTACAGTTTATTTTTATTTTTTAAAATATTTTATTTATTTTAGAGAGAGGAGAAAGGAGGGAGAAAGAAAGGGAGAGAAACATCAATATGTGGTTGCCTCTCACATGGCCCCCACTGGAGACCTGGCCTGCAACCCAGGCATGTGCCCTGACTGGGAACTGAACCAACGGCCATTTGGTTCCCAGCCCATGCTCAGTCTACTGAGCCACACCAGCCAGGGCTCTGTGCTGCTGTTTAAAGAAATGAAATAGTCTATTTGACAGTGCCTGGGGAAGTTATAGAAAGATTGATTCAAATGTCTGTAGTTACTTTGGTGTAGTAATAGTAGTTAATGGCAGAATTTCAAAGGCGTGTGTGTTCTCTTCCAGGTTGTATTTCTCGGTATTCAGCAGGCAGTGTCTATTACTATCCCTCTTACCACCATCAGCACAACCCAGTCCAAGTACAGAAATTACAGAAGGAGCTACAGAGATACCTCACTCGGAAAATTGGCTTTGAGGCAGTCATGAGGATTCGATGCACCAAAGGTGGGAGCACTATTTTTTGCATTTACATAGAGTGAATTGCTTTTGATACCACCAGTAAATATACATACTTTTACCTAGTCTTATCTCAAAATTTGCTCTTCTAAGATATTTTTCTCTGATAGAATATGCAATTAGAAATAAGAAGAAATAGCCCTGACTGGTGTGACTCAGTGGATTTAGCACTGGCCTGTGAACCAAAGGGTTGCCAGTTCAGTTCTGTTAGGGGACATGCCTGGGTTGCTGGCCAGGACTCTGGTTGGGGGCACACAAGAGGCAACCACACAATGATGCTTAAAATAAATAAGAAGAAATATATTTTTTAAAAGGGAATGTTTTGAATATACTAAAAACCACTGGATCGTATACTTGAAAAGGTGATTTTTACTGTATATGAATTATATCTCAATGAAAAAAGATCATGTCCCCAAAGGAAATAAAACATTACTGATGGATTTTTGTTCCACTTAAACAATTATTTTTTAAATTGTGGTGAAACATACATAACATAAAAGTTATACCATTTAACCATTTTTAAGTATACAATTGAGTGGCATCGAGTCCATTCTCATAGTTGGACATCCACTACCATCACCCATTTCCATCAGTAGGAGACCTTTTCACGTGTGCCCTTTTCACCCTGCACCTGCCACTGACACGGTGTCACAGTGTTGTTTTGGAGTAGTGTGACAGTTTCAGAATGTCTGTGTCTGGTTTATTTCTCATAAATACTTTGTGGCTGCTAAATGATAACTGTTTTATTATTAAAGTAGGAAATTATAATTCTTGATACTTCACTTTTCCACATTTTCAACATGGTCCTGATCTTTTATTCAGATTTTAAAATATTGCATAGAAGAAGGTATGAAGCAATAATTTTTTTAAAGTGGAAACATTATATGAAATATGCATTAAAAATAGATACCAAAAGGAGGGAGAAAGAGAGGGAGAGAAACATTGATCAGTAGCCCCTCTCATGCCCCAGAGTGGGGACCTGGACCACATCCCAGGCATATGCCCTGACCAGGAATCGAACTGGTAACTTTTTGGACTGCGGTCCAGCACTTAATCCACTGAGCCACACCAGCCAGGGATGTATTTTTTATTTTAACCATCGTAGTGGATTTGATGTGGTATCTCATTTGTGTTGGAGCTTTGTCCAGCAGAGCCCCTCTCCCAAACATAGCTGAGAATAATTCTACCAAGACATGATCTGCTCAGGGAGGAAAGGTGGCCAGTCTCTCAAAGGAGAAGGGCCTTGAGCCTGTCCCTCAGTGGGCTTTTATTGGGTTTAATTTGTGTAGGAATATGGGGTATATAAGTAAAGCTCGTCAGTCATTGTCAGGGAGTAATGATCAAACAATAGATAACATTCAAAGAACTCTGAGGGCTTATTCTGAGTTAGGGTCAGATAGTTAGAGGGCCATAAAACTTTGGGAAACAAAGTCATTTTATGCTTGGACCCATATCATTTAAATTGAGGGCGTTCTCAGGGTTTCACAGGATTTTATGCATTCTTTTCTTGGCCTTATTAACTAGAAACCTACCCTTTCCAGCACAGGGCCCCACCCGCCTCCAGCATTGTTTCAGGCCTAAGTCAGGAAGGGGAAGTAAGGCAGCCAAGAGATTAGGAGACTTCTTGCAGACAGAATGAGGACTCAGACTATGTCAAAGCCAAGCCAAGGGGCAAGGGTCCATCACCCCTTTTTTATAGTCTCCCAAGTCCTTCCCTGATGGCCCCTTCGTGACCAAGCCTGTCTTAGGTCATGCCTCCCTTGAGGAATCTTATCCATTATTGTCTAACCAGTCATCCACCCAGGGCCAAGCAGGATGAAGTAAAGGGGGCAGAGGTGGTGCCCCTGCCGGCTAGATAAGCTTTGTTTCTTAGTGGCTTATGGTCCCAAGGTCTTTTTACTCAGCCTTAGCCATGGGGGGGTTACAGTTTCTGAAACCAGGCAGGGCGGTTCCCAACACTCATTGAGGTTTTTATTTATATTTCCCTAGTGATGAATGATGTTGAACATCTTTTCCTAGGATTATTGGTTACTGTATGTCTTCTATGGAGAACTATCTATTCAGATTAATTTCCCATTTTAAAATTTGGTTTGTCTTTTTATTACTGAGTTGTAGGAGTTCTTTATGTATTTTTAGATAGAAGGCTTCTATCAGATATATGATTTATAAAAATTTTTTTCCATTTGGTAGGTTGCCTTTTCACTTTCTTAATGGTACTCTTTGCAGCACAGTTGTTTTTAATTTGATGTCCCATCAATTTTTCCCTTTTTCTTTTTTAATGTTTTTGGTGTTATGGCATTAAAGCACTGCTAAAATTCAAGATCATGAACATTTTATACTTTTGCCATCTCCTAAGAGCTTTATAGTTATACTTCTTATATTCTAAGTCTTTGATTTACTTTGGGTTAATTTTTTTTTTTAAGAGAGAGAGGGGGGAAGGGAGGGAGAAAGAGGATGAGAGAAACATCAAAGTGGTTGCCTCTCACATGCTCTCAACTGGGAACCTGGTCCTCAACTCAGTCATGTGCCCTGACTGGGAATAGAACCAGTGACCCTTTGGTTTTTGGGCCGGCGCTCAATCTACTGAGCCATAGTAGCTAGGGCTCTTTAAAAGATTGTATTTATTTATTTTTAAAGAGAGGGAAAGGGAGAGAGGAAGAGATGGAGGGAAACATCCATTTGCAAGAGAAACATCAGTTTGTTCTGTCTTGCACACCCTCAACTGGGGACCTGGCCCACAACCCAGGCATGTGCCTGATTGGGAGATGAACCAGCGACCTTTTGGTTTGCAGGCCGGCAATCAATCCCCTAAGTTGCACCAGTCAGGGCTGCTTTGGGTTAATTTTTGTATTTTATTTGAGGTAGGTATTTGACTTCATTCTTTTGCATGTGGATATATAATTCTTGCAGTATCATTTATTGAAAAGACTATTTTTCCCCCCATTGAATTATCTTGTGAACCCTGTCCCCTTGTTAAATTCAGTTGATCATAAATGTGAGGGTTTATTTCTGGGTTCTGATTTTCATTCTCTTAATTTATATGCCTGTTCATACCCAATTTCAAACTGTCTCAATTATTGTAGCTTTCTAGTCAGTTTCAGATTGGGAAGTATGAGTCCTATCAACTTTTAAATTTTGTCCCAAGATTATTATGGTATTCTGGATCTCTTGTATTTCCATGTTAATTTTAGGTTCATTTTGTCAACTTCTGCAAAATAACTAGCTGGGATTTTGGTAGGGATTGCATTTAATAGGTAGATCAGTTTGGAGAATATTGCCATCTTAACAGTATTAAGTCTTCCCATCCACAATTGTGGTATGTCTTTCCATTTATCTATGTCTTCTTTAATTTCTTTCAACAGTGTTTCATAGTTTTTGGAGTATAAGTTTTATATTCCTTTAAATTTATTCCTGAATATTTTTGATGGTATTATAAATGGCATTATTTTTAAAATTTCATTGCTACTTTATATAAAGAGAATTAATGCTTTGTATACTGATCTTGTATCCTGTAGCCTTGCTGAACTTGTTTAATAATTTGAATAGTTTTTAGTGTTTATGTTTTAAAGGGCCCATTTGTTGTGTTCCATTCATTCAAGATTGGTGGACCTCAAAAATGATTTATTCCTACAGGTACTGGCTATACATTCCTGGAAATGTATATCCTAAGGGTGCTTTTAAAACGTTTTCTGTTTGTGGGACATAAGTTATTTTACATGTACCTAATTTTGCATAAAGAGCTTGAGAGTAGGCCAGCATACCAACAGTTTGCCTTCTTGCCAGAGTGCTTAATTTAATACATTTTTGTTCTATTTGGACCATATTTCATTGTCTCCTCATTTTTGCAGCCTCCCTGTGTTTTTTTCTGTGTATTAGGTAGAGCTGCTTTGACTCCCTGTCTTAGTAGTGTGGCTTATTGTAGAAAGCATACCAGTAAATTGATGTGGTGGAGCCTTAGCAAATCGCTGGGGTGGGGCAACCTGTGTTATCGCTCTGTGGGTCTGTGTGGGGGAGGGCTCACAGAGGGGACAGTGCCGCTGCCTAGCCTCTGAAGTTTTGCCCGGGAGAAAGATGTCTCCCAGTTCTCTCCCTGATGCCAGTCACTTCAGTTTCTCCCCATATGCTTCTGGTGCCCTGCCAGCTGCTGCCCTGGTGCTAAAGCCCAGAGGCAGTGACTCTGTATAAGTCTTAAGTCTATTGTGGGCCATTTAAGTGGAGACTCCTGAGAATCCCGAAGTTTCTTCTGCCACCCCAACCCCTACAGGTTTTTACAGCTAGAAGTTACGGGGACTTATCTGCCTGGTGCTGGAATCCTGGGTTGGGTGCTCTGGTGTGGAACTGGGGTCCCTCATTCCCAAGGTATCCCTCCCAATTTTTATGCACCATACATGAGTGTGTGATTGCATGTTCCTTGTCTTGGCCCCTCCTACCCATCTGGATGAATGTAGTAGCTTCTTTAATTCCTTTGTTGTCAGACTTCCATACAGCCCGATATTCTGATGATTCTGGGTGATGTTTGGTGTGTAGTCTGATTGTAATTTTTGCTGTGCTTGTGCAAGGAGGCAAGACATGCTTACCCATACCTTTATCTTGTGCATCTGTTCTTGTAAAAAGTAGTAACTTCCTTTTGTAGAGTAATAACATCATTGTTAAAGCTGAAGTCCTCTTGCATTAGCTTGTATATGTATGTACTTTCTTTTGAGATGATCATGTGGCTTTTTCCCTTTGTTTTGTTAATGTATTACATTACATTTATCATTTTACTTTTTTTAATCATATTTTATTGTTCATGCTATTACAGTTGTCCCAATTTTTTTCACTTTTGTCTCCCTCCACTCAGCGTCCCCCTCACACTTCCTCAGGCAATCCCCACACCACTGTCCGTGTCCGTAGGTCATGCGTATATTTTCTTTTGCTACTCTATTCCCTGTGCTATACTTTACATACCCATGACTGTTCTGTGACTACCAATTTATACTTAATCCCTTTACCTCTTTTGCCTGTTTCCCCAGCCCACTCCCATCTGGCAATTATCAAAATATATCTGTGATTCTGTTTCTCTTCTGCTTTTTTGTTTATTTTGTTTTTAGATTCAGTTGTTGATAGATGTATTTGTTGCCATTTTATTGTTCAGTTTTGATGATCTTAAAGAGGATCCTTTAAAATTTCATATAATGCTAGTTTTGTGGTCACATACTCCTTTAGCTTTTTCGTGTGTGGGAAGCTCTTTATCTGCCCTTTGATGATAGCAATCTTGGCTGCAGGTCCCTGTTTTTCATGACTTTGAATATTTCTTGCCAATCCCTTCTAGCCTGTAAAGTTTCTTTTGAGAAACCAGCAGACAGCCTTAGGGGAACTCCCTTGTAGGTAACTAACTGGTTTTTTCTTGTTGCTTTTAAGATTCTCTCCTTGGCATTTTAATAATGATGTGTCTTGGGGTGGGCTTGTTTGGGACTCTCTGGGCACATGCCTGCCCCTGGAAACAGCTCTGCTGGGCCTTAAGTTGGGTGGAGCAGGGCCTCAGAGAATCACCAGCATGAGACAGTGTGAGCCAGTTTGGTGGAATCTCAGATACGGTGCCCACCCATCAGCTCTGTGGCTCTGTGGCTCTGTAGTGGCAGGGCTCAGAACAGGAACATTGGCCTCTGCCAGCACTTCTGTCTGGGTGAAAGCTGACCCCCAGCTCACGCTGTGATGCTGGACCCTTTAGTTCCTTCCCCATGTGTCTCTGATGTCTTTCAGTCTGCTGCCCCAGCGCAGGAGCCCACAGGGAATGGGTCTAGGTAAGTCTGTGTGTGGGCCCTTTAAGAGGAACTGCCTGAGATTCTAGAAGTTTCTGTCTTCCAGAGCCTCATTCCCCACTAGTTTTTAGAGCCAGAAGTTATGTAGACTTACATTCCTGGCACTGGAACCCTGGTCTGGGGGGCCTGGTGTGGGGCTGGGACCTCTTGCTCCTGAGATATCACTCCTGATTTTTATGTGACGTTGTTCATGTTTTCAGCAAATCTTGAAGATCCATTAATACTCATGTATATAGATTTCTCTCATTTTGTTAAATTTCTACTAGTATTCAGTAGAATGTACAAATCACAGTTTAGTGTTTTACTATTGATTGGCACTGAGGATATTTCTGATTTTTCATTATAACATAAAAATAGTACTGCTTAATTTTTTTTAAATGTATAATTTGGCACTTGAATGAGTGTATCTTTAGGATAAATTCTTAGGTATGGAATTACTAGGGTTAAAGTAAGTATTCATTTAGAATTTTGGTAGATATTGCCAACTTACCCTTCCAAAAAGTTTTTTGAAAATTTGAATCCTTGCCTTCATTTAAGAAGATATCTCTTAGCCTTCCCTCACCCTCACTAAATACTGTGTATTCCTAATACCATTCTGCTCCCAGTTCCAATGTGTGGGTTGGTTTTTCCCATACCACCAAGCAGTTGCCTCAATTCTGATACCATCTCCCTGAAAATAGCATCAGATCCCAAAGGTTAAGGCCCTTGAACTCCCTCACCGAAATACACACATACACTTCAGAAGCTAATTTTGAATCCAGGTTGTTGCCTGTGCTTCTCATTGTCTGGTAATAGATTGGAAGTTTCGATGAATCCCTACTTAGGTTCCATTAATTTGCTAGAAAATTATTGGCTATTGGTGATTGATTCAACCTCCAGCCTCTTTACCCTCCCTTGGATGTGTGTTGAGCGAAAGGGGTCCACTTAAAGTTTTGGCAACCAGCCCCCCCACCTTAGATGATATGGGTGCTTTCTAAATGTCACCTCATTAACATAGCAAAAAACACTTTTATGACTCTCATTACTTGGGAAATTCTAAGGGTTTTAGGAGCTCTGTGCCAGAAATGGGTAAAGACCAAATATCTATTTCTTATTATAAACCACAATATCATATCTAAACTTTTTTAATTTATTGTGTGCCAGTTTGATAAGTGACCAAAGTAAAATGTAAATACCCATGTGTAGTGTATATAAATCATTTTGATATTTTTTTCTTCTAGGTCTTTCCATTCACACTTTCCATGGGAACTTCTTTGTTCGGTCAACAGACTTACTCTCCTTGCCCAACGTAAACCCCGATGCTGGGTATGCGGTGCAGATGTCTGTGGAAGAGAGCCTTACGGACACTCAGTTGGTGTCCTTTCAGTCGGCGCTCTTGTATACGTCCAGCAAAGGTGCGTTGTTGGGCTTTTCATTGTACCAAAAAACACCCACCATGAGACCTACCTTCGTAACAGATTTTTAAGTGTACAGTCCAGCATTGTTCACTGTAAGAACGATGTTGTGACAGAGGTAAGTTTTTTGATTTGGTCCTGTATTCTATGGCTTGTGTAAACTCTCTCTTCTTCGGAGGTAATAGTATGTTATATAGTGATGTTAAGTAAGGAGAACTAGAAAGCAAGTTAATGTGTTTTGTCCTAAAAATGATGTGAAGGCTGGCTAAATTTAATTTTTTATGTTAAAGACTTACCACTCTCACCTACTGTTTTACCTCCTTAAAGTTTCAGGAGTATTTTCATGCTATGTCTACTCACATTTATATCCCCTCTAAAATCAAAACAGCACACCATAAATATAAAAGATAGATTTCTATCTCTTGATATCATGTTTATATGAGATAAGGACGTCCCAGTCCCTTTTCTGCCTATTGATTGTCCAGAATTTAAGAAGAACTCAGACAACCCTCCTCATGTTTTCATAGTCAGCCTCTCTCCCACCCCCACCTCCTGGCAATCATTGATCGGTTTTCTGACCCTGTAGTTGGTCTTTGCAAGAATGTCGTACGAATGGAGTCCTACAGCAGGCATCTTTTTATACCTGGCTTCTTTCACGTAGCATAGTGTATCCAAGGTTCCTCTGTGTTATTCACCAACTAGTGGTTTGTTACTTGTTATTCCTAAGGAGTATTCCATTGTACCCAGTTTGTTTGTTCACTTTCCAGTTGAGGTCCATTTGGGATGTTTTGAGTTTTGGGCAATTTCAGATGTAGCCCCTCTAAATATATATGTACAGATTTTGTGTGAGCATGAGTTTTTATTTCACTTGGCTAAATAGCTAGGGGACAGATTGCTGGGTTGTGTGTTAAGTATATGTTTAACCCTGAGAACCTGCCAAACTGATCCCAAAGTGGCTGCACTATTTTGCATTCCCACCGGCAGCATGCGAGAGCTTCAGCTGCTCTGCATCCTCACCAGGATTTGCTGTTTTCAGTGTTCAGGCTTTCTTTTTTTTTTTAATTTGAGGTTTTTGTTTTAATCATTTAAATAAAGTATAGTATCTCTTTTAGTTTTATTTTGTGTTTCCCTAATAACTACTGTTAGGTATCTTTACATATACTTATTGTCAGAGGCTTAGGTTGTTTTATGAAAGTGTGATTATGATTTATATGTATGTACACAGATCTGTTGTTTGTAACAATTTCCCTAAGATGGATTCCTAGAATTGGAAATACAGAATGTAGAGATGAACTGTCTAAAAAATCTTGGTATTGTCTGATTGCTATTAAGAAAGATTTTACTGATTTGTATCTCCCTCAAGTGCCCATTTCATTTCAGCCTTTATCTAGAATAGGAGCTCTAAACAGTATTACCCTTTTATGCAGACATTTCTTCTCTTTAAAAGTGATTTATATGAGTTTCTCATATGTATATTTTCATTAGTCTTAGATTATAATTTTCATCTCTAGGTTTTTGTTCTTTTCTCTGGTGTTCAAGGTCTTGCTGATCAGAAAGTTTTTAAAGGTTGACATAATGTTTTATATTTGATGGTTGTCAAAAGTTTTTCATTTTTGTTTCTTGTATTTGTTGATTTTTGTTATGGTTAAATTATCAGAGAGAAAGTATTATGACTATTAGTCAATTTTAAATTTTTTTCTTCTGTGATTAAAGAGAAAGTGTAAGATTTATTTCTGGACTTTGAATATCAAAACACAGACTCAAGTCTTGGCCAGGCAGGGTCACTGGTTCGATTCCCAGTCAAGGGACATGCCTGGGTTGCTGGCCAGGTCCCCAGTGAGGCAAGAGGCAACCACACATGTTCTTTTCTCCTTCCCTTCCCCTCTCTCTAAAAATAAATAAATAAAATCTTAAAAAAAAGAATCTACCAATGAATGCATAAAGTGTAATAATAAATTGATATATCTCTCTAAAAATAAATAAAACAACAGCTAAAAAAGACACAGAGCACATTTTGGAGTAGTGTTGTCATATATATTTGCATGTGTATATAGATATACACACACTCAATTTTTATTACAAAGTAGATAAATTAACAAAAAAAGTTCAGAAAAGATTTTTTGAAAGCTAGCATGTTACCATCATTTGAATACCATCTCTGTTGTCTTTTCAGCAATACATTAAACAAAAAGAATTTCATAGTAAAAAATAAATCAAACTTTAGTCTTCACATTAAAGTTTTGATACTATCTGTACTTACTATTTATCCCTATTTGGTTTTAGATCGAAAAGAAATGACTTTAATATAAACTTTTAAAATATAGCTGTCTCTTACTATCATTTTTGTGTTTCCCCAAAGGTGAAAGGAGAATTCGTGTTCATACTTTGTGTCTGCCAGTAGTTTCAACTCTGAACGAGGTTTTTCTTGGAGCTGACGTTCAAGCAATTTCAGGGTTATTGGCCAATATGGGTAAGAATTGTTGTCACCTATTGTAAATGTTTTGCAGATAAATTTAAACAGCTTTATTGGGATACAATTTATATAATTTATCATTTAACCCAATTTAAGTGTACAAATCCATTTTTTTTAGTATGTTTACAGAGTTGTGTGGCCATCACCTCAATCTAATTTAAAAATATTTCTATCAGCCCCCCAAAGAGCCTTGTGTGTATTGACAGCCCACTTCCTCCTCCTTCCCCCATCGGCCTTAGGCAGCACTGAACTGCTTTCTGCCTCATAATCTGTCTACTGTGGACTTAAAGTAACCATTTTTCACATCATGTCTGGTATTAGCAGCTAGTAGCTTTTTTAATGAGCTCCATAACGGGTTACAGAGATGGCACTGTGAAGGTCACCAGCCTGGAGCTGTGGCACCCGGGCTGCACCCCCACCACTGTTCCACACGAGTGTGCGGCTGTGGCCAGACCCTGTGGGCCCGCAGAAAATTTGTTCATATCTTCACGGTGGTTGCCTTCCTGCCTTTTTTCTGGTCCCTTTCTCAAACACACAGAGCTTAAAATCATTTTAGTTCTTGCTCTTTTTCTCCTCCAGGCAAGTCAGTGAATACATTTGCTTCAAACTTAGATCTGCCTATAATTGGTATATTAACCCATTTTTTTTTTCATTTCTTACCGGGAAATTTTTTTCTTTAATGGAGCCTGGGTAAAGGGTCCAAACCAATTTTAGTATTCTCATATATTGTTAAAAGTTAAAGATTCTGACTGAAGGAATTTGAGAGTCACTGCATTTATTTTTTAACCAATACTTTTCGGTAACAGTATTATCATTATAAGTATCTTTATTATTATCACCAACAACTATAATATATTATCAGACAGTATTATGGATTTTTAAAAAAATCTTCATAACAGTTTTCTTCACTGTTACTAAATTTGGTTGACTCCAACATGCACATTTTTCACATTTTATCAAAATCAGGTTGTCTTAAATGGATGAAGTCTTAGAGTTATTGTTGACAGGTAACAGTAGTCTTCACCCTTTCTTGCGCTGTGTACAAATTTGGTCTTAGTAGTTAATAATATCACTTAATTGGGTGTATTTTTGGTACCACATGAATTGAGTTTAGTAGTAGTGTGAGAGGTTTTCCAAACAAGTGTAGTGTTTTTCGTGTTGAGAAAAACTTTTGAGTGCGCAGAATGTGTGTATATAGAATAGCGTGACAGATGATGAACACAAGTAACCCTTGAAGAGTTCTTTCAATAAATGTAAGAAAAATTTTCTGTATTGAAAAAGCATGTATGTTTGGCCCTGACTGGATGGGTCAGTTGGTTGGAGCATTGTCCCAACATGCCAAAGTTGTGGTTCTGATCCTGGGTCAGGGCGCATACAAGCATGAATGAATGAATGCACGGGGAAGTGGGACAACGAGTTGGTGTTGCTCTGTCTCTCCAAATAATAAGAAGAAGTAAAAAATAAAAATGCATGTATATTTAATTGCAGAGTTTTTCTTTCTCAGTGGTAAATAAAATAGTGGATTACAATGAATAACATCTTAGAATCTATGAAGTGCAGTTTTCCTACTTTACAGATAAAACAACTGAGGCTTATGAAGGTTAAGTTACTTGCCAAATTGTCATACAGCTAGGAAATAGCAGAGCAGCATTTCTACAGACTTTGGCTGGATTCTCCAAAGTATCTGTTTTTCACTGCTACGTTTGGCTCCTCGCATACGTGATAAATTGAAGAGAGAATTTGTATAATTGAAAACAGGTTTTTCTGTTTTGTGGGGGAGTTAAACTGCCGTTTTACTTTTCTCTCGTTCCTGCCCCGCCTCTGCTAGCTGTGGACAGGTCTGTGACTGCCAGTCTGAGCGACGCACGGGACGCCCTCGTGAATGCCGTCATCGACTCCCTCTCAGCCTACCGCTCTTCTGTCCTCAGTGGCCACCAGCCCGGGCTCATGGTTCCTTTTTCTTTGCGGCTCTTTCCACTCTTTGTGTTGGCTCTCCTTAAACAAGTAAGAAAATCAAAACTGGAAATTAACGCAGTGAAAATGTCAAAAGGCAAAATATTTATCCACTGAGCCCTGTAAACATTGCACATATAACTTTTTGCAGCTAAGTTTTCTGAGGGCAAGGACCCTAACATGCACTAACACCTGACACACTGTGTTTTGCTACTTACTTCTCCCTTACTAGGGTTTTTGTCCATGAACACAGGGTTTTTATCTTTTTCATTCATCACTTTGTCCCAGCACTTAGAACAGTTCCTAGTACATGGTAGGCACTAAGTAAATATTTTTTGAATGTATAAATGAAACTCTCCTTCTTCCATTTTCCATAGTACTCTTTATTTTTTGTCAGTGTCTATCCACATACCAATTTAAAATATCCTAAGAGCCTTTTAAGGTCTCCTGTATTCACAGTTAATGTGCTTGTTTTAAGGCATAATTTCATTATTGTTATCTCTCCGCCTCTTTTTATTCCTTTCCATCACTAGGAATGCTTAAAACCTTACCTCAAAATTTCATTATTCTCTGCCCTGCCTGGTGTGGCTCAGTGGGTTGGACGCCGTTCCGCAAACTGAAAGACTGCAGTTTGATTCCCACTCAGGGCACATGCCTGGGATGTGGGCCAGGTCCCCAGTTGTGGGCTTGCGAGAAGCAACAGATCAGTGTTTCTCCTTGCACATCTGTGTTTCTCTCCCTCTCTTTCTCCTTCTCTTCCCTTTTCTCTAAAAAACAAATAAAATCTTTGCCAAAAAATCCTTCATTATTCTCCATGAAGCTAATATATCAATTAAAACTTACAATTACCTATTAAATTCTATTCTGATAAGCAGTTGTTCTTATGTGTATTATTATTTTTCCTGGTTTGTATGTAAACTTTGTGCATTGTTTAATTTCTCTAACTGTGAGAGAAACAAGGGAAGTTAACCACCATTGGTTTTCACCCTGCATTTATAGACCATGTAGATCTTTGGTTCTTCATATATGTATTTATTTTATTTTCACATAGGTATATTTAGTTTGTCATCTGTAGTGCAACGTTACCCTTCTTGTGTTTGTTTTTATGTCATTATCACTACATGATAGATAGAGTCTTTAGATTTATTTCACTGTGATTAGGAAACAGACACCAGAGAGATCAAATGACTGCCATGTTAGGTCATTAATTTCTCAAGACTTTTAGGTGGGAACAGTACCTGTGTGCGTCTTCTCAAAAGATATATTTCAAAGAATGATTAACAGCAAATTTGCTGATTTTGTCTGAAGATTTTTTTTTAACAACTGATATTTGCAACGTTTTACAAGTATTTTTTAAATACCTATTTTTTGGTTGGGTGGTTTTTTTGTTACAGAAATCATTCCAGACTGGGACAAATGCACGTCTAGATGAACGCATTTTTGCTATGTGTCAAGTGAAAAACCAGCCCTTGGTTCACCTGATGCTCACAACTCACCCCAATTTGTACAGAGTTGACAATCTTTCAGATGAGGTAAGATTAATTCATTTTTTAGTGGCCTTGAAGGCTTATGAACCTAATTATATTCAGTCCAATGCAGAAATGAGCAAAGTGTTTTTAAGCTGTTTATTTTATTCCTTTACTAGGTCTATGAAAAGAAATTTTGGTTTTGGGAAACTCCTGAAAATGGTGCCTTTATTTATCTCTAGAGCCAGATCTAAATAAATAAAGGGATTGTCAGATTGACCAGAACAACCTAGGATTCATTTCTGTAAACAGATTTATCTAAAAGGAGCATCCTGAGAATCCAAATACATCTAAACACCCCAGGTCAATGTTCAGTGTAACAGTGTTCTTAAATTACAGAAAATTTTCTTATCTAAGTTGTGACATTGTCCGCAGTAGGAAATTTACCTGAGTTAAAATCCCAAGCACAAAAATATTAAGTTATAAACTTTCTTTTTAAAATTGTGATCAAATTAGGATGTTGCAAGCAATATTTTGGTTAAAACCCTTCAAAATTTAAAGAATTTAAAATATCTTGCATATAGAAGGGAAAAAATGCCTATGAAACTTGTGGTAACTTTTGGCAAATGAGAGCTGTTGAAAACACTATTAGTTTGTATTACAGAATAATAACTCAAGATTAATCCTGTGTTTGACAAGTTCAAATAGTTGGGCCTACTTTTTTTCACATTAGAAATGGCAAGTTAACATAAAAATATAAATGCGATATATTGTATGTCTATAATATGGAAGCCACCAGAAGGAAGGAGGAGAAAAACACCCAGTAGTTGCATTCAGAGACAAGCACCATTAGCATGTCAGCGAGTGTGTGTCTGGCCAAGCTTCTGGAGGATAGCGGCCGGCGGCGCTCAGACACAAACCACGGGAGCTGGCAGGGTGGAGCTGGTCTCAGGGTTGGCTCCCACTCAGTCTCTCTCTGTGTTACCTCGTTCTTTCAGATCAGCCCTCTCTCTACATGACTAGAAAACAGCCACTGATGTCTTCCCTTCTCTACCACCAGAGAGAGAAAAGGCCCTCTTTTCTTTTCTTTTTTTTTTTTTTTTTTTTAAGATTTTATTTATTATTTGTAGAGAGGGAAGGGGGGGAGAGAGAGAGAGAGAGAGAGAGAGAGAAACATCAATGTGCGGTTGCTGGGGGTTATCGCCTGCAACCCAGGAATGTACCCTGGCTGGGAATCGAACCTGGGACACTTTGGTTCCCAGCCCATGCTCAATCCACTGAGCTACGCCAGCCAGGGAAAAGGCCCTCTTTTCTTAGTTCATGTTAAAAAACCTAGGGGGAATTTCTGATGGGCCATATTTGGTTTACAATCTCTCCTGCTCCCCACAAGTCCTGCAGCCAGAGGTCTGACAAATAGATAGTTATGAATATTTAAAGGTGCGTGTGTGTTTTCAGATAACAGTATTATAAATGAGAAACTTCCATTTCTGGCCTCAATAGATAGTAGACTATTAAACTCTTGATTGTGTTACGCTCTTATCTTCCCACAGGATGTGCACATCCCCAGGCCAGGTTGTCCGCCGTGATCACTAACTAAATTCCAGGCTTTCTGTGAATCTCACCAATCATTTTCTTTCAGGAAAATGATTATCCTGTCCAAGATACATGGATATCGATTGCATTTATTGTATTAGTTTTTAAAATAATAGATCAGAAGCTGTTGTATTGGCTTTATTGGGGTTTCACAGTGGCTTTGTTTCAATAAGTGATAACTATCTTCCTCACCTTTTTTTATATTTAAATATGAATGATTGTGTAAACATTTTTTGGTTAATTGTGACTCCATATTACAATTGAATCTAAAAGCTTTAATTCTGTTTCATTCCTCAGGGAGCACTCAACATCAATGACCGAACTATACCTCAGCCGCCTATTCTTCAGCTTTCAGTGGAGAAGCTGAGTAGGGACGGAGCTTTTCTCATGGACGCCGGCTCTGTGAGTAGCCCGTCTGATTCTGAGCCTTCGGTCTGTACTCTGCCGTGCCTTCATGACCCTTGATATCTGTCTTCCTGAACAGATTATATGCTGTTTAATCTATATATTTTTTGTATCAGCCACCTTCTCCTTCCATAGCCTCCTGTCATACTAAGCATAAAATGTCTCATCTTGGTCAATAGTTATTAATTAGTTCAGATGAAGGCTCCACATTATCACTAAACTTACTAATCATTTTGATCTTTTAAAACATTATCGGTGGGAAAGATGAGTCAACAACTCACCCTTAATCTACATCTCAAAATGATTTTCTTCCTGTCCCCAGGTGCTGATGCTTTGGGTTGGAAAAAATTGTGGACAGAATTTTCTCAGCCAAGTTCTGGGAGTTCAAAGCTATGCATCAATTCCACATACTATGGTAAGACTGTCTTAGAATGATTGTAATGCACTTAAAGGGCATTTCAAACGTGGCAAAAAACTCAAATAGTCCATTTCGAAATCATAGCATAATACTAAAGTTTTTCAAAAAAGAAAATGTCCTCACAGATTCTCTTTCAATTGAAAATACTCATTTTATGTTTTAAAGGCATTTTATAGGTTATTTTGATCATTGACTTATCTTTTTTCAATTTTTAAAATTTTTTCAGTTATAGTTGACATACAGTATTATATTAGTTTCAGGTGTACAACATAGTGATTAGACATTTATCTAATTTATGAAGTGATCATCCTGATGACTTATCTGCTGTTATGTGTCTGGTAGTACACTATTTCTTCAGAGAAAGTAATGGATTTCATTGATGGCAAAAAGAAAAAGAAATAGCTTGCTGCTATTAGCATCAGTTCATGGCTTTTGCTGTTGTTTTTTTTGTTGTGCGTGTTTCAGGCATGAGATTTCATTGTTCTTCGACAGGGTTCTTTCAACTGCTGCTTTGCAGTGAGAACTAAGATAATTGCCACATAAGCAAATGACTTGTGATCAGTGTCAATTGGATCACTATTGATTATTGAAGAAAGTAATAATGGACTCTATCACTAGCTCTGTGACCTTGGACAAGTAACTAACAGTCTCATTTGTAAATTAAGAATGTTGTTGCTTAGAGAAGAGTAATTGAAATAATCCATGAGAAGTCATTTGTTAAATTATATTGCATTTGGATAGTTTTAAATTGAAAAGTGAGAATTAATTATAACATGGTCTTATTTAGTGTTGTATTTTTTTAGTTCCTACTAGTTTGTCAGCAACTTTGGAGTATGTGTTTTATGTCAGCATTTTTTCATTTTTATGGGTTTAATTCCATTCAGAGAAGTCATAAGGAGATTCTTGTACTTAAAAAAATGTCAGGCCTTGGCCAGATACCTCAGTTGGTTGGAGCATCATCCCGATACACCAAGGTTGTGGGTTTAATGCCCAGTCAGGGCACATACAAGAAACAACCAATGAATGCATAAATGAGTGGGACAATAAGTCGATGTTTCTCTCTCTTTCTGAAATCAATAAATTAAAAAAATTAAATTAAAAAATATGTCAGGATTATAGCTAGGATTAGCAGGAGCTTTGGGCTTTGAGTAAAACTAGTGGCCTGAATGACTAGACATTTTAATGAGGAAATAAGATATTGTTGTATTTGTGACAGCTGCCCGAAGAAACCAGTTAGTTCTAAGTGTCATAATAAAATGAAGAGAAGAGTTAGAATGTTCTTCTAGATGAGGGCTCAGCAAACTATGCCCAAGAGGGCCTGCTACTTGTTTTTTGTTTTTTTAATTTATTGATTTTTGAGAGAGAGAGGAAGGAGGGGAGAGAGAGAAACACTGATTTGTTACTACACTTATTTATGCATTCAGTGGTTGATTCTCGTATGTGTCCTGACTTGGGATTGAACCCACACTTTGGCTTTCAGGGTGATGCTCTAACCACCTGAGCTACCCGGCCAGGGCCCTGTTTTGGTAAATAAAGTTTTCTTGGAACATAGCCATGTTCAGTCACATGTATATTGTCTGGCTGCTTTAGTGGAACAATGGCAGGGTTGAGTAGTTGCAACAGAGACTAAACAACCTGCAGACCTAAAGTGTTTACCATCTGGGTCTTCAAGAAGTTTATCCACCCCTTACTAGAAAATTGTGGTATGCAGAACCTCAAGCTCCTCTCCAGACCTCCTAAATCTGTATCTGTAATTTCAGTAAGATCCCCAGGTGCTTCGATACAGCAGTCCCCCATTTATCTGTGGTTTTGCTGTCCACGGTTTCAGTTACCCACAGCCAACCATGGTCTGAAAATATTAAATGGGAAATTCCAGAAATAAATTTAAAACAATTTATAAGTTTTAAGTTGTGTGCTGTTCTGAATTGCATCATGAAATCCCACACCATCTCTCTTCATTGCCTGGGATGTGAGTCATCCCTTTTCCAATGTACCCACGCTGTATGCGCCACCTGCCCAGTAGTCACTTGGTAGCCGTCTCAGTTATCAGATCGACTGTCAGGGCATCAGAGTGCTTGTTTTCAAGGAGCCCATTATTTTACTTACTAATGGCCTCAAAGTGCAAGAGTAGTGCTGCTGGCAATTTGGATATGCCAAAAAGAAGCTGTAAAGTGCTTCCTTCCTTTAAGTGAAAAGGTATGTATGTGTGTATGGGAAAAACATAGGGTTCAGTACTATCTGTGATTTCTGACATCAGCTAGGGGTCTTGGAATGCATCTCCCATGGATAACGGGGTACTACTGTACATGATAAAATTTGAGAGTTACTGTAGGTGATACATATGATTAGAGTGAGCTGAATGTTGCTGGTTTCTGTTTAATAGACAGACCTTCCGGAACTTGATACACCAGAATCTGCCAGAACAATAGCTTTCATCTCTTGGCTTCGAGAACAAAGACCATTTTTCCCAATACTTTATGTAATAAGGTAAGTTGAATTTTCATTTGCTAATAGTAAAACAGTTTGTTTGACCTTGCAAATACTTGTTTTGAGTCATAGATATATGTGACCTATTGCTTAAATAAACCCTTTAGAAGAATATAGAAAAAAATAAAAAGACTGTTCAAACATTACTGAATTATGCTTTATATCCAGTTGTTAAGTAAACAGTATGTCATAAGCATTGTGACAAATCCTATATTTATTTTACTATTATATTTTATCTAATGTATATAAATATTTTCCTTTTATTCCTAAGGGATGAGAGTCCAGTGAAAGCAAACTTCCTCCAAAACATGGTAGAAGACAGAACAGAATCTGCATTATCATATTATGAATTCCTCTTGCATATACAACAGCAAGTGAATAAATGAACAAGTGAAGGTATTTGGCTTAGTTATTTCTAAGGAAATACCTTCCTCTTCTGTGAGGTTTGTGGACTGATGTGATGATTACATGTTCTCACTGTGATTTCAACAAACTATAGCAAATACAGGACTATAGCAGAGAATCGAACATGCAACTCTGAAATACTGTACTCCAAATCAGAATATCCCTAAATACGATTGGATACCTTTTTTCTTTGCTGCCAATTATGTTTGAGTTGTTAAGGATTGAAATAAGATGAGACAATATTGCAGAGGCAAAGAGCATTTTGTGAAACAAAGACTTATGTGTTCCAAATGTATATTTTTTTCTTTCTCTCTCTCTCTATTTTCTCAATTTTTGGCTGCTGCATTTAAAACCTCACAAGACTACATGTTGCAGGGAAGTTACAAATCAAGTGATAATGATCTTTCTAAAGTAAAAAAAAATTGTCAGAAGTAAATAGTATATAGAAAAACTAGAATCTATTTCCCCATACCTGTTTTATTCTTAATTAAGGAAGAAAAAGGATCATCATGTTAACTGAACTAAAACTAGAGTAAACTAACTCTGGTCTAGCTTGAAAAGAAGATTATGAAATAACAGTCAAGCTTTAAAATTTGTCAGTATTCTCAATACTTGAACAAAATCACCTTGATTTGATGTGAAAACTAATTCAGTGGTTTTCTGATTTGACTGCAGAAGAGTTGGAGACACTATCTTACTCCGCAGTGAAAAGAACGTGAGCTGTCTTCAGTGTATATGCTGGGACTGGCAATGACATAAGGGAGATGAGAAACCTTAGTTTCCTTGATCCTTTGAGTGGGTGGTGTTGTCTGCTCTATGATATATAATAAAAGTGTTATATTGGTGAAATGAATATGAATGAGAGAAATTAAAAGTTTTCTTAAACGCTGTCTAAAATACATCAGTAACATTTTTCTGAGGAGTTTTAATAATGAAATTGAAAGCCGCTCATAAGATGTTTATTCTTGGATAGTAAAACTTCTTAAAGCATGAATACTGCTGTTTGATTTGATGGGTATTAAGATTACACAAATTCAGAAGATTGAAGTTATGAAAGAAACTTGATTTCTGAACATGCTCAAAAGACTGCTTTTTTGATTCAGCCAGAGAAATATTATAGTCAAAACCATTAAAGTGAATTTTGTTTACAAATAGGTAAATTATACATCTGTATATTTAAAGTGCTGTGAGGGAATATCTTTAAAAGAGTTTGGCCCAGTTTTCACAGATATATCTTGAATATGAACTTATTAAAGATGTTCATATGTAATACTTGATGAAAAGATTTTTGTTTGTTTTCATGGGTTAGAAAAATGTGTTTACAATCTTGGTCTCATATGATCACCAATGAAATAACTATCAGGTTTACAGCAATATGAGCTGACTTAAATGAGTTGTTTGGGATAGGGAAAAAGCAGGTCCCACTAGAGTATACACTACTATTTATTAGCAGGACAAGAATAATTAATTGTGTTTTATAAAGATATCATCTCCCTTAAGCAGTGTTATGATTAATTTTTCAGTATGCAAGTTGTACATTGAACTGGAAATATTCTTGAAAGCTGCTTCATTTATTAGGGAGCAGTTTTCAAACTGTAGCAAATCAAAATTTACATTTCCCCTCTTTGAAAGAAACAGTCATTATTATGCACTGATGTTTCTTAACTAAAATTCTCTTCTTAATGTGAATTTTGAATGTTGATATTTGTAGGTCCTTTCTTAATTGTAGTAAAGAACGTCCAGAGGGAAAAGTTTGTGCTTCTAGGGACAGTAATCTTCCTTGTGCCTCACTTCATCCCTGTGTGGGTATGGCTCTTGTTATTGCTACATGCTTTGTTAGTATATTTCACAAATTTACTTTTAAAATTTTACTTTAAAAATTTATTTTAGATATTGTGTAACATGTGCAATCTAGAATAATTTTATAATAGCCAGGTCATTAAGAACCATGACTTCAGTTAGGATTCACAATATTTGTTCTCTAGATAATGAGGGAACAGATGAACCTTTCGGAGATATTGATATTAAGCAATTATTTTTTGCAATATTGAAGTGCTTTTTAGTTAGGGTTTTTTTTGTTTTTTGTTTTTGCAGAAGGGCACTTATGTCATCTTGTATTACTTTTTTATGCAAAGCAACTAATTTCCACTATGCCATATTTTTTTTTATTGTAGTTGTAAATTATGAAAGATCCTTGAATTTTCTACAGATCTACAACTACTAAAGTAACAGACAAGGGCAATCTTGGTATTTAAATCAGAGTATGGCAGTTCGACCGTAAAAAGTACTCTATTTTTCTAATTTCTAGGATTTTTAAAATAACATTTCTGTAAGTCTGACATATTAATATTCACTCAAGCTGTACCATTTATTTTAGTTGGCACTGTTTTGCTTTAATGTAATGTATTGAGTCTAATAGACTGTTTTACAATAATTAGAATAAAAGATTTATTTCTTCTAATCAAAGATTCATAACAGCTATTATCTAGGGGACCACCAAATGTGATTTCAAGATTTTGTTAACTATTACAAATATAATCCTTATATAGAAATTTTAATTTTGTAAAGTAGTGTATAATATTGTAACATTAAGTTCTTGTTCTCAAATTCAAATATGTATTGATCTTCAATGTGCTGTGTTAAATCTTGCTCCTCTGAAATGGCAGAGACAAGATTTGTCTTTCTTTTTACAGTTTGTAATTTTCACAATTTTATTCCTGTAAAAAAAAATCATTTGTAACCCATGCAAACAATCGTTTGAACTGTGCTAATTTAATCAATTTGCCTATTCAATAAAGTTAATTGAAAGAGTTTACATACAGTGACTAGTTGTTTAAAGTGACGTGAATAATTTTTTGAAAGTTTTATTTATTTTTAGAGAGGGGGGAAGGGAGGAAGAGAAGGGAGAGATAAATTGATGTGAGAAACATGTATTGGTTGCCTCTTATACGTGCTCTGACCAGGAATCAAACTGGCTACCTTCCGCTTTGCAGGATGACACCCAACCAACTGAGCCACGGCAGTTGGGGCGAAGTGGTGTCAGTGGTTTGCCAGTTGTTGAGTAGTGCTGTGTCGTGCATCCCAGTTAGTGGAAAACTGTTACTGAAGGTGCTTTAAATCTAAGTTGCTGTCTGGGAGGTTATGAACCGAATTCTTGATGTTACTCCTCAAGGTTAGCTGGGTTTAAAATTCTATATTGAAAATTTTTTTTAAATTCTAAATATGTTTAAAGTACTACATTGACTTCTAGAACCCTTTGTTACTGATAAAATACTGTCAGTCTAATTGTTTATTTGAAAATAATGATAGCTTTTAAGATTTTTCTTTTATCCTTAATAATCTATAGTTTTACTGCTTTGAGTTTATTATTTATCCTCTTGTTTTTCAGAGAACACTTTAATTCAGCGATCCTCATGTCTGTCTTCAATTCTGGAATATTCTCAGCTACTTTACTTTTAAATACTTTTAGTTATATTTTTATTATGCTATCACAGCTGTCCTTACTTTTCCCCTTTGCCCCCCTCCAGCCAGCACCTCCCACTCCCTCAGGCAATCCCTCACCATTGTTCATGTCCATGGGTCGTGCACATGAGTCCTTTGGCCACTCCATTCTATAATGTACTTTACATCCCCGTGACTATTCTGTGACTCCCTGCGGGAACCCCGTTCCGCAGTGTCCCCCAGGCTTTCGGATGGAATGAGACTACCAAAACGGTCTGTTTGGGAAGAAAAGACTAGCTAATCTCAGAGAAGAGCCCTCAGCATCTTTCCTTGGGCTTTTATTGAGTTTAGCTTGCAAGGGGATACATATCAAAGAAAGGAGGTATGGTTTACAGAAAACATTTCTGGGATCAGAGGGTCCTTTTGAGTCAGAGTCTGGGAGACAGAGTGATGCCAATTGGCCATGAAACCTGGGGAAACAAACTCATTTTGTGCTTGGACCATAAACATTCAGTATACATTACTTCAGGGCATTCTTAACAAAGCAGGTTTCACAGGATTTCATGCATTCTTTCTCAGGCCTGATTGCCCCTGGAAACTGCCCTTTCCTGCATAGAGCTGCGCCTGCCTCCGGCATTGTTTCAGGCCTGAGTCAGGCAGGGGGAGCAAGGCAGCCAAGAAATTAAGAGACTTTTTACAGACAGAATGAGGACTCAGGCTATGACAAAGTCAAGGGGTGAGGGTCTTTTGCCCCTTCTCTATAGTCCCCTAAATCTTTCCCTGGTGGCCCCTGAGACTGTGCCTTAGGTTATTCTTCCTTGAGGAATCTCACCCATAATTGGCCATCCAGCTATCGTCCAGGGGCCAAGCAGGGTGAAGTAAAGGGGACAGAGGCTGTGCCCCTGCCAGGAGGGTAAGTTTTGTTTCCTTAGTGGCTTATGGTCCCAAGGTCTCAGCCCTAGCCATGGGACGTTCTCGCCTGTGGTGAAGTTACAGCTCCTGAAACCAGGCAGGACGGTTCCTAACAACTACCTACTTGTAATTCTTAATCCCCTCACCTTTTCATCCATTCTCTCCTACCCTGCTCTCATCTGGCAATCATCAAAATGTTCTCCGTGTCCATGATTCTGTTTCTGCAAACTCATCCCTGATGAGGGTACATACAGGAACCAATCAGAGCGTGCACAAAAAAGTGCAACAACAAATCAATTGATGTCTTTCTCTCTCAAATCAATCATTCACTAAAACTAATTTTTAATTTTTTATTTGGCTTCTATAGGCTCTCCCAAATTAAAAAAACTTTTTTTGAAATGAAAAAATCTTTTATCCTGGAACTGTTATTTGGTCTTGACTCATAAGGATTGAACTTCGAGTTTTGCCCATTTGTTACTCCTTAACAATTTGTTCAATTGTAGAATTTTTAAAAGACACAGTCTGAGTCTCAGAGAGGTAGGTATGTTCAGCTATGCATGGGAACCTCTTTTAATGCTTTAAAATTATAAACTAGGGATGTTAATAGCTTTATGCAATCAAGGGGGAAAGTTGTGCTTATACTTGAGCTCCTTATATGATTGAGTCCAAAAGGTAAATTTTGTTTTTTTACACTTTTTTCTCAAACCCCTTTTTGGTCTGGGGCAGGGTTAGATAGGACTGACAGTTATTATATCATTTTATTACTTCCTAAAAAATTTCACCTGCTTGCTACTTTTGAGTGTGATTGTGCAGCTGGCTTCACTGCAGGAGCACACTAAGCTGCTTCAACCTTTGCAGTTTGCCAGCAAGTTTGTTACAGGGTACAGCCAAGAAGGGTACCCCAAAGAGGGGTTTGGAATGGGGTCCAGAACTCAAGGTGTCCAGGAAATATTAGGATGTCCTCACCCCTTCCTGTACAGGTGTGAGTTAGGGGAAGGGACACATGGAGCAGGAACATGCAGGGGGCTGTTTTGTACAGCAACAGCTTTGCAGCTAATCCATGGCATAGTCATTTAACACATGTATAACCTTTAACTGGTTGCATAGATACGTTAAATAGCTGTGGCCTTGCTTTGAGCCAGGGAGAAGGGAGTGACTTCCACCTAAGATGTAAGTGGGGAGGCAGGTCCCCCTGATTATAGCACCTTTGTGAGAGCTTGGAGGTGATTGGCTCTACACCATGGGGCCACGCCTGCCCAGACCCATTATGGCAACCCAGTAAAGCTGGAAGGATGTGGGAGTGCTAGCAAGTGTAGGCGATTGTGGGAGGAGTTGGAAATGGGGCTGTAGAGAAAGATTAGCTCAGGGATTTAAACTGAGACTCGGCAGCCATTAAACAGAACCGTGCGGTTTTGACCAGAGTGGGGACTCCCGCAGCTTGGGTGGGGGAGATCCACGCAGCTTCACCAGAGTGCAGACCCCCACAGGCCTGTCAGGGAGAATCACTATGTGGCTTTAGCAGAGAACCGCCACTCGGCTTTGGCAGAGTGGTAACATCCCCCTCCCCCAGCTCCCTGTAGCCCTATGGAGAAGAACCTTGCAACCTTGCAGTTTTGGTCAGAGTGGGGACTGCCGCAGCTTTGGGGTGCTCCCTTTGGCCACGTGACCTGGGAAACAGGAGAGATTTTGCCTGGAAAATGCGTACAAAGAACTCTTGCCAGTAGGCCATGAGAAGGTGCCACATGGTTTTGGATTAATTAGAGATCCTGCCTGGATGGCGACACAGCTGATGGGTGTCAGGAGCCTGAATCACTGACGTTTGCTTCTTTTTCTGAGATATGGTACCCCAAATTAGGGCAGGGGGAGAAGGAAGCACTGTGGGCATTTGTGGGTATCCAAAAAGACTTTGATATTTTAATGAAGACATTAGGTCACTACTTTAAGTCTGTATAGCTTTAAAAAACATTTCCTTTCCTTCTCACAAATCTCTAGCATTGAGAGATGTCTTCCTAATGTGACAATCGAACCTAGTGGGGGGTCCTTTTGGTAATAGTATATCGTCCCCCCTTGGCCTTGTGTGTGGGTGTGTTCTGTAACAGTTTTTGGTCCCTGGGTGGGCCAATAGTTGCACCCACTGTTACAGGGTGCAGCCAAGAGGGGGGACCCCAAATGGGCATTTGAAATGGGGTCCAGAACTTACGGTGTCCAGGAGATTTTAAGATGTCTCCAAACCCCCCCCACCCCCCCAGGGTGTGGGTTGGGGGAAGGGACAAATGGAGCAGGACCATTGAGAGCTGTTTTGCAGCTAAGCTCTGGCGTGGTCATTTAACATATCTATAGCCTTTGGCTGGTCGCTTAGATATGTTAAATAGCTGTGATCATCTCTGAGCCAGGGGAATGGAAATAACTTCCCCACCAACACGTGACTGGGGGCAGATCCCCCAAGCTACAGCGCCTGCGTGGGAGCTCGGAGAAGATTGGCTCCAGGACATGGGGCCACACCTGCCCAGACTCAAGATGGCAACCCAGTAAACCTGGAAGGATACGAGTTCTGGCATGTGAAGCCGAGTGTGGGAGGAGTCGGAAATGAGGCTGCAGAGGAAGATTGGCCGAGGGGATTCAAAACCCAGACTTGGCGGCCATTAGGAGAGAGAACCACGCGGCTTTGGCAGAGTGGGGAGCTCTCCCCTTCCCGCAGCCCTGAGAAGGAGAACCATGCGCAGCCCTGGGCAGAGAGAACCGTGGTGCTTTAGGAAGGAGAACCATGCTGCCCTGAGAAGGAGAGCCATGTGCAGCCCTGAAAAAGGGAACCACGCGGCTTTGGCAGAGTGAGGACTCTCCCTTCCCGCAGCCATAGGAGAGAGAACTATGCGCATCCCAGAGAGAGAGAGCCATGTGCATCCCTGAGAGGGAGAACCATGTGGCTTTGGACAGAGTGAGGACTTTCCCTTCCCGCAGCCCTGAAAGGGAGAACCACGCGGCCTTGACAGAGTGGAGACTCCCACAGCTTTAGAAAGGGGAACCACCACCTGGTTTTAGCAGAGATCCTGGTGACTCAGCCGAGGGTGCTGGGAACCCAGAGAGGTCTCCCAGTTGAGAAGGAGGACTAACTAAGAACCAGAGGACTGTCTGAGCCATGGACTTCGTTTTCCTTCCCTGAAATACGGTACTCTGGACTGGGCAAAGGGGGAAGGAAAGAAGGACTGTGTCTGTTTGTGGGTGTTTTGGGGGACTTTGGGGTTTTTGATAAAGACATTAGGTCACTACTTGAAGTTTGTATAGCATTAAATAAACATTTCCTTTCCTTTTCACGAATCTCTGGCATTGAGAGACGTCTTTCCTCGGGCGGCGGACATAACGGACCCGGGGCCTTCTTTCAATAATAGTATATCGTCCAAGGCCCCCCTTGTTCTGTTCTGTAACACCACCTCTGTCTGTTCTGTAACAAGTTGACAGGGAATTCAATTCCTTCCTTCATTTACTCATTCACTTAGCCAATACTGGGGCTCCAGGGCTGTGTTGGTAGGCCCTAGGCAGTTTGTTTTTGTGGCCTCTTGCCTCCATAAAACTCATGCTCAAAACTGTTTGTTACGACTGTGTTGGAATAAGGACCATAATCCAGGCTGGATCCATTAAAAACAGCCCTGGCCAGGTGGCTCACTTGGTTAGAGTGTGACCCCACCTGCCAAGGTTTATGGTTAAACGCTGAAGATTAGATCTCCATCTCTGGTTGGGGCACACACAAGAAGCAACCAACCAATGAATGCATCAATAAGTGGAACAATAAATCACTGTTTCTCTCCTTTTTTCTCTCTCTCAAATCACTATCAATAAATACATTAAAAAAAAAGAAATTTAAAACATTTTCTTTGGTTCCTAAGACTATTGTGGGCCCTCAACACTGCATAAGAAGACCCTGCTGAGCAATCGCGCTGACCTGAGTTTCAGTCATGAACAAAAAAAAAAAACCACAAGGCTTATCTTCATGGAGAAACAGTAAACAAAGTAAGTACAGTGTTTTTCGGACAATAAGACGCATCTAGGTTTTAGAGGAAAAAAGACTTTGAAGCAAAAAATGTGGTAAAATATTTAATAACAAACAACGTAATATTTCACCAATGTAAATGTAAACAGAACTCAATAGTAGCATTAACAACCATTATTCCTCCCAAATTTGGGGGGGTGGTGCGTTTTATAGTCCGGAAAATACATACAGAAATTGAGTTTGGGAGTGGGCTGTAAGTGTTGAGCAGAAAAAAGCAGATAAGAGAAGTACTGAAACCAGAAAAGACACCGGAGTTCGGGCTGCCTGTCACTACCAAACCCAATAAGCAGAGACAGGGATTGAATCTTTATGGGCACTTTATTCAGATGGCCGGCGTTCTGGGAGGATAACAGGTTCATATCCTAACAGACCAGCTAGTCTTTTTTTTCCAGGCCAAGGATTTTATAGCAGAGAATAAACAAGGTGTGGTGAGGGGTTTTGAAATTCAGGGAGGAGTTAATTGGATTTAAAAAAAAAACCCTCCAGCATTCTTGTCCTGGGCGGTGGTCTTAAGCTGTGCCCCAGGCAGTGGTCTTTACCTGTGTCCTGGGTGGTGGTCATCTCACCCTGGAGGACAATGGCTCAGATACCATCTTGAGTTGCTTGCAGTCCTCCTGAGGAACAAAGGTGGAACTGCTTATGGTCTCCTGGAGTCAGGGTGGGTCATACCTTCAGTTCCTGGAACAAAAACTTTTACATGCATTGATTACTAAGCTTATTGGCTATTACTGAAACTAGAATTTCCCAACTCTTAAGTCCCCTATCAGTGCTAGACTCATGGGATTATCACTTCATAAATCATGTAAATATTAATAACTACAAACACCGGAGGCATGTAATATTGTATGTGAACTAATTAGGAAATAAAAAATTCGCCGTGACCAGTGTGGCTTAGTTGCTTGGGCGTCGTCCTGCAAAGTGAAAGGTGGGGGTTCAGTTCCCAGTAAGGGCAGGTGCCTGGGTTCTGGGTTCAGTCCCTTGGGGGACCGCTTGCCAGACAACGGATGGGTACTTCTCTCCCTCTTTCTCTCTCCCTTCACCCTAAAAATAAATACAATCTTTTTAAAAAGATTATAGCATCGTAGGTTGTAATCTTAGAAACTAAGATTAAATTTAAAAAATCTACTTAAATTTAAAAAATAGGGAGTGTTAAGGGGAATTTAAATAGAATGGATTGGGAGGGCTGCCCTGGGAAAGCCTTGAACAAAGATGCGAGGGAAGCCTGGAAGAAACCAGGCACACTCGGAGCAAGAGCGGTTGAGGATGAGGTATCGGAACCAAGAAGAATTCCCAGACGCCACGCTCCCTGCAGGGACGCTCACGGAGTTCCGTATTCCCGCGGCCTATAAGCGACGCGACAGGTCGTCAGTGGAAACAAGTGCCTATCGCTGCAACCTCCATTTTGCTTCCTGGCACCCACCTGCATACCTGTAGCTCTCCTTTTCCCGCTGGTCAGGCGGGGTGCCGATTTTCTTCAACTCCGCGTAGGCAGCAGAGGGGCCCGATGGCAGGAGAGGGGAATGGCGAAGGCAAGCCGAGGGGGCACAAGTTGGGGCACCCCGCCCCCGTTGCCCCTATTCAAAATGGCGGCTCTAGCCTCCTGTTGGGCTGGTCGGCGGCGCGCGAGTTTATTCTGCAATCTGCAGGGCGGTGCTCGGGGCGGGTCTACGGTGAGGAGGGGCGACGCAGCCTGCGGCGGGGCCTGAAGTCATCGGCTCCGACGCTGAAGCTGCCAGTACCACCGTCGCTACACCCCAGATAGTGGAAGGGAAGATGGAGCCGGTGACCGCTGCTACTGACAGCGGGGAGCGGCCTGGGGCCCCGGTGGGCGCAGGCCTGTCGGCCTCCCAGCGTCGGGCGGAGCTGCGGCGCAGAAAGCTCCTCATGAACTCCGAACAGCGCATCAACCGGATCATGGGCTTCCACAGGCCCGGGAGCGGCGCGGGTGAGGTCCTCCGCTTTCCCCGGTGTCTCGCCCACCCTTCTCAGTCCCCAAGAGCATTCTCTCCCTCCTCCGCCCCGCTGACCGTTTTGACCAAGCCCTTCTCGGGGCCAAGTTCTCCCTCGACCCCCGGACGGTCTAATCGCTCTCCTGAGTTTTCGGGGGGCTTGGCTCAGCGGTTGTAGCCCCTCCGCTGCCGGCTGCGAAGCCCTCGCTCCAGGATCACCCCCCTCACCCCCAACCCCGCGGTGGTGTCCTCTGCCCAGCTTGCCGAGACGACCCCTCCTCCCTTCCCCACGCGGTCGCCGTGGAAGGGCGCGCGCGGGTGGTCTGCCCGGCGTGCTACTGTGCCTGTTGGGCCAGATGCCGTCCCTCCCGGCGCCTTCCCCAGCGTCCGCCTTCCTTTGCCTTTGGCTGCAACTGCTGGCCCACGGGAGCTCGTCTTTACTGAACTGTCCCCTCGTCCTTTCTGCGTGGGTCAGGGGCTCCTGCAGCCGGTGTTGAGTGCCCTCAGCATTGTCCCCTGCAGGTCTGAAACTCGGAGCAGCCGTTTCTACAGACCCAACAAGTGGGACGCGCTCGCCCGAGGTCTCTCCTTCCCCGGGGGCGCCGGGATTGCCTTGATTGGTGGCGAGCGAGGCCTGTACACCTCGCGCGGTTCCGCATTTCTCCCCCGCTGGCATGCACTATGAGGTCCTTTAAAACTTTTTACGTGACTGTCTTACGTATTTTTTGTGAGTCTTTATCGAACCCCTAGGATGTGCTGGTGATCCCATTGAGCGTTGCCTTCAGTCGCTGGCGGCCAGCTCCTTTGGTCCCTGTGACTTCTTTTCCGTGGGGCTTTAGGTCCATAAACTTAGTTCTAAACTTACAGACGGGTCACAGGTCCGCCGCCGCAAACTGCCGAGGGAGGCGACGGGACTGTTTCGAGTTCTTTGCCCTTAATGACTAATAGAACGTTCACTCTTTCTCGAAGTATTTACTGTCGTTCTCGAGGGACATTCCGTAGTTTGTTCTGTTGCTTCGAAAATGTTTTCTGTCGCTGAGGTTTTGTTTTGTTTTAAACGACAACAGCATCCTAAACCGCCTGTGTCCCTGCTAATGGCTCCCTGACTCCAGAAGGATTACGTAAGCGGTGGCGGTAGGATTTGCCACACCCTGTGCTGATAAAACTCAGGATTCAGAAATACAGTATTAAAATACAGATTTTAAAAAGCTTTAATGGTTTTCTGCTTTTATCCAAACACGCTGGAGCAGACAATGCAACAGCCATATACAGGGGTGGATTATGCCAGAAAACTTGTCCTTGCAGCTTGCTTGCTCCCTCCCTACCTGTCTTTCCCAATTTGTTTACCTAGCCTTTACCCCCAAATTTTGATTTGTAGTCTCTGCAGGGATACTCTTTTTTGAGTTATATATTTTGAGGATGTAGAGGAAGGAATTAACTTACATTTTATGCAGAATCAATTAATTTATATTCAGAGTTCTAGCTCAGTGGCATATTTTTTAATATTACTATGAAGGATGTTTGCCTGTATATTATACATAAGACTTCCAAATTTCTTTTCTCAGAAGAAGAAAGTCAAACAAAAGCAAAGCAACAGGACAGTGATAAACTGAACTCTCTCACCATTCCTTCAGTGTCAAAGCGAGTAGTGCTGGGTGATTCGGTCAGTACAGGAACAGCTGACCAGCAGAGTGGTGTGGCAGAGGGAAAGGGGACTGAGCTGGGAGACAAACTGGACTCTTTCATTAAACCGCCTGAGGGCAGTAACGACGGAAGCCTGGAGCTCCGGCAGAGGAACAGAGGGGACCTGACAGCAGACCCTGTCCAGAGGGGGTCTCGCCACGGCCTAGAACAATACCTCTCCAGATTTGAAGAAGCAATGAAGCTAAGGAAACAGCTGATCAGTGAGAAACCCAGTCAAGAGGATGGAAACACAGTGGACGAATTTGACTCTTTCCGAATATTTAGATTGGTGGGCTGTGCTCTTCTCGCCTTTGGAGTCAGAGCTTTTGTTTGCAAATATTTGGTAAGAAACATAATGGGAAATGAAAATTGATTATAATAAATGAGTGTTAATAGTTACAATAATGAACCCATAGAATTCATTGTCAGTATTAGCTTCATATTTGCCAGACTCACAGGACTATTTGGAGATGTGCTATAAACTGCTATTCACCTTAGTTGTAGGAGGCATTCTGGTTAAGTACAGAGCCTAATAAAAATTGATAAATTCCTTCTGCATGTAGGTACCATTTTAAGTGATTTATACACATTGATTCATTTAACTTCATCCCTATGAACTAAGTATTGTTTGAATCTTTGTTTTATAGATGAGGGAATGAAGACTCATAAAGGTAAATCATTTGCCCAAGGTCACACTGCTACTAAGTGACAGCTGGGATTAAACCCAGGCAGTGTGTTCTGAACCCAAAGGGTAAAGTCTGTACACACACCACATGTTAATTACCACTTCTCAAATAATTTTAAGCATTAAAATGCAGTTTGTGTGATCCTGATCATGATGTACTATAAAGTTTTTTACTGTTCAGAAGGCATTTCAGCATTTTATAATGTAGTATTATAGGAATGCCGTCCATTTTGGCTGTACCTTCGTATGCCAATGGCTATTCATTGAAGGCAGGAATGTATAGGTCCTTTTGTTTTACAGCTTGCGGAAGAAGGAAGAAAAGCGTAGGTAATAATAGTTTAGGCAGATAATAAAATTTTTAGATATTATAGTTTATGTTATTACACAACAATTTTAAAAATGTGTCTATGTAAATCTTAAAGAGAATCTGTTGAACAAATGTGACTTTTTTCATAGCTTTCAGTATTTAGTGAGATACGAAGATTTTTTTCTCTTATCTGCAAACACTCTGTGCTTTCATGCTTTAAAGTTGTTCTATTTTCGTGCCTCGTTTTTGCATGAGTTTTTTGGCTTTCTGGTTTTCTTTGCTATCAGATTTTCTTATTTTTCAATACTTTAAAAAATGTTTTTTATCTGTTTATTTCCGGAGAGAGGAAGGGAGGGAGAAAAAGAGGGAGAGGAGCATGCATCAGTTACTTCCTGCCTGCCCCCAACTGGGGACCTGTGGGCAACCCAGGTGTGTGCCCTGAGCAGGCATCAGACCATCCAACCGGCAACCCTTTGGTGTGCAAGCTGATGCTCAGTCCACTGACCCACACCAGCCAGGAAGCTGTCAGATTTTCAACTGTTACTTCTCATGGCTCTCACTGTATTTCCATCTAATAGTGTTTGCTCTTTCATTCCCTTAATAGCTTTAATTTTAGAAATAAATGTAAATTAGATATTTTTATCTTTTTTATTTTATTGTGTGAGAAGCAAGATAACCAAGCTGTTTTATCGTTAGTAAGAGTAGCTTGCCATTTGAGAGCCAGATGTAGTACATGCGTTACTTTCTTGCCTCAAAGTCTGACGAATGTATGGGCATCTCCTTTGAGTACTGGGCCTTTTGTGTGTACTTTCAAATTATCAGTAAATTGCCTCCAGATGAGAGAGATGTTACTGCGTGATGTATTTATTATATATCTATCACCATGCAATACTTTTTAAGTTGTTTAAAAGGTAAGTTTTTATGAGGGAGGACATTTTTGAGGACATTAAAGAGTGTGACTTGACTTGAAAAACATGTTTATGTTAATAAATCAAATCCCTTTATTTTCTTCACTCTTCTACAGAAATAAGACTGTTTTCAACTGCTAAAATTAAATATTTTTTTAGGGTTTTTTTTTTGCTTAAATTTATAGCTGCTGTTAATTTGATTCATTGTTATTTGAATGATTGTGTTGGAAATATATAATTGTATCTTCTATCTTCACAGTCCATATTTGCTCCATTTCTTACTTTACAACTTGCATACATGGGACTATACAAATATTTTCCGAAGGTAAATTACATTTTTCCTAAATTATGGTGATGAATATAGATTGATTAATGACTAGACCATCTTAAGAACTTTTCAAAAATTTGTCGTACTTTTGATCTGAATCAGTTGGCCACCAATCAAACTTTATGTTCTGTTTGTAATGAGTTAAGTTCAGAAAGCAAGTGATGAGACACTTTTATAGCAACTGTACATTGCCATCACGTTTGTGTTGTGTTTTTAAAAAATGTAGGTACACCATGGATTGGGAGAAAAAAATGTGTATAAAAGTGTTCAATTTAATTACTTAGTAAAGATTTAGTAATTCATTTTGTTTGTGATAAAGGAAATTAATTGTTAAGTGGGTTTAGTTATCTTACTGTGCTCCTTCGTGGACACTTAACAGTGCACTTGATCTGTAATGCCAAGGGCCTGATATTTGCCAGAAACATTTGGCCATAACTGCAGAACAGAATCATGGGGGGTGTCAGTGTTTACCTGGTCTGCTTGACTACAGATTATGTGTAGTATATGGGACTTGGCTTGTCTGGCATGGGAGAGAATTCTGCTTGTGTAATTGAATTTTGTGTGGGTTTTTTGCTGAGAAGTGGCTACTTGGTTATTTGCTTAGTGATTTGTATGGCATTGATAGGCCTTGTATGTTTTTATGGATTTGAAGCATTTATATTTTTAAGGGGCCAAATAGGTCAAATACACAAAGTTAAAGTAAAAGAAAGAAGTGTTATTTTTAATTAAACATTTTTTGATGATACAGATGTATGTTTATTTATTTTAAAGGTTTTTTTTAAAGATTATTTATTTTTAGAGAAAAGGGAAGGGAGGGAGAAAAAGGAGAGAAACATAAGTGTGAGAGAGAATCATCAATTGATTGCCTCTCATATGCACTCCAACCGGGACTGAACATGCAGCTCAGGCATGTGCCCTGACTGGGATTCGAACCTGTGACCTTTCACTCTGTGGAATGACACTCAGCCAACTGAGCCACACTGGTCAAGTCCAAATGTATATTTATTGACCTTCTCCAAAAGTATAAATTAAACAAACATTTTCTGTAAGAGCTTATTTGAACCCTGGCTGGTGTGACTCCAAGGCTTGAGTGCTGGTCTGCGAACCAAAGGGTCAATGGTTCTATTCCCAGTCAGGGCACATGTCTGGGTTGCCAGCCAGGTCCCCAGTCAGGGGCATAAAAGAGGCAATCACACATTGATGTTTCTCTCCCTCTCTTTCTCCCTCCCTTCCCCTTTCTCTAAAAATAAATAAACACAATCTTTTAAAAAATTGTTTAAAAAGAAAAAAGAGCTTATTTTAGTCAAACTGACAACATATACCAGGGAGCAAGGTCTCACATGCTCCAAAAGTATAATTTAATAAAAGCATTTGTTTAGAAATTTACCCTTGAGACATTGATTGTAGTTTTGCAATAGCAGGAGTTTGGAAACAACCTAAATGATTATTAGTAAGTGACTAGTTAAAAAATTATGGCTGGGGGTAGGGGGGGTATAAGGGGACCAAATGGTAATGGAAAAAATATATAATAAAGATTAAATTTGAAAAAAAATTATTGCCTATTCATTCAGAAGCTCTTCATGTACTGATAAAGGTAACGTTGCCCAGAAATATTAAGAGAAGAAATCAAAATACAGAATAGGATCTACATCACACTTCTTTTTTATAAAAAGGAAGAAAATATAGATATTTGATTTTGCTTACAGATGTGTAAAGAAACTGGAAGACTATTACACGAAACTTTGAACAACAGTGCCCAAGTATACAGGTTACTGGGTGAGTGGAGGACAGAGAAGGAAGGGAGACTGCTTATACTTTTCTCTCAAAACATGTTGCAACAGTTTTTAAAAATTTTTTTATCGTATTTTCTTCCATTACCATTTATCCCCATTATGCTCCCCTCCCAAACAGTTTTTAAACACAGAAAAGTTGAAAGAATTCTGCAGGAACACCCATTTATACTTAACGACCTAGATTCTATAATTAACATTTCATTATCTTTGTCGTGTATCTATCCAATTTTCTATCTATCATTTTAAAGATTTTATTTATTTTTAGGAAGAGGGGAAGGGAGGGAGTAAGAGAGAAAAATCAGTGTGTGGTTGCCTCTCTCATGCCCCCTACTGGGGACCTTGCCCACAACCCAGGCCTGTGTCCTGACTGGGAATTGAACCTTTGGTTTGCAGTCTGGCACTCAGTCCACTGAGGCACACTAGCCAGATCTATGCATTTTTAATACATCTTTTTTTTCTTTATGCATTACAAAGTATATATATTGTAGATGTAGACATCAATATATTTTACCCCTGCATGTTTTGGCTTACATATCATTATAATTTAGTGTGTCATTATGGTTCTTTCTCTTTTTGGTAAAAGTTTCATAAGGTGAATTACTCAAGTCTTTAGTGTACCATTTAATGACTTTTGACTAGCCTGTGAAACCCAAATTCTTCAAAGGTTTAGAACTTGACTCTCAGGGAATTCCATCATGCCTTTTCCAGGCAGCCCCAGCTTCTATACTCCGAAGGTCAGATTTTCTTTTCCCCATCCTAGATTTGATTTTTTTGTTTCAGTTCTTCATATAAATGGCATCGTTCTTGTACATACATTTTTGCACAAGGCCTCTTTTATTCTGCATAGTATTTTTGATCATCATTCATGTTATTGGGTATATTAGTAGTTTATTCCCCCCTTTTTTTGCTGAGTAATAGTTTATTGTGTAAATGTATCTTTTATTTGTCTAATCTGTTGATGGACTTGGTTGTCCAGTTTATGGTCATTATGACTAGAGCAGCTAAGAATTTCCTTGTGTGAATCTTTTTGTGGACATAGGCTTTGATTTCTCTTGGTAACTATAGCTTTTTATATTATTAAAATTTTTGAATCATGTGACTGGACTTGGTGACTTTATCAAATCAATAAAGTAAATGAAAATTTAGCCTTGAATCTCCTAAAAAATGAAACTAGAAAATTAGGAAATAAATGTTGGTTGATTTCCTACTGCATGTGCAATCAAATGTGAATTGCTTTGCATGGTAATTAGGGCTCTACAGAATGTTCCTTTGGTCCTGTCACAGAATAACTCACTGTCCTGCAGCACACCTGTCACTCTTCTGATGGTTTTTGTCATGGGACTTAACTTTCATTAAGATTTCTCCTCTCACTTCTGCCCACTTAAATCTTGCTCATACTTGAAGGCCTGTTTTAATTTTACTTTCTCCTGAAATCCTTCCCTGTGCTTTATTTATATATAAGACCCTGGGGTGATTTCTGTTTCCTTTGAGCCACCGTGCCACACATTATCCAATTTTCTTTTAAAGATTTGATTTATTTTAGACAGAGGACAAGGGAGGGAGAAAGAGGGAGAGAAGCATCAATGTGTGGTTGCATCTCACACGCCCCTCACCGGGGACCGGGGACCTGGCCTGCAATCCAGGCCAGGCATGTGCTCTGATTGGGAATTGAACCCATGACCCTTTGGTTTGCAGGCTGGCACTCATTCTGCTTAGCAACAGCAGCCAGGGCTACATATATAATTTTTGATAGCAAGAATGGTGTCTTTTTCCCTACTGCTTCGCGTTTTCTACTTTATATATTATATGTTCAGTAAATGTTTATTGATGGTATTATTGATTGATGTTTTGAAACTTCAGTAACGGTTTTGAAATCAGGCAAAAATAGCACTGATAACGTTTTTATAGAGTTTGAGTTACCATCTGAAAGCTGTAAGATTTCTTTGTCTTTCTCTGTACAGGGTGAAAAGAAGGTAAAGACAACAGTGCTAACAGCTGCCCTTCTGTTATCTGGGATTCCTGCTGAAGTGATAAATCGATCGATGGATACCTACAGCAAAATGGGCGAAGTTTTCACAGATCTCTGTGTCTACTTTTTCACTTTTATCTTTTGCCATGAACTGCTTGAGTACTGGGGCTCTGATGTACCATGAAGCCCGCAGAACTCAGAAGGAGAAGCTTACAGAAAACCAGTTTCTCTTCCGTACTGCCAAGTCTCTAAAGGCAGCAAACCAGTTTACACCTTTATGTAATTCTCACTTTGTAGGAGTTGTGAACTACTTCATTAGGAATGGAATGGCAGTTTCCCTGATTTGAAAGGGTTGAGTTTGTATTAATACTGATGTGAAGAATAGAGTACCAGTGTCATCAACTGATCTTTCTTTAGTTAGAATCCCTAGTCTACACTGTTCCCTGGGTCCTCAAGATTTGTAATTCCCTTGGGGGCTGAGCTAGTGCTTTGAGGGGAGCAGAGGAACATGGTCTCAGCCAGCCCCTTGTAATCGGGGACTGCATCTTGTATTTATGTTCTGTTCTGAGAAATGGAGCCATCTGAAAAATAAAATGAAAGAAACTACATTGTCTAATGTTAAATCTGCACATTTTAATTTATAAGGGCTCAATAAGATAGCCAATTATCTCTTTTCTTGTTGAATCAATATCTTAATTCTTACTCCAGTGCAAATATTGTAATGGGAGAAAGGATTAAGATTCATACATGTAAAATTAGAAGGTATTTGTGAAATTTTGAATTTTTATTTATGAAAAATTTCTTATTACCCATCTCAGAATTGGAATTTTTCACTTTTGAGTTTTCAGCTTTCAGAAGTATGTTTTTTAAGCAAACTAGACTATAATGATTAGATATAAAAATGGGATGTGAAGAACTGACAGGTATGCAACTCAATAGCATAAATATCCCTTTAACTTGGTAATACTGTTATATTTGGAAGGTTTGTATTAAAAGAGTATGAAACATAAGTGTTATATTGCTTGGTATTACATTTTCTTACAGATTTTTGTATGGTCTATTTAATTAATCCTTGTGATATTAAAAACATACATCCTTTTTTTTAATTACTCACAAAGTCTTGATTTTTGTCACTTTATTTTGAATCAGAATAATGCAGAATAAATGTAAGTGAGGTCTAGGCCTCTGACTTAGGATAAGATTACAAGCACGCACTTTTTCTGACCTCGTGAGGAATCTATTCTTGATTGGAAAGCATCCTTGATTTGTCACATCTCGCCCACCCCCAGCCTCTGAGAAGACACTAGTAGTCTTCAATTGCACGTTTTTACTTTTCTTGTCTCTTTTTTAAAAAGGCTCCATTTAGCCAATTGACACATGCAAAGGTTTAGTAACTACAGGTCCTTATCAAATTTATTTCAAAAGCAAAAGCTGTAAGTACCTGTGTCTATTCATGCCACTTTGTGTTGAGTAGAATCAAACAAATAAATATTTCTCAGTGTTTGGAATAATTAAAGAGAAATTTTCTTTGGAAATTTTGGGGACTTTAAGTGTGTGTGTGGGTTAAAACTAGATTGAGTAGGATGGTTGTTGAAAGGCAACGTCTTTGATCAGTAGCTTTTTAACCTTACTAGTTGTATAAATGGACATGTGCATCACACTTGGCCCTAAAAGTAGCAAGAAGGTTGTGAGATACTCAGAACTGGGTTAATTAGAATAAAAGTCTGCTTTGGGAGCCAGGGTAGTTTGCTAAAAGTGATGCATTGGAGACACAATGGAATATAATTATAGGCCCGCCCTGGAGATACAGTGTGTCTGGTTCCAGACTACCATGATAAAGTGAATATCTGTAAAGCGGATCACATGAGTTTTTTAGTTTCCCAGTGAACATACAAGCTATGATTACACTAATCTATTAAAGTGTGCAGTAGCATTGCATCTACAAAACACTGTACATACCTTAATTAAAAAATACAGGAGTACACTTTCTACCCAAGACTGAAGACTGCATTTCCCCCACTGGAGCGGAGCGGTGTGAACCAGTGCAAGTGGGGCGGAGCAGGGCAGAGCAGGTCTGGCAGCCTCATGGCCATGCTGCTGTACAGCACTATTGGGCTGTTCCGCCACGGTGCTGTTTTCACAGCCACACTCTGGCTGTTGAACTGTTGGCACTAAGTAAAGTTTCCTTCACTGCACCCCAAATTGGGGATTCCTGTTGGCATTGAGTTGGCGCCAACAACCATCAGTTGACACTGTTGAGGTATAAACAAACATTTATTTTAGGTGGATGATAGATTTATTATAAGGAATAGGCTCTTGAGATTATGGAGCTGAGAAGACTCCAGATCTGCAGCGGGTGAGTCTCAGAAGAGCTGGTGGTGTAAGTCCCAGTCCGAAAGCTAGCAGGCTGGAGACCCAAGAAGAGCCAACTTTCATTTTGAGTCCAAAGGCAGGAGAAGACCAATAAAAAAAGTTACAGCTACCTGGCTGGTGTAGCTCAGTGGATTGAGCGTGGGCTGCGAACCAAAGTGTCGCAGGTTCAATTCCCAGCCAGGGTACACGCCTGGGTTGCAGGCCATAACGCTCAGCAACTGCACATTGATGTTTCTCTTTCTCTATCTCCCTCCCTTCCCTCTCTAAAAATAAATAAAATCTTTAAAAAAAAAAAGTGAAATCCTGTTCATCCTTTAAAAAAAAAGTTACAGCTAAAAAATGCAAACCATTTGAGTCTTGGAAAGTGCCTACCAATAGACTTGCTTGACACAGTGCTGCCACAAACCTTCAATTTATAAAAAACTGAAGTGCAGTAAGGCAAAACAAAGCACAATAAAACAACATCTACCTATACTTTTTTCATGTGTGCTAATAAATAAAAGCTGCTTCTTTGGGGATATAGACATGCTGCAAACTTTCCATAAATATATTGGGAGCATAAGAAAGCCAGTCAATTGTCACTTCAAGGTGTTCTCTTAAAGGGAAGTAAGAGCTCTGGTCAGGGTGTTAGAAGATCTGGGCTCTGGTATCAGTTTAGATTCAAAAAAGATTAGTGATCTAGGATTAAATTTGTTTCCCAAGTCTTAGTTTTTTCACTTAAAATTGATACGTGATTTTAAAAACCTGTTTTAAGTTATTACATTGACATCTGCATGGCCTCATCCAGTCGTTGCTTCAAATATCATGCGTTACTATGCATTGTGGAAAATGCTTGTGACCTTTATCTCTCCAACCTCTACTTCTCCCTGAACTCCAAGCTCATACATTCCCACCTGTAGCCGTTACCTCCCTCTGGGTATCTAGTGGGCATCTCAAACATTACGTCACCGAAACAAAACCACTAATTTTCTCTCCTTTCCCCACCAAATCTGCTGCTTTTGTGCATTTCTCATCTCCACAAATTCACTACAATCCACAGTAGTTCTGTTCAAAACCAGGGAGTATCTTTATTTCTCCTTTTTACTCACAGTTTACACCTAATTTAACAGTCAGTGTTTGGAGAGATGCCTCTGGAATAGAATATCTAGAATTTGAACGCTCCTTAGTATTGCCACTATATGTCACTGGTGGTTTCCTATTTCTTTTTCTCTGAAACCCACATGCCTTAGGTTCAACTCAGAAACAGTTTAGAGTGGTTTTGATACCTGATCCACACTGGTCTCTGTTCTTGTCACATATCAGCACAAGCCTTCCTTATCCTTGGCATAGATTGCACTGTCGCTACAGGGGGGTAGTAAGCCATAGAGGAAGTGCAAAATTGGTTTTGGAGCCTTAACTTGGTTGCATTTTTCTCAAAATCAAATGCATTGAGGTAAAATTTACATACAGTAAAATGCATCTACTTTTGAACAGTTCAGTGAATTTTGATAAATGTATACATTCACTCCACAACTGACAACAATCAAGACAGACCTTTTTTTTTTAAAGATTTTATTTATTTATTTTTAGAGAAACGGGAAAAGAGGGAGAAAGAGAGGGAGAGAAACATCAATGGGTGGTTGCCACTCACATGCCCCCAAATGGGGACGCGCTAGCAACTCAGGCATGTGCCCTGACTGGGAATTGAACGGGTATTCCTTTGGTTCACAGGCCAGCACTCAATCCACGGAGCCACACCAGGCAGGGCAAGACATACCATCTTTTCTACCATCCTTAGGTGTAGGAAAGTAAAACAGTACAGATGTATGGAAATAGGAGGGCCTCTCCCCAACTCCATTACAGCTTTCTGCTAAAATAACATATCGGTATGCCTCCCATGGGGCAAGTCTCCTCAATTTTGACTACATAAGAATCACCTGAGAAACCTGAAAATACGCAATGCACAGGAAGCACTCTAGACCAATGAAATTGATATGGGGATGGCATACACGCGTCCGTTTTTGCTTTTTTTTTTTAAGCTTTCCAGTTGAGAGCCATTATAATTTTGCGAAAAATTTTAAAGCTCTTCCTCTTCTCCATCAAGTTAACTCCTTATTCAGTCTTCAAGTCTCCCCCCCTTAAAGGTCACGTCCTCAGGGAGCTCGTTTTCTGACTCTCTCCTATGTTGGAATCTCTTTCTTGTTGTATTACATCTGCTTGTGTTTTAGTAATGCAATGCCCCAGTAGACTGTAAACTCCCCGGGATTCAGCACACCCTCGAAACATAACAATATGCTAATGAATGAATGTATAAATGAATAAGAGTGAATGGAGAGGTATGTAGCATCACTCAGTGCAGATTAAGGCGGATGTGAGCACCAGTCCTAGCAGAGCAGAGATGCAATCGGCACCCCGCTGGCTCTCGCAGGAAAGACTCTCCCAGACTCAGCCATGGGCCTTCTAACGCGGTGAAGGAAAAACCGAGCCAAGGCATCTTCTTTCAGCGCGATGAGCTCTGTGCGGCCTCCAGACGATAGGTGGCGCTGTCCGGAGGCAGCCGCTTCCGGCGCGCCTTTCCTTCCTTCTGCCGCCGGCGCCAACACGTCCTGTTTTCGTTGGCTGCGTTCGGATGGCTTCCACCGCTGTAGCTGCTCCCTGCAGTTAGTGCTGCTTGTCTCCCTGCGGGTGGAGTGTAGCGTGGCGTTCTCCTTTGTCCGGTCTTCCTGCACGCCGTCCCAAAGGGCGCCTCTTGCCCGCGGCCTGCGGCATGGGTCGGGAGTCACGGTGAGGCAGCGCTGCGGGCGGGCGAGCGGCTTCCTTGGGGTGAGGGCAGGAGGCGGGAGTTGAGGTGGCCGCGGGGCCGGCCTGGCCCAGCGCGGCCCCACGTGTGCCCAGCTCTGCTGGAGGCCACTGGAGGGGCTGGGGGCCCTTGGCTGAGGGAGTGGGTGTATTTTGGCCGGCGACGGGCACAGGGTTCCCCCGCAGTACCATCAGCCTGTTGGAGCCTCTGAACTGGTTCATGATTGTATTATCTTTTTTCTTACATTGTTGAATTCGGTAGGCTAATCTTTATGTTCAGACTAAGTATAGACTATAATTTTCATTTCTCTTACTGCCCTTGTGTAAAGTAGCAAATCTGCTTCCTGTTCTCTCCCTTTTTCTTTGATCTATTTTTCTCCGTAGCACCACATGGCGTTTTGTATATTTATTTGGTTTTCTACTTGTCATGTCTTGCTTTAAAAAATTTTTTTTAGATTGACTTTAGAGAGAGGAAGGGGAGGAAGGGAAGGAGAGAGAGGAGTGAGAAACATCAGTTTGTTCTTCCGCCTAGTTATGCACTCATTGGTTGATTCTTGTACGTGTCCTGACTTGGGTTTTGAACCCACAACCTTGCAGTATTGGGACTGTGCTCTACCGAACTGAACTACCCGGCCAGGACTGTTACGTTCTCCTTTGTAGAATGCAGGCTGCTTGGGGTTTGGTTTGTTTATTCTCTTTGCTGCCCTGCCCTTTTAAGATGGTACTTTCCCTTCCATATGTGCTATAGCAAAAAGGTTCATTTAGTCTTTCCCCCCAATTAAAAAAAATTTTGAGCAAAAAGCCGTTTCAATGTTTAGTTTGTCTACTGAGATTTTTTTGGAAAAGTGTAATAAATAAGATAGTAGAAGGTAACTGTGTCAGCTAAACTTAATCTTTAACTTGATGTTCTAGCCACTACCGGAAGCGATCAGCCTCACGGGGACGCTCTGGAAGTCGATCTAGAAGTCGCTCACCCTCAGACAAAAGAAGTAAACGTGGGGATGACAGACGGTCTAGGAGCAGAGATCGAGACAGAAGGAGAGAGAGGTCTCGCAGCAGGGATAAAAGAAGGTCTCGGTCAAGGGACAGGAAGCGTCTGAGGTAAGGACATTAGTCTCCAAAGGACCTGGTGATAAATTGAGCCTTCTCAGTTAAATCAGGTTACTTCAAAACTGTGTTTTGGACTAGAATTTAGTGGCCCCTTTGCAGCCCCATTGTTTTAATTTCAGCTTGCTTGGTTACGTCCAGAAGTGATTTGCCTAGAACAGTGATTTTTCAACCTTTTTCTTCGTGGCATATACAAACTAATTACTAAAATTCTGCAGTACACCTAAAAATATGTTTTTTGGCAATCTGACAAGAAAATAGGTACAATTTTGATTGATTTACAATAAAAATAGTAATTACCTGTTTTGCTTCAAAGTGACATTTTATTGTTTAAATGATTTTATTTATTTTCAGAGAGGGGAAGGGAGAGAGAAAGAGAGGGAGAGAAACATTGATGTGTGAAACATCAGTTGCCTCTTGCATGCCCCCAACCAGGGGCCTGCCTGGCCTGCAAACCAGGCATATGTCCTGATCAGGAATTGAACCAACGCTCTTTCGGTTCAGAGGTTGGCACCCAGTCCACTGTGCTGCACCAGCCAGGGCCAAAGAGACTTTAAAAAATCAGGTGCTTATAAGGATATCTGGTACCGAGAATTAACCATTCAAACTAAACCTTGTTATGTGATATGACCAATAAGATGCAACTCTGTTATATTACCTGCATATTTATGGTTTTTATGCATATTTATGGTTCAAGACAGAACAATCTAAGGAAAAAGTTGTTAGTGCCCCTGACTAAAATAGTGAGGTGTTGCATGTGTTAAAAATTCTTGTGGCACACTGGTTGAAAATCGTCGATCCAGAACAAAGACCCTCAAACAGTATATTAAGTTTGGAAACTTAGGTTGTATTTTCTGCATTTCAAAGAGAACCCTGGCAGCCCCCCTGAGATAGGTTAAAAGAAGAAGCAACAGGTAAGGTAACAATAGACCATCAATGGGGCTCAATTCTAATTCCATCCCAAGAGAGCTGACGGTTGTGTTCAGAGAACCGACTAAAGCTGACAGAAAGAAACTGGACAGAGCCATCTGCTGGTTCTGCTTCCTTTTTGAGACTCTTTTATTTAAAAGCTTTTTAATTTATATTTTTATTTTTTAAGGATTTTATTTATTTATTTTTAGAGAGAGGGGAAAGGAAGGAGAAAGAGAGGGTGAGAGGGCTGGGCCTATGGCCCAGGCATGTGCCTTGACTGGGAATTGACCTGGTGACCCTTTGCTTTGCGGGATGGCACTCCACTAGTTGAGCCCTGCTGGCTAGGGCTTTTTGAGACTTAAAGAACTGTTTTTTTGTTATTGATTTAATTTTTTAAAATTGATTCCAGAGAGACGGATGAAGGGGAGATTGAGATTGAGACATCAGTTTTTTCCACTAATTATTTATGCTTTCATTGGTTGGTTCTCGCAAGTGCTCTGACTGAAGATCGATCCTGCAGCCCTGGTGTATCGGGAACAGATCTGACCAGCTGAGCTACCCAGCCAGGGCAATGTGTGTTTGTTGACTGCTTGATCCAGGTGGTTGACATTCTGTCGGAATGTTCCAGGGCCTTATACTATACATGGAAGGTAAACAGAGAGATGTAGAGAGAAAGAGAGAAGGGGGTGGGCAGGGGGAGAGAGAGAGAAAAGGGAGGGAGGGATGGAGAGAAAGAGAAATGGAGAAACAATGATTCGTTGTTCTACCTGTCCATGAACTCATTGGTTGAATCTTGTATGTGTCCCAATTTCGGGGAAGGAACTACCTTAGATTTTTTTTAAACCTTCACCCGAGGACATGTTCATTGGTTTTAAGGAGAGGGGTAGGGAGGCGGGGGTGAGAGAGAGTGAGAGGGACAGAGAGAGAGAAAGAGAGAGAAACAGAGACATTTGTGTGACAGAGAGATATCAACTAGTTGTCTCTTATAGGCGCCCTAACTGGGGATCAAACTGGAAACTGAGGTATGTGTCCTGACCAGGAGTTGAACCCGCTTCCCTTTGGTGTGCAGGAAGATGCTCCCAACAAATAACACCAGCCAGGACAGGACTGTTTTAGATTTAAATGAGAGAACATCTGGCTCTGGCCCCAAAGCTAAGTTGGTTAGAGCGTTGTCCTCATACACCAAGGTTGTGGTTTCGATTCCTGGTTACGGCACATAACAGAAATCAACCAGTGAATGCATAAATAAATGGAACAACAAATTTATGGTTCTCTCTCTGTGTCTCACCCTCCCTTTCTCTTTCTATATGGTCAATAAATTAAATAAATAAATAAAAACATCAGAATTTTTTATTTTACTTGAGTACATATCCAGTCAAGCAGCCATTCCTTGCACCTTTCACCTTGCACTTTCTGGGGATGAAAAACAGTCTTTAAATAAAAGTAATCTCCCCACACCAAAGAAGAGTTTTCTAATACAGTTTCTCATTGAAATAGGAAAGAAGACAAGGTTGTACAGTTGCTGTGAACTGATCACAGAAAGAACTTTGACTTTGTCTTTTTCAAACATTGGAAGGAGAGGGTGCAAAGGTATTACATAATACTCAGGGAAAATACACCCGTTGGCGATGCAGATAGTGCTAACTCACTCAGTTTTATATTGTGTGGTCCCTGGAGCAGTTTTGTACAGTTCAGTCAAGAACTTGTCGCGTGAAATTGTTCATTTACGATTTGGTCCTTGACTTTCTTGGTGTGAAAGTTGAATCACAAGATTTTAGAGAAAAAGATACTGAGATTATTTTGTGAAGTCTTCATATTTTACAGATGAGGAAACTGAGCCCAGAGAGTTGATCTGCTCTGTGTCATGTCACTAATTAGCAGCAGCATGAGAATAGATATTCTTTCTCCTCATCTTCATTTTTGTGATCTCCCCATAGCTCTTTTTTTGTCTATCCTCATACTTTGGTTTAGGCTATCTTTGAAAATAGGTTTTCTGTATTATTACAGATTATTACTAGACTATTACTACAGATTAGCTATGTTTTTCAGTAAACTTCATTTTGAAATTATTGTCTTCATTTTTTCAGTGGCCACTTTTAAGAGTTGGCATTATTGTTCCCTGTTTAGCTGGCTTGATAGTTAATTGAAATAGCTTCCAGCCGATCATAGAATATATGGAAAATGTCCCTTTTTCAGGCGTTCCAGAAGTAGAGAGAGAGACAGGAGTCGAGAGCGAAGAAGATCCCGAAGTCGAGACAGGAGACGTTCAAAGAGTAGAAGCCGGGGCCGCCGATCCCGATCCTCCAGTCCTGGCAACAAAAGCAAGAAAGCTGAGAATAGGTAATGTTTCACTGGGCTGTGTCTGTCACGCAGGTGGGAACTGTCTTCCCTCTTCCTTCGCCCATAATGCAATTGCTCCCTTATTTAATAACTGTCAGAAATGTATTTGATAAATGCCTCTGTTGGAACTATGTATTTTCCTTTGAAATTATTTTCTTAATTTTTCTGACATTGAGAAATAACTTGAACTCATGGTGTGCATTGCTGAATTGCTGTTGGGTGAACTTTGTATAATTTAAATGTACGTGCTTCAATTTGAGATATTAGGTCTGTTAGACATAATATGTTTACTCTATATTTCTCTTGCCAGTGGTCTGTTCTTTCCCTATTGTTTCTAAAGTGGTTTTATAGGATAGTTTATAAATGGTCTTGTATCTCTTTTCTGTTTAGTATTTATATTAGTTGTAAGTATTTTTCCCATCTTATTTTATTTTGTAAATTATATTTTTATTTAACATTGTCAGTGTGATAAAACCCATTGGGGTTATTTAAACTTTTTTTTCAAATTTTTATTTATTTTTAGAGTGGAAGTGAGGGAGAAAGGGAGAGAAACTGTGTGGTTGCCTCTCGTGCACCCCCTACTGGGGACCTGGCCTGCAACCCAGGCATATGCACTGACTGGGAATCAAACCAGCAATCCCTTGCTTCACAGGCTGGCACTCAGTCCACTGAGCCATACCGGCTAGGGCTTATTTTAAAATTTAAAAAGTGTATATGTGTGTTTATATAAATATAAATTCACAAAAATGAAAAAATATATAAACATGCAATTTATTAAATAATTATAAAGCAGCATCCATGTAACCAACACTAAGGTCAAGAAATAGAACATTGTCAGTACCCCTGGAAGGCCCTCTACATCCCTTCTGTAACCTAGCCCTCTGCTTCCTTGGGTAAAACCAGTTGTGACTTTTGTGCTAGTAATTGCCCTCTATTTCTTTATAGTTTTACCACTTGCATTTGTATCTGTAAAAAGCATTTTAGACTTAACATGTTTTTCATCTTTACATGAATGCGTCATGTATTCTTTTGTGTCTGCTCAGCGTTATCTGAGACTCATCTTTGTTTCTTGTAACAGTAGTACATTTTCATTGCTGAATACTAGTGCTGCTATACTACCGTTTATCCATTCTCCTGAAATTTGGGTGGTTTTAACTTGTGAGCTATTATGAACATTTTTGTGTATATGATACTAGTAGACATGCATGAGTTTTCTTAGGGTGTATATCTAAGAGTGAAATTGTGTGGTTGTAGAATAAACATAGCTTTATTTTCACTAGGTAATCCCAAATGCTTTCTAAAGAGTATTGCTAATTACACTCCCACAAACAGTGTATGAGAATTGTGTTGCTCCATACCCTTGAGAATATCTGGTATTGTCAGTGCTTTACATTTTTGTCAATTGAATAGACATGTAAAACCAATATCATTGTGGTTTTAATTTGCATTTCCCTGATTACTCATGAGGTTGAACTTGCATATGTTTATCAGTCACATGGATGTCCTCTTTTCTGAAGTACCTGTTCACATCTTTTGCTTATTTTCCTATTGGATTCTCTCTGTAAACATGGATTCATAGGAGAATTTTCGTTTTGTTTTTAAATATACTGGGTAGTTGTTTTTTGTCTGTTACATGAGTGGCAAATATATTTTCTTACTCTGGTGTGTTGCTTTACTCTGTAATGATAGTTTTAATAAACAAATATTTAAGAAAAAGTTATTTTATGAATTGAGAACATGGATATTTAAACTTGACAAGGGCAGTATGAGAAAAGAAAATTAGTCTGTATTCAACCTAACATAAAGATTAGCATCCTGAATCCTCTAAAACAGATAACAATCGTAAACCAGATGGATTTATCCTAGGAATGGAAGGTTGGTTTACCATTAGAAAATCAGAGTGACATTCTGTAGTAATAAGATGAAAGGAGAAAAGTCATGGTTGATTCAGGAAAAGTGTTGTATTAACTTCCAACATGTGTTCATGGTTAAAAGTTATTAGCAGACATAAATAGAAAAGTGTTTGACAAACTGATTATAAAATTGGAAATGCAAAGGGCATTAACACTCCTGAAGATAAGATACCAAAACTTGTTATAAAGTTGTAGAAATTAAGGTAGTGTGGTTACAGTGTAGGGATAGATAAATAGATTAGTGGGACCATACAAAGAGCCCAGAAGCAGATCCACACATACCTGGTCGTTTGATACATCATGGTGGTAATGTGATCAGGCAGAAAAAGGTTTTCAGTAAGTGGCGCTAGGGATGTTTGGTATGCTGTAATGAAATAGGACTGCCTGCCTCATTCTGTACACAAAAAGCATTTCCATGCAGATCAAGGACAAAGGCCAAAATTATAAACCTTTTGAAAGTTTGTACGAGAGAATATCTTACTTATTTCTGGGTATTTTCATCAAATCTGGAGAGATTTCTAGGTACTTTATTGTTTTCCTTTTTATTGAACTTATTGGAGTGACACTGGTTAGCAAAATTACACAGGTTTCAGGTGCACAATCCCATAACACATCATCTGCACACCATATTGTGTGTTCACCACCCCAAGTCTGTCTCTTCCGTTACTGTTCTTCCTGCCATACACTCTTCCGCCTGCCCCATCCATCCTCCTGGCAGGCCCATATTGTTGGCCATGTCCGTGAGTTTGTTCTTTCTCTCCTGCTTTCACTTTCTCTCTTTCCTTTCCTATTCTTCTCTCTGCCTCCCTTTCTTCCTTTTCCTTTTTTCTTTCCTCATCCCCTCACTCTCCTCAAGGCCCCCCTCACCCCCAACAGCAGTCATCCTGCTCTTTGAGTCTGTCTCTATTTTGCTTGTTACTTCAGTTTGTTCATTAGATTCCACATATGAGTGAAATCATGTGTTATTTGTCTTTCTCTGACTGGCTTACTTCACTTAGTATAATACTTTCCAGGTCCACCCATGCTGCTGCAAAGGATAAAATTTCCTTTTTTACAGCCGAGTTTAGGTACTTTAAACAGCACTAATCATAATGGGGGGGGGGGTTTCAACCAGTTTCATAATATTAAAATCAAATTTTATTCATTTTAAGATACCATAAGGAGGGTCAACATGCAAACCTATTGAGATTTAAAATATTACATATAAAAATACCTTGTAGAATATTAATATCTTGGTGTGTGTTTTCACTTGTTAAATTTTACCCCTCCTATTTAAATTTTGTTGTTTTTATATATGTCCAATTTTTCTTGGGTGAATTTCTAAATATTTAATAATATTTGTAATTACAGTCATAGCATTAATTTATCATTATATTTCCAAGGTGTGTATTAATGGAGTATAACAATGCAGTTGACTATTGAAAGTTTATTTCTTACTTAAAAAGTAAGGTAGAAGTCTGTAACATTATTTTAAAATGAATGTTTCCAAGCACAAATAGATAATGTGCCCTCCTCTCTTTTATAGAAGGTCTCGGTCCAGAGAGAAAACAGATAGTGGAGAAGGTTCGAAAGAGAAGAAAAAAGACAAAGATGACAAGGAGGATGAAAAAGAAAAAGATGCTGGTGTATGTTTACTAACATAAATAATCGTATCATTCAAACTTGTTTCTGCAATGACAAATTCTTACTGTTTAATGTTATATGTTTATTTTTAAGTATGTAACATACATAAGGTAAAAGGACAAAATTAATAGTTGTTTCCATGCAATTTTTTCTGAAAAAAAATTGCATATCTATACACATTTTACAAACTATGATTATACCATATACACCATTTAATATCTTGCTTTTGTTTATTTTTAAAATGTAAATTACTTTATCACCATATAAAGCCTTAAGAATAAAAAGCAACAGTATATACCCATCATCTTACTTATAAATAGAGTAACTTGCTGCTTTCAGTTGCTTGTGAATTAGACATCTTTCTGTAACTGCATGTATAGATAGAGCTCATTATTATTATTGTTATTTTTAAAGATTTTTTATTTGTTTATTTTTAGAGAGATGTAGGGAAGGAGAAAGAGGGAGAGAAACATCAGTGTGTGGTTGCCTCTCGAGCACCCCCTACTGGGGACCTGGCTCACAACCCAGGCTTGTGCTGTAACTGGTAATCAAACTGGCAAAACTTCGGTTCACATTCTGCGCTCAAGCCTCACCAGCCAGGGCTCCCATTATTATTTTTAAAAATTGTTTTTAATGCTTTTATAGTGTTCTATTGAAAAAAGGTAGAAAGATTACCTTTGATATTTCGGTTGTTTCTAGTCTGTAGTTATAAGCAATGGTTCATTAATTCTCGTACACGTCTTTTGTTAATATAGCATAGGTAAAGTGGTATCAGATTATTATTAAAAAAAAAAGTTGTATATCTCTGGCTGATGTGGCTGAGTAGATTGAGTGCTGGTCTGTGAACCAAAGGGTCACTGGTTCCATTCCCAGTCAGGGCACATGTCTGGGTTGTGGGGCAGGTCCCCAGTTGGGGGCATAAAAGAGGCAACCACACACTGATGTTTCTCTCCTTCTCTTTCTCGCTCCCTCCCCCCATCCAAAAATAAATATTTTTTAAAAAACTTGTAATTTTCTTAAGATCTAGACATATGAAAAATGTCTATTTCCTTCTTTGCCAACTGAGAATTGAAAATTTTAATTTTTACCATTTTAATTGGAGGTAATTGCTATTATTTTGAGTTGTGTCTTTTTGTTTTTATTTTTAAAGATTTTGTTTGTTGCCCTGGCTGGCATAGCTCAGTGGATTGAGCACAGGCTTCGAACCAAAGCATCGCAGGTTCGATTCCCAGTCAGGGTACTTGCCTGGGTGGCAGGCCATGGCCCCTGGCAACCACACATTGATGTTTCTCTTCCTCTTTTTCTCCCTCTCTTCCTTCTCTAAAAATAAATAAAATCTTTTAAAAAAAGATTTTGTTTGTTTATTTTGAGAGGGTGGGGAAAGGAGGGGAAAAAAGAGAGCGAGAGAAACATTGATGTGTGAGAGAAACGTTTATGGATTGCCTTTCGCATGTGCCCCAATGGGGGACTGGGCTGCAACCCAGGCATATGCTTTGACTAGGTATTCAACTAGTGACCTTTTGCTTTGTGTGATGGCACTCAGCTGGCTGGAACCACGCTGATCAGTGCTAAATTTATTTTTAAAATACGTGCATTAAATAACCATACTATAAGATAAGTGGAAAGTCAGAAGTAATTCTCTGTAATCCCAGTTGCCCAAAACACCATCACCAATACTATTTTGAAATGTCTTCTTTGCCTGTTTCTTACATGTGTATTTACATACCTGTCTGTAATTGTAACATGGTAAGTTTTGGTTTATATAGTGCTTAATCCTTAAGTCTCAGACTATGGCCATGACAGTGATTTGCTGTCTCCTAAGAGTATTAATAATCTTTTTAAAATATATTTTATTGATTATGTTATTACAGTTGTCCCATTACCCCCTCTTCATTCCCCTCCACCCTGCACACCCTCTCCCACCCACATTCCCCCCCATTAGTTCATGTCCATGTGTCATAAGTTCTTTAGTTTCTACATTTCCCATACTATTCTTGCCCTCCTCCTATTTTCTACCTACTGTCTATGCTACTTATTCTCTGTATCTTTCCCCCTCTCTCCTCCTCCCACTCCCCTGTTGCTAACCTTCCATGTGATCTCCATTTCTGTGGTTCTGTTCCTGTTCTAGTTGTTTGCTTAGTTTCTTTTGGTTTTGTTTTAGGTGTAGTTGTTAATAATTGAGTTTGCTATCATTTTACTATACATGTTTTTTTTTTTTTATCTACTTTTCTTAGATAAGTCCCTTTAACATTTTATAAAATAAGGGCTTGGTGATGATGAACTCCTTGAACTTGACCTTATCTGAGAAGCACTTTCTTTGCCCTTCCATTCTAAATGAAAGCTTGGTTGGATAGAGCAATCTTGGATGTAGGTCCTTGCCTTTCATGACTTGGAATACTTCTTTCCAGCCCCTTCTTGCCTGTTAAGGTCTCTTTTGAGAAATCAGCTGACAGTCTGATGGGAACTCCTTTGTAGGTTACTGTCTCCTTATCTCTTGCTGCTTCTAGGATTCTCTCCTTCATTTTTACCTTGGCTAATGTAAGTATGAGGTGCCTTGGTGTGTTCTTCCTTGGGTCCAACTTCTTTGGGACTCTCTGAGCTTCTTGGACTTCCTGGCAGTCTATTTCCTTTGCCAGAATGGGGAAGTTCTCCTTTATTATTTGTTCAAATAAGTTTTCAATTTGTTGCTCTTCCTCTTCCCCTTCTGGTACCCCTATAATTCAGATGTTGGAATGTTTAAAGTTGTCCTGGAGGTTCCTAAGCTTCTCCTCGTTTTTCTGAATTCTTATTTCTCCATTCTTTCCTGTTTGGTTGTTTCTTTCTTCCTTCTGGTCCACTCTATTGTTTTGAGTCCCAGTTTCCTTCCCATCACTATTGGTTCCCTGTGCGTTTTCCTTCATTTCTCTTATTGTAGCCTGCTTTTGTTCATCTGATTTGTGACCAAATTCAACCAATTCTGTGAGCATCCTGATCACCAGTATTTAGAACTGTGTATCTGATAGGTTGGCTATCTCTCAGTCGCTTAAAAGGACAAGTTCTGGGGCTTTGATTTGTTCTTCTGTTTGAGCCATATCTCTCTCTCTCTTTCTTTCTTTCTTTTTTTGGGGGGAGGTCTGGTCACACCTGTTACAGTAAGGGGCGGAGCCTTAGATGTTCACCAGGGCAGGGCACCCCAGTCGCTGGGTTGTGACGTTGTATGTGGGGGCAGGGTCAAGAGGGAACAATGGTGGTTGCTCCATTCTCCATGGGACCTCAGTTCCCTCTGCTGCTTCCCCCAACCAAACTGGGCCCCTCGTGCCAATTCCCGTGTGGGTGGGCTTGTGCATGCCGTGGGACACTCCAAGGACCTCCTGTGTGAGGCTAGGTGTCTCTTTGTGCGCCTCAACTCCCACAGGTGTCCTCAGTCAGTGTCCTGAGGCTCTATCTCCCAGCGCCGTGGTCCTGGGTTGTGCGCACTGCCTTGCTTTACAGTTGCCACCTTACTGGGTCTGCCGGTTGCCAGCTGCCACCCGCGCACTCAGGGTCCACCTCCTGCGGTCTTGAGTGCCCTGGGTGCCTTACGCGCCTGGTCCCACTGCTCTCTGCGCCATGACCCGCTACTGGCTGCTCATCTCCGCCCCTCCTACCGGTCTGGATGCACGGGTCTAATTCAACTTTTTGGTTGTCCGACTTCCATTCAGATCAGTTTTCTGTCATTTTTGGATGTTATTCTGTTTCTAAATTGTTCTTGTCCCTATCTTGGTTGTGCGTGAAGGTATGGTGTGTCCATCTATGCTTCCATATTGGCTGGAAGAAGAGTATTAATAATCTTGATAATGGTTTTAGAATGGCTTGTTTCTAGGAAACTTAGACCTAAAGACTAAAAGAACAAAAATTCTTCTATTTTTAAAAAAATATTTTATTGATTATGCTATTACAGTTGTACCATCCCCCCCCTTTATTCCCCTTCGCCCTGCACACCCCCTCCCACCCACATTTCCCCCCTTTAGTTCATGTGTCATACATATAAGTTCTTTGGCTTCTATATTTCCCATACTATTCTTAACCTCCCCCTGTCTATTTTCTACCTACTATTTATGCTACTTATTCTCTGTACCTTTTCCCCCTCTCTCCTCCTCCCACTCCCCTGTTGCTAACCCTCCATGTGATCTCCATTTCTGTGGTTCTGTTCCTGTTCTAGTTGTTTGTTTAGTTTTCTTTTGGTTTTGTTTTAGGTTTGGTTATTAATAACTGTGAGTTTGTTGTCATTTTACTGTTCATATTTTTTATCATCTTTTTCTTAGGTAAGTCCCTTTAACATTTCATATAATAAGGGCTTGGTGATGATGAACTCCTTGAACTTGACCTTATCTGAGAAGCACTTTATCTGCCCTTCCATTCTAAATGATAACTTTACCAGATAGAGTTGTCTTGGATGTAGGTCTTTGCCTTTCATGACTTGGAATACTTCTTCCCAGCCCCTTCTTGCCTGTAAGTTCTCTTTTGAGAAATCAACTGACTGTCTTATGGGAATTCCTTTGTAGGTAACTGTCTTCTTTTGCTGATTCTAAGATTCTCTCCTTATTTTTATTCTTGGGTAATGTAATTATGATGTGCCTTGGTGTGTTTCTCCTTGGGTCCAACTTCTTTGGGACTCTCTGAGCTTCCTGGACTTCCTGGAAGTCTATTTTTTTTTTTTGCCAGATTGGGGGAGTTCTCCTTCATTATTCAGATAAATTTTCAATTTGTTGCTTTTTTTTTTCTGGCACCCCTATAATTCAGATGTTGGAACATTTAAAGTTGTCCTGGGGGTTCCTAAGCCTCTGCTCATTTTTTTTGAATTCTTGTTTTTTCATTCATTTCTGGTTGAATGTTTATTTCTTCCTTCTGGAAACTAAAGTTCCAATTTCCTTCCCATCACTATTGGTTCCCTGTACATTTTCCTTTATTTGATTTAGCATTGCCTTCATTTTTTCATCTAATTTCTGACCAAATTCAACCAATTCTATGAGCATCCTGATGTTTTGAACTGTGCATCCGGTAGGTTGGCTATTTCCTTGGCGCTTAGTTGTATTTTTTTCTGGAGCTTTGACCTGTTCATTTGGGCCTGTTTTTTGGGCGGGGGCAGTGGTCTGGGCTCGCCTGCTACATATAAGGGGCGGAGCCTTTGGTGTTCACCAGGGCAGGGCAACCCCCGTCTCTGTGTTATGACGCTGTATGTGGGATCAAGAGGGAACAGTGCCTCTTGCTCTGCGTTTTGTGGGATTTCAGTCACTTCCCCTGCTTCCCACAAGCAAAGTGGGCCCTTCTGGTGCTGATTCCTGGGTGGGTGGGTTTGTGTATGTTCTAGGACCCTGTGGGTCTCTCCAATGAACTGTCCTCTGAGGCTGGGAGTTTCTCCTGCTGTCACAATGCCCATAGGTGTTTTCAGTCAGAGGTTTGAGGCTTTATTTCCCCACTGGGGCCATGGAGTGTGAGGTCTGTCTCTCTCCCCAGTTGTTCCTCCCGGTTTATCCTCATGTGAAGGTGGGCCCCCCCACTCAGCCAGCTGCCCCCTTGCCAGCTCCATTCCTCCACCTGTGCTTTGCCCAAGTCCTCTCTGCTCGGCTGCCTGACTCTACCCTCCTACTGGTCTGAATGGATGTGTTGTCAGACTTCTATACCATTTGATTTTCTGTCACTTATGGTTGTTTCTGATTTTTAAATTGTTGTTGTCCTTCTTTTGGTTGTGCAAGGAGGCACACTGTATCTACCTATGCCTCCATCTTGGCCAGAAGTCCCCCAAAATTCTTAATCATGTTGATAAGTAAGTCCTATTTACCCACTAATAGAAAATTGCTTTTTATGGAGGCAGTCTTGGAAGCGAGGAGTGTCCAACCTATTGGGATCTCTGGGACACACTGGAGGAAGAGTTGTCTTGGGCCATGCATGAAATACATTGTCACACATAATCACAAAATAATTTCATAGTTTTTATTATAAATTGACAATTTTGTGTTGTGCCACATTCATAGCCATCCTGGGCTGTAGGTTGGACACCCCTGGCAGAGGATTTAAAGTTGAGGATAACCAATAACTACAGAACTTGGCTTGATAAGTCAGGTAGTTTCTACTTTGAGGAAGAAATTGAGTTCATGTGTGCATATGGCTTGCGACTAAAATGAGCTTAATTTATGATGTTTGAAGTCTGGTTTCTCAGTTGAAGATGCTTTTTTTCTGATTTCCTTTTGCTGGTGTATTCATGGATATATTTAAAAGATATGTTGTCTTAATCTGGTCTAAACATAGGAGTTTGTATATACATCTATTTTTTTCCTTTTTTTATACTTTGGAGAAAATATTTGGAATATCACTTAGAGTAAAATTGTTAATCCTTGCTCTCCTTTGTCTCTTTTTTACCCCCAAAGAACTTTGACCAAAACAAGCTGGAAGAAGAAATGAGAAAGCGGAAAGAAAGGGTAGAAAAATGGCGAGAAGAGCAACGCAAAAAGGCCATGGAAAACATAGGGGAACTGAAAAAAGAAATTGAAGAGATGAAACAGGGGAAAAAATGGAGTTTAGAAGATGATGATGGTATGTTCACTCGTTAGACTAATAACCTACAACTATTCATGTAGAATATTCTAGAATTATGAGTAATTTTAATATTGATATTTTTAAGGTAATTTTTCTTTTATTGTGGAAAAACATATACAACATAATGTTTATGATTTTAACCATTTTTAAGTGTATAATTCATGGCATTAAGTACATTCACAGTACAGCCATCACAATTGTTCATTTCCAGAACTTTTTTTTCATCCCAAACAGATTCCATACCCGTTAAACAATAATTCCCTGCCTTGCCTCTGATCCCCATCCCTGGTAACCTCTATTCTGCTTTCTGCCTCTGTGAATTTGCCTATTCTAGGTATCTCATAAAAGTGGAATTGTATAGTAGTTTTCCTTCTGTTGCTCTTAGCATCATGTCTTCAGGGTTCATCCATGTTGTAGCATGTATCAGAATTCCATTCCTTTTTATGGCTCAACAACACTTACGTATGTTTTGTATACACACACACACACGGTACATATCACACTTTCTTTTCCTGTTCATCTGTTACACATGGGTCACTTATCCCTTTCGGCTGTTGTGAATAATGCTGTTGTGCCTATTGGTGTGCAAGTGTCTGCGTCCCTGCTTTCAGTTCTTCTGGGTGTGTTCCTAGAACTGGAATTGCTTGGTTCATATGGAGGTTTTAGATACCCCTTTTTAATACATAAGTTACATTTAAAATTGTAAAGTAGTGTTTATAAAGGATAACTGATTTTACTTCAGAGTGGAGAGTCGGGCACTTATAGGCATAGTCAGTAAATAGCTTTTTTTCCAAATTATAAGAGAGAGTTTATTGAGAAAGATACAGAGGTGGTAGAAGTGAGCAAGCTGGACTGTGTGGGCTCAGGAAACAAGTTTCAGGGGTAGGAGAAGGGCCCTTGGAGCTCAGGAGAGAGAAAGGCAGAGGTAAGACACCAGGGGCAGGAGGGAGACAGGTGCAGGCCTGCTCCCAAGAGGGCAAGCACTGCAGTAAATAGCTTTTTAGTTTTTACTACAAATAGGAATGTTAGTAATGAGGGTAAAGGAAGGGCATGTTTTCAGGTCTCTCCTTTGAATTTTTATGACTTAAAACAGAAACATTTCCCCTCCATACCTGACTTTGACTTGTTAGTGAAGGAAGAATGTGGAATTTTCTGAGAAAGTGGAATTTTTCCTCATTTTCTGAGAAAATTCCTGTGAATTTTTCATTTCCTCTAAAAGTTCACTATGAGTGGATTACATGGACGAATGGGTTGTATCTTTAAGTGGTGATGATGTTTTAGTTATATAAAAAGATGATTAGATTGTCTTGAATAAAGAATTGTTACTAGTTTTTCTTTCTGTGCTTTAAAGAAAGGTAATTGAAAGAAAGTAATTAGTGCTGGCTGCTCTGACTCAGTGGATTGAACACTGGCCTACAAACCAAAAGGTCACTGGTTTGATTCCCAGTCAGGGCATGTGCCTGGATTGTGGGGCCAGGTTCCAGCCAAGGGAGTATGAGAGGCACATGATCAGTATGTTTCCCTCCCTCTCTTTCTCACTCCTTTGCCCTCTTTCTGAAAATAAATAAAATCTCTAAAAAAATAAAACAGTTAAACATATTTAGCAGACAAAGTTTTTAGTTTGATATTTAGTAATGTAATTGTAAGATTTAATATGGGGGTCCTGTCCAAGTAGCTCAGTTTCAAGCATCGTCCTGAAATGCCATTGTTGTGGGTTCGGTTCCCAGTCAGGGCACATACAAGAATCAACCAATGAAGTCATAAGTAAGTGGAGCAACAAATGATATTTCTCTCTCTCTCTAAAAATAAAGTCAGTAAATAAAAAGAATACATTTCTTTTTAATATATTTTATTGATTATACTATTACAGTTGTCCAATTTTTTCTCTCCTTTATTCCCCTCCACCTTGTACCCCTACTCTCACCATCATTCCCCTACCTTAGTTCGTGTCCATGGGTCATACATGTAAGTTCTTTGGGTTCTACATTTCCCATACTATTCTTAACCTACCCCTGTCTATTTTGAACCTACCATTTATGCTTCTTATTCCCTGTACCTTTTCCTCCATTCTTCCCTCCCCACTGATACCCTCCATGTAATCTATATTTCTGTAAATCTTTTCCTGTTCTAGTTGTTTGCTTAGTTTGTTTTTGTTTTTTTAGGTTCAGTTGTTGATAGTTACAAGTTTGTTGTCATTTTACTGTTCATTTTTTAATCTTATTTTTCTTAGATAAATCTCTTTAACATTTCATATAATAAGGGCTTGGTGATGGTAAACTCTTGATTTTTACCTTATCTGGGAAGCACTTTATCTGCCCTTCCATTCTAAATGAAAGCTTTGCTGGATAGAGCAATCTTGGATGTAGGTCCTTGCCTTTCATGACTTGGAATACATCTTTCCAGCCCCTTCTTGTCTGTAAGTTTTCTTTGGAGAAATCAGCTGATAGTCTTATGGGAACTGCTTTGTAGGTAACTGTCTCCTTTTCCCTTGCTGCTTTCAAGGTTCTCTCCTTATCTTTAACCTTGGGTAATGTAATGATGATGTGATTTGGTGTGTGCTTTCTTGGGTTCAACTTCTCTGAGCTTCCTGGACTTCCTGTCAGTCTCTTTCCTTTGTCAGATTGGGGAAGTTCTCCTTTATTATTTTTTCAAATAAGTTTTCAGTTTCTTGCCTTTCCTCTTTTCCTTCTGGCAGCCCTATGATTGAGATGTCAGAACATTTAAATTTGTCCTTGAGGTTCCTAAACCTCTCCTCGTGTTTTAAAATTCTTATTTCTTCATTCTTTTCTGATTGAATGTTTATTTCTTCTTTCTGGTCCAGATCGTTTATTTGAGTCCCAGTTTCCTTCCTATCACTGTTGGTTCCCTGTACATTTCCCTTTATTTCACTTTTCATAGTCTTTACTCTTTCCTGTAATGTGTGAACATATTCAACCAATTCTGTGAGCTTCCTGATGACCAGTGTTTTGAACTGTGCATCTGACAGGTTGCTATCTCTTCACGGCTTAGTTGTATTTTTTCTGGGTCTTTGATCTGTTCTTTCATTTGGGCCATGTTTTTTTGTCTCTGTGCCCCTGTTACTAATAAGGGGTGGAGCCTTAGGTGGTCACCAGGGCAGGGAAACCCATGTCACTGGTATTGTGGTGCTGTATGTGGGGGAGGGGTCCAAAGAGGAACAAGGCCACTTGCTTTGCTTTCTGCCTGCTCCCAGTCACTTCCTCCGCTACCCAAAAGCAAATTGGGCCCTTCTGGTGCTGATTCCTTGGTGGGTGGGTTTGTGTACATTCTAGGACCCTGTGGGTCTATCCAAGGAACTCTCCTGTGAGGTTGGGATTTTCTCCTGCTGCCACAACGCCCACAGGTGTTTTCAATCAGAGGTTTGAGGTTAAATTTTCCCTGTGCTGGAACCCTGGGTTGTGCGATCTGTCTCACTACGCAGTTGTTCTTCCCAGTTTGTCTGCACACAAAAGTGGGACCACCTATTCTGCCAGCTGCCACCTGCCCGGTCTGTAAGCCACCACCTTGCCACCTGCTCAGTCCAAGAGGTGCTGCTTTGCTGCCAATCGTCTCTGCCCTAACTTCTGTTCTCTGCCTCTCCTACCTGTCTGGATACATATTTCTTCTTTAACTCCTTGGTTGTCAGACTTCCATACAGTTTGCTTTTCTGGCAGTTTTGGTTATTTTTTTATTTTAAATTTGTTTTTGTCCTTCTTTTGGTTGTGTAGGGAGGCAAAGGTATCTATCTACCTACACCTCCATCTTTGCCAGAAGTCTGAAAAGAATACATTTTTTAAAAAAGATTTAATACTGGAGATTCATTTTTTAAATTGAATTTATTGAGGTGACATTAATAAAATTATATAGGTTTCAGGTGTACAATTCTATATTACATTATGGAAATTCATTTTTATGTTTTGCTCACTTAGGACTTTTTTTTGAAATTTGATACTTCTTATTGCAATTAAACGCCTCCAGTTGTGCCCAGTAAAAATATAATTAAGTCCTTTGAGATGAGCTATGTGGAATCATTTAGGGCTTTGTTTGCTTTGCTGGTTGGAAACAGTGCTGTATGCTGTAAGTTCCCAAATAGTGTGTACAGGTAACAGAAAAGAGCATTCCCTTAAGAGATTCATGTTTTAGGTATACTCTTTTGCTTCAATTTAATAATTTGTAATTTATTATAATTTATTTCTTTTATTATTCAGAACTAATACATGCTTGGTTTAAAGACTTTCAAGTGTATTTGAACTGCAGTGTGCCGGAGTTACCTGGGAAGGAGGGTGTTTGGGTAGTGAGAGAATGGCGGGGTGTGGTCTGACTGTAACGTGTTTGCTTTGGAAACATGTGCAAAGAAAATGTTTTCTAATATTTTAGATGATGAAGATGACCCTGCGGAAGCTGAAAAGGAAGGAAATGAAATGGAGGGTGAGGAGTTAGATCCATTAGATGCTTACATGGAAGAAGTGAAAGAGGAAGTAAAAAAGTTTAATATGAGAAGTGTAAAAGGTGGTGGGGGAAATGAAAAGGTACGGAATTTTATTTTATTTTTGAAGATTTATATTCCTTGTTGATTGGATAACTTGATTTTGATTGTTGCATTGACCTCAGTGACTTCAGTGGCTTTATAATGTTTTTGTGTCCTCCTCCCATTTCAGAAATGCTAGTACTTTTTCTAAGTACCAGAGATACTGGTGAATTTCCAGTGTAAATGTTTCATCATCTTGTCTTTGTTTAGCACTTTTGCTCACTTTGTCACCTTCTTAGTAGGTCCTCTCTGGGCCTCTCCAGCATGTGCACCTTTCACACTCCTCTCCCCTTTACCCTAGTCTTTTTCTTTCTTAAATACCAGTTATTACCATTTGACAAATTATATAATTTAATATTTCATCATGTTTACTATTTGTCCCTTTTCTCTTCTAAAATGAAAGCCCCTCAGGAGCAGTGACCTTTTCCTGTTTATTGATTTATCCTAAGCTCCTAGAATAGTGTCTTGCTTGTCAAATGAAAAGTACCATTTAGTAGTATTTTTAAAATAAATTATATTACATAATATATAAATTACATATACAATAAACTACATATATATAGGGTTGACAAAAGTAAATGTACAGTTGTGAGCACATGAAACACAGTTAATAAAGCTGTTGTAATAATCATAACCAGTGTACTTTTTCCATACAAACAACTGTCTACACCTTTTTGCCTATCCTGTTTTAAGATATTATAAAACACAATGCGGTGTATTACACTGTAAAATTTAGACAAATAAGGAGAAAACAGACTACTTTTTATTTTTTTATTTAATTGCCTCTAATAATTAAGTTAATTCAAATTATAAATTGTGACAGTTATGTCCGTTGGTGTATGATTTCTGTTTCAGCTTTGCAAAATATCTTATATTCCTTTTTTATTTTAGAAGTCTGGGCCAACGGTGACAAAAGTTGTCACTGTTGTGACAACCAAAAAAGCAGTTGTAGACGCTGATAAGAAGAAAGGTGAGCTGATGGAGAATGACCAGGATGCCATGGAGGTAATTCTTGGTTAATTTTGACTTTGTTCATGATACTGCCCTGGAAGTGTGGATATTTACTAGGAGGCACTGGAGATGGAGATGGGCTTTTCAGTTATGCAGACTACTATCAGGAATTCTTGCCATTCTTAGCAGTGGCTGAATATCCAGCTGTGGAACATTCTGGCACCTTGACCTCTTGCTGTATGTTCACTTTTGATTCTATTTTGAGGTTCATCAGCTCACCTCAGACACACGATAGGGAGAGAAGAAATGAAGTGACAGTGAAATTTCTTCCTGTTAACCTGCATTGTTAAGATTTATATAGGGAACTATAGCAAAACTTGATTAAAGCTGTGTGTGAGATTATCTTATTATTTAGCTTTATCTTTTCATGCAACTTTCAACAAGGGGAAAGAAAAGAGATACTAAGTTTAAAAACAGAATTAAAAAAAGTAAAAGCCAAAGAACATTTTGTAGGAGAGGAGGATTTTAAAAGCTTTATGGGATGTTGATTGCAATAAGGAGAAAATAGAAATGGATTTAGCGCTTTACTTTTTTTTACATTACAGTATTCTTCAGAAGAGGAAGAAGTTGACCTGCAGACAGCCCTCACAGGCTATCAGACAAAACAGAGAAAGCTTCTGGAACCGGTAGATCATGGAAAGATTGAATATGAACCATTCAGGAAAAACTTTTATGTTGAAGTTCCAGAACTGGCAAAAATGTCTCAAGAGGGTAAAATTCTTTTATTCATATATTGGTTATTGTGGGAACAGAAGAGAATATTATTCTTTTTGTTTGGTCCGGGAGGGATGTGGATAGGCCTGTGAGTTGATACCTGAGTTGGGGGAATTGCCTCATGCACTTGGGGAATTGAGAGAGGAAATTAGAAGGTAAGAATTCATTCTAGAGAGTGGAAAAATCATCTGTAAAAATTTAGAGCTGTGAGGAATCCGTATATTTCTGAAAGTATTAAAAAATGAAAAATTTGGCTCATATAATTGAGAATTTTAGGGTTGAAAATACTTTTCATGGGAAGTTAGCAAACGGCATATTGTTAGGCTTTTCCTTCTGGGATTGGGGGGTTAGGAACCAATGTGAATCTGTAATACTGGTAGAATAAGGATAATCCAGGCAACTCTTGCTTGGAGAAGAAGACGATTATATTATTTGTCAGTGATTATTCTTTTATTGCTCTTGGAATTTAAGATAAAATAAAAACCAAATTTTAGAAATAGGGATATTTCTTTTCCTCTTTAGTTGGTTACAACAGTAATTGCTTTAACTGCCTCTCTGAGCTGTTCAGTGCTTTTCTGTGGAATAATCTGTGGTAGCACTAAGGAAAAAAAAGTGCATTCTTAATGTTATCATGCCTCATTGAAAGTAGGAGACACTAATAATAGAACTATAATTAAGAATTTTTCTTCTGGATTTTGTTTTGTAGAGGTGAATGTCTTCCGGTTGGAAATGGAGGGCATCACTGTCAAGGGAAAAGGTTGCCCCAAGCCAATTAAGTCTTGGGTCCAGTGTGGCATTTCCATGAAGATCTTAAATTCTCTGAAAAAGTAAGTGTGTAGTGGCTGTTTTCGTTTTACAAAATCTCGCTACTTAAAAGTATCCTTTCACACAAATACTCCTTGGTTATATTTTTACTCTTAATAGAAAAATACATCTTTTCTTAAACAGTTTTATTGAGATAATTGATTACATTTCAAAATTTATCCTTAAAAGTGTACAATTCAGTGATTCTTTAGTGTATTTGTGGAGTTATGCAGTTCTCACCATTAACTAATTTAGACATTTTTATCATCCCCTAAAGAGACCTGTGTCCATTACATTAGTAGTCCGTCTTCTTCCTTTTTCCCTCCCTAGGCAACCATGACCCTGTTGTCTCATTAGATTTGTCCACTCTGGACCTTTCGTATAAATGCGAGCATACCAGTGTAGTCTTTCGTAACTGACTTCTTTTACGCAGCATAATTGTTTCCAAGGGCGGCCAGGATGTACATACAGTGTCTTAGGACTTCATTCTTTTTTGCCAGATAATATTTTATTGCATGGATATACCACATTTTTGGAAAACCTTATTGTTAGGGAACTTTGATAGCCGAAGAGATCTCAATTTTTACCTTGTTTTCCTCTGGTTTTCTTTTTAAGGCATGGCTATGAAAAGCCCACACCAATCCAATCTCAGGCGATTCCTGCTATAATGTCTGGACGAGACTTAATTGGTATTGCCAAGACCGGAAGTGGAAAGACTATTGCTTTTCTGTTGCCCATGTTTAGACATATCATGGATCAGAGGTCATTAGAAGAAGGAGAGGGGCCAATAGGTACAATTTCTTCCATTAAATTTTTTTCAGATAACAATTTTGTTGTCAGTTAATCAGAAAGACCTGACACATTATATTGTTCTTAATTAAACACTAAAGATATCTTTATGTATACCTTTCCTTTATAAATTTGGCACTTCGGGGCTGATTTCCCCTTACCAGCAGGTGGAGTGAGAATCTTCAGAGCTCTGGAGTGACATCTCAGAAGTACAAAAACAGCCTCTCCTGGCACAGCTCAGTTTTTAAACTCTGACTCGGCAGGTAGACTCCTTGTGCATCTATCTGTTTATTTATGTTGAGGTTTGTTTTTAGCTCAATATCAGTGGATTTATAAACTCAACATAGAAGATTGTAGGGAAATGTATTTACTCTTTCTTTCTCTCTTTTTTTTTTTTTTTTTTGGCCTTAAAGGCTATAGTGCCAGCATTACATTCACTATTTGGTCTTCCGATTCAGATTTCTTGATTCATTTGGCAGAGATCTCTTTTGCAAATCTGAGTAGGGTTTTGGAAGGTTGTTACCAGCTTCTCTCTTGGAAATTTAGGGCACAGTATATTTCTCCTCTGTCTGTGCCCCTCAGACCAAGGTTGTTTCCAGAAACCGGGAGTGGCTCTGCAGCACAGTGAGTTGCTTGATTCTCTTTGCTCTGTGGTTTGCAGTTGAGAATGACTTGCATTCTTTCAGCCAAGTATTTTCTTGATGGTTGAGGAGGCATTCAACTAATTTATCTTCCTATAGCATGTTCTTAAATCTACTTAAAACTATCCTTCACCACAATCTCTACTATGGTAAAGCTTTTGAAACAGGGTTTTCAGAGGTGCATAAAACAAAACAAAAAGAAAAATTAGACCAAGAGATGTAAACTTTATTGCAGAAGTTAAATTTAACACTTTAAACATGGCCTCTCAAGAATTTTGGTGGTTAGGCAGTTTGACATGTTTCTCTTTTCAGCTGTCATCATGACGCCAACTCGAGAACTGGCTTTACAGATTACGAAGGAGTGCAAGAAGTTTTCCAAGACCTTGGGGCTGAGAGTGGTCTGTGTTTATGGAGGAACAGGAATCAGTGAGCAGGTAGCTATGAAAGGGGCATTCACTTTTTTTATTCTTAAATTGAATGATTTAATAATGTGGTATTTTGCTTTAGTGTTTTGTACAGTGATTGCTTCTGAAATCTTAAACAATGAGATATGAAAGTAACACTAAGAATGAATTATGAATAGGTTATATATTGGAATTTTTTAATATTCCTAATACCTTAGCTTTCTCATTTCTCTTTGTCTTCGCTCAAGGAAGGCAGGTAGTTTTTCCATTTTATAAGTAAGGAAATGTTCAGGAAGGTTAAGTGCTCTGACTAGAGTCTTTAGGTTAACAAGGTGTAGTTTGTCTAGGAACCTAGGTCTTCTGATTTCTGGATACCATGTGTTTTCTCTAATTTATGTGACATCTTTGAAAGGTGGTGATGAGTGGGATGCATTAATATCAGAGTTTCAGCTGAATTCTTAAATGATTTCAGGAAGAATTATTTAAACATACCTTCACTCACTGTTTAATATGGCATTTCTCCAAGTGTGTTCTAAAGAATGACCATCATTGATTAAAGCATTGTCTTGATACACCAAGGTTGAAGGTTCGATCCCCAGTCAGGGGCACATACTAGAATCAATCAATGAATGCATAAACAAGTGGAGCAACGAATGGATGTTTCTATCTCTGTCCCTTCCTCTGTCTCTCTAAAACCAATAAATTAAAAATGATAGTCCTTGGATATTTTGCTTTAACTAGAAGAAAGAAACTGGGTTCATTCTGTGATCAAATAAGTTTTGGAAATGGTGGATTATACAAAATTAAAACCAGTTTCTTTCTCGCAAGACTTCTTCCTCTTTAATGTGCTTATGTACAGTATATTGTATTGCTAGAAAAATGGTTAAATTCGATGGCACTTTCTGAATTTAGTTAACCACAAAACCTTTTCTGAGGACTTGGGTTTTCAGGCTCTAGAACACACCTTAAGAAAGTGTGCTTCTCTTAGCCCAGTGCTATTTTAAACACCCGATCTTAGTTTTCTAAGTTTATCTTTGTCAGTGTTTTTGACCACAGCCTATAGTAAGAAATTCATTTACAAAGTAACCTGGGACATGCATGATTAGTATGTTTATAAAGAAGTCACACAGAAGTTTTATACTCTTAACACACTGATATTTTTCATTCTATTTCATTTTTAAACTGCTGGTTGGACTTAGTGGATTTCATGAATCACTGATGGAAACAATTCTCATTTTGAAAAACGTTGATCTTAAAGCTCTAACTGGTGTGGTTCAGTTGCTTGGGTATTGTTCTGCAGAGGGAAGGTCGCCGGTTCGATTCCCGGTCACAGCACACACCTGCTTTGTGGGTTGGGTCCCCTGTTGCAGCATGTGCAAGAGGCAGCTGGTTGATGTTTCTCTCCGTTTCTCCCTCCCTTACCTTCTCTCTAAAAAAAGAAATCTTTTTTTAAAAAAGAAAAACATCAACCTTATAATTGCTTTATTTACTGCTATCTCAAGTCCCTTCTTGGTTTTGAGGAATTGTCAAATTAAAATTGTGAAAAGCTGTGATTTTCATTGATTTCAAAGTTACAACATCATGTGGTCATGTCGCCACTACATGTTAGTAGTACTTCAGCGTTCTGATACAGTAAATCGGAAGCTTCGGAAGCTTCTCATCAGACCTCAGTTTCTTAGTTCATGGAGCTGTGCAAAGACCCTGGAAATATTTTCAAATCTCTTTAAACAAGCACTAGTGATAAATAGATTATAAAATTTCTTTTATTTTTTTAATTAGATTGCTGAACTGAAAAGAGGTGCTGAAATTATTGTTTGTACACCTGGTCGAATGATTGACATGTTAGCAGCTAACAGTGGTAAGTTGGGAATTTTTTTTCTCATTTCTCCTTTTTGAATTCTATACATTTTTGTTAAATCACAGCAGATAGAAGAAACCATCTAAAGGTTTCTACATTTCTTCTTAAAGCTGTAATATCTTAAAATTTGTATTGTAACAAGCTTTCTGTTGTAAGTGTTCATAATACGTTTACAAATTAAATGAAAATTTGTTTTGAAAACTAACTCCATCTGACCTTTTTATAGCACTTACCATGGATTCTTTATCCAAGTTTAGCCTAACTTTCCTTTCAGAAGGGTGGGGGCCTATCTTTTCTTTCGTTGTCAAGTTTAGACTTTCTATACAGGTGCTAGTATTTTCTTGCAATACTGGATAAATTAAGATATTGCAGCTTCAAGAAATTTTATCTTTTGTAAATATTGCATGTTTTTAGCTCAAATGTTGTGATTTGTTAAATTATTCCCTATCAAAACTGTTACTAAACTGTTGACATTATTTAACTTCTGTGGAGAAAGGCCCTTCAAGATTTATAGAACTGGGCTTCCGAGACTTAAACCATCAAAGGTAGGTAATTTAATGCTGTTCCCAACCTTGCAAAATTACTTGGGGCTGCAAAATGGTAGTATGGAATACTTAAATATTAGAAAGCATTTATTGGGGCTTAGTTCTGTTTTTCAGAGAAAATGCTTCCAAAGGTTTTTGTTGCAGTAGTTAGTAAATACACAATAGAGTTTTACAAACCGAGTAGTGCATGTATCTGGCAGCATTCTGCTGGAGTTTCTGTATGTATTTAATTCTAGTTCTGTGTCAAGTTGGCAGAGTGACAGCAAAACTGTTTGATAAGTCATCGTGCTTGGACAGCATAAGAAAAGTTTTGGGTTGAATGTTGATGAAATAATCCCTTATTTTTTCTCAACGCTGCATTGATTCAGTCTCCTTCTGAAATTCATCTTGATTAATTTTACCCTTTTCCCTTATTTGTCCTTTTGGTTGTATTTAATATCTATTTGCTAGGTGATTCATCCAACAATTGATAGAAGTGCCTGTGTTAATTGTTTGGAAAGGGTTTTCTGTCTATGTATTTAATTTTCACTGGCTAAGAAGCCTGTCACATGTATTTAAACCAGTGGGAGTACTTAATAAAATTGAATTTGTATCTTTGTGTAGAAAAATTTATCTGTGTGATACATTTTGGTATTTAGTTTTTGTGCAATATGTTAGCTACCTAATGTGTTGCATAGCTTCTGGTTAATTTTTCACATGCCCGTTAGAAGTTTCTGACTATGTGGAAGTAGGTTATGAGGTAATATAAAGAAAGGTTTTCTGCTTCTGAAATAGTTGGCACTGGAACTTGCTTTCCACACATACGCTGTAATCTCTAATATGTTTTTTCCTAGGTGGTGCTGTCAGATAATGGCTGATGTGGCTCGATGCTTCATCTCAGTCTTAGTTTTATGATGTGTTTTGGAGAGGGCTGTTTTCTGAATTTTACAGGTTCTTCAGGCCCTATGATGGTATGCAAGAGACGAGTTTGACAAACTAAAGGGCCTCATATACCCATTGTCAGAAAGTACTTGCCATTAGATTAAGACATTTTAGATCAGAATTTCTTTTCACTGTTTAAAGATACCTAACCTGCCCCTCTGGTTATGTCAGGCATTTTAGTTCCCTTTACAGTTTTTTAATGTTCTTGGTAGCCGTAAAATGAATTGTGACTGATTTTTAGTTTTCCTTTTGTCTTTATTTCCCCCTTGTCTTAGGTCGGGTCACAAATCTTCGAAGAGTGACGTATGTTGTTTTAGACGAAGCAGACAGAATGTTTGACATGGGTTTTGAACCACAGGTAATCATTAAATTCCTTACTGTTTTGAACTGTAAAATAAACCATGAAACAACCATGAGAATGAAATTTTTGTGTGGTCTCTAAAATTCTCACACACATTTCTGTTGTGTGGTTATATAGTAGGTTGGGGGCATATGAAATTGAAATAGATGTTTATGTTTTTAATTGTCCATAAAACTCATTTAGGAGGTACTTGTGCAGGCTTTCCTTAGCCATCTAAAACCGTCATGGGCCCCAGCTGGACAGCTCAGTTGTTCAGGGCATCGTTCCAGTATACTGAGGTTGTGGGTTTGATTCCCCAGTCAGGACACATATAAGAATCAACCAGTGAAAGCATAAATTAAGTGGAAGAACAAATTGATGTTTCTCTCCCCGCCTCCCTTTTCTCCCTATCCTCCATTCTCTCTAAATCAATCAATTAAAAAATCAAAACCCTATCATTAGTAAAATTAGAATGCTAATAAAAGAAGCTTAAGTTTTCAAATTTTGTATTTTGTAGTTTTATTGTACTCCCAAATAAATTGCTTTAATTTATGCTTTCAACTACCTCATGATCTAGTCAGCACGTGTTTGTGTTCTCCAGATGCAGAGTCTCAGGCCTGAAGCATTTGCCTGACTTGCATTTTCCTCACACATGCTCTTTGCTCAAACACAAAATGTTAGTGCTATAAACTTAGAGAAATACATGTTAAAAGATGCTAGAAATTTTTGTTAAGAAGAGCAATATGAATTGCCAAAAATTGTTTTAAATCACAAACTGCAGTAATAGAAATGGGATATTGGAAAGGGATAAGATTAAAATTGTGTTCAGTCTTTTCAGTTATTTATGTATGCTCCAAAAATGTGTTACCTACCCGTCATGTGAGAGTGCATGCACTGTGTTTCAGTTTAAGGGCCACATTCTAAGGGAGATACAGAGGAGTGCAAAAGAGAGTAAACAGGGTATGGTGACACTTGAGCCACGTGAGGAATGTTTAGCTTGGAGTAGAGAACTTAATGGCATCCTTAAACGCTTTAGGAAAAGTCTGTCACGTGAGAGAATTATTGTGGTGTGGCTCAGTTGGTTGGATGTCTTCCTGCAGAGTGAAAGGCTGACGGTTGGATTCCGTCAGGGCACATGCCTGCGTTGTGGGTTCGGTCCTCTGTTGGGGCACGTGCGAGAGGCAGCCTGTCAGTGTTTCTCTCTTACATTGATGTTTTCTCTCCCTCTCTTTTTCCCTCCTTTCCCCCTCAATCTAAATAAATAAATAAATAGGTAGGTAAATAAATCTATTTAAAAAGAGAAAGGAATACTGGATTTATTCTTCGGGGAAGCTGTGGAGAACTTGATCTGAGTATAATGTGACGAAAGACTAGATAAACATTTGGAGATGAAACAGGTTAGTTTGTGGGAGGGGGCAGATACTGAATATGCTTTTCTTACATGTGTTTGAGTAGAGCCAAAGGTCCATTTTTAGAAAGTGAGTAGAGGAAATTGAAGAATCAGATGGAAGGTAGAACTAGGTTTTTTAGAATTTTCTTCTCCTTGCAAATGTATTTTCTCCATGTTGGCTTGTGTGTGTGTGTGTGTGTGTATGCCAGTGTATTTGAAAACTTTAAACAGACTCAAGAACAAGAACACTGAAGTAGTCTTAACATTTATTAAAGAAATAAACTTTTAGTTTTCCCACAAGGAAAATACCAGTGCCTGATTATTTTTTACTAGCAAATTCTTCCAGACATTCATGGAATGAATAATTATATTCCTAATTATACTTTATTTTAAAGTATGAAAAAGAGGGAATGCTCACTAATTAATAACATCATTGTAATCTTTTATTTTTAAAAGAGCTCTATTAAAGTCTAATTATATACCATAAAGTGTACCTGTGTATGAGTGTATAGTGTGGCAGTTCTAGCGTGCACACAGATCTGTGCAGCCGTCACCAGAGGCCCGTGGCAGAGCATGTTCTTCACTGGGACGCTGGCTCCTGCCCACTTACAGTTACTTTCTGTCTGCACCTCCAGCCTGAGGCAGACACTGGTCTGCTTTCTGTCACTATAGATCTGCCTTTTCTGGACATTTCATAAATGGGATCATAGCATATTCATCTAGCTCTTTCCCTTAGTATACTGTGTTCAAGGCTCATTCATGTCATAGCATGTGTCAGTACTTCATTACTTTTGTTTGGGTCTATGTCGTATTTCATTTAGCCATTAGCCAGCTGATGAACATTTGTGTTTCTGCATTTTGGCTGTTACGAATATTACTACCATCAGCATGCACATACATGTCTTTGTGGAGATTTATTTCCTCATTTCTATTGGGTACATATCAAAGAGTAGAATTGCTGGGTTCCCTGAAAATTTATGTTTAACTCAACAAACAGCTATTAACAACTGAACCTAAAAAAACAAAACAAAACAAAATTAAGTAAACAGCTAGAACAGGAACAGAATCACAGAAATGGAGATCACATGGAGGGTTATCAGTGGCAGGGGGGCCATGGAGAGGGAAAGGGTACAGAGAATAAGTAGCATAAACAGTAGGTAGAAAATAGGGAGAGGTTAAGAATAGTATAGGAAATGTAGAAGCCAAAGAACTTACATGTATGACCCATGGACAATGAACTAAAGGAGGGGAATGCAGGTGGGAGGGGGTGTGCAGGGCAGAGGGGAATAAGGGGGGGATGGGACAACTGTAATAGCATAATCAATAAAATATATTTTAAGAAAATTAACTTTTTAAGAAACACAAACTTTTTCATAATGGCCAATCTTTTAAATTAGGACAGTGTAATATTGATAACATCATATAAGTTTCATGTACAATGACACAAAGACCCTAAAAAATATATTAGGAAACTATATAGCATATTGAAGTCAGTATCTTTTGGATGCAAGGTCAATTTAATATTAGAAAAATCAAGTAACATGGTCCACCCTATTATCAGAATAGAGGGAAAAAACATACCATTATCTCAATGTAGAAAAGGCATTTTTAAAATTTTTATTTTTAATTTTTTGTATTTCTTTCTGGAGAGGGGGGAAGGGAGGGAGATAAATATCAATGTAAAATACTTAACAGTCAACATTTTGGAGGAGGTCCTAGCAAGTAAAAGAATCTAATGTTTGGAAAGTAGAGGTACACCACCCTTGTAGAAGATTCAGACTAATCTATGGATAAATAACTAGAATTGATAAGAAAACAGTAAAGTTTCTGGATACAAAGTCAGCAAACAAAATCATTTACATTATTTTCCCAGGAAGTTAGAAAAGGTATTTTACAAAGGCACTGAAAAATAAACCTGATAAAAGTTATGTAAGATATACCTGGAGAAAATTATGGAACTTCTGTAATGCATTAAAGAAGACTTAAGGTGACTCAGATTTATGCAAAAATTAGGTGGATTAGGTGGTGAAGTGTGACCCTCTGGAAGAAGAGGAACATGGTAGGCTGGATGTGAGGGAACTGCTTCTCAAAAAGTCTAGTCCGTTCTCATTTTGGTATTCAGAATTCTTGGGTTGGCTAAGTCAGATTCCATTTAATCAAAATATCACTACCATTTCCTGTCTTCTCTGTCTTCATTTGTTTAATTTTTTTAAAAAATCCCCTGTATTGTTTTTACAGAGTTTTTCAAGGGAAGAAAAGTAAATGTCTGTGGTCAACCAATAGTTTTAACTGAAAGCACTGGAGTATGGATGGGGAAGAGATTTCAGATTGGGCCGGGTGAAGGCAGGGAGACCTGTTAGGGGACAGGTGAGGTGAGAGCTGGTCGAGGTTTAGCTAGGAACCCAGGATTTCCAAGTGTGGGTAGGACTGTCCTTTTCTCAGATTTTGTATCATCTTGGATTGGAGTGAAAATATGATCCTAAAATTCTTTATATTCTTGGCAAGGCCTTCACCCTTCCTAGTTTCTGACCACTCAGTAATACCTGCCTGAAACTCTCATTAGGTCTTTTTTTTCTCGTTTATACCAGTCATGAAGGGAATCCCAGGACTTCGATTCCTCCAGGGCTCTGTAAGCACTGAGGCCTTAGGTGCCTGTATTCCATCCCCTCAACAGTATGTCCAAGTTCATTGTTTTGTTTCTGTACCTCTCGTCACCGTTTGACGCTTAATATATTTATCTTTCTTCCTCATTAGAATATAAACTCCACAAACACAAGTTTTTGTCTGTTTTTATAGCCTATTTCAAGCACTTAGAAAAATGCCTGGCACATAATGGTTGCTCATTGAAAATGTTTTGAATAAATGAAGGTAAACAGTGGTACTGAATGGAGAATGGTTGCATCCTAGATACAGTTTGAAGATCGAGACTACTGAATTTGTTGATGGGTTGGGTGTGTGACAAATAGGAGAGAAGGAGTCAAAGATGGCACCTAGATTTTTTTCCTAAACACATGGATAACTAAAATTATCATTTTTTTTTCTTTCTTTTTTTTAAAGATTTTATTAATTTATTTTTAGACAGAGGGGAAGGGAGGGAGAAAGAGAGAGAGAAACACCAATGTGTGGTTGCTTCTCGTGTGCCCCCTGCTGGGAACCTGGCCTGCAACCCAGGTCTGTGCCCTGACTGGGAATTGAACCAGCGACCTTTTGGTTGATAGACTGGCACTCAGTCTTCTGAGCCACACCAGCCAGGGATAGAATTGTCATTTCTTGGGAGAGGAAAACTGAGAGGAGCAAATTAAATCACTGAATAGATCTTTTCAAAAGTTTCTTCTGCTTGGTTTTAACATCATTTGATTTTTAGAGACCACACTCACCATATTGATTTATAATGTTTTCTCAGGTCATGCGCATTGTGGATAATGTCCGTCCTGATCGACAGACCGTTATGTTTTCAGCTACTTTCCCCAGAGCTATGGAAGCTTTGGCTCGCAGAATCCTGAGTAAACCCATTGAAGTGCAGGTTGGAGGCAGGAGTGTGGTTTGCTCGGATGTGGAGCAACAAGTGGTGGGTACAATCCTTAGAATATCCTCAGTTCCCCCGATGCTTAGGCGGTGTGTGATCCTTTTGAGATCACTCTTTGTGATGCAGGCAGATCATTTCAAAATTAAATTGTGTACATCAGCTGCAGCCTTTTCATCATTTACCAGATACACTTGAATATTTGCTATTCAAGACACTGACTGTTTAAAATACTCCTGTAATTTCTCCCACCAGAAGTGGTGGGCTGGTAGGTACCAATGTCACATAGGTGTCTAATTCTTTGGTTAAAAGTGTGTGAAGTTAGAGAACAAAGGACCATTTGTCCACATTAGCAAGCTGCTGCTTCTCTGAAAGTTAGAATTTTTTTTTTGCCCTGTTGGTTTACTAAATCAGATAAAAAAATTTCTAATTCTTTCTGGTATTTAGCAAAGTGTTGTCATTTATCCATTTGCCACAAATAAAATGAGTATTTTTGTTCAAGAGATTTATTTGCATTTTTATTCCATTAACTTTAATTTGGTGTTTTCAGATTGTGATTGAAGAAGAAAAGAAATTCTTGAAGTTACTTGAGCTTCTGGGCCATTATCAAGAATCTGGATCTGTCATTATATTTGTGGATAAGCAGGAGCATGCTGATGGTCTTCTGAAAGACTTAATGAGAGCATCTTACCCTTGCATGTCTCTTCATGGAGGTAATGTTTAATGAAATACCTGTTAAATACCTAACTTGGCCAGGTACTGTTTTGTGTACTGAATGATAATTACTTTGTATTCTTAATTTAGAGCTAAATTTTATATCATCTGTCTCAATTTTATTTATAGCAGTACTATTATTATTATTATTACTCTATTTTCAAGTAAAATAAGACAATACATTGGTTTGACTCAATTTCATAGCCATTAATCAGCTGAGGAGGAATTGAAATTAAAATTACGTGTTTTTTCATTGTATCATGTTACCTAGAGGTTTTCATCATTCATGTTAGAGATTTAATTGAAATTTTAAAGTAATATTTTAATTTCTTTGTAATACCACCATTATTAAATATATTGGGATTTATGTGAGTGGGAATTGTATTTTTTAAACAGGAAATCAACTTGGTTGGGCCCATATTCCAAACTCAATCTTTTTTGTAATGGGCGGTATCAGAAATCTTTATTAATTTTTTTAGCCATAACTGGACTACTTGGTTTCTGTTTCATGAATATGTAGTTTAGGGATCAGATATTTGGACAGCATTTTTATACATAATTGTGTGTGGCCACTCTGTTTTTTCTGGGGTTTATCCTCTCTTCTAGTCCTGAGTTTGTCCTGAATTCTTTCTTTGGTTTCTTGTTAGTAAGACTGTATTTCTGCTCAAGTTTTGACTTCCCTACCTGACTGCCCACCCAGGCCCTTCCCACCCTCCACCAAGTTTAAAATAAATAAACAAAATAGAATTCTATAAACTCGAGCAGAGCATATCGTCTTAGTTTGAGGCTCTTGAGATAACATGTTTAAGAGAAATCCTATTGCATAAATTTTACCAGTATACCTCAAACTTTAATGTGCATATGTAGTCACCCAAATATCTTGTTAAAATGCAGAATCTGATTTCAGTAATTTGGGGTAGAATCTGTCATTCTGTATTTTTAACAAGCCCCCATGTGATTCTGCTTCTGGTCCTTGGACAAAACTGAGTGACAAGTCTCTATAAAACCTGCGGAAGGAAAAAGATCTAAATCCTGTCAATATAGGCTCAATCTGCCTGCCTTTACTTCAGCTGCTCCCCAAACGAGATAATAAGGTAGTGAATCTGAGATTGGGCTTCTGCAACTATAAGCCTTATAGACACGAAAGCAGGCAAGCAGGGGCAGATTTAGAAGATTCATAAATGAGTTAATAGCAGTAACCTTTGATCTTGCCAGTACTCTAGTGTTTTTTCTACATATAGTTGTTGGATGTGCGGTCATTATAAGTTGGATTTGTCCTTTACTTCCTGTTTAAGTCCTTTTTCTGGGTGTCAGAGAAAGTGGAAAGTTTAATTTGAACATGAGACTTTACAACTCTTATGTATAACTTACTTGCAGGTATTGATCAATATGACAGAGATAGCATCATAAATGACTTTAAGAATGGGACCTGCAAGCTTCTTGTGGCCACTTCTGTTGCTGCCCGAGGCCTAGATGTGAAACACCTGATTCTTGTTGTAAATTACAGCTGCCCCAACCATTATGAAGATTATGTGCACAGAGCAGGACGGACTGGAAGAGCAGGCAACAAAGTAAAAAAAAAATTTAGATGGATTTTTATTATATTAAAGTATAAATGTTTATTATTTTAAGGAGTAATTAATCAGTTATGGGAACATTTTGAAAATCCTCAGTCATCGAAGTATGAGGATTAGTTGAGGTGTTCATCATTTATGTACATATATTTGTCTAAGTATTGTTAATATTATACATGTCTAAATATCTTGAAAATTACCAGATACCTTGCTGTTGTCTATAGTTAGATGGTGTTAACTGTTTGTGTCCCCTTTTAGGATTTTTTACCTGCCTGAAAGTTTCTATATACATCCATTTATATAAATCAGAATATTTCATTGCTTTTTTTTAAAATGGAATCATAAAATAGACTCACACCCACACTAATCTCCCCTCTTGTCATACATACATACATATCACTTGTTTTTTTTACTCATGTATTCTGGTTAAGTATATAGGTCTAATTCATCCCCCCCACCTTTCCCCAGTGGGGGAAAGGGGAGGGAAGAGAGCTATGGGCAGGTGGGTGAGATAGGGTGAGAAGGCAGGGAAGAAAAGAGGGAGGGAGAGAGGAAGGAAGGGAGGGAAGGAGGGAGGAAGGGAAGGAAGTAAGAGGGAAGGACGGGGGAAGCTAATTGATTCTTTTTGAAGGAGCAGAATATTCTGCTCTTGGAAACATTGATGATGATATAGTTGGTATCCCCACCCTAGTCATTTCTGCACGCGGAAGCAATAATGGCATTGATAGTACTAGGGTCTGTATATGGAGTGCTGATTAAGTGCCCCGACAGAAGAGCTTTATTTATGTTTAACATTTCATCTTCACAACTTCCCTTGGAGGTTTGATAATACTATCTTTTTTAATAGATGTGAAAAGTTGAGGCACATAAAGGTCAAATTACTTGCCCAAAGTTACACAGCTAATAAGTAATGATGGCATTTATTTTTTTAACCTGAGTTATTCTATGGATTTGGGAAACTTTTTGTGTAAATGGCCAGATAGTAAAAACTGTAGCATTTTAAGTGTCTTTTTACACTTTTTTTTAAATTGTCAACTGAAGATATGTTTATTGATTTTAGAGAGAGAGGAAGGGAGGGAGAGAGAAAGAAACATTGATCAGTTGCCTTCGGTATGTATCCCAACCTGGGGGTCAAACCCGCAACTTAGGTATGTGCCTTGACTGAGGATCGAGCCCATAACATTGGTTTATGGGAAAATCAGCTGAGCCATCTGGCCAGGGCTTGATACTCTTGAGGGGAGTATGTGGGGAGTAGGGGGTCATATGAGGTGCTGACCATGTGCTTTCCACCCTTCATAGCCATGCCTCACAAAGTTAAGGAGATCAAGGACTGTTTGCTCCCAAGCCAGGCGAAAGGATGCCAGGTCTGAAAAAGCGAGGATAATGTGAAGTTCAAAGTTTTATGCAGCAGATCTCTTTATACCTTGGTTGTCATAGATGACGAGAAGGCAGAGAAGCTGAAGTAGTCCCTGCCCCAGGTTGGGCAGTGAAGGAGCTAAAATGAACCACACATGCTGATAGGAACTGTATTAAAATGTTAAAAATTCTTTTTAAAAAATTGTAGCCTTTTGAGGCCATGTATGTTTTTTGTCTCGTGTGTGTAGGTGTGTACAAACTTAAACAAATGTAATGCCATTCTTATCTCTTGGGCAGTATAGAAGCAGACCATGGGTCAAATTTGGTGACTAGATATTGCTGAAATAATAAACCATGTTTCAAAATTTATAACAGTTCGGTGGTAGAGACAGAGTATTTTGTAAAGATGGCAATCTGTGGTTTGTAAGTCCTGTACTTTAATTCCAGTCTTTTTTTGCCTGAACCAAAAGCTGCTGGGGACATGTGAAGCCTTAGGTTTTAGAGGACCCCAAGGAGATGATGTAGCTGACTCATTTTTGCAAGATGGTTACAAAATAAATTTTAAAAAATCACTCACTTTTGTATATAAAACCATTATACACCATACACACACACACATATGCTTCTTTTTTGTGTGTGGTTTTTTTATACATGACTTTATTTGAGAAGCCTCAGGCACAGCCCAGACCAGAGAGCACAAAGGGGAGAGAGCACAGGGCATTGCAGGGCAGCTGGGGAGGTGGCCGGCATCGAAACCCAGGCATGTTGCTCTGACTGGGAATCAAACTGGTGACCTTTGGTTTGCTCGCCGACTCTCCAGTCGACTTAGCCACAACAGCCAAGGCACACATATGCTTGTGTACGTTTTATTTGTCTTTAAAAATTTGGGCCCCTTATAGGTGTAGCTCAGTTGGTTGGGCATCATCCCTCAAAGCAAAAGGCTGCTGGTTTGATGCTGGGTAGGGCACATGCCTGGGGTGCGGGTTTGGATTTGGCCCCTCATTGGGGTGCGTATGAGAGGCCGCGATCAATGTTTGTCTCTTGCGTCAATGTTTCCCTTTTCTTGTCCCTCCTTTCTCCTCTCTCTAAAAATAAACTTTATAAAATATATGGGCATCTACATTCTAGGAGGTTGGTATGGTAACTGAGGTAGAGTGGTGCAGTGGTGGAGGAAGGGACTGTAAGCAAAGATGGGAAAGAAGATATCATACTAAAGAAAATTATCTATAATGCAATTGTACATTTATGTAAAATAACATTCCTACTTGTGCATAAGAAACTAGAGATTTTCTGGTTTTGCTTACTTCATTTTTAAATATTAAACTTAGATATTCCACTTTCAAACATTAAAGAATTTAGTAGGACTTTTTATGGTTTTTAAAATTCTTTAGTAAGGAGTCAATCTTAAAAAGATTTATTGGGTGATTTAGATTTATCTGTGATCTAAGTAGGATTCACCTCGCTGGTGTCTAATAGTTTCACTGTCCCTGTCCGTTAGGGTTACGCGTATACTTTTATCACAGAAGATCAGGCTCGTTATGCTGGTGACATCATTAAAGCTCTTGAATTGTCAGGGACTGCGGTGCCTCCCGACCTAGAGAAGCTTTGGAGTGATTTCAAAGACCAGCAGAAAGCTGTAAGTTTTTGAACTCCCATTTTAATGCAAATCATTATTGTGTCCTAAATATTGCATATTTAACACTCGTAAATCTTGAAAGAATTATTTTCATTTATCTTTTTAAAAAAGGAAAAAAGTGAAAACAAAATCTTTTTGCTTCAACTCAGTATTTTGAGTAGTTTACCTAAGGATCTTATTTTTTCTCACATGCTAGATGAAGTGTTTTTGTTAAATTGGCATACTACTCCCTGAAGGATATTTAATTACTGTAAATTCCCGGACACTAAATTTTTTTACTATGACATTAACTTTTTTTTTTGTTTTGTTTTTTCTTGAAAGGAAGGGAAAATAATTAAAAAGAGTAGTGGGTTCTCTGGGAAGGGATTCAAGTTTGATGAAACAGAACAAGCTTTGGCTAATGAGAGGAAGAAGTTACAGAAAGCAGCTCTGGGTCTGCAAGATTCGGATGATGAGGACGCTGCAGTCGATGTAAGTGTTGTGCTAAACCTTGTCTTTGCCTTTTGAAACAGTTGTTCCTCTCACGCTGGCAGTCTTATGATGTGCTTATTGAGATAGCCAATTACTGGGAACCTTGGTTTGTACTCTTCCCAGCCTTTTCTTATGTGAGCATATACATTCGTGTGCTTGTATTTTCATAAAAATGAGGTCATACTGCTTTATGACCTATTTTACATAACAGCCTTATGTTGAAATCTCCCCTTTGTAGCACATTCACTCTTACGCTATTCTTGATGACTACATAATATTCTATTCTATGGATGTTCTCCCATTTAATGAATCAAACCCCTATTTTTTAATATATAGGCTGTTTCTATGTATTTATTATTTGGAATCTACTGTACTTTCTAAACTATACCTCATTGTTTCATCCTTGTACATTTAAATTTGCACATTCATCACATTCAGTCTTGAGGATGAGTGTATAAAAGGAACTACTAGTCCAAAAGGTATTTCTAATTTGGTCTTAAAACATTGTCAGATTATCCTCCAGCAAGGTGAGTGGACCAGTTTGCACACGCTGTGGTGGTGTGTCAGAGCACCTGCCTCCCCATTACCATTAGTAGCATTGGTGCTAATGTTTATCTTTTTAAATTGTTATTGAACATCCTTATTAATAATAATAGTCAACATTTACTGAGTGCTACTAAATGCCATGCACTGTGCCACGGATTATTTTATTTACTTCCTTACGAGAGGTAGATACTCGAGTAGTCCCATTTTATCATTGAGGGGGCTGAGGCTTGAACAAAATAATAACCTTTTCGGATTTATAGCTGTTATGGTAATGAGTCGGGACCTGTACTCACTGCATTCTACTTTCAAGTCCATGTTCTTAGCTTGTGGAATTATTTGTTATCAGCGAAGAGGGATATTGAGGACTTAGCAGGTTGAAGGTTTCAGAGAATTTTCTTTGGAATCCTGACTCCCCAGGAGCTTGAGCTGTAGAAGATTTTTTTTTTTCAAGTTTGTCAGACTGTTATGTTTCACTCATAAAAGGAGTGAAAGGGTATCTAAGAAGATGTTTTTATCATGGAAGAATTTTGGAAAATCTGCCTCGAATATACCACTAGTAGTGGCATCAGCATATCAAAGGATGTGAAATGTCCTTAAAGAAGCTTATTTAACTTTGGTTAACCCAGAAATTTTTCAACATACTTGATCTTTTGATCATACAACATTTTTTTGACATACTCTGTTAAACCTCAGCTTAGAACATACTTTTGGAAATCAGAAATTCAGTCTGTTCTTGCCATTTGAGGAAATTGAGGCCCAGAAAAGTATTTAGTCCACGACTGCGCTGACTGTTTGGTGCAGCCAGGACCGAAACCCTGGTCTCCCATGAACGCCAGGCCATTCTTTCTAGTGTGGCAGACTGACTGAAGTTCAGTTAAGTCAGTGTTTTAGTCATCTGCAATGGTCAGTCCAAAACTTAGTTGGCTAAAACAATAAACATTTATTGTCTCAGTTTCTGAGGGTCAGCGAGTCAGGAGCAGTTTAGCCAGGTAGTTCTGGCCGGGAGTCGCGTAGGTGGCAATCGGCTGCTGTCCCAGCTACAGTGATGTGGGACCATCTTCTTCCAAGATGGTTCACTCACTTTGATGTCGGCAGAATGCTTCCGTTTTTTACTGTGCCCCCCTCCGCCTGCCTCCCCCCAGAGCAGTGAACCTTCGAGAGAGCAAAGAGGGATACTGAGTGCATTTTATGACTAGTCTCTGAAGTCACACACCAGCACTGCTACTTCATTCTATCCATTAGAAGCAAGTCACAGTCCAGCCCACACTCCAGGACAGGCTCCACCTCTTGAAGGGAAGAGCGTTAAAGAATTTGTGGCCTTGATTTTACACCTCATTTTTTTGTCACTTTGAACATTTTTTAAAATCTCAAAATGCAATATGTTTATTTCTCTGATTATTAAAATGATATATACTGTTGTTAAAAAAATTAAAATAATACTGAAGTGAATAAAGTCCAAAGTAAAGTTAACCCAACCAGCTAACAGCATATGCATTCCCCATTCCTGCTTTTATGCATTTGTTTTGTATTTAATGCTATATATGCTGTTTTACTCAGTTAAATGGTAAGTTTGAAAGTAGTTGATAACTAAAATCCCTTATTAGGTAACAAATGTTTAAAAATATTTTTATTTATTTTTAAAGAGAGGGGAAGGGAAGGAGAAAGAGGGGGAAGAAACATCAATGTGTCGTTGCCTGTTGCGTGCTCCATACAAGGCCTGGCCTGCAACCCAGACATGTGCCCCTACTGGGAATCGAACTGGCGACCCTTTGGTTGGCTGGACCACACACTCAATCCACTGAGCTACACCAACCAGGGCAGATAACAAATATTTTTAAAAAGAAGCTATTTCAGTGAAAGGGCTTTCTAAATTTAGTTAATTTTAAACCTTGAACAAAATATCCTCTGACTTGTGATCTAGGAGATAAAGCTTTATTACCCTAATCTGAGTATATAAAGGGGTTTACGTCTCTGTGGTTGGCAGTGCCTGTCATCATCGTTGGTGAAAGGTGTCTTTAAAAGGACATGTGAACAGTTTACCTGGTAGATGTGGCAAGCCCGAGGATTGCTCAGTCGCTGTAGGAATCGTGTGATCCCTGGAGAGCGGAGGCTTTCTGCATTGCTTCTGCTTTGATGGGGAAATCAACTCTCATTTTCTATCTTTCTTGGTTCAAATGAATCAAGCAGTAAAACGTTCTTTTATAATTCTGTTACCCAAGTTTTAAGGCAAATCTAGTTGCATTTTAGGAGTTGGGAATAGTTTTGGGAGCCTCGTCATAGGAACATGTACCAATCCCCTTGAAAGTCATTGACTTTTTAATTATCCTTGGCCTCAAGTTATTGCCCTTCTTTCATTGCAGTGTAATTTGGCTTCAAGGCCCGAGCTGTGGAGCATCTTAGATGCATCATATTGGCTGCTCTGTTTTGACAACACACATTGCTTGTTTGCTGAACTGGGATGTATTTTCTGGACCACTTAGAAGTCTGCATAAATGGTTCATGCAGCGTTATATCTATTTTCTGTTTTTTTTTCACCATAGACAATGGATTTTTTAAATGAAACCTGTTACTCTTAATCAATAGCTGGTGTATTTTCCTGTTGATCTGTGTGATTGAATTAACATAAATATAACCAGACTTTTGGTAGAAATACTTTTTATTATTTGCTGTAGGTATACATAAATTGGTATTTTTAATCTCATTTCTATTAACTTCTTTTTGTTTCTAGATTGACGAGCAAATCGAAAGCATGTTTAATTCAAAGAAGAGAGTGAAGGATATGGCTGCTCCTGGAACATCTAGTGTTCCTGCTCCAACTGCAGGAAATGCTGAGAAATTAGAAATTGCCAAGAGATTGGCTCTTAGAATCAATGCTCAGAAAAATTTGGGCATTGAGTCTCAGGTATTAAGTATTTTGTTCTGAGATTTAGTCAATACTTTCCATAAGCTCTTTGATTTTAAATGCTTTTTAGGAATTAAGGTCAGCACAAGTGAACAAGTCCACTAGACAATGAGTGAATGAAAGTTTAACATTCTGAATACAGAATTCTTTGATTATTGCATTTGAGTGATTTCTCCAGTTGGTTAACTAAGGTCTTAATTCCTATTCTGAAAACCTGATTGTTGAGTATGTTAGCCATGGAGAGTTTTTAAAGTGCGATTCTGATCGCTCTTAACAGAATCTAAAGAAATCACTCTTTTTCTCTCGATCTGTTTTTATTGGGTGGTTTCGGGGCACACAAGCAATTCCTCAGAAGTGCAAACACCAAGTCAGTTACACGACTTAACTAACATGGATTTAAACAGTAGAAAATGTGTTAAATATTTTATGTTATCTTTCTCTTTGGAGCTTTTTAAATTTTTAACTAAAGGTAGATTTTCACAGTGTTCCCAAAGAATATTATGTTAATTTTAACAGTACTTTGAAGATTTTCGGGTCTGGGGACCTGCGGGGCCCTCTGTCTAGCAGGCTGTATAGGTTGAAGTCTGTAGCAGCTAAGCTGAGATGACCAAGCCGGAGGCTAGTGCACTGACCGAATGAGGCAGCCACAAGCAGGCTTGCTTCCTCTGGTCTGTGCATCTGTTTTGTTTAGCCATTGACTTATCGTGAAGTGTTTACTGTACCCAAGCCCATGCCTCCCCTGAGAACAGGGGTGGTAGGACCTAAATTTTCTGGGATTATTACTGTTAATGACTCTACTGGAGAAATCAAATAGCTGTAGCTTTTCACCGTTGTTGGGAAATCTTGAGGTATGATTCATGTATTACCCACAGGAGAGTTCTGAACATGTTAGGCGTATAGCAAAATTAAGTTCAAATTAAAAACCAAGAAGGTCCTGAATAAGTCATTTACTGTAATTTACTAAGTGTTGGGTTGGGCTGTGGGGAGAGAAGGAACTTAGTGGTGGTAGCGGACAATCTATTTTAGAGAAAATTCTTGGGAGCCCCAAAGCATGTAAATGATTTTAGAAATATACTGTGTTAAATAGCAAGTGTTGCTTAATTTATCTATGATCCAGTAGAACTTTATTTAACAGAAGAGTTGAGTGTTCTGTAGTTTTCTCATCAAAGTAAAGGAGGTATGTCAGACTGTCACTTGCAAGTGTGTACTACTAAACTGCACATACAGGAGGACTCTGCATTAAAAAGATGCTTTTAGTTCATGGCTTTCCAGAGAGTAACTGGTGGGGTCCCTGATCTTGTCTCTGCCCTCATTTGAGATTTGACTGTAGGACTCCTCTAATTGCAGGATGTGATGCAACAGGCCACCAATGCAATTCTCAGAGGTGGCACCATCCTGGCTCCCACTGTGTCTGCAAAAACCATTGCAGAGCAACTTGCTGAGAAGATCAATGCCAAGCTCAATTATGTGCCTTTGGAGAAACAGGAAGAGGAGAGACAGGATGGTGGACAGAATGAATCTTTTAAGAGATATGAGGAAGAATTAGAGATCAATGACTTCCCACAGGCAAGTAACAAGTTTAAAAATTGTAGAGTAGAAAATTTTGCTTCAAAGGAGTGAAAGTCCCTTCTTTAAAACCCATGAACATTTTATTTTATTTATTTTTATTGAAAAAATGACAGTTTATAGTCAATATTTGTATTGTATTAGTTTCAGGTTTATAGCATAGTGGTTAGAAAATCATATTTTACAAAGTGCCATGAACATTTAAATAGCTACTTTACTTTTTTTATTTAGATGGGGAAGACAGCAGTATAAATTCCATTTTTATGACTATGTTCTGGGTACATTAGGATTTTTTTTTTTTTAAGATTTTATTTATTTACTAATTAGAGAGAAGGGAAGGGAGAAAGATAAGGAGAGAAACAGCAATGTGGAAGAGACACACTGATTGGTTGCCTCCTGCACGCCCCCAACTGGGGACCTGGCCTGAAACCCAGGCAAATGCTCTGACTGGGAACCAAACTGGCGACCTTTTAGCTCTTGGTCAGTGCTCAAGCCACTGAGCCACACCAGCCAGGGCTAGGGACATTAGGGTATAAGTTAGTTTATGATAAAGGTGTTAATTATAATGGTAACATTGACCATATTATGATTTAGACAGCCCAGTTTTTGTCAGTACACTCAGTTTTTAAATCCTGTTACGAAGTGATTTTTCTCCCCACCCTGTCTTTTATAGACTGCTAGGTGGAAAGTTACCTCTAAGGAAGCTCTGCAGAGAATCAGTGAATATTCTGAAGCTGCAATTACAATCAGAGGAACATATTTCCCACCTGGCAAGGAACCCAAGGAAGGAGAGCGGAAAATTTACTTGGCAATTGAAAGTATGTACTATTGATTCTGTTTCAAGGTTGACCTAGATGTAATAGAGAGAATGTGAAATCAGTTCTAAAAAAATAGGGAGTAATATTTTAGAAGTTTCATATTTTATTTAGAAGTTTAGTACACATAACAAAGGTGAAAGATCTGTGTTTGGGACTCTTTCAGTCTTGATAATTAAGTCAAATTTGAAAATAACTAAATGAGAAGGACTTTTCTTTTAAGGATTAATCTGTTTATACTTGTATTAAGTTGAACATTCTGGCCAAAGTTTAGGTTAGAAAGTAAATCAACTATATTAATAGTCCACTTAATGAATGTTTAAGCAAATATTGCCTCTGAAATTATACCCATAAAAGTTTGTGCAGACCTTTAAAAATCTAACAAGAGGACAATTAATACCATAACTGAAAGGATATAAATAATGCATTAACTAAGAGTGATCTGGTTTGCTTTTTAACCTTTATTTCATGTATTCAAGTATAAATTTAAAAGATACTTTTCATTTTGATTTATTTTCCTAATGTGTTATTCTTCCGCTAGTAGATTAACCTGCCTCCCTTCATTTCTACTTAATCTGCACATTTTTCTCAAAAACTTCAAGTGGCCCGGCTAGGTCCATTTTATCTTTCTAATGGACTACCTCTTGTTGGGTACTGTCGTTGGAACAGTGGGGTCCTGTGAGCCTGGGGTCTGCAGACCTACTGCCTAAATGGTCTCAGACACCAGGCCGGTGCTTCTGAGTCATACACGTCAGTTCTGACAAGGAGGCCTTGGCTTGGGTGCCCCTCACACTCTGTGTGTGACTCTTCACCTGCTTTGTGTTCCCTCACTGTGCTTACCACATGGAAATTAGAGTGTGTTCACGCTTGTTGTGTCTGCCTGCCCAGAGTGCAGTGACTGTTATCTTCTGTATTCCCAGTGCCCAGCACACGGTGAGTAGGTTTTCCAAATAACACGTTTGATTAAGGCCTGTAGGCACTCGTTTTCAGGACACAAAATACTATTTGACAGGCATATCCATATGATCTCTCTACAGTAGCACTGTCCAAAGGAATTCACTGTGATGGCTGCGGAGCACTTGAAATACGGCCATGTGACTGAGAAGTTTTGAATGTCATTTAGTTTTCATAAAATTAAATGTAAATAGCCCCATGACTGGTGGCAACTATATTGGTTAGCTCGGCTCTAAATTTTGTTAGAAAGATCGATGGAAGTTGATTTAGATCCATTGAAAGTATATTGTTAAAAAGATGTGCCATTAGTTAATTGTTTCCTTACTGTATTTTGGGATTCATTTGTTTTTTGTGAAGACCATAACTTTAGGTAAAGTTTCTTACTTTACCTAAAGTAAATGAAATTAAAGGAAAGAAATACTAACTAAAATGACTCAATTATATATTAGGAATTATTTTTAGGGTTTGATTCTTTTCTGGCCAAAAACAAAGAGAATTTAACAAAAACCAAATTAGGTTTGGTTTTTGCCTAGTAACAAACTGTGCCTAGTTAGTCACTGTGCTTTTAGTTAGTGATCTCAAATTGTTTCTATGTGGCTTCTTAGCATAAAGACGTGTGCAGTGTTCATCCAGTTTACCTCTAAATAGAAACGGTTTCCTGGCCAGACTTGCCTGATGGGGCCAGAGTAAGTTAAACACTGAAAAGTGGTTACTAAGGTTCATCTGTTGTTGTTGTTTTAAGTAAGTCCTTGCCTGCTTGTTGTAAACTTGTGATTAGTTTCCAGAGTTCTGATAAGGTTTATTTTAATAGTCGGTGCAAGCTTATTTGCTGCTTTTGTGGAGGAGCAGGCTTTTGGAGTTGGCTGTTCTGCCGTTTTCACCAGTGTCATTCTCACTGTTGTACTTTTTAAAATTAATAATGATGAATTGTGGCCAAGGTAAAACTCAAACGCAGCCATTATGTTTTCCATGTTTTTGCCATTCTACCATTACTGCGTAATAAGATTCATACAGGTTTTTAAATGGTATACAAAGGAAGTGGAATGGGAAATCAGCATATTTAATATTGTTTATGATTGTGACTTTGATAAACTGACTCATATCTATTTCAAGTCTCTCTCTCTCTCTCTCTCTCTCTCTCTCTCTCTCTCTCTCTCTCTCTTTTTAGATTTTATTTCTTTTTAGAGAGGGAGAAAGAGAGAGGGAAACATCAGTGTGTGGTTGCCTCTCACGCACCCCCTACTGGGGACCTGGCCTGCAACCCAGGCATGTGCCCTGATCCAGGAATTGAATCTGTGACCCTTTGTTTCTCAGGCCGGTGCACAATCCACTGAGCCACACCAGCCAGGACTCAAGTCATGTTTTTAAATGGTACCCTTTTGTGTATCCGGAAAGACTTTTGGTCTCCTAGTCACTCAGTGTGTTTCTAAATCATGTGACACTTTTTTATTGTGTAGTAATATAGGGGGATTGCCGGCACCCAGATTTTCAAAGAGAGAAAATTACACTGATATGTTTCTGCATTTGGAACTGGACAGGTTGCCCTTACCGCTCTGTTCACTAGGCCCCATGCAGGGTGGAAACAGAGTGTCATGCAGTGGAATCTGATGACAAAATCGTTGGTGTACAGGGAGTCAGCCTTTGGCCTCTGCTTGAGTATTATGGGTATTTAAGCAAAACCAATATTTTAAATTCCTGCCTTATTAAGAGGTCAGTCAGAAATATGAGTGCTCTGAAAAAGGGTCCTCTATGTAATTTGTTAATTTAAAGGTAATTATGCTTGTTTAATGTAGTATAGTTAATGTATCAAAGTTCAGTTTACATATAACTTTATCAGAACACACCTCCTACACTACCAAGTGAAATGATATGAGAAGCCCACAGCTTCTGTTGACCTTTCCATCCAGTTAGAGTGGTTCTGGTCACTTCTCTTCGCTGTCAACTCAGGAAATAATGTCTAATTATTATAATCCAAGCACCTCCTCCCCAGGATAAAGATAACCTTGTCAAAAATGAATCTTGAAAATTCTACAGACATAGATGCTGCATAGGAGCTGGGAATTGGTAATTAAAATGATCTAAATCTGTGCAGATTTTCGTAGATGATTAGAATTTAAAGGATCTTTTAGATTTTGAAACTCCAACCAAATCAGCCGAACACTAATAGGGTGAAAACAGGTGTTGGAAGGAGCCTGGTGTCATCTGTTTCTCGTTCTGTAATTGGAGGGACCCCACCGCCTGGCTCCTTAGAGGCTCTGTAGGCTCGGCAGCTCCAGGCCTCCCACCAGGCAGCGGGAAGGAGAACAGGAAGGACTTACATGCCTAGCCACCCTGTATAATTTATAGCCTGTTTTGTGACCCTCTTTTTATTAGTGGAGAATCCCTTAAAAGCAGCCAGAGTTGTTTTAGGACCAATGAAAGGAAATGCCTCTTTTTCATGGCAGCTTATAAACATATGTAACCTATTACCTAAAGAAGCTATGTAAGTCAAAAATTTAAACTGGTCCAAATGGTCAGGCTTTAACTAAAATAGAAAAGTCATTCTTCCATTTGAGCCTAGCTGAGAGTCACTTTCCTTCTTTTTAAAATAGCACAGAATATCAGCAAGCTTCACACCAACTCGTGCCAAACAGCATATTTTCCTCTTGATTTCTTTTTGGGTGTAATCTTCAGTCTGGCTTGGCTCTTGATTCTACCCTTGTCTTCACTCTCATCTCCCTCTCTTCCCTCCCAGTGCCCACAGCTTTAAAATGGTGTGGTTGGTTGCTGGCAGAGCTTGGAGGACTTAGATACGTTGCTGTGACTTCGCAGCTGTACTCATGGCCCTTTCCTTCCTGTTGTTAAATCGTTTCTTCTCCCTCTTCCTCCTCTCCCTCCTCTTCTTCCTCCTCTTCTTCCCCATTCTCCCCTCCCCCCTCCTTCCTTCTCTTTGGGGTCAACAAGGTTATTCACATGTAGTAAGTTGGAAAATTTTCCCATTTCTTGTGAATTATTTTCCTTATTTTTTCTTATATAGAATAATTAAAATAACAGTTCACTGCATTGCAAGCCCAGTTTTCCTTTTATTCTTTTTAAAAAATATTTTATTTACTTATTTTCAGAGAGAGGGAAGGGAGGGAGAAAGAGAGGGAAAGAAACATTGATATGAGAAAGAAATACTGATAGTACTGATAGGTTGCCTCTTGTACACCACCCTGACCTGGGACTGAACCTGCAACTCAGGCACGTGCCCTGATCGGGAATCAGATGGTGACCCTTTGCTTTGCAGGATGCCTTACCAACTGAGCCATTCCCATCAGGGCCCCTTTTATTCTTCGACATGCCACTCCCAGTTCTTAATCCCTAGACTACTTCTTTGGTCCAGGTCTTTTCCTCTTAGTGTATGTTGTGCTGTCCATCTAGACGTACCTCCTTCGTGTCGTTGTCCTGGGCCCCAGATCCTTTCACATGTCCCCTTGATGGTTCCCTGATCTCCAGCTCTCCTGAACCACTGGTCCGTATTTCCATTGGCATCGCTGACTTTTCCAGCTGATGTCCCAGGAGCACCTCAGCTACAGTGATCTCAGAATTGAATTTTGTCCACCATTACTGCTGATAACACCTGTTCTTTCTCTTGGATTTAGTATCTTCTTTATTCTTATTTTACTTTCTGCTCAACTTTCAGCGTGTTACTTTGTAGCTCTTCTTTACTATTCACATCTAGTCAGAAAAAAACATTTTGTCCATTCAACCAAAAAAAGATGTACTTTCATGGTGGTATGAACACAATCCTGTGAGAGCACTGAGGAGAAAACACCTAACAGTGGAAGTTGAGGAAAGCTGCTTGGAAGAAGTGATACTTAAAAGTTATTCTAGCAGACTACTTCCTAGCTACTCGTCCGGTTGTAATACCTTTACAAGGTTGTTTTTCTAGTGGTCTATAAGGCTAATGAGCAGAGTTCTTTGTATAATGACTCTCTCACAACATGTCATACGTGATGGATACTTAATGTTTCTTGAATTAGTAACTGTGTGAATGAATGTCTCCAGCTTGCCTCAGCCTCTCGGCTACCTTGCCACATCCTTTCCCACTCTGTTCCAGCCATGATATACTTCACTTACCTGCAGTATTTAAGCATGCCTTTCCTCATCCATGCCATTGCACATGTGCTTCTCTTTGCAAAGTATTCTCCATGCCATCTCTTCTCCTTTAACTTAGTGAGTTCTCTATTCATTTTTAAGACTTTGCTCAGATGACACATTTGGAAACATTTGTTGACTTTAAAGAATATAATGTTGTGAAAATGTCCAATAAATAGTTGTTAAATAAATGAACCAAAAAAGTTATATTTCCCTTTAACTTTTCTTATTTTCTTGGACAAATTACTAATCATCTTTTCTTCACTCTCCCTAACCAACATACCAAGAATTCTTAAGACTGCGTGTGATTGTGACCTCATTGGTTTCATTTGAAGCTCTAGAAGGGGTGAGAACGATAAGCAGCCATTATATAATGTAAATGCTGTTCCGGCTAATGAAAGGCTATCTTGGAAGGCAGCACAATGTCCTGAAAGTCATCTATAGTATCCCTGGTGGCTCTCCATGACATGGATGAATACCCGGTGTGATTCTAGTGATAACAAATAATGCTTCCACTTGATTACCAGGTGCCAATGAACTGGCTGTGCAGAAAGCGAAGGCAGAGATCACCAGGCTCATTAAAGAAGAGCTGATCCGGCTGGTGAGTGAAAACCTCAAGGACTTATTTTGTTGTTTTAATAAATGTGGTTTTTTTAAAGCTTTTATTTATTTTTAGAGAGGGAAGGGAGGGAGAAAGAGAGAGAGAAACATCAGTGTGCGGTTGCTGGGGGCCATGGCCTGCAACCCAGGCATGTACCCTGACTGGGAATCGAACCTGCGACACTTTGGTTTGCAGCCCGCTCTCAATCCACTGAGCTACGCTTAATGTTTTATTAGACTATAACATAGAGAAAGGTATGCAAATCATAAACATAACTTGATGAATTTTCACAAAGTAATAAGCACACTGTTGTGGTCACTATCCATACCAAAATATGTAGAATATCTACTTGTGTCCCAGAATCCCTCCTCAGGCCCCTCTTCACTGTTCACCTCCCCCATAGGTAACAGTGTTCTCACTTTTTTTAAAGATTTTTTTTATTTATTTTTAGAGAGGGGGGAAGGGAGGGAGAAAGAGAGGGAAATATCAATGTATGGTTACCTCTCGTGTGGCCCCCACTGGGGACCTGGCCCACAACCCAGGCATGTGCCCTGAGTAGGAATCAAACCAGCGACCCTTCAATTTGCAGCCTGTGCTCAGTCCACTGAGCTATACCAGCCAGGGCAACAATCACTTTTAACATCATAGATTAGTTTTGCCTATTTTTGAATTCCATGTAAAGTGGAATTAAATGCTTTGTACTCTTTAGTATCTAATTTCTTTCACTCTACATTACTTTTAGGAAACCAGTCCTTATTCCATGAAATCGTAGTGACTCCTTTTTCGTGGCCATATAGTATTTAATTGTGTGAACATACAGTTATTTGTATATTGGATTTGGGGTTATTTTAGTTTTTAGTTTTTATGAATAATGCTTCTATAAATATTTTATTCCATGTCTCTCTGATACACACCAGGATACTTTTCTCTTGGTTATAAAACCTTGAAGTAGAATTGCTAGTTATAGGGTATGTGCAGTTTAGCTTTAAGTTGGTATTACAGAATAATTTTCCAAAGTGGTTATGCTAATTTACACCCCCTCCAGCACTGTGTGAAAATTTTAGTTTCTCTACATTTTTTTTGCCAGTACAGGTGTTGTCAGTGTTTTTACACTTAGATAAGGACTTCATTTTATTTTGGAAAGGCACCTTTCATGGACCAGCTTTCCAAAGGGGGCAGAACATCCCTGTGTCTTTAGTGTTGGTTGAAGCTTATAAACTCTCTGTACAGTTTGTATATTGGGATGAGGACCCTTTGGGAAGGAAATGTTATCCTTTCTCTAAGAATGTGTTTTTGAGGCCTTTTCTTAAATTCTCTATATAGAACATTCTTTGGGGGAGGATAAAAAGTTTAAAGAATAGAAGTATACAAAACAAGAGGGAAGAAGAAAAATAACCTTTAAATCAAGTGCTTAAGGCTGTTCCATCAAGGAGTGGTAGAAAAAGAACCCAACGCCACCACTCTTAGTTCAAAACGTCGTCCAGGAGTCGTTGCGTGAACTCAGAATTGACTCGTTGGTTGAGCAGTCCTTTCTGCCTCTGTGTAATATAATAGTAACATTTCTATTTTAAATACCTGGTAGTTTGTAAAGGAAATTTCCTTAATGTATGCTTCTTTTTTCTTGGACGTTTTCTCACCATGTATCTTTTATTTCTATTATAGCAAAACTCATACCAACCAACAAATAAGGGAAGATATAAAGTCTTATAAAACACCTGGAAAAACTCTGTACCTGTGCTGGTCACAATGTGTGTGGCAGCTGTTGTCTGCAGTTTACACTGTGTTGTAAATTAGATTTTTAAAATTCCGCCTTGCTGATTTTTTAAATACAAGAAACCAGTATTTGCTAAAGAAATCTTCTTGCAGTAAGTACCCCTAGAATTATCAAACTATATTTAAAGCAGGCCTGTTTTCAGAGTATGATGTCCTTTATTGTAAAACCTAAATATTAACATTTTAAATATCTGGGTAGTGTTCCAGAAGTTTAAAAAAGGGAACTATTTGGACTTTCTATTGAAGTTAATAAAGTACACAAGTTGCTAAGGGGCTGTTCATCTCATCCTCTTGTGCTGAAATTGTGATCGTCCCTTCAGGAAAGGCAAACTTCTGTCTAATTCTGTGTCCTCCTTGAGTTTAAATCTGACTTAACTCAGTGGAACAATATGAACTGGATTTAAGAATGTTATAATAGAATTTTTATAAAATGGGTTCAGAGTTTTTGTTTCAATTTTTATCATCATAAATGGGCAATAGTTGGATTGCTTTTTGGTTTTGTAAAATTAAAGATTTGTAGTATAAGAGTCTTTTGCATTTCTTTACATTGCAAAGAGTTTTAGTATTTACTACTTTTAGGTTCCCCTCACAACCTCTGGTTCCATACCTAGCTACTAACTCTCTTTCTAATCTTCATTTTAAAAGTGATTTGAGTCTGTAAATACTAATATAATTCCTTTTTTCCCCTGAAAATATTTGTTTATACATATGTACATATAAACACCCTGCTGATTTTAATCTATAGTTTTTCTTTAGGATTATTGTATAGGTTGTGAATTTTCTTTAAAATTTTCAAACATCACGATCTCATGTTTTAGACTTAGACATAAGCACCTCTCAGTCAAATTAAGTTCACAAGAAATCATAAACTACATTTTGAGCCCTTAGATATATTCCCTGAAGTATTCTAATTTAAATTGCTATAATTGGATTATCTAATATTCTTTTCAAGACTCCTGGTATATTATAACTTTATATTATTGTCATTTCTTTTTTTTAAGAAGAGAAAATTTTTAGGAATTAAATAGACATTTCTTAAGAGATGGTTCCTTTGAATGCTCTTGACTTGGAGTTTTTAGAAAAGAAAAAGAATGAAAGTATACTATTGCTGTTAAAACAAATCAATTTAATAGTACATTAAGTGATTAAAGTGACGAGTATTGATCATTATTTCTGCAATATATAGTATCATTACTGAAAAACTACAATATAACTGGGAAATATTCTTAGATGCCTCACATATCCACTGTCTTTCTTAGGGGAAGAAAACAGAAAAAACATGTCAGTAGAACCAAATAAATCATTTACTCTAAAATTCCAGGCATCTTGGGCTCCTTTTCCCCCATAGCTTATTTATTTTCTTATTTTTATTACCTCGTGCTAGTTTGTTTTCTTTGGCAGAACATGTGGCAGTTCTGCCTTGGTGATGATTGGTGCTCCTTCAGCCTGCTGGATCACTTTGAGATTTGGCATTTTACATCATTTTAGCATTACTAATTTATGTTTGTATATGTAGTTGTTATAAACCATTGATAGTATTTTGTTCTAAAATGAAACACATTTCTCTGTTACTACATTTTTAGTGTCACATCAACTCCTTGATTTTTAAAATTTGAATGACATATAATTTGTTTTTAACAAAATATGAGTATTTGGTCATATTTTCTAAATTCCTTATAAAATAAAGTTGATTCAGTCTGTATTTTCCTAAAATTATCTTTGCTGAAATGTTTTCTGTTGTTTATCTGAATTTGTTTATATTGGTAGTCATGGCAGCAAAGTATTGTATTCTGTGTTTATTTTAAAGATTTCACTTATTTTATTTTTAGAGGGGAGGGGGAGAAAGAGGGAATTAAACATTAATGTGAGAGAGAAACATCGATTGGTAGCCTCTGCTATGTGCCCCAACCCAGGACCGAACCCACAGCCCAGACATATGCCCTGCTCAGGAATCGAACTTGCAGGCTTTTTTGCTTTACGTAATGATGCTGTACCAACTGAGCCACACCGGTCAGGGCTGTGTTTGTTTTCAAATTCTGGCAACTTACTACCCTAAATATACAGCTTTATTCAAAAATATGTTCCTAAAGAAGCTCTTAGTCTTTGATGATATTTGTATTTGGCATAAGACAGATAAGCTATAGGGGAAGTAATTGGTTCATGTGCCAGTTGGTGTTTTACCACAGTGACACTCTTAGCATGGATATGAAAGTATAGAATTAAATGACAATGGCTAGGTTCTCTCCAGCTCCCTTTGAACACTTTATCATTTGCTGTATTTCAGGGCTTACTAGCCTTGTTGGTGCACATTGGTGTTCAGCTGGCAGGCACAGTGCACCTGTGAGTGTGATGGTTCCTTCGAAGCAGGCAGCCCCTCCACATACAGAGGTGTTTGTCTGAGTTGAGCCAGCTCTTGAATGCCTAAGATTATATAATTCCCATGAAGCCTGCAGTGGGGCCCTTTCCGAAGTAACAAAGTAGCATTTTAAGAATCCCAAGCTAGAGAGCCCAGCCTCTAGATGTGTAACTTGGCTGTGTGTGAGCTCTTTTCCCTGTGCTGCCTGTTTTGTGTTATAAACCCATCCGCTACAGTCATTTAATGGCAGATAACACAGTGTTCGCTTTAGATAGGAGCTGGGGAGGAGGGATGGTGGTTGCAACGAAGTAGAGGGTAAATGGCTACACTTCGTTTATAGTAAAATGCTCCATTTCAGTGCTTTATAGATGATGCTGCATGTTCAGAACAGGCAGGAGCTCTGCGAGGCTAGCCCAGTGTGTGGTGCATGAGAATACTCTTCCTCTTAGATTTGAGTCTGGAGCAACCAGTTCTTCACATTTTGGTACATAGTTTTAAATAAGAATTGGAATTTATTGACATTTTCTTATACTTTATGTTTCTGGCATGAAAATCTATCCCCCTGAAAGTGTTTACTTGAAAATGGAAGTTAATGTTTAAAAATGTTGTGTGAATAAATATAAAGAGAATGCAAATAATTGAGTATGTCTGGAGGGGTAGACGGGCTATCTTAACTTTATATTCTGTTTAAGTGTAACCATCAGAACACCTTAATAAAATCTCAGTTGAGGGAGGTTTTTAACTTAAGTTTAGCAACCAACATCTTTGTTCACACTGCCTAATAAAAAATACAGTCTCTTAGCCCAGCTGTCTGGTGGCTACAGTTCCCTCCCTAGGTAAATATTCCCTGACATGTTACCAATTGCAGATACTTGATACAAGATTGTAAGTTCTATATCAACTTAAAATTTTCCTCAGGCAAGACTCCAAGTAGAAATGTGAAGAAAAAATGTGAACAAATGTATTCTTTGCAAAATTGCCACAATTATCAATGGTTTCACCTTTTTAATGCCTTATGGCTTAGTTTATATTTGTATGGTAAGTACCTACTGTAAATCATATGACTGGTGAAGAATTTACTTTCAATTCTTTGTCTTGAGCTTGTTTTCTTCCAAATATGGCATCAGCCTATAGGAGTTCATGCTTTTGAAGCTCCAGCCTTCAAAAAGAAATTTTAACTTTGTATTAACCTTGTTCTGTTGTGGAGGGGAAAACTATGAAATGAAAAGTTTGAACCCCTTTGGAGAACTGTAACTCAGAGTTACTGTCTCATACATTGTTGGTATTATGGTAAAAGAGTTTAGAATTTAAAAAAATCCTAATCATTTTTAATATTTGGAAGATCCTGGTAGTACATGTTTTAAATCTTAGTTTCTTTTTATAGTTTTTCTTATTTATATAATAAAGAACATGTGAGAATTCAGTATGAGAAATGTGCTCTTTGTCCACAGAAAAAGCACGTCATTTGAACTTGGCACTTTGTAGTAGATGGATTTTTAGCAGCCTATCAATTCCAGGCACTTCTAGCAGCGCTGGATGTTCACATGTCCTTGGCCTTTATTCCTGAATTCCTTGGAGGCTCTCAGGCGCCTGGGTCCAGCCAGTGCAAAGGTATTTGAAGGGAGTATTCCTTCTCCATGCCTTTGACTAAGAGAGCCTTCTGGGAGCTGAGATTCCCAGAACTATACTGCGGATTTCTGGAAAAGAGTCCTCTCTATCCCAAAAGCCATCCCAGGCCCAAGTTTCAGATTTGGAAAGCTTGGTGGAGAGAACAGCAGAGTGCATGCCTGGGAACTTCAAAGAGAGCATAAGTTCCTCTGTAACTTTTTATTGGTCTGCTGTTGCTATTATTAGTGTGTCTGGGGTGGTAATGATTCTGTGATACACATTCAAGTTTGAAAAGAACTGATGATCTTCACTTTCTTTTGCTCTTGGATTTTGACTTCTCAGATACAAAGCAGGGGTCTCAAAAGTGGGGCACACGTACAGCAAGCCATTGGAAAGCCGGAACACTACACCAGAGCATCTATTTGTATTTATTTTAAAATCATCCTTTACATTTTTTTAGTAGGTTTTATGATGTGTTGTTACAAAATATATCACGTATAATACTTTGTTACAGTACTGGTACAACTGTTCATATACACAATTAAAAATCAATTTTCATGTATGGGAGGTACTTGGACAACCTGAGGTAAGTTGCTTAAGTGCTTTGAAACATCTCAGTTTTTTTTGTATATAAAATGAGAGTATTATACCTATTTCTCAGAGTTGTGAAAATGAGGTGAAATAATAACATAGAAAGCCTTAAAGCATAGAAAGACAATGTCTGGCATATATGTGGTAAGCATTCAGTAAATATTGGTACTGTTATCACTGCAATGGGTAAATGGGAGTGGTTTTTCCTATGATATCTTGCAATATTGCTGTAACTTTCAAAATTGTTTTATAAGCCATGTACCTGGTAAGGATAGTCAGTGGTGCACTAAAGTCTAGAAAATGAGATTCCTTTTTTTCCTCTATATTTTTCACTTGAAATTAAAGTATTTAAGAACACTTGTCGCCTCGTTTGAAAGGTTTTTAGAGGCAGCCAGCTCTCAGCTCCAGACAAATTCTTTTTCTATCTTTCCTTTTGCACATATACAGTGACCGTTTATTACTCAGAAATCTTACTAACTGGTGATTTGTCTTTATGGCTTGGTGTGCCCTGGGCCAGGCTGAAGCTATTGGAGAAGGAAAAAAAAGTTTGAGTCCAAATTGTATTACAAGGGTGTACATTATTTTTGTTTAAAGATTTTATTGATTATTTTTAGAGAGGGGGGAAGGGAGGGAGAAAAGAGGGAGAGAAACCTTGATGTGTGACAGCAACATCGATTGGCTGCCTCCTGCACAAGCTTCAGACAGGACTGGGCCTGCATCCCAGGCATGTGCTCTGACTGGGAACCCGACTGGTGACCTTTCGCTTCGCGGGATAAAGCTCAACCACCTGAGTCACACTGGTCAAGGCAAGTGTGCATGCTTTTGAAGAAGAAATGGGAGGTAAGTCACATAATGTGAGATTGAAAAGTGTGCTCTTGTTGCAACTGAAGTGATGATAAATGGCTATGCTCAACGAAAAAAACTCTACTTCCAGAACTAGGGGCACATTGTATCCGTATTGTGTGCCTCATTAAGACCAACCTGAGACAATTATCAGAAAACACCAGATCACTTTTCATTTAACGCTATACTGATTGAGTTTTCGTCTACCTCACCAAATGTAAACCTCTTGAGGTCAGGGACCATGTCTATCCTGTATTCCTAGTATATGTTTTGAACCTTAGTTCTTTTTTATCTGAAATGGCATTATGTGGTTCCTTGCATTCAATAAATACCTGTTGAACTGACTAATCACTTATCCACAGTGATACAGCTAGGAAGTGGTAGACCTAGAATTTAAAATCACAGCTATACTCACCTAGTAGCTCATTTAATTGCACAGCCCTCTTCAAGGAGGACATTATCTTCGTAGCAGTCATTTGCCCAAGGTACCAAAGGAGTCAAATGGCAAAATGGCATTCAAACCCCGGAATATCTGACTTCCCTGTTACTTTGGCTTCTTCTCCACTGGGCTTGTAAATCATTTGACCTTGTTAATACGAAAGTTTTTGTTACATGGTTTTATATACAAATGCTATTTCAGATAAAAGTTAAGAGTTATGGATCTGGAATAGTGATGTGGTATGGGAAACAACAATGCATTCTCAAATTCCATTTAAAAAAGAAGCCATGCTTTAGAGAGAACATTTTAAAGAAGTTTGTTGAAAGGATATTTATTACGCCCTAAACTAATGTGTACACATTTTAGCTCTTTTATATATGGGTATTTTCATTTTATATGTAAGTAATACTAGTGTGACCAGTCTTGTTTTCTGGTATTTCATAGTAGTTAGAATGATTTAAAATCAAGTTATGGAACGCTGCCTGCCAGAAAATGAATGGGCCTGCCTGTTTTATGTACTGAATTTGATTTGGCTCCTGGCTTGTGTGTTCATCCAGAAAAGTTGCTCCTCCTTTCTTTCCTACTGACAGTAGAACTTGGCCAAGGAACTTGCTCTGTGGTCATGTTTGAGCTTGGTGCTGAGATCATCTCCTCAAACACTGATTGGGCAAAAAGGACAGGCTCCCACCTCTAGCCTCTTTGTACTTACAATCAAATGTCTTCCTCTCAGCAGCCTTCCTAATTCTAGATACTGGCCTCTCTGACATAATCAAATTCATAGAAGGAAGAACTGGGGAAACTAACCCCTTCTGCTAAGTGATTTATATGGGGTGACTGATATGCCAGAAATCTCAACATACGTAACTACATAAAAGGGTGGGCGAGTTTGTAAGCAAACTACTTTTTGTCTCATCCTTTGATGATGAAATGAAGAATATGGCAATTCTGAGGAGGTCATGGATGTAAAAACTTTAAATTATAGGGTGTCCCAGAAGACCAGGCATTTCATTATCACAAAGTCCTAGACCCCAGGATCCAAACACCACCTGCCAGAAAATGAATGGGCCTGCCTGTTTGCAGGTGGAGGTCTCACTCTACCCACACATAAGCAACTACAGGGCAGAGGCTGAGTCTTCAATATTCTTGGAGCAGCGCCTAGCACAGTAAGAAAATAAATCTGTGCCAACAGCGCTCAAAAGCCAGGAAGAGACTGCTGGATTCAAATCCTGATTCCACTGTTTACTAATCCTGTAATCTGAGAAATGGGTCAGTAGTAGTTCAGCATCACAGAATTGGGGTGAAACAACTCACTGAAGTTATTTCCCTTTTGCCGGGTTCCTCCAACCCGGCTGCAGCTCCTGTCCGCCAGACCCTGAGACGCTAGAGCTTAAGCCCCGCCTCCTGCCTGTCCCCGCGACGCGCAAGCGCATCCTGGCTTCCCGGTTACTTCCCCCCCAAGCTCTTAACCCTGAGCTTGCGTGCTGGTAGTCGGCGGGAGATTGGATCTCGCGATGTGCGTGCGCGTGCGTGGTTCACGCGAGCTCGCGCACGCCCCACCCCGCCCCCTCTCAGTAAGGGGCTGTATTGGCCTCTTTGGCGTCCGGGCAGGACCCTGAACTGTGGCCTCAGCTGGAGTCTGGAGCCATCCTCCACCGCGCCGCCACCGCCCTAACTGCCTGCTACTCTGCCTTGGGCTCTTCGTGTCGTGCAGAGGCGGCGGGCTTGGAAGGGAGTAGTGCAACGTGAGGTTCGCGGCCGATGGGCAGCCCCTGGGCGTGCTGAGGGGCCGGGCTACCGGCGGCTGAGGTAGGTGGACGCGCGGGGAGTTGTCAGCTCGGCTGGGAGTAGAGTCGGGGCCGCGGGCGCGGGCTCTCGTGTAGGAGTCAAGGCGGTGACGAGAACGGGGCCCTGCCAACTGGTGAGGCGAGGTCTCGGACCCGCGCCTGAGGAGGAGCTCTGGCCTAGCCCGGAGCGAGAGGAGGGGCCCTGGCCGTAGCCTCCCCTTCTCTGGGCTTGGAGCCATTAATGGGGGGGAAATTCCTTTGCTGCGGGCGGGAGGGGTCATCCTTTTCCCTCAGAGGTCAAAATCAGCAGCCCTCTTCGACTGGGACGTCGCGATGGAGTGGCTTGTGGACTTCTGCAGCTTGCACAACTCCGAGTGTTCACTCGGCGGGCGGGAGGTTTCGATTATGGAGGGCGCACGGCCCTTTCTCTCAGCGTGGGCGTGTATGGTCTGCAAAGTTGTTATTGTTAATACAGTAATAATCACTTTCAGGCACAACAGGTACTACGTTTCCAAAGGCCTGCTGTCAGCTAAGGATTCTGGCAGCGGCGAAACTGCGCCGTGGGGCACAATCAAGGAGTGGAAAGAAGACAAAGGAGGCCGTTATACGCTCTGCCCTAGTGTCAAAACTTTCCGTGGTGGGCAGGACGCGGAGCTATTGGCATTTGTTTGGTCTTTGCTGCGTGGACTTTTCTGGGTGATTGAGGTGGGTGAGTCACAAATGGACTTTCATTTAGAGGTTTAAATTCGTGTATGATCCTGTACAATTGTTCAAAGCCAAATGATCTGAAATAAATCTCTGAGAATTATGTGACATTGGATCTTTGGAAGAGGGCAGAACTTGGAATTCTCAAAAGCAAGGTTTTCTCCGAGTTTAGAAAGCTTCATGAATGTTTTGAAAGTTACTAAAAATATAGTTCTTCACGTTAGCAGTACTGACCACCACCCCTCAAGCGGAGGGAAAGAAGTTATTTCGTAAAGAACAGCTCACGGGAAGACTTTAGGGGCTACACACACCGTCAGAACAACTCCAGGGATGGCAAAGTTTAGTGTATGCTTTAACAATTCTAACTTAGTCATAGTTAAAATATATGGAAGCTTAGTTGGCTCCCTTATATTCAGTGAACTATTTTAATAGATAATTAACTGTTGGTAGTCCACACACACTGTGTTCTGTAATGCTTGTCTTTCATTAAGTCCAAACTTTCTAGAAAAGTGGTATTAATTCCGACGTATGAAATGCGCTCTGGGCACTTTCAGTAAACTCTATGTAGTGTGGGAAGAGTCCTTCAAGAAAGAGCAGTGAGCTGGCAAGCCCTGAAGTGGGAGTAGGGAAGGATTGTTAAGTGTAGGATTAATGCTTGTATATACAAATACGGCGTACTTACGCTTCCATGTAAATAGTTTACATACACAAGGATCTAATGGTGCAATCTTAACAGGTCGAAATCTGAAAGTAGAAAAAGATTGGCTTTAGTTCTGTTTCCTTTTTGAGATAACTGTTTACATGGGTAACTGTTAAAATAAATTTCTGGCCCAGCTCGTTCTGTAGTTATGGAATAAGCAAAATACTGTACTGCTTTCTTGGCAGTAGTGGGGAAGGAAAATACAGAACATATAGAAAACTGCCCTTGGAAATGTACTGTAAGTCCGTGTGTCATTGTCTTTTTGTTGGAATAAACAGCTTTGCTCCTACTTTCTGTATTAGTGCTTAGAATATTGTTTTGCACGGGATTGGTCCTCAGTAAATGCGAGCTTTGTCAGAGGTAAATTAACATAATACAAACCAAATGCATACATTTCTGGAAAAGGCTAAAGGAATTGGGGAAGGGTACTTTTTTTTTAATTGAATGACTACTTTATTTTTTTAATTGGGAAAGTTTTTTTTAAAGATTTTATTTATTTACTTTTAGAGAGAAGGGAAGAGAGGGAGAGAAACCTCAAACTGTTGCCTCTCCCAGGCCTCAGGGAGAAGGGGGTAGAGTTTGCAACCCAGGCCTGTTCCCAGACCCAGAATCCAGCCTGAGGCCTTTCACTTTGCAGGAAGACACCCAACCACCTGAGCCACACCAGTCAGGGCAGGACTACTTTTTCAGTGTTGTTGTTGTTGTTGTTTTCCCAGTGTCGGTTGGTTTCTGAGTAAAGGACGTCTAACAGCATCTTGACTCTAAAAGTCTGATGTTCATGTGGGAGCATTTGAAATCTTGCTTTCCAGTTTATGTCATAAGTTTGGCTGAAATAGATTCTTATAAGAGTTTTCAAATAAAATAAAATTCTAACATAAATGTTAAGTTGAGATTCTATATATCCTGAATGCTAATAGATTGTAAATGTTCTGATATATTAAGAAAAAAATGAAGTTTAAGTAGAGTCCAGAGGAAAGATATTGATAAGTGAGTGATAGGAACTTAAAAGGCATGAACTATAAAACAGTGAAACGGATTGTAGGGAGAAAAATTTTCTCCCTTTACTGGCAGTGCTTCCTGTGGAAGAGAATTTGGACCTTTCTGCCTCTTTTTACTAGAGCTTTCCAGAAGGGTGGTTTCTGAATAATAAAATTGAAAAAGGGGTCACCTTTTTCTCCTACAATATTCTGCTCAAAAGTCTGAGTGTGTTTTTCTTTGTATTTGTGATTGGTCTCTATTCCATCTTTATTGGAAAAAAACTAGTGTTTTGATTCCTATCTAATGCCTGTGCATATTCCTCAATTAGCTTATAATGTGGAGGGAAGAAGATTGTGGGTGGTCCCTGCACAAATCCCAATATTGGCTTTTCTTCAATTTGGAAAGCAAAGCTGTTTCACTTTATAGATCTTATCAACAGAAAGGTTTTGTGAATGTGTGAATAGGTAGGGGCTAAAGAAGTAAATAAAAACTTAAACAGGAGTATTTTAAATTAACTCCTGTATTTTCATTTTAGTATAGCTGAGGGATTCTCATTGTAGGGGGTGGATTTTGTCCCACAAGGAATATTTGGGAATGTATGGGGAAATTGTTGGTTGTCAGAAATTGGGAGGAGAAAGAAGAGGGTGTAGTTACTAACATCTGCATAGAAGCCAGGGATGCTGCTAGCATTTTACAATGCACAGGGCAACCCTCCACAACGAGGAATTACCTGACCCAAATAACAGTGCTACTGTTGAGAAACCCTGCTTTAGTTTTACGCTATACTGATATTGTTGGTTCTGAAGGCAGGTGATCTTGATTCGTATTTGGCTTTACCATTTCCTAATGTGTGACTCTGGGAAGTTGCTGAAGTCTGCAGTCTGCCTCAGTTTCTGTTAAAACAGAGTTAGTAATCGTGTGTTCCTCATAAGAGTTGTGGTGATGATTAAATCAGGTAATGTTCAAAGTGTAATCCTATTACCTGACACATAGAAAATGCTCAAAAACTGTTAACTTTCTGCTAATGTTAATACATTTTGAACACATCTTGATGATCTCTCCTTATTTCTCATCTGAAATTAGAAATTGAGCTAGTGATAATTAGTAATCTAGTTCTCACTGTATCCCTGGGGAATGAGTAAAGAATTACTCCTTTATATTTGTGTTTAGCTCATTATTATTCTGAAGTCTATAAGGCTTCTGTCATAAACAAGTGGTTTCTCATTGTCATTGTTTTTCCTTGATAGTTAAGACTTTAGTCAGCTGGCTAACAGCTCTGTATCTGATGATTTTCAGCAAATACTCAGTAGTTTAACAGAATTCAATTATGTGACTTGATCCCCATTTCCTTTGGCCTTTATAAACTGAAATAAATTTTACAGTAGTTTTGATCCCCATTTCCTTTGGCCTTTATAAGCTGAAATAAGTTTACAGTAGTTTTGACTCACATTAATTATCTGTTTTTTTGCCTCTGGGATGTAACTACTTTTGTGAGGTTTTGGTGTGGTTTTGCATGTAGTAAGGGTATAAGGAAATACACCCTTATGCCCTTCATGTACATTTGAGACTCTTTATAAATCTGAATTGGAACCCATATATTTATCTCTTCATTTTCTGTGTATTTTAATGATATGGCTGTTAGGCCTGGTTTGTTACAGTGGTGGTGGTAATACTGCCTTTATAAAGAGAAAACAAATCACAGGGTTGCCCTCACAGACAAAACAGAGACTTTGGACTATGTGTCACGGGGCTCTTGTGAGGGAAACATATCCATATCCTATTTGTGATCAAGGGAGAAAGCAGTGTTGTACATTCAGCTTTTTGTCTTAATAACCATACCTTCAAAATAAAAAGTATTTGATTATGGTTTTTACCCATACTTTTATAATATAAATCTCAATTGTTTGTGTAAGTGTTCATTTTAGCTAATGGAAACCTTTGTTTACCCTTTATATTGGTACTGCCTTCAGTTTGAATAGAGTAGTTTGAAGGAAGTCCAGACATTAGGCCAAGAGATTGTATTCCTTGTTTGGTACATTCCATCTTTTGTAAAGTGTAACATACACTCAGGATTCTGTATAAATAATAAATTGCAGTAATGATGAGTAAGTTGTGGAAACTGGCCAGATCAGAAGTGTACATGTGAGAAATACAATAAAAGGCCAAAGACAGACATTCTAAGAACGTTAGGCAAACTGAAAGAAAGAATCATGTTAATAAGAGTTCTTGTCTTTACTGTTATCCTTTTGGGGTTTAGTGATCTAAAGAAAAGAGGATATAGACTATATAGGAATATAGAATATATTCCTACAGAATATAACAGATTTATTTTCTACCCATGCACATTTTAATTTCCTAAGCAGAGAATATCATAGCTACTATATCAGTATTATTGTTGAGTTTATATGATGTTTGTCTCTACCTGTGATTAAACTGAGAAAAACAAGTATCTTTGAATCTGCTGATGTGTGTTTGTTTATAAGTGGTCTGGAGTCCTGCCTGTTCAGCCTAATTTTAGGTAGCCTGCGTAGTTGTTGGAAGACAGACTGTTTTCCTACTGAATGCTGTCATACAGATACATATTTATATATGTGTGTTTATGCATATTTGTATTTTATTTTTGGTAGAAGATGATGCATCCCGTCGCCAGCAGTAATCCGGCTTTCTGTGGGCCCGGCAAGCCTTCTTGCCTCAGTGAAGATGCCATGAGAGCTGCCGATCAGTTTGACATATACTCCTCCCAGCAAAGCAAATACAGCCACACAGTCAGCCACAAACCAATGGCTTGTCAGAGGCCAGACCCATTAAATGAAACACACTTGCAGACTACAAGTGGCAGAAGCATAGAGATAAAAGATGAACTAAAGAAAAAGAAAAATCTCAATCGATCTGGTAAGCGTGGCCGGCCTTCTGGAACTACCAAATCAGCAGGATACCGGACCAGCACAGGCAGACCCCTGGGAACCACCAAAGCAGCTGGATTTAAGACAAGTCCAGGTAGACCTTTGGGTACAACCAAAGCTGCGGGATACAAAGTCAGCCCAGGGAGACCTCCAGGTAGCATCAAAGCCCTGTCCCGTCTCGCCGATCTTAGTTATGGCTGTGGCACTGCTGCTTTTCCTTACCCTATGATGCATGGCAGAGCGGTGCACGGGGTGGAGGAAAACAGCAGCGACGTCAAGCCACCCAATGAGTGAAGGAGGCAGGAAAGGAGGGCCAGGTTTAAAGGAAGAGTGTGAATAATCCCAAAGCTTCTTGGTTTTATTTTGACATACATGATTTTTTGGCCTGGACTTTCCACATTTGTTTTCCTGTTTGTTTGCGTGGTTTTTTCCCCTACCCTGCTTTTGCTCAAAAACCGCCATATGCTGACCGACGCACTCAGGGCATGAGCAGTGGCTTTGAATTTGTACATAGGTTCAAGTGTAACACCTAACTAAATCATTTTTGCTTTTTCTTTAGAGTATGGTTATGTCTCATATTTCATTACTACTTTTGGACTATTCTAAATAGATGCTTCATGTGCTAAACAACTGAAACCATTATACCTATTAGTTTGTGAAGTAAGCCTACAATATACTAAAGGTAATATCTAAGGTATTTTTAGTTGATGGAACAAAACAAACTAATGATTCAGGATTGGTTGAAGTATGGCTGTGAAATTTTGTTCACAGTCCAGCGCTCAGTCCACTCAGCCACAAGAGTGTGGCTGTGAAATTTTGTAACAGGTATTTTCATGAGACAAGGCACAGATACTTGTATGCTTTGGCATTTACATAGACTTTAGATGTTAAAATTTTTATTTTTAATGTTCTAGGTTTACGCAGCTTCTTATTTATTGATCTAAATGGCATTAGTTGATTTAACCATTGTTCCCAAAGGAATTATCTAGTGTTTGCTTTTCAGCAATGATAGGTTGTATATTTTTTAATTGCCTAAGATCATATATACCGAACACTACAAAATTCATATTTACAAAAAAAAATAAGCTTTTTAATAAAAACTGCACATTACATTATTGGTGAAATACGATGCATTCTGAGACTAGCATATGTAATATAATAGAAAAAGAAACATTCTTAAGGTTTGCATGGAGCTATATTCACTACATTTTGTTTTTCATATACTTAGTTTCTAAACATGCTTAAAACATTTATTATTACTCACATATTCAGAATGTTTTTAGTTTTTTTCTGAGAAATCATCCCGTTGCATTAGCACTTACTGTGGTTTCAGGTTTGGACACGAACTGAATGGAAGGCTGTAAAACTGATACAAACAACAAGCAGTTTTCTGACTGTCAGGACACAAATATTAAGAAATATAGGAATCCACCTATGCATGAAACATGTAAAAATAATGTTGGTTAGTTTTATTAAAAATCTAATTGTGGCTCCCTTCACCCCTTCACCCCAAATTTTTTTCCAACAGTGTTTGCTCTAGAAGCAAGGTAGTTAGAAAAGAAAAAAAATATCAGGTAGATATGTATAGTAAGGACAGGAGGAAATTTCTCTTGCCCCCTTTCTGAAAGTAATATTCTTTATTATTAATACACATTTTATTTATTCTGTTTGTTCTAAATAAACTATTATAATTTTTGGATTTGAAAAAAATTCCACTGAACTTCAAAGTTACAATGAACGTATTTGCAATTTAAAATGCTTTTGAGATTATAAAGTAGATTTGCAGGACCCCAAAACTTTTAAAATAATTAAAAGTTTAAAAAGGCGCATATTGTGTTGTTTGGGCTTGCTCTCAGTTAGTGCAGACTTTGATTGCAAATGGATGTCATGTTTCATACCTTTTTTGTCAGGAAAAAAGCAGCAAGCCTTCAGGTGTTCCAGGGATGCCTGACGCAATGAGCAGGACATTTGTGCTGCTCTTTACAGTAAGAGGTGTTGCGTTGTATGTGGGAACTGTATGTGCACTGGCATCTGAGACATTGACCTCAGCAGTTTTAACTTTGCACAAACCATAGAGAACAATGTTGGGTGACTGCATAATCAGTTGCTACATTCTGGCAGCTAAATTGCTACATGAGTTTCTTCTTGCAGAAGCTTAAAATATAAAATTTTAATAATTTACTCAAAGCAGTATAACTTCTGACACACACAAATGCTTACATCTTTATTCATATGTTTTATCCACTTTTATGATGTCAGTTAGCTATTTTTCAAAGTGATGTTCAGCAGCTGACTGCTTAGAAATCCTCCTTTGAGTTCCCAAGTACAGTTGTTTGATTAAATGTTCTACTGGAAATTTGGTTGCATGTTGTGTTTTTCAGAATGTCCATTTGATATTGTCCTTTTGGTTTATTTTGATTCCTGATTTTGTTACACATAACCTTCCCTTTCTCCCTGCCCTTACCTACGTTCATTTCCCTGCACCTTTCCTCATCCTCCAGCACATCCAATCAGTGGTGCTGTGCTGTGTGTCAGAAGGTAAAGCAGGTGTATTATTGTATACTGAATTTTTTATACATGTTTAATGAAATGGTGAAATCAAGGAAGTATGTTCCTAACAGTGTTTATTAATATCAGGAGCTATGTCCTAGGGAAAAAAGGGAGTGAATGGATACTATCGTTTAGAAAGCTGAATTTTCTGTTCATTGTCAGTTACATGGACTATTTATTACATCTGTGTGCTGGTGAGCATCTCCTGATCCTACTTCCTTTTCTCCTTGTGAACAGTTTATCGGTGCCATGCTGAAGGGAAAAACTCCTCTGTGGGGGAGGGGGTATAAGGGACTAAACGGTAATAGACAAAAAATACAATAAAGGTTAAATTTTAAAAAAGACATCTAAATAATAACACGAAGTCTTAAAATATAAAATATTTTTACTTCTCTATAATCTAAAGACTACATTGTGCATCTTTTGTAACACTGTCTCTCGTCATGATAAACACTGAAATAGCATGTAAACAAATGCCTATACTTTAATATAATCACTTGGGGAGAACTGGATGTTTCTTCCCACAGTATGATTCTTCCTTTAAAGGTGAATTGCTACTTTTATATTGTATAATTCTCTTCACAAAATAGGTTTCACTATGCTATATTAAAACTGTTGGTCAGAAAATGATCTTCTGGTCAAATAAATTTGCTTTACTTTTTTCTTTTAAAAAAATGTTTTAACATGCCTTATTTATTATTCTTATATTAACCAATGAGATAATGCAGATGAAATTTTCATCTTTTGACAAATATAACCTTGCATAACTAATCTTTAGTATGGGATGATTTTGATACTGTCTTTGGAGTTTTGCACTGGATATTAAAAAATACTGGCACGTTGTGTTGGAAGAAAAATACTGGCTTAATTTTTCATATTGGGACTTTTTAAAATCATTGTTTCAATTAAGAAATTCTTTATATTTTTATTTACTTTTAAAAAAATCTGTTAGAGTAATAAAAGCAATATTCATTCCAAACTGATGTTGGTACAAATTTTACATGTATATTTTCATGAAATAAGAATAGAGATTAAGGAGGAAAAAAATATCTGAATCCACTTACTACATCCAGTGTAAGAAAAACCAGTGTATGAGCTAAAGAAAAAAAAAAAACAACACCACCTCTTTTATATTCTAAGAAGCTTTAAAAGATAATTCAGGGGATGTTGACGATAACTGCTACTTTGTCAGTCATTGTCTCTATATGCAGTAAAATTTTATGATCCCTTTATAGTAAAATAAAAGAATTCACAGCAGTTGTTGAAAACATTTTTCCTTGGACATAAAATATTTTAATGCTATTAGGTTTCTGTTTTTATTATAGCTTAACTATATCCTATTAAACTCTAGGGTGTATCTAAATCTTTATTTTCCCCCCTTCACCTCCAAGTAGATAAATCTGTGCTCTCACATACAATGTATTTAATTTTTGGAAAATTTAATGCTGTAGTAAATCGTGTGATTTATAGTAATCAGACCACTTTGACTCTTTAAGTTTCACCGTTTCCTTTTTCCACAGATAACTATGGAGAAAATAATTACCAATTAACTGATATAAGCACGCTGTCCTCTGCTGTAAAAAGTCTGAATAGATACTGTGTATGTTTTTATGTCCATGAACTTGAGCTACTCGTGTGCAATTATGTGTATGGGAATGGAGTAGTGTTCATGATTTGTATCTACATCATCATATGGATGTATATTTATTAATAAAGTCATTACTTTAAAACCAACTTGTTTACTACTTTATTTAAGTATGGGAATGGTAAATAATACACATTTTTTAATGACCATGGATCTTATATTTTTTTCTTGGATTGTGCTTTAAGTAAAAAACCATTTTAAGTAGTAATTTTCCCAAGCTTTCGGCGAGCCTAATAAAGTCAACAAACTTCAGTAACTATTGAGCACATACTGTAGTGTGGCAGCTCACGTACTGAATAATGCACAGTCTCTACCCTCAAGGAATCCCTGGTAGAAAACAAATGCCTTAACACATAAAACTTAAATAATGTGGTGCCAGTTTTTATTCATTCTGAGTTGACACTTTAGCATACTTTATCTCTCAAACTAGCTAATTAATTTTAGCACAGAATCTGTGAAGCTACAGTTCATCTGCCTATTCCTAAGCTTTAGACTACTTTTTAGATGAATTTCCCACAATGTTATTGTGATAACATTGTCTTTTAATCATGTTGGGAGCTACACAATGTGGCTGTTGTACTTTCTCTGTTGCATGAAGAAAAACAGTAACTACATCATGTTAGCATCCTCAGTATGCCATGCTTAGAATGGCTGATAATGAAACTCATGATTTATTTTAGTAACTATAGGTCAGTCATAAAAACCCTTCCTAGAAACTTCTTTAACTTGACCTTATCTGGGTAGCACTTTATCTGCCCTTCCATTCTAAATGAAAGCTTTGCTGGACAGAGTAATCTTGGATGGAGGTCTTTGCCTTTTATGACTTGGAATACTTCTTTCCAGCCTCTTCTTGCTTGTAAGATTCCTTTTTCGAAATCAGCTGACAGTCTTATGGGAACTCCTTTGTCTCCTTTTCTCTTGCTGCTTTTAAGATTCCTTACCTTTAACATTGGGTAATGTAATGATGATGTGCCTTGGTGTGTGCTTCCTTGGGTCCAATTTTGGGGTTCTCTGAGCTTCCTGGACTTCCCGGAAGTCTATTTCCTTTGCCAGATTAGGGAAGTTCTTCATTAGTCTTTCAAATAAGTTTTTAATTTCTTGCTCTTCCTCTTCTCCTTCTGGCACCCCTATGATTCAGATGTTGGAGCATTTAAAGTTGTCCCAGCAGTTCTAAGTTTCTTCTCATTTTCTTGAATTCTTGTTTCTTCATTCTGTTCTGGTTGAATGTTTATTTCTTTTTTCTGCTCCAAACCATTCATTTGAGATTTGGTTCCCTTCTCATCACTGTTGGTTCCCTGTGCATTTCCCTTTAATTCACTTTGCCTAGCCTTCACTCTTCTATTTTGTGACCATACTCAACCAATTATGTGAGCATCCTGATTACCAATGTTTTGAACTGTGTGTCTGACAGGTTGGCTGTTTCTTTACCATTTAGTTGTATTTTTTCTGGAGCTTTGATCTGTTCTTTCATTTGGGCCATTTGTGTGTGTGTGTGTGTGTGTGTGTGTTGGCACGCCTGCTATGTAGTCGGGTGGAGCCTTAGGTACTGGCTAGGGCAGGGCAACCCATGATGCTGTGTCTTGGTGCTGTACATGGGAGAGGGGTCCAGAGGGAACAATGGTGCTTGCTCTGCTCTCTGCTGGCTCCCAGTCATCTCCTCCGCTACCCACAAGCAAGCTGGGCCCTTCTGGTGCTGATTCCTGAGTGGATGGGTTTGTGTATGTTCTAGGACCCTGTGGGTCTCTCCAATGGACTCTCCTGTGAGGCTGGGAGTTTCTCCCGCTGTCACAACACCCACAGGTGTTTTCAGTCAGAGGTTTGAGGCTTTATTTCCCCACTGGGGCCCTGGGTTATGAGGTCTGTCTCACTCCCCAGTTCTTCCTCCCAGTTTATCCGCACGTAAATGTGGGACTGCCCGATCTGCCAGCCGCCACCTCTCCTGGTCGTCCAGCCACAGCCAGACCCACCCTGGTCCTCCAGTCACTGCTTGCCCCAAGTCCTCTCTGTCCTGGCTGCCCGTCTCCGCCCCTCCTGCCGGTCTGTATGAATGTTTCTTCTTTAACTCCTTGGCTGTCAGACTCCCATAGTTTGATTTTCTGGCAGTTCTGGTTGTTTTTTGTTATTAAATTTGTTCTTTTTTGGTTGTGCGAGGAGGCACAGTGTGTCTACCTATGCCTCCATCTTGGCTGGAAGTCCTAAAAACCATTTTTTTTTATGTCAGTATGAATTCATGGATTCTAATGTGAAGTATCTCTCGCTATTGATATTATTTATTCTTATGCTCGAATTGTTCCATCTTTGGGTAGTACAAACCAGTTTGGCTCCTTAATCATGTTGACATACCCCTAGTATGATAAAATGTCCCAGACTCACAAAAAGGTCTTCTGACTCAGCAAGGCAATTTAGGGAAGCTGTCTTGAATTTTAGAGTGTATGTGATTTAGAAGAAATGTCCTCTATTTTTAAAAATTGCTGTCTTACAAAATACAGAAACTATTTGTAAGAATCCTTATGATGACACTTTAAAATTTTTTTTTGTAAACAAAGGATACTTAAAGAAAGAGGTGGGGTCAGGAAGGAAAGCAAAGAAAACCAAAAGTCACTGGTTTGAGGTACTGTGTTTCAGTCTGAGATGTTTCTAGTAAACGAATTCCAGGGCATCCCTCTGAGCAGGTGTCAGAAGTGTGAGATACCACTGAGCATATTCCTCTTGTTTTCAGATTGCAGTCCTTCCTGCACACGGAGGTCTTCCTCACACCCAGTGCCCTGTGCTGGCAGAGGATCCTCCCAGCCTCCTCCTCTCTCTCACCCCTGCTGTGGCGCCCTGCAGTGGCTTTCCAGCGCAAACAAGCAGCACTTGGAGAGAGGCTTACTCTCTTCACAGTAGTTGGTGAAGTAATATTTTTGTTGCAGTCGCTCACATGAAACCAGATATTGTTGACCTATGTCTGAGTCCTGATTTTGAATAGGTAAGTTGAATACTGGTAAGCATTGTTCCAGGGCACTTCCCACCTATTCCCATGGCCTGTTGGGTTCATCTTAATTTTATTTCTGTAATATGCCACTTTTCTTTGTTTGTAGCAAAATACATTGGATTTAGAGGTGGACCTAGATTTGAGTCCCTGCACACTCACTAGCTTATGACCTTTCTCAAGTTGTTGCTTAATTTTTCTAAGTTTCAGAAAAAACTTTGGGCTTGTGGTGATAATTAAATGAGAATACTACTTATGGGTAATTTGGCATACTGACAGAGTTTGAGTTGGGGTTCATATTCAGGACATGTCATTTAATGTGAGAACTTAGGCAAATTAGTATTTTATTTGCCTTATATATATTTATTTATTCTCATCTGAGGACATTTTTTCATTTCTGAGAGAGAGAGAAAAAAAAAAAAACATTGGTTGCCTTCTCATAAGCACCCTGACCAGGGATTGAACGGCAACCTGGATATGTGTCTTGACTGGGAATTGAACACGCAGTCTTTCATTTGACTAGATGATACTCCAACCAAGTTACACCAGCCAGGGCTATTTTCTTTATTTTTAAAATGTGTAACATATCTATGGCAAGGATATTTTAAGAACTTTGTGGGATATATAATAAAATATTTAACCCAGCACTTGGCATATGATAGTATGATAATTTTAGTTTTTGTTATACACTCAAAAAGGTCTTTTAGCCCTGGCTGGTGTGGCTCAGTAGGTTGAACACAGGCCTGCAAACCAAGAGTCACTGGTTCAATTCCCAGCCAGGACACACGCCTGGGTTGCAGGCTGGGCCCCCATTTGGGGCCTTATGAGAGGCAATCGATGGATGTTTCCCACATGGTTGTTTCTCTCCCTTGCTCTCTCCCCCTCCCTTCCCCTCTCTCTAAAAATAAAACATTTTTTAAAAAAGGTCTTTTAACAAAGTATCTTAATAAAATCAAAACAAATGCTCAAGTTTTAAGCTTGTAAATTTTCCCATTGATTTGGGCATTTCGGTGTTGGTAGTAGCAGAATGCCAGGCAGTATCGTGAGACACTCCATTAACCTTCCAGTGACCTGAAGGTTACCTGGAGTGGGGCTGGAGCAGGGTGAGAAGAGGACCACCAGCTGATGCAGGCATGCTCACTTGGAAAGCTTGGCTGTAAGGGTACTTCCAGCACTTGAATGATTTTATCTTCCTTCGTGGGAATTGCATGCACTAATTTTAGGACAAAAGATACGTGGTCTATTGCCCTTTTTGTAGTCATCATTTTGATGTCAGTTTTAATATTTTGAAGGTAGGGTTAGTGAATCAGTGTCTTCAAATGCTACATCGGATACAGTGTCAAACACAGTAAACTTAATTATAATTTAGGAATTTCTTCATTACTTTAGGATTCTGCGCTTTCTAAACAACTTTTGAAATCCTGTTTTAAGCTCAAGTGCCTCTCAAAAAAAGAAAAAAATCAGATTCAGTGAATTAAAAAGGGAAGGAAGAACATATTAATTAGATAAGTAGGTAATTAACCATTAGGTAATAGCTTGGATAGGGTTTCTTTAATTGTCATATTATTTATAACATCATCAAATGTTAACACTATAGGTATCCAAATCTTCCTACTCAGCTGTGGTAAGCCAGCCTCCCATACGTCTCGTGGTGATCCTCACTTCCTTGTATTGATACAAGGACATAAAAACCTGGGTAGTCCTTAGGCAGTCCGCTCCTACGTCGTGTAACCAACAGGATATTGCAGAAATAAGGACGTGTGATTTCTGAGGCTAGGCCATACAAGATACTGCAGGTTTGCGTGGCTCACTTGGTCCCGGGAAAGACGGCTGTTGTGTCACAAGCACCCAAACAGTCCTCCGGGGAGATCCCCGTGGTTATGAGCCCGGCGCTTCTGCCCACGGTCGCGTCGGCGTCAACTTGCTGTCTTGGAAGCAGACCCTCGCCCCCATGAAGCCTTCGGCTGACTGGAGCCCCAGCCAGGCCGCTCCCGAATTCCCAGCCCACCTCAATGAGAAATGATGGTTACTGTTTCCAGACAATCTTTTGGGGTAATTTGTTCCACAACAGTAGTTGACGAATACACTGATTGTAATGATTGTTAGGTTCTACCCAGTACTCATGAACCTAAGAAATGGCCAACTCTTGAAATTTCTCTTTAGGAATAATGTTAAGACTCGACTATCCTGACAAACATTAGCAAGTATCATAATTTTCAACTAATTTGACCCTAGTCTTTCCATCACACAAGCCTGGCAAAATACTAACTCCGGGCTAATTCTGGCCACCGTGAACTCCTGCGCTGCTGCCTGCTGCTGGGGGAGAACACTGACTGTGCCCTTGGCCACTGCGATCGCTTTGCAACCACGGCTGCACCCCCAACGCTCCCAGGGAGCTCTTGCGTATTCTTAGCTTCCATGCCATCCTTCATTTCAGTTATTTCAGATTTCCACTCTCCTTAGACACTTGTGTACTACACCAGGCTTGCTCTCCTTTCTTCTTCATGGAGAAAATGGCTGATCTGTGTTCACCTGTTCTCCTGCTTCAATGGAGGAGCTAGTTCCCTCCGCGTTTTCCTCTCTGGATCCCTTTCCCCACTTCTCAGACATTGTCCTCTCTCCAGTATCCCTGAGGGGTATCCCTCCTCATGAGCTTTTGAGAAGGGTCCTTCTCATTAGCTTTTAAATAAAATTAACTTCCTGAAATCTAATATTTATTTACATAAGCTATTACAAAAGTATTGATGAACAGTGTGATATCACTTGAAATGAGGTACTGATTGTATATACCCTAATATAAAAAGTCTTGCTTGGATTCCAACTGGCATTCTAACCTCAGCTCTGTCAGAAACTCCCCGTCACGTGACACCGAGCCATTTTTCTCTGCGCTTAGTTTCCCAGCAAGTCAAACGGGAAATACGTCTTTGGGAGAAAACCGTGTGAGTGACAACACAAACGCCAAGGGCTTAGCATCCACATTGAGAATGTAGAGGTCTCCTATTACAGTTGAGGTTTAAGCTTGTGATTATACTAGATAGCAGTCTTCTTTTTTTAAAATTGTAATACTTAAAAATTTTTTTTCAATTACAGTTTACATTCAACACTATTTTGTATTAGTTTCAGGCAATGGTAGTTTCTGCAACTACTGTTACAGAACAAACAAGGGGGGCCTGGGACGATATACTATTATTGAAAAAAAAAAGCCCCCAGGTCCGTCATGTCTGCCGCCCGAGGAAAGACGTCTCTCAATGCCAGATTCGTGAAAAGGAAAGGAAATGTTTATTTAATGCTATACAAACTTAAAGTAGTGACCTAATGTCTTTATCAAAAAATCCTCAAGTCCCTTAAAAGACCCACAAACAGACACAGTCCTTCCTTCCTTCCCCCTTTGCCCAGTCCAGAGTACCGTATCTCAGGAAAGGAAATAGAAGTCCATGGCTCAGGTAGTCCTCTGGTTCTTCCCAGTTAGTACTCCATCTCGACTGGGAGACCTCCCTGGGTTCCCGGCACCCTCAGCTGAGTTGCCGGGATCTCTGCTAAAACCAGGTGGTGGTTCCCCCTTCTAAAGCTGTGGGGGTCCCCATTCTGGCACAGGCACGTGGTCCTCTCTCCCAGGGCCACGGGAGTCCCCATTCAGCCAAAACTGTGTGCTTCTCCCCCTGCGCAATGGCTGCAAGGTGGGGCGGGGGGGGGGGGGTCGCCACTCTGCCAAAGTTGAGTGGCGGTTCTCTGCTAAAGCTGCATGGTGATTCTCTCAAGCAGGGCTGCGGGAGTCTTCACTCTGCTAAAGCTGCAAGGTACTCCCCCTGCTCAATGGCTGTGATCCTCTCTGCACTTCCACAGCCGCATGGTTCTCCCTCCCAGGGCTGCGGGAGTCTCCGCTCTGTCAAGGCTGTGTGATTCTCTCTCTTGGGGCCGTGAGAGTCTTCACTCTGCTAAAGCTGTGTGGTTCTCTCTCTCTAATGGCTGTGATCCTCTCTGCCCTCCCACAGCTGCATGGTTCTCCCTCCCAGGGCTGCGGGAGTCTCCGCTCTGTCAAGGCTGCGTGGTTCTCTCTCTTGGGGCCGCGGGAGTCTTCACTCTGCTAAAGCTGTGTGGTTCTCTCTCTCTAATGGCTGTGATCCTCTCTGCCCTTCCACAGCTGCATGGTTCTCCCCCTCTCAGGGCTGCGGGAGTCTCCACTCTGTTAAGGCCGAGTGGCTCTCTCTCCAATGGCTGCTGCATCTGGGTTTAAATCCCTGCGCCAATCTTCCTCTGCAGCCCCATTTCCGACTCCTCCCACACTCAGCTTCACATGCCAGAACTCATACCCTTCCAGCTTTACTCAACTGCCATCGTGAGTTGGGGCAGGTGTGGCCCCAAGTCCTGGAGCCAATCATCTCCAAGCTCCCACGCAGGCGCTATAACTTGGGGGACCTGCCCCCCAGTTACGTCTTGGTGGGGAAGTTACTTCCATTCCTTTGGCTCTGAGCATGGCCACAGCTATTTAACATATCTAAGCGACCAGCCAAAGGCTATAGATATGTTAAATGACCACACCAGAGGTTAGCTGCAAGGCTGTTGCTATGAGAAACAGCTTTCAAAGGCCCTGCTCCACGTGTCCCTTCCCCCAGCCCACACCTGGGGAATGGGGGTGAAGACATCTTAAAATCTCCTGGACATCTTAAGTTCTGGACCCCATTTCAAATGCCTATTTGGGGTCCCCCCTCTTGGCTGCACCCTGTAACAAACTTACTTGCAGAACAGTATGTGGGATGGGGCATGCTATTGCTGCCATCTTTGGAAAATACACTTTGCCACAGTGATCAAAACGAAAGTAAATACTTGTCCACTGACATGAGAGGGAGGAAGAGAGAAAAAGAAGAGAGGTCCTCATGAGTCACCACATTAAAATAATCTAGGCAGCCCTGTCTGGTGTAGCTCAGTGGATTGAGCATGGGCCTGTGAAGCAAAAGGTTGCTGGTTCCATTCCGTCAGGGCATATGCTTGGGTTGCAAACCATGTCTCCAGTAGGGGCCACATGAGAGGCAACTACACGTTGATGTTTCTCTCCCTCTCTTCCCTTCTCTCAAAAAATAAATAAATGAAATCTAAAAAAAATCAATTGTGGAGGGTAACCTCAGTCTGTGAGGTCCTATGCTGTAAGAAAAAATAAAATTAAATAAATAATCTAGGCAAACATATTGAGAGGGACAAAAAACACCAGGAGTGCAAGTGTGTGGCTGTGCCTAACAGTCCCAACTATTACCAGCCTCTTGTAGGAACAGTCCCAGGCCCTATGGTGTTGGGGCAAAGAACTTATTTCAGCCAAAGGAAAGGGATAAGGTCAACTGTTACCCATCTCCCCTACCCCCCACAGAAAAAAAAACACTCGAAAATAAAATCAGTTTCAAGACAAGCTCAAAGGCAATTTTCTCCCCCAAAATAAGTGCATGTGGCACCTGGTGGTGGACAGCCAAACGTGCACTCTCCCCCGTTGACTGCAGTTACTGGGAAGTTCTTGAACGATGACGATCTCAACATCTGGGAGTGTACCTCTCCAAAGAGCCAACAAACACAGGGAGGGGAAGGACTCGGAAAAGAGGAAGACATAGTAACAGTAGGACATCCGTGTTGGAGTGTCTGGATAACTCAAATCAGCCTCCTTTTCATTAACCCTAAATCCCCTTACTTCTCTGTCCTATTGGCTTTTTGTGCACCTTCAAATTGGACATGGGGGAGGAACAGGGAGAGAGCGAGTTAACAAAGGAAACATTTGTAATTGCACTGTTGGGGGCGAGGGAGGAAGGTAGGGAGATGATGGCTGTAGTGATCAGCTCTAGAACCATGGGCCCTGTCACCCGTGTTGTCCATCATCTCAAATACTCCTGGAACTGCCTGAGAATTTATTACAGCAAAAGCATGCTGTCTGTCTGTCTATCTATCTATGTATGTTTAATCCTCACCCAAGGACATACTCACTGATTTTGGAGAGAGGGAAAGAAACATCAGTGCGAGAGAGAAACATCAATTGGTTGCCTCTTGCACATGCCCCGACGGGACCAAACCCACAACCCAGGCATGTGCCTTGATTGAGAATTGAACGTGCCACCTTTCAGCTTAAGGGATGATGCTCCGACCAACCTATTTAGAATATAAGAATCATCCACAGAGGCAGGTTGATGATGCAGCTTTCTGGTCCAACAATCTGGGATGGGCACAAGGGGACTATGGTTACTCTATGGCAACCCAGGTTCTTAACATTGTTATACTTACTATTGCTTTCATATAAAGATCTTTGAAATCTATTCGTTTTTTCAATCTCTTAAAGCAAGTTTGAAAGCCACACTCTTCACGTTGATTTAAAAGTTGCCTTCCTCTTTTCTAGGAGGCCTTCCCCCTATCTGCTGACAAGGGGGGTCCATCCTCTTTATTCCCCCACTGTGACTTTGCTCTGGGATGCACAGCCCTGTTCCTTGGCTGCACATCTCTCCTCCGTACCCATGCTTCCTCCACTCTGGGTCCCGTCCTAGCTGTATGCTCCAGGTGGCTTCATCTCCTGCAGGACCCACGCGCTAAACCTGAAATGCTCAGGAAAGGCCAGTGTGGTGGCCCTACAGACTCAGAGACTGTAATCACATAGGGTGGTATGAACATAAAAATTACTAACTAAAAGTGGATCATGGACAGTAGTCACATTCTAGGCCTGTAGCTTTCTTGACAAAGGTCAGTCTTCACCTTAAGTGAAAAAGACCCCTCGGGGCACACCCACTGCACCAGAGCATGAGATCACAGAACCCCCTCATGGTACCTTGTTTTCTACGTACCATCTCAGCGTGGTGAATATTACTCATTAACCAAAAGTATGTGTCTCCATTTCATTCTTGATCCAGTCTCACATTTCTTGGCTTTGCTTTCTCCTGACTCCCTAATCAACCACCAATGAATTTCATGTAACTCAACTTACCTTTCCTCCTTTTATTTTAATGTGTAAAAATATGAGGGGGGACCCCCAAGACCCAGGATTTATTTGTAAAAAATTGTACATTTATTCTTACATGTTTAAAATTCAATGACCTTTAAAGTACTCTCCATTTGACACAATATACCTACTGAGACTTTTTTCCCCACTAGTCAAAACAGTTTTTGAACTCATTGATTTTGACACCTTTTAGTGCTTCTGCTGTTTTTTTGTTTTACCTCTTCCACATGAGCAAAATGTTTCCCTGCCAGGACTTGTTTTCCTCTGGGGAAACAAAAAAGAAAAATGTTTTCAGGGGTAAGATTAAGTGAATAGGGGGGATTGGGCACGAGGGTTGTCTTTTTTTTTTTTTTTTTGTCAAAAACAAAAACTTCTGATCACTCAGCATGGTGTAGCCAGGTGTGCTTATAAATCACCCATCATGAAATGGGCCAATGTGCTGAGGCTTTAAAAAAAACAATTCACTGAAGCCAAAGGCAGCCTCTCACACCACTAGCTGGTACACTGATACAGATGGGTTACCAGAGCGCTCACCTAGCAGGAGAAGCCTTGCTACAAGGCTTACGACCCCTACAAGATAATTCCAGTTTCTCAGGGGTACCTCCCCTCATAAGCTGCAAAATTGCCATTCTGCAGAGCATTTTCTTAATCTGTTGAGATTTTGCTTTCTGGCAATTGTTGTCAATTTAGCTCAAATAGACTCATAAAAATTCTCTGTTGGTTTGGATGTTTCTTACGTCCACAAAACCAATTAAAGCCTCCTGCCCTGAGTAGACAGGTAGGGTTAAGACGGCCAGATGTAACAAATAAAATTAGGGGGCATTCAGTTACACTTGAAATTCATTATGTCTCTTACAGTAAAGACCTATTCGTTATTCCTGTGAAATTCAAACTTATCGGGGCATCCTGTACTCTACCCAGCAACCCCAGGTAGGGTAGCACCAGTAGAGCAGGAGCTTAGAGGGTTTGCAGTGGGGCACTGGAAGGAGGAGGCCTCCTGCCTTCCTGGCCCAACAATAAAGCACCCAGCAGGTGCAGTGTGTGCTGCCAGCAGCCAGGCCCCACCTAACCCCTGAGGAAAGCGGGCCACGGGTCTTTGCTGGAACCCCGCCCAGGAGATGGGGGCCAGAAAAGTTCCAGATGACCTGACACGTCTGGTGCTTGGCTCCCGAAGATCCCTGAGACCATTACGCAGGCCACAAACCAGAAGCAGGTCTCCCGACACCAAGATGGCGTGCGCTGCCAGCTCCCAAGATGGCGGCGCGGACCGCCCCGTGCTCGCGCACTGTACCCTATCGGCCCTCCTGCCTCTGAGAGCGCGTCTCGCGTTGCTGCGCGCCGCTTTCCCTTCGGTCTGGGTGGTGGTCCCCCGCCGCCGCCCGGCATCATGGGGCTCCTCCGCTGGTGGCTGGTACTGCTGTGGTTGCTGGAGTCTCCCGCCCGCAGCCAGGAGGGTGAGTGCGGGCTGGGACCGCGGTTGAGGGGCGTCAGGTGGACGTTCGCAAAATGACCGGGCCAAGCGGAGGATTGTCCGGCCGATGGTCTTTTACCTGCGCCAAGGCCCGCAACGCGTGCCTCGCCTCGCCTCTTGCGAACTCTTCTCCCCGCGTTGCCCCCACCTCGCTCCCCCGGTGGCCCCCTCCCGCGCGCGCGCACGCGGTCCTCAGTGGGGTCAACGGCTGGGCGGGGAGCCCCGGGTGTGACCCGGCCACTCTCAGGCCCCCTCAGCCGAAGACTGGCGGTCGGGAGTGACCATGTAGAAGCGCTTATCGGAGCACTTTGTTTTTCTGGGGAGCGCTTTGTTATTATGGTAATAATCATAACGAATAGCTGGCGTTTGTGCCGCCCTTACTGGGAGCCCCGAACCGCGCTGGCGCTTTCCATCCCTGCCTCATGTAGTCGCCCACCGTCCCCACGGGCCAGGCTTCGCTCGTGTATCGGTTTTACTGAAGGAGATGTCGAGCTCAGGGAGGCCAGGTCCTCTGCCCGGGTTTGCACTGCTGGAGAGTGGCCCAACTTGTCACTTTGACTTGCAAAGCCCGTGCGTTACTTTGCACCCAGCTCTACCACCTTCTTAAGAGGGCCACTCTTACCCAGGCCGGCCGCTCAGTGGGTTGGGTGTCGTCCCGCGTACCGAGGGGTTGAGGGTTCGATTCTTTTGAAAATTTTGTATTTTTTAAAGTATATTTTATTGATTATGCTATTATAGTTTTCCCAAGTTTTCCTCCTTTATCCCTCCTCCACACCCCAACCCTCCAGCATCGCGCACTCTTGAGGGTTGGATTCTTGATAGGGTTGCGGGTTGGTTGCGGGCCTGGGTTGCGGGTTGGTTCCAGTTGGGGGCCCATGAGAGGCAACCCATGGGTGTTTCTCACATCTATGTTTCTCTCCCTCTCTTCCCCTCTCTCTAAAATTAATGTGTATGTCCTCAGGTAAGGATTCAAAAAATAAATAAGGCCACTCTAGCTCAGGTCCCACCCCTCCTAGCCCCCACCCCAGGGTAACCTGCTGCTTGCTCTCTGGGCCCCTCAGGTGGGGGTGGGGCAGCCACCCTGGAGGCATTGCTGGTTCCAGCAGTGGAGTCCTTCCTCTGATTGCCTCTTCACTCCACTCTTTGCAGGCCTCTTGAAGTCCACACCCTTTAGTCTTGCTTGTCATTTAGAACAGTAATGGGCAGGTCTTTCCTTTGCCTGGGTGTCCTGGTGGAGGCAGGGCCGCTGGCTTGCTAAGCAGGGAGAGAAGGTTCAGGAATAGTAACATAACTACCATTAATGAAAGCACTCACTATGTGGCAGCTGCTGCGTTTGTGCTTTACAAACATCATCTTATTTAATCTTTATTAATTTTTTTAAATTTATTGATTTTAGAGAGAGAGAGAGGAAGGGAGAAGAAGAGAAACATCAATTTGTTGTTCCACTTATTATGCATTCACTGGTTGTTTCTTGTATGTGCCCTGACCTGTGACCTTGGCTATTGGGAGGATGCTCTAATCAATTGAGCTACCTGGCCAGGGCCTCTTACGTAATCTTTAAATGCATATGAAGTAGATGTTGTTATCGTCCCCATTTTATAGATGAGAAAGCTGAGACTCAGCATCAATAAAACTTTTGCCAACATGAAACAGCCAGAGTTGAGGGGCCACAATTCAAGCCCCGGGCCTGTCTGATTTCACAGTGAAAGGTCTGTACTGCCCTTCTGTCACTACAGTTAAACCCCAGCCTCAGAGAGGGGACAGCATGTGCTGGATATCTTCTGTTTGCCTCCCACATCGTTCTCAAGCCTTCTCCATCCTGCTCTGTACCGGGAGTGGCTGTCCTGTATGGTCTCTCCTGCCTTCTGTCTTCCCTTGGGTTGGAATGAGGGGAAAAAGTTGGGGTACCCATTCGCTTAGCTCCCTCCCTCAGCAGTTGTCACAGCTAGGCTGTGTCCCTCCACTGAAAGTCACAGCTTCTAGAAGTCTGTCCTTGCTGTTTCAAGGTTCTGTGACTGTTTCTGCCTCTGGCCTCAGAAGGAAGACCCCTGAGTGGTAACTGGCTTGCTGTCTGCTGTTACTGGTGCCGGAGTTCCTTACCATTGGTTGTGTTTTCCCTACACCCAGCCCCATGTTGGTGGTCCCTTTATTAAGCTTTCCTCAAATTGCCCAAGTTGAGTGTGCATTCTGTTTCTTGGCTGATTCAGGGGACTGACTTAGTGTTGCATTCAGTGAGTCTGCTTGGTAGTCAGGGCCATATTTCTTGTAGACCTGAGGATAACGCCAGCTGTGGGTGGCGGGGCGGTCATTGGTCACCATGGCTGGACCATGAATGGGGTGACAACCTAGGAACCTTCACCAGCTGGGTTTTTTTCAGGGTGGCTGAAAGTCCAAGGCTTTTTTAAAAAAATTATTTTTCTTTTTTTTAAAATTTTATTTATTTTTTAGAGGGAAGGGAGGGAGAAAGAGAGAGAGAGAGAAACATCAATGTGTGGTTGCTGGGGGTCATGGCCTGCAACCCAGACATGTACCCTGAATGGGAATCGAACCTGTGACACTTTGGTTCGCAGCCTGCGCTCAATCCACTGAGCTATGCCAGCCAGGGGAAAATTTTATTTTTCAATTAGTGTTTACATTCAGTTATTTTGTATTGGTTTCAGGTGTATAGCAGAGTGGTGAGACAGTCATATACTGTACAAAGAGGTCCCCCTGGTATGTCAGGTGCCCACCTGGCGCTGTACAGAGTTATTACAATATTACGGACTCTATTTCCTGTGCAGTGCTCTCCATCCCTGGGACCATTCTGTGACGACCAATGTGTAGGTCCCAATCCCTTCACCTTTTTCACCCTGTTGATTCCAAGGGTTTTTTTCTGTGAAGGACACCACTGGCAGATTAACAGCTGGAGACAGCAGCGCTGTGCAGGTGTCAAGGGACAGGAGGTGACTCCTGGCTTCGGTGCACCCAGGCCTGTCCTCGCTAGACAGGCAGCGAGCAGATTCGCACTGAGTGGCCTTCAGGTGCCACATGCTGTGCTGGGCACTGAGGGCATGACGCTGAGCCAGACGGAGAAGCAGGCCTGGCCTCCTGTCTGATGGGGAAGGCGGGCGTTAAATGATTATAAATAATTAAGTCAATTACAAGAGCGGAAATGCTTCAAGGGGAGTTCCGGGGCATTCCTCCGTGTTGTAATGGGAGGCCCCTCTGGTGTGAGGGCAAGGGAAGGTGAAGTTCACCTCACGAGGAGAAGTTCAGGGTGAGAGCCGAAGGATGAGTTGGATTGGCCAGAAGAGGGGGCAGAGGGCTTTCCTGGCAGAGAAACCACCCTCAGGGCAGCTCTGAGGAAGGAAGGGGCTGGAAGTGCCGGTGGCACCAGCCCAGGGTGTGCGGGCAGAGGCCGCATCATGAGGGGCCTGGTATCCAGGCTCCAGAGCTCAGACTCCTGCGCCGGCGGGTGGGTGTGGAACAGGCTTCAGCAGAGGAGCGACCCAGTCAGATTGATCTCTGACTTTCAGTTCCACGTGGGCCGCCGTGTGGAGCAGTGTCTGGAGGGGGAGATAGAGGGCCAGCCTCAGAGACCAGTTAGGTGACCGCAGCAGTTGTCTGGGTGAGAGACGGTTGTGGCCTGGTCTGAGGGGTGTCAGTGGGGATGGGAGAAGTGGGTGCATCCAGAATGTATTTAGCAGAGGAATTAATACAACTTAGTTACTGTGCCCTTCTGTCTCTTTGAATTGTAAACATCAATCATATCATCATCATCATCTCTATCATCACTGTGGCCATTTATGGAGTCCTACTATGTGCTAGGAACTGTGCACATCTGTTCTAATTTAATCTGCACAGTATCCCTGTGAATTTCTGTGTTTCACTGGTATTTTTGTACTCCCACATGTGGCTCCCCTGCCACAGAAGCCATTGTAAAAAGCCCCCCAAACCCCAAAACCCCTGGTGCTGGTAGGGAGCCTTCTGAGAAAAGCTGCACAGCGTGAAGGAGCTGGCCTAGGCCCGGGCTCCCTGGCAGAGTGGACGTGGTGCCCCCACCCTTGCTCTCCAGACCTCTTCCTTGCCAGTAATGCAATACTTTCCACTTATGGGCAGATCAAGCTGCACCCAGCTTTAGGGTCGGAAGCAGTCTCTTTTGAAAGTGCATTACCCTGGGATGGTTCAGTGGCTCTGGAACGGTAGGCCATTTCTGTCTCAGTGTGGAGCAATTCAGCAGTTTCTTTCTCCCAATACCTAAATGGAAACAACGGTCCCTGAGGCCATAAGGTTTTTTCCCTGGTCTGTACTGTCTACGTAAACATCTTCACAGGGAGGGAAAACTACAGTCCCGAATTTAAAATGCCAGCTGTCTGCATCACTCAGACCCCCTCTTGCTTTTCTCTGGGGGACAGCTGTCTGTTTTTTTGCTGAGGCTGATCAGGGAGAACCAGATTCTAATTTGTACCCTGATTTTTTTTTCTCCTGAGGTTCTCCTAGGATACTGGCATTCTCCGTTTACTTATTGGCCCTGGAATGTTGATTAGGTTCAGAGAGAGCAGATCTCTGCACAGCTGGGTCATTTGGGAGTCAGGCTGGCTCTCCAATTGCTCTCACCCTTTGTCCTTCTCCAGACTCCTCACCTCTCTGGCTTCGTTTCCTGCTTTGTCTTGTGGAGTGATGCAGCAAACACGTTAATTTGTTTGTTTGTTTGCTTGCTTTTCTGATTATTCAGGCAGCACATGTTCATCCAACAAAGGCTACAGAAAGACCTCCAATGTGGCGCCCATTCCCGCCAAATTTCAGAGTTCCCTGCACTGGCCCCCAGCCCTTTCTCCAGGTCATAGTGACAGAGGTGCTTGACCCTCTTCTGTCAAAGCCCCTCTTTGCTGCCCAAGCCCTGTACTTGGTCGTATCTAACCTATAGTGTTCCCTCTCCCTCCTGACATGCTCTCCCGTCAGCTCTATACATCCTTAAGTTTCTCCTATGTCGTAAAAACCAGAACAGAAACCTCCCTCAGCCCCTTGCCTGCCGGTAGCAACTACCCTGTTTTTCTTCTCCCCCTTCATTGCTGGACTTTCAGAAAGAATTGCATGTATTTATCCATGTAGTTACTATGTCCGGTGCTCCTCATTCTTTTGTGTGGACCCACATTTCCATATGTTACCATTTTTCTTCTGCTTGGAGGAGTTCCTTTAAAATTCTCATCATGAGATCTGCTGGTGATGAATTCTTTCATATTCTGTATGTGTGAAAAAATATTTATTTGCCTTTGTTTTTTGAAAGGTATTTTTGCTGGGTATAGAATTCTAGGCTTGTAGTTTTTTTTTCCCCCCCTTCTGGTACTTTATTTTCTTTACAGTACTTTATAGTTATCATTCTTTCAGATACTTTTTCTGTCCCTCCTCCCACCCTCACCTTTTACTTTCTTTCAGATACCCCAATTATCTGTACATAAGACCATTTTGAAATTGTCACACAGCTCACTGATGCTCTTATTTTTTTTTCCGAACACTTTCCCATTGCATGTTTCATTTGGATTGGTTCTGTTGTTGCTATGCCTTCACGTTCACTACCTTTTCTTCTGCAATGTTTCATCTGCAACTAATCCCATCCAGTGCAGTTTTCATTTGAGACATTGTAGTTGTCATCACTAGAAGTATAATTTGGTGTTTTAAAAAAATCTTATGTCTTTATATCTACTTAACTTTTTGACCTCCTGTTATACAGTTATAATTATGGCTTTAATATCTTTGTCTAATTCTTTTTTTAAAGATTGTATGTATGTATTTTTAGAGAGAGAGGAAGAGAGGGAGAAAGAGAGAAGCAAAGAATCATTGATGTGAGAGAGAAACATCAGTCAGTTGTGCTCCTTGCACACTCCTGACCAGGGACCAAACCTGCAACCCAGGCATGTGCCCTGACTAGGAATTGAACTGGGGACCTTTTGCTTTGTGGAATGACACCCAACCAACTGAGCTGTACTTGTCAGGGTCCTCGTCTAATCCGATATTGGTAAAAATTCTGGGTCACTTTCAGTTGGTTGATTATTCTCGTCATTCTGGGTCATTTTCCTGCTTCTTTGTTTGCCTGAAAATCATTGGTTGGATGCTAGAGATGAATTTTACCTTAATGGATATTTTAGTATCTCTATAAATGTTCTAGAGTCTTGTTCTGCAGAACAGTTAAGGTCAGCCTCTGAAAATTAAACTGCTGAAAACAATTCGATCCATGCTTTTAAAGTCTGTTAGATGGGAGCAGAGCTGTACTTACTCCAGGGTTAATTGTGCTCCACTACCGAGGTGAGTCCTTTTGTGTACTCCACCCAGTGCCCCATGAAATAGGAGGTTTTTCCGTCTAGCTGCTGGGTACAGGTACTGTTTCCAGGTCTGTGTGAATGTTGGATACTGTTGCCTCTAATCCTTTGGGGTGGTTCTTCCCCTGGCTTTGGAGAGTTTAGTCACATGCATGCACTGACCAGTACACCTGAGGGGTCCCTGTGCGTATCTCCGGAGTCCGTGCTCTGTAGCTCTTCCATCCTCAGAATTCTCCCCTGCAAACTCCAGCTTCCTTGATCTGCGCCCCTCAGCTCCATTTCCTCACCTCAGTGAGTCCACTGGGCTCCGCGTATGTCCCCTCCCCCACGCAGCGGTGGCGATGCCCTCAGACAGTAAGCTGTTTCAGCTGCAGGGCTCTCATTCGCTTGACTGTTTCTTGGGATCACTGGCCTTTTTGCTCGATGACTAGTCTTCTGAAACTGTTGTTTCACACATTTGACTGTTTTTTGGGTTACTTTAGGAGGAAGGGTAAATCTGGTCCCCAATATTCCATCTTAGCCAGAAATAGGATGTTTTTGAATCACTGAATGATCCTGCCAATCTCTATGGGAATATTCTTTAAGACCCTGTACAAGTGTGCATACCTTAGAAAGCTCCCAGACCCCTACCCAACTCTGAAGCTAGTTGGTCATTCATAATCTGGCAACATGCTACTGGCTTGGCTGAGCTCATTCCCCGGTGGTGGTTCCCCAGCCACAAGGCGAGCCTATGTGAGTGCAGCAGGGGCTCATTAGTTTGCTCTAGTTGGTGTCTGGCACGGGGTCTGGTAGCTGTTGTTGAGTCAATGAGGGTTGGAGAGCAGGAGTCTTTGTTATGGAGGTGAGTGCAGGTTGCTACATGGACATACAGGCCTGCCCGGGACTCTCCCCATACCCGAGCATGTTACCTAGGCCCCAGCTAGTGGCTCCAGAGTGGGAGGAGGGTTTTCCTTTTCTCCTTGCTGCCACTCCTGCGCTCCCACCCCGGCTCCACAGCTTGCTAGCTGCATGCCATGGGGCACTGTGCTGTACCTCTCTGCGCCTCACTTGGCCATCTGTTAAGTGGAGGCGATGGCCCTTGTCCCACCCATCACACAGAACTGTTATGACGTGTGCAACAATGCTTTGCCATAATAGAGTCTTCTATAGAGCCGTCATTATTTTCTTGGGTATTCTCATCAAACGAAATGTTAAAATGTTTGTATAATATTTTTACAATTGGATATATGTACTGAAATGCTTTTGTTTATAATTCACATGGCAAGTGGTGGGTTTTGCTTGAAGGTATGTATTTGTCCATTTATTTATTTTTGACTTAAAAATTATTTTTAAAAATTAATTTAAAATTTATTTTTTAAAATATATTTTATTGATTATGCTACTACAGTTGTCCCACTTTCCCCACTTCACTCCCCTCCACCCCCCCTCCCACCCGCATTCCCCCACTTTAGTTCATGTCCATGGGTTGTACATATAAGTTCTTTGGCTTCTACATTTCCCATACTATTCTTAACCTTCCCTGTCTATGTTCTACCTACCATTTATGCTACTTATTCTCTGTACCTTTTCCCCTCCATCCCCCTCCCACTCCCCTACTAATAAACCTCCATGTGATCTCCATTTCTGTGATACTGTTCATTTTAGTTGTTTGCTGAGTTTGTTTTTGTTTTTTTTAGATTCGGTTGTTAATAGTTATGAGTTTGTTGTAATTTTACTGTTCATATTTTTTGTCTTCCTTTTCTTAGATAAGTCCCTTTAACATTTCATATAATGAGGGCTTAGTGATGGTGAATTCCTTTAACTTGACCTTATCTGAGAAGCACTTTAACTGCCCTTCCATTCTAAATGAAAGCTTTGCTGGACAGAGTAATCTTGGATGTAGGTCCTTGCCTTTCATGACTTGGAATACTTCTTTCCAGCCCCTTCTTGCCTGCAAGGTCTCTTTTGAGAAATCAGCTGACAGTCTGATGGGAACTCCTTTGTAGGTAACTATCTCCTGTTGTCTTGCTGCTTTTAAGATTCTCTCTTTATCTTTAATGTTGGGTAATGTAATTATGATGTGCCTTGGAGTGTTCCTTCTTGGGTCCAACTTCTTTGGGATTTTCTGAGCTTCCTGGACTTCCTGGAAGTCTATTTCTGTTGCCAGATTGGGGAAGTTTTTCTCCATTATTTGTTCAAATAAGTTTTCAATTTGTTGCTCTTCCTCTTCTCCTTCTGGTACCCCTATAATTCAGATGTTGGAATGTTTAAAGATGTCCCAGAGGTTCCTAAGTCTTGCCTCATTTTTTTGAATTCTTGTTTCTTCATTCTGTTTTGGTTGAATGTTTCTTTCTTCCTTTTGCTCCAGACTGTTGATTCAAGTCCTGGTTTCCTTCCTGTCACTGTTGGTTCCCTGTAGATTTTTCATTTCACATAATGCAACCTTTATTGCTGCCTGGGTGTTTTTTGTGCTGTTGAAGTACCCAGTGAGTTCCTGGAGCATCCTGATTACCAGTGTTTTGAACTGTGCATCTGATAGGTTGGCTATCCCTTTCTCCCTTATTTGTATTTTTTCTGGAGCTTTGATCTGTTCTTTCATTTGGGCCGTTTTTTTTGCACCTTATGTAGTGAGGGGCGGAACCTTAGGTATTCACCAGGTGGGCAACTCACAACACTATGTTGTGATGCTGTATGTGGGGCAGGGATCCAAGAGGGAACAATGGCACTTGCTCTGCTTTCAGTCACTTCCCCTACTTCCCACAAGCAAGTTGGGCCCTTCTGGTGCTGATTCCCAGGTGGGTGGGTTTGTGTGTGTTCCAGGGTCTCTCCAACGAACTCTCCTGTGAGGCTGGGAGTTTTCTCCCGCTGCTGCCACAACCCCCACTGGTTGTTTTTAATCGGTGGTTTAAGGCTTTATTTCCCTGCGCTGGAGCCCTGGTTGCATGGTCTGTCTTACTCCCCAGGTGTTCCTCCTGGTATGTCTGCCCATGAATGTGGGACCGCTCGCTCCACAATCTGCCACTGTGCTGGGTCTGCCAGCCGCCAACTCGATGCGAGTTCTCTCTGCCTGCCTGTGCATCTCCGCCCCTCCTACTGGTCTGGATGGATATTTCTTATTTAACTCCTTGGTTGTCAGGCTTCCATACAATTTGATTTTCTGTCAGTTCTGGTTGATTTTAAATTTGTTGTTGTCCTTCTTTGGTTGTGTGAGGAGACACAGTGTATCTACCTACGCCTCCACCTTGGCTGGAAGTCCAAACTTTTATTTATTTTTATAGAGAGGGGGAGGGAGGGAGAAACAGAGGGAGAGCAACATGTGCAAGGGAAACACTGATTGGTTGCCTCTCACACACCCCTAACTGGGGACCTGGCCAGAGAGAGAGTAAGTCTGCAGCCTCAGTGTGTCGGGAGGCTGTTCTAACCCACTGAGCTACCTGCCCAGGGCTTGTCCTCTTACATATTTGGCGTTCATTAACCTAGCTCTTCCTTGAGGCTTTCTTCAGGGCCAGGAGAATGGTGGGGGGCTCTCTGGTAGTTTAATGGGAAGGATAGCTTTTTTTTTCTCTGTAGGGAGAATGTTGTATTTGAGGAGAACTGTAAATCTTTTGAGTTTACATGTTTGGAATCCAAATATGACTGAACATGCTGGCATGTTTCGGTTGCAGAGAAGAAACATGGTGACTTATGGTCAGAGGAGCAGCAGGCCCCCCCGCTCCACGTGGGGGCAGTGTACTTGAGTGAAGAGGAGCCTTCGCATAGCCTGATGGGCCCGGACACGTCAGCAGAAGAGGCCGGGGCAGTGCCGGGGCTGGACACTGAAGGTGACCACGTGGTGATGCTGTCTGTGGTTCCTGGGGAAGCCGAGGGCAAACAGAGCTCGGAGCCCAGCGACGGCACCTGCAGGGCTGGAGGAAACGAGGACTCGCGGTGCAGCCTCCGGGAGCACCTCTTTTCTCTGGATAGCGCTGGAGCCAACTTCCCGGACAGGGAAGAGGAGGATTACCCGGAGCCAGAAGCAGCCGAAGCCGACCCGGCCCCTGTCGAGGACTCCAATCACACTGACAGCCAGAAATCCCCCAAGGTCAACTGCGAGGAGAGAAACGTCACTGGAATAGAAAATTTCACCCTGAAAATTTTAAATATGTCACAAGTAAGAAAAAAATAACTTAGTGCTTTTCTCCTTTTCAGCACATTGATTTCATGATTCAGGATTCTCGATCAGCTTTCAAAAGGGGGTGGTAATCTTGATCGTGTTGTAAGTAGGATAGTGTTCAGTGGCTGAATCAGTGAGGATGGACTTGCCTCTCTGTGATCTTCGTAGGGAAAGGGGGAGAAATAACTAGTGTCTGTTACACTTTTGGGGGTAGTCTCACCACCAAGCCCCACGACAGAAGTCCCAGTGGACATCAGAATCGTAACAGAAGCCACTTAAAAAATCTGGATTTTGAATCCAGTGTTTATTCTTGAGTGACTGCTGAGACAGTTGTCCCAAACCAAGCCATGTGTTCCCAGCTAGTTGGGTAGACAGTGACTCCCCAGAGAATGCTCAGGTGATGAGGACTGGCAGTTTCCTGTTAGATACTTATGTCAGATGGCACAGGAATACAGGGAAGTCCGAGATCTGAAAGCTGTGACTGCTTCTTTTAAATGAGGGCAGGTAAGGTGTGTCGAGCACACATAACTCCTCTAAGAGCAGGGTCAGCCCTGGCCTCACACCCTGCCCTCAGGGCCTGGTCAGCACCGTGCAGAGCTCTGTGGGACCTGTCTCACAGGTGGGACAGGTGTCACACACATGACTAGGAGTGGCATGAAGGAGAGAGCACTTTAATATAAGCAGTCTGAGGGTGGTGGATGAAAGTTTTTTTGTTTATTTTCAGATTTTTAAAATTTATTTTTAGAGAGAGGGAAAGGAGGGAAGGAAGGGAGAGAAACTTCAGTGTGTGAGAGAAACATCAGTCATTTGGTTCTTGCACTCCCCCAACTGGGGACCTGGCCTGCAATCCAGGCATGTGCCCTGACTGGGAATTGAACCGGAGACCTTTTGGTTCACAGGCCAGCACTCAGTCGACTGAGCCACACCAGCCTGGACAGGCATGGTGCACTTTTGACTTGAACCAACCTTTGGCCAAATACATTGATCCAACTGCTTAGTATAGACTTGGATGTACTGAGATGATCGTTTGGGCCTGAGATCACAGTGCTTTCATAGTGTCATCAGATTGTGTGAAATGCAGAATTCAGGGCTGGGACGGTGGCCTGTACCCTGCGAGTATTTGAATGGAGAAATTATGAAAAATAGTTAAATGGCTATGTAGTAATATTAAGAAAGCTTAGAGGAAAGTTTGTAACTTGTCATTCGATAGTACTTTTCTGCTGATTGATGTGGATGCAATGGTTCAAAATACAGAAGGTTTTAAGGGGTACACTACAGTCCCCCTCCCACCCCTGCTCCTACCTCCTTTCCCCGGAGGCAGCGGTATTTCCTGTTTCCCGCGTGTCCTTCCAGAACAGGTACACTGACTGCCGACTTTAACTTTTGTTTCTTTTACTGCAGGACCTTATGGATTTTCTAGACCCCAATGGCAGCGATTGCACGCTAGTCCTGTTTTACACGCCTTGGTGCCGATTTTCTGCCAGTTTGGCTCCTCATTTTAACTCTCTGCCCCGGGCATTTCCAGCTCTTCATTTTTTGGCCCTGGATGCATCTCAGCATAGCAGGTATCTTCCCTTTGTTGGTCTCCGACTCATCCTTTGGGATGACAATGGCGGTTACTTGGAGGTGGTAATTAGTTCAGTGAAAAGCAGAGGAGGTAGGCGTGAGCTTTGCAGAGGGAAGGCAGGTGTGAGTGAGGAGTGAGGGGTGTCGACTGACTGAGGAAGCGGATGGCTGCCGTTCTGGAGGCCCCTTTTGAGGAAGGAGGGCTGTTTCCGTGAGGTGGAGGTGGCTCTGCCTGATGCCAGGGGAGGGGCCCGAGGACTTTCTAGGATCTTGGCCAGAATCAGTTAGCAGAATCAGATCATAAGTAGGATCTTCCTTTGTGACTTTCATCTACAGTGAAGGTCCCTAGCCCTGACAGCCCAACTCTTGGCACCCCAGTTCTATGTTTATTTACGATTTCTTTTTCTTTCTTTTTTCTTCTCTCTCTTCCTTTTCCTTTCTTACATTTATTTTTGCATGAATATTCCTTACTAGACATTCAATAAATTAATTCAGTGAATTAATTTAGCCTTTTAAAGTGACATTTACCCGTTTTATATTTCTTTTATATTGTCAAGTGGACTCTTGTCTTTTGTAAGTGCTCGGTAAGGTCAGTTCCTGAGGACCCCAGTGAGACGGGACACGTTTCCCCTCAGCCTCTGCCGGTGCCTGGGTTACTGGCGGCACGTGGCCCTCATGCTCTAGAGCAGACGCCCCTCAGCCACTCACAGCAGAGTGCTGTGTGTGAGCAAACGCAGGAAGTTGGGCGAGGGTCAGGTTGGTGATAGAAATGGAGTAAGACCTGATGACCTGTGCTCTGGGGACTTTTGGTGTGGGTGATTGCCAGTGTTGACCTGAAACTGCTCACGAAGAAGGAAACTGCCCGACAAATTAGTCATTCTCACCAGGGTGTCAGGGAAGTAGATCTAAGTGGCCTGGCCTAAGATAACAGGTTGATGGGAAGGATGGTCCAGCTCAATGTCCAGCTTTGACTGGGCCTCCCCACTGTCTCTAGGTCGGCAGGGGAGCTCCAGCACCTACTCAGAACTTTCTGGTTTGGGGTCTGGTACTTTGACCCCCACCACGTCCCCCATTCCCTGCAGGCTTTTATCACCTGCTTTGTTCTCTCATGTGCACGCATCCTTCTCTGCGTCCAGCATGGTGCCTTAATTATGGAGAAGACAGGATGCTTGTTCTCAGATGGATGGTGTGGGACGTGAGATTGTCTCCTGTTAATATTTAAGTTAAAGCATGTCTACGAAAGAAAAACCCTGATTATCCAACATCGCCATTTTACAATGGGGGTGGATGAGGCTTGAAGAGGAAAGGTGATCTGCAGGTTACACGGATTACCTGGTCCAGAGGCAGAACTGACGCTGACCCGAGGGTTCTGACTCAGAGCTCCACGCTGCTCTGTGTTACGAAAAGGTGGACAGAGCGGAGCCACGCAGGTCACATTGCTTCTCACTCATCCGCCCTAGTTGTGAGCTGCTGGTGTGTTTGTTAGATTATAAATCCCTTATTGCCATCTCACCAGACTGTGTTTCCCGTAAGTTGAATCTTTTATGAGGAGTGGAGTTGGGCATTCTGGAGAGTTTGAAATGCCTTCTGTCAAGTGAATTGACACTGTGCTTTGTCTCTGAGTTAGAAATTTTTGATCTGGAAGTTAGGGACTTATGCCCCCAACTGTGACCCCTGAGGAAAGAGGCCAGAAGTGGCAAGTCTAAAGTTTAAATATCAGGAACTCTATTCTGATGTTGTGTGGAGGTCAGAAACCTCTCTGCAATATCAGATCCTGTCTTGTTTATTGCCATCGATTCTCATATGGTCACTGTGTGAGAATGCCCGCTGTTAATTTGGGTTTTCTGACTTTCTCTCATAGCCTGTCTACCAGGTTTGGCACTGTAGCTGTTCCTAACATCTTGTTATTTCAAGGAGCGAAACCGATGGCTAGATTTAATCACACAGACCGAACACTGGAGACACTGAAGATCTTCATTTTTAATCAGACAGGTATGTAGAAGTGATGTGCTGTAAACGAAGACATTTTATTGCTGGGGGATGAGACTTCTGTGAGTTCTGATCCACTGTCACCCTAAGTGAAGGGGTCAAGATTGCTGTCACAGGCGAGACTCCTCTTCCAGTGCTCTGTTGTGAGCCTGCTGAACGGCTCCCAACCCACATGCCATGAGTTGGTAATTTTCGTATGATTAAAGACGCCTTTAAAAAAATGGAGTGCTTTATTCAGACAAAATTCTCATATCATGCACCTGTAGATACCTTTTTAAATCCATTTTTCATTCGAGTATAATATTTACACAGAAATACGCATCAGTCAGTAGTGAACTGGGTGATGAACTTTCACAAAGCGAACACCTTGGGTAACCAGTACTCAGATCCAGAAAGAGAACACTACCAGCCTCACCCACCCACCCCCCTGCCTGCCCCCAGCATTGCTGCTCCTGCCCTCCTCAGGGGGAACCACCATCTTGACTCCTGACATCATAGACTAGTGTGGCCTGTTTTTGAACTTTATATCAATGGAGACAAAGTATGGATTGTTTGGCTTATATAACTCCACATTATATCTGTGGGATCCATCTGCACTGTTGTGTATGGTTGTGTTATGTTTTTTGTTCCTGGATAGCATTCCATTTATTAATCCATTTGTAGATGCTATTTTAATTCCTTAGTATTTGCCAAACCAGATGGCCTTATTTTTCACTCTGTAAAAGTTTGAGCATTGTATATTGAAGAAATTTCCTTCATTAGGAAAGTCTGCTGCTCAAAAGCTTTAACACCTCAATAGTGAGCATCCATCTTCCTCCTGAAGCATAGTCCCTGGAAATAAATACAAATTATAACATACCTTCCATATATATGAAGTTGCATGTAATTACTTATATCTAACACTAAAGAACAAAGAGCTGAGTGACCTCATAGGAGAAGGCTTTGTACCAGGTGGTTAGCTATTTCAGGTCTTGCCATTCAGATTGATAATGGAGAGAGGGAGCTATTTTGTTCAATGTTCTAAAGAAAACATAGGATACAAATGAAATTGGTAATCACCGATCCCAATTGTTACTTGTGCTAACAATTCTTTTAGTAAATTCATTTAAAAAAAGAAAACCTCACCTGGTGAGGACATGTACGAGAAGCAACAAATGAATGCATAGATAAGTGGACCAACAAATTGATGTTTCTCTCTCACCCCACTTCCTCTCCCTCTAAAAATTAACAAATAAAAAGAGAACAAAAGACAGCTCTTAACATCTTATGAGCTCACAGAAATTCTAGTGTTTTAGTTTAGAGCAGCTGCACGGATTCCTGTTCCTTTGACGTGGTGGGAGAAGGCGAATTACAGACTCCACCGACAGGCGAGCAAGACCCATCCCGGATAGATCAGTGTGGCATTTAAGACTGCGCGTCATTTTGGGTGTCATGCAGAGTACTTCAGAAAGGTCTGCAGCGGGTGTGTTTTCCATCTGATTGGAAACAAGTGATTTCTATTGCAGGTATAGAAGCCAAGAAAAATGTGGTGGTAACTCAAGCTGACCAAGTGGGCCCTCTTCCCAGCACGACGACAAAAAACGTGGACTGGCTGCTCGTATTTTCCTTGTTCTTTTTAACTAGTTTTATAATGTATGCTACCATTCGAACTGAGAACATTCGGCGGCTAATTCCAGGACAAGAGCAGGAGCATGTGGAGTAGGGAGGCATTGAAGGAAGTTGGAAAGAGGAGTTTCAGTCCTTCGCTTCAGAAATTAATGCTGTGATTTCATAATGTTTTCACTCTCCAGTGAAGAGTCGACTTACAACTGCAGTCCAAGAATCATGCATTCGTTGAACTGTTAAATGTGTAAAAAATTATAAACTGGTGTTTTAACTAGTATTCCAGTAAAGCAATGCAAAATATCCAGTAGAATTCACTATTCTTGCTTTTACTACCAGAACATAATCCAGTATTTTTTAAAAAGATTTTATTTATTTTTCCCAGCCAGGGTACATGCCTGGGTTGCAGGCCATAACCCCCAGCAACTGCACATTGATGTTTCTCTCTCTCTCTCTCTATCTCCCTCCCTTCCCTCTCTAAAAAATAAATAAATAAATAAATAAATAAAAAGATTTTATTTATTTTTTTTAGACAGAAGGGGAGGGAGGGAGAAAGAGAGGGACAGAAACATCGATTGGTTGACTCTCACACACCCCCAAGCAGGTAACCCAGTATGTTAACGGAAGGATCCAGTTTGAAACGTGAGGATGTGTTCTGGTGGAATGATGAGTGGGACAATCTAACTATACAAAAGGCAGAAACAGGACTTCCCGAAGAGTCTTAGAAAACTCTTGGTTCCCGCATGTCTAACAAGGTGGGTTTTCTGTCATCTGCAGGCGCGTTCTCACACTTCAAGAGGAGTGTTGGGATGGGAAGAATAAACGAATTGCTAAGTGTGACCTTATAAGTAGAAACTGATGGGAAAACAAGAGTCAAACACCCTGGCGTTTGGGACCTCGGACTTCACCGAAAGACTCGGAAGTGGTTTAAGAAGTGTTTTCTGGGTAAGGCAGATGTTAGAAGGTATCCTAACTGAAGCTTCTTTAGCTTCAGTTCTGTGCTGATGCATCAGGTGAACTTTAAAGTGTTGGTTAGCACTGTGCTATGTTTAGTGAGAGCCAAAAGAAATATAAAACACTGTTCTTGCCCCCAAGTTGATTCTAGTCTAATTTTAAGACACAGATGGGTAGAAAACAGATGTGTAATTTATACAAACTTTTTGAAAAGCTGTTTCTAAAAGATCCCTTAAATTCAGATATGACATCTGATTACATGATGATAAATTGCTTGTATACTGATTGTTTCTAGTGTTTGAGAGAGCAGTTTATTTCATAAGGCACCCTAAATCCTATGGAAATAGAACCTTAGACAAGTCTTCTCAGCGTTATACTGGATGAGAGTTTAAAACTTGGTGTTACGTGGACAGCTATGGCTGGGGCAGTCACCGGCACGAGGGCTCTGTGGCTCAGAACAGTCCCGTTCCTATTGCCACTTCATAAAGGAGCAAACCACCCCCTGGTTCCCTTTCCTATCGGATCTGAACCCCAGTCTTGGTGGTCATAAAAGGAGGGAAAGTAATACTGAAGCTGGCCTCAAAGCTCTGTAGCATGTGGGCTAGTTTCAAACAAGGTAAAAAATATAAATACATACATACATAGATGCATACATATTTAAAAAAAGGAGCAAACCAAGGTACAGAGAGGTCAAATGGCCTGCTGATGTCACACGCATAGTAAGTTGATGAAGCTGGGATTTCAACTTTCATATGTATCTGTACTTAAAATAGGGAAAAAACTAGTAATTCTCTCTTATAATAACCAACCCTTGCATATTACCGTGTGTGTGTGTGTGTGTGTGTGTGTGTGTATGTGAAGTGCTATTTTGAGTGCTTTACATATCATTTGTCTGTACAATAGCCCCATGAGACTGGCACTACTACTTAATCATCTCATCTCACTGAAGAGAGGACAAGGCCCCAGATCACTTGCTCTTGGTCATGCAGGTTCCAGTGTGGGGACCAAGCCCCAGCCAGACCTAAGTGTTGTGGAATGGTGCCCTGCCCCACCTCTGTGCTGTGGCCTCCGAGACCATGGTATTTCCCTCTAGTCTCTTTTGTGTTTCCCATAGCTGTAGTCATAATATAGCTATAATGTAGCATTTTTTCCTTAAATAGTTATTTCATTGTTGCTAATAGTCTTCCTTACCGTGGCTATGTAATAGGCCTTTGAGTAGTTCTGCATTGGTTACCTAACCTGTCTTCTCTTGCTGGATTTATGGAATGTTGTCTCATTTCCTTGGGGGCAGATTCCCAGGGTGGGAGTTACTCCATTAGAGATACTGGGATTTTCATGCCCTTTGATATGTAACGGGGCCCTGCTCTATCTAGTTGGGGGGCCGTGAAAGACCCCCAGGATGACCAACAGATCCATGGCTTTGCTCTAACACATAGCTGAGATGAGCTATGTGGGGCTCCCCCAGAGGAAAGCGTGGCACAGGGCTGGACCTTGAGGGGCGAGGTTCAAGAGTAGAGAGTGGGGAAGAGCTGCTGTAGGGGAGAGCACTGGGTGGTACAAAGTTTTTTTTATAGAAGGAGACAGCACGACCAGCTCCAAGTGTGTGTGTCGGTCCTCATGGCTAGCTGGTGTCCCTGCAGCCCACGGCCTGCCTGTCGTGCCCTGGCAGGATCCGTCCACATGTGCCTGTTCAACAAATCTGTGGAGACGGAAAATAGATGGGTGGTTCCTAGGCCTGGAAGCCGAGGGAAGGAATGAGGAATGGTAGTAGGTATGAGGTTTTTTTAGGGGGAGATGAAAATTTCTAAAATTAGACTGTGATGGTTGTTTAACCGTATGAATGTACTCAAGAACACTGAATTGTATACTTCATTTTATATTTTTAAAGGTTTGATTTTCTTATTTTTAGAGAGAGGGGAAGGGAGGGAGAAAGAGGGAAACAAACATTCATCAGTTGCCTCTGGCACGCCCCCAACTGGGGACCTGGCCAGCAACCCAGGCATGTGTCCTGACCGGAATCGAACCTGCGACCTTTTGCTTTGTGGAGGACAATCAACCAACAGCCATGCAGGTTACATGGTATGTGAATTATATCTCAATAAAACTGTTTTTAAATCAGATAGCTAATACATTAGAGCCAAGGAAAACATTGTGCCTATTAAAAAGAGAAATAAAGAGCATATCAAAAGATAAGAAAATCATGAAAATGATGAGGGGACTTTAAAGGGTTTCCTGGACCCAATTTCCAGTGTGTGGTGGAGGGGTTTCCCTCACCAACAACTCTCAGACACTAGGAGGGTGTCCAAGAATTCACCTCAATCCTGACACTACCTAGATCCCATCAGGTTCCATAGGTTAAGGGTTCAGTCCCAGAAGGCTGTCCCCAGCCCCCACCCTTCAGAAGCCAGTGAAAAGCCGAGCTTGTGCTTGTTGTAATGGACTGCCTGTACATCAGAGATTCCCACAACCCTTTCCTTGGATTTGATTAATTTGCTGGAAAGGATCACAGAACTTGGGAAAACCTGTGTACTCACTAGACCAGTTCATTACAAATTGTATTAAAGATACAAATCAATAGCTAGATAAAGAGGTGCATACATAGGGGAGCTTGGGTCTCAGCAAGGTGGCTCCCCTTCCCAGAGGTCAGGGGGTGGGACTGAAAGGTTCAACACTAACCACGTGGTTTGCTCCAGGGGCCACCAGCCCTTATCCTTAGGTGCTTTCCAAAGGTGAACTCATTAACATTTTAACAAGACACCTTTATCACTCAACACTTAGGGAAGACCGAATATAAATCACAATACCTCAGGCCTCACACCTACCAGTTCATTTTTCAGTTCTTTCTTTTTTTTTTTAAGAAACATTTTCCCCCCATTTGTTTTGGAGAGAAGGGGAGAGAGAAAATGAAGAACAAAAACATCAATGTGTGGCTGTCTCTCCCTGGCCCCCTACTGGGAACCTGGCCCAAAAACCCAGGCTTGTGCCCTGAGTGGGAATTGAACTGGTGACCCTTTGTGTTGCCGGTCAGTGTTTAGTCCACTGAGACACACCAGCCAGGGCTCAGTTTTTACTTTAATGAGCAGTGTGTGCATTTTTCATGGTCTTAAACACTCAAGGTAAATATTGGAAATACAACCTTTAATTCCACCCCTAGTCTTTATCCACCTAAGGCAGAGAAACTATAGCATCTGAGATAAATGCCTTGAGACCGGTGGCATTTGGTTAGGGTCTCCAGTAAGATTCCTCCCTGAGTCTTCAGCAAGTGGGCAAAAAGTGAGTTTGGGTTGTAAGTTTTAGTTTTAGGCTATTTTGAGGCCAAAAGGCTTTATTTTTTCCCAAGTCCATATGAGAAATAAAACTGCTAGTAACTATCAAGTTGAACTCACATTGCCTCATCCTTAAAAAAAAAAATCTTGTTATATCCACTGCAAAACGGCTTATAAGTTTGCTTATTTAGTTAAGAAACTCCACGTGGATATAATAAAAACCACTGATTTTCACACTTTGAAGGGTGAATTTTGTTAAATGTGAGTTACATCTCAAAGAGACAAAAGGCAAATAAGGATTATTTTATCTAGCAAATGCAGATGAGGCAACTTTCCCCAGGGCCTTGGCAGCTAAGGAACCACAAAGCAAGCTCAGATTTCAACCCACGGTCCCCTAACCTATACAAGCCCCTGACCTGAATCACGATGGTTCACTGGCAACTCCCTCCCTCCGGGAACATCGGAGTGGTTCCCAGGCACCCACCCGCAGCTCATCTCTTCCTTCCCCTGCCCCCGATATCCTCCTGCCCACCGGACTGTTCGCTCCACTGCCCTGGAGGGAGTCCAGCACCGTCAGACCGTCCACGAGTGTCAAACACTATGCGCGGAGGGAAGCCCAGCGCCCCGCGGGCCGCTCACCTTCCCGGCTTAAGTGAGGCAACTCGGCACCCGGGCAAAGCCGAAAGGGGCGCAGAGCGGCCTCTGACAGCGCGGGGGCCTGCGGGGGCCTGCGGGGCCGCGCCCCGCTCGCTGCCCGCAGATCTGGCCTCGAAGCTCCCGGGGCCTTCCGGGGGCCGGGCGCACCCGGGCCTGCACGGTGGGGCCAGGCAGTGCGGGCGGCCTGGTCTGCGGGCGGCCTGGCCCGCCGCCGGGAGCTGCCCGCGGACGGGCGGCCCGGGTGGCAGGCGGCGGGCAGGCAGTGCGCCGGGCAGCTCTCGGCGGACGGCCATGGCGGTGGCTCTGGGGCTCCGGGGACCGACGCTGCGCTGGTTGGTGGCACTGCGCAGTCGGGGTCCCGGCCGCGCGGCCATGGTGAGTGGGTGCCGAGGGCCATGGTGAGTGGGTGCCGAGGGCGGGCGGTGCAAAAGGAGGTCGAGGCTCCGTGGCACCGGCTGAGGGGCGGGAGGGACCCGCGCATGCCCCAAAGTGGGACTTTGGCAGCCGCGCTTGTCGGACGCGCTGGTCTGGGACTAGCGTCACCGCCGCAGCATCCTCCAGTTTCCCTTGGCTTAAAAATCCCATCGCAGTCTACGCAATTTCCAACGGAAAACGAACGGGGACGACTTTTGTTTTTTTTAAAAATATAAAAGTACTCGTAAAAATATTTGATGTTTAGGTCACTTGAAGTGACTGAAGGTGCTGTCTGGTACGCTCGGTGAGAGCAAGGACCGTCTCGGCCGCGGCGCGCTCGCTGTAAATGGGGTGACCGGATGATAAATTAACCAGTTTGTTTTGGTGTTATTTTGAGAAGTTATTAATAAGTTTTGGTTTTGGTGACACATCCATTCTCTCCCCTTACGAGAGGCGTCCTTCAGCTATCCTGCCTGAGAAGTTAAAGTGTTGGTGGTAAATTAACGAGTGAAAGTTTTGACGTGCAGCACCACCACCTAGTGGGAAAACGTTGCATTAAACTCATTTTATTTTAAGTTGCTTGTTGGGGCCCGTTTGGCAATTTGCAGTTTTTTGATAGAAGAAATTAAAAACATATCGGGGATGGAGGAAGATAAGCCTCTCGCTTTGGGGACGTTAAGGTGAGAACACAAGCCGAGTGCTTACTGCCACCTAGGCACGTGTCCAGGCGGAACTTGCATCCAGGGCTGGTGATTGAGTGAAATTCAGGTGCTGCGGAGAAATGAATAAACAGATACTATTTGAGGGGCTGCCACGTGCCAGGCTCTATACTGGGTGCCTTCACATTCAAGATCTCTGTAATTGAAGCCTTTCAAAAATCTCGTCAGGTTGCTCCTATAATATCCCTGCCATAGACACAAGGATGCTGGTGTGCGGAGAGGCTCAGTGATTCGTTCAGCATTCTGCAGCTTAAAGTAACAAAGCTAGGCCTTAAGTCAGGTTTATGCTCTTCAGATGCTATGCTTTGCCCTGTCCCTATCCCCAACTCCCACGGAAAAAATTTAAGCCCACCACAAAGGGTTCTGCGTCAGGCGTGTCCCCAGGGGGCCACTTCTGTGTGTAGACGAAGTGGCTCCATTCTCAGCCCTGGACGGGATCCCTGTTCCCGCGGAGGTCCGTGGCCCGAATGCACTCCCGGGCAGAATGCATGCTGGCGACCTCCTTGGGGATGTGGCAGGCGGAGGACAAGACAGCTCCGCTGGCCCCGTAGACTGACTGCAGGTGACAGGTGCGCTACCTACTACACCCTCGGTCCTTTTCTTCACAGCCACTCGGGGTGGGTGCACATAGTTCTGTTTCTTTTCCAAAATTGTCTGAGTTGACTTAAAATATTTAAGTGTTTAATAAAAATGTTATATTATTACTTGTAGTGGGTCTTTATGCAAAAAGTTTCAGAAACTGTCATTTTAAAGAATGAATAGATATTTTGGTTCGTAGCAGTAAATGTTTTTGATAACAAGCCTTTGAATGTTTTTATCTAATTAAGAGGTATTTTCATTTTTCTTTTTTGTTAATTATAGGTAAGGGTAGCTGAACTAGTAAAGAAAAGAAACTAGAAAAATGGCTCATTCGCATCCTTTTTCCTCTTCATAGACTAAGTTGTCTTTTTATCCTTTTATAATTTTTTTAAATATTTCAATTACAGTCAACAACGTTCAGTATTATAACAGTTTCAGGTGTACAGCATAGTGGTTAGACATTAATATAATTTACACAGTGACCTACTCACTTGACAGCACACACAGTTATTACAACATTACTGACTACATATTCCCTGTGCTGTACTCTACATCCCTGGGACTATTCTGGGACTACCAGTGTGTACTCAATCCCTTTGCCCTCTCCCCCAGCCCCCCAGGTCCCCTCCCATCTGGCAGCCTTCGGTTTGCTCTCTGTTATCTATGAGGCTGATTCTGTTTTGTTTGCTCATTGTGTTCTTTAGATTCCAATGTAAGTGAAATCATATGGTATTTGTGTTTCTCAGCCTGACTTGATTCACTTAGTGTAGTACCCCTATAGGTTCTTCCGTGCTGCCATAAATGGTAAGATTTCATTGTTTATGGCTGAATAATATTCCATTGCATACACCGTATTTTGCCATGTATAATGTGCACCCATGTTTTTGGCCCAAACTTTCAAGAAAAAAAACCCTTTTGTTTTAATTCTTTAATTCAATTTTTTATTTATTTATACTTAGAAACAAAATCCATGATCATATTCCAGGGTATTATTTTGCATATGGACATCATCATTGCTTTCTAGAGTTACACTTTTAATGCATAAGCATAAATAAAGAATTAAAACCATTTATATAGATACTGACTTAGTACTAGCCACGTATAATGCGCATCCCTATTTTTCCCTCAAAAGTTTTGAGCAAACAAGTGCATGTTATACACGGCAAATACAGTGTGTGCCGCAGCTTCTTAATCCGACTGTATGTTGATGGGCGCTTAGGTTGCTCTCATATCTTGGCTACTGCAAAATAATGCTGCAGTGAAATAGGGGTGCGTGTACCTTTTCAAATGTGTTTGGATTATTTTGGATAAATACCCAGAAGTTGAATTGAGGGTCATCAGTTAGTTCTACTTTTAATTGTTTTCCATCGTGGCTGCACCAATTTGCAATACCACCAGCAGCGCGCAAGGACACCTCTTCTCCACATCCCTGTCCTCACTTATTGTTGATTTGTGGATGAGAGCCATTCTTGCAGGGGTGAGGTGATAGCTCATTGTGGTTTTGATGTGCATCGTTGAGGGTTTTTTGCATCTGTGTTAATCAGGAATATTGGCCTATAATTTTCTTTTTTAAAATCTCTTTGGTTTTGGAATTGGTAATGGTGTCCATGTAAAATGAGCTTGGGAGCCTTCCCCCCTTTTGAATTTTTTGGAATAGTTTGAGAAGGAGAGCTGTTAATTCTCCTTTGAATGTTTGGTAAAATTCACCTGTGAAACCAACTAGTCCAGGACTTTTGTTTATTGGGAATGTTTTGATTACTGATTTGATTGGTAGTAATCAGTCTGTTCAGAATTTCTGTTTCTCCTTGATTCAGTCTTGGAAGATTGTATGTTTCTAAGAATTTGTCTGTTTCGTCCAGGTTGTCCAATTTGTTGGCATATGATTGTTCATAGTATTTTCTTATAACCCTTTGCATTTCTTTGGTGTCGGTTTTCACTTCTCTTTCATTTCTGATTTTATTTATTTGAGTCCTCTCTTTTTCTTGATGAGTCTGGTTAAAGGTTTATCAATTTTGTCTATCTTTTCAAAGAACAAGCTCTTGGTTTCATTGATCTTTTATATTTATATTTTTAGACTCTATTTCATTTAAATCCATTCCCATCGTTATTATTGCCTTCCTTCTTTCACTCTGGGCTTTGTTTGTTGTTCTTTTTCTAGTTACTTTAAGTGTAAGATTAGGTTGATTATTTGAGATTGTTCTGGTTCCCTGAGGTAGGCCTGTAGTGCTACGAATTTCCCTCTTTGAACTGCTTTCACTGTGTCCCACAGATTTGGGGTGGTTATGTTTTCATTTTTATTTGCCTCAGTGTATCTTTTAATTTCTGCTTTGTTCTTGTTGTTTGATGAGAACATTCATTGTTTGGTAACATGTTATTTAGCCTCTGTGTGTGCATTTTTTCACAAAACTTTTTCCAGCTTCATACCATTAAAACTTGTTTTGTGACCTGTATGTGGTCTATCCTGGAAAATGTTCCATGTGCACTTGAATATATATTTGATGCTTTGAGGTGAAATGCTCTAAGAATATTAATTAAATCCATTTGGTCCAACGTGTCATTTAAGGCTGCTATTTCCTTGTTGATTTTCTGTTTAGAAGATCTGTCCATTGATGTCAGTGGGTGTTAAAGTCCCCAACTATGACTGTATCACTGTCTGTCTCTCTGTTTATGTTCATTAATATTTGCTTTATATATTTAGGTTGTCCTATTTTGGGTGCATGAATGTTTACAGGGGTTAAATCCTCTTGTTTGATCTTGTATCATTATGAAATGCCTTTCTCTGTCTCTCATTACAGCTTTTGTTTTAAAGTCTATCCTTGTCTTGGCAATGTGGGCATGAGCACGTTTCCCAAGCTTGGGGTGACTAATGTAGGCAAGTGACTGAGCTGTGGCAGCTGCCCTCTGGGATCTTGGGCCTGACCTCCTTGGGCTTTACAAGGGCCGTGAGAGCTGCAGCATGTGTGCTCATGACCTTGGTCTTGTTGGCCTGCATCTTCTTCTGGCCCTTCTTGTGCTTCTTGGCAAAGCATGTGTTTCTCAGGAACTTGAGGTCTACCCCGTGAAGAGATGTGTGTTTTCGTGATTGGAGTTTCTCGATGCCCTTTCGGGACCATTTTTGAGATTCATTGTGCGTGCTGTGGTTCCTGGATTTGGCCATGTCTCCACTGAAACCCGTGGCTCCCAAAGTACCGTGTACCAGAAGGAAAAGAGTGTAGTTGAGTCTCTATCGCTGTTGGCACGGCTGTGAGGACTGGTCACAACCACAGCGAATGAGCTGCTGTGCAGGGAGCTGACCCCATGGAGCGGGATTCACTCCAGGGGGCTCTTTTGTTTGCTGAGATCTTCCTTGGGGCATGCCACTCACGGAGCTAATTGGGTGGTGGTCTGTTGTGGTCTGAAGCTGGCCACCAGGTGTGTTGTTGCCGAGGTCTCCTGGGAAGGGCTCCAGTGCAAACCCAGGTCAGCAGTTGCCTGTGACTGGCCTGGGGCTACCTTGCAGGGGCTACACAGCTCTCTGTGGTCGTTAGCTGTCTGTGCCAGACACTGCAGACTGAGGCCGGCTTCCACCAGTACCAGACCTGGGGCAGCTCAGCAAAAGGCACAGGGCACTGTGAGGCTTGCCACTGCCTGCCAGCTGGTCAGCCACTGAAAGAGCCTTGGCGGTGTGCAAGTTGTGTGAGGTGGGGTCTCAGGGAGTCACTAGGGAAGGAAGAGTGGTGTTTACCAGGTTAATGAGAATTCTGAATGGCACCAGTGCCAAACCTGGGTCCATTCAACAGGGGGCACACTGAGGCCAGCAGCCACCCCCAGGGCCTGCAGACCTATGAGGATTTTTTCTTTAAAGATTTTATTTACTTATTTTTAGAGAGAAGGGAAGAGAGGGAGAAGGAGAGGGGGAGAAACATCATTATGTGAGAGAGACATTGCTTGGTTGCCTCTCCACCTGAGGACCTGGCCTGCCACCCAGGCATGTGCCCTGACTGGGAACCGAACCAGCAACCTTTGGTTTGCAAGCCAGTGGCCAACCCACAAAGCCACACCAGGCAGGGCCCTTGGAGAATTTTTAAGAAAGATTGCAGCACGGTCTGGCCACCACTGTGAAATAGCCTCTGTTGGTCCTTGATTTGGGTGTGGTGGGGCCTCAGGCAGTCATCAGGGTGGAGGGAGCACAGTTCCCCAGGCCAGTACAGATTCACTTTTGGCTGTGAGTGTGTGGGGGCTCTCAGCATAGGAACGGTGGTGCCCTTCAACTGTGCAGGAGGGGAGCTCAGGACGGGCAATGGTGGCCATCCCTCCAGCCCTTACCCTGACTCCACACAACTCAGTTTCTTCCTGTGTGTCTCTGACACCTCCCAAGTCACTGTCCCTCCACAGGAGCCCGGGGTGAGAGGGCCTGTGAGCGAGTGAGTCTGTGTGTCAGCCCTTTAGAGGATGCCTGGGTGTCCAGCAGCCTTGAGTGTCACCAGATGGATGGAATCCCTGCTGATTTTCACAGCTAGGTGTGGGGGCTCCTCTTTCTGACACTGGCACGTGGGCTGGGGACACCACTGTGAGGCTGGGACCCCTTGCTCCTCAGTGGGGGGCCTCTGTAGCCGAGATGTCCTCCCGATTCTCAACCGCCACACGTGGGTGTGGGGTCAGCCCGGTTTGCGTCCTCGCCTCTCTTACCAGTCTCATCGTGGCTTCTTTACATCCTTAGTTACAGGACTTCTGTTTCACTAGATCGCAGGTGGTTCTCTAGGTTGGTGGTTCTGTAATTTACTTGTAATTTTGATGTGATTATGGGAGGAGGAGAGCACGGTGCTCACCTACTCCGCCCTCTGGACCAGAGCCTCTAGAATACGTTGTCTTAGAGAAAGTCTTCTGCCTGTCCTCTTACTTTAATGACAGTGGTAAAGGTTTTAGGGTCCCCCTGTCACCTGAGTCTACAGTAGCCCTGCAGATAGGTAAGGCAGGAGGTTCTGGATGGCACTTCCACCAGAATGAGAACAAAATTCTTCTGACTTTTACTGGAGTGCCCTTCTCTTCTCTCTCTGGCCATGATGCTTAAAGTTCTTTCAGTTAAAAAACAAGTAGTATGGGAAGTGTGGGCCTCTTAACCAGCAGGACTCTGGATTTGCAAATTACATGGGCAGTGGGAGCAGGAGTGAAGTGGACAGTGCACACCAGTGCTTGGGACTGGGCAGCGCTCTGGCCAGACTGTGGAGGGAGGTCTTCCTGGGGCCCTGAGGAAACTCACGTTGCTGAAGTAAAAGGTTTTTTACCCGCAGTCAGTCCAGAGGGTGTGTGGACCCCCCAGAAGTTATTATCAAAATCCTGTGTAAATATGCATTTGATTTTTTACTCTCTGGGATTAGTTTTCATTATATCTGAAAGGGATAGTGAACCCAGATCGTTAAGTCCCACGTCAGTAAGCAGTGAAGGCTACTGAGGTTTTGTGGGACCATCCAAAGAGCACTAGACCAGGTATTTAGAGCCTAAATACCTGGGTTCTAATCCTGGTCCTGCCAGTGGACTTTCAGGGCTTCCTTGGGTAGGAGTGTCCACCTCAGTTTCCTAAGAACTGGAGTGCTGGCCATCGTTAATGGTCATTGGTGAGGTGGCCAGTGGTGATGGCAAACCTCAGCTGTAGCTGTAATACACCGGAGAAGCGGAAGTGTGAAGTGTGAGACAGCGGTGAGGGTCAGTGAGACACCGTCCCGCGCAGGCAGCTTATGTGGTGTAGAGCTGGCCTTGTTTTTGTCTATATTTTGAAAACTTTGTATTTTGAGAATGAAGGAACCAACGACGTTTAGAAATTGTTGCTCTTAAGACTTTTGCACATCTTTAATAAGGAAAAGAGTTACGAGTTGATTTGAGTTGAACTAAAGCTCTACATTTCAGATATTGAGTGTGTTCTTTTCACAGTCAGCAGATGCTCACTTGTTGACAGCAGAGGAGAGGAGCCAAGCTATCCTTGACCTTCAAGCAGCAGGATGGTCGAAATTACAAGAGAGAGATGCCATCTACAAAGAGTTCTCCTTCAAAAACTTTAATCAGGTAATCCTTGTATACTCTTGCTAGTACCATGGTCGTTTTTGTCTGCTCAGGCTGTAACTTCCTAACACTGCTGGCTGTCCGATCCCCTGTGGATCCAGGACCTACACCCTCTTCTGCAAGAATTCAGCCCTCGTTGGCATTCGATACCACCCAGCCGAGGGAGCGATTCTCACTTAGCTCTAGGGGAGGAAGGTGTTTAATCATTTGGAAAATCAAATTCTGAAACCACTCTTGCTTTGATTTGGTGCTGGTTAGGAGATTTAGTTTCCTTTTAAATTTTAAATAACGTGATAAGACAGTGTGAGTTTATGTTTATCAGAAGGGAGCATGAGTAACAAGAGTTAAGAAACACACACCAGCTTGACTTGACTGATTTCTCCTAATCTTCTTGGACAGTTGTCAAATTTTCTTTCTCCTTCTAGTTGTATTTCTGTCTAAATCATCTCCCAAGGTGCACCCTCATCTCTGATTGGCTCATTTCCCCCAAGCCCATAGCCAGCCCTTGAAGCTTTTCTTAAAAGCCCATCTCCAGGTGGAGACTCAGCCTTAACAAGGTAACTGTTCCATTAGGGTGCCGCCCTGTTTAGAGAGTCATCTCCCATGACTTGCCCTGCAGTTCTTACTCCATTGCGTTTGTATAAGGTGAGTGCTTTCGACTCTTTCGTGTTTGTTCAGTTAGTTTGGTAATCCTCTGGACAGATTTATTGTTTTTATTTATATTAGGTGTCAGCATCTAGAAGGCAGAGACCATGCTTGCTTAAATAACTCTCTATTGTACCTAACACAGTTCTGCATACAAACAGGCACTTGATAAATGCAGACACTGATTACAGTGTTTGCTTGTTTCTGGAAGGGTGTGTGAGGACCAGATTTCCACCCAAGAAAGCTCCGACATGTTTTCCTAGTAAATGCCGTTGGCTCCACCGAGCTGCACGCCCTGTTCTGCTCTCCATCCATCTGGCTGCCAGCCTCCGGCTGCGAGTGTCCAACTCCAGAGGAAACCTGGACCAAGCCGACTGCCTGTCACTGTTGCCCCGTGTGCTCAGAAGCTCTTGTCAGGGGCTTAGCACTCCGTGGCCGGTGGCAGGGAATCCCATTGGTACAGTAAGTTCGCGCATAAGCTCTAGGTAGCGTTTTCCAAGCTTATTAAAATTCTTACATGCGTACAGCCTGACTTCTTTAAGCCTGGCTAATTTATTGGGCTTGAACATGTGGCTTAAAGTACTTGGGTAGCGTTGCCTCGGGCTCTGCCCATGAGTCAGTCGTCCAGCCACGCTCTAACCTTGTGCCAGGGCGACTTGGAAATGGGAGGGAAGGGAAGATGTCCAGGGCAGCATCGAATTAACTAGACTTTTTCTTCTCACTTCATCCAGCTTTTAGGAGAAAGAGGCAGATGACAAGAAAAGCAGCTGATGTCAGGGAGTGTGTTCAGAAAACCAGCCCTGAGTTGTGTCCTGGAGTCGTTTCTCCAGTCGGGCTCCTATGACTTCTGCGTGCATAGCGGCCTGTCATGGCAGTCGATGCCCTGACAACTGTCACTTCCCGCCAGGCAGAGACTACCAGGAACATACCTTCGGTTGGACAAGTTAGCTTGTTGCTTGGCCGGGCAGGGGAGAACCCACACAGTGGGAAGCGGCAGGGCGTCTCAGGACGCTGCCGCAGACTTAGTACAGAGCTTGGGCTCGTGTTAGTGAGTCGGGAGGGTTTGGGGGCTTTGCTGTCAACGTAAGAAACATTCAAACCTGAAGAGAATTTTTGTGAGTTTATTTGAGCCAAACTGACCACAACTGCTGGGAAGCAAGAACTCAGGTGATAGAGAAAATGCTCCAGAGAATGGCAGTTCTGCCCCAGCTTTGTGAAGGGAGGATGTAGGTGGGTCACCTGAAATCCCTGGGGAACAGATTAGGGAAGTGGGAGGAAGCAAAGCAGGGAAACTTCTGGGATTGGATAAAAGAAAAGATAATAGACTTTTTTTACATTGGTGGGTAAAGGACAGTCAACAGTCGACAGTTAACCAGTAACAACGAGGGGATGTGTGGTATCTGTGCTTTGAGGGGTCCAGAACAAAGAAGTTACTTTGACATTCCAAAGGTACGTTATCGTAGAGAGACAATAGACAGGCTTCATTAAGGTAAAGATTGACTTTTGTCAGGGAGGATTCTAGCCTAGGACGTAAACTGCTCTTAGTAAGTTTTAATTTCAGACCAGCCTTTGTGCTTCCTTTAGGTCTCTGAGTTAGTGAGGCTGCCACGCAGGCCGCCCCTGAGCTTGTCAGGCTTAGCATGTGGCCCCTTTGTGTCCACAAATGGGTGCTGCCAGAAAGTGGGTAACTCTGTAGTTCAGTATTTTTCCCTTAAATTGGAGAAGTGCTTTTATAAAGAATTTTTAAATTTAAGTATAGTTGGTATGCAATATCATCTTAGTTATATTAGGTTCAGGTATACTTTTTTTTTTAAAGATTTTATTTGTTTATTTTTAGAGAGGGAAGGGAGGGGGAGAGAGAGAGACAGAGAGAGAAACATCAATGTGCGGCTGCTGGGGGCCGTGGCCTGCAACCCAGGCATGTACCCTGACTGGGAATCGAACCTGCGACACTTTGGTCTGCAGCCCGCGCTCAATCCACTGAGCTACGCCAGCCAGGGCTAGGTTCAGGTATACTTATAATTCAGTATTTTAATAAATTTTACTGATAGGGAGAAGAGACTAAAGCGGAAATGAGTAAAAAACTGTAGTCACTCGTGAGCTGGGGGTGGGTGGGTGGGTGTTCATGGTGCGTCTGTACTCAGATGTCACTACAGGGCGGTCTTATATTTGTCTTAATTTGCCAGAGGCGGTCTGGTCACCTCCAGCGCAGTGCAGGACTTGACCAGGCAGATGTAGAAGTTGGTGGTGACACGTGGCCCAACGCCCCACTCAGGGCTCCTGCAGCTTTCTCTGAGGGGGTCTGCTGGGTCCCGGTGGCCTTGGGGAGGTAGGCGCGTGCTCCGGAGTGGTGTTGTCTCACGTCACTTTTTACATTCAGCACCAAGGCCCAGGTGACGGCCCAGGCCAGCTCCCAGGGTCAGGGCTGTCTTTCTCAGAATCGGTGTTTAGTGACCCTCTACACTGGCAGACCTTCCCTTATCTTGCACTTAGAATAGAAACTCTGTTTTTTAAAATTATAAAACTAGCATAAAACATTAAAATAGGTTGGTAAATAAAAAAGTTTTCCCATTGTAACTACTTTTACCTTTTTTAGTATTCTAGCCTTTCTTCATAGGCCCAGTTGTTTACAATATGGCAATGGTACATGCAGTTAAATTTTTAAAAATTAGTTTTTGTTGTAAAAGTAATATTCATTAACTCAACAGGTGTTTATTAAGCATTTTCCCTGTGCCAGGCCCTATAAGCTCATGTCTGTAGCTCCCATCCTAGAGGCAGGGGGACAGAGAACAAGTGAGTAAACAGCGTGATTTCGGGCAGTGATGAGTGCCGTGAAGGAGGCTCTAGTTGGCTTTGCAGTGGAGAGGACAGAGTGGTCTGGCAAGGCCCCTTCGGGGAGGGGACATCTGAGGCCTGAATAACGTGATGGAGCTCAGCATGTGAAGACCCAAAGAAGAGCATTCTGGAAAGTCCGGAAGTACAAGATTTCTGAAGCAGCCATGATCTTGGCGTGACCGTGGGAGGGCCGGGAGGCCAGTGTCCTCGAGTGGACAGGAAGGAGACGGGGCTGTAGGAGATGAGGCTGTGGAGGGAGGGGGCGAGCACATTGAAGCCTTGTGAATGTGGTGAGGAGTTCGGATTGTATTCTGTGCAAGAAAGTGATTGGAGGATTCTCAGCAGAGAAGTGCTGTGATTTGTGTATGTTCTAAAAAGATCACTCTGGCTGCTCTGCTGAGAATAGACAGTTGGAGGGCCAGACTGCGTAGCTTGCCATTGCAGCAGGCTAGGCAAGAGGTGATGGGAGACTGGAGGGAGTGGTGGAGAGGAGAGAAATGTAGGATTCCCCACGTATTTTGGAGCTAGAACAATTGTGACTTCCTGTTAGAAGAAATGTGGGGAGGGTCAAAAGTGATCCTAGGGTTTTAGATCAAGCTGTGGGGTGAAGGGTGGTCCAGTTGGTATTACTCACTGAGCTGGGGAAGATGGCGTGGAGGGCAGGGCAGGGAGTTGAGAACCCCGTTTTGTACGTGTTAGGTTTGAGACACGTGTCAGTCACGCAGGCGACTCTCGGGTCAGCAGGTGGAGAACATGAGGTTGGCGTGCAGGCTGGAGGTGTCAGTCTGAGGGCTGTCGAGGGGACGGTGGTGAGAGCACAGTCCTGGACCAGCGGGGGAGTGGGCTGGTGGAGGCTGGGGTCCCATGTATCCCCTGGAGTAGGAGAGGAGGCAGAGCGGATGCGCGTGGGTAGAGTGGGCCGCTGTGTTTGTCCCAGGAAGAAGAGAATCTGCTCCTGACTGCCCCTGTTTTTCCAGTGAGGTCATCAGATGATACAGGCAGGGGAGCAGGGGCGAGAGGGAGGAGTGTTGGTGAGCTGGGAAGGCAGGAAGAGGAGCGGGAAAGTCGTCTTGGACGTGGAGATGGTGACAGGAACTAACTGAGGAAATGGGGCCATTTGCTGGTGGTTCTGTGTCACTGGAGATTTATGGTCAGACATTTAAAGTGAAGGTTTTGAGTGTTTTGTCCAGCCGTGTTCAGCTGGACAGGTACTGAGGCTTGGAGTAGGTACTGAGCTGGGCTTAACAAGGGGCTGAACTTCCGCCAGATGAGTGCAGTGGAGGAACGCAGGGCAAGAGAGATGGAAAGGCTGGGCCAAAGAGTCCAAACTGGTGAGGAGGGCGGGGCAGCTGTGACGTGGAGGCGGGTTGTGGGGAGGTGGGAATGTCACTTCCTGTAATCTTTTTGGAGGGCAGCTGGGCAAAGTCTGTCAGCTTTTAAAATGCACATACCCATTGTCCTAATCTAGAAATTTAGCTAGAGTTAGTCCCGCATGAGTGCAAAATGGATATGTGAGGACATCTGTTTTAGCTCTGGGGGCCTGTAGTTTTGTGTTGGGGCAGGCGTTTTCCTGTGCACGTACACCCCAGGGGAGACCACACCTCCCTCGCTGAGGCTCCGCCCCCTTGGGGCAGGCAGCAGGGGAGGCCCGCTGTGCTCCGGGTGCTCCTGGCCACGTTCTGCACGGGTGCTCCTGGCCACGTTCTGCACGTTCTGGCCTCAGCTCTGTAAACTGGAGGGAGCCACCATCAGGACTGGTCCCCACCCTTGAGAGAGTTCAGCCCACACTGGGTGGTGGTAGCAGATATATTTTTAAATCTTTGCAGAACATATAGACAGAAAACATGTTGTGTTTCATTTGTTCACTAGATTATGGACATTTTTCAGTTCTTTAGTAGTATTTTCGTCTTACCTACAATAAATCTGCAGGAGTAAGAGTACACTTGGTTGGGCGTTAGGATATTTAAATAGTTTGCTTATGTCGTGTGTGTAAAATGGTATCACAAATTTGCTTTAGAATTCATTTCTTTTATTACTGTAGAAAATGAACCATACATTTTAGAAGCATTTTCAGTGACCCTGGATGAAAAACCTATTGTTCAAAGCTTTGAGTTATTTTAGATTTTACCAGCAAAATACATATGAACTTTCTTTCTCTTTGAGGTTTTATTCCAGGCTATAATTAGTTCCAAATAGTCCACATGCATTTGATAGCTCAGGTGGGTGCATATACGTGGAGAATATAAACTCGAAAGCTCCCCAGGAATTCCAGTTGTGTGGGTGGCTGAAGTGGCTGTAGGCTTCGGTTTGGCCCCTGCCCCCCCTTGGTGGGCAGCGCGGTGGTGACGGGGAGGCTCTGCGGGCAGTCAGAGTGCAGCAGTGCCAGGACGCGAGGCAGGAAGTTCTGTACTGGGAGCACTTGGACTCGGGTGGGGTTCGTATTTGTAAAGGAGTTTTGCTGTGTGTGTGTGTGTGTGTGTGTGTGTGTGTGTGTACATAAGGAGGGAGCGGTTTCTGAGTGACATATAAACTTTACTCTTAGGTGTTTGGCGACTGCAGGGTGCCTTTGTTAAGAAAATGTCAGAAATGTGAGTGTCCCAGAAAGATAAATGTTGCATGTTGTCATGTGTGGGAACAAGCGGGAAGCTTACCAAATCAGAGGAAACTTTAAGCTGTCCAGTGGGTGCACAAGGGGAGGCTTTGGAACCCAGGAGACAGCTACTCCAGGTGCCAGCAGGTGGAGCCCTCTAGGGCAGGAGTCCAGACTGGTCAGTCGCAACGCCACCTTCCTTGGAAGGCTGGCCCCATTCTCTCACTCCTGGGTGCTGGGCCTGCCATTGTTCTGCATGGAAATATTAGCTTAGTACCAGGGATAGGCGAGCAGCTGTGGCAGGGCACCTGGCCTGGTTGGTACTTTTTGGGTGAATGAAGAGCTCTGGGTGGAGGATGTGAGTTTCCAGGTGGTGACGGAGAACACTTGTGATTCAGAAGAAAGGGACTGAGCTTTGCGAGAAAGAACTGTGGTGCCCTGCCTTCCTGGAGGCTGCCACCCCTTGTCTGTCCTTTCTCAGGCGGGTGGGCCTGCAGGGCACTCCGTATTGTTAGATCAAATCATGAAATGGCTGATATTCGGCCAATTTTGACCTACTTTGTGTGGGTTAGTTTGATAGCTTGTCAAAATGTAGTGTCTGTTGTGGAGCAAGGCCCAAGCTTTATTTAGCACATATCTTCTTCGTCACATTTTGGTTATTGTAACTGCTGCATTAAAAGAGTTTTGCGGCCGGAGTGGGAAGGGGCCTTCTGAGGGCCAAGGCTGTGGTGGCGGTGGCAGTGATGGTGGTGGGGATGGTCTGTGCATCTAGCAGCAGTAGCACTGTATGTGAGCTAGGGGTTTGTAAAATGTTTTTCTTCCTGTGCCCAGAGCTGCTGCTGTAGATCAGTTGAAAGTTGCTATTGCTGACTTTCTTTATAAAAGTGTTTTAGTGAGGAAGTTGGTAATAGGCTACAGTTAGCACTTTGAAACCCTGAGTGAAGTCAGAGGCTTGATGACATTAGGAGAGAGACAACTGCTGAGGGAAACGTCAGTCTCCTGCAGGACTTGGTGGAGGTCTCAACAGCTCTTACTGGGAACAGATCCATTCAGGTTTTATTGTGTATTGCTGTGCTCCAAAGCCACCAAGCACATCTGAATTATGAATCAGAAATGCAATAATATAAGTGTCACATCTGAGCACTCTTGAAAGCGAAAACTCACTCTGCCTGGTGAGGGAAGGGATGCTCTTCCTGAGAGGATGGTCCCCAGGCTTACGCAGTGCACAGATCAGAAGGTGTCTGTGTTTTGCTTTGAAAGTATAGGCTGATGTCTGTGTGTTGGGAGCCAGGAAAAGTGAAAAGTTGGATTGTTATCAGACATGGTAACCTGCGCTTAGCACATGTCCACCGTAACCACAGCAACCTGGAAACCTGAGAAAGTGCCCTTGGTTGTCATGTACGGAGACTCGAGACACCCAGCATTTCAGCAGACTTTACCGGAGGTGTGAGAAGAGATGAGAAAGGCCCGGGTGGTTTGTCCATGCTGGCGCTCACTTTGGAGTTACTCTAGTGTCCCTGTCTGGCTGGGGCCCTAACTCTATGCCAGACCTGCCTGTTGGGTTGCCCAGCACTGGTGGGGGCTCACTCTCCTTGGCATTGCCTGGAAAGAAGTTGTACCCAAGTGAAGTAAAACAGGGTGAGAGGTCGGGGCAGGCCCACACTGACCTTGTCGGGTGGGGTTGGGGCATCAGTGTTGGCGTTCACTGGGGTGGAGAAATTAGAGTCAGAAATGCTGTCATTGGGAGCCTCGCTTCTGCTGTTCAGGTTACAGAGTGGGTTTAGACCCGATGTGTGTTTGTGAAAACACATGCATTTAGACCCGATGTGTGTTTGTGAAAACACATGCATTAGGTAGATGAGGGGAAATGTAAAACAGGTGTCAAAAATGCAAATAGGACACTACACGGCAGTGGGGAAACGCTGTGGCCATTACACCAGCCTTTAATAAAAATGGGCTTTTAACTGCATCGTTTTTTCTTAGTCATATAGTAAATCTTTTGTTTACAGAACCTAGCCTGAGTATTTTGTAAAAGTCAAACAACCAAGAAATATAATTTCCTCAACAGTCTTTGTCTTGCCCTTTTGCAGATGGTGTAAAATCGGGTGTGTAAAAAATAGAAGGCAGTTTGAACTGACGTGAAAGGTATTTCAGATTTATGCTTTGCAGATGATATTGGTATGATTAATGCATTCATTGCTTTTTTTATTACTTTTCACAGATAATGCACATGATGCATGGAAAATGTGGGTTTAAATCTTTGCCAGGTTTAGACTGTGAATATCAACAGATGTTATCATATAAGTACTATAATCATTATAAAATAAAAAATTTGTCATGAAATGCATTGACATAAATTTCATTTATGTAAATTGCCTTCATTAGTGTAAAACCTTAGTGTAGCTGTTAGGGTTTGTGAAGCACTTTAGATGAGATTAACTTGGTATAATGTGGTCACAAATGGGTTGCTTTAAATTTAACTGACAAGAAAATAACACTCAGAAGTGAGGAAATTGCTGGGGCACTTGTTTGCAGCCCATGTTGCTGGTGCTGCTTAAATAGGTTGGACATGAATTAATAACAATGGACTGTGTGGCTCAGTAATTACAGACAATAATTTAAAGGAGACCTTAAATAATAACTTAAAAGTGTTTTGGTCTTGTGCTTTTCTGTTCTGTGTCTGGTTTTCCTTGGTATGCCAGCCCCTTGCTGCAGCGTGGCCACTGTCAAGAGTGTTCAGGTTTGCACAGCAAGTGCTGTCAGTAGGGTTTCGGTGTGTTACAGCCGTGACATAGAAACTTGCACTGGCTGTTTTAAAATACCGGATGTTGCCCTGGCTAGGTAGTCGGTTAGAGTGTCGTCCTGATATGCCAAGGGTGTGCGTTCCATCCCAGGTCAAGGCGCAAACAAGAGTCAACGAATGAATACATAAATAAGTGGAACAACAAATTGATGTTTCTCTTTCTCTCTGCCTTCCTCTCTGTCTCTAAAAATCAGTAAAAAAAAATCGGGTATTGGGTCCTGATGGAGTGGCCTCATCGGCTTCAACTCCTCCTGGCAGCAGATGCAGTGCAGCATTTTCTGTGGCAGGGTCCTGACCAGTTGCCCTCTGTCCTCAGGAATGACCCAGCGCCCCCAGCCCCTGGGTGGACAGGTGGGCGAGGGTGTTCTCCCCTGTCTCAGAGCTCTCTGTGTCCTGCTCTCTTTTCTACATCCTTTTAAACAAAACAAAGCAGTACATCCTCTCCCCTTGTTTGCAGATAATTTACCATCACATTGCCCTTCCAATCCAGGCTGGAACGAGCCATTCTAACTAATTCACTGAATTTTACAGGACGCCGAACCAGACTGAGATCATGGGATTGCTCAAGGTCACCCTGGGTCATGTCACACTTAGTAGGTGCCAGACTCACATCTCTGATTCCTACAGCAACATTGTTAGATTCTGCTCTGATGAAGGGTGTTTTTGTTTTTTTTGTAGGAGATATCTTATATTCCAAGGGCTACGTGTTGGATTACTCTTCTGTCTTAAATGGGTTTAAGAAAGGGATTATTCACCACCTGAAACAAAGCAGTACTTGTTTAGGAGTAACCCAGGTATCATTGCTGAGCAATCAAAGTCATTTAATTATATCATTAAAATCAATCCCATCAAAACAGCAAACACCACTAATGTATCTGTTTGCTTCTGGGCTTTCATCTGGCAAGGCAGGATGGTGGCCTTCTTCCGTATTGTTCATCAGACTGGCTTCTTGTGACCTGTCCTTGTCATTGCATCCCTGGCTGTGGGCTAGTACCAGGTGCCTGGAGCAGACCAGTCAGGGCTGAGCCGAGAGCCTCGTGGTCTCTCCACTGAGAGCTAGCAATCCTAGCTCTGCCAGGATCGGTAGGCAGTGAGATCCTTGGGCTGGTGGCCACTGAGGGGCTGGCACTGCTCTGGGCCCAAGGTGCAGAATGAGGAAGATGCAAAAGAAGGACACAATTCTGTTTCTGCCCAGAAGGGCTCCCCGTTTTGTTGGGGAGGTGGCACATCTGAATTGTATGGGATACTTGATTTTTAAAATTGCTTTGTTAACCAGGTGCTAATGTGTGAAGTAGTAATAAGCTGAGGGAGGTGTATTTCCAGGATGGCTGCCTGGAGAAAGGGGAGTTTTGAGTTGGTCTTCAAAGGTCTGGTAAGTTTTGTTTTTGTTTTTTTTTTAGGAAAAGAGCTAAGGGAGAGGTCAGCAGGTGGCATAGGTCACAGGGAAGAAGAGGGCACATTGGGTTGGCAATGTGTTGGGGACATGAGGGTGCTCAGATTGGTTTGGTGACGGGGCTGAAGCCTGGCAGCCAGGGTCCCTGCGCTCTCTCTGGGTTTGGTGTGGCCTCGGGTTTAGAGTATCTGAGAGCCAACTCTTGTGTTTCTGTCCTGCCTCCAACTTGCTCGTTTCTCTTAGCTGTACCACTATCCTCTCAAGCACCCAGACCTGAAACTGAAGACTTACCTTGGTCACCAGTCACCAAGAACTGGTCAGTCTTTGTTTAGTGTCTTTCACCAAGACTGCTTCCGGTCTGGCGCATCACTCGCCCCAGAACTGCTGTAGGAGTTTCCCACCAGCCCGTCACCTGTAGGTCTTGTCTGCCTCCAGGGGCCTGCAGGCTGCTCTGGTGACCGAGTTGGTCTCTGCTCAGAAAAATCCCACTTCTTTCTTATTACATCTTGTAAGATACATCTTCTCAGAAGGTTTTAAAGCTGCCCACAACCTGGCCCTAATTCTGCCTCTCATTACTTCCCTACAAGACGCCGCTTTACTCTGTGCGAGGTTAGAACTATAAGACGCCTGAGGGGTCACCTAGTCCTTCCCCTCACTGAAGAAGTGGGGAGACCAAGGCTCACACAGGGGAAGCCCAGAACATTAGGGACCACCATGTTGGAGCTGCACCCTAGACCCCCGGCATCTCAGGTCAGCTCTTTCCCACCGCTATGCCAGCTGTTCCTCACCTTCCTGTGTGGCATCCCGCCTGTCTTGCCCCGATCTTTCCACATCCCACTCACTTCTAGAAAGTTTTTCCTGACTCTTACACACTCAACACTAATAATTATTGCACGCTTACTGTAGGCTAGGCACTCTGGTAGACACTGGGGTGCAGTGGTGAGCAAAACAGGTATTGCCCCCATTTTCACAGAGCTCAGAGTATAGTGTGGGAGGGAGAACACAAACAAAGAAAACAATGAATATATAATTGCAAAGTGTGATCAGCGCCGTGAAGGAAATTCCTAATAGCTGATGTTCAAAGAACACTTACGGCGGAGATCCAAGGTGGCGGCAGAGCAGGTGGAAGCTTCATTCACTCCTCCCAGGACCAAACTGGAATTACAGCTAAATTATACAACAGTCATCCCGAAGGACCAACTGAAGACTAGCTGAAGAGAAGTCTTGTAACCAGGGATTACAGAAGAAGCCATATCAAGATTGGTAGGAAGGGCAGAGCCACAAAAAGGGCTGGCCCCACTCCTGTGGGCAGCAGCTGAGGTTTCAGAGTGATGTCTCAGCTGTGGGGGTCCTCCCTGAGAAGCATGGGGTCTAATCCTCAAGCCAGCTCCCCAGCCCAGAGCACCAGGGCCAGGAAGAGGCACCCATGTAGCATCTGCCTCTGAAAAGCAGCAGGGTTTCAGTTTGCCAGGGAGAGGTAGGAGTCTCCTAGAGACTCAGACACCATCTTAAAGGGCCAACACACAAAATTTTGTTCACAGCCGCTTTCCCTGGACTCCTGTGGAGGGAGGGAGGAGTGGACTAGAGGTGTGTGAGGAGAGTCTGCAGTTAGTGGCTCTGGGGAGGGAGCTGAAATCGTATCAGCCATCTTCTCTGACTATAATGATATGAAACTAGAATCAATCACAAGAAAAAAAATTGAAAAACACACAAAGACAAGGGAGGATAAATAACATATTACTAAATAATGAATGAGTTAACAATGAGATCAAGGAAGAAATCAAAAGATACCTTGAACAAATGAAAATGAAAACACACAACAATCTAAAAAAATCTACAGGACATAGCAAAAGCAGCCCTGAGAGGGAAATTTATAGCATTATAGGTGTATCTCAAAAAACAAGGAAAATCTCGATCTATCTTTAAACTTGAAGGAACTTGAAAAAAAGGACAACACAGCCTAGAGCAAAATTATAAAGATCAAAGAAAATAATAAAGATCAAGGCAGAAATAAATGAAATAGAGTAAAAAAAAACAATATGAAAGATCAGTGAAACCAAGAGCTGGTTATTTGAAAAGATAAACAAGATTGACATTCCTTTAACCAGACCCCCCCCCCCCAAAAAAAAGGACTCAAATAAATAAAATCAGAAATAAGAGAAGTGACAACTGACACCAAAAGAAATTCAAAGGATTGTAAGAAAATATGAACAGCTATATGCCAGCAAATTGGACAATCTGGACAAAATGGATTAATTTCTAGAAACATACAATCTTCCAAAACTGAATCAGGAAGAATCAGAGAATCTGAATAGACAGATTACACCTAGTGAAATTGAAGCAGTAATAAAAAAAAAACTTCCAACAAACAAAAGTCCTGGACTGAATGGCTTTCTAGGTGAATTTTACCAAACATTCAAAGGAAAACTAACACCTATCCTTCTCAAACTATTCCAGAAAATTCAAAAGGATGGAAGGCTCCCAAGCTCATTTTACAAGGCCAGCATTATCCTAATTCCAAAACCAGATAAAGACACTATGAAGAAAGAAAATTATTGGCCAATATCCCTGATGAACATAGATGCTAAAATCCTAACAAAATATTAGGAAACCAGATCCAGCAATACATAAAAAGATCATACACCATGATCAAGTGGGATTTATCCTGGGGATGCAAGGTTGGTACAATATCCACCAAGCCATAAGTGTGATACATCTCCTAAATAAAATGAAGGATGAAGACTTCATGGTCATATCAATAAGAAAAAGCATTTGATAAAATTCAGCATCCATTTATGATAAAAACTCTCTGCAAAGTGGAAATAGAGGGAACATATCTCAACATAATAAAGGCCAATAGGAGAAACCCACAGCCAGCATCATACTCAATGGGCATTCCCTTTAAGATCGGAAACCAGACAGGGATGTCTACTATCACCACTCTTCAACTTAGTACTAGAAGTCCTAGCCACAGCAATCAGATAAGAAGAAATAAAAGGCATCCAAATTGGAAAGGAAGAAGGAAAATTGTCATTATTTGAAGATGACATAACACTATATATAAAGAACCCTAAAAATTCCACCAAAAAACTACTAGAACCAATAAATGAATTAAGTAAAATAGTAGGACACAAAATAAACATCCAGAAATCAGTTGCATTTTTATACACCAACAATGAACTATCAAATAAGTAAGAAATCAATTCCATTCACAATTGCCTCAAAAAGAATAAAGTACCTGGGAATAAATTTAATCAAGGAAGTAAAAGACCTATACTTGGAAAATTATAAGACACTGAAGAAATTGAAGGAGATACAAATAAGTGGAAACACATACCACATTCACGATTAGGAGGAATTAACATAATTAAAATGTCCACACTACCCAAAGTCATTTATAGCATCAGTGCAATTCCTACCAAGATCCCAATGGTTTATTCCTCAGAACTAGAACATATATTCTGAAAATTTATATGGAACCATGAAAGATCCTGAATAGCAATAGCAATCTTGAGAAGAACAAAGTTGGAGGAATCATGCTCCATGATACCAAACTATACTATAAAACTGTAGTAATCAAACAGCATGGTACTGGCATAAAAACAGACATTATGGATCAATGGAACAGAATAGAGAGCCCAGAAACAAACCCACACCTTTATAGTCAATTAAATTTGGCAAAACAGGCAAAAAAATATGATAGAGTTAAGATAGTCTGTTCAATAAATAATGTTGGGTATATTGGACAGGTACTTGCAAAAATATGAAACTAGACCACCTTCTTACACCATACACAAGAATAAACACAAAATGGATTAAAGACTTAAATGTTAGATGCAAAACCATATAAATCCTAAAACAGAAACGGGCAGTAAAATCTCAGACATTTCTCATAGCAATATTTTTCTGATATATCTCCTCAGGTGAAGGAAACTAAAGAAAAAATAAACAAATGGGACTACATCAAACTGAAAAGTTTTTGCACAGCAAAGGAAATGATCAACAAAATGAAAAGACATCCCACTGAATGGGAGAATACCCAAAATTTATAAAGAACATGACACTTAACACCAAAAACCCCCCAAACAATCCACTTCAAAAATGGGCAAAGGACCTGAGTAGACACTTCTCCAAAAAAGACACACAGATGGCCCATAGACATATGAAAAGTTGCTCAGCATCACTAATCATCAAAGAAATGCAACAAAACCACAATGCACTTCATTAGAGCCACAATGAGATATATCACCTTACACTTGTCAGCATGATTATTACCAATAAGTCAGCAAACAACAAGTGCTGGCCAGAATGTGGAGAAAAGGGAACCCTGGTGCACTGCTGGTGGGAATGCAGACTGGTGCAGCCACTGTGGAAAACAGGGTGAAGTTTCCTCAAAAACTTAAAAATGGAACTGCCTTTTGACCCACTGATTCCACTTTGGGGACTAAATCCGAAGAAACACGAAACACTAATTAAAAAGAACATAATACATGCCTATGTTCATTGCAGCATTATTTACAACAGCCAAGATTTGGAAGCAGCCCAAATGCCCATCAGTAGATTAGTGGATCAAAAAGCCATGGTCCATTTACACAATGGAATAGTACTCAGCTATAAAAATGAAGGAAATCTTACCCTTTGCTGCAGCATGGATGGACCTGGTAAGCATTATTCTGAGTGAAATAAGCCAGTCAGAGAGAGACAAGTACCATATGATTTCACTCATATGTAGAATCTAATGAACAAGCTGATCTAACAAGCAAAATAGTGACAGACTCATAGACAGAGAGCAGGCTGACAGCTGTTGGGGCAGGACTGGGTAGAGGGTTGAGCAAAAAAGAAAAAGAGGAGCCTTGGCTGCTGTAGCTCAGTGGATTGAGCACAGGCTGTGAACCAGGAGGTCACCGGTTTGATTCCCGGTCAGGGCACATGCCTGGGTTGCGGGCTGGGTCCTCAGAGGGGGCCATGTGAGAGGCAACCACACATTGACATTTCTCTCCCTCTCTTTTTGTCTCTCTAAAAATAAATAAATAAAATCTTTAAAAAAAAAGAAAAAGAGGAAAAAACTCATGGACACAGATAACACTGTGGTGATTGCCAGGGTAAGGGTGGGGAGGAAGGTGGTGGGAGGTATGGGGGAAAAAATAGTGATGGACTGAGACTTGACTTGGGGTGGTAAACACACAACACTTATGGAGCAGTGGAGCTGGGAACTGACCCCAGGCAGTCCCTGCTGTTTGCCGGTGCAAGTGCCGCCTCTTGGACAGGAGTGCTGGGAGGGGGATCAGGGGAAGACCTCACTCGTGTGAGGGGAGCGGTCCGGGGAGGCCTCAGGAAGCAATACGCTGATGCATTTTTTTCTTTTTGCCCATTGAGGCATTTTATTTGCGCATATGTATTACGTCCTAGGAAAAGAATCCCAGGGCTTTCTGTCCTGTGTGTTTTTGCCTCCTTTCTTCCTGGTCTATGATGCCAGCTGAGGTTGACAGTACAGTGGGTGGGAGCAGGTTATTCTGCATTTTTCTAGATCTTTGAACTGCACATCAAATCTGGAACTGTTCACTCCACACTTGTTTAACCTGCTTGTGAGGTTCACAGCAATTTCCCAAGCTCTGTGATCCTCAGTGATTTCAAATTCACCAGTGTAACCAGGCTGCATCATAGTTGGAAACTGGACAGTGACTTTGGAACATGATCTACTAGGAACCTGGCATTTGCCGCTCCTTTTGGCATTGTTGATGCTCTTGAGAGCATCAGCCAGGACATTCACGTGCACCGTCATGGAGGCACGGAGGGATGGAGGGAAGAGTGTGCAATGACATGGAAGGGCTGTTGCCTGACTTTCAACAGAGCAATCCCTCCAAAGAAAGACTGCCTAGTGGAAGGAGGTGGGTGAAGGGCTGATGCATTTTCTTGAAAAGACCAGTCAGAGGACTCAGGAGGAGTGGAGGGGTAGGGAGTAAACATCGCATGGAGAGAATAGTAAGGAGCCTGTTGCATTCATCCAGGTGAGGTATCATCACTAGGAGATTGTAGACTGGTACAGCAACATAAGGGAAGCAAAGAGGTGTACAGATTGGAGCTATATTTTGGGGTTTACATGAGCAGGAACCAGAGGAACCATAGAAAATGCAAATATTAGGAGAAAATCCAAGTGTCTCTAGGGAGAAGTGATGGGTTATGAGGAAGGAGAGGGGTTTTGAAAGAATGACTCCCAGATTTAGGACCTGAAGGAACTGGGTGACTGGAAGTGACGTTTACTGAACTGGAGAATTGTGGGAGAAGGACAGGATGGGCTGCAAGGATCAAGATTTCTGGTGTGGACATTGCTAAGTGTGATTTGCTGTGAGACATCTACATGTGAACTTTAGAAGGTAGTTTCATGTCTGAGTTAGGGGCTCAGGGTAAGGATCTGGGATGAAGATATCTGGGGAGTCACAGGTGTGTGTCGAAGAAAGCAAGACAATAGATGCTGTCACTCAGGTGCAATTTGTCGTGTGAGAAGAGGAGGGCTCAGGCCTCAGTGATTCAGGGGTTGGACCGAAAAGGAGTTACTGGCAGGAGACTGAGAAAAACCTGTTAGCGACATGGGGAGAAAATCAGGCCAGTGTTGTAACATCACAGAATTCAAAAGGAGATGCTGTTTTAAAAAGAAGGGAGGAATCGGTTCTGCTGAGACTTCAAGTAAGATGAGCAGTGAAGGATGACCGCTGGATTAAGCAGCACGCAGGTCATCGATGACCATAGCAAGGATGGTTGGGGGTGGGGTGCCCGCCAGCCTGGAGAGGAAGTGGGGCTCATGTGCCCTCCACAGATCCTAATAGCCACACTCATTAGTCTGTTGTCTCTTTTTCCCATTTAGAATTCAGCCTGTGGATTACCTTGTTTGTGATGTTCTCCCAACCCTGTTTCAATAATGACCCTGTGAACATTAGGATTAGAAGGGATGAGGCAGCCGAGGTCTAGGGGTGAAGTGGTTTGCCAAAGTTGGCAATGAACCAGTGGCAGAATCGGGATGTCACTAAGCGTGACTTCGATTGTGCAATAGAGAAATGCAACTACTCACCTGTATTTCCCTCCAGCGAGGGTAGAAGCTCCTTGAGGGCAGAGACTTGGGTTGTGCTTGTGCACATCTCCTGCACCTAGCCCAGTGTTAACCTGGGTGCGTTTTTAGTACACCCAGGAAGATTGTAGGCACAATCCAGGGTCCCTGGATTGTGTTCACGGTGGGTGGTCCTAGTCAGTGTCCTTAGCCCCAGAGGGGACATAGTGGTTTTTGCCTTTTTGTCTTCTACAGGTAACTGCCTGAAACCCATTCTCACCAGGGGACTTTTCCTCCCTCCTAGACGCAGATGGTTCCTGATGGTGACCAGCTTGCTTGGCCACTGAGTTGCGGTGTGTGACGGGATGATCTGCAGTGCAACGGCGCGCTTCCCGAAAGAGCAGCAGTGGCCGTGCCTTTGTTCTGCAGGCAGATTTGAAGCATCAGAGAAAGGAGCCACTTAGGGCATCCCCAGGAAATTGCCTCTGATAATGAGAGCCCGAGGTTGGCACTTCGCACTTTGGCTGCACAGCTTCAGCTACCCACAGCTAGTCTCTTGTGAATCTTGGTGTCCTGAGGGCAGACTCTTGGTGTCCATGGCAGACTCTTCCGAGACTCCCCACAGTCTCACCCTGGGAGACGGCCACAGGCCCGTTCGATTAGGCACTCACTTGTTTCCAGACAATTCTGTTCGCCTCGGATCCTGTTTTTCCCTCCCTTCCCTTTTCTGTGACTGTGGCCCAGCACTCTTGGCTGATGTTTTTTTTTAGAAATCAGAACTTGGTGCATTCTAGCTAGAAATGTTTAACAGTCTATTGGATACATTTTTTGGAATTACTTTTGGAAATTTTGATGTAAAAATGTTGCTTTAAGGCCACTCTGTGTACAGGTAACTCTTTTTTAAAAATATTTTATGTATTTATTTATTTTTACAGAGGGGAAGGGAAAGAGAAAGAGAGGGAGAGAAACATCAGCGTGTGGTTGCCTCTCATGTGCCCCCTACTGGGGACCTAGCCTGCAACCTAGGCATGTGCCCTGACCGGGAATCAAACCTGCAACCCTTTGGTTCACATGCCAGGGCTCAATCCACTGAGCCACACCAGCCAGGGCCAGGTAACTCTTAATGTTTCATCATTTACCTGAAGTGCAGCCAAATCAGTTTTCTCCCATCCAAGTACTAGCCAGGCCCGACCCGGCTTAGCTTCTGAGATCAGATGAGATCGGGCGTGTTCAGGGTGGTATGGCTGTAGACCCAAATCAGTTTTCTTCGTGACAGTTTGGTCAGTCACACAGTGTTTTTTGAACCAATGGTGAGTGTCTGTGAGGCATTTGTAGCTCTTTGTTAGGTGACCTATGAAATGACAGAACCTTGCAAGGTTAGGGTTAGTAACCCCACTTTGCTAATGGGAAGTTACAAACCTGCTTGAACTTAGAGGAAGCAGGCAGTGGCCATCCTTCCAAGGCCAGGCTTCCTACCCCCGGCCACAGCTCTTCTCCTCCAACCCAACTCTGTGTTCTGAAGGGTTAGGGGATACTTCAGGGTGGGGATTGCAGTTGTTTTGGAATGTCCTAAACCTTTGAATGAACAACTCTGTTTATGGATTTTGAACTCTGTGTTCAGAATTGAGTCTGTTTCTTTGTTCTGTTTGGGAAAAAATGTTGATTTTGGAGGTCTTAAAGGGGGCTGTGTGTCCTTTGCACACTTCAAAGGAACGGGTGCTGCTGATAGGAATTCGACTTGTGAATTGCTGCATTCGTTTCTAATACTCGGATGATCAGTTATTTGTCCTAAGTTGATTACAGATTGGAGTTCAACTCCTATCTAGAGTGGAAAGTCACTTCCAGATTGGCCTGCAGAGAGCAGCTGAGAACTTTACTCTGCAAGTCGGAACTCTGTAGAGAGAAGATAAACTTGTCATGTATTGAGAGACCCCAGCTTTCTGAGCTACCGACCGTACAGCTTTGGGTACAGATGTGTGGAAGAGAGGGCCACTGTAATTCTGAGTGTCCGAAAGTACTATTCTGTTATGTGAGCTTGAGAGTAAGTCTTCTCCATCTTCCTGTTTGTTTAAAACTGCAAGCGTTATGTAGAAGGGTTTGTTGTTTATGGATTACTCATATGCCACAGAGGTCAGGCTGGCCTCGCAATCTCACAGAAATGGTACCACCATGTTACTTTATATGGTATGTTTAGCTTGTTAATAAATAGAACATTTTTCATCTTTTCCCCTGATTGCATAGTATGGTTTATGGTATAGAAAACAGAAAACTGAAAAGAAGAAAAATACAGTACCCGTAATTCTTCTGTTCACTTAAAAAACAGCATGTGTGAATGTGTGTTTTGTGACTGTTCGTGTATATAACATATATTTGGGGTCATATTGTAGGTTTTTTTTTTGCTCAGTTGCATTTTCACTTAATGTATGGTGAACATTTTTCCCTGTCAGTAAAATATTTTGCTTGATGATTTTTAATGTTGGAATGTACACCATATTCCATTGAAGGAATGTTTAATGTTATATTTAATTTAGCCAATACCTTTCTGCGGTAACTAACTGTCTTCACAGGTCGGGCTTTATGAGCCCACTTTTTCTGAATGCTCCGTATAGATGCTGTTGACCAGAGGGAGTCACACCAGGTTCTTGCTAAACACACTCAGGGCCTTGATGCCTATTGAGACCGTGCAGAGATCCCATTTACTCGTTTAAAAACAATTAAATAGAAATCATCGCCTAGATTGAATTGATCTGCTGAAGCTGAAAAAAAAAATCAAGACTTTTCCAGTTCCTTGAGGAGGTCAGAAAAAAATGTCAGCATTGTAGGGCTTTGTGGCCGCTGTTCTCACAACTTAGTGGAATGATGTAGGGAGTATTTTCATGGAAATGTTTCTCTATTTTAGGGATTTTTATTTTTCAGATAAAGAAGGCCGGTTTAATTCAGGAAGAGTTATATCATAGGAAATTAAATCTCTGCAAATCCTCTATCACGTTTCCGCCCGTGCCAGGTGTCTCTGGCCAGCGATGGCTTACAAACAGTTCAGGAAGAGTTTTGTAAAAGGAAACACTTCTGGGTTTTATACATAGTTATCTTTTTATTTTTGATTGGATAGGTAAGAGAAGCTTGTATTTTCCCTTTGTATTTGTCTCTGGCTGATGCTGCTGGTTCTCAAACTCAGAATGGTAATTGCTTGTAGTGATCCTTTAAAATTTCACCCCACGAGAATGTTTTCTTGGGTGCGATGGATGACTCTGAAGAACCTCAAAACATAACCAGTGATGCTGGCCAGGCGCTGGGGAGCGGCTGCTGCTTAGAGACCGGTAACCGTTGCATCTCGGTGTGGTGTGCTTGGCGGCATCTGATCATGTCGCGTGCTCGGGAACCATGAAATAATTTTCTTTTCAAGTCTTAGTGCATCATTTTTTCCAACCTTGATCAAAGGTCGGAAAACTAGCATTATATATGTAGCCAGGGTATTCGTAACTGTCTTACGTGCTTAATCTTTTGGATATTTGGTTGAAATATATCTACGCCTCTTAAATATTGAAAACATAATATTCTTTAATCTACAACTGCAGAGTTAAAATGAGTTTCATGTGAAATATTTAGTCGTGGACCACATCTTCAGGTCTCTCTATGCCACAGCGGTCTCATTTTTTCCCCCTTCCATTGTCTGATAGTGAGGTCATTTTCAGTCCTCTGAGAAATTCTATTCCCAGCCAGATGCAGCTCATATATTAAAAGTAGCACCTGTGGCTAATATCACAGCAGCTTACCATAAATTTACATGGTAACTAGGATTATATCTGTCAAGACGGTTAAAAAACATCTAGATTTAATTTGATTTCCAGTATTGTAGAAGCTCTCCAACATTTTGCTTCATAACTATATTTTAAAAGTTAAAAATCACTCCATTGTTAAGTTTTATAGCACTCCTAGTGCCCATTAAGTTGATTTGTTCAATGGAGGTCAGAGTAAAGCAACTTGGTTACATTAAGATCGGAAACCAACCCATTTGTGACAAATTTAGTCCTTTTGTGTGAATCTTCTCAGCGTCTCTGCGCTGATTGGATTCAGGTGTAGCTTATGTCAGTAGCGTTTAACCTCAAGAGAAGGAGTGGTGTGATTGGGTTGTCGTAAATTATGGAGCGTTTTGCCTTTGCTTGTTTCAGCGTGACTGTTGACTGCCGCCCGTGCCTGACTGCCGCCCAGCATCTGCTGGGACGGAAGGCGGGTTGAGAGGCCTCCTGGACAACTGGGGATGTGTCCTCATCCCTCCCCCGCTCCACGTGACCCTTTCTAAACGGCTTTCTTCCCCATCATCCTTCGAGTCATCTTCCACATGTTATGATTTGCACACCTGCAGTTATAAAGTTATTGTGGGGTGTCATTATATCATGTTGTTCACTGATTTTCCAGCATTTATGAATACAATAGTGATTTGCCGTAAATCAAGATAACTTACAAGTTACAGGGAATCTGCTCCTACAAGTAAGAATTGAATGATTAATTTCTTTGGTGTCCTCCCAACTGAACCTCCATCCTTAAAATGAACCTGGTAACATTTTTCTTTGTATTCGTGAAAAATAACTCACAGTTCAGAACTGAATTAAAGTATAAGTTCAACCTTCAGGACACTTAGTATTTTAAGGCATGTGAACAAAAATAAGCCAATTAAGAAGCAAGCAACATCTTTTTCTTAATCAGTAGTTGTAACTGCCTTAGCAATGACCTTGCTCCTGAGAGAGAGGCCCGTGGTGTGCTGGCGCTGAGGGTAGGGCAGCGTGCAGCATCTTAGCGCACGGCCCGTGTCCCCGAGTGGGCATGTCTGCTTGGCGTTGGGACTCAGTGTGGCCGTCGTTCTGGAGGTGAGTTTATCTCTGAGCCTGGGGCTCACCAAGGCAGTGGAACGGTAGCCAAGAATTACTGTGCGGAAAGGGTTGTGGTGATGGGAAAACCGATGAAGAGCAAGGCCAGAATTATAGTTATATATATTTAGTGTGTTACCAGGTGTAATTAATCACTTAAAGGTATGAGGAAATACCTATTAATGACCAATTTGGAGGCTTGTAAAATATCTATTTGGGTGAATTATGACATCTCTTTTGTATTTGTGTCCCTAGGGTCAAGTCAGCTCCTAGGGGAGTTTAGGTGCCCTCCGTGAACCTGCTGCAGTTTCTACTCTGTGGAAGGGAAGGCTGCAAGTACATGCCCAGCACCAGTCTGTCACATAGCCTTTCTGATCTCTTCCTCCTCTACCACCCTTACTTCTTAACTCATCTCCACGGTTGACCTCTCTGCCCTCTCCCACCACACTGTCAGCTCCTTGAGGGGCAGGGACTGTGCCCCAGGGCCTGGAGCCCAGGCAGGGCAGCAGATGGGTAAATGTACCCCACACCTTCAGGCACAGACTATTAGGAAGATTCTGAGTCTTCCAGTTACGTGAAAGGTTTCAGATCTCGTATGGTGAGCAGAAACATAGGAAATTGGTGACTTGTTTTGCTGACCAGATTCTTGTTCTCAGTCTTCCATTCCAGCTGGTGGCACATGTGATTCTGTTTCCAGAGGTGTCAGTTGGCATTGTGAAGGGAACAGGAGCCGTGAGTGTGTCGGTGATGTGGCTCCCCTTGCCATGTAGCCGCCTTCGGGCTCCCAGGGGTCAGCCTCTGCAGGGGTCAGCCTCCACAGGGCCCAGGAGCGGCGTCTCTCAGTGGCCCATGACACAACCTTAGGAGGCTGATTTTGAGAACAGAAATAAAACTTATTTTAGAAGACCTCATTTTCAGAGAAGTATTATTTCAACTCAATGCAGAAATGAGTTAACCCTAAAATAATCATTGACTTGAAGTACCCAGTGTCAGCTTTTATCACTCATTAATGCTGTATTACCTTAAGTGGTTTATATATAGGAGAAATGGCTAATTGAAAGCCAAGTGGACCGATTTTTTAGCACTAAGTATGTATACTATTACATACTTAGCACTTAGTATGTAAGTATTTTTGCATACATTTGCTTATAAGATAATATTTACCTTGGTTCTTTCATAAGCAACATCTCGTTGAAAAATAGAAACTGCTATTAACTGCATTTTTATTTAAAATTTTGTTTTAAGCCATGTAACATAGTATTATATAATTGGTTTTTCATGTGATAGTATATGAGTAAAGTATTTATTCTAATGAATTCCTCATTTGGCAAATTTTGGCTGTTATAGTTGCTATTTGATGAACAAATATATTAATTTTACATGAAAAATGTCATTACATCAATACAAATTAATTTTCTTAAATACGTGCAACTTTTTTTCACTAAATTATTAAAAATAAGAAACTGCTACAATGAGGCCACGCTGTAACGCTAGGACTGTGATGTTCTGGACTGTAATTAAAGAACGGGCTCTGCTGGTGAATGTTGGGAAGAGGCAGAGAAGAAAGTTAGAATCCATTGCCTATTTACAAATTAACGATTACCTGCCACAAGCACATCAGACCCACACAGCGGACATCCGCTAATCCAGTGGTTCGCCGTTCCGGGCTCTAATGCACACTGTTTTACACGTTAACGGTTTTGAAGTTCCAGCCAAGGCTGACCTTTCACATGTGCTCCGTTCACAGTAGGGATCTCCACTCACTGCTTCCTGTCAGGATGGATTATGGTGACACAGCCCAGGGCTCACTTTGGCTGCAATTAAGTTTTTGATCAGAATTATTTCGTTCACAAACAATCACATTTGTTAAAATGTTACATCTGCCCTGAAAGCCACTGGCAGCCTCTCAGTTTATCAGTGTGATGGGAGTGTAATTCTTCATTTGTTTTTCATAAAATGGCAAACCATCTTATATATGTTTTTTAATTTTTTCTTTTGCTGGTTTCTGCCTTCCATTTTGTTGGGTTTGGAAGGAAACTATGTCTCAATATTAGTATGAATCTGCTGGTAGATTTTGGGAATTTGAATGGAATGGTTTTTGGTGCAGAACAAAATTGTCCAGTTGAGCCAAGACTCAAATATTATTTCCAAAAGTTGTTAGTGGCGGTTTTGTCTCTCACACGAGGAAACGTTTTAGCTTTGTGAGTATGGGGCTCGAGGTTTTGGTCTTTGGTCTGTAGTTCCTGTGGTGTCCGTGCCTATGATGTCGCTGTCTCAGTTTTTATCACAAGGTACATCTCAGGGTCCATCACCACTGCCATCGGCCTTGGGCATCGGCACCGAAACTGTCAGGAGCACTGTTAGCCTTGCCTCTCATGGTTCTTTGACAAGCTTTTTTTAAAAAATATATTTTATTGAGTACGCTATTACAGTTGTCCTATTTCCCCCCTTCACTCCCCTCCACCCTGCACACCCTCTCCCACCCACATTCCCCTCCTTTAGTTCATGTCCATATGTCATAAGTTCTTTAGCTTCAACATTCTTTGACAAGCTTTTAAAAGTCGTTTTCTCATTGAGAAGTGGCAGCAGAGATATACAAAACAGCTTTTTGGCTGACCATTTTGTCCGTAACATGGTGTGGGGATCAGTGGAACTTTTGAGTTTTGTAGCTGATTTTCATTATCTGTCCAGTGTCGTCATCCTTTTGTGAACCCTCCCGCTTTGGAGGAGAAGAGACTGTTGACATGGTAGTTGCGTGTGTTGGGTGGGGTACTTGGGGAGCACAGGATCAGAGTATGACTTAGACTAGAAATTAACCTTTGACCTAATTTTGTGTGAGCGTGGAGGCTGAGGTAGTGCTGGGGGCGGGGAAAGAACACAGGAGGTTGTGAAGTTAGGAATGCTTGAATGCTGCCTGAAATCCAAGCATTAAGCATGGAAATTTAATTGCTTTTTAAATATATATGTATATTTAGAATGCTATTAGAGGAATTTATAACCACCTTTAAAAAAATTGCATTGAAACCCAAACCATTTCCCATTTATTCTGATGTAACTAAAGTCATTTATAATTAACTCACAGAATTACAAGTGGCCAAAGAAAGGTGCTGCACCAAAAACATCTCTTTATTTAGCCATAATTTTAAAAACTTTAAAAATAAAGTAGGGCTTACCTATACTTCTAAAATCCAGAGGCTTTACTTAAATGAATAATATAAATACTGGCTATATTAATTTACCTTCATTTTCTCTGTTGTCAGATTTGTGAGCAGATTTTTCATAAATGCATTACCATAACTGTGTTTTTAGTTTTAAAAATATCATATTTGGAATATACCTGATTATCTTTACCATTTAAAGGAAATACCGAATAGTATTGAATTTTGAGAGGAAACACCAACCTGGAACCTTCTCCAGATAGTGACATCAAGTTCCTTTCAGCTGCCACAATTGGGGACCACCCTGCCTTGTTATGGAAAGTGGTGCACACACAGAGGTGACTGCCAGGACGTGTACCTGTTTTACAAGTGTGTGTGAATGGAGTTGTTGATTTTCTTACGTTCAGATTTTATTGTGTCTGTTGGTTTTGGAGATTTTGAAATCTTTAGCACTTTGTATCCGTAACCTGTGACGCCCATGTCGTGCGCATGGCGCTCTGCTGGGTCGTGGGAGCCTCCGTCAGCATTGACGGGTCCCACTGCAACCCCAGGCAGCCAGGACACAAGGACTCGGAGCGCCCAGTCTGTGTAGTACATTGGAGGCACCGAGTCCTATGCAGCGTCCACTGTGCATGTGCGCGAAGGCTCCAGGCTTGCACCGTCGGTGCATGTAAGGAGGGCAACAGGTGAAACACGTACGAGGGTTCAAAAGTGCTCTTTCAGAGCGGCTGAGACAGACGTTTGTGCCTTGGGGTCTGTTCTTACATTGTATGAACCTGAAAGATAAATTGGCTACTTCACTGCCTTAAAGTCATAGTAGAGCTTGTAAAAACACTTCTGAGGGACGACGTAGGTCATTCATGTCAGAGAGAGAACTCTCGATTCTCCCCTACCAGGAAAATCAAAACCCTAATTTTTAACAACAATCTGATTGCTGGTTTAGGGAGACACAGTCTGTGCTCTGAGAATAATCTTTAAAAAAAAAATCACCAGGGTATGCAGCACTCACCACTTTGTGCTGGTCACGTGGCACAGTGGGCGAAGCCCTGCTGTTGGAGGAAGCCGCAGCTGAGAGAGGAGTCCCTCTGCAGGGCAGGGGTGCTAGGCCTGTACCCCACGTGCCCTCTCCCTTCCGGGACTCTCTTTGTCGCAAGACTATTCAGCACCTCTGTATAACATTCTGTGTGAGCCCAGAGAGGTTTAATGTTAAGGCAGAACACCTTTTGTACAGAAAATTGAGACAAAAAAATCATTAACGCCTGCTTTTTGGAGCCTTGGAGATTTGGCCCAGGCAACTGCCGCAGCCCCTGCCAGTGCCAGCTCTGTTGGTCTCAGGAAGCCGGGCTGTCTGGATTATGCATTTCTTTCAAAAACACCCCGATTTATTTCTGACCTCATGCCCACTCCCTATATTCACAGCTCAGCATAGTTTTTGTTTTATTTTAACTCTAGATTTGCAAATGGTCATAATTCTCAAGGTTGCAATGATGAATACGTCTCAGAACACGAGGGAGCGTGTGGCCCCGGAGTTTGTACAGGGTGTCCCAGGAGGAGATTAGGCAGGCTAAGAGGGTAATGGGGACTTTGACCTCATTGTGAAATGCTATGAATATCACAGTTTGGAAAAGTTAGGATGGAGATCGTTTCACAGCAGTCAGTTGTCCCTTGGTACTACTGCTGGGAATCGCTTCCAGGACCCCTCACAGATACCAAAATCAGTGGGGTTCCTTATATAAAATGGCCTGTGAACTAGACGTGGGGTGAACAGCGCTCGAGTGAGTGCTGGAGAAAGACCGAGTGTCTGTGGAATGGCGGAGGGCTGCAGCAACCCACTGCACCTTGCTCGTGTGGGTTCAGGGTGGTGCTTGTGGAGTGTTGAACTCTGATTTTGCCTTTTGGAGCTTTGTGGGATTGGTTTTGTTTTGTTTTTTTTTTTGATCCATGGGTGGTTGACTCTGGATGTGGAACCTGTGGGTGTGGAGGGCTGACTGTGCTCTGTTGTCTAAGCACTAAAGACAGAAATACATGAAGCTCTTTTTTAAAAAAATTAACTTTATTGGGGTGACACTGTTTAATAAGATTATATAGGTTTCAAGTGTACAGCTTCTATGATACATCTTCTGTGTGTCTCATTGTGTGTTCACTACCCAAAGTTAATCTCCTTCCGTTACCATACATTTGACCCCTTTGCCCTCCTCTTGCTTGCCCTCACTCTCTCTTTTCCCCTGGTAACCACCATGCTGTTTTTGTTTGTTTGTTGCTTTCTGTTTTCTATCCTGCACATCAGTAAAATCACATGGTTCTTGCCTTTTCCTGTCTGACTTACGTTGTTTAACATGATAGTCTCAAGATCCATCTGTGTTGTTGCAAATAGCAGTGTTTTATCTTATGGCTGAGTAGTCATCCATTGTACACATGTACCGCATCGTCTTTATCCAGTCTTCTATCTGTCAGCACTTCGGTTGTTTGCATGTCTTGGCACCATGCAGTGAATAATACTGCAGTGAGCATGGGGGGACATGTGTCTTTATGAATAAATGTTTTCAAAGTTTTCAGGTAGGTACCCAGGAGAGGGATTGCTAGGTTATAAGGTAGCTCTGTTCTTATTGTTTTGAGGAACCTCCATACTGTTTCCTGCAGTGGCTTTACCACTTTACATTCCCATCTGCAGTGAATGAGGACTTCTCTTACATGTACCTAGCTCACCCTGACTCCTTGACAGGTCCTCACTGCCTCTCCTTGGTCCTTTCCTGGACAAATTGAGGAGCTGAGTGTGGAAATTGCCCACAACTTGCAGGTGGCATGCCCACAGTCACATGTGTGGCTGGAAGAAGTATTTGAGGATGAGAACTTGGGTCTCAGAGAAACCTGTTTGGGGATCTTTCTCCAGGACACACTGCCTGCAGGTGGGAGAATTTGTTGACAATGTCCCTGTCGTTTCAAGTGTGGTAGGTGGAGGTTCTACCAGGTTCGAGTGTTAGGGTTTTGTCACAGCGGATTGTTAATACCTGAACTAATTGGTTGCTTTAGTAGGTGCTGAACTAAAGAGGGTTTTATTATATTATCAAATGTTTTCACTGGACATTAAAAAAGAATTAAAAAATAACTTCTAATTTATTGCATAAATCCCCAATTAAATAGTTGCTCTTCTAATTTTGCCCCTGAAACTCCTCCATGTATACTGGTAGAGAATTCAAAGAATCTTTATATTCAGAAGACCTGGCTTAAAAGATATATTTGGTGTACATGTCTCTCTACTACATGATTTAACTATTTACATGAAATAATTTCTAAAAGAGAAAATTACCCATTCTATGCGAGATTGTGCAGCTTCTAAAAAATAAGTAAAGAAGACCAGGAGCCACATGGAAAATGAGTAGGATGTTTTCATGTTAAAAGAAGTCTCAGGATACACAATAAATAAATATTATCATGACAGTTGTGGGAAAAGGGCAGGAGGAAAAACTAAAAACAAAATATATAATAGCTTTTTCTAAGCTTTTGTAATGCTTTATTTTCTCTTGCAATCAAATTTTTAAAATTACAACAGGAAACTTATTTTTGCTATAATTAGCATTGAGGTAAAAGAAATAAATGGAAAATGGATATTCTGGTGCCAGGCATTTGTCCTAAATGCACAGGTGGGGACTGGGGAGTTGGACACACATGTACTGGAATCCCAGCCTCGCATTTCACGAGGGCGTGCCTGCGGGTGTGTGACTGGTCCTGGCCAAGCCCCAGGTCTCTGCTCTGTAGAACAGGCGCGGTGGTCTGTGCACAGGTGGTGTGAACTCTAGCCCTGTCCTCGTTACTTAGTGAACGCCTGTCGTGTTTTCCCCTTTCCTTCTTCGTCCATAGGACTGAGCAGTGAGAATCAGTGGGATCTCAGGCCTTGAGAAACACTAAGGTCCATAGTCAGGAATAATCAGTTATGTTCAGAAGGTGCCACCTGATCAGAAAAGAGTCTCCTCGGGTGTTTCTGTGTTATTGATAAAGTAACTTACGGTTGATGCTGAAATAATCCAAAAGTAATCAGAGATATCCTGTTCCTTGTGCCTACTAGATGCTGCTGCAACTACTATTACCTAATATTCTTTTTTCTTGAACATTACTGTGTGTGTAAGGGCACTTTGCTGTGCGATTGGTGCATATTACCTCCTTGTGCCCAGATGGGAATTTCAGCCCAGCCAAGTCATGCATGTATAATGATGGCTTGTTTGACATCTGGGCTTAGAGCCCAGGTTTTAGATTTGTATGCTGGATAGCCTTTTTGTCTCATTGCACTGCTTCTGATACAATAGATGTGTTTTTGAAATGTTCTAGTCCTCAACACCATTTATTGAATAAACTATCTTTAGTCTATTGTATGTGCTTGTTTCTTGTGTCAAATATTAATTGACTATAAAGATGTGGATTTATTTCTGGGTTCTCTAATCTATTCCATTGATCTATGTGTCTGTTTTTATGCCAGTACCATGCTTTTTTGATTACCATGGCCTTGTAGTATAGTTTCATTAGGTACTGGGATTCCTTCAACTTTGTTCTTCTTTCTCAAGATTGCTGTTTGGGGCCTTTTGTGGTTCCATATACATTTTTGAAATATTTGGCCTAGTTTTGTGAAATAACATCATTGGTATCTTGAAAGGAATTGAGTTGAATCTATAGATTGCTTTGGTTGTATGGGAAAATTGGACAGATATGTGCAGAAAAGTAAAACTAGGTCATCTTCTTATGTCACACATAATAATACATTAAAAAATCGATTAAAGTCTTGAAACTTAGACCTGAAACCATAAAATCCTAGAAGAAAACATAGGCAGTAAAATCTCAGACATTGCTTATAGCAATATTTTTTTCTGATATATTTCCTTAGGCAAGGGAGACAAATGAAAAAATAAACAAATGGGACTACATCAAACTAAAGTTTTTGCATAGCAAAGGAAACCACCAACAAAATAAAAAAGCAACCCACAGAATGGGAGAACATATTCACTGACACATCTGATAAGGGGTTAATATCCAAACTTTATAAAGAACTTAAAAAACTCAACAGCAAAAAAAATAAATACTCCAATTTTAAAAATGGGCAAAGGACCTGAAAAGACACTTCTCCAAAGAGGACATAGGAATGGCCAATAGACATATGAAAAGATGCTTAGCCTTACTAATCATCAGAGAAATGCAAATTAAAACCTCAATGAGATAATCACCTCACACCTGTCAGAATGGCCATCATCAGTAAATAAACAACAAGTACTGTCAAGAATATGGAGAAAGGGGAACCCTTTTGTACTATTGGTGGGAATGCAGACTGGTGGAAAATAGGGTGAAGTTTCCTCAAAAACTTAAAAATGGAACTGCCTTTTGACCCACTGATTCCACTTTGGGGACTAAATCCGAAGAAACACGAAACACTAATTAAAAAGAACATAATACATGCCTATGTTCATTGCAGCATTATTTACAACAGCCAAGATTTGGAAGCAGCCCAAATGCCCATCAGTAGATTAGTGGATCAAAAAGCCATGGTCCATTTACACAATGGAATAGTACTCAGCTATAAAAATGAAGGAAATCTTACCCTTTGCTGCAGCATGGATGGACCTGGTAAGCATTATTCTGAGTGAAATAAGCCAGTCAGAGAGAGACAAGTACCATATGATTTCACTCATATGTGGAATCTAATGAACAAGCTGATCTAACAAGCAAAATAGTGACAGACTCATAGACAGAGAGCAGGCTGACAGCTGTTGGGGTTGGAGGGCTGGGTGGGGGTGTGGAGGGAAAAAGATTCATGGACATGGACAACAGCGTGGTGATTGCAGAGGGGATAGGGTCTAAGGGGGATAAATGGTAATGAAAAAATACAATTAAAATAAAATAAAATGTTCTAGTCCTGTGCAAATCAAGTAAAAATGTAAATATGTTAAGCACAGTTTAGCCATTGCCTTATTGATGGACATTTGGATTTTTTAAGATGTTCATCATTACATCAGTTCTGTAACAAGCATCCTCAGGTCTCCCTGAGTACAGGTGTCAGCGTTTCCTTAGATCTAAAACTGAAGTTGTGGGATAACCCTCTGGTACACAATTAATAAAAAAATGAAGGTTCAGGATTATGAGACGGTCGGGGCTTTGGGACAGTCCCATTGCAGCCCAGTGATGACAAGGCTCGTCGCCATCAGAGAATCCCTGCCCATGCGCGAGGCCAGTGTGACTCAGGGTTACCTGAGCCCTCGTGACTTCAGAGCACCGGGAGCCGATTTCCAAGTGGTTCTAGAAGTCTAGGAAGGTACGCATGAAGTGCAAAGATCACGGGAACAGGAATAACCTGTGGGGCCTTGGGCTGGGTTGTGAGTGCCTTAGGGCAAAAACAACTCTCCTACATTCTTTACCAAGGTCACTGTTGACAGCACTGACTGGGAAGGTCACCAGCAATACTGCAGATTCGTACTCTGTTACCTCGAGCTTTTACAGTTGTGCGTAGTGTTACATTCAAACCTGAGTTACTGAATGTTGATGGAAAAAATACTTGAAAGTGATATTTTCCCTTTAATTTCCCAACTGAAAAGGGTCCAAGCTGTGACAGAAATATAACTACTTGTCTCCTTTCCGGTGAGACTGAAAAATGGGCTCTGCATATGCTGGACTCGAGGTGGGGTGTTGCGGTGGGGACCTCAGTGGAGCTGGAGGTGGGAGGCAGGCGCCTGGTCTGTGCTAGGCCCGTGCCTTCCAGTCGTGTTTGAGGAGCTCACTGCCTTCAGTGGAGGAATCCTGTTTTACGCTGGTCTTTATGGGCAAAGATAATTACATATATTTGCCTGGGTAAGCAAATCAATAAGCTTGTAATAAGGTGTATCAGACCATTTCTTTGGCAGGACTGACCAGAACAGCTTGTGAAGCAGAGCCGTTTCCAATGGAGCATGAAGAGCTTTGAAAATTCTCAGGAACAGCAGAAAGCAGTATTTGAAACCACTCTTAAACAATTGTTTGTTTTCCTCTTCCCCAACCAAGTTTATAAAAATTTGGTCAGACAGGCATTTTGTTTTGATTTAAAATATTTTCAGTGAATTGTTATCTGCCGAATGCACATGTGTTTCTGCACTTTTTCTTTCACAATTGAAACTTTAAACCCTTTCCTTAAGTCCTCCTAAAAACCTCCCTGCCCAGTGAGGTTTGCCCATATGAGGAGGGAAGGGGTTTGGACCCTGGAGAACCTCGCAGTTTGAAATCTGCCTGCGCAGTCGTGTCCCAGAAAGGGCCATGGTTACTGCCATGTGGACTCTTTGTCTTTCTCTTCCACCAGGTTCCTTGTCCCCAAAGACATGGGTTCACCTGGGTGTTTCAGCTTGGTTAATCAGACCAGCAGTGCCTGTGACCACGGCATGAGGCATGATTGAAGCATTTATAAAAATTTGGCTCATAGTAAGCCCCATAATTTGTTTTAAAGAATTACCTCTTCAGTGACATTCTAAAAAACCTCCAAAAGATTGTGGTTTATAACACCACACCTGGTCCAGATTGTACTGGATGAATCCATATTTGCTTCATTGTAAATGATTTTGAGGGTGGAATTCTTGGATTGTTTTCTGTCTTGTAAGCCCTTGACATTGTACTGGTACCTGTGTGCACACAAACCTCCGGACATGGGAAAGGCCAGCTCAGCCTCCCACTGAAATGCAGGTTGGCTGCGTCTATGCTGCATGTTCCTAGAATGAGGAAATGATATGACAATAAACAGAAATGCCCTTGCTGAAGAGAGAAGGGAAGCTGGTGTTTATCTGGTCAGGTGGTTTAGATTAGCCGTGATGCGGCTCTGTATTATGTTACTTTAAATCATTGTGTCCCAACAGGACATAAATTACGAAGATTGTTACAGTATGTTTCATCCTATGTAAGATCAACAAATTGGAATAATTTTTTTATAGGAAAATCACAGTGCTTTTGGCAAGGCTATTGAAGCCTTTAATTTGACTTGAGTATTTCTAAAATATTATTGCCTAATAGATAAAGTATGATTTGCATAAGGTATGAAATAAAAAACTGAAAAGAAAGGGGAAGGATTTCTCTTTAGCAACTGCATCAAATGGCTGCGCACTCCCACTCCTCCCACTCGGTACCTGCGTTTCTTTGTCCCTGTGCTTTGGTGCTGGTCATGCGTGTGCCGTCCCTCTGGCGGGTGGTGAACGAGTCAGTCAGTGTCCGGTGCAGAGACCAGCCCCTCCGCCCTCACCTGCACAGCGGGGATGCCTGCCCCAGGCGGGGTGGGGGCGGCTGAATCGGAGCCTGCTCTAAGGAGGACAGAAACAAGCGGTTCCATTTCAGTCCATTCAGGAAAACAAACCATTTTTTCCTTTCAGGATTTTGTAAATTATTTAAAAAACAAAACAAAACAAAACCCTAACCCCCCAAACTTTAGTTGATCAACAGCTCAAGTTAAGGTAATTTACATTTGACGATTGCAAAAAGACTCAACTTAAGGAAGCATTTATTCTTTTAAATGTTTCCTGTATTCATTACTATTTTCTGAGTTATTGGCCTTACTTGTGAATTTTTAACACAGAGACTTGTAGTCATTCATTCGTATTCAGGATGCAACTAAGTTTATTTGGCTACACAGAGTAAATTTTCTAGATTAAAAAAAGGCGTGAAATTACTGTGTGTAGGACCCAGGCAAATTGGAACCCATTCAGTGTTCCACAGTAGCACCTTTCTGTGCAGCGCCCTCCGTATGTTTGCATGAGACCTTCTCACACAGCGAAGTTAAAGAGGAGTAGAGCTTCCAGTTTCCAGAGACTAGGAGAGAGGAGAGGTTAGGATTCTCGCAAGGCATGAGACAGAGGAGGATTAGAACTTTTTTGGCAGGTGATACTGCTCACCAAACCTTGTGAGTCTTTGATACCAAACACAGGGTAAGTGCCAAGCTTATTTTACTCTCCGTGTGTCTCAAACCCTGAGAGTTTTCTTTTTTCTGTAGTAATACTGTTTGAAATGCAAAAACAAGGACGTACCTCACTTCAGTCTATAAGGGTGGCAATAGATCTCTCCTTAAGCCTCCTCATAGCAGGTTGGGGATAAATTCTGAATATATTGTGGTTTGCTTCACCTCAGCGTCTGAAGACTGACAGGTTCAGGGACCTTTCCGAGTTCACAACCTGGGTGTGCACTTTGAAACAAATAAATACAGACACCTTCTGAGATGGTCTTTTTCCTCCCCGGCTTCTTCTGGATTGGCACCGTTTTCTGAGAAGCGCGTCTGGCAGGCTGCCTTCTCCTAGTGACGCCTCACAGCCAGCTCTCCCTGGAGGTCGTCTGTGGCCATACCAGCACGTGTGATCGGGCTCGCGCATTTGGGTGATGTATTTTTCTTGCAGAAAATATCGGCAGTGCTGCCAAAACTGTGCTTAAGAACTCTTAATAGTAAAATTGATTCCTTTTTAAAAATAAGTAAAAGAAAAGGTAAATATGTATTCGTTGATGTTTTGCAGACCTTTTTATACCATCTGATGTTTTGTGCAGCAGGATGAGACTGGTTTACAAAATGTACACAGCTCATAGACATGTATTTACCACTGAGCCAAGGTAGGTGTTGGCTCGTCTCATTGAAATGTTTTTGCGTGCCCCCCCCCCCCCCGAGCCCTCTTTCTCCGCTGCCGCCCTTTTGGTTATTGTTGTAGGGTCTTGACTTGCAGTTTAATTTAATGGGTTCCAGTTTGAGCAGGAGACTTTTTGCCTTTTCTCTCTCTCTTTTTAAAATTAGGTGCATATAGATTTTTTTTATTACAATAATAAGGCAAGACAGTTTTATGTCAATGTAAACTGGAATTATATAGTGTGAGTAGTAGCTGTATCTCTTAGAAGGAGCCAATTGATTATAAAGAAGACAAAGCAGAGAGTAGAGTGCTATTTAGCATATTCAATTTTTAAAAATGCATTTGTCCAGATACTCCATATATCTTAGTGGTTTGGGTGCATGAAGTTGAAGAGATATTTTTCTATATAAATTTGAATTTTATATAAATTTTATAATGATACCAAGGAGTGTAAATACGGGTGGGTTATCCATTGTCAGGAACGAAAACCTCTGACGGGACTTCCTGAGGCAGCTGGTTGGCATGAATGAGCAGTGAGTCTTCAGGAGATACTTTGATGTTTGGGAGCTCTGAGTAAACGGTTTCTCTTGGTGTGAATTTTGAAACCAGTGTCTCAGTCTGCTTTAGGGGGAAAGGATGGATAGAAAACTGGTGAAATGTGTCGATCAAGAGAGCACAACTGGATTCTGAGAGATCCTAGCAGGAGCTAATCAGACTAAGCTGTTGGTCTGCCCAGGAGTAGCTGGCTGATGCTGATACAGGGAGCTATAATTTCAGCTTACAGGCAGACAAATTCGGAAATGCGTAGTGTCTTCTCAGGGGAGCGATATTCTCACCTTGTGACCATCTTGGCCAGAATGGCTTGTGGCACACATCAGCCGTGCAGAATCTGTCTGGAGAACTTTCACTAAGAATGGGACAGAAGCGAAGAGCCCTTAGGTAAAGTCGTGTGTAAGGTGTTTACGTTGGTTAGATGGCTGCCTGGAGAAGAGTAGACCTCTCCCAAAGGGCTGTCTTCCTTGCCTAGGAGCTCAGGAGGAATTTACTAGTGTAATTAGAAATCGTAATTCTGCAAAGGAACACTGGGTTTGCACCTTGCCTTTTCATTGAACAGCTTATCTTGAAGGTGCTACTGTGTAATTAGCTAACAGAGCTGCCTTATTTTTCCAAGTGGCTTTTGAGGGTATTATGGTAATTTCCAAATATGGTGACTTAAGAGCTTCCTTTTTTTTTTTAAGGCTCTAAGATGTTATGGTGTTGTGAGTACAGCTTTGAATGTAATGTGGAGAGGTGAACATGCTCTCTCATAGAGGGTGTACTTCCTACCAGCTGAAGGGGCACTAATTTAGCTGAGGGGACAGCAGAGCAGGCCATTCCTCCAGGGACTTGTGGACATTGTCTCAGTGCCTAGGGAAGCCAGTTTTAATTTCAGAGTTGGATACTCTTGGCCTGAGTCATCGGAAATGTTGTGTTCTAAGTGGGTCAAGTAGAAGGCAGGTGAGACTAGTGGCCTGAAGTTGGTGGGGGTTGTGCCTGCCCTTCCCCCCATACTGGACTGCCTAGGTAATGGTCATCATGTGAGACCTTTAGTCTGGCTTCTCAGGGAGACATGAGTCACCTGCTTGGCTAAATGCTCACTGACAGATTGCCAGTTGCACTGGAAATCTTCCTGTGAGGATACCCACTTAGAGAACCAGTTTTAAATATGTTTCTGGGGCCCTGGCTGGTGTAGCTCAGTGGATTGAGCACAGGCCTGTGAACCAAAGCATTGCCAGTTTGATTCCCTGTCAGGGCACATGCCTGGGTTGCAGGCCATATCCCCAGTATGGGGTGTGCTAGAGGCAACCATACATTGATGTTTCACTCCCTCTCTTTCTCCCTCCCTTCCCCATCTCTCTAAAATAAATAAATAAAATCTTAAAAAAAAAAGAAATATGTGTCTGGGTTTCTCAGCCCTGCAAAGGTGAATTTCTTTGGCCTTCCAATTGTTGTAATAGGTTTGGAAAGGAATTCTTTCTCTCCAGGGCAGTGTGTGTGTGTATGTGTGTGTGTGTGTGTGTGTCTAGAAAAAGTCCAGCCATTGTTAATATAATGAGAACAGCTTGTGTGACATTGATATAACCTGGAAGCCAAGGAGAGTGGACTGGAGTGTGCATGGTGAACAATGATAACCTCACTGTACTAGTCAATGGGAGCAGTAGACGTGGTTGAGTGAGCATGTGTACTGTGTGGCTGTCACATTCAAAATGACTGAGTGAGTAGACCATCAAATTTTGCATTAAGCTTGAGTGTTCCTCTGTGGAAGTGATCTGGATGATTTAGAAGGCCACAGCTATGGGCATCTGGTGACTGGCAGCTTCATCACGACAGTGCACCCACTCATGTATCATGTCTTGTGAAGTTTTTTGTTGAAACATCAAATCTCCCAGGCGACTCAGCCCCCTACAGCCCAGATTTGGTGCCTCGTGACTTCTGACTTTTCCCAAAACTAAGATCACCTTTGAAAGGGAAGAGATTTCACGCCATTGATGAGATTCAGGAACATGTGACAGGGCAGCTGATAGCGATTGGGAGACCCCCATGAGGTTCCAAGGTGCCTACTTTGAAGGGGACTGAGGCATCTTGTCCTATGTACCATGTTTCTTGTATCTTGTATCTTCTTCAATAAATGTCTCTATTTTTCATATTACATGGCTGGATACTTTCTGGATAGACCCAGTATATGTTAAATGTTAAAGTGTTGGTGATGATAATAATCACTAGCATTAACTGAGTGCCTAATAGGATGACTGGCATACTGTAAAACATGTTACATGAATTAGCCCCTTTTTATGTATGAAGAAACTGAGGTCATTTCAAAGGTTATTCCTCTGAGGTAACATAGCTAGTGAATAGCAGAGTTAGGACTTGAACCTAGGTCTCTGATGCTGTTGGTCTATGCAATTGATTGTTGTGTTCAAAATATGGGTAACAGTTTGGAGAAAAATGCATGGATCAAATGCATCTTTGGTTGGGTCTGTTTCTGACAGTTCTCATGTTGCTAGTTGAGAATATTTTTTTTGCCCACAAATTAAGATCTGATGTTCCCGTTGCAGTGGCTAGAACAGTTAACAGTGTTTTCCATGAAAAAGTCATGCTGAGACACGTAATCATATTCTGGGGCAAAGACCTCCTCCCCTTGGTGCACCCAGCAACCTCTGTGTGATGGATCAGACACCAGCACCCAGGGAAGGTCCCGTCCTGTGACATGTGCGTGCTTGGCAATGATCTTGCCATGTATTTTCCTTAATAATTTTCATTATTTTTAATTAAAGTTGAAGAAGTACAGACTCTAGCCAAAATTAAGGTAGGTTGTGTTGCCGGAATCTGGTAATTACTTTAATTGATCACAAGATAGTTTCCTTGATCACCAATTAGACTAAATTGCCGATCATGTTTCAAGACGTGAAGAAATGCCCAAACTGATTTATGTAATAGTGTTTTCATTTCTAATCAGACATAAATATCATTTCCTTCCATAGCAATTGTGTTTTATAAAAGAAGGGTTATGGGCCCACAAACATAAAGGTGATTCATAAACAATGGAGTTCTAATTCATTGAATTAGCAAAGGAAGTATTTAGAGGCTTAATGGAGATTGTACTGGGGAGTTGCTGGTGCTCATTTTCTTAGTGGGAGATATGTTCTATTTTAGTGCATAATTAAAATAGTCTACAATCAAAATATAAAAGGCAGCTGATTTACAGAACATATCAAAGAGAATTGCTCTGAGTAATGAAAGATTCATATTGTAAATATGTGCAAAGTTAAGTCTTAGAACTTTAATAAATCATACATGGGATTTGGCTGAAGCTGCGTTTTAAATTCAGGGTGCTGTTAAACATTTCACAGATTGATACAGGATTTTTGTTTTGGTTTCGTGCATCTGATAGTCTTTCATATTTTCATGGAATAAAATGAAACAAAAGGAACTTTAAGAAAAATTAAAGTTTCCAAAGAATACTTGATTTGAGGTTCATGGAAAAATCTTTTAATTGCTGATGGTTTGGAGATTTCCAAATGACAAACTTCATTGGCCCAATTTGCTGTGATTGTAATGCTTACATTCCTTAAAATGGCAGAGTGACTTAAAAAGTCATACTTCATCATGCATTCATTGACTTGTTCATAAAATGTTTGTAATTTGCAATAGAGGAAAGACTGAAACTATTATCAGCCATTATATGTTATTTGTTGGCCATATGTTTGTTTGAAATGGCCGTGGCTCAACAGAACATGGCTCATAGACAAACTATGCTGTAAATTGGCACTAAAAACCCACCTAAACAGGTAGGCATATGTTAAGAAGTTTACATGAGCCAAAATATTTTAATATGAACCAGGTTACATGGACTGCAGGATCCTAGCTGCCTCTCCAGTGAGACCTTCATTTGCATGGCTTCTTCATTCTTCCCCAAACTAAGTTTTAAACCTAGATCAGGTATGTATGTGGTACAAAGTTCAAAAGGTTCCAAAGAGAACAGAAGCCTTTTCCTGTTCTGTTCTCAACCACCCAGTTCCCTCCCCCGCCATCATTCGCGCTATTACTCGTTCCAGAGATGTGAATGCATATGGTGTTCTTACTTTCCTTTTCATACAATTCATAAACTTTTTAGTTATGTATCTTGGAGATATTTTCATGTCAGGATAGACAGTTTCCTCATTCTTTTTAGTGGCTGCATAGTATTCCAGTGTAAAAATGTACCATAATATATGTATTTAATCAGGTCCCTCTTGGTGCCCATTTGGCTCTCTTGAGTCCATGGCTAGTAGCAGCTGTGCTGCAGTGACCATTTTTGTAGTTTGTGTTTGAGTTTGTCTGTATACAAAGGTGAGATTGTTGGGCCAAAAGACATAGGCATTTTTTCCCCTAAGGGCATGGACATTTAAAATTTTGATGGACATTGTCAAATTCTCTTCTATTGTGATTGCTAGTAGTTTATATTCACCAGCAATGCACAAGAGTGCCTCCTGTCTTCACCAATAGAATATTATCACACTCTTTGATCTTTACCAAACTGATAGGTTTAACTTAGTTCCCTGAAGCTTTATTGAGATATAATTGACCTACAACTTAGTTTTAATTTGCAAATACAGTTTGTTGTGTGTCTTTTAATTTGTTTGTTGTTTGCTTTTTATTATCATACAGAAAAAAATTTAATGTGAGATTTATCTATTTTTTAGTAGTGGTTTAAAGTTTTCTGCATATGGAATTTATATATTTCTTATTAAGTTTACTCTTAGATAATCTTTGGAGCCATTTTAGGTGGATCTTTTCTTCCAGTGTACTTTCTAATTAGTAGTTTATATTAAGAGGATGTTGAATATTTTTGGCTTTATTTTATTCTTGACTTTAATGGGAATTCTTCTGGTGTTTTCCTATTAAGAATGATACTGAGGATATATTCTAATCATTTAAGGAGGGATTCATATATTCTTATATCATTAATTTTAATACATAGTAAATATTGAATTTATCATATATTCAGAATGTATAGAAGTCATGAATTTAATTAATGTGATAAATTATATCAATACAGTCCCTAATATTGAACCATCCTTGCATTCTCGTATTAAATCCTATTTACTTGCCTTGGCTGGCGTGGCTCTGTGGATTGAGTGCAAGCCTGTGAACCAAAGGGTCACTAGTTCGATTCCCAGTCAGGGCACAAGCCTGAATTGCAGGCCAAGTCCCCAGCAGGGGGCACTGGAGAGGCAACCACACATGGATGTTTCTCTCCCACCTTCTCCCTTCCCTTTTCTCTAAAAATAAATAAAATCTTAAAAAGAAAGAAATCCTATTTGCTCATGGTGTTTTGTTCTTTCACTGTATTGCTAAGTTTTATTTATTAACATTTCAATAAGTATGAGATTAATTTATTGTTTTATTACTGTATGTTATCTCTGTGGGAATTTGGGGACAATGTTATGATTTATAGTTTATAAATATAACTTGGAAATAGTCTTCTTTTTCTATGCTTTGGAACTGTTCAATTAGTATTAGAGTTAACTTGACTAAAGGCTTTGTAGAATTCTTCTGTGAAATGATTGGGAGCTGTTACTTTCTGGTGTCATCTTTAGACATACTTCTCTTTTATAATTGTTTAATTGTTTAGATATTTTTCTCTTCTGAGGTCAGTTTTGATCATTTTTGTTTCTCATGGAACTATTTTACCTAAGTTTTACAATTTGAGTAAACTTTGTATTTGTTTAAAATTTCTTTTATCCCTAGCACTTCCCTATTGTCATTTCTTCTTTTGTTTATGTGTACTTTGTCTTTGTCTTTGTTTTTTTAGATGAAGTAACCAATTTTCTATTGTATAATTTTTTCAGATATGGCCTTTTGATTTATTCTACCATTTTTCTTTTTTCTAATTGATTTACATCTGCTTTTCTCTTATATTCTTTCCTGGTCTCCTCCTTAAGTTTATTTTGTTATTATTTATTTACCTTCTTGGTTGAATCCTTCCTTCCTCCCTCCCTCCCCCCTTCCCTTTTGATATATCCACTGATCTTTAGAGAGAAAGGGGGAGAGAGAGAGAGAGAAAGAGAGAGAGACATCAGTGTGAGGGAGAAACGTTGATTGGTAGCCTCCTGTACTTGCCCCAACCTGGGATCAAACCTGCAAGGTAGGTATGTGCTCTGAAGTGGGAATTGAACCTGCAACATTTTTGTGCATGGGATGATGCTCCAACCAACTGAACCACACAGGCCAAGGCTTAATTTATTTATTTTTATTCTATCATGTTCATAAATTTAAGGTAATTTAAGTATTTAAAATGTTTACTCTAATTATTGCTATTTAGATGTATCCTATATATAGATATATCCTATATACTTATTACATTATTAATTTCTTTTTCAGTTTTGGTGTCTTCTTTGACTCAAGGTTTTTGGCTCAAGATTTTTAAAAGAAAGATTTAAAAAATTTTCCATGTCGTAGTTTTCTGCTTTTGGGTCCTAGTTTTGTTTTTAATTTTATCAGAGAATGTTGTCAGTACTATTTCTAGTTTTTGGAATGTATTGAGATTTTCTTTGTGGGCTAATATATTAATCATATATTTTGATTTGAATCAAATCAAATCTTTCTGTGAATGTTCGATAGATATTTTTAAAGATATATTCTCAGTTTTTAGAGTATAAAATATATCGATTAGGTCTACCTTTTAAACTAGGTATTTAAGTAGTTAATATCCTTACATTTGCTTGCTTAATCAGCCTTGGATTAAGAGATGTGAATTAAAGTTTCTAACTATGCATGTTTCTATTTGTCCTATATTTCCTGTCATTTCTGCCTCATTGATTTTGGCGCTTTGTTATTTGTAGTATAAATACTCACAATGATTTAATCATTATTGTGGATATGCTTTATAATTGTAAATTACCCTTATGATTTCTTTTAAAAAATCTTTTTTACATTTGGCCATGTCCTTTTGTTTTTAGTGGTTGGGTTTTGCTTTGTGATGCATTGTCAGCTCTTCTATTTTAATTGGTTGGATTTAGGCTTTTCAGTGTATTGATTGAAAAGCTCTTTGGTCTCCCCTGGCTGGCGTAGCTCAGTGGATTGAGCGCGGGCTGGGAACCAAAGTGTCCCAGGTTCGATTCCCAGCCAGGGTACATGCCTGGGATGCAGGCCATAACCCCCAGCAACTGCACATTGATGTTTCTCTCTCTCTCTGTCTATCTCCCTCCCTTCCCTCTCTAAAAATAAATAAATAAAAAAAAAAGCTGTTTGGTCTTATAAAATATTACAGAACCAATATACTCCTTTAAATCATGGTTTGGATTGTATTTTCTTTGCTTCATTTTAATTGTGTTTTTCTTTGCTTAGTTGTGAATGTTTTTATTTTCATTTTGGTTCTTCTAGTGGATGACATTATAACTCTGATTTTACATAGCAAACTGAAGTCTTTATTTGTTTAGATGGCATTTAGATAGCATTTCTTTATATAGTGGTCTCTCCAATAAGCAATATCAGAATTATACTTCCGTTTTCCCTTTACTATACAATTTTAATTCATATTATTTTTAGTTTTATTACTTATATTTTATACCTTTATACTTACATCTGTAACATTTGATATTTCAGCTTTCAAGACTTTTTAAAACTTTCATCTACCTTCTCCATTTCTTTCCCTTTTTCCTTCAGTCTTTTTAATAGTTTATAACTCTTGTATTTTATTCTGTGATTATAATCCCCACAATTGTTTTTAATGTATTCCTAGAGCTGAGTGAATTTAGTACCTTTGGTATGGTTTCTCTATTCATCTCTTAGTTACTTATATTTCATTCTTTTTATTTAAAAAATTATTATTTATTTTTAGAAAGGGGAGAAAGGAGAGAGAAAGAGAGGGAGAAGAACATCAGTGTGTGTTACCTTTCAAGTGCCCCCAACCCAGGCATGTGCCCTGATTGGGAATTGAACCTATGACTCTTTGGTTCACAGGCTGACACTCAACCCACTGAGCCACACCAGTCAGGGCTATTTCATTCTTTTTAAATAAAAATTTCCTTAATAAGGATGAATGGGAATTATTCCCTGAATTATAGCATTAAAAAATTTGTCTCTTGTATTAATTTTGAACAATAGTTTAGCTAGGTATAAAATTTTTTGTACTTTCAGTGCCTAAATTCTTTTTTTTTAAGCTTTATTTATTTTCAGAGAGGGAAAGGGAGGGAGAAAGAGAGAGAGAGAAACAACAGTGTGCAAGAGAAACATCAATTGGTTGCCTCTCACATGCCCCTAACTGGGTGCCTGGCCCTCAACCCAGGCATGTGCCCTGACAGGGAATTGAACTGGTGACCTTTCGGTTTGCAGGCCAGTGCTCAATCCACTGAGCCACACCAGCCAGAGCACATTTCCTAAATTCTTGATAAGCATTGCTTCTCTGACTTCTATGTTGAATGTTGCTGTCTGGAAGGTTGAAGTCAATTAGACTCTTTTCATCCCTGTAGGTGAATTGATCTTTTTTTTCTTCAAAGGATTTTTTTCTTCAATGGTTGTATATACATGATTGAATTCTTAACATCTGGAGATTTAAATCTTATATTTCTGGATGTTTTTCTTGAATTACATTTCTAATTTTTCTGGTTTTCTTGTTCTCATTAGTAATAATTGTCTGTATGTTAAATCTACTTTGTCTCCTGTATTGTTTTCTGATCTTATAAACTTCTGTTGTTTCTACTTTATTTTGCCCATTTTCTCAGTTCTGTTTTCCTTACTGGGTAGTTAGTGGTGTCTCTTCTGCCTTGGGCTGTTTGCAGCCTTTTTTTTTAAATACTTTTTATTTTTGATTACAGTTGCTATACAACATAGTGATTAGATCTTTATGGAATGGTTTAGAAAGTCTGCGCGTTTAGCTAGTTTAGGCCCTTTAGGTTCCAACTGGCATCCTGGTAACAAGTAGGTGGGGCTGTAAAAAATCTTAGAAAGAAGGGACAGATGCTCTTCATCATCTGCCAAGTTTGCTGTTGAGTCATATTCCGTCTTTATTATGTTTCAGATAATTAGAATTCCCTTTTGAGGTTTTACTTTTTTCTTCTCCTATCCACTCATATAACTTTTTTTGCAGAAATTCTACTTTAATTTGAATGTGTATTGTTACGGATGTTTTTAATTTGTGGATTCAAAGATAAATATTTTGGGGATTATTTGGTTTTGTTCTGTGGAAGAAGGGCTGTGGAGTTGCCCCCTTGTCTGCAGAACAGTTTGTGTATTTTCTCCCTGAGGGGGACTTAGGAGTAAATCTTGTGTAAATGGTTTATTAGGCTCGGTGATGTTTTATTAAATGCAAATATCAGGTGACAGTTGAGGGAAATATATAAAGCCGAGGAGAATACAAATCTAGGGGGTCTTCGGATGTGCCCTCTGTTTACATTGGATGTAGATGTGGTAGGTGCTTTTCTTTGGTCAGTGTGCCTCTTGGGTGTGGGTGATCTCTTTTAAGTCACGTCTCTGATGACACAGCTTTCGTCGTCGTGCTGACACTTAGAGCACATGGAGTCAGCCTGGAGGAGCGTGTGTGCCCATGTTCAGATCACCCATTTGGTCCATGTGGCTCTTGGGAAATGCTAAGGGATTCTAAGCACCACTTGGACATTTTAGCATAGCATGGTTCAAAGACATTTTGGCCACAGGGCTTAAGAGCTTGGGCAGTGGCTGACTGGCCGCCTTGTTCGTGGTTGTTAAGCTCCTCCGCCAGTGAGTGTGCACCGCAGCGCTGCCCCGCAGTGTGTCATCTGTCAGCTACATGTGTGTCGGCCTCTCATCCTGGCACGTGGGGAGAGGAGCGGCTGCTCTTCTGGGAGACAGCCGCTGGAATCTGGGGTTCTCAGGGCTTCGGGAGGGCTTGTCACCTGCTGTTGTTTTATGAGGTTTGACGGGAAGCAGGAGCAGTAGCGGTGCTGCCACTAGGGTCTCTTACTCTGTGCCTAGTGCCGTGTCGAGCATGCTTTTATATGCCCTGTCTCATTTTCTCGTAGAATGGTTACATGAGTGTTTTATTATCATCCCCATCTTATCGATGACAAAACTGAGGCTTGGAGTTGAATTACATGACAGTTAAGTAGTAGAGTTGGGCTTTGAATCCAGGACTCACTGGCTCAAAACACATGCCCTTGTCCTGGATTACCATCTCAGAGGCGATGATTGGTCTTGTAAGTCTTCTAGAACTAAACAAGAGAAAGGCATCAGAGACAAACAGTAAAATTTCTCATTATGCATCATGTAATACAGGTCAACTCTGTGTTTGAATAGTTAAAATGGGCCCTTCCCTTTAGCCTTCCCATTAGCCTTGTCCCTTCCCTTCACACAGTCTAGAGAGTCAGATTACAGCGTCCCCCTGTATCTGTGGGCAGTATGTGCCAGGACCCCAGTGGGTGCCTGGAGCTGCAGATAGCACTGAACCCCACGTATGCTATGTTTTTCCTGCACATACATACCTCTGATAACGTTTAGTGTATAGGGTTTAATCAGTAAGAGGCTAACAGCGTAACTACTAGTACAGCAGAACAATGTAATAATACACTGTCACAGAGGTGATGGGAACGTGGTCTCCCTCGCTCTGACAGCTGAGATGGCTACTGGGTGACCACGGGTGGGAAGTATGCACAGGGGGGTGTGCTGGGCGGGGTGGGGTGGGACAGTGCGAGATTTCATCACAGCACTCAGAGCGGTGCACAATTTAAAACTTATGAATTGTTTATTTCTGGAATTTTCCATTTAATATTTTCAGACCGGGGTGGACCGCTGGGGACTGAAACCACGGAAGGGAAAACTGTGGATAAGGTGGGGAACTGTAAGCAGTGAGGGGTGGGAGAGTGAAGATTGCCTTCCCACTGGTGACTCCAAACGTGGTTACAGGGTTCTGCTTGAGTTTCCTTCCTTTTCCGAACAGGGAAAAGCCTTCAGGCCTTAAATGTCAAGATGGACACCTTTATGCTGAATAAAGTGGATTCGGCGATAGGAACCATTGTGGATGACAAAAATTATTTAAAATGGTATCTTCCATATTTCTCACTGTTAACTTGGAAATGAGCTCTGTTGGCATTTGTTGGTCCAAAAACAACATAACTAACATTAGATTGATTTCTCTGGATGTTGTGATAAAGTAAAATATTTATTTCTGTGGCTGCAGTGAGGACTGCCCTGTGAATTCTGCTGTAACTTTGTGATTAATGTACCCTTACCTTAGAGTCTTACCAACTATTTCTGCCTTCTGGGCACAATAGAGACAGACTCTCCTATTGTTTGCAAAAACCCTCATAAAAATTTGAAAGCAGGCAAAAAAGTCTTTTTTCTTCTCAGGACAAGTTTGCCTTCTGCTTAACAAAATTAGATGTGCAGTTCCCTATGGTATGAAGACAGCCCCCCAGGTCCCCCCTACACTGGTGGCGGGGCGGCCGAGCCCTCCGCCTAGAGGCGGGACCCTTTCTCCTCTGAATGGCAGTGCTGGGCGATGGCAAAGGGACCCGGAGCAGGCAAGCCAGTCCTCTGGCTCATCCCGGGTTTTAATACGAGTATGAGTAGTCCTTCATCCCCTCCTGTCCTGCCTGAGAGACGGAGTAGGGAAGTGCTTCATTTCTGCCCCCGCTTTGGCTTAGGACGCACTCAGAAGATGTTCCAGTGTTGATGCCTTTGGGAGCAGCTCGGCCCTGAAAATGAAAGGAGCAGAGCTGCGAGAGAAGGGGCTCCCGAGATCTGGGGCCAGGCTCTGGGTCCAGGGCGCTGGGTTGGAGGGAAATTATTCCCGGGCTATTTTGGAGAGTCTAGTCCTGAGGACAATTAAACAGTCCAGACAGGTCACTGGGTGAGACCAATTTCCTGCTTTGTTTATTTGAGCCTGATTGTTTTCACCACGGAGCAGCAGGTCACGGTCCTGCTACACCGTTACCCAGGCTCTGCAGAGAGCAATCCCTTTCATACTCGGTTTCTCCAGGCTTCCCTAAGGGTCCTGGCCGCGCCTTTATCTGGTTGGAGTGCTCTGGGGTCTCTCTCAGGTCCAGGGCAGAGGGCAGCGTCAGGAATCACTTTCGACTTCATCTTCTGCAGGCATTCGGCTTTATGTCCCGAGTGGCTCTGCAAGCAGAGAAGATGAATCATCACCCGGAATGGTTCAATGTGTACAACAAGGTAATGAAATTGCCTTATTTTGGGATCACCTTAATTAGGGAGTTTAAGAAACTTTTTTTACCCCTGTCATCCTGTGCAGCTAAGTGTCATTCTGCTTAGGAAAGTATTCTCTTTTTTTTTTTTCTTTCTCAGAATCTCTGTGTATTATTGCAATTTAGTAACAGGATTTTGGATCTGCTGGAGAACAGTGACTAAGCCCTGTATTTTCATGTTTGTTTTCTATTGAAACTAATATGAAAGTTGGGCTATATCAGGCTCCTGAATTAAACTTAAATATCAGCCACGTAGATAAAATTTTAAACCCTCTTAAAGTAAATTATCGAAAGAAAAGGTAGCAAATAAGAAAGCTATGGCCTTATTTATCTCATTGATACAAATATGCTGAAGATCTGTGCTTTAAATTATAATGATTTATGATGATTTATTAAGTGCTATATCCTCAGTGGGAACCGACCTTCTCGTTTGAGACAGAGAGCAAGGTGACAAGACTCCATCAGGCAGTTTTAAGGGGACACAGTGAGGAGAATCAGCCCCCCTGAATGTCCTTGCCTTTATGGTCTTACAGTTTAGAATGTCTTATAATCTAGATTTCTGTGGAGTCCTTTTTTCTCTTTGAAAGTCTTTTGTGAATAAAGAGAACATTTCATATTTTTGTGATTTATTGGGATAATTCAGAGCATGCAGGTATCAGTATAAACTTTTCTTTCCCAGTTGCCTTTCTCTGCCCATAACTTTGCTTTTGCCTTTTAATTGGTTTGTCAAGGAGCAAGAATCTGTTCCTTCGTACCACCCCCACCTCACTCCCCTAATTTGGAAATGAGCTTTTTTAGCCTTGCTGAGACACTACATTTGATAGCTTGGTTTCCTCAGTGGCTTGAAAATAGTGGGTGTAATTAAAGTAATGGGAGTTCAGCTGGAACCTCAGTCTCTCTCTTTTCCAAGAGACAAGATTTGAGATTCTGGCAGCTGAAGGGCCCTGCGTATGAGAGAACCTTTTTGTGCCTGGACAACCTCTGGGCCCAGCCTGAAGCAGACTGCGCCCCTGGAGTTTGCTGGGCTTTGGAAATGCTGTGCTTACTCATGTTTTCTGAACCATTTAATCCCTTCAGTTCTTAAATATGAATGTTGGAATATAGATTGATTTCTGAACCCCCAAAGGAGAAAACCACGAATCACAGGTCAGGGTTTTAAAAACTGCTTCTCTCTTTCATAGGTCCAGATAACTCTCACTTCGCACGACTGTGGCCAACTGACCAAGCGAGATGTGAAACTGGCCAAGTTTATTGAAAAAGCAGCTACTTCTGTGTGATTTCTTTCAAAATGCATGTAAAATCTTATATATATCTCAGGTGCAGTATATTTTGAAGGTGATGAACATGAACAAATTAAGCTGTAAATTGAAGTTCAACTTTATAGACCATGTTTTGTCAAATCAATGCTAAATATAAATGGATTTACATTTGAGTCTGAGGTATTTTTTATTATATTTAAATCACATATATAACACAGACCAACCTAGGTAGTTATATTAATAATACCATATTCGTGAGAGAGAGAGAAATAGCATTCATAAAGATCAGAAATTGAGATGGGGGAGCATTTACACATTTTCTAACCTAGAAATTCAGGTGGTCCTTGTGACTTTACATGTGCATTGTGTTGGGGAATAGTCGTAAGATAGAAAAATAATGAAGAACTCTGTAGGTAAAGGGTTTTAGCCATCTATAATAATTCTTATGAATTTGAACTTTAACTGCTGCTATTATGTAGTTAATTAGATTACAAAGTCACAAAAAATGGCTGAGCTATCTTGTTGAAGGGAGTTGAAGGGAGAGAACAAGTGTTTTGTCCATGGCTTCTAGAAAGGTGGGAAAATAGAAGGATTCACAATCATAAGTGGCCAAGTTACTAGGTCATTATTTGAATTACAGAGTTAAGGAGGAACCAAGGGTCATTTTTTTTTTTTTCTTCATTATTTGCTTGTGACCTCTGAACTGAAGCTCCATAGCCATTGAGCTAGAAGCTGCTTGGGTATTATTCAGTAATGAGCTCTATTTACTGTGTGTGTCATGGACAGGAGTAAAATGGAACACAAAGTTATCTATTATTTAAAAATTGTAGCCCTGGCTTGTGTGGCTCTTTGGGCCTTCGAGCTGAAAGACCGCCACTTGGTCCCCAGTCCAGGCCCACTCCTGGGCTGCCGGCCACATCCCCTGTGGGGCGTGTGCGAGAAGCAGTGAATTGGTGTTTCTCTCACACACCGATGTTCTCGTCCTCTCTTTGTCCTTCCCTTCACCTCTCTAAACATAAATAAATGAAGTCCAGCCCTAGCTGGTGTGGCTCAGCTGACTGAGCACGGGCCTGTGAACCAAAGGGTCACTGGTTCAATTCCTGGTCAGGGCACATGCCTGGGTTTTGGGCCGGTTCCCCAGTGATGGGGGCTGGCTGAGAGGCAGCCACACATGGATGTTTCTCTCCCTCTCTTCCCATCTCGCTAAAAGTAAATAAATAAAATCTTTAAAAAAATAAAATGTTTAAAAAATAAAAATAAAAAAAAATTGTAGTAATAGCATTCTGTGGAGGAACTCAGGAATGTACTTATTAATGAGCTTAGAATGCAAATTGAAAAATGCATTCAGGGTTGACAGAAGTAGGTTTATAGTTGTTCATGTGGCAATAATACAGATGAGAACAGTAAGTGATAAATAAATAATAACACCAGAATAAACTCCGTGTTTCGTGTTCTCACAACCGTAAACCTACTGTTGCCCACCCTGTATATATTTATCCAAGGAACATGTGTTAATCCCTTGAAAGATTATTGTGGTAGGATTTAATGGGGTTCATCTTTGTAACCCACCTCACTTCAGAGGCCAGAAAGCTCCCTCCCCACCCTACCCCAGCCTCCAGTCCGAGGGACCCCGTGGGCACGTTACAAGGCGAACTCTCTGAAGCTGGCTCTGTTGGCCTGGGAGAGGCAGGCGCGGCCAGTCTGCCCTGTGGGTGCAGAGTGTGCGAGGAGGAAAAGGGGGCTGCCCAGGCGCTGTGGCTGCTGGGAGGGCAGAGCCAGGGTACTCCGACCTGTGCTGCTTAGTGCTTTTTTTAGAGGAAAAGGCAAATCTATGTGTTTTTATAAACTCTTACTTACAGATTTGGAGGGACTTCTATGTATTTTATTACCAAATATTTTTAGTTTAATACTTCAATTTTTTACACGAGTTGTTAAACATGGGGAAAATATACATTTTAAAGGAGTGAATAGTACATTGAATCCAAGATTTTGCCCATTACTTCATATAATTCCCCATTTCCTTTTTCTTTGCTAAACTATTTAAAAGCAGATCCCTGACAGCATTTCATTTTACCCCTACATCCTTCAGTAAATATCTCTGGAAAATATGGTCATTTTTGTGATTAAACCTGAATGCCACTATCATACCTAACAACATAAACCATGATTTCTTGGTATCACCTAACACCCAGGTGAAATCAAATTGCCCTGAAGGTCAAGAATGTGTTTGGACAGTAATTTTGTTCTAATCAGGATCCACATGAAGTCCACCCATCACATCTGGTCGTCTAGAGCAGGCACGCTCTCCTCCCTCCCCTCCGCCTTCCCCACGTTGTTGATTACTGCGAGGACTGGGTCAGGGGTATTCCACCTTCTGGGTTCATTTGTCTACTCTCCTGTGGTACAGGTCAACTTGTTTCATTGTACCCTGAATGGAAACCTTTTCCCCTGTTTAGAATGTATTGTAAGTCTGAGAGGCTCAACTCCTTGGCTGTTAACATGTGTTGCATACAGCACCCTAGAGAAAGTGGGGCATGGCTCGTAGCTGCCGCGGTGAAGACCCGAGAGTGCAGCTGCTAATTAGCATCTGTCTGGGGGGTTTGACAGCAGGTTCATGTTCAGGGTGCCGCATCTGCTGGAATGCACAAACTTTCCTAGAGAGGACCGAAGGTCCCACACCAAGCGTATGGAAATACTCACTGTGTAAATTGCAAAGGAAGAGTCCCCGGACTTGTTTCAGGTAACTGGCATTTCAACCTAAAAGGGACATTGGCAAGGTTGGAGGTCCTCAAGTTCCCTTCTGGTCCAAGTCCATGTGATGGCACTGGTGTCGCTGATGTGGTAAGTTTTGGTTTTCCTCCATTTTCTTCCTAAACGATCACTGGAGTAGAGAGGAGTGCAGTAGGCATGACCTATGACACCTTGCATGACCTCCATAGATCACACACCAGGGCCAGCAGGTTAACAGGTCTCCTTTTCTAAAATGAAGCTAATGAAAATTCTGAAAATAATGACTCCTTTCTGACACTGATAAGAGTTAGGAAATCTTCGGGTACATAGGATAGGCATGGTTTTTATGCTTTTGCTTTAGACAGAAAACAGCGGCACCTATGTTTTTTAACACAAACCTGACCCTTACCTAGTGTATTGAAGTCTTGGACGACTTGCGTTGGTGTGAAGCAGTCTTCAAACTGATTTAGCGTTCAAAAATATGCCAGGCGAACTCTAACTGTTAGGTTTTTGAAATTTCCTACAAAACAGCAAGGACTGTTACCGGGTCTGGCTATAATATGTGAGCTTTGTGTCTCAGTGCCAATGTCGTGGGACTGCTAAAGGAGGACTCTCGGCCAGAAGACTTGAGTCGCCGAGCAGCCGTGCCTGCTGACTGCTGACTCTCCCTGCCCGGTGCTGCTGAGCGCCATGACCCCCGTCAGGCGGTGCGTGAGTTGCTGCTGCCTGGCGGAACAGGTGCTCCTGTGGCTCCCTCTCCCGGGGTGCCTGAGTCTCCCAGAGAAGAGCCAAACTCAAAGACCCTGATGAGCTGGTTACCTCCGATGCCGCTCTGCAGCCAGAGTTCCCGACCAGACGGAATGTCTTCATGGGCGACTGCAGAAACCACGTTTGCTGTGTTGGCTGTGTCAACACAGTGCACTAAGAACAGCTGGGCTTTTCTCTGCTACTCTCAGCTGGCCACCTCTCCTCACCCTTGCAAGCATCGTGAAGAATTCTTTTTTTTTTTTAAGACTTTATTTATTTATTTTTAGAGAGGGAAAGGAGGGAGAAAAAGAGAGAGAGAAACATCAATGTGTGGTTGCTGGGGCCGTGTCCTTCAACCCAGGCATGTGCCCTGACTGGGAATCAAACCTACAACACTTTGGTTCGCAGCCTGCACTCAATCCACTGAGCTACGCCAGCCAAGTGTGAAGAATTCTTTATATTCTTTTTTTTAATATATTTTATTGATTATGCTATTACCGTTGTCCCATTTCCCCCTTCACTCCCCTCCACCCTGTACACCCTCTCCCACCCACATTCCCCCCTTTAGTCATGTCCATGTGTCATAAGTTCTTTAGCTTCTACATTTCCCATACTATTCTTACCCTCCCCCTATCTATTTTCAACCTACAATCTATGCTACTTATTCTCTGTACCTTTCCCCTCTCTCTCCTCCTCCCATTCCCTTGTTGCTAACCCTCCATGTGATCTCCATTTCTGTGGTTCTGTTCCTGTTCTAGTTGTTTGCTTAGTTTCTTTTGGTTTTGCTTTAGGTGTGGTTGTTAATAATTGTGAGTTTGCTGTCCTTTTACTATACATGTTTTTTCTTTATCTTCCTTTCTTAGATAAGTCCCTTTAACATTTCATAAAATAAGGGCTTGGTCATGATGAACTCCTTGAACTTGACCTTATCTGAGAAGCACTTTATCTGCCCTTCCATTCTAGATGAAAGCTTGGCTGGATAGAGCAATCTGGGATGTAGGTCCTTGTCTTTCATGACTTGGAATACTTCTTTCCAGCCCCTTCTTGCTTGTAAGGTCTCTTTTGAGAAATCAGCTGACAGTCTGATGGGAACTCCTTTGTAGGTTACTGTCCCCTTATCTCTTGCTGCTTCTAGGATTCTCTCTTTCATTTTTACCTTGGCTAATGTAATTAATGTAATTATGTGCCTTGGTGTGTTTCTTCTTGGGTCCAACTTCTTTGGGGCTCTCTGAGCTTCCTGGATTTCCTGGAAGTCTATTTCCTTTACCAGAATGGGGAAGTTCTCCTTTATTATTTGTTCAAATACATGCTCAATCTGTTGCTTTTCCTCTTCCCCTTCTGGTACCCCTATAATTCAGATGTTGGAATGTTTAAAGATGTCCTGGAGGTTCCTAAGTTTCTCCTCATTTTTTTTGAATTCTTATTTCTTCATGCTTTCCTGCTTTTTTTTTTTTTTTTGTCTTCCTTCTGGTCCACTCTATTGTTTTGAGTCCCAGTTACCTTCCCATCACTATTGGTTCTCTGTGTATTTTCCTTCATCTCTTTTATGGTAACCTGCCTTTTTTCACCTAATTTGCGCCCCATATCAACCAATTCTGTGAGCTTCTTGATCACCAGTGTTTTGAACTGTGCATCTGATAGATTGGCTATCTCTTAGTCACTTAAAATGATGAGTCCTGGGGCATTGATCTGTTCTTCTGTTTGAGACATGTCTCTCTCTTTTTTTTTTTTTTTGGTCTGGTCACTCCTGTTACGGTGAGGGGTGGAGCCTTAGGTGTTCACCAGGGCTGGGCACCCCAGTCGCTAGATTGTGACATTGTATGTGGAGGCGGGGGCGGGAGGGAACAATGGAATTAGCTCCATTCTCCGTGGGACCTCAGTCCCTTCCCTGGGATCCTGGGTTGCGCACTCTTTCCTGTTCCACAATCACCGCCTCACTGGGTCTGCCAGCTTCCGCTTGTGTACTCAGGGTCCACCTGCTGCGATCTTGCGCGCCCCAGATGCCTCACGCACCCCCAGTTGCCTTATGCGCCCAACTCTCTTTGCTCTCCTCACCATGACCCATGCTGCAACCTGCGCCCAGCTGCTTGTCTCCGCCCCTCCTACCGGTCTGGATGAACGGGTCTACTTCAACTTCTTGGCTGTCCGACTTCCATTCAGATAAATTCTCTATCAGTTCTGGGTGTTACTCTGCTTCTAAATTGTTGTTGTTCTAATTTTGGTTGTCCGTGGAGGTACAGCACGTCCACCTATGCCTCCAATCTTGGCTGGAAGTCTATACTTATTTGAATTCTTTATATTCTTATTCTCTTCTCCTGTTCTCCCCAAAAGTATTGCGTTGGTGCTTAAAGAGGACATAGAAGTGTACCATTGGGGTCCCTGAAAGGGGAGTTCCACTGTGCTCAGCTATAGGAGTGAGCATAAGGATCTGGTGCCATTCGTTTGTATATTGACAGGGCACATGCTTACTGAGGGCCTTCTGTATGTCCCTCATGGAATCTGGCACGTTGATGTGCTGGGGCAGGTGGACACAGAACCTACCCAGGCTCTCTCCAGGCAGCTGCTCCAAGAGGCCACCACTGTGGGGACGTTGAGCAGGAGCCCAGAAGGTGGAAGGAGGCGTATGACCAAAGGAGGCAGTAGGAGGTGTAGGGGGAGCTGATCCCCGAGGGAGAGAATGTCAGCTGAGAAGATGAGACTAAAGTATGAATCCGGGGGATGTTAATCAAAGTGATTCTTAAAGCTTCCTGATTTTAAATAGAGAAATTGAGTAAATAAGATGTTATTTCCCAGTTTAGTATATTGGTTGCCTATAAGAGTCTTTTCATACAAGGAATGGTCACTTGCACTTGTATTAGAATATCTGGGACAGCATGGTGGTTGCTTTTTTTCCTAATGGCCCAAGAACTTAGGTTTCCAGGAATTTGACCAATTTAGCAACTGAAGGTTTAGTACAACATAGGGCTGCCTAGATCCTTCTGTCTTGATTTGCCTTAAAAGCCAAAGGGGTAGAAGAGCAAGGAGAATACATTAATCCCATGAAGCGAACAGGGCAAAAAATCCTATTGGCTCTTGTACCTAATGCATTTCTGCCCCATGGGCTCATTCTACTCTGGGTGGCTCATACATGTACAGTCTGTACCCCTAATTAGCCTGGTTTCTTATGTTCTGGCTCCAAACCCATCAAAACCTTTCCTTGCCCTTCCAGGTGTTTCCAAGGCTGTACCCTTGCTCTTAGAACCTCAGAGAACTTTGCTTTCTCCTCTTCTATGAACCTTAACTTATTGTAATGTATTATTAAGGGCCTGCGCCCATCAGGACACTAGGTGGAGAAGGAGTTTTCATCTGGCCCATCTCTGGTGTCTCCTAACTTGAGCCTGGAGCTTCACAGCTGCGGGGCACTCATAACCCCTTTTGCTGAACTGAGGTGCTCGTTCTCCTTGGGAAGAGAGGAGCTCTGCATGGATGGTCCAGGGAGGCTGGCCACCCAGGGGCCTGCAGGCTAGTAACATGCTGGAATGCCCAAGGGTGACCTCACAAAGCACGAATTCTCCCCGAGGACCCTTCTCTGTGGCCTCCAGAATCTAGGTGGCAAGGGTTCCCTAAGCAGAAATTTTCTGTTGGATGATAAGAGTGAGGAATAAAAAGCGAGAGTTTGGAGAATGTTTCAACACTTGTACCACCAGACCCACACCAGAGTCGTGTCCAGCTCCCTGTTGGACAACACGTTGGCGGTATTCTGCGCGAGATGCCGGACGTTCCAGTAAACACTCTCCGTTTCTACTGCTTGTTAGGAAGGGGCACTCGGCGGTGGGGGCAGGGTGCCAGTGCGCTCAGCCTCCCCCCGTGGGCGCTGACCACTCCCCAGACTGAGGGGCAAGTCCTCGGTGGGCTGGCTTCTCTGAGGGGTAGGGCTGGGGAAGGGCACGCATGTTGCTTGTTCGGGTTTAGTGTCAGGACTGGCTGGTTAAGTCAGATGTTCAGTCATGCTCTTATTTGGCCCGTGGACTGAATGACGAGTTTGACCTTATTTGTCCTTTCCTGTTAACTGTGTTAGATAATTTAAAGGCTTTTTGTGTGTGTGTGTGGGGGTGTGGTAACCAACCCTATCTCAAATCAGATCATGAAAATTACACATCTTGCTTTTATGCATTAAAGAAGTATATTCATTCTGTATTTTTTTTTACTGTTGTGAGAATGTGTTCATTTGTTACATATAGTGGAAAGAAATTATACTCTTTGAGAAAATTTGCAAAGCACAGATAAATATGGACAAATGGGAATCACCTACAACCTCACCACTATCAACATTTTGACATATTTTCCACCAAGTGTTTTCTACCCATTTTTGCACAGTTGTGATAACAAGTAGAGAATTTGTATCTTGTTTTTATGTTTTGCTATTCAGTGGATCATAAACATTTTTCTAAATCATGAAAAATACATAGACATTTTCATATCTGTGTAATATTCCATGGGATGGATATGCTGTAATTTACGTAACCAGTCTTTTTTGTTAAGACTTTTAAATTGTTTTGGTAAATAATGCTGCGATAAACACATTTGGCCCAAGTCACTGTTTTGCATTTCTGATTGTATTCTCTTGGGGTAGATTCCTTGGGTCAGAGGATATGAACAGTTCTAAGGCCTTTCAGAAAAGTGTCAATTTACATTCCTCCTTGCAGTTTATGACAATGCTCAATCACACCACACTGTTGCTGCATTAAATATTATCACAATGGTGTCTTTGCTGATTTTATAAGCAAGAAGGATGGTTTTACTTAATTTCTACCTTTCTGATTAGTAGTACTGTTGACCATTTTGGGAAAATTTATTGCCATTGTATTTGTTTTATGAATTGACTGTCTTTGCCCATTTTTTTCTTAGAGTGTTTAGTTTTTTATCCTTGATTTGTAAGCACTTGTCTGGGTGATTATTTAATTATTATCCATTTTCCTCACTAGACTGACAATATTTAATTTTGCTCATGTTATATCAGCAGTGCCTGCTGTAACACCTGGCATGTAGTAGTTACTCAATAAAAATTTGCCGAATGAGTAAATGAAGATGATGCTTTGTTTTGCTTGAGAAGGAGTGGTAGCCATTCTGTTTCAGAAGTCTAGAGAGAAAGAACTGAAACTGAGTGAGGACAGACACACTAGATGATCATCGTACATATTTCAGGGGTCATTCAGTCAGTATTCAATTGCAATTTGAAAGTATATATAAACTTATCTCACAGAAGGGGAAAGAAGACCTAGTCCCTACAAAAAAGGATGCATTGTCTGGGGACCCAGCTCTGTTGTGAGATAATCATACCTCTTATTCCACTTTCTGACAGGAGGAAAGACACTCAGTGTCAGGCATTTGTGAAGAGAATCATAACGAGTCCTCTGTTTAAGGTGATCATGATCAGCATCATCTCGATGAACGCCTTTGTGGTGGTCTTGTGTACTGATTACAAAACAAGATACAAGTTGTTCAGACTTTTTGAGGTAAGCAGACAAAATGGATCCTCTTTTTTTTCTGTTTCACCTATTTTAATTCTGAAAATGTTAGGCAATTTTTAAGACATTTCATTTAAGATAATTTTCTGTAAAAAAATTCTAAGGGCTTTTGAAATACACTCTAAAATCTGGGAATATGTGGGGTTCCGGCAGAGATGGATGCGTAGGTAGAAACCCTTCACTTCCTCTCACAATCAAAAGGAGGATAACCACCAATCTAAAATCAATAAACAACCAAAATCACCAGAAAATCAAACTGCATGGAACTCTGACAATCATGGAATGAAAGAAAAAAATCAACCAAAACAGTCAGACCTGTAAGGCGGACTGCGTGGGCCGGACCACGTGGGCCGACTCAGGAAAACCGAGGCCAGGAGGCTGAGAGACGGGGCTCGGCAGAGCTGCATGGGAGAGACTGGCTTCAGGGGAAACTGAGACTCAGCCGACTGGGGCCTAGGGCCGGGCTTGCTTCGTGGGAGATACTTCCAGGCTCACAGGAGATTCTGTTGGAAAGTGCGCTAGAGAGGAGCAGGTGAGCTGCATTGTTCCCTCTCTGATCCCTCCCCCAACAGGCCGTGCAGCAAAGAGGGTTGCCCTGCCCTGGTGAATACCTAAGGCTCTGCTCCTTACACTTAGTAGGTCCGCCAAGATAAAGAAATATGGCCCAAATGAAAGAACACAGCAAAACCTCAGAAAGAGACCTAAGTGATGAGGAGATTGCCAACCTATCTGATGGAGAATTTAAAGCCCTGGCAATCAAAATGCTCACAGAACTGATTGAGCTTGGTTGAAAAATGAGAGAACAAATGAAAGATACCCAAAATGAAATAAAGCAAAATATTCAGGGAACCAATAGTGACAAGAAGGAAACCAGGATTCAAAGCAACAATTTGGAACAAAAGGAAGAAATGAACATCCAACTGGATCAGAATGAAGAAACAAGAATCCAAAAAATGAAGAGAGGCTGAGGAGTCTCAGGGATAAACAAAAATGTTTCAACATCCAAATTACAGGGGTGCCAGAAGAAGAGCAGCAAGAAGTTGAAAACTTATTTGAACAAATAATGAAGGAAAACTTCCCCAATCTGGTGAAGGAAATAGACTTCCAGGAAGTCCAGGAAGCCCAGAGAGTCCCAAAGAAGTTGAACCCAAAGAGGAACACACCAAGGCACATCATCATTACATTACCCAAGGTTAAAGATAAGGAGAGAATCTTAAAAGCAGCAAGAGAAAAGGAGATAGCTACTTACAAAGGAGTTCCCATAAGACTATCAGCTGATTTCTTAAAAGAAAACTTGCAGGCAAGAAGGGGCTGGAAAGAAGTATTCCAAGTCATGAAAGGCAAGGACCTACATCCAAGATTACTCTGTCCAGCAAAGCTTTCATCTAGAATGGAAGGGCAGATAAAGTGCTTCCCAGATAAGGCCAAGTTAAAGGAGTTCATCATCACCAAGCCCTTACTATATGAAATGTTAAAGGTACTTATCTAAGAAAAAGAAGATCAAAGTTATGAACAGTAAAATGACAACAAACTCACAATTATCAACAAATGAACCTAAAAAAAAAACAATGGAAACAAAAACTAAGCAAACAACAAGAACAGGAACAGAATCAGAGAAATGAAGATCACAGGGAGGGATTTCAGTGGGGAGGGGGAAGGGAGGAATAGGGGGGAAAGGGTACAGGGAAGAAGCAGCATAATTAGTAGGCATAAAATAGATGGGGGAGATAAAAAGATGATACAGGAAACAGAGGACTCAAAGCACTTATATGTACAACCCATGGACATGAACTAAGGAGTAGGGAATGCTGGGGGGTTGGGTGGGCAGGGTGGAGGGGGGATAAAGGGGAAAAATTGGGAAAACTAATAGCATAATCAACAAAAAATACTTTAAAAATGTAATAAAATCTGGGAATATGGCCCTGGCTGGGTAGCTCAGTTGGTTAGAGCATTGTCCTGATGCACCAAGGTTGTGGGTTCTTTGCTGGTCAGGGCACATACAAGGATCTGTAACAAAATGCAGGTCTGGCTGACCGCCACTTCGGAAGCAATACTTGAGGCAGGTGCTGATGTAAAGGAATGTGGTTTTCTTCAGGTGCCGGCACCCTGGAAAATGGGGGACCCTCATCTCAAAGCCCATCCTAGCGTCTCAGGTGTCATGACTAGTTATAATTCCAAAGGTAACTACCAAGAAAATAAAAATGTACAGAAAAACAAATGAGAAGGGAATGAAAATGATGCACTACAGACACACACACACACACACACACACACACACACACACACACACACAAAGCCATGGTGGAGGAACTGAGGGACAGAAAAGATGTGACATATGTAAAAGAATAGCAAAATAGCAGAACTATTTTATCATTAATTACCTTAAGTGTAAATGAAACTCTACAATTAAGACAGACTGGATCATCAAAAAGCCCACATGTATGTTGTCTATAAGAGATTTACTTGAGATCTAAAGATATGAATAGGTAGAAGGTGAAAAGTGAAAAAATATTTCATGCAAATAGAAACCGAAAGAGGGCTGGGTTGGCTGTACTAACATCGGACAAAATAGACATTGAGGCAAAAACTTAAAAAGAGGCAAAGAAGGACATTGTATATTGAAAGGGGTCGATTAATTGGGAAGATAAAAAGTTTTCTCAAGTACGTATAGGGCGTTCTTCAGTGTAGACCATATGTTAGGTCACAAACAAGTCTCACATGAAAAAATAATAAAATCACACAAATATCTTCTCTGACAATGGATTGAAACTAAAACTCCGTAACAGCAGTAAGATTTGAAATTTTTTCTACTATATGGGAATTAAACAACATATTTAACTAAAGGTCACTGTTAAATATCCAGTAGGTCAAAGGAGATACCTCAAGGGAGAGTAGAAAAATATGTTAAGACAAGACGCAATGAAGACACACCATAATAAAACTTACAGGATGCTGCAGAAGCAGTGCTCTGAGGGAGATTTATGCCTATAAAAGCCTGCATAGGAAAGAAGAAAGGTCTCAAATGAATAACCAACTTTACACCTGAAGGAACTACACAAAAAAGAGCAAACTAAACCCAAAGCTACCAAAAGGCAGGAAATAGAAAAGGTTAGAGTGAGATAAACAAAATAGAGAATAGAGAAACAGTAGAGAAAAATAAAAATTTTGTTCTTCAAAATGATCAAATTGACAAGTCTTTAGCTATATTGACTAATAAAAATAACAAAAGACTCAAATTTCTAAAAATACAAATGAAAGTTAGGACATTACTACTGACCACTTATTTCTGTGCTGACCATACAGAAATAAAACAAGGTTATAGGAGAATGCTATAAACAGTTAAATGATAACCTAGGATGAAACAAACCAACTACTAAGCTGACTCAAGAAGAAATAGAAAACAGACATATTGAAATAGACCATAACAAGTAAACAGATTAAGTCACTAATCAAAAACTTCCCCAAAAGCAATGTCCAGGACCAGATTCCTTCACTTGTTAACTCTGCCTTGCATTTAAAAAAGAATGAACATCAGTCCTTCTCAAACTCTTTCAAGACAGAGAAGAGGAGGAACTACTTTCAAACTCATCTCATGAGGCTAGCATTACCCTGACACTAAAGATAGGCAAAGACATAATGATAAGAAAATTACAGACAAATATAATGAATATAAATGCAAAAATCCTCAGTGCCATCATAACAAAATGAATCCAGCAGCAGCTTAAAAGGATTATGCACCATGACCAAGTAGGATTTATCCATAATGCAAGGTTCATTGTACAAAAATCAATGTAATACACAAATAGAATGAAGGCAAAAATCCACATGACTCCCTCAGTTGATGCTGAAGAAAATCTCACACCTTTTGATCCAAAGATACAAATAGGTTGAAAGTGAAAGAATGAAAAGTTATTCCATGCAAATAGACACAAACAGCTTTGTTGGCTGTACTAAAACAAAGAAGAAACAGAAGGAAAATTCTTTAACTTGAGAGTAGATACTTATGAAAAAATTCACAGCTAACATGATATTCCATAGTGAAAGACTGAAAGTTTCCCCCTAAGATCAGGAACAAGACAAAACTTCCTGATTTCACCATTCATCAGACATTGTACTGGAAGTTCTAACCAAATAGTTAGGCAAGGACAAGAAATAAAAGGTATCCAAACTAGAATGGAAGAGCTGAAATTATCTTTATTTGCAGATGACTTGATCTTATATATAGAAAATCCTGAGGAATACACACATGTGCCCTGGCTGGTGTGGCCCAGTTGGTTGGAGTGTCATCCTATAGACTGAAAGGTCATGCATTTGATTCCCGGTCAGGGCACATGCCCAGGCCTGGGGTTTGGTCCCATGGCTGGGTGTATTTGAGAAGACAGCAATCCATGTTTCTCTCTCATGTCAGTGTTTGTCTCTCTGTCTCCCCGTCTCTTTCTCTCCCCCTCCCTTTCCCTCTCCCTTTCCCTCTCCCTCTCCCTTTCCCTCTCCCTCTCTTTCTCTCTCAAAGCAATGGGAGGAAAAGTGTCCTTCAGTGAAGGTTTAAAGAAAATTAAAAAGGATACATGCACGCACATGCACAACTATTAGAGCTATCAAACAAATTCACCAAAGTTGCTGAAGACAAGACCAACAAGAAAAATCAGTTGATTCTCTACACTAGCAGTGAACAATCTGAAAAGGAAATTATGAAAGTTCCATTTCCAATAGCATCCCAAATAATAAAATACTCAGGAGTAAGTTTACCCAAGGAAATGAACAATGTGTATAATGAAAGTTATAAAATATTGCTGAAAGAAATTAAGTAAGACTTAGATAAATGGGAAGATGCCATATTCATGGATTAGAAGATTTAAGACTTAGAACTGTCCAAAATAAACCATAAATTCATTGCAAGCCTTATCAAAATTTTAACAGCCTTGAAAAAAATGAAATTGGAAAGCAGGTCTTCAAATTCCTGTGGATGTGCCCGCGGCCCTGAGTGACCAAAACAATATTGAAAATGAAGAACAAAGTTGGAAGACTTGTACTTTCTGACTTCAAAACTTACTACAAAGATTAAGTAATCAAAACAGTGTGCTACTGGCATAAGGATACACATACACATAGACCCATGGAATAGAACTGAGATTCTAGACGTAAGTCCAACTGTCTGTGGCCACTTGGTTCACAAGGGTGCCAAGACCATTCAGTGGGAAGAAGGATAGTCTTCTCATCGAACGGTGCTGGGACAACTTGATATCCACGTACAAAAGAGTCAAGTTGGACCCCTTTCTCACACCATATACAAAAATAAACTCAAAATGGATCAACATCCTAAATATAAAAGCTAGAACTCTTTTTTTAAAATATATTTTATTGATTATGCTATTACAGTTGTCCCATTTTCCCCCCTTCACTCCCCTCTACCCTGTCAACCCTCTCCCACCCATATCCCCCCCCTTTAGTTCATGTCCATGTGTCATAAGTTCTTTAGCTTCTACATTTCCCATACTATTCTTACCCTCCCCCTATCTATTTTCAACCTACATTCTATGCTACTTATTCTCTATACCTTTCCCCTCTCTCTCCTCCTCCCATTCCCCTGTTGCTAACCCTCCATGTGATATCCATTTCTGTGGTTCTGTTCCTGTTCTAGTTGTTTGCTTAGTTTCTTTTGGTTTTGCTTTAGGTGTGGTTGTTAATAATTGTGAGTTTGCTGTCCTTTTACTATGCATGTTTTTTCTTTATCTTCTTTTCTTAGATAAGTCCCTTTAACATTTCATAAAATAAGGGCTTGGTCATGATGAACTCCTTGAACTTGACCTTATCTGAGAAGCACTTTATCTGCCCTTCCATTCTAGATGAAAGCTTGGCTGGATAGAGCAATCTGGGATGTAGGTCCTTGTCTTTCATGACTTGGAATACTTCTTTCCAGCCCCTTCTTGCCTGTAAGGTCTCTTTTGAGAAATCAGCTGACAGTCTGATGGGAACTCCTTTGTAGGTTACTGTCCCCTTATCTCTTGCTGCTTCTAGGATTCTCTCTTTCATTTTTTACCTTGGCTAATGTAATTAATGTAATTATGTGCCTTGGTGTGTTTCTTCTTGGGTCCAACTTCTTTGGGGCTCTCTGAGCTTCCTGGATTTCCTGGAAGTCTATTTCCTTTACCAGAATGGGGAAGTTCTCCTTTATTATTTGTTCAAATACATGCTCAATCTGTTGCTTTTCCTCTTCCCCTTCTGGTACCCCTATAATTCAGATGTTGGAATGTTTAAAGATGTCCTGGAGGTTCCTAAGTTTCTCCTCATTTTTTTGAATTCTTATTTCTTCATGCTTTCCTGCTTGGTTGTTTCTTGCTTCCTTCTGGTCCACTCTATTGTTTTGAGTCCCAGTTTCCTTCCCTTCACTATTGGTTCTCCGAGCATCTTCCTTCATCTCTTTTATGGTAACCTGCATTTTTTCATGTAATTTGCACCCAAAATCAACCAATTCCATGAGCTTCCTGATCACCAGTGTTTTGAACTGTGCATTTGATAGATTGGCTATTTCTTGGTCGCTCAAAAGGATGAGTCCTGGGGGACTGATCTGTTCTTCTGTTGGACACATGTCTCTCTCTCTCCTCCCCTCCACCCCCCCGCCTGGTCACTCTTGTTATGGTGAGGGGCAGAGCCTTAGGTGTTCACCAGGGCTGAGCACCCCAGTCACTAGATTGTGACATTGTATGTGGGGGCGGGAGGGAGGGAACAATGGCGGTAGTCCCGTTCTCCTGGGATCTCAGTCCCTTCTCTGGGATCCTGGGTTGCGCACTCTGCCCTGGTCCACAATGCTGCCTCACTGGGTCTGCCACTGCAGCTTGCGTACTCAGGGTCCACTGCTGCAATCTTGTGCGCCTGGAAGGCTTACGCACTCCCGGTGCCTTATGCGCCCAGTTCTCTCCAATCTCCGCGTGCCGCGACCCCCGCCGCGCCCCGTGCCCACTCCTCCTCTCAGCCCCCCTACCGGTCTGGATGAACGGGTCTACTTCAACTTCTTGGCTGTCCGACTTCCATTCAGATAAATTCTCTATCAGTTCTGGGTGTTATTCTGGCTCTAAATTGTTGTTGTTCTAATCTTGGTTGTGTGTGGAGGTACGGTGCATCCACCTATGCCTCCATCTTGCTGGAAGTCTAAAGCTAGAACTCTTAAAAGAAAACAGGGATAAGTCTTCATGACCTTGGATTTGGCAATGGATTCTTAGATATGCCATCAAGAACATAGGTAACAAGAAAAAATAATTTGGATTCATCAAAACAAAACCATTTGTGAATCTAAGGGCACTATCAAGAGAGTGAAAAAAATACTTGTAAATCATGTATCTGATAAAGGATTAATATCCAGAATACATAATGAACTTGTACAACTCAACAGTGTAAACAACCCACTTCCAAAAAATGGGCAAAGGACTTGAACAGGCATTTCTCCAAAGAAAATACAGAAATGACCGATAAGCACATGAAAAGATGTTTGACATCACTAAACATTAGAATGGGAAATGCAAATCAAATCCACAATGAGATACAACTTTATGTCCATTATTAACAGCTAGTATAAAGACAAAGAACCATAAATGGAAAGTAAGTGTTCATGAGGGCATGAGAAAGTAGGACCCTGTGCATTTTTCATAGAAATAAAAGGTTTAATCCACCATAAAAAAGTTTGGCAGTTCCTCAAAAAGTTAAACATAGAATTACCATATGATGCAGCAATTCCACTTCTAGGTATATACCCAAAAGAACTGAAGACAGATATTTGTACACCAGTGCTCATAGAAGCATTATTCACAATAGCCAAAAGGTAGAAGCAACCCAAGTGTTTGTCAACTGACAAATGGATCAAGGAAATGGAATATTCTTCAGCCTTAAAAGGAATGAAATTTCCACATGCTACAATGTGGATGAGTCTTGAAACCATTATGCTAAGAGAAATAAACCAGAAACAAAAGGGCAAATACTGTATGGCTCTACTTAAAGAAAGTACCTGAAACAGGCAAATTCATATGGACAGAGAGTAGAATAGAGTTTACTAGGAGTGGAGGGGAGAGGTGATAAACAGTATTGTTCGTTGGGTACAGAATTTCTGTTGGAGGTGGTGAAGTAATTCTGGATGTGGATCGTGGTGATAGTTGCACATTATTGTAAATATACATATTCCCACTGAATTGTACACATAAAAATGGTTAAAAATAGAAATTTCATGGTATGTATATTTTTCCACAATCAAAAACAAAGGTAATAAATACTCAAAACTAACCTTCCACACACTCAATTTTACAGTTTAAAAAGGTGAATTTTATGGTACATGAAGTATATTTCAATTTTGAAACTTAAGGAGTTAACCTGTTATATAAGAGCAACAGAATAATATCAAAAAAGAAGGAAAAAGGCCCTGGCTGGTGTAGCTCAGAGGACTGAGCACCAGCCTGCAAACCATAGGGTCACTGGTTCGATTCCCAGTCAGGGCACATGCCTGGGTTGCGGGCCAGGTCCCAATTTGGGGGTGTGTGAGAGGCAACCACACATTTATGTTCTCTCCCTCCCTTTCTCTTCCCCTTCCCCTCTCTAAAAATAAATAAATAAACTCTTTATAAAAAAAAAGAAAGAAAAAGGAAGATGTAGAAGGGGAAAAAGAAGGAATGTAGATACAGGGAAATAGTAAAGATAAGACAAAATGAAATAGAAAACATATTCAATAGAAAGTATCAATAAAACTAAAAGTCAGGCCATAGAAAATAATTAAAATAACTTTCTTCATTAGGCAAATAAGCTAAATAGAAGCCCTGAAATCTGTTAAGAATTATAAAAGGAAATTACAGATATTGTTGATATCAGAAATCTAATATTTTCATGCCAATATAGTTGAAAACCTAGCTGAAATAAGACAATTTTCTAGAAAAAATGTTACAAAACTCACTCAATAAAAAGCAAAAACCTGCAATCATCTTATATGTTTATATATGTTCTTTAATGGTGATAAAGTGTTGAATTAGTATTTAAAATTTTTCATCTCCCAAAACAACTGGACTGGATAGCTTCATATTCATGGAACATATAATTCTAAACCTATAAGACACCTTAAGTAATTAAATAAATAAGTATCTGCCCTGCCCACAGGCAATTTACTTTGTGAATTTTCATGCCAAATTAGACAAGGATAGTATGAAGAAGGAAAATTGTACCCAATGTTATGAAGTTGGACACAAAATTTCCAAACAGAATATCAGGAAACTAAATTTTAAAAACGCATCCCAAAGATAGTACACCATTTCCAAGTTGGGTTTTTTCAGGGATGTGCATATTAGAAAAATCTACACATTTTATTAGCTAGCTTAAACTATTAAAAGAAAAAAACCTTGTAAGATCATTTCAAGAGATGCAGAAAAAAAGTTTATCACGAATATTGTTCATGATAAAAACTTAGCAAACTGAAAAAAAGAACTTATCAGACTAGGAATGGGAAGGATGTGTTTTTAAGCTGATTAAGCGTACCCATGAAAACCTGTATCAAAATCCACAATTAGTCGTGAAACTAGCAGTATTCCAGTTATTATTGCTAAAATTTGTATTAGAGTCTTAGCTAATATATAATACAGGAAAAAGAAATAAAAAGCATTTGGGATTAGAAAGTGAAGAAAATTACTCATTATTCACAGGTGATGTGATTTTTGCATAGAAATTCCAAAAGAACCTGAAAGAATTATTAATAAAGGTAATATATAAAAAGCCCAGCAAGTTTGCTGGATATATGATTAATAAATAAATTTAAATATATTTAATAAATCAGCAACAAAAAAGATAACACTTCTAATAACAAAATATTAAAAAGTTTTAAAATATATTTTATTGATTATGTTATTAAAGTTGTCCCATTTTTTTCTCCCCTTTATTTCCCTCTACCTTGTACCCTCTCCCATTAGCATTTTCCCACCTTAGTTCATGTCCATGGGTCATACATGTAAGTTCTTTGGCTTCTCCATTTCCCACATTATTCTTAACCTCCCCCTGTCTATTTTGTACCTACCACTTATGCTTATTCCCTGTACCTTCCCCCCATTCTTCCCCCTCCCCCTCCTCACTGACAACCCTCCATGTGATTTCTAGTTCTGTGAATGTGTCCCTGTTCTAGTTTGCTCAGTTTATTTTTGTTTTTGTTTTTGTTTTTTTAGGTTTGGTTGTTGATAGTTGTGAGTTTGTTGTCATTTTGCTGTTCGTAACTTTGATCTTTTTCTCAGATAAATCCCTTTAACATTTCATATAATAAGAACTTGGTGATGATGAACTCCTTTAACTTGGCCTTATCTGGGAAGCACTTTATCTGCCCTTCCATTCTAAATGATAGCTTTGTTGGGTAGAGTAATCTTGGATGTAGGTCCTTGCCTTTCATGACTTGGAATACTTCTTTCTAGCCCCTTCTTGCCTGCAAGGTTTCTTTTGAGAAATCAGCTGACAGTCTTATGGGAACTCCTTTGTAAGTAACTGTCTCCTTATCTCTTGCTGCTTTTAAGATTCTCTCCTTATCTTTAATCTTGGGTAATGTAATTATGATGTGCCTTGGTGTGTGCTTCCTTGGGTTCAACCTCTTTGGGACTCTCTGGGCTTTCTGGACTTCCTGAAAGTCTATTTCCTTTGCCCGATTGGGGAAGTTTTCCTTCATTATTTTTTCAAATAAGTTTTCAACATCTTGCTCTCTTCTCCTGGCACCCCTATAATTTGGATGTTGGAACATTTGAAGTTATTCCAGAGGTTCCTAGGCCTCTCCTCATTTTTCTGAATTCTTGTTTCTTCGTTCTGTTGTAGTTGAATGTTTATTTCTTCCTTCTGGTCCAAATTGTTGATTTGAGTCCCAGTTTCCTTCCCTTCACTGTTGATTTCTTATACATTTCCCTTTATTTCACTTTTCATAGCCTTCACTTTTGCCCTGTTTTGTGACCATACTCAACCAATTCTGTGAGCATCCTGATTACCAGTATTTTGAACTCTGCATCTGATAGGTTGGCTGTTTTTCCGTTGCTTAGTTGTATTTTTTTCTGGAGCTTTCATCTGTTCTTTAATTTGGGCCATGTTTTTTTTTTTTTTTTTGGTTTTGGTGCACCTGTTATGTAGTAAGGGGTGGAGCCTTAGGTATTTGCCAGGGTCGGGCAACCCACATTACTGTGTTGCGGTGCCATATGTGGGGGAGGGGTCCGAGAGGGAACAATGCCACTTGTTTAGCTCTCTGCTGGCTTTCAGTCACTTCTATGGCTTCCCACAGGCAAATTGGGCCCTTCTGGTGCTGATTCTCCGTTGGTTGGTTTGTGTATGTTATAGGACTCTGTGTGTCTCTCCAATGAACTCTCCTGTGAGGCTGGGAGTTTCTCCTGCCACTGCAACCCCCACAGGTTTTATCAGTCAGAGGTTTTGAGGCTTTGTTTCCCTGTTCTGGAACCCTGGGTTGCACTGTGTCTCATTCCCCAGTTGTTCTGCTCGGTTTGTCTGCACACATATGTGGGACTGCCCACTCTGCCAGGTGCCGCTTTGCCTCAAGTCCTCTCCACCCAGGCTGCCCATGTCCGCCCCTCCTACCTGTTTGAATGAATGTTTCTTCTTTAACTCCTTGGTTGTTGGATTTCCATACAGTTTGATTTTCTGTCAGTTCTGGTTGTTTTGTTTTTAAATTTGTTGTTGTCCTTCTTTTGGTTGTGCAAAGAGGCAAAGCGTACCTACATATACCTCCATCTTGGTCAGCAATCATAGAAAAGTATTTAGAGGCCCTGGCCAGGAAGCTAAGTTGCCTAGAGTGTCACCCTGATACACCAAGGTTGCAGGTTCAAGCCCAAGTCAGGGCACATAAAAGAATCAACCTATGAATGCATAAATAAGTGGAACGACAAAACCATGTCTCTCTCTCTCCCCCCCTTACCCTGCCTCCCTCCCTTCCTCTCTCTAAAATATATATATGTCTAATCCTACAAACCTTGTCACCCTTGCAGATCTTGGAGATGATCTTTGTGACCATGTATAGCGTTGAGTTCTACATGAAGGTTTACGTGGACCCCATCAACTACTGGAAGGATGGCTACAACCTGCTAGATGTGGTGATTATCATCACTCTCTCGATCCCCTACTATCTCCGCAAGGTCAAGGGCAAGCACTATCCCTACCTCAACATTGCTGATGGCATCCAGTCCCTGCGCATCCTCAAGCTCATCACCTATAGCCGTGGCATCCGGGTGAGTCACCTGGGGTGCTGTGGGTCTGAGAGTGCAGGGGTCAGGGCCTGTCTGCTCAGCAGCCCCTGATGAAATAATAACTGTACTACTATCATCCAGCCGGTGAGTCCTACTGTACGGCAGGTTGATCTTTACTGATATTATTTCATTTAATCTTACAGCAGTGGTAGGAAAGGTATTATTAGCTCTATATTACAGATGAAGAAATTGAGACCCAAAGTCACTCAGCAATGAGAAGCCAGAGCTGAGATCTGAAAGGCGTGTCTGACTCTAGAGTCACCTGAGCTTTTCCTCTCTGCCATACCGCAAAGTGCACCGTTTTCTTAGGCACAGACTCTTCAAACACCGTGCGCAGGGGGAGTCCAGTTTTCTAGTAGCCCGGGCTCCTTACTGCTTTCCCCAAACAGCTAGAAATCTGCTGCTGCTCATGATGGGAACAGTCTCGTTGCTCTGGAAGTGCGGCTCCTGCTGAGAAGTCGTGCAGTGACTGGCCTTTCCTCAGTTCTCAGAGCTGACCCACATGCTCGTAGGCATCAGCCTGGGTGCAGGATGCTTGGCCTGGCTCTGCACCCTGTGTGTCCATGCTTCTGTAGGAAGGGGCTGGTTTGGACCTGTTTGACCAGTGAGAGCATGCTAGCCTATTCGGCTGAGATTGCTCCTGGCCTGGCCTGGCATCTGTCTAGGGCCTAGAACTGACACACGGGGAGCCCCGGTCCCAGGGGGAGAAGATAAGGACCATGTGGAAGGACTCCCCCTGCCACAAAGCTCCCTTCATTCATTCCTCTCCTTCATGTAGTCACGCAGTGTGTGTCCCCTCCCACACAATGTAGTCCAGCCGACGCCTCCTCCCTGTGGCGAGGCTTTGGAAAGAGGGGTCTGCACTCCTGGCCCCCACTTCCTTATCTGTCATTTACACCCTGGCTCCTTCCCTCCACTCCAGGTTACTAGTCCCTCTGAGGTTGCCAGCAACCTCCTTGTCACTAAGCCCACTGGCCGTTTCCCTTATATCACTGCTCTCTCTGGGTTTGCCTCCGTCTCTTGGGCATGACTTCTGGGCTACATGTTTCTTTGCCTGACTCTAATTGTTGTTTTCTCAGAACTGTCTTGAGTTCTCTTCTCCGCATATTCTCTTTGGGTGATCTTTTCTACTTTTTGGGAGTTTTCACCTTCCCATGCCTCTTTCTTTGACCTTCATACCCAACTGCCTCCTGCTCCTCAAACTCAGCATGTCTCAGCTGGAAGTCGTCGCTTGCCCACCCCCCCTGCCCCCCGACTCTCATCCCCAAACCCTGACTCCTCCTCCTGTGTTTTGTCTTTTGCTGAAAGGCACTCCCCTGACCCAATTCACCTTCCAAGTAATACATTGGAGTGTTAGCTTTGACTGCTCTCTCCCAGGGTCCTGTTGCATGGCTTCCTACATAGTTACCGAGTGTCCACTTCTTTTCATTCCCATAGCCATCACTTCCCACCCCCGACCTTTACCACGACTCCTGCCGTGGCTTCCCACACCACTGGGAGTTCTGGGATCAAAATGCCCCAGCAGTTGGGGGAATCTCCAAGATGTACATGAAATCACGACACCCTTCCTTTTGAGACCTGAGCTTGGATCCCCTTGTTTGTGGGCTAGAGACAGACCCTGGAGTGTGACCTAGGAGTGGGAAAGCAGTGTCTGAGGTGCTGGGCGTTGGAGTCAATGTCAGGTAGGTTCGAGAGTAAGGCAGGTGGCCAGGAGAGAAAACCGGAGGCCCCTGGGGAGTCAGTGCCAGGCGGTGGGCACCTCAGAGTGAGGAGGGATCAGACAGTGGGAAGTGAGGCCTGGTTTTTCCAGGTGTTGGGCACCAAGGGAGGAGGGGCCTCACATGGCTCAAGGGTCGCCGGGGTTGAAGAAGTCAGGGACGAGGAGGCCTGGGGGTGGCGGGAGGCTGAAGGCCCCCAGGATGACAGCAGGGCGGGGTGGGGCCTGACAGATTCTGAGACACTAGGTGCGGGGGAAGCTGGAAGGTCGGCTCTGCCCAGAAGTAGGGCCTTTGTCCACGGGGGTCGGGGCTCCGAGGAAGAGGCAGCAGACAGCTTCCTGAGTCAGGCCTGTGGGGGATGGGCAGCCTCCCTCAGGCAAGAGAGGGATCGCCATGGAAGGAAGGAGCCAGAGACCTGCAAAGTCACAAGAGGAAGCAGGCGGTAGCACTGGGCTGCGAGAGGAGGGCAGCAGAAAGGACTGGGGCAGTAGGGACTTCTGTCTTGGGGGTTGGGGGCCAGGGCACTGACCTGTATTGGCACCTGGAGAGGCTGAGGGCACCAGCTGCCTGCTGAGTACGTTGTCTGGGCCTTGTTCTGACAGCCTGGTCTGAGGCGAAGCCTGAGGCTGCCTGGGGCTTAGGTCCTGGCAGGGACAGGCCATCCTTTGAGCCCAGGGATCCAGTGCAGGGAGCACAGCCCGCCCCACTGGCCGAGGTTTATCGCAGAGCTCAGCCTGGCTTGCTTGGTGACTGCAGGCTTCTTCTCAGCCTTGGCCCCCGCAGACTTGCGCAGAGACCTGTGGGCACGCAGGCACAACGTACGCACTGACATACGGCCCGTGTTTGACCTTGGGTTTTCCGTTATTTAGCAGAGTCTTGTACCCGAACCTGGGGATCACCAGGCTCCCTGGCTGTGGTTCTTCTGTGACCTTGGGGATATTACTCGACTGCAGGTCCTCAGGGGTTTAGAAGTGACTCTAAAGTGTGTGCCCTGGCTACACTGGCCTGGCCAGCTGGCCAGGGGAGCTGCAGGCACCAAAGGTGGAGACCTGCAGCTCTGCTATTTATATTCATTGGCGTCTGAATGAGGCTTTAACAGAGCCACAGCCTCCATGCCCAGAGCTGGCGCTTCCGCACATTCTTAGCCTCTGTCCCCTGATGAGTCAAAACGGTGCTCTGCCTTCCACCTTATGGTAGTAAACTTGCACCATGAGGGAAGAGTTTCTTGTTTTCTACAGAGAGAAGTTCTATTAGCTGGGCACCCAAGGGCCACACTGCCCGTTTCTCTGCATTTCGGTCCAAAGAACAACCTTCAGAAGTTGGGCTGTGAGGGGAGCATCAGCCTCACCTTCCTCCCTGCCTCCTCCTTGGGGCTTATCACTTTCCCCACATCAGAGCAGCCGGGTTGGTCATGGACCCTGCCTGGAGGTCCTCTTCATACCCAGAATGCCCCAGGGCTTGACCCAGAGCCCAGGAAGGCTAGGTATTGTTTCCTTAAAGAATTTGGGAATTCAAAGTCAGGAACTTACTGGGGGCTAGGCTGTAGACCTCACAGCCTGGGGCTTCCTTGAGGAAGAAACTGCAGGCCTTGGGGATCTGGGCCAGCGCCTGGGGACCACGCTGCTGCACATTCCGGGTTGTGGACCAATAGGTCCTGCCTGGTTGTGCTCGAAGAACACAGCCAAAGCTGTTGTCAGGTGTCAGTCCCATGGAGGCTTCCAGTGAGTGTGACCTTTTCTCTAAGGCCGTCCTTAAAGCTGCTTGGCCTTGACCTCAGGCAGCTGGCCTGGAGGTGGGAGACCCAGCCGGGTCCTCTCCTCCTTTTCCCAGTGCTTCAGCTTCTGCCACTCTGTGCGCCCCCTTCCCCACCTGGGCAGACCTCACCTGCAGACGTGCCCTGTGCATTGCTCTGCCAACTCACCTCTTCAGTTGCGATAGCTCTTGGGAAAGAAGTTCTGTCTCTGGCTCACAGGGAAGGAGGCCATTTTTCATATCTCAGCTCTTTCAGAATGAATCTCAAAGCCCTGATGTTCTTCCTCCTCTGAGCCAGGAGGGAGGCACCTGAGATGCATTCAGCCATCAGGCAGCTGCCCAGCCAGCACCCGTGCAGGGCAGCCCTGGTGCTCCCGCGTGGTCTCTCTGCTTCCTGCATTACCCCTAACTGCCTAGACGTCACCCTTCTGTGTCCCAGCTCTCTCTGTCAGGCCCCTCCTTTCCTAGCATTAAGCTAATTGACAGTTTCCTGGCTTAGAAAAAGGGGCCTCAGTGGCTGAAGGTGGCGGCATGAGGCAAAGGGCTGGAGAGCTGGGCCCCATTGTGCCGTGGGTGTGGGCCTGGCCGAGCCATGCTCTTCTCGGAGCCTCTGCTCCCTAGTCTTGCAATGCGAAGATTGATAACCCCTACCTACCTTGACACGATGCCTGTGACAGCGTCTAGGCAGGTGAGCGTGTATGGAGCACCTACTAATTACATGCAGGGCCCCGGGTCCTGAAGCATGAACGATGAAGAGCCCTGCGGAGTGCTCCCTAGCTCTGGGCAGTGTGGCAGGAGGTCAGGCTGAGGTCACAGGACAGAGACCTGCCTGTGAAGGGGGGCCCAGGAAGGACGGGAAGCCACGATCCTCTCAGCCTCTTCCTTCCCCCTCCCTGGGCGGCTCCCCTCTTCCTCTTAGTCCTGGAAGGGCACCCAGGGCTGGGCCTCGGTGGGAAGCAGGAGCAGGCTACCTTGGCATGAGCATGAGGCCAGACGGGTTCGAATGGAACAGTTTGTGGTGCTGATGGGGAGGCTCCCCCAGACCTGAGACAGCACACACAGTGTGGCTACAGACGACAGAAGGTGGGGGCCAGGCATTGGGCTTGTGGGACTGGACTGGCCCTCGATCTGGGCAGGGTTCCCTTCCCTCCTTCCATCTCTCCGTCCAACCATTTGTGGGCAGGCAGGGCACTGGATGCTGGGGACAGCCGTGGGCTGGGCGGGCTGGACCCTGTCCCCTGCGCCCCACCCTCGCGGCAGCCTGGCCTAGCCCAGCGCCTCTGCCTTGCAGACGCTCATCACCGCCATCGGGCAGACAGCCTACACCGTGGCCTCCGTGCTCGTCCTGTTCTTCATCCTGATGTACATCTTTGCCGTCCTGGGCTTCTGCCTGTTTGGAGGTCCCGAAGGGGGCGACCTGAACAACTGGGAGAACCTGGCTGGGGCCTTCTTCACCCTCTTTAGCTTGGCGACGGTACTGTGTCCGGGAGCAGTGGTGGTGGGGTCCTTGGGAAGGGACCACCAGCAGGTGCGGGTGTGTGGACACTTGGGCTTCCCGTGGGGGCCTTCCCCATGTTCAGATACCTCGCTGGGCGGGGAAACTGAGGCAGCAGTGAGTGCTCCGGCCAGGGGTCCATCTCTATCTCTAATCTTATCACTCCCTGGAGCGTTCCCATTTGTCTCACAGAGCTGTGAAAATGTCACAGCGTTCGCAAAAGATGATTCACTTGGATTAAGTTTAATTTAGAAGTGAAGCCCATGTCACTTAGCCTTTTGGAACGGACTAAACCACACAGGCCCACCCAGAATAAGCCTGCAAAGCCTGAGTCCAGAAGTCTAGACTCTGTTGGGCTCTGGAAAGACTGGAGTCTTTCCCAAGGAGTTTCCTGGCAGAGCGGCAGAGTCTTTTGGGAAAGGATGGGAAGCCTTTAGGAGAAGAGCCTCTGGGAGCCTTGGCCAGAAGCGCCCCCACCCAGTGGTGCCCTGCGCCCCCAGGCCACCAGGATGCACTGGAGTCAGTGGATTGGGGACTTCCGAGGGGCTTGTATGGGGGCAGAACCAACTTCCTTCTAGCAGGGCGAGGCCTCCATAAGGTAGGTGAGCGGGAAGCCCACCCCGCTGGGCCTTGGCACTCGGCATGCCCTCCCTCGCCCGAGCAGGTCGACGGCTGGACAGACCTGCAGGAGAAGCTGGACAACCGGAATTTCATGCTGAGCCGAGCGTTCACTATCACCTTCATCTTGATTGCCTCCTTCATCTTCCTCAGCATGTTCGTGGGTGTGATGATCATCCACACTGAGGTGAGGCTGTATGTGTACGGACTGGGCGTTGGCTCAGGTGTGGCAGGCAGGCTCAGGTGTGGGCCCAAGTCTTCAGGGAGGACCCTGAGCCAGCCCTCTCCTAAAGTGGAGGGGCGGTGGCCCAGGGGGCCCTCTCTACCCAGCCCTACTCTTCTCCCTGAGCCAGTGCGTTTCCCTGCCTCATGGTGGTGGCCAGCAGGACATGGGCTTGGGAAGTCACTGCAGCTGCACTGGCAGCTTGAGTTGGGGTCCTCCTGCTGAGGGGTCCGAGCCGCAGTGCAAGGCTAGGTAGCAAGAAAGTCTGGAGGTGGGTGTGCAGGGAGAGCCCTCGCCTCACCTCTGGCCCCACTCTCCAGGACTCCATTAAAAAGTTTGAGCGGGAGCTGATGCTGGAGAGGCACCTGACGCTCCTGAAGGAGAAGCAGGTGATCTTGAAGCGGCAGCAGGAGGAGGTCAGCAGGCTGATGCAGATGCAGGTGCGCGGCCTCCCCTGGCGGCAGACACACAGCTGCATGGCAGTGGGGCTGGGTGAATGGCCAGGAAGAGGAGCCTTGAGGCCTGCAGGGAGGGCAGGCTTCGTTCTCGGCACTTCTGTATTTCTCCGGCCCTGCGAGCATGTGGAATGCCATGATTGTAACCTCTCCCTCCTTCCTGGGCCGAGCTGCGCTGCTGGGCCCTCTGCCTGCTGTGCTCTTGTTACTGAGGGCTCACTGGGCTCCCAGCAGGCCCCGGGCGCCCACCCTCTGAGTGGGTGAGGCCATTCAGAGGTGGTGTGAAGCTCGGTTTTTCTACATTGAACACGAAGAGCACAACAGGCTGGAGAGTGTCGGGCACGGTACGGCTGTAAGGCTGGGCTGTGAGCTCCCCACGCTGAGCCCCGCATGCCCTGCCAGGTTTGGAACTGCTGCCCCTTCCTCTCCCACGTCATCAGCGCTTCCCTCCTCAGCCTCTTCCCTGAGGCAGAGTCATCTGCCTTTCTCGGCTGTGTTTTAAGGTTTGCTCAGGGCAGGTGAGACCATGCTGTGCCACACTCAGGCTCCCACAGTTTCCTTCCTGTGTCACCTGTCCTCACCTCAGTGACGGTGGCTCATGAGGCTACCTCTGTCAGGGGGTCCTGGCTCGGGAGGGGCTGGGTGACTGGGGCGAGGCTCAGGATTCATCCTGGGGTCAGGGTCAGCGCTGCTGGGGCTCCTGTGGAGGGTCCCCAGGCCTCTGTGCGTCTCGGATGTCACCCCTTCCTTATCGTTGATCTCTTCATGCTGCCCTCTCTAGAAAAACGTTGACTACAGAAGTTTCACTGAGCTGGTGGAGAACTTCAGGAGGACCCTGCGGCACACTGACCCCATGGTCTTGGACGATTTTGGCACTAGCCTGCCCTTCATCGATGTCTACTTATCCACCCTGGACAACCAGGACACCACAATCTACAAGTCAGTCCCGGCCCCGCTGACCTGGCCCAAGGAGACCAGGCACTTCCGGGCCCCCTGCTTCCTTGAGGCAGGGCCACATCTGGTCCCGGGACAGTAGGGGGTACAATGGCCGATGAGCAGGTTGGGTGGACCGAGGCCCTTCTTGGGTGTGAGGGTCCCGTGTATGCACAGGGCTGGGCTGAGGCGTGGACAGGCCCAGGATGGGGTGACTCTGCCCCCCTGCCCCGCCCCAGCCGGCCCTGGACTGTATTCAAATGTGGCTCCTTTGACTTTCCGGCCTGCCCTCACTGACCCCTTTCCAGGGGCAGAGGGAAGAGCATGGCTGGTGAGTCAAGAGCTGAGGCCCCTGGCCTGGTTCTGCCACTGCCTTCCTCCAGGACTCAGGCCCATCCCCGCCCCTTTCCCGCTTGTCACGTGAGGGGCTGTGGGGCTGATTCTGTGAAATTGTGAGTTTGGCCTGGCCCAGGGCTGTGCTCGGCAAAGTTAGCCGGGGTGGTACCTGGCTATTACTGTGGAAAAGGGACCTGAGTGTGGCCCTATGGAGCCACAGTGGGCTCTTGGAACGAGGAAGGACTCGATTAGCCTGGTTTCTGAACAGCAGTCTCCTGGAGGGCTTCGTGGACCGGAGGAACTACAAGGGGGCCTCAGGGAGCATTTCCTCTGGGCCCAGACGGGACCAGGTGGTGTCTGTCATCTCCGCCTGGTCACCTCATGCAGAGCCCAGGACTGTGTTGTCTCTACCTTGCCTCACATGATACAATAACTCCAGGGGCCACAGGTGGAATGGCAGACCCGGGTTCCAGTGCAGCCCGACTGGGCTCTGAGGTCCCTCCTCTTTCTTGACCCCACGCCTGCTGGGTGTGGTGGCCGCCTTGGTGCGATGGGTGGGGCCTGGGTGGAGCAGAGCCCGGCCCTGTCAGCTCCGGCCCCCTCTCCTGCCCTGCTTCCAGGCTCCAAGAGCTGTACTACGAGATCGTGCACGTGCTGGGCCTGATGCTTGAAGACTTGCCGCAGAAGAAGCAGTCCCACTCCTCAGAAAAGGCGGATGACACGTAGCTTGGTGTGGGCGCCCAGGCCCAGAGGGCCTCAGCCTGTGAGAGGCCCCAGTAAACACGGGCTTTCTGGGCTGGCCTCTGCATTGTTGCTGCGTCACGTCACTTCCCCACCCTGAGGGCTGGGTCTGGGCAGGTGCCCATGGTGCCCGATTCCCCAACACCCCCACCTCACAATGCAGCTAGATCTCTGGGGTGGGCAGGAGGAGGCTCAAGACTCGTCCTGGCCAGGGGGTACACCCAGAGGCCACACTGGACCTCTCCTCCCTTGACCCAGTGCAGGGACCTGCTGTGTTCCTGGGGAAGCTGTCTGAGGACCCCGGACCCAGAAGGGCCCAGACCTAGCAGCCCCCTACAAGTGTGTGGCTCCTTCAAGCTGGTGTGACCTACTTCCCTCTTGGAACCTCTGCAGCGCTCACCTCCGGGTCATCCCCACACCTGGCAGAGCTACATCTCTCTCTCTGGGCCCACTGCCCTGGGTACCCTCTTTGGAAGTCGCCCCTGCTTTCTCCCAGGCTCGCAGAGGCCGTGGTGCTCCGAGGGGGTGGCAGTGACTGGCAGGGCTCTGTTGTGTGGGCATGGAGCTCGGGGTAGGCTGGTCTGGCTGGCTAGCTTCAGGCACTTTGGGCTGCTTCCCCTCTTATGGTCGGTTAGGACTCTTCACCGAAAAGGTGGGCTTTTCTGCAACATTCCTAGCCAGGTGACTGCCAGAGCTGCCCGGGCCCTGGGGCCCGCTGGTCCAGCCATGATGGAGCCATTCGAAGGCCCAGGTGGGCCAGGGGGCTGGTACCCCTTGCCCCCAACTGGCCAGACCAGAGGTCTGGTTGTTTCCCCTCTGCTCCATGGCTGGGGAGTACTGAGGCCTGTCACCTTGGCAGTGACATCTCAGACAGAAGGGGGTGGGTTCTGGGAGCAGCCAAGTGCAGAAAGACCCAGGACCCACACTGGGGAGTCAGGTCAGCAGAAGATACATGGGGTTGAGTCGAGAGCGGGTGGACACGAGGGTGGCGTGGGTGAGCCCGTGGGTTCCGGGCCTGGGCGATAGCACCCCTGAGGCCACAGGACAAGGGCAGGTAGAAACCTATATTTGTGGTTTCACTTCTGTATTGACTACCATTTACTGAGCTGTGTTGGGTACCAGGATTCTGTGAAGAGAGGCCCACAGTTGAGTAGGGGAGAAGGAGATCCAGTGAGACTGGATGAGGAAGTCTCCTGAGGAGGCGACAATGCCTGTTTGAGTGCAGGGAGCGCGCATCTGCTAGGTACTCACATCGTGTCCATTTGCGGGCGTTCACCTCTCAGGACCAGACTGAGAATTTGTGAGCGGTGCCCAGGGCTGCTCTAGAGAGTGAGGCCTGTTGCCCTGCTGTGGGGGAGACCTCTGAGGGCAGGGAGTGGAACCTGGCTGCCCCTGGGGGTGGGGAGGGCGCTGTGCCTCTGCCCGGGAGCAGGGCCTGAAGGAAGCAGGGTCCCCTGCCCTTCGTGGCAGGGGGAAAGGTGTGGGGTCCCATGTGTTCAGTGCCTCACTGTGCTGGCTGGGGCTCCCAGGGGTGCTGGGGTGGGTGAGCACAGTCAGCAGGGCAGCCAGGCCTCCGGCAGAGGCCCCACTTGGCTCAGGGACGCAGCAGACAGAGGTGGCCAAGGGCTTGCAGCTGCTGTGCCAGCCTTGCTCTTGGGAACACGAGAACACATCAGCTGCTCTCGCCGGAGCCCTGGGAACTGCCCCAGGGATCTGGGAGCGAGCGAAAGATTTAAAACTTGCCTCAGGGAGTTAGAAAGAACCCTGGTTTCCGAGTCAGGAGACCGGGATTCCTTCATCAGTGACCGTGGGCAAGGCGTCCAGGCCCCGGAAACCTCGTCTGTCTGCTCCGAGAAGTGGGCTGATAAATCCCTAAGGATCGGATAGAATGGTGTGAAACAAGATGTGGTCGACTTAGCGGTGTGTGCTTTCTGGCTGTCAGCTCTGCCGCTGCTTGGCGGCCAGCTGCAGAGTGGGCTGTGCCAGCCAGGGGCTGAGAGGGGCAGGGCCAATGTCAAGGTGGCTGGAGGAGGGTCAGGAGCTGAGAGCAGGGAGCAGAGGTCAGGAACCTGTGGGGGGTGGGGCTGGTGCAGGGCCTGTGGCCAGCAAGAAAGACCCGGGTGGGAGGTCTGGGTTCCAGGCCCAGCAGGGAAGCCTCGTGCCTGGGCCACTGGCCTGTGGCAAGCTGTTTCTAAGGGCACAGGCAGAAGGCTGTCACGGAACAGAGAACTGTGAGAGGGTGACGTGTGGAGGGCTGGCCCAACACGGCTGGCAGAACGAGCTGGCGGATATTTGGCGCAAACTCTCAAAGCAGCATTTCTGCTTGGCTCTGCTCGCCTGTAGAGCAAACACTGGTAGGCTGGAATTCCCACTTGGGCTCTCACCAACTCAAACAGGCTTGGCCAAGCTTTGAATTGATTTGCTTGGGGCAGAAGTGGCTCTGCTTGTCCAGGCAGCGGAAGCAGGACCCTCCTGCCCTCCCCCGACCCCGGGACCCAGCAGAGGTGTCCCCTAATGGCTCTCTCATCTCCGTTCTGCCAGCCGGGGGGGTTTGGGGGCTGCACTCAGAAGCAGGGGGCACCTGGGCCTGAATCTTCGGGTCACACCCAGGCCCTCCCCCAGCTCTGTAGGAAGGATCTGGAATCCAGGGCTGGAGGTGTTTGGAAGGTGACCAGATTTTTTTTTCAAACCGCTGGTTCCACCTGCAGGAAGCTGCTCCTGCATCAGGGAGACCCAGGCAGTGCCCGAGAACGCACGCTTCCTATTTGCTCCCGCAGCTCCACAGTCCAGCACGGAGATGCCGGGAATGTGCGCCTTCTGTTTTCCTCCAGTGTGGGGGAGACCAGACACCTCCTAGAACAAACCGCCCTTCACCGGGGCAGGGTTTGCTCTCAGGGGTGTCTCCCGCTGTTCTGCTCCCTGTTCCTAGCCCCAAATGGCCTGGGTCTGCTCCGTTGTCCCACAGACTCAAGAGAGATGGCCCTGAATTCCTAAGGAGGCTACTCAGCAAGGAGAGGGGGTGGTTGCTGATTCCAGTCACAGGGATGGGAAGTGGGGACAAAGGAACAAGATGTGACGGAGTGCCCGCTCTTCCCCATGCTCTGCCACCAGGAATGGTATCTGTCCTTGGCCAGCCACATGCCTCCCCTTCCCCAGGCTCTGGCTTTGGCTTTGGCTTTGCCTCCAGCTTGGTGCAATGCAGCACCTGGAGAACGGGAGAGCCAGGCCCGGAGCGCTACAAGGAAAGGGAGTGTTGTGCTTCCTTGGTCAGCTCCTGGGTGCTCCTCCCTGGCGGAGAGTCGGGGCGGTGGGAAGAACAGGGAGAAATCTGCCTGGAGGCTAATAAGGCTGCACGGGCCTGTGCGGCCAGGGCCTGGGACGAGGGGGAGGGGGCCAGGCTGAGGCCTGGGAGACAGAGACCAGCGGACAGAGCCTCCGACGTGGCCGGAGTGTGAGACCTTGAGAGCCGGGAAGGGGAGAAGTGGGGTGACAGGTGTCCTGGTGGGGTAAGAGCTGGCCCCTCACCGAAGTTCTCTGAGGCAAATGATGTCTGGGACTGTTTAAAGATGAGTTTTGATGGTTGAACTATACCTTAAATAAATGGAGCCCCACGAATAGATTTGAGCCTGCGGTGTCTTCGGTATATTCAGGGAGCATCGAGATCACCCTGTGGAACAGAAACCCGTCAGGCTAAAACTGGGAAGTGTAAGAGGGGCTGACAAACCACCAACAGAGCCCCCAGCTGGGATTGGAGACCCCCGAGTGAGGTGCTCCACGGGGTGGCGGCGCCGGGTGGGACTGGCTTTTCGGAGAATGAAACTGAAGTGGCAAAAAAGGAAGTGTGGGCAAGGCCAGAGGGGGATGAAGAGTCTTGGGAAACTGGAGGTGATCCCACCTTTGTAAACTGGTGGAGGGCCAATGACATTCGCATAGCAGGGGCACCCCACAGTTCAGCATTCTGAGAGCCCAACCGCCCCTTGACTCCCTCCTTCCCCAGGGGGACTCTGATGCCTGGGACTGGGGCCTGAGGTGGAGAGACTTCTTCAACACCCACCACTGGGCCAGAGACGGAGGGCCCACACGGGGCTCAGGCCCCGCTCCAGAGGCCTGTCTTGGTTGGCCGTGGACAGAACGCCTTCTGGGTAGTCGGTGTTTCTGAGCACAAGGTGCTGTCACATACCTGATCTGAATCTCCAAGTAATACTTAGGTATCCTAATTATTCCCATTGAACAGGTGGTAAAACAGGTTAGAAGAGGTGATGTGACCTGAGACTACAGTGAGGGGAGGAACCAGGACTCGCCACCAAGCATATGTGGCCCTCGTGCTGCTCGGCCATGATGCTGTGCACCGGTCTTCCAGGGACTCGATACCCTCTTTCCAGGGGGACAGGCTCTGAGAGACTGTCACCTGGCCGAGACTGTCCTTAAAGGGCAGACGCCGTATTTATTTGAATGCAGGCCACACATGGGCCCCTCTGCTCTGCTGCCTTACAGCAACCTTGTTCTCAAAGTTATTTTTCTGTCTTTATTTTTTTAAAGATTTATTTTTAGAGAGAAGGGAAGGGAGGGAGAAAGACAGGGAGAGAAACATCGATGTGAGAGAGATACAGCAATTGGTTGCCTTGCATTCCCCTACTGGGGACTGGGCCGCAACCCCGGCAGGTGCCCTGACTGAGAATCAAACCTGCGACTTTTTGGTTCGCAGACTGGCACTCAGTCCACCAAGCCACACCAGCCAGGGCTCAAAGTTATTTTTTAAAAATTGTTTTAAAGAGACCAACCATTTTATTGACTTTTTTTTTTCTTAGAGAGGAAAAGAGGAGAGTAGAAAGAGAGAGAGAGAAACAATTTTTTGTTTCCCTTAATTTGCAGTCATTGGTTGATTCCTGTGTGTGCCCTGACCCAGAGGGACAGTGTTCTAACCACCTGAGCTACCTGGCCAGGGCTCAGAGCTGTTTTTCTGAACTTAAAAAATGGAGCCGTGATTTTTTCTGGGCAGGGCCTGGTTCTGGGAGGAGGGAGTGTGGTCGCTCAGATGGGCCTCCGTCCGCCAGTCTCCTGGCGCCTTCCCCCTGCCTGGCCGAGGCTGTGAGGTCTGAAGTCTGCTGGCCCAGGGCTCCTGGCCTGGCCCGGGCAGCTCCAGGGATGTGGAGGCGGCGGGAAGCAACCAGTGTGCGTGGATGGGTGGCGACTGTGGCCCCGAATCAGGAAGTTACCGCCCGGGCAGCAGCGGGGCTTGGTGAGACGCTGCCCTCCCTGCAGGTCTGTAAAGCAGCCCTGCAGGTGGGAGGTGCTGAGCAGGCAGGATGAGCCCTCCTGCCAGCCCTCTACAGAGCGGTCCCCATGCCCAGACTTCATAGTCTGTCCTTTCTGGTCCTCTGCCTGCCTGTGTACCCACGGATAACGTGTCAGCAAGGGTAGAAGCTGTGGGCCTCCAGAGGGGGCGCTTTGGGAGGCTCTGGGCCCAGGCAGATGTCTTTTACCTGACCTTCGGATGAGCAAGTGGAGAAGGGCATAAAGGGTTGTCAGGAGGAAAAAGCCAGTTGCATGCTGAACATGACATCTGCCTTTTTTTTTTTTTTCACGGAGAAATACATAAAACCACACAAAGTGTTAGAAACTTTCTCTTTTAGGCAGCAAAGATGGTAGACTAACCTGGTGCTGGCCAGGGTGTGGAGAGAGGGCGCCACGTCCACTCTGGGCAGTGTGAACAGGGGCGGCCGCCTGAGGCATGTGTTCCCGCGTCCTGACAGCTCTGCTTTTCGAAACTGCCCTAAGGAGCCGAAGGACGATAGCACAGACGCGTGACTAAGGAGGTTCACGGGGCCTGTTACAACCGACACAGCGAGAGGAAATGGGTCACCCACATGCCCACGGTGAGAAAACAGGTTCAATTACTGTGAATGCGTAGTAAACATCGCACGTGAAAACGCATACTTAAAAAGTCATCCGTGGATAAGAACAGATGTTCTGGACCTCGTACTGAGTGGAAACGGTGGCTCCCAGAGCACCGTGTGGCCTGGCGCGCGTCCTGTGGCGGTGAGCGAGCACAGGGAACGGGCTCCTGCGCGCTCAGGTGTGTGAGCCGAGGGGCGTCTGCGGGGGTGGGCGCGGTCATAGTGGTTCGAGGGAGGTGACTTCTTGTCTCCACACCATTACGAACTTTTTGAATTTTAGGAATGAGTATGTGTTTTATAGTCGGGAAAGAATCGCAGTTTTCACCTTGAAAGAAATGTCGGGCAGTGAGAGCGTGTGAGCGCCGTAGCCGTGGTGCGTGGAAGCGTGTTCCGGGCAGAAGGAACCGCAGGCACAGAGACAGAGGGGCGGGGAGTGCCGAGAAGCCGGTGTGGCTGCGGCCAGAAGCCTGGGGTGGAGGCGAGGCACCAGGCAGTGCGCAGTGGCGGGGAGTCAGGGACAAGCAGGGCAGCGGCCTGCCCTGGCCAGGTTTGCTTTCTGCTGCCTCCCTGCGAGTGGCCTTACCCCCCTCAGCTGGCATTTGAGGCTCCCTTATTTTGTCTCCCCCTTTCTCTCTCTCTAACTCCCAGGGCTCCCCTTTGCCTGGCTCAGTCTCACCCCCATCCTCCATGCCCATTCCAATCCTGCCTGTCTTTCTACTCTCTGTACCAGGCCCCCTCTAACAGGAAGCCTTTCTGGATTGCAGCAGTTAGCCTTGATTTCTACTTTCCCCTACTCTCACCCTTGACTTCAGACACGACCTTAAATTACACCTCAGCTCCTCCACCCATAGTTGTTTCTTCTTCCAGCACCAGTTGGGCAGGGCCACCAACTAAGAAGTCATGCCCTGACACGTGGGTGGCAGGGATGGGCTGCCCGAGACACACCAGCTTTAGGGTCATGATGGGGAAGGGGAAGTGGGCAGAGAGACCCAGGAGTGATTTTGAGCCTATTAGGTCACAGGTACAGCACCAAACACGGTACATACATTTTCATACTTATCCCTATTTCGTAGATGAGGAAACTGAGGCCTAGAGGGTCCCATGGCAGTAAGCTGTAGCACTGTGAGTCGACCCCAGGCACTAACTCCTAAGTCCATTTTCTTAACCCTGGTTGACTTGTCTCCGGCTGTCACCCTGCTGGAGGTTGGCTGGGCTGTGCCCAAGGTGGGACCATCCTGTGCCTTGTTGCCCCAGGCCCAGCGGAAATGGACTTCGGGGGTGGGAAGGTGATGCCATCTCACTCAGGTGACCCCGTGGAGGATCTGGGGGCGTGCAGTCTCCCTGTGGGGGACTTCGGAGTGCTATGTCAGAGTGCCAGGGACTTTTGCCTCCTCAAGGAGGCAAAGCGAGGTGTTTCCCTGTGGGGCCAGCTGGCAGGGGCGCTGTGGAGGCGTGTGGCGGGAGAGGCCTGGGCACCTTGCCTGAGCACGGGCTTCTGCACTCAGAGCTCCTCCAGACATAGGGGCCACTGAGTGATCAGGGCCAGCTTTGTCTCTGAAGCAACAGCCCACCCGAAAGCCTTACCTGCTGGTCACATCTGGGGTCTTCAAAGCCTGAGGGAAACTTGGGCTCAAGGCCGGCCAGCCGTGTCCCACGGGGGAGCCGAGTGCCGGGACTAGACCAGAGGGGCATGGCCTCTGCTGGTCACCCCTTATCAGCCGCGACCCCACAGGCTGGGCTGTCTGTGTGAGCCTGGGGGATGCTGGCCCTGGCCTCTGTGGCCCCGCGCTGGGCTCTGGACGGTGGAGAGTCCAGAAGCTCTGGAGGAGTGGGTGCCAAGCTCGGGAGAAGCCAGGCGTTCACCACCAGTTGCAGGTGCCAGAACTCAGTACCGGCCTTGGCGACTGAATGAGGGTGCCAGCGTGGGGGTGGAGGAGGGGTCCTTGGTGCCTGCGTGTCTTGGTGTGTAAATATACCCTCGGTGAGGTCCGGTTTACCCGAAGGTGGAGAGGTGTGTGCATGACAGGCTGCAGTAGGGGCGGGGACAAGCAGTCATCCTTGTGTGTTCGGGAAAGTGCCCAGAGAGGCCACAGGCGGGAACAGTTTGGGGAAACCCTTGCTGGCCTGGCTACAGCCAGGCAAGCGACAGAGTGGCCGGCGCTTTATGACGGCAATGTCTTGGAGGGTTTGCCAAGCACTTTCTGTGAAGTCACTGGGACATTAAGCCCTTGGTTCAATTAAGTGGGTTAATACACTCTGTCCGATTCTGATGAATAATCACGTAATGTGATAATAGCAATAATGGCGCTATTAGCTGTGGTTATCGCACGTGCCCGCACTGTCCCAGGCACGCAGGGGAGGCGCAGCCCACATTCTCACACGCCCAGGCCTCATTTTCCACTCGTAAAACCCCCCCTTCAAAGCCTTTCCAGCCCAACTCCCTATATCCATTTTCAGGACAAATTACCAACACTTAAAGAAATTGGTCCATTTTGCATGGAAGCCAAGTCCAAATTACTGTTACTTTCCCCTTTGTGTCTTGAAATGTAAAAATGAGTAGGGGCAGGGAGGTGGTGGGGACAGGGGACGGAGAAGGAGGGGGGACAGGGGACGGAGAAGGGGGGGCAGGGGGGCGGAGGGAGAGATGTGTGTGAACAAGCGGAAGGGGACAAGCCTTCCTGTTTCGGTAAGAACGCGTTTCTGGAGGGATGTTTCAGGGTGCTCAGGCAGAAAAATGAGAAACGGTGTGCTTGTTAAACCCTGAGTAAGGCTAAGTAAGCATGACTATTTTTAGTAGTGTAGTAAAACCTTGGTAATTTGGACCTCTTTAATAAAGATTCCATGACCGTTCTGGCTGGCAGGCACACTGTGTGTGTGTGTGTGTGTGTGTGCGCGCGCACGCGTGTGCGCACGTGTGTGTGTGCAAGAGGTAGGGGTGCAGAGGGGCCGCTGCATTGTGGGATGGGGTGAGCAGTGAGGAGAGAGAAGGACTCTCCTCTCACGATAACTGTTCTTAAACTCTGAGCCCTCTTTGCTCAGCAGTGAAAGATCATTACAAGTTAATCTTCGAATATTCCTCTTGGTACCCGCTGATTTAATATCTGATTCAAGGAGAATGTATTTGAAAACAGTATTTCATTTCTGTAAAAATCTGTAAACGTTTCCTTGACACCAGTCACAGGGGCCTCTGCCCAAATGCGGCTGCATCCCGAGGGTTGACACGCCATCCCAGGCAGGTGGTGACCGCCACCTCCGGGGTGAGGGTCAGACGACCACCGCCTGCACTACAGATCGCAGGTCTTTCTGTGTTTAGAATAATATTGATTGTCTCAGTCCCTCAGTACAGAAGTGATGTATGTGCAGTGCAAAAAGCTTGGGGAAGACAAATGGAAATAAAACCCATTTCCCCCACAAAGGCGGCTGGTGTTGACGCCCTGGGCACATCCAGGAATCTCTGTGCGTGTGGAAGAATCACAAGGGTGTTCTGCTCGGACGCGGTTTTGCAGCCTGCCTTGTTTCGTTTTTTAGACAGGGGAGCTCAGTAAAAAATAAAAATAAAAATAAAGTATTGGCAAGCCTATTATTTAATTTTATGCTTAACTTATAGGGAAAAGCCACCCACCCAGTTGCTCCCTCTTGCCCACACTGTAGATGCTCAGTAAGGGAAGTGTCCTTACTGAGGTCCCACTGCATCCTGAACAGAGGGGTGGACCTCAGGGTGAGGGCCTAGCAGGTCAGCTGTCCCTGGGGCCTCCCCAGGGCTGCCCGTGGAAGGGGCCTCAAAGATGGGTTTTCTAACAAGCAGCAGACCAGCTTTGTGGGGGGTGTTCTGGGCACCAGCCTCTGAGTGCCTCTCCGGATGAGGTAGGGCATAAACAGACTTTTTTTTTTAAAGTTGTTGAAAAATACATGCATTGTGACATTTGCCCTTTTAATCTTTTAAAAGTATACAGTTCAGTGACATTTAGTAGATTGCTGTGCAGCCGGCACCACCATCCTCCTCCATAACTGTGTTACCACCCAGAACAAAGCTCCAAACGCATGAAACAGTAGCTCCCCACCCCCTGTCCCCTCTGCCACTGGAGCCCCACCCTCTCTTCTGTCTGTCTGAGTTGCCTGCCCTAGGCACCTCACCTAAGTGGAACCACAACTGTTGTCCTCCTGTGACTGGCTCATCTCACTTGGCGCAGCATTCCTGAGGCTCCCCCACGCTGTAGCGTGTGTTAGGATGCCTTCTGCTTTAAGGCTGAGCACTGCTCCATTGCAGGGGTTCGTTCATTCGTCACTTCAGGGACCCTTGGTGGGCTCCGACCTCTCGGCTGTTGTGGCTCATGCTGCTGTGAACGCGGGTGTGCAAAAATCTGTTTGAGCCCCTGCTTTCTTTTGGGTCTCTATCCAGAAGTGCATTTCTGGGTCGTGTAGTAATTCCATGTTAAATTTTTTAGGAATGGCCATACTGCTTGCCACAGTGGCTCTACCATTTTACATTCCTACCAGCAATACACAAGGGTTCCAGTTTCTCCACATCCTTGCCAACACTTCCTGTTTTCTGTTTTGTTTGTTTGTTTTGGATGTTTTTGTTTTTTTGTTTTTTCTTTTTTGGGGCACAGCCATCCTCGTGGATATGTAGTGGTATCTCAGTGTGACTTTGGTTTGCGTTTCCCTAGTGACTAGTGATGTGGAGCATCTCTTCATCTGCTCATTGGCTATTTGTGCATCTCCTTTGGAGGACTTTCTGTTCAAGTCTTTTGCCCATTTTTGGATTGGGTTGTTGGGGCCTTTTTGTGGTGGTTGTTCAGACATAATTTTAAAAGCAGTGCCAAGAGCCAGCTGTGCTGAGAGGGAGGAGTGAGTGGAGGAAGGAGAGAAGGGAGTGGGGAGAGGAAGAAAGGGCCAAATATCTCTTGTGGAGTGAAGGGGGAGGGGAGGCAGCCCCTCAATATTTTATTCAGCAAATATTTATTGAGCACCAATTGTGTGCAGACGCTTCTCCAAGTGTTGCTCTCTGCATCTGTTTGCCCTGTGTCCTGGCTCTCCAGGCCCCCACAGGCTCTGTGGGCAGGCAGGCTAGGACCTGAGTCCCTGCAGCCACCTTTGGACAGGTTACCTCATGTCCCTGCACCTTGGCTTCCTTGTCTGTAAGATGAGGCTCATGAGAGAAATTAAGTGTGTCCAGTGCACAGCAGGGGATGGAGCAGAGTGACATGGGCCCACGTGCCTGGGACATCCAGAGCAGCTTTGCTTCTGCACTAAGGCCATCCTGCCCTTGGCCTCTACCCCACCCCAAGTGCGGCTTCCTGCACCCTGACCTGCTCCTCTGCAGTGTCCTGATTCACAGGGTTGCAGCCCCCTCCACCTTGGCTGACTCGGGTTCCCTGCAGCCACTTGACAGTGGGCAACACCTGCCAACTGGGAGACAGACCCAGGGCCCTGCAGAGTCAACACAGGAGCTGATGAGTGGGGTTCCCATGGTGAGAGGGGCAAGGGCTGGGAGGAAGCCCGGGAGGTTTCCTCCAGAGGGAGGCAGACTGGAAGCCCCTGTCTTGGATGTGAGAAACTTGTAATACCGAATGAGGTGGGAGTTTGGATCTAATGGTGGCTATTCCAGGGCCCTGCCTGCCCTCCCCATTCTTCAGCCCCTACCCCAGGGCGTCCTCAGTCCCTGTTGTCGCCCATGCCCCTACTCCTGTCTCACTGTCTGGGGAGTGAGATCGGTGAGGGCCAATCTTGGGGCCTACTGCCTTTTTGCTCTCCCCCAGAGCCCAGTTAAGCCAGCCTCTTGACATGAATTATCACCATTTATCCTGGGCCCCAGCCCGACCCCCAGGACAAACGGGATTCCCTTCCGGAGGCCGTGCAGTACAGTGGGTGGGAGCGCAGGCCTGGTTGGAGGGCCTGAGCACAGGCCCTGACTCTCTCTTATGTGTTTTACTCTATTTTATTGTTTTTGCCAGATGGCAGAATTTCATGGTTTTACTAACACAAACACAGTGTGCACACAAGCTGTCTATTCCTTTTCTTCGCTGCGCAGCCTGGCATTGGGGCTGGCGACCCTGACAGCTGGCTGGGCTGCTCTGTGCGCAGTGGCTGTGCAGTTGCAGGAGGAGGCGTTGTGAGCATCTCAGCACAGTGACATTTATTGCGCATCCGCAGCACTTCAAGCTCCCTGAGGTCGTGGACCAGGAACCTCCGCAAACCCCCAGGCAGCATGGGCTCTGTTTTCCTGTTGCTCCCCTAGCCAGCGCTGGGCTCAAGGTCTGGCCCTTGAATCTGCTGCTCACCCTTTTGTCATTGCCTCTGGGTCTCTGCCAGTCATGCTTAAGTCTGACATACCAGTCTGACTGGTGCTGGAGGAACTCCTTGGTCCTCTCTCCCACAATCTCGGGCCTCACAAGGGTCTGAGGGCAGCCCTGGCGCCCAGAAGGGGACAGCTGCCACCTGTGTAAGCAGCACCGAGAAAGAGAGGAAGAGCGACTCTTCCAATTAGCCTTGTCCCGCAAGCCTCCCTTGCTTCCGGTGTAAGAATAACAAGCCCCACCCTCCCGTGAGGAGCGAATGTTGAAATTCTCATAAGGGGCTTGCAGGAAGCCTGGCGCTTGCTCAGTAAGGGCCTGATGTTAGCTATTGATGAAATGATCGACACAAAAAGAAGCACTTGGTCACCTTCATCCCATGTTGCAGAGCCCGTACTGGATGCTGACCTGCCTGCCCCCAGGCCAGCTGCCCAGCAGAGACTGGGCCTGGTTCCTCTGGGTCTCCCAGGATGAGTTGCTGAGGGCCCACGTCAAGGGCGAACGGGTCCGGGGTTGTGGGGAGGGGAAGGTTGGATAGAGTGGGTAAGTCAGCGGGCAGGACTGTCAGCGACGACTCACGTTGATGATACACCCAGCAAAGCTGGAGCAAGGAAACCAGATTGGACCCCAAATGATATTTAATAATAACAACAGCACCATTAATAGTAACCATTTATCGAGCACTTACTATACCAGCACCTCAATGAACGTGTTGTATGTATTATCTCATTTAATCCTTAAACAACTGTGTGAAGTGATTGTTGTTATTCCCTTTTATGGAAGAGGTAACAGAGGCTCAGAAACATTAACTTTCTTGCCCAAGGGAACTCAGAGGTGGAGCCAGGACTTAAACCCTCTGTCTTGAAGACCCCATCGGAGGTTCCTGTGGATATCAGAGCCAAGTGACTGGCCCAGGAAATGGGAAGGTCAAGGGGCATAAAACCTCCCTGACTCTCATTTCCCAGACTGGCCCTTTTGGTGGTGAGGGCCTGCCGCTATCTCATGGGGACCTGAAGGGCATCACAGAACCCCCTCCAGGGCCTGGACTCCTTGGGCATTGCCCCCTCCAAGGCAGGTCTTCCAGCTGTGACTTCCCCTTGGATGCTGTGTCCCCAGGGAGTCCTGCGGCCAAAATGGGCCACACACTAGGGGAGGACATCAGTACCTGTCCCTGAGTGACCAGGCTGCCGGGCGTTGTGGACAGTGGCTAATCTGGTGTTCCTTTGGTGCCCCCAGAGCCTGCAGTGCCCACAGTGCCAGGTGCCAGCCCCTTGCCCCCCTGCCTCTAACTCATGGCCTCCCTAAACCTGCAGCTGCCCTTTGGGAGTGGCTTTGCCAGAACCAGGTAGAAACAAACCTGAGCTTCTGTTTCCTGGGGGCCAGTCGCTTCAAGGTCACCCTCCACAGTCCCTGTTGCCCATGGCACTTGGCCTGGGGCAGCCCGGTACAGAGAATGGACACTGACCGGGTTTGAATCCACTGCATCCCTTCTGGCTGTGTGACCCTGGGCAAATGACCTACACTCTTTAAGTCTTGGGGCCTCATCAGGGAAAGGGGTTAACGGGGACCCTTCCTTATAGGGTTGGTATGCAGGCAAAGGGACTCATCAGTGAGGAGTGTACACTTAGCACAGGACCCTGGGCCACAAATGGGCTCAATGAGTGAGCGTGCTTGCCACTGAGAACAGGAGGAGTCTCCTCCCTGGAACAGCCTTCCCTGACACCCTGTTTAAAGCAGGACTCTCAGCACTTTTTCTTCAAGAGCACTCAGCCCAGTTTGTAATTATACACACGTTTGTTTACTTGTCCACAAGAGCAGCAACTGTGTCTGCTTTTCACCGCCCGACTCCCAGCACCGAGGGCAGGAACACAGTAGATGTTGGCTGAATGATTGGCACCCCTCCCCCATCTTCTTCAGGCAGAGCAGGGGTAGGACTTTCTGCCTCTTCTCAGAGCACTTGGCTTTCAGAGCCCTCTGTGTTCCTCAGCCCCTCCTCCAGAGACGAACCTGCAGCTGGTGCAGCTGGAAAGGGCTGGATTCTATCTGCTGTGCCAGCCACATAGCAGCTGGGTGGAGCCCGAGGCTGGGTCTTACACTCACCTTGCTGGCAGAGATCCTCTAGTGAGGGGTTCCTTCTGGGGCTGCTTCGACCTCTCCACCCTTCTACAGCTGTTTGGCCTGTGGCCCCACGGCCACAGCGAGTCCCCATCAGAGTCCGTCTTTGCCCCTCTCTCACCTGGAGCCGGGCTTTTCTGGAGAAGTTTCTCTGCCTCCCACTTTCCTCCAGTCCTACCTCCTTCTAGGTCTCCCTGCCTCCTGCCCTCAACTGAGACCAGGGCCCCTTGGCCTTGGCAGATGTGTGAGGCTGGGGAAGGCGCTCAGAGTCCAGATGTGATTGTGTTTATGTTTCCAGAGAGTGAGGGGTCGGAGCTCTGGACTGGAGCCACTGGGGGAGGGGTGGTCTGGCTCTAGCCCCCTGCCCCTGCCTTCCCTCCCCCACCTCCTTCCTCCAGCCTGTGTATCCAGCCTGTGTATCTGGCTCCTCTCAGAACCCCACACTCCAAGTCGTGCAGCCCCAGGCTGGGCCATCCTCCTGGAAGGACCCTGCCTCGTTCCTCATCCGAGGGTGAGAAGAGCAGCGGAAAGGTGCCTGGCTTGGGATCTAAAGACTTGACTCGGAGTGAGCTTGGCCCAGTTACGTCGTGTGGCTCATGCAGCGGAGCCTCCATTCGGTTGGGTCACCTGAGGAGCAGGGACAACACTCCTGACCTCAGAGGCGGTGCCGACCTGGTTGAGAACGTGTGCATGGGGCTCTCCAGCCCTTAGCTCGGGGCTAAGCCTGCGGATGTGCCCACTCCCAGCTCCGCGGCGGCCGGCCTCCCTCTGTCCAGCTCCGGGGCAGTGCCACTTCCAGTCCCAAGGTGATCCTGAAGCAGAATTACTGACTCCTTTCCCTCTGATGCAGCTGCAAATATTTTGTTTTGCCATCAGAAGTGACTGACTTAAGGAAAGCAGAATTTTACAGGCAGTTTACAGGCTGGTCTTGTTCAGTAGTTTCCAAATGCTGGGGGAAGGTGGAGGCAGCCCGGAGCCTCCAATAAGTTAGGATGGAAGGGAAGTGAGAAATGAGTTCGGTGTGTTGGACACTTTCTGCGGAAAGCTACACACCCCCGGATGGTACTGGGGGCGGATGAGGGGAGGAAGGGAGGCCCTAGCTAGACTGGCGGACCTAGCATTCACAGTCCCCCTCAAATAGCCAGGGCAGGGCTCCAAGGTGGAGATACCGGGCCCACAGGAGAAAAGGCAACCCCAGACCCAGAGAGGGTCTCAGCAGTCCCACCCATACGCGCTGGGCAGACAAGGGTCGCGCACACCCCGAGAGCCTGGAAGGTCACTGCAGAGCCAGCCTAGGAAAAGCCTGCAGAGGCCGGCGGCCGGGTTTTGAGAGGGGCTGGGAGGCGGTCCCGGTTAAGGCGGCCTGCGTCGGCAGCGCCAAGTCTGAGTAGCCCCACGGGTGAGCGCCCAGCGCGGCAGACTGGAAGCTTGGAGTGCCCGGCAGCGCCCTCACGGGAGCCGGGCAGACAGGCCTGGAACGGCGGCGGGGAAGTAGGGGCACAGGCCCTGGAGGGGTGCGTCTCCGTTCTTCCCTCCTACCCTCGGCACCCCCGGAGGCAGACTTCCCTTTCTACCCGCCTCCCTCCTCAGATGAAAGAAGGAGTCGGGGCTCGGCAGTGGTTAGCACGCTCGTACTATGTTTTTAATAGACGTACATGGACAAGTCGATATAGACAGATTTATAATTCTATACAGTCAGTCCGACATACACAGGGACGCTGTAAACAGGGGAGCGGGCCGGAGAGCGGGCGTGCAAAGTGGGCGCGGCGCGAGGCCCTGGCCGCGCCCGAGCTCTCCCGGCTCGACTCTTGCACGGCGGGCGGTGAGGAGGCTCTGCGCCCGGACCGAGGGGCCACCTCCTAGCCTGGGAGCGGAGCAGAGGGCCTGGGTCTGCGGAGACGCTGGGGTGCTCGGAGACAGCTTACCCCGTCCTCTCACCGCCAGCTGCTGCTACGTAGCCTTACAATAGTTTTCCCGGGCGCCGGGCAGGCGATGGTTCTCGGGATGCGCCAGGGCCGCGCGAGGCTCCTCGGGCGAGTCCTCGATCCCGGGCTAGACACCGTCATCCCCGGCTGAACACCTGCTCCAACTCGGATCCGGATCTAGCTAAGGTTCGCTCGGCCAGGCCCAGCTCGGAGAGGGCATCTTGGTTCCTACTTGGGCCGGGGCCAGGATCCCGGGTCCCGGGCGCGTCCAGTTCACTGGCGCGGCGGCGCAGCCCGGGGCCAGCGCGGCAGGAACGCGGGCTACGAGGGCCTCCTCTCGGGCCTCCGGGCCTGAGTGCCTGCCTCCCGCGCCGCGTCCTCTGCGCGGAGGGGCCCGCTGAGGCCCAGCGGAGCACGCACACACCATCCGCACCATCCCGAGGGAAATTGCAACTCATCCGTTTTTTTCGCGGCATTTCGCTCCGAAATTTCGCTCCGTCTTTTTGTTTTGACTGGTTTTGGAGGGCAGAGTGGGGTCCAGAAAAGCAAACACAAAACCAACCCGGAGTGGGGTGAAAGAAGAGGGGGCGGCGCAGGCACGCGGCCGGGAGCCGCTAGCTGGGCCCCGCGTGCGTCCTCCGCCCCTGCGCCCTGCGGCCCGCGTGGCCCGGCCGGGCGGTCAGCTGTTGTACTGGCAGGCGTTGAGGCCCGAGGCCGGGCCCTGCAGGCCGCCGTAGCCGAACGACGAGTGCTGCTTGGACTTGAGCCGCAGGCTGGCTAGGCTCGAGTTGCACGTGTCCCGGTAGACGCTGTAGGGCGAGGCGGGCGTGCCGTACGGGCAGGCGCCCGGGGACATGGCGGAGTTAAGCGAGGAGCCGGTGAGGTTGTTGATGTTGTTGAGGCCCGAGTTGGGCATGCCGGGCACTGCGCCCGGGCCCATGCTCGAGGGCATGGTCATGGAGGAGATGGAGCTGGGTGCCGAGAACATGGACTGCGACGACAGCGGGCTCATGGAGTTGAAGAAGGTGAAGCTCTTGGTGGAGAGCGGCGCTGGCGCCAGGCTCTTGGCGGCCCAGTTGTTGTAGGAGTAGCCGGCTGCGTACACGTCCTCGTAGGGCTGCACCAAGCCGCTGAACTGCGGCACGTAGCCGCCCTTGCACAGGTCCAGCTGCTGGTTGCGCTCGCGCTTCCGCCACTTGGCTCGCCGGTTCTTGAACCAGACCTGGAGGAACGGGGCAGGACAGGGGTCAGGGCTGCTCAGGGCGGGAAGGCGCCCCCTGCCCCCCCTCACTTCCTTCGCTCTGAACGTAGTTTCTTCGATATTTCCGCCCCTGCCTTTTCTCCATAATGGTCGCTTTCCTGTCCCCAGAAAATACTAGCCTTTCTCGATTCCTGATCTCTATCCTCTTCTCCAGATTAAATCCGTTTTTTGTCTACTACTATGGATCCTCTAGTTTTAACAAATATTCGTTTTCTCCTTCCTCTCTCAACCAGGCCGTCTTTCACTTTCTCCCCCAACCGGCCCGAGCCAGCTCCTCAACAGCCAGTCTGGTTTCTTCTCCCTCGAATACAAAAGGTGTTTTTCTTCCCTGAAACTTAGGATCTTCCGACTCCTCCCCACTCTCCAACCTGCTTTCCTTTCCTCACATGGTCTGTTTCCATCTTTATTTGCAATATTTGATATTCTCATTTCTTTCCCAAATTTTTTTTTTCGTTTGGTCCACCCGCTAGCCGAATCGCTTTCTTTTTTTTTTAAACAGTCCATTTTCTTCGTTACCCCCATTTTGATGCTTTTGATTCCTCGCCAAATATTTAGTGTTTTCCTTCCTTTCCAAATATCTGACCTTCACCAATTTCTCTTAATAGTTGATTCTTTATTTTCTCAAATACTTGTTTCTTTTGCTTCTCCCTTAAATATTTAATTTTATCTCTGCCACCTAAGTATATGCCAAATATGTTTCTCTGCAAATATTTGATTTCCTTCCACTCCTCACTAGTTTCTCTCTAATGTCCCCCTCCACTTTCTCCCACAAAGTTGATTCAGGACCCTTCTTTCCACACCTATCTGGCGGGTCCTCGCCCATCTTCCCCTGCATGCCCTCTGGCAGCCCTCCAGCCCTGGGCTGTGTTTCCGCAGCTGCCTGGCCGACCCTGTAGCTCAGCCTTCCTCAGTGCCAGCACTGAGCTGCCTGGTTCTCCCCCACCCCGCCATAAACGGCAGGACTGTGGAGTGCCTTTCACCAGGCTGGCAGGCCTGAGGGGGGAGGAGTGGGAGCGGGGGTTGTAGCAGGGAGCCCAGGTGGGACTTGGGTTTGGTTTGAGACATGCTCCCAATATGATTAAATATTTGTGCACCAGAGACGAAATTATTCCCTTGCTGCGTTGGTAGGAGAGCCTTGCTCTCACTGGGAACGGAAGGGCAAGGAGAAGCAGGGTGCCCTTTGGTATTGGTAGGAAACCTGTTATCTCCAAAGGGACTGGACCTGGCAGATACTCGCTCACCAGAGCTATCCCCCACACCTGACCCCATCCCTACAGGAAATGGAATTAGGGAAAAGACCCAGCTACTGACTGGTCGAATGGTGAGGGACGAGTCAGGGAGACAAGCCCAGCAATTTTGGAGAAGCTGGGATGGATGGGACCACCAGTCCAGGAATTTTTGAGACCCCGAGACTCCCCACCTTTCAGGCCTGTGGCAGGCCACCAGGCAGGACCCGCCTTTCCCTTTTCTGGGGGGTGGGGTGGAGCAACGGCACTCTGAGGTCCCCAGCGGTGGGGAACTATAGGCGCTGTCTAGGGTGGCCCCACTGGGTAGGCCCTGGGCCATACAGGGCAGGGAAAGTTTCCTGGGGCCACAGGTCTTTGGGCTGGGGCTGCGGTCGAGCCAGAGGGTCGGTAGGATGCGGGTCAGAGGGATCCCAGACGGCAGCGGGCGAGGGTGCTAGCGGCCAAAGGGCCTGGCAGCAGCAGGGCAGACACGGCCTAGGGTGGAATCTGCTACATTGGGAAGAGGGAGCAGGTCTGTGTGATGAGGAACAGTGAAAGCTTGAGCGCGGGTCTAGCTTCGGAGGGCTGCGGCCGAGGCGCCGGCAGCCGTGTGTGTGTGTGCGCGCGCGCGCGCCCCGGCTCACCCTCACGCGTGGCTCCGTGAGGTTGGTCCACACGGCGATCTCCTCCCGCATGCTCATGTCGGGGTAGCGGTTCCTTTGGAAGGTGGCCTCCAGCTCTTGCAGCTGCTGGCTCGTGAAGTGTGTGCGTTGCCGCCGCTGCTTCTTCTTCTTGGCGGGGTCCTCCGCACCTCCGCAGCCCGCGCCGCCAGCACCACCGTCCTCCGGCCCCTTGGGTTCCCCGCTGCGCTCCTTCTCTGAGGCAGGCAGAATGGGGCTCCGGTCACCTTGTGCCTGTGCCCTGGTGTATCCCATCCCGGCTCCATCGAAGGACCCGCCATCAGCACCCTCCCTCCTGCCGGGGGCCCTGGAATTGTCTCCACTGGGAAGAGCCCGCTAGGCGCCTTCTGGTCAGTAGTCGCCTCTGGTCTGGGGGGCCTGGAGAAGAGCCCAGCCCCGCAGCCCCGCAGCCCGGCAGCCCGGCAGCCCCACCGCAGGCCTGGGCTCCTGGAAGGGCAGGGCCCACTCTCCTAGCTTGGCTCAGGCTTAGGCTTGAGCCCTACTTCTGATGTCACCGCAAATGTACCATTTTCAAGAGTTGGTCTAAATTTGAAGGAAGTCTCTGCTTTCCTGAACGGGGATCAAATTTTTCTAGCCTTCAGCTAGTGGGTCGGTGGAGCCTGAGCCGGGCAGCGTGACCCGCAGCCCCTCCATTTTCTTCTCTCCAGGGCTGCCTGGGAGCCGCACCGGGCAGGCAGGCAGGCCGGCAGGCAGACTCAGGCAGCCCCGTCCTGGGCCTCAGCTCCAGGCCTCTCGTCCCAAGGCCCAGGAAAGTTCTCAGGCTGCAGCTCAGGCAGCCAGGCTGACAGACTCTGTCTAGGAGACCTGGGTGCTCTTCTGGCCTCTCCTTCGTAGCCACACAAAACGCAAGCAGTCGTAGAAACAGCGAAACATAAAAAAAGAACTCAGCAAAACACAGAAGCCCCTAAAAGTTCACAGCTCTGTGCCTAAAAGCATAGAAAGGGCCACAAACTTAAAAAGAGTCCGGCAGGAACACAGAGCAGATGCAAAGCAAGGCGCCAGAAACGCACCCCTGAGTACACACAGTGCTGGTGCACAGACGCCAGGCGGGTGGCGTTCACTTCTCGGGGACTTAAAAATCAGCGCGCGGTTGGAGCGAGCATTCTAACCCCTTCTCAGTGATGTCCTTCCAGAGGCAGCATTCAAGTCCCGGGGAAATACAACACCATAGTTAGAGAACTTAAATTCCCCAGTTAACACCGGATTTTGAAATGGATTTTGAAAAACTGAGAAACACGCCATTTTGGATTGACTTTTAAGAACCTCCCAAAGAACAATGTTGCATGTAGATATTTTAAATTCCAGAGAAATATGCCTATTAGGGTAATTCTTTCTGTATAGAAAAACAGTCAAAAATTTAAATTTACCCTCATATATTTTTTAAAACAACCTATAACTGTGTTTCTCTGGGCTTTAAAAATAAAAACTAAGCAAAGGCCACGCTTAAAACTTTTGAAAACAAAAGCACAGTTCAGCATTGTTTTACAAAACCAAGCAAACAGAACCTCTCAGAGAAAGTCACTTAGGGATGCAAAACAGAAACAAATAATGATTAAAAACCCGTGTAGAAGCACTCTGTGGTGGAGGAAAAAATGAGCGCAGAGCGGCGGGTGGCGCGGGCAGTGGGGAGCTCCAAGGCGGCGCCGGGGCAGGGCGGCGAGTGCGGGAGCTGAGCGGGGACCGGGCGGTCAGGCCGGCGGGGATCGGCCGCGCCTGCTCGCACCGCCCGCCCTGGGGCCGGCTCGGCCGGGGAGAAGAGCGGACTTCCAACAGTGGGGCAGTGGCGAGGGAGACGCGGCTGAGCAGAGTCCGGGCCCTGGCTGGGCGGCCTGGCGGCCCCCGGCTCCCGCGACGTGACGCGACACATGTGGGGCCGGGATCCCTAGGTTGGGGGTCCTGCCCCGAGCCCCGCAGCACCCACCGGCCCGCTGCCCCTCGCTGTCCCCTGTTTTCCTTTTCCTTGAGGTTGTCGCCCCGCCTCGCCCCCAAGTTTGCTTTCCGGACTCTTCCTGCCACCCCCTCGCTTTGGTGTCCCCTTCTCCGTCGGTCACCCACGGCCGGCGTGTCTGTCCCGCTGTGGTGCTCTGGGCGCTTTTCTGTCGCCCGCCGCCCCCTTCCCTTCTCGATCTGCTCCCCTCGGCCCCAGCGGCCCGCGGCGCCGGCTGCGCGAACCTAGCTTTCCCCCGTCTCTGCTCCTGGTCAAAGGGGGCTGTCAGTTCGCCTCCAGGGCGGTCCGTCCGCGCATCGGCCGGTCTCAGGGCGAGTGGGGACCGCGTGGGAGCGCCTTCGAACGGCACTAAACGTCCGCTTCCCGGAGCGAGTGAATATCCGCGTTCGCGGGCAGATGGAGAACGGGAGAAGGAAATGTCCCGACCCAAAGCGCGGAAGCCAGGCCTGTGCCCCGCGCGCCGGGGCGGGTTCCGTGTGCGCCTCCCGGGAGCTGCGCTTACCTGGCAGCTCCGTGTCGGACGACTCGCTGGCGGAGTTCTCGAGCGGCTCGCGGGGGTCGGCGGTGCGGGCCAAGTGGAAGGCGGGCCCCATGTCGTGCGCCGGTGGCTGCGGTGGCCGCAGACCCTCTGGCAGCCGCTCCAGGCTCATGCCCCCCTTGAAGGCGTCCATGGAGGCGGGGACCGCAGCGGGCGCTCCAGGGGCCGGGGCCGGGGCTGGGCCGCCCGGCCGCCCTGGCTGCGACCTGAGGGGACAAGAGCGCAGTGCCTAAGCGGCCACCCCCCAGGGCTGCCCGCGCCCGCAGCGTCGCTGCGCCCGCCCCATGGGCCGCCTGGGGCTGCGGGGCCGGGCGGGCGGCGGCAGCAGCAGCGGTTCCTCGCGACCCGGCGCCCGGCTTCGCGCTCCGCTCCCGCCGCTCGGGCCTCAGCCGCCCGCCCGGCCCCGGCTCCGGCACCCGATCCGGGGCCGGTTTCTAAGGCTCCGGCCGGCGCCGGCAGAATCTGTCTTAAAGCGACAGCGCGTACCGCCAGGTTCCAGCAGTCCCTGCGCCAGGGGTGGTGGGTGGGGTGGGCCCGGGTGGGAGGGGGCTGGGAGGCGGGAGCGAGCTAGCGAGGGAGCGCGGGCGGAATCCAGCCTCGAGCCGCCCGCGCCGCCGGCGCGCCCTCTCTGCCGCCCTCCCTCCCCGCCTCGCCCGCGCCCTCCTCCCAGGCACCTTCCCTCGCCTCCCCGCCCCCTCTCCCCACCCCCCGCGGCCTCTCCCTCCTTCCCCGGTGACACACCGAGTTCTCCCTGGGCCGCACAAAAGAAACGCGTCTGGCCTGCACGTCCCGCGCCCACCTCGAGCCCCGAAAGGCTTGTTTCGCTCAGAATCGACTCCTATCTGGGCCGAGAAGTTCCCAGCCCCCGGGCGAGAACAGCTCAGGACGAGTGCACGTTCACTAAGCAGGATCGCACCGAGCGGGCGCCTCCGCGCCAGGGCCCGGGCAGGGGCAGAGCCCGGGGCCCGTCCCGCCAGCTCCCAGCAGCGTCCTCGTCGAGGGGCCACCGGCCCCTCCTTCCTCAGCCTCTTCTCCGGGGACCGGAGCCCAGCTGAGTGACAGCAGCCTGCGCTCTAATGGGCCCCCGGATGCTGCCTCCTAATTAGCTTGGACCCTCTCCCCCCGAGGCTGCTTCTTAGGCCCCCGCCTCTGCACCGCAGTCAATTTTCCGGGATTGGGATAGAACTGATGGCTTCTAATCAGATGAAACGTTTCTGTTGGCTCCAGGCCGTTGGCGAGTGCAGCAGGAGACCCCCAGAACACCACCGAGCCCCACAGCCTCTTCCGTGGGGCTCTCTCCCCTCGTTTTGCACCTTTAACCGTCTGGCCAAATCCACCAAGCACAGGGTGGGCCTCTGCCCCCTTCAGGGCAGGCTCGTTGCCGCCTGGGGCCTCCCCGTGCAGGCCTGGGAGGCCAGGTGAGGGCACTTTCACAACCGCGGGCCGCAGCCAGGAGGCCTCCAGTGGAGCTTCTCTTGGGCACGGTCCCCTCCCTGCTCCCCAGAATGATCCCTTCCTGCAGTCCTCCTCCTTCCGTGGAGTTTGTTGAAGGATTTTGCTCAGCAATTGTTAACTGGCCCTGAGTCCGCAGAGTCTTGAGTAAACAGGTGACAGCTGGGGCGGTAGGGTGCGACCCTGACCTGTTTTGCCGGCCACAGCTGGACCCTGGGCCGCCCTCCGCTCCTCCCCTGCTTACCAGCCCCCCAGACAGGAGCAGTGCAGGGCTGGACACTGGCCGGGGACAAACACGGTCCTACTTCCAGGCCCGCTGCCTTCCCCCAGGGCGCAGTGCATCCTCGTCTCCCCCTGGGTGGGGGGTGTCCCTGCTTGGGGGGAACGTGCAAGCTGTCAGCCCCTGGGGTGCTCTGCAGGCACTGCCTTGAGCCCTCACCCTGGCTCCCCTCAGAGGTCCTCCCCCAAGCTGAGCTCCTTGGTGAGGACCGCAGAGGCAGGGGCAGGGGCAGGCACAGGCGCAGGGCGGAACCAGGCTGCCTCGGACTCCCTTGGCTTCACCCTGAGGCCGGCAGCTCTGGGCCCCAGGGAGAAGGCACAGTTCCTCGGGGCCTGGCCCACGCTCACTGGGTGCCCGTGAGGACAGGGGCAGGGTCTGAGGCAGAGGCCAGAAGCATCTCGCACTTGGGGTTGGGGAGTCTCAGCTGATCCTACCCTTTCCTCCCGAACGGAAGTTTCTCTAAGTTGAGCACCCCCCCTCCAGCATGTGTGGGGGCGAGGTAGGAGGGGGACTTGGTGAGGTATGGTTGCCCAGCATTTGTCATCAGCCCCGTCTTTTACCACACAGTTCTCGGCTGAGTCTCCGAGGTAGCAGGTACCTTGGAAGTCCCCAGGTGCTGCTGCGCGCCCGCCCGTGAGTGCCCCTTCACCTACTATGCTGTGGCTGCTTTTACTGGGACTGGACAGCTTGCCACGGGTAGGGCACAGGAGCGTGCGCAGACACCTATGTGGTGCACACACATATAAGTGTGCTGTGTACCCACAGACATACGTACTCACTGCATTCTCACACAGAGTGCTGAGTACAGTCACATAGGTGTATGCACCACCGGGCCTCGGGTCCCACAATGCCGACGATGTTTGGCACAAAACCTGGCCAGCAGGGGAAAGGAGGTGTGTTCAGGCCAAGGTGGGAAGCACAGTACCTTCTGGGTGGGGACCCGGGATAAATGGTCTGCCTGTGGGTATCACAGGGTTGAGGGTCACAGCCTGTCCACTCCCCAGAGGGTCTTAAGAGTCAGGCCTTCCATGAATGGGGACTGTTTTGTGACTCTGCAGCTTTAACTATTCACTCTGGGGGCTTGCGTCACTCACTCTTGATGGATTTAATGCAGTTATTGAGCACCTGCTGTGTGCCCCTCTGGTCCCAAGCCTCTGGCAGTGCTCTAGGCAGCCAAGATACTCCCTAAATTTGGGGATATCCATGCCTGCTCTGTGGATGGAAATGCCCTCGGGCTACTGTGGGCGATGCTTCATATGTTCAGGGTCCTGAGCCCCAGAGAGGGGCTGAGCCTCTGGGAGACTGCCCTGGCGAATCTGCTCTGCTGGATCTGGGCAGTGCCGAATGCACAGGGGCCCCTGGCCTGCTCCCGGGTGTTGTGGAGAAGGGACCTGGGTGCACTCTCTCTCTGTCCCCAGCCACACCCTCCACGGGCCGATACCCCAGGCAGGGTAGGGGCTTCTTTCTTTCACTGTCACAGATATCTCCCCCCCTCTCTCTCATACACACACACACAAACGGGACAGGAGGCAGCTGTCTTTCAGGAGTAAATGTAGGGGTCCAGTGTTCCCTGGCTTTGCTGTGTGACCTTGGGCAAGGTTCAGCCTGTGCTGTGCCTCAGTTCCCCTGTCCGAATGGGACACAGCCATCCCCGCCTGCTGCTTCAGCCTCCAGCGCACTGGACAATGGGACATGAGGAGGGGAGGGAAGGGGGCTTTCTGGAGTCGGAACCAGGTGCCCTGCTGTCCACCCTCCAGGCCACACAGAGCTATCAGTGACTTTATACTTCAGGGAAACTGGGACTTAGAGTCCTGGCCGGGTGAGCAGAGAGGAGTCGGGCTCCCGTGGGGTTGAAGTACTTGCTCGGGGACCCCTCCTGGGGCTGGGCTCCCTCAAGACAGGCTCTGCCCCCAGGAATGGTTTGGTACTTTGATTTGGGAAGGGTGGTTGGAGGGTGCTCACGGAGGGCATCCTTCCACCCATTCATGGGGGTACCCTGCCCTAATCTTCAAATACGAATGGAAGGATTTTAGGAAAAGGGGAGGAATGTGCTGGGGCTTGCCCCCAGGGCCATCCACAGCTCTCCGGGACATTCCAGCCCTAAGCCTCTTAGGCCATGGAGAAGTTCAAACTAGAAAACCCAGTTTTTGGGAGTGCAGACGGGACCACCTACGGCCTTCCGCCTGGTCTAAGACCCCCTCCCCAATAAAAGCTTTTATTTCTTTGAATGTAATTACTGGGTGAGGGGGGAAAGGGGCGCTCAGGTAGGCGCTGGGAGCAATCTCACTGCATTCTTGAGACTTCAGGGGACCCCGACCTGAAGCTTCCTGTCAGCTGGGCTTCCCCCGCCTGACCTGGTGGGGAGAGAGCTGGGGTGTATTCAGGCAGGATGGCTAGGTGGGGTGCCCGTGGGACCCTGGAACTCAGAGCTCTTGCCAGCAGCTGGTGAGGGCCCCTTGGTGTCCCTGCTCCTGGCTCACCCAACTCCACCGTGGGTATCCGATTCCTGAGAGCGGCTGGGCCGAGCAGGAGAGAAGGCCAGGAAAGTGGCAGTGGCTGGTCGAGTAACTGGGGAGCAGAGGGTCGGTTTTTGCAGTATCACAGCCTCCTCTTCCCAGGATCTCCTTTGCAGAGAGAAGGGCACTCTGAGCCCTGCTGGGAGGTCAGCGAATGCCGCCTCTGTGTCCTACAGTCCAGGAGCCCGGTCTCCCTGTCCCAGTCTGCTTTCTTTCCTTTTCCCGGTAAAGATCAGGAGTCCCCAAGCAGTCTGGAGAAGGGGCAGGGGCCCAGCAAGCCCCCTCCTGCGCCGCCTCTGCTGCCTGTAGCTTTTGCCTTTCCTCAGAATCTGCACCCCCCACCCAGTGGACAGCAACCCGGGTTGCCTCCCCCTGGCGCTCCTGGCTGCCAGAGACCGTGGGATGCCAGAGAACACTGAGGCTCCGTTTCTCAGAGAAGTCAACTTAAGTATTTTAAGAGGAAGGGAATGCCTAAAGAGGAAGACCTCGGAGCCAGGCTTCCAGCCTGAGGCTCCCATTTCTGCGGTGCTCTCCTCTGGCCCGCGCTGAATCCGCGCGGATTCAGAAGGCTGGTCAAATTCGGGACTCCAGACCCGGGTCTGGAGAAGCGGCTGTGTGCTCGGGGACGCTGCGCCAACAACTACACCCTGGAAGAAGCCCCGGGAATGTCTTTATTGAATTTTGCGAAGAGCATTTGGGGCTTTTCTCAGGGTAAGAAAAAGCCCGACCCGCGCCAGCGAGGCAGGCAGCGGGGCTGGGAGCGCCTCCGGGGCGTCGGGGTCCGCGGCGAGCAGCGCTGCAGCCAAGGCCGATGGCCGTGGCTTTTCTGTGGCGTAGCTGCCCCAACGAACAAGCGAACCAACGAAGCAGTTTCGTTTAGGAAAAATACCCTCTTGACACGAAGCTGAAGCCGAAGTCCCCGGCGCGCCGAGGGGCCATCGCTTCCCCTCGCGCCGGCGCCCGTTCCCGCAGCGGGGAGGGCAGGCGGCCCTGTCGCCCTCCCTGTCTCCTAGCGGTCCTCAGCGGCCCCTGCCACCAGGAGGGGCTGCGGAAGCCGTCCGGGACTGTGCCCTCGAAGCTTCTGCCCTTTTGCGGTGCCCGGGACCGAAGCGTGGGGTGGGCCCGCCGATTAGGTGGGGTAGTGCGGGCAGCGGCAGCTGTGACCCTGAGCTGGGCGCGCAAACCCGCTGCCTGCGCTGCCCCGATGGCGCCCGGCTTCCTAGCGCTGCGCTAGTCCCGCCGCCCGCCGGGCCCCGCGTACGCCGGGCGCAGACAGCGCGGAACCCGCCCACCACCTCCCGCAGCTCCAATACCGCGGAGACCGAAAGCCCGCGTCCCAGCGACTCTTACCCCACCCCGGGCTGCGCGGTGTGTGCGGCTGGTGTGCTCTGTGCGCGGTCGTCAGGTCGTCAGGCACTCCGGCTCAGGTTTCGACTCCGGCGGCCCCGGCTCCAGTTGCGCCTCCAGCTCCACGCGCACTTTCGCCCCCGCTGGTTCGCTACATCCCAGCATGCAAGGTCCGGGCTGCCTCGGCTGGGCCCGCTCCTCCCGCTGCCGCCGCCCGTCGCCCGCGGGGAAGGCGGGGACACGGGCGGGGAGGCGGGAAGTGGGGAGGGGAAGCGAGGCGCTGGTCTGGACTAGCGGGGAGGGGGCAGCGTGCGGTCCTGCGGGCTAGGGGTCCGGGCCTCCCTCGGGGCGCAGGCAGGGGTCTGTGCGGCAGTGGCCAGGACCTGAGGCCAGGGAGCAAGCCTGGGAACTGGCTCTCGGAGGAGGGGCCCGGCCGCATTCGGACGAAGCCGAGACGGGTCCCGGCCTGACCTGTTGCACGTTCTCTCCCTGGGGCTCAGTTTCCCACCTGACCCCGAGTTCCCTTTAGTCGGGGTCTAGTCAGAATTTCCTTGGGTCCTGCCAGGTGACGGTCAGGACCATGTTCTGCGATTCGACCTTTTCCCCTTTCTGCTCAGCCTGCGGGAGGGAGCTGGTCTTGCGTGTTGGCAGGGAGAGTCGCTGGCGCAGAGCTCGGCAGCTTCGGAGGTTTGAGGACAGACCCCAGGGTGTGTGTGTGATTGGGGAGGGGCAACCACCCGGCTTGCCCTGCCTGGAGGATCCCCTTCGCCCACCCTCCTCTCAGGGGCTGGGCTGAGGAGGAACTGGGAGAAGCCCCAACAAGGACAGACGCTTCTGTGGCCCCTAGTCCAGCTCCTCGCCTGCACGCCATCCAGCAGCGGCCCGTCTCGGCCCTGGCACAGGGGACGAAGCCATGCATGAGGCCTTATTGGCCTCTCCCTGGCTGGTGGCCACTGGGAGATGGGCAGGACTTGGCGGAGATTGAGTTCCATTTGCAGGTGACTGTTCTCCAGTGTTGCCCATGGCCAGGTAACCTGGAAGGGAAGCCTTGTGGGGGAAACCAAGTGGCTGAACAGGCTCCTGCTTCCCCCAAGCACCCAGTCTGAGCCTGCTGCTTCAGGGGCCTTGGGGTGAGACACCAGTCCGGTGGGTCAATCCTTTAGGGTCCCTCCTCTCGGTTAGGAGCTGGGGGCCTGCCCACGGACAGGCAGCTTCAGGGCTCTGGGGCTGCAGCTTTGGCCCAAGGTGCCAGGAGATGGCAGTGCCGTGGCCAGGCGTCAGAGTTTCATGAGGTGCTGTCAGTGGCGGCGCCTCCCTGCCTGTTTCTCCCTGACAGCTGCTGCGGCAGAAGGCCGCCAGCCCGTGCAGGGCAGGCGCCCAGCTCCCCAGCAACTGCAGGACCCATGACCTAAAACACAGCCACCCAGGACCCCCCTCTGAACACCCAGATTTGGAAGCAGGCCTGGCCCAAGCCTGAGAGGCTGTGGGGCTCAGACCCTGAGGGGTGGCCCCTGAACCCTGTCCTGATGTTGGGGGATGCCACAGCCTCCCTTCTGCTCTCAACAGCAGAGCCACCTCTCTGGCGTGTACAGCTGGGCGCACACAGGACCAGGAGGGTGAAGGACCGAGTTCCCCAGGCTTGCGATTTCAGACCTGGATCTGGGGTAGCGATGTGGGCTGGGACCCTGTGCTTTGGGAATTCTATCCTCTGCTCCCCCCACTACCACAGGGGCTATTTTATGTGTGGAACTGGTCTGTAGGTGTGTCTGGCCCTGAGGGCTGCTAAGCTGAGCCACTTCCGACCACCCCAGGTGCCCAGGCCAGTTCCGGCATAAAAACAACCGCTGGGCCCTTACTAAGTATGGAGGCCCCAGCAGGTCGCTCGCTGGGGTGGCTTTCACTCTGGCACTTGCTTTAGGAAATTGCATCTTCCTACCTCAGCACACCAGCGATTTTCCCGGCTTTGTTCCCAACGGGGACTGGGCGTGTGCCTGTGATTCTCTGCATGCCCATGTCCCCTGGGGTCAGAGAGCTGCCTCTGAGGCCTGAAGACAGAGTCGGAATCCTGCTGCTGTGTCTGTTATTAGCTGTGTGGCTTTGGGCAAGTCGCATGAGCTCTCCCAGCCTCAGCTGCCCTGCCTGGGAAGTGGGAGAATAATGCAAGTCTCCCTGCACTGAGGAATCTGCGAGAGGATGGAGGCGAGGGGTGTGGCCCTGCGTGTGTGTGGGGGAGGGGCAGCCAGGCTGAATGTTCGTTGTAACCCCTGTCGGCCTGCTTTGTTCCCTGAAACAGTTTGCTCTCATTTTCCTTTCCTCCTCTTCCCAGGGTGGTCAGGTGGTTTGGGCAGGTAGCAGCCTCCTCCTCTGGTTTAGTAGACCTGCCCTCATCCCGTTAGCCAGTAGGAGGTTTCGGCGCAGGAAAGCTGGGCAGGCTGGCTGGGTGGGACCAGGGCCCAAAGGCCTGGAAGTTCTTGGTGAATGGAGTGGGCAACCAAGCTTTTTATGATCTTCTTTTTCCTTCTTTCGAAAAGAATTTTTGTACTTTCCCTTTAGATTCTGACATCTTGGGCACGTCCATCTGCACTTGGAAGGCAGCGAGCTCAGGCAGCAGGAAGGGGAAGGATGGAGCTGGACCCAGGAGGAGCAGAGGTGACAGGGTTCTGGACGTCGTGTCGGCCTCCAGGTACCTAATCAGGAAAGGCCAGTGAGACTGGCAGGCACACTTGCTGTATCTTTCCTTCCAAACTGACCTGCTTCCTCTCACCAGCAGCTGCTCTCCCCGGTACAGGACTCCGAGGAGAATTTGTGGCGTGGGCTCACACGGAACATAATGGGCAAATGTCCTCAGCCATAGATAACACAGAAAGGATAACAATTCTTCAAGCAGCATTTTTATCTCAATGTCCAGTAAAAGTAGGGAGATCGTCCTTTCCCTTCACGGCGCTCATTACAATAGTATTGAAATCAATATTTGTGTAGTAATTGATTAATCACTGTTACTCCTATCACTTGCAAGTCGGATAGTAGGGCCTGGAGCCTCTGTAGCCAACCACACGACCCTCTCTAGGGCGGGCAAAGGGATTTTGTTATGCTGATTGGCTGGATGTCACTCAGTTGCCTCCTGCAGACCAATCACTTTGTGGGGAAGAGTGGCTCAGGGCTGTGGTTGGCCAGGCTAGAGTTACAGGCTCCACCTCAGAAGGGTAAAAGGGGAGCTTCACCATCTTAAGGAATACTCACCACCCTCCCTCAGGAACGCTGGCTGCTGTCCTGGAGCAAGGCCCCTGGGCTGCTGGTGGCAGGGGATGGGTTGGCCTGCAGGGAGGTCCCTGCTCTGTGAAGGTTCTCAGAGAACTGCTGAAGGCTTTGGGAGGGAGTCCACTCCAAAGTGGTGGGGAGGCATTGGCTCTGTTGGGAGAGTCTGAAGTCCTTCAGGACTGGTCCTGCACTCATCTGTGAGGGGGATGTGGAGGGTCACCAATAAGTCCGGGTGGTGGCGCAGGGACGATTGGCTCCCTGTGGGGATGGGTCCATAGAGTAGGAAAGGGCGTCTATTTGAACTCCCTTTTTCATCTGTGGAGTTAGAAGCACTAGAGTTAGAGAGGAGCTCCTAGGATGAGGTAAGGTATTAATTTATTTAATCATTTTTATATTGCACTCTGAGCTTCCTGGCAGCCAAAGCAAAAATGGAAACCATTTGGGTATCTCAAGTTTTTTTTTTTTCCATTGGAATAGTGGAAAGAGCCCTGGTCGGGCGCCTTCCTGGACTGGCCTCTATCAAGTCAGCAGAAGCTTGCAGAGAACACATTTTGTGCCTGTGATGGTGGAGATACAAATATGGTTGGCCCCTGCTCTTTGGGCTGAGTCAAGGAGGCAGACACATCAGCCCATAAACATTGTGGGAGTGAAGTGCTGGAGAGGAGATCGGCAGCTGGTGCTGATGGGCCATGAGTGACATTAAGTTTGCCTGGGATGGTTTTTTACCCCCAACCCCATCTCCTTGGGAGAGCCCTGGGGCGGGTGGGGAGGCAGCGAATGGGCGAAGAGGAAGTTGGTGAACTGAGTGGGAACCAGAAACTACAGGGCTTCGTGATCCGTGTTAGGAGGGGGGACATCATCCTGAAGGCAGAGAGGAGCAGACCAAAGGTTTAAACAGCGAGAGAACTGGTCGGAGGTGTGTTTCAGAAGGGCTGCCCAATCCGGCCAGTGGAGGATGGATTTGAGGAGGTGGGAGAGGAGCAGGGTATTGTGACCTCATTCGCTCAGCCACTCCATCCATTTGTTTCTTTGTCTGTCAGTCCGTCCATCCACCCTGAGCACAGGAGGCCACAGCTTGGAACGGGAAATACAAAAGTGAGAAGTTATGGCCCCTGCCTTTCTAGAAGTGCCCCTTAGGGGGCCTCAGTTTACCCTTCTGGGAGCCCGGTCCGCCTCTCCCATGCTCTCAGGTTCTGTGGCCCATGCCTCGGCAGCCTTCCGGATGTCTGCCTGCTGGGTGCTCAGGGCGAAGGGGCACAGCCACTACCACAGAGGGACAGTTTGGGCAGCCAGCGCAGGGAGCAGCCCTGTCGGAAGCTTTTAAAATAATTACTCCTGCCTGCTCTGGCTGCCTGGCTGACAGCAGCCTATTAGCCCCGAGTCGGAAACTCTGAATTGTTTCACGACAATTGAAAACAAAATTGGAGGCCAGGAGGCATCTGCCCATGAAATATTGATGTTTGCTTGGTGTCATGGGGCTGCTCCCCCTCAGCGGGAACTGTGGGTGCATGGGGCTGGTGGCTGCAGAGTGACTGCAGTTTCCCCTGGGGCTCCCCAGGCTGGCTGCCCTGTGAGGAGACAGGAATGTTTTTGTGTCAAGTTGCGAGGGGGGCTTGGGGACCCACACCACTGCAGGGCTGAGCAGGACAGAACCTGGGGACTTGAGATGCGTGCTCACATTCAGCTCCCAACTTTTTTGGCGCTCAGGCTGGTCTGGATCAGACTGGGTGGGAATCCCAGCTCCGCCCCCTATCCTTGTGAACCTGTGTTCTCAGCTGTTCAGTGGGGGCCAGGGCGGGGTCGGGGGCAGTTGCCGAGAGTTCCTGCCCAGCAGGGCTGGGAGGTAGAGGGGTGCTCAGCTGCGTCAGGCCTGGCCCCCGCCACAGGCTCCAGAGTCCATCAGGAAGAGCCCTTGGTAGGTCCTGGGCCAGCCCTGGGCCAGCTATGGGACCTGGATGCCCTGCACGTTGTGGTCTTTTCTGCTCTGCACAGTGCTTTGAAGTATGTTATGTTTTCCCCTTCCCTGTCAATCCTAAATGAACATTGGTGCTGGGAAAGCGTGCTGGCCTGGAAGTACCCTCTGCGGGGCGAGGTGCCCTGGGGGCTCTGGTAAGGGACCTGCATCATGGGCCTGGGTCTCTGCTCATTGAGATGAGGCTCAGCCACAGCCAAAGAAGCCGATGGGTCATGGCTGCTGGCTTCCTGCCTTCAGAACCTGCCCCGGATGGCTGCTGTGTGAGCCCTTGACTTGCCATCAGCAGTGAGTGGCTTACTTATCCTGGGAGGTAGTGTTTACCCATTTTACAGAGAGGAACACGGAGGCCGTACTTCATTCCTTGTTTCCAGGTACAGTTATTGGGCTCCTGCTCTGTGTTCTGGCACTGGTGGGGCCGGGGACTTGGGGATGATGGCCATTCCAGGGTGACCCTTCCTGAGGGGCTGGATCTGAAGATGATGTATCTTTTCGAAGTGGGGCAGGTCAGGAGCTGTGGGAAACACAACAGGGCAGCAAACTTAACCTGGGGGTCAGGGCAGGTTTCCTGAAAGAAGTGGCCTTCCTGAGCTGTGGGGATAGCAGGAGTTTGCTCTGCAGCCGGGGTGGGGGCAGAACCAGGACAGAGTGAGTGAAAGGCAGGCTCAGTCTGGATATCCTTGTCACCTGAGGATGCCCCCCTCACTCCCCACCCCGTGTCCTCCTCACTGGGTGTCTCGAGGAGCACCCTAAGGGAAGGGCTTCTGTGGCTCCCACAGGCAGGGTCCCTCACCTGAGGGCCTCTCTGGGCTTTATATTCCTCACTCAAGAAACAAGAGATCGGATGACTTCTAGCAGCAGGGCACATTTTTCAAATGGAACTTGTACCAGGACCCGTACTGACGAGACACTGTGCAGCTCTGGTTGAGGGTGTAGATGTGAGCTCACCTGCCCCCCTTCTTGCCCTAAGGCACCCTGGTGAACCCCAGGGCTCCCTGGGCCACCGCCTGCAAGCCGCAGGGTGAGGATCCTCTCCCCAGTCCCTGGGGGTCCTGCACTCAGGATGGCCACGGTGCCCCCTTGCCATCCCAGAGGGAGGACCGCTGTGGGCCTCCTGTTTCTTGTTCCTTTTATACTTCCCAGGAGCTGCTTGTGAGTCAAGTCCATGTGCACATATTAAATACCTACTGGATGCATGTGGACGGGCGAAGGTCCTCTGAGCACCAGCTGTAGGGTAGGTCTGCGCGGGGCCCTTTGTGTCGGGTCATTTCCTCGTCACAACCTGCTGCGGGGCCCAGGGTGACAGGTGAGGGTGGCTCACAGTGGGAGCCAGTGGGAGCTGGGAGGTGCTCTGGGACTTGCCCAAGATGACGAATAACAGTAACAACAGCACCTGTTCCTGTGGACTGAGCACTGGGCTGTGCCAGGCCTCGGCTGACATCTTCTGCGCATCAGCTCCTCTAGTTTTCAGGGCGAACCTATAAAGCGGGTGCTGGGTCCCTCCCCGGGGATCCGAGAAGTGCAGGCCCAGAGATGTGAGGACCTGCCTGGACCCTGGACCTGCACCTATCCCGGCCTTTCCCTCTGTTCTGGCCCTGCCCGGTGCTGAGGGTCTGAGGGTCTGAGGCAGCTACAGGTGGATGAGCTCCCTCCCCTCTGTTCCCACTGTGCATGTAGGGAAACTGAGGCCCAGAGACCCACTCCCCTCAGAACATCTCGCCCTCTGGGGCCTCCCTCTGGCACAGGCCTCCATCTGTCTGCGCCCTGGCGCCGACTGTGAGACCAGAGTCTGGCAGAATAGCTGCCTTTCTGGGGGCTGTCTGTCCATCTGGTAGCTTGGACCAGGGCACACTGACCTCGGTGGGCTGGGCAGCACCATCCTAAGGAGTTCAGGATGCGTGGAGGCCAGATCTGGGGGAGTGTGGGAGCCAGTGGTGCCTGCTCCTGCCTCCCCTGCCCTCTGTTTCTCACACTCAGCTCCTACCACCACACATCTCAAGTCCTTGTGGTTCCCCTGCCTCCCCTCTCCCAAACACCCCAAACTCACTGCCACGGAGGTATGACCAGGGGTATCCGGCTGACTGACAGTGCCTGCATGGGACTCTGGCCCTGGGAGGCATGCGCCATGCTGAGGTCCGTGGCATTTCAGGCAGGGTGGAGGGAGGGACTCCCACCCTGGTGCACCTGCAGGTGGGGGCTCCCACTGAGCCTGTGGGGCGAAGCTTGTCCGTGCACAGAGCCCAGGTTGCTGCTGAGCAGGCAAACACAAAGCGAGGGACGAGTTTCGACACATGTCGCCAAGTCCCTGGCTGACTTGGAGGTCGGGAGCCTGCTTTTTTGACAAAGGGGAGGCAGCCTCCAGAGGGCCATGAATAGCGAGGTGGGAGGGGTAGCCGCCGGAGGCTGCACGGGACCCGGTCCCAGGCTGGCGGCCCCGCTGAAGGTTCCTTCATCCTCTCCACAGGCTTTGGGCCTGCTGGCTGAGGGCCTGGACCACGAGCCTCATCTCCCTGGGAACCGCTGGGTGCTGGGCCGTCGAGGGGCTGGGTGCACTGGGAGCCAGTGTGACCTGCCCAGGCCAAGGTCCTTCTTTCTCTGGGGACAAGGAAGTTTGGCTCCAGTCCACTGTGGCAAAGCTTCCGAGGAGACAGAGCTGGGTTGGCACTAGACCCTGGGACCTGTGGCACCTGGATGTACCCAGGCTGAGCCTCCCCTCCCCGCCTTCACCCAAGGATGCGCTGTGTCTCTGCCCACAGTCCAGACAGACGTGGCCACCTGCTTCTTCATGGGAAGGGGACAGAACAGAAGACATATGGGTTGGCAGGATGAGACCCTTTCTTTTTGTTTAAAGAGATTTTATTTATTTGTTTTTAGAGAGAGGGGATGAGAGGGGAAAAGAGAGAAAAACATTAATGTGAGAGAGAAACATTGATTGATTGCCTCTTGTTTGTGCCCCAACTAGGAATCGAACCTGCAACCCTGGGCATGTACCTAGAGAGGGGATCAAACTGGCGATCTTTCACTTTGTGGGACAAGGCCCGGCTCTTCGAGCCACACCAGTCATGGTGAGACACTTTCCCTCCTTGGGCCTCAGTTTCCTCAGCTTATCCCTGTCTAGCCCCTGCCCCAGCGCTCCTGTGGGCATCAGGGGACCAAGCTGGCCTGGGGATTGGAGGGGATCCCGGAGGGGCTGCCTCTTGCACTGAGTCTTGGGACACGGGCAAGGCTTTCTTTCTGTCAGATGGGGGGGCCATCCATCTAGGTCAGTGCACAGAACAGCTGAGCCCCCAGGGGAGCTCGGGGCGTGTTCCAGTGGCTGCGAGTTGGGTTTGGCTCGGTGTGGCTGAGCCTGGGTACTCAGGGGGTGTGGGTGGGAGCTGGGCTGAGAGGACATCTGGGCTCCGAATGCCAGGGCAAGGGATTCGCCCAGGGAGATGGGGATTGTGGACGGTGGCCCAGCTGGGAGGTGGCCTGAGCAGGGCTCTGCTTTGGATGGTGGGGAGCGGCGTGCCAGAGCCCCCTGAGGCAGGTCTGGGGGAGAGGCTGGAGGCGGACTGCAGGGGGCCCTGGCTTCCTCCTCTGCTCCTGCTGCCTCTGGGCTGGGGAGGCTTCCTCCTCTGCTCCTGCTGCCTCTGGGCTGGGGAGGGAGGCCCTGGATTGAGAGGGGGTGGGGCGGGGGGAGGCCAGACCGGGCTTCCCTCCCTGACCCGGCCTGCGTCACTGGGCTGGGCTCCTTTCTTTCTGAGTGGGGGCAGCCTGCAGCCCTGGCCTCTGGACCCTTGGGCCCCACGCCAGGGCGCTGTCTCTCCGTGCTTGCCCACTGACTCTGCATCCAGTGTTCTGCAGGGAGCCCACCCAGGGTCCCCCAGGATGGGGATGGTGGCCAGAGGCTCTGCAAAGGTTAGGTGCTGTTCGCCTTCCTGGGCCCCAGCCCGGGCCCCCCCAGAGTTACTGTCCAAGCTTTCCTGGCTGGGCACCTCACTTTAGGGTTGGGGTTGGGGCTGGGCCTCAGGGCTTAAGACAGGAAAGGACTCACCCAAGGTCACCTACGCACCTTCATTCAGCAACTTTAGGGCCCCACATGGCCAGGGGTCCACCAGTGGCAATGGTGAGGCGATAGATAAGTCCCCTCAGCCTTTGGGGTGGGGAAGAAGGGACTTGGGTAGTATCTGAGCTGTACATATGGCAGGGGACTGCTTCAGGGGAAGGGGCAGGGACACCAGACGGCAGGTGGCTCACCCTGTTGCCGGGGCGGGGTGGGGGGTTGTGTGGGTAGAGGAATGCAGGCCCTGGCCTTTGTGGAGCTGGGTTCTGGGCCCGCGTGACTGGGTTCCCCACCGCCTCTTCGAACCCCGTTTGCTCTTCATTCTCTGGTTTGGCCTGGGGGGTGCCAGGCAGCGGGGGAGTGGGAAGAGGGAGGCAGACCCCTCGCGCCCCCACTCAGGCACGGACAGGTTGACCAGGGCGCCTGATGTTACATCTCTCGAGTTCAGTTTCCACTCTCTATCCAGATTTATTGATTTGTTTTTAGTTTTATTGTTATACTCAAAAAAAGGCCATTTCAAATACCGGGTGGATGGGACAGTTCAGCATCTTGGTTTCGGTGGCGATTCCATGAATCTACACACGTGATAAAATGACAGAACTGAACACACGCCTCATACCCTGGACAGCTTCCTGGGTGCTGTCCTCTAGTCAGGACGCTGTAACCCTCGGGGGACGCCAGGGGAAGGGCGCCCAGGCCTATCTGCACTATCTTAGCGACTTCCTGTCGAGCTATATTATTTCAAAATAAAACGTTGGAGTCGGTTTGGGGCTCTGCTTGGGGTGGAGATCATGTCCCCACAGAGGACAGTAGGAGCTGTTGGGAGACCCTGGAGAGGAAGGAGCTCGGGGGCCAGTGTGGCGGAAGGGAGACCCGGGGTTGTGGGCTAGGAGCTAGGAGCGTGTTCTCAGTGGATCGTGCCGGAGCCCATCCAAGCCCTCGGCTGCCGCCGGATCCTGGGGGAGCTGGGGCAGCTGGGCTGAGCTGTACCCAGGGAGAGCAGGCAGGAGGAGGCATGCACTTTTGCCTCCAAAGGCACCTCAAAGCCAGGGCTGTAGGTGTCGTGGAACAGATGAGAGGCATGGCAGAGAGTCTGCGCTGCACCGTGCCTGGGCCGCCCAGCGGCAGGCAACTGCTGTGGGGCCTGGGTGGCGTGTCTCAGAGTCGCCCTGAGAAGCAGGTTGAGAAGCAGCTCTGCTGGAGGAGTGCAGGCAGTTCCCGAAGGGCCGACTCCCTGGTCCCACACAGCTGATGCTCCGGCCAGATTCCCAGGCATTCCCATAGCTGGGGCCTCAGCGTCACCTGCTTCCTCATCTCCTCTCCTGGGATCCTCTCCTACCCATCATCCACCACTGCGAACCAAGAGTTCCCCCAAAGCACTCTAAACTGATGTCTCCATCTTGCCCCACAGCCTTCCCCTGCCCTGGACCCACGTGCACGCTCAGCCCCAGGCAGGGGTTGCCCTGCCTCTATTCCACGCTCTTGCTAAGTGCATGCCTGTCCACCGATTCCTCGAACCCTCTGCTGCCATTCCCAGCTGCCCGCGCTTCTGCTCCGGGGGGTCAGCAACTACCCACCACTACCAGCCTTTACTCACTGCAGGGAATTGCTTTTTCCTCCTCCTCCTCTTCCTTCCCACCGGCTCCCACTCAGTCTTCCAGGCCCAGCCCACAGGCCGCTCTTGGGAGCTGCTTCCCCATGCCCCTCCTCCGACCCCGCCTGTATCTGCGGGCGTGCCCCTGGGCACAACCCCTAAGTTTGTGCTTAGCATTTCCTGTGTTCGTGGGCTTATTTTTGGCCACAGACTGGGGGCTCCAGGGGGGTTGGGACTATGCCTTTCTCCATTTCTGTCACACTGCCCCTTACCCATGAGCGCAGGGGCCCGTGTTGGGAGCCCAAGAAGGTTTGCGGTACTTGTGAGGCTGGGGATAGGATCACGGTCCTGCAGGTGAGCCTGGTATGAAGGTGTCAGGCTCCTGGGGTGTGGCCAGTCTGGCAAATGAGCAGCGAGACCTGGTGTCTGTGGTCCTTTTGCTGCGGGGAGGCCCGTCACCCGGTGTAAAGCTGCCCCTGTCCGTTGCACTCCTTCTGTGTCCCACCCTGCCAGGCTAGGGACTGCCCACGGGCCATTTTCCTGATGAGAAAACCGAGGCCCAGATGGTGTTATTGCCCCAGTCAGCAAGGGAGGAGCTGGGATTCAGACCTGGCGTTGATGGAAGAGCTCCCTGGTCCCACCCAGCCATGTTTTTGACTATTTTAGAATCCTGGCAAACTTGGGGGGTGGGGCGGTAGAGTCCTAGCCCCAGCCTGGGTGTGACCCCCAGGCCCAGCAGGAAGCAGTAGGTCACACTGGGGAGGGCACCCTGAGACACCCTGCCTGCTTCAGGAGGTCCAGAGTGTCCTGATGGGGGCTGCTTACTGGCTGGAGGAGAACCCCTGTCCCAGCTCTGTTTCTCTGTGGCTGAAGCCCACTCAGGGCTGCCAGGGGTGCCTGGCTCTGCAGAGCTACTGCTGGGCTCAGGAATTCCTTGTCTGCCCAGAGCTGGGCATCTGGGGGACAGCCGCCTGCACTGGGAGAAAAACGGGGGTTATCTCGATCTCCAGCTGAGGCGGCGTCTGCTGGCGTCTGCTAGCGCAGTTGCTGGGGAGGCTCTTTGCCTTCGATCTTGCTTGTTGTCTTCTTCCGGCCCCTGATAAAGAGCCCAAACACAGGGCCCTAAAGGTGGCCATAAAATCTGGAGAAATGCTGGCGCAGCGGCTTATCAAAGCTCATCTCGGACACCGGCCAGGTCTCCCTACTTCAAGTTTATTTCTCCTCTGCTTTCTCTCAGAAGGTGTCTCGTAAACAGCTAAGAGGGTCATTTATAAATGTCTCTGCCTTCCCCTCTCAGCACAGGCGCTGCTGCCGCCTTGCTCTCCCTGGTCAGCCGGCGCTCCCTCCTCCCAGGTGCCAGCAGAGAGGAGCCCTGGACGCAGAGGGCTCCCAGCAGCTCCGGAGAGGTGAGTGATGGTGACAACTCTGACCCCGGTCCTGCCAGCATCCTCCCCTCGACTCCCGAGATACTGAGGGGCAGGAGACACCTTGCCGTGGGCTTGCCTCGGTGCTTGACTCGCATTTCCGAGCCGAAAGGACTTTCGAGGTTGCCTTGTACGGTCTCTCCTGGTTCCCTGAGGTCTGGCAGCAAGTTTGAGGCAGAACCGGGAGCAGAATGAGGATCTCTGGCTCCTCCGCCACAGCCTTCTAACTTCCCACCACATCGGTGATGACCCCTTCTCCTCGTGTGGCACGTTTCTCGGGCGAGGGGCTGGGGCGGCCTGTTCGGTCTGATCTTTGCAGTGACTCTGGGCAAAGAACGGTGTTTTTGTTTTACAGATAAGGGGACTGGGGTGCTCACAGGTGCAGGCGAGGGCCTCTGCTCACGACCACACGGCTGAGTTCTCTCTTCGCCCCTTGCAATCCTTGCAGAGGTTGCCTTGTTGAGTGTCTTCTCATCCATTCTCAAGAGAGGCTCACGGCAGATCATCTAAACACAGCCCTCAGCTTCCCAGACCTCCCGTCCTGGCCCTGGGCCGGTCCCCAGTCCCACCACCAGCTTCACAGCCACGAAAGGAAGGAAGCAGAGTGAGGTGGTCCTGGGCCTTCTCCCTCCTTCCCTGGGGGTGGTCGGGCTCCTGCCAGTGGGGCGGCTTGTGGCTGGGGGTGGGCAAAACCCCCCAAATGCTGAGAGGCATCCCAGAGGACTCTGGGTATGGCCGAGAGGGCCCCAGATTTCCAAGGTGGTGGGTGGGGGTGGTCTGAGGGAGTGTGGGAGGGGCCCTGGCTTGGGTCCACGGACCTTGCATGAGTTGCTGTTTGCTTGGCAGCAGCCCAGGGCTTAGCATACAGCAGGCGCTCAGGAAATGCTAATTGCACAAATTAGCGTAGCCTGGTGCTGCCACGGTGACTGCACCTGCCTTGGCCAGAGCGGCCTCCTTTCTGTTCTGCCCCTTTCAGTTAAAAGGTGTCTGTGTATTTTATCATATCTGCAAAGAACACCCGCCTCGCCCCGCGTCCCAGTCAGGCTAGAGCCTTCGCACACTGGCTGCTCCTCAGCCCAGCAGACTGGGGGGCTTCGGTCTCCACATGGGAGCCCCTCCGCACTTGTGCCTCCAGGGCTGTCTCTTTCCTTAGCCGATGCCTCGTGGTCTGAGTCGATACGTGAAAGTCCTCCCAGAATAGGCGCTGCTCATTTCAGGATCGGGGCACTTGCTTCACTCAGGGGGAAACAGGCCGTCCATGGCCAGGGCACGTGGCTGGGGTGGTGGCACAGAGGGCTGGCGGTGGGGCCAGGGCGACGCTCTGACCTCGGCACCTGAAACTTCTTGTTCCTTGTTTCTTATTCTTCTGCCGAGTGTTGAGGGGGCCACGTGGCACGCAGGCAGCCGTGGCAGAGACCCCTGGGAGGCCATGCGGGAGAGGCCTCATATCTGCCTGTTGCCTGTAATATATTTGAATTATCTCCACAGATGAGCCCTGATCTAGCACATGGGCTAGAGTAAACTTCAGCTTGAAGACAAATACAATTGACACTGGGCTTGAGTGGTCCAGAGGTTATTGGTGCAAAACTGTCGGCTGTGTTTAGCCGAGGGGCTGTATTTATGACGAGTGCGACGGCAGCGCCATCCATAACCCGCCGGCCTCAAGCTGACGTCGGGCCGAGACAGCCTATTTACACAGAGCCCGGAGTTTAGTTTCTCTGCCGGGAAACGCAGAGGCAATTCGATTCTCGGCCAAGTTGCTTTATGGGCTCTGGCTTAGGTCTGGTGTCATAATTTGGGTCATCAGTTCACCTTGCCAGGGAAGGGCAGCTCCACTCATGGCCACCATTTCCTGGGTGGCTGCTGTGGGGTCAGCGGGGGTGGCAGAGGTGCTCGGCCTGTTCAAAGGACCTGCCCTACGGGTTTCCCTTGGACCCCTAAGTTAAAGCTCACATATGCAGCAGCAGCAGCGGCTCTTGTGAGTTCCTGGTCTGGGGCCTGGTCATTCCCCGTGTCTCCTGGACAGGGGTCAGTTTTGGGTGAGTGTCACGATGACGAGATGCACTGGTCCACCGTCTGCCATGCTGCACAGGCCTGCACTCCAGACTCAGAACTCCCTTGGAGAGAAATGATCTTGGGGAGGAGCGAGCTGTGTGTGGAAGGAGCCAGGGCCAGAGCCACAGAGCTGTGTGTGGGCTGGCTTTTCGGAAACCGACGAGGCAGCCTAAGTCCAGGACCTTAGCATGTGCTTCTCATGTGGCCCCTTTACTCCGCCGCTGGCACCCATTCTGAGGAGGCCGTCACAGATGTGGACAGGGACGCAGGGTCTGGGCCTGCACCACAGTGCCATCCATGGCAGCGCAGAGGGGAGGCGACTTCGGCAGCAGGGGTTTCTGTTGCATTAACTGTGGCTCACTCACACGGTGGGACGGTCCACGTGACTGCAACTCGACGTGACGTGTTTTGGGAGTGTTATGAAGAATTGTTAGGATTTTGTCAAAACGATTCTAAGTAGTGGAAGGGAACATTCTACAAGAGTCTGTGAAGGGTGTTTTCTGTTTGTAAAACTAGTGTGTAAGTGGAGTTGGCTCAGGTGGGGGGACTGTGATGTTTAATTCTCTTATCTCCTCGTGGGATCTGTTTTACATTTCTGTGAGAGGGTGTGCATTAATTTTCATCCTCAGGGACCGTCACCGAGGGAATAGACAAAACCCCGAGTTTCCGCCCCTCAGGCGGTCCCTGCTCTCCTCCAGGCCCCAGTGTCCCTTTCCGCAGAGGGGCTGCCGGGCTGCTGCCATTTGGCTCTGGCTTGAGTCCTGGGCTGGGAGGAGTGACCCTCTGGGCAGCTCTGCCAGCCTGCCCAGGAGCCCTGTGTCCCAGGTCTGATGGGTCACCTAATTTTAGAGCCTGCCGGGGCAGCTGCCTCGGTGCGGGCCCCCGTCGCCAGGCAGACGGACAGTCAGAGTGGTGGCGGCCGTGTTGGCAGCATCTCTGCCAGGCTGGTAAGGTCAGAGCACAGTCCGGGACCTGTGCTGCGTAGGTCACAGAGCCCCTGGGGAGTCTCAAGTGTCCACAACTGAGAACATCACCACCTTCATTTGGGAAGAAATCCAGCGGCCAGGATCCCTGGGCTGAGCGGAGGGGAAGGGGCCCCCTGGAGGGGCCAGGGAGAAGAAGGGCTGCAGGCCCCAGCGCCGGGAAGTCCGCCCTCCGGACCTCCAGGAGCCAGCCTGCCACCGGGGGCTTCCCGCGTATAGCGAGAACTTGTCTCTCAGCCCAGCGCCATCTGTCAGCTGGGGATTTACCTGGAGACACGAACATCTCCCCAGAAGGTCTTGGCCAATGGCAGCTTCCCAGAGCAGGCAGCTCTGGGCACGGTGTCCTTCACCAGAACAGCTGAGAGTGTGGGGTCTGTGGGGGTGTGAACTTGAGAACATCTCTACCAGAAAGAAAGTTCAAGGGCAAAGGGAGAGCAGAGCTCAGCTGGGGAAGACGGGGCTGCCATGACCTCTTCCCTGGTCTGCTGTCTTCGGTCTTTCGTGTCACCTGCTTTGCGAGTCAAGCCGTCTTTCTAAACCCAGCTCTGATTTGTCCCCCTTCCTCTGAGTGGGCTCTGCAGCGCCTGCGCATAAAGCCAAACCCCCGAGTGTGGCATTCAAGACCTTTCCCCAACTTGGCCTTGACCTACTTTTCTGCTTTTCTGCCCACGTGCTGCCTGCATTGGCTGAACCATGCCCCGTCCCTGGGCGATCCTTGAACACACTGTGAATCCTCAGCCCCTTCAGGCTGGAATGTCCGTGCTCTGCTCTGCCTCGTTTAATTACTTCGTGCTTATGGAACACCCGCTATGGGCTGGGGAGAGTCACCGAGAAACTCCAACCCCCAAAGCCCAGATGTCTCATGGTCTGATACGCCTCACCAGTGTGACCTCCAGGCCACTCTTTCTCCACAGATGACGATGTGTTGTGGCCTTGAATTCTCAGAGCATCATATCTGCTTTTCCCACCGGGTCTTGGTAACTTTCTTCTGTGTTCCTGGCACAGGACATACTTTTCCGGAAATAGCCGCTGGGTGTTGTCATACAGAGAAGAGCCAACGAAACAAGTGGGAGGATCCACTCCCCGGAGGTGAGGATAGCGAATCGGGTCGGCTTACACTCACCAAGCATGCACCACGTGCCAGGCGCTGTACGGCGCGCTTTCCAGGTGTTAGCCCCTTGAACCCTCCCATGATCCATGAGACCGATGTGCTCACCCTCCCATGTTACTGGTGAGAAAACTGAGGCACAGCAAAGGCTAGTTGCTTGTTCCGGGTCACACAGCAAGTAAGCAGATGAGGTGGGATTTGAACCTATACAGACAGGCTCGCAAGCTTCCATATTATTGCTTCTTTCTTCCCAGGCAGGGAGGTGCTGTTTGGCTGCTGGGAAGTGAAGGGCAGCTGCACGCCTGGTGGGTCCTGGGGCCGGAGGCTGTTGGCAGCCTCGCATGGATGCATGGCCATTGGGCGGGGGGGCTTTTCCAAGTCGGTCTTAGTGACACATCGGACACATTTTTCTGTCTCCTCCCTCCTCCCACGCTATTTGCCATGCAGGAGACAGGAGTACTGTCTCCTCTGTCTCTCCTTCAGCAAATGCTTTCATTTTCTACACTCTTAGGGAGCTCTTCTTGCTGGTTGAGCCTCTGCTGGGCACTGGGGGCACAGTGGCCCCTGTCCAGTGGGGCATGGCCTGGTCAGCTGGTATGGACTTGACCTCTCGTCCTACATGGCAGGCCTGGCACCTGCATTTCCCTTGAGCCGAGGGGTGGCCTGGGCATTCCTGAGGACACCAGGCCTTCCTCACCCTCCATCTGTCCGGGCCTCTACCTGTTTGCATGGTGTCTGGGTGGACTGAGCAGACGGCTGGACTTCGAGCTTGGTGACCCACTCAGCACTAAACCTCTGTAGAACATGTCGTATGTAGCCCTGTGGCAGAGGGCACCGAGGTGACGGCAGTTCCTTAGTGAGGTCACCTGAGTAGCTGGGAGCATGTTGGTGACAGGAGGGGCCTTTCCGGCCTTTGGGACCACGCACGAGTCTCTCTGCACTCGGTTCTCAGTGCCCACTCCCCGACGTGGCTGGAGTGGAGGCGCCTTAGAGGAAGGGGGTGGCAGTGGCCGTGGACTTGGTATTGGTCCCCTGGGGCTGCCATTGTGAAGTGCCGCAAATGAGGTGGCTTAGAGCCACGGGAACGTGTTTCCTCACAGTTCTGGAGGTCAGGAGTTTGACCCCGGGCACCTCCGTGGTTGGCTCACTGTAGGGGCTTCGAGGGGGACACTGTGCCATGTGCTGTGCTGCTCTGTCCACTTCTGGCGACACCCGGCCCCCCTTGGCTTGCCTTCGCATCCCACCGGCCTGCACTCCTGTCTGCACGTGGTGTTCTCCCTCCCGGGTCTGCATCCAGGGTCCCCTCTTCTTCTAAGGCCACCAGTCTCGGTGGAGGAAGGGCTCCCCGCTTTAGTGACCTCATCTTAACTGATTATACTTAGGTGATGGCCCTGTTCCAAATAAGCTCACAGTCTGGGGTGCTGGGGGGCTGGGGCTTGAACTTGTCTTTCTGGGGAACACGTTTAGGTTCATAACAAACTCCCTGAGTGAAAGGCTTGGGAGCTGCTATGCGGAATTGCCGGACTTTGGCACTTCGTGGGCTTGCCCCCTTTCTCCTGAGAGGTGTCCAGAGGGTTCTGCTGCTGGGGGGTGGGGGTGGGGCTGCTGGGACCTAGGGAAGCAGGTGCTGGTCGGGAGCCCACCCAGGTCTCGGTGAAGGGCTTCCTGCCAGGCCCCGCAGCCCTGGGAAGGCCTTGGGAGGGACAGGCTGATCAAAGATGGCTGAGGGGTGGGGAGCCCTTCCTCTTAGAAATGCAAGTGGTGTCTGTGGAGGAATCCTTTTAAGGGATGAAAGTGGTTTTTAAAAACACATTAATCTCCTCACACACTTCCTTCTGATGGCCAGAGATGAGTGACAAGCCTCGTAATTGAAGATGGTGGGGCTGATAATTTCGCAGTAGCCTCAGGAGGGACGTCTCTGGCTGTGAATCACGGCTCCTCGATGCTATCTCCCAGGCCCTCGGAGCCTCTGGCTGGCGCTTGAAGAGGCGCATGAAGAGGCGCGTGCCGGTAAAGACTCACGCTCAGCTGGCCCAGGGAAGTTTTCTGGGGAGCAGCTGCTGCAGCAGGAGGAGAATCGAGTGCCTACTGTGCACAGGCACGGCTGGGCCTAGAGGGCCTGGTGCGTAGTAGGTGTTCGGTAGATGTCTGTTGCCAGGAGCATGAAGGCTCAGGGTAGGAGCCTTCGATGTTAAGACCAAGCCCAAATGAGGCCCCCCAGGGCTTCCCCCATCCCCTCATGGTGGCTCAGAGGGTAGGAGACACTCAGAGCTCATGAGGGGTCCTGTGCCCAGCAGGGCACTAGGGGAGGGCGGGTGCTCAGGGGAGACTTGGCCTCTCCATTGTAAACGCCGTGGCCCATGCTGTGGAAGTGCATGTGGACCCCGTACCTGTGGCCAAGCCCAGGGCTGTGAGGGGATGCTGCAAGGGCAGGCCGGCAGCAGCAGGCAGGCGGGATGCCAAGTGGGGCTGGTGGACACAGACTGGGGAGCCCCCGGCCTCATCTGTACATTGGCTCTGACAGTGGACGCCTGCTTGGGGTTGCCAGCACCTCGGACAGGGCCAGCGCTGAGCTGGGGAGGCTCTGAGGAGGGGAGATGAACACAGCTCTCTCCATTCCAGGACCCCCAGAGCAGCTCCAGTGTGGCTGCCACGGGCCCCGGAAAGTTGTCTGTTAGCTGTGTGCCACGGGTGAAGTGCTGGGAGGCCGGGGAAGAGAGTCGGGCTACACTGTGTGTGTGTGAGAGTGTGTAGGCAGGTAGGTGCAGAGAGCATTCGCTAACTCATCAACTCATTCATCCAGTTAGTCGGTCAGAAGCCCCAGTCTCCATGTTTGACTCTGGGGTTCCGAGGGGGGGACAGAGCTGACATGGTCCCCACTCCCATGGAACTCGCACTCTACAGAGGGAGACAGAAGTGACCTCAAAGTCACACCAGCAGACACAAAAGCCCTGATGCTGCTGGGGTGTGAGGGGGGACTCTAGGCTGAGCTTTGCTACTGGTGACTTTCTTCATACCAGATCCCCATCCACATGCCTCCCCGGGTTCCAGGAGCTGGGTTCGGGCGTCAGTGCTGCAGACACTGGGGAGCGCGGGGCAGTGAGACATCGAGTTGCTGTTTCAGGAAGGGTCACGTGGCAGGGTCATCGGAGAGGGACAGTGTCAGCGATGACAGGCTGGGTCATCCAGGCTCCTACAGATAGACAACTGGGTCCAGGGCCAGCCTCGTGCCAGATGTGAGGAGACTGAGGTGCCTGATGAGAGAGGGCTTTGCAGTGGAGCAGGGGCTTGCTGAGAGGCCCCAGGGAACAGGTGGGTGGGGGGCCAGGCTCGCTGTGGGCTTGGCCTGCTCTGTGCATGGGCTCGGCCCTCCCTCAGAGAGCCCTCCCACAGAGAGCCCTCCCTCAGAGAGCGGCTGCATCTGTCTCAGAGCTGAGCTCCTTACGCAGCCTCCTGGGAGCGGGCCCTTCCTTGAAGAAGCGCAAGGAGGTGGACGGCAGGGCAGTGGAGGGCCCTGGGGCAGTATTAGTTTTCTATGGCTGCTGTAACAAATTACAACAGATTTAGGGGCTTAAAACAACACAAATCCATCGTCTTACAATCCTGCAAGTCAGATGCTGACGGGGTCTCCCGGGGTTAGGATCAAGGTGTTGGCAGCATCAGGTTCCATCTGGAGGCTCCGGGGAGGATCTGCTTTCGAGCCTCTTCCAGCTTCTGGGGCTGCCGCCTGCATTTCTTGGCTCGCAGCCCCTTCCTGGATCTTCCCGGCTGGGTTCCCGTTCCTCCGGCCCCCTCCGGCCCCCTCCCACCGTCACGCCTCTTTCTGCTTGCGGCTGGGGAACAGGTCCCACTTTTCAGGGCTTGTGCGATCAGATTGGGGCCACCCAGGCCATCCCGGAAGACCTCCCCATTTTAGGACCCTTAAACTTACATCTGTGGAAACCCCCTTTGCCACGGAAGTGATGTAGTTGCAGGTTCGGGGGTGCACATCTTTGGGGTGCAGTAGACATCACTCTGCCATCCATGAAGACCTGGGGATCGCCACAGCCAGGAACGAGGGAGCATGTGACTTCTTTTCGGCTTCCCAGCTGGGGGTCCTCATAAACTTCTGGATCATGGTGGATCCTCTCCTCCGATGGCCACCTCCCCTGCCTCCCCTGCCCCTCCGCCCCCGCCCAGACCCCATTGCCTGCCGCTCCCCGCACCTGCCAGGCTCCTTTATGCTTCTGGACTTTACACACGTTTGCTCTGCCTGGACCCCTCTTCCTTCCACTCCCCGCTCACCCCGCACTGGTGGAAACCGGTGTGTCTCCGGCAAGCCCCCTGGAAGGCCGCCCTGCCTCCTCCTCTGAGTCCGGCTGGGGTGGGGCTCCCCCGCCCCCCCCCCCCCCCGCCCTGTGTGCTCAGGGCCTGTGCTGGTCCCCGCCTCCCCCACCTGACTGCGGGCCCCCAAAGGCGGGGCAGGCCTGTTCCACCTCTGAGGCTGGCCTGGGCCTGGCCCTGGGCCTGTGACTGAGGAGCTTTTTGAAAGAAATGAATAAAAGAATGATTCAGCAGAGAGGGAATAAAGAAAGAAATGAGGCTGGGGGTGTTTGGAATGACGATGAGGAGGGGTGGGTTGGTCCCGCCAGCTGCCCCGGGTGGGGACCGTGGCTGGTTCGCGTGAGGTCCTTCCAGCTGCGTGGGTGGGCCGGGCACAGGAGAGAAGGGCTGCAAGGCCTCCCTTGGGCCAGTCCCTGCGGCCTCAGGCAGTGCGTGGTGCGTAGGGGGGAGCTTTGGGCAGCTGGGACACGGCCCCACCCACAGGGGTCTGGTGGGAGCGTCCGTCCTGACTGTGAGGCCTGCCTCTCCCGGGTGTGTCCCACCCCAGGGTGGGCTTCTCCTCCGGCTTTCCTTGCAGCACGTCTGAGCCTGGGGCTGGGCACGGGGTGGGGAAGGAAGCTGAAATGATACAGGCACTTGAGCAGCAGAGGACAGTGGCTTCTGAGCCCCAGGCTGGGAACCCGCTTCTGAGGCGGGGGAACAGCCCAGGTTCTCCAAGGTACATCTTCTCCCTGTCCCAGCCCTAGATGCTGCCAGTTCCCACTGACCTCTGGACGCTTCCTCCTCCAGGAAGGCCCTCGGGGTGCACCTTCTTTGTGAGTTCTCACCCAGGGAGACACTGCTGTGGGGTGACGGGAGGGAGCCCTCTGCCCCTCCCTGGTCTGAGTGGCCATTTCCAGCCATATCGGAGCTGGAGGCAAAGGAAACATCAGTAATACCAGTTCTGTCTTCACTTAAATTTTTGTTATTTTATTCATCATGGATTTTCACCTTAACTTTGCTCTTTAAAAATATTGCATGGGAATATTGTTAGTTTGGTCTATGGTTTTTGGTCCCCCTTACCCCTTACATTTTGTGCCTCTTAAATTTTGGGCCTCGCTTGCCTCCCTCTGGGCCTGGCCCGGCCTCAAGGGTGGGGTCCTAGAGTCCTCTACACCTGTAGGGGCTTGCTCTGGCCTCTAGTCCTCTCTCCTGGGGAAGAGGGTGGACGTGAGCTGAGTGTGCAGGAGGGGAGGGGCTGGTGACGTGGCCATCTTGGTTTCCCTTAGGATCTGCCGAGGTCGCCAGCAGGGCTGAGTTGGGGAGGAGGCGCTGATGGCAGGGGTTTCTCTTGCCCTGCCCCCCGCCCCCACACTGAGCGAATCTCCCCACTGCTTGTGGGGTTGGACGCCCAGCCTCTGGAACATCCGGCTGGTTGGACTAAATATATCTCCCTCCTGGGTGTATGAGAGGCCCAGGGGCAGGGGCTGCTGGGGTGGAGGGCAGGAGAGGAGGCCCCGGGAAGCCAGGTCCTGTGCACCCTGCCCCCGTAGCACCTAGGCCCAGCAGCCAGGGGCACATCTGGGTTGCTGAGAAGCTGTGTCACCCTGACTAGCTGACTGCAAGCTGCGTGGGCGGGGCCGGGGCTCCCAGGCCTGATGCTCAGCACACTGTCAGCACTCAGCAAACAATAAATAATAATATCCTCAGCATGCTGGGGGAGCCGAGAAGGGAGAGGGCTCAGGAAACATGTGTTCTGTCTCATGGCGGGTGCCCAGAAGCTGAAGGCTGTTCAGCACCTCGCTTTGGGTGGGATTTGGGGGAGCCATCCCCATCCCCTACCTCGGCACAAGAGGAGGGTAAGCAAACAGCTGGGGGTTACCCTGGGGACGGGGGGGCTCAGGGAGAGCTGGCTGGGGGTCTCCTTGGACTGCCCTCAAAAACAAGATGCTTAGACTGTCCTCAGATGTCCTGTGGGATGTGGAGAAAGTCAGACTTGGCTTTAAATCCCGAATCTACCACTTCTCACAAGTCAGTGAGCCTCCCACCTATGAAATAGGACAGATGCAGCAACTGTGAGGCAGGTTCCACGGAGCAGCCACAGGTGCCTGCACAGGGCTGGCGACTGATGCGTGGTGAGCCTTTTGCTGGGTCATAGCTCAGTGTGCCGTGTCTCTGGGCCTCCGTGGGAGGCCTGAGTTTGGTCCTGGGGTGAAGCAGGTGGGCGCGGTGTGGTGCAGGTGATGAGGCGCAGGACCATGTGAGTGGTTGGCGCTAGGATTCTGCAGACCCTCTGTTTGCAGCAAGTGGCCTCAGGGCTCTGGCTCCGCACTGTTTGTTGACCATGAGACCTGGAATCTTTCCTGGGGCAGGGGACGGAGGATGAATGCTTGGTGATGAGGTCAGCTGGGGACTCAGTGGCCTGGATGGTGTCCCCTCAGCAGCCCCTGCATGTGGCGCTCAGCACTGATATCTTGGGGTACAGCTCCCTGGGGTGTGGGAAGGCTGAGAGGGGCCGAGGCAGTGAGGTGTGGGAAGTGCTGGGCACAGTCCTCTGTGATCTCACTATCTCCCAGGCACGGGGAAGTGGGGTGCTCCTTTACACCCAGGGAGGATGCTTCTCACTTGCTCAGGCTGCTCTGGGGCGGCTGTGCCCCTGAACCCCCACCTGTGGCTACCAGGGGCCTGCCCAACCCCTCCCCCTTTCCGGCGCCCTGATGGTTTCCCTTCACCCACTCTGGGCTTCTCCCAAGAAGGCTACTATCTTACTCATGACGTGCCTCTTGCCTAGAGGAGAGGGCTCCTCCCGAGAGGGCTCCTCCCTGGGGGGGGGGCCCGGCAAGGCCTGGCCTCTATCCCTTCAGCTTGGCTCAGCACGGTGCCACAGGGGACGGCCCACTTGTCAAATGCTGTTGTTTAACTTTCTTCGCTCAGCCCCTGCGTGCTCCAGCACCCTGCAATGACATGGGTGTTAACCGAGCACCGAGGACTGTAATTATCCGAGCTGAGAGACAAGAATCTCCCGGTGGTGAAGCAGCTGTGGGCCGGAGCCTCCGGCCAGCCTGCCCCCTGAGAGGAGCGCTCCTGACTCGTGTCTGCAGAGCTGCCGGTGTCGCACCCTCCACCTGAGGCTTGTCTGACCCCGGCCCCCGGGTATTTCCCCGTCTGTGGGGCAGGGCTGTGGATGTGACCTGGGTCCAGTGTGGCTGGACAGCACCATGAGTGTCGGAGCGGGACAGGCACCTTGTGTGGTCTTGCGCCGGGAAGGGCCAGCTTGCGGCCACATGGGTTCCGAGGAGGCCTGGGCTCGCTCCGGGTGGCCACAGCCGGGGAGCGGGGCTTTACTGAGGACAGACGCAGCGTCGCACTTAGATTCAGGAAATCAGTCCCTGGTTTCCGTCTGTGGTGGGATAGACCAGACTCAGTGGCAGGGATTCTGGCAGCAAAGTGGAGTCAGCTTGTCACGTGTTATGGCTGCTTAATAGATGTCCATGAAAACCTCCAAATGCACGGATAGATGATTAGTGTCCCGTTGGGTGAGGGGACGGTGTGTCCACCTGGGGTGGGTGCCTCATTGTACCAGGCCTGGGTTCCCTGACACGACGAGGAGTCTGGCACCTCGTCATGTGGGGGCGCTCTGAGATCTGGGAGTGAATCGGGGAGGGGTGCTCACCTGTGCCCAGGTGTGCGTGGAGGAGGCAGCAGACGGCAGGGCTGAGCTCTGGGGAGGCAGGGGTGGGCTCAGCACAGATTGTCACAGCTGCTGGCAATCAGATGGTCAGAAGGGAGGGGTGAGTGGTCAGGGACGGAGTCCCCGGTCGCCGGGTACCTGGCAGGCAGAGGGAGGGTCTCTGCTGTTGACGTGTGCAGGGAACAGTTCCTGGGAGGGGCTCAGGCAGGGTCTCTCTCCCTGGGCCTGGGGTCCCTAGCTCCGAGGCTAGTCTTGGCTCTGCCACTAACTGGCACCCACTCCCTGGGTCTGCCTCTTCCTTCTCTGTGTCTCTCTGTGTTCCCACTGGGACCGGGTGTAAGGTCCGGCTTCCTCCAGACCTTGCCCTGGTGGTACAAGGGGGACACGGGGAGTGGAGTGCAGACAGAGGCTCTGGAGCTTTCCTGGGCACAGGACGCAGGCATGCTGGGCCAGGGTGCTGCGGATGCGAGGTCAGTATCTGTGGATGGAACACTTTCTCTTGAGGCTTGGGACTTGGTGGCCTTGGAAACCTGACATTCCAGTGTGATTCTGTATTAGGGGGCTGGTGTTGGGACCTGGGCATAGAAGAGCCATCAGGGGCCATGGGGGAGGGGCCCCCCATCAGGTCTTCTCCTGGCCTAGCTCCCATGAGCTGGCATTAGCCAAGCACATAGTAGGCCCTTTCTCAGTCAGCATATTCAGTGGAATCTGCTAATGGCACAGCCCTGGCTGCCAATGGTCAGCCTAATTTCTGGGAGCCAAAGGTGGGCTTGTGGAGGGTCCCCGGCCTTCTGGGCTTGCTCTGGGACAAGGGGCTGGGGCCTGGGGAGGAAGGAGAAACCGGAGCTCCCAGAGAGCATCAAAGGGCTGGTGCGAGGTTTATTGAGGCCTTTACTGCCCTAGTTTTCATTATTTACACCCTGTTGATTCTAGGAGCTCCCATTAAACGTGTAATAAATATAAAAATATTTTACAGGCCAGTGAAAATTCCACAGCAAAAATAACTCTATAAAGAGGGATTTTGCCTGGCTCTGCCCGCTGCCGAATTCTGTGTGGCATTCCTCTGGGCCCATCGGCTGGCAGCAGAGTGGTGAGGTGGCTGGGTTCCCCAGTCACGGCGGGGGCGGGGGCCGGTATTTAATTAGCCACTTTACCAGTCTGCGGATAAAGGCGTTCCTCCCAGCGCTGAGCCCGCGGGCTCTCCCAGCCAGTGGTGGGTGAGAGTGGGCTGGAGGGGAGCCTGGGTCCCAGGCTGGGCTGGGACGTCTGGGGAGGAGGAAGGGAGCAGGTTAAAGCTGTTCCCCTGGTACCTCCTTGCCCTCCTGGGTAGTTTGAGGCGTGGTCGGGGGTGGTCAGAGGGGTGGAGTTGAGAAGACAGTATAGAGCAGTGATTTGGAGCACGCGTTCCAAGGTCTGGCTGCCCGAGTTCCAGTTCCACGTCTACTACCTAGTAGCGGTGTGACCTTGGGCAGATGACTGGCCCTCTCTGTGCCTTGGTTGCTTCCTTTGTAAAATTCGATCTCACATGATTGCTGAGAAGCATGTGCCTAACACATTGGAAGGACTCGATGAGGGATCATAATTATTATCTTATGCTCAATAGTTATAATTGTTTTTAATAAAGGGCAAGGCATTCACAGTCCCAAGCCTGGAGATTTAGGTGCAGGGAAAAGGACTCCCTCGGCTTCTGTCAGGCCCGCACTGTCCAGCGTGGGGGCTACTAACCACACGGCGGCTGCCGCTCGCCTGAGGCGCACCTGGTCCAGACTGAGGCGCACAGTGGGACACGTCGAGGATCTCAAATACTGTGGCCAAAAGGCTCCAAAACATCGCATTCATAGTTTAAAAAATATTGATTATGTGTTGAAATGACATTCTCTGTATCTTAGGTTAAATAAAAGGTATCATTACATTTAGTTTCTTTTTATTGCTTTTTTAATGTGGTTATACTTTAATCTGGGACGCTGAAAGTCACCCACGTGGCTCGCACTGGTGGCCCGGGTCCCCCGGCGAGGGCAGGCCGGGAGCCGGGGATTCTCCTGCCCCAGCGCCCGTCTCACCGAGAGGGAGACCCGGGCTGGAGAGGGCGGTGGTTCCTGAACCCTCGCAGCTGTTTGGTGGTAGAGCTGGGCCACAGTGCTGGACACTTGCCTCTTCTGGTCTCGGAGGGTGGTGACAGCTCTTCTTGCTTCTCCCCTCCCCTGGTTGTGGGGAAGCTCCGACCCAGGGGTGGGGACAAAGGTGTGTTCCCGGGTTTGTCAAACGAGGTCTGTGGCGTTCAGTGGTGTCTGTGACATATGTAGGGAGGGGGCGGTGAAGCGTGGAGGCAGCATCCTCATCCTCCCTGACCGTGGATTCTGAGCAAGGTGCCAGGCACTCGGCTGCCCTGCCTCCTCCACTGCCTTTGAAGAGGAAGCGACAATGGTGACCATTTCACAAATGAGGAAACTGAGGCCCTGGGGAGGTTATTTTCCTGCCATTGTCACGATGGGTAGAATGACACTTTGCTACACTTGTGGATGGAGCTCCCTGGGTGTTTCCCTCGGCTCTTGGGTGGCCTGGACCACAGTCAGGAGGCTGCCAGCCCTGGGCCCTGCTCCCTGCTGTGGCGTCCGCTGGCCAGGCTGGCTGTGGGGCGCTGGTGTTTGGGGCAGTGGGACGTGCTGGCTGTGCGGCCCTGGCATTCTCTGCCCCTTGGGCATGGTGTGCCCCTCACAGCTAAGGGGGCCTGACTGGGGTCCCCACCAGGCCCTGACCATGGTGACAGACAGAACAGGTGCTGTGCTGGGACCTCAGTGGGACTAGCAGTTTGGAGAGAGCTCCAGGCTGCTGAGCCGGCGGGCGCATCAAAGGTGGCATAGGCTCAGGCCTTACGCAGGGCTTAGGGGCTGAGGGGCCTGAGCCCCCTCAACGTGGGGGTTCTCCCCACTCCAGAGACCCTGCCATGGGTCCAGATGCCTTTTGCTCAACTCCGTTGTCAGGCTCTGTTGCTGGCCATCTCTGAGGCTGGTAGGTGTCGGGCCCACCACGTCAGTGGGGCTGCAGGGTCGGGGGTGGGGGGATAGAACATTCACCTGTGCTGCCTCTTCCTGCCCCCTGGCCCAGCTGGCTCCTTCTGGGCAGGGCTGGAGCCAGGCTGGCAGCCCCTTCCCCTTGGCAGTGCCCCCCTTGACTGGCTTGGCCTGATCCACTCCCTCCCTGCCAGCCCTCTCCGCTGGGGAAGCTCTGCTCCTGTTTCTCTGAGGGGGAGAGGAGAGCTGAGCTGCTGTGGCTTGTGGTGGGGCCGGCCGGCAGGCGGGGCCCTGTCTCGCCCTCTAGGCACGTGGGCTGGAGTTGGGGGTGTTCTAGAGCACTGGGGTGGGATTCCTAAGAATGCCCAGTGCAGTGACGATGGCCTTTATCAGCAGAGGGGCCGAAGCAGAGGCAGCACCCAGGCCCGTCCTGGGCTTCTCTGAGGCCCGCTACACCATCTATAGCGAATGACCAGGGGTTTTTCCAGATGTGGTTTGGGAGGGCCATGGCCCGTGAAGCAGGGGGTGGGGCATGTGGGTGGTCAGCTTAGGGTAACAGCCACCCTCTTAGGTCGTGGTCTGGGGGCATCGGCCCTGAGAAGCCCCCTTTGGCTCACTGCACCCGGCTCCGCCTCCCCCGTGTCAGCCTGGTGACTTACTCTGTCCGTCGATGACCAGGCTGTGGCTGCAGAGGGGACGCCGTGCAAGGTGGGTGGCCATCTCCTGGGGCTGTGGTCACCACACAGACCCCTGGCTTCTGCTCTGTGCTAGCAGGCCTCCTCGTGGCAGCAGACTCAGAATGTCACGCAGTCCTGGCTGCTGAGTACCTGCCCACCTCCTTCTCCTGTCGGGGCCACTGGACCGTCGTTCCTCCGGCTCTGGGTGTTGCTTGTGGTGGCCTCCTGGGCCACGCTGGTGCTGGCAGAGGCAGGCAGCCTTTAATCCCTCCTTTGTGTCGTCATGGGCTGGGGAGAGAGTTCACCAGGGAGGAGAGAACCCGGGCCGTGTATTAAGTTGCACACTTGGCACGGAGATGTGGCTTCAGTGCACATGTCCCATGTGCTGGCTCTTCCAGGCCACTGCTCCCGGCCCAGGCCCGCGGACTAATGATAAGGTGTGGGCTCCGGGGCGGTTCAGTGGCCTGGCTGGCCCCGCTGAGTGGCTGTGCTCCCGGGCGCTGTGCAGGCTGTGCTGGGAGAGACCGCGGCCCACCTGCCGGTGCTGGCCTTGGTGGTGGCAGCCCAGCTGTGCATGGGCAGGCCAGGGGGCCCCGGGGACTGCCCAGGGGTGGGGGTCACCACTGGGGGAGGTGTCTGAATTCTGCCGTGCTCTCGCTGCTGGGCCGGTCTGTGAGGTGGGCTGTGGCAGCCCGTGGAGAAGAAGGAAAGGCAGAGTGGGAGCAGGGCCCCTGCCAGGGCTCACCGGGGGACATGAGGAAGTGCACTCTCGAGAGGTGGGCCCATAGGTGACTACGATGTGGTTTTCAGAAGTGTCTGTGTCCGGGCTGAGCCTCTATGTTTGGGGCTTTGTGTCCCGGTCCTCAGGCTGTGGAGGGGATTTCGTTCTTCCCCAGAGGCGGATGTGATCGGCCTCATGCCATGGAGGAGGAGCCCACCGAGCCCGTCACGGTGAGCTACAGAGTCAGGTGTGGACCCCAGCTCTACCACTGAGCATGAGTGCACCACCTACACTCACTGTACTCGGGGGCCCAGGGGCGACAAGTGCACACAAGCCGCCAGGAACAGCTCCCAGCTCCCAGCCGTGGTTCTGAATGAACGTGTCAGCTGTGAAACGCAGTACGTTCTGCATCCCCAACTACTTTACTTGCCTTAGATTTTAGAATCAATGTGAGGGATCGTTTGTGTGGCTCAAGTCTCTTTAAAAAAGTATCCAAAAAATTTGAATGAGTTCTCCCCCTGCCAGAGCCATCCCCTCCCCCCCCAGTCAACAAGAGGTGTTCAGGGTGGTTTCTATGCCCCGAGTGGCCCCAAGTGGGGTGGTGGGAAACGCCGCTTGGGGGAGGCCAACGGCAGCCTCTTGCTTGGCATCCCCTCCGGAGAGGCACTGGGGCACCCGGGCTAACAGTACTGAGAACCAGACTGTGCCAGGGTCTCCCGGGCCCTCGACATTCGTTATTTCAGCCCCCAGACAGCCCCTTGGGTTAGGGGCTATGAGGAAACCTACTTCCAGGTGAGGAGGCTGGGGCATAGAGAGGCAGGTGGCATGCCTCAGGTCACACAGCAAGGGGTGACAGTTCAGGAGGGTGAGGCACTGTCAGTGGCCACCATCTCCACCAGAAAGGGCTGACTGGTGTCTGGCTTGAGGCCAGATTCTGCCAGGCTGGCTGTCGGTGGCTCCAGGCAGACCCCACAGATTACTGTCTCCATAAACTGCCTTCCCTGCGACCCACTCGGCCACCAGGCCCAGCTCTCCTGCCCTGTCCCCGGCTGCCTGTCTCCTGCAAAATCCAGTGTGGCAGGACCCTCCACCTATTCTGAGGAAGGCTTTAGAAGAGAAACCGCCTATTTTAAAATTAGGAACCCCAAAGCTCAATCCAACAAAGAGCACTGGGCCCCTACCATGTGCAGCGGGGATTCCCCTTTATAGGGTGACGTGGTGACAGTGGGCTGTTGTGTGGGTCCCAGAAAGAGCTGTCACAGGCACAGGCAGGCCCCCAGCAGCCCTGTGAGCTCTGGGCCCATGTCCGTGGCCCCTCAGCTGAAACAGGTGGGCTCTGCCCGTGCCCTGTGCTCTGCGCTCTGCGTGGGGCCCAGTGCCCCTGAGCCTGGCCGAGGGTCTTATTCAGGCCACCTGCCTGCAGGACCCATCCCAGAGCCACCGTGGCCCTCAGTAAACCCTTATTTCTAGGTATTTATTTTGAGTGTCAATGAAATAAAAAAACTATGCACAGTCCCTGCACTTGTGTGGGACAAAGTTCTCGGTGCCCTTTGTGGGCGGATCCTTCCTCCTCACAGAGGCCCAGCGACAGCGCCCTGGCCACTCGTTCCTCCCCAGCCCAGGCTGCTACTCTGGCCCCTGCTCCTCTGCAAGTGCTACGCCCTTGGCCGGCCTGGCCAATGCCTTCTTGGCTTTCAGGTCTCAGCTGGGATTTCTCTTCCCGCCGGGGCTCTCTCTGACCCCCATCGAGTGTGGGCAGGGTCCTCCCCTGGGCGCTCAAGAAGCCAGCGTCGCCAGGGAAAGCAAACAGCAGGGCAGTCCTACCTCCCTTGGTGGCAAGGACTGTCTCATCTTGGCTGTTGGACCCCCACCCAGCCTGTTGTATAGTCAGAATGAGTGACGGTAACAACACTGATGACAAGAAGCACTCAGTAGACGTCAGCTCCGTGTGAGGCGCTGTTCTCACTGTTGCCCGAGAGGCGGGTGCCCTTCCTCTCACCATCAGGCCCAGGCTGGGAAGCGCTGGCGCTGGGACCCGAAGCCTGGCAGTCTGCGGTCGGGGCTGCTCTGAACCCCTGAGCCAGGCTGCCTCCCATGGCGGCATCTGGACACGTTCGATCAGCATCTTATCATTTAACAAAGTAGTTTGTCTCCTCCAGATAAGGGCTGAGACTCAGGGAGAAGGGGCTCAGCTGGGGTCATGTGGTGGGAAGTGGGCGACCCCAGCCCCCACTAGACCATAAGCTCCTTGAGGGCAGAGACTTGGACCACTTAGCGCCTCTTTGTGTCTCCAGCTTCTGCCCTGGAGCGTTGGGCATGGAAGGAGCTCTTCCCCAGGAATGATCTCCCTGACAATTACATCCCCACCTGCAGCAGTGGGACCTGGGCTGCCCAGCCTGGAGCCCCTGCAGATAGCTGTTTGGGTCAATGGCTGTCAGATGGCCGTGGCCTTGGAGGCAGGCAGGGACCACAGTGTGTGCATGTGTGTGCGGGGTTGTGAAGTAGAGGGAGGACCCACGCTTCTGTTTCTAGCCTTGGGGGGCTTTCCTTCTGATGGGGCCTGAGTTCACCTTTGTCTGAGAGCAGCACAGTCTGGGAATGTCCTCTGGGGTCTGGGGCTGGGGACTCCCATGGTAGCCCCTGCGGGAAAAGAGACGCCTGTCTCAGAAGGTGAGGTTTTGTTTTCCCTGCAGCCGGGAGCGAAGAGCCATTTGTGGGCTCCTCGGGGGCCCGGCGGCCCCTCCTGCGTGGTGAGCAAACACAGCCTGTGCAGGTAGCAGCGTGGCGGCGTGGCCTTTTGTTGAGCACACCTGGCTCAAACATCTCAGGGGATGGGAGTGACTCTGTCAGTCCCTCCTCCCTGCATAGCAGCACGGAGTCATTTCAAACATTCTCTTTGGGGCTCTGACAGCTGTGTCAGCTCCTGGCCTCTCTCAGAGGCAAAAGGCACGTTGGAAATGAGGTTTAAACCTGTTGCCTGCTGCCTTTCTGCCTGTCTGGGTCCCGCTGCCCTGGTGCCAGCTGCACGTCTGTCCCTCTGCTGTCGCAGTCAGCAGCAGGGGCCCAGGCCAGCTCTCCACAGGTTTCCGGAGAGCCCCCGGTCACAGAATAACACTGGAATGACACAGCCTTTTCTTCAGAGAAGTACAGAGCCCTATTTATTTTTATTTATTTATTTATTATTTAAATCCTCATTTCCATTGATTTTAGAGAGAGGATGGGGGAAGAGAGAGAGAAACATTAATGTGAGAGAGAAACATTGATTGGTTGCCTCCTGTATGTGCCCCAACTGGGGATCAAACCTGCCACCTAGGTATGTGCCCTGACTGGGAATCGAACTGGCAACCTTTTGGTGTACCGAGCTCCAACCAGCTGAACCACGGTGCTGGGGCCAGACCCCTCTTTAAGCAGGACTTGAAAAGTTGGTGTCACCACGTTAAGTTGTTACACCAGATGCCCCGTGGGGCATACTGACCACAGCGAGCTTGCATTTCTTCATCATTTGTGTGAGGTCAGCAGTAAGCCAGAAAAAGGGTAGATCAAAGATGTTCTCACAGCCCTGGAGACTAGAATTGAGAAATCCATAATTAAGCTGTTCAATAAAATTATTTTCAATAATTCTCTTTTGTGCTAATAAGGCACATCACCTGCTGAAGATGCACGCTTTGCTTTGCTCACCTCAGGCTGGTCATTACAGTAACACTCGGAGGGATCTCCTCCCCTTTGTGAACCAGCAGCACAATGCCTGTTAGATCAGAAAGGGAGCTGTAATTTATTCTAAGATTTGGGGATTTTGTATGTGCAAGCAGGCAGCAATTATGAAACAAATACTGTAATTATAACCACTCTGGAAAAGTGAATGAGGTGGTAACTAGCTGAGGTGTGTTTTCTGGTTAGAAAATACATTATCTCAGGTCTTCAGCTGGGCCTCCTGTCCCTGGGTTCTTGGGAAGTGAATCCGAGGATGATTAAAAGCCTGGAAGAACTCCAACTCCACCTGGGCTGCCGGAGGAGCAGGAGGCTGACCCTTCACAGCGAGCGGGGATGCTGCCTCGGAAACCAGCGGGAGGGCTCAGGCTGAGCCCTCCTCTCTCCGCTCCTCCACCTGTGCCCCGTGGGAGGGGCAGGTGTGTAGCCTGCGCCCATCCCCGATGCAGGGGCGGAGTTCTGTCTTTGAGGGTCTGGAGCTGCCCCACTTTGGCAGCCTCCCTCGGGCTCTGCCAGACCAGACCTCCCGCGGGCGATCCAGGCCCAGGCGAGTGCCATGCTTCTCTCCTGTTGTGCATTCCTTGGAACGTACTCCGGGACCCCCAGTTAGATCTTGCAAAGTGAGTTCTCTTTACCCAGTGGTGTGTTTGTCTATGCAATAGTTTTAACCCTTGGGGACAACTGTCTGGAGGGCACCATGGAGACATCTCAGGACTTGCTAGAAGTTTTGAGAACTCTCTGGGTTCTTTGTAGGTGGCCCGATGCTCAGTTTTCCCGCAGCTGGATGGAGAAGACTGAAGGTGGACTGGCGTGCACCTGTGCGGGGCAATGCCAGACAGAAGTGAGAGCCCAGGCCTGTAACTCATGGGTCTTTTTTCTCATCGGCACTAACTTCGGGATCACGTGGCCCTTTTAGTAGAAATATTGATCAGAGCTGAGGTTTAAATATTACAGAAAAGCCAGACTCTTGATAAAAATGTGACTTTCAAAGGACTTTGCTACCTTGATTAAGACACATCAGCAAAAACCAAATTCCTTTCTGGACGTGAGTTCCGTGAGTTAAGGGTTTGTTCATCGCTGCTTCTCTGGCCCCTGGAACAGGAGCTGTTTCTAATTACATGATTTATTAATCATGTAAATGCTCGATAAATGAGAAAAAACCTCCTCAAGAGTAACTGGGCTTACTTTCAGTCTTTCCCGTCGGAACGAGGCATGGATGGGCATTTGCGATTAGGGTCCAAGGTCTCCTGGGAAACACTTCCTTTCGGGGAAAGGAGGACGGACCGAAGTACGGCACCTGGGCTTACCAAGAAGCCCTAGAGAGTCCTGTTGCCGGAGAACTCTCAGAAGCACCCCCTGTTGCTTTTGCAGGGTGCCGATTTAGTGAAAAGCGTGCTGTAGATTTTGGTTTAACACTTTCTAGTCCCTTTGGGTGGTGTTAGCATCAGCTGGCTAATGTTAACATTAGCCAGAGTTTGTAGGCTAGTTATGGATGTCTAAATGTGTCTGTATTTATTTATGTACATAAATAGCAGGGACCAATATACTCTGAGAATTTAAAGCACCCATTTTTCTAAGTATCATAGTGGGATGTAGTGTACTGTTTGCCCATCTGAGCTCATGTCAAATATGTAACTAGGTGAATGTACCTCACTTTCAGGAACGCAGTGGGCCCTGCCTGTTGTTCCCCTGCTGTGTGAAGTCGGGGCATTGAATCACACGGCCGTAAATCAAACTCCTGAGTGCGGGCTGTGGGGCGCGCATGCAGCAGAGCCTCTCTTGTCCCAGGGGAGTTTGCGCTCTGAGGTTGCAAGTGGGTGTGGGTGTGTTTTCTTTCTCAAATGGACTTCTAGAGGAGAATTTCTGTTTGAGGGTTAAACACTGGCTTGGCGTCGATCGATCGGGGCAGACTAGGTCTCCTGTGGGTGTGGTTGACCCTCGGTCTGGATGTGGGAGTTTCTGGGAGGCTTTGAACCGGGCGCCTCCCGGTTCACTCAGCAGGAGGGGAGCTGCTGACCCTGGTTTTTTTGGGTCCCCTAGCCCCATATACCCTCAAACCTTCTTGCCGTCCTTTTTTGAGGTTCTTGCTTAGGGCTGGCGTGGGGCTTCCTGCAGACACACCTCAAGGCCCTTGGCTCTCTCCTCTCCAGGGCAGACGTGCTGGAGGAGCCGAGGTTTCTGAACCCCCGAGTGTTGGTGGGGCTGCCTGATTGGAATAAGCACAGGCACATGCTGTCGGTCGCCATGGCCCTTTGCCTCTCCCCCTGAATGCTCGGGGTTTCGTGATCATTAACATGGCCGTCATGGGCCTGATAAATGGGAAAGAGGCGTCAACCGGCTGAAAGGCCCCGTGGTGACAGAAACCGCCTGCAGAAGGCACAGTGCGCTGGTGTGTACACAGCGCGGGTTCGGGCCCAGGTGAGTCACTGCCAGCCCGGGGAACACACTGGCGATGATGGATGGCCAGGGCGCACGGATGCGCCCCTGACACTATTTGCGCAAGCAGGGAACTCAAACGAATGGGGTTTTCACGAGCTTATATAAGGCAGCTGGCAGTGCGCAGCGCCCCAGCTGTGTGGCATGACAGGACAGAGCTTCGTGTTCCTGTTCAGAAACAGGTGACTTTACGAACCAGTTTGCCTGTGTCAGGACTTGAAATGGTTTGCTCTGCCCTTCTGTTGTCATAACCCCCCTTTTCTCTTTGCCTTTCTCTTTGTAAAAACTTTCTTTGCAAAGGGATTCTTCTAACTGGGACAGTAGGGCTACTGTTGCTTCCAGCAGCCGCCCAAGGGGTTTGCTTTTCTTGGGGACTCTGACTTCCTTGAAAGATGCATGGGGAGGGGACAGCAGGTGTGTGTGGCTGAGTGCCCTGAACGGGGTGGGGGTGGGGGTGGGGGTGGGGCGATGGGTGCAGGGCCGGGAATTCAGGTTTCTTGTCCCATGAAATCCAGCTCCCCACCTCAGCGTGTTCTGGGGTCATGGCCAGATGTCCGTCCTGGCTCTGTGAGGGTCAGGTGTGCAATCGACAAGGGGTAACCTCACACCGACACAGCACTCCGCCAGCGCCTGGCACACCGTAGGCCTCTCCTTTGCTCTTTCCATCAGCCCTATTGTAAGCTGGGCAGGCCAGGAGTTATGGTCCACACATAAAGGTAAGAGAGTCACAGAGGGGATGTGACCTGCACAAGGTCCGCCAGCATGCCAGAGGGGCAGGGAGGTGGGGACTCCTGAGAGGGAGAGCCTGTATTTCGAGGCCACATCCAAGTGCAGGCACGCCTTGTTGTCAAAGCGAGGGCGGCAGTCACTCCCTCGGTGCCGTGGAGCATGCTGGTAGTGATTCAGATCTGACAGTGTTCCAGGACCGTGTCTTTTCATCACCGCTGAGATGATGGAAACCATTAGTGCCGTAGAGAGGCAAGCATCTCATCCCAGCCTTTGTGCTAGATTTGTTATTTATTCATAAGACACAAACTGTTTACCTTATTAAAAAGCAGTACACGATTATTGGAGGAAGTCATAACTTACAAAGGAGGAAAAAATTCTAATCATCTCACCCCGGCAGTATATAAAACACGAAGGGATCACGCTGACTTCGTGGCACTTTCATGACCCAGCTTTTCCTCTTCCTTACTGTGAACACCTGTGGCTGTCATTGGCTGCTCCGGGGACATCTTCTCCAGGGCTGCACGCGGGCTGTCCCTGGTTGGCGCTGCTCTCTGTGGATGGGTACACGGGCCACTTCCTCCACGTTTGCATTCTCTCCCGCACAAACGAACACCCTCAGAGCTTACTCTCTGCCCATATCTATTATCCAACAAATATTTGTTGAGGGAAAGGCACAGTTTTGTTGGGGGAAATTCTTCGAAGTGGATTTTCTGGGTTAAATTATGTGAGTGCTTCTAAAGCTACCGCATTCATGGTCAAAAGCATAAAGAGTGTGGGAGGGAGCATAGCGAACACTTGAAGAACCTCTAACCTCCGCGAGCAACTCCTTAGGTGTCTTCCCAGAAGGGGTGTGTGGGTGGCGGGGTGTGGGCGCTGCCCTGCCAGCAGAAAGCGATCCACAGCTTCCCCAACGGCAGAAAGAGAGGTGGTTCTGCTTGGGTGCCTGGGCCACTTCCGACACCACACGCCTGCGTGGTCCGCTGTGTCGGTCCCTCCGCAAGAGGCAACGGACTCGTGGAGAAGTTAAGGAGCTACTGCGGGTAAGAGCCGCGAGCCTGGGCTTAGCTGTGCGAGGAGCCGCAGGAGTAGCGCTGGAGCAGAGTTGCTGAGCCGGAGAGGTACGTCCACTGGACATGTTCACAGTTGGTGCCGAGCTAACGTGCATGTGCGACACTGTCACGTGGGTCCTCTCTGGCGAGGCCCCATCCGTTTAGCTCATACCAGCAGAGTGCAGGAATGCCTGTTTCCCAGTGGCTTTCATTAAGTCTGTGGGTGATTAATTTTTTAAAAATGTCTGTTTATTAGATAAAAAAGAAGGGACTCAGTATCTGTACGTTAACTCTCATTTTTCTGTTATTACCATGAGGTCTTCCCTATAGCTGGGGTAGTGCTTTGGAGCAAAATCTGTTCTTTTTATTTTAAAGGCTGAATTACCTATCTACTAATTGGGTAACTTTGGGCAAGTGACAGAGAACCTGAGTTTCCTTTTCTGTAGAATGGGGTGATAATACCTGCCTCTCTGAGTCATGCTGCAGATTTCCTGTGAATGCCTGTCCTGGCCTTTCCGATGGGCCTCCCTCCTTTTGGACACAGCCTGGGAGCCCCAAGGGCATGAGAGAGTCGGCACAGTGCCTGTGGTCTGCCTCTGCCTTGGGAAGGCCACACCGGTGCGTGCCTGCTACCTTTCCGGTGGGGCCATGCTGGTGTTGCCTGCTTACCCACTGTTGTCATTCTCTTGTCTTGTCAGGTCCTCCTCTCACCCCCAACCCTCCCTGTCTGCCCCCCTCCCCCCCCCCGCTGCCCGAGGCCGCGTGTGGACCTGAGCTCTGGCTGGTTCTGAAGGAGGTGGGGATGCCAGTGGCCCTGAAGAACACAAGCCTCAGGATCCCTTTCTGAGGATCAGGGGGGATGTGTTGAGCGCCTACCAGGCATCAGGCACCGTGTTGGCTGCTCCACCTGCCTCGTTCCAGCGGGCCCTACCCACGGGCCTCCGATGAGGGGGTCATTGTCCTCACTTGCAGAGGTTTAGAGTGGCTCTGGGACTTTCCCAGAGTCTCATGGCAGTTGGTGGCAGAGCCCAGAGCAGACCTGCTCCCAGGCCTGTGTTCCTTCAATCCTTTCACGCTGCTAAAGACAAGTGGATCCCTAGCTGATACCTGTTAGGAGCCTGGGACCCACCACTGAGGAGGTTGTAGTAGTTACGCCAGGAAGGGTGCTCGGGGCCTTATGCAGGCTGCAGGGACAGCTTCCTGGCAAGGGACAGAATATCCCCACCTAACTGTGACAGTAACCTTCACCCAGCCTCACGAGGTCCAGGCCAGTGAGGTTCCTTTCCAGGTCCTAGCGCAGTGTCTCAAAGCGAGCCTCTGAGGTGTAGGGGATGGAGTCCCACTTCCCATGGGGCAGACCCCGAATGGCCCGAGCTGCTCGCCAGCGACTGTGGCCAACGATCCCGGCTCAGGAACCAGGGAGAGGGGCCACTCACGGACGCCCGGCCTTCTGGAGCGGTCCCTCCCTAGCCTGGGTTGAACAGGCTACACGTCTTTCTCTGCCCTCTGGGTGACATTTTATTTCTAAAAATGAAAACTAGTTTGAATGAGTTATTTTAGTGTTTGTATTTTCTTATTTTTAAACCTTTGTCTTTTTCTGTTGAATCTCATTGTAGAACGTCCAGACGGTACAGTACACAGCCTGCGTAGGTGCTCACTGACAAAGGAGTGTCATCGGAGGGCAGATGGATGTCAGGCAGAAGGTGCTAAGTTCCCTTGGTGTCTCCCCCAGAAAGAGCTGCTGTTAGTAGCTGGCTGAAGAGTTCCACCATTTTGTCTTGGCGTGCGCATGCACACACACACTCATATACACTCACACACACTCACATACACTCACACATACTCACACACCCTCGCACACCCACACTCTTGTATTTACATAAATGGACTTTTATGACCCATATTGTTTGCGTTCATTTAAGAATGGGCCCCATATCAGTGCACCGACCCCTCCTGCCTTCCGTCTGTCCAGGACAGACACCGGCCCTGGGCTCTGTCATGTGGATGGTCCGCAGCCTGAGTCCTTTCTTGATGGATTTGGGAGGGTTCCAGTTTTCCATTTTTTCATAGGATGCGGCAGATAGTGTAATATTGGGAAGACCTCTTTGAGTAGAAGATTTCTGGGGCTTATGAACCCTCTCCTGGGAACCATCGATCACCTGCTTTTCAGAAGCCTTTGCTGGTCTAGCCACTCCCGGTCCCACTGCCTGTGACCTGTTTTCTTAGCCTCTATGTTCCTCGGCCTGGCATGGATGGGTTTCTTTTCTTGTTTTTAAAATTTTAACCCTCACCCAAGGATATGTTTCTAATTGAGTTTTTAGAAACAGGAAGGGAGACAGAGAGAGAAGCATTGATGTGAGAGGGAAACATCAATCAGTTGCATCCTGTACACACCCCGAATGGGGATCAAGCCTGTGTCCTGGGTATGAGCCCTGATGGGGAATCGAACTCACAACCTCTTGGTATATGAGATGGTGCTCCAACCAACTGAGCCACCGGGCCAGGGCCACGGGTGGGTTTCTTGCCTGCTAGTTTCTGAGCTCTCGACAGTGGCCAAGTACACTGCTTTCTATTGATTCTTTCCCTCTTTGGGAGGAGTGGGGGCATTTGTTTTCGCTTTTTAAATTTAGTTCTCACTTATTACCAAAATTACACATTCACATAAAGAATTAAGAACTTAATATAACACTTATTAAAAAAAGAAGCCCCCTTCCATGTACACACTCATCTGTGCTCATTTTCATTTCCCAGAAATGACCAGTTGCAAACCTTTCAGTTGATTTTTTTTAGTGTTGACTTGGTAACTCTCCAAAACCTGTTTGTACTGTCCCTTTTTAATTCTTCAGTTTTCAGCATTGCCAACTGACTTCTCACAGTGTGGGCGAGCACCCAGCTTTCTCCTGCATTCCTTGTCCGCTCCTGCACGTGTGTGCTCGTGGAGTCCCTGTGGTTCTGATGGGGTTCATCTGTGGGTCAGTATTCCGTGCTCACATTGTTCGGCCTGTGTCATGTTAAACTGCATCATATTAAACTATTAAACTGTGACTTTTTCTTTGGCTACACAACCTTTTTTCACCACAATTAATAATAGTTGTTTGCTTAATTTTCTATGCACTTATCACAATTTTGTTTCCATGCTATGACCCAGTTGTGTGAGTCTTCCCCTCGGTGTGTTCAGACGCCTGAGTGTTTTGCCAGGTCCATCTTCCTGAGGTCTCCCCGGAGCCTGGATGCGCCCTGGCCTGCACTGGGCACCGTCTGTACTCGGTGTACACCTGTGTTCCCGAGCTTCTCTTTCCCGTTGTCCTGGGAACTGGTTTTGTTTCTCTTCTGAGCAGAGCTTCCTCCTTCTTGTCACCCTTCCTTCTTCTTGATTTACTCCTTCGTGTGGTGGACACTCGTTATGGCTTCCAGAGAAGGGGCACATGGGGGTTCAGTTTTTAAAATGCTGTGCATCTTACAAACTCATCATTTTCCCTCCACACTTGATGTGATAGTTTGGCTGGGTATAGAACTCTAATTTGGAAATAACTTTCCTTAAGTATTTTGAAGGTTTGTCCATACCTTTTAATTTCTGAAGTTGCTGTTGAAAATGCTGTTTTTCTCCCTCCATCTTTTGTATGAAACTTGCTGTTACTTTATCTTGAGAGGCTTCTAGAAAGTTCTTTTTCAATCTGAAAGATCTGAAATTGATATTTTGTATGCTTTTTGGTATGGTTCTATTTACTCTCATTTACTAGGTACTCTGTGGGGTTTTCAAACTACAAACTCATGTTTTTAAAGAAACCTATTATTTTAAAAAACCTATTGGAGTTATTTATTTTATAGTATTTCCCTATCCTTTCTATTTCTGTCTTTTTTTTTTTAACTCTTATGTGGTCTGTTACAAAAATAGCCTCTTTCTCCTATTCATGTCCTTTGCATCTAACTTTGTCATCCTCTCCTCCGAATCTGGGCTGAGACATGGGGCTTGCTTTGGGCCCGTGGGATGTTGGTCATCACGGTACATGTAAAGGACTGAAGGCCCCCATGTGGTGGAGCTTGCTCGCTGCCAACACCAGGAGAAGAACACGCCCAGGTTAGCCTGCTGGTTGCAGGGGAGGATGAGAGACACAAGGAGCAAGCTGACCCCCGCCAAGAACGGCAACCGCCCCCGATGCATGAGCAGTGTGGGCTCATCAGTGTGCGCCGCAGAGATGGTGCTATTGTTTGTTACTCGTTGTAACAACCAACGTGTCTAATTATGTAGTTGTTGAACCTCTTAGCATAGCCTCTTATTCTTATTTTTTTATTGTACTTTCTGGGAGGTTCTCTCAACAATATCTTATGACCCTTCTCCTAAGGTTTTCATTTCTGCCATCACATTTTCAATTTCTAAGAATTCTTAAGTTCCCTGCACGTTGTTGCTTTGTAGTTTCTCAGATGCATATTATCTTTTTGTTTCCCTAATGTTTTATTTTTTTTGTTGCAGTTTACATTCAATAGTATTTTGTATTAGTTTCAGGTGTACAGCATAGTGTTTAGACATTGAATACATTTAGAAATTGAACACCGGTAGGTGTCCCCTCGATATTTCCAGCACCCATCTGGTACTGTATATAGTCTTCACAATATTATTGACTGGATTTTCTGTGCTGTACTTTACCTCCCTGTGACTATTCTGTGACTGCCAGTTTTACTTTTTAATCCCTTTACCTTTCGCCCGTCCTCTAACCCCTTCCACTCTGGCAACCATCAGTCTGTTATCTGTGTCTCTGAGTCTGTTTAAGTTTTGTTTGTGTGTTTATTTTGTTCTTTAGTTTTCACATACAAGTGGCATCATGTTGTATTCGTCTTTCTCTGACTGACTTATTTCATTCAGCATTATACACCCCGGGTCTCTCCATGCTGTCGCAAATGGTAAGATTTCATTCTTTTTTTTTTTTTTTACAGCCGAGTAATATTCCATTGTATATATGTACCACAGCTTTTTTATCTACTCATCTATTAATGTTTCCTTGGGTTGCTATAGAAGCTTATTTCTGATTGCATTAACAATTATTCTTTAAAGTTTCACCCTCTTTGCATTCTCTTCCCTCCAAGTCTCTTTTTCATTCTGTTTATTTGCTCCTCTCTCTGTCACATTAGAGAGTTTCCTGCACTGTCTGACAAGCTTTGCCTGTCCATGCACATTCACTAAAAAGCTGTGTGTGTGTGTGTGTGTGTGTGAGGGTGAGTGTTCACAGAACAGCAGTCCTTTTGGGGAGTTTCTGACCCTTTTCTCCAGGGCTGGCTGGACGTCCCAGAGAGGCTGCCTCCACTGTGCAGCTTGGAGGACACTTACCCTGCTGTCAGCTTTCAGAGACTCTGGTGGGGGTGGGGGGCAGGTAGAAGACAAGGGGGCCTTAACGTTTGTAGTGTAAACTTGCACTTAGCTCTGCCGTTTCCAGCACAGTACCTGCTCTCAACTGTGCTTGGTGTCCTTGGACTGGAGTCCTTCTGCCTACCCCCTACAGAGCAGAGCCCTCCAGGCTTCTGCCAGCGAGCAGAGGGGCGTCCCCGGCTGCAGGGGTTGGAGAGGGTCCTGCACACCAAAGAGCTGGTTCCCAGGGCTGCCTGCCAGCCCTCCTGCGCGCGGCCGCACCTTTCCAGGTCCCCGGTGCCTCTAATTCCGGAGGCTTTGTATAATTCTATGGTGAACACCGGGGAGCTTTCTGGCTTTCTTCACTGCTGACTTAGGATTTAGCTTACTTAGGTTTGTTAAGTCAGCTTCTCTCATTCATCTGCTTTCTAGTTTCCAAAATTTTGTTGCTCTTCCTCTCATGTTCTCCTTATCCTTGTGGCTTTAGGCCTGCTTTTTCTTACATTGGGCTTTATTTTAATGGGATATCTTTAGTACTTTCTGATCATACATGATTGTTATAAAAAATTAAAACACATGTGGCCGGGTGGCTCAGTTGGTTGGAGCATCATCCTAAACAACAAAAAGGTTGCGAGTTCGATCCCTGGTCAGGGTACATACAGGAGACAACTGGTCAGCGTGTGTGTCTCTCTCTCTGCCTTCCTCTGTCTCTCTCTCTCTCAAATCAATTAAAAAACATATCCTTGGGTGAGAATTAAAAAAATAATTAAAACAATCCAAAGCAAGTGACCCTCCCTCGTAATCGCCTTCTCCATCCCCTGCCGCTCGGGTTTGGATCCTTCTAGATGGTTCTGCCTCTGTGAATTACATGCGTGTGTGTGCTGGAATATACACACCCATAGTTACACACACACTTTGCAAATTACATGGGATCACAGCACACTATAATCTACTCTTCTGTAACCAGTCTTTTCCCTCCAACACTAGTTCTTGAACATCTTTCAATCACAGAGTAGGAGCCACTGCTTTTTTTTTTAGCATGCTGCATAGTGTTCTCTTAAACTACAGCATCTCCCCCGCCCCACCCCTTGTTAACAGTCACGTCGGATGCCACCAACCTTTTGTTTCTGTAAAGAGTGTTTCTGTAAAGAACGTCAGTGTGCCCACACCTGTGCGCCCCTGTCCTTTGGACTCCTGGGCTGCTTCCGTGCGGTGGAATGGCCGATGGGCCTGTGCAGCTGAGATGCCGGCAGATGGTGTGTGCGACGCGCCCGCCACTCCTCAGTCCAGGAGAGGCCTTTCTTTGGCCTCGCGGCCGGCCCCTGACTTACTGCTCTTGTTGACTGTTGCAGGCAGGCTGGGTGAAAGCAGCACCTGTTGCTGCTTTGATTTGTATTTCTTCAAGAAGTAAGGCTGGTTGGCCCTTTCTGGGTGTCGTGGTCGCGTGTGACCCACATGCTTTCCGTGCGGGATTTTACTGTCTCTTCCAGAGTGAGTCCTCAGACCCACCTACCTTTCCTACCCGGGCATCCTGGGCCCTGGGATCCCAAGGCCAGCAGGCTGTGCGGATGGTGGGGATGGGTCTGGTGCTGAGAGGAGTGGGAGTGGCTAGGGGCAGGGCGTGCCCTCCCCATCTCTGCTCTTTCTCCCCACAAAGGCACTTAATCGGGGTGGGCACAGCCTCCCCACTATCAGCACAGGCCTGGAGTGGACAGGCCCCTGGACAGAGCAGCCCCCTGGGGTCGACTCATAGGGCCACCTGTACGTGGCCCTGTGAGCGGCTGCGTCCTGGGAGAGGTTTTGGCACCAGCCTGAGGCCGGGCATTTACCTGGGTTTGCATTCCACAAAGACGGTTGCTTTGCCTTTCTTTTTTAACTTTAAAAACATTGTGAAATACAACACATATGGAAAATGCTCAGTTTAACAAATTATTGTGAAGCAAACAGCCATGTATCCACCTTCCTGGGAGGCAGTTGACTTTTGACAATTGGAACTGGCACCCTGCCCTGGACTGTTGGGCTGTACGTTCCCTTCTAGCTGCCCCCAGGTCTCTGGGCCTGGGAGGGGCGCCCCTCAGTCGTGGGAGGACCACTTCCCGAGGGGTGGCTCTGGGCTAGGGTACTGGAGTCCAGAGGAGGTGCTGGGTGGGAGGTCTCCAGGGTGGACCCTGTGACTTGCGCTTCACCCTCAGCCTCCTCACTGCCCTGTGTCCTGACAGACTCAGCAAACAGTCAGACCTCAACCCCAGGGAGCAGGGCGAGTCCCGAAACCCAGAGCGGGAAGCTCCGAGCAGGCCTGAAGGCCAGGCTAGGAGCTGGCCACAGGGTACTCACCGCCCCGGTAGCGCTTGGCTGCCCTGCCCAAGGCCCTGCCATGCGGCGCAGCCTCCCTCTCGCTGATGCTGATGACGCTTTGGAGGGTGACTGTCCTCCAGGTGGGACAGTCCTCGTATGGGCTGGACTGGGGTATGAGCCCCTGAGAGGGGATAGGGACTGTGTGCTCTTCCCTGAGGACCACCCCTGTCCCTGGTGGCTCACCTGCCTTTGCTGCACCAGCCCTGGCACCTCCCCAGAGGAGACATCCCCCCACCCCCGGTGAGCAGCCCCACTCGGAGTGCCCGCATCCGCAAAACGCAGCCCAACGCACAGGAGACGGGCCTCAGCTCCCTGCCCGCCTCCACTCCCCTGCCTCTGGCTGCCCCTTCACTGGTTCCGTCCATACGGAGCTGCCACTGTCTGCCAGTCCCTGGGTGACACTGAGGGGCAGGACAGACTCAGCCCCTGCCCATGGGGGGCTTATGGTCTACAGCGCCACTGTCCAGTAGCTTTCTCTGACGATGGCGTGTCCCACCTGGTACTGGGCAGTGCAGGGAAGAAGAGGGATGTGCAAGTGAGTGGGAACCGCAGGCTCTGGGTGCACGCAGGGCTTAGGTGGAGCCGTGGTGGCCCGAGAAGGCTGCCTGCGTGAACCAGACCTGAGGGATGGAGGAGGCAAGCCGGGCAGGGGGCTCAGGAAGAGCCGTCAGGGTGGGGGGACCAGCACTTGCAAAGGCCTGTGGGGGGGGGCAGGTACTTCCGGAATGGAAGGAAGGGCAAGGGCAGTGTGGCTGGGGACAGGAGCGTAAGGGAGAGGCAGGAGAGCCCCGTGGGAGAGGTGGGAGGGGCCAGAGCTGCAGAACCTGCGACCACACAGAGGGCTTTACCTGGTGGGATCCTTGGGTGTGGGCCTGCCATGGACAGGTTGTGTTTAAAGATCACCCTGGCCGCTGTGTGGAAGGAGAACGTTCTAGAAGGCAGGACCAGTTAGGAAGCTGTTGTGGCCATCCTGGTGGGAGGCAGCAGCAGCAGCAGGACGGACAGACTCTGTAGGACTTGCCGATGGAGTGGGAGCTGACAGACTGGATGAGGAGGGGGAGGGGGAGGATGGGACACGAGGGACCCCATGCTTCCTGCTTGGGAATCTGGGTGATGGTGGAGTCATCCCTGGAAGGGGTGTAGGAGCAGGTATGGAGGAAAAGAGATGAGTTCCATCTGGGCGAGCTGTGTTTGGGGCTCCCAAGGGCCACCCATCAGGCCTCTGCATGGAGGAGCTCAGGCTGCTGGAGAGGTCTGGGCTGGGGACAGAGCTATAGGCGTCGCCAGCATGGAGTCCGCCCTCGTGTGCCTGCTTGTCTCTGGTTCTCCCCCTCAGCTGTCACTCTCCATGGCCCTGGACTAGCCCAGCCTGGGGAGAGGGTGGTCCTACCAGGGATTCGGCCACAGCTTACCTGGGTGGGGGGCATGCACCTGTGTGTACATGTGTGTCGTGGGGACTTTTGCATACTTCCAGAAGTTGGGATGAAGGGGCTGGGAGCAGAGGAGGAGGGAGGCAGAAGGGGCAATGTGGGACTCGCTCCAGAAAGGTGGATTTCACTGTGTGGGGTTCAGGTCACCTCGAGGACACCAGCTGATCCTGGAGAGTCTGGACACTGCCTGGTGGGGGGAGCTGCCTCAGGCCCTAGTTCTGCCTCAGGACTAGATTGTGTGGCAGGTTCGTTTCTCTGAGTACTGGCCCACAGGCTGCCTAGTTACACTGGCGTCCCTCTGGGGGCTAGAACCTGGGGCACGCGCTGAAGGGGCCAGGTCCAACTTCAGCTGTTTCGGTGCGGGTGGTGTTCCAGGGCCTTCCAGGGTATGTGCCAGCCTAGCCACACCCCAGCCAGACTCAGCTTCTTACCGGTGTATATAGCATCTGCACCCGACTCCAGTTTTTGGCAGGGAATGCATCCCGCTGGTGTCCAGAGGCGCAAGCACTGGCCACGTGCAGCCCTGTGTTGCCTGGATAGCATAACCCACTGTCTCTCGGGTGGGGCTGTGGGCTAGGATTTTAGATGCATCGGTCCTTGCATCCAACGGTGCCTGCTAGGAGAGGCCACCCTGACCCTGAGCACCCAGCCTGTGGGGCAGCAGTGTGAGGACCAGCAGCCTTGGGCTGTGGCCTTCCGCTGGGCTGCCAGCTGCTGCGCCTGACTCAGCCAGGTGCATAGTGGGGCCAGCTGAGTGAGCATGGCTGTCTCAGGAAACCTAGCCCCAGGCTCTAGGGTCGCCGTGGCTGCTGCTCTTTGTTCCACCACCCAGGTCTGTAGACTCTGCCTCCATACCTGCCCCCAGGTGTGTCCCCTTCCCTCTGCCTCAGCTGCTGCCACTGCTTCGTTGTCTCTCACCTGTTGCTCACAAGCCTGCCTGCCTTCGCTGGTCCTGCTGACCCTCTTGGGCATCTGGACCCGATGCAATGGCTCTTATCTTTGACCTCTTTGCAGATTCTGTTTCTGTTGCCTAGAAGCTTCCCACGCCTCCACCCCACACCCCTGTGCACGGCCAACTCTGGGCATTCAGCGCCGGGCACACAGCAGGCGTTCCTGTGTTTCTCAAAGGAGTCACTGTAAGTTAACAGTGAATGAATCTTTTCAACCTCGACTGATTGTCATTCGTAAGGAAGTTGTCTCTCCCCATCATAATGTACTTAGCACCCACTCTCTGTTAGTAAGTGTGACTATGTGTTCATTCGGCAAGACTCTCTGTCCCCAGGTGCGGGGACAGCGTGGGCCACACGCCAGCAGACGTTGTGGAATGATACTGAGTAACATTACCTTTCCATACTGAGAACAATCAGTGAAACTCTCTCAGGGCCTTCTTATCAGACACTTTTTCTGGTTTTTGGAGTCTTCTGGTGGTGAGAGGTGGTCTTGGTTTTCAGCCTCTGGCTTCGTGGGGAGGGTGGCTTATCAGCGTTGGAGGGCGGGAAGGTTTGGGCCCGTGGGGCTACGCACCAGAGCTGGTCCTTTCGGGCACTGAGAAGGGCTTGAGCAGATGGGACAAGGGACAGATGGGTTTTCCTCCAACTCACCCCACAGGGCACCATCCCAGTAGCCCGACTGGTGGCTCTGAATGGTCCGTAGTCTGACTTTGAACTTATTTCTTGGGCTTAGGTACCTCTGAATTGGACCTCGCCTTGCTGCCCATCTTCACTCTCTACTACATCTCACCTCCAGGGCTTCGCTGGGGCTGCCGCCCCCGCCGGGGGTGCGGTCTCTCAGGGGCACTCGGCAGAGCCCCAGCCTTTCCGCCTCCCACTGGGGTTCTGACACTGTCATTGTCAGCACCGCGCGTTTTACGTTTCACCGTGTTCTTCAGCGGTACGTGTCTTGCAGCTGAAGTGACTGCATGCTTCATCCGCCCACAGTGTTCTTCAGTTGTGTGCGTGTTTACTGCGTCCTTGTCGCTGCCGGTGTGTGTGGAGAACTCAAGTGCAGAAGACAAAGCCTCTGCCTCCAGGCGTGTGTGGTCCACCAGGGAAGTCCGGACCTGGGAGAATCGGCGCCTCGTGGAACTACGCAGGCCCGAAGAGGGAGTGGGTAACCATTGCTTCTCCCTGGGGGCATCAGGCAAGGCTTCGTGGGATGGGGGGGCCTGTGGGTTGAGTCATGACGTGGGAGGAAGGGACTGGGTGCTGGAAAGTTGGGGTACAGAAGACTCCCAGGTGGGACAGTCTTGAGCAGAGTTAAGAGAACAGGACGCGGGGGGTGTGGAAGGGACGGGGTGGGTGTTCAGATGGTGGGGGTGGTGAGCCAGGAGACTGTCTGGACAGGTGGGGAGGGCCGGGGGTGGGCGGGATGGGAGAACTCCCTCGGGGGATGGAGAACTTGCAGATGCCAAGCCGGGAAGTGTGTTGCTTTTTTCGGTAAGTCAACATAAGACAGTCAGAGACAGGTGGTCAGGCACCATACGTAAGCTGGTTTGCGGTGCAGAGAAGTGGCCGCAGGGGGGGCAGGCAGGGGTGTGTTGGCTCTGAGGAGAGAGGCCCCGAGGGCTGCATGGCATGTGGCAACCCCTGCCCAGGCCTCAGTCCCTGCTGGAGGGACAGGGATGGGCCTGTGGGGGCTGCACTCAGCGACTGCAGACCAGCCAGCGGAGCACAGAGGCCACGCTCACCTCCACACCCAAGAGGGCTGATGCCTCCCCGTTTGCCCACTCTGGGGCCAGGCTTTCACACTTTACTCCATATCCTTGTGTATCATTTGAACTGAAAAAGCACATGCTGCTTATGAAAACGATAAATATTTTATTCTATTTCAAAACAAAAAAGAAGAGAGATGTCTCAAGTAACCTGGGTGGTGATGGACACAGGGGTTCGAACGCCATGGAACAGTTTCGAACGGTGGCAGGTCAGGGGTCGCTGGCCGCGGGGCGAGGCGAGGTGTCTTCAGAACACCACGGCCCTGGTCGGCGCCCAGTTGGAAGAGGTTCGGCAGGTTTGGCACGAGGCAAGCTGTCATCACGGACTTAAGCACCCTGTGATCCAGGGGTGGCCGGCCTTCCTCGGAGCATTTGCTAATCTTTAAAAACTTTTGCCAGCGGGATGCAGACCACCTGCTTGAGACTGCCTTTGGTCTCTGCCTTTTAAAGGCTCGGTGTTCATTCACATGCTCACTGAGCGGATGTGTCATAGGTTCGTCGAGCCGACTCATTGACAGTAACATCAGCGGAACGTACGTCGGAGGCGGGGGGCGCTAGAAAGGGGTCCCCCTTCACCCCTGCGTGGAAGGAGGTGCTGCTGTTCCTGGGAGTATGAAAAGCTTCTTTAAGTTTGGGTTGATTATTTTTGAAAAAAAGTATTTATTTTTAGAGAGAGGGGAAGAGAAGGAGAAAGAGAGGGACAGAAACATCAATGTGCGGTTGCCTCCTGAGCACCCCCAACTTGGGGCCTGGCCTGCAACCCAGGTATGTACCCTGACTGGGAATCGAACCAGCAACCCTTTGGTTTGCAGGCTGATGCTCAATCCACTGAGCCACACCAGCCGGGGCTGGTTATTGTGTTTGTCATTGTCAGAGTAGTGTGAAAAACACTAAAAAACTGCAACTTAGAAAAATCACAGCCATGTGGCATCATGGGGGGCCCAGGAGCTGTAGGTTCTGGGCTCACAGGTAGAGAGGAGGAGGGGGCAGGAGGGCCAGCCGGGAACCCAGCATGTGGCGTCCGAGGGCGATGGGCCACACCGATGACATCCTAAAATCCTGGGTGCTGGCTGAGCAGGCCTGCAGGTTTGGGGCCCGACTCCAGAAATCAACCTGCAGAAGGTGGCTCTGGAGCTCTGCAGCCCACAGGTCTATAGCCAGTTGCCCAGCCCAGGCAGTTCTGAAGAGTCTCAGTGGCCCAGTCATGTATTTTCTGGAGATGCCCAGTGGCACGGGTCCCCTCTGTGTCAGGGCCACAAGGGATCTGTTCCTGTGGGAGGATGGCGTGTTCAGGCCCCTGCGTTCAGTCCCACAGTCATCCCTTCCACTTTGTACGTCCCAGGTGACGGATTCCAGAGGCCTGGGAATCAAAGGCAGGCTCGCCAGGCCCAGACATGGTGGGGGCCCTGCAGTCAGATCGGCTCCTGGGGAGGGGGGCCTTTGGAGGTTGGGGGAGTCCTGGGAGTGGGAGGTAGTGAGCAGAGAAGAAGGGGGCTCTGTTCTTATTTCTCGACAGGCCGCAGGGGCCCCACGCTGCTTCGCACTGCTGCCCCAAGCCCCTGCTGGGTGGGCGGGGTGTGGTCTGTGCCTCCACATACCTGCTCCCATTCGTGCACTCCAGCCTCAACCGAAGGGCCGCTGCAGCAGAACACGTGCTAGTAGGAGAGCTGGAGAGGCTGACAAGTGATCTCTGCAGCCATCTCATTTCCAGGTGGCAAACCAAGGCCTAGAGAGGAGAGGGGGAATGACCTCTGGGGAAGTGGAGAAGATGGGCTATGGAGTCGGACAGAAAGGGGTCCTCCTCCACCTCTGCCAGCCCCCCTGGATGGCCTTGAACAGAGGGTGTGGCATCGCCCTGCCTCACCCTGCTCATCTGTAGGATGGGGATAACAATGTTCACACCGTAGGGTTGTTCTGAGGATTCAGCATGACTGTTTCCACCCAGCAGGCACGGCCGGCGTGATGCCCAGGGCCTGGGCCAGTGCTGGGCCAGGCCGGGGCAGGGTTCTGGCCTGTGCCTGTGGCCACCGGGCTGTGTGATGCTCTGCAGCTCGGTCAGGCCCTAGCTTTCATCGTGACATTTGGGATTGCGATGTGGGGCGGTGAGCGGGCTCTGTTTGCTAACTTTGTATATTGCTTAATAAGGAAAACACGGCTTGTCCTGGCAAACAGTGGATCCGGCCATATATGGGGAAAAGGAGTGACTTAAACACAGTCAAGGACGCGATTCTGAGCGCTTCCCAGTTCCAACAACGTCAAAGACAAAATGGAGTTGCCCCTCTTCCTTGTCCACTTTGGTTGTGGAGGGATTTCGGGTTATAAATAGGCAACATCTTGCAGTATGAGCTTCAGAAGTTGCTGTGAATTGTTTGGGGAGCAGATCCTGTCCACACCAGAAGGAACTTGGCAGAGAGCAAGAGTCCACAGTGGAAGGGGAGAGAGCGACTGCTCTGCAGCCACTCGGAGCCGATTGAACCTGCGCAGGCTCAGCTGCTCCCAGGCGGAGCCCTGAGTCCCGAGGGCCTGGCCGGGCCGGGCTGACAGCTTCTAGTGGGTTCTAACTCAGGGGCCCTCCTGTTCCCCCTGCAGCGTGGTGCCACTGACCATGCCCCCTCCTCTCCAGCTGTCTGCATCACCTCCGTCCCTTACCCATCGCCCGCTCATTCATTCACTGATTCACGCAGGTGCCCTCACCCTGCGAGGCAGCCCCCCTCCCATCTCTCCTGCTCCTCTTTCCTCTGCCTGCTCCTTGCTCGGGGCTATTGTCCTGGGCTCTGTCCTTGGTCCTTTTCTTTTCTCCCTCCGCACATTGTCCCATTTCCTCTTGGCCTGTTTTCGACAGCGTAGCAGTTAGAGGGGCTGCTCTGCCTGGGTCCAGCCCTGGCTCTACAGCTTCCCACCTGTGTGACCTCTGGCAAGTTGCTCAGCCAAGTTGCTCTGAGACATGACGTCCTCCCCGTCAATTGGGGATGATAACAGTGCTGACCTCTAGGGTGGTTAGGATGGCCAACCGAGCTGGTCTCGTAAAGCTCTGAGAACAGCGCCCCATAGCGGGCCAGCTCTCAGGAGACATAGTCACTGCCGTTCTTTGCTTCGGACTCCCAGGTCTCTCTCTAGATGCTGCTCTGCCCTGGTCTCCAGAGGGGGTCTCCTAGCCACCCACGGAGCATCCTTCCCTCAGTGTCAGGTTGGGCCCAGCTCCCACCGTGTGCTGTCATGTCCTTGGCACCCAGTCAGGGGGCATGGCGTTGAGGAAGAGATGGTCTGAGATGTAAGAGGTCAGGGACGTGCGACCCAGCACTGCAGTGTGTGTCCCGCCTGTTAGGTAGCTGGCACTCCCCGGCCCACCCTCAAGCTGGTGGTCTCTGTCCACAGCCCCTCCCCAGGTCTGCGGCCTCGCCAGGGATGGCCTCCTCTTGAGAGCCACTTAGGCCAAGGGCATGAGAAAGAGGTAAGACAGGTCTCAGTTTCCAGCCTGCGTGGAGGATGGTGCCACTTATTCTGCCTCGGAAGTATTTCCTTTTTAAAAAACCCTCACCTGAAGATATGTTCATTGATTTTAGAGGTGTGTATGGGGGGGAGAGAACAGTACTCGATTTGAGAGAGAAACATTGATTAGTTGCCTCCCCTACATGTCCCTACCGGGAATCAAACCCACAGCCTTTTCGGCGTACAGGATGATGCTCCAACCAGCCGAGCCTCCCGGGCAGGGCCTGAAGTGTGTCTCCATTCTCTACTCCCTCTCTGTCCCTGTCTGGGTCTGGCCTCACCGTGCATCCTCCATCCAGGCGGCCTTTATGCCTCTTCCTCTTCCTCTCACTCATCCTCCGGACTCACCTGGCCACAGTCGGGCCCAGCCTGTGTGAAGCGCCACAGGGGTCTCCCATCACCTGCTGCCAGGCTTTAGTGTGTGAGGGGGCCCTGTGTCCCTGCAGCCTGATCCCTCTGTGGGGGGAGAGCCCCAGATGCTGGCCCTGTGAGGGCTGTCTTCCTCTCCTCAAGTTTGCTGAGAGCCTGGCCCCACGGGTCCTGGAGCAGGGGGATGCCACCTCTCTCTGGCAGGGGCACGGGCTGCCTGATCTCCAACCGCTGCTCCTGTTCTACAAAACAGACTCACCTGTCTCTTGGGAGGGACTTCTTCTTGGGCTTGTCCAATGGGTGTTTCTTGCTTCACTTCTTAAGTTGACTTTGCCCATTTCTCAGACTGGACCTCCAAAGCTTCCTAAACCACCTGCAGTCCCTGCCCTGGGGGCCACTCTGACTTCCAGCTGGCTGGCGTGAGCACTCATACCTCTGACCTGCCTCGGAGGAGTCCCTCTGCCCCGCCCTACTGTGTGCTTCTGGAGGACAGGGCTCTGCCTCTGCCTACTCACCTCTCAGAGAGGAGCAAGCACAGACCTGGCACACAGTGGGTCCTCAGCCCCTGGGCCCTCCTGCCCATGCAACTGCCCTCACAGGAGTGAGGACGTGTGTTTTCCAGGTGGGCTTCCATTTTAACCTTTGAGCAGAGGTTTTGATGCTACGGCCTTCCTCAGAGGAAGGCTGAGAACCTCCCAGACGGGTTCTTCTGTGCCCTGGCTTCCTTCTGGCCCCGCCTTAGCCCTGACTCGTGCCGGGGTCCCCAGTGGTGAGGCCTGGTGACCCTTGTGCATCTGCAGGTTGGTGGTGGGTTCTGAGGCAGAGCCGCACCCGGGTGGTCTGTAGATCTCAGGCACGGCCAGTTGAGCAGGCGGGCCTGGCATGTGTTTGGGGCCCGAGAGTGGGTCCCAGATGGAGGACTCCGCCCACGGCTAGCCTGGCTCCTGGGCCACTGCATCTCCACCCAGACGCTGGGCCCTCAGTGCCCACCTGTGTGCCTGGGGGTCTTTCTGCCTGAAGTGTCAGAGCAGAGCCACAGTGCAGCACCCCTCCTCCCTGCCTCAGGGAGAGCAGGCAGCCAGGGCGTGGTGCACCCCCACCCCATCCTAGGGCACGGAGAGTGTCCCCTCAAATGTGCAGCCTTTCTTCCATTCTGCTGGGGGAAGGGCCCCCTGGGGGATGGCTCCCCAGGGCTCAGGAGATGCCCCCAGACCACCCTGTCTCACACGGTGGGCAAAACTGAGCTTTTCCATTGTTTTCCAAGGGCCACACTCAAGGGGAAGCATGCTGTCCCCTCCCAGGTAGCATCTTGCTGCCACTCTCTTGTGACATTTGCACGAAACCACGGGCTGCCTGGCTCTCTGGCTGGTTGGCAGGGTTCCAGAATTGTTCTGTGAATATCATGCCTTACTTGGCGAGTCTTCCGTTCATGCGTATTTAGGTTGTTGTTCCCAATTTTTCTTTATTATGAACAAACTTCAGTGAACATCTCTGTGGATGTATCTCTCTGTAGGGTCAAAGGGCATGCACAAGGGTCCTGTCGATGCATCCCCTCCAAGGGCACTCACCTGGCGTAACCATGTGTCTTCTACACCCCGGCCGACCTGGGTTTGGTTAGTGTTTCCATTCTTTGCCAATGTGGCAGTAGAAAAATTATACATTGCATCTGTTTGCATTTATTTGGTTCTTAGTGGCCATTTTGCATTTCTTTAAAAAAAGATTTTATTGATTTATTTTTAGAGAGAGGGGAAGGGAGGGAGAGAGAGGGGGAGAGAAATATTGATGTGAGAGAGAAACATCGACTGGTTGCCTCTTGTACGCACCCTGACCTGGGACAGAACCTGAAACCCAGGCTTGTGCCCTGGCCGGGAATGGAACCGGTGACCTTTTGCTTCATGGAATGATGCCCAGCCCACTGAGCCATACCGGTCAGGGCGGTTTTGTAGTTCTTATTTGACAAGTTGCTTGTTCATGTCCTTTGCTCATGTTTCTCCCGGGGGCTCGTTTCACAGGCCCGGAGAGCGAGAGCTCTCTGGGTGTTGGGGCGCAGGGACCGGTGCTTTGCAGGCCCTTGGCCCACGTCTGTTGACGAGTAACTCTGTTGTGGATTCTGCAAAGATTCCATTTAACCATAATTTTTTTAAATTAGAAGTTTTAGGTGTTTACATGGTTACATTTTCCTCTTTTTTAATGACATGCTTAGAAAGCATTCCTCCCCCCTGCAAGATTTTAAAACTATTCACTCATGTTTTCTTCTAGAAGTTTTAAGGTTTTATTATTCGCATTGGAATCTGTGCTCCAATTAGAACTGGTTGTGGTTTAAGGGGAAAGGCATGGATCTAACCATCCTTTTCCCTGCCCTTGCTGCCAATAGAAAGCAGTGCTCGGTTGCCCTGAGCCTGCTTATTTAGTAATCCGCGCCAACCCACTGAGTGCAAGTGCTGCCTGTGCCACAGACCGAGCACCCATTGTGTCTGCACCTGCTGACGGGCTTTCCCCTGTCCCATTGGCCTGTTGTATTCTGGTTATAAAAGTGCTTTTCATAGTAACTACCAGCCATGGAGTTCCTACTGTGTCTCAGGTGCTTGGTGTGTTTTATCTCAAACCCTCGCCAGCACCCTACAGGGTGTAGGCGGGGTGTTCCTCATGTTATCCAGGCTTGCAAGACTTACTTGAGTTCAAAAAGGTCGTTGGTGGGATGAGTCAGGAATCAAACCCAGGAGTGCTCTGAGCCTGGCCCCTCCCACTGCTCTGTCCTGGCTCTGTGACCCCTCTCCCTCCGCCCTGGGGCATGTGGAGGAGGGGCTTAGAGAACAGCAGCCGGAAGGTAATTGGCCCTCACTTTACATTGTTGAAAATAGAGGCCACGAAGAGTAAGGGTTTGCCCAAAACGGGTCAGGCTGGAGAACCATGTTGAGACTCTCAGCTCCCTGACCTTGGATCCCCAAACTGGTGTCGTAACAGAGCCGACCTGCTGGCATGGTGATGGGATTATCTGTGCCCTGCTCTCCGAGCTGTCACACAAGATTCCACTGTGCACACGGCTGGCAGTCTCCCTCATAGAAGTAAGCAGGTTAAGCTGGTGCCCTGGTGAACTCTTGCCCCTTGCCGAGCTGATAGGAATTTCATGATCATTTTGGGTGTTTGAGTTGTAGTACAGACCAGCTCCAGATGTCCACTCCTGCCACGTTTAGACTGAGAAGCTGATGCCCAGGGGAGGGACAGAACTTGCCCAAAGTTCCCTGTGCCATGGTGATCGGGGGCACACTCTGAGATCCACACCCTGTGAGAAGGCCTGTTGAGTAAGAATTGCAGCTGGAGCAGCTCTCAGCTGCCAGGGCTGGATGTCCTGGTGGGCTGGTGTCTGGGCTCCTTGTCTGGGCCATCTCTGCTGCTCTGGTCTTCATGGCGGACACAGGGGAGTCTTCCAAGAATGTGATAAGCATCGCTGTTGGGATTGGCACCTCCTGGTAGTACTTTCGGTGCCTGAGTGTTGCCCACTGGCTGATCTCCGTGGGAGAAGCAGCCCGGCCTCAGGTGTGAATAAGCACCTTGGCCACGGATGCAGTGCACACGCACACACGCACACATGCCTGCCCGCTCAGAGCTGTTAGTCTTTGGAGTGGCTGTGTCCCCACAGGGCTGTCTGGGCCAAGTCACAGAGTCACTTGGCCAGGTCTGTGGGTACAATTTCCTCCCCTGGTCTAGGGTGGCCTTCTTGCTTGTGCTTTCACCTTGGCCCCTCTGCCCACCTGTGCTGACCTCTCCCTTTCCTCCACATAATCAAAGATCTGGTTGGTCTTTAAGCCTCAGGTCCACTCTTCCTGTGGCTCTTGTGGGCAGTCTTCTCCCCGCTAGCCTCATGCAAAGTTCCGGCACACCCCCTCGCTGAATGCTGACAGCTTTCTTCTGTGTCATTCATGTGACACTTAAGTGGGTGCTGCCTTGGGACATCCCTTCTCTTGAACTTTCCCTTAGAGCTTGTATTGCTTTAACTTTTCATGAGATGACATCCCGTAGAGCTAATGAGACAGCAGTCTCATATTTCATACCACTTAGTATTCTCACGAGTGCCTGGCACATAGTAGGCCCTCAGGAAATGTTGGTGGCCTGGTGGATTTGGAGTTAGCCAATATGTAAACACAAACCAAAATGCTTTCGGGCCTGAGCGGGCGAGAGGTGCTTGCCTGCACACGCTGGTGGCCGTTCGAAGGCGTGCAGTGGGCTCGCTCAGCCCCACAGGAGATTATAATGCAAGACAGAGCCGTGGCGATGATGGGCCAGAAAGAAGTCCTGAGGACTCGGGATTAACGAGATGATAGGGATCTGGTGTTAACAACTGATAGTCCTTTATTCTGCCGTGAAGTGGGAAAGGGCATTTGGGCAGTGGGTGAGAGGGCAGGGGTGCAGAGTGGCACGTTAAACAGAGCGTGGCTAGCAGAGCTCAGCTGCCCTCTGTACTTGGAAGACTTCCTGGAGGAGAAGGGGGTGGTTGGGGGGGAGTTGGGATTGCCAGTGGGACCTAGTTCATTCTCAAGACCTGTCTTTGAGCCCAAATTGTGCCCCCTCCAGTCCTAGGAGTTCTCAGAAGATTGTATCAGGAGCAGAACACATTTTCCCCTTAGATCCTAAAGGGGTGTCAGGGCTACTCGGGGGCCCGTTTTTAGAGGGAAGTATTGATATGTGGTGCTTGCCTTCATTGCTTGGTTTGTCCACTCCGTGCCGGGCCTGATGAGGCCATGCTGATCTGCGAACTGGTCTAAATGGGCTTACTTCCTTATAACGCCCAGGCAGCTGTGAGGGTCTCTGGCGTGGGGGACGGGTTGAAGGTCATGCTCTCTGTCATCCAGGATAACACCCAGGCTCCTAGGGCTGGCCTGCCACGGTCTTCTTCCCTGGCTCTGTAGCCTGCTCCGGCTCTGAGCTTTTGTTTTCTAGGACCTGCTCCAGCCCCACTGCACCTCTTGTGTTCTCCAAGCACACTGGGCACCTCCCGTCACCATGCTTTTGCTTATGTTGATTCCTTGGTTTGGGCCCTCCTGGCCTCCCCCACCGTCGGTGTGACTGAGCCTGTCATCCGGATTAGGCTCCTGAGTTGAACCCTGCAGGAGAGAGGGCATGGGCTTTGGAGTCAGCTAGATGTCAGTCCAGATCCTGTCTTCCCCACTTCCTGGCTCTGCCTGTTCCTTCTCTGGGCCCGTTTACAGTGCACTTAGCATTGACCTCCAGGGGCTGTCTGGAGGAATAAATCAAGGATGAACCTGCCCTTCCTTCTTTCCTGGCTTTGACCACTGTGCACAGTGCCGGGCCCACAGATGCCCCGTCCCCCTGGTGGTTCGTCTCAGTGAAGCCCTTTCACCCAACACATGTTTACTGAGCACCTGCTGTGTGCCCAGTGATGGGCACTGGGAATAACTTTTGCTTGGATACTTGCTACCAAGGAGTTGTGCGGGTCCATACTGGGTTTCCCAGGGAAATGATGCGTGATCCAAGCTCTGGAGGCCAAGTGAGAGGCCGCCGGGCAGAGACGGGAGGGAAGAAGGTTCTAGGCAGAGGGAAGCGATGGGCTGAGGGGGACCCAGTTCATCACGAGCTGCGTTAATGCCTTTGTCCTATGAGCAGTAGGAAGGACTCTGTGCCAAAGTGGGACACGGTCACGTTTGGACCCCCAAAAGTGGACCGTGGGCTGAGAGGGGGCAGAGGGGAAGCTGGGAGACCAGTGAGGTTGGGCTGTGTCCCAGGGAGAGACTCGGCTGGTTGGGGTGGGGGCCTCGGCCATGGAGAGATTCTGGGGGTCAGGTCAGCAGGTGAGAGGTGGGTGGGGAGTGAGCAGGGAGGGAGACGGAGGGAAACCATGACTCCAGGTTTCCGGCTGTTGTGACAGCATGCATTATTTATGGAGAGCGTGTTGGGGACTGAGGGAAAGCAGGTCCCCATCTCCCTCCAGGTGTGTGACCTCCCTGTGGCAGAGACAGGCCTCGGACTCCAGGCATCCTCAGCGGCCTTGAGCACCAAAGGGGCCCCAGAAGCCTCGTTTCTGGTTGAGGTTGGAAAATCAGCCCTCGTCCACCGTCAGTCAGCATACTTGACCATGAACAAGGCCCCTTAGACTCCAAGGCTCTCTGTGTTGGAGAGCTGGCCTCAGGCCCCGGGTCCCGGAGGAGCCCAGCTCCCCTCAGAGGCTGCGTGCTGGGGCTGTGGTGCCCGGCCTCCTTGGACTCAGGCGGAGCCAGCTGGGGTGGGGCTCCCTCACAGCTGCATTGTATCCAGAGGGAAACATTCAGAATATGTGCGTGTGAGTGGCTGCTGGAGAGAAATCTACAATCCCTCCTCTTATTGGGCGAGAGCTAGGCTACCCGAGGCTCCCAAATGTTCTGTGTCATATAATGTATGTTTTATGGCAAATGAAAAAATACGTAAAATCTGTACCCAGACTGTTCCCTGCTTGGTTAAAGGGGGCTAGATCCTCCCTTTTATTCATACCCTTTTCAGATTTTAGGCCAGAATTCCCTTCTGGGCAATGAACTTATCTGCCAAGTTGGGGCCCAGAGAGAACCCTTATGGGGGACTCGTAAACCCCATCTTTTGAGGAAATCTTGGGGCTGAGGCCACGTCCAGCCCCACATGTTTACACAATAGTGTCTCTCAGCTCTGAGGGGCCATTAGAGTTAATTGGGTGAATAATCTATGTTTAAAAAGTCCCCAAATACTTATTTACATAATCCACTCTTTGCCCAAGCCTGTTCAAGCCTATTCGTGGGATCTGGAGTGGATCCCGGGCTTAGAGTCTTCCTCCTGTGCCCCCGGAGCAGCTTCTGCTCTGGGGACTGTCCTGTGGTGCGGACGGGGCTGGGCAGGCTCCTGTGGCAGTGTGCATCGGATGTATGGACCACAGGTTGGGGGACTGATGCCCTGACAACCATGTGACCTCCCTGAGCCTTTGCCCACCACGTTCTGTGGATTGCTGGTCCTGGGAGATCCTGTGTGGGAAAAAGTTCCGTGATCTGATGATTTCGGGAAGCGCGGTGTTGTGGAGATTCCTCATGCACATTACCCCAAGGCTCTGAGAGATCCCGCAGTAAAGAAACTGATTTGCCTTTCTCTAATCTATCAGCTTCCTTCGGAGGTATCTGCCTCTAAGTAGCTCCCTCCCATCATCTCAGCAAGTGCCCCGTAGAGTTAGCGTTCTCTAGAAAACACGCTGGGGGACAGAAACCCCACTCCCTTTTATTGGCAGGGGACGCCGTGGGCTCCGGCTGCCCACCCAAGCACTGCTTTTGCTGCCTGGGGCTGGGGCCACTGTGCACAGTCTCGCTGGCTGTGCACGCACAGCCCCCCAGAGTGCTCTTTGCATGACCAGGGCCTCGCCTGGGTCTTGGAGCAGGAAGGAGGCCAGGCATTTGACGTGGGTGCCCAGGGGTTGTGCGGAGACACGGCATTTGGGTGCTGCATTAGTTGCTGGGATCCCTCTGTGACGTGGTCTCTGTGGGCCACGTCAGCCATAGGCATTCCCTGGGCCTGGAACTTTGGGCACCAGGAAGGGGGCATCCAAATGTGGTGTGAGGCCAGAGCCTGCTGGGACAGAAGCTGACCTCTGACATGCATGCTCAGCTGCTGCTCTGAGGAGTTCTGCTCATCACCTTCACCTGGTTCTCAATCTGGGCTGCACATCAGAATCACCTGGAGAGATGAAACCAAATCCTGATGCTCGACCAGCACCTTGGGCTTGTTAAATGTGACGCTGGGCATGGGGGAAACCTCACCCAAATAGAGTTTCAAGCCCCCCAGGTGACTCCAGTGTGCAGCCATGGTGGGGGTGGAGAACGCCCTGCCCCCTGGCCCTCACAAGGAGTGCTGGTGCCGGTGCCGTAGGAGGGAGCAGCAGAGGGCAAGGCTTTGTTCCGGGGTCAACCACGTGGTGTCTGTTTGCCCCTGAGAACCAGCTGCACCCACAGAGTTGCCCTGGCAGCCCTCTTGGGCAGGTGGGCAGGCCCGTCCCGCAGGAGATGAGGCCTCCCGCTGTGGGTCCATCAGAGTGGCCTTTGTCCCTGGCGAGGAGGACTGCCAGCGTCACTGAGCATCTCCGGTGTGCCAGGTACTGTGCCTCGTGGCGCCTCAGTTAACCCTCGAGCTTCCCAAGAGCTAGGGTTTCCCATGTAGCTATGGAAACTGAAGTGCAGCGTGGTCATGGAATGCACCCCAAATGACCCAGGGGTTCTTGAGTGATGGAGCAGTGATCTGGGTCGTCCAGTGTGGCGCCTGTGAAAGCCACCTTGTTCACGGGGCAGGAGCAGTGCTGGGCGGGGGGTGGGGGTGCGTGTGGGGGGGAAGAGGCTTGTGTTTGCGAGCTCGCCAAGGAGGCCGGCATTGGAGGGGTTTTCCCTCAGGCTGAGGGGAGTGCATGGTGCTCAGGAGGGACCGAGTCCACAGGGTGCTGGGGTCAGCTCCCACCAGCCGCTGTGTGTATGTCCTCCCGTCTCCAAGTTCGGCGACATTCCCTTGGAAGCTTGAGACAGCCCCAGTGCGAGTATTTACACCATAGAGATTGGCAAACACTACAAATCGGGTTTTAATTTATTTATTTTCTCAGCGAGCTGGCTGTTAAACATTTGCCGGGAAGTGGCTGGACGGAACCCAGCTTCCTGGGCCCAGTGCCTTTGGTTTAGGGACATGGGAGAAGCTCAGGCCCCGGGTGGAGGGGGGAGGGGAGAACTGAGCGGGCAGCTGATTGTGCAGTGGGGTAGAGAGTTGCATCGAGGAGAAGGAAACGAGAGAGGGGAACACACTTTGGTGACTTAGGGCCATACGTTGGAGAAACGCGGTTGGAGCTGAGGAAATGTTTATTTCTCTCACAATTGAGATTATTACAATAAAAGGCAGCAGAGACGGGAGAGAGACGAGGGAAGGGCAGGGGCCATTGTTGAAGGTGTGCGATCGGACGGGAGGGTGGCCGCACCAGGGCAAACGGTGAACTTGGAGTCGGGTCCAGCTAGCAGTCCCGGCCGGACAGCCGTCTCCATGCCATCTCCTGAGCCTGCCTCTTTGAGGTGCTGGCAGGGGCTCCAGCAGGGAGATGGTTAAATCAGAATAACAAGGGGTGATTTATCTCACAGCCCCAACGTTCCCCGAGCTTACTGCTGTGCCTGGCCCCGCTAATGCTCCCGGGTTGCAAATCTACCTATTTGTCAAGTCCCTCTCCACTGCCTGGCTCTCTGTGGCTGCCTGCACGGTTTATTAGAGAGGCGTTTGCTACCTGTCATCTCAAATGCACTCCTTTATCCAAAACGGAATAATAGAGATATCTCCCTCCAGGGACGAGGGATGCAAATGCCCGAGGACAGGTTGCCAATTTGCTGCGTGTATTAGGGGAAGGGAGCCGTCAAGGGAGACGGCCGGGATCCGGGCTCTTCTAACAAGCTCATTTCTGGGTCGAGGGGAGACCTGGGCGGCTGAGTTTAGATTATGTGGGCGCGTGCCCCCGCTTTCCTACTGACAGCTGTCAGCTGCAATCGTTCCTCTGTGGGAAACAAAATTGGCTTTCCCTCCTGTGTGCCCTCCCCCATCCCGTCCTTGGGCAGCGATGCCCTGCCAATAACTGTGGAGGAGCTGTCCAGCTGCAGAGCTGCCGCTGTGGGCTGGTCCTGGGTGGCAGGCTGAGGAACCCGGTCCTGCTGGGGCAACCTGGTTCGCTGGAGGTGGAGGGACAGGGGTGGTTTTCTCTCAGAGAAAAGATTTAAGCAAAGCAGGAGTCCTGTCCTGGGGGCCCCTGGAGCAGGGAGCAGGGAGCTGCTCCTCTAGGCTCTCATCCTAGATGGATGCACAGCCCTCTTTCCTGCCCAGAGACACCCCCCCCACCCCCACACACTGGTGCCCACCGTAGGGATCCCACGTGAGGGTCTTTGATTTGACTCTGACTCGCCCTACAAAGGGACACTGCCTTAGCTCTGGGACCACTCAGCATGACACCCTGGGTCCAGTGGCTTTCTGCCCCTTGGCAGTGAGAGGACTTGGGCGCTGGAGAAGGGCCCTGCCTGCCACACCCCTAGAGGATGCTGTCACCTCCTCCATTCCTCACAGAAACCTGTGCACCCCCCACCTCCTGATTTCACAGGTGAGAAAGCTGTGGCCCAGGACCTTACTGACCCCTAGCAAGTGACAAACTTTGACCTTGAACCTGGGACAAAGCTATTCCATTTCCTGCATGGCTCTATCAGGGCGATGGGGGCTGCACTCGACACAGCATTTGCAGGGCAGAAAGACCTGGCTTCTGCAGCCTCTGGGTCATTCTGTAGCATCACAGCCCTGTGGGCTCAAGGCTGTCCAGCCACCCTGGAGGGGATGGCAGTGACCCCTGACTGGGGCATGGGGCAGGCTTGAGTGTGTGTGTGTGTGTGGCCTCCCAGGTCCCTAAGAGTTCTCATGGTGAGCAGGATCCCTGTTCTCTGCCATGTCCTCCCCCCACTCCCCCCACCACATGCATCCTCAAGACTGTGAGATGCCAGGCGGGCTGGAGTGTGGCCGAGGTGGCCCAGCCTGTGGCAACACTGGCTGGACTGTGCTGCAGCCTGGAAGCCAGAGCTGGCTAAGAAGGGCAGAGCACTCGGGTCACTAACTTAGTGCAGGGCTTTTCTTGACTGGGAGCCCGAAGGTGCCTCGGGCTTTTGGACATGAGCCCCAGGGTAGGGTTCAAGGCCCTTTGTCTGTGTGGCGGAGGCCCCACAGGGCTGCGGGCCCCACAGGGCTGGACATTGCTCTTTGCACATTTGGTTGCTCTCCTGTTCTCAAGATTTTTGGTTGGTGCTCAGTTACAGCTCATGGCCGACCTGCCCTGCACCTTTCTCCTCCATGGTGCTGTCTACACCCTCGTGGGGTCTCTCTTTAGCCACCTACCGATGCTGGGGGCATGCAGCACATGCTGGTGCGCTGCCTCATGGGCAGTCCCCGCCCTCCCTGCGCCTGTGCCCTGTTTCCTTCACAGGTGTCCTGCCTTTCTGCCCCACAGTGCGGCCGGCCCTCTCCCAGTGCCCCTTGGAGGCTGCCGGCTTGGCTGACCCAGCCCCACCTGCTCTGGTAATATCCCAGTTTTATAGGTGAAGAAATGGACCCTCAGAGAGGTCAAGGTCAGAGCAACATTCTGACCCCAAAGTCTGAGTTCCTGTCCCTGTGGGGTGCATGCAGAGGTAGCAGAGGCTGGGTTTAGGGGCGAGGACTGTAAACCTGAAGACCTTGCCAACCTCGAGAGTCCACATCACTTGACTGAGCTGGGTGTTGACTCTTCTGTGAAGAGGGTCGAAGATGCCCCATCTGACCCAGGGAACAGGCTGAAGGAGGAGGAGGACAGGGGCGCGGGGGCTCCGATCTTCGGAGTTGGGCTTTCTCCCTGGCCCAGCCTGCAGGGTTGCTGAGCTCAGGCTGAGTGTGCTGGCTGGCAGGGCCCTGGGCTTTGGCTCAGTGCTGTCCCATGGAGCCACTAGCCCCTGTATGCCATGCCCTGCCAGGGCTCTGCCACTGGTGTGATGCCTCTGGACTCCATGGCAGGGTTCAGCCCAGGTGCAGCTGGCCGCAGGGTCCAGCTGAGACCAGAGAGCCTACAAGCATCTGCCTGGGGTCCCTGGCACATGGTCCATGCCTCCTGGAACACCCATCAGAAAGGCAGCCTCTAGTGAGGGAGGGCAGCTCCAGAAAGAAAACATTGGGGTGTTCGTGGGATTCTACCCACAAATACTGGCACTGATATGACATCGGTAGGCTTGAGGTTATACCCCAAGAGGGACCTGGGGCACCACCCCGTTTCTCTGAGCCCCAGCTGTCTAATCCAGTGCTCGATGCATGATAAGGGGTCTTGCAGTCATCTGGGGAATCCATGCAGCGGGAGTGACAGTGACACTAGTCCCTAACTCGGAGACTTGTGGGGGAGGCAACGAGATGGAGTGTGGAAAGCCACTGGTATTCAGCAGGAGCTAAGCAAGTGCTCAAAGCTCTTTATGAAGGTGGGGCTGGGGGAGCGTGGCACCAGGCCCTGTCCCCTGCTGCCTTTTGCTCTGGGGCTCCGAGGCTCAGAAATCATAGCATCCAGAGCAGATGCTATGATTTCTCTTAGGCAGGGGCCTCAGGAGCAAGCGTCACAGTGACCTCTGAGCAGCCGTGCAGATGCCAGAGCTGGGAAGGCCCCCGAGGCATCCCGGGGTCATGGCATGGACACCGAGGAGCCAGGCAGGCTGGAGTCTCATTCCAGCCCTCTGCCTACGGGCTGTGTGGTCTCAGGCCGCACACCTGCCTCTCTGGCAGATGCCTCCACAGCTCCTACCTGGTGGGGCTCTTGGGGGCCAGATTAAAGGGCCTTCGCACAGTGGGAAGCTGTGCTTACGTGAATCGGTGGACACCAGACGCTGTGCTTTTCTTTATCTTTACTAGTCTTGTTCTGCTGAGGGGTTCTGGGGCTCAGGAACAGATAAAACTTGCCTGTGCCCCACCTCGAGGGACCCCACATGCTCACCTCACCTCAAGGTGGTTGGGCAGTAAAGGTGCCCGCAGCTGCCGGTCACAGCCCCGGTTCAGGCACCTGGCCCTGCCCGCGGTGACTAAGTCTTCTCTCTGAGGGACCTGGTCTGTCGGGGTGAGGCCTGTGTGGAGTCCCTCTCAGGAGCCTCCCAGAACCCCCAGAGGGAGGAGAACCCCTCCCTTGCATCCTGCCGCCTTCCTCAGGGCCCGGGCAGCCCGGCTGGCAGAGGTCCCGTCAGGGCCTAGGGGTTTGGGCGCAGGGAGGAGGCGCCGTGGCAGGGTTTGTGTGTTAGGGGAAAATCCGCCCCAAATAACTCCCAGACTCAGGCCTGGGCTGTGCAGGTGAGGGCAGGTAGGAAATTACAGCCACTTGAGGCTCTCTCTCCTGGGGACCTGATTAAAGCTGAGGAGTGTTGGAGACTAAATAGCTGGGATAAGTGCCCTTTGATATGTTCATTTGGTTTTAATTTTGGGGGGCACAGGGCAGCCCCAGCTTGTTTTATTTCTGCTTCCTTTTAGCGGCTTTCTCCTGGCTCCTATCCCCCACGGCCACCCCCGCCCCTGCTGGAGTTTGTGAATTTCAAGGTCACCTGAAAGTCAAACTTTACCATGTTGGTGATGAAATGCAAGCAGATGTGGCTGGTCTGGCCGATGGCGGCCACACCCTGGGAGCCGCGCTGGGTCCCGTGGGTGATGCCTGGCAGAGCTAACAAAGCCTGATGGCTCACAACCCCGAGTTTCCCACTCGGAGATTCGGGTTTCACAGCGAGTGCCAGCGAGGCATGTGTTCACCCAGGGGGGTCCAGAGGGGTGATGCTGGCTGGGGAGGGTGTGGCCACCTCATCCCTGCCTCTCGGGGATGGAGAGCACGCAGTGGGTGCCTGCATCCGGGGCTGGCCTCTGTCACGTGGTGCTGGCCCTCCTTTCCGGCAGGAGGGGTCGGTGGGTTCTAGTGCAGGCGCAGCCTACACCCATCCAGTGGCCCTCTCCCCGTCCGCAGTGGGTCAAGCCATCAGCTTGCCATGTGACCAGCACTGTGTTGGCAGTGGCCTCAAGGAGAAGGTCACTTTTTGGCTCAGCTGCCTGGTGTCACCCACACCCCTCTGTGACTCAGAATGTGGCCTAGCCAGCTGCCTCCAGCTCTAGCCCTGTGGTAGACGTGATCGGCCGTATGGAGAGGAGGGGCCTCCTGGTGTCCCAGCTGCTTCTGGCGCTAACCCTGCGGCTGCCACTTTGGCTCCTGGGCGGTCTCGCACTGCCCCCCAGCTTGTGATCCACTGGTGGATGGTGGCAGCTTCACCCTGGTACACCTGGGAATCCACTTTCCTGCTAATACGCCGGGACGGCTTACCAGGGAGGCAGGAAAACCCAGTGGACTTGGGTTCCTTTGCTGGGTCTGCCAGTTCTTCCAGCCTAGCTCCCTGTACTCACCCACTCCCAAAACCCAGCCGCAGGCTGGAGCAGACGGACGTACAGCCCAGAGCCGGGGGCTGAAGGACGGGCATTTGGGCGGGAGTTGGCCCTGGGTGGCAGACCCAGCCCCACAGTGGTCGGCTGCAGGAGCTCGGCCAACGTCCTCGGCTCCTTTACGCCTCAGTCTCTTTGTCTCTGAGAGGGGAACATGGTGCCCTCCTCGGAGCTGCTGCGAGAATGAAATGGTGCATGTAAAGCGCCTGGCACAGCGCCTGGTGCCTGGGGTGCAATCATGTCCGCTATTACAGCGATTGTCTAAAGCCAGGGAGAGAGGGTCTAGAAAGCCGCGTGGGGAGGGACCTGCCGGGCTCCCCCGTGACCCGCTGGGCTTTCGAGCTGCAGAGCCCAATTACCCAGCCTTTTCCTCAGCGAGGAGCGCTACCTGCTCCCCGGGGACCTTGCCCCAGCTCAGCGGGGCGCAGAGGCAGATGCAGGTAGGGGGTTAGCCTGGAGCCATCCCCAGCACCCTGCCTTTTTGAGTGGCAGCGGAGTGCAGAAAAGTGATGTGTAGAAACTGTCCCTTAAATTGAGGTGTTGTCCAAAATGGGGCTTGTTTTCACAGCACAGTCATTTTTGGATAAGAGAGCCTGAAATGAGAAAATTCTGAACGCAGAACAAAGCAGAAGAGCCTGCCGCAACAGCACATGTGAGTCAGCCCGAAGCCTCTTGCAAGCCGCCTGCCTTGTTAAAATCAGTCCCTTGGTGCGGGGGATTAGCGCTCTGCAAACTTCCCACCCCAGGCCCGCCTGCGTTTTCACTTTCCCTGCTGCTGTCTCTCGCTGGTCTTCTCCCTCATACCTGCAGGGATTTCCTGCGCATAATGGGGGCTGCTCCTACTGCTGAAAGGATGGAGAGCTTTTTCTTAGGGCAGAAAAACGGTCACTTGTGCAGGGACAGAGAGAGGCAGAGACACTGTCTGGAGCACCCCCTGCACTGTCCCCTATCCTGGGTATTTGGGGAAGAAGCCGGGGAACCTGAGTGAAGGTGTCCAGGCGGAGGTAACTGTGCGGGAATCCCGAAGATCATTCCTTTCTGGCACTTCCTCCAGGAAGTCCTTCCTGGTTTACTTACTCTGCAGGGTTGGGGCCCCCGCTCTGGGGTTCTGAGTAGCACAAGCAACTGTCTGCACATGCCGCCCCAGGGGTCGTGCGGAGTGCAGTTGCCAGAGGACTTGCCGACTGCACGGTCCAGGCCACTACCTGCCAGAGTGTCTTGTGGGCCATGAGACGTGTGTCTAAGATGAAACAGCGAGGCCACCCCTAGGAGAAGGTTCCAGTGCTCCCCGCCCCCACTGCTCCCCTGTCACTCTGGGCTGGCTGGAGCAAGACTCGCCCACTAGCCCGTGCCCTGAAATGCAAAACCTCTTCCTCCCCATTTGTTGAGCCTCCCCATGCTCTGGCCGCTCATTATCCTTCGCTGGCGGGTGAGTGGGAGAGGCCGCGCCAAGGGGAGGGCCAATTACCAGGGCCTCACCGCTACACACTGCCTTGGATGCATTTTCTCAAATGGGGAGGTTCTCTTTGGGGAGATGCAATTTGTGGGGAGCTCAAGGCAGCGTGATTTATGGGCCCCCTCTCCCCTGGTTTGGAGTGAGGCGACTGTGGCTTAATTTGATTAGCTGGGCCTGAGCGGGGCGAGTTACCAGGATGGACCCGGAATCCTGGAAAATGAGGCACATCCCTTCTGAGCAATGCATGGCCGAAGAGGACGAGGTCTAAAGTTACTTCGTTTGGATCCTTCGGTCGGGGATGTCTTCCAGTCTGAAATTCAAACCCACTTACTTTTCTTCACAAGAATCCAGTGCACCAGCAGCAGCGTCCCGCTCCTGCATTTCACAGGGATAATGAATGGAGCGCAAATGGTCATAAAAGCTAATGTTCTCCAAGGCAGGGCCAGCACGCCACAGTTCCCTGCGGGGAGAGCCCGCTGGTGCTGTGCCGCAGCCCAGCTCTGCTGGGCAGCGCCTTGTTGGCCGGTCCCAGGGGACGCAGGTCGCTGGGCTAGGGGCACTGAGGGGCTTCGGGGGGGGGGGGCAGATGCTCCTTCCGTCGAGGGACTACACAGCTCTGGGCTGCATGTGGGTCTCTGTGCAATCTGAATGGGTGATCAGGGTAAGAGCTTGACAGGACTATGAAGTACTACTCCTCTTGGTAGCAGCAACAATCATGATGATAACTAGGACGGCCTGTATTTGACAGCTGAGGGAACTGACGTCCCGAGAGGCTGTAAGACATGTTGCTCGCCCTGGCCAGTGTGACTTGGTTAGGCAGCGTCCTGCACACTGAAAGGTCACTGGTTCAACTCCTGGTCAGGACACTTGCCTGGGGTGTGGGTTTGGTCTCCATTCTGTGCATGTGCAAGAGGCAACCAATAGATGTTTCTCTCCCTCTCTTTCTCCCTCCCTTCTCCTCTCTCTGGAATCAATAAAAAAGTAAAAAAAAAAAAAAAAAGATGTACTGCTCACGACAGACCCTGGCACCACGTTCCCAACTTTCCTAAGCACCGAGAGGAGGCCCCAGTGAGGTGGGTCAAACACAGATCCCTTGGGCAGACATGGTGCCTAGGCCCTGGGGGACCATGGAGAGGTGGCCCTCGCCAGCTACCCGGTCTTGGGTTGCCCTCTCTCGGCCCCACTTTCCACAGCTGTGAGAAGGCCATCCTCACACCTGCCCTGATTTCTCGGGTTTGTGACGCCCGAGACAGTGGGAACCCAGGCAGGAGGGCTTAGCAGGGTGCTGCAGCTCGTGTGAACCCTCCCCGCCAGGGCACTCTCACCTGCAGAGGGAGAGCTCCCTGACTTACCCAGGCATCTTTTTGAGCTCAAAGTGACCAGAAAGGTCCGAACCGCCAGGACCAGGGGTGGGCTGCTGACTGTGGGTGGCCTGGACGCGAGCCCTGGGGCTTTGCTCAGACATGGCCCGCATGTGAATCTTGTGGGGCCGAGCAGAGTGTGCAGTTTCCGAGCCGTCCCCTCAGTGCTGCTTGCTTTTGTCAGCCCGCGGGGGCAGGCCTTTGGGGTGACCGCCTGTGAGGGGTGCAGGGCCAGGCGAACCGAGGACCAACCCTTCTCTGGCCAGCATGACCGCACAGGGCTCAGAGAGGGGGTCTATTCCCAGGGGACAGGGATGTGTGCCTTCCCTTCTTCACGCCCCTGCTGCCTTTCTCTGCCTTTTTCCTTCTAGAGCTCACGTAAGGTCATCAGGAAGCTTGGGCTGGGGTTGGTGGCAGTGCAGGGCACACGAGGGGCCCCATCTTGGTCACAGGGCTAAGCTTGGGGGTGCAGGGTATTTGCCTGGGGCCATCAGGGAAGTCGTGTGGCCCGTTGTCGGCAGAGAAAACGGTCACAGAGGCAGCGACAGTGTTGCAGCAGGGCTCAGTGACCCCCCCTCACCCCCGGCCCTGGGAGGCTCGCTGGTTATCCTTTGCTTACTCACCAAAGCCCGTGGTGCCTGCACTCTTCAACCCCCAATTGTGATGTTGACTACTTCAAAAAGGCAGAGTGAATATTATTCTAATATTTATCTTAGCACAAAACTAACATTTCAGGGCCCGCGCCCAGAATTCACATGTTGATGGGGAACACATTGTGTGAATGCAGCGCAAGTATATACAGGGGGAGGTTGCTTATATTTGATAGGGAAACATGAAGTAAACATTTTTGAATAAAATGGCAAAGACTTGGGTTATGCTCGTTGCAATTGCTCAGTGTAACATATTTAACTGGCACTTCTTAGGAGCCATCCTGTGGTCTAAGGGTTCCACAGGATTAAGGTCAAGGTCTTATTTCCAAGGCTGCCTCCCAGAACGCAAGCCCTGATTTCGTGTTCCTGATGTAACTGGGCTCCCACTGATTTCCAAGCTCCTCTGTGGCTCTGGAAAGTTCGGGGCACCAGCTCTTTCTCCTTCTCCATGTTTGCTCCCACCCGGAGTCTCGTGGGTGGCGGGCGCCCTTACAAAGGCACGTGGGCCAGGGAGAGAGGCCCCTTGCTAAGGGCCGTCCCTTCAGGTGGCTTTACAGGAGTCTCACCGAGTGAGCCCGAAGGCTCGCCTGCCCGTGGCACCCCTGTGTGGAAAAGAGAGGTGGGCCCTGTGGTCTTGCACTAGGAGTTCGTCCGCAGCGGAACCCGAGGCTGCGGCTGGCAGCCTGCATCTCGCAGAAAGGGTGTGCAGGCCTTGTGTAAACACTCGGTCCTGCCTGCACAAACGTGGGGCCTGGACACCGGCGGCCTCCATTTCCGCGATGACTGCAGGGGCTGGACCTGTGGGTACTTGCAGCTCCTTCTGGAGTTTTCCAGCCGCGTGTCTGGTTGGGGAAGAGGTTCTGGGGCTGCTCATGGGGTGACTGGCCAGGTGAGGGTCGGCTGAGGTGGAGCTTCTGTGACGCGGCTCGCCGGTGCCCGGGGCTCCAGTGTCAGGGTTACGCGTGTCTCCCCTGCCAGCGAGTAGCCGAGTGACTTACCCAAAGTGCCCTTTCTTCACGTGGAGCTGTCCGCGCAGACCTATCTGTTCACGATCACCACCTTGCTTCCCAAAGTTTCACTTCCTCCCTGCGGTGCTTTGCATTTTTGTGGGCTCCCTGAGGTGGCAGAGCTGTGCCGGCCTTGGGCCAAGATGAAGACAGAAGCTGGGGGTGAGGTGGGCAGACAGGGACCCAGAATCTCATTGGTTCCATTCGGGAAACACACACCAGGTACCAGAGCTGTGTCATGTGCCAGGAGGCAAAGTTAGGCCAGCCATGGTCCTAAGGCACCCCACAAGCAGGACGGAAATTAGGGCCTTACTTCAGAGAGTCAGAGGCCGTTTGTTCCAGAGGCTCTGCTTGGGGGGTAGGGGGTGGGCTAGTGGTAATAATAATTAGGCTGAAAATTTTAAAAAATTGTAAAGCTAAGCCAGTACTTATAAATACGCCAGAAGGGCCCTGACCAGTGTGGCCCAGTTGGTTTGGTGTCATCCCACCAAGTCAAAGGCTGCCGGATTGATTCCTGGTCAGGGCACATGCCTGGGTTGCTGGTTCGGTCTCTACTCAGGGAACATATGACAGACAAGGAACTGATGTATTTCTCTCACACCAATGTTTCTCTCCTTCTCTTTCTTCCCCCCTTCCCCTCTCTCCAAAAACAAATAAAATCTTTAAAATAAGCAACTAAATACACCAGAAGCTGTTCTAGGTACCTTATAGGTGTTAATTCATTTAACCATGGTGATAAACCTGCGAGGTGAACATTATCACCCACACCTTGCAGGAGTGGGTGATGGCGTCCTGTCCTGGGTCAAACAGCCAGGGTGGCAGACCTGGCCGCTGACCCCAGGCAGTCCAGCCGCAGGGCGTGTGCCTGTAGCTGCTGTGGTAGGATAAAGCAGTGGACGCTGTGGCCAGACCTGTGTCTGCTGCAGCCTCTTCCTCAGGAATGTGGGGCTTGGCTGAAGACCCTGCCCCAGACGGATCCCCTCCGAGCCGAGGGGTGGACAGGGTGATGTCTGGTGCTGCCAGGAGAGCAGGTCAGGTGGTGGCTGCCCACCGTCCGCACCCAGGCGTCTGCAGGTCATCTCTCTCGCAGGGAGTCTGGGACTCAGGGCTTTGCTGCTACTCACGGCCAGCTGGCTGCCTGAGGAAAGCATGGGGCCAACTCTGCCCAGCCCACACTAAGAGCCACCTCCTGGGCTGGGAGGTAAGCTGGGGTAGGAGTTAAGTGGCCGAGAGAGGCCGCGCTGTGCTTTTCCTCCTGGCTGTTTCCAGGGGCCACGGACGGGGAAGTGGACACCGTAGAACAAGTCATCCCCAGCCTGCTGATTCTGTTCTCAGGCATGCCAAGGCTTTTGGGGGTGCCATGCTCTTATTTTGTACCCTCTGCTCCTACCCTGACCTACTCCTGTCTTAGAGTGGAGACAGCTAGGTGGCTGGCTCGTGTCTGAGAAGCAATGTTAGAGAGCCCTCTGGACACTCTAGGTGTGTGTGGTGAGACCCCAGTGGGGAAGAGACGGTAGTTGTACATCTGGGCCCGCTGGGGTGCACGAGGAGGCCTGGCTGTGGAGGTGTGTGACGGAGGAAGAGCTGGTGGTGGTAACGCTGGGGTGAGAAACCAGTTTTGAGCACTTTCTGAATCGCCCGGGAAACCTCTAAAGCTTTAGAAGGTCTGTAGTTTCAGGACATTTGACCAAAGCAGCCTGACTCCTCCACTAGATAAATGTTCCTCGGAGAACATTCACCTTGGGGTCTGGGGCTTCCAGAAGCGTTGCTGGGGGAAAATGGAGTCCTTTGTGAGAAGTGGCCCACGGAGAGCTGGGGGAGCACAGCTTCCTTCCTTCCTTAGCGTGCTGAGCACAGACGGCGTGGAGGCTGATGAATAAAACAGCACAGGACCCTCGGCACACCTAGGGATGAGGGAAACTGCAGAGCTCTAGCCATAATCTTATCTGCCTCTCAAAGCCCTTCTTCTTCCAGCGAAATTCTCCCCTTCGGCTTCTGCGCAGGGCTTTGCCCTTCCCCGGGGCGAGCAGCCCGGTGCCGTGCCTGTGCCGTGCCGGTGCCGTGCATCTGGTGGCTTCTGCTGCCCAAGGAATGGCCGGAGGGCCACCTAGTGCAGTTGCTGAGCAAGGAGACAGCGGAGGAGGAAGAAATGGCAGGACTGTTTGCTAAAGTGTCCTGTTTCCTGTCTCCCTGAAGTGGACCCATCGGTGTCGCCGAGCCGGGGCTGGGGAGGGACACAGGTGGTGCCGTCCGTGGTGTGACATGATACCACGTCTCAGCTCTGGGGGTGGGGAGGCTGGCTTGGGTGATGTGGTGACAGTCCTTCAAGGCTTAAAAATACCTGGGTAAAGGACAGGCAGGGGTGTCTCATTTTAGGTGACCTTTGAGAGAAAGAAAAACAGTTTTTTGTTTACCAAGAGGATCGCCTGTTGCCATGGACACAGCTGGAGGGAATGGGAATGGGGAAGTGGCTGGAGGGGAGGGTGTGTGTGATGGGACTTCCTGTGGGAGAGGTGCCAAGGCAGGAGCTGTGGGTAGCCATGTCCCCTCTGTGACACGGCCTCTGTGTGGTGACTCCCTTGGGTGTGGAGGCCAGTGGCTCCGATGACCTGTTTCCCTTCTCAGTGGCTGGTCCAAGCCCCCAGGCCTCTGGCTCCTTGCTGTCTGTCCTTCCTCCAGGTGGCCCTGTCCCCAAGCCTCAGGCTGTTGTCTGCCCAGTGCCAGAGTGATGGGGGCCCTGTGATGGCTCTGGACCATACAGGGCCCTCTTGTCTCCAAGGCAGGATGTCCTGGAGTGTGGTCTGTGGGTGACCGGTGGTCCTCACAGTGACCCTGGGGACCCCTCAAGGAGATTGTGTTTGAAGTGAATAGTTGTGATTGTGTCTGATGTACATTGGAAGATGTGAAGCAACATGGGAGATTTTAGGCATTAGATTTCTCAGGCAGTAGAGGCAGGGATGAGACCCTGAATGGGTGGGTGGCTGCAGAGTAGGCCGGTGAGAGCAGGGTTCTTGGCTCAGCCCGACTCTGCCCTGCCCCAACTCTGTGACCATGGGCCTGTCACTCACTCTTCTAGTCTCCTTGGGGCTGGACTTTCCCTCTAGGGCTGTTGTGAGAAGGAAGTGAGTTAACACATGGGAAGCCTTTGGAAAGTGTTTGGCATATATACCTACTCTGTTGGTGTTAGCTGTTGTGTTTACTGTTGATCATGGTTGTTAGTTTTATTTAAACAATGTTATACAATAGCAAAGGCAGTCTGCAAATAGCCAGCCCCAGAGTCAGTGTTCTTTCTGCGTAGACAATCCTGGGCTTCTGTTTCAGCTCTGCCCTGGCTCCCTGTGCATCCTTGGGGAGGCACCTTAGCTGTCTGAGTCCTCGCTTTCTTCATCTGTATAGTGCGGATGCAGCGCCCACCCTGCAGGGTTGTGAGGTTAAACACAGGGAACCCATCTAGCCCACCAACGGGCACAGAGGAGGCCCTCAGTGGCGGCTGTGGGCATGCCACTGGCATCGTCGGTGCTGCCAATGAATACCCTTGAGCTCCTGAGGGACAAGGCCACATGGTCAGCTTTGGTGCTAGGTGTGCCCTGAGGGGAGGGGGTGCTGCCCAGATCCAACGAGGTCTGAGCCGGGGAGCCCAGCTGGCAGGGCTGCTGCCCGAGGGGCTCAGGCTGAGCCAGGGAGAGACGCCTGTGGCGGGACCAGGAGGAAGGTGGCGGGGGGGCTTCAGGCTGCCTGAAGTCTGAAACCAGCTGTTCTGGGGATAGTGCGAGAAGGGGCAAGACAGGGTGGGGGTCTGAACCTGGGTCCCTTGCCTGGCCTTCCTGGGCCACAAAGGCTCTGGCCTGCCCTCCAAGGGCCTGGTGACAGGCGACCGTGAAGCGAAGTTCATCTCCACATGGCCTTCTCTCGCCGCCCTGCCCTGGGCCCCCTGGCTGGGCAGTGCGTTCCCAGTGGGACCCAGGAGCCAGGCTGACCTTAACCCTCCCTCCTGCAGCCACTGGAGTTATTGGGCTGTGACAACCCCTAGGAGGAGCTCGTAGGAGGTGGCACCAGGGCCAGCCAGGCCTGTTTTCAAGAAGACAAGAAGACTTCAAATGAGAAAACCCAACAGGGGTGTCCAACCTTTTGGCATCTCTGGGCCACACTGGAAGAAGAAGAGTTGTCTTGGGACACACATTAAATACACAAACACTAATGAAAACTGATGAGGAAAAAAAGATTTTAACCAAATTTACAATTTTGTGTTGGGCCCCATTCATAGCCATCGTCGGCCACATGGGGCCCACAGGCCATGGGTTGGACACCGCTGAGTCCTCCCAGGCCTCCTGAGCCTTGGCCTGATGGCACTCAGGCGGTAGGACTAGGGGACAACTAACTATACTGCAGTGTCCTGGGGCTGGCCATGAGATTCTAGTGCCCTGGGAGTGGCCTGGAGCCCCCCCCAAGGCAGAGAAGGCCAGGGTTCTGAGGCCTCTGGTCGCTGGGCGGAGAGCTCCTCATTGGCTTTGTGGCTCTGGAGCTCTGGGCGGGGCGGTGGGCGGCATCGGCTGCTTTGTGAAATTGTACATTTACCTTCGTATTTTACTTTGGGAGTGTTATTCTAGACCACAGTTGTTTCCTCCCCTGTTTTCGATAAGGGTATCTCCAATTTTGTTCCATAGCTGTGTCTACTTTCTCCAGGGGACACAGAGTGACCGTCTCTGTGCGAGAGCTGTCACCATAATGAAAAGGTACTTTGCTCCTTACGTTACTACTACTGCCGTTCATTCAACGTTGACTGTGGGCCCCCGTGTGTCACACGCACTGCTGTGAGCCCTAAGAGCTGGCTGTGCTCTCCATTTCACAGATGAGGCGGCGGAGTATCAGAAACCCTAAGTGGCTGGTGTTATTACTAGCTTTCAATATTATTTAAAGGGGTATAACACACATTTAGTAAATGGACTCAAACTCAGGACTGTGTGATTCAAAGTTCACGCTCTGTTCTAAAGGCTCTTGTCTTTCTCTCGGTCTTCACTGTATTGTGAATAAAAGGATGGCCGGAGAGGACTGGCTTCCATCACGGCCCCAGACCTCTGTGCCCCCGGAGCGAGGGTTGTGTGTGGGGATGAGTCTGGTGCTCAGCCCCTGCCCTCGGCTCAGCGGCCGCAGACCCTGTACCGCCCTCGCAGACCACGTTAAATGTGGCTGGGTGATTGGGGTTCTGCTCAGGCTCCGGTGTGAAATGTCTGTGACTCTGAAAGCTGTCCCCTGGCTGATATGGCCCTGGCGGTGACGAAGTCCTGTGCTGGAGCCTGGTCAGGGCCCACGACGAGGGGCCCAGAAGGGCTGCCGTCACGGCGGTGGGCACTCGGACCCTCTCCCTGGCCAGCAGACGCGCAGCCTGCTTCTGACTCTCTGCAGCACCTTCCCGAGGGACTCCTGACATCCTCTGGGGGCAAATGGCCAGGTTTTGCCCTTCTATTGCCAACTCTGGGGTCCTATGTGGCCACCAAGTAAGAAAGGATGTGGTGACGCATGTCATGGAGGGCAGCCTGTGAGACTGGGTTTCACCCTGCTCAGCCCTGAACTCGCTGTGTGAACCGGAGCAGGTCATTCCCTATCACCCGGCCTTTGCCCAGCCGCTGACACAGGGCTGCTTTGAGGACCACCGAGATCACTGGGCAAGGGGCTGCTGGCTGTACATCCAAGAGGGTATGTGGTTGCCATGGTGCCCCCGCTGGGTTAGAGGCTGTGTGGACACAACCCCCGTAGCGCTCTGTGTGAGTGTCCATCACATTGTGGCAGGACCCCCATCTCTGGGCTGTGAGGGAGTCAGCTGTGATGCTTTCTCCACGTGTTCCATGGGCAGGTCTGCTGTGGCTTGATCCAGGACCCCAGTTGCCTCCACGGCAGGGTTCATTTTGTCCCATTCCTTGGTTCCCTTAATCAGAGTTGGTTCTATTCTCAGTCCCCACGTGATTAAAGGATGTTGACAGCAGCTCCACCCCCCTACCTCCTCTCCATTCTGTCCAGTGGGACAGATGAGCTTTGTCCCAGTGACCCCAGCAGAGGGCCGGGGGCTCACTCTGATTGGACTGGCTGTGGTTGTGTGCCCTCCCCTGAACCCATTGCTTGGCCAGGGGCAGACCATGTGCTGATTGGCTTAGACATAGGCCTGTGCTCCGCCCTAGGCGGAAGGAGAGTGCGGAGGGATGGATCCTTCAATAAAACTAAGGCTGTTGCTGGAACAAGGGGAGATGGATATGTAGGGAATTGGAGGGCATTTTCATCATCCATAAAACTTAGGTTTTTTAAAAAAGTAACCTATATCATGGCCTCAATTCTGGGCTCCTTCAAGCCCCTGCAGCCCCGTGGGTACAAACTGGCCCCCGATGGTGGCTCCCTTGCTGAGCTGGGGACCGGTGGTTGGCCCTGGGCTCTTCGGTGTTTTCTGGCTCAAGCATCTCCCAGTCTGCGTATCTCACTGTGGGATGTCATCTGGACAGGGTCTTGGAGGCCGCCTGTCCCACTCACTGTCCGGGTGGGAAAACCAAAGCCCCCGCAGGCACAGCCAGTCAGTGTCAAGGCCCCCTCTGAGCTCCCTTGCTCACCCCTCCCCTGTCTCCCCAGTACTGGTTTTCCTTTGAGGAGAGACTTGAGAGCCATAGACCAAGGTAGGGGGACTCATGCAGGAGGTCAAAAGGCAGAGTATCTGTCGCCCGGCAGAGTAACCCGGTCCCCAGATGCACCCCTTGGGCGCCCAGTGTGGAGTCTGCGGCAGGCCTCCGCTTCCAGAAAGTCAGCTGCATGCTGGCCAGCCTTTGCGTTTCTCCGCTCTGCACTGAGCGATCACGGTTTCTGAGAGTAACCATTATCTGCGGGGCGTCTGGGGAGTGCATGTTTTTCACACATGCGGCCCTTCCAGAAAGATTTAGCCTGGGGATGAAGCAGACGGGCTCTACGCTGAGGGCAGATACCAATCATTTTTACAATTGTTTGCAACAGGAGAGGAAACACCAGCTTAGCAGTTCTGTTGTGGACGGATTTGGGGGAGAAACGTGAATGAATTGTCAACAGGATGGCTTCTGCTTTTATCCCGGGATTTGCCGCCGTTCCCTGCGATCTGGCTGCCCTGCGCAGAGCCGCGGGATTTACAGACATTCCTTGCAGGTGCGGCCTCATTGTGCAGTGCGGCCTCAGGGGCCGGCCGGCATCTGTGCAAGAGACTCTGTCGGGTATGTCAGGAGGGGGCACGCTCCTCAGTGGAATTTGGGAGCCCCCACTCTCCCCTCAGTCGGGGGTGGGACCCCAGCGAGGGGCTCAGGGTGGAGCCAGTAGCTGGCTGGAACCAGCCACCAGCCTCCTGAGTGAGTCTAAGCCCCCCAACTAATGTTTTCAAAGGCCCTAGACAGCAGGAACCGAGAGGAACAGCCTTGTCAGCTTCCCGCCAGGAAAAAAAAAAGACCCTGTTCAGAAATCCATTTGTGGGAAGTTTGAAGTTTGAGGCTCGCCAGCTGCAGCCTGGCGGCCTGGGTGGTCGGGCAGGCGGGCGGGCGGGCTGGGTGTCCTCCAGTGGGGCAGGGGGCAGCTGGGAGCAAGGCCAGGAGGGTGGCCGTTGCATCGAATGGCAGTGGTGGACGTGCCATCCACCAGACCCAGGTTTGAATCTTGCCTGTGGTCCTGAGCCGGCTGCAAGATGTTGGGCAAGTTACTTAGCGTCCCTCGGTTTTACTTATCTGTAGAAATGGAGATGACACCTCGTCGGTTACTAAGAGAATTGCATGAGTCAATGTGCGTAAGGCTCTTGGCACAGAGCTTGGTCCAGTCAGTGCGGGTGGTTGTTACTGCTGTTAATAACAATGGTGGTGCTGGGGGTGCCCCCCCCACGTCTCCATCAAACATGTCCCAAAGATACCCCAAACAAACACATAATCCGTGTGAAACCAGTGTGTTTCTAGACAAATTCCTAGCCCTTCTCCTATGCAGATGGCCGCCTTTAAGCCCCCGCTTTATGGAATTCTGGAGCCATCACCCACTAACATCGGTGCAGACTGTATCTCACAACGATCTGCCTCTTCCCAAATACAAGGCAGCTCTGAGTGGAAAAGGACCCTGAGCCCAGGGCGCATGATTCCTAGTTCAAGGAGCAGGCAGCTGGTTACACACACATGTGGGGTGGGAAAAGGTGGGACAGGTGGAAAGACCTGTAGAGAGAAGCAGAAATGGGGGCCCAGGGCGGTTCCCCAAATTCTGCCCCAACAGTAATTAGAGAAGGGAGCCAGGGGAAACAGGTCATCGGTGGTCAACCTCAGGGCTCCGTGTGCCCATGTTTTTGTGTGTGTGACACGGTAGCCGCCCCCCTGCCGACAGTTGCTCTCCATCTTTCGCAAGAGGGGGGCTCAGTAACTTTCCAGGGCTCACAGGGAGGAGCAGACCTGAGACCCAGGCCTGCGTCTCACCCTCCCCAGAAGCTTTTGGAAACGCCACCTTCTCGACTTCCAGGAGCGCGAGGTGGGTGGGGGGGAGGGTTGTGTGTGTCACATCTCGACACTCAGGCATTGAGAGGCCTGGCGGCCTCAGCTGGGAATGGGGCCTGCGAATTCTCAGAATACACGGGACCTGGCTATGAAGAGAGGCGCCTCGAGGCTGGGGTCCCCATGGTCCGGGCGTCTCCCGGCCGTGTGTGTTCCCTCCTGCCAGTGTGCCCGCTGCCTCTGGGCAGCACCCCGCAGGCACGAGCTTCCAGGAACTCGTCCCCAGTCAACCCGGGCCCCGCCTGGTGGATGGAGAGGCCATTGGGTGGGTCGCTGTCTGTGGCGAAGGGGTGTGCTGGTGCCTGCCACGTTGGGGGGTGGGCCCTAGGGAGCATGGGGCTGGGAGCAACCACCCTGGGTTGGCACAAGGGGTGGCAAGCTCCCCCTCACTGTTAGTGCCTGGGTCCCTGGCCTCCCTATTGGGGATTTATTTCACTGTCCTCAGCCTCTGGCCTTTGGGGGCTTCTTCGTGTGCTGACCGTGGTTACAGAGTTGGTTTTGACTGTCTCGTCACTTGGTGAACAGCAATCCTGGCGCCAGGAGGTAAGTGCCATGAGGCCCCGACCTGTGCTGAGTTTGTTCAGTGTTGTATCCCCAGAGCCTAGCGCCATGCTCGGCGTTCAGCCGTTCATTCGCCCTCTCATGGAGTGCATTCATTGAGCAACTTTTGTTCTTATTTTATGTCAGGCGCTGTGCTAGGACTGGGGTGCCGCTGTGAGCACTACAGCTGAGTCCCCCTCTCTGGGAGCTTACTGTCTGGGAGCTCAGTACTTGCCAGCTGAACGAGTGATTGACTGAAGATTCCAGGGACCTCCCGGCTGGCACAGGGCGAGCTCCGGTAGCCCCTCTGGACAGTGGGTGGTGGGACGCCAGGGCTCCCCTGCCCGAAGGTGGTCAAGGGCAGGGAGCGCTGCTCTCCTCTGATGACAGGGCTTGGCGGGGAGCCCGGGGCTCACTCACCCAACCTGTTGGGGTTTCAGATTTGTTCCATCTGAGCAGTCAATTAATTAGAAATTGGAGCTACCCATCATCCCGGGCTCTAGCGCCAGTTGCCGGGTGCCCCTCCTTCTTCCTTTCCACTCGCTCAAATCGAGCAGCCCGGTTCTGTGATATCATTTGAAACCCAGCCAAGAAGCAATTAATGTGCTGTTTGCTGACAAGGGTTTGCTGCCGCTCCAGGAGCTGGGGCTGGGGATGGAAGGCCTGGCCAGCCGGGAGAGGAGACCGAGAGCAAACAAAGGTGCAGGTGGTGGTGCTGCTACTGGTCTTTGCAAAGCGCCAAGGGGGACGGGGAGTGGCCTTCCTCTCCCTGGACATTCTGTCGCCCTTCCCTGCCCAGATCTGGGGGAGGTAGAATGCGGTGGGTCTCCTGGGAATTCTGATGGCAGCCACCAGTTACTGAGCTCTGACCACGTGGTGATGGCACTGGCTGTGGGAGCCCACTCAGTCCTCACAACCCTGAGAGAAGGGTCACGCACCCATTGTACACACAAGGAGAATGGGGCTCTGGAAATGAAAGGGCTGGCCCCAGCCATCCCGGGCAGTGAGTGGTGGGAACGGGTCTGGGCGTCTGGAAAAGCCTGCCTGTTTGGGCAGGTCCCCAGTAGGGACAGGAAGGGTCAGCCCCCGGGCCTACTGCCAGGTCACGGTGACTTGTTGGAAGACACAGGGCTTGATAAATGGCATTGCGTAATCAGTGACTGCCTCTGCAGGGTGGCTAGGGGGCATCAGCTGGTGGCGCAGAGGCCCAGGAAAGTGAGGGGCCAGCCTGGGGCGCTGCTGAGGAGCAGGGTCCCCTTCTCCATCCCAGGGGGCCGAGCACATGGTGGGCCCAGGGAGATTCTCAGAGGAGCCCCTGATCTGAGGGGGCCTGGGTAGGCCTCTTTCTCAGTGGCTGGGGTACCCAGGGCTCTGCCTCCCCACCCTTCTCAACAGCTTTGGGGCCAGCCCATGGAGCGCCCTGTCTGCTTTGCTAGTGACTCATCCTGGGTGGAATTTCGTACAGAAATTAATCAATGGTGGCCATTCCCAGAGCCACAGGCAGCTCTCTGTGGGCACTGTGCTGGCGCCACGCTTCCTGGGGTGGGGGAGGGGTCTTTCCAGGGCACACTGCACTGGCCTTCGTGGGTGTGCTTTTGGGACTGCTGCTCACTGCAGAGCAATACAGTTGGAGGCTGGAGGTCTTCCCCACACCCTCTGGGCAGGAGAGCGGGCTCTGGCCTCTGCCAGCTTGCCAGGGAGCATCTCGACGGATGCGACATGAGAAATGTTCATTGTGTTCATTTCCTTAAAGCAGAAACTGTCGCAGGGCATGCGGTACAGAAGGGCACACAGTGACATGTGCCTTCTTCCACCTGTTCCCAGCCGTCAGCTTCCCTCCTCAGAGGCACCCACCGTTTCCAATGCACCCTTTGTGCCTGCTCAGAGATGTGCTCCATCAAGCAGACAGGGTCAGTGCTTGGGCATGTATTTGAGGCCTCCAGACTTTTTCATTTACACAAACAGCAACATACTCTACATGCCAGCATGGCCATTCCTTTCTTCCTTTTAACGCTTGGCTTATCTTGACACTCATTCCATATCAGCTCATATAGAGCTGCCTCATTCTTTTTGATGGCTGTATAGTATTCCATCACAGAACTGGGCCATACATTGTTTGACCAGTGCCCCACTGATGGGCTCTGCAGATGCCTTCTGTCTTTGCTGGGATAGGCCGTCTGCTGCAGCAGGGGTCTTAGTGAGCATAAGTGCCTGTGGCAGCATTTCCCGCAAGTAGGAAGGTTGATTGAAGTGTGCATGCGTTTTTAAGTTCTATTGACTCTGCCACATTGGTTGTACCAGTTTCTTCTCTCACCAACAAAGTGCAAGCCACTGTCTTCCCCATGCCTGCACCAATGCAGGGCGGTATCAAACATGCTGGTCTCTGCCAGTCTGATTGGTGAAAAATTGTATCTCACTGTGGCCTCATTTTGCATTGATATGGTTGCGTGTGGCTGAGCTCTTCTCCCCATGTTGAAAGCCACGTGCAGCTCATGGCGGGCAGGTCCTCTCTCCAGAGGCCTGTCACCAGTGCTCACACTCAGTTACGCATGCCGGCCAGGAAGGGGCAAAGGAGAATGGGGCAGTGTTGGCGGGCTGCTCTGGTGGGGGTCCCGTGAGAGGGGATGCCTGCCTCGGGGGCTGGAGGGCATGGCTGTGATTCCATCTTTCCATGGTGACAAAGAAATGGAGTCACACTTTAATTTTTATTTATCAATTTTAAGAGAGAGAGAAACATTCATTGGTTGATCCCTGTATCTGCCCTGGCCAGGGGTTCAAAACCGCAACCTTGGCATATTGGGACAATACTCTAACCAACTGAGCTACCCAGTCAGGGCCTTGGAGCTACACTTTAGACCAAGGGAAGAATGGGGGGGTCACTCCTCTCCCTGCCCGGCCTGGGGGCAGTCCCACCTGGAGGCAGGGAGATAGACACTATGCAGACTCTCAGAGCTTCTCCACTGCCGGGACTAGCGCAGCTACTTGTAGGACACCCAGCCACAGCCTTGCTCTTCCCCCGCTTGCCCTTCTGAGCTCTCAGTCCTTAACCGCCTGCTCTTCGGGTGCTGCCATCTCCCCTCTACCCACAGCGTGGGCAGCCCCTCAGCGGCACTTGGCCTAAGGCACCTCTACGACCACAGCGTCCCCACCCTCCAGCCCATCCGTCTCAACTGCTTTGGCTCCTTGGCTGACTCCTCCCCACTTGGAAGCCTCCAAGGGTAAAGAACAAAGTTCACCCATGTGACTGGCCCCTGCCCCTGCTCTCCAAACTCAGCCTGCACCCAGAGCTGCCCACCCACCCTCCCTGGATGTGTCCTCCGTGGCTTTTGGACTTTGTGCCATGCACTCTCCTGGCCTGGGCTCTTCCTCTTTCTTTACTTTACACTCACATCCCTTGAGACTGAGGTCAAGGGCACTGCCGAGCAGTCATTCCCTGCCCATACTAATTTGTTCTCTTTGCTCACAGTCCACTCCAGGGTCTGTTTCCAGGACCCTAGGGACCAGTAGTGGCAGGGGTGGTTGTAGTAATAGTAACAGCCAACACATGCAGTGAGTGGGAGACATGAGACTTGAACTCCTGGGTCTGAGCAGAGCCAGTGCCCTCAGACGCTGAACGTCTAACTCTGGAGAGCAAGAGTTGTCTCCTTGGCTAGGACATACGCTTTGTTGTCTTGCCCGCCAGTATAGTCGCAGCTGTTGACACAGTGCCTGGCACAATGGTGGTGGACGCTCAGTAATGAATGGATGCGGGGTGATGAGAACCACTGAAGGGTCGTGGGCAGGAGAGTGACACAGTCAGAGAGGTGCAGGGCCACGTGGCGATGGACCGGAAGACAGGAGGCTCTTCCGAAGCCTGTTAAAGACTCCGAGGTGGCGAGGGCCTGGGTCGGGGAGGACAGTGGGCACAGAGAGGGCGGCGCCCCCGCCTGATGCCTTGGGGCTCCCTGTCTGTGGGCTGGGCACAGGTCTGTCCACTGGGCCGGATCCTTCTGAGAGCAGTAACAGCTGCTTTCTCCTGTGTGTCTCCTGCACAGCACCTCACCCACAGCCAGCATGCGGTGGGCGCTCAGTGCAGAGGTGCTAGCAGATCACATGCTGGGTGTTCCCACGGCCACCCTTAACATCAAGGGGACAGGGAAGTGAAGCCCTACCACATGGCCAGGAGGAGACCGGAACCGTTTGGTGGGCGGGACTTAGGACTACCCGAGCGAACCCTCGTTTACTGGATGGAATCCCGGGGTCAGCAGCGAAACAGGCCTGTGAGCGGTAACCACTGACAGACAGGCACCAATGGCACTAATGAAAGCAAAGAATGAAAGCTGAGTTTGGACCTGGACCCTTGGATCCTGGTGAAATCTGGGCGGGAAGGCATTCCCAGGGGGCCCTCTGTCACCCCATCTTCTTTTTAACCAGAGATGAGAGCCTGACAGAACAAGACACAGGACGACTTCAGGTCCTGCTGCTTCTCAGATGGTGACCACGGCCCCTGCTCGGCTGATGTGATGATGATGATGAGGGTCACCATGAGGGTCGCCTCAGGCCCTATCCGAAGAGCCTGGCACAGGCCCTGGGGCATCAGAAGTGCTTAGCTCATGGGAGCCCTTGTGATGGCTTTGATGGTGACAATGGCAATCATGCAGGGTGAGAGCCTGGGTCTTGGAAGCCCTCGGGAGTCAGATCAGTGAGGGCAACGCTCTGGACCAGCCACCAGAGCACCCCTCTCCCCAGCTCCTCTGGGGGCTGCTGTGTGGCCTGGAACCCCCAGCAGTGAGAGCAGAGGGTGGACCCTGCCGCACTCGCCTGTGGCCTTACAGGGGGCAGGTTGGCAGGACTTGGTCAGGATGATCATTATGCCCTCTTGGCCTGTCTAAATAGATGACCATTTCAGGGACTTACCTGCCCTTCAGGACCATCCTGACCCCCAGCTGCCCTGGCTGTTGCTGGACGGGTTGAGCAGAGACTGGCGCGTGGAGGGGAGGGGCATCGTTCACAATCTCGGGAGCTGGTGTTTGGCCAGGATCTGTGTTCAATACTGCACGAGGCTGAAGTCACCGGGTGGGTCTGGTCACCAGGCACAGGGTGACGAGGGGGAGGGAAGGTCTTGGGAGACCAGGCCGCCATTACTGGTTGGCTTATCTGGATTAGGCTTTTTATGTGAAGGGAAGAAAGGAATCTGGTTTGTCGCAACTGGGGCATCAGGCTAGAAACACAGTTGGCATTCTTGGCAATCCCCGGCACTCTCCAAAGTGTATTTGTTGCTTTTCTAAGACACATCCAGGTGCTCTCTGTTATGATAACAAGTGGTGACACAGAGCTCGAAATGGGATAAACAGATTAAAAATAACTGGGTTTAGGCGGCTTGGCACTGAGTCTAGCTTGCCGGCTGTCACCGCTGGGCTGAGGGCTGAAGGGAAGCACCATCAAAGGCACCCCTACCCCGGAGCCATGCGGGAGCTGGGGGTGGGCGTGGCTGAGTCCCTCTCCCCTGTCCCCACTTCCCCCACCACACAGCAATGGGCTGCCTGAGGCCCTGAGATGGGGTGTGGTGGGCCCGGATGTGAGTGAGGCAGTTTATGTCTGTTTGGAGGAAGCTGGGCCAATGTTTGGACATCTTTATGGTTTTGGAAGTTTCTTGGCCTCACCCAGAGGCACCATGGTTGCATCAGAATTTGTGGTCTTCTCCTTGGTGGGCCATGGAGAGGGAGAGAAGGGCAGGGGAGCAGATCCAGAGTCTTTGAGGACTCTAGGCTGCTGCCTGAGACTGCCTTCTGCCCCCTGCGGGAGTTGACAGGTTGTCTGTGGCGGCTGATCTGGGCCAGGGAGAGGAGGCGGAGGATAGGAGTCTGACTCGTTCAGACCTCGTGGGTGGCTTTTCACCTGGGTCCCATCCCAGCAAAAGACCTAGTCAGAGGGGGCTCACCAAGAGTGCAAAGGGAAGAAATGCATGCCTTAGGACCCCACTAACGCGTCCACTGAAGAGTCGAGTCTTTACTTTCATTAGTGCCATTGGCACTTGTCCGTCAATGGCGATGCTCACAGGCCTGTATCATCCTTGACCCCGAGATTCCATCCAGTAAACTCAGATTCGCTATGGTTGTCCTAAGTCCCGCCCACCAACTGGTTCTGGCTATGTAGTAGGGCTTCACTTCTGTGCCCTTGGTGTTGAGTGTGGCCATGTGAAAACCCAGCATGCAATCAGCTTGATTCTCCTTCCCTCTGGCACAGAATGGAATCATAGAGAATGGCTGATCTGTGTGCTGGGGCCCCAGAGTGAGGATCAGGCTGGGCAGAAACCCCAGCTCACCCACGATTGATGGGTAATGTGAACAGGAAGTAACCCTGTGGGTGTTTAAGCCATGGAGACTTCGGGGTTGTTTGTTATTGCAGCATAATCTAACCCATCCTGATGGCAGTGAAGGGGTAAAAGGGGGTGGGGACCCATGTCTAGCCTCGAATCAAAACCTAAGCTCTTCTCAAAGTAGCAAAGGGCTTTTTCACAGCACCTTCTTGCTCACTAAGGCCAGCTACACTGGCCTTCCTGTTCCTCAAAGAAGCTGCTCTTATATCCCCCTTAGCTCCTCTGTACTTCCTGCTTCCTCTGATCGAAGCGCTCTTTCTCCAGATTTATGCATGGAAAAGACGCCCTGTCATTTAGAGCTCAGTTCAAAAGCCACCTCTTAGATTTCTCCCGGCCAGTCTAAGGTGCTGCCCCACCCCTCTGTCACTGCATCGAATTTCTGTGTTCATCTTCACAGCCCTTGCCATGTTTGCCTACTTGCTTACTGTCTGTTCTCCCCCCTGGAAAGTCTGCTCCCTAAAGGCCAGGGCCCAGGGGTCAGATTCATACCTGTGTTTCCGGGGTGTACGGCAGTGGGGCCAAGCTGGAGGCCCACTCATCCGTATTCATCGAATGTGTGAATTGGAAGTTGTGTGGGGTATGGTGATTAATTGCTATGCCCTAAGGGTGGAAACTTTTTCTTCAAGATTTTATTTATTTACTTAGAGATGGGGAGGGAGAGAAAGAGAGGGAGATAAACGTCAATGTGTGGTTGCCTCTCTCATGGACCTCAATGGGGACCTGGCCCACAGCCCAGGCATGCGCCCTGACTGGGAATCGAACGAATGACCCTTTGGTTCTCAGCCCACGCTCAGTCCGCTGAGTTGTACCAGCCAGGGCAGGGGGGAAACTTTTAAATCTACTTGTTCAGTGCTGACAGTGGAGTGGTAGCTTGATAAATGTTTGTTGGGAAGATGAGCTCTGGTCAGGGGGGTAGTGGTGGTGCCATTTCAGAATCTGGATGAAGACTGTGAGGCCACTGAGGGCAGGGACCAGGTCCTCCCTCCATCAGCTCCATCTGTGCCAGGAGCAGAGAGGTTGCCACAGTTCAGTTAGGAAGGGAAAGAGCTATTGGGAAGGTGACTTGAGCCATCCCTTGCCACCTCATCTCAAGTCACATGGCACCAGGGTCCACTGAGCTGAGAGAGGAGGCATGGCTGGTTGGACAAGCCTCCCAGGCTGCAAAGCAGAGCCTTGTGATGGTTGAGAGAGAATGAGTGTGTGTGTGGGGGGATCGGGGGGGAGAGAATATGAATGAATGAATGAATGAATGAGTGAGTGAGTGAATGCTGGGCATCACCAGGATCAGCCTTGCAAGCTTTCCACTGAGGGAGGGTCCTCTGCTGCTCAGGAGGCTGTGAGAAACCAAGAGCCTTGGAAAGAGGGCTACAACTTGGAGCCAGTGACCCAGTGGGGTTGGGGTGGGAGCAGGGGAGGAGGTTCCCAGGCTTGTCCTTGTTCTCAGAATCTCCCAGCCCTGATTCCTTGCTGGACACCTGCTCTTCTCTGTCCCTGAAATGCTCTTTCCTGTGTGGTGACTCACTCCGGTGACTTCAGGCTCACTCTGAGTGTGGCCTCCCCTGTGAAGCCTCCCCTGACTGATGGAGTTGGCAGCCCCTCCTCCATGCTCCCAGGCCTCTTGGCTCACCTTTGTGGGGGTGCTTATCTCGCTGGCCTGAGTTCCCTCCTCACTCACCGCCTGGCATGTAGCTACTACCCTGTCGGTGATTACTGATGATGAGGGACTTGGTATCTTCAGGCAGCTGAAGGGCCCTGGGTGCTTCCCAGATGTCAAGGGTGTGGTCTGAGGGTCCCCGCCCCATGGGTGCTGATGCCCTGACTTCACTGAAGGGCTGAGCTGAGCCGCCTGGAACCCTGCAGATGGGGGAGGAGGGGTGACCCGTGTGTGCCCAGTGTTCAGACACTCTTTCCATGTCCTCTGCATCAGAACGGTCAGCCTGGGCAGGGCCACATCACACGTCAGCACCGTGCCCCTTGGAGTCTCCATTCTTCCGTCTCCTGGTGGGGTTTCCTGAGGGAGGCTGCCACCCTGTTCTCCTCAAAGGGCTCAGCATTCCCCTGGCAGATGGATGACCCCCTGAAGTCTATCCCTGGCTCTGGGTTTCTGAGCGGTCCCTAGGGCAGGTGGAGGAAGATGGCAGGTCGTTGGTCTATAACCGGGAGCTTAGGCTAAGTATTTCCGAGAGTGACAGGCTCCAGGCTCTACCGAAAGCTGCTGTTCTTGATCCTGGGACTCAGTTCTTCTGACTGTGGCTTTGGAAAAGGCCACATCCCTCTCACTGTGTTGTCCCCTGACTAATCCACCCTGGGCCACCTGTTGGATGCATGTGTCCTGGCCCGCCACACCCAGCCCAGTCCTAGTCAGTGTTATTAGGCCTTGACCACAGGACCTCCTTTCCTGCCTTAACCTTGACCCTGTTCTTTTCCTCCTATGCCCTCCAGTCTGGCCTCCTCCGCCCTCTTTCAGTACCTCTCTTTCCACCTCTGTATCTTCCTCTCGCTCTCAGCATACTTGCAGCAAACCCTTGCTGCACATGACCTCTTGAAGCGGCAGGTGTGATACCGACCTCGGGTGTGTGTGGCAGAAGCTTGAAGAATGAAGGCACAAGTCACCATCTCCCCTCTGATGACAGGGCCAGCGCTGCTTTGTCCCCATGCCAGTTGGGTGCTCAGCCTAAGGCCAAGTGTGCAGAAGGTCAGCCGTACTTCCTGGTCCAGACAGACCTGTCTGGCCCTGCAGGAGGTGAGGTGTGGATGGGTCAAGGCTTCTTCCTTGGGACGGGCTGTGTGCTGTGTGACCTCTGGGTGACCTTGCTGCACCTCTGTTGCCTCAGCTGCAGGATGGGGTTAGTGGGCCTGGCCCATCACCCCGGTTGCTGGGGTGAGGTGAGCTGAGGGGCCACGCTCCTGACAGAGCAGGAAGTGGAGGGGCGTTGCAGAGTCTGTTGTCCTAGTTGAACATTATGTTAACATGGACAACATGGGGTCCTTCTCATCTGCCCCCATGTGGGGGGTGGGTCTTTTCAGGGGGCTAGGCAGCACTTACAGCATCTCCTGAGTCTGCCTGGTTCCTTCACCCATTCAGAGCTACTGCTGTGTGCTGGTCGCTGGGCTGGACAGACAAGGTCCTGGCCCTTATGGGGTCATACAGACTCACTCTGAGGAGTGGTGACAGGAGGGGTTGGGTGGGAGGGGTACACTCTATCTCCAGGCTGAGCACTGCCCGCCCTCACATCATCGCCGATAATGACGTGGCGGCTACATCTCTCTCTCAAGGCTGCCCGAGCTCTTGGGTCTTATGGGCATCTCACAGTTCAGTGAGCCCAGCTGTGCTGGGCCACAGGCTAATACTGCATCAGGCACCATAACTCATTACCACGCATAATTCTTAATACGCTGACACAGCCTAGATAGTAGATGTATTTTCTAGCTATCTGGTACTCACCTACCTGAACTTGTCTTCCCCCGACGCTCAATGTGAATCAGCCCTCCCCACACGGCTCCCTGCCTCACTGTGTTCTCAGGCCTTCAAACGACGTAGCTGCAACTTCAGTTCAATCATTACCTGCCTCTGGAATGGAAGTGCCTTGAGGGTGTGGGTCTTGTCAATCAGTGTGATGTCTCCTGGGCTCAGATAGGCCTGGAAGCTGACAGGGGCCAGTGGTGGAGTGCAGCCCTGCCCCTCGTGCCCAGGGTGATGTGTGTGTCACCTGATTGCAGTGTGGGTGTGTAGGCCCTGGCACGTGTAAGGGCCGTGTATGAGCGGTAGTCATTTTATTGCACGTGGCATGTCGAGATGGAAAGGCTTTGCAGGAATTTTGCTTTATAGGCACATAAAGACCTTTATTACCCTTTATTGTGGATGTGGGTCCAAGGAGGATTCTACTCTGTTTTCTACTAAGGGGTCTGTCTGAGGCCCCTCTGGAGGCCGGAGGTCCTGGCCCTGCGCCAAGGCAGCCGGACCCCAGAGAGCGGGAACTGCCGGCTATGGGCAGGGCCTGAGGCCTGGAGCAGCTGGGTACCCATGGCGTGGCAGCATCCCTGGGAGAAAGGCAGATTTAAGCAGCCTCAGTGGGAAATGTGACGTTATGTAGCTCATTAAATCCTACAGGAGCACAGGGGAGAGCTGCTTCCAATTACCGGGATGAAAATTAATGGAATGAAACTCCTCGCCAGGCTGCCCCATGGCGGAGCAGGGAGGGCTCTTGGGGCATGACCAGGTTGGCCGGGAAGTGTCGGGGCAGTCCCGTGGACCATCTGATTGGGCTGAGTGGGGGTGGCCCTCGTCAGTCCTCTGTCCCCTTGATGCCGACCAGGCAGGGAAAGGGGGCTGAGCAGGAAGCGGGACAAGGTCTGGTGTGCAGAGACCTGAGGCGTGACCCCAAAGGCCCGCTGGTGCCCTGGCCAGCCCCCAGTGAGCCTCAGACCTGGGGTGAAGCTCGGACGGAACTTGGGCCCCCTTTGGAGCACAGGCCTGAATGCCTTGCCCTCAGGTGACCTGGTGAAGCTCAGGCACCACGACTGTGAAGGGCAGCCCCAAATGGGCTTGACTCCTCATTTTGCCTTAGGTCCCCGGGGCAGGTGTGGGGTACTGTGGCCGTGTTGGTCACAGGTGATTACACCAACTATCCACGCCGCCTCTCCTGATGAAAGAGGGGTGGTACTGGCTTGAGCCGAGAGCCGCAGGCTGAGTCTGGCCCTCAGGGTGGGCTGAGCCTGTTCCATGAGCTCAGGAGTAACTCCGGTTCCTGTCTGCCTCCTGCCCAGCCTCACGCTGGAACTCATTCTCACAAACACTGCCTATACCGTCTGCCACCATCCAGCTGGTCAGTATGCACTCAAGGGAGTGGATTCTTCAGTGAGGTGCATGGTCCACTCTCAGGTGATGTCACCTGGCTGCCCCTTGGATTAGGACAATGAATATTCAATACAGGTTAATTATTAATAGCCTAGGAGATTGATACTATATCAGCCCCATCTTATTGGTACAGAAGCAGAGGCTGAAGAGAGGTGAGGTGACTGGCCGGGGATGCATGGCCAGGAGGTGGTGGACTAGAACCTGGCAGCATGGGCCACACTGCTGCTCTGAGCTCAGATTCTGCCGCCTTCTTGGATGGGCAAAGCAACTTTCCGTCTAGGGCTCTCAAGCCTTCCCCCAGCGGCATTTCGGGACTACTCACGCCACTCTTTGTAAGGGGGAGGCTCAGACATTCCCCACCTCGCTTTGACAGTGAGGAAAGAGAAAGGCTAAGTCATCTGTGGGCTCACGCTTGCACCAATCAGCCTCTGTCTGTGTATTGAGCTGGTCAAAAAGTTTGTATGTTTTTTTTCCATAAAATAAGATCCATTTTCATTTTTACCAATAACTTTATTGATTTGGATATTCTGAGTATGTCAGCTATCTCCTGCTATTGGGTTCTAGTGGGTAGAGGCCAGGGGTGCTGCTAAACATCTTCCAGTGCATGAGATAGCCCCTCAGCAAAGGGTTATTTGGCCGAAATGTCAATAATGCCAAGAAGTTTCGCAAACCACTTTTGACACTTTCCATAAATCACAGCACCTTCTCCATACACTGCATAAATCTTTTTTTTTTTTTTTTTGCGTTTCAGTTGCAGTTTTACATTTCTGGAAATGATAAAGCATACTATGCCAAAAATATTGCATATTTCCTTCCACCTTCAATATTAAAATGGCTGCACAAAAAGTCCCCAATTTTGATTTTTTTGAAATGCATGCTGATAAGAGAGCTGATAACAAAATTGTTTTGAATGAAGGTAAAGTCAACCAAGCACTAGCAGAGCCATTGTATGGGAAAAGCAAATGGAATTTTGGGCAACTCAATAACATGGTGCAGGGATGGTGGGTGTTTGGGTTGAAGTAGTTCAAGTCCTCGATGCCAGTGGTTTGTCATGTGGGCTCTTGCCTGGAGTTCCTTGTTCTTAGGGAGCCGGTTGTTGTGTGTCTAGAACCAAGGAGATGCTGGTGGTTCCCTGGGCTCGTGGCTACCTTGGTGGGGCTTCTCTTTCCTGACCCATGCTGGGGACCACCCACCGTGTCAGCTGGCAGGGTGTCATGGGTTAGTACATGCAGCCCTGGACAGAGCAGGCAGTGGGATGCTCAGGGCCTGGTCAGCCAAAGTGGACTGTTTCCTTGGATTGTTGTGTTATATTTATTCCCATTAATCTACTTTTGCCTGTTTATACAGTACAAAGATCTAATAAAATGTATTTGAGGCCAGAGCAAATGAGGAACGTTTTGGAAAGAAGTATAAAAGGACTCATGTCTTGGAATACCTAGCTATTCTGAGTTGCTTTCCCTGCTCTGAGGCCCTGGCTTTGAAAGCTCCATTTTTCCTCCTGGTCCCTGTAAAAGTGAGATTCTTGACATTAAGCAAATGCTGGTGTCCTGCGTTGGGGGTGGGGGTCTGTAGGGGGTGTGCACATGCGCTGTTGAGAGCAGGAAGCTCTTCCCAGCCACTGGTGCTGGCATTATGGCTCTTCCATCTAAGGATCCCTGTGGAAAGGCAGGCTGATTTCCCCATTTACGTGCCAGGACCTCGGATGCCGAGGCAGGGGAATGCTGCAATCTAAACATTTACATTCTGAAAAATGGGAAATCATCCACTTAGATATAAATTAGCCAGGGCCTGACGGGTTTATTACATCCTGGAATGCTTTCATGAGGCTTTCAGAGGGGTCTCTGTGGCAGGCCCAGGTCTCCAGCTGGCCTCGCCTGTGGCATGCTCCTAGGGGGACCCCGCTGGAGTACACAGGCGGGGCTGAGCTGTCCTTAGATTCCCAAGGTCTGTGACTGATTTCCAATGAGTGACATGGGGAACAAGGAAGCACAGTGCTGCACGCTGAACAATGAGGCGCCCTGAGCTGCTAGCATCCTGGAGCTGATGGGGTGAGGTTAGTCCAGGAGGAGGAGAGAGAGGGAGGAGCCGATGTGGGGCCCAATCAGAGGCTGTGGATGGATGGGAGTGGGGCAGGAGAAATGCGCTTTGTGATGTGACTTGTGGAGCAGGAAGAGGGCAAGTGGTAAAGCAAAAAAAGTCCAGGAGGGAAGGATCCAGCATCCCGGGGTTGAGGTTTCAGACAAGTCTTGGGCTGTAAGCCCTGGGGCCAGGCTGGGTGTGAACTGTCGGGTGGTGGCCAGTTTAGCTCCCAGCTCATCTGGAGTGGGCTGAACCACCTCTGGGCAAGTCCCCAGGGGTGGGTGGGTGTGCCAGGGCCAGCTGAGTCCCATGCTGAGGGACTTCAGAAAGTCTTAGGAAGGAGGTGGGAAAAACACACAAACACCAACACACATAATTGTAACAAGTTAGGAGCTTATTTATATTTTCCCTTTTCTTATGTATTATAGACAGGTGTGCATCTCACACAGACTATGTAGATATACTTAGAACAGATGCTGAATAAATGATTTTGGAGGAATTTGATACTAATGATGAGTGATCTTTGACATCAGTTATTTTGGGGGTTTGGCCAAAGAAGCTGGCTTTGAACCAGAGTGGTCTTATTTGGGGGGAAGCTCATCTACGGCACTGGCTCTCAGAGTAGCTTTCGTCAGAACCACCTGTGGAGCTTGTTAAAACAGATTTCTGGGCCCCACCCACACTGAGAGTTTCTGATTCATTGGGTCTGGGGTGGGTCCTAGAAATTTGCATCTCTCACAAGTTTCTGGGACTCTGCTGCTCTTGATGGGGGAACCACACTTTGAGCACTGATCTAGAGCGTGATAAGCTGCGGGCTTTTGCGGGGGAAGGGCAATCCTTTATAGAACTTCCTTGGCTCTGAGAACTCACCATTCATGCCTTGGTGGAGGGAAAGAAGACTCTCCGGTATCCATGGCACCATTTCCTTGTTTTCACAAAGGAGCCAGACCTCTGGTAATGTGGGCAGTGCCAGCTTGCTGCCGCATAGAGCAGCGAATGGCTTTGTGGGTTTACAGATTCATCCAGCAGGCATCCGCCAATGCCTCCCGGTGCCCAGCCCTGTGTGTGATGACTCTTCAGTCTCAGGGAAGACGCTTGGGCAGGTTTTTTCCAGCACAATTTAGCCTGGTCAGTGTTGGGCAAACACTTCCTTTTCCCTAGCTGGGCTGCCCTGTGCGGAAGCCTGGAGGAGAAGTGACATCGAACTTGCCATGGGGATGCTGGTCCTCCTCTCTGCCCTGCCCCCATGGCCCTGGCTCCTCTGGAGCAGCTCTGGACCCTCTGGGAAGCCAGGCATTTCCCTTAAAGCCTGTGGGTCAGTTTGATACCTGGGTATGTGTCTGTCCTCTTGGGCTTCCCCATAGCAGACCCCCGAGCCTGGATGTCTTGGTCCCTGGGCCGTAGCCCTGCTCCCTTGTAGCCAAGCTTCACGGGCCTCCCCTCTTGACAACCCATGGTGTGTTATAGTCTCTGCTTTGCCTCCACTTGCCACCACTTTCACTGAAGAGTAAAGTCAAACTGGACTTTGGAAACCCACCGATGGTTCTTCCTTGCAAATAGGCTGACCCCAATGTCAGAATGAGGACCAGGAAGGGGCAACTTGGGTTTAGCAGAAGGGATCCCAGAAGGTGGGTCAGGCCACCTGGGGTCCTGTTAAGTGATTTCAGGCAAGTCCTTTCTTCTCCCCGTCTCAGTTTCCTCCTCTGTCAGAAGCACTGGACAATGCTCATCCAGCCTCCTCCCCTCTCCAGTGATGGAGCTCCGGTAGGGCAGGGTCTCCATTCTCCCTACACACGTGGGAATGGCCGAGGGCATCCGGGATGATGGGCAGGTTGCCCTTCGGTTCTTAGGAGAGCACGTGACCCACTGAGGTGTGGGGGGAGGGGTGTGGAAGCCTCATTAGGGAGGGGCTGGGGTCATCTCAGAAGCACAGGGTGAGTTGAGAGATGGGCTGAGCACCTGGATTCACACTCTGCCACTCACCCCAGGGGGCAGGCCACGCGTCTCAGCTGTCCGAGCACCAGGCTCATCTGGACAAAGAGGACAAGAAATAGCACCTGGCTCACCAGATGACGTAATGCTCACTAGGTACTTCCTGTGAACCAGGCCGTCCCTGTACTAAGATTCAGTGAATGGTGGTGACAATGACAGTGTTAATTGGAGTGGCTTCCGTATCAGCCACAGGAGGGTGAGGTGGCACCTTTGGACAGAGGGACCCAAGCTTCCTGCATCCTCAGATCATACTGTGCTTGGTACTTAAAGCTGGCTGGCACTTCCTGGGTAGAGGCAAGTAAAAATTCAAGGAATGTTTATTAGGCCGAGAGGAGGGGAGTTTGGCTCTTCTGGTGCCTGGGTAGTTTTTAATTTAACTTTTATTTTTATTGAGGGAATATATATATTCATAGCCAACCAGTAATAAGCTCATAATGAAAAGCAGGAGCCCGCTGCCCTATGCCTCCCAACCCTGGCTTCTGCCTTCTAGAGGTAACTGTTTTTAATTCTTTTAGTTGTTTCTTTTGTTATTTACCAGATTTCTAAATGATAGGCTTATATTACCTTTATCTCGTTTTTAAGTTTTTGTCCAGTTTTCTCATTTTTTGACTTTTGATTACGGAAGATGGGGATTAAGTTTCTCAATACAATTCTTTTCCGACCAGATAGACGCACATGCACTTCCCTCTTCCCAGTCTTTCTGAAACGTGGCAGCGCCCAGGTTATAACAGCGTGAATTTCCACAGTGGTCTAAGTGTATCTGTGGAGTGGAGTGTGATCAGGTTTTTTTCCCAACAGATTTTTTTTTTGTTTCCCTTGGCATTAGGTGCACAGTAACCTATTTGATTTTTCATTTGCTTGGTTTTCTGTTATCGATCCTCCTGTTCTCTGACTACCCTGGACATGTTTTCCGTGTGTTCCAGTGCATCAGGTCAACTTTATTTTCTTTTTCCCTTGTGTCTGGGTGGTTGCCCACCAGGCAGTGCTGCTAATCTGAGTCCTCCCTGCACCATCGCCCAGGGTGTCCTGTGGGGTCCCGCCCACTGAGCTCTGTGCCTTTTCCTCTCTCCCTGTTTACGCGCTCACTTTCAAGTAGCGTAACTTCCAGTATTTTCCTAAGAAAGGGCACATGGGAGGCAAAAGTTCTGAGATCTGGCGTGTCTGAAAATTCTCTGACTTTTACATGTGACCGACAATTTGACTGAATATGAAATTCCAGGTTGAAATTGCTTTCCCTTAGGACCCTGGAGATGTTCCATCGTTGCCCTGGTCCCCATGTGGCTATGGAGAAGTCAGGCGCTCTTCCGTGCCACAGTCCTTGCACTGTGGCCACTTCCATGCCATCCCCCAGCCCCCACCCAGAGTCTGTGGGGACTGTCCCTGCATCACCAGGGCACTGAAATGTCACGTTTCCATTGCTCAATAAGGTTTTAAAGGTGCATTGCTTTGGGCACTCGATGCTTTTATATCTAGAAGCTTCAGCTCTAGGAATTTGCCTTATATTATTATTAATTTGTTTGATTATAAGATTTCCACTCTCCATTTTCTTTTTCCTGGAATTTATTTTTTTAATGCTGGATCTCCTGAACTGATTCTCTAATTAACTTTATGTGCTAATTTCCATCTTTCTGTTGTTTAACTCTTTGGACCAGCAGTTCTCAAACCTGTCAGTTTCAGGTTCCTTTTTAGTCTCAGGATCTGCTGACACCCTTAGGGGTCATGGTGCATCCCAAGGAGTCTGGCTCACATAGATAATACCTGTGGGCAGTTACCATAGTAGGAATTAAACCAGAAATTTAAAAAAATATTTATTAAAAATTATAAAGCTATTATATAATAACATAAATAAGTTATAAAAATAGAGATATATTTTTCAAAGCAAAAAATTTAGTGGAACAGTTGACATTGTTTTACACATTTGCCATTCTTTTTCACGTGTGGCTTAAGAGATACTGTACTGTGCTATTTATAATACACACCCATGTTTTGGCCCAAACTTTCAGGAAAAAAAGTTTTGTTTTCATTTTTTAATTCAAGTTTTTGTTTATTTATGTTTAGAAACAAAACTGGTTATCATATTTCAGGGTATTATTTTGCATATGGATATTATTGCTTTTTAGAGTTACACTTTTAATGCATAAACATAAATAAAAGAATCAAAATATGGAATTAGTACTACCCACGTATAATGCACATCCTTATATTTCCCTCAAAAATTTGGGCAAAAAGTGTACATTATACACAGCAAAATACGGTAGTTATATTCTCATCTGTTTCTACACTCGATCTGTTGCGTTCTGTTGTTTTGATTGAAGTGTATGAAGAAAGTCTTGTTTCCTTCAGATGTGTAGTTGGAGACGAGAAGTATTTTTAATTGTCTTTTCAGATAACTGTGGATATTTTTCTTTAACAGTATACCAGAACTCTACAATAAGTTCTTAAAGGTTAGTTTCACTATTGATCTGAAACCTTATCAGTGAATTCTTTCTTCTGTTCCATTAAAAGCCATTGGTCTATCTTGTACTTCGAGTGAATTTTACCTCTGCCTGATTTTGTAACATCATTCATCGATCATTTGGCAAATATTGGCTCACCGAGTTACACAGATCTTTAAAAGGGCAACACGTTTCTTTATATAATATCAAACAATTGAGGTTTGTAAATATCACCACTGATCTCAGCAGAAAGATATGCTTTCAGGCTGATGGTAGTAGATACATTTCTTAAAATTGTAATTTTGCTTGAAATCTCAAATTTTGTTAGTAGCAAATATTGCCAGTTGTTTTCCTTTTAAAAGGTTTACTTTTTTATTTTCAAGAGAAAATTTCTCACCATTTATTTTTACTGGGAGTGCAAGGTGGAGAAGAATACAGTGGTCCTGACACAGTTCACTACCACCGCTGTGGTTTCTGTTACGGCGCCAGGCGTCTGAGCTACAGCTGCTCTCGCGCCATCGGTGAACGTGTCGATGTGGGGAACAGAGCAAATACTGGCTTAGCATTAGCATGAAGATGATTCCGGTTTCTTGGATCCCCTGACAGGGCTCCAGGCACCCTGAGGCATGTGGGGGCCACTCTTTGAGAACTGCTCTTCAAGACTGATTTCAATGTTATCCTACAAACTTCCATTGCATTTCTGACTCCTGCTGTTTTATTAATTCTCAGAGCTCTTGCTTTGCTCTTTGTCCTTCTTCATAGCTTTTGGTTCTTTTTTGATATGTGCTTTATGTTGCCTTGTTTTGCTGACGACACGAATCGGAGATTCTCTGGAGTTTTCCTTTGCTCCTTATCTTGTATTTTCCTCTGGGCTCCTTTTGTTTCCTCTCAGTTGCTGTGCTGCCTTTTGTGTTGGAGGCTCTTCACAGTGTCTGATGAGTCTTGGCTCACAGTTAGGACGAGGCACTGATGAGTTGTTTGGAAGTTTTGTGGACGGGGTGGGGGGGGACCGGTTGACTAAGGGGCTTCCCCGTAATGTGATTACATAGGAGCCTGCTCTTCTGATGGCGGGGGGGCTTGAATAGTGGTATTGTTAGTTTTTTTCGTGGTCCGGTTAGTTTCAAGGAGGGATGTTCCAGCCTGACACCTGTGCCTCTTGGGGACAAGAGGAGAGAGGACTGAGGGGTGGTGCTGTCCAGCACATCCATTTTCACGGAATCCCTGTTTTCAGAACAGCACCTCACCACTTTCCTCGGTTTGGCTTCGTGCCCCTGAATCCAGAGCATAGACCCGCTGTCTTCTGAGAGTTTGGAAAAGAGGTAGTCACGTGGCTGATGAGGCTCAGGGAAGGCACGGTGGTGGCTGTAACTGCTCCCTTTGAAGGCGTGTGCCACACTGTTCGCTGTTCTGACTGGACCTCTGCGTTCAGAGGCACCTGCTACCTCTGATTTGCTTGCCTTTGTGAGGTCCTGTGCTTGCAGCTGCTTCTTGGAGGCTAGAGTTATGCAATAAAAAATTCTTTGCTCTGTGTTAGGCAGCATGGGGGACACTCTAAGGGGCCCCAGTGAGTCCCTCTTTCCGGTACTCATGCCCTTGTACAAAACCCCCTCCCCTCCTTGAGGGTCGTAGGGACCTGTGACTTCCTTCTAACTAGTAGATGTGGTGAAGGTGACAGGATGTCACTTTTATACCTTAGATAAGGTTGTAACATCAGTCTTGCTAGAAGGCCCTCTCCCTGTTGGCTCAGATGCAGCCACACGGCGGGAGCAGACAACAGCCTCCAGCTAAGGGAGCTGAGGGCGGCCTGTGGCTGAAAGCCGGGGAAACCCCCAGTCCAGCAGGTGGCAAGGGACTGAAAGAGGCCAACAACCACGTGACGTTGAAATGGCCCAGTCCTTCCCCATTTGAGCCTTGAGATGAGATCACAGCCCCTGCAGACACCTTTTCGGAAGCTTTGTAACACTGTTTTGTGCCAGTGGGTGACTACACCAGGCAGTATTCCAGGGGCATGCTGAGCTGGAAGCTCAGATCTTGTGCTTTGTCTTCATGAGCTGGTAGCCTTGTGTAGCCGAATATTCAGCCCTTCAGGGGATGGAGCTTCAGGTCAGGATTCTGGTGTCTAGAGGTTCCATTTACACTGCCTGCTGGTGGTTACAGAATTCAGAGGACTGGATGAGAGCGGCCTCATAGGTTCAGAGAGGAGCTCCTCCTCCCTGCCTTGTGGGGTTGCTGAGGCCTGGAACCCCTTGCACCCAACCCATGGATTGTGTGTCCCCAGTTGTCATGCCTGGAAGGGGTCTGCTGCCAGGTGGGGTGGGGAGGCTTTGCAACCTTTAACTTGAAACACTGGAATTCAAACTCCGACTGTGGATAGCAGAACTACATAATGAAAGAAGGGTTATTTTTATTAATGTTGTACACAGGCCCTGAGGGAAGCAACATAGGGCTGTATGGCAGGTACACTTAACCTTGAGCCTGAGACTCGCCGCTCATCTGTGTCCTCATCCGCTGGGTCATCTCGCACAGCTGACTTAACCCTTCTGCCTCACAGCTCCTTCATCACGAATTCATCTACCCCACAGTTAATGCACGCCGGTGGGGGCCAGCCCTGTGCTCGGCGTCAGGCCTGTGGAGCTCTGGCTCTGGCTCTGGCTCGCAGGGATCTTGGCTTGAGGTGGGGTAGAGGGGACCAGGGCAACGGAGCTCGCAAACGGATGCCTGCAGACTCGGCCTCAAATTTTGGACATCCAACTTCTCTGGACAAATAGGAAGATTTGGCAACAGTCCCCAGGAGTTGCCCTGTGTAAGTGGGGAAGGGCCCATGTCTGCATTAGAAGAGAGAGTAAGAGAGCGGCTGGGAAGACTGTCTTCAGGAAAATGAGAGTGTGCACAGGCGGGATCTGTCCTGTCCTGTCCTGTTGAGGTCTGCCTTGGGGCTCCTGAGTGTGACCCCTGCCCCTTGGGGTGTGAATGCTGAGTGGAGCCATGGGGTGCAGGGTCTGAGGTGCCCCCTCCACTGAGTCCTCGGCAGCAGACTGGCCCTCCATTCCTCAGTGCTGAGAGCCTGACACCGTACTGGTGAACTGCTCTGCGCCACGGTCTGCGTTTTGTGCGCGACACTCGAGTGCGGGAACTATGCTGGAACATGACCAGAATGTGCTTATGGAAATGCCTGTTGGGTCCAGGTGGTGTGAAGCTTCCTGGCCCAAACTTTCTGGCCAAACACTGGTTCCCTCCAGGATCAGAATCCTCTCCCTCCTCCTGGCTACCACAGCTGCCACTGTCTTATAGCCCCGGGGACCTCATCAGCCTGTGGGGGCCATGGGGGCGGCCTCTTCGTGGAGGGTCCTGTCAAAGGAGACTTTTAGGAATGGCCTCCTGGTGGGCTTGAGCCGACTGAGTGTCCCCACCCTAGACCTGCCCGAGGCAGCTCTGGGGAGGGCTGGGAAGTCTGGCCTCTTATCTCACACCATTAGGCTCACGGCAGAGCCGCCAGCAGACAAAGGCTCGAAGGGGATTAGGGGTAATTACCAGGCCGACTCTTTATTCCCAGGCTTTAATGGGCCCAGCCACTGTAACTGTACCTGCTGGTGTCAGGCTGCTCCCTTCCATCCAAAGGGCAGGCCCTGCGCTGGGGTGTAGGTTTGTTGTGAGGGGGCAGGCCCTGTTGCTTGCCCACCTGCCCACCTATTGCTGGGTGGTGATGGGAGTGTTAAGTAGCCTTAGGTGAGTTCAGTGTGGCATAGCAGCCTGGCAAGGACAGATGACAGAGCCCATCGTGGGGAAGACAGAACCCATGGTGCGCTATGGGCCTTCTGCAGGGGGTGCGAGGGCCCCTGCCTTGTTAGGTCCTGAGCTGCTCAGGACTCTTGATCCTTACTGTAGGGTTGTCTCTGTGGCCCATGGGGTTGGCTGTGTGTCCAGAGGGCTGGACGTTCTGGAGGGCAAGGCCATTGAGGATCTTTCCCAGCCCCATAAGGTGGGACCTGCCTTAGGGATGCAGGAGGGGGTGGGGCTTTGGCTCTGGGAGGCTTGGTATGGTGGGGGAGCACCAGCCTTCGCATCCTGGGTGCCGGGGTTGGGGGGCTCAGGCCGTTCTGGCTGTGGCCATAGGCATAGGCTGGGGCCGCCCCAGGGTTCTAGCTGATGGAGCTCACCCCAAAGCCACAAAGGAACCGCTCTCCTGTCCATGGAATCCCCGCTCATCCCTCTGCCCCTGAGCAGCCTTTGCCTTGAAAAGCCTCAAGAAGGGCTCAGCAGAATGCATTTGCAAATTCAACCTAGGCGTTCTTTTAATCCTTTCAGGGAGCCTGTAAGGTGATATTGATGGCGGTGTTCTTATTTCTTAGAATTATTTTTCCAGTCATTCACGTGAACTCAGAGTGCCGTATCAGTTTTCCACCTTAAGTAAGAGGATTACAAGCGTTGCATAATGCAGGCCCCGAGGTAAGTGCTCCGGCCCCAGTGCCCTGTCACACGTGTAATTGGGAGTAATTGCCAGTGTGGGGTTGGGAAAAGGCGCCCCTTCTGGGGGGTGGGGGCGGGGACCTCAGGCGAGCCCTTGTCGTGGGCAGGCAGAGGGAGCTGCGTGACTGGGCCCCTGTCTGCGGACAGGAGGGGTGTGTCGGGGCATCTTTACCTGGGCACCATTGGAGGGGGAGTGTGGTGGGCGATGGGGGCAGAGCTGGCTCTCTGGGGTCAGCAAGGCCTAGAGTCTCAGACGTCCTGGGCTCGTCCACTCCCTGGCCTCTTCGTCACTTGGGGGACAGAGGGTCCAGCCTGAGGCCCTCAGTCCCTCTGAGCTGGCTCCTGTGATAGCTTTGGCCAGGTAAGGTGGACGCTATCTCCTCCTGGTGGGGGTGGGAGCAATGGTTGGGGTGGGAGGACTCACCTCCCACCGGGAATAATTCTCTCAGGGCCGCATCCCCCACCTTCCCACGACTGGTGCCCTGGGTCAGGGTCAGGGGCAGGGCGGCTGCCAGGCCACGGCGGCACTGATGCCCCTCAGTCCACAGTGTCACTTATCAGTGGGGGCTGAGGAGCAGGGAGGGAGACCCTCGCCCTCCAGGAAGTCACTGAATCACAGGGAAGTGAAGGCATTTTGGGGACACTGTCGGGGCCATTGAACAAGCCACTTCTGTGTCTTTTCCTTGTGTGGTCACTGTTCAGCCACATACAGCACCTGCCCTCCCCAGGTTTTGACGCCTCCTTCCTGGGGTGTGAGGTGGGAAGGCGGAAGGAACTTGGCTCTTCCAGAGCTCAGGGCTCCCTGAGCCTCAGTGGAGGTTCCCTGCGGAAGGGGGTGAGGGTGGAGGAGCAAGCCAGGGAAGGGGTGGGGCGACGCGGCACACTTGGGAGCACTGACGGTCTCCTGGGCTTCTGTCCACGGCACTCCAGGGTCCTCTGTGCCCCCAGTGGCAGGCTGGTAAGGGAGTGGTGGTCTCGACTTCCCTCCCCCTGGACAGTTCTCAGCCCTGCCTTGTCCCCCGTGGTCACCACTGTCCCCATGGAAGGGAGAGGAGATTCAGGCCCCACTACAGCCATGACCCTCTAAGACAGGATTTCTTTCCTGGGGCAGAGGGACCAAGAAATCAAAGGCGATGACCTACGAGAACAAGGCAGGGGGACATCTCTCAGGGCGAGAATGGATGACGTGCACGTGGTAGTGGTGGGTCACGCCCCAGTTGACGGCACTTGTTCTTTTCTTCTTGCCCTGGTGGAAACTGACCCATTTTCAGTGGGGGGCAGAAGCAGTTGCCAGAGAGGGAGGACAGGGAGCAGAGGCTGAGGACGTCACCAGCCTGCTGGGCTCCCAAGCAGGTCCGAAGTGCTGGCCCTGGGCCCGCTGGGTGTCCTGTGCAGCAGCTTGCTACCGGGGTCAGCCTCCGCAGGGGGCGGGCTGCGGCCCTGCCACGTACACTCATCCAGCAGGGGTTGCACGCCAGGCCTTGTGCTCCTCCCCAGGGGGGCAGAAGTGAGACAGACTTGCCCCTGCTCTTCAGAAGCTTGCTGGCAGGTCGGAATGGGGGTGGAAGGGAGGAAGGAGGACATACGTACCTGAGCCCTTTCCTGGGCTCTTGGCTCCCAGGCGGATGTTCAAGGATGCATGACATGCAGGTGTGGCTGACCAGGGGCCGGGAGACCACTCACAAGTAGGTCATCTCACCTGGGCCCTTTGCTGGGGACAGACTAAAACAGAGTGTGTGAAAGTGTGAGTGTGTAAATGTGTGTGAGGTCGGCTTCCCCAGTCCACTCACTGGTGGGTGCCATTTACATTTCTCGACCCGTGATCCTGTTTTTTCTTGGGTTCAGAGGGTTGGGATGAAAAGAGGGGCTTTCCCAAGGCCCCCAAGTTAGATGGCCCTCAGCTGGATTCCAAAGTCTTTCAGGTCTTCTAGCTGACCTCCCCTGTCTGTCTTCCCCAGAGGAGAAAGAAGGCCCCTGTGAGTGAAGCCGCCTAAAATGTAAGCTGGGAATTCCCTAAAGAAGAAAATTTTCAGAACTGTTTTTGGTGGTGGGATCCAGTTTTACAAATGAAATTAGACGGTCTCTTTAAAATTGAGATGCCGTGTAAGAAAGCTGCTTAGATTAAAACAGGGGAGGGGCCAGAGCCTTATCCCACCCTTTGGCAGCTCCCCAGGGCCCGCCACGCAACTCTAGGGCTCTTTGGAAAATGGCTTGTCAGGCACTCTCCTAAGCCCGGAGCCCTCTGGGTGAGGGCGTGGAGGTGAAGGTCATGGCCGGAGAATCAGGCTGCCTAGGTTCAATTCCTGGATCTGCCCCTTGCTAGTTAGTGTGACCGTGGGCATGTTTCTTAATCTCTCTAAGTCTCCTTTCCTCATCTGTAAAATGGGCATAATAAGAGTACACCCCACGGATTTGTTATGAGGATTAAGTTGGTTAATCCGTGTGCAGCGTTAAAAACAATGAGGGCACATGTGCCGCACGGTCAACAGTTGTGAACAGGCAACTCCTGAGCTCTCACGAGGCTCCAGCCTCCCAGGACATCCACTCCAATGGTGGAAACTGAAACCGTGCTAGGTGTCAGCAGAGAGAGCCCGTGGTGGAGGGAGGGCCTCGCTCCAGACTCCCAGGGTCACCTCCAGGTCAGACCAGCCCTGGTCCTATGGGTAATGACCTTGTTCACAGGTGAGTCACCGTGGAGATCTGTGTGCTCCCCCAACTCTCTGTTAGCCTTGAAGCTGAGCAGGATTAGTCAGGGTGTTGAGTTCACTCTCCTGCCTCTGCCCGGGGCGGGAAGGGTGACTGGCTCTCAGCTCGGGCTGTGGCCTAGCTCCGGTGGGAGGAGTAGGTGGTGGCTCAGCCAGGGGACCTGTGTAGAGTGGCTGTGGACAGACAAGGCACGAGGACAGATTGGAGGGCCCTTCCTGAAGAGGGGACCCTGACCCTTTGTCCCTCTCCCTTGCCCTGCAGGAGGAACTAAACAGTTATGATAAGGGGGCCTCACCTTTGTTGTTAGCGCCCCACCCCCTACTCCCACTGTTCATTGGCTCTCATTGGAGATACTCGGGGCGACTCCTGTCTCCATTGCACAGATGGGATAACTGAGGTCCAGAGAGCTGAAGATGCTTGTGTCGCTGGTTCAAGGTCAGAACCTGTGGTCTCCTGACCATGCTCGGAGGTCTCCATAAGCTTCCTCAGGGAGAGGGAGTCATGGCCAAGGTGGGAAGCAGGGCCAGGGGCTCGGCATGAGCGTGTTCTATTTACTCTGTTCCCAGTGGAAAGGCCTCTGCTCCCGCTGCACAGGAGGCTGCTTGGTTCCGTGCCTGCTGTTGAGTGAGCACTCAGGGGAAGCTTACCGAACAGGTGCACAGTGCTTGGCGGTGTTTCGCAGACACGACTAGAGTGCTCAGCACACACAGAACTTGAGTCACGACTTATGCTGTACAACCAGGAGAGACATGTGTGCTGCTGTGGGTGAAATGGGTGCACTTCCATCTGGGTGGGGAAAAAAGACAGGTGCTGTCAACCGCACCATCTTATGTGTGACCTACCATGGCCTCGTCCAAGGTGTCCGCACCCTCCCTGGGAGACCTTGTTCACGTAGAGCAGCGACTCCCAACCAATGGGCTGCAGGGAATTTTAAAATATGCAATGGCTGACCATTTAGTCAGCTCTTTTCCCTTAGATTGTCAAATTAAAAAGTGACAACAGCCAACACGATGATAGCCATTGGTGTGAATGCCCTGTCATAAACTGTAATATACAGGTCATACAACAAACAGAGTTGCGTCTTATTGGTCACATCACATAATAAGGTTGCATCTGATTGGTTAATTCTTGGTATTGGAAATCTTTATACAAGCATAAATATTTGATTTTAAAAACACTTTGGAGTAAAAAGGGCAGATATATTAATCAAAATCGTACCTATTTTTTTGGTGTGCCACAGAATTTGAGTAGCTTATGTGTACCATGAGGTGAAAAAGGTTGAAAAATCACTGATGTAGATCATCAACTTTGATTTCTTGGTCCCTGTATCCCAGGAAAGAAATCTGACTTGGAAGACAGGCTGGTCTTCCAGAATGTTCTTCACTGCAACTGCATAGCAGACTACAACTGCTCTCTTCCTCTGGGGGCCATACTTGGGGTCAGGTGGTGTTTAACATGTGACGGGACTGGGTGACGCGCCCTCGGAAGGACTTTTTGGATTAAAGGGCTGGTGGCCTCAGCTCTACAGCTTCCCACGTGCCCTTCTGTGATCTGCTGTGGGAGCTGCCGGGGCACCTGCTAGCGAGAGAGCAAGGCCCCTGTAGCTGCTTTGGGGCTCCTCAAAGACTTATCTTACATATGCAGACCCAGGTCAGGGGCCAAGGCTGGCGCTCAGAGGTCTTCCTTACAACACTTCTGTTCAACGTGGGGGAGCTTCTCAGAGCAAGGAGGCAGTGAGCTGACATCGTGCGATAGGCAGGCTGAGGCACTGGGACGACTCTCAGAATTTCAGTGTCTGCACTGCCAGAGCGCCATGTTGGTTGGATACTGCTGTGCGCCACACACCATGCTAGGCCTGGGAATCTGGGGCCTTGGCTGCTGCCCACGGGTGCTGCCTCCTGCCGGCAGCGTTTTCCCAGGGCAGAGCCCCGCACCGTGCCAGTTCCCATCCCGCTGACAGGCCGCAGAGGAGGGCTTATGGAGCCAGCCCCCAAGGTCGCGAAGACAGGAGAGACCAGTTACCAAACCCTGTGCCTTTGCCCAAGGTGTCAAACCAGATTTGGTTTTATCATGGGGAAATTTCAAAATTGGATGCGATTTCAAAATAATTCTCTCACCGGTATTTGAAAATTAGCAGACCTAAAACCCTACGCTGTCAACCTGCCTCGGCCTGGGCTAGGCCAGGAAGCTGCTTGGTTCCTCACGCCTGCTCCTCTCCCCAGCCTCTTGCTACAGCTCTGGAGGGCCGGGCTCCAGGGATGAACCCTTGTCCTGTCTCAGGGAGGGCTCATTGGCCATGCAGAAGAGCACACCTTGAGAAGGAGCCCAGCGCATACTGGTGTGGCCTCCTTTGGTGGTGGCTGGGACAATGGCCTGGGAGCTGAGCCTGGGGCACCAGTTCCCCCTCGGCTGACGGCTCTTGGAGAAGTCCCTTTTTCCTGCCAGCCTCAGTCTCCCTACCTGAATAACAGTGGTGGTGGTGGCTCACACCAGGTTTCCCCCTGTCTGTGGTTCCAGGCTGAATGTCCTCACATAGCATTATACTCGTTCCCACTTGCTGGTTTGTTCAGCCATTGCTCTTCCTAGATTTTACCTGGCTAACCTGGGTCAAACCCACTGTCACTGGGAAACCTGCCTGCCTTGTCCCCTCTAGCACACAGTGATTTTCCTTCCCTCGGAGTCCTGCTGACCCGGTCCCTGGGCACATACCCTGCCTTGTGCTACGGTCCCTGTGTGTGTGTCTGGGTACGTGGGTTCTTCCCAACTGGACTAGGAGCTCCCAGGAATGGCCCCCAGCTATTTTCTCCTCCTATCTTTCCCGTCGCCTTAGCCGTGGTTTGTGGACATTTTTGGAGGCCACAGACATGGCAGACGACTCAACAGAGTCACTGTGGCCCATGGAGTGAAATAGCCCACGGATCACGTATTTTCCTTGATCTCTAACAGCTTTCCTCAGGACCTGGCACTGAGTGAGTTTCAGGACTATATCATGCTCCGGCAGTTTTACGGTCCCTCCCATCTGTGGATTGCCACAGCACAGCTGTCCTCTGTCCCGAGGTCCACTGGGACGGGTGGAGGACAGGAATGGGACGGGGCCACTGGAGCCCCCTTGTACCTGCTGTTCCCTAATTTCCCCCAAGATAGGTTTAGGGTGGGTCTGGAGGGGGCAGAGGCAGCTTGGCCAGTGCCATGGCTTCTCACTGCTGGCAGGGCCTATGTGTGTGCAGATTGTGGAGATGGGGCCCCTTTCTTCCCGTGGTGGAGACGGGCCCCAGAGAGCTACGACTGGCCTGCCATTTGGGAGGACAGGAGGAAGCATGCACTGCAGATACTGTGAAGTCTGCAGGTTTCACTCAGTTGGGATTTGTCATCTGGCAAACAGTCAAGTATCTGCCATACATGTCCGTGTCAGCTGCAGCCGCCATGGCCAATGGCGTGATGAAGTATCCAGTCAAGTTTTGGCAATTCCGAAGGTGTGGCAATCCTGGTTCTTGCAAGGGGCCAGTGGGAGCGTTGCGACAGAGGCCCTGTGCCAGGCCTGCAGGACGCCCAGGAGGGAGGCGGAGGGCACCCTTCACAGTTGACATCTGTGTCAACAGCGCCCAGTGACACACCGGGGGAGGACGAGCCTGCGCTTGGCAGGCCAACAATGGGCTGATTGATGAAATGAACTTTCCCCTCAAAGGCCCCACCATTGCCGGGGTGCCTGGGCTGACCATGGTCTGCCTGCTTCCCCCTGGGGGCACCCCTGGCAGGCTCGAGAGCAGGGGACAGGAGTGGGTGTCGGTCCATGAATCTCTGGAGCCCGCTCTGAGGTGAGGGGCAGTATAGTGAGCCAAGGCCTGGTGGGGGCAGGGAATGATGAGCCATCTGTGGGTGGGGGTGGCTCGGCTCTGGGTGGGCAATGTAGCCACAGTGCCTCCCACCTGGCCTGAGGAGGGGGGAGCTTTGTGAGTTGCTGCGGAGGTGTGTTTGTCCCCCCAAAATGTGGCTCACTTTGTGGGGGTTGCTCCCCTGAAACCTTAGCCACACTGCACTTCTAAGCTCATTCAGCATTGACGATGAAAATCTTGATCCTTCTGCCGGCCCCACCCCTCCTCCTACGCATACACATGTGTGTGTATGCACATACACACACGTACACAGTGTCTTCCCTGCTGGGGATACCTGATTCACGTCAGCTGGGAGCGCAGGCCGCCCAGGCTACCGTGGTGCGGGGGGACTCTCTCTACAGATGTGGGTACCGAGGCCCAGCAGGCCTCAGGCAGTGGGACCCCCTGCTTGACTCTGCCAATAGGAACTGCCCCACTTCCTGTTTTATTTTTCTGTGATGTAGCCTCAGGTGAAGTAAGACTTAAGTCTGTTTTCAGACTTAAGTCACTCAACAGGTCCCTTAAGACAGGCCACTGACTCTCTCAAGGTCTCACTCTTTCTGTCCGCTCAGGGAGGGTGGCAGTGTCAGCTCAGTGTGGGACTCAGGGACGTGTGTGAGTTCCCAGAGAGCAAAGGGGGAAAAGGGTCCTTCCAGAGCTGATCCGGGGACTGGACTGACCTTCCGAAACCCATGTTTGTTCAGTGCAACTTCTATTTAAAACCGGTCCATGCTCCTTCAGAAGGAACTTTCAGTAGTTGCTCTCAGGACAGAGGCCAAAACACTATTGGAGTCAGTCTCTACTCATCTTGTCTTTTAAATGTCACACTGTGCCCTGTCCCTTGTTTTCTGCGCTCCAGCTATGCCGGCCCCTTTCTACAATGTCTAACATTCAGAAGCCTGTGGTGGGGTGCAGCGTGGAGCCCATGGGCCCTTTGCTGGAAAAGCCTTGCCTCTCCCAGGCGCCCCCGCCCCCTGCCAGGCCTCTCCTACCTTGTTCACGCCTGTCAATCCTTCAGTTCTTCAAGAAGTTGTTCCTGTAGATATTTTCCATCTTGGTTCCTTATGCATTATAAACATAATCGTTTTCTAGATTGTGAGAGGATTCCATGATCTGAAGTGTTGTGAATTTATTTCAGTTGTCTGACTCATGGCATCTTATTTCCTTATGTGCCTGGTTATTTCTGACTGTGTTCTGGTCATTGCTTTTGAAAAGATACTTTAGGGGTCATTGTTCCACAGATTTTCATTTGCTTCTGCTGGGATTTGGGGGCATTACCAGTTAATTTAAACTTGAGATTCCTCGAACTCTCAGGTTATTTGAACCATGAGGGGCAGGCCCACCAGAGGGCTGGTTTATTTCTGGTTCAGCCTCACCGAGAGTGAAGCCCGCCAGAGGCCCAGCGTCACTGTATGTGGGGGGAGTTAAACTCCTCACCACGGGTAGGACCTAGGCTTTGACTTTTGTCCCTGTCACCCTAGGAGGTCACCACAGCTATAGGCCAATGTTGCATCTGTTCTTTTGGATCAGAAAGTGACCTTGGGGCAAAAGTAGCCTTAAGTGCTTAACTCGTCTGTCTTTATCCTCGCCTTTGGCCTGGTAATGAATTCTTCACTATCTTATTAGCGTTCTGATTCTTTTTAGAGACTTAAAAATATTCAGGGTTTTAATTTAATTTTTTAATCAAGGTATAATTTGACATACAACATTAGCTTCAGGCACAACAAGATTCAATATCTGTATATGTTATGAAATGTTCACCATAGTAATCTAGTTAACATCTGTCACCATACATAGTTGCAATTTTTTCATTCTTGTGATGAGAACTTTTAAGATTTACTCCCTTGGCAACTGTCCAATGTACAGAATTGTTAACTAGAGTCACCACACTGTGCAGTACATGGCCATGACTTATTTATCATTCAGGGTGTGTAAGGTATCCTCTGTGAGAGGTCAGTTCAAATTAACCAGCTCCTCTTATGAGAGAGTCAGAGTCTCTTGGTGTAAGCATAATTCCCCCAGGCAGCCTTCTCTGGTTTTCGGCACAGGTCTGGGCTTCCCATTATGTCCTCTGCTGGCACAACGAGCTCCTCTCTTTGCTAGCTCTCACAAGGTTTGACTTGCGAGTTCATTTGTGTGATGATATGACCCACTCCTCTCTCCATCTCCACACTGTAAACCCATTCAGGGCCCACGTCTCTTTCGGCCACCACTGTGTCCCCCCCACCACCACCTAGAGCAGTGCCCAGTATGCAGTACGTACTCTAGTACTGCTTATTATCGTAATGATCTCCACTGCCTTCGCTGTGTCCATAAGGTTTGTTTTGGTACAGCTTCTGGCCATTACTTTGAACATGCAACTCAGTTCTCTCTTACCATATATTTTGGATCCCTGTAGGACCAGGAGACTCTAACACGCATGTGATGACTCACAAGTTGAGCTATAATTTAACTTTAGAGCCCTGGCCTTCATTCTTGCTCCTTCCTGACTCTGTGGTCTTGTGTAAGTCTCTTAAATTCTCTGAGCCTCAATTTCCTCATCTGTAAATTGGGAACATTTGTGTTTCTTTGATTTGGTTTCCTTGAGGAGGAAGAAATGACAGCTCTGGGTAACTGTTGTGGGTGAAGAGGATTGGCACTAGGCAGTCCTTCCAACCTCCTCGTGGACCCTGCTGTGTACAGGTGTTGATAAGGCAAATGGTACACCTCAGATCTTCTGACAACTGAAGTCTGATGCAAGTAGATCCTATCAGACAGATGCATTTGTGTATGATTTGGAAGGCATAAATGAGGTGGAGACCATCTTCCTGGTGCCTGGGCAACAAGCCTGTCATCAGTAAGCATGGCCATGACACTGTTGCCCTTTCCACGTCAGGGTCAGTGTCCAGGCACTGGTTTTGTGGGTGTGAAGAGGCAGCAGTGGCAGCAACAGCACTTTGACGTTGTAGCCTTGGCAGCGCGCTCTTGAAGTCAGCGGTTCCAACGGCAGCTTCCTGATCCCCTGCTAGATCAGGTATGAGGGAGGCTCTGCGTGTGACCCATCCTGAGGCACAATCCATTTCACCTGTGAGCCTGAGACATTCAAGAAACAAGTTTTCTGTTCAGGCGTAGATAACAGTTATAGAAATTTCTGTTCAAAAAGGGAGAAAGTGAGGAGCCTCCACACTGTTTTCCATGGTGGCTGTGCGAGTTTACCTTCCCACCAGCAGTGACCGAGAGTTCCCTTTGTGCCACAGCTCTCCAACGTCCACTAGCTGTCTTGTTCACCGTAGCCATTCTAACAGGTGTGAGGCAGTATCTCACTGTGGTTCTGATTTGCATTTCCCTAATAGCTAGTGCAGTTGAGCATCCTTCTGTGTATCATTGGCTAAGTGCAGTAAGTCAGACAGAAACAGTTAAGAGCCATATGATTTTACTCATATGTGGGATATAAAACTGAAAGCAACAAATGAGTAAATAAGAAAAACAAACCAACAAAAACAGACACAGACAACAGACTGCTGGTCACCAGAGGGAAGGGGGCATGGAGGGTGAGGGGAAAAGAGGGTCAAATATGTGGTGACAGAAGAAGATTTGATTTTAGGTGGTGGACACAGTGCCCCTCAAAACTTATATAATCTTATTAGCCAATGTCACCCCAATACATTTAATTAAAATTAAATTTTCAAGGGAGACAATGGAAAGAAAAAAAGCCACTGCTCCCAAGCAGTTCTGAAATCCAGCCGGGCACGTGCCATTTGGGTCAAGGCCTCTTCTGTGAACCTTGGCTCCACCTCTGAGTCCCCCTCTGTTTTCATTAAACGTCAGAGGTGTTTGTGGCTGAGGAGTCTCATCAGCCTGCCTCTTGTCTGGAGAACCTTAGAGCTTGTACAGCTGCCTTTCATTTCTCTCCGCCTCGGTCCCCTTCAGTACGAATGGGCAGTGTTTTGCTGGTATATCATTCTCAAGAAAGTTGTAGGTTTCCTCTTGCACAGATCTTTCCTCCGTCATCTCATTTCTGTTCGGCTTCTGCAGAGACGGCTGAGGGGATCTGTGAGTCACTCACTTAATCTCTTCAAAGAGCCTTTTGTGTGGCTGAATACCTTGACCTTTTGATCTTTCTGAGGTTCTAGCAAAAGATTGCCCAGCCGCACCCTCAGTTTTTACCCTAGAACATGCTTCCTTGACAGCAAATCTCTTAATTTTAGTGTCTTTTGCAATTTGGGTAGGCTGAGAATTTCCCAAATCATCCGGTCCTGGTTCCTTCTTGTTTACCAGTTCTTCTGCCAGTTTATCTCTTTCCTGCTGCATTTTGCTATAAGCAGCAAGGTAAGGCCAAACCTGGCCATACCTTCGACACTTTTTTCTTTTTTGGAATTCTATATGAGTTGCAAGTTTTGCTTTCCACGCAGCTTCAGGGCACCATTTCGCTACGTTTTCTGCCACCATGCAACGTGGATCCTGTTCCTTCCAGTCCCCACGAACACATCCTCATTTCCTCCTGAGCCCTTGCTGGCGGCACCTTTACTATCCGTATTGCTCCTAATCGTTTGTTCACGCCAGCTTACCCTCGATGGTGATTTAGGTTTTCCTAACCATATTCCTCATGCCTGATGAGTACGTGCCAGTAGAGCTCTTAACACCCACATTTCTGCTAACAGTCTGCTCGAGGCAACCTCGGCTTCGTCCATCACGCCCCTCAGAACGTTTCCAGTCTCTGCGACGGTGCTGTTCCAAAGTCGCCTCTACTCTCCTAGGTGTTTGTTAGAGCATACCACGTTCCCTACTTTTGATACCAAAGTATGTATTAGTTTCCTGCAGCTGCTGCAACAAATTACCACAGCACAAGTTCTGAAGGCCAGAAATCTGAAATGGGCCCCTCTGGGCCGAATTGCGGTGTCAGCAGGGCGGCTCCGTTCCTTCCTGGAGGCGCTGGGGGAACACTTGTTTTTGTGCTTTTTCCAGCCACGGGAGGCTGCCTGCCTTCCTGGCCTGGACCCTGCCATCTCCCACACTGCATCACTCCGACACTGACACTGCCTCCCTCTGCCACATTCAAGGGTCCTTGTGATTGCCTTGGGCCCACCCAGATAATCCAGAATGATCTTCTTATCTTAAAGTCAGACAAGTTACAACCTTAATTCCCCTTGCTACCTAATTCCCCATTCCAGGAATTGTAAAATAGTCACAGGTTCTGGGTTTAAGACCCGGCTATATTTGGGAGGCTATCGCTCTGGCAGCCACACCTGACTTCAGGCTGTCAGGCGAGCTCCATGCAGTTCTAGAAGTCTTTTCTGGAGGCTAACCTGCAGCCCACTCTTCTAGACCTTTCCATAGTGCTGTCAGCATGCAGCTTCCTGGTGCTGAGTCTGTTTCTCATCCTCTTAGGGCCTCCACTTCTCTCATCTGTAAAATGGGGTGACAGCATCACAGCTGTGTGGTGGCAATGGAGAGCACAGAGGACAGTCATCCATCTCTGGACCCAGAGCAGGGGCAGGCTCTGGGGACTGAGCATTGCTACCCAAGGGGGCTTCAAGGAGGTGGCGCCAGCAGGGACAGGCTGCTGCAGGAGTGACTGGAGCTCAGGGGCAGGGTGAAGGGTATCATGCACTTACTCTCTGTTAGGCGTGGGGCTGGGATTATTTTTAATAGAGATTATATTATTTAACTTAATCCGTGATGAAGGAATAGTTCTATTCTGTGCCGACCAATGTAGCAGCCACACGTGGCTGTCGAGCATTTGAAATGTGGCAAGTGGACTGAAGAGCCGACTGTTTAATTTTGATTCACATTCATTTGAATGAGCAACATGTGACCAGCAGTCACGGTATTGGGTGGCACGGCTCTGAGAGGGTTGAGTTGTCTGCGGTCTTACTGTGGGGTGTGGAGTGGGCTGTCCTGTCTCATCAGACTTTCTGTGACTCACCTGTGTGGCTGCTTCTCCCTGACCTTTGCCCCCACCTTGAACATTTCAGCTCCCTCTGCTGTCTGGCCATTGGCTGGTGCCACCCCTGTGAGCCTTGTCACAGCTCCTGCACAACTGTACCCCTCAGTTGGGGTCTTCTGTTGCCAGTTCATGATTTCCAGGGAGCCAGTGAGAGAGTGGGGAGTGTCAGGGGTGGCAGAAGCCACAGTAGTGAGCAGGCAGGCACCCTCTCGGCGCAGCTTCTGGATACTGGCACCTGAGATGCCATCGAGGCCCCCGTGCCCCATGTGGGCTTGGCATAGGCCTGGAGCCTGCCTCCCCAGGGGCTACTGCATGTCACTTGTCAGCTCAGAGCCACTGGTGTTTGCCCTCGCGGGGTCTCCTTTTTTGTGCTGCCTGCATAATCACTTTTCTTGGCACAGGTGAGAGTAGGTGGTGGAGGCTGGCAGGGCTGTGCAGTGGGGACCCATGGCAGGGGTGACACCAGGCCTCCTGAGGTGGGCTGCTCATCCCTGAGACCCCATGGGTGCCTTGGCGGAGCCGGCAACTTGTGCTTGATGGGGAGCAACCTGTGGTTGGCGAGGGCAGCGATCCTGGCAGAGGCCGGCCAAACATTTGCCCAGGTAGAGGTTTCAAGTGTATGGTTTAGGGGATGTGCCCGAACTAATCCTGTTATTAGCTGGATTATCTCTTCAAACTGAGAACCAGCTTCTGTGGGTCCCCTGTGAAGTGCTCAGTCGAGAGCCAGGGTGACGGGCCCCACCCGGGGCATGTGCCTGCTGTCTGTGAGCCTCCGCCTGCGCGGCAGCCAGGCCGGCTTCTGCCCTGTCCTTCCGGCAGCTCATTCTTCCGTCTGTCCATAGAGCAGCTGCTAGGCCCCGGGGGGGCGGGGCTCAGGCCCGGAGCTGGGTGCTAGGTGCCTGAAGGTGAACCAAACCAGGTGGGTCCTCACAGAGACAGGGACACATGGAAGATTGCATAATGGTCACACAGAGGCAGGCACAGGGAGACGGGGACATTCCAGGTGGAAGGTTGAGGTGGGGCTGGAGGGGAGGGCGGGAGCACGCGTGCGGGGAGCCTTGGGCGCCCTGTGAAGGAAGTCATGAGAGTGTGGGGTCTGAGCAGAGACCTGAAGGAGGTGAGGGTGTCACTCAGGGACAGCAGGCCGGGCCACAGTCACGGGGGCTGCGGTCCTTACCCTGCCGCCCAGGGCCCTCGAGGGCTTCGTGGTAGAGCTGATGGGGTCTCTGAGCTTGGATGGGAAGGACGACACCTTTATTTTTATTACCCTTGAAGGAAAGGTGGCATACCTTTCGATTATTATGGCTGTAGGCAAAACAAAACAACAACAAAAACCTCTGCAGAAGTAGAGGCATCTGTCTGTTCCTTTATCAACTGTGGAAATTACTAATATTTTTATTGTGCATTAAAATGATTCCAGATATCTTGAAATATTTCTGCTTATCTTCAGTTTGGAGTTACAGCAGCCACAAGACCTTGTGAACTAACCCACACGTGTGACTGTGTCACAAGTTGAAAAGCGAGCCACTTCGATGCAGTCGGCTTCCTTTGTCAGTCACACTGCGTAACCCGCTTGCGTGTCAGAGGTTTCTCTAAAGCACAGTCCCTCGGCTTCGGCACACTGCCAGGGTCCGCCGGCGGCGAAGAGGCTCTGCTGGGCACTTGGGGCACTCACCCAGCTGAAGGACTCTGCGTGGCACACGGAGCCAGGGCGGGCTTCCGAACACAGCAGTGCCGTCTGGTTGACCTTGAAGAGGATGGTTCTGGCCGCCCCATTGTACCAAGGCTGGCAGGTGTGGGGTGGGGGTCTTTCCAGTGATGTGGGTCAGGGATGGCTCACACCAGCACAGCAGCAGTGAAGGTCGTGAGAAGCGGGGAGTCTGGATGTATTCTGAAGGCAGGGGGCAGGTTCTAGGAATTGCTGCTGGGTTGGATGTGGGGGGTGAGAGAGAGACATCAAGGGTGACTTGCTGCGGTGGGCTAGCTGCTCTGTGAGATGGGGTGGCTGCTGCTCAAGGTCTCACGCAGGAGGTGACATCTGAGCTGGTCTTGCAAGGTGGTTGGTTGTGAGGTTGTTGTGAGTTCTGTGGAGATGGTACGCGTCTCATGTTCCCACCCTGGTAGCCTGGGAGCCTTGACCAGGGCCCACTGCCGGTCCCTATGGTTTGTTGGTCCAAGGCTAGAGTGAAGGTGGGAGGTTCACAGGGTCCTCAGGCTTCTGGCTTCAGTGCTAGGAGGACAGCTTTGCCAGGACGGAGGTCCTGCCACTCAGGGCAGAGAGACGGGCAGAAGGCGTCTGGCGACACTGGAGCTTCCACGCTGGGAGGGCGTCCGCCTGTGCCGAGAGCTCGGGCAGCGTGCACGGGCTCCTCGGCGTGGGTCAGCTGGGGCGACCGCTGATGGATGGCTGTGGGTTTAATACCTCAGTAAACCAGGGCTACTCCCTGCGGGATGAATTGGTGGAGATGTAAATGTTTTATATCAGAGCATTAACTGCTTATTCGAAGTGCACTGAGATTTATGTGCTCTGTGCTCTAACTGTGGACATCACAGAGAAGTCATTTGCCGGCTGGAACCATCTCTAACAGAGCTGTTAATCCGGAAATGTGTGTCCTGCAGTCCGCCGGCCTTTCGGCGGAGCATTTGACTTGTCTTCTTAAGCAGAGATTAAACACAGGTATAAATGCTGCCGCATGAGTGGCTCCACATCCTGGGCCCCCCACATGCAGATCATGTGGGGCCCTAAGCCCTGACTCGACTCCTCTGAGATAAAAGAGGGAGTTCTGGGGCTTCACCGTGTTTATGGCGTGTGCGTGCGTGCGGTGTGTGTGTGTGTGTGTGTGTGTGTGTGTAGGGGTTGGGGCTGCTCCTTTCCTGCACCCACATCCAGAGTCTGGCTGCCAGGTGGGGGTGCTCACCTGGTGTCCACAGCCGGGGAGGTCTGTGGCGCTGACCCCTTTTTCCTGTGGCTTGGACAGAGAGGTACTACACTGTCTGGGGACAGTTTGACGACTGATGTTGGCAAGTGAGTAAAGCCCAGGTTTTTTTGAGCTGAACATCTAGAACTTTCTCTGCATGAAAAATGTGTTCATTGCAAAACTTTGGACAGGTGACCTATGGGAAAACAGATATTTCTTGAGTAACCAGAGGATGTCGAGTTCAGGGAGCACTTGGAGTAAATGCACCCCTCCACCCACCTGCCACCCCCGACTCACCCATTCGATGCCGTGAATGCCAGGCACTGGCGATTGCACCGTGAGCGCAATAAAACTCCTGCCTGCGTGGAGCTTGCGTCCTCCTGGAGAAATCGAATGTCGGCAGCGAACACATAACGCATCCATAGTTCGGACTGCACAGGAGAGTAGTGTTATCCACCCCATTTAAATGACTTCTGTATCCTTTTTTGCTGTTTATTTTTGTTTTCAAGTGGACACATGTGTAGACACATGTCTCGATGTGTCCAGAGCAGTCACACTGTGGTTTTCTGGAAAAGGGACAGCCCCCAGCTTTCTGCACGGCTCGCCAGCTTCCTGTCACTGTTCTACACAGGAATCCCCCACAGCGTTTGCCCGTGTCCCATGTTCTCTGAGTCACAGGCCGGAGCGGGTGTGGCACATTCTATGCTAACTGCAGGCCGTTGACAGGCTTGTCCAGGGCTGTGACCTGGGGCTGGTTTCCGAGCGTGGGGCCCACTGTTTGCTTGGCACCAAAGTGGCCCAGGGGCAGAACCTTCTGGGTCCCTGGGTCTGCAGTTTCCTCTCTCCGCCCCCGGCAGGCTGTCCTCCGAGCTCGCGCTCTGTCGTCCTCTCCTCCTGTCCAGATGCTAACAGCATGCACAGACACACAGTCCAGCCTCGGCCCGCGTCTTCAAACAGAAGGCTGGTTAGCAAAGTGATAAGCATCTTCATCATTTTACCTTGATGTTCCAAGAACTGTGCTTTGTCAGCCAAGGCTGGGGCTGCGAACAGAGGCGCATCTGTGTTAAAAGTTGAGGATCCTCCCCCAGCCATCCCCCGGCCAAGGCAGCTGTGCAGTTGGCTCGCTGGGCGGCTCCAGGGTCTGTTCCAGGAGGCAGCTGGGGTGACAAGCAGGGGTGGGGGGCAGGTTTGGTGGGAGTGGAGGGTCTCCCGAGCCTCAGGGTGTCACCTGCCCCTGCCGTGCTGTGCGTGGCCCCGTAGTGGGGCCCCTTTCTGCTGTGACGTGGTGCCGAGAGAATGGTCCTCGCAAGGCCCCATTTTCCCAGGGCCTTTGACCTGTGCTGCCGAAGACAGCGGTCAGAGCTGAAACGTGGCTGGTGGCCCTGAGGAGCGGAATTTCCAATGTGCACAAACTTTAATCAACTTAAATGTAACTTTAAACATGAGAAGAGCCTGCCAGCTGGGAGGAGAGAGAAAACCGAGAAACAGATCCAAGGACTCAGAAAGGTACAAGAAATCTTTTAAGTATTTTTGGAACAACTTGGGGATATAAACTTACTTTTTGCAAGTGTAAAATTTATGAGACCTAAATTTGATCAGGTATTTCTGAGGAAATCTAGCATCCAAATTGACCAGTGCTATAAGCATAAAATGAACAGAAGAGTTCAAAGACATAATATTAAAAAATGCAAAATATTCCAGTAGTATTTTTTAAATATTCATTACATATTGAAACAATAGTATTTGGGGTGTGTTGGGTTAGATGAACCATGTTATTAAGATTAATTCCTCTTGTTTCTGTTTGCTTTTTAAAACGTGGCTTCTAGAAAACTAAACTGAGAGGCGTGGCTTACTCTGTGTGTTGTCGGACAGCGCGCTCCAGGCCCTCCCCTGACCCTGGCTCAGGCCCGAGGCCGCTCGGTGATTGGCTGGGTTGGGCCGACCACTTACCAGACGTGTACGAGTGCCAGGCTCTGTGCCAAGACCCCCGTGTGTTTTCAGTTCTCCCAAGAGTCGTAACAGGTACATAGTGTCATTTAAAATATAAGGACAATAAGACCTTTAAACCTTTATAAAATATGAAACTTTAAAAATCTATGGATACTGAATCTCGAGCAGTGAAGTGACTTGCTCCGGGTCACACAGCCAACATGGGGCAGAGCCGGGGCCCTAGGATTTGACGTGCCTGGGTCACCCCTGCCTGTGGTCCCTGCACCATGCTGCCCTGCGCCAGCCCCAGGAGTTCAGTGCCCGCCTTGGGGCTCAGCACCCCAGAGCAGGATCTGCAAGTGCCCACAAGGACCATAAGAACCCCAGGGGGGCGGGCTATGCCCTTGGGCCTCTCCCCGAGGGCTCTCTCGGAGAGGAGGTGCCGGGAGAACCACCACCCCGCTCTGAGGGTGACAGGGCCGCCGAGGGCACAGCATCTGGTTCTGGCAGCCTCGCCGCAGCCGCATGCCTGCCTCAGCCTTGTCCGCCTCTGGGGCTGAGTGTTTTCACCGGCGTCAGGGGCTGTCTCACAGATGGACAGACTGCGCCTCGGACGGGTGACGTGGCTTCCCCTAGATCGCAGCCAGGGCTCTGGTTCCGGGTGGAGCATTCTCTCTGCTGACCAAACCTGGCTCCAGACAAAGACCCAGTAAAGTGCTCACAGGGCTTGCCGCTCGGGGGACGTCCCAGAGCACTACCTTCATGGTCCTGGAGCCATCACCTGTCATGGTGCTAGCAATGCTTCCATCAGAACATCGTTTCTTTGGGTTGGTTGCCCTGTGCATGCGTCGGTTTCTGTGAAGGTTTCCTTCTGAATGGGCAAAGGGTGGTGGTGATGTGACAGGGTGCCAGGTGGGTGAGACAGGGCTGCCTCAGGATGGGGAAGGTGGTGGGAGGTGGCGGGCCACCCGCAGACCCAGGTCTGGCCTTCACCGTGCCATTCCCGAGGCTGGAGACCTCCTTTCTGGAGGCCCCTGGTTTTCTCTGTGCGCCTGGGAACCGAGGGCTGCAGGTCAGACTTCCCTGGAGAAAGCACGTCCTGGGCTTGCCCGGATCTTCTCCCCAGGCTCACGTGGCTTTCGGAGTTCTGGGCTGCGTCTTGGCACTCCTGTTTCCACCCACGGGATCCACCTTGCACACTGCCTACCTCTCTGAGCTTCAGTTTCTTCGCCTATGAAATCGGGCCCTTCCGTGCAGAGTGAGGGCCAGCACGGAACCTGTGCAACGCCTGGCGCCTGGTGCCACAGCCAACACGGGCTCGGTGGCATGAAGCACCCCCTGTTCCCCAGGACCCTGTCTGTCTCTCCACAGCACCCTGGGGGCCCCACGCCTGGAAGGCAGGAAGCAGGGCTGTGGAATTGTCTCTGGTTGCCAGTCCCATGCCTAGCGCGGGTGCTTCGGTTTCCTCACCATGGAATCCAGGGGCCTCTCCAGGATGCTAGGAAGGGTCAGCAGGGCTGCAAAAAGCCAGAGAATTCAGAGATGGTTTCTGCCGAGGTGGAGGGAAGAGATCCCCATGGGAAAGTGTATTCCTAGCTTCACCTCCGTGCAAAATTCGTTTCTCAAGGGGCTGGCTTGCTCAGCCCAGACAGTTTTCTCCAAGCCCCTCAGGCAGCCTGGTCTTACGGAAGAGATTACAAATTCTGGATTGTGTAAACATGTTCTTCCTAGGAAGCCTCTGTAGAGAACTTTCTTATTCCTGCCTTCGAGGTGGAGAACCTGGCCAGCCCCACAGAGGAGGCCCTGGTGCAGCCCCTGAGGCCCAGGGCGGCCCGAGCCTGCCTCCGGGAACTCGGGGCCAGCCTTGTGGAAGAGGCGGGGATGCTGCTGACTGCTTGTGCCCCGCTGGTGCCCAGCTCGGCTTCAAAGAGCCCTTGCCTCCCTCCTCCTTTCTCCCAGGCCGCTGGGCAACTGAAGGCCCTTCCTGGGAGAGACCAGCGGTTTGCGGAGGCAGAAGGCATACCCAGGCCCACTCATGTCCCCCAGCCCCTGCCCCAGACCGCTGCTGCTGCTGCTGCTGCTGCTGCTGCTGCTGCTGCTGCGTCGTTGTTAGGACCCATCTTGGGAATAAAGCAGCAGCTGAGCAGATAGGCCCCTCCCACTTCTGTCCTGTGGTCCAGGTAAGGAGGACCGAGGGCAGACTGAGAGGGGCTGCTGCTGGGCCCCTGAGCCCTTTAAGAAGCTGGCTCCTCAGATGGCCTGGGGACAGTAAGCCCAGGCAGCTCCTGCCTCTGCTGACGGTCACTGGGCGACAAGCAGTAAAGCCTGGCTCCTTCTGCCTTTGAACTGAGCACTCTGCCTTCCTCCGCCTGGGAGCCGTCCTGAGCTGTCAGTTCCCAGGGATTAGATGCATGTTTAGGCTGGAGGAACTCATGAATGAAAATATTTTGCTTCGAGGTTTCAGCAGTGGAGCCCTGTACAGTGGGCCCCACCTTTCTCTCCTCTCTTTGGCCCAGCACCACCCACCCATCCAGGCCCACCCTAAGAGCGGGGGCGAGGCCCTTCCAGCAGCATCCAGGCAGTGGTTTGGACAGGTCCACTGCGCTGTGATGAAAGCAAACGACCGACAGCCTCTGGGCCCGGTGAGCACTTTCCTGACACCTTTTTCCTGATCCACAGCATCCTGTTCAGCACAGGATGGCAGGGGGCAGCCCCGGGCTCTTTTGCGTGTGAGCCATGCAGGGCTGGGAGGGAGGCCTCAGCCCTGGTTTGCGCATGTCACCAGCTTTGATTTCAGCGTCCTGAGCTTTGAGGGCCATGGGTCCTGTGGTTGGAGAACTGAGGCGGTCCTGCAGCATCTAGGAAGTGTGGTATCGGGGAAGAGGCAGGTGGTCAGGGTTCAGACCTCAGCTCAGCCTCTGGCTTGTGTGACCTCAGGAAAGTCACATAACTGCTGCCTCTCCCCCATGGACAGATGAGGGCACTGGCGCCCCTGCCTTTCCTTGCTGAGCTGCTCTGAGGGTTATGTGTGGGGTGCCAGCCCTTGTGCCCGGCCTGGGGTCAGCATTGCATCACTGTCCGCTTCCTGCCTGTTGCTGGGCTCGGCTGGGCCGGCGGCCTGGGTCACGACCCACTCCGTGTCCTTTCTGCCCCACGTCTATGGAATGAGGAAGACTCCAGGGGAGTGCTTACGGGCCCTCAGGGTGATGGATGAAGCCGTCAGCTTCTAAGTGAATCAATGCTGCAATTAATAGACTGATGCCGTCACTGGCTGGGTTACACCCATGGCGGGCTCCTCTATATCGGCTTCGTCGCCACACAGCTCTGGGGCTCCCTGGGAGCCTGTGGCCAGTGGCCTTGCCCCAGAGGGCGGTTGTCTGCTGCCTCCTCCTGCAGGAGGTTGCTGGGGACTTCTGGGGAAAGGGCGTAGGCTGGTGGCTCTTAGGACTCCGTCCCTAACTGAACAGATTCAGTTGAGGATCAAAACAAGCCTTGGGCCAGTGACCTGGCTGGGCTGGGTGGGGAATGTGAGGGCACGCATACGCCCAGGCAGGTGCCTGGTGCTGGCCCTGTGTGTGTGCTATGTGTGGGGTGGGGGTGGGGTGGGGCAGGGAGCATCGTCATGGTATACCAGCCTATCATGGTACATGTGGCATGTGTACCTCGATCTGTCTCGGCAGCCTTCCACACGCTACCCATCGCCAGGGAGGGCCGTGCCACGGCCCATGCAAGGACACAGTCCGTGTTCAAACCACCCTCAAAAGTTCAGTCACGTCGGCTGTTTCTGAGAGTCAGACCTCAGCGGCTGCACGATGAGTGAGTCCTTGTGCAGTGTCACTCACGCCACTGTCTGTAGCACCAGTGCTTAGCAGGCGAGTTTCTGGGAAAGGTGTCTGTCTGTTGGGCTCCAGAGGCGGGGCACTGAGTTGCCTTCCAGGCACTGGTGCTGATTCGGGCTCCCGCCAGCACTGCGGGAGAGTGTGCGCCTCCCTGCACTGTCTCCGACACATGGCATCTGGTGCTGACAGTTGTGCTCCCTCCTCTGATTCACTAGAGAAAAAATGATGATCTCGTTTCACTGTGCCTATTTCAATTACCCGAGACAACAAGGATATTTTGTGTACATTACTGGCCGCTGATATTTGCTGTTGCCTGAATTAGCTGTCTACATAATTTTCTCGTTTCTCCTTAAATGCTTTCCTTTTGATGATTTAGGAGAGCTCTTTATATATTAAGGATAATGTTTCATGTATTTTTATAAATTTGAATGTTTAATTATTTAACAAACATCAACCTGCTCTCTCGTTTATATATTCAGCCATTTAGAACAGTTTAACAGACTCTGGACTTTGCTGGGGGTGCGAGCGCACTGGAGAGTTGGCCCCTGTGTGCCCCTTGTTTCAGGGGAGTTCACAGCTCGTGGGCTAATCAGCTCTGGTCCTCTCCAGGTGGACTCAAGACAGTCGCTCCTGGTGCTGACGGAAAGATAGGGAGGGAAGGGTTGGTGTGGGCAGGTCAGAGCGCAGGGCATCCTGGAGGGGATGTTGGGAGTTGGGTCGTGAAAGGTGTAGGCTTCAGGTGTGGGCCGGGGAGGGCGCTCTGGGTGAGAGGGAGAGCGTGGCTGAGCCAGGAGGCTGGGGCTGGGGCTGTAAGTGGCCTGAATGCAGATTTACTCAGGGGCACCTGGTGACAGCCCAGTGATGAGGTGGGGTGGGGGAGTCTCCCCTTTTCTCTCTGAGCCAAGGAGGAGAAAAACTGTGCTTTGCCACTTCTGCATACCTCCCCTGGACCTGGCTAGAAGTTTCTGGAGGAGTTTTCCTACGGTGCAGAGGCCAGCTCGAGGTGTGCTCTCCTGGTCAAAGGCCCATCAGGTCCCTGAGCAGCCTGCAAGTGTGCTGAGTCCACTGGACAGAGAGGCACTGAGATCCGAGAGAGCAGAGGGACCACGTGCATCAGCCTCAGGATGGCCTCGGGATGCTGGCCTCGGAGAGCCAAAGGCATTTAGGGGGTGTGAGGACCCACCTGCCTCTGGGCCTGCTCTAGTGACCTGGGAGACAGGAGAGGCCTCTGGGCTGCTTGTGAGGAGAGCAGAGTGACAAGTGGCCACACAGCCAGGGGCTCGCTCTGTGAAGTCCGGGCAGGTGGAGCCCTTGCTCTTGAGCCTTAATGGGGCCTCCTCTGGGCCTCAGCCACTCCCGGGGAGGCTGGCCAGCCGGGAGTGGGCAGGGGCTGTCTAGGCCAGGGTGCATGTGCACCGTGGGGACTCTGCTGCTGAGTCTCCAGTGGGCACCTGCTGTGCAAGGCAGCTGGAAGCCCAGGCAGGTGCTGGAGAAGCAGGAGGTGTGGGGCCTCGTCCAGTTGGGGCCGACAGTCCAGCTTCCTACCCAGCATGGGGTGGCATCCCCTCGGTCCGGAGGTCAGGAAGTGGTGTCCGAGGAAGTAGGGGCTGTGGGCTGGGTGGTTCCTTCAGTTCGTGTTTCTCAAGCCTGGGCGAAGAGGCTAACCCAGCTCTGCCCTCAGGGTCCTAGTCCCGTGACGTGGGCCTGTTAGAATCAGGGAGTGGTGACCTGGTGGCCACTCTGCCCACAGAAGCCCTGAGGGCTGTGGGAGCACAGAGGAGGTGGCCTCAGAGAATGCTCCTGAAGGAAGTCACATCTAGATTGAGGCCTGAAGGAGAAGCAGGGATTGGGCAGGAGGGTGGGGCGGTGAGTGGGAGAGCATGTGTAAGGGCCCCGAGTGCCTGGGCGGTATGGTGGGGTATCAGAGGCTGGCTGATGGGCGGCCTCTGGCAGTCCTGGAAGGCTTCCCGGGGGAGGGGCCAGCCATGGGAGGGTGCTCAGGGTTGGGCTGGAGGCTGGCTCAGGCAGCACCAAGGAGGGGGGTGCTGTCCGGTCTGTGGTGCTGCTGGTGCTGCCACGGAGCTCCCCTCGGTGGGTGGGTGTGGCAGGTAGGTGGAGGGGAACCCTCTCTACTCTGAAATATACAATCTTGTTGTATAATGAGTCTCTCCAAAGCCAGGAGTCAGAAACTCATGCTGTGTACCGACCACCCCCCCCGCCCCCCACCGTTTCAGGAGGGCTTGAGGTGAGGTGGGGCCAGAGGCACCTGGCTGCCCAGGGAGACTTTAGCTCAGGGAGGAGGCAGGCCCCTGCTCAGCCCTGCTCAGCCCACCCCCACTAGCTGCTTTGTGAAGGCCAACTCCCATGGTGTCCCTCCCCATCGCCGCAGGGGGACAGCCAGACTTCTCACCCAGGCACGCAGGCCCTTTGAAGCCAGCCTGCCACTACGCTGCCAGCTGCCCGCCCCACATCTCCGTCTGGAGCTCCCTGCGTGCCTGCTCCAACCTCCTTCCGTCCTGCCCCACCCGTGGAAACCGGCGCTGCCTCACCTCCGCACCTGTGCCGGTCCTGCTTCCTGGACTGGATCTCCATCTTGTTTCTTTAAGGCCTGCTCATCCTTCCAGGTGCACAAAGTGCACAAAGATCACCTCCCCCCAGAAGCCTCCCTGGCTTTCCTAGCCCTCTTGGGCAGAGCATAGCTATCTTGGTTCTAGTGGTCATCACAACCCTGCAGTCACCTTGTGTTAGAATTGGCTCTGCCAGCCCAGAAGTACTAGACAAGGGGCTCCTGCGGGCAGCCTGTCCCTCCTCCATCTATCTTCTGTGGGGGCTCACGACTCCATTTGCTGAGGCAAGAGTTGGGCTCAATGAGGCAGTATTTCCTCAAGAACCTGCAGGGGCTGCTTGGTGGGCACCTGTCCACCCACTGCTTTGGAGTCCAGTGGTTGTGGGGCGAGAGCCAGAGGCGGTGGGCCGTGGTTTGGATTGTAGGCTTGGGGGTGGCGCCTCTCGGCTCTTGCTTGCTGTGTGTCCTTGGGCAAGTCGTTTAACCTGTCTCAACCTCGGTTTACCCATCTGATGAATGGGGACAAAAACATGCTCCAGGGCGTGCTGAGCATTAAAAGAGGTCACAGAGTCTAACCCTCACTGCCCCAGGGCCCCACATAGCCAGTCTCTTCACAGTCATCCAGCCAGAAGTAATGGGAAAGTTGTCCCTTCCTTGTCCTTTGAAGGGACACTGGCTCCGGGGAGTCCCTGTCCTGTCCCCAGCAGCACACGTGAGCCCCTGTGACCTGCTGCAATTCCCTTCTACACCCTTTTCCTTTCTCTGTTCCCCGTCCCCCCGGCTCCCTGTGGCACAGATGGGCTCGCCCTCCAAGTCAGTCTTCCTCTAGTCCCGTCCCTCTCCTGTGCTGCCCACCACGTCCTGCTCCTGTGTCCCGGCAGGGCAGGGACAGGCTGGTGGAGGGGGGTGTCTCTCGAAGTGGATGGCTGGCGGGGTGCCTGCACGCGGATGGCTGAGCCTCCTCGGAGGCACAGGGTCCTGGCCCGTGGTTAACGTCGCTGGGTGTGAGGCTCGCAGGAGGTGTTCGAGGAGCGACTGTCAGGTGCCAGGCGCCGTGTTGGGTTTTTGTTCCTAAGAGACTCTGAGAGGCGGTGTTAGTGCAACTTGACAGAGGAGGAAACTGAGGCTCAGAGCACACACACTGACCCAGGTCGTCACCCCATGGGTGATGGTTACGTGTCAGCTGGATGCCAGGGTCCAGGGTCCCCTTGGAGTCCCCTCTTGCTCCTGGGCCTGACAGGGAGACCATCGGGGTGAGCAGAGAACAGGGTGGAGGCAGGTGATGGGCAGATCCTAAACGAGCAGGATTAAATATTTACATTAGGCAAAGATGAAGGTTAAGTGAGGGACCCTCTGGGCAGAGTGGAGGGAACGCTGCTGGGCCAGCCTCCAGAGAGCTGCGGGACCAGGGGCCACCTCTGGGGGCTCGGCAGGGCCCACGAGGGGCCGGGGCCAGAGCAGGCGTCCGGGGCGGTGTCTCCTTTGAGGTGTGTGAGTGTGTGGTGGCCTAGGAATGTGGGGGCCACATAGTTTTGTGTAATTAGGTTGGCTCCTCTGCAGCAGCTGCAATTAGCTGCAGCTAGGAGACAGGACTTCCTGCAGCCAAGGTCACTTCTGCACCTGGGGCGGCTTACCTGGGCTCCTGCTGCCCAGGCCTGGGCCCCGTGTAGTTTCCGGCAGAGGCGGCCCAGAGGCAGGTGGGGCTGTTGGGATGCTGGGGTCACAGCTCCCACCTCACAGCAGGAGGAGAGAATTGTCAGGGCCTTCCCCCTGCCACTCAGCCTTATTTATATCCTCTCCGAGGCCCAGCTGGAGACGGTGGCTGCCCCCGGCCCCCTGCCCCCACCTTTCAGGGGGCTGGTTCTCAGCTGTTCTCACTCCTGCTGCCTGTAAGTAACACTTTCAGTGTCTTGGAGGGAGTCAGCACTCATGTCTGGTCAGTGAGTGCCTTGTATGCCTCCTTCCACGGGAGGCTCAGTGGCAGGAATATTTTGAGAATTTGGCTTTTCCTTTTGAGGAGCCCGACCTACCCAGCCTTAGTGAAAAATGTAAAGAGAGAGAGGTGATTAATGCTGCCACTTTATTTCTTTTCCATGTTTGGCAAGCAGTATTTTGTGATTGTTGCTGATACATTTAGGTGAATAATCACTGTCTTCATGCTCTTTACTGGCCCTGACTTTATATCCCCCCAAACTGTGAGAGACCATGTGGGAAAATGTGGAGGCAGGGAGTAATTCTTCCCATTTGTCTTTACAGACAGAAAAAACTCGAGGCTGGAGAAAGCGAGGTCTTTGCTCGGGCTACATGAGGAAGTGGACAGTGGCCCTGGGCCACCCGTCTGCCAAGTACTTTTGCATCCCAGCTGGTGTGGCGCCAAGGTCCAGACCAGCACCGCACTGAGGCTGCAGTCTGGGTCCTTCCACCCAGCCAAGCTAGGCTGAGAGGGCGGGTGGCCTGGGGGCTGACCCGGCCGGGTAGTCACTCTGGCGCCCACTGCAGTCAGCAGAGAGGTAGCGCGGCTCTGCTGTAGGCCGGGGCTCAGTCGTGGAAGGCTTTGGGGTCCAGTGTGGGGACAGGCTAGCTGCCCTCTAAGGCCACTGCCTCAAGGCTGGACTGAGTGCCTGGTTCCTCTGTCCTCTGCTGTGCACCCCAGAGCTGGAAAATGGTCTGAAAACCCACGGAGCAGGGCCTTTTCGCAGGCAGGCCCGGCTTTCCCATGGAGGAGCCCAGAGCAGGGAGGATGCCGGCCCCTCAGTGACAGCACACGTTCCCGTGGGCAGGGGCCCGAAATCCCCGCACAGAAGGCCTAGACGAGGTCTGGCTTGGCACGTGCGAGTCCTCGGGACGGGCCTGGCTCCCTGAAAGTGTGCAGCTGGTGTCCGTGGCCGTTGCTGTGACTCTAAACACTGTTACCAAAGGCAGAGACAGGGCTCCGGGAGGCGGGCTGGCCGGGAAGACACGGCCGCACGAACGGCAGCTGACGTTGGCCTTGCAGCCCCTGTGATCTTGCACCCCAGCATCGGCCTGCGCCGCCTTCGGTGGGAGTGAAACCCCCTCGACCCTCGTGATGCACAGTGCCTCTGCTCTAGATTCTGGAATGCACCCAAACACGGCGACTTAGCGCGTCCCGAACCACTGCCCCTGGGGACTGAAGGCTCTGTGCCTGCGATCTCTGGTCCCCGTACACTCACCACCCGGTCACGTGTGGACGTGTCTGCATGATTCTGTTTAAAGAGTCCTTCTTCGTAATGCACATGATTGTTATATGTACACATACATATCATATGCATATATAGTAGATAGTATGTATACACACATATAATATATGTATGCATATATATATATATGCATTCATTATATATATATATATGCATGCATATATATATTGATTCATTAACCTTATGCCCACAGTTAACAGCAGCAGCATAACTCACTCCCGAGCAAAGCTCATCGAACACAGGCATCTCCTCTGTGGGGCTCATGGCAGCACCGCATGGACGGCCTGGCGCCACATTCCCGGTGGACGGGACATGTGTTCACTGTGCAAGAGCTGGACAAGGAGGCGGAAGATGGCATGGTTTGACCTCAGCTGGGAGGGGTGCCCAGGAGACCTGAACCTTTCCCTGCTCTGTGCATGTCCGCCTGTGACCTTTAGAGTGTGGGTGTCAGCTTTGAGGGGCACTAATACACATCGGCACATAGGCAGATCACACACCCGGAGTCTGTGGACCGTGAGGACTGGGGTGCGTGGTATTGAACCCGAGCTCCTGGCCTCGCCCAGCTGCCCCGAGGGCTCCTCCTCACTCACCGCTTCAGCTGTTTACAGTGGTGCGTTTATGCGGATGGGGTGGGGCGGTTATATTTATTTTTATTCTTTGGACATACTTTGAACCTATAAATGAGAAGAACCTTAACCTTTGCAGGATTTTCACTTTTTGCCCACCTTCTGTGTCCTGCCCCTGCACGTTCCATGAGGTGAAGCTCTCACAGGAGCATCTGTGTAAGTGGAAGGGTGGAAGGGGTGGGTCAGAGCCCCCAGGAGTGAATCCCTGGGCTTGGCTCGAAGGGACAAGCGAGGGAGGGCAGTGAGGAGGGCCGGGAAGGAAGGGGAGCCCCCTGCCATCCCCGGTTCCTGGTCTCTGAGGTCTCTCTGCAGACTTGCCGGCACCCAGGTAGTTATCGAGAGGCTGAATTTGAGACCATGCAGGGTCTGTGGGTGCTAGTCACCTTAGGTTCCAGGTGGTGAACGAGACCCAAGGGGGAGCCAGTCACCAGGCCTCTAGACCCTCACACTAGTGTTCTCTCCACGCGGGCTCTGCGCACGGAGGGTGGGTCTGTTTCCCTGTTTCATCCAGGACCGCCTCCGGTCCTGCGGGAAGGTTAGGAGCTCGGGGTTTGGAGTTGGTGTTAGAATACAGGCTTAGTCACTCGTGCTGGCTGTGTGACCTGGGCAGGCAACTTGACCTCCCTGCGCCTCAGCACGTTCATTTTTAAATGGGGGTGATAATACCTATTGTTCAAGGCTGCGTGGAGGATTTATTCCATTAATATTTATAAAACATATACAGTAGCGCCTGGCAGAAAGTTAGAGACACATGTTTGTTAAATAAAATTTATAGAATTGCAATGTGATTTGGAGCAAACTACTCTGACTAAATCTTAATTTTACCATCTGAAAAATGGGAATAGATGATAATGCTCACCACAAAGGGCTTTTGTGATGACTTAGCGTGACTGATAATGAGTTTGAGATGCTTAGCATTGTGGAGTAAATTTTTAAAAACTATCAACGGTTTTTATTATTGGTATTATCATCACTTAGTAACCTGCTCCCAGCCCAGTGGTAGTCTCCTGACCTGAATTCGGATGACAGGGAGGGGGAGCGAACATGGAAGGGGGGCCGGGAGGAAGGGAGCCGACAGGGCTGTTGAGGCCTCCGTGTGGATGAGGCCAGAGGCGGCTTTTGGGCCTGCTACCCGGGTGCGTGGTCATGGAGCCCAGCGGGGAGCTGTTGTCTCTCTCCGAGCCACACCTGCAGGGCCCCCGCCCTGATCAGCAGTGGCTCCTTGCGGCGTCTCCAGCCTGGGCTTTTGTTCCGTGAGGGTGGCCGCCCCGCCTGCCCAGGCGAATGGGCAGACGTGTGGCAGAGGGCGCTGCCCAGCAGCGTCGGTGCTGGTGGAGAGCACAGTGCGTGCACAGGCCCGTGTTGCCCTGGAAGGCTCAGGGTGCACTTCACAGGAAGCGCCAGCACAATTTTCTAATCAAGTTGAAGTCCGTGGCCCGTAGTTAGAAACAATAAATGAAACGCAATTTGAGCCGGCACTTTGCCCGCGTCTCCGTTTCTGGAAGTGGGTGTGGGTGAGAAGCTGGTCTTTCTGAGGGAAGAACTTGACCCCTGACCCTGGCCATTTAGCCCCCAGCCCCACCATCAGCTTGCAGGGGCGGGACCCTAGGACTCGATTTTAGGTAATCATTCCAAATCCTGATTTTGATCTGTTGGGTCAAAGTCCACACTTCTCTGTAAATCAGTGCACACGCCTTAGCTGACTCTTTGTTTTTCCTCCTTCCAGCTCCTTCTACCTACCATGCTTAGAGTTTAGTCTCGGAGATCATTGTTTAACCAATATTAAACTGTTCACGTAGTTTAAGTGTTTACTTATGTGCTTTGAATCATAGCTCGCAGTAAGAACAAGTGATGCCCCTAATCTGCCTTCCCTACACTCCCCAATACCCTAATTATGTAATTTAGAAAAGAACATTTCCTGACAGCAGTTTCTCAGTGCGCAGCAACAAATGCCGATCGGGGACAGGACCAAACAACCTGGTAATAGCTAGCACATGGAGCCCGTTGCCTTGGTCCAGGCAGCCCCGGCTTTGGGCGGACGCCCGTCCGTTTGGGTTAAGGCTTTCAAATGATGGCGTATTAGTGCCAGTAGAAGCAATCCCACATGAAAAGAGCTGTAGCTAATAACCCATCTCCAGTCGCTCTCAGTTTGCAGAACAGGCCGTCACTGCAAATCGTTACTGACTCAGACCCTCCGGAGCAGGCGTCTCACCCAGCCGGCGAGACCCACGCGGCCAAAGGCGTGTCCACCGGGCCAAGGTTTAGACTGAGCTGCTCTTCACGTCCTTACCAACCCCACATCTTATGGTCCAGGGCTGGGCCCCAGCGTCCCTGATATTTCCTTATTGTTTTCGGGGGGAGTTTAGAGACGAGCCCACCCACCCAGTCAAGCCGAGTGGTGTTGGAGGGGCGCCGGGTGTCAGGCTGTGTGGTTGGCGGGACCCAGGGCCTGCGGGTGCATCTTCACTTCAGCAGCATCTAGTCAGTGTGGCTTTGGGGGTTGGAGGGTCCCAAATGCCTTTCTTCTCCCCAGCCTGCCAGGGTCAGCGACCGAGCGTCCCAGGCCCACTGACCCTTGCGAGCCCAGTCATTCTCTGGCCACACACTGACCCAGCCACTTCCATAACAGAAATGGAAAACTACCCTTCCCGCTCTCTATCCCTGTGGAGACCTTGGTCGGACAATTATTCCGTTGCCACAGAAACCTGGTGGATGCCTTTGGGAGCCCACCTGTCCTAGCGTCATGGCACCGGGTACCGCCCACCCTGGGGCCGAGCCCCTTGGCGGCGGGCCGGTGCCGCCAGGCACTCACCTGGCCGCCCGGGGCCCACGCTCCCGCAGGTCCCAGAGGAGGGCAGGGGATGACTGAGGAGCAAACTGAGCTGCAGAGATTTTAATTTGGCTGTGAGTCCCAAACCGATGTGTTAGCCTTTCTAGAAGCACCAGTTGCTATGGTGATGGAAGCAGTGCCAGTTGCGAGAGCTGTTTTTGTGGTTAGGGTGCCTGCCTTAGACAAAGAGAGCGGCCGAGCTGACAGCCTCAGCTCTCCTCCCTTCCAAGGGTTGGATGTTGTCAAGACCTGGCCTCAGGAGGAGGGGTTGTGGCCTCCCAGACTGGCTGTTTTGCCCTCGCATTATTCTGGGGGTCCTGTGACTTGGGCAGAAAGGAGCGAGGGCCTGGCATTCCCAGAGAGAACTCGCAGGTGGGCTTACCAATGGAGAAGGGGCCTTGCGGTTATGGCAGAGACTAGAGTCTAGAGATTCCTCTCTCTCGGGGTAAACTCACGATACAGTGCTCTTGTGGAGTCTTCTGCCACCCGGCGCTGGGACCCTGGGCCCACTGGGGTCTGCTCCTTCGGGCCACGTTCTGGCTGGAGCCTCAAAAGTTAGCTCCCCTGAAAACTTTCCTGAGTGACAGAACGGAGGCCTTTTCTGTAGCCGGGGTGCTTGTGCAGCTCGTTAACTCTCCAAGTGTTTCACAAATATTTATCCACCTTAGGTCATTTGCAATCCTAACCCCTGTCATCCCACCCCAAGCGTGTCCCCTCCAGCCCGGCTCCCCGAAATGAAGTCAGAGCCTGGGACTGGGAGTTTCACATTGGCGGGTTTGGAACAGCGGCCGAATGGTTTGCTTGTTTCTCCAGCCTGCCCTTCTTCGAGTTCCAGAACGTGTCAGGGCTTCCCAGTCCAGACATGCAAAGCCCTTTGCCCTCCCTGCTGGAGGTGAGAGTATTTTACTTATGAATTCATCTTAGATCACTTCTAAAATCACTTTAAATCAAATTAATACTCCTTCTCGGAGATTATGTCAAAGCACCAAGATGGAGAGGGCATGAGCTCCGAGCGAGGTGCTGAGGACAGGTCGCTGGTTCCCTCTGACTGGCTTTCCCAGCTGCCTGGGGCAATGGGGGGGGGTGCACTGCCTGTTGTTTCTGAAGTGCATCTGTTTCCTGGTAGAGAGGCAAGCCCCTGGGGTTCAGAGGCCTGGGTCCTTTCCCAGGGGCAACTGCACGCTGAAAGTCAGCGCTATTTTCCCCAGGACGCACCCAGATGATTCCTGGGCTTCTGCCCCTCCCGTCTTCCCAGCAACCCACCGCCCTGAGTTGCATCAGGTTTGCTGGCCTCAAAGTGGCCTAACCTGAATTTGCCTCGGCCCGGGCCTCAGAACGTCTGACTAATGAAGGCTGACCCCTGGAGAATTGTCAGAAGCCACTACTTGCCCGCACCAAGCCTGCTCTGCTGATAAGACAGGCTTTTGTGTACAGCAGGCGGGAGGGCAGCAGCTTCAATCCGGTCCCTATCAAGGTGTTACTAATCCTTTGGCTAATGTTTGCCAAATAAATAGCCTCATTAGGAAGGGCTATAAAAGTCTGATAAGATTCTTCTAATTATTCCCCAAAGCACAAATACTTGGGGTTTCAGTTCAGCATAATAGGAGAATGCGGGAGCGGGAATGCTTTTAAACAATCGCTTCCACCTTCCTCAGTCCCAGCACCAGCACTGCCGCACGTCTGCCATTTCATGTTTCACTTTTGCAGAAGCAGCAAATTGCTGGACAGAAGGAAAAAAAAAAAGACAATGACATATTTCAGGTTACTATTTCACCTTTGCAGATCAATACATAATCCATTAAAGCTACATTTTTCTACGAATGATAAATGTAATTACTTCTCTCTTGCCATGAAAACTTGTCCTTATTAAATGTAAATATTTAAAAATGATTGAAGTCTATTTGAAGGGCACTTTATAGCTTGATTTTATATGCTGACATCTGGGTTGCCTTTCCTAAAACAGTATTTCTTGGAGAGTTATTAAATTAGTATTTTGAAAGAACTAACACTAGATTTGTTTCTTATTTCGATTTTAATTCCGTACATATTTAGATTTCCTGGGAACTCAGAGAGGGTTTACATTAGGTGAATACACTGTCTGTTTGTGGGGCTTGCACACAGAGCAGCCGTGACACGGTTTGCAGAGCGGATCTTGAAGCCGCTGAGGACTGCTTGCCCACATTTGTTTCTGTGCTCCCGCAGAGTAGAGGAGTAGGATCGAGATTCCAAGACTCCTGTTGTAAAACGCTCCTGGAAAACGCTCATTTTCCAATTCTTCTTTTGAGCAGAAAGACTGTGATTGTTTTAAATATTTACTTTACATTTAATTATGCATCATTTCAGATAGCAAATACCCGATCATTCTCTTTTTTCCGAGATCTGTCGGAGGTTATTTAGTTGAACTCCGAGGAAGCTGCACAGTGTGATAATTTTTTTCAGCTCCACTCCTTTTCTTTGAAACTTCTCATTTTTCATCGTCTTACTCCACCCCTAGTTTTGGAAAGGTGAGACTGTCCAGTTTTGTGCTTGAGAGAGTTTCAGAGAGCGATAGAAAATCTAATATTTGGAAATACAGGCTTCAATAACATACCTAATTCCAGATGGCAAAAGGACCTTGCCCCAAATGTGAAAGAATTCAATATTTGGTGGCTCAAATATTTCTTCACGATAAACAAATAGTTCTGGGGTGGAGGTACCCCAGAGATCCGCACAGGCGAGCAGCCATCCATGCAAGCCGGCTGGGCTGCCCTTCAAACCCGCTCCGCTCTCTCCTTTCACTGTGTGAAATCCTTGAGATGTGTGAAGATGTTGTGATAGGCAGCGGGTCAAGTGATCTGCACATGTAGCTTTTTATACATTTTTCTTTGCAAAGGAAAATTTTTCTTCTAATCCATCCCCCCAAATAAATGGTTTATAAAAACAAAAGTCTGTTTGTTCTGAAATGGCACACAAGAAACCGTGTTATAACAATCTCTCTCTCTCTGAGTTCCGCCTGAGAAAAGGAATTGACCTATCGTCAGCGATTTCCCTCCTGATAAGCCCTTAAAAAATAAGATGGTCACTTGGGGGAAAATAAACATCAGAGAGGGAGAGGTATTTGTAACGAAGTGACCTTTATTCTCTTGTCCGGCGGAACTGTTTAACCTTGTTGTCCCGTCTCGCTCCCCTCTGCTCTTTTTTCTTTCTTTATAGTTCTGTTCATGCAAATTCCTGAACTGTCAGCATTTTAGAAATTTGTTGCTTTTAATCAAATAGCTACTTCTTGAATGAGCGAATGTGCCATGTTCCCTCCCGCCCCCTCCAAGCCAGGTAGAAATTTTAGAAAGGCTTCAAAATTCATTTTTTGCCAAAACTCTTGGCAAAGCGTCTGGGGTTTGGAGGTATTTTCACAGTGCCACTGAAGGTGAGCCAGGGAAGGGGGAGCACTGGGCCATCAGCAGTCAGCGAGCTGGGAAATTTTCAGGAGGCATTATTTTCTTACTTGAATGCCTTTGTAGATTCCATCGACCTTCTGACATCAAAGAGCGTGCAATTAATAACGGGCATCTGGAGGGCCGATCACATGCTTCCAGCATTCAAGTCGGCCGCGGTCAGACACTAGCTGCAGTCGTCGGCTCTAAACAACAGCGAGGAAGCCTTCTCTCGCGAGCCTCTGCTCTCAGGAATGCACAGGTTCCCACACAAAAGCCTCCCCTAGACACTGTCCTTCTGGAGGAGGAGAGAGTAACAAATGGCCTGGAGACCCACCGTGTCAGCGTTGATTTGGATCACCTTAATGTCTTCACTATACGCAAACCCGACATCGGGTGAGCGTGTCCCGTGAAGCCCAGCATGGACGTGGGGCCGCAGGCAGCTGCTCGTGTTATTTGTGTCTGCAGCTCAGCGCCCCGGCTTTGCCCCTTTATTTGTCTGCACTTTCCAAAATAAACAAATTATTTCCTAGCACTAGCCTAGTAGGCACTGTCTGCTTGCTACAACCGAGGGTGTCTTTATTACTTATTTATATCCTCTCTTTTATGGTGGCCTATTTATCTTTTCCAAAGCGATGCGTGTTCCCCAACCCCAAGTAATATAAGATGGGCAGGTAAGACTGTGTTTAAGCTCCACAAAAATGTCCCCGAGAAATACGGCGCTTTGGGCTCTAAGTACTCTGGGTCTAAAAACCTGCAAGCCTTTAACAATAATTCTCATTTGAGCAGGTCACAGATAATAAAGGAATGCCTGTTTCTGGGAAATTAAAAAAAATGACATGGGGATATTTATTTGCTCTCTGCATTGGTCAAATGACGGGTGGATATTAAAAACTTATAAACAGACAGATGCAACCAATTCTCTTTCATTAACAACTATTGCAATTTCACAATAAAATAAGTGCATTAAAAAACGTCGACACTTCTGAAAAGCTGAAATTGTCAGGGCTTGAGCCTACTTTAAATGTTTTAGAAAAATGATATTCTAATCAGGTTATGGAAAAATGTTTTGTTTTGTTTTTTGGTAAATCTTTAAAGAACCAACTTGAGTGTTAAATGCTCCTTTGGCTGTTCCTTGTGTACATTTCTGTATGTTTGGCCCTTGACTAAATCCCCTCCGCTCGCCAGCCTTGTTTTCCTTCTAAGTACAAGCCGTATCAGCAGCACGCTTTCAAATTAATTTGAAGCAAGTTCTGTAGTGCAGGGCCGTCAGCAAATATGTTACAGGCTTATTATTTAATAGTGATTCCCGGGGAAGGCCATCATCCCCTTCCTAAATCCAAATAGAAAAGCTGAAATCGTATTTGTTCAAACTGTCATTTTGAATTTGTGGCCCAGGTCGCCTTCCTGAGCGAGGCGCAGAGGCTGCTCCCAGCGGCAGGCGCCCGCAGCCCGAGCAGAGCTGCTCGCAGCCTGGGGCCGAGCCGCTCGCAGCCGCCGCCGAACCGCCGGCTGCCCCCAAACGGAGCTCCAGCCCGGCTGCTCTCGGCTTTTCCACATTGTAAAATTATTTGATTTATTTGTTTGGTTTGGTTTGGTTTTTAGAAGCACTACAGGAATTATTTCCTACTGGCAGAGAGGGCACTTGGTGTTACACTACATTAGTTTCCCGTCATTAGCGTAGGGTTCTCAAACTTAAAATTGTAACGTGCACGGGAGGCTCCTGGAGACCTCAGTTCTGACCGGAGCAGAGCCAATTAAACGTGATGGATTCCTTTCACTGTCTGTGCCTCGTGAGGCCATACTTAACACAGGGCGGTGGCATTGCTGAAGGGGTCCCCTCTGTGAGCTCTGGAATTTGGTGGTAGGAAATGTTATTTATAAAGAGGAAAAATTCCTCTCTTACCATTCTGTTTCTCAAGAAACGTAATTTTATCGTCACTGCTTGTAGCAAGAAGCCAAGAAGCATGGGGTGCTGAGGACAGCCAGGACCCCGAGTCTCTGGGCTGCCTGCCTCACCTCCATCAGCCACTTCCCTGCCAGACTTGTTATTTACAAGTAATTTTAAACCTGCCTGTGGACAGGGGACAAGTCCAGATCAGACCAGCCCAGGCCTGTGGTCTGCTCCAGGGTGCCAGGCTGGAGTGGGTGCTTCAGGCGCCTGGGGGAGCTTGTGCCCCAAGCTCGGGCATCAGCAGGGTTGGGGGTAGGTCACCCTGCAGGAGTCTGTACCAAGCCGGGCTGGCCCCCAGGTGAGGCTCAAGGCCTGGAGTGCCTTCTCTGCTCAGGGGCTAGAAGAAGAGACGTGCTAGCTGGCTCCCACGCGCCCATTCTGCTCTCTCCTCTCTTCCTTCCCCAGTGTCTCCTCTGTCCCCTGTGTTTGAGCCAGACCTCGGCCTTTGCAGCTGCGCCAGCCAGACCAGCTCTTGTCCTCAGGTGAGCGCTCCCCAAAGCTCTCCTGCCACCTGTTGGCCGCCGCCGGTGGTGACACTGAGAGTAGCAGAGCTCATGGGGCCCGCGGGCCTGGCTTCCAAACCCCATCTAGAATTGCTAGTAACTTCTCTGCGGCAGGCCTCCAGGTCTGGCCGGGGCCCGCAGGCTGGCCGGCCTGCAGCTGTCTTCTGAAGCCCCTTCAGGCCAACCCCCTGTGTTTCCTGAGCCCCCACCTGGCCAGGCCACCACAAATGAGCCAACCTGCCCAGGAGTATGGTGTCCAGGGCGCTGACTCTGAGGCAGCCCTGGGCTATGAGGGGCGAGCATATGTCAGAGAGCAGACGCTGGCCTGCCTTGGGCCTCGTCCGGCAGTGGCCCTGGGGGTCTTGGTGTGCACTGGGTAAGAGACTCGGGGTGGGTCCCCCAGTCTGTCCTGAAACGGAGGAGCAAAGGGAGCGAAAACCAGCCTGTCCACCTTGGCCAGGGGGCGGAGGGCTCCACCCAGGTCTCTCTGCTCCCTCCTTCGTCGGGGTGTGCCCAGGGTGTGGACTGACTGGCAGCACTGGGGACTTCAGCCAAAGGTCAGAAAGGGAGCTGTAGGAGCCCGAGCGTGTAGGAGGGGGCAGTGCCTTCTCATTGGGCGTCATGGACCTTTCATTGCACAACAGGCCATCCCCAGAGATCACAGGCCAGCAGTTCACTCCGAACCCACCCCAAACAGGCCTGGGTTCACCACGCAATGGCTCTAAAAGGCTGTCTTTAACAAAGGGGGGCTCTTGTTTGGTGGCCATCTGGGGACTTCCGGTGCAAAGCAGCACAGCAGTCACATTTCCCAGCCAGCTGGGGACAAAACCAAACCTCTTTCCGGGTCCTGAAGGGACCAAGACTTAAGAATGGATTAGGCCTGGCTTTGAAAGCGTCACATGTGGTTTAACAGAGCTGAGGGCAGAGGACGTGTGTGTGTGTGTGTGTGTGTGTGTGTGTGTGTGTGTGTGTGTTGGGGGGTGCTTGCACTCCTATTTTGGGGAGGGGTCTGGAGGCTCAGCCCTCCCCTAGGGCGGCCCTGCTGGAGAGAACTGAGAGCCACAGCTGCTATTGGCCCCCAGGCGGGCACTTGGCCCAGTTGGAGATGCGGTGTTTTCTCATTCCGTGGGAGTTTGATACACAAAGTCTGCGTTGTCGCTGCAGCCCCACCTGCCCACAGCTTGCCTCGGCGTTAAACTCAGCCACTGGGGGCCGGTGGGACACCCATCCTCAGGGGTCTTAGCAGCTTGGCCCAGCTGTGTGGGCACCTCGATCTTGCCAACACAGGTCAAATAAATTTTTTTTTCTGGCCAACTTGTGTCTGATGCCGACACCTTTTCTCCACCCTGTAGAAGGGGGTTGGCCCTGGAAGCCGAGGGTGCCATGTTTAGGGGATTGTGTCCCGGCTTATCTAAGGCCAATGCATTTTTGTTCCTGGTCTCAGAGGTCACAGAGAGGGACTCTGGTGTGCGACCGAATGGCTGCTGAGAACCAGCCCTATAAAACTATTCTCTGCGTCGAGGGGCTCACGCAAGTCCTGGACTTGGGGTGATTTGGTTGTGATTTTTCAGCTCACCTCGTAACTCAACGTAGAAGAAATGCTTTGGCATGTGTCCTCCTGGGCGCCAGACGCCTTCAGAGTGGCTCTGTGCGGGGGTGGTGCCCCGCAGTCAGACACCACGCCAGGCCAGGCCAGGCCTGGGCTTTGGGAGCAGCCCAGTGGCTCGCTGCAGTCCCTCAGGTTGGCCAGCTATGGAGGGAAGTGATCCTCCTCGGCCAGGACCCACGTTTTTATGGAGAAGGAGGAATGCTGGAGGAGTCAGTAAACTTCCAGTCCTCCTGGCCCCGTGAACATGGACCCCGGCAGCTGGTTATTTACCCCAGCCTGAAAGTGGCCTCCCCCCATCACCCCTGTATTCCCAGCCACCCTGACGGAGACGCATCCCTGATGACCACACCCTTCCCCAATGCTGTCCATGGTGCAGGTGCTGGGGGCCCAGGGGTAAGACGGGCTTGAAACATGCCTGACACCACTGCTTCCCGCCTTGGTGTTCAGAATGGCCATTGGCCGGCTGGCTGCCCTGTCCCCCGTTCTCACCGTCTACTGAGGAATTCTGACAGACTGACTTTTCTTCTGTGGCCACACAGCATTCTAAAATCAGGCCATTACGCTGTCTTGGGCTGCCTGTCTGGTGAGCACCCTTATCTGGCTCTTAATGCTGCTCAGCTGGGAGAAGGTTCTAGAGCAGGGAAGATGCTCTGGGATTCTCTCTGCTCCTCTTGAGCACACAGCACAGGTTTCTAAGGTTCCCAGGTGACCCCACCCAGCGGTCAGTTGCTGTGCTGATGCTGTTCCTCCAGCCTCTGTGGACACCTTCGAAGAGGGGGCAGCTGACTGTGCTGTGGCCATCTCCCTGGTTTCATGCAACTGGGATTCTAAGCTGTTCCCCAGAGTTGTAGCAGAGAACGAGAGAAAATACTCCATTGGCATAATTCTCTCCCACAGCTGACCTGGGAAGTGGCTGGGCTTCTTTGCCCCCTGTAGCGTGGGCGGTGGGGTCATGACCCTGGGCCTTGCTCAGTCTTCCTCCCCAGCTGCTGCAAGTTCATTTGTTTGAACTTTCCCTCTCCTGAGATAACACATCCCAGAAGCCAGTGGTGTGTGGAGAAGTCTTTTAAGTGGGGATATTCTTGGTTGGGAGACTGAGCTGTCCAAAGCTGAGAAGGGAGGAGGCTGTAGTGGCCCTTTGGATTTGGGGCTGATAAGGCTTTTTTTTTTTTATTGTAAAAATGCTGAATTCTCTGTGATTATCGGTTGGGAAATACAGCGTAGCGTTTATCTGTAGAGGACGGAGAAGATGAAATGGACGTGGAGACAGTCCACTGGGTCGCTTATTGTCAAGCAATCACTTAAAGAGCATTTGCTCCGGCTGCTGAGTGTCACTGCTGTTAGCCACTTAATCCCGGGGAGAGGCCACGCTCTGGGTCACCCCCATCGCAGAGATAAAATTCAGCCCTGCTTTTCTTCTCTGTGTGATCTCAGCCCAGGCGGCTGGGTGTTGCATTGACCCCGTAAGCAGACCTCTGCAATCAAAGCCCTTGTTATTAGCTTGAACCCGAACTGCATCTTGACCCCCAAGAGGAGTCAAGAGTGTAGGAATACATGCTTTTGGAAGCAGGAAAGGAGATGACACAGCCACGGTCACAGATGTCGGGTCCTGTCCTGGAGTTCCATGCCCTCTTCTCCCTGCCTCCCTCCCTGCTGCAGGCGCCATGGAATCACTCGGTGTTCACCGGGCTGTGGGAGAGGACACGCTGAGACTCCAGACTCGCTGGAGCAACTTGAAGACACGGACAGTGCGGGCTCCTTGCTCGGTCTGTCCGCCTTCTGCCAATGAGGTCTGACGGGTCGTGGGCGTTCCGATGCCAGATATAATCCAACTTGGATAAATCTTTAAGAACGTGAAATAAAAGCCCTGTCACATTTTCCTTTTGTTTTCTGCACAAAAGCCATTCTCCGTCTATGAGTGGTGTCAGATGCAATAATCCAGAATAAATCTCCAGGAAGAAAAATCCACCTAAATGTGAATGATCACTCATTTCCCATTCCCCTCCCTCACCCATTCTTATATTGGATGAGTCACCGGGGTGGCTGCTGACAGCTTCTGTCGGCCCGCCAGGGCTGGGGGGTGGTGATCACGGGGACTCGCAGAGGCAGGGGTGGCAGCCACATCCACACAAGTGCTTGAGCCCCAGCTTGGGAGAGTTTTGGGTTTTGCCCTTTGAACTGTGTCCCTTCTGGCTGAGGGGCAGGGGAAGAGCACAGCCTTTGACTCCAGGCCTCCGCAGTGGCCGAAGCCCCTCCGGAAGAGCCCGTGGGCACGTTCTGTCCGAGTTCATCCACCGTCGTCCACATGCCCTTTGGCTGGCGAGAGCTGCGGAGTGTGGGGCGGCCCTCCCGGGAGCACCTGCTCATTTGCTAGTGAAGGGGACGTGGCTGTGGGGAAGCACGCGTGGGGGCATTTGCCAAGTCGAGATTTCAGAAGTCCCTGCAGAATTAGAAGACTTTTGCCATTGAGCAGTTAGCCCTGACGCTACCTCATTCACCCTGTCCCTCGGTCCCTCTTCCAAATCTGCCCTTCACAGCAGGATCCCGTCTGTGGGCACGCGTTGCACTCAGTGCCAGGTCCCCGGTGAACACCCTCCAACCTGGACCGGCGACCAGCCCTGCTTTGTCTTTCGTGACTCTGATGTTTGGCTGGAGCTCAGCTCGGAGTGCAGGTGGCTCCTCGGTTTGGGCTCGTCAGGCGTCTTCTCGTGGCTGGATTCAGACTCTGCACCCGCTGCCGGATGGCTGCATCTTCTCAGAAGGTTGCGTCCAGAGACACCTGTGATCTACCTGCCCTTGTTGGCAATGTGACTGTTTATTTCCTCTAACTTTCCCCCTTGTAACTGATACCCAGTCTGTGGGGGAGACACTTTGACATGCAAATATCCTGCCCCTTATTCCAGTCCATTCCCCGCCCCCCCACAATTTAGCATCCATCAGTGGTTTTGCCCCAACCAGTATTTGCCACGTGGGTCACTAAATGGCGATTTCCCAGTTATACTACTTTCTCCCCATTTATCACTTAGCATTCTCCTTTAATGTAGAGCCTTTCTCCCTAACTTCCTTCCCTCTTTCCCTCCCTCCCTCCCTCCCTTCCCTCCCCTCATCCTGCCAGGTTCCTCACTTCTGCTACTGCTTCACCATATGGGCACGTAGATTTCCATTTGTAGATTTCTATTTGACTTAATATTATCACTATCATTGTTATTTGATGTTCCAGTTGTCCCACAAGTAGCCAGTGAGATCCCTTCAAGCCTGGCGTCCTTGGGACCTGCTACCATCTCTGTTTTGAGTTTACTTTCTGGCACTAACAAGGTATCCCAGGCTCACCTTGTACCTTCCCTGCTCTAGTCTTGGAAGAAAGCCATTTTACTAAGAAACCCTGGTTATTTTCTTTCTGGGGAATGGCATTTAAAAAACAAGATCTAGGTACTAGGTATGTTCAGTACTCCCGGAGTGTTTTTGATTCAAGACCATTTAAAATCTAGGAGATATACATTGTACACATACACACTCCTGTATCCTAGCTTTGAAATACATAAATACATACACACATTTGAAATCATATATATGTATACATAGTCAAAATCATATACATATACATATACATATACCTATCTTTTTCATGGTATCACGGTCAAATTCATCCCATCCCCACATTGTCTTCATTACCTCCTCCCACCCCGATTGAACCTCCCTTCTTCCATGGGGAGAACCTGGCTTCTGACAACACCGCACATTTACTCGTGCCGCAGTCCGCAGTGCACGTGAGGTAGTTCCAGACCGCTGCGCCCACACCACTGCGGAAAACAAGCCTCAGTGAAACGAGTTCATGAGTGAGTCTGCCATTCTTTCTCCCTCCAGACTGGGGCTACATTCCTCAGTGCAGTTTGTTCAAAACTGGCTTGAAATTGTTTCTTTCTTTTCCTCTTCTGTGTGGTTTTCAGTTTGGATTTGTCGGAGGTTTTCTTGTGATTAGATTTATTTGAGATACAGTTTAGTTCATTTGCTTCCGTTTGCTTTCAATTTAGTTTTAGTTCCATCCTTGTTGATTTAATTTTATATTGATTATATAGAATATTAATATGCTCCCAAAAGCCAACTCTACCCAGAAAAGTATGCAGTGGTACCTCGGCACTCATCACTAATTCATTCTGGAACTTGAGACAAGTGCTGAAGCCGATGAGTACCATGGCTTGACCGTAGCAGAAAAGTGTTACTCTCGTGTCCTGGCCACTAGTCTCCTCCCCACCCCTTCTGTGGCGACCAAGTTTATTTTTTTCTGGTCCGTCCTTCCTTCCTTCCCCCAAAATCTGTGAACACATATATGTTTTCCTATTTCCCCTTCTTTCTTACACAAAGGGTAGCCTACTATATATTCTTTTGCATCTTGCTTTATGTAACAATATATTCTAGAAATCACTCCATGTTAGTTCATAGATCTTTCCCGTTCTTTTTCACAGCAGCATATTGCTCCACCGTGTACATGTAACATAGCTTGTTTGGAACCAGTTTCCTGTGTTTGAGAATTTAGGTAGTTTCCAGTGTTAGGCTGCAATGAACAAACTTCATGTGTGTATATTCTAACTGGTGGAGGCATATCTTGAGGGTAATTTCTTAGAAGTAGGATTGCTGAGTCAAGGTAAATAAGTAGGCAGTTTTGTTACCATTGTCATTCCTCGGTGTGCATTCCTACCAGCAACGTGTATGAGATTACCCATTTCCTTACAACTTTGCCAGCAGAGTGTATTGTCAGGATTTCGAATTTTTGCCAGTCTGATGGGCAAAATAGTATCTCAGAGGGGTCTTACTTTGCATTTCTGATTGTGTATAAAGTTGAATGTTTTCTCACAAGTTTCAGAAGCATTTTTATGTCTTTTTGGTGAGTTTTACATGTTTGTTTACTTTTCTATAGGATCTTTGGGGGTCTTTGAAAAGGAATATTAGCTCTTTATCTGTGACATATTTTGCAAATGTTTTCTCCCAGTTTCTTGTTTATCTTTTGATTTTGCTTGTGGGGTTTTCTGCCATGGAAAACTGAAAAAAATAATTTGTAGTCAAAAGTGTCAATTTTTTATTTGATTTGGTCTGGAGTTTGAGTCATAATTAGCAAGCTTCCCTACACCCAGGTTCTAGAAGAATTCACTCATGTTCGACTTTAGTGTGAGCATAATTTAGTTTTTCACACTGCAAGCTCCAGTCTATTTGGAATTTATTTTCACATGTGACATAAGGAATGGCTCTCATTTTGTGATTGTTGCCCAAATACCTATCCAGTGTACCAGTCCCCTGCCTTACAAAATCCATCTTTGCCGGAGCGATTTGAGACGTCACCTCTATCACATACTAGATCCTGCATGTGGCTGGTCGAATTCCGGACGTGGCGGTGTGTGTCCCATCCGTCTGTTTCTTTATGTGCTATTACCAAACTGTTTTAATTACAGAAGCTTTGCAATATTTACAAATATCTGGGAGGGCTAGTTCTACTTCCATTGTTCCCCTACTTACGCTAACACATTAATTTTTTTATATGGACCTTAGTATTAACTTGTTCAGTGACAGAAATAAAACCTGCTTAGAATTTTTATTGGGATCATATTAAGTTCATGTATAGACTTACGGAGACTTGACATCTTAATGATGTTGAGACATTCTGACCATGAACAAGGGATATCTGTTTTATTTGTTCAAGTCTCCTTTTGTGTTTTTTTTTAGGAGTGTATTATAGTTTTCTTTATATAGGTTGTCAACATTTCTTGTTAGGTTTAGCTTTAAGTGTTTCATCTTTTCTATTGCTCTTGTCAATGGGGGATTTCTCTTCTGTTTCATGTTGTGATTCTATGAAGGCCAGTGACTTTTGCTGTCGATTTCTGTTGTTGTTGTTGTTGATGGCATATTCTACCAAGCTGAATTATGTCATTGTTTGAGTCAGTCCAGTGCCTCTTGATGCGTGGTCCACGGGCGTGCGGTGGAGTGATCCAGAGGCCACACAGTGAGTGATGTAACAGGCTGAACGCAGAAGCAGATGTGCAGATCCAGCTGTTTCCCATTAAACTCAACAACAGAGATGTGCAAAAGTGTAAAACAATGCGTTCTTCTCACTGGAAGTTTCTGTTTATGCTTATTTTAAAATATGATATTTGTGTTAACATATTTATTATTACTTTAAAATTAATTAATAAATATTTAATTTTTTGTTTTAATTTCTAACCTAGTAAATATCAATAGATATACTCCAGATAAACAGAGGCTCTTTGAGAGCCTTAATCATCTTTAAGAGAGTAAAGGGATTCTGAGATCAAAGAGTTTGAGAAATTCTGAGTTAGCTTTACCATTCCTTCTCCGGATTTTCTAGATACGTTGTCATGTCCTGTGAGTTAGCTTACTTCTCCTTTCCCAGTTCTCAAGCCTCAAGCCTCACGTTTCCTCCTGTCCAAGTGCATTAGCCAGCACTCCCAGTACACTGCTGGCTGTGGGCGAGGGGGTCTCTGTGCCCTGTTTTGCACTTCAGTGGGAAAGCCTCTCGGTTTCCCCATTAAGTAATTTCCCTATTAAGCTGAGATGCTGGTTTAGGGCTATGTGTATCATGTTAACTGAGTTTCTTTCTCTATTTGATGCATTTCTGTGGGTGTCTAAAATTTTTTTTGGTTTTTATTTTTGATTTGGTGGTTGCCTTTGTATTTATACCTTTTATTACCCTACTCCCCTTTTCTTAAACATTTACTCTCTGGTCTGTCAGATCTAAAAGGTATCCCCATCTGCTGATTCCCATCTGCTGTCTAAACAATGATCAGTGGTTGTATTTCACTTTCCCTGTTCTCTCTCCCCTTTGCTATCATTTTTACAGTCACAAACTTTCAACTTTGTCAGAACATGTAATGTTTGTGTAGTCTTTTGGTATTATGACCACACCCTTGTTTTATTCTTAGCTCTGTAATTATACATGTTAAATTATCACTGTGGATCCTATTGCTGAAATTCAGTGATCTCTCAGTTGGATAAAGCTTGGTTGGATGAACACTGGATATAAAATATTTGGCTTTTACCCTCTTTTCTTCAGTGTCTTGAGGATACTGCTTCACTCTGGGCCTGTTCCATATGTTGTCCTTAGGAAGTCTGATGTCAACTTAAATTTGTTACCTGAATAAAATTTTGATCTTTTTGCCTACAGATCCTGAGGACTTTTTTTGTCATTAAAGTCTAATAGTTTTACTAGTAACATCTCAGACTTAATCATTCCAGATCAGTTTTTCAAGGCACACAGTGAGCCTTTTTAATATGTTGATTTAGGATTTACATTATTTTTGAAAATTTATCTTTGATTATATTTCAAAATACTATTTCACACCCATTGTTTTACTTTTTTTCTTCAAGGACTCCAATTATGCTTATGTTGGACCTTCTTGGCTTTCCATTTCCACTACTTCCTCTCTGACACTTTTTACTTCTTTTAAAACTTATTTTCATTCTTTTTATTTATTTTATACCTTTCTTCAATGTTCCTTTTAAAATTTTCATTTGAGCCTATTGTCTTTTGGGCATCTTGTAATCTATTCTTCATTTCTGAGATAGTTTTGACTTTTTCTTCAAAATTTTTCTTGAATCTGATCATTCTCATTGCATTTATTCCTGATTTTAGAGGCCACTTTCTATTAGTTTTTATATGTGATTCTATTTTTAAAAAATCTGTGTCTGTTTTATAATATTTAATTTAGTTTGAAATGCTACTTTATAGTTTTCTTATGCATGGTTAACTTTTTGTAGGGGTGAGAATTTTCATTAGCTGAAATGTCCTGATTCATATTTAATTTCTTTTTCTTTTGATCGCTTAGTGTGGAGTTTGATTTCCTCCCACCCCCACCCCCCTACTCCTAGGCATTTTGTGGAGTGGGTTCCTCTTTCAAGAACGCCCTCTTCCATCAGCATAGTAAAGTTCAGTTTATTGAATGGATAGTGTTGGCAAAACAGGGGGAGAGCTTGGTGTATTTTGTTTCTATGATTAGTTTTCTGCAGGATTATTAATTTCCCCCTGTTACTTCTTTTTCTTCACTGCCTCATCTGTAAAGGGCAACACCTCTTCTCTATTTCCTTCTCTTCCTCAAAGCCATACTTCTCTGGCATCGCTGCCTCTGACACTGTTTACTTTCAGCTACCTGCCCTGCAGCCGGGATTCTGAGCTACTCAGTTTCAGACTTACGCTCATGATTTTGCATATAGTGTTTTTCAGCTCTATTCAGGTATAAATGACAAGTATTATGCATTCAGTGTTACATGAATGCATACTATTTTAGGGGTGATTCTGTCTGTGCTTCACTTATGTCCTTCATTCCCCTTCTTTGTTTTCATGGAATGTCTTAAGACTCCCCTTTTTTTGCGCTCTGTACCCACAGACTTGCTGCAGTGGTAGGTGCTGTGTTGGAACTAGGTGCTTACATGTAATTTGAAGTTTTTAGTGTTATCTAGCTGCCAGTAATGCTGAAGGCATGAGCCAAATACAGATTTTGTTTTCTTTCTCTTTTTTCTCCTGTGGACCTTAGGTTTTTGCTGGTTCGTCACTTGGTTTTGATTTTTATTTGTGAGGGGAGGTTTGTAGACTTAGGAGGCCACCATTATGTTCCAGACTTATTGCTGTTTAAACAGTGAAAATAATTTATTTTCAATGGAACCTTTGTCATTTCAACAGATACTTAAAATTTCTCAGATTAACATACTTGTGCTGTGATGTCACCACTCCAAGTGCTAAACATTGTACTCAGGCTTTTCAGCAGGAGAAGTGCCCCCTGGTGGGAGTTTTTACAAACATTTCCACGCAGGTTAGGACACAGACTTCTGGGAGAGAGGAAGCCCGAGTCAGAGAGCACTGCTCCTCCTCAAAGGCTTATCATGAGGAAGCAACTTCAGTTTTAATACTATTTTTCTACTATTCTGTGTATGGTTTGCATCCAGAATATGTAAGCAACTCTTACAAATTGATAAGAAAAAGACCACTCACTAGGAAAATGTACAGGAGACTTGAAAAGATACTTCCTCAAAAAGGATATCCATATGGCCAAAAACTTATGAAACAGTGTTTGGCTTCATTAGTCATCAGGGACATGCAGATTAAAACCATAATGAGAAACATCACACCTACCAGAATGACTGAAGTGAAACAAGGAAACCCACGAAATATCCAGGTGTTGGCAAGGATGTTGAATGCCAGAAATCCCATACATTTTGGATAAATCAGTATCTCCTAAGATTAAACATGTGCCTTCTTACGATTCAGCCATTCCACTTACATATATACTCGACGGAAGAGTGTACATGTGAACACCAAAAGACATGTATTAGAATGTCCATCACAGCACCATTTGTAATAGCTCCGAACCGGGGACCACCCTGATTCCCACGAGGAGTAGGCTGGATAAAAGATTTATGGTACAAAGTACACAGTGGAATACTGCACCACAGTGAAAACAAATGGTCTACAGCTGAATGTGGCAACATAGAAACAAGCTCACAAATATACAGTTTTACCTCAAGAAAAAGTTAAAAACAAAAAACTGGACTGAGCAGAACCCAAAAGATGATGCCCAGACGGGAGGCATTCCTGTGGCTTTGTGGTAATAATGACGTCTTCCACATTTAGGACAGGTCGTCAAGGAGTCCTGGTGCTAGCCTGGCCCCCAGACCTCTGAGGGGCCAGCACGCTCAGCCTCTGAGCCATGGCACCGAGACGACGGGAGGGGAAAGGTATTGACTGAAGACGAATGAAAAACAAGGGCAGTCTCCTCACCCTTAGAAGCTCTAGCTTCAAGAATTTTTTTGTTAAATCTCAGACATTGCTTGTAGAAGTTTTTTATCGATAGATCTCCTCAGCCAAGGGAAACAAAAGAAAATAATTAAACAAATGGGATTTCATCAAATTAAAAAGGTTTTGCACAACAAAGGAGACCATCAGCAAGATAAAAAAGGCAGTCCACAGAATGGGAGAACATATTCGCTGATACATCTGATAAGGGGATAATATTCAAAATTTACAAAGTACTTAACAAAACTCAACACTAAAAAAAAAACCCAATTAAAAAAATGGGCAAAGGACCTGAGTAGACACTTCTCTAAGGAGGACATACAGATGGCCAATAGGCATATGAAGAGGTGTTCAACGTCACTAATCATCAGAGAAATGCAAATAAAAACCACAGTGAGATACCATCTCACACCTGTCAGAATGGTTAGCATCAACAAATCAACAAAAAACAAGTGCTGGCCAGGATGTGGAGGTGGGGGAACACTTTTGCACTGTTGGTGGGAATGTAGACTGGTATAGCCACTGTGCAAAGCAGTATGGAGATACCTCAAGAAATTAAAAATAGCTCTGGCTTTTGACCCAGCGATCCCACTTCTGGGAATATATCTGAAGGAACCCAAAACACTAATTCAAAAGAACATCAGCATGCCTATGTTCATTGCAGCGTTATTTACAATCGCCAAGATATGGAAGCAGCCCAAGTGTCCATAAATAGTTGAGTGGGTAAAACATCTATGGGACATTTACACATTGAAATTCTAACTGGCCATAAAAAAGAAGAAAAATTTACCCTTTGTGACATCATGGATGGACCTGGAGAACACTATGCTAAGTGAAATAAGCCAGTCCGAGAAAGACAAATACCATGTGATTTCACTCATATGGGGAATCTAATGAGCAAACTGCTAACAAGGAAAATGGGCACAGACTCATAGATGGAGAGCAGGGTGACAGCTAGTGGGGACAGGGGGGCCAGAGATGAGGGAGGTGGAGGGATTGAGCAAAAAGGAAAAAGGACTCATGGACACCGACAACAGTGTGGTGACTGCTGGGGGGAGGAGGATAGAAAAGGGCTAAATGGTAATGGGAATAATATAATAAAGATAAAAAAGAAAAGGAATCCTGTTTTCATTTAATTTTTAATTACCCAGGCAACATAGAAATACTTTATAAATTTGAAGTGTCACAGGTGATGACAGGATGTCTTGGATTTGCTTTAAAACCATCGGGGGTGGGGAGTGGCTGAGGCTGCGGCCGGAACACGATTGGGCATAAACGGATGGTTGCTGCAGCTGGGGCCTCTTCATAGTATTCTCTCGATTTCTGCATGTGCTTGGAAGTTTCACAGTAAAAAGCAACCATGCAGCATGTAGTTACTGGAAAGGCTGAAGTCACTCTAGGCGATGCTGCCTCAGATACTTACTGGGGTTTGCCCCCCCTCCCCCCACTTCCCACCCCAGTTAATCACTGTTACCGGGTTGGGTTTTGTCCTAGGAAGAAACAGTCAGCACAGCCGGAGTAGGATACTTTGAGGAGGTTTAGTAGAAACAATAGGTAAAGCTGTGGGAGGGGAACCCACAAAGCATAGCGCAGCACCCCAGGGCTCACTACAGCAGGAAGCCGTTCTCACCTTTGGGCCCAAGGACTCAGAGCCTGGGAGGGCAGAGTCTGCGCACCTTGCAAAGGAGCTGTGACTTTAGGTTGAGGGATGTGGCCAGTGTCTGGAGACCCCAGGGAGGGAACTGGCAGAATAAATCATCTCATTGTCCTCCGTTCCTTTGCTTTCCCGCTGGTGCTTGCCACTGGCTGGAGGGGGAGGTGACCCACTGATGTGGTTCCTCCAGGCCCCCTCGCCCCCCCAGGGCGGAGAGAAGGGGAGAAGGTTAGAGAATGCGTCTGCAGGGGCTCGTGGAGGAAGGACATTTTGTAGGGTGTGGCTCTTGCCAGATGTTTTTCCCTGCATTTGCATGTTTTGTGAATGTAGACACAGTATGTGGTTTTGTTTTCATTGCTTTTTTAATGCCCATGGGATCATGTAGTGTGTCTCATTCAGCAAACTGTGGTTTTCACTCATCAGTGTCTTGGTGTTCTTTCCATGCCAGTACATCCACATCGACCTCTGGGTGTGTGTGTACACGTGGCATCAGGCACGCACACACAGAGGTTTTTTTTGCCATTCTCTCTTGACAAAAACCTAACTTGCTTCCCTCTCAAGACCTTCTTGTCTTCACCCTAGGGGATCTCTCGCCATCTTGGGAGCGTCTGGGAAGTCACCATATGCAATATGTCATTCGCACTCTTGGAGTCTCGTGCTTGGCTGAGAGGCTTTTTGGGATGTAGTATGTACTTCAACTGTCCAAACAGTCTCGATCTGGGGAGCTGGGACTGGTGTGGAGAGAGTCAGCTGAGAAAGGCAACAAGCACTGGACTAGGCATTGGAAGACTTGGGTTTGAGTTCCAGCTTTGCCACTGCCTTGCTCCTGGACCTTCGGCAAGTGGCTTAACTTCTATCACCCACAATGTCTCATCTGCGAAGTGCAGGTGATACTCATGCCCGCTCCCCCTGTCCTGACACAAAGGGAGGGGATGCGCTTCATGAAGACCCACACAGCCGCAGATGTTCCCTCTTGCACTCTGACTTAGAGCCTGGCCAGGAAAGGAGAAGTTTTCAGTTCCAGGCAGAAGCCAGTGACAGTCCCCTGTCACGGTGTAAGACTTGTGCTCCTCTTCTTCAAGCTTCTTTCTATAGCTGAGCCGATGGGAGTGTTGCCAAGAAGCAGGTGGTCTCCCTGTGCCCGTCATCCTGGGTTCTGACACACAGCCATGGTGCAGACTCTGTTTCCCTGAGTGACAGGGCTGTCCCAGGCCAAGGACTGTCAGGCCTTGTGCTTTGGCAATCTTTCCCACAGGGCTAATTTGCTATGGGATTTGGACTCCTTTGTGCTGGAAGACTGAGTGGCTCTTGGGAGTGAATTTTTCTTTTTCTTCTTTTTTCCATTAAAAATTATTTTTATTTTTCAATTACAGTTGACATACTTTATTACATTAGTTTCAGGTGTACAGCCCAGTGATTAGACATTATATAACCTACTAGGTGACCATCCCGACAAATCCTGCGCCCATCTGTCACCATGCATAGTTACTGACTGTATTCGCTATGCTGTACTTCATATCCCGTGACCGTTCTGTAAAAACCTATTTGTACTTCCTAATCCCTTCACCTTTTTTACCCTTCCTTCTAACCCCCTTCCATCTGGCAACTGTCAAAGTGCTCTCTGTACCTGTGAATCTGTTTCTGTTCTACTTGTTTGTTCATTTTGTTTTTTAGAGTCAATTGTTTTAAAAAATTTATTTATTGATTTTAGAGAGAGGGAAGGAAAGAGAAAACCAGAAACATCAATTTGTTGTTCCACTTACTGATACACTCATTGGTTGATTCTTATATGTGGCCTGACTGGGGATTGAACCCATAACCTTGGAGTATCGGGATGATGCCCTAACCAACTGAGCTACCTGGCCAGCATTCAATTCAGTTGTTGATAGATATGTTTATTGCCCTTTTATTGTTCATATTTTTGATCCCTCATCCCCTTCCTCTTCCTCCTCCTTCTTCTTAAAGAAGACCCTTTAACATTTCATGTAATATTGGTTTGGTGGTGATGAACTCCTTTAGCATTGTCTTGTCTGGGAAGCTCTTTATCTGACCTCGACAGCTTTGCTGCATAAAGTAACCTTGGTTGTAGGTCTTTGCTTTCATCACTTGGAATATTTCTTGCCAGTGCCTTCTGGTCTGCAAAGTTTCTGTTGAGAAATCAGCTGACAGTCTTGTGGGAGCTCCCATGTAGGTAAGTAACTGCTTCTCTCTTGCTTTTAAAATTCTCTCTTTTTTAAACATTTTGCATTTGAATTGTATGTGTCTTGTTGTGGGCCTCTTTGGATTCATCTTGTTTGGGACTCTCAGGGCTTCCTGGACTTATATGTCTATTTCCTTCACCAACTTAGGGAAGTTTTTCATCATTATTTTTTCAAATAGATTTTCATTTTCTTGCTCTTTCCCCTCATTTTGATACCCCCATGATGCAGATATTGATATGCTTGAAGTTGTCCCAGAGGCTCCTTATGCTATCCTCATTTTGGGGGGGTTCTTTTTTCTTTTTGCTGTTCTGACTGGGTGTTTTTGTGGGTTTTTTTTTTTTGCTTCCTTATAGTCCAAATCTATGTTTTGAAGTTAGCTTCATTTACTCTAGTGTTGATTCCCTATAAGTTTTTCTTCATTTCAATTAGTGTATCCTTCATTTCTGACTGGTCCTTTTTTATGCCCCTGAAGTTCTCACTAAGTTCCTTGAGCATCCTTATAATAAGTGTTTTGAACTCTGCATATAGTAGATTGCTTATCTCAATTTGTTTGGTTCTTTTTCTGGAGATTTCTCCTCTTGTTTCATTTGATCCATGTTTCTTTGTCGTCTCATTTTGGCAGCCTCCCTGTGTTTGTTTCTTTGTATTAGGTAGAACTGCCGTATCCCCCAAGCTTGGTAGAGTGGCTTAATATAGTAGGGGTTCCATAGGATCCTCTCCTGTCACCCAAGCTGGGTACTCGAGGTGTGCCCCTCATATAGATTGTGTATACCCTCCTCTTGTATTTGAGCCTTGATTACTGTTAGCAGATGAATGTGATGGATTCACCCTCAGGCTGATCTGCTGCAAGGACTGGCTCCAACCACCAACCACCCCAATCACCATGGAGTATCAGGTGTGTAGGGGCCCACCCCACAGAGCAGGACTTAAGTGGGGCTCTGATGCCTGCTGAGTCCATCCCTTGAGTGTGTTGCTTGTAGAGGTGGTTGGGTGGTGATGTTTCAACATGGTCTGAAGCTGCCCACTGGGTGTGCTGGCTGTGGAACCCCCAGGAGATACAGGCCAAGGTCAGCTGCTCTCTGCCTGGGGCCACCCAGCATGAATTACAATGCTGTCTGCAGATGGCTGTTACTTGTATAGGGCTTGGAGGTGCCCAGGAGAGACCAAGCTGTGAACCAATGCTGGCTGTCACTAGTGCTGGGCCTAGGGCCACTTAGCAAGAAGAGTGGGATACACTGAGGTCAGATGCTGCTTGTTGGAGAGATTTTAGGAAAATCTGAAGCATGATCCAAGATGGGCCATTTGTATGGAAAAGCCACTGGAAACACCTTGGGTAGGCCTGAAAGTTGGGTGGGGCAGGGCCTCAGGGAATCACCAGTGTGAGTGAACAGTGATAGCCAGGTTGATGGAGTCTCAGACATGGTACCTGCCTGCTGGCTCTGTGGGGGGGGGCGGGGCTCAGAAAAGGAAGAATGGCCTCTGCCAGCGCTTCTGTCTGGGAGAAAGCTGCCCCTGCTGTCACTCTCCCTGGTGTTGGGCAATTCAGTTCCTACCCACATGTCTCTGATGCCTTTCATGTTGCTACCTAGTGCTGGAGCTTGGAGGGAGTGAGTCCAAGTAAGTCCATGTGTGGGCCTTTTCAAAGAAAGCTCCTGGCCCTCCATCTCTCTCAGCCTCAATCCCCATTGGTTTTTTACAGCCAGAAGTTATGGGGATTTCTCTTCCTGGCACTGGAACCCTGTGCTGGGGGGCCTGGTATGGGGCTGGAAACCCTTACTCCTCGGGGGGACCTCTGTGGCTGAAATATCCCTCCCAATTTTCACCTGCCACAGGTAGATGTGGGACCAGCCTGCTCAGCATCTCTGTCCCCTCCTACCAGTCTGGATGTGGTTTCTTCTTTAATTCCCTACTTGTAGGACTTCCTCTAGGCCAGATTTCAGCTGGCTCTGAATGATGGTTGTCCTATAGATTAGTTGTAATTTTGATGTGGTTGTGGGAGGCGGTGAGTACTGCATTTACCTGTGCTGCCATCTTCACCAGAAATCTTGGGAGTGAATTTGTCTATCCATGGTTGGAGGGCCAGCAACCATGCCTCTGATCCCTGATCCGAGGCAGGCAGCCTGTGCCCGAGTCACTACCCCACGGGGGTAGGTTGACACGCCAGGGCCTGGGTCTGTGCCCCTAATTGCTTCCCAAGCCTCCAAACTCACCTTTTCCCAGAAGCTTCCTCTTAGGACAAACCACAACTGGTGTTCCTTCAGTTTTCTCTCTGCCTGGCACCATGCGAAGTGCTTTCCCTCTACTGTTTGCTTTGGTCTGCATAAGAACCCTGGGGTTACTATTCTGAGCTCCATCTTGCAGGTGAGGAAACCTAGGCCCAGAGGCTTTGAGCCAGTTGTCCCAGGTCGCACAGTTAGAAAGAGGCAGAGTTAGGACTCAACCCCCAGACTCCCTGACAGGGAGGGCTGTGTCCTTGGCCACTCCCTCCTGGCTCGCCCAGCCATCCTTGATGTCACACTGACCTTGGTTTCTTAGAATTTCTGTGTGATTTAACCCACAGTATTTTCCATACAGTGTGCCTCCTTCCCTAGAAAACTGTGAATGTGTTTTTCTGCTTTTTATTTCCTTTCCAGAGAAACAGTTGTGTATACAGTAGGAACTCAGCAAATACCAATTTTTTTTTTTTGTGAAAACCCAACTGGAGGTGCTGTTGACAGGCCCAGCATACCAGAAAGGCGGCCTCGGCCCTCTATGGAAGTTACCAGGAAGATGAATAAGGCTCCAAGTGGCAGGGATGACTCAGGCCTCATGGAATGGCTCACTCTGGCCTTTGAAGAGCTGAGAGCTATTTACACCCTCCTAATGGATCTCGCTGTCTGCACTGTATAAATTCTCTGGTCTAAGGCTGTGAGCGCGCGAGGACAGGAGCAGGAAGAGAATCCCCTCCTCATCCTCAGGGTGGGCCTCGTGGGTGTGGGCCTGGCGATGACTCCGGTTTGTGGGCAGACACACGCAGCTGGCCGTGCATAAGGCAGAGAGGCTTTTAGTTGGCATGTATGTGGTAGAAAGTAGTCTCTCCCAGCATGAGGTTCTTTGCATAAATAAATGGTGACCAGCTGTTAGTCTTCCTGTTAACATGGCCATCCATCACAGCTTGTTTCAAATATAAGTCTGGGAAGAAGCTGAGACTCCCATGAAAGGCAAATATTCCAATGATAATCCAGCCCCGTCTGGCACACATCTGCCTAGAGACACTCACAAACTGGAGATACTGGCTGGGTCCATCAGGGGGACCGGCTTGGAGTCTGATGTTCTCTGTAGATGCCCCCACGCAGGGCGCAGGGAACACCGAAGGGGAGCGGGCTCCCCTTGGGGGCCTATTTGGTGGAGCCGACATGGTGCCGCTGGCTCCTTCCCTTTCCTGGGTGCCTTTCCCATCTCCCGCCACCGACCTTGACTTACAGACGACCTTGAGAAGGAACACGGTGGCAGGGAAAGGGACGTTCTTCTCCCCTAAGTCCCAGCCCCCAGCTTGCTCACGGTGGTTATGGCCCACGGGCTGTTACTGATGTTCTGTTTCAGGGGCAGCAGGTGACAGGCAGGGCAGGTCACCACAGGGTATGACAAGTTCTCCACTGCCACTCTCTGCCTGCTTGCTGCAGGCCCGAAGCCACCCCGGCAGTCGTGTCTGCCCCCAGCCAGGCTCCGTGCAGGAGGCAGGGGCCTGCCCTGCCTGGAACCAGGGAACACTAACGCTCTCCTCATTCATTTTGGATCGTTATTAACACTGTTTCTGTCTCTCTCTCTGGGAATTCATTCATTCATTCATTCTCTTACCCATTCTAAATATATGTATGTGTATCTCCAGTGTGCCAGGCACTGGGAGTGCAGGGATAAGCAGAGTGGACGTGACCCCTGACTCACCAGAACCAACACTTCCTTGGAGGGAGAACACAGTTGGATAAAACAGAAGTAAAGAAAATGAAAGATAATGAATGGCAAGTTGGGAAGGTGTTATTAAAGAAATGAAGGGGAGGTGGAGGGTAGCAGGAGGGATCTGTCTAGATAGAGTGGCTTTCTGCTGAGGTGACTTTTGAGCTGAGTCCTGAAGATGGAGAAGGAATCGGCCGAGTGAAGACTAGGGAGAAGAGCATTCCAGAAGCAGACCGGCACGTGCAAAGGCCCTGTGGTGGGCGGAGCTGGGGCTCCCTGTGGAACTGAAGCCTGTCATTGTGGCTGGTGTGTGATGAGTGAAGGCGCACTAGGATGACTGCTGGTGGAGCTGCAGGCCCTGCGGCCGTGTGGTGGGTCCAGGAGTACCATGGGCTCTGATGCGGTGACTAGGTTTAATGGGCAGCATTGGGTGCACTGAGAATGTTACTTTATGTGCCTTTGTCACATTTGTTCATAAGCATTTACTGGGGGGCCCAGTGCTCGCCAGGCACTGTGCTGTGTGTTAAGGCAGAGCAAACAGCTGGGATTGTCTTCTGGAACCAGAGAAGCCACAGGGGTCTCTAACCTGGGGGGACATGGTGGCCCACGGAAGCAGAGCAGCAGCAGGGGAGCCGGCTCCTGCGGTTCCCCAGAGACCAGCACCCTCTCTGCAGAACCGCTTCCCCGCTGCCAGCCTGGGGCGTCCGCATGTTCCGTTCCGCCTGCAGGGGTGGCCCGAGCTCTGCACACTCTGACTCCATGGCGTGTGAGCCCAGAAGACCCTGTCCTTGGCGGAGGGGGAGGTCGGCCCGAGGCACGGAAGGCACAGAGGCCTCAGCCCAAATCTTGGGTGCGGGAGGAAAAACAGCACCTCCCAGTGCTGTGAAGCGGCCAGGGGTTCCTTGCTCCCCCTCTAGGTGGATGGAGAAGTTGAGTCCTGAGAGAAAGTCACAAAGTCACTCAACCAGCTGATGACTGTATTTTCCACTTCATGCTCAAAAAGTGCTTAAGGGTAGGGATGCCTTTCCCTGCGTAGCTCAGACATCTACTTTCAGTGCTGGGAAGGTGGGTCCAGCAGCTCTGTATGGGGGACCCCGGGTTTGTGCGTCACATGTCTTTAATTCCTGAGGCACGGAGCCCTCTCCACACCTGCTATTTTGGAGGGATCCTTTCCACTCCACTTCTGTGCCTTCCTTGGGGGTTTACATGGAGTGTTTAAAGCTATCCACCAGGCTAGCCTCCATTTCGCAGCATGGAGAGTACCACAAATACTTGTTTTGCTTTAGGCTTTGGGGAAGGCTGTGGCCTCCGAGGCACGTTGTCTGGGTTCCAGCTGTTTGACTTTGGGGAAGTGACTTAATGTCTTGGATCCCTGAGGAGAGAGGAGAATCTGATGGTGATTCCTGAAACGGTGACGACAGCCTGCTTACCGGCTGCTTGTTGCTAAACCCCTCAGTGGTTCCCAAACGAGAGTGCTGCACATCCACCTGGGGGCTGAGCCAGCGCAGCCGGCCAGCACCCCCCACGGGTTCCCGCTCAGCAGGGCTGGGAGGACAGGGGTGGGGGGACAGGGGCCAGGCCCTGCCAGCAGCTTCCCAGGTGCTGCTGGCAGCCGCTGGTCCAGGACCACACCTGGAGAATTAGTGCATGAGTTCCATTCATTCAGCCCTCATGGCAACCCCCTGAACTTGGCATTACTGCCATTGTCCCTCTGCGGGTGAGGCGATGAAGGCTGAGGGAACGCAGTGACTTGCCCAGGGTCACACAGCCAGCAGGGTGGGGCGGTGATGCCAGGGTTCAGACCCAGGTCTGCGCCATCCAGAGCCACTGTCCCGGTTGGGGGTGTCGCACGATGCCTGCCTGGGAGGGAAGCGCGCTCCATAAACGCTGGCTGCGGTCCCTCCCCTGCTTGACAGCAGAACGGGCCTTCATCTAAGATGACGGTTGACACCAAATGGTTCTCATTATTATTTTGTGATAAAGCAGAACCAGCTAATACTCCAAAAACTTGGATGAGAAAATCCAGACTTGAAAGGGTGGCTAATGGGAGAGGTGCTGAGTCATAGCCAGTCACGGCCCCAGGGCTTGGAGGGGCTGCAGGCTCACTCAGGTGGCCTGCACCCAGCCCCCACCACATCCACAGCAGGGTTCTGCAGCCACAGAGGGCTTCTGCTCTGACACGGGGCCAGGGGCCAGGGACGAAGGGCTTCCCTTTAAGTTGGGGACTGGCCTGCTGGGGCAGCCCAGTCACACGGCCTGTGTCTCTCTGAGCCTCTTGCCCCTACTGGGTGAGATAGAGGGTCTGGTACACCAGAGGATGAATTGTGGCCCCCCCAAGCTTGTACGGACGGTGTGGGAGTGCTCACAGGCGACTGGGCTCCGGGCAAGTGGTGGAACTGGAAAGCTGGACCTTACAGGAGGCAGGGATTTGGGCAGCGGGAGTGGGGAGGGCACCCCTGGCAGGGGACCTGGAAGGAGCCAGAGGTTCAGGGGGTGGAAATGCCACTGGGGGGTCGGAGGCACGTCACTGGGTGTCCTTCCTTCCTCTGAATGCAGTGCCGTCTCCCCCATGCTGACAGTTCCCCTGTGGAAACTTGTTCTCTACTCTGGTCAGCGGTGGGCAGCCTTGCACACGCAGCTGAGGTGACTGTCTCCTGTGGACGCAGAGTTCCAGAAGGAGGAAGTCCACCCCCCACCCCAATCTCAGCCTGAGCCTCAGTTTACATGGGGGCACACAGCCTTTCTTTCTGAATTCTCACCCAAACATTTCTGCAGACTTCTCTTGTGAATTCTCTGGAAGGTGAACTATCATGGGGGCTTTAGCCAGGCGCCCCCTTACAGGCTCCCCCTTTTTTTGCTGGCAATAAGAGGTACATTTAGGGGGAGCCATTGTCCGCATTCCAGCTCCCCCACCCTGGAGCAGGCCCTGCTTAAACTGGTACCTTCATCTCGGTGAGCTCAGCCCTAAACTCTCTGGGTCTTAGCTGGATTAAGGGCCGAGATCGTCGCTGAGGAGGACGGAGGTACCTCTGTAATTGCTGTTTAAATCTGCCTAACAATAGCCACATGTGGAGCCCGATTTGAGGGTTATTAAACCTGAGCCCATTCTTCCCCCAAACATGCCTTTGTTTGCATAGCTGGGCAACTCGGGGAGAGAAAGAAGAGAAAGAGCCGCAGAGTTAGAAGGGGGCTTTGGAGGCCCCGCTTCCAGGGAAGAATGGGCTCATGGTTTGGCAGAGAAGCCTGGTGACCAGCGTCTCCCAGCCCTGGCCTGGGCAAGCCACGTTCTGGGGGCACTGGGACCCCGTCGTCGCCAAGGGAGCTGCTCTGACTGTGAGCCCAAGTCCCAGTGGGGGCAGCTGCTTCATGCAGCCTGGCCCTGTGCGCCTGTCTGGTTGGGGTGCTGCAATACCAGCTTTGGAAGCCAAGGTCTGGGTTAGGGCCCAGAAAGCGTGAGAACAATTGGTGGCTGAGCCTGAAGCCAAGGCAACGCGGGCTCACACCTGCTCGCCACAGGCTCCCTCCCTGGAAGAGCCCCAAACTCAGGGCAGACCTGCTCCCCCCCAGAGGGCTCTTCCGGCTGTCCCCAGACACAGGGCATGGTCTGCCATGGAGAGCAGGATGACAGTCTTGCAAAGAAGTGTCTTCGCAGGTGATAGACCCTTTGATTGTTTTGGCTTTAAATTATCGACTTAAAACAACTTTGGAAACCACCTTATTAATGTCCAGTTTCTAGAAAGGAACCTGAAGCATAATAAAAACCAAGGGCAACAGGGCAAATTACGTTCGCATTATCTCTAGCTGAAGCACATGAGAATTCTCACGAATCAGTGGAGGTTTTGTTGGGGAGGGCGGGCGGAGCAGGGAGCCCTCACACAGAGGCGGGTGCGGACGGCAGGCACCAGGCAGAGTGTGCTGAGTGCCTTGAAAATGGGAACAGTGCTTTACATTTTACCTATTTTTGCACAGCTCTGCTTCATGCAGAATTCCCGTCCCCCGTCTTTTTTTTTCTTTTTTGGTGATGGACAACAAATTTCCTTCTGTGCGTGCAGCTATATAACACATTTGTTATAACTTTTGTATCTGCATTATACGTAAACTCTAACTATTTACTGACATCACCATTTGCACTGCGAGGCTGTCTGCAGATCACGTCTGCCCCGCCAGCGGTTCCTGTTACTCCATTTCTGAGAGCACTTGGCCACCAGGCTTGGCTCTAGAACCAAAGGCCCGAGAGGGGGTGGGGAAGAAGGGAGAAGAAATAGTGTGGGCCTTGGTGTCAGGCAACGGGTCAAACCCCGGGAGTGCACCCACCTGCCCATGTGGCTTCAGGTAGGTCGCTTGACCCATCTGAGCCTCAGTGTCTGAATCTTTCACTCGGGGCCACCGCTCAGCCACAGGTGCAGTGCGAGGGTGGCATGAAGGAGCTCAGGTGAAGCCCCTGAGTGCTGCAGCTGCGCGTGGGGAGTGCCTGGTGAGAGGAGCAGTTGCTACCGGAGGTGTCAGCTCCTGTGACTCGGACTTACTCACCTGGGCCCCGGGAGCTTCAGCGGTGGTCCAATCCCCTCCTTCTTGGCAGGACCTCGTTCTAGGTATTCCCCACAAAGCAACTCATGCAGGCGTCAGAGACCTCAGGAGGAGGAGAGCCCACGCTCCGGCTCACTGACGCATTCCAGCAGCTCACCCAGGAGCCAGGAAGTCCTCCTGGGTGTCTACACTTAATCCCCATTGCCCGGTTGGAAGCTTATTTTCTTTCGCTGCTTCCTGAGGGGAGGAAAGACTGAGATTTCCCTCATGCAAGGAGATGTCTGGCTTCTGTGGCGAGAGCGCTACCTTTCAGGGTGATTTCAGAGGGAGACTGTGAGAAGATTCCGGAGGAGGGGCTGCTGTGGAGAGAGAGGTGCGACGTCCTGGGACCTGTCCCTGAACAGCCCTTGGGAAGGGACTGCACGCTGTACAGGCCACGTCCTCCCTTGGGACATGGGTGCTCATCTGCACCCTCCATGCTCCCACGTGGCTGTCTCAGGAACCTGGGTCTCACTCTGACCCTGGCACCCCAGCACACCCGCCTCTCACCTCCTCCAGGATCCCCCACCTCATGGCCCTCATCCCTGTCTATCCATTCACAGACACAGCCCCCCACATCCGCCTGACCCAGCCCTAAGTCTCGTTAGCTTTATATGCTATAGCTCCTGAATCCCCACCACTTCTGCCCATGTGCTCTGGGGTCCCCCTAGTTCGGTCACCTTGATCTTTCCCCTGGGCAACCATCTGGCTGCCTGCCCACTCTTCACCCTGCCCTCCCAGGCCCTCCCTCCACTCGGAACCCTGGCCACCTCTGCAGACACAGACCGACCCTGGCGCTCGTCTGCTTATGCTCTCCAGTGGCGTCCCAGTGTCCTTTGTGTAAGGACCACCCTTGCTGGCACGTCCTGGGAGCCCTCGTCTGTCACCGTGCTGCCCTGGCTCCCAGCTCCCTAGCCACTTTGGCTGCCTTCTTCCAGTTGCTCACACTCATCATGTTCCCTCCTACCCCAGGGCCTTGGCACGTGCTTTCGCCTCTTCTTGGGCCACTTTCTGGCCTACTGGCCTCTGCCTCATAAACTGTCACTCATCCTTTGGATGCTAACTCAACAGTTACTTCTGGGAAAGCCTTTTAGTAAAGGCTAGCTCAGGTTCCTTTATTGAAAGCTCTCCTAGACCAGAGTTCCTTTCCTTCAGAGTCCCTAGGGTAGTTTGCAGTTAGGAGTTTGTAGGCGTGGCTATTTGATTGACACCTGCCTTGACATCCTTCCATCCTGCTCTAGGAGAGCAGGAATCCTGCTGGTTTTGCTCCCTGTTTCACCCAGCACCCAGCATAATGCCTGGTGTGCAGCGGGTGCCCCATTCACACCAGCGGAAGGAGTGTTTATCCCTGAGGTCGGACAGGAGTCAGAGCTTATCCAGCCTTCCCTTTGGGGGTTGTCTTGGAGCCTGTGTCCACTTTCCTTGGCATCCTTCCTGTGGTGAAGGTCCCGTCACTGCCTGGGTCATCTTTGTGGGCAGGTTCGGTAGTTAGACCAGGCGTGAGCCGTTCACCTGATGCTTTAGGCAAGCTGGTTTTCAAGTCCTGACCTACGAGGTGCTTTGTGCCTCGAAATGGCTGGGGTACTCGGAGTCTTTGTGAGTGGGATTAGACCCAAATGCTGGTAGGAGGGCTTTCGCTATTTATTACAACCTAGAGGTAAAGAAAAGAACAACCCTTTGGTAAAGCAAATAATTACCAGCTAATTTGTCCCTTTCGTGACTTCAGTTTGTCATGTGCACCAGGAGACATTTGTTAGCCTCCTGTGAGGGGCACGGTGGCATCAGCTGGCCACAGAGGCCTTGTGGGGGGAGGTCGGGGGGCCCTGATGGTAACAACATCTTCTCAGTCTGCTGGCTCTCCCTCCACGTCTCAACTGATATAAAGAACCTTTGGTGGTCCCACAAATAAATTGTCGCTATCTACTAGCTCCCGAGAGCTGAGCTAATTCTCCCTCCAACCCCGCCCACGTGTCCCCATCTCAGACGCATACCGCCCTCTGGCAGGTGCAGCCTGTCAGGTGGATGGGTGGGTAGAAACGCCAACTTGACCACGGGCAGGTGGTCTGAGCGGGAAGGTTGGCCCGGGCCGCTGTCCCTGGTTCTCTGGGTGAGCTAGAGTGTTACTTCACCTCGCTGACCGCCGTCTCCCCTGCCCGGCACGTCACTCACAGGGTGTGGGGCTCACTTTGAGATCATAGGCTAAAGGTGCTTTGAAAAGTCTAACATTCAAATTCAGGGAACCCTGAGGGTTGAAATAGACCAGTTGGCAAAAATCTAGTTTTCTGGTATGGTGATCTTTTACCACATGCTCTTCTGTTCTAATGTGTGACCTTCTTGCTCAGGGCCACCTTACTTCCCTGGGCCTCTGTTTCCACGCCTGTGAAACAAGGTGGGTTGACCCTGGGGTGGCACGTAGGAGAGCTGAATGCCATTTCTCTTGCAGGTTAGGCAGACTCACCGACAAGCTCCGAGAGCACAGGCCTTTGGGCGGAACCGAGCAGAGGGCCAGCCATCACGAATCCATCCAGCTCTAGCTCAGGGGTGACGCTGTTTGCCACTTGTGGAGGTGCAGAGGAGAGAATCCAGGCCCAGAGAGGTCACCTGGACCAAGACTTGGAGGGTAAGCGCGTCTGTGAACTTACAGTTTGCTTTGGGGAGATGGCTCAGACATACCCCACGTTTGGAACATACTAAGCAGGTCCAACTCAGGGTCCAAATAGGCTGTTTATGTTTCAAAGACATCCCCTTTCTCTCCTGCCCACCTCACAGGAGACCCTTGACTTTGACCTCTGCCATGTTTGCGTGTCTTTGTCTCCCTGCCTGGGGTGAACACGGCAGACTCCAGCAAGGGTCTTGCCAGTCCCCATGGAGGCAGATGCAGGGCCGTGTCCCTCCCTGGGGCTTGGCCTGAGCCCCTCTCTGGAACAGGTGTTGGGGGCTGTGTGCCCTGGGAACTGCCGTCCTCTGGAAGCAAGCTGGTTTCCCATCTCTGAGGAGTCGCTCTGGCCAGATGCTGCTAGCAGAGAGCAGTAAGGGCAGAGAGTTACTTGGTGGGAGGGGAAGGGGTCGTGCGTGCTGCTTGCCTGTGTGCAGTGGGAAGCTTAGGTGGGTGGTCCAGGGCCCCTCTTCCCCCAGTGTCGGCACCCCTGCCTGGGCGACTAAAGGAAGGGCCCAGCCTAGTCCAGTCATGGGGAGCTGGGTGGGCATGCGCTGTTTGGCTTGGGCTTCCGCAGCAGAGACACCCAACTCTGCACAACGGGGACCTGAGTGGGGGCCTGATTGCTGGGGGATCTGCCTCCCTGCCCAGAACCAGTCTGAGTCCCATGGGAGAGGCAAAGGTCCTTTCTGGTCTCTGTACCTCTCTCATTCCTGTCTCTCTTTAGTTCTTTCCATTTTGCTGAAGAAATTGATATATTGAAGACTCTATGTGGCCAAGTGGGTCCGACCCCAAGAGTGACCTCCAAGCCCCAGGTCCAGATACGCCTGCCCCATCCCCAGGCTTGTCCCAAGGGCCACGCGCACCTGCCAGGGGCTCGGGCCTCTCGGGCAGCCCCGTTCTCTGACCTGGGGATGCCGGTTAACGGATTCATTTGGGGTGAGCTCTGAGATGAGGATAGGAGGCGAGAAAGAATCATCTTTTCTTCCTAGCCGTCCCCAGGATGCCTGCAGCGGGCTCGAGGGTTCTCGCTAACCTAATCCCTGTCAGAAAAGGGAAGACGGAGCAAGTCAGGCTTCCGAAGCCAAATCCCCTGCCCGCACTCGCGGCTCCGGCAGCCTCCCCGCCCGCCCACCCTCCTTTGTGTGGAAGCCCTCGGCCTCCCGGTCAGGGTTTCCGGGGATGAGGATTTCATATTTCACTCTTTCGTTTTTCATATTTAAATTTGCTTTACCCTCCAGTTTGACTTTCCACTGACCCTTGCAGAATTGGAGTATTTCAAGGAGGGGAAAGAGATCTCATTATAGGAAATGAGAAAAGTGGAGCCGAGTTTTAAAACTTTTAATGACGGCAGCGCGGCGCTCCAAGCCGCCTCGCGCTGGGGCCAGAGCCGCTGCCTGGTTACGAGTCTTTCAGGCCTGAGCAGGGCCGTTGACATGCGTTTAATTTTCGGTGTCTGGGATACATTCTGAAAATAATGAAACCCAAATGTATGACCGAATTAGAGAACAATTTTTATCTGCGACAAAGAAGTTTTGAAAACAAGCGCCAGCAGTTCGACCAAACAAAGCTTTAAAAGGCCCGCCAAGCCTTCGGTCATCTCGCCTGGACTTGTCCCAGCGGGTCTCCCCGGCCGAGGGAGCTTTCCTTTCCTTTGTGTGCGAACCAGGCCTCATTATGTCACTTTATACCCATTTTTCCTGTCCTTTCCCTGGGTGTGTGCTCCGCGCTGTGCTGTCGGCTCTGGAGAGAGCATGTTCAGGGGAGCGAGGACCCTCTGCCAGAGGCTCCACTGGGGAGGCAAAGGGCTCCTGTCACAGACACCGGCGGAGGCCACTCCGCACATCACGGTGCACCGAGGGCGTGGGGCCCACCGGTGGGGCAAGGCACCACCGTGCATATCAGGCCAGACGAGCCCCATCTCTGGCTCTCACCTGGCCTGTGTGACTGGGGTGGGTCCTGGGCCCTCTCCGGGCTGCGCTGTTTGCATCTGAACGAGGAACTCAGGGATTCTGGGGGGCTGGCAGCAGCTGGCCTCTCTGTGGTGCGCGCCCCTACTATTGGGCAGTTCCCTGAACAATTCCCCCTGTATTTCCTAGAAGCCCAGCATCTGAGATGATGTGGAGACCCTGCCTGAGTGGTTTTCTTTATTGTCCCCATCTCAGGAGGTCCTCTGAGGTGTGTCGCCAGGCAGACATGCCTGTGTCTGCTTGCGCTGCCAGAGTGAGTCCAGTGTGTAGCCATCACCTCTGACCTTGGTGAGACTCTCGTGTGTGGATAGGGAGTGAGTTATGGTCATGGTCTTGTCTGACATCTTAAAACACCTGGCTTCTGGGGAAGGTAATTCTGCCCATCTTGGGTGCTTGTACCTTGCAAAGATTTGTGGATTCCGATCCCCTTGTCTGGCCCCACCCCTTCAGCGTGAGTGCAGGGCTGGGAACGGCCCCTTCTCTGCCGCATTCCCTCTTTCCTCACCAGCGCTGCCTGGCCAGGCTCAGCCCTCCCAGGGTCGGTTCCCTGGAGCACAGCTCCATGGGCCATTGGGTACACATTTCATTTGAGGTTTGGGATTGTCTGCCAGTCATCACAGAGTTGGGAGAAGGTGTCCCAAGTGCTCGCCCTTGACTGGCGATCACAGACCGGCCTGGAAATGGGGGTATAAGCCTGTGATGCCCAGGCTGAGGTGCCTGAGGTAAAGCTCTGGCTTGGCGAGGCCTCCGGGCCACGATGGCCTCTGCAGAAATGAGCAGGTCGAGGTGTCTGCTGCTGTGGACGGGTGGTGGATGGATAGGTAATGCCCAGTGAGCCTCTTCCACCTCTGTGTGGTCTTGGGCAAATTCTGCATGTCTTTGGGTCTTTGTGTCCCCGTCTGTAGAAAGGGGCCAGCAGTCCTTCCCTTTTGTCACTGGGCTGCGTGGGCACGCACTTCGGCAGGCTGGAAGCACCACGGGAATGGGCTGGGTGGCACTGGTTTCTGGGAAGGGTGTTCAGGCCAAGACGTCTCGGCACAGCACCTTGGGAACTGAGGACTGCTGAGTGGGTGTTTCCTGTGGCCTGGTGCTCCCTGTCAGGTCACCAGTGGTAGGGCTCAGTCCCTAACATACTGTCCAGCAGGGAGGGGCTGAATGGACTCAAGTTTGTGGGGCGGCTGTAATGAGAGCCCACGCTCTGCGGGTGTGAAGTGCAGCCGAGTGTCCTAACGGCTGCACCATCGATTCGCAGCACCAGGGCTGGGTCTTGCTTCCCGGTAGGCTGAGGGCCTAAAGGCACAGGCGCATTTTACCAGATGCATATCAGAAGGGACCCCTGGGGGCCAGGCTTCTTGGTGCTGTTTTTATTTTCTTTGTTTTGTTTTAATGGACTTTAGTTTTTAGAGCGGGTTTTATGTTCACAGCAAAACTGAGGGGAAGGTACAGAGAATTCCAGTGGACCTGCTGCTCCCCGCCCCCATGCACAGCCTCCCCCACTGCCAGCAGCCCCCCCCCCCCCAGAGTGCTTCATCTGTTGCAGCCGATGAACCTGCACTGGCACAGCGTCGTCACCCGGCATCCATTAGGGCTCATGCTTGCGGCTGCGCGCTGCACAGGCTCGGACAGGTGAGTGATGGTGACGTGTGCCCACGACCATAGACTGCATCGCCCAGAGTAGCTTCGCCGCCCGAGACACCTCCGTGTGCCACCTGTTCGTCCCTCCCTCCCCTTTCCCTGGGACCGCTGGGTTTATTGTCTTTATAACATTTCCTTTCCCAGAATTTCATACACTCGGAATCACACAGCACACTGCCCTTCTCCGACTGGCCTCTTCCACTTAGTAACATGCACTCGAGGGTCCCCCTTGTCCCCCTTGTCTTGTCATGATTTGGTGGGTCACCGCTTCTCAGCACTGAGCGATATTCCGTTGTCGGGGTGCACTGCTGTTCACCCATTTGGAAGCATTGTTTTCTCAGTCCTGAGACCTATTGGCCGCACTTGGCCCCCATCTCAGGAGGTACGTGCATAGGGCCCCTCTCCTCTCTGGGCCTGGCCCCGGCCCCGTGGTGTGACCGATAGATAGTCTCAGTAGCACTTCCTCCTCATCGAGACTGAGCACGTGCTCTGTGCCAGGCCCTCCTTGCAATGGTCATCTCATTCAAATCATCCTGACAACCCAGGAGGAAGGTGTTCTCATCCCCATTTTCAGGATGAATCAGCTGAGGACCAGAGAGGTGAGGAGACCTGCCCAGGGCCCCTGACCATACGTGAGGTGTCTGGTGTGAGCCCTACTTGTCCAGCCTCAGAGCCGGTGCTCTGAGCATGATGCTGCCGGCTTGGCATTAGGCCCCAGTCTCACGGCTGGGGTGGTCCAGGGCAGCAGGAGGCGACTAAGGCTGGGAGGGAAAAGACAGCCACAGTGCTCCCCTCCCCTGCACTCCCGGCCCAAAGCCCTCCTGGCCCAAAGCCCTGACCTAATCCCTCATCTTCACCTCATGGGCACTGGGTCTTGTGGGGAAGGCCCGTTCTTGGGGGAGCTTGGGTGGCCGTGGGAGCAGGGATGAAGAGACAGTAGGAGCTGTTGCTCATGCCACTGCGGTCAAGTGTCAGGTCTGAGCCAGCTCTGTGCCTGATGCTGGGAATGCAGCGGTGAATGTGACGGATGAGGCCCCTACCCTCCCAGGGCTTGCGTTCTAGGGAGAGACAGGAGCACATACGCAAGAAAATTGTCAGATGCGACAAGTACATCGCGGGCATTGAAAGCAGGTGGTGTGATGGAGGGCTCTTTTGCACGGGGTGACCCGAGGAAGTGGCAGTGCAGCTGTGACCTGCGTGCTGAGGAGTCAGCTGGGAAGAGGTCGGGCGGAGCCTTACCGGTGCACGGAACTCGTGTCCAAAGGCCCTGGGGTGGCACAAGCCTGGCGTGTTGAATGTACAGACTGCACGAGGCAGATGGAGTTAGGGATCCAGGGTGAGAACGAAGATACAGGTGAGACACAGTTTGGATCATGTGGGGCTGTACCGAGCATTGTCTAGGGGTTTGGGTTTAATTCCAAGTACAGTGGGCCCCTGGGGCGGTCACATGTTTAGCTTTGTGTTTTAAAAATCCCTTTGACAGCTGAGTGGACATCAGATTGTAGGGAGCACAGGTAAAGGCAGGCAAGTCAACTACAAGGCCTGGGTACACGACGGCGTCCAGGTACACGACAATGATGGGGTGTGTGCAGTGAGGGCGCAGGGTGGTGGGTGGGCCCAGGTATGTTTTGGGGGTAGAGTCTGTAGGACTTTCTGGTGGACTGGCATGCCCTCCGCCCAGCTGCTCAGGCTGAGAGTGACGCCCGATTTCCCTCTCTCCCTTAGCCCTATACGCTTGCTGAGATGGGAAAACCTTAGAGGGAGAGCAGGCTCGGTGGTGGGCGGGGGGTGGAGGTCAGAAGTGCAGGTTGGGACTTGCCAAGTCTGAAAGGCCTGTTGGACGCGCAAGAGGTGACACCAGGCTGGCTCTCATGAGAGTGGAGTGCAGGGGCCGGGGGTGGACACCGTGCATCCCAGGTGTGGCAGTGGTGTTTGGAGCCACAGGCCTGGGTGGGACGGTGGACAAAGGGAGGAGAGAAAAGGGCTCAGAGACAGGGCCCTTGGGCAGTGCAGTCTGTAGACACGGAGGAACCAGCAGGGAGATGGGGAGGGTCCCGGGGGTGGGAGAGAGGACCCTGGCAGCATGGCCTCCTAGGAGGAAGGGTTTGGGGAAAGGCTACTGAGAGAGGACTTTGGCCACCTGGACTGCGGGAGACCATGGTAAGAGCCTGCCCAGAGGGGGGGCAGGGAGGAAGCTGGGGGGGGGCGTGGTACAGAGAAGACGCCAGCCCCGCCCAGCACTTCCACAGTTTTACCAGAAGAAGAAGCAGAGAGATGGGGTGGCACCTTGAGAGGGATGTAGGGGTCAAGGCAGGGTTGTTTTTGTGGGAGAAATTACAGCAACTTTGTATAATGGTGTGAATGACCCAAGAGGGAGGAGAAGTTTAATGGTCCAAAGAGAGAGGGAACATGGGCAGGAGTGACGTCTTTGCCAGGGCGCGGGGGGCGGGGCTCGGTGACAGAGGAAGGAGCTGGCCTTGCACAGGAGAAGGGATACTGTTTTTCTCAGAGTTGGTCATGAAAGGGAAGGCAGAGAGCATGTATCTGGTGGAACTATTCATACGGCTGTGTGACCCCCAGATGTCAGTCCCCAGACCAGACCTCTGCTCGCATCCTTCTGCCCACCCGCCCCTTGGTGTCTCCAGCCACGTGCCTCTGAGCACACTTGTCTGTTCCCACCTGTGCACCCCATTTTACCCACTTCTGCTGTCCTCTGTGATTCAGCCCCTTCTTCCTCTGCCTCCTTTTGTCCCCTTCCTCCAGGGAGCCTCCCTGGATTACCTCAGCCCACAGGGCTCTCTCCCCAGCTGAGCCACTGGACCCCTGGTCACTAGGAATCAAGGGCCAGCAGGAAGCATGCTGCCTGGTCACATCGGTTGTGCGATTGTCATGAGGTCCTTTGCGGCTGGGGCTAATGCTGTTAGTTTGTAGAGTAAGAAGGAGAAGATTGAGGTTCTGAGTCTCTCTGATCTGGGTTCAAGTCAGAGGTCCTTGCTACCTCTTTGAGCCTCAGTTTCCTCATCTGTAAAGTAAGGTTAATAACAGGACTCATGTTACCGGCTTTTGGTGGAAGTTAAGTGAGATACGGCGTATCTCACTCAATAGCTTAACAGCACTCAATAGCTACCATCATCTTTGTTATTAATATGTTATTTTTGTCCCTACCATTTTTTAGTGGGATCTTAGTTAGAGAAGTCACCTGGCCGTCTGATGCCTCAGTTTCCTCATCTGCACAATGGGCCTGATGATAGTACCTTCCCTAGAGGGCTGCTGAGTTGAAGGAGTTGAGGTGTGTGAAATGTACAGTGTAACAGCCGGCACATAGTGGGTGTCTGAGAAGAGGAGCTTCCTACTGCTGCTGGCGATGACAATGACGATAATTGTGACTTTGTATTCCTGTCTCCCCTGCTGAATCCCACCGAGATGGTGGAGCTGGTCCCTGGGGGTCCCATGCATTGGCAAAGGTGACCCCGCCACCAGCCCTCCGAGGCTCAGATCTTCCAGTGTTTCTTCTCACACTTTCCCACAAACCCATTTGTTTCTGGCTGCAAGGTTACGAGGCTTTGGCCCTTTAAATTTCATTTTAAGTCCCCCTAGTGCTTTAACGAAGGCCAGGCTGTTCAGGACATCTTGGAGAAGTGTGGCCGACAGCGCCCTTTTAGTTTACATGAAAGCAGAGGGACACACCTGGGCCCAAACATGTATCTGTGTAATGAAGAATAAAAATCACAATCCCCGAAGCAGGCCAGGCTGGTGAGCATCAGGTTTAATGGAGGATTAGGAGGAGGAATTAAAGTTGCCCAAGGGGTACACGGAGAGACTTCAAACACCTTCCAGAAAACAAATTAACATGATTTTCAGAAATCATTTACCAAGGGCGGCCGAGGGTTTTCCTCAGGCTTCCCCTCTTTCTTTTGAAATGTACTTTTACCACTTGTATAAACAGTTTGGGCCCGTGACATGGGGCTTCCTGTGCTGCCTTCATTAGCTGGTGTCTCTGCGAGAACTCGGCTCATTATCTGGGCGATTTGATTTCCGAGGCGGCTGCTGCGGCGGCTTCTGCTGCAGCTGCTGCTGCTGCGCCCGCCCGGGGCCACCCTCTCCTTTCCCATTGCCTAGTGGCGTGGAACCAGTGAGTCTGTGGATCACCTGTTTCCACATCTCCTCACCCAAGCCTGACTTCCCAGAAGTGTCCTTGATCCCCCGAGAACTGGACTCCTCGGGGTGGAGGGGGCAGCTGCTCGAGGGTCGGAGGCTGGGCCCACCTCAGGATCCTCAGAGAACTTGGCAGAGTCAGCCGCCAGTGCCCAGCCTCCACAGGCCCCTTCGTTTATTTCCCCTTGCCCTCTCCCTGGGTGCATCTGTGGTGAAATGCATGGTCTCTGCAGGTACAGAGTTCCCCATCACTGGAGGTCATCAAGTAGGGTCCTGGCCTAGGTTTTGAGGGAGTTTGTGGACCTGGACGGTCACTAAAGTTCCTTGTAAACCTGAGATTCTGCAATTTACATGCTGTAAGTAGAGTTTGAGCAGGGTCGTGCTGAAGCTTCACTGCCACAGGGACACCTGTGATAGAAGACACGGCACCTGGCTCCAAACAGTCCCCATCGCTGACCCCTGTTCTGCTGTTCTCACTCGAGGCAAAAGAGATGGTGCCCCGGTCCCTTCCGGAGGTTCCAGGCCTGTGTTCCCCTGTAGGGTTTCCCTTGGAGATTTGATCCCGCCAGACGAAACTCCAAAGGCTGCCTGTCTGGGTTCTCTTTTATTTTTATTTTATTACTATCCTCACCTGAGGACATTTTTTTTTCATTGCTTTTAGAGACAGAGGCAGGGAGAAAGAGAGAGAAACAATGATGTGAGAAAGAAACTTCGATCAGTTGCCTCCCATATGTGCCCCGACCAGGGATCGAACCCACAACCTGGGTGTGTGCCCTGACCAGGAATCGAACCCGAGACCTTTCTGTCTACAGACAACGCTCCAACCGACTGAGCCATACCAGCCAGGGCTGGGTTCCCTTTTAAAGCTCCGTTTCTTTCTGGATCAAATGGGGCAATGAATGCAGTAACCACAGCTAGCACTCACGGAGCACTTGCTGCGGCCTGACGCTGCTCAAAGCGCTTGTTTGCTCGTAACCACTCAGGACGGGTTCCCGTCCTGCCCTCCTTGCACAGAGGTGGGAACCGGGGCCCAGGGAGGCTCCTCGCTCGAGGCCACAGCTGGTAAGTGATGCATGCTGACGCTTACTAACCAGCTGCTGGGCTCTTCACAGGAACGTGGAGCTTTACTCGACCTTTCCTAAGCTTTGCCAGGAAGCCAGGTGGGTGCAGCCCTAGTTCTGGACCTCCTGAGAGTGCTGGGTGACATCAGTCCCTCTCGGCTCGCTCGGTGCCTCGTCCAAGCCTGGCAGGGGGCAGGTGGCAAGTGTAGAATTGCCTTTCCCACAGAGAACAGAGCTCCCGTGCACTGGCCAGGTAGTGCAACCATGCTGGGCCGAGGGGTGTGCCGTCTTCTAGAAGTTTCCCTCACTTTTGCAAAAGGACTGACGGTTGAAGCTGAGCTCTCTGAGGCTGATTCACCCCAAGTTCACATGAGGCCACTTGCCTGTATCCTGCCTCTGCTTCCTGCTGCTCTTGGGCAGTGTCTGCGGGTGCCCGCGAGGCAGGGAGGGAGCGTCCTCACCCCGAGCAGGGGTGTCTCAGCCAGGGAGGAAGCGCAGGCTCCCCTGGTCCCTGGGTGAGGAGCTTCGGCAGTCCTGTAACCCTGCTTCTCCTGGGACCTGCACATAAGCCCCCCCCGCCCCCCCACCGGCCCCTGACCCCACAGCTGCCTGAGCTGCTCTCACAGGGCGCTCTGGTCTTATGTCACTGAGCCACGGCCCCCCTGGCTGGGGAGTTCTGTGGGTTCACAGGCCCGACTTCACCCACAGAAGAATTTCTCTCGGCAGAGAAGGGGTGACCCTGTTTCCGAGCACATCGGTGGAGCATGTGCTGTGCTGAGCTCGTACCACCTGGCTCTCTTTCCTGCTCACGCTGGCCCGGGGCTGCTGGCAGCCTGAGACTGCTGAGGGGACAGCGAGGGGAGGTGGCTTGCTCAGGGCCACACCACTGGATCTGGACTCGGGGCAGAAGCCTTCCCGTGGCAAGCGGGCCTGGAGGGCCTGGTGGGTTTGGTGAACAGCTGGAGGGGGAGGGTGGGGGAGGGGGCGGCAGGACATGAGGCTGGGCTTGGTGGTGGCAGCAGCTGCTAACGCCCCAGATGTCGAAGGCCCAGTCCAGTGGTGTGCTGGTGAGTGCCCAACCAGCTGTCTGGGGGTAGAAGAAGGAAAAAAGCCCTGATCTGCAGTGTTTGCCGATTAAATGTTCCCGCCACGGCCAATTTCAGGCTGATAGTGTGATGTCAGTGACCACCAAGTCCCCATGAGCTGGCCAGTGTGGGTCGCTGCCAGTGGCTACTCCCTTGGGCTCTGGTGTTGGGGTCAGTTTGGGAGACAGCAGAGGGGTAGCAGGAGCGGAGGGGACTCCATGGGGCTCTTCCTTAAACACACAGCTCTCGGGTCGCCTGGTGCTGGGAAAGGAGGGCTGGAGAAAACTGACCTTGGAGGCCAGAGGGGGCAGGGCTTGGGGCAGGCTGGGCCAGGCGGCGGGGAAAGGACACGATCCCATTGTATGCGGTGAAGTAAAGGCCTTTCCCTCTGGGTCTCTTGCTCTAAAAATGCACGTCTCAGAGGGAGGCTTTGGAGGCAGCGGACCGAGCTCCCGGCTCTCCGCCCCTCCCGGGTCAGGCCGGGGAGCGCAGTCACACGGGAGCAGCGGCGATAATGGCGGCGGCGGCAGCACACACCCATTCCTTCAGGAAAGGGCCTGGGAATTTTCATTTGGGAACAAAAAGACTTTATTGGAAATAAAGCCAGTGGGGGAGTTTCGGGCAAGAGGGGACGTCAGAGTTAGGGCCCAGCTGTGACAGAGGCCCGCCGAGCTGCTAGGACGTCTTCGAGGCCGGGGCCGGGGAGAGTTCGGCGAGGGCGTCCTGCCCCGACCCTGGGTGGGCGGGGGGGGGGGGGGCAAGGCCAGGGAGATGGGGTCCAGGCCCCGAACCAGCAGCCCAGGCTCCCCGAGGAGCAGGGTTCAGGGGCACCCTGAAGCCGTGTGGGATCCGGAGGCGTAGGGGGCCAGGTAGGAGTCTGAGAGTGTCTGGTGGCTGTGCTTTGCCTTTTTCTGGTCCCATCCACTAGTACTGCATTTGGTGGCACAGAGGCCGGCCCTGCCAACTCCAGTCCCCAGGTTTCCTTGACAACTGCCTCTATCGGGTTTGGCCTCAGGAGGCACTGCCGGGAGATGGGGGTGGGGGCCGGTGGAAGGGAGAGGAAAGGGTGCCTCTTCCCTCCCTCTGGCTCAGGGGCACCACCGCCTGCAGCAGCTGTCTCTTCCATGGCCCCACCTGCCACTCACTGCATCTCCTACCGGGTGACCCTGGCTCCTGGGCCCTGGAAGCTCCTTCGTCTGCCGCCCCTCTGGTCCTAGGGTTGGTGCTGGCTTTCTCTTGCTCAGGCTGATCCTGCGTCACGGTCCCCTGCTTGTCTTTGCTGCCCCTCCAGCTTCATGGCTGTGTTGCCCTGATGTCTTGCTTCCCTAGCCAATGCTGACCGATCCAGCCTGCCTCTCGCAGCGGGAAGGGGTGAGGCAGGGAGAGGCCTGGGTGCTGGGGAGGTGGGGTCTTGGGCCGGGCCTGATGCCTGCTGGCCTTCCAGCTCAGCCTGACTGTGTGGTCCCCAGACCTCTGGGGCTTCAGTGGTGACGTCCAAGGCTGATTCTGGGTCCGCTCTGTGCCATCGCACGGGGCCGTCTTCTAGAGGCCAGGTTCTCGGCTGAAGTAGTGACCCATTTTCATGTGGTTCCTTTATTAATGGGGTCAGATCTGGCCCCTCAAGCCCCTGCCAGCACCCGCACGCTGATTGGCTGGCCTGCCCTCCCCAAGGCAAAGGGCCCTCTGGCCCCAACCGCCCTTCCTGAAGGTTCTGGGATGCCTATATCTGGGTGGGAAGAAGGGGTGGGGCTGCAATTCTGTCCAGAAGGAGAAACGCTTGCCCAGGTTATGTGCCAGGGACAGGAAGGCTTAGCTCCCATTGATTTCTAAGCCTCAAGTGAGGCCGCAGGGCTTCCAGGAACAAAGTTCACAAGTCAGCAGTCTAGTCCAGGTGTCTGTTTCACGTGTGGAGAAAGAGAGGCCCGAGAGGAACAAGGACTTTCCCCGAGTCCCTCTGAGCCAGTGGCAGGGCCGGGGCTCAGGCTGTTGGCCCTGGCCCAGCCCCGTTCCTCCAGGACCTCAGTGGCTCTGGGAAGCATAGTGGGACAGGCCAGAGAAGTCATGTGGTGGGACAGTGGCCTTGCTGAGAGGCCGGCCTGCTGTTGGAAGAGGCCTCTGCCAGGCCCAGGCGTCATGGTGCGCATTTCCCGGACCCCCTGTGCTCAGCAGTCCCCTTCGAGGTCTGCAGAGGCCTCTCCGGAGCTCAGGGGCCTGCCCCGGCTGCCAGTCTCCAAGCTCGGGGTGCGCATGCGCGAATGCCTGCGCTGGGTGCGGCTGCAGCAAATCCCCAAGCACACATCACCGGGTTGCACAAGAGTTGTGTGGCAGTGGCTGTGCTCCTGTGACTTTGCATGGAACTGAGAATGCTGCGCTCTTTGTGAAAGAGTGCTGACTCAGCGGTGCCGGGCCCTTTGGGGGGGTGCCAAGGGAGGCCAACCTGGTGGGGACACCCCCCAGGGCAGAGGCAGCGTGTGCAGAGTCTTTCAGGGCCCCACGGCAGGGGAGAGCAGGCAGTGCCCTCTGCCCGAGCTGGTGGCCTGCCTGTGCACCCAGCCAGTCCCTCCCGCTTCCCTCTGCTCCTGGCTGACGAGCTCCCCAACGCTGCACTCGCCGGCAGCACCCTCAGGTTTGCACACGTTTGAGGTTTTGGGTACCTAGAGGCAGGCCAAGCAGGGCCTTCAGTGGGTAATCCCACCTGAGTGGGAGAGCGTGCATGTATTGCAGTGTCCCCAAAAAGATACCTGGGGATGCCTGACCACAGAAGGCCTTCAGTGAGAGGCCGGCCCCAACTTCGGTCTGTGAAAACAGGGAGCCACAGAAGGTTTTGGAGCAGGTGGATACTGAGGCCAGAGATACGCTTCAGGAAAGTGGAGAGGGAAGTGGACAGAGCCTGTGGGTGGAGCTCCACCAGGGTGGGGCCGTCCGGGGCGAGGCCACACTGTTTGCAGACCCCAGCCCCTGGGGTCTGAGGAGGTGCTGCTTCGCCCATGCAGGACTGTTTGAGCTTGGGAATGGAAACAGGAAGGGGTGGTTGAGAGCATCCTGCCACGTGCTGGCTGGCACAGAGGGCCAGTTATTTAATGACCCATTAAGTTACTAAGTTATTAAGCACACCGAGCTCCTGTTGGCTCCTCTGCTCGTTGGGAATGACATGCACTTTCTGGTGCTGGGAGGGGGAGTGGAGGTGGAGGGCCGGGCTGGCGCCTGCTGCAGACATAGAAAGTGCTCAGTAGCTGGAGTCAGAGAGGAGGCGACTGAGCTGTGTGACGTCTGAGGGTCCCTCCCAAGGGTCCAGTCCAAGGCCGCATGTTGAGGGTCTTCCCAACCTCCTCACTTCAAGGCCCTGTGCTTAACAACCTCTCTGAGGCGTGCTTGGGTCAAGGTGGGGTGACTGCTGGGGCCCCTCCCCTCTCGAAGCACACCCTCACCTCTCAGTGTGCCCGTGACTTGGATGAGGCAGGAACCAGCCTGCCCTTTCTACCCGCTGGGGTCACTGGGGGGTCATGTACCGAGGTGCCACACCCTGCTGGCTTGGGAGCTGGAGGGGAGATTTGCTGAGGAGGCAGCCGGTGGGGGGCCTGACCAGGCTGCTTACACTTGTCATTTCTAGTCCATTCCTTTAATGACCATCATTGTCAAGAAGGCTTCAGTAAAGAGACGGGGAAAGATGGTGGACATTAGCTGACAAGTGTTTTCTGGGAGGAGGACTGATTTCTCTCCCACTGAGGGTGGAGCTGGGGGGCATGGATAAGCCCTGCTTCTCTTGGGACCCCAGTCACCTGCTGGAGGGGTACTTGAGCTGAAAGATGGGGCCTGCTTGTGGGTATGTCGGGGCCACTGGCAATGTGGAGGAACATGGGAGCCTCCGTGGGGTCAGCTGAGAGGGGGTGGGCACCGGGCCAGGCCCCGGGGCTCCTGGAGGGGCACTCCCTCCCTGGGAGGTGGGCAGTACTGCCACTGAACAGTCCTGGGCCTGTCCCTCTCTGCGGGTGCCATGACCCAGGTGACCTGCCTGCTACCTCCAGCGTGTGGCTGCCTGGCCTTTGTCTCTGTAGGTTCCTGGCCTCTACCTCACACCTGAGCTGTGCATGGAGGTGACTTCTTTGGCAAACAGGGCATGTCCGCCTCCCTTGGAGACCACTGAGGCAAGAGGCTGCATTTGTCAGGGTGGAGGCAGACAACGTGGGGGTGAGAGAGAGAGGGAGAAACGCTGACCACCAGGAGGGCAAGGAGCTGGCCCTCAGCTCACACAGGCAGCCTGCAGCCTGAGTTCTGGGCTCCTGGGCCTTAGAGCGACTCGGTGAGAACCACTTCCGCCAGCCTGCGGAGGAGCGGACCGAGGAGACGTTCTCTCCCTGGACGTTCCTGCGCTGAAGAGCACCCTCGGCAAAGACTGCGGGCTGGTGGGAGGCGTGGAGGAGAAGGAAGGTTACTTCTGCTCCACACCAGGTGCCCCGGGAAGCTGAGTCTCAGGAGAACGTCAAGTCCATGGTTGTGCTGGGGGCCTTGCCTGGAGGCAGGTTGGGTGAGCTGACCCCTTGACCAGCTGAACCTGGGGCCTGACCCCCGAGGCAGCTGGTCTTGGCACCCACCCTGAGGACGGGTACCAGTGGTAGTATCAACACCTGGGCAGGGTGCCAGGTTCAGCCCCGCTGCTGAAGGACTCGCCCTGCAGGCGACCACAAGTTCTGTCGCCCAGGACATGGGAGGTCCCCATAAAACAGAACGATGGTGCTCTTGTCCATACAGGCAGGGGAGACAAACCAAACTCAAGAGAGTGGATACAGTGCTCCCAACTCTGCATTTTCTTTCCCATAAACTTTTGGTTAAACTATTGGCACTCGTGGTGGCTTCATCCCTGAGAAGCCCTTGCAGGTGTCAAAAGCGTGGAACCATCAGAAAACCTGTGTGAGTGCAGTGAGTTGGTTCACACGGCCCCGTGGGCGTGGCTGTGATGGGAACTTTAACAGTCCCTGGCGGCCGGGTGGGTACACTTTCAGCTGGTAAGCTCGTGCCGCGTCGTGTGCTGGGATCCAGCATAGCCGTGGCTCGCTGTGCTCCCTGGGGGGCTTGGTAACAAGTGCATAGGCCCTCGAGGAGGAGAGAAGATCAGGGATTCGGGGCCCTGCTTCTCCTTCAGAATGTATGGGATCTGATCTGGATTATCTGGGGACCCACTCGTGACCTCCTGGTGTGGTGGCATCACTTAAGAAACACTGTGTGTCTTCATGCTGGTGTCAGGGTATTCGATTGCTCCTGTTGCTTCGAGGGAAGGCCACACACAGCTGCGCCCGCTGTACAGAGGAAGTTTATTCTGGTTGTGTTAGTTTGGACGGAGAAAGCAGAGGACAGGACAAAGCACACATCCAGGGGCAGGGCCAGAGGCCTTGGCACCGTTTGCTGGTGGCCGGGGTCTCAGCTTGACACGTGGCAACTTGCCTGAATTTGTTGAGAGTAACTGTCGGGAAATAAGTGAATAAGATTTCTGGAATTAGCACTGGGAGACTGAATCTATTTAAGGCACGTTTTGGTGCCCCCCTCAGGCCAGTGTGGCTCCTAGGGAACAGGACAGCTCGACAGAGGGGTCAAGGATTCCCTTGTTAGGGTGGGTGCTGTCGGCTTACGTGCAGGTGTTGGTTTTGCATTGCAGCTGGTTTTCCTCGCAGACAACAAGGCCTTCGGTTGTTAATGCTGCTTTGTTTGCACATACGTTTGGAGGCATTCCCTCTCTGCATCGGTGTTAACACATCAAAGTACAGGAGCAGAGCTGGCCTGAGGCCACCTCTCTGCTATTAATACTAAACCCATTCCTGGCCATTTAACTTCAGGAAAACCTGAACATCCCATTTTGTCTATATTTAATTTGCAAATTTGTTTTAGCTTTTTATACTTCAGGAATGATACGAGGAGTCAACAGTTCTGGTTTCTGTTTCTGTGTAGGTGTTCATTTACTAGTATGTTTACTGAGCTCCCATGTGCCAGGCGTGTTCTTGGGACTGAGGGTGTGGTGTGAACAGGACAGGTAAAACCCGTGTCCTCGTGGAGTTCATAATCCAGAGAGAAAAACGCTACAAACAAACGCACGCCAACCAAACAACAGCAACAGCAAAAAGCTCACCTGCAAACAAGTGAATAAATATACAACGTAACGTTAGGTGGAGACGAAGAAGTGGTTACCCGGGTCAGGGCACAGAGCTGATGGGGAGTGGCCTGAGCCAGGAGGGGCAGGACAGGCCTCTCGGAGGAGGTGACATCGCCCAGAGACCTGCATGAAGCACGCTGATCAGAAGAAAGTTCTGGCTCAGGGAGTGGCAGGTGCCAAGACCCCGAGAGGGATGTGGTCAGTGTGTGTGTGTGTGTGTGTAATATTGTTTTGTTACATTGTATGAATACACACTGATCACTTAGCAATGCATGGCAAGATTGGGCACTTGGGGCTTGGGGGGCCTGCGGCAAGCAGCCAATCTGGTGAGGGGCCTGGAGGACCCCAGACCCAGAGAGTGAAGCAGCCCATGGGGGCAGCAGGGTTCCCTCAGGTCTGCAAGCTGAGAGGCAGAGACAGCCCCTTGGGCTGAAGGAGAACAGAGTTGGGAGTGGCACCCCCACGTCATATACTGTCCCCCACATCATGGCCTTCCAGAGCAGGGGTCCTCGGCTTCAGCATGAGTCAGAATCACGCAAAGGGCTTGTTAAGTCTGGGCCGCTGAGCCCCACCCCCAGCTTTCTGATTCAGAAGGTCTGAGGTGGGGCCTGAGAATGCATTTCACCCGAGTTCCCAACTGCTGCCGGTGGTCCAGTGACCCCATCGTGAGACCCAGTGCTCTAGGGCAGCTGTGAACATGCTCTGGCGTTCATGGCATGACCGTGGGTGGAGAATGAGGGTCAAAGGACCTGTTCAGGTCGCACAGGTGGCTGGCTGGCTCAGTGGCCCTCCTGCAGAGTCCCAGCCGTGATTCTGGTGCCCTGAAGACCGGGTCGACAGTGCCCCTTGCTGAACGCAGGCATGTGTATGTGACAGGCGTTGCCCACACATCAGTGAGTCCTTGCTTGCTGCTCTGGCTGCCAAGGCCAAGAGCTCAGGGGTCAGGGACCTGCAGCTGAGGTGGGTGGAGTGGGGTGGGGCACGGCCTTGGGTAGTCAGCGCCCGGTCAATACGGGTGGAGGCGGAGGGGTGGCGGCCCAGATGCCACCACCTAGAGGTTCTCCTCTCTGCCCTGCCGTCCAGGGGCCAGCAGCCCTGTGCTCCTCCTTCTCTTGTCTTCCCTGGCCCTCCTCCAGGTTAGCGTTGTCTCCCAGCACGGGTGTGAGGACCCCCTGCAGGTGGTTTGGGGATCCGGAAATGCAGCGTGGTGGTGTTGGAGATGAGCCCGACGCCTGGCTTGATTTTCCCGAGGGAGGCCTCTGCTGTTCCTGGTTGTTCACCTGTGGGAGTGGGCCTGAGTGTCGAGGGAGAAGGAAGGAGATGGGAGGGGCGGGCTGAGCTGGAATCGGCGGCCCAAAGCATGGCGGGAGCTGATGGGAAACAGCTGAGCCAAGGGCTCGACACAAGCAGAGAAGAAATCGTGCTTCTGAAGAAGCTGTAGAAAATTGATTTTTTGCAGCTTCCGTGGTCATCCTGAATGGATTTGGTGCAGTGGAGACTGGTCCCATTTCTCGTCTCTATCTGCTCTGTGCTGTCGGCTCAGATGTTGAGCGGGCCTCTCTCAGGGGCAGAAGGACCTGGGTCAGTGCCACCACCTACACCTCCCACAGCCCTGCGCGGACAGGACGGGGAGCAGGGCCCTCAGCCTCCAGCGGCCCCTTCCTGCTGCCGGCTGTTTTGGGCCTGATGCCACAGATGTGAAGAGTGTGTGTGTGCATGCAGCTGAACTGGGATTGAGGCATGTGTACTGGGCTGCAGCTGTGGGCCTTTGGTGTCTAGGGCGTGGTGGGCACCTTGGAGAGCTCAGCCTCTCTGGGTCTGTTCAGTCCCTTGGTGGGTGCTGGGGAGACAGCAGCCAGCCAGATCAGGTCTGGGGTAGCCTCGCCCCCGGGGCAGCCTCGCCAGGGGCAGGACCTTGTCTGGGAACGAGGGCTGGCCTCTGGCACGTTCCCCCTGCTTGTATGGAGGGTGGACTTAGCGCAGGCCTGGGGGAGCTAAGATTCCCACAGCCAGGGAGGAAGTGCAACCACAGACTGACGGTTCCTGGAGCTCCTGTTAGCTTTGGATGATTTCATGGAAAACTTGGCCGGGAGGCAGGGCTGTGACCTCTCGGCCCTGCGTCCAGCACAGGGAGTAGCTCAGCCTTCCAGAGACGTGCAGTCTGGGCGGCCACAGCTCGCCCTGGCCGAGTGCGGGGGGCAGAGGGCCTGGCTCCGCACCTCCCTGGCCCCAGCCTGCTGCTCCGCTGCAGGGCGGCACTGGTCCCTGCCCTGCCGGGCTGCTGGGAAGACCCCGTGAGACCAGGCCTCGAGCACCTCACCTTCTGCCGTAGTGTGGGAGCAAACAGTCCGACAAGGGAGCCTGGGCCATGAGTGCTCATGTTTGTTGAGTTTTGGGATTTGGGAATGGGTCATCTTTCCTGGTGGTCCTCGCCGATGTGGCATATCTGTGTCCCTTTCCCACCCCGAGCAGCATGGCCCGGGGTCACTCGAACGTTTCTGTTCTGCTGGCCTTACTGGGAGGAGCCATACATGAACACTCGGCCAGAAAAACGGACATTCACCCAGGGTTCTGAGGCTGAAAATCCTGGAAGGTGGTGAGCATTTCTTTCTCCGTGTTTTGTTTGCAGAGGCAGTGTGTTGCCCACACCTGGCAGCTCCGTGCTGGAGCTCGGGGTTGCCATGGGGATGTGGGGAGGGGAAGGAGGGGAGAAAGGGGGGGCCATTGGGCAGCTTATGAAGATAGAGAATAAGGATGCTTTCCGTAGGTAAGAAGGGAGATAGGAGCCCAGTTGGAAATAGTAATAATGGTATGGTGATGGTGGTGTGGATATCATTAATTTTCCCCAGCTTTGGCTCCATCAGGACTTATACAGAATTCCATATACATAATATGTCAATAGTATAATATTACTACTAATCATAGTTATTGAAGAGGAGCTAAGTTTTATTAGACTTTTATTGGTGGGCATGGCTAAGCACTTTAATATCCATTATTTCATGTAATTATCTGAAGAATTTTATGAGTAATCATTATTTCTATTTTAAAGTGAGGGAGACAGCAGTTGCGAGGTGGACGATCTTGTCTGAGGTCCCCCAAGGCAGAGCAGGGGAGCCCACAGCTCCGGCCCTGGACCCTGCAGACCCTGAGGAGACCACTGCCTGCCTGCGGGGCTGTGCTCGGAGTGACAGACAGCAGGGGACGTGAACGCTTTCATTACATAATGACGAGGACAGCGACCCCAGTAGCTGTCCGGGGCCAAGGCTCCGGAGCCAGGCTGCCCGCGTCCGGTTGCCTGGACCAGGCGAGTGACTGATCTCCGTGCCTCGTCTCCTGACCTGCGCCTCCCTCGGGGGCGCTGGTGGGGCTAAGTGGTCAGTACCTGAGAAGGGCACTGTCCGTGTCGCTGTCGCCCTCTGTGCCTGCCACCAGGTCCACCTGGGAGGTGCTCCGTGGGTTCGGACAGAGAGACTGGCACGGGGCAGGCACCCGCGAACACTCACCGTGAAGGGGTGCAGTTGACCGGCTGGCCTGGAGGTCTGCTGTCCCCTTAGAGAGATCCACCCTCTCTAAGAAGGACCTTCCGTCAACATGTGGGTTTATCTCTGGGCTCTCAACTCTGTTCCATTGGAGAAGCTGTATGATTTGCTCATTTGTGGAATAGAAAACAAAAAAAGTCACAAAACAAAACAAAAATGAAGTAACAGGTGCAGACCACAGAACAGTGGTCACCGGAGGGGAGGGGTGGGGTAAAGGGGGCCAAGGACAGAGTGACGGAAAGAGACTAGACCTTGGGTGGAAGCACTCGTGGAGTATACAGACAGCAAATTATAATGTCGTGCACCTGAAATTTATATAATGTTATTAACAGATGTTACCTCAATAAATTTTTTTCAAAAAAGAATCCTCCCTACAGCTGCCTACCTGAGACCAACCCACAAGTGGGGCTGAGCCTGCCCGTCATGCGCACTTGCTGGCACACTGCCCCGGGGCTGCTCGGTGGGCCAGGCTCACGGGCCCGACAGTGCCCAGGCCTCTCGGAGAGCCAGGGGATGGCGGACCCCCGCTCTCCTGCCTGTGAGGGGTCTGCAGGGACACTGCTCTTCTCTGAATAGTGGTGCATGAGCTGTGGCTCCCTCCCCCTCCCCCCAGCCTTTTGGGGTGGCGGGGGGCTCACTAAGAGCTGGGCCGGCCGGGGTAGGAGGCCGCAGAGCCCGTCAAGGTCAGCAGATAGGCCTCGGCTCTCCCCTAGGACGGCGTCAGCGTCTCCCCTGACTCGGGCCACGTTGTTTCAGAGCACATGGTACACACCCCTGACCACTGGGGACTTGCTTGAATTAGCAAACTCATTTTTCCTGAGCCCTGAGGTTGAACTTGAGTGAGGAGTTCAGGGCTCTTTTGCTGAAATCCAATAGATCAGGAGAACTCATGTTACAGCATGTTTCAGCCTTGATCAAATGCACATTTCGTGTGGTGGGGCCTCCTCCACGCCTGCATGCTTCCAGCTGCAAGGCCTGCCCAAAACTGGGCTGACCAGGGCAGTGGCTGGAGCTGGGGTCGGGCTTTGGGGGAGCCAGCCCCCTCCTTTCCTCCCCACTCCTGCCTCCCCCATGCCCACCCTTCAGAGTGCTATTACTAAGAAGAGGTTTGAAGGTTTTCCTGGAATGTCCTGGTTTCGGGGCTGAGTCATGGGGCCCCAGCTCAGCTGTCCTGTGTCTCTGCCTGCGAACACCTGCTCTGCCTGCCTCCCTTCCAGCAGAGGGCCAGGCCACAGGGGCCGCCACAGGGGCCACCACAGATTCACAAGGTCAACAAGGAGTTGATCCCTCCTCTACCATCAGCCCACAGCCCACAACCCACAGCCAGGCCTGAGCTTAGGGGGGTGCTCAGTGGGGGCCTGGGGATGGCATCACTCCCCAGAGCACACAGCCTGTCTCCAGAAGGACAGGGGCTCCCTGGGGCCCAGGCTTCAGGAGTAATATAAGCCGAAAACCACAGGACGCAGTGGAGGTCCAGATGCGGAGATGGTAGGGCTCAGGAGGGAGTTCACACAAGCAGGGCAGACTTCCTGGAGGAGGTGGGATAGACAGGTTTTGTCAGACTGATGTGGAACTTCCCAGAAAACAACGTTGCTCCCCAAACACTGCCCTCTGCTATCTGGACCCTGGGGGGGGGAGGGTCTGTTTTCTTGAGGGTTGGGGACAGGTGGCCCAAACCAGTGGTTCCTAAACCTGGCCCGGCATCCTGGTCACCTGGGAGTGGTCACACTGTGGGTGCACAGCCCTGCCCCAGACCTGCCCGAGAAGTTGCCCTTGGGTAGGATCTAAACATCAGTAGTTACAAAGCTCCCCAGAGATTATGAAACTGGGCCAGATTTCAGATCCTTTCCCACCTCGTGGGTTGGCTCTCCCCATGCACTTCCTTCCCTGCCGATGGCTGTTTGGGGTTCAGGGACCCCAATCAGTGGAGAGAAGTTTGGTGGAATCTCCATGGGTTTCCCTGTACCTGTGGCCCAACAGCAAACTCCCAACTCCGTGGGGGCTGCAGGAGGCTCCTTCTGGATTACAGGGGCTCTGGGCTGCATGGGTGGGAGATGGTGGCCCTGCTACTGCCCTGTGCTGGCCTCCCTCTGCCTTTTGGTGGGGGCCTCTCACCCTTCTGCCCTGAGCTTTGTCTCTTCAGCCTGGGAGAGCAGGGGCTGCCAGCTCCGGGAACTGCCATGAGCTTTTCAGCTGTACCAGCGGCTGCACTGTAGCACTCCAGCATTTCCTGTTTCCAAGTTCCAGGGCAGAAAGTCCACCTGCACTGACTCCGGGGTCAATGGTAGTCCATGGGTTGTCACCTCAGGGGCAGGAAGGAGTGTGGAAGATGCCCAGCGTGGCTGCCAGGGGGCCAGGGTGGGGCAGTGGGGCCCGGGCATGATTGGCACAGCAAGTCTCTGCGTGGAGGGATCTCCTGGAGGCAACTCCCGCAAGGCGAGCTGGCTGGAGAGCTGTGGTCTCCAGGTGCAGTTGGGGAAACTGAAGGCTGGAGAGGGTGCCCCACTAGGACATGCTGGAGGCCCCATTTTCATTTTGGGTGTGCGGAGGTCAGAGATTCCAGAGGAGCTTGGGGTGTGGGGGGAGGGTTCTCACGGCCAAGGTGTGGTTCCTTCCAGGTGCACTTTGGAGCACAGGGAGTTGAGAGGGCAATGGCCTTGCATGTCTTTCTGTGCTGGGGGACTTTTATGACAGAATTTCTTCCTCTGAGTTCCCTTGATGTTGGAAAGTGTCTTGTGAGTTCCTTGGGGAAGGGGATCCATGCCGCTATGGGATTCTCCCCATCGTGTGAAAACCCAGTGCTTCCTGAACCTTCTTAGTTTCTCCTGTGTCATCGACTATGTGAGAGAGCCGTGGAGCCAACGGCCTTTCTTGTTGTGTCAAAGGGATGTAGAGGTGTCCCCAGAGTCTTTGTCCCCCCTAGTACTCTCCGGGTGGCTGCTGCTGTGCCTCCCTGGCACACTCCAGGGAGGTCGTCACCCTGGAAGCGTGGGCCAGCCAAGTGCACAGCGGCTGTGTGGTACTGATGTGCCAAGAGAGGAGTTGCTGTTGTGGCTGTGCTGGCACCTGGCTTGGAAGAGCCCTTGGACTTGGAAGAGCACTTGGACTTGGAAGAGCACTTGGACTTGGCTCAGGAGGTTTTGCCTTCCTCTTCCTGGGGCCAGGGGAGCCGTGTGCCCATGGGGCACAGAACCTCCTTCAGTGTCGTGGCTCTTTGGGGGTCATCGTGGCTCAAGGCAGCTTAGGCTTGTGACCAGACTGCTCCTCTCGTGGCTTCCTGTCTAGGTCGTGGCCGAGTTTCCTGAGCTTTAAGAGGCTCTCTTAAAAACAGCAGACCCAGCAGTGAATGCCGCTGCAGCCTCTCCCGAGCAGCTGCCATGCAAGGCATTAGTGACGTGCCTGAAAGGTTACGGTGGAGATGGGCCAGTGCCCCTGGTTGGGATGGCGGTGGACGTCCAATCCAGCAGGGGTACAGGCGTTGACAGTGGGTCTGCCACCCTACCTCAGCCTGCGTTTAGCGTGGATGTGTGTGTGTTACTTAGGTGGCTAATCAGCTTCTTTACTGAGGGTGACAGTTACATGCTATAAAAAGTCCATTAACTGAATTTAAGCTTCTCTAGAGCTGGTGAGGTCTAGTCTGTACTTGGCATGTGATGCGGAGGGAACTGAAAATCCAAAGGGCCCTGTCGGCTGGGTCTCGGCTGGGCTGGGAGCACAAGCTTCGCCGAGTGCGTCACTAGGTGAATGAACGCGTGAGGGGACGGAGGGGCTGGGAATGGTGTCACTGGGTCAAGCACGAGTCTTGTAAGGCTTGTGAACCAAAGTTAGGCTATTCTCACGTGAGTATTGATTAAACAGCTTTTTATTCTTATTGCCAAGAGGCACCATGGAAATTCTCTATGGTAATAAGTTAGCCTTCTTAATTTTGGAAATCAAAGTGTTTTCAAATTCTGTTCTCTGTGTTTATATCGACTGTTCAGAGAGGGTTGTGTTTTGTTGTCATTGTTCCAGCTACAGACGTCACTGTGTTGAGAATCAGTGGTTTGCCTCTCCCTGGTGCTGCATGCTAGGCGTGAGCCGAGGGATGACTCCACACCCCAGCCGGCCCTGTGGTGCATCCACCAGTGGGCCAACCCTACTGGGTCCCTCTCCTGACCTGTGGGGGCCACCCAAGTCCCCAAGCCGCAGGTGGGCCCTGGATTGGTTGGTGGCAAGGTCCCTGCTGTTCCTTTGGGGCCACAGCGGAGCTTGGGTGGCTCGAGGAGCCCAGGTCGAGAAGCTTTCCCGGAGGAGCCCACCCTCCCAGCCTCCCAGAGAGTGTCCGCTTCACACCTCTAGGGCCTCACACCTGAGTGCAACCAAACTGGGAGCTCCCAGGGGCCAGACACGGCCCCCTCCTTTCTGGAACCTCTTTCTAACCCACTGCAGAAAATAGGAATCAATGGATTGCCTGATGGCGTTGTCCCAAACAGCACAATGTGAGAAGGAGGGAAGCATTACAATGACACCCCAGACCCTGGAAGGAGGATGTCATGGGAAACCCAGAAACTTCACAGCCAGAGGCTCCCGAGCTTGGATCCTGGCTCTCTGCCACTCATTGACTGTATGAGCTTAGTCAGAGGACATGCCTCCTCTACATTTTAAAAAGCTTTTATTTTATTTATTTTTAGAGAGAGGGGAAGGGAGGGTGAAAGAGGGGGAGAGAAACATCAATGTGTAGTTGCCTCTTGCACACCCCCTATTGGGGAACTGACCCTCAACCTAAGCATGTGCCTAGACTGGGAATCGAACCAGCGACCCTTTGGTTTGCAGGCTGACATTCAATCCACAGAGCTACACAGCCAGGGTGACATGACTGTTCTGAGCCCCAGTTTGCTGACCTGTGTAATAGGGATGATGCTATCCCTGTGTCACAGGTTGTTTTCACGGCTTCGTGACAACGATGATTATTAAGTGTCGTGCTCAGTGTGGATGCATGGGAACAAAACCCTCATAGCCTGGATGTGGATCTTAGCACAACCGCTCTCAGGAGCCTAAAACTCGGTGACCTCATGGTTTCCTGAAGCTCATGGTTTCCCCTGTAAGGTGTGTGCCACCCTCGCTGCCAGTGATGTCCCACGTCCCGGGCGCTCTGCTGAGCCTGCCAGTGGGCATCGTGTGACCAGTCCTCTCTGCCTGCAGTCGGGCCAGCCAGCAGAGGGTAGACTGCCTCTGGCTGTGGGTGCTGCTTGGCTTGTGCGTGTGTGGGGGTGCGCTGATTGTGAGGCCACTCTCCCAGCCTGGGTTCAGGGAATCTGGAGAAGAAGGGCTACAGCCAGCACCCCCTTTCCCAGGCAGGCCCGGAAGCCCACCCCTCCTCTTGATTGCTAGCAGGCCCCAGGACTGGCCAGGCTGTGGAGTGTAGCCCAGCCCTGACCTCAGGCTCTGAGCCCCCTGGGGTGCCCTGCCTGTCATCCGCAGCCCCGTTGGGGCCCCCTCGCCGGTCTCGGGGGCTGCCCCGAGTTCCTCCAGGTCCCAGGCCGAGTGCACTGAGTTGTGTAATGCTGCTGAGCCAACATCTATGAGTCTCGGCCAATTTGCCGGCCTCGAGTTACACTGTGCAGATGCTCTGCCGTGCGGTCGGCTTTTGTCTCAGAGGCCGGCAGCAGATAGCATGGCTCCGCTCACCATTAGACGTTTCGCAAATCATCTGGGCTCGAGCGTGCCGCAGCCAGACAGTTCATTTATGCTGCGAATGGTATGATTTGTAAAGTCATAAATTTCCCGTCTCTCTGCCAGCAATAAAGTACAGCAAGCAGGCGAGGCCACAGCCCTCCAAAAATGCACTGGCTCCCAGCGAGACCTGGAAGGGAGCACCGTCAGGTCTGCCTCCCGCCGTTCCTGCCCTCGTTGGATTCTGGGAAGTCAGGTCCGGGCCATAAATCTCCCCTACCATCTGGGTGACTCTGGGCCCCGGCACGGACCTGTGATTAGCCTGTGTCATTGGCCCCTACATTGACACAGGTGCCGCTTCCTGGGCCCCTCTTGGCCCTGGCATTAGAGGGGATGGATGACAGACTGCACTCAGGCTGGAATGATAGACAGTCGTTGACCGTCCCTCCCCTTGCTGTGGCCGCACTTGGGTGGGCGTGGGGTCGAGGCAAGGCCGTTGGTCGTGGAGAACTCATGGTGGCCTCTGGGAAGGCATGCAAGGGCGGTGCTTTGCCAAAATACAGGGTCTCTGCTGTGAAGGTGGCTGCTCTGGGTTGAGGACAATGTCGGGGAGGAGCCTTAGGAAGTCTGGGTCCCACTTTCCTTCCTGGAGGAGGGTCAGTGGGTGGGGGGCACCTGTGGTCAGCAGACGTTTCCGCAGAAGCAGGAGTTCTCAAGGAGACCCCAGAGTCGAAGGGCCAGCTGTGCTCCGGGACCCCAGTGCATGCAGGCAGAGTCCCCATTTCTGACCAGCCCCTTTCTTCTTGTCCTGTCTGTGTCCCTGACCTCTGCCCTCGATGGTCTTGAGTCCCTGCTCAGCTCCACCGCCGTGCTGGTCAGCGGTGTCACTGTCCCCTCTGTGGGGAAGGTGGACCTGAACCCGGTCCGCCAGGAGGGGAGTGTGCTCATGCTCAGGGCCCTCGCCTTCTTGCTTTCTCTCCTGTTCCTATTCCTCCTTTTCTACCTCTTTCTCCACCTTTGACGTTTGATCTTTTTAAATCCCTTTTTTAAATTAAATAACATTTAAGATGTAGGAACCAGACCAAAGTAGAAAGAGGAAGTTATCTGTGGTGTGATCGCCCAGACACGGTCACCACCACAACTGTTTTGCTGCTTCCTCTAGGCTGAGGTTTCCACGCTGTGCTTGGTCGCTGGAAAGGGACACCCCCCTTCAGTGAGGCAGCTCTGCCCCTCCCGGGGGTGTGCTGGGCTTGCACAGAGTCCTCTGCCTTGGGGTTGGGGCTAGTAGGCAGAGAGGGCCTGAGTGGGGAGAGTTCGCTGTTTACAGAGCTGTTTCCCCAAGTCGGAGGCCGGCCTTGGAGCGGGTGGGAGACGAGGCCTCGGGAGTGTTGCTTCCCCCTGCCCCGCTGCAGCCTCCAGGGCCTCCCTGGTTCTTCTCTCTGCACCGCAGCCCCTCCACCCGCTGGTCTTACTCCTTCATCTCCTTCCAGCTGAGGTGTAGGCCCCTCCCTCAGCTGCATCACCCACAGCATGGTGACCTCGGCCGCCATCTGCCCCGCCTCTCTGAGCCCCAGCTGGCCCTGAGGTGGGGGTGAGCGGCCCCGTGTAGGATTGCTGTGAGGACTGGAGGACATGACCTGGCAAAGATGGGCTTCATTGACCGTTGACTGGGTCCGATGCCTCCACTGGACCAAGGGCCACCTTGTCACGCAGTCCCAGCTGGACAGTGCACAGCCTTCACCCTGCAGGTGACCTTTGCAGCCTGGGACTAAAACTGAGAGGCCGGGAGAGATGTTTGCTGGGGAAGCAGGAGAGTCCAGCATCAGCATTAAGGGGGGTGCTGTTAGGACCTTCAGAAGAGTCTTTGGACTTCGGTCTGTGGGCGAGTGACCAGGGGCGGCAGGGAAGAGCCGTGGGAGGAGGCTGCTCATTGTCTCTTCACGGGGAGTGGGGCCTGGAGGCTGGGAGTGTGGTCAGGACTCACCGGCCGATCGACCAGAGGAGAAAGGCTGCAGAGGAGGAAGTGTTGCCATAGGAACGGAGGAATGGCCTGAAACTAATGCTGAGGCTCTGGGCCAGGGAGCAGGCATCAGGGGGACCAATGGAGGGGACCCAGGACCAGCCACCCTCTCCAGCCAGAGCCTTAGGTGTGCCACACACTGCCTGCCCCCGGGGACTGAGCCTGGCGGCCAGGCTCAGGTTGTCTGGACACAACAGGGAGGGTCGGTGGGGACTGGCAGAGGTCTCCTGCCTTCAGAAGGATGTCCCAGGTCCCGCCCCTTCCTCCAGTGATAGGTCACAGCAATCTGTGAGTAGATATTAAAGTGGGGAGACAGAGGTCAGAGAGTTAGTTAACTCACCCAGATTGTCCCAGCTGAGGAGAAACAGGGACCCAATCACTTCAGAAACGTCCTCTAGACCAGAAGCTCTGTGAGAGTGGACCCAGGGCCAGGCCTGCCCCCGCTGACTGCCCGGGGTGCGGCGGGGTGCCCGGGGTGCAGCAGGGTGCCTGGCCCACAGCAGGCCCGAGTGCTGAGCCCATGGGCGTGTGGATGGGCCACACCTACTCCCCTGTGCTCCACCTGGTGGTTCTCTCTGCCCCGTGGTAGCCCTGTGCCTTCCTGGGGAGCTCCACTCGTTGCGGGGAGACCCTGGGTTAACAGCTCCCTCTGCCAGCTGTATGGACCCTTTAGTCCCTGAAGAAACTATTGAGTCACAGACTTTCCTTGGGTTTTGGTGATTCGTGATTAATGTTTGCAAGGAAGGCAGGGGAGTGACTCACGCTGATTTAATGAGCCTATGAATATTCCTGGGAAGCGGCTGATAAACGGCAGGCTGGCAGCCCACGCCCCCACGACTGCCAGTGCCAAGTGCTGGAGAAGTCACCAAGTGAAACAAGTCTGCAGAAAATTCCATCTCCCAGCATTGTAATGTTTCCTTATTGGAGCTAATAGCAGGAGGCGCCTTTCTGCTGGCTCTGCGAGGTGCGTGGGTGGGTGGGGGGGTGGCTCGGCTGCTGCCCTGGGGACCTGCAAGGGAAGCAAAGCAAATGCTTTACATTTAGCAAGTTCCTGAGGGCTTGGCAGTGATAAGAGTTCCTCCGGGAAGGACCCCCGGGAGTTTACCTCGCGCCCTTGCAGCTAGCCCCCTAACCCGCTGAACCCCTGGGGAGCCAGCTCTGTGCCCCCGTGTCTGGATGACAGGGTGACGCGAGCGAGGCACCTTCTCTGCAGAGTAACGAGAACAAGGCCAACGGAGCCGCCCTGGCCTCTCCGGCCACATCAGGGCTCACGGGCCTGCTGAGGCCACTGAGCTCAGGTTACTGGAGATAAACAGGTGAAGGTGTGAAGTGGCCGCCCAGAGGAGCAGGCCGAGGCATCAAGGAATGGGTCATTTCAGATGGCTCTCAGGCCACGGAGAGGGTCCCTGACAACTAGCAGGTACTGACATGAGGGTTAATCCTGTTGGTTGATGTTGGCTCCAGAGCGCTCAGGCCGGCGGGCTGGAGAGGAAAGTCGGACGTGCACTAGGTCGGCATCTGTGAGGGCCACTGACAGAGAGGCTCCTGTGTCCAGAGGGGGGCTGGGGGTGCATGGACCAGTGAGCATGGGGTGCCCCATTCAGATGTAAGAGGCCTCCTAAGTCTGGTCTGTCTGTTAATTCTTTGGTGTCTGTTCCCATGTTTACTCAGCCCCTGGTTCTAAGTTAAGCTCAGTGCTGGGTGCAGCCAGGGAGCAAGGGTTCTGCCTTTGTGACTCTGGTGCTTGGTTAGAATGCAGCCTCTCTCTTTCCCTCCCCCCTTCTCCCATCCATCCATCCATCCATCCATCCATCCATTGGTCCATCCGTCCATCCATCGAGAAAATACTGATTAAGTGTGACCATGTATGTAAGGCATTCAGTATCTTGTGCAGCTCAATAAATGTTAGTTTTTATTATCATAACTAATATTATTGCCATTATTTAACACTTATTGCATGCCAGGCCAGAAAGGCAAATAACGGGACAAACTGGTGAACCAAGGCAGGCTGGCCCCCGCCTCACACTGCAGATGGGCACACTGTGGCCCAGAGAGGCGCGGACACCGACAGGGTTTCACAGTGAGGGTGAGCCGGGCCCAGCACCCAGGGCTCCTCCTGCCGTGGCCTGGGGCTGCCGTGCGTGCAATGGCTGGAGGAGGCTTCCTGCGGGGCGGGCGTGAGCGGAGCCTTGGGTGAGAGGGGGTGAAAGCAGCCCTGGAGAAGAGAAGCCGGGAGGGAGCGCAGCCTGGCCTGCGTGGTGTGGGGGAGGGGCTCTGAGCAGACAAGGGTTTGGGGGGTGGGAGGGTTCCCACAGCTCCCTTGGGGCCACCATCTCTTTCAGGAGTCCTGAGAAGGCCTCACTGTCCCCCTGCTCATTTTCTCTGTCACCACCAGTGGGTGTTTCTTTCTGGCAGGGACAGATCAGACATGGGGGAGGGGAGAGGGGCTCAAAGCTTGGTCTGCTCGCCACCTCAGTGCCAGTGCTCAGAGGGGCCCGTGGGCCCAGGCTGGGTCACAGGCCAGACACAGGGTCCAGGCTGGGTCCCCCTTGAGGGAGAAACCTGCTCGGCCGTAATCTGCTATCAACCCCTCGCACTCACTCCCCAGCCCGGCCTCGGCCTCTGTCGTTCTGTGGTCTTCTCCTGCCCGTGCCTCTTCCTCTGATAAAGACGTTGGTTGTTGGACTTAGGGCCAGCCTGCAGCAGCCGGGCCACCTCTTCTTGAGCTCTTTGGCTTGTTAAATTATATCCACAAAGACCCCTTTTCCAAATAAGTTCTCTTTCACAGGCTCTGGGTGGACATAGCTTTGCGGGGTCACCATTCCACTCCCTGCTCCCCTGGAGCAGTGCACGAGTATGGCTTGAGCGGGGGGTCACCATGTGACTTGTGGTGGGATGTGTCCGGGTGGACACTGCCCTGGGGTGGGAGAGTTGGGGGTTCTAGGGAAATTCCCAGAAGCATTTGGGCCTTGAATGTTGTTGTTGTTTTTGTTTTTCCCTGAACCTGGAGACTGAGGGCTCAGCTTAGAAGTGATGACCAGACACATACGGGTACCCAGCAGGGCCTGTTGGCAGAGTCCACTGTGCTGGGGACAGACCTCTGTGACCGCGGCCTGGCCCTGGAGGGACCCAGAGCAGTCCTGTCCTGTGGAGCTTTCTGCAACAGTGGCAACGTTCTTTGGTGTCTGAGCTGTCCCACACAGTGGCACTGGCCACCTGTGCCTGCTGGGCTCTTGAAGTGTGGCTCGTGCCACTGGAGAACTGCATTCTCGCTTCCCTTTCGTCGAACTTCATTACCCTGACACTTAAGTAGACCTCCGGGCTCTCACACTGGCCAGCACAGTGACCATGGCTTCATCGGCCCTTTCCTCTCGTCTGGCCTTCCTTTCACTATCGAAAATAGATTTTATCATAGGTTAACTTGCTCTTTTGCTTTTTTTAAAAAATAATGTGTGTAACACTTCACATTTTAACTTTTGGCTGAGAGGCAGAGGCCAGATGGCGCTTGGTCTCAGACCCGAGGCAAGAAAGTGTGGCGCACTCTTTGAGTGACATGGAAAAGGACAGCGGTTCCCTGCCAACGCCGGGTAGTGGACAGGCGCTGGGGAGGTCATGGTGAAGTCCACACTCACAACAGCGAGGGGGCTGCCGGGCAAGCTTTCCTGGGGTCCGAAGGAAGGGGTGAGGGTCCACGTCTGCTCTGGCCCATCTTTGGGGAGCTATGAATCTGGGGTTCTTTGCTTTTTTTTCATGGTGTCTGGAAAGCTACAGATAAAATTTGGATCCCCTGAGCTAGTTCCCCCCAAATTGCCTCTTGTTTCCTTGGTTCCCCAGATGGATATTGCTTGCTGTCTTGCTGTAGAGTGAGGATATTAATTTTGCTCACTGTTTAGACATGATCTTAAGCAACACTTCATTTATTTACACGTTTGCATGTTTTTGACCCTTCTGGATGAAAAATAAAGTGTTTGCTTGAGAACAGAAAATCTCAGAGCAGGTGGCCCCTGGGGTGAGGGGCTCTGCGCTGGCCGGACACATGTGGGCTTTCAGCTGTCTCGCCTCTCCTCCTTGCATCTTTCTGACATGTGCCAGTCAGACACAGAGCCTCTGGGGCTCCAGGCTCAGTCAGCTCACCTCCTCTGGGCTTGTGGTCATTGGGAACCCGCGGGCCTGGGCTGGAGTCACGGGCCAGGCACAGAAGGAGGTGCTGGCAGCGCCGGAAGGTCAGGCCTGCTTTAGGTGGAGGCCTGTGGGAGGAGATGGTGCTCAGGGTCGAGCTCACACTGCACTGTGTGTATGTAAGACACAAATGAGGGATTTAGAGGCGAGAAGGCTGATGAGTGTTGCTAGGCAACCTTTGGATCTGGAGGTAACATAATCTCTGGAGCAGCCTGGCAGGAGGGCCTGCTAAGGACAAGCTCAAATTCAGACAAGGCCTCTCCTACGCCTGCTCCTGCCTGGCCTGCCTCTGGGTGAGGGTGGGAAAGGCCAACAGAGCCGTGTTGTTACGTAAGCAGCTTGGGTGACTGATGCATCCACAGATGCTTTATTTGTTACGTCTTCTTTCTCTTATGTGTTTATTCTACCCCACCTTATACAAAAGAGGCTCTGAGGTAGTTTCAGAAATACAGATGCTACAACAGGATAGACATTAAGGAGGAAACTGGGGCAAAGGGGAAAGAGAGGTACGAAAACAAGGGTGTGGTCAGTCATTCAGCAAGTGTTTATTGAGTTTCAGCTGTGTGCCTGGCTCTGTGGATACATCAGCGAACAAGACAGCAGTGGTTCCTGCTCCTCTGGAGCTTACAGTCTAATAGGAGAGGAGTTAAAAAAAAAAAAGGCCACTGGTTCCTTGCTTTTATGGGAGTGGGCTGCAAATTAGCCTCTGAGCCTCCTAGTGGCCAAAGCAAGAAGGGAACACAATGTTAAGGGGCTGGATGTGTTTTTCAGTGTTTTGTGGATATCCGTAGAACAGTAAATAGTTTTATCCCTTCCATCCCTGTGCAGTTATCCCCAACCCCTGTGCAGTGAACCCCTCACATACTTCACTGCTAGCATCCTTGCTATGTTCAGAGTCAGCCCAGATGTCCTGATTGGCCACCCACAAATGAAAGCTTAAGTGACCGGGGCCCAGTCAGGCCCAGAATTCTTCCCTGCAGCCTCCCGATCCATGTCTTAGGCCAGACTCTCCCATCCCCCTACATTGCCATTATGTCCATTGTTATCTCTGTCCTCTGTCCTTACCTACTTAGGGCGCTCCCCAGTTTTTAATGTGGCCCTTACGAATAGCACCTTATTTGATTCTCCCAGCAACGCTTGTGGGTTGGCTGGGATTTTGGCCCTTTTATAACAAAATGAAACAGAGGCACAGGAGGGCTAAGCTGTTTGTCTGATAGCCCACAACTTCACGACTCTGCTTTGGTCCTTGACTTTGGCCTCCTCGGTGTCAATATTCATTAGTGTGCTTTCTGTAGTGGGGGCCCAGCTTGCTGACAGACTCTGTGGGAGCCCAACTCTTCAGCCCTGGCATCTCTCTTAGAAGCAGGCCAGGGTCACCCCTTCATTCTATGGAAGTGTGGGGTGGGCAGATGCTGGCATCTGGGAATTCATCCCCCCACAGCAGCCTTTTTGTTTGTCTCTTCATCCATTCACTATGCATTCATTCATTCATTCATTGATGCATTCACTTGTCCAATATTTCTTGAGCGTGCCAGGTACTGTGTGTCAGCCGCCCATCATCTCTGCCCTCAAGTCGCTCTAAGTTCAGTGGAGGGAGAAGAATCGGTACATGTGAGACCAGGGTGCAGAGTGAGAAACACTAAGTGCTAATCATCATCAGCAGCAATAAAAACACAAAAAGGCTGAAGACTATAACCATTTTATATGTCCTGGTCCCAGAATTCCCCTTATCCTGAGCACCTTCCAGTAAACTCACTCTCTCTGGGCGAAGTCTACTTTAAAACGCAAGGGCTCAGAAGGCAGTACACCCTGTCCAGGTTGGCTACGCAGAAGTAAGAAGGGCCTCAGCTCCCTTGTTCTTGGCAGCATGCTCCTGTGAGTGCAGACCTAATTTGTAGCAGCCTCATATATAAGGGAGACCCTCGAGCAGGTCAGCCTGCAATGCCAGCCTCTTGTACAAGTGACGCCTTCCCGAGTGCCTGGAGCCATGGGGCCCAGGTCTCCCTGAGGAACACAAGGGGAATCTTTCTTAGGAACATGAGGGCAAGTGCCTTGCGCATGCCCCAGTGCTGAGTGCCTCCCATTCTCAGGTTACAAAAGCAGTGCTCCTGGATGGATTTCAGTGTTTTGATCTCTCTTTTAAAGAAAGCAGCCACAGGTATTCCAATTATGAATTTTGAATTACCCTTTGCAGCCATTGTGGTGGGAGATTATTGGACCATTGTGTTATCATCCGTGCATCTCTCAGAGATAGAGACCTGCATAAGTAAAACCACATTTCCACTTTCCAAGACCCAGGCTGCCAGCCCCTGGGACTGGCAGGCAGCTCAGGAAGTAGCACATGGGGAACATTCTTAGACTTGGTAAGTGGCTGGCTGCACTGATAGAGGAGATTAAGGTGCTTTTGATCTCTTTGCCTCTAATGGCAATGCCTCTAGTTTTTAAAGGGACTCAGAAAAGTCTTCCTTTGAAGAGCCAAGAGATTGCTTCAAGAAGAGCAAGCCCTGTTCTAGACGGCTTGTCTGGGAAGTTATACTGCTGAGTTATAAATTTTGTTACGTGAATTTTCCCTTTTGCTTCCTTGAGATCCTGGGTTTGGCCTTCAGATCCATTAGTTGCTGACCCAGAGGGCACCAAGTTCCATGCTGTCCCCAACCCCACCAGTCGGGCTGTTTGTGGAGGGCTCCAACACTCAGGTGCTGTCTCTGTGCAGTCAGACCCTCTCTGCATTCTCCCTAAGGACTTACATGCAGGCTAGTCCTGCTCTGGGTGCTGCTCTGCTTCCCCACTCTGTGGTCTCCATCCAGCCTCGGCCCTCAGCCCATTGTGTTGGTTGGGCAGGCTGGAGGGAGGATCCTCCCACAGGCAGTGGGATGATGTCAGGGCACTGTGGTGAGATGAAGTCTGGGCGCGATACTCCCTTGTGGAAGATTCATGGAAAATGGCGTATGTGTCGCTCTGGCTCTGGGAGCAAGGAGAGCGACAGGAATTAGCACTCAGATGTCAGGTCATCCATGAAAGAAAATCCAGTTTAAGTAAACATTTAACCCCTCACTCACTCCTTTGTAACAGGGAGGTTAAGGTTACAGATCTAGAATCTAGACTGCTTGGGCTCAAGTCCTGGTCTCTCCAGTTATTAGTTGTGTGGCCTTGGGCAAGCTCTTTTATTTCTCTGAGCATGAATTTTCCCATCTGGAAAACCGTACCTAGTTCACTGAGTCTGGATAAATGAAATCATGCATGCGTAAAACACTACCTGCTTTACCTGCTGTGTGCCAACAAATTATTCCAATAATTACTTGTAATTATTCTAATATTCATTCTTTCATTGTGCACAAATTTCTTACTTCCTTACTCTTTGTGCAAGGAGTGATGGAACCAAGGGAGAAGGACAAGATTTCATTTCTATTTTATTAGACAAGAATGCACAAAAATGGAAATTGTGTCTAAAAGCAAAGTCACATATTTTTAAGTCTGTCAGCGAGCAGAGAATACAAGAGAGCCTAATGCGTTAAAATCCAGAGTGAGAGCCCCTTTAGGGAGAGATGGGCACATGACTGCTTCGCCTTGGCCACAGACAGTGGCAGGAGGAAGAGGTGGCCATCCCAGAAGCAAGTAACAATAAAACAGCTGAAATGGTAGTGAATTTCTAAGAGCCAAGTATGGGCTAGCATAATAGTTTAGAATTTTTGGAAGCCCAAGGCACAAGAGATGTCCAGTTGCTCACTTTTGTCTGTGGGCCTCCACCAAGAGCTCACCAGAAAGACTGGGGACAGGGCAGGAAAATAGAGAGAGAAATCTCTGTGGTTCAGGAAGACAGAACCTGCCTGAATCTTTAGTTAAAGCAGGAGAACCAACAAAAACCCTCTCATGCTCCTGACCTTTCAAATGTAAGAGGCAGCAGTTATCTGCCACTGGAGGAGGGTGGAAGTGCTGAGAGAGCCCCACCTCTGAGGCAAAGGTTCACAAGGCCTTCCTAGCATTGACACCAGAGCAGGAGAACCAGGAGAAACCCTCTTGTGCTGAGAAGCCCTCGTGGACACTACACAGGAAATAGTCGGGGGCATCTGCTGCTGGATGAGAGCCAGAAACCTGCCTAGGCTCTGGATTCTGTACCGAGAATGAGACAGTGCTCATCTGCTACTGAGGGGAGAGCAAGAGAGCTGAGAGTGGTTCTGTCTGAGGCACAGGTGTACAGAGCTGCTTGAACAAGTTCCCCTGGATGCTGGGCTTTGCATTGAGCACCGGGCAGTAGTGTGCCACTCAGAGAGGGGTAGGAGTGCAGAGAGAGCCCTCTTCTGAAGTACAGAGACCTCTGAAGTTGTAGGTGGTGTAGGATAATTTAGAGAAGCTCTATTATACTAGGCTTCTCTCTAAGTATGGGGAATCACATTCTATCACTAAGAGAATTGGAAGCATGTAGTACACAGGATATAAATAAGGCAATAATGAAGTTGAAATCCAGCTCAAGTACAGGCTAGATTCTAACTTGACTTCCCACATCAACAGTCTGATAAAAGAAGAGAATTCTCCATTTTGGGGAATATTTACTTTAGTATCTATTACATTTTGCACACAGTGTGTGGCATTCAATATAAACTTGTGGTATATACGTACCACAAACAGTGATATGACCACTTGTCCAAAGATAAAATAATCAATAGAACTGGGTCAAAGTTGGCTCAAATGTTGGAATTATCAGACAGGAATTATAAAATCACTATGATGAATATGTCAAAGGATCTAGTGGAAAAGGTGGGCAACATGTATGAACGGATGGAGAAGTTCAGCAGAGTATGGCAACTGTGAAAAAAGGATCTCAAAGGGAATACTACAAATGGAAAAGAGGATGTTATGCATGAAAAATTCTGTTAATGGACTCATCCAGAGATTGGACACAACCAGGGAAAGAATCGGTAAACTTAAAGATATGTCATTAGAAATGACCCAAACTGAAACAAAAAGATAATAAAGAGAGAAAAAATGAAATAGATGACCTGAGATCTATGGAACAACACCTAAAGGCCTAACACGCATGTGATTGGAGTCTTGTAAGAAGATGAGTGAGAAATGAACAGAAAAAGTATTTGAAGAGAAAGGGACCAAACATGTTCCAAAGTGAGTAAGAGCAAAACAAACACAAACAACCACAGGTTCAAGAAGCCAAGGGAACCACAAGCAGTGTCATCATCAAATTGCTTAGAACAAAGGATTTTTTATAAAACACTTGAAAGCAGAGAGAAAAGAAAAAAATTACACAGGAACAAATGATAAGAATGACAATTGACTTCTCATCAGAAATCATAGTGATCAGGAGACAATGGAATGTCATTCTTAGCACACTAAAAAGAAAAAGCCTCCCCCCAAAACCCCTGCCAACCTAGCATTCTGTAGCCAGTGAAAATATACTTCCAAAATAAAGCTGAAATAAGACATTTTCGCACAGACAAAAGCTGAAAGAATCAATTTCCAGGAGAACCAAAATGCTAAAAGGAGTTCTATAGGCTGAAAAAAAAGTTTCAGATGGAAACCTGGTCTGACAGGAAGGATTTTTATGAATGAAGAACACCAGAAAGAGTTGCATAGGCCTATAAATCAAAAGCACCTTTAAAATTCATTGTAGATAATTGGTCATTTAAAGTAAAAATAATGACCAATTATTTTTAATTCCAAAACAAAGGAACATGGGGGTTCATAGTCTTTTAGAACCGAGACCAAAGGCACAAGGGCATGAAGGATGGGAAATGTGTTGTTACTAAGTTCTTAAATTGTTCATGAGGTAACAATTATTTTTGAAAGTTAATTGTGGTGAATTAAAGGTAAACATGTAATCTCTAGAGAAATTGCTAAAAAATAATAAAAACATGCATGTCTAAAGTGTCAGTAGGGGAGATGAAATGAAACACTAAAAAGGTTTGTTCTACGCTAAACACTCAGGTCAGGACTAACAGAAAAACAAAAGGCATAGGGACGAGTAACAACAAAACCCAACTTTAGTGTGTTTACAATCAAAATATATAAATAATTGAAATAAATGTAAGTGGATCAGCTTTCCAATTAAGAGGCAGAGATGGTCAGACAGAATAAAAATGTAAGACACAACATTAAAGTAAATATACTTTAAACTTAAAATCACAAACAGTTGAAAATAGAAGACTGGGAAAATATCCCAGGCAGACGCTGTGCATGAGATAGCAAGTGAAGCTATACTGATGTACTGACATCAGAGTGAGCAGCCTTCAAGATGGTTAAAAAGTAAAAGGGGCATTTTATAGTAACATTAAGGGTTTATTAATCAAGAAGACATAAAAATCTAAAATTTGCTTGTACCTAATAACAATGGTCCAAATTTATGGAGCAAAAAATTGAGAGAACTAAAGCTGAATCTTAGCCACAGAATTTAAGGTCCTTTTCTCAGTACCTGGTCAACTGAAAGATTAGTGACTGTGTGGAAGATCTGAACAACACTGCCAATAACCTGAACTCACTGATATCTACAGAACACTCTATCTAACAAAAGCAAAATACATCTCTCTCAAGTGCACATGGAGCATTCCTCAACATGGGCCAGAAATGGGACCACAAAGTCAGTCAAAATAAATTTCTTTGGCTTTCTGAGGGTTGAATTTCTAAGTATGTTCTCTGAACAAAATAGAATTAAAGTAGAACTCATTGACAAGATACCTACAAAATGCCTCAAATATTTGGAAATTAAACAACACATAACTAAACTCATGAGTTAAAGAGAAAATCACAAGGGAAATTAGAAGATATTTTAAAATTATGATAACAGAAACATGATAATAGGTGGGAATGCACATTTTAAAGGAAAATATGTATCTTTAAATGCTTGTGTTAGAAAATAAGAAAGCTACAAAATCAATGTTCTTTATTTCCACCTTAGAAGAGCAAAAGAGATGAGCTAATTAAATACCCAAAAGAGTAGAAATCAATGAAATAGAATACAAATAATAGAGAAAATCAGTAAAGACCGAAGTTATTTGTTGAAAAGATTTTTAAAACAAGGAAAACTTATTGTTTAATGGATATAGAGTTTCAGGTTGCAAAGTTCTAGAGATTCACAACAATGTGAATATAGATAATAATATTGAATTTTAGACCTAGAAATGGTTAAGATGGTAACTTTTTTGTCACATATTTTTAACCACAAAATAAAAAAAATATTTAAAAAGATGATACAAATTATTCATATCAGGAGTAAAAGGAGGGATGTCACTAAAGATACCAAAAGGGCAATGAGGTGCTATGATGAACAAATTTATGCCAATAAATTCAGTGATTTAGATGAAAAGGATAAGCTGGAAAATATAATTTACAAAACTGACACCATAAGAAATAGAAATCTAAATCCTATATTCATTAAAGAAATTAAATTGGTAACTAAAAACTTCCCACAAACAAAACCCAAGCCCAGATGTTTTTTTTTCCTGGCCAACAGTTTCAGTGTTTAAAGGAGAAATAGTCCCAAGTCTACGTAAACTCTTTCAGAAAATAGAGCATTAGGGGACACTTTACAACTCATTTTATCAGTCCAGCGTTACTTTGATACCAAAACCAGAAAAGGACATTATCATAAAAGTACAGATTAAAGTCCCTCATTAACAATGATGTAAAAATCCTTAAGAAAATATTAGCAAATCAAATCAACAACACATAGGAAAGGGTAGAGTTTATCCCAGTAAAGTTGATATACCAGCAAAAAAACAATCAATATAATTCACCACATTAACTAAAGCAGAATAAAACAAATACAAATTTCACCATCCATTCATGATAAAAATTCAGCAAACTGAGAAGGAAGCTTACTCAATGTGACAAATAACACCTACAGAAAACCTACAGATAACACGCTTGTTAGTGAGGAGATGCTGTCCTCCGGAGACTGGAGACAGAGCAAGGATGTCTCTCTCGCACCTTTTATTTTACATTTCACAGGAAGTCTTAGACAAGGCAATAATATAAGAAAAAGAAATAAAGGACATATACAGAGTTCAGCAGAAGTAATGCCTGCTTGAGTGTGGCAGGGTAATAATATGGGTGTAATAATTTATAGTTTTAATTTGAACATTTCACCTAAAATGTCATATGATGTGCTTGAGCGTGACATTGTTATGTTACAGAACTGCATGCTTATGGTTTTGTAATAAAAAAATGGATATTATTTCCAACCCTGTAGATTGGAAAGGAAGGAATAAAATTGTCTATACTTACAGATTACATGACTCTATACAAGGCAACCCCTAAGGAATTTTTAAAAAATGAGCAGAAATATTTATTTTGCAGTACTGGAGGATACATGAAAGTTATGATTCCATATACTAAGAATGAACAATCAACAATGAAAAATTTTAAATAACATATATTATAGCATAAAAATTAAATATTTTAGGGCTAAATTTAATGAAAGATGCAAAAGACTGAAACTAGAAAACATTGTTTACAGAAATTTAAGAAGATCTAAATAAATGAAGAGGTATACCATATTTATGGATCTATAGTCCCAATATTATTAAAATGTCAATTCTTCCAAATTGATCAAACCCATTTATTTGAAAGCCCAGCAAATCTTTTTTTTTTTTTGACAAAATTATTTTAAAATTTATATGGAAAGGCAAAGGGCCTAGAATAACCCAACAATATTGAAAAGTAGAGCAGATTTAGGAGACTTCCACACATTGTTACCAGAGTGACCACACAGCCATAGCAGCCAGGGCAGGTGGGGTCGGTGAGAGGGCGGGTGACCAGGTGGACAGAACGGGACAGAGGCTGCACACGGCCCCACAGAAACACGGTCCAATGAGGTTTGACAGAGAGTGTCAAGGAAACGAAATAGGGAAAGAAAATCTCTTCAACAAATGGTATGGGAACAATTGAACATCCGTTTGGGGAAAAAAAAAGAACCTTGACTCCATATATAAAAATCAGTTCAGTATGGGTCACTGACCCAAATATAAAAGTTCAAGAAGTAAAATTACTAGAAAACATAGACTATTTTTTCAACCTTGGGGTAGGCAAAGATTTCTAGGGAGGTCACAGGGAGTGTGGGCCATAAAAAACAAAACTTGATAAATTGGGTTTCATGAAAATTAAAAATTTATGCTCTTCAAAGGACACTTAAGAAAAAGACTAGGCTGACACATGTAAACCTATTGCCAGCGCATGTCTGACAGGGACTCGCATGAAAAACGTAAAAATTCCTACAACAAAAAGTAATGAAAAGATGAACAATCCAATTAAAAATGGACTAAACTCAAATAGAAAAAACTTCACTAAAGAAGATGTACAAATGGCCAGTGAGCAAGAGTACTCAACATCATTAAGCATCAAGGAAATGCAAATTAAAATTATAGTGCATTACTACTAGTTATCCACTGGAAGTTACCCAGTAGAAGCGTGAACGTGAAAAAACTGAATGTGAAATGTGGGAGGGGCCGCAGAAGAACTAGAATGCGCATGCGCTGCTGGCGAAGTGGCAGCATGGCCTGGAAAGGCTGGTGGTTTCTTCAAGTTAAAAATACACTTATCCTACGACCAGCAGTCACTTTTGTGTGTTTACCTGAGAGAAATGAAAATGTTTTTTCACCAAAATTCTTGCACGAGGATGTTCAATAGCAGCCCGATTTCATCAAGTTCTAAAACTAGAGAGCGGCTCCGGTGCCCGTGGGCGAGGCACAACCAGAGGGACACAGCATGACACAGTGGTCCAGCAGAGCCAAGCGCAGGGGGAGGGGACCGCCAACACACACGACGTTGTGGGTGAGTGAGTGAAGCTGGACACAAGAGGTGTGCACACTGTGGGCCATTCACAGAAGTTCTTGAGTAGAAAAACCCCCCTGGAGGAAGAACGAATCCTATAGATGTGGGATTAGGGGCTGATTCCGGGGGCGGAACACTAGAAAGAGTATGGGGAACTTTCTGGGTGAAAGGACTGTTCTGTGTCTTCATACTTTGGTATTCACCACACTGAGCAGAACGCTTAAGACCTGAGCCTTTCACTTTATGTAAATTATACCCCTAATAAAAAATCATTTCTTTTCACGGACAGGTAACAGATATGGAGACACTGTATTTAAAATACCCGGTGAGGTAACTGTTATATTGTTATGGAGAAATGCTATGAAAAAACTGTTAGAAACCTAATTGAAATGCTTAATGAGAGCCACATACTTTAAACCTGCTCTCCAGCAGCATCTACTCCAAACCCAAACCTGCCCATTTAGCCTGCCCACCTTGGGGGAGTGCAGGGTGGCCCTTGCCTGCCTGCTGGGGAATGGGCAGAGTGGCCACAGCTATGGGCACCCGTGATTATCTGTTTCTTATCTCCTTCTGAGGCAAGAGTTTATGAAATACTGTCCACCAGACTTCAAAAGCTGGAGAGTCATCTTGGTTATCTTTGCAAAGAACCCAGTTTATCCCTCTCTCCCAGTCTGTGACATCAAAGACTCTGCTTCATTGCAAAATCTTCTGGCACGATGGCGTCGGGCTGGCTCTTCCTGGGAAGGGCTTGGAAATAGTGATGACTCAGAGCTCCTCAGAGGAGCCTCGCACCCACCTCTCCCTTCCACGTGCCTCAGCCCCGGGGGACTTGGCCACCCTGGGAAGGAGCCCAGAAGCCTTGCACATAGGGAAGTGGGGCTCCACCAAGACTCGGGGGGGCTACGTCCTCCAGCCTGCCTGTGGGTACAAGCATTTCAGCCTAGGCCAGAGAGAGGGGAGGGTTTATTTGCTGGCCCGCTCACTTTTATTTTGCGGGGACGGGGATGGGGGGTGGGCGTCAGTGGTAATAGTTTTCATTGAGTAAATTTCATTGAGAAAGAGGGGAGTAAAACTTTCCTAGACTGACAGAACAGACTGGTGAGGATCAGCTTTGCTTCCGGTCTTTTATTTTCCATCCCTTTATTTGAGGACATTTCTCTACCAGGTTTTAGGTGAGAGTCTATTTCTGTTTGTTCTGTGTCCCTGGTTTTCCTTACTAGAATAACATTTGTTTTCATAAAATAATAGATCTATCTATTTTTTAAAAACTTAGGACATTTTTTTGCCCTGACATATGTGGCTCAGTTGGTTGGAGCGTTGTCCCATAAAGTAAAAGGTTGTGGGTTAGCATTCTGGTCGGGACATACCTAGGTTGCAGGTGCAGTCCCCGGGTGGGGCACGTGCAAGAGGCAACCTGTCGATGTTTCTCTCTCACATCAATGTTTCCCTCCCTCTCTCTCCCTCCCTTACCCTCTCTCTAAAATCATAAGAATGTCCTTGGGTAATGATAAAGAATAAAACAAAAGAAATGACAAAAACTAAGGACATTTGTTTCATGTATTGGGAGACAAAGTTGGAATGCAAGGTTACTTCCCTGCGTGTTCCTCCGCTCCCTGGTATTAATTTTGGAAGCTAAAACTCTGCCCTGTTGCTTCCTGTGCTAACAATTCCCTTCTCACTAAATCATGCCACAGATGCAAAGTTTCCACTGAATTTGGACTCTGCTATTATGCTCACAGAGGTAAATGAAGACCCTGGCTTCGTAAATCTTTTTTGTTTTTCCACTTTTATTTTTAAAAGTTTATGTCCATATAGCTGACCTTTTCAATAGCCAGAGCTGTTTTATAAGGCAGCAGAAGTGAAAGTTATCAGCAAGGCCGGGTAATGTAAAGTATTTATGAATGAACGTGCAAAAACCAGTCTGGGGGTGTAAAGTACAGGGCTGTGCTCAGGCAGAACTGCTTGTGACTTGAGCCTTCTTTGCTGTAAAGCATAATTCATGCTGCTGTTAGCCCTTAAAACAGGAAATAATATACCCATTTAACTCAATCACAATTTATATTACATGTGCATATTTCTAAACAAATGTTGTAGATGGAGAGTTTGGTAGCAATAATATTTATGAATTACACTTTTAGTTAGCAAAGGAAATGTGTGACCTCTTACATTTGGTTTGACATTTGAATTTGGTGTTCAGTGTATTTGACAGGAGTGATGGATTCTCATTAGCTCAACGTATAAACAGGAAATGCTTCCCTGGTGAACAGTTATTAATGTGGGACATCCCTGAATTTGAATTTTTAGTTGCTGTTTCTGGCCCAGATGAAACTTATTTGATTTCTCTCTTAAAAAAAAAGAAAAAACAAAAGCTAAACACCAGGATTTAATTTTGTGTTAAGCAAACCTGGACAACAGGAACACCACCTTCTGAAGAAGAGGAAGTAGTTGAGGGGCCGGGCGGAGGGGCCAGTGAGGCTGCAGAGGCCCCGGACGCAAGGAGCAGGCCTGGCTGCGCATGGCCCCACGTGGATTCTGCTTGCCTTAATTTCTAAATAAGATAACCTATAGGAATTAGAACATGACGTGGGGGCAGATTGGAGTAAGCTCATACTTAACCTTTAGCCACCCCAGGATTAAAGCACTTCATGCAAGAGGAGAGTCGTGGCACATTTGCACCGAGTCTTGAGGCAGCAATTTCTCATTTTGCATTTTCGGCATTAACTGAGTGCTGTGCTGTGATACCACCAGCCAGGCTCTGGAGGAAAGGGTTTGGGAAAGCTGGGGGAGGCACCGGACCAGTGGTGGGAGGGAGGGGAGCCCCAGGCCGGTGGCCGGTGGTCAGCGGTCAGTGTCCACCGTGGGGCTGGGCCCGGGTTCTGCCCCTTCGGAGCCCTGCTTAGAATCTAATTAGAAGCCAGTCAGAAACCCGGAAACTGAAGCTGGCAGGCCGCTAATCTGAATTTCAGGTCTTCAGAGGGGGAAAGTAGTGTTTTTATTGTTGGAGGTCAAAGTTTAAATTTAGTTTATATCAGATTACCAAAATATGCTTTTGGTAAGGTTAGATTCTCATGCTCAGAGAGAGTCGGACTGTAATGAAAGCAAAGAGGCGTTTCAGGGCGAGAGATAATCCCATTACCGATGAACTCTTCCCTGGAACCTCAAACATTTGGGAGCCATAATAACACCACTCAGCTGGGAGATAAGGGAGAGCAGGCGGGGGCGGGAAGGACCCTATTCACTGTCCCCCCTTCCCACTCTGGCAGGCCCTGCCCTGCTTTATCTCACAGCACTCAGATAAATGACTTTTTAATTAATTAGTTTTTCTTCTGCTTCCCCTGCTTTTAAAATTTAAGCCCCAAGAGGGTAGGGATTTTTGCTTATTTTATTCACTGTTATATTTTCACCAAGTAGATAATAGCCTGGCTACTAAAAAGCCCTCGCTAAGGATTTGTTGAGTGAGTGAAGGAACCACAGTTACTCTGAGCAGAAAGCAAAAAAAATTTTTTTAATTTTATTAAATTTATTGGGGTTACTTTGGTTGAAAAGATTATATAAGTGTTAAGTGTACAGTTCTGTAATACACTGTCTGTATTGGGCATTGCATATTCACCACCCAAACAAAAAACTCATAGACACAAAAGCAAAGATTTTTTTGAAAATTCTCACCTGAGAGTATATTTACTGATTTTAGAGAGAGAAGAAGAGAGAGAGAGAGAGAAGCATCAGTGTGGGACAGAAACATCGATCTGTTGCTTCCTGTACGTGCCCCAACTGGGGATCAGACCCTCAACCTTTTGGTTTATGGGATGACGCTTCAACTAATGGAGCCACACAGCCAAGGTAAAAAGCAAAGATTTTTAAAACCAAGAATTTGGAAACAAAGTTAGGGAGCCAGCCGCTTTTGGTTCTGGGAGAAGCAGTGATTGCACCAAAGGAGGGAGGTGTCGCCTTTCCTGGGCGTTCTGGAAGGGAAGCCATAGGTCCCAGGTTGGGGATGGCCGGCTCTGCGTCCATGAGGGCAGGAGCCACTGGCTGTGGTGCCGAGGGCCTTCATGTGTTTACTGCTGGGTGGGTGCTCAATGGCCAGGTGTGAGCTGCACAGAATTAAGAAGGGGCTGGGTTGGAAGAGCCCTCAGTTGTGTGTCTGTCCCTTCCCCACCCTCTGAGGACAGTGAGTCAGTAAATGTGGAGCAGGACCAAGTGGATACCTCCAGCTGCAGACTGGAATGGGTGAGAGGCATGTTTCTCCTGGGAGGTCGGGTGAGCTGCACCGCGCAGGACAGTGTATCCCTGGACTGGCACCAAGGGCCTGAGACTGGGAGACGGATCGGCAGGAAGGGCTGCATCTCTTTGGAGCTGGCTTTGCTCTCCCTGAGCCGTCTAGGAGCTGAGCCCTGCCAAGACGGTCCTGGGTTTGAAACACCCTTGTAACTAAGGATGTGCATGGTTAAACAGCTCTCCTTTCTTATTCCTCCTTTAGAAACCACGTGAAATAGACCAACTATTTATGCCCACAATGAAAATAATGAAAAGAATTTGCAAAGGGTCCTCTTCCTTATTCAAATACTTTTAAGAGTGTTGGTATAGGTCCCTATTTTCCATTGGTCTCTCTAAACGAAACACAGGGTGGGGCAAAAGTAGGCTGACAGTTGTTCATATGGAAAGTAACACAACAATTAGAAAGTACTCATGCAAGAATAAACTCTGTGTCTTCTGTACTAACAACTGTAAACCTGCTCTTCCCTACCCTGGATGGTCCATTGGTCTCATAGTCCTCAGACCCCAGCCCTCAACTCCCCGGCCTTGGTGGGAATCGGCTCTGCCAGACATGGGGGTGGAGAGTCAGAGCTTGCGCTCAAAGACCGACTCAGTGAACGGACACTGATGCGCACTCACGTGCTGAGCAGGAGGGCTCTGCTCGGGCAGCTTACACACCAGCCAGGGAGACAGTGTCTGGTGCATGCTTCTGAGTTCACCTGGGAGGGGTTGACCTGAGGTGTGGATGGCTCTGGAAACTGACCTGGGCAGGGCCCAGCGTGAAGGCCACCCTCTGACCCCAGATGCCAGCTTCCCTCATTGGTCTGTGCTCCCTGGTGGGGCTCCCAGACCATATAGAGCCCACATTTGGCTCAACCCTCGGGGCAGAGAGCAGTTCCATTGTGAGTCATTCCCCAGGGAATCAGTCCCTGCACCGGAAATGAAACTGGAGGCAGCACGCAGACCACTGTGTGAATTGGTTTATCAGTGCCACCTGAGGAGGAGGAAATGCGTCTGGCAGAGCTTAGGGGGCGTTACTGAGCACTTGCAGTGTGCAACCCCCAGACCTCCGCCTCTTATTACCAGACTCAGGCGCAACCAGGGACCTTTGGTTCGTGCCGGTACTACCTCTTGCACTTCCCCGGTCCTCCGCTCATCCAAGTCCTTCCATTTGCAAAGCCTTGGAAGCCTCCACCGTGAAGCCCCCCCTGAGTACCCCCAATTCTGCCAGTCTCTGAACCCCTGTGGATTTCTAAGCTCTTCTCTGAAGGTTGCATGCATGTTGTCTCCCCGACTCGGCCGTGAGCTCGGTGAGCGTGGGGCCGCTTCTCTGGCCACTTTGCAGCATTAACTAGGAATGGCATCATATCTGTTATTGTGTCTTGAGGCTCAGCTGCCACTTCCCCTCTTTGTCAGTGAACTTCGATTTTTGGAGTGATCAGAAACTTTCTACTTAAAAATATTATAAAACTAGTGTATATTGGCTGTAAAGAAAAGCACCCAAACAATATAGAGGCGTGTAAGGGAAAAGTCAATAGCTTGTAGGTCCCCCTTTCAGCCCTGCCCCCCCCCCCAAGGTTTTCAGTGTTAACGGTATGGGGCAATCCCATCTGCATCTCTCTCCACGAACAAACTGACGTAAGAGTGTGTGTACATACAGTGTGTTGGGATTTTACCTTGTCTTCCTTTTAAAAAAAACAGCTCACACTAAATACAGTGCTCCACAACTTGACATGACTTCTCAGCTAGCGCCGCATTGCGGTGCTGCATTCTCTAGCAGATTGGCTGAGAAGGGCTACCTCTGTCGGTGAGGGGCGGAGGCAAACCTTCTGACCTGCATGAATAGCTTAAAAGGTTAAGTAATATAAAGAAGAAATAAAGAAAAAGAGACTTGTTTATAAAATCATATAGATGGTAGGGAAAATGCATTATAATTTATAAGTAATTAAAACGAAAAAGTCCATCATGGCCTTTTTCTGTGTTACTAACCGTCAGTTGTTACTCTCTCTCCCCAGTAGTGGCACAGTTGACAGTCATTGGTGCGACACAGGGGCACAATCGATCCAACACTCTCACTGCTGGGCATTGACTTTGATCTCAGGGTTTTGCTCTGACAAACACTGCTGCAGTAAACATTCGTGTAGGTGTGGCCTGTAGGACGCATTTCTAGAAGTGAGGCTGCAGGTATTTTAAATTTTGCTAGAGGCTGCTACATGTCTCTCCTAAAGATTGCAGCAGTTCAGCATACCTGAGCGGTGAGAGGGGGCTCCCGGGCCCACAGTCCGGGCACTGGGGGCCACTGTTTCAGTGGTGTCAATCTAGTGGGTCAGATTCACTGCTTTAGTGTGTCTTTCCCCAACTGCTGGCAAGGCTGTATCGTAGTTTGCTGGCAGCTCACCATCTCCTCCTCTTTAAATTGCCTTTTCATATCCTTGGCCTCTCTCCCTCTCTGCTGTTTTTTCTTTTTCTTATTAATTTGCAGGAGTCCTTTATTAAGACAACCTATAAACCCTTTGCCATATGTGTTGCAAATTCTTTCTCTCTCTATTCTTTTAATTTTGCCTATGACAAAATCTGGCTACCTAAAAATTTAAAACTTTGTGTTGCCACATAGTAAAACCTCTTGCTTTACGGTCTCCGGTTTTTATGGCTTACTTAAGAAGACCTCCCCACGCTGAATTTACATCCACGTTGTCTTAAATTCTCGTCTAATATTTTTTATAGTTTCTTTTTTCATTTAAATCTTTAATCCACCAGGAAGCCATCTACGTAGCTGCTGTGCCGGGGGTCTGGCCTTGTTAAATAGACGATGTAGGACCGACCGGCTGTCCACGGTGAGAAACAACAGAACGTGTATCCCCACCGATTACACCTGTGTCGTATGTGGAGCTGTCCTACCCTTATGATGCATTTGGTTCCCAGGCTTTTTGCTTTCAAAGTGTCACCTTTGGGGTGGAAGGTAGCGCCCAGTGTCCCAGCAGCACACGCACAGCCAACAGGAGCCCTGGTTTGCCACCCGGGCGAACCTCTCTTTGCTTGACATTTATCTGTCAGTGGAAAAGGGTGAGGGTTTGGATTACACACTCTCACACTGAGGCCTCTGCAGCCTCTCGGAGCAGCAAATATCCCTCCTTTTGGCTTGAAAAAAGAAAAAAAAGAGAACAAAATTTTGAATTATGACAACCCCAAGTGGTGTCTTAAATCACCAGGCTTCTTACATGCTGGTGACAAGAGGGCCCCGGAGGAGGGGTCCTGGTCAGAGGCACCCTTGTCCTTGGGAGGCTGGGGGGCGGTGTCTGTCTGGCGTTCTTTTTGGTATCTACTCCTGTGCTGAGATTTTCTTTAGGCCAAGTTTCAGCCCGGAGCAAATTTTTTATGGCTGTGAGCTAATCCCCTAGCAAACCCTGGTTTATATAGAAATGCTGACACAGTGCTAGCTCTGGTGATTCAACTGTGGCGGTGGGGCTATTTATGGCTCCCTGATGCCAATAGGGGATAATTCTCGTTTAATAGTTTCAGTTTCTGTTGGGACAGGGATCCCACTTTTTCTCCCCAGTGGCCTAGGGGAACGCTTTGCCCCCGGACCTGAGCGAGCGAGCGGAAAGCTGCCTATGGGGAGGGCCTGACATGGAAGACGCTTGAGCTTTAGTAAGTTACAACCAAGGGCCATGCTTTTCATCCTGGGATTGCAAGAGCCTTAGAAACAAATAAATATTTTCATCTCCTATTTTGTCTCTGGGCAGTGAGCCCGAAAAGTTGGTTCTTCTCAGTAGAGCTTGGGAGAAAAGCTGAAGATGACTTAATTCTGTTTTCCTCTCCCCTTTCTGCACTTATTTCTTGGTACTGAGGGTCTGGAGCAAAGATCCCGCACAGCCACTGTTCGTGGGTGTGAGCCAGGCAGAGCTGGACTCTGGGGGCTCTGGGGTGAGGTGGTGGGCGTGGCAGCCCCTCGAGACCCTCCAGCCAGTGCCCAGCGTGGCGTCCTCCAGAGGGGGGCTGCTGGGACCACAGGCTGGATCGGGGGCTGCCGGGAGGCGGCCAGTGCTTGGTTGGGCTTCATGTCCTTTGTCAGCAGGTAGGAATCCCAGGTTTTAGTTTGAGCCCTTGGAGGAGCGAGGAAGCACCTTGTTATCACTCTTGACGGTCTCTTCTCCTTGAGAGTCAGACCCCTCAAAATTGTGGTAAACTATTTATAACATAAAATTGATCATCTTAACCACTGTGAGGTGTGCAGTTTGGCGGCATTAAGTGCATTTACGTTGCGGTGTGCCCATCAGCACTGTCCGAGTCCAGGACTCTTCGTCTCCCCAAAGGGAAGCTCTGAAGTGTTAAACACTAACCCCCACCTCCTTGGGATCAGGGCCTGCAGGATGGTGGGCTTAGCTTGGAGCCTGAGCTCTGATGGGCCTAGGGTGGGTGGTGGCGGGTCGGAAGTGGAGCCCACAGATGCCGTGTAGTCTGGTTCCTTTCTCCACGCCTTCCGCCCCAGTGCCGCCCCGCAGATTCCGGCCTCACTGCTCCCCAGGCCCCGCCGGGGTGGCTGCCAGGGGCCCCAGGGAGCCACCATCTCCCTGTAGGAGAGAGCTCTCTTCCCCAATCAAGTCTGTCCCTGTGACATTTGGAGGATCAGGCAGGCACATTGCATTATCCCCGCTTGTCAGAAATAATGTCGAGAGCAACACATTACTCAGTGGTCGAGCTGGGACTTTAACTGGGGCTACTTGGCTCCAGAGCCTGCGCCCTTTCCCAATTCTGTGTGTTTATTGATAAACTCTGGGGGCCCCAGGAATGGTCCCCAGGCCCACAGGGTCATTCCAGGAGCACCGAGCATGGCTCTTCACTCAGCAAGGCACTTGGTGGGCTCGGCCCCACCTACCCGTGGCCTTTGAAGTCGGTGATGTCAGCTGTGGGGCAGCCTTGTCTATTACCGACGTTTATGGGCTGGACGGAGGCACTTAGAGATGGCAGGCAGATAAAGGGTGGGCTGGGCTTGCCTTGATAAGGTGGCCCACGATTGATCGGGGAGACACTGAGGCCGCCAGGGCTGTGGTTTCTGCGTGTGAGTAAGTGCGATTTCTGGCAGAGCCGGGGAAGCTGCGAAGACAGGCTGGCGGCCACGGGATTTAGTGGTTGAGCTTTGTTGAAATCCTCAACTTCAAGGACTTCCCCTGGTGACTGAATTTTGTCAGGCTAATTAAGAACGAGCTCGGTCTGGCCCTGCAGCCAGCCAAGGAAGAGAGGCAGGAAGGGAAAAATGGGTGAGGGCTGCCCAGATGGCTGCGGAGGAAGGGCCCGGTGTCACCCTTCACGGGTGAAGGCCCACCCGTGACCAGCAGGACAGATGGTGAGGAAGGTGGTGTGGGGAGGGCCTGCTCCACCTTTCACGGCTCCTCTTCTGGGTGTTCCCCTTCCCAAAGGCCCTGCCAGGACAGGGAGCCCATCCGGGGCTAGGAGGAGTCGGGGGCTCAATCCTGGGAGGGCTTTGGGCATCCTTGGATGGGATTCAGGGTTCATCCATCGTGTCGCCTCCACACATGAGCTTGGCTGGAGACTAGAACTTGGGCCATGTCTCGTGGTGGGGGGTGGGCTTGGACTGAGTGGGGAGGGTGCTCCTCGAGGCTCTCTGAGGGCTGTGTCCATCACACTAACTCCTGCCCGCAGCACAGGCTTAGGAAATAGGGTGGGTCTTACTGACCAGTTTGATTGTCCCAAGCCCCTGTGATAGGAGAGGGATGCTGTTATCATCCTTATTTTACAGGTAAGGAAATCTAGGTTCCAAGAGGCTGAATACTTGTCCATCATTACCCAGAATGCATCTGAACCCATGTCTGACTCCAGAGCTTAAGCTCTTAAGCACAGGTTATCAACCTGGCAGAAATCCCTGCCTGGCCGTCTGTGAAAGAGACAGGCCTGTGACCCAGCACCCCTGTGGCCAGACTTCAGTTCTCTCAGACAATTAGGCTGTCTGGGCACAAGCTGGGTCCCTCAGCCAGCCACATGACAGGAGAGGTGACAGGAAAGGGTAGGCTTACAGATGCCCACTGGGCCCTCTGGGGGACAGCTCTCTTCTAGTCTGGAGGGACCTCAAGAACCATTGTCCATGCTAGCAGGCCAGGAGCACAGGCAGAGCCCACTGAGGTGGGGGGCGGGGGGAGCTGGGAGCCCTGGCCTGGGGAAGAGTGCTGAAAGTTGGGGCTGGGAGCTGAGCTAGGTTTCGAGGGCAGCCCAGCAGTCTATTGGGGTTCAAAATCCTGGCTCTGCTGTTAATGACCTTGAACAACTTAACCTCTCTGTGCCTGTCCTCATCTATGGGGGATAATAATAGTCTGTGCAGCGTGTGGTTGTTTTGAAGACCAGGTGAACTGATGCAGGTAGAAAGCTAGGACTAGACTCAGCAAATGGTGAGGGGGCTGTGTGGGCCCTGGGCTGCTGTGTGGGCCCCAGTTGAGAAATGTCAGCAGCCACAGGCTTGGGGCAGAGGTGGGGGCCAGAGGTGGCAGAGAAGGGGCCAGCTGCTCGTCCTGGGGGTGGGCAGGCCACCCTGGTCTTCCTGGCCTGCCTCCCTGGGCTTTTACTCTCTTACCTGCGTCCTCCCGGTGTGATGCGTCAAGGGCCGTCAACTCGAACATTTCCCAAATTGGTGGTGTGGCTCTGACTTGACTGAGAGTCTAAGCTTGTGGGGAACGTCATCCCAAAGAATGGAGAGGTGTAACTTCATTCAAAACACTTTCTTTGGTCTTTGTCCCCCCTGTGCAAGGCGCTGCCCTAGGCTCTGGGAGAACCAGCCAGCCGTGGCCCTTGCCCTCCAGGAGCTCATGGTCAAGTAAGAAGACATTCATTCACACATTCACTCAGCCGCCCCTTACCAAGTGCCTACTTTGTGCCAGAGACCTTTCTAGACACTGAGAACCTAAAGAGAACAAGACAGTCAGCTCCTGTGCACATGCTAGAGGGGTGGTTTGCATTTCCAGGGTGGCATCAAGATGCATTAGGTCTGGAGTGACCAGCCTGACCCTCAGTCCCTACCCTGTGCCAGCCCCTGGGAGTCACATGGTAGATGGTGTGGCAGAGTGGATACCGGCTGGGTCTCTGGGGTCAGACCACCTGGGTTTGTGTCTTAGTGATGCTCTTTACTGGCTGCGAGGCCCTAGGCAAGTGACCTTACCTCTCTGAACCTGTTCTGTCTGTAGCCTGGGGTACGAATGATACTGTCTTCACCGGTGATGGAAGGGGCAAAGTGGGATGAGGTGTGAGAAGGACTCAGAGCCTGGCACACTCATGTACTTACAAAATGTCACCCTGTTAGGGCCACCGTCAGTGCTGCTCTCTCCCTGCTCTTAGGGGCTCACGCGAGACCCTGGGAGGACTCTCTCCTGGCTCGATTTCGGGACTGACTGCTAGAAAGATCAGGTGCATAATTCTGGTTCACAGTTAACTAATGTCCTTACTTTATAAGTACTCTTTAAAATCAACTAGAAAAAGGAAACAAAACCCAATGGGAAGATGGGTAAAGACTTGAACAAGCAGTTCACAGAAAAAGAAATGTGAATAATTTAGAAAAATGAGAAGAAAGCAGCTCAACCTTACTTGTCTAGGCGTGCCTCGGAGATATTGCAGGTTCAGGTCCAGTGTGTGTAAAGTTACGTTTAGTGTAGTATAGTCTATTAAGTGTGCGATAGCATTATGTCTACAAAAACAATGTATATAACTTAATTAAGGAATACATTATTGCTAAAATATGCCAACTGTCATCTGAGTCTCCAGAAAATCATAATTCTTTTATTAGTAGAGGGTCTTGCCTCGATATTGATGAAAACACAGTATCAGTGAAGATCAATAAAGCAAAGCATAGCCCTGACTGGTGTGGCTCAGTGAATTGAATGCTGGCCTGCAAACCAGGGTTGCTGGTTTGCTGGTCTGATTCCCAGTCAGGGCACATGCCTAGGTCATGGGCCAGGTCCCCTGTAGGGGGCACACAAGAGGCAACCACACATTGACGTGTCTTTGCCTCTCTCCCTCCCTTCCCCTCTCTAAAAATAAATAAATAAAATATTAAAGAAAAAATAAATAAAGCAAAGCATACTAAACCCTGGCTGGGTGGCTCAGTTGGCTGGAGCATCATCCCCTGCACCAAAGGGTGGTGATTTGATTCCTGGTCAGGGTACATACCTGGGCTGTGGGTTCGATCCTTGGTTTGGGGCACATACAGGAGGCAACCAATCAATGTCTCTCTCTCTGTCTCTCTTTCTCTCTCCCCCCTCGCCTTCCCTTTCTCTCTAAAATCAATAAATATACCCTTGGGTAAGAATGAAAAACCGAAGCATAGTGAAATGAAGTTGCCTGTATTTGAGAAAATGTCTATTAACACAATAAGATAAAATTTTCACCTTGCAGGCTAGTCGAAGGTTTAAAAATTTGCTGATGCCTTTTGTTGGAAAGAGTGTGCGTTTTCCTTCCCTAGTGCCTGGAGAGTCAGCGGTCTGGTCCTGGCTCGGCTGGTTGGACTGTCAGCCCTGCTAGAGGGTTGTGGTTGGGGCACGGCAGGAGGCAACCACTCCGTGTCTCCCTCACATCAATGTGTCTCTGTCTCTGTCTCTCTCCCGCCCTCCCTCCTCCCCTGTTCCCTCTCTCTAAAATCAAGGAAAGCATGTCCTCAGGGGAGGATAAAAAACAATGAAGAATAGGTAGTCCAGCCCTGTGTTATCTTCCCTGTAGAAGCAGGATCCCCACCCCAGGGCGAGCCTCGGGTTGCCTGTGCACCTTTGGAGCCGCTTTGCCCTGTGCTGGTTAGCAGGTGCTCTGCCGACAGAGACCACACCGTCAGGTGGCCCCGGGGAGGTGTGACAAAAGCGGGTCCTCCAGGTGGGAGAGCACATCTGCACACTTCCTGGGAGGGTGGCCAGTCCAGCCTACGTCTGCCCCCAAATCACCGGTCGCCACAGGGGCTGCGTCAGGAAGGAGTTGGGCGGGGGTGGGGGGTGGGGGGTGGGGCTTGGAAGAAGCCGCACGTGCAGCTGACCAGTGGCCTCTCACGGTCGGACCCCAGAAATTGAGACAGCGATATTTTTTCTCTCTCATTCCCTCTCACCACTTGCTCTTCCGTTCCCCCTCCTATTTTTTTTCCATTTAGAGTTTTTATTAGTTTTTGTTTTAAATTTCATTTTAAAATAAAAGTTATGTTCCTGGCTGGCGTAGCTCAGTGGATTGAGCACGGGCTGCGAACCAAAGTGTCACAGGTTCGATTCCCAGTCAGGGCACATGCCTGGGTTGCAGGCCATAACCCCCAGCAACCGCACATTGATGTTTCTCTCTCTCTCTTTCTGTCTCCCTCCCTTCCCTCTCTAAAAGTGAATAAAATAAAATAAAAAATCTTAAAAAAATAAAAGTTATGTTTGCACACACGCACTCACACCAACCCCCAGTCCTGGAATTCTGCCCTGCCTCTTTTTGTACTTCCCAGAGGAAACTACTTTTAGTAACTTAGCTGATTCTTTTGATATTTACCTGTGTATCTCTAAGCTGCTTAAATTCCTGGAATTGTCTGTTGACTTCTTGCTATGGTAGGTGAAGATTTAACTATTTTTCCCCCTCACCCAAGGACATGCTTATTGATTTTAAAAAGAGGGAAGGGAGGGAGAGAGAGAGGGAGAGAAACATCAGTCAGTTGCCTCTCATATGCTCCCCACCTGGGACGGAACCCACACTTGGGCATGTGCCCTGACCGGGCCTGGAACCGGCGACTTTTCAGTTTACAAGATGACGCTCCAGCCAACTGGGCCACACCAGCCAGGGCAGGATTTAACTTTTTAAATCACTACATATACTTCCCATCTTTCATAGTTGTAGCATAATTTTATTATATTCATATCTAGTGATTAAATCACTTTGACCCTGAAAGCATTATATGCATCTGAGCTGTGATGACTTGTATTTTCCAGCCAACATTTTCTCTCTGGAATTATAATTTTTTGCCCTATTTCCAGTTTTTTTTTAATATGCCACTGATTCAACATCAAACTCTTCTTCTGTTAAGTAAAATTCATCTCAAAGTTGTTTTCACAGTCCTTATTCTATTCACTTCATCTTCGTGAGAAAAATCTCTCCTGGAATCTTCTGACCTGGGGTGGGTGCCCTCTACAGCTTCTGTGTGGGGTTGCTCCACTAACCTCTGTGATTCCCTTGGTTTCCATGCCTGCAGGATCTTCTGTTTCCTGGACACTGTATCCTCCTGTTCCTTGGGTTGCTCCCTCATTATGGTGGAGCACGTTTCTCCCCCATTAATTGTTACAAAGAAGTAAGCCGGGTTGGGCTTCTTTTTTTTTTTTTAGGACTCGAATGTCTGAAAATGTATTTTATCCTCATGCTTAATTGCTGATTTGTCTGGGTATAGAATTCTAGGTTGGAAATCACTTTCTCTCAGACCTTGACGGCGTGGTGCCGCTGTCTTCAGGCTGCTGGCGTTGCTACAGCGGCCATTCGATGAAATCTATTTCCCTCTCTCCCTCTCCACTGAAGGAGCTTCTCCTCGTCCCTGTTGTTCTGAAATTTCACAGCGCAGTTCCTGGTGCAGAGAGATGCTACCTCATTGTGCCGGGCATTTAGTGAGTTTTTTTCCATTTTGAAACTCATATCCTTCTGTTCTGGGTATTCCGTGTGAGCGCTGTTTCCTTGCTGATTTTCCCTCCCATTCCCCGCCCCCTTTTATGTCCCGCCTCTCCACTCCCCAGGGACCCTGCTGCTCAGAGGTTGGAGCTACTGAACTATTTCCCCGTCTTTCTTATTTTGCTCTTGTTTTCCATCTCTTCTCTTCCACCTATTGTCCAAGCCATTTCATCTTTGAAGTTTTGAATACATTTTCACTCTGCCATCATTTCTTTTTAATTTCCAAGAGCTCTTTTTTTGTTGTTTTCTAAACATTCCTTTTAAAAATAGCACCTTGTTCTTGTTTGAGAGATGTGATATCTTCTCTGAGAATATTCTAGTTTCACTAAAGTTTTCTTCTCCTCCCCCATTTGTCTTGCTTCTCTATATTTCATAGGAGGTGATTTCCTCAGGTGCCTAGTGATTCTCGATTGTCTGCTCACCTCAAGAGCAGAGGCAACTAGAAAGCTGACTTGATAGCCCTATGCTACGTACTTGCGTGGGACTGTTTCCTTAAAATGACCATGTAGTATAATCTGGCTGGGCTGCTTTCATAGGGAATCCTTAGCATAGGTGCCTTTTGAACTTTTCTCCTGGACGAGTCAGATTGCTCAGAAAAATTGTCTCCCGTCTTCTGCCTGGAGATGGTATGTTGGCTACCAGCATTGTGGGGGCTTAAGAAGGGGAAAAAAAAACTAGCTATCTTTTTATTTAGTGTGCGTATTAGTCAGCATGTGTTTGCCCAAGCTGTTGCAGCAAAATGCCACGAGCTTGGAGGCTTAAACAACAGACATTAACCTTCCCACCGCCGTGGAGGCTGGGTGTCCAAGATCGAGGTCCCGGCAGGCCGTTTCCTGTGGCGGCACCTTTCTGGCTTTCAGAGGCCGCCTTCTTCCGAGGACCTCACGTGATCTTTGTTCCGTGTGCACAGAGAGCAGGGCCATCTGCTGTCCCCTCTTCCTCCTCTTTTAAGGACATCAGTCCTGTTGCATCAGGTCCTCAACCTTATGACCTCACTTAACCTGAAGTACTTCCTTAATTGCCGTATTTCCAAATACAGTCACCGAGGGGGTCAGGGCTTCAATGTGTGAATTTGAGGGGGGACAGTAGTTTATACCAGTATGTGAAGCATCACTTATTTCAGTTTTCATTCTGATTCTCCCACCTTCAACTGCGTGTGGCAATCTCAAGACTGTTTCCTTGAGTCTGCAGCGGAAGTGGGGCAGGGGCTGTCCCCTGGCTACCTGGACTCAGGATGGGCATCTGAAAGCTCGGCAGTTTACTAAACAGATTACAGACTTCCCAACTCCCTCTTTTTAAATTCCCATTCGCCCCCAAATCCAGAAGTAGCGTCGCCACCAATTTCTGGCCAGTCGACTTTTTGGTTTTCGTTACTGGGGACTCAGGACCAGCTTTTCTGGATCTGCTACATCGGTTACCACTTGTCCAGCTTCCAAAGTGTCCTTGCTGTTGTGTTATCTTCTGCCGTCTTTGTCCATGAGGATTGTAGTATAGAAGCATCTTCTTGTCGTTAGTCACATGGGGGTTTTGGAGCGGGTAGAGGTAAGCGCACGCCTGTTTAATTTGCCGTCTTTCACTGGGTGCCCTACATCGTCTCCCTCGAGAGCCGATGGAAACCCACCTGCCAGTTTGGCTTTGATGCCAGGCTTACCTCTCCCCCAGACCCGGTGTGTTCACGGAATGTCTCTATTGCATCCAAGTATGTTTGATTCTGATGCATTGGTTGGTTTTTGAGAACCAATAGTCTGATATCACTTGACCAAGGGAGAGGGAACGCATTCTGAGCTTATCACAAAAATGCAAAGCTTTTTAATAAACTCAGAAATGATTTGTGTTTTGAGTTGAACAAAGCCTTCACATTTTCCCGAACACCATTTTCCCGCATTTTAAAACGTGATATATTTCCAGGAGAATCTAATCCATATGTTTCTTATTTTTTGCTTTTAAGACATCATAATATTGCTTCATAAAGCGCTGTTTAAGTCAGTATTCTTTATTAGCTTTTTTTTCTTAAGTAAGCCCTTTTCCTTAGCTTTTATTTAGAGACATATTTTTTCAAAACTTCCCAACCACAAAGTTCAACTGAACCCCCAAAGATCTGAGTTTCATTTGAAATTTTGACTTTTGTTGAGTTCTAATTAGAGCAAGCCCAGGTTTTCTAAAACCGTGTGGGCTCCGTGTTTGCCGGTGGAGCGTATCTGCGCCCTGAGCCCACTTCTCGGAGTGCCTTATTGCGCGGCGCTCTGGGTCAGAAAGCAAGCACAGACCCGCAGCACGCCCCTCGGTGTGTCTGCTCTGCCGCTGCCGCGAGAGGGGAGCAGAGCAGCTACGCCCCCGCCTGGGGAGTCCACAGTCCGGTGAGGGAGCCTGGGGAAGACGCAGAGGGCCTGTCATTTCTCCGCTGCCAACTGCGCACCAGGTGATGAACTAGCCACTTTGCCGTTACTGTCCTAGTAACCTAAGGATAAACGTAAGTATTTTACCTAAATGTAATCCCCATAATAAGCCTCCATAATAAATGAAGTTTTTCATTCAAGGTGAAATTGACCTCCGGTGAGATGCACTCACCTGAGTGCAGAACCCGGTGAATCTGACAAATGTATGCACCTGTGCAACCACGGCCACGTCGGTACATACAGCATTTTCATTGCCTTGAAACATTCCCCTGTGTTGTCTTGTGGTCTGTCCTCACCTCTGATAGGCAATTATTTTTATTACTGTAACCACAGATTGGTTTTGTATGTTCTTGAGTTTGGTCTGAATGAAGTCGCATAGGGCGAGCTTGGCCGTGTCTGGTTTGCCTCACTCAGCATGCTGGAGGCTCATCCGTGCCGCCGTGCGCACTCGGGTAACAGTGCACTTTGGAAGTTGCCAAATATTATTTCCATTGTATAAAAATACCACAGTTTATTGATTTTCTTGTTGAAAGAGATTGGGTGGTTACAGTTCAGGGCTATTATACATGAAGCTGACACAAACATTCTTGGACAAGAGGCTTTGTGGACGTGTCTATTTATTCTTTCGGGTGAGTAACTAAGAGCAGAGTTGCTGGTCACAAGTAGATATAGGTTCAATACTTCAGAACATGCCACAGACTTTCCGAAGTTGTTTTTTCCCATTTGTCCACCTCCATACATGGAGGTTCTGTTTGTCCCTCCTCCACTTGACAGTCTAGCAGGTAAAAATGAAAAAATATGCGAAGACCCAGTGTGGAAAGGCAGAGTAAGCGGGATGATTAGAGGGTTATGGAGAAATCAAGCATGGCCCTATTATTCATTTCAAATTAATTTGCATATGGAGTGAGGTAGGAGTCAAAATTCATTTTCTACCATATCAATATCCAGTTGTTTCAGCACTATTATAATTCTATATTTCATAGCATTGTTTTTTAAAAATTTTCTCAATTACAGTTTACATCCAACACTATTCTATATTAGTTTCAGATGTATGGCAGAGTGGCCAGAAGGTCATGTCCTTTACAGAGTGGTTCCCACGATGCTTCAAGTACCCACCTGGCCCCGTACATAGTCATCACGACATTATTGCCCACGGTCCCCACGCTGTGCTCTCCATCTCTGTGACTGTTCTGTACCCAACAGTTTACACCGCTTAACCCTTTCACCTTTCTCACTCAGCCTCTGCCCCTCCCCTCCCCTTTGACACAGCACTGTGTTTTAAAAAGACGTTCCTTTTTCAGTTGAACTGTGTTGGCTCTTTTTGTCAAAAATCACTTATGTGAGAGTCTATTTCTAGGGCATTCATTCCATTCCATTGACATACAGGGTCCGGCAGAAGGAAGGCCCGCTCAAGTGTGGTTGGTAGGGCAATAATACGAGTGTCATAATTTATAGTTTTAATTTGGACGCTTCACCTAAAATGCAATATGGTGTGCTTGAGTGTGACAGTGTTGTGTTACAGAGTTACATTCTTATGATTCTGTAATAAAAAGTTCTGTAATAAAAAAGGGGTGTTATTTGTGCTGGATCCTGTGTCTGATCTTCAGGCCAATGCTACACTCTCTTAATTATTGTAGCTTTAACGCAAGTCAGGCAGTGTGAGTCTCCCAAATTTGTCCTTTGTCATGATTGTCTTGCTTATTCTAGGTCCTCTGAATTCCCAAATACCATTTTAGAATCAGCTGCCATTATACAGAAAAGAGCTTGCTGGGTTCTTGACTGGGATGGTGTTGAATTTCTAAAATAGTTTGAGGAAAATCAACACCTTGAATTCCATTCAGTCTTCCGCCCCATTCACATGGCGCGGCGCTTCCTCCAGTTAAGGCCTCCTCAATTTCTCTCCTGTCCCACAATTTCTAGTGTAGAGGTCTTGCACATGTTTTATTAATTTGTTCCTAAATACTTTTTGGTTTTATGACTCTGCTGTAAGTGGTATTGTGTTTGGAATACCATTTTTAATTGCTTGGTACCAGGTTCCAGCGATGCAGTTGAGTATTGCGTTTTGACCTTTACTCTGTGGCTTTGCAAAAATTCTCTGTTAGTTTTAGTAGCGTGGGTTTTGTGGGGGTCATATGCCTAACAGTTTATCATATAAGCAACCATATCAGGAGGCAGTTTTCTTTCTTTCTTACTGATCTTTGCGCCCAAAATTAATTTGCTTGCTTGTTTACTTATTTACTTACCTTTAATGCACTGAGAAGATCTCCAGTGTAGTGTCGAATGGAATTAGTGAGCGTGCGCATCCTTTCCTATTCTCTGTCTCAAGGATGGATGATTTTGGTATTGCACCCTTAAACGTCATAGTAATCCTGTTAGCTGTCATTTTTTCGTAGGTGCCCACTGTAGCAGGCCTTCTGCGAGATGGTCCCTGAGGATCCCCATCTCCTTTTGTTTACATCTGCGTGTGACCTCCTTTTCTTGAGTGTGGGCTGGGCTTTAGTGACTTGTGTCTAATGAACAGAATGCAGCACAAGTGATGCAATGTCAATTTAAAGGTCATAAAAAGACTGTGGCCCTCACCTTGGGGTTCACTCCCCTTGCTGGCTTACTCCAAGGGGAGCCAGGTGCCACGCCGTGCGCTGCGCTATGGAGGGGCCCACGTGGCAAAGAACCAAAAGAGGTCTCCAGCCAACAGTTGGTGCTGAACAGAGGGCCTCTGTCAAAAGCCATGTAAGTGAACTTGTAAGTGTATCTTCTGCCAGTTACGTGTCCCGAGGAGACTGAAGCCCCAGCCAGCAACCTGGCTGTAACCTCATGAGAGACCTTGAGCCACACTCATGCAGTTAAGCCACATCCGGATTCCTGACCCCGGAAACTGCGAGATGAGGTTTGCCATTCCTTCCATTCCTGGTTTATGAAGAATTCCCACCGTGAATTAGCACCTAATTTTGTCAAATGCCTTTTTTGTTTTATGATAAATTGAGATGATTATAGCCTGTGTTCTGCTTATGTGGTGGATTACACTGATTTTCAAATAAGCCCCACATGCTCATGATGTATTATCCTTTTTATATATAATTAGAGTCAACTCACTGATATTTTCTTAAGGATCTTTGCTCCTGTGTTTCACAGATGTTGGTCTGCTCTCTTTTATTATCGGGACATAATTCATATATCTTAACATACACTATTTTAAAGCTAATGTGTAGATCAGTGGTTTTTGGTATATTCTCAAAGTGTGCAACCATCACTACTGTCTGATTCCAGAACATTTTCATCAGCCCAAAAGAAACCCTGGTACCATTAGCGGTCACCCCTCATCTTCCCTTCCTCAGGCCCCTGGCAACCACTAACCTACTTTCTGTCTCCATGAATTTGCATATTCTGGACAGTTTCTACAGATGGAATCACACAGTATGTGGCCTTTTGTGTCTGGTGTCTTTTATTTAGCACACACCATTTTGAGGATTCACATGTGCTGCAGCATGAAACAGTGCTTCACAGAACTCCATTCCTCTCCACAGTGGAAAAACAGTCTACAGTGTGGATACGCCACCTTTGTCCACCCATTCACCCATCAGCAGTGGCCACTGGAATTGCCGCCACTTTTTGGCTATTGTGAATAATGTTGCTATGAACATTTGTGTACAAGTTTTGATGTGGATGTATATTTTTAATACTCCTAGGGATACACCTAGGAGTATTAACCACGCTTCTGTGGTAAGGCTAAGTTTAACTTTTTGAGGAACCGCCAAACTGTCCCACAGCGGCTGTGTCATGTACGTTCCCACCGGAGTTGCATGCGAGTTCCAGCGTCTCCACATCTCCACCAGTGCCTGTTAGTGAAGCCTTTCTTAGCACTGCCGTCCCAGTGAGGGTAGCATCTGACCGTGGCTTTGATTTGCGTTTCTCTGGCGGATAATGGTGTCGAGAATCTTTTCATGTGCGTATTGCTGTTTGAATATCTTCTCTGGAGAAATGTCTACTCAGCTCCTTTTCCTAATTTCTTTTTTCTAATTGGGTTGTGTTTTTGTTATTGAGTTGTAGTAGTTTTTAAAGGACGTATTCTAGATACAAGTGCCTTAGAAGATATATTATTTGTGAAAATTTGCTCTCATTCTTTGGGTTGTCTTTTCACTTTCCGGTGGTGTCTTTCGAAGCACAAACATTTTTAATTTTCAAGATGTCCAGTTTATCCGTTTTTTCTTTTGTTTGTGTTGGAGTCATATCTAAGAAACCATTGGCTAATCCAAGGTTATCAAGATTTATGCCTAAGTTTCCTTCTAAGAACTTTACAATGTTCACTCGTACAGTTAGGTTTTTGATGCCTTTAAAGTTAGTTTTTATCAGGAGTGTTTAGTTGGGATCCACATTCATTCTGTTGCCAGTTGCTGTCCTGTTATCTCAGCATCATCTGCTGAAAAAGCTGCTCCTTCCATGGGATTGTCTGCATGCCTCTTGTCAAGATTCAGTGGGCCATAGGTGTGTGGGCCTTTTAAACGGACTGTCAGTTCTATCCCACCAGACCGATGGAATATCTTTGTATGTCTGTCCTTCTGCCAGTGCCACACTTTTGTGATTGACTGTAGCTTTGTAGAAAGTTTTGAAACTGGGAAGTATAAACTTTCCAACTTGGTTATTCCTTTTCAAAATTTTTTCGGCTCTTCTTGATGCCTAGCATTTCCACATGAATTTTAGGACTAGCTTGTCGACTTCTGCAAAAAAAGCAGATGGAATTTTGATAGGGACTATGTCGACTCTGTAGATTAATTTAGGGTATTGCCATATTAACAATATTCAGTTTTTGATTCATGAACAGGGGATGCCTTTACATTTATTTGGCTCCTTCTTAATTGCTTTCAAGGATGTTTTGTAGTTTGTGGTGTTCTTATATTGACTTTGTTTATTTTTTATATGAGGGTGGTAATGCTGGTTTCAAAAAATTAGTTGGAAATTATTCTGTCTCCTATTTTCTGAAAGACTAATGTAGAACTGATACTATTTTTTTCTTTAAGTGTTTGTTAGAATTCATAACTCTGGAACTGAGATGTTGGGACTATATGAAATTATGAATTCAATGTTTTTAAAAGCTCTAAGGAAGTATACATTAAAAAGGCAATTTTACTGTATGTTAATTTAAAAAATAAAATTAAAAATAGGGTTTTTCAGATTTTTAACTTTACTTCTTTTTTAGTCTGTTATTTTTACTACCAAGTCAATTGGCCCATAGTCGTTTGCCATATTTCCTCAGTTGCATTTTCATGTCTGTTAGATCTGCAGGGTGACTGGCTGTTGATAATTTCTGTCACTTTTCTTTCAAAGTCCAACCAGTTTCGATTGCTTTAGATTATTCACTTTGGATTCTGTTGGTTTTCTTCTATTTTATTATTCATTTCTGTTTGCGTATTCATTTTCTATTTCATTAATCTTTGCTCCTCTTTCTTTGAATTAGTTTGGACTTCGCTATTATTATTATTATTATTATTATTATTATTATTATTTTATTTATTTTTTTAGTTTCCAAAGGCAGAAGCATTGATCTTTGTTTTAGGCCATTCTATTTTTCTAATGCAAGAAGTTGAAGCTGTAGCACTCCCTTTAAGCATAACTTTAACACCATCACACAAATTCAGACACTATGTGTTTTTATTTCCATTAAATTAAAAATATTTTCAAGTTCCATGTTTTCTGAGGTACTGTTATTCAGCGCACTCATACTTAGGATCATTCCACCCCTTTGTCGTTATGTAGGGTCCCTCTTTACCTGGCGTTGTTCTGCACCCTAAAGCCGCCTCCTCCTCTTGTGAATGCAGGCGCTGCAGCTCTGTCCTGACTGGAGTTTGCTGGGTACATGCCTCTTCGTGTGCTTTTACTGTGAGTGTGTCTGTGTCTTATTTTGAAGTGGGTTTCTCATACAGATTAGATAGCTGTGCCTTGTTATTTTATCTGGATTGAGAATCTTCACCTCTTAGCTGGACTATTCAGAACCAGATTTGATGTGGTCGTAGATATGGTTGGGTTGGGTTTATGTGTACGATTTTGCTGTTTCTTTTTCTAGTTGTTTTGCTGTGTCTGTGCCTTCCTAAAAGCATTGTTTATTGCCTTTCTGGAATGCATTTTTTAATGATTCTATTTTGTTTCCACTCATGGATTATTAAAGATATCTTTATTTTACTGTGGTTTTCATTTTTAGTGGTTGACTCAAGTTTTAAAATATGCATCTTAAACCCATCGCAGTCTGTCTTTAAATGGCCATACGCCACGTCACTTACCATGCAGGAACTTTGCAGCAGTCCGGCTCCGTTACCTCTCTTATCTGTGCTATTTTTAAATTACATTTTAATGTTACATGTGTCATAGCTTCCACATGTCTTTTCATTAGACAGTCAAATCTCTCTTAAAGGAATTTTTACCTCTTATTTTGTAGTGTCTTGAGACTTACAGAAAAGTCAAGTTGGTGTGGAGAGAGCCTGTGCACCTCCACCCAGCCTCCCCTGATGTTAAACGACACCTTGCATAACCCCAGCGCGATTATTAAAACTAGGAAATTAGCATTGATACAATACTGTTAACTAAGCCAGACTTTCTTCAGGTTCCACCAGCCCTTCTCCCAACACCCTTTTCCTGCCCCAGGAGCTGGTGCGAGTCCCCGTGCTGCACTCCGCGCCCACGTCTCCTCAGCCCCCGCGATCTCTCACGCGCGTGCCCGTCGTTCGTGGTCTGGGCTCATCTGAAGAGTTGGTTATTCTGTGCACTGCCCCTCAGTTCGGACCTGAAATTTCCTTGTGACTAGACCGAGCTTGTGCACGTTGGGCAGAGATACCCCCAAAGTGATGTGCCCTGCTCAATGACCCCCCTGGGGGCATGTGACGTGGGTAAGTTTTATTCCCGGTGGAGTTAACATCGATCACTTGGTTTGGGCAGTGCCTGCCAGGGCTCTCCACAGAAAGTTATTGTTTTTCCCCAATAAATACCTTGGAAGGAAGACTTTGAGATTGCAAACATCCCATTTCTCCTCAAAGTTCATTTCACTAGTTTTAGCCTCCATCAGTGGTTCATTTTGGTCTGCAGCAATTACTGTACTGTAAGGGAGAGCTGTCCCTCATCTGTCTGCCTGTTTGTCCATCCACCCGTCCATCCACCCACCCATCCATCCAATCAGTATTGACCCACATATACTACTTTTATGCTGTAGGTTATCAGGTTGTTACGCATTTCGCTGCTCAGACTGTTTCGGCCATTGGGCTCTCTGAGGGTGGTCCCGCGCCGTTTTCACGCACCCTCATCCTCTTCTGAGCGCCGCTTTACTCCCTGGCCCCACAGAGGCTCCAGGTGTACCTTGTACTTTCTCTTCCCCACCTTTGGAATTAACCACCTAAGTAAGGGCCCTGGTTGTGGTGGCGGTGGTGGTTTCTGATTGGAGAAGGAAATAAAATCTGGGCAGTGAGCATCCTCATCGCTCACCAGATGTCATGTTTCAAGGTTCTATTAATGCACAAACCTTAGATGTAGGTATGCTAACTCAAGTATACACTCACTTACCTTTATTGTTGTATCTATCTACGTAAGTAAATATGTTTTAAAAACTATAGTTCATACTGCTACCTCTAATTCAAACCTGATACCACAGTGCTCATTCTGGCCCTCTCCGTTTACTTATTTGTAACTGCCTTCTTCAGCTTGTTAGACACCTTGCTTTCATTATTTACAATGTGTCTATTTGTTTAACTCGAGCATACATATACAGTAGCTTCAGAATTGCTAACCCATTCCTCTGTGAGAAGTAATTTTACTAACTACCGTATAGTATTTGAGTGCAGTTCTCTTTACCTTTGTAGTATCCAGTCAAAACACGGTTTTGAAAGTTACGGAGGTTGATGCTTCCCCTCCCCCACCCCCTTCGGTGTGTGTCTGCTGCTCATTCGTCCACTTCGGCTCGTTTGCTACAGTTTGTATTTGATGTTGGCTTCTTGCCACGTCCAGGCTGATTTTATTTTATGTACATTTACCAGCAGTGAACTTTGCTCTTCGCAATATTCAGTTCTGGAAATTTTGGCAAAGTCATAGAGTCATGTCGTCACCACCAGCCATGACACAGAATGGCTCTGTCACCCCCCCAAAGTCTCCTGGGCTGTCCCTGTGTAATGGCCCTGCCCTACCCTCTGTCCCTGGCAACCAGTGATATTTGGTTTGCTTGCCTTTTTTCCTAAACATTATCAAAATGGAACCATATATTATGTAGCTTTTTAGGTCTGGCTTCTTTCCTTTCACTAAGTGCATGTAAGAGTCACCCATGTGGTGTGAATCATTAGTTCCTTTTTCCTGGTTAGCAGTGTTCCATTGTATGGCTGCGCCATTGGAACTGTATTTACCCATTCACTGGTTACATAAGAGGCATCTGGGTTGCATTCAGCTTTGGGCAATTGCGAGTAAAAATGTTACATAAGTGTACAGGTTTTGTGTGAATATAACTTTTTATTCCTCTTGTGCAGATATCTAGGGTGGGGATTACTGGGTCTTCTGATAGTCACGTGTTTGACTTACCAGAAAGTGACCGACCGCTCTCTGCTCTGCCTGCATCATGTTGCGTCTCCAGCAGCAACGTGTGTGAGTTCCAGTGGTTTCACACTCCTGCCAAAAGTTGGCGTTGTCATTCTTTAAAATTGTAGGCATTCTCATAAGTGTGCACTGACCTCCTGGTCTTATTTTTTAAATTTTTATTTAATCTTTATTGTATTTTTTCCCATTACCATTTAGTCTCCTTATACCCCTCTCCCTCCAGCAGTCACCATACTGTTGTCCGTGTCCATGAGTCCTTATTCCTTTTTGCTCAGTCCCTCCACCCCTGCCTCCCCCTCCCTCCCTGGTTTTTATTTGCATTTGTCCAATGATAGGGAGCATCTTATCATTTGTCTATTTGCCATCTGCATATCTTTGGTGAGGTGTCTGTTCAGATTTTTGCTCATTTTTAATTGGGTTGTTTGCTTTCCCATTGTCAAGTTCTGAGAGTACTTTCTATATTCTGGAAACAAGTTCTTCATTGGAAATGAGATCTGCAAATATTTTCTCCCAGGCAATGGCTTGCCTTCTCATTCTCTGAGCAGTTTATTTGACAGAGAAGAAGTTTTTAACTTTGAAAAGTCCAATTCATTAGTTTTTGTTTAATGGGGCTTGCTTTTGGAGTAGCCAGAACTAACATTTCTGGAGAACTAACATTTGAAAACTATTGAGTCTTTCAACCCATAGACATGGTGTATTTCTCTATTTATTTAAGTCTTTCATGTCTTTTATCAGTGATGTATAGTTTTCCACCTATAGATCTTCTAGATATTTTGTCAGATTGACACCTACGTATTTCATCTTTGGTGCTATTGTAAATGGTACTGATTTCTTCATGGTGAATTCCAGTGGCTCACGCTACCATAGAACACACAGCTGATTTTTTATATTGACCTTGTGTCTTACAACTATGGTAAGCTTATTTAGTTGTAGGAGCCTTTTGTAGGTTTTTGTTTTAACCTTCTCTGCAGACAATCATGCCATTTGCTAATGGGAACGGTTGTATTTCTTACATTCCACTCTACATGCCTTTTCTCTCTTTTTCGTGAATGTCGTGCCAGCCGGCATTTTCAGTCTTAAATTGAATAGAAGTGGTGGGAGGGAACATCCTTGCCTGTCTCCGGCCTCAAGAGGAAAGCACTCCGTCCTTCACTGTGAGGTATGTTATTAGCGGTGGGTTTTTATAGATGCCCTTTATTAAGAAAACGCACTGCTATTATAATAGCTGGTGAGAGCTTTTATCATGAATGGATTCTGAGGTTGGTTGAATGCTTCTCTGCATGGGTTGGGATGATCACGTGACTTCTCTTCTTCAGTCTGCTCATCTAGGGCATCATGTCGGCTGTTTTCAAAGGCTGTTCCGGCCCTGCATTCCCAGGAGAACTTGGAATTGTGCTGTGTTGTACTGTTCTTTTTCTATATTGCTTGAATGTGCCAGTATTTTGTTGAGGATTTTTGCAGCGGTGTTTATCACAGATCCTTTTTTGTAGTTTCTTCATGTGTGATATGTTTCTCTGGTTTGAGTATTAGGGCTGTAGTAGCCTCATAAAATAAGTTGACAAGCATTGCATTCTTTTCTGTTTTTTTGGGTGAGATTGTGGGGAATTGGTACTATTCCTTTCTTAAATTGAACATTTGAGGAAGTGAAACTGTCTGGCCTGGAGTTTTATTTGCTTGAAAAAATTTTAACCATGAATTCAATTTCTATAGTAGACAAAGGACTATTTAGTGTTTGTTTGTTTGTTTGTTTTTGCTTTTTCCTAGATGAATATCTTTTAAGGAGTTGGTTCATTTCAACTAGGTTATTTAACTTACAGAAACAGAGTGGTTTGTAGCATTTATCTATTATCCATTAATGTCTGAAGTCTCAATAGTAATACTCTTTTTCTTGGTGTTGGTATTTTGCATCTTCTCTTTCTTTTTTGGTCAAATGGATAAAGTTTGTTTTTTTCAAGGAACTGACTTATAAATTCACTAATTTTTTCTCTTTTTTGTTTGTTTTCAATCACAGTGATTTTTGGTCTTTACTATTTTCTTTCTCTGCTTTGCGTTTAGTTTTCTCTTTTTTTGTGGTTTCTTAAAATAGAAGCTAAGATGATTGATTTGAGAATTTTCTTCTAATAATAAGAATCTAATGCTATAAACTTCCTCTAGATACTATATTTGCTGAATCTATAATTTGTTATATTTTACTTTTATGTTCATTCAATTAAAAATATTTTCTAATTTTCCTTGAGACATTTTCTGTCATCTATGGGTTATTTATAAGTGCATTGCTTCATTTCCAAATATTTGAAGAGTTATGCAGATCTCTTGAAAATAATTTTTATTCCACTGTTTTTAAGTGATACGTTCTATAAAAACCAATCAAGTTGGTCAAGTTTTTTCACAATGTTGTTTGAATCTGCAATATCCCTGCTCATTTTCTGTTTACTTGTTCAGTCAAGTACTGACTGAGATAAATGCATTAAATGATCTAATTTTAAAGTCTTCAATTATAATTGTGGATTATCTTTTGCTTTTTTCCATGTTACACTTGTTAGATTTACTTCATTTTGGAGCTCTGCTGTTAGTTGCATACGGTTTCCTGATGAACTGAACCTTTAACCATTGTGTAATATCCCTAGTAGTTTTCCTGGTTGTAGAGTCTATTGTTTGGTAATAATGTTGTCCTAAAAACTAAAATGGCCTGTTAATTTACTAGTAAATTTGGGAATATTACGGGTATATTTGGGAACAGCAGAGAATTGCAATCTGGGACAAGTATACTATAGCAAAAACTGTAGGCAAGTCCAACAAGCAAAGGAGAAGAACATTATTTTACAGAGAAAAAGGAAGTTGGGAGTGGTTGTTTTGAGCAAAAGTCCATTGGAGGGAAGCAAGGTGGACAATGTTGTATTTGTCCGTTTTGGCTGAGTTGCTGGACAAGGGAAGGATTCTTCCTTCTGCCGGTAGTAAAGGAGTATTAACTCGCAAGGCATGTCCCTTCCTGTTGAGACTCATAACTGATCATTCTTCCCATTGGGATCTATCATTGACCTTGAGTGGTAGTCTGTGAGGGTCCCCCTACTCCATTAAATGAGCTTTTCCTTTATTAATTTCCACATTACTATAGTCACTCCAGCTTTCTTTTGGTTGGTGTTTGTGTAGTGTATGTTTTCTCATTCTTTTACTTTTAACCTACTTTTAAAGTTGGTTTCTTGAACACATCATACAGTGGAACTATTGTTTAAAATTTGATCTGACCACTGTGAGAGGGTCGGGGGGGGGTGGGGACTGATTGGAAGAAGGTGAAGGGGTTAGTCAAAGAACATTCAGGAAGGACCCATGGACATGGATTTGATCTGACCATCTGTCTTTCAATTGGTATATGTAGACCATTATGTTTAACTATTAATATTTACATTCAGGTTGGCCATTTTATTGTTTTTGTGTTCGTCTTCTCTTTTTGGTGCCTCTTACCTTATTTTGTGTCTTCTTTTGGAGTCATTGACTGTTTTTTGGTATTCTATTTTCTTTTATCTATTGGTTTTTTTATTATGCCGTTGTGTATTTTTTAGTGATTATTCTAGAGTTTATAGTGTACATACCTAACTATTCAGTTTATTGAAGGTTAAAATTTTATGATTTCAAGTAAAATGCATAAGTGTCATCGCCATAAAGATTTATTAGCCCCTCTTTGTGCTGTAGCTGTCACAGGTGTTATGTGCACGCTGTAAGCCCCCCTCAGCGTTCTGTAGATCATCATATTTTCTTTCAACAGTCGTGTGTATTTTTAAAATCTTGAAGGAAAAACTAAAATAATTTATATTATATTTACCATTTCTGTTTTTCTTTCTTTATTCCTGAAGATCCAGCTCTCCCTCTGGGATCATTTGCCTTCAGTCTGGAAACTTCCCTTAGCATTTACCGTAGAGTGACCCTGCTGGTGACAAGTTCTCTTAGGACCTTTACCTGAAAACGTAATTATTTAGCTTTTGTTTCTGAAGGGTATTTTCACTAGATGTGGAGCCGCGGGTTGACAGGAAATCTTATTTTCTTTCTCTCTGGTGTTTGGCAATGGGGTTCAGATATGCCTGCACATACTGTCCTTGGCGTTTGCTCTGTTTTAGGTCTCTTTCAGTTTATTTATTTATTTTTTAATTTATTTATTTTTAGAGAGGGAAGGGAGGGAGAGAGAGAGAGATAAACATCAATGTGTGTTTGCTGGGGGTCATGGCCTGCAACCCAGGCGTGTACCCTGACTGGGAATCGAACCTGTGACACTTTGGTTCACAGCCTGCGCTCAATCCACTGAGCTACGCCAGCCAGGGCTTTCTTTCCGTTTATTTTGAAAATTTATGCTTTTCACTAAATTTGCTAGGTTTGAGATGTCTTCAACTAATTTTTTTTTTCTGTGCTAATCTTTCTCTTTCAGGGACCCCAACGACATGAATGGCCTTTTGAAATCGGCAGACAGGTCTCTAAAGCTCTGTTCATTGTTTTTTTCTCCTTAGTTTTTCCTCTGCTCTTTAGTTTGGATAATTTCTATTGATCTGTGTTCACGTTCCCTGCCTATTGTTTCCTGTCATCTTCCTCTTACTATTGAAATGATCCAATGTTGTATTTATCAGTTTTGAAATTTCCATTTGGTTCTATTTTTTGCTGGGCATGTCTATTTTTCCATTCATTTGAAGAATATTTATCTTTGCCTCATGGAGGATGATGACCTTGCTGCTTTAAATTTAATTCTACTGGGTTATGGCCAAAAAGTTCATAGGATTTTTTTCTGTATGATGGCTCTAGTAGTACTTAGTTGTCTTTAACTTCATTTGAAACAATTTTGTTAGACTGTATTGTGGCAGTTGTCATATCAGCTTGCATTTAAAATAAACTTACCAAAATTGGTGAATTTTTGTATAGCTATTTTAATATTGAAGGTGGAAGAACGCATGCAGTATTTTTGGCATATTATGGTTTATTATTTCAAGAAAGGTTAAAATGCAACTGAAATGCAAAAAAAAAAAATAAAAAGACTTATGTAGTGTATGGAGGAGATGCTGTGACTAATTGAATGTGTCAAAAGTGGTTTGCAAAGTCTCTTGGTACTCTTGACATTTTGGCCAAATAACCCTTTGCTGTGGGGCTGTCCTATGCACTGGAAGATGTTTAGCAGCACCCCTGGCCTCCACCCACTAGAAGCCAATAGCAGGAGACAGCCGACATACTCGAAATATGCACATCAATAAAGTTATTGTTGAAAATGAAAAATGTGTCTTTTATTTCGTGGAAAAAAACATAACAGACTTTTTGGCCAGCCCAATAACATCTGATCTGTCTCGGGTTTGACATCTGTTCCTTGTCTTTCCCTTGAGAATCGGCCAGGTTTTCCTGGTTGCTGGTATGTTGAGTAATTTCATACTACACCCAGGGCATTCTGTCCATTAAGTTGTGAGGCTCTCGGTCCTGTTCAAGTGTCCTGGAGGATGTCGATTTTGTTTAGCAGGCCACCAACCTGGTGAGGGACAAAGGACCAGCTCCGCCCCGCCGTCTGTGGGCAGCCTCTTCTCTGCTCTTTGAGTGTGTGCTGCACGTGTGCAGCTTGGGGAAGTGCACCTGGGGTTCAGGCTAGTTCATGCCCGGGATCAGGGCTCCCCTTTTCCTGATCTCTCCACCCTAGGATTTCCCCCTCATTCTCCAGGTTCCAGAGGCTCCTTTCATGGCTACAAAGCTGGGGTTCTGTTGGTGCTTTCTTCAGCCACTGGCACTGTTGCTGTTTTGGAAAATAGGGGAGTGGGTATAGAAAAGAGGAAAAAGCAGTGCCCTTTGCAGAACAGGAGCCCCCGTTCCCAGAGGTACAGGTTTCTTTGTGGGGGGGGGGCGCTCAGGTGCCCGCATCACCACCAGTGGCGTGGTACTGCCCTTCTTAGGCTGAAACTGGCCTTGGGGCAGGGCCAGGGCCAGGAGAGAGAAAGGACACTCAGAACAATGAGGGCTTCTCCACAACCTCAGGCTTTTAGGGCCACACTGACCCAGAAGAGGTCATTTCTTGGGGTGTTTGCTTCCTGTAACCACTCTGAAGTTCCCCAACTTGACTCACCCTGGGGTTAAAGCCAAGAGATGAAGGGAGAAGAGAGGAAAAGCACATAACTCATCACCACCATGCTGATTGTACTTGAAGTTTGGACTTCCCTCGGCTGTCCACCTGCTGGTACTCACCGGTGAGGTTCCTCAGCAGCTGCCTTTCTGAGTTCTGTCCAGTGCTCTTAGTTGTGAGTCGTAGGATAAGCTGCAAGAGGCTTACTCTGTCTTGGTGGGAACTTTGGGGACATGCCTAGCGGTTTCGGCATTTCACAGCTCACAGGTGGGCCCTCGCACCTGCACACTCCATGCAGACCCAGAAAACTCAGGCTGATGGAGGGGAGACTCCATCTCTGTTCAGTTCACACGAGGTTGGTGCTCGGTCTCATAAACAGCCTGTTGCTTTGATCTCCGTTTGCGTTGGGGCATCAGAAATTAACTGGGGCAGATAGAGCCAGAGAGACTGAGTACAAGTCTAGTCTCTGGCACTTATTAGCTCCTTGGCATTGGAAGAGCTGCTTTCCTTCTCTGAGCCTGAATTTCCACATCTATAAAATGTTATGTAAACTGCCAGACTTGAAGGCTGTTAATTCATTTAAGAATTATTGATGTAGCATCTGCTATGCACCAGGCATTATTCTAGGCACTGGGCCTATGGTAACAAAAAGCAGGCAAAAATTCCTATCTTCATGCATCTTATATTCCAGTGGTGGGTGGTGAACGATAAAAAATGTGAATGTGGGAATTAGATAGAATTTATTAAAACCAAGACTAGTAAGTGCTCCATCTATGGGCCTCACCTAGATGAAGAGCATTAAATGGCAGGTGCCAGCCAACATTCCCTACAATCAGTCGTGAGGGTTAAAATGAGCCCCAGTTAGACTGGACCTGAAACAAGCTCAGCTTCACTGCTAGCATCATTGCCAGTTCGATTCCCAGTCAGGGCACATGCCTGGCTTGTGAGCCAGGTCCCCACTAGGGGGCACATGAGAGGCAACCACAATTTGATGTTTCTTTCTCTGTCTTCCTCCCTTCCCCTCTCTAAAAAATAAATAAATAAAATCTTAAAAAAATATTTTAAATTAAACTGACATTTCTTTTTTATTGAATTTACTGGGTTGGCATTGGTTAATAAAATTACATAGATTTCAGGTGTACAATTCTATAATACATTATCTGATATTGTATTGTGTGTTCATCCCCCCAAGTCAAGTCTGCTTCCATCTCAATTTATCCCCCCTTCACCCTCTTCTACCTCCCCTACCCTCTTTCCTTCTGCTGATCACACTGTTGTCTGTGTTTGTGAGGTTTTTTTCCTTAATCCCTTCACCTTTTTCACTCAGCCCCCCAAACTCTCTCCCCTCTGACAGCTGTCAGTCTGTTCTCTGTATCTATGAGTCTGTTTCTATTTTGTTTGTTAGTTTATTTTGTTCATTAGATTCCACACACAAGTGAAATCGTATGGTCTTTGTCGTCATTTCTAAGTGCCAGTGAGGAGGTGGAGTAGCTATAGCTCTCATGTTCCTGAAGCGTAAACTTGTACAGCCTCCCTGGGAAGTGGGTTGGCAGTTTCTTTTGCTTTTATATTTTTAATTATATGTTATTGATTATACGATTACAGTCCCAATTTTCCCTCTTTGCCCCCTTCCACCCAGCACCCCCTACTTACTCAGACAGTCCCCCCACCATTGTTCATGTCCATGGGTCATGTGTATAAGTTCTTTGGCTACTCCATTTCCTATACTGTGCTGCACATCCCCATGGTTATTCTGTGACTACCTATGTGTACTTCTTAATCCCCTCACCTCTCCACCCATTCCCCCACACTGCCCTCCCATCTGGCGACCATCAAAATGCTGTGTCCATAATTCTGTCTCTGTTCTTGCTTGCTTTTTAGATTTGATTGTAGATAGATATGTCTTTATTGCCATTTTATTGTTCATTGTTTTGATCCTCTTCTTCTTAAATAACTCCCTTTAACATTTCATATAATAATGGTTTGGTGATGATGAACTCTTTAATTTTTTTCTTGTTTGGGAAGCTCTTTATCTGCTCTTCCATTCTAAATGATAGCTCTGCTGGGTAGAGCAATCTTGACTGTAGGTCCCTGCTTGTCATGACTTTGAATACTTCTTCCAATCTCTTATAGCCTGTAACTTCTTTTGAGAAATCAGCTGACAGTCTTATGGGAACTCCCCCATAGGTAACTGATTCTTTTCTCTCACTGCCTTTAAGATTTTCTCTTTACCTTTAATCTTTGGCATTGTAATTATGCTGTGTCTTGGAGTGGGCCTTTTTGCATCCACCTTGTTTAGGATTCTCTTTGCTTCTTGGACTTGCATGTCTATTTCCTTCAGCAAATTAGGGAAGTTTTCTTTCATAATTTTGTCAAAGAGATTTTCAATTTCTTGCTCTTTCTCTTCTCCTTCTGGCACCCCTATGATGTGAGTGTTAGACCACCTGAAGTGGTCCCAGAGGCTGCTAACACTGTCCTCGTTTTTTGGATTCTTTTTCCTCCTCATTGTTCTGATTGCTTGTTTTTTGCTTCCTTGTGTTTCAAATCATTGATTTGGTTCCAGCTTCATCCACTCTACTGTTGTTTTCCTATAAATTGTTCTTTATTTTTATTATTGTATCCTTTGTCTCTGACTGGATCTTATTTATGCCTTTGATGTCCCAAATTCCTTGAGCATCCTTATAACCAGTATTTTGAACTCTGCATCTGATGGTTTGCTTATCTGCATTTTGTTTAGTTCTTTTTCCAAAGTTTTAATCTGTTCTTTCATTTGGGCCATGTTTCTTTGTCTCCTCATTTTGGCAGCCTCCCTGTGTTTGTTTCTGTATTAGGTAGAGATGCTATAACTCCCTGTCTTGGTAGTGTGGCCTAATGTAGCAAGTGTCCTGTAGGGTCCAGCAGCACAGCCTCCCCTATCACCCAAGCAGGGTACTCAAGGCACGCCCTGCATGTGGGCTGAGTACACCCTCCTCCTGTAGTTGAGCCTTGATTGCTGTTGGCAGGTCAGTGAGAAAGATTTACCCAGGCCAGTCAGCTGCAAGGACTGGCTGTGATGACTGGGCACCAACCTCCACCCTCCATGAGAGGATCAGCCGTGTTGGGATAGGATGGTGGTGATCCAATGTGGTCTGTAGCAGTCCACTGGGTGTGCAGAATCTGGGATTTCCCAGGTGGTACAGGCCAAGGTCAGCCCCCACCTGTGTTCTGCCCAGGGCCACCCTGTGTGAGCAGTCTGAGATAGCTGCTACTTATGCTGGGCTTGGAGATTCCCAGGCAAAGCCAAGCTGTGAATCTAGTCTGGCTGCTCCTAGTACCAGGTCTGGGGTCACTGAGCTAGTGGTATAGGGGCTGGGGGCTCACTGAGGCCAGCTGTTGCTTGTTTGATAGGATTTAGGAAGTTATGAAACATGAGCCAAGACCAGCCATTCATATGGAAAAGGCACAGTTAACAGTTTGGGTGGGCCCATTAGTTGTGTGGGAAGGAGTCTCAGGATCTTCTGGGTGGGCAAGCAGTGTTAGCCAGAGTCTCAGATATGGCACCTGCCTGCTGGCTCTGTGGCTCTGTGGTGGGGAGAGCTCAGAAAAGGGACAATGGCCTCTGCTTGCCTTTCTGTATGGGAGAAAGCTGTCCCTTAGCTTCTGCCTTAATGCCAGACACTTCAGTTCTTCCCTGTATGCTATCAGTACCTTTCAAGCTGCTACCTCGGTGGTGGAGCTCATAGGGAATGAGTCTGAGTGAGTTCGTGTGTGGGCTCTTTAAGGGGAGCTGCTTGGAACTCCAGTAGTTTCTTCCATTGACTAAATCCCTGCTATTGTTGCCACCAGAAAAATTATGGGGACTTATCTTCCTGGCACTGGAACCCTGGGCTATAGGGCCTGGGACTCCTTACTCCTGAGGTATCCTGATATCCCTCCTGAATTTTTATCCACCACACATGGATGAGGGACCAGCCCATTCCGTGTCTCCACCCCTCCTACCAGTCTGAATGGATGCGGCTTCTTTATTTCCATAGTTGTCAGACTTCTATTCAGTTCAATTTCTAATGATTCTGAGTGATGGTTGTTCTATATTTTACTTGTAATTTTCATTACAGCTAAAATGTAGTTGTGCCAGGGGTGGGCCATGTTTACCTGTGCCTGGCAGTTTCTTTTAAAGTTAAATGTGCAGTTAACCGTATTCCATTTCTGAGTATTGGGTTGGTCAAAAAGTTCATAGGATTTTTTTCTGTAAGATGGCTGTAGTAGTGCTTAGTTGTCTTAACTTCATTCAGAACGATTTGTTAGAATGCATTGCGACAGCTGTTATATCAGTGTGCATTAAAAAAAGTCAAAATTGGTGAATTTTTGTGTGGCCTTTTTAATACTGAAGATGGAAGGGAAATAACACAACATTTTTGGCATATGCTTTATTGTTTCAAGAAAGGTAAAAATGAAACTAAAATGTAAAAAAGATTTGTGTAGTATATGGAGAAGGTACTGTGATTGATAGAACGTGTCAAAAGTGATTTGCAAAGTTTCATGCTGGAGGTTTCTCACTGGACAATGCTCCACAGTTGGGTAGACCAGTTGAAGTTCATAACAATCAAATCAAGACATTAATTAGGAACCATCAACATTCTATCATGCAGGAGACAGCCAAAATACTCAAAATATCCAAATCAATAAAATTATTGGTGAAAATGAAAACTATGTCTTTTATTTTAGGGCAAAAACCATATGGACTTTTTGGCCAACCCAGTATTTACTCAAGAGAAATGGAAACATATGTCTACCAAAAGGTTTTTTATATAAATATTAATAGTAGTTTCATCTGTAAGAGCCTGAAGCTAGAAACAGCGCAAATGCCATCAATAAGTGGACCTACACACACATCGTGGTACGTTCACACCATGCAATGCTGCTCAGCAATGAGAGAGCAACAAGCCGCTGACACAGCGTCGTGGGTGAATCTTATGGACATTATGCTGGTGCAAGAAGAGTGTGTCTTATAGATCCTGTTAACATCATATTAGAACAAGTAAAACCGTAGTGATGGCAGCTGAAATCACACCCGCCACTGGCTGGAGCTGAGGGGAGCTGACTGCAGAATGGGGCAAGGGAGCTTTGGGGCTGACGGGGCTCCTCGAGATCCTGGCTGCGGGTGGTTGTATGTATATGAACGTGTGTGTGTGCAATTATGTGTATATACACATTTATTTTCAAAATTCAGCAACTCGTACACTCAGAATGGATGCATTTTACTTTATGTAAATTGTGCTTCAAAAAGTTGAAAAAAATGATGCCAACTAAGACCTTTAGCCAACAGGAAAGTTTTACCAAATTCCTAAAGTCAGTACTGAATTCAGATGTTCTGATTAAGATCCTCCAGCCTTATTATAGGCATTGTGGGTTCAAAACAGAAGAAATGAATTTAAAACTACTTTTGAAAAAAATGGTGTTGTTGGAAGGTAAAGTCACTCGTGAATACTTTTCATCACCCTAGTTTGACATGAATTTTGTGTCTTGGGGACTCTCCCTAGTGTGGTCGGGTCCCTGCTGAGCAGTGATTCTGGGACAGGGACCTGCGTGCCAGTGTCAGGCGCTCCCCCTGCTTTCTGCAAAGGCATGGCTGTCCTTCTGACTCCTGGAAGTACGACCAGGGGCTGGCTCTTCTTCCTGGGCCACAAAGCCCCTGTTTATCAGCCCCTGTCTGTGGCACACACAAGACACTCGCCATTTAGATAATTTCCGTGGGAAGAAAATCCTTGTTATTTCAGTGACATAGTGACAGTCTTTTAAAAACTTTGTTTTGCTTCGTCCAGGTAATTGATCCCCTGGCCCACTCCGGGGCTGTGGTGTAGACGTGCTCTGTTCTGAAGCGGACACTGTTGTGGAGGATAGGGGGCAGGTATTTGTGGACAGGCAGGTGTGTGCAGGGCTGTGCCAGGCTCCGGGCTCAGGACTTCACGGGCACCTTCACATCAGGCAGCTCCCAGAACCTCTGTCTTCCACCTGTGGCTGAGACTCAGCTTGGGTGAGCGATGTGGCTTTTAAATTGGAAAACTGGATTCAAACCCAGGGACTTACTCACTCCCAAACCCATAATCTTCCTCCACATCTCGCTGAAAAATAATTATGATCCAAAGACGGCCCAGGAAACAGGCCCACTTTGATCAGATCTGAAATGCCACCTGGCCTGCATTTTCCACGGCGTGTGAGTGGCTGAGGACCACAGCTGGGTACAGGCCACCGCCACAGCGCCATCCAACAACAGCCAACAGCACTCGTCCCTGGGGTCCCTGAGTCTGGTCCGATACGGTTCCCCTTCATTTCGCAGAAAGTGTGCCAGCCCACCTGGAAGGTGCCACGAGTGTCTCGTGAAAAGACCAACCACACATTGTCAGGGTTTTGAGAGCTTGTGTCGTCTCTTCTCGGTCAAGCACATTTTACATGGGATTGAACTCCTCCCCTTTATGTGGGAATTCAGCCCTGTGCACCACTATGTCACCAGACTCATGAATATTAAGAGCAAATGTGTCTTTCCTCTTCTTTCTGCTGCCCCAGTGATGGCTACCAGGTGGCCAAACTAGGCAGGTGTGTGCTTCTGCGCAGGCCACCTTGGTTCCGAGGGCTCCCGTGGGCAGGGTGGGCTGGGCTGGGCTGGGCTGGGCGGGGCCTGGGGCTGAGCAGGAGAAATGCTTTTGTGCGCCTCTGAGTCTGGGGGAAGGTTCATGGCCAGGTCAGCACTCCAGCATTCTTTTCTGGGCCACAGGGGCAGAGGCAGAGGGGCCCCAGTGGGAGAAGCCCAGGCGGGCAGGTCTTGGGCGGCAGAGCTGCAGCTGCTGTGTTTGGTTTCCCTTTGGTCTCAGGGATTTAGATAAAAGGGCTGCTTTTATTGATTGGGGAGGCTGGGGGAGGGAGGGAGCTCTAGCAGTCAGCCTTTGCCTTTTTGTTTTTCTAAGCAAACATTTATTGAGCATTTACTGTGTACCAGGCATCATGCTAAATGCTTTTCATGCATTGTTGGGTTGGATCCACATGACAGCCATTTGACCAAGGAGGAGGAGAAGGCTAAGGCTCGGAAAGGTTAAGGAACCTGCCTGCGGTCACACAGCTTAGAAATGGCAAAGCATGTGGGTCCCCCAGCCCTCTCACCTGGACGACCACATTCGCCCCTCACGGCTCCTCTTTCTGGCCCTCGCCTTTCTAATCATCAGCTACTCGGCCACCACAGTGGTCTTTCTAGGGCCCAGCCCTGCTCTGCAGGCGGCAGTGGCTTCCCTTTTCCGCAGACCGAAGTTCGCACTGTGGTCTGAGCTCTGCTCATCCTTCCTGCAAGAGTCCCTCTGAGTCCCCGCTTTCCACCCCGGCTCCCCTCCCCCACACCTTGCCTCCCCCAGATCACCTGAGCCCAGGCTCCTGCTGGCGTCTCAGAGCAGGTCTCAGGCCCCCCCGCCAGTCACGGCTCCTCTGCCAGCTGCTCCTGGCCCCTGGCGTGCTTGGCCTCCCTGCTGCCTGCACAGGAACTGGAGCATGGTGGGTGCTCTGCTAATGCCTGTTATATGGCTCGTGTGGAGAAACCTGCCTTTTGCCCCTTTATTCTCAGTTCCTAAGGGCTCCATGGTGCCAGGACTCAGCCAGACCCTTCCCCGGTTGGCAGGGGCCTCATCCTACAGGGAGGGCCAGACTGGGCGGCCTTTCCCTACCCAGAAGTAAAGTCACAGGGAGAAGATGGCTGGTGATTCGAGATGAAGGCCCTGCTGCTGGGCAGGTGGGCTGGCAGGCTGAGGCAGAAAAGGAAAGACGACCCGAGGACCACCTTCCAGAAGGGGGAACGGGGCCCAGTCCTGGGCTGAGGGGCTGGTTGGCTCTGGACAGACGCAGGCAACGCCAGGGTGAGATGGCCAGGAATGGACGTCAGACCCGCCCAGGGGCACGGTGGAGGGCAGGTGAGGGACCTCTGGGAGCGCAGGTGTTACCTGGCAACAGGAAACCGGAGGGGCAGGGATTATCCAATTTGAGATCACAGAGGCAGAAATGCGTTGGATGCCATTTGGTAAAATGAATTAGGACCCAGCTGGGTGTTCAGGTTGCAAAACCCCGCAAAGAGGTATTACTGGGGGATCAGCATTACCCACTCTCGTTAATAAGCTGATAATGCTTCCATGGGAACCTTTCGCTGAGTCCTAGGGTGATCTCTCTGGGCCTCAGTTTCCTCCCCCGTGGTGTGGGCCCCTGGCGCAATAGCTTTCTGGGTACACAGGTGGTGGCGTCCAGGGAAGCGATGAGGGGCCTGCCCGAGTCTGCATCTTTCCTGGGTCCTTGGCTTCAGCCGTCAGTCTCCGGACAGGACAGCGTATGGCCATCAGACAGTTACGTTTCATTACAGGTTGTGCAAACTCTGAGCGTTAATAAGTGTCTGGGTGGGGACAAGTCTGCCGCCGTGCCTAACCTGCATGCAGGGCACAGGTGGGTTCATTTCAATCCTAGTGATCCTCAGTGCAGAGTGGGGGTGGGGGTTGGTATCCTCACTTGTAAACTGGAATTAATGTGGCTCAGACAGGGCAGGTGACTGTCCCAAGGCCACATCGGTGAGTGGCAGGGGCAGGTGGACACCAGGCTTGGCTCCCTTGAGCGCTCCTGCCCCAGACTGCTCTGCCAGCAGGACTCCCTCTGACCCCGTGGGGCGGAACCAGGAGCCTCACAAGCCTGCGTCGTGGGACGAAGGGCTCGTCCATCCGTCCTCTGTCCTGGCCCCTCCCGGCACACGTGGATCACACATGTCCCAGCCACGCTTCCTCGTGTCCAGCCCTTGGTGACAGACTGGTAGTTTGTGGTGGGGATGGGCCTTCTATTCTTGGCCTGATGGCCCCAAGAGAGACTGGTGGCCCTGCACCCTGCACGTCACACCTGCTCCGGAAGGCGCTTGGTGGAGCCAGCTCAGGGCGGCATTGCTTTGTCTGTACTCAGTTCCCAAACTCGGTGGTTCAGCACAAATGAAAGAGACCCCTTTGGTGGTGATGCTGGCCCATGGGTGTCGCTTGCTGCTCAGGGAGCCCAAGCCACACCCAAGGTTACACTGAAGAGCCCCGGCTGGCCTTCTTCACTGACGGACACTGGGGTCACCCAGAGCAATGGCTGGGGCCTGGGGCCTGCCGACCATAGCTGCGTGAGCACCAGCAGGTGGGACTGCAGAGAGGGGAAGGGCTCCAACCTCGGGGTCAAGCGGCCTGGAGCTGCGGGTGCTGCTCTGTACCCTGTGCGAGCCTGAGCGAGGGGCTTAGGCTCAGTGCTGTCAGCTGTGAAACGGGGAAGATGATGACAGTGTGATCGGCACTCATGGTGTGGGGCACGTGAGCCCTAGCAGGACCGGGGTCACAGAAAGCAGCCCAGGTGCTGGAAGTGCTGGGGGTTCCTGTTCTGGCTCTGGAGGAGCCGGTCGTCCTAGCCCCTCCTCCAGCAGGTTGGGGGGCCCGGCTGGGCCGCTGACCCTGCATGACAGGTTGCTCCATGAGCGCCTCTGCCCGGCAGACGCATGGAGGTTGTGTTAAGGCCAGGCGTCCATTGTCCAATCAATCAGGCTAATCGGCCTGGCCCTTGATAAGGGTGGGGATCAGGTTTCAGGGAGATTTTCCCGGGATTACTTCCAGTAGCCGCTCAGTCTAGACAGGCCTCTCAGTTACAGGGGTGCAGACAAAGGCGAGGGCTGGGAGTGCCCCACCACGAGGCGGCCCCACCCTGCCGGGTGGGCCCCTCCCTGCCCTGCAGACCCTGGTCTCTTCCTGGGGGGTCAGGACAGGGAAGGAATCAGCTCACTCACCGGGACCCTGGCCCATCCAAGCGAGGGTCCTGAGCCCCTGTGGTGAGCCCGGGCAGGGCACCAGGCCCCATTGGAAGACGAGGACACCATTGGTGCCACACTCGCAGGTGCTGGGAAGAGCACAGCTCACGCTTGGTCTCATTCCATTCTATCAGGCACAGGGAGGCGAGCCCCCCAGCTAGAGAGTTGTGGGGCTGGGACACGAGTCATGGCCTGTCTCGGGGGTTACCCTGGGAACATTGGGAGGGCTGTCCCAGTGCTGAGGGGACGGGCAGGGCAGTCTACCTGCCTGTCTCACTCCGGAGTCCCCAGCCTGGTCTTGCTTGGTCTTGCTCTGAGACCCAGGCAAGTCACTTTTGGAAATCAGTTTTCTCATCTGGAAAATGGGCATGCTATCTGCTCTGCCAAATAGGGGTGCCATGCATGTCGCCGAGAGAATGTGTGTGAAATGGTCTGGGAAACTGCCGAGTGCGGTGCTAACGCCAGCCCTGGCTCCTGCACGCTGCCTGCACGGAGCTGGCCGCGGTGAGAACTGTGGGTGAATCTGAGCACCCCTTCTTCTAAGGTAGATTGGCGAGTCTCGTTCGCTCCCCTTCTCCATCTTCCTGACACCTCCTGCCCCCAGAAAATGTGGGGAGCAACCCGAACCCACAAGGACAGGGAGCTGCAGGTATGACCCCCCTTTCCGGTTTTCCTGTGACATGCCCTGCCTTCACTGGCATCCTGGGGACATGCAGGTGTGACCCCGTCCACTCAGATGTTGCTGTGTCTGCCCCTCTAGGCTTTTGGAGCGGAGCCATGAGGAAGTGTCCTTCGGGGCTGGAATGTAAACTTTGGTCATATACCCTTGTGCATGGGGGGGAGGGGATGATGAGCCAGCCAGCCAGACAGACAGACAGATCCACAAGGCATGTGCAGCTCTTCATGTTCTGCCTTGGGTTTGACACAGCCTCCATATCACTTTCCAGTTTCTGCACCTTCCCCCGGACCCTGCAACAAAGTTGAAGACTTGACCCAAGAGAACAGCGCACTCCTCGTTTAATGGGTTAGCTTTCCCCAGAGCAGCAAATCCAAAAAACAAAATGGAATGATCAACAATAATAACAACAGCAAAACGTACAAGTTCAACAGGTCCTCAAACCTCGCTCTTCTGTGCGAAAGGCTTCTACCTCCAAGTGCTCTTTGTTCTGAGGGCCTTGGGTCAGAAACTGACCTTGTCCATGAGCCTGGAGGGCAGAGGCTGCACAGAAATGGCCTGGGGAAGGCTGACGTGCACGCCCCTTTGCAGGGCTGGGCAGCCGCCCACCCTATAGGCCGAATTCCCCAGGTCAGAGTGTGTGGTGACCAAGGGATGGTGGGGGTCTCTATGGCATGGGGTGCTGGGGGGACGGAGGGGCTCACAGAGTCCTGAGCCCCAGTGACCGGAGCCTGAGCCCGGTTTCACCGTCCGCCAGCTGTGTGACTTAGGCAAGTCAGGTAACCTCTCTGAGCCTCTGCTTTCTCATCTGTGAACTGGAGGAAAGACAGGACTTGTGTCATGAGACTTGGAGGGTTTGTCCAAGATGGCGGGCATCAAAGGGCGTGTGAGGAGGGGAACAGGCCTTCAGCAGGGTTTGCCCTTGGAGGCTGGGGTGGGGGTGGGGGATGTAGGCAGGGCTCCGGGGTGTTTGACGTGCCCTGTGTAATTGGCCTTGGGTGCCTCAACTCATTTCCATTCCTACCAATGCATTAAAAATGCCACTGGGCTCAGGACAAATGCCAATTCAACTCTGTAGTGGAGTTCTGACTCTCCGCCAAGCTGTGCATGGTGGCTCCCAGCGCGATGAGCAGGATCATAATGAAATCAGCATGTGCTCACGGCCGTTGGCGGTGTTACTAGCATCTCTGGTTGTGATAAACCCTAATCCCTTCCACGTCCGTGAGTGAGGATGTCAGCAGGAAAGTGGGGACACGCCCACAGCTGGAAGCCAGGGGCATGCGCCACAGAGGAGGAAGCGGCAGCAGCTGGCTGCCGTCTCTCTGTGGAGCGTGAGTGAACCCTTTGACGGCACGTGCCTCAGTTTCCTTAGTCTGTCAAATGTGATGATTCCTCTTCTGTCTACTCACTGGGCTGTTTTGAAGACCCCACGGAAATAGATGCTGAAACGGTGCTGAAATGTATAGAATCTTGTACAGATGTATGTAGTTGTGACTCATGGGAGAACATGGTGGCGTGTGGGCAACAGGTGATCTGCACATTTTTATAGCTAAGTTTTAATCTTTTTTATCTTCACCTGAGGACATTTTCTCATTGCTTTTAGAGAGAGAGAGGAGGGGAGGGAAGAGAGAGAAAGAGAAACATTGATGTGAGAGGGAAACATTGACGGGTTGCCTCTCATAGGCCCCCCAAACAGGGATTGAACCCGCAACCCAGGCATGTGCCCTGACCGGGAATAGAACCTGTGACCTTTCAGTGTGTAGGATGACACTCCAGCCAACTGAGCCACACCAGCCAGGGCCGCAGCTAAATTTTAGGTTTCTGAGATCTGGGAGTGACTTGCGAAGTATTCCAACCAAGACGAGGGTTTACATTTCTATGAACCCACCTGCTGTGTTTTTCTGCAATTAATTACACATCCTCCTATCTTCTTAAATAAGCAGAGCAGACAACATTTAACCTTTTCTTGTTGACTTGGCCATTGCAAACATTAGCAACAAGGATAGCTGTTAGAGCCAAGCACCGGATGTGTGTTTTTCCTGTATGATCTTGTTTAATCCTCATTACAAACCTAGGAGACAGATATTTATTCTGTTTTATAGTGACGCGCCGTGCCCCAAATCACACAGCTGATAAGAAGTGCGGTAGCGGTTTGAGCCCCTGGAATCCACGGTCCTGTAGTATTGCCAGTGAGTCAATTAAAATTATTTGACTTTTCCCCCTTCTTCCCTGTTTCCCTCCTGCCTTCCCCTGCAGCAGCTCCCCGGCTGTTGGTGTGCTGGGGTGAGAAGCCTGGCACTCCTTCTCCATTGAAACCAGACGCACTTGTCGTAAACAACCCCTTCAGGGCTCTAGGTACTGACCAAAATCGTACATTTCTGATAAGAATGTAAAATGATACAGCCACTTTGGAAAAGAACTCAGCAGTTTCTTACAAGGTTAAATATAAATTTATTATTCAGACAAGAGCCACCCTTAGGTGTCTGCTGTAACGAGTCATTGCAAACTTCGTGGCTGAAAACAACACAGAAGTATTAGCTTACCGTTTGGGAGGTTAGAGGTCCGGCAGGTGTTGCTGGGCTAAAGTTGAGGTGTCAGCAGGTGCACTACCCCCAGGATGCTTTAAAGGAGAAACTTCCAGCTCCCAGAGGCCGCCCACAATTCCTTGGTTCCTGTGCGTTTTTTCTCCATGTTCAAAGCCAGCAACAGACAGCTGAGTCCTTCTCACAGTGCATCACTCTGTCCCTCTCTTCTGCCCCTTCCGCTTCTAAGGATCCTTGTGAGTGTGCTGGGGCTCCTCAGGTAATCCCAGATAATCTCACATTCTTAACATCAGCTGGCTTGCAACCTTGTTTCCATCTGCAGCCTTAACATCAGCTAGTTTGCAACCTTGTTTCCATCTGCAGCCTGAATTGCCCGGTGCCAGGTAGCACAGCATGTTCATGGGTTCTGGGGGTTAGGGTGTTGTTGCAATGTGAAGTCACCCAGGGTGGTCTGGTTTTCTTAAAGTCAGCCAATGAGCAAGTCGGGCATATTGGGGAGCCTTCATTCCCCCTACTACACTACCCGGAACACATTTAAGTGTGTGTCCACGCAAAGACTTGTACGCAAATGTTCGTATCAGTGTGATACGCAATAGCCTCGAACCTGCAACAGTCCAAATGTCCTGCAGCTGGTTCATGGATAGACAGAGCGTGCTGAATCCTTCAGTGGAGCACCATGCGGTGATAAAGAGGAAGGAACTACTGGTACATGTTCCAACACAATGAGCCCTCAGACATCATGACAGTGATATGTCAGGGACAAAAGATAGGTTATGTAATTCCCTGTATGTGAACATTCCAAAAGAGACAAATCTGCAGAGACAGGAGATGGGAATGGCTACAAATGGACACCGGGAAGCGGGCTGGCGTGAAAGAAGCATTCACACAACTCCAACATGGGATGCTGCCTGGCAGAGGTCAAAGGTCATGTGAGAGAGGTGGCTGGGTATGGTGGCAGCCTCGGAGGATGGAGAACTTGGTCCTACATGGGGGACTGAGCCGATAAGAACCTGTAGGGAGGACACAGAGGCCGGTTCTCTCACTATTAGAGGACAGAGTTACAGATAAGGAAGGGGGAAAGCTAGAGGCCGGGTCCTGTTGGACTGGAATTGGGGATGTTGGTGTAAACTCGTGCTTTTCAGTATACATAAATAGAAATTAGCATGTATGTAAATGTGACACAAATATTGCTCAGCTCTTTCCATTAGGAGGGCCGAGAAGTGATGACACCTGTGTAGCAGACAGTGCACCAAGTTGCTCGGGTGCTTGTTTCAAATACTGTTTTCCACTACCAGGGGCCCAAAGCCAGCTTGAAGGGGCTCCCACTGGCACAGCCGGGACAGTTGAGCATCAGAACATGTATTGATAGTAATGGGCGAAAGCCCACTAAACAGAGACCTACGATCCACCCTGGTTTAAATAAGTAAATGAGGGAGAGGAGAAAGCCCCTCATTATAGAATGTCAGCTGATCAGGAGTAATAGAGCAAGAAAAATCTCCGTTTAGCAGTCATTATAATAATGAATTCAGGCCAAACTAACAAATTAAAACTGTTTCACATTAAAAAGTAAAAAACAAAACAAAACAAAACTGGAATCAAAAAATAAAATTAAAGCTAGACTTTATTTCTATTTAAAAATGCTCAAGAGAATTTAAAAAGGCCCAAAGGTGTCTAAGTTTTGCAGAAGATCATACTGAGGTGGTGTCTTCTCCATTACTAAGGCATGAATTTGATTCTTGGTTTTTTTCTTTTTTTAATAGATGTTATTGATTATGCTATTACAGTTGTCCCATTTCCCCTTCACTCCCCTCCCCCCTGTACACCCTCTCCCACCAACATCCCCCTCCTTTAGTTCATGTCCATGTGTCATAAGTTCTTTAGTTTCTACATTTCCCATACTATTCTTGCCCTCCCCCTGTCTATTTTCTACCTACCATCTATTCTACTTATTCTCTGTACCTTTTCCCCCTCTCTCCTCCTCCCACTCCCCTGTTGCTAACCCTCCATGTGATCTCCATTTCTGAGGTTCTGTCCCTGTTCTAGTTGTTTGCTTTTGTTTTAGGTGTGGTTGTTAATAACTGTGAGTTTGCTATCTTTTTTACTGTTCATATTTTTTATCTTCTTTTTCTTAGATAAGTCCCTTTAACATTTCATATAATAAGGGCTTGGTGATGATGAATTCCTTTAATTTGACCTTATCTGAGAAGCACTTAATCTGCTCTTCCATTCTAAATGAAAACTTTGCTGGATAGAGCAATCTCGGATGTAGGTCCTTGCCTTTCATGACTTGGAATACTTCTTTCCAGCCCCTTCTTGCCTGCAAGATCTCTTTTGAGAGAGAAATCTGATGGGAACTCCTTTGTAGGTGGCTGTCTCCTTATCTCTTGCTGCTTCTAGAATTCTCTCCTTAATCTTAATCTTGGCTAATGTAATTATGATGTGCCTTGGTGTGTTCCTCCTTGAGTCCAACTTCTTTGGGACTCTCTGAGCTTCCTGGACTTCCTGGAAGTCTGTTTCCTTTGCCAGATTGGGGAAGTTCTCCTTTATTATTTGTTCAAATAAGTTTTCAATTTGTTGCTCTTCCTCTTCTCCTTCTGGTACCCCTATAATTCGGATGTTGGAACATTTCAAGATGTCCTGGAGGTTCCTAAGCCTCTCCTCATTTTTTTTAAATTCTTATTTCTTCATTCTTTTCTGATTGTATGTTTTTTTCTTCCTTCTGGTCCACTCCATTGATGTGAGACCCAATTTTCTTTCCATCATTATTGGTTCCCTGTGCATTTTTCTTCATTTCTCTTAGCATAGCCTTCATTTTTTCATCTAATTTGAGACCAAAATCAACCAATTCTGTGAGCATCCTGATTACCAGTGCTTTGAACTGTGCATCTGATAGGCTGGCTATCTCTTGGTTGCTTAAAAGTATTGGCTTTGGAGCTTTCATTTGTTCTTCCATTTGAGCCATCTCTCTCTCTCTCTCTCTCTCTCTCTCTCTCTCTCTTTTTTTGGTCTGATCTCACCTGTTATGTAGTGAGGGCCAGAGCCTTAGGTGTTCACCAGGGCGGGGCAACCCAGTTGCTGAGTTGTGATGTTGTATGTGTGGGCAGGGTCCAAGAGGGAACAATGGCACTTGCTCCACTCTCTGTTGGATTTCAGTCCCCTCTGCTGCTTCCCACAGCAAATTGGGCCCTTCTGGTGCTGGCTCCCGGGGGGGTGGACTTGTGTACATTCTAGGACCCTGTGGGTCTCTCCAACGAACTCTCCTGTGAGGCTGGGAGTCTCTTCTGGCACCTCAACCCCCACAATTGTTTTCAATCAGTGCTTTTAGGCTTTATTTCCCAGCTCGGGGGCCCTGGGTAGCACGGTCTGTCTTGCTGCCCGTTTTCACCTGGTTTCTCTGCGCGAGAATGTGTGACTGCGGACAGCCAGCTGCCTTGCACACCTCACTGGGTCTGTTTGTTGCCTCCCCATGCCCGGGCCCGGGGTCTGCCAGCCACTGCTTTTTGCTGTCACAGGCCTCCGCAGGCCTCTGACTCCGCCCCTCTTGCCGGTGTGGATGAATGGTTGTTGGACTTCCGTACAGTTCAGTTTTCTGTCTGTTCTGGTTGTTTTTTTGTTTCTAAATTTTTGTTGTCCTTAATTTTGGTTGTGCAAGGAGGCACAATGTGTCCACCTATACCTCCATCTTGGCCGGAGTCCCTGATCCTTGTTAATGAAACTCCCTGAGAGTTCTTCTTGTTGGGCTGTGGTGGATCCCTCTGACTCCCGGACTCTGTCATAAATGGCCGTCAGCTCACGAGTGGTGAAAAATGCCACACCGGAGGCAGTCATGAAACGTCTGCAAGTTCTACTTGAATACCCTTCCTGCATTATTTCCTGAAACCGGGCCCAGAGAATACTGATGTGAGTCGTGAGCCCCAGTAAAGTGTCATCTGCAAAAGGCTGGTCTTAAACACAGCTCTTTCAGAACAGAAACTAGCAAACACCCTTCAAGAGGAAGGAGGAAGCACATGAAAAATTTTTTTAAAATGTTAAGTTTATAGAAATGTGTTTGCACGGGATGATGCACGGGCCTTGCTTGTCACGTGCTATAATTCGGAACCCCTCAGATATGTGACGGTTTGTCCCTGCTCCGAGCAGTCACAGGCTGCTTTGTAAAAGTTTCTTTCCATCTGTTTTGTGTGGTTCTGCCTTCTTTCTCTCTGCATGTCTCTGTTGCATTTTCAGAAAGCAGGCGGGCCTGCGAGCAGGCCAGGCTGCCTGTGTCCTTCTGCACAGTCAGGTCTGAGCATTTGTGCACAAGCTGATTGTGGGCTTCGGTGGGCAGGGCTTCCTGGGGCTTCCCCCTGTCCCTCTTCATGATGGTTGTAGAGCTTCAAACAGAGTGGACAAGGAAGCCTTTCCAATGGATGCTGTGCAAGGGCCCAGGACTACAGTAAGACTGGGGCTGGAGGGGCAGCGAACACGCTGTCTCCTCGAGGCTCAAGTGCAGCACTTGGGACTAAGAAACAGGGGTGTGTGTGGACGGAAGTGTGGCCATGAGGCCGCACTCCGCCCTCAGCAGAGGGATGAACTGCTGTATTGTGAGTGACTCCCAAGTGTCCACCAGCCAGAATTCACCTGGCTCAGGGTCCTCAGGTATGTTTTTAAAACCAGTGTGCATTCCCACGGATCATGGCAGCTTTATCACACAGGCCTAGACTTGGTCTTTCCAGCGGTGCCTGTTGTTATTGCTGCCCTAGGGCCACCGGAGTCCATGGTGCTGGCTGCGTCGGCCCTGCTCTGATTGGTGAGAGGAAAACCCAGTCAAAAGTGCCCAATAACCCAGGCATCAGTGTAGAAACTGAGATGCCGGGACTGGCAAGGTGACGGCCCTCCGGCCCTGGGAGAAGGGCGTCTGGGTGGCAGAGCAGGGCAAACAGGTGATTAAGGGGGGAGAGTGCAAGCCTGCTCTGAATAGAAAGCCGGAACAGCAGTGGCACTTGTGAACTTTCCTCAGAAATACCTTTGGCTTTGGTGTAGAGGGCACGCGCTAAACTAACACCGTCACCGCATCTGCAAGACGAGAGCCTGCAATTGGCAACTGGCTTTGTTGAGAGGCGCTGTCAGGCTGTGGTGATGGATGGGGGACCATGGGGCAGTCGGCTCTGGGGTGTTTTGCTTGTTTTAAGGCCTCAGGAATCTTCCGTGAACAGGCCAGCCTTTGCCCGTGGCGGGCCTCCTTCCCGAGCCCGGTTGATCCACGTGTCCTCAGGCCTTTTAACTAGAGAAACAAATAGGCCCTTCATTCAAAGAGGAATTCAGCACAATTGCTGTGGGGTGTGGACATTTCAAGGCTGTTATGAGGGAGGGTGAGGCAAAGACAGGAAGGCAGGCAGATGGAGATAGGGATGCTCACCTTCCCGGCAGCGACACGAGGCCCATGACTGGCTCTTGAGCATCTTCTCTGCACCTGGGCCCTGGTTTCCTCACCCGCCCCCCCGGGAGTTCCCCTCCAACCCCAGTCCATCCACCTCTGGCTTGTGCCACTGGTTGATTGGTTGATTCTGGGCTTGAACATCACCCCTGGCCTATGCTCCACAGGACTTCACACAGAGGAGTTCTTGATCCATTCAGAAACAGGGGGAAACTATTTCATGAGTGATTCCACAAAATTCTCCTAGAAAGTAAGAACTCCACGAAGGTGGTTAGCAGAGAAGCCTTCAGAATGTGCAAAGCGATGTCCATTTTCCAGTTGATTCCAGACCAGGAAGTGGCTGGGTGATGCTGGCTGTTTGAAGGGGATGCCAGGCAGCCTCTACTCCTGCCTGTACTGCCACCCCCCACACCCCCCGGTCCGCCCCCGCCCTGGGTGCACAGCCAGGGCCTCTGTGGGCTACGGTGCCGCAGGCCTGGCACTCGGGCCACGAGCAGTTGCCTGCAGATACTGAGTTGGCCACGTGCCCTAGACCGACTCCCCAAAGCCCTGAAGACATTATATTACCACCCCTCTCTGCTGTCACCAGCTCAAACTGAGAAACGGCCCCAAACCGTGATGCTGAAGTTAAAATAATTCCTTTGGAGATTTGCTGGTTGCACAATTTTAGGTAAGTTTCTTGACACTGAGCTTTTCTCGCTGGTTTAGGGGCCTGCTTTGCTCCCAAGCTTGGGGAGTTTTGCGTAATAGCCTTTGGGGCTGTGGGCTTTAGAATCTGAAATCTGGGATTTGAACTCAGTTCTGTCTCTTCCATGTGACTTTGGGTAAATCATTTAACTTTCTCAGTGTCCTTGTTTTTAAAAAAAAAAAAAAGAATAATTTTCTCTGAGTTGCTGGGACTCTAGGCTACCGTTTCCTGCGTACTCACTGTATGCCAGCTGGGCATGTGTGCCGTGTGGTTTAACCTCACAGCGACCTCACAGCGTGCGTGTGTGTGTGTGCGTGTGTGTGTGTGTGTGTGTGTGTGTGGGGTGGGGATATAATTGTTTCTCTTCTATAGATAAATGACAGACTCAGGGAAACTAAGTGACCCACTGAAGATCACAGCTAGTAAGTGGCACAGCTGGGACTCGAACCCGGATACTGATTCACTTGTCTGCTTTCTTAACCACTTTCTCAAGGCCCACCAAGCGTCCGATCAGCAGTGACTGATGTGAGCATCACTCGTCTGTGCTTTGCACACAGTAGGCGCTTGGTACAAACGAGGAAACGAAGAAAGGGCGGTGTCCGATGTCTGCAAACCCTGAGGAGCCTGTCACGGCCCAGGCAGAAAGCTTGGCTTCGCGACCTTGGCAGGAAGGCAGCCAGGCAGGTGGCGTCCTTAGGGCCTGTTCCAGGGCGAGGCTGGGCAGGAGAGCCCCCTGTGGGCTGCCTGAGTGGCTCCTCCTCTTCCTCCTGGGTGGGCAGGCACCTCTGCAGTTTGAGCCCGGATCTGGATCCTGGAGGTGGACACAGTGTTGCTTAGAATTATGGGGTAAGTGCAGAGCAGAAAGGACGCTGTCTTAAAAGTGAAGGGCAGCATGAGTGTTGGGGCCAAAGGAGGATGGTTGGGAATTCCTAGTAAAACTTTACAGCTTCCGCTTTTTCCCTCCTCTCAATCTTCCCATGAAACCCGTGCGGCTGGGGGGCCGTCTCGGCTGAGTGAGGGCAGGAGCCACCCATTGGCTCAGCCAGGGGAGGACTTTCTGGCCTCACTGGTGCCCAGGCATGGCCCTGGTGGACAGGCACCTGCCACCTGGCCCCCTGCTCCAGGCCCACAGGTGATAAGCGGCGGCCACAGGAGTCCACGGGAGCTGGGCTGGCACCGGCGCCACCCTCCAGCCCTGCCGGGCCACATCACGGCAGAGGACGCTCAGCTGCTGTCCCTTTTACGCGTATTGACTTAGTGGAGTGTAAACATGTTACAAGTTCACTTTCTCCTTTATAGGAGTCTATAAAAAGGCTCTTAAACTGGAGTCCTAGGGCTTCAGCGAGACAAACGTACAATGGGGCCTGGGGGCGGGTGCAGTCTGTCCTTCCCCGTCAGCCCGGAGGTGTGAGCCCAGTAGGATGTGGCTTCGGCTTGGAGCCTGGCACTCCGGCTTGGCCGGCATGACCGCAGTGGACTTGCGCCAGCAGGCAGAGGCTTCTGGAGGCAGGGCTGCCCGAGGCCTGCAGGCTGTTTCGGTGAGTCCCTGGTGAAGGCTGGCTCGCCTGCGTGGCCCCCAGGGCTGTGAAATCCAGAGAGTTCCCCTTCCCTAGAAAGAATTCCCAGGGCCCGTGGAGGTGCATGAGCGCCGGAGGTCTCTAAACAAGTGGGACCAATGAGAGGAAGTGTCCCGGGTCCCCAGTATGTGGCCAAGTGAGCTCAGCAGTCCTTTCTGGTGACTTGGGTCCTGGGTGGCCTGTGGGGGAGAGGGAGAGGAGGGGAGACCCTGCTGGGGAGGAGGGCCCCTGGAGCTGACCTTTGGAGCCCCGGAGCCTTCGGCATGCCTCGTCCGAGGAAAACCTTCCCTTCAAAGAGTGAGCTGGTGCGCAGGCACTGCGCCCTGTGGGCAAGCCCTGGGGTGGGGGCAGTGCGCTGGCTCTGGGAAACTGCATCTGGGGTGAGTGGATGAGGGGCCGAGGAGTTCTCTCCAAGGGCCTGGCGTGCTCGCCCTGCCACACTCACTGAGCCCCGCTGGGAGCTGTGGGCGTGGCTTTGAGCAGGAGCACAGGGCTGCTCCTGCACCCAGGCACTTACTGGGGCATCCACCTGACAACCAGTGTCCCGTGCTGACCTGACCCCTACAGGGGCTGGGCTCCTTCTGAAGGGGTTTGGCTTCACAGCTGTGGCCTCCACCCATTGTCTCCACTACGGCTCCTGGCCCAGGGGGCCAGGGAGTGGGACCCAGGCAGCCCCGGTGGCCAGCAGCAGCCTGTAATCCCACACGGCAACCAGGAATTCGAGTAAGCCCCAGCCCGGGTCAGTCATGTCCGAGGGGGAGTGTTTAAAGCCAAGTGAAAGGCTTTTTTGGGCAGCACCATCACCCCTCTGGGTGCACATCTGTCAGAGCACAGGATGAGGACAGGCCGCGCTCTGCACCTGAGTGGCAGGCTGGCTTTGACGTGGAGCTGGTCGTGCTCCCTCTCCCCATCTTGCTGGAGCTCCCCAGGCTCCTGGAGACCATCTGGTCACTAACTGCAGAGTACTGGAGAGGAGGAGCTAAATATGCTAATAAATGGGAGGCCCCCAGCGCAGGGCCAGGAACACAGAAATGTCCACTCCACGGGTCATTCTGTCCACTGTCGTGTGTATCAGCTACGGCCATTGTCACTATTGGGAGCATAAAAGCATTTGCTGGGGGAACCAGCCACAAAGGCTTGTGGGGGAAGCCTGTGGCTTTGGCTCCACATGCTAAATTGAATGGGATGTGGAGCTGGTGGTCTCTCCGAAGGGCTCCACCAACTGGTGTTCAACAAAGGTGCCGACACCACAGCCTTTAGCCCCATGTGGCTACTGAGCCCTTTGGATGGAACTAGGGAAAATGAGAAACTAAATTTTTAGTTGTATTTAATTTTAATTTAAATAGCCACCTGTGGCTAATGGCTGTCATGTAGGACAGCAGAGTTCTAGAAGCTTCTCTCCCAACTGGACATCGCCTGCTCCTCTCTGAGCTGTGGGGGCCCTAGACAGAGGGGCCGTCTGTGACTCCAGCGCCCTCGGTCATCCACAACGAAGGCTGCACTGGAATGGCTCATGGGACTGCTCACCATCTAGCCGGGTTTCCTTGAACTTGGCCAGTATGGAGAAGAGCTGGCTACTTGCTGACAGTGACCATCGCCGGACTTCAGTTATGACAGGCCCATGGCTTCCAACCTCCATGGGAATCAGAGCAACAGAAAGGGAGACCTCACGGTTATCAAGCATCTCTCCCCAACACTGTGCTGCCAACTCTGTTGTACAAACCAGGAGACAGACACCCTCAAGAAGTGGGGTGACTTGCCTAGCTCTGCATTTCCTACCCATCCCTCAGACTCCCGAACAAAGGACCAGCCAGGTTCCATACTGACACAATGCCAAAGTCAAGGTCACAGGCTGCAGAGCAGGGCTCTTTTGGCCCCGGCCCCTCTCTGTCCGGCCACCTCTGTGGTGCTTCTCTGATTATGAGACCCCTGCCTCTGTCCTGTTGTTTGTCCTGGCAGTGGGTGGCCAGGGCAAGGGGTAGCTGCCCACTTTTCCGCTGTGGGAATGAAGGCTCCAGGGGCTCGAGGGGCCTGCCCAGACCCTATGGGGCCCTGGCCAGTCCTCCGGGAGCCAGGACAGCACTCAGGGGCTGGCTGTCTCTAAGGCTGATTCTCCCGCCACCCATGTCCTCCCTGTGTCCCTTGGATTTGCTGTGGCCACTCCAGGAGGACAAGGCACCCCTGTGGGGTACACCCACATGGACTGGAGGTGGACAGGCCCAGAGAGGGGTGGCTCTGCCTCTTCAGGGCAGGGTGTGCTGGTGGGGGGCTGACAGCTGACAGCCTTAATAGGCACATTGTCCCCTTGCTGCCGAGAGTGCCGCCCGGCCACTTCCTCACACGCCGCGTGCTGGATGAGCTCATGTCTGCGGCCCGGGGCAGCCGGGCCTGGCTGTGGGGAGGCGGCCGGCCGGCGAGGCCCGGGCGGGCTGGGCCTGGCGGAGTTGTGAAGCGGAACGTTGTAATGAGCGACGCCGGCTGGATTTATGGGGCTGCGCACGTGGGCCTGGCCTTCCTGCAAGGGCCTCTGCATGGGAACACAAACAAGTCCTGGCCCAAGGGCGGCGCGACTGGGTCTTAACGAGAGCCCACTAATTACGGGAAGACCCCAGCCAGTCCCCAGCCTGTGGAGGAGCAGAGCGGGGCTGGCCCCTGTGTCTGCCCAGGCTTCCTTGGGGTCCCCAGTCCCCACCGGGAAGCCCAGGCGTGCCTCACCGGCTCCACGGCATGGCAGAAGGCCCTTCCTCCTCTGGGAAATGGGATGGCGCCCCTCTGCAGGCCTCTGGGAGGCGGCAGACCAGGATGCACGACTCGGCTTCAGTTACCCGTTCCTGGCTTTGGATCCTGGTTCTGCCAGGCCCCTGCTGTGTGGCCTGGGCAGGTCTCTTCCCCTCTCTGATCCAAGCTGCCTCAGAGAGAGCAGGGATGCTAATGTTCACTTTGCGGGGGCGTGGGAGGCTTTGATGGGAGACCGCGAGCAGGCTCCTCATCCACCGAGTGCTCACGGCACTGCCGCTGTCGGTGCTCTGTCCCGTCTCTGGCTGGTCATTACTGTCATTTGCCACCCGTGTGTGGAGGTGGCAGATGGCATCTCAGAGGCCCAGTAACATTCTGACTCTGCCCCTGTGCTGTGGTGGGCGAGGCAGCAGAGGGTTGGACTTGCACCTCAACAGGGGCATGTTGGAAATTCACACAGGCCTCCTGCCTGTCCTTGTGACCACTGGCCTCCCTCTGCCTGCGTGGGAGCCGGATGGGACCGGACCCAGGGTGTGCACCGCGCTGGCAGCAGAAGCCAGTGCTCCTGACCCGGGCGGGGGCTGTGAGAAGTGTCCTGACTCGGGCTTGTGTGTGGCGTCATGGGGACGTGCTGCTAGTCACCCCCCAAGGACACCGGCCCCGTGGGCAGTGCCTTTGCCTGTGAAGTTCGTGCGCCACGCTCACTGGCACAGAGGCAAGAACTCGCCCACTGCTCTGGCCCACAGTCTCTCCTGCAAATTTCCCACTGTTTTCCTGGTTTACTGTTCCCATGGATTCAGCCTCTCGCCAGGAAGGTCCACGTCCACACCCCCTTCACATCGAGAGCCAGAGAAAGCAGATGCACCATATGCTGTGAGGCCCAGGCTGTGGTCAGCAGTGTGGCAAGAGGGCGCAGAGCAGGGGCCTGGTGCCAACGTCAGGCTTCACTCTGAAGCCACCGTGTGCCCACATGAAGCGAGGGAGCTGGTGGGATGTTACCCCTGGCTGACTTCCGCAGGGCCGAACCGTAGGGAGTGACCGCATTCTCCTTAACCTTCCTGCTGCCCTCCCTGAACCAGGCACTCTGCCTGGTGACTGGGCTCCGAGGTCCTGGCAGGCTTGGCTTGGCCGGTGACTCACGCAGCCACTGAGAGAGAGCTCCTCTCCAGCCCTGGGCCCCTGGGTGAGGCTCCGAGGGTGCCACTAAGGGCAAGAGGCGTGGTCCCTGGCCTGGTGTCAGACAGGCTCTCCTTTGCTTGCTCACTGCTGTCTGCCCAGAGCCTAGGACAGGGTCTGGCCCAAAAGGCTCAGGGAACATGTGCGAATGAACGACACACACTGCCTGACAAGGTGACAGTGTGTCAGCACACAACAGTTGTCCGGGGGCACAGTGCTGTGGCTGGTGGATGTGCAGAGTGCACCGAGAGCAGACCCGTAGCCTGGACAGCAGGGTGGTCAGGGAAGGCTTCCTGGAGGAAGTGGAAGAGAGGTCTAAGAGTGGAGACCTGAGGGGATGGGCAGCATTGCAAGTAAGTGGTGGCAGCATCGTGTTCCAGGCTGGGGAGCTGGCGTATGGGAAGGCCTGAAAGCAAGACGATGATGGCCCCACACAGAGACAGGGCGGGGAGAAAGACGGGCAGAGAGGAAGGTGGCCCCAGAGACAGGACAGCAGGGGTGGGGCAGAAGCCAGACCGAGGGCAGGTAAGAGGCCGGAGAGGATGACTGGGCTTCCTTGAGCCCCTGGCCCCTGAAGACCTCAGAAGGCAGCTTCTGAACTTCCACGGCCCTGTTTCTTCCCCATTTTATAAATGGAGACACAGCACTGTCATCCCAGGGCGTTGTGAGTGTTGAGCTGGTGTGTGTGTGTGTGTGTGTGTGTGTCTTACACACTGTAAAGGGCTGAGAGGGGTGAGGTGATGGTTTGGGGGTGTCGCCCCTGGGAAGCCCTGGGGAGACTAGGGATCCATGAGGAGGCACAAGAGGGTCCAGACAAGGGCTCCTTGGGAAGGAAGGTCCCTTGGGTGTCATCTTAAAGGGAGACATCGATGTCCTTTCAGCTGTTTGGATTTGCCCGTAATTGAACCCTGGAGGGGCTGTCAGCGGCAGGTGACACATACATCGTAAGCGCTCTGGTTAAGAGGAAGTTCTGAACCCGGGCCCAGCCCTGGGCCCGGGCGGCACTTCCCTTCGGGGGATGTGCTGCGGGGCCAAGCTCGCTCTCTGCTGGGGTTCAGAGGCTGCCTCGAGGTGGGACTCCGTGGCCAGGTCCTACGTGGGACCTAATGAGGAGCTGCTGGGGTGCAATTACGCGCCCGGCCCGGGCTCTGCACCGGCTGACTGACAGCTCATTACCCCGCTGCCATTTTGGGGCGGTGAATTTAATCTCCCAGACGGGAAGCAAATCAATTTGCCCATCTGCTGCAGCTGTGCCTATGCGAACTCCGCTGTAATTTATTCTCTTCGGCTCAGGAAGCCTCGTTGCTTTTAGGTACAGAAATAGGTCTCGTGGCCGGCCTGGCCAGGGAGTGCTCAGGTGGACATGCCGAGGGGGTTGGGCTGTGAGGGTCAGAAGGGAGGTGCCATCAGCCTGGCTCAGAGGAAGCCAGGTTCTCGCCCAGGAGGCTGGGCTCCTGGATGGGAAGGTTGTATGTGGGGGGGGGAAGGCGTTGTGTGACATCCCATGTTGCTGGGATTGAGGTCACCTGCTCAAAGTCTTGGGACCGGCAGGCACTTCTGCCAGCAAGGCACATACGGCTTGCTTACCTGCATCCAGGACCGTGTTATTCTGAGCCATGGGCGTGGCTCTGGTTTCCGGGCTTTGGACACAGAAGGTTTGGGAGGTGTCACTCTGGGACCCAGGTTTCTGCCCTCTGTAAAGTGCGGTCATCACCAAAGCCAAGGTGGTGACTTTTGACTGGGGACACGGGGACCGTCTGCAGGGCAGTCCGAGGCCTCTTCCCCAGTGAGCACATTACCTGTGGCGTGTGCGCCTGGCCACATTGGCGGGGCTCCCATCCCCTGCTGAGGGAGTGGGGCCCCTGCAGGCTCTGGAAGGTGGTCTGGGCGCCCCCTCTGAGCACTCTCAAGGGGGCTGTTGGCAGATTCAGATTCACAGGGCCAAACAGGTGAAGTGGGGCATCTCCTGGGAGAAACGCCGTTTCGTGGGAGAGTTTAGGATGATGCCACTCAAGTTGGAAGGTGTTTCTTTGCATGTCCCTCTGTTCTGCACGCTGCATATGGAGGGCTCTGGAGTCTCTTCAGGGGCACGTGAGCGAATGCGTGTGTGTGCACATGAGCATGAGTGCCCATGGGTGTAGGAGGGTATGTGTGTGAGCATGGGTTTTCATGGGTGTGGGAGGGTGTGTGCATGGGTGTGTGTGAGCATAGGTTTGCACAGGCACGGGAAGGCATGTGTGTATTCATGGGTGTGTATGTGTGCACGATGTGCATGGGTGTGGGGTGTGTGTGTATGTGTGTGTGCGTGGGTGCATGTGCACAGCTGGGTGTTGGTGTGGGAGTCACTCTGGTGGGAGAAGAGGGGTGAGGAGGAAAGCACCTTCTGTGGAGAGAATGTTTCTGAGACTCCTCCTCAGCGTTGACAAAACAGCCCCTGCTGGTTGGTTTTTAGGGGTCAGAGAAAGGCCACTGTATTTACACACCGTTGCTGTGGAGCATAGAGGGGTGGTGCTGGGGGCTGGGACTAATGAGCAGTTTTATTGCCTCACCCATCAGGAGGGTCACGTGATATTATTTTGATATGGGAGCCCCCTAAAGCAAACACAACAGGCCAGGGGGTAAATAGAAGAAAATAGAAGAAAAGGGGGCCTCACCCCTGGCCATTGAACATTTCCCTTTCTTCTCAGCCCGGGGTGTGCCCAGGACCTGCCTCCCAGGGCCGGTGCCTGCAGGCCACTCACTCCGAGATGGCACCAAGGCCAGCTCCCGAGATAACACTGGCCCCATGGCGCCTGGCAGTGAAAATTAGACATTGAAGTTGCTAATGAATAAATCGACCAGGCCACACCCCCTGGCCACCCCCCGCCCCCCCAGCCACCGCTGCCTCTGACGGTAGGGAGAGCAGGACCCGCTCAGGGTGACTGATAGCAGCGTGAGTGACAAACCAGGGAAGGAGAGGAGTGCCCTCACCCCCCCCTTTTTTTTTTGCCTTCTTTTCTGTCGGGACTAACTGTAGTTGTGACCAAAGAGCCACCTGACTCTGAACAAGAGGAAGGAATTCTGCCCGATAAACCAACCCAGGATGGACAACTCCACACACAAGCCGGGGAAAGAGCTGGGGAGCAGACGGTGGGGCAGTGGGGCTGGCCTGGCGGCCAGTGGCCGTACGCCCTGGCTTCTCAGACACACTGAGAATCTGCCCCCACCTCACACGCACTGGGGCTGAGATGCCTGGGGGCACCTTGCCACTGACCTCCTATCACCTTGCTTCCTCAGCCTAGAATGTTCCAGCCTTTCCTGCGAAGTCCAGCTCTAGGTTACCTGCCCCAAGGAACGCCCTCCCCCCCAGCACTCTGAGTCGGGGTGCCCATTCAACAGGCACGTCTCTAGGTCCCCACTCTGCTGGCCAGAGGCTGTATGTCACCTGCCTTGCTAAGAGCCCCTGATCTGAAGCCGCATTCATAACCACGACCCAGTAAGTCCTTGTTGGCCACTGGATTGCTTTAAATACTCCTTCTGTTCACCCCTCACCCAGCTGGTTCTGTTTATGCTTCCAGGGCTGACCACACAGGACAGCCATCCGTGAATAGACAAGAGGCCCTGCCTCACCGGGGCAAAGTGCCGGGTGCATACCAAAGGAGAAGCCAGCCCCCGGGGCGGGGGTGTGGAAGAGCTGTTCGTGGTCAGACAGCTGGGGTCAGATCCCAGCTCCACTGAGAGCTGTGTGACCTTGAAGAAGATGCCTCACGTCTCTGTTTGTAGTTTGCTATCTATAAAATAGGGATCATGTGAACAACTTTCTAGAGCTGCTGTGAGAAGCAGAGGAAACAGGTGTGGAGGACGGGGTGGGGGGGGCGGGGTATACGCACGTGTGCGCGCACACACGCACACGCACACACACACTGGTGATTACGGTTGGCTTAGCTGTAGCTAGAGCCACGGTGCCATGTCATTCACAGGGGCTCCTGGAAAAGCAGGGCAGAGACCGTATGGATTACTCCGGACAGAGCCCAGCTGCCGAGGGCAAGGGCTGATTTTTAGAAACAAGTGCGCGGTGGGGATGGGGGCAGGCGGATGGTGTCTGCCCTGGGCTGTGGTGAGACCACAGGAGTGTGTGACCCAACGTTGGGGCTGGGGACTCAGGCGCACTGGCAGTGCGACAGCCCGCTGAGCGCCCCTGCTGCAGAGCACGCACTGCAAGCCGCACTCACTGCAAACTGCTGCCGCCAACAGCTCACAGCCAAGGGGAGGGTGGGGCAGACCACAGACTTCCCCCCGCCCTTCCCCCCACCAAGAATCCTTTCATTTTTGGTAAATTCTAACAACTGCAAACTTGTCTTTTGAATAGAGAGAGGCATGTGTGCATTTCAAGCAGTTCCTCGCAGCTACATCAGTTTTTAAAGTAATGAGCTGTTTTCTTCTTTTCCGTAAACATGAGGCTGACATGAGAGAACAATTTTTGAGCCCAGTTTTAAAACAAACTGGGTGGTTTGGAGATGATGGGAATCCCAGGCAGCTGGTTGGCTCTCTTTCCTCCGTTTCATTGAAAAGAATTTCTTCAAGGAGCCCACAGCTCAGGAGCACGATGCACTTTGGATTATTGAAAGTTTAGAAATATTTAGGTGATTATGGCAAATAATTCACACAAATCCTGACCAATGCAATTTATTCTTTTGTGCAAGCACAAGGAAGAGCAGAAACCAGTCATCCTTTTTTTTTTTTTTTTTTACTTCCCAATCCTCTCAGTGCCATCTAGTGGAGACCCATGCTAGACACAGGATTTGCTTCTCTGGGCTTCCTTCTCCAGAGCTAAGGAAATGCCTGCTTCTCCCTCACCCAGAAGCCAAGAAACCCCAGTGTCTTCTGTGTGTCTGCCTCTAAGTTAGAAATACCACCAAGGCCAAGTGCACTCTCTCAGGTTGCTGGTTTGTGTACCCCAGGAGGCCTGTATCCCAGTGGTCAGCATCTCTGAATTTGTAGCCGGTGGCCTGTGATTCGAGGTGGCACTGCTGACACACTTCTCCCAGCCTCGGTGTCCTCAGCTGTGAAGTGGCTCTAATAACAGGATCTGTCTGGGGGGGTCACAAGGACAAAATGAAATGATTCCCACAAGGGACTCAACACAGTGCCTGGCACGCAGCAAAATACCAGATTCCTAGTCAGGAAGTAAGCGCATGTAACCTAGACCCCGTCAAGATCCCGGGGGGAAAACTGAAGTCTTAATAACACCTCACACTTAGGAGAGACGTGGACAGATCCTCAGTCTGAGTGGGAAGTAGCTGCGTTTTGTTGGAGAGCTGGCGGTGTGAAGGCGCGGGGCTTCCCTTTGGTCTCCTTAGGCGCCCGTGGCATTCCCCCACACTGTGGTGCCGGCCGCCTCCTAGGCCAAGTCCGCTTCAGAAGCAGGTATGTTCTTTTCCAAACAGACAGAAGCAGTTTCCCGTGCTTCTCGGGCAAATTTAAATGAAGGCAAAAAATTTTGAAGCAAATAGTGTCTGTGCATTGCTGAGTTTAGGCAATAAGAGTTTAGCTCCTCCGGTCCAGCTGGGATCCTTCTAAATAACCCACAGGCCTGAACTCCCACAGCGGGGGAAGGCACGGAAAAGCTGGAGGCACGCCTTGGGGACCGTGGTGGTGGCCCCTTGCCCTTGGAAAGCTCCTGGTACTAGGGCTCCCCAGCCTGCAGGAACAACAGGCCCCACACAGCCCTGGGGGAGGTCTCGAGGCTTCTGCAGCTCCATCGGGGCCATGGGCCCAGCCATGAGCCAGAGACTGGCAGGCGGGGGTGGGTGGCAGGACAGAGTCGGGCTCTGGTACCAGCCTGCCACTTGCCGCCTGCTTTCAGTACATTTGCTTCCTCACCCCTGAAATGAGGGTAACGCCTTTGCCCCAGTGTGCAAGGATGGGAGGACAGACTTCACATCAACTCCCTCTACCAGCCATTAGGACCTGCAGATGCTACCCCCCCTCCCCCACCCCACTGCAACCCTCCAGGGGGCGGGCTGTCTCACCCCGGGCACCCCCCACCCACCCCCATCCTGCGGAGAGAGAAATGGACTTAGGCCTCCAAGGCACAATAATTTGAAATGCACCAAACAACAGTTTAACATTTTACTAAATCAATTCACACAAATTCCAAATTGCAAATATAATTAAGGACAACAGACTCTTGTTTTGTCTTTTAAATCTTTCATTTTCAAATCCATCGTTAAGACAAAAAGTAAACAAAAATTAAGTCTGCGGCATATTCATGATTCTTCTTCTTGAAGGACAAAAAAAAAAAGGAGCATCGTAGTAAAAAGAACGCCACGGGGTGTACGATAAAGCACCACGACACACGGTTACGACTCGGGCTTCCTGGGTTCTGCCTCCCGTAGTAGACGCTGCTCTCCCACTGCTCTGCGTCAAGCAGGATTTCATTAAAATAAAACTATAAAATCTCCTAGGTTACACTAAAGTCAGACACAGTCTGGAACACAGTGCTTAACAACAGTAATGCCAACTATCAGTGCTAACGTAAAAACATTTTAGAAAGTCGAAAACAATTAAACTGGAAATCAAAACCTTATTTTCCCTAGATGAGCAAACTGAAAATGAAAGGGTTCCCGCCTCCCAGTTGGAGTGAAGGGAAGGGGGTTTTTCTTTTCTTTCACATTGGAGGCCGGGAGCACGGGGTGGGCTGGCCCTGTCGTTCCCCAGCCTAGTTGGCATCCAGCTTGGCCATTTCCTGCACGTAGATGCCTATACTCTCGCTGTCAAAGAGCACGAAGTACACTGTTTTGATGGAAGAGGACATTGTGGACACGAAGTAACTGGAGATGGCCTTCAGGATCAGCTGAGCTGCCGTCTGCTTCGGAAAACCGTTCCTGCAAGACAGAGGACGAGGGCTCACCAAGGGAGGTCGCGGCAGCCATGGGACCATCCCCACCCACACACCCTCCCCCTCCGGGGGGCTCTCAAGGCCATGAGTGCCACAGTTTGCCCCATGCTGGGTCGGGTGGCTGCTTGGACACAGGCATGAGAAAGCTCAGAGCCCACCAGACAAGAGAAGGACGAGTGGGCCAGGAACCACGACCCGCAGGAGAATGTCTTCTGTGGCGTGTGGTGTGCGTTTAGTCCCCCAAGGCTCCCTGCGGGTCTCAGCGCCAGGGGCGGTGGGAGGCTGCAGCTTCTTCAGGAAGCTCTCAGCTCGTGCACACAAGTGACGGGCCACGCCCTTCCCACCAGCCCTTGGCTGCATGGGTGCAAGGCTGCTGGCCAGGAACCAGCTCCCAGTACATGGCAGCTTGTTCCAGCCCAAAGGCCAGGGCGTCAGAGAGCTGTGGGCACAGGGGAACAACTCCAGGCCAAGTGGTCTTCGTCTCAAAGGACAGATAGCATGTGTCTCCAAGCCAGGCCGGTGTGAATTCACACACATCTCCATTTGAAGTGTCATGTAGCAATTTGGGGGGCAGGGTCTCAGAACTTAAGCAAGGATCTGAAAGTAGTGCTCCTTGTTTCACGGGAGCCCGAGGCTGTTCCTGGTCAAGGCCGTAGATGCAGGACCCAGGTGACCCAGGGGGACAGTGGCAGCTGGGTACCAGCTTGCCTAGTCTGGTGGAGATAACGTGGACTTTGGAGCCACTGGTCCTGGATTCAAGTCCCTGACCCCAACTTATACTTAAAGCTATCGAGGGTGAGAGTCTGGGGCCAGTTTTCCCGAGTTCTTTGTCCACCCGCAGATCTACAGTCTCCCATCTGCTCTGGGCCTGCGGGTCCGTTGGTGCCCCAAGTGCTGGGCCAGCTTGCCAGGCTCAGTGGGACCCTCTATCAGAGGAGACCTGATGCCAAGTGAGCGGTTTCCCAGACCACTCCTGGCTTCACTGGCTGAGGGCCGGAAGCTCTGACGCCCCAGCTGCTCCCCTGGGAGAGCCGAGCGATTCTCCTCGCCCGCGCTCACAGCGCTGCGGGTGCACCCGCACCGGAGAGAGCTGTTCCCCTGACTTGCTTTTGATCCAGCAGGGCTTCACCCAGCCTGACGACGCTCCCCCAGGAACTCCTGGAGGCTTTAGAAGTGAAGCTGGTTCTTAGAAGACAGGGGTGTCACCCAGGACATGCTCCCAGCCTATACAGGGGAGCCTGTGGGTGACTGTGGGGTGCAACCCAGAGTCGGCGCACCTACACACACAGGTGGCTCCTCCTCAGCCACCAGGCACACCTGCATGGCCACCAGCACGCACAGGACTGCGGGGGAGGGCGGTGGGGTCAGAGGCTGTGGGGAGAGGCTGGGCTGTTACAGCCTGATGGTGTGTCAGGCACGGCTTCCTCCCGGGGAGGTCCTGGGGACTCCATCCACCACTCAAGTCGGGGTGACCAACAGGAAGCCAGGATGGAGGGTGGTGGAGACAGTGCAGGGCCAAGGGCTTTGCTGGGAGTGAGGCGGGGTACCCAAGTGGCGGGTCGTTCCCGCACCCTTCCCTGCTCCGGGATCAGCGAGCTCAGTGTGGGGAGAAGCCGCCCGTGCCACACCTGGCACGGTGCTCCAACTGCCGTCCCGGGAGCGGAGACGGAGGACAGGCCACCCGAACCAATGCAGGTTGCGGTGTGCTGGGGGGAGTCAACTTGGCCTTTTGCTTTGGGGGCTGTCTCGCCGATGAGTGTGTTGGGGGGGTAGGTGTGCAAGTGAGTGTCTCAGGGAGCATGGGGGTGAGGGGCTGCCCTTCCTACCCCTGGCTCCCTCCTGAGAGGGAGGCCCAGCCTGCTTTGGAGAGTGGGGTGCAGGCACAGGGTCACTGCATCGCTGGAATGGGGGCCCATTTTCAGTGTCTTGACAAACAGCAAATGTCTGTTTTACTGCTGTGAGTGCAGCTGCTGCCTGGAGGGCTGGTCAGGGTAGCTAGAGGCTGCCGGGCCCAGGGAGCTGGCAGGGCACTGGAAGCAGCCTGCAGGGGCCATGGGAAGTCTGAGGGCTTCCGGACCAGGCAGAGCCATCTGTGGACGTGACCTGGCTGGGGCAAGGGGGCGAGGGGGTGCTGAGTGGAGCTGTAAGGAGAGGCTCCCCACATGGAAGCCAAGGTTATGCTCCACCAGCACCAAGCTGCCCTAGTGAGGGCGCCACTCTGCCCATCCATCCCTGCCTCACACCTGCACAGGTGAGCTGGGCCGAGGTGAGGGCCTCTAGGACTTCCTGGAGGAGCAGTGCATTGTGGGCCTGATGGTCACAGCCTGTCCCCACCGGGGTTGCCAACAGGGGGCATGGCCCTAGCCCCTTCTGCCCTTGCTGATGGGGCCTCCCTGGGCGCCAAGCCCACGCCAGTCACTCCCGCCCCAGGGCACTTCCCAACACAGCCTTTCTCCCACAGGTTCCGTCCTTTGCCTGGGACCCTTGACAAGGGCCACACGATTCTCAGCAATGGGGTGCCCTTCCTTGTCCTTACATCAACAGCTTCCCACATAGCGGAGCCTGCCTCGGGATTGAGAGGGGCCTGTGGAAATGCAGGCTGTGGGCCCCCACGCAGGGGTTCTGACCAGCGGGCGTGGAGTTGCCCCGCTCCATGGAGCCAGCACGGACTTCACGCTCTGAGCTCGCAGGCCGGGCCCAGAGGTGAAGAGCCTGCAGGCGGGGAGACAGGCAGGGACTGACTGTGGGGTGAACGTGACTTGGACAGCCACAGCCTATACGAGAAACCCTGCCTCGGGAGTGGGCGCACTGGACCGCCTGGGCACCTGGAAGGCACGAGGGTGGCGGCTTTCCTGCTGTTTTCGGGCGGGGCCCCAGTCTGTTTCCCAGTAGCCACGGCTGGGGTGTCTGTACCAGAACGGACTGCACAACAGATGTCCTCACAGGGGCGCTGGACATGCAGCCCTGCGCCCTTGGGATGGGGCAGCATGGCACATGCAGCTGCTGGAGCTGCAGAGGACTCGAGTTCGGGTCCCATCTCTGCACCTCATTTCTCCACCTGGTGCAGCAGGGTCGGACAAGATGATGCACCGTGCCCTCAGTCACTCGTGTTTCTGCGAGGTGGGTGGTCTTGGTCTTTCTAAAGGCTCACGCAATGGGAATCTGCCTCCCCCTGAGCCCGTGACAGCTGTGACTGGCTGACGCCTGCTGTCACTGCAGTTACCCTGTGCTAACAGTGTGCCACCAGGGCCCTAGGGTGCTATCGGGATCTGTGTGGCCCAGTCCTCTCAGAGGGAGGCCAGCCCGGATTGGTAGCGTGCGGGGGTAGGGGTGTGGGTTCCCTGGGTAGGTGCTGCCCAGCTTCTGCGGGGGGGCGGGGGGGGGGGCGTGCTGCTTGGCTGTGCCTTGGTGCCTTCTGCCCCCATCTCAGCCTACTGCCTCTGTGACAGTCACTCTGTCCCATGCTGCACCGTGTCTGCCTTCTGGATGAGGCCAGCTGCCACCTCCTCTCAAATACAACTGAGCAACAGGAGCGAGGGCTTACACCCTAGGGTCAGATGCAGACCTGAATCTGACCTGCACAGGGTGTCGGCCTCTCAGCGTCCCCTCCTCTACTGGAAAATGGGTACCTCCAGGGTGCACATGGTGGGGGCCACGGTGGCGGTGACGCCAACACTGCTGCCCCTGAGAGGGGCGTCCGCCCCCTTCCCCTCAGCCTGACGCAGCTGCGGTGGTTAGGGCTCGTGTCTTAAGTTCCTCTGCAGCCAAGTGCACACGCCCTACACAGGGCTTATCTTGGACTTGGACCTTTTTCTTCTCAGCCTTGCCTTGCACAGACTGAGGAGGACAGGTGCCTGGCTTCCCCTGAAGTCATTCAGGTTATGCCCGGGACAGCCTTTCCTAAAGGTCTTGGTCCTCAGTGTCCCTGGACTAGTGCAAGGGGACCCCACGGGCTATCTCCTTCCGGTGCCTTCTTGGGCCAGCCTGCTCAGTGGTGGCTGGGGACTGTACACATTGGTTGCCTGTCCCACTATCCATCCAGATGGCAGAAATTTGGGTCCGTAGGGCCCAAACTTCCCAGAAGTTCCAGTTCTTCCACCTCTGATGAGCCTGTGCTTTGTGTGGGGCAGCGCCAGGCATCCCCGCCCCAGTGAGCCTGCCCCCCACAGCCGGGCTGGGCAGCACAGAGGAACCCAGGCCCCGACCTGTGTTGAGCAGGCCCAGCAGAGGCCAGTGGGGAGAGGCTGTGCCCTGGGGCTGGGGCGAGTCAGGTGGATTTTCTGGAGAAGACAGGTGGGCAGCATGCCCGTGAAGGCTGCACAGGTGTAAACGTGCACTTTAGGTGGGGCCTGGTTTGCTTGCTGGGCCAGTCCAGCCGTCTCCGCTGTTTGGGAGACTGGGGGGGCTCAGTGTCTTGGGAGTGGGGGTGACATGGGAAAAACGTCACCCTGTGTGGACACTCTTCTGGGATTCGGTCCCCCCTCACACCGAGATCCTGGGCCCTCCATTTTCCCATGTTCTGTCTTTGAGCCTGTCCGGAGTTGCCCTGGCCAGAGGTAAAGACCAGGCCGTCAGGGTGCTCAGCTGACAGCAGGGGACTACCAGCGGGAGAAGTCAAAACCAGAAAGGGGTGATGATGGGCTCTCTGTCCCACAAAGCCAGAGGGGGGCCCAGGCAGCACAACCCCAAAGGAGGCTTCTCTCACTCAGGACTAGTGTGTTTGGGGTTAATAAGTGATTCTCCCTAATTCAGTTGGTTTCTGTGCTTTACATGTCTCTTCTCGGGCTCATGCCTGAGGATAGGGAGGCCGATGGCCATTCCAAGTGGGGTTCCAAGGTTCCCTGAAGCCCATGCACAGAGAGTGTGCAGACAGTGGGGCGAGCCACCAGCAGGATGCAAGGAGGTGGGTCTGTGACCACCGGGGACAGGAGGCAAGGGTTCCTTGTGCCTAATGTTATGAGTGCCCCTGAAACCAGGGGCCTCTAACCAGATTCTGGTCCTACCCAATGCAAGCGGTGTGACCACAGGTAAGTGACGTAACCCCTCTGAGTTTCTGGTTCTGCACCTTTGAGTGGAAATAATAGTACGTCCCTCGAAGGGTTGTTGTGAGAGGATGCAGCTAAGGGTTTTTAGCACAGTGCCTGGGGCTCAGTAAATACCATAAATGGTAGCTTGAAAAAGACAAACTGTCTTTCCTTTTAAGCTCATAAACCTAAGGAGAATTTAATCAAAGCCCCAGATGAAGCTACTCCCCAGGACCGCCCCTCCGGAGAGGGGTCGCTCCCTAATGTCAAACAGCTGAGGGAGTGGGGTGTACATAAATATTGTGACCAGAATGCCCAAGGACAGGATGTCCAGATGCTGGAGGTGGCTTCCCAAGGCTACATGCCCAGGTCTCATTTATGTCCAGTGGGCTTTGAGGCTGGCCTGGGGGCCGATGGGCTGGAGGAAGGGGTCTGTGGTCGTGGCCACCCTTCAGATGCCCAGGATGCTGAGCTGGGCTGGGAGAAAGTGAGGCCACTGTACCAACACGTTTGCGTTTATCCTGTTTTAATTCCAGCACGACTCTTATGCCAGAGACACTGGATGCCACAAACAAGCCGTTTTATTTCCCCTCCTAAAGCCCGCTGTGATTTACGGGCCGGCTCTGCTGTGATCCCGGCCCCACTCATGAAAGGGCAGCTGCTGCCGCGGCGCTGCGGGGCAAGGTCTGCCCGGCAGATGTGGGGCCGGGCGGCCGTGCACATGTGCTCACCTTAGGAATTCCGCCCTCTTAAAAGCTTTCAATTGATTATTTCTTAAAACTTTCTACTCCATGAAAAATGTAAATAAGTTTGTAATAACAGATGCTCTTTTATGAGAATTACTTTTATGCTGCAATTAGAAATTTCCCAATAGCCATGTGAAGGAGCGTGAAATTATTACCTCCAATAACAGCTCCTATTGCTTCTCTTTTTGGGAGCACCTTTCATCAGGGCAGATCAAAGTGCCTCTGAAGCACTAATTAACTGAACCTCAGAACTGCCCGTGAGGAAGGGCAGTCCCCAAAGCCTTGCTGATAAGGCAGGCCTGGGACAGAGAGGGCAATTCATTTACCAAAGGTCACACAGCAGTGCAGTGTCAAAGAACAGGCTTTCTGTGGAAAATCAGAAGGTTAGAGAAGCTGGCTATTTATGCTGTGATACAAAAAAAGCATTTGATATCTAAAAAAAAAAGTCTTGAATTGACTCTGGGACCAATGCTGGCACCTCCTTAGGTAACTCAGGCTGCCTCTGCAAAGCCCTGACTTCCTCAGGTACTGGGAGGGGCTGGCGGCAGAAACCCAGAAGGCTTGTGATGGGAAGCCCAGGTGCAGCCACCTGTAGATACACAGTCCTGGGCTGCGACCCCTCTTGGGCCCAAGATGCCCACAGCTGCAGCTCTGAAGGCCAGTTTCCCTTTGCTCAGGACCCAGTCCAGAGGCCAGCAACTCAGCTCCTCTGCAGGGGGGACCCTGAGATAGGGTGGGCAGCAGGACCCCAGCAGGCCCCCTCCCTCACCTCCAGAGCAGGCCCAGGATGCCGCTGGAGGGATCGCTGTGCCTGTTTTACAGAGCAGGGGTTAACCATCACCGAGCTGGTTGGTGGCCGAGCCCAGACCCAAGTCCGGGCTGACCACCACCACAGCGCAGTACTGCTCTGCTAGGCAGGGACCTGGTGACTGTTTGCTGGCATCTGGGGTGTGCAGCCTGGGAGGTGGTGTGGTTGGGGTAGTGGTCACCTTGCCCACCCCATCAGCTGTTCAAAGATGACAGCCTTCTAGTGCGGGCTCTCTGGCTCGTGCGTCTGTCTGCGGGGCAGCTGAGCCCACCGGGGGTAATACAGGGCCAGGAGGCAGGGTAGGCCTGGCCCTGTCGCATTCACGTAACTGTCCACTCAGCACCAACAGGCCCCATGGCCTCGTCAGCAGGGCAATGAGACAGAGGCAGAGCAAGCAGGTCTGGGAGGTGAAGGACGCCCAGGAATACAAAGGCAGGAGGCACAGGGCTTTGCCCAAAGAGCGCCGTGGTTTGAGGACACAACCGGAATACAGCTGTAGGCTGGTTGCGGGAGGGGTACTCCTTTAATTATACCCACTGCTCGTGTGTCCTCCCCACCCACCTGGACAATCCCAGGCCACTCCGAGGTTCCCTTCTGTGACATAGCTGATGTCACGGCGGCAGCTCTGTGCTGTCCTCAGGCCCCCGTCCCACTCTAGCTCTTCAGCCGTCCCTCACCACTGCTCAATGTTGGCTCTCTCCCGTTTCTTGCTCTGTTCTCCTAGATGAAGGCCAGTGCCGGAGAGCAGCCTCAGGTGACCCTGTCCGCAGTCAGAGCCCCACAGTCACGGGCTCAGCACGCAGGGAAAGACACCCCTGAGTGCTGTGGCCACAAGCTGGTGCCCTTACCTGCCACTGCCAATGGATGGGAACGCGATGGACTTCAGCTTCTTATCATCCGCCAGGGCCAAGCAGTTCTTCACTGTCTTTTCCAGAAGTTCCTCGCACTTGTCTGCACCCCAGACGGGACTGTTACAGTGGATCACAAACTTGGCGGGCAGGCCGTGTCCTGCACTGACAGCAGCTGGAGGGGACGAGACAGGAACGGTGAGTTCCGTCCCTCCGTAAAGCACACAGCGCCAGATGCCAAAACCAGACCCACTGGGCAGTGACAGCACCTTCCGGAGCCCCTGTGACCTGCGCCCAGGGAGGGCCGAGGGGGGATTCGAGCGCGAGCTCGAGCCGGAAACCGCTCATCAGTTAGCCTCCCTCCCCCGTCCGGAGAGGGCCGCACCAGGACCCAGCCTTGGAAAGCTGGCGCAGGCTGCGTGGCCACCAGGACTCTCAGCCAGGACTGTGGTGAGCTCTTCCCCTGCCCTCCCAGAAGGCAGGGGCCTTCAGCATCTGACTTCACTGAATGTGTCAGAATGCCTGCAGCCTCAAATTAACTGCCTTTTGGGGTCTCTAACCCCCTTTCCTCAAGTGCATTCATGTGCCTATATAATTATGATGTATCTATAAACCTCCCAGAGTTTGCTACAAACTTACGAGGAAAGCAACCAGACTAGCATGTCTGCTGCCCTGTTCTTTTCCCTAACTGCTTAGTTTGGACAGATGAGACCGTTTCTAGGAAGGGACTGTTTTCTTTTCCTAGAAGAGGAGCCTTGGCCCAGCTGCATGTTTCTGCAGCCTGTCCCGCTCTCCACCTCCGACCCTTGTCTGATTCTGAGACCCTGGCCGTGGGCCTGCTACCCAGCAGGAAGTGGGACAAGCTGGCCCGGTGTCCCCGAGCACATTTCAGGATTCCTGTCCCCAGAGATGCAACGCAGAGGTGCGTCTGGGCCAAGGGCTGGTGGATGCTGCATGCCCTGCTCTGGCACGGGGTACACCGACCCCTGCACCACCGCCACGGAGGACACCCAAACTTGTGGTTTGACCGAGCCCGTTTCGTGAGGAACCCTAGGCAGCACTACCCACAACATGTGGCGTGTTAAGGCTGTGTCACTAGCAGACCCTGTGAAACAGTGCTTTGTGGGTGGTGCCTCAGGGTGCAGTAGAAACAGCTCTGAGTCTCAGGTCTGAGTGTGTGTGTTCACGCTGCTCACTTATGGGCTCACAAAACCTGGGCTGAAGTGCCGACCGACAGCAACCTAAGCCTGAGGCTTAATTCATGGTCCGTCCCCATGAGACATCACTGCTAAACTGTGCGTGAAAAAAGATTGCAAAGAAGCGCATTAACAGTGACTATCTTCAGGCAGTGGAGCAGGGCTGTGCTTTATCTTTATATTTTAAAATCTCTTCTAAAAAAAATCTTAAAACCAAGCCCAAAGTGTGCTTTTGTTACTAGAACAAGCAAATGTGTCCTTAGCCATGTTAAATCTAGTGCACGGCAGTGCCAGAGCCACCAAATAGGCCCATGCTGGAGCGCCATGTCGCAGGGCCCCAGGCTGGCTCAAAGTGCCAGAACCCGCCGCAGAAAGGCCCGGAGCCCTTGGCCGAGTAGCTTATGCTGTGTGTGTCCTCCCTTGTTCCAGGTGGCGCTGGCTGGGAGAGCTGGGTAACTAACTATGTCCCCCATGAAATGCCATGTCCCTCGTAGGCAAAACAACTGGCAGAGCTGAGGTCAAAGGCACAGAGCCTCGAGGGGACGAACCCTCTCATCCCCACCAGCCCCGTGACCTGCTCCAGCCCGGGCTGGTAGGTCATAAGGGCTTGGAGGGAAAGGGCTTATGCGGATATAGCAGAGTAACTGTTGATACCCATGTTTAATTCAGATTCATTAAAAACAGGATCTGAAGACAGAATGGCACTGGGACCATCTAGTAAGAAGGGAAACCAGAGCCCTGAAAAGAAAGGGGATGGCCTATCCCCGCCCAGCTTCGGGCAGAGCCCAGTCTCACCCACCACCTGGACTCCCAGGCCCTCGGTGGCTTTCTGTCCCCCTGGAATTTCGAAATCTTCTGCCTGCATAGCTCTCAACCCTTTTCTCCCCACCCCCACATCAGATTGCCCTGTATTAGGAAAGGTGTAATTGGCAAGTGAGAAATGTGTGTTTATATTTTCCCCATTGAAAGCACAGATGGCTGAATACAAATGACTTATTTGTATCTCTCACCAGCAGTTTTGCAGATGGCTCAGCATCACTCTCTCTCTTTCTCAGATCTTAACATCTGCCACTCGGCTTCTATAATTCCTTAAAATTTGAGGTCCAGACATCAAACATTTAGAAGCTATTTTAAGTATTAAAGAACTGGAAAGGCTATGTCCACTGCCCTGAAGCTCCAGTGACAATTTGCCTGTGACAAAGTTTAAATTGTTAGGCCAGCAGGCTCTGCCTCCAGCTCAGAGACACGTTTGCACTGCCATCTCTGAATTCCAAGTTGTCTCATAAAACGGTTTCCCTGATTCCGCATGGGCCACACCCAGATAACACCCTGTGCTTCTTGACCTTACCTCCAGCTACTTCCAAAGGCCCGTTCTTTTTCCGGAGCTCCAGAACAGCTTCCACAAACTCCTTGCCACCTTTCTTCTCCAGCGTGTTTCCTAGACAAGGACAGGGCGCGGTCAGAGTGCCACCCCGGAGTCTCAGGGCACACACACACACTCAGCACGTCAGGCGACTATGCACGCTGTGATTTGACCAGCTCACTCTCCATATAGCTGCAGAACAGGAGCTAAGCCTCGGCTGAGTCACACGAGTGAGATTTAGAAGGGATTCACCATCGACCAGTCACCACTCGGGCGCTGCAGACCCTTCTTTGGGGCTGACTCAAGGTGATCCTGGAGGGGCCAGAGATGCAAGAGGGACGGGAGGCGCCTGTTCTTGGCGAGCACGCCTGTGCTGCGTACTGTATTTCAGCGTGAGAAACCAGATGGTGCTGGCTTCCAAGGCTGATACCGCCCCTGGATTTTCTTCTGTCTCTGGGAGAACCCCCAAATAAGGAGGTTTTGGGAAAGGCATACCATGCTCCCATCAGGAAGCTGGCTCCCCTCCTGGCCGCAGGCCCAGAGAAAGCACTCAGAGCTGGCCACCTTTGGACTAGCATTAGCATCATGCTTAGTTCCTATTTTGCAGCTTTGATATATGTGAATACAAAAAATAATAATAATGGCCTCAGACAGAATTTCCTTAATCACACTTATGATTTAGAATCATTTTAGGTCAAGGAGAACAACATCAGAAACAGAGCTTAAAGATGAACTTGTGATGTAGAAAGGCCTGCAAAGAAGGGTGGCCTACCGGTCAGGGTCAGGTTGGTTCTTTTAGCCCAATGGCAGCAGGAAGCACCTTTTCTCGTGCATCGGAGTGCCTGATAATTAATTTCTGTTAGGAAAGCCAAGCTCTCCAGTGAGATCCCAACACCGATAAGATCCGTGGGTTGCATGTCTCGTGTGGGATGGCAAGCAGTGACCAAGATGACAGACAACATCACCCTTTCAAGTTTGGCCAGAATGGGGTCTCATTCTTCCTTAAGCTCTGATTCCTCAGTTTTGCACATTTTAAAGTACTTTTCCTCACAAGAGGACAAAAATACTCCTCTTAAGATGTACCGTGTATCTTGGAAAACTCAAGGTGTGCCTGGCAGATTCTGGGATGGGCCAGTCAGGGTGCATGGGAACGCACCAGCCCTGTAACGACCAGGGCTGACTTCCTTAGAGAAACCTGCCTCATTCTGCATGCTTATTCTGGAGGGCTGCCCCTGACCCCAGGAAGTGTCTAGAAGGAAAATCAGATGCCTGGGCACTGTTACCAGTAAGTCAGCCCTGGGCTAATGGCAGGCACTGACCTGTGAGCCCCCGGCTGCAGGAAGCCTGGGCTGTGCGAGCAAACGTGACCGGCAGGCCGTCACCCATAGGGGCCCTCAGCTCTCCGGGGGGAGGCCTGGCTTTCTGAGCGATTGACTTGGGATCCTTGAGGTGGGACCCAGCCTCCCTCCTCCTCAGCCCAGACTGCCCCCCTGCCTTTCCATCTTGGAAAGGAGTGGAGTAGGCATTTAAGTGGCAGAGGTGGCAACAGCTATGTGTTTCTGACACAGTTCAGCATCAGAGACAGTGACTGAATGGGCTTAAGAAAGCAGGTTCGGGTCTCAGGGCTCAGAGCCCTACCCACCAACAAGTGGAGGCTTTGAGGATACAACTAGGTGAGGCCCGCTTGCAGTTTCACCTGTGATATCCGAGTAACTGAGAAAAAAGAACCTGCTGGGTCCCAAATGCGGCTGCCCAGCTGCACCTGGTCAAGCCGTGCCTCCTAACCCAGCCCGAGCGAGGGAAGGAGACACGTGTTATAGCAGGACCATTGCAGGTCCTCGCTCTCCATCCTGGCTGCTCTTGGGGAGAGCTGGGAAATTTGGAAGGGAAAATAAAATCAGTACTGTGTTAATACTACCAACTCCGTCCAAAAATACAAAACATTTAAGAAAATGGGCTGATGTACAATTAAAGGTGTTTTATCTTAGGAAGAGTGTTTACTTTAAAATTTTTACTTATAATTAAATCTCGCTTTAATTAGAAGCGAAATTTGCAAGTTAAAATACACTTAACGCATTTCCCCAACTTAAAAACTGAACCCTGGATTGCAGGCAACGCACCCAGTCAGGACGTGACTCCTACACACACATACGTATGCACATGTTCATGTAGACACACGTGTACTTTTTAACAAGAAACAGGCCCATTTCAACTGTATTGTCAACACTCTTAATGTGAGACTCTTGCTTTTTAGGCTTCCCTTCAGGGTTAATCATAAGCAATCGGCTTCCTTGCCCCCAAGCATAAACACGTGTTACGCCCGTGAGAACAAGAACGTTATTTCATGCTTAGAAAGCAGGCACAGGTGTCAGTGTTCAAAACAGCCTGAGCAGAAATTTAGGCTTGGGCACATGTCAGGCTCAGCCTGTGGTCTATTTCACTGTTAGAAAGAACTTCTGATGGGTCAAGTTAATCACTGGGGCTACGCATTCCTGCACTCGCATTCCTTCTTCCAGCAGTCTCAGGGCTCGGAATTCGCACCAAATGGGAGAAGTGGAATGACTGCGTCCTGGCTTCCTCGCTTTCCCTCTCACACCCCCGCGTGGGAGCTGGAACCAATTGAGAGCACGCACGAATCTGGCTGGTCGCTGGTTTGGTATCGTAAAGCGAATCTGGGTTCAGTACTCGTTTGGACTGGTTCTCAGAAAAAGCACTGAGGTGGACTTTGGAAGGCCTGGGTTCTGGTCCTGGCAGTCTCTCCTCCTCAGCCACTCAGGTTGTCTGGACCTGCTAAGGTTTTTGCCCAGCTGTGGCAGTGTCAGTGTGTGAGGCGACCTTGGGCAAGCTCTTGGACCCAGGTTCCTTACATGTCACCAAGGCTAGTGTGTGTTTCCTGCGGGCACAGCAGTGGGCTGGGGTCAAGCAGGCCAGAGGGAAAAGCATTGGCATCATCATTATTCGGGAAGGACAGGGCTCTATGGGGTGGGGGTGTCATGGCTGCCTGCCTGGGCCTCTGCAGAGCCTCTGGCTCCAGCCTGCAGCATGGTCAACCCTGCCACACACAGGCCGCCCAGGCCCAGGTGGGAAGCTTGGACCCCAGAAATTTCCTGATTCCCATTTCACCAAAAGCCCTGGTGGGCAGGGTGAATCCAGGCCTCAGTCACTCCTGGCTGAAAGATGAAACCATGGCTGTCCGTTTATCTTCCTCCAAGTAAGTATCTCTCTCACACTAAGTTTTCATTTGGTTAAGAAAGGAAGTATCTCTCTATCAAACTGCCTGACTTAGGTGCTCTTGAACTCCCCCAAAATCTTGTCAAAGGGCAGTTTATTTTAATTACCTACAGCCTGGTTTCACTTTGGCCTGAAGGATTTGGTGAATCCCGACTTTCCACCCGTGTACGAAATTCAAAATGCCCAGGACACCAATCAGCCCAATCACAGGGCTGGAGCAGACGGGGGACAGCAGGCTTTGCCAGTGACACGAAGCAGAGCTAGGCGGCCAGACTGCTCACCTGCTGCCCCTCCTAGGTCTGGACACTCATGAAAATCCCGAGAGCCTCATCCTTCATGATAATCTCACCTTTGCCCTTATTACGAACATCTCCATTCTCCCTGGAAGCTGGTGCCTGAATCTACCTCGGAATGCTCCTCTTGGGCCCCACACATGGACTGTAAAATCCACACACACACGAGAGCGAGACCACAGGTCAGCACCAGCCATGAGCCAGTCATAAAACAAGGTGCTTTGCTTATTATTTAACATAATTGTCATTGTTACAATTACTTTTAAGATAGGGAACCCGAAGCATCAGGGAGCTAAGTGACTTGCCCAGGCCCCACAGCCAGTACAAGGTGAGGTCAGGATGCAAGCCCCCCATACCTAGCTCCAACACTGTCTTTTCTCTTGAAAGATGTCTCATTACCTATGTCTCATTACATAAGTGCCCCAGCACATTTTTAAAGCAGGGCACTACTTGACTTGCTGCGGCAGCAAGGCGGCAGCCATGGCTCCGCACCCTGAGTGCCTGAGTGCTCTTGGCCTCACCCTGTCCCCAGCTATTTAGCGCCAGCAGCCCAGCGATGATGTGCACCAGCTGCTGGGGAGAGGAAGGGGTTCTCTGGGTCTAGGAGAGTGTTTTTCAAGATCGGTCTAAGGACACCACATAGAAATGAGGATATTTTTGTTCTCGGAGGCTCTGAGAACCCTGGGTGTGGGCAAGTGTTCTGAGTTTGGGTAAGTGCCCCAGGGGGCACCTCAGCCTTGAAGACTACTTTCAGGAGTGTGCTCTGATGCAGAGAGAGAGAGAGGCAGGGGCTGGCATGCAGCCATCCCTGTGTGTGCCTGGTCCACAGAGGGCACAGAAGTGGACTGGGACACCCCTCAAGACGAGCTGGGTGCATCGCCCTTGTGGCCTAGGTCCTGTGTGAACCCAGGCTCCATCAAAGCTGCACCTCGTGAAGCAAGTGGAGAAATGAGGCTGCTGAACCAGTTTCCAAACCAGAAGCGTGCCCATTTGTGAGCTGCATGAGGCACCTGGCTGACAGCTAGCTGTATTTCTCATGTTCACAACCCGGGACAGGAGACCTGGGGAAGGTCAGGACAGCTGGAAGTGTGAAATGAATGCAGCCCTGCATAGCTGTCCAAGGGTCAAGCTGTCTGCGGCGGCCGACTGACCATGCACACACACACTCGGCAGCACCCAGCTAGGCATTACCTACTTCACCACCGATGTAGAAGTCAGTGTTTGTCGGGTGAACGACAGCATCACTGTCGATCGAGGCAATGTCAGCCTGTACAACTTGCAACTATAATAGGTAAACAAATGTATATCAACTGTGTTGGACCGAGACCCACGCACAGGCACATTCACTATCGCCCCATGGCAGGGCTGGCCTACCTGGTCGATTCCAACATAGCAGCCCAAGGGGCACAGTCCACGGAGTGTGCGCACACGTGGATGGGGGTGAGGAGGAGGAATATCAAATGTGACATGTTGAAATTAAACATTTGAATGACAAATCCCAAAAAAAGAGAAACACACACATGAGATCATTACAAAGGTTAAAAGAAATAACAAAACAACGAATGCCCCGTTTCACTTCGCAAAAGCCTGTAAAACCGGCTCCCCACGGAAAAGGTTGCTAAAACATGGCGTCTGCTTAAAAAAAAAAGAGTGGACGATCAGGCCAACCAAAACAATGAGTTTCTCCATTCTGTCAGAAGCAGTCAGCTTTCCGGGTCTCGTGTTCAGACTGTCTACCTTCAAGGGACATCTCTCGAACACCGAGAAAACAGTACAGGTATGCAGACAGGATTACCTTTACCTTTCCCCTTCAATGAGTATAAATGTTTCTCCAGGCCTACCTCATTCTAGGTAATCTTATTTCTAGGTATTTTATGTATAATAGGACAGAATACTTTCTTTTCCCAGCTTGTGGCTTTTTAAAAAGAGGGTGTCTGATGAAGGCAGCTGGAAAATGAGTTTGAGCAGGGCCCTGCCGAGTCCCAGGTCCCAGACTTCTGCCCCCTCCTGGGCCCGGCTTGTGCGGGCTGGGCCTGGGCTCCGGAACACGCCTCTCTCGGCACAGTCGGAAACTCTGCTGGCTTCCAAAGGCGGCCCCGGGTGGGAGTGGAGGGCGCACAGAATGCACCAAAGCCGGCATGGGCATGAGGCCGCCTGGGTGTGGACACATGCCAGCCTGCTGCTCCAGGCAAGGCTCACAGCCAAGAGGACAGGGGCCTTTCTGGTGCCCCTGAGTTCAGAGCTCCACTGCGCAAAGGTGGAGCCACAGAGTGGGATGCTCTGAGCACAGAGACCCCGTGGCTCATGGGGCAGAGCTTCCCTCTGCAGGAACACTCTTGGAAATACTGCTCTTCTTTGTAGTATCATCCTCTACCCAAGTCATTTGTGATGGTGACACTCAGTCACAGTTTTCAGTTGTAAAAACAAACTGAAGTGACAATTAGGTGGTACATTTGGAGAAAGCCAATTGGCTGGTGGATTAAAATCAGCTTAATTGTATCCTAATGCAGCTTGTCTCCCTTTTCAGGGGCTTTCGAGCTTTGAGTGTCACTGTAAGGCTTAAATGGAGAAACTATCATTTTGGAGTTACCTGAGATTTTTCCGTTCTTAAAAAAAATAAACACATTTTTAAAATATACCCCCCAAGTAACCAGCAGTCAGTGTGATCATTATGGAAGAGAATTTAGATGGTGGTAGGTTTATAATCAAGGGGGGAAGCAGCCAATTGCACTCAATGGAACCCCATCTGATCATTTCCGTTTGGAATGGCCCAGAGTGAGCAGACACTCAGTGTCTGCACCCCAACATTCATCATGGATTCGGGAATTTGGCTTGACCATCTGGAGTTTGAGAAGATAAAGAGCCTAAATTCTGGGTTCCATAACTTTTCATCTGACAGCTGGTGGTGCCAAACCCCATTCCCAATTACCTAGGTCATCTTTAAGGTCAATGTCAGCATTGGTAGGATTGATTATGGCCTCCACCTCAAAGCCGGCTAAATTACTGATTTCACTGTGAATAAGGTTCAGCTGAAAAGAAAAGCATGAGGTGGGAAATAACAGGACAGCCGGGAAGTCACAGAGAAGTGAGCCTTGGGACACAGATGAAGGGCAGCGAACACTTCAAGTGCACTGGGCACAAAGGGGAACTGGCTAAAACGAATCTAAGGACTCAAATGCCACTCAGACGCTGAAAGGGTGCGAGCTAGCCTGAGGGTCCAGAGCCCATTGGGTGATGCTTAGGCAGAAGAGGGAGTCCGGGAGGCACAAGCCACCCTGGACTGGTAGATCCATATCCCTAAAAGGACTTGTGATTTGGGGGCTACAGAGAGGCAGCTGCCAGGCCCTAGGATCAGGACACTCACTGCTGGGTGGGGCGCTGGGTGTGGCCACCCTGTCCTCTGAGCTCTGGGATGTGCAGAAGTCCCAGCTGGTCTGAGCAAACACCAGTAGCTCTGCTTTTTCCTCCAAGTGGCCACTGGTCTTCAAGGCTGTCCCCCATTGCCATGACTACTGGCTGGCTGGCCCCCTGCCCTGCTCAGGGGTGGCAAGGAGGAGAATGGTCTGTTGCTCAGTAATTTGATGTGTCTTCAGTCATGTGATACTGATGGCCTGGTGGCACCCAGGAAGGAAACAGCAGGTCTCTAGCGAGTCACTGTCTTTTGAATGGTTTTTACCTTGTTGGTGAAGTTACTCTGAGGCCCAATGAGTCGAGCACTTTCCCTGAATGAGTCTTATGAGTACCGGATCAACTGGATCTTTTAAACAGTCACTAAATGCCCCCTCCCCACTGTTCTTCTGTTCCTATAGCAACCCTCAGTATGCAAGGAATCCCAAATTCTAGGCTCAGCTGTGAGAGGGACAAAGAGAACTGGAATTAGCTGGCTCAGGGCTCCTATCCTGTGTGTACTCTTTCCCTTCCTGTTCTTGGGCACTAGCGCCTGGAGCAAAGGTAGCTCTCTCTTAAGATATTCATTCTTCAGTGACACGAATTCCTAACAGCTGCAGCAAAGAGCAATGCCTGAGCCCCGAGCAGCTGGTGCCCCAGACGGACTGAGACCCAGGCTGGGCGAGCTGACTGCAGCCTGCTGGGCCCGGCGGGGCAGGAGCCTGTGTCCGGGCCCTCGCCCCAAGGACACTTGGCAGGGACCCTCTTGGCAATGGAGCTCCAAGACACCGAATTTCTGGGGCCAAATATTTTGTTGAAAACAAAACCAAACACTCTATAAGTCTCAGAGATATAAACCCACACTTCTGATTCCAAGAAGCAGACAGTGGATTCTTAAAAAAGGAACTGACTTAGACTAAAAGTCATCACCCTTTGTGAGAAAGCAGTTGTGGAAGTAAATTTGGTCACATGGCCAGGGAAGGACTCTGGGAGGCCCTGGTACACGGCAGTGGTCCAAATTTTTAGTTTGGACTGGAAGAGAAAGAAGAACAAATTTTCTCCACTTGGACTTTCCACACTATGGTACCCAACCCCACGGGATGATTTCGGGGCCACCCACATCCCTAGAGCTAAGCTCTCCGAAGCACCAGGGAAGAGGCCAGGGGAGAGACCAGCATCAGGCCAGGTGCTCACGGCCCCACTTAGGGAGGGTGTGGTGACATGGGCAGGACAGGGTCTTAGGGTAAGGAGAGCGAACATTCAGGGTTCAGGACAAGGTAAGACGTTAGTTTACGACATATGTCAGTATTGCATTTGACTTTAAGCAAATGCTGTTTATAAAAGCTCAGATTAGGCCAACATTCTGTCCCCTCTACCACTGAAAGAAAAAAACAAAAACCCTGCATGGGTGTGCAAGTGGCAGGAAGTTGGTGGGAAAGGAGGAGGAGAAAAAACCAACACTTTACTTGGTGTGCTGTGGATGAGGTAAGCATACATCTATGAGATTCCTTTTCTGTTTGCAGAAAAACTACATGTGCAAATCCTTCAAATTCACACTTTTTTCTAAGTGCATAGGTGCTTCTGGATTTGTGTTCACAAATGCCTCACTGGAAAATCACCTCTTTCCATGGGCTCCAATTCAACTCGCCTGGAAGACCCCGCAGCTGGCCTCGGACTCTGCCCGGGGAGGGACGGGCCCCCAGGGGGACCGGAGGGCTCTGTGGCTTCACTGAAGGGAGGCAGTGGTTGCAAACAGGACTCCCAATCCTCGGAGGATTCCCTCCTGACCAGAAGCAGCCCGGCTCTCAGGGGCACAGAGTGCTGCACCTCATGGAGCCACTACCCCAACATCAGCATTGGGCATGCCCAGCTGATCAAGGGCTGGTCTCTCACCTGTACTTTGACTTTCCAACTATGCTCTGCTGTGCGCTGGGCTCAGCAGAGTCCTTGGTGTGAGGGCCTAAGCCACAAAACAATTCTGCTGCTATTAATTATGTACAAACATGTATTTTTTTTAAAAGACCCTCTTAACTATGAAGCATATGCTTGGGGAGGGGGTCTGTGTGTGGGAGTTTGCTTGGGAGAAGCATGGGGAGGGGACAAACTGCTTCAGGCACTAGGGAAAGACCAAGGGGTAACCAGCCTGGCTTGGGCAGGCTACACCAGCGGGCAGATACTGCGGTAAGATGAGCGTGAACAAATATGGTAGCTGCCCTGAGCAGGAGAAGATCCATGAGCTCAGACTATAGATGGGCCATGCATGCATGTCTGAAAAGTGTGCACCGTCCCGTAGATACACAGACCTGACAGGTGCACGAGGGACACCCAGACCCTGGGACCCTGGAGATGTCAGGGTCTCCAGCATCACCACCCAGGGGCAAATCCGACTGGGCCTCTCAGCCAAAGGGGTGGATGGCTGTCTGAAGCACATGACAGAGCGAGAAGCCTGAGGGATGGGAGATCAGATTTCTGCAGCACTGTGGGAATTCCCAAGTTTAGTACACTTGCTGGGAGGGAAGAGGGTCATTGAGATTTTAGAATTTTTAGAATAAAGAGACTCCTTCTTTGTCTCAGCATTGGGAAAGTCAGGAAGCTGTTTTAAACCATAGCTTGGGGGGGGGGGCGCGGTTAAAATACCTGTGGAGACTGCTGGCCACTGGAAAGTATGACCAAAGGGTATGGGCAGTTACAGAGCAGAAGGGGGTCCCACCTGGCTGCAGAGTTCGGAGGGGACGGAGCTGAGTGTCCTTCAGGATCCCTTCCACCCCTGAGGCCTGATCATCCCAACTGCCACTGGCTCTGCTGCAGCCACCTCTGATGTCCACAGCACCTGGGTTTCCCTCTAAAGTCGTTATGCCCACAATTGCCCCTGTGCTCACTCGTGATGTGAACTTGTTAGAGTACGAGCTCCTTGGAGGCAGAGGGGTGCTGACTCCTGACCTGAGCGCCGGGCAAGGTCCGAGACGGTGCTCGGGTTTCTGTGGGCACAGAGATGGAGCGGAATTGACACCCGACACCACAACATTACTCTGAGATGAAGTGAAGTCCTCCTCCCCTTCGAGCAGGGCTAAGGGAAATGGCAGCTCAGGAACCAGGCCCTTGGCCTGCCTCGGACCCGAGGTGTCCAGAGCCAAGCTGGTCACCCTGGAAGGGAGGCTGGCACCCACTAACTAGGAATCACCAGGAGGTGGCCTCCTGTGACAGGGAAGGAGCTGGTGGCTTGGAGACAGTGGATGGACATCCAGCATGCCTTGACATGGCCTACTTGGCTGTAGGAAATAGTACAATCCTACTCTATTACATAATCTGATCAGAAATTCAATTTTAGAAAATAAAATGATTGTTAAAGATTCTATGAGTAGCATGTTTAGCCTGTAATTGTCAATTTTTGGTGTCTCTCATTCCCTCATGATGGACAAGGAAGGAGAAGCCTGGCAGGTCATATTTCCCTGTGGAGTCACATGAAATGCAACTCTTTTTCTGTCCCCAAAGTCTACTTAAACTAAGGAGGACGGAAAGGGCAATGTCTCCCACTGAACTGATTCTAATTCCTCACAGAGAACCATGTCCTCTGTGGCCCACTCGAGGGCCTGCTCCTACAACTGCCCACTCTTTCATCGGCACTCTGCCGTCTACCTTGCAGGCAGCCTGGCCTGAATTTCCCTGGCAGCTTCAGGTCTAGCAGTGGCATCTGCTGTGTTTCAGGCTAGAATGTGTCACATAAATATAAGACACATGTGGGCACTGCTGGAGGCCCAGGAGCTGAGTCGCCACTCTCAGGAGCCGATCGATCATCAGCCACAGGTGGAACGGGGTGACAGCCGCCGCCCCCCACCCCCCGCCACCTCATTGCTGCTGCAAGAGCTCCTTGTCTCCTTATAGTTTCCCAGCCCCAGGAGCAGGGTGTCTGGACCAGAGGGAGAAAACCCATGGAACCCACCCTGCCTGTAGTGGCCGACGTGCTGTGGCTGCCACCCTGATAGCCAGGGAGGCAGGAAGACTTGCTCATCCCTCCTGCCACTGCCTTCCAGCTGCTTCAAATAACACTGACCCTGCCAGGAGGCCTAAGTCAATTACCACCGCTGACACAGATTTACAGAAATACACACTGGAAGTGTTTTGGGGAAATAAAATCATCAGGTTTTTATCTCTAATAACAAGGGGCTACAAATCTCCACTGAACTACAGAAGAAAAACTCTCAGCTGATTCAGATTCTGAACACGGTTCCACAATGTGTGTGAACACTGGGTGAAATTGTAGCGTTGTAAGGGCGATGACTTCTGAGACTTCATTATGTGAAATTCATCATCAACAAGGAGATCCCAGCCTCCTGAGTGCAGCCGGCTGCTCCTGTGAGTAGCTTAGCAACCATGCCTTACGCAGCTGCAGGGAGCAGTGTCGCCTCTCTCCAACCAGGCCTGCTTGCAATATTCAAGCCTTGGTCTCATCGTCGCAGGTGGAAAAACAAGACTCATAGGACTGTACGGCCTCACCATCCAGTCATCCTTCTCAAGGACCCTTTTTGAAACATTTCCTAAAATCCAAGTCCAAATTAACGTGCATGATAACATTTTAAAAGGCTGCAGTGCTTGGTGTAGGACAGCCTTTGCTGCCTCCCTTCCAGGGCTCGCAGGCAGCAGAGCCCGGGCAAGACCCTTATCCCAAGATCAAGAAGGGCATCTCCATTTGTAGGGCCGAGTGCTGCAGTTTTGGAACTACTTATGCTCATCCATCAAAGGGTGTGAGGAGTTCCGATCTGAGGCTGACTTTGGGGGAGCCCACAGGCGGTAGGTAGCAAGAACACTGGAAGTGGAGAGGCCAGGGGCAGGGCTGAGGAAGGAGTGAGGGAGAAGGTGACTCCAGGGGACTGAACTGTCCTACCTGCTCAACGGGCTTCCAAGTCCTGGACAGTCATCTGCATTGGGATTTGAGGCACACAGGAGCTAGTCCTAACTAGCAGGGCTTTCCACACTGTCACTCAAACCCAAGCAATTTGACGACAGGGCACAATGACTTTCAGTGCATTACCTGAAGGATGTGTTAAAGGGTGTGTGAGGAGACCCAGGTGGTTGCCTTCACTGCTGAGTTGATATTGTTTAAATAAATAAAAAATATTTTAAACCAGAACTTTCAAGGCCCCAGACCTTAAGATGACAACTAGTGCTGCTTAGTTTTTTCTTGGAGAAATGCACACAAAATACAGATGATGGTTATAAAATGCAAACTGTAATGGTTATTTGCCGGAACACAGAGGCCACCACTGGAACTGCGTCATGAAGCCCGAGTGCCATTAGCGACAGGAGGGGGCGGGGGGACAAGGAGCACTTGCAATGAATGACGTGCGCAGGAGGACTGTCACTGAGATGCAAAAGAAAATCAACAGTGAGGTTTTAAAAATGATGCAGTGGCAGAACCAAGTTGCTGACCACATCCAAACCAAACACAATTTACATGGAAGGCCAAATTCGTGCCTTTAACTTTTTAACGTGCAGGATTAAAAACATTAAGAAAAGTTTAATTCACTCTCTCTCCACCCCCATTTTTAGTGTCATCAAAGAAAGATTAATTTGCTCTCACTCTCAGGTCTTAAAAGCCTCTGCATCATTTTTATTTTCAACAAAAGTGAATCATCTTTTACAAAACCATGATGTCCTGGCAAAGTTGCATCACTGGGGCAGCTGGAAATATACTGCCCACAGTTAACAGAACTGAACAATTGGCTCGAGGAGCCATCAGGCGGCTCTGTGCGCCCCTTACATACCTCCAGAAACAACCCCGTCCCCCAGGTCAGGGGCTCTACCTTCAGCGCCCAGCAGAACGCACGGGCTGCCTGCTAGATCTCTCCTCTTCCAGGACCCAGTTTTAACTTCTGGCTGTTTCTCTGGTCAGTGCTATATGATGACCAGGTGATACCACATAAGCAGCTCCTTCTGAAGGCTAACTGGGGAGTCCCGACCCCCCACAGGAGCCCTTCCCTCGTCTGTACCACCACATCCTCTTCCCGCCTGCCAGCCTCCTCCCAGCACTCCCGGAGGCCACTCTGAAAGCCCTCCCCCCCACTCTCGCCACCCACCCCCCACAAGACCAGGAGTGGCCTCTGTAATCCCCAGGCCTTCCTGCCTGTGGAGGTGGCCTGTGCCCCTCCTTCCCAGGGCCCAAGAGCAGGCCGAGGCTACACGTCTGCCTACCTTCTGGCCGAGGAAGAGGCTCTTGGTGGAGAGAACTGTGAAGCCGTCGGCGGGCGTGCCCTCGGTCGTGCTGTCGGCACTGGCTGCCTTGCTGACTTCTCCCTGCTTCTTCTTGCACAAACAGAAGAGTCAGTACGCGGCACACAGGCAGAGCCTCATGCATCTTGGCATGTCTGACTAGCACACAGCTCACAGGCCTTGCCCGTAGCACTCAAGAGAAAACAGGAAACTGAATCACCAGCGCCCCTCAGTTTTTCTCAAAGTGGGGGCTGCACACTTATTTTGAAGTACAAGAATTCTATGAAAAATGTTAACTTGTATTTTTAGCACTTTATAATCTAAAAAAATTAGCTATCAAAGGCAAAATTTTACATGGGTAATTTAGAACAAACCTATTTTCATAGATTTAGACCAAGTACATGTCTCTTAATTAAGAGTCTCCCCTTTCTAGGTGGCTGTACACTATTCAAGCTTGAAGAGAAAAAAAAATTGTTCTAGGTCATTAGTTCTCAAAGAACCAAAAAGCAGACTGAGGACCACAGTCTGCCAACTCTCCCCAGCCCAGGGGTAAGACTCCCCGACTCCCCTTCAGTAAAACCAGCCCTGGAGAAGGATCCATGGGGAGTGTCTTGGTGAGCCCACTGCCTACCTAGAGACCCCAGCCCCCATCGGGGCATGGATCCCAGCATATCCAGCATCACTCAGTCTGAAGGCATGTACCCTGGGGTTCCCAAGAGCCTTTCCAGACTTATGTTGCATGAAGTTTCATCAGCTTCCAGATCCTCAACTTTCTCATGTACTTTTCTTAAAATTGATCTGCTCTAAGAGCGACTTAAGCCCATGGCAAAGGGTTCACGCTGGCTGCCTTGCACAACCACCCTTCTCCCACTTCCCAGACCACATATTAGCATGGCACACCCAGGAGGAGGAGTGCAAGTCTTTTCTGGTCTTTTCCATATTTTGGCCAAGGATGAGGCTTGTTTTAAAAAAAAAAAATGGATATTTTGAATCATTTGGGGATTTTCTGCATCCACATATATTGTAGAGTGATGATAGTGGTAACAATGGCAATTTTTGTTTAGACACTAAACCCTTTCCTTGCCCCAATTATTGCCAAGAAGTACATCACTCCTGAGGAAGGGTCTAGTGGGAACAAATCAAGAAAGTAGGACTTCTCTGCTGGAGTCACGTCCAGTCCTCATAGCTGGTCAGCCTGAGGGTCAATCCCACCCACTGATGTACCAACCCTAATCAAGGCTCAACTACAGAAGGATGACACACACTAACCACACCAGGGACACCTGGCTCAGGTGACCAGGGAGATGGTGCCACTGGGCCCCACAAGACAACTACTACCTAAGGCCACTCTGACAAGACTGGAAGGTTTAGCAGATCTACTTAATACATAGAAACACACACAGGGAGACAGCCAACATAAGGAAACAAGCATGTCCCAAATGGCAAAATAGGAGAATACTCCAGAAAAAGAGCTAAATGAAATGGAGACAAGTAATCCACCAGAAACAGAGTTCAAAACACTGGTTGTAAGGCTGTTCAATGAACTTAGGGCAAAAATAGATGAACTCAGTGAGAACTTACAAAAAGAGATAGAAACCATAAAAAAAAAGTTAAAAACGAGGAATACAAAAACTGAAACGGAGAATTCATTAGATGGACTCAACAGCATATTAGATGAAGCAGAAGATCATATCAGCAATCTGGAAGACAAGGTAGCAGAAATCAACCAATCAAAACAGCAAAAAGAATTAAAAAAAAATAAGGCTAGTTTAAGGCAGCAGCTCCCAACCTTTTTGGCACCAGGCACCAGATTCGTGGAAGGCAATTTTCCATGCAGCAGGCTGGGGTGTGCGGGAACAGGAAGCGGAGCTCAGGCGGTAATGTGAGCAAAGCTTCGTTCATTCACCTGTTGCTCACCTCCTGCTGCGCAGCCTGATTCCTAACAGGCCATGGACTGGTATTGGTTTATGGCCCAGGGGTTGGGAACCCCTGGTTTAAGGGACCTCTTGGACAACATCAAGCACACCAACATTTGCATCACAGGAGTACACAAACAAGAAGAGAGCAAGGAACTGAAATTTTGATGTGAAAGAATAACGGTTAATGGAAATAGACGCACAAGTCCAGGAATCAAGTCCCAAATAAGATGAACCCAAAGAGGCCCACATCAAGACACATCATGATGAATATGCCAAAGGTAAAATATAAATACAGAATCATAAAAGTAGCAAGAGAAAAGCAGTTAGTGACATTCAGGGGAGCTCCCATAAGACTGTTATTTATTTCTCAACAGAAACATTCAGGCCAGAAAGGACTGGCATGAAATATTCAAAGTGATGAAAAGTAAGGATCTACAATACGATCACTCTATCCATTTAGAATCAAAAGAGAGAGAGTGAAGAGGTTCCCAGATGGTAAAAAAAAACTAAGACTTCATCACCACTAAATGAGTATTACAAGAAATGTTAAAGGGATTTCTTTAAGAAGAAAAGATAAAAAATATGAATAGAAAGTATAGGAAACAATAATTCTCACGAAGGCAAACACATAATAAAAGAAGTGGATCAACCTACTATAAAGCTAGTACAAAGGTTAAACGGCAAAAATAGGAAAAATGTGTAATTACAACAATAAATTGATATACACACAAAGTAAAAAATAATCACAAAAACATAATCATGGAGGGGTTGAATAAAACTTGTGGTGCTTATATTGTGTTTCAACTTAGGCAACCAATAATTTAAAATACAGTGCTATAAACGTAGCTTTGTGTATAAGAAGTACATGGTAACCACTAGCTAAAATTCTACAAAAGATAATTTAAAAAAGGTATAAAGGAATCCACACACAACACTATAGAAAGTTATCAACATATAACAGAATAGAGGAATAAGAATCAGATTAAAGAGAACTACAAAAACAATGAAAAACAATGGGACACAGTAAAATGTCAATAACTACATACCTATCTATAATTACTTTAAATGTAAATGGACTGAATGCTGTAATGAAAAGCCACAGGGTTTTCTGCCTGCAAGAGAACCACTTCAGATCAACACACGAACTAAAAATAAGGAGATGAAAAAAGGTATTTCATGCAAATGAAAATGAAAAAAAGAAAAAGCCAAGGCAGCCATACTTATATCAGAGAAAATAGACTCTAAAACAGGGACTGTAACAAGAGACAAAAGAGGGCATTTCATAATGATAAAGGGATCAATCCAAAAAGAGGACAAAACTCATAAACATCTATGCACCCAATCTAGGGACACCCACAGAGAGCGAGCAAATACAGACAAACATAAAGGGAGAGATCAATAGCAAGACAGTCACACTAGGGGACTTCAGCACCCTATTGACATCAATGGATAAATCATCTAGACAGAGAATCAACAAGGAAACAGAGACTTTAAAAGACTCATTAGGTCAGATAGACTTAGTTGATATTCTTTAGGACATGTCATCTAGAAGCAGCAGAACATACATTTTTCCTAACTGTACATAGAATATTTTCCAGGACAGACCACACATTAGGCCACAAAACAAGCCTTGATAAACTTAAAAAGATTAAAATCATACCAAGCATCTTCACTAAGCACAAGGGTATGAAACTAGAAATCAATTACAAAAGAAAACAAAAACACACAAACACATAGAGGTTAAATGACATGCTACTAAACAGTGAACAGGTCAACAATCAGACCAAAGAAAAAAACAAAAGATACCTTGAGACAAATGAAAATGAAAACAGAATGACCCAAAAACCTATGGGACACAGTAAAAGCAGTTCTAAAAGGGAAATTTAGAGCAATGCAGGCCTACTTCAAGGATCAAGGGAAAAAAACTCAAATAAACACATTAACCTTTCACGAAAGGAACTAGAAAAAGAAAAACAAAGCCCAATGTGAGTATAAGGAAGGACACAATAAAGATCAGAACAGAAATAAATGAAATAGAGTCTTAAAAAATAATAGAAAAGATCAATGAAACTAAGAGCTGGTCCTTTTTATTTTTAAGATTTTATATATTTTTAGAGAGAGGGGAAAGGAGGAAGAAAGAGAGGGAAACATCAATGTGTGGTTGCTTCTTGAGCACCCCCTACTGGGGTCCTGGCCTGCAACCCAGGCATGTGCCCTGAATAGGAATTGAACCAGTGACCCTTTGGTTGGTTCACAGGCTGGCACTCAATCCACTGAGCCACACCAGCCAAGGTTGACACTGTTCTTATAATATTTTTTTGAATGTCTTCTCAGGCAAGGGAAACAAAGGAAAAAATAAATAAATGGGGCTGCATCAAACTAAAGAGTTTTGTACAGTAAAGGAAACCATCAACAAAATGAAAAGATGATCAACTGAATGGAAGGAGATAGCTGCCAATGATATAAGGAACTCATGTGACTTAACACCAAAAATCCCACAAACAATCCAATTATAAAATTGACAGAGGACCTGAATAGACATTTCTTCAATGAGAACACAGAGATGGCCAACAGACATGAACTGATGCTCAACATTACTAATCATCAGGGAAATGCAAATTAAAATCATGATGAAATATCACTTCATACCCGTCAGAATGGCTACCATCAATAAACCCACAAACAACAAATGTTGGTGAGGATGTGGAGAAAAGGGAACCTTGTACACTGTTAGTTGGATTGTAAATTGGTTTAGCCACTAAAAAAAACAGCATGAGGGTTCTTCAAAAAATTAAAACTAGAACTACCATATGACCCGGCAGTTCCACTTCTGGGAAGAAATCTGAAAAACTAATTAATGTAACAAGAAATAAGCATCCCTATGTTCATTGCAGCATTACTTATTATAGCTAAAATATGGAAGCAGCCCAAGTGCCCATCAACAGATGGCTGAATGAAGATGTGGTGCAGATACACTATGGAATCCTGCTCAGGCATAAAAAAGAATGAAATCTTGATACCTGGAACAACATGGGTGAACCTAAAGGATATTATGCTGAGTGAAATAAGCAGGACACAGAAAGACAGATACCATATAATTTCACTTATATGTGGAATCTAATAAATAAACAAAACAGAAACAAACTCATAGATACAGAGAACAAATTGACAGCTGCCAGATTGCCGGGGCGGGGAAGGGATGGCTAAAAAAGGTGAAGGGATTAAGAAGTACAAATTGCCAGTTATAAAAACAGTCATAGGGGTGTACAGTTTAGCATAGGGGATATGGTCAATAATATTGCAATTGCTATGATGGGTACTAGACTTATTGAGGTGATCATTCCATAGGTTATATAAATGGCTAATCACTATGCTATACACCTGAAACTAATGTAATATTGTGTCAACTGTAATTGAAAAATTTTTTAAAAAGAAAGCAGGGGGTGGGAAATATTACAGATGCCCATTTGTTCCTGCAGGGCGGGATGAATCTGGGCAGTAGACTGAGGACAAGGCCTGTACCCTGTCCTTCTGTCCACTGAGGATTCAAATTCATCAACATATTAACACTTTTACTAACACTGAAAAACAGGTCTGATTTTGCTGAATTCTTTAACAATAAGGACTGCTTTGGCATGTAGGTTACATAGCTAACCTGAAACATTTTCCACAAATTAAATGAGCTAAATCTGAAGCTCCAAAGCTTTAATATAAATGAGAAGACAAAAAGCATTTATCAAGAAATATGATAGAAGAGAAGATATATCAAAGTTATTACTATTTGGGTTTTCCTCATAGTTTAAGTGTATCAGATTTGACACATGAAAGAAAAGCAGGTATAATTAACAATTACATGGTAAATCTTGGTAAAGCTGTTTTGATATACTTCCCAGGAAACTAGAAAGGGAAAGGCTGGATGACAAATCCTTTTGCAAGTCAGATGTTTCTAATTCTGTGCTTTCAACAAAACTGAAGAAACACCAAATTGAGTGAACAGCTGATAGATCATTAAAGAACAGACTGATGTAGTTAACAGTAATGTACCAATGCTGGTTTCTAAGTTGTGACTAATGTACCAGGTTTATGTAAGATGTTAACAAGGAAATTGGGTGAGAGACACTCAGAAACCCTCTGTACTATCTGTAATTTTTCTGTAGTTTAAAATGATTCTACAATAAAACATTTATTAAAACAAATTGATGACAGATTACTATGTGATTGTTGGCATATAACTCAAAAAGAGTTCAGGGGACTGAGTAATGTTGCTATTACAAAATCTTCTCCATTCCTATTTAATTATTTTTCTGAACAAGATTTTCCAGGGACTTATGCCTATACATATAGCAATATAGGGAGCTGAATCCTATTTCATTTTAGCAATAAGTAACACTCATCTTACAATACTTGAGTTCACTGAAAAACTGTCTCCATCTATGCCATACAGTGCCAAGAAAATTTCACTTTTTCCTTATTAAAATTTGTAATGTATTTGTCAGTTTGATCAATTGTATATTAATAAATGTGATCATTCTTTAAGTCTATAAAATCCATAACCTTTAGTGCTTTTATGAAATATATTTTTTAAAAATTTGAATTTATATAAACTATTTTTGTTGTAAAGATTAGTAAAATACTAGAAGCATAAAAGTGTGTGTCATTAGGATAAAATTTGTGGGGCAAGGAAATAAGGACCCAAGGAGAAACTCAATGTCAAATTCCCAACTATTAAAAAAAAGCCTGTTTGTGTATTTTTTTAAATGATGATGGTATATCAAATCATCACAGCATTTAGATTTCTTTGAATACATTTAAATGAGTGATGAAATTTTTCTTTTTAAAGGTCAATTTTATCATATAACAAAAATTATACCCTTTGTAGATACTTAAGTGTATTATGAAAAGTGTAGCTGTCAATTCTGAACATGTGAGACACAAAGGTTTCCAAAACCATCTGAGGAGGCCATGAGCCCTGGCTGACAGAGCTCCAGGCATCTGGGCCTTCGGGTGGTTTTACCCGGAGGAGCCCGAGAGCTTCCTTGTGTTCGGACACAACAAGTCGGCAGTGCCGGTGAGGGCAGGCGATGAAGCTTAACCTGTGAGAATTAATGCTGATGGTTTTCAGCGGTACATGCAGAGGTGGGCAAAGTAGGAAGAAGACACACAGGTTACAGTTATTATAGAAGCTTTGTTCACTCAAAAGAATGTTGCAATGGCAAAAAATCTACTTTTGCTCACCCTATCATATATGTGTGTGTGTGTGTGTACACACACACACACAGAATGGAATATTATTCATCCATAAAAAAGAAGAAAACCCTGCCAGGAAGCCCAGACAGTTGCAAATAAGATAATGCCAAAGAAACCCACTCTGACACACATTATAATTAGAATGGCAAAAGTGACATACAAGGATGGAATCTTAAAAACAAGTGAAAACAACTTGTTACAGACAAAGGAGTCCCCAGAAGAGTGTAAGCAGATCTGTAAGCAGAAACTGCAGGTCTGAAGGGAGTGGCACAATATATTCAAAGTGCTAAAGTAAAAAAAACAAAACAACAACAACAACAAAACCCTTCTAACCAAGAACACTCTACACCGAGCAAAGTTGTCCTTCAAAATTGAAGGGGAGACAGAGGAGTTAACCCCTAAACCAGCCTTACAAAAAAAATGTTAATAGAACTTCTTTAAGCTGAAAAGAAAGGGTGTTAATTAGTAACAGAAAAAGATATGAAAGTATAAATCTCACTGGTGAAGATAAATGTATAGTAAAAGTGGTATATTAATCACTTATAAAGCAAAAGCCATTATAGATATACACAAAAGAGAAAGAGGAAGGTACCAACCTAATCATACCACTAAAAATGTCACCAAATCACAAAGAGAGCAAGAGAATAAGAAAGAAACAGAGGAACTACAAAAAGCCAAACAAGATGGCAATAAGTACATACCAATAACTACTTTAAATGCAAATGAACTAAATTCTCCAAACAAAAGTCAGAGAGTGACTGAATGAATAAAAACACAAGGCCTATCTATATGCTGCCTACAAGAAAGCTACCTGAGATTCAAGGACACACACAGGCTGAAAGTGAAGGGACAGAAAAAGATTTTCCATGCAAATGGAAACCAAAAGAAAGCTGTGATAGCTATACTTGCATTGGACGAAATGGACTTTAAAACCAAGACTGCAACAGCAGACAAGGAAGGCCATTATATAATGATAAACGGGCTGATCAACAAGAGGATATAACATTTGTAAATATTTATGCAGACAACACAGGAACACATAAATATATAAAGCAAATATTAACAGATCTAAAGGGAAGTATTCTAAATAGAAAGTAAAACAATAATAGGAGACATCAGAGCCCCATCTTCATCAGTGACATATCATCCAGACAGAAGGTTAGCTAGGAAACATCATCCTTAAATGACACGTTACACCAGAACGAATTAACAGACATGTACACAATGCTCCATCCAAAGCAACAGAACACACACTCCTCTCAAGCACATGTGCAACTTTCTCCAGGACGGACCATGTGTTTGGCCACCAAAGAAGCCTTGATAAATCTAAGAAGACTGAAATCAAGCATCTTTTCTGACTACAATGGTCAGGAAAATGGAAGTAGAAATCAATTACAAGAATTCTGATAAATACACAAATATGTGGAGATTAAACAACATGTTAGTAAACCAATGGGTCAAAGAATAAATCAAAAGGGAAATAAGAAAAACCTTAAGAAAAATGAGAATGGAAATACAACGTGCCAAAACTTATAAGAGAAAGCAAAAGTAGGTCTAAGAGGGAAGTTTTAATGATAAATTCCACATCAAAAAACAAAACAAAACAAGAAAAATCTCAAATAAACAGCCTACCTTCACAACACCCCAAGGAACCAGAAGAACAGAGCCCAAAGTTAGCAGAAGGGAGGAAATAAAGATCAGAATAGAAGTAAATGAAACATACTAAAAACAACAGAAAAGCTCAATGAAACTAAGAGCTGACATTTGAAAAAATACACAAAATAGACAAAGTTTTGGCTAGATTCACCAAGAAATAAAGAGAAATCAAATAAAATCAGAAATGAAAGAGGAAACATTACAACTGATAGCACAGAAATCCAAAGAATAAAAAGAGAATAAAAATACAATTATGTGCCAGAAAATGAGACACCTAGACAAAATGGATAAATTCCTACAAACATTCAATCTACCAACACCAAATCATGAAGAAACAGAACATGTGAACAGACTAATTACTGGTAAAAAGATTGAGTCAATAATCAAAAACCTCCAGACAACAAAAGTCCAGGCCAGGAGACTTCACTGGTGATTTCTACCAAAGATTTAAAGAAGAATTAATACAAATCCTTCTCAAATGCTTCCAATATATAGAAGAGGAGGGGACACTTCCAAACTCATTTCACAAGGCCAGCAATACCCTAATAACAAAACCAGACAAAAGATGCCATAGGAAAAGAAAATTACAGGCTAATATACCCAATGCAAAAATCTCTAACAAAATATTAGCAAACCAAATTCAAGAATACATTAAAAGGATCATATATCATGATCAAGTGGAATTTATTCCAGGGAAGCAAGGATGGTTCAACATTCACAAATCAATCATGTGATACCCCATATTCACAACTGAAGGAAAAAATCACAATTTGATCTCAGTAGGAGGAAAATTGACAAAATTCAACATTCATTTATGATAAAAGCTCTCACCACAGTGGGTACAGAGGGAATGTGCCTGAACATAATAAAGGCCACATATGACAAGTCCACAGTTAACATCATACTCAATAACAGAAAAAGCTGAAAGCTTTTTCTCTAAGAGCAAGAACAAGACAAGGATGCCTATTCTTGCTACTTTTATCTAACATAGTACTGGAAGTCCTAGCTACAGCAATTAGGCAAGAAAAAGAAATGAAAGGCAAAGAGAGAGAGAGAGAGAGAGGGAGAGAGAGAAAGGAAAGAAAAGGAAAGGAAAGAAGAAGGGGGGAGAGAGAGAGAGAGAGAGAGAGAGAGAGAGAGAGAGAAGGCAAAGAAAGAAAAGAAAAGAAAAGAAAAGAAAAGAAAGAAAGAAAGAAAGAAAGAAAGAAAGAAAGAAAGAAAGAAAGAAAACTGGGTATTTTCAGATGCCATGACAATATATATAGAAAACCCTAAAGGATGTACCAAAAAACCTGTTAAAACTAGACAACAAATTCAGTAAAGTTGCAGGATACAAAATCAATACACAAAAATCAGTTTTGTTTCTATACATTAATAATGAGCTATCAGAAAAAATTACAAAAACTATTCCATTTACAATACATCAAAAAGAATAAAATACCTAGAAATAAATTTAACCAAGGAGATGAAAGACTTCTACCCTGGAAACTGTAAGGCATTGGTGAAAGAAAATGAAGACATGAATAAATGGAAAGATATTCTATGCTCATGAATTGGCAGAATTAGTATTATTAAAATCCATACTACCCAAAGCAATCTACAGATTCAATACAATTCCTAATAAAATTACAATGGGTATTTATTAGCATTTTTCACAGAAACCAAATAATCAATCCTAAAATTTGTGTGGAACCACAAAAGACCCTAAACAGCCAAAGCAATCTTGAGAAATAAGAACTGGGGGAATCATGCTCCTGATATCAAACTGTATCATAAAGCTGTATAACCAAAATGGTATGGGATTAGCACCAAAATAGACACATAGATCAACGGAACAGAACAAAGAGCCCAGAAATAAATCCATGAATACACAGTCATTTAATTTTTGACGAAGGCACCAAAAATATGCAATGGGGAAAGAATAGTCTCTTCAACAAATGGTGTTGGGGAAACTAGATATCCACATGCAAAAGAATGAAACTGGATCCCTATCTGACACCATACTCAATGATCAACTCAAAATGGGTTAAAGACTTGAATGAAGACCTGAAACCCTAAAACTTTAGGAGAAAACATAATAGGTGAGCTCTTAGACTTTGGTCTTGGCCGTGGCTTTTTTGGATTTGACACCAAAAGCAAAGGCAACAGAAGCAAAAACAAATATGTGGGACTCCATCAAACTTTTTAAAAGCTTCTGCTCAGCAAAGGAATCCATAAGCAAAATAAAAAAGCAACCTATGGAAGCAGAGAAAATATTTGCAAATCACATACCTGATAAGGGATTAATATCCAATACATACAAAGAACTCATAAAAGTCAATAGCAAAAAAACAAAAACCCAGTTTAAAAATATGGACAAAGGACCTGTTTAGATCTTTCCTCCAAAGAATACATACAGATGGCCAAGTACAGGAAAAAGTGCTCAACATCACTCAGTGTCAGGAGGTTGAAGTGAAAACCTGAGTGAGATGTCACGAGACAAGAGATGACAAGTGTTGGTGAGGACGCGGAGAAACGGGACCTTTTGGTGGGAATGTAAATTGGTAGGACTACTACAAAAATTAATATGAAGTTTTCTTAAAAAATTAAAAATAGAACTACTAGGTGATCCAACAGTTCCACCTCCGCGCATGTACTGGAAGAAAACAAAAACAGAAATTCAAAAGGATACATGCACCTCCATGTTATAACAGCTGAGATTTGGGAACAACCTAGGCGTCCATCGATGGTTAAAGGATAAAGAAAACGTGACACATCTCTGTTACACAGGATGTATTTTAAAAATACAGGGTGGGGCAAACATAGGTTTATAGTTGTTTGTATGGAAAATAATAGAATGATAATAAATAACAATTCAAGAATAAAATATACATGATGGAATATTTTTCAGCCATAAAAAAATACTGCCATTTGCAACAACATGGATGGACCTTGAGGGCATTATGCTAAGTGAAATAAGTCATATGGAGAAACACAAATACCATATGGTCTTACTTATATGTGGAATCTAAAAAAAGCCCAACAACAAAAACTAAGCTAACAGTTCAGAGAACAGACTGGTAGTTGCCAGAGGTGGGGGTGGGTGAATTAGCTGAAGCAGGTCAAAAGGTACAAACTTCTAGTTATAAGCCCGTCAGTCATAGGGATGTAATGTACAACATGATGACTACAGTTGGTAACAATGAATTGCATATTGTAAAGCTCCTACGAGATCAGATCCTGAAAGTTCTCATCACAAGAAAAAAACTTTATCACCACGAATGGTGATGGATGGTAACTAGATTTATGGGCTCATTTCCCAATATAGTAAACCTTCATGTAATGGCATCAACAGGTTCTGAGAAAGCTGTGAAATGACATGAGAACAATTTTGCCATAGGCTAGTCTATATATAATCAAGAATTCAGTTCCCAAGGCATCTCTCAATGTTATAACAAAACATTATTCAAGTATCAGCTGTATATACAAATATCAAGTCATTATGTTGTACACCTAAAACAAATGTAATCTTATGTGTCAATTATGTGTCAATGAAAAAGAACTCACCTATAATATAAAAAGAACTGTAAGTCATTAGAAGGGACAGATAACCCAATTTTTAAAAAATGCATGGAACACTTATACAAGAGAAAATATTCAAAGGACCAAAATTTACCTGAAAACATGATAAAACTACTCAGTCATCAGGACAATACACACCCACCCGAATGGCTAAAAGTGAAGTCTCCAAGCACCCTGCTTGGGCAACAATGTAACACCGGAACTCCCATACACCGCACTGGACGCACTGGACGGCATACTTCACTGCCACTTGGGAAACTGTGTGGCTCTGTTCCCTCAAGCTGACACACAGATACCCAAGACATCACAATCCCACTCAAAGGCATACTTTCAACACAATGTAACGTGTACGCACGGAAGGCCTTGTTCTTTTGCAGTAGGAGCCTCAAACGGGAAACAAATCTCTCTCAACCACAGAATAAGCACATTGTGGTAAATTCAAACAATGAAATGTATGGACTTGGTGCTGTCTGCTACTTACAGCAACCTAGATGAACCTCTCAAACACTGTGTTAAGTGATAGGTCAGAACAAAAAAGCAAAATACACACACTTGCAGAAATGAATTTACTGTGAAAATGATAAAGGTCCCTTAAGTTGTGCAGATCCCATCTAAGGCCCTACATCTAATTTTACATTTATAGCTTTGTATTTACTTAAATGGGGTCCTCAATGGTTTCGGCCTCACACCCCCGTGAACCCCTTCTCTCCTTGTGCTGTACAGAAACAAGAAGCGGCAGCGGGTGACACATCTGTAATGTAGAACATGAAGACCGCAATTAACACTGCTGTACAGAACACATGAAAGCTGTTAAGAGAGTAGATCCTAAGAGTTCTCATCAAAGGGAAAACCACATTTTTTTCCCTTTTTTAAAAAGTGGTTTCCTCTGAATCTGGTACTTTACATATTGAAACCTTATCTTGAGAAGGATCCTGGGCTCTCTGACTGCAAAAGGCGTCCACTATAGACACGTGAAGGACCCTGCATGCAAATTCTGTCTGGTTCTCTCTGCAAGGAGCCACGCGTGCTCCCACCTCGGGGCCTTGCTGCTCCTCTTCCCGGACCTGTCTCCTCCCAGGCACCTGAACGCGCGAGGCAGACAGCTCCCTCTGTCAGGTCTCCACTCAAGTGTCACCTCACCGACAAGGCTCACCTGAGCACCCGTGTTCAATCACACTGCCCGTGCTGTCATTCCACTTTATTTCTGTCCTTGCGCCTGCTCTCCTCCCACAGCCCTCTCTGGCGACTCTGCCCCACCACGAGACCAAAGCCCCCTGCTGCACCCCACTACCGAGAACTGTGACAACGAGCACAGGTGGACTGAAGCAGTACCAATCACATGACTGCATCTTCTTTCACCAACCCAGTGTTACAAGTTGAAAGAATGAGCGGGCTTTTGAAATTTCTTAATGGGATAAAATACCCTATATGTAAGCAATAGCCATCATAGTTAAAAAATACACTGTCTGCCTCAGCAAGTTCACCTTGAGGACTTCATCCTACACACACTCTGGCACGTGAACACAGAGACCCACATGCAGTGACATCCCTGTGGTGCCATGCACCACAGCGAATGACAGAAACAACCGGAAGCCCATGCATGCAGATCTGGGTGCACTGGTCTTGCATACTATGTAAGTAACTAGAGTCACACAGGAAACACTAAAGCGGCTCAACGTGCAGATACCGAAGCACTGCCAAGTTCGTAACTGCAGCAGCTAACATTTGGGCAACACTGCTGTAAGCACTTCACGTGAATTCTCCTCAAAGCCGACCAACCACCCATTTTACAGATAAGAACACTGAGTTAGATACCAGAGAGTCATTTCCCAAGTCAGGTCTCTTCCCAAGGCCACCTAGCCAGGAAACGGCAGAACTGGAATGCAAAGCCAGGTGAGCTGGCATCCTTAGCCACTGTGGAACGCTGCCAAAACAGTGGGTAACATGTTTCGATGGAATGGGGCAGGGTTTGCATATCTAATGTGCTTTTACATGCGTAGCCTTTCTGAAAGGATACATAAAAATTGATTATAGAAACCTGTCTGGGAGGAAATGGGGTGGACTGGTGGGAGTAAGATTTTATTACTGTATACTCTTGCACCACCCAAATTCTTACACCTATTACCTAGTCAAAAACACATAATGTGAATATTCATTGAGTCACTGAATTCTAAGTCTGGGATGGACCCCATCATTCTATTGGAGGGGGTGTAAACCGAGGCACAGACTTGCCTGAGGCCACCCACGTAGGAAGTGGGAGCCCTAAGGTGATGCCAGGGCTCCAGACTCGAGCCTCCGGCGGGCTCTGCTACCTTCCCCACTCTCTCAGCATTTCCACTGTAGCTGACTCAGCTGTCACAACTGGAGACTTTCAAAAACTCCCCACAACATGGAATTGGGGGGAAAATTATGATTGGGAATTCGAGTGTTGACACTTGAAAAATACCAACTCCCTTCCACTGCAAGTACTTTAGCGTGTTACGAAGGCTCTCTCTGGCTGTCGCTGGAAAGGTTATTTTCAGAACATTCCACTTAAACCTGGAGATGCAGGGTTCTCCACTCTTTCTGGGAGCTGATACCACAATTTACATTAAACAAATGTTTTGAAAATTAGCTGTTCACGGTTCCAATTTCAGCTTCCCCCAGGGTTTAATGTTAGCCAAACACTCGTACAGTAAGCAGACAATGTGATTCATTGTGTGGAAGAAAAACAGACCACCGTAACAGACTTCCTGCTTTTGTAATCAAGGGAAAAGTGGAGTGTTCGAGCGATTATTGACATGTGGTTATTAGAAACACGGTTCCAAATATAGCTACTAAGAGCAAAAAGACACACACACGCCCCCGCTACATTTCCAGTCCAAAAAGAAAGAAAAAGCCTTCCTAGTGTTCGGTCAGTTGGAAAGTTCAGAAAGTCATGGGTGAAACTACTAGGAATCGGAGTGACAGTGGGGAGCACGGCTCAGCCTGGGGTTGCTGGACACACTACAGCTGGGGGGCTGCGCAAACACCGACGAGTAGCACGCCTGCAGGAATGAGGGCTGTGGCTTGGGCCACAGGCGGAGGACAGCCAGGCAGAGGGTCGAGGTTCTGTCCTGCTGGTGCCTAGCGCCCAGCAGCAAGGGCCCCGGCTCTGTGGGCAACCAGCTCCCTGGGGCCTGTTCTCAAAAAGATGATGGACTTCGCACCTTCTTCTTCTTCTTAACATCTGAAAGGGGGCACACAGGCACTTTCCCCTGCCTTCCCCATCCTGCTCCTCCCCCCAAATGCTAATGTTGAAAGGGGGAAAAGAAACCATGCAGTCTGCTAATTTTATAGTTAGCAGGAATGAGAACGGAGCACTCTGTGAATTCCCCGCCTGGCTCCCAGCCTCCTCCAGGACTTGTGAGCTAGGTCGAGTGCGAGCGTCTGGAAGTGGGTTTACCGGATGCTCTTCAAGATCAGGTTTCTCTCTCAAAGAGCTGGGGCAGGGTGGGGCGAGATGGGGGGAGTGAGGCGGGTGGTCTGTTGGAAAGAGGAATTTAGACTCTGATGTTTTCAAGGAAGCATATGTTTGTACACAGGATGCACAAAGAAGTACAGCCTCTTCTACCTCAACTGCAGGACACCTGCCAAGAGTGTGGATGGGAGGTTAGAGGTCAGGGAAGGAGCCCCCACGTGGTGAAAGCCAGTCTGGCCGAGGCACAGACATACCAGGGACCTGATCTTTGGACAGGATCAGATGAGGGGACACACTGGGACAGCAGCAGGTGTGTGTGTGGCTCCGGGTCAGGGCCCCTGCAGCCGTCCTGGGAGATGCCCTCACCATTTCACTCCAGTGAAAGGCTTGGGGCTCCGGGAGGAAGAATGTCCATCATTAGACCGGATGAGTCATTTCCAAGGAGTTCTTATCAAGGGGCTTACAAAATAGTGAGGTCACCTTCTGCCAGAGGTGACTGTCCCCTAGTCTGGTTGGAGGCCGGAAGGCTGACTCCGGAGGGGGCGCCGCAGCGCCAGGCAGTCCCACTCACCCAGAGTTTCTGCTGCACTGGACCTAGTTTGCTGGCCCTGGAGCCCACTGTGACGGCTGCTGGAGGCAGAGCCCAGTGATGAAGGAACGCCGCACTAACAAGACGGTTTCTCTCACCACAAAGAGATCAGCACCCATGACCTGGTCTCAGTCCAAGTTGGGTCTAGCAGGAAGGGGCCTGAATAATGCACCTGTTTTGCTCCTTAATGAGGGAATCATTCTAAAAAACAAACTGTCTTGGACTGTTCCAGCCGGAACACGGTCAGGAGGACATTCAGCCATGACAACGCAATATCGGTTCTGAGAGCGCCAGGGGAAGGGGCCAGCTGGCACCTCTGGGCAGGACTCAACTGTCGCTGTCCACAGCACAGGGAAGCTCCTGTGCACACCACTCACCTCCCACAAACGTGGGTGTCCCCTTGAAAGGCCAGGCACAAGGCCCTTTGACCCCAATCCGCCGAGCCCCCCCCCCCCATTCCCCTTGCCTATAGGAATCCAGTCCCCAAACTGTGTCCAGACTCTGGCCACTTGAGCAGGACCAGACCTGTAACTGGTTCTGTAACTGGTTCCCACATGTCCCTCCATAGTGCTGCACCCCATCAGTGGGATGAGCGCTCAGCAGGAAGGGGCCCCTCCCAACCCACCTGTCTGCCCTGTCCTGCCCCACCCACACACCCCTGCCAAATCACGTACCTTGGATTTCCGAGCCCCCTTCTTGCCTCCTGTCTTCTTAGATGCGGGCTTCTTCTGGGATGGAGACTTGGCCTTTTTGGCTGGGGGCGGTGTGATGATGGCTTCCAGTTTCCCTTTGGATCCTCGTTTCTTTGCTAGTAACTCCGGGTGGATGTTTGGCAACACCCCGCCACTGGCTATGGTGACTCCTTTTAGCAGCTTGCAGGAAAAGCAAAGTAGCAAATGGTGAGCCAGACCACCCTGCCTCTGACCTTCAGGACATCAGCCTTGCCCACCCACCCAGACTTTCCATTTTGGTTGGTGGAGCGCCTCCCTCCATGGCATCTACAAGGATGCAGATGGGACCCAGGCTCACTACACAGGAACAAGTCCTCAGAGTCCCTCACCCAGGAGGGAATTTTGATGATCTCTTTCCTCTACGGAGCACCAAATGCCTTGTTTCATCCCTGCCCCCACCCTCAACTAAGGCCTTCAGGAGAAGCTGCTGTGAGGGGGCAGGGACGCTGCTAACAGTCCACAACGCAGTCCATGCCTTTGCCAGCCAGCCAAACACCCACACCCCCTGCACAGACAGCTGTCTCTCACGCAGCATGACTGGCTGCTTGGGAGCCTGGGGTGGGGCAGCTACAAGAGCCCCTTACCTGATTCAGCTCCTCATCGTTGGCCACGGCCAGAAGGATGTGCCGGGGAGTGACCCGCCCCTTCTTGTTGTCTCTCGCTGCATTGCCAGCCAGCTCCAGAATCTCCGCTGCAGGGAACAGAGGGGAAGAGCACACGGTCAAGTTAGGGCACAGGTGGCAAACACAGGGCCCGTGGGCTGAACCCGGCCCTCCACCTTGTTTTTCCAGCCCAGCCCCCTGTTTCTACCCGGCGGCAGCGCCAAGCTCCTTGCCCCTAGTTAAGGAGTAGTTACATTTATACAGTCCTAAAATGACATTTGGCCCTTTGAAGGCAACCATGAGGCTGATGTGGCCCCCGGTGAAAATGAGCTTGACACCCCTGTGTTAGGGCATCAGAGGACCACCCGCATCCTCCTGGCCCCCCAGTCATGGTCCTGGGAATGGCACAGGCATTGGTTCCTGAAGCAGCCCCAAGAGGCAAGATGCAGGTGGCCTGCGTGGCACACTTTGAGTCGAGTCACAGAGGTATTGAATCAAACCCCTGGTCCAACCCTTTGTTCTGGAGATGAAGACACCGAGGATGAGAGGAGAAGAGATCAGCCAAAGGTGCCTCGGTAAGAAGTGGCAGAGCTGAGATCTGAACTTCTCCACCAGCACAGGGCTGCCTGCAGTCAGCCTCCAGATGTCACCAGGACCAACCCTGAGGAGCCCATGGTGTGGCCCGAGGATGAACCATGCAGGCATGGGACTGAGCAATGGGTCTCGTGTGGGTTTACAGGGCTTCACGGGGAGGTGGCATATGACAGGTGCTTAGTCAGCCTCAGTCCAAGGAGTGCACGATGACCACCTGCACACTCAGGCTCAGAACTGGACATATTTTTACGACATCGGACTCTACAAAGCCAATGTTGTAAAAATATGTTTAAAAAGAAAGAGGTGGGTGCATGTAGTAGTTTATTTAGGGGTGAAATGTCCTCATGTCTACAATTCTCAAATAACTCTGAAAAATTCAATAGCGGAAAGTAGTGGTGGTGGAATTTTAACAGCTGTTAAATCCAGGTGAGGATATAAGGGTGTTCCTCTTCCAGCATTCTATAGATTTGATATTGCTCAAAATAAAGAAAAAGCCAGAGGGATCTGAGCCCGACCCGTGGCTGGCTAGGTTAGGGTTTCCTTACCTGCCTTCTGGAACAGGCTCTCCCTCACCAGACAAGACACCACAGCACCAAAGACGAGGGAATCAGGGAGGCCCCTGGTCTCCTCCTTGGTGGCACAGTTCTCTTGGAAACTGTCAACCTCATCACCTCATTTATTCACGAGAAACAGAGACTCTCTCAACGTGCACGTGACACCCCCCACCTTTGCAATGCTGTCCACGCCACAGTCCTGTCATGGTGTCCTTCTAACCCACGCTTCTGGGCTCAACTCGAGTCTGACCTCTTCCTGGCACTACAGAACTTCCAGCAGTTTAGGTTATGTTGGAAACACTAGATGTCTCTGGCAAGTCACAACTTGGAAACATCATAAAATAACTAAGGGGAAAATTTCCAGCTACATGAAAAGCACGTATTTAAAATGCACAATATTACATGGTACTCGTTGTGAAGAGGTACTAACAGCTGCACCCAATGCCAAAACTGCTTGGTGTGTGAGGCTGAAGAGCTGCTTGGCTATTCCTGCAAACTTGCCTGTTGGTGGGGGTGAAAAATCAGTCACACCTGTCACAGCAGGAATTCATTTATCAGTAATGACAGCACTGACAACACAGGACACCAGAGGTACCTGCCAGCTTGATGCTCCCTGGTGAGAGCCCCTCACCTTGGATTTCACATGTCACAATGACTAGAGGGAGGCCCAGGGAAAGGGGGAGAACATCAGTATGTCTCCCATGCTCACCTATTAGTCTCAACAGAGCTGTTCCCCATGTTCCTCAGCAGAGTCCTTGTCCGGGGGCGGGGAATGGCCCACCTAGCAGTTTCACTGAAGCTTCCCTCCAAGTGCTCCTGGCAGTGTGAGCCAATGCCCAGCACAGGTGGACCTTCCTTAGCCAAGCAGAGAAGGGTGCTTGGGATGCCTAAATGACCCTAGGCCTCAGGAGTCGTGAATGCAGAAATGCCTGCCTATCCAGCCCAGCTACATTCTCCCCCGTCCCTGGTGGAGGCGGCATATGTGCAGTGCTACAGTCCTGACCATGGCCTGGGCGGGGGAGCAGAAGCACAGCTGAGGGTGAAGGCACAGGAAGGAGGGTTGGTCACAGCTGCTGCTGGGCGGGAGCCTGTGCAGCAGGCAGGCTGCAGAGGGACAGCTGCAGTGGGAGTGGCAGCCCACTCGACTGGCTCCTACGCTCCCCCACCCCCATCAGTGTCTGCAGAGTGCTAAGAATGCTCTACCTGGCCTCCTCTGAAAGAGGCAGAGAAACACTCACAGTGGTGCCCCAAGCCCACCCCTTTGGCAAGAAGATCGTTTGAAATTACGGTTTCTCAGGAAAGTAGAGGGGCCTGTTTCCTCTTCCTGCCTGGAGTGTTAGTGGAAGGCTTGCCCCAAGAAAAGGCACAGTGGCCGTTGGTGGGGGGAGGAGAGGAGGGATGTGGTCTTTTTATTTTTGGCAGCACTGCTCTATTTGTGCAGGGAGATGGTGACAATGACCGCACAGACCTGGAGCATGTGAGGGATCACCAGAACTCAGTGTGCTTGGCCTCGATTTGGGTAGAGTACAGGAAGTAGACAACACAGGGAAATAAAGCAATGGAGTGACCTATAAGCAGCACCCATGGCTGAGAGATCTGAAGATCAACTGTCCAGGAATTCCCCCAGACTTCCACAAGCTTCCCCCTCCCGCCCACCCTGAACTCTCACTTTGTGGCTAAAATGTCCACTGGCCTGAACTCAGTTACCACGAATGAAGCAGTGGATTCAGGGTTGCTAGACTGGGTCCACCTGCGAGTGACAACAAGTGGAGCGGGGTGGCTGGGAGACATGCGTGCAGCGGCATGAGGAGGGTTTCAGCCCCTTGTAAAGAGCTGGGCAAGGGTGTCATTCTGCTGCCTTCCTCACCAAGGACCCAGAAAATCCAGGACCCGATCCTTTTTGCAAAACTCAAGCTCACCTTTGAACTCAGCCCTGCGGGACAGGAGGGAAGCTGTGCCAACTGAGGATAATAAAGAGGACCAGAGATCTACACTCCACCTAGAGCTGAACAAAAACCTTATCTTCCATTTCTTCCTGCATGTTTCCCAGAGGACGTTACCATAGTAACCCCTTCATCAAGGGACATGAAAGACAGAGCACCTCAGAGACACACCTTTGTGAGAAGTACGTGCCCCGCCCCACCCTGGCACTGCAGCAAGCAGAGGGCTGGGCATTTTACAACAGCCAACGAAGATGGAGGAGAAATCTGACTGCTAACAAAAGCAGGGATCCAGGGCATGTGCTCACCCCTGGCCAACTGTTCAGTAAAACCACCCTTTCAGCCTCAGTCTGATTTTAGAAGCCCAATGCTAAAGGGCCTTCCTGGCTGAGAGAGGGCTGCCCAATTCAGGGGAGAGGGGAGGTGCAAAATGACAGCAACTGGACGAGGTGGAACAGTTCCGTCTGCCTTCCAGGAGAGAGCTGCCCACTGCTGAGCGATGGGACAGGGTGCACACCACCAGAGGACACTTCCTGATTAAGTTTTCCTCCTAGTAAGTGATCTGGGCTTTGCAAATGAGAGTGAGGGCTCTGTCATGGAAGCCCAGGCTCAGGGCTAGACGTGGGTTCCTGCCACCGCACACCGAGCCGTCGGGGATGGGCCAGGGCCAGCATCAGCTGAATGGAGCCTACACCTGCCCGCAGGGGTGGGGGACCTGCCCTTGGTGCAGCTCGTGCTTGGGAAGGTTTTATGCATCTTAAAAAAAAAACACCTTTTTTAAACCTCTCGCTGGTTCAAGAGAAAAGAAATTCTGAGAAAGAGAACCAGGACAGCACCAGATCTGCAGGCGCAAATCCTGTTCTCCACGGTTTCCAGAGCTCAAGTATGCATCCTCCCTTGGAGGGAGTTTTCAGGAGCCATAGCCCCCGGGGCTGTAACCAAAACAAAGGGAATCCATAAGAAACCACAGGAGGAAACTGCAGAGAGCAGTTAGGATAAGAAACACACCCCTTACCAGGTTCTCCATCCCTCAAGCCAAGTCTTCCAGGCCGGTGACAGTCTCATTTCATTACTCGGCAGGGATTGGGGGCCAAAGCCCTTGGGGTCAGCTCTGGAGAGAACCCTGAGTGTGGTGAGGTTCCCTAACTATAAACACTGTGAAGGGGACATGCTGAAAGAGCAGCATTGGCCAGCTCATGTGCTATTTTTTAAGGATTTTTTTTTTTTGCTTATTTGTTTGAAGATCTAATTAGCAAGACACCCCAGCACCTTTGGCTCCCAGCCCAGTCTCTGGCAAGTAGTGAGCCGCTAGCTCCATCCTTTTTGCTGGCCTGGACCAGCCAGGCGACCTTATTCTCCCCTTAGCACAGCACGCCATGCAGAGGCACCCCGGGCCCAGTGTTCCCCAGCCTCACTGAGCACAATCGTTTTAAGGCCACTTGACAAAATTCTCGCAGCCTTGAGTAACAGCACAATTTGGCAGCCTTTCCAGCTCCAGACCAGCTGTCTGAACGTGAATACCTTTGACAGGTCTACTTTCCAAGTTCACCTAGAGACCAAAGGCTTACAGCTTTTTTCTTCCCCCTCCAAACATCTTGAACTGAACCATATCTGTTGTGCTGAAGCATTCTGTCTGTCTTCCTTCAGGGAGATGAAGTCATGGTTTGCAGAATCAGACTCCTAACAGCTAACAGGTGATGTGTGGAGGCCGCGCCAACTTCTAAACACAAACCTTGCAAAGGACAGAGTCGGGGGCTTCTACAGAGCTGTTTGAAGCGTCTCCTCTAACAAAAGAAAGATTGAGAATAACAACCAGAAATCAAAGACAAGCAAATGTTCACGTAATCCCAAGGAGAAAACAGATATTTGCTACAAAGCCAACAACATGACAAGGAATCTGTTTATTGTCATTTTTTGCAGTCACCAGGCTTCCATCAGCAGTTCACTGAGTTCAGAGCTGTTGTACACCATCCCCGGAGGCCTTAACCCAATCGACCCCAATCGGAGAGCGCAGCTAAGAGTTTCCTGCATCCTGCCTGCACCAGTTTCCTCCAATTCCCTCCGCAGCCCCCGAGGCCACTGGCGCACATCCCACCTTTCCAGCTGAGTGGCAGGGTCTGAAGCCTGACGAGCCATCAACTTGGCGCTCAGGCCCCGCCTGTGGGCCAGAGCAAAGCTGTCCAATCTGCCTGTCCCAGGGCCCTCACGGAGCCAGGGATTCCACGGACAGAAGAAAGCCTCCAGCAGTACCCGAAGGAGATATTTTCCGTGAAGAGGGTGAGGTGCTGCATGAGAATGAGTCATCCTGCTGCGCTTCTGCAGATGCCCCGACTCTGACATGAACTTGTCCACTGCTGTTAAGCCCACATTACAGACCCCTCCTAAGGGCCAGGGGTCCAAGGGGCAGCATGTGGTCCAGGGTCTCACCTTCCCTACAAACTCTCCTAATGAGAAGCACAGCTTCAGTGCGGAGGTTCTAAAGTCATCTCATTGGTTTTTATATTTCACAGTAAAAAAATTTTTTTTGCATTATACAGATTAACAAAGAAGAGACAGTATGATTCTCTGCAAACACTTTTGCTGACATGGCCCAGTGCATGAATACCTTCCCTCCGGGAGAGCCTTCCTCCACCTTCTTCAAACCTCAAGAGCACCTGTGCAGGCCACCTCCCAGGCCTGTCTGTGGCGGAGGGCAGGCGCCACCGTGCACCAAGGTTAGAGGTGGGGTCTGCTGTCACACAGCCTGGGCATACATCCCGGCTCCTGCACCAAGCTGCGACTTATCCAGACACACCTGAGCCTCGGATCCCACTCCATAAAAGGGGGGTGATACCTGAGGTCACCTCTAGGCGTGCAAGGATTGAAGAGTCACCAAGTTATATGCTGAGAATACCGGGTGCATGTAAGCTACTATGATTGAGGCTACAACCATACACTTGACCTTTTAAAAGTACAGCAGGCTTGATTTCTAGGGGAAGAAAACTAGATTTTCTTTTCCTCAGTTTCCTTCCTCTAACAGAGTAACTGGCTGGCCAGCTGGATAGATGGATGGATGTGCATGAGAGCCAAGCAGAGGAGGAGAACAGCAATGTATTTCGAAAACCTGGTGTTTCCTACCCCAATAGTTTACTCTTTGCTGTTACACTTAACAGTTTACATGTGTTTGAAAAATGCACTTGAACCTGATTAACCTCGGTGCTGCCAGATTGTCTTGATAGAACACAGCACCCAGGGTGGCCCCACAGGCAGTCTCTGCTGTGGGATGGGCTCTGGGGCTCCAGTCTGACCCCAGCAGGGTGTGCTGGGGCAGGGGCAGGGCCCACACCGCTGCTGAGGCAGCACAAGTAGGGACCCAGGAAGGAAGGTGGGAGGCGGAGGTGCTGGGGAAGGCCTGGAGAAAACCGCTCTAACCTGGGCCCTCTGCCCCGCCAGTCACTTGCTTTCAAGGACTCTATGATAGAATACAAGGAAATGGTTAATAGTATGTTTGTTTTCATATGGAAAATCACAGCCATTTGTTCTTAATTCGTCTCAGGAAGGGGTGAGCAATCAGAGATGTCTGCTGAAATGAAACAATTTGAAGAGTGTAATGTAAAGAGGAAACTCACTTAAAGAGCCCTGACATGGTGCCATTTCCCAGATGGACATTTAAGGACGAACAGTTGCAGAGCAGTGCGCACCGTGGCAGGCTGCTGCCGAGCGGGGAACAGCAGCGCCGCCTGTCACCGGCGCTCACACACCCTTCACCAGTGCAGCAGGGCTCTGCCTCCTGGAAGTGGGTTGGGGACTAGGTCAGAGGGGACATTTTACTCTACTCTTGTGTGCCCTTTGAGCTTATCTTGTGCACAGTCTGTGTTTCAAATGTAAAATGAAAACACAGTGTGAGTGAGAAGAGGCAGCCATGCGACGTGCTACCCCATTGGCCTGCTCAGCTATGGGTCACAAACACCCTCTGGCCCGACGTCTGTCCCAGCCTGCTTCATCCTGTTTCTTTAAAAACAGTCCTGAGTGTATGAAGACTTTTCACGTTCTTTCCTAATTTTTAAAAAAATTCTTACTCAAGGACATGCTTATTGATTTTAGAAAGAGGGGAAGGGATGGAGGGAGAGAGAGAAACTTTGATTAGCTGCCTCTTAAACAGGCTCCAGCTGGGGATCAAACCTGCAACCCAGGTATGTGCTCTGACCAGGAATCGAACCTGTGACCTTCTGGTGTACAGGACAACACTCCAACCAACTGAGCCACCAGCCAGAGCTCAGGTTCTTTCCAAGACTGATTGTTTTTAGAACAATATGAGTGTGTCATAGTCAGAGAAGCCCCCAACAGGGACTGCCACTCCTGGGGTCACCTATACCAGGCTGGCCCAGGCCCTGTGTACCCAAGTACTTTCCCAATGCTAAGGGTCACTTGTCTAAGGATTTGCCCAAGCTCTGTCACCCAGACTTCCCCTCCCCTTCACTAAGGGGACAATGAAGGGACATCAGGCAAAGAGCTTCTGGTCTTTGCCTGATGCTCTCTGGTCCCATGTCCCATGGTCCACCCTCAGTACCCAAGCCACACAACCCCTCGACACCTGACCAGCACTGCTTTCCCCTCTCTGAGACTCTGTGGCTCCTCATGGCAGCCCTCAGGCCACCTCTGGCCATGAATGCTGTCCCAGGACCTCACTTGCCCTGCTGCTGCTATAGCCAGCACCTCTGACACTGAGCAGACCACCCCTTCCCTCCAGCCAGCACACGGCACTCCAACAGCCATCACCCCTCTTGTGCCCACACCCGTCTCATGCTGCAAGCCCTCGACATTCCTCCTCCATCAGTGACTACTTGTCTTTCTGGGCCCATCCATGCAGAACCCCTGTCCTCTTCGCTCATGCCAGGCCACAGGATGGTCTCCAGCCTTTACAGAGCCATGCATGTGCCCTTTGGTGGTCACCTGGGACTCCCAGGGCTTGCGCCCCCCACTCCCCCAGGAATCCAGGGCACCTTGGCCAGGCTGCAGCTCCATCAAAGACAGGAGCCAGCCTTGGAACCTAGGCATGCACCATCTTCCTGAGATGCCCACTGAAGACAAAGGAGACGCCAAAGGGGCCGAGTGACCCTGAGTCTCAGTTCTTTCCTCTGTTTGCTAAGGTTTCAGCGCCAGTGGAAAGCCAGAAGGAAATGCTCTTCTAGAGATGGGTGACTGTGCTGAGGAGTGACCCTGGGGAAGTTAACTGAACTCTCAGAGCCTCAATTTCCTCCTAAGCAAAACAGGTGGTTTGAGGACTCCATGAGTTACCACATGGGAAGCACTTGGCCAGTGCCTAGCATATGGTTAGTGTTCAATAGATGGCAGACGTCTTATTAAACTGCTCTGTCTTTTCTCGGCACTCAAGACACCGTCATAATCACAAGCCACAATCTGAGTCCGGAATGGAGACCACCGGAGCCTGGGGTGCGGGTGGGAGTCCAAGGGAACAAACAAACAAAAACAACGCTGCTCAGGTTGAGTGCGCTCACTTTCTGAATGAACGGCAGATACCAACTGTCAACGGTCAAGGTCAAGACCCGGGTTTACAGAGGCAGCAGACCAATGTGTGCCAGAGGCCAGCTCGGCCGACGGTCACCACAGGGAGCGTTGGCCGGGGCATCAACGGCCAGGGGAGCCAGCAGACGGGCCTTTTCCAGAGGCCCTAGATTTCCAAGTGGTTGCTCCAGGCCAGAAATGAGAGCTCTGGCAGGGGATGGGCCTCCGTCCAGAAAGAGGACATTCATAAATGTCTTCTATAAAGGCCATTCTACAAATGTCCTCCTCTATACAAACAGGGGTGTTGTCAATCCTGTGTAAGGACACCTCAGTGTCAGGTGCTGTCACCAGCCTCTGAAGCACCAGGAAACACGTGCTTTCTGGCCACAACATGGAAGGCACTTGCTCAAAAAGTAGGGAGGTGGGTGGGAAAGGAAGGTGGAGAGGGAAAGAGGGAGAAAAGTGGGAGCCAGGGTCAGAGCAGCAGGCTGGCTGAGCAGCCTGGGTTATTTGAAGGGTTTTGTCACCTTCTTGGTGACCGGAACCAGGGGGGCGGCAGGAAGAGACGGGGAGGTGGAGGGAGGCTGGCCGTCGTCACTATCCTTTGGGTTTGTGTTCTTGCCAGAACTCACACATAGCTCTGAGGAGTGGCTTCTCACTTTCGTAACTTCTTCTGGGTTGACCAGGCAGAGACGCCCTTTCAGACAGGAAAAGAAAGCTAGAAGACTATACATATGTCTTATTAGTTCCTGACGTTTTAACCGGAAAATATTGGGAGAGAAGATATGTGTAGACTTCTTACCCATTTCCTTCTTCTCTCAAGTAAGTAAGTAGTGCTTTTAAAGCCACTCTTGATGGTCACACAGGGGGACCCTGGGATGCTGTTATTTCAATCAGCTGGGCGGCGCCTGGCAGCCTCTGCTTTTCAAGACAGAGCTGAGACAAGCTCCATGGCTCTCGAGGCAGAAGTGAGAGATCAGCCCTTGAAACACTCCGACACCTGTTTGCCGCCGACTGCCGCCCTCCCACGTGCCTCTCTGCAGGCAGGTCCGGACCCCTACACCCTCAAGGCAATCCTAATGGCACTTCATTTAAAAACCCAGGGTCTAGTTCAGCTCTCACCCTCCTCAGCTTCCTTGGGAGCACTGACACTAGCAACAATCCCTCCTCCTGAAACTCCTCCCCTAACTGACCTTACCCTTCAATAAAAAACTATAGGGTTGGCCAAAAAGCCCATTATGTTTTTCTGTACAATGGTTCTAATAGTGCTTAGTTATCTTTAACTTCACACGAAACAATTCTGTTAGATTGTATGGTGACACTGTCATATTAGTGTGCATTTTTTAAAAAACTCACCTAACCTGAATTTCTGTGCAGCCATTTTAATACTGAAGATGGAAGAAAGTACACATTTTTGGCATATTATGCCTTATTATTTCAAGAAATGTAAAACCGTAACTGAAACACACACAAAAAAGATTTGTGCAGTATATGGAGAAGGTGCTGTGACCAATCAAACATGTCAAAAGTGGTTTGCAAAGTTCCTTGGTACTCTTGACATTTTGGCCAAATAATTCTTTGCTGTGGGGCTGTCCTATGCACTGGAAGATGTTTAGCAGCACCCCTGGCCTCTACCACTACAAGCCAATAGCAGGAGATAGCTGACACAGTGAAAATATCCAAATCAATAAAGTTATTGGTGAGAGTTTTAAAAAGTGTCTTTTATTTTATGGAAAAAATGTAAAGGACTTCTTGGCCAACCCAATACCTGCTGAGCAGCTGCAGAGGGTCAGTCCTCATGCGAGGAGCTGAGCACACGGTGGTGAGGGAGGGGTGAGACAGCGCAGGCCCAGCCCTGGACCCTGTGGCCTGTGGTATGTCCGGCCCTCACGGACACTCAACACAAATCTGCTGAAGTCAACAGGGATTCCTTCGACCCCCAGCACCCACCTGGCACCTTGAACCTGGTCAGAGCCGGGTGATCTCTCACAGATGGGTCATCATGGATGAGTCTAAACAAGAACACCAGACATGTGGCATTCAGACGGCTATGAAGGGGGAGTGCAGGAACACTCTCCAGGGCACTGGCCTGGTTTCATGTATTCAAGCACTCGGGGCCCACGGCAGGCAGTGGCAGCCCAGGCGAAAGCAGCCCAGTGATGGCCCAGGACCCAGGCAAGGCCTCACCTCACAGTCTCAAGTCAGGACTCAACATTGGTCGAGGAGACTGGGGTGCCGGGGGGAGGGCAGGGGCGGGTCACTGATCCTCAGATTCTCCAGCCGAGATCTGGGCTCGAATATAAATGTCAGTCTCCACATACCACATGTACCCATTATCCTGACTCACTATTGTTTGAGGTTTCATTTTCTAGATCTCTTTTTAAATGAAAAGAGAAAAGAAGGCTATCTTTGGGAAGATATATGACATTTAAGAAACTAATAACCATGACTGTCCCCTCGGAGGGGGAGTGGGTAAACAAAACAGGCAGACGTGTGTCTCAGTGTACATACATTGGGAACATATGAATTTTACCCTTGGTATTATTAAATATGTTCCATTGGTACTTATTACAGAAAATGATTACTTTCACAAAAGTAAAACGACAATGGAAGACCTACCAGATATAAGAAACATTATTAAGTATATAACAAGACAGACCAATGGAACAGAAAAGGAAGTCCCAAAATAGCCTTAACTATATTCAGAAATTTCACGTATGGCAAAGGTAGCATTTCAGATCACCGGAGAAAGATGGATTACTCAGTTCATTGTGTTGAGATAAGTGCATAACCATGTAGAACAAAATTGAGTGGATCCCTATCTCATATTATTTATCAAGTTAAATTCTAAGTGAATCAAAGTAAGAGTGTAAGAAGAATCAGACTATTAAAATACTAAGCAAAAGCATGAAGGAATTCCTTTGTAATAGGCTTTCTGAACAATGATTCAAAAATAGACTCATCAAAATTTCAGATATTAACATTGTTTAGATAAAATTTGGTAGTTTCTGAATATATAAGGGTGGGCAAAAGTAAGTTTATAGTCATGAGTATGTGAAAGAGTTTATTCTTGTATTATCACTAATTATTGCATTATTTCCCATATAAACTATAAAGCTACTTTTGCCCACTCCTGTGTATGTACGTTAGTCATCACATTGCACACTCTAACTGTACAAATACAATTATATTTGTCAATTATCCCTTAGTTGAAAAAAATTATCCAGATACTATATAACTATATATTTAAGTAAAACTTTGGGGGGAGGGTGGTAATGGGAGGGAAGTGGAGAGGGTTGGGTGGGTGGGCTGGAATGGGAGTAAAAGGGAGAAAACTGTACTTGAACAATGATTAAAATAAAATTTTTAAAAAACTTTGAAAATGAGGAGAAAACAAGAGATTATAAAGAATAACTGAGCAGATTCAAAAAAGAACCAAAAAAACTTCTAGAAATGAAAACTATCAAAACTAAAATTAAAAATTCAGTGTCTGAATATTAGATAAGATACAGCTGAAGAGAGAATTAAACTGGGAGATAGTTCTAAATGATAGATCAAAAGTAATTATCCAGGCTTCTGGTCAAGATAGCACTGTAAGTAAATACAGTACTCACACTCTCCCACAACCACATCAAAAATACAACTGAACTACAGAACCACCATCATTCAGAACAGCCTGAAATCTAGCTGAACGGAAGTGCCACAACTAAGGACTTAAAGAAGCCACACTATGATTGGTAGAGGGGTGGAGACACAGGACGAGTCAGTCCCACAACCACATGTGGTAGATAAAAATCAGGAAGTATATCTCAGCTGCGGAGGTTCCCCCGAGGAGTGAGGGGACCAAGCCCCACGTCAGTCCTCCCACCCCAGGGTTCCAGGGCCAAGAAGAAAAGTCCTCATAGCTTCTTGCTGAGAAAAGCAGCAGGGATTGTGGCTGCCACAAAGGGCTTCTGGAGTCCCAGGCACTTCCTCTTAAAGAGCCCGAGCACAGACTTACTTGGACTTAGTCTCTCTGAGTTCCAGTGCTGGGCAGCAGCTAAGGCTCCAGGGACATACAGTGAGAAAATGAAGTGTCTGGTATCAAGACAAGAGCTGGAGGGGCCTCTTTCTCCCAGACAGAAGTGCTGGCAGAGGGCATTGTTTTCTGAGCCGTCCCCTCAGAGCAGGCAGGCAGGGGCCATGTCTGAGACTCCATTAACTGTTCAACCACCCTGGTGATTCCGAGACCCCACCCCACCAACTTTTGTGCCCACCCAAGCTGTTTCCAGTGGCTTTTCCATATAAATGGCCTGTCTTGGATCATGCTTCAGACTTTCCTAAAGTATCTCCAACAAGCAGCATCTGGCCTCTGCATGTCCCATGCCTCTCACTAAGTAGCCCCAGGCCTGGCACTAGCAGCAGCTGGCCCTGGTTTGCAGCTTATCTTCTCATGGGCACCTCCAAGCCCAGCACAAGTAACAGCTGCTCACAGATTGCTTTGTGGCCCATGTGGATGGCCCTGGACAGAACACAGGTGGTGGCTGACCTTGGCCTGCATCTCCTGGAAGGCCCCAGAACCAGCACACCCAGCAGACAGCTTCAGATCACGTCAAAGTACCATCCAGCCACCTCCACAAGTGACACACCAAGGGGCAAACTCAGCAGGCACCAGAGCCCTCTGAAATAAATTGTTCTCAGTGGGGTAGGCCCATCCATAGCTGATCCTCCATAGTGGCCAAAGCCAGTCCTTGCAGCCAATCAGCTTGGGGGTAAATTCCTCCCACTGAGGTGTCAACTTTAATCAAGGCTCAGCTACAATGGGAGGATATACATAGCCCACATGAGGGGCACACCTGAGATGCACAGCTTGGGTGAATGGCAAGGCTGTACCACTGGACCCTACAGAACATCTACTACATTAGGCCTCTTGACCAAGCCTGGCAGATGTAGCAGCTCTACCTAATACATAGAAACAAACATAGAGAAGCAGCCAAAATGAGGAGACAAAGAAATATGTCCCAAATGAAAAAACAGAACAAAACTCCTGAAAAAAAACTAAACAAAGTGGAGATAGGCAATCTACTAGATGCAGAGGTCAACAATGGTTATAAGGATGTTCAATGAACTTAAGGGAAAAGTAAGTAAGCTTAGAACTTCAACATCATTAAAAAAAACCAAAACACCATGGAAACCATGAAAAGGAACCAATCAGAAATGAAGGACACAACACGGGAATGATGAATAATTTACAGGAATCAACAGTTGAGCAGATGAAGCTGAGAATCGAAACAACCATTTGGAAAATAAGGAAGCAAAAACATCCAATCAGAATAGCAAAAAGCAAAAAGATTCCCCCCAAAATGAGAAGAGTTCAGAAGCCTCTGGACCAACCTCAAGTGTACCAACACTTGCATAATGGGGGTGCTGAAAGTAGAAGAGAAAATAAATTGAAAACCTATTTAAAAAACTAATGACAGAAACTTCCCTAACCTGGTGAAGCAAACAGACTCACAAGTCCAGGAAGCGCAGAGGGTCCCAAACAAAATGAACCCAAAGAGGCCCACACCAAGACACATCATAATTAAAATGGCAAAGGTTAAAGACAAAGAGAGAATCTTAAAAGCAGCAAGAGGAAAGCAGTTAGTTACCTACAAGGGAGCTCCCATAAGACTGTCAGCTAATTTCTCAAAAGAAGCTTTGTAGGCCAGAAGGGATTGGCAAGAAATATTAGATGGTGAAAAGCAAAGACCTAAAATGAAGATTACTCTATCCAGCAAAGCTACCATTTAGAATTGAAGGATATTCAAAGAGCTTTCCATATAAGAAAAAGCTAAAGGAGTTCACTACCACCAAACCAGTATTATGTGAACCATTAAAGGGTCAAGAAGAAATGTCAAAGCACCTACTGCTAAACTGCTGCTTTGTCAAGCACTCCTTGAATGTCCATCACTATGGAGTCATCTGTTGCCCTGGGAAACTGAAGGAGGATGAACAATGTAGTGTGTGTAGAGAGCACCTCCATCATTACTTCATGATTTGCTTTGACAGTGATGATTTTCTGTGATCAGCTACCAGTAAAGATCATCAATAGTGGATATTAGTAAAACAATTACATTAAAATCTCTTTCATACATGTATACATACACACAAAGGGCATTCAGTGCCAGCTGTTATATCTCTAGATAGTGGGATTATAGTAAGTTTTAGCTTCTTAAGTTTTCAAACACAAATTACTTGTATAACCACAAAAAAGAACGTGCATTTAAATATAGTGTACGCACAATTGGTAACCAGCACACTGGAGTTTTAACTTCAGTGTTTCCAACTTTTTTGTAGTTGCAACCCTCTGGATCATGAAAACCCTTAGTTCTCCCTTTCCTGTGGTTTTTTACTTAAAAAAAAAATGAAGCTGGTGAACTGCTCTGCAGAACAAGGAGCACCAATGGGTGCCGAGAGCCCCAGGCAAGCATGAATGTCCAAGAAGGTGCTCGCAAAGGTCAGCTGGGTTCTGGCCTGAAGTGTTAGTTAGTTTGACATAGAGGTGGTCACACAAACTAGCATGAAACAAAGGAACTCAGAGGGCCTCAGAGAATCAAGGAGTCAGCCTAACAGTCCTCCTCCTTCTTCCTGCCTTATTTTTAGCTGTGTGAGTACAGAACACACTGGGGTGTCCTGGATAGGCAGGTGGTAAAGAGGCCAGGTAAGTGACAGAGCCAGCTGCAGGCTCTGCCTCACTTACAGATGGGGGCGGGATGGCGTGGGGCCCAATGACTAACAACAAAGGGACATGAAACATCGGACCCGAGGTACAGATCAGAAATCAAACAAGCTAAAACTTGGGATGAAGATGCTCCTTTTAATTGCCAAAACCAAGTATATTTTTAACAACCACCCCTTTTCTTGGGGTTTTATTGCAGGAAACAGCCAGGCACAAGGGCTGGGCTTCATCTAGTCTGCAAAGTGGCCATAAGGTCACTGAGGGGACCCTGCTTGTTCCCCAGGTCAGGGGCAGGCCCTGTAAACTTCATCAGTCAGTGAAGTATACACAGGCAGCTTCAGGCAGGACTGCCAGCTGTGACAGGATGCCAGGGGCCCACTAGGAGGCTGTGGAGGTTCTGGTCGCTGGCAAGAAACAGGAGAGGGAAAACCAAGGTCCGAACCAAGGGGGCAGGACCTGGGAAACAGGAAAGGAGGAGGGAATTAAGAATCTGCAAATCCCAATGTCATCATCATTTGTGGATTAGATCCAAAGAGGACAGCCTTGTCCTGTGAGAAGTGGAAATGCACAAACTACTGTGACACTAGGTTTTTAAACAGACCACAGCTTAGGTGTCTCAGTCAGCAGACCTCTCACAGTGGTCACCACGGGAGGACTTGTGTTTATTGCAAGGTGTCAGACACTCAGCATGGAGAACCAGGCCCTTTTAATGTTGAGAAATCCTTTGAGAGTGGATTTGATTTCTGCAAACAGGACTTACTTCGTAAGTCCTAGGACGTAAATTGGTAGACTAAGAAGGTATGTGACCAATCTGTGTAACAGTGTTTCTGGACCAAAAACAAAGAATAAGATGTCATCGTACATCTTTTTGGATCTGGTGAATAGGAACCAGACTTGTTCTCTCAGGGGTTGAGTAAAATGGCTCTAAAGGCACATGCTCCCAAGGTAAGTTCCTTGGGAAGGGATTTTGATCATGTATCTCTCAGTGTCCAGCACAGGCCTGAACAGCGGTAGGCCCTCCCTGAGCAGTGCCTGAGTGACTCAGCTTGGCAGAATAAATACACAGCCTCCCCACGTCACTACCCCACTTAGCAATACTGAAGCACCTTCCATGTGCTGGGCCCTGGATGGAGAAGGAAGACGCAGGTTCCTATCCATGAGTTCAGGCTTGGTGTCTCAGTGTCACAACAAGCCAGACCAAAGTTCATTCTCTACAGTGGCTCTTGATTTCATTTCTTCATTAGCACTACTCATAGTGCCATTTCGCATGGGCTTAACGCAACAGTGTCCCCTATGCCATATTGTGCATGGAGTTTAAAGGTATTCCTTGGAAGGCTTTTCTGATATAAGCTGGGAACCACAACATACCTCAGTTCCTCCCCTGGGAGATTCAAGGTGACACCAGCCTGTTAAAGTCTCTGAAAAGTCCTGCAGTAAAGAAAGCTGTCTCTCAAACTAAAACAGGTGGTTCCTAAACTAAAACAAGTTCCTTTACTGAGGAAATCATCAAAGTCTTCATACATCCATCTCCAAAGAGGGAGTGTGAATCTTGCTGTCTCCTCACGTCAGCCACAGAGCCCTACTTTCAGCAGACTCCCTTCGATTTCACCAAACACTAGGTTCCTGCTGAACACAGTATGGGCCATGCTCAGAGTGGCTTGGACCTGTGACTTGAGGACGTCAGATCACAAATGCGCTTGCTCTTTCCTCCCAGTCCCCCGGACTGTGAGACTCACGTACGTTTAACTTATCCTTTAGATCTGCTTATTCCCTTGCCAGTCTGTGGGCTTCTATGTCCCCTGCCATCAGTGGAAATTCCATCGGGGCAAAAGCCATGTCACGTGTTCTTAGGTCACATCCCTAACCCTTCCAGCACTGTACAGTGCTGTGCAAGGCACAAGGGAGAGGCTCCAAAGGGGATGAATGAAAGTTGAGTTCCCTTGAAGTATCAATGAAGAAAAACATACCATAGTACTATGGGGGGCAAAGATGATGCCTCAAAGAAACTGCCTCAGTTACTCCATGCTACTTATTTGTATCTATCATTTATTGAGGGTTTACTATGGATACTGGCTAAACTCATGTGATGCAGGATTAACCTGCACAGCAACCCCAAAAGACGTCAGCTGCCCTAGGCTGGAAAGTCAAGGGCTAAGTGGGTAGAGAATGGCATGAAGCCCAGAGAGCATGGGCCCTGAGAAGACAGCGGACGACATCACATTCTTGAAGAGCTCAGGGGGGAGTCCAGCAGGGCTGCAAAGCCAGGCATGCAGAGATCTGGGGAAGGAGCTGTCTGCTCTCCAGACCCATGCCTGTTCCAGATGTTGACTTTTCCTTTTAAGTTCAGCGGATCATTGGGCTCTGGACCCAAGAGAAGAAACAGACACTAGTTTCAAGTTTCAGAGCCAGACACAAGCCCCTGATGGCCTCCCCACACCACACCAGGGGCGTTTGCTTGGCCCCTCACCCCTGAAAACGTGCTCTTCACAGGGAGTGTGTAACTGGTGGTGCCGCCTGCAGAGCCACTGCCCATTCAGATGCTCTAGTGCTAGGCTGGCCTCAGCTCTGCCCTTACATCGGCTCAGGGCTGGGTAGGCTCGGCCCCTGGCTAACTGGAAAATCCTTCAAGGTTTCCATAAGTGTGCCAGGAGCTCAGGACAAAAGTGGCTTCTGACACCGGACAGAAGAGTCTGGTAACACAGCATCTTGTTAGTGAGTGTGATACAGGCTTTAGGAAGAGAAGTCACATGGCAGCTTGAAACCAACTAGAGGTAGGCCTGACACTGCTGATATATTCTGCAGGAACTTGGTGAGGCTCCTGTCACCATCCCTAAGGGAAGTGGACAACCACAGCAGGATGACGAGGGACTCCTTCCTGTCTCTGCTTTAACCCTAATGTAACGGTACATGGGCACACTCACTGTGCCGGGACGGAAAAGCCCGTCACAAATGTGCATCCTCTCATTTCAGCCTCATAATAACCCCATGGGACAGTGACTGTTAGCCCTATTTTACAGACAAAACCACAGCTCAGAGGTGTGACTGGTGTAAAGCCACAGCTAAGAAAAGACAGCTCTGACACCAAGTACCACACTCTTAACTATCAAGCTCCACTGCCTCTACCTGATTTCTACGTAACAGCACAGCACACCAAGTGTACCCCAGGGCTGGCCACAAGGGCAATGTCAGCACCCCCTACACGAGAGCCACCCAGGCCTAGGCGGGCCCTGTAGCTCGGCAGTCCTATCAGCAACACCTGCGCATCCAGGCCACCCCCCGCCCCACCCCTATGTCTCCACAGGATCCTTCTGAAGGCAGGAGGCCTGGCCCAGCCATTTCAAAATGGCCTCGTGCTGCACATCCACCCCATCACCACACCTGCCATTGTCCACGCCATGTGGGAGGGTGTAGGCCTCACAGACAGGAAAACAATCCCTCCACAGCCCCCTTCAGGTGACAGCTAGACAAGCAGGGCACTCTGGTTAACTGCTTAACAAGCATCCTCCAGGAAACATTTTCCCACACCTATTCACGGCATACGTGGCCCCGCATCATCCCCTTCTTTCTCTTTCCTGCCCCTGGACAGGAAGCTCTTTGGGGTGGGGATAGGTCTCGTTCAGGCTAACATCCCATGCTGGACACGTCACAGCTCTCAGTGAGGACCTGCTGAATGGTGGCACTTCCCTCACACACCTATGCCAGAGCACGAGGTCTGGGCCCCGTCACTGACCAGGCCCTGAGCTGCTTAAGGGCTGGTGCCCTCTTTACATATCTTCCCCTGCTCCGGGAAGCAGCTGGCTGCCACTCAGCAGGCGCATCCAGCAGAGGAGAACAGATGACAGAGCGCCTCTCCCAGCTCTCGCAGGGCTGTCCAGCACCATTTTCTTCTCCGGGTCTCAGCAGATGTGTCCTCCTCAAAGAAGCCTTCCTGAGTCGGTTCATCTCCAGGCCCCCAGTCACCCGGGTGACCCATGGCCTGTTGATGCCCTCCCTGGCACTCCTCAAACTTGGCTACCATCCGGGTTGGGTGGTACGTCCTGCCCCCATCGTTCCTGTGCTTTCATACAGAGCCCAGCGTGCTGCCTGGCACACAGTAAGTGCTCAGTAAGCATGTGGAATGAAGGGGGAACGGTCTTCAGTGAAACAAAAGCAAAGAGCAGAATAGAAAGAGAGCTGGTCCACCTTTCCTTTTCACTCAAGGACCAAACCAAAGTTCTGCCCAGGCTTCCAAACTTCCACATGCTTTCCTGTCCTCAGGGCTCCAGGCAGGTCACCTCCAGAGAGCTGTCAGTGTGGGTGTGCAGCACTGTTCGCAGGGGTGGAATAGAGCAGCAGTTTTTACTGGACATGGCCGAGCTCAGGTCCCATCCCATCACCAGGCAACAGGACACAAGTGACCACAGCAACGACCGAGAAAACAGCACTAACATCTCCCTAGGTGCCTGTCATGTGGACCAGGCACCATGCTGGGGTCTAGTATTAGGAATAGTCATGCCAGTCACTCAGCACCGAATGCAGCCAGAGAAAATAGTTCGGATTCAGCTAACCACAGCGCTGTGGAAGGCCTTGGCATAACTTAAAAATATGTATAACAGGGGTTACCATGGCTAATACCAGAGTAAGGATTTGCCAAAAAGCTACGTTTCCAACTCTAGTACTGGGCTTCCCTGACCATTCCCACTTCCCTCTGTGACCACTACCACACATCTGTGGTAGGTGCGACGGGTGTGGGTAGACAGGGTCAAGGTCTCTGGCTGCCATGAGAATGGACCAGCTGACCGTGACCTCATGAGCACTGTGCTCAGTGTCAGAGCCAACCAGGCACAGACAAGGAAGGCCTACAAGTTTGCTTTGTGGCACAGACACTTGCTGCTTCAGATATGATGGAGCAACAGCATCCCCTGTCCTGCACCCTGTGAATAAAAGAGAGAAATCTTTACAGAAGAAATGAAACTGACGCTGTACTTGACCTAATGACAGTGTCTATGGAAACTCCAGTGATAGGGGCACTGTGTCATTTGGGAGCCAGGAAACACTGGCTGGTTGGGTTTACATATCGTATCAGCCTTCCCAATACGGTCAAAGCCCTTTGGTCTCCCAGCAGCCTGAAGTTGGTGGAATGGGACTCTTGTGTCCATTTGAGTTGTAAGGAAAGTGGGGTCCAGAGAGGTTAAGTGACTCACTCTGGATCACATAGAATGTAAACTGCCAAGCCAGAACTAGACAATGTCCTCTGATTTGATTTCTATCTAGTGACTTCTCCCCTGGTCTCCCTGGATGACTGCCATAGTGTGTCACATAAATTCTGGGCCTCTGTTTCTTTATCTGTACAGTGAGAAGGATCAGGCCTAGCTCATGCTACCAGGCATGCCACCTGTTTAGAGTCTCTGACAAGCAGAGATCAAAAGTCCCAGAATATGTGCAAACACCTCACAACTATAACACACCAGTTATGACTGCATTTTTCATGGGGGAGCCTTTGGCCTTTCCTAATTGAGAGACTCAGGAGAGTAATAAGTGACCTAGCTCTTCCGCTGCCTCACTGTAAACTTTGGAAGAGGCACCTTGCCTTGCTAAGAATCAAGGGTGCCCCTCCTGCCACCTACGCTGATGGTGTACAGAGCAGTAAGTGGTAAAAGTGTGATGACAGGACAGCAGGATGTGGGACCCCCCCAGTCCTCACTGGTTATATGCAACCCAGGAAAGTCCTTTCATGCTTTGAGGCTGGTTTTCTCATCACTAAAAGTGGGGGTGGTATCTCTGTCCTGCTGGCCCCTCAAAATTTCTATGGAGCCCCCAATGAGACCAATAGAATTTTATCTGTGAAAAGGCCCAAGGACTCCCTAGAAAGATGGCTGATTCCAAGATGGGGGCAGGGAAGGTCTAGGGTGAAGCCCAGATATCTCACGATGTCGGAAAGCAAGGAAATGTACAGAAATGAAGGGAGATGTGGCAAAAGGGCACCAGAACCAGCTTGAGGGTCAAATTTGAGACAATTTGAGCATCATAATGAGTAATGACATGATAGTACATAATCCACTAAATTAAAAACAAAATCAGTGAACCAACATTGACAGTATAGAAAATAAAAAGGACAGAAGTAAAGCTCTTCTTTACAGAAGAATGCCAATTAATAAACGCAGTAGAAATGACAGAAATAGAAAATTGGGCCCTGGCTGGTGTGGCTCAGTGGATGAGCACCAGCCTGTGAACCGAAAGGCCTCTGGTTCGATGCCTGGTCAGGGCACACAACTGGGTTCCAGGCCAGGTCCCCAGTGGGGGGCGTGTGACAGGCAACTGATAGATATACATCATGCGCATCAACATTTCTCTCCCTCTCTTTCTCCCTCCTTTCCCTTCTCTCTAAAAATAAATAAAATCTTTAAAAGAAATTCACCATTTTCCAAACACCGTAGAAGATCAGCAGAGAACACTAAAGCTGTCAGGTAAAAGCCTTTGACTCGGAATGGGCAGAGACTTACAGACACCACCGTAATCAAACAACCAAACTGAACATCACCAGTGACAGCACAGAATCCCCTCAGGTGCCTGCTGACCAGGGAGGGACTCAACATCACTTACACAATCGCTACTACAGCGTCTAACCCGAATCCAAGCGTAAGACCAACCAGACTGAACTCTGCAAAAGGAGCTGGACTCCTCAAAACGGACCATGTCAAAAAAGAAAGGGAAAAAGTTCATGCCATGAAAAAATTTTTAAAAAGCTGAGGAACTATTTAAGATTATATGAGACTTGAGAAACCAGAGAGCCAAACGCAATAATGCAAGGTGTAACCATGTGAAAGGGATCTTGGACTGGGAAAGAAAGCCAAATAAACCTACAAAGGACATTATTAGGACAAGTGAGGGAATTTCAAAATAAACCATCTAATATGTAACAGCCAAAAATAAACGTGTGTGTGTATGTGCATACCTGCCCACCCACGGGGTGGGGTGACAAAGTGTTAACTGGTGGAACTAGATGAAAGTGGTCACTGTGCTATTCTTGTAACTTTTCCATAGGTTTGAAGTTTCAAAAGAAAAGAAACCAGAAAGGCCCTTGAAAAGCTGTCAGAACTGCCAGCAGTGTCCCAGTTGACTTGGCACTCACCTGTCAGGTACTCCAGGACGGCGGCCATGTACACGGGCGCCCCCACTCCAATCCTGTACTTGGGGTGCCCTTTCTTGATGTACCGCAGCATCCGCCCCACAGGGAAGATGACTCCTGCCTTGGCGGACCGGGAGGTTTTGGTAGACTTCTTCTTCCCGCCCCGGCTCGACATGGCGGTGGCCCTGGAGCTGGATCAGTCAGCACACTGAGGAGGGAGGAAGCACACTATCAGGATCACTGGGTCGGCGCCATCCACCCTTCCCCCAGAAGAAACAGGTGCTGCCCACAGATGCCACTGCCTGCAGCCACTGAGCCCGCTGAGCCCAGCTGACGATCTCCACCGAAGTACGGAGGCCCCTGAAGACAGAAAGGGGCCTCCCTTTTCACATTTTATATCACGACATCAATTTTATCAGCCACTTCCATTTAAAGGTTACTCTGACAGTGGCCTTTATGCCGTATGACGTAAAAGAAAATGGGATTTCTTGGCTACATTCCATGCACTTGTTTAATAATTGCATTTTCATACACTGAGACCAGGGCTGGTAAATTTGCTGAAATCTACATAAAAGAAAAGAAAACTATGTTGCTTGCCCCTAGAATGAAGCTTTACAGCCAGATACCTAAGTTCTTCGACAAAGGCAGTGTCCAATCCTTCATCTGCAAGAGGCAGGAAAAGCTCACAGGACCTCAGTGAGTAACCAGGTTGGAATGAGAGGCCCTCGGGACACTTCCAGTCTGCCGGACAGGCCTGCCCTGAAAGAAGTATTTTTCCTTCCCTGCTCCTCCGCCCAGTCCCCATCCAAAATGTCACTCAGTCCAAAAGATGCCCCTGTTCAACACCTCTGAGGGGTCCTCTCCTCTCCACCCCAGCTGTGACTGACCTGGTCATCACTATCTAAACTAAATGATCAAAAAGGTCTCCCACCCCGGCCCCCCTTTCCTCCACTCCACCTGCCCTCCACCAGCAGGGTTACCTGTGTACACACAAATCTGAACACGCTGTGGCCTTAAAATGTCCCTGGCTGCCACCATGCCCAAGACAAAACCAGGGCCCTTGGCTTGTCATGCAGAACCCTAGAAATCTAGGCCTGGCACACCTGTCCAGCTTTACCTTGTACTCCTTGTGGTTGCACGTGGTCCCCCAAATGCCCTGCTCGGTGGTGGCTGTGCTTCTACTAGGACCTCCTCCAACCCTCGTGCCTGCTTTCTGCCCTCTACCAACCCGCCCCTGAGTGCTTGATCCAGACGCTCTGTCCTCTGGGGTCCCATGTGCTTCACACAACAGCCTAAGTGGCACATGCCCCCCACCCCTGTCCCTCCCATGAGATTGCAAGTTCTCGAGTCTTCCCTTGGTGGTACTCTCAGTGTAGCACCACACAGTTAAGGTCTCAAACATTTGCTGAAAGCATTCCAGTCACTTCGCATTTGCTTCAGGGACCATGCTGGGGCATGGAGGCAGCGGTGCACAGGGCAGTGTGGTCCCTGTTCTTACAGAGCAGGGTGGGGAAGAGAGACAGAGAGTCCCGAAGTCATTTAAGTGGTAATGGTGGAAGGCCAGTGCAGGGTGCTGGGAGAGGGGCTTCGAAGAGCCCTCTGCCCACTCTTGGGCACCAGGTAAGCCTTCCCGAGAGGGCAATTATGCCCTGACCACCAAACCAAACGGGCAGGTGTCCCATTTACTGCTAAACCAAGGTCAGGCTCCGTGATGTGTGGACTCCTCCAGCTCCAACAGTCCACACCTCTGACCGTGGAGGCCACTGACTTGTAAGTCCTTCTTACTCCGATGCCCGACCCTATACTAGAGATGTGCCGTGGGCCATAACTAACATCAGTGTCACCAACCCCCAATCACCTCAAACTGGCTGCTGGGCAGAAGGGGCCAAAACAGCAGAAAGCAGCATGCCTGGGCACTGTGGGGCAGCCATGCTGACAGGCACAGCAGAATTAAAGGGCTCAAGCCCTGGCCCTTGCAGGTGCTGGAGATAGCTAAGCAGCCCCTGGGAGGAGAACCCTGTATTTAACCCTATATTTCACCCTGCCGAGAGGCACCAAGTCTTAACTGGTCACTGGGCACTCAAGAGACCTGGAAGGGTCTGAATTTTTCTAAAACAGTTAGTTGGCTTCATTTTAAAACATCCCCTGCAAACAGAAGCCTGTGCTCACTCTGTGCAGGAATAGGCATGTGAACACACACATGTTCACAGGGGAAGCTGCCACTGGGTTTCCTGGGTCTTTTGCGTTACCCCAAACGTGTTTTGCAGATCGACCCTACACTTGGGACTGAGAGCTTTTCAGATCTGAATGTTTCCCCTCTTTCAGCAGAAGCTTGTGGTCAGTGGAGATTAGTGCAGCTTGGCCTTGTTCTTACTGAAGCACAGACTTCAGCTGTCTGCGTATGTACGGGGCTGCCCCTGTGGAAATCAGACAGTGTCCTGCCCCAGAGAGGAGCCACCGGCACTCAGGAACCTGATGGGTCCTAAACACACTTACTCCCTAAAAGTGATGCTCCTGGTGATCCCCTCTGACTGTAGCCAAGAGTCTTTACATCGTCCACATGCTGGTGACGCCCAGGTCTCCAGCCCAGTGCGTATCTGGCTACTGAGCCCCAGGGCTCTGTTCTGATTACCTGAGGCAAGGGCCCACTTGGAAGTCCCCTGGGCGCCCTGAACTCCCCTTGGCTTCTCAGCCCCATCAGTGGCAACATCATGCATCGAGCTACCAAGCAAGAGTCAGCCTGGCCCCTACTTTTCTGCCACAGCACCCAATCATTAGCCAAGCTCTGCTGAACCCACCCCCGTAATTTCTCCAGCCTCTTCCCTTCTCCTCACACCACCCGCACCTTGGTTCGGCTCTACTTCTTACCTCCTTCCCCAGCACCAGTCTCTTCCCATGGATGCTGGAGAGCCTGTGCCTGCTTTGCTAGTGCCCCATCACCCTGAACTGACCACAAACAGCACCCTTCAACTACTTCCGCAGCCCTGTTTCCTGTCACCGGCCTGGGATCAGGTGCCCCAGCCTCCCCAGCCACCCCAAGCTTCCTGACCTGTGATGCTGTGCCCAGTTTCAGAGAGAGGAGAAGGGAGGGAAAAACAATGTGTGAGAGAAATATCTACTGGTTCCCTCTTGTTCGTACCCAATTGGGGACCTGCCTAGCAACCCAGGCATGTGCCCTGACAGGGAATCGAACCGGCGACCTTTGGGCTCACAGCCTGGCGCTCAATCCAGAGCCACACCAGCCAGGGCCAGAATGTCTTTATACATGCTGTTTCTCCTGCCTATCACACCCTTGGTCCTCCTGCCAACCTGAACTGTGCTCATAAGCCCTCTCCTTGAACCTGACCGGGGACAGGAACTGCTTCTGCTCCGTGTTCCCACAGCACATACCCTGGCATGTATCGGGGGGCCTCTCCCCCCAACTTGACTGAACTGAAAGTGACGTGAGGCCAGGCAGTTGTTGACTCACGTCTGGCTCCCTGGGTCTCAGGAAAGATCTGAAACGTCACGGGCCTTCAAGTGTCACCTGCTGAATGAAGACCATCTTCCTGTCTCACTGTGAGTCCAGCTCCTCTCTGAGAAAGCAGTCCTGAGTCTTCATCCCTTCCCCAAAGGGGCTATCTTGCAGAGATGCTGTTGTTCGCCCCTCCCCATGTTCTTTCTGCACTTCTAACTATAGATCCCCAAGCTGCAGCCACAGCTGTCAGGATTCTGACTAAGCCATGCAGCCTCATGACATCCAATGATGTGTGGTGATTTTAAAAACATTATTGGGACAATCACCTTGTAGCTTGTGGCCTCCAGATAAACTCACAATGTGCAGGCCCATCCTGTTCTTCAGATGGCCACGGAGAGCTAAGGGCAACTGCGGCCAGGCACCAACTGGGGATAGCGGCTGTGACAGAGTGGCTGTTGAGCACTGTGTTAATAACTCAAATTCCAAAGCCAGACTGACCTGATTCAAGTCATGGCTCTGCCACTTACAGCCCATGTGTCCTTGGACATGTGATATAACACCTCTGAGCCCAATTTCTCATCAGTCAAATGGATACTATGATAGAATAGACCTCTAAGAGTTGAATAAGAGCATGCATATAGGAATATAAGAGAACTGAATGAAAGTATGCATATAAGGGCCTGACACTCACCTACTCAGGGAGTGCTTGGTAAGGTTAATAAAAATGATGACAAAATGTTTAGGATGCAGATCTGTCTTCCTGAAGAACTGGCGTTGGATGTTTGTATTCATGAGGGTAGCACTAGCTGCTATAACAAATAAGCCCTTATAGCTTAGTCCTCACTCATGAAAAGTCCAAAATGGGTTTCCACGACTGGCCAGTGCTTCTCCACAGTATGACTGCTGGACCCAGACTCCCATCCTCCCATGAATGATTCTCAGGCTTACCATGGAAGAAAACACATGGAGGTTTTCAGGGCCCAGATCTGGAAGTGACGCTGTTGACCACGATCCATCAGCTAGAACTTGGTCATGTGGCCACAGCTAATTACAAGAGAAGTTGAGAAATGTCCCTTACCTATTTTCTCAGAAGGAAAGAGGAAACAGCCAGCCCCTGTCACATGACAAACCAACTGGAAAGCTGACCCTAAAGCCAGGTCTGGAAGATCAGCAGAAGCCTGCTTGGCCCTGTCCGACCCATGTCCTGTACCGAGCCTCTTCTGAGAGACGGACAGGTCTACATCATAGAAAAAGTGGCTTCTGATGCACTCGACTTCTCTTCAGGGCACAGATATTGCTCACAAGAGAAACAGCAATGCTCTCGTCAGGCAGACAAAGCTGTGTCCTTCCTCCCTGGAATCATGGCCCAGAGCAGACCCTGCTCAGTAAACTAGAAGCCCTCACCCCTGCAGAGGGCCCCCCAAGCCTTGAAGGCAGTGATAGGTATTCAGGCAACCTCAACATCGTTCATCACATTATGTTTACATACATTATCCTGGCTGCCTTTCTGACTGTTATCAGGTCAGGAAATGAAGATTCTGTGGTTGGTCCTAAAGGGATCTCTGTGTCTTCACCTTTGCAACTCTTCCAACTATAAATCAGTCCAACAGACAGGAGCCTTATTAGCAGAAACCCAAAGCTTTCCCAGAGACTCTTCTGGGAGGGGCTACAGAGATGAGCCAGGCTTGAGTGAGACGCAAGTCTCCAACCACAGGCCTCTCAACCAATAAGACGTGACCTAGACAACATCATCTATCCTCATAGCTCAGGACTAATTAGAAGTCTGGCAGTGAGGAGCCCATGAATAAGATGGACATGAAAACTGCAAGCCCTCGACTACTAGGAGGGGCCATAGAGGTGAGGAGGACCAAGGACCATCCTACCTACCTACCTACCACACCACTCCACTCCTCACCAACAGGGTACCCTATTAGGCTCCTCACTGCACTGCAAACCACCTTTGTTCCTACCTCCAGTCTTTGGCACACGCCACTAGCTCTGTCTGGAACACCCTCACCAGCCTCCTGCCTGGAACAATCCTACCTAGTGGTCCCAGCACCTCTGCTAATGCAGACCTAACGAAGAGCTCTTTCCTCTGCATTCCTGCTATGTGGGCCCCTAGTCACAGTCTAGTTTAGGGCAGCCCATACCCAGCTGCAGCCTTGCATCAAGGCCCTGCAACCCTCCAGCCCCTCTCTATTTCCAGCAACCAGGGCTCCATGCCTTGCACCCAGCAATCCACCAGGCTGAACTGCTCCATTTCCTCACTGGACATTCCTACTGTGGCCCCCAAGTCCAGCTAAAAATCCCTTATGATGTCCCCTAGGTCTACCACCATTCTTTAATGTGTCCAATTGATTTTCTCCATCTTTTTTTGTAAAGTGTTCTGCAAATGCAGATTCCAGGCCTTCCTTCCAACCTAACTGCCCCTCTAGACCCAGTTTATAGAAACATTCTAACACCAACTACCCCACCCTTAACACTTGTTGCCCTGTATCATCACTGTCTATTTCCTTGTCTTTGCTGTTTTGTTGCTGCTGTTGTTGTTGAAATACCCCTTGTGTGTAACAGTTTTTTTTGGCTTGAGTCTCATATTCCTTATCTGTCTTGAGGGGATGGTCCACTCTGCTCTGCTCACCACTGCATCTTGTCTGTGACCTGGGAGGCTCTCAAATGCTGGCTAGATGGAGACTGATTAGTGGACATTTATTGTGGGTGGGCTCCTCTTGACAAAGATGAGGGGAACATTTCCAAAGGCCATAGGACTCAGAGATATGGAAGTGGGACAGCAGCTGGAGACCTTCTCTGGGATCAGTCAGGTACACGCACCTGGCTTATCCCTGTGGGAGCCCAGACCCTCAAAATTCAGGGACCTTGTGGAGCCACTCTGGGGATTCCCAAAAAGCAACGTTACAATTGTTCTGCTCCCTGAGGTGGGAGCCTGGCAGAGGCCTTCCAGCTCCCTGACAATTCTACGGCTCCAGTAACCTCTCCCCTTGCCACTAGACAGGCTCAGTAACACAGAGCAGAGGAAAATACTTACCTTCCTCACACCTGTAAGAGACCAGTCTCTGCTAAGATGCAGCACACACACAAAAAAACCCTCTTAAATAAACAGGGCACTCGCAAACCCACTGGAATGGTCAATCATGAAGTCTTTTATTATCTAAGCAATGTATGCCTGCATACTGATGAAGAACAAGCATCGACGAGAACTGCCGGGGGCTGCTAGACAGGCGCCCCTATCCCCAGCGCCCAAGGAGGAAGGCAGTGGAGCTCTCAGTGTTTGCTGAGGGAAGATTCCCCCACCCTTTCCCTATAGCTGGATAAATGCCCACATGTCACAGGCATTTGTCACCTTCCCATCAACTCCAATCACGAAGGCCAACCTGAGACACTTAATTCTTAAGCGAAGGACATTAATCCTATTTACAGCATTCTCTTCCGTTTACTCCCATCACACCAAATGATTAACGGTGTCTCTGCTGTCATGTCCCCAGAGGCATGTGGATAAACTACACAACTATCACTCACAGAGCTGGGGTTCTCAAGCTACACTCTGATTGGCTTGGAACAGAGAATTGCTCTGCTACTCTAGCCAATCAGAAAAAAAAATCTCTCTTCATTCATAAAACACTACATCATAAAGTGAGCTGGATGATTAAAGAATTTACAGTCTGCCCTGGGGGAACCAAGGGACTGAAAACAGGGAGTGAAGGATAAATTGAGATAGTAAATAAATTCTAAACCACACATTTTGTTCCAGCAGATGTATCTCCCTCACGTGTTAGATTTTTAGTGGCGGGAAGAAACAAAACCCAAACACCAGTGCTATTCACAAGCAGGAAACAGTTTGCAGAAAGCTTGTCTGGGATTAAGATTTCACCTCTGCAAACGCCCCCTCTGGTATGCTTCCCTCGCTGCACTAAAGGAACCACCGCTATACAGGGTGGGGCAAAGTGGGTCTATAGTTGTTTGTATAGAAAATAACACAGTTAATAAATAATAATACAAAAATAAACTGCCTTGCATACTCACCACTGCAAACCTACTTTGGCCTCACCCTGTATTTCAGGAGGAAGGCACTGTCAGCTAACCTCACCAGGAAACTTTCCTTCATACCCCCTGTCCCTTTTAAAGGCTGGGCCAAACTAAGATGACCATTCCAATGGAAGACCATCAAAGATCAAGTTAAACTGTGACTTTCAATAGGACAGGACCCTGGCTGGACTTGGCATCTAGCAGCCATTCACTGTTGGTGGAACAGAGGAAGCGCTCCCAGTGAGAACAAAGAACTGGTCGAGTCTCTCTGCTGTCAGGATGAAGTCTGAACCCCTCAGCATCTCTGACCAGGATCCTCTCCAATCTGGCCCTCTCATGTCACCTGACTCTCCCCTTGGACGGAGCCACCCTGAGCCTCTGGCCACTCCCCCACATGACCTCTTTTCTCATTGTTTGGGGACTCTGCACATGTGGTTCCTCAGGCTTCAAACACTTATCCTGGACTGCCCTCCTTTGCCCAGCCAGTTCTTTCTTGGCCCTTCGTGCCTGGTAAGGGCTTGCTCCTGGTTAGGTTGTCATTCTGGGGCCGCTGGGGGAGCAACTGCAGCCTCCTGCACTCGCCTTGCAGTGGCTACCTACTTGTCTTTTCAGCATGTCAGCTTCCCAAGGAAAAGGACTGGGCATTTCTTCATCACGGTACTGTCCCCAGTGCCTGACCCAGAGTTAATTCTTAATGAGTACTTATTGGAAGACATTGGTCTTGGCAGGCTCGATCCAAGCAAGCAACCCATACAACTCTGGTATGAAGAGCTGACCCACTCTGACTCACTCAGAAGAGCTGAGGTGGGACCTAACATACTTCTAAAGTTGCAGAAAGTGGGGAGAACCCACAGGACCAGTACACACCCCACTTACCCCTGCCCCTTCCCAGCCCACGTGCCAAGAACAGAACTCTGAAAAACTCAATGCAAATCCAAAGGCACAGTCCAAGGACCACAGGCTGCTACAACTGTGACAAACGCCACAGATTCCTGGGTTTTGTCAGCTTAGGGTGTTCGGTGTGTTCATCATTTACATCAATCTCCTAAAAATGACTTGGGCAGCATTAGCTCTATAAGTATAGAGGCAGGTCTCAGAACAGATGTATTCCAAGCCTCTCTCCAGGGAAGTAATGAGGGTTCTCCCTGAGTCCTGCGTCTCCAGGACCAGAGATGCATGTGCCTGGCCTATTTCATACAGACTGAGCCAGTGAGTAGGGTCGTACTAGTGCTGTTCTAGACGACTCTCAACCTTTTGTAAAACGTGGGCTATCCCTTCCCCATTCTCAAGGCCCTGCCTCCAGCAATGTTCACTTAAACTCCTCCCTCTTCCTTGATACCTTTACCCCCATTACAAAGGGAACAGAGTAAAATAATATAACAAACTGAGAGATTACCCAGGCTCCTCCTAAAACATTTCTGAGGAAAACTTTAAAGTCTTGAGGGTTTTTTTAAAAGAAAAATATAGGCTTATAAACGAATCTGTATCAGACAGCTTCTTGTGCAAGACTGAGATGCCACCGCCCAGCTTTGGAGAGTGGTGTACAAGGGGTATTAATCCCAGTTACAGGCATGAGGTGTCCATTTCAGAGCTAATAACTCCTCTGACAGCACTCAGTGCCCCAAAGGTGGCTGGCAGTGGGTGGATTCCACCAAATTTACAACTGGAACCTCCCAATCAAATCCAAAGCTGTTCGAAATTCCCCCTAGGCCCTGGAGCAGGAAGGCTTGGAACAAAGCACTACTCCCACCCCTAACGGTAAAACCTCAAACCACAAAGGTGGAAGAAAAAGAGAAGCTAGCAGGAGTGCCCCTCTAACTGTCTATTCTTATAGGCTGTTTATAAAATCATTAAAATTTTACATGGACTTCATGATCGTTGTAATGATTGAATTCAGTTTTGTCTCAGTTGTTTCTACAGAAGCCTCTCACTTTCAGGAATATTTCCCTCAACAGCTTATCTAAAACAACCTTCCAGCAATCTACTAACAAGATCCGTGAGTGATCCATGGTCCCCCTGCAGGAGTGAAGGTGGGGCGCACCGTCCACACACCTGTTATCAGATGACCCTTCCGGCAGCATCCTGCGCACTCACCTGGCCACGCCACCCCCCAGCGAGTCTCTTTTCCTCCTGGCCTTCTCCACCCAGGGAGCCTGCAGCCTTCCGGAGTTACCTTTAAAAAACTCCCAACCAAGAAGCAAACAAAAGGCCCATCAGAAGCCCAGCGAGAGCAGCGGGGGTCCCCTGGCCTCTCCCCGGCCCGCCTCTGGACAACCCCTTCCCCGCCTGGTCTGGCTCCAGTCCTGCGAGTGTCCTCCGATCAACCCCCACCCCCCACCCTGCCCTCCCCGCAGACCCAGCCAGGAGCCTACACAGCGGCCACCGGGATCTCGGGCCTGACTTATTGTGCCCAGGCTGGCAACTCGCTGGCGGGTGGGGCCTCACCGAGTCCAACTCCGCGCACAACAGCTCCTAGGCGCCCAGGCCCAGGCCCAGCAGCCAGTGCCGCGGGGCCTCCTGCCGCTGCAGGCCGAGCCGTCTGCCCGACCACCGAGGGAAGGGTCGCCGCGAAAGGGGCCCCAACTGTCTCCTTCCCACAAAAGCGCCCGGGTGCAGGCAGGAGGTTGCGTCCGTGAGAAGTTGGCTTCCGGGTTTGCTTTCTGAACAAAACCAATGGGAATCCCACGCGGCCCCAGCGTGGCCTGGGAAGGCGCGGAGAGCGCGAGGCCCCGGCGTGAGCCGCGCCGAGCCCGGGGCCCGAGCCCGGCCAGCGCCCCTGGGGCGCACCCGGCCCGGTCGCTCCCCGGCACCCGCGGCCGGAGAAGCGCGGCGGCCGGATCCCGGCGGCCGGGACGGGACGCGCGGAGAGGGGCCCGCGCGGCACTTACGGGCGGCTCGGCGGCGGCGGCAGCAGCGAGGTGTTCGGCCTGTGCCCCCTGGACCGCTCGCGCCTTTTCTCTTCGCGCTCCGCGCTGGCCCGCGCCGCCCGCCTCCTCGCTTCCCGCCCGCACGCCCCGCGCTCGCCCCCTCCGCCCGGCTCCTCCGCCGAGTGAACTGGAACCAGTAGCCGCGGCCCCGGGATTCCCACAATGCACAGCGCGCCGCTCGTCACATCCCATCCCGTCCCCGCGCGTCCGGCCACCCCGCCCACGCCGCCCGGGCCCTGACCCCATCCCCAACCGCCGCGCGCGCGGGCACTGTCCTCGCCCTGTCTCCTGGACGTCGGTCAGTTTGGCCCCAGCTGCTCTGCGGCCTTGGTGTCCGGCCCTCTGCCCTCAGGCACCCCAGCGTGACTCCGGACGCGCAGGACGCAGGATCCGCCGAACAGAGGTGCCCAGGCAGAGCTGCTCTTCCAGCGCGCATCCCAGCCTGTGTGCCTCGAGTGGCACTTATTGAGCCTTTTATTAACCCAGGGAGGGAGGCACAATGACTGGTATCACTTTCCCCCTCTCCATGCAAACCTCCCGCGCACCTCAGAGCCACCTCTCCCCGACCCCCCGCGCCCCCCGCTGTCTTTAGATAAAAGCCCCCAGCAAACCTTTTCTGTCCTGCCACCAATTACTGCACATCCAGCTGCCATGGGGTTGGCTCTTCATCATGACCCCAGAAGTCTAGACCTGCTTTGTGCACGGAAGCCGTTAGCTACTTCGATTGAGCCAACGTTCACCATTGAACCAGTTGGGATTCATTAATGTAAAAAGATATTATCACCAAAGACGTGTTTTAAAACTGCAGACTAGCAAAAAGAGGAGGGGCCTCTGTACAGCCCACCTGTGAATCCCTAAATTAGGTTTCTCTTCCCAAGGTGTTAGTGCCCCATCGCGGGGTACTTAAATAGGGCCCTCCCTCCACCCCCCCCCCCCTCCACCTGCCAAAGTGTGGAGGGGGAAGCCACCTGAGCACCTAGCTGTGGACCAAATTTGGATAACAATACACGCACAACAGAGTTGACACACGGTTTAAGGTGCCGCTGCCCCTCCCAGCCCTCAGGCTTCCTCTTAGAGCAGCGGTGCTAACCTCGTCCCTTCACCGTGGTGTTTTACTCTGGCCTTTGCAAAGCAGTGTACAATTCACACCTCTCATGCATTTGTTGTTTCAATTGAGTACTGAAGTCATATTTTGAGCTATGCATCAATTTGAGTAATTAAGATAAAAGCAGTGAACAGAACAGACAAAAATTCCCTGCCCTCTTGCAGGTTGCAGTCTAGGAGGGAAAGAAACACAATCAACAAAAGAAATGATGTGGTAGATAGTATTAATGCTGTGGAGAAAAAGAAGGCAGGGAAGGAAGGCACGGAGTGTGAAGTGGGATGGAGTTTCAAATGTTAGAGGAGACCTCCCTGAGGAGGTGACATTTAAACAAAGACTTGAAGGAGCTGAGGGAGCAAGCCATGCGGATATCTGGGGGAGGAGTATTCCAAGCAAGAGGAGCAACAGCAAGTGCAAAGATCCTGAGGCAGATGTGTCTCTGAAATTCTCAATAAATAGTGAGTGTGTTCCTACCACACACAAACATACAGGAATGATAACTCTGTGATATGGTACCATTACACTAAAGCTAAAGTGATCATCATATTGCAATATATAAATGTATCAAGTCAACACATTGTACACCTTAAACTTCTTTGTTACATGTCAGTAATATTTTTTTAGTGAAACGAGTAAAGAAGAGTTGTAGGAGATGAAACTGAAGAAATGATTCTTTGTGTCCCAAAATAAAGCATTAAGGATATGTGAGGACCCCCACCACTGCACTGCCCACCGAAGCTGCAGAGGAATGTCAGGGAAGGTGCAGGGACTGCCTGCCTTGTTGCTCTGTCCTTCTCTGGGTCCTCACACAGGCCCCTTGGGTCTGTAGGGGCCAGCCACAGTGGGAGGTTTCCGTGGAGTGCAGCAAGTCAGGAGGATGCCAGACTTCATTTATTTATTCAGCTGACACTTGCTGAACACCTAGTGTGGGCCAGGCCCCGGCCAGTCTCCTTCCCAGGGAGAGCAACGTTCTAGGTGTGTTTCCAGGCCAGGCCTGTAGGGCAAGAGGGAGATGCCTGCAGCCTGCTGGTTCCCTGGTGGTGGACAGACCTGAGGCTTCTCCTCCAGGTCCTCAGTGATGGCCTAGGCCAGAACCAGAGGATGATCGTCTATCTGCATTGCAAGGGAGCCAAGAAGCAACTCACTCACCTCCACCCCAGCATTAGTTTCTGATGCAGTTGATTTCCCTGGTGACCTGGAAGTGGGTAATGTTCAATAGACCAACTTTGCTCTCCATCTTACTGCACACTCACCACCATGCCAGGTCACATACATCCCAACACTGCACCTTCACAATGGCCTCAGCAGGCACAGGCTATTTCTGAGACATTTCCATCCTCATTTCACAGACAAAGACACTACAGATTCAGGAAGCCAAGAAATATGCTTGAGATCACAGAGAGGGCAGGCTGGCGCTGGGGTTCACACCCAGCTCCTCTAGGTCCTAGGTCAGGACTAAAGACAGTCCTCCCAGGAGCTCGGCTCCTCTGCACCCAGCACCCACCCTCCCCGCACTCCCCAGTTCAGAGTGGGTCTAATTGTGCCCACTCAGTCATGCATCACTGTCCTCCAAGAGCCAATCTTGGTTGGCCCCACCCCCTCATCCCTCCTCAGTGTGTAGTTCTCATAGAACTCACCAGGAATGTTGTCCCCTGGAGCTGGTCAGTGCAGAGACCCTGTGTCCACATCTCTCCAGAAGGCTCCCTCCTCCCATCCCCAACCCCTACCTCTCACCACCCCTGGGCCTTAGGTGTTTTTGCCCTCATGGGCCCCATCCTCTGTTAAAAACAAACAAAGAAACAACAACAACAACCAAAAAAAAACCCTCCATTGATACAAAGACAAATATGTTAACATGCTACATTAAAATCGTGCTCCACGGAAAATTCAGCCCTGCCCACACACAAGTCTGAGCAACGCTAGTGCATCTGTCAGGCCCACTTCCCTCCTCCACCAGGGACAGTGCCGAGACCCACATGACTTTATGGGCTCACAAAGCCATTTTAACTTCTCAAATCAGAACAAAAAATGAAGGTTAATTCTTTTTAGATAAAACATATATTTTAATTTAATTAATAAAGTTGTCTTTATATCAACACAGTCATAAAATGTAAGTTTTTTAATATCACTTTTTAAAAATTCTCATCTGAGGATAAGTTTCTTTGATTTTACGGAGAGAAAGGAAGAGTGAGAGAGGGAGAGAGAGGGGTGTGGGGAGAGAGAGACAGGGAAACACTGATTGGCTGCCTCCCACACACACCCCAACCAGGGATCGCACTCGCAATAGGTACGTACCCTGACTGGGAATCGAACCCACAGTCTTCTGGTGTACAGAACAGTGCTCCAACCAACTGAGCCACCTGGCCAGGGCTAAAATGTAATTTTTATATCTTGTTAGAGAGGAAGGGTCCACAAAGGCAAAAGTGTCTAGAGCCCATGAAAATGTTAATGTTGCCTTGTTGGTTCAAGTAAAAATGTGTGAAAGGCAGAACCTTTAGCCCACTAGCAATGACAACAAATGCTTTTCCTCAAGGCTGCCATCCTAGTCTGTTACCTAAGGGAAGCATTTTGTGCATGCTTCCCACGTGGTCACAGAGAATATTTAAAAATGTGTCCTGAGGGGTCAAGACTTCATAAAGTTAACACTTGCTACTGCTTCATCAAAGACATTCTTAAGTGAAAATGTTGGGATTTTTTTTTCTGCAAGTTCGTGGCAGTAAAGAATAAAATGATCATTAGTTAAGTTTGGTGCCAGTGCTGATCTGCGTCAATTCACCAGCAGTTTTGCCCACTTTTGTTTTTTCATCATTGGTGCAAAGATCAAGACAGTGAAAAAGCTAAGTAACGTCTTAGCATTTTTATGAAAATGTTGGACCATGTGGATACCTAGAAAAGTTCTCAGTGAACTTAGAGGGTCCACAGACCCCAGTGTGGGAACCTCAGTTCCAAACACCCTGAGGCTGTACCATCATTTATTTAACCAGTCCCTTGTTGTAGTTGCTTGTTTGCTTGCTTGTTTTCAGGCTGTTTCCAATTCTATTATAAAGACCTGGTGAATATCCTTAGAGTTACACATTTGTGGACTCCTGACTGTTAACAACATCTTTTATAATTTATTTTTAGAGAGAGGAGGGAGGGAGAAAGAGAGGGAGAGAAATATCAACGTGTCGTTGCCTTTTGTATGCCCCCAACCAGGGTCCTGGCCTGCAGCCCAGGCATGTGCCCTGACTGGAAATTGAACCACTAGCCTTGAGGTTCACAGGCCAGTGCTCAATCCACTGTGCCACACCATTCTTAGAAATGGAACTGCTGTATCAAAACCTAAAGGCTTTCACAGAGGTGGTCAAATGGCCCGCCAGAGAAGTCGGGGCAGGACAAGGCCAGCGGGCAGGGTAGGCTCCAGCAGTCCTGCATTCTCCCAGCAGGACTCTTTGCCCCACCCTGCGTGTTTCCAAGACCTCTGATGATCTGAGAGTCAAAGTGTGGGTTGTCGCCGTGTCCCTCGGTTCAGCCCAACCTTGTTTGTGGAAGGGCAGAGAGCAGGCCTCCAGTAGTTCCTAAGCTTTTGATCGACACGCCTCAAGCCCAGAGAAGTGAGTCTGTGCGAGGTTGTGTGGGGATCCCAGGAAAGAAAGCCTCTGGCAAACCTGCCCCTACCATCCTCTGCCCCCAGCAGCCAACAGATGTGCTCTTTCCGTGGGACAGATGCTTGGCCGTCGCGGCAGGTGCAGCCTTTCTTCCAGACTTGATTACTTCAGAAGTTCTTTCTCTTTGATGTCCTAGTGGCCACAACATCTGACATCTGACACTTTTCCTCATTTCAACACCACCCCCAGCCCTTCCGTCTTTGTTAAGCAGTTAATGCCCTCCTCTGAGAAGTAGGTGATTGTTTACCCTTAATTAGGAATAACAAAGGAGCCAAGGAAAACCATCCTAGGGTGCCTGCAGGAAGAAGGAGGGGCTGTTTTACGATTCTGGGTCCTAGAGGCTTCTCTGGATTTCAATATTGCTTTCCTCCTGACATTAGAGCTGAACTGAAAATGCAGTTTGAAGGACTTAGGCTGCCCGTGGAGCAGTGGCACTCTGCGTGTCCCTGGGAGGGCACTGAGGTCCTTTCCTTGGGCTGTGGGTCTAAACCCCTGTCATCATAATAGTAATAGTAAAACCTGTGTGCCCTTTCACTGTGTCGACATTTGCACTGGAGGAAAAAACTGTGAAACACACACACACATGCTCCCACACAGTCACAGATTTTAAAATATCCTTAATGAAGCAGATTTTTAAAGTTTTTAATTTAATTTTTTAAATACTCACCCGAGGACATTTTTTTTTCCATTGCTTTTAGAGGGAGGGAGGGAGGGAGGGAGACGGGGGGGGAGAGAGAGAGAGAGAGAGAGAGAGAGAGAGAGAGAGAGAGAGAGAGAGAGAGAGATGGATCAGTTGCCATCTGGTTTGCGTCGGGATGGGGGATAGAACCCGAAACCCGGGCACGTGCTACATAGGACCAGGAATGGAATCCACGAACTTTGGGTCTAGAGGATGACACTCCAACCAACTGAGCCACACTGGCCAGGGCAGATTTTTAAATGTTTGAAAGGTTATATCTGCCACCAGGAGCTTGACAGCTTCCCAATACTTTAAAGCAAACAAACAAAAAACTTTCCTGATGACATCAGTGGTAGTTTTAACTAGCGTGATTTTTTGATGTTGTGTAATAAAATCTGCCAACCTTTGGAAAGCCCTCACATATCAAAGTAATACATATGCTAGTATTACTTTGTGAACCAGTGTCTTCCTAATGACTACAGTATGATGCTACAGTATCACACATAGGTTTAAAAAATCCGTTCAGAGTGCAAGACAAACCAATGGATTTAATGCCACAGAATATGAAAAGTTCAGTGATATATTTTAATATTCCACATAGCTGCTAATATTTAAGAAATGAACTCTCGTCAAGTTTTGGTGCTGTGGGCGAACAAAAGGCTCCTATGGAAAGTAGCCTCACAGGGTGATGCGATCATAAATTCTTAACTGGGCAGGTCATGGTGTGTAGTCGCCTCAAGCACGTAACTTGTTTAGTAAAAGGTTTATCTTCGCCTTAAGCAAGCCCCGTCCATTGTTTCTGTGCACCTGCGTTAACATACCTTTGAAATAACCACCCTCTGGAGAGTACGTAATCCTGTTAACCATCCTGCAATCCAACCCTTACCTTACTTCCCCTATCTCCACTAATCTTCCTTACATTCCCTCCTTAATGTCAAAGGCCTAAAAGAAGCTGCAAAAAAATGTTATTCTTCAGAGCTTTGGAGCTCTTGTTCCCTGGCAATGGCATCAGTTTGGCTCAAACAAAGTCTTGTAAAAAACTCTCTGCATGTTTGGATATTTCTTACCTCGACTTTGTAGAATCAGAGAACAAGATCCACAATCATCTGCAAAGGTTATTGTAATGCTCCTGCCTTGACTACTTTAAAACAAAACAAACCTTTTGCCTGAGAAAAAGCCACCATGAGAAAGTCAAATGACAAATCTGAAGAAAATATTGGCAAAATCTACCACAGATAGAAGCTACTGTCCCTTTCTTAATCTGCTTGGACTGTCACAACAAAATACTATAGACTGGGTGGCTTAAATAATACAATTTTCTCACAGTTCTGGAGGTTGGATAGTCCAAGGTTAAGGTTATGGTACAGTTCATTCTCTGGTGAAAGCTCTCTTCCAGAGTACATGACCAGTTGTCTTCATGTGACCTTTTCTCTGTGCCTCTGTGTGTGGGGGGGGGGGGGGGGAGTTGGGCGGGGAGAGGGAGAGAGAGAGAGTCAACTGTCTGGTGTCTCTTCTTGTAAGGACACTAATCATATTGGATAGGGCCCCATCCTTACGACCTCACTGGTCCTTGTGGCTTCAATATGAATTTTGGGGACACCACTCAGTCCATAGAAGATATGTACATTTTCAAAATATTTTTTTCTGATTATATATGCTGAAAATTGAACATATACAACCCTGAAAATTGAGGGGAATAGATTAAAACTCCTACTTTTAAAAATGCTCAAAAGATATAACTAACAAAAAAGATCTAAAAACTGGTGCTTAAAATGCGAACAGATGTTCAACTTCACTCATAAGAAAAGTACAAATACAAACCCTACCTGGATATCATTTCTAACTTGTCAGACTGGCAGAAGTTCAGTGGCCGGAAAACACATTCTGTTGGCAAAGTGGTAGGAAACAGGCCATCACGTTGCCGGGAGGAGTGCACCCTGGGACAGCTCTGTGGAGAGCAATTTCACAATATTCACCAAGGCTCCCTGTGCATTCACCCTTAACCAGGCAATTCTGCTTTTAGAATTTACCCTGACCATGCACTACAATGACAGGAAAATGCATACCCACAAGATTGTTCATTGCTTCATTTTTTGTAATTGTGAAATATTGGCAAATGCTTAAATATTTAAATGTAGAAGATTGATTGAATAAGCCATGACACATGCACACAATAAGTACTTACACTGTAAAAGTGAGCGGCGAATCAATATGGAGTGATTTCAATATGGAGTGATTTCCAGCACATACTGTCAGGTGAAAAAGACAAAGGGCAAATGAGCATAGTACCCTACATTCTGTGCCAGAAAGAAGGAAAAACAGCATGCATACGCCTCTAGAAAGAGAAACACAGGAGGGGTAAGGCAGAAAACAGTGAAGATGGTACCTGTAAGGGGCATTTCCCTGAAATCCTTGGTTGCTCTCTATTGATTTATTTTTTTGAATCTCAAAATCATCTATTTACTATATGCACATAAAGTTGGTTGTTCTTTAATGCCATCACACAACTTAAAGACACACCTTTGTTGTCCTTTTTAGTTACTCTCAGCTAGAAGCTGGGTCTAGAGAAAAGCTAGCTCCCCATTCCAGGAAGCAGAACCCATACCCTGGGTTTCCATAGGAAACCACAGGGCATTGCTAGAGAAACTGCTATTTTCCTATAGACTCCTGCAGGCTCCCAGCCCTACAGAGAACAAAATGGGCTCTGTCCTCTCACCCACTTCTCTTTTCATTTCTGTTTTTTTTTTCCCATTGTCTTCATTTTCTAACAGCTCTACACATTTGGGTGTTTTGTGGAAGGCAGTTGCAGCACAATTGTTCGTTATGTCATGCAGCTGGGGAATTTTTATGCAGGTAGGAAAAACACAGGCCAACTTAGCCATTGGAACAATTGCAAGGCAGATGAAGGTGAGGAGAATGCATCTCCAAGATGCTTTCCTCGCTGTCCGCCATCCCATCCACGGTTCTGGTGTCTGCCTCCTGCCCCGTTCGGTGAATGCTGGCTCCATCTCTCCCTGTCACCAGGATTCAAAGTTATTATGTGCATCTGCTATTATATAGAGTTGCCCTCTGGTGGTGCAGAATGGTTAGCCCCCATATTAAATGGGTCCAGAATGCAGCTGTTCTGGGCTCTTTGTTAGCAAAGGAGGAGAAAGAACAATAAAAAAAAAAAAAGACTGCCATCTCGCACATCTTATAACAATGAGTCTTCTCCCCTGACCTCTTGCCCTAACTCAGCTAGGAAACTGGTGAATTGTACCTGTTACAACTTAACTAAGAATCAATAGGTAACAGGCAAGAGGTTGCTTTGGCTGCTCAGATTTAAAAAATGGTCTGGGGCTAGCTCTGGGTTGAGAAGGTAGGGGTGATTTGGACAGCAGGATTTGACTAGTTTCAAAATGGCTCTACTCTGGGCAGGCTAACTTTAGAAACAGACACTTTACACCACAAAGTTTCTTTCTTGTGCAATGTCCCACCCTACGTTTTCCTGGTTGGGTGACTCTCCTACTGGCTCTCCTGCATGTGACATCATGGCACCCAGATCCTTTGGGCTTGTGGTTCGTCCCTCTTCCAGGCTCTCAGATAACTCTCTGGTTAGCCAGTAGGTAGCAAAATGCAATCAAAGGTTGAACATGGCAAGGTTTATGGGTCAGACACGAAAATCATAGCCATCCCTTCCACCCACTTTGGGCATTCCATAGGCCAGAATCCAGTCATATGGCCGTGCCTGCCTGCAGGGGTGGCCGGGGAAAGTAGCCTTGTGGTTGCCTGGGAGGAAGGCTGACAGTGAATGGCTCATGAACAGCTGCAGGTCTCTGCCCGGGGCTCATGTTCATGTGTGTGTTTCTACCTTCTGAAGAGGAAGTAAAGACATTGCTTCTGCCCCAAAGCCTCTGGGCTCTTTTATTCCTCAGTTTTCTCAAACCCTGAGTTGACAGCAGCATGGGATAGGGCATTTTCAGCCTCTGAAGACTGGTAGGAAAATATCTTTCAATTAAAACATGGAATATTTTTCTGGTCCTGGGGGAAGTCTAATTAGCCAACATTATTGTTTAATAAGCATTGTATTGAAATTTGACATAATATAAAAAAAGTACAAAAAAAATAAAAAGATCCCATAAGTAATCGGCTTCATGCATTTTCACAGGGTCAATATAGCTATGTGACTACTACCCAGCTTGAGAAATATAACATTACCCCATCTCAGAAGCTGACAAGCAAGGGTGGGTAGGGAGCTCTTGGTGATGAGGAAGGGTATGCCTGGGCGCTGAGTCGCTACGCAGCATTTGGGCTATGAAGCCCCCTCCTTTAAATGTTAAAGATCTAGTAATAACCAGCAATGTAATTATAATTAATAGGAAGGCTTAGAATATGCAGAGTGCTTTTTCTCTTATTCCCCTGAGAGCAGTGGGTAAGAACAGGCTTCAGAATCCTGCAAGTTTGGGCTCAAGTAACAGTGCCAATGCACTAGTTGCATGACTTTGTACAAGTGACTTAACCTCTCTGGATGCAGCTGAAAAATAGGAATGTGAGGCACGCTTGTTCTCAATGTCATCCTGTCTCCTTGGGGAGCCTGGAAAGCTCTGCAGATTCTTTTGCAGCGAGAATTCTGGGTGGGGAGAAACTTCCACTACTTGATGGTGTTCATGGGATGTTTGGACGGTGCAGCCGAGGGAGCCCCCTTCCTCATGCTGAGCTGCGCTTGGTTTTGGGTGAGTTACAAGGCAGCCGAGAAAGATGGTCACCAGCTTCATGGTGGGAGAGGTGGCTATGACAGTAGCTCTGCTGGCAGTGATGGCGGTTTCCTGATGTCTTAGCTACGTAATGGGTCCTCATGTTCGTCAGCTCATTGTCACCCCTTGTGCACTCCTCCAGCCCTTCCCATAATCTTATGAGCATCTGATTCCCTGCATAAAAGTCTCCTCCTCTGCTCGAAATACCTCGAGTGACTTCTGCTCCCCACACTGAACCTAACTGACGCAGGCTGATGATACCGCTGATTTTCCAGGATCGCGGGATTAGGCCAGCTGTGGTTCCTGTCACAGCAGAAGCACTCGGTCAAGGGTAGTCGCTAATGACCGCCATACGACTAACTGCTAGCTGTTAAAATTTGCGGGAAACCAGTTCTGTAAATGACATCTTGCTGCCCACTGGTGTTAGCAGGATTTTTTCCCCACTTTGTTTTTTTCCAAGCAGTCAGCAGGCATCCATAACAAGAGGAAAATGATCCTTGGCGAATGTTGCGTTCCCCTTATGTTCTCGCCAACAATTCATGTTGCCTTAAGCGATTAGGCCTTTTTTATTGCTTGCCTCATTGCCCTGCTGTCTGCACCGAAGTTACGTCTTGGCTGGCTGGGCATGTCCCTCTGATGGAGTCCAGGCCTGCTGCACAGAGAGCAAGGAGGTTATTTGATCTCTCGTCTGTGGCTCCTACAAGTCCCACCGAGAGTGTGCTTACCCACAGAGCTCCACTAGGCTAATTGTCTTGGTGTAGCCAGAGAAGCAAAATTCCACCTAAAGCCATGAGTGTTACTTTGGGCAGGACGTGGCATTTGGGAGGGCAGCCTCTGGGGTGCTCAGGGATCTGCTCTGGGTCCCACCCAACCCTTCACAGACACTCAGAGCCCCTCGAGCTAGTGGGCAGCTGCTTCTTGATCAGGGTGATGGAGGGTCATGAGGGGCATCCCCTGCCCCCAAAGGGAGTCTCCCTCAGCCTGGGCTGACATCCTGGAGCACAAGGAACCCCTCTGGTTGGGTGTCCGTCAGGATGGGCTCCAAGCCTGATACCTCGACCCCTGAGTGCTGTTCCACAGACACTGCTGGAAGGAGGGCAGGGAAGTTCCTCTCTCCTCCCCTGACTGGAATGGTTTTTGTTTGTTTAATTTTTATTTTTATTAAAAAGCTGGGTGGAACATTTCCCACTATGCATTCTCATCACGGTGCTTCCTGAAACACAAAGTTATCCTATGAAGCCGACTCATAAAATCATGAGACCCTGGAGAGAGGTTTGGACTCAGTCCTTCCACTGGCAAAAGCTTCATGAGAGTGGATCCCTGCCTGTAGGCTCCCACGGTGCTGCTGTTGCCACCCAGGGGCCTCTGCCCCCAGCGCAATCACACTCACAGGTCTTGTCTTCTCAGATCTCAGCCCGGCCCTCGCAGCGCCCAGGCTCATCAAATTCACTTTGGACTGTGAGGTGCTCTTGACCAGCTACTGACCTCAGCACTAAGAAGCAGTGTTTGTTAGGAGGAGGAGGAGGAGCAGCAGTAGGAGGAAGAAGGGGAGGAGGAGGAGAAGAAAGAAGGGGAGGAGGAGCAGGAGAGGAAGGAGGAGAAGAGAAAGGAGGAGGAGGAGAAAAATGTATTCTTTGAAAAATGATAACCACCCCTTCCCTTTCCCCCAAGCCCAGACCTCTCTGCGTTGAATGTTCTGCCCCCTTTACACACAGCAGAGGCCTCGGACTTTAGTGTGCCTACGAATTACCTGAAAAAACCACAGTGGGCCCCACTGAACCTCTATTAGGATGGTTATAACTGAAAACATGAGGAAAACAAGTGTGGGCAAGATGGGGATGGAGCCCTTGGACACAGGGACAGAAAGCGGTGTAGCTGGTGGAAAACACTTTGGTGCTCCTCCAAGTTAAAACGTAGAATTATTACATGACCCAGCCATCCCATTCTTAGGCAAAAACAGCAAAAATCTGAAAGCAGGGACTTGAGCAGATATTCATCCCCCCAAGTTCACAGCAGCATATTCACAACAGACAAAGGTGCAGAAACAGCCCAGTGTCTGCGGACAGAGGAATGTGTGATCTGAACGTGGTCTCCACGGCAGTGCATGACTGCCCACTCAGCCTGGAAGAGGAATGAAGTTCTAACACACACCACAGCACGCATAAGCCCTGAAAACAGTTGCGCTGAGTGAAATAAGCTAGACATGAAAGGGCATATACCGCAGGAGTCCACAGACACGGACTAGCTGGAATAGGTGCATTCCAGAGACAGGGAGCAGATTATAGGTTCCCGAGGCCAAGGGAAACGGGGGTTATTACTTAACTGTTTGGGATGATGGAAAGTTTTGAAAATAGACCACGGTGAAGTTTGTACAATAGTGTTAATGCGATTAATGCCTGCCACTGAATTGTACGTTTTAAAATGGTCAAAATGGCACATTTCATGTTATAAATGTTTTGCCACACTTTTAAAAAATTGCCTGAAGAGCTTGCAGAAATGCAGGTTCCTGGGATGTGTTCCCAGACTTGAGTCAGTAAATCCACTGAGGGCCCAAGAAGTGCCTTTTGGACCTGCTTCCCAAGTGTCTTTTATCTGGGTAATCCAGGGGCCTCCTTTAGAATTGCAGGCATGCATAAGCTATGCTAACTGCCCTCCTGTGAAAAAGAAGAAACAAAAACAAAAGAGGCGTGCTTGCTGCTTTTCAAAGCTTGTCCTGAAAGCACACTCCCACTTTACAGGTAGGGACAAGGTGAGGTGGGCCGCTCCGGGGCTCCATGCATTGGGCGGACTGGCCTGCCCAGGCTGCATCTGGGGAGCAGAGGACTAGCAGGGCCACTACAATCAGCCCTGTGGCTCTGTGATCCAGGGCTCTGCGGGCCATCGACCAGCCTCCATGGCAGCACAGTCGTGCATCCTTCTCCAGCCTGCACAGCCCCAGACGGGCTCTTCTGCCAGGTGCAGCAAAGGCCAAAGGCAAGCGGTGACTTTAGGTCCTGACCACTTCTCAGAGTTGGTCATGCCATCTCCTTTCTCCCTGACATTCCCAGTGCCAGGCCAGGTGTGTGCTTCTTCCATCCGTGGTGCCTGATCTCACTTCCGGTATCCTTCCAATGATTGGCACAATTCACAGTGTTTTTAATACGTCTTACCTTGCAGGTAAGTAAGCAAATTACTAAAATGACTCCGAGCAATTACAAAACATCTGTGGACTGATATCTGAGAATTCGCACTTGCGTCCTTTCGTTTCCTAGCAACTTGGGTGTTCTTTGAGCTTGGTTTACACCTCCACCCTGACACCTTACGACTGGTCTTCAGACCCTGTTCAAATAGGCCCCTCACAGAGTAAAGCACAGGAAAAGGCCCACCTGGAGACTCACATGCAAGGACTGCTCATCTTCAGAAGGGAAAGAGGAGGAAGGAAGGAGCCCACCTTTTCCTCTCACTGACTTTTACAGAATCTTGACCAGGCGCTGCATCTGTGCCAGCCCCTTGGGAAGGGGCAGCGGACAAGACACAGCTCGCACCCACGGGGAGCTCAGACCAGGGTGATGGTACGTGCAGGGTGGGGTGGGAGGTGAGAGTGGAGAACAAATGAAAACTGGCAGCTGTGAAATAGTTTACCAGTGGGGCAGGGCAAGAGTGTGGAGGGAGGGCCGGTCTGAGGGTTCAGAGATGGGAGGACTCAGGGAAGAGTTCAGAAATGAGGGGACACTCTGAAGAGACTCTTGAAAGATGAGTAGGTTTTGCAGGCAGAGAAGATGGGTTAATCTCCCCTGCTTTTCAAGCAGAGTTAAGGTGATGGTGTGTGATGGGGGGAGGGTGGGGGAGGGGGGCAGGGGAGGTGAGGCGGGGGAGTGGCTGGTGCCTGACCCTGGGAGGCCCCTCAGGTGGGTGGGACCCAGGTGTACATCTGGACCGGACCTCAAGGCAATAGGGGTACCATAGGATTCCCAGCAGAGGAGCCGTGTGCTCAGATTCGATGGGAGTTTTGAATATCTAAAATTTTTTTAAAAAGTGAACCTCCATGAACCCACGATTCAATTAAATGATTATTACTGTTTTTTTCAAGCTTGTTTGATGTATTTCTTAGACTTATCTAAAATCTAGACATCTTAACCATTCCCCTCTAAAAACTGCAATACATCCTTTACCAACAAGGATTCTTCTTTTTTTACAAAACTATCCTACCATTAATTATCATACCCCACATAATTAACAGTAACTTGCCACACACACATTCAAGTTTCCCTGGTCATCCCGCAAATGCGTTTGCTTCAAGGTCACTTTCTATGGGCCAGGATTTCAGCCAAGTCTATATACTGCGTTTGTGACTTTTGTTTCAGGAAGAGCACCCAGAGAAGGTGAAGTCTGGAAGACTCGAATTTCCTGCCTTGGGGGAGAGGCCAAGCCACACAGTTTTAGCTGGAGCCTCAAGTCTGGAGTTCAGGAAAGCGGCTGAGTTCAAATCATCTCCGTTTTCCTGGGTGAGAAAAGGGTGGGGTCCAACCCTGGGGTGACACCCCCAAGAGGAGCAGCACAGGGGTCTTCAGCAACCTTCTAAGAGAGCTTGGGTGCTTGCCTCAGGCAGATGCAGCGGAGGGCAGATCAAATACTGAAAAACAGTCTTGAAGTTTTGTTTGGGGTCCTGCAGTGGCTCTGAGGGCAGCATCAGCGGAGCGGTAGGGGTCCTTTTGCAGCGCCGGAGCAATGGGCAGGGAGAAGGGTGAGGGAGCCGGACGTGGACAGCTCTGTCAGGACCCTCGCTTGGCTGAGAATGTACGAGTGAGGGGGGAGGCGGACTGGGGGCGCTGTCTTCCGGGGTGGGAGGCCCTTGCGCCTCTAGAGGCTGAGGGGCCAGAGCCCGTCACTGGAGAAGGGAGAGGAGGGCCGGGGATGGTGAGGGTACACCCAGACCACTTTTTGGAAGGCAGTCTAGCTGTATGTAAAAAGCTTTCAAGTGGCCTTAACAGTGAGCTCGCCAGCAGATACTGGAAGCTAAGGAGAGAATCAGAGGTTTGTTGTTGCCTTATCAATAACAGTAAAAGCTGAAAGAAGCTTGTGTGCGTGACAATAAGGTCACGCTTGTACGTGGATTCTCAGCACTGTAGACATTTGGGGTAGGATGTTCTTTGCTGTAGGATGTTATGTCCTGGGGCATGCAGGAGGTTTAGCAGCATATCTGGCCTCTCCCCACCAGATGCCGATAGTCACCACTTCCTGCAAACTGTGACAACCCGCGTGTCTCCAGACATTGCCAAATGCCGGGGGGGAGGGACAAAACTGACTCTGGTTGAGAAGCACTAGTTAAAAACATCTTATGTCCAGATGGTGTCAGGTTACAGAGCCACAGGACAGTTTCCTGGAGTCATTAAGGATGTGTGCACAAATCCTTACGACATAATGTTAAGGAAAAAAATTCACACATAGAATAATACTAAATATATCCAAACTACGCGTATCACACATGGAAAGAGGTGGAAAGGAAATAGACTAAAACATAAAAGGAATTAACACAGGATGGTCAAACGAGTGACATGTTTCCAATTTTCTACATTTTCTTTTAAAAGAACACATTTTTCTACACTGAGCACAAATGTTTTATATTAATTTGTTTTTACATGCAGCTTTGCTGTAGATCCAAAAATTTACTTTAAGAAAAGGTATTATTGAATATAACATATGCAGGAAAGTGTGCAAATTTTAAGTGTACAAATCAGGGGACTTCCACTAAGTGGACACACCTGTGTAACCAGCACCCAGGTCAAGAAACAGGACGTCGCCAGGCCTCCTGGAAGTTCCCCTCGTGTCCCCTTGCAGTTACCTCCCTGCAAGGATGACCCACTTCCTGGTTTAAACACTGTGGGTTTCACTGGCCTACTTTACAACTTTATATAAACAGAATCACGCCGTGTGGACTTTTATGCTTTTCTCCCCCCAGCGTTGTTGGTGAGATTCATCCATGTTATGCTGTGGCGTTGTAGTATGCTATAATGAGCATATATTATTTTTAAAATCATAAAGCTATTTTTAAAAGATGGCAGATGGCAACTATTAAAACCTGGACGCTTTCTGTTTCCCGATGAGAGCTCTGCAGCTGTTGGGGAGCTGGTCCCAGCCTCCAGCCTTGCCGCTTGGCCTCTCTCAGTTGCCTCTCCGGGCCTAGCAAGGGTTTGGGCTGACTCTACCATCCCCTGGCTCACCCACGGCCGCCCGTGATGCGTGTTTGTGTTTGAGCCCCCGGATGAGGAGACTGATGGGCAGGAAGGCGGGGCGGCACATGCGTCTTGCACAAGGCTGAACGGGGAGCAGGGCTGTGTGCACCCAGGATGGGGTCAGGCCCTCCTGAAGCAAGGGTCTTCGCCTCCGGATCGTCCCGAAGGGGGTGTTCCCGTGGTGACTCTCGGACCTGCCACTGGCAGACAGAGAAGCAGAGGTTTCCCGGCGGAGGCTGCCTCCTCTGGAGCCCCGGCTGCCACAGTCCTCAGTACAACACACCACACAGACTCTCACTTGTTCCTCCTAACAACTGTGTCAAGGAGGCGCCTTCGCCGCTCCCCATTTCACGCACCACGAGAGGGGGACAGAGGGATTGAACTCTCAGGAGGGCACAAGCTGGGCTTTGAGTCCTGATCTCTGTGACCCCAGTATCGCCTTTCAAGGCACCTCCCTGCCCCCCATCGCTGACTGAGGTGAAGAGCTGGGGGTCACACCTTAGCCTCAGGCGATGCACTCAGTCTGCTGACCTAGCTCCAGCCAGCCTTGCGGTCAAGCCAGCTGGTCTGACCAGAAAACAGGCAGTTCAGTATCTTTCTCCTTTTTTATCTAAGCCCCACCTCCTCTAACCAGCAGGAATCTCTGGGAAAATGATCTGGAAAAACGGAGGCATTTTTACGACTCTCTCCTCACCTGAACCTGCTGGGCCAGGACGGAGCGCAGACCCCAGAGCTCCGACCATTCACCCTACACTTTGGGCCTGGGCGCCCCCAGCTTTGATGTTGTCTTGGTAAATGTCCCCAGTCACTGATGGGCTCTGATCTCTCCAGCACCTAATAATTCAAACGGCCTGGGGTAGCGAGCAGCTAATCAGCTGGGCAGCCCTGGCAGCTGCACAATGAGATGGAGAGGAAAGGGGTCCCTCTCGTTCTCAGGGTCTCATTCCACAACCTGACGGCCAGGGCAGACGGCACCGTCCGCTGGCCCAGTGGGAAGGTTAATTTCTGCCAGGACCTGGGTGGGGATCTTCCTGGCCAGGGCAGCCAGTGGTGCGTTTTGAGTCACGGTTGTCCAGGCCAGGCCATCGGGTGGGAATTAAAATTTAATTTAGAAAGTCCTGTCTCTGCGGCCCTGGTGGCCGTCGTCTGGGTGATTGACTGGCTGGTTTCTTTCACCTTCACACGCCTTGGGTTTTTACTGGAGGAGGAAATGAAGGCTGAACCAGGGCAGGAAATTCCATGTACACAGGTGTTTCTGGTTAGCCCCCCTGCACCTCGCCCAGGGGCACGACTGGGGGCCTGGGGTGCCTGTGTGAGCTCGGGGCCTCTCTGGCCCAGCAGCTGCCGTGGCTTTGCATCTAAAGGACACTGGGCAGGACAATCAGGCCACTGCAGGGAAGACAGATGTAACAGCAAGTGATCCCCTGTCTGGCCCCGGGAGCCCAGTAACTGCTGCCGCTGACGCAAGATCACGCAGGCGACGTGGCGAGGGCCCCCAGCCTCTGTGCCTGCAGTGGGCAGCTGGTGGCACCAGGGCCTGACCTGGGAGATTAGCAGCGCCCTGAGGTGGTGTTTACACATTGTAGCCGGCACTTCATGTGGCTGACCTGCCCCCATTTTCACATCTTCTAAAGGGCTTAGGTACCCGAAAAACAGGCCCTCCCTGGCTTAAAGGGTCTCTGGAGGAGCAGCCTCGAGCTTCGTCTGAGATAGCCATCTGCAGGACTTGTTTCAGAGGCTAAAGAAGCAGCTTTCCCCACCCCGCAACGTCCCCACGCTGCCGCCGGCATTTCTACTGTTTGTTTGCCATTCACTGCCCTGGTATAGGCGCGCCAGGCTCCTGCTGGGTCCTTAGTGTGCCAGAAGGGAGGGGCCACGCTGAAAAATGGACCTACAGAGACGGGGGTGGTGGGGGTGGGGGGCTCTGGGCAAATATCCACCTCCACCCCACCCAACTTTCTCATCTGTGAAATGGGAATTGCTGGAATGAACGTGCTGGGTTTGCACACGGATGAATGGAATACCATCCCTAGAACCTTGGGCCCACCATGGGTGACAGTGCATCCTGCCCCTGGGGATGTCCTGCCCCTGGGGACGTCCTGCTCCTAAGGGCATCCCTGAAGGAGTCCTCAAAAGAAAAAATTATTTTCTGAATAGTTTAGGGTATAACTTTAAACACAGCATAAAACAATTGTGACCAAATGAAAATGCCCGTGAACTGACTATAGACCGAGGAGTGTCAGTGATGTGACAGTGAATAACAAACACGATCAATGTGACAATCGAAAACCATGTAAACTGCCCTGGAGAAATCCAGTCTGTGCACCCTGGTCACAACTGTGGGGAAATGTGTCCCCGACAAAGACTGGAGGGAGATGTAACTGCTTGTTCAAGTGCATTTAAGCCATTTGATATTTAAATGCATAGTTTAAAGGAAATTTACTGAGAGGTGGACATGAATATTCTAAGTTGTCAAGGTCCTACGAAGATGAGAGAGGGTCCGTGACATCGGGCCAGGTCAACAAGACGTGTGTGTCCCAAAGGCTGGAGGAGAGCCTGTGGTTGAGACCCTGTCCCTGGGGGACATGGAAGCAGGGCCACTAGGATGAGTGTGGCCACCCCAGTGAGGTCTTGGGGGTGGGAGCATGTGCTGGGAATCGGGGGCACAAGCTGTAGGCAGAGTGCGGCCGCGAGCATTCCGGCTGCCCACCGCTGCAACAGCCAGCGCTCGGGAGGCTGGAGTTGATGTGAAGGGAGGGGTTTATTCAGGTGCCGGCACCTTGGAAGATGGGGGGCTCGTGTCACAGAGCCCGTCTCCCTGGGAAGATGGGGACTCGAGTCACAGAGCCCGTCTCCCGTCTCAGTGCAGGGTGAGGTTTCTACAAGGAGGGAGAAGGGAATAGAACAAAGCAAACAAAGGGAGGGGCTTGCAAAGTGCTGTACGTGCAGACAAGCACAGTGCAGTCCGATAAGACAAGTGCCGGTTGGTGAGCGTCATCCTGGGTTAGTCATCTGGGCTCCAGGTCATCCTGACCTTCCGTTTGGAGACCAGCATACCTCCTGGGGCTGGGATGCCTGCAGGTCCGGGTCTGTATCTTTTGAAGTTAGTTCCTAGGATTCTTGTGCAAACATGCTGTCCATCTACAAGCCATGTATTAGTCAGAGTGAGCACTCATGGCAACAATGTCAGGAGACCTGTGGGTGGGCTGGACTTCCCCACCGTTACAATTTCCCACTTTTACAGTAGCCCGTGACCCCACGTGCTCCCCGTGCTTCCTCTGCCCCTGGAGCCCAGGGAGGGACTGGGCGCCCAGTGAGGGTACAAGTGTCCTTAGGGCTCTGACCAGCACGTGGCTGCCCCTCTCTGTAGGGTGAGAGAAATGGGTTTTCATTGCCGCCAGGAGTTCCAAGACTGGGCTCCTGAGCAGCGCTGCAGACAGGACCTCTTGTTCTAGCGAAGCACTGATGAATTGCGGCTGCGTGTGGCTGTGTGGGTTGGGAAGTGGAGGGGCTCTAAGTCGAGACCCTGAACAGGCTGCCTTGTCCTTGGACCCTTGCGTTGGGCAACCAGACATAGAGGGTGGACATCTCTCGGTCAATAGACCCCAGTGTCCAAGGCACAGCTTTATCCCTCTCCGACCAGCCCTGCCCTCGAGGCTCTGAGCTCGGAGCCCCTCTGGAATCTGGGTGTGGTCCCAGGTCCCTGGAGGACTGCGGCCAGGCCTTGCTCTTTCTCTGCTGCACCTGCCCCTCCCCGAGGGCTTTCGATTCCTTTTCTAAAACCACTTGCAGATATTTCTGCTGCCTTCCTCCCCACGCCCCCCAGACGGGAATCATGAGACTGTAACTCACATCCCTCCCTTCTCCTCCCCTGCTCCTCTCGTGGCTGTCAGTGTGGTTACTGTTGGGTAAACCTGCCTCTCACCCGCCTCCCAGCCCTCCAGGGCCCACGAGCACATCAGACAGGGGGCTTATCAACGTGGAGGGAAGGGCAAAGCAAGGTAGCTCCCAAACATCGAGCCCTCGCTGTAGGTCAGCCAAGCATGGCACATGCCTCTGCCCATTTCACCCTCCCAAACTCCCTATGGGACAGGCGATATCCCCGAGTTACAGGGGGAAGGACCTGAGGCTGGGAGAGACTGGTCTCTTGCCCAAGGTCACCGAGCCAGTGCGTGGTGGAGCCAGGGTCCAGACTTCAGCTGCCTGACTCCATAGACTAGGCTTGTCTTTGCTCTAAATCCCTCTGCTTGACCTTCTCTTTTGTCTGCAGAATTCGAGGAAGCATTGGTTCTGTTTCTCATTAGCCAGGCCTCATGCTCCCCACAGGGCAGGGTCTCTGGGCATTTGCCCATCATCCCTAGAGGGAAAGCTTGGGTGTGCGGAGCCTTGTCTCAGTGTCCGGGGTATCCAGAGCCAGCTGGAATCAGAGGCATTCTGGCGCCTTTCCCCACCACACGGAAACGTCATTTGTAGTCAGCCGGCTGTGGCTGGAGAGCTGCCTTTCAGGTTCAGTGAGTCGAAGGACCACATGGAAACATTTTAGCCTGAGCCGGCACTGGAGAAGCCCTGGCTCATACCCGCGAATGGCGGGCAGGTCCAATAACGCTAAGCTTCAGGCATGCATGTTGCCAAGAAGCCAGAGGGGTTTGGAAGCTGCCCAGCACCCCAGTCCATGCAAAGGCCCTGCACGGTGCTGGGTGTGGGAGTGCTCAGGAACGTGAGTTCAGATTCCCTGTGAGAGAAGGGCCTTGGTCCCGTGGGCCGAGCATCTGGGCAACGAAATACTCTGTGCTGTGGCCACCTTGTGGGGGGAGCGGGAGGGGAGGGTCTAAACCAGGGGACCATGTGCCTCTGCAGTTGTATGCCAGTCCATGCATGTTCCCATGTCCAAAGAGGAACCATGCATTTCCCTGCACTTTCAGAGGTATCCAAGACCCACAAAAGGCAAAAGACCCCACTATCCAAGTGCCCGCAGCAGGGGCCAGGGGATTAAGCCATTCAGCATGTGCAAACAACAGGGATCACTTCTGGGACCGCTGGCTGGGCGAGATGTGCCAGGCTGGTGCGAGTGTGCAGGGTGAGAAACACGTCCCGAGGTCCGGCTGGCTCTCGAAGCAGAACGGAGCCGCTCCTCGTCCTGCTCCCGCCCTGACCACACAGGCTGCAGAGAGCAGTCCCCCCAGGCCTTTGGGGAAGATGGCTCCCCCCAGCATCATCTGTGAACCTCATCTCTACGCTCAGGGCTTCCTCCCCAGGTGGGGGATGCCCCCTCTCTGAGCTCCAATTTCCCCATCAGACTAGGGCCGTATATCTTTTCCTCTTTTCTCCTGGCTGCTTTATAGCTTGCTGGAAACACCTTCCCTTAGCACTTCGCAATGTATCACTTGAAAGCAACTTAACGTTAACCAATGTGATTCTTTTTTAATTTGAAGGGGCTTATTTCTCTGAATGGCTTTCCTGATCATATAGGAGGGCATGCTCCCTAATATTAAACTTTTTCTTTAAAAAGAGCAAGAAAAAAGACTCACATCTGTTTGATATTTAATTCAAATTGAATGGCAGGACAGGAACAAAATTACACTGCAAAAGGCCATAAAGCGTGGTGGTTGAAAGAGCCAAGCATACCAAACCTATATGCCAGAAAATTTGAAATGACACAAGATTGAGGGGACATGGCCTGGGCAATGGGGTGTCTCCTACCCACAAGCCAGAGGGGCCGTGACCAAGCTGGGAGACTCTGCAAGGTGGGAGAGGGGTCACTTAGTACTGGAGGATTTTCTAGGGACTGGTTTCTTGCCACATGTGAGTTTGGGGTCTGGGATCCAAGCCTCAAGCGGGGGTCCTGCTCCTGTCTGGAATCCAATGCCAGTTGCTCTGGGCTTGGGGGGAGGTGGCCTATTTGGGGCTCCCCGAAGGGCTTCTGGGGAGTGCTCACACACAGCCTGGGTGGCCAGCCAGATACTGCCCCATTGACATTGTCAAGGAGGGCTTGGGGTTTGGCTGTGGCTCAGGAATTGAGTGAAAGTCTGTCTGCCCTCAGTTCACCAGAGACTCCAGCGTGTGGTGTCCAAGAGGGCAGAGGGAGGGGTGGGGCCCAGAGAGCTGTGAGTTCCCCCCTCCAGAGCAGGAAGGCGGCCTCTAAATGCCAGGGGGCCTGTGGCTGCCCCTGAGGTCCGAGAGCGAGGCCCCAGGAAAGAAGGGGAGTGTGGTCTCTTACTTAATTCTCCTGCTGCATGTTCTGAGCCAGAGGACTCATTGTAGGACCCCAGTTGTGAACCGTTACCCTCTAACATCTGTAGGTGGGCATTGGGGGTGGGGCTCACAACCCAAGTTTAGCCAGAGCCAGCAGGCTGCCCCTTGCTGCGTGTGCCTGGGTGGAGGGGGTGAGGAGAGGAGCAAGGGTCTAGCATAAATCAGATGCTGGGTCCCCCACTTACTGGCTGGGTGAATCTGGGCATGCTTCCCCCTCAGCCTCAGTTCCCTCATCTGCAGTATGGGATGGTTTAACATCCTCCTAAGGTTATGTTGAATATCTCATGCTATACATACAAACACATCCACTTTTAAACAGCAAAGTGTTGTTCCGGTTTCTTAGAATGGCTACCCTGACCTCTGCAGGGCTTCTGTGCAGGTGCCTCTTCAGTTTCTACGCCGGTTATTTCCCAGGAGGGGCTGCAGCTTCGTCCATGAAGTGGTGTGCGGGGGCTATCTCACACTGCCTGGTAAGGCCCGATTGTCGAACACCCTGTTATTAAACATTAAATTGTACAAATTTACACTTAAACTCTATCAAGTACAAAGTTCATGAGTAATCAGAGTTCGCTGCTTCCTGTTTTATATCTTGTTTCACCGTGTCTGTGCCGTTGAGGTCAATTCCACGTTTGCCTGCGTGTCTGTCTGGTGGGAATGCCACATAACGGGTGCTCACTGTGCCTCTCTTTTCAACTCCAAATGCAGTGACGTCATCTGGGAACCTTGAAATTGACCCCGCTGGCAGAACTGACACGGAGGAAACTGGGAACTGGTCAGCACCGTCGGAGCTGGCCCGGCCGCTCCAGGGTCATGTTTCCTGCGTTGCTTTATCCAGACGCTCCTGTCTCCCCCAGGTGCCCCCCTCCCTTCCTCTAATGAGATCTCTCCTTGGCTCCCACTTCTCCCCTGCGCCGAGCCAAAGCATTCCTCCTGGTTCGTAAAGCGTGCTGAGAATCTCAAATGGAGCTGTTTTCTTTCTGCAACTGAGGAGCAAATCTCTCGGCTCATAATTGCCCTGTGGTTTCCTAACCGACACTTTACCTGGGGTCCTCGAGGGAGCCTAGAGGCAGGCGTGTGCATGTGTGTGCACGCCTGAGTGTCGGGGGGCGGGGAGGGGCAGGGGGAGTCAGGCCGAGTGAGGCTTTCCTGATGTTTCCACTTGAAACCTGCGCGTCAACCACAGGCCCAGGGGAAGAGGAACGTAAAACTGAAAGATGGAGCCCCCGTCTTGTTCGCTTCCCCCACTTGGCCTCCAACGAGTGTCCACAGGGGACCATGTATTCCTCAGTAATGAGGCCCCGAGCTAGTTCTGGACGCCCCTGATGCCAAGCATCCAGCCTGCCTGCCTCCAGGGCTTCCAGGGCAGAGCTTCAAGTGCAGGAGCTCTGCAGCATGTGTTTCTGTGTGGCGAGGGGCGGGGCGGTCGTGCTGCATCCCAGAGACTGGCTCCGCTGGGAGCGGGACAACGGGTTGAGGGTGGCGGAGGAGTGGGGGCTGTGGGCCTTGCCTGGCCCTGCTCAGGTCTGCCCTGGGCTCCTGGGCCCAGGGGCCTGTGCGCACAGTGAGTCCATTCTCTGAGCGCACCACTCACGCCAGCTCCTCCCACCCTGAGCAGTGAGTTGTTTAAAGTGCATTTTAACTTTTTGACCAGGAGCTTTGTTGTTCGTTTGAGCTTCTTCCCAAAACCTCATTCCTGAAGGTTGGCTATCACTCCGCCCAAATTCTTTCTCAGCTCAATCTCTTGTGATTCAGACAACAGACCCTTATACAGCCTACACTGGGTGCCAGGTGGCTGCTCCGTCTAAGAGGGACAAGTCCAGACAGGTCCACGACAGGCTCTTCCCTTCGGGGTTCTGCTAAGGGGAGGTTCCAGTGCGGCACAGCACACAGTATGTACACACACTCCCAGCTGAGGGGACACGTTCCGACCCTCGGACCACTGCCTGGAAACCCCCTCTGAGTGCCCAGCACTGGCCTGGAGCCAGCGGCTCCTTGGTGGAGAAAGTCAGGGCAGCGTCCTGGAGGGAGGAATGTTTCAGGATGGGCAGTGGTTAGTGAGATTGGCCGGCACAGTCGGAGCGTGTCCCAGGGGCAGGCACAAAGTCCCCTGCCTCCAGGTGTGTGTCAGTCGTCCTGGAGGTGAGGCAAGAACCAGTCAGGTCCCCACTTAACGCAGGAGGAGAAGGGCCTCAGGGTAGGAAGGCCGTTTGGGAGTCAGTGAGCAGGGGGCTGGGGATGTAGATCCTGCTGTGATGCCCCACCTCTAATCTAAGATGTGAGGGGAGAGGGGCGAGGGTTTCAAAGCCGTTGACCCAGTGGGTTTGGGATTATGTGGGCCAGGCCAGACAGAGCCCAGCTCTTTGTACCTCACAGAATGGCATTTGTCCTTTGTGCCCTTCTCGTTCCTTTCTTACAGGCGCTGGAGGTCACAGAGGTGCGGATGCCCCTGGTGGAGGGCAAGCTGTGTTGGCCGATTGCCTCCTGGAGGCCCTGGGCTATGGAGTCCCCTCTGCTGTGGGCCCCTCTCCATTCACAGGGGCCACCCCAGGGCCCCAGGCTGGGACTGAGGGGCACTGAAGTGGGCATACTTCCTAGGCTGGCTTTGACTGTTTACCTCCCCTGCTCTGGCCTGCAGGCCGCATTGCCCAGGCTGCTGGTTAGCTGCCTTCTGGGTGACTTCAGCCAGTGGGGGACCCACGCCGTGGGAAAGGGAGGAGCCAGGGTATGTGGCGCTCTCCCTCAGTGCCTCGCAGCTGCATCTCCTCCTCCTCCAGGGACTCATCTCTCTCAGGCACCCCTGCAGCCCCGGGGTGGGGATGGCAGTGGTAGCCACTTCCCGCTCTGGCCAATCTCTGAATCTGAATTCATTGCCTGTGTGGCTTCTTGGCAATACCTCCTGTGTACCCAATTCCCTGGATTAAATTTTTTAAATACTTGGAGTGGCTTTTGTTTTCCCCACTGGATCCTGGCTGATACACTCCCCACCACATCCCCCCAAGCAAGGTGACATGATAGGTAGGGTCCATTTTCTTAGCCCAGCAAACCGCAGGTGAGTGGAAGAATGCAGAGAAGCAAATATGGAAGGCCCAGGGTGGGCTGTCTGACTGAGCTCCGCTCCGAAGGTGCCGGCAGTCTCTGCTATCTTCAGAAGATTCCCCACCTCACCCCTGCCTCTGCATCTTTAAAGGAAAATAGGCACACCTCTCAGCTGGGACTCCTTCCAGCAGTGAGAACGGTCGACCTGGTGGTTTTGCTGGGTATCTGATCTACAGCATCCACTCTACGTAAGCTCCGTGTTAGGGAACAGAGAAATAACAGAGGAGGAAAGAAAGCCCTTCCGGAAACACGAACCCCACGGTCTCTTCCTCCGTCATGGGCTGGGACTCGATTTCAATCCCAATCTACCCTTTCTCAGATTCCTCCCCGGTCTTTCCGCATGCCTGGAGCTGGGCACTATGGCTGCAAGGGCCCTGCCCTCAAGGAAGTGGGAGTTGCGGGGAAAGTGGAGGCCACGCTCGCCTGGGAGAGAAGGGAAGGGAGAGGCAAGTGACTGCTCAGGAGCGCGGGCGTCGCGCAGGAGTGCACGTCTCTGTGGCGCGGGGCCCCACGCCACACGGCACCGGCAGGCCCTCTCAAGCCCGTGCCTGAAGAAGAAAACAATTAAACTCTCCTGTCTGGGATCACCTGGCTTCCCACATCCCCTCACTTAGGATGTTTTGTTCCCACTGGAGCATGTGATTGGAAAACAAAGGTAAATGAGAGCAATTTATTCCCGGATCATTTTTTTTTTTCTCGAGCAGGATTAAAGCTTGCCTCAGCCATAAAGAGTTTACAGACTCTGAAGAAAGATAATAACTTCCCTTCTCACAGCCCGGTCATGGGGAGGTAATGTATGTTTCCAATCAGCTGAGAATGTAACTCAAATGGTAGGTTTTATTTCACTGTAATCCGCCCGCAAGTTCACATTCAAGGTAAGCGGGATCACAGCCCTGCAATGCGAACAGAGTTCATTAACTGCGGGATCTCCTGTCAAAGGCGGAGGAGCTGGGTTTGTTTACTCTTCGCCCCACATCCTGGCATGGGCGAAGGGCGCCTGGTGTGGTGGGGAGTGCGGGGTGGGGGGAATGCAGCGAGAGCAGCTGGAGGGTCCGGATGGTCCTGTGTGATTCTCTGGGAGCCGGTTGACCAAGGGCAACATCCGCACCGCCAGATGCCACGGGACGGGAGCGGAGGAAGAAGAGGACACAGAGCGGAGGTGGAGAGTGTAGTACACACAGTTCACCGGTGGAGGGCAGGTCTCCCCGCCTGCAGCCCAGAGTGGGGGCCGGGGAGGCCCTGCAAGTGCAGATGAACCGAGGAACTGAACCGCCCACATTGCCTGGGGCTTACTCACTCCTGCTCGTTCATTTGCGGACTGGAGACATGGCTGCCCAGCGTGCTGCTGTGGAAAGACCGAGTTCTCAGTTCCTGTCTCAGCTCTATGACTTAGTCACAGGGAGACCTTGAGCCAGCCCCTGGATTATATCTGGCTTTGTACGCGTGTGAGGGGACCATGCATTTGAGGGGAAGGCAAAATGTTTGCCCCCTGCGAACCCCGTCACGACACTTCCTGCAAAGAAACTCACTCCTCAGGGCCAGTGCGACCCTCTCCAATCTCTCCTTTCAAAATGTTAGATGCCTCCAGCGAGGCACATCTTAGTTCCCAACAGCCCCCGGGGAGCCTCTTGGACTGCCTGGCCTGTGTGGGCGGAGCGCTGGTAAAGGGAGGGTGTTCCTGGAGTGAGTCTGAGGAAGGAGGTCAGCGGGGGCTGGCCTCCACTGCACTTGGGTGGAGGTGAGGGCTGGGGAGAGGGTCCAGCCAGGTCCTGTGGAGACCTGGTGGGCTGCAGGCTGAGGCTCAATCCAACCATCCTGACGGCTTCTGCTTGCACCCCACCCCCCAGGGTCCTCTGCAGGTATCTGTCCCTCCTCTGGGCCTCTGTTTGGGGCAAGACATGCTGGGTGGGAGCTGTCTCTCAGTGCCACAGGGCACTGTCAAATCTGTCAACCTTCCTCAGCAGTCGCCACCCAGAATTATAAACACCTGGAGATCTGATTGTATTTGGGCTGTGGGGACTCAATAATGTGGCAGAAGCACTGGCCTTGCTGGGACCCAGCCCGAGGGCCCAGTGCACATGAGAGCGGTGCACCTCTGCCTGCTGTCAGCCCGTGGCTTCGCGGTCTCCCTGACCCAGCTGCCTGGCCTGCTGCTTGTCCTGCGCTGTCATCCCCTGCCCGGAAAAGCTGGCTCGTGCCCAGCTACAGCCAAGGTGACTGCTTCCCTGCACCTGTCTGTCCATCCGTCCTCTGCCACACTCTGTGATGACTACTGGGAATACAACACTGGGCAATCCATGGTTCCATCTGCATGGAGCTTGTGGTCTCCTGGAACAGAACAGGAACTGTGGTCACAGTGAGCCCAAGTCCTGCGTGGGATGCCTGTGCTTAGCCATAGCCCTCCTGGCTCTAGGCCATGGCCAAGACGGCGCTGACTGATGCGTCTGCCATCACTTCCTCACAGAGCTCCTTCCTGCCTCTCCTGTCCCCCTGGACACAGGGCTCGAAGGATGCAGCATCTCAAAGACACTTCTCCTCTGGTCCTCTGCTCACCGAGAAAACTATCCCACCTAGCCCCTACCAGTCGGACCCTTATTTGAAAAGACCACCCCGCCCCATGGATGTATGACCTAACCTGAGTGCAATAACTGCTGCCCAAATTCTAGCACAACCTCCCACCCACCCTCTCACAGAATTAATCCTGAAACAGCTCCTTTCTCTGGGAAGCTGCCTTTTCCTGAAGACCTGTGCCCTCTGGTCAGCCAAGGCTTTGACCCAGAAATGACCAAGAGTAGTGGAACGTGAGGATGAGGAGGATGACGGTGACAATGAATTTTCAGGCAGGCCCAGTCCCCAGCCCCCCATGCCCAGGAAGCCCTGAGCTCTGCTTGCATCCTTTCCAGAAATGTGAGCCTCCACCTTTCCAATTTCCTCTTACACCTCTTCTGTAGTTCCTGCCCCTGCCTCTTTGTGACAATGTGGCATGCATGCGGGCCATCTGGGGACCAGGGGTTCCTATTGGGCATGCCAGCTTAATGAAATACTTGTAGTTTATTAAACACAGGCTTCCCTAAGCCCCCAGTGCCTGTGGGTATTTGAGAGCTGAAGGTAACCCCAAGCTACCACAAACGTAATTGTTACATGTGTCCATGCGTTCCTGCTACAACCTCAAAATCCCACTCTTAAGCAGCACACAAAATTAGCAACATAAAGTAACTCCTAGTCAGACAAGACCGTGAAATGTGGAAAAATGCTGAGGAGCGCTCTCAGAGCCCCTCAGCGCCTCTTAAAGTATATGACGCTCCCATTGCCTTGCAGAGCTGGAAGCATGGAGGACACTTCCCCCGCCCCCCACCCCAGGCTGTTCGTGTTCGCAGAATTGGTTCATTATTAGCCAGGCAGGCTCCACTTGTCAGAGTCGTCTGTTGTAGCTCGAATATTTCCAGCCCTGTTTCAGCCAAGGCGTGCTCTCGACGGCGGGGCTAGCAGAGCGCGCCGTCTGCGGGCTCCCTCTGGAGCTGTATTTCTGGGCCTCCTCCCATGCTTGGCTGGGGTGAGCTGTCCCCAGTCTGGGAAGGGCCACGGAGAAAGCCCAGGTGGCCTGGAGCCAGTCGCTCTGAACCTGGGGCAGGTGGCTCCCCCGGGATGTCTTCCCATTCGTCAGTCTCCTCAGCCTTGGGCCTGCAAATCAGGGGCGAGGGGCTGCTTGGAAGCAGCAGACAAAGGCCTCCAGGGAGGCGCCTCCCTCCACACAGACCACCATCTGGATGCCGGAGAAGGCCGGTGACTCTGTTGATGGTGCCCAGGGGGATCTGTTCTGGGAATCTCAGCATCAGCCCGTGGACCCACACTCGGCCCCTGCGATTCAGGGCCTTGAGGTTGAAGGCCAGCGCTGCACTGCCCTTCTCCTGGTAGGGCTCCAGGGACAGGTGCTGGTGGGATAGGCGAGGGAGATGCAACCGGAAGTGGGTGTCCAGGCCCCACCCCAGCAGCAGCAGGCTGGTGTGGTGCTGCAGCCTCAGGGGGACAGTTGCGAAGACGGCGGGGCCCTGGGTGGGGTGGTGCAGGCTCACCTGCAGGACCGTGAGGCATCTTTCCATGGATGCGAGCCTGGGAAGGATGGAACACAGACACACAGGCATGGCTGGGGCCAGACCCACTCTGACTCGCTGAGCCCAGACACGCTTGCCCACCTCAGACCACCTCCAGCCAAACAGAGCCAAGCACGGACCGTGGGCACTGGTACGGATTCCAGCCCAGCTTTGCTTCTCCCATCTGTGAGTGGGGCCTGCCGCCTGCCCTCTCTGAATTTTCATGTTCTGTTCTGTAATGTAGGTATGCCTGAGCTTGCCTATGCAAAGCAGAAGGTGTTCTAGCTTGCTGAGTGGGATTCTGGTGACTACCTGTATTTGGGGACAGTGTGGCCATGCTTCACGGAAAGGGAAGGACAGACAGGATCTACCTTCCCCGCATCTGACAGTCACAAGAGAACCCTTGCTGGGCCCTCCTCTGACAAGCTGCTGCGGTCCAGGGCACATAAGAGAACAAACCCCCAGCTGGTGGGAGAGACAGGAGCTTCTAGCATCAGGCATACGGAGGGGCACAGAAGAGGGGAACCCCGTCTGCCCCTGGGAGACCAGAGAGGCTGCCTGGGCACCCGAAGGGGGGATAAAAACAGCCAGCACATTCCCATGGGAAGCCAAGTGCTTATGGGCCTGAACGCGGAAAGTGTGTCGCATCCTCATGGTCTGGGGCAGAAGGCAGACCCTGGCCTGGGAGGTCTCCTGCTTGAAGACTAACCGAGGCTCCACAGAGGGCCGCTGGCAGTGTTCTGCCACAGTGTGAAGCACACACACTGTCCCAGCCACTCCATCTCCAGTAATTTGTCCTTTAGAGTCTCACTGGCACCGCTGGGAAGGCTACGTACAATGGCCAACTTTGTTCCTGCACGGGTCTGAGGGACACCAGCTCTCCAGGGGGCCACCAACACCATGTGGTCTGGGACCTGCCCCCGCCTGCAGCAGAAACCAGCCTCCAGCAGGGCTGAGTGGGTCTGAACAACTAATCCTACACTTTCCCAGCACCAGGCTTCTGCTCACACAGTTTTCCCTACTAAGAACATACCTTCCGTCCCAAACTCTGTGTCCAGATACTGCTCTTCTCCAAAGGCCTGATGCCAATGTGACCTCTTCTAGGAAGGTAGTTTCCGCTTCCTGCCCTCTGGCCCCCACAGCAGGAAGACCCCTCCGACCTGGGCACCCACCTGGCCGCCCCCCCCACTCAGTTCCTCCTTGCATGACATGTCAGAGCTCTGGGTCCTTGTCCTCTCCTCCTTGAGCTCCTCTCCTCCCGTCTCTCCAAGGCCTCCGAAGGGCAGCGTGTGGCCCGAGCTGATACCCTGCCCAGTGCAAACGGGGTGCAGCCACAGTGGGGGGTCTGAGGGCACATTTGCCAAACAGCTAAATGAGAATTACATGGAATCAGGCTTACATTGACCCCGTATTGCAGTTTGGTTCTTAAAGGCTGTGGGACAGGGAGCCTGTCACATGTGGTACAGGTTCAATGTCCCTCTGAGTCCCTGCCCCTCTGCTCCTCCTGCCTAATGGATGAAGCTGGGTAATAATGGGGACCTTCCAGTCTGATGGTGAGGGGTGGGCCCCTCAGGACACCCCCTTTCCCCTGACGCACATACACACACACATACACGCCTCCATCCACACCCCCTCCGGCCCCAACCTGCAGAAAGACTCCCTGTGGAGTGTGGTGCAAAGCAGTCCAGGACAGCTGTGCTGGGCGTCCAAGGCCTCAGCCTGGCCAGAAACTGAGTTCACTCGGAAGAAGCAACCCCGTGTCCCAGGGACCCTAAGAGTGACCCTCCGAAAGAAGGGTTCGCTACTGCTCACGTGACCTTATTCTCTGAGCACTCCAGAGCAGCAGACACTCTCCCTAGAGCAGCTATGACTCGTGTCCCCAGGACCCCAGCTGTTCTGGGGGAGCAGAACCCCAGCCCTGCTAATACCGCCTCTGGAACGAGGCAGGAGGAAGACACTTTGGGGTGTGCACCTGGCAAGAAGCCACTGGGGCCCCCTGCCAGCCCCACAGGGCTCCTCCCCTCACTGCAGGTTCAAACCCCTCTGCCTTCACCACCTTACCTCCAGGGGCACAGCTGGCTCTGGCGCTTTTGCTGTGAGCTCTTGGGAGGAAGTGGATCCCAGATGGGCACTTTCGAAAACGACCATTACGGCTGTGGTTCAGGGATGTGCTGTGTCGGAATTCTCACCATTTTTGTTGCTTCTTCCTTTTTCCTTTTAGGAGAGAGAACGAAGTGTGACTTTCTATTGCAGAAGTGCAATCCCACAGCTGAGAGGGTGAGCACCCCCAGTCTGGGAGTCCTGCTAGGAGAGGCCTCCGGAAAGATTGGCTCCCTCCCGGGTTTCAGCTCAGCCAGTCTCTATGGCTCTGTGTCCCCAGGGACCTGAGAGGTGTGTCCAGGGTATCAGCCATGTCCTTCTTCTCTCCCACCAGTCAGGTGGGGGCAAAGCACCCCAGGCTTATTAGGAAGGGGAGCCTCTTTGGACAGAGGGCCAGGGGCAGCCCACTGGCACCCCCACTGCCTGTGGGAGGCTGTGAAGGGAGCATTATGGCTGGGCTGGGGCAATGTGGCAGTCCCCTGAGAGCCCAGGAAAAGGCAGGGCTTCAGGGGAAGGGAGAAAACAGCCATTCACACAGGGTGGCCCCACTTGCAGGAGGACAGCAAGACAGCCACTTTCCAAGTCCCCGCCTCCTGGGGTCTGCTGGCCTCCGAGGGCAGTCTGGAAGAGAGCGAGATGGATGCTTGCTCAGCACCGTGGGCTCTGCTGTCCTAGAAGTGACCCAGTGCCACGATGGCGCTAACTCTTCCCCTGACACAGCTATTCGCAGTTCCTCAGTGTGCTCGTACTGCCTCCGCCGTGCCCGCCAACCTGCCAAGGTGGCAAGAGACCTGTGTCCATGTTATACAGGAGACACCTAAGGCCCTAAGAGGGGCAGTACGTGGCCCAAGGCCCCAGAATGAGCTGGGGACACAATCCTTTCTCTTTTTCCAACAACCCCCCTGCTGGGGACTCCTGGAGGGTGTACAGGTGAGTGGTACCAGCCGGGCCACCCCTGTCAACCAGCAGGAGCCTCCCTGCTGAGCCTCCCTGCTCTGCCTCGCTGCCCAGGCCGGCTGCTGACTCACCCTTCAGGGCTGATTCTTGTGGCCCCAGAGGTCTCAGCAGGCCACACCCCAGGGATAATCGAATTTAAGCCCCTCTGGGTCCTATTCACTGCTCTTTGCCTGCTTCCTCTTTTCTGAGCATTTAAACCCTAGTTGGTTGCTTAGTAACTAAGAAGGAAAAACAGAGAACTCTGAAAACCGTTACCCGCCCCTGCCTGTCCCAGCCAGTGTACCACTAATGGTCCCCCAGGGAACCAGCCTCCCCAGAAACGGGAACTGTGTCTGCCCCTAGAGCAAACCAAGTGTTAACCCCAAGCCGGAAACAACACAAATGTCCATTAAGAGGAAAATGAATAAATCAATTGTATACCACATTCGATGGAATACTACACAGCAGTAGAAAGGGAATGAACTAACGATGCACACACAACACAGATGAAGCTCAAAACCGTAGGTGGAGCCAAAGAGGCCAGGCACACTGCTCCAGATGGCCTGCTTGCAGTCTCATGAATCCCAGGACAGGCCTGTGGTCGTGAGGTCGGAATACTGAATTAAGTCTGCAGGGAGGTGCTGACCGGCGTATTGGCTTCCTAGGGCTGCCATTACAGAATACCACACACTGGCGCCTTAAACAACAGAAATCTTCTGTCTGGAAGCCCTGGAGGTCAGAAGTCCAAGATAATTTCAACAGAGTGGGCTCCTCTGGGGGGCTGTGTGAGAGTCTGCTCCAGGCCTCCCACCTGGCTGCGGTCTGTTGGCAGTCACTGGCTTTCTGTGGCTGTGAAAGGGTGGGCCTGACCTCTGCCTTCATCCACACCATTCTTCCTCCAGGTGGTGGCTCTCATAGTAGCACTGCGGGCATGTGGACTGGCTTGTGTGGAAGAGGAGCCACGTGCAGGTTGGACAGCTCAGGTAGAGCCCAGGGCTCTGGCCAGTGCTGTGCCCCTGCTCAGTACAGACAGCTGTACCTCCCCAGCAGGTGGCTGCATAAGCAGAAGCCCACTGGCCACTCTGAGGGGCTTCAGGGGCTGCAAACGCACATGGGGCTGAGCCAACTGAGTGGAAGGTGGCTGGCCACGTTCCACAGCCTTTCCTCTCTGCCCATCCGTCTCCCTGGCCCAGACTGCCTGGCCAGCTGAGTGTCTCTGGACTGTGGGAAAGGGCCTTCTCCTCCTGCGGCCAGTTTTGATGATACTCATGTACTCCCGCCTACCAGAGGAGGAGGGCAGCGGGCCTTGGGCAGGAGCCTGGCAGGAGGCTTTGCTGCCCTGACGTGTGGGCTCTCAGGTGAGCCCTATCTCTCTCTGGGCCTTCATTGTCCTCCCTTGGGGAGGGGACACCTCCTCCCCACTGCCTCCTGCCACGGTGAGAGGGGGGGCTCTGCCTGCACTCCCAACCCTGGCCCTAGAGAGCGGGCAGAAGAGATACGTTCCCAGCCCCTGTGTAACTCAGTTCAGAGCAGCTCTCAGAAAGAGGGAACTGAAACTGCCAGGAGTTGACCTGGCAAGAGGAAGCCCTGTCTGGCTGCACCTTCCACAGGCCAGCAGGAATCGGGCGGAAGGAGGGGGAGTAGAGGTGCTGTCTTCTCTCTGCGTGGCCCCCTCGGCCAGGACAGCCCCTTCCAGAGGATGTCCCTTGTCGTGTGCTCCTTGGAGAACTCAGGGACAGAACAGGAGCTTCTGGGGCTTTCTGCACTGGTGGGCAGGCGAAGACTCTGACATCAGAGACCTGGACTAGCGACCCAGCCTCTCTGAACCTGGTGTCTGTTCTGTAAGACGAGGGTCACCTGTTGTTGTTGCTGTGAGGGCTGGATGAGGTAGGTGCCAAGCGCCGAGCGGAGGGAGGCCTGCCCTTGGCAGAGCCCTTGACACAGAGCAGAGTGAAGAGGTGCCTGGGGAGAGGGGCGGGCGGAGCTGACCGGCAGCGGCACAGACCCCAGGTCTTGGAAGGCTCCAGGTTTTGCTTAAAACAAACACGATTTTGGAGTTGGATACATAATTGGCACGGGTCTAATATTAATTCCCTTTTTACAACAATGACGTGAAGAGGATGCTCTAGGAAGAAGCTCCAAGTTCTTGATGGGGAACGTGGCCCTAACACTGGATGGGGAGGCTACCCACTGTCCAGACTGGGAAGCTGAGACTCACAGTGATTAGTGGGCCGAGACCACGTGTCTGGAGAGGGTCAGAACGAGGACCTGGACCCAGTCTGGACTCTTGGACTTAACCATGAAGCCCTGGTGCCTGATGGGTGGTCCTCGCTGGAGTCCAGCTGCCCTGCCTTCCCCAAACACGTGTTACCGTTGACTGCTGGCAATACGCTAAGCAGAGAGGGGCCCTGCATCCAACCCACCAATCCAGCGCGCTACCCTTTCCCCTGAGTCCTAATGGCCTATGGCCGCCAGGTGGCAGCACCCCTAAACCCTGTGGACTGCTCTCCCAGGCGGGAGGCGAGGGCAGCAGAAGTCTGGCGGAGCCATTCAAGGGACTGCAGCGGAGGAGTTCCTGAGGGAGGCCTAGCGCTCAGAGTGGGATGGGCGAAGGGTCCCTGCTTCTTTGACTCAAGTGCCCTGAAATGGCCCAATGTGAGTCCACAGAAAACCTCACCAGAGAACACCAACTCATTGATTATGAAGACAAAGCTGAAAGTCAGAGCGTGGGACCGTGGGGGCAGCGGTTCCAAGCACCAGTGGGCTCAGAAACGTTACAGAACCCGCCCGAGGACACGGGCTTAGTGGACAACGCAGCCAGCACAAGAAGCCAGGTTTGCTCCCTTAACTGTGAAGTGGAGTGATGGCGATCGTCTCTGGGGAGGGGGCGCCCAGTGAGGAAATGCATGCAAAGCACTTAGTCCAGACGGGGGCCTCATGCGCAATCAGTGCTCAGAACACGGATGGAGCGTCGTTACCCTGGTCATCAGGACAGAGTGCTCCCTGTGTCCCCGAGCTCTCAGGTGAGGAAAGGAGAACCTGTAACTCTGCTGTGAGGGGGGGCTGCACAGGATCTTGAATTCCCCGAAGGGCACCTGACCCACCAGGGATGGAGAGGGCTTCAGGGTGGGCTCCCTGGAGGAGGGGACCACTTGTGCTGACTCCTGCAGGATGGCTAAGAGTTGGACAGGTAGAAACTGATGGTGTGTGGGATGTTACCTGGTAGAGGGGATGGGAGTCAGATCCCCATCTGCTAGAAATGGCTCTGCCTTACCTGCTGTATCAGCTAGTAAGAATTATAACAGAAGGAGTGCTGCTTGAGTTTTCAAACAACAGTAACATGACCATCAATGAGCCCTACTGTGTGCTGTGTCCTCTACTAAGCCCTTATATGAATTGTTTTATTTAATCCTCACCGCAACTCTGATAGGTCCCAGTGTTCATCCGATTTCACCAGAGAGAAAACTGAAGCCCAGCTGAGTAACTTCCGCAAGACCGCCCCCCGTAATATGCTACAGAGTTACATCTCAAACCCAGCTCTGATCTCCAGAGCCTTACCTCCAACTTCTGTGCCCTGTGGCCTCCAAGGGGCCAGTCCATTCCCTTCCTGGGCCTCGGGTCGCTACCTTCTTCTGATGACTGGCCTGGGTGATCCTGACCGGAACCCTGGTGGGAAGCAGGTGGCTATTAGATGGCCCTGACTGCTTACTCCAACGGCATTCCTCCCAGGGCTGGCAGGCCTCTCTGCGGGGGGAGGGGGGTTGGCCATCATGGCAGGGTGGCTCCATCTGCTGAGGGGCAAGAAGTGGTGAGAGGAGGACACACAGGAGCTGCTGCCATTCTGACCCCTGCTCCCTCCCCTATTCCAGGGTCATGGCTAAGCCCAATTTCGTTATTGTTCTAAATTCTTAATATGTGTCCGTTTCACCAAATCCTAAATCCAGCAATGCCTAGAGCCCTGAGTAATCCCTGGGGTGCCTAGAAATTCTGCAGGCCTCCCTGGCTCTTGCCTTGGTGTGGGGTGGCCAGGCCACACGGAGCTGGTGCGGGTATACCCAACAATCAGCTCAAGCTTTTGGCCTCTTTTGTATCCACTGAGCTAAAGGGCTGTCCCCTGGCCCACATGCTGTCCCTTCTCTTTTCACCAAGTGCATCCAGAGCAGCTGAGGGCCCGAGGGCAGGGAAGGAACCTTCAGGGGAGTCCAGCCTTAGTTCCACCGTGGATATGATTTGTGGGAAGTCACTTTGCTTTTCTGGGCCTCAGTGTTCTCATCTGTACAGTGGGGTGAGCGTGCCTCCCCACCTCCCACTCCTCTTGCCCTAGAGTTAGAGTCTCCATTTAATATTTTGAGAGGAGTTGACTTTCACTGGATCAAAAGGATTTGCCAAGGTCTTGCTGCTTCCTTTTTCAGTCTAGAACGGCAGTGAGGCAACACAGCTCCGTCTTATTTAAAGAATGCATGTGGCCAGGAAAGATGTCCTCAAACTCAGCACAGCGCACATCAAACGTGGACTCTGTGTTTTTAATTAAGTGAGGTAAAACCCTGGCATAAATACTTCTAACTAAAATTTAGGAATAAAGCGTATTCTGAAATTAGCGTGTCTTCAAGGCAGATATTTAATACACCCTGAAAACCCTCTGTGTGGGACTGTGGGCGGTTTCTGGTGCTTCCCGGTCCTCTCGCTGACCTGCCGGCAGCAGGAGGGGGGAGACAACTGACCCTCTGCAGTAATGCACCAACACATGTTTATAAAATAAATTTATTTTGTGTTATTTAAAATGGGCACTTTAGCCATGTTAAGTGTACAGGTCAGCCGTGTTAATAAGAGGTTCACAGTGTTGTGCAACAGACCTCCAGAATGTTTTTCTGTCTTGCAAAACTGAAACTCTACATCCACTCAGCAGCCACCTACTGTTTGTGTCTATGGGTTTGACCCCTCTAGCTCCCTCCTATGAGCGGAATGCTATAGTACCTGTCCTTTTGTGACTGGCTCATTTCACTCAGCTTAATGCCTTTAAGGTTGATCCTGCCACATCCCTGTTGTAGATGTGCCCAGATCTTCCTTTTTAAGAACGAATGACATTCCGTTGTATGGATACACTGCTTGTGTTTGTTCGTTCATCCACCATGGACACTGGGATTCTTCCACCTTTTGGCTGTTGTGAAGGATGCTACCATGAACATGGTGTTCAAATATCTGTTAGATTTCTCGCTTTCCATTCTTTTGGATATATGCCCAGACGTGAAGTTGCTGGGCCAGATGGTAATTCTGTGTCGATTTTTGAGGAGCAGCCACACAGTGTCCATAGAGGCTTCACATTTCCTGTTCCTACCAGCACTACACGCGGGCTCCAGTGTCTTCGCATCAGCGCTGACATTTGTTACTTTCTGGGTTTTCATAGTGCTCATCCTAAGGATAGGAGGCCATGTCTCGCTGTGGTTTTGACTTGCATTTCCCTAAGAATTACTGAGGCTGAATATTTCTTCTGTGCTTGTTGGCCATTTATGTTTCTCTATTGGTGAAATATCTACTTTCATCCCATGCTTATGTTTTCATTGAGTTTGTTATTTTTCTGCTGTTAACTTGCAGGGGTTCCTTGTATATTCTGGATAGTAACCCACTGTCGGAGGTAGGTTTACAAATACTTTTCCCGTTCTATATGCTGCCTTTCCACTCCATCGATTGTGTCCTTTGATGCACAGACATCTTAGATTTTGATGTGGTCCTTTGTGTCTACTTTTGATTTTTGTTGCCTGTGCTTTCAATGAAAAGCACAAGGCATCTGAGATATCCAGTGGCGTCCAATCACTCATTGCCCAGTCCAATGTCACAAAGCTTTCCTTCTAGGAGTTTAAGAGTTTTTGGCCTTATGCTTGGACCTTTAATCCATTTGGAGTTGATCTTTACATGTGGTTTAAGGGTCCACATCACGTGGACAACCAGTTTTCCTACAAAAAGTTATCTTAAGATAAAATTTATGATTGATGGTCACAACTGACCAAATTTGGTTGACTCAAATGTTTACATGTCTTGGGAACAATACAAAACAAAAAGCACTCAAATTCAACATGTAGCTTTCACAAACTTTGTGCTCCCGCATTTACATTGTTTCACAGAACTCCCCTTCGTTTACAGCAGCATGGCAGGTGCCCACAGTGTAGACTGTGTTGCAATAGTATAAACCTCAGGGCTTATGAATGGGAGGCTCTGTGAGTCACCTGCACCCTGTTCCCTGCCAGGCACTGAGTCTGGCTCTTCCTGCCTGTAAGCCGGAGCCTGTGCCACTCACCCGCTGCTCTTTCCTGGTGTCCCTGATGCCATGGGTTTTCAGGGACGATCATGCTCTCGTTATGTTTTCCTTCCATGGGCTTCTGAATAGATCTGGGGCCAACCGGTCACCGTCAGTCTCTGTATTTTGTGGGTCCCAGACTTGGAACCCGTGAACTGGGCTCTGAACTGCCCAAGAAGGCAGACACACAAACCCCAGAAATTCAAAGCATTTCCAAACTTTTGAATTTCCTCATAATTTAAAATTTGTGTCAGAAGCTTGATTCTTTAAACTGTTGCAGACTAGCCGCCAGGAGAGCCGACCGCTGAGTGGACCGCCCCCAGGAGTGGGATCGTGAGAGGCCTGCGCTGGTGAGTCGTGGGGTGTCCCCTCACTCCTGCCGCCCCAACACCTCAGCCCGTCTCCTGCATCTGGGATGGTCATCCTGAGCTGGGAGAGGACCCAAATTTCCTGAAAAAAAAAAATGCCACATCACAGAAGCTTCTGGTGCCAAGAAAAACAGCCTGGCCCAGCTTTGTGGCTGTGAGCCTCAAACGCCACCTCAGGACGCTGCTGTCGCCGTGGGTAGTGCCATCTGGCTCGGTTTTGCCAAAACAAAGGAAATGCCCTCTAGCAATTTTTGTGAGTTTGTTTTGCAAAATCAAATTGGCTGTTTTTAATCCTCCTTTCCTAATGTAATACAAACTGGAATTTCAAAAACCTGCGAAAGACAGGGATCTCTTTGGCGTGGACGAGAGATCCTGCCTGACCTGCCTGTCAGCCTGGGCCAAAGAGATGGACTGCGGAGAGTTCTGGGGAACAGAGGCTCTGGCGGTAGGGTCACCCCCATGTGCACATGTGCTCTGAGCACAGGGAGAGCAGGTGCTGGGTCTCCACACACAGAACAGAGCAGTGGCCTAGCTTCCCGGACCTCCCTGCTTCAGGCCCTCGTGCCTCCAGAGCCAAGTCCCAGACGACTTGTGTTCCCGAGTGGGGCTTTTAGACCTCTTCCCAAGGAGCAGGCTGCACCCAAGGGAACTGGCCTCCTCTCTACCAGCCCAGATGGGCTCTGTAGTGGCCGAGCTCACGAGACACCCGCACCTTCACGGAGGTTCGAGCCTGTGCAGGAGACAGGCTCTCAGACGAGGACCAGCCAGTAGGACCCATGAGGGAGTCCTGACAAGATGCCAAGACCAACCTGGTGGGATAACCTTGAGTCTTCCTCAAGGAGATGATGCCAAGGCCAGGTCCTGAAGAACCAGCAGGAGTTGGCTAAGCTAATGAGGAGGGGCAGGCACCCCAAGAAGGGGCTGTGCATGAGCAAAGGCTCACTGAGGAGTGCGAGGGAGCAGATGTCAGGAGAGTGGCTGGAGAAAGAGCAGGCTGCTGCTCGCTCAGCCCTCTGCACAGGTGCCTGGGGTTCTGTTGTCACCATTGGCCCTGGGTCCTCTGGCTCTTCCCCTCCAGGGCTCATAATAGTGACTCCACAGTGTCAGCAACCTAAGCGCCTTCCAACTTGTCACTCAGCTGACCCCAGAGTATTGCTGTCATCCATGTGGCTCCAAATAGCTTGCCCCCACCATGTCTGCATCACCACCAGTGGGAGTGGGCAGAGGGAAAGGTGTGGAACACAGCCTCTGCCTTTAAAGGCATGACCTGGAGATTGCCACATTGCTTCTGCTCACATCCTATCGGCCTGGTCTTAGCCAGCGGCCAGATCTGGCTGCAAGGGAAGCTGGGTGGCCATGTGCTCAGCAACAAAAGAAGAGTTTTGTTATTGTAGAAACAAGCCAGACCAGATATTGGAATACAATTAGTCTTCTTCCCCAGCCTGCTAGCATACTTGTCAAGGGCGTGAAAGACCTTGCACTTCACACAAGTTCAGAGCTGGGCTCATCAGCCAGATTCATTCCTGCAGAGGAAGGCTGACGGCCACCCTGGCACCCCAGACCTGCTATGTTGGAAATCACCACCATCAGCCCTCACCTTCTTACAGTGCAGAATAAGGGAACAACCTAGAACAGTAGTGTAGTAACTGTGGTTTAGCTGCAGAGAAGGTGTCCCTGAGAGAGGATCGTTCGTGACAGAAGTAGGTCGCTGTGAACAGGTGGGTGGTGGGTGGCCAAGGGCCAATATTTGGGTGCAGAGACAGGAATGGCTGGAGGGAGGAGGTTTTGTTTTTGAGATTTGTTTTTTTAGCCAAAATATACAACATTTTTCTGAATGTCCTAGCTCTATTCTGAGATGCAGACTCACAAAGTAAACAGCTTTTTGCTTGCTTTATTTTATTTTTTAAAACATTTTATTTATTGATTTCAGAGAGACTGGGGCAAGGGGGAAGAGATTGAGAGAGAGAGAGAGAGAGATGTTGTCGCACTCATTTTTGCATTCATTGGCTGACACTTGTATGTGCCCTGACCAGGCACCCAACCTACAACTGGGTGTATCGGGGACAACACTCTAACCAGCTGAGCTACCTGGGCAGGCTGCTTTTTTTATTTTTATGTAATGTTTGGAAAAGGTAGTAGAGTCACATATAGAAAGAAGTTGCATGAAGAGCCTCACCACTCCCAGCAGGTAATCACTTTACTGTGTGTCCTGTGAGTCCCTCCTGATGTTCTTTATTCAGGCATGAGCAAACGTGAGCATGTATCCTAACCAATTCTCCTCTTTTCTAAACCCTGGCATCTGCTTTGTGATGGTGTTCTTAAGACCAGCAGCTCACATCCTCCTCCCCGAGGTTTCTTGCTCTTAAATTTTCTCCCTGTCTTATGGCATTTCACAAAACTAGCCCGAGCCATGAGAACAAACATTTCATACCCTTCGTGCATGACATTTTTCACACGTGCTTTACAAGCATGCATCTTCATTCTGGATGGAATGGCACGGGAAATATGTCTTTTCCACATGGCCACTAATATAATACAAAGAGCGTTTTCCACTTCCCTCGGCCCCAGGGGGGAACTAGATCATGAAAATGGAAAAGCGATGAGAAAATGAAAATCCCTGCCTGCAGTGCTCACTCTCCAAGTGGTTTTCCAGAGGCTCCCTGTGACTGTACCACCTCTCGAAGTGTAAATCACCAAATGGGCTGGCGAAGCTGTCTCCCAGAGGCCTGTGCATGGTTATTTCTGTCTGGTGGCCATTTGGCTGCTTGACCTTTACCCAAGGGTCCCTGCTGGGTAAGAGCTGGGCTCTGCCTGCGCTTGGCTGACCGGGCACTGGGGTGGGCACACACTGCCTGCGGGCCCAGCTCCCGCAGAGACACGACTGGCAGCGCTGTGGTATTTCTAGTGGAAGCCGAGGGCCACATGGTTCAGCCGTCTGGAGGCAAACTGTACTGTTGCAGGGTTTGCCAGACAGTGGAATGCCTCCGCTACCTCTGAACAAAGCCCAGGGGCTTTTGGCTCAAACTTGGCAGGACTTTGCGAGCCTTCAGTGCGAGCCATGATCTGGCCGGCCTGGCACCTGGGGTCCGGCTGAAAGACCAGGGCCAGGGCTCGGTGGTCAGCCTGCCTCTCCTTCTCCCTTCTGCCCTGTCTGCTAACCCCTGACACGCAAGTTATTGGTAAGTGTGGCTCAGAGAAACACAAATTTCCCCTGCACTCTTTCTTTCTTAATTTTTACTGCATTTTTCCATTACCATTTAGCCCCCTCCTCCCTCCCTCCCCTGAGTAATCATCACACTGTTGTCCATGCCCATGAGCCCCTTTTCCTATTTGCTCTATCCCTCCACCCCCTAACCTTCCCCTCGCCCCCACAAGAGCTGTCATCCTGCTCTCCACCTGTGAGTCTGTTTCTGTTTTGCTTGTTAGTCAGTTTGTTCGTTAGAGTCCACATATGAGTGGAATCATACAGTAGTTGTCTTTCTCTGGCTTATTTCATTTAGCATAGTGTTCTCCAGGTCCACCCATTCTGTTGCAAAGAATAAAATTGTCTTCTTTTTTACAGCTGAGCAGTATTCCATTGTGTAAATGTCCCGTAGTTGTTTTATCCACTCACCTACTGATGGACAGTTGGGTGGTCCCCTGCACTCTTGCTCTCAGATATGAAAACAAAACCCAGCTCTACTCTCGGTGACAGTTTACAGTCTGTGGGCACTAGAGGGCACTGTGGGGCAGCCTTTGTGTGCTCAAAAGGTCGCCTGGATTTTTTAAATGGACTTTGGTGTTGGGAGCACTTCAAGTTCATAGAAAAATTGAGTGGAAAGTACAGAGATTTCCCAGATAGCCCCTGCCCCTACACACACAGCCTCCCCCACGATCAACACCCTGCTGCAGGGTGTAACCCTGCTGTGTTACAATCTGTGAACCTGCGCTGACACGTTGTCATCACTCAATGGATTTTTGACACATGTACAATGATGTATGCCCACCATTACAGTACCACACAGAGTAGTTTCACTGCCTTAACAATCTGCTGTGCGCCGACTTTTCATCCCCCGGCAACCACCGGCCAAGCTTTTTACTGTTCCGTAGTCTGCCTTTCCAAATGCCATGTAGTTGGAATCATACAGTGTTCGGTCTTTTCCAGTTGGCCTCTTTCACGTAGTAACGTGCATGTAAGTTCCCACCATATCTTTTCATGGTTGACAGCTCATTTCTTTTTGGCACTGAGCCACATTCCTTTGTCTGGATGGACCACAGCTTACTCATCCACTCACCTACTGAAGCACATCTTCATTGCTTCCAGGTTTTGACAACGATGGATAAAGCTGCTATGAGCATTCATGTGCAGGTTTTTATGTGACCTAAGATTTCAGCCTATTTGAGTAAATACCTAGGGGGATGATTGCTGGACTCTTGCCTGTATATGCAGAGGGCAGGAAGCCCAGTGGGCTAGGCTGTCCCATACTCAGTTAGCTTGCTGGAACCTCAGCAGAGCTCCTCCTCCTCAGGGCAAGAACTCCCCCACCCCATTCCTCCGGAGTCCCCCAGCACCCTTGGGGGCACTGACTCAGTCCATGTCATTCTCCAGTGGGGAGAACCCCGGTACGCCTGTGAGGGAACAGGACGGCGTCTTCCCTCCTCCCTCTTGTTCATCCTTCCCTCCACAAGTGCGGGGGCCCGGAGGACGTTTGGTATGAACGGAACTGTTTTTGCTAACACCAGCATTCAAGAAAAACCAGAACACAACTTTCCATCAAGCTGTCATTTTTGGAACGATTAATGCCACAACTCTTATTCGTCTGGGTGTTTGTTACAAACACACAGCTGCGCTGGCACTCCAGCTGGTTCAGACACCTACTAACCGTGGGACCGTGGGGACGTCTCATAACCTCCTTGTACTTTCTTTTCCTCCTCTACAAAACCTCAGAAGCGAGGTGGTGACTGCTGTCCAGTGTTGTTGTAAACATTCAAATGGATCTTAAAACAGGCAAAGGGCTGACAGCAGGGCCTTAGGTTAGGACATGCAAAAAAAAATGTTAACTGTTGTTATTTGATTTTTAGTTTCTGTAGGAGCCAACTTTGAGAGCAAGCTATTTCTTTGTCTTCAGAAAATGGAAAAAATAACTAACAGGATATTTGATTTTCTGTAGAAAAAATGCCAAGATGCTATTTGGGGATGGAGGGGCTTCAGGCACCAGAATAAAAACACCTGCGAGTTTTGTCTCGATGTGCAAGGTTGTCTTCCTTCAGGGCAGGACGGTGTCTCTGGCCAGTCTGCTTGCAGAAATAAAAAAACCCTGGGGGTTCCTGGAACTGGGGAGGGGCAATGTGGCTGGGGCTCTTACTTATTCAGGAGGGGGTAGCCAGGGACCCCAGACAGGGAGGGAGTCAGGAGGAGCCTGGGGCCTGGGACTCTGAGCCTGGCCACACCCAGGAGCTGGCTGGGCCTTATCGTCGCACTCTGTAGCTCCCTTTCGGGCAAGTCCGGTCCTCCTTGGGTTCGGGGTGTTGGGAGACCAGCCTTGGCTGGGACTGGGCTGAGGGGTCCAGGGATCAGCAGGTCCTGGGAAAGCTTGTTATGAGGTGGTAAGAGGGTCACCAGAGAAAAGGACAGTGGTGAGTGGAGAGCTTGAGTCAGGAGGTAGACTGGGAAATAACGGCATCCAGGACTTCAGGGAAGGGAGTCCTCAGCCTGCAGATTCCCAGAAATACTGGGGAGGGGACCCTGACGGGAGCTGGCCACAGCATGACCAAGCAGGGTGAAGGCTGGGTGGGTCTTGTGCCATTTAGGCACCAAAGGGAAGGCTGACTTTTGGGAGCACTTAGTGTCTGGGCATCTGGGTTATAGGTGGGATTTTTCATCTTCACAGTAACCCTATAGGGGAGGTACCACCAGGGAGCTTGTTTTACAGATGGAGAAACAGAAGCACAGAGAGGGTGAGTAACTTGCCCTCAGTCACACAGCTAGTAAGTAGTAGAGTTGGCATTTGAACTGGGTCTGTCTGGCCCCAAAGCCTGCTGGTCTCCCCACTACCCCTGCACCCCTGCCAAGGAGCAGGCCTTTGCCTCAGCTCTGCAGTCACTGCTGTCACTGCCTCCTGCCAAAGGCCTACCTACAAGGAGTTCCTGGGAAATCCCTGCCCCAGAGAAGCCTGTGGAACAGATGTCCACTACTGGATATTCCCAATGCAATTCGGGACTGGCTATCACTCTTGGTCCCCAACCTTTTTTTTTCTGAATGAGGCAGCTGAGTCGGCTGGTGATTTCAATGCAGTGTGTAGAGTGTTTGCAGCGTGAACGCTGGAGCAGCGTAGCAAACATGTTGACCTCCCCAGTCCGAGGGAGGGTCTTAGAAGTGCCCACGTTCCCACCGCCGCACCGGCCCTTCCTGCCGGCCTGAGAAGCTGCCAGTAGATGGCGCTGCGACCCCGCTCCTTGCTCTGCGGTCAAAGTTGTTTCGCGTGAGCTCGAAGCTCCCAGTGTTCAGCCAGCTCATCCCAGACTCGCTGGGAGGCGCCTGCACTTCCAGAGCAAGGGCTGCTTCTTCACTGTCCTCTTAACAGACACTTACGTGGCACCTACTAAGTACCTGGACCCATGATGTGTTCTGGGTGTTCAGCATTCATGGTCCAATGGGGAGGACAGATGGACGATTGCAATTCAATGTGACCACAGCTAGGACAGGAGGGTCCTGGGCAGGAGCTTAGGGGCTTCTAGAGCACCTCACTCTGGGACTGGGTAGCCGTGCACCCACCAGGGAGAAGGCTGGAGTTAGTGTTCTCTCGGGACTGTGCCTGGGGGGATGTTTGGGACCAGGCACGCAGTTCTCCGGAAAGGAAGGGGAGCAGTTGAAGGTGTTCTACAGGCTATGTGCAGAGATGTCAGTGGCCTGGCCCCACAGTGCCTCATCAGTGGCAAGAGTGTGGTTTCCTGGGGACTTCTTGGCTCCTTAGAGTTTCATGATGGTGACCTGGGCACCCTCTCTGAAGCTGCTGTGTCCCAGGCTCAGGGCTGCTCCTGCCTCAAAGAGAGATCCAGCTGCAGGGCAGGGGGCATGGGCAGTGGGGAGGGTGGTAGCCTGCAAGGAGGAGGGTGGGGAAGGGAATGCGTGGCCGGCGGGGCACTAGGCTCTGTTTCCTACAGCATCCTCACATCAGCCTATTCAGGGGACGTGTTTCCTCCTAAGCAGACGGAGGCTCAGAGGACGAAAGTCTTAGGCCCGGGTGTCTGCGCGGTGAGTGGCCCATGGGGAGGAGCTGTGCTGTTGGCATTTGGTAGGATGCTTGGGGGAGACTGGGGTCGGCCTCCCGCTTTGCTGGTTTTGGAGAAGGGGCCTGTGTGTGGCCGGATGAGTACAGAGTCAGCAATCGCCTCTTCCTGAGTCAGGCCAGCTCCTGAACACATGCCCCCATCAAGCTGCCCCTGGTTTGGCCTCAGGCCAGCTCTGGTCTATCACCTGGGCACCTGGCTCCAGTGTGTGCCTCTGGGGACCACAGGGTACAGAGTACAGAGGGGAGGGGAGAGGAGGGCCTTGGGAAGGTGTCCTCTCAGGATCTACAGCTCTTCCTGTCTTCCTACAGGCCCCGGGTCAAGGAAGGGGAAAGAAGGAGAAAAACATGATGTGTGAGAGAAATAGCAATTGGCTGTCTTTCTCACGCCCCCAACTGTGGACATGGCCCGTAATCCAGCCATGTGCCCTGACTGGGAATCGAACTGGCAACCTTTTAGTTTGCAGGCCAGCGCTCGATCCACTAAGCACACCAGCCAGAGTGGATCTCATTTTTTCACTTGCCTGCCCCTGGTTCCTGGTGGAAATTCTGTATTTGGCCTGATTCTGAGCCCAAGCCAACCAACCCACAACCCACCCCATTTCTAAACCACAGTCCCAAGCGATTTCTCCAAACCAGCCTCTCGAATACTCTCTCCCAGCCGTGCTTGATCCCCAGTCTCTCTCTTTTCTCTTCCTTCAAATAGTCCATTATTTTGCATGGAGATTTTGCTTTTCTTTGACTTTCTTTTCTTCACATATAACCTGATAAAAGAGCTCCCGTTATTTCAGAATATATTCTGGGCCCTATTCTGTGCTCAATTACACACCGTCTATAGTTGATTTTCATGAAATTTAAATAACAAAGACAGACGCTTATGTCATTTCTTCCCTATAAAAATCCACCCTTGAAATCCTCTCTCATTGGAAAGCTGTGGCGTGTCCGCAGTTGAGCAGCTTGTGTGTGTGTGTGCGTGTGTACTGCCTCATTAGGAGTGCATGTGGAGTGAGGTGTGTCGTGGTAACAAGAGCTACATTTGCACTCACTGTCCCCAAGTGGAAAGAGATGGCCCGGAGTCCCCAGACGCGGCAACATCTGCCAATCTCCGAGACAGCGTCAGGCCAGGGCCACCTGGCACAGGGAGGTCCCTCCCGTGGACTAGCGGTGCTGTGTTCATGAGTCAGCAGGGGCTCAGACATATGCAGGTGGAGCAGGGGACATATCTCTGTGGCAGGACATTAACTACCCACACTGGGCTCAACCCTCATGAGCCCCAGGTGGCAGCTGGGAACCTGATCGGCTGCTTGCCAAATACCCCATGCAAAGGGAGGGCCTGAGTCCTTGAATGCTTGACACAAGTCCTGGAACTGAAGGTGTTGGCTGAGAAACAAGAGAGCTTGACAGGACCCCCGTAATGGGCCCACTCTGTTGAACGATGGGGTGATGATATTTCACATCCAATTTTAAATTTCTGTCTTGTGGAGTGAATGCCCCAGGTGGAGTCTGGCAGAGAGGATCAAGGGAAGGCATCCTTGGGTGGTTGGTTGCCAAGGACTGGCGATAGAGGAGGAGCCTGGACTTGTGGAAGAGAAGGGCCTGCCCCAGATCTCAGCCTTCATTCCTTGCATCCCAAAGACCACTGGCTCCACCCCTCCAGAAGCAACTTTTCACAGAGAAACCAAGGTGGTTTGCTCCAGACCATGGTCTCAGGCCTCTGCTAGGGGCCCGCTCCTGGCAGGCTGCATTCCCATTGTAGGAAGACTTGCTTCAGTGCACAGATTCTACACCAACTTCCTTCCCCTAGGTCTGCCCTTGAGGGAGCTGAGGCAGGAGGAGAAGGGTACCCGCCACCCCAGGGGCCATTTTTAGGTTGACACTTGGAAGTCTGGAGGTGACCTCCTTGGGTCCAGCCCATCATCCTAAGTAGCTCAGAGGACTGGGACTTGGGCTGGGCGCTGAAAGGTTTGGTGCCTGAGAGAACAGACAGGGAGTGTCTGAGAGGAGGGGTGGGTAGGCAGAGGCCAGGAGCCAGGGAAGTGTTAGTACGACTCAGGTTTGGAAGGAGGGAAGACAGTTTGCAGCTGCTGAGTTTGAAAAGATAGTGGGAAGTCGCCCAGAAATGTAAGTCAGGATGAAAATATGTGTCATTGAGGAATTAGAAAAAACCATAGAACTACGCCCAAAAGCCCCATGTGACCTGAGCCCACACCTGGGCCCAAATTGCAACAGTAGTTAGTATTTGAGGGTCCAGGCTCCACTGAATCAGCAGTGATGGCAGAAACCCTGAGATTGAATAAACATGGAAAGAATGAACCTAATATGAACAACAATGGCGAACAGCACAATCACACTGAAGGAAGAAAAAGAAAAATAACCCAAGAAACTTTCAGACACAGTACTATGATTGCATTCCCTTTGTCTAAGGCAAAAAGAGCTGCAAATACTGAACTGTACTGAGGAGGCGTGTTTTTCACAAGGTCATAGATGTAGCAGTTTTCTGGTATTGTACAAATGAGCGAATACAGAGATAATGCTGACAGGTTCTCACCAGTGGAGGAGGAAGTAAAAATATGGAATGGAGGAGGGCTAGGAAGAATTCTATGAGTTGGAGTTGTAGGACTGGAGGTATCAGCACATAAACTTATATCATACGTACATACATATAAACATATATACATATATGCATGCATGTATATACACATTCATGTATGTAATTCCTAGCTCTGCACAATGAAAGGATCCAGAAGCAAAAGACACCCCAGTTGCAATGATTACACTTAATATCTAGATCCTGGTTTCTAAACACCATTCCTTACTAAAAAACGAACCCGGGCTCCTTGGGAGAGGGCTGGGGCGGGAAAAGTACCAGCTGAGTGTGGAACCTCGGTTTATGCCAGAAGGAATGATGGGGGCGTGTCAAAGTGACTTAGAAGCCAGACTGAAGAGACTCCCACAAGTCCTGTCTAGAACAATTTGAACATCAAGACAAATAATGATTGGAAAAGACTATATCCATTGAATAAAATATGAACTTGAGAATCCAAATTAGCACAAAATGAATGAGTGAATGAATGAATTAATAATAAATGGCATAGAACAGAAAACATTTCCTTTCTGTAGAATGCCAACTAATGAGTGTAGAAAGAATAACAGAGTTGGAAAATTGTCATTTTGAAAACACAAGTAATAATTCATTTTAGAAAAAATCATCAATGGATGCTAAAACCCGTGGGCGGAAGTTTGGTGGGGATCAGGATATTTACAGTCTCAAAGACTCTCCTCACAAATTACTTCTTAACTGCATAAGGAAAATAGAAACTTCACGGTGAAGAGTCCCAGCCCACATCACTTAACCAAGTGACTGAAGAGAACATCACCGACATTGAGACAGTTCCACACCAACTGCCTCCTCGTGGAACACATCACTTCTGTGGTCCTCCTGCCCAAATGTAAGGCCTGCATCTGATGCAAGGAGACGCCAGGCAAGTCTATACTGCGGACATGATGCAAAACAATGGTACTCCCCCAAATGGTAAGGTCGTGAAAAATAAAGGAAGGCTGCAGGTCCATTCCAGATTAGAGAGAATAATGGGACTTGACAACTAAAAGTGACGTGTGATTCCAGATTGGATCCTGACCTGGGACGGGGGTGGGGGTAGGTAAAGAGGACATTATTGGGACAATTGGAGAACTTTGAACATGAACAGGGCATTGGATATTAACCTATGTCAACATTACATTTCCTTATTTTGATAATGGTACTGAGGTTATGTTTGAAAATATTCTTTTCTGAGCAAACATGCACTGGAGTTCTTAAGGCTAAAGGGTAATGCTGTCTGCAACTTGCTTTCTAGTAATGCAGCTTAAAAAAGCTCTTTTATCTTCTTATCTACCTGGAGGTGATACAAAGAGAAATGTGGGAAAATGTCAACAATTCAGGAAGCTGAGTGTTCAGGAGTTTTGCAACTGTTTTGTGTTTGAACTTATATTAAAATAAAAAGTTATCAAAACACTGTAACACACACAAGAATCTAAGCTCTGAAACAGTCAAAGGGAGGTAAGACTCTGACCCTGAAGTAGGTGGGATGAAACGCCTGGCATTTTGTGAGAACTTAATAAAATGAAGCAGGTTTTGAGATTGCTGGGGGGAGGACATCATAAGGGGACAGAGGTAATGTAAAATCAACACAATGGAGATTAAATTTATATAAAAAATAAAAATAAAATACAGATTTTTACTAACAACGTCTAATTTTACCTACAATTGTGTACAGAGAGGGCACATGCCTTTGCCCCTCATGGCATCAGGGGATCTGGAGGATGTTCCTCGTCCCCATGCAAATGCCCCAGGTCCTCAGAACTGCCAGGAGCCCGGAATGCGGCTGAAATTCTCCCTGACCCACCCTCCCCAGGTGATTTGAGATGAGCCCGAGGGTGTTGCCTTGGACTAAGACCTCAGCATCTGATCAACAGCTTTACAAATAGCTAGTGTGAAGGTGGGCAAAGGCATAGCTAGTGTGAAGGTGGAACTGTCTCAGACACCAGTTCCTAGCATTTAACGTTTAACGCCTGGGCCAGGAGGGCAGAAGAGAAGCCTGCTGTCAGAAACCCAGGGGGCCCCGAGTTCTGCTCCCCCTGTTGCTAGTGTAGAAACTCAGGCCCGCCGCTGGCCTCCCAGTTTCCTCAGCTACTCCTACCGTCGTGTTTGGCAGGCCCTCCAAAGAGCCAGACCGGTGCCTTCGACTGCCAACTTATCCCTTCTTTTCCTGCTGCAGTGTCCAGACTGCCCTTCCTCTGGACAGGTCGACCCCCTCCAACTGCCAGCGCTCTCAGCCTGCTCCAGCGCAGGGGTTCTCAAAGGGTGTCCCGAGGACCCTGGTGCTCCCTAAGACCCTCCCTTGGGGACCGTAGGGGCTGTGCTTTTCCAGTCACATGCTCGCTGACATTGCACTTCACACACGTCAACAACATATCAGACTAGCCCGAATGAAGAAACAGGTATGTGAATCTAGTCTTCTATTAAGCCAGATATTTAAAAAGATTTGCAAAAAAAGGAAAAAAAAAGTAAAGCAATGCCACACTTCTCACTAATTTTTCATTTTGAAAAGTATAGTTATTTTTTATTTAAAATGTTACATGGTAACATTATTTATTTATTACAGATTTATTGAGGTATAACTGACAAATAAAATTTTAATGTATTTAAAGTATACATGATTTGATATACATATATACTCTAAAAGATTCCCACTATCACATCAACACATTCATCACCTCTCATGTTTAGTTTTCATTTTTTAAAAAGATTTTCTTTATTTACTTTTAGTGAGAAGGGAAGGAAAAGAGAGAGGGAGAGAAACATCAATGTGTGGTTGCCTCTCGAGTGCCCCCTACTGGGGATCTGGCCCACAACCCAGGCATTTACCCTGATTGGGAATCGAACCAGCAACCCCTTAGTTGATGCCATTCAATATTTGTTTCTTTGTCTGGCTTATTTCACTTAGCATGAGGATTCTGGGTTCATCCATGTTGTCATAAATGGCAGGATTGCCTTCTTTCTCAAGACTGTGATATACATATATATTGGGTTGGCCATAAAGTCCATTTAGGTTTCCTTTGTAAAATAAAAGACACATTTTTCACTTTAACCAGTAACTTTATTGATTTGGGTATTTTGAGTATGTTGGCTATCTGCCACTACTGGTTTCTAGTGGGTAGAGGCCAGGGGCACTGCTAAATATCCAATGTGTATAAGACAGCCCCACAACAAAGAATTATTTGGCCAAAATGTCAATAGTACCAAGAAACTTTGCAAACCACTTTTGACACATTTGATCATTCGTGGCACCTTCTCCATACACTGTACAAGTCTTTTTTTTGTATTTCAGTGTGTTTTAACCTTTCTTGAAACAATAAAACATAATACATAAAAATGTTGCATATCTTCTTCCATCTTTAATATTAAAATGGCTGCACAAAAATTCACCAATTTTGATTAAGTTTTTTTAAATGCACACTGATATGATAGCTGTCACAATACAGTCTAACAAAATTGTTTTGAATGAAGTGAAAAACAACAAAGCACTAACTAGAACCATCATATGGACAAAACTAATATGCAATTTCTACTTTTTTCTTTATCCACTCATCTGTTGATGGACACGTAAGTTCTGGGCTACTGTAAAAATGTTTCTGTGGATGTGGAAATACAAATGTATCCTCAAGATAGTGTTTTAATTTCCTGTAGGCATATACCCAGAAGTGGGACTGCTGGATCACCTAGTAGTTCCACTTCTAATTTCTTGAGGACCCTCCATGTTGTTTTCCACAGCGGCTGTACCTGTGTACATGCCCTGACAACAGGTCACAAAAGTTCTCTTCTCTCCACACCCTCACAGCGTGTGTTACTCATCTTTTTGATAAGATACATCCTCATGGTTGAAATGTTGTTGGGATTTTGATTTGTATTTGCCTCATGGTTAGTGAGGTTGAGCATCTTTTCATGTACCTGTTGGTCATTTGTTTGTCCTCTTTGGAAAAATGTCTCCTTGGGTTCTTTGTCTATTTTTAAATTGCATTATTTGTCATTTTGTTATTGAGTTGTATGAATTTCTTGTATGTTTTGAATATTAACCCCTTATCAGACACATGGTTTGCAAATATTTTTTCTCATTCCATAGGTTGCCTTTTCATTTTGTTGATAATTTCTTCTGCTGTGCAGAAGCTTTTTTATTTTAATGAAGTTCTACTTATTTTTGCTCTTGTTTCTTTTACTTTTGGTGTTAAATCCAAAAATCATTGCCATGACCATCAAGGACCATCAAGGAATATCAAGGAGTTCACCCTTTATATATTTTTTAGGAGATTTTATGGCTTCCAGTCCTATGTTTAAGACCATTTGTTCAAGGGGTGGTAGGGGGAAAGGCAGAAAACTGTACTTGAACAACAATAAAAAAAAGACCATTTGTTCAAGGCCAAAATGTTTAATCCATATGGAATAGACTTTTGTCTATGGTGTAAAGCAGTGGTCCAATTTCATTCTTTTGCATGAGGATACCCAGTTTTCTCAACACTATTTGTTGAAGAAACTATCCTTTTCCCGTTGTATATTCTTCTTCATTGAAAATTAATTGACCAGGACTTCTGGCCATGATGGAGGCATAGGTAGACACACTGTGCCTCCTTGCACAACCAAAAGAAGGACAACAACAGTTTAAAAATAAAAAACAGCCAGTACTGGTGGAAAATTGAACTGTGTGGAAGTTCGACAACCAAGGAGTTAAAGTAGACACATTAATCCAGATCGGTAGGAGGGGCGGAATCGGGCAGCCAAGGTAGAGAGAACTTGTAGCAAAGTGATGGCTGGTGGACCCCAGGCACTCAGGGTGGCAGTGGGCAGACCCAGCCAGGTGGTGTATTGTAGAGCAAGGCATGGTGCACAAGGCGGCTGGTGGACTGGGTGGTCCCACATTCACGAGTAGATAAACCAGGCAAAACTGGGGAATGAGACAGACCTCGTAGCCCAGGGTCCCAGCGCAAAAAAATAAAGCCTCAAAACACCGACTGAAAACACCTGTGGGGACTGAGGTGCCAGGAGAGACTCCCAGCCTCACAGGAGAGTTTGTTGGAGAGACCCACAGGGTCCTAAAATGTACACAAACCCACCACATGGGAATTAGCACCAGAAGGGCCCAGTTTGCTTGTGGGAAGTGGTGGGAGTGACTGAAGTCCAGCAAAAAGTGGAGCAAGCACCATTGTTCCCTCTCTGACTCCTACCCCACATACTGTGTCACACCCAGTGACTGGGTTGCCCTGTCCTGGTGAACACCTAAGGCTCTTCCCCTCATATGTAACAGGCACAACAAGACCAAAAAAATGGCCCAAATGAAAGAACAGATCAAAACTCCATAAAAATACAACTAAGTGACAAAGAGATAGCCAACCTATCACATGTGCAGTTCAAAACACTGGTAATCAGGATGCTCACAGAATTGGTTGAATTTGGTCGCAAATTAAGTGAAAAAATGAAAGCCATGCACAGTGAAATAAAGGAAAATGTACAGGGAACCAAGAGTGATGGGAAGGAATCTGGGACTCAAATCAGTGGAGTGGACCAGAAGGAAGAAAGAAACATCCAATCAGAAAAGAATGAAGAAACAAGAATTCAAAAAAAAAAAAAATGAGGAGAGTCTTAGGAGCCTCCAGGACATCTTTAAACATTCCAACATCCGAATTATAGGGGTACCAGAAGGAGAAGAGGAAGAGCAACAAGTGACAAAATTATTTGAACAAATAATAAAGGAGAACTTCCCCATTCTGGCAAAGGCAAAAGACTTCAAGGAAGTCCAGGAAACTCAGAGAGTATTAAAGAAGTTTGACCCAAGGAGAAACACACCAAGGCACATCATAATTACATTACCCAAGATTAAAAATAAGGAGAAAAATCTTAGAAGCAGCGAGAGATAAGGAGGCAGTTACCTACAAAGGAGTACCCATAAGACTGTCAGCTCATTTCTCAAAAGAGATCTTATAGGCAAGAAGGGGTTGGAAAAAAGTATTCCAAGTCATGAAAGGCAAGGACCTACATCTAAGATTGCTCTATCCAGCCAAGCTTTCATTTAGAATGGAAGGGCAGATAAAGTGCTTCTCAGATAAGGTCAAGTTAAAGGAGTTCATCACCACCAAGCCCTTATTATACAAAATGTTAAAGGGGCTTACCTAAGAAAAAGAAGACAAAAAACATGTACAGTAAAATGACAGCAAACTCACATTTATTAACAACCACACCTATAACAAAAACAAAAATAAACTAAGCAAACAACTAGAACAGGGACAGAGCCACAGAAATGGAGATCACATGGAGGGTTATCAACAGGGGAGTGGAAGAGGGGGGCGGGGAGGAAAGGTGCAGAAAATAAGTAGCATAGATGGTAGGTAGAAAATAGACAGGGGATGGTAAAAATAGTATGGGAAATGTAGAAGCCAAAGAACTTAAAAGTATGATGCATGGACATGAACTAAAGGGGGAAAATGTGGGTGGGAGGGGGTGTGCAGGGTGAAGGGGAGTGAAGGGGGGCAAATGGGACAACTGTAATAGCATAATTAATAAAATATATTTTAAAAAAGAAAATTAATTGATCATATAGGCATAGATTTGTTTCTGGGCTTTCTATTCTGCTCTATTGATCTATGTGCCTGTTTCTATGCTGATACTATACTGTTTTGATTAGTATAGCTTTATAATATAGTTTGAAATCAGGATGTCAATAACTCTAGCATTGTTTTCCTTTCTTAAGTTTGTTTTGGTTACTCAGAGTCTTTGTGACTGTCCAAACAGGATGCTTTGTTCTTATTGGCTCCCAGTAGTAGAGGGTGTGCAAAGACCAATCAATGTTCCAAAGGGGAGGGTCATAGTCAGCCTCTAGATGCAGGCTGATTAGAGGCAGGACCCTCAGGCAGCGGCTTGTAAAGTATGTAGTCAAACCCTTTTCAGGGAAAGACTCTCAAACAGGTGATTTAGCCTATGCCCTCTGTGCTAAGCCTCTGAGTTCAGTGTGGGGTTTGAAGGATAGCATTGCAAGTGCTAACCACCCATAGGTATTTGCTATACAGAGACTCTCGGAAGCAAGTCCCGTTGGCTTTCAGAGGTCCATGTTTTGGGGGCCAATCTACTGGGTGGGGAGCTTCAAGTTGGGATGCTAGATGTGGAGTCTAAACGCTTTGCTGCTGAGGGAGAAGCTGGGAGCTGAGAGTTCCCTCCTGACTGTATGGCACTGGGCTGGGGGCAGGGTTATGATGAGAGTGCGTCTCAGCCTTTCCTACCCTACCCTAGGGGTGTGGGTGTTTTTCTTATTCTCTACGGGTGTAGAAGTCGCTTAGCTAGTTTCTGGGTTTCCCTCAGAGGAAATCGCTTCACATTTGGGGTGTCCACGGGAGGAGAGATGTTCAGGAATCTCCTGTGTCACCAGCTTAGTCCCTCCCCTATGATTGCTACTTTAGGGTGAATTAGATAAATAATTCTTTTTTGATTTCTAAAAAAGTAAACAGGTGTAATTTACATAAACAAAAACCCTCTGCAGTTCTCAATAATGTTTAACAGACTGAAACATTTGAGAACCCCTGTTCTAGCCCCTGAATGTTTTACTAGGAATGGGCTGGGCTCTGCAAAGATAATAACCCATTAATAGGCTAAAGGAAGATCCACTCTCTGTAACATTGTGGGCTACTATGACAGAGGAAAAGGGGGCTAGCGAATCTTGTATTAGCAATGAAATGCCACAGCCTGGGAGTGATGTGTGTTGCTTCCACATGTGGCTTGTAGGCCATGCCTAGTTTCATGACTCTGCAGGGGCAGGGACACATGAGCCTCTGAAAGAGGGGGCTGGTATGGCTGAGCACCTGGAGTCTCTAGCACCCTGCATAATCACTGTCGTGTTAGATGTTTGTTTGCTTATGGATGCTCTGTCTCTCTAGCAGGTAAGCTCTTGGAGGGGAGGTCCTTTGTCTTTTCTTGCTCACTGCTGTATCCTCAGTGCCTGGAACAGGGCCTGCCACATTATGTGGTCTCGATAAATGGAAACAATGGATGAATGGGGAAGGGCTCTCACTGTCTCCTTGGTCTGTCTGGATGGTTGGAGTTTCCAGTGGGAGCTGTGTCTGAAAATGCTTCCTGAGCCCTGAAGTGCTGGATGTACGTTAACTGGGCCTGCACATAGGCTGCTTTTATCTAATGTGCTGTTCACAGGTGTAGATGCTGGGGCTGCGCAAAGCCGGGCAGTCTGCCTGGAGGTGGGGCCTTGGTTCTGTGGGTGAAAGCTCTCCATGATGAGGACCCAGGTGCAACTCACTAGTGAGGAGAGCATGGCTGCCTTTGGCAGGCTAGAGCCCCCTCTTCTCCTGGCCAGGCCTAGGTAGGGGCGAGGCCTGGTCTGCAGCTTCTGTGAGGGGTTCTTGGGAACCAGCCCAGGAGTCCCTGCAGAAATGGCCTCACATGCATGACCTCACTGCAGATCCCTGCTCTCATCAGCCTGTCCCACTGGGCTCTTATACCTGGCATGGGTCAGGGTGTCATGTCTAAGAGAGAACTTAGCCTTGTTGGGTAGTGGGGTGAAGGACCAGGTGGTTTAGGAGGGACTGGTGGCACTTGGAAGTGGGCTCCGTGCACAGCCCCGAGCCCAGGCCATGGCATTGCCTGGCTGACCCATTCCAAGGGGCCCGGAGGCAGAACCCATCTGGGGGTGTTCCTGGTCTTGTTGAAGAAACTGGCTCAGACTTGGGAGAAGATTCCTGAGGGGGTGGGGCATTCACTCAGTGAGGACCTGGTGATTCCCACATTCTGAGGGTCCATGTAACTTCCTTTTCCAAACCCTGGGGTCTACGGCCTGACACAGACTTTTGTCCTGTTGCCAGAACAGAAGAGAGAGTCTGGATGACAGAGCACTGAGATTTCTGGACAGTGTTAGAAGGCTCTTGACCTATGAAATACGACACTGAAACCAGGGTCACCCTAAGAAACCGGGGATGGGTGGCTGCCAAGTTCTTCAGACTGAGCCTGTGGCCAGTGCGGGATTTGGGGAAAAGGAAGACATGTGCGTGTGTGGGAGAGGCACTGGGTGTTCTCAGGAGTTCGGTCACACCGCTGGGATCGTGCACGTGTGACTGGCTTCCTTGGTAAATCAGCATCAGGTGCTGATGAATCGGGACATCCCTGAATCTTATAGCACTAGGTTTGGAAGCTTCAAAAAATTACATCCAAGCATGAAGACTTTGTCTAAGCCCTCAAGAATAACTATAAAACAATAACAAGGAAAAAAACTCCAAACAACTGGATCACTAAAGCACCCCCAGCCTGACCTGGGAAGAGAGGGGGGCTGGAGGAAGCAGGCCTGACAGAGGCCTGAGCCGAATGGACTGTGAACCCCAAACTGGCTCTGATAACCAGCTGGGTCCCGTGGAGACCCCTGGGGCGTGTATGGTGCACAGTTCTAAATCAAAGCAATGAAAACAGCAGGGCCTGGCTTCAACGTGAGTCTAAGGACCAGGTTCATCACCAATTCGGTCTTTAAAATGCATCTTCCTGGGACTGAACTGATATTTCCTTCATCGGAGCATCCACACTGGAGTAAAAAGGAAAAAAAAAACCAAGCAAATGAACCAAATAAAAACAAAACAAACTTAAACATAGGATTACCATATGATCCAGCATTCCCACTTCTGGGTCTATATCCGAGAAAACTGAAAGCAGGGACCACACAGGTATTTGTATCCCATGCTCACAGCAGCACTATACACCGTAGCCAAAAGGCAGAAAAAACCCAAATGCTGATGCGTGAATGGATAAATAAATGTGGTTTATATGCCCTAGCCAGTGTGGCTCAGGTGATTGGGACATCATCCCATAAACCAAAAGGTCGCAGGTTCGATTCCCGGTCAAGACCCATGCCTGGGTTGCTGGTTTAGTCCCTAGTCAAGGTGCGTATGAAAGGCAAATGATTGCAGTTTCTTTATTGCCTTGATGTTTCTCTCCCTCCCCACTCCCTTCCCCTCTCTCTAAAATCATTAAGCTTGTTCTCAGGTGAGGATAAAACAATAATATGAAATTATATTCATGAATAAGTTTGAAATAAATCTTTTTAAAAATGTGGTTCACGCATATAATAGAACATTATTTAGTCTTAAAATGGAAAGAAATGCTGACATGCGCTACAATACAAATGAACCCTGAGGACTTACGTTAAGTGAAATAAGCTGGTCAAAAAGACAAATTCTGTATGATCCATTTATGTGAGGTGCCTAGGGTAGTCAAATTTGTAGAGGCAGAAAGTAGGATGGTGTTTGCCCAGCACCTGGGGCCAGAGAGAACGGGGAGTTATTTATTAAATGGGCACTGAATTTCATATCTGGTTGCTGGAAAAGCTCAGGAAAGAAATGGTGGTGATGGTCGCACAGCAGTGTAAATGAGCTTAATAGACCTGACCCTTAAAAACGGTAAGCTTTATGTTATGTATATGTGTTTCATTGATTTTAGAGAGAGAGAGCAAGCAAGGTAGAGAGTAAAAAAACCCCTAGATTTGTTGTTCCACGTATTTATGCATTTATTGGTTGATTCTGATCGGGGGTGGAATCTGCAACCTTGGCATAGCGGGACACACTCTCGCTGAGCTACCTGGCCAGGGCCTGTTCTGTGCATTTTGCAACAATGAAACAAAACAAACAGGGAGTGTGCCCCGTCCACTTTGAGCAGAGGTTCTTGTTAGTAAAAGAGGGATTGAACCACTGAATTCATGTCCTAGAGTGGCCCCTGAGCTTCTAGGGGCTTCAGAGCCTGTGGGCTGCCCGCTGGCCCTCCCTGGGCACAGACAGCAGAAACTGGAGGATGGGGTCTCCGGAATATATGGGCTTTCTTTCACCTCCCTGGGCGGAGCTGCCAGCTCCCAGATGAGGCACAGGAGAGCTCTGAGGGGAACAAAGCCAAGAGGGTAATTTAAAGGTGCCTTGACCCCCCAGGGGCAGCAGGCACCATTGTACTGGGGTTCCCCCCTTTTCTCCCAGGCACCACCAATTATAAATATGCATGAATAAAGGAGGCCCCAATCCGTTCCCACTTCTCCAGTTGGGCTCCCTGTTAGTGGGGGAGAGGCGGGTCCTCTGAGGAGCTAGGCAGAACCCAACACCCTGCGACTTGCAGCAACCATTATAATTATCACCTGCAGAAGGGGACTTATCACATAACAACGTTCTCGCCCCTCAGGGGGCAGGAGGTGGGGCCCTCTAGCAAACGAAGGGACTTGTGTCTTCATTCATTATTTTCCAAATGGCAGTACAAAATTGAGGTTTCTGAGCAATTTGCAGATTAATAACCACTTGAGATGTGGGTCCACATAGCCTCACCGTGTCAAAAAATAAGACACTCCCTCCTCTCCTTCTCTTTAGTAAGAACATGCATCAGATATATTGAGAGGAAAAAAGAGAAAAGCAGAAATGTAAGCAACCTTTCCTTTCCTGCACAGCAAGTCTTCCAGCAGCCCCAGCGCCCAGCGACTCCTGGATTACTCTTTCCCTCTTTTTTCTTTTCTTTTCTTTTCTTTTCTTTTCTTTTCTTTTCTTTTCTTTTCTTTTCTTTTCTTTTCTTTTCTTTTCTTTTCTTTTCTCTTTTCCTTTTTCTGCTCAATGGATTGTGGTCAAGGCCATTGTAACATGAGCAGTGCCTCGGAGGGGATTGGCCGAGGGGGCTGCGAGGGGCCCCTTTCACAGAGGGCTAATTGCGTTTCAGACCACCAGTATTCGGGAGCTACAGATGTCTTCCTTCATTTGCCTAGGCAGCACAATTGGACCCATCTGTTGCATTTATTCCGCGGGCTCCCTTGCCCACCCCCCCTCCCCTCCCCTCCTTTCCCTTGTCTGCTGGGTCTAAATTGAAAACTCATCAAAATGTAATCCAAGAGCAGTTTGGCTGTGAGCTGCTGAGAAGGGGCTCGGTGGGAATAAAGGCCCCCCGCCACTTTACACATGGGCCAGAGCCTGGGGAGCCGGGTCACAGGCAGCCTTAGGGGGGAAAGTGAGAAGTTAGCCGGCAGATGGGCTGCTCCACGCGGCCCTATAACCTGATGCCTCCGAAGAGGGGCCCTAGCAACAGCCAGGCCCAGGCGGGAGGATGCCACTGCCCTGGAGGTGGCGACCCCACCTCGAAGGCCTCGCCCCTGGCCCAGGATGCTTCGATTTCAAACAGGGCCCGGGCCAGAGCTCATCACTCTCTGACCCCCATCTGCCCTCTCGAGCTCAAAGGGATTTCCAAGGCAGAGAGGGCAGGCCCAGCGTGGCCCCACAAGGGCTGGGGAATGTGGTACTCGGAAGACAGCCTGCCTGCCCAGCCCACCTCCTGCACACCCAGGCCTCTTTTCATATCCCTCTCTCTGCTCCGTAGGCCTTGCGATGTCCTCAGGTTCTTTCCTGCACCTACTTCTCTGTCTCCCAAGCAGGCAGTGGGCTCTGGAGGGCATGGGTGTGTTTGTTGTTGTCCCAGGCTCAGAGGCTAACCTGGGAACTCTGCTTGCCACCAGTGCAAAAGTCCCAGCTCCAGTCTCCAGCCTCTTTAGTGGTGGTGGTGGGGAGTGGGGGGAGTCTTCCTTCTAATACCTGCCCCAGCCTGGGCCAAGAATGGGGCTGTTATCCCCAGGAGCAGCTGGTGGGTGGCTGCATCCTCCCACCTGTCTTCTGGGGAAGGGCAGGCTGCCAGTGGACATGGCGTTTGAGACCAGTAGTCTCGGAGGAACGGCTGTAGTGAGGTTTTGGTGTGGACACGTCTATGAACTGGGTGCCTAGAGCTTTGTGAAGGACGTGGCTACCTCTTTGTTGCTGAGGAATTGTGGATGTGGGGCTTCCAAACTTTTTTTTTTTAACTGAAACCCACAGTAAAATACACACACACACACACACAACACATTTTGTATATTTATTTCATGTATAGTTTTCATAGCAACCCAATATGTAAGCCACAGACATATATAACAAAAGCCAAAGTTTCACAAAATAATACCTCCCTCCACTCTGTGCGATGCGCTCTGACACTTTCTACTCTGACATTCCAGCCGTGTCGTCCCAGTTGCTGCACTGTTTTCACAGCCTGCCAAAGTGCCCCACAGGGAGTGTTCTCACACACTCACAGGCATCAGAATCTGCTCTGGGAATTTGTGGAAATGCAGATGCCCAGGCCCATCTCTGAGAGTTTGGTTCAGCGGCTCTGAGGTAGGGCCCAGGAATGGGTATTTTTGGTGACAGAAACCCCTGGCATCTTGGGAAATTCTGCTGCCTCCAGTGTGCTCAGTGGTCTTGAGCCCTTGGTCTGAGCTGGAAACAAAAGGTCGCCCAAGATGGTCAGCTCAAGGTGGGGCCTTCCAAGGTCGCCTCCTCTCCTGCCACTTCCCCACTGTCTTAATTAAATCCTCACCCAGTGAGAGTGTGGATGTCTGGGTCTGGCTTGGTTGGCTTTTAATTGAAGTGTTAATTTGTAGCTGCAGAGAGTAAGGGCCCTTCAGGTCTGGAGCCTTTCCTTTGCAGCCATCCTAAGCTGATTAGCCTTGGGGGGTCTGAGGGGACACAAGCCATCAGCAGGGGAGTTAGCTGGGCCAGAATCTGGCCTTGGAGCGGCCTTTGCAGAGAGGGGGCGGGCCAGGGCCAAAGCCTTCTGCACCTGCCTCATCCTGCCCACCAGCCGCCAGGCAAACACCTGCCCCGATGGGCCTCCAAGGCACTGACCTGGTTTCTGCTACACTGCCCTCCCCAACAAGTCCATCTCGATGATAAAGAGATACCTTTATCCTGTGAATCATCTGCTCACACACAATTGTCTACATGATCTGCTCCCTAGCTTGATGTTCCAGGTCCCCCAGGTCCTGCCTGGGGAGCATCTCCCAGTGCCCCCTCTCCTGCCCTCCCTCCCTCCCAGCTGGGCCAGGCTGCTCCCGGTCCCCAACCAGGCCATGCAGTTCCCACTTCCGTCTCCAGCCCTTTGATCTGCTGTGCCTCCACCTGGAATGTCCTTGCTGGATCTTTAATGCTCAGAGTCACCGACACCTCCTCCAGGACTCTTCTGTCCTGTCGGGTTGTCAGGAGCAGGACTTACTGCAGAGTGTGATGGGATGAGAGAAGGAATCGAAAGGACCCACTTGTCAGAGCACCCAGGAATGCTGGGTAATCAAGCCTTGGGAAGAACAGGCAGCTCTTGGGTGGGCCTCGTCCTTCTGTCCCCTACCCCTTTCCCTCTCAGCTTCTCTGTCCCTTCCTGGACACCTACTCCTCATTGCTGGCATGAACCTGGTTTGGTAGTTGTTGTTCTAGAAGTGAACAGCCTGGGCTCACAGCCTGTCTTTGCCTCTCACCAGCTAAGGGGTCCTGACTTCACCTTCCTAGCCTCTTTCCTTGTTTGCAAAATGGAGACAGCCCTTCGCTACCTGTCCCTGAATGCAGTCTATGTGAGCCACATGCACACAGGAGGCCAGCACTCCCCAGGCTCTGCCCCTTCTCCTCCTCCCTACCCTCCCGGTGGGCTGTGGGCTCTTGCCCAGGCCCTCTCTTGCACTCACTTCTTGGTGAACGCCTCTAGTTCTTTCCCTGCAGAAGCCACTGCAGCAGCACCTGTCTTCTGGGGAGCCTTTTGGCCCACTCAGTGAAATGAGGACTCAGAGACCTATGATCAGGGCCCACTTCTCCGCCTTGCCAACTCCCCCACCCCAAGGTCCCAGGACAGCCTCAGTCCCCAGTGACAGCAACTGTCCTGGTTTGGGCTGCCACCATGGGCCCTATATTGTGCTAAATGCTTCATAGAGGTTATGTACTGTATTTTTTCAGACTATAAGATGCACCTCTCCCCCCAAGTTTGGGAGGAAAATGGGGGTGCATTTTATAGTCCGAGTGCAGTTATCTATCTGGCTCGCTGTGAGTAGGGCGGTGGCAGCCTATGTTATTTATGTTATTAAATATTTTACCACATATTTTGCTTCAATTTTTTCCTATTTTCCTCCTCTAAAACCTAGGTGCATCTTATGGTCTGGTATATCTTACAGTCAGAGAAATTCGGTAATCCTCTTGACGACCTCAAAGGCAGGAATAGTATCATTGCTATTTAACAGAACAGAACACTGAGGCTCGGAGGTGTGAGGCTTGTTCAGGCTGTGCTCCTACATTGTCTGCAGCCAGAATGGTCTTTTAAAAACACAAACTGGTCCTGGGAGCCCCTGCCTTACCTGCCCCCTCCCTCAGTGCCTCTCCATGGCTCTGGTGCCTGCTGAACTCCCCACTCTTGTCTCTCATCGCTCTCCCTCATATCTTCTGCACTACAGACACATTGGCCTTCTATGTAGCACTCTCTCCCTAACCATAGGGCCTTTGCACATGCTGTTTCTACTGAGTGGACAATCTTTTGCCTACCCCCCACTTCCAAAGTGAGCTCCCATACACCCTTCTTCCCAAGAGCCTACCTCCTAGACTAGGTTGGAATCCCCAACCACCCCACCCTCAGTAGTCTCAGCATATGTGCCCCTTCTTTGTATCCTTTGTACTAGTAAGATGTTCGCCAAAAGATCCACACAAACAGTGTGTTAAAAATCTCTCTGCCTACCAGACTGTAAGCTCTAAGAGGGCAGGACCTCTGTGTTTTCTCATCACTCTATCATGCCTCTATCTCCAGGGCTTAGCACAGTGCCTGGCACAGAGCAGATACACAGTTAACGCTTGTTGACCGAACATATATAAAAAGTGAGTGATCTAGGATTTAAACCCACAGGTCTCAGATGCCAAACCTGGGCTCCCAACCTGGCCATCCCGAGCTTCCTAGGAGGGCATGTCATGGGAGCAGAGGACTGGGGCTTCTAAGCTTCAGGGCCCATTATCAAGTTGGGGCTGCAGGTGGGTTGGGGTGGGGGCAGCAGACATTTTTTTTCACTGAAGGAGTGGGATGGAAGTGCGCGGGAAGGTGCAGGGTCAGTTCAGGCTAATCCTCCACTGAATGGGTTAATGGAGGTCTGCTGGGCACTGCCTCTGTCCCCCATACTGTCCCCGTACCCTCACAGGGCTGACTGCCCACCTGGCACACTGGAGGGCTCTGGGCTCAGAGATAATCCCAAGGCCAGGACCGCTCACAGTGCCCAGCAGACAGCCTGTGGCCAACTGCATCATGAAGAGACCAGAGTGGCCGCTCCCTGCACTGCTGGGTCTTCTTCCTCAGGAGTGGGGTCACTGCAGCAGCAGTGTCAGTCAAAGCCTTCAGGGGAGGCCCTTATCCCCCAACAAAGGGCATCACCCTGGGGACAAGGGCAGGTGTGGGGGTTATATCTCTGTTGGGGAGGCCCGGTGTGCTGAACACCCTGCTGGACATCTGAGGCAATGTCACTCATAGCAAGAGTGGGGCTGCTTGACTCCCAGCCCAGACTGATCTTCTGGGGATCCAGATGTCCCCTGACTCCTTGGATCTGGAGAGCGGAGGCTGACCTCCTTGAGGCTGGGTGACCATCATCAGGCCCTGTCTGCTTGGACAAGGGAGACAGTGGGCAGCCCATTAGCTCAGGCTCAGCACAAGCAGAACCAAGTTCAGGGGACTCGGGGCCTCTGCTGTTACCCCAGGCTCCTGTCTAAGCCACAGAGCTGTTCCCTCAGCGAAGCCGGCGTGTTCTGGTTGCTCAGGCTGCTGCACCACACAGAGGACATTCTTCTCCAAGCTCCTCTTCAGTTAGTTCGCATTTTGCCCTGTACATGTGTGACTTTTATGACCAAACAAGCAGTATGGAAGGGAGCAGTGCAATAAGTGAGTCACCTCTCCTGATCCGTCTGTCTACTGCCTAGAGGAAACCAGCACCCTAGGCCAGGGAAGGGCTACTGGCTGTCTTGTGACTGAGGTCTGTGCTCAAGCTCTCAGCACTGTAGTTTCTGCAGCTGCAAAATGGGCTAATAATGCTATCAATCCCATTGCACTGTGGTGGAATAAAATGAGATGATGTGTGTGGAGACCTCTGAATGGTGTCTTTACTGAGCATGCTCCAATGTACACACATAGAAACAATGCTTAGTAACAAACTCGTGTGTGTGACTTCCCGAAAACTTCATGTAAATCCAAGCAAATGCTTTGTGCAAGGATGTATGTCTACCCTTCAAACATCACACACTTTTTGGAGAATGTCATGTACACTATCATGCTACTTGGCTTTTTCACTGATGTGTTGATAACAGCATGGGTGTCTTTTTGTGTGGGCAGGTAGAGCTCTACTCCTCCTTTGTGATGGCTGCCCAGTTCCGTTATGTGCATATCCCACAATTTATTTAAATAAGGTACCGTGATGGGCACTAGGTAGGGCCTCATTTTTGCTATTAAAACAACACTGTCAGAAACACCCTTACACATTATATTAAAGAGCACATTTCACTTGCAAATGGTAGACACCAAAGGCAAACTGGCATCAGTGAAAAAAGACATGTATTGGTTTGTGTAGTTGAAAAGCCAGGAGTCTGGCTTCAACTTCAAGGACAGTGGAATCTTCCTGCGGCCCCTATGGTGGTGGCTTCAGCTAACTTTTTCTCTCTCTTTGTTCCTTCCCTCCCTCCTATTCTTGGCTTTGCTCCTGTCTGGCTTTGTTCTCAAGAGAGGCTCTCTCCACATGAAGGCAAGAAAGCCACCATCCTATTCCAAGTTTGTCTTATGAGCTTGACAACCTCAGCAAAAAGAGGGTGTCAATCTTATTAATTCCAGTGAAGGTCCTGGAATGGAGTCTAATTGGCCTGGCTCGAATCACTTGCATATTCACACATGTATGGGTGGGCCTGTAGGACATTTTCTTAGAAGTGAAATGGTGGGCCAGAAGGGATGCTCATTTTAGCACAGCCAACCTGCTTTGCTGCTGCTTGTGCACTGTGGAAGTTCCTGGCTTCGTGGCAGGGTAGGAGGTAGGGGAAGCTTCTGGCCAGCTTATGGCAGCAACAGTGCAGGCATCTCGCAGTCCTCATAGTCCCCAAGTAGCTTCAAGAAGAAATACAGACTCCTGGCCTGATAACCAATCACTCCTGGCTGCCTCACCCAGTACCAGCTAACTTACCAGCCTTGCATCCTACTACTCTCCTACTTTCTGATCACAGCAGACAGCTCACTATCTCCTAAACATGGTAACCATTAGTATCCTTAGAAAATAGAACACAGAACTCAAGTGATAACGTTTTGTTAGGAGTTTGATCCCCGGAAAGCAGGGGGGAGGGGGAAGCTGAGTAAGAGAGGAAATGAGGGGTGGATTATGAGTTGGTCACTGCTCATAACCAGCACAGCTGACTGCTCCATCCTGCAAGACCTCTTGGGAGAGGTGGTATTAGGCTACTTTGTCTCCAAACAGTCCAGGAGAGCATCAGAGAAGAATTAATCTGCTAGCTTTTGTCTAGTTGGGTAAAGTTCAGTCCCTGAGAGCATCAGTTCCCCTGTCCTCCTGGGCTGTGCCACCTGGCCCTCCACTAGCAAAGCCAGGTCCCAAACAGCAGTGGTGGCACCTGCAGCGCCTCCTGTGGCAGCAGTGCTCCCTGCCTGCCCACCTGTGGCCTGCAGCCTCACAGGCCTGGTGGAAGGAACTGGTTGTGGGAAGTAAGGGGCAGGTCTGGTCATGCTATAGGGACCAGAAGCATCTACTGGAAAAATGAAAGCTGGAGTGCAAGGCCAGCTTACATATCGGAGCTGGCACATGGGAGTCCACGAACAGTTTCTCTGTGCTATCGTGCCTGACGGTTGGTTGCCTTCCGCAGATTAAGTCTTTCATTCCAAATCTGCCTGTCTAATCGTCAAGCATCCATTTATTTATCTCTACTCATTATTGAGTGCCTACCATGCTCTGGGCTGTGGGGATACAGGACAGGCTTAGACATAACCCCTGGCGGCAGGGAGCTCAGTTTCTACCTGGGGTTAGGGGGTTGGGGACTAGACCCATTAGTAGTGGCTGTATCACGATGTGATGGGCGTGGTGATAGAAATATGCCTGTGTTATAAGAGGGCACCATGGACACTATTTGGAGTGACATAAAATCCAAAGCAAGAATTGCTTAAACATGGTGAAAGTTTCTTTCTCTCCAGATTTTCTGTCTGTGGCTAACAGGACAGCTCTGCTCCCTAAAACCTCAGGAACCTGCCATTCCTAGTCCATGGCTTTCATCTGATTATCTGAGATAGTAGCACTGTTCCAGGTGGCAGGAACAAGATGAACAAGGAGAACGAGATGAAGAGGCACAGGGCCACATCGCAGCTGTCTCTTAAGAAAGGTTCCTGACTTCCTGAGGGAAACGCCCCGAAAAGTGATGGGGCGCCTTCCTGAGAAGCAGCTGCAAGAAGGCAGGCCCCCGCCCAACTTCTGCAGCCGCAGCTCATGCCCGTGTCCCCAGCAGCACCGACAGGACGGGACGAGGTGCTGGGTTGGGTTTGCTCTCATCCCAGCCCCAGGTCGTCGCCCCCTGAGACCCAGTAGTGCTACCCCTGCTGCAGTGGGGAAGGGAAGAGCGGGTCCTGGGGACGCGCACCACGCAGAGGGTCCAGGGTCCGGGTCACAGAGGGAGGGGTGGGAGCGAACACCGCCACGCGCTCTTCCAGCCGGCTCCTTGAGCGTGCCCGGGGTCCAGCATCCGGGTCTGGCCACCAGCCCGCCTCCGCGCGGGGCCTGCTGGGAGTTCCAGTGTCTGTTTTTGCGGTTGGGCCGCCATTGTCGGTCGAGGGACGACGGCCTGCGTGGTCCCGCAGAACCCGCTTCAGGTAGGACGTGATTTTTGTCTTTTACGAGGGCTGGACCCCGGGCCCTGACTACTTCATGTATATTTAGGTGACTCTGTTTGTCAGTTCCGATCCCAGTGGTTTAATAGTATAAACCTTTTCTATATTGTGGCCGGAATTATGTGACGTGTAGTGAGGAAAACGCTTCCGTGAGTTACTATATAGTCCAGTGTACACGGTGATTCATACTTCAAAGGACATGCATATTTGGAACATGATACATTTTTTGCCTTCACGACTTTGTAACTCCTCAAGAGGCCGTTTTGGGGGGTAAGATTTTGTGGGAGCTATATAACGAGATGGGAAGATTCAAGTGCCATCCTCTGACAATCAGACATGTTGACACTCACTTTCTCCAAAATAAAGGGGGGAGGGGATCCTGGAGGCTGCCACGTGCCACTTTTGTGCTTCTATTCCATTGGTCAGAATTTAGTCACATGACCACATTGAGCTGCAATGAAGGCTGGGAAGTCTCTTGACCGTTTACTGAACCAAAAAATTCCATTCTGTTAATGTAGAAGGAAGACAACCAACAGGCTCTGCTCTGCCACAGGCACGTGACACAAGGAGGTGATGGTGGTAGTGAGGGGAGAAGGTGGCTCCGAGGTGTTTTAAAAGATGAATTTCTGCTGCCCATTCACGGAGGAAGGGGAAGGGCAGCCCAGGCAGCGCAGAAGGAACTGTGGGCAGGGAGGGCACAGGACTGAAATGCAGCAGCACACCGTGTGTATGTGTGTGTGTGTGTGTGTGTGTGTGTGTGGGCGGGCGCGCACAGGTGTGTGCACGTGTGCATGAGCCCATATTGGTGGGGGGCACTGTGTGGGGGGGTGTGCACAGGTGTGTGCACGTGTGCAGGCACTCACACTGGTGTGGAGCACTGTGTGTGTGGGTGTGCACAGGTGTGTGCACGTGTACATGTATCCATATTGGTGGGGGCACTGTATGTGTGGGTGTGCACAGGTACCCATATTCGCGGGGGGTGGGCACTGTCAAGAGCAGATGCTGGAAAGATGGGTAGGTCTCAAGTCATGTGCTCTGTGCACCTCAGAAGGAAATTCCAGCTTTATCTCTTCTAAGTGCACTAAAAAGTAGTTTAATTCTTTTAAACTGAAACCTTCAGGAAGTCAAATCTGCATGAGAAGGTGAGGGGGGAGAAGTGAGAGGAGAGCCGGTAGCTGTCCAGTTCCTGGGCTGGGTGGCTGGTGGGTGGGGGCAGACCATGCCCCAGCGGAGAGGCAGAGGACCAGTTCTGTGGAGCCTGAGCCAGTTGGCCAGGGGTGGGGAGAGCAGCTGGAGTGGAGGAGTGTCTGAGGGAGTGCCCGTGTAAGAGCTGGGTGGAGAAAAGGCTAGAGGCCGAGTCTGGGGTGTGTGTGTGTTTGTGGGGGTGTGACACTGTGTGGGTGAGTGTAAGACCACAACCGCCTAAGTGTGTGGGAACTTTCAGAGGTGGAGCAGTGGTGGATGATGACCACATCTAGAGTGTGGCCATGAGAGGGACAGCTCTAGTGGCATACGGTGACAGTCACTGGAATCACTTAGGCAGGCCTGGAGCTGTGAGCTGCAGTTTGTTGTTCCACCAGGCGTCGAGATCTTCAGAGGTCAGGCCATGTGGAGAGCAGTACAGCCCCTGGAGCATCACACTGCTCAAGAGCTGGCTGGTCTGTTGTTATTGTGACTGTTATCACTCGTCATTGTTGGTCAGCGGGGATGTGTGTGGCATCTGGTGGCTTGGAGAGCTGTTGTTTCATGTGTTTGTTCCTGGATATGGAAATGCACCACTGTGCAGATCAAGGACAGGAGCCAGGCCCTTGCCAGGACACAGCCAAGATCTGTGGGTCAAGGTGCCAGCGCTTGTAGTCCAGTGGGGTATGGGTCGCTAGGAAACCAGGCAGGCCTCTGACCAGCGGAAAGCTCCCTGCATGGAGGGCCGGGCACTGGGGCCCGTTCTCCTAGTGCCCCAGGGATAATAAGGACTTCAGAAAGGACAGCCCTGACTCAGGGCTGAAAGAGGCTTTAGTTCCTTGTTTGGCGGCTTAAAAAAAGGCAAACAGAAGCTTTTCTCCTTTGGGGATCAATGTGAATCCCAGAAAATCCCATTATTTCCCTTTGAGATCAGTGGCCTGCTCTTGAGGGCTTTCTCTTTCCCAAGGCAACAGCCCTCTTCTTGCTCTGTGTGAGCATCCTGCCCCTGCATGGCCCCAAAATGGGCCAAGGTAAGGGGGGAGGTGGGGAAGGGGCACAGGTGAGCCCCATCCTACAGCTGTTTTCCTCCTGCTGGCTTCTTATCCCTATTCCAGTCTTATCTTCCCATATCCCCAAGGGGGAGGGCAGCAAAGCCACTAGAAATGTAGTTTTTAATGTTCTCGTCTTCCAGAAAGCCATTTTTGACCCCAGAAGATGCCTGAAAGATGTTGCTTGTCTAGACTGCTGTGTCGTTTAGGGTCTGCACATCACTTTGCACCGGGAGTGTAGTGGGTGGGATGCATGGTGGTACCACAGGAGGACCATCGTGGTGGTGATGACATATATTGAGCCTTTACTACAGTGCCTGACACTGGGCTAATCTCCCTCAATGTGTCTAATAATCCCACAAGGAAGGCATTATTATTATTACTATTATTATTATTATTATTATTATTATTATTATTATTATCCTGCCTTACAGATGAGGAGACTGAGGCATGAAGAGGCCAAGCATATTAGTCAACTCAGGCTGTCATGACAAAATGTCATAGACTGGGACTTAACAGAAACGTATTTTCTCGGAGTTCTGGAGGCTGGAGGCCTGAGGTCAGGGTACTGGCATGGTTGGGTTTTGGTAAGGTTCTCTTCTTGGCTTACACTTGACTTCTCACTGTGTCATCACCTGGCAGAGAGAGAGAGAGAGAGATCCATTTCTTCCTCTTAAAAGGCCATAGTCCTGTAGGATTCAGGCTCCACCTTTATGACCTCATTTAACCTTAATTACCTCCTGAAAGCCTGTCTCTAAGTACAGCCACACCAGGGGTTAGTGCTTTAACATATGAATGTGGGAGGAGGGGCCCCAACTTAGACCCTATCACCGACCATGGGCTTGCCGCCCTGCCTGGTTCAGAGGGAAGTGGGGACTCTCCCCTGCACTCTTGCAGTAGACACCAGGGGCTTCCCCCTCAAAGTCTTCATTCAAACTTGCCCATCTTGGGTTCTCCCATCTGACTGGGTGCCAAGTGTTGAGCCTGGGACCAGGGCAAGGCCCACCACAGCAGAGGCTCCTTGAGGGCTCATTTGGACTGTGCCAGCCCTGAACCTAATAGGGACTCTCTGAAGCACCCGGCCTCAACATCTCAGAGCAGTGTCAGATGTCTTGCCTCGTGAGTGCAGAGCCAAGACTGAAACCAGGGGCCTGTCTAGTTGGGGGACACACACTGTGATGCACTGTGGTACTGGGCATAGCTCAGTGACATCCCCTGTTCCGCCTGGACTTTTTCTCCCTGACTGGCTGCCTGCTTCTTAGTGGTGCTCTCAGAAAGGGTAGGTTTCCTTGAAGTGGCTTCTAAATAGAGAAGATGTTGCTGACATGTCCTTTCCTGTGACTTCTAAGTCAGAGGAATGCCAGCAGGGTGTATTGTGCAGCAGCCCCAGCCCCATTTTTTGCAGCTTTCACTTGGCTCTTAGCCACTCGCACACGAAGGCTTGCGGGTGCACAGCAGCTAGGTCTTTTGGAGATGTGCTCTAATGAATACAGAAGAAGGGTCTTTCATTAGCATTATAAGAGTTTGCCATGAAATAGGTGCTCCAGAGAGCACTTGAGAGCTGTTTGTTCTTTCAAGTAGGCTAAAAGTGTCTGCGGAGGCCTTTCCAGGTCCTGGAGGAGCCTGTCCAGACAGGGCCATGGGATTTTCAAACCCACCTGTTCTCCTCCCAGTCCTGGAAGCATTTTGCACATCCCAGCTATGGCCTGGGGCATGAAGGACCTTCATGGGAGCCTGGGCCTGGCCCAGCTTTTCCCTGCTGCAGCAATCACCCTGCTGAGCAGCCACCTCACTCCCTCCAGGGTTCACTGGGGCAAGGCTGATCAGCTTAAAGGGGCTCTGCCTGCTGGGCCTCTTGGCCTCTCTGTCCCCCCAGGTGACCTCTATGTAGACTGATGCTGGATTTGTACTCACTTTGCCTGAGAGAAGGAGTTGGGGCCAAGGGGGACTGATGGCCAGAGAGCAAAGGTTAAGAGGGGTTAAGCCTTCACCCCAGAAGGTCACACCCATCAGCCCTGAGACAAGTCCCTCACAGGTATTTCCCTGAAACCTAGAGCACAGTTAGGCCTGCAGGGAATGGCTGTTCATTTACCAGGGAAACACCATCTTGCTGGTGGGGACGGTCTGTACTCCAGTTTCTTGTTATTAACCATCGGGCTCAGGTTTGGGGCAAGTCACTGTCTTTCGGGGTCTCTGTTTCCCTGTTTTTCCAATAAAGAACTTGGATGTGATTGATTGACAGTCAGTGGAAGAGAATTCCTTGTCTTGGTCCACTGGAGTCCTAAATATATTTCTGCTCTTGGGCAACGAGAGGAAGTTAGGCTAGACAGGGTGGATGGCAGGGGAGGTGTTCGGCCCTGCTTGGTCTTCCAGTGGGGGCTGCAGTCTGTTTTCTCCATGGATTGTGGGGATCAGAACACACTCTGTTGGGCTATGTTGGTGTAATGAGGGGGTGAGCCCCAAGCTGAGTCTGGGCTCCATTCCATCTGCCCATCTGCATGGTTCTGATCCGGAGGGCCAGAGACCATCAGGCCCCTCCAATGGGGCAACATTGAAGTGTGAGGCAGCTGGTTTGTCCTGAGAACACAGTCCGTCCAGTGGGTGAAATATTCTCCCACCTGCTTGCCTCTGGCTGGCTAGACTAGTTAGGTACAGTGCCAAGGCACACCTATCAGGATCCCCTATGGCGACATCCCTGCCAGCGGGGCACTCCGGGACACCAGTCTCACACAGAAGGGGCCCCTGGAGCGCTGTGGGTGACAGTAGGAAGCACCATGGAGGCTGCAGCTTTGATGAGCATCACGTGGGTAAGAAGTGGTTGAGAAGGAAGTGGAGGGGTGACAAATTACGCAGGTGTCCTCTCCTTACTGGGGCTTTCTGTTCCCATTCAGAGGTGTGCTCAAGCTCCCTCTCCAGGGTGCTTGGTTCAAGGCCACAGGCTCCTTCAGGACTGTCCTTTCCCATCTTGGGTAGCTTAGAGGGAGGTGGCTGGCCTGAGGAAAGGACACAAAATGTGGACACAGGAATGACCAGGGGCCTGCTGGGGTTTCACATCCTAGCTCTGGATTCAGGAGGAATCCTTGGCTCCATTACTGGCTGTGAAGCTTGGGTGGGTGACTCGATATTTCTGCGCTTGTTTGTGGGTTCCCCATCTGTAAGTTGGGGTAATAGTGAAGTGGCCATGAGGTAGCATGTGGAAGCACTTAGAGCAGTGCCCTCAACATGAGAACTGTTCAGTAATGACAAGTGCTACAAGAATAGCAAGGAGACGTGAGGGTAGGACACTGAGTGTGACGTCCAAAGTGAATGGGAAGCCCCTTTGAGCCCAGAGTGGGAGCAGGGGATGAGAGTCCTGGTGGACACAAATAATCGCTGACATCTGTGGAGTGCTTCCTCCAGCACCGGTGCCAACTGTTTATGCTTTTTGTGGCATTTACTCCTACCAGCAGCCCCGTGGGAATGGGCTGCTACTGTCCCTGTTTTACAAATGAGCCCACAGAGGCTTGGAGGTGGATGTGGGTTTGAGCCAGATCTTGGGAGCCTGAGCTGTTAAACAAAAGTTCTCAGGAGTGTAATGTGGGCCTGCTTTGCAGTCTCAAGCCATTTCAGAAAGTGATTTGGGGTCAGGCAGAGAAGAGGGAAACTGGAGTCCCAGCATCCTCTTGGTCCTGTGGGGAAGAGCATAGAAAGGGAATCCCGCTCTGTCTCCACCAAAGGAGGGGGCTTGAGGCTTCCCAGATCCTGGGGGCCAGGGTGCAAGGCTGGGAAAGGCTAGGCTCCCTAGCCTTGGGCCCTGAGCATGATGCTCCCTTCGAGTCAGAAGACTGTACCCCCACCCTTTTATTATGTTCATCTGTGAAGAAGGGTGGGAGGGGTGTGGAAAGCCTGTGTCCCCAAAAGAAGAAATAGGAGATGTGAAAATAGATTTTAAAGTCAGGAAGATAAGTTTTAAAGGAGGGGGTATTACTCTGGTGGCCTGGTTCCTGGCTGTATTCCAGCAGGACACAGAAAGGGTCCCAGGACTCAGCAAGTTTTGGTGTAGGAACCAAAGGAAGTGGGTCCAACGTCTGGATGGAGCAGGTTCATTCTCTAATGGAGTCTTTTGAAACAGAGGGGTTGGGGGTGGGCACCATGCTGTTCCCTCTCCCAGTGGGGCTCGTCAACGCCCCCCCCGCCACACACACACAGTGATACAGTGATGGATAGATGGCAGTCCCCAGACAGGCAGTAGGGAAGAGGAGAAACCTCTGCCTCACTGAAGAGAGGGGTCAGGCTGGGAGCAAAGCTCGCCAAGAGAGATCCTTCCCTCCCTGGGATTTGTATCACTAGGGGCCTTGCCCCAGTGACCCCAAAGAACAGTTTGGGGCCCCAGTAAAGCTGGCCCTGCCAGGACAGAGAGGACAGATGGTTGTGTGCAAGGGCTGAAGGTCGCAGAGCCATTTCATCCTAGGTGACTTCACACAATGTTCCAACTGTGAAGTGAAGCTAATATCACTGTACACCCCCTGCATCCTCAGGGCTACTTCCAGAGACATCTGACAGGCCTCACCCAAGCCACTTCTCCCCCCATTCACTGCCCAAGAAGCTTTTTAGGGATTGGTTACTATTATTATGGGGATACTGAGACTAGAAGTGGGGGGAGGTTTTCTGACTGTTCTTCTTGACCATGGGAGTATCTGAGCCTAGAGCTTTAAGGAAATAAATCAGGTTGGGTGATGTGGGAGGTGGGTGGGGTGCTCTTTTTACCTGGGGGATTTGATAACAGCGAGGGGATTAGATGACACTTGGTTTAGGTGATGCTACATACTGGGTTGGGTGGTCCAGCATCAACAAGGCTAAAACCCAAAAATCTCCAGTTAGTTCCAGTGAGTTCCTGAAAGCTGTCCCTACAGGCAGTGCTGCCAGGCCAGCATAATCTTCCCAGCCCTGCCACGTGCCCAGTGGTCTGCTCCCTGTACTTCATAGACAGTCCCTGGGAAGTCCACCTCCAGCTGGAGCCCTGGACCCTGAGGCCACTGCAAACTAGTCCCTCTGTGCCCTGTCTCCCCAAATGCCCCGTTCTCTCCAAGGGCAGAAACTCAGAAGTGGAAGGAGGGAAGGAAGGACCACCCACCAGAGACCAAACACCTGTGCTTGCCTGGATGTTGATAGGTGGAATGACTAGACAGGCCCTTACCCTGTTTCCTACCACAGGGTCTCCCGCTATATGAATGGGTGTCCTGTCAGTCAGCCTGAGAGGTTGGGGTGGGGCTGAGGTGAGGTGTAGGGTGGGCCAGGGACCCCAGTGGACCAGTCACAGAATCAGCAGGGACTTGTCAGCCTTGGACTTCAGGCCCCGGGCTGGAAGTGGAAAGCAGGGGGTTTACAATGAAACCTGTAAGCCTTTAAAAACTCTTTCCGAGTCACGCCCCACGATATATCAGAGATATAAACATGACTACAGATCCTATATTAAATTTAATTTTTATAGAGCACATGTGTTTACTCTTGGCTAAGTACAATGTTACCATATTACACATAATTAAATGTTTATTAACATCAGTATATTTTGATGGGGGTTTGTTTTGCTTTTTAGAACTAGTAATTTTTTTCAAGTCTCAAACTTTTCCGTAGGGCCCATTAAAAATCCTGGGGCTTTGTGCTTCTGTTTTGTGGGTTTGTGACTGCTGATGGGGTATGTGGGGGGTGAGGGAAGAGACAGACTATCCCCCTCTGCCAGCCTCAGCCTGCCCTTCGGGAGGCGCCAGATTGTGTGGGCGGCGTCGCCTGGGGGTGGTGGGATGTGGCTCTCACCCTGTTGTGGGCGAGAGCTCCTTCCCAGCTAGGCTAGCCGGGGGAGGTTCGGCCCTAGCGGTCTCCTCCTCTTCGCTAGGCCACTGAGAGCTCTCCAATTGGAGAGCCTTTCATCTCTTTGTCTTTAGAGTGATTAACCCGTCCGAGCGCGCTCTGAGCGTGGCTCCTGGCTGCGCGGGGGAGGGGAGCGGAGGACAGGGTCTCGAAGGGAGGGTGGGAGGGAGGGGCTATGTGCTTTGTGGCTTTCAGGGATCTTTGCTGCCATAGCAATGCGGGTTTCTAAGGCCTGACTTTGATTCGATTCCATAAAGAACCTGCCTGCTCAGTCTCCCGGGTGGAGAGCGCGTTCCGGCTTCCCCAGCTTTGCCCTGCGTCCCGGGGCCCTTGGGGAAGGAAGGGTGCAGCCGGGGCGGAATAGCCGAGACTGCGTGGGGTTTGGTGTAGCGGGGATGTCGGGGAACCAAGGCATGATTTCGGGCACACACCGCCCCTCCCTGGGTCGCCCAAGGTGGGACACCAACCTCTGCGCCTGCGGCCCCCGGAGCCGCTTCCTCTTCAGGGGCATCGGACCAAGAGGGAGGCGAGTGACAGTCCAGCCCTTGTCCGCCCAAGGGAGGCCAGGGCACCTGCCGGTCGCTCCACCTCTGCATGCATTTCACACTCTTCTATCCTGTTAGGCGTCCGCACTCCTGTGCCGATGCGGACTTTTCCCCCTCTGGTTTTTATGTCATGTGGATTTAATCTAGTTAGACGATTTTCTGCTTAAAATTGCATTGTTAACAGCAATTGTTTAAAAGTGGCCCGATAGCGAGGGTGCCCCATCTTTGAACCCGGCAGGTTTTGCATGCCTCTGCTAGGCGCAAGACGTGAGCCAGTGCGGAGTGGAGCGGTGCGGGGAGGGCGGGGAGGGGCAACACACAACAATCCTCAGGCTTTCGGGCTGCTGAGACTTCAGGGCCCTTTCCCCAAGCGCAAACAGATGCAAATGTCTCTACAAACATTGCACAAAGCTATTCAGAGAGGCGGCCTCTCCAGGCCTCAATAGCCCTTTAAACCCAGTCAAATTGCCTCCAAGTAGAGGTAAAGGGTGCACATGCATTTTTTCACTTTGACTGGAAGCCGGGCGGAGGAGGCGAGAGCTTTCAGGAGCGGGGGCTGAGGGATTCTCTGGTTCAGCGGTTTGTGCCATCGACCCCAGCTGCCACACACGAAAGACGGGCTGGAGGGTGCAGTGGCTCTGGGGACTCCGAGCCTGGGGCTTGGTGGGGCGGCGACGCCGCCGAAGCTGGTGCTGCGGGAATGCGCACCCCGAGAAGCTTTCGGCCCTTTCAGGCCCACAAAGGCCGCGCTAAATCGCGGCGCGCACAATAGCATGAAAGAGCGAGCTCGGGCCGTTCGGGAACAAAGTGGGATCACACTGCTCCGAGGGGACTAATAAGCTCTTAACTAGTACGCAGGACAGCATCGCCGCGCCCTTTGTGCGCTCCGCACCGCCTTGAGAGCAGGCTTGCACCCTACTGGCCCCTGGGGGCAGGGAGACTGCCCTTCAGCGCCCTCTGAGATCCAGAGGCAGCCACTGCGCATCGGGCCGGACAATTCCTTCTATCCTCACCAGCAGAGGCGCTCGGGGCCCGCGGTGCAGTCAGTCCTTAGCTCTCCTGGAACTCCTGCATCCTGGGCACCCTTTTGGGCCTCAGTGACCCTAGAGGCTTGGTCGTTTCCTCACCTGGAGACCTCAGGCGAGGCGGGGCGGGGCGGGGGGGGGGTGGGGAGGAACAAGGGCCAGTAAAAGATGCCAGCCTTGGTGCAGACTCAGCCGCTGGTTTCCAACGTGTGGCCAAGAGGCCACCACCTTCATCCCAGGCTGGCTCATTCCTCTTTCCACCACACTGGAAATGTGCTCTGGGCCCACTGGGTGACTAAACCGGAGCAGGAACACCTGTGAGTTGGGAGTGCCCCCTCCTTCACCCTCTTTCTCTAGCTGTGTGAACTACTCCCCTACCACCCACATTTGCTCAGGTGAGTGGGATGTGGAGGGTGGGTATCCCACCCTCACCTAAGTTCCGGCATTGTGGTCTTAGGGTCAGAAATCAAATTATGCATTAGATATAGTCCCAGAGATCCATTAACCGCTTACACCTCAGCGAGAGTGGGTTAATCCTAGCACCTGGGGGTAGCCAGAGAGAAGAAATGATTGCCCCACTCAAGGACAGGGAGCGACAGGAGCCAGCTGGGCGGTGTATAGTCTGCAGTTGCCTCTGATCCCACGGAGTCCCTGCACTTTACCACAAGGGTGGGGCTGTATTTCACTCCTCACAGGATGTGGCTTTTCACAACTGTTCCCAGGGTGTTTGTGGAATAAATGAATGAGTTGTGTGGGACCTCTGAGCAGGAAGTCTCCCAAGCACCCAGGGGTGAGGGGCTTAGGGACCTTGGGTGCCAGGGAAGGAGAAGCCTTCCCTTGATGCCTCTCCCACCCCAGCTCTGTTCTCCCAGCCCCAATTTCCCCACTGTTGTGTCACTTTCACTTGTCATTTGCCAGCTTCAGATGTGATCTAACTGCTCCTCTCTTAGAATTGGGGTTTCGTGTCTGGCTGTAGCGCCTCCCCCACCCACCTCAAATGTCTTGGGCTACCTTTAATGCCCAAAGAGTGGCTGCAGTGATTGCTTCCTGGATCATGGCAGGCTGATGTCACTATTTACTGAGGCTCACTCTGTGCAATCTTTTATTGCCAATGGTACCAGCCCAAGGAGGTCGCAAGTTATTAGCCCCATCTCACAAATGAAAACATCCAGGCTTGGGGTTGCTGTCACTTGTGAAACAGTGGCAGAGCCAGGATTCTAACCTTCACACTTGGTTCCAAAGCCCAAGCTTCCAGCGCTTGTTATGAGTTTGTTACTAATGGAGCTTCTTTCTTTTCTAACTCCACCCCCATTCACGGTGCTGGAGACCATTTCTCCAGGCTGTGGGGGACGCAGCCTGTCTCCCAAGAGGCACATTCTGGTAGTCTCTGGCAGGTGCAGGGCCTGGCGGGTGTGTGGGGCGGGGCAGGGGCGTTATCTCCTGACCGGTGGCGGCTGCACACAGCTGTTTATCTATGAAGCTGTGCTGGATTGGGTTTCTTGATGTTTATCTCCCTCGAAGTAGCAGTGTGCTAGGGCAGTGGAGAGCGCAGCTGAGGACTTGGCTGTGATTGACAGGCCCGGGTCTGGAGGCCCAGCTTCTGCTCTGTCTGGGTGGGGCTCACCCTGCTGCCCACCTCCCATTCCAGTCAATGGAGAGCGCTGCCGGTGAGTGAACTGGTGGTCAGGTGCATCCGGGTTCCTTGGTCCACCAGCCCTCGCACTCCAGGCCTCCTTCTCACGGGCGAACACTTAGTTGGTCAAGAGAGGAAGCACTGTGATTTAGTGATGCAGGTGGGGGCAGGGTTGGGGTGTGGGAGGAAGTGGGCAGTGAAAAGATGGATGAAAGCCTAATGAGTTCACTTCCTAACCAGTCGTGGAGGTGGCCTTGGGGAACCAAGGGAAGGCCCTGGGAATGTCCTCTGCTGCCAAGAATGCCTGGGGCTAAGAGGGGCCCCCTTTGGAAAGAGGGACTGTGAGGCCACAAGTACTTACAAGTGGGGCCACTTCAGGAGGCTGCAAAGCTCAAGGGAAACTAAGATCTGAATGTTTATCTACCTTCCCTGGCCATACTCCCTGCCCAAACCAGGTCACCTCTCCATGTTCTTTTCTGTCATTACATATACACACTTGAAATGTGGTTGATTCACGAACTTTGTTCCTGAGGGTAGGGGCAGGGCCATTGTTGAGGCACTTAAGCTGTAAGCAGCATGACATAGATGATCAGGAAACTTTCTGATGGGCAGGACTATTACCCTTTCAGAAGGCTGGCTGAGCTAAGGTGCTGTGACTTGTTTAAAAGGCACATAGGACTGCGGAAGAAGACATCTGGATTTTCACCTTTTTCATGTTAGGCCCCACTGGGTGTCTATGTAGCCTGGCTTATTACATGAGTATCAGCCTATGTCAGTGACTCTAATCCCCCCTGTCCAGTGGCTGCCTGATATGATTTTTCCCTCAAAAACCTTCCCCCCAGTTCCCTCACTTCACCCACCACTGAGCTCCCCATTTTATGCTCGTGATGTTGGGTACAGATTAGCACATCTGTCACAGCCAATACCCATTCCTTGCAGTGGTGGCCTGGGGCCTTGAGTGACAGGAGATAGGGCACTCAGGAATAGTCTGGGCAGTGTGTGCTCTACCTATGGCTTGCTAAGGACTCAAAGTCTATAGAGAGAGCATTGTATAAACTGGTCTTTTGCTGCATTAGCCTGGCTCTGTGGATGGCCCTGTATTTTCAGTGATGTGCTACAGGCCACCTGAGTTTATCATTTCACTCAGACTATATGGAGCCAGCTAATGGTTGTAAGCCCAAAATAAACTGAAGTGTTGATTTGATGGGCAAGTGGGTACTGGGTGACTCCACATGAGACAAATGTCTACTACCCCCAGCAGAATGGGCACTGACTCTGGGCTGGAGGGCCAATGGGTTGCTCCAGAGTGCCCAGGAGTAGAGATAGGACTGTGAGCAGGCTTCAGTGCCCTAGACCTGTGCCGGAATGAGTGTCTAAGTACAGGTGGGGTGGGAGGGTCCGCAGGTGTTACCGTGTTGGTTTCCTCACGGTTTAGGCTCCCCTGTAGAAGCAGAGTGGCTCTTTTGCACCTTTATCAAATCAGAAACCACAGCTTCCTCGGTGGGCTACCAGAAAGGAAGCCAGTTCATACAATGAGGGCCAAGGCAGCCCAAGATGCAGTGTGTGCTTTTGCTGAGTGTTTGCCTCTCTTGGCCATGAGCCCCTGAGACTTACACCTGGTTCTCTGTAGCTAGCAGCTTTGCTGGGAGACCTGAGGTTCTAGGAAGGCCTTACCTGCACCCTATTTCTTGCTCTTGAGTCAGGATCAGGCTATAGAAAAACAAAGCCTGTTCGAGACAAGTTCTGGCTGATTCAGCAGGCTTCAAAATACAGATTCTGTTTCTCTTTTGTGAGTTAGAATGGCTCCTGCTAACAGTTGCCATTAAGTTGGCATTTACCAAGACAGAGGCCAGGACAGGCACAGGGAGGACCTCGTCTTCTCGATTACCTCAGACAGGTCGGACTTAATCCATTATTTCTAAAAAGGAATCTGTATATCCCTGAAGCAACTCAAATGGCCACTTACCATGAGGGGGCTTAAAAGGTTTTCCCTCTAAGAACCAGGTCGTGAACATCTTGAGGGGAAAAGTAAGGAATGGGAAGAATTTAACCACCCAAAGTTGCTGGCCAGCTGCCAGGGGAGGAGGGTCCTAGAGCCTTGTTTGAGAAGCAGGCTCAAGGGGCAGCTTAACTGGAGAGGACAGCAGCTGTGTGTCTGGAGAGGGAATTGGGAAGGACTAAGGAGAGGGCACAGAGACTCCCTGTCCTCTGGAGCCTTGGAGCACTTGCTCTTAGAGAAAGAGGCATGAACATTGTCCTGAGCATGATTCCCAGCCCTACTGGAGAACTCAAAGCGGGGCTTATGGTGCCATGTGCAGAGGCTCCCCTGGGGGTGTCCCGGAGAATCCTGGGGAGGCTCCACAACTGTGGTTGTTGATTCAGCCCTCCCCATACCACCAGGTCACCTCCATCATTTAGGTCACAATGTTGGTCTTGCTGCTCTGCTCCCTGTCCTCCTTCCCATTGTGACAAACCCCTCATCAGACCAAGTCGTTTCAATCTGAATAAGAAGACAAAGGCTGGTACTCTTAAGAAAGGGGCTTCTCTTTCTAAATATTTACCCTGCTGCCCTGGTGAATCATTAAGACTCCCTTTGTGTGTGGCTGCACGGGCACAAGTCATTCACCCCCAGCCTGCTCTGCTGGATGTGGCCAGTGGTTCAGGCCTCCCCATCTCACACGGAGGCAGGGCTGGAGCAGCCCCTCCCTCCTTCTCAGAGACCCAGCAGGCCCGCTTTAGACCCGGGGATGGAGGCCTGGGGAAGCAGCAGGCCATTTACCTTGGCTGGCCTGAGGTGCCAGGGAGTTCTCCTTGTAGAGGGCCTGCCTGGAAAAGGCACTGGCAGGGGCAGCTCCGGAGTATCCCCAGCAGTGAGGTTTGTTTCCTTTCTTTATATGGTCAAGGGTCAGTTGAATACTGAGGCAAAGTTCTGTAAGTGTCTTAGGAACCCATTCCAGGAGAGCTCACCTTCCTTCAGCAAACATTTACTGAGTACATGATGTGTGCTGGGCCTGGTCTTCCCTTCAGTGTCCTTAGCACTCACTGAAGCCTGACATGCAGCAAATGCTGAGAAACAGAGTCATGGAGCCACTATGGAGAGAGTAATCAGGTGGGGAAGAGCCCTTCACAGAATTTTACTGCCTGGGGCTCTGCCATCATGTCCGAGGCAGATGGTAGTTTCTTGTGTCTGTAGAAGACGTCTTTGGGGAAACTGTGTGCAAATCAGATCGTTATAAATTGGAACCTTGGAATTGGACTAGATTTCTAGAAACTGGGTAAGGGGTGTGAGTCCTTACAAGTGGCCTTTGGGATGTGGTGAGATCACAAGGGTGGAGCCCTCATTAATGGGACTGATGCTTTTATAAAAGAGACTCTAGAGAGCTCCTCCACGCTTCCCCCAACTGAGGACACAGTGAGAAGTCTGCAATCCTGGAAGAGAAGAGGACCCTTGTCAGAACCTGACCACACTGACACCTTGGTCTTGGCTGACCTCCAGAGCTGTAAGAAGTCAACATCTATTTTTAATATCTGCCCTGTGTGTGGTTGTTGGAGGAGGTCATCAGAGGACACGGCTGCCAGTTGGTCTTGAGCTGGACCCAGGCAATCAGAAGCTTTTTACCTTCTTCTCTGTCCTTGGGATGTACATTCTGTCCACTCCTCCTGTACTAGGAGCTGCTTCAAGGATACAGCCTTGAGAGAGTAATATATTATTGAGACCACCTGGACTATACACATGAATGAGCCCTGTGTAAGGCATCTGTATAAATCCAGACCCTCCCAGTCTGATCTGGAAGGAGTCTGATGCCTTCCCTGTGGTCTGCCCCAGTTACTGCCAATGGAGGAGGCCTTGGGGAATGACTGCCGAATGACTATGTGATAGTAGAAAACGAGGGGTAGGGGGACTCAATCCACTTTGCTCTTAACTTTCTACTCAATTTCTTCTACTGGAAAGGAGGGGACTCATTTCAAAAGAGCTTCACCACTCCTGTTTCCCCTTTTCTCCCACTGGAAATGAAATGAAAGCCTTTACAATACCTTCCATATGCTCCCAGCACTTGCTCTATGCCTGGCTCAGTGCACACTGGGGATAAAGGCAGTGGCTGCACAATTTGTTTTCCCTGGAGACCAGAGCCTGTGCACCTGTCTTTGCTTCTTCAGCAACCTGTGGTTCAGGGTCTGGCCCTTTGAGCAGGGGCCCAATAAGCAGATGATCCCTGCAAATGGATTCAAACACTGTTTTCAAACCCTATCTCACCCGGCTGGTGTGGTTTAGTGGACTGAGCACCAGCCTGTGAACGGAAAGTTGCTGGTTTGATTTCCTGTCAGGGCAAATGCTTGGGTTGGGGGCCGGATCCCCAGTCAGGGGCATATGAGAGGCAACTGATTGATGTTTATTTCACACATAGATGTTTCTCTCCCTCTCTTTCTCCCTCCCTTCTCCTCTCTCTGAAAATAAATAAATCCTTAAAACCTGTTTTCAGAGAGTCCTTGTTTGTGCAAACACACATGCACACAGGTTCATATGTGCATGTCCTCCTTCCACAAAGCCATCCTCCAGCATGGGATACGTCAAATCAGTCTCCACTCAATTCTATCTCCACCCTCCGTTCACAGCCAGGGAAGCGAAAGATGAGCCGTGTGCTTTTTCTTTTGAGCCAAATGACTTGGATCTCAGTTAGAGGGAGGCAGGCACATCTGTCATACCCAGCCTGGGGACTGTGGGGCAGGCCTCTGGGGCCAGCCTTCGAGTATCTTGAACCAGCCCTTTCTCTTTGAGGGTGGTAGGGAACCGTTACCCACTGACCGTGCAGGGCAGGGGTCCTTGTGGTCTCCTGTGCCCTCAACCCCCACTCCTGCACGGCCCCCTGCCCAGTGCTGGCTCCTCATCTCCCACCATGTGTGTGAGGCGGTGGGGAGGAGGAGTGTCAGGTTTTTGTGGTGGAGAAAATCTGGCAGCCCTGAATTTATTTTTGAATCAACCATCTGCTGAGTGTGTGTTCCAGGATGATGATACATTTTTGGAGGGGGCAGGAAAGGTGGGAGGTGAAAAGATGGTGATTCCTTCTTCCTTTTTCTCTGCCACTCTTAGAGCCCTTCAGAGAGGGAATTGGCATAATGAAGCAGTGGGAAGCTTGGTGTCAGACCCGGTATTAGGTCTGGCTCTGTCAATTTCTTGACCCATGCCTTTAGTCCATTTCCATCTGTATAGTGCATGTTGTTCACCTGAGGTTCCACTGAGCCATTGTATGCAAGAAGTTTTATAAACTGCACAGTGATAGGAACCTTCCATTTGTCCATGATGAGGAAGCGAGGGCCTGAAGAGCCAGTGTTAGCCAAGTGCCAGGCACCCTGCTGCTTTGGCACTTTGGTCCAACATGTTGCCACAGCATTTCCTCCTGAGCATTGACAGCCTGGGAGTGGGATGCAGCTTTGGAAGCTGATCTTTGGTTATCAATTCATCAAAACCCACTGATTGCTGAGGGGAAGGAATGAAGCCAGCACCTGCTCCAGTGGCGTGAGCATGTCCCCATAGCATCCTGGCTTGGCCTCAGGGTCTGACAAATGTCTTTTCTCATAGAGAAAAGTGGGGAGGGGACATGGCTTTAAGCTAAGCCCCCAAAAGGATGTAGATGGTTGAATCAGATTACCCATGCTTCTCTTTATCACCCTTTGTAAATACTTCAGGCCCTGGGAGAAAAGGAGATTTCTCTTAGGTGGGGTGAACTACTGTTTTGGCTTCCCCAGGACTGAGGGGTTCCTGGTATGTGGGACTTCCAAGGCTAACATGGGCATAGTCTTGGACAAATCAGAGTAAACATCTTCTTAAAGTTTATTCCTCTTGAATTGATTGCTCCACTGGTCCCTTCGTTGCTACGAAAGAAGTAATGTTACCATTACTCGCACCCCCAGGAAAAGGAGGGAAGTTGATTTCATCTTAGTTTTCTGTATTTGCAGCAGTGAGTTTGGTGTAATCTGGTGAAGGAATGGGTGACGGATGAATTATAGGCTTCAGTTAATTTAAGGTAACCTACATAGGCTGTGGTGAGATGTGCTGGAAGTTAAAAGGCTCTTAAATGCATAATTTATGTGGAAATGGGGAGATCAGATGTTGTCTAGCTCTGTCTGAAGAGAAATCTATGATAGGAGATACAGCAGGCAAATATTTTTGTCTGGAGCTATAAGTGGTCACATCTGGTATTTGGAGGTTAACAAGCTTGAGGTACATGGAGGAGACCTGGGGTATTGTGGTGGGGAAGGCATGGGCTTTGCAAGTTAACCCCTGTTAGAGCCCTCACTCTGCTGTGGATTTGCTCTGCTGCCTCAGGTGAGAGTTTCACTGCTCCCAGCCTTGGTTTCTTTTCTAAATCTGCAAAATGGGCATCTTATTTAGCACAGGATTGCTTTGAGGATCAAATGTCATCTCACTTGTCAAGTGCTTAACATGATCCTTGGCACATAGTAAGGACTTGATACCCATGAAATTCCTCAAATCTCTCCAGAGCCTTAAACAGGCTTAGGAACTTTTGTTTTGCTTATACAGAGTGGGGCAAAAATAGGTTTACAGTTATGAATACATGGAACACAGTGCTTATTCTTGTATTATTTATTAATTATTGTATTTTCTGTACTTACAGCTGTAAACTTATTATTGTCCCACCCTGTACATGCTCTTCTAACCTTTTTTTGAACATAGTTTGTAGTATTTGCTTTGTGCAGTAGAACGCATGTAAGGTATATGTAGGTTCTGACACAAAATTAAAAAATGAGAACCCAGAAACATCCTAACTTAAGATCTAGGGTATTTTGTGTTGAGTTTCCCCAGGCTGTTGTAACAAATGACCACAAATTGGGCAGCTTACAATGACAGAAACGTGTTCTCTCATAGCTGCGGAGGCTGGAAGTCCAGAACCAAGGTGCCAGCAGGGCTGCACTCCCTCCTGTGGCTCTAGGGGAGATTCTTCCTGGTCTCTGCCAGCTTCTGGTGGCTCCTAGCATTCCCTGGCTCAGCGGGGCATTGCTCCAACCTCTGCCTTCATGTTTACCTGGCCTCCTTCCCTGTATCTGTGCCTTGAATACCTCACTCCTTTCTCTTATAAGGACACCAGTCATAGGATTCAGGGCCCACCCAAAATCTAGGATGATTTAGCCCAAGATCCTTGACTTAATTACATCTGCAAAGACATCATTTCCAAGTAATGTCACATTCACAGGTAGTGGGGGTTAGGACTTGGACTTTGAGGGAAGCAGGGAACACTGTTCAAACCACTATAATCACCATTACCAGCATGTCTACCTATGTGCCCCTTTTATATCTTATATCTTATACCTCTTTTCTTATATTCTCTGCCCTGTCCTTGACCACCATCCTGAAGTTTGTGGTCATCATTCTCTTGTCTTTGGCTTTATAAAATAGATGTTACATAGTCTATTATACTCTTTGTGGCCTGCTATTTTTATTGTTTTTTAAAAAGATTTTATTTATTTATTTTTAGAGAGAGGGTAAAGGAGGGAGAAAGAGAGGGAGAGGAACATCAGTGTGTGGTTGCCTCTCGAATGCTGCGAACTGGGGTCCTGGCCCACAACCCAGGCATGTGCCCTGACTGGGAATCGAACAAGTGACTGTAACCCTCTGGTTCTCAGGCTGGTACTCAGTCCACTGAGCCACACCAGCCAGGGCTGTTTTTATTCAGTTTTTAAGATCCATGAAGGTTGATATAAGTAGTTGTATTTACTCTTGCTTAATATTGTATTGTGTGCTGGTACCCCAGTGCATTTCTCCATTCTCCTGAAAATGAATATTTGAGTTGTTTCCTCTTGGAGGCTGTTATAAACAGTGCTGCCTTTATGTCTCCTGGTGCAGGTTCAAAAGCTTCTCTAGAATATATGACTTGGAGTTGAATTTCTTGGCCTAAGGGAATGGGTGAATAGCATTTTACAAGATAATGTCAATTTGTTTTCCAAAGTGAACATACCAATTTGCATTCCCAAAGGCTGAGCACTAAGTTGTTCTCCACTCTCAAAGTGATTTTTTAGTCTAGGAAATGTAAAACTCTCAGGATGTGCCTTCCCTGTGGTGGTGAGTATTACATAATAACATCTCATCTTCCCCCATGATTTTCCTCTATGGCAGATTATTTCTGGTCGGTCTCTGCCCTCAGAGAGAGAAAGCGCTAGACCCTGAAGTCTCACCTGCTGCTGGCTGCACAGTCTCTAACAAATCCATCCTAATGGGTCATTAGAGGTGCCTAGAAATTGTAATTATGGTATAGCATTTCATGGGCTTACAATTGAAGGGTGTGTTTTCTAGACGCCCAAATCAAGTCTATTGTGGAATGATGCATCTCAGAAAGTTTGCATATGATATTCTGGATAATGAGCAAAACCAGATGCTTACCTTTAGCTCAGGGGACCACTTACTCTGAGGCGAGTGATGTAGAGATTCCCAATAATTGGTTGAAATGATTTATATTAAAATTATATTCCACAGAGTGAAAGACATGCTGATGACCCATAAGAACCAATGTAATGGTGTATTCTGGGGACTTTTCTCTGCAGAGAAAGGGGGTCAGGGCATCATTTGTCCTAGTTAGCTCACAGAGTCCTCACTGACAGAATATAAGCCCAGAAAAGGAGCTTAATAAATCCCTTGTCTGATGGGAAGACTAAGGCCCAAGGAGGAGATACAATTAACTTCTGCTTTCAGTGTAGACCTCGGAGAATTGCCTCCCTTGAAAAAAAGAGTCTCAATCAGAGATTCCTGAGTAAGTGATTCATTGAATGTAGTCTCAGGTAAAAACTGCACAGGAGTGAGGGAAATAGGAGAAGGCAGAGGAAGAAGTTAGGCAAAGATGGGGTGCAGCTGAAGTCTAACCTAATCCCACAGGAAGCCCTGCATTGTGAATGATACCTCAAGATTGTGTGACCCTGTGCCTTCATTGATTGGTTATAGGGGGCAGGCTCCCTGAGGGGAGGGTGTGGCCACCCAAGCTGCCCCTTTCTCCTGTCAGCTGAGGGCAGTTCTCTGGAGGAGGCGGCTGTGGCCTGTGGACAGCCCACACTGCCAGCATTTGATGAGATTTTATTTGCGTTAGTATATGGTGTGTGGTCAGAGGATGGGATTTATTTTGTGCAAGTTGTTCTAGTCTCCATTTAACTCCAGCCCTTGCCCTGATGCCAGCTCCACTGGGTAAGGATCTCTGGCCCCTAGTCTTCCCCATTGAAAATGAGCATGAGATCCTTTTAAAAGAAGAATATGTTATGCCAAAAGAGGCCTATGTCAATGTAGATCATAGACCTAAATATAAAAGCTAATATTATAACGTTTGTAGAAGAAACCTGGGAGAAAGTCTGCACCCTTGGGGCAGGAAAATATATCCTAGATAGAAAACAAAAAGCATGAGATAAAACAACAACAAAGAAAGATAAATGAATTAAAACCTTCTGCTTGTCGGAAGAGCTGCTAAGAAAGTGAAAAGGCAAAGCCACAGAATGACAGAGAATAGCTGGACTGCATATATCTGACAAAAGAGCTGCATCCAAAATACACAAAGGGCATTTACAACTCAATGATTAGAAGATTACCCAGTTAAACATTGGCAAAGAAAACAAGTAAGTGGCAGTAATTACCTTTGATTTAAATTTAAAAAATTTAACATTGATTTGTTTTAGAAAAATCTTTCACTGCTCCTCTGACTTTATTCTATTTTGCTGCCTCCCTCACAGTGGTGTTTGGGAATTAATATGCTCATATATGATGTAGTAATCTGATTATACATTGAATGTGTGTTTGCAATAAAAATCAGAGTATAAAAATGGACAAAGGACTTGAACATGCACTTTACAAAAGAAGATATATATGGAAGGCCAAGAAGAACATGAAAACATGCTCGTCACCGATAGTCATCAGGGAAATGCAAACTAAAACCATAATATGATGTCATTGCACATCAATTAGAATGACTAGTATAGAAAAGAATAAAATACCAAGTCTGGGCAAGTAGTTGGAGCAGTTGTAACTATTACATAGTGTTAGCAGGGGTGGAAAATGCTACAACCACTTTTGAAAATACTTTGGCAGTTTTTTATAAAGTTAAATATACCCTTTTCATATGACCCAGGAACTCCACTCTCAGATATTTTCTCGAGAGACATGAAAATATAAGTCCATTCAAAGACTTGTGCATGATTGTTCATAGCAGCATTCCTCGATGTGGGCCAAGGCCAGAAACAATGGAAATGCCCACCAGCAGGTGAATGCATAAACAAACTGTGGTGCACACGTGCAGTGGGGTGCACTCAGCAAATAAAAGAGCCTGATACACACGACAGCATATTGTATCTTAAAAACATTATCCTGAGCGAAAGAAACACAGAAGAATGCATATTCTTTGATTCCATTTATATGGAATTCTGGAATGAGTAGAACTAATCTAAAATGGCAGAAGGTGAATCAGTGATTGAGACCAGAGAGGAAGGAGAATTGAATGGAAGAGAACGGGAGGGAATTTTATGGAGTGATAGAAATGCTCTCTGTTGATGACAATGGTCATTAAACAGATGCACTCATTTGTCAGTACTCAACAAAATGTATATGTACTTCTAATACACTGTAAATATACCCCAAAGTTATTTTGATGAAAAAGAAATGTGGTAACTTTTGGGTAATGGAATTAAAGATAATTTTTATTTTATTCGTTAGTTTTCTCTGTTTTTCTAAATTCTCTGCAGTAATCTCATCATGTTCCCTTTCAAAAGCACGTTGTCTCTGTGGACGTGTCCTCTGTGTCCTGGCATCCTAAGCGTGGTGCTCTCTCCTTTGGAAGCCTCACCCGTTGCCCGGCTGCCACTGCTCCCACTGCTCCCACTGTGCATTCTGTCTTGGGCGGGAGTTACTCCTTGTGTAGTTGGTTCCTTGCCCTGTGGGTGCACAGTGGTAGGAGGGTTGTGCAACTGTTCAATGTTTGCCAAATTAAATCGGGATTTGTCGGGGGGGGGACAGGGGGGACAGCGTGGTTTGTATAGATTAAGAACTGGCATCTATACCTGCACCCTCAGTGAGATGGGGGAAAGTGAAGCACTGTAGAAGCCAGAGCAGTTGCGAGCTTGACTTTAACTCCAACTTCTGCCAGTTACTAGCCAGGTGATCTCCTTGGGCAAACGCTTGAACTCTCTGAGCTTCTGTATCCTTTCTTCAAAGCGGGGCTAGTGATATCTCTATGTTTGTTGTGACGCCTAATTAGCACAGTGCTTGGTTGGCTGCTATTGTAATTGTTATCATTATAACTAATAATAATAATAATAATAATAATAATAATAATAATAATATAAAGTAAGAGAACTGCCCAGATGAGAAAGTACAAAGAAATATACAGGGAAATGGAGCAAAAGTTTCCTTCCTAGTAAAAGACTGTCATTCTGATTAGTGGGTACATAACATCAGCCTTTAAAGGCCAACTGAAAATTAATTTTCTTCCACATTAATGGTTTTTGAGAAAATCAAAACCATTTCCCACAGAAGCAGACGCCCTGAAAGGAGTTTGGATTTTGCTGGCTCTGCTCTTTATTCAGGTATCAGGTGGCAGCCAGGGCTCGGCCTGGAGGAGGCTGCCTTTCTCTGGAGTGTTTGCTGGAGCCGGGCTGACACAGATCTGATAGAGGCTGTCAGATCTCTGACGAACAATCGACTTTCTAAGCAGAGCCCCCTCTCTGAGCTGCACAGTGCTGCCTTACATTTGTAAATGCCAGCGCGCTGCTGAGCACGTCCTGGTGAATAGAAGTGTTTTGATGTTTTGTTTTTGGTCGGAGATTGAAGTCCAGTGTCTTGGGACCCAGTGACTTCGGCTGACCTTCCTGCTACATGGACAGGGCTAAATTTCAACCCCTGGAGGCTTCTGCACACAAAACCTCATGCCTTGCAAGGGCAGGTGCAAGGAAACCCAGCGGAAATCTGAAGTCTTCGCTGCTTTCGAGACCTGAGCCCGCTTCTGTCAGAGGAATTAGGTTTCACAAGCCCTTTTTCTTATGTAGAAAGCATATCATTAGGAGTCTGGATGGGGCAACTTATTAAAACTGCTGCCTGTAGCAGAGAGAAAGCCATAAATGCCTAAGGACATTCAAGGGCTAATGGTGTGCACTTTTATTTCAGATAACTCTTGCAGCAGCTTGGCCAGAGTAATGGACTTCTAGATGGAGGTATCTCTGTTATGTTAAGTTTTGCTGGTTCTGGAAAACATGTTTGTCTTAAAACTTGTATCCCAGTTTCAGGATCAGGAAAGACCTTTCATTTATAATTTTTAATTGAGTAAGCAAGTTTATAAAACTTCTGATTTCACCCTCTCACCATTTCTGAACTACTGTTGACAGATCTGTAACTCCTCCTGTCTAGCTGTTTTTGCATTGTTTTGATTAATGTGTATGTAAATTTTGCAATCTATTTCCACCTAACATTTAGTTCAAGCTTCATGTGCTTACACAGTCATTATAACCATTCTTCGTAGGCAGTACTTTTTCATGATGTTGTTCTCCCCTACTTTACTAAGTTGTTCCCCTTGGCTTGAGCATTTAGAGATTTGTTTTGGTGGTGGTTATTGTAAATGGATCATTTGCATCTTTGGTGATTGAGGGTTTTTTTTTCTTAAAAAAATATTTCCTTTAGCTATTTACTAAAAGTGGTTCTGGGAGCTACTCTGATATTTGCCAGGGTCCCCCAGTCTTCTACCTCTGCCCCTTACCCTGCCTTTAAAAGCTCCAGGCTCTACACGCACCCTCAAGGCCTCCCTCAGCCGCCTCTGCCATCTGGCAGAGTCCTGCATGCATCGGTGGCCTTGTGTAGCCCATAGTCAAAGGGCTTTTGCTTCCGTTTTTCAGGCTGTCTCTGGGAAGGGGTTTCTGTATTAGGCCCTGTGGACTGACTTTAGCTGGTGCCACAGAAGCTCTACTCTTAAAAATGATTCCCATGATACATTTAATTCGTTAAATATCCATTCTCTGGAGAGTAGGGCTACCTATGTTTTGTTTTTTCTTGCTGTTTTTGTTTTTTCCCAGCAGGTGGTCACCAAGCAGATGACAGAGTCTCTGAGGCAAAAGTACTTCATGGTGCAGGACCAAGCACCTTCTACAGTGTGGCCATCCTTGCTACTGTGGCGATGGGTTCTGACCAAAAGCACTCAAATGTGCCCACTGTCAATTTGACTGGAAACATTCTTGGAGTTTCTTGAAGCCACCGTCTGACTCCTGTCTGTCTTTCTGTTCTCACCTCTATCACCTCTTCCCTTGGCTGGGCTCTTACATGCTGGCTTCTGTGCTGTCCTTTGAATACACCAGTCTCATTCCCTCTGCTTGTAATGCTCGTCCTCCTCATCGGAGCAAGGCTGGGTCTCATCACGCAGGGGTCAGCTCAGTGGTCCCTCCTCCACTTCCAAAGTGGTTTACTCACCTTTTAGTACATTTTCCTTTTTAAATCTTCACGGAGCTTTTTGTCACTACCTGATATTTTCTGTGTTGATGGTCTCTCCCGCCAGCTGATAAATCCATGGCAGCAGATATTCCATCTGTCTTGTTCTCCCAAATCCAAGAACAGAGCCAGGCATGTAATAGGTCATCATAAATATTTGATGAATAGCCAAGTGGATCCTTTGCTCAACGAGGACTTACATGTGCTCCTAGGTAGATACTGTGGATTCAGAAAATTGAAGCCACACACACAGTTCTTAATAAAGGCTAGTGTTGATGTGGCTATTTTGCAGATCAGTGGTCAGCCCAGGGAGACCAGACCCACATTCCTGGCTGTTTCCTTATATTATTTTTTTCTCTGGCAGTGGCAGCCAGGGCTCCCTGAGAAACACTATTACAATGTTTGAGGCACAGTGCGCTGTATGCAAAGAGTGCTCATTATATGCTTTCAATCATTTGGCCAGCACTTGCATAGTACCATCGAGAACTCTTAAGTCTGAGATTATATCCTACTTGGAAGCTAACAAGCTACCCTGCTAGTTTCCTGCTGGTAGAAGATATGAGACTCTTGGGTCAGAGGCAAAAGATAGGTTATTACTCACAGCAGTAGCAGTTACGAGAGTATTAGCCTTACTGTGATCCTTCCCTAAGCCCTGATTTCTCTAGGATGACATGAGAGGGCTAGATGACACCTATACAGTGAGTTACTGGAGAGGAACTCTGAGCTTTGGAAAACTGATTCTTTTATACTGGACAGTCTGTCTGCCCTGTGCTCTGGAGGGAGACACTATCTCTGTCTTCCAAGGCAGTTCAGTATATAAGTATCTTTCAAAAGTACTCTGGAACAAAGAGCAGTCAGTGCCTCTGATCATAATATGTGTAGAAACTCTTGAGACTCATGCAGAATAGTCTCAAAAGAAGCCTGGTGAGACCTCAGATTTGCTGAATGAGTGAATGAATGAATGAATGAGTACCACATGTTACATGCAGCACTATACTGTGGAGTCAGACATGGTTCCTGTCATTAGGAGCTTGTGTCTTCCTATTGGGGAAATAAATGATAGGGCAGTACAGTGGTTAAGTGCTTCTACTCTGGACTCAAATGCCTGGATTTAAGTTCTGCTCCCATCACTTATTAATGTTGTAACTGTGGCCTCAGGTTTGTCCTCTCTAAAATGGAGATAATAGGGCTGTTATGATTAGACAAGCCAGTGTAATTATGTAGTGCTTAGCTTAGTGCCTAACCCCCCTGGTAAATATCCGCACAACTGTTTGCTGTTCGGTTGGATTATATGAAATCGCCATTTCTGGAGTTCAAATATCAGCAATTTTATATGGTTTAACCTAATTGTATATTTGTTGTTGTTAATTTTTTTTTGCTTGGTTACAAAGCATAGTGTATAAATGACTGTGTAGTGGAGGTGTGCTCTGGGTCAGGTGAGGCAAGCCTGGAGAGACAGAAAAGTGTCTGGGAGAAAAGGGGAAGAGCTTGGAACCAGATGCAGCTCTGAGCCCCACCTTCTCCTCTCATTAACCCCATGACCTTGGGAGAGCCACTTAACCTCTGAGCCCCTTGCCTCATCTGTGCTATAGATACAATAATCCTTTCTACTTCACTGGACATTGGGAGGCTAATATCCCATGATGGATGTAATTGCTTTATACACTGGAAGGCACTGTACTCATGTACTCATGCTTAAGGTGAAGAGTTCTTAAAGGCAGTGAGATTTGAGTCTGAGTTGCAACCAGACCATAACTGGGTATAATTTAATATCCCTCCTAAATCCCCTAACCATAATTTTACATTTGAAGTATAGCATTGGCCCCTAAATTCAAATTGCTGCTTTAGAATCAAGTTACCCTAGCCAGGTTTGTATCTAAGGCCTACAACCTTCAAGTACCATAGGGACCATATGGTGACTAAAGAAAAATCATCTCATTACAAAGCTAATTGGCTTGCAGATAAATCAATCAGTAGTTAAAATTCATCAGGCTCTTGTAAAGAGTTAGGCAGTTTTAGCTCTTTACACGAATTACTTGCTGTTGAAACCTTGGAAAATCCTTTATATGGGTAGGTACCATCATTATCCTCTGCTTTACAGACAAGACGACAGGGTGAAAAGAAGTTAACACTTAGGAACTACCAGAACTGTAGTGGTGAGTTACCTTGCCTGAGCACCCTCAGTAATAGAGGCGCTCATTCCCAGGTGGCCAATGGAAGGGAGTCCCAAGAGCTGCCTTTCTGGGCAGTTGCAGTTGTTCAAACTGCTACTGCTGTGCTTGCTGATGCAAGTCCTCTTTCTCCCACGGTTGTCCTGGGAAAGCCACATTCTGCTGACAACTTGCTGATGATTTGCAACTGTTGGGATGGCCCCCTGCTCCATCTTTGCTGTCAGCCTGCCTGAACCCCACTGAAGTGAGAACTTTCACTCTTACCTCCTCTTTCTTGGAGGGTTCTCTACGGTGTGAAAAGTAATGCTTACCTTGATTGTTTTTCTATACATTTCGAGCCTGCGCTTTCTTGAAAGAACTTGCTCCCAGCTCTTTGTGGGACTAAAGCTTGGCTCTGAGTCAGTAGATAGCATGCCTCTGTGACAGTCCCAGACAGGGTAAGGTTCAGCTCCTATGCCAGAGACACACAATAGTGCCAAGACTGAAAAAACAAAATGTATCACTCATTCACAAAACAGTCCAGGAGGAGTATCCCAGGATGTTGGTGGCCCTGCTTCACACATCCCTTCAGGGTTGAGGGTCCTCCCAAGTCACTCCACCATGCCCTAGGCAGTGCTTTTCAAACTGTGTATGGTCAAGGGCCCGTTTTTGAACATTTTCAACTCACTTCAGACTAAGAATTTAAAAATAATGATAACAGTGAATTACTGGGAAAAATGAAGGGAAGACCCCCTAAAGACATACAAGACAACAGGCGTAATGTTACTTATATAAATTGTTATAAAAGTTACTAAATATATCCCCTCAATCTGTACTTTTCTCATGAGAGACTGGTGTTTGAAAACCCTTTAAAGCGACACTAGCTTGAGCATCAGTCATTGACCTTGAGGTTGAAGCTAGGTTGCATTGTGTTCAGGTGACAGTCATGGGAAGAGAGCACAGCATGTAGAGGAGGACCCGCCCCGCTCCACGATCAGTGTTTCATATTTGAAGTCAAGCTCACTGAAGTGTAATTTACATGAAATGAAATTCACTCTTTGAACATGTACAGTTGTATGAAGTATTGACAATTGTATAACCACCAGCACAATCAAGATATAGAATATTTCCATTACCCCTTTACTTCTAATTAATCTTCTCCCTGACTCTTTCCTGGAAATCATTAATCTTATTTCTGTTCCTATCATTTTGCTTTTTCTCAAATGCCATATAAATGGAATAATATAATCTTTTGAATCTGGCTTTTTTTTCCACCCAGCATTATGCCTCTGAGATTCATTTATATCCTTGCATCTATCGACCAACTGCTTTTGGTTGGATATATGACCATTTCTTGATCCATTTTCCCATTGCTTGGTGCCTAGACTCTCTAGTTTTTGGAATTAACACAAACATTTGTATAGAGGTCTTTGTGTGAACATACAGTTTCATTTCTCTTATATCAATACCTAGGAGTGGGTTTGCTGAGTTATATAGTAAATGTATGTTTAGCTGTATAAGAAACTGTCAAACTGGTTGTATTGTTTTGTCTTACCACCAAGAAAGTATAGAAGTCTGAGTTGCTCTGCATCCGAGGCAGCACTTGGTATTGTCAACTGTTTTATTTTAGCTATTCTAAGAATTGGGGAGTCACGATATCTCACTGTGGCTTTAACTTGCATTTCCCTAATGACTAATTGTATTGAGCATCTTTTCATGTTCTCTTTTGCCAAAATTATCTCTCCTTTAGTGGAGTGTACAACTTTTTTTTTTTGCCAGTTTTTATATTGGGTTGTTTTCTTGTCAGAGTTTTTTATATATTCTGATGGAGACCAGTCCTTTATCAGAATGTGTCTTGCAAGTATTTTCTCCCAGTTTATGGTTTATTTTTTCATTTCTCTACAGTGTCTTTGAGGAGCAGAAGTTTTTAATTGTTGATAAAGTCTAATTTATTAATTTTTTAATGGTTCATACTTTTTGAATTCATAAAAATTTTTTGATTTAAAATTTTTTTAAAATCCTCATCCAAGGATATGCTTATTGTTCTTTGAGAGAGAGGAAGGCGGGGGGAGAGAGAAAGAGAGAGAGAGAGAGAGAAAGAAACATCCATGTGAGAGAGAAATATTGGTTGGTTGCTGCCTGTATGCACCCAGACTGGGGATCAAACCTGAAACCTAGGTACGTGCCCTGACCAAGGATTGAACCTACAACCTTTTGGTGTACAGAATGATGTTCTAACCAACTGAGCCACCCTGCTCTGTTGTGGGTTTTCCCACTTTTTTCTTATTTTTGGTTTTCCCACTTTTTGTGTGTGTTTCAGTTTGGATAATGTCTGTTTACATTTTCTTCAAGGTCGTAGAGTCTTTTCTTAGCTATGTCCAGGCTACTGATGAACCAGTGAAAGGAATTCTTCATCTCTGAAATCACCTTTTATTTTCTACCATCTCAGTTTGACTCATTCTGATAGTGGTCATTTCCCTGCTGAAATTTCCAGTTTGTTTAAGCATAGTTGATAATTTTATGCTTATGCTTGACTTGGCTAAGGAATGCCCAGATAAATCATTGTTTCTGGGTGTGTCTGTGTGGGTGTCTCTGAAGGTGATTAGCACTTGCATCAGTAGATTGAGTACAGTAGTCCCGCCTTATTTGTGGTTTTGCTTTCACAGTTTGTTACTTGTGGTCAGCCAGAGTCTGTAAATGTTAAATAGAAAATTTTAGAAATGAACAATTTATGAGTTTTAAGTTGTGATCCATTCTGAGTAGTGTAATGAAATCTGTCACAGCCTGTGCCAGTCCACCTGGGATGTATTGCTAAATATCCCTTTGTTTAGCATCTCCACACTGTAGACACTTGCCACCCACTAGTCACTTCCTAGCCATCTGGGTTATCAGACCTACTGTCATGGTATCGTGGTGCTTGTGTAAATGGTCCCAAAGTGCGAGGGTGGTCGTGCTGGCAATTCAAATGTGCCAAAGAGAAGCTGTAAAGTGTTTTCTTTCAGTGCAAGGGTATGCATGTATAGGAAGATACATAATATATAGAGAGCTCAGTACTCTCTGTGGTCTCTGGCATCCACTAGGGTCTTGGACCAAGCCCCCCATGGATAAGGGGAAACCACTGTAACAATAGACCTACTTCTCCACTGTGAGTGGGCATGAGCCTATCCATCAAGGGCTGGAGTGAAACAAAAGGTAATGGAAGCATGAACTGGCTCTCTCTGGTTAAGCTGAAGCATCCATTTTCTCTTTCTCTAGGATACTGTGCTTCTGGTTCTAGAGCTTTTGGACTCAGCCTGGGACTTACGTCATTGGCCCCCTATGCTTAGGCCTCCAGACTCCGGCTAAATCGAATCACCAGCTCTCTTGCGACTGTTCAGCCTTCATAACCACGTGAGCCAGTCTCTATAATCAATCTCCTCATTTGTTGACCTGTCTTATTGGTTTGCTTTCTCTGGAGAACCCTGACTAATACAAGCATGTTGTCCACTATTTCCACTAGATTCTTTAACATATTAATCGTAGTTATTTTAAATTTCCTCTCTGAAAATTTTAACATCTGGGTTATATTTGACTCTGGATCTGTTGATTGTAACATCTCTTGGGAATGGGTTGTTTTTCTTTGTGTGTGTGTGTGTGTATGTATCTTGTAATTTTTAATTAATGCTGGATAGCATGTGTAGAGGAGCAGTAGGCACTAAGATACATAGTTTTATTCCTGGACACACCTCTCCTGTTGTCAGGCAATTAATACAGAGAGACAGTGGTCGGTCAGTCTAGTCAGGAGCTGAGCTTGGTTTGTGTTTTCTTGTTATTACCTTCAGTGCACCACAGACTTCTAGTTTCTTTGGAAGTGATCTCTCTTTACCATGCACTTTTACTGAGGGGAGTGCCAGAGGTTTTTTCTCAGTGCTTCTGTTCACCCTTGGCTTCCAGCCATCCTTGCCTGCCTGTGCCTTGGAGGTGTGTCTCTCTCCATGCTCTTGCCTCTCACCAGTACTAGGCTGATGTTGTGTGTTACTCAATGCTAAGTTCAAAAGCGGGGCCAGCCTTAGTCTTTGGCAAGTCCTGTGCATCTTGGCCTCCTGGGTGGGGATTTCAGCTCTTCTGTCTCCCAAACTCTGCCTTGTAGGTGAGGTTGTTCTTGAGAAGGAGTTTCCTGTATCGCCCCCATAGTAGTAGACCCTTGCTTAGTCTTGGTATAGGACCCTGGCCCTCCCCCTAAGAAGAGAGGGTGTTTTGTGCTATATCTTCTCTACCAGCAGTTGATCTTTGCCTTTGTCCTGAGGTTGAGGCAGTTTCCTACCCCTCTACCAGAGATAGGTGGGTCTTTCTATTTCTCCACAAAAGCAATAGATCTTGGTCTGTATCCTGCAGAACATAATGCCCTTTCTTTGGTGGCTTACCAGTTTTGCTTTGCTGATAGTGTATCAGGGGAAGCGAGTGGGGCTTGTGCCTATTCCCAAGCAGCAGTCACCTCTGGGGCACCTTCACCACCTAGGAGACTCCCTCTGGTCTTCTGCCCTGGCCTAATCTTTCTTGTGAGGACCTGTGCTAAGAGCTTGTGAAACCTTCTCTTCCAAACTGCCTCTAGTTCACATTTGGCTTTTAAGATTTTATTAAGATTTTAGCTGATTTCTTCTGGCCTGTTTGTATGGCAGCCACTTCTCTCCCCTAGGCTTTGTCCAAGGGGAAATAGTTCACATGCCCGTCTCCCCTTGGAGGAGCTTTTCTCTCATGATTCATGTTATTTTATTGTTTCATGACCTCATATCTCTGATTAGCTTATAGATATTATTTTATAGATTTATGGCTTTTTCTCATTTTTAGACTGGGAATGATATACTTTGTAAGCTTCCTACATTCTACACAAAAGTATAGGTTCCTACCATCATCATAAAGGCATAGCTCCAGAAGTGGCTTATGACATTTTCACTCATGATCCAGTGAGAAGAGCCCAATCACAGATCATGCTTGAATTCTGGAAAATGTAATGTTGTCTTGTGCCTAGGAAGAGGGGTGGTTTTTAGTGAATGACCAACAGTTTCTGTTATCAGGCTCCAAACAAGTGAAATCTAAAATGATTTTGGGTTTGGAGTAATTGGGAATCACTGTAAAACAGGTTTACTGGTCCCATCCTTGGTGTTAGTCCTGTGAAGATGGCAAGAAATCTGAAAGGAGAGAGGCCCAGGACCATCCCCTTGCGTGTGTGCCAGGTACATGTGAGGGAAGTGTACAGAGGTGGCTCTCTCCACGTGTCTGCACTTGGGCTCCAATTTATTGGGTCACCTAGGGAATAGACTGGACCTTGTGGGAGGTACAGGGCCTGGTAAGACCTTGGATTCTCAATCCTGTTGTCATATCAGATATCTGTGCAACTTCGTAATGAATTCAAATGCTGGAGCTTCACTCTAGGTATTTGGAGGTGGAACTCAGGCACCTGGATTTTCTGAAGAAAGGTTTCCTGGATGATTGTTTTGCACAGTAGTTTTGGTCACCTTTGGGTAGGTCTCTGGTAGAAATGAAAACAAAATGATGAATTCTTTTGGCATCTTCCTGGGCAGATGCCTGAACTTCTGCCCCACACACTGCTCCCCTCCCCTGGTGCTGTCTGCAGGGTCGTGGTCTTCTTCCTTCAGGAGAAATGGCTGGGACAAGGTGAAAGACGAAACAAAACCATCTTACCCGTCTTTGGCCCAGGCCACCTTCAAACCCTCCCAGAAAGACTGAGCGCCACTTTGATGATTTTCCAGTGAAGTTGTGAACTGCCGCATAGGAGCCTGATGAAAGAGTAGATGCAGGCTCTGGGGGCATGTAGAGGACTCAGGCATGTACCTTGGGTTTAAGCAGTCTAAAGGCCCTCAGAAACTGACCCATGTTCAGTGTGGGCAGTGGTCAGGAGAGCGACCTGAGGGGGAGGAGCCCAGAGACAGATGGTGGCACTAAGTTGGCTTAGGATGGCTGAGAAGGCTTCACCGAAGAAGTCCCATTGGAGCTGCAGTTTGAAGGTTGAGTGAAAGGTTGATAGCCAGATAGGAGGCAAGTGGGTAGAAAGACACAGAGCCATGAAGGGCCCTGCTGTGTTTGGGGAATGATGGGAGGGTTCTTACGGTCCAAGCCTAAGTGTGATACAAGGCATCTGGATTTTGTTCTAGGAAGAGCCCGCTCTAGGTTTTTGGTACTAAATGTGTTTATCAGGTTTCTTTGAGTAGAAGAAGTAGTTATGAATTTTCTTGGAGGCATTTGTCTTGGTCCCCCCAGTCCAGAACAAGTTATTGTTCTCCTGAGTACCAATCTGTCTATATCTTATGGGCACTACAGCTGGTGTCTCCATCTTTGCTTTGGGTGCCTAAGTGAGCAGTTTCAGGCATAATTCACCATATGCCCACTCAGCTGTCTCACTTCTATGACCTCTATAACTTTCTAAATAAAATTTTTCTTGTAGTTTGAAAAAAAAAGTAAAAATATAAGTCAATTTGTATCACTCCTGATTTCAACCTTCACATTACCTTGAGGGAAAAAAACCCTGAAGTCCTTATAGTAGTTTACAAAGCTCACTGTGATTTACACAGCCCCTGTCTTTCTCCATCCTTGTTCCCCTCGTGCCCTCTGCTCCAGTCATGTCGGCCTCCTCGTCCCTCTCTTACAGGGGTGTGGCCTGGGCTTTCCACTCTTGGGGACTTCTTCCTGGGGTGCTCCCCCAGATCCTGCTATGGCTTGCTGCCTTCTCTCTGCCTCTGAGCCTCTCCTCAAATGTCATGTCGTTAAAAGCTCCTCCCTGGCCATCTTTTTAAAAGAGCAACCTCCTTCTCACCCTGGCATTCCATCATCCCCTATTTTACTTAATTTTTTTATTCTCACCATTTACCACAGTTTGTCATTAGTTAATTTTGTCTTTCCCCACTAACAGTTAAGCTCCTTGTGGGTGGACTTGGGCTTGGTCACCCCTATGTCTGGAATTGTACTCATCCTACAGCAGGGCTTGATAATGATCATTCAAGAAATGAGAGGACTTCTGGTCAAGGTGGAGGCGTAGGTAGATACACTTCACCTCCTTGCGTGACCATAGAAAGAATTATGACTAGATCTCAAAACAAGTAACATCCAGAACCATCAGAAAATTGAGCTGTATGGAAGTCCAACAACCAAGTTTCTAAAGAAGCCACATTCATCCAGATGGGTGGGAGGGGCGGAGTCATAGAGATGGGTAGAGAAATGCTGAGACAGGTGTGTCATGGAGAGGCGGTGGCAGCAGTGTAATGGTCATTCATGTGTGGTAGATAAAAATTGGGAGGGATACCTTGGAAGAGAGTGATCCCAGCCCCAGGCCAAACCATACAGCCCAGGGTTCCAGCACCAGGAAGATAAATCCCCATAACTTCTGGCTGTAAAAACCAGTGGGAGTTGGGATGGCAGAAAAAAATGCTGGATTTTTAGGGGACTCTGTTTAAAGGGCCTGCATGAACCTAGAACATATGCAAACCCAACCACTCTGGGATGTACCACTAGAGCTACAGCTGGAAGGTAACAGCATACGGGGAGTGAGTGAAGTGACTGGGAATGGGGCAAGTGCCAGGCAAACCTCTAGAAGACAGGCAGCAGCAAAGTCCCCTGTCTGAGACTCCTCCCTCTGTCACAGAGCCACAAAGCAGTGAAGTGGGTTGCTCTACCCTGGCAATTATCTAAGGCTCTGCCCCACACAATTTACAGTTGCCTTTTCTACATAGGCCATGCTACTAAGACTGGTAGTCAAAGCAACTCTAGCTAATACACAGAAACAAACACAGGGAGGTTGCCAAATTGAGGATACAAAGAAATATGGCCCAAATGAATGAACAGAACAAAATTCCAGAAAAAGAACTAAGTAAAATGGAGATAGCCAAACTATCAGATGCAGAGTTCAAAACACTGGTAATCAGGATGCTCAGAGAACTCATTGAATACAGCAACAACATAAAGGGAGAAATGAAGGTTACACTAAGTGAAATAAAGAAAAACCTACCACCAGTGGAGGAGACCACCAGTGGAAGAGAGGAAGCCAGGATTCAAATCATCAATTTAGAACATAAAGAAGAAATAAGCATTCAACCAGAACAGCAAGAAGAAAAAAAGAATTAAAAAAAAAAAAACGAGGATAGTATAAGGAGCCTCTGGGACATCTCCAAACATACCAACATCTGAATCATAGGTGTGCCAGAAGAAGAAGAGGAAGAGCAAGAAATTGAAAACTTATTTGAAAGAAATAGTGAAAGAAAACTTCCCTAATTTGGCAAAGGAAATTGACATATAAGTTCAGGAAGCACACAGAGTCCCAAACAAGTTGGACCCAAAGAGGACCACACCCAGACACATCATAATTAAAATGCCATGGGTTAAAGATAAAGAGAGAATGTCAAAAACAGCAAGAGAAAAGCAGAGAGTTATTTACAAAGGAGTTCCCATAAGACTGTCAGCTGATTTCTCAAAAGAAACTGCAGGTTAGAAGGGGCTCGAAAGAACTATTCAAAGTGATGAAAAATAAGGATCTACAACCTAGATTACTCTGTCCAACAAAGCTGTCAATTAGAATTGAAGGGCTGATAAAGTTTCCCAGACAAGGTAAAGCTAAAGGAGTTCATTATTACGTGAAATGTATAAGGGACTTAAGAAAAAGAAGGTCAAAACTATGAATATTAAAATGGCAACAAATTCACAACTATCAACAATTGAATCTAAAAAAAACAACCTAAGCAAACAACCAGAACAGGAACAGAATCATAGATATGGAGATCATTTGGAGGACTATGAACTTGGAGGGGGGGAAGAGGAAGAATGGGGGGATGGGTGCAGAAATTAAGAAGCATAATTGGTAGGTACAAAATAGACAGGGAGATGTTAAGAACAGTATAGAAAATAGAGAAGCCAAAGAGCTTATATGCATGACCCATGGACATTAACTAAGGGGGTGGTATTGCTGGAGGGAAGGGGTTACCAGGTAGAGGGGGACAAAGTGGGAAAATTAGGACAACTGTAATAGCATAATCAATACAATATATTTAAATAAAGAAATAAGAGGCTGAGTAAATGCTTCATTGTGCTCTGCTATCCCAGTCTTCCCATCCTGGTTTCTCAAAAGCTTGGGAGCAGGCTGTAAAATAGACATGGTGCACCAGGACAGAAGCAAATAGATCAGGATAGAGAATAAATAAACCTTCCTAAATGCCTGATAATTCTGCAGTGAAGACCCTGTTGAGGAAGTGAAACTTCGCTGTCAGTGGGAAGTTCTATGCTGTGTAATTGATTAGAATACTCCAGTTACCCCCAGTCTGCCTTCCCAGATGCCAGTGGACAAACAGGAGTTTGCTACAGGAAGAAAGAGCTGAGGATAAGCATTTTTAATCGCCTTTCTTCTTTTCTTCTATTTGGGAGCTCCAAGAGCTGCACATACATACTTGCATCCTTGGAAGAACAGTATTAACTGGCAGGGGTGAATGCCCTCAGCAATCCATGTTGTTAAAGATGTTTCTTTACATGGAAGGTGCTGTGCACTTGAGACATTAGCCTATTTTGGCAACAGAGTTTGGAATATGGTTTGTTCTTCTTCAGTCCCAAGGTGGCAACATTTTCTGTTTTCAGGGCTGGCTATGTGCTGTTGTATGAGACAAAGCTCCTACTGTAGCCATGAGCTGCAGGGGCATTTGCGGTGTTTGCTGCTGGTTTCCCCAAAGATTTTGGACAATGATAAATATAATGGGCTGTTCTTTTCCTCTGGCCCAAACGTGCACCTATATCGTGGCTGAGCAGAGGCCCCATAGGGGACCTGCCTTTCTCCCATACCCGGCCTATGTCCTTTAGAAAGCTGGAGATGGTCACTTCTCCAGCATCCTATGCACCGAGAGCAGAAAATCTGATGCAGACCATTTGTGTCCTTTGCTATAGGAAAATGCAAAGCTAGTAGAGTGAATTAATTCTGAGTCAGACAATAGAGCAGGGCCCCAGGCAGGGTCATTCAAGAGACACAACTTTTTCCTTGGAGTTTTTAGCAGAAGCAACTCTGTTCTGAGCCCTCATAACATCTAAAGCTTTTGTGGGTAACTCTTTGTCTCTGCTCTGAGGGCAGTTAGAGAGGTATCCAACTTTCCAGAACTTTCCAAAAGGAGCTTTTTTTATCTGAAAGAGGGCTCCTTGCCCATGGCTGGGCTTAGTGATGCCTGTTGGGGGCCCAGCCTATGCATCTGTGGCTCCAACTCATTGGGACACATGTGGGAGGAAGGAAAGCACTTCCACACGGGAAAATGCTGTTAGTGGCATTACTTCTGGCTCTCTGCTTCTATTCCCCTCCTAAATGGATCTGATTTCTCTAACACTGTAGAATACTATTTTCCTAAACTCACGTATACCCCCTCCCACTAAATAATTGTATTCCCAAAAAGGGGCAACCCAGTGGGTGAAATGTTCTGGTCCCAGTGTAGGGTAACTTGTGAGCTGGGGGAATAGACAAGTTGGAACTGCAAGTATCCACATTATGAAATTTAAAACAAAAGCCACTATTGGCCAGTGTTGTTAGCTAATTGTTAAACAACAGAGAAATACACTGAAGCCAGAAAAATCCCCGCTGAGTTTGAGCGGCTGATTTCTCTGGCAGCAAATGAAAGCTTTGGCTGTTGCCCCCAGGACTGGCTGAGCAAGCCAGGACTGAGCCCACTATAGGTACCCCCACCTCCTCTGTGGGCACAGCATGTGTATGTGGCGGGGGGTGAGAGGAGTTGCAGCCACCCTAACTCACAATTTTAGGCAGCTGCACACCTCACCCAGGGCTACCACACCAATGTAATTTGTCCCACACCTCTCAGCCAGGGTGATCCCAGCCGCAATGGGCAACAATTCGGAGGCATTGTTTACCAATCAATTTCCCCTTCTAAATAGGCTATTACAAGAGTGGACCCTTATGCTTGCCCAGGCTAGGCCCACCTGTCACTGGGACTTCCTAGGCAGTGGTCATACTGTATTGATCTTTTTAATCCCCTTCTCTTTGAAACACAGAGCCAGCTGATGTGGAGTTCCTCAAAAGAATGGGCCTCCCACCGCCCCTACCTCTACAGGTAGCTGGGTATCTGGGCCTAATTCCCCACTAAAAAGTCTTAATTGGCTTATGGGAAACCTGCAAGATCTCCCTTGTGTTTACAAGGTGAAAGGGAATGGCAGATCAAACTCCCTGGTCTATCTTTATCCATTCCATGGTGGAAGTCAGGTGTAGTTTATTTTAAATTGTTTTTGAAACAGGACTGGAGTGTTTGAAAGTGGGTTGGGATAGTGTTTCACATTAGTGGTTGAACTGCCAGGGGAAGGGAAGAAAGGCCCCAGAGAGACACCAACATTAGGCCAGAGACTTGGTGACTTAGTTTTTATTTACATGAAACATCTGCAGTACAAAAATGTAAACTTTGATAGCTCATTATAATAGAATAAACTCTTTATGTACAAAAATACATTTTCAGATGAATGAAGCATCTTGAATAAATTAAAGTACTCTCCAACCCAGTGCCTGAATAGCTACGCAAGAGTCTGGGGTTCTTCCTAGAGCAAAGCCCACAGTGGTGGGGGTCGGGATCCATAATGCATGAAGCCCACTCCTTGTCTCTCCTTTTTAAGCCTTTTCATTGTATTGTCAGCCGGCTCAAACCGAATTTTCATGCTCGTTTTTCTTCATTAGAGTTCTACAAATTGTAAAATTGACTTTTCACCTCGTCTTCAGGGGCTGATCTGTCCCTTTTCTAAATCACACTGAAGTGGTGGCTGGGGTCAGCTCTGAGCCAGCCACAAAGGCCATTTTGTGGAGTTCAGAAAGTGCAAAAGGAAAGGCTGTCTAGGGGTGGGCAGGAGGGGCCTGGGGCCGAGGGCTGGAGAAACAGACCAAGGGGAAGCCATGGCGAGGGTGCAGCGACCTAGTAAGCGGCTCAGGTATCCCCCACCCCTTTAAGAGCTCTCGCTAACTCCCTCCGGCCTGGACTGAGGGTCCGGTTGCCACAGTTGGTGCACCATCTACTACTGTCTGTTGCGAGGGGGAGGGGAGAGGTAATAGTGTCCAAAAAGGGCTTAGTGGTAAGGGATGAAACAGGGCGTCGTCTGGAGCAAGTCTTTGGGCAGGCCGGGGAAGGAGAAAAGGGGGTCGCCGAGACCGTAGGAGAAGTCTTCGGAGGCGGCGGGGCTACTGGGGTCAGAGAGTGGAGAGGAGGCGGCGGCACCGGATCCCCAGGACTCAGCATCGCTGGCGGGGCTTGGAGGCCCAGGCAGGCAGGGGGCGCACTGTGGTGGTAGGAGGCGCTCCCTGGCACCACCCCCGGGCAGCCCCTGGTCAGCCAGGCGCAGAGTCTCGGCCAGAGCCCAGATGTAATTGTATGCGAAGCGCAGCGTCTCGATCTTGGTGAGCTTGGTGTCGTCGGGGAAGGAAGGCAGCACGCTGCGCAGTGCGTCTAGCGCTGCGTTCAAGTTGTGCATGCGGTTGCGCTCGCGGTCGTTGGCCTTGACACGCCGGCTTCTGCGAAGTGAGTGCAGCAGTGCCTCGGAGCGCACCCGTGCGCGACCCCTGCGCCGCCGCCGCTCCTGCTCCTCTTCCTGTGCCCGGGGAGTATCGGACGCCCCAGATATCGCGGGTGCGCCCCTGTGGGCCGGCACAGGCGGCCCCGAGGCAGGAGCTGACTGTTGGAGCCTGGCACAGTCCTCCTCGTCGGTGAGGAAGCCGGACAGGTCGCTGCTGCTGCTGGGGCAATCAAGGTCTGAGAGGCAGGTCTCCAGAGGGGCTGGCATCGCTGCGTCGGGCAGGATCGACGGACAGATTAGAGAGCACTTACAGGGCAGGAAGCCTGGGTTGAGGGCAGGGCCGCCGGAGCGCACTTACTTTCCGAACAGCCCGTTCTTACTGTGTGCCCGCTGCGGGCACGAGCACGAAGGCCTGGAAGGGTGCACGGGCGCACCGGGAACTTGGCCTCTCCTCCTCGACTTGCCTGCAGGGACCACGCTCCAGCCGGTCTCCCGAGTGATCTCGCCGGCAATCAGATCAGCTCGTGTGAGTACCGAGTGTGGCACACGACCGGCCTCAGGACCCCTTAAGTACCCGGCACAACAATGGGCGCCCCCCTCCTTGGCCACCTCCGCCCCGGAGGCAGCCCCCGTGAAAGGAGCGAGGCGGCAGGTCAGCCCCGTGCGGCGCCCGGGTATTTGCATAATTTATGCTCGCGGGGGGCCGCCCCTGCCCCTCCCCCCTCCCGGAGCGTGCCCGTAATTACCGCGGGCCAATCGGCAGTGTCGCGCAGCCCGGGGAGCCGTCTCAGACTAAGCCAGCCAGGGCGTCTCCAGGCAGCGAAAATGGAGGCGGGGGTGGCCCACGATTAGCCGCCGAGGCACGCTCCTCCGGGGGCGGGCCGGGTGCCCCTCGCTAGGGTAAGATGGGGAGGCGGGGCACAGGAAAGTGAGAGCAGCGCAGCGAGTAGCGGAAACCTGGAGCCAGCTGGGATCCCGAGTTCCTTCCTCTTTTGGGCTGCTTAGTGGTAGCTTGACTTTGTCAAGTGATTTGACTTCACTTTCTTCATCTGCAAATTGGGGCACAAGGTCTACCCTGTTGAGGATAATGTGAGATGTTCGTGGGACACTTGGCACGGTGATTTTGTAGCGGAGCGCCAGATGAATGGTTATGAAATGCATCGCCCTTACAACCCGGCGAAAACCCTGTCCAAATAGACTGGGGAATGGCCCTGCTCACCTTCACCAGGCTGGGGGGGGAGGGGGGGCCGTGCGGTGGGGGGCAGCGGCGGGGGAACAGTGCTGAGAGTAAAGGAACAGGCTGATTTCTCAAGTTGGATGGAGCTTTGGCTGACCCTCCCCAACACCTCCCCACAAACCCCAACGCTGTGGAAATCTCCTTCCCTCAGGGAGTCCTCCCCAACCTGCACCTCCCTTTTGCCCTGCATCTCCGTGCTTACATCCTGTGAGGCCCCTTCCGGTGGGAGCTAACAAGGGGACAGGGCTTTCCTGGCTGGGGAGAGAGGGTAGCAAGCACCCCTCCTCTTTTTCCCTTAGTGGGGCTCCTGTTGTAGCAGGTTTTCATTCTACTTGTCAGGAGTGGCTTTTCTCTGGTCACCAGTGCTCCACCTGGAGCAGTAGAGGCCCAGACACCTCCAGCTTGGTACTTAGGAGAAAACCGTCACTGAAGAATAGCACCCAGTTATGGTGGCCTGGTGGAAAACAAAAGGAACACCTTTTAGCAAAGTTTAATCCCCCTCCCCATGATATCTGGGTGGTGGCCTCAGTCCTTTACCTGGCCTGCTGTCCTCAGAGCTGACTAGGACGCTGTCCCCTTTCTGGAGGGGCCCTCTCTGGAGGCAGAGCCCACCTTGGCTGGCTGACCAGTGCCTGTCTTTTTGCTGGGAGTGGGGGGACGCTCTACTCAATCCTCCTTTCTCTTGCTGCACGCCACATGTCCCCCTACCTGGGGGTGGGGGAGGCTGTAAGCATATATAAAGGCTGTTGTTGTGTTAGAAGTTATAAAAAGTGGCTTTAGCCAGCTCAAGCAAGAAGGGAAATTAATTGGGTGCTACTGGACATCTCAAGAAACCCACGGGTTTCTGGCATTTGAGTAAGCCTGCAGTAGTAGATAGGGGTCCCCAGTTCTGCCTGCCTGTTTTTCTCCCTGCTTCAGCTTCCTGCAGCCCTGACTAGCTTCAACTTGATGTTATCCCTGGGCCTCTGTATTATTTTCCTGACTGCCATAATAAATTACCACAAACTAGGGACCTTAAAACCAGAGAAATTTATTCTCTCACAGTTCAGGAAGTCAGAATTCTGAAATCAAAGTGTCAGCAGGTGGGCTCTTTTTTGGAGATTCTGAGGGAGACTCTGTTCTGTGCCTCTCCTGGCTTCTGGTCACTCCTGGCACTGCTTGGAATTCCTTAGCTTGTAATTGCACCACTTCAATCTCTGCCTCTTTCTCCTGTGTTTCTGTGTCTTCTTTTCTATCTCCTGTAAGGACACCTGTGATTGGATTTAGGATCTACCCCAATCCAGAATGATTTCATCTTGAAATCCTTACTTTAGTTCCAGCTTCAAAGACCTTTATTCCAAATCGGTTCACAGTTTGAGGTTCTAGGTTGATATATCTTTTGGGGAGCCACTATTCAATACATTATAGCTCCTTTTCTAAGTTCCTGGAGGAAAGAATCTGTTTGGTTCATGGAATGGGGTAATCAGAGTGGCCATTTGTCAATTTTTGGCTGCCTTGCACCTGAAGAGCCGTCCCATTGAGGAATTTGGATGCATGATCGCCTCCTTCCCCTTTCATGGCAGTTAGGGTACAGGCATGTGACAGTCACACACCCCTGTTGGGACTTAGACTGCGAACTAGTGGCAGTTCAGAGTACATTTGTGTCGTGGCAGCAACTGGTTAGGGCTGGGCAGTGACCAGTGGTGGAAGAGGTGGCCAGGGGCCAGAGGGCATACTGACCTAGATCTTCCCTGCACCTGCCTTCATCTGTGGTTACACACACACACGCGCGCACATGTGCGCACTTGAGTGCCTGTTTTCCAAGCCTGGTTCTTCAGTCTTCCCATTGGTTGCATGAGAAACCCCATAGCAGGTCTTTCCCTGTAGGGCTTTTTGCTTGAGTTGGTCAAGTTTGATGTCTGTGGTTTGCTAAATAAAACACCAAGTTAAATAAATGCTCAGGTGCCAACACATAGAGACTGGGGCAACCCATATACTACATTGTGCCTAGTCTGGGCCAAGTACTGTGCTGGGCACTGAGGTACCAGGAGGGAAAGCCTGGCAGGTAGGAGCCAGGAGCTCTGAATCTCATAAGATTAGTCTTCCATGCCGGCAGAACCCTTGGAGATTATTCATCCATCCACTGCCCCTCATAGCTGAGGTGGAAGATGGGGTCCTTTCCCCAGGTTACCCCAGGGGTCACTGGTAGTCAAACTGGGGCCAGACTCGAGAGTCCTTTCAGTCTCATCCCATGGATTTCAGTCACAGTCAGTATGTATACAGTGAGTGCCTACCGCATTCTGCCCGGTGCCAAGTGTCTGTGGAAAATTAGACAGACTTATACAGTTTTGGGGCAGGGGAGATGTGGCTACAGAAAGGTGACCTGCCACTGGCTGGGAGGAGTGCTGAGGGCCCATGAGGGAATAGATCTGAAGACCAGTCTGGATGGGCCTTCTGTGAGGACCCAGTGAGAAGGGGGTAGGGGGCAGTTGTGATGGGCCTTGAATGGCTGTGATAGCTTTTCTTCTTCCTTTCTGTCTCCTCCCCCTGCTGCTCTCTCTGAGTAGCGCTATCACAGTTGTTCCAGTGGTTTACTGCACAAGGGCATCCAGGGCAAGTGGTGGCTAAAATCCAGCCTCTCTGCCACCTGCCAAGCCAGGTGCCCTAGTGGGGGACTGCTCTGCCCAGAGATTTTGCTTTTCACATGTGCACAAAGGCACCTCAGAAGGTAGCAGTGACTCTGCTTTTGCCTGCCTTTGTCCCCTCCTCTGCCTGCACCTTAGGGATCGACCAGGCAGCATCTTAGTCTTGCCTGCTCCTGGCTCTTGGGCATTGCATATGGCAGCTCCTCCCTGAACATTAGTGCCTGCCCTTGGTGTTTTTCATTAGTGCATCTGAGGCTTGTAGGGGTGGGCCTCCTCCGACGGACTCAGTGAGGATGGCGCTGAATCCTGGGAGGGTGAGAAGGAAATGGTTGCTTAGGCTCAGTCCTGTTCTCTGTGAGGCTTGGAGCTTTCTTCTCGAGAGGAAAAGGCTGGGCCCTTCTAGGAGATGTATCCTGGCAGGGGAGGAAGAAAGTTTCTCTCAGTCCCCAGATCTCTTGGAGCCCAGTCCGATCACATCTGTGGAAGCTCTCATTCCCAGAGCACAATAGGATGCAATGTGGGCATGTAATAAATCCAACCACAGTAGGCGCCGAGGTGGCGAGGGCTGCACCAGGTGTTCTGGCTGCCTGATGTGTGAACCATCCAGCTGCATATCTGGGGGTGTGGGGAAGGAGGTGTGTGGGTAGGACAGATGCCCTAAGGGACTGGATTGAACCAGAGTTTCTCAGTGGTCCTTGAGGTGGTAGTAATGATGGGGGTGGAGGGCTCTACCTCAGATGCCCAGAGTTAGAATCTCTGGAAATCTGGACCACATGCAGTGGTCACTATTTGCTGATACCCAGAGTCTCTGTCCCTCATATTGGAATGAGTGTCTAGGTTTAGCACCACCCTCTTATCCCATGCTTGCCCAAGCCTTTGCGGCAAATGGGGCATGTTTCAGTGAGAGCTCAGAGGTGCCACACGTGCTGCCAAGGTTGGGGCTTCTCCTGTGCCTTTGCCTGCCTGTCTCACAGCTGGGAGTGTGAGGTGGAGGTGGGGTCCTTGAAAGGCATGTGGGGGCCAAAAGGCGAAGCTCTGCTCTGGGCAGATCCGACTCAAGACTACCATGGAACTAGTGGGAAAGGTGACTTCAGTTCCCTACTGCGAGGACCTTTCTGATGTTAACACGCCAATGAACCAACTCTGCAGAGATGGGGCGGAGAAGCTCTCAGGGTTGAGAAAGGCATCTGATGCTTTCAGGGTCTTTTGGGATTCTTGGTGTATTTTTTTAAATGAGGGCCAAAAGGAGAAAATAGTGGCAAATTATAAATGTTTGTACATAATAAATTAATGTGATCAACATGTGAAAATACAAAGTAGCCTGTACTGATCACAAAACAATTTCAGGATTTAAAAACAAACATTGAATTGTAGTACCTATAGGCATGGAGATCCAGGGATAGATCCAGGTTTAAATTTGTGTTTGCACATTTTATTCCGCTGGCCCTGTCAGTGTCTCAGTGCCCAGGTGTGTGGCTTCACTGGATGTTAGCACGCACAGCCTCGGAGCCCTTTTGTGGACGCCAGGCTGAACCAAGTGGCCCACTCACCATCCTCCTTTTCATTGACCAGAAACACTATAGGCCTGAGGTTGACAGACTCTTTCAGGAATACTGTAGGCACAATGAGGCTGAGGGCTTGGTGTCCTGGAATTGCAAGTGCTGGGACGATAATCTGAATGTGTTGGAGAGGGCGAGGTCACCATCGAGGAAGAGTTTTATGCTTTCCCCCCAAGTTGTTTTAGGTGAGCTTTGCAACTCCTCATCCAGTCCAGGGGTTAGATAGGATATTGATTTCAAGAGTGCTATGGCACCTACATTGTAGATCTGAGTTTCATGCAAAGGGGTTATCCTGTAACAGGCAAAGATTTTTTGTTTTTGTTTTTTTTTCTGTGTGTTTTTACAGTGTACATGAGCTGTCAGATGCAGTTTATGAACGGATGAGGTGAGTGGTGCAGGCACCTCACTCAGCCACTCGTCCACCCAGGTGTGAGGCACAGGGCGTTGGGGTGCTGCACTGAGTTTATGGGGCTGTTGGGGAGTGCTGATGTGTCCACAGGGGCAGCTTTGATGGAAGTTGCTGCACAAAGTAAAGCTGTGGGAGGGCCATCCTTTCTAAACAAAACTGCTCAGCTTCCACTATCATTTTCTTTCTGGAGCTACCCATAGGGAGAGGGATGGCATTGATTTCTTGGGTGGCATTTTGGAAAGAAAATGTTTTAATCTTTTTAGACAAAAGGAAGGAAAAGGTGCAGTTACTCAAGAGGAAGGGATGAAGGATGATGTGGGACTCAGACGCGTGCAGTTCCTTTTAGTTCATTAAATATACGCACAGATATGCGTTTTCATCTAAGAGAAGTAGGGTGGGGTTGAGGGAATGTAAAGGAGAAACAATTCCCTATTTTCTTTACTGATGACCCATGACAGTTGTGTAAGGGGGGGGACAGGGAGGGGGGTGTGAGGCAGGAGGGGGGAAACAGAGGGGTCTTTCAGTGACAGAGCAAGGAAAATGGCAAATTATCCATGGTTTCCAGAAATCCATGGAGGCCCCCTTGGCCCCTGCCCTGCTAAATACAGTGCCGGCTGTATGCATTTCCCACCTTAGAGATGCTGGCTTGAGTATTAGGCATCATTGTGCACTGACGTGTTTGGTTGTGTACAGTCTGCCTACGTGTGGGATGGACTTTGGCCTTCAGGGCAAGTCCTTGTGCAGATCTACTGTATTCTAGTGCTGCATAAGTAATGCCTTCTAAAAACACACTGGGTGATCCCGCAGCCAAATCTGTTCTTTCTACAAGAATTTTTCAAAATTGATTGGAGTTCTCAAGTCTGGGGGGCGGGGTGCAGTATATGCTTGGGCTGGTCCTGGGTTTGCAGTGCGTTTGCCGTTTGGGCCAGTCTAGGGTGAAACAATGTCCTTTTTGTGCCCAAAGTAGAGTCAGGGAGGCGAAGGGGGGGGGGCGTGCACGCTTGTGCAGGGAGGGCCCATGAGGGTGCAGGCCCTGAAAGGAAAAGGGAGGAGGCAGAAGGTGCTCACCCCACCCCCAGAAGTCAGGCCTGGGATCGTTGTCACATCAGCTGCTTGAGGCTAAAATCAATCCTGAATCTCCTTCAGAGGTTTTGAGTTTTGCTTTTGTAGATTTCTTGAAGTTAAATCTTCTGGGCTCAGATTAAAACAAAACAAAACAAAACACAAAACATAGCTCCTGCTGTTGCTGTCACTAGATTTAGCTCCTCAAATCCAGGCTGCACCTGCCACAGTATATTGCCAAAGCCAGAGTTAATTTTGCTGAGCAGTTTCATTTCTGTCTGCTTTTATGCCTCTGAATTCTTTTAAGAACGTCTTCAGTTGCGATTAAAACATTTCCCCCCTCAAGATGCTTGTGGGTCAAGTGTGGGAAAGCTGTGTGAGGGTGTTTTCTTCTGTGTGTAAAAAAGCAGTTGCAGTGAAATTTATCTTAGTGGAATTTAACGGTTGGTTCATGGAGAATATTCAGAAATAAACACAGAGAAAGGAGAATAGCTGAAATGTTTTCCTTTTGCTTTTTCTCTGCCTTAACGCTCACTACATAAATTCATGTTGGGGTTGAACACAAATGCATTTTGTTTGTAGTAATTAAAATGTTTTAATGAGACAACCATAAAATCCACCATTAATTATTTTATTTCAAACACTTCTGGCTTCTTTTGAACCAGGTCTATTTAGAAATAGTTTAGAGAGTAGCCTGCAGTTTTATTCTTTCCTCTGCATTATACACAGGAGTGGAGAAGTCATTTATAAATAATTACACAATGTTTTGGGTCTTTGGGCTTGTATAATATATCAAAGCGATTAGTACACTTATTGTTCCATTGTAAGTGCTTTTTTTTCTCCCTTCAGTTTCACTTGCCTTGTCTTCTAGCTAAACCTTTTTCTAGAAATCTTTTGTCTTCTTCATTCTTCTTGCTTGTTACAGTCCAGGAGCATTCTTCCTATTCAAACACTCTCAGCAGGGGTAAAGAAAGCGATTTCGGTCACATCTTAAGTTTTACCATAACTTTCTGGCATTTTCTTTTCTTCCAGTTTTCCCAGACTACCTAGGGGCAATGAAGAATTATAACATACGTGAATTATTGGTACTCCCCTCGAGTTAAAGGGGGAAGAAAGTGCCTCATTTTCTATGCCCCCAAGGGTCCGAGCGAACGGCCGCTAAACAATGTATTTATCACTTTGCATCTCTTTGGGCCGCGGCCGCGCCCCGGCGCCCCCACCTTCCCCGCCGCCGCCGCGGGTTGGCTTTGGCCGTGGAGAGCCGGCGTTTCTTGGTCTCTTTAATGGGACTGCAAATAAAGGCTCCTTGGCTGGAAGAAGGTCTTTCCGAGCCCTGCGCAGACGACCCTCGTGCCGGTCTCTCCCCACGGTGCGGGCCTCGCAGAGAGCGCGGGGGCGGCGCGCGGGCTGGGGCCGACTCACCGCTGGGGTCGCCCGCTGCCCTGCCCGCGTGACGGGATTAGGGCCGCACGAGAGGCAACTGCGCCGCAGCCTCAAGCCACGTGAGGAGAGAAATGGCTTCAAAGGTCTCCAGCAAACTAATCCTTGTTATCCTGCAGGATCCCCGCGCCCTGCCGCGAGCCGGGCTTGCCTCCTCGGGCTGGCTCCCCGAGCCCCCAGCCCCAAGCCCAAGACCCGGAGAGCCGCGGCCAGTGCAAGTGTCCCCGGGGACCGCTGCGTTGGCTTAAAAACCTGGGAAGGTTGTTAACCCTTAGAGAATAAGGATGAAATCAGGTCCGGGACGTGGGGGAGGGGAATCGGGGAATCGAGGTTTTGTCAGGAAAATAGGGCGTTTCGTTAAGAAAAACGATCAGCGATAGATCTAAGAACAACACCGGTAAAGAAAAACCCACGGTAGAGCTCCAGATACTCCCTGCAGGCCGTTTGCCAAGCCCGAGGGAGCTCTGTCACTGGGCCCCCCCCGCCCCGCCGGCCCCCCGCCCCCCGCCCCCCCCCCCCCAGCCCGAGGAGCACGTCGCAATCTGTCAGGACCTGGCCCGGTTTCCATATGAAGGGCCGCCGGCGCCTTGGGAGCGCTGAATGGCTGCTCGCCGTCGGGCAGGCGTGCACGCCCCTGGCCCGCACTGGATTTGGCTGCATTTGCATAGCAGGTGCTGATGCTTGTCCATTCTTACTTAAAGAAGTTTTAATATGGGATAAATTACCAGGAATTAGGAGCAGGCGTGGGCGGGAATAAAGGAACCATGTCGCCCGTCTTATTACTGCCGCCTGGCTCAGGGAAGGAGAGATATAGTGAGTTTCAACTTTAGAAGTCGTCTCCTTAACAAGCTACAGCCCCTGTCCCCCCTCCAAAAGGAGCCACAAGAAGGGGCGGGGGTACTTTAAGCAATTTGATTTTAGAATCTGTTCTGAAGCGAGTAAAGCAATAATCCTAGGGATAGTAATACGATTAGCTCTGAGATCTTTGAGTCAGAAAGTCTGGTAAGTTTAAAATGTTAATCCTGACCCTAATCCGCCTCTTCCGAGGAGTGGAAGTGTTGCATCAGAGAGTTGGTTTTCTTTCCCTCTCTTAAAGAGACAGCAGGCGAGGCCCACATGGGCCCATTTCTCCATGAGAGGAAGGCACACTGGCTCCTGCTGCCACTGGGAGCCAGCTAGGGCCTCCTCTAGGCAGGGGTGCTCCACTCCTCTGGTCCCCAGCTAGGCCTGTGTGACTGCTGGCTTCTGGGTATACTTCTGTCTGTTTGGAACCTTGCAAAGGCTTGGAGCAGAGTGGGGTTTCAAAGAGGTAGGCATTGGGGAGCCTCACACAGCCCTATACCCCAGCTTCCCTCAGGCTGGCCCCAAGGGCATCCTTTTCAAGGGCTCACCTGGATGCCAGGGCTTTGGGATTTGGGAACTGATCCTGGGGACAGGAAGAGGGCAGGGCTGCTAGGTTGTGGGTCTGCTTATTGTTGTTGTGGAGGTAACCCTGGGGTCTGTGGCCTCGAGGGGCCTCCAGGTACTCGGGGACAGGAGGGTAGAGGTAAAGAAAGGGTTGTCCCAGTATGAGGACTGCTGTGTAAGGTGCTGTCAAACATTGGTATGGGGACAACTGGCTGCCCGCTGTCTGAGGAGACAGATGCCAAGGCTTGCATCTCCTTTGCCCTCTGGCTAAGGAGCCTTTCCTTCTTGGGCCCACACACTACTGTTTTAGAGCTCGGTCCCCTTTGAGCTCTGGCAGTTTCTCTCTCCCAGCCCAGTCTGACCCCACTTTGGGGCAGGATCCTACCTGGGATCATGCGGGCAGGCCACTGGCCTACCCCAAGCACTTCCCAACATGCCTGACTTTCCCGGAAGGCAGTGTGAGATGCCCAAACGGGCCATATGGTTTGGAGTGAGAGCCTTGGAGCCTGTAGACAATGGGGAAGTGAGAGGCCCAGGTCAGTGGCGGAGCTTGCGCGGCTGCAAACCTCTCTTTCAGCCTAATGAAGCTGTTGTCTGGGGGTAATGATGCAAATGCCCTGGCCCTTTCTCGTAGCGATAGTCTAGAACGTGATTTGTCATACAATCTGAATCTTTGGGAGGACTTTAGACAGAACCTCCCCCAAAGATGGAGATGAGCCATATGTGCACTTTGCATCTGAAATGGGGGCTGGGGATGGTGGGAGGGGGGACCCCGCCCACATCGACTTCCCAGAAGGACAGTGTTCTGACAGCCCGGGGACAAGGTCCTGATGAGCCCAGCGCCACCTGACCCCAGGGGACACATGAGTGGGTGCAGTGCTGTAGCATCTAATGACAAATCAGCAGTGTGTGCAGGAAGACAAATGCGGAGGGTCTGAGTGGGACGGTCATTGCCCCTCATTCCCTTTGTCACCCTGTGTGATGAGGATGGAGAAGGGGCCGCTCTGGATGGAATGCTCACTTAGTAACAATGCTCAGATTTATTTCACTATGCAGAGTGCCCTAGCTGATGCTGACTGGGGCTGGGATGGACACTCCAGGGAGTACTTCTGAAGCAGAAACAGTGGAAGAGCAGGGACTAGGTGACAGGCATCCTGAGCCTGGGGCAGGTGGGGAAGATACAGACCAGAGTGAGAAAGACAAGCACGAAAAGTGTAGCAGCCAGCTCCTGTGTGTTTGTGATGAAGGAGAAGGTAATGGTTGCTCCTTATAGGAGGGGAGGCAGCTACTCATTGCACCTGCATCTTGGGCATTCTGGGTTCCCCCAAAGTCCAGGCACAGAAGTACACAGAAATATATTAGTCATTATTGATCTTAATAAATCAGACTGCTGTGGAAGACATTGATCTAAGAGCCCTTTTTTTGCTGGATGCAGTAGAGAAGCCCCAGTGGCCCAGCATGACCCTAAGAATAGCAATGGCCACAGGGGTGAATTGAAGGGTCTGTGGGATGGAGTCTGCCCTAGAAAGGGAACAGGAAGCGAAGATGACACAGTCACAACTGCCCATGGGCAGGGCCTTTCTTTGCTGCCCCAGTTTCTTCTGTGCCCTCAGCGCCTGGCACAGTGACTGCCTTAGCTGATGCTCAAAGGATGTTTGTGGAGAGAATGGATTTGTGCCTGGGCCCCAGGTGTGCATGCTGGTGTGTGTCTGCTTGTGTGTGGCTGACATGCATGTACACACATGTGTACAGACACAGCCCTTCCTCATCTTGAGTGGAAAAAGGATCAGGAAGTTGGGTTGCACCTCTTCTCCGGGATGACTCCACCTCTTGTAACCCAAGAGTGGGCCCACTAGTTGGCCCCCCAACCCAGTCTCTGCCCAGTGCTCAGCTCCTGGCTGGCAGAGGGCTTGCCAGGCTGGTGTCTGTGTACTCATTTTGTGGTGGCGTGACTTTAGGAGATAAAGAGGGGTGGGGTGGGGTGGGAAGTGGAAACACCATAATTTATGGAGGAGAGGTCTCTAATTACTCCTACTAGCTGGGGGTCAGGCAAGGGCAAATTGAAACCCTCATTACGCCCTCACACCAGTCACTCCAATGAATGGCCACAGGTAAGTCATCACCAAGCTTCGCCAAAGCCTTGGCCACATGATACTTTCTCTGCTCCTTCAATGCTCCTAGCCTCCAATCTGGGCACTGAGTTACCGCAGTGAAAACACCAGCGCTCAAAGCCCAAGCCACAAGCTGCTCACCACAACACCTGTTACCATGAGAGGTGTGCCCTAGAGTGGGAGCCGGGGAGGTGGCTCTCCTGGAGACTGGGGTGGGGGTGGGTGCTGGGAACCCAGGGGGACTGGATTTTCTGCTAATTTGAGGGCTGTACCGAAAACTTTATTTAGAAAAATGGGAATCTTTCTAAAACATCTAGTCTTCCTTCTGGCTTTGACAGATATGTTCCAGAAGCTCATCTGCATGAGCACTGGGAATGTCCAGATGCTCAGCACCAGCCCCACTTTGCTTTTTGATTCCACTATCATCATCATCAACATTTATGTTGATATAAATGCTATTTGTGAACAGTTTTGTGAGAGGGATGCTGAGCTATACCCTCAATATATGTGATTTTATTGAACTCCAAAGCCTGTGAGTTGTATACGTTCATCTGCCTTTTAAATGTGAGGCTCAGAGACATGGAGCCATTAGGTAATAGAGCCAGAATTGGAACCCAGGGCTATCTGGTTTCAGTGGCCATGATGCTGACCACTTGTTGCCCTCCTTCTGCCCCTTTTCCCTTTGTGTGAAACCCACACTGTGCCCGGCTCCACCGATGAGGTGCTGGGGATGTGGGATGGAAACTGGAGCCCTATGCTGAGGGCGGGCAGCTGTCGCAGGTGTGAAGGTGGGAGAATGCCTGTGCTTGTAGGCCGGCTGGTGCCCTCGTGGGGAAGGGCTGTGACTGTGGCACCCAGGGGACAGTGTTGGTTTTGAAGCTGATTTCTGTTCTTGTGTTGGTGACGAGAATCGAGAGGTCTGGGTCCTCTTTGCTGCCTTGAGAAAGTCCTTTTTCTCTCAGGCCTCACCCTCTGCATCTCAAAGAGGATGACAAGAGTGGGGGACAGAGAGGCATAAGGTCTCCCCAGAGGCTTGCAGGCCAGCAGGAGTTCTCTGGGCACTGGTGAGTGCTGCCTTTACCTGAGCTCTTGGGGAGCCACCTGGCTGTGTGACATCAAATGATGTCATTTCCTCTCTGGTTTCCCTACCTGCATGGTGAGCCAAGTTTAGTAGGGTCCAGAGAGTGGAACTGTGCCACAGAGGGGGGCCAGCAGCGTGCTGAGTGTGGAGGGGGTATTCTCCATGTCTTGTTTGGTGTGAAGTTTATTGTCCTAGAGTTTTGGGGCTGTCCTGGCTTCTTGTCCCTATGTCCCTGAAGAATTCAGCCTAACCTCAGCACTGAGAAAACCCTAGGTTACTTATGTTCATTTTTTTTCATAGTTGTTTGTTCAGTTCATTCATTCATTTGCTCATTTATTCACTCATTCATTCCCATCACGTTAAGTCCACTTTTTCTGAGTAAAATATCCCTGAACTACCCTGCCTAAAACCCTTCCATTGCACGTAGAAAGAAATATCCCTGTATTTTTATTGTAACCATAGTTAACAAGGATCTCTGTCATCTGCTTCCTGCCTACCTGCGGGGTATCTCAACCTCATCACCAGTTCTTCTCTCCTCTGCCCTCTGGGTTCCCAGTACACCAGCTTTCCTGTTCTGCTTTTCAGAGCGGTGCACTTGCTGTGCCTTCTGCCTGGGGCACTCTCCTTGTACGGGCTCCTTCTCAGCCTCTGGGTCTCACCTGGAGGGTCTACTGATGATCCTGGCCAGGCACCCTTTGTCACATCCTTCTGTCTCTGCCAGCACAGACATCTGAGCATAGTTTACGCATTTGTTTGCCTGTTTCTAGTTCATCTCCACCTAAACTGAAAGTTCCATGTGGTGGCAGTGCCCTGCCCAGTAAAACCTCTGTCTTCCCAACGTGTTCACCACATAACAGCTGTTCGATGTGGACGTTGATTTGAGTGTACTTAAGTGGTGAAGCGTGTGTACCCTGTTGTTACACACGACTCCAGCTTCCAGCTCATGGAAAATCTGGGCTGGGGAGAGAAGTAGTCATGTGTGAGGGATTTAGTTCTGTGTAGTGCAAAATTGTGTGCTTCTGAGTAGTGTGTCCCCAGTGGGCCTCTCTCTAGGCCTGGGGATATTTTCTGACTTGGCTGGACAGAACACATTTCTGACTTAGCCAGACTCCCAAAGGACAATGTTGTCGTGCTCTCACCCATGGGGACTCCCCCAGTCACTACGTCTGTGCCCAGAGGAGACATCTGCACCTGTCTCTCCTATTGATGAGAGTTGTGCTAACGTGCCTCCTCAGCAGTGTGGGCATGGGCATGGCAGGCTTTCTAGTCCAGAACGGAGAGTAGGCATCCCGGGACACTCCTGTAGGGCAGGCAGGGGAGAGGAGGGACTCCTCAGAGCACAGTGGAGGCCGAGCAGCTGCTGAGGGCAAGGCACAAGTGTGGGGGGGGTGCTCATCAGCAGGGGGAGAACTGGGGCTGGCTGGAAGGAGAGCCTCTTGGAGTAGCAGGGACCAGAAGCCCTTCCCCATCATTCCCAGGAACTGTCCTTGGTGGTACGTTTAGGGTGGGAATGTGAGGATCTTACCCTCCTAGCAAGCCCTCAGCAGCCCTCTCAGGTGTTCCCCATCCTCCCCTAAATCCAGGCTCTGCCCACTGAGTACTGGGTTCAGCCCAGTGAGCACTAAGGGCTGGGTATGGGAGAAGCCCCCCACTCCTGCCTTCGAATTACTGGTAGTCTGCCTGGAAGTCAGAACATGGGTGTGCAAAGCAGCTAGTGGGCAGAATTCAGATGCAGTTCTGCGTACACGCTTCCATTCATGCAGCCAGTCACACGCCAGTTATTTATGGAGTGCCTCTCAGGTGTGGGGTCAGTGTGTGCAGTGCTGGGACACCTGAGGAAACCCAAATGGAGCTGCTGCCCTAGAGTTTACATTCCAACGTGAAAACAGTTCACAGTCACAAAAATGAATGAACACCTAAAATAGGAGGTGATGATGAGTCCTTAATAAACAAGGTGCTGTGGTGGGGGAAGAAACAGAAGAAACCTCCTCTAGTTGATGTGCCAGAGAGGATCTCTGAGGAGGTGAGGTAGAGGCTGATACTTGAAGGATGGGAAGGAGACAGCCATGGGGAGGTCTGGAGGGAGCACATTCCAGGCAGTGGCCCTAGCAAGAGAAGACTCTGGGGCAGGAACAAGCTTATAGTGTGTGAACTGGTCAAAGACCAGTGTATACTAAGAAAGCCTTCAGGAGCAAGGTGCAGACAGCTTCGGACACATTATGTATACCACTGTAACACAAATAAGAACGAGTATCTGCTGAGTGCTCACCATGTGCCCAGCACTGTGCTTACATTACACTGGATTTAATCTTCATGCCAGCTTGAGGAGGTGTGCATTGTTATAGTTGTGGCATGCAGAGGAGGCAGTGGAAGCTCACACAGGTGAATTCAGTTGCTGAAGGTCATGCAGCAAGTCAGTGGTAGAATTACGTTTTGAACATAATGCTGATTCAAGAGCCCAAGTTCATAACCACTAGGTGACCCTGCCTCCCAATATACAGGCATACCTTGGAGACACTGCAGGTTCAGTTCCAGACCACTGCAATAAATGTGTCATAGTCTTTGTGCTGGTGGAGGGTCTTGCCTTCAATTTGTAAAAAAAGGAAAAGCAACATGTGGGAAGCACAATAAAGTGCAATGTGATAAAAAGAGACATGCCTGTACAGGAAAGTAATACACACTATACATACCTGGTATGTGGGAACAGAGAAGGGGAGAAGCCAGACAGAATGTATGGTCATGGCCTCAGGCTGTCGGGAGGGAGGATCACGCAGAGACCAAGAAGTCACCATGAAGGCTGCGCTCGTGGCTTACCTAAACTACTAAAATTCTGCAGCACACCAATATATATATATATTTGCTGAAAGGTGTAAGTTTGATTAATTTAAAAAAATGTAATTACCTAGCCTTTGTGCTCCAAAGTGACTTTTTAAACAAATCAGGTGCCTATACTTGTATGTAAAGATTTCTGGTACCAAAAATTAACTAATTAGATGTAACCTTATTATGTAACGTGACCAATAAAGTGCAACTTTGTTATATGACCTATATATTTATGGTTCAAGATAGGGCATTCACACTGGATGGCTATTGTTGTGTAGGCTGTTGTCATTCTTTAATTTGACAGTCTAAGGGAAAAGAGGTCAGTGTCCCTGACAAAATAGTAAGGTGTTGCATGTTTTCAAAAATCTTGCAGCACTCTAGTGTGTGCGTAGGTTGACAATTGCTGCCAGAAAGCACCTTAAATGTCTAAATGTGGAAAGCAATGCCACCTATTGGTGAAAAAGAGTGTTGACTGTGCAGCAGCTCAAGAGGAGACAAGGATTCATCACCCGTCTTTTTAATCACCCTTGGATGTGCAGGCCTGTGCTGGGTGGAGTGGGTAAGCGTGTGAGGAGAGGAGTGGGCTAAGGGCTGGGGGGATGCAGGAAAAGTTGGAGGCACAGCTCTGCCTCCAGAATGAAAAGGGCTGAGTTAGGAGGTTGGGCTGTCTACTTTCGTCTTGTTTTGTGGGCATCAGAAGATCTCAGAAGATAAACTGGAGGGAGATATGGAAGAAGTGAGGGGCCTGAACTATCCCGAGAAGCTCTAAGAGGCTCCATCAAAGAGGCAAAACCTGAGTGAACAAGCACTTGGAAAGTGACATGGTATTTTTGCCTAACTGAGAAATGCATAACTGTTTGAAACAGCAGGTAGAAGCAACCCAGATGTCCACAGGTAGAGCAGTGACAAATAGAGTGCATGCATCCATGTGATGGAATGCTGAGAAAGCAATGAGTGAGCTCTGCATGTACTGATTGGGAGGAGTCTCCAAGGTACAGTAAGAAAGCAGGGCCAACACAATAGCACAGACGCAGGGGCAGAGCAATGTGCGGATGCCATAGCCTTTGGAAAAGGAAGAGGGGAGAGCCACCAAACACGTGCTTATCTTGTCTGTCTGAGCACGGGGACTCTGGAACCTGCCCAAGGGACTGTTAACCCAGTGTTTGCCCGAGTGAGAGGGCAGGGGGACAGGTGGGAGGGAGAGCATTTATCTTACAATGTATCTTTGATTTTTTGGTAAATTTAAAAAATAAGAGTACATATTTCATATTCAAATTAGTGGTTTAAAAAAAATTATAAGCAAACAAAAATGAAAATGGAATTCTGATCCCATTGCAGCTTGGCACTGCTGTCCTCCCCTGGGCCTTTGCTTCCTTATGTCTAGAGTTGATAGACTTTGGTGAGCGCAGAGTTCTAGAATCCAAGAGCTAGATGAGACCTTGTAGGGGAAGATTACTCGCTGAATTGGAAATGCTATAGACTTTGCACAGATAAGTAACTTGTTTTTAAAAAGATTGTTGCTAGACTTTGTTCATCTGTGTTTTTTGATTCCTCTCTATTGAAATTCACAATAAAGTACCATTCATAAGTGTACTTACCAATCATCCCAGGTAGCTATTAATTTAGTTGGTTTCAGATATTTGCTGAGCACCTACTAGGGTGTGGGCACTGGGCTGAGCCCGGGAGTGCCCTGGAGAAGTCTTGGCCCCAAGTTCTGCCCTGGTGGGACTCACAGTCTAGTGCAGAGACAGGAAAGTGACCAGAGCCTTGGTGAAGGAGAGCAGGAGGCAATCACTCAGGTCTGCCTGGCAGGACCAGGGAGGCTGTAGGTAGGAGTGTGTGGTTAAGCCGAGTCTCGAAATACAAGTGGTAAGCAAAGAGGGTTGAGGAGAAATGGCTCGGTTTGTTTTTGACTGTTCATGATAAGTGCACTTTATTTTTAAAGTCCTCTATATTCATTTGAAAAAGAAAGGCATGTTTTCTGTTACTTTATCTTAGTTTCCATTAAAATTATTATAAGAAACCATTTTCTCTATACCCTAGTCACAAAGAGGCAGTTGTTGCTTCCAGTTTTACAGGGGAGGGAGCACGATGCAGCTGGCAAAGCTGCTGATCTTCCTGCCTGTGTCCCAGGCCTGGCTCTGCCCACCAAGAGTAGCTGTGACACCTTGGGGACTCAGCTTCTGTCACTGTGATAGGGTATAGAAGGGGAACCTCACAGGTGACAGTTCCCTCTCCCAAGGTCTCATGACTAGGGTGTGTTCTCTTTGTGGCCTCAGTTTACCCATTTGTGAAATAAGAGGGTTGGGCAAGGTGGTCTGCTGGAGGCCTTCCAGCATTCAGCCTCTCTGTTGGGATGCTGTGCATATTGGGAAACTTACGACATTTTCCAGGGAGTACTGTCTAATATATTAATATTTAGGTGGGCATGGCCTCCCTCCAGCTTTCTGTCACAGCAAATAGGATTTTTCTCTGAGCCACACTAGAGACAGTATGGCTCTATGCAAGAACTTCCATGAGGGAGTTGGGGGCAAAGGTGGGTCTCAGGTAAGACCTTTCTGCTTTCTGGGCCTCGGTCCCTTCATTCAGGTCACCAAGAGATTGGTAGATGAGGCCCTTTCCAGCTCTGACTTTATAAGAAGCACCCTGGAGCTTTTGGGCAGACCAGAGTCTTCTAGGCCAACTCTCCTCCACACTTCCTCCCTAACAGGCTTTTGAAAACACCGCTTGGCAAAGAACTGGAGCTGTGTACGTGTGTGGGTGCTCCATGTATGCCTCTTACTTGGTAAGAGGGGACCCAGGGCCTAGCTTTGGGGTGGGGTGGGCAGGAGGCTCATCGGACCCTGCTGTTCAGGGAGGGGCAGCCATTTAACTTTAAACATTATCTCCAGTGTTTACAATGATAGGCTGGAAAGCAGACAGCTGTCGGACAACTTTGAATTTGCCCCTGTTTCTACATCATAACCAAATTACGCTACGAATTAATATTTTTTTTAAGGTCTGCCAAAATCCTATGGGTCCTGTTCAAAATCTCATTAAGTATTTGGCAGGGGTTCAAAACATTCATTTATTAAATGGAGACCAGAGATGCTATGGCATTCTGTGTTGGCATTTTGTCATGGCCAGGCCCTCAGGGGATGGATGTAACCATTGTCTGAAGGGCCTCTGAGGGCCCTTCCAACAAAGTCGCCCAGTGTCAGGGGGACTTTTCAGGAGCTGATGTGCAGCCAAGGTCCCAGGTGGAACCTTCCACCCGGGCAACTCTCTGCTCCAGGAGTGGTGTTGAGAGGGGGTGCAGGAGCAGGAGGCAAAGGTGTCTGGTGGACTTGCGGGTACAGCCTTTATCTGGAGCTTTCCCAAGCCCTGCTTTCACTCCTGGGAACCTTTGGCCACCTCCAGGGAGATTTGTGAGCAGCCACGAGGTGGAGCTCTACACCACCTCCCAAAGGCATCTGCTCACTTGGGGGTTGGGGTGGGGGCTTTTTCCAGGTGGGAAGGCTGTGAGGTGAGTGCGAAGGGCTTGGGAAGAAAAGTGCTCAGAGGGCAGCCCTCCTCCCTCTTCAGTTCCTTTATGGAGGTGCACAATCTCTGCCTTGAGAGAAATTCTGTCTCCTGAACGCCCAAACCAGCCCCTCCCTCCCCACTAAGTTATCGGCGCTTTCCTACTTCCACAGGCTGAAGCAGAGGGGTTACCCAGTTCCCGGAACCAATCTGGGGCAGGGCCCCTAATTTTGCTCTGGTGGGGACCCTACCTTGATGACAGGGACTGCAGTGTTTTCCCCAGTGGGTTCTGGCGCAGCATCGTTCCTGCAGGCAGCTCCAGTTAGCAAATGGTGCTCCCTGAAGTCATGCAGAGTGGCAGCCAGTCACTGCCCCACCAGATGGAGAGCTCTGTACTTAGTAGGCACTTGCTTCTTTTTAAAAAGGGGATATGCATACAGTAATAAAAGTCAAACACTATGAAAGGAAAGTTTCCCTCTGTTGAATGCATTTGCCCAGCTACCTTCCTTGGTAACTTGTTACCAGTGGCTGGGGTGGGGGGCTGTTTCAGAAATATATATGCTTGAATATGCATAAAATGAGGGTTTAAACACTGTCTGAGCATGTTGTTCCGGACACAGGGCGTCCCAGAGGGTGCTGCTCTCACTCTCCTTCCTGTGTGCAGCACCCGGGGGGTTGGTCTCTGTGGACTTCACTGGGGGCTCCCTCACCCTCTGCTCTCGGGTGGGCTTGGCCAATGGCAGACACTGGCCAGAGATGGTGGGTGGGAAGAGGGTGAGATTTGGGTATTTCTACTCCTGTCTCCTGCCCTGCTGGGTCGCCTCTCAAAGGCCCTGACAAGTGGACCTCCTCTGCGGCGACACTGTCTGGGTTTGGAAGCCATTGCTTGCTATTGCTCCTTCGGGGCTCAGTTGCTAACAGCTCCCACTGTTGCTAATCCCAGGGGACTGCACTGTCCGCTTTGATTTCCTTAACTTTCCCCACACTTTTATAAATTCTCCCAGGGGTGTGCTGGAAAATGTTTAATACTGGCTCTCTGGGAAAAACCAAACCAAACCGAAACCTGATTTGTAGCATTTCCTGATATCTGTGATGTAAGTATTCTCACTGTGGCTGATTTCAAACTACCAACAATTTAAAGCTTTTATTTATTTATTTTCAGGAAGAGGGGAAGGGAGAGAGAGAGGGAGAGAAACATCAATGTGTGGTTGCCTCTCACTACCCCACACTGGGAACCTGGCCCGCAACCCAGGCATGTGCCCTGACTGGGAACTGAACCGGCAACCTTGTGGCTTACAGACTGGCGCTCACCCACTGAGCCACACCAGCCAGGGCAACTGACAATTTAATAGCTAGCTCACAAAAATTCTGAAAACATAGCAGTCAGTTCCTCTGGGCTGGTGGAGCTGCCCTAGCACACCACTGACCTCCCTTTATTAAACCACCTCTAACTGCCCCATGTGAGAGCACCATAAGGAGTGCTGGTCAGATATTATGTAGGATGCCAGAAATGGGCATTTAAAAATAATCTTCTCAGCCCTGGCTGGCGTAGCTCAGTGGATTGAGCATGGGCTGCGAACCAAAGTGTCGCAGGTTCGATTCCCAGTCAGGGCACATGCCTGGGTTGCAGGCCATGGCCTTCAGCAACCGCACATTGATGTTTCTCTCTCTCTCTTTCTCCCTCCCTTCCCTCTCTAAAAAATATATATAAATAAATAAAATATTTTTAAAAATAATAATCATCTGTCAAGTTACTCTCCAGCATGGCTGAACTGCTACCACCTTTGGATCCCACACCCTTGAGCAGGGCTTTTGTGCGCAGTCGGCTGGCTGGCTGTAGAATGCAAGAGTGAGCTGGATTTCCACTTTATTGGGGGGGGGGGGGCCATCCAAGGACATTTGCTTGGCAACAATGGGAAGCCTCTCAACAAAGGGGAGGAAAATTTCCCACCTTGGCAATCACAGTCTAATCTAAAGGCTTGTAGATCTCCTCAGCTGAGTGGAGGGTTTGCAGGACATAGGGGCAGAACTCCATCTGGAGTCAGACTGCTTGGGCTTGCCTCTGGCTTTGCCACTTGCAGCTGCGTGGTTCTTGACGTTTCCAAGCTTCAGGCTCCACATCTGCAGAACCGGGATACGTGTTTCTCTTAGGAAAGTCTGAGGATTCAATGAAACAAAGTATGTCACATGCCTCAGTGGGGCACCACACGTTTCATCTGCTCCAGAAGTGATACTTTTGGTGGTGGTGATGAGGATGATGATGATGATGATGATGATGATGATGATTGGTCCAGAGAAGAATTTGGGGCCCAGGGAAGGCAAGATGGTCTTTGCTTTTAGAAGCTGTTTGTTCTTCATGAGCTGGAAACAGCATTTTTCCTTCCTGGGACTGTGTAGTTGTACCACCTAAATTTGCCTTTGGCTTTTCTTGCAGAAAAAAATGTGCTTTTTAGGAAAAGCATGTTAAGTCAAAGCCTCCAGTGAATGACTTCTTCGGAAGGCTGCCTGGCCCCTTAGTTTGGGGGAATGCAGTTGAGGCTTGTTTGTGAAACAACAAGTAGATAGATGAGTTTAAAATGGCATATATTTTATGTTTAATTAATTAAATATATGTATATATTTCTGAGTGTATTGAACTTCTTCAAAAATGAAAAACCAAGCTGCTTGGCCAGAAGGAAGTAGAAAATGGGGGCTGCACAGCCACTTAGGGAAATCTTCCATTGATGTTTCTGAGCTTGCAGAACAGTGTTGAGATGTAGAGGGAAAAGGGATCCAACATTTCTTCCGGGGATTAAAAGTGAGCCCAAAATTGCAAGGACTTGGGAGAAAAAGGCCCTTGTTGAGTTCCCCTTTGAATAGCGGAGCCTCTTTCTCTCTGAGCTCTCAGTGCTGAGATGCTGCGTCCTCACTGCCTAGAAACCCAACAAAGGCGGGCTTGGTGGCTGCTCTGCTGCTTCGGTTCCATGTAGAATTTTAACCATGAAAAGACACAAAGATTGGTTTCTTCTGAGTTCTTCACTGAGCATGACAAAGGGGGAAATTAGTGGGGAGCTGGGCTGCTGTCCCCCACCATCCGTGCTGCTGTCATTTGGAACTTTGCCCCCCACCCGGATCCACAAGGACTACACCACCCTTGCCCTTCTCTGTCTCTAGTATTTGGAAATATGCCGCAGACTCCACAGTTCAGGTGTGGGGGGTGCCAGGCTGCAGAGAGGCCTTGTGCCCCTTGTGTGGAGAGAGGGGATCTTTATTTAGTTTTGCAGCCTTGTGCCACTCACTTGCTGAGTGTTCTGATCTGTAAAATGGGATAATAATGCCTGGACCAGAGGCGTACTATTAGGGTGTGGTGAGAGGATCACGAGCAGTGTTGACGTGGGGTGAGAGCATGATAACAGACACTCACAAAATGTTCTCGCATTTCAGGTTTTGTGGCACGGGTATCCCACCCCCAATTTGTAGCACAGATAACCTTCTGCCTGACTTTCAAAGCCCCCCAGACCATTCCCAACTCCATCTTCTGCTCTAACTGAGCAGGTCTCCTGATGCCTCCCTTTTATATTCTCTTTGCACATGTGGATAATCGGCCATGCCCCTGACTGTGAGCCCCAACCAGGAGCAAGCTCTCCGTTTCTCTGAATGCAGGTCCCACTGGGGATCATTGCAAGGGTGATGCAGACAGCAGAAACAGTGCCTCATGCAGTGCCAGACTGCAGGTAGACACTGAGTGAAGGCTCTGCTTCACCTCTGACTGGAACATGGGCTGGAAAAGACAGCCAACCAAAGCAGCTCCCACAAAGGCCACATGCTGCCCTTGCAAGTGACTCAGGTGACTTGCTCAGTACCTCACATGGTTCATGGGGTGAAGCGTAGTGGGTATGCATGTGGATTTTGGACTGGGACTACATATGGGGTTCCAATCTTTCATCTGTTGCTTTCACTAAAAAATTGTATATTCCCCCAAGCCTTATATTACTCACCTAAAAATGTTAGAAAAGTATCTGACATTTAAGTTGTTCTAGGATTAAATGACATGAAGCATGTAAAATACATAGTCCATAATAAGAACTCAGTAAATTATTGTTGGTATTAAACAAATGTTTAAATAAGTATTTCTGTAGTAGGCATATGAATAGTTTGCCTAGCTATGAATTTTGTGAAACCTGTGTACCATAACATACTCAACTGTATCCTGACCCCTTTGAGTTTGCTTTCATTTTAGTTTATTTTTACCTAAGGCGAATCATGCTGCAGTGAGCTTTGCCGTGCCAGTGTTGACTCCTTTGATTGGGATTCTTAGGACAGACTCCTAGAAATGAGGTTATTTTTCAAAAGTGTTTATTCAAAAGTTCCTGAAGATATTTTCATATTGCTTCACAGGCTGCAAAGAGATGTTGACAATGCAAAATAGAAATCATTCTATTGTACTCCAAAATCACTTCTTTTTGACCTTTTGATAGAGAGGTTTCTTTCATGCTAGGTTTTTATTTTATTCTGTTAGGTTGAAATATTTGGCTTTAGAATTTATTATGTTATGTAATTATTTCAGTTTTTAACTTAATAGCTATGTGTTTATTCTTAGTTATTAAAAAGACTTATTAATTATAAAGTTAATGTAAGCATCATATATTTTCTGTAACTGGACTTCACTTTAAAAAAACTTTGATTGATGTGTTATGTCTCCTTGATTACAAGTGACAGAGGCTTGACTCTAACTAGCTTATGCAAAACCAGAGTGAGTTGGCTCCTGTAGCTGGGAAGAAAGATGGCACAGCTTCAGGCAATGCTGGGTTCAGGGGCTTGCCCACGCAGTGGTAGTCCCCTCACTCCACTTCTCTGCCCTGATTCTGTTTGGGTGTTGGCTTTGTTCTTGGTCAGGCTTTCTTCACAGTATCCCAAAGATGACCTCTGGTGTCCCTGAGTCCATATCCTTATAGTGTATGATTAAACAGAAGCTTCTGTCTCCAGCTTCCACCCAGGAAATCTTGTGAAGTCCTTGATTGACTTGGTCGTGTGTCTGTGTTTCAGCCATCACAGGTCATGTATATCCTGCTGGGGTCAGGTGAGGGTGGGCATTGTGACTTACAGCCCCCTCAGGCTTTGCAGGTTTCCAACGGATGCAGTGGGGTGCTGGGATGCTGTTACTGAGGCAGGGGTAGGCTAAGCAGCATGCAAGTTGAGAAATAACCACAAGGTGGCACTTTCGATCTTTCTCCTCCGGGCTCGTGCTGAGCCCAGACCACCTTCTCTGGGTTTGTCTTTCTGCTAGCCCACATGTATGTTTAGTGAAACTGCTGCTTGAGGGTTTTCTGAAGAACTGTAGGCCTGCAGCCTGTAGGAAGAGGAGCATGTCTTCGTAGGGGTTGAATGCCATGAATGGGTGTGTGTGCAAAAGTGGTACTATGTGGAGAAACTTGGTTCAACACCCAGACCGTGTTTGGTTGCTTTATAGTAAGGCTCTTCTCCGTAGCTGGGTTCCTTAGCGTAAAATTGTGAGAGTTTGCTCAAGAATCTGTTTTATGAAGGTATGTTTGAGTTAGTCAGGAATTGGGGTGTCCTCTGAAGAGCATTTGAGAAATATCAAGTCAGAGGCTTCCTGACCCTTCTCCCTCTGACATGCTGCCCACTGTGCTGAGGAGGCCCACTGTGGGGGCAGGGGGCAATGAGGGGAGCTAGGGGGGCACATGGGAGCTTCCACCACTGGACTTGGGTGGACAGGGTGTGGAGGGATGCAGGGTTGCTCTTCTGGGTCAGCTTGCCAACGACTTGGGTGAATGAATGTCACAATCTTAGGGCCATCAGGTCCTGGGGGCTGGGGGTATAGAACCTTCTGGTCATGATGGATGACAATATACCCTTATCTTCTACAGGGTGAAATAAATGCTCTAAAGGAAGACCCTGAACGCCAAGGCTAAGAACAGTAGCACACACCTGGGAGGTGTTAATTACAGTGAAATGTCTGGGCGAAAGAAATGAGCCCCAGCCACGCAGGAGGTCGGGGGTGGGTGGCCTGGATGGCACAGGGCCTGGGAGCTGTCACCTGGAACGGCTGATAGGACAGGCAGGTGTTGTCTGGAGAAAATCAGGTGTGTCACAGCATGACCCCTGCCTTCCCAAAATGTTGAGGGATAGCACCTGAAAAAGACATTGTGCTACCTCTGTGTCACTCCAGAGATGGACCTCAGGACCTCAGGATGGACCTCACATTTCAGTGACTTGATTTAAGCGAGAATTTTAAAGCTCTGTAGCACTTGGACTTTCCCGCCCACAGAGTGGGCTGCGGTGTGTGCTGGGTTTCGAGGCTCCTGCCCCGAGGAGCATTCTCACAGCCCCTGGCGGGCCGACCTGGGATCGTCTGAGCCAGGAATCCCACACACAGGGCCCTGGGCGTTGTAAGGAGGACTTCAGGAGAACCCAAGAACTCCTGAAATGATTTGCAGAACAGTCTGTGCATTTTTTTTTTTAGGAAAAAGGAAACAGCATCCATCAGCTTTTTGAGGTCCAGTGTCCTAAAGTAGTTAAAAAATTCATAATTCTGAAGAAACTTAGCTATTGGATATAAGTAGGGGTAGATTCTAAGGTGTTTTGCCCCAGGTGTGAAGGGCTCTTGGTGTTAAATATGTTCATTAGCATGGAATTACTGTCATTATCAGCCGTCGTTTGCAGCTTGCCTATTATGTGTCGTGCAGAGTTGGGCGTGTTCTACTGGGATCGTCTCATTTAGTGTCCTCACGTGGGCCCTTTGAGATGAAGCACTGTCATTCCTGTGTGACAAATGATGAGACAGAGGCAGGGACGTTTGCCCACGTTCACAGAGGGCTCCAACTTCTCTTGATAATTTGTTCATTTTATGCCTAATGAATATGATGTCAACATAGGGAGAAGTATGGCTTTTTCTTGTGAATTTTAAAGGCAGGATGGTAATAGTAATAAACAACTACCATGTAATGTCTGCTTCCTTCTTGTGCTGACATACCTATCTAATTTAATGCTCACCACAGCCCTATAAAGTTAGGGTTGGGAGAAGTTAACCTGCCCATGGTCCCTGCGCTCCCAGCTCTGCAGACACTCGGGGATGGGACACTGAGCTGAGGGCCCAGGGCCTTTCTGTGTACCTCTCCCGGAAGGGCCTGTTGGAAAAGGCTTGGGGGAAGCGCGGAAAACCCCTTAGGATCTGGGGCAGGCCAGGTCTGGCAGAGCTGCCCCTGGACACATCCTTGAAGACTCAGAACAGGGTGTCAGTCTGAAGGCTAAACACAAGAGGACAACTGAATCAGTGAGCCTGAAGGCACCGCCTGTCCAGGTGGCTCAGCGAGCCTGAGACTCCAACAAGGCTTGCATCTTGGGCCTCTGCCTCCCTTTCCCACCCCAGCTCCTCCCAGGCTCAGGGAACGGTGCTAGTCAGCAGCCTTATTGTAGAACACTGACTTGACCAGAGCCTTCAGGCCCAAGGGATGACAAGCTCAGGATTGACATGGGGGGGAGGGAGTTACACCTTTGGGTTGCCATGGATTTCCCCAAGCTTCGTGATAGGCTCCAGCCTTCCCCAGCCCCCGCTGGACTGGACAGGACGTCAAAGGCCCATATCCCGTTACCACTCCTGTGAAGAGCTCAGCCCCACTCATAGCACATGCCAACTACATTGTCCAGGAAAGGCTTTCCTCAGCCCTCTGGGAAGTGCAGCTGCTAGTCTGACTTTTGTTCTCATGAAAGAGGAATCTGATGCTTTAATTGTCTGGAGCATCTCATGACAGGCACACGGAGAGGGGGACAGAGATTTGGATTTGGGCCTTCCTTCAACAGATGGGTCTCTAGAGTTCACTGTGCCCCCGGGAACAATCCCTGGGCATCGCTCTAGTCTCTGTCTAGCAGGGAGACAGGCCAGGGTGGAGCAGGGAAGCCAGGGGATGCTCAGGAAGATTCGGGAGGGCTCCCTATGGGGCTAGAGAGTTGCCATTGTTTCCAAAGACCCCACACTCACCAAGGAGTAGGTTGTCTGAGGGGAGAAGTTAACTCACCATTTCTTGGACACTGAGCAGTCCCTGCTACTCATACACCCCTTAAGTGAAATGACTATGTAGTTTACCAGCCACACCAGAACTCTCTTGAGAGAGTGAAAGGGAATGCTCCTCATAATTACACCAGGACAACTGTCACAGACCAGTACTGTCCCAGGCAAGCCAGGACGTATGCACCTGTCACGCTGCCCAGGAGTGTCCAAACAGGTTTAACAGTGCCCTAGACCACTTGGCCACTGTGTGACCTCGGATGAACTACTCAGCTTCTTTAAGCCTTAAGTTCTTCATTTGTAAAATGGGACTAATACAGAGTTTATTTTAAAAGCTCTCAATAAATGGTTGTGGTTGTTGCTCTTGTTTTTATTAAACTTTGCTGTCCCTCAAAATACATGGAATTAGCAGAGTCAGTGCCTTGGCAGCTATGAAGGAATTGAAGGGTACTCTTTCCCTCATGATTGTTTTGGTTGATAATATTTTGGGCTGTGCCATTGCAAATACTTAACTCTGGTTTGTCTTTGCTGGCAGTTATTCAGGGGACAAAAGCCTGTGTAATTGAGCCAATGGCCTTTGTGTGATGTCTGCCTTTAAGGAGACAATGGGTTGAAAGAAAGTGCATGTTGCTTCACCTTCTCAGTTTGCTCTGGGGAGTAACTTTGAATTGCAGACGAGGGTCTCATCTGCATCTAATCAGACACCCTGCTATTCTTCCCAGATCATCAGCTCTCTTTATTGTGAAACAGGCTGATTATTTTAAATCCAGCTTTGAATTAATTTTTTAAAACCGACATCTTGATGGTTTCAACTCCATTCTAATTAAAGCATTGAGTTGAATTTGATGATGCTATTGTCATTTTGCTTATTCAACTTATTCTAGTCCAGCAGAATTTGTGTCTACCAAGTGTGGGCCAGAGCAGCGGCCTCCGCTGCAGGGCTCCCTTTGTCTGATAAGAGGGAGAAGCCCCAGTGGAGTCTGTGGCTGTTGCAGCCTTCTGCTACTAAAAGAAGAGCTGAGCCACACACAAAACAAACCCACTAAGGCTGGTTGTCCCTGCGGCCTGGATTATCTGGGCGATGAATCTCTGTTCAACAAACAGGAGGTAGGTGCCGGGCAAGCGCACAGCAGTGTGTCTCCTGCGGGCCAGGCTTGGCAGGAGCTGTGAGACAATGTATACTTCAGGGAGCAGAAGCCTGGCTCCGGAGTCACACAAATGTGGGCTCGCGCCCTCTCTAGCACCTCCTGGCTTTGAGAGCACTGCAGTGTCCCGCTAGGCATAGATATCCTTGTCTGTAAAGTGGGGCTGCTGGCAGAACCCCTGCTGTAGCCGTTACAGGGTTCAGTAGGGTGAGGCACGTGCGGCCCCAGGCACGGGGTCTGCTCACAGTAAGCAGTCACCATACCAGTCACTGTTGTCACTTCCTACACTGTCTTGGGGACTGGGAGAACCCTTGGCTGAGGTGCCCCGGTTTTTTCCTTCCCTCTGGTGGTGCAGATCAGAGGGTCTGGTGTGGAGAAGACTAGGAGAAGTCATTTTAAAAGCAAGAGAATTGCTTAGGGTTTGGTTGCTTTCTTAATGATTTCCAAGAATATCTATTTAACTTCCTAAAAGCAGATGGACAGGAAAACACCCTGAGGGCTCTACAACCAGTGCGAGTCTTCCCTGAGTGGGAGAGAGGGCATAAAAGCTGTGGTGGGTCAGCCTCCTGCCCAGGGTGGTGGCAGGGCCCACAGCCTAGCTCTCTGGGTGAGGAGTGATGGCAGGGAGGGAGAGACAGGGGTGAGGTGGGGGTAGGGGTGGGAGCTGTGGCTGCCTTCCCTGGACATTCCGCTGGGGCATGGCTGGCATCCCCAGGTGCCCTCTGAATTCCGTCTGCATTCTCCCCTTTGCTGCCCTTGGCGCACTCTGTCTTTGTGGCTGTCCCATCACACGTGTGCACAGCAGGGCACGGGTCACCTTTGAGCCAGGGTGGAACCAGCACTTCCTACTGCTGCCTTCGAACAACTTGCAGTTTGCTATGAGCCCTCCCAGAACTGACAGAGGTCCTGGTCAGGGGTTACCTCCTTCAAGGCCGGGTGTGAGCCCCTTTGGAGTGCCCCCAGAGCCTGCTGTGTGACCCTCCAGCATAGTGCTTAGACAATTTCAGGTGGCACCTTATCTCCCTCATAGCCTGGGAGTTCCTGGAGGGGCCACTGGCAGAATTCAGCACAGTCGGTGGCACCTGGCAAGCGCTGCATAATGAAGCAACAGCTGGGTGTGTGAGTGACTGAACTCTGCTCCTGAGGATAAGGGATGGCACCTCACCAACCCCCTGCCCCCCTCACCCTGAGCTCAGCATGGAGCTTTGCATATAGTAGTAGCTTAGTGAATGGGTGCAGAAAGCTTTGCAAGAATAATTTGTGGTGTTTGACTACCTCATAAATACTATTATAGGTTTTGGGAGGTTTTTACAAAGCATAAGACACAGTCCTTGGCTTCTAAGACTACACTTGTCAGATGTTAGAGTTAAAATAAACTGTCGGATTATAGTACAAGTCACGTAATGACTCAGGGCCAAAATGAGCCATCTGATGGGTGTTAGGGTTGGTACCCGAGGCACAGGGCTGCTCCAGGGGCTTGTGACATGCGAGGCGCACAGAGCCCTATGTTGGCGTTCGGTGTTCTGTTTCCATCCTGAGATCCTTACTAAGTTTCAAACAGGAGGCCTTGCGTCTTTATGTTGTAGCAGGCCTTGTGATGATATGGCAAGTCGACTCCAGTGCCAGCACTGGGCGATCAGGCAGAGCTCCCTGGCAGAGTGGAGTCTGAGGAGGGCTTGGCTCGGAGGAGGTGGAGAGCAGAGAGCTGGGTGGAGCTCACCAGCACGTGGCCATCCTGGCGTCCAGCCTGGCGCTCGGCCTGGCGCCCAGCCTGGCGCCCAGCCTGGCGCAATAGCATGTGCCTACTCAGGATATGCTTGTGAAGAGTGGGGACTCCGGGGTGGCATTTGGATCCTGAGTGAGCTTGTCTGTGAGGCTCCAGAGGTGGGGCCTGCGTGGGGGCCTGGTCTGCCCCATGTGCAGAGGAGCATGCTTTCTTTCCCCCGTGGGGGGGGGGGGCACAGTCACAGGGTCCACCTGGAAGTGGGGCCTGCCTTGCTTTGCTATTCTGGAGTTACTCCGGAATGTGGTGGGCGCACACCTCATGGACAGTCTGGGAAGCCCAGGGGAGAAAAATAATGGGAAATAGCGCTTAAAAGGGCATTCTTCCTGGGAGCCAGGCATGGCTCCTGGCCCTGAAGGGCAGCATTTGGCATTGGTGGGGTGTGGGGGCTGAGCCCATTCTTAGTGGCAGGGCTAGCATCTGTCCTTCGGAGAACAGGGTTCAAGTCATCCATAGAAGCACAGGTAGCCTTGGTTCCCCAGGGATATGTGATCTCTGTTAGGACGGACGGTCACACACAACATCTCCACCCCTTCTGCTCTCGGACAGACTGGGGCTTGGGGTCCAGCTTTCTTCTACTGGCCACCAGCGCCTCCTACTCAAGTTGCCTGACCTGTCCGGGCACAGCAGTGCAGGGCAGGATAGAGACAGAACATCAGGGCGAGTGCCTGGCTGGTGCCTGGCACACTGTGAGTGGCATTGTTACTGTTAAAGAGAGCCCAGTCTGTGGCTGGGGGGCCAGATTGTGGAGGGGACACATGGGCTAGCAGGCCTAGAAGGCCAGGTGCTGGCACGAGAACCACAGGTGCAATGGAGGAGACCAAGCAAGGGTGGGGAGGTGTGCATGTGGTGTGTTCAGCGTGAGTGGAAGGGGAAGGGGAAGCCTGATGCTCTGGGAGCAGCACAGAGAATGCTGCTCCTCCACCATGACGGATGGAGAGGCTTTGTGTTGGTGGGGCAGAGAATGAGGAGGGTGGGGACTTGGGGGCTGCTGATGGCAGGTCTCTGTCAGTTGACTTCCTTACAGGGACTTGTCCCCGAAGCCCATGCAAGGCTCTGAGGGGAAGGGCCAGCTTCACTTCGTCACTGCCCTGTTATGTGCCCTCTCACTGGGGCTCTGTTCTGTTGGTTGGTGTCTGGGCTTCCCTGGGCAGTCTCCCTTTTTCCCCCATAATGACAGGAAAGATGGGACTGCAGTCACCCAGACCCAGTGTGGCCTCAGCCCACCCACTGCTCTTCTCAGTGGGAAGGCAGTCCGGCTCAGCCATCGGAGCAGTATGCTGAGTGACCCCTCTGGCCCTTAGTGTCTTCAGAAATGCACTTGGTGTGACAGTGCTGCCAGGGGTGAGGCCCTGATGGAAAGGGCCTACAGTGGCACCCTGCAGGGGACATGCTGGGGCAGCTACTGGCTGTGTGTCCCCATAAGTGTTGGCAGAGCCAGCTGTGCATGTCATTGGCTCCTGCTTTCTTGTATAGCAGACAAGAAGTTCAGGTGTCCCCTGGACAGTCCTGCAGAGGGTGGAGGACCTGGGGGACACTGAGAGGCCTGTCCCAGGGCCTGGTTGACTTGGATACAGTAAAACATGTAGCTGTGGGCAGTTTTTGCAAAGTGCAAGTAGCCTAGCCTTCTGAATGTTAAAGGAGCCCCTGCTTATCAAGCGCACACTGTGCAGCAGCATCCTGCGTGCTTTACTCGGCTTGCCGCCTCCACCTCTGAAGTGTGTAAGGTGTGCACTCAGCGTCTCCACCTTGTAGAAGCAGGGACGGAGCCTCACTATCTCCCCGGCTGTGGCTCCCAGTCAGCCTGGCTCCTGGGCCCCCCCAGCCTCTCAGTGGGCACTGCCTGCTCCCCCACTCCCAAGCCCCACTGAGATCCTGGGGCCCTGGGATCTTGACCGGTCTCCCATCTAGTCTCTTCTCCATATGGGGACCCCAGTGGGACTCTCCCAAACCTGTGCACATTGACCTGGCTGCACTGATGAGCCTGCCCCAGGTGTGGGAGCTGGGCAGGGAGGAAGCATTAACCTTGAGGCCTGCTGGCTTTCTGTCTCAGGGCTGTGCTGGCATTTCACAGAGGTACAGGTATTGGCAGGTATTTGGGAAACACCAGTTTTTCTTCCAACACCTTTGTCCCTGTTTATTCAGGACATGGTAAACATATGATTGTCATCTTGGCTTAATTCAATAGGAAAAAAAGTCAGTCTAGAATTTTGGTGTACATTTCAAATATATTTTATTACTTTTCTTTTTGTCTTAGAAAGAATATGAAACCTGCATGCAATGCTAATTGTTTCTGACACAGAGCATACGACACAGCAGTCCAAGGTGGCACACACTGAAGGGGCGGTGTGTTCAGGGGGCATATTTACAAAGGACAGGGTGCATTGTCCTCTTAGCTTTCAGAAGGCTGCACTGTTGGACGTTGAAGGATTGTGTGGAGTCACAGATGAACTGTTGCATGTTTCACTGTGATGAGGGTCAGACACATGCTGTGAAGGTTCTCCCTCGTCAATATAATATGTGTCTGGAGCTGTATACAGTGTGTGTATTTGTATATTTTTACATTTCCTCCTAAGAGTTTTGCCTACAGTGTCAGGAACTTCATGTGCTTCTAAAGCATTAACTAGGAAGCAGTGAGCTTTCACAAACTCTCAGGTGGGAGAGAAGACCCGAACCCTTCCTTAAGCACTGTTTGCCTTGCCATCCCAGGATCTTGGAATTGTTTCCTGGAGTGTGTATAAGTTAACCAGGGGATGAGCACATTTCTCTGGCAGCCAAGCTCAAGTTCATAAAAGAACAGATGCAGAGAGATCTGCTCCTACTTGCCCAGTGACTGGGACCACTGCAGAGCCCCCACCCCCCAACCCCCCACCCCCCGCCCTGAGGCTGTGACTGACCATGAGCTCAGGAGAGCCAGTAGCAGCTGCTCCGAGGCGCCAAGACCTCCAAGCGGAAGCTCCTCCCTGCGCTAGGAATGGAGCAGCGCGACTATGAAATGTCTCAACAGAGCTCCTTGTTCCTCCCAGGTGCTTATAAAGCTCAGATGTATAGTGATATCTGGGCAAATACAAAAAAGCATTTTTTTTTACAAAGGAAAGGCATGAGTTTCCCGCTTTTCAGTAAAAAGCAGCCTGTGATGAAGTCTGGAATGCAGGGGAGATGGGTCTCACATCTGGAAGCCTTTTGCACACAGCTATAAAATGTAAAAAGTGACCCTGGGTAAAAAGTGCTTCATAACAATATATAATTTGTGTCTTATGCCTGTGAGGAGGAAAGGGTTTTTTTTTTTTTTAATCTGCAAAGTCCTTTGCTGTCTCCCAACCGGTATGAAGTTCTCCCATCAGGGGTTTTTCGCCCTATTCTTCGTAAACCCTGGAAGAGAAAACACTCACATAAGTGGCTCAGGACATGACTTGAGCAAAGCACAGGCTGGTGGCTCCGCTGCTCCATGCTTGTCTTCATCAGTGGCCCTGTCAGGATGGCAGTAACCTGGGAGGAGTTGGGACCATCTCGAAGGATGCCAGCGCAAGGACCCCAGAAGCTCACCTAAATCTGGTGTTGTCTCCCTAAACACTCCACCTCTGCAGCCTCATTCTGTCCTCAAAGCCCTAGGGAGCAAACGCTCTCTGCATGTGGAGAAACTGAGGCACAGGAGACTGAGGGACAGTGAATGTCGGCGGTGGGAAGGAGGTCTGTCTCCAGCATGGGCGGGCGGAGAAGAGGCATCTCCTCCCTCAATTTAGGCTTGTGTCTTTCTTTGTGTTTTGCCCAAATGCCTGTCCTCTGAGAAAACAACAGTTTGAGAGGTAGCTGCCTTAAGACTGGAGGGTGTGTACTAGGGCAGGGCTGAGGCTATCACGGAGGCCTGTGGCTTGGGGTCACTCCCTCTAGTAGTTACCAGGCCTTGCCATTCACAACCTGACCTTTGCCCTCACTTCCCAAGCCATCTCTAGGAAAATACTTCAATCCCTTCTCTTCCGCTCCATGGCTGCTGTGGGGTTGTACTTGACACTCAGCCCTGCTCTCCTAGCCTATTTCCTGATTTCTGAAGAGGACCACCTCATAGTGCACTGAAATCAGATGCCTGATGCTGCCAGGGCAGCTGGACGCTCTGGGCCCTGAGGCACTCAGACCCCAGGGGCTGGGCTGGCCCACTGTCCTCTCCTTCCTCTACTTGGGTTCAGCGTTCTCTCCTTCCTTCTGCAAAGAGAACTTCGAGTTACTTCCCTTAGCTCCATTCATGGAGATACATTTTACAACGGGAGGGGAGGTGGGCAGGACAAGGGAATACTTGTCTCCCCCAGGACACCCCAGCATCCGAGACAGAGGGAGGAGCTCACTTCGTAACCAGTGGTGGGGCTCTGGGATTGGAGGTGCCCTCACTGCCCCGTTGTCAGAATTTACAGAAATAAAGAGGATGGGGCTGCGTGGGCCTGTGCCTGCCTCCTGCCCAGGAGGAGGGGCGAGGGATGAGTACTCCTGAAAAAAGACCCGAGTGTCTCTCAGCAGCCCAGTGCTGTTCTCAAGCCTTCGTGAACTGGCCCTGAGGTTGGCCTCGTTACACTTCTGATGACACAGGGCCTGGAGCATGACAGTAGACAGGGCAGGGTCCTACTTTTGCCATGTGAGCTGCCTGCCCTGACCAGAAAGAGGGCTGCATTCCCATCAGACTTACAGAAAATCTCTCACTCTCATCATTTCCTATTTCAAGCAACTGCAGACAAGGCAGTTTTGGAGGCAGCTCCAAAGGCTCAGGTACTGGGAGCTGGTCACTGCCTGAGCCTTAGGGTGGAAGGGCTAGCTGGGTGGGGTGATGGGAGGGGCAGCACAGGGCCCTGAGGCAGGGGAGGGAAAGGTGACACTGAGAAGCCTGGCTTCCTGCTTTGTGCTCCTAAACAGGTCACTCCTCATCCCCGCTCAGCTGTGGTTTTCTCTTCTGCTGGGTGAGGCGCTGGCGCCAGCACCCAGGACGCTCACCTGCACCCATGGGTGCACACGTGTGTGTGCATGCACTTCCCTGGCCATGCTGTCCACATACGGGTGCAAACAGGTTCTGAGTGTGCAGGGACAGGTCTGCTTCAGGGCAGGCTCACCTTTATGTGGCATGGGGAGCCAGGAACTTGCCTCCCCTCTGAGGTCAGACAAAGGACCCCAGAGATCAGAGCTGAGAAGTCCTATCTTCTGATTATGGGCAAACAGAGCCCAAAGAGAGTAGGGGTCTGGTTCAGGGCTTAGGCCTTCTGGCCACGGCCGCCCCTGAGGTTAAGAGTAGCTCTGATTTTAAAAGGTCAAACCCAAGGTCCCTCCCGGCATGTGTGTGGGAAAGAGTTTATCAAGTGTCTGGGCAGCAGGGGGCATGGGGAGAACATATTGTTGGCAAGGAGTCATCCCTATCACCTTATGGTTATACCTATAATTTTATAGTTAATAAACCTGGTCACTTAAGTGGTCATGTTTCACCCCATAAGAATCACAGGCAGAGTTGTCCTAAGTGTTCGCCCAGCCTTTGGTAGAGGGAAACCCAGGATCATGTAACTTGAGAAGAGGAATTAAGACTATAACATAACATTTAAAATGAGACAAACTTTAGTTCACAAAAGGATAAATTTTTGATGCTTACAGCTATCTAATAGAGCAATAGCCTGCTTTGTTAAGTGGGGAGTTCCTCGTCCCTGGGGGTATATAACTAGTGTCTGGGTAGTGTCTGGACACTCGGATCAGTGTCCACCCATTAGACATGGCTAATGTAGAAGATCTACATGTAGACATGTAGAAGATCTACAAGGGGTCCAGGATATGGATCTGGGGGGAGGTGGGAAGGAAGGTGAGAGGAGGTGGGGCATACCTGCGCTTCTCATTCCAGGCATTGTACCACTTGATGAACCGCTTGGTGCTCTGCAGCTTGGGGTGCAGGCAGTGCTCCTGACCCCGGTACCTTGACACGCTTTTGGTGGTGATGCTGAAATGGATTGGGATAGGGTAGAGGATTGAGGAACCTGAATGATAGCCCCTCAGTGTGGCCTACAGGTGGTTCTGGGCAGTCCCAATCAGAGCACTGAGTGGCTGTGGCCTCCTCCTTCCTTTCAAGGGAGCCTACCCACCTGCTGACTCCCTAGTTGGTTCTTTGGAAGGTTCTGGTTGGGTCCTTACTCTCAAGATCCATGTTAGGGCCTAAACCTTTGCTGAGGCATTGACTTTCACTTTCCCCCTCGAGCCCTCAGAGTCTGGGGTAGTGTCTGCCCCTCTTCCCCACCCTCCACCGCCCTTCACCCCAACCCCCATGCAAGGCTCCAGCCCCCCTTGGGGATCAAAGGTCAGAGGACCTTTCCAGGTCCTCTGAACCTGGGGGTGAGGGGTGGAGAAAGCTAATGCCAGATAGGTGCGGGTGCCAAGACCCCTTTCCTGGGCTTCAAGTTGCTGCATGGCAGGGCTTAGATGTACTCTGCATACACTGTGGTCTCCTTCTGATCCTTCCAACCCCATCCCCCCTACCCCTGCAGATATCCTGGGGCTGCTGGTCCTGAAGCTAAGTCTTCCTGGCCTTGAAGCCCATTGTGGTTCCTGAGCTTGAGGTCCCAGCTGTCTCACCCTTAGGCAGAAAAATAAGACCTCTCTTCAGGCTTCAATCAGCCAGTGGAGGCCTGGCCATGCAGTAGAGAAGCACATGGCATCGTGCAGAGTGTAGGGCTAGGTTTGGGTCCTAGATCTGTCTGTGGGACCCTGGGTAACCTGAAGGCTTCCAGTTTGCCCATCTGTCAGTTGGGTATAATTGTAGGACCTACCTCTAGGGTTATTGGGGTGATCAAAGGACATAATCTGTGCCAAGTGCCTAGTACCTGGTGGATGCACAATGAGTAGTTACTGTTATTAGTAATTGTCATGGAAGATGAGGTGACCAGAGACAGAGCAGCCCTAGAGTGTAAGCTCCAGCCTGGAGGGGGAGGCCAGGCTGAAGCCCAGACTGCTCTGCCCGTCTCAGCCTGGCTGGGAATAGTGGCAGGGATTAGGAGGAGGCTTCTGGGTGGTGGAGGAAGGATGGTGTTCAAGCACAAGGGACTGCCTAGGGGCATGGAAAGTGAAAGGGGAGAGGTGAAGGGATTGCTCCCTGAGAGATCACAGCAAGAGCCAGGGTATGGGGAGGATTGGAAGTGGGGAAAGAGGAGTGCTTGGAGGTCTGAGTGGGAACAGCGGGAAGGGAGGGAGGGGGATCAGGTAGTCCCCTGCAGGTTCCCAAATATAAAGGGTGAGGGATTATGAACCAAGTTCTAGAAGGGATCAGAGTCTCCGTGAACTCCTGGGTCTCCCATTTGACAGGAGGGGAAATGGAATTGACACAGAATGGGTTAGAGGATTGTGAGCCACCTGTTCTCTGCCCGCTCCTGTGCTCTGAGTTTCCAGGGCCCCTCCATGGACCAAGCTTTTTGGGGCAGAGGTTGGCCTTCCACTGATGCTGGGTGACTGGACTCCGCCTTCACTGTCCCTCTTTTTGAGATCTGTTGCTCCCCAGTTCTTGTCCCTCCTTTGAGTTGTTGAGGCCAGGCTTCAGAGTGGAGTCTAGCCCTTTTCCTCCATGGCACCTAATCACTCTGTAGGAATTTAGGCTGTTTGCTGCTCTCTCTGCCTGCAGTGCTGTTCCTGTACTTGCTATAAAAGGACATGACAAAGCTTGAGAAAAATCCTTCCTCAGTTAGAGCACTGTGCAGGCTGAGATTCCCAAGTCTGGATGGAGACCTGAAGGTCGGAGAGTAGGAGGGGACACTCAGCCCACCACCACAGGCTCAACTGCTCTGTCACAACACTGGACTATGAAAACTGGCTGTGGGGTGAAGACAGGAGGATGTCGGCCCCTGGCCATTATTCAGAAATTCTGGGTCCTGCGTCACTCTCCTCGGTGTTTCTGGGATGATGGGGGTTTGGGCAGGAGCTTAGTGGGCATGGGACATAAATTGGTCTTTCTAGAATCTGGACTCTCGTAGGCCCTTCTGGGTGCAAGGACTCCCCTCCCCCACTTCATCAGAGATTTCTGGGTGACTCAGGACGAGCTGGAAAACTTGCTTTTGTTCAGCCTTTGTGGCTGAAAACCTGCTTTGGCAAAAAGTGCTGGTCCTTTGTCTGATCTAGAGAGTCTTAGAAGCTTGAGGGGAGAGGACCTCCAGCCCTTCGAGGTTGGGGTTGGCCTGGGGGTAGGACGGAGGGTTAGGAGAGGTTGACTGCATGCGGATCTCCTGAGGCTCCTGCAAGTTTTCTCAAGACTGCATAAAGCCTCTCCTGCACTTGCCTGTCAGTTTCCTGTCTACTGTGAAAAGTTTAGCCAAGAAAAAGAACGAGTCTGTTGAGCATTCTGTCCTTTTGAGATGTCACTGCATCCCACACCCTGCTTCTCTTCCCCTGCAGGTCTCAGCCCCTGGACTTGGTGTGGAGCATTGCTCAGCCTTAGAGGACAACAAACTTAACCTGCAACATCCCGTCATTTTTAAGTCCCCAAGATGGGAGCCAGGAGGGCTTTGTGGTACTTCCTTCAGCTCCTTTGATCACTGCCCCCCTCAAAAAAAGGATTTTCTAGATGTTTTTCTGGACTTGTGTCTATAAGGCAAGGGGCAAGGCAAAGGGGCAGGGACAAAAGGTTAATTTAGGTGCCTGGAAAGACAGGCAGGGTGGCTGAGCCCAGGCTAGTGGTTCTCAGAATTCCCTTAACTTCAGCCCAACTGTGCAGCCTTCAGGTAGCAGTGCGGGGTGGGAGCTGCCTTTGCAGACACTGTGGCCAGTGGGACCAGAAGGGCCAGCAGGGCCAGTGGGAAGAAGGCACTTTCCCAGACTGAGAATACAGTGTGTCCTGTTTCTGGAGGAGGGGAAGAGGGTCCAGTGGTCTGTGGCAGATATTTGGTAGCTGCTTCTCCAAGGGCTCCCTTCCTGTCCAGAGGCACATTGATGGGGAAACAGTGGTGCTGGCCTCAAGTGGTTAACTGGGAAGGCAGAGGAGCAAGAAAACTCAGTGTTCTCTCTGTCCCAGTTTCTGAGGTGTTTCCCACATCCCCACCAAGCAGAGCCTCAGCCCTGTGGCAGGTTAACCCCAGCTGAGCACTTTCTGCAGCACTGCCCAAGCTCAGCGACCCACAAGAGTCCAGCCCCGAGGAAGAGTGAGGATTATTCTCAAAATGGATTGCTAGAAGCCAAAAACTGGCTGTCCATGGTCCCCTGATTGGAATAAGGCTCTGAAAGGAGGGTCTGAGGATTTATGACAATGTTTACTCTAATCCTCTCTCTAGTAACAGGAAGGTCTCCCAGTGTGGGTGTGAATTCACTAGTTCTGGGTGTGTGTAGAATGCTTTTAATCTGAGTATTCTAAATTGGCACAGGGGAACCATTTAACCCTTCATCACCCAGGAAAGGTGGGCTGCCCATCTGAATCCTAGCAAGGGTGAACTCGGAGAGGCTGTTTCCAGAGCACAGGACACTGACCCTCTTTCCAAACTCTCTTCCTGACTGTCATGCCAGCGTCCCAAGGACTCACTGGGCAATTACAAAGGCTCTGCTAAGGCCCTGCCCAAGGGGGAGAGAAGCATTTGTTAGCCCGACCCAGCCCCATGCTGTGCCCCAGCAGGGTTAAGATCAGCACGCACACAAGCTTTCTCAGAGCAGGAACTCACATAACCATCTTCTCCTCGCAGTGTGGGTACTTTGGCTTCATTTCCAGCTTCTTCACGTCGCTGTAGCGGATCTTGGGCCCCTTCCTGGAGCACTTGCACTTGGACCCTGCCAAAGAGCACGTAGGGGCTGCTCAGTTGCGGGTGGGATCTTCTGCCCCTGGACCTCCCTCAGTGCCCACTCAGAACCCCCCGAGCCTTCAGGAAGCTTAGCATTGGCGCTTAGGCTCCCCAGGATGGGACAGCTGCGACAGAAGACCTCCTGGGCACTCACCGTCCACTCCCGCAGCACATAGCACCAAGAGCAGTAGGAGCAGAGCTGCTGTCAGGAACCTCATGCTGGCCAGAGGGGCGCGGCGCGGGAGCAGGGACAAGGGGAGGGCGCCGGCCGGCTCCGCTTTCTCTCTGCCTGGTGCACGCCTCCTGACTCCTCTCGCTCCCGCTGCGCCCGCCTGTCGGTAGGTGCCTTGAGACTGTCGCTTGCTGCGCTGTGCTACGCACTGCTCTGCTCCCAGCTCCGCCTGCCCAAGCCTCTTTTAAATCCGCTCTTGCCCTTGCTGGGAGCAAGCTCATTAATATGCAGAACTACTCGGTGACTCACTGAGATTTCTCAACACTGTGGAGGGAGGTGGAGGGAGGAGACCATCCCGGTCCGCCCGCCCCGGACCTCCGTGCAGGACTTCGATGTGGCAGCACATACTCGGAGCCATATAGCACACAGCCTGGTCTGTTACCCTCGCTCCCACACACTTTCCTGCACACACTTGCACAATCAGACTTCAGCACGCGCACACAGCCAATGCCCTGGATCCATCAGACAGTTGAGGGGCTGCTTAAGGGCGCTGCTTTTCTGATTCATGCGGTTCTTGCTGGCCAGACGGACCTGCTGCTCTGAGTCTGGGAGACCCAGGCTGGTGGCCCCTATCTTCTGAAAGGAATTGAAAGGGGTTTGGGGCAGGTGCCAAGTATGAGTGCCAGCGGGCCCACTCCTCCGGTTTGAGCAGTCCTTTTTGGGCCAGCAGCCTGGTGGCCAGAGCCAGAGGCCTGGTCTGGAGGGAGCTTTGTGCAGCAGCAAAGCCATGGCCTGGAGTCACTGGCTCAGAAACTGTGTGTGGGGAGGGGCCACCACTCTTAGAGGAAGGCTTCCTAAAGTGCGTATGTGGCCCCTGGCTGTGCCAGCTCTCTGGGGGGAGGGGGAGGGTTGGGAAAAGCCAGGCAGGGGTTCCTCACTGCCACACCGTTCTCCAAAGCCATGCAGAGCCCCAGCAGGCAGCTGTGACTGTGATAGCCATCAGGATGAAGCCCATGCTCCAGACGTTGTGCCAGACTGCGCAGTGTGTTGGTGCAGGCCCAGGCATGGCGTTGGGAGTCCCTGCCACACTGCTTACCAGTGTAAGCGACCTGACTACTCTAAGGCTTTGTTTCATCACCTGGAAAGTAGTCACAGGTCATACCTGTCACAGGGCAGCTGACATGTAAGGTGTTTAACAGAATGCCCAGCCAGTAGCTGGTACTGAGGAAACTTTACTTGTTGGTATCATTGTTGTATACACATATATTTTATATATATGATTTTGATTCTTACAAGTCCCCTTCCAAGTTGGTCTTTTAATTGTTTATTTGACAGGCATGGAAACAGGCTCAAAGAGAAGAAATACCTTGCCCAAGATTACATAGCCAGGAAGCAGGTAGCTAGGCCAGGAAGGACCTTAGCATATGTCTGTGGATCTGGTGCTCCTGTCTCTGGACCATTCTACCTCCATTGGTGAAGTGCCTCCCTGAGAGGCCCAGGGGCAGGATGGAGCATCTTAGGCCAGGTGAAAGCCAGAGCCAGGTCAGAAGCTGCCAGGCTTTTGCAGCTCACACAGCTTTGTACTCTCAGCCCAGCAGCTTCCTGGGGGCATAAATGCCTAGAGGAGACCCTGGGCGGACAGGATGGGATAGGGCAGGCTGATGAGGGGCAGAGTGGGAAGTATCTGTGTTGCCTCTTCCCAGATGGGGAGCCTTGGCTGCCTGGAGGGGAAGCTGGAGCCCTAAGAGCCAGCAGTACCGTGAGCTGGCTTCAGGCCCTGTCCTGAGCCCTGTGCAAGCAGCTGTGTGTCTGCCCTATTACAGCAAGGGCCAAGACTGGGCACTTGTGTTTATGTGGAGGATATGGGCAAGGAACTGATTTTTGGCATTTAATTTTTTTAATTAAAAATATTTTTTTCTTAATACAAAACCAGCATGTGTTTGTTATCAGAAAATACAAGCAGAAGAAAACATAAATACAGACCCAATTCCACCTACCCAGCAACTTACAACAACGCTACAGTGTTATCTTTTCAAATCCTTCTCTTTGCCTGAGTGCTTGTGCACAACTGAGATCAGTGCATGTCCTATTTAATAACCTGCGTGTTTTACCTGTCACCTTATCATCAACATTGTTCCACCTGACCAGTCTTGCTTCTACTTTATCTCTTTAATGACACCATTTGAGGTCATTTGTATAATGGCTAAAAACTTGGTGTCGGGAGTTAGATTGCTGAGTGTGAATCCTGGCTACTAGCTGTCTGACCTTGGCTTGTGAGTTAACTCTTTCAGGTATTGATTTTCTCCTCTGCAAGCTGGGGGTGATAATCGTACCTACAGCACAGGGAGCATTAAATGAGATGGTGCCTGTTAAGCTTTTAACCTGGTCCCTAGAAGAGTAAGTGCCAAGTAAGTGCTCGTATTGTTATTACTATTACTTTGCAGTATATTCCACTGTACTGACGCCCCATAATTACTTTAACTACTCTCTGCTGAACACCTGGATTGTTTTCAAAGACATTCTCTCACGAGCAACTCTGTGAGACCAATATTCTTGGAGTCCAGTTTTGGGGCAGCCCTGTGAAATTGGATTAGGTCTCAGAAATAGAATTGAATCACCAGGCCATGGGCATGCCTGTTTTAAGACTTTTAATGCAAATTGCCCTCTCCAAAAGTATTGTTTTCTGCAAAAGTAACTTCTAGCTACCAAGTTTTTGCAGAGCATGTGAGATATGACTTTTTTGTTTAAAATGCTATTTCCATCATATTTGTTTCAAGAATATGCTCATTAATTAAGTGGGATCTGACAGCACCAAGGGTCATGGTCATGGAGCTTTTGTAGGGACAAGTGGTTGGCCCTAAAAATACAGATCAAAGTTTCCCAGCTTCCTGGGCCAGACCAGAGGTCAGACATTTGTTCCCAGAGTAGTCCTTAGTCTATGGATACTCATTTCTGGTTTGCAAAATACAACCATTGTGTGTTTGCAAACAGAGCTCACCCCTGTTTCTGAGTCAATGGGTACAGGAGAGGATGAAGGACCTTTGCTGCGGTCTGGCCGCATCTGGGTCCAGGGGTTCCTGAAAGGTGGGTAAGGCGTCGGCGATGGGAGACAGACGACAACACGACTCAAAGGATGGTGATGTTCTGTTCCGTTTATTGCAAGTACAAGCAGGTTTTTATACTTTCATTTTTGATAGTGATTAACATTTGCGATTAGGTGAAGCAGAAAAAAATTAATACAAAAGTAACCAGGAAAAGTACAAAAGTTTCCATAGATTCAGTTCTATTAAACAAAGAGTGTTTCGACCAGGAGAGCCATAAATCAGACAGTTAGAAATAGCTGTATGTACAGAATTTGAATGTCTTATTGTTTATTAAAGTTCTCAGAATTTGTCATGGGGCAAAAGGATACGCTAGATTGAGTAGAGGTTATAGGAAATTTATTATAAGGCCTTTGTGATGTCTAACTTAGCTATTTACCTTTTCTGTCTAAAATGTTTCTCTATGCACCATGGACTCTGACTCCCTGGTAATTGTTTCTACGTGCTTAGTTTGTAATAGCTAACCAGCTTCTCTAATTTTTTTGCATGTCTAATTCTAATTGATATGTATTCCTATTCAAGGTAAAGGAGGGGCTGTTACTCCAACAACTTTTAGACATTCAGGGGCTAGTTTATTAGAGGAGATTTTGTTCTCTGGTCAAGAAATTATTTTGTACAACTTCATTGGAATTATGTGCATCAATAAACCTGGAATACAGATGTCTAACAATCCCACCACCTTTTGAACACCAAAACAAACATATAAGGAGAGATAGACAGGAACTCCAGCCACAGTAAACCTTTTTTGTTCCTTAGTTAATAAACACCAGGGAGGTCTACTTCGAGCTAGCCTTTCCATGAAATTCAGACTATTATAAGGTACTTGGACTCCATCCTTATTGACCATTCTAATGCCATTCTCATTATATGCTCCTGTATAAGGCAATGGGGGATCTGGAACCCTCTGGAGACTATTAGCTCCTCTTGGGGGAATACCATAATTTGCCATTAATCCAATATGCTACCCAGGGGTATCCCTGGGCTGTGGATAGGGGTCTCTATATAGTTTTTTCTTGTTTCCTTGGAAGGCCCTTTGTATCTGTGGGTAAGGAACAGGCGTGGGAAAATCTGCCAATAATTCAGCCTGTTGTAACTGATTCATGAATTCTTTTATGGGAACAATCAGGGATAATTTCTTACTCAGGTTTATAAACACCTTGTTTAAACAATTTGGGCATGATTTAATAGTCTGGGGAGAACTAGTTGTCCCTTCAGAATTTCCCTCAAAATCAATCATTGACTCACTTTGAGCCTCTTTCTCCTCATGGCCTGTTCTTATGGGAATCAGGGTACAAAGTAAGACCATGATTAATATCAGCAAGGAAATTATTAAGAGCAATCCCCAGGAAAATTACCGCCCCCCTTTGTTTGCCACATTCTCTTCCAGGAAGATGGATTCCTTGAATTCCCTCTTTCCATGTTTGGACCTTGTCAGACAACATGGTTGAAAGAGGACGTGGCAGACCTTTGCTGCCAGTGGGTCTGTGAGTGATGCTGCACAGCCTGGAGAGGGAGGGGGAATTGACCCCTGGCATGCCTTCAGGTGCAGACTCTCCCTTGAGCTCCACCTGGGGCCTTTGAATAGCTGGAGGAGGCAGGCTGAGGTGGACATGGGCAAGGCAGGTCTTGCACGGTGGCACTGCCTGATTCAGGGGATCCCTGCAGTGCAGTGAAGGGGCTCACACATACTGTACCCTCTGGAGTGCATTCTGGTATGTGTGTGCATGCACACAGCTATTTGTGATCATGCTGGGTTTTCTAGGGAGGGTGGACACAAGCAATGGGGGGCACAGAGGTGGGAGGAAGTAGAAGCAGAAAACTATTCCTCGAAGGAGTGGAAAATTGGCTCAGACCCTGGAGATTTGCTTAATTATTTTGTTCACATTGTGTGAGTACCCATTGCATGCCAGGCTCTGCAAGGTACTGCACAGAGTCTAGTGGGGAAGACAGACATGAGTCACATAACCAGGGGTACACATGAAATTACACTGGAGCTAGGTGGGGTGAAGGGAAACTGAGGCCATGAGACTGACTAGAGATCTGACCAGGCAGGGAGTGGGGACAGTATCCCGGAGAAAGTGTACCCTGAGCTGGAGTCTGAAGGATGAGGAAGAGTTAACTGAGTGACAGTGGGAGGGAAGCTACTGCTTGTACAGCCCCTGCTCCTCACACAATAACCTCCTGGGGATGGTCCCCCTTCTCAAAGCCCTGCTGGCTCCTGATCTCACCAAGAGTCAAAGCCACGTCTCCAGCAGTGCCCAGAGGGCCTTGTGCCCTTGTGACCAGCATCTACCAGCTTCCCATGGCTATACTCCACCACACTCCTGTCTTATCATGCAGACGTGCTGAACCTGTGTGCTCACTGACCCCTCCACCCAAACTGCTCTTTCGGAGGTGCTTGCAGGTGCCCCTCTTCTAACTGAAGCCTCTGCTGGGGTATTCACTCTCAAGACCCGATCACACTAGTCCCCTTCCTCCCACGGCCAGTAGTCACTTAGGGCCACCGACTTATTTTACTTTCCACACTGTACATAGCACAGCCTCTTGTTGGACTACTCTCAAATGTTTATTTTGGAGTGTATTGTGGGCCATTCTGTGGCCTGCTGGTTCCAAGAAGGTGGGGTCTGTGTCTGTCTTGTTCATCCTCAGTGCTTGCTTCACGTAGTAGGGGCTCATTTTGAATGAATAAAGGTGTATTTCAGGCAAATGCCAGGGGTGTGAGAAAGTACTGGCAAATTCAGACTGTGTAGACTACAAGGCTGTGTGTGAGTGTGAGTGTGAATGTGTGTGTAGGTGAGTGTGAATGTGTGTGTAGGGGGTGGGTAAGGGAGCCCATTGGTGAGGTCATGTTCCCAGGAAAGCCAGTTCCTACCCAGGGCGTTTGCTTTAGCAAAGAGGTCTTTAGGAGGAGGAGGTGAACGAGCAGGAGTGTGGCTTTCCAGGAAACCCCACGGGTCTTTGGGCACCACTTCCTAGGTCCATTGAGAAGGTGAATCTGGACTAGTCAAGGCTGTTTTCCTGTCCTGGGAGCTGGGAAGCCTGCCAATTCTTCTTCCCATCCCCCAGATCTTCCTGGGACTGACCTTCTCAGGGGCAATCCCTTTTTACCTCTGTGATGGAACAGGGCCATCCTAGAATCCAGAACTGGAGGGGCTGAGGCTCCATCGAACCCTCACTGCAAAGATGAGGAAGCTGAGGCCGAGAAATGGGCAGGGTCTCACATATAAGCCCATTGAGCACATGAATGTCAGCATGGCCCTGCAGCCAGCTGCCTAGGCCACAGTGAGATCCTGGGCTTCAAAGACCTGTGTGGGCCTGTCACCTCTCATTTCATGCCATGCACCCCAAAATACCTGCATCCATTGGTAGTGTAGCTGCTAGCTGTGAGTCCAAGACTGCCAGGCAGCCCTCCCTTTCCAGCTCCTGCCCCTGCTGGATGTCTGTGCACTTCTCTCCTACTGTCCCTCTTGACCTGTGGAATCCTGGTAGCAGGCTGCCTCCTCTTTGCTGGTTGTCCTTTAGCACAGCCCTGCTGCTGACCCCATTCAGGGCCTTGCTCAGAGGTGGAGGGGAGGCAGGGCCAAGGTTCCCTGAGGACCACCCCTGGTTCTGGTCTTTATGCTAGGGATGTTTGGGCAGCCTGAGCAACTAAGCCCAGAGGAAATGGCACGGGGTGGGGGGGGCGGGGATGATGTTGATTCAGGCTCCAGGCAGCCTTGTGGTGGCAGAGGGGCTCTGTGAACCCCCCAAACTTGGGGAAAATGTCCACAGCAAACACGACAGACCAGCAGTTAGCCTTTATTCTGCCGTTGATTCATTCAGCACCACTTCATGGCAGATCAGCATCGCCACTATATTTAGAACTAAGCAAAGACATTTTCAAAGAAGGATTATTCAATACATTTTATTTATTTATTGAATAATTATTATTCAATAATTAATAATTATTTATTATTCAATAAATAAGCAAAGGACATCAAAGGACAGTTCAAGAGAAGAAAGAAAGAAAACCAATTATTAACCAATCCATAAAAGAATGTGCATCCTCATTAGCAATCAAGAAAAAGCACATTAATGCTGCAGTATCATAGCATTTTGTTTTGGGTCCTATCCCATACTGAACTATTTATTTTAAATATTAACATCTAAAGCTGACAATGGTAAAGTGAGAAAGGCCATTAAGCATCACAGGTGGGACTGCAAATTGGTACAAGATTTTAGGAAACCATTCTTATAGTATGTATCCGGAGTGTTTGAAATAAGTCACTTTACCCCATGAATCTAGTTCAGAAAACCCACTGGAACACTTGATAACAGAGAAAACCACATGCAAAGATACTCCTTTTTAAAAATAAAGTGTTAACCTCAGTGCCCAACAATGGGGGATTGGTTGAGTAAACAGAATGCTCTAAGGGAAATATTATACTGATATGAAGACTCATGATTACAGAGTCTGTAGAATTCCATGGAGCAAATGCTTATGCAGTCAGTAGAGAAACTCAAGGTCATGTAAACACTGTGATTGCAAGTATGTGAAGCAGCGACCGCCGCATAAAGGATGGCCAAGACAGAGATACAAACATCATTCTCTGTGAGTGGTGGGACTTGGGGCATCTTTTCAAAGCTTCTCTCCTTGCTTACCAATTTATCTGAATATTGTTATTGTAAAAGGAACTCAGGAGCATTCCATTTAAACAGGGAAGCCTGGGGCAGCTTTCATTCCTCCTGGTTGACCCCCTTGATGGGTGATAGGCATGTCTGGCCTGTACTCGGCACCACAGAAGAGGCATGCAGAGTCCTCTGTGGTGCAGCTGAGCCTCGCGGTGATGCCCAGGCTCCCTCTTCGGAGCTGTTCCTCCTGTGCTTGGCGCCACAGCTCACTGGCCCAGCACGGCAGGCCTTGTCCGTCTCATCCTTCCTGGCCTCCTTGCTTTCCTGCCAGTCCTGCTTCATGTTTACAGCGGGGTTCCAGGCCTCTGCGAAGGCCCCGCCGTGCCCTGCCTCCAGACAGGGGCCCTGGGTGCTGCCCCTTTGCAGCCTGCACTGCGGCTGACTCTCACCACCCTCCAGCCATAGCCTCTATTTTTCAGTTCTTTGAAAGTTCCAACTCCAGGCCTTTGCTGGCTGCCTATTCTGCCCAAAGGCTCTCTCCTCACCCCTTGATCAGACTGTTTGCTGCTTTACCTTCTGAATCTGCAAAGATGTCATTTCATGGGGAAGCATTTCTTGACCTTACACATCTGCCACTACTCCTCCCCCATCCTGTCCAGTCAGGGAGAGGCCCGGCCCTTTGTTGTCTGTGGTGTACAGCCCTGTGTTCTCTTTAGTGCCATTCCTCACACCTGCAGGGGCTCATCCAGGTCTTTTCCACTGGCCGTGAGCTCCAAGTGTTTTCTTGTTTACTCCAGTGCACCAGCAGGAGCCCAGGGCCTGGCACACAGCAGGCACTCAATAATGAATGAGTGAATTAATGTGGATCACAGCTTACCACAGTCTAGTGAGTTATGGAGTCAGACTTGCTGACTTAGAATTCTCTTCTACCACTATGTGCCTCTCTGCGCCTCTGCTTCCTCATCTGTAAAAAGGTAGTAGTAGTAGTAGTAGTAGTAGTAGTAGTAGTAGTAATAATAATAATAATAATAATAATAATGGGCCATGGGGAGGATTAGATGAACGAATACAGAACAAATGTGGCACAGTGTCTTATCACATAAGAAGTGCTCTATGAATGTCCATTCTTGTCTTATTTTACTATTACTATTATTAATAATCTCCTAGATCACTCTCTCATCTGTAGGTTTGCCTGGCTAATTCCTTTTGTTTTATATTTATGAAATGCTCATATAGCACTTCCTCTGTGTCAAGGATTATTCTAAATGCTATACAGATATTATTTATTTAATCCTCATGACAATCACATAAAGTAGGTAATCCCCACTTTACAGATGAGGCACAGAGAAGGTAAGCAAGTTGCCAGGTCACTGGCAGGTGGCAGAGTTGATGCTCTACTCCAAGCACTCGGGCTCAGAGTCCTGCTGGGAGCAGCCCTGTGCTGCCTCTTAGGAGGAGGGAGCAGGATAACACGCCCCCCTCTCTCACCCAGGCCTCAGCATTGCTTTCCTCTCTCTTTGCTGCTGGCACCTGGTCCTCCATTCTCCTTGGAGGGCATCTCGGAGTTTCCATCCAGCTAACAGTGCCAGACTTAGCAAACAAATATCGGAAGCCCGTGCAATATTTGGGGGCACATTTATACTAAAAAAACTTTATTGCTTATCTGAAATTCAGATTGTGCTGAGATTCCTGCATTTTCACTGGCCACCCTACATTTAGTACCAGAGGGTGGCAATGTGGTTTTGGGTCACCTTCTTTTAAGTGGTGGTCTCAGACACAGCTGTGGAGTCCCCTGGGATCTGTCACGTGCAGGGGTGGTGAGGGGGAGGATAGGCACACTTGTGAACTCTCTTGTAGGGCAGAGTGAGCACTTAGGCTCTAGTGGAGAAGAAGAAGGGAGACCGATTATCAGACAGTAAAGGAGTACATCCCAGGTAGAAGCAACAGCTTAAGCAACTGCTCAGTGAAAGGGAAGGTCAAGGGTCTGCTCATCAGCAGGGCACTGTGAGTATCTGGCAGGGGTGTGGCGGGGGAGGGGCAGAAGGCCGATTATAAAGTGGGGCCATGTTGTGCAGGTCCTTGGGTTTCAACACCTGAATCCTAAGGACCTACCTGAGAACTTGCAGCAGAAGGTAATGTGGTTAGGTTTTGCCTCTTAGGAGGAGTGCTCTCTCTATTGGTGCAAGAGGGATGACGGAGAGGGACGTGGGAGACAAGAGAAACCTTGGTCAAGGGAAATCTTTGACCAAAGGGCAGGGGATAAGCACTTTGTCCCCTTATTCCTGGAATTCTTTGTCTTCTGAAAAATGTAGTGTGGCGATGAAAACACAGGTGGTTCTCAGTCCCAGTAATTATCACGACAGAGGTTTAGCATGTTTCTACTGACCCTGCTGTCAGTGGGTATCTAGCATCCAGGGGAGGGGAGTTCTTACCTATTTGACTCAGTGTCTCATGCAGATATAAGAGGACGGTGTCAGAGGTGTTGCTCAGAGGATTTACCTTAATTAATCTTGTATGAAGAAAGCTTTTCAAGCAACTGTCTGAGATACTTTGCAATTTTCTGTCTTAACAACTAGTCGTTGCTTCTGAATAAGACCAGGTTCCTGATGGTGAGCAATTTAAGGCCATAGAAGAACTGTCATAAGCAGCTCCCTGGAGCCAAGAGCACAGCCCAGATTTTAAGCACATAATGGAGTCATATCAAAAGCAAGGAGGAGCGGCAAGAACCATAAATCCTTGAAGTGCAAAATCTGTCCATTGTGAAACTTGTGCGGAAGGGAAACCAGATGTGGATGCTGGAGGGAGAGGGGGTAGGCGGGAGAGAGGCAGCAAGGGGAGGTCTCAGGGCCAGAGACAGAGGAAAGGGCTCTGCGCAGATGGAGATGCCTCCCACCACCCGCTGGCAGAGACTCGGGCCTAGAAAGAGGGCAGGGCTACCCCTGGTGGCCATGGCTGTGGCCAGGAGGTCCAGCATCAAAGGGAAAGGCAGAGGCTGAAGGGTTACAGTGCTCATTGCTGCTTCCTCAGCTGGGCCAACACATGTACTTTACAAGCTTTTTCTGAGTTTGTCTTTGAAGACACAACACTTGGAGCAGTGCTTTAACAATGTATTTGAAATACCACAAAAAGACTGTGTTTATCCCATAGAGGAAAAGAGTAACCCACATGTGTGGAAATCCCTTTGGATTAGAGTAAAATGTATGTTTGCCCAAGTGGCCCTTCCTTGGCCTGAGGTGGAGGGTTTATTTCCTTCTCACGTGCAAAGTCCTTTGAAAACATCGAGGTGAACACTTGCTGAGCACCCCTCTGTGCCAGGGCTGTAGGGGCCACAAGAATGCCAGTAGCTCCCCAGGCTGCCTGTGTAGAGGAAGAGCCTTTCAGATGGGTTTCTACACAAGTTTGGGGACTTCAGCGAGCGGCGTGTACCAGTCCATTCATGTAGGAGCAGGAGCGCTTTCACAGAATATGTAGGCTCGAGATGGACCCTGCAGGATGAGAGCGATTTCTGCAGGTAGAGAAGAAAGGGGTGAGGGACGGTGAGCCACTGGGAGAAAACAGAGAGATGAAGGCCTGGAGGCCAGAATGTGTGTGGGGAGTCAGGGAGGAGCTGGTTCCATTGGGTGACAGAGCCTAGCGCAGGGGTTGTGGGCAATGGGGGTCTGGAAGAGCCTTGCATGTTGATGTCAGAACTTGTAACTAATTTGATTGAAAATTGAATTTAGTGCCTCATTCTGTTTGATGTGATTTCAACTCCCATTTCCTTTTTTTAAAAAGTCCACACAAAACCCTAAGTGAAACAGCTACTCTATTCTGAAAACAGTACCATAGCACCAGAGAAAAGAGAGGCACCATGGGAACTTTCACTCTGTCAAGAAATGCCCAGGCTGAGCCCCGCAGAGACTCGGCACAGGCACAGTTGCACTGCCGTGCCTGTGTGCTCGTCTTCTGTGGTGTGCGTGCTTCATAGCTGCCCCTCCCCTGCCCTACTTACACCCCACCTATTTCAACGGTCTCAGGACACTTACAAGGACCCTGGGGGTACAATACAGACTTTCTGAAACATGAACAATACCCAGCTTAGTGGTTTTAGTTCCAGGTTCTCAAGAAGTTCCTCCAGTTTCTATGTGCAGGGGTGTGGGCAGCTATGAACCACGCGCACCACATGGATGACTGAGCAGGACAGGGATTGAAAGCCCCTCCATACATCAGGCACCAGACCCAGTTCTGCCAGGCCACAGGCCAGTTCTCCGAAAGCCGGTAAGCTGAAGGGCTGAGCACTGAAATGCCAGCTTACCAAAACTTGGCTCCTGTTCACTGGTAGCGATCTTCTTGGCATTCGTGTCTTGCCAAGGCTGCCTGTTCTCAGGGCACTTGGTGGTCGACACATTTTGTGTATTTTGAATATTGGGTATCTATGTCTTGCAAAAAGGAAGACTATATAGATGAATTTCCATCCAGTCTGTTGGCTCTCCCAACTCTCTGGATTCCCAGATTTGCTTTGTGAGAGGCAGAGAAAGGGCTGGTGTGTCTGGGGTGCCCAGAGAGGAGGGATTTGGGTGTTCTTACCCAGGCTCGCACAGACCCATGCCACGTCCATGGCAAGATAAACCCCTTTTCAGGGTAAGGGCTGTTCTCAGGATCGAAGGCCTCTAACTCGGAAAAGCTTCAGGAACCTGGCTCTCATCGGGCGGACCTCTCACCCTCCATCCTCCTCGTCAGTGGGCAGCTGGGGGTGTGCTGTTGGAGAAGGGTGAGGAGCAGAGGAGGGGCCTCCCCCCAAACCTCTGCCCATGGCCCTGGGCCCCAACCATCCTGCTGGGTCCTGGGAACTGCTCTGTAGTCCCCAAATGCCTTTCCTCCATGCCTGAGTCTGTAAACCTGCTTGGAGCCCCCAAGAATGCACCCCAGTCCGCTCGCAAAGTCACCCTTTATTTGTAGATGTAAAAAACAATGAAGGCACCTGGTTCCCCTTAAGCTCAGGGCTTCATGGATAGCTGAGGGCTGAGCTAGTGGAGGAGAACACAGACCCTGTTGGGGGACTGTAAAGCTCACATACTTCCAGGGCTGCTGCTGGCCACCCCCACCCCACCCCCACCTCCACCCTCCACCCCACCACCTGGGCTGGGGCTATGCTGCTCCTCATCCAGTGAAGGAGGGTGGGAAGCTGCATAGGAAAGACAATGGCTTGGCTTTGTGGGGCCTCAGATTCAGATGTTCCCTGGCCCTTGGGAGATAGCCAATAGGGGGCATTGGCTGCGGGCCTACCCTGTGCCAGGCCTTGTGTGGTGGTACTTCAAATCCGCAAGCCAGCCCTATATGCAGTGCACTTTCCACTGGCAGATAGAATAAATGACCCTCCTAAAGTCTGCCATTTCGGCAGAGCTGGGTTGTGAGCTCCCACCTCCTTGACTCCAAGGCCCTTTGCTGCCACAAGCATTGTATTCCTCCCCACCTCCCGTAGCACCACCTGACACTTAGGTGGGAGCAACCAGGGTGTCTGGTGACAGGACCACCTTGTCTCCAAAGCTTGTCCCTACCTACAAGGTGCCTGGGACCCCACAATTAGACTGCGCTCCTCTGAGCGAAGGCGTGGCCTCGCCAAGGGATGATGCAAGCACAAAGCAGTGGAGCGCCATACAGTGCCCCTGCGGCCGCAGGGCAGGCATTCTGACCCTTCTTTGTGGGATAGAAGAAATGAGGCCCAGGGCAGAGGAGGGACTTGCTCCGGTCACAGGAGTGGGGACAGCCAGTTCTTGATGTTTACCTGATGCCTAGCACCATACATGGCATTAGGACACTGATGTTGTCCGTGGGATGGCCCTTCTGTAGGATAAAGGGTGACTAGGGCCCACACTTGCCTCCCTGGCCCACCTCTGATTTCAGTGGTAGCTGTGTTGGGTAGTGCTAACTCACCTCTCTCTGCTTCAGCTCCCCTGAAGTGTCCCACACACCTTGCTGCTTTCTACCCCAGAGTTTTCTCCCAGCTCTGCTGTCCTTATTCCAGTGCATCCTGGAAACGTGGGAGGGTGGGTGGGTGTCTACCCCTCTGGGGGTGAATCTCAGCCAGTGGGGAGCGGGAGCTGTGGGTAAATGCTCAGCACTGCCTTTCAAGGGGATGTTTCTGGGGGATACTCTCCATGCTTTATAACTTCTGGTACCAGGGCTTAGGCCAGACTAGACTGTAAGCCAAAAACAGACCAAATGCAGGGACAGCATCTGTCTTGTTTCCCTGGCACAGTGTCTGATACCCAGTGGGGCGTACAGAGTAATTATGCAGTGCACAAACACTCCCCTGGAGGGACAGCCCCAGGGAGGAACATGAGGCCCGTCTAGAGCAGAAGAGAATCTCTCAACACTGCGTGACTTCAGTGGGCTGGGAGTTGGAAGGGCTGCCACAATGACTATGTATCTGGTTTCTGAGGATTTGAATTAAAAAAAAAACAAAAACAGTTCTTTTTACATGTTGGTGTTTGCTAGGATAGACACCTGTTGAGTTGAAGAATTGCTCTTTTTAAAAATTTTCCTTGGGAAAAAGTGGCTTCAGTTGGGGCAGCTCAGATGGAAATCTTGGCTTGATGAAACCTGACATACCCAGGCTCTCACACTCCTCGGCCATCTAGAGTGCAGGAGGAGGTGGCCCGACGCAGTGGGCAGATCCAGGGCCGAGGAGCCATGCAGCACTGGGCCCACGTCCTGCTCACGGTCCAGCTGTGCGACTTTGGGCAAGTTCTTTGGGCTCAGTTTCCTAAGCTGTAACACAGGGACGTTCAGAACCCTCACAAGATGACTGAGGGTCGTGTGAGATGGGGTAGACAGCACTTGCCCAGGGTGTGCGTGGGGAGGTAGGTGGTAGTTGAGCTGAGCCTCAACTGCTCTTCCTGTAGGCTGGCATCATCACTGGAGGGGTCAGTCAGAGGGACCGAGGGAATGCAAAGCCGGGCAGTGGGCCCACACTCAAGTCTGTAGTCATGAGCGTGTGAAGGAAGTGGGTAGATGACCTCAGGTGGACAGGAGGTTTGGGTGCTGCCAGAGGTGTCTGAGCTGGAAGCAGCTCTGGGGAGTGGAGACAGCTCCAAACCACCTGCCACAGCAAAAAACAAAACAAAACAAAACAAAAAAGGAGCTGCCTTCAGACAAGAGGCCCAGGAGCCAGTGATTCCTTAGGGAGAAGCCAGCTGCAGGGGAGCCCTGGGCAGAGAGAGCAAGAGGGTACACAGAAGTTGCAGAAGTTGCTGTACTCGTGGCTATTCATTTAGCTCCTAGGACCGACGTTGCAGTGACCTTGAACTTACACAGGAGTGGCCAGAAGGGCTTAGACCTGTACCATCATGCTTCTTGTTTGGGGGACCACTGTCTGATCACATGGCTGTGTACATCCCTCCCAGGCTGACTGAGTTGGATTCCTAGACCTGAGGGATCTTAGGGGTGTCCCCATTCCAGCCAGGTTCTGCTGGGGAACCTTTGAGGATATGCTGTAAGCAGGCTACCTACCTAACCCCTTTCCTCTTACCATGCACAAGCTGAGTGCTGTTGTTTTGTCTTGGGGTCTGCAGACCTTGCCCTTTATCATGCATTGGGGTCTGGAACAGCTGGAGGCCGATGGGGCTGCTGGGGAAACAGGCTGGGGGGCACAGCCAGCCTTGCGGTACTAATGGTGTCCTCCTTCCCACAGACCAGCCAACCAAGTTGCTGTCACTCTTCCTTCTGGCTCTCATTCCTTATTAATTTTATCCTTTGGACTGACTGCTCAAGGATCTGAAAGTTGGAGGGCACAGCCTCAGTCCTGGCTTCCAGCACTCACAGGCTTGCCCAGAGTGGCTGCCACTCAGGAACCTTGTGGAACTCCAGAAACTTCGGGGAAGTCAGTACCTGGCAGCAGCCTTGGGAAGAGGAGTCTATTCCTGTTGGTCCCTGCCACAACACATCTAAGAAAGAAAATCCATTTATATTTCTACGTACTCCTTTCTCTGTTGGCCAACACCCCTCAGGGCTCAATCTGTCACTCAGCATGGGTGCTGTGTTGGTGTTGTCAGGGATACCTCTGCTGGCCTCATTACAGCTTCTCATGCTGGGAACTGTCTTTGGGTGTGGCATTGGAGTGATTAAAAGTAGGTTAAAGTAATGAGGTAGGCAGGTGAGGTGTTTCCAGGGCCTTTTTGCTCTGGTGCTGAGTTGGTGACGGCTGGGACCTTCCCATGGAACAGCATGGGGAACAGATGAGTAATGTGGCCCTCCTCCCCGTGGGCAGTGTCCTCTCCTTGCCTTCTCTGCTGCCTACCACCTAAGCCCTGAGGATGTCACTTTGTTGACATCCTGGAGGGTCTTCAGCTCAGGGACAGTGGTGCTGGAGTCCTTGAGGAGGTCTACCCTGGGACCCAGCTGGACCCCCCTATGGAATGCTGGGGTTGGGGGGGCAACACTGCTTCTCTTCTCCATCAAAGATGGGGACCCACATTGAGTTGTACCCCCATGCTATCTTCCTAACTTTCCACTAGCTTCTACCCCTTCATCACCACCACTTTTGTGTTCCTTGTTCCCTTGCCTGTAATGCCTTTCCCTGTAGCAGCTGTGTCCATTTTCATATCCCCAGCTCCAAGCACAGTGCTTGGCACATAGTAGGCACTCAGGTGTTTGTTGACTGACTGACTGGATGGATGGATGAATGGATAATCAAATTACCCCTTCCCTGGCTTCACGGAGTTGGTCACATAGGTGGGAAGTCAAAAAACCCAACTACTGAAGAAAACACAGGCGAACAGAGTGGTGACCCCTGGAGGAAGGAGTGACCTGGGGAAGCTCTGATTGCTGGCTGGGGTCACTTATCCATGGGGTGGGCCAGTCATTTAATAGATTTGAGCCCCAAGGTCTTAACCTGTCATCATGACCTCTGGCTGTCCTTGCAGAGCTCTGGCGGGGCCACATGAAGGCTCTGCGAAAGTGTTTTATGCACACGCCAAAGGCTGTTGCTGCTGAGGGCTGGCTCTGCCCCACAGGCACCTCCTGCTGCCACACCTGAGGAATCTGGCTCTTCCTTAATTCTCCACCTTCCTGGACACACCTGAAACCTTCCAGGGAAATGTTCTTCTATCCTTGAGCTGGTCATGTGTGCTTGAAGTGTTTGTTTTTACCTTGTCTACACTCCACGGAGAAAGTGTGGTTCTCCCTGCCCCCCTCTTTGACTGAGCCCAGCAGTTACAGTCTTTGGAGAAACTCCCTCCCTCCCTGAGTTCCTGACTTCCTCACAGTTCCCTGGGGGTCTCTTGTTGGGCCATAGGGACAGCAGGCTGTGCAGATGCACTTGGCCCAGCCTCTGCCATCCCCCATCTCTTCATCCCCACCCACACAGCTGCCAGTGAGGGCCGGTTGTCCCAAAGGAAGCTTTGTTACTGAATTCCTGCAGATGCCACGTCTGCAGGCTTTGCCCTGAGTTTGAATCAGAGACCCAGGCAGGTATGTAATGTTTCTGGGCCTTGGTTTCTTCTTTTTGTAGGACTAACATCTACCCCCACAGCTTTACTATAAGAAGTGAGGTCACTGTCAGTCACCTGACACCATGCCTGCCACCCAGTAGGAGAGCAGAGGATTAACACTTCCCTTTAGCACATGGCAGACATCAAGCCATCCACTTCCTGTCTCTTACTTTTTGTGAAGAGTATATATGAAGCTGGGCCCAACCAGTAAAGCGAGCCTTTAATGGTAAGACTCCACTCTGATGAACAAAATAGGATTATTTATGTCCTGCTCCTTCTAGGCTGGTGTGTGCTAAGGCAGCAGTCCCCAGCCTTTTCGGCACCAGGAACTGGTTTTGTGGAAGACAATTTTTCCACAGACCAGTCGGGGGCATTACATTTATTATGCACTTTATTTCTACTATTATTATGTTGTAATATATAATGAAATCCTTATACAACTCACCACATGCTAGGGTTAGCATGTGGGCTCCCCAAAACTGTGACTGAGATGAGTGTGCAGTGCAGGAAAGAGGTGCAGATGGAAGTGGTAAATAAAATAATGGGCGGGCCCTGTGTGGACTAAAATAAGTGTCAGCCTCTGACTTAAAGCCTGCCACCAGATGCAGCTTAATTGTCACTTGCCACTCACTGGTAGGGTTTTGATATGAGTCTGCAAGCAATTGATTTACGACGGTCCCTCTGCAGTCAAGCCTCTCTGCTAATGATAATCTATATTTGCAGCCGCTCACCAGCACTAGCATTACCGCCTCAGCCCCACCTCAGACCATCAGGCATTAGATTCTCATAGGGAGCTTGCAACCTAGATCCTTAGCAACCCCAGTTCACAGTGGGGTTCGTGCTCCTATGAGAATCTGATGTCTCCACTGATCTGACAGGAGGCAGAGCTCAGACAGCAATGCAAGTGATGGGGAGCGGCTGTAAATACAGATGGAGCTTCGCTTGTTAGCCTGCCTCTCACTTCCTGATGTGTGGCCTGGTTCCTAACAGGCCACAGACTGGTATAAGTCGGGGACCCCTTTGCTAAAGGGATTGGGAAGACTCAGTGAGGCTAAACATTCCCCCACATTGTGTTCACCAGTGTGCGAAACACATCCAGGCATTCCATATCCCAAGTGTTGTGAATTCGGGATGAGTCAGTTTGATTCAGAGAAATTTTTGTCATGGGTGGGTGGACTTGTGTGGACCTGGGGTAGAACCAGCCCCATCACACCCCCGTCACAGGAAAGGGTTTATGCAGTGGTTTGGTCTCTCACACTTCTGCCTCCTGCAGTTTTCGACTTGTGGGGTTTGGGATTCTATTTAGCTGCTAAATAGATTTTTTTTCGTTTTTGCAAAGGATTGCTCATTCTCAGGTGGGCATTGTAGCCATCAAACTCTTGCATGTGGTTTTCTAAGTAAAGAGCCATGCCCCCGCAAAGGAAAGACTTTCTGTGTCATCTGATCAGTTACACAAAATCATACATCACCGTCTGTTCAACCCTGGCAGACAGGAGTAAATCTGTGGGAATGTCCCTGGGCACGTCGGTTCCCTTGCTCAGATCTCCACTGACCAAGTCAAATGGGTTCAGAGGGAAACCAGAACTAACCCTGGGCCTCCATTCCAGGCCCAGATCCTGGCTTGGGATGAATGGCTCCCCTTTTTGCCCATCTTAGCCATAGATTTAGTTGGTTAGTTCTGCACCCCAAGACTCCTGAGACCATGCTGGAAACCTCTTAGGAATTCTAGACACCAGCTCGCTACTCCTCCACCTTTACCCTCCTGCCCCACAGCTGCTCTAGGATTTTTTTCTGCAGATGCTTTTTGGAGGTTGAAGGTGAATGACTTCAGGCAGATGACTAGCCCAATTAAGCTTAATGCCTTCTGCAATTACCGTGCTGGCTTTGAGGAGTGTCCCATTCCTTCCTTCAGCCCATGGGCTGAGTGGGAGTACTGAGGAGGCAGGCCCACCTTCCAGCAGGCCTGGCCCTGCTGCCTGGCACCTCACTCCAGACTGCCCCTCCCTGGAGCAGGTGTGATGGGCTGTCTTTGGGGGCATGCCAGCTCAGAGCCTCAGGGAGCCTGTCACTTGCAGCTGGCAGCCTGGGTGGTGACAGCAGATCTCACTTAGGACCCAAGGAAGGAGGCTTCAGAAACAGTGGCCCTTGGGGCAGAGCCAGGCTCCCAGGAGCCCCTGTTGAAGGGAGAAGGTGGTTTCTTTAGAAAGAAGACACTGAGTGTTCTCTGGGGGTCTGGAAAAGGTCCTCACAGCCCCCGTAGCTCTGTGACGGTGGCCAGCACTCCAGTCAGGTCACCTTAGCAGCGAGGTGAGTAGGAAGTAGAGGGTGGCCAGTTCTCTAACCTCCCCTAGGACCTTGGTTCCTTGAGGGCTTTTCTGTGGTTGTAGACTCAGGCCCTGTTTGGCAGCCCCCCTGCTCCCTTCCGGGCCCACCTCAGAGGCAAATGAAGTGAGTGCAGGGGACCGCAGAGGATGTGGAAGATGACCGACCAAAGAGGTGGCATGAGTGTCCGTGACTTACTGAGTCTGCCAGATGCTAAATTCTTTGACAGTTAGCATCTCATTTAGCCTTCACACAACCCTGTGTGGTGGGTCCCATTGTTAGGTCTGTCTCACAGAGGAGGAGACAGAGGTTAAGAAACTTGCCTCAAGTCCCACAGCCGGGAAGTGGCAGGGCTGGGAGTCAGTCCCAGCCTGCCTGACTTCAGAGTCTGTCCTTCCCAACTCAGCCCATGAGGCCTAAATGGATACTCACCTGAATCAACACGTAAATTACAAACAAAAACAAAACCACCTTGTACTTCACCCAGCCCGGGCCAGCTTGGGCCAGGCACTTCAGGTTCATCTGTTTGTCTCCATAAGTGTCACAGGGATAACGTTGGGCAGGGATAGGTGTCCCCATGTTACTGATGAGAAATGTAGCTCAGGCAAGTCAAACAACTGCCCTAGCGAGGAAGTGCAGAAACAGCCATTCACTGGGACGCTGAGGTGGCGAGGCCAGGGGTCAGACCACTAACGCTATCACAATGGGTGTTTCTTTGGCAGTGTTTCCCCCAGTTTGTTAGAAGTAGCCTGTCCTAGTGGGTCCCACCCCAACTGATATCCAGGATCCTTGCCTTTTCCTATAATAATGAAAGAGTAATGCAGAGAGCAGAAGGGACCATGGCTGGAAAGGACTCTGAGGTCTTTAATGTGACATTACCCCAATCACAGGAGACTGAACTGGAATATTATGGTATCATAAAAAGTCGGGGTTCCAAAGACCGCAGAAACAGCCCCGCATGGGGGTCAAGGGCACGCCTTTGGAGCCAGACAGCCGGGTGTGACCTCCAGCTCTGCTGATTGTCTTTCCATGATCCCTTAGTGTCCCAGCTACAAATGGGGCCAATAATAATACTCGCTCAAAGGCCTGCTCTGAGGAATCAGTTCTTGTGAAGCACTGAGGACAGTTTCTGGTGCAGAGTGAGTGCTGTATGGGTGTTATGAAATACAAACATTGGACACCATTGGCAGTAAAAGCGTTTGCTTTTAAGTAATTTTAGGTGAGAACTGTGGGTTGCAAAATTATATTCATTATACTTCTCATTTTATTTATATAAATGTTAATCATGATTATCTCTGTGTGGTGGAAATTTGGATAGTTTCTATATTCTTCTTTATAACATTCTACAATTTATTTTGTGCAATAAGCATGAATCACTTTATGATTTTAAAAATCCTATAAAAAATACAAAACAAAGACTGCTCTTCCATGGAAGGCTCCAGCTCCCATGGCCCCCATTCCCATTACAAAATCAGATCAAAATGATGAGTACTCAACACTCCTCAAAGGCTAGGAGTTCTCGTTTGGGAACATCGAAAGACTTCGTGTCTTCTGAGTGTGAGAATCTGCCTGGAAAGGTTTGGGACTGGCCTGCTTGATGGCCTCCTTGTCTATGGCCAGCATGCCCAGGGAGAAACATTGGCCAGAGCCTGCCTTTTCCAGGGTCTCATCATCCTGGACAGCCTCTGTCCCCTGTAGAAATGATGTGGGCATCCATGTAAATGGTGGGTACTTTTGGTTGAGCTTACCTTGGATACTTGGTTTAAATGCTCAGAAACACGAGCATTTAACATCTTTACTGCCACTGGCTGACTTTCTTTCTTGGAATCTGTCCATCCCCAAATACACGTCTCTGAAAGTGGTAGTGAACTGGAACTTGAAAATTGTCTTTAGTTTGGGGCCAATGGGAAGTCTTGGGCTGGGTGAGACTATTGTACATTGTCGTGACCACTCCTTGGGAAAATGCTGATTTTACCACAGCACCTGAAATGAGCAGAGAGATATTTGTGTTGACATAGGAAATGCAAGTTTGGGGGGATGGATACCTAGCCAGGGAGGATGTTATCAAAGAGAAGTTCACTGGTTGAAGTCAGCATCTCACAAGTTACTATATTATTTTCAGATTTAAGATTCAGTTCAAGAAATGTATATCGAGGAACTGGAACAGTCTAAGTTCTCTCGTAAGCAACGACACTGTAGAGGGCTGTGAGGATAGTTTCAGCCCTTGGGGAAAGGAGAAAACCTGGCCTTTTAGACTGGAATTCTGTTCACATGCAGTTAAGGCGCCCTGGGCCTGCATGGGCCAGAGACCTGGTTGTTTGCATTGGCTTATAGTCTACCAGCCTTACATTTTCTTCCATGTAGAGTGTCCGAGTTTTCAGGACTAAGGATGGTGGTATGAGTTGTAGGCCTGTCTTGACAAAGCGGAGAAGTATATTAATTTAGGTTAAACCCAAAGTTAATGTGAGACCCCAGAAGTGATATTAATTTGTTAGGACTTGATTTTTTCAGCTTTTCATTTAAAATATCTGAGAAGCATTTATCTGCAGGCAACCCATATCTGGTTTTTAATCTGCTACATAGAAAACAACACCACCGTACATCTGCAAAGCACATCTGCGGCACTAAGCGGCCCTCTGCATTCTACAGCAGGCTCTCTCTGTCCTTCCCACGGCTGGTGGGCCAGCAGTACTAATCAGCTTCACTTAACTGGGAGTGAGCCAAGGCATTGAGGAATTGTGTGGCTTGGCTGAGAGTCCTTGTCTGATGAGTGACAAACACTGAACTAGAACCCAGCTCTTTGATTCCAAAATATCTAGGATTTCACAGTCTTCCCTGGGACACAGGTCCCCTCCTTCCCAGGGCAGATGGGTTTGCTGGGGTGTATGCCTGACAGAAGTTCGGCAAGGGAGTTCCTTGGAAAAATAGCATAGCTACAAGAGGTGCCTTTTGTTTGTGGCCTCTGAACAAACCTCCCCAACCATAAAGCAAGGTTTCCTAGGCCTGCCTCGAACAGGTACTTGTTTTGCTCCTATAATTCAGAGGAACAATAAAATGGATGGAATTACCACTGCGGTCATGACAGTGAATTAGAATTCTCTGCTGGGGAAGCCCCTAAATCTCTTCTTTTTCCCTATGTTTCCCCCACCCCTCAACCATGTGTCCTGCCTTGACCACACCCAGACTTGCCAAGGCTGCAGGCCAGCTCAGGGCCCATCCAGTTGGCTCGCCTCCTTCTCTTTCTCCTGCCCTGTGGCAGCCTTTGAAGGTGCTGCTTCCCAAAGGCTCAGGCTTCTGCATTCATGGCATTTACTGATTTGGGCCAGGGTGTGCTCCAGCCCCCTTCCTCCCTCTGTTTTCTTGCGCTATAGTACTTGAATGATCAGTAGGGAGAAAGTAGACATCCAGGGTCAAACTTAAATGTGACCTACTTACCAAGTTCCAAATAGATCTGTACACGTAGCTGATGCCCCATCTGTGGGGGGAGGGGCTTCACCTGCAGGGCTCCCCCGGCTGCCACAGATGAGAGTAAGTCTACCAAGACATGATCTGCTTGGGGAGGAAAGGTGGCCGATCTCTCAAAGGAGAAGGACCAGGAGCCTGTTCCTCAAAGGGCTTTTATTGGGTTCATTTGCACAGGAATACAGATAAAGCTCATTAATCATTGTCAGGCGGTAAGGGTCAAACAATAGATAATAAAGAACTCTGAGGGCCTATTCTGAGTCAGGGTCAGATAGCTAAAGAACTGTAAAATTTTGAGGAACAAACTTACTTACTTCTTGTTTGGACCCTTATCATTTAATTGAGAACATTCTAAACAAAGCAGGTTTCACAGGATTTTACATATTCTTTCTTAGCCCTGATTGCCTGGGGAACCTGCCCTTTCCAGCACAGGGCTGCACCACCCTCTGTCATTGTTTCAGGCTTAAGTCAGGCTGGGGAAGTAAGGCGGCCAAGAGATTAGGAGATTTCTCACAAGCTTAATGAGGACTCAGGCTTTGTCAAAGCCAAGGGGCGAGGGTCCATCACCCCCTTTTGCTGTAGCCCCCAAAGTCCTTCCTTGGGGGCCTCTCACGTGATTGTGCCTGTTTTAGGTCGTTCCCCCCTTTGAGGAATCTTACCCGTCATTGGCTAACCGACCAAGCATTGGGGGCCAGTTATGGAGGAAGTAAAAGGAGCAGAGGCAGCGCTCCTGCCAGGGAGATAAGCTTTTGTCTCCTTGGTGGCTTAGGGTCCAAAGTTGCTCCCTCAGCCTTAGCCTTGGCAGGGGTTAAAGCTTCTGAAACCAGGCAAGGTGGTTCACAACACCCATCCAAGGAGACCAGCTCATTTCCTGAGTCCTTGCACGTGTCTCTCCACGTGTGCTCTGTCCCACCCATACCCCCATTGGCCCAGAACCCACTCATGTGTGGAATCTGAGTGCCTGCTGGCCAGGCACTGTGCTAAGAGGGGGAGCATGACAGTGATCAAGACAGCCCTGACTCCCCCTGCTAGGAGAACACCCTTCGGAACCCACAGTACGGAACGAAACCGCTCTGACCAGAGGAGTGCAGGGCAGACATTCTGTCGGTGACAACCTTTGGCAGAGGAGTGAGTGCATCTCTGAGTGTACATGCTTTTCTGTTTTTATATGAAATAAAGGAAACCCACTGGAAATCGTATTCAGCAAAAAGAGAGCAGTTTCTTTGGTTCAGGATTTCTTCCTGAATAGTGATTGTTCCCAGTAGAAGCCCATCTTATGACTTTAAAAAGGGGCCCTGTTGTACTTTGGCAGGTGTGTAAATCACCAGTGGCAGACAGTAGAGGAAGGAGCGGAATTGGTCGGTCTATTGATTGGACCGCAGTGAGGAGACTCGAGTTCTAGTCCCATCTCTGCCGCTCACTTTGGTGGGACCTTGGGCAGTCTCCTTAATTAACCCTGTGTGTGTCTTCATTTCTAAAGTGGAGATTATAATTTTTTCACAGTTTACTAGATTATCATATGGATGTGAAAAATGCTTGGGAACATGTTTTATAAATGAAAGGCAGTGGAGGAAGTACAGTTGGGTGAGTCTTTAGGCAGATGGCCCAAGCTCAGAGAGCTGCTCAGGGCTATTCAGACCAGCAGACTTTTTGCCTTAGTTAGGGAGACATAGGCCTGGTCTGCCCTGGACAGCCCTCGGTCATGCCCAACATCCCAGGATGAGTATTAGGAGTTCCCTTTTCATTCTCAAGACTGTCTTGGTTTGGAAGCTGAACCACATGGCCCCTTATCTGTAGAGGCCGTGAGCCAAGCAGAACACTAACCTCTGCCTGAATGGCATCGAGTTCTGCCATTACATTTTAGATTCTTCCACTGAGGGTGGGCAGAGTCTGACCAGGGCTGGCTGTGAAGGTCAGGGCTGGATCTAAGTCCAAGGTGAGTGAGCAGTGCCTAGGACAGGGGCCCTTCTCTCACCACAAGAAAGAATTCTGTATTTGGCCTGGAATGTCTCCACGGGGCCTGGTGAAAAGGTGGTTCTCAGAAAGCCTGTCAGATTTCCACTTGGGGAACACTTCTCTTCTTCCCTCCCCTGCCTCAACTATGCAGGTACCGGGCATGTGCCGACACATGCAGGGCTGGAATGGCTGGAGGTACAGGAACATGATGGGACTGCTCCATGGCAGCCAATGGACAGACGGATGGAGGTAGGCAGCTGGGCAGGTAGTGGGGAGTGCCCTCCTCTCCCCAGACTGGCCGAGTGAGTGTGGGAGGAAAACTTTTGGATGCTCCCTGGGACCTGAGGCCCCTGGCATCTGTCAAATGTGAAGAGGACAGTTGTGTCCCTCAAGGAAATTGCTGCTGCCAGGGGAATGTCCTTAGATCTTAAATGAAGGAAGGTGTGTGAGGGGGTCTTGGCCTCATGTCTGTGGGTGTCCACAGGGTTTCAATCCTACTTGAAAGCAAGGACTGGCATTTTGGAAGCTGAACTTTAACAGATACAACTTGGTATTTCCTGGAGGTGGAAGGGGCATGGATCTTGAATAACAATGTCTGAGCTGTATTTTTGGCTCCACTGCTTGTCTACTAAGTGGCCATGGACAAGCTGTGCTTCCTATCCAAACCTGTTTCTCCATCAGCAAGTTGGGGTTCACTTTTACCCCTGTGATCTCATACTGCCTCCTCTGTCCTCATGAGAAGTCAGGGAGCTTTGTGAAGTCGTAATGTCACTGTGTGTATTCACTGAGCATGCATGGGGCACCTGTCCTTCAGCAGTCTGTGGGGAGTACCAAGAATACAGCAGTGGCTAAGACAGTCACCTTCTTGGTCCTCTTGGAGCTGTTCAGGTCAAAGGGCCGATGGAGAACGGTGAATAAATGGGCAGATGAAGTAGCTGGATACTCTGTTAATTAGTATGAAGAAAACATACAAGGTTCTGAGATAGAGAAGAGACTGTGGCTGGTGAGAGAAGCAGGTATGTCTTAGAGAAAATGTTTCAAGGAGACTCTCTCTGAGGAAGACCTTTACCCTGAGACCTGAGCATAAGGAGACAGCTGTGCAGAGTCACCGAAATACACTCCAGGCAGAGGGACAACGGTGAGTCCCCTGTCCAGGCCTGGCTTGTGGCTTACAGATCACCTTTCTGTACAGGGATCAGAAGGATTTTGGGCCCATTGAGTAAAGGATTAACCCATCTCCAAGATGGGTTATCAGGTGGGAAAAGTGAGATGCAGGACAAGGCATCCAGTTTACTGCCATCTCTATAAAAGGGGTATGTATATATTCACATACAAGGGGGGATTCCCCCCAAACAAAATTTATTTATAAAAAATCGTGTATTCATTCTTACATGTTTAAACTTCACTTACCTTCAGAGTGCTCTCCATTTGATGCAGTACACCTATCAAGATGTTTTTTTCTACTGCTCAAAAGTTTTTGAACTCATCAATTTTGATGCCTTTTAGTGCTTCTGTCATTTTTTGTTTCACCTCTTTCACATCAGCACATTTCCCCTTGAGGACTTTTGTCATCCAGGGAAACAAACAAACAAAAAAGTAGCTTGGGGCAAGATCAGGTGAGTAGGAAGCATAGGGCATGGGGGTCATGCCATTTTTGGTCAAAAACTGCTGAATACTCAGCGTGGTGTGGGCAGATGTTTTCGTAAATCACCCATCATGAAATGGGCAAACACAGTGAAAGTTGTCAAAAAAATTTGCTGAAGCTGAATATTCAGGCTCTCCCAACAACACCAGTTGGTACACTGACACAGATGGGATCCTAGAACACTCATCTAGTGGGGGAGGCCTGTACTACAAGGGGCCTGACCTCCGGAAGATAATTCCAGATTTTTTGGGGTCCCCCCCCCCCGCCTCATAGGTCTATGCCATATGCTGTTAAAATCACAGGGAAGGAGGGCAGATGAATCAATGGAACACAGCAGGCTCCTCAGTGCAAAGGGCAAGAAGATCAGCTACTCAGTGATGGAAGAACAATGAATGATCAGCTCCTCAGAGGCTGGTAGGTTTCAGGGAACTGGGGTGATAAAAGATTAAAGTGAAAAAAACACATGAAGTTTCCAGCTCATATTTCTTCAGTGGCTATAAGAAAACCTGCCCTGGTGAATCTTGTAATATGCAGAGTTAGATAAAAATGTTTGCAGAGGAAGAATATTCTCTACAATTTCCTAGTTTTAAAACTTAAATCGGATCATATTACTTCCTGGCTTAAAGCCGTTAGTGGTGTGATCATTGTTTTCAGAGTCAAACCCACACCCTTCCCGTGGCCCAGGAGCTTTGCCCTTTGTCTGCAGCCCCACCTCCTGCTGCTCTCACTCCTGCTCACTCAGCTCAGGCTGCCTGGAGCTTGGCTGTTCCCTCTACCTGGAGCGCTCTTCCTCCAGAGCTTTACAAGTCTGACTTGTATGGAGGGACAGGCCCCCTGAGACTGACAGCAGCCCAGAGTGAAGCAGCAAAGCCAAAAGGTCAGGAGAGGGGGTTTTTGCTGATGTCACAGAGCAGCCAGGCTATGGGCTCTGTGACAATAGAGACTCTGCCTGCTTCACCCCTGCTGTGCCCTGGTGTTTGGACAGGCCCAGCATGCCGGGTGCAGGCCTTTTCTCCACAAAAACCAGTTCTGTTCCTGTGGGGAGCTCCCTCAATAAAGCCCAAGTACTGCACCACTACACGCTTCTCAGACTATAGGATACCCTGCCCCAATTCTGTGCACAGAGGATAAAAACAGAGTGTCCAATACATCTTTCAGGAGCATCAAATTTATTATAAACTTTGGAAAAACCAAGTACTTTAATAAGAACCCCCACAAACATGGGAGCAAAGGAGAGCAGGGGAGGGGCAAGGGGCCAGGGGAAAAACAGTCCAGTCTCTGAAGCTTCATTAGGTGGGGGCCGAGGGGTGGACTGGCAGTGAGGACAGCCTCTCTTCCTGACCCCAAGGGCCTCTAGGCCATCCTCCCAGCTCAGCAAGTATTCTGGATAAGATGCTTCTGAAGGCCTCGGAGATGCCGATACCCTCCTGATGTGAATCCCGTGCAGGAACACTGCGGCGGTTTGCACACGTCCATCGTCCACCGAACCGAGTCCTCTCACCTGCACACACAGCGTGTGCGTCTGGCAGCACTCTCACCCACAGCTGTCTGTGTGCCGCCTCTGGCTCGTCTCCCGCACCCGTGACCGGCCTCCCTGGAGCTCAGCACCTACGGGTTCAACATTCAAAATCCAGGGAGTATTGCTTCAGCTCCCCAGCATCTTTGACTGTGGCCCTTCCTTGGCCATCCACAATTCTTAAAATTATGTTGGCTTTATTCTTGTTTTTTTGATAAGCTGCTTGTTAGTGGACAGCCTACAGCATAAGGATTTTAAGAAAAACCTGAAGACCCTCCTGGCCACACTATGCCGGCATTGGCTGTGACCAGAGGAAGAGCCTGGGGTCCCACCATCAGGCTGTGCAGCTTGGAGGCAGTTTTCAATGGTGGTTCCCTCTGGGGCTTCTCCACCGCTGCTGGTGCTGCTGCTGTGGGCGGTGGGGGAGTCCCCAGGGCCGTGCTGGACGGTTGGGCTGGGGGTGGTGGTCCTGGACTCTGGGCCAGGTAGGGGAGTGGTAGTCTTTGACTCCAGGCTGGATGGGGCAGTAATATTCCTTTCTTTCATTCTGGCTGGGGTAATGGTAGTCCTGGAAGCCAGGCTGGGTGGAGGAATGGTCATCCTGTCTTCCAGGCTGGGTGAGGGAATTGTCATCCTGTCTTCCAGGCTGGATGAGGAAGTGGTAGAGGCAGGGTCCAGGCTGGGTAGGGGACTCCTTGATTTGACACTATCTGGGGACTGGGCATCTTTGGCTTGAGTCTGGGTGGGGGAGTGCTGGTCCTTGCTTCCATGCTGGCTGGAGTAACGGTCATACTTGCCTCCATGCTGGGTGGGGCATTAGAAGACTTACTGTTTTTTTTTGCATGGATGCCTGAACCTCTTGGGTTATGGAGAGACTTATGTTGGGGTCAGAGGAGGGGCAGGGCCTGGCCCTTACTGTGTGGACTCTCATCTTGTTTTTTGTGGTATGTAGGATCAAATAGGTGCCCATGATGTTGTTATACGACATCTGTCCAGAAGGTAGCCATATAATATGAAAAATAGAGACATTTATTGAAGCTACAAGAAACATTGTACATTGGACAATGATGCCTCAGTACCCTTCAGAGCAGGCACGTTGGGACCTCACACAGTTCTTCCAATCCCCATCAGCTGCCCCAGTGTATTTTCTTGAATTTCACTTATGGTATGAAATCTCTTCCCTTTCAAAAGTGATTTTAGTTCTTGAAAAAGCCAGAAGTCGCAGGGCACCAAATCTGGGTTGTAGTGGGGCTGAGTCACCTGGGTGATTGGAGGTTTCGCCAAAAAACTCTGGGTGAGACATGATGCATGAGCAGGTGGATTGTCATGATGAAGCCTCCAGTCACCACTTCCCCACAGCTTCGGCCTTCTGAATCCTCTGAATAGTTTCCATGGAGGAATGTTCAAGCTTAACATAAGATTTGATGTAGATTCATTGCTCTGCTCACTCAGTCATTTTGAATGCGATGGCCACACAGTACATATGCTAACTCAACAGTATCTACCACTCCTACTGACTAGTACAATGAAGTCATCATTGTTCACACATGCACAGTCCAGTCCACTCTCCTTGACTGTCAGATTCCACTGATGTCGTGCAAACTATTCTTATTATATTAACAATGGCTGGACTTTTTCTGGAGAGCCCTTGTATTTTCTTCCTGTTACTGACTCCTCTATCTCATGCTGGTTCTTCATTATTTCTGTTACCTGGGGGTTAATGCCACCCCAGGACAGCTCACTGTATGACTTCAGTTACTCCTTCTGGCCAATATTTATCCATGGATCTTTCATTTCATCTTTCAGGGTTGTTCTTTTGCTGGGGTCAAGGATAGTTAATTTTTAAAAAACTTTTTGACTTTCTTCAGACATAAAGTATGGTATACGAACTGCCCATTCAATATATACCATTTCAGTTCCCAAAAGTCCTTCCCCACAAATGGGAGTTTCCCTGTCACCATTCTGTAGAGAATTACCCCCATGCTCCAGGCATCAACCTTTGGGCCATCATAGTGTTACTGACCCCAACCATTAGGGGGCGGTATTACTACTCACCACCTACCAGGCAAAACTCTAAAGACAGAGTTTGGCGGAAAAGAAAGGAATCTTTTACTTAACAATCAAAAAATGGCTATTTAAAATTTGTCCTTACAATTACTACATAGATTCAAGAACTGAAAATAATGCAAGAACAAAAGTCTGTACAACTGAAGAAGGCACATAAACTTTAATCTAAGACACTCCCTCACCCCCCCAAAAATCACCCTGTCATCCTGTCACCCTGCCAACTCAATTCAAGGTTGAGACAGAAACCTTTTCTCCAAAAGTATCATGAACATAGGTGGCTTAGCTGGTCTCCAGGCACTATCTAGTTTCAGGCATCTTTCAGAGTCTGTGCATCTAGGCCCTACCCATGGTGCACTGTCTTCTTCCTACTGCTGCTCACAGTCCTGTGCTGGTGACCCTTGACATGCCTACACTGGGGGAGGGGCGCAGGGACTGCAGCTATTGACAGGTTTGTGCTGAGGGGGTGGGGGGTGCAGCATGGAGCCTGCCACTGACGGACACTTGGTCAACTTTAGCCTCTTCTGCATGTGCCTTTTCCCATAATTCTCCTTGACTGCCCACATGGGGTAGGGGAGTAAAAATGCAATGGAAATTTTGCTAACAAGGGCATGACACTTAAACTATTTCAGACATTTGCCTTGGGTCAACATGGGCTATGGCCCCATTTCCCCTTCCTCCCACTAATCATTTCTTTTTTTTTTAAGATTTTATTTATTTTTAGACAGAGGGGAAGGGAGTGAGAAAGAGAGGGAGAGAAACATCAAGGTGTGGTTGCCTCTTGCGCACCCGCTACTGGGGACCTGACCCATAGCCTAGGTATGTGCGCTAACAAGGAATCGAACTAGTGACTCTTTGGTTTGCAGGCCAGCGCTCTGTCTGCTGAGCACACCAGCCAGGGCCCGCTGCTTATTTGTAACTTCTGCTTTAACAATAGGATTGACACTGCAAAATTTCTGTGGCCATATAGGGGATAGTGCCACAGAAGGTGGTCAGTTTATAGTCAGTGAATTCCCTACTGAAGCCAAAGTCTGTTAGTTTGATGAGATGGCTACTGATTATCAGTGTGCACTCTGGCTTCAGGTCCCGGTGTACAATTCCTTTCTGGTGGCAGTATAACAGCAGGGATCTGACCAGATTGCTGAGAAGTGAGGAAGGGAACCATGAAATGGTGGGAAAGGCTGCTCACCCTGAAGTGAGGGAGGGGTTGCAGGAAGCCCCAAGGCAGCAGAATGAAGTTGCAACCAGTGTGACTCCACACCCCCAGGTGCAGGTAAACACACCAGAGTGTGACGCTCCACCCCAGGCAGAGATGCTGTGCCCTGCGTGCAGCTAGAAAACCCTGCTGACCGATTCTGCATGTTGGCAGCCGGAGGAGGGGCAGAAACTCTGTGCAGGCTGATGTACTCCACTCTAGCCCAAGGGATTGGCTAGAAAAGTGGCACGCTTCCAGCACCTATAGGATTTTGGGGCGGAAGATTTAAACAGAGGGCATGAAGTCTCAGCCCTTCTGTGTTCCCCTTGCTCACCCAGTCACTGATGTGGGACATGCATCTTGCTGGTGGCAGCCCTCAGGATGCTGCAATTTGCATTGCATGGCACAAGTCCTGGACCACTTGCACTCTTTTGCTCTGAGAGCAGCGCACAGAAGATGCACGGGCCAGGAATATTCACCCGCCCTGGGGACACAAGCAGCCTTGGATGCCAGGGCAGTGCAGACAGAGCCCCTTGCATTACTGGCTGCAGTGACCTGGCAGCATGCCCCAGGCCTGGGAGGAAGCTGCAGTGAGGCAGTGATGACGCAGACCCCACAAGTGAGCACTCTAGGGAGAGAGAGCCTGAAGATGGAGGCCCATCCACAGAACAGCCTTGGACCCCAGGAAGACAGATCAGAATGGGATGGGTGTCTGGACGCTGACTCTGGTACTGGGATGGCTGGCTGCTTTCTGTATTTTGCAGAAGAGATTGGCTTGGAGCCAGGGAGTCCTCAGCTCCCCCAGGCTAGGCAAACTTTTGATAAAAACTTCCTTTCTTCCATACCACCCTTTGTGTTACACCTGTGTACAGCGGCAGGCGGCTGGATCCCGCGTGTTCAGGAACAGCAATAGTGCACAGCTAATGTCAGTTGCTGGAACATGGCTCAGGCTTCCTCCTCTGCCCTGCAGCCGTACTTCCCTGGGTGGTCAAACAAGTGTCCTCACTCAAGTCTTCCATAAAAAGAAAATATTTGTCCTAGGTGTCAGTCACCTCGAATAACATTGTGATAGGTGGGTAGTGTAAGCCCTTAAGACATTGGACTTCTTGAAAATGTCTAGAGAAGCCCCGCTGACTAATGCCTTTGACAGCCACCTCGGTCCCCTGAGCATGTGCCAGGCCAGCCTCCCCTCTGCAAAGCATTCCTTGCCAATGGCTTTGAGTAGTACATAATCACCAATATGGAGCTCCTTACCTTTTCATTTGCATTAGAATTTCTCTCTTCCCCCAGATGCCTGTGGTTTATGGACAGGGAGGTTATGTATTCTCTGGGAAGATAAGGTCTTAAAACTCACCTGCTGGCTGTAGATTACTCAAACTGTTTGGTCTTGTTTACTTTTCTTGTCTCAGTTTCCCCATTCCTTGCCCAGGAATTTTCCTAGCTTCTTACTATTCTGTCTCAGAAACAGCTGAAATGTCCAACAACATGGTAACAGTTAAGTAAGTCAGGGCCCATGCATGTGATGAATACTGCGGTCCGTGGTCATTAGGAATCAAGTGTTTGAAGAATACTGTCATTAAATGACATTAGAAAATGCTCACAATATATTAAATGAAACTGGGCCACAAGCTCTATACATTGCATGATTCCTTTCTTTTAAAGACAGAGACATAGAAAAGAATGGAAAGAAGGAGGGAAGGAAAGAAAATATATCAACATGTTAAAGGACAAAATTCAACAAAGTAAATTTGAAAACCTGTCTTTACGCAGCAACCAGGAATCAGGCAGCGTTCCATCTAGCAACTGACAGGGCACTCTGCTGCATTAGTTATACAAATTAGAAGGTTTTTGTAGACAGAGGGTGGAACTAAAAAGTTAAAGGACTGGACTGTTTTAGGCAGGGACGCCTTTTCAGGGGAAGGTGGGAGTCTCATCAGGCAGATCACCTCACTCACGTGGACCAGGGAATTCCTGACGGACTGGTTTAGAGTTCCACTCCTGGGAGAGTCGGAAACTGCAGTTAGGTTGGTTATTAAGTTTTGGTTTGGTGACATGGCTTTGCAGAAGTGACACCATTTGACTGTGCCTCTTTTTTTTTTAACAATGTTAATGGTGCTTATGTTGGGGTGATGAGAGCAATTTTTTAATGTTCTTTGTACTTTTCAGAGTTTCCAATTTTGTGCAGTGTACACGTATTTATAACAAACATAATGTTAGTTGATAGAAAATAAAACTGATGAGTCTGACCAAGAGATTTTTTAAATGAGTTGTATTTTAAAATGGTAATAATGAAAAGACCGTGACTCTGAACTTAATAGAAAGCTCAGTGAGCAGAATAGATACCTCAGACTTTGACTGTAGAGGAGCAGTGGGACGCAAGGACCGATAGGCAGACGGGGCGAGGGGGAGGGTGTGTGGGGCTTGCAGCGTGCCAGGGCTTCTCAGAGAGGCTGAACCCCTCTCTGTGTGCCCTGCCCCCACTGTGGTCTCCTGTGGAAGAAAAGGGGCCACATGTTAACCTGACAAGCTCAGGGGAGGCCTGTGAGGTGGCCTTACAAACTCAGAGACCTGAAGTAACCACCAAGGATGGTCTGAAATGAGTTTACTAGCTAAAAGCAGTTCTTGGAGAGTAGGCATGTCCTACGGCTGGTGTTTTTCCCTAAGAAAGGTCAATCTTCACCTCAGCTGAGCCTGCCTATTGTCTTTTTGCATCTAGGATAACAGACCTTGGGAATATCAAGGTAACTTCCCTTTTTTTGAACCCCTTGGGCACAATGGCCACACCACAGTCAAACCACCAATCCCCTCATTATTATGGTCATGCTCATTATTGACTGTTAACTGTCCTGTGCCCACCTATGTAAAAGAAGTATGTGTCTATCATTTTACCTTTTATCCAATCCAAGAGGTTTCCTGCCCCCCCACTTGCTTTCTCCCACCTCCCTAATTTATCACCAGTGGATTTCATGTAGCCCCCTTACGCCTCGTGTTTTGGTTGTGATGTATAAAATAAGGTGCATTCTCTGGAGCATTTGTCAATCTGTTGAGATTTTGTTTCCCGGCAATTGTCATCCGTTTGGCATAAATAAACTCACTAAAAATTCTCTATAGGTTCCAGTGTTTCTTGTGTTGACACTTCCCCGGCCAGGCACAAGCAGGTCTGAGACTGAGGCACCCGCTGCAGCATATTACCTGAGAGTAAAAGGGCCGCTTGGGCAAAAGTCCTGTGGGACATGGCCACACCTCCTTGCCTGCTGTTCTGAAAGGCAGAGACCTTCTTATAAAGGGTTTGCACTTGGGAAGGAAGGCCTAGGGTGGCCGTTACAACTCCCTGGCTGAGCTTTCTCTCCTCTTACTCCCATCTCAGCTAGCCCAACCCCAGGACAAGGCTGCTTGTCCAAAACAGACAGTGGCAAATTCTGAAGACCGGAGCTTTCCCGTCCACATGGTGCTTATGGCCTGGAAGAGTGCAGTCTCAGTTGGCCGCCCTCAAATGGATAGTGTCTGCCCAAGAACACCTGCCTGCACGGCTAGGGAAGGCAGGTGCGGAGCGGGTTTGGAGGAGCAGAAGGCTCACGGGTGTTGGAGCCCTGTAGCCTGGATGTGGACTCCTCTTGCCATTGGAACACTAAGGAGCCACAAGATCTTGGCCTTGTCCCTTCGTTTTAGCAGTCAGCCACAGGCCCTGTTCTGTAAATAAGTCCCCACCTTGGGAGGCCACGTGAGGCTTAAATTAGCAAATGTATGCAAAGTATTTATTCCAGCCAGACACAGAAGAGGTGCTCTATGAATCACGGTTATACTTATTATGGCCCTTCTGTTCTCCCCCAGCCTTTTGGCATGTGGTGTGTGGTGCCAGGTGCTGATAAAACGCGCCTGGCACCTGTGCAGCAAGACCAGGGGCTGCAGGTTGTCATTATGGTTCCTGTTGCTGTTGCCAGGGCCTCTGCCCCAGACCACCAGGAGGAGATGACAGGCCTGCAGCATCTTTGTGAGAAAAGGCTTCCCACAGTGGGTTTTCTTATCTGCACCAACCACTTGGAGGATGGAAAACAAGCAGGCAAGAACCTGGGGCGGGTGTGGCTATTCCCTGAAATGAGCACCGTTCCTGGCTTCGCCCTTCTGTTTTCTGCCTTCCACTGTTTGCACCAGGAGCTGCTGGGCAGGGCAGCGAGTCATCCTGAGAGCCCAGGAGCCGGGCTCTGTGACCACCATGCCCCATTCCTGACCTGGGGTGCACAGGTGTGGACATTCCTGTCTGCGGCAAGCAGAGAAACCCCGGGCCCACCCCAAGTGGGCCGTGCATGGCCTGAGTGGAAGACAAAATGATTTTAGATTGTATGTAGACTTTTAGAAATGCCCATTATTGTTTTATTTAAGTGGATATTAGGAAAAATGAAATGTATTGAAAGAGTAAAGCTAAGTTTACATAAGATGGTCACTTTAATATTAATGTAAAGAAGAATATAAAATTACTAATGGCACAGATGGTGAATGGGTGACCACAGTAACTGTGACAATGACATGGGATTGGCTGTGGGGAAATGCGGTCCTGGGGAACTAGAATCCTCTGCCGCCTTTTGTAAAGTGAATTAGCCCTTCAGACTTGTCTGTTTTTAGGGGTTTTCTTAAATGAGTAGGGACAAGGTAGGGAATCCTTTAAATTCGTCCAAGCCGAGAGGAGGCTTCATCAAAAGTTTCCAAATTGGTGCTTATTGGAAGCTTGTTTGAGTCTGTAGACCAAATGCATTTTTGGCTAGAATGCCTGACTTAGTGTTTCCTTGATCAGATCACATGAGGGAGGAGATTTCTGTCCTTTTTATGGGACAGAAATAAGGACAGAATCCTTCCACATAATCTGACCTGTGGCCGACAGGTCAGATTATGTGGAAGGGAATTGTCCACCCAAATGAGGTTGTGAAGCATTGCTGATATGATTAAGTGATGTGGCTTCTTGTTATGTGAACTGAGTTGTGGAATCTAAGTGTGCCTGACCCCCAGCGGTGACCTCTGACCCCACGGGGTTCTCTGTCACTGGGGGAGATGAGCCACGTGCTCTAAGACCCTCACTGTCTTTTGTGCAAGACTAGGGCTATAGCGGCCATCAGAGGGAGGAGGGGCTGCCTCGCTTGGTGCAAGAGGAGGTGAGGGGGAGACTGGAAGTGAATGTCTGCTGTTCCTTAGAGGTAAGTGTTTTCCAGGTAGAAAATGGACCTCCGCGGACCTCACAGGAGGAGGGAAGGCAGGGGTGGGCAAAGGTACAACGGCTGCCAGCACGAGAAAGCCCAGGCTGTGTGTCACGAAGATTGAGAAGCTGAGAGCCAGATGAGGCCGATGTGGTGGGGACAACAGGTGAGGAGGCTGGCAGGGCCATTGGGACTGGCCTGAAGAGGTCACAGTTCCCCACTGAGCAGTGCACGTTTCTAGTGTAGTTACCCAGGCTCTGTCTGGTCAGGGTCCTTCTCGCCCACACTTAGATTGCAGCCCTCCCAGAGGTTCTGTGGACGGGATGAGGCCCTCCAGGCAGAGTGGGGCCCTGCCGTGTGCCTCCCACCCCTCGGCCTCGCTGGGGGTTCTGCTCTGGGCTCAGGGCTTAGTCTCCTGCCGGTGTGCATCTGATCCAAGGTGCCAGGTGGCAGTTTGGTGGGATCTGGTGGTTTAGGGCATTTTAAGGCCCACTGGGGTGCTCCCAGATAGAATGAGGGGAAGGCATTACTGGAGAGGCAGGAACAAACCAGACTCCTTGCCCTTCTCAAGGTGGCTGTGACAACTGCCTGATATGGGACCCTCACAGTCTCACAGGATCAGCCTTCAGATCCCCGGGAGGAGCAAGGGCTGGCAAACTCTGGGCCTGGGTCTGGCCCAGTAAACCACAGTCACTGTCCCACTCACCGAGAGGTGGACCTCCCCAGGCCTCAAGAATGGTGTTCTCTATGTGGGCTGAGCCGCTAGTGCCGGCCTGTGGGTTTCTCACTGTATCCTATGGATTAGGATAGAGCCTCAGGGTGTCCAGAGGTCAATAGCAAAGCCGAAAACCAAGACTGAACCTTGATGCAGAAAACCTCAAAAAAGTTGGGGTGGAGTGGGGAAAAGACTACTTAGGGTGGTGAGGCCGAGACCAAGAGCTCGGCTCCATCCACCCCCATCAGTCCTTCTCTACTTCCCTGATGAACAATGTGGGGAGCAGTAAGCTTACTTAACATGTCAGATTCCTGAGGCAGATGCTCTAGTATAAACACAGCTTTTAAACACTCAGCTGTTTCTTGGCAAAGTGCGATTTCTTCCATGTCTTTCTATAAACATTCATTGGTGTGTGAGCTCTGCTTTCATGTCAGCTGGTTGTCTCAGCATTCCTGGTCACTGGTTCCAGACTTTTGACATGTGCTTCTGGGGAACAGTGGCTTTTTAATGTCAGAACATTGGGCCCTCAAGCCAAAGCCTTGGCTCATGAAGGGGGATAAGAAAGGCCAGTCTGGAGGACTTTGGGAAGCTATCCAGAGAGTTCCAGCATGTGTGGAGGAGTGCATGCACACGTGCACGTGTGTGTGTGTGTGCGTTTCTGCGAGCAGGCCTCCCAGTTCCTCCATCTTGTGGACCGAATTACCCTGATTGCTCTTGTCAGAATGAGTCAGGGGTGGTGCCCAGATGTATGTACTGGAGGCATCCCGACAAGGCCCAGAGACCTGGTTGGGTCCGTGACCCTGAGAGAGTTGGTGTTGTGGACCCATCGGCGTGGGGGGTGAGGAAGCTGGGCCATGCTGAGTGCTCCTGGGGCTGTCACCAAGCGTGGGTGATTCCCTGGGCCGGCACTGCCCCCTGTTCCCAACTGGCCAGGCCAGACTGCCCTGCCAGGGCTCCATGACCAGGGGCTGACATCCAAGGCCCAGCCAGCCACCCTCCTAGGCGTGGCAGGTTGTCCTCTTGGAACAGGCTCACAGAAGCGTCCCTATTCGTGGTCTGGCTTGGCATGCGCGGGGTAGGCGAGGAGCTGGGGACAAGGGAGAACCCAGGACCCCGGCAGAGCAGGGCAGGGAGAAATGGAAGCAGAGTGCTGGTCCTCGGACTGCTGCTGTCAGACCCACTGCATGTCCTGCGCTGGTCGGTACCTCAGGGGAAGCTGACCCTCAGCTCTGCACCTCCTGGCCTCTGGCTGTGTTTGGCCAATGGGAGGCACTAGTGGGAGGCTAGAGGGAGATGTAGGAAGAAGCCAGGGTGTGTCTGCCCTTCTCTGTTCAGGGCAGTACCCGGGGCAATGGCTGGTTCCTGGCTGGTGAAGGGCTCTCCCTCATTCCTCCTCATCACTCTTCCTTCCATCTCCATTTTGCAGAGCAGTCAACATCTAAAGAAGTGAGTTGGGTGTGGTGTAGGCAAAAAGCGTGGTAATCCACCCAGCTCTAGTATTACTGTATTGAACATACACAGTTTATTTTGGTGTTTGTTTTAGGGGAGGGGAGTGTCATGAAATGCCTGCCTATTGCTACTGCCGTGGTTGGGCCTAAAAAGGTATCCCTTTACCACAGTTCTTCTATACTAGGTACTGAGCACCTCTTGACAGCAAGATGGTTCTGTGTTGACGTTGAGAGTAGGAACTGGGGCCTGAGACAGCATCAGGGCCTGCCTGCCCTGAGCCCTCTGCACACTGAGACTGCTGGGACATGTACGCAAGTGAAGGTGACATGAGGCACCACTCAAGGGGCAGCACAGAGAAGTGTGGAGATGAGAGACTTCCTTTGGCCCAGGGAATCCAGGAGGGCTTCCTAGAGAAGGTGGCTTTTGGCTGGATTTAGAAGGATGGGTAGGATGTGGGGAGATGATTATAGAGGTGTTACTCATGAAGGACATTCAGAGGTTACAAGTGGAGTCCCAGGCTGCCAGTTCCTCTGAATAACTACAGACCCCCAGTTGCCCATCAGCAGCTTTGTGAAGGCTCCTAGCCCCTTTCCACAGAGAAACCACAACCACAGAAGGAGTCAGTTTACCCCTGAGGGACCTTGGGTAATCCCTGAGAAGTTTTAGGCAAGTGCAAAATTTCTGAAGGTCCCTGTTTGGGGCTAGATTATCCCCTGAGAGAGGACCCTACCTGGGATTGAGTTTGCTTTGCATACATCAGCTTGGGCAGAGTGACAAAGGTAAGTTTGGAGGAGAGAGGAAGAGGAGTAAGGCCAGTTTTGGGCCCCGGGTGGCTTGGGAAGAGCATCCCAGTGGGTCTGGACTAGCTTAAGGCAGCCTGAGGGCATGGGTGAAAAGGGAGGTGATCTGGGGCAGATTTACATCAGGTAATGGTTGACAGCCCCTTCTCAGGCCGGGGGGAGGACCTTTCCTAGAGGATGGACACCCCAGGAGTATGGCAGAGAAGAAGCTGGGGGATATGGACAAACGAAAAGGATCTCTCTCTCTCTTTCTCTCCATCTTTTGTTTCCACCTGCCCACCCTCTCTCCTACTTTGGAGGGATGTCAGAGGCATCATTACCGAAGCAGAGGGCGGAATTTGAAATATATCATGGATTTAATAATGGAGATTTGTGGGATTTCATCTTGCATTCCTCAGGCCCCTGAGACCGCCCTGTGTCCAGATGAGCACACGTGTGAAGACAAGGATATATGTCCACAGCTCTGGGGCCAGGACGCTGCAGCTGGCGCTAGGGTAATTTCTAAAATTAAGCCTTGGTCTCTTTTCGCAAAGTCCCCAATAATTAGAACAACCATTAAGCTGTGACTTTTTAAAGAAGGAAATTTTCATTATATTTCCAATTCTGCTTTGGCTGCTGTGAACCATTTCACAGAAATTCAGGGCTGGAGTGAACTTGAAGGGGCATCCAGGACCAGAATCCCTATCATTATAGCCTCTTTTATGTAGTCCAGAGTAAAGAAAAGAAAAAAACCCTCCCGGACTCTGGATTTGCAGCCAAACACCTGGGTTGGAGTCTGTGCGCAGAAGACAAGCACGGAATGCCGAGAACGCAGCACCTGCAAATAGCTGTCGACTCGGAGGCCAGGGTGGGCGCTGAAGACGGGATCCACCGCTCTGCTCTACTCTCTGCCTTGGAGGGGGCAATTGTCAGCTGGTGTTGTGGAAGGATTGGGGCTTTAGAGTCACATAGATTTGGCTTCTAGTCCCATGAAACACTGGGCAGTGGGAGTTGGGAGTGAGGGAGCAAAAGAGCGAAGGGAAAGAAGCCAGTGGAGGGTGTGCTTCCCAGTGCGTTCACTCTGTGGGCCGCTGAGGGTGCACACAGACGCGAGAGCTCTGGGAGACAGTTAGAATGTGCTCAGAGTAACCCCAGCCAAGAGGCCGGGGGACCTGAGGTACTGATCCTCCAAAGCCCACCCACCAAGGCTGAGGGCTGCTGGGGGTGGTGGTGGGGTGTTCACTCCCTAGCACTCAGGTTCACTCTGTCACTGGGCGGAGCAGGCTCCAGGGGCAGAGAAAGCCCTGGTGCAAAGACTTCAGGAGCTTGCCATTGGAAGCCATGGGGCTGACCTGAGAGCAGTGAGCATTGATGGGATATGCCAGGTATCCATGGTGACTGCCACATGTACCAAGACCCCTACATTCCTGATCGGTGAGCTCATTGACAGGAACCTGCTGGGAGCTCAGGGCTTCCCGGAGGAGCATCTCTCTGCTGCAGATTTGTTCTTACCTGGGACTTAGGAAAGGATTGTGCTTATGCCAAGGGATGAGTGACTCAGGTAGATATGACAGGTTACTGAGAGTTTGGGGTGGGCAGGCCAGACACCGTTCTGCAGGCGTGAGCTCCTTGCCAGCCTGCTGGCTTCCTCCATCTCTGCTCTAGTCCCAGGAGACCTCTCAAGGTCTCCTTTCAAGGCTTCCTCTGTGGCTCTTTCTAGTGAAAAATTCTTCCTCAACCCTGAGAGCCAAGTACTCTGAGCTGTGCTCATTGTGGGGTTAAGGGAACCAGAACTCCAGGGAAAACGGCCTTGACTAGAGCATCCAGGATGAGCCGGCTCAGGATGCCACCAGCTGATGGGGCTTTAGAGATTAACTACTTCTCTGCCTTTGGGGCCTGAGGGTGGCTGGGGGGTGGGGAATGACTGAGCACCAATCTCCTAAGACAGTGCCAGGAGCCAGACCTGGCCTGAAGGTGGCAGCACCACCTCTGCACGGTGCAGCCCAGGTAGGCCAGGAGAGAGGATGAGGCCAAGGCTTATGGGCAGGCCTGAGCCCTTCCCTTCCTATACCAACCCTGAACTTCAGCACGAAACCTCCAGTGGGAAGCACGTGTGTTTTTCATTTAGAGAAATGGACAGACTTGTGGCTGGATGATCAGAGGGGCCCGCCGTGCTGAGTATGGGTTTGCCAGGTAGAATTTTTAGGCCTGGTTTGGTTAGGAGAGTGGAGAAAGGAAAATGAGGAAGGGAAACTGAGTGTGGGGCCTCTTCATTTAAAACATCGCTGTCCCTGCGCTGAGAGGGTCTGCCCTCTCGTGGTTCTGTTTCCTGCAAGGGACTGATGATTTTCCTGGGGAGTGGGCTTCGGTTATGATGTGGCTGGCTTTCTTGTTCGAGGTACAAAGGCGGGACCCAGGCTTGGGCTTTTGCGGGGCGTGTGACCTTTCCTTTCCGCGTGGCTCCCATCCATCCAGCAGCCCAGGGACCGCTCTGTGTGACTGGCACTTTAATGGTTCTCGCTTTGGAAAGGTTTCAGGCCAACTTCATGTTCTGGGAGGCCACATTCAAAGCTGAAAACTCCAGGGTGGCCCAGCAAATGCCTGATTTTCCAGAACTAATCTGTCCTGCTCAACTTGTCCCCTCTCCTGTCCCTGGAGGAGCATAGCTGTCAGTCATTCCCAAGTTGTGCAAGTGACAACTGTAATTGTAGATGAATTCAATGGGGCCACTCTGGAGAGGAAAATCTGTTTGGAGGATGATCCGTTTCACATGTGGCTTTGTGTTTTATAACCTTAGATGAAGAAGAGACACATGATTTAGACTTTCTCAGTCTGATCATCAGTGTCGCTTTTAAATGGGTGTCGCTTCATGTAGGGTATTTTCGTTCTTTATTTAAACATTGTCTGGCAGAGGAACTCCTTTGAAGTTAGACCTGGGCAGGTGGAGGTCTTGGAGACCATGTCAGCCCTCTGCCAGCTGTGCTTACTTGTTTTCTGCCTGGGAACTAGGGACTCCATGTTGCGTTTCCCAAGATCCTGGCCATCTGTATGATTCTCGACCTCTGGAGGGTTAGAATGAAGGAGGTGTACAAGACTAACCTGACGGTGATGCTTTGTGTGGCTGGATCATCTTTTCCAGCATCCTCTGGAGGCCTGGTCCACAGGGACCTCAGTCGTTAGCAGGGAGCCCAGGTCACAGGAGGCCTTTTATGCTGTTTGGCAATGTGCAGGCTCTGTCCTGAGGGCAGTGGGGAGCCAGTAGGAGGTTTCATGCAGGACAGTGTCCAGGAAGCTGGTGTCTCAGAAGGATGCCTCATGCCCCCGTGTGGAGGAGGGATTGCAGAAGACCACCTGGGGGCACCTGGACCTATTGGGAGGTGGCCGCATGTCCCTAGGTGGGAGGAGGGGTGATGTTTTGCATTGGAGCAGGGGCGGATGGAGAGTAGAAGAGAGACATTCAGGAAATAGGATTTTGCAATACATGCATGTATTAAATCATTGTTTTGTACACCTTAAACTTTTACAATGTTGTAAGTCAATTGTATCTAATAAAACTGGAAAAATGTCTAGGAGGTAAACTTTAGAGAATCCAGAGATTGACTATGAGGTGCAGAAAAAGGAAAAGCCTAGCTTTCAGCTGGGAACTGGAGTGCACGGAGTCAGGGTTCACCTTGGCCCCTCCTTCTGCGGAAGGAGCTACTGAACGCAGGGTCTCCAGACTCCAAGGGGCAAACATGGTAAGAGACAGAGAGAGGGCCTGAGGGGAATAGTGCGGAGAGAGTTCCAGCCAATATCCTGACCTGTTTTTTGTCATTTCCCAGACAAGGCTATTACACCAATTTAGAAGGGAGCGGTCCAGTTCCTTCTCTCTGTGTCGGGCCAGCCCCGTGGACAGTTGCTGAGTGTGGGTGGCAGAGCCCCTGGCAGCGGTTCTCGAGCTGTCCGTAGGGTGGGGGGGGGGGGCGCGCCGTGCTGGGTACTGAGTGCCCATGTGCCTCCTCGTGTGTTTGCTGCTGCAACAGTGTCTATTTAGAGCCGAGTTCTTCCCAATGCTCTGGCCAGGGGTGAGGAAAGTGAGCATTCTCCCTGTTTCTGGGCCTGGCTGTCAGAGGTCGAGAAGCAATCTCTTGTGGCAAATGGCACTGGCTTTAGGTTATGTGGGAGGACTGCAGCCCTCGGGTGGGTCATTGCTAGCAACTTCCAGGGGAGGGAGGAGCTGATTGGAGCGATGGGAAGATGAGACTGTGGACAAAGATTATTTTCATGGGTTTCTTATAAGGGAGTGGGCTGCATGGGTCACAGACATGCCTCTCACAAGGAAGATGCCTGGTCTGGAAGAATTTGTACTTGAGGCACGGTGAAATGCATCACAGACCTTGCTAGGGACTGAACCATGTCCCCTCAAATTCTTCTGTTGGAGCCCTAACCCCCGAAGTGGGCTTTGAGGAGATGAGTGAGGTTAAATAAGGCCATATGGGTAGAGTGCTAGTTCGATACGGCTGAGGCCTTGTAAGAAGAGGAAGCAAGACAGATCCCCCTGCCCCCGTCTCTCATGCACCAGCCCTGAGAAGAGACCATGTGAGTACACACAAAAGAAGCGGCCATCAGCAAGCCAGGAAGAGAGTTGTCCCTGGAACCGCACCATGCTGGCACCCTAGTCTTGGACTTTCAGCCTCCAGAACCATGAGAAAAGAAATTTCTGCTATTTAAGCCACAGAGTCTGTGGTGTTTTGCTGTGGTGGCCCAAGCTAAGACAGACGTGTAGACATAAGGATAATCTAACCGTAGTATTCATTTGAACAAAACAAACCACTCTTTTGGGACTAAGTTTGGAATCAGCAATAAAAACTAATTCTCCTGGATTTAGATTTTTATACAGTGAAGTAGAAAATATCTTGCTTGTTCAGTTTAGAAGCCACATAAACATCATGAGCTCTAAAAGGAATTTAAAACTTAATTTAAACCCAAAGTTGGCAAAAGCTTACATATTTCTCATGTGGCTTCTGAATTCTCCCAGGGACAGGGAGAACACACTCATTCCTCCTGGAGTGGGAGCTATTTTCTGAGATGAGATTAGACCTGGGGAAGGCCATAGGCTTTGTACTGCTTTGGTTGCTGTTCTGTGGGGGGTCTCTTGCCCACCACTGTGTTTTTCACATAGCCCAGTTTCTCTCAAGAAGGTCAGAAGGCAGGGCCAGTCCTATGTCACCTTGGTGACAAGGGGTTGCTGTGAGTTCTTGGCCTATGAGCTCTGCTGCTTCCTCACTCAGTATATGGCTGCCATTTCCGTTACCTTGAGGGGAGACGATGCTGTCATGGGGTCCACTCTGCAACTCAGTGCACCCACCAAAGGCAAGAAACAGGTGCCTGTTCCAAATCACCCAGGAGAAGCAGTGCAGAAGTGGGGCAGAATGTCTTCTGGAGCTGAGCTGTGATCCGTGAATAAAGGACTTGGACTGACCTATCATCATGGGATGGTGGGTCCCTGACCTTACCTAGACACCATGGAAGGGCACTAGAGAAAGCAGAAGTTCGGGTTCTTCCCTCAGAGAGCTGATGATCTCCCTGAAGAAACAAGACCCACACATAGAAAGCCAAGACAAGCCCAAGCAGAGGATTATTATGGGCTGACTTCTGTGGGAGGATTTTTGAGAAGGAAAGGAGTGACTTGGGTTCAGTGATGCCCTGGGTTGACAGTATGCTTGATGCCTGGGTTTGGAAAGGCTCCTAGAGGAAGCCTTTGTTTGGGTCCTCAAAGGTGGGTGCAATCTGCCGGGCCCAAGGCAGAGCTCCAGCGGCTGCCTAGCGTGCTTGGTCAGTCAGCAGATACTGTGTGAATAACTGCATGCCCAGTCTGGGCTGTGCACCATGGCGAGGAGAAAGCAAGTAGCCATGGCTGCTGGGGTATTCATTTCTCTGGGGCTGTTGGGACTGAAGATCAAAGGAACTAGAGCAGCTGAATTCCTTATTCATGGGAGGAGACCAGGCATCCCAAAAGCAGTGAGTGCTGCTGTTGTAGCAGCTTTGTTTTGTGACAACTGCTAAGTGTCTCTGTGACTCCTTGGATCCCAGTACACATCCTTCCCTGTCCCCACCTGCCTCTGCTCCCCATGGGAGTGGGACCACTGGGGTGGACCTCAGAAGGCACCTACTGTGTGCAGGAAAACTCTATGGATTTGACCCTGCCCTCCAGCATCTGCTGGCCACAAGCATGTGGAGTCCAGTGCTGCTGCCGGTCTGAAGTGGAGCCTGGAAAAGCTCTCCTACCTCAGAGCAGGAGGTGATCCAGCGAAGTCTGCCAATGGGGGGCTCTGGCAGGTCTGCCTGCCAGGTATGGATGCTGCCTGTACCGGGCTGGGGTCTGGTGATAATGGCGGTGCTGCTGTCGGGGAGCCAGACCTTTAGCCAAGCCCATATAAGAGTTTAAACAGGTAGGGAAACCAGACCCGAGAACCTGGTGGCACAGCCAATCTCTACCACCAGCAGCGGGTTGGGGGGTGTCTCCCTGCAGGTGGGAATAGGGAGGCTTCTCATGACTTGGCTCTGGAGGAGGCCTGAGAAATGACCTTGCCAGCCAGTGTTTCAGTGTAGGATCTCACGCACAAACCTCCTCAGTACTAGTCATTCAGTCAGTGGTCTGCTGGTAAATGTATAGCCACTGGCTCTCTGGGATCATAAAAAAGTCTCAATTTATGGTTTGCCAGTTTCTGTGTTGTAAACACTCCCACTGTAGCTGATTTCAAGCTATCAATACAACATCTCTGAACACAAATTTGGGAATGCACAGCCAGCTCTCACAAGAAAGTGTGAGCCACCTTCTGCATGCCACTGCCTTTAATGGAATGCCTCTGGTGACAGGGCACTCACTACCTGCTGGTGTGGCCCATTCCATTCATCCTTCTGTTACTGACCTTTCTGGGTCAGGGACCCAAACCCAGGTCCTCTTCCCCAGTGCTGTTCATACCAGTAGGATGGGACTGAGTTTAGTCAAGTGGAGCAGAGACTGTATTCTTTGATCAGGGAACAGAGGAAGGAGAGCTCATGCTTTAAAGGCACCTTCTCCCCGCCTGGGAAGGGCCTTCTGTTTTTACAGGCTGCGGCGTGCGGGAATGTATAAAGTCTTTCAGGCATGCGTCGTCATTCCTCTGTGGTACTCGGCCCTTCTGCACATGGTGCTCCGGCACCTTCTTGGTGTTGCAGTTGGCACCTGGGTCTTTGCACTCAGCCCTCTTCATTTCATGAATCTTTTTTAGTTCTTGCAAGTAAGGATAGCTCGACATAGGTTAGGTATTGAGAAACGTTAGGGTCTTTTAGGTGACAGCTCAGTGACACCACTTCTGTGTTGGGACTCTCAGCTTTCCTCCTCTTTTGAGGGTCAAAGCAAGTCCATCCCTAATCGAAAACTGTATCCAACCAGAGTCTACCATTCTTTCCTGCTACACAGTGCCTTTATCCCTACTCTCATTTCCAGTTTCTATTTCTAGGTGTTTAAGAAACAAGGGATTTCAGGATAAGAAGTTAATGATTCTAGTGAAAAAATTAAAAAAGGTGGGGGGTCATTACTTGTTGGCTTTGATTAATCACCTTATAATGACCTCCTGATTGTCTGGTCACCTCCTATGATACTTAGCACGTAATGTTTTGATTTAATTTCCCTAAACAAACACAATAGAAAATCTGCTTGGTGCCAGGCCCTGTGCTGGGCACTGTAGGGAAATGCATGGGACACAGTCTGGGTTCTTGCAGGGCTTGCAGTTTATTAGGGAGAGAAGCAAGCCCGTCAGTGCTGTCTGGCACTTCGTCCCAGTGCTTTGTTCTGTGAGATGCGGTGGAAATGTGCTCTGGGGCTGCCTGGGGCAGAGAGGTCACTTCTGACTGGATGGTCAAAGCAGATGACGTCAAAGTTTAAGGCCCAGTGGTTGTTACATGGAAATTGTTGCAATGTTTGTGGTTTGCTGTATCTGCTGTCCATGCTGTGGAAAGGAACCAAATAGCGTGACTAACTTCTTAGAGCAGAGTGTGTTTTCCCCATAATGCTCCAGGAGCTTCTGTCACACACATGTCCCCAGGAGTCAGCCTGTGTTTCAGTGACAGACGGGAGATTTAGCAGCACCACTGTTGATCTGATTAAGAGCTCCGCATGTGGACTGGAGGAAGCCCATCGTTCTGGCATTCGAAACATTCTCTGTAGCAACTGCATGCATGGCAGCCAAAGTCTTTAGATGTTAGACCCTGGCACCAATTTCCCTTACCCCTGAGGCTGAGCAATACTGTGCTCATGCACCGGGAAACACGTGGGCTGCTGTTAGCCAAGCCAGACCATGGTGTACATCTCTGTTGAAGTCTGATCTGCTTCCCATGGGACTCAGGAGGAACTCTCAGGTCTACCCCACCTGAGTACCCAGGGGAAAGAGGAAGAGTGAACATCTATTAGGACTGGAGGGGCACATATAAAAGATAACCTTGAAAAGCTAGTTCCCATGAGCCAACACAGTTGCTCACGGCATACACGTCAACTGGCATTTGTTTAATAGCTCTTGGGTTTGGAGTGGCTGCAGGGTCAGTGACACTGACCTCAGCTCTGGCCTTCAGAATATATCATTTATTGCCAGTGTGCACAACACAGATAACCAGCAAGTAAACTTTCTGTCATGTACTGGTTTTGAAAATTGGCAAAACAACCAAGACAACAGGCCAACAGTTTGCTTCATTCTGCCCACGTGGAACAGTTGTCCTGCTGCAGTTGAAGCAGGGAAACCGTGGGAATCCAGCTCTGCCCACAACTTTCCTTCCCAATTAATTTTCTCTTTTCCCCTCCCTCTCCTCTCACTCTGTGCAAAGGAATATTCAGCTAACACTCGTCATACCCACAGGGACACAAAGATGTTACCAGTTTCATGGGGCTCCAGTTTCTGAAACCAGTTAGGGACAATTGGATGAAAAATTATTGAGGGGTTTGTTTATTCATGGTCTCTAACAATTAGTGTTTTCATTGTAAAGACCAAGGTGAAGAGCATAGCAATTTCATTTAATCAAGGAGGAGTCTCTTTTTGGCAAACATGTTTTTCCATCGCATTTTTTTCCATCTCATTTTTCTCCATTGCATCGTTTCTCCATCAGGAGAGGAATGTGAGAGCGCTGGAGACTGGTATGCAGCAAAGCAGAGAAGATTCCTTTTGTGAGCACAGAACTGACTGGTTACCAAGTGGGTTAGAAGTTCAACCACGTGTTCTCAGGTAAGGCAGCACCCTCAGCCTCCTGCCAATTTTAGGGAGACCCGCTGGAGGCCCTACTGAACAGGCGGGCCACGAGGACAAGGACTGCGGTGTGTGTGTGGATTGTGTTCACCGCTGTGATTCAGTGCTTGATTCCTAGCACCAGAAAGGCCCTGATCTAGATCAAGAATGAATGTATGTTTTTCACATACTCTATTTCATCAATTTTCGGATGCACATGTTCCCTATTTTAACCCACTTGAAATGAGCGACATTGCACAGTTACTGTTAGCCAGGAGGCAGTTGTGACACATTGTCACCATCTGTGCATGTGGACACTTGGTCTTAGCTGTTCACATTGTCACTTCCATGCATTGTGGACTTGGATGCATTCCGGTACATGCCCATGCTAGGTATCACTGACATTTAGGGTGTTTTTAAAAAGTTACACTACACTTCAGCATTGAAACAAAAAAGGAGCAGAGCGATATGAAACTGATATTAGTAAGCAAATATTTGCCATTAGAGAAATGGCCAAAACTCTATTTTCTTCTTAGAAAACAGCAACAAAATACTTTATGAAAATGCTTCTGAAACTTGAACATGCAAACAAATCACCTGAGAATTTTGTAAAAATTATGTGGTAGGTTGGGTGGGACCTGAGGTCTTTACTGGCAGCCAGCATCCAGGTGATGTCATGGCTGCAGGTTCAGACCACACTTTGAGAAACAAGGTTTTACCAGACCTAGTAATAGAAGCTACCCCTCAGTAGGGGGGCGTGCTCATTTTTGTTACTGAGTTGTGTGCACCAGGGTACCACTTGCTAATCATGCTGTGGAAGGTGGGATGAATACCAAATACTCAGGAATAGCATGAAGGAAATTATGAAGCTGTAATGATGGGGCTGATTTCCTGTGTGCCAAGAGGCTGTTGAGGAGGTATCGTGTCATAGTTTAATGGAGGCACCAAAAATAATGTCTTACTATCAAATGGTCTTGGATTTTTACGGAATACAGTGATGTGCGCACACTACCATTTCGATACCACGAAGCACCTGTTTTAACCCTGAGCATCACACGGGCCTTTTCTCTGCACGAGGCAAGGGAGCCAGTTACGTGGTATCATGTTCACAAAACACAACCTTAAACATAACTCCAGTTCCTTTCAAATTTCTGTCTTTACCCTCTTCTCAATCTGTCCTCTTCTTCTGACAAAAAGAATAAGACTTTTATACTGGCCAGGCAAAGAGTCAAGAATTTCAAGTAGTGTCCAGTCTCATGGCCACACCATCTGATCAAAGAACCAGCCAGAATAAGGAAAATATGGGGCTAAACACGATGTTCAAGTATCAGTAGTTGTGAAAAGCCCATTTAATATGTTCCTTCTGGCAAAAGTGTTTTGGCAAGGCCAGGGTTGTTAACTACTAACTTTGTTTTATAATGACCCTGAGAGCAGGAGAGAAAAGTTACTTTGGTGCAGCAGCGGCTGCAGTGCAGCCGGGAAGGTGCCAGTCAAGGGGAGCTTCCAGCCCCAGCAGCTCTCGTGTTGTTTGAAAAGCTCACACCAACACCCATTACCAGCTTTTATTTCCCCAGTAAAACCAAGTAAATCGGAATTGATGGAAGAGGCAAAATCAGAGTTTGGAGATGCTTTGGGGAAGGGCATTGAAAAGGAGGCAACTGCAGAAGTTTAAATGGCCCTCATGGACTGTGATCGGGAAAGATGCATTTTCCCATTTTCACTGAGAAGTAATGAATATGTCACTGTATAAGTTTAGGGATACAGCCTGAGGGCTTGGTTTACAGAAATGGTGAGTGATTGCCACAATAGGTTTAGCTAACGTCCATCAGCTCATATATATAAGATGCTTAATGTAATTTCTAGGGCAATTATTAAATATGAAACAAAATAGTTAAAATCTAATGAAGGAAATAAAATGGAAAAATATATGTGACAAGCTGGAAGAAGGCAGAAAAGGAGGACCAAAGCTCTGTAAAGCACTGAGGGTGAACAGGGCACACTGAAGCAGACAGCAGAGCTGTGGGCTCAAACCCACGCATGTGCATAGTTGCACTAAGTGGAAGTGGACTAAAAGGCAGAGATTGTCAGGTATAAAAGCCAGCCAAAACTCTATGCCATGTATAAGAGATACATTTTAAAAATAAAAGTACACATACATTGCAAGTAAAAAGATGGGAAAAGATACCATGCAAGCCAGAAACAAAAGAAAGCTGGTGTAGCTCAACCATTTTCAAGCAAAATGGACTTCATGATAAGGAGAATTCCCAGGGATGATGGGGACACTTCAAAACAATAGAAATATTCACAAGGGAGACCAAACAATCCTAAGTGTATATGACTCCTATAATCAAATTTTGAAATATTTGAGTCAGAACTGACAGAGCTAATAGGAAAAACAGACAAACCCACAATCAATAAGGATATGGAAGACTTGGCTACCATCATCAATCAACTGAGCATAATTGACATGTATAGAGAGCTATACTCAGCAGTTGCAGAATACACATGTTTAAAGTACATATGTAACATTTACAAAGTTGTACTGTTTTAAGAACCATATAATAATTTAAAATATTGAAAAATGTTGAATATAAAATACCAAGAAAGGACTGAACTTTATAGAGCATAGCCTCTGACCATAGAAACATTAAAGTAGAAACAAATAGTAATAAAATATCTAGGAAACACCAAACAATGCACTTTCAGAAGTGTGTTCTAAAACACATTTTGAACCCCATGGTTCAAAAATAAAAACTTACTAGAAAATAGAAACAGCTCAAGCTGAGTGATAATGAAAATACAACACACTAAAATTTGCTGGGGTCCAATAAATGCAGTAGAGGTAAAATTACAGCTTTAAATGTTTATATAAGAAAAGTTTAAAATTAGTGATTTAAATTTCTGTTTCAAGAAACTGGTAAGAGATGAACAATTTAAACATAGAGTAAATAAAAGGAAAGAAATATTAAAATGATAAAGACAAGAGTAGGAATCGATGAAATTGAAAATATTGACATAAGAAAATTAACAAAACCAAAAGTTGGCACTATAAATAGAGTTTTACGCATGATAAACTCCTAGTAGAACTAAATAAGAAAATAAGAGAAGACACAATTACCATTCTCAGGAATGAAAAAAGAGACCCTACTAAGTGTCCTACATCCATTAAAAAGATAGCAGGGGAACATAATGAACAGCTTTATGCCATTGGAGTTTGACAGCTTAGCTGTAATGTACAAATTCCTTGGAAAACACAGCTTACTGAAATGGACTCACAAAAAGGTAGAAAATCTGAATCGTTTTATATTCATTAAAGAAATTATATAAAGAACTTACAAGACTGCACTCTAAGAAGACAAGGAATCCAATTAAAAAGTGGGCAAAGGACTTGAACAGACACTTCTCCAAGGAGGACATACAGAAAATCCAAAGGCACATGAAACAATGTTCAATATCGCTAGCTATAAGAGAGATGCAAATTAAAACCACAATGAGATACCACTTCACAGCAGTCAGAATGGCCGTCATAAACAAAGCAACAAACAACAAGTGTTGGAGAGGTTGTGGAGAAAAGGGATCCCTAGTGCACTGCTGGTGGGACTGCAGACTGGTGCAACCACTATGGAAAGCAGTATGGAACTTCCTCAGAAAATTAAAGATGGATCTGCCTTTTCACCCTGCAATTCCACTGCTGGGGCTCTATTCTAAGAATACTAAAACACCAATGCAAAAGAACCTATGCAGCACAATTTACAATAGCTAGATGCTGGAAGCAACCAAGATGCCCATCAGTAAATGAATGGATCAAAAACTATGGTACATTTACACAATGGAATTCTATGCAGCAGAAAGAAAGAAGGAGCTCCTACTCTTTGCAACAGTGTGGATGGAGCTGGAAAACATTATGCTAAGCAAAACAAGCCAGGCAGTGAAAGACAAATACCATATGATCTCACCTGTAACAGGAACCTAAATAACAAAACAAACAAGCAAAATGTAACCAAAGACACTGAAATAGAGGCCAGGCTGACAGTGCCCACAGAAGAGAGTAGAGGGAATTTAAGGGGACAGTGGGAAGGGTTCACAGGAACAAACTTAAAGGACACATGGTCATAAACTAAGGGGAGGGTGGTAATGGGAGGGAAGTGGGGAGGGGTGGGGGGGGGGACTGGATTGGGAGTAAAAAGGAGAAAACTGTATATGAACAATGATTAAAATTAAAAAAAAGAAATTACATTTACCACAAAATATCTTCCTACTAAGAAAATTCTAAGCTTAGATAGCTTCACAGACGAATTCAATGAAAAATCAAAGAAATAATCCTAATCTAACACTAACTCGTTCAGAAAATGGAGGAAGAAACATTCCAAGTTTGTTTTATGAGGTCAGCTTTACTTGGCTTCTAAAATATAACAAAAACATTATGAAAGAGGAAACTAAAAACCAATATCCTTCTGAACATAGACAAAAACTCTTAAGAAAATGTAAGGAAATGTCCACATGTCCTTTATACTTGTTCCTGCAAACCCTTCCTCTTTTCCCCTGAAGCAGGAACAAGTATAAAGGACATGTGGACAAAAACAAGGGGTAGGGGGTGGAAACAGGAGGGAGGTGGGGAGGGCTTGGGGGGTGGGTTGGGATGGGAGTAAAAGGTAAAAAACTGTACTTGAACAATTAAAATAAAATAATAAAAAGATTTAAAAAAGAAAATGGAAGGAAATGGAATCCAGAAATTTTTATAAAAAGGTGTTATATATTATATCAATTGAGATTTATTTCAGGAAAACAAGCTTGGTTTAACATTTAAAAATCAATCATTGTAACTCACTTTTTAAAAGTATGAAGGAGAAAAACCATATGATCATTTCAATAAATGTAACAAAAGCATTTGACAAAAAGTCAACATCTATTTGTAGTCAAAATTCTCAGAAAACTAGGAATAGGAGGGAACTTTCTCAACTTTACAAATGGCACCTGTGAAAACCCTACAGTTAACTTCATACTCGATCACTAAAGCTGACTCCTTTTTCCCTAAAATCAGGAGCAAGACAACAACAATGTCCTTTCTCGCCACTTCTACGCAGCATTGCACTGGAGGCCCTAGCTAGTAAGACAACGCAGGAAAAAGAAATTAAAGGCATATAAATTAGAAAGAAAGAAATAGGACTGTCTTATTTGCAGGCAACATAATCTTGTATGTTGAAAACCCTAAAGAATCAGAAAAAGCCCTGATTGGTGTAGCTCAGTGGGTTGGGTGTCATCCCATAAACCAAAAGGTCACAGGTTCAATTCCTGGTCAGGGCACATGCCTGGGTTGCAGGCTGGATCCTCAGCTGGGTGCCATGTGAGGAGCAACTGATTGATGTGCCTCGCCCTCTCTCTAAAAATAAATAAATTTTTAAAAAAGAATCTACAAAAAATACTAGTATTAATAAATAAATCTAGCAACATCATAGGATACAAAGTCAATACACAAAATGAATTGATCAGAAGTTTGGTTTACGACACTGAGTTTGAGGTGAGTTTAAAGTCTAGGGTTTGAGGAAGAGGCCTAGTGTGGAGATTTAAATAAAGGAATAGATTTTATGAGCTATTTAAAGCATTTGGATGAATGAAATCTCCTAAGGAATAAGGATAGAGAGGTAAGAAAAGAGGCCCAAGGACTGAGGGTATCTTCATAAATAATCTTTTCTAGTAAGTTTCACATAGTTGCTTTTTCCCTGAGTCTTGCCTGTGGTCAGGGGCTTCTGGGATTTCATCTGGGTGGAGATTCAATAGAAAACAATTCCCCCAAGGGACTCTCATTTGAACAATGAGATAGGCTCCCTATGGATGTTGCAACTCTACTGCCTGAACAGTAGGTTTTCATTAATAATAACTGACCCTCCAGTCAGTATTAGTGGTAGGCACATTGAGAAATCCTAGGCTACTCAGAGGCTTGTGCCCAGAGAGCTTTGGTCCTTTCCACCCGGGAGAGGGATCTGATGAACCATTGAGAGTATGAATCTTCTTTCCATTGATTGCTCAGGAGGGAGAATTTCTGTGATAAACTACAGGGCTGTTTCTTTCTTTGGCTTTTTACGCTTTGGCACCTCACCTAGTCCACATGCAGGGCCTGACTCGGGGGCTCTGCAGAGACAGGAATGCTCCAATATATCACTGTCTCCACGTGCTGCCAGCCAGCCCCAAGCTCTCGTGTACATGTGCACGTACATGTCTCGCTTCTCTGTTCCACCTTCAGATCTGGGAAGACAAAAACTCCGGGCACTTCACATGGCCTCAGGCTATGGATGACATAAAATATGAAGCCAGATGGGTTTACATTTTTTTTTTAAGACAAAACATGGCTTGTCTCTGCTAAGATCTTATCTGTTTAATGAGCAGAGGCAGTATAATTAAAGCCTTTCTCCTGTGCTTCAGGACGTGCCAAACCTGCTGGAAAGTTTGCTTCATTATCATAAATCAAATTGATTTGGCCCTTCACACGCCTGGGGGCCAGTTCTGACATCCAGTAATGGAGGCCGTCACAGTGGTGTTTGTTTGGAAGTTGCCTGGGTTTAGAGGGAAGCTTCTTGGATGGTGCTAGCATGCTGGCTGTGCCCAGACGGCCACCGTCAAGGCTGAGACATGGAGTGAAGGAGTGCTGCTTTTAAGCAGGATCTGGGAGTAAGCCCTTTGGCAGGGAGCAAGTTCTCTTGATCTCACAGAAACCCAGGGGTGCCAGTGTTCGGTAGCCCCTGACCAGCAAGCAGGGCCCGGGGCACTTCGGGTGGTATTCTTGGCCCCGCTGGCTGTGAGAGGCCTTCAGCACAGTTCCTCAAAGAGCCTGGCAGAATTAGATGTGTTTGCAGCTGGCGTTCCAAGCAAACTATTTGCAATAAATATGCTGGCTACATTGTTTTTCTGGCTCTTATTCATTGGTTTAATAGTGTGTTATTTTGGGGGGAAATAGCTCTTTCTCTGTGGGCTTGGAGGAGGAACCCAAGAGAAATACTATGTTGGATTCTGTGCTAATCTTACAAAACAACATGTGTGCAAGAGTAGTTTGGCCAAACCCGGCTGCAGTCTCGTAGAAACCCATAGCAAAGGGGACTGAAGGTGGGACGCAGGCTCTGCTGGCAGGTCCCGATGATTCCAGTGGGGTATCTGATGGGTACTGCTCAACCATAGAGAGGAAAGAGCAGGGGACCAGATGGCATCCACAGAACTGAGCACACTGCTTATGACCTCTACAATGGTGTCGAGAGACCGTCTCACATATGGGCTCCCAGGGAGGGGAGCCTGGCCAGAGGGAGCTGGGGGGGACCGCACAGCTCATCCAGAACACTCACACACATAGGTGGGGAAGTGGACAGAGATCGACTGGTCTGGGGAGCACGGAGTGACTCTCTCCCGTAATGTGTGTCCGCTCTCCCAGCACCCGGCCTACGGCACGTACTTGCGGGACACAATGTATTGTTCTGAAGCAGGTTGTTTTTGCAGCCACAGCTGCTCAGTTATGTTTCTGTGTTGTTTCCTGGTGGGTGGTGGGGAAAGCCTCAAACAGCTGCAACCTCCGTGAGAAGGAGGCCCACTTCCTTGTGCATCTGTGGCCCTGCCCCAAGCAGAGACACTTGACGAGGTGACCAAGCTGAGCTTTTAGTCCCTTCTATGGTGGCTGGCTCAGAATATTGCCCAGCTGCTCCTACATGAAGAACCTCCAAGCTGGGAGTGGGCGTGGAACAAGAATGATTCTTCCTGGCTTGGAAGGCAGAGGGTGAGCATAAAGGGAGCCTTCAGAGCTGGGCTAGAGTGGGGCTGGAGCTGACATGGCCCCGTTACTGCAGCGAAGGGTGCCACGCACCATAACCTATTTCCCACGGGCTGCGCTCTCCTGCAGGCTGGTGAAGGGCTGGCTTGCCCCCTGTTCCCACTCAGTGCTGGTCAGCGGGGTCAGGACAGACATGCTGTCAGCCTACGAAGAGTTAGCTCTCCTGGGGAAGAAGTCCAGTCCTAGTCAGCCAATATTTATGCATCCTCTGCTTGTGCTAGGAGCTATGTTCTTTCTGTGGAGGTGATCTAGTTCTTGACCTCAGGGAGCTTCCAGGCTACTTGGCCAGCAACCCAGTTTACTCACACAAGCTCTCAGAGCAGCAGCCAGCGTTTGCTGAACCAATAGCCAGGCACCATCCCCTGCGTACCTGTATGTGATGCTCCCAACGGCTCTGTGTGCTTGACACCAATATCATCACCCCAGATGAAGAGACCGGGGACAGAGTTAGGTGCCTTGGCTAAGACCACCCACCAGTAATTGGAAGAGCTCCCACTCTTTCCTAAAGCCAAGGGACTGATCTCAGAGAAAAGAGATGTTCTAATCTAGCTTTAATAATAAGCAATCAATACGCATCACACTGTGCCGTGGAAGGTCAAGGTGTTTGTCTGGGAAAGAGACTAAGGAAGGTTCTTTGGAAACCACCCGTGAGACAGACATTGGAAGGCCAATAGAATTTTAACAAGTGCAGATGGGGAGAAAAAAGTCCCTAGCAGAGAGCCAGCCTTAGCAAAGTAGTCACAGTGTCAGGGCAGAGCAAGTGTGTCTAAAAGTCTGGCGTGGTAGGAACCTGGTGTTTCAGAGCCAGGATGGTGGGAGATGACTCGGAAAGCTGAGATCCTGACTTTGTGAAGCAGACAGTGCGAGTGGTGAGGGTTTAGGGTGGCGGAGACCTGTGATAAAGGTGCACAGGAGGTCAGCCTCCTGGGGCAGCGCCACCTTCCAATGTTCATGAAAAAGCCAACGTTTCTTCTGAGTGTCAGCTGAACTGCCACCATGCTGGAGGCTTTGTATTCATTATGTCTGGTCTTTGCCATGGCCCTGCAAAGCAGACAGGACACTAACTCTCAGACAGGGTAAGTCACCTGCTCAAGGCCACCCAGCTAATCAGTGTAGAACTAAGTCAGACCCAGGTCTAAGAGATTCTAAAGCCGTGCTCTTTGTTGAACACATTGGGTATTTCCTGGGAGATTAGAGGATAAAATGAAGATTGTTTTCCTGCTTATCCTCACCCCTGGGAGGCCAGCTTGACTTGGGAGGCTGCCACCTAGCACTGATTTTACCTGCAGGGAGGTACCTGGGAATACCTTTGGGGGAGGCACTCACTGCCCAGGGAGCAGTCTCTCAAAGGGAATAACTCATACTGGAAGGCAGTTGGGATGAACTTTCCTGTCTCTTGCTCTGTCACCGTCTCACAAGGCCTCCTCTGCACTGCTCAAGTGCACACCAGTTTGGAATGAAACCAACTCTCAGCCAATTAAATGGCTTACAGGAGCCCTGATGTAATTTCATGGGTAAGCACTTGTGGACAGTTTTCCCTTTGGTTGTTTGCTTTCTTTGCTTTGGGTTTTGAGCTTGCAGATGTTAAGCCACAGCTGGTTTCCTCCCTTCCGGAAGGGCCCTTTGACAGCCAGTCTGCCAAGTGTTCCGCCACTGTGTCTCACGGTGTTCATAGCTGTTGGCGACCACAGCGCACTGTTCTGTTCATGTAATTGTTCGCCGAGCCTGAGACACCCTGTGGCCTCGCTCTCTGGGGGCCCGACTAGGACATGGTCAGAACCTTGGGGATGAAGTGGGGAACTCTCCCTAATGAGGCTAAGTGGGCCACTCAGAGTGTCGTCTGACACACAGACTGAGTTCCTGTCCATCCTGGGTCGCTAGGACACGGTTGCCCCGAGGCCCCTGAGGTCCGTCAGGGTTGTCTGTGATCATAACTTTTCTCATAGAGGTGTTGCTGGGAAGGACAGACCAGCCTGGTCCCCCTTGGGTCTTCCTTGCTCATGACTGAAATTGAGTGGGGGAGCAAGGACCACTGAGCCCCACAGGGAAAACCCTCCTTCCCACCCTGGGTTTGTCTGTTCTTCAGCCACTCTGCTTTGACCAGTAGCTGCTAAGAAGTCATTCTTGCAGCACCAGATAGAGCACAGATACAAAAAAGAAGCCCCCGAGATGGGGACCAGTCCTCTGCCCATGCTGGCTAACGGGCTGGGTCGGGGAGAGCTGGAACTTCTCCTTCCCCTTCATTTCATGACTTGAAGAGCAATTCCTGGCAGTGAAGTTCAGGGTTAGAGGAAGGGCAAGGAGGGCAAGGGCTATCAAGCTCGCCAATGGGCAGTCCAGCAGCGAGATTGACCAAGGACATTAAGCTTAACCAGACACTTGGGAATAGCTGCAACTTTCTATTTGTGTAAAAGGAGGCCCCAGAAAGTATTTTGTGTCTTGAAAATAAAAGTCTTGCATAAAGAAGGAAGAAAGAATTTTCTCTCAGTCGGCTTCTGAAGACTATGTTCCAAGGTCCTTGAGGAGGGAGTAGGAAGGAATTTAATTTCTCCGTGGAAGGGTTTGCAAGCTGCAGGGAGGTTTGGCTCTCACCACTGACACCGCACAGGGAGGAAGCGCCCTCTCGGGTGGTCTCTGGAGGGCGTTCTGGAGGCTCGGCCAGTGTTTCAGGGCCCTTATGGCAAATCTCTTACATTTCATTGGGTTTGGGTTTCTGTTTAGCAAGTCCTTCTGTACACGGAGTTGCACAGGTGGCTGCCTGGTCCCTGCGCCTCTAAGGGCCGTACCCTGAGCTGCTGCCTGCTGCCCGCCTAGACGCAGGCCGTCTGCAGCTCTGGCCTCGGGTTCCCTTGGCTGTGAAGTGGAGACGATAATTGCAGCCTCCACAAAGTTCTGGGAGGGTTAAAATGAGATAATGCGTGGGAAGCATGCAGTCCTGGGACCAGCACCCTGCAATCGCACAAGCAGCAGTTACTTGTCTAATGCAAATGTTTATTTTGGAATAATTTTATTTTTATTTATTTATTTATTTATTTATTTATTTTTAATCATTGTTCAAATACAGTTTTCTCCTTTTTACTCCCAATCCATTCCTCCCTCCCACCCCTCCCCACTTCCCTCCCATTACCACCCTCCCCTTAGTTTATGACCATGTGTCCTTTAAGTTTGTTCCTGTGAACCCTTCCCACTGTCCCCTTAAATTCCCTCTACTCTCCCTTGTGGTCACTGTCAGCCTGTCCTCTATTTCAGTGTCTTTGGTTACATATTGTTTGTTTCTTTGTTTTGTTATTTAGGTTCCTGTTAAAGGTGAGATCATATGGTATTTGTCTTTCACTGCCTGGCTTGTTTCGCTTAGCATAATGTTTTCCAGCTCCATCCACGCTGTTGCAAAGGGTAGGAGCTCCTTCTTTCTTTCTGTTGCATAGAATTCCATTGTGTAAATGTACCATAGTTTTTTGATTATTTTGGAATAATTTTAGATTGACAGAGGAGTTGCAGAGACAGTGTAGAGAGTTCCCCCCGCCCTGCCCACTCTCTCCTCACATTAGCATCTTCCGTAATCACGGTGCAGTTGTTGAGACTTAAACCCACACTGACACATTGCTATGAACTGAACTCAAGATTGTATTTGGAGTCTGCTCATTTCTCTACCACTGTCCTTTTTTTCTCAGACAATGTATGCGAGTGTTAGTATTTGACAAGGAGTTATCTAATGTATTTTTTTACCGCAGTTTACATTTTGCGTCATTTTGTGTCAGTTTCAGGTGTCCAGTGCAGTGGATAGATGACCATATACTTGACCAAGTGGCTCCCTGACATTCTAGTGCCCACTGGGCCCTGCTGATGTCCTTTCTGCTTCATGACCTGATGTAGGGCGCTGCACCATGTGTGAACTTATTTTTGTTAGACCCCTCCTGCTGGTCTGCTGGCCCCTGAGGCGAGCAGCAGCACCCTCTCTTTCTCAAACAGGGCACCCACAGAGCCAGGAACTACCAGCCTGGGAATGCAGCTGGTGACTTTGCTCTAACAACGTCTCGCCTAAAATCTCTGTGCTTTGGGGAGAACATCAGGGCCCAAGTTGTCTGTCAGTCCTCAGAGCTCCACCAATCCTCACCCACTCCCCACCCTGACAGCCGGTGGAGGACAGAGCCTAGGACACGTGCAGAGGGGACCTTCTGGGCTTTGGGGCACAGGGGCGGGGTGCAGGCCATGAAATCTCTGCTTTGAGCCCGTGGCTGGCAAGGGGTCACCTCCTGGCTTCCATAGGCTCCCAGGCCAGCCTTGGCCCTCCATCCCATCCCAAACCAGCCCAGGGTTGTCCAATGCATTCTGCAACACAGGCCCTGTGGCAGGACCTCACCCACAGCTTTTGTTGAAACCTGACTCCTTGGAGCACAGCCTTGGCTCCAGGAGCCCTGCTAGGAAGACCCACTAGAGAGGTTTAGGCAGAGCTTTGCTCAGGTTCCCGTCGGGGCCTGTGGTGGTGAAGAGGGGCGGTGGTGGCCCAAAGGGCTTAGGGCCCTCACAGCCGCATCTTCTGGCCTCTTTCGAGACCCTTCCTCTCGCGTCGGGTCTTGTGGACGATTCTGAGGACTCTCAGGGGTGGTTGCCAGCCTGAGGTGAGCCACCTCCGCAGCGGTCTCCATCCAGATCCACTGAGGCATTCATGAAGGGCAGGGGGCACTGACGCCCACTAGTGGGGAGTTCGACCCTCAATGCTCACACTGGCTGGAGAGGACAGGTCCTGGTCCTGCGCCGTCAGGGCCACTCTCAGGACTGCCTCTCAGGCCTGGCACTATTTTTATAAATAAGGTTTTTAAATCTTCATCTGAGGACTTTTTTTTTCCATTGCTCTTTAGCGATCCCTCTCCCTCGTGAGAGAGAGGGAGGGAAAAAATCGATTTGAGAGAGATGCATCGATGGATTGCCTCCTGTAGGTGTCTGGACTAAGGGTCGTATGTGCCCAGACCACGAACTGAACCTGCAACTTAGGCATGAGCTCTGACCTGAAATCGAACCCCACAAACTTCCAGTTTATGGGATGACGCTCCAACCAACCAAGCCACACCAGCCAGGGCACTTTTATGTAGCACCAAGCTGCAAACTGGGAGTTTCAGGGCCTGCGCTTTGGACCTACGCAGCGGACGCCATGGCACTGGGTCCAAGGGCCTTCCCATCAGGCAGCCGGCCTGCCTGCTGCTGGCGGTGGCTGACAGCCAAGAATGCGCCCTCAGCGCACATTCCTTCTTGAAACCCTAAGCACATCAATGTTTTCAAACCTCAAATCAGTCTGTTCTCTTAAAAACTGGAACCACATACCTGGGAGGCAGAGTGGTGGCGGGCTCCAAATTTTCACACGTGGAGTGGGGACGCAGGGCTCTGGAGGCAGGAGTCCTGTGCTGCAGCCCCAGACGTGCCACCAAGGGACCTGTGAGCTTGGGCAGGTCCCTGCCATCCCGGGGCTTGGTGTCTCTAGCCATAACACAGGGACATCGGGATCTTAATGGGCCTACCAGCTTTGAGGGTTTATGATTATTGGGGGGAGAGAGACTCTGAAGTTGACTTGTTTATAGGAAGGTTTATTTGAAATCCACGAGGGCCTGTGACTGCTTGTAAATGTTTAAGATGTGTTTTTTAGTAAGTCTGCATACAGGTAAAAGTGGAGAGAATGGAAACACTCCTCAAGAAGCCCCTTTCTGCTGGTGCCTGTGGGTGGGGGCTTCAGTGAGAGCCGGGGCAGGAGGGCAATGCCTAAGCGGGGTCTTGGCTGCCAGACTGCAGCACTGGGCATCTGAGGGCCTCTGTTCAGAGTGGGGCCTCCTGGCAACCTGGACTCCTCCTCTGCCATGCTCAGCTCTCTCCCAGGAGTGAGGGCCTGCAGTCTGCAGCCCTGACCTGCCGTCTGCAGCCCTGACCTGCCAGCTCCCCTTGGAGGGAGTCCTGTGGACCCCCTGTGGCCAGCTTGAATTCTGCTCAGTGCCAAACAACTGGGCAGCAAGGTCACAAATAACCAATTTTGAAAAAAATGGAGCAGAGGCCATGGGTGCCAAGCTTTGGCCTGTGACTGGTCTCCACCCTGGGGTGTCCGGCAACCACACCACCCACTGGAGCCACCCATGGCCCTTCCAGTTTCTGGAATCATCTGATGATGAGGACATCATCATGTCCTTGCTTGAGGACAGAGGAAGAGTTCTGTGCTAACAACACAGATTTTTTAAAAAATTGCTGTAATTGTCAATCTGGTGTCAGTTGGCTGGGGAGTCCCTTGGGGAAGGACATAAGCCCACGGGGCTTCATCCTTTCTTTCCCTGAGTGTGTGTGGTGTGTCTGAGAGGCTCAGTGCCAGAGCTTGACCCAGTGGTGGCTGGAGCCTGGCAGGAGGAAGAACCCAAGCAGGTGAACCACACATGAGGAAGAGTTGACAAGTGGCAGATAGGGGCCCTGATAATGGTGGAGGGCTGACTCAGGCACAGTGGTCAGAGAAGACCTCTCTGAAGAGGTGAATTTACTCTGAGACTTGAAGGGTGAGGAGGAGCCAGTGCGAGCAGGGAATCCCAGCAGACACAAGAGCTTAGGGCTAAGCTTCCAAAGTCAGACAGGACTGGGCTGGGCTGGGGTGTTGAATGAGTGGGGGCTGCTGTCATCAAGGATGCCTGTGTTGGGTTTTCAGGGCTGTGTGTCCCGAGTGGGCAGGGGCGATGTTTGGGGGAGGGGTAGATGGTTGTGTGGGCAGAGTGCAAAGAAAACTCTGTGTGCCAGTCAGCATCCTCAGAGTGGATAGGTTTTGCCCACTCAACTGAGCATGACATCCATGCAGCTAAATGCCAGACTGCTGACCAAGAAGCTGACGATCACGGCTTCCCAGAACTCATTCAAACACAGAGTGAATTCTCGGAGCCTTGCCCTTGTCCACCTACTCCCCCTGCCAGTCATTGTCACAGGCTATTCTCATCATGCATTCTTTCCTTGTGATGACTAATGTTTACTGTAGTCCCGTTGTCCAGTTGGCCATAATTGCTTGAGGACAGAGTAGGCAGGAGTTCTCCCTGAAGTATCCTTCTCCTGCCCTCGGGAGTCAGTGAAGGAACCAGAGTGGGAAGAAGAACTCAACAGTGTGACACACAGCCTTAATCCAGCTCCTGGAAGTCTGCTGAGCAGGAGGAGGGTGTGGATGGGTCAGAGGCAGGACCCAAGAGCATGCCGGTGTAGCAGGAGGAAACAAGGGTGCTGCCTCCTTTGCAGACTGCTGGGTGCACCCCCATACCACCTCCCAAACTTCCTGGGTACTAAGACCCAGCTCCAGTACCAGCAGCTCTGTGAAGCTTTGTCCAACTTCCTAGGCCTTTGTCCTCTGAACTTGGGAGAAGGACACGAGCCCACAGGGCTTCATCCTTTCCTTCCCTGAGTGTGTGTGGCGTGTCCGAGCCCACTTGTGCCCACTTGGTTGTCCAAGCCATGCACTGTAGACCCTTGCTGCTCGCAGTGTGGTCCATGCTTTGACAGCTTTGCTGTCACTTGGGGCTGGTAGAAATGCAGATCCCTGGACCTTGCCCAAACCTTCCTAATCAGGATCTGCACTCTAAGAAGGTCCCAAGGTGATCCCTGTGTTCACTCGAGTTTGAGCGAGGACCACAGGCCTTCATCAGCTGTTGCCCCAGCTCCTCCGGCCCCTGGGTGCGATGGTGAGCCCCCAGGGCCAGAGCTCAGCTGCTCCGCTGAGGCCCAGCTGCGAAAATGACAGGCCGTGCAGGCAGGGACTCGGCACATGTGTGATTTGACTTCCTGGGAGGGGGTGAGGGGTGAACCAGAGAAGGAGGGGGTTAGGAAAAGAAGAGAGCATTTAGAAGCAGTTCAGCAGGGTCTCAGGGGTCTTGGAGAAGGCTGTGATTATCGTGGAATTTTCTTTGTCCAAGATAAGACGTTTTTCGTTCAGTGAGCCTTGAACTGGATGTTTAGGAAACCAGGGCCATCACTCAGAGACATTACAGGACTGAGAGTAGTGGCCACATAGAACCACTCTTTTCCTGACCCTGAAGTCCCAGAGATCCCAGAGGGCTGTCTGCTTCTCTGTTTCTCTTCTTGAAAGCCTGGCTTACGAAGGGTAAAGGTCAGAGAAACCGAAATTGTGAAGCAGCAATAAGATATGTCAAGAGCCACCTCTCCACTCCCCCCGCCCATCACCAGTACACCAAGCTCGCATAGTTAGGAGGATGGAGGGACCAGGAGGATGGGTCCAGGAGATCAGAGCTTTGGGGAGAACGATTGCCTCGCTTGGGTGGAAGGGGCCTCCAGACAAGCAGTGAGTCCTCAGGAAGAGCCGGGTCAAGGAGGCTGCTGCATTGGGGAAGGAAGACTCCAGGGCAAGGGTGCCCCGGCCCTGGGGCTAAGGTGTGGCCCCATACTGATGGTGCGTGGCTGGAAAACCCTTCCTGTCAAAGGCATGGATTATTATTCAGCACCTACCGTCAGCCCGGCCCTGGCCAGGTTCTGGGGAAGTGAGAGAAGGTGCTCAGTCCAGTGTCAGACCTGCAGGAGTTCTTTGTTACCATGTTTTGATTAAATAGAGCTGGGAACACTCAGCCAGCCCTTGCCCCTTAGGTTGAAGCTATCCTCTTGCCGTGGCATGGGAAGTGCACAGTCTGCTGCCCACAGGCAGTCTTTCCTGATTCCTCAGGCCCTCTCTCCTGGTGAAGAGCGCTATCTGCTCAGTTTATACGCAGAATAATGCACCGTCATGTGGTGGTCTGCTCCCTCCCTCCCTCTCTGGCCCCATCTCCTAGTGCCACCACCCGCCCCCATGCCACTTATCCGTGTATTGCTGTTCAACTCCAGACCCACCCTGTTCGCCTGCTCCGTGAAAATGGAGGTGGACTCTGCACATAGTTCTCCCCTGCCTGAGGGCATGATGCTAAGCTTTGTCTATTAAGGATGTTGCAGAGACACGGGAGAAAGACTCAGCTGCAGCACCTTTTGTAAGACAACATCCTGAAGGGACAGGGTTCGGTCTTGCAAGACACAGAATATGCTTTGTATGAGAAACCATGACATGGCGCTGTCTCCCCGCAGCCAGAATACGTGCCTCGGGAATCGAGAGGTTTGCCTAGGAGTTGCATCTCTTCCTCTCAGGCCCAGAGATCCTTGCACAGAATGTTTGCCTCCTGTCCAGGAATCCTTGAGCTCTGCTGGTGTTGGGTTCAGTCCCCAAGTGGGTTCCCTTCAATCAGGGGCTACACCTGTGATTCCATTCAAGCAAAAGGTGAGACCTTGCCACTTAGGGCTTCTTATGCCACTAAATCAACAAAAAGAAGTTACTCTGCTCACTGGAGTGCCTGACCCTGATTACCAAGGGTGACTGATTGGGTTGCAGCTCCCAGTGGGGGAAAGGAAGCCTCTTTCTGGGCCCCAGGAGACTCTGGCGTACCCTTTGTACTTCTGTGCCCGGTAGTGTAGGTACGTCAAAAACTACAGCCACAAAAACACAGGCAGGTGACTGAGGACGCCGTCTGTCCAGAACGAAGCTTTCAGTCACTTCCCCTGGTGGAGAGCCCCAGCCAGCTGAGGCCCTGACCACGCGCAAGCCGCACAGAGCAGGGTGCCACAGATTTCACCGTGACAAGGCCAGTTACAGAAGAGAGGGCTCTGCTAGCTTCTCACGTGTTCCTCTCATTTATTTTATGTACTTGGTCATTAGTACATGCTAACTAATTCTCCTTTGCATTTTTACTTTCCATACAGTTGTCAGAAGTTGACTGCACAGTTGGTCTTCAGTAACAGATTACTCACTGGTATGTGACAGACTGGAGGAGTAATTCCTGTAGCTACAGCGATAGACACAGTGGCTGTTACAACCGCGTGTCTCTTCATTCGGGACAGTGTGAGAAATCTTCACTTAGAAGGGGGATAGCTCTAGCTCAATAGGTGGAAGTGTAGCCTTGTTTCATTGTTCTAAAGAAGTTCAAATGTGTGTGAAAGTGAGCGTATGGAAACTGAGTGGCCACAGGAGTGGACTGTGCTAGTTATTAGCTGTGTTGCTGCTCAGCTCCAGATTCACCCTCCTCCGCTGCTCTGTCGGAGTGGAGGTAGTCATGGGCTTTGCAGTCGTTCACCTTTGCCAGCTGGCATAGCATGGGGTCCAATCACTAGAGAACCCTGAAGGGACATGGAGGAGGAAGACATTTCCTCTTCCTGGTTCCAGAGTGTCTCACTTGGCGGGCTCTCAAGAGTGAGTGCAGCAACTCAGTCCTGCAGAGGTTGGCTTCTAGGGCACCTGGTTCCTGAACGCAGGCTGCAGCCAGAAGTGCCCAGTGGTCAGCATCTCCCCCTGGCATCTTCTCCAGCAGTGTCATCATAGAATCCAACCGACAAGACACCTGCACACAAAGTCATCCTGACACCCCCCCCCCCCTCAAACCACTCCAAAGTGAGCACGGAGGTGTGGCGCACCCCCCCTCCCCCGGGTTCTGTGGATGGCACCTGGGGACACAGAAATTGAATAAACTGGATGGGGAGACTAGGTACAAAGTTCCTCCACTAGGTGTGAAGTGGAATGAAAGGTTTATTTGGGGGATGAAGAGCAAAAGCAATTATGGAAGCTGGTGAAGAAGTCAAGGAAAAGCTATTTTCTGTGCATCTCAAGGTGGAACTGAAGATGCTGTAGGTCACAGAGCTGGGTGGTTGAGTAGAAAAGCTGGACAGGAAGTGAGGAGAGCAAGGGCAAAGGAAACTGTGTGTGGGGATTAATTTTATCTGCCAGCTCGGCTACACTGTAGTAGCCGCTCATTTAATCTGCTACTAATCTGGATGTAGTTAACTAACGTCTGCAATCACTGAAGGAGCTCACCTTTGAAAACGTGGGTGGGCCATGTCCAATCAGTTAAAGGCCTTAAGAGTAAAACTGGAGATTTCCCAGAGAAGAAGAAATTTTGCATCCAGACTGCAGCATCCAGTCCTGTCTGAGTCTCCAGCCCCATCCCAGAGGCTGCCGGAGCTCAGTCAGCCCGCTCCTGCCTGTGCTCCTAGCACACCAAGCCTGGGGCTTGGCCCAGAGTAGACGCTCGATAAATATTTCCTGCCTGGAAACGACAACCATCTGTCGGAGGCGGTGTGAACAGAGCTCTGCCTTGGGGCAGGGGCGGAAGCTCAGGGACCAAGGAGGGCCTTTCCTGTCCTTAGATCCTGTGACAGTGAGCGGGAAGCTCTCCAGGTTGTTGGGAGACAAAGTGGGTAGGAAACCTGAGATCTATAAAGTAAACTCTGAAAATTTAGGAGGCGTGCTGGGAGAGATGCAACTTCGGGGAGAGATCCTGAAACTTGGGCTTCGCTGGCGTGCTTGCTGCAGGTGAGGACTTACATTGGCTGTTGTGATGGGTCAGGTACTTCCTTAGAGCTGCACATGTATTCACTAGTATCACAGCTACCCCTGGAGGTAAGTTCTATATGATCCCCACCTTGCAGGTGAGAAACGGAGGAACAAACAGCGTGAGTGGCGGGGAAAGGATGCAGTTCCCCATGGGTGCTCCTTCGCCAGGCACACACCCTCAGTAAAGGGAAGTGGGCCCTTAGTTTCCACTTGTGTTTTCAGGAGTTTGTCAAGAAAATCCACAGGGCTGAGTGAGTTCCTGACCCCCTCTGGGACCCCAGCTATGCTCCGAGTCAGCCCTGGTGGTCTTCAGCACGGGGACAGGTTTCTGTGCAAATCTGACTCTGAGCTGTGGAGCTGCCTTGTGGCTACATGTGCGATTCATAAAGTTTGCATTTCCACAGGACTTAGTTTCCAGAGCATTTTGGCTTGAATTCTACAAGCGTTCAAGAATTTCAGCTGAGAAATGCTGTCCACAGATCGCGCAGCCACCTACATCCTCCCCACACTGTGAAGTTTGGCGCGGGTGTTGTTATTGCTCCGGGGTCAGATTCAGGATTTATTTTATTAGTAATTTTTTTTTTGCAAGGACTTGGAGGTGGGGATGTGGATCAACTCTGCTTTCTCTGGGTTCCTCGTTATTCCCCGTTGATACCCACAGTTGGCCTCTTTCTGTCATTTTTGCCCCGTTTACCACATTGACATGTGTGTTCTATGTCCTGAGGGCTAGTCTGTGCCATGCGTGGAAATGAGCATCACTGTCAGTGAAGGAATATGCTTAGAGTCTATGAATTTGCAAGTATGGCAGAAGTATGGCAGAAAGATAGCAGACCTCTGAGAGAAATAGCTCTGGGGGGGTCACGGGCAGGCCCCAGACCCCAGGGTTCTTGGCCTTAGCAACAATCTGATGCCCAGCTGGGCACAGAAGAAGCAACGATGCCCGACCCTCAGCCCATGGGCTTGGATAAGGCGGCCAGTGTCCTGAGGGCTTCCACAGCCCAGGGTAGGGGACAGACAGGGCAGAAGCTCCAACATGACCAAGGTCAAGTCCCCCAGCACCAGGCTCCAGAATTAAAGTTAAGATCATTGAGATTTAGCAAAAACTAGTGTGAGCACAGTTCTTACTAACACAGTGGTTGCAAAGTCATATGGACACTGGGCCTTGCCCGTCATGGAGCCCCTGGGCCACCACCTTTTAGTTCTGTGGCTGTCCCCTCTCTGTTATCAGTTGTATGATGTCTACTTGAAAACAGGTATGCTGAAATCCAGTACCTCAGTATGTGACCTTATTTGGAAATGGGGTCATTGCAGATATGGTTCGTTACATTAAGATGAGGTCATACTGGAGCAGGGTGGGCCCCAGGAGAGCAAAGGACACTGACACACAGGGGAGAAAGCCATGTGGCCACAAAGACAGGCAGAGATCGGGGTTAGGCAGCTGCAAGCCAAGGAGCGCTAAAGGTGGCTGTTACCAGAAAGCCACCAGAAGTCAGCAAGAGGCAGGAAGGGTTTCCCTACAGATTTCAGAGGCAATGTGGCCCGGCTGGCACTGTGGTCTCAGGCTTCCAGCCTGTAGAACAGTGAGACAATACATTTCTGTCGTTTTAAGCCCCCCATTTTGTGGTGCTTGGTTACAGCAGCCCTGGGAAGGTGAGACACCCTCCATGTCAGGGTCCCGCAAAGGTATGTCCACACCCCACCCACCCAGGGGCTCCAGTGTGACCCTCCTCCTGGGGCGCATGGACTTGTTTCTGTAGGAGATGCCCTTTTCGGGGGCGCGGGGGCTGCCAAGGCAAGGCTGAGACCATCCTCTTTCCTTTGGTTGACCAATCCTGTTACTGATTTCTGGTTTCCGTCACTGTTCAGTCTAAGCAAAATGACATTGTATGAGCTGCATTGCTTGTCACACGATGTAAAGTTTGCAGCCAACATCCACACCTGTGAGTTTTCCTTTGAGTTTACTCCTGCACTGGGAGGCGAAACCGAGACCCAGGTTTGATCAAATGCTCCCAGAACGCTGATGCTCCCAGAACACTGATGCAGCGGGGCGTGCTGTGTGAAACATAAGACTTGTGAAAGTCAGGTGTTTGTGAAATACCAAATCTTTGCTACTTTTATGGTGCGTACAGCCAGAATTAGGACCTGAGCTGTGGGAGGAGGAAAACTGCCTATCAGCGTCCCTGTCCTCTGTGTACACAGAAAATAGTGCCAGGCATTATTTTACCTAGCCTCGGCTCTGTGGGTGCCAGGTGTGTGGCTCTGAGTTTTGGTTTTTCTTTCCTTGGTGCCCTTTCCAGAAGGTTTCAGCCTTGAGTTTCTCCCCCATGATCCCTCATCCACCCTTGGCATTAGACTGCATGCCTTACTGCCTTTCAGACTTGCAGACTGGCTCCAGTTTGTATGAGCTTAGCTGTGGGCTGCTTGTCTATTCCTGCTTCAAGAACTGGGGCAAACGTGGGGAGGGCATGGACTAAGAGAGATGAGGTCTTCAGGCTCTGGAGAAGGAGAGGAAGGATTGCTTCAGAATGGCCCCATGGGCCATGCGAGTTGGTATCAAAGAGCAAAGCTACAAGCAAGAGCCCCAGGACCGAGCCTCGGCTCTGAGATTCAGGTTGGGTTGGATTATCAGTCTTCCCAGAACTGTTGATTGAGCAGATGCTCCGTACCAGGGACCGTATTCTGGGAAGAGTGAAGAACAAACCAGACTGAGATCCCTGCCTTCTGCATCACTTACAGTTGAGGGGCCTGCAACAAGAGAATGAGCAGGAAGACAAGGCAGGAGGTCCTGTGCTGAAGGATGCGAAACCAGCTGGGGAGTGGAGTGCTCTGGCTGAGGACAGGTGACGTGGGACAGAGACGGCACAGAACTTGATGCCGGAGGCATGTGTTCTAGGAGGATCAGCATCCGGCTGCTGGGGTGGAGTTCAAGTCCCCTGCGAAGACTAGACGGTGGCTGTGGCGGATCTCATTGGGGGTGTATCAATCAGCCTTCTGGATGTTTCCAGTGATGGGGATGGGATTGATAAAATCTTCAGCTAAACAGCATCTTCCAACAAGATCTGAAAGAAAAGGGGACATGTAAGTAGAAAGGGGCTAGAAAGAAGAAAGGCTGGTGGTGGCTTCCTGGCTGCCACACCATGAAGACCACAGTCCATGGCCTGGCCAGCAGGCCTCTCACTGGGAGCCTGGGAGTGACTCACACAGAGGCCTCTCTTTTCAGTTGCACAAAGCACACGAGCTGTGTGGTGGCTTCCTGGGGTCTCGTGGGCAGGTTTCTGTGTTGGGATGTCTGTGACGATTCTGGTGCTGGCTTCTGGTGGGGTCACTGTGGGAAGTACCCAAAATACCCATCACAGACTGGGGTGCCAAGACTAGGAGTGGGAAGTCCCCCTGTGGGCTCTCTCAGTCCTCACTTTAGAGTTCCCTGTAGCCCAGCAGGCCCTCCTGTGTTCTGAATGCGGAGCTGCTGACGGTGTGTGTGGTCTGTACGCCCTACCTGCTGGTTGTGCCACAGGCAGGCCGCTGTGGGCAATAGCACATTAGTATGATGGACTGGCCCCCAGGGCAGCCCCGTCCTCACTGCGGAGCCTTCCAGTCTTTTACAGAAACCCCTGATTCAAGTGCCTTGAACCAGCTCCTGGCTTTAATCAGAATTTAAGACACACAGCAAACACTGCACTCACACGAGCTTGGGGGCTCACCTTTGGCCATGTGTTTCTGCAGGCGGTTAACTGATGCTACTCCATCTGCGCTATAACAACCAGATAATTTCCTTCCAAGACAGTCTTCGAGGAGGAGGATTCTGGTTTGGCTCTTTGCTTTTAGAAGTCAACCCCAGCCAAGAAGATGCTCTGTTTGCCCTCCTGCAAGCCAGGAAGGGTTTTCGCACTTTGGAGACTTCGGGTTTTGTTCTTTTCAATCCATACTGCTTCATTAGGTGGGATGACTCACAGACAGTGTCTGTGGGAGTGTGCATGTGCATGCATGCACAAGTGTCTGTGTGTTGTAAGCTGAAATTCTGACCGCTTAGCCCAGTTTCCTGCAGTGGTAACATTTTGCAAAACTGTAGTAAGGTACCTCGACCAGGATACTGATGAAGGCACAGTCTAGCTATGGAACAGCTCCATCCCCACAATGCCTCCCTGCTCTCACCCAGTTCTATCCCTACTACCCCCCAGCGGTGATGGCCCTTCAGTTCTGAGAGTTTGAAAGACATGGTTTTTCTCCAGGCCAGCCTGGGTGCAGTTGGCACACTGGTGCCCTAAGCCCTTTGCCCCTTGGCTTGATAAGAGGTTCAAAGTGTCCACACTCCTTACACAGTCAGCCCTGTGCTGCAGTGGTCGGCAGTGCCGGCTCCACTGGTGGAATTCTGCAGGCAGGAATTCCTAGCCAAGCAGAATCACCAAGCCAAGTCATCAAACCTTCACAGGGATGATGGAGATGCTAATGCAGTGCTCAGAGGGCTGTTGAGGGACTGAGTTAACAGGTCTAAGTCCTGAGGACAATGCTTCTCCAGCCTTACTGTCACTTGCATCCCCTGGACCCCATGAGGGGCTGAGAGCCTGTGTCTCCAACAAGCTTCCAGTGATGCTGACACTGCCAGCCTCAGACCACACTGTGCATCCGTCCTGGAGGAGTGTCTGGTACAGAGCGAGTGCTCAGGAACAGCTGCTGGTTGTCCTGTGTGAGCGTGGGCTATTCTGGGGAGCACGAATATGTATTCATATAGAAGCAGTGACGAGTCTCACGATGTCTCCCAACTTCACCTTGCTCGTCTCACTTCGAGGTGAACCCTGGCCCTTTTCCCTGCATCGCAGAGGAGACCTGCCTTACCCTCTTTAACCGCTGTGTAGGGCAGTGCGGAGATGCTGCCGCACTATTGTGTGTGCTTGCTCTGGGTGGACATTGCATTTGCCTCTGCGTTTTTAACTTTACAGGTTGCAGTGAGCACTGTCCAGGAGAGGGGTCTGAAAGTGGAGTTGCTACAGCGAGCGGTAAGTGCGTTTATAGTCTACGGGTGGTGACCTCCCCAAAGACAGTATCTGCTATTCTGCTTCCTTTTACAGTGTATCTGTGTCCACTTGACATGCCCCGGCTACCGCAGGGTATTGCAGACTTTTTCGTTTTGTCAGTCTGCTGGGGGGAAGATACTTCTCATGCTAGTTTTATGTTGCATTCTTCTAGTCACTAGAGAAGCTGAGCATCCCTCCCAATGTTCATTTGCCCTCTGCAGCTCATGAAATCCAGCTTCTTGCAGCCTCTTGGCTGCCAGCTGAGCTCACCCCTAAGGAGGCACCATGTGGAGGAGGTAGGCAGTATTTCTTTGTTTATGTAAAGACGCAGCTGCAGGAGCAATCGCTGCAGCCCCAGAGGGCCTGCAGCTCATGTTGGAAGGAGGAAGAAAGCCTCCCTGGGACACCAGGCATGAGCGACATTCCCCTGGCTCTCCTCCAGTTTGCCGTCCTGCAGCTTTTGACCATCCTGACCTGTCCTGAGGCCTCACTGCACCCTAGCCTCTGTGGCACTCTTTTTGCCAAATCCTGTGATGAGCACTCTTCTCTTTTGCCCGTGAAGGGTCCTTGTCTGGGTGTCCTCTGTGTCCTTCTCTACACATTGAGTCCCTCCCAACAGCACCCACAACAGTAACTTGTCTCCAGGCAGCAGGTTCCGAGCAGGAGTTCTCTCCTGGGCCCCGGCTCACACCCCTGCCTGGGCAGCAATGCTGCCTGGGGCTCTGGTCCCAGGAGCGCTCACGAGGTCTGCACCGGAGTGTGCTTCTCCCTAAAGCTACTCCTCCCCTGTGCCAGGCCTTAGTAAATGGCATTGACCAGTCACTCGAGTCAGACTCAAGAGTCAGCCGTGGGTGCCCTCCAGCTCTGTTGCTAGAAACTTTTCCACAACTCCCCACTGCCCACTGAATGAAATCTGGGCTCTTCTGATTTTTCCTAACTTACCTTCTTGCTTTCTTCCACTGGCTTCCCTGCATGTATCCTGCATGCAAGTCAAACCGAGCTACTTCCAATTACTCAATCACACCCTTGCTGGTCTCTGCCCCTAGAGAGCAGGCTTTTCAACCCTGGTGCTACTGACACTTTGAGACAGACCATGCTTCATGGGGGTAGCAGGGGGCTCTCCTGTGTGCTGCAGGCTGTTTGGCAGCCCCTGGCCCTGCCCAGTAGCATCGCCTTCCCAGTCCTGACAATTAAAAATGTCTGCAGACATGGTCTTAAGTTCCCCTGGGAGATGATGTTGCCTCCTGTTGGGAACCACTGATCTGGATTTTCGTCCTGTCAACTGCGACGAAAGCCCTCGCCCATATCTGCCACCTCTGATCAGTCACTTGGTAACAACTCAGAACAGCAGGTCACAGAAAGGTGTGCGCTGTGACCGTCACATGTGCTGGTGAGCAGGGCTGGGGTAGAGTGTGCAGAGGTGAGCGTGGCCATGTGGGCATGTTTCCTTGGGCTCCTCTCGTGGGTGGTTAAAGTTGGGGCCACTTTTCATAGAGCCAGCCTGCATTTGGCTGCCTCTCACCTCCCCCGCTGTTGTGAGATGCTGATGCCAGACAGAAGTTCCCGGGGGGCACTTCATCTTTATGGCTTCACAAAAGAATCCCATGATAGAAGGGCTGCCTCTCGAGTGGAATCCTCCCCAGCCTCACACACCTGTCATGTTGGGCAGCGCCCATCCACCAAGAATGGGGCACCTGCCAAGCACTGAGGTTCTCCACCAGGAACACCGATCCTTGCGATCTCGAAATAGGCCTGCATCTGTGTGAGCCCCTAGGCTGCCACTGTGTCCTGTGTTCCCTGCAGAAGGATGGACACGGGATCCTAATGACACTGCTCTGTGCTGCTTGGACAGGTGTCCATGGAAGGCATGGGCTGGGACTCGACCAGAGGGACAGATACTATGACAGACTCCTTATCCTAACACCTTGGCTTTGTGACTGACTGGGGCTCCATGCCGGAGGCCCCTGGTGCCCGCCCCACCACTGTCCCAACAGGTCTGAGTCCCAGGGTGGAGCGTGGGTCAGTCTGCTGCAGTGGGAGTGGGATTATGACTTTTTATATCAAATTTAAACACTCCTGTTGTTTTTTTAAATATCTGATCCATCCTCAAGTCCTGCCTCTAAGACTTCTGCACTTCTTTCCATCAGACCCTCCACTCCCAATGTGGTGGAGCACAGCCTCTCACGCTCCTTCCAGGTCCCACACTGTGACCTCTTGTGCATGGGACCTTAAAGGGGTGCTTCTCTGCAGTCTGGCTTTTGGGATTGTCTTCTCTCCACCACTGACATGTATATGCCCTGAAGAGCAGTGCCTTAACCTGCTCTGGGTGCCAGCTGTGGGGGTTCCATGGGCCAGCAACGTTCATCACAGGCCATGACCTGGGCACAGAGGTGAACTGTAGGTGACACAAGGTCCTTCCCTCGGACATCCAGGACACAGAGACCTTTGACCTGCTCTGCCACCATTTCACTGGGACCCTGGCCTGCTCTTGAAACTGCCCCACCTCAGGGGGACATCCATAACATGGGAAATGGCCCCCACCCCAGGGATCAGGGAAGCCTCTGTGTTTAAGTGCCCTGAACCACTGAGAAGGACCTGCCTCCATGTAGTCAAGGGCTGTTTTCAGCATCCTGTGCATTTTAGACCAGAAATCAGTGGTGTGGTTTTCAGTAAAACACCCCAGCAAGCGCCTGTCTTCAGGTGTCTTTCTCGTAGAGAGCTTATGCTCAAGTAGGACTCAGCTGGTTGGAAGTGAGGATTGAAACCCAGCTCCAGTCACTCCTGGCCTAGGTCTCCCTGCTCCTTGGATGCTTTTCACAGTTCTAGGGAACCACTGGAAGCAGGGGCCAGCCTGTAGCCATGGCCAAAGACCGGGCCCTCACCCTGGGACGTGGGGCTCTGGGAAGGTCCGGGAAGAAATTTGATTTCTGGTAACAGCCTGTTGTTCAAGACATGGGGGAGGGTGACTTAGGGCAGGAAATGCCATCATTCGGGAGCCCTGCCAAGAGCTGTCAGTGACCCAGGGATGGTAGTGCTGCTTTATCAGGAGGAGGAAAGCTGTTTCCCCCCTCCCCTCAGCTGGCTGGCTTTGTGGGGCTGAAGGTTGCAGAGAGTGGCCACAGCAAAGGAAGGAGGGAGTCTGGATGGAAAGTGAAGCTGTAACTGTGCCTTGCTCATGCAGAATTACAGGAAGAAGGTTTGTCATGAGTGAATTACCCAGGAAATATGGCATCGGCCCTGTGAGCAGGTTTTGAAAAAATATAATGATTTGGGAAAAGGAACATTTTTAATGGGTGTTGCACCTTGTCTGGCTCCTTAAAAGGAGGACATGGAACAGCATTTTGCTTCTTCCATATTTCAGCTCTGTGGCCCACCACTTGCACCCTGAGCTCTACTGGTCTCAAGGGCTCCAAGACATGTCCCAAGCTTTCCCACCTATGGCCTTGGTGCTCTTGTCTGCGCATGCCTGCAGCCTGTGCGTCTGCTGCTCTGCATCCTCCTACAAGCACTGTGCTTGGGGTCGAGCACACACAATGATCCAAAGAAACATCTCTGAATGAATGACTTAGGGCCACGGAAGCCCCTGACATTATGAAGTTCTGTCTGGTTGGCACTTTCATTGTCTTTTCTGAAACAGTGTATCCTCGGGAGCACCTGTGAGGGAAAGTCCTGTGCATTCACCACTCTCTCTACAAAATTTCACTGCCTCCTCTCTTGTCCCAACACAATGCTGGACATCAGAGGCATGGAGATGAATCAGACCTGGTGGCTCTCCTCAAGGAAGTCATGACCTAAGTTGACATAAAGCAAGTGCACACAATTCGGCATGGCAAGTGCTGTGCTGAGGTGTGTCCCACATGCCATGGGGTATGAGGAGAGGGGGGGTTCTCCTGTACGTAATGGCCTAAGACAGAGATGCTTTTAAAATTCTCTGATTTACACCATTCTTCTTTTTGCTCATGGTCTCTTCCTGATGGACCTGGTACACCTACTTCTTTACAGCACCAGGTTTCAACTCAGCCTGGATGCGCACTGCAGGCGCCCAGGGGCCCGTGTCCTCCCCGAGTGGAGCCCATGCTCAGAGTTCCCGATCTGGTCAGTCAGAGTCGGCCCCAGACTCCCAGCTGGTGCTGACGGGCAGCCGGGATTAGAGCAGCAGTCCTACCTGTGTAGGTTCTGGCAGGGCTGGGGAATGACCCTCGTCTGTCTCACCTGGGCAGTTAAGTGCAGGGCCGTTGTGACAGCATTTCCTGAGCACAGGCTCTGTTTTTCAATCTCTGGGGGGTGAGGAGCGGTCCTGGCCCTGTGAGGGTTGCAAACAGCCATGGAAGAATCCAACGGTGGTGCAGCCCAGCACCAGGAGATACTCCCCACCCCCCACTCCAGATGTCTGAAGCCTGCAGGCACTCACAATGGGCTTGAGGTCATTGCTAATCAGGTGTTTAAAATCTCAGCTAATCAACATGGAGGCTAAGAAATGGCCAGGAAGTCTATCATAATGGCCAAATCATCAAAACTCAGAAGTTTATAAAAGGAGAAGCTCCAAGATCTATGGTTTGAAAAATGAACATGAGCTATTTATACACCCAGAAAAATTAAATATAAACTGACATCATAAAATACATCCAGGAGGGCAAAGCTACCAAAGCAGTGACAATCCATCACTTAACTTCTGTAAGGTCTCTCGGAAACCAGCCTCATCAGGCTCTGGCTCCATCCAGCTGCCAGCGATGGGGATCCATTGAGCAGTCATCTGGTGCATCTGGCATACGTATATCACATCATTGCAGTCCACTGGCGAATGTTTACTGAGCACCTAGTGTGTGCCTGGCAGAGAGGGACATGGACATGGATAAACACAGATGTCCCGGAGGTAGTCTAACGTATGAAGAGTGGAATCGTGACCAGGAGGTAACTCATAGCTGCCTCCTCCAGCCCAGAAGCTCAGCAGACAAGGGCAGTAAACATCAACCTGAAACACCCTGAACAACACCCTGAAACGCAGGGTGACTAGGCTTCCTTACCTTCATCCAGAATGGGCAGTTCGAGGAGCGTCAACTGTGTGAGGAGAGAGTCAGAGATGGGATACTGAAGAAGTCACAGCTGGGTGGCAGAGGGAGGACAGGTGTTTGTGTTATGCTAATATAAAATAATAAGAACGGCAGCCACTTTGGTGGGTGCTCGCTGTGTGCTCGGCACAGCACTAAACGTGTCACACACGAACATCACACCCATCCATGGTGTCAGCGCACTTACTGTCATGTCACCTTGGGGGAAACCAAGGCCGTGCGAGGTCAGTAATGTGCCTGGATCACACAGCCTGTAAGGAGCCTTCCTGAGATCCAGTCCCAGGCCAGTCTTGTCCACAGCCCGCTGTGCATCCTGAGAAATGAGGAATAAGGGAGGTTCTCCGGGACTGGAGCGGGGAGAGGACACTTCTGGACAGAAGCAGATCCCGAGACAAGGGTTTGAGCATGAGTAGGTGATTGGGATGTGATCCCAGGAAGCTCTGGGTGGGGACTAGTGATGGAAGATGGGGGACGGAAGGACACCGAGTAAGGGCAGGTGACCAAGAGTCCCCCGTGGGCAACTGGATGTCAGTCCCTGGACTTCCAATGAGATAATGCACACCCTGCCTCAGCTATTCTACCTAGGTGGTGAAGAAGCTGGAGCTGCCTGTTACTGTGCCACCAGCTGCCATTCGTTGAAGGCTGCTCCCAGGGGCATGACTCTCGGGCATGCATGCTGGCTGCTGGCAGAAAAGGCTAGAGATCTCAAGAACAGGCTCAGGCTGAATCTAGGTGAGCACAGTGCCCCAGGCCTGGCTCCAGCTGTGGCCCCTGGCCGCCCAGGGATGAAGGACAGCGGTACAAGTTCTCGCCTGTGCCACGCTGGGGAGGCAGCACATGCTTGAGCTCCAAGACTCACACCACTAGCTCCTCTTCAGAACTAGATGTGTGGGCTCCCCGGGAGCGAGATCCAGCCCAGCAGAGAGGAACCTCTTACCCATACATAGCCATGGTACTTTGCAAACCTTCCCCGCAGGGCCAGAATGACGTCCCAGCAATTCAGAGATCAACAACCTGGGCATTTTGTGAGTAAACCAGTGGAGAGCCCTTTGTAGGCAACTTCTACAAGCCATGCTGGGTTCCAGGGCAGTGGGCCTGGGTTTCAGCGTTAGCTGTGGTGATATTTGTCAGGCCAGCTTTTCTGACTTCATATTGCCCAGCTGGCCTGCAGTGCCCCATCTCACCCAGCACAGGTCTGGCTTCCTGGGGAATATGTGAACGAACAACCCACCGTGTCTGCCCTTGGGCAAGTTCGTGAATGGAGCTGCTGCCCGAGGCCTCCCAGAGCTGGGGCCCAGGTACCCGGCTGCGGTCTTCTGCAGGGAGGGACACAGCTGGGATAGGAGCTTGGGCTCAGGAGCCGTCTCAGGGGAGTTCTGCTCTGCTGTTCGCTGGCTGTGTTCCTCTAGGAAAACCACTGTTACTCTGAGACTCAGGTCCCTCACTGGCAGGATGTGGATAAAAATGCTCAGTTCACCTTGTTCGTGAGAGAATCTGCTGCTGTGAGAATTAAGATAGTGCATGCACAATGCTTTGCACAGTGTGCAATACTTAGCAAGGGCTCCGTAAATGTTAGTCCCTTATTATCATCACTTTGCCCCTACAGGGATCCCGCTCCCTGGGGGGAGTGGGGAGCCCTCAGGGCCTCGTGAGCCTCCCCAGCAGCAGTCCTACAGTCATGGGAGCAGATGCTCTTTGCCTGTCTCTGTCTGTAGTGGTTAGGCTTTGTTCTCTTCCACAATTAGACATATCAGGTTCAAAAGAGACATTGTCTGACTGATGAATAGATTAATAGCCTCCGTCCCCAGATGGAGGAGACTCTTTATCAAGCCTCTTGAAATGTTGATAATGTCCCAGAGAGGGAGCTTCAGGGAGCCCCTTCCCAGTAAACCACTCATCCCTGCCACACCTGAGCCCCACCCTTGGCTGAGAGCTGGGAGCCTGTGGCTGAGACACAGGGATGGGCTTAGGGGTCAGTCCGGGGGCACACATGCTGGGCACCCACAGGCTGACCCCTAACTAGCTGGGGGTGGGGAATGGAAAACCTGACTGGTACCAGAGGGCAGGAGAATGGACAAAGGAGCTCGAGTAAGGAAAGCCGTGGCTTCCAAGCTTGGGCTGCAGTGTTCAACTCCCAGGGCAGCCCGGGCTGGCCCGGGCCGGGCCACAGGGTGCCAGGCAGGCCCAGCTCTGAGGCTGGGAGGCGGGTGATCACCGACCGAGAAGCCGGTGGGCACTGTGACCTCACCGTCCCTCTCTAGAGGGCCTGCTTGCCGACTATGGTGCCCCTGGCTGAGTCTCTCCAGCATGATGTGAACCTCTGGCACGTGTGCTCTCGGGCCGATTTCCCCATCTGGTGTTGGGTGCTGACCTCGTACGTGGGTGCACCACTTGTGAAGGGGTGCTTCGTCTTCCCAAGGAAACCCAACCAACGGTCTGTTCCCTTCACCCCTGAGCGCACATTCCGGCTGTCTGATGTGGGGTGGGGGGCAGGCCGGTGAGCTGGCAGGGGCCCCTGCTTTCACCGGCTGGGGAGCCCTTTCTCCCCTCTTTGATGAGATCCCACCTGTCCTCACTTTCCCTGCAGAAGGTGAGCAGATCCTGAAGGACACAACTTATTTAGAAGAAAGATGTTTCCATAAGACTGAGGATAATATCCGAGTGTTTTAAGAAATACAATGGGATTTCATGTATTCCGCTTTCATAATAAAATTTGAGCTATCCTGAAATGAACTATCTTTTAAATTATCTGCCAGATCACATAACAGAAGGCATTAGGATTTTTTTCCCTCTCCAGAATTAACATTTTAATTTTAGAGACAGAGTTAAGAGGAAAACACTGAGACAAGGAATCTAGCGTTTCGAGAGAAAATGATAGAACTTTCAAAGTTGGGATGCTCACCAGCACAGCCCCCGCCCCTGTTACAGGGTGCAGCCAAGAGGGGGGACCCCAAATGGGCATTTGAAATGAGGTGCAGAACTTAAGGTGTCCAGGAGATTTTAAGATGTCTCCATCCCCCCCCACCCAGGGTGTGGGTTGGGGGAAGGGACAAATGGAGCAGGGCCATTGAGATCTGTTTTGCATAGCAACAGCCTTGCAGCTACCCTCTGGCGTGGTCATTTAACATATCTATAGCCTTTGGCTGGTCGCTTAGGTATGTTAAATAGCTGTGATCATCTCTGAGCCAGGGGAATGGAAGTAACTTCCCCACCAAGACGTGACTGGGGGCAGATCCCCCAAGCTACAGCGCCTGCGTGGGAGCTCGGAGAAGATTGGCTCCAGGACGTAGGGCCACACCTGCCCAGACTCATGATGGCAGCCCAGTAAAGCTGGAAGGATACGAATTCTGGCAAGTGAAGCCGAGTGTGGGAGGAGTCGGAAATGAGGCTGCAGAGGAAGATTGGCCGCGGGGATTTAAAACCCAGACTTGGTGGCCATGAGAGAGAGAACCGTGGTGCTTTAGGGGAGAGAACCATGCTGCTTTGAGAAGGAGAGCCCTGTGCAGCCCTGAGGAGGTGAACCATGCGCAGCCCTGAGAGAAGAGAGAACCATGCAGCTTTAGCAGAATGGGGAGGACCTCGGCCATTGAGAGGAGGAGAACCATGCTGCTTTAGGAAGGAGAGAGCCATGCGCAGCCCTGAGAGGGAGAACCGTGCTGCTTTAGGAGAGAGAACCATGCGCCCTTGACAGAGCGGGGACCCCCACAGCTTTAGAAAGGGAACCACCACCTGGTTTTAGCAGAGATCCCGGCGACTCAGAAGAGGGTGCCGGGAACCCAGGGAGGTCTCCCAGTCGAGATGGAGTATTAACTGTGAAGAACCAGAGGACTGCCTGAGCCATGGACTTCGTTTTCCTTTCCTGAGATATGGTACTCTGGACTGGGCAAAGGGGAAAGGAAGGAAGGACTGTGACTGTGTTTGTGGGTGTTTTAAGGGACTTTGGGATTTTTGATGAAGACATTAGGTCACTACTTGAAGTCTGTATAGCATTAAATAAACATTTCCTTTCCTTTTCACGAATCTCTGGCATTGAGAGACGTCTTTCCTCTGGCGGCAGACATAACGGACCCGGGGCCTTCTTTCAATAATAGTATATTGTACCAGGCACCCCCTTGTGTTCTGTAACACCCCCAGCCCTGCTTTGGTCAGTTTGTAGTAACTGACCTTCTCTGAAGGCTTGAAAGTCTGAGCAAAGCTGATCACTAGCTTCCAAACTGATTTCCTAACCAAAATTGGAATAGTTCTCAAATGCTCCTGGGATTTGGCGCTATTAATACTGAAGAACAATGAGACAGGAAAAGTAAGTGTGTAAGAGGTGATTTATGACCGAAAGGAAGTTGCAATCTCAGAAACTTGTACGCAACCCAATCACAGAGCCCTCTGGAGATGTTCCAGGGAGGAGATGGAGAGAGCATAAAGGAGAGCATTTCCGAGGGATATTAAAGCTCATAAAAGGAGGTAATGTGGGCCTGGGGCCTGAAACGAGCAGGGAGGAGCAGACCAGGCTGAACTTCCCATAACCACAGCAGGTTTCTGTGCGGCTGTCATCGGCACCTGAGACACCCCACGAGCCTTCCCTTTTATTTCTTGCTTACCATCAGTCCGTCACCAGGCAGGTTAAATGGCAGGAAGAGAGACTTCCCACCAGAGTGTGGGACTGTGACCGCTGCTGCTCACATACGTGGTCTCATTCAGGTGTCAAGTTTTCGGGTGTTGAGGCCACCTCCAGCTGCTCACTGGTAAGGCCAGCCACGGCTGAGTCAGAGTGGAGGCAACGCAGGACAGTGAGGGGGCGCAGTCCCAGTCCGGCCAGGTGTTCTGGGAATGGACATCCAGCCTCACCCTTTGTTCACAGCACTTGCAAAAGTTACTTTTATTATTTACAGCTTCATTGAGGTAGAACTGATATACAATATAATGCACGTAGAGTGTACAACTTGCACGCTTAATATCTACACGTATGTGTGTATAGAAATGCATATACACATACGTGCCTTTACTTGAAGGACTACAGAGAATCAGCTCATCTGTACAATGACGTGGCTGCATGAAGGACACTCTGGTGGGACACACTCCAATCCCATTCCCTCGGGGTAACAAAAACAAGAGGAGGCGAAGCTACTGAGGTGGCTTCCAGCTGTCCATCCTTGAGAAGTGGGAGGTGGGGCCAATTGCAAATATAGCTCATGTTCCCCAAATGGCCAGGTCCATTTCTAAAAATGAACAGCAGGCAACCGTCCAATCTAGGCAGTCAAAGTAGCACTATACACGGTGCAGTCCTTCGTAGCTTTAAGTTATGTGACCAGGATCCATCGGGAAGGCACAGCATATTTGGACTGTTGTTATGGTTATCACTGGTCATCATTTACCAATGTAGCTTCTTAGAAGTCATTCTAGGGCTAAAGGGGGAGGGCACAAGGGATTCGTCACTAGGGGGCTGTGGCTGTTTCTGAGCTCCGCAGTCCCGCTGGGGAAGCCTCTGAAGGGTTGACTAGAGCGACTCTCCACTGCTCACACTACTTCCTCTAGCAGTATCGATCTCAGCCCTCTGCCGCCCAGACCATGTCTCCAAACGACGCACACGGCTGCCACCAGAGTGAGACTGGAGGGAACAGTGTGCGTTTCATTAGTGTTGGCCAAGGAATGGGGCGGGGGAGGGTGGGGTGTGGAAAGGTCTGGGAACGAGGAGAGGTCTAGGATGTGGAGAAGAGTCAAGCCTCATAAAGACATTTTACGGTGTGATTAGGCCCAGAACTATTGGCATCACATGTTTACTGGTCCCCTAGGATCTTCGAGAGCCGGGAAGTACCTCCACTCCCAGTCTCCCTTTTTGCCAGCTGGCATTCTTGCTGACTTAGCAATTCTGAGAACTTTACCTCTGATCTAACTTGGAATGTTTCAGTTCCATATTCATAAATGGGGTGAGGAAGGGTCTGGCTTGGCTAGTTGTGGAGGCAGAAGCTGTGTCGGAGGCAGCATCTGGAGGAGCACCCCCACCCCCAGCCAGCTGTGTCGAAGAGCTGGGTGGTCGGCAGCGCCAAGGCAGGGCAAGGCTAGGCATTCGGACGTCTTCCCAGAAATGGGCCTGGTGGGCAGGCACGCCCATCATTACCACACTGCTCCTGAGCAGAGGACACGTATCAGCCCCTCTCTCCGGTCTTCCGTAATGAGGCTGGGCCGGCGCCCAGGCTTCCTCAGTGACGCCTGCATCTGGGAAACGACCCCACGGAGCAGGAGCGGAAGCCCTGTAAAAATCGTTTCTCCTCCATGCCAGGCTAGGACCCAGATGTCCCCATGGGTTTGAAGAGGAAAAGAAGTCACATCCTCCCTGTAGTGTCAGCAGGCCACAGGCCGGAGGATAACCTTGAACTCTGGTTTCAGTGCTGTGACCTAGGGTGTCGGCCTGGCAGAGACTCCAAGCTGAAGGCTGGCTGGCAATCACCTAATGCTGGGTGTACTTACACACTCTGCCTCCCCCTTTTAAAGGCATTGTTACTTATTCATTATGTGTCAATAGGTAACATATGCTCATGGTACAACTCTCAAAAACACTCAGAGGGGAAACCACAGAAAGTCTCTCTTTCCTCTAGGCCCCACACCACCCTCTTATCCTCCCCACAGTTAACCGGTATTTGGGGTTCTCGCATGTCCTTCTAGAGGTGTGTGTTACACAACTGAGTGAGCACATAACTGGTAATCCTTTCGATCCCCTGCCGCGTCCTGCCCCCAAAATGGTCGCAGCAGCAGGTTGGCTCTATGGAAACAGACCCTGAGATGGCAGCTTGCAGGGTGGGAAGTTTCCTGGGGAGTGTGCTCCGGGTGACGTCTGTGAGGGTATGGGGGATGCAGGTGGCCAGGGGAGGCATTCTGACCGTAATGCAACCACAGCAGAGGCCTCGCCCCACAGTGAGCTCTGGAGCCTGGATGGCCTGTCAGAGTTGTCTCAGTCTGGGGTACGGCGAGCAGGCCTTCGGTCAGTCATTGTAAACGCGCATCATCTTTGCAGAGGCAGTGGTTCTCAGCCCCGGGCAGCCCCTGGAGAGGGGCGTGGGGTCCCTCCAACACTCCTGGCAGCTGGGCAGCCTGGCTGCGCCCAGCACAGCATGCACTTCAGCAGCATGTGATGCATGTTGCTATGTACATTGCTTTTTGTTTTTACTTTACAATACATCTCAAAGATTATTTCTACATCAGTATGTACATAACTTCTTTATTGCATTTTTAATGGCTGCAGACTGTTCACTGTGTGGGTATGGCATGATTTTAAGTTCTCCATGGAAGGACATTTATTTTGGTAGCAACCTTGGGCAATTACATCCAGTTCTGCTGTGTAGATTTTCCTCTTCGCACACGTGCAAGTGCACCCTATAGTCACATCCAGGGTCCAAGGGTATGTGCATTTTTCATGTGGAAGTGACGATCCAGCACCGCCTACTGAGGCCATGCAGCTCACACTCAAGCCTGGAATGAGTGAGCTCGTTTCCCTGCACTCTCACCAACACTATGTTAGCAAACTTTTTTCCATTCTCCCCAATCTCAAAGGTTAAAAATGGTACTTTGTGGCAGTTTCAGTTTGCATTTCTCTTTGTATGAGCGAGACTGAGTATCTTTGTGTTACGTTTTGGAGCAATTTGCGTCACCTTTTCTGCAAACTCTTGAGCAAGCCTTCATTTGGTTTTCTTCCGTCAGCTGTTTTCATGTCGATTTGTAGAAACCCTTTGTATCCTGTGAAAGTCAGCCTTCTGCAATATGTTCGACAAGCTTAGCTTCTAAGGAACTCGGGCAGACACACACAGGAACTGTTTGGTATTCAGGGGCCTGTTCAGGAGCAGGCGTCTCTATGTGTGTGTGACTTGTGTGTTTCCACCTACCACTCAGCCCCCGCGCTGGGGGCGGTGCCACGGCGAGTCCCACAGCGAGTCCCACAGCTTCCCTGGGGATCTTTAACCTGGTCTGGGTTCAGTGTGACCCCGCTATCTCCCACCTTTCTGTCTCTTAGGTGCCTGGAGCTGTGACATGTTCTGTGACTTGGTCCGTTTGAGGACAGAAGGAGTTGAACTGGGTGGAGTTTCTCCCGGTCTGTGCTCTTTATTTTCTTAAGCATTGGAGTTGGACAGACCTGGGTTTGGATCTTCCCTTTGTCACTGAACAGCCGTGTCATCATGAGAGTAGACTGAGGAGCCACTCCTCATCTGTATGATGGGTGTCGGCGTGTGTCGCTGAGAGGATTAAATGAGGTGATGTCTAAATGACTCGATACGGGGCACAGCTGCCCCTCTGACTTCCCCTCTCCCCAGCCCCACCTTCCTGTTGGCACTCCAGCCACTCTGCGCCACTCCCAGTTCCTTGGAGAGCCCTGCTCCGGCTAATGCCACTTATCATGTACGTCTCAGAATAGTCACTTCCTGGTGTGGTTGAGTTGACTCTCCCATGGTCAGCCCAGGTGTTTCTTACTGTAGCATTTCTCCTGTTTTCATTTCCTGTCCACTTGCCTCCCTCCTAAGACTGAGAGCACCAGGAGGGTGGGGCCCCTGGACCTTTCCCTGGGTTCATATCTATCCGGCAGGCATGCAGTGACAATTATGGGAGGACACGTAGATGGTTAAAGGGACACAGCTAAATGGAAGGATAGATGGATGGATGAATGGATGGATGGCTGGAGATGGATGGATGGATGGATGGAGATGAATGGATGGATAGGTGGATGGATGGATGGATGGATGGATGGATGGAGATGGATGGATGGATAGAGATGGAAGGATGGATGGATGGAGATGGATGGATGGATAGGTGGATGGATGGAGATGGATGGATGGAGATGGATGGATGTTGGGAACCGCCCTGACTGGTATCAGAAGCTGAAACCCCCGGCCTAGGCTAAGGCTAAGAGGATGTCCTTGGAACCGTAAGCCAGCAAGGAGACAAAAGCTTATCTCCCTGGCAGGAATGCTGCTTCTGCTGCTTTATTCATAACTGAACCCCAAAAAGCTTGGTCGGTTAGCCAAAGACGGGTAAGATTCCCCAAGGGGGGAAACGACCTAAGACAGGCACGATCACTTTGGGAGGCCTGCCAAAAGAAGGACTTTGGGGGCTGCAGCAAAAGGGGGTGATGGACCCTCACTCCTCGGCTTTGACATAGCCTGAGTTCTCATCGTCTGGGAGAAAATCTCCTTATCTCTTGGTTGCCTTAGTTCCCTTGCTCCACCTAAGCCTGAAACAATGACAGGGTGGTGCAGCTCTGTGCTGAAAAGGGCGGATTCCCCGGGTGATCAGGCCTAAGAAAGAATATGTAAATTACTGTGAAACCTTCTTTGTTTAGAATGCTCTCAGTTGAATGAGAGGGGTCCAAGGAGGAAGTTAGTTTGTTCCTCAAAGTCTTACAGCTCTTTGACCCCGACTCAAAATAGACCGGCAGAGTTCCTTGTTTTCTATAGTTCCTTACTTCCCCCTAATGAGTACTGTACTTTACCTGAATTATTATGCAAAATGAGCCCAATAAAAGCAGGTATGGATGGTGAATCGGCGCGCTCCCCACTAGGGGGGGTGGCCATTTCGTCCCTACTTCTCCACAGAAACTGGTCTGTCTCTGTGCATGTTGTTTTTTTTGTCTCGCGTGTTTTTCATCGAGCCATCCACAGCGTTCTGTGGTCACTGCTGGCCGGGGACCCACGCATCAGATGGATGGATGGAAGGATGGATGGATGGAGATGAATGGATGGGTGGATGGATGGAGATGGGTGTATGGATGAGCTGCCTGGGGTATCTTCTGACACTCTGGAAGGGGCTTCCATTTTTTCTGAAAGCTGACTTTCAGAGAAAGAGAAAGGGCTTCCCCAGAGCAGTAGACGCCTGAGGACAAGAACAGCTTCTTCTCAGCAGAAGCCAGCCTGTGATGCCTTTTTAAAGTCCACTGGGAAAGCATGACTGGCTTGGCTCACCCAGGGTCTCCCTACCCAGAACATGTGAAGCTGAATCTCAGTGGCCTTTCTCTGCCAGTGGAGAGCCCTCGGGAACCAGGGAGGATGGCTGACATATAGGATTCTCCACACAGCTACCTACAGACTGAGTGAGAAGGTGAGCCCTTCACCACCTACATGTCTCCAAAATCATTAGGTGTGTTTTGGTTTAAAAGCTAGTCATAATGTATCAAAAGAGCCATCCTCAGAGATTTTAGGGTAGCACTCAGGATCGCAGTAAGTCTACCTGGAAATGTAGACTTCACTGATCGCCAGGCTGGGACACACGGAGATCCCCCAGACCTCACTTCCAGGTGAACGGGGCTTCTAGATAACTGAGGTTTGGCACTGAAATACTCATTGGTTCCTTCCAACACTACCATTTCAAAGCGTTTTTGAAATCTTCTTAATTGTCTTCAAGTCAACTCGGGACAAGTCTTCTGTCTTTATGTCACTGTTTTTATAAAGATACAGTCCCTTCTCTATTTGGTAAACAGAGCACCTTAGATCCAAGTTACCATTTTCATGGAGGCTCGGGCCAACCATGACCAGCAGGTGCCATTTTCCTGGACCATGTGTTCGGTGGTGTTTGCAGGGGCTGCGGCGGTGTGCAGGGCTGTCTGGCCTGCAGGAGGCGGCCTCTAACTCCTCAGCTTTTACTAACGATTCTTCTCTCCTCCCTTTTTGTTACCTGTCCTTTCTTGTGTCTCCCTTTGTCCTGAGTGTGCGCCTTCTTGTGCCTGGGCTTCTTGATAAATTCCTTAATTCTTTGAGGTCTAGACAATAGAGACGGTCCTGTAGGAGATCGGGCTCAGGGACCAGACTGTTCGCTCTGCTTACTTAGGGCTGTGTGATGTCCGTTAGGAGCTTCAGCAGCAGCAAAAGTGCCTGTGAGGGAACGATCTGTTGCAGCTTAAAAAATAGTAATTACGGAGACAAATGGCTCAAGAATGGATTCCATGCAGGAGCGTGGAGCTGTCAGCCAGGGGCTGCTGGTTCAGGCTTATTACAGACATGCCGAAAACCAAGGCTGAAATGCCAACACATCCCTCATAGGGAGATCCGTTGGGAAAGTCGTCTTTCCATGTCAGTGAGCATGAGTCGAGGGGGAAGCAGGTGTGTCTGTCACTGGTGCGGTGAGGGGAGCAGCAAGTGGGACCGTGGTCAAATGTTTTCACCATCTGTCGTCCCTACCTGAGCCTGGCTGAGCCCTCGCCGGGGGCCGGTGTCAACCAGAGCGGACAGGACTGTGCACATCCATCTGAGCAAATGATATGATTTCTCTCATGTAGAATCTAGTGAAGTGATGAACTAACAAGCAAAATAGAGACAGACTCAAAGATGGCAAACAGGTTGACAGCTGTTGGGGTTGGGGATTGTAGGGGTGGAGGGATTGAGCAAAAAAGAAAAGAAAAAGAAAACCCGTGGACATGGACAACAATGTGGTGATTGCCGCAGGGAGGAGCGGAGGGAAGTGGAGGAGGGCATGGGGGCGTAAATGGTGACGGAGGGAGACTTGACTGGGGTGGTGAACACACAATACAGTGTGCAGATGATGCGTTGTGGAACTGCTCCTGAAACCTGTGTAATCTTGTTAACCAGTGTCACCCTGATAAATTCAATAATAAACAAATGATAACAGCTGTCATTCTTTAAATCCTTACTGTTTCAACACTTTGCGCACACTTCTCAGTTCATCCATACTATAGTCTTATAAGATATATTATTATCTCTACCTTTCAGATGAGGAAACTGAGACTCAGAGGGATTAATACGTAAGATGAAGGTCACACAGCTAGTGACTGCGTCCAGCTCCAGAGTCTGTGCTACCAACCCACCATGCTTTGCTGGCTCTGATCAGTGGTTCGCATTTAGTTGATGGGATGAGCCAAACTAGCCCTCTGGCCCCTGGTAGCCAGGAACTGGGTGTTCCCAAGCGTCCTGGATCTGCCCTGAGCTCCCTCCTGCTGCACCCAGGTCTCAGGAGGGGATCTTATAGACATCTCCTTCACTGTCACCTCGGAGACCTGGGGCAGCTCTTATGCCTCCCCAGCTGACGGGCCTTCCCTCTGTCGCCCGTGGAAATGGCCATGGACTGACCCATGCGAGGTAGTGATGGCTCTGAGGCAGCATACGCACATTGTTAGATGTGTCTAAACTGAAGAGAGGCCTGGAGAGCTAGGCACGCAAGTTGAAAACCTCTGTCATGGAGTCCAAAGTCCTAACATGTGCGTTAGCATTTTTGGATGTACGTGGTCCAAGGGTGGCAGGTGTCTCCCACTTAAAACTTTGAAGGTCCTAAGACTCCAGGGTGGACTTGTGTCCCTGCGGATGGAAACAGAGGAGCGAGGAGCTCCAAAGCGCCAACTCGCTGTGAGGCTGAACAGTGTGAGGCATTTCTCTGGATTAGCTTATAAGCAGCCCATTTGTGCCATTATTGGGAAACTGATCTTTGTTCGTGGAAGTGAAGGCATGATTTTATTCAAACTGGCAAAGATTAGCCCAGTCCCACTCTATACTGGGTTCTCTTAAAGAACAAAGGCTTAAGACATGGCCACTGTCCTCAGGGAGCTGGTGTCTGCTTGGGGACTTAGGGCTGAGGATGGGCAGGGAGAGGAGCACGGAGCTCTTGTCTGGGTCAGCCAGGCATTTGCATTCTAACTAGGGTGGCCAGCTGTCTCCATCTGCCTGGGACTGAGGGGTGTCCCAGGACAAGGAACATTCAGTGTGAAAACCAGGAAAGACCTGACAAGCCAGGGTGAACCGGTCCCCCTTAGAGTTGACAGCCCTTCTTGTGCCACATTTCCCTGATCTACAAAATGGAGATAAAAATACCAAACTGGCCACATGGATATAAGGAAGAATGGAATGTGATAAGATTGTAGAGCACGTGGCATGTGCAAGCATCAGTATGCTTGCCACCACCATATGAATGCCTTACCACCTCAAGGCAGGGGAGAATCCTGGAGCTGCGGAACATTCGGGGAAGAACAGGGCCAGCCAGAGGGGCAGTGAATTGGGAAGACTCTGTGGAGGCAGGCGAGCTCCAGCTCTCCCGAAGAGCCAGTGAGACTTGGTCTGAAACTGTGCACAGAGACCTAACAGTCTGAGAGTGAAATAGGAGTGATTCCAGAAATAACTTCTTCCCTGCTTCAGGCCACTTGTGTTTTGCAGGATTTTGCTACTGCTGTGCTGTGATTCTCAATCTCCTCTGCCCCCTCCCCCACCACCTGTCCACTCTTTTCCCTGGGATTTGCTACTGCACACCATAGGCTGAGGTCCCCCCTCTATAAAACACCTGCTCATTAATGGGCCAGGAGAGGTGTCTGGTGAGCCCGGATTAGGGAAACTTAAGCTCAGAGAGGTTAAGTGACTTGCCAAGAATCACCCAGCAGATCAATTTTGAATCCAGAAACAGGAACCAGATGTCCACACCTTGCGCTGTGCTTACTTTGGAAGGTGGAGCGTGGGGCCCAGGAGGCCCTGATAGGAAGGCTGAGCTCCTCTGGGAGAGGCCAAGGCTGAGAATTGCACAGCCATCCCATGATTTACAGTCAGGAGAAGGCATTTCTACAAAAACTCGGCCTTGGGGATGCCCCTGGAGTTCAGAAGTTTTACATGTGAAGCAAATTTCTGTCATTTAGGAAAAGATGCCACACGAATGGGTTGAATGAATTAAGGATTTGGCATGAGCTGTGTCAAGTATCAAGTGACGAGGTTCCGTTTCCAGTCCCACATTCAGCGCTTCTCATTTCAGCCAAAATTGGCAAGAGTCAAGCTGGTTATTAAAGTGGAACCTGGAAAAGGCAATTAAGTGCTCCGAGGGTTAAAAGGTTGTCTCCAGTGGAAACGTGAAGCATAAATTTTACTCACAGATATTCCTGTTACTCAGAGGCTGTGGCTCTTAAACAGAGCAGTGTGTGAGGAGGAGGAGGAGGACTCCTTGCATGGGGCTAGGTGACAGAAGGCACGGGTGGCCCTTGCCGGCCCCCAGCCTGGTGCTCTGTCGCACAGCAGTAGGGGAGAGGGCAGGCCAGCATCTCCTGGGAAGCCTGCCATTGCTCCGTCCTTCCCTGGGGGCAGAAGGTGTCATTGGAGGCATCTTGTGTGCGCTCCCTGGGCACTCAGAAATCGGCTGAACAGCCACCTGGTCTGCCCAGGACCAAGGGGCACCCTGGGATGCAGGAACAGGGTCATCCCTGCTAGAAAAACTGCAGGTAAACTTGATAACCAGCCCTGTAAAGACCCAACAGTTTCACAAAATGGGTAAAACCAAAGATAGACTTTATGCCTCCACCTCCTGAGCTGTAAAAACGGAAATCACTGGGCTCCCACCACCTGGGGTGGTGTGAGGATTCGCTGAGAGGAGGCAGTGGGAGTGCCAGGCAGAGGGGAGGGGCCATGAAGGATCAGGTTGCTGCCCAGCTGTGGTGCCCATTGGTCAACTGGCCCTCGCCTCAGTGTGGCTGCTTTAGGGGGCTCTTCCTGTCCACGGGGCTTACCAGGACTTGTCAGCTTTTAAGAGGGCTCAGAGAAACCCCAAGGCCACCTAAAACCTACTCAAATCATGTTATTCAAGCTGACATATCTTTGGAAAAAAGGGGGACAGTGCTCGTGTTAGTTTTTTGTCCGAAAGTGACCCCCGTTTCAGAGCAGCCAGCAAGCAGGGCTGGTGCTCCGAGGAGAGTCAAACCCACTGAGAACGGCTTTGTCTGTTTTCTCGTTAAACCTATTTCGGATCGCTTGATATGCAGGTGGAGAAGTAGACACTCTCAATGGATTTATTAAGGAGGCTTTTTTAGCAGTGAAGAATTCTATTCCACCTTGTCCTTTCCCAGGGGTGTGCACTATGAAAAGGTGCCCCTGAGGAGAGGCCACGGGGAAAGCGTGGCAGCCACCCGCCGCCTCCGAGCTGAGAGGAGCCAGCCCCATCTGCGAGTTTCCATTTCTTTGGAAAAAGTTAGGTAGCCAAGCATCTCTCTCCAAATTTACATGCAATGCAGTCACCCACGGAGATGCTGTCTTTGCTAATAATGTAGCAATTAAAATGGAATGTGACTGCTAATTAAACCTGTCACTCAACTAAGAGATGGGTATTTGTTTACAAGTGGAGCTGGACTCGATCCAGCCTGTCTTCAACAAAAGCCAAAGACCGAAGATTTGGATTAGAACGTGAGGCCCCAAGAGGAACATTGCTCTAAATACCTTTAAGTTATCTCCTTTTGAAAACGGACCCTAACACCAGCTCAGATCAAATTAAAAGCTCAAACCAAATAAGTCATCTTAATTTCAAAAGTGTTGTCTCTGAGATGTGTTCTCATTGGTTTCTTTAGTCAATGTACTTTTTCCTCATTTAATTTGCAGGGAGAATGTTAATAATTTTAAATGTTCAGAGTTCCTTAGTATGAAACTTTCTTTCAATTTATATTTAACTAAAACTCTTACACTTAGCTTGGTATGTTAGCAGGATCTGAGGCTGCATGGTCTACGGTGGAGAATGCCTGCCCAAGAAGATTCTGGGTTTGAAACCGTTCAGTTGTCATATAATTAGGGAATTTTAAGTCAAGAAAAGGCAAGGAGCGGATCAGGGTAGTGCTGGGCAGTTGTCCTTGGTAGGGGCTGTCCTGGGAGCCCACGTTGCTGGGAGCTGGTTGGAATATTGGGACTGGTTCGGCCTGAGACTTGGCAGCCTCGGAGAAGCTCAGCTACACAGGGAGCTGCAGTCACCTGCCAGCTCTCTTCCTGATATCTCAGACTTGCCGGGCTTTGGTTGGCGCACAAAGGCACATGGGCGTCTACCGTCTCCTCTGTGCTCAGGGCCAGCATCACTCATCTATCACTTCAGTCTTTTCTCTTGGGCCTGGGCATGCTCTGAAGCCCTGTTAACACCATTCTCGAAGCAGCCACCGCCAGTCGAATGGAGGGGAGACTCGAGTGAGACATAGTCACCATCTTGGCTGCGGGACATCCTGTCTGAATGCCCGCTTGTGTGGTAGGACAGGTCTCAGAGCAAACAAAAGAGGCGGGACTGTCGGGGGTCAAGGCCATCCACAGGCTGAATGAGGCCGGCAGTGCCCCCGCCCCTCTCCCCAGGCCTTGCTCTCACATCTGGCAGAGTGCATGTGGGGGGTGGGGGGTGGCCTCCCTACCTCCCAGGTAAGCCTCGAGGATCTTTTGTCCTGTAGGCTTCTAACAGTGGGATGGAACATTCTGGAGAAAGGGTGTCCTCACCAAATACTTTAGGAGACACATGAAGAGAACGTGGCAGGCAGGCTTCAGGCCACGGCTCGCCTTTATCGCCCCACCAGGGTGTCTGATCCCAGACAGAGCCTCACACAGGAAGCCAGGCTGCCACAACAGCAGGCAGGACCACAGCGGGCCCCCAGGGAGATGGGGAGAGACTTGGAAGGAGACTCTTGGCTCCTGAACGAACCTCGTGGGTCCCCCGGGCCCTCTGGTGTGCTGTGTTTACGATTTGTGTTGAACCGCCGGCTGCACAGATGTGTCCCACCCACACAGGCTTCCAGAGGCCGGTCCTGGCTGGAGCTCCACAAAGGGAGGCCTGCAGAGGGTCGGACAGTGCGGGCAGTTTCCACCTTGAGGTGCATGAAGACGTGGAGATGCAACCGCTCCCCTGTCTGGAGGGCATTACTTAAATATTTAGGGGTGTGAAGTGGCTCCAGAAAATGGGTGCAAAAAATACTAAGATGAGAACTCTACTAGCTCCTAACTCCTCCCCTTGACTCTTGCTCCCTGGGAATTCATCATCCCCCCGGCAGCGAGAGGTGCTGACCCCTCGGCCACACCACCTGCCCCCGCTCTCCTCACAGCACTTCGGTTTTTGTGTTTACACCTTCCTGCTCCTCACAAACACAGGCCTGTGTGAGCCCCCCACAGGCACGCCAGCCCGTGCCTCTGCTGGGTCCCCCTTCCCGGACACTTGCTGCCTGCTGCTCACCCCTCGTGAGCCAACTCAACGTCCCCTCCACAGAGAGGCCCTCCCTGAGCACCCCGTCCAGGGCGGCGACCTTCCCTTTGCACAGTCACTCTCAAGCACATCACCCCTGTGTCTTCTCGGCACTTGGCACTCTCTGAAATTGTCAAGTTTTATTTTTTCTCTAGCTTACTGTCAGCCATCCCCTCAGCGGAGACAACTTGGTGCCCGGCACAGAGTGTGTTCTCAGCACATGTCGGACCATGAAAGGATCTTTGTTCAATCTCTTAGGACGTTGCTTTTTTCTTGAGTTTCTCCAGCTGGCTTCGCAGGATGGTGAGCAGGAGGAAGCAGCAGACTCTCCTGATGCCAGTGCGCCAAAGTAATGCATGCCGGGCCAGGGCAGCCCTGCCCTTCAGCCTCTGCAGGGCATGGACCCGGAGCTGCCTTCCACCCCATGGGCCGCTCTCACGCTGACCCCCCACATCGGGGCAGCTGTGCTGGCACCGTCTTCCCGTGCCCATGCTGCAGGCGGCCGTGTTTACTCCTGGACCCCAGCCCTCAGGACAGGTACTCCTGGGGGCCTCTCCTCTGATGCTGGCCACGTGTTTCTGCTCCTGCCCCGGCCTTCTTCCCAGGGCATGGGTTCTTGGATTCAAAAGTAAACAAATTCCCAGAAGCTTTTTCTTCCCAGAAACAGTACAAGAAGCTCTGGGGTGCAAGAGAGGCTGGCCTTAGTCATTTGGGAAGAGACAAAACACTGAAGCCTTACCAAGAGACAGCTTGTTCTTGGCCAAGAGAACACAAGTGTTGCTCTCTGACCTGCTGTGACAAAAAGCAAACCCAGGGAGGAGAGGCCCAAATGGGAGGCCTGCGGCCTGCTGCAAGGGCGACCTCTCTGAGCCTCAGCTTCATCCCCAGGAAATGGGTGTAGCACCAACATTTGTGCCCAAGGTCAATTTTGAAGTGAAAAGAGTGCAACACATACACAAGCTGGAAGCAGAAACACCCAGGAATGCTAGGGAGTGTCTGGGGAATGAGAGCGGCAGGGGGCCAGGTAGGGACCACATTGACTTGGCTTAGAAAGGGTGAATCAAAGAGCAGTGATGCAGGGCCCTCCTCTCTGCTCCCAGCCAAGGTCAAGGTGGGACCACAACTCGCAGAAGGCAGAGGAGCTCTGAGCAAGAAGGATCCGAGTCTCCCTTTCCTTGGCTCCCCTGTGCCAAACTATGCCAGGCATACAGTACGTGTGAGTGAAGAGAGATGTGTGCTTGGTCGTGAATTCCAAGACTGGGATGCTCAGTAAGTGCTGAATGAGTGAATGAATAAATGAATGAATGAATGATAGAATCAAGAGTCATGGTGTCCCTGTCCCTGTCCTACCCCCACAGGGTCCCTCCACTCGCATGCTGATAAAAATCCACGCTGCGGAGCGAGGGCAGGCCCTGGAGCACCGCCAGGAGCAAAGAGGCTGAGCTGGGAAGCCCCAGCCACACTGTCCCAACACCCACGGGAAGTCACCAGGTTTGCTCAGGTCTCTCCTGGGCCTCTGTACTGGGGAGCAGCTCCAGCCAACACATCCCACCTCCTGCCAGTCACTGTGCAGAGACGTGGTCCCAGTTCATGGTCGGCCTGCCCTCTGAGCCAGCATGGGAAAGGCCACGGTGCCGGTAGGAGCAGGGGCTGGGGCTGGGGCTGGGACGTGCGCGCAGGGACGAGGCTCTGGGCAGTTACACTCTCCTCCCCCAGTGTTTGCCTCAGGGAGGAAAGAACAATATGAGAAGGATAATTGGAGACCTTCTTTAAATGTTTTTCTGTTTTTGAAAGAAAGCAGAATGCCTGAGCATGTACAAAGCGCTATTTAAATTTCTTGTCTGTAGCATATACTTGAACCTATAATTATGGCTTTGGAAAAAAGAGGATAATTATGAAAATTTCTGGGCTCATTAGAGACACACAATTGACATCCAAAATTATTTCAGTGAGATATGATGCTGGAATGCGTCTCTTTTAAGAGACCCAGAGGAAAAGAACTTTGCTTTAAAAAAACTCTAAGTTCTTCGTTAACCTGGAGTGTGTGGGTCTCCTCGGGTGGCACTTCCTTCCTCGGGAAGGAGGCACGCAGGCTGCCCCCTGCAGCGCCCACACAGCTGGGCCCCCGGGTGCCAGGCCCAAGGGGCTTGGTGGGCCATGATTTTCAGGGGCTCCCCACAGCTGGACCCCTGCTTGGTGAGTGTCATGCTGTGGGGCCTGCCCGGGTCCGCTCAGGAGACCGAGAGAGCCATCAGAAACTGCAGGTCCATTGGTGTTCTTGGGATGTAACTCTGGAGTCAGACTGCCCCCGACTCAAATCCCTATGTGTCACCCAGCAGCCGTGTGGCCTCGGTGCCCCCCTCCCGCTCTCCGGGGTCCCTGCGCCATGGGGTGGTGGAGTGCAGGTGGCTGGAAAGCCTCCCTGCTGGGCCTTTTCAACCCCACGGCCAGTGGTATGATCAGAGTGACGAGAGTGCCAGGTCCCACACAGTGGAAGGGCAGACAAGGTGCACAGTAGGTGTGCCAGCAGAGCCAGCAGGGTACTGAGGGTGTGACAAGGGTCCCCAGGAGAGACAGACAGCCCGGTAGCCTTCTCCCAGGGCCAGAGAAATGGCCATCTGCGGTGCGTCCTCAAAGGGCGGGGCTCACCTGGCCCCCCTCACACGGTCTCCCGGTGGCTCCGCTCAGGCCCTGGCCCCTGTACGGTCACAGTGCAGTTGTCTCTGTTAGTAATTGGAAGCTCAGCGCCCCCCAGCTGGACGTGAGAAGGTCAACATAGCTTTATCTCTGGCTGGTGAGTCTGGAGTTGACCACTCGTGGCCTGTGGTCAGTGGTGGCCCTGTGGGTGGGTCACAGCCACCAGTCCAACGAAGGCCCTTTCTTAGAGCTGACATCACCTCTGCAGCCTGCGGCCAGAGTAAAATCCAGTCTTCTGGGGAATCTGAGTGTTCCCCTAGTGTTTATAGCTCTAATCAACCACTAGAATTTTCATAAATAATGAGATGAATCGTAAGTATAAAACTCAGAATTAGAAACTTCATTAAAAAAAAGATAAACAAATATCTTCACAGCCTTGGGGTGAGCAAAGATTTCTTAGGATACAGAAAGCACTAACCATGAAAGGAAAGGATAAGGAATTGATTTTCAAAAGTGTAAGTTTCTGCTTTCCATCATCAAAAAACACCATTAAGCAAATTAATGGGGACAAACTAGGCACCTTGGGGGAGGTGGCAGCAGTGCAGAGGTGAGGGGTGCGGCCACCCAGGGCTGCCTGTGGGGCCAGCAGCGCCATCGTTGGCGGAGGAGGCACTATGGATTGTGGGGTGAGTGGAGGCGGTGACAGAGCAAAGGAGTGTAGGTGCCCAGTGGGGAGCATGCTGACCTGTTTGTGAAGCCCGGTGCCAGCCCCAGGCTTAGCCAGCCCTGGGGCTGCAGAGCTGGACCATGAGTCTGAGATCCCTGTGGCAGTGGCTGGGGACACAGTAGCACCTTTGCCTGTGGCCCTGGACCCCACAGAATTGGAGTTTGGAACCATGAGGGCCACCACCTACCAACACATAGGCAACACAAGATCTTTGCAGTCACACCCTGCTGACCACCGAGGGCCAGCACAATTGTCCCGACTTAAACCTCAAACGGACATGTGAGAAGAGAGGAAGAACAACTAAACTGTGAATCTCCAGGGTTCCTCACCAAAAAATGTAGCCCGTGCTCAGCAACATTCTAGGTGACAGCACAGGCAGCCAGCATCACCTTAGAACCACAGTGCCCTGTGTGTGACCTCCAAGATACGTCCCCAGTCTGTGACCTCTGAGATACGTCCCCAGTGTGTGACCTCCAAGATATGTCCCCAGTCTGTGACCTCTGAGATATGTCCACGTAGAGAGCAGAGATGCAAACAGGGCTTTGGACGTTTTAATGAGCGATCACGTCCAGTCACACGAGCAGTGGCTGCAGAGGAACACTCTAAGCGTGATCCCGAACACACATTTTCAGATCTGTTCGTTCTCTTTCCAGTGCCGCACGGTGAACAGCTGAATGCGCGATAGGAACTTTGGTTTGCTTAGAAACTAAACTTTTTTGGTTTGCTTTTAACTTAGGTCGAGGCTGACATTTGTCCCACCAACTGAAGGATTGGTTTGGGGGCCGTTCTTCTCACCCCCGAGGTCTGGGATGACCAGGCTGCACAGGGTGTGGACGAGTGCCCGGTCCTCAGGGACGAGACAGTGGAGGACATGAGAGGGAAAGGCAGTGTCTGGAGCTGTTATGCCAAATACTACTTTGACCTTCACTCCTTAGCAGATGACAGCACCTGCCTTTTGTATTTGGGCCTCTTAGCAAGGAAGGAGCATGGAAGCTGGAGCCGCTTCCAGCCTGTGAGGTCAAAGACCTGTGCGAGCTGCCGGGAGACGGCGCTCAGTGCTGGTCATTTCACCGGCAGTCAGCGTCTGGAAGCCATCCTCTCTCAAGAGAGAACTGAGGGTCTGTGACACTGTGAGCCCCTCATCTGCAGGGACTGCAAACATACCGCCTCGCCTGCTCGCTGGCCAGCGGAGGTGGCCCCTCATCTAGGAGGACTGGGGAAACACCGCCTCGCCTGCTCCGGAGCCAGAGAAGTTGTGACAGACATCACCTTGAAGAGACTGGTGCACAGCGAGGGCTGTGCCCGCGGGAAAGAAGGGGCCAGGCCAGTGCAGCACTCGCTCTGTCCTTCACTGGACAGTCGCAAAAGCCGCTCCAAAGCCAAACTCCCGGCCCACACACAGACGTGTGCTGGCAAGGTAGGCTGATAGCTGTGGACTATGTGAGGTGTTTTCATTGCAGTTTAAATTTCAAGACTTGAAAGACAGTAACTATATAACTTCCGTGTCTTTCCTATTTTTCTGAACCACCCCCTCCAAAAAAACAACAGAGACCCCTCCCCCAAGGGAACAAGAACCCCCCATATTGTCGCATATTCCCTCACAATCAGTGCAGTGTCACCGTTAAAACTCGGGGCTCCTCACAGCCCACGCAGCCGCGTAGCAGCAGACTTGCACAGCGAGCCACTGAAGGCTCCCTCCTCCTCCGTCCTGGAAACGGTCCTTACCGGCAATCAGCTCAAACCCAAGAGCTGCCGAATAACACTGGCCACTCAAACTCTGTGCAAGCACTGCTTATTAGCATGTTAGCCTGTCTGAGATAAGAGAAATTTTCCATTATTGGTTATCTACTTGTATTGGATCTATGCTGCATATCTTAACAATAGTGGGATTAAAAAATATAATGATGCTTATTTCTTGATAATGTTTCTTTGTTAAATAAATGTATCAAAAGATATTTTTATAATTCCAGCCAACAGAGTGGTTCAGTGATAACAAGCAGATAATGAAATAGGTGTTCCCTAGGTTCCATTAGTGTGCCTCGCCCCCCAGGGCCCTCCCGTGGAAGAATAAAGGCCGCTGACTCACAAAACATCATGTGAAAATTTATATTTCTATTTCTCATAAACTTAGTTTTATAAATTGTAAAATGACAAAGATTGACTGAAACAAAAAAAATTTAATTTTTTGTTTCAGCCAATCTTTGCCATCTTCAAAAGGGGGCTGGAACAAAAAATTAAACTAAAAAATTAATACTTAAAATACACAAAACTAAGTTTAAGAGACATGTAAACTCTCAAATGTGTTTTAAGTCTGTAGCATTTATACTTCAAGTGCCAAAGCTTAAAATTGCACCGAGGCTTTAGAGGGGCACCTTGCATCTGCACAGAAATGCCCTCCTCTCTTAAAAATAAATCTTTGCAAGTCGAAAGAAAGAAAGAAAGAAAGAAAGAAAAGAAAGAAAGAAAGAAAGAAAAAGAAAGAAAGTTAGTTAATGGGTAATCCATGGTTTGGAAAATACTTGAAATATGTAGATCTCATAAAGGAATTATATCCAGAATACATAAAGAACTCCTACAGGTTAAAAAAAAGACAAGTCAATTTTAAAATGAGAATAACGATCTCACAAAATAAAAGATGAAAGGCCAGTAGTCACAGGAAAATATGCTCAATATTATTAGTCATCAGAGAAATTTAAATAAAACCCCCAGTGGGATATTAGTTCCTACCCAATGGAATGACTGAACTAAAAAGGACTGGTAACACCAAATGCTAGCGAGTCTGTGGGGCAGGTGAACCTCTCGTATATTACTGGTGGGAATACAAAATACCTCAACCACTTTGGAAAACAGCATATCATTTCCTTACAAATACATATGCATCCTATGACCCGGTCATTCCATTTCTCGTTATTTACCCTCATCCGATGCTATGGGAAGGTAGACACGATATACCACAGGAGTACCACCAGAGCCAGCGGGGCACTGAGGCACTGAGGTTGTGACAGGGGTCTGCAAGAGTGACAGATGCCCCAGTAGCCTTCTCCCCTGACCTGAGAAATGGCCATCCCTGGTGTGTCCCCAGAGTGATAAGAACACACCTCACAGGCTCTGTCTGCCAGGTAAGAAATGAAAACATACATTCATACAGAGATTTGTGTAAGAATGTTTATAGTAGACTTATTTTTAAAACCCCAAACTGGAAACAAATCAAATGTTCATCAACAGGAGAATGTTTTTTTTAAAGTATTATATTCACACAGTGGAATACTATGCACCAATAAAAAATTGAAAACTACAAATACCCACAACAACATGGATAAACCTCAAAGACATTACATTACACTGGGCACACACACTCACAAAGCCAGACATAGAAGACCAGGGTCAGAGGGATCTCTGTATGATTCTGTTTGTGTGAAGTCCCAGAGCTGGCAAAGTCCACCTGTGATCACGGCACTCAGGGAATGATTGCCTCTGGCAGCGGGAGGCAGAGGCCGACTGGAACGGGCTAGGGAGAGCTTTCTGGATATGATTAGAAATGTGTACTATCTGTGTCTTGTCTTAGATGATGGTCACACATGTGTATTCAGCTGCCCAGACTCATCAAATGGAACACTTAAAATCTGTGCTTTCTATTTTATATAAAATTTCATATAGTTCATGTCTCAATTAAAAATAACCCAAGAGCCAGTGCTGATTGAGCATATACTCTGCACAGCATCACAATAGGTCACCTATCAATGGATCCAGTGATGCTCACAGCCACCGAGGGGAGGACCCATCAGGACCACCCCTTTTATTGGAGGGTCTGCACAGCCATGCATGGCCTCTCTGGTTCGTATTAATTCATTATCTCTGGGTCCCCATCAGCATTTATCACATGGCCTTGCAGGCACTTAGAAAACAGTATTGGACTGAAAATGTGAATTCCAGACATTGTCAAATATGGAGGGAGCTTGTGCTAAGCGCCAGGCACTGTGCTGGGACTAAGGGAAGCAGTGAGCAAACAGGGGTGTCCCTCAGAGCCCACAGTCCTGAGATGTCCGCACAAGCAGACCTCTGGTCTCCCCGTGCTTGCTGCCCCGGTGCGCCTCTCTGACTGTCTCCTGGCCCAGGCGTAGGTTTTGTTTTCTGTTGCATCTGAGGCAACACCTGAGGCTGCAAATGCTTCCCTTTTATCTTCGCAAGTGCTGGTTCCAGCAGCAGGTCACAGCACAGGCAGGCACTCTGTCAGAGAGAGAGTCCCGAAGCCCCCCAGGGCTTCAGGTGCACACCTGGACCTCTGCGTGGGCCCCCCATCTTGATGGCTATGGGGGACCCTCCTGCCAGTAGTAACTTGGTGGATGCTGCTTGTAAACCTACTCTGAGGCCCGGCGGGCAGGGAGAGGGGCGAGGGGCAGATCTGCCCCTGCTTCCAGCTTCTAAAGACAGGCTTGGTGCAGGTTGAGGCATCGAGGCTTCCATAAATCACAGGGCCTGGGCCCTTGGAGCTGGTTTTCCTACCTTGGAACTAACAGGCAGCTCGGGATGGGGGGTGGGGGCCCTGTGCTGCCTGCAGATAAGCGCTGAGCATCCTCATCTGGGGTGTGCACAGCGTCACCTGGAGACTCTCAATTCTCCCATTCCAAGCTCGTTCCCAGCTACCAGCCCCAGCAGTGGTGGGCAGACTTGTGCCCACCTGCCTCAGAGTGTGGGCCATTGGTCTCCCCCATCAGTATGTCCCAGTGACCGATCGCCTGTTGCCTGCCCTGGTCCACTCGGCCCAGGCTGTGTGCCGCCCTGCTTTCCCTGGACCCTCTCTGGTCATTAGCAATCACAGGCCTCAGGGGTATGGCTGAGGATGGCTTTGTTTGGGGCTGCATGCTGAGGTTTATTCAACATGTCTTAGGGGTTTGCTTCTACCCTGTTCCCACCCACCTTGGACCAGAGTGAGCCAGAGTGGCCGAGGAGGGTGCTGGGTGACCTGCTGGGAGCTGCATCTGGAAGGACATCACCACCACCACAGAAAGCTCTTTGCTGTGCCTTTTGTCATCCAATCCCCATGTCATCCTATAAAAGACACAGCAAGGAGTGATCACTGTCATGTTTAGAGGAGGGAATGGGCCCCAAAACTTTTGGTACCCTGACCTACATCCCGTGGTGAGGCCTGAGCTGACAGAAAATAGGACAGATGGTCAGCCAGCCAGACAGCTGGATCTTGACTCCATGTTCCCTGAGCCGAGCCTCACGGGGTTCAGGTCTGGGCGTTCCTCACTCACACTTTTATCGTGGGAGATGTGTTGTGTGGGTGGTGTCCTCGGATGCACCCAAGAGGGGGCCCAGCAAGGTCAAGGCAGAAGTCCGGCTCTGCCAACTTGCCCTCCACCCAAGAGCCAGGGTGGTGGTTTTCTTCTGAAAAACTAACCTGGTCACATCACGCTCTTGCTTGAAGCCCTTGCCTGTCCCGCCATTGCATCTGTCTCTGTGGTCCTCAGCAGCATGCCTCTAGATGGGTATTAGGACTTGGGCATGCGGATGAAGGAGGTGGGCCTGGAGATAACGCATGTACTGAGGCCTTTCGGTTCAATGTGATTCTGGATCTGGCTACAAAGTCTCTGCACTGAGCCACCCTATACACTGCTCCCCGTTCTGTTTTTTTCTCTCTAACCCACTCATGGTGATTAAATAGTGCCCCACCCCAAAGATGGGCCCAAACCCTAACCCCTGATGTCTGCAAATGTGGCGTCATTTGCAAACAGGGTCTGCTGATGTGACCAAGTTAAGGTGAGGTCACAGCGGATCGTGGAGGGCTCTAAGTTCCAGGACTAGGGTTCTCATAAGAAGGCCATGAATGCACAGAGACCTGCAGGAAAAATGTCTGGGATGAAGGCAGAGATTGGAGCGACATGTCCATAAACCAAGGAAAGCTAAGGATTGGTGGCAACCAGCAAACGCCAGGAAGGGGCAAGAAAAGGCTCTTCCCCTAGAGCCATTCATTAGAGGGAGCATGGCCTTCCCAGCACCTTGGCTTTGGCCTTCTGGTCTCCAGAGCTGTAAGGGAACAGATTTCTGTTGTTATTAAGGCACCCAAGCCTGTGGTGCTTGGTTATGCAGCCCCAGGAAACCAGCACAGCGTCCTTTCTCCTGGGCCATGCTCTTCTCCTCCTGGGGATTTTCTGTGCCCATCTGCCTGCGACAGGCTGACAAGTCCCCAAGCCAGGAAACCTGTTCAATATTTTTTAATTAAGAATTTTCCAAACAAACTTGGCTTGTGACCCCTTTCCTACAAAACACCTTTTAGCATGGTGCAAAGTTGGGGCTCCAAGGGGTACTCCCTCAGAGGTGCTGTTAAAAGTAAACACACAATAGGTCTCCTTCCTGGCTAACACAGGGCTGTGAACTGAGCCAGGGGCAGGTCCGCCTCAGAAAAACGCCTTTGTCTTGATTGAACCTGCCCAAGCCTTTTAATCACTTCTGACAACGCCTTGCCACTCATCAGCACTGGGGGGGAAGACCTCAAGAAGTTTAATTAGTATTGAAATGGTCATGAAAATGCCATTCACAGTGAGCAGTGAGTAAGATGGTAATATTTAATGTGGGACAGGGACCTACAGGCAAAAATAGCAGAGGCAGATGCACAGGCCCGTGTTGTTTCTGTCTGAAGTGAAGAAGACAGGGAGTCTGAAACCTGGGGGCTCTGCGGGAACTACACCTTCGCTTCTGCGGAGGAATTTCCCCGAAGGCAAACCTGGAAACTTCAGTGGCTGCACAGGGCGGCTTCTGCAGGCCTCACTGCAGCCAAGAATGTCTCAGAGATAACAGCAGGAGGCAGGGGGCCAGGCCTCCCCTTTATTCACTGACAAAGGGTGGGAAGCAGCAGATTCTCATCCTCTGTGGATGCAGGTATCAGGGCCAGGGACAGGGGAGCGCTTGCTTGCTTAGTCCTCAGGTTGCTGTTTCCACTCTGGACCCCACCGCACCCTCACCAGTCGGGCATCTTTACAGCAAGGTCGGGTGATGCACCTGACATCCTGCTGCCCATGGTCTTCCCCACTTCCCGTCCCTGCCTGGCTGGCTTCTCAGCAGCAATGCTCCCTCCTCCAGGAAGCCATCCCTGACTCTCTGGCCTAATGCGTCCCCCTGCTTTGCCTTCCCCAAGCACCCCAAGCATCCTCCTTCGGGGCGCTGACACCACACTGTGGCTGCTGCTCAGTGACTATCTCTTCCAGACCATGGGCTCCTTCAGGATGAATCGGTCGTAGTTACCCTTGTATCCCCAGTACCCAGCACAGTGTCTGCGGCCCCGAGAGGGCATCTGGAACACAGATGATGACGAATGTCTGCCCTCCTCTCTGGGTGCCTCCTTGATCCCCACTGTCCCACCCAATGAGCATCCTTGCTTTGTGTGCCTGCACCGCCCCTGTCCCCACACCCCCGCCCCAGATCTGGAGGGAGATGGCTGCGGAATCACCAGCACCCATGAGCACCCTTCCGGTGATTGGTACCCAAAGCCACACTCAACATTTGGTATTTGCAGCAGCCTTGCACTCTCGCAGAGATTTCCTTCCTGAGCTGCGGCAAATGTCTGTGTTGATGTGCACTGTTCAGTTAGTGTCCTGGCTGTCACATCCATTTCGAAGTCAGGAGGAAGGCTGGGGTTTCAGTGATGGGTTTGCGTGCTGCTCTGGGTGGACGAGGCTGGGGAGGGGGTCTGCCTGCACCGTAGATGCCGGCGGCGCCTCCTTGCAGTGGCTCAGTGCTGTGCCGCACACTCTCTGAATGTGTGTGCTGGTGGCAGATTAGGTGAGAAACAAGGCTGCTTTTTAACCCACGCAGTTTCTCAATGGCATCAGATCCCCAGTCCCAGGCATGCCCTTGGCCAGGGCAAGTAGGTTCTGGATTAGCTCTGCAGAGCACAAGACAAATCTAACTGATCTTCCCCGGACTTTGGGCTTTCCAGATCCCCCCGAATCCGCAACATAGATCCTCTTGTCAGATACCAAGCAGGATATTTCACCCCCATTTTAAAGGAGGGAAAACAGGCCCCCAGGTATGGGGTCATTTGGCTAAACTCACAGACTCAGGATGTGTGATGCCCAGACCAGTGCTACCTAGCCTGTTACTTTAGGGACACACTAAGGGACAAGCTGCAAAACTTGGCCAGTTTTATTTGTTTGCTTAGTATTTCCTACATGGCAGCTAGAATGTGAAGAGTTTTATGCTCCTTATTTCATTTAATCCCTTCATTAACCTCTTCAAGTATTATTATTTATCCCCATTTTATAGCTCAGCAAACTGAGGGACAGAGTGATTGAACAACTTACCCAGCATTGAGTGGCTGATTGATGGCAGAGCCATGATTTAAACCCAACACTGGCTGACGGCAAAGCTACACTCTTCACTGAGTTTTCTGGCAGCTTCCAAAGTATCTGGCTAGTTCCCTGGAACCAGGAGGAGTGCGGTGTGAGGTCTGGGTGGACGATGTAAATCCACCAAAGTTTCTGATTGCCACTTGGGTATTGGGCCTAAGAAGATTGCGGAAGTGGCCTCTGAGATAGGAGGGTGTGGCCGGGGCTGCAAAGGGTGGCAGGGGCTTCTGGGGGCTGCCGGGAGCACTACTGGCCAAGGGAAGATGATCTGGGCCTGGGAGGGATTGTCCAGCATCTCTTGGGCCAGGCTCTGGACAATCTTCCTATTGACATGACCACGTCCCTCCCAGTTTCATGCTTAGGCCCTTGGCCAAGACCCCCTGACCCAGAGCCCCCTGACCTAGAGCCCCCACATCCAGTGTTGGGCCTGCATTTTCAAGATGCGACTCAGGGAGAAGCGGCCCCTGCAGGGTGAGCGGCTGCCTCCCTGACTTCCCCACGTTGCTGCTGCCGGTGCTGACAGAGACGGCTGGCTCTGCCACCCAGCAGCAGGGGCCGTGGGCACGATCTGCAGCTCTGAGGAGCTTTGATTTCTTCATCCATAAAGTGGGAATGTGCACGTTTGTCTCAGGCATCATTGTGAGGAGTCAGAGAGGTGATGTACTCAGGCAGGCATTCCTCACCTATTGGCTATGGAAACAATATGACAGTGACGACAAGACAGCCTGTACCCCGCAGGTCCCAGCCCAGGCTGGATGGTGCACTAACATCGTCAGTGCTCGAAGGAGCAGATGACAAGATGAAAGAGCCTAGTTGTAAAGTGGGCTGGAGTCCTTACGGTTGGCATCTGGGCTCTGGCTCCTGCAAACTGTGGCCTCGCTGAGCCCCGCTGTTCCAAAGTCAGTTCACCTGCAGCGTGAGGACTGGCTTCGTTCCTGTGAGTGGGGCCAGGCCTTCCCAGGGCATCGGACGTCAGCAGCTCCTGGTGGGCAGCTGGTCCCCATCTGGGCCATACAGGGGGCAGAGGCCACTGAACGGGCCTGGCTGGAGCACAGATGGGCTTGTGTGGACGTGCCTTTGTTCTCAGGAGCCACACCCCCTGCATTGCTTTCTTTGAACTCAGCTGTCTCTTCCCAGCAGCCCATCCGGACACCTGTCTAGCCCTTTCTTTTCAGAGGGAGCCTTCCTCTGTGAGAGAGAGGCCACCACCTGCTCCCCCACCCTGCCCCCCATGAGCTCCCCATTATACCTGGCACCTGGGTAAACATGGCCTCTCTGCTGGCCTCTTCCCAGGACAGGGCTTGGCCCTGGGCTGGGTGGATAGGAGGGAGACAGCTCCTGGCCCCCTGGGGACTTGTGCCAGGTGCTGGGGGCCCAAGGGTGATTCGGACCTCTCTTTCCTGGGCTGGGGGTAGGAGGTGCAATAGCGTAAGGGCAGAATCCCTGTGCGCAGACAAACCTCCATGCAGATCCTGGTTCTACTACTCACTAGTGCGCCAGGTGGGACAAGACGCTTCCGTTCTCCTGGTGTCAGGTTCTCCATCTGTGAGCTGGGTCAGCAGCATCACCCACCTCAGCAGTTGACAGGAGCGTCAAATGCATTTAGCACAGGGCCAAGCTGGAATGAACACTCAGTACTTCTCAGGGCATCATCGGGGCTTTGCTCTTCCGTGTTGAGAGGCTTCTGGTTTGTAAGGAGAGGGACAAGCACAGAAATTGCTGGTGGAAAGACTAGCACTGAACGGGAAGCAGGTGCTGGCTGCAGGGGACGCGGCCCCTCCAGCTGCCTGACACCCAGAAGGTGATGCCCAGGATGGATGGGCTTGAAGGAGGTGGAGCTAAAAGGAATGTGAGCTGTGAGGGTCTCAGCCCCTTCCCTCGGGAGGCCTGCCCCGAGGGTCACTACTTGCTCAGCCAGCTCTGCAGGCCAAAGAGGAGGCTCCATGAGGCTTGGCTCCTGCTGACATCTCCCTCCAGCATCGTCTCCCTCCCCTCCCTCCCGCACTGCTCCCTTCCGGCGTCCTTCCTCTCTGGTCAGCAGCCCCCGCTTTCCCTCTGCGGTTCCTCACCCAGGTTTTCCCTTCTCAGCGTCTCTCTTCAGCCACTTTCTCCAACCTCCAACCAGAGTTGTCCTTGATTCTTCTCTTCCCCCACCCTGCTACCCAACCAGTCCTTGAGTCCTCCACCTCCAACAACACCCCAAGCCTGGCGGCCTCTCTCTCTCCCCACTGCTGCCATGCTGGTCCAGGCCGTCCTCACATCCTGCCCCCCAAACTGCAGTTGTCTCTGACCCGATCTCTCAGCCACCGCTCTCACTCCCTAAGGCCTCTGCTCCTCACTGTGCACTGGGGTGTGGGTGACATTCCTCTCTCCTTTCACTCAGAGAAAAACCCAGGCTCCTATGAGGCCTGTGAGGTCCTGCCTGACCCCCCTTACCAGCCCGCCTCCCTGATCTCAGTTCCTACTGCCCTCTCCTGCCTGCCATGTTGTAGCCACTTTTGTCCAGCACACTCCTGCCTCAGGGCCTTTGCACTCGCTGCTCCCTCTGCCTGGAACGCTCCGGGAGATACTCTCTTGGCTCACTGCTGCCCTTCACTCAAGTTGCTGCTGTAATGTCCCCTCTTCAGAGAGGACACCATGACCCCCTTAGCTAAAGCAACATCCCCACCCCTCTCTTATCATCCCGTTTTCTTCTTAAAGTCCTTACCAGTCTGAAATAATCTCAAGTATTTATTCTCATGTTTATTGTCTGTTTCTCCCCAGCTAGCCTGTGAGCTCACAAGGGCAGGGACCGTGTCTCTCTTGCTGATTGCTGGACTTCGGTGCCTGGCACAGCGCAGGCTTCGTGGTAGGAGGACAGTGAACCTGTGTGGAGTGACAGATGGGCAGGTGCAGGCACTGGAGGCCTCGGTGCCTGGGGCTGAGCTTGAGGAAAGAGGGCGAGGCCCGGGCACTTGGGACTCCGGTTGGGACATCCTTTCCCATTGGCTTCATGCTGCTGGGACATGGATCCCCCAGCCTCCCTGGCAGCGGAGACAGGGGATAGGAGTATGGACTCTATCTCTGGGCTGTTTTGTTTTCAACACTGGCTGCCAGCCCTGCACGTGCCCCACTGCCTGACGAGGCTGCCGAGCCTGCAGAGCCTGAAAACTTGCCTGTTTCAGGGAAGGGGTCAGTTTCAGAGACTAGACCCCTCAGCTGGGGACTCTCGGCTGATCCCTCCAACCCCACCCACGTCTGAGACTGACTCTCTGGCAAGTTTTCCATTACATTTTATGGGAACCTATGGGAAGACCCCAGCAGGGGCCAGTTCTTAGCTCCTTTTGCGACCTCTAGTGAGCAGACGAATCACCAGAGAGAGAGCTTGACACGGATCCCGAGTCCGGTGCCCCGCCGCAAAGGCTCGGCCCCAGTATGGAAGGGACGGGCCCTGGAGTCTGCATTGGAGTGGGCCGGCGGTGCCTGTGAGGCAGGGGCCTGGACCATGATCCCGAGGCACCTCTATGCTAAAAGGTGGCTAAAGGGTGGGGCTATTGCAATTGGAAATCTTCAGTTGAACTTTGGCCTACTGACTCTATAATTTAACCTTTCTGAGCTTTAGCTTCCTCCTTTTTAAATGGGGATAATAATGCTAAGTACACCCTACAGTTCCTGTGGGTTATGGAAGATCATGCCTTGAGAGTGCAGCACAGTGCCAGGCACATTGTAAGTGCTTAGTTCACACTGGCTGCGACTGTTGTCACTGTTCTGTCCCTCCATTGCTCAACTGTGCGTCTGCTCCCACCCTCCCCCCACCCCCGAATGCACCTTCCCAACAACACTGTCTGCTGAGTTTCTAGTCGGGGAAGCCCTGATCCGAAGCATGTACCAGTTCCTGTGGTATAAGCACTCCCACCATGGCCAAATTAAAGCTCATAATATGTTGGCATTGAACTGGAGTTGGAAGAGATGTGCACAGTTGGCTAGGTTGTGCCGGCACCAGCTGGGTCCAGGGCACCATCACCAAATCCCTCTTCACTGGGAGATCCCGCCTCGGGCCGTGGCCTCTGCTGGGCTGGCGAGTGCCCAGGGCAGTGAGCAGACCTGATGTAACTGCCACCTCCTGCTGCCAGGGTTTTCGCACAGTTCTGCCAGCGCGTGTGCTCAACAGCTGATGCGGGAAGTGGGAGTTGTAGCCTCTGATTACTGTCACTGGGGACCCAGAGCAGAAATGATTAACTACCAAAGGGCAGAGGTGGCTTTCATACGCTGATACTCACCACTTGCCACAGACCACACGAAAGGGTGTGAGGCCTCTGCAGCCACCGCTGGCTCCCTCACGTGTTGTGGTTTGCTTTGTTTTGTTTCGATCGCTGACGAAGGCCAGCGATCCTCGTGAAACCAGTGTGGGTCCTCGAGCCAGACCATCCGGGATCAAATCCCAGCACTGCTGTGTGACGGTGTGTGACCTGGGGTGAGTTTGCCAACCTCCCTGGTGCTGTTTGCTCCTCTGCAAAGTGGTTGTGCCCGTGAAGATACTGCAGACTGTGTAAGAATTAGACATGACATCCGTCACATGCCGGGGACAGGGCCTGGCAGAGAAAAGCAGCTCAGTGAGTGGGAGCTGGGTCGCGCCTGTTCCTGGAAGGAAGTCACCACCCAGGTGGCTTTTCTGAAATGACCCTTGACCCAGGAGTTGAGAAGCTCCCCCAGCCTCACTGGTGGAGGTGAGCAGGGCAGACAGTTTTCCTAAATGGCAGGTTTCAAATACTTCACTTCCTCCTTGGAGTGATCTGTCCTCCACGAAGAAACATTGAGTTCTTTCCTGCTAACCCATCATATGAAATACAGATACCCCTCTCTCTCTCTCCCTCCCTCTCTCTCTCTCTCTCTCTCTCTCTCTCTCTGCCCAAGGAGCCTGAGTGCCTTGGTTCCCACCAGAGGAGGGCCATGCAGGACAACTGGTCGACCAGGAGCATCCACTGTGGACTTTCCGCGAGTGAGATCTAAACCTTTTCTGTGTTAAGCCATTGAAATGTGAGATATTTTTGTTACAGCAACTAGCATTAGCCAACCCCAACTAGTACAATCACGTAAGCACAACGTGCTTTGAGAACCCAGAAGCCACTCCAAGGGGTGGGCTGTCACAGTCCACAGCAGCTAACCTGAGGCACAGGGAGCTCCCACGGTACCACCACCGACTCAGACACATAGCAGCAGTAAGGGGACAGGGGCAGAGAGAAAACAAGTGGATTCAAATATGAACTTCACCTGGGAAGGCACGGGCACAACTTCTGCATGGCACGTGCTTCTAGCAAGGACAACTCTATGTGTTAACAACCAGAAATGTGTTTGTCTGAGTGCGGTTCACTTTCTCCCATGCTGCACCAGGCAGGTCAGCTGGTTTGGAATAAAGGGGAAAGGTCTTTTCACTGTCCTGTGTGCTCTCCCCCTCTACCCCCACAAGTGGGACTAAAGCGACAGAGAGGGGACTCTCGTGGCGCTGTTGATGTTCAGTTCTGTGCAGGTTCTGTCCCCAGCCTGAGGGAGAGCTGCGGGTTTCTCTAGGATCGGCCTTGTGGTCGCTTTGGCCCCGGGTAGGCACCGTCTAACTCTGTTGGTGGGCTCTCGGGAGTGCCGTCTGCCTGCACACGCTGAGGGTAGGGGTGCTTCAGGGCTCAGGGCCGACAAGCAGAGCCCCTGCTATCTCCTGTCTCTCAGCAATCCCCTGCATTCACCTCAGCCCTCTCCCTCCTGCAGCCCCAGAACACGGGGGGCCTGCTTAGAAAGGAAATACAGAATTCTGCCTTCAAATTGCTAGCCGACCCCGCAAAACTCCCCCAGCATGTTAAACTCTGTCCATCCTTCTATACCCTCTCCTTATGGCCTGGGCCGTATTCTTAAGTTATTTGGAGTTGGTGCCTCCAGGTTGCTGCTGTCTCCTGGGCGCCCCGCCTCCTGTGTAATTTACTCAGCGACAAGTCCTGATGGTCCTCCCCATGCTGATTTCCACCTGGACCCCTCTTCCCAGTATTTGGGGCAACCACCTCTGTGGGCTGGAGCTTTCCCTCCCCCCCCACTGGTCCCCTGCCTCGGGCATCTCCTCCCACCCTGGGGTCCTGCAGGCTGCATGCCTCATCACTGCCTCGAAGCAATGCGCTTTCAACTCCTCCCAAGTCTGCTGGAAAACTTTCCATGTCTTTGTTGGCCTTGACCCTGAATTACTGATGATTTTCTGATGGAATCAGAGCGCCCTTTGTTCCAAAGTTTTCTTATTGTTTTCTTTCCATGGGATTGTAGAAAACATCTCCCAGCAGGCACACCCTACTGTTTTTGTGAAAATTGCAGACCGCAAATAACTGCTTAAGTCAACTGCCAGACGAGGTGCTCTCTTCAGAGGGAAAATTCCAGCTGTTGAACAAGTTTATGGGCTTTGTTTCTGGAGCAAAGAGTGCATCAAGGGAAGAACAGAATTTTCCAGGTGCCCCAACTCCATCGTCGTTATAAAGCACATGTGTCTGAGTGGGCTCTTTCTTTCAAGGTCAAATTTATTCCCCAGTCCTTACTCCCCTCCTCCTTCTGTCGACTCCCTTCTGCAGCCTTTCAGTAGACACTTCGAGGGGCACAGAGAGGAGAGAGGGCCTGGGGGTGGGCCAGCCCCGGCACTCCCCCAGCCTCCGGGCTCCATGAGCCGCTGCTGTGTCCTGAGGATGTTTTCTGGCTCAAGCCAGGCTATTCCCTGAGTTCAGTCTCAGCTGAGACCCACCGAGAGACCGGCTTCCCCCACTTGAACACTTGTAGGGAGCAGAGCGGACCCCAGAAGAAGCTGCCTGAGGTCTGTGCTCAAACCTGGCCTGCCCTTGCACCTGCCTTTCTCAGAGCACTCTGGGCACCGTGGAGGAGCCCAGAAGCATGCTTGCTTGTCCCCTCTCCAGTCCTCATGTCCAGCAAATGCCCCCGAGTCTCACTTTGCCTATAGGCACAGAGACGACCGTCTGTGGCCACCATTCAGGGAGGCCCTGGATTCCAGACTTGCTCGTTGTCAGGCACCCCACACCAAGACTTATCCCCCGATGATCCCTTCCTACCAAATTCCACTGCTCTGATCTCCAAAGGTATATTTTGGCTTGAACCTTGCCATTCAAAATGTGGCCTGCAGACCAGCAGCAACTGCGTGTTAGAAACACAGACACTCGGGCCCACCACAGACCTTCTGGACCAGAAACTCCGTGTAACAAGGTCCCCGGAAAATCCCTGTGCCCATCAAGCCTGAGAAGTACTAATGTGCCATACATTTTGCGTTTTTCAGCAGCTAATTTTAATGCAGGCCGCCTTGTGTTAGTGATGCAAGTGTTTGACATCTCACACTTTCACAAATATGACTTCTCACGGTCTGCAGAGCAGCAGGATGGTGAGTTCCTGGAGGCCAGGTTTCTCCCGACAGCCCCAGCTTGGCTCTGGCACTGACGGCAGTTTAATGAGCCGCACAGCTGAGTAGACGGACGTGGAGGCCCCTGAGGGAGACAGGACAGAGGATATTACTTCTCCTTTGCACACGAGGAAACTAAGGCTCAAACAGGTCGAGACTTGCTCTATTTAGTTCATAGGTGTCAGCCTACATTCCGTCGCTGGGCTTCTGACCTCCCATCTCCTGGTGGCTGCAGAATCTCCAATGCTCTGTTGCAGGAAGAACTGTGTCGCAGCTCTGTAGTCTGATTGTAAATTCTAAAACAAGTCCTTGTGTGGAATGGCCTTCCCGCTTTGGGGACGGGGGAGAGAACGTCGAGGCGCTCTGCTCGGCCCACCGGAGCCTTCCTGCCGGGAAGCTGCCGTGGCCTCTGCCCACAGGGCACTCGCTTGGAGCCCCGGGGCTGGTGGTGGAAAAGGTGGGAACGTGGACACCTGCTGCTCATTCCCCTGCCCGCCCCCACCCCCCGCACTGGGCCGGAGGAAGCAGCCAGGAAGGCGAGAGCAGGAGTGCGGGTGAGGCTCACTGGCAATGGTTTCTAGCTTTGAAGCTTAAGTTGGAATCATTTCCCCTGGTCACCCCTTCCCCGAAGGCCCCGGGCTCTGGCTGTCCACCTGGAGCTGATTAGGCATGGCTCAGGGCAGAGCACCACTCACAAAGGGGCTCACAGGACCCCAAGGTGAGTTGGCCAGGGGGAGTAAGGGATAAGGGGGCCAGGGATCTGCGCCTGAAGCAGACCACAGGAATGCACCGCCGCCCTCTGGGGTCACTGCACAGGCCGAAGCAGATGCGGCCCTGCTGTCTGCAGAGGCCCCCAGCCCCATGCTGGGCCTGAGGAAAGGAGTCCCTGGGCCGGAAGGAGCAGGAGGGCAGATGGTGTCTCTCCTGCCGTTTCCCGCAGTGGCAGCCCATATCTCCTGCTTTCCTGTGGTTGTGTTTGCTTGTCTGCAGACCAGAAGTCCACTAACCATCCCTGGTGTGCAGTGAAGGCAAGCCCAGTGGGTGGGGCACCATCTTCCCCCGAGCACTTTGGCTTATGTGTCCTGGCTGCGAAAACACGGGGCAGAGGCGGGAGCCCCAGGGACGGTGCTTTGAGCCCTTCCTACACAGGTGCTCTTCCGACACTTCACCTGCATTAGATCAGTCCATCTGCACCCCAGCCCTGGGAGACAGGAGGGCTCCATCGTTACTCCCATTTTGCGGATGAAGAGGAGGAGCCCAAAGGCCACAGGGCTGCTCCAGGGCCCACACTGCTGAGTGGAAGAGCTCTTGCAGCCACCACTTGGGGCCAGTCAGGGCCACTTAGGCGAAGGAGGGGTGCCTGTGGCTCTGTACAGAGCAGTAAGGGGACCTGTGTGGAGGTGACACACAGGCCACACTCTGCTCAGTGCTCTGGGCTCAGGCCAGGGGTGCTGACATGGGAGAAATGACTCTCTGGGGCCAGCTAAGGAGTCTGAGCTTTACCCTGCAGACCAGGGGTCCCCAGCCTCCAGGCTATGGACTGGTAAGGTCTGGGCCTGGTAGGAACCAGACTGCACAGCAGGAGGTGAGCTTGAATGCTATGCTCTGGAATCATCCTGAAACTGTCCTCCCCACCCCAGTCCTTGGAAAAATTGTCTTCCTCGAAATTGGTCCCTGGTGCCAGAAAGGTTGGGGGCCGCTGCTGTAGGCAAAGGGAGTCACTGCAGAGAAGATGAATCTGGCCCACAGTTCTGAAAGGTAGGGGGTGGCACCCGGGGACACTGTGAGAGAGGCAGGAGAGAGGAGGCTCCAAGGAGGTTGTTTCAGTCGTGCAGATGTGAGGGGTGCGGGCTGAATGGGGCAGAGGCAGGGAGGCTGAGCAGAGGAGCCGCATCCGGAAGAAACAGCAGAGGTGCAATCGGTCGAATGTGGCCCCAGATCAGGGTGTATGTGGTCCGTCCCACAGGCTGGGGTTTCCCACCTGGACAGGCACTGCTCTGAGCCCCCACCCCACCCCTCAGCCCCTGAAGTTCGGCCCAGTGGCTCCAACTCTAGCCAGAGTGACACAGCTCTTCCTGAGAGCCCTCTGAGGTGGAGGGTGGGCCTTGGGGTGGCTCCCATTGACTTGGGTGGCCTTTCCAGCTTCTCCATCCCCACCCCCCATCCCCCACCCCCACCCCCGCCAAGCACGGCCTAAGCCCTCATTCCCCTGGGCTGCTACAGACACAGGCTGGGGGGCTGCACCCAGGAGGTGTTGGGAGGCTGTGACCTCACCTCTCAGGACTCTCTCCAGAGCCCCAGGGAGTTGATGAAAGGCCTGGACATGGGAGTGTTGGCATAAAAGTGCGCTTGTAGGAAAAAACAAATTTCTTAAGTTACTAATCCATCCGTCCTGTGCTAATGCCTCCTGAAAGAGAACTTCAACTCGAGTAGCACAGCCTTTTGTCTCTCAGAGCCACCAGAACCTGCAATTAGGAAATTGTGTCTCATTAAGGTCCCGGGTAACAAAGCCTCAAGACCCAGCTTGACCAGGGCGTGGCTTCCGGGGCCCCAGTCCCCGCTCACGTGCCCTTGTCAAGGTGCAGTCCCGGTGCCCTTGGGTCGTATTTCCCCGCTGCTCCTTGGGACAAGTAGATTCCTGTTGACATTTATTCTTTAATTCCTAACACTAGTAACTGTGCCAGTTACCCAGAAACACAGTTTCCAAGGTCTGTTCCAAGGCTTGTGGTGGATGCAGCCTGGACCCTTAATACCTGGTGGTGTGTTTCCACCTTGAAGAAGAACTCTCCTCCTTGGTCAGAATTTTGTCTGAACATTCCTCCTTTCCTCAGGATGCAGATGCTTCCTGCAGGGAAAAGTGACCCTCAGTCCTATCTGGTCCCAGCTCCAGGACACCCATTGGACCCTCCTGCGAGAGAGCAGCAGGGCTGCCCCGTCACCGAGAACGCTGGGTGGGCACTGCACGCCCCATGGCCCCCTCCCCCCGACCATGCACGAGGTCGGTGCATTGGCTCATTTGCACAGCAGGCCTCTCTCGTGGAAGAAGACTGGCTTTGTTTCCTCCTCAGGAGGTTCCGGGCGTCTGGGAGAGGGCCCTTGCCCGACAGGGAGTCTTTCCCGCCGTTGCAATGGAAAGGCAGCCCTGACCCCGTCTACGTGCACGGGGAACGAGGGGCAGCCCGAGGCGTGCGGCTTCGAGTTACAAACGTGGGAGGGGGTTGCTGGAGGCCTTGGGCTAGGAAGAACGGCCTCTGAGACCGACGCCCCAGCTCCCGTTAGCACAGCATTCCCTCAATGGCAGTGCTTCTCGGCCCGTGTGGACGTTTTCCCGCCATCACCTCCTCCTGCGGAGTTTTGGTACTGCAGTATACCATGTGTGTGTCTACGTACCATGAATGGCCCTTTGGAGGGCCAAGGTCATTACAGCAGCTAAGGCTTTTTGTCCCCCAAGGACCCATTTTTGTCCTGTGGGGTATGTCTTGCTCTCTCGTTGAGAGAACACACCCCTGAGCAGCAGCTTTCTGCTTCTGCTTGGATGCCACATGTATCAGGGAGCTCACTACCTACCTCCTTCTCAGGGCAGCCTCAGCACCACTGAGCCAAAGGAGAACAAACTCGATGCACACGACAACTTGTTTGGCTCTCCAGAGAGGTGGCTATGTGGAAAAAAAAGCCTGTGCCGAAAGGTTACGTGCTGCAGATTCCGCTTATATAATGCTTTTGAGGCGGTAAAAGGTTAGAAATGGAGAACAGATGAGAGGCAGCCAAGGGTGAGGGGCAGGAGGTGGGTGTGCTTATAACAGGGCAACCAGCGGGGCCCACCCGGTGGCTTGGGGACTGTTCTGCATTTTGACTGTGCTGATGTGTACTTGGACCCACACGTGTGAGAAAACCTCACTGCACTAAACACACGTGTACACATGGACCTCGGGACATGGCGAGAATCAGCGCACTGTCCCCACAACAGTGTCCCGGTGGCGACAGTTTTACCAGATGTTTATCATTGAGGGAAACTGGGTCAAGGACGCATGGGATCTCTCTTATTATTTCCTACAACTGCATGTGAGTCTATAATTATACTCAAAATACAACGTTTAATTTTTTTAAAGAGGTAGCATTGAAAACAGAAATTAAACAAAATAAAGAGCCTACATTTTCATTTTACAAAAACTTATTTTTCCCTCTGGGTTTTTCTCAGGGCCCAGTGTCTCCGGGTCAAAGTCAGTCAAATAGACCCAAAAGGCAGGTGAATGAGCCACCTCGTCCACCAGGGGCCGCAGGTGCGTGCGTGCCACAGTGTGCTGGGGGAGTGGGCTGGGGGCTGCCGGGCAGGAGCGCAGGAGCAGCAGGGGGCGTGGAATCCTGGCTCTGTCCCTCCACAGAGCCCCAAGGGAAGGGATGGGCAGTCAGTGGAGAGGGACAGGAGAGGACGCTCCGAATTCCCCTAGGGCAGAAAGGGAAGGTGCTCTTGCAGATGCAGGAAGAGGGAGGGGGCAGTGCTGAGAGCATGAAGGATGCCCAGACTTGCTCAGGAATGTGGCAGGAAGGTGGGGAGCAGGGACAAAGAACCTCTGTGGAGGGCACTCGCCCGGTCCCCCCACCTTCTCACATGGCAGAGACACCCAGCAGGTCCTCACAGTGTCTTTTTGTTCAACGAGTTTTCTTGAAACACTGATGAGATGCTGTAGGAGCCTAACCCTCGTTTACATCGATGAGCCTGTGGCACAGTCAGTTCTGCTGTAAGTCGTTGCACTCAAAGTCGCAGAACTTACTGCCCACGTCAAGTGAGGACTTACTATGCTCTACCTTGCAGGACAGCTCAGCCGGAGGGCAGGTGAGCCAAGGCTCTGTCTGCTGGGGGCAGGGCTTCGCTGCGGTCTGGCCAGAAAGGCTTCCTCTGGGGCACATAGATCAACTGGACCAACAGTCCCCCAAAACCTTTTGTTTGAAAACTGCATGTAACCCATTCCATTCTTTTAGTGGGCTACGGTGGAAGAACGCAGAGGCCCAGAGTCACCACAGCCCCTGCTCACTTGAGCAGCTGAGCTCCTGGACATGGGGTGGGGGGCTTCCCCCAGGAGAGCCCTCCACTTAGGGTTGGTTCAGTTGACCTAGCCCCATCCCTTGGGCCTTACGGACAGGCCCTGTTCCTTGGTTCCAGGCAGGCCAAGGCGGGGCGGCTGCCTGGACCCCCAGATGGGCCTGCTTGCCCTGTTGTGGCCAGGGCCCAGCAAGGGGCCTCTTCAGCAAGCCTGCCAGCCTCGTGGGAGTGCTGGCAGGGGCTGGGCACTCCGTGAAAGGGGGTGTGGCTTTGGTGGTGGGCTCAGGCCTTTGCTGAGTGCTTCACAGAACACACACACACACACACACACACACACACACACTCACGCAGGTTACACGACTGCCCCCACCCCATGGTGGGTCCTCCAGTCTTGTACAGCAGATGAGGCTCACAGAGATGGGGGACTTCCCCAGGGTCCCGAGGGGCCGTGATTGCACCGAAACCCGGGTCCAACCCCAGGGCAGAGCTCCACATGACATGCCACTGACCTTATTCACGTCACACTCCGCAGGGAGAGCCTTTCACACCCTGCTCTGTACCCCGAAGTGGCAAGGGAGCACGAAGGTTGTAAGCCCCTTGATAGATGGGAGCCCAGCTCCCAGAGAGGGGGACACACCCAGACACCCACAGTGGACATCGGAGTTGACTCGCCTGATGCTGACTCCAGTGTCCTTCTGCCTGAACTGCAGGCCCCCTCCTGTGACCTGGGAACCTTGTGCGGCTGAGGTCTCATTTACAGAGCAGTCAGGTGGCTCTTCACAGGAATCAGGGGCCCTTGTGAGCCCCATATTCGCTGCCACTGGCGCTAAATGACAGTGGGTCCTCAGAGTGGTGCGATGCCCAGGGGAGGCCACCCCAGCCCTGGCGCCGTGCGGGTGGGTCCTGGCTGCGTGACTATCCCCCACAACCCATTGCTCAGAGATGCCAGGGTGGGACAAGAAGAGGAAAACCATCCAAACCTAGGAACTACTGGACTCACACCAACACAAATGAGGGGTGGAGCAGGGGGGTGTAGGGGGTACACTGAAGTACCAGGGTTCTCCTGGTGGTGGAAGTGGGGCACGTGGTGGAATCCTGTGGCTGCCATCAGGAAGCCCGGGTTCCGGCCTCACCTCTGACACTGACCTGCCGCAGCATCTTTGCATTCTTGGGCATATCGGGGTACAAATGCCGGGGTACAGAGGAGGGGTGTGCTTAGTGGCAGGTAGCAGAGATCTGGCTGGAGGACTCTGAGCTCTCATCCCCATTTTTGCCAGTTTTGTCCCACTTCTGTCTGAGCAGACATGGGGGTCCACCTCAGATGCTTGTGGCCAGGATCCCACAGCTCTGCTCTGCAGAACCGAGCGTAAGAGCTGAGAGGGACAGGCTAAGGACAGGGATGGTCCCTGCAGGAGGAAGGGAATTCTACAGGGGGTGGGGGTCAGGGAGAGGGAGAGAAGGCAACAAGGAAGACCTGGGTGTCTGCCGCAGGCTGCTGCAGCCTTGCTCACCAGCCGGGGTGAGCTGAAGCTCTGCAGAGAAGAGCCTGGACGCAGCCCAAGGAAGATGGGCTCGTGGCGCCCTGGAATTCCTGTCTGATTATTGTAAGATGTGCTTTGGTGACAACGTGCTGCTGATAAGCAGAAATGACCAGCAGAGAGGGCATCAGCCCAGGAATACGGGACATCTCCCAGCCAGCTCCAAGCAGCTGTGGGCAGGGTCAGTCCCTGGGTCCTGGACTCCTCGCTGGGGCGAAATGGTGTGCAGCGGTTTGCCTCTGTTGTCGCAGTTTCCGAAGGCCTGGAGCAGCACAGAAGTTTAAAACCAGTGCTCTCTCCTCCCTAGCCTGAGTGCAAACCTGCTCGCTGAGCGGCTGGGGGTCAGGAATCTGTTTTTATCTCCTACATCTCTAACATTTTCATTCAGGCTCACTCTACTTGAAGACAGCACTGTGTCAGACTGTCTGGGGCTGTCTGTGGGCCCGTCCTCCTGAAGTTCCATGCTACCCAGCCCCAGGCCCCTGCATTGAGTAGCATCTGGAGCCTTGGGGCAGTTTGACGCCGTCCCGAGACCTGCCTGGAGTGTGTGAGCAGGGAGCGTGTTTTGCCTGCATTTTATTTCCTTCCTCGTTCCAGGCACTTGGCTGCCCCTGAGCACCTTTCACAGTGGCAGAGGGCCAGGAGCGTGGGGTGTGTTGGAACCACACTCCACCATTGACAAGGACATGTGGCCTTGGACCTCCGTCCCTCAGGCCCTCAGGCAAGCTTCTTGCTTCATCAGAGACTCAGTTTCCCCTCCTGGAGATGGACCACCATGTATGGACTGTGCCTGGAGACACCAAAGGAGCAGAGGGCCTGAGCCCCAGCACAGCTCAGCCGAGGACAGCCTGGCTGGGCCGAGGGATTGGGGGACCAGAGTGGCATTCTGGGGCACTCGCTCAGCCCAGGACTGTCGGGACTGTGGCAGGGATCACGCAGCTGCGGTTTCACACCTGGGTGATTATCACCTTGCTCCCCAGCTCTGCTGTCTGCAAGGGGCCATCCCCAGAGAGAGCCAGAGCACAGGGGCCTGATGTGCCTAAGTGACTGCTTGGATCCCTACACAGCTTCTCCTCTTCCGAGGGGCCTGCGTGGTGAGGTGTCTTCTGGCTGACGCAGTGGCTGGGCCCTGTGGCCTCCACCTTAGGGCCCAGGGTTTCCTGAGTCACAAGGTTCCTCGAGAATCTCCCTTTCCCCCTCTGTCTCTTTAACTGCCTCTGGGGCTGAAAACCTTGATGACAACACCCAGCCATGTTTTTTTCATTGACTAACAATTTGCTATTCTTTCAGCTGCTATAAATTTGCAACAATCCCTCCTCACTGGGTCTCATTGGGGGCTGGAGCCATTTAGAGAGGGAGGCAGGGGGAGAGAATGAGAATGAGGAGGCACCAGGGGCCTCCCTCCTTCTTTTTTGCTTAAAAATGGCACAAACCTCAGTGTAGGAACCGCAGCAGAAACGTTTCTTTAATCACTCCTAATCCCGTCACTCAAGCACATCAGCTGTTTCTAATCTTCCCTCCCAGAGCCTGTCTGTCGCAGACATTCCTCCAACAGCTGTAGTCAGGAGAGCTCTGCAGCCTGTGCGTCCCCTCGCTGCCTCAGCGGGGCCTCACGTCGCTGCACGGCCTTCGGAGGGGTCGTTTCTCTAACGGCTCCCTCACCTGGGGCTTCTGGAACTGACTCACCATCCCGTGGCAGGGCCATTCCCACCTGACCTGTGAGAGGCCAGATTAGCTGGGAAACAGGCTGGTAGGCTACCTCTGCAGTGTCCCCACGCTATGGGACTCCAGCACTCGCTGGCACTGAAATGCCTCCTTGGGAAGGCACGCCACTTTCCCAAGCCCGGGGCTCTCCTCCAAGCCTCTTGTGGCAACAGATGCCTTTATCTTGCAGAGAGCCGCAAGCTCAGATGCCCTGCATGCACGCTCCTCTGTCGACAGCCAGAGGTCATTCCTCTCCTGGCTTTTCTCCCCCATGAGAATTTATCTTCAACTCCTCCTCCATCGTCATCATCTTACTTACTAAGAGCTGCCATTTACTGAGGGTTTGCCCTGTGCCAGGTGCTGTGTTCTCTCATCCCATTTTTTGTTTAATTCCATCAGTTACTACTGTGCTTATTCTCAGCTACAGGTGAGGAAGCTGAGGCCCAGGATGCCGGAGTGGCCTGTCGGACGTCTCACGGCTCTCGGGTGTCAGAGGCTGGCGGTCTTGCCCAGCCCCACACCCCAGGGAGCCGCCCTCTGGGTTGGGTGAGCCTTCGCCCCGGCTCAGCCCTTTCCTGCAGGTGGAGCTCGGTGAGAGGTCCTAGGGTGGGCTGCTGGGCCCGAGGAGCCTCCCTGTCGTGGCCCGTTCAGCGGCCATGGCAAAACACCGCACACTGGGCGGCTGCACAGGCATCGGCTTTCCCCACAGTGACCTCTGTCCGGGGGAAAGGCGGCCTCCCCCACCCGGAGGAACCTGGGCAGGACGAAGGATGCCTGGCTGAGATGGATGCCCAGAGGCCACGTGTTCTTTGTAAAGATCCGGACCCTGGGGTGGCATGGGCCTTGCCATCCAAGGTCACAGGGTGAGTCATTGGCACAGCCAGGCCAGACTTGGGCCTCTTGACTTGTGACCAGGGCTCTGTCTTCACTGGGAAGTGACTTCAACAGCCCATGATGGAAACTGAAGGAGAGGTTCAGAGTTATCCAGCTTCCATCTTGGAAAGTGCGGGTGTTGTCACGTAGGCAGTGCCAGGCAGGAACAGGAGGGAAGACAGTGGCTGAGCCCGGACTCGTGGGTGGGGACGGGAGCCCACCGCACAGACTTGGGTGTGTCCAGAACACAGCCCAGGGCGCCCCGGGCCCGGCCTTCGCCTGCCCGCCTGCCTTGTCAGAGGTATCTCAAACTCCGACCTCCGACCGAGGGATTTCCCAAAAAGTGGGGGCTCTTTGCCCTTTGGAGTCGGCCATAGGCAGCAAAATCCCCTGAGAGGGACCTTTATTGGGACTGCGCCCTCCTGGGCAGAATTAAAACGGCTACAGAAAGATAGCCTCGTTCACTGATTGTTTCAACAGACATTTATGGAAACTTTCTGTGTCAGAAAAGGGGGATAACTGGGGGAATAAATAGACAAGCCCCCTCTTTATGGCCTCCCACTGTGGTGGGGACAGGAAACCAGTGAGGAGGACGTTTCCTGAGCATCCGTGTGCGGAGGAGACAAACCGAGCTGCTGCAGGGACTCCGAGCGGGGAGCGTTGCCGGGAACAGCCCTTCCGAGGAAGAGGCAGGGGTGCTGAGACCTGGGAGTCTGTCCGGATTGGAAGGCAGAGCACTCAGACGGGGGTGGGGGGGGTGGGGGTGGCGGAGGGGCAGCAAGTGCAAAGGCCCTGGTGTAGGAAACAACCGGGAGAGTCACGGGGACAGAAAGGAGGCCCGTGGGAACAGGCTCTATTTCAGGTTCAGCATTAGTGCTGCTCAGAGCAGAGAGCCCACCGGTGTTCCCGGCCTGCATCGCTCACACAGCCTGCCTCCTTGTCCTCAGGACGTCCACTGGAGCTGTGTTCCTCCTCTGTCTCTGTGGGGTATTTCCACCCCCTCCCAGGTGCCTGCAAGTGTGGGAGCAGCCCTCGGCTGGTGCTCGCATGCAAACAGTAGCTCCTCTGAACCAGCGCCCTCAGCACGCCACCTCTCAGCACCCTCGCTCTCCTGTCGGTGCCGTCTCTCACGCTGCGTCCTCCCTCATTAGAGGCGGCTAACTGATCGAGATAGCATTTCTTGGACCTTGTGAAGTAATAAATCATGTTATGTTTACCTTCTGGTTACCAGGCGGACTGCCTGTGGTTACTTAACTGGAGAAAGCTGCTCTCATTAAGGACTCTTAGCCAAATGCACCATTAGCTCCAGGAGAGGCAGCCCTGATCGGGCCACACCTACTCGTTTGCTGGTTGCTGACAGACACTAACTGAGTGGCTCCGGATCTCACCTGGAAGAGGCGGTGTCCCTGTCTCATCCAGGTGCACATGCGCTAAGGCCTGCTGCTGGGCCGCTGGATCCTGGCCGGCTCTGCCCAGAGGCTCAGAGCTGACGAGGGTGAGCCCATCATCCAGCTCCTCTCTTCCCCTCCCCCTAGGGGCTGCCAGCAGGGCAGGGGGAGTCCCCTAGGGCTCACAGGGGACTGTCGGGCCACCAGGTGCCACCTCAATACTGAGGCTCTCTCTGATGTGCACACTGTCCCTTCTGGGTCCCTTATGGGATGTGAGGCCTTTGATGAAGCCCAGAGCAGTTCAGGGCACAGGCCTGTCCATGTCTGCCATTTTCTGGGGACAGTTTCATCTCTGTCCTTTTATTCTCATTAAACTTTTGGAGATCATGGTAGATTCACATGCAGCTATAAGAAGAAATACAGACAGAGCCCACACCGTATCACCCAGCTGCCTCCAATGGTGAGGTTTTGCAAACTACAGTACAATACCACAGCCGGGATGTCAACCTTGATAGTCAAAACACAGACATTTCCATCGCCGTAGGGCTCCCTCAGGCTGCCTCTGTAGCCACACCACGTCCCTCTCGCCTCCACCCCTCCGGGCTGAACTTGTAACCACTGACCCCTTCTCCATTTCTATAATTTTGTCGTTTCAAGAGAGTTATATAGCTGGAATTGTACCGAATGCAACCTTTTGGGACTGGCTTTCTCCATTCAACCTTTTTCTCCGGGGAGTCACCCAGGTTGCTGTGTATAGCAGTAGTCCTTCCTTTTTACTGCCGCGTAGTTGTTCACCGGATGGGCGTACAGCTGTCTGCTTAACCTTTCACCCACCGGAGGACAGGCGGGTTGTTGCCACCTTGGAGCTCCCCTGAGTGAAACTGCTGTGTGCTCACGTGCAGATGTTGGTGTGGGCCTGGCTCCGTTTCCCTGGGATACTCGCCTGGGAGCACAGTTGCTGGGCTCCATGGTCGTGGCATGTTTAGCTTTTTAAGAAACTGTTTTCCTGGGGGACTTTCCTGTGCTCCATCCTTACCAGCCACGTACGAGTGATCCCATCTCTGTGCGTCTTCCGCAGCATTGGGTGGTGTTGCTGCTGCTTATTTTAGCTATTCTGATACGTGTGTCATGATTTTATGTATATTTCCCTAAATGATGATGGTGAACATGTTTTCATGTCTTTGCTAGTCACCTGTATATCCTGGGTGGTGAAATGTCTTTTCTTGTCTTTTGTCCATTTTTGAATTAGACTGTTTGATTTATTTTATTTGTTTTTTACTGTTGGCTTTGCAGGTTATATACATAGTCCAGAAACTAGTCCTTTGTCAGGTAGGTGATCTGTAAATATTTTCTCCCACTGTGTAGCTTATTTTTCATCCCCTTTTTTGGAGCAAAAGCTTTTCTTTATAATGAAGTCCAACTTATCAATATTTCCTTTGAAGATTGTGCTTTTTCATGTGGTGTCCAAGAACTTTTCTTGGCTCTGAACATTTTCTCCCATTTCTTTTCTAAATGCTTTATAGTTTTACATTTCACATTTAAGTTTGTAATCAAGTCAGTTTCGTATAAGGTGTGAGACTTAAGTCAAAGTTCACTTCTTTGTTTGTTTGTTTTTTGCCCGCAGATGCCCAGTTGCTCTGGCACCATTTATTCAGATGATTGTCTCCCCTCTATCAGTGTGCACTTGCATTTTCATCAAAAAACAGTCAGAATATCTGTGCAGCTCTGTTTTGGAGTTCTGGCTTCTGTTTCATTGGCCTGTGTGTGTCTCTACTAATATCACACAATCTTCTTTGTTTTTTTAATCCTTACCTGAGGATATTGTGTTTTATTGATTTTAGAGAGAGAGGAAGGGAGAGTGCGAGAGAGAAACACCTATTGGTTGCCTCCTACATGTGCCCTGACCAGGGATTGAACCTGCAACCTCTTGGTCTCCAGGATGATGCTCCAACCCACTGAGCCATGCAGCCAGGGCCACACGGTCTGATTGCTGTGGGCACATAGTAGATCTGGAGATCAGGTAAAATGATTCTTCCCATTTTCTTCTTTTTAAAAATTTATTTTAGCTATTCTGATTTCTTTGCCTTTCCATATAAATTTTAGAATAATCTTGCCTATATCTACCAAATATCTTCCTGGGATTTTGATGGGAATTTTGGGTTCTGTCTTGTTTTGAATGTTAACTTTTTTATAGCTAGTGTGTATTTCATATATTATTTTTAATATATGAAAATTTTTAGAAGTAGCAAAAAGAGACCCGAGAGTGCCTGCACATCCACCACAACATGCACGTGCCACTTGCAGAGACGGCCGCATAACCAGCCGCCTTTCCCTGAATAAACTGACTCTGTTTGTCCCCATGGCAGTAAACACATTTCTATCTTATAATTTTAAATTCTTTTATAATATTTGCCTGTGTGGAGACAGCATTATTTATTTGGCCAGCTCCCCATTGGTGGGTTTTTAGGGGTTTCCTCTTTAAAATATTTTATTTGCTACTCCTTGTCATAAACAACACTATCATAAATATCATAAAGCCACATCTCTGCAAATATCTCCAACTATGTCCTAGGCCTGAGGCTTGGATGGAGCGGGGCCACGAGAGACCCAGGGTCTCTACACACTCTGTTCTGCACATTAGCTTGGAGGCTCCCGCAGCTCCGAGTCGTGTCCCGTTTCTCAAACCAGATGTAAAGCAGATGGGAATGGGTGCTGGGCCTTGCTCACTCTAAGGTGGTGCCTCCGCTGCCCTCCATTTGCCCAGCGGGTCTCCCTCTTCCTTTATGGAAGACATCCCAGGGACCGGGGGGCCCTTCCATCTCCAAAGCCACTTAAAAGCCCCCTCCCCCTCCCTGAATAGTGTGTGACTATTTTCAGAAAATTCTTGAAAGGCTTCAAAGAGTAATAGGATAGTTTCTGGGATGCTCGTTAAAATTCTTGAGTATATTTGAGGGATTTACATTTTCAAAGAGGGAATGTTTTCTGTTTGATGTGGAGAAAAGATGATTTTTTTTCTCCCATGAATTTAAATACTTTGCTCGGCTCTCTGGTGGAAAAACTGCAGTGTCCTGAGATCCTGGCTGTGGAGTTTGTTAGAATCCCCAGTGACCACTGCAGGGAGAGTGTGTGATAACGGATCCTGGGACGTTTTAAACCAACGGCCATCCATAAGTTGTCAACTTTAAAAAAAAATGGCACCTTCCGTGAGTAGGAAAATTTCATGTCTTTGAAGGAAATAGTCACCAAAAATATCAGTTTTGAACGATCTTTAGTAATGACCCAAAGGGTACCTTCCAGAAGAAATGGAATCAGCCCTCCCCCTTGTGGAGAACTAGGGAAGTGCCCATTTCCCTCAGTAAAAGTTCTGGACGAGTTCTGAGGGAACTGAAGGGTTCATGATATTTTCCTTCTCATTTAAAAGTAGTCGTAAGTACATTTTATGTAAAATATGTGTTAAAGTAACAAAATGCAATATCTCTAATAGTGATTGGCTTTCCGACTGGCATTTTTAAGTAGAACACCCTAAAATAAGTGCAAGAGGGAAAGTATAATATACACAGACTTTAGGGTTTCCTGTCCTGTGTCCCCAGAGCAGAGACAGCCTTGTCTGTAAAGCCAGCCCTTGTGTCTCAGGCTGTATCCTGTGGATGGAAAGGTTCGGGGCCACCTGGAGGCCGTGGGTGGTGGTGGGGGACTCATGGGAGAGGTCGCAATAGTGACCACTGCCCTTTGGGGGTAGGTATCTGTGTTCCAGGCACTGTTCTTACCCATTGTGATCATTTGGTGCATTAATTCCCATAACGACCTCATGCTGTTATCATCCCATTCTCTAGCTGAGGAATCTGAGACTCAGAGAGGCCGAGTGTCTTCCTCAGAGCCACATAGCCCATAGGTAAGTGGCCGAGCTGGGATATAAAGGAAGGTCCTCCTGGCCCCAGGGCCCTGAGCCCCAATGCACCCAGAGGGCGGGAGGCACACTCCCCGGGAGGGGCGGGGGCAGCACCAGAGCAGCAGCGGGCACCGAAAAGCAGGAGACCTTGTTCCTGCCCCCGGGGGTCACCAGGCATGCTCCCTGTAGCGCAGCCTGAGAAGGGAGGCAGGGAGGTCTGAGCACCTCTTAGGAGCTGAGTTGTGTCCCCCGCCTAACTCCATATGTCGTAGAGCTACACCTTAGCACCTCAGCATGTAATCCTGTTTGGAGATGAGGCTTCCAAAGCGGGAATTAAGGTAAAGTGGGTTTGTCAGGGTGGGTGCTAATCTAATCTGACTGGCACCCTCCTAACAGACACACGGGGGGAAGGCTGTGAGGACAAAAGGAGAAGAGCCAGACTTTCTGACACCCCAATCTCAGACTTCCAGCTCTGGGGCTGTGAGAAAATACACTTCAGGGTGTAACCCCCACCCCTGCCCACTCACATCCCGTCTGCGGGCTTGTCTACAGCAGCCCCCGCAGACTAACACAGCACCTGTGGCCGCCTGGGAGGTTTCCTGGAAGAAGGCTGCTGGCTTGCCCATGCAAGAGGGGCTGCCACGTGAGAGAAGGCACAGAGGGGACCGTGCGGGGCCTGCTGGGGGCACAGCACACACAGAGCACCCAAGCAGGGAGCTTGCTTTTTGGCAGGTAGCAGAGAGATGCAGACAGGTTGTGAAAGACCTAGAATGCCAGACACAGAGTCTGGGTGTGGCTTCCTAAGCATGAGGGCACCAGCGGAGGTTTTTGAACAAGGAGGTGACCAGATAAAAGCAGACTTTACAAAGAGCTCCAGCAGCAGGTCGGGTGGGCTGGGGACTGTCTGGAGGTCAGGATCAGCTCAGAGGCCACAGTTGTCCGGGATCAGAGTGCTAAGGGTCAGGATGAGAGCCGCTGGGGCACAGGGTCCCAGGTGGACTCCCGAAAAGGACCAGCTTGCAGGCGACACAGCGGCCCTGCATGAGGGATCCAAATGGCATCCTCTAGTAGGCAAGAGGTGTCAGCTTCATACTAGGGGACTTGGGTAAGAGCTGTGAAACCCTCAGTGACACCGTTCATCCATCACGGTGACTGGCACCTGCACACCGTTGAAAAGCAGGCAGTAATTTTAGGTATGAAGTTAGTCCTTCTGATGCTGCCAGCTCCTTGTCCAGGGAGTTGGCAGCGAGGTGGCCTGGCAGGAAGGGAAGTTAAACCCCCCTCCATCCTTCCAGGAGGGAAGGACAGACAGAGAAGGCACTGGGGGTGGGTTTTAACTGGGGGTGCAGTTTTAAAAACGGCAGAAACCTCATTACGCCCGCACTCTGAGATGGTCTACAGGAGCTTTTCCCTGGAAAGCACTAGACGACGAGTCCTGGGGGAGAGCAGGGAGACCGCAGGAGCGTGTGGAGTGCTCGGAAGGTGCTGCCTCCGGCCGGACCCTGAGTGGGTCTCAGGACCGAGGCTCCAAGGTCCCGTTTGTCTGAGAGCTGCTGCTTGGGTGGTGAACGTTTCACTCAAAGACACCAAGGGCCATTCTGACCACTAGGGGTGCTAGTGTGGAGTTTTTTTCCGAGGAGGACAACCAAGTGGGCAGTTGAGAGCAAGCCTGTGCAGCCGCCGAGTCGGATCCGGGTCTCAGTGTGACTGCGCCCCGAGTGAGGGGCCCGCTGTCTGCGCCCTGTCTCAATGTCGTCCCTGCTGACTCCTCGGCCGCCTTTTCCAGGGGCCCCTGCCCCTCAGATGCATTCCCTGGAGGTGCAGTCCCGGCCCTCCTGCCTCCTGCCTCCTGCAGGCAGCCTTCCGTGACCACTCCAGCCCTGGGGAATCTCTGCTTTCTCCAAACACCAGCTGTGCTCGGTAGCGCAGGGACAGATATGCCTGGCAGTCCTGGACAGTCTGAGTTCCAGAGCTCCTCCCTGCACTGTCCTCCTTGCTCCTGCCAGGACAGGCGGACGGTCCCTGCTGCACAGCTGTGGTGTGAGGCATGGGCAGGCCTGGTGCCCTCACCGCCCACACAATGGTCTGTCTGGGCAGAGAGAGTGCCCATCCTGCACAGCAGCGACTCCAGCACCGGCTGCAGGGTCAGGCACCTGAGACTCAGCCACACTGTCCTCAAGGGCTACATCTCCAAGTGGAGATCCCAACCCCTGCTCCCGGGGACGGTGAGGGCTACACGTAGGGCATGTTTAGAGGGTCCTGGTGCTGAGTCGGGCTCCACATCCTGCAACCCCAAACAAGTCAGTCCCTGTCTCTGGCCTGATCATACCTGCAGGTCCACGAGTGTGAAGATCCAGTGAGGACTGGGCGGAGCCCCAGAAGGCCAGCACCCCGTGAACTGACAGCAGCCCAGGGACAGGCACACAGTGGGAGGGGTCCTGCCTGGCCGCGCGTGAGCTCCAGTTTGAGTGAGCGCCAGTGGACAGCTGAGCCGCATGCATTTTCCCCAGGGCTCTGGGCTGCCTGGGAGAGTGGAGGGCTTGTTCAGACCCCCTGGAGCCCTGGACTTGCATAGGTGGCTCTCTGAAAGTCACCTGAAACTTCTTGCAGGTAAAGAAGACCATCAGCCCTGGCTGGTGTGGCTCAGTGGATTGAGCACCAGCCTGTGAACCGAATGGTCACTGGTTCAATTCCCGGGAGGGGCACATGCCTGGGATGCAGGCCAGGTGCCCAAATTGGGGCATGTGACATGCAACTAATAGAGACATTTCTCTCCCTTTCTCTCTCCTTCCCTTCCCCTCTCTCTAAAATAAATTAATAAAATCTTTGCATTTTAAAAAAGAGGGCCGTTAGCCCCACAGAAAGGCCTGCAGAGCTGGCCTTCATTTCTGCACGCACGGAGAAGGGCGAAGTCCAGCACGTGTTGTGGGATGAAGGCGAGTTGGGGCGCGTGACTCCTGGGCTCCTTTTACGTCGAGTTCAGTGCGTCCGCTGTGACCCCAGACACCCACGCAGAGGCGGGCCCAGAGCAAGTCACCAAACCTGCATCCCGTGTGGTCTTGCCAAATCCACGCACCCCTCAGGATGGGTGCTTAAATAGAATCATCTTCTACCGAAAAAAGAAAATCTACTTTACCCTTGGCCCCAGCAAAACTGTCTGTAACATCGTGGCTTTAAAGTGCTAATTGTATTTCGATGATGGTGACGGAAGAGGGTTCGACCTCGGGTGGTGGGCGCCGAGCGCCACCAGCAGATCTCGTGTCATAGACGCGTATGCTTGAAACCTGCAGAATCTTACTAACCGATGTCACCCCCGTACATTTTATTAAAAATGTAAATATGTACATATTTGCTGTTACAATAAAAACGATCCACCTGTGTGTCACCTAAAATCATTTTCCAGAGGAAAGTGATTAAGTACTTGGCTCCGGAGGCTCACCACCTAAACTTGAGTTGCCTCTCCGCCGCTGTACGCCTGGACGTCTGATACTCAGATCCTTAGCTCTGGGAGCCTCCTGCCTTTTCTGTGCGGAGGGACATTGTCTCGAGCCCTGGGGCTGAGCCCCGCCGGAGCCCTCTCCTCCAGGCCATCCCAGCTGCGAGGTGGCCCAGCCGCGGCGCAGTCCCTGACTGAAGTCTGCGGGGAGGACTGCAGGTGGGGTTTGCCCGGCATGGCAGCCGACACTCGGCAGTGACAAGGGCTGGCCTCATCCCTCCGAGAGGGGCCCCAGACCCAGGAGAGAAGCTGGGGGTGACGAGTCTGGGGGAAGGCAGCATCTGGTACAACCGCTGCTGCTGTGACCCTCTGGCTGGCAGCTCACGAGAGACTGGGGAAGACTCGCAGAACTGACACAGAGTGGCAAGGCCAGAGGCCCAGCCCCGAGGAAATGGGGGCAGCCAGGTGAGGGGCGGTCCAGACAGCCCAAGGCGGCAGAACGGATCCTTGGGACCCCGCCCCCCCCCCCCCCATCCACCTGCCACTGGAGGCCCCGGGCACTCTGCTCATCTCAGCACAAGTCCCTGGGAGCGGGGCTCACTGGCCTGTCAGGAGAGCTGATCTTACTCCAGAAGAAGGCTGATCTGCCTTCCCCGGGTTTCTCCCGAGTCCCTGGGGGGGAGCAGGATTAAACTGAATTAGGAGGCAGGTGATGATCACAGATATTGGGCAGGAGTCTCCATGGTAACGGAGCCATCTGGCATTCTTGCCTGACACCAGGTCTTGTGACTTCACGCTGGAATCTTCTCTGACAGCCAGAGGGGGCGTTGCCTGGGGAAGAGGAGGCCTTGTCTTTTCAGCCAGAGTTAGAGATGAGGCTTGAGCATGTCACCTCAGGGCTACTGCTGACGCCAGGATGGGTGCTGGAGGCGGGGTCAGAGGGACAGCATGAGTGGCCCTGAGCGCTCGGGGAGCTGGTGGAGGCGCATCTGGCCCCCTTCAGTCCAGGACTCACAGGTGACGTGGAGCCGGGCCCGGGCAGGAAACCCTGAGGTGCGGGAGAGGCACTGGCCCGCCAGGCATCTGTCCTGGGCCAGCCCCACCGGATGGCAGGGAGGGGAAGGCCTGGTGTGCCCAGCCCGCACAGCGGACCGCAGTCCCAGCGATGGACCTGTCCCCACAAGCTGCCCACCAGGCAGCGCTGGGAGAGCCCTGCCATCCTCCGCCTTGTGCTGAATCCCTCCATCCACACAGCCAGCCAGCTGGTCAACCTGGATGAGTTGGTGTCCTAGGGCTGCTGTGACAAGTCCCACAGACAGGGTGGCTTAACACAGATGCATTCTCATACGGACCTGAAGGCCAGGAGTCTGAAACCAAGGTGTGGGCGGGGCTCCTTCCCGGGAGCTCGGAGGGAGCCCTTGTGCCCCCCTCTCTCCTAGCCGGTGGTGCTGCTGGCAGTCCAGGGCGGTGCTGGCTTGGGGAAGCATCCCTCTAATTGCTGCCTCCACCGTCACATGACATTGTGCAGACTTCCCGGGTCCTACAAGCACAAGCAGTCACTGGGTGTAAGGTCCACCCAAATCCAGCATGACCTCATCTTACCCTGATTACACCCACAAAGACCCTGTGTTCAGGTAACACCACACACACGGTACCAGGGGTAGGACCTCGGCTGACCCTGGGGAAGACACAGTCCAGCCCACCGCAGCGTGTAAGTTGTAGTGAGCAGGGCACAGGCTTTGCAGCAGGGAAGCCTTGGGCTCAACCCAGCCCTGCCACTGGCCTGTCCTGTGCCCTCGGCACCACAGAGTTTGAAAGGCAAGTCTGTCCTCGTAGGCTGCCTAAGGAATACCTGAGGGAGGACCGCAGAGCAGCCTGGGCAGTGTCTGGGGAGCGGCGGAAACTCAGCCAGTGGGACAGCAGGCAGATGCGGCAGGGTGGACTTAAGACTGGGACTGTAGTGGTCTCAGGAAGTCAGGACAAGCAGGGACTACACAGGACATGGGATGGAGGGGGGACATGTGGCCCAGGGCCCCAGCAGGGATCAGGAAGCCAGGGGCCAGACCACAACAGCTCCTTCCCATGGGTGCAGAGCCTGCACCCCACCCCAGGGTCTCTGAGTTTGACTCGGACAGGCAGGGGTGGAGAAAGGGCCAGCTTCTCCACAACAGGGGCTCTGTACGTCCCTTCGGGGCCTGGGAAGCAATTCCTCATTTCCACCCCCACCCCCCCGCCCCCGAGACGTGGCTTCTCCCTGCCATCGCCACTGAGTTTAGCAAGGACTCTGGACCTCGAGCCAAGAGCTAAAGAAGTTGTCATCAAGGAAAGAGAAGAGGGAAGAGGTTTCAGGGAGGAGCGTTAGCCCATGCAAAGGCCCTGTGGCAGGAGGCTGCTTGGCAAGTTGAAGGACTGAGAGGGGGTCTGTGTGGCTGGACTGAACAGAGTGGAAGGAATAGGAGGAGGTGGGCCAAGAGTCAGCAGACTGGACTAATCATTTGTTGGAAAACTGTCAACTGAGTGCTTACGATGAGCCGGGAGCACCAGGCAGGCAGGACACTGCATACAGGCCGTGGGAAGACGGCAGACCAAGAACGTTGCGGTGTGGGAGAAGTGAAGGGCCCAGAGGCCTGGAGTCACAGGGGTGGGGGCAGGAGCTGGGAAGGCCCCTCTGAGCCGAGAGTGGGAGGGCAGGTCTGGGCACGGGCTTTAAAGCAGGACCAGCCCAGTGTGACCGAGGACTGGTGCAGGGCCGGTGTGCGCAGCGTGGATCAAGCAAGGAGAGAAGGGTGCCAGGTGCGGCTGCAGGTGCTGCAGGCTCATGGGTGACTTAGCCCTGGCTGGGAGCCATGCTCACATTTGCACTTTGGAAAGGCCCCTCTGGCCTCCACTGTGGGCAGGAATTGGGGGGAGGGAGCTGGAGTGGCTGAAGAAGTTGGGGTATGGTAACAGATGGAATGCCTTTCTCTTCCCAGACGTCCCAGAAGAGCTGTGAGGATGAGCCCAGATTCTCATCCTCTCTGAGCTTCCTGGAGGAGGAGGACCCAGGGCCCCTGTCCCAGCAACTACCGGCCACCAGTTCAAGGGGCAGCGAGCCCCTCAGCAACCTTGACTTCTCCCATGGGTCCCTGGTGAACCTGGAGTACCTGCCCTTCTTCCGCACCTACGGGCAGCTCCTGGTGGAGGAGCTGGCCCTGCAGCCAGACGTTGGCAGGGACTGGGAAGGAGTCTGGAGCACCAGGGAGGCGCCATCCCAGGAGGACTCTGAGCCGCCTGGGGGGTTCTCCCCTTACTACCGCTCCAAGGAGGAGAGTTTCCTCAGCCTTTCCTGGGGCCGCTCCCAAGACCCACCCACCAGGAGGGAGGCACAGGCTGGCTGCTCCTGCAGGAGGACAGGCAGCAGCGGGAGCTCTGTGAGTGGGGAGGCCATGTGTGGAGGCCACAGGAGGGTGTGGGGGCAGCCCTGCGCCCCCTGGCATCCTTCAGACCCATGTCCCAGGGCCCCAGGCCCCAGCAGGCCAGGCCAGTTCCCCACCCCCAGGGGCTGCTCCCGGAGCAGCGTGTCCTTGGTTAAGAGAACAGGGGCTGGAGACGGACAACCTCACTTGGTCCCGGTTCCGCTACTGAATAGGACAGTGGCCTGGGGCCTGTGTTTGAGCCTCGTGAGCCTCAGCGTCCTTACCCAAGAGTGAGAGGGAGGTAATCACTGGTCGCAGAGCTGCAGTGTGCGTTAACGCGTGGTGAGCCTTGTGCGCCCACAGAAACATCCGCGCAGGCCTCCTGGCTCGCTGGGCACCGGAATGTGTCACGTGCATCATCTCCTTCGCCCTGTTAATAGCCTGACAGGATGATTTTGATTACTGTTCCCATGCTGTGGGTGAGAAAAACGAGTCTCTGAGAGGCTCAGTGACTAGGCCAAGGGCACAACCGCGAGCAAGGGCACAGCTGAGATCCGACCCGCAGCCCTGCCTGATCTTGCCAACAGCCCCTCCAGCTCCAGGCGGCAGGGGCCCAGGTCTGCAAAGATGGAGGGGGTGGGAGGAGTGGACTCTAACCCCAGACACGACCTCCTGCCCGGAGCCCTAGATGCCAGTGCTGCGGAGGGGTCTTTCCCAGCATGCGGGGCAGGCACAGGCCAGCCGCAGGTGTCTGGGCCAAACCCGGGGCCTGGCTGACATTCGTGTCCTCTGACCCAGGCTGCTTCAGCAGGCCCAGACCTCATCTCCTGGGTCTTGCCCAACCGCTGCCCTGTCCTGATGGTCTCAGCAGGGCACCCCTGTGACAGCAGCCTGGACGCCTCTCTCTCCAGCGATGCTGCCATCGGTGGCCATGCGCCACGTGCCTCAGGATTCGTGCCTTACTACCGAACCCCTGAGGAGGGCCTCCACACTAGCCCCAGGCCTCCTGCCTCTCCGCCGGGGGCCAGGAGCCCCCAGGGGAGCTGCCCGGACCTGGTGCAGCCATACTGTGAGGAGGCAGAAGGTGGCAGTAGCAAAAGCCACCAGGGTACGGGCCCCCAGCACCCACTGGTCACTGAGGGTGGAGGGGGCTGGGCTAAGGGTCCCAGAGTTCAGCTGGCCCTAGGACCAGAGCTGCAGGCCTTGAGCCCCCCACCGCAGTGCCCACAGCCTGCAGAGCTGGCAGGAGGTGCCCAGTCCCTGGCAGGCTGTCCCAGCCCCTCCCAGGACACTGAGCTGGCCTGGCGAGGAGACCCTGTGCACTGCTAGTGTGTGGCTCCACGCTGGCGTCCGGCTCAGCAGGCCTGGGGTTGGCCTTCCTCCTCAAGGAACAGAGGGAAGCAGCCCAGCCACGCCCCCAGGAGGTGACCCCTCTGCCCTGGGCTGCTGGCTGGAAAACCTGCCCAATGGGCCACGGAGAGCAGCAGCCCCCAAAGAGGCTCCGCAGAGGGGATCCTGCCTGGTCAGGCACTCACACCTTCCCCCATTCTTGCTGCTGCTTGTCCCGAACCCAGAGGGAGGAAGCGGGGCCCACTGAACGCCTAAGGGCTGCAGAGACAGGCTTTGTAAATAAACTGCTTTACTACGAGGTTGGATTGGTGCCCTAATTTGATGCTTTGGAGTAATGCTTGCAGCTTCCATTTACTGAGCACTTACTACCTCCCAGGCACCTCACAGAGACCATCTCCCTAATAACCCTTAGGGGCGGGCCCTGGTGTCGCCCCCACTCTGCAGATGAAGAGGCGGCTCAGAGAGGTGGAGCAGTGTGCCTGGGCTCACACGGTGAGCCGGGACTTGGACCCAGGTCTGTCTGGCCTGGCCCCGACTGCTCCCCTTACCCCCCTCTCAGCCAGTCTTCACACAGCGGGGAAGAGTCTGCTGCTGTCCTCCCGGCCAGCCTGGACCCGGCCCACCTCCCCTTTCCCTCGGGGCCCCCTGCCTTCCCCTCCCCAGTGCCCTGCCCCCACCATGTGGAGCAGCAGGCTGAGGACTGGTGCAGCACAGTCTGCCTAGGCCCTGCCGGCTCAGACTCTGGGGGCATGTTTCCTGGTGCCCCAGCCCGACCCCCAGCCGCAGGCCCCCCCTCCCCAGGCAGAAGGCCTGTGGCTGAAGCTCGGGGGATGGAGACGGACCACGTGAGCAGGGGCTCCTGTTTGAAACAGATCTCTGCGCCTAGTCACACACCTGTGTCTCACCTTCGCAGCCACTGTCCTATGGTGCCGTTCCACATCCCCTTCCTCGGACCCATGCGCCCCTGGTGGCCGAGCCCTGCCCCCTCACCAGGGGAACACCCCACCCGACCCCCCTCTCTGGAGGATGGGCATGTTGAAGAGGAAGGGAGGTGCATCAGTCGGCCTTAGTTACAGTGAAGAATTTCTCCTGTGAAATCCACTTTTTAATACTTCCAAGGTACCCTGGTGACTCCCTGTGGCCCAGAGACTTGGGGTGGGAGCGTGCTGGGAGAAGTGCAGGTGCCCCGGCTGGCAGACGCCCCGGCTGTGCTCGGGGAGGGTCCAGTCAGCCTGGTTCTCTTCCGTCCCACTGGGGTGGGGTGGGGGAGCTGGCACCCTTGGGCCCTCGCTGCCCCCGAAGAAACAGACCTGGGTTGGGGGTGCCTGGATGTGTATTAGAAATGGGGGTCACTCTCTTTGTACAGTCCCAGCCGAGTCCGAGGTGTGGCCCCCCTTTCCATGTGAGTAACACCCAGAGCCTAAGTAGGGCCGGGGCCCTGCAGCCACCTGCCTGCAGCTCCTGAGGGGCTGGAGGAGCCTCCTTTGCTCGTGAGGCTGACGAGACCCCCTCGGACCGTGACCCCTCCAGCAGGAGTGGTTGTGGGGAGACTCCGGAGCAGGGAGCTGTGGGTGTGGGATTGGGCCGAGCTGGACGAGTCAGCTGCCTCTGGGCCATCGGCTGGCTCTGGCGGGGTCCGCTCTGTGCGGACACAGGCAGGGATAGGAGTCAGGACACAGGCCACAGCAGAGGCCAGAGTCACCCCTCAGTCACTGCATGCCAGCCCCGGCGCTGAGTGCTTTGTGTGCGTTGATTTCGAGTTCGACTTCCTTGAGATACGGTTGACACTCCACTTTACAGGTGGGGGTGTCCAGGCACAGGCCGATTAAAGGGCAACCTGGAAGGCGGGAAGCCAGGATCTGGACATGAGTTCCTGTAGAGCCCACGCTCCAGCCGTTAGGCTTAGGTTATTAATAAACATGGTATGCTCACATTAGCTGATACCAGATCTCTGTTTCTCTGTAATAAATTAGCTCAGAACCCAGCGGCTTAAAATAACACTTTTTTCTTATGGTTTTCGGGGTCAGGAATCTGGGAGCAGCTTAGCTGGGTGGCTCTGGCTTGAGGTCTCGAGTAAAGTTGCTGTCAAGGTCTTGGCCGGGGCTGCGGTCATCTGGAGGCTTTCCCCAGGGCCGGAGGACCTGCTGTCTCGCTCGCGCGGCCGGCCAACTGGTGCCGGCTGTGGGAGGAGGGCTCCGTTCCTCAGGGTGGGCCTCTCCACGGGGCAGCGTGGCGTCCGGCTTCCCCCGGAGCAGCTGGTGCCAGAGACCGAGACAGAGGCTGCAGCGCTTCTCACAGCTGAGCCTTGAAGTCACGCAGGCTGGCTGTTGGTCACACAGAGTAGGTGCAGTTCGATGTGGACAGAGGCCTCACAGGGGTGTGCGTGGGGGCTGCCGTGGGGACTGGCTGCCGCGGCGATGGCCGGCTCCTGTGCAGTGTAACACAAGCGGTAGTGCCAGACCCCGGTGATTCTCGGGGACAGAGAGCTCATTCACCAAGGTGGCTCAGAGCTGGGGCAGGGGCAGTGGCATTAACACTATACTCGGGGGGCATGGGGGCTGCACCTCCGCACCCAGCTCTGTGCCCAGTCCATAGTAGGTGCTCCGGCATTCATGGTTGGATGAATGTATGAGGCACCAATAAAGGCAGAAAGGGGGGAACATTCTGGTGATATGGAGGCTACAGTGAGGGAAGGAGTGGGGGAAGGGGGATGCGGGGACAGTGAGCCAGCCTTGGGCACTGGAGACTCAATGGAAGGGGTGAGGCTGGCTGGCAGGAGGGTGAAGGTGCAGCTGCCTCAGGCCGAGCCCCTGGTGCATAGAGGCATCAGGAAGAAGAGACAGGGCCAGCAGAGCGGGAGCCAGAGCCTGGCTGCTTTGCTGGGCCTGGGACTGTGAGCGGCTTCTCCCTGCCTCCCACTGGGGCCGCTGCGCCTCCGCCCGGCACAGCTTTCATCACTTGGGAATCCTCTGCCTGTCTGGGAGAGAAGCTAATTCATGTGGTTTGGGAATTTTGTTCTTTTACATTTTTTCATTGTTCTTCAGTCAAAAGTGAGGTGTCTTTGAAGTCCTTTGAAATCTCCCGTCTCTTAAAAACAGGATGTTTGCTCTCCGCCATGTTCACACTGACCCGAGCAGAGAGCCGTGGGGTTCAAGGGGTTCAGAGCAGAGGATCTGGTCACGCCCAGTCTCTTCTCAAGGTGCGGGGTCTTGGTCTGGCCTTTCTTTTAAAAGACAAAGAAACTGAGGCCCAGAAGGGACAGTGTATGCGAAGACCCACAGCAAGTGGGAAGACCTGGGCTGCCCCTTGGGACAGAATGCACTGGTATTCTGGTTACCACCCCTACCCCGTGTCCCAGCCGCCCCCCACCCTCACCCACAGGGCATTCAGAGACCGCTGAGCGTGGGTGTGTGGGCTGCGGGTGGACTGCCCGCTCTCGGGCAGGTGTGGGGAGGGACATCACAGCCCCTCTGAGAGGCTTCCCCTGAGGTTCCCACAGAAAGCAAATGCCCATTTGCAAGGGGCCGGAGCCCACCACAGTGCAGTCCAGGGGGGTGCGTCCAGGTGAGACGTGGTTGGCCCTGGACGCTCCCTCTCCACTCCCAGGGAGCAGCAGGAGGCTGAGGACTCCGACGACCAGCAGATGGCACTGCCCACAGAGTCACGTCCTAGAACCTCCCATGTGGGCCGAGGCCTCTGCCCCTAGACTCCCAGTCCCTGTTCCCTCTCCCGCAGCAGGGGCTCGGGGCGGGCGAAGCCCCTCAGGCTCCCTGCGTTCTCGTGCCCGGAGTCACCCAGACCGTGCCCTCTGTCCACCCAGCCCCAACCACCTCCACAGCCAAAATCCAGCTTGTGTTTTTAGGGCCAGTCCAAGGGCCACCACCCTCCCCAGGCTGCCTCCTGCCTGTCTCTCTGCTGCCCTGTCTGGCCTCTGTTCTCTTCAGGCCAGGAAGGTGTGCGGGTTCCTGGTCCCCCACAGAGCCCTGCAGCGGATACCCAATGGACACACGGTGGAGGAGACGCGCCACGGGGCCAGGCTAGGCAGGAGTTCCAGCACGAACTCCCCAGCACCGTCATCAGCATGGTGGCTCTCTGCATTCCAGGCCGGTCAGCCCACAGCGGGCACTCAGCAGGGCCTTCTAGAAGTGACCTCGACAGCCACAGTGGCCCCCCCCACCCCCCTACACCCCTCAGATCGCTGCAGCCTGGTTTCCTGGTCCCCTGACCTGCACGGCCTCCACTTGTCCCCTGCACTGGCTGTGTGTGTCTATTGGCTGAGAAGAGAAGGCCAAGGAGGGCCAGGCTCCCTTGTTCGCAGATGTGCCCAAAGCCAGCCTGGCCCATGGGAGCTGGTCAGAAAGGACAGGACAGAAGCCGTCCCAGGGCACTCCTCCTGACTCTGGAGGTGTTGGCTCTGGGAGACCTCAGAGTATGAGCATGGGCTCTGGCCGGGTGGCTGAGCTGGTTGGGGCATCATCCCATACTCCATAGGGTTGCAGGTCTGATTCCCAGTCAGGGCACATGCCTGGGTTGTGGGTTCAATCCCTGGTTAGGGTGCATATGTGAGGGAAGTGATCGATGTTTCTCTTTCTCTCTCAAATCAATAAATGTGTCCTCAGCTGAAGATTAAAAAAATTAAAATAAAAAGAATATGAGTGTAGTTGGCAAATTTCACTGGTGGTGGAGAGGAGGAGGCAAAGAAGTTAGGACATTTACATGGGGGTAGGGGGGTGGGGGTGGGGACAAGGGCTTTGGGGAAAGGCCCTTCCATTTCCTGAGTCTTGGCCAGGAGGCAGCATCCTGGTTCTGAGCTCGGCCCTGGAGTCAAGCAGCAGGTAGAAATCTGTAATACTCCCTTTGCTGGCTGCGTGGCTTTGGAGGAATTGCTTAACCTCCCTGAGCCTCATTCTTCTCCTCTGCAACATGGGGAATTGCCTCTTGGAATTGAATGAGGTGGTGCAGGTAGAGCACATGGCACTGGGCCAGCTTGGCTCCCTGAGGTGGAAAAGAGCCTGGTGCATTGGAAGCCTCGATGAATCAGGGCAAGTGAAAAGTTGGGGTGTTACCTCTGCTTACTGGGGTGCTCTCCCTCTAAATACACAGCCAGCTCCCAAGAAGCCTCAGAGGGGTTCTCATCAAGCCTCTCAGAGGTCCACCCTCTGGCACCCTCAAATTCCTAAGCCTCAAATCAGCATTGCTTTCATAGCCTAAGTATATACTGGGTCTGACTCTGCCAGCTCAATGCTGGGGAACTGGGCCAGAAAACTCTCCCACTGGGGCAGCAGCTCTGGCCTTTCGCTGTGCAGCAGCGCCCTCTGCTGGTGTATCTTGACAAAACACCCACAGCAGATGTCTCCATGGCCCAGAACTTGAGATTTCTTTGACGCTGCCTAAGAGGGGACCCGTATCTACCCTCCAAAAGACATAGGGAGAAAGGGAGTCACAGACCTGCCCAAGGAGCCCAGTGACTCAGCAGCAGCACCAGAAGAAGAGCCCAGGCAGTCCAGCTCTTTCCTTCCCAGGGGACTCAGGGAAGGGACCTCGAAGCTCCCGTTGTCCGTGGTGCAGCAGGTACAAATGCCCGAAGGAGGAGGACAGCACGTGCTGGCATCCCACCCTGTCCATCCATTTGCACTCAATCACCAGTGGTCAGCACTGTCTGCTGTGTGGACAAGGCTGAGAATGCTGCAGGGGTGGGCAAGTCAGGCAGACCTACCCACCCTCCCGGGCCTCCTGGGCATCGCACAAGGGCTGACCCACATGGCAGGGCTGGAAGAAAAGCAGGGATGCCTTGAGGGAGGCAAGGAGGTCTTGACCTTGACCGAGGGGATCTGGAGAAGCCTTTTTGCAGAGGATGTTTCAGCCTCGGCCTGAAGGGGATAGAAGCAGGCCTTGAGAAAGGCAAGAGAGGGAGCCGCAAGCCTCCTTCGGGTGATGCGCCTCCCGGACAGAGTCGTTTAAGAATGGAGCACAGTAGTTCATTCTGGAAAGGCGCCCACGCCCTCTTCTCGGTTCCAGCTCATCAGTAGTACAAGCAGCAGCTTTCTGGGCCTAGGACTCCACCCTGGAGTTGCCAGGGCCACTGACTGCCAACTCAGGCCCTTCCCAATTGGTCCCATGGTGACACAGGACTCAGGGAATGACAATCCGCCTGGCACCCATTAGGTGGTCCTTCAAAAGAGTGGGCCACGGAGAACTGGCAGGCTTTCTACCTATGGACTTGCTCCAATGGTGAGCTCACAAAAGGCCACTCTTTGGAGACCTTTCATTTCTCCTAACTGTCCCAGCACATGCCCCAGCATGGCAGGCAGGGCAGAGCCTGGGGGTTGATGATGATGATGACCCCTACCCCCTCACCTGCCAGCAGGCCTCTCAGCCCTTTTAGGATCAGGCCTCAGAGGTCAGACCCTGCCTCACTGTGGATGGAGGAGGCCTGGCTGGCTGCCGCTGCATGATGGCCTGGATGACATGACACGGATGTGCCAGTGGGAGAAGAGCAGGCCCAGCAGAGGGCCCTGGCTCCAGACCATGCCTGTCACCATTCTCTACCATCCTGGGCATCGGGGCAGGTCCCTGCATGAGACCAGCAGGACACTGGAGGACATCAAGTCATCTTCCTTCTCAGAGGAAGTCCAGGGAGCCCCCAGGCGGGCCCAAAGCACCTTCCCCCAGCCAGGCCACATCCCCACAGTGAGCATGGACCTCCAGCAAGGGCCTGCACAGGACCACCCCTCTCAGGCTGGCCCAGGGCAGACCATGTGGGCTGGGCTGGGCCAGGACGGAGCTGGGCCGCTGGAGAACTGTACCTGAAAGTTGGACATGACCCTGGCCCCCCAGGTGCTCGCTCTGGACCCCAGGCCCTGAGGGGGGCATGGCTGGAGTGCCAATAAGCATCACCACCCCAGATTGGTATGGGGAAGAGCGCCCCCTGCTGACTGGGATCCGCACAGCGGCACAGGCCCAGGGGAATGGGAACACCCCAGTAGGTGCCATTCCAGCAGGGGGAGCTGGTCGGGAAAGTGGGGGGAGGAGGAGAGGTGTTCAGGGAGAGGTCAGAGGTGACAAGACCGAGCTCTAGGTTGTCCCTAGAACTCCTCCCCACCTCACAGCTGCAGAGCTGATTCTTCCGACGGATCGGATCTCATTTGACTTCACTGGGCCTTGGGCTCCTCATCGCTGTTTCACCGGCGAACACAGTCAGGGTTCTGCCAGAGAAGCCGGACCTGGGGAGACAGAGGCACACCCCCCTTTACTGCACTACTGCCCAGGTGTTGCAGGTGTGTGTGTGTGTGTGTGTGTGTGTGTGTGTGTGGTGGGGACTGGCCGGGCAGGTCACTACAGTGCACAGGTCACTACAGTGTACAGGGGAGTTTCTTCTTTCTCAGGCAAATCTCCACGTTGCCCTTAAAGCCTTTCAGTAGATTGGATGAAGCCCTCCCAGAGTATCAGGGAGAAGCTCCCGTAGGGTCAGCTGGTTGTAGCTGGAAATCTCATCTACAAACACCTTCACAGCAACACCTAGATTTGTGTTTGACCGAGTCACCAGGGACTGTCACCCAGCCAAGTCGACTCAGGAAACTGACCATCAGTGGGGTGACCCTGGTGATTGCTCACAGCCGCTGTGGGACAGTGTGAGGGGAAGTGGGACCCTGTGAGGAGGGAGTGGGACCCTGGGAGGGGGGGTGGGACCCTTGGAGTGGGGAGGGGGACCCTGGGAGGGGGTGAGGAGGGACCCTGGGAGGGGGGAACCGTGTGAGGGGGGAGAGGGACAGTGTGTAAAGCCCTCAGCTCAGATTTTGGCTTGAAAACATGGTCGGGGTGAGACAGCTCCAGAGTTCCTTTGCTTGTCTGGATCGTGCAGGTGGAGAGGGGGATGTTTGAGGGTGGTAAGAGGAGTTTCAGAAAAGGTGGCAGAGCAGATTTGGGGCCTGCTTGTCTGCAGGGTGTAGGGGCTGCCCCAGAGAGCCCTGGGGTCTCGGGGAGGGCATCTGTGGATACTGGGACCTGCAAGGCAGGCACTTCCAGAGGCATAGTGTGCTATGTGGCCCCCCAGCCTTCATGCCCAGGGGGCTACCAAAGGAAATGTTCAGCCTCGCCTCATCCCTCCTGAAGGCCTGGCCAGGATGCAACAGTGGAAAATTGTAACAGCAAGGATTTCTAACTCACCTCACTATTCTTCTTACATTGTTTCTGTAAGTGCACACTCTGATATGTGACTGGTAGATGAACAGCATGTTTGTGTAAGAATTCTAGGAAGCAGCTTCAAAGGACTCTGACTCTGACCTCCAGGCATTCCCAGCCCCAGGAGGTTTGCTGACCTTCAGCCGAGGGTCCGGATGATGTGAGGTGAGGATGATGTGAAGCCAGGATGCTGCACACCGGAACCGTCACTCGTCTTACCGGAGTGGACTCCGCTCGTCTGCACGTGGAGAACTTTGTAGCCCCCTCCCCCGATCTCCTTGTTCTGTTCCGAGCTCCCTCCTTATAGAAACCTCTGCCTCCAAGGAGATGTGGAGATGGGCTAAGAGATGTGGGTCCCCCATCTTCCCAGGACATTGGGTGTTGAGACAAGTCCCCATCTTCCCAGGTGCCCGCACCTGAACATAAACCACTTTCCTTTACATCAGCACCTGCCTCTTGAGCGTTAGCTGTTCTAGCGGCAGGCAGCCGGACCTGCTTTTGGTTGCAAGGGGCAGGCAGAGAGCTTTCAGGCTCCAGAAATTCCCACCTGGTGGGTGTGCCCTCGGCAGGGGCTGCCACAGGTCCTTCGGCTCTGAGGGGTGGTTTCCCCTGGACTCTCTACTGAGACAGCCAGGTGTTTGGGAAGAAGCTGAAAGCTGTTCTTACACAGGTAAGCCTACAACTCAGGTGGGCAACTTTCACCTCCTAATGTTGGCATTTTCTAAAGGACTCAAATCTGAGTCACACACACATTAAATACACTGAACATACCGGCATCTTCCTCACCCAGGAATAGAGGTCACGATAGCACCCACCCCCCAGGTTGGGCGAGGACGAGCCCAGGCACAGTGAGTGGGGCGTGATTTAAATGCTCAGGAGCTGTTGGACATTGTTAATAGCCAATGCTTTTTTGGAGCTGACTTGGAGACTACCCCTGGACTGGATGCTTTCCGCATATTATTTCAGTTTTTCATGAACAAATAGGCTTCTAAGACCTGGGAACTGGGGAGCAGGCAGGGGCAGAGTCCCTCACCTCTCAAGTGGCCTGGAAAACTGTGTTTCCTGTCTATTTTATAGCGAAACTGCCCGTGGCTTCAACCAGCACCTCAGAGAAGCAAGCACTCCTGGTTTAGTTGGACACTTAGTTAGAATTATTTCAGCGCTGCTGTTTTAGCTTAAAAGAGAATGCGTCTTCACAGGTAAATCATCTACTTCCTGACCTTTGATAGAGCATCCCTCCCTCCCTTTTGTAATGCCCTTTGCAAAAATGTCCCTGAAATCATTTCGTGTCGGTCGCGATGTGAACAATGACAGGCCCCAGCAGGCGCTGTCGCCTCAAGGCATCGGGTTCCACAGTCGGCAAGGGAGAGGGCGACGAGGCCAGGCTCAGGGAATCTCCCCGGTGGCCGTGGCATCTTCCAGCCCGGGGTACGCCGTCGCCCCGCCCGCCTGCTGCGCCTTTAAGGTCCGCTGGGGGCGTGCTATCAGCTCCGCGGGGGACGGGAGACCGGGTTGGGCGTCGGACTTGCGTGCGCTCCGAGGATCTGGCTGGCCGCCCTCGCGTGCCCCTTCCGTGGGCCACGCCCCGCACAGGCTAAATGGGCACGGACCCGGACCTGGGCGGGCGCGGCGCCGCAGCCCGGGCCATGGGCAGCTTCCAGCTGGAAGACTTCGCGGCTGGCTGGATCGGAGGTGAGCTCACCCTGGATGAGCAGGATCCCCCGAAGTGGGTGTGCTTCAGGGAGACCGCGGGGTCGGGGTCGGAGAGACAGAGAGGCGGGCCAGGCGCCTCGTGGGCCAAGTTTACACCCCCAGCTCGGGACAAGGCACTCCGTGCCGGCGCTTTCTGCCTGCGCCGCGCGCGCCTCCCGCTGCGGGGAGAGCCCGTGGCCCGGCGCCTGGGGTCTTGCGGGTCCCCGTCGGCCACCCACAAAAACTCCGTGAGCCTCGCAGAGGTTCACCTGAGCTCCGGATTTACCTCCAAGTTAGGATACGCCGAGCTCGGTCGGGTAATGATTAAGCCGCTGGTCCAAGCCTGCAGCCAACGGAGCGTCCGGGCGCGTACACACCCTTCGGTTACCGGGTGCGCACTTTAATTTGGGGACGTGGCTCGTGGCTCGCAGGAACTTGTAGGTGAGGGTGGCTTGGTCGCTGGCCCCAGGAACGGGATGGGGAGCCCGATTTCGTGATCAGACTGGTCTTAGAGGGCGCCCAGGCTGGAGGGAGCAGGTGGTAGGCACCCCTCCCGTCCTCAGCCGCTGTCAGCTGCCCAGGACCCTGCTTCCCGCACTGTGGTCCCTCGTACCGCCCCAGCAGCCTGCCTCCGTCTCTGCTGGGTCTGAGATGGGTTTGCTGGGTCAGGGGTTTCATCCATTTCCTTCTCCATTCTTTTCTTTCCGATAGGTCTACGCCTCCTCTTCTCAGAAGCAGGTGGGGAATGGGGGAGGGTTGGAGGGACTTTCCTTACTGTAAAATATTGTCTCTCTTTTGGCCCCATCTAAGAGGGCCATTAGCAAAGGGATGTTGGCAAGTGCAGCTCCTCCCTGAAGAACAGATAAAATAGTACCGAGGTGCTGAGGCGGAGGCTATTTGGGGGCGGAAGAGAAACAGGTCAGGTAGCATCCAGGTCCTTCCCCTCCGGCACCCCCTCCCACTGGCAGCAGTGTGCCCCATCCCTGCACACGGCTGCAGGGCGCCTGCTCCACCCCCAGGCCCCGCCCCCTTCCTGAGCAGAGGCCGTTCCTTTCATGGTGGGCAAGTCTGTCGACATGGGCTCTTTTGGGCTGGGCTGAGACCCTCCCTCCTAATTTTCCCACTCAGGGGGCTGCACCTGGAGGCCCACCGTGCACACCCAGACCCTCTCTGGACACCCCTTCAGCCATTCCAAGGGAAAGCATTCTCCCGGCTGCTTCCTTAAGTAGCCAGGCGACTTCAGCACGGCTGTGGGGGGCTGGGTTTAGGAGACGCCCCAGTCTCCTCTGGCATGGAGACCCTCCCCTGTGGTGGGCTGCCCTTTATTCTAGAACTGTCTGTGCTCTGGGGACGTGAACATGTCTTTTTTGCTTCCATGAGACGGTGGAGAGTGTAGCAACGGTGAGTGCATAGTGGGTACCAGGTGCTGTTGAAGTGCTTTACGCGTATTTTAAAAACAACTCTATTAACGTTATTTTACATATTGTAAGATTCACCCATTTCCAGTGTAGGATTCCATGATATTTTTAGTAACTTTACCAAGTTGTGAAACCATTACCCTAAACTTTCTCTTCTCAGCCTTCTGACTGAAACCAAGTGTAGCATCTGCTCTTACCAGTCCCGGCCCTGCACTAGCTGTGGACTGTCGTCATCCCGCAGGGAGACCCTCGTGCCCACTGACAGTTAGACCCCGTCCTCCTGCTCCCCGCCCCCGCCCCCACCCCGGGAACCACCTCTCCCCACGCTGCGTTCTGCAGTGAGCCTCTGCTGGACAGTTTATGTACATGGAACCACACACATGGGGTCTCTTGTGTCTGTGGATTTATTTCTTTACAGTTCCAGCGAGGTGGCTACTATGACCACATCCCCACTTCACAGGTGAGGAAGTGGGCGCGCAGGGAGACTCGGTGGCCAGCCCGAGGCCCCGCGTGCAGCATGAGCCCAGGTCGCCCAGCCCGGGCAGCCTGGCTCCGGGGGCACTCCGACCCCTGTTCTCGGCTATGCTGTTTTCTTTCTTTCCACTTTTAAAAAAAAAGATTTTATTTACTTATTTTTAGAGAGAGGAGAAGGGAGGGAGAAAGAGAGGGAGAGAAACATCAACCAGTTGCCTCTTGTAAGCACTTTGACTGGGGACTGAACCTGCAGCCCAGGCATGTGCCCTGACTGGGAATTGAACCAGTGACCTTTCGCTTTGCAGGGTGATGCCTAACCAACTGAGTTACATCAGTCAGGGCTAGCTGTTTCCTCTCTTAATGACCTTGTGTGATAAAATTTTGCCACAATATCCTTCGTGTTTTGTTTGAAATTTTGCTGGCCTGTGAAGTCCCAAGGCCTGGACACCAGTGACGTGATGGTCTGACTTCTCACATTACATCCCTGCTTTCTGATGGGTGAGTTAAAGACGCAGGGAGATGCTGGCCCAAGGCTGGACCCAGGGGGCTTCCCTGGGCTGAGGGGTTCCCATAGTGAGGGATGCACTCACTGGGGTGGGGGGAGCAGCTGGAGCCTGCCCAGACTCCTTTGTTCCCCTGACGGGAGGGGTTCACGTGGAGTGCATTCGCCAGCTCCCCGCTGCCCACCACCTTCTGCCTCCGCCCAGTTCTGTGGGAGGGAGAGGCTGAGCGGGGTCTGGAGGTTCCGACCCAGGAAGCATTTGCTCTGGGATTAGCTGTTTTCTCTTCCCCTGCAAATATCTAAGATTTCAGGACCCCTTCCCTGCCTTACCTGGTGAGCAGAGACACTTCGCTCCTCATCACCGTGGTGGGGAGTTTGTCTTAGAAGGACGCTGGCCCCTGCTTCAACCTCGAAGTCGCTGACTTCTGCGGCCAGGGCTGCTTCCCCTGGTGGCCCCCAGGCGGCCTCCTCAACTCCAGAATGGCTCAGGTCTCGTGAACGTGTGTGGATGGGCATTCTTCTGTGGAAAGACCCAGAGTATCCATCACCTTTTCAAAGAGGCCTTCTTTAAAATAAATAAATAAATAAATAAATAAATAAATAAATTATCGGCCCTGGTTCGTGTGGTTCAGTGGATTGAGTGCTGGCCTGAGAACCCAAAGGTCTCTGGTTCGATTCCCAGTCAGGGCACATGCCTCGGTTGCGGGCCAGGTCCCCAGTTGGGAGCGTTCGAGAGAGGCAGTCAATCCACGTATCTCTCACATACCGATATTTCTCTCCCTCTCTTTCTCCCTCCCTTCCCCTCTCTCTAAAAGTAAATAAGTAAATAAAATCAATAGCAACAGCATCTCTTTTTGAGTGTCCTGGAAGGGCCAGACTCCCTCATGGTTCTTTGCGTTCAGTTCCTCACTCTACTCTTACCCTCAGGTGGGTGCTCATACTGTCCTCACCTACGCGTGCTACCGTGGGGTGCAGGAAAGTGAAGTAACCTGCAGGCAACTGAAAAGTTTCTGGGTCTTCTCTTCACACCCTCCCCTTTTTGAGACGAAATTTACATAACACAGGATTAACCATTGTGAAGTGCAAGTCAGTGACGTTTTGGCACGCCGCCAGCGTTGTGCAACCCTTGCCTCAGGTCAGCTCCAAAGCGTTTCCCTCTTGCCGCGCTCGAGGGTGAAGTCCCTGGCCCCACGCAGGCGCGCCACGGCCCCTCTCCAAGCCCTGGCGATCGCTTGCCCGCCTCCTGTCCCCGAGGGTTTCCCATTCTGGATAAGTTGTGTAAATGGAGTCACACAGTACGAGACCCTTTGGGTCTGGCCTCCCTCATTTTCACAGTGTTTCCAGCACTCATCCACGCGGCGGCCCGGTCAGCCCGTCACTCCCGGGCGTGTCTGATAATACTCCGCTGCGTGGGGAGCCCCAGCTTTGTTTGCCCCTTGGTCCAGGGACAGGCAGTTGGGCTGCCCCTCTGCCTGGCCATCGAGGCCAGTGCTGCTGTGCACACGCATGTACGTGTACTAGTTTGAGTGCCTCTTTCCCCTTCTTTTGAATATTTACCCAGGAGTGGAATTCCTGGGTCTTATGGTCATTCAAGGCTTGCCCTTCTGAGGAGCTGCCGCGCTGTGTTCCGCAGTGGCTGGGCTGTGTCATACCTCCACCAGCGGGGTCTGAGGGCTTCAGCTTCTCCACGTCCTCGCCAGCACTCACTTGCCTCTTCTTCTGGTTTACGTCACAGCTGTCCTGGGGCGTGACGGGGAGTCTCCCTGCGTTTTGATTGGCATTTCCCTGATGACTAACAATGTGGAGCATCTTTTCCTGTACTTGTTGGCCCCTTGCATATCTTCTTTGGAGAAATGTCTATTCAAGTCCTTTGCCCATATTTAAAAAAGGTTTTTTAGGTATAAGAGTTTATATGTTCTGGATACTAGGTTTTTATCAAATACTAGGATTTGCCAGTATTTCCCCCCCATTCTGTAGGTTGGCTTCACGCTCTTGATAGTATCCTTTGTTGCACAACAGTTTAACATTTTTGTGATGTTCAATTTGTCTATTTTTTCATTTGTTACTTGTGTTTTGGTCTCATATCTAAGAATCGATAGAAAACCTTAGGTCACAAACACTTTCCCCTGTGTTTTATTTACTATTGATTTTCATAGTTTCAGTGTTTCCACTTAGGTCTTCCATTTATAGTTTCAGCGTTTCCAATTAGTTCTGCTTGGAACTAATTGTTCTATGAGGTATGAGGTAAGCAGGGGGGTGGGGTGGGGGGTCTAACGTCACTCCTTTGCAGGTAAATACCCAGCTGTCCCAGCACCTTCACCGCCCTTTTTTGGGAGGAGGTGCTTGTTTCTTGACGCAGAGCCAGGGTTTACTCCATTGTCTCTGCCATCCCCCTTGCTGGGGCCAGTGCCAGGCAGGCGGCGGGTCCTCTCCAGTGCCTGGGCTTTGACCAAATGGGCTCACGCAAGAGCCTGAGCCCTCTGTCCTGTGCCCGGGAGCCCGTGAGTGCGAGCGAGGCGTCCAGGGGCCGAGTGACCAGGTACTCTTTTTCAACCCACAGGCGCAGCCAGTGTCATTGTCGGCCATCCTCTGGACACGGTCAAGGTATGGTAGCCATGTTTGTTATTTCCCCTTGCCGTGGGACCTGGCATGAGTCCGCCTGCAGGACCGGGCCTGCTGTGTCCACGCCCCAGACAGTCCCCAGCCCAGGGCGGGTCCTCTGCGCCAGCCCATGGGCGTGTGGTGCCGGGGCCTGGTTTGCAATGGCTCTGCCCCCCTTACTTGGCAGTGATTCTGTTTTGGCGGATGTCTCTCTCTGCCCCCAGGTTCTCATGAACTGGGGGTGGGGGATGGGGGCGGAGGGGGGGCACTAGTGAGTGTCCTGCAGGCCCCTGTGGAGCTAAGGAGCCAGGAAAGGCTTCCAATGAGCCCAAAGTCGAAGGCTGGGTTCCAGGTGATTAGAAAAGACATTTCAGGCACAGAGAACAGCTTGGGCAAAGGCGCAGAGATGGGGCCACTCTGTGGGGCCTCCGTGGGGAGGCCTGCGTGGGCAGTGTGCTGGCGCACCAGGTTTCTGGCAGCAGCCATGGGTCCGAGTCCAGGAAAGGGATGTCAGCACCCAGTGCTCAGAGGTCTTGGTGTCAGGTCAGAACCCTGGACCCCGGTCGGGAATGGGGAGCCTCTGCAAGACAAGGAAGCTCCCAGGTGTGAGGACTCTGAAGCCAGCAGGGCCACCTGGCATGGGGTCACTACGCCCCTTGGTCTGCAGATGGAGAAGCTGGCTCAGAACGGGGAAGGGGCTTGCTCAGGTCACACGACAAGTGAAAGCATCAAGGAGTGAGGCACTACAAAGGGGCATTCTTTGGCTTCACTCCACCTGTCCCCTCAGCGAGCAGGATGCAGAGCCGTGCCCTGAGAGTGCAGCCTCTGGTAGTGACACCCAGGTCCACGTCTAAGGCTCTGCCTGGCCGGCACACAGAGCAGCCTCACACACGCAGGCCCTTCTCTCACGGCTGCTGCCGTCTCCTCTCTCCCCTTCCTGCCCGTTGCATGGCAGTGGCCCCGCCTGGGTCAGAGCCAGTCCTGCTCTCTGTGTGATGGGGAGGTCAGCCTACTTGCCTTAAATACTTAGAGATATTTCCTGGCTCCTCATTTCTCTCATACAGGCCCTGCCTTTCGCTCACACATCAACCGCTTATTGGACCCTTTGTGAGGGCGCGGCAGGGACAGCGAGGCATTGGTGGTGGACCAAGCAGGTGCCACCCCTGCCCTGCGCGCCTTACAGCCACGCTCCTAATGCAGGTGAGCTGCTGCCACCTCCTCGCACAGGCAAGCCTGGTCACCCTGGGCCTGGTCACATGTCACCCGAAAACACTCTCCTCCTTCTCTCCCCTTGGTCCCTGAGCCTCTGGAGGGAACCCTTGGTGACACATAAAATCCAGCCTCTGCTCAGCCTGAGAGCCTTCCCGCTGGGGGCACAGCCTGAGATGCTAGCCTACACAGACGCCCCTCTGGGGCCAGCCCGGGTGTGGCCCCGGCCCTGTGTCTCCCAAGAACGTCCTCCTCCTTCCTTCATTCTGGCTGATGTTTTCTCCAGTGCCCCTGTCAACTGAGAAAGGTCCGGGCAAGAGCTTCAGGTAACCTGGAGCCCACCTGCTCTCTCCTGTGGCCGGGACAGAGCACTCAACCTCCCTGGGCCTGCGGGTCCGTGAAACGGGCAGAGCCCCTCCCCGGCGGGGCTGCCGTGAGGATGCTCGCTGTGACTCTGAGCACAGGGCACTGAGCGTGCCGCTCTCGCCTTGATGCACACGTACGCTGGGGCGTGTCTGAGACCCTGGGACCGGCCCGTGGAGCAGCCAAATTAGAAGGACCTGCTTGAGCTGCTGAGTTGGGTCAAAGTTTCCTTCCCCTGCCAGCAGCTGCCCCGTCACAGTTGGGAGAGCAGCCCCTGGCAGCGTGGTGACCGTGGGGCTGGCTGGCTTCAGGGCTCCTGCCTGGCCTGAGGCACTGGGACCAGAGTTTCCAGTAAGGGCCTGGCTGCCTTTCAACCGGCTAGTCAAGCAGGAGAGAAGACATGCACATTGTTTTAAGCCACTAAGTCATTTATTACAGGCAATTAGACAACAATAAGTTGCATCAGACAGCTAAGCCAGGGAGGCAGCTTCCTTCATCTGTAAAGCGGGGATGTGTCCGTGCCACAGAGCGTTTCTGGGAGTTGGGGAGATACGTGCTGTGAGATGCCTAGGGACTCCCCACGCATGCAGTTGGTGTACATTAAATGCCAGCTCCGGATGTAATTGGAAATCCCAGAGGCCTGAGCGGTGCTGCTGGCCTCGGTGGACGGCAGCCCCCACGTGCTCTGCACAGCTGGCGAACCTTTGCTCTGTGGCCATGGTCTGGGTTTGGCTCTTTGCTTAAGTGACTTGACCACTCAACCTTCTTAGTGAGGACGTGACCCTCCTGCGGGTCAACCACTTTGTGGACTCACCCCCCAGGGCCAGCCCTGCGTGCTGGGGCCAGTGGGAAGAGCGGTCAGCCGCAGGCCAGCCCGAAATGGGGCAGAGAGCGGCCTGCTCCCCCACCTGCCCTGGCTGGGGACACCGCAGCCCAGGGGGACCTCTGCTTGCCCAGAGGACATGAAGGCCCAGTTCTCACCTGGCAGCACCTCCCAGCGCCTCATCCCCTCCAGCCAGCCCTCCGACCGACCCCCGTCTGCTTCCCGCACGGCCCTCGTCCTCGGACACACGTGTTTACTTGGGGATTGCTTTTTATTGACTGTTCTTTCCAGCCCCACTCAGTCTAAGTCCCACGAGGGTGGGGCATCTGTGTTTTCCCTCTGTTCCATTCCCCAAGATCGGGCCGGTGCCGGCTATAAAATAGGCACTCGGCAAATATTGGTGGAGTGAGTCAATAAGTACATTTCTCTGATTATGAGAGTAACAATTATGAAGAGCATGACACCGTCGACGGATCACGCCGACAGGAGTGCTGCCCGTTTCCTCCAGCCGCCTGTCCGCGGAGAACTGTTCGGACGGAGGCCCGAGTAACTCAGCCTGGCCGTCGGCCCAGCCTGCCCACTCCGGGGAGGGGCGGGCTGAGTCAGAGGGTGGGCCTGAGCAGACTTCAGCTTTGCATGTAGCGTTGAAATTTTTTTTTACTAAGAGAATGTGGTCCCATGTAAGTTTTGTACTTAAAATTATTTTGTAATTACATAAGCTAGAAATAACCAAAGTAACCCCTGCTCATCGTAGGAAAGTTGGGAAACGAAGCAAAGTTCGATGCAGCAAAACAGGACCCGCGATCTTCACCTGAGAGACCTTCCCTTTCAGGGCTCTGTCCTCCCAGGGCCTCCTGCACCTGCCTGCGGACTGGGCTCCGGCTGTCAGTGTGGAGCATTAGCAGCACCCAGGCCTTAGCTCCTCCTGGGACTCTGGGTTTGGGGCTGGGGGTAGGGTCCGGATCTCTTCCTCTGTGGTTCTCATGGTTCCTTCCTCCCGGGCACAGCATGCTTGGGTGCTAAGGAAGTGTTTTGAGGGAGAATTATAGGCCACACATCTTCAGGGAAGTGGAACCCTCCAAGGCCAGGGTAAAGGGCACCCGGGCACTTTTGTGGGCTCACTCAGACCCTCTGTGCCCTCGTGGTGCCCCTGGCCACCACAGCCAGCCTCCATGGAGGACACCACACTTTCACCATCCCCACAGTACAAAGGGGCCAGGTGAGTGTCCCACGTGGCTCCAGGGACAAGAGGGAAGTAGGAAATGGCCCTGCTTCCCTTGGAGGGGTACCCAAGGAAACCCTAAGCAAACAGGCAAACATGACACCATTGCAACATTTAAGCACAGACCAAAAAGGTGAGCAGGTCCTGGAGGAAGAGCCTCCGGGGGGAAGAGGAGAGGTGGAAAGTTCTGGAGGTGGGGAAGAACGGATGCTCCAGAGAATGTGCTATGTGTGCGGGGGGGTGGGGGGGGGGTTGCGGGTCGTGGGGGCAGGGGGGCGAAGGAAATGGTCGGAGGGGGGCTGAGAGGCAGGTGTGGATGCTGGCTCAGGGCCTCCTGGGAGCTGGTGGAGGGTGTGCAGTGCATTCTGAGTCGATAGGAGCTCTTTGCACAGCGGTGACCCAATTCATCAGACCGTCAAAAGTCAGCCTGGGTCAGGGAGTGGGGCGGAAGCAGGAGGCCATCGAGGAGGCCAGGCCCCCACCCAGGTGAGCGGTGAAGGGGATCTCCAGGTGAGAGGAGCAGGTCACCCTGGGGAGTGTTTAGGAGGGCAGAGCGGCAGGCAAGATAGGACAGAGCCACGCCACCAGCTAGCTTTTTGTACGCAAGAGGCGGAGATCAGGCGGTCCCAGACAGGCATCGTTTTTGCTCAACAAACTGACCTTTGTTCTTCTCTGGGACCAAGAGGGCTCCTACTGCATTTAGGAAGGTCTGGATGGGAGGCTGAGGGACGCAGTGCAGGTAGGGGGCAGAGGGCCAGCCTGTGCAGGACTGAAGCCCAGGCCTCCCTCCTGCCCGTGTCCCTTCAGGCAGGGCCTCCCCTGTCTGTGCCTCAGTGCTGGATGCTCCACATCTTGGGGGCAGTGGGCATGTGAATGACCTCTGGGCCTCATGCTCTTGCCTGTCTCCGCAGACTCGCCTGCAGGCTGGCGTCGGCTACGGGAACACCCTCAGCTGTATCCGCACGGTGTACGGGAAGGAGAGCGTAAGTGCCCCTTGGGCGGGTGGCTGGAGCTCTACCCACCCGGGCCTCCCACAAAATTGGGCAAAGCCCACCTGGCCGGGGACCACAGCCCTGGCCCCCCGAGGGAATGTCGGGTGGGAGGCCGGTTTGTCCCCACCATCATGCTTGGCTCAGTTTCCCCGCTCGCCTCGCAGCATGCCCCAGACAGCATGCATTACCTAAGCCAACCCTGCCCCTAGTGCGATGTTGTTGGAGAAAGAAACCGGTTTTGTATAAACTCTCTGCAGAAATTCTGAGGAATTTAGAGCCACAGTGGAAAATTACTGCAAAAAACAGGGTAACTTGTCAAGTTTTTCAAAACCAAGTGAGTGGGCAGGACCGTGTGCCCACAGGCGCCCCTTCGTCCCGGTGCAGCAGGGGCCGGGCACTGTGGTGTCCCAGCCCACAGCCGGCTGGTGCCCCGGGCGCTGAGGACGGTGGGACCCAAGGCTCTTCTTTGCAAAGGGGAAACGTGAGTAATATTTTATAGAAGATGAATCAGGGGCCTTTCTCGAAAGTTGCTGTGTCCTTTAGGGAGACCTGCCAAGGCCCCTTTTTGGGGAAGTTAAAACAAACTTTAAAATTTAGGATGATGAGACCTGTTGATTTAAAACGATGGTCAGGCACCAGCCCCACGACAGTCCCCAGCTTTTGCTTGAGTCCCGGGAACGTGGCCCCATTGTGGACCTGGGTCTCGGGAGCCTCCTGCCCGCACCTGCAGTTTCCCCGCAGACCCAGCCTGGCTGGTGTCGGGTGCCGTGCTAACTGGTATCGGCTGCTTTAAACTCGGGGCGAGTCTGCCCACCTGCACTCTCTGTTCCGGGCTCACGTGCACTTGCTCCGTGCCCTGAAAGGCGGCTGTTGATTCTCCCTTGTTGGCACCTGTCCCCCACAGTCTGCCAGCCAGTGTCCCAGCTCCAGGGCTGCGGTGGCGACCGAGGGCGTTCGTCTGAGACCCAGCAGCTCAGGGCTCTGCGACGTCCCAGGTTACCCGAGGAAGGGGCTAGAGCGGGCTCTGTGTGTGTGTGTGTGTGTGTGTGTGTGTGTGTCTGCTGCACGTGTGTGTGGCAACCAGCCCACGTGAGCTGCCCGGTCTCTAGCAGGTCAGGGTTGGCCGGTTTGCGTCTAGCCTGGGGTTTGTGCGGCAGCTCCTGGCGCCTTTTCACCTTTGGCAAGGGGCTCGTGCGCACTGCCCTGACTCCTCCACGGGCCAGTGGAATTTTCCGGTGTCTGCACAGCCTGTGTGGTGTCCAGTGGGAATGCAGAGTGGATGGGACCCTGACCTCAGCCTCAGCACCCTCTCCCCGGCCTCCTGTGTCCTGTATGTGCATAGAAGCCTCTAGGTGCTGTGTGTCCAGGGTCTCCTCCCTTGAGTTGTTCCTTCAAGAGACACTCATGCTCGGGGGCACCCCTGGGGAGGACTGTGGGACCCTCTTCTTAGCCCTTCGCCACAAGCTTAGCGCATTATATATATTTAAAATTCGTTATTGATTTCTTTTGAGAGACACACAGAGAGAAACATTGATTTGTTGTTCTACTTGTTTATGCATTCATTTTATGTCCCCTGACCAGGGATTGAACCCACAACCTTGGTTTATTGGGACTATGCTCTAACCAACTGAGCTCCCCCAGCAGGGCTCTGAGCACATTGTACTTTAATTTGTCCATCCAGGTTCACCCTCCCCTCCCCGGCCAGACTGTGAACTTGGTGGAGGCTTTTCCTCCTGTTGTCCCCCAGGGCCTGGCACATGGCAAGTGCCTGGAGAATGCGTTTGTTGGAGTGGCCAGCGAAGAGGGTGTGTGTGCTGCTTGGCAAGCTTGCCGCCCACGAGAGCTGCACAGGCACCCCTCGGCCGCAGCCCAGGGGCCCTGCCACTCCCGTCACAAATACGCGCTCCAGGCCCGGGACACCATGGTGGCTCCCGCAAGACTCCCCGCAGAAGCCAGTTCCTCCTCAGGGCAGGCATGCCCCCACCGGCCCCGTCTCTCCTTCCACAGCAGCACCCCGTTTCGTCCTCTTTCTGGCACCTCGGTTTATTTTTGTGCTGTCTCCCCCAGCCCACGGGGCCCAGCCCTCGGGGGGCAGGGTCTGTGCCCGGGGCCCGCGAGGGGGGCTTGGCACCAGCCTGCAGTTCTCACGCTCCCCTCCCTGGGGTTTCCCCGCAGGTGTTCGGCTTCTTCAAGGGCATGTCCTTCCCCCTGGCCAGCATCGCCGTCTACAACTCGGTGGTGTTTGGGGTCTTCAGCAACACGCAGAGGTTCCTCAGCCAGCACCAGAGCAGGGAGCCCGAGGCTGGCCAGCCCCACACCCTGTCGAGCCTGCTCCTGGCCAGCGTGGCGGCCGGCGTGGTGTCCGTCGGACTGGGCACGCCCGTGGACCTCATCAAGATCCGCTTGCAGATGCAAACACAGCCGTTTCGGGAAAGTAAGAGGCCGGGAGGGGCCTGGTGTCCGGGCGCCTGTGACCCTCCCCTGATTCGCCAGATCTGGGGTGTGGTTGTTAACATCCTTCTTATTGAGCGGGGCCTCTGCAGGGTCCCAGAGGAATCGTTACTTTATCTAGAGTAGTAACCTCATTGGTTAGTACTGACTACATGCCGGGCACCTGCTAAGACCTCTGCTGTGTTCTTTTCGTTCGTCTTCATAGCCGTCCTGTGAGGCAGGTGCTGTTACTCTTTCCATTTACAGAGGCGAAACTGAGGTTCCCAGAGGTTCAGACACTTGGTGAGTGAGGGCCAGCTATGTAATTTGCAGTGCCCAGTGAAAAGTGAAAATGTGGGACTCTTGTTAAAAAATTATTAAGAATTTTTAAAGGGTAGAACATTAAGCCAGGCATGGGGACACAGGTCTCAAAGCCGCACCTGCCCCAGGTACCAGGGAGTGAGGCTGGGGAGGCCCCACACCTGCGTGGGCTCCTGGGTGTGGAGGGGACGCTCCTCTCCTCGCCCTCGCCGCTCTGACTAAAGCTTCGTTTCTGGTCCTCGGGGTGCTATGCGGCCACTCCTGCACCACGGCTGCCCCGTCACTTCCTCTTTGCTGGGAAGAGGCTGCTGCATCTTCTCCTGGAGCGGCTCCGATGAGGCGGGAGGAACCGGAAGGCGCTCCCTGTGCAGAGTAGAAGGTGCCGGCTTGGAGAGGACAAGCTGGGGATCCCAGGAGACAGATTTCAATGCCCTGGAGTTTGGCTTTTGGCTATAATTTTACTCTCTCCTTGGGGAAGATATTGCCCCTCCCAGGCCGCAGTTTCCTTTCCTGTATAATGGAAGGTCCGGATCCATGGTCCTCCCTGTCACCTCAGGTAAATGATCCGGGCTGACGGCTCACGTGGCTAAGACCCCTCCCCCACAGCCAATCTTCTGCGTGTGACCCCCGTGCCCACAGACGGAGCTCCAAGAGTTTGCTCGGGGCCACCCTGGCCCAGCACTTCTCCTGCCGAAGCCCAGATGCCATGGTTCAGTCCAGGATGGGCCTGTGCACCCTCTGAGCATGATGCTGGTGCTGCCTACTGGGGCACGTGCAGGGCCAGGGGTCTGGCTGCCCCGAGGAGGGTAGTGGAGGAAATAGGGGGAGGTATATGGGGTGGGGCAGCCAGCCTGGACCCCAGGGGAGATGTTTCTCCAGTAATGCTTTCCTTCAGAAAGCCAGGGACATTTGGAGGGAGATTAGTTGGTGAGCGTTCTTCTTCTTCTCCTTCTAGCAAGAGAAAATAACCAAATTTAATACACACACACGTACGTGAGCCCCGCACACACGAGAGGCAGAGGCCCCACACTCGGGGCAGTTCAGGTACAGAAAGGAAGCATGGATAGATGGGACGCATTTGGAGCCAGGGACGAGGTGAGGTGCAGTGAGGTCACTGCAGGGTGACAAGAAGAGCAGACCTTTACTAAGTAGAGGTTTGCCCTGTTCTGGTGGCAGGTCAAAAGAGGGTGTCTCTGATCATCTCTTCCAGGCAGGGCCTGTAATAATTGCTGAGCTTTCTTGACAGTGTCTGGATCCATCCCCTGTCCTGCCCTCACCTCCTGCACCTTCCCTGAGGAAGGTGCTAGAATGGTGGCTGACTTTGCAAGCCAAGGCCTGAGCTATGGTGGTCCTGAGGCCGAGCTAGAAGCCTCTGGAGAGTGGAGGAAGGATGGCAGGCAGCCAGCAAATAGCAGGACTTGAGAAAGGCCCCAGAGCTGGGTGTGCAGGCGCCTGAGTTTGAGGGAGCTGAGCAGCTGCCACCAGCGGCTGCCGAATTGCCCGTGGTGTGTCTGACGCTGTGTCAAGGGCGGTGGTATTTACATCATCTCATTTATTATCCACCCTGACTGTGTGAGGTAGGTATGACTGTTAGCCTGCTTATTTACCCAACATGCAATCATTATGCACCTGCTGTATGCCGGGCACAGGGCTAGGTGATGTGGACACAGTGGTGAGCAAAAGAACCCGCCCTGCCCCTCTTGTGGTGCTCTGCCCATGTCAAACATGGCTCGAGGGAGGGAGTGGGTCAGGCTTTCAGCCAGGCTGGGAGTCAGGAAGGGCCCAGAGCAGCTGGTAGGAGGGGCGGCAGGAGAGGCTGGAGGCTGGGACTGTGCCCCTGGCCAGGGCAGCCCCAAAGGTCACCCATGCCTGCTTGCCTGGGAGTGGCCCAGCCGGGCTGGGATTCTCCAGAGCTGCCCATCCAGGAAGTTCGGACTCTTCTGGAGCCTGGCTTCCTGGAGACACCCGGGGAACAGTGAGAACGTCGGGGCCTGGTGCCCTCCCTATGCCTCTCCACCGCAGGAGACGCTGACCGCATCTCCCGAGGGATGGGGCTTTCTGACCCTGCTCCTGCGAGGATGGGACCCTGCCCTTGACCCCAGGTTGCCAGTTCATTGTGGTGCCGTAGGAGACTGCTTCTCCTAAGTCAACGCCTAAAGGCAGCGGCAGAGAATGCACATGGGTGGGTTTGGCCCTCCCAGTGTGCCAGAAACTGGCCTTTGGGAGCTCAGGGACGTTGCAGGCAGCCAAGGAGGTTCCCATGGGCAAACATTTCTCAGCCCTGCCCTGCAAAGTTCTAAGTCATTGGTGCCTGGCCCCAGGGGCTGAGCTGTCGGTGCAAAGAGGAAAACAGTTTAGCCGAGTGGGTGGAGAGAAAGTAGAAACCACGATTGAAGGGTCCACCTCTGCTGTGCCCCACAACCCTCCAATCCGGGCTGAGGCAGACTGGTCAGAGCAGTGGGGGGTGGGGTTCCCGCGTTTCCTGAGCCCTGATCCTGTGTTGAGAGCTTGGCATGTGTTCAGTCTTCACAACAACCCAGCCCCTAGACAGTTACAGAAGAGGATGGAGTCCCAGAGAGGCTCTCCAGCTGCCTGAGGTCACTGCCCTGGTGGGAGGTGGCGCTGGCAGGGGACCCAGGCAGTCTGACTCAGAGCCACTGCTGCTGTTTCTGCTTCTGGCCCAGGACTTTGCAGAAGCTGAGCCTCCCCGGGCCTTTGCACAAAGTCGTCACGCGCCAAACCAGCTTTGAACTTTAGGGAGGGACGAGGGCCAGGGGCACGTCTCCAAAATGACGCTGTTCAAGTAAATGGCACAGCTCGTGGGTTCCCAGGAATGGGTCTGAGTTCTGTGGCTTTGGGCAGCTCCTCTCTGCATGGACCACTCTCCTCACCTCCCACCCCTGCTGCTTGGGAGAAGGGCTTGGCGACTGCAGGTGCTGAGCAGAGTGACGACTGGGGGTGGGGCGGGGCAGTCAGGGGAAATGTCACCGGGCCGTACTTTCTGCCAGGACTCGCTCCAGAACAGGAGGACGGATGCCGTTTCCTTGTACTGGTTCCTTGGGAACCGTCCAGGCCTGAGGAGAAAACTCAAAGACTCGTTAAGACCAGGGAGGTAAAGAAGTGACTGGCCAGTGAACCTTCTCTCACTTTTTGAGACCCACAGGCCTCCTAGCGCACGTTCCTGTTTTCCTCTTTGCACTGAGACGTGGACACAGAACATCTTTCACTTCCCATATCACTCCGCTGTCAGAGAAGCAGTAGTTCGAGCACGTGCATCAGCATTGGCGGCTGGGAGGCAGCAGGGAGTGGTGGACCCACATCCTGTCTGCGGGGGCAGCTACAGCCGTGAGCCTGCTCACTGTTGCCACATGGCTTGGGCCTCTTGATTTTTAAGAGAGGGCAGGAAGCTAGATCTTTCTGCAGGGCCTTTCAATTGGGAATGATTAGTTAATTCAATTAAAAACAAAGCCAAACCGAACCAAACCAGCACAGCACTGCGCAGCCCAAAGCACTGTGTGGGCTGGGCAGCGCGAGGCCGGGGCTGGCTGCAGACTGTGGTCTCGGCTCTGTGTCCGCCCACACTGTGCAGTGGCTTGCCCGACAGGGGCATTTCCATCAGCCTTGAGCAGGACTTGTGGGATTGCTCACGGCTTGTGGCTTTACCCCAGAACTGCCTGCCCATTTCCTGGGGACCTTGACGATGAGCCACGAGAGGCCATGCCTATGTAGCAGAGCCCATGCCAGACGCCTCTGGCTTCTCTGCTTTGGGACATTGACAGGTGGGCTGGCTGGTCGAGGTGTGAGCTCAGGTCATGTGGTTGGCGGGTGTGCAGATATGAAGCCCAGTTGTCCATCAGTGGTGCCCTTGGTTCAGAGTGGACAAAATACAGAACATGGACTGTCAAGAGAGAAAACACCCATCTGCCCAAATGCAATCACTGTTAGTACGTAAATGTGTTTCCTTTTCTTCTTTATACATGTAGATTAAATATCTTAGCAGATTATACTCATTGTAGAGACAGTTTCATATCCTATTTTGACTCAACATTATAACAGAAACACATTTATGTCATTAAAATGTGTGTACAATTACTTTAAATCAATGGGTAGTATTTTTAAAAGATGCGCAGTGTTCCATGGAGTACGCATGCGTGCACAAACACACACACACACACACACACAAACACACACACATGCACACCCACTGAGAGGGACGATGTCGTGTGGTCAGAATTCAGTTCCTGCAGTTAGACCCCTGCTTCTAATCTTCTACCGGTGTCAGGACACTGTGGCCAACCCACCTCACATGGCCCGGCCTCAGTTTACTCATCTGCAAAGCAAGGGCGATGCCTGGCACATTGAAGACACAAAATCAGTGTTAGCTAGAATTCGGGAAACTTATTATCTACTTTTTTAGATCCTCATCTGAGGATCTATGTTTATTGATTTTTAGAGAGAAGGGAAGGGAGAGAGAGAGAGAGAGAAATATTTGTGTGAGAAGTGTTGACTGGCTGCCTCCTGTTCGTGCCCTGATCAGGGGTCAAAGCCATAACCTAGGTGTGTGCCCTGCCTGGGGATCAAACCCATGACCTTTTTTGGTGTACTGATGACTCTCCAACCAAGTTAGCCACCCAGCCAGGGCAGGAAACTTATTATTTAACAATCACCCTAGTGATGAACAATTTCGGTTCTTCACAGTTCTTCCTTTTTTAAAAATAGTGATATCAGCAAATTTGTCCATACAGAATTGCCTTCATGTAGGATTATTTCCCTAAATGTGTGGGCTCTTTGATTCGTGAGTAGGTCAGAGGCTATGGCCATTTTTAAGATTCTTGGTACAAATGTGAAATTGTTATACGGAAGGGCTTTACCCAACAACATTGACGGTGGCTGGAGTTTAGAGGGAATTTCCATTTGGCCTTGACCACCGCCACTTCCCCACGGCGGTCCTCCCTCCTGTACACGCTTCTATCTCGCCTGAGGCTTTCTCCAGGGGCCTCTGCCACTTGGCAGACGGAGAGGAGTTGCCCTGAGTCCAGTTGGCTGTGGACTTGACAGTGAGGCCCCTGGAGAGAGACCCTTCCTTTTAAAGCTGTCATCACCCTTTGCCCAGGCATGCACCCCCCTGGGTGCCCTGCTGGGCCTGAGCTGCAAGCCCAGGCTCCTCCGATACCCAGGCCAAGTCACATCCTGGAGGCCACAGCTGATGCCACTCATCCTCCCCACCCCGGAGCTTTCAGGTCTGGGTTTTCATGAAGAGCCTAGCTGTGCGGAGCAGAAAGCCCTCGGTACCAGCAGAGGGCAGAGTCTGAGGGCTCAGAGGAGCAGGCACACTAACTCTGTGCTAGCCACCCTAGTGACTTCGAAGCCTGGCAGGAGGCACAGGGCTGACTGGCATGCCTGTCTGAATTCGCTCTTGGACTCATTCACTCACGAGCATTTCCAGAGCTCTGCTCCGAGTTCACCACAGCAGGCAAATCAGAGGTTTCAGACCACAGCCCCTGTCCTCAGGGAGCGCGCAGTCTGGCAGAGAGTCGGGTGTGTAGGGTATGAAGGCCCGCGGGAGGCTCTGGAACCTGGGAGCCTGGCTCTGCAGATCAGGAGGTCTCCAAAAGGGGAGGAGAAGGAAAAAGTCTTTTCCAAGTTGGGAGAGGAGAAGGAAAGAGAGATAATTCAGAGGGAATATTGAGCTCAAAGAGGAAGGAAATGAGAGAGCTTGCTTTGGGGCCTGGCTCTCGCCTCTTCAAGATATCCTGAATGGAATAAGGGGGACAGGGAGAGGCCAGGGTTTGAGGAGGAGAAGGTCCTCTGGGCAAGTGGAGAGGAGACGCACTGGGCGGGAGGGTCACAGCAGAGAGGTGGGTGTGGTCACCAACTGCGCACCAGGACGCAGAGCCCATGTGAGCCCAGGAGTCCCTGCCCCCCATGCTGGCAGCTGGAGTGAGGCCATTTCTCCAGTTGCCCTGAATCTGCAGAAAATGTCTGTCTACGAATGTCACCTACTCTGTCTCAGAAGCCGGCACACACCAGTTGTTCTCCTTGGCAATGGGTTTATTGCTACCATAAAGACATGTGACAGTCCAGTCTGGCCTTGGGGAGGAGCAGCCTTCCAACAGACACAAGGATTGTCCAAGAGTTCCCTGGTGCGGGGCAGGAACTACGGATGCAGACTTCCTGGAGGGAAGCCTGCACGGGAAGGCAGGAACCCTTGGAGCCAGACAAGGAGCACAAAGAACCGGAGACCAGCCAGGACCATGTAGCCGGGGCCTTCTTCTCCAGCAGGCTCTGGGCTGCTAACAGGGAGTGAGGACTGGAGCAATGGCAGCCCAGAGTGGAGGGAGAAGGTTTGTGGAGAGGCCAGGCATTCAGCCATGTAGTTCCAGAAGAGTCCTTGAATTCTGGACAGTGTAACTGAGTGATTTTCAAACTGTGGCCCCATGCAGCTACCAGAGATTGATAAAGGTGCACACAACAGAACACACTGTTGTGAAGCTCTGCCCACCGGGAACACACCTGTTTGTTTTTTGACTCAATGAACAAGAACAAGTATTGTCCTGGTTTGTGGACTTGACAGCAGTGTTGGAAGTTCTTGGCCCCACGCGGGGATTCACCGTCTCCCACGGTACGCTTGGCAGCGGGCCACCGCTGCCTCAGGTCGGCAGGCCCAGCACTTCCGGGATCTGGGATCCGGGATCTGGGATCCAAGATCTGGGATCTGGAATCTGGGGTCACAGCAGGACAGGATAATAAAATTAGGAATGATAACTATTTGCCTCAAGGAGAGAACATTTGCCAAACATGCATTTTAGGAGAGTAACTTTGGCAACATTCTCACTTATTTTTCACAGAAGCCCAATGAGGTGCATGGGCTACTACTCCTCCCCCTTTTGCAGATGATGAGGAAACCGAGGCCCAGTGTGGGAGAGTCCTTTCCACCACATCGTACATAAAATCTCACTGAGCAGCAAAGCAAATCTCGGCTGCTCCTAACCCAGAGTTCTTTCTACTAAACTGTCTGGATACCTTGGACCCTGTAGATCATGAGGAAGCCACTGGACTCTTGGCAAACAGGAACTGGGCAAGAGTCTCCCAGTTGGCAATATCCTGGAGAAGCGGACTGACAGGTTACACCAGCCTGCTCCAACCCAGACCACTGAGGTCACACCGGGCCTGTCTGCTGGAGGCGGCCTGCCCGTGCCTGGGTATTACACAGCATCTGAGACAGCATCTGAGACCAGTGCAGTAGCTGGGCCCATGGTTTGGGAGTTCCCTGTAGTATCTTCAGCCTCTGGCCCAAGGACCAGCCAAGGCCAGGCTGGATGAGCAAGGAGATGGGAGGTGGACCGTGGGGAGGCCCCAGCCCCGAGATCTGCCCGATCAGATGCTCCAGCGCTCACTGAGTGGATGCTGAAGCACAGACACACATGGGGCACAGTGTCGGATGGGCACCAGGTCACGGTGCCCTGGGACACGCCACGGTGTGTGGTTCCTGCCATCCAGAAATTTGCTGACAGCAGGAAATACCAGTCAGGGCAAAATAGCAGCAGTCAGAGCAGACCATAGCAGGGGTACGGCCTCTGGCCCGGGCGGGGGACTCACAGCTCCTTCTATAAGTCCCTTTTTAATGTATGAAATGGGGTCCAGCCCATAGAGTGGCAGCCGTCCTTCCAGCATTCGTGGGTTAAGAAAACCCATGTGACAAGAGGCTGTTATTAGTAATAATGTTTAATATTACTAATGAGTATTATTGGAATATTTAAGTAAATATTTGTGTATTCCCCGCCATGGCACCTATGCATATGAGAAAAACGGCCGTAATGTACATGTCAGGGATGTTCGGCGTTCTGTCAAACTAGACAGTGTTTACGGATCCTGGAGTCAAGGTAACTCCACGTTGGCCACTTGCACTTGAGGACCCCCTGGCCTAGACGTACCCGAGTGCAGACCGTCTGGTGAGCCCGCACACCACTGACTGGGGACCAGCAGGGCCTCATCTGTGGACCACCGATTTGCCCAGGATTTTCTCTAGAAGTGACCCCCAAAATCCACGCATACAGGGGCGGCCTAGTGGTGATTCCCTTTCCAGAGAGTGACCTTGTGTTCCTGAGGGCCAGGCCCAGTAAATCAATGACCAGCCATGGTGTTTCAGCGAGCTTTCCTCTTTCCAGGGTCTCACCCCATTGAAAAATGGGATAGCAGTTCTAAGAAGGAGAAAGAAATGGAACTTTTCTGCTTGTACCCGCGGAGGGCACAGTGGCACGCTGGGGCAAGGTCCTGGGTTCTGGGAAGAGGAGCAGCAGGGGCAGATCTGTGGGGGCCCTCACCTGTGTCTGAGCCAGTCCAGCCCCCACTGAGGTGGGAGGACCCCCAAGAGGTAGTCGTGTGGATACCCCTTAGGGTTGGCCAAACCTGGACGCTCTGCCCTCTGCAGAGCCTTCTTCAAAGGGACCCCCGGCCCAGGAAGGGGGCAGGCAGGGCACCGGCCCCGGTGCAGACCAGGGGGGCCAGAGCCGCAGCATGTGGACTAAGGGGTGGGCCCACTTTGGATACGGTCGGGCGGTCTGGAGGAGAGGGTCTCTTTAGAATTCCGCAGGCCCTCTTCCGCTCCAAGGGGAAAATTAGGAACGGAATGGGGGCCGATCTCATTGACTTTGAACATCCCGCCAGCCTTGGCGCAGGGGCTTGAGCTGATCCTAACTGAGTTTGGGAAGACAAAGAAAAACATAGGCATTCCGAGTGTTTGGGGTGTATAATCCATACCTATCATTGTAATAGGTAGCAGGCTCTTGATTTCGAGACAACAGCAAAAACTAGTCTCAGTGGGAAAGCGCTCGTGATAAGAAACTAGCAAAATTTGGTTCATGATCTTATCCTCACTGAACAAAAAGTTCTAGAGAAACTAAATACATTTCGCCCTAAAGGAAGATGACTCTGCCCGGCAGACTTGCACACACGTGCGCACGCCCCCAGCCCAAGTCCCGGAGGCCCAGGGACAGCAGGCCGGCCGGGAGCCAGCAGCTCAGTCAAGCGGAGCACGGCAGGGCTTCGAAGGACGCTGTTTCGTTCAACATCCTTTCTTAGTAACAGTGATTCAGGAAATCAGTTCCGGGCTGGGGCCGCCTTCTGGGTGGAGTTTGCATGTTCTTCCTGTGCCTGTGTGGGTATTCTGTGGGTGCTCAGATTTCCTCCACATGCCAGAGATGTGCACGGGAGGTGAACTGGCGTGTCTGAGGTGTTCCAGTGTGAGCGAGTGAGTGTGTGTGTGCGTTCCCGCCACGGAAGGGCGTCCTGTCCAGGGTGCGTCCTGCCACACCCTGAGCTGCTGGGACAGGCTCCGGCCCCTGCGACCCTGAACTGGAATGAGCAAGCTGGAAAATAATTCTCCTTCTTGTTTCTTATTATTGTTTCTTAAATGTATGCATAGTTCACATTTATTTTACTGTTTAATCTTAGAAGTGTTTTGGGTCTTTATTTAAAAGTGTGCTGGTACTTTTTTGACCAGAAATATGCCACATGAACCCAACTCCTGTCTGTATCAGTTAGCTTGTGGTAAAATTGGTTCCTCGATGTGTCATTTCGCTTAAAGTCACAGGGGGCAGGAACCTACCTGCAACGTTAAGTGGGGACTCACGGTGCCCACCGGCTCCCAGCCTTCTCCCTCGGGTCGTTGTGCCGACGACAGGCAAGGCCGTGGGTTGCTCACATTTCCAAGAGCTGCTTGCCAGCAACCTCCCAAGTCCGTTTTTAGGGATCAACAAAAGTTGTTTTTTGCAAACTAAAATTGGCCCGCTGCTGGAGTTGCCAGGAATCCTGATTCAGTGCTTTTCTCAGTCCAGCAGTCCTGGCTCCCAGGCCACACCTCTCAGGCCACGCCTCCCGGCTGAGCCGCCAGCATCAGAACTCTGAGCACTGAGAGCACTCGCTGTTGTCTTCTGCTTTGGGGTCCCAGGTGGCTCGTTCTTACCACCGTTGCTAACGCAGACGGTAACAACCATCGCCCGAAAGAAAGATTTGCGTCTCACTGAGTGACACATAATGTCGCAGTCTTTCACCTTGAAAAGCAGGAGAGGGTAGCTGGGCTTGGAATCCGTGCTCTGCTTGAGCAGGGTGTGACCAAAACAGTTTGTTTCAGGCATAAGATGTCATTTCCTCAGTAGGGTGTGGTGACGGTTGTCGGAACTCACGTGTTGTGCACTTGTCACCTATACCTTTCATTGAAGGTAAATTCTACCTCAATTTAAGAAGAATCAAAATGAAAAAAAAAAAAACCCAACAGGTATAGGAGGCCAGAGAAGGCTCTTGAGAGTAATGAGTCTTCGTGGGCAGAGAGGCAAGAACGGGGAGCAGGTCGCGCCAACAGTGCGTAAGCGCTGTGTGGCAACAAGGAAACATCAAACAAATCTCAGTGGGGAAAGTCCTGTTTACAAGAAGGGGGGCCACACACCCTTAAAAACGTCAGAGTCACAACAGAACAAAGAAAGGCTGTGGAAAGGCTCCAGATTGGAGGAGGCTAAAGAGAGAGGACAACTAACTGCCATACCGGCCCAGCCTGGACGCGATCCGGGGGGAGGGAGGAACGCCGTGAAGGTCACCATGAGACCGAGTGACGGTGGGAGAAGAGACGGCAGGTCAGAGGGCAGTGTGGTCAGTGTAGGGCATGTAACCAGTGACCGCACGGAGGCAGGTAAGAGGATCCCTGTTCTCAGCAAACACGCACCCTGACGAAGTTTGGGGTAAAGGGTCCCCCTGCAGAGGTTCTGAAAACAAAACCACACATGTATTCGTATGCTAAAGAATTTCCTCACTATTGACCTGTGGGGGAGCGGGGGGAGAAGTACAAGGTAGGGTCCTGTTCCCAGGGTCATCCTGGGGTTGACCCTGGTAGATTTGGGAGAGTAAGGGGTGCCCAGCGATGTCTCAGTTCAGTGTCTGGTTCAAGGTTCAGCTGGTTTTCTTTGTGCAGCAGCGAGACCTCCAACAAGGTGGGCCTCACCCTGCAGTCTAGAATTCCTGAAACGCATGCACATCACACCCACAGCTGACTTGTGCAAACCTGGACTCAAGGCCAGGTTGTCGGCACCTGGAGAGGAACACAGCTGGGGGAGCGTGCAGGAACGCTTCCTTGTTGCTCACTCTGGAGAGAAAAGGAAGCAAATTCAGGTTTTTGTTAACAGGGCCAGTTCGAGGTTGGGCAAGTACTTTTTTCAACCTCCGTACCTCCAAGCAAGCAGAGTGTTACCAGAGATCCTCGTCCTGTCAGTAACTCCTGGAGGCCACATCGTCCCCATCGGTGGTTCATGACATCTTTGACTCCTGGGTCAGATCACTGCACTTGGACATGAGCCTGGCCCTGGCAAAGTTTGTACATTGGGGCAACTACATCTATTTTGTCTAATGCCAGAATTACCCAGGAGGACCCCGCAGCATCGTGGTAGATTTGGGAGAGGAAGGGGTGCCCAGTGATGTCTCAGTAGACTTTCAAAGACCACAGTGTCTGATCTCTCTCTGAGCTCACAGGGCCCTATGTGCCCCTCCCCAAACGTGGCTCACTTCCTGTGGGATCTGGGGCAGAAGTGAATGGGACCCAGTTTCCTGTCCACACAGCATGGCTGTGATTACTCTCCCCCTGCTGCCACAGAGGGAAAATACAGGATTACTTCATTCAGTGACATTTCCTAGGAAAAGAGAAACTGCCTCCTCGACCCCACCTGCTCTGGGACGTGTGTGAAAGGTTGCACTTCACTCCCAAATCTCCAGTTTGGGCTGTGGCGTCGAGAAGCTGAATATTTAGTCCTAAACTTTCCCCTGATAAAGGTGGAACTACTTGGGGGACTTGGAAGTTCAACTCCGTAATCAAACCAGTCTGCCTCTCTGCCAGCATATGCAAAACCAAACCGAGGTGCTGCATTCTGGGAGTTGAAGCCCGGCGGCAGAATAGGCGAGTGGTCGCAGCCAAACTTCTTTCCTGGGCATGTCGTGCTAGCTCTCCAAGGAGGGGAAAAGCTGAGAATAAGTCTGCTGTGTCTGCACAGGGACTGGGCGGTCTCTCCGGCCATGAGTCAGGGGAAGCTGTGCGAAAGGGTCCACAGCAGGAGAGGGGGCGTCTGTGATGCAGACAGTGGGGGAGCAGATGGTAGGGTTAAATACGAGAGAGAGTCACCACTTGCCGGCTATACACACTCCTAGAAGAAGCTACAGACAAAGCAACCTGTGATCTGCCAGCAGAGACCCAGCAGGTCAGACAAGGGGACAGCAGCCGTGTGCTCTTGGACTTCGAGGGACCAATGGCACCAGGGCTGGAGTGAGGCAGTGAGCGCAAGTCCAGCCCTCCAGCCAGTGCATCCTGCACCCGATCCGTGCTGGCCAACCTGGGTCTCAGAATGGTCTCTGGATAGTGTAGTGCAGCCCTGCAGTGCTCCTAGCTGAGCACACTACAGGTATTGCTTATTTATACGCACAACAGGCTGTTCTTTTATATTTTGAACACAATTTTTCAGCCTCATTAAGATATACTTGACATAGAGCACTGTGTAAGCTTAAGGTGTTCAACGTGGTGATACATGTGTGTATTACAAAATGATTGCCAAGGTCGGCTTGGTTAACACATCCATCACCTCACACAGTTACCATTTTATGGGTGTGTATGTGGTGAGAACTTTTCAACTCTACTCCCTTAGCAGCTTTCAAGTATACAATACAGTGTTGGCCTGAGTTCTTCACCAAAACAAGGAAACAGAGGCTGAAAGAGGTGACCTGCCAAGGACAAAATGTTTGTAACTGGGGGGCCAGGATTTGGAGCTGGGTCCAAATCTCACACATTGTACTGTTTTAAAACACACACACACACACACACACACACACACACACACACACTGCGCTGGATTTCCAGTCTCTGCTTCAAGACAGAGCTTGGTGTGGCTTTTCATATTTGATCCTAGGAGCTCTGCAGCCACACCTGCTTAGGAAGACACAGTGACGATTGGCCAGGAACCCCTGGGCATTCTCAGGCAACTGGTTCTTTGTCACCTGGATGGGATTGTCTCCAGCCTGGCTATACCTGTTGGCAGGGCCTCTCTGCTGGGACTCCAGAGCCCTGGTTCGAGCTGCCAAGGAGGTCATAAGGTTTGGTAAAAACCAGTGGGCCACGTGAGCAGAAACTGTCAATGAGCTGAGCTGGCTCCAGTGCCAGAGAATGGCCAGTCTCTTGCCCCCTGGGTCACTTGTTATCGCCTGCCCCTGTCTTTGCAGCTAACCTCAGTGTGAAGCCCAGGGCTGTGGCTCTCGGGGAGTGGCCAGCCTACCAGGGGCCTGTGCATTGCATCGCCACCATCGTGCGGACGGAGGGCCTGGTGGGGCTATACCGGGGTGCCAGCGCTATGCTGCTGAGGGACGTCCCGGGCTACTGCCTCTACTTTATCCCCTATGTGTTCGTGAGCGACTGGATCACGCCCGAGGCCTGTTCGGAACCCAGCCCCTATACTGTGTGGCTGGCAGGCGGCACAGCAGGTAAGGCAACAGCGTCGGTCACCGTTTCTGTGCTGGCCGCCGCAGTGGGACAGCTGGGGAGCTGACATGCCCTGCTCCGCCATGGGGAGGGGCAGGATTCACCCGCCCACCACTCATCCAGCAATTCATGTTGAGTACCTACCACGTGCCGGAGAAGGGGCTAGGAGTGGGGAACGGTCCTCCCTTTCTCCATCTCCGCTCCCTGGACCTGTGGGGGTAACAAGTACCTCTGTTCAAGCTCATTCAGCTTTTTCAACCAGAAGATACATTTGGAGCACTTCCTCTATGCCAAGTGTTTCTGAGCTTTGCAAAGGAAATCGGTCTCTGCGGCTCACCGTTCTGGAATATTGGCTCACTGTAAGCTTTTCTCATGTGAGTGTTTCATTACCCCCAGAAGGTAGGCGTCAGGCTCCCCATGTTTCAGATGAGGAAGCTCAGGTTCAGAGAAATTAGGTGGCCAACCCGAGGTCACATAGCCAGTTCAGACAGTATAGTAGGGACTCTGCATCACAAAGATCCAAGTTCAAATTCACACTTACTCATTTTGTGACCATGGACCCATTACATAACCTCCCTACTCAGAGCTGGCACCGCATCCCCACGCCTTGTAGGGTCGAAGTCAGTGCCCTTGCAGGGGTGTCTCAGGCTCTCTGGGCTCGGCTTAACCACCTGCACTCACTTTCTGCTCCTGCACCCGACGGCTGAGCCCCAGCCCCACCGCTCTCTCTGCTGCAGGCTGCCTGTGCCCGGCTCTCTCCCCACCATGGGGCCTCGTGGTGGCTGGAGGTCATCGGGGACTTTGACAAGACCCACTTTGATCAAGAGAAGGTGTGATAACCTGATTGAAGTGGGCCTGAGAGAGAGCAGGGCGAAGGAAATTAGAGAACCCGAGTCTCACAGCACTTTTGGGGGTGCCAGGGCAGAGAGAAATGCAGCGGTGGCCGGAGCGGCTCGGCAGTCCAGAGACGGTTGCTGTTTAAGACGGCAGATGCTGAGAGAAGACAAGTGTCTTTCCTCCTCTTCCTCCTCCTCATAATTAGCTATGCTTGAAACTCAGCCAACACAGAACGAAGCCCATGTCTTAGCCACCAAACACCAGTGTTTTCTCTCACCCCCACCAGCTGAGGCCTGGCCTGTACCAGCTCCCGGTTTTGCTCAGTAAGCACTTGCTGGCTGAGAGGACAACCCTCCCCTCACCCCCCCCAAACCCCCGTCACTCATCTCTGGTGAGAGCAGGTGTGAGTGGCGTGGCAGGCCAACCTCCACCCGCTATACCCTCTCCATGGGCTGAGGGACGGGGCGTGTGCCTGTCATCCCGACGGGGGCAGAGGGAGGAGGGGTCCAGAGGGCTCCCTGAGGGCCGAGGGCAGGGGCCACAGGGGCTGGGTGCCAGGGTGGGCAGAGGGCTTGGGGCAGCCATTACAAAACCTTGCAAACCAGCTGCCTTGAACTTCGGCATCGGTTTGCTTTTCTCTCCCCAGCCGAGAGCGTGCCAGCTTTCATGTTTACACAATAACCCTGAATGGTTTTCCTAGAGCCTCTTAAAGTCACAAAAGTACTCCAACCAGGGCATCTGAGCTTATCCAATGAGGGTGACACAGGGGCACGTGGTCCCAAGGCTTCTTCTGCTCCACTATCTGGAAGAGACGAGAGGTTTTCAAAGACCTGCTCCTGCTCTCCTCGGCAGTCCCCAGGCTGGCCCCTCCTTGCCCAGCAGCCTCTTTTCTGCCGGTGTTTGTTCGGGGTGAACCCTGCCTGTGGGAGCCTCTGGCCTTCAGCCTCAGGCCTCCCCCTGGGCCATGCCCTGCCCTGCCCCTGGAAAGGCGCTGCAGACGACCGGCGGGACCTCGTCCTGTCTCTCCATAAAAGCTACCAATACAGGCCTGTAAGGCACTGGCTGTGGGCCTGGCACTGGGCTGAATGCTTCCCATGCATCCGTTTATCCATCCTCACGCAACCCCGTGAAGACAGGGGCCACGGCCCCACTTTACAGATGGCAGAGCCAAGGCCTACAGGGGTCCATGGCAAGTGTCAAGGGAGGCTCAGGAGCGGCCTTTACAGGCCCTAACCCTGAGTGTCTTCACTTCCCTCAGCCTCTGAGGGGGGAAATATGCAGGGTCCCCTCCAGGACCCAACCAGCCAGCCCCTGACACCTGTTTGTCTTTCTCTTCACAGGAGCAATTTCTTGGGGGACAGCAACTCCTATGGATGTTGTGAAAAGTCGCCTCCAAGCTGACGGGGTTTATTTAAACAAATACAAAGGTGTCCTGGACTGTATCTCCCAGAGTTACCAGAAGGACGGTCTTAAAGTAAGCCCCACAGCAGCCATGCGGGGTCGGTGTCAGTCCCTGGAAGGTGGGTCAGACATTTGGGGGGACGTGAGATCATAGAGAAGGGAAATTGAGGTGCTGGCAGTCACCGCTTGCCAAGCACTGTGAGAGAAACTTGTCTCGTCCCTGCCCTGGGCCAGTAGAGGGGGGGTGTGCCCCCCGACGGAGCTTCAGAGGAGACTGGTACCCGCCTGAGGTCCAGCAGCTGCGGTGTGGCAGAGCCGGGACCCGGACCTGTGTCTGTGTGTCACTGATGCTTGCCCTGTCGTCAAAACAGGCTGGGAGGTCCTTCCTCACTCCCTGCTCATGCCTGCCCTCCCCCTCCCCTCCCCCATGTGGGAAGGCCCAGAACCACTTCAGTCACCACAGGTTCCAGCCCCCCGGTCTGTCTCCTGCTCTCCCACCCACACGAGTCCAGAGCCTGACACCTCTGGCCTCCGCTTTTGAGACAGCCTCCAACCAGGCCTCGTCTCCCTCCTCCTCTTTTCTCCTCCCTGCACCCAAGGGTCTTGTCCTAAACCCAAGCTCCTTCTTGCCTCTACACTGTCCCAGAGTAAAGATCAGACTCCCATGCTGGCTTCCAAGGTTATACATGAATTCTCCCTGTCTGTCTTGCCTCCCACAACACCCTGAGCACCCTCCAGAGAAACCCTTGCTCTTCCTCGAGTAGGCCCCTGATTTTCTTGATACGCCTCCCAGGATTAGCAGGCCTGAGTAGCCAGGCCTGGCTACTTGTGAGCTGGAGGAATCCAGACAAGATGTGCTTCACCTCTCCGGGGCTCAGTGTATCAAGGATAACCATGAATAACAGGGATATTCGTGGGTTAAACTGAATTACGCATATAAAAAGTGCCTACCTTAATGCATCACACACAGAGAACATTTAGGAAGAGATCCATTTGTCATTGGTATTAGTATTCATTTTATCCATTTTAATGTTACTGCTGATCTCTGGACCCTCTCTCATTTGGCTGCATTGTTCCAAGCCCTCTGATATTTATTAACTGCCCGCTCCAGTGCATCCAAATTTGTATTTTTTTCCCTCCATCGGAGTGCTGGAACTTCTCCTCTGGAAACCTGGACTTCCACAAAGGCTCTCTCACCTGTGGGTGACTGCCCAAGCCAGTGTTCTCCAGGTGCTTGTGGACCATGGCCAGGAGGGGCTACAGCCAGTTCCCCTGCCGGTACCGAGGCCTGTCTGCTGGATACACAGATGGGAGATGCTCCTCTTGGGTCTCTCAGTGTATGGTGCTGGATCCCACAGCTCCCACGGAGGCACCTTCGTTCAGGGGCGGATGCCACATTTTTGTCCTTGAGCTGGGGGCAAAACAAGGAATGTCTTGTGCTGCTGTGATGCTGACGTCATTCTCCCTATGAATCTGCCTTTACTGAGGTCTTGTCTTCCTCGTACAGCTTCAGGTGACTGTCCAGTGTCGTTTCATGTCACGCTGAAGGACGCCCCTGAGCATTTCTTGCAGAGTAGGTCCAGTGGTGACGACCTTCCTCAGCCTGTGTTTATCTGGGAATGTTTGATTTCTCCCTCACTCTTGAAGGATAGTTTTGCTGCATATAGGACTCCTAATAGACTATTTTTTTCTTTCAGCACTTTGAATGGATCATCCCATTGTCTTCTGGCCTCTAAAGGTATCTTCCTGAGGACCCTTTGTGCAATGAGTTGCTTCTCTTTTGCTAGTTTCAAGATTATTTCTTTGTCTTCATCTCTGAAAAGTTTATTGTGTGTCTTGTGTGGGTTTCTTTGAGTTCATTGTACTTTGAATTTGTCGAGCTCCTTCGATGTTTATATTCATGTCTGTCACCAAATTTGGGAAGTGTTCAGCTGTGTTACTTCAAATATTCTCTCGTCCCCTTTTTTTCTTCTCCTCCTGGGATCCCCACAATGCGTATATTGGTTAGCTTGAGGGTTTCCCACAGGCCCCTCGGGCTCCGTTCTCTTTCCCTCAATCTTTTTTCTTCCAATAACTTTTGGCCTGAATCGTTTTCATTGTCTTATCTTCAAGTTTGCTGATTCTTTCTTCTGCCTGTTGAAATATGCCTTTGAATCCTTCTAGTGAATTTTTCATTTCAGTTGTTATACTTTTCAGTTCCAGAATTTCTATTTGGTTTCTTTATGGATTTTCTGTCTTCACCAATATATTCATGTTGTTCATGTATCATTTTCCTGACTTTTTCCACACCTCCCTTTAGTTCTTCAAGCATTTGTAAGACAGTTGTCTTAAGTCTTTGTCAAGTAGTTTTGCTATCAGGTCTTTTGGGGGACAGTTTCTGTTGATTTATTTATTTTTGAACAGACACTCTTTCCTGTTTCTTTGTATGCCTTATGATTTTGTTGTTGAAAACTGGATATTTGAATCCCCTAGTGTGGTTACTTTCGAGATCAGATTATTTTCTTTTCCAAGGGTTTAGTGCTTCTAGTTATTGCTTTTGTTCATTGTTTTGTTTTTCCAATTGTTGCAGACGGCCTCTGTGCCAAGGACCAGGTGTGAGCTTAAGGTCCTTTCAGGTCTTTTCTGAGACTTCACCTTTCCCTGGGCATGTTCAGTCACTTCCTAACTTTCCCCAAACATGCAGTTGCTTTTAAATGTCCTGGTCCTAAATGTCTGCCTCCCAAATGGGGGAAAAAAGAAAAATGCAGGTAGAGGGGCATGAGCCCTTTAAATCCCCTGGAAGTCCCTGCAGCCCAAGGGGGAGCAGCCTGTATCAATGAGAGTGGGGTGTGCGGAAAAAAAAGGGCACCTCTGCGATCAGAAACAGGTCTTCAGCACTGCGGGGACAGGGTCCCCACTGCCTATCCTGGCTCCCACACGCTGTGCGCACACTGCTCCAGGAACACGCACGCAGCTCCCCACCCTGCCGGGGACACGTGCAGAGGGTGGGGAGCTGCCACCTCACTAAGCACTGAAATTCATCACGATTTACCATCCAGCCCTTTCCCTGGAAGTTGCAAGCCTTCAATAAGCTCCAGAATTCCAAAATCAGATGGATTCTGCTAGTATAGTGGTTGTCTAGAGGGGAAGGCAGATTCCTGGTATTTCCTGCTCTGCCATGTTCCCAGAATTCTCAACTCAACTGCCTTTTTGCAGAGGCACAGTTTGTGATTGACCGATAATCACAGAGGGGCAACATGAGGGAAATTCAAATGGGATGCTCTGTTTTTATTTGAGATATTTCTGTCTGCTATCTGTAATATTAATGCCATAATCTGAAAGTGTCTGTAGTGGCAAAATATATTGCTAATTTATTTCCTCCAAAAATTACAGTGCTCTGTAAAAAAAAAAAAGATCCTAATATTCAGCCTGGTTAATCAGCTCATGGGGATTAATTTTTAATTTTTTAATTAGAAGGTTAAAGATAGATTGTGTACAAACACAGGAAGCTTCAAAAGGTATAAGAGGATACATTGTCCAAATGTCCCTCCTGCGGGTCCTCTCTCACAGGCAGTCACTGTCATTTCTGTGATATATTCCAAAAATATTCCAGCCTGTGCAAGCATATAGGTGGGTGTGTATTTATGTACATTGTATGTGTGTTTGCATATAAATAACATATAGTAACAAAGAAACCCCCCACAGTCCTGGAAAGCTGGGCTGTCTCACAGTCAAATCCTTAGCGGTGCGAAGAACGCCTTTTCCCAGGGCTGAGGGGTGGCTCCAGCCCCAGGGGGCTTGGCCACGGGCTCTGAGGGATGCCTGTCCTAAAGCACTTGTACTGCCAGTCCCTGGGGCACGGTGCAAAGCTCCAGGCTGCTCCCACCGTCCCGTGGGTAAGAGAGAATCGGAAAGCAGGGAAGTGGTAGTGATGGTGCCCGATTCCAGTAGCCCTTTCTGTAACTCATGTGGTTAGTGCCAGTCAGGCAGCCTTCATGGTAAGGACCAGAAGTCCATGGACTTTCAGGGCACTCCCAAGCCAGGACAGAAGAAATGCCTGGGTCCACTCTCTGCCTGCTCAGAGGTTCGTCGTGGGTCGCATGGGCCACGGCTCTGACCTGGAGAGCTGTCTCCGAAATAAGGATGCCAGGGGCAGGGGGGAGTGACAAGGTGTCCTGTAGCTCCACAGAGGTGGCTGTTGTGAAAGGGGTGGGGACAGTTGGATGGGACTGGATAACTCCAAGGAGGGCCAGGGAGGAACGTTTGTGGCAGACAAGCTCTCCGAGGCACCAGGGCTGCTTGCTCTTTGGTTCTGCACCTTGGGGTTCGGGAGCCTTTCGTTACCCCAGGAATCCCCCTCAAGGACAGTCACCACTGGGGCTCTCACAACTCAGAGGCCATTCTGTTTCATATCACAGAGTTTTTCATTCATTTGTTCATTTGCTTATTCATCCATCCATTCATTCTTCCTTTCATCCATCCGTCCAGCCAGCCAGCCAGCCAGATACTGACTCATTTCATAAGACTTACTGAGGGTTCTAGGCCACACACAGTGCAGGTGCTGGGGACTCAGAAGCAAAGCTCACACACTGCCCTCCCTACCCCTTGCTGGCAGTATTAGTGTGAGAACACGCAAGCCATGGGCAATCGGAAGATGGTGTGAGAAGCGCTGTGTCAGCAGAGACACTGAGTGCAGGGAAGGCAACAGGCCCGATTCTAAGCTGGGGTGGCCCTGGGAGGGCTACTCGAGGGTGCAGCCAAGTCTGGGGGGCATTCCAGCAGGGGCCCAGTGATGGGGGGAGGTGGCCCAGTAGGAGGTGTGACAGGCTGTTAGCCTGCCCAGAGTGACAGGTGTAAGGGGCAGCCAGAGAAAGCACAGGAACAGAGAGCATGGATCCTGACAGGCCAGGAGGGTGTGCACTTGACCCTGGGCAGTGGGGAGCTGTTGAGGCTCCATGAGGAACAACCCAGTCTAGTGTTTTGTGTTCTGGAAGCTGCAGTAAAAGCCAGAAAGTCTTCGCTTTCTTCGCCACCATTCGGCCTCGCAGAGCAGAGGCAGAGCAGACACGGCTGCTGGGGGGAGGTCACAGCTGTCTCTCCGAAGTGGCCCCTGGCTCCTGCAGGGCCCAGTGCTGTGGGACAGGAGGATCATACTCCACACTGGGTCCTGTCTGGCTTCTTGCCTCGAAGAACCCAGCCCAGGTCCACAGGGGGCCTCTGAGGGCACCTGGCAAGGGATTTTCCTCCAGGAGCCTTGGGTATGCCTGTGGAATTCCAGAAAGGCTGGACATGAGGAGGAGTGCTAATGGTACAAGGTCCCGCCCACCCCCCCACCCGAATTGTTCTAGGATTTAGAGGGGCCACCAGCCCACCTCTGGGATCCTGGTCCATCGGCCCCCTTCCCCGAGGTCGAGGCTTCCCCCCGAGCCCACAAGGCCCTTCTCCCCGCATCCCAGTCAAGCTGTGTCTCTCAGGCCACCAGCATCAAGGTGCAGGCGCCTCCCCTGAAGGAACGTCACCTGATGTCCTGGCCAATGACAGTGGCCTGTACCACCTCTGATACCACAGCACCCAACTATCAGGAAAAGGGGAATGCAAAGGGTTGGATTTCTGCTTTCTTAAAATTACAACACCAGCTCTATTTTATGAACTCAGCAAATCATGCAAATCACACAGGAGTCAGTTCACAGGTTTGCTCTGATGCCTGACCGTTACTGGTTGTTTATCTTGAGTAGGAGCTTGCCTGTAGACGGTGCATCCAGAGACGACCCTTAAGGACAGTTCCCTTCCACCCGCTGCTCACCAAAGCCCTTATCTGTTCTCAGCATGTTCTGCATGATGTGTAGTTATTCCGGAATGGGGCTCAGCTCTACTCATAGGGTTAAACCTTCAAGGGCTGGAGTTAGATGGCATTGATGAGTGTGTTCCTGCAGCAGGCGAGAAGATACGGGCAGGAAGGGAAGCATCTTATCATATTCCCCAGGGATGGGAGACACAGGCAGTCTCCTTAAGTCAGAGGCTGGGCTAGCTGCTCATCCACACAGGCCCCACTGAGGACCCTCCTCTGTACAAAGCGACGTGACAGTGAACAGATAAGGAATGCTCACGGCGTGGCGGGCACCATGTAAGGTCTTCACAGCATCGTCTTGTTATTCCCTCAGCAGCTGCATCAGGTCAGCGTGTGCCGCCCCCACACCCCCCCATGGCACAGCTGAAAAATCTGAGCTCCCAGAGCTCACCCAAGTAGCACAGCTTCTAAACGGTGAAGCTGCGCCCTGACTCTGTGTCTGCCACCTCCAGCACAGCCTCCCCGCCCCGGCCCCTCGGGGGACATGCTGTGACGCACCCGTCACAGTGGTGGCCATGGCTGGGTGCTCTGTCTGCCATTGCCCAGTGGAGCGCTCTCACTCCCAGACTCCTGAGAACTGTGTGTGCATGTGTGCACGTGTGTGCATGTGTGTGCGTGTGTATCTTTACAAGAGAAAGCAGCGACTGAGCAAGTGTGTGTGGGCGTTCACAGGACTCACGGGGCCCCTGTGGCATTCGGTGCTTATGGATCAGGGCCTGGAAGGAAAGTGCCATCAGGTGTCACCCGGGTCCGGGCAGGGGCATGGCTGGGACGTCCTGGGTGGTCCTCACCTGCACGGGGCCTTTGGACTCTGTGGGCTCCGGCCTGAGATGGGGGCCTGCATGGCATCACCACCAGCCCCCTCTCCATGCTTCAGTGGTGGCCCTGCAGAGGGTGCAGGCCAGTCCCCTGTGGTAACACGTCTCCTGTCGAAGGTGTTTTTCAGAGGCATCACGGTGAACGCTGTGCGGGGCTTCCCCATGAGTGCAGCCATGTTCCTGGGCTATGAGCTCTCGCTGCGGGCCCTCCGCAGGGACCACGCGGTGACCGGCCCCTGAGCACCAGGTCAGTGTGCTTCCTCCCCAGCCGACCGCACCTCCCAGAGCTTTGGACTCTCTTCTTTGCCATGAAAATGTCTTTCTGGCATTTGTCTGCTATCCAGCCCAAGTTAGTCCTGGGGCTGGACTGCTACCCTGCTTGTCATCCAAAGGCCCTTCTCAAATGCCTCCCTGAGTCCAGTGGGGAGCGGGGTGCTCAGGACTGACCTCTGTAGAGTCAGCTCACCCGTCTGGTTTTCCACACAGAGAGAAGTGTAGTTTCACTGTACAATGTAATGCCCCGGGCTCAGAAGTGAGGACTCAAACCAGGGCGTCCACCCGCTGTCACACGGGCACCATCCCCCCATCTCCCTGACAAACTCAGAGCCTGAATCTGAGAGCAGCAACAGGCTTCCAAAGCTCTAGGGGAGGACCTCTGCCCGCTTTCCTTCCCCCCACACCCTTTCCTTCTCCCTCTCTCATTGCTGAAAGATCACAGTGGCCCGAAGGACCTAAAAACAGAAATCTTAGCTACAGACCCCCTTACTCAAATGCCTTCAGTGGCTCCCCATTGCCCTCTACATAAAGCAGCCATCCTTGCCCGCCTTGCGCTCACTGCCCTCCTAAACCTACCACCCTCACTGTCATCTCTGGATCTTTCCACACGTCCCTGCCTGGCCTGTCATCCCCACCCTGTTTTCACACCTTCCCCCTTGTCCTTGGCTTCATCAACTCCTCTTTGTCATCCAGGCCTTGGTCTAGAAGTCTCTTCCTCCAGGAAGCCTACCCTGATGCCTCAGCCAGGAGGAGTTGTGCCTGGTGTGGGCTCCCTCCCACAGCTCCTGCTCAGTCCCTACCACATCTGCCTGCCTTATATCTGCCCCTCGCTCCCCAGCCAGCATGAAAGTCCCAGGAGAGCTGCAACTATTATTTCTCCTCTGTGTGGCCTGTGCCTCTCCCAGAGCTTGGCACGAAAATAGCCAGAAACATCATGGAGTGGCGGGATGGTCCACCTCCAGTGTCTCCTCAGCTCTTCCTCTTGCTGTCCTCTTGTTTCTCTACCTCTCGCCTCAGACTGGTCACTTGCAAGGCTCAGAAGACAGAGTGGAGTGAGTCACTGAATTTTTCAGTTACCCAGAAACCATTTTGCTTGGTTGCGGTGACTGCCAATTCTCCCAAGAAGGATGAACTTCATCAGGAAGGTTGAGCAAGCCCCCTGCTGCCTACGGGAGGGAGCTGAGCCAGGACACCCACCGGGGCCAGAGCCTGGCACCGGGGCCAGAGCCTGGAGCCACGGCTAGGGCAGGCCAGGCCAGGCCAGGCCCAGCTGGCTAGAGCAAGCCCAGGCTAAGCCCTGGACGTGGCTCTAAGTCAAGTGCTGTTAGCTCTTTCCTAAAGCACCCACACACACAGCTTTCCCGGCTCACTGCCCTCTCACACAAAAGCAAGGGGGTAGCAACACCATTTGCATAGCTAAACACCTCGTGTGGCGGGTGACTGTGCGAGGTTCTGTCCAGGTCAGGGAGGAGAGGTCAGTTCTGAAAGCTGTGCTCAGATATTGGCCACTCCCCTCTTTGAAGAGATAAAAAAAATCCTATAATAAAACAAATGCATTTTTATTGTAGAAAAATGGAAAAAAGAAACTAAAAGAACAACAACAACAACAAAAACCCTGTAATTCCAAGACCTTCCTATTATTCTTCCAAGTGGTTTTCTGTGTGCAGCCCAGCACCGGGTCCTGCTTCCCACGATGTTGCGTAACGCTCTGCTGCTTAGCAGTCCAGGGCCATTCTTCCATGTCCTTAAGTCTTCAGCTCAAGGGGGTTTTAACGCCCAGACCTGGCAGATCCAGAGTGGCTGGACGCTTGCCGACAGCTGCACTCTGCTACTTGTGACCACCCTGGTGACTGGCTACTGCAGGAGGAAGGAAAGTGTTCTGAGCAAGCCAAGTCCTGACTGTTTTGGATTTGGCCATTCAGAACAGTGACCACCCCAACTGGAAGCTTTTCTTTCTGAAAGTACTCTGAATGTACAAGGGCACAGATGTCTGTCTGTCTGTCTGTCTGTCTTTTCTCTGCTGGCATGGGAAGGAGTCTGGTGCCTCTCAGCTGGGATGAGGGGGTTGCCGTGACTTTTGGGGACCCTCATCTTAAACCAGCCTCACCCAAGGAGTTCAACTTCCTGCCCTAATGCAAGGAAACCAAGACCCTCTAGTGAGTCCCAGATTTGAACCTGCCTCGGAGCTCTGAGGTCTCAGAGAGGTCATGGTCCAGGCCAGAGTAATAGCCGCACTCTGACCGCAGGGAAACCATGCCTCCCTCGTAGTCCAAACCGAGGATGGACAGTGAGATGATGTTAGAGGACACCGGGGAGTGGTGGGCGGTATTGGCCAGCGGTGGCGGGGGGCGGGGAACTGTACTCAGGCAAACGGCCCTGCTCGGAGCAGCCTCAGCCTCCGTCCACCGACCAGTCGCAGAGCCTCCCGGCCTCCCTGACGTCCCAGGGAGAACACTTCTTTGTCACCCACTTGCTGGGTTTTTGTCTCCAAGTCAACATGTGAGTGCCCCGAGGACCATTTGTGACTGACTGAACACAGCATGAGGTGGTTGTTCTGTGATGTGGTTAGTTTTCTCTGTTCAGCGGAGAATCCAGAGTCAGACAACACGAAGAAGGTGACCTCTGGTGATAGAAAGGGGGTCCCAACCACTGGCCGGCACTCAGTTCTTGGGCTTGTCTGAGGCCCGCGAAGCCATGGCACGCATTCCTGCCAGCCCCCACCCCAATCCCCTGCCTCTAGAACCTTCTTGGAATAATGCTGTCCTGCCCCATGCCCTGACTTTCATGCTCTTCACTGGCCTAATTTCAATTTCAGGAAAATTCATTTTCAAGGAATGAAGATACATTCTTCCCGCATTTACAAATAACCTGGACAGCCTCATGGCCTTGCACCAGCCCAGTCTCACGGTGATAGTGGCTGGTTGCTGCTTCACTGAAACAGCTCCAAATGGGTGGAATGCCAGATCTCGCTGACTGATAACCCCAGATAGATGAAGCCTGCTCTTTCCTCCTTTTTCCCCAGGGCCAGGGCTGGTGTCACCTGACCAGGGCTGCATCCCCACAGCTGCAGGGAGGGTGTGGCCATTCCAGAAGCTGTGAATCTCAGAATCCCTGCTCTGCTGATGCCAAGCGCTCTGTTCTGGCGCTCCGGGCCGGAGCCACCGAGCTGCTGCCTGGGAAGGACCAGTGCTCGATCACTGTCTCTTTCAGATCTGCACTGGCATCTGGTAAAAAGTGGGGTGACATGGACCCTGCTCCCCACAGCTGCTGTAAACTCCCTGGGAATTCACAGAGGAGCTGGAGTTGTCTCTAAGTTTCCAAATAAAAACACTGAAAACTTCTACAGGTCCTTTCTGTGTCAGATGCTTCTGCCTGGAGAGACACACAAGCCACTCTCGCTCCTCCCTCTGTTTAGGTCCCCGTAGATGTCACCCGGACACGAGGCCGCTCCACGCAGGTGAGAAGGCTCACTTCGCTTTTCCCAGCTGCCCAAGGTGGGCAGGGAGGGCGCAGTGGTGGAGGGAGAGGAAGCCCCGGAGGCGTTCTTCCGACCCTGCCAGCGCCCATGCTGATCCAGCGCTTCAGCAGTGAGGCCCTGAGCACGGGTGGTATGGGCATCCTCTGGGCCTTATTTTCACATGTAGAAACACAGCAAAGCAAAATAAAATACTTGTCCACTGTTTGGTTTACAGAATGATGCCATGATTCTAAGTTGTATTTCTCACTAGCACCATGCGGGGAGGCCCTGCTCCCCTGCTGTCAGGTGGCATGGGCCGCACTGCTGAGCCCACTACAGGGGCTTTACTCAGGCGGAGAGCCCTCTCCGGTGGGGCTGAGTGGAGCTTCAGAATCCTCCTCAACACAGTGCCCTGGACAGCCACCACCAGCCAGTCACAAATGAATCTCTTTGCCGTTCCTAGCTTAAATCCCAGTGGGGAAAATACCCTTAGATTTCTTTTCTCTTTTCCCCCCCTAGATTTCCCCACACCCCGCCCCCCATACCCCGTGAGTGATTCACAGTGTGTCTCTGGAAATCCCCTGCCCTAACAGACCCAGCACCAAGACAAAGCATTGCTGGGCACAAAGAAATTGAAAGTGTTGGGTCTCATCAGTTTATCCTGCTGCTTTAGCAAAGGGTTCCCTCCTTGAAAAGAAGCCTCAGTATGCCCGCCTTGATCTCTCTGCTTCATGGCCCCTGGCGATGGGGCGGGGCTTTCCTGAGCACATCTGCAGTCTACACTGTCTGTCCCTCGCCCTGGCTGATGTAGCTCAGTTTCTTGGGACATTGTCCAGTAACTGAAATGTTGCAGGGTCGATTCCTGGTCAGGGCACATACCTAGGTGGCAGTCCAATTCCTGGCCTGGGCAAGAACGATTCCCCCATCTGTGGACATACAGGAGGCAACAATTGATGTTTCTCTCTCTCCTTTCCTCTGTCTGTCTCCCTCTAAAAGCAATGGGAAAAATATGTCCTTGGGTGCAGATTTAAAAAAATAAATAAATGAACTCTCCATCCCTCCAGGTGTGGAGCATTCTTTCATTTCTTCAGTCATCAAACATGTGTGGAGCACCTGTTACATTCAGACACTGTCCTCTAGGTTGGGGACAGCAGTCCTTCCATTCTGGTGTATGGTTCTGTCGACAGGAGAAGTGGGTCTGCCTGCCCACCCCAGCATTGCTGGTCCTAGGCAGGCATTGTGGACACTGGGGAAGAGAGGTTCACGGGCTTCTAGTCCATTCCTGGTGACCCAGGGTCTTTTATCTGACATGTCCTAGAATGTGTTAAGTCTGCCTCAACTAGTCCTCCTGGTGCTGGTGCTGGTTGCCCAGTTAGTTTGGAAGTGGTGGTGTATTCACAGGGTCTGTCTGCAGGACTTCCCCGATAAGGCTGAGATCCAATGAACAACCTTCTGCAGGTGTCGGACCCCTCCCAGTTTCTCCTGATCATTTTATGATCCACTCCATGATAGGAGGAGGCAAGTGAAAAGAAGCATTGCTGACAGTTTACAGATGGAGAAACTGCAGCTCCAGTGTACCTGTGCTCCTCCCTAGAGCTTGGACTGCCAGTTCCAGGCGATAATTTTCTCGAGGCTACACTGCCGCCTGCTGTTCAGCCCAAGGAACAGTTTTTTGTTGTTTTTTTTTTTTTCCCTTGGCTTTATAAAGAAAATTGTTTGGAGATACAGTGTACAAGTCCCTAATGCCACTGAAGGCCTTTGGGAATTCCCATCGTGGCTGCTCTTCCAGGCTCACCTCCTGTTGTCCTATTCCAGGTTCCCTGTACTACAACCAGTTTTTCCATCCCATCCAGGGCCAGGAGCATAATAGGCATTTAAATATTTGTTGAAGGAATGACTAAGTGATCCAAACATCGCACCGAACCAGCTCCTATCTGCCCACCACCCTCCGGGCTTTCCTGCCTCTGTGCTTTTTTCGTTAGCCTGGATACCCTGATCTCTATGAACAGGGAACATTCCTGTTACCAGTCAAAAAAATAACATTACTCTTGTGAACTCTGAAGGCAGTGGGGAGAGGCAACACCTACTAAGAGGGGCTCCTGGTGGCTAACTGGGCTTACTTAAAAATAATAATAATAAAAACAGCTTAGCAGCCATTTCTGTAAGGGGTCTCTCATGCAAACTGCACTTCACGAAGAAGCCTGTACTGAATTACCTACCTGCTGTTTCTGCCAGCTGAGCCTGTCCTTATAAAGGTTTCCTGGAATCCGATTTCAACCAGTAGGATTGAGACTTTCCTCATCCAATCACAGCTGCGTAGCTTTAATAAGAGAGGCTCAGTTCTGACCAATCAGGACAGTGCCTTTCACACCCATCGAACTGTGAAGATTTGAAGCCCTCATTTGCAAGAGGACAGACCAATCAGGGACAAGGGGCAGGGACTTCTGTCTGTATAAACCATTTCCCCCGCTCACTTGTGAGTACACTTTTTCTTTCCACTGAGGAATGAAGCTGTGTCTCCCTGGTGAGTTGAAACTCTGAAGATGGGCTCGGAGTGGAGTGGAGCTGTCTAGCTGGAGAGAGAGGCCTGGCCCCAGGGCTGTTCTATAGCCGCACTATTTTCACAACTCGTGCTGTGTCACAATTGAGCTGTTTTTCAGTGAATAGTTTCCTTCTTCACCTCGCCCCAGAAGGGAGATTTTTGCTGGCGTTGAATGGGCACCAATGACCATTAGTTGACACTCTGTAAAAACAGTTCTCAACAGCAGTCCCTCTCATTCTGCAAGATTGCTGAGGGCCTCGAAGAACGTTTGTTTTTGTAGATTGTAACATTTACCGGAAATTAAATCAGAACTTTAAAAATATTTAAACCCCATCACATGTTAACATAGTAACATTTTAATGAAAATAGCTATTCTTTCCAAAGATATATAATGAAAGAATTGCACTGTTACATTTTCACAAATCTTCCCTGAATTCTGCTTTTCACAGCGGACAGGTGGATCCTCACAGGCTCCTGCTTTCACTCTGCTGTGCCGCCCCTTGCCGTGTAGCCTTTGGAAAACTCCATTGTGCATTTCTGAGAAAATGAGAAGGGCAGGTGCTATCTCAGTGTTCTTTGAAAATAGTTTTGACCCGAGGGCTCCCTTTGAGACCTCTGCTCTGCTCTAGAAAAGAATCTGCCACCCAAAGGCTTTCCTGGCTGTTAAGCTGCAGAATCGCCACTTGGTGGCAGCAGAGGTCAACAACGCCGCAGGTGTCAAGTTCTGGGAGCTTGTGGCCTTGGCCTCTGTGGTGACAGCACCTGGGCCCTGTGACATTACTCTTCCTGTTTTCTGGGTCTCGTTGTTGTCCTTTAACTCCTCTGCGTTGGAACGAGCCTCTGGCGAGGGAGACCTTCGCCTTGTGTTCCAGTTTCAAGTCTGTCTTCAGCTACCTGTGTGACCTCAGCAACCTCTGCCTCCGTTTCTTCATCTGTAAAATGGCCACACGAGTGTCCCTTACCTTCCAGGGCTTCGGTAAGAATCAAGGGAAAAAATGGTTTTGTAACCTGTGAAGTGCAGAACATAGGGGTTGAAGGAAGGCAGGGGCGAGGTGGGGCGAGGGCGCGGTCACTGTGATTGTTTTGTTTCCGGTTTCAGCCTGCCTTCCTCTCGGTGAGTCCGGGTTGTTTGCATTTCTAAGGGGGCACATGGGGTGGAGGCAATGGCGTTTCCTGGGCCTTGTCCCAGCAGCCGAAACTCCAAGAGTTCCAGACACCTGGCTCCTTGGCCTTTGGACCTGTAAATGAGTGTCTGAAACACATTCTGTGGTTGGAGTGGCTGCAGATGCTGATGCAGTCCTTCTGTGGCCGGGGTGTCTGACAAGCCATTGATTCCAGCACTTCAGAGTTCTGGCCCCTCTCTGTCAGGCTGACATCTGAGAGGTTTCCAGAAAACACTTGATCCAGCAGAAAAGTCCAGCTCCATGAGCACCTAGGAGCCGGAAAAGCCACCCAGAGAATCACTGCTTCTCTCTTCTGGCTGAGAGTAGCAGTCGCTTCTGCCAGTCATAAGACCCACCCCCAGTGCCTTGCCCCTCCTACCTCCCTGGGCAACACACAGGTCTCTCTGCTCCACACCTGCAGACCCTGAAGACGCTGCTGCCCGGTGTTGACCTACTGAGTTCAGCACCTAGCACTCACTGTGTGCTTTATTGGTTTGCTGAATGATTCAGCCACTTCCTCAGGTGTACACAAAACCAATGAAACTTTCTCTCCATTAACTTAATTGTTTTTTTCAAGCACGCATTCTACCTGATGACCTTTTCAGGGTGTGCCCCGGGCCAGTAATATGTAACCTCTCTGGGCCTCGGTTTCCTCATCTGTGCACTAGGAATGATTATATACAATATTACTTATCTATCTCAAAGGGTGGTTGTAAAGATCCAACTACGGTAGATACTTGGCAAAACATGCTGAGCCCAGGGCTTGGTAAGAGTAAATGTTCGGTAAATGGGAGTTCTCCTCTCTCACAGGGGCCTTCTAGATAAGTCCCAGCTGTGCGGGCACACGGAGGAGCGTGGTTACAGCGCCCTGGCCCAGGCCCCGACAATCCCGCTTTGAGCTTGCCTGCAGGGGTGTGTCCTGTGGGTTTTACAGCCTTTGCAGAGAAGCTGCAGGAAACCACCAAGTTATGCTGGCGATGAGTCGGTGACAGTGGGTTGCAGCTCATCATTCTGCCCATCTCCTCTGGCAGCGATTGTGCCCCCAGGTTCTGTTCTCAAACCAATCACCAGCATCTGTCCTCGAGGTGATCCCCGAGCAGGGTGAGCCTTGCTGAGCTGGCCGCTCTGAGGCTGGGGCTGTAAACCACATTGCGTAACTCGACACAGTTGTGTCTGGGTACAGTCATTCAGAAAGCCCAGGGGAAGGAGAGGAGAAGCTAAGGCCCTGCAGCCGAGACCTGAGACCCCACGTGGTGGGCCATTCGGGTTGCTACAGAAGCCTATGTCCTTCCTGGAGACACCAGCCCAGCCCCAGGTAAGCCTGAGAGAGAAAGAGAGAGAGACAACCCCCTCTGCCAGTGGGGCCAGAGCTGGAGAAACACTTCTGGGTCCCTCATCATAACCCTGAATTCCCAACAGCTCCCAAAGCCCAAGATTTGTTGAGACTCATTTGGCTGCCAAACCTGATCACCTCATGTAACAGCTTATGCATTTTGCTGCAGAATATTAATGTGTTTAATTGTGAAACCCTGCCCCAGGCCCTGCTGTGGGTGTTATGTAATATGTGGTGCAGGAACTGTGTGTATTTCCTCCCTAAAAGGCTAAACGTTTTGAGTGTTGAAGATGATCTGGCCCCAGGTGTCTGGATACGGGAGTGTGGGGGCTGTTTCACCCTCAGCCCGTACTTGACAAACAAAGCATCTGCGCCTGATATCCACAGAATAGGAGCAGAAGAGGCTTTGGAGTCAGAGACAGCCGGGCTGGGAGTCCTGCTCTAATCCTCACCAACTGTGGGCCTTGGGAATTCATTTAACCTTCCTGAGCCTTGATTTTCTTATCTGCAAAACAGAAACAACCAGCTGTGGCTGGTGTGGCTCAGTGGGTTGAGTGTAAGCCTAAGAGCCAAAGGGTTGCTGGTTCAACTCCCAGTCAGAGCACATGCCTGGGTTGCGGGCCAGGTCCCCAGTAGGGGGCGCGCTAGAGGCAACCACACATTGATGTTTCTCTCCTCTTTCTCCTCACTCTAAAAATAAATACATAAAATCTTTTTTTAAAAGAGGGCAGAAATAATCAGACCCTCCCCCTCTGCTTATTAGCAGATTAAAGAGATGATGCATGCTTAGTACATAAAGAGCAAGTGCATAATAATTACATGCTTAATATTAATACATAATAATAAATGTATTATTTGATAGATTTTTTTCTCAGGGCTCTGTCCATGGGAATCCACAGGCAGGCCAGGTAGGGAGACAGGCAGAACAGCCACCGCCAGGCATGTGCTCAGTGCACCCGGCAGGGCTCGCTGTGCGTGAGGAGTGAGGGCTCGGGACACTTAACGCCCAGAGCTTCGGGTATCGGGGAAGAAACCACAGAGGAGATGCTGAGAGAGCCCAGTGAATGCAAATTCTCATGCCCACGGTCATGGGAGATCCTCAGGGAGTCTTGAGAGAACTTGTGTCCCACTGGCACTGCCCACCACTGCCACGCAGAGTTCTCACTTGTCAGAGAAGCAGAAGGGTCTCAAACTGGGACTGTGGTCTATTTGTCTGTGTCCCCCAGTGCGTGGCCCTTAGCCACCCACTGAAGGAGGGCAAACGTTAAACCAAGGGTCCCCTTCTGAAAGCCTCAAGACTTAGAAATCTAATTTGTTACCTTTTTATATATACACCCCTATAAATAATTCACTGAGAAATTTGTCTCTTTCAGTCCAAACTAAGATTTAAAAAGTTGTGATTGAATATCATCATGGACCCACCACTCCTGTACCCAGGAAATAATAAAACGCACCCCTGACATGGGCCCTCTTTGCTGAAGCTCCTTCTACATCTCTCCCATGTGCAAGGGGCATGGCTGCAGGCGGCGGCAAACCTGCGCCCGCCCCCCTGCTGAAGGTGCTGCACGACTCCAGGGGCAGGGTGCCTACAGTGCAGGTCAAGTGGGATGTAACTTGACATTGTACTTGATCAAGAATAAAAGCCAAGCAAAGTCCTTCAAGAAATTCTGTCTCTCAGTGCTCCGGACTTTCCATATTACTGTGATCAAAAAGTACCCAAGGATGGTCCTGGCCAGGTGGCTCAGTTGGCTGGAGCATCGCACCATACACCAGAACGGTGCGGGTTCCATCCCTGGTCAGGGCACACATCTAGGTTAAGGGTTCAATCCCCGGTCAGGGTGCATGAGGGAGGCAACCCATCAGTGTTTCTCACATCGATGTTTCTTTCTCTCTCTCTTTCCTTTCCTTTCTTTCTAAAAATCAATAAAAACATACCCTCGAGTGAGAACTAAAATAATAATAATAATAATAATAATAATAATAATAATAATAATGTGCCCAAGGATGATCTAGGCCAGTGGGGAGGGGAAGCTCCCAAGGCCCTAAGCCTTTAGGTAGCAGGAGGGAGGACCAGCCTGATGGTCAGACCACCCAATGCCAAGACACTCACTTTCACCTGCCTCCACCCCTCCCATCACACAGAGCCCGGGCACCCTAGCAGCACAGCCACCCACTCCCTCAGGGCCAGGTCCTGTGAACCCCAGGCTTGGGGCCTGCCTCGAGGTGTTTGAAGGGACCTCAGCTTTCTGAACACGTGTAGCATGTTCTGAGTACCATCCTTTCTCCAAGTGAGCACATTCCTGACCTACATACCTGTTTATACTTTGCTTTGGCATCTCAAAGGGCTTTCATGCACTTAGTCAGTATTTATAGAGGGTCTGCTCTGTAACAGCAGGATAGCATTTGATGCAACAAAACAACGTTCCCGGGTGCTGGCGTTTGAGCCGGAAGGGACAGCAGTAGACAACAAACACGGTGAGATAATGTATGCAAGAGCGTCTTAGAAAGTACCTGAAGTGGAACAGAAGCCCGGAGCGGGGGGTCAGGGTGGGTGTTAAGGTGAGATGGGTGGTCTGTTAGTCAGGGTTCTCCATAGAAACGGAACTGATAGGACGTATGGGTGGATGGATAGACAGACAAGAAGACTGACTATAGAAAGTGGCTCACATGGAGGCTGAGAAGTCCCACAGTCTGCTGTCTGCAAGCTGCCAGCCCAGGAAAGTCAGTGGTATAGTTTTAGTTCAAGTCCAAAAAGCTTGCCAACCAGGGGCCGATGGTATTAGTCCCAGTTCCAGTGCAGGAGAAGACTGATGTCCCAGCTCAAGCTGTCGGGCAGAGAGCCAGTTCTTCCTCTGACTTGTCGTTCCCTTCAGACCCTCAAGGGATTGGGTGAGACCCATGTTGGAGAGAGCATCTGTGTTAGTCTAAGCTCATCCAGAACACCCTCACGGACACACCCAGAAATGATGCTCAATCAAATACCTGGGCACCCTGTGGTCTGGCCAAGTTGACACATACAAGTAACCATCACCAAAAGCTATGGTGACATTGTGCCAGCCAGACAGCCTAGTTCAAGTTCAAGGATCCCTCAGGTGTAACACCTGTTAGCCTCTGCCCCACAGCCAGGCCCTGCCCCTGGCCTATGGTGGGCACTTGCCAAAGGTCTTTCTGGTGAACCGGTGATGGTGGATCCCAGCGTTCCTCTGCTTTGTGCCCTGACCCAGAGCGCCAGCTCCAGGCCCTGCTGCTGACTCAGCAGTTCAAGCACTTTCCCATGCGTGAACACGCCCACATTCCTGAGTGTCTACCGCCTTCTGGGCTTGCCCAGCTGCTGCCCTCCCCCATTCCAGGCACCTCAACTCCTGGGCAGGGCCCTGAGCCCCCCACCCACAGCAGCCATGGCTAGGGTGTCTCAGGCACGCCCTGGGTCTCCCTGGTAGCAGCCCTCCAACTTCCCCACACCCCATGTCCGCACCCCCTTCAGCCCTTACACGGAGTTTGTGGCTCTTTGTTCTGAGCGAGCAAGGTGGGAATAAGTATCTAGAGCCAGGTTTGTTTTTTTTTATCTATATATTTATTCCAAAATATACTTATTCCAAAATAAAGACAAAATTTCAAACAAATATTTTTTTTCAATTTTAAACAAATATTACAACTGATTTTGATTTAGCATGGCTTGCTTGATTTTTAAACTGTAACAACTTAAAGAGGAGGCTTTTAAAATAGAATAAATAGAATAAATACTGCTTTATCTTCATACTTGGCCCTCGTTCCTTTGTTTCTGGAAAACCCCCAGGAGACTGGTCAGAAACGTCAGCGTGTTGCCTTCGGTGGTCTGGTTGCACGGAGGACTGCAGGAGAAATGCTGTGGGGTGGAAGTTAGCAAAGACAGGGTGACTGAAACTGTTTCAAGCCCAGCAGTCCCGGGACCACCTGGTCCAGAGCCCGCTAAGGGGTGGGGGTGCTGTGGTGGGGAGGCGCGTGTAGGCAGCAGGGGACTTGAGACATAGAGCACCTGGACGGGGAGGCCCAGGGCAAGCATTTTGTGTAGACACGAAGCTGGCTGACCTTGGGCAGGATTTCAGGGAACACACACACCCCTAGACACCCATCAGATGGTCCCAAATCTCCTCATTGGAGGAAACCTTTCCTTGGCACTCTTTGAGGTCAAACATTTTGTTATTTTCCATTTGGGTTGTCCTTCCAAAGTCATTTTACAGCACAGGGGCAAAAAGCAGGGCTTTGCGGTCACATAGGCCAGAATTTAGACCTCAGCTCTGTCACTTTAGCCGCAGGTAAAATGAGTTCCCCTCACTGAGCCTCAGTTTCCTCCTCTATAACCTGAGGGTGATAACGCTAACAGTCGTCTGCAAGGCAGGTGCGCAATGAAACGGTGCGTAGTAAGCACTTACAACTACATGCTGCTAACAACAGAAACGAGGGCAGTGAAGTCGCTGAGTGAAGGGCCCTCAGCCCTCTGCAAACTCAGGTGGAGGTGCTAACGTACCAGAAGCGTGAGCTCCCCTGCCCTTCCCCCCCAGGGACAGCGCCTAGGCCACAGGAGCTAATGTGCTGATGGGCATTCAGGACAAATGACAAGCTTTCACCCGGATCTGGGGGAGTTTTCCTTTAAGCACCTCCTTAGGCAATCAAAAATAAAATCTTAAACTTGCAGGTCACAACTCCCACTCAGCAAGTTGAATCTCTAGGACAATTTAGTGTCCTGTGGGCCATAGCCCCGATTCTCTAGACTTTAGTTTCTAATGACAATCAGATGAATTTGTTCCTTAGTCAGTAGGTGGGAGAATTCAATGGCAGCCTCGGCGTGAGTGGTTTTTAAAGCCAGGAACACCGGGCTATCCGAGGCAGATTTCACTTGAAGTCTATTCTGATTAATTTTCTGAGATGTCTCTTATCGACCTTGAACTACCAGTTCCAGTGTTATCCATTTACATTGAGATAGACTTGTCATCACATGCACACAGAAACAGCTAAGCAGAGCAGATTGCAGAGAGGAGCAAACTCACTGGACATTTGCTGTGCCTCAGCTTTTGAACAGCCCTCTTCACCCGATTGAAAATCAGGGGGAACCTTGTTTCCACTGTGGTGTTGGTCATCTGGGCCAACCCCTCCTGGAAGCATGGTGTGGTGCAGTTGTCCTGGAGAATAATAAGGATTTATGAAGAGAAACACTTAGAGGACCACTTTGAGACAAAATAAGAAAAACGCTTTTAGAGACTACTTTAATTTAACCAATGTAACCAAAAGTGACATTATTTCTGGATGGGTCCCTTGCCAGTCTAGGAGATGATCAGTATGTCCAGGTGTGGCCCTTCGTCCGCAGTGGCGCCCCCTGGAGGTCGTCGGTGCGTCTCACCCAGGGACCACCCGGCCTATGGCCTGGAAGACAGCCAGTCCTGAGTCCCCTTTCCAAACAATGCTCCCCTGTTCCAAGTCTTGAAATACTGAGTTCAAAAGTACAGAGAAGAAAAAGTCTTTTCACACCAGCCTGATGGAATGTGCCAGTTGAATACAGCCCATGTTTCTATAGTAGCTAAAATCACGGGCTGTAACCAAGGGGCTGGTGTGGGACAAAACCACGTGGTGTGGCCCCTTCCTGCTCTCAACTAACTGGTGAGTCCTGGTGGGGTGGGAGGTCCCACCTCAGCCTGGGCAGGAAGCTCAGATTCTCCCAGACTTTGCTTCAGAGAGGACAAAGCAGGGCCCCTTGGATAAGTTATTCCTCCTCACCTTGGCCAGAAAAGTCCTGCCACTCTACCTCTCAGCCCAAGTGGGTAATGAACTTCCCCTTCCACTCCTCCTCTGCCCACAACCTCCACCACTCTGTCCTCCCAGAGGCCGCGCCAAACGAGCTAAACGGACTGGAAGGGAGAGGGCAGGGAGCTGTCAATCTATTTACATTGCTTTGCCACCTTAGAGTTACCATCAAATGGGTAGGAAAGTAACACGATGGGCATCGTGTGTCATTTGTTGTGATCTCAGTTCCAGTCTGATTTAATCATGCACACAGAACAACCAATCTAAAAAGAAAATCAAGATTCTTTTTTAAATACTGAAAGTGGTCCAACTCCTCAGGAGTATAGAGCTGACCAAAGACAGAGAAATCTGTGTGATGCAGAATTTCAAGAGCCTGGTGGTAAAAGGAAATGCCAATCTGTAACAATTAAAATTAAGTAGCACTTCTCTAAAATATCAAATGAAGCAATTACTTTTCCTTAAACATTTAAAAAGAACAGGATCAAGATTATATTCTGTTATACTTACAGAAGGAATGGGCAGACACAAGCACTCGGTCACCTGCAAAAGAGTAATTTCAAAGTGAAGATTCCAAATGTGAAAGTTAAAATTAGTTTGGAAAGCTTGTCAAAAAGCCTTTACTCACATTGCTGCTGCAGCTGCATTTTGACAGTGGATCTTTCTAAAGTAGATAGAGAGACAAAACCCCATCATGGGTGATGTGGTTTTTTTTCACCCTCCTAAAAAAAATCACTTAAATTTTCAGTAGCTGTCTTTCCCACTGGTGACCGCCTCCGCAGCTTACCTGCAGGCTGTCGATGAGGTGCGTGACATCCCTGATCCCTCCCCAGGTCAAGCACCCCTGGCCAGCCACAGCGCAGAGAAGGGCAGAGGCAAGGACCACAGTCGGGAGCATCTTGACACAGGGCTGGAGTCTGGCCTGCAGACACCTTCACATCAAATTGTATTTAAAGGTCCCTTGCAAATGTGGAAAAACCCTGACATCAAACCGATACCAAGTGCCCACTTTTTCTCTGTAAATTTGGGTGACTTGACACTGAAAAAAAAAAAAAGACAGGCATATTATATCAAATTGAGTCACTTGGCACACACTATGTCACATCGTCTTAGGAAACATCATTAGAAAAGATGCTTTTGAAAAGGGTGGGTGCTGGGAGGCTGCGGGAAAAGTTAAAGATCTCACAAACACACATGTGTATATAGATGTAGATATATTTGGGGGGCAGAGGTTCTGGCTGGGAGAGTTAGAACTCTTTCCATGAAAGTGCAGGGCTGTATTTTCCCTTTTTCACTTCATTGGAAATGCTGATATGAGAGCTAGCCACATGCGATCGCTGGGGGGAAGGAGGGGCTGGGTGGTGTGGGGAGAAGGATGACGGGAGAGGGGCAGGGGATGAGAGATAGTGCAGTTTCCTGAGCTGCTCTGTGTGTAGGGTTTTGCAACCTCGGGCTTCGCAGGCTCAGTCTAGTCATTTCCACCTCAATCTCGCCTCAATCTTACTATGCTTTATTTCCAAATCTTACCAACGTCTTCTGTGCCTGGGACCAGAATGGCATCTCATACAGATGCCTCTTTATGCAAACATTCCTTTGAACAAAGGTCACAAGAGGAACTCTTCAGCTCCAAGTACAAGAATGCAGCAAACTGCCTGTTAGCGTTGGCCTTGAAGATTCCTTATTATTTTTAGAGAAACTTAGGTAGCACTGTGCAACATGAAGTAAAAACTCTGTGCTTGAGATGGGATAGTAGCTAAGATTTATTGAGCACTAACTACACACCAGCCACAATTCTAAGCGCTTCATGGGATCTAAGCCAGGGAACACGTAAAGCCGACCGAATGAGGTGGGTGCTAATTTGTCATTCCAAGGTTTACCTTTCAAAACACCGGCTGTACCTTGGCTTCCCAGCCCTTTGATGGGGCTGTTCTTAGCACCAGGAGTGCAAAAGCAGTTTCGTTGTAGCCCTATGAGCAAAGTATTATGATTAGCCTCATTATTTTATGTGAGGAAACTGAGGCACCAAAAAACCAGTAATTTGCCCAAAGCCACACAGCCAAGAAGCAACAAAATGTGTATTTAAGGTCAAGCCCGGCTCCCCGCTCTTACCCCTGCAGCCTTCCGCATCCCTGCTCCTCCGCGTGCTTCTCGCCCGCCCCTCCCACCAGGGTGAGCTCCGCGCAGGCGTCCGCCCCTGCGTCCTCTGCCCTTGGGAAGGCATCCAGCAAGCAGTGGATTATAGGCAGGGGAACTGAAGGAGTGTTCAATAAGAACTTCATTTTGAAAAGAGGTTTTGAAATTGTAAGAAAGGTACACATAAACTGAGACTTTAAAATAGGGTTTTAAATCTAGTGTCTAGGGTACGTGTTCGGAGGAATGTGTATTTACAAAAATGTATGTTTTACACACTAGAGACTGAAAAGGTAGGGGCTCTTTCACTTAGCACGCTGAGCTGTAGGAGCCAGTGGGGACAAGCCCATGAGATTTCTCTCACCACCACCATGACAGAGTGGGGCAACGTTGCTTTTCTCACTGCACGTTGTTCCTTAGGCGTGCAGAGGGGTCGGTGGGGTTTGGCTGCACTACGGGGAGAGGGGCATCTTGGTACCCAATGAGGTGAAAGAAGATACCCTTGGCTAAGTTCCTTAAACCCTCCTGTAGTTCTGCCTTCCATGCCCATGCTCTGCAAGCACCAAAGAAAAGGTCCCGAGGCTTCCCAGCCTGTGGCCAATACTTTGATTACAGTCTCGCCTTTACACCCTTTTCCTGCCAAGGGCATCCTGATTGGTTTAGGGTGACAATGTGAGCAGCTCAACACCCACTTTTCCAGCCTCTCACATGGTGGCTATGTCACATGATTGGACCAATGCAACATCTGTAGAATTCTTTTCATTTCCTGGGCATAGGAGATGAAAGTAGCTGAAATCTACCCTGACCCTTGATTTCGATTTGGCCATGAACATGATGGCAGGAGCTTCAGCAGCAATCTTACACCTGTGAAGGAATGGACAAGAGAATTGCAGCAACAGCAACACTAACACTAACACTTTGCACAAATAGAAAATCATAAAAAGCCCTGGCTGGTGTAGCTCAGTGGTTTGAGTGTAAGCTGTGAACCAAAGGGTCGCCGGTTTGGTTCCCAGTCAGGGCATGTGCCTGGGTTGCAGGCCAGGTCCCCAGTGGGGCCACATGAGAGGCAGCCACACATTGATGTTTCTCTCTTTCTCCCTCTCTTCCCCCTCTATGAAAATAAATAAAATTTTTAAAAAATAAAAAAATCATAAAGAGCAACAAAAATAAAGCCATGAACACAACAATGGAAAGTAACAGTAAGACTACAATAGTGGTACTAAATTCTAGCTAGATTTCACTGCCTACTAAAGACCCTGGGCCTTGAAGCTCAGTAAAAATGGAAAGCGCTTATAAAAATAAGATAACATGTGCTAGAAAGATGTTAAAGACATGTTAGCACCAGGTTGAAACTTTTGCCCTGACATCATTGGAAGACTTATCAGAGACTTGAAAAGGTAATCATCTTCTCGCTGCATGAATCAATATAATTTAATGCTGTGTGTGTGAACCATGGGAATGGTTTCACATGCCACCAGGTATGCCTCTTACTGTACAGAGGGGGCCACACCCAGGAGGAAAAGTGGGCTTGTCCAAAGCCCTATGTCTGCTTACTAGTGGGGGATAATATAGTGCAGTGGTGAAGAGCAGTGGCCCTGGAATCGGACGGCTTGGGTTCAAATCTTGCTTCTATCACTTGTTAGCATCATGAACTTGGGCAGTTTGCGTGACCTCTCCAGGCTTCTGTATCCGTATTATTGAACAAGGATGTGGTGTGGAAAGTGGGGGTGGGGACGGGGTAGGGACAGTATAAGGCCTACCTCAGAGGATTCTTGTAAATATTAAAAGAAATGTTTACTTGGTGCTTCACACGAATTAGGTAGCCTCAGTTTGAAATTCGTCAGGGCAATGGAGTCTCGTTTAGGGGGTCAACAAACCATAACCCAGTTGGCCAGATCCAGTTAAGGCCTGCAAGTTAAGAATAGTTGTTCATCTTTTTGAAGGGTTGTGAAAAATAATTAGCAAATAAAAACAAAGAAGGATGTGTGACAGAGACTGTATGGAGCCTAAGAAATCTACTATCCGGTCCTTTACAGAGAGCGTCTGCCCACGCCTGGCCCAGTTCCCACACTGCCGTCCTCATCTTCAGAAGACTTCACCCATTGTCTTCCCTTCCTGGGAAGGGCAGAGCTAGGAGACAGTGGCCGGAGTGTCCCTGCTCCCGTTGCCACTCTGGTTACTCAGCTCAGGCCTCTGTGTAGAGGGGAGGGGCGCTGCAATCCCAGGCTGCCAGGATCTCAGAAGTGCCGGAGGCCCATCATTTCCCGTGGCCGGCTGTCTGCAGAGTGAGCTTGCTGGCTGTGTGAGCCAAAGGTCTGGTCTTGCAGTAGCCAGGGGCCCAGCGTCAGTGGTACTCAGGCAGGCCCTGGGTTACTAGGAAGAGCCCCACATGTTAAAGTCAGAAACAGAGTGAACAAACTGACATTTTTTTTCTCCCCAGGCCAAATCCTGGTGTAATCAGCAGGGATTGGGTCACTCAGTCTCCTACCCACCCACAAGACCACCTTCTACCCACCTCCTAAGCACCTCCAGTGGACACTGGAGCTCCTTGGGCTGGTTACCCAGGCTTTTCAAGCATCAGTGCAGCAGCAGCCCTCGCCCACATGGAAACCCGGGGTGGACCACCGAGCCCTACCTCAGGGAAGGATTGAAGCGTTCCATTTGGGATGCTTCCTCGGGAATGGACCAAGTTCCCATCTGGAAATGTGGTCTGGCCCATCCCGTGCTCTGCTCGTGCTCTGCTCCCCCACTTCCCCCGCCACCTCCCCCCTCCAGTCACATTGGTTTCTTTCTATTCCCAGCCTCCAGGCCTTCATTCTTGCTGAGCTCTGAGTGGAGTGTTCTCCCTCAATTCTTCCAAGTGCAGGCCATACTCATCCTTGAGGTCTCAACCCAAATGCCTCCTCCTCCATGAAGCCCTCTCTGACCACAGTAATCCTTTCAATCTGCATGATTCTGTCTCAGTATCTATTCCTCCTAGGGGGATATAAGGTCCATGGGAGTCAACACGACAGCCGATTCTTCTTCATTGCCGTATTCCCGTGGCTAGATCTACAGTAGGCGCTCAGGTGCTTAGATGAATAAATGACAGATTTAATTTTATAAAATGTTCTTAAATTTATATTATTTATGAAATTATGAATATACAATGTTCCCAGTGGATCCATAACAAAGGGTAGATAGAACATTTTAAAAACCTGAGTAAAGTGCCCTAACTGGTGTGGCTCAGTGGTTGAGCATTGTCTTGTGAACTGAAAAGTTCCTGGTCCAGGCACATGCCTGGGTTGTGGGCCAGGTCCCTGGCTGGTTGTGTGCCAGAGGCAACCGATTGATGTTTCTTTCACACATTGATATTTCTCTCCCTCCCTTCCCATCTCTCTAAAAATAAATAAAATCTTTTTTAAAAGAATATCCGAGTAAGGAAGACATTTCACAAATCATTAAGCAATGAGCAACGTACACCCACTTGCTTGTTGTGTGGTCTCTTGAGAATTTTAAAGGCCATTTCACCCTCTTCCCCCTTTCAATTCTTATAGTAACTGCGTGAGGAAGGCATGAGTATGTGGGAACTCCAACTCTGTAAAGGATGAGAGAGAGAGTTAGTGACTATGCTTTCTTGCCCAATTCCCCACCCACTAGTTATAAAAAAAAAAAAAAGAAAAGAAAAGAATTAAGAATATTCAAATGGCAGTTCAGCAGTTCAAAACACCATCAGAACAGCAGATGTTTATCTAGGCAGTCAACAACTTCTGAGGTTTAGCTTCTAGGATTTCTTTCAATAGCATGTAAGTATGCAAATGATCTCCTGCAGAAAAAATACACCAAGCTCAGAAATTAATTACTCACTATTTTAAATATCAAGAAGATTGGAGAGTGGGATGCTTACCAAGATTTTGTGTAGATAACATATTTTACAATAAATGACAATACTCAACCATTTATTTCGTTCCAAAGATAAAGTTTGACATTTTTATTTTGTGATAAAAAACCATGTGTCATGAATTATTTCTCTAGGAATAAAACAAAATAGTTATTTGTTCTGGGAAGCCACCGCACAAATGGCACGCACAAAACACTAAATTTCTAAGTAAAACCCATTCTGCCTTTTTCTCTAAACAGCCAAGAGATAACTAATTATGAGAATCCTCAAGCACTAATCATCAAATAGTTATTTCTAAGTTGGTATTTCCCAACCAAGTGGGATGGGGCAAGCCCCACTGGATGTACTGTCCTCACTACAGGTTCCTCTCCCCCAGGGAGCGTGGTGTCCAGCTGGGTGTCCTGCACCTCGCTCTTAAGCAAACTCTGGGCCCCGTCTGGCTCCCACGCCATTTCTAGAGCTCCAGACCTAGAACCTTGTCCTCTTCCCATCCCTGCCCCCTTACTGCCCCCTGTCGTGAATAACAACCCAGGCCATTTTTGTAAGTAGATTTGTTTATCTTCACTGAAGGACATGCTTATTGATTTAAGAGAGAGTAATAGCATGTGAGAAAGAAACATCCATCTGCTAGATTTCTCTGACCCCAGAGCCTGCGCTCTTGTCTGCTGATTCAACTGTAAAGCCTATACTCCAAGTCCACTTAACACAATCAGAGAATCAAACTATTGCTGGGGCTGGGGGAGGTAGATTCTAGAGACCAGCCGCTTTAAAATGGCTTAAACAATGAGGAAATTGACCAAGTCACAAAACACTGAATCTGCAGATCAAGTGGCCTCAGGGGCCCGGGGGCATGGGGACTCTGGCTCCTCTGTCTCTCTGTGCGCTGCCTTTGCCCCCAGGCGGCCTCCTCCAGTACGACTGTCTCAGGTCTGGGTCTCGCGTGCAGACATGGTATAAATTCTAGATTTTAAATTGCTGCCAAGCAATTTTAATGTTTTCACTTTAAATGTATATTACTAAAATGCCCCCCAGAAAGTTGTTCTGAAATGTAACTAGATAATTTATATCCATAATAATGTTATCAGTCAGGTCTAAGAACGTCCACTTTCGCCACCCCTGCCAGCAAGGTTTCATTAACCTTGACCAGTGTGCTCAGCATATAAAAGATGCTCATGTATATTTGTTGAATTAATGAATTGTTGCTCATTTATATTTCTTCATTTGTGAATTACCTGTCTGGGCTCACTTTCCTCTTGATGTCTTGAGTTTCTTACTTCGTGGGTTCTAAGAGGTCCTTATAGATCTTTGTTTTTCAGATTATTATTTTCCTCTACTTGTTCTGCTTATAGTATTTTTGGCTGAGTAGATATTTTTGTATGGTTAAATACGTAATGGTTTATAATATATTTACCTCTATTTTTCTAGACTTAATTATTTCATTTCAAGCAATTAAATCTTTAGTCTTTGGAGTTTAATTGAGGCTATACAAGAAACCCAATTTTTTTCTTTGGAAAGTGCAGTGAATACTGTTATTGGTTAAACATTTCTTTTGCCTACTGCTCTGAAGTACCGAGTTTCTGGGCAACAGTGGAAGTTTGCCTTTACTGAGTACCAAATTCCTGTTTTAACGGGTATGTTTCTGGACTCTCTGACTGGTCTCAGTGAGCTGTCTATTTATATTGGGGTTATGGTACGGTGATCTTTAGTGTCTATAGTTCTTTTGTATGTTTAACTATATATGGCTGGGAATGTCTGCCTGCCTCTTATCACTTGTCATTTGCAAAAGTGGATAATTTCAAACATTTTAGGTCTAGATTGTCTCTAGAATCCTTTTGAAAAGTCCTCCCCCCAAAAAAAACCCTATTGGAATTTTAATTGTGATTATTTTTTATTGAAATTGAATTTGGGAAAAATTAATACTTTAAAAAATTGAATGTCTCCATCCAAGATGATAATATGGCTGTACATAGTCAAGTCTTTTTTATTTCTCTCAATTCAATTATATAGTTTTTTTTCTCATACAAATTTTCCATAGTTGCACACAGTTTATCCCTAGGTTTAACTGTTTCTTTAACAATATTTACTGAGAATTTATTGTAGCCTGCCCATTGTTCCAGGCTTTTGGGATAAAGCAGCAAACACAACAAAGTCCCTGGTCTTGCGAAGCCTACGTTCTAGAGAGCAGAGAAAGACAATAAACCAGTAACAATGTTGGTAACATGTCAGGTGGTGACAAGTGTCACAAAAACCAAAAGCACGTAGGAAACAGTGACGGGGGTTGTTCTTTAAGGCGGCCAATGAAGGCCTCTCTGATATGGTGATTTGAGGAGAGCCCCAGAGAAAGTGAGTGAGTCAGGAGGATGTCTTGGGGAAGAACATTTCAGGCAGAGGGAACAGAAAGTGCAAAGGCCCTGTGACTAGAGTACGTCCACCACACAGGAGGACCAGCACGGAGCGGAGGTTAGCCTTTCTCTAGCAGAGTGAGTGAAGAAAAGAATGGAAATGGGGGGCTGGATAAGGGGCAAGAAGGCAAATCATACAGAGCCTTGTGGGCAGTGAGGAGGACTTAAGGTTTTACTTAGGTAAGGTGGGAGCTGTTGGGGGACTCTGAGCAGAGGAATAACATGAGTGATGAGAAGGATTACTTTGGCGGCATGGACAGTAGCTGGGGGACAAGAGTAGGAGGTTGGATCCCCTTTATATTTCGGAGATCAGTTAGGGTTCTACTGAGACAGTCTGCGCAAGAGCTGAGGCTGGCTTGGACCAAGGTGGTATCAATAATGGTAGTAAGAATAATCAGAATCAAGATATATTTTTAAGGTAAAGTCAATAAATATGCTGATGGGGTGGATAAATGATGTGAGAGAAAGACAGGCGTCGAAGATGACTCAAGGGTTTTGGGCCCAGGCAGTGGATAGAATGGAGTGTTCGTTAACTGAGACAGACAGATTGCAGGAGAAGCGGGTGTTGATGTGGAGGAGTGGGTAGGTGGACTTTGTTTTGGGACATGTTTAATTTGAGCATCCACAGGGCATGTTGAGCAGTTGCATATAAAAGTGTAAAGTTAAAGAGGAGGGGTGTTATGTATTTAAATAGCTATTGTGTACAGGTTGTATTTTCTAACTGGTTATTACTGGTGTATAGATAAGATGGTGAGCATCTGCTGAGTAACCAATAATCACAACTCCTTCAAGGCATGCCACGGTAGTCTACCAGCCTTTCTGCCTGCCCTGGGGAGGGGTCCGTGTGGTGCTGTTCCAGATTCCTGCTGTAACTTAAAGGGGAACTTGCATGGTACCTGGAGCCCTTGATGCCCCACAGATGAAGGAGGAGGACATCATCAAACTCCTTGCAGCAGAAACCCACTTACGTGGCACCAACCTTGACTCCCACACGGAGCAGTACATCTACAAAAGGGAGCATGATGGCACCTACATCATAAATCTGAAGAGAACCTGGGAGAAGCTTCCAACAGCTGCTCGTGTCATTGTTGCCTTTGAAAATCTGGGTACTGTCAGTGCCGTATCTTCCAGGAGCACTGGCCAGTGGGCTGTGCTTAAGTTTGCTGCTGCCACTGGAGCCACTCCTGCTGCGGGCCCCTTCACTCTCAGAGCCATCGCTGACCAGATCCAGGCAGCCTTCCGGGAGCCATGATGTCTGGTGGTTACTGACCCCAGGGTAACCACCAGCCTCTCACAGAGGCCTCTTGTGTTGACCTGCCTACCACTGTTCTGTGTAATACGGACTCCCCTCTGTGCCACGTGGACATTGCCATCTGATACAACAAGGGAGCTCACTCTGCTGGTCAATGGTCTGGATGCACAGTGTGCTGGACGCACCGTGTCCCAGGAAGCACTGCGCATGCGTGGCACCATTCTCTGTGAGCATGCGCAGGCGGCAGGCTCTGTACTTCTACAGAGCCCCTGAGGGGACAAGCTAAGAGCAACTGCTGGCAAGAAGGCATGGACCTGGCAGGAATTTCATGGCGAATGGACTGCTTCAACTCCCAAATTTACAGCTGTTCGACCTGAGGTCACAGGCTGGTCTGAAGGTGCAGGTGCCCTCGGAGCCCATTCGGCGGTTCCCCCCACTGGAGACTCCACCTCTGAACTGTCCGCAGCTAGTAGGTAGGAGCAAGCCGAGTGGTCCAGGCTGTTCCCGCACAGACTGTTCAACAGAAAATGGCAATCAGGCTGACAGAAAAGAAAGTCGGTTTAAAATTTTTTTGCCGAATGAATTAAGTTCTGATAGAACTTGTTCATGCAGTCTGGGTCTGATGACTTCCAGAGGTTAATAGTTTGGCATTTTCTGTTTAGAAGAAACAGGCTTCATAAGAAGTCTTTGTAGCGCCGTGGTTATGAGCGCAGACAGTTCTTGCCACTTACAATCTAACCTGGTGCCAGTGACTTCTCTGAGCTTCAGTTTCCTCATCTGTCAAATGGGAAAATTATATCATCTACGTTATGGGGCTGTTATGGGAAATAAATAAACCAGTGCACAGTAAGCCCCTCGAACAGTGGCTGGCACATAATTAGCACCATGAATGTAGTTGATACTATTATTATTTAAAGATGAGAAGTTGAAGCTTTAACAAATTAAATACCTTGGCCAGGATCACAGCGATTTATTACTAGGTAAGGAGCCATTTTCCTCTTAACACAGCCTGGACAGTATCACATGGATTTCGATATGTAGCTTGCTCACTCTTATAATTTCTTAATAGGCTGTAATTTCAGTTTTGGTTTCTTCTTTGATGAAATTCCTGTTGTTTTTGCCTCTGTGGGAAACCTATTTGTTTTTTCCTATCTGCACGATCTTTATCCTTGAAACTTGGGAACTTTATCATAATTTGTCTACTTGTGATTATTCTTTATGCTTACACATGGCCTGTATGATCTTAAGATCACACTCTTTCTCTAGGACACAGCTTTCCTATTCGTTCTTTGATCTTCACTCCTTTTTTCTCCCTCCATAATTCCTATTGCACATATGTTGAAATCTGCTAAACCTATTTTTCATACCTTTGCTTTTCCCTTAAATTTCTTATTGCTTTATTTCTGATTTGTCAGGGGAACTTCTGGATTGGATTTTTTTTATCCTCACCCGAAGACATGTTTATTGATTTGAGAGAGAGGGGAAGGGAGGGAGAGAGGGAGAGAAATATCGATATGAGAGAGAAACAGTAATTGGTTGCCTCTCACATGCACCCCAACTGGGGACTGAAACCACCACCTAGGTGTGTACACTGAGTGGGAATCAAACCCGTCACCTTTCAGAGTATGAGATGATGCTCCAACCAACTGAGCCACACTGGCCTGGGTTGGATTGGATCTTTTAATTCCCAATCTGAAGAATTCAATATATTGTTTAACTGTCCCTATTGAGGTTTTTTTCACCAATGAATATTCTAATTTTAATGTTTTTTAAAGTTTGACATGCATTCCAAAAACCATAAACAAGCTCATAAAGCCTACCTTACACTATTTTTATAAAAATGAGGAAGAAATATGATACACGAATGACAAAGCCACATAAAAAGCCCTTTAAATTTTCTACTAACATTAAATTAATTAAAAATTCCACTAAAACTTTTATTTCCATTAAAGTTCCACCCTAGGTAAAGTCATCTAGTACTTCTTTCTCCAAAATCTGATACACACTGGCAAACCCTAAAACCAGTTTTTTTGTTCTAGCCTATTCTTCCCACACTTCACCTCAGCATCTTTCCATTTTTTAAAATTTTTAATAAAGTTTTTATTTAGAACAGTTTAAGATTTACAAAACAATCGTAATTATAATACAATAAGTTCTTATATACCCCACATCTAATTTCTCATATTATTAACATCTTAACATTTGTTACAACATGTATATAATACATGTGTTACAATTAACAACCCAATATTAATACCTTATTATTAGCTAAAGTCCTTGCCCTATTCTGATTTCCTTAGTTTGTACTTATTGTGCGCATTCTGTTCCAGGATCCCATCCAGGACGGCACGCTGCGTTTGAGTCATCATGTCTCATCAGGCTCCTCTGGGCTGTGACGCTTTCTCAGACTCTCTGTTTTTGATGACCTTGACAGTTTTGAGGTGCACTGGTCAGGTATTTCATAGAAGATTGCTCAGTTGAGATTTTCCGGATGTTTTTTTCATGAACAGACTGGGGTTTTGTGTTTGGGGAGGAAGACCGCAGAAATAAAGTGCTGTTTTCATCATAGAATGGCAAAGGTATGTACATCAGTATGACTCATCCCTGTTGGTGGTGACCTTGATCATCTGGCTGAGGTCATGTTCATCATGGGTTTACACTGTCATATTCCTCTTTCCCCCTCTATCCACACTGTGCTCTTTGGCTGGAAGTCCCCATGCACAGCACACCTAGGAAGCAGAGAGCTACATCCCATTTCTTTGAGTGCTGAGTATCTACATAAGTCTGCGGGGGGTGTTTGTCTTTCCATTTACTTACTTATATTAACATGGACTCACAGATACTTATTATACACTTTGGGTTACAATCCAATACTGCTGTATTTATTTTGTTACTCAAATTATTCCAATTTTGGCCATTTGGAAACTGTTTCCATTGTTCCCTCTGTCCCTTTTGATCTCATCATTGTGGCTTCTTTGTTTTTGTTTTTTGAGCACTGACTTACTTTCTGGCACTGTAAGGTGCTCCAGGCTCATCTTGCCTATTTCCTGCACCAGTCCTAGCACCAGCCATCTCTCCAGAGAGTGCTGATTCCTTTACTGGAGAATGGCATTAGAAGGCAAGATCAGAGCTAGTTGTGCTCATTACTAGTGGGGTTCTGTTTTCTTTCAGTTGTACAATTATATTTTTATCGTCAAGAATTGTTAAATATTGCTTTCTTTCCATAACAACCTGCTCTTACTTTATCAATGCAATGTAAGTATAAAAATTATAAGGCATATGATATATCATATGTATATATACACACGTATACCTACATACAGGAAACAAGTGAGGAAGAAGCTCTTTCATTAAGTGCTTTTTCACTCAAGGTTATTTGCCCTGAATACTCCATTTAAACTGCTGAGTATTTATATCCATCTGGTTATTTTTTGCTCTGCTGATGTGTAGGAATAGTTGTTCAGAAAGATAATCAGGACTGGTAGCAGAGATGGGTCCCAACAGAGATTTGTTGAAGCCAATATAATTTCTTTCCATTCTTAACAAACGTAGAAGATAAATTGAGATGTATACTTTTTCTTTAGCAACTTAGAGATCCAATAGTTTGTTCACAGGGATGCTGGGAGCTACTTGGGTGGAATTTCACTTTAGCTCAGTCATGGTCTCTACCTCAGAGGGGACAGGGCCCTCTGGATCAGCAGTTCAGGATTGTAGTGGGATCCGCTTCCTGTGTACCCCTCAGATCTGTTAACTTGAACCCTAACTGGTCCCAAGTGCAAACTATTGTCCTCTGTCTCAGTTTCCACCTCTCTGCCCTGTTCCTCTGGATAGAATGCATTAAAAGGACTCTCCTTAATTCCTGGCTCAGGCTTCTCACACCCACAGCAAATGCTACTCCTCCTCAATGCCCAACAGCAGGTCCTAGAAGCCCAACTGAACTTAGAGGCCAGATTTCTCCCTACCCACTTTCCAGTGTACCAGATCACTTAGATCCCCGAGGTCACTCAGATAGTGAGAAGCAGAACCAGGATTCAACCTATTCTGTTCATATTACCTCATTCTGCTTCCCAGCTTGACCATTAAGGTAAATGGATAATTCAAACTCTAAACCACACTATTCACAGACTATTATTTCTATAGTCTACATACTCTGGATTTGGTTAAATGGGTAAAGTGGAATAGAGAAAATGGTAACGTGAATCATATGAAGGTCGGGGAGGGGCAGTGGGCACCAGGAGCTCGGAGGAATGGCAGGGAGAGGCAGCAGGACATGGGTACCAGGCACACCCCAAGGATCAGCTCCCCTGCTCCTTTTGGTGTAAAAGGAGACTCCCCCTCTGGGTACATTTCTGCCATCTCCAGAACACCCGGGACACCAAGCCTAGGGTCCCTGCAGAGGCCTCGCCCACAAAACCATGTGCTTTAGTATCTGCCCGAAAGAATGAAAGACTAATGTGTTTCCCAAGTTGATTTCAGAAAAAGATAAGCAAAGAAAAGAGAGAAACAGTCATGAGAGGCAGGCTGGAAGAGCCTGAAGAGTACCTCTACAAGTTCCCAGTAACAATGGGGGATCTCCGGTGGCTGGTGCTCATTGCTTCAGTCACCTCGATAGGGTTTCAGTTTGCCTCAAAGAGCACAACATTCACTGAACAGAGCATCGTCTTAATTAAAACTGGTGACATGATTTTACGAAGTTTTGTTACCAATGGCCCTTTTAGATAAGGTATTGTTTTATTCATTTCAACTTGTCCTCATTATCCTTCTAAGGAAGAATTCAGGGTCAGGGTCAGGGTCAGTGTGTAGATTAAGATCCTTTTATAGGCTTGACTCCTGAGAACATTTGACTCTGCTCCCTTCCTCTGGAAACTGGTTCCTCTTGTGGCCCCAGTGATACCACACTTGCTGTTAACTTTGTTTTCACCACACACACTGTGTCTCAGTGTCCCTTGCTGGCTCCTTGCTCCCTGTCCGGCCTCACCATACAGGATCACCCCAGTACTCTGTTCTGGGCTCTCAGATTTCTCTGTCATAAGTTAGATGTTCTTATTCAGTCCCGGCTTTGCCCTGTCCACATGCTGATGACTCTCAAGTTGTATCTCTAGCAGTGAGGGCTTCACTGAGATGCAAACTCATGTTACAAGTGTAATATGTTGAAATATGTCCCAATTTTGTTTCTCTTATGAATAATCATATCAGCATTTCCCACACTCCCTCAGCCAGCAAGGTGTGGCAGTGAGGCTGAAAAGAATTTTTGCATCCTTCAGTATCCTGAGATCCAGTAGGTAAGGAGAAGATTGCCCTCCTGGTTCTGCTGCCTAGGCTGTGATAGTTGCTGCCCCAGGCAGAATGAAAGTAGGAAGCCCATCTCTTCTGTCACCAAGGAACTCTGGGGGGAAGAAGGTGGGGCGGAAGAAGCAAAAGGAGACATGTGGTGTGACCTTCTCCCTCTGAACTTCCATCCAGACAGGGCACGTGTGTTACAGCTCTTGGGGGCAATGCTGAGACATTTTGCCCAATTTACTTGGGAGCCTTTGAAAGGAGATTATCACCAGCTGGCCCATACGCCAGCCTGGGCAGTGAGGAGGAGGCTGTGGACATATCAGTTAGAGCAGTGGTGCAGCATGGTCAGGCAGAGACAGGGCTGGATGGTAGTTCTCTGAAGCTATCGCTGGTTCCCAGGCAGTAAGGATGAGACTCAGAAATTCCCGCAGTGTCCGTGGGCCAAGGCTGGGTAGAGAGCTGATGAACATCTGCAGGACCAAGGGAGGTCTTTGGGCCAGGAGCTGGGTGGAGAATGTGGCAGGTACCCACAGGGGTACAGGCCCAGCTGACTTGAGGCTGAGTACCCAGGGAGTCCCAGAGCCTTCACCAAGCTTTCACCAAGCCACACTGGATGCCAGCATCAGCAGTGAACAGCAGCAGGGCAAGCGGTGACCAGGGACAGGCGAACAAGATGCATTGCTATAGAGTGCAGAGGAGGTAACAGACGCCAAAAGGCATAAGAACTCCTCCTGGCATTGCGGGGAGGGCACCCTGAGCTCCTACCACCTTGAGGGGGAGAAGAATGGTGGGGTAGAGATCTGGAAGATTGTGAACCTGTTTCAATTCTTCCTTCAGATGAAGAATGCCAGACTGGACTCATTTTACTTCCATCCCTCCACCAGCCCCCATCCCCCAGGGTGGATCAGGAATCGTGAGGAAGACCTGAGAGGCTATGGTTTCTTTGTGCTTGTAAGCTATATCAAATAGCATCAGGCATTTCCTCAGTTCATAAACCCATTGCACATTTAACCTGTATCTTAGGCTAAACCTAGCCACACTGAATTCTTGACCCCTCTCCTAAAAAAAATACACGAACCTGGTTTCCTCCCAACTTTCCCACCTCAGTCAGCAACAGCAATACACCCCATGGGTTTAAGGGTCGCCCCTCACTCACATCTAATCAATCACTAAGTCCTGTCAGCTCTACCTCTAGACGTCTCCTAAACCCACTTCTCTCCTCCTCCACCAAGGTTATTGTGCCGTCCTCCCCCTATCCTGAGGCTGCTTCCTGCCCACATGGCACATCGTGTATGCTAGGAAAAGATGCTGCTCTCTGCAGGTGAACGCAGGTCCATGCTGGTGAATAGCACAAAGGCTGCATTTCAACCCCTAGTTACCCATTCTGCCTGGCAGCCTGGTGTGGGATCCAACCTACAAAATCCCAGCCAGCAGCCCCCCTCACTCTGTGCTTCTCATCATGACCCATTATCCACCAGAAGCCAGGGTGACCTTTATAAACCATGAATCACTACCCTGCTTAGAGACCCTCAATGTCTTGCCTAAATCCTTACAACAAAGTTTCAACCTCCTACCGTGGCCTGTGGTGCTCTGCCTGCTGGGACCCCTGCTTCCTTCTCCAGCCTCATCACACTCCCTCACAGCCCCTTTCTCTCTTGACCTCCTACACGATGGCAGTTGTTCATGCTCTTACTGGTCTCTTGGACCACCAAATGCACACTGGCTCCTTCTTGTCATTCGGGTTTGGGGTCAGATGTTACCGCCTCAGTAAGGATTTTTCTAAATGACCCATTCATATTGCCCTTCTCCCACACCCTCTATCATATTATCTGTTTTGTTTTCTTGATAGTGTTTTTCATGTCTAAAATCATCTTTTTTATTTATCCATTCATTTGTTCCTTGTCTCCTCTGTCTCACACAAGAATGACAGTTCCAAAAACGGGGACCATTTCTGTCTGGCCCACCTCCGTTTCCACAGTCTTGAACAGTGAATGGCACGTATTTGTTGAATGAACACTTGAATGAAAGAATCAATGGTGAAAATTGCATGTGGTGCTATTGTAGGTGTTTCATGAAAAGACTGCAAATTGCTGACCGGAAAAGCCAACTTTAGTATTTCTCCAAGCAACAGTGATGGGGCCCTAGAGACATACAGATGGAAAAATAAACCCAAGAAACCCATTAACAATATGCTGTGTGGTGAACCATGAAGTATATTGTTAATTGTTTAAATGTTATAAATTTTTCAATAATAAATGACATGGCAAGTTAATATCAGTGCCATCAGTGCATCTTAACAAAATTCATACTGCAGTGACGTTTTTAAAATGTGTCAGAAGTTCAAAAAATTATTATAATGTACTCTGCTTAAAATATGAAATATTGATGAAAACCATCTATAACTGAAACTAGATTATCTAGATTACCGTATAAGTTAGGCTGAAGATTTCTTAGCTACAGAAAACCTTAGCTAATAAGTAATTCATGTACTGTGCTATTAATACATTTTGCTGATTTGATGAGGGTGATAGTGGAATATTTCCCCCTTTCCTTTTTATAATATCCAAATTTTAACTAAATATAGCATGGTAAATAATGCCCTTGAGTCGTGTGATTATGATACTAAGAAATCTTTTGGGGTGCTGTGTTTTATTACTGAATTTAAAACTAGAAAAGAGCAAGTGTTAAAGTGGTGAGTACTTTTACAAACCAATGCAGAACAGATTCTCTTGATGACCACCTTATTCTCTGACTCGGAAGCTCTTTTCATTTTTCACCATTTGTCTACATCCTGTTTGTGGTTTAAAAATTCTGATCATGAAGAATGATATAACATTACTAAACAGTAATTCAAATAGAATAATCTGAACACCTACCTGTTCATCTTCAATGTTCAGGTTTTCTAAAACATTATTCATTGTGTTACTAAATCCCGGAACTTCCCAATTTCACACAATTTACTCTAATATCCAGCCCTTGTAAATTACGTCATGGACCGTGACTGAGCCCTGTTGTAAATGTTCACGGAACTACAACAATTAGGACATTTATCAAGTGTCATTATCTCCTGTTACCTCATTTGCTCCTAATGTGGTCTAAGGCTCTGACTTGGGGTTTCTCTTCTCACAGTTTCTTCCGTTCAATTTAGGAAAAGCAGTAATTTCATAGTAGACTAGATTTCATGGACGTATTTTAAGAACACTATAAGATACTTTTTATTAATATAAACTCTATTGAACAATGGAAAAAACAGTCAATTTTTTCTTGAAACCAACTCTACTTTTCATCTTTCTTCTTTCTCTCCCTTCTTGTCTTTTCCTTTTCTTCTTCATGCTCTTCCTTCCTCTCTTCCTTCCTCTACTGAGTGTCAACTACGCATGAAGCCCAGTGTGAGGCAACCGCAGATGACCACATTTATGGAAGACCCTATTGCTGTTCCTAGAACACATTAGACATTCCATCAGCAAACACACACACACACACACACACAGAATCAAGTCTATGGTTTCTCTATGGTTTCTACCTTTGACCCTGTCATAATTGAACCTTTTATTTGGACTTACCTAGACACAAACCAATTAGTTGAAGTTCTGTTATTATATCACAGACTCCTTAATCAATGGTCCTCCATATTTTGCTCAGATGAATGGATTGTGCCTGATCCAACATGGTAGGGAGGAAGACCTGGACTATCATTCAGAAAAAAATGGAATAATTTACAAGATATAACTCGTGAAACTCAGTGTAGAAGAAAATTCATTGGAAAGAAAATCAGTAGATCTGATTTCACATCCAGATTTTGTCTCCAATGTGCTGTGTAACCTTGAGGCAGTCATTTCCTCCATATGAGCCTCACTTTTCTCATTTGAAAAATTAGAGAATGTATTACTTAGGATTCTTTCAACTGAAAATGACACATTTAGCTAAAGCTAGTTCAGGCGAAAAGAAAAACATCTTCAGGCCTGGCTGGATCCAGGAATCAGACAGCAGCACTGTAACAGGGTGCAGCCAAGAGGGGGACCTCAAATAGGGATCTGTAATAAGATCCAGAAGAGCCTGGAGATAATTGGCTCCACACCACAGGGCCACACCTGCCCAGAATCTGGCAGCTGTAGCCAATTGTGAGAGGAGCTGGAAATGGGGCTTCAGAGGAAGATTGGCGCTGGGATTTAAACCGAGACGCGGCAGCCATTTGAGGGGGAGAACCATGTGTAGCCCTGCAAGAGAGAACCACACAGCTTTAGCAGAGTGAAGACTCTCGCGGCCCTGAGGGAGAGAACCACGCGGCTCTGGCAGAGTGGGGACTCCCGTGGTCCGGGGAGAGAGGACCACGTGCCTTTGCCAGAGTAGGGACCCCCGCAGCTTTAGGAGATACGGTACTCTGGACTGGGCAAAGGTGGAAGGAAAGAAGGACTGTGTCTGTTTGTGGGTGCTTTAAGGGACTTTAGGATTTTTGGTGAAGACATTAGGTCCCTACTTTAAGTTTGTATGGCATTAAATAAATGTTTTCTTTTCACAAATCTCTGGCATTGAGAGACATGTTTCCTCTGGCAGCAGACATAATGGACCTGGGGGCTTCTTTATATTGGCCCAGGCCACCCCTTGTTTGTTCTGTAACAGCACTGGAGCACCATCTTTCTCTCAGCTCTGATGATCTCTGTTAGCCTTTTCTCTCCTCCTATAGGAGGCCCATATGGGCCCAAGGGAAGTAGCCTCTCTTACTTCAAGCTTGTATCACCTCAGCTTATTTACTTTACAGGAAAGGACTTGTATTTCCCAAGATCTACATACCAATCTGAGGGAAGAACTTAGATCAGGTCTGCTTGGTCACATGACTATCCTTTGCACCTATTTCTGTTGCTTGGTGGGCAGGTCCTACCATTGGCCAAGTGTGGATCACAAGTCTACCACTGAAAGTGGTTTGGAGGGACCATCTTCTAGGTTCCTGCCCTGGTGTCCATTTTTCTGGCTACAGAAAGAAGCTAGAAAGACTTAGGATGGCACAAGTGAGCTCTTGGCTTTTCCAGACTATTTCTCCAAACCTCTGATAGATGAGGAGCCATGAGCCCAAGAGGCATTTTACCTTAAAGCAAAACTATTGCCCATTCACTTTGCTCATCTCTTTGCCCCGTCCTGCCAGATGATAGCAAAGTTTGGTTACTTACTAGAAGGGTTTCTAGGTCCCAAAGAGAAGACGTGCTTTCCCAAAGTAAAATGGCTACATTGTGATGATGCCCAGGCTAAAACTCACTCCCACCTCCTCCCAACCAGGGTCTCATCCACACCACCATGATTTTTCTTTGGTCAAGCACAGAACACTCATTCACCACTCGGTGCCTGTGGTCTTGGTGTTGACTCTATTTTAGAGGCAGATAACATGTTAGTTCTTCCTGGACCCTGTGCCCTGGGCTCTTGTCCACCACGGATGAGAATAAGTCTAGCAAGACATGATCTTCTTGGGGAGGAAAGGTGGCCAGTCTCTCAAAGGAGAAGGGCCATAAAACTTTGAGGAAACAAACTTGTTTCATGCTTGGACCCTTATTTAAATTGAGGGTATTAGCAAAGCAGGTTTCACGGGATTTTATGCATTCTTTCTTAGGCCTGATCGCCCCAGGGGACCTGCCCTTTCCAGTACAGGCCCACACCTGCCTCCAGCATTGTTTCAGGCTTAAAGCATTGTTTCAGGCTTAAGTCAGACAGGGGAAGTAAGGCAACTAAGAGATTAGGAGACTTCTTACAGACAGAATGAGGGCTCAGGCTATGTCAAAGCCAAGGGTTCATCACCCCCTTTTTCTATAGCCCCCCAAGTCCTTCCCTGAGCGCCCCTTCATGACCATGCCTGTCTTAGGTCGTCCCTCCTTTGAGGAATCTTACCCATCATTGGCTAACCAGTCATCTGCCCCGGGGCCAAGCAGGGTGAAGTAAAAGGGGCAGAGGCAGTGCCCCTAAAAGGAAGATAAGCTTTGTCTTTTTAATGGTGTATGGTTCCAAGGACTTTTTACTCAGCCTTAGCCACAAGGGGTTACAGTTTCTGAAACCAGGCAGGGCAGTTCCCAACAGGGCCCAACTCAAAACTCTCCTAATTTGTATATCTGATTTATATTCCTAGAACACGGGCATGTTTAGAATATCTGGACTGCCAAGCTCAGTCAAATACCACTGCCTCAGACTAAGAGGATGTGCAGAATGACTATGCTGAATGACAAGACCTTTCGTAGGAAATGCAGTCCAGTCATTTTCAAGCACACTCAAAAGCGAGACATGGAATGGGCACTGAGGAGCTCACAGGACAGTAGTTAACTATTTGGAACCTTAATTTCCTCACCTGTAAAATGAGAGAGTTAGACCAATGAGTCCTGAGATCCTCCAGAAGATGGTAAATATATTACTTCAGACCTGTCGGAGTTTCTTTCAGATTTTAAGATTCATGGGTCAGTTTATTTTAATAAGTCGAGCACTTGGGTGCTGGCTATGCTTGGGATGTGGGGTTGTGAGTGTCTGTCCTACTCAACTTCATCTCCGGGCCTTGGCGGTCAGAGTCCTGCCCCCTAACACACAGAGGTTGAGCCTGGCTTATTGGTTCCTGAAACTTTACCGCTGACACCTCAGTGGTTTTGCTTCTGGCTTTGTTCTCTCCAAAAGGACATACAACAACCCTAGAAGAGGCAGCTTGTTTAACCTGTCATCAGAGGCTTTCCTGTGTACCAGTTTCAGGAGGAAGAATGAGGGTTCTGGGCATTTAAAGAGGGCATTTAAAGTGCTAAGGGGCATGCTATCAGGAGACCAGGGCACCCAAGCCACACTCTAAACATTTGACAACTTTGCAGGAGCTCAGTCTCAGAAAGAACACTTGTCTTTACCTCATTAGTGTGGTCAACACAGAGCATGTGTGTCACTCACACTTTGACCTCAGGAAAACACTTTTGGTTAACCGCCAAGAGTGAGCCCCACTTCCTTTTCAGAGCCTTCCTGAGTAATATGTTCAGTTGTGCTATGCTGAGTAAACAGGAAGAACCAAGTGAAGTTAAGTGAGGTGACTGCGGGCCCAATGCCACCACGACACTCAGTTGACAGTCTACAAGTCATTTCACTTTTTTCTTATGCTAACAAGCCAGGCAGTAATAGACTTTCTAAGGTTTAAATGGCATATTGTAAATGTCAAACTGCTACTTGGGCTCCTCTTGCATTTTCTGTTCCAGTACAAAGGTGTCAAAAGCCAGTGAGATCTTGAATGCATTAAGCCTTCTGCTGCTAGCTGATGTATAACAGTGATGTGTAACTACATGTAATTATGGCATTCCTTTTTTAAAACACATTTTAAAATGTTCAAATGAAAGGTACTATTTAATACATAATTTCTGAGAAATATAAAATGTATAATGATTATATGCTGTTCTTGGCTTAAAATGGGAGAATTCTATCTATAAATCTGTATTGTTATTATACTTGTATTGGTATTGCTCTTTTCCTAAAGTAGGGGTGGGGGAGAGGTAATAACAAGTTATACCAACCTATCTACAGACTTGTTCTTTGTATCTATCTATCTATCTATCTATCTATCTATCTGCCCGTCTGTCTGTCTATCCATCCATCCATCCGTCCATCCATCCACCCACCATCCATCTTCTGACTACTGGACCATTTTTGTGAGATGACAAAACATCCATTTACCCATTCCTTCTATAATTCGGCATTGAGTACCCGCTATGTGCAAGGCACTATTCTAAGTGATGAGGATACAGCAGGGAACATAACAGATCAAAAATCTCTGCCTGTCTGAAGTTTACATTCAAGTAGGAGAGAAGCAAAACATATTGTACATTATATAGTGGTTAGTACTAAGGAGAAAAAAAGCAGGTAGCAATTGAGTACAGCCCAAAGAAGATAGAGAGTAAGCCTTGTCGATGTCTATGGAAAGAGCCTTCTAGGTTAAGGGGAATGTGTACCTGGAGGGTCTGAGGAAGCGGGAAGAGGAGCCCCTTGCGATGAGAGTAGAGGGAGGAAGAGAGGGAAGAGGTAGCAGAAGATGCTGTGACAGAAATGGGGGGATAAAAAGATTGAGGGGAGGGTTCATAGGCCCTTACAAAGAATGGCTTTTACTCTGAGTAAGGAAGTTGGAAGATTTGAAGCAGAGGAGGGACAGAGCCGACTGCTCTGGCCACTGCATTAAGAATACAATGCAGGCATGGCGATGGTGGTTAATAGACTCATCACGGTGACCACATCATAAGGCATACAAGTGTCAAGTTAGCCATGTTATACACCTGAAACCCATACAATACTGTATGCCAACTATACTGTAATTTTAAAAAGCTTTTTTAAAGAATATGTAGTAGAGCCCTGGCTGGCTGCTCAGTTGGTTGGGGCATCACCCCACCGAAAAGTTGTGGGTTCGGCCCCCAGTCAGGGCACGAAGGGGAGGCACCTGATCAGTGTTTCTCCCTCACATCATGTTTCTCTCTCTCTCTCCTTCTCCCTTCCTCTTGCTCTAAAATCAATAAACATATCCTCGGGTGAGGATTTTTAAGAAAAAGGATAGATTGTCAAAGCAAGAGTAGAGGCAGGGAGGACTGTGAGGAGGCCACTGCACACTGCAGGTGAGGGGTGCTGGTGGCTCGAGCACCTCTCAGACAGCGGTAGTCCGAGTAGTGAGAGGCATTCAGACTCTGGACATGTTTTAAGGCAGAGCTAAGACGACTTGCAGACAGGTCGCATGTAGAATGTGAAACACTACAGGGAAGTCAATGATGGTTCTAACGATTTGGTCCAGAGCAACCAAAAACATGGTGGTGCTGTTTCCTGGTAGAGGAAAAACAGCAAGGGAAGCAGGTATTGAAGGAAATGGTCTAGAAGTTACTCTGGACATAAGTTTGAGATGAGTATTGGAAATCCAAGGGAAGTCAAATAGAGAATTGGATATAAATTCTGGCGCTCAAGAGAGAAGTAAAGACTGGAAATACGGATTTGGGGTCAGTAACACACAGACTGAACTTAAAACCATGGGCAGGGCTAACATCTCGGAGAGAACCAGCACTGACACGGAGGGGGCGTGCCCTCAGAACTGGGCCCTGGCACGCTGATGTGGAGAGGTTGAGGCGACGAGGCCAAACCAGCCAAGGAGAGGAGTGTCCGGAGCCACTGCGGAAAATCCAGAGACCGCACCCATAGTCTTTTTCAGCATGAAATAGCACATACTTAAGTAGTGTATTCAAAAATCATTTTACATTATTGTCCTCTGTGTAGAAAACTGTCTGCGACTGGGGCTGTGCGTCGGACAGACCGAAGCCAAGAGAACAGGATGATGTGACGTCACCAGGTCGGCGAGCTGCACCGGAGGATGCCTTCCCATCATCTTTCCTGCCTCACAGGACGCTGCACATCAAAGTTTACAATGTGAAGCGTTTGATTTAAAACTAGTTAGAGATATTTTTCTGCATAATTCAGGAGTATAGTCATTATCATTGTCAATGTACATCTATGAAATAATAGCAAAAATAAGTCTAAATTAAATTTAGGTGATTTGAAAATAGGTTTTATATCATTTCCACAATATAGAGGAATCTGAATTTGTGAAAAGGACCTTTCGCTCAAATCTATTACATTTTATGGTTGGATGATGGTTAAACTCTATAGTGAGAACAATTAGGAAAAGTGCTAGGATGCTATGAATGTTGTATAAGAAATGCTGTGATTTATTAAGTAATGTTTCCAGCACAATTTTCCAGGTAGCTCATTCAAGGAAATGCAACTAAATTATACTCAGGAGTCCGTGCAGTAGTGGCCCATCACCAGCACCACTTGTGAGTGGCAACCTGTGTTTGTAGTTCTACGAGTTTAATATTAGTGAGTTTTTCTAAGTTGAAAGTGAAAGCTGTTCCGCAGAGAAATGCATCAGTATAAAAGAGTTTGACTGGGTTCTCTCCTGAAGCACCTGTGTCATTATTCTGCTAAAAGTAACAACTCACTTTCAGGATGTGACTCAACAGCCATTTGCTCTTAATGAAACATACTTCATTCAATAGTGGATGGTGTCGTGATTTCCTTTCAAAGGTTTGAAAAGTTCCCTAAAGGTAAGAAGGTGTGATCAATGTTGATAAAGCGAAAATGAGTAACAAAATTTTCTCTGAAGAGAAAACCTCTTTCTTTAAATAGGAAGGCAAATTGCTCAACAAAGATTTGGGGATGTAAAATATACTCGTTTGCTGTGATGCAACCCGAACTGAAAATTTGCTGCAAATCACGAAAGAAGATAGCTCCGGCTGTCACCCAGGAGATCTGCGCCCTTCTGCTGGAGGAAAACCATTCCTCCTACATCCAGAGCTTTCTGCATTCCCAAAAGTCTGACCTTTCCTTCAAAGCCCATCTTAGACCCCACACCCCTCCCAAGTGTTGGGTATGCATGTGGGTCAGCGAGGTGGTTTCACTGACATTGTTATTTGTACATGTTTTGCATACCTCGCCCCATTTTTTTGTAAGCTTCAAATAAGAAGACTCATAGGAAAGATTTGAAGATATAACTCTCCCTATAGGAAATGCTGAGCTTTATAATTTTACTCAGTACATGGGGTCCATACAGGGAAATGTAAAAACCAGATGTGCTGTGCTTTGCATTAATCTCTGCCATTGTTGTGACTTTAATTAACACCATCATCCCGGAGCCTCGCCGTAGGGGGGTTGTGCATTCAGCGGCAGTGTGAGCTGTAGTGAACGTTATTGTCACGAGAACCTAGCTGCATGGCACAAATGACTGTGTGGCTAACAGCTTGTACTTTTGCACTGTTCTCTGTCCTGGATTGGTTACCGTTGTCACTGGCGAACCATGCTGATGTCTGTGAGGCTGTTTTTCCAGTGTCTCCTTAATGACTTGTAACAAAGAGCAGCCCTGTTTCCTTTTGGGTACTTGATTGGTGTGTTTGCTGCTGTGCTGTGGCATTTTAAATACTTCTCCCATTAAATATTACAGTATTTTTCTACTTCCTCTAACAATTGTTCTACTTTATGATCTCAGTATAATGACTGGCAATACAGCATATTCCTTAAGATGATGAATAATAATCATTACAAAAACTCCCTCTGGGTTTCTAAACTAGTAAGTTAAATTAAACTACTGTGTACTTAATTTTCAATCTTAAGATAGATCATTTTTCTAAGATTTGGAATTAACATAGGGAAACTTGCCATAAATGAGCACATTGACATTTAATAACTTGAAAGCATTTACTGCTGTTTATAAAGAAAATATTTCAGTGTTAATTTTTTCTTTTTATTAAAAAAACTAAGCAGTTTTCATTTTTGCTAATGACTGCTTTTTGAAATGCTCTTAAAAATGATAGATCAGCCCTGGCTGGTGTGGCTCAGTGGATTGAGTGCCAACCTGTGAACGCCAGTTCGATTCCCAGTAAGGACACATGCCTGGGTTACAGGCCAGGTCTTCACTGGGGGGGGGCACGTGAAAGACAACCACACTTTGATGTTTTTCTCCCTTGCTTTCTTCCTCCCTTCAGCTCTCTCTAAAACTAAATAAAATCTTTAACAAAAACTTAAAAAAATGGTAGATCACCAGGACAGCTATAAAATATGACCTACTAACCCACTTTTATTAACACCAGTTAGAATGACTGACCCTGTTTCTCTCAATGATCCCAGGCTTCTGCTGACAATCAAAGTAATAACACAGGGTTTTGCCTTTCATAAATAAAAAGACTCTAGAAAATTATCTCTAGGTTAACAGAGTATTTCTATAAAGTGTTTCGTTAAACATGGCAATAGATTTATTTTTGTTTTTAAAACAAAGTACATTTGCAGAATTATTTCTTTGGGGTTACAGCTTTTAAAACCAGGTAATCTACAAAGTTGGAAAACATAATTCAATGTTACATTTTATTTTAATGGCTGTGCACTAAAAAAGCATAAGTGAAAAGCAATAGATGAAAAATCCTTTTTCTCCTCTAATTTAAGAAATACTAAGTTCAGATCCACAAGTTATGCAAGACAAGGCACCTTGCATCAGATAGCATATGGTGTTAATGAAATCGTGAGCTCCATGCAATCCCCTTGACTTTATTCACTCTTCAAAACGGCGGTGGCTTTGAATCACTGTTGTCAGTGATGACTAACCCTGACCCATTTAGGAATGCTCATTTCATAACACCCCCCCTGTTTACCGGGCTGCATGCTGTGTTTGAATACAGTGCAAACAGCAGTAAGTTCTTCCACATTTAGAGACACGCTAGTTGGCATCTGTGATTTTAAAATGAATAGCCTTAATTTTTTAGTAAAGTTAAATAGTTCCTTTACTAATTTCCTTTGGGGAAAGTTTAATCTAAAAAAAAAATGAAGTGAAGGCTGAATCTCAAAAATCTCTTCAGTAGGCAAAAAAGTCTTAACCTATTTAATATGCACAGCCCATGGACACACAAAAGTGTGGCGCAGGCCAGGGAAGGGGGTGGGCTGGGTGGAGGTGGGCAAAGGGGGGTAAGTGGGAACATCTGTAATAGTATCAACAATAAAAAAATCTTAGCCTATTTAGAAAATAGATCACATACCTTTTTAAATATTAAAAATCCAAAATTTTAAAGGAAAGCAGGATAGCTCTTCAGAGCACAATTAAATTCATTTTAGGCCTTATATGGAACAAATGATAACAAATCAAATCTTTGAGTGTCTTTGTATGTAGGTTATGCATTTGGTAACATGCAAGGTAAAAATAGTGGGAAACATACCTGAATTTTTCTTTGGGAAGTGGACAGTTTATATATATATAGTAAGGCAAATGTGGCATTGATTTTTCTCATCACACTGCCAAAATAAAGACTTCTTACTAGGTATCAAGTATTACTGATACAGTTCAAATGTATTTTTCTTTCAAATAGAATCCATAGAAAACTTAATTGTAACATTATGAAATGATGTTAAATCAAATACGATTTAACCCCTTTGTAGTAAAGAATTAATCTTCCTAAAGAGAAATGTAGTCTTTGCCCTCAACTCCTACAGTGTGATCTCAAAGGCCTTGGAAGGTTCTGCCTGATAAGACAGGCTGTCTTTGTTTACTTGGGGCTCTGGGCCTTACCAAACGTCTAACAATGTCATTTATGGTGAGGGCTTTGGGCCACGCAGTTACCAACTGGACCTGTGGACTGAAGGGACCTGTGGACGGAAGGGACCTGTGGACTGAAGGGACCTGAAGGTCCAGAAGGAACTGAAGACTAAAGGTCATCCACAAAGGCAGCCAACTATGTCTGTGTGACTCAGCCCCAGTAAAATTGTTGGACACCAAGGCTCAAGTGAGTTTCCCCAGTTGGCAACTCTCCACACATATTGTTACGTATTATTGCTGGGAGAATTTAGTGCTGTTTATGACCGCACTGGGAGATGACATCTGGTAGGTCCCTTGTGGAACTTTCCTAGACTCTGTCCCATGCATACCTTCCCTTGGCTGGCTTTGATCTGTATTTTTCCACTGTAATAAAGCATAGCCATGAATATAGCAGCATTCAGTCAGTTCTCTGAGTCCTTCTAGAGAATTATCAATCAATCTAAGGGTGGTCTTGGAGACCTCCCACCTTACAGCTGTTAGAAGCAGGGCAGTCTTGAAGATCCCTGACACTTGCAGTTGGTATCAGAAGTAACTGCTGCCTTGAGGACTTCCCCTCCCCAAACTTTATAAAAGTGAGACCTTTTTTTATGCTTAAAAATATTCTTCAGCCCTGGCCGGTGTGGCTCATTTGGTTGGAGCGTCGTCCCATAACTGAATGGTTGTGGTTTCAATTCCTGGTCAAGGCACATGCCGTGGTTGTGGGTTCAATCTGCAGTCCAGGCACGTGTGATCTCTGGTCCAGGCATGTACCGCAGGCAACCAATCTGTGTTTCTCTCTCACGTTGATGTTTCTCTCTCTCTCCCTTCCTCTCTCTCTCTAAGAGCAAAGAAAAAATGTCCTTGGGTGAGGATAAATATATATATTTCATGACATTTTGATTGCAGTTTTACTAATGTGACAGTCATTATGGCTATTTCCAAACATTCCAGGTTTCCCCTTCCCAGCATATGGTAAGACTGGATTATCTCACCCTCTTAAAGATAGGAGTGGCTATTTTGACTAGCTTTGGCCAATGAAATGAGAATGGAATGGATAAATGGTTGGAAGCATAAGATGCAATGTATGTGTGCCACTGTCTCTTTCCTTCTGTTACAGACTGACAACTTTTTATACAATAACTGTTCCATCATCTTCAGTCCCAGAATGAAGACAACAGAGAACAGGACTTCTAGCTGGATTGTGAGAGAAATGTAGTATGACTGAGAAATAAACCTTTGTGTGTTTTCAAATCACCAGACTTTGCAGTATGGTACTGCAGCATAGCCTAGACTGTTCTGATTCTAACCATCAGAATCACTATTTTCTCCAAGCATGACATTGACTCCCTGCAAAAGGACTATACAGAGATGATTTATTAAAAAATTATTGGCATAATTGTGTGCTCCTTAGTTTGAAAATCAAGTATATTACAATTATCTAACCTTCATTTATTTTAGATATGTCCATAGCTATTAAAATCTAAAATATTTGAACCAGTGATTCCAGTTCTAGGAATAGTCTCCAGTAATATTCACAGAGGTGTACCAAATATATGATCTTCACTGCATACTTCTGATAGTAAATACTAAAAGTCTACCAACAAGAGAGTAGTTAAAGGGCTTGTGATGTTTCCATACAAGGGAAACTTCTCACTCAGCCATTACTAAGTATGAAATCTCTCATTCCAACCAAGATAGGGAAACAGGGACTGAATACACCCTCTGCAGAAACAACCCCCCCACCCATAAAGGATAAAGCATATGAAGCAACAGCTTTTGAGACAACATAGAAGTCTTATGAATGCCCACATTTCACTGCCTTGAAAGAGTTTTCTGACTGCTATAGAAGAGGGGGGGAATCCATTCTGAATTTAATAGATGCCCTTAATTCAGATATTGGTGCTGTGCCACTAAAGCAGTCCTTAGGGGGATACTTATAGCAATAGAAGAAGGTCTCAGATCAATGAATTCCATTCCAACCATGAGAAACTAGAGAAAAATATCAAATTAAACCAAAAGGAAAGAAAATAAAGGAAATAAAAATCAGAGTAGAAATCAATGGGATATAAAACAAACAAACAAAAAAACAATTCAGAAAATCAATAAAACCAAAATCTGGTTCCTGGAAAAAGACCAGGAAAATTGGTAACTTTTAGTCAGACTGGTTAGGTAAAACAGACTGTAGACACAAATTTACCAATATTAGAAATTAGAAAGGTGACATCATTACAGATATTACAGACATTAAAAAATATTACCCTGGCTGGTGTAGCTCAGTGGTTTGAGCGTGGGCTGCAAACGAAAGCATCGCAGGTTCGATTCCCAGTCAGGGCACATGCCTGGGTTGCAGGCCATGACCCCCAGCAACCGCACATTGATGTTTCTCTCTCTCCCTTTCTCCCTCCCTTCCCTCTCTAAAAATAAATAAATAAAATCTTAAAAAAATACTAAGAGACTATTATGAACAATACTACACCAATCTATTAAAAAACTTAGATGAAAAAGATAAATTTCTTGAAAGACAAATTTCCAAAGCTCATTCAAGAAGAAATAAAAAAACTGAGTAGCCCAAATCCACTAAAGCAATTAAATTTGTGATTAAAAACCGTCTCACAAAATAAAATCCAGGTTCAGATGACTTCACTGGTGAATTCTACCAAACATTTAACTAATAGATAATACCATTTTTACATAAGCTTTTCTAGAATATTAAAGAGAAGGAAGCACTTCCCAGCATGTTGTAAGGCCAGTGTTAGTTGATATCAAAATCTCACAAGGCTATTGTAATAAAATTAAAAACCAATATCACCCATGAACATAGAATCAAAAATTCTAAACAAAGTTTTAGCAAATTGATTTTAACAACAGGTAAAAGATAAAAAGTTGTGACCAAGTGAGGTTTATCCCAGGAATGCAAAATTATGCTAGCATTTGAAAAGCAATCAATATAAGTCACCATTTTAACAAACTGAGGAATAAAACTCTAAGACCATCTCATAGATACAGAAAAGCATTTGACAAAATCTAACAGCCACTATTCTAAAAAACAAAACAAAGAAAAAAAACCTCTCAGCAAAGTAGGAAATAGAGGGGAACTTCTTAAACATGTTTAAAGGCATCTGTGAAAAGCCTACAGGTAATAAGATACTGGTTAAACATTAAATGCTTTTGCCCTAAGATCAAGAGGAAGCCCAGGGTATCTGCTCTCACCACTATTATTCAAAATTACACTATTCAATGTAAGTACAGTGCAATTAGGCAAGGAAAACAAATAAAAAAGCATTTATGTTGGAAAGGAAGAACAACAACTGCCTTTATTCACAGATAAAATGATTGTCCACATAGTAAATCCAATGGAATGTACTAGACTCCAAAGGCAGTCCCTAGAACTAATAAATGATTCTATCAAGGTTGAAAGATATAATTTCAGTATACAAAAATCAATTGTATTTCTATATACTGGCAACAACTAATTAGAAATTAAAATTTGACAACCAACACTATTTACAATGGTATTTTTAAAATGGTGAAGTGCCTAGGTATGTCTCTGAAAAAAAAATGTTACAACATCTATATGAAAACTCAAAAATTGCTGAGAGAAATTAAAGAAGACCTAATATAAATGGAGAGATACATTGCATTGTTGGGTTTGAAAAGGCAATATTTTTGAGATAGGAATTCTCTCAAAATTATTTTCTAGATTCAAGGCAATTTATAGCAAAATCCCAGTACAATTTTTTGTAAGTATTGAAAAATTGAATCTAGCCCTGGCTGGCATAGCTCAGTGGATTGAGCACGGGCTGCGAACCAAAGCATCGCAGGTTCGATTCCCAGTCAGGGTACATGCCTGGGTTGCAGGCCACGGCCCCCAGCAACCGCACATTGATGTTTCTCTCTCTCTCTCTCTCTCTCTCTCTCTCTATCTATCTATCTATCTATCTATCTCCCTCCCCTCCCTCTCTAAAAATAAATAAATAAAAATCTTTAAAAAAAAGAAAAATTGAATCTAAAATTTATATGAAAATGCAAAGAACATAGAACAACCAAAACATATTTGAAAAAGAGCAAGTTGAAGGACTAAAATTACTTGATTTTAATAAATATTATAAAGTTGCAGAAATCAAAACTGTAATGTTGGCATAACAATGGGCAAATACATCAAACAGACAGAATAAAGAGTTTAAAAATAGACCCACACATACACAGACAACTGATTTTCTGCAAAGAAGCAAAGGCAGTTCAGAGGAGAAAAATAATAGTCTCTTCAAAAGCCATTGATAGAATAATTGGATATATACATTTACAAAACAAGAACTTTGATTCATACGTTGAGCTATACGCAAAAGTTAAATGAATACAAACCTACATATAACATTGAAAATTATAAGCTATATAGGAGAAAATCTTTGTGAATGTGGCTTAGGCAATGATTTCTTCAATTTGACATCAGAATCCATGAAAGAACGCACTGATAAACTGAATCTTGTCAAAAATGAAAACATCTGCTCTTCAAAAGGAGAGTGGAAAAACAAGAAACAGACTGGGGAAAAAAGTAGTTTTAAGTCCTGATAAAAGACTTGTGTCCAGAATATATAAAATAATCCCCAAATTCAATAATGAGAAAACAAATAACCCAACCAAATTTAGGAAAAGATGTGAATAAAGGCTATACCAAAGAAGATGCACAGATGGTAAAGAAGCACATGAAAAAAATGCATTAGGCAAGTGTGAATTAAAACTGCATGTAATACCTCTAGTCACCTATTAGATTAAAACAAGCGAGTGAGGATGTGGAGGAATAGAGCTCTAATACTGTGCTGGTGGAAATGTAAAATAGGCTCTTTGGAAAAGACACTGGCAGTCTTTTTTAGAAGTTAAACACACATCTGTCATATAATGTAGCTATTCCATGCCTAGGTATTTATCCAAGAGAAATGAAAGCATATGTCCACACAAAGATGTGTACAGATGTTCATAACAGCTTTATTTGTAATGTCCATCATTGGGGAATGTATGAACAAACTGTGGTTTCTCCATACGACTGAATATTACTCAGCAATAAAGAACTATGATACATGCAATGACATGGATGAATATCAAAACAGTTATGCTCAGTGCAAATAGCCAGACAACAAAGAGTACATACTCTGTGATTCAATTTATATAAAATTCTAGGAAATGAGAACTCAGTTGTAGTGTCAGAGGGTGTTGAAGGGGGGATTGCAAAAGAGGATAAGGAATTTTTTGGAGATAAGCGTATGTTCATTATTTTGAATCCAGTGATGGTTTCAAGGGTGTCAGAACTTATCAAAATTGTATGCTTTAAGTATGTGCAGTTTATTTTGTCAGTCATACCTCAATAAAGCTGTTTGTGTATATACATATGTGTGTATATATGATTTTTGTGTGTCAATATGGAATTAAGTCCATGATGTAGTAAGCGAAAGAGTAAGCTCCAGAACATTATGTATAATTTGACGTCAGATTTTTTTAAACTAATCACTAAGAGTTGTGACCTTCTTACCTCTGACTGTATATTGTGTGTGTGTAGATCTGATAGTTTACACCACGAATAGTGGTTATCCCAGGGAATGAGATGTGGCACAGGACAGGGAGGTGATATGTACATATTCAACACTGAGCTGTTATCACTTTTGATATTTAAAAGTGTCCTTTCACATACTGACAGTGACCAGAGGGGATAGAAGAGGGCATTTCAGGGGAGAATGGGTAGGGTTTACAGGAACAAATTTAAAGGACACATGGACAAAAACTAGGGGGAGGGTGGTAAAGGGAGGGAAGTGGGGAGGGTTGGGTGGGTGGGCTGGAATGGGAGTAAAAGGGAGAAAACTGTACTTGAACGATTAAAAAAAATTTTTTAAATGTCCTTTCAAGTATATATGTATTAATAAAGTGGTGCGCTTTCTAGGGGGCAATGAACCATTCGTGCGTGGCCATTTAGAGAAGCTGATGGACTGTTCTACCTCGCGAGGGGTAAGAGCGAATTACTTGGAGACCAACAGGCAGACACCCTCGTACTCACTCTCCAAGGGGCCGCCCCGGGACTTCTGAGCACGTGAGAGCCGGCACGCACCGGTCTCCCGCGAAAAGTGGAGCAGTGCGCATGCGCAGCGGCCTGGGGGCGGGGCGGGCCCCTGAGAGGCCCGCAGCCTCTGGGGGCTTCGCCGCCGGCGGAGTGCCGCCAGCTGCGGGGCAGTCGTCTGGCGAACGGCGGTGTGCGCGTTGAAACACGCGCGGTTGTGTGTTTAGAGGTAGCATTTCCATCTGGGGATCTCAGTGGTCTTAGAGGAGTTCGCCTCAGCGGACTGCGAGGAAGCTGCGGTCCAGAACCAGGGTCCAGCCTCTGTCAGGCGGGTGGTGATTTGGAGCCTCGGAGGCACCCTCGGTCAGCGCGCTCTTGGGGAACAAGGAGGCGTGACCTGGCATTCTCAGCCGCCGGAAACGTGAGGTGCGGGGTCCCCCAAGGCGCCTCGCAAACTCCCCACCTCCCCACCCCCGCGTTCGCGCTGCTCCGAGGTGGGAGGGTGTTTGGGGCTCTACAGCCCAACTTGTTTCCTCCGCGGTGTTTTTCTGCAGGGCGAGCACGGACCCGGGGTCCCCGGGTTCGGGCTTTCGCTCGCGGGTCTGCGGAGGGTGAGCCCGGCAGGACCGGCCGCATCCCGCGGCTCTCAGACGCGCGTTCGCTGGCGGCCGGAGGCTGTGCGGAGCCGGCCGTGGGGAGAGACCACTGGGACGTGCGTTGGCTTTAGCTGAACCCTTCAGGCCGTTTGCAGGACGACAGTGAGAGAGTTGATACGTGGGCCCGGAGAAGTAAACGCCCCAGAGGAAAGTAGACGCAAAGCCGTCCCTGGGAGTTGGAAGAATCTGGACTCTTTAAGAAGGATTGGTTTTAACTTTGGCTGGTGTGCCCAGAAATGGTCCCCAAACTATGAAGCGGAATAAGTTAGGATTATTTTCTCTTAGCAGAATGTCGCAAAATGCTGTCCTCAATCATCTGTACTGGTTGTTAGACCTCTGAGTCTGTCTTCGCTGCCCGCTTTCTACCAGAGTCCGGGAGGAGAGAGTTAGCCGCCAGCAGGGACATTGTAACAGATCGCCCAAATCAAGTTCTGTGCAACTCCCCCTTGTATCTGAAAAGGTGTTTTGAGTCCACATATATTTTGAAAACTTCAGTTTCTCATATGAGTAATTTAATTTTAAAAAAAGATTTTATTTGACTTGAGAAAGAGGGGAAGGGAAGGAGAAAGAGGGAGAGAAATATCAATGTGTAGTTGTGTATTGCACACCCCCTACTAGGGACCTGGCTGGCAACCCAGGCATGTGTCCTGGCTGGGAATCGAACCAGCGACCCTTTGGTTCTCAGGCTGGCACTCAGTGCACTGAGCCACACCAGCCAGGGCCTCATATGTGTCATTTAAAAGCAAACCTACCTATTCTAAACTTGAAGGATTTAAAAAAAATAAATACATCTTAATATCACATGGAGGCTTTTGAGGGAGTAGAGAAAATGGCTAAATCACTGATAAAACGTAAGAACACCAAAAAGTTGGCAATCACTGCTTTCAGAAAAATTTGTTTGACATAAATACTTATCTTTTGTCTTTGTTGAAACCTTGATGATATCATCATTTGACTTTCACATTTAAAAAATGGTAGATTTTAGGTTTAGAAAGGAACTTACAGGTGACGTGGGATGCAGAGAACATAAATATGTTCGACACCATTCCTAAAAAATCATGTTTTGTTCTCTGTTTGGGTTATATTTAGTGGGAGGAGGTGTATTTGAAGGCTGTGTGTTTTAAAGCTGGATTTTGGGAGCCAGTCTTCAGCGTTCCTGTCCAGGCCACGCCTCTGATAACTGGGGTTTCAGACCCGGTAGCGGAGACCATCAGCCTGTGGTGGCGGCAGTCTGATTTCTCAGTGTGCCCCCTTAGAAGGTAACTTGAATAAAGGACATTTGCTGATCTCTTCCTGTGCTTGTTCATTTTGCTGCTTCCAGAAGATTTGTCCAGCCTTTTAGATACTTTTGAATCTTTATTCTGTTATCTGTGGTATTTATACATTTTTAGTGTTGTGGTGATGGAAAACTTGACATTTTTAAAAGTACTTTCTGTATTCATTTAAGCAATTTGGAAGAACCTGGTGATGGTGCAGAAAATAGTTGCTCCCATTGCTGCCACCAACTTGACTTTGGATGTGTAGTCTTTCATCTAATGTCTTTGATTATCTTTCCCTCAAGAATACTGTGGGAGATTTCTTACTTTTAAAAGATTTTATTTATTTATTTTTAGAGAGAGGGGAAGGGAGGGAGAAAGAGAGACAGAGAAACATCAGTGTATGGGTTGCCTCTCATGTGGCCTCCACTGGAAACCTGGCCCAAAACCCAGGCATGTGCCCTGACTGGGAATTGAACTGGTGACCCTTCGGTTTGCAACCCACGCTCAATCCACTGAGCTACACCAAGGAGGGTGGATTTCTTACTTTTAGAGGATCTAATTCACATGGTCACCTGATCCACCAAATTAGTATACATATCATAAAAAGGAAATTGGGTTAGGGTAGTTAGTGAAGCCATTAAGTGGACTTTGAGTCCACTCTCAGAGACTAGCATCTCTCAAATGATAGTAAACCTGTTCCGTACTCGAGAATTGTGCTAAACATCACAGTGAGCTTGCTCACCTCTCCCTTTTTGGAAGTATGGCTTATCACTTGATGGGACCCTGCATTCTGGTTTTGTCTTCTGCCAGCCCTTACAATTCCTGATAGTGACTCTGAAACAGCAATCAGTTCCCTGCAGCAATCAGGTAAGTAATTCATCTGACCCTGAAGACTCCAGTGAATTAGTTTGAGAAAGATACTTGCTTTGCTGTCTTCTTGGGGATCTTAGGTAGTGATTCCTTATTTATATATCCTTACTAGGTTACTTCTTTATTTTCTAGCGTAAAGCATGGCCTGCAAACACAAAAGTAGCCAGATTGATAACATAGTATAAAAAAGATTCTGCAGTAAATAAAATTGTGTGTCATCTGATTCGGGGAATACAAGTCACTTGACGTCTTTCTCTTATTTGTGGTGTTCCTCTAAATGTGTGCCTGATAGCTCCTTTCTCCTACTTCTGCAGTGGAATGTAAAGGAGAGAGAGACAACCTTGTTGTTGTCTGGAAAATAGTGGTTTGGGTAATAGCAGAACAGATGGCATTAGAGGATATTAAATTGTAGATACTGGTCTCCAGTACGTTGTCCCTGTCTGTCCTTCAAAGCTCTGTTTTAGGAATAGGGTTCAGAAAGAAGTTGAGAGCTGGCAGGTGGTGGTAGAAATTTAAAAGAAGTTATTAGTTGCTTAATAGGTTGCTTCTTCCACCTCCTCTATGTAATTTAATTTGACTTACAGAAGTCATAGAATGCATTTATTTTTTTACTTTATGACATTTATTCATGATGCCACAGCAGTGAGTTTTATCATAATGTAGACGAGTTATTATTTTCGTCAATGTCCATAAACTGCTCCTAACTCTAACAAGTAGCTGTGCCTAAAAGCAGCCAAACTTCAAAGAGAATAGGAATGAATCAAGTAAGAATGAATCAATTCTATGTATCAATATAAGTAAAAAATTTAAAACCCACAGAAACATATGTTCTGTTAACAGCAGACTGGTCAAACAAACTTTATTCCTATGGGAATGTTAAGTTATAAAAGTTTTATCTGCTTATTTAATTATTAGGTTGGCCAAAAAGTCTGTATGGCTTTTTCTTTAAAATAAAAGACATGTTTTTCATTTTCACCAATAACTTATTGATTTGGATATTTTGAGTATGTCAGCTATCTCCTGTGTGGTATAATGTTGATTGTTCTCAATTTATGTCTCGATTTGATCACTGTTAATTTCAATTGGTCTATCTGACTGTGGAGCATCATCCAGAAAGAAATCTCCAGCACAAAACTTTGCAAACCACTTTTGACACGCTTGATCAGTCACAGCATCTCCATACACTGCATAAGTCTTTTTTTGTGTGTGTTTCAGTTGCATTTTTACCTTTCTCGAAATAATAAAGCATAAGATGCTGAAAGTGTTGCTTATTCCATCGTCAATATAAAAATGGCTACACAAAAATTCACCAATTTTGATAAGTTCACTGATATGAAAGCTGTCACAATACAACCTAACAAAATTATTTAACATGAAGTTAAATACAACTAAGTACTACTAGAGCCATCTTTTGGGAAAAACCAAAAAAATTTTTGGCCAACCCAGTATTACAGCTATAGTAGTATTATGCACTGCTAAAAACTGGAGCTAAATGATTTACACGGCCTGTTAACAAGTAAATGTAATCATGGACTACCTTAAATTTTTTGTAGTATCTCTCCATATGTGTTAATTAAAATGTAAATTTTCAGAGCCATTTGGCTATTTGATCTACTGCTTTCTATTTTATTTTATTTTATTTTATTGCATCTTTTATTTTAATTTTTTCAAAATTTTAATATAATTTAATGTCTTACTATATGTTTTCACATTTTGCTATTGTTGTTCAAGTACAGTTGTCTCCATTTCCTCTCCCCACAACTTCCCTTTAAAATTCTATTTTATTGATTATGTTATAGTACAAAAGGGGGCGCTAAGGGCAGCCCAGGCAATATACTATTACCCAAAAGGAATTCCCCAGGTTTGTTATGTCTGCTGCCAGAGGAAAGATGTCCCTCAATGCCAGAGATTCATGAAAAGGAAAGGAATTTATTATTCATTTGAAATAACACAAACTAAAGTTCCCCACAAATGCACACAGTCCTCCCAGCACCCTCCACGTGGCAAAAGGGAACATTCCATAGCCTCATGGTCCTAAGCAGATGCGTGGTCCCAAAAAGAGAGAGGCCCAATGGCTGCTGTGCCTCCGTTTAAATCCCAGCGCTAATCTTCCTCTGCAGCCCCATTTCCAGCTCCTCTCACAATTGGCCACAGCTGCCCGCATTCTGGGCGGGTGTGGCCCTGTGGTGTGGAGCCAATGATCTCCAAGCTCTTCTGGACCCTGTTACAAATCCCTATTTGGGACTCCCCTCTTGGCTGCACCCTGTTACAATTATGCTACTACAGTTGTCCTGATTTTTTTCCCCTTTGGCCCCACTCCACAGGCAGTCCCCCCACCCTTGTTCATGTCCACAGATCATACATATAAGTTCTTTGGCTATTCCATTTCCTATACTGTACTTACATCCCCATATCTATTCTGTAACTACCTATTTGTACTTCTTAATCCCTTTACCTCTTTACCCATTTTCCCACACCCCTCTTCCATCTGGCAGCCATCAAAACTCTCTGTGTCTATGATTCTGTCTCTGTCCTTCTTGTTTGCTTAGTTTGTTTTTTAGATTCAATTGTTGATAGACTTGTATCTTTTGCTATTTTATTCTACATAGTTTTTATCTTTTTCTTAAATAAGTCCCTTTAATATTTCATATAATAGTTTGGTGATGATGAACTCCTTTCTTTTCTGGGAAGCTCTTTATCTGCCCTTGGATTCTAAATGATATCTTTGCTGGGCAGAGCAATCTCAGCTGTAGGTCCCTGCGTTTTGTGACTTTGAATATTTCTTGCCAATCCCTTCTAGCCTGCAGATTTTCTTTTGAGAAATCAGCTGACAGTCTTACAGGAACTTCCCATAGGTAATTAACTCCTTTTCTTTTGCTTTTAAGATCCTCCCTTTATCTTTAACCTTTGGCATTTTAATTATGATGTGTCTTGGAGTGGGCCTCTTTGCATCCATCTTGTTTGGGACTCTCTGTGCTTCCTGGACTTGCATGTCTGTTTCCTTCACCAAATTAAGGAAGTTTTCTTGCACTATTTTTTCAAATAGATTTCCAATTCCTTGCTCTTTTTTTCCTCCTTTTGGCATCTCTATAATGCAAATGTTGGACCTGTTGAAGTTGTCCAGAGACTGCTTATACGATTCTAATTGGGGGGGGGGTTCTTTTTTTTCTTCTTGTTCTGATTGCTTGTTTTTGGTTCCTTATGTTCCATGTCATTGATTTGATTCTCAGGTTCATCCACTCTACTGTTGTTTCCCTGTACATTGTTCTTTATTTCAGTTAGTGTTTCTTTTATTTCTGACTGGATCTTTTTTATGCTGTTGAGGTCCTCACTAAGTTCTTTGAGTATCCTTATATTCAGTGTTTTGAACTCTGCATATGATAGATTGCTTATTTCCATTTTGTTTAGCTCTTTTTCTGGAGTCTTCATCTGTTCTTTCATTTGGGCCGTGCTTCTTTGTCTCACTTTGGCCACCTCCCTGTGTTTGTTTTTATGTATTAAGTAGAACTGCTTTGACTCCTTGTCTTAGTAGTGTGGCCTAATGTAGTAGGTGTCCTGTAGGGTCCAGTGGCACAGCCTCCCCTATCATCCAAGCTGGGTACTCGAGGTGCACCCTTGGTATGAATACACCCGCCTCCTGTAGTTGAGGCTTGGTTGCTGTTGAAAGATCAATGCAAGGGATTTACCCAGGCCAGTCAGCTGCAAGATTGGCTGTGACCACTGACCACCACCCTCCACCTCCCATGGAGTATCAGATGTGCAGGGGCAGGGTGTTGGTGTTCTGATGTGGTCTGTAGCTGTCCACTGGGTGCACTGGCCCCAGGGTGTCCTGAGTGTTGCAGGCCGGTATCAGCCCCCACCTGTGTTTTACCTGGGACACCCTGCCTGAGCCCTAAAGCAATCTGAGATGGCTGCTACTTATGCTGGGTTTGGAGATTCCCAGGTGAAGGCAAATTGTGAATCTAGGCTGGCTGCTGCTAGTGCTGGACCTGGGGCTCACTGAGGCCAGCTGTTGCTTGTTCAATAGGATTTAGGAAGTTGTGAAGCATGAGCCAAGACCAGTCATTCATATGGAAAAGCAGCTTGGGTAGGCCCATAAATTGGATGGCGTGGAGTCTCTGGGAATCTCCAAGGCAGGTTAAACAGTGTTAACCAGGTTGATGGAGTCTCAGATATGGCACCAGCTTATTGGCTCTGTTGGGGGAGGGTTAGAAAAAGGACAACGGCCTCTGCTCACCTTGATGGCAGGCACTTCAGTTTCTCCCTGTATACCACTGGTGACTTTCCAACTGCTACCCCAGTGCTGAAGCTCAGAGGGAGTGAGTCTGAGTAGGTGAGTCCATGTGTGGGCTCTTAAAGAGGAACTGCTTGGGTCTCCAAAAGTTTCGTCTACCACCTCAATCCCCACTAGTTTTTGCAGCTGGAACTTGTGGGGACTTTTCTTCCTGGCACTGGAACCCTGCTCCAAGGGGCCTGGTTTGGATCTTAGACTCCTCGCTCCTGAGATATTCCTTCCAAGTTTTTATCCACCACACGTGGGTTAGAGGCCAGCCTGTTCCACGTCTGAGCCCTTCCTACCAGTCTGGATGGATGCGGTTCCTTCAACTCTGTAGTTGTTAGACTTCCATTCAACTTAATTTATGGTGATTCTCACTGATGGTGGTTCTACATTTTAATTGTAATTTTGATGTAGTTGTATGAAAAGACAAGTCATGTCTGCCTATACCACCATCTTGACCAAAAGTTCCTTGCCTTCTATTTTAGTAGAGTTTCAAATATAATTTCTGGCAAGTGTTGCAATATTTCCACCAACCAGGCTAGATTTTTTTTTTTTGGACAGGTTTACTTCTGAGTAAGAAAAAAAAAGTTTGGTAATCAATAATTTCCTAACAAAAACTTCCAATATACACAGCGATACATCTGAATATCCTAAGTTTCAAAATTATTGGATTTTTACTTACACATTCTGATAAATGTGTTTTTGTGGTATTTTGCCAGCCTAGGAAGTGAAATTGATGGCTATTGGTGAGTACTCCATGGCAACGGTTCCTTCATTCGTTCATTCAGTGTGAACTATAACCCGGAAGCCTTCTTTAGGTAGAAAGTTGGTAGTTTGATAAAGAAATTACCGGTTTCTAAAAATGATCATACATGTTTAAGCTGGAATTTTTGTATATTTTCAAGCTAAGAAAAATCAATTTGTCTTGCATTCTAAAACGTAGTTTACTAATGCTTATTTGCTATAAAATTATTTTATATGAAATTTATGATTTCTTGGTGAGTTTTATGGTCTGAAAGCTACCATATTTTGCCATGTATAATGTGTACTTTTTTGCCCAAATTTTTGAGGGAAAAATAAGGATATGTATTATCCATGGGTAGTACTAATTCTGTAGCTACATAAATATTTTTAATTCTTTTATTTATGCTTATTCATTAAAAGTGTAACTCTAGAAAGCAATTGCAATACTCATATGTAAAGTAATACCCTGGAATACAATAATCAAGTTTTGTTTCTGAATATAAATAAATAATAACTGAATTAAAAAATTAAAGTGAAAGACTTTTTTCCTGAAAGTCTGGGCTAAAAACATGGGTGCACATTATACACAGCAAAATATGGTAATGTATGTAAGGAGAAGGGAAATTAAAATGTGATTTTTAATAGAATTCTTGGTACATAAAGTCCTTTAGTTATGATGAGTATATCAATTAACTGGCAATTAATTACTTTACTAAATAAACAGTTTTAACAATCAATTCATATTACATATAGTCAGATTTAATATATAGCACAATTGCTGTGTTTAGAATTGCAACACAGTTTTTTTAGCCTGGTATTTGGAAGAAGTCTTTGTTTTATTTTGATTCATTGCTTTTCTAGTGATGGATTATATTCGGGATAACATTTTTTGTAATACCTTAGTGAAATTTTAACTATCTATTCTATAGGCTACCAAATAAAGCAATTAAAAGCAAAATGTCAATAAATATGCTCCACATGAGAGTTTAGAATTCAGTGTCCATTCCTTTACTTTCCCCAGGCCATCATATTTTATTTTAGGGAATGATCATTAAACAATAAATCAGCTTTTTCAAAATAGCATATGCTTTGAATTATTGATGTCAGCAGTTTCGTGTATCCTATACTGTATTGGTGGACCAGTTCTCCATCATGCATGTAATTTTAGTCAGATTAAAATGTATGTGGTAGCTCTTTTGCCTGATGCTTGAGACACAGCTTTGCAACTGTTTTTGGTTTCCATTTCAGTTTTCCAGACCCTAAAGATGACCTTTTATTTTGTTCATGACTAGGTCAGTCCTACTTCTGGGATCCAACTCTATATTGTGATTAAGAAATGTTTCACATCAGAGTGACTCACAAGGCAGAAACATTACATATTAAATAAATATTTCATTAGATTTAAAGGTATGTTTCAATTATGACACTGAATCTTCCACATACATGTTCCTAGCATTCAAGGGTGAAATTAAGACTGAACAGTCAACCAACATTAAAGTTCAGAACTATTGTTACCGTTATTTTGCTTCTCAAATAATTGTATGCTTAAAATACATTGCATTCTTATGTAAGACTATGTATAAGATAACCCAATATATTTAGGTATACCTGGACCTGAAATTTGTTGAAACTTAGTTGTATTTCAGGCTGACTAATACCTGGAGATTTGTCATTTCTTTTTGTTGGGGAAGAATGGTCTTTCCTTTGCTATGTACATTGGTGAGTAGTGGTGAGGTGTGTTGCTTACACAGACTTTGTCCCTGCTATATCCGTTTTCTCTAGAGCTCCTGTGTCTTGAGTATCATCTGAAAATTGTAACAGATCATTTGACATTTTGTTAGAATTATGCTTCAACTCAATGAAATTTGTTCAGAAAAATGCATTGGAAAATTTAAAATAACAGCAACTGCAACATTTACTGAGCACTTACTATGTGCTGGCACTTAAGGTATTTTAATTCTCACAACAACCTTATGAAATGGTACTGCTGCTCTCCCTGCTTTTCACATGCAGAAACTGAGGCTTAAATTAATTTGCTCAAACAAGATCACATGGCTAGTAAATGGCAGAGCTGGGACTCATTGAAACCTATGCTTTTAGTTGTGGTTTACTGTCCCCTAGACCACACCCCCAAGAGTTCTTAGCACAGTTGCAGTGTAATGCTTCCTTCTGTGTGGGAGATAATAAAAATACAATAATTGACCAGGAATAAACCTGGGACATACACAGCTTTCTTGGACATTTCCTCTTCGAAGCCTGCCCAATCACCCCTCCCCCATACAATCTCAATTATATAGCATTGCCTTATTTTTCCATTGCAACTTGTCCCAGTTTCGGTGATGGCATTTACCACTGCATTTCACCATTTGTCCACAGCTCTTTGAGAACAGGTTCCATTTTATTTATTTCTGTATCCCCAGCATGTAGAGGCAATAGTGGGAGATTACTTTTTCACTGTTTTATTGTCTAATGTTGTTATTCTATACAATTAGAGCACAAATGTATGATGAAATATGGAAAGTGACCATTTAACCTTTTTTAATGTTTACAGAATGAAGAGGAACAATTTATCTGCTGTGAACAAAATTGTCCATTCTTCACCAGCAGTGAAACAGCCAAAACTTGGATTCTGCTCTTCTCTCGACCAGACTCATATGTACACTGTTCTTCTAGACTGGGGGAGTTTGCCTCACCATGTAGTGTTACACATTTTTCAGTACCTTCCTTTAATAGATCGGGCCCGGGCATCTTCTGTATGTAGGAGATGGAATGAAGTTTTTCATATTCCTGATCTTTGGAGAAAGTTTGAATTTGAACTGAACCAGTCAGCTACTTCATATTTTAAGTCCACTCATCCTGATCTCATTCAGCAGATTATTAAAAAGCATGCTGCCCACCTTCAGTATGTCAGCTTTAAGGTAAGAAAAATAAGCATTAAATAGAAACCATGACTTATATTTTAACAATAATTTTAATATCCATATCCTTGTGTTGAGGCAGTCAGTGAATTTTGCAGAATTTTATCTCAAATATTTCCTGTTTTTCTGTAGTTATTTGCATAGATTGAGATGTAGAACTTGAGTTATAATTGAGTAACTTAAAAAAACTTCATTTTCCTTCACCCGAGTGCTATTATAAAATTCAGGTAATTGTAAAAGATTTGAAAGTGCACAGTGCTTAGAAAGTTAATTTGTCATCATCATTCTCACTTTTTTATCTGAGACATTTTGTATAAAGAAAAAATACTAATTTATTTTATAGCTTGAGGGGTAAATACAACTTTGCAAATGAATTCTATTAAATAAGTATTTGCCAGTAACTTTCTACTAAGTTAACTTCATTAAATTAAGATTTAAAATTGTCTTTATAGGTTGATAGTAGTACTGAATCAGCAGAAGCTGCCTGTGATATACTTTCTCAGCTGGTAAATTGTTCTATCCAGACCTTAGGCTTGATTTCAACAGCCAAGCCAAGTTTTATGAATATGTCAAAGGTAAATATGGTATGCTTTTTTTGGTGCAATTCTTAAATATTGTAAAACTCTTTTGTAAAATTCTTAAATATTGTCCAACTAGCGGAAGAGACTCTTTTCTTAAAACAGACAATATTCTGCTTGTACTCAACAATTTAAAGCAGTTTTCTGTTGACTAGCACTTATTTTTGCTGAAATAGCGTATGCATGGTTTCATTCTTTAAATAAATTTTAGTAAATGTTTCCCCAGTAAATGTCATTCATATAAACTTTAGATGTATGATTTTCAAGTGCTAATTTACTTAATCACTTTGAATATGTGTAAGTGGATGTCTTTTCTGTAATTCTAGACTCTCTTCATTAGAGGTGGAACAGCATAATATTTAACTAAATAAACTGCATTTGTTAGGATGATGTTTCAGTCCATGTAGTAGAAATTCCAAAATAACAATGGCTTAAAACACAGGACTGAGGTTTATTTCTCTTGTGTTAAAGGAATCCCTAGGTGAGACAGTCCATAGCTGGTATAAAGGTGTTTGGAACCCAGGCTTCCTCCAGGCACTGCATTCTCTCCAAGCTGTTTTCTTCTCTTCATTGTCAAAGGTGGCTTTCTGAGCTCCAGCTATCACGTCCTTATTGTAGACAGCTGGATGGAAGCTGTGGGGGAAGAAGGATATGCCCTCTCCTTTTCAGGGAGACTAGCCATAAGTATCCCATAATGCTGCTGTTTGTCTCCTTGGCCAGAATTTAGGCCTGTGGCCCCACAGATGTCTTTTAGCTGGGTGCAATGTGCCCAGCTAAATACTGGGACTAGATTACCAAAAAAGAAAGTATGAATCATTGTTCAGAAGCACCCAGCAGTCTCTGCCACAGAAACTAATAACTGTCTTCTCTTCATTCTTGCTTCAGCTTGAATGCCATCTGCTCAGAGAGGCCGCCTTGACTGCTTTTGCTAAAACAGTGCCCACTCTTACAGTGACCCTCTCCTATATGACACTATTTTAATTTCTTTATATTTTTCATCAGGACTTCAAAATACCTCATTGATTTAACATATTTATTCTCTTTTCCCCAGACCAAATCATAAAATCCTTGAAGGGGGATATTCTAATTTGTTTACCTACCATTATAAATCCAGAATTAGAATAGTACCTGATATATAATAAGCACTAAGTTATGGTTGTCAATAAAACGGGCTAAGAAACTTTCCTGTAGAAGAGGGTAGAGGAATAGTAACATCTCTTCTCTCATAAACTGTGTCATGGCTCTCTTTTAGCAAGCATTTCTGCTAGCCTGTTTATCTTTTTAAGAGATGTCCTTAAAAAATGGGTCATTTGGGGATTAGAGTAGTATCAGTAATCAGATGGAAGTTTACTAGTTCTAAATGGTTATTGATAAACTCTGGATTCAGACTGACCTAAAATTTTTAGATTCTAAGCTGTCTCTCATGTTGCACATGAGCTCCGCGAGCCAGCTTCTGGGTTAGCTGATGCAGACACCTGAGCGAGGCAACGGCGACTAGCAGGCTTCATTTCCAGCTCTGCCTCCACAGTAAAATGAGCTCTGTGGCTTCCGGTGAAGTTGTGGATCTCTCTCAGCCTCACTTTTTTTTTCATTTGTAAACTAAGGGAAAGTAAGATGAAAGTACAGCATTTTGCTAGGCATAAAAAGTGCTAAAAAAATCTATCGTTACTATAATAAAATTTGTACAGGTTTCCCCTGCTATCCAAAAGCAGAACTGTACTATAAAACCTTTTGTAAGCCCAAACGGCATAAAGCACAGAGCCATTATCTTAGGACACATCTTACCAACGGATACGCAAAACAAATTAATATGAAGCATAGATGTTCACAGACACAGCTCAAAGCTATGGCAGCCTGATGTGGAGAAGCTGAGCGTAGCTCCTGGAGGAGGAGCTGATGGGGCCACTCTCACTGCTCAAGGTGCATGCTGCCTCTGCCACAGCTCACTGCAAAACAAAATGCTGAATGTTATTTTTGCCTTTTGCCTTTCTTCATAGAAATTAAATCCTCTTTGGATTTCTGGTTCATGAAAACGAGTACTAATATAGGTCTTTTGTAAAAGTAAAATGATGTAAAGCAAAACTCTCAAAAAGTAGGGGATACCTGTATTCTGATGCATAACTGTGTCCTTCAGGATTAAAAGAGTCCACTGAGAGTTGACTAAAGGGGAAAAAACCCTTATATTTCTTAAAGAAAAAGAGTGATGTATTTTATTTCTCTAACAATGTTTGGCATAAAATTAAGAGGATAGCCATCTGCTATACAAAAATTTGTGTAAATCAGTTAGCAATTAGTATATGCCAACAGGTTTTCTTTCTTTTTGTTTTATTATAATTGTTGTTCAAGTACAGTTTTCTGCCTTTTACTCCCATCCCAGCCCCCCGACACACAGCCTTCCCCACCTCCCTCCCATTTCCATCCCCCCTTGTTTTTGTCCATGTGTCCTTTATACTTGTTCCTGCAAACCCTTCCCCTTTTCCCCTGAAATTCCCTCCCCGCTCCCCTCTGGTCACTGTCAGCCTGTTCTCTGTTTCAGTGTGTTTGGTTATATTTTGCTTGTTTGTTTGTTGTTTTCTTATAAATTAACTTAGATTTATAACCAATTTGGTCATTCTAATAGGGACAGTAGAACCTCTGGTAGGATCCAAATAGATTTTGAAAAAGGAAAAATGATCATGCGTGGATTTGGTTTCCAGACTTTCCATCTGTATCCAAAAACACTGGATCTGAAAACTTGTGAAACCCCACCCATTCTGAAGTCAAACTATAAATAAGCTTTAGTTTGTCAATCTTCAAAAAGTTTCCAAAACATTTTTGTTCAATTGGCTAGCAAAAAGCATGTCACCAAAGAATGACATCATTTGTTCACTTATTCATCAGCAAATATTTATTGATCTTCTCCTATGTGCCAGATACCATTTTAGGTGCTGGGAGTACAGGAGTGAATAAACCAGATAAAAATTCTCTTTCCTCCAAGGCAGGGTTTGAACAGGTACAGATAGTAAATATTTTAGGCTTTGCAGCTCGTGCAGTTTTGCTGCAACTCTGCTGTTGCAATACCCTCAACTCTGTGTATCACAGTATTGAAGTCGACATAGACAATATATACTTGAAGCAAATGGCTGTGCTACAGTAACTTTAATTATGTATACTGAAAGTTTCATTTAATATTCACATATTGTGAAATAGTCTTCAAAACATTTTTTGCAATTATTTAAAAATGTAAAAGCCATTCTTAACTCATGAGCTATACAATAACAGATTGGATTGGATTTGGCTGGCAGACCATAACTTGCTAACTTCTATTCTAGGAAATAAATATAATCATACCCTTTTAATATTGAAAACAAAATCCTTAAGATTGAAAATAATTGAAAGACATACTTATGAAATTTTTCAAACTTCTCCCCTTCTCACCATTCCATTTATGAATTGTAAAAGTACTTTTAAAACTGTACTTGGTTATAAAAATATCTTCTAGTAGCTAATGGTGATATGAAAAACAGTAATATGTTGATTGCTTTTACTATGTTATTGTAAGCATATGTTGATATATTAGTTTTAATGAATTTGATTGAATCTATAGATATTTAAATAATGTTTTCATAATTTTTTTCTTATTGCCATGCAAGGCTCACTTTGTGTCAGCACTTACAGTTGTTTTTATCAACTCAAAATCATTGTCATCAATCAAAATTGAAGACACACCAGTGGATGATCCCTCACTGAAGATTCTCGTGGCAAATAATAGTGATACTCTAAGACTCCTAAAAATGAGTAGCTGTCCTCATGTTTCATCTGATGGTAGGTTATATTTTTCTAAGCTTGCATGATATTTTCTTTACTATAGTGATAGTAAGAATGCTATTTCTGCCCTGGCTGGTGTAGCTCAGTGGATTGAGCATGGGCTGTGAACCAAAGTGTCGCAGGTTCGATTCCTAGTCAGGGTACATGCCTGGGTTGCAGGCCATGACCCCCAGCAACCCCACATTGGTGTTTCTCTCTCTCTCTCTATCTCCCTCTCTTCCCTCTCTAAAAATAAATAAATAAAATCTTTAAAAAAAGAATGCAGTTTCTTATAGAAATATACATGCTTTTGGAACATAATGTATTACTCTTTTTTCAAAAGAAGTCTTAATCTATAAGCTAGAGATCATTTAAATTGCTTCTCCTAAGAGTATTTTAATTATATATACAGGGTCCAGCACAGATAACACCTCTTTTTATTACATAAAAATCTTTTATTACAAAATAATAAATATGTAATTCTGTAACATAGCAACATCACACTGAAGCACACCATATGAAATTTTAGGTGAAATGCTCAAATTGCTGTTTGTCTTGTGCGGGACATTCATATGCCCTACCAACCACACTCAGTGGCATTACTTCTGCCAGATCCTGTATATTATTATATATAATTATGTATATCTTGGCACCCATCTCCTCAAAAATCATTAGATGTCTATTTTAGTAAATAACGAATGACTAGTATCAAATGTAAATTGACAAAATGTTATTGTTAGTGTGATCTTTGTTCTGAAGAATTTTTCCTCATTTCCCACAGGAATCCTTTGTATAGCTGATCATTGTCAAGGCCTTAGAGAACTGGCATTGAATTATTACATGCTAAGTGATGAACTTCTCCTGGCACTTTCAAGTGAGACTCACGTTAACCTTGAACATCTTCGAATTGATGTTGTGAGTGAAAATCCTGGACAAATTGAATTTCATTCTATTAAAAAACAAAGTTGGGATGCGCTAATTAAACACTCCCCTGGAGTTAATGTTGTTATGTACTTCTTTTTATATGAAGAGGAATTTGAGACATTCTTCCAAGAAAACTCCCCTGTTACTCACCTTTATTTTGGCCGTTCAGTAAGCAAAGCAGTTCTTGGACGGATAGGTCTTAACTGTCCAAGACTAATCGAGTTAGTAGTGTGTGCCAATGGTCTCCAAACTCTTGATGATGAACTTGTTTGTATTGCTAAACACTGTAAAAACTTCACAGCCTTGGGCCTGAGTGAATGCGAAGTTAGCTGCAGTGCCTTCATTGAGTTTGTGAGACTGTGTGGGACAAGGCTAGCCCAGCTCTCCATAATGGAGGAGGTTTTGATCCCTGATGACAATTATAGCCTGGATGAAATTCACACTGAAGTTTCCAAATACCTGGGAAGACTGTGGTTCCCTGATGTCATGCCTATTTGGTAATTGACTACCAAAGATCCTAACGTTTTTTAATTTAAAAAATTAGCTTCTTTCAGTCTATGCAAATGAAAGTTTAAGTTGCATTGCTGAAATATTTTAGGTAAAGTATTTCATCATTTGCAAACTGTCTTAATAGGTTGCAGCAGAAACATTTGAAAAAATATAAGAAATTTGAAAAGCCAAAAATTTTCCTAAATGCAGCACAGAGACTGTGTTTTGGTTAGATAGTTGATATGCTAAAAACTACAAATAGTTTCTAGGTAAGCTGCTTGGCCTTCCTTGAAGGCATATTTTACTTTGCTAAATAAGTTTGTAATATTAAGCTTTGGATCCCTTAAATTATGCCATTTACAACTTTATATTGTTTTAATTGTTCCTGTGTCATCCTAATATATTTTACAAAGTACTTAGTATTAAAAACTAAAAGTAAAATCAAAATATAGATACAGATGCTGACTTAATTACACTTCATTTTAGCACTATATAACATGTTATGATTTAATAAACAACTTTAATTTCCAGTACACTTGGAATTCTACTTTATTACATTAACTTGAGAGTAAATTGACATTAGACTAAAATTAAATAATGCTAATTCATTTTATGAAGATACTGTGATTGTTAATTGATTAAATACACTACTGAGACAAATAAGTAAATTTTGCAGAGTATGTTTGGGAGGGAATCAGTGCTTACTGACCTATTGCTGTGCATCTGAAATGATGCCAAATACTTTGCAGAGCAATCTTGTAATTTAATCAGTAGTAAGCAAAATTCCTTAATGGCTATGTATTGGTTTTAGGATGAAGATATATCTTTGACATGATTCACAAGATCCTACGAGGTCTGGCTTCACCCTGCTTTGCACTCACTTTCTTCCCCCCAAGCTGCCCCGTGCCCTTTTGCTTCCATTCTCTTTCAGGTCCTGACAGCTGCTGTGCAGAGGCTCTAGTCAGAAGGCATTCGTACATATTAATCATCCTACTTTGATTACTCTCTCCATTCCCTCAGATCTTTCCTTTAGAGTCTTTTCCTCAGGGAAGCCTCCATGACTCTCAGCACCCTGCGACTGCTCTTTGTGGCCCTCGCCATTATTGTAACTTGCCCTTTACTTGTATGATCATCTGCTGCTTCTACTGTGCAGTGTAAGGTCACTGGTGGGTTTCACTCACCGTTGTGTTCCCAGCATCTGCCATGATATTTAGCACGATAGTAGGCACTCAATACGTTTTACTTAAATGCTTTCTGATTTTATCCTATAACCTTTCTGTAGCATTTTTTAAAATTTATTGTATTTTATTGTTGTTCAGGTACACTTGTCTGCATTTTTCTCCCACCCAAGCCATCCCCACCTCCCTCCCCCGATCCCACCAAATTTGTTCCCTTCAATATCTTAAATTTCCTTCTAAGATAATCAATTTAAAAAGAAAAAGAAAGTTAAAAATATATCTATCATTTTCCAGTATTTGAGTATTTTTGAAGAACAGGCATCTCATTTCATTCACCTTTGAGTCTAAACCTCTCAAAACAGTGTGTAGTACATTAGTACACACTAAATAAATGCCAGTGGAGCTGATATTACTGGTTGAAAAAAAAACAATTTCTTAAAGACAGTTAATACTATTGCAGATTATATCAGCTGTACCTTAAGATTTCTCTATTCTCCTAGAGTGCAGAAGCAGCAAATGACAGGGAACTTAGGGTCTGACTGGAATAACAGGACTACCAGACAGAAAGGAAGTGGTATAACTGAGATGGAGGGGTCGGACTGCTTGGAGATCAGAGTAATTAATGGTGGAAAAACTGAAGACAGAAACCTCCAGTCGCACCTGGTATTAAAGTGCATATACCTGAGTGGTAAGGTGATAGAATGCCAGTGGTGCTTGCACTGGAGGACAACAAAGCAAAACAGAAAGGGACTAGAAGAGGGGGTAGGTCAAGGGGGAGTTAATTCCTGCAGCCCACCAGCATAGAGAAATAATGACAGTGAGTGGCCTCTTTTACATCGAAGGAGAAATTGCTGCTCTAAATAGTGGTCTTTAGTAGTCAAACCTAGTGAACCAAGCATTATGATTAATAATTCTCAGAAAAAAAGTTAGACTAAAACTCATCAGCTCAATTAAATGAGACCGTGGTTGATCTTACTGGATTGATAAATTGAAGAACAAACAAAAACAAGATGAGGAAATATGAAGTATTCTTGATGTTTCATTTAATGAAAGTGTCTCCATTTACTGTGGAAGTCCATGGAAAGCACTGTTTCCCTAAGAGTCAAGGATTCTAGGTAAATGAAAGAATTTGCTATTAGATGGATTTTGAGCTTTAGGCTTTTAAAAGTATGTTCTGTAAGCAAACTTGTTCATGTTAAATTTGTGGTTTTGCATGTGTTGAAGAGTTCTGGAAAAGTTAGGATAATTTTGTTAGACAACATGTAAGTGGAGAGAATGGGAGAAAAGGTTCTATTGTAGGTATACTGAAGACACACAAAAATAGGATTCTCAAGTTTTTGTTTTTTCTTCCTTAAGAACCTTCCTGGGCTCATTTGTATTGTACTAAATACTAGGGAGATGGACAGATATCAACGCATTGCTGTTGATATGCCACTAATGTGATAAATGTCACAAGGATATAAGAATTCTTCCCTATGTAGACCTAGCCCTAAGTTGGCCGCTTAACTTTTATTTCATAAAGTTAACTTTATTCATAAAGTTACTTTCCTACAGAAAACTAAAAAAAAGTTTCCAAAATAAAAACTGATTTTGTTCATATTATTTACAGTCAGTGAGACTAATACCTGATACCACATTTTTAAGTATGTATTATAACCACTTTCACTAAGGAAAAATAAGTTACTCAGTACTGTTACTTCTCTGTCATTTGAACCTTAGCAATACTTTAAGCTGAACATTTTGACATTCAAACCTAAAAGGAAACTAAAAAAAACAAAAACAAAAAAAAACTCTGATATAATTCACCAGAGGGCGCTGTATTCTAGTTCTTTCTGAGAAAGAAGTCCTTTAGTCTAAAGTTTGCATTTCCATTCAACAGATGTGAGAGTTCTTGTGGAATGCTAGGCAGAAGGAAACATTCTTGCTCTACCTTGGGGAAGCTCTCCATTCCAGGTAATGAGTCTGGTTTTTAAAACAGTCACTTCAAGAGGTTGATTATTTAGAAGACGATGCACATATTTCATTGTTGAAACATTTTAGAGCTCTTTAAAAATTGCCTTTAAAGTCTGTGTTATTTCCTTTTTTGTGTTTTCAAGGGACACAGCCTGTGCCCCTTGAAAACAATGTAATTTTTGGAAATAATCTAAAGTTACTTGGCACTGAGGAGATGAAAAGATAGATTATCAAACCAGATAGTGCTGGTTGTAGTTTTTTTTTTTTTTATAACCAAAACTCCTTAATTTGCTAGCCTTGTATAAGACTTTATAATGTAGTAGAGAACAGTATCTAACTGGGTATGAGGAACTACTAATTGTGTTGTATAGACTCTAAACTATCTGAGAACCATCATTACCTCTCTTTTCTGGCCACCTACCTGCAAGTCCTATTACATCTGTAACATATACATCTGTAACATGCACAGTGGTACCTCAGTACTGGTCAGCTTCAGACCTCATCAAACCCTGTACTCATCAAAAATTGAGGAGAAAAAATGTTTCAGCACTCGGCACTTGCTCACCACTTGCACTTGCTAGAACTTGTATGAGTCATGATGCCAACCTGCAAAAGAAAATGTTTCACCAGTCCTCGCTTGCTCACCATTCATCAGAAGGAATTAATGACAAGTACCAAGGTGCCACTGTAATTCATAATGATTAATACGTAGGAAATCACCTCCTAACTGTAAAACTACAGCGTTGATAACTTAAATTTGAGCGGTCCTTTCCTATCAAGTCTTGAGGTTACTAGTGTTTATTATTTGTTTGATTTTCTTTTTATATATTTTCATCACATACTTATGTGTTCCTAAAGATTATGTTTTGGCTTTAATTGTTTTAACTTTTTAAAAAGTATCATGCTATATTTGATCTTTTGGACTGTTTTTTACTCAATATTGCTATGATTGATTCATTGTGTTATGTTAGCTAAGAATTATTTATTATGAGTGCTATGTAATATTCCATTCTATAACCACAATTTATTTGTCCATCTCACTGCTGATGGTCATTTAAGTTGTTCCAGGTTTTGCCCTGACGAATAATGATGTCATAAATATTCTTATACTATGTCTTAGTGTACAACTGTAGCCACTTCTCACCAGTAGTAAAGTTCAATGAGTCACATTTTCCTCTAACAACTGCACTAAGAATGGAGTCATCCTGCTGCAGTTTTCTGCATTCCAGAAGGATTTAAGCAAAAGTTTATGAAGGAAGTTTCCAGAATGATGAATTCAGCTTACTCATTTCTTACTGACTGACTAAAATCTAGGGAGCCGTATTATTTCTGGTCCTTTGAACATTTGCATGGTTTTATTTCACACTGGTACCTGTTGGAAAGAATAATATAGATATAGAGGGTTGTGCAGAAATAGGTAGCTAGTATATGGCTGCATGAGACTGACTGACTTGGTTCCATGAGATTTTTCAGGTTAGGATAGACCTCTTTCCTTTCTAGTACCCCTTGTCATGCAATCATACTGAAATCTAGAATATTTCATATTTTTTAGACTACAGTTGTTCATTACCTAGAAGACCTACCACTTACATGCAATGTGGTTTGTGTAAATATAAAGACATGGAAATTCTATTTTGTCCATGCAAGCAGCTCATGATCCAACCAATTTGACAAACCTAAGGAAATTGCTGAAATTCTCCAAAAGCTTAACTCAAAAGGAGCCTCCAATTTATTCAGTCAATATTTATTAAGTGCGTATATGTGTCCAATATTGTACAACCCTCTATTCTTACACCATGAAAATAGTTTCAGGCTTTTTTTTAAGCAGAAATCTAATTTTAGAATCATTAAAAATGCAGTCTGAACCAGCTTTAATTTATATGTTTATTTATTCTATGTATTTAGGACTAAGAAATCTTAAAAAGAAAAATCACACCATCCCAGATATCATCGGTTACAGAAAGATAAGCAAGCCCTGAGAAATTAGTTGACATGCAAAAACATGAAAGTGGCAGTGGGTTGAAATCCACATACTGTTTTCTTCCATGCATTTATTCTGTTTCTATTCGAGCATGAATTTCTTGAAAAGCAGGATATGCATTCAGGTTCTAAGAAGATGGCTTTCTATGTAGAAGGTCTAGTCATTTGTCTTCCATTTATAGGTGCACGGTGGGATCACTCAAGTCACAGTTTTCAATGTGTACATGGGACTGGATGCCAGGATAAACTTTCTGCAAGGGCAATAGAGTTCCCAGTTTCTCTCCTTTCTTGATAGAACCTTTATATTTAGTTGGCTTAATGTGGAACATTTTAATACAGAAGCCTAAAAGAAAAGAAGAAGTAAAATTATTTACTATCTGAATTTTAATAGTCTTCAGTCAGAAATTTAAAAAAATAACTGAAATGAAGAAAAAAAACCAAAAAGAGTTGATTGAACTCATTGAGGGAAGAGTAAGATGACAAAATCATGCCAGGAATAAAGACAAAAATTACAAGATGCCCAAGAAAGAATAGATTTAAATGAAAATTAATAAAGATATTAAACAATAGCAGAAATACACTAGGTACCTGAGAAAATTGACCTAGAACAATGTCAACTCTAAGACACATTCTAATTAAACTATTGGACTTTAAAGACCAGGAAAAATGGAAATAACTGGCATGAGAATACAAATATTTCTAAATACCAAAAGGAAAAAAATTAAAGACCCAGCAAATAGAGTAATCAAGTTAATATAATACTATAATTATAATATGACAGTGTTGGGACCAAATACATGTTATATCTATAAATGTTAACTCATCTATTAAATAGATTTTCTTACTAACTTGAAAAGGAAAACTCAGTTCTATACTGTATAGAAGAAAAAACCACAATCATTAAAAAAGGCTAAAAATTAAGATCTGGACAAATATTTGCCAAGGAAATGGAAGCCAAAAAGAAAGCAAGAGTTAGGGTCCTGTTACCAGAGATTGGAATTCAGGCCAGAAAGCACTGAAACAAGACAAAGGAGGACAATTAACGTGCTGAATCCAGTGAAGATGCAACAGTGTCAATTACCCATGTGCTAAATAACACGGAAACCATCTGTACAAAACAGAGACTTCAGGAGGTACAAGGAGAAATAGATGGAAAGCCGGTAGTCATAGAAGACTTCAACACATGTCTGCCATTGCAGACACTGCAAGTGGACAGAAAACATAAGTAAGGCTGTACACATGTGGCTCGTCAGCACTTAAAATGCAGCTAATCTGAGGTAGATGTGCTCTAAGTACAAGGTACACGCTGGATTTTGAAGACAGTACCCAAACTTGGTAAAATAATAATCTTTATAGTAATTGCATTTTGAAATGAAAATATTCTGGAGATAGTGGGTTAAGTAAAATATATTATTAAAATTAATTTCACATGTTTCTTTTTACTTTATGTGACTCCTAGAAAATTTAAAATAACTTCTGTGGCTTTTATTATATTCCTATTGTATAGTACTGCCATAGAAGATCTAAGCAAAATTAATTAGTAAGTTGTGTCTTTTGTACCTACAGGGTCTGGCACAAATAACATCTCTTTTTTATTACAAAATCATAAGCATGTAATTCTGTAACATAACAATATCACACTCAAGCACAACATATAAAATGTTAGGTGAAATGTTCAAATTAACACTGTAAATTATTACACCCATATTATTAGCCCACCAACCATACTAAAGCAAGCATTACTTCTGCCAGACTCTATACATAAACAGAATATATGCAAGACATCTACATTGAAAACAATGCAAGACCTAAATACATGGAGGATATTATATATTCATTGACTAGAGTATTCAGTACTTTTAAGATAGCAGTTCTTTTCAATATGATGCATATAATCAATGAAAATCCAGTCAAAGTCCCAGCAGGCTTTCCAGTGGAAATTGACAAACTGATTCTATAATTGGAAATGCAAATGACCAAGCATTGCCAAGGCAACCTGAAAGATCAAAGTTGGAAGATTTATACTGTCAGATATCAAGATATATTTTAAAGCTGTAGTAGTTAAGTCAGTGTGGTATTTGTGAAAGATTGACACATGATTGATGGGGAGATGAGAAATTGAGCCATGTATATTCACACCCTCATTTATGATAAAAGATACTGAAATGTAGGGGAAAAAATGGTCTTGTCAAGTTAATGGTACTGAGTCAATTAGACATCAGTATGAAGAAAAATTTGACCCCATCTCAAATTTTATAAATCTAAATCTATAAAATCAAATTATATCTAAATATGAAGGATGAAGCAATGAAGCTTGTTGATGAGAACATAGAATATCTTTATGGCTTCAGGGTAGAAATATGTGTTAACAATAAAGGAAAATATTACTAAATTGGGCTGCATTAAAAACAAGAATTTTTGTTTATTGAAAGAAACATTAAGAAAGTAAAGAACACCCTCTCCAGGTATCTCAGTTGGTTGGAATGTCGTCCCATACACCAAAAGGTTGCAGGTTCGATCCCCAGTCGGGGTACATACCTAGGTTACAAGTTCAGTCCCCAGTTGGGGTACATACAGGAGGCAACCAATCAATGTTTCTCTCACATTGATATTTCTCTCTTTCTCTGTCTCTCTCTGTCTGTCTGTCTGTCTTTAAAAATCAGTAAACATATCCTCTTGTGAGGATTTAAAAAAATGAAAACTCAAAGTGGGAGAAAATATTTACAATACATATATCTGACAAAGGACTCATATCCAGAAGACAGTGTGTTGGCCAAAAAGTCCATTTAGTTTTTTCTGTAAAGTAAAAGACATGGTTTTCATTTTCACCAATAACTCTATTGATCTGGATATTTTGGGTATGTTAGCTGTCTCCTGTTGTTGGCTTCTAGTAAGTAGAAGCCGGGGATGCTGCCAAACATCTTCCAATCCATAAGACAGCCCCACAGCAAAGAATTATCTGGCCAAATGTCAATAATACCGAGAAACTTCACACCCCTTTTGACACTGAAGGTGCTGTTCAATCAGTCACAGCACCTTCTCCATACACTGCACAGATCTTTTTGCATTTCAGTTGTATTTTTACCTTTCTTGGAATAATAAAGCATAATACACCAAAAATGTTGCTTATCTTCTTCTATCTTCAATATTAAAATGGTTGCACAAAAATTCACCAACTTTGATAAGTTTTTTTAAAATGACAACTGATATGACAGCTTTCACAACACAATCTAACAAAATTGTTTCAAATAAAGTTAAAGACAACTAAGTACTACTAGAGCCATTGTATGGAAAAAAACTAAATGTACTTTTTGGTCACCTAGTACAAAAAAACTCCTACATACCAATAAGAAAAAGGCTGGCAAGAAAGACAGGGTAAAATACTTGGATAGGCACCTCACAAAAGGCAGTATCTATGTTATCAATAAATATGAAAGGATGCTCAATTGTATTAGCCATTAGGGAAATGCAAGTTAAAGCTAAATGAGATATTACTACACACCCATCAGAATGGTTGAAATGAGAAAGGTAGATAAGTAACACCAAGTACTCTGAGGCAACTGGGATTTTTATACACCCTTATGAGGAGTATAAGTTGATACTACTACTTTGGGAAACTGTGCCAGTGTCTATAATACTAAAATTGAAGGTACGCTTACGCCAAGTGATCCAGCACTTACTCTCCTACAGCACACTGCCAGTTGCTGAGTATATTGATTCTAATTATGCAACTGGGAAAACTATAATACCACAGGGTGGATTTGTGGAGGCACTGGGCCCACTGTAAGAAGGACCCTGGTGAAAGACTGTACTGATTGCCTGAGCCTAGAAGCCCCTAGTCTGACTGGTCTTTTTAGTCTCCAGGAATTAGTATCAGTTTTGAGTAAGTGTCCACTAATCTCTGAAAAGCCTAATTCTTCTTCCCCAATGTACAGTCATTCTGCTAGATGGCTGAAGGTCCCTTTGGGGATAACTAGAAGTCAGGTTTACAGTATAAATTTTTGGCTTTGTGACTCTCTTTCTTAAAGAGAGTCAGCCTCCCTTTCATTCAAGGGGCTCTGGGACTGAACTGGCTCAAGTCTGGGAATTGGGGTGGGGTGGTTTGGAACCCGTAATTGTGATGATGTCAGAATTCTGTTCATCAAACCTATAGTGTTTCCATTATACAAATCAAACAAGGTTTTAGTAGGCCTCCCGTCTCTTTCATTCTAGGGTCACCATAATTAACTGGACAATGCCACAGATCTGTGTGCTTCACATGAAGCTTATTACTGCTTCATCTCTGCTGCCTGTTAGGTAACCATGCCAACCTTGGCTTTGGCTACTAACTGGACTCCATTCAATGGCAGCATCTTGTCATTCAGGCCTAAGCTACCTCATAGCTCCTCACGGATGTGGGCTCTCTCACAAAGTGCTTGCTTGGTGAAGGGATTGTCCTCTGGACTCACTCCCAACAGAAATGCATATTTATGTTCATTAAAAGACATGTGCAAGAAAGTTCATAGCATTTTCATAATCACGTAAAGCTGGGTGCTACCTCAATGTCCATCTAAAGAATGATTGTATAGATGAAAATATATGCATGTAATGGAACACTATAAAGCAATAAGAATTAAGGAGCTAAAATAACATGAAAAATATGGGTGAATCTCACAAACACGATGTGGAGTGAAAGAAATTGCATGCTGTTTAATTCTATTTATACTGTCTTCAAAAACAGGCAAAACTATGTTGGGAAAGTGATTGCACTTGCTGAATAATGACTAAAAGGTGGCACAAAGGGTCCCTTGGGTGCTGCTTTCTCTTGATTGGAGTACTGGTTACATGGGTGTATTTACTTTACAAAAGTTCACAGAGCTATATAATGCTTTGTGCACTTTTCTGTGTGTATATTTCAAACAAATTAAAACAACCAAACAACAAGTCCAGTACCTAAAGTACCAGAAGACCCAACTTTACCTAGAATATAGAGGCCTTTGTAAATATTTCAGTTAATTCTTGCAGAAAGGCCAACATTTTCCAATGTGGGATTCTGGTAAATCTGTTCATGATAGTTAATATTTGCTGAAAGTGGTTTTGTTTATAGATTGTTCAGCAAAACCACTTGGGCCACAGGAAGAAAGCTCCCAGGCAGCTGGAGAGTTAGGAGGAGTGTGTGCATAAAGAAGGTGATTCCACGGAAACCAGGGGAACATCTTTGGAAATGCATTAGCTGTTTTAGTTGGGGACCCTATGTCCTTTATGTTATGGGTTTTGTCATTGTGAAGGAGGTATGGAACTTCTGTTATGGAGCATGCAACAAACATCAAGCATCCGTATGTGTCCCATACATATAAAAGTACACACTAGCTCTTACCTCTTCCAGATATCCGAACACCATTGTTGATGGCATTTTTGGTTTTATAAGGTTTCTCCTGGCCCATGATCATTCCGGTGAAAGGTGCATACACAGTAGATCCATCAGCACACAAGACATCCACACCCTGGTGAGGCCTATGATTTCTAGGATGTAGATAAGAATGAACGGACTGAGGAACTTCCCTGGGAGTGCTGTTGCCCAGCAGTGTGGCGTCAGCCCTCTGTCCTCAGACTAGGGTATCAGAAAATTGAAGCTGCTAGAACATGTGGGGATGTCCCAGGTTTTCTCACTCCATTTTGTCCATCTTTAACCTCCTCTCCCGAAGGTAGTAATAACCATGTTGTAAAGATTAAAGCATTTAAGATAGTATTTGGCACTTGGGAAGCCTTGAAAAATATCAGTTATTATTTTTATATTGCATTTTGGGGGAATGAGGCAATCCATATAAGTAAATTTTGTAGACCACTTAGGAAAGTCTTTTTATGGGAGTCTATCATAAAAGAATCTTATGTTACCCTACGTCTTATTTTTCCCTCAGTGATCCAGAAGTTATTATAAACATCATTTATTGTATATGCTATTTTAATGTAGTGAGTGATACTGCGTGGGCTCATTAAAGTATATATGGCACAAACACAGCATGTTTCTAGATTGTGAGGCTTCTTGAGGTTGTCTCTAATAATCCTCGCTGTTGCCACTGTGCCCACTCTTACTTACCAGCCTGTTCTCCTTTCTAATAGGCTACCACCCGAAAAATCACATTCACCAGCTTGTTCAATTATGTAAGCAACACTGAGCAGGTTCCAAGTGAAGAGCCAGTAATTTATTGTATAAGTCAAGTGCATAAACTTTAGGGTATGAACTAATTGAGTCTTAATACTGGCAATTCAGAGGTCATTTTTCCTTATTTCCCATCTCTTAGGTATATCTCCTATATGCCTAAGTGCTCATGATCGTGTACACTTGAGGTGTTTGAGGTTACTTTGTAAGTAGTATCTGTGTAAGTGAGAGTTCCACTATAATTAGGATGGAGATCAATAATGCAATTGGACACACAGCTATTTCATCAGAGAGTGGTATTCCCAACGTGATACTGTATGTTACTGAAAATTCACAAGTGTGTCTCTCATTGTCTGGAAGAAATTGCCTGCTCAGGGCCAGCCTCTGGTGGTCAGCTCCCAGAGCCTGCGTCAGTAACAGTGGTTTGATGGAAAGAAGATCCTAAAGCCCGAATCTTAGTCCAGCTTTCACCACTTCCAGTTGTTTGGCAGGACCCTTAGCCCTTTGGTACCTCCATTCAAGTGCCTCATCTATAAAATGAGGTAGTAATGTTTGATTTTCACCTTGGAAAAACCTGGTGAACAAGTCACTGGGTGAAAACATTTGAGGGAAAACAGTGTGTTTGTTCCTCTTCCTCTTTTCCTTATTCCATGCTGCTTCCACTTCTGAGCCCCTAGTTGAAGCAGAGTTCTTGGAAGTTAAAGACAAGAACTTGCTCCAGAGACAATAATGTAACTGGTTCCATCCCCGAGTTTTCCTGCTGTCAGAGGGAGACGATCACGAGCACTTTGAGGAAACGTAGGGCAAGGGCACTAAGCGAAGAGGTTAAAAGCCCTAAGAGCTTGTGGTTATTGGTGAAACCCCATACATACCTTTGAGCAGTGTACTGGCCACAGCCATGGCTGTCACACGTCCTAATCTCATTGGAAGACTTGCCAGCACATATATTAGCCCATGGTCCAGCCAGTGCTAAAAAAGGAGAAACATGGGAAGCAGATTCCTGACCTCACATAGTTCTAGTCTCCATTTGCCTTGTAAGTCTTTCAGTGGATTCTGAAAACCTTGTTTTCACTACAGTCTTCCCCTAACTTTATGTAGTTTATGGTAAGATCTTCCTTAACTCCTGATTCAGATGTAAAGTTGGCTTTTTCCATGGCCACAGAAGTCCATTTTATGACATGTAAAGTATTTGTGTGTTTATAAGTATTAGCCTCCATCATTATACTTTCAGATTATCTACCAATAAATGGCATAAATTGTGTTTTCCAGGTTTTCTTTGTTCATTGTTTGGCATGGGGTTAAGAAAAATAAACAGCAGAGCTCAAAGAAATAACTTCAGGAATTCTGAAGTAACACTGAAATGTGTTCCCTTATTGTTAGTCCTAGTAGTCAAATCTAAGAAAATATTTGCATCAAAGTAAAAACAAACTTCAAACTAGCAAAGTTTATTCAACACTAAATAAATCTCTTTAATATTTGCAAACATGGAAGAGGGAGATTCTTAGAAATAGGGACATATGAAACCAATTTAGCTTAGAGTGGAGTGAGAAGATGGGGAAGACGGTAGAAAATTATATTAAGAACTGAAGCAGTAAAACATGGAGGAGGGGACTGGCTCTCTCTGTATTTTGTGCACATTTTGTTTTGAGTGCAACTTTAATATAGTAAGCACTTGATAAATGCTCAGTTGAATTCAATTTCTAGGATTTCCAATGTTAATGTTCACAGAGATGTGCAGTTTGCAAATTCATTCTTTCACATGAAAACTAACAAAAACAAGCAAAAACAAGTACCTGTTCATTTGATCACTGATTTTATTTAGCAATATTTTACTATTAATGTATGTGCTAGGAAGAGAAGGTACAGAATATGGCCATTATGTATATTCCTTAATATTCTTTCAAAAATCTTCTACCTTGAAGTCAACACCTTGATCGAGATACAGTGCCATCACTTTTGCCACTAATACTTATCCTTGGGAACTGAGGCATATGCCAGACAATATGTTACTTGATTGACTTTCCTCTCACGCTGTGACTAGTGAGGGAACATTCCCTTTGTCCTAGTCCACACCAGGCTCTATATTGGGAATTTTCTAAATCATATTCTTACTCAAACTTTTTGTTTTCTAATTATGGTCCAGTTAAGTTCTAGACCAAGAATGAAAGACTTGTCTTAAAGTCCTCCCATCCCCCTTTATGTTTCTCATTAGAGACCCAGAACATTCAGGTGGAAATCACTGAGGACCACCATCCCCACTCTTTTTACTCCATTTTTAATAACCAAGTGCACAAGTTTCTGTTGTGATTGTGCTATTAACAACTTTTAAATCTGTCCTTGAAATCAGCTTTGAGAACTTAGCCAAGATTCTAAAATTGTATCTTTGACTTACCAGTTGAAATCAAAACGGCCAAAAGGAGGACTCTTGAGGAAAACATTTGGCTTTTATTTCTGTGATGTTTCTTCCTCTGATAATTATAATTGCTCCACACTCTCTTTGAAGAATGTTCAAGTCTGAGTAAATATTTTCTAGCTATTTAGCCCCAGAATTCTGCATCTGTCATTTCCTTAATATGAGACAAGAAATATGAGGCTGGAGCACGTCAAATTCTAATATTCTATGGATAGCTATTTGGTTTCCATGTAGGACCTATATAAAAGCTTTTGAGCTGAAAAAGCCAATTTTATTGGAGATGCTGACTAAACATTAACAGAAAGTGATAAGACTGGGTGAAGAGTGACTGTCGTCAGGGCTGTGGCTTCGTGAATAACTGCAGATATAACACAAATACACAAATATGCACAGACTAACGTTAGGATAATAGTTACCTCAGAGCAGGGAAGAAAACAATTGTAGGGGGATGTGCAGGGTGCTTAAATTCTAAAATACTTTATAAAAAGGAAAAGATCAGAAGCAAATATAAAAATACTAATTATTAATTACTGGAGGTGGATACACGAGTACTTGTTATATTGTTCTCTGAACTTTTCTGTATATTTCTAACATGTATTAGCATCTTCTTTGTTTTATAATTAATAGCAGATGAAGCCCTGGAATTTTCTGTGCAAACAGCCCCATTTAAGTCGTTCATCAGTAGCTGTGGGAGACTGACATTGTGTCCCCTACTCCTACCCCTCCCTGCGCCCACACCCTTGCCATGTCTCCCAGAGGCAAAGGGACTCTCTCAGCCTTTGATTTGTGGTTCAGTTATATGATGCACTTTGGCCAATACAGCGAGGCAGACATGACAGTGTATCCATACAGCCTGACCCCTAAGGGGCCTTATGTCTTTCCACTTACCTTGTGTTCTGCCATCTCCATGAGGAGAACATTCCCAGACTAACCTACTGGCCCAGGGAGAGAGTGACAGTCGCGTGGAGCAGACTCACCCGACCTAGCCAGGCCTCCCTAGCTGAAGCCAGCCTAGCAGAGCACATCTCTTAACTTACGTTAGAAAATCCCCAGCTCTCAGAATTACTGAATACAATAAACTCCATTGTGTTTAAGGAAATATTAAGGGAATGAAAGCAAATGTAAGCTAGCTAACTGAACATTGGCTGTGGTTGAGGCTGGCTTATGTCCATTTTGAAGTGGCATCCAGGGCCCGAGGCACTGTCCTAGTTCTCTGTGTGTAATCGGTGATTGTGAGGAATGTCCAGATGATTGCTGCATGTTAGAGATCTTCTGATGGGAAACCCTGGGCTGTCAATAGATGTCTCTGAATGAGACCTTTATCCTCTCTGAGCTCTACTTCCTCATAAGTAAATATATGTGGATGTACAGTTATTTGTGGGGTTACAGTTACTGAAGGGCATTTAACTTTTGCAAGATATCCTCAACTATCAGCATTATAAGTTGACCTCATTTCTCCTCATGTCTTTTGTTTTGACCATTTTATTTTTCTTAGCACTTTTGCCAAAGATAGAGCCTGGAGGAGGCAGAGAGATTCAAATTCGCTGTAATTCAAGTCCAATGGCAGTGGTGATAAAAACTGTGTTACCTACATGGAGACTAAAAGTTACTTGCCTCTTTCAGCACATCATTCTCATCTCTCTTTAGAAAAACTTGAGTTAAATTATTGCAGTAGAGCTCACCCAATTGCCAGGTTTGGCTTTCTCCCCCATCTTACCTCTGGTTCTCTGTACCTGTGTCTTCTACTTCCCACGAGGTAGGCAATGAGCTCATGTTGACATATGAAAGTGAGAAGGCTGGCCATATTCTAGGAATTCATGCACAAATTGATTTTTATGTGTTAATATCTTGTGTTTGTCTTGGTCCATTCAGACTATTACAAAATGCCATTAACTGGGTGGTTTATAAACTAAAGAAATTTATATCTTACCATTCTGAAGGCTGGGAGTCTAAGATCAGGCCGTCAGCACGGTCAGGTTCCTGTGAGGGCTCTTAGCCAGGTTGCAGACTGCCCACTTCTCCTCCACACGTGGCGAAGGAGGCGACGGAACTCTGGGGTCTCTTTTGCAAGGGCACTAATCACATTCACAAGGGATCCACACTTATTACCTAAAGCATGTCCCAAAGGCCCCACCTGCTAGTACCATCACATTGGCATTGGGATTTCAACATATGGTTTTGGGGAGGGACAGAAATATTCAGACCATAACAGTGTTGGTTAATATTAAATCACATACAGAAAACAATGGAGAGAAACTATTTCATAGAGAGGGCAAAATCGTAAATTTGGACGTGACCTCCTAGCATAGAGTCTTATTCTCCCCCCGGTTAAAAATACAAATTTACAGGAAAACATTGTTAGAGATGTGATAACATTTGAGTTAGCTGGAAGAAGAAAAGGCTGGGGAACCCTGCCAGTGTACCTGGCTATACACATATTGTATGGAATATACAGTATATCATTTGGGGCCATTGAATTTGTGTAGCTAACTAGTCTTAACTTTTCTTGAGTCTAAAAACAGGTTCAAGATTAGTTAAACTACTGCTACCATTTATATGCTACAAGTTCAAGAGCATGGCCTCAGCATAAGGAATATAAGATAAAGAAAAATTAGTCTCAATACTGAGATGGTGAGAAAGCTTCTGAGGCCAAACTCCAATACAAAGCCTTGATAAGTGTTCACAGAATTGATCTGAACCAAACTATAACCCCACCAATGAGGAAATAGCCTCCTTGCTTTCCACTTTAATAGAGGTGGACAAGCTCCAAAACTTAGCGTGTGTTAGAATGAGGACTAGCAAGTTCCTAGACTTTTGGTAGTGTTAGTGGCTCCTACCCGTAAGCACAGCATGGGGCGGCCCTTCCTGAAAGTCAGTCATTGGTAGCATTTTTCTGTTAAAATCAGAGCTCATGTTTGTTTTGTCTGGCTGTTTTCATTTAGTGAGGGCAGTGAACTCATGAGACTGGTGTCATAATGGTGACCTCTGCATGGGCTAGTTCCCTCTTCCTGTCCTAGCACCCCAGGCAGAGCCCTTAACCCTGGCCTAACATCTCATGGATGGAGATGGCAGGGGCTTATCCACTGAGGGGCTGAAGTGGAGCACATACAGGAATCGGAACAAGTGTATTCCTACTCTTGAGCTGATATCTTCCTTCTCATCTACTAGGAAGTGGAATCAGACATAAGCCTTAGTCTGTTTCCACTGTCTGGTGGCTGGAATAGGTACATGAAGCCCTGAGAGGATCTCATTAAAGATGGCCTTGTTTGTGGGCAAATTCCGGCAGCCCGTGTATTATGCTTGTATGTGGGATGTGTACTTCAAAGGGACTCTGCGTTCTGTGTTCTGATTCTGAGCCCCGTGCTCTACTGTAGATAAACGTGAAAGATGTTTACACCCCTGGCATGCACAGGCAGACATCCTTCCTTGCCAATTTTCTCTTCTCCGACTTCTCTCTGATAAGCTATAAGCCAAAGTAAACACTTGATTGTCTGCTCTTAAGGCTAATTGTGTTTTTGTTGGTAATTTCCTTATTGGTTTTTAAGAAGTAGTTATATCATTGTTCTGATTATATAAGTAACACCTTCTTCTTGCAAAAATTACTCAAACTTCAAAAACTATTAAAACCAATTTCTCAGACAGTTGGGGTATATGTATTTCTCTATTTTTATCTAGTGTCTCTTGTCAGGAAAACATCAATGTTCTATTACATAGGTACTATCTTCAGCCAAGTGTCACCCTCAAAGTTACATGCAAAACCAAGGGTTTTAATAGAACACTAAATAGCAGAAGAGTTCAAGTGCTGGGTATGTCCAAGGGCTGCCATTTGGGTAAAGTGTAAATGAAACCCTTTTGGTTTTCCCAGCCGTAGGAAACATGAGTGAGAGGGCATGGGAATTCTTTTTTGGTCTCTTGGATCTTTGTGTGGATCTGCAGTGTAACGGCCTTTGTGAAAGGCATCAGGCCACTGTGCTTTGCAGAGGGGTGGCCTGGGTGACCTGACCAAGTACACGGGCTCCCTGCCTCTCTCTTCCTCCTGTGCTTCAGTGGAAGGAATCTGCCTGGAAACACCAGGCTCTGTCAAGCTGCTGATTTATTAACCAAATGCATTCAGACACCGGGGCAACACCCGGAACAGCTCTATGGAAGTCGGCCTCATAATGATGACAGTGAAGAAGGCTTAAATACACAAGTTTTGGCTGGTGGAAGCCATGGTTTAATGGTGAGTCTCCAGTAGGTATCTTCCATGATTTGGAAATGCTAAGTAAACATTTAAATCACATATTCTACCTGCCCTAACCCCCACCCAAGTCCTCTGTGTTGACAGAGAATGGAAATAATTACAAGTATGAGTCATTAGTCACTGCTTTGGAATATGAAATAAGCAAGGGAATGGGATTTGATTACAAAACTAATTTTAATATGAAGAATTGTTTTTAAGTTTTCTAAGGTATGGGATCATTGACTGATCCTAGAAGACAGGAACCTAAAGAGGCATTTTCTAATAAGCCATTTCCTTTTTCATCGATGGAATAATGGAGGGGACAGACTGTGGTCCTTACAATGGGAGTATTAGGTTTGATTTGTTTTAAATTAGGTTGTAAATTACTGAGGTATAAGGCTCTCTTTTTTAGAGGACACACAGTGCAACTTCGTGTCATGTCTAACGCAGCACTGCAAGGTCAGAGGGGTGTGGCCAGGGCTTTTCTGGCTGGAGGCCCGTGAGGAAGCGTCATCTAAGTCAGGGTGGCAGATGGGCGGTGCACATACTATCCTTTCCTCCCTGTGTCCAGGGAGAAGGTCCTTGTCGAGCATGCTGTTCTGCCACCCCACACTCAGACGTGTCCTCATGATCTTGCGCATCCTAGAATCTTTCCCAGTTGTTGGTGTACGGAAATGAGCATATGGATTAAAATCTACTTGTCATACTTAATTGAGGTGAATTTACCTTAATCCAGAGTCCAGTCTTTAGTTGTTGTTGTTTTTTGTTTTTTGTTTGTTTGTTTGTTTGTTTTGTTTTTAGTGTCCTAGACTCAGAATCAGGGAGAGTGATTCAAGTTTATCAAGTTACTAAAAGCCAAATAAATAAACAGAGGTAGAGAGAGAGATAATAGGTGAGAAAGAGAGAAGAGAAGAAAGAAAACTGATTTTCAGTGGACATGATTCCTCTCTAGTGAGGGGATGTGATCCCTTGTTGTTAGAACCCTTGGAGAAGTGGCTTAATGTATGTGGAATGAAAGCAAAAAGAGATGAACAATTTTCAGGACATTTCCAACCAACTGTGTGACCCAGCCTGACGTCTCCCTTTCCCACAATAAAACAGACCAGAAAATGTTTCCCGGTTGAGTGACCCCAAATGGGCCCCTGGACCTTGATTGCCCTTCTGGCTCCCCAGGCTCATGTTTTTCAACCGAGAGTACTGGAGGTAGGCCAGGTAACATAAAACGCCCCAGAATAAACGTGGTGAGAAGGTGTCAGTGTTTCTTTAGGACTTGGAAGTGAAGGAACCGTTATATATGTTAATTGTGTGTGTTTCTTACATCTGCTAACATAATCATTTTTTAAACTGAAATTTAATTCAAGTACCATAAAATTCACTCTTTTAAGTATATGATTCAGTGGTTTTTTAGTATAGTAAAAAAATAATGCAATCATTACCACTATTTAATTCCAGAACATTTTCATCACCCTAAGTTGAAAACCATACCCATTAACAGTCGCTCACCATTCCCTCCTTCTCCCAGGTGCTGGCAACTATTAATCTACTTTTTTTCTCTATGGATTTGCTTATTCTGGACATTTCATATAAATGAAATCATACAATAATGGCCTTTTGTGTCTGGCTTCTTCCACTTAGCATAATATTTTCAAGGGTCACCCATGTGGTAATGTCTAGGAGTGCCTTGTTCCTTTTTATGAGTGGATGATGTTTCACTGAGTGAATATACTACATTCGGTTTACCCATTCATCAGCAGATGAACAGTTGGATGATCTCCACCTTTGGCTGTTAACTTTCATGCACAAGTTTTTGTGCAGACATATGTTTTCAGTTCTCTTGGGTATACATTTAGGAGTGGAATTGGTGGGTCCTAGGCTAACTGTGTTTAACTTTCTGAGGAACTGTTAAATTGTTTTCTAAAGTGGCTGCATCAGTTTACATTCCCACCAGCAATGTATGAGTTCCAATTTCTCCAAGTTCTCACCAATGCTTGTTATTATCTGTCTTTTTAATTACAGCTATCATATGGATATAAAGTGGTATCTCATTGTGGTTTTGATTTGAATTTCTCTCAACTTCTTTTCTTGTACTTACTGCCCACTTGTCTATCTGCTTTGGAAAAATGTCCCTATAGATCCTTTGCCCAGTTTTTAATTGTATTACTTATCTTTTTTATTGTTGAGTTGTGAAAGTTCTTTATAGATTCTGGGTACTAGATTTTTGTGAGATGTGTGACTTGCTGTATTCTGTCCCATTATGTGGGTTGTCTTTTCACTTTCTTGATAGTGTCCTTTGAAGCATGGAAGTTTTTAATTTACATGAAGTTTAACTTATCTGTTTTCCCTTTTGGCTCCTTGTGCTTTAGGTGTCATATCTAAGAAGCCATTGTCTAATCCCAGGTCGCGAAGATTTAAACCTCTTTTTTTTTTCAAAGAATTAAAATATTATCTCTTGCATTTAGGTCTTTGATTCATCTTGAGTTAGTTTTTGTATATGTTGTGAAACAGAGGGTCCAAATTAATTTTTTGTATGTAGATATCGTTTTCCCTTTTTCATTCGTTAAAGATTATTATTTCCCATATTTAATTTTCTTGGCACTCTTGTCAAAATTGAATCGACCGATCTATTTCAATTCTGGACTCTCAGCTCTCTTTCATAGATACATCTATCCTATGCCAATAGCATACGAACCTGATTACTGTAACTTTATAGTAAATTTTGATATCAAGAAGTTTGAATCTTCCAACTTTTTCTTCTTTTTCAAAATTGTTTTTAGTTATTCTGGATCCTTTGCATTTCCATATGAATTTTAAAACCAGCTTTCCATTTTCTGAGAAAAAGCTGAAAGGCACCTGGAATTTTAATAAAGATTGAGTTGAACCTGTAAATCAGTTTGGAGATTATCACCATCTTAACAATATTAAATCTTCCAGTCCTGAGCATGGTATGTGTTTTTATTTGTTTAGGTTCATTTTAATTTCTTCCATGAAGTTTTATAGTTTTTAGGGTACAAATCTTTTACTTAATTTCTTAAATGTATTACTAAGTCTTTTATTCTTTTTGATGCTGTTATAAATGGAATTGTTTCTTTAATTTCATTTCTAGAAATGAAAAGTATTAACTCTAATAGTTTTGATTGACTCCCTGCAATTTTTATTATGTAAGGTTGTGTCATCTGCAAATAGGTTTTTCATTCTTCAATTTCTCTATTACTCTCTTTTTCTGTGTTCAGTGAATTGTTCAAATATGTTCATTTTCTAATGTACTTTTAATTTCTTTTACTACATACATTTTAGTTATTTTCTTAATGCTTGTCCTGGTGATTACAACTTAACTTACAATAATCTAATTCAAATTAATTTCAACATAACTGAAATAGTATACAAAAACTCTGCTCATACATAGCTCCATTCTTTTCTCCCTCTTTTGTGCACTGTTGTACAATTACACCTTCTACATAGTGTGCTCATCAACATAGAGATTTATCCTTATAGCTTTAATTACCTATGTAGTTACCTTTACCAATGCTCTATATTTTTTCATGTGGATTTAAGTTATCTAGTGGTTTTTTCATTTCATCCTGAAACAGTTTTTTTTTAAGATTTTATTTATTTATTTTCAGAGAGGGAAGGGAGGGAGAAAGAGAGAGGGAGGGAGAAAGAGAGAGAGAGAGAGAAACATCAATGTGTGGTTGCTGGGGGTCATGGCCTGCAACCCAGGCATGTACCTTGACTGGGAATTGAACCTGCGACACTTTGGTTCGCAGCCCGCGCTCAATCCACTGAGCTATACCAGCCAGGGTCTGAAACAATTTTTTAGCATCTCCTATGGAGAAATATGCTAGCAATAAATTCTCTTAGTTTTTATTTATCTGGGATTGTCTTAGTTTCTCCTTCATTCTTGTAGGATAATTGTCCCAGATACAGAGCTCTAGGTTGGCAGTCTGTACATAAAGCTGTGTGGCTGTCTCTGGCCATCAGAGCCGTGACCCCATAGGAAGTGATGGTACCTTTGTAGAATGTAAATGTCCTCTGTCTTCCTGTCTACTGTGTGCTAGTGACAGAGGATCAAAATTGCTTTCACAGTTTGCAACCACTAATATTGTATCTACAGCTGCTCTCAAGAACTCTTGTGAACCGATTAACTCTCTGCCTCTGGCATACCTTTGTAGCTAAGTGACATTGTGATCATCTACACAAAAATAAGATCACTGTAGCCTAGGAGATTTAAATTAGACATAAACTTTCCCAGTAAAGGTTTTCTGTATTCTACTAGGTACTGATATACAATCAAGGAACACTAGATCTACTCTATATTTAAAGTCATCCTTTTCAAGTGAGAGTCTCTTGGTTTTAAAATCCTGCCTGACTTCTGGTCAAGATGGAGACATAGGTAAACATGCCTTGCCTCCATACACAACTATAGCAAAAAATTCAACTAGACTACGAAACAAATGTCACCCAGAATTAGAAAACTGAACCATGTGGAAATATGACAACCAAGGATCTAAAGAAGCCACATTCATCCAGATGGGTAGGAGGGGCAGAGACGCAGAGTGGTATAGAGATGGGAATGGGAAGTCCCACATCCATGTGTGCTGGGTAAAAACCAGGAGGGATACCTTGGGATCAAGGGATCCCAGCCCCAGTCCAGACCACCCAGCCCAGGGTTCCAGCGACAGGAAGATAAGTCTCCATAACTTTTGGCTGTGAAACCCACTGAGGGTTGGGGTAGTGGAAGAAACTGCAGGATTCTCAGGAGACTCCTCTTAAAGGGCCTGCAATGAACTTAGGACCCACCCCCTCTGGGATTCAGCACCAGGGCAACAGCTGGAAGGGTACCAGTGGCATATGGGGAGAATGTGAAGTGTGAGTGCTGAGAGACAGATTCTTCTTGGGCAAAACTCCAGAGGCCAGGCAGTGGCATTGTCCCCTCTATGAGCCCTCCCACACACAGAACAAGAGAACAGTGACACAGGTTGCCTGCCCAGTGATCACCTAAGGCTCCACCCCAAACAACTTAACAGGTGCACTTTTCTACAATAGGGCACACTACTAAGTGAGTCAAAGTAGCTCTACCTAATACACAGAAACAAACACAGGGAGGCTACCAAAATGAGGAGACAAATAAATATGACCCAATTGAAAGAACAGAACAAAACTCCAGGAAAAGAACTAAATGAAATAGAGCTCAGAAACCTGTCAGATGCACAGTTCAAAACACTGGTTATCAGGATGCTCCAGGAACTCACTGGGTACTTCAACAGCATGAAAAAGACCCAGGCAGAAATTAAGGTTGCAATAAGTGAAATAAAGAAAAACATACATGGAACCAACAGTAGAGAGGAGGAAGCCAAAAATCAAATCAACAGTTTGGAACACAAGGAAAGAAAGGGCACTCAATCAGAATAGCAGGAAGAAAAAATTTCAAAAAACAAGAGTATGCTAAGGAGCCTCTGGGGCATTCTTAAATGTACCAGTATCTGCATCATAGGGTTGCCAGAAGAAGAGGAAGAGCAAGAAATTGAAAACTTATTTGAAAAAATAATGAAAAAAAACTTGCCTAATTTGGTGAAGGAAATAGACATACAAGTCTGTGAGGCACAGAGAGTCCCAAACAAGGTGGATGCAATGAGGACCACTCCAAGACACAGCATAGTTGAAATGCTGAAGGTTAATGATAAAGAGAAAATCCTAAAAGTAGCAGGAGAAAAGTAGATAGTTACCTACAAGGGAGTTCCCATAAGACTATCAGCTGGTTTCTCAAAAGAAACTTTGCAGGCTAGAAGGGTCTGGCAGGAAGTATTCAAAGTGGTGAAAAGTAAGGACCTACAACCAAGATTACTCTGTCCAACAAAGCTATTGTTTAGCACTGAGGGGCAGATAAAGTGCTTCCCAGACCAGGTAAAACTAAAGGAGTTAGTTCATCAATACCAAGCCATTGTTATATGAAATGCTAAAAGGAATTATGTAAGAAAAAGAAGATCTAAACAGTTAACATTAAAATGTCAATAAATTCACAACTATCAATAATTGAATCCAAATAACTCCTAAGCAAACAAGCAGAACAGGAACAGAACCATAAATATGGAGATCATTTGGAGGGATATCAGTTGGGAGGGGGAAAGGGGAGAAAAGAGGGGGAAGATGTAGGGATTAAGAAGCACAGATTGGTATGTATAAAATAGCAGGATGTTAAGAACAGTATAGGTAATGGAGAAACCAAGAACTTCGATGCATGACCCATGGACATGAACTAAGGGAGGGATTGCTGGAGCAAATGGGGGTACTGGGGAAGGAGGCAAAGGAGAAAAATTGGGACAACTGTAATAGTATAATCAATAAAATATATTAAAATAAATAAATCCTGCCTGATGAGTTTGTGGGGGAAACGACCATTTGATTCTAAGATTCCAGAATGCACTGAGTCCCAGTCAATAGACAGCCCTCACTCTATCAAATAATTACAGGCCCACAGTGGGCATCTTTCCTTACTCAGTTTCAGCATCTGCTAGTACTTTGACCAGCACAAAGCAAACAGCCCAGGGCCACCTAGGGAAACACAGATGACCCCAAATCACGGTAAACAGATGTGATTGGCCCACTGAGCTTTGAACCCTGAAATTTCACCACACACAGACATGGTCTGAGCATTGCCAGAGGTTACAACACACACATTCTTGGCACTATTGTTCTGATGGACTCAGACCAGCTGAACATCTTAAACTGAGTGATAAATGAACTATGATTATGGAAGAAATGATGGTCTCCTATTCGGGGATTAAAGTGCCTCTTCTAGCTGCTGACTTCACCTAGAAAAGAAACTGTCAACATGATTGACTTTCAAAGTTACAACCCTGCTTCATGGTTCAGCACAGCAAGCCATCACCCAGTCAGTGGGCAATGCATGCAAAGCACTTAGTTTAAGCACCGAGAGAATGTGAAGATAGGAGGAAGGCAAGCAAGCCAGGAAGGACTGAGAACCTGGGAGGGCCCTGGATTGAGAATGAGGACAAGTGTGGGAGTGAAATGGGTGGAGGGAGTGTTGGTTATCCACTCACAACAGCTAGCTGAGTCTGTGAAGCATTAGGTTTTATTTATTTATTTTTAGAGAGAGGGAGAAGGGAGGGAGGGAGAAAGAGAGGGAGAGAAACATCAATGTGTGGTTGCCTGTCACTCACCTCACACCGGGGACCTGGCCTGCAACCTAGGCAATGTGCCCTGACTGGGAATCGAACTGGCGACCTTTTGGTTTTGAGGCTGGTGCTCAATCCACTGAGCCACACCAGCCAGCAGCTACCAGCCAGCAGCCACCAGCCAGGGCTCTGTGAGGCATTTTGAGGGCCTTGAACATCAAGCCTCATTGCTGGTTTCCAACAATAAAGATGGAATTTTTTAATTTCATTTGACTCTAGGGAGAGCTGGAACTGCTCCAGGAATATTTGTGTTGGATGCTCTGAGAGAGGATACGGATGCCATTATTAAATATTTAAATACGTTTTTTCAGGATTAGTACATGTGTTTTTATCTGTTTTCAAAGTCTACTTTAAATGTTTTTCTATTATTGCGACACAGGAACTATCAAGAAAAGGAATTTGGTTGGATCTGTTGGACATAAAAGATGGAGAATGTGATTTTTGGAATAGATCACCTCACCTAAACTGTACCTCCCCCAGACAACCAGGAAAACAGAAGTTTCCAGGGAAAATGTCATAGTCCTAGCCTGGAAGCATCTTTTGTGATTCCAAATTTAGGTCATTTCTTTCTACTGGAGATGTTTTCTGTCTGCAGTTAACAAGATTACCCATCTGCACCAGTCAGGATTCTCCAGAGAAACAGAACAGTCAATGTGTCGGTATGTGTCCTCAAAATACCTGTAAGTTCTGGATATAGAGAGAGGATTGTTCTGTGAGTGTGTGTCTGTATGGAGAGAGGGAGAGAGGATGAATGGGAATTGGGAATGAAACGAATTATTTTGTGGAATTTGCTCCTGCAAATGTGGGTGCTGGCTGGGGGGCAGGATGGAGATCCAGGGAGAGGCTGATGTTGAAGCTTCGAGTCTAAAGGCAGTCTGGGGGCAGACTTCCCTCTTCTTTGGTCTTTTTTTCTCTTCAGACCTTTAACTGATTGAGTCTCATGCACATTATGGAGGGTAATCTGCTTTACTCAGTCTACCGATTTAAATGCTAACCTAAAAAAAGAGAATACCTTAACAGAGACATGTAACTGGTGCCTGACCAAGTATCTGGGTACCATGGCCTAGCCAGGCTGACACATAAAACCAACCATCACACCATCCTCGCACCTTTGCACAGGAATAAGAATTTAACTCTGTGTGTTGACGTGGAGAGTTGAACTTGAGCAGAAAGGAAGCTTGGCGTGCTGCGGAGCCTTTGGCTGTGGGAGCCTTCACAGGATTTCAAGAAATTTTATTTTGTTTAATTTATGGAAGCTTTGCATGCCTGATTATAATCTCATTGACAACTTTCTTTATGGTCTGACCAATTTTAAACTTTTAATGAGGAGTCAGAGGAGAAATATGACATATTGAAAATAACCGAGCCAGGGAAACATCCCTAATTCCCATGTTCTGTGAGCACTCTCCACACGTCTGTGTATTTTGCCACCAGACCGCACAGACACAGATGGGCGTCAGCGAAGAGCAGAGGGTGGGTGGTGTGCGAGGGCAAAGGGAGATCCTGTGAGGAGTTGTGCGATTGGGTTAGCCAGAGGCCCCGCCTTTTCAATAGCGAGTAAGAGGCTGTTCCAACTTACTGATTAAAAACAATGTTGGTCGGGAGAGGGATTTCTGGCCCATGGTTTTTGAAACAAAATCACCCACTAAATGACTTTGTGTTTTTGTTGGTCATTATTAAATATTTTAAAATATCTTTTCATTATTTGAAGTTATAGTTTACCCCTTTCTTCCCAAAATTTTGTTATAAAAAATTGAAAATGTTACTTTGCCAAAATTATAGAAGGGTTACATATAAACCATCCATTTAAGACTTCAGGAGACTTTATTCCTTGGTGTGTTTCTATTAAAGAGAACAAAGCACCTCTTTGTATTTGCATTTACTGCCTCATTTGTTCCTGCTCCTTGTCTGTGCCCAAACTGAAGCTCAGATGAGTTAAATGATGACTGGCAGACCTTGATTCCTGGGAAGCACTTCTACATCCATTGTCCTGTCTCCAAGGACAATCTCTCTCGATGACTGCTCCTTCCCCATCTCTTGGAACCATGGGAGCTCCAGGTCCAAATAGGTAGGAGAGGGCTTTTTCCTTTGTATGTCTCACATTCCTCTGAGCTCAGAACACCCAAAGACTGAATGCACAGAGACGAAAAATGTGTGCATCAAGGGACTTAGTTATAGAGCTTACCCGAAGGGGAGTTGTGTGAAGGTAGAGCGAGAACATTTTTAACTGGGGACAATGTATATTGGGGAGCTCATGCAGAAAAGCCCCAATCTTCTGATATGGGGTAAGTAGAAAATATGAAGCTTGTGAGGAAATGGCCATGAGCTTGATGTTCAGCATTGTTTGGACTGGCCACTGCCGCTGAGAAATGGGAAATGATGAAAAGGATTGCCAAGTAGCCGGGGCCCAGGAAGCCAGGCCCCGTGATTCTCCAGCAGTGTCTGGCTGCCCGGGAGTGGAAGCAGAGGACATGGCGAGCAGGGTAGTTAAAGCCCAGGTTGGCAAGCTTGATTGGAAGGGCTGACCTTGAGTTCTAAGCTAGACAGGCAAAAAAGAGGCCAGCTGGGAACATGGGAGGAGTTTGAGAATCTAAAGTTGTGACAAGATAAGTGGTGGCAGGACCACTCTGCACACTTTCTCCCTCTGTGGAGCTCCTTCAACCGCCCAGTGCCTCCTTGTGGGCGTGCGTTCCTGAACACTCTTGTCTTCCTTTCCTTCCGCCTAAACGCCCTTCTCATCCTTAAGGTTCAGGTCAGGTCCTCCCTACTCCATGAAGCTCTCCTAGCTGTTTCTGGATCCGTCAGCACCCTTTCCTGGAAATGCCTCTGAACTCGTTTTCTGGGACACTTAAATTATTTCAGAATTACAGTCATACTGTATCCATTATACTGGGGTGGGCAAAAGTAGGTTTACAGTTGTGCTGTATTAATACAATAATTAATAAATAATAATACAAGAATAAACTCTGTCACATACTCACAATTGTCAGCCTACTTTTGCCCACCCTGTGTGCATCTCATTTCCTTGTGAGGCTGTGCAGCGTCTTCAGGGGTAAGAACCGAGTCATATGCTGTTTCTGTTTTCCTAACATGGTTAAACACTATTTGAATACATATATGCTTCATGTTAAAAGTATTGGTTGATTATCCAGTAAATGGCATTACTGCATACACTTATTTTGAAGCTGTTTGGTGGATTTTGTCAGATTTTTTATATTTGAGAATTTTCAATATGCTGTTCTGGTTACTCATGAGAAGTTCCAAGTATATGTCTATAACTCTTATTTCCAATATTATTTATTTCTATGAACCATTTGATTCCAATAAAATATTCATGAGAGATCCCAAACATTTATTTGCAGTTATTAAATTATGACAGAATCAAAGACATTTTATATTGGATTAACTGTAGAGTAAATTGGCACTTCTTTTACTATGGTGACCAGCATCTAGCAACAAATAAATATTAAATAATAGGTTGGGGTGAAGGAGAACAATTAGTCTATTGTACAGAAGTAACTTCCCTGCCAACAGGTCAACTCTGTCTCTAACTAGCTGGCCGCCTTGGATGAGGCACTTCCTCTTTCTCCCTCATTTTCCTGGCCCTCGAGGTGCATGAGTGGACTTGTGTCTTAAGCAGTGTGGAGCTGTTGGAGCCCTGGCAACCAGCAAGTCCACGTGGCCAGTTTGTGGCCTCCCACTAGTGGGCGCCATTGAACAGACTTTAGAGCCTCTGCCCTCCACAACAGCCTGCCTGCATTTCTCATCCTGACTGACGCATTTGGGTCTGAAATGGCACAGGATTATGAAAGTCGTTGGCATAATTCAGTTCCATCAGCTATTCTGAAGGTCTTTCCTGGTCCTCTGGTTTTGAGTCATGCCCACTCTGGAAGCTTGCAGTTTTGCCCCCACAGGCAGTTGCCATCGAAACAAAGCTCATCTGTTTTGGAAAATGCTGATCCTTACAGTGCATTGCTCTCCTCCTTAGTGGGGCAATTAATCTGTCTACATGGTGAAGGCAGGTAACAGCCTCCCTGGGCTCCTGGACTAATTTTCCCAGGCAAAATCTTAGATGACTTAAGTGTAGAAGTTCAGAACAGTGAGAAAGCTTAGGAGTCGGTCTAGGTAAATCTTCCTGTTTTATAGAAGAAAGTCAAGTCTGGAGAGAAGTGATTGGTCCAAAGGAAGTGAGGCAGGGCTGGAGCCCAGGGATAACTGTGAGGCAGAGGTCGAACCAAAAAGGGACCCTTCACCAGCCACATGGTTCCTGTTATCTTCATTACCTTAACTGCCCTCTCTGCCCCTTCAGTGATGTGGAAGGTATGTGAATCGCTGCTTGCATTAGCCTGTTTTCATGTAAACGTCCTTCAGTTTGCTTTAATTGGCAGCTCATTATGTGCCAAGTGCTGGGCTAAACTCCCATAACACGCTGTGTCTCATTTAATACAGGCTGTGCAGTCCAGGCTTACAAGGACGGGCTCTGGACCCAGCGGCCTGGGTTAAAGTCCCAGCTCCACTCCTCAAGAGACACATGGGTTGGGGCAAGTGATTTACCTCCCTGCACCTCACTTTCCTCTGCTGAATCTGAGGATAATAACAGAACCTTTTTTTCTGATCAATGAGATAAAGCAGCAAGCCACTTAGCAGAGGACCTGACCCATGGGAAGCACTCCAGAATGTTAGCTATTGCTTTAATCAGTCTTAGGCGTGGTTTTCTCCATATGGATATTCACTGCAAGAACCGCCTAAATGTTCTATTTCACGTTTGTAATGTGAATGAACTAGTGAAAACGTATATAGCTATATCAGTGTGTTAATAACTGGATTGTTTTTGCTTCATATAGAAATAATGTTTTTGTGAAATGAATGCATAAAACCAAAGTACTGTATTACAGTTTATTTTCTCATGATGCCTTTTAAAACCCTGACACTTAAAAAGGTCAAACAAAAAAACAAGAAAATACTCCAAATAAAAGACATCATCACACCTCTTTCTGACAGTCTGTCTCCCCTACCACCACCCCCGTTGATCTCCCTCTCTCTTTTCCTTTTAAGATGAGATCGGACACATTCAGAGTGGTATGGCTGTAGACCTTTTTTTTCTTTTTAAGGATTGGCACTCTGTTTATGGCTTTGACCAAAACTCAGAGTAGTAATTTGGAATTATATACTTTTTAGTCTGTAGAAGATAATTAATTGCTGTTAGCTTTTTGCTTCATAGAAGGAGACGGGGAAGACCTTGATTTTCTGTATTGGCTGATGTGAATGGATGTGCTGTCCAAACTATGCATTAGAGCCGCATAAAAATAAAGTCACATGTTTACAAGTTACATAAGTTCTTGCTTTCTGGACAGCCATCAAAGTTAGCACACCACAGCCCAAGGATTCTGCTTGAATGCTCTGACAGGCTCAGCATTCAAAGCAATAGCTGCTTACAGTTTGGTGCATTTTAAACCTGAAAGCCAGGGTTCTAGACATAAATAGTATGCACAGTTGGACAACAGTATTACCATCAGGGTGAGATCACTTCCAGGAAAACACTGAAATGTAGCAATGGGAATAACATCTGGCCTTTCAGCAGTTGCATTTGATTTAGACTTGGACATCCTACATGAAATAGAGGCTGCATTTATTAATAACTTCAGTTTCTATGCAATTTACTCATTTGAACTTGAAAAGCAAGACTCCCACAGCCTATTCATTAAATCTACTATGCTTAGGTATGGATGCAAAGCTTACTTAACTTAATAATCGCTTGCTTGTCTGTGCCTCTCTGGCCCGTTCATGTCTACCTCATACCACACAGAAGGAATATAAACAAGGAGGACCATAGGGAACAGAGCAAAGTTGGTCTGCTTCTTTGTGGTGGTGGTGAGGATAGGCTAGGGCTGCAGAAAAGGCCCATTAGATAAGATCAAAATGTGAATCTTTTTTCTTTCTCTCTATTTCAGTATCTGGATATCATTTTATTTTTCTCTGTGTGGTAGTGATATCCTCAATATTTTTTTTGCTGGGTACATGTCCAACCAAAATAGGGACTCCATTTCCAGCTATACATGCAACTAGATACGAAAGTAGATTGTGGCCAATGGTATGTAAGCAGAAACAGTATTTGCAAATTCTAGAGAGTGTTTTTAAAAGGAGGGTTTGAAGCCCTTCTTCTCCTTCCTGTGTTTGGAATGTGGTTCCAATGGCTGGAATGTCCACTGTCATTTTGGACCGGGGGAGGGGAGGCTTTCAAATGGGAGATACATATAGTGAAACTACGAGGTAGAAAGAGCCTCAGACACCATGGAAGACCTAATAATCCTAGACAGAGAACCTGCCGACTACTGTGGAAAAAATAGTACAGAAACAGTCATGTGAATAAAATAAAAATATACAGCCCAACAATTTATCAAAAAGGAAAGCTTTGTGTTATTTTGGTCATTTTTTGTAACTATTCTATGTATACTTGAGAAACAAATGTATCTTTTGCAACTTGAAAAATGTGTAGAAAACATGTCCACACTGTCAATTTACTAATCGTATTGTTTACGTTTTCTATATTTCAGCTGGCTTTTTGTCTACTTGTTCTTTCAGTTACTGAAATAGGTCGGCAACAGTCTCTGCTACAATTGCACATTTCTGTTTCTCTTGGTGTTTGAAACTTGATCCATGCATCAATATCTTGGTATATAGTTGGGTTTACAGTTTTTAATCAGGTCTTGTAATCTTGGTCTTTTCATCATAACACGTAAACTGTTTTAGCCAGCCTGAACAAGCAGGATAGACGCCTACCCAAAATTTGGTTTTGGCGTTGAAGCTGACAACACATACAGGGTCCAGCACAAATAACACCTCTTTTTTATCACAACAATCTTTTATTACAAAATCATAAGTATGTAATTCTGTAACATAACAATGTCACACTCAAGCACATCATGTGACATTTTAGGTGAAATGTTCCAATTAAAACTATACATTATTACACCCATATTATTACCCTACCAATCACACTCAAGCAAGGCGTTACTTCTGCAGGACGCTGTACACAGCAAGAGGCTGTGAAAAAGCTTCTGACACATAATTGAGGCTGGGTAAACAGGTCAGGCTGCCTGTGCAGGCCTGAATGGCTTGAGAGAGCAAGGAAAGGAGATGTTGGCTAGGGGGCTGGGCTGGGATGAGGAGTCCCTCCTGCAGGAAGGGATTTGGGTTGTTCGAATTTCTCACTGGTGCCAAAGGAGGGAACACCCAGGTTTTTCTTATCAGCTCTCCCAGATGTGGGGCAGATGTATCACCCCTTGCTAGATGCAAGGGGTGAGACTTAAGAACAATCAGCAGTTAAACATCCAGAAATGGAATCAGACTGTTACGTAGACAAATTCATTAAATGTAAAAGCTGATGCATTTTCATTTAAATTTACCTTCTTAGTGCTTTCTATTTTCCTTGCCTGTTCTGTATCCCCCTTTCTCCCCATTTTATCCATCCTTTTGACTAATTATTTTTATATTTACATTTATTCCTCTATTAACTTAAGATTTTTATGTGGTTTTTTATTTTCCTTTTAGTATTTATTCCAGAGATTATAGCATGTGTTTTGACTTTTCAAAATCCAGTGTTTATTTGTGTTTGTTTCTTTTTGGACAATGCAGTGATTTTATTTAACATTTTAACTCCTTGCTATTATTTGTATTTTAATTTTTATATCTTTTAAACTCACAATACAGTCTTGTTATTTTATGCAGTTGAAAGTCATTTAGATTTATCCACATAGTTTCCACTTTCATTGTTCTTTGTTTCTTGCTGCATCTCCAGAGTTCCATCTGGAATCATTTTCCTTCTCTCTGAAAGATACTTTTGAATATTTATTTTAGTGCAAGCCTGCTGGAGAAAAATTTATGTTCCATTTGCCCAAATTTCATCATCTCACTTCTGAATAATTTTGGGGGGATATAGAATTCTAGATTAGCAGTTACCTATTTTCAGCATTCTGAAGATCGCATTTCTTCCATTTCTGTTTAGAAGTCAGCTGTAAGTCCAAAAGTTACCCCTTTGCAGGTAACCACTTTGTATTTGTTTGCTTTGGGCTGCTCTTATAATTGTCTTTGTTGTTGGTTCTGAACAGTTTTATTATGGCGTACCTATGTGTAGATTTCTTTTTATTCCTAGTTAGATTTCCTGCAGCTTCTGGAATATCTTTTATCCGTTTTGGAGCGCTCTCAGCCATGGTCTCTTACAGTGTTGCTTCTGACTCACTCGCCCTGTAATCTCCTTCGGAGACCACAGTTACGCTCATGTAAGACCTGCATCTTGCTGTCTTCGCTCTGCCTCTTACATTCTCTGTTACAGTTTTCTTTTGTTTTACTCCATGCTTTGTTCTGATTTTTTTCCTTTTTCTAACCAACACTTTTCAAATTTCAATGTCTTTAAAGTCATCTGAAGATCTTATTAAGTATTCTTATATTTAATAAGAATCTTATATATTCTGAGATCTTATATATTCTGATTCACTAGGTCTGTAGTAGGCCTAATATTCTTCATTCTAAAAAGCTCCCAGACATAAAAAGGACATTAAGTAAAAACAGTCTCCAGTTAATAAGAACATTATCAATACTGGCTCATTAATTGTGACAAATATACCACATTCATGTAAGATGTTAATAATAGAGGAAATTGTTTGTGGTTATAAGAGAGCTTTCTGTGTTATTTTTATTTTAAAAAACCACTCCCAAGATTATGTCAATGCATCTTGTCTCCAAATCACAGTTTAAGTACAGTATTCTACCTGTCTTACTGATTTCTATTCAGTTATAGCTAATCTGTAAAACCCATTCATTGAGTTCTTAATTTCAGTTATTATATTTTTAATTTTCAAAACTTACACTTGATTCTTTTTTATACTGTTAATTCTCTGGCAAAAATTCTCAGGCTTGTCTTTTAGCTCTTTGAATGTAAATAACATAGTTACTTAAAGTCTATACGGTAACTCTAACATTTAAAGAAGCCCTTGCACGCCTGTTTCTTCTCTCTATTGCTTTCTTATTTTGTTTATTTTGTCAATGCAAAAATTTTTATAGAAATAACTAGAAGACTAAGATGAGGTAATGCTTCTAAAGAGAAATTATAAGCCCTGGCTGGCATAGCTCAGTGGATTGAGCACGGGCTGTGAACCAAAGTGTCGCAGGTTCGATTCCCAGTCAGGGTACATGCCTGGGTTGCAGGCCATGACCCCCAGCAACCGCACATTGATGTTTCTCTCTCTCTCTTTCTCCCTCCATTCCCCTTCTAAAAATAAATAAATAAAATCTTTAAAAAAAAAAAGAGAAATTATGTTTGCTTTTGCCAGATCCCTCAGCATCCCAGCAAGCCAGGCTGAACTCAGAAAAACTTATAAGACTAAGAGGAGCTGTAGTCATTGCAAAGGCCTGTCTACTTCTTACTCCCCTCCTCCTGGGGGCCGCTTTTCAGTGCGTCGACCCAAAGCAAGAGGAATCACTTCTACCTCCAGCTGACAGGCCCTGTCTTTCACCCCTTGATCCCCTTGGGTGTGAAATGTCTCTTCAGACTCTAAGCAGTGGGTTGGATCCGTTCCACCAGAGGCCCCTGAGAGGAATGCCTTCCCCATTCAAAATGACTCCCCCAACTTTAGCAATACCTTCCCTCTCTCCCAAGTCTCCCTAGTGTGTAAGTCTCTCTGTTTGGCCCAAGTACCACTGACTTCAAATGGGAGATCCAAGAACACCATGGGCTTTTTTCTACAACCTTCTTTCTCACTATAGTAAAAAGGCACAGATTTAGTTGGAAGAATACATTGGAAAATATGTGAGCTTTCAAGGTAGAAATGTGGTCCTGAAATGTCTGTGTCCCTTGGAACCCTTGGTGAGGCTGTGAACATGCTCACGGCCGGGTCTCATCCCTGGAGGTTTTGTGTGTGTTTCCTGCCAACTCTCTGGAGCAGTTTCAATGCAGGCGGTCCCTGGACACACCTGTAAAACCCTTCTGTAGTTGTGGATGGACTGAACAAAAGAGCCCTGAACTGGCTGCAATCAGAGCACGTTCTTTGGCTTGCTCTGAGAACTTGGGCAATTTACTGTGTATGCATGCATTTTCAAATGCATGGGTTCCTGACTCACCCCCTGCCCCCAATGCTGTGTGCATGAATATCCAAGGCCAGCAACACTCACTATAACCAGTCTTAGCACAGAAATATCTGCTATTTCAATGTCTACCTGCTGGGATTTCTTCTTGCACTTGAATACCCACTAGGGCTATTTACAATAATGCTCTTTGTCTCCAGGTATGGCTTTACACCTCGCCGTCTCTGACCACGCTGAGGAGGACCTGCATTGTCCTAGCACCGCAGCTCTAGAGAGGTGGATTGTGGAGGAGCTGCACCTCGGGGCCCAGTTGCTTGTCCTTGGTCTGGAGTTGTGTGGATACCTCTCACTGTCTGGGCAAAGAGGAGAGTCAGTGCTGGGTGGCCCATGGGAAGAGGGAGCTTAGCTGACTAGGTTCCGGTTCCTAACCGGGGCCCATTTTGCATTTCCTATGGTCCAGTATGGCCAAGTAGTCTCAGCCTGCCAACCAGTGCAAAGTCAGCCGGAAATCGTTGTCAATTCAGAAATGGCAAAGAGAGATAAAGAAATAAAACCATGTTTCCTCTTTCCACTTTATATTCTAAGCACACTTTATCATTAGAGAGTCATTTCTAAATGAAAGCATTTATGTTGTTTTTGACAAAGTCAGCTCTTTGGAGATGAAATATAAAAGGAGAGAGAAAAGGGTAACAAAGGTCAAAGTCACCTCATCATGGCTGGTTGTGGGGTTGGGGAGTCGCTGTCTGACTAAGTAGTGGGCATAAGGTGAGAGAAAACAACCATCTACCAAGCGTCTATGGGTGCCAGACCCTGTCCTAAGGGCTGAAGATCAAGTGGTGACTCAAAAGCAGTTCCTGCCTTTATGGAGTTTATATTCCAGGGGAAGAGCTGTAGCTCCTGCAGCGTAATTGTTTTTGCTTAATGTCTCATTCCAAGCTGTAGAAAGTACCATAAAGGAAAAGAGCATGATTCTGTTACAGTGAATAACAAAGGAGCCAGGCCTAGACTGAGGCTCAACAAGGCTCCCCTGAGGAGGTAATAACTGCACCAAGGTCTGAGAGAGGGGCGGGGCAGTGGGAAAGGCTGGCACGGGCAATGCCAAGGGGGAGAGAGGAGGAGTCACTGCAGACACAGGGCGGAGCATGTGCCAGGCATGGCCAGGCAGGCATGCTGAGGGAGGAGGACAGAGGTAGATGTGAGACAAGAGCCCCCAGGCAGGGGTGGAGGGCAGGAGAGGAGAGGCCCACTGTACAGCCTTCCTAGGCCCCACGAGAGACTCTGGGTTCTGTCTTAGAATAAAAAGAGAAGCCACTGAAGGGGTTTACACAGAGTGAAGCCACAATCGCATCTGCATTTGAGGAGAGAATGCCGGCCGCAGCAAGGAGAACAGGTCGGAGGACAGCAAATGAGCCCAGCCCTGGGGAAGGACAGTGAGGAGGACGCGGCGGTACCACTTGCTGGGTCTTAGCTGGCCGTGGGGTGGAGAGAAGCAAACAGACTTCAGGGACATTTATGAGGGGACATGGACAGCCAAACAACAGTCACACTTGTCTTTACTTTGCTGTGCTCACTTGCAATCTCTTTGTCACAGCCCAGCAGCAAAGTATCTGGGTGGGTGTCAATAGTCCTGTCATCCTCACATATGGCCCCAGCACAGAAATCAGGACGTCCAGTTCCCACACAGGCCTTCCAGAGTGACTGCTGGGAAGACATTTCCACGTGACACAGCTCGGGGGTGTGAAGAAGCTGAAAGCTGAGCACAGGTTCTGTGCGTGTGGCACCTTGGATACCAGGGTCTTCTGGCTCTTAGCTCACCCATCACTGAGTGGAGAGAACGCTGCCTACCCCCTTCTCTGTGTGCCACAGCTCCCCTCTCTCTGCCCCCCTGTTGTCAGCTGCCCCCATTGAATACATCACTTCACCTCTTCAGCCCCTGCACGCAGGCAGTGATTTTGAAGAGCCTAAACATGGGGGCCCCATGAGCTAGGAAAGGGTTACATCGCCCATGTACTTCGTCCAAGTCAAGTTGTGTGTCCTTACCCCTCTCACTCACCTCTGCTTTAGTTTCCTCTCTCTTCATATTTCTATGCAGCTTTCTCTCTGGATTTCCCATCCAGGCTACGAACAAATGACACGCTAATGTGTTCAATTGGTATCATATGTGGTAGCTCTGCGAGCAGAGCCAGCATGTGTAAGGAGGTGATGGGGCAGCGGAAAGTATCTATGGTGATGCCGGCCTGTTTAGCAAACATGTGAAGGAAATTTAGGCCGAGACCATCAAAGAGTAACCTAGAGGCACAGTTGGTCAGGTCCAGCCTCAGAACTGCTGTCTTGCCCTGGTTGGCTAGAAAGCAGAAGTAATAGTCATACACTCGGTGCCTTGAACTGTATAGCAACGGCGTGGCAGCTTTCTCAGACTAAGGATAACTACCAACGTCATGTCACTGTGGGTAGATCCGTGACGCACAACAACATCAAATTTCATTTAGAACCGGTTCACACACCTTTTCCCTGCAGTAAAATAACCTTTGGTCATCCCTAATTCACCAAATGTTTCGTTTTTATTGTTTTTCTTGCAAAATCTGAAAATATGTTTAGTACAAACATTTACACGAAACCTCCAAGTGCTTACTCAGTGCTGTGAACGTTTACAGGGAGTTAAGTCCCTGGCCCGCCCTCACCGGCGGAGCCTCCCCAGGCTGCTCGGAAGTCCTCGGAGCTCAGCAGCAGGTGTCTCTGCTTACCTCGGCACATTCCCAGTTACCTCGAGTTTATGTTTCTTGTCTAAACTTGGCCCAAGAAAAAAAGATGAAAAGCGATAGCGTGATGCAGTTTTCTGATGGGAAATGGAAGGTCTGGTTTTCATGTTGGCTTTGAAGTTGATGTAAATTCCATTTTCTCACACATAAAATATGCCAAAACAAATAGACATTGACACATGGGCTCTCTGTGACTTGGACAAGGCTTGTCCACCTACGAACTCTACACGGCGAAGCTACAAAGGGGTCTAGGGGGGTCTAAGTGTGGGGCTTCCTGGGGAGAAATCTAGATCAACCAGCTCTCAATGGCGAATGTGGTAAGTGACCAGTTGGTAAAGATTTGGTTGTTGTGGCAACAGATAACATGCTGCCCTTGCTAATTGTAGATGATTCATTGTCGGGAGAACTTTTCCCTGCTAGCCTCCGTCGGACATATCCTGGGTAGTGGTATCTATATTTAAAATGCTATATAAACAGAAAAAATTGCCCATTATAGAATTACCCTAAAAGCCATAGCTAATCTTTTGATTATGTTCTTATACTTTGTGTGTCTTTGTGTGATTCAAACTATTTTTCTCATTCAATCTATTATGTGTAATACACTGTGCTGATGAAAACAACACAGACATCTGCTTAGTTGGGCTGTCACAAGATCACTGAGCTTCGTCTAGCGCTCAGTACATAGTAAGCATTCAGTCAAGTTGAAACCACAAAATGACATGGGCAGCATGGTCTCACTTTGGCCCTGAGCCTTAGTAGGCTTGCACAAATCTCTCTGAACAGATTGATAACATGTACCCTGTTTTCAGTGATCCTTGAAATTACCTCCACCAGAAAAGTGATTTTTGGATTGATAACATTCTTCCCATTCTTCTTTGTCATTTGCTTTGCCAGACTGAACCCAGGCTACTCTGTGGCGGTGCAAGCCAGGTGCTGGTTCTGTGGCTGCTTTTCCAACCTTGGGGTTTCCTGCAGAAACACACAAAGGGTAGGCTTTTCCGCCCCCAGGGCCCAGTGCAGGGAAAGAGGCAGGCTCAGCATCCCCCATCCTCAAACCCCAACATGTACTCAGGGCATTCGGTATGGTCCCTCTTCTTCTGCTCAGCCCCCCTGCACTCCCCTGAAATCAAAGATTGTTGCCAACTGAGGATGTTACTTCGATTACTCAGAACACCAACTTAATTTGAGATCAGCAGAGTTAAACAGCCTTACTCTATGTCAGAAAATCTAATTGAGTCATTGAGTTAAGTCATTTTCCAATCTGTATATCCACCAGACCTCCCACGTTGAACATTGTAGATTTACTTTTTCATTTTCCAAGTTACAAAGAAGAAGAAAATCTATACTATGGCTCTGTAATTCCCCACCCAGTAACATGAGAGGGAAGAGGGGAGCCAGAGGCCACAGGAAGCAGAGTATCACCTACTCCATCTCGAAAGCACAGGCGTTTGTCCTCAGAAGGACATTCTGCCTCCCTAGAAAATCATATCTGGAAAATTATTCCAAACAAGGTTCAAAACAAAGACTTCAAATGAAACAGACTCAAAGGAGTAAACACAGCAAAACAGAGGATTTCAAAAATGTTTGCAATGTACACAGCCAAAGATTTGTTTTATAAATTGGTGGGGTTTCAGGTTTAGCTCACATTTATCAGTTCCCTCTTGGACAAAAGTTTCTGAGGCTACAAATGCATGGGAAGCTCCCACAAAAAGGCCCTGGGAGAGCGCGTCAGCCAGCTAAGAGGAGAAGGAGCCTCAGACCCCACCGACACAGAAGGTACTGGAAAGCCGCCTCCCCTCGGGCCTGCTCCTCTCCGGACCAGAAATGCCTACACACTCTGCTGTCTGACTCACGGGAGACCAGACAATAAGCCAGCACGTTTGTTGATTAAAAATCAGCCCATCTAGACTATAAGTATTCCTTTCAAGCAGTGATATTACTCTGTGAAGCATGTAGACGGTCTGCTCTATGTCGTTTTTTCCATTATAATCCTAACAACTCCAGCTGCCCCATAACATCTGCTCTGAATTTGCACATGATTTATATGTATAAATATAGACAGATTTTGAAAGGGATCTTGTTCTAAACACAAGTGAAAGTGGAAAGATGGGTATTTAACTACATCATCAAATTTGTTTTAGATCTTAGAACATCATATTGTCAACCACATGTCCATATATCCACATTTATCATTGCATGTCAGTAAAACATAAGAGTGCTTTAGATGTATATGTTCCTTGTAATTCTGAATATTTCACCCAAGTTATTTCCGTAACAATTGAGGGCCAGAGAGAAGGAGCGGATTCTAGGCATTCTGCTCTGTGGCGGGTGAAACTCCGTGTCACACAAACAAGTAACCAGCACCTCGTTCTTTTGATTCTCGGCTTACTTTTTGGTTCGTAGTCTCATCTCAAGGTTATACATTTTTTAAGTAAAATTAAAAGTAAGAAGGAAATACATGGCCATGTTTGATTGAGTGGCAGTGTCGCTCAAATGTCAGGAAGTGCCTATGTCAGAGGGGCCCTCTTCTTTGGCTGGGAAATTTGAATTGGCTCACTCTGGCTGCTGGGTGGGGAATGGACTAGACTTTCGGGGGCAAGGTGGGATGTGGGAGGCTGTGCCTCTATTCCAGGTGAGAGACTATAATAACTTGGACTTTGGTGCTTGGGTGCTGACAGAACAACTGAAGAGCAGGAGGCTAGTTCAAGAGAGAGGTAGAAGGCAGATCGAATGGACTTGCTGATGGGTCACTTAGGAAAGATGAGGGAGATAAGAAGGGTAGCTCCTAGGTTCCTGAGTGGATGGTCAGACCATTTGTTAAGATAGAAAATTCAGCCAGAAGCCAGGGGTCAGATCAAGACTTCAGTCCCACACCAACTGACATGACGTGGAGACTTCAAGTGGAGTTGTCAACCGGGAAAGTGGGCAGGGTGCTGGCCCTGACCCCCACTCACATTGAGCCAGCGTTGCACCATGTTATCGGTCAACAGTGTTATCGGTGCCATCGGTTAGTGTTCTGTGCAAACGGTTTTTGGAGAATATAGTCTATGACCACAAAAAAATATGGAAAAACACTGGTGTAAGCAATGGGGAGTCTCTGAAGGATTTTAATCAGGGAAATGATTGGATTTGTATTTCAGCGCACCCTGGGAGCAGCAGAGAAGAGATGGAAGGAGGTTTGAATCCTAGCTGGCCTCTTACCAGCTGTTTGGATTTAGGCAAATGGGCTAACCCCATGTTCTTTGTCAGCAAGATGATGATAGTACTACCTTCCTAGGGTTGCTATGGAATTATAATTAAAATGTCTGGGATGATAAATAATAATGTTGGTTCCCTTCTTTGTGACTGAGTGCCTGCTGATGCGGTTCGGTGAGTAGGGTGGCAAGAGGCTAATTAAGAGTTGCCAACCCTGGCTGGTGTGGCTCAGTGGACTGAACACCAGCCTGCAAACGGAAGGGTCATCGGTTCGATTGGGTTGTGGGCCAGGTCCCCACTGAGGGCGCATGAGAGGCAACTACACATTAATGTTTCTCTCCCTCTTCCTCCCTCCTCTTCTCTAGAAATAAATAAAATATTTTTTTTAAAAAAGTTGCCAGCACCCTCCCTGGGAGGAATGGGCACGCCCTGGCCTACGGGGAGAAGAGAGCGGAGTCCATGGGCTGTGGGGCAGGTGGGGCAGGGCTGTGCCGACAAGCGTGGCGCTGGGGGCTCTAAGGCAAGGTGGTGCTGTGGGTCCTGTTCAGGAATTCCGAGGCGAAGAGGGGCAGTTGGGGTTTGGGGAAGTGGTGGGGCTGCCTGGCAGCCAGTGGTGTAAAGGGGCCCCATGACCGCAGAGCTGCCTCTCCACTTGCCTCTCCTCGCTAGCCCTGTTAGTCGCTGCTACTGCTCTGGCCTCGCCAAGCTCTCTGCCTCCTCCTGCCTGTTCCTCACCAGCTCCCAAGACACTGCGCTTTCCGCACAGCACGAGCCTTTGGACACACTCGCTTTCTTTTCCTACCTCAGAACTGCCTCTGCAATCAAGGGTGCTAACTGCTCCGGTATGATTTCTTTCTTACAAAGAAGAGAATGCTTTTATGTGGCCCTGTCCAGGTCTGGAGCTTCGTGTTTTGGACCGTGTCTGGTGTGACAGCAGGAAGAAGGGGTTGTGGCCAGCCATCCTAGGCCGCCCAAGGCATGACCTGGGCTGTGACCCTGGCACCAAGGTGGCTATCTTTCATTGGTGGGACACCCATGTCCCCTTTCTAGGACTCAGAAGTTAGTCCGTAAGCAGGCTGGTGGCCGGGGCCTGTGCGTTCAGAGCAAAGTGAGGTGGCTGTGTAATGCGGCCTCTGCAAGAGCCTCCCCCGACTGAATGCAGGCGGAGAGCCCTCCAAGTCCAGGCCTGTCTTCCTAGACACGTGGCCCCTTTTGCCCCCCCCTCACCTTTTTCTGGGCCTCTGCTGCTGAGCAATCCTCTTCAAGTCGGCTAACTCGCCTTTTAAGCCACCGCTCTGCTCTCAGTCTGGGAGCTCATGGGTGTGGAGGAAATGACTCGACCCGCTTTCCAGGGACTGGATGCCTGAGCGGGAGTCTGGACATTTTCTTGCGTGAGCCCTTTGCAGATCATGGGCTGATCTCACTTTCAGGAAGGTATGGCCGTGACATTTCCAACAAAGTCTTAGTTGACTCAGAATATACTAAGATTTTAAGTCAGCTAGGTTGAGGCATCACTTACGTGTCCTACAATGCACCCTTTGAAGCACACAGTGTGATGACTTTTGACAGATGTATATATCCACACAGCCACACCACCGTCAAGATGGGGAACATTCTCACCACCCCAGAAAGTGCCCTTGTGCCCCTTTGCAGTCACCCCCTGACCCCCAGCCTTGGGCATCCGTTTATCTGCTTCCTGTCGCTAGAGATGACCATAGTTCACCTTTTCTGTATTTTTATATAAACGAGTCATACGTTATTTACACTTTTGTGTCCTCTGCTCAGCATGTTTTTGAGATTCATCCACATGGTCATGTGTTATTAATAATTTATTTCTTAGCTAAGCAGCATTCCACTGTACGGGTACAATGTGGTCTGTTTCCCTCTTCGCCTGAGACTGGACATTGGAGTTGTTTCCGTGGGGGCGGAACTATGAGTACAGATACCTTTTCTGATTCTGGATGTAGCCCAGAGTAGCCATGGTTGCTGCCCTTAGAGAGCTGGAAATCTTGTCAGGAAAAGAAGATTTAAGTGATGCCACGCCTGGGGGAGTTTATTACTGGGTATGAACCCCCGCAGGAGCCTTCCGAGTTGTGCCGGGGCGGCGGGCTGTCAGACGCTGAGAGAGCGCGGTGGGCCTCGCTTTGTTACAGCGGTCTGGAGCCGACCGGGCCGTCTCCGGGGGGTGCCTGCAGTGTGTTCGAAAGACACCCCTGTCGTGATTGTGTTAGATGGTTTGAATGAAGCAAAGAATGCCGGGAAAGAGTGCATGGTGGGGGTTCGCTTGAGCTTGTGCTCCTGCCAGCTTCAGGCTGTGGTCTGTTGGCCTGCCGCCACGTAGAGTTCACGAGAAGCGTGGGGCTCAGAGTCGCAGAGCCTGCCACTGTCGCGGTGTGTTATTTTTTTCTGTTGCTGTGTAACAAGTCTCCTCAAACTGAGTGGCTAAAACAACATTTTCTTTTTGAATCTCACAATTTCGGTGAATCTGGAGTCGTCGGGGCATGGGTCAGCTGGGCTCTCAGCTCGGAGTCTCGCCAGGCTGATAGCAAAGGGTCAGCGGGGCCCTGTGCTCGTTTGGAGCTCAGGGTCCTCCTCCAAGGTCACTCGGGGGAATCCTCCTCCAAGGTCACTTGGGGGACTCCTCCTTCAAGGTCACTCGGGGTGCTGGCGGAATTCAGGCCCTGCAGTGGCAGGGCCGAGGTCCCGTTTGCGTGCTGACCGAGGGCTGCCCTCGGGTCCTGGCCACGTGGCCGCTCCATAGGCCACTCAGCAGGCCTGTTGGCGTCCATCCAGGCCAGCAAGAGAGAGCCGGCTGCTGCCGCTTTTCGCTTCTGAGGTGTCCCCAGACTTCCAGGCCCACCCAGGATAATCTCCCCTTTGGTTAACCCTAGGGATCACATCTGCGATTTATTAATGCTGATTAGTTACACTGGCCAAATCCCTTTTGCCATATAAAGTAATATAATCTTCAGAGTGATATCCCGTTATATTTCTAGGTCCCACCCACACTCAAGGCGGGGAGGTTATGCAGGAATCTTGGGGGCCAGGTTAGAGTTCTGCCCACCACCCATGGTTCTCCTTTGACTCCCCGTTTCCCTGCCTATAAACAGGGCCATGGGCCAGGTCCTTTTAGAGGTTCTGCTCAGAGTCGCCCTTTCCCTCCATGTTATGGTCATGGAGTCAGGTGGAGGTGCTGTTACAGTCACCAGTCATCTCATCCAAAATGTGACTTGAAGACTGTGGTAACCACATGGGTAGAGATTTCTGGGGATCACTGAGAGGGTGCAGGCTGAGGGGAGGGTCAGCCGAGTGACGAGCAGGTGGGTGTGTTGTGGGGCAGAAGGTTGGTGTAGCGGGTGGTTGGGTGTTCACATGTATTTGTTTCTTCTGCTGAGCAGGGACTCCCCAGCCCCTTTGTGATTTAGCATGGCCATGTGACTTACTCTGGCCAATGAAATGTGACATGTCCCATTCTGAGCACAAGCTTTAAGAGCCTGTGGGTGTATTTTGTCTTTCTTTTCCTCTGGCACAGTGGTTGTAGAGATAGAAATGGTGGCTGATCCATCAGAACAGGCCCCGAAGTGGAAGGGGTACAGGGCAAAGCCCCAGCCAACCTACTGTGGATATGCAGGGGGTACAAATGAGAAATAGACCTTTGTTGTTTAAAGTCTGGAGGTTTGGGGAGGTTTGTTCCTGCATCATGACCTGGCCGATCCCGCTGATACAAAAGGACGGTGTCACTGTTAATGTTGCTGCCGCCTGCCCCTTCTCTCTGGAACCCTCATCCTAGCCACGCTTGGATCCAGCTACCTCTGTGAGGCAGCGCTGTGGGACCCTCTCCAAAGTCTTCATGAAAGGCGATTGTATTGCAGGACAGGCGTGTATTTCTTATCATTCAAACAGAACCGTCTGCCTGCTCACTGAGAGGAGATGCTCTCTCACACCCCGGCGCCTCAGCTATCGTGACAGGCTAGCTATTTTTGTCTGAGAACAAATAAGTGTGATTAGCACATTCAGAGAAAGCTGCCAAAAGCGTCCTCATCTGACTGAGATGTGCCTTGATGCAGATTACCTGTCCTTTCTTTCTGAGACTCTCAGCTACTAAACAACTGGCACCGAGTCCTCTGTTCTCGTCTGTCATTTGCCCATCGTGCAGGCATCTTGGTGAGTCTTGTGTTTCCACACTCTCCTGTTGACGATGTCTTTCTTTTAGGGGACTTCCTTTGTGCCACCACCTCCAGGAGGCCACTGAAGTGTTTCTCCTCGGGCGAGAGTTTTGAAATTTGAGAGTTTTGAGAGTTCTGTGCCTTCCCTGATGTCTCCTCGGATTGCAGCCCCCTCCGACCCTGTGCAGATGCTCCCTGCTTGCTCCCCTCCCTCTGGGAACACCCCCCTCCCTCACGTCACAGGCCTGCCTTTGCTTCCCTCCGCTCCGAGCTTCCTTCTCCCTGGGCTGTCCCTGGACTCCGCTCAGCTGCATTGGGCCATCACACTGCAATCCCAAACCATGACCTGGCTCATCCCAAAGACAGCAGAAGTCATGGGTGACTGCAGCTGGGGACCCACAGGTGGTGCACAGGCAGAGGCCACCCTTAAGCAAAACCTGGAAACAGTTGCTGCTGTGGGAAGAAATTACATATAAGAGCAGGCCACGGTGTAAATTGTGTCCCAGTATAAAGACGAGGGAAATAAGGCCCAGAGAGACTCTGGCAATTGTGATAATGGTAACAGCCAACCGTTAACGAGCACTGACCATGTGCCGAGCACTGTGCCGACACTTCCTGTGGATTGTCTCAGTCAGTTTCCCATCAGGTAACACGAGTCTCATGCCCATCTGTCTGATGAGACAGAGGCTCAGAGAGGTGAAGTAGCTCACCTAAGGAACAGCAAGTAAGCAGAGAGCTGGGATGGGATCCTGCACAGAACAGCCACCACAGAACCCACAGCCCTACCCAGGAAAGGATAAGACCTCAAGGCAAGGGAGGGGAGGGCCCCACAGGCTCAATGGCTGGCCCCCACACACTCTGTTTCGGTGTTTAAAGTGATTCCCTGGCTGCAGGGTGTGAGGCCTGCCACTCTGAGGGCCCTTCCCAGCCCTCCTCCAGCCCCTCTTCGCAAGGCAAAAACCAAAGAAGCCCTGGTTGGAGCTCTCTTCCCCTTCCAGTCCCAAGAGCCTGGAGCCTCGGGTTCCAGGTCACAGGTTCCGGGGTTGGCTTGCATCCACCGGAGGTAGTTTGAGGTGAGTTTGAGTTTACAGGCCAGCGCAGCAGGCGTGTTGCGGGGTTGGACTGCTTTGGGGTTGGACTGCTTTGGCTTTCAGAGTAGAGGAGAATTGAATTATTCTTGCATTAACTCCCCTGACACCTTGAAAACTATGGTCTCCTTCCCTCCTCTGTGGCTTTTCTCTGCCATAAAATGAAAAGCAGATTGCCTTGCTGGCAGCTCGAAGCAGGCCCTGTGTCCGAGGTATGTTCAGGCAATCTTGGCCATCTGCTTCTCATTGACCAGAGCGGGGCCGTGGGCAGACAATGGGCCAGTGTGCAGCCTTCACCCCGGGCAGCCGCTCTGGTGACCCCGGGCCTGCTGCCTGGCAGGCTGGGGAACGGCCCATAGGCTGGGAGCGCATTTCCTAGAGTGTAGGGGTGGTTCCCCCTCATTTGGCCGTTTCTTCCTTCTTTTCTTCCTAGAAAGATGAGTTTCAGCTGTTTCCCCAAGGCTCCTGGTAACCTCTTGGCAAAGTGATATTTACTGTGTATGTCTTTTAGCATTATAGATGTAATCTACATTCGATAAAAAGAAAACCCTAGAAGAGTAAAAAGATGCAAATACTAGTGACAGCCTCACTACCAAGGGTTTTAGTGTGGCTTCCGTTGGTTTATTATTTAGCATTATTTTTAAAAACAATGACCTAATGTGCAGTCCTGAGTTAGGCAGTGCACTAAATACTTTGCTTGGATGATCTCTGGCTGCATTAAGTACAACCCTGTTAGGTACGTACTTTAATGAACACCATTTTTACAGATGAAGACGCTGCAGTGGAGAAGGGGCAGCAAGTCTGCCCAGAAATGCCCAGCAAGGCAGGTGGGGCCAGGAGTCAGTTGCAGGCTGGGTGCTCCAGATTCCACAGCTCAGAACCACCTCATAATACACACCGGTGTGGAATGAAAGCTACTCCGTGTCCTGGTTTACCAAACCATGGATCACACTACTTTCCCATTCAATGTCGTCCTCCATACGTGACTCAACAGCTGCCTCTATTCTATTGCATAGACTCATCTTAACCTGTTTAGCCAATCCCCTGACTTTGCATTGTCCCAATTTTGCCATTATAACCCTGACCTGATCACTCAATACAGATATCTTTAAGCCCACCTCCCACGATTCAGCAGTAGGGCAATTTCTGTGTGAACATGTAGTTGCGAGAATTTTGAAAGATGAGGGAAATTCCTTTTAAGAAAAGTTATACTTGCAACACTGGGTTGTAGTCTTTCACCTGTCAAATTGGCAAGGATTTTTTAAATTTATAGCTCACTTTTTAAACTTTTTAAAAATCCTCACCTGAAGATGTGTTTATTGATTTTAGAGAAGAAGGGAGAGAGAGAAAAAAAATCGATATGAGGGAGAAGCATCAATTGGTTGCCTCCCATAACTGCCATGTCCAGGGATTGAACCTGCAGCCTGGGCGTGTGCCCTGACCAGTGATCGAACCTGCAGTCTTCTGGTGTGTGGAAAGACCCTCCAGCCAACTGAAACACCCAGCCCAGTACTCACTCTTTAAACTTTTAACTCACTTTCTTAGGGATCAAACAGTGAGCTATCTCATTCATTCATTGTCAATTTTAATGTATTCTTTTGTAAATTTGCTGCTTATTCTCTTTACCCAGTTTTCTGTTGTGTAATTCATTTTTAAATTGATTTGTGAAAGCTTATTACATTAAGGATATTGGTCCTTTGATGCCTGTATTGTGTATAGGTGCCTCCGTCATTTGTCTTTTTATCTTATGATGTTTTTGCATTTTGGTCTGAGGTTTACAAATAGAAGAGTAGGCAAAAGTAGGTTGTGAGTGTGTATGCAAAACACAGAGATTATACTTGTATTGTTATTTATTCTTGTATTATATAGCTTTCCATACTAGCAACCGTAAACCTACTTTTCCCCACCCTTGTACTATGCAGCTGGTCCATTAGTACCCTACTCAGTACCTTCTCCCTTGTACTATTTTATTTTTTAAACTTCCTTCTGTCTCCTCAACAATATTATATAAATATGAGTATTAAGTATAGATTGTCATTTTGATGTTTCAAATTGAACTTGTTGTGATAGGAACTGAAGAACCAAGATGTTGAAATAGGCAACTCAGGGACCAAAGAGAGTGAAATGAGGAATCCCCATCAGCTGGTTGCCCAGGAAACCAGCACTGAGAGACCATCAATGGTGAATCCAAGGTGTAGACTAACACAGTTATTTTATTTTAGAACACAAATATAAGAGAAAGAAATGTATTTATGTTCATTTGTGGTCTGATTTTTGAACACTGTAGGGAATATCTCGCCATTATCTAATTAATAAGGTTCATAAATGTTTTCTTTAGATATCACAAAGTGCTGCTCGGTTTTCCTCATAGTTATTATAAAGCTAACATTTTATCACATTAAACGTCTTTAGCATAGAACTGCACCCAGTGTCCACATGTTCAACATTAACATATAATGAAAGTGAAGATCTTTTCTGCACAGAGGACAGAATCCCGGGCATCCCCCCTGCCCTCGGCCGCCAGTCCTGGGTCCCAGGACTCACTCTCAGTTCCTTCCTCACAGGAGGGAAGAGAATTCCTGTGGCACACAAGGCCAGGGTAGGTTCTGGTCTGTGTAACCCCTAGAGGTGATGTGACTGACGCACACACACAGGGAAGCGTATCCAGAAGCAGGAAGGAGAGAGCACGTGTACACGAGTGACCCACCACCGTTCTGCCCAGGAATGCCACAGGGTACCAGCACTATTCCCATGTGACGTTTTTCTGGCCTGTCTTCCCTTCCTCCCTCTGATTTTTTCCAGATGCCCCCATGGGCCAAACCCAACCAGAAGCCAGAGGGCAAGAGAGCCGGGCGATGTGGCCTGGGAGGTCACGGAGCCTGGGCCACAGAGCGAGGCAGAGGAAAGCGAAGGCTGAGGAACACGGGGAAGCGCCAGGATAAATAATAGAGAGAAGTTAAAAATCACTCAGAAACCCACCAGCCAGAGGTAACCTGGATCTACGCTGTTGGTAGATTCCCTCGATTACTTTGTGATATTCATGACTCTCATTGTTTTTTACTTTTTAATTAAATGTATTGAGTTAACATTGGTTAATAACTACAAATTTGAGGTGTATAGCTTTATAATAGGACATCTGCATACTCTATTGTGAGCTCACTGCCTGAGGTCTAGTGTCCTCTGTCACCATACCCTTGACCCCCGGTACCCTCTTCATCCCCCCCACCCTGCTTCCCCTGTGGTTAACCACCATTCTGTTGTCTGAAATGTGCATTACTTTTACACAGTTGAGATCATAGAACATAACTGCTTTCTAAAGCATGGTTAGCCGCGGAGCAGTTAGAGGCCCAAATCAAAAACCATTTTGATGCCATTGGTGACAGACAGTGATTACGTTTGAGTGGTTTAGCGACTTTCCCATCACACACGCGTATACACACAGCCACTCAATGGGAATGACTTCTTTCCCAATGTGAACTTTTTAAATACAGAACATTATTACTGAAGCTTCTTGAAAGGTAAAGGGTCTGTTTTCTTGCATGATGCAGCTCTTCTTTTGCAGACAAAAGTAAGATCTTGTCATTAATTTTCAAACCACAGTAGCCCGAGTCTGTGGTCAGGGCAGTGAATGAGGGGCACACACACCCACATGTTCCTCAAGACAGGCACTTCGCACTGATCCCCCCGTTCTTTCCCATGGGGCTCTGGTGCGCCTCAGAATCTCATCAGCACAGCGACCCCATGCAGTGACTCTGGCCAGTTCAGATTCGTCGCTGTCCTTTATCTTCAGCAATCCTTAAGGACAGAACCACTCTGCCTGAGAGATTAAGTGGCCATCAGCTGTGCAGAAGATCCCTCCCAACCCGGGGGATGAAAAATGAGGCACAAGGAATGCATCTCTTGTTGCAGGAAAACTCCAGAAGCAGAAAAGCAGCTGAGGGCAATAGGGAAGGGTTAAGTCTGAAGTCACAGAATTCTCCAACAAACCAGTCCAACTGGGTTCTGAGTTTGGGATCTCTGCAACAGAAGAATTGCATATCCAGAATTCCCTGTTCTCAAGTTTTTAGATTTCATGATCTCAGCCACCAGTGTTAGTCTGTTTTGAGTCATTGCATATCTAAGAATATCTGGGTAAGGCCTTTCCTCTGCAGGCTGCGAAAGTATTGGGTCCCAGTTTTCCTCCTTCAAAACCCTCTCCAGGCATCTCCATATAAGACAGCAAAGGAAAAGTCTGAAGCCAACCAATTTTGATATTCTCAGTAAAAAGTTTTTTCCTTCCTTGGTTCTCATAAAAGTAAATTATTCTTATAATTCAAATACTTTGCTAGAGTATGCTTTAAGTGAAGCCTTGTGTCAGGGGTCCCCAAGGCCATTGCTGTGTTTGGAAATTCACCAAAATGACTCATAAAACTCTGCATTGAGTGTACTCGGGGTTAAGATTTATTGCAGTGATGCAGTCAAGACATACAACTGCCTTAGAAGGAGAACGGCGCACACAGAGCTCACTCTTCCACAGCCAGGGAAACGAGACGGCATCTGTGAGACGTGCCTGCCCAGGGAGGCCCGTTAAAGACTCAGGACTCAAGTTTGGGGCTGTGGGGGGTGGGAGGGTCTGACTATACAGCCATTCTACCTAGCACACACCCAAATTTCAGACTTCTAGAAGGAAAGCAGGTGTTCAGCAAAAACCATGGTGTCTGTAAAAACAATTCAGGCGCAGTGAGCCACTTGACTTATCATTCAGACAGAGTGTTGTACCGGGTAGGGAACCGTTTACCAGCAAGTTCCCAGACCCCAGCATGCAGGGCTGTCTAAGAATCACAATTTTAGACTGCTTAGTTAACACTTTCCTGCACGGCCCCCTTTAAATTTATTTTTGCAGGGAATACTACCAGCCCTTTCCACTTGTCTACTAAGTAAAGTGTTCTTTGATCATCCCTTCCCTTACTGCTTCTGTCCCTGTTGTCCTGGTGCCCGGACCTGGCCGAGTGGAGCGTGAGGAGACAACCTGCCCTTTCCTCCCCCGTCATTTCCGTCACTTCACCCTTCTCTGCACCCTCCTCGAGTCCCGGGCTGGTCCTCCACGCTGTTAGTCCACTCTTCTGTGGTGTCAGCTCTGCTTCTGTGGACCCAAGGCAGGCGGGCTTTATTGCATTAAAAACTTCTTCACTGCAAAGCCAAGGGCTTTCTTTCTGATGTTCAAGGACCCTTTCCTTGTTTTCTCCCCACTACTCAGCCTCGAACTACGGAAGATCCGTTATCTGCCAGTATCCATTAATCACCAGAAGAGAGGTTGTGGGCGTTTGTGCTTGTTGCTGCCTCTGTCATCAGGGTCATCTCTCAAAAGCCTTGTTCAATCTTTGAGTCATAGATTGTGGTGCAACTTTTCTGGCCTTGTTCCTAATGACTGGGAGGGTTTTTATTTACTGAACATCTGTTGACAGAAATCCTTCTTCTCCTGCACCACGGACATTGAAGAAGCGGAGCATGCAGGGGGGACGGTGCCCGGCATGCCTCTGCGCTCTGCCATCTGTGGGCTGTGGCCGCAGAGCTGCGCCTGCGAAGAGCCCCCTCCCGGCTACCGGGGAGCCGGGTCCTCTATGTCCGCACCTCCCCGGACTCGAGGAGAGGCTGCCTGTGCGGCCAGCCCTCGTGTCCTAGTTTTAGGGGCTGGCTCCCTGGCATGCAGAGTGAGTGTCCTGAAAAGACATTTTTAACCCAGTTTCTTGCCCGGCATTGGTTTGAACATTGATCCCGATTCACAGAAGCAGGTTTTCGCTTTTGTCTTAGGTGTTTTCCTGAGAGGCTCGGGGCAGCTCCGGTGGAGCCTATTCACCAAGCATCATTTAAAACTAAAGTCCTAGGGAACTTTCTAATGAAGGGGTTTTATTGGTGATCACAGAGAATAAAGCCGTGTCCATAACCCAAGGAGATTAGGGCCTCTCTGGGGAGCTGGGACAGACACACGGGGACAGTAACTTGCAGTGCCAGGCAGTGCGCTGTGACGGGCGCGCTGGGAATGCGACAGGCTGGGCTTCAGGGACTCTGGCTTCTCGCGCCTGACTCCAGCGCGGACGTGCTGTGTGACCTTGGACAAGGTGGGGCTCCCATCTGGAACTCTCTTGCCTTGTTTACAAATGAGGGGATTGGTCTACAGAGTTCCCAGCAGGCTTCCAGCTCCAGCATGCATCATCTTTTTGGGATGCTGTGATTCTGTGGAAGTACTGCAGAAAGGAGGGACCTGCTGGTCTTGGGCCGATGGGTCCCTTCCAGGAGCCAAGGAGACAGAAACTGAGATACCTCCCAGTGTCCAGCCTCAGTGTCAGGGGGTGCCCTGTGTCCCCACCATGTGTGCCCAACTCCAGCCTCCCCACCTCATCCCTTCGCCTGCTAGTTTTCCTTAGACAAGATGACCTATAAACTCGTAAATGAGTTTGCAGTTTACGAAGGTCCCAACTATTTAAATCATCCTGCCCGTGTGTGTGTGTGTGTGTGTGTGTGTGTGTGCGCGCAGTGCAGCAGAAAATGGATTTCAGGCATCCTTTTAAAGGTGAGAAATCCGTCTTTTTTTATGCCTGACTCATAGTCCAGCCATAAAAAGTTGGATGTTGCCTCATTCTGACAATGAGCAATGATTCTTTTTTTAGGCCAGGTTTATACAAGGGGCCTGAGGCAACTTCTGATACACCAGGGTGGGCAAAGACCTCGGGGCCCCAGGTGGCTTCTCCTCCTGCATTCAGAATGCCGTAGTCAGTGTGGGTGTGACAGGCGGAGGTGAGCCAGCACCCACGGCAAAGAACGGGGAGGCGTGCTGCTGTCTGTGGAGGCCGGTCTTTCGGATGTACCCCCCTGGGGCAATGGGACAGCCGTCTGAACTCGGGGACTCCTGTGGGGACTCTGCTGGCTGGCCATCCTCCTGAGCACTCAGGGGGCAGGAGGTCCCGCCACCCACAACTCTGTCTCATCTGTCATCTCCCTACCCCAAGCCAGGATAGGAGGGGCCATTAGCTAACTTGGTAGATTATAAACCACTGGCAAAACCAGATATGCAGGTTAATGAAAAGCCACTTGAGGGGCATAAATAATGTAATTGGCTGTTGACATGCAAACAGAATAATCACAAAGTCGCCCAAGTTCCTGGTGTTCCAGCTTTCTCTCCTTTCAAGACAGACCGCTCCTGCTCGGGCCTTTCGCAAGCACCCATGCTTTAGAGAGAGGGAAGAATGGGGGGAACTGCCTTTACAACTCATATCTGGGAGGTGTTGCAAGAGGGGAAAAGAAACACATCCCGAAGGCTCTTTCTCGGTGGCTCTCCTGACCGCGCCGCCTGAATGTGCCCGACGGGAAGCTCATGCTCCTTCTTTGTCCCCCAGCTGGGCTGCAGCACCTTCCACGCTGTCTTTATTGTCTGTGTCTGTCTCTCCTGTCAGTCTGCACTCCTGGAGGTTTAGAATCTTGTCTAATTATCGCCTCAGACAGAGCCTGTGAGGAGGACACACTCAACAGTGGTTTGTTCAGCCGAGTAAATAAGTCAGCTCCAGACTCGGCTAACGAGCCGAAAGGATGACATTCCCCAGAAGACAAGCGGCATCCGTCAACCAAGACAGCCTGTGTACATGCCGCTTGTGTAATTGATAAATGTTTATTGAGCACCTACTATGTACCAGGTATTCTTTTAGATACTGGGGATGTGGCAGTGAGCAAGACAAATATGATTCTACTCACGAGGCATTTAAATATAATGGGAGACAGATGATGAACAACCAACAAACCCAGTCAAATAGCATCTGTTAAAGGAATGAAAATAGGATGACAGAGACGGATTGGGAAGACCTGTCTCCTACAAAGGAAGATCTGAGGTCAAAAAGAAGTGAGACACACGAATGAGCATTCCAGGTAGAGGAGATAGCTAGTGCAAAGGCCCCGAGGCAGAGCTAAACTTGGCGTGTTAAAGAAACGGGGAAATCTAGAATGGTTGATGAGCACAGGGTGGGAGTGAGGGGCAGATGGCATGAGACTGAAGAAGCGGGTCAGCCGGGGTCACATCGCACCCTGAATGCGCTGTGAAGCCGCCAGGGTGCTTTGAGTTGGGTGGAGGAGAGTGAGACCAAGCTCCTGATGGAGACATTTTGAAAGACCTCATGATAAATCCAGGGTCTCATCCTTCTATGGGGATGACCCTTCACACACCCATGGGGTTTTTTCCCCCCAGTGAGGGATATGACTTTTGCTACAGCCTTGCTTGGTCAGCACCTCTGGGGCATGTCCAGAGCTGCAGAGGTGAGGGGCATCCTTGGTCTTGGGACTGGGAGGGAGGGAGTGGCTCCTAAAAGGATAGAAACTGTGACTTTGGTCTTAAAAACACTAAACGGTTTGGCATTGGCCAGGGCTCTTTTAGTTGCAGGTGGCAGAGACGCCCTGCAAGCTAGCTGGTGTGAGAAAGAGAATTTCTTGGCTGCTCACACTGGCCATTGCAGGGGCTGAACAGGTCTCAAGGGCTTAGTGTCAGCAGGACTGCATCTGGCACATGGTTTTTCCTGCTCGGTTTCTCTCTTTGGAGTGACTTTATTCTCTACTATTCTGGGAGAGCTCCCGCCCACATTGCCTTAGACCCACAAAGGGGGGTCTCTGTCCTGGGCTCTATCTCAAAGGAACCCCATGCTTTGGACTAACTTCCTTGAAATTTTCTAAGCCCCGTCTGATGTCTGGGACCCCCTGAAATCATTGGTTCCATCTATATGAACTCTGGCTTTCATGTCTTTCCGGGGAGTACTCTCTGAGGCGCATTCCCTCCGTATGGGGTTGACCAGATGCCCTAAGGAACTTCAGGACCCACAGTCATGGAATTATTCTGGGACCCTAAGACCGACCCCCATTCCAGGAAGACAGCCTGGTGAGTGAATCGCTCTCACAGAGCAGCATGGTGTTTCACAGGATCTCACAAGATCAGGCATCACAATGGTGCTGGCACGCTGATTTGGGAAGACTTTTACTCCCATCTGACACAGGACGGGTTCAGAGCTACGGGCTCCACTGGCTCTTGGGCTTGAGCTGCATGTGGAGGCTGGGGTGTCAGTTTCTCCTGTCCCTGTTCTGATTGTGGTGCAGGTTGGCGACAGGCGTCCTTTGTCCTGTTCTGTGCTGCTGCACTTCGGGTAACCACCCCGCACTGCACCGCACGTCAGGATCTGTGTCACACAACCATGCCTCTGTCCTCCAAGGGTTTCAAGATCATTGCTGTCCCATAACACCAGTGATACCCTCCAGCTGATACCCTCCCTTGCATCTCTTTGACCTGCTCACTTTGAGCCCTCCTCATGGGTTGGTTGTGACCCACGCCAGACGAGGGTCAGACACAACTAGGTGATAATATAGCTCTGGCCTCCGCCCACAACCACCAGCATCTCTCTGCCCTACAGTCTACTTTTCCCCCATCCGTGTTGCATTTGTAACTCTTATAAAGCCAAGACCAAGTGGTCCAGTTGCAAGAAACAGTCCATCTACCCAAATTAACTTCAAAATTTTATTTTTGCTCTTTGCAGATTCTGAAAGGGATCTAAGTACTTGTTCCACAGCCACTCCAGCATTTACCTGACAGGTCACAGCAGCTCCAGCAAATCTCTCTTCAAAATTTTCGCCTTGCCCCTAACTCCTAAACCCACAGCCTGTATGGATTTTCTTCTTCATTTCTAAGCCCCTCCCCAGTAATTTACTATCCGGACCCGAGCTCTCCACTGCGGCAGCCATCAGCCTCATTAAACACTTAAAATGTGTCTGTGAATTCAGATGTGCCTTCAGTGTAAAATACACACTGGACTTTGAAGAGTTGGTCTAAAAAAATGTAAATGAATCATTTTTATGTGGATTACATGTTGAAATAGTAATGTTTTAAATATATTGGGTTAAAATATATATATTTAAGATTAATTTTACTTGCTTCTGTTTACTTTTTTAATACAGCTGTTAGGAAATCTGTGTGGCTCAGGACTGAACAGCACCGAGTCCGTCAGCAAAGACTTGCCAGGGTTCTCCCTTCCCTTCCACTTCCATGGTTCTCTTCCCTGTGTCCGATGCCTTGATTCACAAACACAGACATTCCGTTCAGGCGGAAACAAAACTCCCCTTCGATGGGGATGTCAATGGGACAAAGTATCTAGATACAAAGCCATTAATCATTTTGTTTCATCACACGTGTGTTACAGACAGTTCGGACAAAGCCAGCATTTTAGGAAATCGCAGACTCCACTGCCTTTGGAAGCATAAAACTTTAGCACGCAGAAAACACTGCTGGAGGGAGGAAAGACAGTGATTATTTTTTTCCACGAAGCTCTTAGGAGTCCATGTTTTGGTCTAGAGTGTAAATATTTCATCCGTGACGGGGCTCACCTCTACCATCCGTTCTTTCCAGCCTCAGCCGCGATCCCATCTGTCTTTGTCGACACGGCTCACAGAAGACAATTAGCTCTTTATTTGAAATTGGCAGGCGGTGTTTTCCAATTCTGTTTCTCCTCACTTGGATAGATGTCTAGCTCCGAATCCATCGTCACCGATAACTCAGGACGGCCATTTGTTATTTTCTCCGAGGAGACTGTCCGGTCCCCGAAAGCGGGGCCGCCGTGACTCACGCTTCACATAAAACACGTCTGGGCATTTGGGAAAGCAGCCAGAGCATTACTTAACCCAACCTTGTGATAAGAGACATAAAGTAGTCGGGGGACCATAAGAGGGTTGGCTCTAAGCTTTGGAATACTTTCTCTTTGATAATCTTTTAAATCTTGTGTAAGTTGAAAAGCAATGCACAGTGACAGCTCTAACAGGGAGCTCACTCCGACGTGTAAGTGCTCACACGTGTGAGCACTGGATGCGGGCCAAGTGGACTCATGTGAAAGAAATCATGGCCCAGGAACAAGAGCGGATCTTTCACTCGATAATTAGTCTCCCTGGGTTAATAAGGGAGCAATTTACTCTGGGTGGTTGTAGCCGGAGACTTAAAAAGCTTTTTATTGTTATCAGCCCGTGGTTTTGAAAATCAGAAATAGACTTGAAAAATGGTTTCCTAGACTCGCCAAGGCACTCGGGGCGGGGAAGGACTCGCTCCCTTATTTAGTCTTTTCTTTCTATAATGTCATCCGCTTTTCTTTGTACACGAAGAACACACATGCACCATTTGAGTATCCCTTAGTTTTTGCTGTGGTTTTGTATATTTAATATTTCAGACAATTGCTTGTTCATGCTAATTGAGGAAGAGGAAGTAGAGTATTGTGTAATTAAACGGAATCTCAAGAATTAACGCTGATAGTTGGTAAGCCATTTCCTCTTCTTACTACAAGTGTCTAATCATGCTTTGCCTGATAAGTAGAAAAGTTGCAGTTCTCATCAGAAATTCTGAACTCCAAGTAAAAATTTCTGAGTGCCTTTGAGGTGGCATTTCCTTAAAGAATGTTTGGAAATGAGGGGCGGTTCAGACCTTAGGTCTTTGACAGCTGTGTTATCTATAAGGAGATGGATCGTGCAGGGATGCACGGGCAAACAAAAGTGGCTCGGTGTCGGGCTCAGAAAGCTCAGTTTCTTTCCCCCTGGGCTGCAGTTTCCATGTGAGGGAGGGACCCCACTGCAGAGTGGCAGTGGCACAGTGTGCTGGAAACACGTGTTGAAAGTTAGAGAAGGACACAGACAGACGGCGCCCGCCACAGAGTCCCAGGGTGGGAGCAGCCTTCAGAGGTCCCCCACCCTCCACAGCCAAGTGCAGCCGGCAGCTACATGTTCTTGAAGATCTCCTCGGGACACCCCGGCAGCTTCTGCCGCCCATTCCAGTTCCAGCCGTGAAGAGTCTTTTAAACGTGTCCCCTAAATTGGCCCAGCTCTAACGGGGCCCCGGAGGTGCTTGCTGCCTCCGCATCGCCTGTCTAGGTGAGAGACAGACTGTCTTGTTTCCCTCTCTGCTAAATGTCCTCCCTCTGAAGTTGTACAACTAGGAAAGCAACACTTTCCATGATTTCACACGAGAGCTGTGTCAGGGGCTAAGATGATAATGCAAAAAAACTGCTGACTCTTTCATAAATTTGGCTATACACCTGTCATAGAACCTTGTCAGTATGAATCCTGATCTCAGAGGGAAAAAATGAACTTTCAGCATGACCCGTACTGATACTTATCAGTCTAAACCCCGTCTAAATACGGGCTGGCAGAGCCATAGGAAAAGCAGATACCAAATCACTAACTCAGAAAGACAGCTGCGCCCCTGTGCTTCCTGCAGCATTTCTTACAATAGCCCAGATGTGGCAATGACCTGAGCATCCACCGTAGATGAAGAAAATGTGTGTGTGTGTGTGTGTGTGTGTGTGTGTGTGTGTGTACACACAAAATGACATATTATTCAAAAACAAAGGAAGGGGATCTGCCATTTATGACTGCACGGATAGACCTGAGGGCGTTAGGCTAAGTGAGATGAATCAGAGAAAGACGAACACTGTGTGGGGTGGGGGCTGAAACCAGTAGGGGTCCAAATGCACAGACCACAGTATAAACTAGATGAGTCCTGGGGAAGCCATGTCCAGCATGGTGACGGCAGTCGATGGTGCTTGTTGCATATGTGAAAGCTGCTGAGGAAGTAGATCTTAAAAGCTCTGGTCTGGAGGAAAAAAAGATTTGTAGCTGTGTGTAATGGATGTTGACCAAATTTACTGCGGTACTCATTTCTCTGTGGCAATCATTATGGTGCACACATAAATTCACTGTTACATGTCCGTTACACTGCGATTACAATCCAAGTGGACACCTGGCAAGGGCGGGCAGTAAGGTGAGAGGGCAGGGGCGCGAAAGGAGCCGCCACTGGGAGTGCAGCCTGGAGCAGAGCGGCAGGCACTCGGCAGCCATGAGGGCGAGGGGCATCTCCCTCCCAATGTCCTGCTTCTAGACGTTCAATGTGCCTGAGCTGTGTTGGAGCGAATTAGCACTGGATCTCCACGGCGTGAAGGGAGGGCAGAGGCGTCCAGGCCCAAATGCTAGTGCACATCTCTGCATTGAGAGAACATCTATCGTGGCTTTGAACGGAGGCCAGGCTCGGGCTGCCAGAGGGGGCTGGAAGGGGCACCTGGAGAGTGTTCCCTTTGAAGCGCGGTGGTGCTCAGGGCCCTGCTGGCAGTGGTCGCCAGCCTAACTCGTACCACCGAAGAGGAAGGCTGTTATTTAGAGGGGAGGGGCCCACATTTGAAGTTCTGTATGAACATTGCTACACATCAGAAAACTTATTTCCAGGCAAATTTTATGTTACAAAAACCAAAGAAAATGGCCTCATGTGGGTTTTGCCCACTGCCCTTAGAGTAGCAATTTAAAATAGCTTTAATGTAATAAAACAAATTGGCATGCCCGATGACTCCCAGCAGCGGGGGAGACGCAGCGCTGCAGGAGCTCCGGGACACCGCCCAGATTTTCCAGGCTCGGGGTTTTGCGGCCCTCTGCCTGGGAAAGGATCAGGGTGGGTGTGGGTGTGTGTGGGTGTGTGGGGGTGTGTAGCTCTTATGCGCCAAGAAGTGATGGGGAGAGTGTTTGAAGAAAAGGCTGGGAAGAGTGGTCAGGGCCAGGCGGTGGAGGGTCTGGCCTGGGGTGGGAAAGGGCTGTGGCCACCCCCGCAGCCCAGGTGGAGCAAGGGGCCTGCGCCTGAGCGGGGGACCGACGGTCCGCCACACTGCTGTAAGTACATCTGCACCCATGGCTCTCAGTACTGGCCGCACGTGGGAATCACCTGGGCAGCTTAAGAACTGCTGCTTTGCAACCGCAGGACCAGAGTTCTGGTTTCCCTGGTCTGAGGTGTGGGCCTGAGCTCCAGGATTTGTGGAAAGCTGCCTGTGGGCAGTGATTCCAAGACGCTGCCAAGGTTCAGAACCACGGGTTCCCCACAGACTCTGATTCAGTGGGCGGGGCCTGTACTAGAGGAGAAGCCAGCGACTCTGGTCTGTGGGCCACTCTTCAAGTAGCCAGGGTCTATAGGACCTGGCCGTGCGACGTCAGCAGAGCACCTGCCTGCAATTCGACCTTTCTGGGGAGGAAAGATCCGGAAAAACTGGAGTTGACCTCCAAGGACAAATGGGAACTTTCGGCTGAAGTACACACACCCCTGGGGCTACAGAAGGACCTTCCGGGGCTGTGGGCCTGCAGAGTTTTTAGCAGAATCAGTTCCCTCAGCTTCCGCACAATGCTCTCCCACAGCACACCTGCCTGGGCGCACACCTCCCCTTCCCCACTCTCCTCACCTTTACAAAAGCAAGGTTTCCCTCCCGTCTGCCTTCCTGCACCATGCCAAGACACAAGTCCCCAGGGTGTCTGGCAGATGCAGGCTCCTGAGGTCTAAGCAAGAAGTAGTGAAGGTGTGGCACTTGGTTTCACAGGGTTAGAATTTGTAAGAGGGATGGTTGTCAGGAGGGCAGGTAGAAATATGTTTATTTAAATTAAAAAATGAAACTGTACTTTTCAGACCAAAAATGCATGTGCTTTGGCTAATGTTGACAATGAGGACTGGCCTCACAATTAGATCTTAGAGCAATAATAACATCAAACACAATAACAGCAGTACGGACTACTTCCTATGCTGAACACTACATGAATTAACTCATGTAATCCTCCCAAAAGCCTGTAAGGAGCTACCGCTGTCATTCCTACTGACAGAGAACATTGACATGTAAGAGGTCAAGTAACTTGCCCAAGGTCCCATGGCCAGTGAGCTATATAGCAGACATTTTCTGTAAATTGCATGAACTAAATCCATTGTTCCAATATTTTGACAAAAATGTAATGCAATGTACCTATTCAAAACATATTACTCTGTCATCTTCAGCAGTTATGTAAATGTATGATACAAATCTTTAAATACAAACTTTAAAATCTGGCTCGGTGACTATGTGGTCTTGGCCCAATCCTGCCCTTTTTGAGGTCCAGTCCCTCATCTGTAAAACCAGGGACAATCGTCTCTACTCTGCAGAGTTGGTGAAAGATCAATGAGAGAGCCCAGGAAGTGTCCTGGCCTGCAGCCAGCTCCGGGTGAATGGCAGACATTGTCAGCGTGGTTGGCATCTGGAAAGCTGGCTTGGCATGTGGTGGGAGCTCTTTGAATACGAGCAACCTTCCCACATGCTAATGGTTCCCAGGTTTATTCCCATGGAAGCCCAGACACCTCCTGAGGACAGTAGCATGATGCAGCTAGGTTCCGTGCCTCCCCGTCTCCTGTTTCAAACGTCTTCAAGGGGACTCACAAGGCCCCTCCTCCAACATGCCTCCCCCAGTAATAAAGCCTCACAATGACCTTCCTCTTTGTGTGTCATCCATCAATGAGTTAATGAGTCGATCAGAGTGAATGAATGCTGGGAGCAGGAGTGAAGGAGACAGGCATTTCCCCACCGTCCCCAGACTCGCAGTCTAGATGTCACCAGACAGTTACAACTGGACAGAGGCCACCAGAGTAGAAAAACAGGGGCCAGTGCGTGCCCAGACAACAGGCATCGGGAAGGGAAGGCCTCCAGGAGAAAGCTTTGTCTAAATAGTAAACTTGGCCATGGAGATCAAGGTTTTCCACTCTTAACTTGATTTCTTGCCTTCTGTAGGCCCTCCCAGATGATGGTAGGTGTCTGGAAAACATGAAGAATCTTCCCCATCTTTTGTGTTTTCTCCCATATTTGCTCAGCTGTGTAACACCCACAGCTGACACTTGAACATGTGCTCACTGGGTGTTGAACTTGCTAGAAAAGGAGGCGTTCTAGAACTTCTCTGGAGCTCATCTCATGCATCCGTGGGCCTAAGCAGGACATACAGAATCCATCTGGCCAGGAAAGGAGCTGACGGAGCCCTGTCTGTTGGCCCTAAGATGTGAAGCCCCATGCTCTGAACTATGTTGTCATGTGTAATTCCAAAATCAGGATTATGTAGGAGCGTTCCACCTGCAAGGGGCGTGCACACCCAGTGGCCCTGGGGCTGGGGCTGTGGGCCCGTGGAAAGGATGAAACATGTGGCTTGTCTCAGCCTGCCTTACCCGTCCGAGACCGGGGAGGGCATCGAGTCAGCAGCAGGGATGGGAGAGCAGGACTGTCTTTCATTCTGGCTCTGTTTCTGGTGGGTCAGGCCCTGTCACCAGCAGACAGACTCAGCTTTTCTTGCTTCCCCAAAGTGGCACTGGCTAGCCACAAGCCCTCCTTGTCTCCCTCATGCCCCCAGGGCTTTCTGTCCAAGTCCACAAAATTAACTCCTGCAAATGACCCAGGAAGACAAGTTTGGCCACTGGCAATCAAAGGCAACCGAGATCAGATATATCTTTTGAGGCAGGAAAGTGAATATTTTCTGGGCTCACTTGGAACGTTCCCAGTTGTGAGATTTTCCTGGAAATCCACAAGAAGTGCTGCGCTCTGTTCTAGAAAGCAACGAAATGTGTCCTTACGGGGTTGACTTCACAGCAGTCAGTGATGCCATCGGCCAGGCAAACCTACTCCCTATCTATCTGCTGGAGAAGACCACACTCACGTCAAATTACTTGGTATGAGTTTGGTTTTCCCTGTGGTTGTGATGAGCAAGTTGACCAGCAAGTAACAATTAGCGGACGAGGAAGACTTTCCCAGAAGCCATGAGAACCAAAGCAGAACGTGAGACTGGCCCCTGAGCATGCCAGGACCTTCCATTTTCTCAGAGCGCCTCTTTTTAGCCCCTGAAAAAGGCCTGACTGTCCTTCAAGAGTCCTCTAATGTGTGTGCCCTCCAGAATGTCTTCCCCGACAAATCCCACCCAGTCCCTCCCCTGGTTTTGTTTCTCGGGTGTGCGCTCCGTTTCCGAAGGTAAGCGCCCTGAAGTCAGGAGCAAACCATTTCTCCCCTCCTCTCCTGGGAACTAGGGAGGAAACCTTTGATCGATGGTAAGGATGGGGTCCCAGGCCCATGACCATACGCATCCCATTGCCCACGTGATGGGTGGTCGGACCCCAAGTCCAGCCCCTATCTTCCTCCTTTGTGCAGGACTGCTGTTAGAAGTGTGCAGTTTTCCCCACCCTTTTCCAGGAGACACCTTGCCCTCAGGTTCTTGTGTCTGGTACAACCAACTCTGTGGCCTACGCCAGGTAAACACTCAACAAGGGTGGTGCTTCCAGCCCAGCACGGCCCTCTGCAGTGAAGACGCAAACAGGCTGACTGCTGGGACCGGTAGCTGCCTGCTGATAGCTGGGGAGGAAGGACTTTCATTTGTTATTGTCGCTGAGCTGACACCGCGCCAACCCCTCACATCTGGAAACAGTTATAAAGAAAGAAGAGGCACGAAAGCCCGGGCCTCACGACCCTGCAGTCTTCCTTTCTGCTGCTTTCTTTATTAATTCACTGGTTTGGGGAGATCGACTCCGGTCCCCAGAGTGAGTGATGGGAGCCGAAATTAAAGAGAGGCTGTGACTGTCACAATACTCTGTGAAAACAGGCCAAGGTCTCATTTACAGGGTCTTGGGCGAACTTTGTATCTGAACAAACATGTTTTTGAAAATGAGTGTTGGGTTGGACTTTAATCGCCAAGCCAAGCCTTTGCAAGCTCTGCCTTGGGCCTGAGCCTGGTGCCGCTCCCACCTTGGCAGAATCCGTCTCAGGGCTCCACAGGGTTTGCACCAACTGGGTGTGGACGCCCAGACACAGTCTGCTGTTCGCACATCACACACACTCTGATACCCGTTTGTGGCTCCTCCTCCCCTCCTCCCAGCGGTAAGCGCTGAGCCAGTTTGCATGGATCCCGTGCTGTGTGTGTGTGGTGCCAGAGCGGTGTGCCCCGAACTACTGACGGAACAGAGTCCACAGGGCTGAGGGCCCACTCCAGGGCTTCTTTGGCTTTAGAGCTTGGAAAGTGCCTGCACCGAAGACTCAGGGCTACTTTTGAGAAGGACCAGAAATCAAGCCTTAGGATATTTAGTAGAGTTTTATGCAATGGATGGGGATGGGTTGATCCTAAGTGCAATAATCAGAATGGCATTTTCCTTGGCCATTAAGAATGGACACACAGGAGGGCAATTCTTTCAGGCTCTTGTGACTTGGGAACTGTGCATAGTACTAACGAGAACCAGAAACCCAGCTCAGCGGCCTGTCTCCAGTTGCTGGTTGGATGAGTTGCCGTCCACCTTGCTGACTTGGCTTCCCTCTCTGCCACATGATGAATCACCTCTTCTGGGAAGAACCCTGACCCCCTGCCACTCTTTCTCCCCGCTTCCCCCGCCCCGCCCCCGCTGTGTGGTTGGACACTTCCCTTTGGAGTTCCTGTTGCCCAGAGCCGTGTTTTGGGCACTTATTTCATTGTATATGTGCCTGGTTTCCCCACCAGACTGTCTCAGGGCCAGAGAGTGACTGACTCATCTCTGGAACCACAGCCTGCAGGCCACTGCCGGGCTCGCAGCGTGAGTTCAGTTAGCGCTTGTGCAGTCGGTCCAGAACCACCTCTGGAGCAGGCTGGTTGTCCACACGTTGTCAGTTGTAGTTTTTTAAATGTAGAGCAATAGGTTTAACTCAAACCCCTGTTCAACTGTGACCTCATAATGCACTCACTATTAATGTAGGCAAATCTTGTCTACAGGCCCTGTGGGTGGTTTTGATTCTTTTGTTGTCCTGGGATTTTGTTGCATAAAGTGTTAACCAAGATGACCATGCTGTTAGTTTGAAAAATTCTCAGGCACAGATAATTAATGTTTGATCTGTAATTAAACAGGAATACAAGTTTTTTTTTAATTTTATTTTTAGAGACTGGAAGGGAGGGAGAAAGAGAGAGAGAGAAACATCAATGTGTGGTTGCCTCTCATGTGGCCCCCACTGGGGACCTGGCCCACAACCCAGGCATGTGCCCTGACTGGGAATGGAACCTGCAATGCCTCGGTTCAAAGTCTGCGCTCAATCCACTAAGCTACACCAGCCAGGGCAAGTTTGTTGTTTTTAACAAGCCTTGCTGAAGCGTTGTCACACGTGGGGTTGTGTCAAGCACCCCCCCAAACAATGACCTTTCACTTCTTAGTTTCCATCCGGTAGCGCCCTCCTCATCCACAGTGTCACTTTCCACAGCTCCATTACCCACAGTCAACTGCGGTCTGCAAGCATCACGTGGAAAATCCCAGAAATAAGTCATTCTTAAGTTTTAAATCCCACGCTGCTCCGACGAGCAGTGTGATGAAATGCCGCACCGTCCTGCCTCATCCCCCTGGGCGCACGGCTGGCTCATCTGTGCTGTGTCCACTGCCTGCCCAGCAGTCACCTCGTAGCTGCCCTGCCTGTCAGATCGACTGTCGCTGTGTCACAGTGCTTGTGCCCGAGTCACCCTTATGTTGCTTCCTAATGTCCCCAAAGTGCAGGAGTGGTCAGGCTGGCAATCCAGATTTGCCGGAGAGGAGCCCTGCAGTGTGTCCTTTAAGTGAAAAGGGGGGAGTTGTCAACTTAATGAGGAATTTTATCCTCTCACCTTATCATAAGAAGGGGGCGTGCACTAAAATATTTTGAGAGAAAGACCATATTTACATAAATTGTTCTATTTTGTTCTTAGTTATTGTTGTTAATCTCTTACTGTGGCCAACTTATAAGTTAAACTGTATTGTAGGTATATGTGGGGAAAACCAATATACTCAGGGCTCAGTACTATCCATGGCTTCAGCCGTCCACTGGGGGGTCTTGGAATGGATCCCCCACAGACAAGGGGGGTCTACAGTACTTTTACGGTGCTGTAAGAGAAGTAATGATGGCTTAGCATATATCGGTCCATCCCCAATGTGACATTTGTTGGGAAAGAAGATGATCCATCTTGCCAACCAAGAGCCACACAGAGTCACGGGGAGATACAGCTGGCTGCAAGAAGGGCTCTAGATAATTAAGATGAAAGGAGGGACCTTGACATTGCCTGCCTCAGTACGTTCACAAATCTCTCGTGGACAGAGACCATAAGTTAGCCCCTGGAGCCTAGCAGCTACATAATGGTAAACTGGGGAGCAGCTGGGAGGTGTTCCCTTTGGGCGGTCCCAGGCCACAGAGAGCCCCGATGTCAGTGCCACAGGCTCCCTCAGGTGTCTACCCAGACACTGGGGGGAAACACAGGGATGTGCTTTCCAGAAATTCAAGAACGAAATTCCCCTCTTGTCCATAGTAGCTGTGTGGCATTTTTATTTGACTCAAACTCTCGAGACTTTATCAGAGGAGGGTACTGCAGTGGGATGACCTGGAAGAGGCACTAGGCTGGCAGCCCCTCCCTGCACCTGGGAAGACTGGCTCCCTGGATTCCCCACGCAGCCCGTACAGAGCAGCACTCTTTTTGCAGGCTGGGAGTGGCCCCCAGCAAGGCTGCTGAGCATTGCCAAGCGATTCTACCTGATCCACTCAAAGGAACACTGAGTTCATGGTCCAAGTAAACGGTGGTTCAGCAGCTCATCTCCCCTGCCTGTGTGGGGTAGGAGGGGCGTAGCCACAGGGAAGGAGGGGCGTGACCACGTGTTGGCACTTTTCTCACCAAAGCTGCCTCATTCACCAGCAGACCGCTGGGGACTTGCAGGAAGTTGTTCAAAGAACATCTGTGCAAGGGAGAGAAGGTTCCAGGCTCTCAGAACATGTGCAACTAAACTACCCAGGAGAGGACCATGGTGCGGTGGGATCAGCAGGGCAGGTGCTGGGAGCCGGGCCGCCTCTGCGGAAATGCTGACTCTTCTGTGACTGACTCTGTCACCACTCCGGCAGGTTCCTTCACCTCTCTGGTGAAAAAATAACAATACTCAACCCATAGGATTATTTCAAGGATGAAATCACTTCAGGTGTGGAAAGTACCTAGGATAGTCCCTGCCGTCATAAGCTGTAATTACTCTTTAATAGGCTGGTATTCTGCATGTACACATGCATGCATGTACCTGCTCTCCCCTTCTGACGGCTCTCCCTGTGTGGCTGTCCAGCTCGCAGCCTTCCCTAGACAGCCTCAGGTGGGGGCACCTCAAGCAAACCCCTCTCTTTGCTGCGCTAGAAGCAGCAGTTGAGTCCCCTTTATGTGCCTCCTCTCGTCACAGCATTTACCCCACGGAGGACCTGGAGAGTGAGCATGCTCCCTGGGTGGAAGATAAGCTTCCGGAAGAGAGTGCTTCCTCAGCAAGGCCGGGAGCGGGTGTGGCAGCGAGAACCAACACTGCCAGGCGGCCCTGGGAGCCTGTCCTATGGGATGGGCCCAGAGCCTGACTGCAGGGGGCTGGGGCGGGGTCCCGGGGGTGAGGTGGGGATCATGGGGCCCTCCCACAAGGGGTCATTTTGTCCTGTTGCCCCAGGGTGAAGCTTCTGGGCTGGAGAAGGAGCACATTTCAAATGTTAAAAGCTGCAGGCAAAATTCTGTGGCTCTTGTCTCACAAGCATTTCAGCTGGCACAAACCGCCTTCTGTACCCTGGATTCTAATGTCCAGGGTGGTCTTGGGCGGGGCAGGGTGGTGTCAGCATAATCTTAGGCACTTTGAACGAGGCTCTTAGCTTCAGCCTCTTGCCCACCCTCTGCTCTGCTCTCCGATGCCAGCGCCGCCCTGTAACTAGGAGGTGGGGGCTTTCTTTTCCCCTAGCATGGCAGACAGTCAGAGAGTCAGGATGTGATGTTGGGAGAAGCCGGATTCTTCCTGCTGGGACCGCGTGGGTCCCAGCTGGGGCAGCTGGGCAGGGAGCCAGGGCCAGTGTCCTTGCGGCCCTTCGGAGTCTCTGCCTGACCCAGTGGGCCACAGGCTAGTCCCAGGTGTGCGGTGGAGCAGCCCCCTGAAGCAGTGGCAGCCCCTGTCTACCCGGGACCGATCCACTGGAACCACCCGTGGCTTTAGGCCAGACCTTTCAAAACACAGCCAGCCAGTCAATTAACAAATCCCTAAATGTTAACGGGGCTCCGTGCTGAGTTATGGGGGGCCGGGCATAAAAAGAAGCACAGGCGCACACTGTGATCCTAGACCCCAGGGCTAGAAGTGCTAGGCGTTGAAAAGGAGAGCCTCCCATGGAAGGCCTGGAAGGGAGACCAGCTGAAAACAAACAAAAAACCAGCAGCCCCAATGGGTTAAAGATTTACAGGAGGGCACAACCCATCTCAGGAGCAAAGCTGGTCTTGAAGGGAGAGTATTAACGTTAAGCAGAGACAGGGCGGAGGCAGGTGGCCCTCACAGGGAAGCCGGTGGGGCTGTGGGGGCCGCGTGTGAACAGGGTGGAAGGCGCAGCCCCGCCCGCAGCAGCCCGGCCTGACGCTGCCCCGAGGGGAGCGGTTCTGCAGCGGACTTACAGGCCAGACACAGCAGAAGGAGGGCAGTACTGGAAAGTGCCTTTTGATACAGGGATTATGGGTGGATAATTTTTATCCTCTTATCTAACCTTTTCAGTATTTTCCAAGCCTTGCGTGACAGACATGTACATATTCCTTTTTTTTTTTTAAACTAGAGGGATAAAAAGATATTTACTAAATCCAAACAGGCAGAGCAGTCTGGATTTTCCCTGATAAACAAGAGAAGCCACTGGGAATGAGCTTAGCGAGCAGTGTCCTGGCAGAAGTGGCGTTTGTGGGAGATAAGACAGGTGGCGCTGGGAAAGGTGGGTGGCTGGGTGGGGGCAGGGGTGGGAGGCGATGATGAGGAGCCTGGCTGGGGGCTGAGAGCTGAGGAGGTGGGGGTGGGGTCTGGGCACTTGAGCAGTGGATGGGGGAGAGTCAACCAGGTGACATGTGAGTAGTGCAGGGTCTTGGTGACTGATTTCAGGGGGGTAGGGCAGGAAGAGGAGATTGGGCAAAACTGGCTGCACTGGTTTCCCACCCCTCGGTGCCAGAGATGAGACTAAAGAAGCCAAGAGCTATGCGGATGCCTAGACTTTGGAATGCGTTGCCCTTGGGGGTGGGGGCGCTGTCTGTTCCTCGGAGACCTTTGCAAGAAAGCTTGAGGGAAGCAGAGAAACCGCTTGGGCAAGCTTTGCTCCTTCGGCCAACAATCATCTGGTAAATTCTTTACTGTGGACATCCCTCCACAAAAGTATTTGAGGTCAGGCAATCGATGCAACATCAAAAGCGACTCTTAAGATAGTTTATCTCAGCCAAATCAATGGAAGTCTCCTGTGAAAAATCAGTTTCCCTGGAAAATAAAGTTGGGTTCTACCCAACAAGTAGTAGCATTTGGCAAGCTCCAAGGAGGAAAGCCAGCATTTGGAGAAGTTCTGGGGAAAGCAAACACTGGGGACTGGATGCCACTGCAGGGCTGTGCCAGCTGGTTCTGTCTCCGTCGGCTGCGGCTCCCGACGCCACGGGTTTGTTCTGGTTCTTGCTGCTACAGACCTGTGGCTCAGCCAGGGCCCTGTGCAGACTCTGAAAGGGGAGGAGAACCGAAGGTGACCCAGACTGAACACAAGTTCCTTCGCCCAATTGTGGTGCAGAGGACTGAATACCCAACAACGGGTGGGTGAGCAGAGGTTTCCAGTGTGATCATGTCATTTTGGTACGCATTTTCAGGTGTATTTCTTTTTTGGCAGTGGTTATATTTCTTGAAAAGCTTTTATATAAATGGAAACCTAGTTGAAATTCATCTGAGCTTTAACTATTTAACATACTCCCCACCCCTGCCCCAGGCCTATGCCTTTGACCTTTGACATGCACACAAAGGACCTGGTGACCTTGTTAAAACTTAGAGTCTGATTCGGAGCAGGGGGTTGGGGGATGGGAGCGGGGTGCCGGTGCTGCTGTTTGGCAAGTCACACAGCAAGATTATGGAAAATTCTTGGAAAACCAAATCTGAATTCCCTAAATGGCACTACAGCTACCTCTTAATTTTAGTAAATGTGGGTGTTTCTTGCATTTAAACAAATGCAAGATGGATGAATACCTGCTGTGTATGAAGTACTATTTTAAGTGCTGTGTGTTGTGTAAAGAGTGTAAGTTTGCCCCAGGCGTGATTCGTGCACTCTTTCAAACCTGCTACCATGCCAGAACCAGCCCTCCTTTCTCCCCAGCAAATCTTGGGACACTGAGTTGTAAGAGCTCTCTGATTCAGACACAGTGGCAGGTTACAAAGGCAGGGTGCCCTCTGGCTATTATTTTGACCATGTCATCTTTCCAAAAGATACCCAGCATCACCAAGAACCCTGGAGAGGATGACAAAAGGCAGGCATGGAGTTAGTGAGGCTGAAATCGCCAGCTTTCCCCACAGACCCAGACTAGCTCCTTCTTTCACTTCCTTTGTAGGAAACTCACTGGAGCTACTAGCTTACCTGATGTCTAAGGCTGTGACTGAACACAGGTCCGACTGCCTGCCGCTGCAACAGCCAATACTTGAGAAGCCAGTATTTATGTAAAGGAAAGTGGTTTATTCAGGTGTTGGCACCCTGGAAGATGGGGACTCGAGTCACAGAGCCCGTCTCCCGTCTCAGTGCAGGCTGAGGTTTCTATAAGGAGGGAGAAGGGAACAGAACAAAGCAAACAAAGGGAGGGGCTTGCAAAGTGCTGTACGTGCAGAAGAGCACAGTGCAGTCCGATAAGACAAGTGACGGTTGGTGAGCGTCATCCCTGGTTAGTCATCCCGGCTCCACGTCATCCTGGTCTTATGTTTGGAGACCAGCATATCTCCTGGGGCGGGGATGCCTGCAGGCCGGGGTCTGTATCTTTTGAAGTTAGTTCCTAGGATTCTTGTGCAAACATGCTGTCCATCTACAAGCCACGTATTAGTCAGAGTGAGCACTCACAGCAACAATGCCAGGAGAACGGTAGGTGGGCTGGACTTCCCCACCGTTACAATTTCCCACTGTTACAAGGCCTGTTGTCGAGCTCACCAGGGTTAGTTTCAAAAATCAAACTGTTTTTAGTAATCTTGTATGAGCCACAGAATGTGAAAGTACTCATTTTTATAAACTGCCAGAAAAAGTCTAGTAATTATTGTTCCAAACAAGCCTCTCTTTCTCTTCAGTTTGTCTGACATGGAAAGAAAAAGAAAATCTTCCCAAATGAAAGGTCTCGCAGTGAGCTGTGCTAAGCCTGGGTGGCTCCGGTCATAGTCATGGGCATCCTGCTCCCTCCTCCAGCCACAGCTTGTTCCCCTCGCCCCCTACCACAGCAGCGTCTGGTGGGAGGGCCAGTTTGCAGTCACTGGGTTCTGTGTTTTATGGTTTGGGGGAGGGGGCCGTGTTGGGGCATGGAGGTGTAATTCTTTTTCTTTTTCTTTTTTTTTTTGCATCTAGACAGTAAATGAAGTATTACTGTAATTCCTCTTTCTGAGCTCATGGAAAAACTCAAGTCATGGAATGTTAGTCTCACAGAGGAGGAAAGTTTGACGGCGAGGTTACCTGACTTGCCCCAAAGCCTGTAAATCATGCCGGAGGAAGAGCTGGGCCGGGCAGGGCTCCCAGGCCCTTACACACAGATGGCATTTTCCTAAAGCTGGGATGCCGCCAGTGCTCCGGCCCCAGGGGACACTGCAAGCCCTCGTTTGCATAGTTGTGAAGCTTCCCAATGTCCCGTGCCAAGTGGTCACAATGAAACAGTAATGTTTTGCCTTCCATCAATTAAATGATCATTCTCAGATGCTTGCTTCTATACTTGCTAAATTACCCTATCTTGTCAGTGCCCTCTATCACGTGGAACAATTACTGGAGAGAAGTAGCCGTCTCATTAGCCGCTTTACTGGGATTATGTCTCTGGGGTAGGTTTTATTGTCTCCGGGCCTCAGCAGCAGAGTCTCAGAGGAGTGGAGCAGCTTGCTCAGGACCACACAGCTTCTCAGTAGCGGGACTGGGATTCCAACCCAGGATGTCCGCCTCCACAGCCTTGGAGCAGCAGCTTGTCACACCAGCGCCGCTCGGGCAAGGCTGCCGTCTCTCCAGGTCCTGGCTGGGGACTCAAGACCCTAAACCACCAAGAGAAGTTGCCAAAGGCCACCTCCTCCTTTCTCGGTGCTTTTCCTTCCCCGAAACTCCTTCTAGTTCTTACCCTGCCCTCCTTGGTCAGGACCACCCTGTTTTATAAAGGGGGTGTTTTACAGCAGCTCGGACTCCGATGCCAACCCATGGAGGCTGCTGCATGCTCAGACTGCAGCCCGGGTTGACCTGAGGTTCATCCCCATGGACCATAGAGCAGGGTCATTGCCAAAGACACCTCTCTCTGCAGGATCACTGACTGAGCAAAAGTCAGCAGGTAGGATTTGTTGATATGGAAATCATCAGAATAGGGTTTCCTATCCTGATCTCTGGATTTTCTCCCTGAGGCTCCAGGAAAAAAAAGAAAGAAAATGATACTAACACCACAATGAAGAAAAGAATTCTAAGACAAAGCGGAGCTAGATCCCAGGATCCCAGACGCAAAGCCTCCAGCAGCAGAAGAGGCATCCTCCTCTCTCAGACAGCAGTTTTCAGAAAAGTCCCATAATTCCAGCCTGAGATTCTCACCAGCCAACAGAATGAGCCCCATCCGGACAGACAGACAGGCAAAGGGAACACTTTACCCAGTGTGGCCGGGTTCCCAGCGCTGGGACTGGCTCCCACAAGAAGCCGGGACAGTGAAAGTCCCAGCTCTCCTTTCTGGGAGATGGGAGAAGGGGAGGACATCCAGGAAAGACCTGACTCTCTAAGGCTAAAGCCACTCCACAACACCTCCTAGTCATCAATGCAGACAATACCAACTGGGGTCAGGAGTGTTCCAGAAAACTCTGGAGCCTTGTGGTTGTTGGATTCGTGAGTGCCAATCATAGTCAGGAACCACTCAGAGACAGGGTCCAGCTTGGATTCTCCTCTCCTGTGGCCATTCTGGACTTCTGCCACTTTGGGGTTCCTTCTCTGCCTTCCCCTCAACCTCTCCAGATGGGTACTGCCCCCTCCTCCTCTTGACCTTTCTCCTCATTTCCAACACTTGCTCCCGAGGGACGGTGTCCAGTCCATGGCTTTAGCCACCACCTGCTGGTGTGGCGACTCCAGCCTGCATCTCCAGTCCTTGTACCTCCCCTGACCTCCAGACCTTTGGAGGTAGCCGCCTCCTGGACACGTCCTGCCGGAAATGCAGGGAGCCATCAGGCATGATGGGGACACCTGGAGTCCTGCTCCCTCCCCAGAGGGGCCCAGCACGGACCTTCACCAGGGCCCAGCACGCACCAGTCAGTGTGGTCGTCTCCCACTTGCCCCTCCCTGACCCTTCCTGCCCACAGTGTCTCCAAGTCGGGTCTGTGCTGCCACTGAACTGTCCCCGGAACCTGTCCCCTCTACTCCACTCCTTCCAACCCCATCTCCCCCCGCAGGCCCTCAGTGGCGTTTGCTCCCTGGGGACCCTGTCCCTCCTCTGGCCCCCACACTGCCACTCCCCCTACTCCTCTCCTGCTTCCCCTCCCCCCACATGAGCCCTCTCCCCCATGCTCTTGACCAACTCCTCTCCCTCAGCACCCCAACACGGCCAGGCCTCTGTGACTTTGCCTTCCCCTAGCTTCCACCCTGACTCTCCCCTTCCTGTCTCAGACAGGCTTCTTGAAAGACTCATCTGCATACTACACTCGCTGTTTTTCCATCAGCCCACCTCCTCCGGCTTCAGCCCCCTGCTCACCACAGCCAAGTCCCCGGCCAGGCGCCTCTCCACTCTTGTGCGAGACACGGGACGCTGGCTCTTTGGATGCGTCTTGGGGGCAGCATTGCTGCAACCAGCTCCCTCCCTGGGGGCCCCACCGCCCATGTCCTCCTGCCTTCCTGTCCGCACCCCTCCCCTCCCGGTGGCTGCTCTGTGCCGCACCCCCTCCCCATCACCTGTCATCACTCACCTCTTGTTCCACACTCGCGTGCCCCGAAGAATTCTCTCACTCCCACAGCGGCGGCTTCTTACAGGCCGAGGATGACTCCCACATCTGATTCTTCACCCCAGTTCTCAGGCCCGCGCTCCAGATCCTTATATCCAACTGCCCACAGGACACTCCCTCTGGGTGAATCACAAGCACCTCAAACTCAGCAAGTCCAACACCATTCCCCTGGCAGATCGGCACCCCCTCCCATACCCCTTATTGTAAAACTGGTGTCACCATCTACCAAGATGCCTGTGCTAATAGCACCTTAGTCACCCCTGACCCCTCCTCCTTCTCCTCCACACCCTGCATGCAGCCTCCAAGTTCTGCTGGGTCCCTTACTCTAGACACCGCCCAGATTTATGGACTCTCTTCACACTCGCCTCCACTGCCAAGGTCAAGCTTCCACACAGTCCCCTTCCACACTACCCCTCGAGGGTAGTTACCTGACCCTCTTGCCTCCAGTCTCACCTTGGTTTGTTTCAGCAGATCTTCTCAGAGCCTGCTCCTGACAGAGATGGAATCGCTCACCCGCTTCTCCATCCCCTGCGGGACTCCAGGCTTGGCTCTAGGCCCTGCCACAGGGCCTCCCTCTTTCTCTACCCTTGACACCACCACCCCTGTTTCGGCCAACCCCACCACCTGAGTTCCCTGAATGCACGCCTCGTTTTGCCTGCAAACTCCTTCTCACCCTTCAGGCCAAAGAGCAGATGTGTCTCCTGTTGGGCCTGGTGCCTCCTCCCGGCCCTCAGGCCCCAGCTGCCCCCTCCAGGCCCTCAGGCCCCAGCTGCCCCGCTGCTCCGTGGCACATTGTCCACAGCCCACAGATCTGCAGGCTGTGAGCTCTTTCAAAAAGAGCCTGGATCCTATCCACTCATCCATCTCTGTCTCTCGCAGGCTAGCACAGCCAGGTAGCTAAGTGGTGGGTGATTGATAGGTGCTTGGATGCATCCTCTCTCCATGTGACTGTTTACAGTTCCAAGCTCCTCCAGGGCAGAAATCTTTGCAGCATCCACCTGGCCGCAGTGCCAGACATATTTATTGCAGGAGAGAATGAGGTACCAAGGTGGCGGGCCCCACCCTTCTCCGGCCTTTGCAAGAGGAGCTTACATTCTTTGGGGTTCTTTCAATCACAAGATTTAGTCCTTATCTATCTTTTAGCGAGCAAGCCTGGGGAACAGAGGGGCGCTCCTGGAATGCAGAGGCAAGTCTGCTGGGGAGAGTGCTGGGGGGCTCAGCATTGCCTTTCCCCACTTGGGACAAGGGTTTGTAGCCTCATGACCAGTGGAGGATCTTGGGGTTCAGAGACCCGCCGGCTCCAGGACGGGAGTGCGGACTGCTGAGAGCCTCTCCAGTCCCGGGACCTGTAGCCTTGGTGCCAGGAAGCGGGTTGGGGAGGGGAGAGGAGGAAGAACTGGGCGGCCGGCAGGGGCGGGGAGGCAACGGGGCTCCCGCCCTCCGCCAGCCAGCCTCCCCGCCCCTCTTGGCCGCTTATTAGCCCGGCCGAGGTGGAGGCGCCCTCACTGCCCGCCGTCTGCTCGCCGTCGCTGCGTGCATCCTCGCTCCATGGCGCTCCTCCTGCGGCTGCTGCCCCTCGTCCTGGCGCTGGCCCTGGACCCCGCCACCACCCTGGCGGGCCCCGCCAAGTCGCCCTACCAGCTGGTGCTGCAGCACAGCCGGCTCCGGGGCCGACAGCACGGGTAAGCCGGCCGGCCGCCTGCCGGGGTGGCTTTGGGATGGGCTGCGGGCACCAGGACAAAGCCGGCGGAGTGGGGCGCTCCCTCCGCAGGACGAACCTGCATAAAGTGGAGAGAGGAGGGTAAGGTGGAGGGAAACCCAGCCGCGGAAGCTTTGTAGAGGAAGGGGGTGGGAGAGTCGACCAGCAACCCCAGACTCAGGCCAAAAACGTGAGACCACCCAACCCCTGCTTTCCGCTTCTCCAACCGGCGAACGGGAGAAGAGGGGAGTCCGCAGCTCTGCCCAGAATCACCATGGGAAGTTGCCCGGCAGAAAGGAAGCCCACCCAACAGCACACGTGTTCCAGTCCAGCCAGGTCCTTGTCCAGCACCTCCAGGCGTGACACTGGGGCCACACAAGTTGGTAGCATCCAAGGCCGCAGGTTCCTATTCACCTGGCCTGGCTCCGTGCCACCACCTGGCACTAGACAGAGCTCTCTGCGCAGAGCTGGGATAGTGGAGGCAGTATCTCCCCTGCCGGATGAAGAGCGGGAGAATCCCATGGCCTCCCACCCATTGCGCAGACAGGGAAACTGAGGCCGGAGGGAGCACAGCACTTTCCCAGTACTGGGATCTCTCTTAAAACACTAGCTGTGTTTGTAAATTTGGGACGTTTTCATCACAGACATTCCTCAGGGGTAGATCTGCATAAGATGTGTTGGCTTTAGAAGGCAAACACAAGCAGAGGGTCTGGCCTGGCAAGGACCCTGGCAGACCCGGGCAGAGGCGGGCAGTATTTCTGCATCCCAAGCTGGGCTGTCCTGCTCACACAGAGCCGGGCCGTGTGCAGCTCCCAGCCTGCCCGGGTGCCCCAGCTCCTTTCCCACCACCAGGTACAACCACGTGTGGGTGGAGTCGTGTACCAGCCCAAATGCCGCTGGGTGCAGGCGTTCGCACCCAGGGAGGTCCAGACCACCTCGTAACTAGGGACAGCTGTTCTCAGATCAAAACTCACTGGTAGGGGTGATTAGAGGTGACTTCATAGGACTTTACAAAGCCTCAGCTCCCACCCCAGGACTGCTGCGGGGTTTGGGGTCATTCCCTTATTCCCTCTGCCTGTGTCCCTACGCCCTTACCTGGCCTTTCAGGTGCCCAGGCCTGCAGGCAGGGAGACAGCTGGGAGTGAGTCTGACAACTCTGCAGAGTGGAGTGAAGCCCGGCTGTGCCACAGACCCAGTGCCCTTCTAGGAGGAGGAGAGCACCAGGGAGGGGTGTCCTGGGGTCTTCAGGGAAGGGGGAGCATCACCTTGGACTCAGGCTGGTACTAAAGGGTGAGGGCACAGGTCAGAAGGATGAGGGGCTCACATGGCATTAAAGCCCAAATGGGAGCAACTGGCATTTTCATTGCCTCTGCCCAGTTCACCTTTGTCCTTCTGCCTTTCTTACAAATGACATTATATACTTTTTGTTATAGTTTTATGTTATAGTTTCTGCCTGGAGGTTTGTGTTCCTTTGTGTTTTTGCTGCAAAGTAAGGAGAAGCGCCCCCCCAAGATTCCCCCGTAGCCCCGTCACCCAGAATGGTGTCTGCACACCACAGTGAAACCTCCCCAAGGTGTCAATCTCTGTAGCAAACCTTCCTGTCAGAGCACTAACCAGCCTGAAAACAGGTTCGTTGTTTTAATGCAAATGCTCTTTGTTAAGAATTGCAGGTATTAGATGGACTTTCCACCTCCCTCCCCAGTACCCCTGCAGGCTAGCCCTCCTGATTAGCTTCTGCGTGCAGTTGGCGCGCAGTAGGAGAGGCCTGCATGCGGTGATCTGTGATGGGTGATCTGTGATGGGCAGAACGGTCTAAGAAGGCACATGTGCACCCCTCCCCCAGGGAGGTCTAGATGCTCAGGCAGACGAACTGTGACAAAACGGCTGTAGGTGCCATTGCGTTCCTTCTGATCAAACTGTCCCTGAGAATATACCCCAGGGCTGCCTGCCTGACACAGGCGTGTGCGCCCTGTACAGAACAGATAACCTTGTTCAGGCTCCAGCCCTCCCCTCAAAGTGAAAACCGGTGAAGAGGGAAGAGAAAGCTCTCTGCTGTCTGAAGGAAGGACAGAGTGCTCCGAGGTGGCGCCGCTGTTGCAGCCACGGCTCGTGGTCCCCTCCCACAGGTGGGGAAAGTGCCGCTCAGCGACACATCATGGCATAGACCGAGGCAGACAGCTGCTGGGAGAGTAGTGACGGTGACAGAGTCCCTCCACTCCTGCTGTATCTGTGTTGCCATAGGGAAGGCAAAAATAATGCTGAAAGAGAAGCGAAAATGCAGTCGCACTTCCGAATAACACCGACCAAAACTGGACTGAATTTCCTGAAGCACTTGCTTTTCAACTCCAAGTCATGCAGCCGAGCTGCTGTGCTCGAGGCAGAAGGCCCAGACATGGCTTGCTCGCTTCACCAACTGCTGTGTACACCGCCCACCCTGTCACCCTGATGTGAGGGGGGCGGGCTGCAGAGCCCCCCAGCCCCTGCTCCTGTCTCAAAAGGCAGCAGCAGAGGAAACTCACTCTGCCGAGGAATGTTGGAGCCCCATTCAGAAGAGACCCGCTCAAGGCTCGCCAGACGCCCACGGGAGCCACAGGGAGCTGGGCAGTAATTGTTTCCTGCTTGGTCAGATGGAAGAGCTTCGGAGGCTGTGCACCTAGGGCTGGAGCGCGGCCAGCAGGAACTCCCCAGGGCTTGGCTGGGGACTGCTGTGGCCTGTGAGTCTCAGACAGCAAACAGAAACAAGGTGACTTCTTGTTACAATCCTCTGGGAGCTGCGGGCATTGGGCCAAACTGAGTCACCACTAAGGGGACCTGGGCTCTCCTCCCGGCCCGCCTGGGCTTCCTCTGCAGCCCTAGCCGCTCTGGCTCTCGGGTTCTTACACCAACTCAGCTATTGCCTCCTTGTCCCACTCCCCTTTGCCTACTGAACCACTGGGCAAGAAGTGACAGCCACGTGGCCAGAGAAATAAAGGGTCAGCACACTCTGTCACCTGCTAACCTGGGGATGGCAGGTATAGGTGCCCTACATTATCAGTGTCTTCCTGAAAAATGCATGCACATCAAGTGATGCCCGTTGGTTGCATTTTACAGCAACAGAGGAGTCAGTGTGAAAGAATGACACCCGAACTTCTCCGGCCCAGGGCTTGTGTGAAAGCCCTTGGCCTCTTCGCTTTGCTTCCTCTGACTCAGGATTCGGCCGCACGGACTGCCTGCCCCCAGCTCAGGATGGGCCCCTCCCAGGGGCCGCCAAGAGGCCCAGGCACAGTGCGGGGTGGGACTCGGTGCACCGGGCTGGAACACACGGAAGCGGAGCCCCACGGCTCTGGGAGAGAAGGCTTCTCAGCCTGACCCTGCGGCATTTGCCCTCGGCTCTTCCACAGAGTTCCTGAGGATCCTTCTGAACTGGGTGGTCCTGGGAGCGGTATTTTCATTCTGTTCATTCAAGTTCTTTCCAAGATGCTCCTTCCCTCCGGCCCAGTGCTAGGCCCCGTCTAGAATAGACCAGAACAAGGCAGAGCTCCTGCCTGAAGGTTCTTTGGGAGGTAGGGGACGGAGGAGACAGACACACCCTGGTCAGTTCTAGGATTCGGTTTAGTGCCCAGGGCCAAACAAGGGCTGTCTCCCAGGTCTGAAGTAGACAGAAGACTGTCGCCTGGGGCACCAGAAGGCTTTCTGGGGGAGGTGGAGCACGAGCTGGGGCCTAAGTATGAATGACTGAGTCCAGTGGGAGAGTGTCTCACATGAAGGTCCAGCCGGCAGCTGGCCGTGCCCTCTTGTCCCCAGGGCGGCACTGGGGCAGCTGCGTATGGGGACCAGGCAGCTGGCCTAGGGACTTGGAGTACGCCTCTGTGTGGAGCTGCCTGGGGGATGCGGGGCCCAGGCCGCAGCCACCCTCCCGGCAGTGTGCACTGGGATGCCCGCCTGGAGCCCATGGGTGTCCGGCTCAGTGTGGGGCGGAGAAGCAGAGGAAGGCTGGGGCTTCTCAGAAAGTTGCTTCATTTACTTAGCAAAGGTACAGCTTTTACTTAACTAGTTATCTCACTTAGTGGCGTGCAAGCTAAAACTTTTAAGATGCTTTTACTTCCACTTGCCAATTGTCCGTGTCAGAGAAGGACACTCGCATGAAGAAATTATGTCCCTCCCTGTGTGAGGTACTTTGGCGGTTTTTAGTTCGGAGGGAAGCTTGCAGGAGGGTGATGGAAATCCAGGTCAGGAGGATCAACGTCTGCCCCAAGCCGCCCTCTGGTACCAAGACTGAAAAGACTGTATCTTCTATGTATCTAGAATGTTCCAATGTGCCAGGAGGGCCCCCGGGGAGGGAAGGACGTGGAGGTGGGTGGACGTGTGGTCATCTTGCCAACGCCGCTGTGTTGTTTGCAGCCCCAACGTGTGTGCGGTGCAGAAGCTCATCGGCACCAACAAGAAGTACTTCACCAACTGCAAGCAGTGGTACCAGAGGAAGATCTGTGGCAAATCGACGTGAGTATGTGTGACCACCCAAGACCGCCAGGCGCCCAAGAGGCTGGGCTCTGCGTCCGCCCGCTGCAGGGACCCCTGGGCCTGGGCTGGCCTCTGGAAGGCCGGGCTGCCTCCGGAGCTGTGCGGGTGCCTGTGCAGACATGCCAGGGAGCTGCGTGACTGGGAGTGGCAGTGTTAGTAAGCTGGCCAGTTTTGTTTTGCATTTTTAAGGCTCCTGACAAGACTTGGCTGCATTTTTCATGGGCTGATTTGAGATTACAAGAAGCATGAAATGTGGTGTGTATGTGTGAATTTTTTAAATGTTCTTTTAAAAATTTTATTTCTTAAGTATATTTTATTGATTATGCTATTACAGTTTTCCCAATTTTCCCCCTACCCCCCTTACCCCTGGCATTCCCCAACCCTCCAGCATCCCCTGCACTTAGTTCACGTCCATGGGTTAAACATATAAGTTCTTTGACTTCTTTGTTTCCTATACTATTCTTAACCTCTCCCCGTCTATTTTATGCCTACCAATTACACTTCTTATTCCCTGTACCGTTCTATCCATTCTTCCCCTCCCCCCCACCCCCCACCCCCCGCTGAAAACCCTTCATGTGATGTCCTTTTCTCTGATTCTGTTCCTGTTCTAGTTGTTTGATTAGTTTTTGTTTTCCTTGGGTTTATTTATTTTAGATTCAGTTGTTGATAGTTGTGAGTTGCTTGTCATTTTACTGTTCATAGTTTTTGATCTTCAATTTCTAAGATAAGTCCCTTTAACATTTCATATAATAAGGGGTTGATGATAATGAACTCCTTTAACTTATCTTATCTGGGAAGCACTTTATACGCCCTTTCATTCTAAATGAAAGCTTTGCTGGATAGAGTAATCTGGGATGTATGTCCTTGCCTTTCATGACTTGGAATACTTCTTTCCAGCCCCTTCTTGCCTGTGAGTTTTCTTTGGAGAAATCAGCTGATAGTCTAATGGGAACTCCTTTGTAGGTAACTGTCTCCTTTTCCCTTGCCACTTTTAAGATTCTCTCTCTATCTTTAATCTTGGGTAACTTAATGATGATGTGCCTTGGTGTGCTGCTCCTTGGGTCCAAATTTTTAGGACTCTATGGGCTTCCTGGACTTCCTGGAAGTCTATTTCCTTCACCAGTTTGAGGAGGTTTTCCTTCATTATTTGTTCAAATAAGTTTTCAATTACTTGTTCTTTCTCTTCTCCTTCTAGCACCCCTCTGATTTGGATATTGGAACATTTAAAGTTGTCCCAGAGGTTCCCAAGCCTGTCATTTTTTTTGAATTCTTGTTTCTTCATTCTGTTCCAGTTGGATGTTTATTTCTTCCTTTTATTCCAAATTGTTGATATGAATCCCGGTTTTCTTCCCCTCACTGTTGGTTCCCTGTATATTTTGCTTTATTTCACTTTGGGTGTCTTTCATTTCTTCCTTCATTTTGCTACCAAACTCAATCAATTCTGAGCATCCTGATTACCAGTGTTTTGAACTGTGCATCGGATTGGCTATCTCCTCATTGCTTAGCTCTTTTTCTGGAGTTTTGATGTGTTCTTTTATTTGGGCCATATTTCTTTGTTTCAGCACACTGGTCTGGTTGACTGTTTCTTTAATTCGTTGGTTCCATGCAGTTTGATTTTCTGGAATTTCTGGTTGTTTATTGTTTTTAGATTGGTAGTTATCTTCCTTTCAGTTGTGCAAGGAAGTGAAGGGTTTCTACCTACGCCTCCTTCTTAGCCGGAGCTCCTTGAATTTCTGAATCCTCACTAAATGGCACAAATATTATCATTAAGGAGAAGTGGGCAGCCTGTGACTCTGGGACAGAAGGCCCCCTGGTGAGCCGACACTCCGGGCTTGCTCTGCAGCGCTGAGGTAGATGTCCCAGAACTGCTTTCGAGAGCCTAGAACTATGCACATTACCAGTCAGTGTAGCATTTGAAGAACAGAGGCTGCAAGTCCCTCGTTCAAACCCTGGCTCTGCCGCTTCCCTGGGCAAGTTGCTTCCCCTTGGAGCCCTCAGTTCCCTCATCTGTGAGATGGAAATAGCACGGACCTACAGGACTGTTAGGAGGACTGAATGGAGTAGTGCATGTGAGAGGCTACCTGCCGTTCTCAGCACCACTAGGCCTTGCAAATCTAGGCCACGCGAACAGAGGCCAGAGTGCCAGCGGGATGTGGGCCAGCGTGGTCACGGCGGGGCTCGGCGGCGCCTCCGCCAGCGTGCAGGGAGGCGCACTCACCCGGCCACCTGCTGCCTGGCGTGGACAGGGCGGCATGCATGTTCTAACAGAAGCCCCTGGAAACCTAATCTGTTTGGGCGCCAACCGTCAACAGAACTCGAAGCTGGCTCTCTCCCATAGACAGCAACGTGTGAAACCTCCCGAGCCTCTTGGGAGGGCCTGACCCCCCCTCGGCTGCATCACGGGAGGGTTCTGAGACTGCAGGCTACTGCCTTGAACACGTTCCACGTTAGGGATTTTTAAAAGTGTTGCTTTTGAGCAGATAACTCCTTCAGTTGCATAACCAACTAAGGGAAGGTAAACTGCTCTCTTTTTAATATGTATATGGAAATAAATACCCCAACTGTGATCCTTATTATGTTAGTCAATTATCCATCCTAGTATGCATTAAGAGAAGTTAGGGATCATGGCAGAGCTGGGGAGAGACCAGCAGCTCCCTGGGAGCCTGTCAAGGGCAGGTGCATGACAGCTGGCTCCCCACGTGCCCAAGCCCAGCTTCAAAGGTAAGGGCTGAGTGAGCTAAGAGGACACACCTCCCGGGTTCATGAACAAACACCCAGGGATAGTTCTCGTTGCTATGGACAAAAGAGATTATGCAGGTTCTGGACCACAGATCCTTTCATGGTGCTCAAGTTAAAAAGAAAAGAAAAGAATATACCTTGGCTGGGTGGCTCAGTTGGTTGGAGCATCGTCCTGTACACCAAAAGGATGCAGGTTCGATTCCCAGTCAGGGCAAATACCTAGGTTGTGGGTTCGATCCCTAGTCGGAGAACATATGGGAGGCAACCAATCAATGTTTCTCTCTCACATTGATGTTTATCTTTCTCTGTTCCTTCTTCCCTCTCTCAAATTAATAAACATACCCTCTGATGAGGATGTAAAAAAAGAATACCTTTAGTACTCTGATTTTTCCCATGGGCAAATATTACACACTCAAATAAACCAAGTACTTAAACACAAAGCCAGGCCCCATATAATTGCTTCTTGGAAGGTGACCAAGCATCAGTACCAAGCAGAATGAGAACCGTGGGTTTCAAAGAGCTCTACCTTTGTGTGAGTACCTTTGTGTTTCCCTGAAAATGGGACCTGCTTGTGATGTCAAGCTGGCAACAGAGTGGCATTGGCCTTGGTGTCTGGGGGGCCCTGCATGGAGGCCTGTGCCTGAGCAGCAGCAGTAGATTGGAGACGTGCCCCGCAGTGCCCAGCGGACACTGCTGTGGACAGTGAGCTGTCCTGGCTTATTGGCTCTTGTTCCTGCGTCCATCTCCATCTGTGTGCTAGGACACGGCACAGGCAGCACAGCGGTGTGCTGGCAGATGTCCTGGTGACCCAGTCCTCCCCTCCAGGCAGGCCTGGCTTTGATAGGGTGGCCATGTCATGGTGCATCCCTGCACACCAGTGCGTGCAGGGTGTCCCGGGCACTGGGACAAGGAATGGATGGGTGGGGCACGGGTGTGGAAAGTGCGGTGTGCAGGGGAGTCAGGCAGAGCCCAGTGCCCAGGCCCAGCCGTCGCCACGGCCTTATGGAACCAGAGGGGACCATAGGTACATTCAGCTCTTCAGTGTGGCCGTTGCTTTGGGCAGCTTCAAAAGAGGAAATGAGGGTAGAAAAACACGGGGTGAAACAAAACTTCATGATCTAGGACAAGAGGGTCCCTTCCTGGAACACCATCGCGTGTGAGGCAGGCAGAGCTGAGTTGGTGGGGGTGCAGAGAACCCGGGAGGGAGAGGGGAAGCAGCTGACGGTGGTCCCCGGGAGAGCTGAGGAGGAGCAGCCTTGCTGCTCACTGCGGTGCCCAGGACCGAGAGCCACGTTGGAGCCGCCATCTGACCCCCGGAATTAAGTGCCCTGGGTGGCCAGGACAGGAAGGGGAGAGAGCTGTGCTGGCTGGAGTTGATGTCACACTGGTGGGAATGGGTCCCTGCACACCTTTGTCTGGGTGAGGACCAGACTGGGCAGTTGGGAGCACGAGGTGGTTGGAGGACCCTTCCACGCGGGGCCACCTTGGGCAGTGGGGACTTTCTCAGCAAGTCTCCAGGGAAGAGGATGGAGCAGAAGTGTATGTTGTCACAGGGAAGGGGAAGCACAAGTCACCAAGAGCCCAAGACCAAGGAGAGCTTGAACTTGAAAGCAGTCCAGTGACACCAAGCAGGGATAGGAGGCACCTGTGCACATGTGTGCATGTGAAGACTTTGTAGTGTCAGGTCAGACCCAGAAGCCTGGAGCCACCTCCCTGGAGGGAGGGAGGGGACGCCCCACACTTAGCACTCCCTTCAGGAGTCCTCCCTGCATTGTCCTTGACAATAACTTCTCTGCTTTTCCTGAAAGAGAAGAACCAGAGTCTTTGGTGCTATTTGTCAAGCCAACGTGTGGACCTTATTACCAGAAGAGGTTACCAGTGGGCCTCTATTTAGGGACTTGAGTGAAACTTCGGACTGGGACATTTCAGGCAGCTTTCATTTCGGACCCCAGGAGCACCAGAGTGGTCCAGTAGCTAAGGAGACAAAGAGAACTGAGAGCGAGCAGCATCCCACTCCAGTTTTAGGCCCCAGTCGGGTCGGCCACCAGGACGTTTGTACATGCAGCGGCTTGAGTGACAGTGTAGGAAACTGGTCAGAAACCTTGCTGGCCGTGCGACGGGCCTCCTTTGTGAGAACCCCGGCGAGAGGGAGGCCTAGTTCACAACCAAGTCGGAGCTGACATCGCCAGTGCAGGAGCTCAGATGTCATAAACGTGGCACCCCGAGGCCAGCAGGAGCTAGCAGGTTGGAGTGGCAGCTGTCTGTTCCAGAAGTCGTGAAGTTGCTTCACCAGCAATGCATTTCACAAGCACAGTAACCCTTCTCCAGAGCCTAGCTGAGCAGGCAAGACATTCCCCTTTCTCAAGGAGCAAGCGGCGCTTTGCCCCAGGCTGAAGTATTGGTGCTGCTCAGCATGCATCAGCACTTCAAAATCCACCTCTGACCAAAGCCGCCGGTGGAGTTGAGCTGTTCGTCAGTTGGCAGGGCCATTTCAAGGAGATTTCATCCCAGCGGGGCAGCTGGGGGCATCGACATGAAGCTGTGTAAGAGCTTCCTTATCCTCCCTTTTCTGTGTCCCACAACTTTGGTCCCAAGAGAAGAAAGAAGAGGATGGGGAGAAGCCGTGCAGGGAAGCCAGCTGTCCCCAGACCCACACCAGCACCACCTTCCCTGTTTCCTATTCGCCACCTTGCCTGCTGGGACCTGTGAGTGACCTGCTCCGAAACAGCTGAGATTTGACATACACCCAACGCCAGGGGCTCACCAAACCTCTCTGCTGTGCAGGGCTTCCTGAAGGTTCTGTCCCATTCTGCAAACTCCTGGGCAGCAGCGTAGCTGACGTGGAAGTTTGTTCCATTGAGTATTTTCATGAATCCATGTACCATCTGGGACGAGGCCCTGTGGTGGACCCCTACACACGCCCAGGCCCTAATCTCTGAACCTGCAAACGTGCCCCTTACAAGGAAAGAAAAACTTTGCAGATATGATTAAGTTAAGGGTCTCAAGAGGGGGGATTATCCAGCATTATTGGGGGAGCCCATTGTAATCACAAGGGTCGTTATAAGTGGGAGGCAGGAGGGTGGGAGTCAGAGCAGGGCGTGGCAATGAACTCTGAAGTAGGATGGAGGCGGCCAGCGGGCCCAGAAACCCAGGCAGCGTCTGGAAGCCGGGAAAGATGAAGGACGGATTCGGCCCTTGAGGCTCCCAAAGGAATGCTGCCTTTGAGCTTAGCCTCACAAGGCCAGTTCCTGGCTCCAGGCTTGTGAGTTCATAAATGTGCGTTGTTTTAAGCTACTAAAACAGTGCAGATCTGTTATAGCAACAATGGGGAACTAATGTGGGCCCTGCCTAGTGCTTTCTATAGATGTGCTGTGGGAGATTTGCGACCACGTCACTGATTAATGGTCTCATGTAGGACATTACTTTTAGTGAAATTATTAACCTACCCTCAATTTTAAAGTTTATAGCTGGAGTTTTTAAAGAAGAAGCTCAACAAGTGAGCAGTCGGTAAATACTGAGCATCTGTTAAGTGCCCTTCCTGTGTGAGCTCCTTCAGGCCTCACGACTACTCGATCGCATCAGTCTGGCCATCAGCCCATTTACAGAGGGGGAGACTGAGGCTCAGAAGGGCTAAGCAACCTGCTGGTCAGCAGGGTAGGTCTGCTGCCCTGCTCTGCTCAGCTTCCCTGGGGGAATGAAGCCCGGCGGCTAATGTCAGTGAGTGGCCCTGTCGGGCCTGGGCGAACAGCCCCGGATCACTGCCTATAGCCCTACGACCTGTGGCTTTGGGCCCCAGGGAGAGGCCTTCTCAGGGTCAGCAGAGGCCATTTGGCCCTGAGTCACCAACCTTCTCCTGGTTGTTCCCCCCAGTCTGGTGTCATTCTGATCACCAGCTATGAGGGACCTCCCCAACACCCCTGGTGAGGTGGTGAAGGGCCTGGGAACAGAGGAGGCACAGTCAGCATCCAGGAGCCCGCGGAATGCCCTCACACTGCACACAGATTGCCACCAGAGAAGGTAACTACATTTTCTGAAGATAGCCTCATCGCTAACCAAGCTGCACCCTGGTGGTTGGGGGTGGTGGGGTCTTTGGGGATGGACAGTCAGTTAGAACAAGCCCACTTTCACTAGCCGGCTCAACATTTTGATCTTCTGCTGGGAAGCTCAAGAAAGCTCAGCTGTTTCCCAGGCCAGCGTGCGGAAAATGGACCACTGCAGGCAGCCCATCTGTGGGGCGCGTTGAATGTCTAGACAATATGGGTCTGTGTTTGCTCTGCGATTCCTCTTGGAAATCATGACAAGCTGAACAGTTTACCTTCTGTCACAGGAAACCAGCTCTCGGGCGCTGCTCCTTGCTCCACCTCCTTCCAAGGTCTAGTTCATCCCTAGGGTATTTACAGCTGCGGTATCCAGCCAAGAGCATGAAGCACACTTGGGCGAGAGTGATTGTTTTAACTTGTTATATTAACTCCTTGGAAAATTATTTGGGGAGAGAAACACCAAAAATTTTCTCAATTAAGTCATGAGTTAAAAATCTGGGGGGACTGGAGGGGAGCTTCCGGAGCACCTCTGTTCTCAGACTGTGGATCAACACTATCGCCGTGGCCCTCCTGAACCTCCTCTCACTTTCTTCCTCAAGTGGGTCTCCTGGTCAGGGAAGCTGAAAGGTCTCAGTGTCCCTCCAGGACATACTTTTTCTGACCCAAGGTTTCTCCTTACTGGACAGTGTCAGGCCAAGGAGAGCCAGACACCTTCATTAGAACAGCTTTTGCTGATGGGATTCAACTTAAAGCCCAACAAGTTGGTCCTCTCCACACAGGGAAGCCCAGGAACTTGGGAGACAGAGATGGGGGCTCCCTGCGGTCTCCATCCTTGACTGCCTTCATCCTAGAGGGATGGCATCAGGCCTGCGACCCTGTGGCTGCCCCCGGCTCCCCTCAGTACGGGCATTCTCCCCAGGGCCAGGGCTGCACACTGGGCTGAGAACAGACCGCTTGCCCAGGAAGATTTGGTCAAGATTGTCTCGACGAGCAGTCTTCTCAGACTTCAGTTTCCAGCTGCTCTCTGCTGCTCGGGGCCATGCAGACAGGGTCCGAGGACAGTAGGCATTGTTGGGGCAGCTGGCAGCAGGGAACCCCCCCGCTGTGGCAGCATCTCAGCTCGTAGGGCTGCCAGGCTCAGGCTGAGAGGCTGGGCTTCTACCCGCTCACCTCCAGTGCCACTTCGGGTGCTGGACTGGGCAGCAGGAGGGCAGGGGAGGGAGAGGTCAGCAGGGTGAGGGGAGTGGGAGGAAGCTTCCTGGCAGAGGACGAGAAGGAAGCCTTCAGCTAGGGAACTGAGCCCCTGTGGGGTAGCGTGCTGGGGACACAGGTGCGGCGAGCCCATCTGGAGAGGCACAGGGAATGCTGACAAGGGGTGGCTCTTGTCACACTGGAGAAGATACCTGTGACCTTTCACTGTCGAACTCTGCAAATCCGCCAGCTTCCCCCTGTATGTGCAAGGTCTACAGCACTGGGGAGGGGGTTGGACTTGCTGAAACCTGGAAGGAGTCCTGGATCTGCCCCTCCCCAGCTGTGAGCTCAGAGACCCCTTGTCCCTCGGAGCCCTTGCAGCTTTCTGACCCCCTGGAAGTGTCCTTCCGGAGGAGACTTTTCTCTCAGATCTGCCCCTCCTCCCACCCTCTGTTTCTCCTGTGTCATTCTGACCACTTCCCCTCCCCCACCCCCATACACTGTTTTCCCTGTGTCACTGACCACTTCCCCTGCCCCACCCCCATACACTGTTTCTCTTGTGTCATTCTGATCACTTCCCCCCCCACACACACACACATTCACACTTGGCCACAGGAACCACTGCACTCTTGGGGGTTGGTTTTCCTTTGTCCTCAGTGAAATCCTGGTGAGGTCACCTGGGCTGTTGAGCTCTCTTGTGGTTTTTTGGGATGAAACTCAGGTGCTAACACCCTGGAAGAAGAGTCCTCTGGTGACTCCCGTGGCTCAGCAGGGCCAGCGTGGCTGGAGGCTTCGAGGCACGGAATGTGCAGCACCCAGGTGTATGGGGTCCCCAGAAATAAGGAAGGCTTGCAGGAGAAGACCCGTCCTCCCCCTGCACCTCTCCAACTTCACGGCATGTCACCCAGGCACTTTTGGGAAAAAACTAAGCTTTGGGAGACTTGACTTAATCCCCCCTCCCTACCCCAGTCCCAGAACCCCAGTATTTGTTAGAGAAAGCCTGGGATCCTGTGTGTGGGTGCCCGTCCCCTCGTCCTGTGGGCTCAAGGCTTGGTGCTGTCCCTGGGTTTAGCTGGGAGACGCTGGCGCTGTCCTTCTTTCAGAGTTTCTCTGCCCCTGGAAATACTCCCACTGACTAGAATTCTGAGTGGGAGATGGGAAGGGACCTTAGAGGTCATCTAATTCAACTTAAGGATTGAAGTCAATCCAATTTTACTGTAGTTTTCGAAGATAAATTTGTGGGTTGGTCCAGTGGAGTCCTGAGAGCACCGGCCTGTTCCGCCCGTACAAGCACAGGGATAAAGGGTCCGGAAGGACCGGGATGGCGAGGGGTGGGGGCAAGGGGCAGGAGAGGGGCAGGACGGTGGAGAGGCCGGGGCAGAGAAGAGTGCACAGGGCTTGTCACTCCTCGGCTACGCCCTGGGGCCACGGGAGCGTTTCTCCCAGTGACACGCGCAGCTCCCTGGCGGCCCGAGAATCCTAGCCAGTCCGCCGCTGGAACAGTTGGATCACAGAGGAACGGGCTTCATCTCCTCAGGACTCACGGGGCTTCCCTGAAGCGAGTCCGGTGCAACCGTGAGCAGCCAGAGCAGACGCCTGGGCTCCCTGAGAGCACGCCCCCCTCCGCTCCCCCAGGGCAAAGCCCGTTCTCCCCCGTCCGCCCGCCCCTTCTGGTGACGTCATCAGATGGCCGCGGTCAGCGGCTCCAGTAAAACCCGTAAAACCTGCTGCAATTAAAGTCTGAGTTCTCTGCTGTCCCAGAGGGCACCTCCGTGGGTAAGAAAGGAAGGGGAGCACATGGCTGTCTGCATCTGGTTTCTGGGCTGCCGAGGAGGGGCCTTAGGGGTGGGAGGGAGTAAAGGGTGAAGGGGGCCAAATGGGTGGTGACGGGAGATGACTGGACTTCGGGTGGTGGGCACGCAGTGCGATAAACAGATCACGTGTCATAGAACTGTACACTTGAGACCTATGTGAGCTTATTAAGGAATATCACCCCCCATAAATTTAATTTAAGACAAATTTTTTAAAGAGAGAACACCTACTTCCTTGCAGTGATATTTTTAAGTCTTGGGGTTTCCCCAGAACATGGGGTTAGCTGAAGCCGGGTGTTTCAGACGTCCAGAGGAGGTAAATGCCCCATGATGGACGGGCCTCAGTTAGAAGAAGAGAAATTTGTGAGTTTCTCTGCCAAACGATTTCAAAGTTTACAACTGTATGCCGCCAGGCTCGCTCCTCCAAACACACAGACTTGCCAACTGGCGATGTCGGTTGACTCCTGGAAGGCGGGTGGGGTTGCTGGGGATCAGGACGCATGGGGAACACTTAACTATGGAATCCTTCGCGTATTTCCAATTTGAAACCATACAAATGTTTTCATTGATTAAAGTTTTGTTTTTGGAGCCCTGGCTGGCGTAGCTCAGTGGATTGAGCGCGGGCTGCGAACCAAAGTGTTGCAGGTTCGATTCCCAGTCAGGGTACATGCCTGGGTTGCAGGCCATGACCCCCAGCAACCGCACATTGATGTTTCTCTCTCTCTTTCTCTTTCCCCCTCTCTTCCCTCTCTAAAAATAAAGAAATAAAATCTTTAAAAAATATTTAAAAAATTTTTTGTTTTTGATTTTTACAAAATTTAAAAACATCTTGATTAAATGAAAACATCTGTTTTCATTTTCATTTTTTTAAATATATAACCTTTATTATATTTTTTCCATTATCATTTAGTCCTCTTCTATGCCCCTCCCCCCAGCCAACAAAAACTTGATCACATGCACACCACCCTCCTGGGTCATTACATTGGAGAGCTAGAAGGACACAGAGGTTTAACCCAGCGACCATCACACGGTACACAGATTATGTTTCACAGATGAGGAAACTGTGACCCAGAGGGTGGGGCAGGACTGCCCGGGAGGTCGCAGGTAGTGAGTGGCAGGCTCAGAGCCAGGACAGGTCTGGGGCTCTTTCTAGGCCTCCCTGCTGTCTCTCGGGGACGCTAACTCCTGGGTCCCAGGAACTACATCAGAGATAAGTTCTTGGTGTGTTTTTCGAATCCCACTGTTGAACATGCCACCGCCGTCCCCTGACCATTTCCCAGTTGGCAGCCATCAGGAACACTCCACAAAGGGAGGAGGAGTGACAAGCCCCTGGCCGACGAAAGGCACAAGCGTGACGCAGCGAACAATCTCCGGGTGCAGGGTGTTCTCCTCGCCGTTTCCCTCGTCGATGGAGGCCGTCCACTTGTCCTGGGGAGAGGACTGTTGCACGAGCTGGAGGAAGCCCTGCCTAATGCTGCCTCTGTGTGTCTCACTGCAGAGTCATCAGCTACGAGTGCTGTCCTGGCTACGAGAAGGTCCCGGGAGAGAAGGGCTGTCCCGCAGGTGAGTGAGCCAGGCCTTGCCTGTCGGTGCGGATGGAGGACAGAGGTCAGGGAGGTGAGCACCCACGTAAAAGGCAGCAGCGCCTGAGCGGGCCCGAGGGGTGAGGTCGGGCAGACCTCCCTGCCACGTCCCTCTGACCTCTAGGCTCCATGCAAGGGCCAGAGGACAGACGTTGGAGACTGAGCTGCTCGCACTGCTCCTTCCTGCTCAAGCAGACCTCCTTGATGAGTTCCCTGTCCGTGTGCATGGGCTCAGACCTTGTAGGCTCCAGCTGGGAGGGATTCTAAACACAGCCAGCACTTCTGGCCTGCCGTGCCTGAGAGCAGATGGGACAGGTGTGCTCTCCAGCTGGGCTGAGTGCCAAGCCATCCCCACCTTGCTCGATGGAAACCTGGCCCATTGGAGCACCGCAGCGGGGAGAGCAGTTGGCCAGGTGGGCTTCCCGCCAGGCGACAGAGGGTGCCACAAAGGACCACCTGAGACCAAGGGCTGTGTGGCACCTGTGAATGCCGGTGGAGCCTCCCTGTTAATTCCCATGCACCACCAGGGACTGTGCAGAGGAGATTTTTTATAAACTTTGAAATATTTGCTATTTTACTAGTTGAGAATGTGAGCCCAAGACTTAAAAGGAAGGGGGCCAATTAGGTGGGTGCCAGGGTCACCAAGGGGTGTAGTTGGCACCCCCGGGCCATGGCCTTCCTGGCCTATGTGGAAGGACAGGTGGGGATATGGAATGGGAAAGGAGTGTGACTGCAGAAGAAGGGAGCCCGGCCTCTGTGCCCGAAGGCCACGCCCCGGGCCCCGAACAGCAGGCGCGCTGTGGGAGGGAAGGCCCCCGTCGGCTGCTGCAGACACACAAAGTGCCGCAGAGACTCGTGGGCAGTTCTCGCACTCCGGAACGAGTCTCGATGACTGACAAGCCTGGAAGCCTGTCTGGTGACACCTCTGGTGTGCATTCCTGCCTGCACCGTCTCAGTGCCTGGGGCCTGAAGCTTTGCTCCCATGTGGTTAAAATGATTAAAAATTACCAATTGGTCCAGTTCCAGTAGGGAGGCATTAGACCGAGTTATTTTAAGAAGCTTTAGACCCCCACCAGCAGGCCCTTCCAGCCCTTTCCACAGGCTCCTTCCTGCAGAAGCGCCATCCTCTCTCTGCAATGGGAAGGGTGTGGCCTGGTGGGGGTGGCCTCACCCCCATCCCCCCCAAATCCCCCATCTGTTCTCTGCCCCTGCAGCCCTACCGCTCTCAAACCTTTACGAGACGCTGGGAGTCGTTGGATCAACCACTACTCAGCTGTACACAGACCGCACCGAGAAGCTGAGGCCCGAGATGGAGGGGCCGGGCAGCTTCACCATCTTCGCCCCCAGCAATGACGCCTGGGCTTCCTTGCCAGCTGTGAGTCGACCTCCTTCTGCGGGGTGGGGGGGCTCTTACTGGGACTGCCTTACTCTCCAGAGGGCAGGCGTGAAGGACAAGACTCCTCAGGGATTTCTCACTGTCTCAGGAAAAAGCCAGGGACCTCCAGCTAAAACAGACCTCACCAGGTTCTTCCAATTGGACAGCCCACCCCAGTATCCTCTGAGGAGGGCCCTGGCCGAGTGGAGGCCTGGGTCACTGGGGCTGCAGAGCGTCTTGTCCTGGGTAGCAACAGCCCATCTCTTGAACCCGGGGTCCGCAGCCCCCTGAGCGCCACACTGCCCTTCCCCCAGGAAGTGCTGGACTCCCTGGTGAGCAACGTCAACATCGAGCTGCTGAACGCCCTCCGCTACCACATGGTGAACAGACGCGTGCTGACGGACGAGCTGAAACACGGCCTGGCCCTCACCTCCATGTACCAGAACTCTGACATCCAGATCCACCACTACCCCAACGGGGTAGGGCGTCCCTGCAGCTCGGCACAGGCTGGGCCCCGGGGGCTGGCACCTTAGCTGTGGTCCCGCAAGGGGGCATAAGCTGCAGACACCCCTGTGCCCCCACCCCTGCTTCTCCTCGGGCTCTCTAGTCCCACAGCTTGTGGGGTCCCCATGCTGCGCTGGGTCTTCCCTGCCTGGGGCTTTGAGACGGTGCTTCCGAGTGCTAACCACTCGTCTTCGCTGCTTTTCTGGGCAGATCGTGACCGTCAACTGTGCCCGGCTGCTGAAAGCCGACCACCACGCAACCAACGGAGTGGTACACCTCATTGACAAGGTCATCTCCACCACCACCAACAACATCCAACAGATCATCGAGATCGAGGACACCTTCGAGACCCTTCGGGTGAGGTGCTGCCCAGGGAGGGGCCCAGCCCGCACTGCTTCCCGAGGGGGCTGCCTCTGCGGGAGGGGCCGAGGAGGTCTCCCTGCTTCAGGCATTCAGGGGACGTGAAGCCAGTTCCTCTAAAGGCCTGTGAATGTGGAGAATCCGTGAATCCGAGCCCCAGCGCGGCCACACCGCGAGACGCTGCGATCGCGTGCTGTAAATCCCCTCAGCCTATCGTCTTTCGTGTGAAGCTTTCCTTCCCTTCACTGCCCTGCAAAGTCAGCGGCTTGTGGCTGCAGCAGACCAGGGTCCTCTGAGCGTCCAGGCCTGCCCTTGGTTCCTCCCAGTCGGGGTTCCCACATGTGGGACTTGGGCTGCATGGTCTCCTTGACATGTCCCCACCAGGGGCCCCTGCTCCCGCCCTACCCATGTTTCCTTGGAGCCCAGGCCGGCAGCGAGGGGGCCGCAGAACACTGCCCCTCCCCCACTGTCCAGCAGACATTTGTCTTGCAACCGGAGCACAAGCGGGTGTTCCTCTTGGCAACCGCTGCCCAGAGGAAGTGAACACAGGCTGCCCCGTCAGGGTTTTTGCCCTGATTCAAGAACTTCCTGACCACAAAGGATGCAGAGTGGGAGTGGGGCGGCTCCGCCCCTGGAGATCTCCAACACACAGAGACAAACACCCCCGGGCTGGGCTGGCACCACAGGGGCCTCAGGAAGTGGCTCTGGAGGGCCCCGAGGACCCTGCTGTCTAAGCCCTTCCCCTGCTTCCCTCCCGGGTCACTCACAGGTCAGGAATCTGCTCGGGAACGATGTTCCCACAGAGTGGGTGGCGCATCTTTTGATTAACATCCTTTGACCCCACCGAAGGACCTCTTACTGTTTAGGTTTGGCAAATATGCCTTCCTCGCTCTTCCCTAATGCCCATCTTTTCTTCTGTGAACACATTTAAGCACCTGCTACTTCCCAGGTGTTGCCATGCATGCCAAGGGTAGCGAGGTGAACAGGACACACAAATGCCTGTCCTCCGCAGCTCGTACGTTCTTTCTGGGCCGACAGACAAGAAACGAATGAGGTTCCCGCAGATTGTGCTAAGCATTTGAAGTCAGGAAGTGGCAAGCAGAGGAGGCTGGTTGGGACCAGGTGGTCAGGGAAGGTCCCTGGAAGAGGTGACTTTTGAGCTGAGGCCTGAAGGATGAGAACAGCCAGTTATACAAAACTCGGGGTCAGAAGCCCAGCGGACAGAGGGAGGGCAGCAGTGAACACGAGCAAGGGCTCGGAGCCAGGCAGGAGGCCCATGGAGCCAGAGGGAAGGCAGCCAAGGAGAGGGGCATGGCCAGGCGGGCTGTGGGGAGGGCAGCTCCTTCGGGGCCGGCAGACCTGGCCCAGGAGCGCAGCTTCATCCCGAGGGCAGTGGGAAGCCACCTGTGCTTGCAGATCCTTCTGGCTGCTCCTAAGATAGCAGGTGACATGAGGCTTATACTCACGGGGCTCACACATGTTATCGTCACCAGTAACTATTTAATTATAAAGTGAGAAGGACAGCAAGCTGTGTGAGTGTGTGTAACAGCCCATTTCATGGGGGCAGTGGTGAGGCGGGGGCATGAGGCAATGTCCCATTGACTACCTAGAGAAATGACATTTTAGTTGGAGCCCAAAGAAGGACGAGGAATCACAGGAGCAAAGATGGGGAAGGGCGGGGGTGCAGGCTGGAGGCGGGAGGGGAGAAGGCACATGCAGTCCCTGAGAGGCTGGGCTCAGGCTGGGCCAGACCCCGGACAGCCCCCACCGTGGTAGCAAGTGAGCTTCCGCTCGGCCTTTCTTTACCCCTTGGGCTTCTGCGAAGGCCTAGAGGCCTCCAAGGGAGCACTGGCGAGGCTGCGGCTGCGGCTGCGGCTGCGTGGGTCCCGTCCGCAAAAATTCCCAGAGCCTTCAGGGACGCTTGTCCTCTCCCCTCCCCAACAGGCTGCTGTGGCTGCCTCGGGGCTCAACACCCTGCTTGAAGGCGACGGCCAGTACACACTCTTGGCCCCCACCAATGAGGCCTTCAAGAAGATTCCCGCTGAGACCTTGAACCGGATACTGGGTGACCCAGAGGCCTTGAGAGGTGAGTACCCTTCAGCTTATGTTGTGGACTCGTGGGTGCAGCCACACTGAGCCCAAGGCCTGCTCCCATCCAAGGTACACAGGCCGCCTGCTGTCCTGTCCCGTTGCTCCCAGAGGCCCCATCTCTGCAGAGGCCTGGTCAGAGGTGCACACGGAACTGGCAGCCCTTTCCCAGGGTCAGCGTTGGGCTAAGGAGGGCGGCAGAGCTAGAGGCTGACAGCAGGCCCAGGCCAGGCACAGGGAGAGTTGAAGACCCCAGGGATCGAAGGCAGAAGAACAAAGCAGCCGGGTGGGTAGCAGCTCGGTGATATGGGGAGGGGCTGGCCCGTCCTGGCATCCTTGAAATGGAGTCATCATGCTGACCCCTGAACTCTTCCCATGTCTGCCCAGGCGTGTCATGAGTAATCTAGGACGGTGGTTAAAAACTGGTAACTGTCAGCTCTGGACTGTTCCTGGCCCGGCCCGTCCACTCTCCTCAGTGGGCCTCGGAGCTGGGGGCACACTGATTATCACTGCAGGGGCGGGGAGGGCCAAGCATGTGAGGAGAGTAGGAGGGGAGACCGGGCTCTGCGCCAGCCCCCAGCCTGTCCCCTTCTGTTCCCAGGCCACTGAGCTGCTGCGGGCTCAGGTCCCCCGAGTGCCCCAACCACCCCTCTTCCTCCTGGATATAACCCAGGGGGGACTTCGTTTCTTTTGAATCTATGTAAGCCCACCTACGACCGACATGCCTGGTGCATTTCCAACACCCTGTAAACTCGAGGGGCTCTCCTTACAGCCACGCAGGGTCAGGAAAGGGCGCATTGCCAAATGCACAGACGAGGACGCGCCGTGTCCCGATGGTGTGTGGCCTCTGTGTGTCTAGCCTGAGCCAGGAACTGAGCCTCAAAGGTGAATACAACACCACCTTCACCTGCAAGGAAGTTGAAGGATAGTGGGGATGACAGGCTTAAAAATGGGCCTCGGTGACAGAGATACTCACCATGAGGGCAGGACACCGGTGGGGCACATGCAGACTGAGGGGTCTGGAAGGCTTCCTGGAGGAGGTGAGGTGTAGGTGCTTCTCAGCATACTCAGCTTTCCATTTAGAACTATGTTTTCTTTAAAATGTGTTTTTATACAGCACACTTTTATCTTGTAGATGTCAAAACTCACTATAAAGTAAAAATAAAAACCCACCCCTAATGTATCCTTTATGCACATCTGCCTTTTCCCACTCAATGACCCATTTATTCCAAGCCAGAGCCCTCTGTGGGGCCTGGGCTGGCAACTGGAAGGCAGAAGCCACAAGTCCATCCCACAGTGTCCTGTGGTTCCTCGTGGGCTGGCAGACAGGCGAGACACAGCCCCAGGCCGGTGTGCAGAGTTGGAAGCCTGGCTTCCAGCTCTGGCCCAGCTCACCCCGCCAGTGGCCCTGGCAGGTCCCTTCCCCCGGCCCTGCTTTCAGTTTCTGTGCTCAGGAAGTGAAATCCCCAAGGCCTCATAGTGACCCAGCCGACCTCTCTCTTCCCCACTGGCCAAATTGGGTCAGTGCCGGCTTTCAAGTCCCCCACATTTCTGCAGGCACCCGAGGGCCCTGTGGGGCCCCCGAGCTCCCCTGACCATGGCAACGTGGTTTTGGTTCCCACATGCAGGACAAACAGAAACTCGCCTCTGCAGTGGGAATAAGATGGGTCTTGGTGACTCTGGTGAGCGGCAGGCCCAGAGCCTGCTCTGCTGGGCTGGGGCTGGCACGCACCCCCCTCGTCTGCCCCCTGCAGCTTCCGCAGGGCCCCCGGCCCCTGTCTGGTCCCTAAAGCAGCGCTTGGGAAAGTAACTGGATGATTGTACTTATGATCCATGTGGGGGTAAGTGTGGCGGCCAAGACCAGGCCGTGCTGGTTACCATTCCCAACCCCTAAGGCAGCCTGGCAGCTAGCAGACCTTTGGGTAGAATGTACAAAAGCAAACAAAATGTACAAGTAATTCATAACCTTATCTACTAGTTTCCATCTTTTCATACCACATTTTACATTTTCATTAATGTCTGTAGATGCGAAGTCCCAGGGTAAACTCCTTTGAGTTTTCCCTCTCCCCCTGAAGTTCAGGCATGAACAGGCTAATCACGTACACGCACTGGCTTCTACTCTGTCACACTGGGTGCCTCACACCCAGCTCATCCTCGCCCCAGCCCTGGGAGACGAATGCTCTGCTGAGCTCCACCTGCCTCTAAAAGGCCAAGTGACTTGCCTCAGGTCCCACAGTTGGCAAATGGCCGAGCTGGAATTCGGACTCAGGCAGCCTGACTACAGAGCCCCGGCTCGTTTTAGAGGGGCAGCAGGCAGGAGGAGAGGAGGGTCCAGGCCATGAGGTGCCACGGCTTTGATGGAAGGTTAGCACCACAGAGGACAGAATCCTCAGAACCAGGGGTGGGCTGCGCTGACCTGCCCGTGTGCTTCGGCCCCCAGACCTGCTCAAGAACCACATCCTGAAGTCGGCCATGTGTGCGGAAGCCATCGTCTCAGGGCTGTCCTTGGAGACACTGCAGGGCACCACGCTGGAGGTGGGCTGCAGCGGCGACATGCTCACCATCAACGGGAAGCCCATCATCTCCAATAAAGACGTCCTGGCCACCAACGGCGTGATCCACTTCATCGAGGAACTGCTCATCCCAGACTCAGGTAAGCCAGGCCTCGGGGCGCCCTGGTCCTACCAGGCCCACTGTCCCCTCTGCCGTCCATGGTGGCAGAGCAGGGGGAATTCAGGGATCTCCGGGGCCAACTCCCCGCCTGCACCCAGCTCGCACAGCCCCTTGGAAGAGAAGGCTGGGCATGCGGAGGTGCTGCAGCCAGAGTGCGGGGCATCCTGAGCTACAGGCCTGGGGGCCAGTGGAGAGCCACTGGAGGCATCGGGGGAGGGTGCGATGAGATCACAGGAGCCTTCCAGAAGATCTGCCCCCGCTGTAGCTGGGCATGGAAGGCCTTTGCTTTCTCAATAGTGCACACGCATCCCAGGGTCGGTGGCCCTGAGAGAAATGACCGGACTGTGGCTTGGGTTTCATTCAGCATCCTAGCCCCATTCTGAAATTCCAGGAAGGTCTATGTCCCACGAGTGCCAGATTTTCAAAGGAAAGACCAATACAGAAGAAAACTCTTTCCATGGGTGTGGTCACCGGCCTTCTCTGCGCTTCAGAAGCTGTGACACAGACGGTGGTGCCTTTGTCCCTGGCATTCCACAGTGCGCTAACCAAGGGCTGAGGTGACGGCCGGCCCCTGCCCCGCCGAGCACCCCCTGGCTGCCCCGACCAGGGAGGGTTTCTGGGCGACCGTCCCCTGAGGACACGAGCCCCCAGTGCCCCAATGCCACAGTGTTCAGAGGCATTGTTGACTCACGAGGTGACAGTCCTGCTGGTGTATGTCAGGCTCTGGGGTGCACAGATGACAAACGAAAACAGCACTTTTAACTTTTGAACTCACTGTCTCCTTCCTGGTAGCCAAGACGCTGTTTGAGTTGGCTGCAGAGTCCGATGTCTCCACTGCCATCGACCTTTTCAAACAAGCGGGCCTCAGCTCCCATCTCTCTGGAAATGAGCCGCTGACTCTCCTGGCCCCCCTGAATTCTGTCTTCAAAGGTAACATAGGGAAGGCACCCCTGTGAGTGCGTCACTGGGGGCAGCTGCCCCGCCGCTGTCACCTCCCCGATTTATAGCACCCTGAGAACGTTAGCGCTCCCGCCCAGCTCAACTGAAAGCAGATGTGACTTCACCAGCAACTTCAGAGCCACTGCTGTTTTCTTTGGCAGAGCAGAGAATGCATTTGGGGCTCTGGCCCTCAGAACTGAAGAGTCTGCATCCATCGGGGGAGCAGAGCGCTCCCCTGCCTCTTATTTGCAGGGGCAATGGCCAGGGTGATAGTCAGGCGGTCAGAGTGGGGGATGCAGCCGAGTCGTGGCCACAGGGATGGGGGAGACGGGGGCCAGCTGTGCCCATGCCTTCCTCTCCCTCTCAGGCCGAGACTCCAAACTGCCTCGACTCCCTGAACCTTCTCGTATTGTTCTCTAATTTGCAGAAGCTGCCAGATGTTAAGGAGTAGTGTGGCCTCGTTTGATCTCTCAGTCTTCGTCTCCAAAGTCAAGGAGAGCTGGGCTCCTGGCCTCTCTTCCTCTCAGGGCGTACACCTGCACCTGACTGCACCTTCTCTTACAGATGGAACCCCTCGTGTGGACGCCCGCATGAAGAACTTGCTTCTGAACCACATGGTTAAAGACCCACTGGCCTCCAAGTATCTGTACCACGGGCAGACCCTGGACACTCTGGGTGGCAAAAAGCTTCGAGTTTTCGTTTATCGTAATGTAAGTCTTGGGTCCTTGATCACGCTCCTTCTTCTCTCAGCTACAAGAAATAGAAGAGCTGTGTTAGTGCAAAAAAATAAGGAAGGAAGGAATTTCTACAAAATATATCTGATACCAAAGGGTCAAATAAGCTTTTGCAGAAGGATTAGAATCTCTTTTTGTGGAGGCCTTTGGGAATAAACCTCACCCCTGGCCGGGCTGGCTGGGCGGGCAGCGGTCTGCCTGGAACTCAGAGTGAGGAACTCAGGGCGGAGGGACGGGGGTCTGAATCCGCCCTGGCTTAGGCAAAGAGACGCCCCCTGGACTGAAGCACCACCCTCCTTGGTCCAAAGGTTCTGTCCTCCCTTTTCCTGTCCCCTCTCTCTCTTCAAACCCAGCAGTGACCCGGGAGTGTCAGGCAGGAAGCATAGTACAATGTAGCTCTTGCTCCGGACCAGCCTGCACCATGTGACCGAAGGCTGTTGACATCTGTTAAACACATAAATCAATAGATTTGGCCTACTTATTTGGCCATTGTCAATGGACCTCATGTGTCACGTGATAGTCTCATTGCGGGGCCTCTGTGGGACTTTACTGGGGCCTCTGTGGCCCTCTTTCCGAATTAAGGAACACATTTTTATGTTTTTCTTTCCTCGAGAAAAGACATTATTTCATCCTAGTCGTGAAAACCCATCCCAGTGCATGTACTCTGGCGCTCGTGGGTGACCCCATCAGCGCAGAGCAGGGGGCTCCTTCTCGGGGGGTAACCGGCCCTCCCCACTCCCTCCACCCAGAGCCTGTGCATCGAGAACAGCTGCATCGCCGCCCACGACAAGAGGGGAAGGTACGGGACCCTGTTCACCATGGACCGCATGCTGACCCCTCCGATGGGGACCGTCATGGACGTCCTGAAGGGGGACAATCGCTTCAGGTAACCAGCCCCATCCCAGGGCATGGCTTCTGCCAAGGGGTCGTGCTGGGGAGGACACTGGGTGGTGGCTGTTTGTCGAGGTCCCCCCTTCCCCTGGGCATCAGTGAACACTAGTGACCCACTGATGTGACCTTCCAGGCTTGTGGGAAAGAGGACCTTGGAAGCCGCAGCTGAGAAAATGGGTTGCTTCTGAGAGCGTGGCCCTCGCCCATGTGGGGAATGGGGAGGGGCTGCACTTTTATTACTCGAGTTCAGGGAAGGCCTCAGGCCTTCGGTTCACAGTCCCGGGTGAGCCGAGAGCTCCCGGTTTCGAGCGCACAAGAGCCCCACTCTGTGTAGTGACTGCCAGTTGCACTTGAGGACTTCTTGCCGCTCCTTCTTGGGCTCCCTGTGCCAGTCTCCTGGCCTGTGTTTTCCATTTCTGACCTCGCTCACCACTAGGTGCTGTGACATTGTGTGTCTCCTGTTACTAAGGTCAGCCACCTGGGCAACAGCCTGGGAGACACACCCAGGGCCCAGTGGCTCAGCCAGGCTCCGGGTCAGCCATGCCGCTGCCCCTTCCCTCCTCCTTCCCCCCTCTGGCCTCTGACTTCTCGCTGTTTAGCTGAGCTTAGCATTTAGGAGAGAAGATGCTGACTGGAATTAATTGTCCCTTTTTGTGCCCAGGGTGGAGGGGGGAGTCCCAGTGCTCTGGGCCCCAGCTGCCCGCAGTGGGGAGGTGTATGAGGGAAAGACACGGCCCCACCAGGCAGGTGACATTTTCTGTGCATGTGCCCACAGCATGCTGGTGGCCGCCATCCAGACTGCAGGGCTGACTGAGACGCTGAACCGGGACGGGGTCTACACAGTCTTCGCCCCCACGGATGAAGCTTTCCAAGCCATGCCACCGGCAGAACGGAACAAACTTTTGGGTAAAGACCAGCTTGAGTCCATGTTGCAGCTTTTCCGAAGTCCCTGTGTCAGTCAGGGTCCCCCAGGAAAGAGCTGGCCCATCACAAAGAGTTTGAAGAGTTTGACTGAAAGACACGTAACGATGAGACTGTTGGCAGAGATGGGGGCAGGATTAAAGATTCTGCAGAGGGTGACGGCACCTGGGGACTAAGAGACCTGGGAAGCCTCTGCCGCCCCAGGCATAGGACAGGGTGGTGGGCGGGACCAGGGAGAGCTGGACCGGGGGAGCACAGGACAATAGGCAGAGCCACAAACAGCTGCCCTCAGAGCCATGGTCACTGCGTGCCTCAGCCCAGCTCCCTTCCCACACGCCCACGCCTGCCAGGCCACCTGATGGCTGGCTGCAGGAGGAGAGTGAGGGAGCCTGGAAGACACATTCCCGGCACCTAACAGGCAGAAAAGAGCAGAGAGGACTTCCCGGTGGGTGACAACCAGCCAGTCACCGCAACATGGCTTTCACTCAGGGCCTGTGACTGGAGGCCATCTACCTGCATCACATGTTTTATCCTCGGGACAAAAGCTATACTGAGAAGGGGGTCATGGCCCTGAGAAATGAGGTTAAGCATGTTTGAGCAGAAATCTAGTGGTCAAGAGCTCTGGCTCCCAGATGACTTGAACACCGGTTCAAATCCCAGCTCTGGCATTTGCCAGCTGAGTGGTCTCTATCAGGTTGCTTAACTTCTCTGAGTCTCAGTTTTCCCATTAGAAAAATGAGGACGATAAGAGTACCTTGCTCGGTGCATTGAGGATTAAGTGCAGTGTTTCCCACAGTGCTGAGCATACACCCTCCATCAGTAACGGCTGGGGTAGAGGGGAAGCAGGATGGGGTTGTGGTGCCAAGATCTGGCGCGTGCTCGTGAGAGACACTTCCACCCGTCACGGAAGGTGGGCCTGAGAAGCAGGAGGACGAGGAAGGACCTTGGCCAAACCCTGGGGCCACATAGTCTACACCTCCCTTCCTGCTCTGGAACAGAATAGAAGGTTCAGGTTGCAGGCAGCTGTGAGCAGAATTTGTGTCCTGTTTAATTTTCTTTACTGCTGAATGAATGCTTATGTCTCTGACGCTGACGTGTGTTCCTGAGAAGAGGGGAGAAGTTCAGTCTGAACATAAACTTTCCACCCTCTCTGTCTGGCAGGAACAAAATATTCCCCAGGGGGCCTGAGCCCGCTCGGCTTCCGTTTCAGTTTCAGCTGTGTGGGAGCAGAGCGGGGTGAGGGCCGAAGGCGCCCTCCTATGGGCCTGTGGGCGGGATCGGACCCCAGCACTCCGGGGCATGGAGGACCAGCCGCATGGCAGACACCTCGAGGGCTGGCAGCGTTTCTGTGGGAGGGGAGCTCTGGCCAGCCGCAGGCTGGCTGTGTTTGGAAATCACTTGGTACCTGGTGGCTCCGTCCCACAGCACTAATGTGGATGTGTCGATAACCAAGCAAACTCTCCAAAATGCTTTAAAACTTCCTGTTTCCTCAGTTCCAAGATGCTGGAAATAGCCCTGGGGAAATTCAGCCATTTGGCTGGTTATGTGAGGACCAGGGGGTAGCCTTGATAGAGATGAGAGAGCAGCTGGCGGCTTGAAGAGCTGCCTCTCACACTTAATTTGGGAAATGCCTGTGTACCTTGATGAGCCGTCTGATGCTTTCCAGTCGGTGGGGAGGCTGATGTGGGCTGGAAGGAATGCTGGGGCGTGCGGCGGGGGACCCGGGGCGGGAATGCCCCCTCGGCCCTGACCTCGTCGGCTCCATGGCTCCTCCAGATTGCAGCTGTCGACTCTTTCAAGTTCTCTCTTCAGGAAATAGCCAGTCTCTGAATATGCATTTGAGAGCAGAATGTGTAAATATTTCACTACTGTTATAACTATCGGGAGCCACGCTGATGATGAAATGTCCCAGATGCCAGTGCTGGAAGGTCCCTGGCTTCCCAAGCAAATATTTAGCTCATGGAAACATGAGTCACACTCACAGAGGGGTATGGATTAACTCCTTCTCAGCACCACAACTCAGCAGCCCGCCGGCTGCAGGGGAGGTTCATGGCCATGGACTTATGCTTGTTCACCTGGTCACCGAGGAATGGTGGGGCAGAGGGCTGAGCACACAGCGGTGCTCAGTGAGTATCTATCTATTAGCCAGGCAAGTTCTCCAACTCAGGGGTGACCCCTGTATCTTTTCCTCTGGGCCCTCCTTGGCCACGCCAATGACCAACCTTGGCATTAACTCTGCTTTCTTTCCCACAAACCTGTAGGCAATGCCAAGGAGCTTGCCAACATCCTGAAATACCACATTGGTGATGAAATCCTGGTTAGCGGAGGCGTTGGGGCCCTGGTGCGACTGAAGTCTCTCCAAGGTGACAAGCTAGAAATCAGCTCAGTAAGTGTGCCTGTAAATTAAAAGGCTGACTGTGGCCTGCCACCCAGGCTCCAGGGCCCCCCTCTCCCCCGGAACAGGAGTAGACACACACACACAGCCTTTAAGACATACCTTGAATCTCTGAGTGCATTTTGTCCAAAAAAAAAAAAAAGAAAATAGAAAAGGGTCTCCAGGGGAATCACTGTAGTTAAACATGAATAAGAACTTCCAGATTTGTGGGAAAATAAAGGCTCTGATTGGCATCTAGGAGAGGCTACTGGATCTTCCTTCCCTTAAGGAGATGATGGGCAATGACTTATATGTCTTCAGAGATAAATCCCCCTTCCCCTTCTCACTTCACGCAAATCCAGGGCTCACTGAATTGTGCCATGAGCCAGACCATCTGAAAATGCTTGCTCTATGAGCCTTCCCTCGCTCTGCACGTTGAGACACATTCCACTTCGAAGCTGCCTGAGGCCTCCCTGGCTGCCCCAGCCAAGGCCACTGACCCCCCTGCGGAGGGACCGCTCTTCCAGTGTGTGTCTGGCTCAGCCTCTGTGCCTGGCTCTCTCCTGCCCTTCAGCCATCCCTTTGCTCATCAGCCTCTCCCCAGAGCATGGGAGAGTGTGTAGGGAGGCAGGAGGGTCACCTGAGACTCTCCTAGCTCTTAGATTTGGCTGTTAGGTCCTGTCCATCATGGGCTTCCATCCCCGCTTCCTGCCGTGGGTCTGATATGTAGGTTGTCCAGGAAAACCTAGATAGATCTACCCCAGTGTACTTCCTGTGAGAAAGTCCCAACCAGGGCATCGAGCCAAAGTGCAAAGAGCCCTTAACTCAGAGCTGGAGGCCTGGCTTCTGTCTCCATCGATCCAACTAACTTAGCTTAAAGAAGGCCCCTGGCTTCTCTGGAGCCTCAGTTTCCTCTTCTGTGAAGTGAGGCAGTACTGCCTGCCTCATCACCATACACTGCTGTGAGGACGAGGTGAGGAACACCGAAGAGCATATTGTGAATCCTGACTCTCTGAGTCCTCATGAGGGGGAGGGGTGAGTCCAGCAGACCAGAGGGTTGCAGCGGGCAGGGACTCCTTTCACCAGGGCATCCCCCACACTTAGCCCAGGGTCCGCTCTCCAGACGTGCTGAGTCAACACTGGCTGAACGAATGAGGTAAGCATGCTCTGCGGTCAATGATTGTTGCTTTTTTTCTCCCAGAAAAACAATGTTGTGTGTGTCAACAAAGAGCCCGTTGCAGAAGCCGACATCATGGCCACCAACGGTGTGGTCTATGCCATCTCCAGTGTCCTGCAGCCTCCAGGTAAGGCCCCAGAGCAGCCCCCCGCCCCTCAGTGCACAGCTGCCTTTCTCTAGCGTTTGGTGTGTGATAGAAAAGCTCTTCTAAGCAAAAATAAGAATGAGGTGTGACCTGCAAACCCGCCTCTGTGGATGGCATCGTGGTGGCTGGGTGAAAGTGAGTGAGGAACTGTCCTTTCAAAGCCATCACAATGAGATGCGCAAGGCCAGACTTGTCCTTCTGCGTGGCCTGGCTGGCTCAGCCCACCCAGACACAGCCCCGTCTGTTGTCCCGTGTGGACTCTGCGAATGTGGCTCTCACCGCGTAGCTCCCCGAGGGAGCTCTGCACCTCCAGCAGAGCAGAGCCTGTGTCCAGCCTCCGCCCTCACGTGTGCATCCTCCTCCCTTTGTGCTCTCTCCCCATGGGCCGGATTCTGCCCTGCAGTGTGAACCTTGTAAGGGAAAAATTCAGTGGAAAATGTGGGCCAGAAAGCCCCATGGGGCCCCTCAGTCGTGGCGGTTAGGCAGCGACTTTCAACCTTTCTCCTGTCACGGCACACGTAAATGAGTTACTAAAGTTCTGCAGCACACCAAAAAAATGTGTTCTTTGTCACTCTAACAAAAAAAAAACAGGTATGATTTTGATTCTTCCACATTGGACAGCTATTGTTGTATTGGTATCTTATTTTTTTAATTTGACAATCTAAGGGAGAAGAAGTCAGTCCCCCTGACTAGTCATGTACTGCATGTTTTAAAAATTCAGCGGCACACCAGTTGAAAATCGCTGGTATTAGGAATGGCATGCTAATAGTTTCTCCCTCACCAAAGCTGCCTCTTCTTTCATCTCCAGCCAACAGACCTCAGGAGCGAGGGGATGAGCTGGCAGACTCTGCACTTGAGATTTTCAGACAGGCAGCAGCCTTTTCCAGGGTAAGATGCCTGCTAGGTTGGGCCCTGGCCTGAGCAGCCTTGGGCAGGCCCCCATCTGTCTTCTTGGGCCCACAGAGGGGTCCTCTGGGTCCCCTGTCTTCCTCAGCTGCTGCACCAGGGCTCTCTTGAAACTTCTTCCCTCTCCCATCATGCATCCTTAGCCCTGGCCTGTGTGGAGTGCAGGGACGGGAACCCAGGCAGTCCTGGCTTCCCAGGCCTTCTAACAGAGGCCACTGAGCCCCTGTCTGTGGGAAAGCTGCTGCTGGTGAGGACACAGGCAGCCCCAGAATCCATCTCTCCAAGGAGGGCCACCCATCCTGAATCCGCCTGATGGTGGCCTGGCCTGCCCTCAGCCTGGCCTATTTACCATGACGTGGCCCCTCAAGGGTGCTGCGGGGGCTTCATGGGCTGTGGTGTGGGTTCTGGACACAGGGCCAGCTCCGTGTGGAGACTCCACCCCTTGCCTCAGCCCCACCCTCCTCAGGACCCCTGACTCTTTCTGCTGCTCTTTCTGCCGGGCCCAGGGCCTGGAGCCCCACCCAGGTTGCTCCACTTCTTCGGGGCAGGTGGAGCCCCTTGGGAATATTGAGCACCATATGGAAGGCTTACATTTCAAATAAAAGGGTCTGCGGGAGGTTGCCCTTAGTGCAGAGGCCTGCAGTTGAAATTTGTCGCTTTCCTTTTGCACAGAAGGGTGTCCTTAGTGCCCCTCAGGAAGGTTCTCGATTCTGAGCCCTGACTCTCCTGTGCAATCCCAGCTCCCCAAGCTCCAGGCTGGGGTCCTGGTAGAAGCCTGGCTTTGGGGTCTCCTGGGAATGTTCACCTCAGGCTCCACTTGGTATGGGTTTGCACCCCACTTAGGGCTGCCGAGGCGAACTGAGGGGCTCCCCCGGGGCCTGGCAGTTCCACGTCCCCCTTCCTCTTCCTCATCCCCAGCATTCGTTCCGAGGAGGGATGGCAATGAGCAAAGCCACTGCCATGAGTGGGTTTAGGCACACCCGTCGCTCAAAGTCCTGACGCCTTGCATTCTCTTTTAGGCTGCCCAGAGCTCTGTGAAGCTAGGTAAGTCTGGTCCGGGTCCGAGGTCCCCACAGGCCTGTTGGGGCATTGCCCCCAAGCAGGCCGTCCCTACCATCTGCTGCATAGATCCGCCCCTTGCCTCAGCCCCACCCTCCTCAGGACCTGTTGGGGCATTGCCCCCAAGCAGGCCGTCCCTACCATCTGCTGCATAGAGATGAAAACCTTGGGGTGTGAAAGCCAGCCTGGTCTTGGGGCCAGGCGCAGAACACTCTGTCTCCTCCTCTATAAGATGGGGATGAAAAGTTCATACCAGCCTCTCAGGGCTGATGTAAATGTTTGGCTTTGGGAGCCCAGAAATAGTGCACAGGGGCTCAGCAGGAGCCCGCCATGAGGACATGGCTCCTAGCCGGCAGTGTGGGAAATCCTGGTTCAGAACCTCATTGGGGCAGGAGGTTTCACAAGCCACAGGGACCTGCTGGGTGCAGAGGGAGTGGCAGAAAGAGACCCCGTGGGCCCCACGCTCACGAACCCAACAGGTCCTAGACAGACGTGAGGAAGTGTGCGTCCTTCTCGCCTTCAAACCCCTCTCTTTCAGCCCCAGTGTACCAGCGGTTACTGGAGAGGATGAAGCACTAGTGCCAAGCACTGCAGGAGCAGTGCACCTCTGCAGCTCCTGGCCAGTTTCTCCCAGTTCGCCAAAGAGACTGAATGTTTTCGAAACCAAATAGCACACTTCAATGTACACGGGCCACACCAGAGTGAGCTCTGAGCCTTGGGCGGGTTGGGGGAGGAAGGGGAGAGATGTACTTTTCATTTTTGTCCTCTCGAAACATGGCCGTTAGCCCACTGCGTAGAGAGACCTGGATGTCCCTGCCTGACATTCGCTTTCAGAAAGGACCTGTCCCAAACATGGAACTTCCTGCCTATGCCCACTGCTCCGGAAAAGGGAACCGAAGTTTGTGGTGTTTCCACAACATGCATTAAGCAACCCAGCACCGTGGGGTGTCCTGGCACTGTCTGTGTTAGCTGTTCACGCTGGAGAAATGGCGTCACTATAAGCTATGAGTTGAACACTCTGTCAAATGTGTCTCGAGTCTACACGTGGCTTGGACACTTCTGTTGGCCAGGTAGATAAGAGAGAGTGGGTGGAGCACGCAGAGCCCAGGATTTCCCAGGCATGGCAGAGCCATGATGTGTTTGTAATAATAAAGCCAAAGAAACGTGTGCCCGTGTGGATGGGGACTGTGCTGGCCTGGGACTTTCTAGGGACAGGCTTCTGTCCTCGGGGCTGTGATGCTCCTTCACACCGACAGCACCCTTGGGAGCGTGTCAGCTGGGAGTCCTGAGGACAGGCTGCTCCTCAGATACCCAGACAGGACGTGGGGTTTGCACCTCAGTCTTTGTGGCACCTGTGTTCATTTCTGCTTTCACCAGCCCCGGGGCCCTGGGTCCTCAGGGTTCACTTCGCCAGCATTTCTCTTATTGGCCCGAAGCATCCCTGTTCCCTTACCACATTGGGACCCTGTGAAATGGGTGCCTGTGCAGTCCCATTATACAGATGGGGAGACTGAGGCTCTGCAAGGGGGGAACCACTGGGGACAGAAAATGTCTGAGCTGGGACTGGAAGCTCAGTCTCCAGACTCCCAGAGGCCACCACATGACGAGCGAGCAAACCCAGGTTTTCCAGTCACACCCTCTGGGCTGACAGTGTGCCAGTCCCCTCCCCTGCTCCTTTTGTCTTCTCCATCGTCCTTGGCACCCAGAGGCTACTGTGGCCATGGCATCATTGCTCCCCAGCTGTGTGGCCTCCAGTCTATCACTTCACCACTCAGTGCCTCTGTTTCTTCATCTGTTAACGTGAGTGACCGTCCCATCTACTTCATAGGTCCATCATGGCAATGAAATAAGATGATACTTACAATATGCTCAGCACAGCAGTAGGTATCCTTTTTTAAAAAAAGATTTTATTTATTTATTCTTAGAGATAGGGGAAGGGAGGGAGAGAAACATCACTGTGTGGTTGCCTCTCGCACACCCCCTACTGGGGACCTAGCCTGCAACCCAGGCATGTGCCCTGACTGGGAATTGACCGGCAACCCTTTGCTTTGCAGTCCGGCACTCAATCCACTGAGCCACCCCAGCCAGGGTGGAACTCTTACTCTCATCATGCCGAGGTTGCTCAGGATCAGGGCAGCTGAGGGCCTTGTTGTGTGTGTCTTCCCAAAGTCAGCCCTCTTTCTTGGGAAATGGGACAGCCCTGCCCTCCCACACTTCCCTGGGCCAAGGCTGCTTCTCTCCACCAGGCGGAGCTCATTTCACTCACTGGACCCACTGAGCCAATACCGCTGCTCCTCTGTCCACTGCTGGGAACAGCGGTGGCCAAGCAGACGGCCCTGCTGTACAGACATCACACGTCATCCAATAAAGGCACTCATTTCACAGCTAGAAGAGAATTGTGTCAGCCAGTGGCGCTACCTCCTGCATGTGTATCCATGTGGACTGGGAAGGGCAGCCCTGTGGTTCTGTGCACAGAGTGAAGAAATCTGAGGGCGTGGGGGGCGGGACACACAAGAGCTCCACAGAGTGGGGGGACTCGGGAGGAGGTGAAGGAGCTCACCTGGGAAGTGGTCAGGCTCGGGAGAAGGGGTCCTGTGAGGGGAGATGTCACTGGTCCTGGTCACCGGTCCTGCTCCCCGGCCTGGTGGTCACACGGGCTGGGGCTGGGGCGATGGCCTGGCTCAGTGCTGGGTGTGCCCAGCTTCACCCCACTTTCAGCATGCAGAGTGCACACAGTGGGCTTTGTAAGAAAGTCGGAACCCAAGTGATGAGATATGAAATAAAAATCACAGGACTCCTTAAAAAAGCCAAACCCCCTCCTTCTGTCACTTCGACCTCTGCCCTGCCCCGACCCAGCCTCCCCAAAAAGGAGATCTCCACTCTTCTCTCAGCTCCCCCTGGGAGTCTTCCTTGTGACTGCCATTGCCCCACCTTCTCCTCACAGCCAGAGAAGGTCAAGTTCCCATTCTGGGGTCTAAACAGCGTACACACACACACACAGATTTTTCCTGGAGACTCAGTGGGCTAAGTATTCAGTGCTGCCACCAGGAGATGGACTCCCCGGTTAAGGGGTCAGCCACTGGCTGAGGCTGGGGGTAGGTGATTGCTGGAGGAAGGGGCGTGCTGCCCCTGCCCCGTCTGTCAGAAGGCCAGTGGAGGTTGCCAGGCCTTCCTTGTCTGAGCCCTGCCCGCTGCATCCCGACCGGGAGAAAGAAGGAACGGGGGACAGGAAAGGGCTCTCTGCTTGGGCCCTTCTCTCTTTGCTGTCACTCTGGGGCTACGAAGCCTCTGGGGTGTGTAGAGGGGACTGCAAAGATGCTCTGCACTGGGGTCCAAGGACCGACTAGCCTGGGTGGGCCTTCCGCACACAGGAGGCCAGGGCCATCTAGACCTGGCCTCACTGGCCAGCGGACAGGCCAGCCCAGCTGTGGGCACAGAGGCCCACCACCGTGCTGGGCTGTGGACCGAAGTCACGGCCTCCACTCTTCCTGACATCAGTGCTGTGAGACGGATGAGTGCTGGTAGAGCTTCCATTTCACTGCTGTGGAAATAGAGGTTTGAAGAGATTGAGCAGTTTGGCCACAGAACAGGGAGAGGCTGGCACACAGCCCAGGCCCACACAAGTCCAGGTCCCACCCTCTTGTCCAGTCTGCCCCATCTGCCCCACCCCACAGTATCCCTGGAGGAGGAGCCCAGGCAGCCCTGGACAAGCGGGACATGAGTGCCAGGGTGGCCAGAAAGGACTCGAAAGCCCCACCCCTCCTGAGAAGCCCCAGCAGCCTGGTCTCTGCTCGAGCAGCCCGACCACATCACAGTCACAGGCTGCTGGGAGGCTGGGAGGGGGACCCACAGCAGCCAGGGACACCCCCACCATGTGCATGTCAGGAAGAAGAGAACAGAAAGGGATTCTAATGCAGAGGAAAAGACTTCTATGCCTGAAACCACAGCTCAATGTAATGCTCTGAGAGGCACAGCCCGGGACACTGAGCTCTGGAACTTTCCACAGCTGGGAGGGAGGACCATGAGGTGAGGGACAGGCCTGGTGCCCTACCTGGAGAGTCGAGTGGGGCTGCCCCTGGCCCTCCCTGCCCAGGGTAGAAAGAAAGCCCCACTGCATGTTGACCTTTAGCCAAAGCTCAGATGCAGGTAGTTTAGAGAAGAAGTGGTACGGCCGTGGGAGTGTGGGACAGCCCCTACACACGTCCACCGGCCTGGGGCCCAAGGCAGCCTCAGGCCTGAGTAACTCCCACAGAGCCATCTGCACCCTGGCCGGCTGCTTGCCCAAGCCTGCCCTCAGTGCAGCGGGCGGTGGAGCTCACGCTGACCCCTGGAGGATGACGAGGCTGGGGAGAGGATCTGGCTGAAAGAACAGTGTGCAGAGTCTCTGAGGCAGGTGCTACAGAGATTTGTGTGACTAGAGAGGCAAAAGTAGAGAAAATGCCATCTGGAAGCGAGACAACGCCAGGTCTCATAGGCTGTTGTCAGAATTTTAGGCATTTTTCTTAATAGAAAGCCATTGGAGGGTTTTAGATGGGGAAGGTGTGCTATGATCAGATATTTTTTTTTTTACTGTGGTAAAACATGCATGAATGTATCATTTTAAGGCCAGAAAGATAGGCAAGAAATATTCAAAGTGATGAAAAGCAGGGACCTATAGCCAAGATTGCTCTACCCAGCAAAGTTATCATTTAGTATTAAAGAGCAGATAAAGCCCTGGCTGGTGTGGCTCAGTGGATTAAGCACTGGCCTGTGAACTAAAGGGTCACTGTTTCGATTCCCAGTCAGGGCACATGCCTGGGTTGCAGGCCAGGTCCCCAGGAGGGGGTGTGCAAGAGGCAACCACACATTGATGTTTCTCTCCTCTTTCTCCCTCCCTTCCCCTGTCTAAAATAAATAAAATATTTTAAAGAAGGGCAGATAAAGAGCTTCCCAGACAAGGAAAAACTAAAGGAGTTCGTCATCACCAAACCAGTATTATATGAAATGTTAAAGGGTCTCCTTTAAGAAGGAGAAGAAGAAAAAAAGACAAAAAATGTGAATAATAAAATGGCAATAAGTGCATATCTATCAACAATTAAATCTAAGAAACGAAACAAACAAGCAGAACAGAAACACTCATAGATACAGAGGACGTTTTGCTCGTTGCCGGGCAGAAACGGGTTTGGGAGGATGGGTGACAGGGAGAAGGGGCTAAGAAGCACAGACTGGTAGTTACAGAGCAGTCCCGGGGGTGGGAGTACGGCACAGGGAACAGAGTCAATAACCTTCTGGTAACCGTGTGTCTATCGGACAAAGAAGAGTGCCGGGGACAGAGGCCTGGCCGAGGGAGAGAAAGCTGCGGAGGGCCTGAGAACTAGTGTGCGCACCCCCGAGAGCCAAAACACGAGAGCCTTTCAGCAAGGAGAGAGTGTCAGCTGTGTCAGATTACTGGTGTGCCCACTGGACGTGGCCACACGAATGTCGTCAGCAACCCTGGCAAGGTCATTCTCTAGAGGCAAGAGGGCTGCCTCTAGAGAGCAGGGAAAGAAGGGTGAGGAGGACAGGTTTTGTGGTTTGAGTGCTTGCTGGGTGCCGTTTTCAGGGACTGAAAACCCTGTAGGGGAACAAAGAACTGGAGATAATCTAGTTGCTCAGTCTTACCCCTCGAGCCTGGGTCAGAAGCCCTCCCTCCTGCCTGTGCACCCACCATTGCCAGGGGCGGGCTGCTCGGAGGTGGGGTCCTGTCCCTCTTCTGGGTGCCTGCACCTAGCACAGGGCCTGGCACACAACAAATACTCAAAAACTGTTACCAGGGCCTGGTTTCCAGAGGACAAATGGCCTCTGCATTTAAGAAGGTGGGCCCAGCCTTGGCAGGTGTGTCTCAGTTGGCTAAAGCGTCGTTCTGCTGATGGGAGTTCTCGGGTCTGATTTCTGGTCAGGACACACACCCAGGCTGCACTCTCCTCAGGTTGCTTGCAGGAAAGCCGACGGTGGCCTGGCGGCATCACCGTGCCCAGGGCAGCCCAGCAGCTGTGCCTCTGACCACTTTGTCTGAGAAGAGTCCCCAGCTGAGAGAGAGTGCTCGTGGTCAGCCGGCCCCGGGGCGAGGAGAACACCCGGGGCCTGAGAACGGACACTGGCTGCTTAATCACACCGCAGGGCGGGTCACCTCATCTGGACCAGGTGACCCAACCCTCCGTCCCCTTTGGAGAGAAGTTTCATGCTTACAGAGTGCCTCCCAATTCTAGGATCCTCTGCCTCCAGTTCCGTTAGAAGGAAGAAGTTCTGAGATTTGCGACCAGCACAGACCGAGGGGAAAGCCGTCTGATTAAATACCCTCATTTGGGCGGAAATGAGTTTCTGAGTGAACAGATGGGAAACCACTCTCATTCCCGCCAGTGAGTCCCCATGGCACCTTGGCAACAGCTCCTAAATAATTTGTTCAAGGAAGCCGCCTGCCTGCAGGGACCTTCCCCTGCTGACAGCTCTCAGCCAAGCTCCCAGAAGTGCGGTCCAGGGAAACAGCCCTGGTGACGGAGGAGAGGCTTAGTCACATGGCGGGGGCGGCAGGGCACGAACACCCGGCTTTGGGGGAGCCCCCTTGTCCTCCGTTCTTCAGTCGTGCGGGGGCAGCTCCTCAGAACACGGCTGGCGCTGGCGACGGGAAAGAACAGGCTGAAGTGCCCGGACAGACGCAGCTCAGGACGCAGCTCGGGAGCTAGTCCCCCTTCATCCAGATCCTGCTGACTTCCGTCCCACAGTGGGGGTGGGAGGGCGGGGTGAGGGGTGCCTAATAGAACCAGGCACCCCTGCTCGGGGTCCAGTCTGGGCCCTCCCCTCAGGATAATGAACAGTATCTGCAACGCACACTTTTGGTGACTGGCCACGGCCCCAGAAGCCCTGCTCTCAATACATTTCACGCGGACCTGAAATCTGCAGAGCTGTCAACTTCTTGAGGGCAGCAAGCAGGTCGTCTGCCGCATAGCATCTAGCTTAGCCACGCAGTAGGTCATCAATAAATAGAGAAGGAGTAGGCCATCAAACTGCAGCACAGTTTCTTGGTCTGCAGCAGGGCCCAGAGGCTGTCCCTCAATGGCAGGGCAAGAGAGAGAGAAAAACCACAGCCAGGTGTGATGTGGGGAAAGGCCTCCCCCCGGAGCCCGCCTCGGCACGCATGCCCGGTGAGAGGCCAAGGATGTCGGGGTGAAGCATTTCAACATGGCAGAGCCCATTCGGTGGGAACCCCTGGGCATCCGGCAATGTGGAAACACCTTTATTTGGGGCTGATGGTCTACACACTTGGGAGAACTCAACCAGGAGAAATGCCCCCAAATGAAGGAAATCTTTGAAGGTATTTTATCAATAGCCTATACCTTATTTTTTGAAAATCATGAAATTTATACCAGTGAATAATTTAAAATCACTTGGTCGTCTTTCCAGTCACGTTTTCAGCTTTAGAAAACTCATATTTCTGGATTTAGTTTTGTTTCCTAACCTGCTTATCATTTTCTTGTTACCTTTCAAATCCAGTTTGAATGTGGTTAACTCTAAGATGAGTGAATTATTCACACTGAATAATTTCACCCCCAAATTTTTCTCCCACCGCCTGGAGTCCAGCAATCATTGCGTCCCCACTGCGCATGCTGCCCTCCTGGGCATGCCTCTCCCTCTCAGGCACGTCAGCAGCATCTTGGGGCCACATTTTCCCTCCCTTTGATCTGCAAAGCTGCGCTTGCACCGGAACCACACCACTTAAATTGGTGTTAATTTAGTATCTTTTAACATCAGGTACAGTTGACTCCTTTGCTTTTGAAGATAACTTTTTCCTTTTCACAAAATCAACACTTTCTCCAGGCAAAAGTTTTACAGACACTAGAGGAGCAGAAAAAGTTAAGGTTTCCTCTACAAGTTAAGACTAATTCCAGCAACCAGTGACAACCATCATCAAATTATTGGAGCTGGCACTTCCAGATGTTTCTGAGGAAAGCGTGAGTGTACATAACATATTGTAATCTTTCATTGTGCCAAAACAAACTGTTAATAAGTTTCAAAATAAAAACAAGGCAGGCTTCGTGGTAGGTCGAATTCTAACATGGCCCCTGTGACCTTTGCCCCCTAATTTACTCCCCTGAAGGCAAACTGGAGATTGTCCAGGTGCATCCAATCTAATCACATAGCCCCTTGAAAGCAGATTGTTTTTCCCCAGCTGGTGGCCGAGGAGGAAATCAAAGAGATCTGAGTGCTGAGAAGAGCTGGGTGCAAAGTTGCTGGTTTGAACGTGGAGGGGGCTTCCAGCAGCAGAGAGCAGTGGCTGGCAGCCAGCCAGGAAGGGGGGACCTCGGAGCCACACCTGCAGGGAACGGAATTCTCCGACCACCTACGTGAGCTTGGAAAGGCTTCCTCCCCGAGCCTCCAGGCAGGAGCCCGTCGGCGCCACGGTTTCTGGCTGGGAGATCTTGAGCCGTCCACCAGCGCTCTCACTTAGAGAACGGCGAAATGATTGGTGGGTATTGTTTTAAGCCACTAAGTTTGTGGTGACTTGTTACACAGCAATAGCAAACTAATCTAGGCATTTCAACCTGTGAACAAGTTTTAAAGCCCTTTTATTACCTTTTTAATGGTGTGTTCAACATTAGAAAAGTCGTATTTAGGAATAATCCTGTGGATGTAGTTTATTTTCTTCACTCAGCCTCTGCAGAGGCCTCGCTCCATGGAAAGCCCTAGTTCTAGTCCTGGGCTGGGGTTAGGGGTCAGGCCCTGCGAGGCCCCAGTGTGTTCTGGGAAACGGGGTGACTCCCACCCCTGAAACTGCCCCAGACCCACCAGAGACCTGCTGAGACCTGGGGGTGTGGCAGCATCCCTCCTCCACCGGCATTCTTCCAGAGGGCGAGCCCTTGATCAGAAGGGCTGCATGTGACTGAGGGAGAGTGAGCCCCACATTCTGGTTTATTATCTTATCATCGTTCCAGTTTGCAAAGGGGGAAACTGAGGCTCAGAGAGGTTGTGGAACTTACCCAAGGAGAGCTCACAGAATGGGCAAGGGAGCCAGGATTCGGACCCAGCTCCGATGTGGACTCCTAGCCACTGCCTTCGCAGCTGAGGGGAAGGTGGACATTCCGCCCCAATCCTGCATGCAAGAATCCTGTGGGGCTTTGTAAATTCCTCAAGCCTGGACCTCAGTGCCAAAGATTCTGATTTTCTTTTCTTTTTATCCTCGCCCAAGGACATTTTTTCATTGCTTTTACAGAGAGAGAGAGGGAGAGAGAGAGCGGAAGGGAGAGAGAAAGGGAAAGAGAGAAACATCAATGCGAGACAGAAGCATCAATTGGTTGCCTCCCCTGTGCTCCAGGACTGGGGATCAAACCCACAACCCAGGCATGTGTCCTGACTAGGACTTGAACTTGCAGCCTGCAGCCCTTTGGTTATGGAACAACACTCCAACCAACTGAGCCACACTGGCCAGAGATTCTGCTTTTAATTGTCCTTAAGGGAGTCAGACCTCAGTAGTTTCAAAACCTCCCCAGGTGATGTTAACATTCTGTAACTCTGCCCTGTAAGAACCCCCTAGGGAACTTTGTTACCTGTGCACATGCCCACCTGTGAAAATCTGCTTCGGTTTGGGCCATGGGGGCAGGGAGGGCCAGCCCAGGAATTTGCACATTTCCCCCCTCCCTCTGTGCTTTTCAATCTTGTTGAAATGAAGAGTATGATGCAACAGGTCAGATGGAGCCTCAGATTCTGAATTTCAAAGAAGTTTCCAGGTGACACCAGTGCCACTGATCTTGGGGACACACTTTGCATGGTAAGTGTCCCAGCAGACTGGGAAGAACTGCCCTTCCCAGTCTTCCTAGATCCCTGTTTGCCTCAGTGTAGTCCCAGGACCAGCAGCATTGCCTGGAAGCTTGTTGGAAACAAAAATTGGGAGCCCCAGCCTGAGACCTACTGGATCAGGAACTTGAGGAGCATGGAGCCAGCAGTTTTAATAAGCCCCCCAGGTGACTCCAGGCAGGGGACAGTGTGAGAACCGTTATTAGAGGAAAGGGCCACATCTGCTGGGCCAGAGCCAGCAGAGAAAGGGTGTCTGGCTCCAGGCTCTGCTCTGGGCTCCACACCCCGGAGGCCAGGTCCCGCTGAGCAGGAAGCAGACGGGGCCCTGCCAGCCACATCTGGATCCCAGCAGGCTTGCTGCAGTTCCCTGACAGAGTCAGGGGCTGCCACGTTGGTATCATTATGCAGATATGCAAAAGGCAACATTCTTGGAGGAAAGCCATTGACTTTGGGGTTTTAATGAGATCTGGCTCAGCCTTCCCACCAGATGTCCATTTATTGGTTCACCAACAGCTGCCAGGGAGATGCAATACAGAGTTTGTCAGGGGGTTTTTGTTGTTGTTTTCTCAGTTTAATGCATCCGCTTCTGGAGCCCATACACTCATTTTTAGAAAGCAGTGGAATTTCCCTGGTCTGGGGAAATAGGGAAAGCTGGCATCTCCCTGAAAGGAGGGGAGTACAAGTATCACTTTGGACATTTCAGTATTTCAATAAATATGTATTGAATGCCCGTGTGTGCTAAGCACTGAGCCACACACTGGGGAGAGAAATGGTAATACCATTCATTATATTAATGAATGGCATGTTAACTAACATATGTACGTGTTAAAAGTTTTAACTTCCATGGCAGCAAGTCTTGTTGAAAGAAAGAGTATGTGCCCTGGCTGGTCAGTGGATTGAGTGCAGGCCTGAGAACAGAAAGGTCAGCAGATCAGGGCCCAGTCAGGTCACATATCTGGGTTGCAGGCCAGGTCCCCAGCTGGGGGCGTGGGAAAGGCAACTGATCGATGTTTGTCTCACACATCAGTGTTTCTCTCTTTCTCCCTGCCTTCCTGTCTCTTCAAAGGAGGTGAAGGTCCCCTTTCTCCTTTTCTGGAGAACAGGCCCAGCCCTCCAGTGCCCCACCCCAGGGCCGGGGAAGGTCACAGGAGGCTCTCAGTCAAAGCCTAGCTCCTCTGCTTGGCCCTGCGTGGAAGCTTTTAAAAACCAGGACATCAGCAAGATGAGCCAAAGATGCAGCAGGGTGCAGCCTCACCCAACCCGGAGGTCTCTGAATAGCTAAGGGATCTGGTAGTCACAGAAAAGACGAGAAGCTGATGCCGTGTTTCAAGTCTGAAACAAAGGCAGGACCAAAAGCCACCACCGATAGCAGGAAAGACAGAGCAGAGGAGAGTGAGTCTCCACTTCATCCTCTGCCAGAGAGATGTCTGTAGTTTCCCACCTGAGGATGGGGTGTCTCCAGCCATCCTCCCGAGATTCAGATTTAGGGATACAAGTGGTCTCAGGTCATCTCCGTACGCTCCTTGGGACCAGCTAGCTCCTGTATCCTGGTTTGACCCCAGTAGCGTTGAACGTTTCCTTGCTTTTTTTAATAATAGAAAATTGGAAAGGAAGGTCACTGCTGTGCAAAGAATGGACTAGAGGGTGGAAGAGAAAGCAGGAAGCCCAGCCGGATGCTGTCAAGGAGTCTAGGTGAAAGGCACAGTGGCCATGATAAGTGATTGGATTACTGATGCACTTTAGACGTAACAACAAAAGAACTTAGTGGACTGAATGTTGGGGAGTGAAGAAAAGAGGAAAATCAAAGACGGCAAGTGTCGGATATCCTGGCACCTTCTGCACTGAACTGTTAAGGAAGCAGGTGAAGAGCTTAGGGCCCATGCGTTTGTTACAGAACACAACAAGGCGGGGCCTGGGACGATATACTATTATTGAAAGAAGGCCCCGGGTCCGTTATGTCCGCCGCCCTAGGAAAGACGTCTCTCAACGCCAGAGATTCGTGAAAAGGAAAGGAAATGTTTATTTAATGCTATACTAACTTAAAGTAGTGACCTAATGTCTTTATCAAAAATCCTAAAGTCCTTAAACACCCACAAACAGGCACAGTCCTTCCTTCCTTCCCCCTTTGCCCAGTCCAGAGTACTGTATCTCAGGAAAAGAAATAGAAGTCCATGGCTCAGGCAGTCCTCTGGTTCTTAGTTAGTACTCCATCTCGACTGGGAGACCTCCCTGGGTTCCCGGCACCCTCAGCTGAGTCACCAGGATCTCTGCTAAAACCAGGTGGTGGTTCCCCCTTCTAAAGCTGTGGGGGTCCCCACTCTGGCACAGGCACGTGGTCCTCTCTCCCAGGGCCACGGGAGTCCCCACTCTGCCAGGCCGAGTGGTTCTCCCTCTCTCAGGGCTGCGGGAAGGGAGAGTCCCCACTCTGTCCAGGCCTCGTGGTTCTCCCTCTCTGGGATGCAAGAGTCTCCACTCTGCTAAAGACAAGTGGTTCTCCCTCAATGGCTGCCGTGTCTGGGTTTAAATCCCCCAAGCCAATCTTCTTCTGCAGCCCCATTTCCAACTCCTCCTACACTCGGCACACTTGCCCTCAATCTGCTGTCTTCTCCAGCTTTTCTGGTCGCCATCGTGGGTCTGGGCAGGTGTCACCCCATGTCATGGAGCCAGTCTTCTCCCAGATCCCACACAGGTGCTGTAACTCAGGGGACCTGCCTTCCAGGTCCCATCTTGGGGGAAGATCCCTTTCCATCCCCCTGGCCTTGAGCATGGCCATAGCTATTTAGCATATCTAAATGACCAGCCAAAGGCTATAGGTATGTTAAATGATCATGCCATGGATTAGCTGCAAAACTGCCCTGCGTGTTCTTGCTCTGTGTGCCCCTTCCCCCAACTCACACCTGTGGGGGAAGGGGTGAAGACACCTTAAAATCTCCTGGACACCTTGAGTTCTGGACCCCATTTCAAATGCCTATTTGGGGTCCCCCCTCTTGGCTGCACCCTGTAACACGTTGGCTTCGGTGGTGGGAAGGCGAGGAGATTCTGTGCTTCCGTGAACTCATATGAATTACAAGGCAGGGCCACCCACTGGGGAGGAGGTCTGAGGAGAGGAGCAATGAAATAGCCTCCCGAAAGTTCTTTACAAATGCAGATTCTGGCCACCACCCAGGATCCCGACTAGTCCTTCTGAGGCAGAGCCTGGGAATCCGAAGTTTTAACCAGATCCCTAGGGGTGGGGGGTGAGGGGGGATACCTGTGGGGGGGAGGGGTCCTCCTCCAAACTACAGCCAGAAGGGTTTATTGTTTGTCTTGTTTTACATTAAATAATCTGTGTTCTTTATGGAAAATTGGAAAAGAAGAGTTGGTCAAAATGTCAAGTTTAATCCCCACCCTCATCTCTGCTAACATCTCATCTTCAAAGCTAGGTCTAGCTCAAGTTTCCCCTCTTGTTTAGTTTCGTTTCTCTCTGGAAAGGTTCAAGGTCTCTGGCTCTGGGGTGGGGGCGGGGACGGGGTGGGGGGGTGCTCCTCTTTGTACGCAAAGACTGTTCTCTGCGCATTGGAGGCGCCTGTTTGCCGGCGGTTCGCTGCCGCCAGCCCCCTCTCAAGGTCCTGCGGCCGCTCACCTGGGAGCGGAGGGAGTGCGCGAACCTCCGAGGGCCCTCTCCGCTCCTGCCCGCTGGAGTTGCAGCAGGGTGCCGCGGAGGCCTGGAGACCCAGCGTCCCAAGGGTGCATGACCCTGGGGAATCTCTCTGGCTGCGGCGGGGGCTCAGAGATTGCGAGGCCCACGGACTTGAGCCCAAGCTGGCAGGCTCAGCAGTGTGCGGTGACGCGGGGTGGGGAGTGGTGGGGAGGAAGCCCTGTTGCTCAGACTTAGAAGCGTGAGAAAACGTGGCGTGATCGAAGGTGTGTGTAGCAGCTTCAGAGCCAGGGGGGGCAGATCGCAAGCCCAGACATCTGGTCCAAGGTCCTCAAGAGCTTCCCCAGGAAGCCTCCCCACCTTCAGTGACACCCCTTCGTCCCTGGGACGCAGGATGTCCTACCCTGAGAACCAAGGCCCATATCAGCCCCACCTTTCAGAAAGGAACTTGAGCAGTGCCAAGTGCTGGCCCTGCAACTGCACTCACGGAATTCCGGGGGTGGGGGGGGGGGGCGGGAGACCTAGACGTGCAGCCCTCCTGAGGCTTCCATCCTACAGAGGACCATGCCCCCCACCCCAGTAAACAAAATCACATAAAATGTCTGGAAATGTGCAAAAATGCTGTGAAGGAAACAAGAGGAGGAGGGAGGATAGGAGAAATCTTTTGATTGGGAGGGAGGCTAGCTGGGGAACGTTCTGTACGCGTAAGCCCCCACGCAGGTGAGCCAGGGGCATTCAAGGACCTGAAAGAATCGGGGGTGGCTCGAGAGTAAGGAGGGGAAGGTATCACTAGTTATGGTCTATTGAGTAGGTTCTGTGGACATTGGTGCGTGCAAAGGAAATAGTCTCTAAAGATGAAATAGTAAGTGGCAGTGATTGTTAATAAAGTTCTGGAGTCTGTCTCCTTGTAGTAGTTACCCTGGCCTGAGTTCCTGGGGCTCTGACCTTAAATGAGGCTTCTGCTGCGTGACTTTTTTTTCTTTCTTTCTTTCTTTTTTGGCCATCTTATATCTAACTTTGGCCCAAGGGTACCCAACTGATTAATTAATTGGCCAAAAGTTAGAGCAATGGAGCACACATTTAAAATCCTCAAAGAGGGAGCTACACAGAATCCAGAGCAGAGAGTTTGGAACAAAAGGGTCAGAAAGCACCCGCGGGTCTCGAACCCCAGGGCAGGAGCTAGTGTCTGCCATGACGAAGTAACCGCTTGAGCTAAAGCCGACCCAGGAGGCAGGGTGCAATCTTCGCCTCTAAACTGTAGTGGAGTGACGTGGAGGGGCTGGGCTGCCTCTGCTCCACGCCTCTGAGCTCTTTGCGTCACCGGTCCCGCCTGCTCCCTGCTTGGTGTCCGGAGAGAGCCTGTCCGAGGAGCAGGGGAAAGCCTCTAGGTTCTCTTGCACGCAGAAAGGGGCCGGCATGTGCATCAGGGGAAAGGTGAGGGTGGTCCCTGGGCAGGCAACCAAATGGCAGAGGCCTCTCCCAGAAACTTTTCAGGGTGTCCCTAGGCAGATGGGGGTAGCCATGGCCTCACATAACACGGCCCACGAGCAGCCAGTGAGCTTTTCAAGGGCTGAAGCTAGCTCTTTTCGTCTCTGGGTCAGGTCCTGAGCTGGGCCCCAGAGACAGGGTTTCAGGTCAGCAGATGATTTTGGGGGTGGGGAAGTGAGTGAGTTGTGAATGATTATCAGAGCACCAGGGCTCAGGATGGAGTCTGCAGGCTGAAGACTTTAAAGCCTCGTAGCCCGGGAGAAACTGCCTGTCCTGGATGAGGTGGGGTGAATCCTTTCCCTGCCCCCACCCCCACCCCCACCCCTTCCCTATACTCCCCCTTAGGGAGGATTCAAGGGACACATGGAGACCTTACCCATACAATTGCTAACAGAGGGACTGGCACCTCAAGGACAAATGTCCCCATCGTTGGGCACACATCACAATACCAAGCTCTGAATTAAGCATTTACCCATTGAACAGCCAAAACAACTCAGTTTGGTAATGTTGCCCTGTTTTGCAGATGAATAAACTGAGTGAGACTCAATGTAAACAATGGGAATGTTAGGAATTACAAAAAGTGACACAACTATTCAGGGACAGAACCAAAGTCTGAACTCTCAGGAAAAGGGAAGTTACCCATGGGGTCTGTCTATCTTGCTTCGAAATGTGTCAGTGAGTGAACTGCACTGGACAGAGTCCTTCCATTTTATTCTGTGCTGTTCCCTTGTACCTAGCACAGCACCTGGTCCGCAGCCGACATTCAAGAAGCATTGGTTAGGTGAGCAAGTCACTGCCTGGGAGAGCAGGACAGTGCTGTACCGGACACTGTGTCTGTCATCCCCAACCTGGGCCGCAGCCCAGCTCCTTCTCTTCCTTGCTGTGTCCTTTCAACTTCAAGCTCATTGTAAACTGGTTTTTTATAATCATTTTGTGAAACAGAAACCACTTGAAAGATTAAAAACCATGCAGGTAATGAAAGCCACTCTAATCCCAGCTACATACCCAGACCCATCCCCAGAGGAAAGGGCTATTTTTAAAAGGTTTGCTTTGCCTCCTGCCAGTTCTCTATCAATTTGCATACGAAGGTAAATAAAGCTCTGTAGCTTGTTTATGGCTGGGTTGTGTTTGATGTCCTGGGACTGCACTGCACCAGCTTTGTGGGAAACTTCAGTGTATCTGGGAGACATCCCCACGGCGACGTCTGGGATGCCTCATTATTTACAACAGCTCCCAGAGAGTGCGTGAACCCCGATTTGTTTGGCTCTTCTCCTGGTAGGACTGGACATTTAAGTTATGTTTTTTCTCGTCTAGTTTACAAATAGTGCTCCAATGAACATCCATGCACAAGCCTCTTCATGAAAATGAGCAAGTAGAACAAGCATTTCCCAAGGATGAATTCCCAGAAGTGGAATAGCTGGGCTCAGAGGCATACACACTTAAAATGGCAATTGCCAAGCTGTCATCCAAAAGTGGCCCTTTTAACAGTGTGTCCCTGACGAAGGTCTGGACGTTATACTATAATAATGCACCTCATTCAGGCCAGGCACATAGTAGGCTCAGTAAGCAGCTTCCCTTTCCCTTCCTCTCCATTCCCAGCCCTTGATCTGATTAAGCCCTGGCTTTGGGCCTGCAGCTTGGGTGCAGAGAGGAGAACAGGCCCCAGCAAGGCGAAGACACAGCGGCTGCGTCCCAGGCACTCCCCCTGGTGGGCAAGTGCCCCTGGACAGTAATGAAAGCCAGGTCTTTGTAAACCCCGAAGCAGAGCACCTCCATTCCCCCTCGGAGGGCTGAAAGACCTCGCACTCTCAGACTCCAAACCAGACTCTGCGCTCTCTGCGCTCTGGTGCCCGCCTCCCTTTCCGACGGTGCCCCTCTCCTCTCCCCTTGTTCTGTTGCAACGACATTGCCATCTCTGGTTCTCCAGGCAGACCCTTTCTAGCTCTTTCACTGTTTCTCAGCTCTCCCCACCCTCCCGTGGTTCTTTAACACACAACTCATATGCTGCCTCCGAGGGGGCCTTTCCCTGAAGACTGTGGAGAGGGCTACCTCTCTCCCTTCTACACCCCCCTCCTCCTTCCTTGTCCCATCAGCCTGTGTTTTTCACTTATTAGCAAGTGTACACTCAAGTAAACCCAGACATTTCTTTTTCTTCCCCCTTCTCTTCTCACAGGAAGTGGAAGGGAGGGAGACAAACACCAGTGTGAGAGAGAAACATATGGTTGCCTCTTATACGTCCCCAGCGAGGGACCTGGCCTGTAACCCAGGCATGTGCCCTGACTGGGAATCAAGCCAGCAGCCTTTTGCTTCGTGGGAGGATACCGATCCAACTGAGCCACACCAGCCAGGGCTTAACCCAGGCATTTCCAAGGGTGGCAGAGCACAGTGTCGTGAGGGCAGGGAGACTGTGCCTGTCTTATGTAGGACCCTGGTCTCCCAGGACCAGCCATAGCACCTGGCAGTAGCAGGCACTCGACTTTGTGAATGGATGAGTGAATGAATAAATGACACTGACAAACAGAAATAGAACTGACATTGACAGCTAGACTTGAGAGGCAGGACATGACTTCCAGGGTTTTGGCTCTTTTCCCCTCCATGATCACTATGAACATTTTTTGCTGGGGTAACCTTTAGCCACAGATAGTATCCTGAGGTGGAGGGAAGGAGACAGAATGCAGAGGAAGTTTCTGCACCTTTGCTTTGGTATTCCTCTCCACAATCTGTGTGGCAGTCCCTATTATTTGCTGGATGAGGAAACTGAGGGTCAGAGAGCCAGAATAGGGTGCCAGAGTGCACAGCTAGCATCAGGCCCCATGATTGGGACTGCTTGCCGATTGGAGGGTTAGCCAGCAGTCCCACCCTCTAATCCAAAAGGACACACAGCCCAAAGAAGTACAACCCACGTTTATGTCTTGGAGGCCCTTCTCAATGGAGAAATCCACCCTGGCTGGCATTAGTTGGTGGGCTCATCCATTCAACACACTCTTGAAAATCATCTATCATGCTCCAGGTCCCTCAGAGAGGATTGAGGGCTGAATTCAGCCTTCAAAGGCCGTACAGCCAAGAGATAAGAGTAGACCATTGTTCTGTAGGACGTCAGGTGGCATGTTTGGAGCATGTCCAAACAGGAAAGCCCTGTGTGGCCAGGTTGTGCACACTCCAACCTGGGCATCTTCCGTCGGAATGATTGCAATGTGAGCGGTGTGCTCTGTGGTTGTGACATGCGCAGCCTGAGCAAGTGCATGTGGCTGCTGGTGGGGATGGGGTAAATCATCTGGAGTCAGGTGATCTGTCTGAGGAGTGAGGAGAGACTAGGTCTCAGGTGCACACCAACACGTAGGTGTCTGGGGAAGAAGTAAAGCCAGAAAGGCAGGAGGAAGACTGGGTGTTAGAGAAATCAATGGAAGAAGAAGCAGGATGGAGGAGCAGGCAGTAGCACCAAAGGCTGGGAATTGTCAAACAGAGAAGGGCTCCCAGGGGATGCAGTGCTTGTGGGTGGTTTCAGCAGGAGTGAGGAGGATGAGAGATGTAGACAAAGACCTCTCCTGTTTGTCATGGGGTGCATGAGATGTGGAAACAAAGGGAGGGTGTTCAGCCCTGTCTGGAATTTGGGCTGTGGAAGGAGAGGGAAAGCAAGGGTGGTAAGGGTCTTAGGACTGGGGAGGGGTTTGTTGTGCTGTTGGTTTTTAAGAGAAGAGCCTGGAGCGTGTCTAAATGCTGTTGGGAAGGAGGCAGTCACAAAGAGAAGTTGAAAACCCACTAGAGAGGATTTTTACCAGGGTGAGTGGCACAGGGAAGTTTCTAGGAGGGAGAGAGGTTGGATTCATAGTGGGCAAAGATTCCAGAGGATGGCTAGTCAGGATTCCAGAAGGCTTTATGCAGAAGGCGTGCCTCAATCCTGGGCAAAACGGGCCCCTGCCCTGTGCCCTGTGCTTGAAGACCCGGCCTGCTATACTCTCCACGGTGCAATAGGAATTGTCCAGGAGCCAAGGAAACACGCATACTCAGAACTCTGCCAGGCTGTGTTCCAGGTAGCCGGAACGCTTAAGTCACCTGGCAGAACAGCCCTGAGTGTCTTCCAGGATCTGTGTGCACCTTTTCCTCAGGGATCCCTCCCAAGAATGGACCACACCCAGGGGGAAGCCCATCACACCCAGGGGAAAGCCAGCCACACCCAGGAGGTTCTATTACCCTAATACCACACCAGAAAAACTCATTACCAAAAACAATAGGCCATTATCCTTCATGAACACAGATGCCAAAATTCTAAACAAAATTTTAGCTAATAGAATCCAACAGTCTATTAAAAACATATCATGACTAAGTGGGTTTATCCTAGGAAGGTTGATTTAACATTTGAAAATTATTCACTATATTAAACTTTTTTTAAAAATCCACAAAACAAACAAATACATTAAAAAATAGCATTACAGCAGTAGGTGCAGAAAAGGAATTTAGAAATCCAGGATCCATTCCTAATTTTTTAAAAAAAACTCTCAGCAACTTAGAAACAGTAGGAAACTTCTTCTACTTGCTAATGGGCACCTACAAAAACCTACATCTGCCATCACACTTAAGTGTGAAAGACCACCTGGCTTTCCCCTCCCCCAAACTGAGAACCAAGCAGGATGTCAGCTCTTCCACTTTTATTTAACATTATACTAGGTTCTAGTCAGTACAATAGTCAGAAAGGAAGGGAGAAGGAAGGAGGAAAGGAAAGAAGGAGAAAAAGAAGGGAGGAGGGAAGGGAGGAAGGGAGGGAGGAAGGGAGGAAGGAGAGACATGAGGAAGGAAAGGAAGAATGGAGAAAAAGGAGCCCAGAGCCCTGGCTTGAGTGGCTCAGTGGACTGAGCCACACCGGTGGTACATGAGAGGCAACCACACAGTAATGTTTCTCTCCCTCTCTTTCTTCCTCCCTTCCCAAATCTTTTTTCCCAAAAATCCCTCTTTTCCTAAGATTTTTAAAAAATATTTTATTTATTTATTTTTAGAGAGAGGGGAAGGAAGGGAGAAATAGAGGGAGAGAATCAACCTGTAAGATGTCAGTGGCCTCTTGTGCACCACCAACTGGGGACCTGGCCCACAACCCAGGCATGTGCCCTTGCCAGGAATCGAACTAGCAACCTTTCACTTTGCTTTGTGGGATGACACTCAACCCACAAAGCCACACCAGTCAGGGCCCTTCCCAAATCTTTTAAAGTTGAACTGATTCTAAAATCCATATAAAAATTAAAGGACCTAAATTGGCCAAAACAACCTTGAAAAAGAAAAGAATAAAGTTAGAGGGCTAACACTCTCTGATGTTAAAACTATAATAATCAAGACAGTGTGATAATGGCATAAAGATAGACAAATAGATCAAAGGAACAAAACGAAGACCCCAGAAACAGAGCCATGGAAGCAGACAACTGATTCTTGACAAAGTTGCAAAAGTGATTTGGTGGAGAAGGTGTAATCTTTTCAACAAGTGGGATGAAAACAATTGGTTGTCCTCACGCAGAAGAAGTCTGAGCTATAACTCCCACCATATACAACATGGAATTATTAAACAAACAAACAACAAAAAAACTAACAATAGATCATAGACCTAAATGTAAAACCCTAAAATCCACAAAACTTTCAGAAAAAATCTTTTCACCTTGATTTAGGCAAAGATTTCTTAGCTGTGAGATCAAAAACATTCATAAAAGATAAAAATGATAAATTGAATTTCCTCAAGATTTTTTTTGAAAGATACTGTTAATGGACTAAAAGAAACTGTGAACTCAGAGAAAAATGTTTGCAATCATATACCTGGTAAATGGCTTATATACAGAATATAAAAGAATCCTCCAAACTCGATAGTAAGAAAACAAACAGATCATTGGCCATTTTTAAAAAATAGGCCAAAGGTTTGAACAGACATTTCACCAAACAAGATACATGGATGACAAGCCCATGATAGAAAAATTCTCAGCATCTGTGGTCTTTAAGGACATGCAGATTAAAACCACAATAAGATAACCACTACACATTTATTATAGTAGCTAGGATGAAAAAGACAAATCATTCCAAGTGTTGGCAAAAACATGAAAGATCTAGAACTCTCATGTGCCACTGGTGGGAATGTAAAATGGCTAACCACTGTGGGAGAAAAAAGTGGCAGTTTCTTAAAAAGCCAAACTTAGACATATCATATGATCCAGGCACTTCACTACCAGGTGGTTACCCAAGAGAAAAGAAAGCATAGACAGAAATAAAATCTCATATATGAATATTCCTAGAGCCTTCATTTACAATAGCCCCAAGCAGGAAACAACTTAAATATTCATAAGTATGTCAATGGATAAATAATTTGTGTTATGTCTGCACAATGGAATACTACTCAATGGTAGAAGGGAATGAGATATTTGTACATGGCCCTGGCTGGGTGGCTTATTAGGTTGGAGCATTGTTCTGATACACCAAGGCTGAGGATTCAATCCCTAACTGGGGCACATGCAAGAAGCAACCAACGAATACATATAAGTGGGGGTACCAAATCAATGTTTCTTTCTCCCTTCCCTTCTCTCTCTTTTTAAAAAAACATATTTTGTTGATTATGCTATTACAGTTGTCCCATTTCCCCTCCTTTATTCCCCTCCACCCTGCACACACCCTCCCACCCGCATTCCCCCACTTTAGTTCATGTCCATGGGTCATACATATAAGTTCTTTGGTTTCTACATTTCCTATACTATTCTTAACCTCCTTCTGTCTACTTTTTATCTACCATTTATGCTATTTATTCTCTGTACCTTTTCCCCCTCTCTCCCCACCCACTCCCCTGCTGATAATCCTCCATGTGATCTCCATTTCTGTGGTTCTTTTCCTGTTCTAGTTGTTTCCTTAGTTTTTGTTTTAGGTTTGGTTGTTAATAACTGTGAGTTTGTTTCATTTTACTGTTCATATTTTTTATCTTCTTTTTCTTAGATAAGTCCCTTTAACATTTCATATAATAAGGGCTTGGTGATCACGAAATCCTTTAACTTGACCTTATCTGAGAAGCACTTTATCTGCCCTTCCATTCTAAATGAAAGCTTTGCTGGATAGAGCAATCTGGGATGTAGATCCTTGCCTTTCATGACTTTGAATACTTTTTTCCAGCCCCTTCTTGCCTGCAAGGTCTCTTTTGAGAAATCAGCTGACAGTCTTATGGGAACTCCTTGGTAGGTAACTGTCTCCTTTTCTCTTGCTGCTTTTAAGATTCTCTCCTTATCTTTAATCTTGGCTAATGTAATTATGATGTGCCTTGGTGTGTTTCTCCTTGGGTCCAACTTCTTTGGGACTCTCTGAGCTTCCTAGACTTCCTGGAAGTCTATTTCCTTTGCCAGATTGGGGAAGTTCTCCTTCACTATTTGTTCAAATAAGTTTTTGATTTCTTGCTCTTGCTCTTCTCCTTCTGGTACCCTTATGATTCGGATGTTGGAACATTTAAAGATGTCCTGAAGGTTCCTAAGCCTCTCCTCATTTTTTTGAATTCTTCTTTCTTAATTCTGTTCTGGTTGAGTGTTTATTTCTTCCTTTGGTCCACACTGTTGATTTGAGTCCCAGTTTCCTTTCTGTCACTATTGGTTCCCTGTACATTTTCCTTTATTTCACTTAGCATAGCCTTCATTTTTTTCATCTAATTTGCGACCATATTCAACCAATCCTGTGAGCATCCCGATTACCAGTGTTTTGAACTGTGCATCTGATAGGTTGGCTATCTCTTTGTCACTTAGTTGTATTTTTTCCTGGAGCTTTGATCTGTTCTTTCATTTGGGCCTTTTTTATTTTTTTGTCTTGACCGCCTGTTACATAGTGAGGGGTGGATCCTTAGGTGTTCACGTGGGCAGGGCAACCCAGTTGCTGGGTTGTGATGCTATATGTGGGGGCGGGGTCCGAGAGAGAACAATGGTGCTTGCTCTGCTCTCTGTCGGATTTCACTCCCTTCCGCCGCTTCCCCAAAGCAAATGGGGCCCTTCTGGTGCTGATTCCTGAGTGGGTAGGCTTGTGTACATTCTAGGACCCTGTGGGTCTCTCCAATGGACTCTCCTGTGAAGCTGGGAGTTTCTCCCGCTGCCACAACCCCCACAGGTGTTTTTAATCAGAGGTTTGAGGCTTTATTTCCCTGCACTGGGCCCCTGGGTTGCAGGGTCTGTCTCACTCCCCAGTTGTTCCTCCCCATTTAGCTGCACTGGAATGTGGGACCACCCACTCCATCAGCCTTGCCTTGCCTTAAGTCCTCTCCGCCCAGCTTCCCATCTCTGCCCCTCCCACCCATCTGGATGAGTGTTTCTGCTTTAACTCCTTGGTTATTGGACTTCCATACCATTTGATTTTCTGTTAGTTCTAGTTGTTTTGTGTTTTTAAATTTGTTGTCCTTCTTTTGGTTGTGTGAGGAGGCATAGTATATCTGCTTATGCCTCCATCTTAGCTGGAAGTCCATTCTTATTCTCTCTCTTTAATTCAATAAATAAAAATTTAAAAATATTCATACATGCATTGTATATCAACTTGGATGAATCTCTAAATAATTACGTAAAAATAGAGTAACCAAACCAAAAGGGTACATCCTATATGGTTCCATTTATATGAAACCCTAAAAAAATGTAAATTAACTTTGACAGAAAGCTGAGCAGTGGTTGCCTGGGGATGGCAGGGGTGGGTGAGGGGTATAGGAGGGCAGAACCATTAAGGGGGAATCTTTGGGGAGTATTAAATGCATTCACTGTCTGACTGTGGTGGGGGTTTCATGGGTGTATGCCTGTGTCAAAACCTGCCATGTGTACTTGATTATACTATTAACTCTACCCCAGTAAAACTGTTTACTATTTAGGCCCATAGTGTATGGGCCTCTCTATCACTCAGCTTTTTGTCCCACAAACATTAGGAGCAAGCTTAGTGATGGGACATCAATGAAGGAAAGTTCAACATTAAGAAAGATGACGAGCAAATGACCTTTCCGGAGTGTGTACGTGCGAGTGTGCTGTACTTGTGAGAGAGAACGAACAAGAACATTTTTCTCAAGCACAAAGTCTCCGGATGATATAATAAACAGCAAGTATTTCTTTAGCAGCCACTATGACCCACACTTTAAGTCAGATTCTTGGCAAATATATACAGTAATCCCAACAAATCCACAATATTTTGACAGTGCAAAAAACTGAAGCTCAGAGGCCTGGAGTCAACTACCCAAAACTGCCCAGCAAAGAAATGGCTGAGTGGGGCCAGGACATTGGAGCCTGAGGGGCTGGCCTTGTTTGCCCTCCCCACTGTGGGCCCCTCCCTCCTGGCCGCTCCCAGCTGGGGCTGCAGGCCTCTGGCTACGCTTGTGGGCAGCTGTTGAGACAATAGGCCAAGACTGTCCCAGCTCTCAGTCCTCCAAGGTTAGCTATTGTGCGTGGAGCTATATTTAGCTGACCGTTGGGAAGAAAGAGAAAGTAAGATTGATTTGGAGGCTCAGATGATTTAGGCAACTTGAAATGTCCTGAGGCTTTTGCAGACCGGAACTGAAAGATCACTGGCTAAGCCCAGTTAGAATGTGGTTTCTTGGCAAGGGAAGAGGTGTCCTGGCCCAGGGAGGTGTGATCTGTTCCTCTGCTCAAAATAGAGACTGGCCGCTTCCTGAGTGGGAGTCAGCTGGGGGTGGGAAGGCAGGCCCAGCCCTCTTGCCTCCAGCCTCGGAGGGCCTGGAAGCCTTGGCAGCCAGTGGGAAGGCGGCAAACATTCAGGGCCCCTGGGCATCTCAGGCTGCCGTTGGGGGATGGCCGACAACAGGGATGGATGCCTGCTATATTGCTGACAGGGGAAGGGGGACTCCCGCCTCTGCCTGGTAAGGCTGGGACACAGGGGAACACGAGTGAAACTTAAGGACAGGGAAGAGTTTCCAGGGAAAGGCCACTCCCTGCAAAGTGCAATAGTAGGGGTGTTGCTGAGGCTGCGAGTCGCTGAGCATGGAGGGAGTCGGTGGTTCCTGTGCCAAAGTAACCAAAGAAGCATCCAGAAGGGGAGGCCGAGGCCTGACCGTGACCCTGGCGGGGTGAGGGAGCACTCACAGGTGGATTAGAAAACCGGGTGAGCACCAGCAGTGCCGGAGGGTTTAGATCCCACGGGATCTAACTCAGTATCAGCTCCAGGGCTCACGGTGAGCTAGTGGGCAGTGGTGCAGCTGCCTGGCTGTTAAACATAGAATCCCTTCCACACTGGTGGGTGGCCAGTCACAGCCCTGAGCCCCAAAATGAGCCCCACCACCCAGCCATCCCTGCCTCCTCACCACACCTCTGTCTCATGGTACCTGGCTTTTTGCTTCCCACAGATTTAACCACCGAAAGTTGAATGCTTAGCTTCCCTCTGATTGGCTTGTGCCAGGGTTGTTAAATATTTGAATATCACCTTGGCTGGACCCAAAGGAGTAGCAGTAGTCAGCTGATATTTGCCATGTGTCTGACAGCCACCAGTCTGGATACTGTGTCTACATCCACGATAGCAATGACAATAAGATAGCAATAGCTGACTATTGTTGGGTGCTCATTGGTGCCAGGCACTGTATTTTGCGCCGATTAGGACATTTTAATGCCCACCGATTCACTAGAACCCTACATGGTAGGTTCTGACATTGTTCTCCATTTTCTGAGAGGAAAAATTCCTGCAGGCCCAGAGAGGTTAAGCAACTTGCTTTGGGTCACACAGTAAGTCGCAGGGCCCGATTCAAGCCCAGGTCTTGCTGACTCTAAAGCCCTTACTCTGGCATTACTCTATACTTTGAGAAATAATACAAAAATGCTCATAAATTTTTAAAAAACATGTTATCAATACTAAAAGCACCCTCTTCCCTTCTGATCTGACAGTCTATCACCGTCATCAGGCAGTTCCTAGAACTTTGCTCCTTAGGGGTTTCTAATATGTCCTCTGGCTTGAATGGGTAACACTCTCATACTGTGAAAATAAGTGAGATTGTGCCATGAGTCACGCAGTTAACCTGGTTGAACAGTGGCCCAGAAACATTCCATGTAGAAGATACAGGTGAATTCTAGCTGACGTATGCAAGAGACTGATGGGAATATGGAGCCTTCCTCAGCTGCATGCCGCACATGTACCTTCCAGACTCCAGAACTGTCCTCGAAACTCTCCTTCCTGACTCTTTTTTAATTGTTGTGTTTAAGTCAATGCAAGGGCCATTAATCTGGGCAGTGTCTCATTGGCAAGCTCGTGAAAGATGCCCTATTCCTGAAAGCGGACCTCTCCTGACTGCGTTCTAGGAACTGTCCAGTGTATTCACGGCTGGCCATGAGCTCACACTCATCCATTCAACAGCTACCTAGAGGGGGTTCACTGTGGGCCAGACACTGTTCTGGATCCTGCGGTTAGAGCTGTGGATACATTAGCACCTGCCCCTGCCCTCAGGGAGCAGGTAGTCTAGGAAAAGAAAGAGGTATTAGACACATGATGATGAAAACACAGCTAACTGTGTGTAATTATATTTTGTGATAAATGTTATGAGAAAAAAGTAAGAGCAAAATGAAAGTTGATGCTAGATCTTAGGTTGGATTCTCAAAGAAGTAGGAACAAGGAATATTACAACTAATATTTCAGTGGATACACTAAGAGGCAGCCAAATGAAGAAAGGAAAGGGTCTCAGAAGAAAGTTCCAGGCAGAGGGAACAGCGTGGGCGAAGGCCTGGAAGTAAGGCGAAAGCCTGGCATTGCTGAAGTCGTGAAAGAAAGAAGCAGGGTGTCCAGAGTTCAGTGAGGAGGGACAGAGTGAGAGGGGATGAGGCTGGATGCTGGGAGAGACAGACTTTCTATGAACAAGGCTCTCCATTTGAGAAGTACAAATGAAGCCCTGGCTGGTGTGGCTCAGTGGACTGAGTGCCAGCCTGCAAACTAAAGGGTTGCTGGTTCAATTCCCAGTCAGGGCACATACCTGGGTTGTGGGCCAGGCCTCCAGTAGGGGGCATGAGAGAGGCAACCACACATTGATGTTTCTCTCCCTCTCTTTCTCCCTCCCTTCCCCTCTGTCCAAAACTAAATAAATAAAATATTTTTTAAAAAGAAGTACAAATGAAGAACAAAGCACAATGAAAAAAGATCAAGCCTACCTACCCTTCAAAAAAATGCAGATGAGAATTTGGAGCCTGAAGAGGTCAGCGGCACCATTCCCAAAGAACACCCTTTGGTGGAACAGAGGAGCCACTTGCTAAGGGTAAGAGGAGTCCCCAAAGCTCTCTTTATTCACACGGAGAGTACGAAGGGCCGATGCTTTCATAGAAAAAAGATTTATCTTGGGCTGAACTCATATCATAGAGGGAAGGAAAGCATTCTTAATCAAAGTAAACCCAGACAGGCGGTGCTAGTAAACATGCCCCACACTTAGAGGGGCTGGGACATCGCCATAGTCACAACTTCAGTTTACAGTGACAGAATCCAACTCTCATTAGCTCGAGCTAAGATAAATGCATTGAGTCAAACAACTGGGGGGTCTAAGGGGTAAGCAAGCAGGGGAGGGGGGCTCAGACCTGTCACCAGTTGTCTGTCTCTTTTGGTCTTCCAGGCTCTCTCTGTTCCTCAGTTTCCTTAGTGATTTTCCCTGATGCGGCTGCATTCCAGGTCAGGCAAAGATGGCCTCGTGCTGACTTCCGGTACAAGAGCTAGATCGTTATGGGAGTTCTGAGTCTCAGCTGGGATCACGTACCCGTCCCTGAATGGACTGCCAGGGGGGCAGAACAGCCTGCCCAGAGGGATCTCAACCCAACCATGTGGACGAGAAAATGGGAGTATGGAACGCCAGAGGGCTCATCCCCCAAAGGAGGCCAAAACAGACCTCAGGTGCCTCCCGGAGCCAAAACTTGTCCTGCCTCCACGTGTAGAATTGTATTGTTCCATTAGTTTTCCTGAATTAAAGAAGAATGAAGGTACCCATAAACCTGCCACCTGTTGCTGATACTTCGTTGTGTGTCCTACTCATCACAGATGCACGCACATAGAAATGTGCGTTATGTTGTTGTTGGCTTTGTCTTCCTTGGTAGTCATTTGGTAGGAGAATTTAACTCCCATACTATTAACTTTTAATTTTCCCAAAGAAACTGAAACCTGTATTCCTCTAATAAGTGACGTCCCACATGAAGCTTTTGCCGACACTCCTCCGTGTGAACCCCGTTCACAGCTTTTAGTCATTCCCGACTTTCTCGACATTTACACTGATGTCATTACCCTCAGTCAGCTTCTCATCACTGGTGTTCAACTCAACCACAAATGTGACCACGCTCAGGTTCCCAAAGTTTCTTGTCCCCTTTAGCTCATCTTAACTGGCAGTCTTTAGTTTCTGATTTGAACTTCACCCAGCCCCCAGAAAATACAGTTTACTTTCTGAGTCCTGGCATATACAGAAAAGTAGCCTTTCCACATGAATCAGTCATACCTTGGTTGGGTATAAGATTCTTGGGATGTAGTCCTTTTCTTTCAAAATCTAAGGTGATGTTCCACTGTCTTCTAGTTTCCACTGTTACAGATGAGAAGTTTAAGACCAATCTGATTTCTTTACCTTTGTAAGTTTCCTCTGTGCTTAGAAACATTTTGAACTTTCTCTTTAACTTTGAATTTGAGAAACTTCACCAGGATATGACTAGTTTTTTTTTTTTAATCAATTTGTGAGAGAGAGAAAGGGAGGGTGAGGTGGGGGCAGGGGATGGAGAGAGAGAGAGAAGGAGAAAGAGAACCATTGATTTTATTCTTCCACTTATTGATGACTCATTGATTGATTCTTGTATGTGCCCTGACCAGGGATTGAACCTACAGCCTTTGTGTATTGGGATGATGCTCTAACCAACTGAGCTACACAGCCAGGACTAGTTTTGTGGGGGGTGTTTAATGCAACTTGGAAGTTGATGAGCCTTTTAGTCCTAAAATATAAGTTTTTCTAGAATTGAGGGTTTTCTCTCATTATTTCTGTAAATGGTATTTTTCTCCTTCTATGCCTCTGGCCTTTAGGCACTTCTGTCACTTGCATACTGACCTTCCAGAGCTACCCTCTGTGAAGATGGCCTTGTACCTCTGACTGGCATTACTTTGGTTTTTGCCTCTGAGTGTTTGTGATGCATCTTCCCTCATTTGGTTTTCCATCATACAAATTCCACTCTAAGCAATAATTGTTCTCCTTTTCTAGTTCCTTGGTTAGTTTTTTAACCGAGGTTTCAGGTCACACTGTAAAGTTTTCCATTTCAGAGATTTCTTGTCCTTGTTTCATTAGATCTGCCTCTGGAGGTGCACAGTACCTGTTGGCAGCTCGGCTCCCCCCCTAAAATGGCTGCAGACTTTCCTCCCCCACACTGATGGTTTTGCTCCCTTGCTTTCTGCAATATGGTATTGTTGAGAAAAAGTTTGACACAGCCTGATTTCTGTTCCTCTGTGTGACACCAGTTTTCTTTTGCGCGAGTGCCTAGAAAGCCATGCTCATGCTGGGGCTGGAGATGGGTGGCTCCTTTCTGTAGTTAGAGAAGGCGACATCTAACCAGTGGGGGGCCACACTGAACACAGGCAGAAATCCTCCTCGTTTGGTCTTTCTGCCCGTGGCTTCAGTAAATGACCTCTGGGCTTGCTCCAGGCTCTTACGGAGAATCCTCCTGAGTCTCGAACCATTGCCCAGCAGTCTGGTGTCTAATATTCTAATGAAATATTCATACAGTCTTTATGTGTTTGCATGGATATTTCTGTAAGGAGGTGGTGTAGGAGAAGAAAAATGATTCCCGATAGTAATTAACCTTCTTTACTGCAAACAACATAAACTTTCTCTCTGTTGTTTCATTTGAAAGCTATTGGGAAGCTCCAAGGATTGATGGGCATGGCAGAGAAGCAGACTTGGAAAGCACTACGGTTTTAGTTCACAAACAGAGAGTCTGATGAATAGTTATTGAGAATCTTCTATGTACCAGGCTGTTATTGTTCCATTTAAAAAAAAATTTCATCTGTTCTATTACCTTAACTGCGTTGTCTTTGAAAAATGGCTTCTCTTCCAAAAGTATTCAAGAAGATGAGATGGAGCACTCAGGAGGGTGCTTTTGAAAATTGTTTAGATTGACTAGTTTGAATACCTTATAAAAGCATTTCCCCCCATTTTAAAATAAGAGATCTCATTTGAAGATGGACACTATAAATGAATACATGTACATACAGGGTCTGGCAGCAGCACGGCCTGCTCGACTGTGGTTGGTATAGTTTTAATTTGCACATTTCACCTAAAATGTCATACATTGTGCTTCAGTGTGATATTGTTCTGTTACAGAATTACATGCTTATGATTTTGTAATAAAAGCTTTTGTAATAAATGGGTGTTATTTGTGCTGGGCCCTATATATCTGATTTTTTGACAGCTTATGGAACCCAGCTTACCTATTCCCTCTGTACTGTTTGAATTTCTACTCCAAGGATGAATTACTTTTATAACATAAAAAAGCATGAGTTCACAAAAGTTTTACACACACACACGTACACACGCAGTTTTTCTCTCTGACGAGTTGCCCTGGTTAGGGACTCTTCTGCTCTTCGGAAGCCTCGCCCTCTGTCACCTGCCGAGGCTCCTGTGCCCCTCTGCACGGTCTGCCCCACCCACCGGGGCAGGGACCCCACTCCGCCATCCCGATGTGCTGCTTTCTTCTCTGACCCTGACCCTTGTATCTCTTCCAAAGATGTTACGAGAGCGGGAGGAAGAATGCAGGGGGCGTTTTAGAACCATTCAGAGCTCATGGCTTGACTACCTTAATAAAGGCTTTCAGAAGCGTTTTTCCATAGATGTTCGTTGAAAAACATACCATGTCATATTTTCCCTGAGCCCCACTCTGCCTGACTGGCATAAAGCGTTGCTCATTGTAAAGCATTTGGTTGTTCTGACTCCTTCCGCAAATTAATTTACCTCAGGAAGCCACATTCCTCCATCAAGGGGGGCCGGGTGCAAAACAAAGAGGCCTTTTACCTTCTCAGTAATATGGTGCTCGTTAGCTAAATGCTGACTCTGTTGGGCTCTGGAACAGAACGTAATATCCTAAAGCGAGGTCATGACTGTAGCAAACTGGAAAGAAAGGGGGCCCCACACCTGTGTCTGAGCCCTAGGTGGGGAAGAGCTGGCTGGGAGTCTAAGGCGGGAAGGATGCTGCCCAGGTGGCCTCCTGCTCCTCCCCGGGGCCCCGGGCCCAGAGGGAGCGGCGGCAGTGACAGAGCACCTTACAGACCAGTGGCCTCCACGCTGTCTTCTTCCCCATGCCATTTTGATCACAGCCACTGTATTGGTGAAAATGCTTGGGTTTATCCTCCCAGTATAAATTATGGTATGTTACATATCTCATGAGCTGAAAGTCAACATGCTAAGGGATGAAATTGAAAACTAAACGTAAAGAGAAATTTAAATATGAGACCATTTCTGTAGATGCGGCAGGAGGAGTCCTGGGGTCCCCGTGGTTCTCGGAGGAATCAACACGATTCGTGGAAGTGGCAGCTTTAAGTACAAGGTAGCAGAATGTTTGGGAAGATACCAAAAAGGCCCAAGGTTCACCTTGCCTGAAGGACAACTAGAAACTGAATTTGGGGAGAATTTCCACCAAATCTAGGGCTAACGGAGCAGGGTAGACAGGAAAGTGACAACCCTGCTTCACCCGTGAAACCAAGGATCCCCGCTTCCTAAAAGAAGGCAGAGAATCTTCAGCAACCTCCACTGCTGACCCCCTGGGGTTCTGCAACAGTCTCACAGCCAGGTAGACCTTTCAGAAAACCCTGAGGCTGCCTTTGAGGAGCTCTGAGGATGATCAGGTCCCACTCCCTCCAAACCCACATGTTCTACATCCACCCAGAGACGGCAAATCACAGAAAGGGGAAGGGCAGGGAGTTTGGGGGTGGGCAAGAGAGGAAGAGGGAGAGAAGTGTGGGGGATTTTGAAGGGGTGGGGTCCCTGGGTCAGTGCTTTGACAATAAGGAAGAGAGAAGAAATCTTCATGACAGCCCCTGATGAGGGTTTGCATTTCTCACTTGAGGGCCAACAACTGGGAAGTAGGAGGAAGCTCACCTTCGGACAGGAGAGGTGCATGGCAGGAGTGATATTCTTCGCCTCTATTGCTCACTTCAATCAAGCTTTTATGATTTCGTGGACTTTTCTGTTGGTATTCTAAGATTTTTTTTTTCTGATAAAGGGTCCTGCTGAAAACCAATACGGTTATTCCTACTGAACGCTGGGAATTAGGTCACGAGCTATTGTGTCCACTTGCTCTACCGGTGAATTCATGATATATGGTGCGGAGCCGTTGACGCACTCACCTGCCTCCACAGTTCATTCTCTCTTTGTGCAGAACCAAGTGGAGAAGGGGGAACCTGACAAGACGCAGCTAAAACTCTAGTGAAGAATGTAGGAACAGATAACATCTTAAACATTCAGAGGACAAATGTAACAATGAAATAATGATTTATGGCAAAGCACAGAAGAAAATTTTAGAAAACTGGAACCTTCATTAAACACAGCTTCTATAAAATGGAAGTAGAAAATCATGAGAAATAAACAAGATGAGATGAAAAGGGATATAAGGAGGACTAGGAAACTCATATATTAATGGTAAGATTAAAATCGTCTGAAGTGGAGGTAATAAAAAACTAAATGCCCAGAAAATTAAATCATTCACATAGAAGATAAACTTTAGCAGTCTTTAGAAAATTCAAAGGAAATGGGGAAAGCAATAAAGATTATGAGAAAGGAAATCATCTACTTGAAGGATAAATAATAAAGACTAATTTCAAGAAGTGTAGGCTATTCTAAATAAGAATCAAAATAAGTGCGTGAGAACCAAGAAAACATAATTGAAACATTGCAGGGATTTAAAAATTTTTTATGAGTATGCAAATCAAAAATAAAACCATAAAAGAGAAAATACAGACAAGTCTTTATCTGATATTAGGGGCAAGAAATCTCTAAACAGACAAACAACACCAACAATAATAAATATGCTCATCAAAATGTGAATAGAACAATGGCCGGCATGGCTCAGTTGGCTGGAGCATCATCCTGTGCACCAGAGGGTTGGGGGTTTGATTCCCAGTCGGGACACATATGGGAGGCAACCAGTCAATGCTCCTCTCTCACAGTGACGTCTGTCTGTCTGTCTGTTTCCCCCGTCCTCTCTCTCTCAAATCAATTAGCATATTTTTTAAATTAAAAATATGAATAGACTTGGATATAATACTTTTTCTACATTTTAAGAGTATTACAAAATTGAGATAAATTACAAATTTGGAAAAATGTTGGAATAATATAACAAAGGGTTAATATATGAAATATATAATGAGCTTTTAAATAAGTAAGAAAAATAAAGTACAGACCTTTAAAAAGAAAGTTGGATGAAGACCATAAATAAAATAATTAAAGACTTAAATGACCAATAAATATTTGAAAACATCTTTAACCTTATTAATAATCAAAAATACACAAATATAGGACAGTGTTGACACATAAATATTAGCTTTATACATTTGCAGATATTTTTAAAAGTTATAATACCTAAGCACTACAGGGGATTCTGACATAATTGGTTTTTGCAAAGCATAATTTGAATATTTTTTGTTTCCCATCTGAAGGATTAATCTTATCTTTTGGGTCTTAGCTTTACCTTCACTTCCACCAAGGACTTCTCTCTGACCACCCAGGCTAGGCTATGCTCTGCTATTATAATTTTTTACTGCATCTTACACTTTGTGACATTTATGTCAACCATATTGTGACAAGTTGTGTGATTTATTTATTTAGTATTTGGCACCTCAGTGCAACTGTCATTATAGCTAAAGTTTATATTAAGAATTTACTTTGTGCTTTTACTTGTTCTATCTCATTTAATCCCCCCACCCCATAACCTATTGGTACAGAGTCTCTAATTGTGACTGTTTGTAAGGGAGGGGACTGAAGGCATTTCCCTGCTCTAGGGGATGGGGCTGGGTCCTGCTTCCTGGCTCCAAGGCACCGCTCCTGCTGTGGAGGCTCTGGGCCTTCTTTCTAGGCCTTTACCATCCAAAGGGATCACACAGAAGCAAAGCCCCCTTTCTCCAGAAGGGACCTGGTCTTTCATTTTCTGAGCCTCAGGCAGCACCATAACACCGTCTTCTGAGGCTACACCCACAGATCAAGGTTACTTCTTAAAGATATAAAGCAAGTGTCTTAATTAGAAAACAGAATTCACCTTCATTTTTTTTTTGTCTCAGTAAGCAAAACCTTTCCCCATGACAGTCATCTCCATATTTCAAAATGTCACATTCCCCCATAAAGATTCAAAGCAAAGCTGGGGTCACTGAGGAATTCACGACTCAAGGGTACAAATTCTTTCTTGGATTCCAAGGGAAATAGCTTGCTGCTTTCACGTCTGCACTGTGAATGCCAGACAGATAATGAGATAAGCAACAGTGGTGAGGATGCATTAGAATCAAGTCAAGTGAAGATGGGGATGGCACCCTTTTGTTCACAAGGAGATAGCCCTGAGTAGGGGCTTCCAGTCTCAGGAAGTGGAGAGTGGGCAGCTGGGAATGAAAGGAGCTTTTCTAATTAACATCTGCAACCAGCAGGGAACAAGGAAGGAATCGCCCAAGGCAGGCATGCTGTTTTGTAGACGGAGACACTCCTCTGAACCTCTCCTCTGCCTCAACCCCCTTCACACAGCTATTGACACAAGAAACAAAGCAGTTCAGGACACTTGTTTGAGAACTGGAGCTTTGATGTTAGGAAGGTCTGGGTTCGAGTCCCAGCTCTGTAGCTTTCCTGTGGGCCTGGCTGCGAGCTTCCCAACCCTGTGAGCCCAGCTCTGCTGCACGTAAAACCAGGACTGTGAAAGGGGCTGCTCACAGGGCTGTAGTGACCTGTGTCCGCAAAGTACGTGGCTCAGAGCCTGGCGTGTTGTTGTCCCTCAGTGTGTAGTAAGCATTATCATTTCATAGCAGCAATTTGACCTGCCAGTGAGATGGCCCTTTCCTTTGCATCTTAATTATTTTCTTTAAACCTTCATTACTTTTATGAAAACACTCTCAACTGAAGTGCGTATTTTTCAGGTTTATTAAATAGAACATGTGACCTACAGTGGGTGCTTTGGCCTTCGCTGTACTAAACGGACCTCACCACACAAAGACAGTGCAGGGTCTGCAGAGCGGAGGCTACACATCTGCCCCACTTGCCCCGACTCTCCAGTTTGTGGCATGTCCTCTCTGCCTTGGAATTTTCTGGAAAGTTCCATCAAATGCTGTGATACAGGGATGCTCCTGTCTGGAGCTGTGACAGGGTGTGGCGTGGTTTCCCTGACAGTGACTGTCCCCAGCCAGCCAACCCCTAGGAGCTGCTGTGGTCCTACTTCTCAGCCTTTCCTCCTCTCCCTTGATGTCAGCTGGTGGCTTTTCCCTACTGCTCCTCCCCACGGTGGGGTTTCTAATCCCCTGAGTTTAGAAAACAATAAACCCAGTTGATTCTAAGACTAGGCTGTCAGGATCATCATTCAGATCGTTCAGATGCATAACAGACCCCATATATGTCTGAGCTCATGGTTATGCCATAGAAAGAGAGAGGTATCCCAGAAAGAGTCCCCAGTGTTGAGAAATCCAAAGGCCTGATTTCTAGTTCTGGCTCGACTGCCTAATACCCGCCTGGCCCTGGAAAAATCCCTGAACCTTGCTAAGCCTCCGTCGCTCCGTGATTTAATTAGATTCATTAATGAGTTCATCAAACTCATAGTGATTGCTTCCTAAGGGTCATCAGTGAATTCACCAAACATAGTTAGTGATTGCTTCCCAAGGGCCAGGCATATTTCTAAGTGTGGTGCACACAGCGGTGGATGAGACAGACAGGTGTCCTTGGGTCAACATTCTAGAAGTGGGAGAAGAGGTAATAAACAAAATTTGTTCCCCAGTTAGTATCCGACAGTGCTCTCAGCAAGGAAATCTGCCGTGTTCTAGCTCATCACCCTATCTCCCGGGGTTGGCAGGCCTTCAAACAAGTCTCACCAAAGGAATTGGTAAACTACAAAACATGATATAAAATACAATCCTTAGAGAACACCCATACGTTTGTAATACCAGCCACCCCAGATCCTGCAATTCTCAAAGGAAAGAGGGGTTTTGGGGCACATGTGGTTGAGAAACAGCTTTACAGGGGAGGAAACACTCATCTGTACTTACCTCGATCTGCCCTCTAAGTTTTCAAAATGCCTCCCAAACGAGGTGGCAGGAGTGACATGAGAAAAGGTTTTTTGCTACATACAAAGGCCAGCCTTACATATGTACTACTTTGCCGGACCCCTTCCGTTGGCCCTGGGATGCTTGTGACCAACGAGTTGGAGGGTGAACTGGGTGCTGGGATCCATGCTCTGCAGTGTAATTTGTTTTTAGAGAGGAGGGAAGGGACGGAGAGAGAGAGGAAGAGAAACTTTGATGTGAGAGAGGAACATCGATCAGACGCTTCCCATATGCATCCCGACTAGGAATCAAACCTGCAACCTGGGCACATGCCCTGACCAGGAATCGAACCTGCAACCCTTCAGTTCACAGCATGATGCTCCAGCTCACTGAGCCACACCAGCCAGGGCTAACTGTGTAGTATTAATTCAATAATTATTAATATAAATTAAGAGCAAGTGATCAAAGTTTATTTCAAGGAAAACTGAGTTTAAAGTTGTGTCAGCTGGTTGCGACACAAACAGGCACTAGACCAGCAGTCACCACCAAATGTTTTGGGGGTTCTCGCCACACTCTGTGGCCCAGAAGCAGCAGCTTGGGCAGAAAGCTACCAGTAGCCACACGGAGTTGCTGGCAATGTGGGCATGGGAGGGAAAAGCGGAGGCCTGGAGGCCTCGTCACTCATGAGGCTGTGTGCGGTGGGTGAATTACAGTCGTCCCTTGAACCTTGTCTGAATCTGCCGGTGCAAAACCAGGGGATGAGATGAGGGCCAGCTGCATATCCACTGAAAAAAAACTACATGTAAGTGGCTCCATGCAGTTCAAACCCGTGTTGTTCAAGGGTCAGATGTACTTCTCTTTGCTGAGCCTGTTTCTTCTTCTGTGAAGTGGGAATTAACATCCCAGGCCTGACTCACTCATGCCTCACCAGGAGGGGACCATGGGAGTCAGATGTAGGACACTGTCCTTCGTAAAAGCTCAAAGTACAAGTGCGGGTAAGAGGTAAGGTCTTTCTTTATTCCAGCTGGGGGCACACACAAGGCATCCAGGTACCTGTTCACACGCCTTCTCATTAATCTGCACTGTTAACGATGAATTCCAGGTTCACTCCCAGCTTCTATCATCTGGCAGGACTTGGACTCCGGCCCTGCGGCTCTTCCTGAAAATGTGGAGGGGGGCCAAGGGCGAGCCTGTAAGGGCTTCAGATGCTGCTCACTCCCCGGAAGCTGGATTGCTTTGAGTATGGTGCCAAATCTCCTTCCCACTCTTGGAAGAAGATTTGAGCAGAAAGAATATAGGAACTGTTGTTCTCCCTCCCCCGGCTGCAGGGTTTCTGTCTCACATTGACCTTCCGACTCCCTCTCTTTTCCTCCCGCCCAGACCCAAACTTGGAGGAGACCTTTTGCCCTGAGAGTTTCGGCAGGAAGCACAACCAGCAACCAGATGTCTGACTTTTTCACCCCATTGGCAAGGATTAGCCATCTTCCCTGTAAACTTCCGGCCTTTCCTCTCCCTTAGATCTTTCAGCTTCTTCACGCTCCATCTCCTCTGGCTCACGCACACCAACTCCCTCCGGAGGAGAAACGAAAGGCACCGCTGCAAAGGTGCTGAGGATTTGCATGCCCCGTGCAGCAAGCCCAGTGCTGGTGGCTGTTGGAGAGGGTGTGGGTGGGTCGGGTAGCAGTCCAGCCCTTGGGTTTACTTGGTCTACCACCAAATTCAGATCTGATGGAGAGTAGCTGGCCTTGATCAAAGACATAGATAATTGCATTCACAACTTAAAATAACATGTAAAGGAGCATGAATGAAAAATTCTGTTACCACCAAAGTATTTGGGTGTGGAAAAATAATAGGTGAGGCAGCGTTGGCGGTTTCCGGAGTAACGAGAGGCCCAGATTGTCTTTGAGACAAAGCAGAAGACTTTGGAACTGGGAGAAAATGCAGGCAGCAGCTCATCCAGTTCCTTCCCTTTTCAGGTGAAAAAACTGAGACTCTTCCTGGGGACAGGGGGACTTGTGCCCCAGGTCCCTTGGTTGATGTCAGAGTGGGGTATCCCAGCTCAGGGGTCACTCTTGGTTGTACTGATCCCTCCCCTGAGATGTTTCTGGAATAGATGGTGGCGGTCAAAGACCTGGGCTTGGCCTGCCCGCTCTCTGCCTGCCGTCCTGCTGTTCTGGAAATGGTCGGCTCGGTCTGATTCTCTGGGCCACTCTGAGTGACAACGCCATCCATGAAGCAGTGGCCAAAGCGAAGGCTGGGGCATTCCTCACCTGTGTCTGACAGCCACCCAGTAAACATCTTGGGAGGAAGAAGAAGCAGAAGCTTTTCTTTTTTGTCAACACAAGAAGAAAGCCCAAGCCAGTGTGGCTCAGTGGGTGGAGAGTTGCCCCGTAACCAAAAGGTTGTGCGCTGATCACCAGTCAGGGCGCATATCAGAGGCGACTGATGTTTCTCTTTCACGTCAATGTATCTCTCCCTCCCCTTCTCCCTCCCTTCCCCTCTCTCTGAAATCAATGAACATGTCCTCCTCAGGTGAGGATAAATAGCCAAACAAATAAGAAAACAAAAATCCTAAGAGGAAACACACCCAGAAAAGATTCTGGTTTTCAAGTCAGCACTCCTGGATAGGCAATAGGGAATGAGCGTTCCCCAAAGAAATGCATGAAAAAGCAAGTGAGTCATCACAGGAAACCTTTAAAATGGGATTTTAAGAAATTACCACTCAATTACAGAAAGTCCTGTGCCTCCATCTTCCCCACCCCCTGCTTTCTGCACATACACCTCTGTTTACTGGCACAAATCTCCATTCCACCGTTACTAGATGCGTGACTTCGGTCCAGTCGCTGTCCCCTTCAGTGCCTCAGTTTCCTTACCTATAAATTGCAGATAATAGTTCTTACTTAATCTAGCTGCCATGGGGACTATATAATGAGGGTATCAATGAGGGCAAATGATGCCTAGAGGGCATCGCACTAGGCGTGTAGTGGGTGTTTAATAAGCTTCAGTTGTCTTCCAGTTCTCTTCTGTGAGGAAGACTATAAACCCATTCCTTTGGGAGTGGGTCCCAACAGGGCAGGAGGCGCCTCCTTCAGCAAGTTCCATGGGCACTGTGCTTCCTCTCCCACTGGCACCTTTGTTCTGCAGCCTCGGCTGCCTCCAAGAAGAAGGGTGGATCTGGGCCTTGAAGGATGGGTTTCGTGTGTCTAGTCGCCAGGGCACCTGAGCCCAGCAGAGTCGCTGTGGGAAATGTGTGCCCGCCTGTCCTGGACCCACAGTCAGGGGCCCTGTCCCTGATGTTTCTGATTGTTCACTTCACAAAACCTGAATTTTTCTTCCAAAAAAAAAGGGAAAGAAACCAGGGCCCCCACGTTAATGTGAATGACTCCCAAGGGGGCCTGCTAGCTGGGGCTCAGAACAATGAGTTAATTGAAAGTGGTAATGAGAAAAAGCAGCTGACACTCATAAAGCCATGGACCAATGAGCAGCTCAGTTCCTGGGCAGTGGGTGAGAGCCAGGCTTTCCAGCCAACCAAGACGTCAATGTCTTCTGAAAATAATTGCCTGAGGAATACCAGGCCTCAGGCCGGGACCAAGCTTGTCTACAGATCCTGTCACCTGGCTGGGAGCCACCTGTGATGGCTCAGGGCCCAGGGCTTTGAGCCCTGTGCTTGGAGGAAATGCCAGAAACCTAAGAATAGACACTCAACTGGGGTGTCATGTGAAAAACCCCAAAGTCAAGGGGCTGACTTCAGGTTCCAGCCCCACCATTCCCGTGGGGATGGGGCTTGAGACAAGGCACGTCTCCAGGCCTCAGTTTCCCCGCCTGTCAAATGAGTACGTTAGTACCTGTCCTCCCAGGCTCCAAGCATCACTTCATTTGAACAGCCAGCAAGATGATGTAATTGGAATACCCTCCGCAGTGAGACGTGTTATCAGCGGAGAGCTCAGTGGGGTGAGCTGAGGGATCAGCCTGCTTGGTTAACTCGGTTACCTTGGGCTAGACTAAGGCAATCATTCATACCTCATAAGAGTGATGATAGAATTAAGTAAAATTATATATGAAACAAAATATATGCAAAACATATTTGGAACAGCAGCTGGTACATGGTGAGCACTGACCAAGTGTTAACTATTGTCTGTGGTGTGTTATATTCAGGGCTTTCTTGCCTTGTAGTGACTAATCCAAACTTATTTCTAGAGGCCCAGCGTGGGCTTGGACTTTGCTTCTTTTTCTGATCATTTTGGGTCATGCGGATCAAATGCCCCATCTCCCCACAGTAGTCCTGCCTCACACAAAGAGGTGCTCTGAGTAGACAGAGCAATGGAGGGTTTTAAAGACAAAAGGATTCACAACACAGCTGAGATCTAACCAGTGACGCCATGCTGTGAGCTCGCTGCATGCTTGTCCACCCGCAGGGCCAGGCAGGGATGTAACGGAACCTTCAGTGAGCCTGGGACCATTTATCCGGACAACCGATGGAGCCCAGGGCACAGGAAATGTCAGTGTGTGTGTGTGTGTGTGTGTGTGTGTGTGTGTGTGTGTTATAGAGGGGTATACAACACAGCCACTAAGAAAATGATATGCTCCTTGGGTAAGAGAGAGGACACAGGGTCTCACCAGCTAGCAATCTGCCCACCTCTGTCTGTTTTTCAGGATTTCTCATAAAGCCCATCTCAAAAGTTTCCTTGGACCATCTCATTGTTCCCTTGCAGCCTCAGGTGGGACTTGACAGCAGGTGCTGAGTGAGGTGGCCCACACTGAGCACAAATCCCACAGCAAGTGTGGGAGCGGAGTCCCTGTGCTGTGTCTCAGCACGTCCTTCCATAAAGCCAAAGACAACATTAAAGCACAACCGAGTGATTCACACACTGCCAGTGGGAGTGAAATTGGCACAACCTTTCAGAGCTCAGTCTGGCAGTATGTCTCAAAACGAGAGATGTGCCCACGCTTTAACCCAGCTTGTACTCAGAGAAATCTGTCCCACAGAAGCATGCATGCGCACTCACAGAGGCCCCAGCTTGATTGGCGCGGCATGCCAGTGATAGAAAAGAATTGGAAACAACCCTTGTGCCCATCCAAATGCGCAGAGTTGCAAGGATGCTGCTGCACGGGGTTCGTAATCACAGAAAAGAGACAAGACAGAAAATGAAAATGTTATGTATCAGAGCTGTTTAAATACTGGGATGGTTTAGTATATGGATTATAGTGGCATGGAAAGGTTTCAAATATATATTAAATAAGAAATAGGAATCCTGTCTATTAGCACATGCACAGAAACAAGATCTGAATGAATAGACATAGAACTGTTAACAATTGTTACCTTGATGGGGAAGAGGGGAGAATAGGCGAGACTCACACTTTCTATGAAGTTTATTTCTTGTTGTTTTTTAAATTAAGATTTTATTTATTTATTTTTGGAGAGGGAAAGAAAGAGAGAGAGGGAGAGAAACATCAGTGAGTGGTTGCCTTTTGCACACCCCCTAGTGGGGACCTGGCCCGCAACCTAGCACGAGCCCTGACTGGGAGTCGAACTAACGACCCTTTGGTTCACAGGCCCATGCTCAATACACTGAGCCACACCAGCCAGGGCTACAAAGTTTATTTTTATAATACTTAACTTGTTCACAATAAAGATATACTAAGTTAAATTTTTAAAACCTAGTAAAGATGATTAAGGAGACGTACATAAACAAACACTCATAAGAAGGGGCACCCAAGGTTTTGGCATCCCTGGGCCACACTGGAAGAAGAGTTGTCAAGAGTTGTCTTGGGCCACACATTAAATGCATTGTGACACATAGTGACAAAAAAACCTCATGATGTGTTAAGTAAATTTATGACTGTGTTGGGCCGCACTCACAGCCATTCTGAGCCGAATGCGGCCTGTGGGCCACAGGTCAGACATGCTTGCTAGGGTAATAAATCTAAGGGTCTGAGGCCACCGGCTTGCTCTTGGGGGCATTCACTAGGTCGGAGTGCCGTGACAAGGATCCAGAGAGGTGGTTGAATTTGGGCTCTTTTGTAGAGTCTTTGGTCAGCTGTGGCCAAGTTCTGCCAGAGCCTGGAGTGTGGGCAGCACTGGGTTTGTTCCTCATGAGGGCGGCAGATGCCTGCTGACTGGTGCAGTCTGAGCTGCCCCTGGAGGGGTACTCTGAGCCGCAGGGCAGAGGACCAGTTGCCACAGATGCCTGGGTATAGAGACAACCCCTTCTTTCCTCTCCCATGGAGCTGGGGGCCCAGAGAGGCTGTGCTCAGAGTCAGCTTCCCCTTGGGAGTAGATCTGGGTCCGAGCCAGCCGGGGAGGCAGGGCTGCCCTAGGCCCCAGTCCATCTCACAGGTGGGTGCTCACGTGGCAGGCCTCTTCTTCTTCCCTTCCTCCCGGAAGCCCCAGGAAAACTCTCGTGTTTCCCCTTGTGGCCCTATATTTCTTAAGGTTTGGGTTCCATGCTGGACAAGAAATATCTGAGCCCACTGGGGACCGTCAGTTCTAGGGACCAGAAGGTGGAGCAGACTCTGCCTGTGGCTTCTCATGAGCTGCCGATTCTCACCACGGAGGGACCTCCCCCCAACAAGGCATCATTAGCCGCTCCCTGGGCTGAGGGGGAGAGCACACACCTCTGTTGCCTCGACAAAGTCAGCTGGACCTGTGAAATAGGTGGCGTGGGGTGGGAAGTCTTCAGTCCCCTTAATTCTGCCTCTTCGGAGAGCTTGCACTATTTTAATGTTATTTCTGAGGAAAAAGCCAGAACGCTCATCTGAGGCTTTTGACACTGAGAAGATTCATGGCAGGAAGTTGAGGGGGCAGGGAGGGGTGTCATGTGAGCTACCCTAGAATATTTAAACAGTCGCCTCACGGATGAATGGAATTAGACCCATTCTGTGGATTTCCAGAGCCTTTACTTCCCTATCAATAAGGGGTGTGAGTTATAGGGAAAGGGGGCGCCCGCTGCAGACCGAGCCCAGTGCTAGCTTCCAGGGGTACACTGGTGAACAACAGGCTTCTCTGACTCTGTGGAGCTTGTAGTCTAATGAGGGAGACACCCTTTAATCACATAGTCACGGTTCTGAATACAGAAGAACGAGTGGACATAGGTGCTCGGAAAGATGAACGAGTCCCAGAGGACCGACCACAAAGGAACCGCTCTAGACTGGGGGCCTGGGGGGTGGAGTGCGGAAGGGCTTTCTTAAGGAAGCAATGCAGAGATCTGCAAGGTGGGTGGGAATGAACACCCTTGCAGACCCTCCAGACAAGAGAGGGGGCTGCTGTGGGCTAGGGGGCCAGCAGGGAGGATGGAGAGAAGTGGATGGGGGCAGGGCAGTGAGGAAGACAAAAGAAATGATTTCCATGGAGACACATGTGAGCGCTGCCACCACTACCTGTCCCCAGCCCCCTGCCCCCCCCCCCCCAGTCTCTGAATAAGTCACCTGGAAACAGATGGAGGGTGAACTTGTCAAGACTAAAACATTTCTCACGGGACCGGATCCCTCTCTTTACTAACGATTCAATCCTTTACTAAGAGAGAAACTCAGGGTTGAAGGGACTGAAGTGTCTGCTGATTAAGAAGCAATGACAAATTAAGATGAAGAGGATCTGAAGTGAACATGATAAAAATGTGTGCTTGACTGTCTCATTTCAACCTTTGTCCTTTTTGACTGGACAGGAACCTGACAGGCCAGACCGTCTGGTTCAATGCCGTGTACTCCTTGTCCGGACTCTCGGGCCTTCTTCCTTCCTCAGGAAATGCAGCTGTTGCCCACGGGTTCAGACTCTCAGGCCCTTTCCTCCGGTTGACTCTGAATGCCCCCTTCCCGTGCCACCCGCACCCCACCTCCAGCCTCCTCCCAGACACTCGGAGTCCTCCTCACAGTCCTTTCATGAGCTGCAGGTCTCCCGTCCCATCCCACTGTCCTTCCATTTAATTTTCTGTGTCCCAGAAGGACCCTCTGCCCTGACTCCCCCGGCTGGAGGCTGGAAGTCATGGGAGAATAGGAAGCCGAGGTTCCTGGGCTCTCGCCACCTACCCACCCCTGCTGCCTTTCTTCCTCAGGGGCCGAGCTCCCACTAGAGCCAAGATCTGAGGGGCTGCCTGGGGGCCGGGGAGGGCGCTGTGAGCATCCGAAGGTGCCCTCTTGGATCCAGGATCTCAGGGCTGTTTTGGCCTGAGCAGTGGCACAGGGCACAGGGCACAAGGCCTGACCTGGTAGAGAACCCCACTCACTGTGAGTTCTGCTTCGAAGGGAGCACGTATCGCCCACGGAGAGCCACCTTCCAGCCTCACAGTGAGATTCCTAGTCTGTCATCTTCGTTCATGGGTCAGGGGCCCAGTGTGTGCGGTTCTCCTTGTGGGGGTGCTGGGATGATCCAACAGGAAGGAGGCCTTGCTCCTCTGGGTTTCTGGATGATGAGATAAGATGTGAAGAATTCCCTTTACTACGAGAGGTTCTTAGGTTCTTGGAGATCAGGAGTGCTTCCACCAGACAGACCCCCTGTGCAAAAGCGCACAAAGCTCTGCTTGTGCAGCAGGTCCCAGCTACAAAGGGCCGGGGGGGCGGGGGGCCTTGGAGCTCCCAGGTAAGCTGGAAGGTAGTCGGCAGGTGGGGCTGCTGAGTCCCTCTCTCCACACCAGGTAGAGCAAGGGGACCTGGCCTCATCCTGGGGCCTGTTCCCAGGTCCTGGCTGCAGAGAATGAGCTACTGAACAAACACCTTCTTTTCCTTTTGGGGGGCAACCCCATTAAATAGGGGCCCTTCCTCTCTACTGTTGGGGCTCCCAGGCAACAAATTGTCCTCTAGGTCCAGAGGAGAGTGAAATGCTATTTCCAGTTCTTTCATAAGGGAAATGTTTACAGAATTCACTCTGTGGTCTTGAACCAATATGCTGACCCCTGACTGGCCAGCCAGACCCAGGGGCCTTACACACACACACACACACACACACACACACACCCGAAGGGCCTGGAGACCTACCTCTCCACTGAAAATTTGTCTGGGCACCAGCCTTTGCTGGAACACTGACCCGGTCAAAATAAGTGAAGTCTCCACAATTCAAACAAACAAACAAGCAAACAAAGTCAATGTCTTTTAAGAGAATGGGAGCAAAGTGGAGCCCCAGGTGGTCCAAGTCCTCTCTGCCCACTTAATGCATAATCCTGCCCCAACTTGGAGGACAAACGGGATTGTTTTCCCTGTTAAGTTGGGGCATTCCTCCTAGACTTACCCCTCAGGGTAGTGAGAGAAAAATAAAATTGCTTTTTGTATGTTTTGCATTAGAATTCAATTAACAAATGCTGTGGTCTACCGTGCACCGTGATGTACCAAGCAGTGCAGCAAAGAATCACACAGACATGTTCTTACCACTTCTCTGCATCACAGAAATAAGTCCGGGTGCAATAGCTCTTCCCATGGTGCTCCGTGGTGTCTAGTCATCTAGGCCCCCTATACTCCATCCCAGAAGGAAGCGACATTTAACACCTGGAAGGGAAAGAGCAGCATTTTCCGGTCCTCCTTGGGGCCTGTTTGTCCCAGACGTACCTTCCCAGCCCCTCTGACATTCCATCTCACCCCTGCCCTTCCCATCAGTTGCTGTGCACGTGAGTGGGGCCCTGGTCCCTACAGTTACAGGGTCACAGCAAAATGAGAAAGTGATACAAGCCTTGGGAGCACTGCAGGGGGTGGGCCTGGGGTGGCTGGGTGGTTGCAGCCTGGGCTTGGTTAGAAGCCACAGGTGAGACAGTGATGTGCTCCTGAAATGCTGGTGGAGAGCTTGTCCTATGAGTAATCCATCTTCCTGTCTCCTTCTCCTTCACACCTGTGCATCTCTGATGCCACCAACCTTGATCCTCACTGGGCAGGCACCTGCGGGAGGCCCAGCTGTGTCTTGTGATGCACAGTTAGGGGAAGTCTGAAGCAGCAGCCCTGGGTTGTCCCACCCACCTCTCCAGGCCACACCCACTTGCGCTCCCTGTGGAACAACAGTCTTCCCTCATTTTCTCATTGTCACTGCCACGCCCTCCTGTACCTGAGGTCTTCACACACACTATCCCTTCCTCTGCCTAGAAGGCTCCCCCATCCTCCTCCCCACCTAGACTTCACCCTCAATGAACTCCTGTTTGTCCTTCAGATCTGAGCTCCAGCCCCTTTTCGGCTGAGTGGTCTTCCCTGCCCCCGGTTCTGTGCGCTCATTGGCTCCTGTTCCTTTCCATACCTCGTGGTTATTTGATTAACGCCTGTCTCTCCTACTAGGTTATACGGTCTGTGTGGGCAGGACCCGGGTCTGTTTTTGCTCACCACTGTGTCTGGCATCTGCCACAAAGCCTGTCATGTTGCAAGCTATCAGTAAAAGTATGATGAATGCGCGCATGAATGAATAAATCCACGGATGCCTCCCGTGGGGGAAGCTGTCCACACCAAGCAGGCTCCCTGGCCCTCGCTTCATGTGCTGGGCTGGCAGAAGTGGAGTCCGGGAAGCTCGGGTGTCTGCCGTGTTCACGGCAACCTTGTCTGGAATGCCACCTGAACCACTGCAGTCCTGCAAGTGTGGTTTTGACTTGCGCCACGTGGTGCGAGTAGAAGCAGCCTCGTGGCTCTGCCCACTGTGGCCTATCTGAGGAGTGGTGCCCCTGCCAAGGCGCCAGTGGGCTGCGTGGGAGAGAAGCCAACGCTCTGTGAGGAGGCTTGGCATGAAGTTCTGCCCAGTAGAATTCATTCTGGGCGGTGGCAGGTTTGGGAGTTTCTCTTGGGAAGTCTGTCTACCAGGAATTCTGGAAAAGTGCAAAACGAGAAGGAGGTCATTTTAGGGTTGGCTAAGTCCCCAGTCACATCCTGAGCTATTGTTCCAGTAGCCCTGGGACCAGAGTAACTTCGTGGCCAGGGAAACCACACTCCCTGCCACCCTGCACCCAAAGAGGAATAAGTTTTTCTCAGTGTGTTTGTCCTTATTGTGTGCTGTGTGGAGAAATAAAAAGGACCTCTTTGGTGTCTCCTTAAGGCTGCCAAGAGCCTCTAAAAGTGGCAATTAGAAACTACTCAGCGAAACAAACCTATGTCTAGTGCCTGTTACCCTGATCCGCTCATGTAGCGGAGGGGTGTGAGCTGCTGCTGAGGCGGTCTGTGGTATCCTAGCGGTTCCAGGACCACTGGGGTCTTACAGGGAAGGACGGCAGCTGCTCGAAGGCCCGGCCAGTGTGTGCCTTCGTGGTGAGCGCCAGCACCCGAGGCGGAAGATCCTCCAGGAGTCCATGCGATGTGGGTGCTCGGGTTGTCTGGGTGCCTCTGGTTACTCCAATCTGTCTGTGGCTCTGTCAGTGTTGTGAAGACAATAAAATCAAGCAGGGCGTGCATATATCTATCTCCCCGAGAGTGGTTTTTGACCTCCAAAATGAATTCCAGACACGTGATGACGAGACGAGTAGAGGGAGGGGAAACGTGCAGTGTAAGAAGCTCAGCTCGGCCAGTGCAGGTCCCAAGAATCAAGAGGGCGTTTGGAGATCATCTTATTGGGGCAGACCTGAGACAGAGCCATGGGTGGCTGTCTTCCTGGCCGACCGCACTCCATGGGAGCAGGGACTCTGCCTGCATTTTCATTCTAAGCATTCCCAGTGTCTAGCCGAAAGCCTGGCACATAGCAAGCAGCCCAGAATCATTTTTTTTGAATGAATACATGAACCAGAAGGGAGGTTTCACTCATGAAACCAGGGGTAGGAACAGGGGACTGACTGAAGGAAGAGATAAGGGGAGAGTCAAGGAGAGAAGTAGATGTTCTTTTCCACTGATAGCTTTATCTCCGAATAACCTTATTTTCATGAACAAGTAGAGGACTGTATGGAGCCATTTTCTTACCATTATAGTGCATGTAGCAGAAACGCATCCGGCAATCATAAGCAAGTAAGATAAATATGTAACCTATAACGAAAGCAGGTTTCTTTCCTGTGGTCCTGAAACCAGAAGCAGTTCCCAGATGGCTTTTGCTCAGACCCCAGAGACACCACAGCCAGGACCACATTGAAGCTGAGACATCTCGTTTCTGGCAGAACGACCTGACAGTGGCTCCCACTGTTCCAGCTGCGACACATCCAGGGCAGGAGACTTCGTAGCCTTCTTACCTCACGGGTAAAGCTTCTGCACCCTGGTTTTCAGTACAGAGAGCGATAGTACTCTTACAAAAGCAGGTTTGCGGAAGCTACACCGATGAGATCAACACGCGCCTGTGCTCCACAATGGACACAGTGCACCGCGTGACTCGGGCGGCCAGAGTTGACTTAGAGGAGCTTAACTGATTTGATTCATCAGTTCAAATCACCTTTAATGTGGCACATTAGTAATGCCACCATATTGTAAGTGATACATCCACAGAGGCATTAGTCATTACACAAATAGAATTAATAGGTTTCACTACACTTTAAGATAAACATGTTGGAACAGTAACTCCATTCACTCAGGGCCTTTTGAGCTTGCTCAGGGCCCTTACCTGACTGTTAGAATAAATACAAAGTTTTATGGCTTCCTCGCTCTGTGTGACTTCACCATCATCAAATGCCACATATTCAGTTAAAAAATCACAATCATGTCCATTGACATATTTATTTATTTATCTGTGCATTCATTCACTCTCTTACTTAGTAACCTATTGTTTTTTCCCGGTTCAGTTCACAGAGTATTGTGTTTCCCTAGCTGTTATCATAGGATTCGGCAGCACCATTTTGTTAGGGTACAAAAGATTAGAGTGTTTTGGGGAGACTGAGGCGGGGGAACAGGCATCATGCACAGTGGTCAGTGCAGGAGCCAGGGTGTCAGACTCAACAGGATTTGAGTTCCAGTCTATCTCTGGCGATCCATACACACAGGAGTTGACTTTGTTTTCTTATCTGTAAAGTGGCTGTGAAATCCCTCACATCGCACCACCCTATGTTGTGTGCGTGGGTCTTCCTTCTTCTGCAGCTTCCATACGCCTCACCTCAAGAAAAGCCCCTGGAGCAGCAGGAGGCCTTGTGAGGGAGGAATTCAAGTTGACCTGGGAAGGGCCGAGAGGACAGGCTGAGGGGAGGGAACGTTTCCTCCAGAGGTTGCTGTGAAAGCAAAGGTGTGTTGACGGGGATGTGATGGACAGCAAGTTGGGAGCCCTGGGGACAGCAAAGAAACCAGTCTCCTGCCAGGGGAAAGGAGGGCGGTAGAGGGGGAGGTGGGAGGAGTTAGAAAGGACTGGCTGGTGGGAAGCAGAGAATGTAAGACTTTCCAGAGTGCACGTAGCAAGGAATGGGGCCTAGGGTACAGAATATTCCACCCAAATTCTGTTATATTTTTTAATGATCAGCAAAACATGTTGGAAAACATCGATTGTTAAACAAACAAACTAACTAAAAAAACAAACAAACAAAAATAACAGTAAACGCCGTCCAGGGCAGAGAGTTAGAAACATTTCTGGGAGCCGTCAGCCCAAGTAGGTTGTAGAAATACGCACATTCACACCAGCCAGCTCCTCAGTGGCTAGTGCCTTGGTTTCTTCATTTATAGAAAGGAAGGTGATAATGTTGGCGATGATAACTACATTGTAAGTTTACTGTGGTGCTTAATAGGTAAAGCACATTGCTCTGTACTTAGCATAAAGCACCTGTTTGGTCAATATTAGCTGTTATGCTCGTAGATGTCTGGCAAGATGTTATGTTAACTTACTGTTTATTTCTGTTTGTGCAATTTCAAATAATTTTTATTCTTTTTTGCATATTCTCTATAGTTTGGATTTTTTCAATAAACATGCAACATTTTTGTAAAGACTATGAAGCTGTTTTTTTTAAATCCACACTTAGCAATGAAACGTTTCAGGAAATATAGTCTAGATGGAGGCAGCTCTGCCTGTACCAACCTTTCCAATGTTGGTACTGAATAGTTTAACCCTTCCGCATTTCAGAAAAGGGTCTTTGTGTTATGTTTTCATGGCTGAATGGCCTATTATCTGTGGAAGCTTTTTACAAAACCAGGGGCTCCTCCACTGCAAATACCTGGGCTTGCAGTTCTGCAGTGACAGATCCTGATACTCAAGTCTCTGACTCCTCCACATTTAAATGGTCAAGGACCTTGAAGACAGAACACAAGCAAACACTCCCTAGGAGACTGCAAGTTTCCCCAGGGCAGAGCAAGCACCTCTCTCCTTTGTGTTACCAGTACTTGACACAGTGTCAGGCACACATTAGGTACTATATCAACATTTTAAGTTGACTGAATGAGTGAATGAATGAATGTTAATTATGAGGGCTGAGTTTCTGCGTGGGAGGTAGAGCGAGGGACACCCTATCACATACTACAATTTAATTAGGAAATTTTAAAAAATGAAATGGAAATGAAGTGATTTTGTTAGAAGCAGACATAAAATGAAAATTGAAGCAGGAAGTTGATCGACTCTTTACTGAGGGCATACAGCCCTTCAGAACCTGATCTAAGTGTCAAGGACTCAGTTGGGATGAGGAGCTTAATTCCAATGGGGAATACAGACTTCGATCAAGTCATGACATGTGAGAAGCGAGTCCTAAGAGGGAAGGAGCTGGATGCTTTGGAAGAGTATACTGGGGGCCCAACCCAGATGGGGTGGGAGGGCAGGTGGAGCAGAGGTGTCCATGGAAGGCTTTTGTAAAAGAGGGACAATTAAGCTGAGACCCAGCCTGATGAGGAGTGAGATAGGTGACGAGTGGTAAGCAGAGCATTTCAGAAGTTACCAAGGTGGAGAGTGAGAGCAAGCAGAGGGAAGCACATGTGCAAAGCAGTGGGGAGCTGTACAAAGCAGCGTGCACCCAAGTTGGGGAAGAGCTGGTGGCACGTGTGGGACAGAAAGAAGGCCAGCGTTGGCAAGGCACAGGTGAGGATATTGGCAAGGGCAGGGTCCGTGTCACTCAGGGCAGGGCCACGGTAGCGAGTTTGACTTTATCAGATGGGAAGACCTTGAACCTTAAGACCATAACCTTATTTTCATTTTCAACATGTAATGGTTGTCATGTGATCAAAGACTTGGAGCGAGGCTGAGTGGAAGGAGAAGATAGTACAGGTGAGCAAAGAGAGTGTGTGACCTGGAGACTAGGACTTGGACCTGGCTGTCCGTGGAGAACAGACATGGACAGAGTGGGTAGATGTAAAATATGGTTTGAAGGTAGAACCGATGAGACATGTTGCTGGGTTGGAAATGAGAGGGCAACTGACGGAACCTTGCCTACTGCATGGAACCCCAGCCATGGCTCTTCCTCATGTCCATGCTGCCCCCCCCACCCCCATTCATGGGTTTCTTTTTCTACCAAGTACTGATTACCATACACCATACTAAACTGTACTTGTTTTCATATTTTAAAAAATTGCCTGCATACTCTATGAGAGCTGGGAGTTTTGGTCTGTTTTGCTTAGTGTCATGTTTCTGGTGCCCAAAACATGCTTGATGCGCCCCGACTGGCTGGTGTGCCTCAGTAGATTGAGTGCCAGCCTGCCAACCAATGAGTCGCCTGTTCGATTTCCAGTCAGGGCACTTGCCTGGGTTGTGGGTCGGGTTGCTAGTGTGGGGGCGGGGGAGGCACAAGAGGCAGCCACACATTAATGTTTCTCTCCCTCTCTCCCTCCCTTCTCCTCTGTCAAAAATAAATAAAAAAAATATTTTTTTAACCATGCTTGATGTATAGTAGGCATTCCCTAAATATCTGTTACATTATCAGAAGAGAGAGTTAATACATGAATAAATACATGACGAGAGACAGGGATAAGTGAAGAGTGCTTTCGTTGGCTATTGCTGCAAAACTCCCAGCCCCAGAACCTACCTCAGCAGTGAACTGCAACAAACATTAATTTTTCCCCACTTAAGGGTCTGTGAGTCAGCTTGTGTAGTGGAGTTTCAGGCTGCAGGTCTGTCAAGTTAGGCTCCAGAGTCTGGGTTGGGATCAGCTCTGCTCTACGTGTATTTTTATCCTCTCTGGACCAATGGCTACCTGGTCCATTCTTCTAAGGGTAGATGACAAAGGCATGATCGCCCAAGCCATCCATCAAGTGCAGTTAAAGACTAGGTTCATGTCATGTCCACTGGCCAAACCAAAATGGCCAAAGTCAACATCAAAGGGGTCAGGAAGAACATGCCACCTTCTCTAGGAAAAGGTACTGCAAGGTCACTTGGCAAAGGGTATAACTGTGTGATTCCACCACATGGCAGGAGTAAAGATTTAGGACAATAGTCCAATATACCACAGATGACTGCCGGGTATGAGCTGCTATGTGATGGACCTGCCGTTTACCAACATGGCGGAGATTGGAGCAGGGCCAGGTTGGGGAGGAAGAATGACAACCACCAGGAGCTCAGATCTGGACCTGATAAATCCAGCGAGACTGCCAAGTGCAGATGTTATCAGAGATGGAAGCAAAACTAGCGAACAAAATCAGACTGCATAGGCTGACATAATGGGGAAGTGCAAGGCGGATCTGCAGCCCTCTGGGCACAGCAGGATTGAGGGCTTCTCTGTGTATCTTTGGCTTCACATCCAAGCAAAGTCCCCCTACGTGGTGGCAGATGGTCCCTGGCAGCCTGGGAGTCACCCTCACCTTAGCAATGACAAGAAGAAAGACTTCTTTCTTTCAACATCCATACGTCAGTCTAAGGAATGATATGTGTCACCTTGCTTGGCCAATATGCCCATCTACGAACCAATCACAGTGGCCTGGCTGGTGGAGAACTACGATAGCCCTGCTGGGCCACGTGCCCACCTCCGCGGTGGCATGTCTGGTGCCGTGGTTGATATAGGAGGGTGATGGTACCATACAGGGGGCAGGAGAAAGGGGACTAGAGAGCATCGCAGCCAGACAAAATCCCAAATCTGGAGTCCAGTAGAGACATTAAGAGGGTAGTTTAAGGGCTTGAAGTTCAAGTCCAAAATGGAAACAGAAATTTGGGGATTATCTGTGATAGATCGAACCACAGGCCTGAGAATGAGTAAGATCATTTATTAAAGTAGGAAGGGAAGAGGGTCTACTCTCAGATACAATGAATACACATTTTATGTAACAAGTGAATTTGCAAAGAATTTTTTAGAAGCTGCTGGCATGTCAATGAAAATACATGTTTTTAAAACCAACATTTGCATGGCACTTATTGCATGCCAGGTGCTATTCTGAGCACCTAACAAGTCTATATTCATTTAATCCTCCTAAAATAATTCTATTCAATTGATACTATTGCTATCTCCATTTCACAGATGAGGAGACTGAAGCACAGACTGGTTAAAAGCTTCTGCAAGTTCACACAGGTAGCAAGACAGTCTGTGTTCACACCAGGAAGTCTGGCTTCAGAGTTCTCCTAACTAAGATTTATGCAGCTGAAAGGCATCCTAGAGAACGTGAGGTTTCTGCTTCCTTCATCCCTCCCCAGTTCCACAGCACTCCCCGATTTTCACCTGCTGCTCTGGATTTGTGGCGGAGCGCACATGTGGTTTGGCTCTTCTGAGACTACGTCTCTGAGGATGAAAACTGAGAATGCAGAACTGTGGAGGTCAGCTGAGTTAACTTGGAGAGTGTTTGCCATCAGGAAGAACAGATGCTGCTTAAGTCAAGAAGAAATGAGTGTTCACTCCAAGCCCTGCTTTAGAAAGCCTCTTTGTTTTACGACCCTGGGTGCAAGCAACCCTTTTAATTTTGTGTTTTGGATTCCAGCCATGGGAGGCCCTCTTTCATGTAGCAGATGGCTAGAGATAGGCAAGCTGGGTCCCTACCCTCTCCATCAAGCAGCCTTCCCAAGAGAGGACTCTCCCAATTATGTTGCTCCGAAAAAGAGAAGATAACTCAAAATGGACACATTAAATTTGCACCACACATAAAGTAACCACTGCTTTAAGCATCTGCAAACATTTGGAGGTCAGGAAACCCTTGGAGGCTCCGACTAAAGCTATAAACTTGCAGAAAACTTGTACATAGGTATATACACAAAAATGTTGCATATTCATTCCAGGGGCTCATAGAGTCTCTCCTGTCCATCCCTGAAGCTTCAAGGGCTCTGTGGCCATGAGATTCCCGCGCTTCTGGTGGAGACAGCTGTCATTCTTTTACTTTCCTTTTCCTTTTTTCAACCCGGTCAGATTCTCAACTTCGAGTTGTGAAAATAAGGGTCTGTGGGTTATTAAAGAAACATTTCACATCAGAACACTCAAATTTCACTGGAAAAAATCCATTCAAATACTGGATGAAATCATGTTAGTGTATCCTCTGGCTGGCCCAAGACCTTGCTCCTGTTAAGAACTAACTCGAGGTTCTTTTGAAATTGTGACCTGATGTTTTCCTCTCTCAGATTGGGTCGTGGGTTATGTCTTTGCACTGTGTTTCTTGGGGGGCTCTCTCTTCTCGCAGCGTTTCCCAGTTTAGCTCTGGCTCCTGCACCGTTTCCCATATTAAGGGCTGGGGGTGGGTTGGTCTGGCAGTTGAAGAATATATAGAATTTTCAGAACTTGGAAAGACAGCTTTATTGTTTCCAGGGCACTGTCTGGAGGAGTGGCACAAACTTAGATCTATTTCTTGCTCTGATGTCCGCTTGCCGTGACTGTCTGAGGAAGTGGCTACCGGCTGAGTCTCCCTGATGGCTTGCATTCACTGATTTTTCTGTGCTGCGTGACCCCTCCCAATGTGATCACATGCTTCCAGTTCTACTGGGTGTGGACTGGTCATTTAGGAAGTCTTCTGAGCTTCAGCGAAGAGTAGAATTGAGATATTTATTAAGGATATTAAAACCAAAAACAATTTGCCTCAATTACCCTACATTTTAAAATAAAAACCTAAAATATGGAAAAACTGAGTTAATTCTTCGAGTTATTCATGTCTCATATTTCCTGACAATTACCTCCTTTCTGGATCTGGAAAATTCAAGGTGGGGGCAGGTCATGGACTAAACATTTAGGCTGGTTGTGTCCACCAAATGAGTAATTAAGCAATTACTGGAAAAATTCAAAGAAAAGGCCCATTTCCCCCCTAAACATTAACCCAATTAAAGAAAAACAATTTGGGGCTTAAATTGGGGTTTCTCAACCTCAGCACTGTTGACACTTGGAGCTGGATTATTCTTGCTAGAAGGAGGTTGTCCTGTGTCTCGTAGAAAGTTAGCAGCACCCATGGGGTCTACTCAGTAGGCGCCGGTAGCACCACCCTCCTCGGTGCCACAGCGGAGACTGTCCTCCAACATTATCACCTACGTGCGCAGGTGCCTGGGCTGAGGAGCGCAGGCCTCAGTTATCCAGACACAGGTTGGTTTCTCTACAGGCAGAGTAAAACTGAGTATGTATCTTATCTGATCTTTATCATATGAATGCTAAACTGAAAAGAGATGTGTCTTTTGATACCCTACAGATTATCTATCTGTTCAGATCATCTTGTTCTTCATTTGTTTTTAGGTCTCAGTTGATTGCCCAAAATGGGGACTTCCTTATTCTAGTTCTCTCGTGCTGGCAGGCCTGTTCATGTGCTGTGTGATATATTTTTGACTGTGTAGGTATTTAGTGATCTGTCTAATGTTCTATATCCTGGGAGGTCCGCATAATTGCTCAGTCCTGGGGGTGGGGGTTGGGGAGGGCTGTAGCTGGTGTGCTGCTAAAGTTCCCATTCCTTCCTTCTAGGTCATCATCTTCTCCAACGTATGACCTAAGGGGAGCCCACATAGCAACTTGGAGAGGTTGGAGTCTCTGGTTGATTTGATCAGTATGTGGACACACGGTTCAGGAAGCAAAACTGTCGGCTTTGACATTATAAATGTGTTTGTTGAAAGGCATCCTATAATCACACATTGTTCCTCTCATTTGTGCAGGGACTGTAAGACAGCAAGCAATTTGTTTTGGGAAGGACATTACTATCTGTTTGAAATAAGAAGTGACTCTAGTGTACAAAACATTTAAACCAACTTGTTATGTCTTGTAATACTCAACAAAGCACTCTGCAAACATCACTTCTGGGGGAAAAAAAGCATCCTTCAAGGCAGGGTTATAGGCACTTCTGGGAGTTGTAAACCCATGCAGGCTCCAGAAATATGTGCCTTCTAAGGACTGGAAAATTCTGAATTAACAACAAATAATCAGAGAGTGTGACAAAGAGTTAAAGTACACAGACTTTACTTTCACGAAGTTTATGATGTAGTAAAGTTTAAGATGCAGGCCTGAGATTGCAAACTGATGGCCAGCAGGCTAAGTTGGGACCATGGATTTGTTTTGCTTGGCTTGTTCAGGGTTGGCCTCCTGAATGTCTGAGAGAGTGTAACAGAGAGAAAGAATGAAAGGAGTTGCTAAACATATAAAACAAAGTTTTTCATTAAAATGCAGATTTCCAGCTGTTTTTGAAAAATCAGAAGACCTGCTAACATCAGGTCCTTATTCCTGCATTTCCCCGTGGTGACAGTTAAGGGGAGTGAAAAGCAGCTGCCCCTTTGATCAGAGCAAGCACCGGCTCCGGTGTCCACCCTGGCCGACGCCCCTCCTTCCCAGGACTTCCCCTGTCCCCATTCCACAGGGCCACCCTAATGCGGACTTCTGCAACATTTCGTTTGTCTCTTCACAGCGGGGGGGAGGGGGGGAAGGGAAGGGCTGAAGGAGCTTGGAGCAAAGTAGCAACTGTCCGCTGTGTGTGTCAGGTGAGATGACCCTGCCCCTGCCCCCACAGTGAAGGTGGCACAAATGGTCAGATTGGGGATATATTTTGAAGGTAGTGTTAATAGGAGCTCGTGGTGGATTGGGTTAAGGTGTGAGAGGATTAAAAATGACTCCATTTTTTTTACTTTATTTAAAAAGGAAACCTATAGTAGAATATTGGAAAATCGGTACTGAACTTTTAAAATAAAAACCATTATTTAAACGTTTTTCAGAAATGTTTTGGAGCTATTTTTTCACAAGAGGATGCTCTTCACTCAGATTTATATTACAAGTCAGTAAAAGCAGCAAAGCTGCACCCGACGATGATGTCTTTATTCACACTTTATAGGCCACTGAGAAAATCTCCAACTGTCCGTGTCCAGGACAATTATTTTACTATAAAGTTGGCTGATTTGGTTAATGGGGACCACTCGTGGCTACTGTGGTGGTGGGAGATAGCCGAACCCCCATCGCTGAGCCTGGCCACTGTGGCAATAAGCCTCAGGCTGATCGGAAACCAGGGTTGGCCGGAGCCGAGCCCAGCGTGGAGATCCCTTCGGCCGCCGGGACTAGGCAGCCCTGCCCACCCGCCCGCCCGCGGCGGTCACTCCGTGGCTTCTGCGCACGCGCCAGCCCCGGGGCGGGGGGCGGGGGGGAAGTCCTCGGCTCCTTCCCTCCCTCATCCGGGTTCTGGGCGAGCGGGCGCCGTGCGCGTGTCCCGCCGCCGAGCTGCTAATAAAGTTGCACTGAGGGGAAGCGCAGCGACGGCGCCGGGGAGTGCGCCCAGCCGGCCGGAGAGTGAGTGTGGGGCCCGTGGCGGGCCAGCGGGAGCAGGGGTTGCAGACTCTGCCCGGACGCGGCTCGCCCTCCAGCCCCAGTGGCCGGACTCGGGTCGACGCGGGGGCGTTCTGCCGCGGACAGAGCGGAAACCACCCGGGCCTGCGGGGCGGGAGGTAGGCCGAGTCCCGGCCTGCTGGGGTCCGGGCGGGCGGGGATGGGGCCGCCCGTCGGGTCGCGGAGGCCTAGCTTGCGGGCGGGGGCGGCCGGGGGCGGGGCGGAGGCTGGTCTGGGTCCCAGCGCTGCTGTGGACGGGGCGTTCGGACGCCCACGGGGCGGGGCGGGGGGCGTCCCAGGGCCCGCTTCTGTCCAGAGGACCGGTTTGTTTGTGCTCATCTGAGCACCGCTTGTGTACACCCTCGGTGCGTTGCCGGGCTCGGGCGAGCAGCCTGGTCAACTGCACTGCAAAGCTGTCCAGCGGCTCCAGGAATCCGTGCCGCCGTCGCTTTGTGTTTTAAAGATAAGGATCCAGGCTTATCGGTGGGAATTACGCTCTGGGCAGTCGCGACCTGCTACTGCACTCAGCTGGGTGTGAGACCTGGTTTCTGCCACTTGCCGTGCCAGTTTTCACCGCTGCAGAGATTTCTTCCACTTCATGAAAAACTTCTGCATAGCTGCAGGGAGAATGCCAAGCAGTGTGTTCGTCCTCATCGTATTCAGCCCCTGCCCGGGTCCTTCCCTTGGTCTCAGTACTCAAGATTCATATTCCAGTTTCTCCCCCTCGCCCTCCCCTTTTCCTCTCTTCCCCTTTCAGCTGCTGCTCTTACTACGTGGAGTTTGGAGCCTAAGCTTTGAAAACTCCCATGTGGCGGCCTTCTTTAGTTGGAGCATGCTCGGTAGCCAAAACAGATTTTGGTTGCAAAAAAGTGGGACGAGGATAGTCGGGTATTTGGATGTTTGCCCACTTCCTGACAAAATGTCCCAATTCTGGTTTGGATGGCATTGGAGAGTGGAGCTGTAGGCCAGCCCGGAGGTGAGGAATGCCCGAACACCCTGGGCCAGATCTCTATCTTGATTGCGGAGGCTTTGTTTCCTGACCAGCTGGAGATCTAGAGAGGAGGGAAAAAAGCATTCCTGGCTGCTTGTGCCTTGAAATGGGTGTGGTGCTAAGTATATCTTGTTTACCTTATCTTTCTATGGAAAAAGTTTTCCAGCCGGGTTGAGTTTGTCACTCTTGCCTGTTGCCTAGCACTACCGAACGTGTTCTTATCTAGCAACAAAGACTGCGGAGTGGAGGCCGAGGCTTGGCCTCAGAAAGGCTGAGAGGAAAGGATCCTTGAGTTACTGTTTTAATACTAGAAGAGTGAATTTCCTTAGAGTACCCAGATTGCCTAGAGTGAATTAGTTTTTAATGTTACTTTGAAAGCTGAAAGGTTGAAAACTTTACTCCCAGTAGTTACAGTAACATCCAAGTAATTTAAAATTTCTGCTAGATACCAGTGCTAGTGTCTGTTGTGAAGTAAACAATACCTAGACACCTGTGATCGTTTCAGTTATTGGTTCGAATGTTGGTGTGAAATAAGTGGGTTCCAGATTAAGTGAGGAGTTGTTTTTAGATCTGAACAAATTACTTTATATACTTTTTTTTTTTACTCCCTGGCTAACTTTTTTTCATCTAAGGGGAACTTGGAGATTACAAGAATACAAAACACTCATAAGAGAGAAGTTAACTTTCTCATAAAAAGTTTGTATATATTTTGTTTCAATTTTTAATTTAATTTTTGTTTATGATTGTTTCATGGTTGTCTGTAGCATCCTTTCCTTCCCACCTCTCTCCATTGCTGCTCCCTCCGTGTGCCTTGCCTTTTCACACAGCTGCTGTTAGGGTTTATCTTTGCTATAAAAATCCATTTATCATTTATGCTTCTGTTTCTTTCAGAGCATAGCTGAAATAGGCAGTAAAAGTTAGATGAACCTTCTCAACTGACTTTCCTCTTAGAATTTAAATGCATCCATATGATATGATCTGGTTAGAAAGAGGAAGAGCAGGGAACTGGAAAAGAAAAAATATTTTTGTAGAACCCGTGTAGGTTTGGTGGTATTATCTGCTTGTCTGGGTTGCCGTGGTAGGCGCCACAGAAATGGGTAGATTGATATGTGTTGCGTTTCTTTTCCCCCTGGCAAAGTCAGCTATTAATTTCAGTGGGAGACAGTGGCAGAATGTTGTTACTAATGAGGTTTGAATCAGATTGTTGTTTACTGTTGGTTATGTAACATGTTGCTGGGAGTATTATTAAAAGTTGCCTTCTTTTGCAAGGTAGAGGTGCGTAAGATTCTGCTTACCCTCTCCACTGGGTTTTAATTCTTGGCTGAACCTGAAGGCACATTAGAGTATAACCATAATTATACCTGGGCAGCCTGTCTGTTTCCTGTTTTCATCATGAACCCAAACATTATGATTTGCAGTGATGATCTTTTTTGTCCTTTGCATTAAACAGGCAATATGTTTTTTCTCTCTACTGAAAACAGATTTGTAACTTGGTTAATTCAAAGATACTGGCTTAGTCTTTTCAAGAGTAGGCAGTAAAATACCAACAGGTTTTCATTTCTTACTATCTGAAATTGAAAATACTATTTTAAAAAATCTTATTTCACACAAGTTGATTGTGTTTTATGTAAATTTTAATGTTACCAATAGTTTGTAGGGTCTTTGAATTAAGAAAGCCCTTTTTGTTTACGACTTATCAGTGTTTATTATTACCAGATGTACATGTTGGTTTAGGCAGTGAGCCACACACTTGAGTGAATTTCAGAGCTGACTTGAGTACACTTTAGGATATAGCTGCCTTTCTTCCCCTGGTTTATCCGTCTTCCCTGTTCTCTCCTAGAGGGTGTGTCTGTCTGTCTGTCTGTCTGTCTCCCCCCCATGCTAAGCACAAAGAACAAGCCAAATAGTTATTTATTCAAATGCCCTTTGATAAGAGATAGTAGAAGCTGAGGGATGAATCTTATCCCCACCAGCCTGAATATTATGGAGAAGAGAGTATCTGGGAGGTTAGGACTCAAGAAGCCGGCACAGAGAGGGGTGCTTTCCCACCGAGGAAGATGATGCATGGCCCCAGGGAGCCTCTTCATGTCTTTTTACACCTTGTTTTTCCACTTGCAGCATTAATAGAATTGCCATTGTCTAGAACTCTAAATCTGAGAGGTTTACTTAGTTGGAGGGTTAACATAGAAAAATTTCTTGAAGAACTGCTAAAAACTAGATTGTTGGGACCAGTTAATATCACAATGTCACAGGTCACCTCATATTCTAATAGCTTTTATCATTTGGCAACTTTGAAAAAAATGGGATAATTACAGAGCCGTTAGGTTTTCCATAAATAATCAGTTAGTTCTGGGCTATTTAGTTTTGAAATATTTTTGCCTTTGTCAGCGAAGGGGGAAGATTTTTGGCCTATTGTAGAAGAGAGGTGGTTTCAGTGATTTTTCTTTTGGTTTTACTGTATTTCTAGTTTGGTTGTGATAATATTTTAGAAGAACAAATAAAATATTTTTATTTTTTATTTTTACTGAATTTATTGGGGTGACATTGGTTAATAACACAATATAAGTTTCAGGTGTACAATTCTATAATGTATTATCTGTATATTTATTGTATGTTCACCACCCTAAGTCAAGTCTCCTTCCATCACCATTTATTCCCTCTTTACCTTCTCCTACCTACCCCCTACTCCTTTTCCCTCTGGTAATCACCATACTGTTGTCTATGATTTTTTTCTTACACTTAATCCCTTCACCTTTTTCACCCAGTTCCTTCCCCTCTGACAGTTGTGAGTCTGTTCTCTGTGTCTATGACTCTATTTCTATCTTGTTTGTTATTAGTTTATTTTGTTCATTAGATTTCACTTAGCATAATACTTTCTATCTGGGTCTATCCATGCTGTTGCAAAAAGTAAGATTTCCTTTTTTACAGCCAAATAGTATTTCATTATGTAAATATTCACAACTTTTTAAAAATCTACTAATGGGCATTAGAGCTGCTTCCAAATCTCGGCTGCTGCAAAGAACATAGGGTTGCATATATTCTTTCGAACTAGTGTTTTGGGTTTTTTTGGATATATTGCAAGAAGAAAAATCACTAGGTAATATAAGCTAGTTCCATTTTTAATTTTTTGAGGTAATTCCGTACTGCTTTCTACCATCACTTCACCAGTCCGCATTCCCACCTGCAGTGCACTAGGGCTCCCTTTTCTCCACATCCTCTCCAGCGCTTGCTGTTTGTTGCTTTTATTGATGAGAGCCATTCTAACAAGTATGAACTGATACCTCATTGTGGTTTTAATTTCTGATGATTAGAGACTTTGAGCATCTTTTCATATGTCTATTGTCATCTGTATGTCCTCTTTGGAGAAGTGTCTATTCAAGTCCTTTGCCCATTTTTTAATTGGATTTTTTTTGGGGGGGGTTGTTTTTGTTTTTTTGATACTGAGTTCTTTAAGTTCTTTATAAATTTTGGATATTAACCCTTTATCACTTGTTATCATTTGCAAATATTTCTCCCATTCAGTGGGTTGTCTTTCATTTTGTTATGGTTTTCTTTGCTGTGCAGAACTTTTTAGTTTGATGTAGTCCCATTTATTTTTTTCTTTTGTTTCCTTTCCTAAGGAGATACATCAGAAAAAATATTGCTATGAGAAATGTCTGAGATTTTAACTGCCTATGAGATTTTACTTCTAGGATTTTTATGGTTTCGAGTCTTGGGTATGGTGTAAGATAGTGACCTAGTTTCATTTTTTTGCATGTATTTGTCCAGTTTTCCAAGCACTACTTACTGAGTAGACTGTTTTTACCCCATTGTATGTTCTTGTCTTCTTTGTCAAATATTAATTGACTATAAAGGTATAGGGTTTATTTCTGGGCTCTCTATTCTGTTCTATTGATCCCTGTCTCTGTTTTCATGCCAGTACCGTGCTGTTTTGATTGCTATGGCCTTGTATAGTTTGATATCAGGTAGCGTGATTCTTCCAATTTTGCCCTTCTTTCTCAATATTGCTGTTGCTATGTGGGACCTTTTGTGGTTCCACATAAATTTTTGAAATATTTATTCTAGTTCAGTGAAATACATCCTTGGTGTCTTGATGAGAATTGTGTTGAATCTCTAGATTGCTTTGGGGAGTACGGACACTTGAATGATGTTGATGCTTCCTGTCCGTAAACACGGCATGTGCTTCCACGTATTTGTATCTTCTTCAGTTGCGTTCTTCAGTGTCTTGTAATTTTCTGAGTACAGGTCTTTTACTTTCTTGGTTAAATTTATTCCGAGGTATTTTACTTTTATTTTTGATGCCATTGTAAATGGGAGTGTTTTCTTAGTTTATCTTTCTGCTGGTTTGTTATTGGTGTATAAAAATGAAACTGATTTCTGGATATTTGTTTTGTATTCTGCTACTTTACTGAATTCATTTATCAGTTGTAGTAGCTTTTTGGTGGAATCTTTAGGGTTCTCTATATACAGTACCATGTCATCTGCAAATAATGACAGTTTTACTTCTTCCTTTCCAAACTGGATGTCTTTTATTTCTTCTTTTTGTCTGATTGCTGTGTCTAGGACTTCCAGTACTATGTTGAATAAGAGTGGTGAAATTCTCAAGGGAAACACCTGTAGTTTTTGTCCATTAAGTTGATGCTGGCTGTGGGTTTGTAGTATCTGGCCTTTATTATGTTGAGGTGTGTTCCCTCTATTCTTAGTTTGCTGAGAGTTTTTATTATAAATAGGTGCTGGATTTTATCAAATGGTTTTTCTGCATCTGTTGATATGATCAGGTGATTTTTATTCTTCTTTTTGTTTATGTGGTGAATCACATTTGTTGACTTTTGTTCCAACTTTACATCCAAGGAATAAATACCACTTTATCATAGTGTATGATCTTTTTAATATATTGCTGGATCCAGTTGCTAATATTTTGTTGAGGATTTTAGCATCTATGCTCATCAAGGGTATTGGTCTATAATTTTCTTTTTTTGTAGTGTCATATCTAGTTTTGGAATTAAGATAATGCTGACCTTGTAAAATGAGCTTGGGAGTCTTCCTTTCCCTTGAATTTTTTGGAATAGTTTGAGAAGGATAGGTGTTAGTTCTTCTTTGAATGTTTGGTAAAATTTTCCTTTGGAGCTATCCAGTCCATGACTTTTGTTTGTCGGGGGGTTTTTGTCTTTTGTTTTTTTTTAATAACTGCTTCAATTTCATTAGTTGTAATTGGTCCATTGAAATTTTCTGATACTTCCTGATTCAGTTTTGGAAGATTGTTTCTAGGACTTTATCCATTTATTCCAGATTGTCCAATTTGTTGGCATATAGTTGTTCATAATATTTTTTACAATCTCTTGCATTTCTACAGTATCAGTTGTTACTTCTCTTTCATTTCTGATTTTATTTATGTGGGTCTTCTTTATGTGTTGATGAGTCTAGTTAAAGGTTTGTACATCTTAATCTTTTCTTGTTTATTTCTGTGCTGATCTTAATACATTTTTTATTAGACAGTTCTGTGTGTGCACTACTACAATTTAATTCACTTTTGGAAGCTAGTTGTTAAAGTACATTTTGTAAACAAGCTTTTTCTTGAATCCTTTGGTACACCAGTCTCTGCCTATAATGAATATATAATTTACAGACTGGTATATTCTATAGAAATTTGGAAATGGTTTGATCTCTGGTTAGATTTTAACTGGATTTTTCCTTTTGATTTCCATATGTATTATTTTGTTAGTATAAAAATAACAGTGAGGAAACACTGGTGTCACCTTCCCACCTTTCTCTGAGCATAGCAACTGGAGTCCTGGAAAGTCTTGCACGTTTCAGATTTAACTGTGATCTCAGAATGTGGCTGGTGCTTTCAAGGCAAGTTTTGTTTGGTTTTGTTTGGTTTTGTTTCCATGATGTGTTAGGATCTGCCTAGCATCTATCTGGTAGACTGAATAACTTGAGATCTAGTTATTCTAGTTTGCATGTTCCCAGGAAAAGGGGGCACTGCAGAAATATTTCAAAGCTGGCCTTTCATTTTTTTTCCCTTTATTCACATCTTTCTGCCCCCTAAAGTGAGTGCCTGCTTAATTCACTGGCCATTCCCACTCTTGGAGTTGAAAGTGTAAATTACGTGGATGCTGCCTTGAGCTGCAAAGGTACCCAGAGCCGTATTTGCTCCCTGTTCTTCTAAGTAGGCGACTTGAACTCTGGGGTGCATGTGAGGTATCTGGGGACTGTCTTCATCAAGCATTGGAATGAATATATGTTGTATACACAAGTTAGCACTTTGTGCTCCAGAGGCATGTAATGTAATCTTTGGTATTTGCCCTTGACAATTTGATAATTTAAAGGAAATCACTATGAAGATTGACCAGCTCTGTGTCTATTCCTGCACCTACAGGCCTGTACAAGTATACTCAAACACATCTGGTAGTAATGTGGAATCTTGCAGGCTCTGTGGGGGTGAGTGGTACATCTAGATCAGGCTCTGCTTAATTAGAGGACTTAGAGGAGCAGGTGAAGTTTAAAGAGTGATTAAAAACGGGGGAACAAAAGTCTGGATGTGGGAGATAAAAAAAGTATAGACTTGTGTGGGCACAAAGAGAGGCTAGGCAAGAAGATTATGCTGTAAAAAGCATCAGGGATCTTGAGTTCAGCTCCTGGCTTTGAATGGTTCTCATTCACTATGAGGACTTTTTTTAAAAAGAGATTTTGTTTATTAAATTGAGAGAGGACGGGGTGGGGGGCGAAGAAACATGGACCTTTGCTCCACACATTCATGCATTTACCGGTTGACTCCTGCATGTGTCCTGCTTGGGGATGGAACCAGCAGTCTTAGAGCATCAGGGACGACACTAACCAATTGGGCTACCTCGCCAGGGCTCACTATAAGTTTTAATGTCTTTGGAAATTGGAGTCACCACTGGGAAAAGTAGTGATTGAAATATTTCTCTAAGAAAGTGGTTTTGATGCTCATGTGATTGTATCCTTTCTTCCTTATAAATGTTCCCATAAAGAATTGAATTTCTGAATCTAGAAGAGCTTGTGGGGGAACTTGCTCTTGATTTCTGTATCTTCTCTGTTTGCAGTATGGTTGTGGTTTACATGTTTTGTAGAAATTGTAGACCTGGGTCTGGAATTGGTGTGACAGTGGGATGGGGGTGGGGGTCTTCTCCTGCTGATACTCAGCGACTGCTGTTGATGTTAGATCCACAAGGGTAAGATATTTTTAAATTTTACCCTCATCAACCACAGAAAACTTACCCTTGGGTTTGGAATATAGGCAAGTGACTTTCTTCCATTGCAAGTGACCCTGAGGCCGTTGGTTCTCAGACCTGCTGCATAACCTGGGACTCTTGTTAAAATGTGGGAGATAGGACCCTGCTTTCAAACCTGATGGATATGAATTTTTGTGGTTATGAGAAATTTGCTTTTTTAAGACCCCATTCTGTAGTTCTTTTGAACAAGTTTGGCTGTGATGATGGTGGGTTGTGACCCGTGTGGGTGTTTATTTGCATGGAGTTTATTTGATGTGCTCAGGAGATGATGTTTTGGCTTACAGTGTTGGGTGAGATTTTTGGATTGAGACAGCTGCAGAGCTGTTGGAGCAGAGAGTGAAATCGCTGTTGCTGTGAGTCTGCCTCTGAAGTTTGGGCATGAGCATTATTTGTCTGCCTGCCTGCGGGAGAGTTGAGGGTGTGTTCGTGGGAGTTGGTCAGGTGCTGGTGCTCAGGTCCCTCGAGGTAAGATGGGAGCTTTGGGTTCTTGATATTAATGGGACTTCATTTGGATTGGAAGCATGGGGAAGCTTAACATTTTATTCATACATTTAATGTAAGTAAAATGTAACTCCTAATCTTCTTCCTTCAGTTCCCTGTTCACCTTCCCCAAATGCATTGATGACACATCCCATTCTTTCAGCAGCCTAGGCTGACACCCTAGAATCGTTGTTGAGTCCTCTGTTCTTACATCCCTCATATCTGTTCTATCAGGAAACCTGATAGAATGTCTCCCAAAATATATGTGAAATTGTCTACTTCTCACCATGCCACTGTTATCACCCTGGTGTAAGCCACCATCATCTCACCTAGATTGTTGCAATGAACCACGCCCCCCTCCCGCCCCCTCGGCCACCCAGTTTATTTTGTGCACATCAGCCAGGGTAATTATTTAATAATGTAAGTCAGACAATGTCATGTCTCTGCTCAGAGCTCTCAAGTGGGGTCTGAATTTCGCTTACAGTGAAAGCCAAAGCCCTTATCCTGTCCAGCAGGCCCAGTCTGTGCATTTGACCTATTTGACCCCCTTCCTTATTTTCCCTTCCTTGTTCACTTTATTCTCAGGCTCCACTGGTCTTGGAGTAACTGAGTATGCCAGGCATGCGCCCACTTTGGACCTTTGTGTTGCCTGTTGCCTTTGCCTGTAGTGGTTTACCCTCAGATATCTGCCCACTCACTCTTACTGCCTTAAAGTTTTGACTCAGTTGACGCCTCCTCTGTGAGGCCAAGTCCAACCACCCTTTTGAAAATCATGCCTCTCCCATAGCACTCCTCATTTATCTTCCTATGCCTCATTTTTCTTCATAATGTTTTTTACCTAACAAACTATATCACTTATTTATTGCATTTTGTCTGTTTCCCTCTACTGGAATGTAAGCTACATGAAGACAAGGAGTTAGGTCTTCTTTATTTACTCCTGTATTCCCAGCTCCTAGAATGCTACCTCAATAAATATCTCAAAAAAGTAAATTCATTCAAGTTATTCATTCAAATTTATTTAACAAATTCTCCGAATATGGTTAATACTGCTTGTTAAAGATTACATTCTAGCCCTGACTGGCGTGACCCAGTGGATTGAGTGCTTGTCTGTGAACTGAAGGGTTGTTGGCTTGATTCCCAGTTGGGGCACATGCCTGGGTTGCGGGCCAGGTCCACCATTGCGTGTGTGTGAGAGGCTACTGACTGACTGCATCAGTGTTTCTCTCCCTCTCCTTCTCCTCCCTCCCCCACCTCTCTAAAAACAAACAAACAAACAAATAGTTACATCCTAGTAGGGGAGGCAAAAACCAACAAATAATTACAGATTGGTTAATACAGTGAAGGAGATGAACACAGTGTTTATGTAGGGTTTTGGGGTGGTCAGGGGAGGTCTCTGGGAAGGTAGCTAAAGTTGAAGCCAGAATAACAAGAGCACTAGAAATTAGTGGTTGGAGCTTTGAGGAAAGTGGTCTGGGCAGAGAATGGCATTTGTAACATCTCTGAGGTACAAAAGACATCTCCATGCAGGAGAAGAAATGCTTTGGAAAAGTGAATTCTTACTAGTATTTATTTGGAGCAGAAGGTGTTTGCCCCTAGTTTCTAATTGATTTTTCTTAAATTTCAGTTTCTAAACTTGTATAACCCTAAATGTAATAGAGAAAATTCTTTTGAAGTATGAATCACTCTTGAATGTTAAATCTTCTTTAGTAGGTATTTTAATATGGCTGAGGTACAGCTACACTTTGATTTTAAAATCTGTTTTTCCCACTGACTATGCAAAAAAAAAGTACATGTTTATTTTAAGAAGTACAGAATTGTATGAAGCAGAAAGTGAAAAGTATCCCTTACCCTGCCCTGCCCCACCACTAATACCCTTTCAAAAGCTCTTTATACAGATTCTCTGATTGACTGAACAGTTACTGAGCACATCTATCACTAGGTTTATAGTGATGAGTGAAAACAGATTTGACTCCTCATTTACATTCTTGCAGGGGTGAACAGATAAATGTAGGTATGTTCAGTGCTACAAAATAGAGGTATGTGATGCAGTAAGAGTGTATAATGGAGGAATTTCACCTGGGCAGGGTGATCTGGGAAGGCTTTTCTGAAGGAGGGATGTTTGAGCTGAAAAGGAGATGTATGTGAGAGTGTATGTGTTTTGTAATGTATTCTTTTGTAATGCATGTTATCTCATAATTTTGTAAGGTTTCCACTTTTGGCAGAGGTACCACTGCATTAGTTTGAATTTCTGAGGCACTGGTCTGTGTTATTGTTCATTCAGTAGTTACAGATTTTCAGAAGTCAGGGAACCTAATACACAAAGTGGTTTCTAAATCTTACATGATTCCAGCTTTCTGTATAGCCAAAGTCATTTCTCTCAAAACGACAAAACATGTCAGTGAGAGGGTCATTCGTCAGGTCTTGGTAAACCAGAGGTGAAGGACACAAGGTAGGAGCACAGAATGGGTTCATAGTTATTTTCTTAAATCCCTCCAAACTCTGATGTAAGAAGTGGCACATTCTCTTACATGTTCAATTGCTGGCCTTCTGGGCTTGCTGGACATAGTTTTACTCTAGGCTAGTGCTCTGTCTCTGTTGACTATCACATGGAAGTCAATTATACCAGCCTCTTCATCGCACCTTCCCTTTTCCCCTGTTACTCTTTAAGATCTCGGAGATTACAGATAGTGCCCTGTAAGCCTGAGTTCCTAGGCACAGAGTATTCCCTGCTTATTAGGTACCCAGTCAGTTTTGAATCAAACAAGTATCTACTCTCATAGGTTCAACTTTTACTTCCATTGATATGATCACCCAAATCTGCATATTCATTTCTTTTCTGTTGAGCTTTAATTTTACGTCTACTTGGAGCTGCACCAGTGTTTGCTTTCTTACACCCGTCCACCATCACCTTCTGGCCTCATCTTGGCTTTAACTAGAATTCCCCTTTCTAGGTGAGTGGTGTCTTTATTCTTTCAGCTTTTAAACCATTGCCTTCTAGCCCTGGCTGGCGTAGCTCAGTGGATTGAGCGCGGGCTGCGAACCAAAGCATCACAGGTTCGATTCCCAGTCAGGGCACATGCCTGGGTTGCAGGCCACGGCCCCCAGCAACCGCACATTGATGTTTCTCCCTCTCTTTCTCACTCCCTTCCCTCTCTAAAAATAAATAAATAAAATCTTAAAAAAAACCCACATTACCTTCTTTTGCTTGCCCCCGTTTCTGTTCTAGGTGGTCACCAAGTCCCATTGATTGTTTATCTATAATGTCCCAGATATCTTCTTTCTTATATATCACCATCTCTGTCTGTATACTACCACCCTTGTATGTCTTCCTTTCACAGATGGGATTACTCTCGTGTCTTTCATTTTCCCTCTCTGCCCACCCCCAACCCCCACTCCTCAAGTTTCTTACTTGATCATGTGCTGTTGCCATTCTTGTCTTCTCCAATGCCTCTTTTTTTTAATGCTTCTTTGAATATATCTTTCTGCTTAGACTGAACTCTGCATTCACGTAGGATTACTTCCAGCAGCCTGACTCTGCAGCCTTTAATTCAGCCTTTTCCCGTTTGGCATTTATTCTGTGGTGGTGCTTATACTTTTGCTTCACAAACTGGTTAATTGTCTCCTCCCAGTCTCCCTTGCCTCATTTGGCTTAAACGATTCTTGGTTTTTCTTGTTCTTGTCCTTTTTACCAGCTGGACTGTGAATTGTAGACTGCCACATTCCTGTTGGGATCTTGTGATAGTCGCTCCCAAAGTTTGTACTAATATGATGCACAGTTATCCACGCCTCATCCTTTTATTCACTTTGGTGCAGTGTGTGGGGGTGGGGGAGTGTGGGAGCCTGTCAGAACTTGTTTTCCTTTTTGTTTTTGTGTACTTGTTAAGCCCTCCACGTTTTGTCTGTCACTAGTCATTTGCGACACAGTTAATCCTCCTTAAGCAATCTTATTCACAAGTACATAATCTTTTTACCTTTTCCTCCCCCCACCCTGTTTTCCACTTATATTGGGTAATTCTTCCTTTCTGTTCTATTTGTGGTCCCCCTAAATAGATCTAAATGTGATAGTGTTTGATCACTAGATTTCATTATATTCATTCAAACTATAATATTCATAATTGAGGGACTCACCTTACACAGATTGTCTTGTGTATTTCCTAATAGGATTTCAGATTTTGCGGGGGGGGGGGGGGTTCTCTGTTTTTTAAGCTAGAAATAGAAATTCAATGAAAGATATCTTGGAAACTGTTCAGTATCATTTGTGTCTTTGTTGTATTAACTTCTTGGTTAGCCAGCTGTGTATGAATTGTTGAAACAAGACTTGGCTTTTAAGGAAAAGGCTTAATTTGACATTCAGTTTTGTTTACATTCTCAAAGGTCAGTTAATTACAGCCTTAGTAAAAGCAAAAAGGAAATAGAATTTGTTTTTTATCCCTAATTGTGCTATCAAAATAAGGCTTTAATATTTGTAAGTAGTAACTTTCGCAGTTGCTTCTTATGAAAGCTGCAAAAAAATAATTCTATGATTTTATTGCAAAAGAAAATAATTCTATGTTTTAAGTTTCTTGAAATCTACTGATTTTTTGGTTTTCTCAGGAACTAAATATATCACCTCTATCATATATTATTCTCAGTGGCCCACTTTGGGATAGCTTTAATGTGTTAGTGACCCAGGATGAGGACACGGGGACACAAAAAAATAGGAATTTGCCCAGAAGCCAGGTTTTCCTGGAGAGCATTGTTTCACATATCCGGGCTCTCACCTAAGTCTTCCTAAGTACACTTGCAGAGAACTTGGAGGAAAGAAAGCCCCAAGTGAAGCACCTGGAAGTACTAAAGGTACAAATTGTGCAGTCTGTGCTCATTGGGTCCTTTTGAAAATAGAAGAAAAGTGCATTTTTATTGGTTAGTTCATATGCCATTATTAGGTAGTAGCCAAGCTTCTCCAACACCAGCACTGAGGAATGTCGAAGAAGCTATGAGGAGTGGAGAAAGGCGAGGCGAGAAATGAGAGTTGAAGGAATGAGAACAGAAGAGAAAGAAGAGCAGTAGATGGTGGTGGGAGGTGATGGGGTCGTTGGAGAGGTCTTTGGGAGAGGGGGAAGTGAAAGCTGCAGTTTTCTTCACCTCACAACATCTGTGAGTTAAGTGTTTATTCATTTAATTCTCAACTGGTATTCACTGTATAAAATAGGAAAAAAGTGGAAATTTAGGTGTGTTAGAATTTAGGTGTGTTAGGTGTGTTCAAATCCAGAATTTGAACGCACGTTCATTAGAATGCAAATCTAGTGTTATGTTTTACAATATATATATTAATGTCCTTGTTATAGATTAGCCTTATCATAGATTTCTAGCCAGTTCTCTTGTTCTACCACCTGTGTTTCAGCAAACTAAACTGTAGCATTTCCTCGTTCTGGTAGATGAAAACTCTGATTTTCTGTTTTACCAACAATAGCTTTTATGCCTAAGATATAGCTGCCTCATGCTGCTTGTCCTCCTCTTCTCTCTTCCTCAAAGGTCTAGCCCCTGAATTTCTTCTAGTGCCCTGCATTGTAGATTGGTGTGGGCATGTCGTAGTTGTTTCTTTATTTGTAATTATTTAAAGTTAAGGTCTGAACCTTAACTTTAAATCATCTTTATCTTTAAATAATTTAAATAATTTATCTTTAAATAATTTAAATCATCTTTAATCCTTATGGCATCTAGCTTGGTGGTTTGCCATTTTTAGGTATACTCAAGTAAATGTGTTTTGTATAAATAAGAATGTTAGTTTGAGATTAAGCTTAGTACTGGTTATGTGTATGTATAGTTGTATACATGTTAATATGTATAATTGTTAATAAAATGCCTCTGTAGGCCCTGAAAGCATTGTAGAAGGGGAGTACAGAGGACCAAATTTAATTGTCCAGCATTCTGTAACCTTTAAAGACTGAAATTACAGAGATAGCCTTTTGAGGCTTTTCTTTTTTTTTTTTTTTAAGATTTTATTTATTTATTTTTAGAGAGGGAAGGGAGGGAGAAAGAGAGAGAGAGAGAAACATCAATGCGGGGTTGCTGGGGGCTGTGGCCTATAACCCAGGCATGTACCCTGACTGGGAATTGAACCTGTGACACTTTGGTTCACAGCCTGCGCTCAATCCACTGAGCTACGCCAGCCAGGGCGGATTTTCTTTATTAATAGGATAAGTTGAGAGAATGTATAAAAGTATAATGGATGATTATGTACACAATCAGCTAATTAAATTGCGGGTGGCTGTTCTCAGTGTTTCTAAATTCATTTTACCTCCTGAAAGACAAAAGGAGCATGACAAATTGAACCAACTTTTCTTTTTTTTTTTTTTAAAGATTTTATTTATTTATTTTTAGAGAGGGAAGGGAGGGAGGGAGGGAGAGAGAGAGAGAGAGAGAGAGAGAGAGAGAGAGAGAGAGAGAGAGAGAGATAGACATCAATGTGCAGTTGCTGGGGGTTATGGCCTGCAACCCAGGCATGTAACCTGGCTGGGATGAACCAACTTTTCAATGAGGGATTCAAAATTAAACCTTTTGGTTACTAGAAAACCTAATTATACACTTATTTTTTATTTTTTTTAATATATTTTATTGATTATGCTATTACAGTTGTCCCATTTCCCCCCTTCACTCCCCTCCACCCTGTATACCCTCTCCCACCCGCATCCCCCCCTTTAGTTCATGTCCTTGTGTCATACTTATAAGTTCTTTAGCTTCTACATTTCTCATACTATTCTTACCTCCCCTATCTATTTTCAACCTACAATCTATGCTACTTATTCTCTGTACCTTTTCCCCCTCTCTCCTCCTCCCACTCCCTTGTTGCTAACCGTCCATGTGGTCTCCATTTCTGTGGTTCTGTTCCTATTCTAGTTGTTTGCTTAGTTTCTTTTGGTTTTGCTTTAGGTGTGGTTGTTAATAATTGTGAATTTGCTGTCCTTTTACTATACATGTTTTTTTTTTTATCTTTTCTTAAATAAGTTCCTTTAACATTTCATAAAATAAGGGCTTGGTGATGATGAACTCCTTGAACTTGACCTTATCTGAGAAGCAATTTATCTGCCCTTCCGTTCTAAATGAAAGCTTTGCTGGATAGAGTAATATGGGATATAGGTCCTTGTCTTTCATGACTTGGAATACTTCTTTCCAGCCCCTTTTTGCCTGTAAGGTCTCTTTTGAGAAATCAGCTTACAATCTGATGGGAACTCCTTTGTAGGTGACTGTCCCCTTATCTCTTGCTACTTCTAGGATTCTCTCCTTCATTTTTACCTTGGCTAATGTAATGATGACGTGCCTTGGTGTGTTTCTTCTTGGATCCAACTTCTTTGGGGCTCTCTGAGCTTCCTGGACTTCCTGGAAGTCTATTTCCTTTGCCAGAATGTGGAAGTTCTCCTTTATTATTTGTTCAAATACATGTTCAGTCTGTTGCTTTTCCTCTTCCCCTTCTGGTACCCTTATAATTTGGATGTTGGAACGTTTAAAGATGTCCTGGAGGTTCCTAAGCTTCTCATTTTTTTAAATTCTTGTTTCTCCATTCTTTCCTGTTGATTGTTTCTTTCTTCCTTCTGGTCTACTCTATTGTTTTGAGTCCCAGTTTCCTTCCCAGCACTATTGGTTCCCTGTGCATTTTCCTTCATTTCTTTTATGGTAACCTGCATTTGTTCATCTAATATGTGACCAAAATCAACCACTTCTGTGAGCTTCCCAATCACCAGTGTTTTGAACTGTGCATCTGATAGGTTGGCTATCTCTTGGTCGCTTAAAAGGATGAGTTCTGGGGCATTGATTTGTTCTTCTGTTTGAGCCATCTCTCTCTCTCTCTTTTTTTTTTTTGGTCTGGTCGCTCCTGTTATGGTGAGGGGCAGAGCCTTAGGTGTTCACCAGGGCTGGGCACCCCAGTAGCTAGATTATGATGTTGTATGTGGGAGTGGGGTTGAGAGGGAACAATGGTGGTAGCTCCGTTCTCCGTGGGATCTCAGTCCCTTCTCTGGGATCCTGGGTTGTGCGCTCTTCCCTGCTCCACAATTTCCGCCTCACTGGGTCTGCCAGCTGCCGCTTGCGTACTCAGGGTCCACCTGCTGCGATCTTGCGCACCCCAGATGCCTTATGCACCCCCGGATGCCTTATGCGCCCAACTCTCTTGCACACCCCAGATGCCTTATGCACTCTCTGCTCTCGGCGCCCTACCCGCACCTGGCTGCTTGTCTCCACCCCTCCTACCAGTCTGGATGAACGGGTCTATTTCAACTTCTTGGCTGTCTGACTTCCATTCAGATAAATTTTCTGTCAATTCTGGATGTTATTCTGCCTCTAAATTGTTGATCCAATCTTGGTTGTGTGTGGAGGTATGGTGTGTTCACCTATGCCTCCATCTTGGCCGGAAGTCCCATACTCTTATTTTCAAATGTATTGCAAGCTCACTTGGGGCTTATATTGTATATGCTAATATATGCAAATAAGAAAAGCATAGTATCTTACTGTCTTTTTTTGTATACACAATGAGAAATTTATAACCAAGAACTTTTGTGACAATAGTGAAATAAATCTATTGTTGTATTCCAAGTACTTTTATTTCAGCTTGTGGACCAAGGTGTTATTTTGAATATGATATAGTCTACAGAAAAAATTACAGAACAAAAGTTTATCTGTAATGTGGGTACTAAAAAAAGTTTTAATCCTAACATAACAATTTCATTTTAAAACCTGAATGTTAAATATTAAGAAAGAAAATGAGAGAAATATAGTTGGACCGTTAAAAGCATATATGTGGCAACTTCTTTTTGTATTAAGTGGAAAATGTAGAATACCAAGCAGTATCATGGCATACCCTCAGTCAATGGCCAGAGGTGGGGGAGGTGAGCTATATATACATACGTGCGCACACACACACACACATATGTGTATATGTATATATACACACACAGAGGAAAAATATAAGGAAGTAAGTGTACCAAATGTTAATGAAGTAATTATGGTTAGGCATATTTTATAACTAGAAATTTTATGTTTATATTTAGAAAAAACATTGAAAATGAAGTCAAGTGTTGTCTCATCATTTTCAGGTAACTGTGTTCTAGTGATAAATGTAGGGAAAATGTGCTTTGATAATTGGAGTTTTGTAAGTCCAAGAGAAAAGGCCGCCAAGACTAAATGTGATTTTTTATATAATAATAGTTAAACATTGGATAGTCTTTCATACTAACTGACTGACTTAGCTAAACGGAGAGAAGAGTGGGCTGACAGAGAGAAAGAAGTTGATGAGACTATGTTAAGTGGTATAAAAAATCAGCTTGAAGATGAGCACATTGAACTTAATTATTCTTGGTGTCTAGAACTGTATAATCTTATTTCATGACAACGTAATTTGAATGTTTTGGAGAAGTCAAAGAGAACAGTAGAGAAGGTCTTTAAGGGAAGAAAATATCTTGGCAGGAGGCTTTCTTTTTAGGAGTTGGTATGTCTAGTGTCTAGGAATAGAGTAGGTTCTGGAACTGGGCTGCCAGGGGCTCCTGGCAGCTCCTGGCTTTATTTCTTCCTGTCTATGTAAATAAGCAAGTTACAGTTAATATCCTTTCATCTGTTTTCTCACCTATAAAATGAGAATAATGGAACTTACCTCATCTGGCTGTCCTGAGGTTTTAATGATTTTTGGACTATGCATATAAGGTCCTTAACAGTGGTTGGCATAGTGAGTTTTCAGTGTATGTCAGTCATATCCTCCTCCCCTCTGCTCTCCTCTCCCTCCCCCTCTTCCTCTTCCTCCTCATCAAAGGAATAGTACTGTCTTTGCTTTAGCAATTGATTTTGTAGAGAGGATGCTCTTGAAATCCTTGAAATAGCTATATTCTTTTAAGAAACTTGTGTCCAAAACAAGTTACCTATATAAGTAACTTTTCAAAATCACTCATGCACTTTTCTCCGTTCTGTACAGTGTGTCCATGTGCCATGCTCTCTGCGGAACACTTCCAGCGCAGCACAGTAAGAGGGTCATGATGGTGACGACTGAGTCATCAAGAAAAGCTCATGTAACAGTCAGTCAGGTCTTCTTGAAGTGATGATAAATGGTTTAGGAAAAAGTCCGTGTAAAATCAAATCACTTAAAGTGCAGATCAGAATTTCATACTAAATTGTGATGAAAAGGTCTGATATTGGGACTTTATCTTGAAAAATTAAATTTAGGAAAAACAGGTTATAATTGTAAACATGCATTAATTCTTATAATGAACAAAGAATGAATCAAGTGTGAATGAATAGGTTTAATTTTTTTCACTAAATAATTTAGTGGCATGCTATGTAGCATCCTTCCTGTTTGACATTTGTGGTGCTAATCCATTACAAATACTTATTGCTTTTCCCTTTGGTAGTCAGTCAAATTGTTCTTTCTGTCCAAGCAATAGGTCTGCTTACTGATTACCACAAAAGGGGTGAGTTCCCGAAGCTCAGTGTTCTCATTATTGCAAACTCACTGCAGGAGTGCCATCCATCCAGGCCGTGGTGCCTCACTTCCACAGGTCTCGGAGGCAAAGAGAGCCCCAGAGCTGATGCCGATGCTGCCTGCTGTGCCCTGAGTAGTAAAGTTCTTCATCCTGACTCAGGAGTCTCTCCTGTCCTTTGTCAGTGTCTGTGAAACACTAACTTGCTTGCTTGTAGAGTAGTAGAATAAAATTAAATTCCAGACCCTACATTGTTTGCCTACATTGTTTAATAAACTGTGAAATCTTACAGTTTTTGCAAATTTGCAGTTTCACTCTTGGTTTATGATGAGGGAGATGGTAGTGAATGGGAACTAATTTTATTACAGGTGATCAATTCACTAGGAATTTTTTTAAAGTTTTTTTTTTATATTGAAGTGTATCTTAAAGTATGTACATCTTATGTGTATAATTCAGTGAACTTTTATGTATGTGTACATCTGTGTTGTCACCCAAATCAAGATACAGGAAATTTCTGGCTCTCCAGAAGAGTCTGTCTTGTCCCATCCTAGTAACATTCTTGCCTCTGCTGACATAGGTTAGTGTTTCCTCTTTTTGAATGTCATACAGATGGAATTATATAATGTTTAATCTTTTGTGTCTGACTTCAGTATTATATCTGTGAAATTCATCGTGTGTTTTAGGAATGGCATTGCTTGGTTATAGAAATCTATGTTTAGCATTAGTAGTTACTGTCAAACAGTTTTCCAAAGTGCTTGGGCTGATTTATATTCTTACTAGCATATATAAGAGTTTCATTTGTTCTGTATTGTCATGAACACTTACTCTTTTATTTTCTTTTTAGAGTCTAGTTATTTTGGTAGGTATGGAGTGATATTTTACTGTTATTCTTTTTAAAAATCTCTGTTGATAACTCATGATGTCAAGCCCAGTTTATCTTCTCTTGTGCCTGATCGAGTCTGTGGCTTATTCACGAGTGAATTTTTGTGATGAATTCTGTTCCCTTTTTTAACTCTGGAAGGTGAGACTTAGATAATGAGTACTTGGATTACTTTGCAGGTACCACTTACGACATAGTTTGGAAAGTTCTAACACATTTTTAGGAAGAATTCCATTAAACGTGTTTAAAAGTTTTAACCATTCTGTATTTAAAGAGTTGAGTGTAAGATTTGTCCCTACTCTTTTCCTATTCCTAAGTTTAAGAAAACACAAACTGAGCCTTTTGAAATCTGACACTCCTTATTCATTCTGAAGCCAATCTCTTGAAGTCTAACTAATAACATCGACATTCACCAAAGTCATCGGCCTTTTCTTTGTTCACATTCTTTTAAAACTCTCCCTTGTGCTTAATCTTCTACAATGCCATTGTATCTAGTTTTAAGATCTTCAGTTTAGTGATACATTATCAGTAACTCTTTTGTGCTTTTTCCTACTAGTGAATGTTCCCTAATATCACATGTTTACTTGCTGCTCTTTTTATTCCGTTGAAAACCTACACTTTCCTACTGTTTCAGCTCTTACTGTAAAATCTTAGATCTGTTTTTCATCTTTTCTTTGCTAAATCTATTATCTCCAGTCATGCTCCCTTTTCAGTAGAGTTAACCATCTATCTGCCCACTAAGCCACTTTTTTAGTGTCCTTAATTGTATTAATGGAATTGTAATTATCTTAGTCTCCTGGGTTTAAAATTTGAAGTTATCTTTAAAGATTTATCTATCTATCTATTTATTTTTAAATTTATTTTAGAGAGGGGAAGGTGGGGGAGAAAACCATCAATGTATGGTTGCCTCTTGCATGTTCCCTATTGAGGACCTGGCCCACAACCCAGGCATGTGCCCTAGACTGGGAATCAAACTGGCAACCCTTTGTGTATTCACAGGCCAACACTCAATCCACTAAGCCATACCAGATAGGGCTGAAGTTACCTTTAATTGCAAGGTACATTTGATAGAAAAATCAATGATAATTCATTCAATGACGTCTGTTTGAAAAAAGTCCAGCCATTGTTAATATAACAAGAATAGTTGGCATAACATCATTGTAACCTGGCAGCCAAGGGGAGTGGACTGGAATGGGCATGTGTGAATAATGACAACTTCACTGTACTAGTCAGCGGAGGCAGTAGATAATGAATGAGTATGTGTACTGTGTGGCCTACACATTCAAAATGACTGAGTGAGTAGAGCTAGGAATCTGTATCAAATTTTGCATTAAGCTTGAACATTCCTCCACGGAAACTATTTGGGTGGTTCAGAAGGCTGCAGCTGTGGGCAAGTGGTGATTGGCAGCTTCATGTATCACATCTCATGCAGAGTTTTTTTGGCAAAACATCAAATCATTCAGGTGACTAGCCCCGCTACTGCCCAGATTTGGCACCCTGTGACTTTTGGCTTTTCCCAAAACTAAAATCACCTTTGTAAGGGAAGAGATTTCAGACCATTGATGAGATTCAGGAAAATATGACGGAGCAGTTGATGGCAGTTGGGAGAACTGTGTGAGGTCCCATGGTGTCTACTTTGAAGGGGACTGAGGTGTCATTGTTCTATGTACAATATTCTTGTATCTCCTATCTTCAGTAAATGTCTGTATTTTTCATGTTACATGGTTGGATACCTTCTGGACAGACCTTTTATGCTCCCTTAGTATGTGGCATGGGACATGGCATAGTGCCAGGTGCTGAAGACTTCTGCCTGGGAGCATTTTGTTCTCTATTTGGGAAGTTAAGATATTAATTATAATAAATATAGTAAATGGCCATAGAATCTTTAGGGTGGGTTAGTAGGGGATTCTTCACAAAAGGGGATGGTTTTGAGCTTATCATTAAGGATGACTGAGATCTCTCTTGGAGAAAACAGATGGGCAGAGGTGCAGGGTTTGGGCTGGACCAGAAAGTGTATGTGGTGGTACAGTGATGGGTATGTTAGGTTGGAACTAGATCCAGGTAGTCTTTGAAGTCTTGAGCTTCTTCCTTTAAATACTAATGATCATGATTCATATTTGAGTAGCACTTTCCAGTTTATAAAGTGTCTATTATGTGCCTGTGTGTTTTTTTCATGTATACACATACACGCCCTTTTATTACTCTAACATTTCAGTGGCTTAGGAACCATTACATGTGCTTTGAAGACAAGTTCATAAGCTTAGAAAGAGGGAAACCTGGTAGGGTCATATACCTAGTAAAGAACAGCATCCGATCTTCCATTTTCATAACACTACTTTTAAAAATTAAAAATCATAATTTTTTGAGTTATAAAACATTTAAACATGCAGAAAAGTAGAGAAAATAACATCTTATGATTTGCCATGGTTTCTTCAAATCTAGTTTGAAAAGAAACACTGGTAAATCTTTTCCATGCTTTCTTCATTTTTCTTTTTTCATTTTTCTAACCAGAAGCAACCTGGTTAGTGTTCAGTGTCCTGAGGTCAGTGTGTATCATTCCAGGTTTCCTTTTATTCTGTTCCTGTAGCTGTGTTTATCCATGAGTAACTTTTTTTGTTTGTTTTAAATTTTATACAGTTCTTTTAAAGGCATGTGTATTTTTGCAAATTATTTTTTTTCTCATTTAATAAATAGTTCTAGGTACAGAATATAAGGAGGATGAGGCTTCCTACCTATTAACATTTCGGGGGGAAGACATAATAAATAAAATCGATAATGTAATATCAGGTTAGGATAAATGCCATGAAAGAAAATTAAGGAGAATCAAAGGATAGATAGCAATGTGGGAGTGAGAGATATTTTAAATAAAGTGTTCAGGGAAGTCCTTTTTTAGGAGGTGACATTTGTGCAGCTGAATTTATTAAGAGCGTAAGTCATGTTACGATGTGGGAAAAGAAAATGCCAGAGGAAGGAACATCAAGTGCAAAGGCCTTGAGACAGAAATGACCTTGGAGCACTTGAGAAATGGAAAAGTCAAGCATGGTTAAGTGCAAAGTTAGGGAGAGAATGGTTAGAAATGAGTTTGAAGAAGCCAAAGGCTAGATCAGATAGGTCCTAGAAAGTAACATTAGGGAATTTGGATATTGAGTGTAATGGGAAGTTACTGGATGATTTTGGAGCAGAGGAATAATATGGTTTGATGTACTTTTACACTGTAATTCTATGAGTAATATGGAAGCTCTTTCTATACTGATATGGAAAGATCTTGAAGATACATTGTTTATACATTTTTCTATACCTGGCTGTTTTTCTTTTTAGTATACTGCTAATTATGTAAAAAAATATATATGTATCTGTGTGTGTGTGTGTATTTGTATTTGTGTAAAGGTTTTCTGGAAGGACATAAAAGAAATAAAAGATTGCTTGTCAGAAGGGGAACTAAAATGGAAGGGAAACTGACTGCTGTACACTTTCTAATAAATCAAGAAAATAATTTTAAGTGTACACACCTTAGCTGTCCAGTGACCTGAATTTTCACAAACTGAACTCTCCTACTTAATCACCCAGAGCCAGAAGCAGAGCTTTACCAGGATGGCAGAAACCCTCAGGTTCCCTTCTTGGCAGTACCCCCACCCTTCCCTTCAGAGGGTAATCACCTTCCTGGCTTCTGCTCACATGCATTGGTTTCTCCTGCTTTTTTACCAGTGCTCTTAACTCTGTTCTATTCAGCATAATTTATTTTAGATTTCAGTTTATATTTCAGCATTGTGCAAGTGACACATCAATTATTGATTACCTTTGTTAAAGGGTTAAAACAATGCAGAAGTATATAAAACACATCACACAGGTCCCCTCTCTATCCCTCCTCCCCATTCCATGACTCTCCCCAGAGGTAACTGCACTGAATAGCTTAGCCTTCTAGTCTTTGTTTTGTCCTAGGGAGTGCTCTATTCAGGTCTGTTCATATATTTTTTTGTTTATATCCTTTTGTCTTTGAAGTTTCCCTGCTTGTCACATACAGCCAAACCATGCCTTTAGTTTCTGACCCAGATGGCGTGTATCCTATGTCCTTGATGTAGCTGCAACTGAGGTCAGCCCTTTTTAAAAGTATTTTTTTGGCATATAACACTTTATTATCTGATATTTGTTACTAAAAATGTGCTTTCATTCTCTTGTTATGTATCTTCAGTTTAATGTAGCCAGCTTTACATACCTGGCAAAAATTTTCCTATGTAGGGTTGGGCATAGTTATTCATACATAAGGAGTATATCTCCATTTCCCTGCACCCTTCTCCCCATGGTTCTAACATGCAGTCTAGAGAGCCACTAGTAGTTGGTCAGTACCAGGAACAGTGCCCTGCATCTCCTAGGCTCTCAGTAAGTATATGCTGAATGAGTGAATCAACACTGAAGATGAAACCTATTTGGTGTGATTTTTTTTCTTTTTTATTATCATTAGGTTATATATTTATTTATATATATTTAATATATTTTATTGATTATGCTATTACAGTTGTCCCATTTCCACCCTTCACTCCCCTCCACCCTGCACATACCCTCCCACCCACATCCCTCCTTTAGTTCATGTCCATGTGTCGTAAGTTCTTTAGCTTCTACATTTCCCATACTATTCTTGCCCTCCTCCTATCTGTTTTCTTCCTACCATCTATGCTACTTATTTTCTATACCTTTTCCCCCTCTCTCCTCCTCCCACTCCCCCGGTTGCTATCCCTCCTTGTGATTTCCATTTTTGTGGTTCTGTTCCTGTTCTAGTTGTTTGCTTAGATTGTTTTTGTTTTAGGTGTGGTTGTTAATAACTGTGAGTTTGCTGTCTTTTCACTGTTCATATTTTTTATCTTCTTTTTCTTAAATAAGTCCCTTTAACATTTCATATAATAAGGGCTTGGTGATGATGAACTCCTTTAACTTGACCTTAATCTGAGAAGCACTTTATCTGCCCTTCCATTCTAAATGAAACCTTTGCTGGATAGAACAATCTTGGATATAGGTCCTTACCCTTCATGACTTGGAATACTTCTTTCCAGCCCCTTCTTGCCTGTAAGGTCTCTTTTGAGAAATCAGCTGATAGTCTTATGGGAACTCCTTTGTGGGTCACTGTCTCCTTTTCTCTTGATGCTTTTAAGATTCTCTCCTTATCTTTCATCTTGGCTAATGTAATTATGACGTGCCTTGGTATGTTCCTCCTTGGGTCCAACTTCTTTGGGACTCTGAGCTTCCTGGACTTCCTGGAAGTCTATTTCTTTTGCCACATTGGGGAAGTTCTCCTTTATTATTTGGTCAAATGAGTTTTCTACTTGTGCTCTTCCTCTTCTCCTTCTGGTACCCCTATAATTCAGATGTTGGAACGTTTAAAGATGTCCTGGAGGTTCCTAAGCCTCTCCTCATTTTTTTAAATTCTTGTTTCTTCCTTCTTTTCTGATTGTATGTTTTTTTCTTCCTTCTGGTGCACTCCATTGATTTGAGACCCAGTTTTCTTTCCATCACTATTGGTTCCCTGTGCATTTTTCTTCACTTCACTTGGTGTAGTCTTCATTTGTTCATCTAATTTGCGACCAAAATCAACCAATTCTGTGAGCATCCTGATCACCAGTGCTTTGAACTGTGCATCTGATAGGTTGGCTATCTCTGGGTTGCTTAAAAGTATTGGCTCTGGAACTTTGATTTGTTCTTTCTTTTGAGCCATTTGGGGGGGTGGGTCTTGCCGTGCCTGTTACGTATGAGGGGAGGAGCCTTAGGTGTTCACCAGGGCAGGGCAACCCACCTCACTGGGTTGTGACGCTGTATGTGGGGGCGGGGTCAGGGAGGGAGCAATGGCACTTGCTCCACTCTCTGTCGGATTTCAGTCCCCTCTGCCACTTCCCACAAGCAAATTGGGCCCTTCTGGTGCTGGTTCCCGTTTGGGTGGGCTTGTGCATGTTCTAGGACTCTGTGGGTCTCTCCAACAAACTCTCCTGTGAGGCTGGGAGAGTCTCCTGGCACCTCAATCTCCACAAGTGTTCTCAATCAGTGCTTTTAGGCTTTATTTCCTGGCGCTGGGACCCTGGGTTGTGTGATCTGTCTTACTGCCTGTTTTCACCTGGTTTATCTGCATGAATGTGTGACTGTGGACAGCCTGCTGCCTTGTGTGCCTCACTGGATCTGCTCATTGCCTGCCCACATCCATGCCAGGGGTCTGCCACTGGAGTCTGCTAATCAACACTTGCACCCTGAGGCCTGGGTCTGCCAGCCACCGCTTTTTCCTGCTGCAACCCCTCTCTGCCGGCCACCGACTGCACTCTTCTTACTGGTCTGGATGAATAGTTGTCGGGACTTCTGTACAGTTCAATTTTCTGTCTGCTCTGGTTGTTTTGTTTCTAAATTTTTGTTGTCCTTAATTTTGGTTGTGGGAGGAGGCACAGTGTGTCCACCTATTCCTCCATCTTGGCCTGAAGTCTGGTGTGATTTTTTTTTTAAAGCACCATCATGGCTGTTCATAATATGTAGCACATAGTGATGAATAATTATTTGTTGAATTTAACTCAGTTTTATTTTAGTTCACGTTTACCTGGGTTTTAACTGAGCACACACGTTCTTTTCTGGGAAGATGCCCCCCCATTACAGAATAGTCCTGATGGTAGAGTTTGTCACGGGCGGAGCTGCCGCAGTACTTGGCCATTTTAGGCACGAGAAAGGAACATCTCTTACTACTGACATCTTTTTTCCCAGGTACTGCTCCTGCTGCTCACTGGCTGCTCATTGTCTGTAGCCCGAGGTGCAGTCACCACAGGGGACTGTGCTCACTCTCATCAGTGGAGCCCTGCTGCACATCCCCTCCTCTTGTCATCAGCTGCTTGGGCTTCTTCATGGTGCAGAGTCGTCATCTGCCTGGAGCAGGTTTGTCAACTGAATGTGTTTAAAATATCCCAGAAGGCAATAGGAGTTGACAGATTATAAACTGTCCTTTTTGGGGGTTAAACTTTCAAAATCTATTCACCATTCTTAGTTTTAAAAATAGAAATACTTTTCATTTTTCCGGCAGTTATGTGTATTATGATTTTTTCGAGGGTTTGGTACATTTTATCTTATGACAAGCTTTAATAAAATTTGCATTAATAATATGACTTGAATAGGACCGTGGCTTTTGTCCAAACCTTATAAGTTTGTGAAACATTTTAAGGAGAACAATGACCTTACAGAAGAGCTAGATTTCTTTTAATACACTTGTTCAGATCAGGCCGTATAATGCTCAAAATTGATATAGCATGTAACATGGGTTTCACTGAAGAAAAGTGCTCGGAATCAAACCTTAGAAGGCCATCTGGGGGCTTACTGGTCTGACCAAATGAATTAAAAAGTTTAGAGGCTGTTTTTTGTTCGTTTTAAAATAATACATAGAAAGTAGAGCAACCTGTTTTTGGTTTTGGTTATTATTTGGCATTGCCTGTGACTTATTTGCTCATATTAAGAAGATGGAATTGAGTGATCACATGATGTTCGAGAAAAATTTTTTTCTAGACTTTGGCGTTTTTTTTTAGTTTATAATACTTTTCTCTCTTATTTAAAAATAAAATACTTTTTAACTATATTGATTTTAATGTATGTTAATTGCATTCTTTTAAATTAGGGCTCTTATCCTTTTCCCCCTCTTTCAGGACCTGAACCAATCTAAAGAAGCGTATGGCACTTACGAAGATAAATGTCACTCTTGCCTTTTAAATTGGAACTTCTGCTTAGGACCTTTATGTGACTTTACATCTGTGATCTCTTCTTTCAGTAGCCACGGACTTTGAGTTGCAGGAAGGTCTCTGAAGATTTATATCAAATGACGTCAATGGCCAGCTTGTTTTCTTTTACTAGTCCAGCAGTAAAGCGATTGTTGGGCTGGAAGCAAGGTGATGAAGAGGAGAAATGGGCAGAAAAGGCAGTCGATGCTTTGGTGAAAAAGTTGAAAAAGAAGAAGGGTGCCATGGAGGAGCTGGAGAAAGCCTTGAGTAGTCCAGGACAGCCGAGCAAATGTGTCACTATTCCCAGGTCTTTAGATGGACGCCTGCAGGTGTCTCACCGAAAAGGCTTACCCCATGTTATATATTGTCGTGTTTGGCGCTGGCCTGATTTGCAGAGTCATCATGAGCTAAAACCATTGGATATTTGTGAATTTCCTTTTGGATCTAAGCAAAAAGAAGTTTGTATCAACCCATACCACTATAAGAGAGTGGAGAGTCCAGGTAGGTTTTACTCCCTTGGGAAGAATTTAGAAAACTTATCTTTTCCTGATTTGCATTTAACTGGATTTAGTAATTAAAAGGTTACATTGTTGTGTTTTCCTTCCTAAACATTTTAATCTTGGAAGGAATACTGGATTTTGAATTCAGCTTTTTATATATAGATGATACAGTTTTCATTGCTTCTAGACTCTTTGTGACAGCATATAAGCATGTCATAATGCTGCCCATCCTAAAGTAAAAGTTGAAGGATTCCTGTCTTGCCCTCATTTATACCTTCTTACACCCAATCTTCTTCTCTGTTTCCTCTAGTTCTTTTAGAGAAGTCTCCACTTTTATTATCTTCACATTACTTTCCTTCCATTCTTTGTTGACACCCCTCCAGTTAGTCTTTGCTGCCATTTGTGCATCACTAATGATCCAGGAGAGAGGGGGCATTCTCCATCCTCTTGTTTGCCCTCCCAGCATCATTTGATACAGTTGTTCTCCTCCCCCGGCCTCAAGGCTTTTCCGTATTGGCTTCTGAAACCTTGCAGTTTCCTGGTTCTCCTGCCTTCCTGGCTGTTGTTGCTTAGGCTCTTCGCTGGTTTATTTTTCCTGTTTTCATAGGACTCAGTCCCTGGACAGTTTCTCCATCTGTATCTATCTTCTATGTGCTCTCATGCTGTCTCATGCCTAACATGAGACATATATTATCTGTAGGCTCAGGCTAACATTTAGAACCACAGTCAACTTTTCTTTTGAGATGTAGACTTTTGTGTCCAGTTGCCTACTCGATACTTCCACTTGAGTGTGCCCAATAAACATACCATATTTAATGTCAAAGTAGGACTTCTGATTCTTTCCCACCAAGCCATTTTTTTCCTCTAGTTTTCCTTATTGAAGTAAATGGCACCAATATTTATGTAATTGCTACCTAGAAGTCATCTTCTATTTCTCTCCCTTAACGCCTGTGTTTGGGCTGCAAGCAGACGCCGTTTGCTGTGCCTTTAGAACATATCTCGGTAATGTCAGCGCTCGCCACCCGGAACACCGCTGCTTCGGTGCAGCATGTCGTCGTGGTCCACCTCCAGTCGTCTTCTTATTGGTCTCTCTGCCACTTTTCCTCCCTCTCCAGCCCGTTCTGTTTTCTACATAGCAGCCAGAGTGACATTTAAAAGTATATATTGAATCATGTCAGTTCTTGCCCAAAATACTTTAAAGGCTCTCAATCACAATTAGAACAGATTTCTACAAGACCCTACATGACCTACCAGACTTCCTCTGTTCTTTGGACTTGCCATACTCCTGTACCTAGGTTTTTTTCTTGCTGTTCTCTCTGCTTGAGTACTATTCTTCCAGATCTTTCCACAGCACATTTTCTTACTCCATTCAGTCTTTGCTCAAATACCCCCATCATTACTTGATGTCATGTTAGATATTTGTTTATTGGCTGAAGTGAGTAGGACCTTCTTCAGTCTCATTCTGTGCTGCATCCCCAGTGCTAGAATAGTAGTATTACCTGGCACTTCATAGATGATGCTCTGTAAATAATATCTTGTTATGAATGAACTGTATATGGTGAGATACTGGTTGGGTGCATTAGTTATCTATTGCTCCATAACAAAAAATGGCTTAACACACATTTATTATCTCACAGTTTCTGTGGGTCAGGAGTCCAGGCTGAGCCGAACTGGGTCCTTTGTAATGCTGTAGTCAGAGTGTTGTTGGTCAGGGCTTGGGTCTCCTGAGCTCAGCTGGGAAAGGATCTGCTTGCCAGCTCAGGTGATTGTTCAGAGGATTCGGTTCCTTGCCACCTGTTGGATTCCTGCTGGTTGTCACATGGAGGCTGCCTTTATTTGTTTGCCACGTGACCTCTTCATAGGTAGCTCACATACTTGTCAGTGTACTTCTTCAAAGCCAGCAAGAAAAATAGGGTCTTCTTGCTGGAAGGGTATTACATTCTTATGGAATGTTACCACATGCACCCTGTCACTTTTGCCATATTCTGTTGGTTAGAAGCAAGTCACAGGTAATACACTCAAAGAGGATTTTGCAAGAATGGTACACAGAGGTGGGAACACGGCGGTCACCTTGCAGTCTATGTGCCACACTGGGTTTCACGTGGGGATAACATAAGCCCAGGATGGTAACAAGGCTGTGAAACAGACATTGGATGTGGATACTGGCAGAATGAATAGCAGTGAGGTGCTGCCAGGGGAAGTTCAGTTTAAGGGCTTTAGAGCTGCCAACTGGTATTTGAGGTGAGTACAGATCTCCTTACTGAATCCAAGGAGATCTGTAGCCTTTAGGAATTGATGAAGAAAGGAAGATGTGAGGAGTTAATAGAGAAGTATAGTCTGAAAAATCCCCTAGCTTGATATATCCAGGAGGCTGGTCTAGGAATTTAGTGTATTATAATAGCCACTGTGTGATCAACAATCTCCCAATAGAAATGTCGTATTTTTTTAAATAATCCATTTTCTCAGCCATGATTCACTCTATAGAAAAAACTTAGGGCATAGCCCTGGTATGCTTAAGCAAGTGAAGCATTTATTATATAAGATGGATCACTTTATGGTTCCAGTATTAATAAAGTGGAGGTAGTAGTAACTGTAATAGTAATGAATATTTATTGAGCATTGTGGACCAGGCACTTTTTTAATATTATGAGGTTATTTCTTCATAGGGTTAGAAAATAGTACTAACATTGTAAAACCTAGTAAGTTTACAGCCTTGGCTGGTGTAGCTTAGTGGATTGAGCATGGGCCTGTGAACCAAAGCATCGCTGGTTCAATTTCCAGTCAGGGCACATGCCTGAGTTATGGGACAGGTCCCCAGTGGGGGGTGCTGGAGAGGCAACCACACACTGAGGTTTCTCTCCATCTCTTTCTCCCTCCCTTCCCCTTTCTCTAAAAATAAATAAGTAAAATCTTTAAACAACAAAATTAAAACCTAGTAGGTTTACAGATAAGGAAAACCAAGGGAAGTAACTGATACAAGATCACATTGCTAATATATAGTAGAGTGAGAAAGTACTACGAAGATGGAAGGTAGTTGAAAAAGAGAAACAGAGGGCCAACCAAGGTGGCCCAGTGTTTAATCTAATAGGCAAAGTTGTCTGGGGATTAAGACGGTTCTGGAACCAGACTTTCTGGGTTTGAATCCTAATTTTATCAGTATATGAAGGTGACTATGGGCAAGTTATATAACCATTCTGTGGCTTAGTTTCCTCATCTGTAAAACAGGAATAATAATATCTACCCTCTGGTTTTATTATGAGGATTAGATGAGTTAACGTATGAAAAGTGCTTAGATTCAAACATTAACTGGTTCAGAATGAGCTTCAAGTTAAATATCATTCTAATAAAATAATAATCCTGGAAATAGAGCATGGGGAAAATGGCAGCGAAAAGTTATTAAAGAAATACTACTAGGATAAGTTCCAGAACTGAAAATTGAAAAGGCCCAGTGACTGAATAACCAGATGAAGGGATAAAAAAATACCCAAATGTGAAAATTTAGTATATCATGGATTAAAAAAATATTCGGAAAGCTCCTAGAGAGAAAATACAAAACATGTAGAAAGGATTGAGATGGGAATATTGTATTTCCAATGGAACTTTGGATTCTAAAAGAAAATAAAGTATTGCCCCCTAAATTCAGAGACAAAAAGTTATGTATTCTGGAATCTGTCTGCAGACCAACAAAAGGCAAGGTATATTGTATGTGCAAGGACTCAAAATTTATCTTCCTTATACCCCACTTCTTAGGAAGATAATTGAAGGAGATCAGGCTTAGGAAATGAGATCGAGCAGGAGAAAGGAGAAGGGAAGCGAAGTCCAAGGACTTCAGATTTGTAGGAGACTTCAGTAGCAGCCAGTCTAGATTTTAGCAGAAGGATGGAGGATCCAGGGGAAACATGAGTTTTGAGTGTGTTTGTGGTATCTAGAAGATAATGTTCATAGGAATTTGACAGGTCTGTTGGACTTCTAGAAAAGGAACAAGGCAATAATTAACTGTAGTAAAAGCACTGTTCAGGAAAAAATATAATCATGGTACATACTTAGCTCAAAAGGAATAATCTTAATATACAATATTAACACTAGATATTAATTTAACCAAAAAATTTTAATGTAACTTTATTGTGGGGGAGGGGGAGGGGATAGAATGATATAAGATAGCCACTTCATTTACTGTCATAGCAAGTCTACAAATAATATCATAAACTCAATAATAGTAATATAAACATTATTTAGTGGTACATAAAGTATTAGAAAAAATGGTTAAGAGTTTATATTTTTTGTCTCTGGAAGCAGTATGGATGAGGCTTGGAAGTTGCTGTTTTTGTTATAATCTCATATATCTTTTTAAACTACCCATGTATTTTTAGGGGTTAAAAATAAAATATTTAATAAAAAATATGTATAGATATACAAGTAAGGGAGAAGTCAGTGATTTTTAGCTCTGTCTTAAAAAAAAAGTAAAGAAATCCTTACTAGATTGAATTCCTAAGGAGTTATTTTACTAAGTCTTTCAGATTGCTGCTAGCTAAACACGGACACTCTTGCTGTCCAGCGCCCTCCCTGTTCTCCGGTGGCAGCTGTCCCTCGTTCTTCAAGGAGGGCAGCCGTTGGTAATACACAGTAGAATAAAAGCATTGTAAACAGATGGTAACCACATAATTACAACACTAGTTCAGTAGAATAAAAACAGACAAAAACCAATACAAGTTAAAGAGCCTCTCGATTCCTCAGGTTCATCCTGCTTCTGGGAGGGGAGTGTGACCTAGTTAACTGAAAAACCTTGATTTTGTTGACGCTAACAGTGTCAGAGCCAAAGAGATTTTCAGAAACGAAATAACATTGACAAATATAAGAAAGTTGTAAAACGTGATTGGGTCCAGTGAGAGTTTAAAGAAATAGGTCTTTTTCTGTTTTCTATGGGGAAAGGTAATCAAATACTTGTGTGTGATTTAGCTCTTGGGTCTTTAAAGAAAGTGAATGTTTGGCTTTATTCAAAAAGTTTATCTTTTAAAAAATACATCTCTTAAAATGTTTGGGCTTTGTTGTATATATTTTCATTATGGTCCTGGTTAGAAAACTGACTTTGAATAAAAGATTCTACATGGGAAAACTTTTGAGTGGGGAAAACTTTACTGAAGAACATAAAATGTGAGATCTCTCAAACTGAGAAACATGAAATGTTCAAAGTTGGAAACACGGAGGCTTTCAAGACATCTGTATAGCTGACCTTAACTTTAGTCTCTCCCTCTTGTTTCCTGGTTCAGTGGCTAGACCAGCTGTTTATTCTTTCTGACCTCCCTCCTGGAGTCTCCCCACTTCCTCCTTGATTCTCCCCACCATTGGCACTCCCCTGTGAAATCTTCCTGGTTCTTTGAGGTCCGCCCAGATACTGTCTTTTCCACAACCTTTTGTGTGGTCATTGCCAGTTAGAAGTACTCACCTTTGTTGAACTCGCATTGCATTAAATTTTCTGTATTACTGTTGTTTTAAAATATGCCTTATCTCTTACAGAACCAGGAGTGGTATCTTCTCTGGGTTTTCTCTCACTTTATAAATGCTAAATGCTTAGAGAATTTTAGGTTCGTTATTATACAAATAGATTCAAGGTTCTACAAAGCAGGCCTTCCTAAAAGTGAATTAATAGGGAGGGTTATGGTCTTACCTGAATCTTCTCTATGTACCTTTAATATGCATGGAATATTTGCTTTAGTCATTGCTGACAGATGACTTCTGATTTTTGTCTTTCAGTCTTACCTCCAGTATTAGTGCCTCGTCACAATGAATTCAATCCGCAACACAGCCTTCTGGTTCAGTTTAGAAACCTGAGCCACAATGAACCGCACATGCCACAAAACGCAACTTTTCCTGATTCTTTCCACCAGCCCAACAACACTCCTTTCCCCTTATCTCCGAATAGCCCCTATCCTCCTTCGCCTGCCAGCAGCACCTACCCCAACTCCCCAGCAAGCTCTGGACCAGGAAGTCCGTTTCAGCTGCCAGGTAAGACTTCATTTTATTGATACGAAGTGTGACTCCCTGAGAATCAGCAGTTGTTATACTGCTGGCCCTTTAGGTGAACTGTTATATGCCAAGAGCTAACTACTTTTGATTCTGTGTTCTTTGGTCACTGTTTGATTTACAGGAGAGTTTGGGATTTCATTTTGGCAGATACCATCTGTTTAAATATTTTTATATAATTTATAATACTAAATGCCATTTATTGATTAACTTTTATATAACTGATACTGTGATGAAAAACATTGCATTAAATTTAATCTTCAGAACAGCACGTGAGGTAGATATTATTCCTGTTCCCAGGTGGAAAAATAAATTGATCCTGACTCTAAGAGTTTAGGTACCTTGCCTAAAGTCACACAGCTAATAAATAGGGGCCCAACTTTCTTTGACTTTAAACTCTCTGCTTTTTTAGCTTTACTACATTGCTTGTCAAATCATTTTAGACTTTGGAAGGTTAAAATGAATTCCAGTTTTCTTTAATGAAAAAACTGATGAACTGATTTACCTGGAGAAAGACAAGTAGATTATAATTTATCAAGTTTTTAATTTTCATTAATGTAGTGTACCAACACATCCTATGTCACTGTCAAATACTTGAATGCCTGTTGCAGGCAGAGTCATTATATTCTTTGTGGCTTCTCTGCTGCAAAATATCAATTGATGCAGAGGGCTGTTTTTTAAAGAGGAATTAAGTACCAACTGTTTAACTTGCTTTTGGGTGTTTGTTCAAAAGCTAGTTTTTATACTTTGTCCTAGATTCAGTTCTGATTATAATTCTGTCTCTAAATGTATCTTGTACAAACCTTGGGGTAAAAGAAAAAGTATATTCAGTATTTATAGTTACTGAGACAAAGAAGTATAGCTGTAGATTGTGCAAAGAATTTCAGCCATGAGTGTTGGAACTCAAGAGACTTTTTGGTTAACATTCAGTTTCCTGAGAGAATTATCTAGCCATTTTAGGTTGTTGCAAAAAAAATCAGACAAATTAGTCAAACTGCTGCTCTTAGTGTTGATGGCAGTTTTTGAAAGAACATACCTTTATTTTCCAGTTTTAAATAACAATGTACAATATGTGATGAGTTTGGTCATTTAAAAGTGTCTCTGTAGATACATAAGCATATGAGGATAATCGTGTCCTGCAGAGTCATTTCCAGTATTCTCAGTTTTTCCGAGTTGGTGATTCTAGGCAAATAAAGGGAAAATTCTTGACTTTGAATTCTGCTTTAGTGAGTTTCATCACTGCTCTTACTGGATTGTCCAAATATATGTGGGCTTACAGGAGATTTTCAGTAGCAAGTGGTTGTGCTGTCTTTTTTCCTTTTCTCTTGCCCTAAGATAGCATCCTGCTTTTTTGTGTGTCCATGATACTCAGTAATGAGCCCTGCTGGTAATCTTAAGAATTTTTAAATTCTTTTACAGTAACTTCAGGCAGGATGGAGACTTGAGTCTTTTGAGTCTTTAACTTGTCTGATTTTCTTCTCTCAGCTGATACTCCACCTCCTGCCTATATGCCACCAGATGATCAGATGGGTCAAGATGGTTCCCAGCCCATGGACACAAGCAATAATATGATTCCTCAGATTATGCCCAGTATATCCAGCAGAGGTAAGAGAAATACTCACCATATTAATTTTTTTGTTCTTGCTCCTTTCTTTGCTTGGCTCTTTAAAAACAGCTTTATTGAGGTATAATTTATAGCTATAACATTTATCCATTTTAAGTGTATGATTTATTGATTTTTATAAATGTACAAAGTTTTACACCATCACCATAATGGAGTTTTAGAATATTTCCATAATCCTTTAAAAATATCTCTTGTGACTATTTTGTAGTCTGTCCTCATCCCAAACCCATCTTCAGAGACCCTCAACTCTGTTTTCTGTATCTATAGATTTGCCTTTTCGAACATTTCATATAAATAGAATCACAAATCGTATACTCTTCTGCATCTGGCTTTTTTCACTTGGTGTCATGTTTTCATGGTTCATCCCTGTTGTTGCATGTATCAGTAGTTCCTTTTTATTGTTGAATAAGTATTCCATTGTACGGATGTACCGCATTTTGTTTATCCATTCATCAGTTGATGGACATTTTAATTGTTTCCACTTTTGGGTTAGTATAAACAGTGGTGTTAATGAACATTTGCATACAAATCTTTATGTGGACACTGTTTTTCTTGGGTAGATAACCTAAGAGTGGAATTTCTGAGTCATATGATAGGTATTATAATAACTATTTAAGAAAAACAACCAAATTTCTCCAAAGTGGCAGTACCTTTTTCCATTCTTACTCCTAACACTTGTTATTTTCTTTTTTTTGTTGTTGTTATCATTATAGCCATTCTACTGTGCATAAAGTGCTATATTATTGTGGGTTTAACGTGCATTTCCCTAGTGAATAAAGATGATGAACATATTTATGTACTTATTAGCCATTCATGTATCTTCTTTGGTGAAATGTTTATTCAAATTTTCTGCCCATTTTTAAATTGCATTGTCTGTCTTATTGAGTTGTACTTGTTTTTTATATATTCTGGATAGAAGTCCTTTATCAGATACATGATTTGCAAATATTTTCTCAATCTATGAATTGTCTTTTCATTTTCTTAATAGTATCTTATGAAGCACAAAAGTTTTTAATTTTGATGAAGTCTAGTTTAGTGATTATTCTCTTTTTCTTTTGCATCTGAGAAATTTTTGTCTATCCCAAGGTCATGAAAATTTTCTTAATGCATTTTCTTCTAGAAGTTCTATCTATAGCTTTAGCTCTTAAATTTAGGTGTATGATTCCTATTGAGCTCAGCTTTTCGCGTGGTGAGGTCTGAATTCATCTTCGTGCACGTGACTGTCCAGTTGGTCCTAGCACTCAGTGTTCGTTGAAAACAGTATTGTTTCTCCATTGAGTTGCTTTGGCATCTTTTTCAGAAACCAGTTAACTATATGAGTTAGTATTTATTTCAGGACTCTCAATTTTATTCATTGATCTGTGTATCTGTACCTCATGGTCTTGATTATTAAAGCTGTATTGAGTTTTGAAAACAAGAAGCATGAGTTCTCCAGCTTCGTTGTTTTCTTTTAATCATCACCCAAGGATATGTTTATTATTTTTTGGTTTTAAATTTTTACCTATTTATGTATTTTTAAAGATTTTATTTATTTATTTTTCAAGAGGGGGGAGGGAGGGGGAAAGAGAGGTAGAGAAACATCAATGTGCAAGAGATACATCGATCAGTTGCCTCTCGCACACCCCCAACCGAGGACCTAGCCCACAACCTAGGCATGTGCCCTGAGTGGAAATTGAACCAGCAAACCTTTTGGTTTGCAGGCTAGCACCCAATCCACTAAGCAACACCAGCCAGAGCTGTTTGTTGTTTAGAGAGAGGGAGAAAGAAACGTCAGTTTGTTGTTTCCTGTGTGTGCCCTAACTGGGGATCAAACCCATAACTTAGGTATATGCCCTGACTGGGAATTGAACCTACAGCCTTTTGGCATATGAGATGATGCTCCAACCCACTGAACCACCTGGCCAGGGCCAACTTTTGTTAGTTTTTAACATTATTTGGCTATTCTATGTTCTTTGCATTTCCATATCACTTTAGTATCAGTTTCTCAATTTCACTCCTCCAAAAAACCCTCTTTGAATTTTGATAGAGTTCACATTGAATCTCTAAATAAATTTAGGGTGATATACCATCATTTCCCAGTTCATGAATGTGGAATCTCTCTCTATTCATTTGTATCTTCTCAGTTTTCAGTATAAAAGCCTTTTATGTTTGCTTCTCTTTTTAAATTTATTCCTATGTGATTGGAATTTGTTTAATTTCATGTTTGGATTATTCTTGATTAGTATATAGGAATACACTTGATTTTTATTTATTAATCTTGTGATTTGCAAGCTTGCTGAATGCAATGATTAGTTCTAGTAGTAGGTTTTTTATGTGTGATATGTGGATTCCTTGGAGTCATCTAAGTACAGGAGCATATTGTTTATGAATAAAAAGCAGTACTTTTTCCTGTCTAACCTGGATGCCTTTTTCTCTCTCTCATTATTTTTAAAGGGTGCATATGAAAACAGCCATACTCATACTTAATGATAAAAGACTAAATTGCTTTCCCCTAGAATTAGAAATAGCACAAGAATGCCTATCTACTCCTATTTCTATTCATCACTGTTCTGGAGGGTCTAGCCAGTAAATTACTAGTTCTCTCTTATTTCTAGTTCTCTCTTATTTCTAGTTTGTTGAGAAGTTTTATCATGAATGAACTCTAAATTTTATTCATTGAGCTGTTGACTTTTGTCAAAAGGCTTTTCTACATCTATATGGAGTTTTCTGTTCTTTTTTTCTAGTAATAGGTTTATTACATGAGCCGGTTTTCTGATGTTAAACCAGCCCTGTATTCCAGGGATAAATTCCAATGTGGTCAAGGTGTATAGGCCTTTTTCATGTATTGCCATGTTACGTTTACTGACGTTTGGGTGAATGTTTCTGTTTGTGCATTCATATGTGATACTAGTCTGCAGTTTCTAGTGATGCCTCTGTTTGCCATTGGGGTCAGGGAAATAATGGCTTATGGGAGGTGGTGGGAATTGTTCCTTCTAGTTTTAGTAGAGTTTGTAAATTATAAGTATTACTTCTTTAAATAGTTGATAGAATTTACCAGTGAAGTCATTTGTGCTTGGACTTTTCCTTGTGGGAAGATTTTAAAAACTGATTCAGTTTTTTTAGTTGTTACATGGGTCTGTTCAGGGTCATTGTTTTTTTCTTGAGTCCGTTTTGGTAATTTCTGTCTTTCTAGAAGTTTGTTTACTTCATCCACATCATCTAATTTGTTAGCACAAAGTTTTAATTTCTAATTTCTGGCGGGGGTGTTAGTAGTTATGTCTTCATTCCTAATTTTGGAAATTTGTTCCTTATTTGTTTTTTTCTTGGTACCTTTAATTAAAGGATTGCCAATTTTGTTGATCTTTTGAAAGGATCAGCTTTTCTCTTTTTCATTGATTTCTACTCTAACCACTACTATTTCCTTTATTCTGCTTACTTTGGGTGTAGTTTTCTTCTTTTATAATTTCTTAAGGTAGAATCTTAGGTTATTGATTTGTTTCCTCTTTTTTAACATAGCTGTTCAAAACTATTAATTTCCCTTTAACCACTCCTTTAGTTGTACCTCATAAGTTTGGATATGTTTTGTTTTCATTTTTATTCAGTTTAAAATATTAAAAAATTTCCCTGTGATTTCTTGTTTGACTCTTGGATTATTTAGTAGCACGTTAATCAGTTTCCAAATATTTCAGAATGCCCCAAATTTCTTTTAGTTCTTAATTCCTAATTCAATATCACTGTGGGCACTTAACATACTTTGTATGATTTCTGTTTTTTAAAAGTTATTGCAACTTGTTATATGCATGTTTTTGTACAGCCTGTGACCTAAGAATGGTTTTCAGGTTATTAAAGGATCATTAAACAAGACTGTGTGGCAGAGAGAGTATGTGGCCTGCAAAACCTAAAATGCTTGTATTCCACTTGGTCGTGGTATATAATCCTTTTTATATATTGCTGGATTTGGTGAGCAGAAAACATTCACCAGCACCTGGCAGAGCATATAGCGTACTGTAGAGAATATTCCACGTGCATGTGAAAACATTATATATTTCATTGTCATAGGGGATCATAGGATCTATGGATTTCAGTTAGACCAAGTTGTTTGATAGTGTTATTCAAGTCTGTTGTCTAAATTTCTTTCTAATTGTTCTATCAATTTTTGAGAGTGGGAGATTGAAGTTCCCAACTATTGCTATTGAATGACTTATTTTTACTTTTGAGTTCTGTTGGTTTTTGCTTCAGGTACTTTGGGGACTCTTGTTAAAGTATACATAATATTGAGTATATCCACAGTGTTTTGCAACCATCACTATTATCCATTTCTAGAACTTCCTTGATACCAAACAGAACTCTGTACCATTAAACAACAACTCTCCATTCTCCCTCTCTGTGCCCCTCAGTAACTACCATTTTACTTTCTGTCTTTGTGAATTTGCCTATTCTGGTCCCCTAAGTGTAATCATGTAATATATATTTGTCCTTTTATGTCTGGCTTATTTCACCTAGCTGTGTTTTCAAGGTTTATTCATGTTGTAGCCTATATCAGAATTCCATTCTTTTTTAAGGCTGAATAATATTCAATTCCATTGTATGGACATACCACATTTTGTTTATTTATGTATCAGTTGATGGGCATTTAGATTGTTTCCACCTTTTTGCTATTCTGAATAATGCTGCTGTGAACATTGGTATACAGGTGCCTGTGTGAGTCTCTGCTTCGTAACTCATTTGGTGTTACATACCTGGGAGTAGAGTTGCTGAAGTTACGGTAATTCTGTTTAACTTACTGAGGAACTGTCAACCTGTTTTCCATAGGGGCTGCACCATTTACGTTTCCACCAGCCCACATTAGGGTTCCAATTTTTTCACATTCTTGTGAACACTTTTTAAAAAATAATAGTCATCCTAATGGGTATAAAGTGGTACCTTTCTGTGATTTAAAAGCCAGTTTATTTTGAGACCCTAAATTCTTTAGTTTGTCACAAGTTTAGAAGAAGATACTGCCATTGTATATATTTCTTAAAAGAATGGTATTTGTGTGTGTGTTATACTTATTTGTGATAATACCTGAAGACTGTATGTCTGTCACATTGTTTTTCCAGGAGCTCCATGTTTGTAAAAACAGTTAAATTTCAGGCTCCCCAATAGTCTTGTTAATGTCTTTGCTTTTCAAGATTTAGAATTCACCTAGGGGTTTTGTTGTACTGATTTGCTTGTAAGCCATAGAATCTACCTTCATTTAGAGCAGAATGTCTCACAACATGAATTTCTGGATTTGAATTCCTGTATCTCTACTTATTTGCTTTGCAACTTAGGATAGCTTTTTGAGATCTCTAAGCCTAAGTTTCTCCATTTGTTAAAATAAATAGAATATTTACACAGGGATTATTAATATATTGATTGAATTAGACAGTATATGTAATGATCTTAGCATACAACATTGGGTAATACCCAATAAATGGTATTATCATCTTCCTCCTGAAAATAAGGACTGTATTCACCCCAGCAATCACTTTTCTTTTCTCCTTCCAGTTTTCTAGAGATCAGACAGTGCAGTTTAGCAGTGAAGAATGTTAGGTGTTCCTCAGAATGTAGTTTGTCTCAACTAAACAGTGGAGCCCCCAGAGCAACTTGGCACTCAAGTCTTCTTGCCCTCAAAGATGTCTTTTTTCACCAAAATTTCTTCTCATGTCAGTCATATTTTGTTTTTTTCTTTTTCTTTCTTTGACAGAGAGATACAAGAGGAAAATCAAGGTAAACTGCAATGCCTCGAATCACCAGTTAACAATATATCCTTGGCCTTGAGCTTAAACAAAGCTGTCCTTTTTCTTCTTTTCACCTTAACCAAAATTGTCTTTTTAGTTGTCCTTAGCAATTTTTCCCTTACAACCTTCGGCCCATTCTTATCTCTAGCTTTCCTGACACTATTCTTACAACTTCCTGCTATTCATTTGTATGTGTCTTTGGTTTTGGGCCCCTCCTTGTTCCATTTCTGTATAAATGTCTTTAAAATCTGAGCGGTTGGGAATTTTCCCTGTGGGTCCACATTGATTTATTGATCTCTGTTTCTCCTCTTCTGAATTCTTTATAATTGAAAAATCAGAAGTAAATTTTAGAAGTCAACCAATTCTTTTACACTGAGTACATAGGCCATGCAACCACTCTTAAGTTTTTCCTCACATGTTTATCCCTACTTTTTAAAAAAGAAAATTAAGGGTCATGATTCTGCCTGAGTACAGCTCCTGTGAGGACTGGATGAAGGGCTTCCGTGTCCCTCCCACCCACTGTGTCCATTATGAATTGTTGACTTTTACACAAATAAGAACTTGGTCAGTACAGATGCTCCTTGACTTACAATGGGCCTACATCCCAATAAACCCATTGGAAATTGAAAATAGCTTAAGTCAAAAAAGCATTTAGTATACCTCACCTACTAAACATCATAGCTTAGCCTAACTGTCCTTGAACATACCCAGAATACTTACAGTTGGACAAAATCATCTCACACAATGAACACACAGTAGATGATCAGTTGTTGACCCTCGTGATCATGTGGCTGACCAGGATTGATGGTGTGCCTCCACTGCCCAGGATCATGAGGCAGTATCTTACCATGTATTGCTAGGCCGTAAGGAGATCAAAATTCAAAGTACAGTTTCTACTGAATGGATATGGTTTCACACTATTGTAAAGTTGAGAAATCTTAAGTTGAACCATCATAAGCCAGGGACCATCTGTATTTTTTACTATATATAAATCTTTTTCCATAGTCAGTTCTGTCACTTAACATTTTAAATTTGTACCACCTTTTACCCAAGATAATGCTCACTTAGTTTCTTTTTAACAGACTTTAATTTTTAGGTCAGTTTTAGGTTCCCAGCAAATTTGAGCAGAACAGAATTCCCACATACCTCCTGCCTCCACATATACGCAGCCTCCCCTACAACCAGTAGCCTGCACCAGAGAGGAACATTTACTAACAGCCAGTGAACCCGTACTATCTGACACTTCATTATCACCCGCAATCCGTAATTTACATTAGAGTTCACTCTTGCTGTTGTACATTCTGTGGGTTGTAACAAACGAATAATGACATGTATCTACCATTATTCAATAGCGGCAGACAGAATAGTTTCTCTGCCCTAAACCTCCCCTGTGCTCTGCCTATCCGTCCTTCCCACCCCACTACACTCTGGCAACCATTGATCTTTTTATTGTTTCCATAGTTTTTCCTTTTCCAGAACATTATACCATTGGAATCATACACTGTGTAGCCTTTTCTGATTGGCTTCTTTCAGTTAGTAATTTGCATTTAAATTTTCTCCATGTCTTTTCATGACTTGGTAGCTCATTTCTTTTTAGTCCTGAATCATATTCCAGTTTCTGGATGTATCATAGTTTATTTATTCATTCATCTACTGAAGGATATGTTCGTTGTTTCCAAGTTTTGGTGATAATAAATAAAGCCGCTCTAAACATTGTGCAGATTTTTGTGTGAACACAGTTTTCGCACAAAACACCAAGGAGCACATTTGCTGCATTGTAAGATAAAAGTATGTTTAGTTTCATGAGAAACCTTCTAACTGTCTTCCAAAGTGGCTATACAATTGTACATTCCCACCAACGGTGAATAAGTGTACATCCTCACTAGCATTTGGTATTTTCAGTTCTTTGGATTTGGGCCATTCCAATGACAGGCAGTGGTATCTCTTGTTATTTTAAGTTGTGTTTTCTTGATGACATATAATGAGGAGCATCTTTTTTTATAAATTATATTATATTGATTATGCTATTAAAGTTGTCCTAATTTTTTCCCCTTCGCTCCCTCCACCCAGCACCCCCGACTCCCTCAGGCAGTCCCCACACCACTCTTCATGTCCATGGGTCATGTGTAGGTTTTTTGGCTACTCCATCTCCTATACTGTACTTTACATCTCATGGCTATTCTGTAACTACCTGTTTGTACTTCATAATCCCCTCACCTCTTCACCCATTCCCCCATGTCTCCCTTCCATCGGCAACCATCAGAACGCTCGCTGTATCCGTGATTCTATCTCTATTCTTCTTGTTTGCTTGGTTTGTCTTTTAGATTCAATTGTTGATATTTTATTGTTCTTAGTTTTGATCTTCTTTTTCTTAAATAAGTCCCTTTAATACTTCATATAATAATGGTTTGGTGATGCTGAACTCCTTTATTTTTTTCTTGTCCCAGAAGCACTTTATCTGCCCCTCAATTCTAAAAGATATCTTTGTTGGGTAGAGGAATGTTGGATGTAGGTCCTTGCTTTTCATGACTTTGAATATTTCTTGCCAATCACTTCTAGCCTGCAAAGTTTCATTTGAGAAGTCAGCTGACAGTCTTATGGGAACTCCCCTGTAGATAACTAACTGCTTTTCTCTTGCTGCTTTTAAGATTCTCTTTTTAACCTTTAGGATTTTAATTATGATGTGTCTTGGAGTAGACCTCTTTGCATCCATCTTGTTTGGGACTCTGTGCTTCCTGGACTTGCATGTTTATTTCTTTCATCAAATTAGGGAAGGTTTCTTTCATTACCATATTTTGCTGTGTATAATGTGCTCCTGTGTATAATTTTCACCCACATTTTTGCACGTATCATAATGGGATTGTTATACCTTTTATTATACCCATTATATGTAGTCATTATATCCATGTATGATGTGCATCTTTATTTTTGCTCAAAAATTTGGACAAGCAGTGTGCATTATACACAGGAAAATACAGTATTTTTTTCCTAATACATTTCCAATTTCTTGCTCTTTCTCTTCTTCTGGCATCCCTGTTATGCAAATGTTGGGTCACTTGAAGTCCCAGAGGTTGCTTACAGTATCCTCATTTTTTTGAATTCTTTTCTCTTCTTGTTCTAATTGATTGTTTTTGCTTCCTTACATTCCAAATCATTGATTTGATTCTTGGCTTCATCAGGGCATTCTTGTTGCCCTGTAAATTGTTCTTCATTTTAATTAGTACCTCCTTCATTTCTGCCTGGATTTTTTCTATGCTGTTGAGGTCTTCACTAAGTTCCTTGAGCAGCCTTATAATCTAGTATTTTGAGCTCTGCATATGGTAGACTGCTTATCTCCATTTTGTTTAGTTCTTTTTCTGGAGTTTTGATCTGTTCTTTAATTTGGGGTATATTTACTTGTCTCCTCATTTTGGCAGCCTCCCTGTGTTTGTGTCTATATATTAGGTAGAGCTACTATGACTTCCTGTCTTCGTATTGTGGCCTAATGTAGTAGGTGTCCTGTAGGGTCCAGTGGCATAGCCTCCCCTGTCACCTGAGGTGTGCCCTTCGTGTGAGCTGAGTACAACCTCTTCTTATAGTTGAGGCTTGATTATTCTTGGCAGGTCAATGGGAGGGATTTACCTAGGCCAGTCAGCTGCAAGGACTGGCTGTGACCACTGACCACCAATCTCCACCTTCTGTGGAGGATCACCTATGCAAAGGCAGGGTGGTGGTACTCCAACATGGTTAGTAGTTGTTCACTGGGTGGTCAGGCTCTGGGGTTTCCCAGGTGGTTTAAGCCAAGGTCAGCCCTTCACTGTGTTATGCCCGGGCCATCCTACATGAGCTATAAAGTAATCTGATATGGCTGCTACTTGTGCTGGGCTTCAAGATTCCCAGGTGAAACCAAGCTGTGAATCTAGGCTGGCTGCTGCTAGTGCCAAGCCTGGGGCCCCTTAGCAAGAGGTATGGGGGTTGGGGACTTACTGAAGTCAGCTGTTGGTTGTTTGAGAGGATTTAAGTTGTGGAGCATGGGCCAACACCAGCCATTCATATGGAAAAACAATTTGGGTGGCCTGTAAGTTGGGTGAAATGGAGTCTCATGGGATCTGGGGGGACGCAAACAATGTTAGTCAGGTGATTGACTCTTGGATATGACACCAGGCTCCTGGCTTTGTAGGGGGAGGGTTCAGAAAAGGGACAATGACCTGCCTTTTTGTCTGAGAGAAAACTGTCCCTGAGTTCTCACTTTGATGTCAGACACTTCACTTTCTCCCTGTATGCTTCTGGTGCCTTTCAAGCTGCTCTCCTGGTCCTGGAGCTCAGAGGGACTGAGTCTGATTAAGTCCCGTGTGTGCATTCCGTAAGGGGAACTGCTTGAGACTCTAGAAGTTTCTTCTACCCACTTAATCTCCACTGGTTTTTGCAGCCAGGAGTTACGGGGGCTTATCTTCCTGGCACGGGGACCCTGCTCTGGGGGGCCTGATGTGGGCCTGGGACTCCTCGATCCTGAGATACCCCTCCCAAATTTTTATCCACCACACATGGATGTGGGACCAGCCTATTCTGTGTTTGGGCCCCTACTACCAGTCTGGATGGATGTGGTTTCTTTAGTTCCGTAGTTGTGAGACTTCCATTGAACTCAATTTCTGACGGTTCTGAGTGATGGTGGTTGTATATTTTAGTTGTCATTTTGATGTGGTTGTGCTTGGTGAGCTGTGTTTACCTGTGCTGCCATCTTGAGCGGAAGTCCTGGAGCATCTTTTGATATGTTTATTTGCCATGTATATAACTTCTTTGGTGAGGTGTCTATTTGTGTCTTTGACCTATTTTTTAATTGGGGTGATCATTTTATTGTTGAGTTTTAAGAGTTCTTTGTATATTTTGAATAACAGTTCTTTATCAGATAGGTCTTTTGCAAATATTTTCTCCCAGTCCGTGACTTGTTTTATTCCCTTGACAGTGTCTTTTGCATAGCAGAGGTTTTTAGCTTCAATGAAGTCCAGCTTACTGATTATTTCTGTCATAGATCATGTCTTGGTGTTATCTAAAAATTCATCACCTTGTTCAAGGTCATCTAGATTTTCTCCTATGCTATCTTCTAGAAGTCTTACAGTTCGCTTTTTACATTTAGGTCTGTGAACAATTTTGAGGTAATTTTGGTGATGGGTGTAAGGTCTGTGCCTTGAGTACTTTTTTTGCATGTAAATGTCAGTTCTTAAATTATTTGATTAAAAGACTATCTTTTCTCCATTATTGCCCTTGCTCTTGTTACAGAACAAATAAGGGGGGGGGTGCCTGGGACGATATACTATTATTGAAAGAAGCCCCCAGGTCCGTTATGTCCGCCGCCCGAGGAAAGACGTCTCTCAATGCCAGAGATTCGTGATAAAGAAAGGAAATGTTTATTTAATGCTATACAAACCTCAAGTATTGACCTAATGTCTTTATCAAAAATCCTAAAGTCCCTTAAAACACCCATAAACAGACACAGTCCTTCCTTCCTTCCCCCTTTGCCCAGTCCAGAGTACCGTACCTCAGGAAAGGAAATAGAAGTCCATGGCTCAGGCAGTCCTCTGGTTCTTCCCAGTTAGTACTCCATCTCGACTGGGAGACCTCCCTGGGTTCCCGGCACCCTCAGCTGAGTCGCCAGGATCTCTGCTAAAACTAGGTGGTGGTTCCCCCTTCTAAAGCTGCGGGGGGTGGTCCCCACTCTGGCAAAGGCACCGTGGTCCTCTCTCCCAGGGCCACAGGAGTCCCCACTCAGCCAAAACCGCATGGTTCTCTCTCTCGGGGCTGCGGGAGTCTCCACTCTGTCAAGGCCACGTGGTTCTCTCTCAATGGCTGCCGTGTCTGGATTTAAATCCCCGCGCCAATCTTCCTCTGCAGCCCCATTTCCGACTCCTCCTACACTCGGCCACACTTGCCCTCAATCTGCTGTCTTCTCCAGCTTTTCTGGTTGCCATCGTGGGTCTGGGCAGGTGTGACCCCATGTAATGGAGCCAATCTTCTCCGAGCTCCCATGCAGGCGCTGTAACTCGGGGGACCTGCCCCCCCAGTCACATCTTGGGGAGAGGTCCCTTTCCATCCCCCTGGCCTAGAGCATGGCCATAGCTATTTAGCATATGTGACCAGCCAAAGGCTATAGGTATGTTAAATGACCATGCCATGGATTAGGTGCAAAGCTGCCCTGCATGTTCTTGCTCTGTGTGCCCCTTCCCCCAACTCACACCTGTGGGGGAAGGGGTGGAGACACCTTAAAATCTCCTGGACACCTTGAGTTCTGGACCCCATTTCAAATGCCTATTTGGGGTCCCCCCTCTTGGCTGCACCCTGTAACACTCTTTCATCAGAGATCAGTTAATTATATTTATGTAGGTTTGTTTCTGGATTTTCTCTTCTGTTTTTTGATCGGTTTGTTTATTCTTTTGTCAGTACCACTCAGTCTCAATTGCTGTAGCTTTATAGTAGTCTTAAAATTGGGTAGTGTCAGTTTTCTGATTGTGTTATTCAGGATTGTGTTTGCAATTCTGGGTCTTTTGCCTCTCCGTATAAACTTGAGGATCACTTTCTTGATATTCACAAAATGATTTGCTGGGGTTTTGGTTGGGATTGCATTGAATCAATAGATCATGTTGAGAAGAACTGACATCTTCAATAATATTGAAGCTTCAAGAATATGGAATAGCTATTTATCGTTCTTTGATTTCTTTCATTAGAGTATTATAGCTTTCTCAAAGATCTTTTATCTATTTTTGTTTGATTTTTCCCTAAGTATTTCATTTTTGAATGCCAGTGTAAATGGTAATGAGTTTTCAATGTCAAATTTCACTTGTTCATTGCTGGTATATAGGAAAGTGATTTGACTTTTGTATATTAACCTTGCTATAATTGCTTGTTAATTCCAGGAGGGTTTGTTTGTTTGTTTTTGTCAGTTTTTTTCAGATTTTCTATGTAGACAGTCATGTCATTTGTGGGGGGAAAAAAAGACAGTTTTATTTCTTCTTTTCCAATCTGTGTACTTTTTACTTCCTTTTTTTTTTTTTGGCCTTAGTGCATTAGCTAGAACTTCAGTACAGTGTTGAAATGGAGTAGTAAGAACATTCTTACCTTGTTACTACTGGTGTCTTAGCAGGGAATCTAGTTTTTCACTATTAAGTGATATTAGCTATAGGCTTTTTTGTAAATGTTCTTGTATCAAGTTGAAAAAGTTCCCCTCTATTCTGGAGGGTCTGTTGCCGAGAATCTCACTGAGTTTTTAGTTCATAGTTTTGTTTAGTATAATTTTATAGGTACTTGGTATAGTTAAGTCTTTTAGGATGCTGAAACAGGTTTGTCATCTCAAACATTAAACCTGGATTAGATTCTGCTGGAAAAACAATTTAGAATGTGATGTTGCCTATCTTTGTACTTGTATACTTTTAAAAATCATCAGATTCACAGCATTTTGGAGTATGTATTTCGGATACAGACTCACAGCTAGGAAGGACAATGAGACTAAGTGAAATATCTGCATATTTTCTTTTTCATATAGTTGGGTTCAAGGGAAACACATAGAGAATCTGGAGTTTCTGATAATTATGTTTTAAACTTTTTTTCTGTTTGGTTTGTTCACAGATGTTCAGCCTGTTGCCTACGAAGAGCCCAAACACTGGTGTTCAATTGTTTACTATGAATTAAACAATCGTGTTGGGGAAGCTTTCCATGCGTCTTCTACCAGTGTGTTAGTAGATGGATTCACAGACCCTTCAAATAACAAGAGTAGATTCTGCTTGGGGTTGTTGTCAAATGTTAACCGTAATTCGACAATTGAAAACACTAGGCGACATATTGGAAAAGGTAATTTTGTCATTTCTCTACCTTCACTTGAATTCTGTCTTTGCTGTGCTTGCCGTGGACCATCCACTGTGTGAGGTGCTGGAGCGTACAAAGCCTGGGGTGTAGTCTCTGCCCTCAAGCTCCAGTGTGAAGTAAAGACATACTCAGCTCTCTTTCCCTTACCTGCTTCCTTATTTTTCATGGTACTTAGGACCTGAAAGCAAATTACCTATATGTATTGTTTTAGTATCTTTCTGATTGGAATATGAACTTTACAGAAATTTGCTGTATTTAGAACATCTTCAGCAGCTACAACTGCCTGATTCATAGTAAATACACAACAAATACTTGTGGAATATTTGAATGCTGTTGGAAGGATTAGCATTTTATAGTTATGATATTTATGGAGTGTTTTGGGGTAAGATGATATGTAGGAATTTCCATGATGTTGAAGGTTTACAGGTAGGAAATCCACTTTGAGTGGAGTGCCTCACTTCTATGCATTGATTTTCTTACTCCAGTAGAATATTTCAGAAGGAATTTCCTTGGTGAATTCTTGACTTGTAGAATCAGTGTGTGTAGTGTTAGGACCCTTTCTTCCATGGGCCATTTTTATTTGCTCAGAAACAAAAAAGATGTTAATGTCACAGCCGCATACATGTCTGTGACTCACACGTGCGCAGAGGTGTGTGTGGACGAGGACAGTCTTTTAGCACTCTTTGCAGTAGTAGAAAGTCAGGAGCAACTCAGCTTCAGATATGTAATTTGAATTTTTACTATTTAACTATATTCATATTTATATATATGTATATTTTAAATACCAAAAACACTTTTTTTAAAGGAAAGGAAAGTAAACCTGCCATTTAAAGGCTCCTTTTGTGACCTAACTTTACACATGTTCCTTAGGATGTTTTTAATGTTGCTCTTCCCTCCATTCGCAAAAGAAGCACAAAACTTGGTGCCAAATGACTATGTGGTTGGTTGGTAACCAAGCATTCCTTTGAGAGGGCTCATCATAAGGCAGTTGCTTTTTTGCCATTGTTTCTCTCATAGAGGTGATAAATGATGGTTGTTGAAAAAGGGGAAAACCCCAAGAACTTGTAGCCTAATAAGCTACCAACTTGAGTCTTAAGTCCTGGTTACTTGAGGACAGTTTTGGATTTAGGTGGACATTAATCCTTTATTGTCTTTGGCAGCGTAAGGCCACCTAGTGGTACCTTCTGTTGAAGGCCTGTGGGGCATTGGCTGTAGGTTCATGGCTGTTCTCGGTTGTACCTCATGCAGCCCCTGTGGCTTTATTGTGATGCGTTGTTGACTCCGGTGATGCCTGTCTTTCTCAGGGGTTCACCTGTACTACGTTGGCGGCGAGGTGTATGCGGAGTGTCTCAGTGACAGCAGCATATTCGTGCAGAGCAGGAACTGCAACTTCCATCACGGCTTTCATCCTACCACTGTCTGTAAGATTCCCAGCAGCTGCAGCCTCAAAATTTTCAACAATCAAGAATTTGCGCAGCTCCTGGCTCAGTCTGTCAACCATGGGTTTGAGGCAGTGTACGAGCTCACCAAAATGTGTACCATCCGAATGAGTTTTGTTAAGGTCAGTAGGTTGAGACCTGTAGCTTAATTTGAGTCACCATAAATGTGTATATTATATGCCTGTAGGATATAATTTTATAAAGCCATTATTAAATGAAAGGTGGTGATTACTTTTAACCTGATTTAATAGGTTTTTAAATGAAATTCTTGACTCTGTAACTTTAACTGCATGGTAGGTCTGAGGTTTTATTTTGTAAAGCAGACATTATTAAAGGTACAACACTGGTGTTGATGCTGAACAGGGGCTGGGCTTACAGAGAATTTAAGGCGAAGACTAAATTGCTAGAGAGTGTTCACTGTTAAACCCCCTCTAGTCCCTTAGCTTCAGCGGTATTACTCACCATCGGACTCCGTTGTTAGAGTGGCTTGAAGGGTCCTTTAGGACACTGAAATTGTTTGCAAAGTTTAAAGAACTTTTCAGAATTATCATTTACTGTTGGCCAGATTTTATTGGTGTTCCAAAGATGATGGTTCATGAGCAAAATGTGGAAGGAATTTTAGTGATACATTTAAGCAACCTGGACTGGACCCACTGGGCCCTTAGGGATTTAGCCCAGGAAGAGCAGCTGTCAGATGCTCTGCTCGGTGTCTCCTTTGGCGTCCAGTCCCGCAGCCCAGTGCCTCCGTGCTGCCTGGCGTAGCGTAGACTGATCACCAACATCGGTTTGTCTCGGTAGTCTCCTGTAGAAACATGACTTTTGTGTATTTAATCTTTTCTCCCTCCCCTCCCCCGCTCCCCCCTCCCCTTCCAGCTCCCCAGCCTAATTTTTCTGGCCCAGGACTACTGGAAGCAGTAAAACAGAGAGTTGATAACTCCAGGCAAATAAGAATGAAAAAAGCTTTGACTTTTTTTCTGGAGTTTTAGGATAAAGTGTTCTAGCTCAATTCAACCCTGTAATCTCCTGTTTTAAAGGATAATTGATATGTGATTGCCACTTAAATTGCACTTACATGCATTGATCAGATATGCAGTGCCTAATCTTTTATTTAAAAAAAGATACCAAAAACCTGGAAACAAAAAGAAGTTGGCAAAAAAATCTGGTATGAACTTACCATGATGCTATTTATAGGTTTTATTTATCCAATTAAGTAAGAATGTATTTCACTGCAGAAATATTAATTTTTAAATTATGAGATTTAGAACTTACTAACTTTATAAAATTTAAAAAGAAAAATCTGAAACATCTTGCTCCAACAGTTTCTATTAAGGGAATTTTACGTTATTAAAAAATCATCTTTCAATGATGCAGCTATTGTGTTACTTTTAACTCCATGGCGAATGCTAAGGTTGGTTTTGTGATCTCTGTTTAAGTACATTCTGCATATGTCTGCTGTAACGTATCTTTTTGTCAATGTGTGAAAGTTGGTTTCAGCTGGTTGACACTTTTAAAGAGGTGCTCACTGTGATGTCTGTTCATTTCCCAGGGCTGGGGAGCAGAGTACCACCGGCAGGACGTTACCAGCACCCCGTGCTGGATTGAGATTCACCTTCACGGGCCTCTTCAGTGGCTGGATAAGGTCCTCACTCAGATGGGCTCCCCTCTGAATCCCATCTCTTCTGTTTCATAGTGCGGAAAGTATTCTTTTCAATGGTATCACTAGTGGACTTGTTTTAATTTTAGGGAAACTTTCAATGCAGATACTGTGAGCTTACATGGAAAACATCTTATTTTTTTTATATAATTGTGACCAATACATTTGTATTTTGTGACGAATCTACATTTGTTTGTATTAGTGTTCATGTGATTAACTCTCAAAAAGTGTTGTGAAAGATGCAGAGAAATTCTTGTGCCCCAGTTCCGAGGTTTGGCATTAATCTTAAACTGGAACATGCATTTGCCTTATTGTCCCAACAATTTTTTTTAATTTGTTCAACTTTTTTAAAAAATGTAGAACAACACATGATGAAAAATGATGGTAGTGTAAGAGGGTATGCAGTGAAAAGTCTTCCCTTCGACTCTTGATACTCAAGCAGTTGTACATTTTCCAGTTTCTTTGTCCTACCAGCTTCTAAAAAGCCTAGTTCATTGTTCTGTAGAAGCATATGGTGGGGACTTAAAGAAACTATAAAAAATCTTCTGTGTGAGGAACACTATGCACTGCTCTAACAAGTAGTGTTCGGTAAAAGCAAAGTGATAGTTTTCTAGATGACATCGTAAAATTTACATTTAGTACAGCTAAATGTTCATCCGTGTATTGTGACTTCACTCAATATATCTTTTGTATAACATTTTCCTTTTTAAAAAATGATTGCCAGCAACAGATCTCCGGTATGTGTCATTTACTCAGAACCTGTCTGAAGCACTACTTTATAGCTAATGGCAGCGCGTGCATGGCCGTGTTCAGCTGTGTTTGCGGCTCTCGGCTCGCGTTGCGAGAACTCTAATTTTGACATGCATTAACCTTTTATTTGCACTTTGATGGGCGACAGTTTTTAGTGTAACCTTCTGTGAAACACACTTAAGTGATTTGTACTTAGATGCTCATCCTTACTTCCCTGGTTCCCCTTTTATATGGACAAACACTGCAATTTATAGGTGACAGTTGTAGGAATTTACGCTTTTTCTAGCTTTTGTTGTATTTTCAGCCTAGATTATAATACTGTTAATCTTTAGCTCCAACTTAAGGTGCCTTTTTAATTCCAGTTTTATGGACGTTATTAATGTTGGAAAATCATGTACTGAATTCATTGCTCTTACTGCATCAGTCTACCCATGCAGGGACCTGTGTACTGTAAGCCATAGGAGGAGCCTTTCCCATCCGGCCTCGAGGACGAGGCTCCTGGTCTCATACTTAAAGGAATTGGGAGTGGTCGCCAACAGAGCTGGTTTCAAAATATTCATGTATCAAAGAATACAGACTGTTCTGACAGTTACCTTGCATGCTCTTGAGTGCTCTTTATTCTTTTCCCTTTCTTTCTTTTTTTTTAAGTTCCTATGTGAGTGCGAGTCACCCAGAACACTATCCTCAGAAAGGAAAGACTTGGAAACTCTAAAATGGCCATTTCATCAATCGTGCTTAAAGGCTTTGGGTCAAAGACTCTTAACCCCTTCTTCCAGGGAGCTGTCAGTTAAACTCTTAGTTACAGCATGAGAACAAAGGCATTATTTTGAGAAAAGTGACCTAACTTACCTATCAGAAGAAGCTTACTTTCCGGTGCCTTTCATAAGTATTGAGGGCCATGGCAGTCTTGTGTGTAAAATGTTGGTTTGGTTTGACTTTCTGCCTTGCCCTTTCTGCTTTTATGAGGAAGTAAGTACATTTTTTGAGGAAAGGAGAATGTGTTTCTTTTTTTCTCTCTCTGTGACATTATTTATTGCTTTTACAAAGTGCAGCCAGGAGGTGATTTTATTCTTTAAGATGAAGTGCCTGCCACGTGGGCCTCCGCTCACTGTCCTTTGCCTGGTGACAGTTCTTTATGGCAGTCATCTGAGCCTTAGCCACAGTTTCACACGCCACACTTCCTCAGTCTTCCAGAGCTGTGTCGGCCATGCGGAAGAGTATGTTTGCTCAGTGGCAGAACAGTTTCTGCTTCCTTTTTTTTTTTAACTTACCTGACTCATGGCACGACTTCGGAACAGTTTGTAGCACAAAACCACCCAGGCTGAATAGCAGGTGTATGTAGTCAACTTCAGTGGGTTTGAAGAGAGGGAAACTAGTGTTTCATTGATACTGTCAGTTGAGTTCATTCAAAATTGTTTTTATTCATTTCATAGCTTTTGGAATTCGGAGGGCTTTATGTGATCGGCCTTTTCTTCGTTTTTCCTAGGGTGCTGTGTCTTGTGAGTGACAGCACTTATGCCTCTGACTGTTCAGAATTTCACGGAGAGGTGTAAGCCTATTGCATTTCCCAGAAGTTCTCAATTCCACACCCCTGGGTTTTAAATGGAGGCTTTATCTGGCTGCTCCTCTGATTCCCGAGGATGTCCGATAGCCATGGGTAGGGCGTCAAAATTGCCAGGAGGGTTTTTAAAAACTAAGTAAAATTCTGACCAATGAAAAGGAAATGCCTCTGAAAGAAACCACTTCAGCAAATTACAGTTTCAGGTTTTTATTTACTCTCTAGAATGTTTATTAAACATCGATACCATTGAAATGATCACATTTTACAGCATGTACAACATATTAACATATGCCTGTTGAAAGGATGGTGTGGGAATACTAAAGCTACCACCAGTTTGGTAGCTGCAAAAGGAAGAATAGAATCAAAATTAATCTCAGTAGTGAATTAATGCAACAAAATATGTTAATTGGGGGGAGAATACAATGTAAGAGGTGCCTTTGACTCACGTTGCTACATAATAGGTATTATGGTGTGGTTGGTATTGCCTGACTTAAGTTGTGAAATGAAAACTAGTAGATATGCTATTGGTCTGCTGAGGCCAACATTTCTTCTTTAGAGAAAATTTAAGGAAGACACCAACCAAAATGTCAAATGTATACATCAGAATGTGAATAATCTTTCCCATTTCATCATTGTTGTGTAAGAAGCCTATGATAACAGAGTTGGCTGGTCTCCCCGGTGAAACCCACCGTGGGATCACTGGGTGGTTCACTGCGCTACACCCAGCAGCGCAGAAAGAGGGCGTGGCCGAGTGCTTTCCGCACATCTGAGTGTAAGGCATCCTTTTCAGGTGTAAAATGACTGGTATTCAGATCTGAAATGAATTTTGTCAAGACAAGAACTGGGGCTCACATTGTATAAAACCCTCTGTATCTGAGGGTACCTGTGGGAAATGGTTCCCCTGTAAGAGTGTTCTGCTGAAGGAGAAAGCTTATAGAAGGAATCAAATCCTCTCAGTAGCAGAGAGGCCCTGAACAGTTGAGTAGAACCTGTGTGAGTGCTGTGCTTCTGTTGTAGAGCATCTCCTATACCAGTTTAGATCCACTTCTTCATACTTTTTCTAGTTGTGTGCTTAATATTACTTTGAATCATTATCACTTTCCCACCTAAAATATATTAATACCTTCTGCGTTCCCTGAAGAAGGAAGAATCTTTCAATAATTATCGATGGCACAGTTCGTACCTGTTAAACTGAGAGTCAGAGCCCGTCTTTGTCTTCTTAGTCAAAGCCTCATTCACCTGCTGGGTGAGAATAGAATGGGTTTCCTCCTTGTGCTTGTCAGCCAGATAAGCACGGGTCTTTCAAAGCAGTAGAGAGTCCGGTGGTGTAGAAGTGTTTGGTGATTTTTAAGGGAGCGACTTTTCCTAAGCACTGGTTTGTGGGTGGTCTCCTCAGATACGAACTAGGGTAGCTTTTGGGGGGTAATCTCAGGTTTGATGCCTGTTTTTCCCCAGAACGGCAGCATTTTCCTCCTTGATGCAGGTAGGATTTGGGGGAGGTTTTCTGGAAAGTGAGTGTTAAGGCATTACTTCTACATAAACAATCTTACCTGCTGCACAGAAACTTGGACAGTTCTTTGGAATTCACTAGATTGCAGTTGAGGTTCAGCATGTCCTGATGACAAGAGGTAACAGTATTTATCAAGCCTTTGTTCTATTGGATTATTCATAATAGAAACTTATTTTCTAAGATACAACTATGTTACAATTGAAGTGTTACCTGAAAATTGGATGGTTCACAAAAACCCACGAGAGGGATTTTATATACTAAATTTTTTAAAGGTAAGAGCTTATCATACTTGCTGATTGCAATGACTGTAACACCAGTGATGGGTCGTTTTGTTGAGAAGACCCCGTCAGGGAAGGATTTTTCTGTTGTTCATGGCAGAATGGAGAAGGTGTGCATGGCACTTGTCTAAATCATTCTGTTCTTCAAGTTCTTAAAATCATCATACTATTGCCCTGTAAGGTTTTATTTGAAGATACTGTTTTTAAAAGTTCAGAAGTTTGTGTACAGGTGGATTTTTTTCCCCCATTATTAGGTAGTGCCTTCTTAATACTGGCTGGTGTTAGTGGTAACCAGATTCCATTGAGGCCCAGCAGCTCACGTTCTTTATGAAAGAAGAAATCTTTGAGAGGCAGCTTTTCAGTCACAGGTGATGTGGCTTTCATTCATTCACAAACTGCAGGGACTCTCAAAGATAATAGTTGGGCAAGTGGTTTTCTTCTTGACCTTGTGAAGTTGCATTTTGAAAACCACTTATTTTAAAATTGGATGAGATTGTAATGAAAACTGGTTTATGTGTACCTACCCGTGTCCTGTTGGAGGAGAGATGTCATGTGCAGATGATAAAGACCAAACCAACGGCTGCACTGTAGGCCTGCTTCTTATTTGTACTTGTTCTGCTTCTGTTTATGTTGTAGAAAGTAAAATTCTAGCAACATGCTTCCATTCTGTTATCTTTTTGATACTTATAAAAATGTATTAGGTTTTACTATATTGTGCTTTTCGAAGCCATAACTCTTAAGAACTTCGTTTTTGCATATTGTTTGCTAATACTTCATTTTAATAAACCTCAAAACCTGCTTAATGTGTGTGTAGGTTTCTTTTTTCTTTTTTCCTTTTTTGCTTTGTTTTGACTTGACTTGCCTCACTGAGGGTAGTTACAGAAGGAGAAGGGACCGGCGCTCCGACCGGCTGCGGTGCCCGTGTTTGTGCACTGGCGACAGCAAACGGAAGCATCGCGCCTTTCCACTCAGCATGAGGTTTGTTCAGAATGATCAATATTTTCCCCTTCTGTTTGTAAGAGAGTTGATGTGTTTTTCTTTGCTAGCTTTGTTTTGTTTTGAAAAATGATTGGGATCTAGAGTCTGTTTTTTTTTTTTTTTTTAGTTTCCCCACTAATTTCCCTTCTCTAGATCCATCTGTAAGTGAGAGGCCTTGACTGTGGTTGGGAGACAGAACAGCTCTCAGCAGAGCTGGCCCTGGAGGCTGCCTGTCTGCATTTGAATCCTGGGCTTCATGGCTTTCTGAGCTCTGTGCCCTTAGCTGTGTGCTTCACCGCTCTGTGCCTCAGTTTCCTGATGTGTAAGGTAAATGTTTGCCTACTTTGCAGGATTTGGGGAAGATTAAATCAAGCAATACAGAAAAGTATTAAGATCAGTGCCTGGCATATTAGAACTCTTACTCTTATTATTATTTTACTTCTTTGATTCAGGGGAATTTCTGATGCTGCTTGACTTTAGAGGATCAACCCTTGATTATTCACGTTGTGAATTAGCTTCGTTTTTATTTTTTCCTTTAAAATTTTTGAATTAGCTTTACCATCCCCCCCAAGTGCACATTTTTACCACGTCTATGTAGTGTATACTAGAGATGCAGACTCACCCTACTTAGGAAGGGATGGTGAAGATCCATGCCCCCCATCCCCCAAAAGTAGGAGAACCCAAACCAAATATTTTAAATCAAAATAATAAATATAAAAGCTCTTATTCTTCTTCTTAGAGAAAAACTTCATCAAAGGAATCCATTTCTTCAGGTCCATTCCTTCCTATGCCCTTTTATTTCAAGAATAAGGCATTTATTTAGTGAGGTGCTTAGTACCAACTTCACTTGCTGTTTTAGAAGCATATTAAAAACATTTCTCCTGGCAACAGGTTTTAGTGAACAGTGGGAGGTGTTGGGTTTCTCTCAGACTTAAAGTAATTTTCAAATTGCTGTAGCCAAATCACTGGGTGAGGAGGGGATCAGCTGTGACCTCTGCTCCAGTTTTACACACGAGGCTGGATGGGCGAAGCGCTTCCATGACAGCAGTTTTGGTGCAGCTCACGCCGTATAGACAGCGGCGTCAGCAGGCCAGGGCAAGCTTACAGAAGTACTTCTTCAGACCTCTGGAGTACATATGGTTCAAAGAAGGAAGGATTTTTAAATTCCCCCTATTTAACATTGTACTGTGTTTTCATGGTTGTTGCTGAATGTGTAAGCCTATCTTTAATAAACTGACTTTTGTGGGGGGAAAATCCGGTGTTCTTTTGATCTAAATCACTTTTTGTGGTTGTACGTTAAAGAAGGGAATGAAGCTATAGGGCAGGGGTGTCAAACTCATTTTCACTGGGGGCCACATCAGCCTTGAGGTTACCTTCAAAGATAACTTTGAGGTGGATGTAACTTTAGGACTGTATAGATGTAACTACTCCTTAACTAGGGGCAAGGAGGTTGGCCATGCCGCTGGGCAGAAACAAGGTGCTGGGCCAGATAAACAAGGTGGCACGGGCCTTATGTTTGCCACCTGTGCTCTAGGGAAAATACAAAGGAGAGGTGGTGGCAGCCTGCTTGGCTGTCTCCACCTTAAAGTGTTGGGTGGGGAGTGGGAGAGGGACTCAGGCCAGTGGTCAGCACTCTTACCGTCTGTACTCTGTCGGGTGGGTGTGTGTAGGTCCTGAGAGGCATTTCCTAGGCAGTTTTCTGGAGTTTGAGGATGGCTTCGAACGCTTCCTTATGCTTTGTCTTACTCTCTACCTCTTCCCCCACCCAATAAAAACCTCATCTGTTACTTCATTCTAAATACTCTCGCCTGAGGTACACACAGACACTTTCAGTACAGAAGACTACAAACTAGCTAACCTCCGCACTTGTATGTGTGTACCCTTCTCGCCTGTTCTGGGAACCATTCTACACGGACCCTTCCCTTTCTTTGACAAAGGTGTAGCTGATGATATGTGGAGGTATAGCTCCTCTTTTGAAAGGGTTCTCAGAGAAATTTGTTTGGTTCTAAAGTGTTTCTTAACTTCTACAATATATACCCCCAAAAGCATCGTCCTCTCTTTGCTCTCTATTTGGTTGAATGGCAGATCTTTCTAAAATGTATAACATCAAGCCTATCAATCCAGATCTTTTAATGAGATTATTGAAGTGACCAACAAAAGCCAATTGGGATCAGTCTAGGAGGGCTTTCAAAAAGAGAGGAGGAGAAACCTTGGACATTAAGGAGAAAGAAAAAAATGTTTTTCATTCTTTAAAACATTTAGTGTCGTCTAACCTTATATGTATTGTGTTTCTTTACTCTTTATATATAGACTGTCCTGTCTCAGGGGAATTTGAGCTTTATGAGACCAGACATGTGTTCCTGGTGCTAGAGCAGCTCTTGATACTTTGTAAGCACTCCAGTATTTGTTGGAGGAATGAGAATTCTTTGTTGAATGGATTCGAGCTCAGCACTTTAACCATTAGATCTCTGTTACACTCCTCACAAGAGAAGACAGGGCAAAATTCAAATTAGAACATTCATATCACTTTCTCGTTGAACTTTTGGACCTTTGCCCCAAAGTTACCAGGTTCCTGGAATCATTGCTTAGAGACCCGAACAAAATAAGTGACTAGCATTTTGCCAGAAAAAGGACACAGTTTCTGTGATGTATTTGACAAAAGAAAATAACTAAAAAAGTGTACTTTTTATTATCTCGTTTACAGGGATGGCAGTGTTAAAGAGCTTGGTGTCTGATTTCAGCGCCCTGGTCTAGGTCCCGCGCTGTCCTCCCCGACTGCTGGGAGTGAAGGACAGGCGTTCGGGGGCAGGGCCCCACACGCAGTGCCTTTGAGGTGCAACATAGTGATCTGTGTTTGTGCTTCAGCCTAGAAGACGAGTTCTGCTGAAAAGCACGGGGGTTTGGGCTATCCCACCATTAGTTAAGATCAATTAATAATAACATCTTGGTTCTGGCCAAGATGGAGGCAGAGGTAGATAACACTTCACTTCCTCCCACAAGCAAAAGAAAGATAACAACAAATTTAAAAACAAAACACAACCAGAATTGCCAGAAAACTGACCTGTATGGAGGTCTTTCAACCAAGGAGTTAAAGGAGAAACATTCATTCAGCCTGGTAGGAGGGGCGGAGGTGGGAAGCCAGGGTGGAGAGGATGCGCAGTGAGGCAGTGGCTGGCAGACCAGGCCGTCCCACATTCGTGTTCAGGTAAGTGGGGAGGGTCAGCTGGGGAGTGGGACAAACCATGCAACCCGGGATTCCAGCTCAGGAACCTTAAGCCTCAAAACCTCTGGCTGTAAAAGCCTTTGGGGGTTGTGGCAGGAGAAATTCCCAGCCTCACAGCAGAGTCTACTGGGGAGACCCATGGGGTCCTAGAATGTACGCAAGCCCACCCACCTCGGAAACAGCACCTAAAAGGGCAGAGTCTGCTTGTGGGGAGTGAGAGAAGTGATGGAAAGTGAGGCAAGAGCCGACCAAGTGGCATTGTTCCCTCTCGAACTCCTCCCCCACATACAGCACCAGAAGGCAGTGAAGTGGGTTGCTCCACCCTGGCGAATACCTAAGGCTTTGCCTCTCACTATATAGTAGGTGTGCCAAGACAAATATGGTCCAAATGAGAGAACAGATCAAAGCTCCAGAAAAAGAACTAAGTGATGAGATAGCCAACCTATCAGATGCAGAGTTCAAAACACTAGTAATCAGGATGCTCACAGAAATGGTTGAGTATGATCACAAAATGAAGGAAGAAATGAAAGCTACACAAAGTGAAATAAAGGAAAATAAACAGGGAACCAACAGTGAAGGGAATGAAACCCGTACTCAGATCTAATGATTTGGAACAAAAGGAAGAAATAAACATCCAACCAGAACAGAATGAAGAAATGAGTTCAAAGAAATGAGGAGAGGCTGAGGAACCTCTGGAACAACTTTTAAACATTCCAATATCCGAATCATATGGGGTGCCAGAAGGAGAAGAGGAAGAGCAAGAAATTGAAAACTTATTTAGAATGGAAGGGCAGATAAAGTGCTTCCCAGATAAGGTCATGTTAAAGTAGTTCATCATTACCAAGCCCTTATTATATGAAATGTTAAAAGGGCTTTTCTAAGGAAAATAAGAGAAAACACTATGAACAGTAGAATAACAACAAGCTCACAACTATCAACAACTGGACCAAAAAACAGCAAACTAAGCAAACAACTAGAACAGGAACAGAGTCACAGAAATGGAGATCACATGGAGGGTTATCAGCAGAGGGGGAGGGGGAAATAGGGAGATACAGGGATTAAGAAGCATAAATGGTAGGTGCAAACTAGACGGGGGGTTATGAATAGTATAGGAAATGGAGAAGCCGAAGAACTTGCATGTATGACCCTTGGACATGAACTAAGGAGGGGTGGATGCTGGTGGGAGAGGGGAGTGAAGAGTGGAGTGGAATAAAGGGAAGAAAAAAAAATGGGACAACTGTAATAGCATAATCAATAAAATACACTTTAAAAAATAAAACTTAAAAAAATAATAAACATCCTCGGTTGCCTGTCTTTACATAAACTTCCGTGACCTGGATTTGTGTAGACCCGGTCATGACAGCGGGGAAGGGGAAGACGACTGCAGGTACAGGGTGCTTCTCCGTAGTGAGGCTGCGAAGGTGGCCGTCTGAAAGAACGGTGCTTTCCCTTTATCCTGACTAATGAGCTGCTGGAAATCTACTGACACCCATTCTCCCCTTTCTTGATTATAGAACCCCGCCGTGCAGCTGCCTACCACATGTCCAGCCTCTCTCTCAGCTTAGTATGGTCATGTGACTAAGTTCTGACCACGAGGATTTGAACAGGAGTGCTACATGCTGTTTTGGCCTAGTGCACAGAAGGATGATGTTCTTGCTCCTTTTCTCTTACCAATGGCTGGAATACAGATGTGATGGCAGGTACTAGAGCAGCCACCTTGAAGGAGATGTGGAAGCCAGAGGGGAGGATGACGGAGCCATGTTACTCTTGGAAGATTACGTGAGCAAGAAACTTGGAGATGAGGAGTGTTCTTTGTTTTAACAGTTCAGACTGTAACCTGATACTCGCTGCTTTATAATCTCACCAAACATTCACTGAGTGTTTCTACAAGTCAAACTGCATGCTGGGCAGCAGAGCCGCAGCAGAGAGTCACCTCCTGGCCTCGGGGAAAGTGAAGCCATGACACCATTGAGTGTTTTTGGTCCCTGTCTAGTCAGGAGCACCCAGTCAGGGTTGGCGTGTGGAGAGGAAGCAGGACCAGAGGGTCAAGGAGACCAGAGATAGGCTCTGCTGCCGTTTCCCCAGACGTCTGCTTTCTCTGGTCCTGAGCAGTTTCGGGCTGTTTGCTCACTTGTGCAGTTAATACGTGGAAGCCTGTTAGATGTCGGGTGGAGGATACACTGAAAAAAACGAAAATTCTGTCCCTCAAGGAGCTTCGTTCTGGTTATAGAGGCATAAAACAAGCCACGTGAAATACGGTTTAGGGCAGTGGTGTGTTCTAAGGAGAAAAAACAGGAAAGGAAGATTTAAGTATCGGGGTGTGGGGGGAGGCAGTTGAAGTTTCAGATCAAAAGCCGGGGAAGGGCTGGCTGAGGAGGAAGCCTTTGATCTCAGTCCAGGAAGGGGCAAGGAAGTCTGCGTGTGAAGCAGCGACCTGGCTGATTCTTCGCCAAGGCAATTCCAAAGGCATGTGAATGGCAGACACTATTAAGATCCCAGCATCCCTGCAGGAAAAGGGGTAATTCAAGCAGAAACAGCTAAAGGGACAAACTTTTAAATTGTGTGTTCTTTCCGTCTCTGCGGGAGATAAGACAATAACTGAGGTGTCACGTAGATGGGGACAAGACGTGTCGGTTGCTGACAACTGCGGGTTCCCGCCTGCAGGAAACTGGCCACCTGGAGGACCGGTCAGTCAGGGGCTCAGCTCTGTGTTTCATCTGATGCAAGTTGCGCTTCAGGCAGAAAACAGGTGCAGTGTGCAGAGGAAGAACCCACCGGCACATTCACCTTGACCTCTAGCTCTGTCTTTCCACTGGATTCCATTCAGCACATGCTTCTATGTTGCCTGTTTTGTGTTTAATGTGACACTAGACATTGGGAAAGCAGTGGTGAATGAGATGGTTGCTGCCCCTGCCCTTGTGCAGCTTAGGTGTTAGTGTGGGTGGCGGGGGACATTAGGCTATACTTGATAGAGTTATTTAATAGCCAGAATAAGGGAGCTGGTTGGGGGCTCTGAGTGACTACTGATCTGAGAACTGGGGCAAGTCCTGTTTGAGGAAGAGATACCCAAGTCAGACGGAAGGGTAAGAAGGCGTTAGCCAGATGGAGGGCGGAAGACTGATGGCTGAGGCACAGACACCTGAGGGAGGGAGGCCGCTGCGACTACAAGGGGAGTGTGAGGCTGGAGAGGTTGCTGGGGGTCAGGGGAGGCTGCGGCTTGCAGGCCGAGATTAGGGCTTGGTTTTAATTCCTGAGAGCAAGGAGGAGCCGTTGGAATGTAAATGAGGGCTGGAGGCAGATACCGGGACAGGCAAAGTAGACGCTGGGCTTTGAATCCGGGTGGTGCTGGTGGAGATGGAAGGGCGTGGGTGGAGAAGAGTGGTGTCTGGGGGTGATGGATTGCATGTGGGAAGGGTGAGGGAGAGTTTAGGGTCAAGGATGACCACCATGTGTTGTTTATTTGGACGACTGGATGCAGTGTGCTGAGATGGAGAAGACGGGAGGGAGACCTAATTTACCAGGAAAGGTGAGTTCCAGAGGTGTTGAGTCAGGGGTTCCCTGTGAGATGCCCAAATGGAGGTGTCGGATGGGCTTGGACAAGGTGTGGAGAGTCCTTCGAAAAGCTCTGGAAGCCACGTGAGGGGATAAGCTAGTTTCAGGGAAAGTGTGGTGAGAAAGGCCCCAGGACGGCAGCTGGCCTACTCTGTTCCATGCACACCCGCCGCAAAGCAGCAGCCCTTCTGGCTGTTCTGTGACAGTGTGTGGCTTTTGTAAAGGTCTGCAAGTCACTTGCAGTGGGGACAGCAGTTGCTGTGTGTGTCCCTGAGGACACTTCTGGAGTGGTCGCCCTGGTAGTACGAATGGTAGCTCACATTCAGAGCACTAGCCACTTGTCCAACGTGAGCTAAACACTACCTGCAACGCCTCATGCAATGCCGAAAATCCCATGAAGCGTATTCTGTTATCTCCATTTTACACATGAGGAGACTGGGGCTCTCACACATGCAGCCACATGATCGAGGCATAGAGTGATGGCCAAGGTCAGGTTACCTCACTGCAGGACTGAGGCTCTTGGTCACTACAATACGCTGCCTCCTCTGCTTCCTGGCATCTGCAACCACCTTCCCTCGCTTCCACACCGACCCTCCCCGCCCATCAGAAATAGACTCTCACCCTTCTGCCCTGCTCCCAGGGGCATCACAGCCCAGACCCAATGTCGTGGGCCCTCTCCTGTTTTCAGCCTTCCCCCCTCTCCAAAGGTGAGCTCTCCATGCCCAGCTCTCCAAAGGTGGTTCCAAGGCATCACGGGACAGCAGGAGGAGGTGTGTAGAGACCCACCTCCCTGACACCCATCTAGTGTCTGATTAGCCTGTTGCGGTCCACTCAGCAGGAGGGGGCAGACGCAAGTGCAGCCACATCCCTGCTTGCCAGGGGAGAATCTGGGGCTCGGCCCAACATGAGAGAGGGCCCCCTTCCGCCCACTAGTCCAAGACTGGCCCAGAAAAGGGAGTGAGGTTATTCAGGGTCACTCAGTGCTGACAGAAAGTGGAACCTCAGATGACTAGTTCCTCTCACTGACCCCCTTGGTTTCTAGATTCCGATTCTGCAGGCCCAGTTACCTAGGAGTTTCTTCCAGAAACATCTCTTCGCCTGAAGTGGTCAAGCCTTTGGTTTCGGTGGCTGAGGCCACAGCAACCCTGCAGAGACATCAGAGGAGTGCTCTCCAGGCTGTCTCTGTCTCCGCATGTTTGAGCTGTGGCCTCCGTGCTCGAGGCCAGCGCAGTGTTATGGGGCCCTGGCACCTGCTGGGTCACTCTGACTAACAGGTTCTGGCCCAGGAACACCAGGGGACCTCTGAGCCTGTCGCCCACTCCTCTCTTCCCCTTGCATTTGTTTGTGGGCACAGTGGGCAGGGAGGCCACATCCTATGTGGGGACCAGCTTCTCTCTTTAGCATGTGGGGTACTAGCATGTTACATTGGCTGTGTTGTTTAATACTATGTTGTAGAACTAGGTGATATAATATTCCTTTCACAGATGAGGAAACAGGTTAAGGCAGATTCAGTAATTTGTAGGGGGTCATACTGCCCAAGAGCAGCGAAGCTGGGGTTCCAAGTCAGACAGTGAGACTCCAGAGCGTGCGCTTCTGAGCACTCTGCACACTGCCTGCAGGCCTGGCCATGGGGAGACGTGGAAGAGGAATACTCTGCCCCTACCCCTCACCGCCCCCCACATCAGCACTGTGCAACCTCATTCTCCCAGCCAGGGTCCTCCTGCCTCCTCACATTTGTTCCATTCAGTGCCTCTGCAATCGAGGGTCACACACATTAGCAGGGTAATCCTTACTATAGGCTGGAGAGGTCTGGCTACCTTTCCAAAGACAAAACTAACATGTCCTGTCAGGTCATCACAGAATGAGCACCATTACGGCTCGGCTGGTGCCAGCTCTCCAGCACATGGATAATTAAGCCCAGGGGAAATGCTTCTGCCCCTCTCTGCTGTTTGTTGGGACAGGAGCCCGGAGGGTCTTGGGCACCGGCTGGAAGTGGTGGTGAGGAGCCGTGGCTGAGACTCCAGCCCGAGCACGCGTTTTCCCCAGCCTCGGCCTGGGTCCTTAGACTGGTACCGTGCCAGACAGCCCCTCACCAAAGGTCTGCAGAATCGTGTGCCCGCGCATTCTGCCAGAGGCAGGTGCCCCTAGCATTCTTCAGATTCTCAGCACCCCAGTGACCCCCAAATGGTTCAGAACACTGGATTCAGTAATCTCCCAAGTCATTTTTATAGCCAAACATTCTTTTCACTCTAGTGCCCCCCTGAGCCCGGTAACTCCTGAAACTATCTGAAACGTCTATAAAGAAGTGTCCCCAGAATTAGGTTCACTTTGAAAATGGTCAGGGTTATTGCAAGCATTTCTTTCCCCGCTCGCATTCTTTAAGGCAGTCTCCTCCTGGCGAGGTTTACTCATCTGTCGCTTTGGGCTGTGTTCTCCTGCGCTGACCTCCTGCCTAGTGTGGGAGAAGTGGGGAGCAGCTGCCCCCATCCTCTGACCCGAGGGCCCACCCTTCACCAGCTGGTTCTGGCCCAGAAATGGCTCTTGGAAGGTTCAGGCCCAGGGAGGCTGAGAGTGAGGGAAAGGGCAGGGAAGAGAAGGGAAGGTCTCCATGGAACCCCGATTCAGGGAATTTTTTTCAGCAGAGGAGGCAGCAAGTCCTCTTTGAGATGGACTCTAAAAACACTTTCCAGAGCAAGCACCGGTCTGACCGGCGGGAAGAGCTGGAGAAGAGGGAGTGTCATGAAAACTGCCCTGGGCCACAGAGAGGCAGGAGGCGGACTGGGCTGGCCCTCAGGCAGCTCCGATGCCAAGCCCTCATCCCACTTTCCAAAGTGGCGCAACCAATGAGCAGAGCGACGTCAGCACTGGGTCTAATTCGGTGAGGTTTTATTGCTGAAATGCGGCTCCTGGAGATGTGGGACGTGGATGCCCACCATAGGGTGCTGCCGGTGGGCCCCCGTGCCTCCACACAGGCCTCCCCTCCGCCTGTGCCTGCAGAGAAAACTGGGTCCTTGGACCGGGGTGGGGCCCAGTGAAACTCCGCGTCCCCTCACTTCCCTTGGGGCAAGCTGTCCCCTAGCGCTATCATTCTACAGAAAGTGGCTAAGTTCAGGCTCGGGTCCTAGGGGGTCCTCGGTGCCAAAGAGTGGGGGAGGCGGGGTAGCCGCGGGAATACAGCCACAGGGCCAACGAGTCTGACAGGCAGATCCCGGCTAGTCGCGCGCTCGCCGTGCCGGCCTGTTCCGTGCACAAAGTGAGGAAATCAGCAGGCAGCGAGGAAGGCTCCTATGTCTCCGCGGCGCTCTGTTTTCAGGAAGGTCCAGCTGGACCCGCTGTCCCGGGGAAGAAAGACTGTGACAGGGGATTAGAACCTTGGTACCCCGCGGCTACTGGGAGTGGGACCCTGGGCAGCCCTGACGCTTCTGACTCCTTTTACGCCCAGGTGCCACTCAAAGTCGGGGAGGGCCTTTGGGTCAGGGCGCAGGGTGCCCAAGGGCTGGCAATCCTCTGAGGTCAGGCCCTCCCCGTCCGGCTCACACCTACTGTTCGTGGTGAAACCGGGACACCACGCCCGCCGGCCCTGGCTTTCTGGGAGGTTACACCGGCCGCGTCTTCCAGGGCGCGCGGGTGTCGCGCAGCGAGCGGTCGTGGGGCGGCGCAGCGAAGGCCGAGTGGCGCAGCTGGCAGCCGATGAAGAGGATGACGAGCGCCACGGAGAGCAGCAGCAGGAAGAAGAGCAGCAGGTAGGTAGGCAGGTCGGGCTTTGCGGCCGCTCCGTCCCGCATACCGTGCGCGGTGGCCAGCTCCAGCGGCAGAGCGCCCTCCGCCTTGACCGTAGCTGCCAAGGCCAGCGCGCCGCCTACCGCCGCCTCGGGGCCACCAGTGGCGTTGAAAACGTCGCCGTACATGGCTTAAGGGACCCCGGGTGACCCGCTCACTGCGCCTCGCGCGGACCGGGCGCCTCCATGGCGCGCCTTCCTGCCCTGCTGCGCGCTACTGACCAGCAGTCGGTGCCTTTGGGGCCGTTGGGGCCGCAGAGCCGGGGCCGTGGCGCCCCTGCTGAGCTCGCCTCCCGGCGGACTAAGGGCAGGGGCTCACCCCAGCTGGACGGCTCCGTGCCCTCGTCCCTCGGGCTTTCCCAGGGTCTCTCCGTCTCCACCCGCAGTACCGAATCTCCCGGTCTCGAGGTTTTACAGCCTCCCTCTGGACTCAGACCTCCAGCTCCGATGAGCTCCGCATTCCGGGGCTCCTGTGGGCTGCAGCAGCGGCGAGAGGTGCCTGGTGAGCAGGACCGCAGCTCCGGTCGCTGCTCGGCACCCTCGGGATGCCCAGGGCACCGTGGTGAAGGCAAGGAGTCCGCGTCTTTGGCGCCACCGCGTCTCGGAGCGGTGCTGCAGACTAGCGCTCCTGCCCAGACGCCCGGTGTGTGGCAAGCCCGCCCGCTCCCGCGGGCGCTGAGCTGCCGTCTTGAGCAGGAGACTGAGCGCAGAAGCGGCTTGGAGCAAACCCTGGTTGGGGGGTGGGGGGTGGAACTGGCAGGGGCTGTCCCCTGGGAGCGGCTGGGAACCAATGAGCGCGAGCGAGGACAGGGCTGTGACCGCCCAGCCCAACTTCACAGCACTCACAGACAGAGGGACCCACAGAGGGAAGGAGGAAGGAAAAACTCAGGGTCACAGACTGACGGACAGAAATGCGGACAGACTTAGCAGAGACGCCAGAGACAGTTGTGGGCAGCCAACCGACTCGGAGACAAGGTTCAGCCAGGCATGGGCACCTGCTTTCGTTCTTCGAGACATTCGCGTCCCGGCCAAGCCTGGTCTGCCCGGAGCCCCACTGGCTGCTGGGTCTCAGGAGGGCGTGTGGCCTGGAGGGAAGCCCCGGGGCACTCGCAGGCAAGCTGGGACTGGTTGGCGGGCCCCCACGGCTCTCTAGCTGTGGCTTGAGGGTACATGTGCTCTCCTCCCCCATCATGAGCTCACTCACTCAGACCCCTGGCCTGACCAGTTCTGGCACAGGGGTAAGAGGAACAGGGAGGCTGGCAGTGCCCCACCTGCCTCAGCAGCCCTGGCAAGGGCTTGGTGGGCAGCACAGAGGGGAGCAGTTAGCAGGACTGAGAGAGGAAGAAAGAAGGGCGGTCTCTTTTCCTAGGAGTCCAAACTCCTCACTTCCTCTGAGAAACCTTCCAGTCCCGGCAAACTAGAATGGTAGATTAGGAACCAGTGCCCTGGCCACGGCAGCGCCCGCACTTCCCTAGAAATATGGCCGCCCTGGACTGCCCCTGTCTGGCAGGGCTGGACTCAGGGGAGGCAGGTGAGAAGCCGAGGGCATGACACAGAAGGAGGTGCTTGCCTTCCAGGTCCTGCAAGTGCAGTGGGGAGCAAGTGTGCCACCTCCATGTGGCACCCTGGGCACCACCCTCACCCCCACCCTGTCCCAGCCCTGCTGCCTGCAGGGTCAGCCAAGTTCACAACTGTCTTCCTTCCCCATCCAGGGGTGCCGTGCACGGGAGAGCTCGGGAGCCCTGGCTGGAGGAGGCGGTGGACAGATGAGTCAGTCACTCCCCTCTCCCTCCCTCCACCTTGTCCTTGGTCACCCGGTGACCGTGATGTGAACAGCCGAGCTCTGCAGGGCCAGTTTTGGCCACAGCTCATGCCCACAAATCCCAGCTCGGCCCAGAACAGACACCTCCGAGAGCTCTTCGTTGGCACTGGCGTCGTGGTTCTGTGTCCTGACCCTGCTGGGTGTCTGACTGTTGGCGGAGTGAAGTACCCTCAAGCTCCAGAGGCCGTCTCCGGTGGTTTCCTCATAGTCTGGTGGACAGGCTCCCGGGTACCTCCCTGGACTGGGAGGGGCTGTGTGTTGTGTGTGCAGGTGGGGAATGGGGTAGGGAAACGGCAGGACCTGGCAGGACACAGCAAGGCTGCTCTGCCCACCTTGGTCCAGTGACTGCCCAGGGTGCTCCACTGGCATCGGACCTCGAGCCCCGAGGCCTGGCTGCTGCTCAGGCCAGCCCCTCCTTCCCCAGATGGGAAAGCTGGCTCCGAGGTGGGCGAGGCTTATCCCTGGTAGCCCACGACAGCCACCATGGAGCGGTGATACAGCAGCCCTGGAAGTGGGCCACCTGGATGACTGGCCTGTGTCCCCTTCTCTTAAGGTTGGACCTATTTTAGGTCCAACCTTTAGATCCCGTCACAGCCAACGGAATCCAGGAGACATGACATGAAACCAGAACAGGCCTCCTGACCAACACTGTCAGCCATGGGAGGGTCTGCATGGGGGGTGGGTGGAGGGGATGTGTCCAGGTGAGGCCCCTGCTGCCCCTAACCCCCTGTGTTCCAGTAGGGCTTGACTGTGGGGCTTGTGTGGGGGGAGGGTCTGGCCTGGAATTCCCTCCTGGGGACCTCCCATGTGTCTGCCTAGGGAGTCACATGGCCCTGCTGTCCCCACTGTCGCTGCACTCCACCCATGAGGTCAGGTGAGGCGCTAGGCAGTGGCAGGAAGCGGGGCAGCTCAGCAGGGAGGTCTGAAGTGGAATCTGGGACTGTGAAATGGGGTTCGGGTGCGCGGTGTCAGGCCCTGCTTGGGAAACATGCTGTGAGCGCTCAGGAGGGAGTGGGTCTGGAGCCTCAGCGGTCCTCAGGAGTCCTCTGCAGAGGGTGGGGTGCGGGAGGCCTGCCCTGTATCTCATGCTGGGGTTTGGGGACGGGGGGACTCTCTGAACCTGGAGTGACTGGTGTGGCCCGTTTCTCCCTTGCAGCTGCTGCTCCAGCATCACATTGAATTTTGCTGACATAACACAGGCCAGGTCTTGCAGCCTGTGAATGGTAGAGCTGGGACTTGAACCTGGGCAGACCCACTCAGGCAGGTGGTTTGCCATGACCGCTCCCCTCGCAGCTGCCTGAGAGGGGCACTGCTGTCCCCGGCTTGTTCCCACGGAGGCCACGGAGGAAGCTGGGGCCCTGAGAAGTGGAGGCACTCTCGAGGTCACACAGCCAGGCCGTGGTGCAGGGGAGCCTCCGATTCTGTCACCTGTGCTTGTCCACTGGTCTTAAGTTGCTTCTTTTAAAGGGAAACTTGGCAAAGAGCATGGGATTAAACCGCCTTGCATTTGGTCAAGTCAGAGCGGGTATCTTGCTCTTTTCTGGGGGAGTTGCTTGGTTCCGAAGTGGGGAAGGCACTGTTTCTTTTCCGAAAGATGTTCAGAGCCCCAAGAGGGCGGTCATGTTCCCTGAATGTCCCTGGGCAGGAAATGAAACAAGGCCGGACTGAGTAAATGCAGAGACGGAGTTTACACAGCTTTTTACACAAGCCAGAGCGACCTTCCATGAAGGGCGCTTTGTGTGCCTGCACATTTACATCTTGGAAAAGATTATAAAGGGGCTCAGAGGTTGGCTTTGACAGGCAGAGGTCACAGGCAGGGGCCCCGGAGCGACCTCTTCCCCATCACGCGGTCGCTGAGTGACCCCTGTGCCTCCCGCTCCAGCCGTCTGCGGAGAGACCGGGAGAGGGAGGCAGGGGTGCCTTCTCTGCCACCGAGGGGCCATTTGGCTTCTGTCTAATGGAAACTTGGGAGACCGGGAGCATCAGCGCCTCTCGATTTCATAGACTGCTGCACTGGCCTATGGCAGTTCGTGAAGCTATTTCTGTTTATTCTGCACTCCAGGGGAGTTATTATTAAGCCAGTCAGCATCACCCAGAAGCTGGGGCGGAGACCCGCAGCGAAATGCTGCTGTGTGAAGGCTGGAGTGTGTTGCTGCCGCTCGGTCCCCCCACCCTACCCCCCGTGTGTTGGGGGAGGTTGCCGGGCGGGGTGGGGGGCTGTGGAGCGGCTGCCTCTGCCCCCGAGAACACCGAGGGAGCCCAGGCTTGCAGGCCTTTCTTTCAACTGCCACCCCTGGCCACGTTCTTCCTTGTTTTAGTTTTAGTTTTTGTTTTTACAGATGGCTTTGGCAGCCGTAGTGGTTGGAGATTTAAGGTTGAATGTTGGAATGACCATTTTTGAACTCAACAGCCAGGAAGCCAGCCCCGGGCTCTGAAATGAAGAGATTTTCCAAGTGGTGATGGGCGGGTGTAGGCTCGGAGAAGGGGCAGCCAGAGCACTCGGAGGCTGCAGTTGGTACTAGGTTCTCGGAGTGGGGTCGATGAGAAAGGGCGGGTGGGAGGGGGAGGCGGTTCTGCAAGGGGAGCTCTTACACCAGGGCTCCCCTCCTAGAAACAGTGCCTCGCCCTCTGACCCCTGATCCGGAGGCCTGTGGTGTCTCACAGGATCAGGCGGCAGGATGGAGAGGCAGCAATGTGGTTTGCAAGGCTGCCTGGGGCTGGGGCTGGGAGTCTCAGGAAGAGAGGCCTAGAGGGTGGTCCAGGCCACCCGTGTCCGAGGGCAGCACCAGCCAGAAAGACCTAGAAGCTCTGGGGCTGGGAACTTGCAGGACAGGGTGTCACCAGCTCCTGTCATCAGCTCCTGTCTTGGCTGCCTCCAGAGTGAGCTCTCTGGCCAGCCCCGGGAGCGAGGGGCCTGGCTGGGGACCTGCAGCAGGCGCAGGCTTGTCTCCAGACTCTGCCCTGCGCTGGGCTCCTGATGGGCAGGCGGGGGCCTGACTTCCCAGAATTGCAGCGAAGTGGTTCTGGGCCTGCATGGACTGGCATGCCTCCCCAGTGAACCCCCTGCCCCACAAAGACCAGGTCCAGCCTGCAAACAGGTCCTTCAGAGAAGTCTCTGCCTTCTGGGCGGGGCCCCTGGCAGCTGGTCTGGGCCTCCTGCAGAACCCAAGTCACTTTCGGTGATAACAGGGGTCAGAGAGGAGCAGTGTGCTTCTGACAACACCCACCCCTCACACCCCTCCCCTCCTTCACTTAGAGTGTGCAGGTGGCTTTCCTTGGAGTTGCCACAGAACTTGCCTGCACCACCCATAGACATGAACAATGGTGGGGGACTGCCTGAGGGCGTGGGGGGTGCTGGGTGGAGGGAGGCAGTGGGGGAAAATTAGGACAATTGCAATAGCGTAATCAATAAAATATAATTAAATAAAAAATAGAGAGGTGGATTTCCATCTTTGACCAGAAAGAGGAGGGAAATTTAAGTTTACAAAAGTTGGGAGCATGTTCTGTTAGGAATAATTAGAAAATTATTCCTAAAACATTGTTCCTAATCCATAAAAGAAAATTGTTTTCCTTTTCTCCCAAAGTTTAAACACAATAAAACCAACAACAGCAGCAACAAAGCAACTCGGTTTCTCTCCCATAAAGCTCCTGGGGATCTCAGTAGTTTTCAGCTAGGGTAAGTCCCACCCCAGAGCCAGTCACCCCGGCTGCAAACCGTCCCTCGGCCAGTGTCTGGGGGCAGCTCTCCTGTCCACCCCAGGCCTTCCTGCAACTCTACGCATGGTGGTGACGTCTTTGGGGGTGGGGCGTCCTGGGCAGAGGGGCCTGCACATGCGCAGCAGGGGCAGAGAAAGGCCCCTATGCCGAAGCAGCAGCACGTTGGTTATGAAAAACTTCTGAGAATGTCCTTTTCTCTCTGTCACTTCTTGACAGGGAGAGAGGTCCAGGGCCTGATTTTTGAGGAAATGAGATTATTTTTAAAAAGTGTTCAGTGAGAGAAATGAAGCTGGCCTTTCAGTGGCATTTTAAAACCTAAATTGGAAACTCCATCAGCATTGCCATTTCATGCTGAGGCAATGGAAACCCCATGTGCTCCCCACCCTGGGGCTCCGCTCCCAGGTCCGAGGCCGGGGTGTCTCCACCCTGGATGGTTTCCTGGGGAGACAGGTGGTCCCTGCACCCCAGTACTGCTAGGGAGGGGCCTCCCCACTCCCCTCAAGGTGGCTGCCCATGAGTTCTCTGCGAGGTGGGCGAAGTAGGCTGGGTGACTCAGAGTCATCAGACCCTTCCCTGAGGAGGACTTTGAAATGACACTCCCCCAGAAATGGCACTGAGTGGATTTTCTCAGCATCTCAACTGGAACCAGATAGGGAAAATGAGAAGCTTGGGGGTGTGAAGGGCATCTTGAGGTCGGACAGCCCGCCGTCTAGCGAGGCCGAGCCTGGGTTCCCCCACCCAGGCGAGAAAGGCAGCGTGGGTCCCGCCCTCCAGGGGGCCGAGGACAGTGGGGCAGCTTCTGCAGGAACGGGGCCTCGGTTCCTGCTCATGGTCCCTCCTCTCCCTAGCTCCTTCAGATTCACATGCGGAGTGCTTCAAATCCAGGTTCTGGCCCCAACCTCAAAGATTCCAGCCAAGGATTAGGAGCTGGGAGTGTACATGTGTGAGTATGTGCCTGTGTGTGCATGGGTATGTGTGAACATTGACCAAGATCTCTCCCTATGCTTCTCGGCACCTGAGACCCTTCCTTGAGGCAGATGACAGTACAGTTGGATTGTCTCCAGGAAGGAACCACAAGTCTAACAAAGGAATCAAGTGACTTTTTTTTCAGTTTCAAAAGTCTAGGCCTGGGTAGAAGGTTTGGAACAGGATGTGAGTCGGGGTGGGGCTGTGGCTGGCACATATGACACCTTGGGTGAATTGTAGAAAGGTGCCTTCTCCTTGTCAGGGTGTGGGCAGATGTGAATCTCCCGTCCTAACCCCACCCCGCAGCAGGGCACACCTGTGCAGTGCAGGTACTGCTCCGCCACACAGGGCAGCCGCGGGGAGGGGCCCGTGTTCCCATCTCTGCATGAGAGGAGGTATCCCCTGTCCTGGGGCAGGGTAGGGTGGAAGGTGAGGAGACGGGCATTGGTGGGGAGACAAGGAGACCTTGGATGTTGGTGCATCCCCGAGAGGGGCTCTGTCTGTCTTGGGAAGGATAATAGAACCTGGATAGTTTCCAGGATGAAGGTGAAGAGAGAGAAATAATAAACACCTTCCTTGGTGTCATTCTTGAAGCAGAAGCCCTCAGAGTGTGGATGGCTTCCCCAGCCCCAGCGGTGTGAAGTGGAAGAATAATTCCCACAAGCTCATCTAAGTGTGCTTGGACGTGCCCAAGAGGACACAGCTGGCTTTCTCTGGCTCCCAAGACCCCAAAGTGTTTCAAGAAGGGTATGAGCCCTGGCTGGGCATCTCAGCTGGTTGGAGCATCGTCCCTAGATGCCAAGGTTGTAGGTTCTATCTCCAGTCAGGGCACATACAAGAAGCAGCCACTAAATGCATCAGTAAGTGAAACAATGAGTCAATGTTTCTCTCTCTCAAATCAATCAAATGGGAACGAGGCTCCCTGTGGCAGTGGGCTGCAGGACTGACCTTTAGGAAGCAAAGAACAGCAGGCACCGGGTGGACGCCCACACAGAGGACTATGGATGGGATGGCCCCCACTCATCTTCACATCGTACTAGCACAGCTCGGGGCGAGGAGGGGTGCGGACCAGGAGCTGAGACTGGAACCATTTCTGGGGAACAGTTGAGGGGTGGGGCGGGGAGGGGAGGTGGGGAGTGCCTCACAGAGACTAGGGGAAAAACTGTGCAACATTTCGTACCCACTTGGATTTGTAGATTAAGACTGATACAAATATGTACCGAAACCACAAGTAAATAATGATCTGTGTGATGGGATTAAGGGAGATTTTAATTTTCTTTCTGAGTGCTGAGGTTTGTGAAAATTTCTCCAGTAACCATGGTTTACTTTTGTAATGAGAATAATCATGTTTTAAAAAACATTATTAAAAAACCACAGAAGTAATTTTCTTTTTTATTTCTCTTCCCTCCCTGGGGTCCTTGGTCTTTAAGTGCTTCCTCCATCACGCTTCCTTCAGACCCTGGCGCCCCGACCTGCCCTGCAGGCCTGACAGGCCCTGATTCACGATGATGACGGTGGTGATGCTGCTGACAAGACAGCAGCATCATCAGGACACTTTAATCCTCTCCACATTCACTTGAGAGGACAGCCAGGGTGGAAGGGATAGGCTCATCATTTCTGGCTTCGTGGAGATAGATGGTCTCTGCTCTGCCCCAGGCAGGAGGGTCGGCGCTGGCATCTGCTGAGCCAGAGTCTGGCCTTTCCACTGCCCGGGCTGCCGAGGCAGCGCCCTTGCTCGGAATCTGCTCCTCTGGCCCCTAGAGCCCGGCTCGGAGCCTCCCTCTGAATCACAAGGATGAAAAGGCCCACCCTCGGCTGATGGGGCTGTTTGGAAGGAAAGGGAAAGGATGACAAACCTGCTGGGCTCCTTTAAAGAATCCCACCTGGGAGCGACCGATGAAAATAGAACGGGAGGAAGGAGGGGGAGGCTAAGTGAGCTGGAGGGAGAAACACGCCGATTATTAAACAGTGAATTACCTGGGTCTGCTTATGAGCACACTCACGAAGCACATTTCCTCTGATACAGATCGGAAGTGGCTCCGGGTCTGTCACGAAGAGTAGGAAGGGGTGGTTAGAAAACGAACGGGCGGATCTCGAACGTGAGAAGCCAGCCCTGCGTCTTCCTTTCCCCTTTCTGCCAGCTTTCTCCCTGCATCTCAGGGCAGATGCCCTCCTCACGGGGTGGGAGGGGTCCCTCTCCCCTTTGGGATCAACACCAGGACACTTTGCTGTCCTCTTTGGGACGGTTGTCTGCCTCGGGGTCTGCTCTCTGACTCCATCCAAGTGAGCCGCGAGATCCCAGGACAGAGTGGGGGGACCCTGCCCGTGCTCCAGAGCGACATTTTCCCACCTCCAAGAAACAGGAGGCCAAGTCCAAACTCGGCCTGGAGAGTGTTATTACCCAAACCCTTGTTGGTGTTTCCTGACCATTTCTGAGTTTTCGCTTCGAAATGATGCTGTTTAGTGAGGGATGCGCCGCGCAGGTGGAGCCGGAGTGCGCTCCTCACCCCCACTTCTTTCTCGCCGCCTCCGATGCTCTATCCCCCATCTTGTCCGTGTGTCCACGTCTCACACATCCTTCTGAAATGGAAGTAGTCCCACTTCCCGGCGGAGCGAGCGAGCTAGAGTGCTGGACCGAGTCCCCAGTCCCATTTCCACCACCCACTAGGCAGGCGACTTGAAAACTGCGCCATCTGGCAAGTTGACTTCTGGGGCAGTAGCGTTCAAATATGGTTGACCATTGCAGTTACCGAAGAGCTTCATAAAATGCAGATTCCTAGGCCCTGCTCCTGGTCTGTAGGTCCACATCGCTAAGGAGTGTCTCGGGGTGCGCAGGCAGGAGGTCTGGGGGCCGCAGGGAGAAGCACTCGGCAAGGACCATCCCTCCGCCGCGCACGGGCAGTGCTTCCACACTTGTCCAGCCTAAGGGCATCCCTCCCATTCGGTGGCCTTCACTGGCACCCACTCCGCACCCAGTCCAGTTCATGGGGCTCGGGGGGCCCAGGGGTTGAACTTCTGGTTCATGGAGGTCCTACTCAGTGAGACCCCTGCACCACCCGAGCTCCCTCAGTGCAAAGGAGATAATTCACCCTGCCCTGCCCACCGCACGGTGTGGTGGTTCCAATTAAATGAGGTAAGGGATGTGAAATCGAAGGCAGTGTTATCATTGCCCATTGGGAGTGACGCACTGACTGCCTCATGACAGCCCCTCCGTACTGTCTGCCACTCATTAAAAACCGCACAAGCCTGCCTCGCTGTTCCCAGGCTCCTTCCCCTCCCTCCAGGGAGCCTGCGGGCTCCCCTGCGCCGGGAGTCCACGGCACCGTCAGTGCTGCGCATGCGGCGGTGCGTGAGCTGAGCGGATGGCGGTCTTGATGGGCTGCATATTCGCTGGTTCAACAACGGGTGCGTCCTTCTGCAAGATGGCCAGAGCTTTTTGCGGGGGGTGGGGGGCAGCTGTTGGTGGAAAGATGCAGGATTTCTTTCTAGGTGGAGCAAAGCCGACCCGGGCATTTGGGGCCCCTAACACCAGCAGCCCGCAGCTGATGGCTGCGCTCGGAGTAAGTCATTCTTTTGGGGTGAGTGGGTGCGACTGCTCTGCTATGGTTGGTCTGAAGATGGTGTGGAAAGTTCCCGACCCATCCCCTGGTCCCTTTGAGTTATCTGCTGTGTGGGTAACACAGTGCTTCGCAACTGAGTGGCTTAAAACACTTTATTTCTTTTGGTCCCGTGGCCGACAGTTTTCTGTTCCGTGGCGCAGACTCACGCCTGTGGCTGCGCTCAGTGGGGAGCCTGGCTGGACGGAAAGGACGGAGGCCTCCCCTGCTCCCGCGCTGCCCCGCTCCCGGTCCCGCAGTCAGTACCCCGGCTTCTCTGCAGCACAGCAGGGCTTGTCTGCGGGGGGGGTGGCTAGAGCCCGGGCTGGCACGTGCTCCTGAGGCACGTGCCCCTGGGGCCTTTGCCCACGCTGTGCTCACTGGCATCCCATTGGCTCACGGAAGTCATGTGGCCACACCCAGCGTCCACGCGGGTGGGGGCGAGGCCTGGAGGCCTGCTTTGCTGGGCTGCTGAGGTCGTGGGTTACCATGTTTTCCTTTCCTGGGATGCGCTCGAACACTCCGTGGGCCAGGACAGCTGCCGCGCGGGGGCTTGTGTCCCCTGCGCTCCGTCCACAGGCACGCGGGGCTGAGGCTCTGCCATCCCCTGGCCTTGGGCGCTGCGGCGCGACTTGGAGAGGCAGCGCAGGGCCGGGCTCCTGTGCTCTGGGGGCGGTCACCCGCCCCGGGCCGCCGCTGCGGTCCGGAGGAGACTCAGAGGCCTGGCAGGTAAGCACTTCGTCGGCTGTTTTTACTCTGGGTGCCGCGCCGCCGCCACCCCTTCCGCGTTGGTTCTGGCACGTGGCTCCCAGGCACCCTGGAGATGGACCGCTGAGCCGCCCGCGCCCGCGTCCGTGGGGCCGCCTGTAGGCCTCTGCTGCGGGGCAGAGCCCCGCGAGAGCGTGTGTGGGCTGCATCTCCTCTTCCCGTTGCTCAGAGTGCTGGGCACGTGAGCCCAGGCCCCATGCTTGCTCACCTGTGGACCCTCCTTGTCCTGACCGTGTGGTGGGCGCTGGAGCGGCCACCGCACCCTGTGGGCTTGGCACACCTTGGCTGTCCTCAGAGCTACCCAGGCAGCGGCCTGTGACCGCGGTGGCGTCACCTAGGTCCTGTGGGGAGTGACAGTCCTCGTGGCTTCCTCACGCAGCTGTCCTCTCGTCTCAGCCTGCGGGCTCCGTTTTCCGGAAGAGGTCCCTTTTGTTTCACCTCCGGTGACATCTGTCATGTCTTGCGTGTGCAGCAGGTGGAGAGACTGGAAGGGCTTTCGGAGCCGGAAAAGTGGTATTTCTGCCAGCTGGGAGGAAAACTGAAAATCTGTCCAGAGTGACTGCAGTGCTGATGTACCTGTGCAGACCTCTCCCGCCACCTTGGCGCCGTGGAAACCATTCTCCTCCGAGCTGGCCCTCGGGGACACACAGGTTTAGATGGTCCAGGACAAAGCGAACACGGTTGTGTATCTTCGGAGGGGAAGGGCCTCCTCCCTCCCCACGCCACCCTCCCCCGCCCTGTGGCCTTAGCTGAAATGCAGAAGCCACACTCTGTCCCTGCTGTGGGTGACAGACAGTGATGAAGCCCTGAGCTTCTTTGCTTGAGGACGTGTCTAAAAGAACAGATTGGCGCTCAGATGGAACAGTCACCTTCAGCCAGGCCCCCCGGGCTTCGGGAGCTTCTGATTCGGCTCTGCGTGTGGGGAGACACCAGTGGCTCTCTCGATGGGATGTCCCTCTGCGAGTGATTGGGCTGAGCATGAAACCAGGCTCTCTTCTGTCCTGTCATTGACACAATCCAAGTGCTACTTCCTCTGTCTCCAGACTGATCCAGCTCAGGTGGGGGCAGTCAGTACTCCCCCGGCCACCACTAGTCTGGGAACTGTGAGTCGGTGGTAAAGATGCTGGTGTTCATGTGACACCAGTGATCTCTGCTCATGGAAAGCGGCAAAAGTCTCCTTAATCCAATGCCAAGTTTCATGTATGTAACGCAAATAGTTCCCTACCTTGTGCCTGCAAAATGAGGCTGTGTGTTTCTTATTTATAGCAGGAGCCTCGCTGGTCAGAACTGGTCACCCCCATAGGGTCTCCTGGTTGTTTCTGGAGTCTCTGAGTGGTGACCCCGCAAAAAACGGTGATAACTGTAGTTGCCATTCTGGACTGCCTTGGCTCTTTCTCTGCTTCGCCACCCTGTGGCTTGCTGCTGGGACAGCTGTGAAGAGGTGCCTCATGGGGCCCATGGGTGTCCTGGGTGCCCATTCTGGATCCTTCCAGAGCTGGAGCCTGGGCAGAGCCGGGAGAGGGCCCTCCCACCAGGCCTGCTGTGCACGCGCCCCTGGGGCCCAGAGCGGCCCGTGTCCAGCTGCTGTGGACACGCTCTGGCACTGTCTCACCAGCCCCGGGCCGCCCTGTTGTCCAGGACTCCCCGAGTCTCAAGAGAAACAGCTGGGGCAGCTCCGGGCCCTCAGGCGCCATGAACCACAGAAGCAGTGCAGTCAACCCCAGGGCAAGGATGGGGCAGGGAAGGCCAGCGTCCTTTCTGTGTTTGTCAGGACTCTGGTGACCCAGAAACCTAGTACAGATGTAGCCTCTACAGAAATGGGGTTTATGTGGTGGCGAGGCTGAGAATGCTTCTGGACTGGGTCCCCAGACAGGGGTTGTCAGGGGTGAGCATCACTCAGCTCCCCTCCCTCACTCTCCCCTCTTTACTCGCCCTTTCTTTTCTCCCCTCCCCTTTCCTCTCCTCCCCTTCACTTCTCCCTTCTCCCCTGTCTCTCTGCTGTGACTTTATTGGCAGACAGTCCCTGTCCGTGTGGCAGGGAGGGATCTACCCGTGTCCCAGTGTCACAGGCTCCCGTCTAGGGACCCGACTGGAGAAGGGACATCTCTTTCCTGGTGTCCCCATAATATATTCAAATCTCAAGGCAGGAAGGTACTTGCTCTGCTTGGGGTCACATCAATTTCAGGGGCACTGGATACTCTGGTCAGTGGGGTGGGGTCAGGTGACAGCCTGTGGTGGGGGGTAGCAAGATCAGTTTCCAGCCAAGGAGGGGTCACAGCCGATACAAGCTGGTTGTCTGCCTGCCCCCCTCTGCCCACCTTCCCCTGCTTCCCTGTGTTCACGCATCTGCAGGAGGTGGGTGGGAGCGGCAGCTACAACCGTCGTCTCCCGGGAGTGTCTGCAGCTGCACTTGGACACCTGACAGCGTCCCGTGAACTTGTGTTTGGATGTCCACTGCCTTCTTTTGCCTTCTCTTTCCCAGCACACAGGTGGGTCGTCGGCCCGAGTGTGAATGTGGTCAGTGCCACTGGACTTGGGGGCACGCCTCTCTGTCAGCTGGCGCTGCGTCATCCTTGTCAGCACATGCCAGGCTCTGTTTGACCCAGTTATCTCAGTCTCAGACACTCTGAGGAGGCCCATGCTTTTCAAATGTCCTGCAATGAAAGGGCAGCCTGGCCCTGGCCCGGGCTGGGGGCGCCCCCCCTCCCTCCGCCCCAGGCCTCCCTGGGGGCCAGTGGGAGCGCTGGTGGCCGCACAGCTGCGGTCCCGTTTCCCGCACAGAAAGGGCCAGGCTGCCGTCCCCTGTCACCCCCGCTCCTCTTCCGCTCAGTCTGAGGGGAGTCCAGTGCTCCTCAGGTAAGTTTTCTCGGAAACATTGGGGTTCTTCCCTCAATTGTCTGCCTTCAAAGGCTCAGGCCTTTGGGAACCCAAGCCCGGGTCCCCTTTGTTTCTTCCTGTTTGTGTCATTCCTTCCCTGAGGCAAAGGGCACAGGACAGCCTAGCTGCTCTGCTGGGGTGAAGCAAAGGGAGGGGAGACCCTGGGCAGGGAGTCTGTGCAGGCGGGAGCTCACTGAGTCCGCAGGCGGGCGAAGGGCCTAGGCTGCCTGGTTCACACCTGCGGTGACTTACAGCCCGTGTCTCCCCCCGGAGTCCCTGCCCTCCGGCACCACCACCGCCCCCCGCCACCCCAGGCACTGGGGCAGAGCTGGATTACAGAGGGGTGGTGCCTCCCTGCCCCAGCAGATCAGACCCCCAATTTCTGTCAGCTCCAGGGGCCTCCAACTTGCACTGCACAGGAACCTGATGAGCACGCGGAAGGGTGACAGGTGGTGAGGCCTCTGATTTTTAACCAGACTCTGTGCTCTGTGCTGGGCGGAGCGTCTCACCCCCGCCTCTGGGTGGGGAGGGCATCAGACTTGAAGGCCTCTGTCAGTGGCCTCCCCAGGCCTGTGGTGCTTGGAAGGGCCTGCACAGAGTGGCACCTACATTAGGGACCACAGCTGGGGCCATGCTGGCCATTTTTTTTTGTCTTCTGGGCCTCATGTGGGGGGAGGTGACTGGTGACAATGGGCAGAGGAGACGCTGTGCTTTCTCCAGGGTGAGAGGCGCATCCTGTGAGACAGCCCTGGGGACTGATTGGGGGTTTTGCCCAGGAAGTGACACTAGGATTTGTGGAGCCTTATTATGAGCCATCAGAAGGTGACAAGTTGCTGGGGAGCTTGCTGCTTAACCTCTGTTACCTGGCAACCTGGACAGAGCCATGCAGCTGTCACTCCCAAGCCCCTCAGCTCAGCCTCAGCCAGCTCTGCCCTGGGGCTGCCTGGCTCAGGCTGGGGGTGGGAGGGTGGGAGGGGCAGAGTCTGAGGCCGGGCTTTCCCACACTGTGAAGGCTGGCCCGGCACTGAGCTGCCGCAGGGGTGGTTTCTATTTCCTTCAAAGTCACCAGGGTTTGAGAGACGGTGCCGTTTGGAGCAATTTCAGACAATGGGGGTCCAGCAGGGCTGCAGTGAGCGGCCACTCCTGGGCTCTGGGCCAGTGCACAGTGAGGGTTGGGGGGTGGGGAACTGACCTGGCCCAGCACAGAACTTCCCATGGGCACGGGACACAGGCGTCAGGGAGTGCTTCAGCTACAGACCCAGTGAGGACAGTGTGCAGAGTGATGCGAGGGGCTGAGTCTGGGGCTTCGGCAACGGTGCAAGTTTTGGGGGTGTCTGTGGACTTTTCAGGGAGCGTTTGGGCCCTTTCTCCTGTTGTCTGCCCTTGAGGCCACAACCCCACCCCACACCACTCTCCCCTACCCCCTGCCCAGACTCCAGGCCTCACTCTCCTGTTGTCTCGGGGAACTGCTAACTTGGCAGGAGCCGAGGAGAAGTGGGGAGTGTGGGAGGTTGTCAGTTCCTGGAAAATCACTGAGCTCTTGCCCTGGCTCTGGGCTGAAGGCTCTGCCCGCCCTCAGTTCCAGGGCTCTCCAACAGCTTGTGACAAACGAGGGGTTCCTCCCCTCCCCCACGCTCTCCCGGCAGCCAGGAATCGTCCCTGGACTACCTCGCCTCCCAGGCGTGCCATCCACAGCTAATGGATGGTGCCAGTTTCCCTTCCCAGTTTTTAATTACTTCGTGGGACCTATTTTCCTTTATCTCCTTACAGGGCGGCCTGGAGACGTGGGTGTGATAGAGAAAGGCCACCCGGGATTTAAAAATGGGGCTGCCGGTTGCCTCTGGTGGAAGGCAGATAGGGAGACTGAATAATGCGTCTTAGGAGTGTTTATTAGCATTTTGATGGAGACCAGTGAGGGATTGGAAAGGGAACCTCCCAGAAACACGGGTAACTTGTGCCCTGGATAAATCGGTTTCTCTTCCCACAGAGCATGTTGGCCTTCGGACTCTGCGTCCAGGCTTCCAAAGGAGCCGCTCTGGAAGCCTGGGTCTCATCCCCAGGATGGCTGAGGGGCTCAGTCAATACCTCTGAAGGCACGGGCCCTCGTTGGAGGGGCCACGGCCTGAGCAAAGCTCCAGGACAACGCACCACGGGGGACAAGCATGCCGTCCGACGGGCATTCTGGTCTCCCAGGTGGCTAAAGTCCATCCGTGGACCCACCCGGGGACCCCCGGAGCAGAACTACATCTGTAAGGCCCCCCCCCCCGCACCCCCCTTCATACACCACGCCCCCTGCCCTGCAGATGCCTCTCTGTTTCTCATTTGAGCTTGGGGTGGTGGGGCCACGGTCCAGGGGATCTTCTCCAGTCACCGGGGCCCCAACAACTGTGGCATCCCCTAATGCACACCAGAAATTGGGAAGATTTGGCAAAGCCAGGCCTGTGTTCCTCTTGGCTCAACTGGCTGGGCTGAGTGTGGCTGGCCTGCGTTATTGCTGGGCATGCCTGTAGCTCCTTGGTCATGGCCCTGAGCGCCCCCCCTGCTCCGCCCCACCGCGACTGCTGGGACCGCCTGCAGTGCTGTTCATCTCCCCATTGGATTTGCTCTTAGAGCAGAGCTGAGTAGGAAGCTTTCATCTCTGAAGACATACTGTACATCAGGAAACACAAGCCCGCCCCCAAGCATGCATACGTAAACCCCTATTTTATTCTCTCAGGGTGTCCACAAGTCACCTGAGTTTGTGACCCTGATCAGGGCTGCTGTGAGGCAGTAGTGGACTAAGGCATGCAGAGCCCTCAGCACGTGCCTGGCCTTCCTAGGGACCAGCAGGCTTTCCCAAAATCCAGTGCCCTCGCCAACCTGCTCAAATGGGTGTTGTTTGGGAGTGGGGCGCCCTCTGGTGGCCATTCTCCCCACTCACACCTAGGCTCCTTTTTCAGACTGATTTTTGACTTTCTTTCTCCCTGGCACCTGGCCCCTCCCACACAGTGGGGAGAGGGAGACAGGTCGTGCAGGGGAAACCTCTCTGGGTGCCTCGCCATTTCCTTTTCCTCCTTCCTGACCTTGCTGAGGTTGGGGTCATTAGGTCTGGAAATAGGAGGAAGGGCTTGGAGGTGGGAGTCCTGGATGCAGGACTCTTGACAGGGGCGGTGGGGGGTGGGGGTAGTTGGTGTCTTCTCCCCTCCCACTGGCCCCATTCTCTTCCCAGAGAGTCAAGGTCCATGGCTCCTGAGCCCTTCTCCCCACGGGCACAGGGCGGCAGGAGGCCACACGCCACAGAGGCTCCCTGGGCTATTGTGAGGTAATTTTATTCCTTTTCATTTCAGGTAAAAATAGTGAATACAAGATAATCTTAGTAAAGGTAAAAATACATCATTTGGATTTTGAACAGTGCTACCTACAGTACAATTTTTGATTTAGGATTTTTAAACTTTTTTCTTTTATAAACAAATAGAGCTATGTTGCTAGTAGGCTGTGTTCTCATCTGGCACTTAAGAGTAGGTCACAGGTCACCTCCCGGTTCTGTTTGGATGTGTGTGGGGGGCAGGGAGGGTGAGAAGGGCGCATGGGATGAGGTGGTTCGTCTTCCCAGGACACAGGGCTGCGTTCCGTGTGCAGGGGAGGGAGTGAGTGCATCCCAGAAGGCCTTTCCTGCACTGGCCACCGGACACAGGTCACTGCGGCTGGACCGAAGGTCTCACACATGCCTGTGTGTGTGCGGGGGGGCACTTCCTCCCCTCCTGTGGTCGTGTTTCTCACCCAACAGCCTAGATTCACAGCAGTCCTGCGTCCAGGCAGCCCCTGGGCTGCAGACACCAGCAAGACTGCTCAGGACAGAGCCAGTGGGCCCCGTTGGGTCCCAGAGGAGTGGGCCTGGGACCCCTGCCCACCAGGGCTGGTGGCCAGGACATTCGACCTGGCCTTGGAATGCTGGTAGAAGTCACAGACACCCGTGTGGGCTGCTAAATGTCTTTACCCTTGTTCACCCTCAGGTGGTCTTTGTTTAAGTTCTTTCCAAATTTCTCACTGAGCTGCTGGATCAGGTCGGCCAGCTCGCCGGTCGCTTGAGATTTCTCTTCGAGGAGCTCGTAGCGCAGGCTGGAGATGTCTTGCTTGATTTCCTTCAGCTCGCCTGTAAGGACAGATGGGGTTTTGGTGAGTGTGAGTGGTCAGCAGAGGCACGTGCCACATGCATTTGGGCATGCGTCTTTCCGGCAGAGTGCCAGGTTGCCAGTCCATCCCACCAGGGGCGGAGGCGAGGGGACGGGAGCTCCGTTTTGACCTAAGTGCCACCCAGCTTAGGTCAAAACGGAGCCACCCAGCTGTGTCCACTGAAGGACACAGCCATCCATTTGAGACCCTTCTGCCACTCCTGGTCAAACGCTCTGGTGAGGGTTTGAGGTAGCAGGAGGAGACAAGGCCAGGGCTGTGAGTCACCAGCACCTGTTTAATACCATGGCAGTTAGAGCACTGCTCTTAGGGCCAGTGCTCTGAGTAACACCTGGTTTTCCTGATGCCCCCTGTACTGTCCTGTCTTTACTTGCAGAGGGGAGAAACCCCAAGTGTGGAGGGAGCAGCACGGCACGGTGGTCGGCTTGGCCGAGGAACTGGCAGCCTCGCGGGAGCAGGGCCCACCCAGACCATGCAGGCAGCGCGCGGCACAGGGCCCTGCAGCAGGCCTGCCGCAGCGTCCTTCCTCAGCAGGGTTCTGCCAGGTGGGGACTTCACTTACTTCCACAGTGAACCATGTGGTCTCAAGGCCAAATGGGCCTGGGCTGTGGGAATCTTTTTTTTAACCACAAAGGGGAGTCAGAGGTTCTTGCCTGACATCGTGGATCCTGGGCTTGGCTCACAGGGAGTCTGCCTCCTCGGGACACACCATTCATGTCTGTTTTCTAGGGGCGCCTCACGTACACACACGCTGAGATTTTAAAGGTACAGCCTGGTTGGTTTGGGCACCCTGCAAAGCTCACTGGGTGCACCACTGAGCGCCACTCCCATGGTGTGGTTCTAGCGGCACGAAACCTGGGCAGCCCCTCCATCTGTGGTCAGGGACCTTCCTGCCACTCACAGTGACACACTGCTCGAGGCTGGCCGGCCTGACACCTGGCAGTTTTCTAGTCGAGACCCAAAGTGGGGTTGGGTCGAAGGGCTGCTGCTCTGACCCCAGACGGTGTCGGCCCCGGAGGTGCCCCAGGAGGAAGCAGAGGGTCACTAACAATGGCCAGGCTTTTCCTGTTGGCCCCCCTGGCTCAGTCGAGGGGGAGTCCTAGTGCCTTCATTCATGGAGGGGCCTGGTTCATGAGGTCTGGATGTGCATCTCTAACAAGTGGGTGTCAGGCGGGTGGAGAAGCACTGGGCTTGCCCGATTCTGAGAGCCTGGGGTTCAGACAGGGCGGGGCAACTGGACCCGGGGTTGTGGCAAAGTCAGAAGGAGGTGCACATGCACCCACGGAGTGAGGAATTCTGGGCCATCCTGACCTCGACGGCCCTGAGGCCGACTCACGGCAGCCACCACTGTGACAGGCAGAAAAATTACCCCAAAGAAACCAGGTCCCAATCTCTTTGTCCCATCTATGGGTATGTTGGTTACGCAGCGAAGGAGAACTATGCTTGTAAATGGAATTAGGGTGGCCAAGTAGCTGGCCTTAAACAGGGAGATGATTTGGGTTTATCCAGTCTAAGCACGAGTCTTTCAGGGTGGAGGAGGAGGGCAGAGGAGGGTCAGGGAGATGTGATGAAGAGGCGGCACGAGAGGCGGCGGCACGGGGGCACCTGGTGCTGGTTCTGAGATGGAGAGGCTCCCGCCACAGGGGGACCAGAGGGTGGCCTCCAGGTTGGAGCTGAGGGCCACCCCAGCTGACAGCCGGCAAGAGACCAGAGACCCCAGTCTCACAGCTGTGTGGGACCGCACCTGCCGACACCCAGCAAGCACGGACACAGGCCTCCCGGGGCCTCCGGACAGGAGCGCAGCCCTGCCCACCACACCCTGGTGAGGCCGCGCCGACTCCCCCCCCCGCCCCACCGGGAACCCATCCGGTCTCTCACCTTCGTTGACTTCGTCATTCTCTCTGTCCACCTGGGCCTTCAGGACGTATCTCTTTATGAGCCGTTTCATGATTTTCTGAAATGTGAACACAAGGAAGGCTTCAGACAGGCTCGGCCCTGGCAGGCAGCCTGCACTGTGTGTGCGCGACCCCTCCCTCCTGCGGGGCCTGTCGGCAGCAGTGCCCGCACCTGCTGCCCTGCCTCTCAGGGGAGCCTGGGCCTGTTCCTGTGTTTAGCCCCCGCACCCCCGGGATTCAGTACCACCTGACCCTGACCCTGAGCCTGGGAGGTAAGAGCAGGACACTGTTGGTGGCAGGAGGGTGAGCCCAGGAGAGAGGGAGAATCATCTGAGGTCCATGGATGCTGCTCTAGGCTCCAGGGACCGACCCAACCCTGTCCTTTTTGTGACTTCAGCCTGTTGTGTTCCCTTCTTAGGCTTCAACTTCCTTCTAGTTCAACAGCGGAGGCGGTTGGGGGAGCACTGAAGTCTTGGCAGGCCAGCCCGGTGGAGCTGCACCCCACTGAGGTGCATGCCTGAGCAGAGGTGCACTCAACACAGCGTCAGGACCGGGATGGAGGACAAGCCTGTGGTACCTGTGGAAATTCCTGCCAGAGGCTGAACTTCCTGCCAGAGGCGGGAACAGATATAGCTGGGCATGGGGAAGTTTGGCCAAGATAGCTAGCTCCCCTGAAACCCCACTGGCCTGGCTCCCATTCTTAGTCTGGCTGGAGGGGAAGGGTTTGGCCTGCAGATTCATTTAATATGCAGATGAGGATGAGCAGACAGCAGCCACCAGGAATAGAGACAAGCTAAGAAAGACTGCAGGGGTGAACTTTGGATTTTGCCAGCTGGTGGTTCAGGGTTCCTGAGAAATCACAGGATTTAAAAATATTCTGGTTGCTGAGAATTTGCATCTTGTAAGAGATGGGCAGCCAGGCAGAGAGGGAGGGACTCCTTGCCCCATGGTCATCCCTTCCTGTGACCTCCTCACCTGCGAACACCTGAGGACCGAGGGGGGATGGGAGGGGCCCGAGCTCTGTCCCTCGCCTAGCTGTGGCCTGTTGGGCAGGTTACTTTCTGACTACGTGGACTCAGGAAACGCTTCTGGCAGGTGAGAGACATCAGCTGCCACGATGGAAAGAGGTGGAGGATTTAACTCATCGTCATGACCATCATCGCCATCAGGGGACATGCCAGGGATGGTGGGGGCCTGTGATGGGGAGGACCTTGCTGAGGAGGGGCCTCCCGGGCCTGTGTTCCCAGACGCCGACCCTGGCAAGGCTCTCCCTGGTGCGCTCTGAGCCCGTCCATGCGGACCAGCGCTGCCCGTCCTCGGCCCTTAGTGGGCTGGTGGACCCCTTGGCCCCACGGTTTGAATGGTGGTCTCATTTCAGGCCAAGCAGTAAATGAGCAAGTTCCCTTCCTGCTGCCCCTTCTCAGAAAGGCCGAGTCTGGCCATGTTAGTGGTCAGTGCTGATAAACTTCTTGGTATTCTGGGTACGAAGGCAGGTTCCTTGTGTTACAGGAATCTGACACACCTTTCCGTGCGGCTCACTGTGCTCTTTCCATTTCATTGAAGAAACAAAGTAGAAATCAACAAAACTTTGTCCAAAACCAGTCTTGTGGGAAAGACAACAGACAACCCAGACACCCACATATCTGGCATTCTTACTGAGAAAGGAATTCGGAAGTTTGTTTCACCACAGACTCGCAGGCAGATGCAATGTCAGAGGATCTGGCTAGTTTGTTGCCTTTCAAGAAAAATGACGGAATGAAGGGCTTTCCAGTTTCTGGATCCACCAATTAAAGAGCTTATACGGGCGAGGTAGAATGGTAAGCCAAAGGTTGGAAGCCAGGTGCTTCCTCTTTTGTGGTGGTCCTGGGCAGGGCCCTTTCAGACTGCGGCAGCCGCCCTGGTGCCCCTGGCTCCATGGGCACGCCAGGTTCTCGAGCAACGTGACCGACCGGGTATCTTAAAAGAGGCCGCAGTGTTGTACTGTTAACATGGAATATGCCCCTCAGGCTCCATTTGTTTGGAGACCCCACTCGCCAGCCTCCTTCAATGCAGAGCAGCCCCCTCGGAGGTGGGGAGGCAGGGAGAAGAAGCAGAGGAGCAAGTGCACTGAGTCCTCTCTGCAGACAGGAGTCCTGTTGACCTCCTGGGCCAAGTGACCTCGCTGAGCCCTCCTAGAACCTCTGTGGGATGGAGGTCGTCACCTCCATTCACAGATGATGACACTGAGGCTCAGAGAGTGAGGTGACTTCTCCAAGGTCCCACAGTGGGGAGGGGCAGGTCCCAGATTAACCCCGAGATCAGCAGAAGCTGGAGCTTCATCTAAGCTGCAGGAAGAGGGTATGTGCAGACTGGTGAGGGGTGAGATGCAGGAGACTGGCTCCTGCTGGTCAAAGGGGACTCAGACCATTTCTGGGGACCAGTTTGTCCTCTAAAAGACACAGGGGAGGTCTTTGCTGGATTTCCAAGGACGCCCGGCTTCGTCCAGGGGTTGCCCTTGGAGAAGAGTGTCACTGGCATGTGATGGTCACGCGTGCCCATGGCCGCTGTGAAGACGTGCGTGCCCGACGGGAGCCGGCGCTTCTGCAGACCTGCGGCTCAGTGTGCAGAGAGGCGAGGGCTCGCTCGTCGGTCTCAGCACGCAGTGGGGTTGCAGAGCCTGCCTGTGGAGGCAGGGGCCCCTTAACCTCCCTGCCTACCCCCTTTCACTCCCAGGGGCGACAGGCACCTGAGGGAGTGGACAGATACCTTAAAGGAGAACAGTGTGACTGCCTGTCAGTTGCCAAGAAACTTCATGTCCTGATGGGGACCTGGCTTCCCCTCTGGCACGTGCATGTTAAGTGACTTGGGATCTGCAGGAGCGAGATGCCAGGCTTGCCTCCAGGAGGTCTGAAATGGTGAGAAAATGCCCAAAGCCCTATTGAAACGGATGCTACAGTTGATTGCTACTTCTAGAAAAGATGGACATCAAAAGCCTCCTCTCTCGCTGCGTGGGGAAAAGCGTGATCCTTTGTGACGAGTTTGTGATACCTCCTTGCTGGCTTCCACAGAGGTCCCTCACTTCAAAGGGATGCTGAACTTCCCCCAAGTTTACATGGCTCCATTGGTGGCAACTGGGCCCACCCACCCCCATGCATTTAGCAAGTGCTGCAGATGAGTTCGTTTAGTGACAAGACTCAGGCAGAGGAACTAGCACCGAGGGGCACGATGGGTAAGAATGGGTGTGGCCCTGAGACCTGAGTCCAGGGAAGAAGGCACCCAGCTCCTCTTGCCCCAACTCCAAGGGGCTGACGGCCTCTGGCTGCTGCAGTGAAGGGGAAATAGAAGGTCTTTCTGTGGAAGAGAAACCCTCTCTGTGCAGCCAGGGCAGCTGAAGATGTGGATGAGCAAGAGGATGCACGGAGTGTGTTGCAGATGGCAAATGAGGTAGAGTCCAGGGGGAAGCAGTGTTTTCACGGGGAAACAGACGCTGAGGACCATCTGGGGGGAGTGGACCAAAGGGGCCCTGGATCCTGGGACAAGCCGTGCCTTACACCAGGTGTACCAGGTGCCGGAAGAGAAGAGATCAGCCCTGGCGAGCTGTCCACTCCGCTTGCTTTGATCTCTGCAGAAAAGGCCGTCGGGAATGTGACAGACGGACAGCCCCTGGGTGGTGGGGGAGGGAGTGTATGCCCAGGGCTGGGGCTTGTTGGAACGAAGCGCTGTGCCTGGATGCTGGGGTGCGTTTGGGATGTGGCTCCTTTGCTGTGCCCCCGAAGGAAAGGTACCTCTCGGAGGGTGCGTGCATGAGGTCAGCACACTCCCCAAGAAACTGACACCGGCTCTGGGAACAGGTCACAGGGTGGTGGGTGGCTTTGACAGGAATGCACCACGGCCACCTCGCCAGTGCCATTGTTTTGTTCCATTGTTTAGTCTCACATCCACAGAACCCAGATCGGAAAAAGCATTTTAAAGCAAGGAACCAGTTTTGTGAAAAGTAACATTTTGGACCCCTGGAGGCCTAAGATAGCAAAGCGCAGAAGTCTCTGAAGTCTAAGGAAGTGCCTTCCTTTGCAAGGGAGAGCACCCCAGAAGGAAGCAGTGATGAGTGTAAAGGAAACACCCAAAGCAAAGGGGTCGAACAATCAAGCGAATCCACCAAAAGGACACAATGGAAAAAGCTTAAAAATGATGCGCATTGAGCGTCAGGGCTCTGGTCTTCCTGGGAGGGAGTGTTACAGGGCTTCTCAGAGCCGCGAGGGTGTCAGAGGCTGATGGTCTGTGCTCTGTGTGGGGCAGCGACAGGTACAGCCCGGATGGTAGGGAGATGGGGCGGCTGGGGCTCCACCTGACCTCTGCACACTTGGCCGTTGCTTTGGGAAGAAAACCGTGCAGCTGGGAGGGCCACCAGCGGGCCCAGGAAGAGAGATGAGCCACCGTAGGTCCTTGCCCGAATCCTCCTCCTTCCTGGTTACTGTTGCTCCACTCGAGAACTCCCCCCAGGGACTGTCAGGTACTGGCCGGGCCGGCCCTGAGGAGGCTCTGGTGCGACACTGTGAAGATGCATGGTGGCGGAAGACGGTGCCCTTCTGAGTCAGACAGGTCTCGGTTTGACCAGCTGTGTGACCTTCCCCACGGAGCCTCAGTGCCGCCTCTGTTACGTGGGGTTACAGGCACTGCCTCTCTCACAGGGATGTGCTGAGATGACATGAATGCTCGGGTCCCGTCTGCTCCCAGCTGGCCTTTCCTGTCTTCTCAAGGCCTGCTTGTCTAAGCAGACGATGGCTCGGGAGGGTGGCCAGACCTCACTGGGCAGGGCTAAGCGAAGGGCCAGTGCGCAGAAGGCACAGTGCCCTCTGCTCCTGTCTGCTGACCTCTCACTCCTGTGGCCCAGTTTTCCTTCCTTCTTTTCTGTGACAGCTGTTTGACTAAGGAGCCCTGGGCTTGTCCTGGTGGAGGCACAGGATATGGGGGGAGGGCAAGCTTTTTGAGGTTATCAGTAGCCTGAAGCTACAAGCCAGCCAGCCTCTGTAATCACAGCAGGAAGTGACCCAGGGGATGGACGGCAGCCAGGATGCGGCCCTGGCGATGGAGGACACACATGGTATCACCCTGACACTGGTTTTGAACTGGCCTCACTTGTGGAGGGTTCACCCCAAGTACAGGACGTTCACCACACAAGGAGTCTGCCTCTGTCTCTGCAGCTGCTTCTGCTCGAAACCCAGGACAGATTGGGCCCTAATCTGCTAGGGTTGTCTGTCTTCTTGGTGACACAGATAATCAAAACTTCTCTTTGAGAAGCTGAGAAAGAAGAATCCTTCCACTGACCAAAGGCTTTGCCCTGTAAAATAACTCAAAGCAGATCACACTGGTGAGGCCCGATTTTGGGCCTGATTAAACACAAGATCTGCCCATCTAGCCTGCATCCTCTGATAATGCTGGAAGGACTTTGAGGGACAAGCCGTTTCTTAATTGGACACTTAAATCCTCCTAACCGCACAGCTGGCTTCTGAAATGCAGATGGAGATTCAGTCAGAGGCGTGTGCCTGGAAGATGCTACGGCTGTAATTGCTCCCTCTGGGATGGTGGCACTAGGGACGTGTCACCTTGGCCCAGAGGACGACTCTGAACAGCTTCAAATTGACATCTGATAAGATGGTCGGCATGGATCAAACTGCTGGGCGTTGGGAGGGAAGAGTGAGGAAAAGAATGACCTGCACTTTTGTGATCAATAACCTGTAGTTACCATTTATCCCTGGCTCACGAGCTATTCAAACTGACAGAGATTTGGCATTAATTCCCAAGAGCCACGCAGGGACTGCAAGCACAGAAGGTCATCCTCTGGTTTTGGTAATGGGCTTTGCAGGTTGGCAGCAGGAAGTCAGGTGCTCACTGAAGACAGCAGTAGCCACCTGGTGGCATAAGACAAATGCCTGGGAGTCACCGCCTCTCCACACCGCATGCCTATTGGTCCACCTCTACTCCCACTGGCTCCGCCTCCAGTCCCACTGGCTCCACCTCCGGTCCCACTGGCTCCATATTCAGAATCTGTCTGCTTTTCTTCGTCACCTGATTCACACCGCAACCTGAGCCACCCTCCTCTGTACCCAGGCAACTGTCACGTCGTTCTCCGGTCTCCCCGCTTCCTCTCGGACCCCCACCAATCTCCTCTCATCATAGCAGCTAGGTGGTCTTCTTAGAGCCTAAGGAGAATTTTATCTTCTCCCTGCCCAAAGGTAAATTCCTCCAACTGCCTTCCTCGGCCATGTAGAGTGAGATCCACATCCTGACCTTGGTCTGGCCGCCTGATCCCCCTCGGACTTCACTGCCCTCCCGTGTCCCGTGTGGGCTGGGCTCTGCGGCGGGGGACCGGCCCGGTTTCTCCCCCTGGCTCTTGCTGATGCTTTCCCTCTGCGTGGGAAGCCCCACACGCTGCCTCCTCTCCTCCCTGAGGTCGCAGCTAACCGTCCTCTCCTTGAAGGGCCCCCTGTGAGAACCATATCTAAGCAGGGGCTCCCCATTTCTCTCTGTTCCTGCACCCTGTCGTTTTCTTCCTGGCACTTCTATCGATTCGAATGTGCACGTTCATCTGCGTGTTTACTCATTCACCGTCTCCCTCCCTGCACTGAGGTGCACTGAGGCAGGAGCTGAGTCTTTGTGCCCAGTGATGGGCACAGCACGGGTGGAGAGGGGCGCTCAACAAGTAGTGCTGAGTGGTCCTGGCCAGGGGCTTGGTTGGTTGGAGTGTCGTTCCACACACTATAAAGTAAGTTGTGGGTTTGATCCCTGGTTGGGGCACATGCCGGAGGCAACCATGGTGTTTCTCTCCCCACGCCCTCCCTCCCTCTCTCATCCCCTCTCTCTAGAATCAAGACATATATCTTCAGATGCGGGTTTAAAGAAAATACTCTCTGGTTGAAGGAAGGAATGAAGCTGTGTTCTGAGGGGATGGCACAGCCGTGTGACTGAATCCATGCCCAATGGTGCCCCCTTCTGCCCGAGCCTGAGGAAGGGCAGTTACCTGGTATCTGGTGGGTTTGCTGAAAGTGTTATTTGCAGTCAGGTTCTCAGAATTCCTCATGCCAGCATGGTAGCGAGTCTTCTGGAAAAAAAGTATACAATCATAATATGTACATACCCGAAAAAACTTGAATAGTACACACACATGGAGTGCTCCCTAAAAAGAGGACCCTTGGGAGGTTGATGTGCCCACACTGCCTGGCTTCCAAGGACACTGTTCCTGGGGACTGGAGTCCTCTAGGATGTCAGCAGGCTACAGAATATTGTTTGGTCAACTCAGGAGAGCTTTGGGTTGAAATTGTTCAGGTGTTGGTGCCCAGGACTCCTCAGAGGCTTTAACATGCTAGTAAGTGTTGAGCATCTCCGGGAGGAGGAGGTGATGGGCAGGGACCTTTCTTCCCAGAGCTCATGCCTCAGTTACACTCTGGAAAGAGCTGTTCCAGTGCCAGGTCCACAAAGGAGTTACCCCAATCAGTCCCCAGCAACGCACCTGTCCGAGGTGCTGCAGGGAGCGGACGGCCACCACACCCTCCGCTGGAGCTGCAGCTCTGCTGAGGCGTCCGGGACTTTGAAAAGCATCGGCCCCTCTGGACGCCTGCCTCCCCTTGATTCAGGGACCCCCACCCCCGTCTGAATCAAACACACACAACTCTTTCCTCCCCCGAGCCCGCTGCCTTCTTGCCCCATAGACTCTGTGGTACCTACCCTGAACTTGGAATTTAGCATGCCCATTTCAAGGTCATTTTCACAGCTTTTGGCCTTAGATTTGCAGAGTTTGATGAGGCACATCTTGATTCTCATTATGAGATAATAAAATGATTTAGGACTTGGCACTAGATTAAAAGGAGCAGGTAGAGTTCTTCCTTCATCAAAATAAGACAGCCAGAGCTTCGCTCGGGCGAATTTCCACTCCACGTCCGCATCCTCCTGTGGACGAGGAAACAGCATGTCAGCACCAGAGGCCGCCGCTCATCAACCGAGCTCAGTCTGGGTGTGTGTGGCGGGGGGGCGCCTCTCCACGTTCTGAAAGCAGATTTCTTTTTTTTTAAAGATTGTATTGATTTATTTTTAGAGAGAGGGGAAGTGAGGGAGAAAGAGAGGGAGAGAAACATCAATATGTGGTTGCCTCTCACATGGCCCCCCTGGGGACTTGACCCGCAACCCAGGCATGTGCCCTGACTGGGAACCAAACTATTGACCCTTTGGTTCACAGTCTGCACTCAGTCCACTGAGCTACACCAGCTAGGGCCTGAAAGCAGGTTTCTAAACAGGACCCTGACACATTTGTGGGCCTTCACTACAGGGTGCAGTGGAGGGTGTGCTCTCGCTAAAACCATATGCTTTTAGTCCTTCTGAAGGATCTCCACCTAACATCCTAGACCCATCAGCCAGTTCATCTTCTCATTCTCCACTGGGTAGTGTTACCAACATTCTCCACGTGCCCCTAACCAAAGAGCATCTCTCAACATCATTTAATCTTGTTAGCCATTAACATTTACATCTCTGCTCACTCTCTTGCCAACCCCTACACCGTCAACATGTGACTCTTTCAGGGCAGTGCTGCCCCACGGAAATACAAGGTGAGCCACAGGCCACACAGGTGGGCCACATAGGTAAACCTCAATATGTAAATTTCTAGTAGCCACAATACAGAAAGTGAAATGGAGCAGGTGAAATTAATTTCAGTGCTGTATTTTAGTTACTCCTCCAGACCCAAAATGTTATTTCAACATGTAATCATTATAAAAAATCTTTAAACTTCTTAATGAGGTAGCTCACTTTTTTTTATACTGAGCTTTAGAAATCAGTGTGTAGTTTATGTTTAGGGTGCATATCAGTTAGGACCAGCCACATTTCAGGGGCCCAGTAGGTACTGTGGTAAGGGGCTACAATACTGGATGGACAGCACGGTGTATTGTTTATTAGAAAGTGTGTTTCCTGTTGGTTGGAGTGCTGCCAGGGAAGCTGCCTCGAGATTCCGCATGTGTGATTCCAGGGGAACAAGCCTGACTGTTGTTAGTCCAGCTGTAGTTCGTTCACTGTGGCTGGAGTGATTGTTACTAAGTCAAAGTTTCTGTAGTAACTGTATTTGCTCCCACCCCTGGCGGTGGTGGTAGAGGGAAGCCCAGACCTGTTACTTTTGACTTGGCGTCGCTGCCAGGATGCTGATTGGGCCCTGTGAGAGGGAGCGGCTGTGTGTGTTCTGTGGGCAGGCTCCTCAGGCCTCTGTCCCCAGAGGGCGGCTTGAGGCTGGGACAGAGGCCTGGGATTTGGGATCAGGTGGGGCTGGGCTCACACCCCTTACTGACCATGTGACTTTTGGCCAGGGCCTTGGGCTCCCTCACCTGTGCAAGGAGACAATGCTGCCTCCCTCACGTAGCCCTGAGATTGGCACTGAGTCTGCTCTGTGAGTGGCGGTCCCCGCTCCCCCCACAAGTGTTGGCTGCACGTGAGGGGCTATGAACAGGGTGAGGCTGCGGGGCTGAGCCACGAGATACAAGGTCTCACCAGCAGGCTTGGCCATTCTGTTGGCCTTTGCTGGGACCCCATCCCCACCTGGCCTGGCCTATGGGACATCCTACATGGGTCTTTTAGACTGGAAGCTTTGTGAGGGCGGGGCTCACTCCTTGTGCAGCAGAAAGGTGTGACAGGGATGCCCAGCCTGGGGGTGTGTTGACACAGTGGCTCTGGAGCCTGCCTGGCTCTGTTCCTTACTAACTGGGTCCCCATGGCAGGCGACTCAGCTGCTCTGGGCCTCCATTCCTCATCTGTAAAGTGGGGGTGAAAATACCCACCTCATAGGTGGTCGTGAGAATTAAGGGGTTAATGCCTGGAGTACACTTAGTGTCAGATGCGTGGTCAATCCTCAGCATGTTGTATTTTTATGTCCATAGCTTAACACGGTGCCTGGTGTTCACCCTTGACTCATTCAGCAAACATTTGTTGAGCACCTACTATGTGCTGGGTAGGTGCTAGGTAGGCACTGGGGATGACAGCCCTGGCCCTTGCGAGATACACAACATGAGCACATAAACACATCAGCTGGCCTTTTACTAGGGCTGTGCAAAGAGCCATGCCTGGCTCTGGGTGTTCAGGCTGGTGGTCTGGGCCTGGGGATCGGGGAAGACTGCCCTGGTGGCTGGCGTTTGAGCTGAGACCCAAGGGATGAGTAGTTCCCAGCCAAGCCAAGGTGGGCGGGCTGGCGGGTAGGGAAGAGTAGGAGTTGGTTAGTGGGAGAGGAGGTGAGAGATGTAAGTGTGTGATAATCTATTCAGTGAGCTTCCTGTTAATGCTCATTGGGTTTATTTTTAATTTCTTGCTGTTCCAAACAAGGCTTTGGTCAATGGCTTATGCTTTGTGCATCATAGATTGTGATAAATGCCTTTCTCTTCTGAGAAAGACAACAGTGAAAAGTGGGAGGGAAGGTCCAGAACTGGAAAGTGAGGTTGAGGGCGGAGTTTCTGTAGTTGCATGTTAAGATCCAGAGACTTACTTAAATGCTGGCAGGAAGGACTAGGTAGAAAGGGGGAGGGCGGCAGTGCAGGTGGAGTCGGGATAATGGTGACCCCAGAGGAGGTGAGGGGTCAGGGTGCCAGGACGCACGGTCGCTGCTTGCATGGAGAAGGAGGGCAGGTGGGGTGTGGCAGGCACAGAGGCTGGCGGGAACGTGGATTTGGACAGTGGTGCTCAAGATTGTAGGTTTTATAAGTACGCACTTACCACAATTCTGTGTGCCCAGGAACAGCCGGCACACCTCCCATGCCTGCACATGTGCCACCTGTGAGCGGGGTGGGGTCGAGCGCTCTCACTGGCTGCTCTTACCGGGTGGGGTGAGGAGAGAGAGGCCTGGAGCCTGGAGGGGAGTGTGGGCTGCAGGGAGCTTTGCCCACCTCCTGTCACCACGCTGTTGGGACGACTCAACATCACAAGCCATGGGCTTGCCCACTCTTGCCCCAGGCACGCGGGCATCCATAAGGCCACTTTGTATTTCACGTTCATCTGGAGCAAGGCATGCTATGCCTGTTAGGATGGGGCTGACCGTCCCAGGTGAGTGGTACCCACAGACTATCTAGGCCCCGCCTGGTTTCCCTTACATGTGGGGAAGCTGAGGTCCAGGAGGGCAGGGAGTGCTAGTAAGCAATAGCTCATCCAGAAGGTGACTGAATGGATGTAGCACTTTAAATAGATATGTTTATCGACACATACTGCATTTTCAAGGGGTGGGGCGGGGGGATGAGAACTTCATGGCCCAGCTCACCTCTGCCTTTCACCTCTGGCCTCTTTTCCTTGCACAAACTACGCTCTTGCAGTGCCGAAGACACCACACCGTTCCTTCCCTCTCTGCCTCTGCATGTGAGGTTCCTACTATTTAGCATACTTTTCTCTTCAGAGAACAAATGTGCCTCCTGAAATGTGCATGTTGAAGCTGTAACCCTCAGCACTGTAGAATGTGACTGTACTTGGAAATGAGGCCTTCAGAAAGGTAATTAAGGTCAAAAGAATTACAAGGATGGAGCCCTAGTCTGTCCAATGTGCCTGGTTTCTGCATGAGGATAAAGGCTGCACCAGGGATGCACGCACTCGGGGACTCGAGGCCAGGTGAGGGCGCTGCAGAGAGGAGGCAGCTGGCTCCAAGACGACGAGAGGCTGCGGGGGCGGGGAGGGAACCACCCCCCAGAATTGTGAGTGTCGTTTCTGGTGTTCGAGTCACCCAGTTCGCCGTTATGGAAGACCTAGCTAACTAGTGCATGGGGGTCTGTACTTTTTTCCCCATGTGGGAAAGACACAAATGACTGTTTCTTCTGGAAGACTGAAGCGCAGAGGTAGGCCAAGCCCATGTGGACGTCCCCTTTCAATCCCCTCTTTCCTTCTCCCTTCCCCAGAGGACGCCCCAGGTCAGGGGTGCGGTACCTTTTCTCTGTCTTTCTCTCCTTTTTCTTTTTGCATATTCACATTTGCATGTAAATGAGGTTTGCTAATATTCCTATGCAATTTACATTTTGTTCACTCAACATTATCATAGGAGTTTTTTACATTTGCATTGTGTAAACAAGGTTAGCTTATCTTTTTCTACAACTTGCATTTTTTCACTTAATATTATCATAGGGATTTTGCCAAAAAAGGTTTTCCTCACTGTATGTACAGTATTATATATTCAGAATTCTAAAGTCTGTACTATATCACATTTTTTTAAAGATTCTAATATTGATGAACTATTTCCATGTTTCTCCTTTAATGAATAACTGTAAAATCATATTTCTGCATGGATCTATTCCTAGAATTGGAATTGTTGAGTGAAAGGGTTAGTACATTTTATTTTGTTTTAATTTTTAGCTTATTTATTTAACTTCTTAATAAGTAAAGCAATAGCATACTATCTGGAGCACAAAAAGGTGTGCATGGAAAGGCATCCCAGCTGCCACGTCCCCGAGGCCCACCTCGCCGGGGGCGCCCTGCCTTGTGCTGCTTGTGACCCTTTCAGAGTTATTCCTTCCTCAGATGCTCAGACAACCCAAAATGAACAGGTATCCCCTTTCTCCCTTCCTTCTCCAAGACAGAGTGCACTGCATATGTACATTGTTCTCCAACCTGACTGTTTTTCACTTAACACTCTAACTTGAAGGTTTTTCCAAATCAGTGTGTAGAGAACATGTTCACCCTCTTTTAAAGCTGCACAGTTCCTCACTGGTCAGTGTGTGATAATCCATTCAATGAGCTTCCTGTTAATGCTCATTTGGTTTATTTTTAATTTCTTGCTGTCCCAAACAAGGCTTCAGTCAATGGCTTATGCTTTGTGCATCGTAGATTGTGATAAATGCCTGCCGGTTCCCTCTCTCAACTCCCTTCTCTGTTCGGCAGACTTGTATGAGTCTTTGACTGGCCTTCGAACATCACCCCTGCAAGTTCCCTCCCCACATAGCCACTCACAGTCTCTGCTTTGCACCTTCTGCACCTGGCGGACTTCTCTGAGCGCGTGGCCCCAGGGTGCTGCGATTGTTGATTGACATGTCTGTTTTTCTTGCTGGACCCAGTTCTTTGAGGGCAGGGACTGTATCTTAGCCATTTTTGTCTTGTCATGCCCACCACAGGCTTGGCATACAGGAGGTACTTAATGAATACATGAGAGAGGCAGAAGGGAATGGGGGCTGAAAGAAATAGTCACCCAATTTGCTGTGTGTCTCCCGAGGGGACACGTGAGAGAGGACAGAGCCGTGATCCCGAGTCCTGGTGCCTTGTCGGGCCATCCTATGTGTGGTGCCTGTAGGAAGGTCACCTGTTGCTGGGGGCTCTGGCGTCACATTTAATAATCGCCAGGCTTTGAAGTCATTACCGTCGTTGCTGAAAACAGCAGTGTTAATGACACCCGGAGGGGAGGGTTTTCGATCAACCGGCCTTACCTCGATCTCCTGATATGAGTTGTTGATCATGGCTATGAGCATGTTGAGCAGCACTACCACCATCGTGACATTGTAAACGCCGTAGAGAACGTAGCCGATGTTCTCAATGAATTTGTGGTCGTATTTCAGCACCACCGAGATCACTTCAGACAAGCCGAAGATGGACCAGAATAAGGTTTTAAAACTTTCTTCAACCCTGCAGGGAAAAAGCAGCCATTTCAGACACATCCGGCAGCTAACACTTCCACATGAACACTGCCATTACCCAGACTTCAGTGGGCACCCCGGTGGGGCTGGGGCTGGCTGGTGGTGCTGGCATTCTGAAATAAAGACACGTTCACCTGCTAAGAAGACTTGGAAAAACTATTCCAAGTAAAGGGCCGGCTCTTTCTTTTCCACTCAGTCCATTTATTGGGACTGCTGGCTGTGGCATTATTTTTTATCCTGTAATTAATTAAACATTTAAAATTAAACACCAAGGCAAATGCTTGTTCTTATATATCATCGGGCTTCTCAAAAGCACCCTCTCCCTTCAGGAGCTGGAGTCTCTTTTCAGACTGCCCAGTCCCACGAGAAAGGGAAGAGGACGGGGCCCATGATGGGGTGGGCAACACTGGTGACAGGGACTTGCTGGGCACTCGACACAGGTCGGCTTACTTAAGCCTTATGGCCACCTCTCGGGTGAGCTCACTTATTAGCTCCATTTTACAGATGGAGCCACTGACCCTCAGAGCCTCACATGCCTTTCCCCAGAGCATTGGGCTGGAAAGTGGGGGGCAAGCCCAGGCATGGCTGATGTTTTCAGGAGTGGGCACTTGTAACCACTACCCTGCCCACCCCTGGCTCTGGGGAGTGAGGCCAGCCACCTACATCAAGTCCTCTAAAGTGGAGTAGAACAATCAGGAACAAGAGTGGTGCCTTCAGTGTGTCCAGCTGGTGCCGTTCACGAGGTCACTGCCCAAACCTCACCCTGCTGCTCACTCAGGGAGACACTGCATGTGCTTTGAGGGAAGTTTGGCAAACACCTGGCTTTTGGAACAGTGTTCTTTGATGCTTGTCAGACTTTGGAGTTGCCAGAGTACACTGGTTTTAGGAGAAAGATCCAAGCACATTTCACACTACATGCTTTGTGGCTCTGCCCCTGCATCAGGTTCGTGACATAGAATCTAGTCAGAAAGCTGCATTTGGGTTGGGGGGGTTGAGAACACACAGGTGTATCTGATTTCATCCGAATGGCTAAGCAGCCTTTTAGTTCAAATCCAGACTTCTGGTACCATTGATCAGAAAGCATTTTCTTTGTTTCTCCTTAACATTTCAGATTTGCAACACTCACCCACAAATGGCCAGGATTAACTAGATCTCAAAAAAAAAATCGGCATTTCTTAAGGTTTGGTATTTATTTGACAAGATGTACAAAAACACTAGCACTCTTGGCTAAAAATTTCACTGGGACTGGCATGACTTTTCAGCTCTGTGGTGTGTGAGTGTGGGTGGGCGTGTGAGTGTGCATGCCTAGCCAGCTGTTTGGCTCCGTGCATCCCAGTGTCTGGAAACTAAAAATTGGAGTGGGTTTTTGTGATCATTGTTTGTTTTCGATTTCTTTTAAAACTATGAGTTTGGAACTCATAGTTTTGGAACTCATAAAACTATGATTTAATTCATTCCAGTTTTTGCAAGAAAGGATGCTGTTGGGGGTTTAGAAGTAACCACGGGGTAACGAGCCATTACATGTAGAGCTCCAGTCACTGGTGCTGTTTCGAGAAGGAGGGAGAACTGTTTCCCCATGCACGAGGCAGCTTCCATTTGTGTAAAAAGGTGCCACTCCCTGGGAGGCATGGTCCATGGCAGGTATGGGCCTCGCCAAGATGCAACCTTCTGGTTACCACCCTAGTGGGAGGGGACAGTGGCAGGGACACTGTGTGCTTTCTCGGACAGCTGTCCCTTCCTAGTGGCATCAGGTGGGAACTGGAGGATGCTCTGCTGGAAGGAGGGGCTGGGTGAACAGGCACTGGTCCACAACTATGCACCTAGCACGAGCGGCCTAAGAAATGGGTAAAAGGTGTGGCTGAAAGACATTTCACAGAAATTCATCTTCTCTTTCTTACCTCGAAGACCCCTCAGACCTTTGGCTGACACAATGAAGCAAGCAATTATGCAACACAGGGAAAGCTGGCTGAATTTTGATTAGGGAAAATGGCCTAGACTCAGCAGGCATTTTTTTTCCCCATTTGCTTCTTGCTATGGATTTTGCCGTGAAGCTCAGACTTATCGCTGGCGCCCTCACTGAGGCACTGAGGCGTTCTGCATCAACAATCCGAAAGAGGCAGAGCTGCCCCTCCAGCGGCATGTGCTCCAGAAAGGGAGCAATCACAGGTCCCCGCACTTGCACCTGCACGCCTGGTCCCAGTGCCCACCGCCCCGCCCAGTTCCTCATCCCCCCAGGCTGGGATCCACGAGCTGTTCAGCTCTTTGTCTGGCTTCCACTTAACCTTCACACTTGTTTAATTTCTGTTCTGTAGCTGATTGATACCTCTGGACTCGAATTTGTCCATGACCTCCAGGAGAATCTCATTCTAAGGGGCCCAGGCAAACCAGGATTGCCAGAGCCGGAGGGACTCCCTCCAGAGCAATGTCCCTTGGCCCCTGACTGCGCAGGTCACATGTGTTTTTAACAGTCTCTCTAAATCTTTAGGGGTTATCCATGGCCCTGGCTTCCTCATACTGTGGGGCAAAACGAGTTGCAGTAAGAAAGGCCTTTAGTAAAAACTCGGTCGGTCAGTTTGAATCGTCCAATATGGCTGGATCCGCTGGGTCTCTTGGGTCTTTTGCTTGCACCCACACCTCCTCACATGAGCATTCAGTGAGCTCAGGAGCAACTGGTTCTGCTGTTGTTGGTTCTCAGACGGCACCTGATTGGCCGAGTTATACCCAGTTAGCTGGGCTAAGTGGTGAGCAATTAAATATTTTATCCATAGATCAAACCATATAACTGAATACACTCTGAACAGAATTAAAGAGTTCAGTGTTTAGAAATTACAGGAACAAAATGAAACATTGGTACTTATATAATCTTGGTCTGGGAGATGTTTCGAAAACTGCGAAGGGAAAGAATTGCCCACGTCAAACTTGTATATATCAGAAACATACATGAAAATACAAGATAAAAGATTAAGGGAGGAAAGAATTTGTACTTGCAACACATATGACTATGACAATGGATTGTGTCTTTCTTACCTAAAGGGTTATTATAAATCAATTTGACAATGATAGCCACCCTGGCAGAAAGAAAAAGGGGAAAAGTCCATGAAAACTTGATATTTCTTATCGTGACAAGAGCACCAATAATTAACTTGCTATGCCAGGCTCATGGCACCTTTGGTTTAATACAAAACAGGAAACCAATGAAAACTTCTCCTCACTGCCCTGAGAGGGAAGAGACTTGTGTTACTTTGACCTTGGAAACCTGCCACACTATATTCTCAGCAGGCTGGTCTTGGATAGAAGGCAGTAGTACATTACTAATCTCAAGAGTTTGCACACTGGAGCTAACCCTGATGTCTTGTGAGGTTACGAAGCTCTCTGAGTCATTAATCTTCGCCAACAGTTTTCAGGGGTTATGGGACCCAGAGCACGGGGCAGAAGACCAGTCATAGTGGAGGTCTGGTGCTGTCTTTTGAGAAGAAAATATCTTGCACTTGGCTTCCTTGATATTTGCCATGAAGCCACTTGTCTCGCAGAAGGCCCCCACTGTCAACTAGCTGGTCTCAAGGCTAAGTCTAAGGTTATTTACCGATAGGAAAGTCAGCCATTGGTTCCACACCGTGTTCCCATCTACTCTGTCTATCCACAAAGTTTGCCAGATCCCTTCAATGGTGCCCATCAGTGGAATCTTCACAGAGATAGCTGGATGAGGGAGAGCAGCAGAGGCGCATGCCTGGGTTCACATCTCAGCTCTACCATGTACTGGCTCTGTGAGCTGGGGCATGTTACAAAGCCTGTTTGAGTCCCAGTTTACTCATCTATGAAATGGGATAATGATATGTTATGAAGTTGCTGCAAAGGTTAAATGAGCAGCCTATTTAAAGTATACAGTAAGATCCTAATACATGGTAGCTATAATTTTTATTCATTTGTTTAATAGTCACCGACCTCCCACATTGCTAGGCACTGGCCAGGTGACGAAGACATTCTGCCCTTGTGGGGGCCCCAGTGTAAAGCAAGCCTGCAAGGGTGAGTGCGTGCTGTGAGGGCAAGGCAGGGGCTCCATTCACCTCGCCTTACCTGGGAACCCAGGATGGGGTGCACTTAATAACTCGGCTGCCTGTTGACCTTTCTGAACAAGCCCCATCTGCCTTCCTATCTGCAAAGATCATCACCAACCCTTGATTTCATGCAAATCCCCTTTCTGCTTTCTTCAGCCCTTGCTGTCTTTCAATATTCCACCTGTAGTCAATAGGCCACCCTAGCTAAGAAGCGCGCCTACTGAATAGCAGGGGAGAAGTGCTTGTGAGTGGTGTTGAATAGGCGGTGATTCACCCTCCTCCTACTGGTGGGGGTGTGTGGGGGAAGTTCGGGGCTGGTTTGTCAGGCAGAAGGCAGGGACGTGGTAATCAGCTCTCTACCAGGGCCGTCTCGCCTGCATAATGGGGCTTTAATAACAGGTTGCTTGAGGAGGCAGTTGTGCACGAGGTTCAGAGAACAAACTGATCAATAAGGCGAGGGTTCGGGGTGGTCGTTAGGAAAATTGCTGCTGCTTCAGAATGCCACGGCACCCCTCCCTCTGTGTCATGGCACCCAGCCGCCCCCAACATGAAGTTCAGTTACCTGCCTAAATGTGCACATGGCAGGGTGAAATTAAGCAGGAGGATCTGCTCCTAAATGACTGTTCCTCGAGTTCAGGAGACAAAGCAGGCACTGTGCTCGAGTTCTGCTGAAGCAGGAGCAAGGCTTGCCTGCCACTGAGCGGGGAGACAGAAGATGCATGGACTGTAGAAAGGTCCTCTGAGAGTGCTGTGTTTCCCAACAGCCCAGACTGGACCCGAGAGCCGCAGGGCCAGGCTTGAGGAAAGTTGGGCAGGAGGGTCAGGTGTCTGAGAACTGCCGAACCTCACCCCTGCTGTGTCTTGCAAGCTCATGTCCTCCTGAGTCACTTCCTGGCTTATCTAGGGCCCTACATGAAGAGTTTGATTTAGACAGTCCAGCAGTAGAGGAGTCTGGCCCCAGATTCGGTGCCAGGGAGCTCAGACGCACAAAGCCCGTGCAGCCCAGGTATGTTAAAGCCGAGGACCAAACTCTTGTCTGGCAGCCCGGTCGCTCTTTGCGGGCAGAGCTGTGCTTCCCCTCGCTTGCAGCCCCAAGCTTGGGACAGAATTGGGCTCATTGAATGGGCTGGGTCGGTTCAGTGTCCGCTGAAGGAACGAATGAATCCTGACTGTGTGTTTCGGCTCCCTGATCCCCGATGCCAGTGTCACCTGGCCCAGGTGGGGCTCTAAAGTCAGGCAAACCTGGGTTTGTTCAGCTGGGAGCTTTTGGCCAAATAACTTAGCATCTCTGTGCCTCTTTTTTTTTTTCTAGCTGTAAAATGGGAAAACAATGATCTGATCTGTACTTCATAGTGTTGCCAAGAGGATTACATGAGTTACTAGAAGGCTTGTGAAGTGCATGAAATACCGCCTGGCACACCACAAATCTGTGGTAAATGTTACTAATTTTATGACTGGTATTCTTTTTTTTTCTTTCCTAATGGCCATTGGCTTCAGCGTCAGGGCCAAAGGCTCTTCTACCCTACAGTTGATTCTCAGAATAACCCTTTAAAAATGTGAGTCAGATCCTTGCCTCTCCTCTGGTGGCTTTCACAGGCTAACAACCCACTCCAGTCGCCCAGCCCAGGCCTCCAGGCCCTTGCTGACCCAAATGCTCCCACCTCCGGGCCTCCCCGCCCCTCCCCTCTGCCCAGGATGCCTTTCCCCTTTCTGGACACACGGCCACCCCTCATCCTCCTCATCCTGTAGGCTTCAATTAATTGTCCCCTGCTCAGCTGGGCCTGCTCTGGCTGCTGTGTCTGAAGGAGGCCCTCTCCTAATTACTCTTATGTATTGCATTCTTATTTCTTTCCTAGCTCTCAGCACTTATCCTAAAATGATCTTATTTGTCTATTTGTTTATTTAAAAAAAATTTTGGCCTCTTTTTCCTCATTACATTCACAGAGGAATGTGACCTCCAGGAGACAGGGCCTGCTGACTCGCTCCCTGCTCTGCTGCCAGCACCTGGAACAGTGCCCAGCTCACCTAGGGGCTCAGAACCTGTTTTTGTTCTTTTTGTCAATGAACGACTGAATTCTGGGAAACTGAGGCACAGAGCCACTCGGTCTTAGTTGGCTCGCTTTAGACTCGCCCTGTGAGAACTGTTCCTTCTGACAGATGGCCAGAGCTAACCCTGCACAATCCAGTTTCTTCTTATTCCGCCACTCTGGGGAATGACAGTTCCAACTTTATTTTCATCCTACAACTGAATTTTAGTGAACAAAATCATCGGGGTTTCTTCCCTTCAGGATGGTCCGGCGGTCTGAATTCAGGATGAGGGCTGGGGGGTGCTGAAAATGCGCTGTACAGACATCTTCCTTCTGAGAGAGCGCACTTTCAGTGAGCACCAGGTCCTCTCCTGCAGAGCTCAGTGGGCTGGCCGCCTGCTCCAGAAGCCCAGAGCGACCGGGCTTTTACAACTCGTGTGGTGAGTAAACACTGCAGGGCAGTAGAATGCCTGCGGTATCGGGCATAGTCCCTCTTCCAAAGTAGCTCAGGAAAAGGTCTGTATTTTGGTCACTTATTGGAGAGTTATGCTAAGATAAGAACCTACCTAAGGTCATTCCCAGCTGCTCAGCCCCTCTGGGTCTGACCTCGGCCCCTCCCCTGCCCCCTGCTGTCTTGTCTGCCAGGTCTTAGGCCTCTCTGTGCTGCTTTGTCCATGTGAAAATGGGTGTAAGTCTCTGGGGGGACCCTCATCCCCCCAGATGCTTACGCCTCACTTGAATTTATAAGATGAAAGGTGAGGAGGTAATAACTCTCTAAACCTAATACAGTCTGACAACACTTCTGTGTCGGAGGGGTCCTTGTTGCAGTGCTGCCCCAGGGTCTTGGGAAAGCGCGTCCTCTGTAAAGCCCAGGAGGAGACTCCAGCCCATGCTCCCAAGGCAGACACGTGCAGACTGCTCCACACAAAGAACGTGCAGGAGGCCACAGTCCAAGATGCCTCATGGTGACCTCTTCCTGGTGTCTCTTAATCGGCCATTGGTTGTAGTGAGTCTTACAAGGGCAGACAATGCAGTCTAGCCTCACCGCCTGAGCAGGACCTTCTGGAGACAGGTCCTTCGTGGGGGTGGGGCTACTTGCTGTCTGGAGGCCCCTTTGACTCGCCACTTCTTTCTGGATGTCTCTGGGCCTATATGGTTCACCTGCCTGTCTCCCCTTTTTCCTTCCTTGGGCTGGGGCAGCCTCAGGCTCCTGTTTTCTGTTTACAAAACACAATATGTCTCTTTTGGTGAAAGAGCCCATTTGTCCCTTCAGCAAGTCTCTGCTTGGCCCTGGTGCTGAGCATGGGGCCCTCCTCCTGGAGGCCCTGCTATCCCTCCAGACCTTTAACATGGACTCCACCTAAGCTTCTGGGAAGTGGGTCGGAGCATTTGCCTTCTGTTCTGCTGGTCTGGGGCCTGGAGAAGGCCAAAGCCCCTGTCCCTTTCCTGAATCACTGGGGACTGTGTCCCTCCCCCTCATACTGTCTTCAACTCCCAAACCTGTGTAGGGCCTTCCCAGTGTCAAAGCCCCGAGAACATTCTCCTTCTCTCAGACCCCACATTCAGGGCGTCCCCATGTCCTAGCCACCTAGCCTCCCAACGCCCCTTCTCCACCACCACTCCCTCCGTTCATGCTCGAGTCCCCTCTCACCCGGCCTCCTGTCACAGCCTCTTAATGATCTAGCTCAGCATCCTTTGTGTGCCTTTCTTTTAGAACATTTTCTCAATTAGTAATGTGCCCTCACTCCTGTAACTATTTAACATCTGCCTTCCCAGCTGGTCTGTAAGTTCCTTGAGGGGAAGAGCCGGGACCATTCTTGCTCACCATAAAATCTCCAGCACCAAGCGCTGGCCAAGCCGGGGCTTCCCCTTCCCCTCCCCTGCCATCCAGCCCAGTGGCCACACAGCACAGTCTCTGAAGGCGGATCTGATCACACTTCCACCTTTTCAAAAAGCCTTAGGGGTATCTCACTGTGGTTTTAATTTGCATCTCTCTGATGGCTGTTGTGGCTATTGATGCTGAGCATCTTCATATGTCTCTGGACCCTCTGTATGTCCTCCTTGGAGAAGTGTCTGTTCAAGTCCTTTGCCCATTTTTTAATTGAGTTTTTTGTCTTCTTAGAGTGGAGTTGTGTGAGTTCTTTATGTATTTTGGAGATCAAACCCTTGTCCGAGGTATCATTGGCAAATACGTTTTCCCATACGGTTGGTTCTCTTTTCATTTTAATACTGTTTTCTTTAGCTGTGCAGAAGCTTTTTATTTTGATGAGATCCCATTTGTTTATTCTTTCCTTTCTGAGATACCACTTCACATTGGTCAGAATGGCCATCATAAACAAAGCAAGAAGCAACAAGTGTTAGAGAGGTTGGGCAGAAAAGGGAACTCTAGTGCGCTGTTGGTGGGAATGCAGACTGGTGCAGCCACTGTGGAAAACAGTATGGAATTTCCTCAGAAAACTAAAAATGGAACTGCCTTTTGAACCGGCAATTCCACTGCTGGGATTATACCCTAAGGACCCTGAAACACCAATCCAAAAGAACCTATGCACCCCAATGTTCATAGCAGCACAATTTACAATAGCCAAGTGCTGGAAGCAACCTAAGTGCCCATCAGTAAATGAGTGGATCAAAAAACTATGGTACATTTACACAATGGAATACTACGCAGCAGAAAGAAAGAAGGAGCTCCTACCCTTTGTGACAGCAAAAGATGAAACTGGAGAGCATTATGCTAAGTGAAATAAGCTAGGCGGTGAAAGACAAATACCATATGACCTCACCTTTAAGTGGAACCTAATTAGCAAAACAAACAAGCAAGCAAAATATAACGAGAGACAGTGATTTTAAGAACAGACAATATCCAGAGGGGACATGGGAGGGGATAATGGAGGGAAAAGGGTGAAGGGTTTTCAAGAACAAGTACAAAGGACACATGGGCAAAACCAAGGGGGGGTTGGAATCAGGGGAAGGAGGCGGGGATGGCTGGGGTGGGGGCAAGGGGTGGAGGGAATAGGCAGACAACTGTACTTGAACAATAATAAAATTTAAAAAATGGGAAAAACATAAAAAAATCAAAATAAAAGTTACCCTGGTTAAAAAAAAAAAGCCTTAGGGGCATACCAGTGCCCTGTCAGGGCTTACCGAGAACTTTGAAGTCTGGCTCTGCGGGACTAGCTGATCTGACCTTCTGCTGTTTCTTCATACTCTAGCCTACTTGCCTACTCCCCCTGCTCCAATCAACCTGTTACAAAAACTAATTCTTAAATGTAAACAAGCTCCAAGATAACACCTCACTCTAGCAATAGGTGGCAACAGGTGTTATGGCAGGGAATCCAGATGTTTAGACAGGAATGGAATTTAGGATAACCATCACCTCAGGCACAAGGAACAGCTAACTTTCGGGCAGATTTCTCAGCTCCACTTGTGGCCAGGGGGCTTTCCCTGCGGCCTCCACTCTGAGCTCCTCGTATTTCCTCTCCCCTTTTTGTTTCTGCTCCAGTGCCTTAGCTCATCTGTCTCCCTGGCCTGCTTCTTGGGCTGCTTCTGGGCCTTCTTCTTGCCACCTTTGTAGCCAGACAGGGTGCTTGATATCTTTTCTACAAACCCTGCCACTAGAAGCAGCTTTTTTTTTTTAAGAAAATGTTTGTGGTTTTATTGTATCATGAGGCATTGAAACATCTGAACGTGTTAATACCTGGGTATTAAGGCAGCTGCTTTCTCCTTCACTTAAAAAAAAAGACCCGTCCTCTTTTACACCTTGCACAGGCTGAAATGCTCTCCTAGTCATCTTTGAGGACCTGTTTAGGGCTGCCTCCTCCATGAAGCCTTCCCGAACCTGCCAGACAGAGGCCAGGGCCTCCTCCTCGCTGTGCTGCCCTTTGGCCATGGGGGCAGCGATGGTCGCATGGTGTCATCGCCGGTGCTTGCTTTGTTCTGTCTGACTTCCCCACTTGTTCATGAGTTTCTCTGGGGTGGGAAGGTTGTTTTATTAACCTCTGTGACCACAGAACCCAACACAGAGTGTGGCATGGGGAGCTCCTCCGTGTTTGTCAAGTGAGGGGCCACATCTTGGAAGAGAAAGCTGCTTCACCAAGAGGACAGCAGCTGGTTGGGTAGGCAGAGCGGAGAGGTGTTGAATCATCAGGCTCTCAGTGATAATCAGAAATCTGAATTTAGTGCGTTTTTTTTTTTTAGAATAGCCACAGGAAAGTGACCTGACTTGTAAACACACTCAGTGTCTACCCCAGAGCTCTCGCCCTGGTGTGGGAAGTGGGGGACCCACTCTGGGGAATTTCAGATCAAAGAGGTGGAGGATGGGCTTGGAGTCACGCAGACCTGGGTTCAAATGTTCTTGCTTCTGTGATCTCGGATGAGTCCAGCTTCTCTCCGAGCCTCAGGTTCCAGGTGGTAGTATCTGAACCGTTCCACTGTTGTGTGGATCAGAGGAGACGGCAGGTCCTGTGTTTGTCATAAGCTGTTCAACGACAGGACGGTGTAGCAGTCCTGGGTGGGGCAGGCATGGGCAGAGTCTCCCTCAGCCCCTCAGGTTCCCTGGGGTGTGTGTGGACCTGTTTGCAGAGCGTGGGATTTTCCATAACTGTCATGGAAAACAGAAGCTTCTAATTTTGTCCACCACTGTTGAAGCTCCTGCCATTAATAGCTCCTGGGGAGACAGAATAACTTAGGAGAGGTTTTATTTTTGATTAGAAAAGTCTCAAGCTGGCCATGCTGTGACGCTGCCTCCATAAGAGCCTGTCAAAAGGTTGGCGGTGGTTGTTCTGGAGGGTCAGGGCCCACATGTAATCTCCAATCAGAGTTGAGTGGGGGAGGTTAGGTTCACCCAATGGGAAGGCCAGGAGCCCCACCTGAGTCTCCCTACCTTGTCCCCCCATTCTGGGTCACCTCCATGCACCTGTTTGGCTGTGGTCACCCATTGGATGGGGTTAGGGAAGGCCACCTTTTCCTGTGCATTCTCACCCAGCTGCAAGTCATTAGTGGGCCGAGGAGCTGCTGTGTGTGTCTCTCTGATGCTGCAGCAGAGTGCGGGGACCCCGAGGTTCCCAGACAGTCTCCAAGCAGAGGAAACATCTTTGCTTTAGGGAATATGTGCATTTCAGCAATGCTGACTACAAAATAGACCCCTGAAAAGCAAAGCCTATTTGTCTGCTGGTTTCCACGATAAAATCAAAGATATGGTCCCATTTAGAACTCAGTTCCTAACAGATCTGAGAGCTTTTCTTAAAGACTGCAAAAGAAAGAACATTCTCAGGTCATTTTCTCTCCACTTCCTCCCTCGAGGCCTTAGGATGCTGTGATTTTTTTGCTCTGAGAGCATAAAACGTGTCTGATGAACACCGTCTCTTCCTTCCTCATGGTCAATTGTGGTTTCTGAGGGAAGTGGCTTGGAGATAATGAGCTGTGAGCAGGGGTGCTGTCTGTCACAGCCAGGCAGCCCACTCAGCCCCCGATGGCCCGTGCACACTGTCCCTGCTCCTCCCTTCAGGTGAGCCCTCACATGTGAAAAACGGACCTGGACCTTGGAGAGGACCCTTGGTTCCGAAGTGACTGGAGGCTGAGAAGTTGGGAGCAGCTCGTAGGATCTGGCTCCAGGGCTCGTTCCCCACTGGGTCTGGCTCCCTGGCTGCCTGGCTGCCTGGCCTGACAGTGCAGGGCCTAGAATTCCACAATTAGACCCTCTGTTTTCAGTGCATAGAGCCCAGGCTGGACTCCGCCTTCCTATCTGAGTAAGATGAGGTGGACCAGGTCAGCATTTCTTACTGTGTGGACCTCTGACCACCTGAATCTGAACCCCCCAGGGCCTTGTTCATGCAGACTTCTAGGCCAGGTATGGAACTACCATAATTAGATTCTCAAAGGGGTGGAGCCTGGGAAGTCCCCAGTTTAGCCATCTCCCCAGAGGATTCTGATATGAACCACCGATCTCATTTAAGACTGTCCATTCTGTTTGTTTATTCATGCCTTGGGCAGATCTAGTTCAATCTGTCTGGGTTCTTCTAACCCCTCACTGCGGTCTGCCCCAGGAGGGATGGGAGTTTGGTGGGGGGGAAGGAGGCATGTGATTCCGGAGCTAGAACACAATGGGGGTTGGGGCAGGGCTTGGCTGAGGGTCGGGGGTGTGTAGTTAGTAGAGAGACCTTTCCTTTGGTCCCAGGATATCCCTGCTTCTCCCATTTGGGACAGCACTGTACCAGGCAGGGCTCAGGTGGGACTGGCTTTTGGGAGACCCCTGGTACTGCACCATAGGGTGAGCAGGACTCCTGTGAGACACTCTCAGTTAGCTCCTAATGGATGAAGTTCAAAGTGGGCCCCTGGACAGTCTGTAGGAGCCTAAGCTGTGCCTGAGCATGGCAGGGGTGAGGTTGGTCAGTGATGGGGCAAGGATGCTTGCCCTGTGCCCCGGGCCAAATTTCCTTTCTGTAGCACCGAGTCTTCAGACAGGATATAACTGTCTTTCCCTTTGAGCTCAATAAAGGCCCCCATGGGTGGGCCAAAGGGAGGGACCTGAGCTGGGAGGAAAGGTCTGGGCATGGCCACTGTGAAGCAAACGTTTGCTTGAGAGGGGTCATTGGTCTCTGTTGTCAACACAGTCTGCACTCAGAGTGGCTGAGTCCCCTAAAGCCTGAGACTGCTCGTCCCCACGTGGCTTTTTGTTGATCAGAGCAGGTCTCTAGGGCAGATGTGCAGCCTTTGGAGAGCAGTCCAAAGGCTCCAGATGAGGCTCACAGAAGCCCGTTCTGTTCTCCCTGAGTCTCCGCTCTGTCCCTGTTTTCTTGCTCAGTCGGATGCTGTTTATGCCGCACACCCCTGTTAGGGGCTGCCATGGAGACAAATAGCCTGTCCATTCTTCACAGCACTTGCTGTCGCCGCCTCCCCCCGATTCCCAATCCTGGGGGCCTGGGTCCTCTCTGGCTGGTCCCTCCTGCCTAGGGGTCTCCGTGTGGTTCCCAGCACGTAGAAGAAGCCTATTGTTTTGTCCCCTCCTCCTTCTTTCCCTTTCCCCTCTAGATTAGCTGTGCTGCATCTAGCTGGGAGCTGTGGCCACGTCAGCCCTGCCTGAAGCCATGACCATTTCCACGTTCCCGTGGGTCAAGGCACTGACCTTCCGAGGCTCCATGGGCCGGCAGTACCAGAGGACTGCACAGAGCACCCCTGGCAGCAGGAATGGGATAGAAGTCCACATGCTCAGATTCCCAGTAGCTTGCTTACCTATTGCCTTGAATCTGGCTGTGTGTCTCCTGTTTGGTCCCTCATTCTTGTGTATGAAACATTTCATGAGCAATGCAGTGTGCAAGCATTGGGCTAGACTGGAGACACAGGAGGGACATCAGGACCCGACCACCCAGGGTAAGGGCTTGGGCTTATCGACTGTCACCTGACTGTCGCTCAGTAACAATGCGTCCCATACTCAGTGAACACTTTTACCTTTGCCACTAGCTGGTCCAGAGCACATGTGCTGCTGGGTGATTTCATTCCTCTTGCAGTTCCTCACTGGGTTTTGGAGTCCAGTTGATTCACTCACACTGGCCCCATCTGGTGGACAGTTTGTAAGCCAGGCCCCTGTCTGTCCGGCAGGGGTTCTGTGGAGCCAGGTCTGTCTACAGGTATCTCTTCTCGCAGCGCACACTCCCCTCTTCCTCCCTCACCACCTCTGTGATGGCGCCACCATTCGCTGCAGGCTCACGGCACGCCAGGCACCAATTTGGGCCTGTGCCTTCTTCCTGGATCCTTACACCAGTCCTGTGATGCCAACCAGCTCAGTGTTCTCATTTCAGAGCCGGGCAAACTGAGGCCCAAAGGCCACAGCCAGTAGGAGGAGAGCTTAGATGAAGCCCAGTCTGCCTGAGCCGTGGGGTGCGTGGGCTGGGGGGCAGAGCCAGACATCTTCAGGTGCGTTTCTCGGCACTGGGCTGGGCATCTGCTCTGTGTGAACCTGCACTGGAACAGCTTCTGTGGTTCAGCAGCACTGGACCCCGCCCTTCTAGATGGTTCCATTTGGGTGGGGCACAGGGGTCATTGCACTTGGTCTGGGTTTTAGAGAAAAGTGTCTCCCTTTGCTGGGTGGTCTCTCCAGAAGAAGGGTCGTGAGGCCCCGCTGCAAGGGGGGAGCTGCTCAGGGAGCCAGCATGGCCGAGGCTCAGTCCTTTGTACTGGCTGGGAAACGAAATCCAGGCTGCTCGGGGGCTCCTGGGATCAAGTGTCAGAAGTGCTCAACCCTGCTGGTCCCAGCTGCATGTCTGTGGCTGGAGGCCTGACTGTCCTTTCCTCGAGATTCTGGGCAGGAGGGATGAAGGCGGGGGAAGTTCCAGGCCCAGGTGGCCTGGGGTGGGACCTGGATGGGGACACATCTGTGCTTCCAGCACAGTATAGAATGGCCTCATTGTCATGAAGGCGTTCATGAGCAAGGTGGGAAGTCTCACCTGTGTTCTGTTTGCAAGGGCACAGAGGCCGGATAAACCCAGTGACTTGGTCATTAGTAGGGTCATCCTTTACTGGAATGAAACTCAGCTCTGCCAGATTCATTTGCTAGGCCACTGCTCAGTGTTGCTGATGGCTCTCCAGGAGACTACCCGGCATCTCCCACAGAGGGGACCCGGAGCAGCGGTCTCAGGGGACACAGACTCAGTGAGATCTGACATGCGCTCTGGGGTGGGGGGAGCTGCGCCATGGTCCTTCTCTGTCTGCAGCAACTACTTCTGGATCCCGGTGTCAGGTGGCCTGACAGTTTACCAAGCCTCATGCTTGTGCCATATGTCTCTTGCTTCCCTTGTCTGTGTCTCCCTGCTGCTGCTGAGGCACGTGATGCTGCAGGACTGGCCCGGTGCTGCCTGCCCAGTCAGGCACGGAGAGCTGCAGACCTGTGCCCACCAGCAGACCTGCCTCCCCTGCTGTGTGGATATGGCTTCCCCGGGGGCTGCCCTAGAAATGCAGGCGAGTTAATGTCATGGAGAGTGAACTTGACTCATGAAAGAGAGATGGAAAAAATCTGGCTGATAAATTCTTGATTTTTCAACTGATGCGCTATTCTGAGATGTGGTGCTTCCATTAGTCTTCCAGGGAAGTCTGTCATGGCCAAGGTTGTGCTCTGGAAGATGGTGGCCAGGTCAGCCACCTGGATGTACTTTCCCTCCTCCCACCTGCTTGTTCCTTTCTTCTGCAGTCTTATCTCATTTGGCTAAAACTCCCTTGCTCCAAGTGCATGTTAGCACGCCAGGTCTGCCTGGAGCTTTGTGCTCTAGGTAATGCAGGCTAAGCCAACAGTAACCGTAGTGATTCCTTCCATTTTTTGGGGGAGTTTAGTGTGTGGCAGCTGTAGTGGTTCATCGAATCTTTACACTATCCCTGTTAAGTAGGTATTGTACTATCATTGTCGTTATTACCCTTATTTTTAAGATGAGGAAAGTAAGGATTAGAGAAGTTAAGGAACGCACGTGCTTATGGCCACACAGCATGTAAATGGCAGTGAGAATGGAACTCAGGTCTTTCGTTCTTCCAACCCCAGAAAATGAACTCTAAACCACCCTTGAATAAAGTTGTCTTTCACCTTTAGAAATACCAAGGAAATCTGAGTTCTGCAAAGAGCCACCTGTAAGAGACTCTCAGAGACCCCTGGGAAGCCCACAGAGGCCCCCACAGGAGCCCTGGGATACTCACGTTGTAAACGCTGGGTTGTACTTTGCACCTCGGTAGTAGGAGTACAGATTGAACATCCCAATCATGAAGGCCACAAATACCATGATGAAAATGACCATGAATTTGAAGATATCTTTCACGGTTCTCCCCAGGGAGATCTGCAAGGGCCCGAAGCTCTCGTTGGCTGGCAGGATGTACGCGATTCGAGAGAAGCTCAGCACGACAGCTATTGCATACAGCCCTTCTGATATGATCTGAGGGTCTGAAGGCCACCACTTGTCCCTGGCTAAAAGAAAACAATCCGGGTTACTCACAGGGGACAGGATCAGTATGCTCTAGAAGAGAAACCAGTTAGCCATCTTCAGAGGCCTCTGACCTCATCCCGTGCTGTCCCTGCTCTTGTCTTTAAATTAATCCCAATACGCTGAAGGTGCCACCCTCCTCCCTGGAATGTGCTGGACCATCTGCCTGGAACATCGTTCCCTCACCTCAAGGTTCACTTCATTCCCAGTCATTCTTCAAGACTCTGCTTGGCTGTCATGGATTTTAGGAGCCTTCTGTGACCCACCGTGGGCCGGAGCAGCCTCCCTGTTCCCCTCTGTGCTCCACGGTCTTGTGTCTGCCCTCTGCCATGCACTCACTGAGCTGCCTGCATTGTGTGTGAGCTCCACCAGCAGGGGCTGTTCCGGGTCCCAGCAGGTACAGGGGAGGAGCATGGGCTTAGAGCAGACCTGAGGTTGAGAGAGGCTTTCCTACAGAGGGGATGTATGATTCTGAGCAAGTCAATTGACTTTCTGAGCCTCAATTTCCTCGCTTGTAAACTGGGAAATATAAACCTGGTGGAGCTGTGGTAAGGATGAAATGAAGTCACATAGGTAAAGTGCTTAGCTGGTAACTTCCAGGCCACTCAGGGGGTCCGGGGGATAAGAGGCTAGCACACAGCAGGTGCTGATAGATGTTTGTTAAGTGACTGAATGAAATCCTAGCCACAACTGAGACTGGCCAGGAATCAGAGGAAGTGAGCTCACCTAGGAGCCAGGAATCTGAAGGGTCCTGCCTGAGGAAATGCTCCTGGGTTCTGTTCCTTAGTGTGTGTCTGGGAGAGTTGCTCCTTGATTGAATCGAGGCCCCCAGAGTGGGGACTAGTCATCCAAATTTGCTATGCCAGCCCTGTCCTAGGTGGCAAGAGTCCCAGGACCTGTCCCAGCTGGGGAGAGGCTGCTTGTGATCACTGGTAGGGGCTGAGTTGCCCTTGTGTGTTCCCACAGCAGGGCAAACCTCCACAGTTCCTGCGGCGGTTATACCGGTACAAGGAGCAGCATCTCTCTCCAGCGAGCTGCCTTCTATGCATGAAGACACAGTGATTCCCAAATGTGGGCAGCACCTTCCTCCTGGGGATGTGTGTGTGTGGGGTGTCTGGTTGTCACAATGACTGGATAGGAGTATTATTGCTATTAATGCTAATATCTTGCAACACTCTAGATCGAGCCGCACCATAACCATTGCCCTGCTGAAGAAGCCAGCAGTGTCCTTGAGAAATGCTAAGTGAAACTTGCATTGAGAAACACTGAGAAACCTCACTTAGCATTTACACTTACATTAGCTGCAATTTTCACAACAACCCTGCAGAGTAGATATTATTATTGCCATTTTCTAGATTGGACTTGGGGTATAGGGTCCTTTCCAGAGCCAAGAAATGCAGAGAGCAAGGATATTACATTGCAATTCTTGGTGCCCTAGGGAAGATGAAAGAGGAAGAATTTTGTTCTTTATTTTCAAAGCTAGACTCTATTAAACAATTATAATAATAGAGAGCAGTAAGAAATCTTAAGCAAGGGAAGCCAGGCCTCCTTTTGCCACAAAGTTTCATGTAGTACATTCTAAATTACATTTGGAAACATAATAAAATTATGGAGTCTATGTTCTCATCGAGGTCATAACTCAGAAGTCTACAGAAGACAAGTAAGGAGACTAAATTATGTTTTTCCAATACATCTATTACCCTCTGTGGGTAAATAACATTTGGATAACATGAAATAGGACTTAGCTTCTTCAGACTGCAAAAAGAATTCTTTTTTCTGCCCCCTATAATTTGCCATCTTAAACCTCAGCTTAAATAATAAAAGGCACTCCTATAATCTATTGGGTTGGCCAAAAAGTTCATTTAGTTTTTTCCATACAATGGTTCTAGTAGTGCTTAGTTGTCTTTAACTTCGTTCAAAACAATTTTGTTAGATTGTATTTTGACAGCTGTCATATCAGTGTGCATTTAAAGAAACTTATCAAAATTGGTCAATTTTTATGCAGACATTTTAATAATGAAGATGGAAGAAAATATTTTCAGCTTATTATGTTTTATCATTTTCAAGAAAAGTAAAAACAAAACTGAAACACAAAAAAAGATTTGTGCAGTGTATGAAGAAAGTACTCGGACTGACTGAATCTGTCAAAAGTAGTTTGCAAAGTTTCTTGGTACTATTGACTTTTTGGCCAAATAATTCTTTGCTGTGGGGCTATCTTATGCTTTGGATATTTAGCAGCACCCCTGGCCTCTACGGACTAGAAGCCAACAGTGGGAGATAGTGACATACTCAAATAATCAAATCAATGAAGTTATTGGTGAAAACGAAAAATGTGTCTTTTATAGAAAAACCTAAACGGCCTTTCTGCCCAACTCAATATTAAGATAGATTTAGCTGTCATTGGACCCTAGTGAGCAGGTCAGGACTTTTTAGTGAAAAATATTCTCCTTGGACTGGCTTGTAAGAGTTGTGATGGGTGTAAAAGTGAACAGCACTGGGATAATTTAGACAAAAGGGTTTTCTTCTTGAAGGTGTTTTCCGTGAAAAAAATTGTCCTGGCGATCCGAAGAATATCTGCCTGCTCGGTGCTGTAGAGATCGGAAGGGACCACCGTCTGGCTGGCCACAAGAGGGCGTGCTTCCTCCACAGCTACAGCACAAGTGACTACTGAGAGATCCAAAGGATTTCCAAGGGCACGGAGTAAACTGTAATAGCGAGGGCAATAATGTGTAATGCTTTGGGCTCGTTGAGACCTTAATATGACCCATAAAAGGAATAGAACTCACAAGTGGGCAATACTGAAGCCTGAATCATGGCATTAAGAGATGTATCCAATGCAGCATTAAGATTATTTTACCACCCTTGATGAACTCTGAGCAGCACAGAGGTGAAAATATACAAGACTTTTCTTTTTTTTTTAAAGTATGAATCTGCAAACCGATAAATGAAGAGTGGATGATTTGTAATATTATAAGACTCTCCGTTTCTCAATGGGGGGATTTCCTTACCACATTTAAAGGTCACATAATCTGCATAACACAATCTACATTGAATGTGGGGAGCAACTCAACTGTAGCACTAAGTGACAAACCCTCTGCAGATCATTGTCGAACCCGATCATGAAGATTCTGAGTCACGGAATCTCTATGGCTTAATCTAACAGGGACATTTGATGTTCAAACCCTTCATGATGTCGCAGCTGCCATTAGGGAGTGCCTATTAAATGCCCAGTTCATTTAATGGTAACAACAGATATCTACTGCTTGTTCTCCCCACTCCTCTTTCCCTTTTAGTACAGAAAGCAGCAATACAGGAACCTTCTTCCAAACAAATCCATCATTCCTAACACAGAAGGGTTGGTAATTTATCTTGTCGTATTGTAGCGACTAGGACTTTCTTTTGGGGCGGAGGGTTATTATCGCATGGCTGTGAACTGCTGCGCTAAAGCTGTGACCACACCCGGAAGTGCTGTGTGGGCGCGCGGGAGTACGGAGACTCACCGTAGGTGAAGTATGCCACTTCCGGCGGCAGAGAGACGTTGTGTAGCGTGTCGTCCGGCACGTGCTGGTCAACGTACAGTTGGGCTTCGCTGGCCTTGAGGAAAGCCATGAACCTTGCGGTGAAGGAAGCCACGAAGATGGACAGCATCCCGAAATCCAGAAGGTTCCACAGGTGCAGCATGTACTCCCGCGGCCCTTCCTCCCAGATTTCCTTGCATTCGGACCAAATCATCCCTGTGGGAACATGAGAAAGTCAGGCTTCTGTTTTCGCTTTCCTTGGCAGTTGGGACTATGGGGGTGGGGGTGGGGGTGGGGGTGGGCAGGGAGGGAACCGGGGTACAGACGTAAATAAAAACACGCTGCTGTTGGGGAGGTTGCTAGCTACTAGCGAACAGAGATGCCTCTTGAAAGGCAGACGGAGACAGCGAGCCCTCAGACTGCGAAATAGGCTTCACCTGTGCCTGTTGTTATTGCCCTGTCTCCAGAAGTGAGGTGAGACTTCTCGTCCGCCAGTAGGTTCTTGGAGGCAGTAAGAGAGATGTAGCGGCGGACTTTTATACATTTTAAGAACGGGAGGGCTTAAGGAAGCATCCATTTCTGAAGTGAGTGTAAGGAGACAGACACAGGTGGGTTTGCCGAAGGTCCCACGTGGGACCTGGAACCCACTTCTTCTCTGTATTCTGACTGTTGTTGAGCGTTGATTTTGCGTTACTAGATTTTTTCCTTTCATAACTTGTTCATGGTTTTATAACTTATTGGATTTAAGACGTGTGTTCTCATTGTTACATACTAACTCTAAAGAGGTACGTAAACAACGTGGTGCTGGTTCCTCCGCCCCGCCTCGAAGACAGCCTTGCGCGGTAGCCTAGACCAACAGTTCGGTGCGTGTCCTTCCGTGCCTGCGCGGTCCAGCCTGGTGCCTGCTAGTCACGTGTGCTTACCGGCCACTGGAGAGGTGGCCTGTGGAATCGAGAGGTGCTGTGTAAGTGTAAAACACACACCAGATTTCAGACTTAGTTCAAAAAATGTAAATTAGCGTAACAATTTTTCATATCAATCACGTTGTGATACTGTTAATTTACATGTACTGGATTAAATATATTCTTTGTTAGTTTTACCCATAGGTTTTTATAATGTGCCTACTAGAAAACTTAAAATTAAATATGTGGCTTATGGTGTGTCTTGCATTATATTTTTATTGAGCAGTACTGTTTTACCTTTATCTTCACTGATTATTAAAACAAAATTGATTTAGGTTATTAAAAGTTAATTACTAAATGACATTTTGAGCACTTAACATGTGCCAGGCGCTGTTTGATATATTCGTATTTATTAATTCCCTTCAATCTTTGCAGTAGTCTTAAGAAGTAGGTTCTGTTATTATCTCAGTTTTACAGCTAATATCTCATTAGGCACAGAGAGTTATAATGTGCACAGCGAGGAGGCACACTCGGGAGGTTAATGTGGTAGAAGAATCACTGACTGGTTGGTTAGAGCAACAATTCCAGTTCACGGACCCCACGTTCCCAGAAGGTCAACACCGCCAGCTTCTCTCGGCGCCGTCCTTGCTCCTGTGCACCAGGCCCGATCGCGGCCTGCCTTCCCAGGCGCCTCCTGTCTCTCCTGCTGCCTCTCCGTGTCCCTTATGGTTCCGTGTCCTCCTCCCATCCCTTAAGGGCCCTCCTCCCATCCCTTATGGGCGCTGCTTTCCGAGGTTCTCATTTTCCCTTCGTCCTGTGTAAGTTCATCTGCCGTTCTCATTTTCTCTCCGTCCTGTGTAAGTTCATCTGCTCCTGCAGCCTTGTCCTTCATTTCCTTGTGAATGACCCCAGGCGGATGTCTTCCTCCTGACCTCAAGTCTAAGCACTCTGGCGGATGACCACTTACTGTATGAGTGGCCTTTGAGGACGCAGTTGCCTAGAGAGCCCGGAGCTAAGGTGCTGCTGGGAGCAGACAAAGGGTCATGGGGCCGAGGACCGCTGGGCTTGGCCACAGGTCCATGCATGGGCGGGTTGGAGTGAGGAGCCGATCACCTCTACTCCTCTGGGACTCTGCCCAGGGTCTTTTTCAATCAGAATTTTTCATTTTCTGGTGAAAATGGTCCATGAACTACAAGGGTTTGAAAATCGTTTTTTTGAGGAGGAAAGTAATTTAAGAGCAGCTGTTTAGAGAAATTGTGGATTTGTTTGATGTAATCGATTCTAAGGTCTATGTGTTTGTATGAAATTGGAATCCCCACAACAGGAAAATTCCCCAAACATTGCAAGTCTGTTTACAAGACATCCCCCTCCTGCCATTGCATCCCCCACCTTAACTAAGCCACACTTTACAAGTTTACCCTTTCAAAATTTGTGTGCTGATACAGTGCAGTGATGTTTTCTTTAACACTGAGATTTGCCGTCATCTGTGCCTGTCTAAGTAAATATTTTTAAATATTAGAAAAATAATTTCAGGCTGGAAAAAAATGTTTGTTGCTTTCCTTTCCCTTCAAATTAAAATTTCTCATGTCTTAGTGGAACTGCTTAAACTGGGCACAGGCTATCACTTGGGACTTCACAGCTTAAACTCAGGAAGCCCTGGGTTCAAGGTCTAACTTGGCCACGTACAGACTGTGTGACCTCAGATAAGTTCCTTGATTCTCTTAGAGTTTTGTGGTTCAAGTGTTAAAAGCCCTGTGAATCAGAAATGCAAATTGTTTGCAGAAAACTCACTTTGACCAATGCAGAGCTCCTCATTGGGCATTGCAAATCACTTCCTCCATGCTCAAGCTTCCACATCAGTTTTCCTAGATTTGCATATTAACTCACCCAGACTAATTTAAATTATTCCAAGGCCTTGAGTAAAAGTAGCATGGACCCAAGGGTTTGAGCAGCAGGAATTCTTAATGAAAAAAGAAATGTGTGAAATTAAGTACTTTAGTGAGTGAAATTAGGCCCTCTGCTTCCAAGGTGCTGAGGGTAGTTCAGCATTTTATATCCAAGCTGAGCCTTATGGTCTTTTGCCTCCAGCATGTCAATCAGAGGAGTGTTTAGAGCCCAGGGCTCTGGGTGTAAGGATACTGGAGCCTCCTTCAGGCAAAATCCCCTTCACTCAGGGGAGCCCAGAGATCAAGGTCACTGATAATTAATGGGGGTGGCTGGCAGGGAAACAGGCTGGGAAATGCTGGGAAGCCTTCTGGGCAATGAGTAACTTCAGAAACTCATCAGTAACTTGGACAGGCTTGGAGCAGCGGCTGCAGGCTGCTGAGATGGAGCATCACAGTGCAGAAGGTATTCACTCCCATCCCTGCCTCAGATGCTGCTCAGAAGGAATCTGCCCTTCCAAATTCTGGGTGGGTGAGACTGAAATATGCCATTCCCTGAATGGCACAGTCCCAGGACTCCCTCTGCACTGTCCCAGGGCCCCAGGAGAGCACACTTCTTCCCTACCACCTTTGGGAAGGCCTGTCTGTTCTTTCAGGTCAGCTTCTCACCCTTGGGCCAGGATGTGGGTGTTCTATGAACTCAGGAGGGAGAATGTGCCTAGAAGCTTTCAGCCCTCAGCCCTAATAGCCAACAACGTCTCAGCGGCAGGTCCTTTGCAACAGATCTCAGCCTCAGACACATTCAGGATTCATTCGTTTTCCTGGCAGGAAGATGGTATTAATAGACTCAAAAATTTCTTAACACAGCTCCTCCACCTTCTCTGATTTTAGTAGCTAATAATTATTGAGCACCTGCTAGGTGCCAGGCCCCGTGCCAAGTACCTTGCTAACACCACATATCCCTAATAGCCCGATAGGTAGCTACTGTAATTATCTCCAAGTTGCAGATGAAAGAACTCATGTACAAAGATGGTGAGTATGTCATCCAAAGTTACACCGGCAGCCGAGGACCCTTGCTATCCACTGTTCTGTCACCTACCATGCCCTCGACCAGGCACAGCTTACTCTACGGTCAGGAACTTGTTCACCCACTTGCTAGGCATTGCCGAGCACTGCCTCAGTGCCAGACACCATTCTGGGGCTACAGCCACCAGGAAGGTGACATCCCTGCCCTAGCAAGTTCAGGGCTAAGGATAGATGTTTCTGTAAACACTAGTGCCACAGGAGACAGATGATGTAAGAAAAGTGTCCAGGGGACTGTCTGTGGAGACACAAGTGTAAGAGCCACCTGCATTATAGTGATTTGACTCAGTAGAGTGGTACAGTATGTATCTGTTGACTAGATGAAGAAGTGGATTCATGGAGGAGGTGACACGTGGTATAAGGAACCAGGTGTTAGCTAGGTGTAGGGGGAGCAGCTGGCAAGGTGTTCCAGGTCATGGCCATGGAAGTGAGGCAACCACACAAGAGGCTCAGTGTGGCCAAGGGTCAGGGCATGGGACTGGAGATTGGAAAGGTTAGTGCAGGCCCAGGAGACTGTGAAGGCATTTCTTCATGCCCTGAGGAGGAGACTGGTTTTCACCCTAGGCAGCTAGATAGCCCCTGTAGGTGAGAGACAGGGCAGAAACGTGGTCTGACTTGCTGGGAGGAAATGTGGCAAATTGTTCGAATGGCCTGCTTGGAAATCCTATCTAAATAACTGAAACCATCAAAAGAATGAATGAGGTGAGGAACCCAGTCCACGTGATTTTACAGTTTTACTCTTGGGCCAGCCTAGATGTGTGATTTTGGAGGTAAGTCGGCACTGCTCTCAAACAGTTGTAATCCTGGATGAGTGGGTGAGGGAGCAGCTTCATCCTTGAGTTGTACACGTGTGAAAACAAATCTAGAGAGACAGCCACTAAGGAGGAAGGGACACAGCTGGACTGGGTTGCCTTGCACTCAGTCCCAAGCTCTCCCCTCTTCCCCAGGCCTCTAAGTGCATTTTCCCTCTATGCTGGCATATCCATCTCGTTCTATCAGGTGAACTTTCGGTACTGAAGCATATGTTTAAGAAAACACTGGAGCAGTTCTCTTTACATTGGAGTGGTGTGGAAAGAGTCTTCACAGTGTGACTCGACTCCTAGGTGGGGAAATGGCATGCACTGTGGAGAGGCTTCCTGCCCTTCACATCCAATGGCGCTCTGGGAGCTTCTGTCATTTAGTCCTCTGAAGAATGTCACTGAGCCAGTCTCCAGTCGAAAAGCTGTATTATAAGCTCATTCAGCGACCCCAGCATAGCTGCCTATGGTACAGGCAGGAGAGAGGGGTTCTTGTGGCATGGCCTCATGTTGGAGATCCTGCAGGCTACAGCAGTGACGGCCTCCGGTTCACTTAGTGTGCCCCAAAGCAGCTCACGGGACAGCTCCTCAGAACATACGTGTACCAGCAACTTCACCGCTCTCTCCTCAGGCAGGCTCCACTATTGGCTCCCTCGATACTGAGTTCCGGTTTTTCTCCCAGCTCTGTGATGTCATCTTAGTTTCCCTGGGGTCTCCCCTCCTCTGCACATGCCTTGACTCTCCTGGATTGACAGTCTAGAATTGTATCCAAGTTCTGCTGGTAATCAAGTAAGCATCTGGAGTGAAGGAAGAACATATTTCTGATTGGGTTTGAGCCTTCTGCAGAGCTGTGCAGCAGGAGAGGAACAGCCTATGTGTCCCATGGAAGTAAGAGGTCCTTACGCTGTGTGGCCACTGAAAGGTCACTGGGAAACCACGTGGCCATGTACAGGGAGGGCTGGCAGAAGATGAGAAGAGTCCACTGCAAACGTGTATGATTACAGAAATACTAATTTGAGACAGGCAGGAAACAAAGGAAAACCTGCAGTATTGTCAGAGCTGTGAACTGCTAGGATGACAAAGAGCAGGGTGACCAGGAAGACACTGGGGGTAGAGGACTTCTATTTTACATGGGTTGGTTTACAAAGGCCTCACTTTGAGAAGGAGGTTTTTGAGCAAAGACCTATGGAGGTGAGGGAGTGAGCCAGGCAGCTGCCCGTGGGAGAGAGTCTTAGGCAGAGGGGACCGCCCGAGCAGAGGTTCTGAGGCAGAAATAAATGGTGAGTGTGGTGGAAAGTGGTGAGAGACGAGATCATAGAGGTGGGGCGAAGAGGTGGAGGGTTTAGTAGGCAGGCCATTATAATGACATTGTTGATTTTAGGAAGATAAGATAGGAAACCACTGAAGAGTTTTGAGGCAAAAAGTGACAGACGTGATTGCATTTACGATGGATCACTCTGGCTTCTGTGCTGAGAATATCACTTCTTTGTGGTCACCCTGGCTATCCCTTAAAGGAGCAGGTCGGACTTGTTAGGATCCTAAGGTTCTCTTTAGCTCCAGCGCTGCTTCTGGTAGAGAGGGGAGTAATGGTTTGGGTGTTTTTGTAAGTGGTCTGTCCAAGATACTGTATTTATGAGTGGGATCCATCATGGGAGAAATGAGCTGTGCTGCTGTGTTTCTAGCTGGTCCAAGCTGTTCCTGGCAGTGACTGAGTAGAAGGCAAGGGTTCCATCAGCGGCAGGCTGAGCCATTTCAAGCCTGTCCATGTCTGAGCAGAGAGAGGATCCCATTATTGTGGACCTTAGGGTGTGCTGGCACAAAGAACACAGTGTTCAAAATCTTGCTTTCAAAGGTTATTATTATTTATTTTTTGTAACAGCTACAATACTCCAGCGATACATTAATGTTAGTCTTTATAGCTGCTTCCCCACAGTGCCCGATATATAAGAGTTAATAACTAGAGAATATTTACTGAAAAAATTGAGAAAATAGAAACCGTGTCAACAAACTTTCACATTGTTCCCACTGCTATGTCTGCCAGGCCACCTGCCCTGTGCCCCTGCCTTCCCTCTTGATCTAGTGGGTGAGAAGTCCACGGTGCTGTAAGGCCAGGCCCTCCAGGTGCATGCAGGGTCCCATCCCCTTCTGCTGCTCAGGAGCTTTGCTTCCAAGGTCAGTGGTCAGGTATCAGGCCTAATGTTCCTTGACCTGCCAGCATCAGTGGGCATAAGTACTTCCTGGTTCCTGATACGGTTCTTTGATTGGCGTCTGGGACATCACTCTCTTGGCTCAGTCTCTCTTGCTGGGCACTTCTCATCTTCCCAGACTTGAAATATTGTTGTGCCCGAGGGCCTGGTCCTCAGTTCATCTGCCCACATTCACAGTTGAGGCAACCTTGTATAATTTCCTCTAAGGACACCGACATCCCCAAATTTATGTCTCCAGCCCCAGCCTCTCCTCTGAACTTTAGGCATGTAGATTCAATTGCTAATTGACATTTGCACTCAAATGTCCAATAGATATATCACACTGAACTCTTGATTTCCATCTCTACTCCCTTTCCTGGTTTTTCTGTCTCAGTAAGTGACTCTATTATACCATTACTTGAGGTAAAACACTTGGAATTTTCCTGGACTGCTTTTTTTCTCTCATACCCTACAGATAATTCAATAGTAAAAATTACCAATTTTAACTACAAAATGTAATCATCTTCCACCAACCATTCAAACCACCAACCATTCCACCACCAATCATCAAAACCAACCATTTTGTGTTTGAATTAATGCAGTGGCCTTGTATCTGTCTCCCTGTTTCTGTTTTTGTCCTAGAATTATCTCTGCTTTACAGAGCAGCCAGTGGTCCATTGGAAACTTAAGTCAGATGATGTCACTTCTGTGCCTGGACTTTGCCAGTGGCTTAGAATGAAATCTAAACTCCTTGCCATCACCTACAATGCCTGTGTGCTCTGACCCTGCCCATCTCTCAGCCTCGTCTCTGCTCTCTGCCCCTCACCTCACTGTGCTCTTCCCATACTAGTTTCTTTGCTGTTCTTCAAGTGTGCGCAGCTCGCTCCGGAATCCAGGCCTTTAACACATACTGACCCTGGAGTGCTTTCAGCCTGGCATCTGCAAAGTTTGCCTCCTCTCTTCCTTCAGGTTTCTGTCTGTTCACATTTCACCTACACAGTAGGGAGATGGGCGTGCTCTTACTGCCCAGCTGCTCTGAAGGAAGAGAGAAAGCAAGCTGTGCAGGTATTAATTCACCTTGTCTCTTCAGTCAGAAAAATTGGAATGCTGACTCGATGGGTGTTGAAGATGCATAGAAATTCTTATTCATTTTCTTTTATGTTGTGTTTCTGTTTTAGAAAAAGTCCTGATTTCTATTACCAGCCACTGTGGAGTCACAAACTGAAACAAGAAGCTGTTTTAAGACATTGGAAACACCACAGCCCTGTGATCCTTGAGTAAAGGGAAGCAAATGAGGTAAGCCACACGTTCCCCCCGTTTTTCTTTTTGGAGGCACATTCTAGTCTGCAGCACGTGCAGAGGGACTGCAGAAGCATAGAAGGGGTCCCAGTGAGTTGAAGAGAGAGATTAGAGTTCAGGAGGGCTGAGGCGACTAGATGTTTTATGGTAGAGTTCCAGAGAGAAGGCTACTATGCAAAATAACAAAACATAACTCCCCCCCAAAAAACCCCCCACAAAAAAAGTCCAGAAGTTTACAAAGCATCCTTTTGAATGTTTCCTGACCACTAGGTCATGAATACACAGAGTAGAGTTCTAACACAGCCAGGGTGCCGAGAGCTGGAGGGTTTGCAGAGCTGACCCGGCATGGGGAGGTGTTAGCACTCCGACCGCCCCAGGCGCACATCTCTGCAGTGTAAGGACAAGCAACTCTTATGGGAAAGCTTCTCCGATCTGCTCTAAGAAAGCTCAAAAAAGACCCAGCTCATCTGCAAGTAATTCAACAGCCTGTCAGAATAAAGCCAAACACTCTTTACAGGAAGACAGTAAAATCTAGATGCTTAGTACCATAACATGGGAAGTGCCCATTATTCAATCGAAAACTACCGACACAGGACAGTGTGATCCTCATCAGGAGAAAGATTAGTTAGTAGAAATAAGCTAAGAAATAACAGAGATGATGGAATTAGGAGGCAAGGACTTTATAACTGTTACTGTAAATGTGCACAATATTTTCAAGGACTAAAGGAAAATGAAAATATCACGAGGAAGGAAATGAAAGTTATAAAAGAGAACAAGATAGAATTACAGGATTGAAAAATATATTTGAAGAGAAAAAATTACTGATTGGAGATTAAAATTATGGATAATGCAGAAAAAATGTCAGTGAACTGGAAACAGAAAGATTGAAAAAAAAAAAGAAAGAGACCTTTTCTTTTAGTGATACACAGTAAATGTTTATAGGTAAAATTTTATGATACCTGGGATTTGCTTCAAAAACTGCAGGGTTGGGAGAAGGGAGTGGGGGTGGTTTCAGTGGAACAAAAGTCGGCTGGGACTGGCTCGTTGTTGAAGAAGAGAGACCATCCATGGGACTCATTGTTCTCTCCTCTTGATATCCTTAAATTATTTATAATTAAAAGTTTGAAAAAATTATCTGTGTAAGAAAAAGTAGTTAAACTCTTTCTCCTGTCTGAAACATTAATAGGAAGTAGGTAATGAGAAGTAAGTCCTCTGTTTCACAATACTTCTTACGTAATAGTCTTAAAAACTCAGCTGTGCTTTGATGGGAAGAAGCTGGGACCAAGCTATAAAAGTGCGAACTCCTGCCACTGCAGATGCATCCCTTTTATTGGGGTGATGCTCTACCACGCAGGAAGAGACCTGTGCAGGTTAGGAGGATGCCAAAGTTCAGCAGGAGTCATTGACCTCTGGGAGCATTGGGAAATGGGTGGGTGACTGATCGGTGCCATCATTACTTTAGGTTTTATCCATAAATGCAACATGTGAGGTTTTGTTTTTTGCTAAGGCTGTGCCTTAGTTTTGGTTGCTGCAAGAGATAACTCAGACTGAGTGGCTTATAAACAGCGGAGTTTATTTGTTTCAGTTCTGGAGGTTAGAAGTCCAAAATCAGGGTGCCATCATCTTTGGGTTCTGACGAGGACCCTCTGTCCAGTGGCATACAGCTTGTTCCCTCATACAGCAAAGCAAGGGTGAGAGCTCTCTGGGGTCTCTTTTGGAAGGGTACTCACCCCATTCACAAGGGCTCCACTCTTGTGACCCAGAGGCCCTACTACCTTCTGATACCATCACCCTGGGATTAGAATTTTAATATGAATTTTTAGGGACATAACCATTCAGTCCATGCAAAGTGCCAAGTGAGAATTGGGATAGACAGGACTGTGAAAATGAGGACACTGAACTCAATCTGCAACAGGCTTTAATGTCCCTTTCCAACTTGAATGCCAGTGACTCCACTAAATGAGCCTCTGGTTACGGACTTGCCAGTGATTACAAACCTGGGAAAGTTTCGTGGAAGACAGGGTGGTGTAGGGGGACAGGAGGCTGAGTTCAGGCAAGCTTCACTCGCTAGCCCGCTGTGGCTGGGGCTGGAGGAGACAGGAGGGTGGCCTGGGGCCTGTCTGCAGCCTGGAGGGTAAGGGCCCCTGTTCTGTAGGGTACTCCAGTGGTTCAGCTCTTGCGGCTCTCTCAGGCCATGTCACTTAATTAGCACAGGCCAGGTGTTAGACTCTTTCATGTGTTTGTTCTTTTGTGATTTTGTAGTTGATGGCACACTGACCCTGAATACATTTCGACTCAATGTTTGTGAATATAAATGTAATGAAAGTTATAACAATATTGAAGTTTTGTCAGCAAAATGGGCTGGGGTCAGTACCAGAAGTGTAGTTTCATCAATTGATCAAATTTACTGCAAGGTGAAATTTTTCCAGTCTTTTCTACCTTTAATTTTGTTTTGCTTAAAACATTCTCATAAAATTCAGATCTTTCTGATATAACCCTTCACTTATTTTAAAATTTATTTTTAATTATAATTAACACATAATACTGTGTTAGTTTCAGGTGTACAACATCATGATTAGGTATTTATGTACCTTGTGAAGTGATCTCCATGATTGATTCTAATGGCCGCCTGGCACCATACATAGTTATTATGATGTTACTGGCTGTGTTCTCTGGGCTGTGCATCACATCCCATGACTGCTTTATAACTGGCAGTTTGTACTTCTTAGTCCCTCACCCTTATTGCCCATCATTCCCCACCCTCCTCCCATCGGACAACCATCAGTTTGTTCCTTGTATCTGTGAGTCTGTTTCTGTTTAGTTTTATTTTTTTTAGATTGCACATATGAGTAAAGTCATGGTATTTGTCTTTCTCTGTCTTCTTTCACTTAGCATAATACCCTTTATATCTATCCATGTTGTCAAGATGCAAGATTTCATTCTTTTTTTAGTGGCTGAGTGACATTTCACTGTATACACACAAACATGCCACATCATCTTTATCCATCTGTCTTTTCATGGAAACTTATATTGTTTTCCTATCTTGGTTACTTTAAAAAATGCTACCATGAATATAGGGGTACATATATCTTTTGAAATTAGGGGTGTTTTGGATTTCTTTATATGAATACCCAGAAGTGGGATTGCTGGGTCATATGGTAGTTCTCTTTTTAGTTTTTTTTTTTTTGAAGAACCTCTGTACTATTTTCCACAGTGACTGCACCAATGTACAGTCCCACCAACAGTGTGTAAAGGTTGCCTTTTCTCCACATCCTTGCCAGCACTTGTTTTTTGTTGTCTTTTTGATGACAGCTAAATCTTATTATTTATTGGTCAGGTGTTGATTGTGTACAACATCGCTATAGCTTTTGCAAATTTTCATTTTTTTCCTACCAGGTCTGGTTTTTTGAACTAATTTTGAAGTTTTCAATGTTAGAAAAATCCAGAACACACTTTGTCATGCACAGTTTTAGCCATTGCCAGTTATATTTTGTCTTGCTTATATTCTACTAGTAATAGTTTTTTGAGTTGGGCAGAAATGAGGCGGCCTCTCTTAGCTAGTCAGCAGGGAATGGGGACAGTTTCCTTGGCAATTCCAGGGACGACCTGGCAGCACAGAATGTCACCACAGACACGGGTTTGACTGCCCCAGTACATTCATTACACAGACGGTATGAAAATGTTCTGACTTTTCAGATTCACATTAATGATCAAGATTCTACACATAACAGTATTCAGTGATAACCAAAGTACGGTATCTTTGAGCTGTGCAATTTTATACCCTTTCAGAAGCACAGCTTGGTTTCCTGAGCTTCCAGGAGGCTATATTTAAATGAGCAAAAGAGTATGTTCTCCCATGCAAAGTCACTTTACAGTCACTTTCAGTACATGTGTAATGACAAGTACGTAACGAATTTCTCCCAATGCTTCCTTTCAGAGTCAGGATTTCTACAGGTCTGTGTCCCACCCACCAGCTCTTGCAGAAGCTGGCTTCAACTCCCCTGTTTGCCACCCACTCGCTGTTTTGTCTGTTAAGAGTGCCCTTGAGAGGACAGGGAGGAGTTCAGAGGTCAGAATTTAGCAGTGTCCTTTTATAAAGAGGGAAGGAGAGAATAAAAGATAGAGAACTTACTTACCCAATACCCACTTCATGATGAGCATTTCTGTCCAGGAGAACTGCGTGGTTTTCACTCTGAAGATTTGCTTTGGGTAGTCTGTGAAAGTTTCATTGGGCAGGGTTTTGATGCCTTCGAAGCGGTCTGATGCGTTTACAACTAATAATCCCAAGAAGATCGTAAAAGAAACTGCATGGGCTACAAATTTCATGAAAGGGCTCCTCAGGGTGCGTCCTAGCTGGAGACAAAATATGTACCAGACATGTTAAACTGGATACTTAGGTGGGCACACATCTCTCTCTCTCTAAACATTGCTTTTGCCAAAAGTCCTGTCATGTTTTGGACAGGAGCTGCTGACTGAACCCAGGTAACATTTTCTCTTGCATTTTTATGTGAGGTGCCACTTGACCAAGCCTGTTTCCTGGGGACTTCACTTTTTCCTGTGTACAGGAGAGAGTGTGGAAGTAGGAAGCAGTAGAACACACTGACGTACCATCATTGTGTACTTTGATGGCACAAGTTCCCCCTACCATGTGGATGTGAACTTCATGCCCTTCAAATATGGGGGGAAAGTAGTGTGTCTCAACAGCACTCAGGATTTAGGGAAAAAAACTTGGTCCCTCCAGTGTATACCCTTTTGCTCTTTTGTTCATTTTCTTGAGTTTTATGCCTACATGATTTGTTTTCAGTGTTTCTTACATTGGGTAAATGTACATTTCCTGCTAGGTACTGCTTTACACCTGTGTTTCCATAAATTTTGACATGTATTTTTCATTGATGTTTAGTTATTAAATATTTTATAATTTTGCTTTTTATTTCATTTTTAATTCTGAGGTTATTTAGTTGTAAGACATAAGGACTTTTTTCTTCTAAAAATTCTAATCTCATGGCAGCATGTGTGCAGACTGTAGCTGCTGTGGTAACACACAGAACACGCCTAGGCTTTCCCTGTGTGGTTGTTCTGTGTGAGCCCGAGATGACCCAGGAGATGCCCTGGGTGGGGACACCTATTGGCCACCTCTTCTCTATCCCTGGCGTGCCATCCCGACGCCACTCAGATCTTTGAGGACTAAAGGGGGGCCACACATCGAGTCTTTGCTGAGCCCTACTAGTGAACTCACTTGACTCCTCCAGGTTGCTGCCGTTACCCTTGTCTAAGCACCAAGTCGCACCCCTCCCCCAGATGCCCTGAGAAGACAAGGGCAAAGAAGGCAGCGTTTTCTGCAGCTCAGTTCCTTCTCCAGGGCAGATGTTCACCATAGCCGGGGACTGGTTAATTGCTGTCTGCATCCGGCCTCGTTCCGGAGCCCTGCTGTGAAACACCGCCTGGGAAGTAGGGCACTGCTGCTGTGGGGCTTCTCCAGGTGGAACTGACCTCCCAGCAGCTGTCAGTCAGATGCTTGATAATGTGCTTCTGTATGGTAATCATCTACATTAATTATCCCAGTTATTAGTGTAACATGATTTATTATGATGCTCATGTCATAGAACCCACCTACTGAAAATTTTTAAAAGATAGTTTTTATCTTTTTGAAAAACCGCATTTCAAGTCCAAACATTGGGAATCCTGCTTGTGCTGGAAAACACTTGTTGGGATTCATTTGCATTATCAGACTGTCATACAGCATTAGAGTAACTTCAGGAATGGAAAAAGATGTTTACTGGAAACTGTGGGGCCCACAGACATTTTAGAAATGACTTTCCTTTGTAATGTTTAACTTTATTATTTACAAAATAGGGATGTTCGATTTTTTTTGGCCATAAGTAGATTAGCTAAATTCAGAATGCAGAGATTAATGTAAGGGCAAATAAAATATTTCACATAAATTCAGCAAAAATGGAATTAAATTATGTCTCATTTGGATTTATATGCTTTCAAGTAGCAAGTTTGAATTTTTCCATATTTTAGTTACTGTGCTGGTATCTTGGTGCCCTGTGTTCCATTCAGGATGCTGGGATACTTTGGTGTATCCAGGAGGTACCCTTGAGTAGTTGTCACATTGTTTGTCATCACAGTGTGCCTGCTGGGGTAGTGGTAAGAGCTGAGGGAAGAGGGAGAGTGACTGCAGAGTGGGAAGTGGGTCACAGGGAGAGGCTAAGTTGAGGAGAGGGAAAGGAATACTAGCTCTGGTATGTCCCAGCAGGGCCACAGAAATATCACAACAAAGATGGGGAACACAGTGATAGACATAGCTCTTAAGGGATGATGGCTAAGTCTCCGCCATCCTTTATCAGTGGTTTCTATGTAGCACTGGAGCATTGCATCTTCCAGTAATTACCTGGATAAGGATGTGGGGATACCTCTCCATCTTCTCACCTGGGTGTGGCAGCTGATTGTAGGAATCTGCATGCACCTGTACCCAAACTGGCCTTGGGAATTCCCTGGAAAAGCTGGTTTGAAGAATTTAATGTTCTCTGCATTCATTCTTTCAAGTTGTGATTTTCTGGCAGAAGATGCATCTGTTATAATTACTGTATTTACAGCAACCCATAAGAAAAAAGGCTGATAAAGCCCTGTTATGGTTTGGAAGTTTATCTTGGGCTGAGTTCTGACTTGATCTAGGCCATAGGGAGGAAAAGTGAGGTTAGGAATTGATGCTCTTTCCTATTTTTCTTTTGGGCTTGGATGCATCTTTTTAACTGGTAAAATTGTGATCCAGGTCAGATGAGATCAAATTATTTCAATGGTTTCTTTACTTTTCCTTTTCTGTGATGTTCCTTATTCGTTTCACAAAGGTAATTTTTGAAGCAAATTACACTTGGGAAAACGTCCTTTCACAAGGCCACCAGGTGAGCCAAAAGAAAGGACAAAAGTCAACCAATGTTTGCCAGCAGCTCTGAGTTGGGGACTCATTAGAGCTGTGTCAGGTAACGGCGTAGGTGTAAAGAGAGAAGGCAGAACTTGGGGAGGTGTAGTGGCCTGCTCTGCCTGGGGTGCAGAACCATCATCAGTCAGCAGCTCTGTCATTACTTGGGCCATCCGAGCTAAGAACATACCAGGAAATCCAAGCTTGTAGTAGCTAAGTCTGCCTCATCCCAAACTTTGCTAGGCATTGTTCTTTTACTTTGGGCAATATATGAGAATAACTGAGTAGCACTCCCGAATTAGCTCCAGATGAGCTGCATTTCTGAACCCACAGGGTGGGGCGCCTGCTTTATGGTTGGCACACCTCCATGTTCCATGGTACCGGGCTCTTTGCCCTGATCCTAGGTATGAGTGCCTAATGATCCGGTGCCCGCACAATAGGCTGGGGCTGCAGTGGAGCCCACAGGCAGCCCCTCCCGAGTTTCTCCCCAGTCTGTGACACCAGAGTCCCTCTCTCCAAATGCCGCCCTTACTCGTTGCCAGGTGCCAGTGGCCTCAAGCAAGGGCTAGGTGTGCAAATTGGAAAGCTGAATGGGACAAACTTTGGATCAAGTATTCCAACAAGAAACATCTTCAAGGCTGGAGTAGTTATCAAATTTTAGAGCAATCTAGTGAAATTAGTGGTAGTTGCCTCAGAATGCTCTCCAAAAATGTTATTAAAAATATCTAACCTAGGGCATGGGAATCTTCCTTTCTTTACAGGTGGGGCGTGTCTTCTAGGAGTTTCTCATCAGGGTCTCCTTACATTACCATGTGAATCCACCTGTCATCTGGGGGCAGCAGGGAAAGAAAAGGAGTGGTATTTGTCATATGGTGATTTTATTCTTCCCTCTAGAAAGTCTTGTGGATTCTAAAGATCTTAATCAGGTTCATTTGAAAGTCAATTAGTCAGCAGCTAAGATGTTTACATTCAGGTTGTAACGCCTCCGCTGATGTACCTGGGTGGGAAGGCGGGTGTGGGTGTGTGCATGTGTGTGTACATGTGTGAAGTGGTTAAAGTCAGGTCTCTGAAGCCAGAGAGTCTTGGTTTAAATCACAGCACCATAGTTTTTGGCAGGTTACTTAATCCCTTTGTGTCTCAGTTTCTTCACCTGTAAAAATGGGGGTAAAATAGCACTTAGCGCACAGAGTTGACATAAGGAATGACTTATTTAATATGCGCAAAGCAGAGCAGTGCCTGGCACAGAGGAAGCACTCGGTGTGCCGGTGTGCCGCACTGAAGGGCCTCAGGCAGTTCCTCTAAGGGGAAACTTAAAAGGAGTTTGGCTCACTCTTGAAAAGCTCATATGCAATGGTCACAGAGGGAGACCCGCACAGAGTCCTTAGTATTTATGTCACATGCCCTCTTAGGGCACTGTCTGTGTGCAACATGATTCTGGGTGCTGGAGGTGATGGAGATGAAACAGGCTGTATGAGTCCTTCCCCTCACAGTTAGTTTTCCAGTGGGGAGAGACAGGCTGAACCTTGTGGTAGGAAATAGATGCAGAGATGGGGAGAGTGTTGCTGGTCTCAGGCTGGGCTAGGTGTGAAAGTGATCAGCCTCCTGGCACTCTTAAATCCTGTGCTAGGAGGGTAACGGGATGGACTCTCCGTTTGGATTTGAGGCGGGAGCTTTTGTAACAAAAAAGTAAAAATGCTCTATTTCCTGGCACAAATTTCCCCTCTATGGCAATGCTTCAAAAATTGCATCATGATTTTCTTTAAACCCAGTGTAGCTCTCTGGTAGAGACAAATGAGGGAGACACAGAGGCCTTTGGAGGCTCTTTTCTCTCCCAGCTGGCCCTGGACTGCGTGCGTCAAACTATTTTAGCTTTGGAAAGGCAAAGCAGAGCTCTTCAAAAACTGTAGAATCACCCTTGCCCTCCTGACTAGATGTTTCTATTTGGGATGGGGCTGAGGGTTGGGGCAGTGACTAACACTGATATTTCTGCAAGCGAGAGTTAGGTGGTGGTAAGAACTGATAGACTGCATGTTACAAAGACATCAGATAGGCATCTAAAGTTGTTGACAGTTCTCCCTTCCTGAGTCCTGGGATTAATTTATAAGGACAATGGAACAGCGCAGGGTAACAGGTAATAAAGGAAGTCGGCTTCCCCTCTCGTACTTTTATAATTAGGACTTGGGTGGTTCCTCAGCATGCTCATGATGCTGACTTCTGTCCCAGTCTACCTGCTGTAGAGACACTGAGCCCTTGAAGATGACTGCTATCCTTTCAGCTGTCAGATCCGAACAGGCGAACAGCCTGAACTGTGAATCAGAGTGGAGCAGCAGAGGATGGAAAGCAGCCTAACCCATCACAAAGTCATTTGGCAATGGGGCCCTTGTTGAGAGCTGTCTAGGAAAATACCTATCTGAGGGCGTCCATGTGGTTAAGAGCCCACTGGCCCCTCAGGGCCTGCCTGACCCCACCCATGTTAGTATTTACAATGGAAGTGATTTTAAAAATTGGCTGTTCTGTTTACAGATGCTGGCAAACCTGTCTATGCTGGCAACTGGCAGTAGCACCACACGTACACGTCTGTGACTTGTCTGTCCTCTTCAACCACTGTGTTAGTGAGCCGAACTTGTGTGGACACCCTTAACCTTATACTCTTATTTGTCTTTCCTGGAGACCCTCCAAAACTTGTGTAAAAGTAGGATCGACAGCCTGGGAAACTCAACAGGAAATAAACGATGAGGCAGTTTTGTCAGGCTGATCAGGTTATTTTGGTATCCCTTGGTGGTGACAGCAACTGTGAGCAGTGAATGCACCATTAGGTCGGAAGCAGAGATCTCAGCATTTGTTAGACATTGACAGACAGTGGCTGGCTGATGAGGTTCAGCAGTGAGATTTTGTGAATGCATTTATCACAGAATGTCAGGGCCTAATTTCTTTGAGGAAAGTGGGGTAAGGTCATTAGAACATGGACTTCCTGGAATGACATTGTCCTTTCCATAGAATTATGAGACAGATACAGAGGCAGTGACCCCCTGGGAGGAGGGTTGCTGGTGCACTAGCAGAGCTCCCCACAGCGCTGCTCCTTGTTGGGGGGGGGACATTGTGTTCGGGCACCAGGGGCCTCTGGAGAGGGCTGGTTCCTTCACATGGAAAGTGTGACCCCTTTGTAATCTCTAGGAATATAATCTCTGCTAAACTTGAAAAGATGTCTTTTTAAATGGTGAAGGGCAAGACTAAACATATCTTTATAATTTTATCTGTCTTTTGGTTACCTCAGAGCAAGTTTGACAAACTTTTACAGATTTTATTTATTTTTTCAGAGAGAGGGGAAGGGAAGGAGAAAGAGGGAGAGAAGCATGGATGTATGAGAGAAACATTGATCATTTGCCTCTCTCATGCCCCCAGTTGGGAGACCTGGCCTGCAACCTAGGTGTATGCTGTGACCCAGAATTGAACTAGTGACGTTTTGGTTCACAGGCTGGCACTCAGTCCATGGAGCCACACGAGCCAGGGCTTGACAAGCTTTTTAATAAGAGAATCTTTCCTCAGATTGAGCATTGTTTCCAAAAATTATCTCATGCCATAGACCAAGACTCGCCACTCAGCTCTGGACATATCCTCCACTGCACTGAGCTCAGACCTGGAGCCCAGAAGGCACAGAAACCACAACTGGCTTAAGGACCAGGTAGTTTATCTTGGGTGCTCTGTTTTTTAGTCTTACTGGAGGTTCAAGGAGCAACAAATATCAATCAGACATACACCTGAACAGAGGAGAGGAAGTCCCAACCACGGGGCTAAACTTTCCTGCAGACATTTCTTCTAGAATGTTCCAGAAAACTGCTATACCTCTGACCCCTATTTCCACAGTGGCGTCAGTCTCCTGGATTTCCTTAGCCCCAAGAAAGTCCAAAATCCCCTCCCCCTTATACACATACTTTCCCCCCATCACATCTACATGATTTTGGCTAAGATTCTTTTTTTCAGACCTACTAAAAAGTTGGCCCTGGAATATCACTTCTTTGTGAATATTTCCTCAGGCAGGCAGAGGCAAACCAGTTTGCTGGTGCTGGCTAGTCCCCATTTCCTGGAAGCTGTCACATTTAGTTTTACAGAAGTGAGGATTGGCAGTGTTTTCTCCACCAACTGGTGGTTATTTTAATGATTGCATGTAGAATTAGTTTGGGGCTCAGAGAGTATAGAGGCAAGTGCCCCCATCCGTGTAGGCTTTGGGTGAAGGCAGTGGCCTAATTTATAGCACAGTCTAGGTAATTCCAGTGTGACAGCTTGTGCCTAAAACCAATGACCAGCTCTAATCCAGCTTTAAATCTTGTTAGTTTTGTTTTCACTCCCTCTACTTTTTTTCACCTCATAGTGAGGGACAGGAAGAATCACCTTGTCTACACACATATCGTTTGGGAAATCCATGTCATGGTAGACTGACACAGAAACAAAATCCTCAGTATCGATAAGGTTGAGCACCACAGACACTCAGTGTGAGGACTTTTACTTTTAATAGCATTCTGCAGAAGAAGGCGTTCGAGTCCTAACACTCCCCTGTGACACCTGTCCTACTCCAAGGCAGTCAGTTAATTGCCTGCCTGGTTAGGTGACCTCAGCAGCAGCCCTGAAATCCAGCGCTCACCAGCCTGGCACGAGTTCTCTCTTGGCACAGTTGACAAGAGGATACATTCACTGATGAAACTTTTATTAACTGCATTAGCTGATCACATTTTTGTGGAACTAATCTCCCTGTAGTCATATTTCCTCTACTGAATGTTGATTACTTAAGCTAAATTCCTTTTTAAATATATCGCTAGGTAAATGCAGCTTTGGAACCTTTAGTGACCTTCTTAATTCATGAAACATATTTCAACATTTTTGCATGGTTTGATCTTATAGGCGCTAATGCTTGCCTACAGATAGAATGCCTGCTGGTGCTTTTTGTGACTTTGGATCAGGTGGCTGGGCAGTAGGGATGGCAGCATGGGTGTGGCAGCTTGGGACCTGCTGGTTCCACTGCTTTTGTTACCAGTGGATACCAGATACTTTCCCTTTCTCGTGAGAAAAGAACCCAGCTTCGTAACTTTTAAGCTCTTCTCTGTCCTTTGTCTTTTTCCTTTTTGTGACCTAATTAGCTGTCTGTGGGCCAGACCCCAATGAGGAAAGCCGAGGACACTGGGAAGATGCTGACTTGTGTCTGCAGTGCCCCCATATGAGCTGTGTCTCCCTCTCAGTCTGCTGTTTTTCCCTTCTTTCTGAACCTGCCTCAGTAAGGGTGTGTGGCATTGAGTAATTGAGGGAGTGGAATGAGGAATGCATTCCTTGGCAAAAGGGAAGTACTTAATGAGTGTTGGGCATTCCTCTTACTATTATTATGATTACTATTGCTGTGGGTTTGGAGGACATGTGTGAAATATTGCATAATTAGAAGAGGAAAAGTGCCTTTATCCCCTCTCTGATCTGTTATTGATCAGATTGTCTCCCATGTTTAAAACTTCCCATTTTATCATTCCTCTTTCTCTCTCGCTTTTCTAGAAATGATGGTTAAAAGAAAGTAGATCTTATCATTTTTCTCTCTAATGTGGTTTTCTACTTGTGCTATATATCTCAGAGCTCTTTTCTTTAAATGTGGGAAATGATTACTGCTTATTTGAACAAAATGGACTTTGATCATGCTAAGTAAGAGAAAAGAACCACAAAGACATGCACCTTAAGCAGTCTGTACCTTGCTGCATGGAGCAATCCAATAGGCTATGGCGAGAAAAGGGAGGCCTAGGGAGACTCCAAAGACAGCCAGGAATTTCACAGCGATAGACTGTTGACGTAAGCCTGAGAGATTTTCATACCACATGGTAAGCAATTGCTGCTGACAGTTAGGATGAGCAACGAACTGTAAAAACAAAACAAAAACAAAACACAAAATGCGAACAGGAAGTGGCATCAGTAGCACTTGAACAGTATATGACTTATGAGTAGCTTGGGGCTGAAATGTTCCACCTGGGGGCATGGTCTTGTGTCAGAAAAGGAGCACCTGGGTCAGATACCTGCTGGGCCCTTCTGACTTGGGGATGCTGGCGGTTTCTGTGCTGTGGCCAGAGTCCTCACAGAACTGGCTGCATCAGTGCTTGGCAAACTGAGGGTCTTGGAGAACTCTCAGCCATGGAAAATGACAGCCAGCTTCTAGGTGAGTGCTCGTTTCCAATGAAGGAGACTTATCCCTGAAAGAGTTCATTTGGGGGTCACTGTGGAAGAATGAATGGAGCACAAGTGGGGCTTTGGAGTCCCACATCGATTTGAATTTTGTTTTACCATGTACTAATCACGTGACCTTGGGCCAGCTGCTTCACCTCTGTGAGCCTCAGTGTTGTCATCTGCAGAACAGTCTATCACATTGTCCCACAGGATTACATGAGATGTTGTAGAAGGTGTCCTCTCTCTATTCCTATGTAGTGCAAGAAAAAGTGCTCGCGGTGTTTCTGGAGGACACGTTAAAACTGCTCAGTGTTTCCCCACTGGATTTCGGTGGTGTTGGCCTTGGGTCTGGGGGGCCCTCTGAGGCATGCTGGAGCACTGACATATTGTGTTCCTCATGCAGTACCTTCTCACCACCTCCTCCCACACTTGGGACTGCCCTGCCCTGATGCCCAGGTTATGTGGCGGCCACTTTGTATCGTTGACCTCAGCTCTCTGGATAAAGCTTATTGGACTAGGTAGGGGTGGAGCCCTGACTTACACTGGCCCATCAGGTTTTCTCTCCAGGGTGTTAACATGTAACCTTGGGAGATCTGGGCAGACATCATCCACTATGTGCACTAAGTAGCAAAACACACCAGTTAAAAGGAGAAAAAGAAGAACGCAGTTGTATAGAAAAGGCTCAGCTGGTGTCTGACCCTCTCTGGAGCCCAGCTCCATTCTGCCCACATGGTCCATGAGACACCCCTGGATTCACCTGTTTCTCCTGGATCCAGCAAATTGAGTTGCAAGCACACATTCTTTTTTTCTGCAAATATTTGGTGCTACTTGACCAATTGTTAGTTGATTCCGAGTCCTGGCCAGTACAAACTGGTAATAGGCAAATATTTAAGTAAGAATTATGGGAATACAGTTTACTTTTGAGAAAATCACACTGATTTGCTTATTTTCTCCCTGGGACAGGAGAAAGCCATTATTTGCTTTGGTCACCCTGCTTTTTGGCCCTGCTCAGGATAGCCACATGCCATAGGAGCTGGGACACATGGGTGAGAGCAGATAGACTGGCCTTCTTCAAAGGGACTGACTTTCCATCTGACCACTCTGGAGCATAGCATGCTAGTTTTCATCTCGTTTGCATGAACAATGGTTCCTGGGAAATGTGAAACATCCCTTCTTAATTTTAAGAACTGTTTAACTGAAGCTATTTAAAAAACTCTCAGTGCAGATGGCAGCACATTCTTGTTTCCAGTTTTGGGGAACTCATGGCAGCAGCCAAGTGACATATAAGGTCACTTTCAAAGGTTTATTTGGCCCTGCAGTAGCACCCAATAACTCTATAATTCAAATATCAGCTGCAAATGAGGCTTTTTGGCTAGCATAATTCATAGCAACCTCTAAGGATGAGAGCAATGGATTCTCCTGGACCAGATAGGGACTCTGGACCAGCAGGCAATATGCTTTCCTGTGTCCTGGATCCTTCCTGGCTCATAGCAAGGAGGAGCATGCAAGACAGGCATGTGGATGTTTCTGTAATTCTGAGAGCCTGGTCACAAGACAGGACCCATAGACCGGTGGCGGGTGGGTGTGGGAAGCAGTCAGTTTTGCTTTTCAATAGTCAGTCTTTGCTGGGTGCTGCAGTGGCCTTGCTGTGGAGAAATCACAGTCCAACTAGAAGGTGGGACATATGCCCACGAAATGGCAAAAGACCATGTGGCTGGCCACTTGGCTCACCCTGGGGCTCCCTGCACTGTAGGCACTATGGCAGGACTCCAGTCCTCATTCCCTCCATTGGCCTCCGTGCATCTGGGAGAGTCCATCCGTGCTGCTTCTGCCGCCTCCTGCAGACTCGGCAGCACAATTGACTAGGCAGTGGAGCTGGAAAGGAGGGGGTTCTGAGACAATATGTGGGAACCATTCCCACTCGCCCTTACTTGCCTTGGAGGAAGACAGTGGTCCCCACTAACACAAGGGACCTCTAGGGCTCTGCCCTCCCCCGGTCAGATCTTTGTTAATTTCCATAGCTGCATTTTTCCCTCCATAACAGAACAGCCTAGCCCCAAGCAGGTTATTTATTTGTAGCCAGACTTTATAACATAATGCTCCCAGAAAGCTGGCAGCAGCTTTTCTAATAGCTGAGGCTCAATTATTGTTTATTTTCATATGGGCACTTTTCTGTATCTGTGGCAGGCCTTCGAAGACTGTTTCGTGACATATGGTTCAGTGTATATCAAAGGGTTTTTTTCTACTGTGCTTCCGAAGCACAGAGAAATATCATCCCTGAACCGGGGAAGTGACAGCAACAGGAGACACACCATCAGGACACAAAGAACACCCTAACCAAAGGGCACTCAGCCAGGGAACAGAGGCAGGAAGGACTCTTGGGGGCAGGGATAGCGGGAGGATCTTCAAAAGCAGGGTCAGAGAGGCTCTGATGGAAGAAAAGCACACAGCTAGCATAAAATGGGAACTCAGAAAATTGTGATTGTCTTGGGCCTGCTAGCTCACAAAAGGATGGGATGATCAAAGGCTGGGTGACATGAAGAGCCTTGCCCAGGCCATTCCTGCCCCTGAAACACCTGGACTGAGGTAATGATACACTTTCATGAAAGTTATTCTAGGGAAGAACTGATGTAACCCCCTCAGTTTTCCCAATGACATGATTCATGTTCTTTATAGCAGGGTGTGTGTGGTGGCCTGGAGCTGAGAGCCTGTTAAGATGGGTGGCTTACACAGTGCTGAGCAGCCTTTTAGGGCACAGGTGTCAAACTCATTTTCACCAGGGGCCACATCCGCCTCGCGGTTGCCTTCAAAGGGCTGAATGTAATTTTAGGACAGCCTAAATGTAACTACTCCTTAACTAGGGGCAAGGAGCTCAGGGCTACTGCTGGGTAGAAATGGTGCTGGGCCGGAAAAAACAAGGTGGAGGGTTGGATTGGGCCTGCGGGCTTTGTGTTTGCCACCTGTCTTAAGGGAATATAAATCCAGCCACATCCATCACTGGGATGGACTGTCCAGAGAACTGGACAGTGGGCAGGGGCAGGGGGCAGAGGGTAGGGCAGAGCCAAGAGAGGTTAAATTGCAAAGAGAGACAGGAGGGAGCTCAGAGGCAGAAGTGCCCACAATGGAAAAGGACTCTGGTGGGAGAGCCAGACCAGAAAACATGTCCTGGGAGTCAGAGGGGCCAGAATTTATGTGGCTGCTAGTTCTTGAATCCATCCCAAGCCCGTTATCCTGGTGGTATGTTTGACCAGCCTTCATGGTTACTATGACAACATTTCTACCCAAAGCTAGTTTTTTGGTAACATCTTACCTAAATTTCTTGTTCCAGCCAGCCCCTGGTGACATAGTGAGACTCTTGTGCTGGCCTATGGGAACTCTTGGGCATACTGGCCAAATATTGGCTGTTAACTTTGTTTTTAATTTATTGATGGGCCAAAGGAAAACCATTTCCTTCACTCTTTCTCTGCTTTATATTTATTCACAAGGAAATATGTGATATTTTAAGAATAGATCATTGTGGAAGAGCTATAAACATTCCATGAGTAACTGTTGAGTATTTTTAGGGCTGTTTGATGGGGTGTTAACATCCTGGGGCCAAATACTCACATTACAACAGGGTCTAAGACTTTCCTGATAGGGGTTCATTAAGTGCACGGATTGGTGCAAGGCTGCCTAGGTTCCAGTCCCGGCCCTGCCACGTGCTGGCCATGTGCTCTTAGGTCATTGACTCTTCTGTTCTGAGCTCCCCTCTTCTGTAAAATGAGGTAAAAAATGGGGATTAACTGAGTATTTGTAAAGTGCTTAGACTAGAACCTGGCAAATAGAACGCACTGTATTAGTATATGATGAATAAAAATGAGCCCATAACTTTCCTTTCCCATTTTTTCCTCTCTTCCTCTTTTTTCTTCTTTTCACTCCCTACAGCTGTATTCTTTGTTCTGACCTCCATGTGGCTTTAGCACACAGTTTCTTGAAGTGTTAGTGCCTTTGTAAAGGTTCGTGTAGCTTAACCAGGTGGGTTAGGCCACTCTAGCCAATAGCTCCTTCTTTATCCTCCACCGAAGGTGCAGCTTGATTTTCCCAGGCAGTCAGCCCAGAGTGGGCTGGTCTCAGCTGGGGCTGTCCTGGCTGCTGCGAAGTCTGTTAGCTGTCCCCTGGTTATGGAATCCTCCATCAGTGAGAGCAGCTCAGGTTACTGGACCTGCCAAGGCACTTCTCCTCCCTCTTGGATGCCCCTCCCCCCTTCATTTTGCCATTTTTTTGGGGGGTGGGGCAGGGCTACATTTGAGCTGAGAGGCTTTGAGGCTGTATGATTTTCACAGTCCTTAAGTACAGATTTTTCTGACACTCCTGGCCTCTTTTACAGAGTAACATGGCAGTGCATGATTTGGTAAGTTGAACTTAGCCAGAGTAAAATTTATAAAATCCAGTGCTGATAGGGAAAATGACTTTCTTTTATACAGATAAACCATCAAAGGCCTGATCTCTGATGTGACTGTGGTTAAAATTGTCCACTTGGCTCATCACTAGCACTTGCTTATGGAAATGTGTACATTTATGTTTTAGGGAAACAAGCACTGTGCCAATCATCAAGTGGCTTTACTTAGTGTGGATGGTCTGTGCGAATTTCCTCTTCGGAGCACCTTGTAAGATTGGGTTCAGTGGTGCTTCCCATTCCGGTGAGCTCCCTCTGGAATTCTCTTGATTTTGTTGGCTTGGACTTCAGCCCTTCCTGGTCTTAGTTCTTTGTTGTAAAGCAAACAATAAAAAACAAACATTTATTGAGCACTCATACGGATCAGGCCCTGTGCTGAGCACATTATTTCTCATTTAACCCACATTACACAGTAAGGTGGGAATGATTATGTCTGTTTTGAAGCTGGTGGTGCTGCGACTGTTCAGATCTGTCTCCAGAGTGGACATTTTCACCCCGTCCTTATACTGCCTCTTCCAGCTGAAGTTTCCTGCATCTTTTCCGTGTCATCTCCATCTCATTCTCTTTGCCAAGCAGGAGGGCATCTCTGTGAGCCTGCAGATTTTAGATGTGCCACAGGGGCGCTCCTACTACGGTTTCTGGCCAGAGTTCTGGGTGTCTCCTTTCACTCGGTGGCAGTGGGCAGTGTGCTATTGGGGAGGACAGTTGATCTCTGCCTTCCTTCTCCACAGCAGTGCAAGTTCTGTGCTAACCCCATGTTCACTCCCTTTGCACTGTTTGGGGTGGATGGAGCAGGGGATTTCAGTTGGGGAGAAAGGAAGCAAGTGAAAGGGAATGAAGGAAAGTGAAAGAAGAAGAGAGCAAAGGCGATAGAGTTTCAAACCTGACTTCCAGTTGCTACTCCAGCTTGACTCCTGCTCTTTTCCTTCCCATCCCTAATCTCTGGCCAAACTCCACTAAAGCTGTTCTCAGAACCTGCCTGGAGCCTGACTGTCTCTGAGCCTCTGCTCAAGGTATCTCTTGCTACCTGTGATGCTTCCTTTCTTATCTCCATATATCCAAGTTTTGTCCAGCTCAATAACTATCCCTTCCATGAAAGCTTACTCTACCCTCTCTCATCTCATGCAATTCTTAGTGTCTCCCTTTTTTCAAGTTACATGCCTGTATGATCCTCTACCAGAGGGAAAACTCCTGGAGGTCTCTGTAGCCCTCCTACGGTGTGCAGTTAGTGGGTTCTCAGGCAGTACTGTCTGAATGAGGAGGTGGTGCATCTAGAAGTTCTGTGTGTTCTGACTGCAAACCTGGGGCCATCTGTAGGACCAGAGTGGCTCCTTACTCATCATCCCATGGTGTGGCCACACTCTGGCCATGCCACCACATCTGGAAGAGGCACATAGGTACAAGAGGCTGAAAGTTGCTTGCTTTCTTGGAGACATGATAAATATGTAAATGGCTAAGTTCCTGTCTGCACTGAATTTATTTTTACTATAGCAGTGCTGGATTGGAAAACAATAACAACTTCATTCCCACAGACAATTAACCTAGGAGTTGAAGGATCTTATCAGAAGAAAAATCACACCATTATCTGAAGGGGCTGCTTAAAAACTGGGCCAAGGAGGGGACAGGCATCGGTGCTCAGCTCGAGGGGATTTTGGCTTCTTTGTTTTATATACATTGCCTTGGCACACTGCTTCCCTTTCCTCACCTACTCGCAGCACACCTTCAAAGTTCTTCATTTTCTGACCACCCGAATGTCTTTCAGACTCTCCCTTTCTTGCTAGGAGATTCCATTTGGATGCCTGTGCAGATGTTTCTCAGTTGATTCCAGCCTTTCCTACCTTCTCTTCCCTTTGTGCACCCAGAAGCCTGACCAACCCTGGTGTGCTTCTTAGTCATTGCCACAGCTGGAGGACCCACCAGGCAGCTGCTCACAGAGCCATTCTGGACATCTACTGGGCAGCAAAGGAGGTGGGCACTTCAGAAGGTTCTCCACTCCCACAGAGACTTGATGGCATGTATTCAGTTGAGTTGCTCGTTCCATTCTCAAAGACAGCTCTCTTCCTGTTTCTCAGGGACAGCAGGACATGAAAACTCTGTCCCACCTCAAATTAAGCAAACCTCCAATTGGTAAGTTGCTTTGAGGACTCAGCAGCTTCTCTCTTGCCAGAGAGAGAGTGATTTTATGATGAAGACAGTTGTTCGTGAACCAACATACGCTTCAGTCTTTAGAGTGCAGGTATCCAAACAAATGGTGCTGGACTTCTAGAGCTGTGGGTGAGCCATTTCCAGAAAGCAGGTGGAATGGCAGGGGCCTTGGTTGGCCCTCCTGGAGGCCAGTGCTAAGTGTGTGGTTTTCCAGTGCCTACCAGGAGCTCTGCTGTAGCATACTGAACCCAGCAGGTACTGACCAGGTGGCTAATTTTCCAGTCTGGCTATGTTAGTATGACCACAGTCCCACTGTGGGCTCAGAGTGAGCTGCTAGCTGGCTCCAGATGTTGCCTCTGCTCTGGCACCCAGGCAGTGACTCTCAGTGCCCCGTGTGGGGCTCTGCCCTAGCTTGAAACTGAAGAGGAAGTGGAAGTGGCTTCTAGTAGACCTTTTTGGATTATCTTCAACCACTCACATTTCTGAGCCTTCCCCTCCAGCCAAACTGTTCCATGTGCTGTTCCCAAACAAGGCCAATGTGGCCCCAGCCCGGCTTGTGTTCAAGGCTGACTCATCCTGCTTCTTTCTGGCTCAATCATGGACAGACTTTAAGACTTAACTTCCTCTCTGTCATCAAGTCCTACTGTGTCCCTTAGTGCCCCAAAAGGTCTTGGACTCCTTTGGGTCCTATTCTGTGGCCCACTTACTTGGCAACCATGGCTCATGGTCAAGTTGTAAATAGCTGTACTACTGTGTTTACATTTGATCTCTTTTGCTATTTTTAAGTTTCAACTGTCTTTGCATCCCCAAGAGTCTGCAGCCTTATGTTTTGCACATAACAGGTGCTCAGGAAACACCTGTTGAGTGATAAATTGCATGCTCTTCTAAAGCCCCTAAGATTTGCTTCATGATTTTCTCTGTGACTCATTTCGCCAGAATAATTTTTAAATAAAACAAATCCTCTATTATTCAGGGTCTTCGTATCTTTACTAGAGGGAAGACAGAGAAGCAATGAAACTATACCAGGCTCTTGTCTTCTTATGGAGAAGAAAAATGTGAGGTTACAATAGGCTTTGAGGGTTATCTTTTAGATTAATGAAGATTGTTTAATATCTATGTATATAATTACCACTGCAAACTGACATAATTCCAGAAAATATTTTTATCGTTATAATTATTATTATCATCATTACAATGAATAGCTAATGTTTATTGAGTATCTCTTCTGTGCTGGGCTTCATGCTTAATAGTCACTGTGTTGTTTAACCCTCACATCAGTTTATCGGATGGGATTGTTATATCCCTATTTTAAATATGGAAGCATGAGAGAGAAATTAAATAACTTGCCTACAATCGCAGAGGTGATTGTGACAAAGTCTGGGCTGAAATCCAGGCCAGTCTGACTTTAAGGACAATGTTTTGAACTGTTATTCTGTATTTCCACAAAGCAGGTTTAAAATCAGGCAGACATACCAAAGGATTAGAGACCACAGTGACTTCTCCAAGCCCACAGAGGCCAGAACACCTCGCATTTTAAAATGCCGTAAGAAATGCTGGTGGGCCAGCCAAGTTCCGGTGGAGATGAAAATCAGGAATACACAAGGGGAAGGGCTCAAAGCCAGTTTCCTCGACCACTTCGTCTTCCTGAAGGAGTGAGTCATCACTCTAAAGGTGAAACCTGGGCTCTCCCTCCTGCATAAAGACAGGAATAGCAGCCACTGACTCAGCAATGGCTCAACTTCCTGGTCACCACTTTGCCAGGAACCTGGTTAATGTGGAGGTCAATTACACCCAGATTTACGGCTTCGAAAAGTACAGGCTCCAGCCAGAAGAATGCTCTACTGAAGAACCTATTAGGATCCCAGGCCTCTTGCCAGCTTCCTCCTGACAGACATCTTACTAGGGAGAGCTGTAGTTTCAGGTAATTATCCGAGCCCGAGGTCTGATTCGATAATGTTCCCAAGTTGGATCCATAACCCTCTGCAGACTTTGCCATGGGGTGGTACTGTTGTTTGGATGCAAAGATTCATGCACAGGCTCCAGGGTCAGCCTGCCTAGATGCCAGCCTTGGCTCTACCACTGACTAGCGAGGGGCAGAGTAGCACTTAGCTTCTCAGGCCTCAGTTTCTCCATCTATGAAATGATCTTAATCATGACTAAGTGATTCATGGTCACTTAAGGTTTCAGGGGTTCAGAAAATGCAGTTCCAGTTTGGGGCTTGTGGTTCAATTTTTAAGTGCCAAAATGCTGTTTTTTTTTGATATAATATTTTATATCTGTAATAAAAGTTAGATTTATAAATCATTTATATCTTAAGCCCTGTCCAAGGAGTTGTATATTAAAATTTTTAATCAATCAGAGGTGTGCTCACTTAGAGTAGTCATCTATATTTTTCATGATTCTTAAGTAGAGAAAGAAATTTATCAATAAGAGCAAAGTTTTTCTTGCAAGACTAGCTTTTACTCTAGGTCAAAGACTTTATTGCCTGGGAGAATGTGGATCCAGAGGTATTGATGTTGATAGTGGAAGCCTGCATCTACGTTTAATTGAACAAAAGAAGGCAAAGAGAGGCTGGGAATGCTTCTTTGAAACATAAAACACAGCTTCCAACCAGCACAACAATTGTAGTCCTAGGTTGATGGAGCTAGTGGTAAGCAATAGGGTAGGGGGGGTCATACATTTTTCAAAGAGATTTCTCTAATTATTGAATAAAATATTAGGTCAGTGGCAGATGAAGGAATCAGAGGGAAATATTTGGAGTTTATATATAACTTTCTCTTTCTGATTCCAAATTCTCCAAGTTTTTCTGCAGAGAAAAATGTGCATATAGTAACTCAACAATAATGTATTTGATACACTTTACTATTTAAAATGATGCTTTACATTTTACTTTTATGTAATTTTTAAAAATAATTTTAAAATTGATTTTCTCTTCTACAAATTTATATTATAATGCAATTTTATTATGTATGTGTAACATTTTATTTTCATTTGATGGTTTATTTGCATATAAAATTTTTTAAAACAAGATTTTATTTACTTATTTTTAGAGAGAGGGGAAAAGAGAGAAAGAGTGGGAGAGAAACATCAATGTGTGGTTGCCTGTTTCAAGCCCCCAACTGAGGGCTTGGGTTGCAACCCAGGCATGTGCCCTGACTGGGAATGGAACTGGTGACTCCTTGGATTGCAGGCTGACACTCAATCCACTGAACTGCACCAGCCAGGGCTGTATATACAGTTTTATATTTAAAGCATACGGAAGATTTAGTGTCACTTTTTAAAATTTAAAGTTCTGAATTTTCAACACTTATAAAATGTTACTATTACCAGCATTTTGATAATATGAGACATAAATGTTGAAATAATGGCATAGCCATTGGTTTAAGGATTAGTAATAGCATATATGTGACATACATGCCCCACATCTTGGTAGCTGCTGAGTGTAAACCTAACCCCATTGGTAGACATGCATCCATGCATCCACTGGACACAGAGTAAATGCTGATTGATAGAATGCACTGAGCACCTTTATTCATGGAGGACACAGCAGTGAGTAAGATGGTTAAGGCCTCTGCTTTTGGGAACCTTATTAATTCCCACATCTTGGTGGTTCAGAGCCAGTTCAGGCTGGATGACAAGGATTTTGTGTGTGTGTGTGTGTGTGTGTGTGTGTGTGTGTGTGATGGCCTATGCATTTCTACTTGATCAGGTACCCTTTGTAATTCACCTTACCTGTCACTAAGTGTTCTCAGCTTTCTCAGGCCTGCTTCACAGACACAATTGCTATTGTGTCTCTGTGGCCCTGCACTGGCTGCCCACCACCAACTCTCTGGCCTATTGTCTGCCTGAATTGGAGCCTCCTGGACCGGTCCATGCTTTGGTGAGTTGTGTCTAGCTCTCTGCCCTCTGTTCTGCTTTCAGGGGCTGTTCTTCTTCAGTTCTGCTGCTTGGCTGGTGGGTTTCCATGTGGTAATAGGTGCTGACTTCCTCAGGGTCTTGAATGTGTCCTTGGCATGTAGGGCATCTACTGTCTTAGAGATACTCATCTGCTCTCCATCATGCCTATCTTCAGATCTCCATCTGTTTTCCCCAGAAATGCCTGTCTCTTCTCATGTCCATCTTTTCTAGAGGGCAGTACCCAAAGGGTCTCTGGAAGTGATGCCCAGGGTGAAATAATGCCTGTCACTGTTTCCCAGTTTCTTCTGCTAAGGGTTCAGGCCTGCATGGTTTTGCTTTTAATGATGCCAAGTGGAGGATTGCTTGCTTTACTCCATTTTACCTCCATTCAACTACATGAGTTAGCTTCCTAAAAGCTAGGTGGAGAGAGGTGTTAAATCCTGAACCAGTACTCTTAGCTTCTCACATACAGCTCATCTTGACTTGTAGGGGGATCTGAAGACCAGCTTAGACTGAATTCAGAATCCTTGCTCATCCTGTACACTCAGGTCTTGGCCAGACTTCTCACTTCTGGGAATTTTTCTCTGAGACTTGCCCATCTGAAAATTTACCTTATTTCTCGTTCTTTCACTTGCCAGCACCTGACCAACATGGTTAAACCCAGTGTAGACAGTGTTCAAATACTTTTCGTGTGGTCTGTACCCTATGTACACAGTATGGAGTGTCTAAGGTAAATAGCCCCTCTCCCCAACAACCACCACAATTCTTCACATCTAGAGCACACAGAGACTGTCCGTTTCTACCCTCTGGAACTTTAGAGACACTGCTGCTTAGACAAAGAACTCGCCTCGTACCGTAGCCAGATACTTCATACATGTCGGCTACTTTTCTCTTGGTGGTAGCTGTGCCTGCTCTGTGACCCATGGCTTCCAGCCTGGACACCCTCCGTTGCTCTTTTCACTTCTCTTGGAAATACGGAAGTTCATCACCCCCCAAACATTGAGAAACATGCAACATTTATTCCTGGTGAAGGCTGATTCTGGTCATGCAGCCGACTGCGGGCTCCCTGTTCTTAGATGTTGTATGAGGAGAGTGGATATTCAGCAACCAGGGTGAAGATCCATCAATGCTTGTGTTTGGTATTTGAAGAGGCAGTAGGTCCTTTTGTTATTCAGGGGGCCAACCCCAAGCTATCATGCACATGGAAAATGTCTCTTTTTTAAAAATAGAATATTTCTTAATGGGTTGAGTTAATTTTGCTCCATACTTTGAATGCTGGTTTTTACCCAGCATTTCCCAACACCAAAAGTATTTACCAAAAGTATTTACCCACCACTGGCAAATAAAATCTCTCTCTTTCTCTCAGCATGATCATATTCTTCAGTAGAAACTGAGTCCCATATGTTATGGTGACATATTAAGTTTACATCTATGTATTCATAAATTTATATCCATCCATCCATCCAGAAAATACCCACTGAGCCAAACATTAGGAACACAAAGATTGAAAATAATGTCTTGGCTCTTGTGGTCCTCAAATCTTGTCAGAGAGACAGATAGGTAAACAGGCAAATTCAGTGAAGCTCAGTCAGTGCCATAACAGGGCTTGGCTCAGAATGCCATGGAATAGCATCCAGCCCAAGAGGGGATGTGGAAGGACAGGGACGAAAGGCTTCCTAGAGAATGGATTCTTGAGTTGAGTTATAAAGGCTGTAATCAGGCCACTGAGACAGCCAGGAAGGGCATGCTGATAAGAAGGACCTGCAGAGAGCTTGGGCTGGAGAGTCAGCTAGGTCTGGATGTAAATCCCAACTCTGCCTCTGAGCCAGGCCTATTTCATCTGTAAAGTGGGGTTGACAGTATTGATGGTGCACTGGGTGATGGTACATTCACAGAACTTGGCACAGTGAAGGGCACATTGATTAAGCACTTTATAAATTGTTGTTAGTGATGCTTGAGTGCCTGGTCTGTTAGGAGAGGTGCAGGTAGCTCAGGGCGGATGGCCCATTGGGGAATGATGGGAGATGGGAGCCCTTCAGGAGTCTTGCATCGTGCTGTGATGGAGACTAAACATGACTTCGAAAGGCAGGTGCCGTGGGAGCTGGAGGGAGTTGTAACAGACTTTCAGTTTTAGGTGTGTGGGTCATAGTGTAGACTATATGTGCACACACTCTTGCCCCCACTTCTGCTCTCAGTATTCTCCCACTTAGCAAAGGGCAGAACAACATTATTTAAATAGCAGCATCAGACAGTCTCAAAAGGCCCCAGGGGCACCTGATTTATGGTACCTGCCCAGTGGACAATGATAATTTATGGCAATGCCCAGGATTCTGTTTGCAGTCTTTTTAAATGTTAATGATCAATAGTGTAATTATGATGGGGAAAGTTCCTGGGCCAGTTGTCAGTTTAACTTAATTTACAAAGCCATCTGGAGCTTTGCAGAATTTTTTTACATTTTTTTTCCAGACCAAATTTGTATAGCTTCTAGTCACTATAATGTCAAACATATAACAAAGATACTACTCTCCAGCTCTTAGAATCCAGAGGGAAGCCTGAGGGCTCAAGGGTCACGGTGGGTTCTGTGATCGCCCCTCCCTTACCTGCCCAGGAGCAGGGTAGTGAGGGTGGGTTTCTGCTAAGAACTAGGCCTCCTTCAGCTGAACAAGAGGCCAGACCAATGGCTGCCTACTATGTTTAGAAAAAAAATCACATTTCTTCCTGTGTCTGTAAGACTTTGGGTAATCTGGTTCTTGCCTACTTCACATCCTTCTACTCTCCTCTCTACTGACTATGAATCAGCCCTGCTGACCTCCTCACTGTTCCTGAAATACACCAAGGACTTCCTCAACCACTTGACCAAAATAGAAGTCTCCCTTCTGCCTACCTGCTTTGTGTATCCTTATATCACGTAGCAACCACCAGGCTTCATGTTATGCATTTATTGTCTGTCACTGTACTAGAATGTAAGCTCCATAAGGGTAAGGACTATTTTTATTTCTTAGCATCCAGGACAGTGTCCATGGTAGACTCTTAATAAATAGATGTGGAATGAATGAATCTTGCAGCTCATCTCCTTAACTCTACAATGCACCCCCCCAAATGGGAGCTCTAGCCCTTCTTTCCTCCCAGGGTAGAGGGTGGCAATGGTATCTCCCATTTCATGTGCTCCAGAGTGTGACTGTGTCTCTTGCCCATCCAGTCATGGGGCCCATTCCTGCTGCCTTTGAAGCTGGGCTGGCTCGCAGTGAGCTATATTAATGATGGAAAGTGGAAGAGGTGATGCAAGACTTTCCAAGTGTGGGCCTTAGCGATATTTAGTATCTACCTTCATTCTTGGCGAAGTTGCCCTCTTAGAAGGCAACCGCTGTGTGAGAGAGCAGCTCCTGGAGATCACTGTGCTGTTAGGAAGCCCAGCATAGCCAAGTGGAGAGAGAGACCATATGAAGGAACATCAAGGTGCCAGACATGTAAGTGAACCCTGGCATGTTCCATTCCAGTCCCACCACCAAATGAACCACCAGCTGAACTAATGACTCCAGACAATGTAGCACAAAAGAACTTCATACTTGAGTCCTGCCTGATTTCCTGACCCACAGAATTGTAACCAAATGATTGTTTTTTAAAGCCGCTAAGTTTTATGCACCAAAAGGTAAGTCGAACACCTCTCTTCAGTTTCCAGTCCGCAGCACTCCATCTCATTTTTTCTCTGTGGGGCTGTTGGGCAGGAGCTCCCTCCGCAGTCCTTGCCTCTGCTCCTCCCCTTTCCCAGCGGAAGAATTCCTTCTGATCACGGCGCTCATTTGTGTTCTTGATCTTCCCTGTGGCCTTCAGACCCTCTGAAATCAGGCTCCTGAGCTCTGCTGCAGTGGCACCCAACATCATGTCAGTTTCCTCTGGTTGTCAAACCCACACTTGGCTCTGGGTCTTCCTTCCCTCTGGCAGTTGTGAAGCCCAGAGGCCTCCTGCCGCCTGCTGAGCCATCAATGCCTCTGGCTTTGACCCCTGTGCATCACTGGGCATCTGAATAATCTGCCGGGGAGATGAGTCTGTCTTGTTTTCTTGGCTGACATCTCATCGTGGGAGAATGAGCAGCATTTTGCCTTCTACCTCCTCAGGAGATGGCCAGGACGGCTCTGTGAACCAAGTGGTCCTGGTCCAGGAGGAAGTCTGCAGTTTCTGGGGTTTTAGGGATGCTTCTGAAGACCGCATGCTGGCCTTTTTGGGGGAGCTGGTCCAGTGAAGGGGAGAGGTTGGAGAAGGGATCCTGCTGTTGGAGAGAGACTTTCTGAGATTGGAAGAGGGGAATGGGCTTTGGGAAGTTCCCAGTGGGGTGCAGACATCAGATTCCACTTGAACTCTTTGCCCAGGAGGTATAAGGACCCCCAAATGGGGTCATTCCAGAGTGCTGGGGGTACGGACCAATCCCATGTGGCTGCTTTGTGGAAGGGGAGGGTTCCAGCATCAATTTGGCACAGAGATCTTGCTTCATTGGAAGTTCCATGAGGGAAGGGAGTCTTGTCTGTTTTATTTTTATTAATTGTATTCTCAGCACCTACCATAGTATCTAGGTCATAGTGATGCTCAAAATAAAACCCAACTGTTGAATGAATAAGATGGAGCCATAGCTTGGGACAGATGGTGCTGATTAGGGCACATTGTGGGCATCACATGCTCACAGGGGGAAGGGCACAGGCCACGAGCCTCAGGACTTGGTGTGGCATGAAGGAGGATACCCCAGAATGACTGAGACAGACTTTCCTGGAAAAACTGGGCCAGGTTCCACATGATGTAGAAAAATTAAAAAATGAGAAGAGCATTTATGATGCGCTGGGTGTCATATTGTTCTGTGATTTTTCTGTATTAATTTAATCCTCTCAGTATTTTAAACAAATGACGAAAGTATTTCGTCTGGAGAGGCTAATACCTGTGTAAGCTCATACAATCAGGCTGTGAACTGCAGGCCCATCACTGTAGAGTGTTGTCTGTTCCAGGGAGCAGTTAAGATGTAACATTTCTTACCCCTGGAGTCATGAAGTAAAGTCATACTGGTTATACCCGTTCTTCGCTAGTTATGTTTTTAATATATGAACAGAATGTGTAATATTTTATGTAAAAATTTAATATAAAATAATTCCCACAGAAAGATTAAGGTGAGAAGTAGAGAATCTTTTGTCTAGTAACAGAGTATAACCACTCGGGGCGGGCTGTGTCTTGCCTGTGATATAGGTCAAACGCAGCCCGTGTCCTAACCAGTACCTGCCGTGGATCAGAACACCGTCTTTGCCGTGTCTGGTGTGCACTCATGTTTCTGTGTGCAGTATATGTGGGATTATTCCACCCATGGCATGTGATCATTTTACCCATGTGTAATGCACATCTGTACCTTTCCTTCAGAAATTTGGGCAAAAAGGTGCTTGTTATACACTGCAGAATACAGTAATTCCTGAGGGAAGGATAATGTTTGTAATTTACCAGTAGCCCCCACTCATTCAGTACTTACTATGTACCAGAGCTTTGTGAGGCAAGTAGTATTACCCCCACTTTAGAGATGAAGGAGAGCGAGGGGAAGTGATTTGCCTAAGGTGACTCCAGGCTATGTCCCTCCAGAGTGCGTGATTCTAACCTCTAATCCACACACAGCTTTTTCTACATGTTGAAAGTTCTGTATTTCATCAGAAATGTGCATTGTTTGATTATCTGGAAAGGAGTCAGTTATTTCAGGAAGAAGTCTCTAAGAACCATGTAAAGAACCTTCAGGATTAGTGTGCCCTGTTTATAAATACAACCAATTACAATCAATTGTAAAAGAACATCATATACATCTATATGTCCCCCACCCTCATAGTACACTGTCAGTTTTCTCTGGGAAATGGTCTGCTACCTGCAAAGGATCTGTAACTGGTGCTAATGGATTTGGTTGCTGGAACTTTGTCTTTATAAATCCTCCCTAATGGGTCTTAATTTCATTAAACTTCAGCCTAATGGTTACTGAAAGCAGCTTCTCCTTTTTGTCCATTGAGTGAGGGTCCTCATTAGAAAGTCAAGTGTTGTTTTGCACCCACTAAAAATAATCTGGGGAAACTGGGTAAGAACAGATAGTGGAGGATCTGGTGAGATGTTGAGTATCTCTGAGGATCTGCACTGCATTAGTTTGTACAGCCAGCACCTCCCCACCCAATCCCAAGTTTCTGACACTGTTCTTCCTTTATGCACAAGACCTGTGGACTTGAGCATGAGCCCCCTCCTCTGTCCTCTCTACCTCCCCACTTTGGGAATTCCTCTGCAGCCTGCTAGGCAGGGAGAGCTGGTCTTGGCCCTCTGGTCCCAGCACAATGCAGTAGTTAAGAACAGAGGCTTTGGGATGAGGGGTGTCAGTTGAATTCTCTGCCCTGCTTCTTACCAGCTGCTTAACTTTCTGTGGTTTGCTCTCCCTCCTTTGTCAATGAAATGCCTGAGTCTGCTATAAGGGTGTGGCCTGTAGGAGAAGAGTAGGGGCAGGCTGTCACTCAGTGGGAGAGGGTTACTCTACACAGCTCCTTTCTGAGCATCTCTCTCAAGTCCTGGTTCTTCTCTTCTTGTCCCCCGCACCCGCCCCCCCAACCCCTGTCCTCATCCATGTGGGCCCAGGGCTCTGCACTGCCCTATCCTACCACAGAGTCCTCCAGGCTCCTAGGTGGCCTGCAGTTCCTTTCCTCATCTGAGTGAAATCTCTGTGAGGACAATTTAGGGATATGAGTAAAGCCAGTTATCCTGTATTGGTAGGCCAGACCCTCACGGGAGCTTCTAGGTTGAACTTTTGCCTTAGATTGCAAAGTCCTGTTTTCAGCTCCAGAATGACCATTAGAGATTCCTTTTATGAGCACAGCCACTGCCTCACTTTATGCCCTCATCACTTCCCACTGGACTTTTCCAAATAGCGCCTTAGCTGGTCCCTGCTCTCATATACACCATCAGATCTTGCTGCTGGAACTGTCTTATGGGAGCCAGGCTGCCTACAGTTATGACATAGTGCTGACCTGGACGCTAATGGGTAGAAAGTTCTGCATTGCACAAGTGCTGTGCAAATCAACATGGAAAAGGTCAAGGCTCCAGGTGGGAAATGCCAAGGACGTTGGGGGTGTGGTGTAGTGAGTGGCGCTGGGCAGGCTGAGTTCACAGGAAATGCTTCTCTCCCTTGTGACCACAGGAGTGCATTTAAAAATATGCATGAGATTCTATTTTACATCTACTGAATTAGAGGGAAAATTCCTAATAATACCTGATGCTCGCAAAGAACTGATGAAACCAGTTCAGTTGTATATAATAAACTGTTGATTTAAAAAAATAGTGGAGACATTTGAGAAAATAATTTTGCAGTGTGTTTCACAAATGTTTGTGTTCTTTGACTTAGTGGCCTCACAGAAATTCAGTTAGCAAACAGAAGTTAAGAAAGTTCTGTGTGGTGATAATAATAAAATATAAATATATATAAAAGTAAATGTTCGCCAATAGAGAAGATGTATAAACAATGGTACATCAACCTTATGCTGGCAGAAAAATAATAGTTATAGGAAAAAAATAGAAAATGTTTATCTTCTGTTGCTAGGTGAACCAAATCACAAACTTGTGTAATCCATATTTGTAAGTGTGTAAGTACGTGTCTGCATATGAGTAAGACTTGCAAGAATGTAAACAAATGAAAACTGACATGGGGCATATGATTGTAGATGATTCTTTGCCTTTTAAATATTTTTCTTGTTACAATGTTGTTTGTGTAATACAGTAAATAAATTTATAAGGCCAATGTAAAGACAACCTCGAGGGCGCTCTCTGTGTTAGGGAAGTTCCGGAAGGAAGGCCCAGCTTCAGCATGTCTTCACAGCCCACCGCAGCCCTCGCTGCCTCCTCCTTCCCCAGTAGGCTCCTGGTCCCCACCTCACTTTGTCTGCTTCTCCCCAGCCTCCTGACTTCCTGAGCACGCTCACCCCACCATTTGTAATTTTCCGAACATTATCACGCCTTTGTGCTTTCCCCACTATTTTCTCCATCTGGAAAGTCTATATTCCATTGTTCTTCTGAGTCTGACCCACCTTTAGACTAATTCAGTAGCTACCTTTTCTTCCTCCTTGAAGGTTTCCCATATCATTTTGCCCGAATGACTTAGTCCTTTCCTTGTTGGATAAAAGGCTGGATTCAGTCTGTGCAGCACTTGGGATGTAAGCTGCTGATCACAAGGGCTGGGTCCCACTTATCTTTCTAAGGTTTAGCTGTTTTCCACAGATTTAGCTGCTAATTGGTCTCATGTGAGTGTTCCCTCCTTAGAGTTTGCACGTCTGCCTGTTCAGTGGGGGGAAGCAGAGTGGTCAGAGGATCACACGTCCGATGGTTTATCATAGAGTGATTAGTGTGCAGACTACTCACTCTATTTGTGATTTTTTCAGGGTGCAATTTGTGATCAAATTGATATTAATTTTATTGATCAAACAGTGGTATTTCATATTTAAATGACTTTTCCTTTCTCCCTCCCTGCCTTTTTTCTTTTAAACAAAATAAGCCCATCAGTCATTATCTGCGTTTCCATGAACTTGATGCCAATAGTTGTAGGAGTTCAAGAATGAGACAAATAATGCCTAATATCTAGTACCTTGTCATGGGCTGTTGGACTGTGTATCTCATTTTGATTCCCAAGAGAACCCTGAGAGTTTCCTCAATAGCTTTTAGGAATCATCTCACCTCGAATATGGGATTTTGTTTATTTCAGAAAAATAACAACTGGAGAAAACTCAAGTATGGTGCATTCATTCATTCAGTTATCAAATTTAGTAAATATTTTTAAGAATCTTCTACTTGCCTGGGTCTGCTCCAGGCCAGGGACACAGTGGTGAACTGCTGCCCCAAAGTGTACTGTGTCAGGGGGAATAGACAATAAATAAGTAAACAAATGAAACAAATGGTATTTACACACAAGAGGACACTAGGTAGAGAGTGGCTGATGGGGGGGCGGGGGCGCAGCAACATGGTGGCCACGCTCAGATAAGGTGGTCAGGAGGGTCTCTCTGCGAAGGAGACAGAGGGTCTGAGCTGTGAATCATGAGAAGGCTCCAGCCCGCAGAAGGAAAGGGATCAGTAACTTCTCTGGAATGGGAGCTAGTGCTGAGTGTTTAAGGAACAGAGAGGCAGGCTTGCAGGTATACTGTTACCCAGAAAACCCCCTCAGACACTGGGAGCTATTTTGCCCTTTCCTTGGGGACAGCCTACAACTAATGACTGAGTCATATAGGAATACAAAAGGCCAACCAGTCCCCCTGCTTACCGCTCCAGAGATGCCCCACGAGATCAGACTGGAGTTACTAGGCTTCCCTAAAACCGCATCTTGGCTTAGCTGCTTCTCCTGCCCCATCCTGCTTCTGCCCCTTCACAGCAGGTTTTCCCCGAAATCACTTGCTTGCACAAGGCCCCTTGTTTCAGGCTCTGCTTGTAGCAGTGAAGATGATCAGACTGTGATGCTCCCTGAGGGCAGGGACTGTGCCTGTCTTGTTCACTTTTAGGTGAAAGATTTAAGCAGGGGTATTACATGATTCGATTACTTAAAAATTTCTCTGATTCTTGCTTGTGTAGTGTGTGTTTGTGTGTGTGTGGTGGCTGGGCAGTGGGACAGAGAGAGGTGGACTGCTTGGGGCTACTGCAGCCATCCAGGCAAGATATGACCATGGCTGGATCATATAAATGAAAGCATCTCTACTAGGCAAAGATTTTTCACCACAATTATACTTACAAAACTCCCCTGCCATCAAAAAATTAGCAAGTGACCTTGGGCATATGGATGTTGATAAAAGAATAATGCACTATATTTATAATGGGAGAAATATGTAAAAGAGCAAATGCGCATTAAGACTCAATCCATATAAAGCATTCTGTACAGAAATAGTGAGACAGAAATGGGTGGTTGGTCTTTAGCTTAATTACTGGAGCTAGGCACAGGTCCTTGGGGTGGGGGAACTGTAATTTCTAAGATCTGTTTGACTCTGGGATGAAAGTGACAATTTAAAAATGGCTCTTGTGCTTTCCACTTTTGGCTATTAAATACATCTGATTTGTATCTATTTCTTGGGGGCATTGGGGATTTATGTTCCTTCCTTGAATGCTCTTCAGATTTCTCTCTTCTTGTTAACTCTCAAATCAGGATGTAATAACAATCTGGCTCCGACTGCTTTAACAAATGCAGCACATGATAAATATAATGATAGTCACACAAGCTAAGGCGACAGGGCTTAGGGAACATGATAACCAAGAGGAAGAAAAATGTTTTAAAGCATTATCCACTCATGCAAATATTTATCTATTGAAAGAGCTGAACAAAGGTAGTACAATAACCAAAAAGGTGATCGTTTTCTGCTCTGTTGTGACAGCCCATACATTAAGGATGTGAAATCGTTTTTGTAAATGTGCAGTAGTATCTGCTCTTTGCAGGAACTGTGTCAGATAGTTCACAGCAGCAGGCCTGAGGAGAGGCAGAGAGGAGGCATTAGGTGCCCTGCTCTGCTTTTTTCTCTTAAAGCTGAGCCAGGCAGGGTGTGGGGGTGGGCCGGCAACTCAGGCTGGTGAGTGGAGGGAGGCTCCTGAGGTCGACTGTGGAGCACTCAGGGATCTGAGCTCCTTGCTGGAGGACAAAGGCCCCACAGTTGTGCTCTGATAGTGCAGGGCCACCCTCAGAGCCACTCACCTCTCTGCTTCGTCCCTAAGACTTTTGGGTCACAACCAGTGTGAGTGCTTCTCTGGGTAGTAAGAGCTCTTTTTTCAGAGTTACAAATCCAAAAGGGACATGGCTTAGCAATGGAGGGAATGGAGCTGCTGGCACCACGCTCTGAAGCCAGCCCAGAACATCATCTGAATTCTGTTATATGGATTTTTAATCACAGGGAAATTACAGATATTTGGAGGAGCATTAAAGCCTGTGGCTTCACACTTTACACCCATCTATTAATTTACTGACTACCCACCCCACTCTGTCTTCAAAGACCAAGATGAATGAGGAGAGATCCCACCTTCTAGGAGCTTAATCTTTACAAAAATTAGATTCACCAGAGAGCCTTTACAAACCACAGTTCCAGGCTCCCACCCAGAACTGGATTAGAAGCTGTATAGGTGGGCCACTGACATTGGTGATTTTGAGAAAGTTCCCAGGTGGTACTGTTTGTAGCCAAGTTTGAGAATTTAATTTGTTCTAGAGATAAAAATGAGTTTGAGTTTGAGTTTGATCTGACCTTTCATTTGGTCTAGAGAGATGCAGAGCATCCTTGGAGAACTACAGTCTTTGTTCTCAGGGGTTTACAGTTAAGGGGTTATGGCCCAGATCCTGAGAACCACCCTAGAGATTCACAGTGGGGATAATACTGTCCCTCCCCCTCCCCCCAAGGGCATTGGAGAGGTGAATGGAGGCATTTTTGATTGACACACTTGTGGGGAGGGTGCTACTGATATCTAGTGGGTAGAGGCCAAGGATGTTGCTAAATACCCTATAATGCACAGGACAGTGCCCACATCCAAAAAACTAGCTGACCCCTGATGTCACTTGTGCTGAGGTTGAGAAACCCTGGTGTTGTCTTAAGGGTGGTTCTGATTATAAAGCCAACATGGCAAACAGCTTCCATTAGGTAACATTCGTCATGCACTTAACCATGTTCTAGTTCCATTGTATATGTTACCAAATGTTGATTATTATTTATTAGGTACTGTTGTTTGTTCCCATTAGACAAATAAGAAAATTGAGGCTCAGAGAGAAATAACTTATCTATAGCTATGTACCTAGTAGAGCAAGTGAAGGACTTGGGATTTGAACGCATGAGTCAGACTTCGGGCCACAATATTGTACTCTGTACTCTTGCCCAACAGGCTCTATTTTTCTTCTCCGAGAGTTTCCAAGCAGAAAAAGGATATGTACATACTTAGATTAGTCCTTCTGAAGATTTGTTGCTTGAAAAAGCAAAACTTCTTTTGCTCTGCAAAAGATAGCCCCTCTGAGCCGGGAGATTAATGGACTTTGGTCATTTTTGTGCCATGTGGCCAGGCTAGGGTCATGGAAGTGCTGAGAGGAATCCCAAAGATGACGCTGATGGGTGCTTTCGACGCCAATGGATTCCCACAGCACTTGGCAGCTGGCAGACATCTTGTGTTGCGGTTTGGGGGAGTGCCTGACTGGCCGGCTGTGTTTCTGACAACTCTGATCTTAACTCTGAGCATCTGTTACAACGATACCTCAGCAGGAAAACTCAGTGGGAGAATGTCTGCTTAGGGCATGTGAGCTTCTGATTGACCTCTCAGATGTCCTCTAGAAGGCCCTGGTGTCCCCACGTCTCCTTGCTCACTGGCCCTGTGCAGATGGAGGAAATGAAAGAGATCCTCAGCAGAGGTCATCTGCACTCTCTCTAGTGTCTCTGCACTGGGGTGAGGGCTTTCAGCCAGTTGTGTGTCTACTGCTGGGCCTCACTGTCTCTGACTTAGGCCAGGAGGCATTCTGGGGTTGGAGCAGTGCCTTATCTGGGAGGCCTCTGCAGGCCAGCCGATTACATAACTTAATCTAAAGCCACATTTTAGTATGGCAGGTTCCCGGCTATGATGCTACATTACTACCCAACATCTTCTCCTGGGTTAGAAAAATGGATCCATTTACAGCGTGAATATAAAATGTGCACAAGATGGTGATTTTTGGAAGAAAGAAGCCAAGGGAATATAATGCTGGGATCAGAGGTCCTGGCCCAACTTTAGACAGAGTGGTGGTGTGAGTGGCCTTGGCCCCCACCTCCTCCCCTCTAAGCTTGACCTTCCCTCCCTGGCTTGCTTCTCTGAGGGGAATCTTCCGGATGCTGGGCCCCATGGGCACATTTTGCGCACTTCTGGGTCTAATGTCTATAAAAGAATCTTGATGTTGACAGCTGAGAATTGAGGTTCTTGGAGGACATTGACTTGGTGTGTTAGCGATTTTGTTTGGTAGAGATTTTCCATTTTTATTAAGTACACAGGCTATTGCCAAAGAATTTATAGTCTCAGCTGGGCTGTTGGGTCTGTTCAGCTCTCTCTCCTCTCATTTCCCACAAAATTTTTCTTGAACTTCTCAGTCCTGCCTCCTGTCTCAGAGCGTGATTCTGCTTTGGATTTGCAGAGAAGTTAAGGCTATTAGTATGAATTCCCTCAAGTTTTCTCCTTTTGATAGCCATTAGTGCTATTTGCCAAATGGCTCCATTTTTTTCTCCCTTCAAATGTATGGCAGGCTTATACGTTCTGGCCCTTCTTTTGGTGGGGTGAATGCTATGACTAATTGTCGACAATGAGTTGTAAGCAGAAAAAATGTGTATCACTTCCGGGTGACATTGAATTACTGGTATGAGTCTCCCCAGAGCTGAACTCTGTTCCTAGGTGGAGACAGGATGAGCTGCACACAAACCTCCTTTTGTTAAAAGCCACTGCAGCTTTGGTTTTGCTTGTCAACAAGATGTAACTGGATTAATATCCTGTCCCCGTGCCTAACAGATAGGCTGCAGCCACACCCACCCTTTGCCTTCCAGCCTTTATCAGAGGAAAAGCTATCTCTCCATTTCTCCTAATCTTTACAACTACTTCTGATTAAAGTCCTCCAGTGGCTTCTGAATCTTAAAGGAAGAACAAAACAAAATCCTTTGTCATGGTCTACAAGCCTCCACAGGGTCTGGTCCCTATCTGCCTCTTAAGACTCATCCCACACTCCGATCTTCCTCAGGTCTTCTAATTCAGCCACATTAACCTCTCACTTCCTCTTATATGTGGTGTTTCCTCTCACCACATGGCCTTTGAACATGCTTTGAACTCTTTTTTTCCGGCCAGAAATGTCCTCACCTCTGGTTGACTTTTCTTAGAGCTAGTATGAATTCCTCAGAGACAGCTTCATCGACCTCCCTGATTATGTCACAAGCGCCTTTAGAAGTTATAATACCGTGTTTTCCCATTTTATAGTGCTTACTTCAATTGCAGCATTATAATTTATTGGTGTGATGTTTTGATTTCTATTACGGCTGATGACATGTCATTTTTATTCACCACCATGCCCCCAGTGGTTGGCGCAGCACACTCTGCAGCAGTCACTCAGTGAAAGCTCGCTGAGTGCAGGAGTGAATGTATGTAGCCATGCTGTCCACTTTGGTAACCACTGGCCACGTGTGACTATTAAAATTGAAATTAATTTAAAAATACTAAGAATTCAGTTCCATAATTACACTAGCCTATCTCAAGTGCTAATTAGCTGTATGAGGTTAGTGGATGCCATATTAGAAAGTAGAAACCAGAAGATTTCCATCATGACAGAAAACTGTGGGATCCTACTGGCAGGATGAAGTCTGTCTCTGCGCAGCCTGCAGTGCCCCCTGGGATCTTGTTCTGTCAGGCTTTCCAGTCTCTTCATATCCTCAGTGATGCAGCCACAGGCAGACACCCCTCTAAACATGGTCTGTGCATATGCCACTCTTCGTCAGGGGTCTGCGACTTTTCAGCCTCCACCTCTCTCTGCCTGAGTTGTCCTCCCTCACCTCTCTGTGCCTGAATTGCCATACCACCCAGCACCTGTCATTCCTTAAGCCCCACTCCAAGGATGTCCCCTTTTGGGAAACATTTGCTGAGTCTAGACTGAGCTGGTCAGTGCTTCTTCCTCTGGCCTCCAAGCTGCCTCCTTTCCATTCCTGTCTACCTCGCTCAGATGGTACTGCAGCCGTCTGCTCAGACATCCCTCTCCGTTGCTGTGTGCCCCCGTCAAGGTCAAGGCCTGGGTCCTGGTCTGCTCAGTCTCCCCAGTGCACCGCACAGAGCTGGTGGTGTTGTGGACATAATGAAGGTTTGTTAAATGATGAGTAGATGAATGAAACTCACAAGTGTTTCTTTCCTAGCACAACAGTGTGAAGAAAGGGAACTGTGTTACTGAGTAGGGCTAGTGAGGGGGTTCTCCCTGCAAGCCTCTCCCCTCTCCTGGTCCTGTCCCCAGTCTTTTATTTCATATGAGACAAGCTTTCGGAGCCAGGAATCACCAGGAGCTTGGCAGAGTCAGGACAGGGCACCTCTGAAATTCTAGAGACTGGAAGGCTGGGCAGAGTGGAGCTACTTCTTGAGGGAAGTGGGGAGTCTCATCATTTGGAAGGAAAGGTGGCTGGCACCATGATAAGATTCCCCAAATCAAGCCATATGCCAAGGTGCTAGAACTGTGGCTGCCTGGGAGTCTGAAAGCGCTAACTGTTGTGAACTATGAACTTGGCTGTACTTGGTTAGTGAAGTGCAGAGGTGACTGTCGCTGCAGTCATAGCACACCTGCCTTCACCTCACCTGCACTTATGGAACTTGGAGGGCAAGACTGCATCTTACTCTGCCCAGGGTCCTCAGTGGGATGATCAGTGTCTGCAGAGCTCAGAAGGTAGTGGCTAAAAGAACCTGACAGGTTGAGCTAACCACCCTTACTGGTGATACTATTGCCTGATAAGAGATGTGCTTTCTACAGTGGGAATAATATAATTTTGGACAAGATATTTATGTTTTCTTTTTGTTTTTGTGTCAGACCTTTGCTTAGTTATGTCCAAAGGGTACTGCATCTCCTTTAAAGGTGGAGTTAAGGCCTTTATTGTGCAAAATAGGACCTTCTGGGTCTTTGTCCTACTCTCCTTTGGCAGTTGACCCTGAAGGACCCATGTCTACAGAGTTCTTTCAGTGAATAGGAGATTCACCTGATCCTCATTAAGACAGACTTGGAGTTTGGAAGAAGGGAGAAATGATGCAGGGGTGGGGGGGACCCTGTAAGCCTGGAGGCAAAGAAGCAATAAAGAGGAGAGAGCACGAGGGATGAACGTGAAGGACCAGATGCGTGTCCTCAGTTAGACAAGTTGAAGAGGGCACCAAGGATTATGTCTGGGTCTCTGTGACTGCTCACTCAGCAGTGGTCACGTGCCAGACACTGGGCCCCCTTTACAGGTGTAGCCTGGACCCAGCTGAACCTGAATAGATTCAGAGACTCTTGGGCCTTCCCACTTGGTGAGGCTGGAAGTCCCCTCAGCATTTATTCGGAGCTGATTTGCAGGGTGAGAGGAGGACCTTTAAGAAGGATATTTGGGCATGGTTCCCTGAGGACAGAGATGGATAGAAATGGAGAAGATAGCAAGAAGTCTGTTACTCACATTGGCCCTGGAGGAGAAGACTAAGGTCTGTGTACATGCCTGTGTGGGTATATGTGTATGTGTGTATGTGTGTGTGTAGGCTACAGGCCACAGCTGGAGAAATTGTTTCCTTTATCCCTGAGACATAAGTGGTGTCACTTCTGACCTTAAGTTTGACCCAGTATGGGGAGAGGAGCATCCTTGCTTCTTTATGAGGCAAGTTTGGGTTCTGAAGGGGCTGTGCCTTTGAAGGCTGGGGTGGACTGAAATGAGTAACAGAATTCACCCTAAGCCAGTGCAGTGTTTACGAACATTCCTCATTTACACCCACAGGCTGGTGAGGCCTGCTTCTGTTTGAGGCACACATACTTTATCCCACTTGATTCTTATAACCCGATGAAGCAAGCATTATTAACCAAATTTTATAGATGAGTAAAGGCTAGTGACTTGCTTAAGTTACCCTGTTAATAAGTAGTGATCTCAAGAACACCCTGTTAGCCACTTCTCCAACATTGTCTTCCAAACACAGATGACACCCCCACTGGGGTTATTGAGGAGGCTGAGGTACCCTCTTAAAATAGAAGTCATGGGCAACAACCGTATCCTCTTAAGGCCTATGGTCTTTTCTGGAGGAATTTTAGGCTATAAAAGTGATGTCCTTACACAGGGGGACATTTCTAGCATTCTCTGGGGAGATACCCAAGGATAAGCTGGGGAATGCCTCTGGAGTAGAAGGACCCCTGTAGTCCCAAGGAAGGGGGACCTCACTGAATGACTGCAGTGATGCTTTCCTGTGGAGCCGCAGGGCACTCAACAGTTTCCAGAGCATTTCCTTTTGTATTAATTAATTTGAAAGTTCACAGAAGACTGTGAGGCAAAATCTTATATGCCCATCCTGCAGATGGGGAATGAGGCCCAGAGAGCTTCAAAGACTTGCTGAAGACTCCTGGCTAGGAAGTGTCAGAATCAGCTGGAAGTCTCCTGACACACCCTTCATGATTCCTTCCTGTTTCCCAGGTGGTCCCTGTGCCATGGTGGAATGACTATGTTTCACCTGACGGAGGTTGATGCTGTGACTGAGCCAGCCAGGGGACCAGATGTGAGGGTGGCGCCTGAAGAGAGGCAAACATGCAAGTGAGGGACAGGATGCAGAGTGCAGTGCCAGCCCTGGGGCTGCACCCACGTTGTTCAGACCTGCGCACTGCACAGGTACGTAGGCCAATTCTCCGACCGAGTTTCCCAGGTTGTTAGCATGGGCAGCTAGCTTTGCCAGATGCTCCATGAGAAACAGAGTTCTGTGGTTAAGTAATACATACTGTCCCCTTCTTTTAGAGTAGCAAGGCATATTAAAGACTCTAGAATGTCTTTAAACAAAGAGATATATTTGACTTATTTGAACACAAAACCTTTTCTTAAGAGTCACGCTTATTAGCAGCCCATGAAACTGCCAGGAACAACTCGTTTGCTTTAATCACTAAATTAATGGTTTGCTTTGATACCATGTGGGCAGGTCATTAGGAGTTTTTTGTGGTTTTATATTTCAGCCTGAAGTTTCACATAGCAGGTGTAAGAGGCAGTGTCTTTGTAAATAGGCTCTGGTGCTAGTCACTTCATAACTCAGAGACCTAGGATAAGATTGTGTCAAGGCAAGCGTGCTAAAGTTCATAAATTAAAACTGAAATCTCATTATAATATTAATGTCTTTTTAATATTGGGTGTTTTCACTGGTAAATCATAGTAGAATAAATGTCAAGGAAGACTGTGAGTCTGTCCAGTGTCACCTGATCACACACATGGCTTGGGAGGAGGGACCCACCAGAGGCCTGGGAGTGAGTGGGGGTGACATTTTGTGCAGGTCGTTTATTATCGTACTACTCCTGGGTTGCAGCAGACACTTGACATTCATGATGGATACTTCCGGAGACCTTTATGACTCCCCTAATTGGCAAATTCCACTAGAGTAAATGATTTCCCTCATAAAATCTTTTAATTCTGACCGGAACCGTCACAATCATGGAATGTTTTGCTTTCTCTTCTCGTTCATCACCGTGGCCATCTTGTACTTGGTAGTTGACAGTGAGAGGGAGTGTGCAGCTGTGAGGTGGTGGCCAGACTTCTGGACCAGCTGACTGATCTCCCTTCAGGGATGGTTTTGCTGAGAGATTTGGATTCATGTTTCAGAAAAACGGTGAATGTTTGCATGTCAGGGTCCGTTGGATTGCTCCTGAATAGCCAGCACTGTGGACGTGAGTCTGCAGGTTCTGCGCATCTCCTACTCTTTGGGTTTTCAAAGACATTTCGCCTTTTACCCTGTGCTGGGAGGCAGGGGCATGCTCTGGCTTGGTGGAGGGAGGACATGCTTGTGGTTCTGGAAGCTCAAGCTCATCTTTACCATTGCCTGTCCCCATCCTTATCCCAGTAGCTGGGTTTGAATTTCAAGGCCATGAATATGTCAGCAGCTTCAGGAAGGGGTTGTGGTGCTTTGATGAAAAGCCTTGCTAAGCTCTTGGGATTGGCTAAAAAATGAGTTCCTGTACTTCAGACTGGAGCCTGACTCTTCCTCTCTTGTCACCGTATACTTCTGAGTGTTTATCCAAGGCTGCTTTTCCAATGCTTTATCAATTTTATATCTGGGACTCAGAGTCTTTAAAAAGCTGTTTTTCTTAGACTTTTTGATTATTATTAAAAATCAGGGCAGGAAGATTTTATCAAACTTAGAAGCTATCTCTAGATGAGCTGTACAGATGTATATGGGTTATTGAATGGTTTGCTCAACCGTTCAACAACCCACATACGGTTCGCTCCACACCAATTAGGACAGTTGGACAAGAGGGAAATACCCAGAGGTTGTTTTGGGGCATTGGAAATATCCCCATTACTGGCCCTGTGGGATAGCTGAGCAGGGGAACGCTGAATGACTGATGGGTCATCTTGCTCGTGTGGAAAGCACATTGATATTTAAGCATGTCTTTGGAACTCTGCAGTTTTCATCCGGATGAATGATGTCACCTAATCTGAGGGCAGATTCTAACGACTCCTCAGTACATCTGAATTGGAACTATAACTGAGTTTTGCTTCTTAGGACTTCAGTCTGACTAGCTTCTGTGGGCCTGAGGGCTACTGGGTGCCAGTGGCCATTAACACATTTTGAAGTTGATTAAGGTGGTGAGACGAGCTTGCTCTTGTGAGAGTCAACTGGAGCTTTCTCCTATAGACCCTCATAACCTGGGGAGTGAAATTCCTCTAAGCCTCCAGGAACCATAATCCACAAAGCCTCTAGTACACTGAAACATTTTCTGCACAGTGAGTCCCCAGGCACATGGAGGAAGCACAATACATGCTATTGAAAATCCTGAGTAATATGTGATTCTCATGCAAACTTGCAAACTGACCTATTCACTGATGGGAACACTAACTATGACATTGGCCCTGTCAGTGATTTGGAGGCTGAAATCCCCTCTTTGGTTCTCGAGGCTCAAAGCCTATTCATGGAAGGACTGTCATGATATCTCTCCTGGTTGGCTGGGGGGTCCAGGCAAGGGGGTTAGTGAGAGGGCTCTGAGCAGTTAAGTTGGTATTGTTACTGTTACCTTGTGGGAACATCAAATATGCAGGAGCAAAAAGCTAAGCCAGCAGCCCTGCAAGGTGAGAAGCCCAGAAGAGGTGGGGAAGCTTACCTTCTTGACTTCGTATTTAATGGCGAGTTTGATCCGGCTCAGACTTGGACGGTGGTGGTCGGACCAGACTTGGAAGTTCACATCACCATTTAAAATCGCTTCCACCTCTTCTGTGTCTCGGCATAGGTCCAGCACGCCCACCACAAAATCCTTGCATTGCATAGATAACTTCCTGTAATCGTTCTAACAGAATAAAGAGAAATCAGGGGTGTGTCACACTGAGCCCCACAGATCAGCTTGCCCAGCACAGCAGTGTCAATCAGCAGCTGTGCACCACGGGTGAGCTGATGGGGAGCATTAGAATCAGGGAATGTGCTGGATCCAGAAGGCAGGGCAGTTTCTCTTGACACAACAGCCTAGAGGGCATCTTTTCTAGGTCAGGATTTGTCAAGGTGTGCTCCATTGGGCCACCGGCATCAGAGTCACCCTAGGCCTGCTAAAACTGCAGCCACCAGGCCCTGTTGCAGACTTACCAAGTCAGAATTCCTGGCAATGAGGCCCAGGGATCTGTCTTTTAACCTTGTTCTGTGAGCAATTTGGATGCCTGCCAAGGCCCATTCTGGGCTCTTTCAAAGCAGCAGCTTTCCGTGCCCAACTCAGAGAGGAATAACAAGGAAGTGAACTTCTAAGGCCACTGGAACCAAGACTTCCCTCATTCACCATCAGTCTATATCGGTAGCTGCTGTTCACAGGAAGTTTACTGAAATGATATGGCTAATATGCTAAGTTGGAAGCACACAGGTGTGCTTTCTTTTCATATGCTGGAAAGTCTGCTTGTAAATTATGAATTTAAAAACCAAATGTAATTTAAACCTATCAGGATTCTTTTTTACCACAAATCCTTTTGTAGGCTTTTGTAGGGCAAGTCATGGCTCCTTAAATTACTTGCCTGTTGGGTAAACATTTTTAGACCTTGAGCTTATTTTGTTTTGTTTCTTTAATAAGTTGCCTCTAGCATGCTCTCTTCTCTTCCCTAGACATTTTGAAATTGTCTTTGAGAGGCTGACTTCCTTTCCTAGTGACATGCCAACTTCTCTCTCCCCCAGGTAGACTGCTTCAGTTCCAGATAATGATGTACAATACGATGGACAAAAGAATGTTTCATGTCACCCTCATACCACCATTCCCCCCACATATTTTCCCTAGAGGCTTCCTTGTTGGTTTCTTAATTGAAACGAGTCTATTCAGAGTCTATTCAGAAAGGACTCAACAGACAAAAGTCACTTTCAGTGCTAATCAATGTCAGCAGCCCTCGACTGGTAAATGATAGCTGATCAACAGGAGTGCAGTTTTGTTTTTCCAGAACCTGGATTCCTCAGTAAATAAGAGGGAACTGGGCAAACGGCAGAAGCTCAGCCATTTTCTGAGTTAACGACTCTTGTCTCCTTCTAGCACTGCTGCATTAAAATGTCACTTTACATTAGAGAAAGGTTTGTTAGCTAGGGGAAGGAAAAGGATCAAGAAATTGTTTTCAGACAAGAGTGGCACTCTCTCCGTGTGTGTGTGTGTGTGTGTGTGTGTGTGTAAATATATATACATACCATAGGGAGAGGAAGGGGAATACTGGATAGAAAGATGACTGCTCAGCTCAGGCAGATTGTTTGTCATGGAGAAAAATTCAGGGAAGATACTTGGAGTGTTCTGGGTTTTGGCACATAGTCCAGAGAGCTGGCTGGTGACATGAAGAGCTATGTTCTGTGTTCTGTGTTCTTTCATTTCTAACACTCCTCCTCCCTCCCTCCCTGACAGCCTGTTTGTACTAGGCAATGAAAAATTGACAATGAACAAGGCAAATTCAGTCACTGGGTAGTGTGGGGTAGTACCTGGGTAGTACAGGAGTCTAGGGATCCACTCTCAGGATCACACAAGAGTAGTACTAAGTAAAGCTTGCTCAGAGCTTGTCCCAGCTAAGATAGTCTGAGAGAGCAGATGAGCCAGAGGTGGGAAGCTCAGGAAATGGACAAGAATGGTTGCTTCATCACATGGACCCATTCAGCTCTAGCATTCCTGCTGCTGCAACTCAGTTTCTCTGGATATCCAGCCCCAACCCCATCAACTTTGTTGTCGCTTTCTCAATAACAAGGGGTCTCTGAATATTACTGCCTGTTCCTGGTAAAACACAAATTTCCCTATTAACTAGACAAGACCTCATCTCTTGGTGGAAACTCCTACCTACAGCTGAATTCATGGATGGATATAGAAAAGAAGTGGAAAGGACTTGACCCAGGCCTTGGTTCAAGCTCCCTATGCTAGGAGCAAGTCAGGCTGTACTGCCCCAGAGCCTCGACACATTTCTGGGTTTAGCGAAGTTTAGAATCTGGGGCTCCATTTCATTAGGGACTTTCACTTCCCTGGGCTCTTTCAGCTAGTTGGCCAGAGCGTGGGGAGACACACCAGAGTAAGTAGCTAAATTTCTGCCTACTGTATTAGACACTCAGGCTGAAAGGCAACAAGCCTGGTGTCCGCCTATGGCTGGAATTGACAGAGAGAACCTGATAGGCTTATCGGAACATCCTGGGGGGATTATGATGGTTATGATTTGTGGGTTATCTCTCAGCTCAGTGAGCCTTCCAAGCCATACTCTTCAACTTTAGTTAAGACATACACCCAAGGTGTTACAAGTGCCCTCTTAAAAAGAATATTTCTGCAACCTGAACTTGGTCAGGTTGAACATCTACCTACATCTACTCCCAGTGGGTGACAGATGTTCTACCTGTATCATCTCACTCAATCCTTGTAAAAACCTTAACGAAAGAAGGACTGTCAGCATTTCCAGTTCACAAATGAGGAAACTGAGACTCAGGGACAAACTGACAGGCTGAATCCACTTTTCCTTATGCAGCTGTCCCCATTATTGATGGGGGATATGTTCCAAGTGGATGCCGCCCAGGGGATGCCTGAAACCATGGATCTTACCAAATCCTATATATACTGTGTTTTTTCCTATATACCCATACCTATGATAAATTTTTTAAGTTAAGCACAGTGAGAGATTAAAAACAATAATAATGAAATAGATCAATTACAGTATACTGTAATATGTGAATGTGGCATTATTAAATACAATAATGGTGACGTGAACACAAGCCCTGAGATACTATGACAGTCAATCTGATAACCGCGATGACTGCTGAGTGACTAATGGTGGGTAGTATATACAGTGTGGATACGCTGGGCAAAGGGATGAGTCAGATTCTAGATGGGAATGCATGGCATAGTAGGAGATTTCAACACACTACTCAGCACAGCATGCAATTTAAAACTTACTGTTTATTTCTGGAGTTTTCATTTAGTATTTTTGAACCATAGTTGATTGTGGGTAACTGAAACCATGGCAACTGAAATCCCAGGTAAGAGGGTACTACCACATCAGTCACTCACTTGTCTCTCGCGTTCCCTGAAGAGTTTAGCTCCCGCCTCACTGCCACTCTCCCAGAATTACTGCTGCTCTTATTTATGGTGCTTTCAGTATCTAGAAAGATGACCTTCTCATTGCCCTGCTTCCTCTTTTCCTTGATAAAATCTTTTCTAATGACCCATCCTCAACTCCAACTCTACCGCTCATTCTCTTAGGTATTTCTAACAGATCCAGGATCCCAACTTCAAGTCTTCCTCTCTGATCACCACCTCCTTTATGTCCAGCTCACTGCCTCTGAGATCTGAATTTGAGCAATCCTTTGATCTGCCAGGCCTACAGGCCATTGGCCATACTACCTTTACTCTGGTTTTCATTCCTTAGGCCCCTGCTCTCTTCCTTGCAGAGTTTTTGCTTTATGGGGAATCGTTACAGTCATCCCTGCACATATTATGACTCTCTCTCCCTCCTCTTATTTCATCCTCCTCCTGGGTAAAAGCCTGGCCTCGGTTGAGTCTAACTTTCCCCTGCTCTGCTCCTGCCTCTGCACAGGGAACGTGGCAGGAGAACACATCACTGCGCTCCCCAGGCACATGGCACACTCACTGACTGCGACCTCAGGTGGGCTTCAGTGCCCCTGAGCAATGTACTCCCTTTCTCCTAAACAACATGTTATATCTCTCCCTTTCCTCAGTCTTCTAATACCTCCTCTCTCTCCTAACTCTCAGATAAAGACCTTGTTTCTTGTTCTACTTGGAAAATAGAAGTCAGCAGAAGAGAAGTGCTATATGCTCACACCATCACATATTCTCCCATCATGCATCTGTGTTCATGGACTCTCTGCCCCTTTCTCACTGTGGATGAATTGGCTCTGCTTCTGTCCAAGGTCAGCTCCTCCACTCATGTGCTGGGTATCACTGTGCCTACCTGAGGGTGTGGCTTCAGCAATCTTCTTTTTTCTCTTCCGCATTGTCAGGTTATGAATCTGACAATGCAGGAGATAAAAAAGAAAAATGGTGAAGTGTACACACACACACACACACACACACACACACATACACACACACACACATATATATATATATATATATATATATATATATATATATATATATATATATATACTTTCACCAGTTCTACTTTTTACCTTGGTCCAAACCACTGTCATCTCGTACTTGGCCTAGCCCCAGAGACTCCTAACTGGTCTCCCTGATTCTGTCCTGATCCTCTATAGTGTGTTCTCCATACAGCAGTTAAAGAGATCCTTTACGAGGTAGTTAGATTATGGCACTGCTCTGCTCCAACTCTCCCGTGGCTCCCCATGTACTCAAAGTGCAGAGTCGTACTGTCCTCTATGGATACACATTATCTAGCCTCTCCATTCTGTCTCTGATTTTATTTCCGATTGTCCTCTTCTTCTCTGTCTGCTCCAGCCACTCTGACCCTCTGATTCTTCAGACACACTTGGCATGGACCATGTCTGTGCACTGGTTATTCTGTGTGCTTGGAGTGCTGTTTCCCGGGTATCTACGTGAACAATGCTCTCAGCTCCTTCAGATCTTTGCTCACATGTCACTTTGAATGTATTGAACAGTTTTTGATACTCTTCTACCATCTATTTCTTGTGCTCTGCTCACCACAGATATTAACAGAGATTCTTTGATTTTCACCTGGTTCAGAATTTCTTCCCTTTCCCTTTGGTCCATAAATTTCACAAACTCATTTATTATTGAAATGAATCTCTGGCTTCAACACAGAGGATAAACCAAAGTCATTTAACACTGATACTTAACATTTAGTATTGATACTTTTGAATTTTTGGTGCTGAAGCTATTGTTTTGACACTAGTTTCAGGGAATTATTAGTTTGCTTGACTTTGGTTGAAAACCCCAACTCTCAAACATTTTCAAAGCTACTGTCAAACTTAGAAAAGAGAAAGAAGCTTATTACTCTCATTGGTCAAAAGTTTAGTTAATTTCTCAGACTGACGCTGTGGAGACACCCATGCAATACAGGATAATTAGCACTCATTCCTCATCGGACACCTTAGATATTAGATGCACAAAGAGTGTGGGCCTCGGAGCCAACCCCCTCACCTCCCTTCAGAGACCCAGTTGTGGAGGAGGCGTGTGTGATTAAAGCTCCCACTGAAGTACGGATGGAGCTAGATTACCGTGTATGCATGCTGTAAGCTGGGAGGTGGTCTGCATCTGACATTTAGGCTGAGTTTGTTTCAGAAATGATTACAGCAACAGTTCACAGTAAAAGTGTTCCAAGCATTTTAGTATTTCATTAAATGGTCACAATTACCCTATAAAGCTCATAGTGTCGTTATTCCTAAATAATAGGGGGACTGAGAATTGACCATTGGATTTAGCAACTTGGAGGCCATTGGTCACCTTGTTGGGAATGTATTTGGGAGAGTAGGGGCAGGGCTGGTGAGGATTAGAGTTTGGGAAGAGAGAGAATTGGAGCCTGTTATATAGATGGCAGTTTTGAGGAGTTTTATTGCAAAGAAAGGCAGAGAAATGGATCAGAAGCTGATTGGAGGAGTAGAGTCAGGAAAAGCTTTCTTTTTTCCTTATCATCCTTCTTCCTTCCCGCCCTCCCTTCTTTCTCCTGATGTCAAAACCATATTTTATATGTTGATGGGAATTTTTTAGTAGATATGTTGGTCCTTGTATATGATGTCAGTAGATTATTATATTAACTCAGTAGTTCAGTAGCATGTGACAGACAGTTGGATTAGTTTGTACATATAGGAATGAACACAGATAGAATAACATATGGTTTACCCATAATAGCAGGAAGGTCAGCTCTGTGGCTGAGGATGCTAGCATTGGTGGCAGGACTCTATAGACATTTTTTTTCTGTTGCTTCAATTTTTTTTTAGTGAAATAGGAAGAAAAATTATCAGCTGAGAGTCAGAACTGGGGAGGAGGTGATAGAAATTTGAGGAAAGAAGGTCCAAAATTGTTTTTAGGAGAATTTTAAGAGTGAATAGATTGGGAAGACAGGCTATGATCACTGGAAACAATAAGGGTCTGTTTAAGGTTCACAGTCAGAAATTTAAAATGGGACTAGGTGATACGGTTGATGTTTTCTAACCACATTCACCTTCCTGGGGGCTGGCATGGAGGAGGGAGAGAACAAGATTTTACCAAGATTGCGTTTTTGCCAAAGAATACAGCAAATCAAGAGAAGGGCTGAGGAACTAAGATGTATGCGATGGAGACTGTAATGCTAGTCCGTGGGATTGAAGCTGGTATGGAGGGAGACGGGACTTCCAGGGGAGAAGGAGAGTGGAAAGATGGGTGGAAAACAAGAGCCAACTATATGTTGTCTATAAGAAACCCACTTTAAATGTAAAATTGACAATTTCTTCCAAAACTAAACATACTCTCACTATATGATCCAGCAGTCATGGTCCTTGGTATTAACCCAAAAGGATTAAAAAACTGTGTTCACACAAAAACCTGCACATGGATGTTCGTAGCAGCTGTATTCATAATTGCCAAAATTTCCAGGTAAGCAATGTGTCCTTTGGTAGATGACTGGATATGTAAACTGTGGTCAACCCAGACAGTGGAATATTATTCAGTGCTAAAAAGAAACGAGCTACCGAGCCATGAAAAGACATGGGGGAGACTTACATGCATATTACTAAGTGGAAGAAGCCAACCGAAAAGGCTACATGCTGTATGATTCCAAATATATGACACTCTGGAGAAGACAAACTATGTGGAGACAGTAAAAAGATCCGAGGTTGCCAGGAGTTAAGTGGGGAGGGAGGAAGGAATAGGTGGGGCACCGGGGATTCCTAGGGCAATGGAACTGCTCTGTGTGATACTATAGTGGTAGATATGTGTCGTTTATACGTTTGTCCAAACCCAGATACACTGCCAAGAGTGAACCTGAATATAAGTAATAAGTCCATATAAGTAATGGACTTTGGGTGATGATGATGTGTCAGTGTTGGTTCATCAGTTGTAACAAAGGTGCCACTCTGTGGGGTGGGAGCTGTTGGTCATGGGGGAGGCCATGCACATGTGTGGGTAGGGGGTATATGGTAACTCTGTACCTTCTGCTCAATATTGGTGTGAACCTAAAACAGTCTACAGATAAAGTTTACTTTTAAAAGAAGATGGTTAAATATTGATTTGGAGGGTAGACCCTGGGGAGAGGCAAAATACTGAGAGTTCAGATATTAGAGGGAGGTGGAAAACTCCAGCAAGTCGTCAGGGAGTAGTATGAGGTATGGGGTCGTGGAGCGTTCTCCTTGAGCACAACAGTTAGGGTCAAGTGGGCTTGCGGTGACTGAAGTAAGACCAGTGGAGAGGGCTTCATTAAAGCGGGGCCAGAGTGTTCAAAGGATGACCTGTGTGTACATTAGTGTGCCAAGGATTCAAACAGCAGAGACCGAACCCATGGAGAAATGACAATGACCACTGTTGCAGACTGCAATGATGAGGGTTAACGGGTACCATAGCCTGATGAAATAGGATTCGAGCTGAGTACTCTTGTGAGGTGAGAAAGAGAAAGGTCCAAGAGAGAAGGTAAAGAACTGCAGGAGAGGTATAGCCCCCACTTCCGGGCCCAGCGCTGGGAGGACTTTGGGAGCAAACCTGCCCCCTTGAGAGGGCTGCCTGGGAAGGGTGGCCTGTGGGGAGCCAGTCTTCATGAAGAGTGAGAAGGGGATGCATGCCTAAGAGGAGGGGCAACCGTGGGATTTTGTTGAGGAGGAAGTCTGACATACAGTCAGTGAAGTGGTGATGTCATCTGGAGATGAAGAAAGGAGGCGTGAGGATGGAGCAGGGATATGAGGAGACTCATGGAGAATCAATTGTAGGTGCTGAGGGGGACTTGGGAGACAGGTGGCGATGACATAAAGAGGGATTAAAACACTTGAGTTACATTGTGAGGAGTCAGGCAAAACAGGTGAAGTGCACAGCACAGTGCTGGGGACATAGGTCATGCTCAGCACCTTTTGGTAAGAAAGGAATTTAAAGCCACACCCTGCTTTCCAGCACTCCCTTCTGCACGTCCCCCACTCAGTTGGTGGATGACAAAACAGAATGATAAAATTTAACACACATGGCTGAGTCCTTATTAATTATAACTGGAATCACTGAAATAATTAGTGGGTGTCAGCTGCTGGGTAGGAACCTTAGCTGGGTGCTCATTACTGCAGATGAAAATTGAAAAGCTTCAATCCACATTTTAACTTTCATGCCTACACTTCGTTGTTTCATTAACCTTGACCATATCAGTAAGCTCATACCCCAAAGTATCATAAAGGGCATTTAATATCCCTCAGCATTCAGTCTCCACTTAGGAACTCAGATCCAAGGAAGGGGATTCGGGTTCAGTGCATGTGTCAGATAGCCAGCATTTCCTACCTTGGCTTTCCTGGGGGGTTTAGACAGCTTAGCTCCTGAGAATCCTGGGTTCTGCCCCAAAGGTGGGGTGGGATAGGGCTGGCTCCCTGTTCTAGCAACCTCTCAAAGGCCCAACTCTCTAATTCTGCCACGGTCACCCACCACCTCACTGAGTTTGTTACTTGCTCCCTATAGGAGGCCTTTGTTTTTTCTTCCTAAACTTCCTACATTTCCCAGCGGGGTTTCTGTCTTAAGTGTTTCAGGATTTGGGAAGGATGATTGTATGCAAGCCATTAGTGATCTTAGAAGTGTTTGGCGCTGGCCTGATCAGGCTTTGCATGGGAAGGATGACTGGGCAGTTGGTGCTTGGGCTCTAGAATCTGAGTGTCTGGGTTCAAATCGCAGCTCTGCTTCACACTGGCTGTGTGATTTTGAGTGTATAGCTTAATCTCTCTGTGTGTTCTCATCTGTATAATGAGGATGATAACACTACTTTATAGGGTTGTTGCAAGGAGTAAACTAAATGAGTAAACCCATTTCAGTCACTTGACACAGTGTGACAAGTGTTAACCAATGTTATGAAACCTATGGCTTATAGGTTAGCAGAGGGCGTACACATGAAGGATTTCCCTGTTTTGGGGTGTGAGTCTTTGAGTGCCTTTTTAACAAAGCTGACTCAGCCCTTGTTGGATTCAATTCCACAGCTTCAGCCTGAGTTGGTCCTCAAAGGTGCAGGCTGCACAGCAGGGCAGAAGCTGGAGTGTGGGGCTGGTGCAGAGGCCTCGCTCATTCACAGCGCAGGTGCAGCCCCCTCCCCCACCCCTCCCCATCCCAGGAGCCGAGCCTGCATCTGCAGGTGGCTGCTCTACCTTTCCGGGCCAGGCAGGGTCAGCAGTGCTCTGCTGATACTTCCGTTTTCACCCTGCTTTATGGTTTACCTCATTGGCAGCTGCTAACATCGTAAGGGGCTCCTTAATCCATCACTATGACATTGTGAAGCCCAGAAGTAATGCATTGCTCTGCTTGTTGATTTTGTAACACGTCCTCTCTCATGGATTTGGAGGCATGGCTAAAGAGGATAGAGGCTGTCTTTCAAGGAAACAGAAGAGCAATTCCAGTATTTTATTCACTAGCTCAGCGAGTGTATTTGAGCACCCGCTGTGTGCCAGGCCTCCAGGCCCTGTGCGGGGATACAAACCTAAATAAAACAGTTTGTGTCCTTGGGGAACTCAGGGTCCTTCTAGACAGAATGACCAGTAAGTAGGTGAGGCCAATAAGTTGACATAGTGCCTTGGAGCATGCCACACTGCTACAGATAATGGGGGACTTGCAAGAGGAGGCAGAGACCCCCTGTAAATTGAGACCTGAGGATGAATAAAGCTAGCAGGGGTGAGACAGGTGTGGGGAGGAGAGGTAGCAGGGAATGGAAGTTCCAGGAGGAGGAACTGGCAAATGCAAGGGCCCAGTGGGGAGGGAATAGTCACTGGTGTGTGGGCTGATGTAGTTACTGACTACCTTAATGACAGCATGGTTATATGCATAGGTTATGCGTATTATCCAGTGTTTTACATAATTCTCACTATTAAATAAACATGAATGTTTTCCTGTATCCAGAGAGGAATTCATGTACACTCTCTGCACATCCTTTTCCAGATTAAAGATGCTGCTTGGTTTTCTCTTGCTGAGCTCCCAAAAGAGCCTCTCCTCAGCTTTTTGCTTTTTCTCCTGGAAACAGAGGGAGCCAAGACTGGAAGGCAGGTCTGCCCGAGTGAGCCTTGCCCCCTCCCCCGGGGAGGCTTCAGGGCTCTCTCCCTTTTCTCGGAGTGCTCCCTGTTCTGCTGTCCTTCCTTTCTACCCGCTCTGTTTATCTGTCTCTGCCTCTGCTCCTCTCTTTCACATACACTACACTGTCAGCCATAGGTCAGTGAGAGTCAATGAAGAACAAGGCAGGCCTGGTACTGCCCTCCCGGAGCTGAGACCAGAGGGAATGGTGGACAGTGAAGGTCCCACAGCTCCGTGGTGGGGTGAGGGCTTCAGGCCCTGACTCTTGCAAGCCATCAGGCTGTGTGAGGCAGCCCCGTGGTTCACTTACATGGAAGCAGGCCCACCTTCCCTTGCCTTCCTGCCCTGCCCCCACATGAAGTTAGTCTAAGCATGGTTGGTTGGTTTCTGTACCCATTAGCATGTGAGACAACCTGTACTTGGAAAAACTATATAACACTGAAAAAAGAAATCAGGGAAATACAAATAAGTGGAAGCATACACTGTGTTCATGGATCAGAATAATTATCATCATTAAAATGTCCATACTAACCAATCTATAGATTCAATGCAATCCCTATTAAAATACCAATGGCATATTTCACAAATCTAGAACAAATTATTTAAAAATTTTATATGGAACCAAAAAAGACCCCAAATAGCCTTAGCAATCTTGAGAAAGAAGGACAAAGTGGGAGGGATTATAGTACCTGATATCAAACTGTACTACAAGGCACTGTAAATCCAAACAGTCTGGTACTGGCATAAGAACAGATATATAGATTAATGGACAGACTAGAGTGCCCAGGAGAATAAACCCATGTCTCCATGGTCAATTAATATTCAACAAAGGGGAGCATGAGCATACAATGGAGTAAAAATAGCCTCTTCAATAAATGGTGTTGGGAGAACTGGACTGGTACAGGCAAAAGAACGAAACTTATACCATAACCAGAATAAACTCAAAATGGATATAAAAGACTTAAATATAACTCATGACACCATAAAAGTCTTAGAGGAGAACATAGGTAGTAAAATTTCAGATATTCCATGTAGCAATATTTTTGCTGATATATTTCTTATGGCAAGGGAAATAAAGGAAAAAATAAACAAATGGAACTACATCAAATTAAAAAGCTTCTGCACAGCTAAAGAAAACATCATGAAAATGAAAAAGGAACCAACTTTATGGGAGAACATATTTGCTAATGATATATCAGACAAGGGTTTGAGCTCCAAAATATGTAAAGAACTCATCCAACACAACGCCAGGAAAATAAACAATCCAGTTAAAAAATGGACAAAGGACCTGAGTAGACACTTCTCCAAGGAGGACATACAGCTGACCCATAGACATATGAAAAGATGCCCAACATCACTAGCCATCAGAGAGATGCAAATTAAAACCACAATGAGATGCCACCTTACACTGGACAGAATGGCCATCATGTAATAAATCAATAAACAACATGTGCTGTCGAGGATGTGGAGAAAAGGGAACCCTAGTGCATCGTTGGTGAGAATGCAGACTGGTGTAGCCACTGTGGAAAACAGTATGGAATTTCCTCAAAAAACTAAAAATGGAACTGCTTTTTAACCCACCACTTCCTCTACTGGGAATATACCCAAAGAATCCTGAATCACTAATTCAAAAGAATTTATGCGCCCCTATGTTCATAAGCATTATTTACTATAGCCAAGTGCTGGAAACAGCCTAAGTGCCCATCAGTAAATGAGTGGATCAGAAAACTGGTATGCTTACACAATGGAATACTACTCAGCAGAAAGGAGCTCCTATGCTTTGTGACAGCATGAATGGAACTGGAGAATATTATACTAAGTGAAATAAGTCAGGTGGTGAAAGACAAATACCATATGATCTCACCTATAACAAGAACCTAATGAACTAAAAACAGATGAGCAAAATAGAACCAGAGGCATGGAAACATGGAACAGAGTGACAATGACCAGAGGGGAGGGTAGAGGGGGATAATGGTGGGAAGAAAGGAAAGGGGCTAGTCAAAAAACATATATGAATGACCCATGGACGTGGACAGCAGTGTGGGGATTGACTGCAGGAGTGTGGGATGGGCAAAGTAGAGGAGGGCAAAGGGGGAAAAATTAGGACAACTATAATAGAATAACAATGAAAAATTAAAAAAATAGACTACCAGTATTACTATTAGTTATCTTTTATTGAGTGTGGACTGTGTGCCAGGCCCCTGGCTAGATCCTTTACATGTTTAGCTCACTGTGCTCATGGCAGAACTAGGAAGGAGACATCACCACCGTTCCTTTTGTATAGATGGGGACTGAGGCCTGGAGACTTCAGGGGCAGCTGGGATTTGAACTTGGGTATGGCTGACTCCAAATTTTATAATCTTAACACTGGCAAGTACTCATCTGATGAAAGTACCAACTTCCCTCGCAAGTGCTCTAAAACCTTGAGCACCACCCTGAAAGGGCAGGTTGAGAGTCCTTCCTGGCGAAGAGGAAGAGGGAGAGGAGGCCCTGTTGGTAAGAGGCAGAGGTGCTGACACTGAGTGAGGCAGTAAGTATGCCGTGTGTGCACACCCAGGGCAAGGCCAGGGAGGCGAGGCTGGCTGAGCCCAGACAACTTGAGTTTGACCTACTCTAAGTTACGAGCAGGTGTGTTGGCAGTTACAGTCAGAGTGGATGCCATCCCTAGTAGGATGGGCCATTCCTATTCCTCCCAAGGCCTTCAGCCTCTTTCCAAAATGCCAGTCTATCTACTCTCCCACATCCTTTTTGGTCTTAGGGCTCCCACCAGGGCAGGGGTCACCCTTCTCTATTGCAGAACAGCTCCCCCTGTTTCGTCCAGGATCACTTTCTTCAACGTAAGAAGTTATGGAAGTGCGAGGGGAGCCCCCACGTTTTGCAGTTTCCTTTCTAAGGTGGCTGGGGGACCTTGCAGCTCATTTCACAGACACATAGAAACTAACTGTGGCAGGAGGGGGTGGCATTGCTTGTATCAGTGGAATTCCAAGGGGGACAGCATGGTGACTGCTGTTCACAGTACACTGGCTTTTAGCAGGCACCTTGGGGTCTGTTTGTGCTGTTGGAGCTGAAGCACACAGTATAGCTGCGGAGGAGGGCTGAGTTGACACCGCTTTATTCCTGGATCCTTCCAAAGCTTTCATCCACAAGCATACCCAAGCCACTTTGGTCCATGGATTGGCTCATGGAAGAACTTGTGTGTTCATTAATCATTACTTCATTAATCCACAAAAACAGAGATCTGCCACATGCGGAGCACTGTGCCAGGGCCCTGGGAAAACTGTGAAGAGCGAGGCAGGCATGGTCCCTGCTCTCCTTTAGGTGACAGGCCAGTGGCAGTGGGAGACAGTGAAGGTCCTATGGCAGAGTGTGATGAGGGTCTCTCCTTGTTGTGCACATTAGATCTGAGTTTCCTTACATCCAGTCTCATAGTAATTCCTGGGAAAGCATTTTCTTTCAGGTGAGCCCTGTTGGTATGAGCCTATTAGCTTGAAAGCTTGAGTGCTTTCCAGTAGTCCATCCTTAAATAGATGTTCTCCTCAGTTCTACATGAGCCAATTGAACCTTCTGTGTTCTAGAAGCTGTGCCCAGCCCTGGAGGAGTGAGAGGTGGTCACTACCCACTCATGGAAGGGGGAAAAGAACATATAACCCAGTTGTGCGAATGTTATGTGGTAGAGCTAGTCATTCATTCAGCAAAAAAATAGTTATTGTGTGCCCACTGTGCCAGGCACTGTTCTAAATCTTTGTGGTACAGGCATAAGCAAAACAGTCCTTGCCTTTGTGAAGCTTACAGTTTACTCTGAGTGCGGGGACTGCAGATTGTTTTATATACTTAGATGGTTAGGGAGGGACTTCCTGAGGACATGAGTTTTGACAGGGAGTTGAAGCTGGTGAAAGAGGGAGCTATGAGGCCTTTTAAAGGGGGAGAATGGCATGGTCTGCTTTGTACTGTGGTGGACAGGGGCCTGAGTGGCCTGAGTGTTGTAGGATCAGGGTGTGGGCCATTATCATCGTCTGATCAGGTGCAGTGGTGCTAAGGGTGCAAGGATAGGAATGGGTTGGGGAAACATTTTCATTTTAATACCGACAGGAAGGCAGGGACAGAGAAATTGAGAGCTCAGTATGTGGCGTGCTTGGGATGTCAAACACTGGGAGGAAATTCCCTGACATGCTAACATCGCACAAGTTACAGATGATTTTTCTTATACATAAATTCACTTTTGACATTATCAATGTAATCATAAAACAGTTTGAGTGTGTAATGATGTTTAAGCCTGTCTGTTTGCCTTTGGACCGAGTTTGTGGAACCTGCCTTGCTCTTCATTGTTTCTTCTTAAGTCTGAGTTTTGGAGAGGCCCCTCGTGCTGCCATGGCCAAGCCTGAAGTCTTCTCTGCTTGATATCTGATAGCTTTGAGGTTTTTTAAAATACCAAATTAAAAGAAGATTCAGAAGGGTGCAGAGCAAATGTGACCTATGCATCTTATTTGCACTAACTGTATATTGTGAAAACATTTCAGAGAAACAGTAATTTAGAATTGGCATCACTGGATAACATATGCTTCCAGAGGATTCTGTCATGACTCACCTCATTATGGATTCAGAATAGTAAATGTTCATGAGACTAGTTTTGAAGAGTAATTATAGTGCAACAAATGTATAGAAGTAATTTTTTCAAATTTGCTTGTGATTGCTGAAAATGCTGATGATAAAGAGGCTAATAACTAGATGGCAGAGTAGCAATTAGAAAAATGTAGAGCCCTGCTAATTATAAAACAAAGACCAGAGTTAGGCAAATCAGTGCAGTTGTGCCCCTTTATGTGGGGGATGATTTCCAAGACCCCAAGTGAATACCTGAAACTCCGGGTAGGACTGAACCCTGTATGTACTGTTTTTCCTATATATCCGTACCTGTGATAAAGTTTAATTTGTAAATTAGACACAGTAAGAGAGTAACAAAAATAACTAATAATTCAGTATAACAGTTATAACAATATAGTATAATAAAAGTTATGTAAATGTGGTCTCTTTCTCTCTCAAAATATCTTGTATTGACCTTTTCATTTACAGGAGGAGCTTCACAGCTTCTCTTTGGCCAACCTGACTGCTGCATCACTAGTGTGCTTGGGGCCATTGTTAAGTGAAAGAAGGGTTACATGAGCACGCACCTGTGACCAGTGGGCTGGTGGTGTATACAGTGTGGATACACTGGGCAACGGGATGACTCATGTCCCGGCAGAGAGGATGGTTCAGAATTTCATCATGCTACTCAACAGTGCTCAATTTAAAACTTATGAAATATTTCTGGAAATTTCCATGGAATATTTTTGGACCATGGTTGACTGTGGGTAACTGCAGAAAGTGAACCTGTGGATTAGGGGGGACTCCTGTACTTGTGATTTCTTGGATCGAAGGAGCATGCTCCCTTTTCACTTGAGTGCCCCGTCCATGTGTTCCCAAGCCTGGACTGATGCTCTTCTCTGCTTCCTCCAAGAAACCCTACCTTTCCTCCAGATCAGCTGGAAGGTAACTCCAGGAGGACTTTCCTTATATCCCGGGGGAAATCCTCTGTTTCAAGCTCTGCACCCCCATGGCATTTTATTTATAGGGACCAATAACCCTGTCAAAGTGCTCTCTGTGTTTTTGACATTTTTCATACTTAACTAATCAACTTCATTCATTTGTATATTCCAGCCCCGGACCTGCCACACTACAGAACTTAACAAATTTGCATACATATACTATGATTTAAGAATTTTATTTGTAGGAAGCTGAGGAGCAAGTAAGTGCTGGTGTGTGGCTACAGGGAATCGAGTCAGGAACAGCAGTGGGGCATGTTTGCCTCTAAGAGATGTCTGTCTCGAGCTGGCTCTGCCAGTCACCTGTTCTGAGGCTCACTCCATTGTGCACAGACAACTGCAGTAACTTTCCAAAAGACCCAGAAGACATGAGTAAAAGATGAGTGAGTGATTGCATTTAAATAAGTTTAATCAGGAAAATCAGATTCCAGGTTTTTTTTTTTTTTTTGCCTTAAACTGATTTATCCAGTGCATGACTGAATAACACTTGGAAGTAGGACATATACCTATTTTTTAAATATGAGAAAAGAAGACTGAGGCTTTGATATGATTTCATTTATCTCCGCAGCCTCCAGTGTTATCTATATGCTGGTGATTCCCAGGTTTTTCCTCCAGCCTCATCCTGTATCCTAAGGAACTGGTTCAGATATTCCATTGCCAAGTGGTCACATACACTAGTAAGTCCTGAGTGCAGAAGAAAGATTGCCTTTTGCTGATAGATCAGTTCACTGCTCTAAGCCTGTTTCCTCATCTGCAAAATGAAAATGATAAGCTTATCATAAACCGCTTAGATGTTAAATGTTTATCAGAATACTTAATAGAAATGAGGAGCAGAAAGGGCTAGAAAAGTAGGGACTCAGTAAGGGGTTACTAGTCCAGTCAGCTGGCTGTGTGAATGAGGATGAGCTGCAGAGCAGAGAGAGAATGACTGAGCCAAGGTTGCATGGTGGTTCATGAGAGAGCCTGGTCTCCTCACTTGGTGCCCTCCCTTCAGCTGGGGGAGCCTCATCTGTCAAGGCCCCTTCCTAGCATTGCCCGACAGGTTCTATGTGATGCCATGTCACCTGCGACATAGGCCCTTTCCTGCAGAGAGGGTGACCATAGGGCTCCAAGCTATTTGGTTTCCTCAAGTAATCGCTACAATCTGATTACCAGCAGAGCACTCATCAACTGTTTCCTTCAGGTGAAGAAAAGATCCAAAAGTCTGGTGTCCAAATTTGTAATTTGAGAAGAGAGATCATTTAGGCAAAAAAGCTCTGGCTCCTGATTTTTTCAACTGAATTAAAACATTTTTTCCTTTTCCTGCACATTTCCTGGAGCTCATCTCCATGTTTTTGTTAAAATATCAGTTTTAAGTACATAAAACATTAAGTTTCTAATGTGCTATGGGGAAGGTATTGGGTGAATTCTTTGGAGTAAAAAACTTAAGCAAAATTAATAATCACCAGGAGACTGTCATCAGAAAGATTCTTGGGTCACTGTTTTCAAAGAATATGTAGGAGAAACTGGAGAGAACTATTAGCTATATAGGCAACAACCTGGTCTTCATCACCTGGTAGGTCAGTGACTGCAGGCTGTGTTCCCAAGGATGAAGAGACATGAGCACTGCCCATACCCTTGCACCCCCTGCCTCCAAGCAACTGTATTGTTAGTAAATGTGAAGTGTGTTGTATTTCCAGGATATGTGTGTGTGTGTGTATGAGAGAGAGAGAGAGAGAGAGAGAGAGAGAGAGAGAGAGAGAGAGAGAGAGAGAGAGGTCCTTAGCATTTCAGTGTGGCCCCTCTTAATTTTCAAAACATTTAACCATCAGTAATTAGCAAGTCTGCTCTGGAGCCCAGAATAACAAGTCATTATTATTAATTTCACACTGTAGGTATGAGAGGCAGAGAGATCATAATAATATGAAAGATAATCATGCTACCAAGCAGTTGGAAAGCTCTTTCCTGTTTGAGAAGTGATAGTATTTAGAAGGATTTAGCCCTGATTATTCTTATGTCATTGTAATTTTAGGACTAGGTATACAATTTTAGTTTTCCTGAGACTTACATCATACTGCCCCTCCTGTGACCAGAGTCTATATTCCCCAACTCCTCCAGGCCTCTTGGGGCCAACAAAAGAGTGCAGATTGTACTCTACCACTGGATCTATTTTATTGAGAGTTGATAAGTTCATGGCCTCCTGTTGTTCAGGTGGTGTATGCTCAGGCAATACAGGTGCCAGGATATTCAGAGTGTTCATTGCAGCTTCTTATCCCTACACTGTGTTTGAGTGTACTGATTACATATTTTAGAAATGGAAAAGAAAGAGAGAGGCACTTCAACTATAACAAGTGAGATTTCTGAATGATGGAGATTTTTTTCACTTGGCAATCAAGTACAGTTCTTTCAGTTTTCTTGATTGGTGTTAAATCAATTGGTAGAGTTGATTGGAACTCTGCCTTGGATCCAGAAACTGCAGTGGCATTTGCTGGCTCCTTATAATTCATGGCCTCGAAGGGTAGCAGAATATGCCACCCCCAAATGTGCTAGTTTGGTGTAAGGATTATTTTGAGATGAAGGCAATTGAGAAGAGTAGGTACAGGAAAAGCTCTCTTCCCTCCCCTTATTTGGCTAAAAGCAGGACATAAATTTGTAAGGGTGTCCTCCTCCCCTCACTACCAAGGACAGAAATTAATCACCAGAGACAGCTCTGGACCCCTACAGTCCCAGAGATGGCACTAGAGGAATCTGCATAACAGTCCTGACTGAAACTGGTTCTCACCCACCACTGGTTCCTCCATGTGTTTACTGCCCCACAACTTGATGTCCTTAGAAGCTCAAAGTCCCTTTCGTTTGTCTTGTCACTTCTCTAAAATTTGATTGTCCTTTTAAGATGCTGTATGAGCCCAAGTCCTCACCACCCCTTTGAGCTACTCATTTCTGAGTTCTCCCATCTGTTGTGCTATAAACATGTTAATAAACTTCTGGGTTTTTTTCTTTTTTTTTGTTACTCTGTCTTTTGTCTGTCTAGTTTACAGGGCTGTAGTCAGAGAACCTAGGAGGATAGAAGGAAAAAGATTTTTTCCCTTCTCTACAGCCTAATAGAGGGAAAAAAAGAACCATGACTTTCTGCCATTGTAACAGCCTAAAAATCAAACACTAAAGTAATCCAAAGCCATGAACTTGGAAAGGTGGAGGGAAAATCATTTTCCTTCCCCACACGAGCCCATCCGTATTTCCCTGGCTGAGGGCTCAGACATCCTTCTTCACATGGCCCTCCTCAGTCCCTGGGGCCCACCCTCCCTCTCCACTGGGCCACAGGGGTTGTTTGGGACTCAGCAAATTGTCAGAGATTTAGTTTTATTGATTTATTTATATGTTTAGGGTCTCTTGACTTGTCAGAATGGCGTAAAGATTACATTAGATTATTTTAAACTAAAAACATCTGAACAAACAGCAGCTGAACTTCTTTTACTTCTTTTTAAACTTAGCAGAGCCTCTTAAAAATATAGCCACTGTAAATGTGCTGGGGGCAAGGGTGGACATTATGTTCAGACAGGAGACAGGCCACTCACACCCAGATGAGAACAAATATCACAAACGCCATGCCTTCCATTTGTTTCCCTAAAAGCCTGCGTGCTTCCTAAAAGTCCTCTTTTTCCTTAACAACTCCTTCCTCTCCTCTCTTGGTACATAAACCCCTGTCTTTACTGTTCAGGTAGCTACTTCTTTTAGGTACTTCTATATGCATATGAATAAACTCTTTCTCTTGGGTTAATCACAGACCTGCAACCACTGCAACTGAAGATGGTAGAAGAACAGTTTTCACCTCCCAGCATGTGCCACTGAAAATTCCAGGAAGTGTTGACATCACATGGGGGGAATGCCAGAGGTACAATATTTAATGAGAAAACCAGGATTCCAAGTTGTTCATACAGCATTGTCACCATTGCACAGAACAAACAAATCTGTGCGCAGGAAAAAAAGTAGTGCACCTCTGTACCTGGTAGTAGGTCATACAACAAAGTCTGAGGAGTGGAACTGTGGGGACGGGTAGAGGAACAGCCATATGTAGGACACCAGGGTAGAATACAAGCCCAGAAGCCGAAACGTGTGTTTGGGGATTGGCGTGATAGAAATGGCATCACAGATTAGTGAGGGAAAGTTAGGTTCTCTAATAACAGTGCTGGGAAACCAAGTCTCAGAGAAGAGCGACAATGTGACACAAACTGAAACAAGAACTATATGATTTCACTCATATGTGGGACAGAAAACAGCAGCAAACAAAACAAAGGAACTCATGGGCACAGACAATGGAGGGAAAGTGTGGCAAGGCGAGGCTGAAGAGAGAAAGGGGGTCAAGTGTATGGTGATGGGAGACTTGACTTTGGATGGAGAGCACACAGGAGAGTCTGCAGATGATGTATCATAGAACTGTACACCTGGAACTTAATATAATCTTATTAATGTTACCCCAATGCATTTAATAAAATAAAAAAGCACATGATAGATCTGTAAAGGCAATGGAAGAAAATAATAGGTGTAATATGGGAGAATGTCTTTGTGACCTTGGGTGGGAGGAAGGATTTATTAATAAGACCTAATTCACAAATCTTTCAAAAAATAAAGGTTTTTGTTCAATAAAGGGTGACACAGGCAAATTTCACAGAGGAGCCATAATTGGGAGAAGGTATCTGCAATACCTAAAGTAGACAGGAACTAGTATTTAGAGTATAAGAGGAACTCCTGAATGAAAATGTAAAAATACCCCCAAACAGCAAGCTTGTTAAAAAGTGCCTTAAAGGGATGATAGGAAGAGGCAAGGCACAGAAAAGAAAAACCCATGTGGCTGAACAATGTGTGAAGCACTCAGCTTCATTAGCAACTAAAGCAATGCAAATGAAACCAATTTCACATCCCTCATACTGGCAAACATTAGAAAGCAGAGTAATACCCAGAGCTGGCAGCACGAAGCAAACCACAGCCTCAAGGGCGGGCCTTCTGGGGAGCAGTTGGGTGCTGAGTGTGGGCAGACCTCTCTAGGTCTGTCACACAAGAGTGCTAAAGGAGGATAGTGAGTGGGTACAGGACGTTCTTCGCAGCTTTGCATGTGGTGACAAGAGACTAGCGTCAGCCTAGCTGTCTGTCGCTGCAGGAATGCAAAAGTGAAAGGCTGCGGGTCCAAATGATGGAGTACTAACTAGGCAGCTGGCAGAGCAGTGCACTAGGTTTACACACAGCAATGAGGAGAGACTATAAGAAAGGGAATAATTTTATCATATCCCTTTTATGTAATTTATAAACACACAAACCAACAATATACTTTCCCATAGTCTCCATTAGTATATAAGCTCTATGAGGCAGAAAGTACAGGGTTTTGAGGTCCCTGCATGTTCGTAACCTCTGGAGTTTTTCATAGGTGCAAAGGACATTTCTTGAGTAAATAATTTATGCAGACATACACACATATATACACACCTATTTATATGTGTATGTATTTTTGGAGCAGGGAGAATGAAAATGAGGATAAAGTATGAAGGGAAACAAATATGATCATGTTCCATCAACTGGGTCACAGAATTAATTCCAAATTTTGCACCTTGGAGTAGGGGGAGCAGTAGGAGGGAACATGCGTGTGTGAATTGTTCTTAGATGGTGAGATTAATGCTGAACTTTCTATCTCCTCTCCTTTGTTGTATTTTCTAAAGGTTCTATAATCAGTGTGTTTTATTTTCATTATCCCCAAACCTAACACTTGAAAATGTTTTTCTCATACTTGGGAGGGCAGTTCCCCAATACCAAGTCTCCCCCATTCCTTCTGTCAACTACCTCCCACCTCTTACTGCCCTGCTCTCTCAGCCACCGTGTGTACACGCTCACACCAAATTCCAGTGCCTCTGTCTCCACTAATGCCTTGGTCAGTAGAAACCATCAACAATCTGCCTGTTTTCTCCTGGACTGACTCTTAGTTTTAGGACTGCCTTTGGCTTCCCAGAATACCTGACTTTTGGCCTTCTGCCCTGCCCTGCTGTGAGGTCGGCCTGGATTGCTGGTCTCATCCTTCCCCAGTTCATCTGAACTTGGTGCTGTTCCTTTATATTGGGTTGAATAGTGGATCCTCAGAATTCACATCTCTCCTGGAACTTCAGTATGGGATCTTACATGGAAACAGTGTATTGCCAGTGTAATTAGTTAAGACGAAGTTCTACTGGATTACAGTGGGCCTTAATCCAAAGTGACTGGTCTTTATAACAATGTCCTTATAAGAGGAGAATAAGGGACACAGAAACACACAGGGAAGTCACTGTGTCACAGCAGAGGCAGAGATCAGAGTGATGTGTCCACAAGTCAGAGATCACCATGTAGGCCAGGAAGGATCCTTCCCCAGAGCCTTTGGGGAGAGCATGGCCCAGAGAACACCTCGGTTTCGGACCTCTGGCCTCCAGAACTGTGAGGGAATATGTTTCTATTCCAAAGCTTTGGAGGAAGAGGGAGAGGCCTACTCCATGCCCTTATTTATGCTAAAACCAGCTCCAGTTGAACAAAAATTAGAGATGAAATTTAGCTGTTTTCCTCTAATGAAAAATTTAACTTGGTTCATGCAGCTAACAGAGGGAGAAAGATGTCCTCAGAATCTGTCCTCAGAAAGTGTAGAAAGATCAGAATCCAATGGAGCCCTTTTTATTCTGAGTTACCACTTGTGAAGCCCTTTGCAGTACCTCTGTGCAGGCAGAGCATTGCCATGAACAGTTCACCCAGACCTGGGGTGTGAGCTGCTTCTCCTCTAAGGGACCTTTCTGACTGTGCTGTCACTGTGGTGGTGAGGGATCACCCACTGGTTGAGATGTGCTGGTCCTCCTCACCCATGTGCCCTCATCCCCTTCCTGGGCGGACCTCCCCTTTGCTAGTCATCCAGCTCCTTTCAGTTGGCCCCCCAATCCATTTTCTACAATGGGTAGAGTGGATCTTGCCTAATTGCAGAGTTGAGTCATTCCCTCACCTGTTGAAACCTTCCATTGCCTCCCATTCACCCTAAAATGAAGTCCAGCTTGTTACCATAGCTGCCAATGGTAAGTTCATGGCTGGGATGTTCTGTCACCTGCCACCTCTCCCTTTTATTCCCTGCCATAGGGAGGAACTCAGGATTCTCTAATAGGGCTCCCTTTGCCTTTCTGCACTGAGCTGTTTCATGTGTAGTTTCTATGCCTGGAACCATCTTTCCTATTCCATGCTGTCTGTCTGTCTCTCCCATACTCCCAGGTTTTCTTTAAACACTCTCTCCTCCGGGACATCTCTCAACACATGGATGTGTGTGTGTGTGAGCATGTGTGCACGTGGGTACCCACCTACACTCAGCTGTCCCACTAAGGCAGCTCTTTCAAAATTGCCCTTTTACCACTTAGCACGATTTGTAAAGCTATGTTCATTTGTGTGATTCTGTGAAGAGTGCCTGTCTTCTCCACTAGACTAGAAGGTCCTGAGGGTACGAACTTGATTTTTTTTATTATTTCATCCCAGCTCCCAACCCAGAGCCTGGCTCATACTATTGGTTTAATAAAGCTGAAGGCTGGATTATCTTCGGGTCACTCTGGAACTATCCAGTTCTGATATTCTTTGAGTCAACAGACCACCTACTCCCGTTCCACCCTCCTGATATTTTTTACATTTAATCTGAATGTGAATTTGCTAGTAAAACACATGTGTCTATGTTGATGGTGTGTGCAGCATCCTTGATTAATGTCACCCTATTATGAGTAATTTCTACAGTGTTGTAACTTCAGCAAAAAATTCTGCATTTTCATAATTTCCATTTGATTTAATTTGTGCTACTACTCATTGACTAATATTTTCTAAGAACTGTCTCCGTTTTTTCTGTCTCTGATATTTCAGCCTGATAGTTACACTTGAATAGGAAATTATTTTTTCTCATTTTTTTGTGTGCATAGTGATGAATCTTTTCCATGGAGATCTTTTTTAAAAGGTAATCTGCCTGTACATAGCAGGAGCTGTGCCTGCCCATCTCCTCCTTCCCCCTGCGCCCCAGTCTTTCCCGACTGTGCTGCTTCCTTTCACAGCAGTGTTTTTGCAGTGCCCCAGGCTCCCTCGATGTCAGTGGTCTGCATTTTTCCAGGTGGAAAATATCCTTTGGCTTGTTTTTAACCATGGAGCTCACACGTACAGCCCCTACTGTCTCTTCTTCTGGCAAGATCTCTTGAAAGGGAGGGAAGCTTAGCAAAATCAGGAAGACCCTTGGAATAGAGAAAATGCTGAAACTTAATTTGTGTTTATAGGGAGGAAGAGTTGTGGTACTGAAAATCCCATGGACTTTGGGGAACAAAAAGGGTTTCCACTGAGCTCGGTGTGGGGAGGGTCAGATTTTCTGCATAGAGTTTTATGTTCTTCCTCTCATTTAATCCTCACCAGTACCCTGGGAGGTCATTACTCATTAATTCACTCACCAACTCATTTATTTACTGAACTAATATTAGGTAGTGAGTACCTTCTGTGTGCCAGGACTTTCCTTGAGGACAAATGGGATGAGACATAGAAAATCTTGACAACTGGGTGAATAGTGATGTCATTTACAGAGATGAGGGCAAGGGCAGAGTTTGGGTGGGGGAAACAAGCATTCTGTTTTGGACATCTTACAATTCTAATATAATTCTAATCCTAGGGATATTAGAATTATACTCCTTTTTCAGGTCAGGAAACTAATTTCCACTAGATGCCCAAGATTTGGTTGCCAGGAGATGGCTCTGGGACTGGAATCCAGGTCAGTCTGATTCCAGAGCCAGGATTTTTGCTCTCTACTCAAAGCCTTGAGGAAAAGAAGCATGGCTGCCCTGGGTGTTCATCAGAGCCTGTCCACTGCCCTTGTCCTCTCCTGGCACAGTGGTCCCCTTTATGCCATCTAAATACCTGTCACACAGTGTACGCTGTTTCCGTGTGTTTTAGAGGCTGATACTCCTGGCATAAACCACAGAAGTGGAAAATCATTTAACTTTAGGCATTAGTTGTGACCCAGTGATAAATTGTCATTAAAGGACGTGTTAATTAGTTTTTTCTGTTATGATTCATTAATAAAAGTCCTCCAGACACTTAGGTAGAAAACTACAAAAAGACAAAGCTAACATGGGCCGAAGTCAACCCTGTCCCTTCTCCTGAGATAAGCCAGTCCTCAATCTTACTGTCAGATATGAAGTGGATGACTCTGGCCCTGAGTGGACCTGTTGACCAGGCTGCATGCTCTGACCATCCCTTCCCTGTGCATGCTTACTGGGGGCCACCCTACCATCCCCCTCTCCTGACCTCTGGGGTCTTTCTCTTTTCTGCTCCCATTTGCATTGCCAGGCACTCGTGCAGGGATCATGGGTGACCCAGTCAGAGCCCTGAGGGTATGGGGGAGGATATACAAGTGAGGACTTTGAGGGGTTTTCTGACACAGTCTCTTAAAAAATGACTTGCTTTTAGGATGTGCAGCCTTTACAGTTTAACATTTTTTCCCCAATGGAAAAGGAAACAATTTTTAAGTCATCTCATTCATGTTAAGCAGGCATTTGTTTATACTACCAGCCAAACTTACAAACTTCAATGAAATGTGTTTTCCCAGGATGCTGGGCAATAAGCTTTAAAAATCCTAAAAATATTCAAAGCAAGTGAGGAACAGGAGCAAACACAGATTCCACTGGAGGCAGTGGGCTTATTCAGCCTGTGGCACTGTCTCAGGCCCAGGGTGGGCCTGTCCTCAGGCTTCCTGGCTCCTGGCACCAGCAGGCCAGAGTTCAAGTCCCCTCTGAGCTCCCTACCACAATGCTGAGTCCCTCCTTCTCAGCCTCGCCTCCTCTTCCCTTCCCCATTTTGATAAGTTTGCAAGCAGATTACAAACTGTCATCTCAACATCTTTACCTTCCACAAAGACATCTTGCTAGAGATCATAGCAGGTGGCAAATTGATCTGATTTATGATTATTTGCATTTTTAATTTGTGCTATTTTAGGCCCACAGAGTTTTTTAATGGGTGTTAAAATGGAAACACAAACATCAATACATAATTCATTATCTATTTTTCATAATACATGTGGTTAGCAACTCATTGACAAACAGAAAATTCGTCAACATTTTCAGCAAGATGAAGGTGCAGCTCTAGCTTCCTTGCTCCTCCCCTTCCCCTCTGTGCTCTATACGAATAAACTGCTCCTGACCGAGCACAATCAGCAGCCTGCATGCTGATATTTTGTCAACAGGAAATGCTTTCTTAGTTGCAGCTTTGTCATTATTCAGAGTGACCAAATCTTAACTAAGGTAAAGGGCTTCTACAGTTCCCTGACTTGGGAACATGGTACTTCTCAATTTAAGCAAAAAATGAGAGAGCAAGAGGGGTACCTCCAATCTCCATCCTGCTCTGTCCTTCCTTTCAAAGCCCAAACCATACTCTACAGTATTCTCTAGTCCTTTCCTTCCCCATCCCCTCCCACTCGTGCTAGGCATGGCTGTTGGCATAATTCTAAATTGGAAGAAGGCTGTAATTCCTATGGTCATTTGAAACAACAGCTACACGGATAAACAACACACATAGGCAGAATGCCAGGCATTTGAATGGGAAGACACTGGCAAAATAGAGGGGACCCTGCGCAATTTTATCAGAAAGATGACCAGTTTAAAAGAAATATTAAGCAGGCTCTCTCAAGAGAAATGTACAGATCTTATTATGTTCTTGGTGGTGGAAGCTGCAACTCAGCTGAAATAGACAAATTCCTCATTTTTCACCATGCTACTCCAGGTGCCACTACACTGGGAGAGCCTGTTCCCTCAGTGAAACACCTCTGAGTAGTCCAGCCCCTTCTTGGTCTCCTACTGCAGAGATAGACCAGTCAGCCAAGCTGTCATCTGTGGGCAGTGCTCTCAGACCCCACCTGGTAGGCATTGTGGGCAAGATCAAGAAGACATACTCTGCTCTTAGGAGTCAGTGGTCACTGCACCATACAGTGCAGCAAACGACTGGTCCTTAGCTAATATGGGTTGTTTCATCCCTGTAACCTTTAGCGTTTTCCTATCTCACCAAGTCCATCAAATACCTCTATTAAATCATACACACAGGAAGAGTTTAACCCATCAATAAAAGTAATCACTTGCTTCATCTGTTGAAATGATTATCCTTTTAGGATTTTCTTCATTTCCTTCATTAAGTATTTATGGAATTCTTACTAGATTCCTGGGCATAATTCAAGATACTAGAAAGTCCTCAGTGGACAAGTCGAGCATTAACAGTTCTCTAAACCAAAGAAGAGTAGAAAATTCTTGAACAGAGCTGTATAATTTCCATACTAAAATAATGGTTTTCCAGCCAGCCTCTGACTCCTGCCACAATTTACTGGTGACATTGACATTAACTGTACTTCTTGCTAATAACTAGACGCTATTCTGATGGTAATTTAAACAGACTCTAAAAACAGTAGCCTCGGTGACTGAATCCAGGTTTTCATGCATAATGCTCATCAGGAAGAGTCACTCCCAGAATGAGTGTCTTAGAGGATCTGGAGGATGACACATGATATCTGCATCGAGAACCTGCTAGCTTTTTAATACGGTTGATGGCACTGCCTCATCTCTATAGTACATGGCTATAGTCAGTAGTGTGTAGTTCCTTTAAAGCAGGCCAGACTCCTAAAGGGTGCATTTCAGAACACAGACATTTACTCTTTATTCTTCTATTACCATTTGACTCCCTTCTTGCTAAGGTGCTCTATTCTCTGAGAAGGTTTATAGCGTCAAGAATGCACATGCAAGCACAATTGGATAAGTAGTAAAGTTCTGATGGAATGCTTGTGTTAATTTATAATGCACCCTTTGTTGACAATCCGAAAGACATTATTTCGAACAAAGGTAACTATGGGGATGTTAATGGTCAGTGAATGTGTATTTGTGTGAACTCTTAACTGCTTAAATTATTGCATTGTAGAAAGGGTTTGCCATTGTGTTAGTAGTGTTCTTAATTGCCCATGATTTTCATAATTCTTAAATCAAAATATCATAGTAAATGCTTTTAGCAATTTCCAGTTTTAGATATTATATAAGCTAAAATATGCCAGACTTTGGGTTTTAGTAAAAGGAAACAAATGGCCTAGATGTAATTCCAAATGTTAGTCTAGCATCATTTCATCCAGTAAGGGTGGCATGCTCCCAGATTTCAGACAAGTAGAGAATTGTGTCATTATCCAGATAATCTGATTCAAAAAACATTTTTTTCCTTGAATTGTTTTTCCTCGGCCAGAAATATCTAAATTAACTGGCTTAGCGATTTTTTTCCTCTATGACCTATATCCAGATTCAGTTTGAAGCCCAAGTTACAGCAAAATTCCACCGAGTTCCCTTGGGACATCACCAGCCTTATTGCTGGTAGGTGGAGTTTAGTGGATAGGAACAAGGACACAGAGGCAATAGTAGCTACATGTCTTGGGAGTTTCTTTGGGTAATCTCTACATCTGTTCCCACCAGCTTCTCTAGGAGAGGCTACGAACAAGACAGGATTTAGGGAAGTGTCTCCAGTCCAGTAGATGGGCCCAAGATGGGGGCACAGACAGAACAAACTTAGTTAATAGTATTCTTTTTCTAGTCACAGTGTTTGGTGCCCTGTGGCTTCCTGTAGGCCTGGCTTTCCTGACCCTGGCTCTTGGGTGATCCTGTTCCTACAGAGAGGCTTCCGGGGCTGCATGCATGCACAGCTAAACTGTCCCCCTCTTTTGTTGCAGTGCCTCACACTCTAAATCCTCTAAGCCATCTTACCTACCAGTTGGGGACATTCTCTAAACTCCAGCTGTCATCCTCTTAGTCCCCTAGTCACAGACTTTCCACAGCTCTCCATTTCCTATGGGAGAGCATCCCAGGCACTCAGTGTGACATGCAGGGCCCTCTGATGTCTGCCTCCAGCGCATCTCTTCAGCATTTCTCCAGTGTGCCTCTTCAGGAATCTAGTCACATAAAGCTTCTCAGCAACCCCCTTCCTGCTGGGGGCCATACTAGACCTCACCTTCACCTGCCTCTTCTGAATGCCTACCTCTCCTCTCACTGATCCAGTTCTTCCTGCTTAGCAATGCCCAGCCTAATTCCATTTCCCTCTTTGAGAACTCCCTTAGTGATATGGTCCCTTGCTGTGGGTTGGTACCCATCCTTCAGCCACCTACTTGTGTCCTGTGCAGGGGCAGCTCCTGCACTGATGTCTTATTTGGACAATGAACTTTTCTCCTACAGGTGACTTTCTTCCCAGCTCTGTGTCAGCCCCGTCTGTGACCCCTTTTTAATATGCTCCATAGTATCATAGGCTCTGATTGAAAGGCAGGATGAGAAATTATAAGCCTAGTTGTAGTTTCTACTCTTCCAGCCACAGCTTCTGCATTGGAGTATTCCTTTATCATTCAGATAAAGACAAATGAGACTCTGAGAAGCCCAGTGCATGAAAAAGGCCTCTGACTTGCAATTTCCCATAATGGCTAAGAGCTCTTTCTGATGTCCCAGTGCCTAGATTAGGATGATGGTTTTACTACTGCTGGCTGTATGTATCTCTCTACCTCTGTGTCCTCCTATAGAATGAGGATAATAATGGCATCCATATCAGTGGTTGTTGAGGGGATAAACAACATCATATTAAGGTAGTTAGTCTTTAGCACACAGTAAGTATTCATTGAATGTTTGCTTTTCATTGTTATTGAGCACTGTCAAAATAATTAGGTCCCAGTGTTCTCTTTCAGAGGGGATTCAGTTGACAAGAAAAACACAGGCCCACTATTGAATAATGGACTCTGGAGACGGGTCTCCATTCCCTGGGCTAACCTGGTACTGGTAGGTCCAGGTGTTATCAGGGTGGCTGAATTATAGAGCTTTGCCCCATGCCTATCTACCATAGGCAGAAAAGCCCAACTCTGCAGACAGTTTTATTTTCATTTTCATGTACCTTCTCAGCCCATTTGACAGGACAACAGCAGTTGCTGGCTAAATTGGGAGAGGCTATCACCAAGGCTTTTTAGCATTAGATATGACACTGAATCTAGGATCAACACAGTCCAGGATGGGATAGAGGTGTGAACCAGACAAATCAAAGCCATGCAGTGAGACAACAAGACCAAGATCTGCACTAGGAAGCCACCGCAGGATTTCTAGACACCTATGAGCCCTCGGGGTGGAGAGCTGAGGCATTTACACCAGAACCACAATGTAATCCTGCCTGCATGCAGCTGGCCTTTTACTGCATGGATTTGTGGGAGTCATCTCTACACCACATTTATGTGGTTTCAAATATTCCACCTAATGTGTGGCCTTTCTTTTTCAGACCTATATCTGACACAGGTTGAGGAAGTGCTCTTCCTCTCTGTGAGCCCAAAAGATAAGAACCTGAGGCCTTCACACTGGGTTATACCGGAAGACAACCTGATTGGCTACTGGACACACCTGTAAGAGCCCACTGCGCAAGCTGCCTGCAGGGTGGTGAGTGGTGAATTACCTTGAATTCAGTCTCAATGTTGGCTAGTCTTGCTAACTCATTGCTTAGCTCCAGTGCGGTGAGGACAGGGTCTTCGCTGGACAGGGACAAGTAGGCAGCACTCGCCAGTCCCTTGTAGGCATTCATGCGGGAGCGTGAGTGGCTGAAGGAGTCCTTCCGCTGCTTCTCAGTGCACTCGCTGCACTTGCAGAAGTAGTCATGGGGCCGCTCAATGCGGGCGCCCTTGAGCAGGAGGATGTGCACGATTTCATACTCCTGGCAGTGGGCTGCGAGGATGATGGGTGTGATATCATGGGAGAAGCGCGTGCCGTCCTCGTCGTAGGCATAGAAGTCATCGTCCCGGAGCTCCTGTTCCAGCGGGCTGAGCGTCAGGCGCTGGCCCTGCGCAAAGGCCGGGTGGTTGAGGATGGCCTCGACGATGCGCACATAGCCCTTGCTGATGGCCAGCAGCAGTGCGTCCCCAACCCGTGCCAGGTTCTCCTTCTTGAGCAGCAGCTCTGTGACCTCCAGGTGCTCGTTGCCCACAGCCAGCTGCAGTGCATTCTGCCCCATGTAGTCCACACAGTTGAAGTTGAGGGTTTTGGACTCCTCCAGCATTTTTCTGACCACCGGGATGTTACCATACTCAGCCGAGTCCAGGAAGCGCTCCTCCTCAGGTGTCAGGCTGGTGCCCTTCTCATTGAACATGTAGGCAGGACCCCGGATGGCCTGGCGACGGCCCTTCTCTCTCAGTGTCGTGTGCCGGCGCTGCATGTTTTTAAAAGTGCTGCTTCCCAGCCTGTGGGGTGACACAGAGATGCTCGGTTACTCTCCCACAGGCCTGTGGGTTCCCCGGGGGCAGAGCAAACAAGCATTGTTAAGATAAAGAAGAATGTCATGATTGGAATCTTAGGAGAAATTATGAAATCTTATTAGAAATTATCTGATCACTGAGGTTAAGACAAATTGGGTAACTTGAACTATTCTTATTCAAGTGGAAGTACTAGTTAGCCAGCATCTACACCACTTGTGGGGAGGAGGGTGGCAGAACGGAAGTGGGGGTTTAGGGGGGTGTTATGGGAGATGAGGGTGGTGGGTGTGGGGTACTGATGTTGCTGATAGGCCAAGGTCCGTCAGTTTTATTTCCATTTGTGCAAAGTTGACCACGTCACTTTGCTTCTCTGAGCTTTTAGTACAGTGCTTCTCTGCACTTTTACCTGTACAATGTGATTAATTTTTGTGTGCCATAGGGCCCATAGGAGCATTAAATGAGGCAGTGTGCATGTAGAAAGTACTAGTCAATGCCAGTTTATTCTACCTCCTCCTGCCTGTTGGTAAACCGAGCTCTCCAAGGGCTGTGCTGTGGACATGGCTGCCATGGACACTGCTGCCTTTGGTTCAGTTGTGCTGTTCTCAGTGACAAAACCATAGCAACGTGCGAGCCTGCCACACCCACTGTCTCTGCATTCAGTGCTGTCCTGTGTGGGGACTGTGCTTGTTTTCTGGTCCCCATGAAGCCTGAGCACATTCTGAAGGGAAAGGAGGCAGCTGGTGGCAGGGAGGATCATTCTACTTACCCATGGCCACACAGCAGCCCTCCTGAAAAGACTTAGCCATGACTTCTTAGGATCAAACCTGGGTTTTTACATGGATGGAGGACAGGTCAAGTTGTATGCTAGGTTCATTTCTAATGTGTTCTTTCCCATTGTGGCACAGTGTAGAGGTTAATACTAATACTGATAGTAATAGCAGTTAACAGCTATTAAGCACCTATTGCATGTCAGGAGCTATATTAAGATGCTGATATACCTTACATGTATTGCTTGTGTAATTCTTGCATCAATCTATGAGGTAGATAGTATTACTGTCTTTTGTCTCAGATGAAGATCCTGAGACAGGTGGGGCTGAGAGAAAGGCTTGGAGGTCAGAACGTCTAGAATCAGAATCCTGGCCCCACTTTTGCCAGCCTTGTGAGTTTGGACAAGTTATATAATGTTTAGTTTGCCAAGGTTTTAAAGTGGCAGACTAGAGAGAATAACAGTTATAGTGTATTTTGAGCTTGAACTAGATACTTCCTCTCTAGCTAGCCTTCAGATTTTGAGCAGGTCCTCAGCTCAAGGTGCTTTAACTAGAGAGTGTGGAACAGATGTTTCCTAACTCTCTATGAACTTGAACATTTTCAACTTTTCGGTTCTCCAGTTGGTCCTACCTGTGTTTTCTCTTCTTCTTTTGTAGTCTGCCCCAACTCATATTACTCAAGTAATTCTAGAATGGCATACGTTTCAAAAAGAGTGTATCTGTTCCAAAGAATATGTACTTGGGGATTCGTTTTGAATTGTTTTCCATGTTCCTAACTGTCTGCATTATTGGTCATGTTTCTATGCATTTAAGGATTCTCAGTATTTCACTGAAGCCATTTGTAAATAATAAGGTAACCACAGAAAAAGGCTTTTAAATTAATACTAGTGTTTTGAGATTAAAAAAAAAAGTAGTGTGTCCCAGTCTTGTGATGTTTTAAAAATTGGGGCTTCATACCCTTTTGGTCTTAGCTCCTTTAGGGGGCCCTGTCTGGCATGAAGCAAAGACTGGGAGGTCAGAGTTCGCACTCTCATTCTGTCTGGGCCTGAGTCACCCTTCATGGGAGAACCTGTGAAATGATTCAGTGGAGCAACTTCTTTAGCTGCAAAAAACAAAGAATAATTATGGACAACTCCATAAAAGGCAGTTGTGGGTGATAAATCCCAATAGAGAGCCCTGTGCTCCTTTAGGAAGAGCATCTGAACTGCCATCCACTTTCCTAAAGTGCATTTGGATAGAAGATTGCAGGAGAAAAGATTCTTAGGATTCAAGTTCATGAGCTCCTTCTGAGCCCATTACTCTCAACAATTTCATCATTCCAGGGAGGAAGGCCAAAGTAGACCATAGATTGGGAGCCCAACAGAGGAGGGGCTCACAAATAGGGTGCAGGCATTTATTATTATAGGTTTTTCAAAAGGAGAGGAGGTAACTGAGTTCAGCACTCACCTCGTTTTCATTCCCAAGGAGACTTGTTTCAGAGGATGTTATGAATTCAGTTTTAAGGTCTGTCAGCTGGATACATAGACTCAAGTGGGAATGGGCCCACAAAAAACTCATAATCCTTGTCATAGAATCACTCAGCCTCTCTTATAATGATGCTTATATCCCACTCAGGACCACCTTCCTGGACCTAGATCATAACTCTACTCAAGAAAAGGCAATTTCTACCCAAGAGCATCTGAGCAGTGTGTCAGAGATGGAATGGCAGCTGTCCTGGGAGGAGCTTGAGTCTGATTCAACATTACGTTTCCTTTAGAAATTTACCCAAGAGGGAGAATAGGTCAGACTCCAAGGTCAAGGGTATACAACTATTATACAGCAACAAGCCATGGGGAGATTAATTCAAAGGAAATATAATAAATACTGAACCAAGTCAGAGTAGAGAAACGTTTCATGAGGAACACATAAGTACCCAATCTAAATTCAGAGTCCACATGAATATCATATATCATAGATACTACAACCTACAAATTTAAAGGATGGTAGAGCATTACTTGTTAATTTCTTTCATTAAACAAACAAACATAAAAAGCAAGGTATTAGCATTCTCATTTTTTAGGTGGAGAATCTGAGGTAGGTGATATGAAAAGATGAAATCTTAGGGCAAATAATTTCTGCACAAGAATAGAGCATCATATATATCTTGATCTTTCTGTAGTAATTATGTCTTATCAAAGAAAAAACATGAATGGTTATATTTGTGAGAAGTTAAAATGCCTTCACCAGTTGACATGTGTTTTTTCGAATGACCTTGAAAGCAGACACCCAGGTGTAGTAAGTAAACAAGCCTCTTTTTCCCAGCCTTTAAAACCTCGGCTTTGACATACATTTGGATGCTCATAGAACTGTCCCTTCTACTCCTTTCCTGGCAGAATTTGGTATTGATGAAACCTTGTGGGCCTTCAAGTTGTGTATGCAAACAGACATATAATGGGACATGCTATGCAGTGAGGTTGCTTCCAGCATGAGGGGCTTCACAGCAGACCCCAGGGCTGCCTGAGTTGATCCATGTATTGATGGAGGCCTTTTACCCTGATATCCCTCTAATGATGTTTTTTAAACATTTTTCAGCTTTCTTAAGGTATAACTGTTGAATAAAATACAGTAAAAGGCATTGAATAAAATACAGTAAATAAAGTATTTAAAGTATGCATTGTGGTGATTTAATATATGTCTACATCATGAAAGGAATCCCACCATCTAGTTAATAAACATTCATGACCATGTATGTACATATGTATGAATGAATATGTATGTGTATATATATATTATGTGTGTGTATGTATATGTGTGTATATTTATGTATATATATAGAGAGAACATTGAAGTTTTACTCTCTCAGCAAATTTCAATTATGAAACAGTGTTATCAGCCATAACCACCAAGTTTTACATTAGATCTTCAGGCCTTATTCATCTTACAGCTGAAAGTTTGCACACTTTTACCAGCCTCTTCCTATTTTCCCTGTTTAAATATTTATACACCTATGACTATATTAGGTCTCCATGTACTTGCTATTTAATCTTGACTTTAGTCAGCCTTCAGCCATATGTTCCACATGGATTGGAAAGAATCCACAAAAAACATGTCAGAAAGAGGAAGTTATTTAGTCCACAGTGGCTGGTGTCCAGAACTCACACTCATGAATCAGATGTGTTTCTTTGCTAGACTCTGGGAGTTTTGTCACAGGTTTAGGGGCAGTAAGGAGCAAAATGATTCTCCCTAAAGTGTAATTAGCATTTGATTGCCCATACATTAATATTTTTCTGAAAAATGAACTTTGAATGTAAATGTATCTTTATTTGCATATATTACTGAGATAATGAGTGATCAAACTCATCAAACACTTCAATTAAGATACAGTATTGTTTATTTTCTATAAATGCATACATTGACATTTGATGTCATTGAGAAGGATTCCAGTGGAAACAAAACTGTATTGGAGAGGAAGACTGATTTTTAAACTTCCTTTTAATCCCTTGGCTTCTATTTTTACCAAGATGCTCTTACAGAGGTATCAGCCTGTCTGAAGGAAGCCAGACATCAGTGATCCATGAAAAGTATGAATTCTGCACTCTAAGTCCAGCTGCAGAGGAGCATGACCATAAAGCCATTTAGAGACAGGATTGTTGTTAATTACTGATGAAGAAAAGGCCACTTCATCAAAATGTCCTTTTAGAGATATTTGTTGTCTTTTTGGTAAACTGGTATATGCACCATAGGTCTCTGTGGAAATTCTTCAAGTCTGAAACCAATTCAGTCTGTAACATTCCACAAGTGAATATAGAAGCAAAGAAAATCCATGAGTCAGGTCAGTCTCCCAGGATAACCCAGCTCTGGTCTGTGCAAGTGTGCAGACTGAATTTTAGCCCACAGCAACAGTGGCAAAATAGTCAGGTGATTTGGAATCTTCTCCTAAACCTCAACTCTCTTACTAATGGAAAGAGAATCATAAAATCTATATTCCATGTGCTTCAAGACCAGAGTGAGGATGAAATAATGTATATCAAATGCCTTGAATACTAGAAAGCCTTATATAAATGTCCGTGACACCAATGATTAAAACCTTACATATCAATACACTTAAGTAAATGATTATAACTTGGCTGTACTCTGCACTGATAGTTTTCAGGCTCTTTTTCTAAATAACTATATAATAGTGATTGTCAACACATATTACACATTTGCCATTTGCCAGACACTGTGCTGAATGCTTTATATAAATTATTATTTTAAATTCATACAAATCATGTGATAAGCTTGGCTATTTTCCTCAGTGACCAATCATGACAATTAACATTTATGACCCACTAAACCACACTGCAGGCCCCATACTGAGTACTTTACATGCATTATCATTTTAAATTATCATAAATTACATGACATAGGTGCTATTGTTCCTATGTAATAGATAATGAAATGAGGCTTAGCTAAATTAACTGCTAAATTAAACTGCTGTGCCCAGGCTACACCACTTGGTAGATGTACAGAGTGCTAGATGCACTATTAGGAATCAAACCTATCTGATTTCAAAGCCCATGCTTTTGGCTGGTATACTACTACCATTCATCTTCCTCCTGCATTTTTTGTGCTTTAGATTGTAAAATTTTCCACTAGAGTGTAGGATCCTCAAGGGCAGGAGAATACAACTTGCTTATGTGGTATCTGTACTTGGTACTCAGTACCCCTGATACTGGTCTATGGTGCATGGTCATATAACTTAAAAATTCTTAAATACTTGACTTTGGATTGGTCATTAGAGAATACCAGTAAAATAGAGATGTTAATGTTAACAAATGGCTTCCTTCTTACAAATACAGGAGTGACATAATCCTTTAATTTCTCTTTCCTATTTGTAACTGACTTTCAATGCAAAATTAGTTTCCAGTTAGCTCCACTATAACTAATGACCCATAAGTTGCTAGATGAGACACCTAATATCAGAGGGTGTATTAAATCCCTTGGGTGACTGGGGCAGAAAACTGAGGCATTCCCACTTCTGATAATACTCCTAATTGTTTTCTGTATTTCCAGACTTATTTCTGAATGTTCAACTTATTTCTAAGTATAATCTTTCTTACTCTTTTGAAGTTGAGATAAGATAGTGCATATAAGTCACAGTGCCCAGTAAGTGCCCTGGTGACATCAGGTAATATTAAGTATACTAGTTTACTACAATTATAACAATTGTAGATCTAAAGCATTCAAGTTGCCATCTAAGCTAGAGACAGTAATTTGCTTGTACACACACGTATTTTGAATAAAAGAAAAAAGACATCCACCTGTTTACACCACAAATATACAGAAGTTCATATACCTCACCAGTCAGCTCCTGTAGGAAACAAGCAGAGTATTCTGCTTCTCATTACAATGCATCATATTGAGATATACTTTTCAAACAATTTTGCTACTTTGGGTTTTTTCATTGCATCTTAGATTGAAAATATTATTGAGTGTTTGTGAATGTTAAATGATTTTATCAGCAATTTATTTTTCACCAAATTATAATTTCTCTAATCATTTACAGAAGAGGTTTTTTTCAGTATTTTCAAAACACCTTATGTGTTAGCCATCCAAGTATAACTAGTGCATTCTATGTGCTTCTTTTCTTTCTTCTTTCTTTGTTAATCCTTATAGGTCTATTTGGAACTGGGGAATTATGAGAAGCAGGATGTTTCTCATAAACTGGATGTTAAACTCCATATAAACTGGATGTTTATATCTCATTGTGTGTAGCTCCAGATAGAGCTGAAATGAGTTCTAATAGTTATGTTTTGTTCCCCCAGGAGTTGTCTGGTAATAAAATAGATATGTGTAACCGTTTGACTCCTTCATTGATGTCTGGTACAGAAGAGTCTGAAACGAATACCTACTAACCAAAAGTGTAAGAGAGGCTCTTACAGAACAATACTGAAAAAAGTAACATGCTGAATATTTATCTGGGGAGAAACGTTGATTGCTTTTCCTAAGCAAGAGATCCTGGCAGCTCTCCTGCAGGATGCCACATGCATCTACAGTTAGTCTCAATGATGCTCCACATAGTTCTGATTTTTTCTGGGTTAATTGCTGCCTAAAGGAGTTAGCTAGTGTACATGCCCCTAAGCTCAGGAGAAAGTGTTTTTGGAAAGAAATTTTTATGAAATTATAATTGTGACATAGAACCTTTGTAAGTTGTTAAATAATTGAACAATATCCTTGTTTAAAATATCTTAGAGATTGAGTTTGAGTCATATGTATAGTGAATATTCTGAATTTAATGTCAATTCATTCATAAATATGATGTGTGTTCAGTGCTCCAAAGATAGGACCCACCAGCAGGTGGCATTCTGAGGCAGAAATTCATGGAGTGACACCAGACAGGGTCAATCATTATTGCCTCTTTAAAATCTACCCTGAATCTATTAAGTCTTTAAATTACAATTAATGGCAGGAGCCTTTTGGCTATGCCCACTCAATCATACTTAAGTGAATTTACAAATTCAAATTTGAAGAGGGAGATTCTGTATTCCAGAGTTTGAAAACCTGTGTCAAAAACCCTACCCAGATTAGATCTTTTATTAAGAGCATATTCGTTATATTGAAATGGGTGTCTAAAGGACATATTTACAACAAAGGAAAGAAAAAGAACAATCTCTTTCTTCTCACCTGTTATTTAATGGTGTCTATTTACTAGAATATAGCCTTCTTCCTTATACTACCCTCAAATTTATATTAAGATAAATGCAACCACAAAATAAAAAATCAAATTAAGAAGCTGCCTATAGTGAAGCAGGAGAAGAGACAACGCAATACTCTCTTCTCCATTTAACTACACTCCAGCACAAAAGAATGGGGCTACCAAGATGAGTTGTCTAGTTCTAAATGGCTTTGTAAACTTAGACTTTCAATGAGAAGTAAATTCTTTTACCAATCCAACAAATAAAGATTTCAGATTCAGATTTACATCTAAAACCTAAGCAATACGCAAGAGGGAGAGGGCTAATAAATAAAAGTTTAATTCCACATTTCAGTGAGAAACAACATCTGCTGGAAAAATCAGTATGAGATAATCATCATAGCTGCTTACATTGAGGGTGAAATATGCAGGCTTGTCCCTCCTCTAGATGACCGGAATCCGGCGTTGAGTCGCGGGGATGTGACTCCCCATGGGCGGTAGCCGAGGAGGTGCCGCTCTCCGTGGTGCTGAAGTGTTGAGCTGGTCCAGTGAGCGGAGTTAGGCAGATGTGAAAGCGCGCTCTTCTGTCCTTTGTGCTGTAGCGATAAAAACTTGCCTTCTGAAGCAGACCCGTCTTACTGCCTTACTGTTTTCTTCCTCCTCCCGCTCCTACCCCGAATCTGGGGAAAATTTCCCAGGGAACGTGACGGAGAAGGATCCGTGTGTGAAAATGGCATGCGGTGTGGTGATGGGTTGGTTATAGTCCCCACCCCTTCTTCCAGACAGTAGCTTTCTAAGGGAGATAGCAACTCTGCCTAGCTCCTCAGGATTTCTGCCTGCCCCCTCTCTCACCCCAGAACAGTGCATATAATACACACACATGCACACACATCAGTTATGTAAGGCAGTGGGTTCTGCCACCTTAGGCAGAGTATTTATCTTTTCAAATAAATGAAAAATGAGGAGTGAACAGATTTTTTAACTGTTGTATCTGTATGTAAATTTACAGAGGGAGGGAGTTAAAAAAACTAAAACCAGAGGAACCTAAAGAATGACAACAGCAGTTCCCTTTAATAAGCTTTAAGGTCACACTCTATCTTGTCTTCTGTGAGTGATGTATCTTCTAACTTTACCTTTTGTTGCATATCCTTTTGCATTGTCTAGGGTCAGGAAGAGGTCAGTGGTGTAACTCAAGGCTGATGTTAGTAAAAACCTTGAACAGGATTAGTTTTCTTCTGTAACTTTCCATTTTTTTGAAAGGAAATTCCTAATATAAACTCCCTTTTCCCCTACAGTCCTCACTCTCACCAACTGCCATGTTAACAAATGGTCTACTATTTTTAAACACTGAGGTACTGTGATGGCCTCATTGGAGAGAAGCCTCATTAATTGAAGTACAAGGTGGGGTAAAAGTAGGTTTACAGTTATGAGTATGTGAAACACAGTTTATTCATGTCTTATTGTTTAATTAATGTATTATTCCATGAACAACTGTAAACCTACTTTTGCTCTACCCCGTATTGCCTGTGTGAGAAAAACCAGGATTACTCCCAGGATCTACCTGGGTCACTGAATAGTAAATCACAGTGCTTATTCTTTGAAATCAACTCATGGATTAACAACTAACAGTCTAGAAGGGCTGTTTCTGTATGCAAATGCACTATTTAGGATGAAAACATTGGCTTATAATGTATATTGCACAACTCCATTGTAGATTTATATGCAAATCAGATTGCATTAATATGCCACTAACATTTTCTCTGGAAACAGTCTGGTGTGTGGGGAAAGACCCTGGAATTTTGGTCTGCTTAACTGTGTAACCTTTGAATCTCATTCTTCTATGTAAGTAGGTAATAATGCCTTTTTCCAAATTTGTGGTTATAATTAATTGAAATAACTTATACAAAGCACCCAGAAGCATTTAAGAGATGCATAATAAATTTGGGTATTCTTCCTCTCATCCTTGCTCAAGAGAGGTTCTCTAGTTAAAACTCTTTAGGAAGCTTGACAGCAGACTAGTTTTATTTCTCTAAACCTCTACACAAGCTTTTCAACGTTAATGATTGTGTTTTTTAAAAATTATTTATTTACTTTTTAGAGATAGTGGAAGGGAGGGAGAAAGAGAGTGAAAGAAACATCGATTGTCTCTTGCATGCCCCCAGCTGGGGATCTGGCTAGCAACCAGGCATGTGCTCTGATTGGGATTTGAACTGGTGACTTTTCTCTTTGCAAGCTAGCTCTCAATCCAATGAGCCACACTAGCCAGGGCTAATGATTATGCTTTATTGGATAAAATGCCTTTTCAGAAATAAATTTTCTTAAAATTAATGCTTTTTCTTGAAAATTTTTTTACAGTATTGAAGGACAAGGGAATTTTAAAAAACTAGAATCAGCAACAAATACATTAACTTATTTGAAAAATGTTAATTAAAGCTCTTTAGTATTACACTGAAGTGTAGAACAAAGTGTATGAAGTCAACAAAAGTGTCTTACACAACCACAGAGTTAGAAGAGTAGCTATGACACTGATAGTATAGTTTCGATTAGGAGTCTTATCATCATAACTAGTGAAGTAGTATAGAAAAGGTGCTCTTAATTATAAAATGCTGTCTTAAAAATACTGTGTTGTAGCTTTTAGTTGATAACAATGGAAATAAAGTCTTCTTATATTCTGTTTTTAGTAATAACCAAGAGAATATTTTCATAAAATTCTGACATGAACTACGTTATTTCCTCTCATGATAAGCTCATTAAAAAAATCAAATCATTAGTTTTAAAAAGTGTGTCAGTGATGGTACAGTTAAATGTGTGGAGGAAGTGAGCATATTACTTTACAGGTATATCACCTGAAGACAGGTCAGACTCAGGCCAGACAGTTCCTTAGCCATGGTGGGATGACATGATGTTTAGTGAAGGTATAGACACATTCAGTGTCTACAGTGTTAGAGAACGTTATCACTTCTAGAGGATGCCGTACATGATGTTTGGGTAAATACTTGTAGTCCGAAAAATGTTACACACAAAAAATATCTTTAATACATAAGGTATAGAAGTGATGTCCTTACTATCAACAGTTAAAGTCCAGAAGACCATTAGCTCTTAGACTAGAAGATGTCTAAAGTTCATGTGTAAGGTCTTGAGCTTTGTTACCTCATAGGCTCACAGTAGAGTGTATACCACCTCTAGTCAAACTTCTTGTGATTTGATTCCAAATATTCCATTCTCCAAGTGTGTCTCTCACCTGTAAAATGAAGTAATGATAGTCCCTCACTGGTAGAGTTATAGTGAGGATAAAATGAGACAGCTCACATGAAGTGTTTGCAGCAGTGCCTGGCACATAGTCGGAGCTCAGCATATGTCAGTTTTCATTATTGCTTAACAGCTTACTCTGTAACTTGAACAGTGAGCATGCTATTGATCTGTGGTTCTTAGATTTTGTGGGCTCCATCACCACCCAAACAGCCTGTTAAAAATATAAAAATACATATTTCTGGTGCTCCCTCCCCAGAGAATTTGCATTCTCCCCCTGAGAACTTCTGGTGATTCTGATGCAGGTGATTCACAAATCACACTTTGAGGAACATACTGCTCTTGTCTATTGGAAGACTATTGTTTTAGAAGCTGCTGCTGTGAGTATGAAAGTCCGTTTCAAACGACTGAATTCTTTGGGATGCTTATTCTCTTTTTTCCGCACTCAGAATGTTTTTTAATAGTCTGTGCTACTTTGTTTGCTTACTGGACAGGCCTGGCTATTTCTCCTAAATAGAAACAGCAATATACTAAGCAGACTTCTTCCATTTTTAAAAATATATTTTATTGATTATGCTATTACAGTTGTCCCATTTCCCCCCCCTTCACTCCCCTCCACCCTGAACACCCCCTCCCACCCACATTCCCCCCCTTTAGTTCATGTCCGTGTGTCATACATATAAGTTCTTTGGCTTCTACATTTCCTATACTATTCTAACACCTCCATCTATTTTCTACCTACCATCTATGCTACTTATTCTCTGTACCTTTCCTCCCTCTCTCCCCCTCCCAATCCCCTGTTGATAACCTTCCATGTGATCTCCATTTCTGTGGTTCTTTTCCTGTTCTAGTTGTTTGCTTAGTTTGCTTTTGTTTTTGTTTCAGGTGTGGTTGTTAATAATTGTGATTTTGCTGTCATTTTACTGTTTATATTTTTATCTTCTTGTTCTTAGATAACTCCCTTTAACATTTCATGTAATAAGGCTTGGTGATGATGAAATCCTTTAACTTGACCTTATCTGAGAAGCACTTTATCTGCCCTTCCATTCTAAATGAAATCTTTGCTGGATAGAGCAATCTTGGATATAGGACCTTGCCTTTCATGACTTGGAATACTTCTTTCCAGCCCTTTCTTGCCTGTAAGGTCTCTTTTGAGAAATCAGCTGACAGTCTGATGGGAACTCCTTTGTAGGTAACTGTCCCCTTTTCTCTTGCTGCTTCTAGGATTCTCTCCTTCATTTTAATCTTGGGTAATGTAATTATGATGTGCCTTGGTGTGCTCCTCCTTGGGTCCAACCTCTTTGGGATTCTCTGAGCTTCCTGGACTTCCTGGAAGTCTATTTCCTTTGCCAGATTGGGGAAGTTCTCCTTTATTATTTGTTCAAATAAGTTCTCAATTTCTTGCTCTTCCTTTTCTCCTTCTGGTACCACTATAATTTGGATGTTGGAACATTTAAAGATGTCCTGGAGGTTCCTAAGCCTCTCCTTATTTTTTGAATTCTTGTTTCTTAATTTTTTTTCTGGTTGGATGTTTCTTTTTTCTTTCTGTTCCACTCCATTGATTTGAGTCCCAGCTTCCTTCCCATCATTATTGGTTCCCTGTACATTTTCCTTTATTTCACTTAGCCTTCATTGTTTTATCTAATTTGTGACCAAATTCAACCAATTCTGTGAGCAACCCTATTACCAGTGTTTTGAACTGTGCATCTGATAGGCTGGCTATCTCTTCGTCACTTAGTTGTATTTTTTCTGGAGTTTTGATCTGTTCTTTCCTTTAGGCCATTTTTTTTTGTCTTGATGAGCCTATTACTAGTGAGGGGTGAAGCCTTAGGTGTTCACCAGGGTGGAGCAACCCACATCGCTGTGTTGTGACACTGTATGTGGGGAAGGGGTCCCAGAGGGAACAATGGCGCTTGCTCTGCTCTCTGCCGGATTTTAGTCACTCCCCCCCGCTTCCCACAAGCAAATTGGGCCCTTCTGGTGCTGATTCCCAGTTGGGTGGGTTTGTGTATGTTCTAGAACCCTGTGGGTCTCTCCAAAAAACTTGCCTATGAGTCTGGGAGTTTCTCCCACTGCTGCCTCAACCCCCACAGGTGTTTTCAGTCAGTTGTTTGAGGCTTTATTTCCCAGACCTGGGGCCCTGGGTTGTATAGACTGTCCTGCTCCCCAGTTGTTCCTCCTGGTTTATCTGCATGTGAATGTGGGACTGCCTGTTCCACCAGTCACCACCTTGCTGCCCAGCTGCGATCTTGCCCACCCTGGTCCTCTAGCCACTGCCTTTCTGCAAGTCCTTTCCTCCCGGCTGCCTGTCTTGGCCCCTCCTACAGGTCTGGATGAATGTGTCTTCTTTAGCTCCTTGGTTGTCAGACTTCCTTACAGTTTGATTTTCTGTCAGGTCTGGTTGTTTTTTTTTGTTTTTGAATTGTCATTGTCCTTCTTTTGGTTGTGCAAAGAGGTGCAGTGTGTCTGCCTATGCCTTCATCTTGGCCATAAGTCCACCCTTCCATTTTTGATTTAAGAAAGTGATGCAAATCTGTTCCATAGGAAAAATATACTGCTTGAAATGTCTAGAATCTCTGCTGTGTTAAACTCATATTAAAAAAGAGTAGAGAATCACTCTCATTTTGGTTGATGGCATTATCACTGCAAAACTTCTCCAGAGCAAGTCGAAGATCTGGTAAAAATCCTGTGCTCTAGACTATTCTCAAGTCATGAAAAATTGTGTCTTCAGTCGCTATCAGGTGAGAAGTGACTAGAAATGGCACTGTGTTTCAAAGTGATGATAAGATACTAATTTAATCCTATTCTTCTTGTTTTATGGAAATTCATTGATTTTCCAGTTTGGACTGTAGCTTTGTGGATTTCAATGATTATAGCTTTATAAGAGTTATATCAGCTGTAATAGGCTAGTAACCTATTCAAGTTTTCTTTAAAAAGCAAACAGCAATTAATAATTATTTATACATCGAGATCCCCTTTCAAGGAAGGACTTGCACAGGGATAACAGCCAGCTGATAGGCTCTGCAGCCATGTTCTTTAGGGTCTGCCTCAGCTGCAGAGATCCACTTTACCTGAGGCCACCCTTTTCTTGGATAGCTTGTATCCAGTGACTGAGTAAGGTGGGAGTGTACAGGCCATTTTGGGGACACTCTTATGAGCCATACTTGTTCCAGAGCTCACTGCCATATTGGCCAAATCCTCATAGTTTGATTTCTGCCTTTTCCCAGTTTTACTTCATCTGTCTTTTTTCCATAAATGTTGGCCCCTAATAAGTATCTTTCACATCAACCCCCCTCTTAGAGTGCTTCCAGAGAAGATGGATCACCACCATCCAGCTGGCAGCGAGGACCTCGTCACTGGTCATAGGTGGAACAAAAACAGCTCCTGAACCAAGGTGAAGGTCCAATTCCTAAATGTTTACTTGTGCTGAATTGGGAGGTTTTACTAATGGAAGAGAATGCTTTATCAGGTTGTGTATATCGTGCATTTATAACTTAAGGAGAAATAATAATGATAAGCACAATGGTATTGGATGGCTATTGTTAAATGCCACTGATGCCAGAAAGGTAAAGAGTACCTGAGGATATGTAATAGGCCATTGAAATCCAGTAGTAAAAACCAGAGAACCTGTTGGTTTGTATACAAAGAAGCTCTTATTTACTCAAGTGGGTAGATAAAGAAAGTTGAAGTCTAAGCCTAGGAATTAATATTTCTAGGCTTAGGAATTTTGGAGATGACTAAATGCCCAACCAAAATAGGTTTGGCATGCCAAGTTCAGCACCTTGATTGGGAAAATCTATGACTCTGATAGGATGAAGATATCTTCATGAATGTCTGTGAGGGTTTTGACTACCAATACACACCTGAACCCTCTGAACCTACAGACAAGGCTCACTCATGACACCATCTTGCACTGGAAGGCATTATATAGGCCTCTTACCCATGAGGTACCATATGCTTTTCCCAGGACCCACACCACTTTCCCTATTGCCCTCAAGACCCATAACTGGGGTTAAGTTGCTCCAGGATCTGAGTTGGCATTAATATACATAGACTCAAAACCTCATCCTGGGCCCCTTGTCAGAGAGGTGGTATACAGTGATGTGTGTGTGTGTGTGTGTGTGTAAATATAATAAATGGAGCTCTCCACTGACTCCATGAATCCACCTGATGACCATTTCCCTGGTCCCAGGATGTTAAATGAGTTGGACATACTTGGCAGCTGATGCAATCCCTACATTGGATCCTGGTCATGTAGGATAAGAACTATCACAGCAAGGAAAACCAAGTGGAAGTTTCTTGAAACTATCCCCTACACCCCACACAGACAAGATGGTAAAATAAAAAGCTATATAGCATCCTAGAGAAGGAAAATAGTGGAGATTAATATCACCCTTCAGGATTTAAAGGACATAGAGGTGATAGTTCCCAAGGTACTTCCATTTAATTGGTCAGTCTAGCACCTGGTGGATTTAACAGACCCAGGGTGATAACTGTAGAGTAGTGTGAGCTCAAGCAACTGCTAGCCCCAATTATAGCCACAAAAAGATGTATCTTTTTCAGGGTACATTAATAGGCCTAAGGTGTATTGCCATTGTTTTAGAAAACACTTTATTTTCTATCCTAAAGCATAGAAAAAGGATCAGATATCAATCATATCGAATAGACAGCAGTATATACTTAAAGTTTTGCTCAAAGACTTACATTAGCAGTCCTACTCTTTGCCATAATACAGGACAAAGAGATCAGGACTGCCTGAATATATTGCAGAACATCACATTGATTCATTACATTGATGATATTATGTTGACCAGGCGGGATGAACAAGAGATGGTCAGTGTGCTGTAGTTCCTGGTAAGACACATGTACTGCAGAAGGCAGAAGATGAAACCTATAAAGATTTACAGTTTTTTTGTATCTATGCAATTTTTAGGTGTCCAGGAATCAAGAGCATGTTGGTACATCTCAAAAGTATGAGATAAATTATTGTGTCTTGCAATCTCCTTCCCAAAGAAAGAAGCATCATGCCTGGTAGGCTCCTCTGGGCTCTGGAGGCAGCAACTTCTGCACCCAAGGATTCTGCTCCAGCCTGTATCCCAGGAAGCATGACAAGTTGCCATTTTTAAGTGGAGCCCAGACCAGGAAAAGACTTTCCAGCAGGACCAGGTTTTAGTGTAAGCAGTCCCACTTTTGGACCATACAGTCTGGCAGATATGAGAGTACTAGAGTTGATCACTAGTGGGAAAAGATATGTGTAGCTTCTGTTAAAATCCCAGTGAGAGAAGTATATAATATGGGTCTTTGAGGTTCTGGAGCATGGCCTTGCCATTTATAGTGGAAATTTATATACCTTTGGCAAAACAACTTCTGGCATGCTACTGGGCCTGGGAAAAGATGGATCATTCAGTCATGAGAAACTAAGTGACTCTACCAGGACTTTCATCATGAGCTGGAGTCTACCAAATCTCTATGTCATAGGCCAGATGGGCCCAGGAACAGTTTGTCATGAAACAGAAGCAGTGTATCTAGGACTGAGTAATAGTGTGGCCGGAGAGCACAGGGGAACTGCATGGGCATGAGCAGGTAGCTCAGGTCTTCTGATGGCACCCGCCACTGTGGCACCAGCATTCCTTCCTGAGCTCACAGCTGTGGATGTATGGAGAAGTCACTATACCTGGTGAGGGAGGAGGAAAAAGCCTCACTGTGGCATACAGATGAGATGGCCTTGAAAGATACAAGAAATCATCTCAATGAAAAGAAGATTGGTGGATTTGGTTATCCTTTTTGTAAAGGAAGAGGACTAACCTGAAGTTACATGTTTATAAATTCGTGGGTAGCAATGAATGGCTTGGCTGGCTGGTCAGGGCCTTGGAAGGATAAAGAATGGAAGATGGGTGATAAGAAAGTCTGGATTAGAGGCATTTAGATGGACATAGGGGAGTGGATATGAATTGTAAAGATCTTTGTACCACATTTCAATGTCAACCATATAGCATCTACCATGGACTTGTTATTAAACCATCAAGTAGACACAGTGACATATCCAGCTGACATTAGCTAGCCTTTATTATCAGCCTCCTCAGTGCTGGCACAAGGGGCATATAAATGATGGTAGCAAAGAGAAAGGATTTACACACCCCAGAAGTCTCAAATCCCAGTTACTAAGGCTTGTCTACTGTGGTTCTTGCTAAAAATATAGTATGCCAATAACAGAGAATAATACCAATATAATAATATTGCTCAAGAAGAGAAGCTAGCCTCTAGGTGGCAGGTTGACTACATTGGGTTCATTTCATGCTGGAAGGGTTAGTTGTTTATTCTCACATGTCTCACAGAAATGGACATGTATTCTGGGTATGGGTTTGCCTTTTTTGTCCATATGGTCTTGGCTAGCATGAATGTTGCAGAGTTTGTGGAGTATTTGATTTATTGGTATGGGGTCCTGAGTAACATTACTTCAGACCAAGGGACCTGCTTTATAGCAAAGGAGGTTCATGAGTGGGTCTACAACCACAAGATTCTCTGGTCATATATTATTTTGTTGCCCTCAGAAACTGCTAGTCGGATAGATCAGTGGATAGATCAGTATTACTCAGAGGTAATACTCTATATAGATAGGGTGCCATTTTCTAGAATGCAGTGTATACATGGAATCAGTGACCTTTAGGTGGGAGAATGCATGGACACAGGAACCAAGGGGTGGAAAGAGCAATGACCCCACTCACCATCCCTCTCAGGGGTTCACTGTGTTTCATTGTATTTTCTTCCCCATAATAGTTCTGTGTGCTGCTCAGTTAGAGGGCCTGCTTCCCCAAAGGAGTACACTTTCTCAAGGGGACATAGAGGAGTCCTTTGAATTGTGAGCTTCAGTTGTCACTTGGAAACTTCAACCTCCTTATATTCAGGGACCAAAAACAAAAAGAAGCGTTACTGTCTTGGCAGGATGGTTGACTCTGGTCATTTGGAGGATGTAGGGCTGCTATTGTATAGTGGAGGCAGGGAGGAATTTGGGTGGGACTCAGTTGATTTACTTGGGCCTATCTTAGTATTCTCTGGCACAGTTGTGACTATAAATGGGCTGGTGCAGTGACCCCAGCCAAATGGCTTGGTGACCACAGGCTCAGGTCCTCAAGACTGAAGGTCTGGGTCAGACTAACAAGTAGGAAGCTTGGGGTTCAAGTAGGGCCTAACAAGTAGGGCCAGCAGAGGTGTTTGATGATGGTTAATGGAATCTCCAAAGGACAGTACAAGAAGAAGGTAATGGACATCAGTTGGGACTCTGAGACCCACTTCTACCTTAAGCACGGTAGCTCCCTTCTAAGATTCTTTTAAAAAGGGAGACATATCAGATACCTGTAAGAGCTTCCCTTCCAATCTTAGGCAGAAGGGGATCAAAGTAGAGAAGGAGGTAGAAATGTCACCCAGCTTTCCTCTCAAGGGAGAACTTGCTGCCCAGCTTAGAGTATCAGAATCAGCAGACAACATCCATATTTCACCTGCTGCAGAACCTACCTCAGCTCTAGAGACCCGCCTTGTCTGAACTTACATCCTTGCTGGGGAGCCTGTGTCTGGTGACTAATTTAGGGTGGGGGAAGGGGGGATATACCAGCAAACACAGGACAGTACTTGCTTCAGAGCACCTTGCCAGTTTGGCACGGGTTTGATCAAGCCTGTATTTTCCCTCTGCCCAATCCTATTTCCTTCTGCCTCTCTTCAACAGTGTAGATTACAAACAAACATATTGCACCCCAAACCCTGTCCCTGATCTGTTTCTAGAGAACTTAGCCTGCAACAGATGGCTTACTGGGATATATAAAATACAAAACAGTTTTACCTCTTCCTTTCCAATTGGCATGCCTTTTATTTCTTTTTCTTGCCTAATTTCTCTGGCTAGGACTTCCAGTATTATGTTGAACAAAAGTAATGAGAGTGAGCATCTTTGTCTTGTTCATAAATAGATGTTGTATGCTTTCTCTACATCTATCGAGGTGATCGTATGACATTATCTTTTATTTTGCTAATGTGATATATCACATTGATTGATTTGCTGAGGTTGAATCATCCTTGTTGCATCTCTGGAATGAATCCCATTTCTTTGTGGTATATGATCCTTTTAATATATTGTTGTATTAAATTTTCTAGTATTTTGTTTAGGAATTCTGCATCTACGTTCATCAGAGATATTGGCCTGTAATTTTCTCCCTCCCTCCTTCCCTTCCTCCCTCCCTTCTTTCCTTCCTTCCTTCCTTGATGTCCTTGCCTGGTTTTAGTATCACAATAATGTACATGCAGATGGCCAATGGGCATATGAAAAGATGCTTAACATCACTAATTATTAGGGAAATGCAAATTAAAAGCCACAGTGAGATATCATCTCACACCTGTTAGAATGGCTTTTATCAAAATGACAAGCAATAACCAGTATTGGGCAGGATATGGAGAGAACCTTCTTGTACTGTTGGTGGGATTGAAGTCGGTGCAACCACTAAGGGAAACTCATGGAAGTTCCTTAAAAAATTAAGGGTAGAATTATCATATGATCTAGCAATTCCTCTTCTGGATGTTTATCCAAAGAATATGAAAACACTAATTTGAAGAGATATATGTACTTCTGTGTTAATTGTAGCATTATTTACGATAGCCAAGATGTGGAAACAAATTAAGTGTCCATTGATGGCTGAGTGAATAAAGAAGATGTCATGTATATACACAAATAATGAAATACTACTCAGCTATAAAAAATGAAATATTGTCATTGAGGGTATGATGCTAAGTGAAATAAGTCAGATGGAAAAGGACAAAACTATGATTTCACTCATGTGAAATGTAAAACAAAAAAAGTAGCCAATGAAATAAGTAATAAAACCAGACAAGTGATAGATACAGACAAAAAATGGTGGTTACCAGTGAGGACATGGGGTGAGGAGAGGGTGAACTGGGTAAAACAGTTCAAATACATGGTAAAGGGAGGAAATAAGACTTTGGGTGGTGAGCATGCAACATTATATTGAATTACAATGTTATAATCTGAAATTGATATTGTTATTAACCAGTGTTATCTCAATAAATAAAAAAGAATAAGGTAATAATAAGGATAGGGACATACATTTTTTGATTTAAATTAACATGCAGATGTTTCCTTTAGTCCTATCCACAGGCTACAGGCAGACTCTAGGTTTTCTGGAAACTGAGCCAAGTAACCGGTAGAAACCATGTAATCAGATGAAGGACAACAATTCCTCATCCTAAGAGCAGAAAATTTTCTTTCTGAGAAAGAACACTGTGTAATGAAACAAACAACCTTAACAATTAAGATTTTGCATGGTTGAATAGTGCATCATCAGCTGTTACATTTAATACCAGTGGAATTTCCATCAGTCACAGGTGTCCTGTCAGTCACACTCATGCTCTGGTTTGGTGGGCATGCATTAGTCATTGGAACCAGTTATCCAAGTGGTGTGTTTGGTTAAGATGGTTTTACTGGAGATGGAGTACAAAGAACCACGATGACTTATGGTGTCTTGCACACTATTACTTATTTTATCCTTCTGTGCACCATGATGTTTTTGTTTGAGCTGATTTATTTTCCCTTTTGATTCTCTTTCCCCAAAGTGTCAAGGCGACACAGGGCAGAGGAGGACACTGGCAAGTGGGAGAAGGGAGGGATGAAGAGGGGAAGTAAGCGAAACGCTGAAGGGCCCAGGGGACCGCCCAAGGGGAGAATTTTTTCTTGAGTTCCTGAATTGCGAGTCAGCTAGTGTCTGATTTTGAGCCATTGGCTTCCTTCTAAGAAAGTTATCTTATTTCATTGGACTTATTCTGAGAATAATACATTCCTTCCAAAAATCAAAGTACTTGTTTTATGGAAACAAACCTTTGTTTGTTTAGATTTTGTGGTTATGTTTAGATTCTGCTAAAGTAGGGTGTGTAAATAATTAGTGTAACAGAGTTCTTAAGATATAAAACAGAATGTTAGATTTATTAAAATTCATATTTTTAAAAACACTAAAATGCAGTGCCTAGAGAAATTATAAAGGATAAAGAAATCAAGTTTTGCTTCCTTTGAGTATCTAAACTCCTGCATTCATTATGTATGGATCATAATTTTTTTTAAACAGTTTAATTGCTTGATATTTAAATCTTTTTTATTCAGTTGTTTTCAGTTATTACCTTTTGCTCTCTAAGTCTCTTAGTGCTTCTGACTTCTGCAGGGATAATTTTATTTTTAAAATTTGCTAGTGCCATTCCTACACTCTTGATTTCACCAATAGTTCTTTATCTAAAATGTACAGAATAAAAATCACACTGATCAGATTATTTTCAGGTTTAAACTGATAAGATTGTATTAAATCTGTCTTTAAATCTATATATACCTTTTAAATTTACTTGCAGAAATTTGGCCACTGGAGTGTTAATAAATTAAATGATGTAGTCTAAGAATTTATTTTTACTTATTTTTAAAGATTTTATTTATTTAGTTTTAGAGAGGGGAAGGGAGGGAGAAAGAGAGGGAGAGAAGTATCAATGTGTGGTTGCCTCTCACATGGCCCCCACTGGGGACCTGGTCCACAACCCAGGCATGTGCCCTGACTGGGAATCGAACTGGCGACACTTTGGTTTACAGCCCACACTCAATCCACTGAGCTACTCCAGCCAGGGCTCTAAGAATTTATTTTAATGAGAAGATAAAGATTTCTTCTTAGATTTTTTTTCTGTGTGCTGTGCCAGCCCTTTGCCCTCTGAACAATCCTTCCGCCTCTCCTGTATTCGTTCTATTTTGCGATGGGGCTAAACTTGGCAGGTTGCATTCTTAGGCTCCTCATTAGCTGGCTTTCATCTGAGTTTGGCTAATGGGAACCTCTGGTGGAAGATTGGAGGACAGGGAGAAAGGAGGTATTTTTATACCTCTCTCCATTCCTAGGCAGCAGGTGCAGCTGCTGGAGGGTTTTTGATCTCTTTGTACAGACTGCCATGATTTCTGCACTTGCGTGGTGGCCTTAAACCCTGGGCTTCTGGAGCATGCCCTTCTCTCTTTGATGCTTTAGCCTAAGACTGATGGTGGTTTCTTGTGGTTACCAGTCTCTGAGCTGTCTCATTGCCCTGTTTTGCTTCTTAGCTGATCCATCCTGTGCCTCAAATTTCCTCTGGTTTGGAAAATATGGACTTTTAACAAACTATGGAAATGATCCTCGAAAATATAGTCTTTGGATTTTAAAATAAATGGTTATGGAACAACTAGATTGTCATTTGGAAAAAAATAGTTTTACATCTCATACCAGTTGCCAGAACAAATTCAAGATGGATCAGAGATCTAAGTGTAAAAAAATGAACCCTTGTAATAATAGAAGAAAACACGGATGATTTATTTCTTGATGTGGGTATGAAGAAATGTTCAAACTATAATCTAAAATCTAGAAGCAACCAAAGAAAGGATAGATAATTTCAACTACATAAAAAAATAAGATATTTATTTTTTAAATGGCAAAATATCACACGCAAAGTCAAAAGACCAAAAAAAAAAAATCAGAGACTTACATTATGGTCAAAGGGCTAAATTCTTTAATAAATCATTCTTAATAATCAAGAAAACCCCCCCACAAAATATGATATAGATGGACAAAAACACAATTTATAAAAATAAAATTTTAAAATGGCCCTTAAGTACAAGAAAAGGTATTCAACTTTACTTATAATAAAGTGTAAATTAAAACTTTACTCAGAAGACATTTCTCATCTCTCAGATTAGTAGAAAGTTCAAAATCTAGATAACACATTTGTCAAGGCTGTGGAAATTCAGATACTTTCATACATTCTGGTGGAAATGCTATATGATAACAGGCCCTTGGAAGGGATTTGATGATAGCAAACAAAATTACATATGTATTTACCTTTTGACCCACAAATTCCACTTCTAGAAATTGGCCCCACAGACATACCTCCACAAATGTATAAAAGCATATGTGCAAGGTTTTAGTTCAGGAATAAGTTGTAATAACAAAACATTGCAGTCGCTCTACATGATCACTCAAAGGAGAGTGACTGAATTAAATATAGTACTGCATACACTGGAGTACAATGGCACCAAGGAGGAAGAATAAGGAAGCTGTCTGTGAATCCTGGTTATAATGGAGTGCATACAATAGACTACCTATTATGTAAGAAAGAGGGGAAATTGCTATTCTTACAAAATGAAACAGGATATATCAACCAGAAATTAGTTAAAATATTTATTTACAGGTTATAGAGGGCAGGTTTGGAGGGTATAGGGATGAATATGAGAATTCTCTTAGTAGACCATTTTATATAGTTTAATTTTTAAAAATATTTTAAATGTTTAAAAATATGGCAAAAACACAAAGGTAAACATTAAATTTGAATACAAGCAGGGAAAAATTACCCACTATATGTCAAATCGATAAATATTACACAGAGAAAAAGAATTGTAGAGTAACTTTTGAATATAGGGCTTTGTGCACCCTAAATAAAATATAAAGTCAAAATATTTCTTTTTTTTTAAGATTTTATTTATTTATTTTTAGAGAGGGAAGGGAGGGAGATAGAGAGAGAGAGAGAGAAACATCAATGTGCGGTTGCTGGGGGTCATGGCCTGCAACCCAGGCATGTACCCTGACTGGGAATTGAACCTGCGACATTTTGGTTCACAGCCCGCGCTCAATCCACTGAGCTACACCAGCCAGGGCTCAAGTCAAAATATTTCTAACCACTTTGTTCTTGGTGGTGGTGTTGGTGGTCTTGGTTCATAATTCTGAAACTGTTTTGTGTGTATAATAAGATAAAAGCAAATAAATTATATTTATGTTTGAGTAAGCAGGGTGTTTTTCATAAATGAAGTCAAACAATATAGGGTTGATTTCAGTGAGAGGTATGAACATGAGTTCATCATAGTTATGATATATACACATGTGTATACATATGCACATATATACATACAGATAAATAGGTGGGTTGCCAGGTAGATAACTCGGACCCACATGCACACATCCTAGCTCTTTTTACTGAAAGGCTTTAAGCAAATCCATGTCAGTAGCAGTGAGTACAGTTGGCCCCTAGATCTTGATTTCTAAATACCATTCACCACTAAAGTGCTTCTTAGAGAAATGGCTATTTCCAAGCCCAGAGCAGGGAATCTACAAGGTAAGCCTGAACAGTCTTGTGTCAAAAAGCAATTAAGTGAACAAAGGTGAATGGGTTCATTAAAAAGAAAAATACAAAAGCTGACTTGGAACAAGTCACAAATCATAAACAATGAGAATAATTGATGAGTGGAAACTGAATTCATAAGTTCATAGTGATGAGAAGGAGGGGAAGAGAAGGAGATATGGAGAGAAGAAAAGTTTTTTTTTTTTTAATAAAAGAACATTACATAATAGTCCTGGCTGGTGTTGCTCAGTGGACTGAGCACCAACCTGTGAACCAAAGGGTCACAGGTTTGATTTCCAGTCAGGGCACATGCTTAGGTTGCAGGCCAGGTCCCCAGTCGGGGGGGCTCATGAGAGGCAACTGCACATTGATGTTTCTCTCCCTCTCTTCCCCTCTCTCTAAAAATAAATAACTAAAATTTAAAAAAGTTAGATAATAAATGTAGATGGAATAACACAATTAGAAAATCATCATTTTCACTCCAACAATAATTGATGCAAACTAGGAGGATTAGTGAATACTAAAACCATTGGATGAAAAATTGTTGGGGAACAGGATATTTATGTGGCATCAAAGTATCACCCCAAAGATTATTTGGGATAGAAGGAAAAGTGTACTTTTATGGGCAAATCTGTTGTTCAACACCTTAACCAAGTAATCAAATTTGAAAGTGGGATAATCTAACAATTATCTGCTTCCTGAAGTGATGTTCCCCATAGGCAGACCAAAGTTAAATGTCTCCCCCTTCCATATTGGGTTTATGATTATCAAAGCCAAAATTGTACCAAACAAAGTTAAACAGGCAAGAATGAATTTATTCATGGTTACTGCCGAGAGACAGAGAGAGAGACAGACAGACAGAGACAGACACACGTGCACCAGAACCCTGCTCTGCTGTGTTACATGCCACTGAGTTGCCTCTGACTCCTGGAGACTCTTGGCGACTCCATGAATGAGTGATGTCCTTCTGCCGTGTCGTGTCCTCAACAGCCCTGCTCATTCCTGAGACTCATGACCATGGATCCATCTATATCATATTTGCTCTTCCCCTTTCCTGCTGTTTCTATTTTTCCCAGTGTTGAAGGGCTGAAATGTTTACAGAGCTAGGATGCTGAGTGGGAGGATCATAGGTCACCTGTGTTTGCTTATTGGCCTTACCCAAAGGGAAAGTAAATCTTGTGTTTCTTCAGGACAGGAGGTAGTTTTATACCTTGAATTAGGGTGTCCATGGGAATGTAGGCTCCCATCCTCTCATAAAAACTAGGAAATAGGGGTGCTAGTGTTCTTGATATTTATATTTCAAGGGCACTAGGGGCACTCAGGTCCTTGAGAAAGATGGTACTCAGTTGTACAACTGCTGAGAAGCTTCCTCCCCCGACCTCCAAGGTGTACTTGTCCTATACCTTTAGTAAGAAGCCTTTTAGAGATTCACATCTCAAGCAGAGAAAGGATTTACAATGTCATTTTTTTTCTTCTGTTTTAGTAAGTGCTCTAAGAAAGGGAGATCTGTCTGAAGTTCAGTCATGCTGGGGGAATGTGAAGGCCATTTAGGTCCTAAAAATGAGGGTTTGCAGAGGTTGGACTGGGAGGTGTGGGACTTGTGTCTCTCCCCTAGCCCACACTGAAGTTCCTGACTCGACCCTGAGCCGCTCGTGACTAGATAAGTCCTTTTCCTTTTGAAGGAGCCCTCTTCTCCTGTGCTCATGTGCCTCTTTTCCCCACCATAGTTCTGCTGCATGGTGATTCTCCTCTCTCCCTTTCTTTCTGAACGGTTAATCTGTCTGCCTCTCTCCTTGTTTGGGGGAGCAGGCCAGCTCTTGGTTCCCTTGCAGGTCTAATTCTTTACGGGCCTTTGACTCCCAGTGTCCCCCCAGGAAAGAGTAGGGCTGCACCCATGTAATATCGAAGAGTCTGGTTCCTCTCAGGTTTTCATCAGAGGTGATGACTGAAAAGCTTTTTTCTAACTAATGCTACAGGAGTAACAGAACGAACTGGTGATGGGTGGGAGACAGGGAATCAGAGACCTGGGTCCCAGATTTGCAACTTACTGTGTAGCTTTGAGTAAGCCTGTTAACTTCTCAGTGTTTACACAATAGGAGTAACATAGAACTAACGATGAGAATTAAGTAAGGTAATGGATGTAAATTTATAGTGTCAAGTATTGAGATCACTGTTTCTTTGAAAAAATAAAAACACAACTAAATCTTTGCCTACTCAAGAGCTGCTTTGAGAAGTTCTGAGATGACATTTTTCTCAGGTAGAGAGCCTCTGATCCTTTTCATCTTGTGCTAGATTTTCCCTCAAAAACAGGTGTGGTAGGTTAGTGAAAAAACTATACTTCCCAGCGTTCCTTTCCCTGCATAATTCTAAGTCACTTGGGCCACAGGAGACATTTAGCAGGGGAGGAGACAGGTAGAAGTGTAGCAGCAGCCATGCTGTTGATGCCTAGGTCGGCACAGGGCTTGAGGCACTGCTGCAGCCCTTGGTGGGTTGTCATGCACTGTGCTCGATCAGTGCCTACCTCCAGCTGCTGCTGCATCTCTGCCTTCAGCTTCTCTGACTCTTGGGCCAGACACCTGCTTAACTCTGTGACGAGGGGCGCCAGCCTTCCCTCTAGGACACCTCCATTGTCAAAGGGGCTTGGAGGCAGTGACAGTCTGCAGTGGGTACTAGTCTTTTCTACCCACCCTCATAGGTTCCTGTTTTTCTTTGCTTCCCCCACTTTACACCGGTCTTCTCTTTCTGATGGCCTGCCTGTGGGTTCAGGCTCCAGTACCAGAGCAGGTGGAACAGCTTCACATAGATGATTTAACCTGCTCCACCAATTGTGTAAGTCAGCTTTCTCTGACTCACCTTTTAATACATTGAATCTCTTGTGGTGGTTTTGCTTATTTGACTGAACCTTGTCATATACGACAGGTATTGAGTTTGATGAGAGTAGCTGCATAGCTGAAGCTTGGCATCTCTCAGTTCCTGGGATAATTCAGTAGGAGATGACCCTTTCCTGGGGGATGAGAAGTGAAGATCTGGGTCTTGGTCTTCACATTCTCCTCCCTTGTGGAGCATATATAATTTTTTCCTATTTCTAGTTAGACTAATTCTAGGATGGTGTTTTCACTCCATCAGTGATTACAAGCTGTAATGATAGCCTTTCCTAATGTGGTGACAAAATATCACATAACTTTGCAAATGTTACTTTGGTAATTTCTAATACAGGTATTGAATAATTTATACAATCAGTGTGTGCCAAACTGCCAATTTTCACATTTTAAACATAACACACAAAAATAGTAACTTTAGAAAGATAAGATATGCAATATAAATTATAATAAAAGAATGTGAATAGAAATACAAGCACAGAGAGACAGTAGGATTATGGGAGGTACAAAGTGTAGAATAGGACCGCTGTCTGGAGTTTAGATGAGCTCAGAACTCACTAGTTGTGTGATGCTGGGTGATTACCTGCCTCTCTCTGCCTCAGTTGCCTCATCTGTCTCATCTGTACTGGGGAATAATAGGACTGTGTAGTACTGAGGCAATAAATGGGCCATGCCTAGGGGCGTGTGTGGCACAAGGTACGTAGGCAGAAGCTTTCACTTGGTTGGACTGGATTCTCCCTTATAAAGTAGAAACTATTAATTTCTCCACTCCGTGAGGGCAGGGACCAGGTCTATCTACACTCCAACCCTTCACTTGATCCATTTAAGGTGTGTGTTGTGGTGTTCCACCCAGATTCCCCTTCAGAATTCAGGTGCTTATTCCCACCCCTGCTGGGCTAGGCTGACAGCTGAGTTCCTCTCCAGGAATTGCCTGGGGCCAAGGGGAACCACCATTGGTCAGCTAATCCAGTGACTGGTGGATGGGATACAGAAGGCGCACTCCTTTGTTTCAGCGTAGGGCAATTCTGCAGAGCTCCCAGTGGGGTCATCGGGACTGGGGCCTGCATCCTCTCTGCATCACAGTTCAATCCCAGCTCTTCCCTCCCCAGGCCTGCTGCCCTCAGCCCCGCCCAGGTGTGGTTCCCGAGAGTACTCCAGACAAACTCGCACACAGACTCATCTCAAGACCTGGTAAAGGGTTACCAGGAGGGAACTTTTGGGGGTGATGAAATGTTCATTATCTTGATTGTGCCATTTTTCAAGTTCCTGGGCCCTCTGTCTTTTCCACGACTCCTGCCAATTTGATGTTATGTAACACTTTCCACATCTTGAACCTTGCTCCAATAAAGCAAGCACCTCCTTCCCTCTGTCCCTTTGCATTTTTATGACATCATATGAAAAGACCACAAGTGCACACCATTGGGGGCAGGTGGCTGTGAGAAACAGAGGGGGAAAGTAGGAGCTGATGGCCTCAGCCAGTGTAGGAAAATGGCCTTTTAAGGTTCCGTTCGCTCTCCAGCAGTGCCCACCATTTCACTGGCAAAAACACACTTTCCCTGTTAGACAGACTTGTTTACAGTCACAGGAGACTGAGATGTGACTGGATTTCTAATCCAAGTCACTTTGCTGCTGGTTCATCTGCACTTCAGCCATCCACAGCTCCACACTCATCTTAAAGGAGTTCAAAGAAGAAATGACAGTGGCAATAGAAAAAAGTGATCATTCGGTTATATGTTTGGTAGAAGGCAGTCAAATCTGAATGACCTCTTTGGATGTTCTAAATAGGGAAATTGGAAAAGGATTTTCCTTGGGAGCCATTAACACCCAGAGAAACCAGTGTGAGAAACCAGAAGCTAGTTGCTTTGCTTGGCCTCTTCTACTGCACTGCTGGGTTTCAATCCGAGCCAGAGTTCAGATGTGAAAAGGGCGCCTTGTGCCAGGAGGGAGGGCCTGAGAGCAACACATGTTGTGATGTTGAGAACCTGATGTTGACCCGGTAACAGCGGTAGTAATGACAGCTAAACAGAATTAAATAAAAACTAAAACCCCAAACATTGGATGCTTCTTTGTGGTCTTTCTTTATGCCAAGTTTACTACATTATCCATTTGAATCCTCACACAGCCCCTTCCATTCTAGGTGGGAGGAAACAGTGGCACAGAAAGGCTGTGTCACTTGCCTTAGGTCACAAGGCTGGTAAGTAATGGAGCTGGGGTCCCCATCTGGGTCTGCTTGACTCCTCAGTCTACATTGCTGAGGGTTTTTTTTTGTTTTGTTTTGTTTTACTCTCATGGGAGAGGCCATTTACTGGGTCTCTTCCCAAGAGCTTGGCAACCTGTGAAAAACTCCATGAGAGCTGTACATACAGACGTTGAAGGGTGTTATTTTACAATTGATTTCTATTGTTACTGCCTTATAGTTAGAGAATTCAGTGTTTGGGACCGATGGATTGATTCAAACTTCTTTAATGGTCCAGAATGTGGTCAATTTTTGTGAGTTATTCGTTTGTGCTTAAAAAGAATGTGTTTATTCTGTTTGTGGGATATGTCTGCTGGATCAGTATTGTTTACTTTCTTATTCAACTCTTTCATTGCCTGCTTGACCTATTAGTTTCTGGGAAAGATGTGTTACAATGTCCTGTGGTGACTGGTCAGTCTCTCCCCTCAGTTCTATGTATTTTTCTTACACAATTTGGGCCTGTGCACTTGCATTTATTCTGGATCAGGATGGCTATGTCTTCCTGGTGAATTTTTTCTTTCCATCATTAAGCAAGACCCTATTTTATTTTTAAAGATGCATTTTGCCCTAGTTTAATTTAATATTAATACTACTATGTCATGTTTCTGTTAATATTTTCTTGCTTTATCTTTCTTTACTAAACTTAAAAAATAGTATAAAAACAGGTTTGTGTGTGTGTGTGTTGTTGGGACATGTTTGGTTTTGGTTCTGTGAATTAATTCTGAAAGTTATGCAGGACAAGGACAGCCATAACTCCTGGAAGTAAGAAGTGTGGTAGAGAGGGTAGCCTAGCACATACCAAGGTTTATTTTAAAGCTGTAGAAGTAGTTAAGTGAAGTATTAGTATATGGGTAGAAAACTAGGCCAATGGATGTGAATCGAAAACCCATAAATAGACTTCATATACGTGGAAGCTGGATTTCAGACAAACTTGGAACTGCAAATCAGTGGAGGAAAGGAAGGGGTTATCAATGATGCTAGGACCATTTACACATTAAAAATAAATAACTGGCCCCTGGCCAGGTAGCTCAGTTTGTTAGAGCATCATCCTGATATGCCAAGGTTGCAGCTTTGATCCCCGGTTACAGCAGATACAAGAATCAACTAATAAGTGTCCCAGGTTCGATTCCCAGCCAGGGTACATTCCTGGGTTGCAGGCCATAACCCCCAGCAACCGCACATTGATCTCTCTCTCTCTCTCTCTTTCTCTCTCCCACTCCCTCCCTTCCCTCCCTAAAAATAAATAAATAAAAAATATTAAAAAAAAAAAGACAACCTTTAAAAAAAAAAAGAATCAACTAATAAAGGCATGAGTAAGTGGAACAATAAATTGATTTCTCTCTCTCTGTCTCTTTCTCTCCCTTCCCCCTCCCTCCCTTTCATCTTTTTTCTCTCTCTCTCTCTCTCTCTCAAATCAATAAAACATTTTAAAAATATATAATTGGATTTTTTCTAAAATGACAAAAAGTTAAGATAAAAGTTCATATATGTTTATGAGACAGTATCAGAGAATACAGGAGTAGGCAAAAGTAGGTTAAATTACCAGCCATCATTACCTAAAAGAGAAATCATAAGTAAGGATATGAAATAATAACAACAATAATAAGACAAATAATACAAATAAGCAATACAATAATAAATAAATACATAAATAAATAAAATATAGGAATAAAGTCTGTGTTTCATGTAAACCCACTTGTGCTCACCCCTGTATATTATTATCACTTCAGGGTAGGAAATGATTTCTTAAAATGGTGGGAAAAATTCTAACTACAAAGGAAAGATTATTACATTTGACAGCAAAATTAAAAACTGTTGTTCATTAAAAACTGCCACAAAGTAAAAAAACAACCAGAAAAATGAGAGGATATATTTGCAACACATGTTCTTCACAAATAATTAGTATCTAGAACATAGAAATAATTCTTTGTAAAAACTCAATAGGTAAACTGATACATCACAGAAGAGGAACCACAAATGGCCTAGGAGTGTGAACGTGGTCAGCCTCATTAGTAATCAAACAGCTGCAAATGAAAAGCCACCACGATGAATTACCATTTTATTTACTGACTGATGAATTACCATCAGTCAGTAAAAATTAAAACATCTGAAAACATATTTTGTAAACAACTTACAATACCTAAAAGACCCAGCAATTTCTAGGCATAACTGGGAAGAAATGCTTGTTTTGGGGCACCAAGCCTTGCAGTAGACTTTTCAGAGCAGCAATGTCTATATTCATGAAGACCAGAGATAACCCATATCTGTAACTGGAGAACTGACACATTTTGGTGTAATTATACAGTGGTGTACCAGAACACAGAGATTCTACATCCCTGGGACCAGTATGTCCCAGGGGTTACAGTGTCCCTGTAGTATGGGGCTCTGTCCCATGTGACCCTGTGTTCCTGAGTGTGCCTTAAACCCCAATTGCCAGCCCCCTAGAGGCTATATCTGGTCCCCTACTTATTTGATCCACCATGACAATAACGCCCCTTTGTATTGCCTTGCCTGTTTATTCTTGACATGTAGGAATTTCCTTTTCTTTCTTTCACATTGAGCTTTGGATTTTACATTTTGTGAAGAATGTTTTATCAAGTATTTTTATGATAGAATATATAGCAAGAAGAGACCTTTCTGCATCAACAGTGTCACAAGAAGCCACTGCCTCTCCTCTGTATTGATTCTGCTTGTTTTGGGATTCAGTGCTTCATACCCAAACCATGTTGCCTTGCCCAAGTTCAGCTGTTGTGTCTTTAGGAGACAGAAATATGTTCTTCATGAAATCTTTTTACAGTTCTCTTTTATTTATGTTTGTTCCTCTTACTCAGAAAGAACATTATTTCTTCTCTCTTACAGATCTACCTCTGTTATTTCCACACCAGTCTGTATGATGACTTGCCATGATAAAAGCATTTTAAAAATTCTTTTCTTATATCAGCTAACCTGGGGCATCTAAAGAATCATTTTCAGCTCTTCTAAAGGGCTGAGTGTAGACTTGTGAGAGGAGAACAGGCATGACAACAGAGGTATTCTTAAGTCACAGGTGCAAAGCCAAGGTCTGAGAGTGCCATCATGAGCTTGAACACTTGCCCTGCCCTTTCCTTCCCGCATCCCACCCCACAGCCTCTCCACATCCTCTTCCACCTTCCTCCTCCATCCCCCTTCTTGTTCTGCTTTTTGCATTAATATTTTTAGTGTACTCTAACATTCTTAGAAAAGGCTAGACCATAGAATACAGTTACCTGAGAATAATACACATTTAGCCAGTCTGGGGAAGCATTTTTTTTTGTGTGACATCTTTGATAGGATAGGTTGCATTTGGTGTGCCAGATTGCCAAAATGCCCTCATTTTCCTACACCCTATCTCTTCTTTTTTCTCAAACCTATCTTTTTTCACGGAACACAAAACTCTGCTTGAATTGTTTCCCATTAGTAGAAATTCTTATGGTACTTGCATGACCCAGAAATTTGAGACACTTTCCTTTGGGTCTGTTTGCCTGGTTCCAGCCTTTGGTCTAGGAGGGCTAAAAAGGAAAGTTTATCAGATTGGCTGTTAGCAAGTTATAAGTTGCCTTATCTTTAATACTTTTGAGTTGTGCAAACTATTACTTCATTTTAAACTCCAGATTAGATATTCCTCATCTGATACTCACAAATTCATAAAGCTAAATGAACTATAAGCTAAAGAAATATAAATAAAGTTACAACAAGGCACATAATAAATTTTCTCCAGATCAGCAATAAAAAGACAAACGTAAGAGCAGTCAGAAGAGGATGAGGCATCATGTACAGAAAAGTGGAGATGGAAATACAAGAAAATCTCTCATCAGGGAAAACACTTAGTGAGAAGAGCATGGAACAGTATCTTTAAAGTTCTGAAAGAAAAATATTATCAATCTCAGGTTTCTATACCTGAGGGGAATGAATCATATGTCCATTCAGAGACTTGTGTACAAATGTTCAGTGCAGCTTTATTTGGAATAGCCTCAAACTGGAAACAACTCAGGTGTCTCTCAACAGGCCAAAGGGTAAATATACTATGCTGTATTCATTCAATGGAATATTACTCAGCAATAAAAATAATGAACTATGGATATACACTACGATGACTCCCAGAATAATTCTACTGAATGAAAAGAGTCGCACAAAATAGAGTACACACTGTATAATTCCATTTATCTGAAGTTTTAGGAAATTAAATCTAGTGTATAATGATAGAAATCAAATCAGTGTTTGTTTGCCTGAATTCACACGAGGGGGTATAACAGGGAGGGGCAGGAGAGAAGGATGACAAAGATGTGCGAGGCAACATTTGAGTGTGATGGATACGTATTCATTATCTTGATTATGATGGTGGTTTCATGGATGTATACTTACATCAAAATTTATGAAATTGTACACTTGATATATATATGGTTTATCAGATGTCAGTCATGAGTCAGTAAATGTGTAGAGAAACCCCTGAGAGATGATGATGTTCATCCTGATTGTCCATGTGAGGGAATCGATATTCAGATGTTATTGTATTTCATGTCACACAGGGAAAAAAATCTGGCTTATTTGCTTTATGTATTTTGGCTTAATCCTTATAAAAGTTAACACAGACATCTTTTACTTTGTCTCCTTTACAAAAGAGAAAAATGAGATGGATGGAATATAAGTTACTTGCCTGTGGTCACATAGTCTGTGGTGAAGCTGGACTCTGGACTTGTGTCTCTCTGCTTCCAAAGCATGTGCCACCTTACTGCTGAGCATCTTGATGTGTTTGGGTGATGGATATGATCTGTTAGTTCATATACTTTAACAAGAAAGAAAAAACACCAGTAGGCCTTGAGACTTGCCCTCCTGAAAAAGTACCTCTGGCTTTGCCCAGAGGAGCACATCTGAATACCCTCAACACAATGAGGGTATGCTCATTGCATGCTATGAATGATGCTATGTATGCAGGGCACTCTCATAGCATTCATAGTATGCAATGAATGATGCTATGTGTGCAGGGCACTCTCATTTGGTATACCTGAGATTGTGAGACATTCCCCACAGCCTCAAACACTTCCAGCCTTCCCCTGTCATTCAGTAGAGCATTTTAGAATATGGGTCAGTAAGAGTGAGGCCGTGTTAATTTAACTTCGTAAAAGCAATTAATTTATAAACTTTACTAATTAATAATAGCCAGCATTTATTTATTGAGTATCAGACACTCTCTGAGCACTTTACATATACTGTTCTATTTAACCCTCTAAATGCTTAAGAAGCAAGGATCAACATTACCTTTCTGAAAAAAAAATGAGGAAACTGAAGCTCAAAGTGATTGTCACTTTCCAAGGTCATGCAGCAAATCAGTGGAAAAGCCAGGAATAAAAATAAGTCACATTCCAGAATGTGCTTATCATCTGTACTAAATTGTCCTTTAGTATTTTAACTCTCACCTAAATTAGTTCTGGTGTTAAATGATTTGAAACCTATCTGACAGTAGATCATGACAGCCCATGGTGCTTGATCCCTACCACTGGAGGGACTTGGCAGGCCCACAGCCCCAAAAAACCCCCAAATGGGATCCTGCAAACCCAGTACCATACTGCTGGCTTCTTAGGAGGATGAAATCTGAAACACAGGTTTGATGAAGAAAAGCTATCACAGCCAGGGAGGTGAAACAGCAGCAGCCCTGTGGGATTACTGGTTTTATCAGAGTTAGGGTAGGGTCAGGGAGTGGAGCAGATGGGTGTCCTCTCTGTGAAGTGTAGGAAATGACACCGACACCACTGCTGTCTTCTGTGCGCATCCTCGAAGTAAGCAGGCCTGGTTCCTCAAATGGAGAAAGGCTAGGAGGGCCTGAGCTCCTTTCTCAGAATGCTAGCATCCAGCTTTCGCTCCTTGCTGCTTGTACAGTGGAATTAAACTCAATTTCTAGAACATTAAAAACCCCCACCACAATTAATAATGAATATATGGTCATCGCATATTGAAAATATAAGACAACAAGCCTGAGAGTCATCAGGACATTAAGGGTTAATTAGCAGATGAATAATAGGAAGCGGTCTTTTTGAAACTTTTGTGAGCAGTCTGAAAAATGATCAGCAAACACATAGGCATGGACCATCTGCTTAGACTGTCCACATAGGCACCCTGAGGGGCACATGTTGATCAATTGATGTGCTGATTCTCTTTTTTTGTAGGTTTCCTCATAATCATTCTAGAACCTTCCATAGACATTTTGCTCTTAACTGTTGACATCATTACCAAATGACTACATCCAGCTCCTCCTAGGTGCTGGGTACCGGGCTAGGTGCTGCCGGCCAGCCAGGAGTGGAGGGGTGGGGACACAGGCATGGAGGAGGGTGCAGAGACAGTTCAGCATGGCTGGTTTAATGGCAGTGGGGATCTGTGACCAGGCACCGAATGATTAATTGCTGAGTGAGTTATGGTGACAGCCGGTGCTCCAGGGGTTCAGAAGAGGAAGGCAGCAATTGTCAGGGGATGGTTACAGAGGACGGGAGCTGACGAGGGGCTGGGACACGGGGGGCTTTGTGCACTGGCAGGCCAAGGAGATGTGCGGAGGGCAGTGTACCCACCAGGTGCAGCGGGAAGGAAAATTTGGGGGAGGTTGGAAAATAAATATCATCAACAATAAAAATAGAACAATGACAGTGAACATTGATTGAATGTATCATTTTGCCAAACACTGAGCTAAGCACATAATAATCATAATGTCAGTGAATCCTCACAAAACTTATGAGGCAAATGAGGCCTCTGCTATCCTGTACAGCAGTTCTGGGGAACAACAAAGCAGTGCCCCCTCGGCAGACACAGCTATGGGAACATGGCCCGGAGCTGCTGGACGCCTGTGTGGTGTGCCACTTGGAACTGTACGTAGTGGTCCCGCCACAGCACTCACAAAATGTGGGCCATGGACCGGGTTCTATGTTGTGCTTTACACATGCATGAGCTTTCTTATTCCTTGTAACCGCCCCGTGATAAGAGCTGTTCATCTCCCCATTCTCTGTGATTCCACTTTGCGGGGGAAGATGCTGGTAAAGAATGAAATCATGGAGGGGCTTCACCTTGTTTGGTAGAATTTGGAGATTTTTATCCTAGATGCTCTGTGAATGCCTGGCAAAGCTGTCCCAGTTGCCTAGGCCACCAAAACCTAGCCAGGACAGGCTCCCTCCCACACATACCATATTTTCTCTGAGAGCATGTTCTGCCCTCCACCCTGCACCTTGTCTCTGGAGTCTACCCTCCAATCCCCCACATCTCTTCATCACAGTCACTGGTCTCACTGGCACACCCACTTCAGGCAGGGACCTCTCTGGTCACTGAGCATAAGAGCTCCTCAAAGGCAAGGGTAGGCTCAGTGTGCCGGCCCCACCCACGGCACTAAACAGACCTTCGGATGCAGCAGCAGCAGTTGTATGGATGTTCCCCCAGGAAGCCCCCTTCTGCTTTCCTTCACTCAGTTTAAAGAGCTCAGCAGTTTTACTGACCTGGCTTCCAGTGTGCATAGCAGCACCCTGTGTTCCTGCTCTACTCGCGTCCATCAGTATCAGTGCCTTTGGATCCTCCTCACCTGCTCTTGCTCATGCTTGTCTTCGTGTGTTGCTTCTTGGCTGCTGTTTTTCTCCCGATGCTGGCTGCCTGGCCATCAATGGGACTCCGACAAAACTGCAGAACTGTGCTTTTGTAGCCTGGTTTGAATCATTGCTGGTTATCGGTTGCTTTTTATGTTCCGCTCATTGAGACAGGAGGGATGAGATTGGTTCCTCTCTTCCAGGCTGGCTCCACTAATCAAATCACCTGCAGAACAGAGGCCTTGCCACCTCTTGTACTAGATGAGGCTATTGTTTAGGGGGTCCACGCCTGTCTGACCATACTTGGCATTACAACATTGAAATATTTCTGTGTTTATTGGTCAATTCCCATAAACACAGCCCTTGGTGGGCTCCCTTGCCACCCTGCTTGCCCTGGCCTGTAACCTGGGATCTCCTAGCGCCCCCCCCCCCCAACCAGAATTGAAGGATTAATGCTCAGGACAGGAGGGCTTTCAGACTGGCTGTGGTTCTGCCTGGGCCACACATGCTGTTCAGTTCCTCGAATCTCACTCCTGCTTCCTGGACAAGGAAGGCCCAGCCTACCTTCTAACACCAGTCTCGTGGATGAAGTAGGATTATTTGTATTAGAGGAAAAAACTTCTATTTCAGGAAAAATGGGAGCTGTTGTTTATTAAGCACTCACTCTTTACCAGGTCCTGTACTGCGTACTTTACCTGAAACACTTTAATTTTCACCAAAGCCTGTGTCAGGCCCTAATGGTATTATGCCCATTTTGTGCTTGAGAAAAAAAAAAGGCTCATACAGGTTGAGAACTTGCCAGGATTGGCATGTGGCAAAACTGGGATTTGGACCCAGGTTTGCAAGCTGCCAAGCACATAGGCTTTGAACATAGTTCCCATTTCAGCCAACCCCTGTCTGCTGGATGCAAGGTGCGCCTCAGAGAAGACCTTCAGTCACAGTACACAGGGCTGCTGGGTTCTGGGGGGCACACTTGGGCTTAGTGAAAACATTCCTGCCACTGCTTACCAGGGTTTGGTGGAGAGATCCCCCTCACTCTTGTCTGAGTCACATCATTCCATCCATTTGGAGATCCTACGTGTTGTGAATTCTCTAAAAGGGCACCCAGTGAATTATGCCTCCTTGTGTCTATATAACTCTTTGCCGTGTGGGGTCTGTTCCCCATCCTTGAATCTGGACTGACTTGATGACTTGTTTTGACTAAGAGAATGGCATTCTGGAATTTTTTTAGCTCAGGCCTTAAGAGGCCTTGTAGTTTCTGCTTTTGCTTTCAAAACCCAGCTACCATGTAAAGAAATCCAATCCATTTTGCTCCAAAGAGGCCACTAGGAGAGGGAGGTCCCCTGGAGGAGAATGGAGGCAGCCCCGCCCACTGCCAGCACCAAGCTCCCAGATGTGTGGGTGAGGCTGTCTTGGACTTCTGTTGCCAGCTGAGTTGTGCACATGGAACAAACACAAGCCATCCACACTGAGCCCAGCCAAGCCACTTTGTGAGTGATAAAGTGGCAGCTGTTTTAAGCCACTGAGTCTTGGAGCAGTGTGTGATGAAGCGGTAGATAAGGGACACAGTATATAAAAGGAGAGGAAAATTCTGTTTGAAGCAAGACCTAAAGTGATTCATAATTGTTAATAACTCCTTATAAATATAGACTGACTTAACAACTTCCCTCTTTGTTCTTGGCTGAGAGTTAAATAATGTGTAACACAGAGAAATTTTAATAAGCACAAAGGAAACCCTTCTTCTAAGGAAATTATTATTAAAACAAAACATTCGAAACCAACATCTCCCCAAAGTCAACAGCTAAGCCAGAATAAAAGATGCCCTTGAGAAAATACACATGATTTTATTTATTTACATGTATTCTTGAAAATCACCCGATTTGTAACTCTTTTAATGAAGTTTCAGGATGAAAACATAAGTATTAGACCCCTCTCCACTGCCTTCTGTGCACAGGCATTTGGACATATCTTAGATAATCACATATGTGCATCATGCATATATCACCTTGACAGTCAACAAGCACTTACTGAGCATCTACTATAAGTAAAGGTAGAATTATATCTGTGTAAGCAGAGAGTCTTAGTAAATCAGATCTATGCAAATTCCCAAAAGACTTCAAAAAATATATATTGAATCTTTACCTTCTTCAAAACTAATAAACAGTTCTAAAGTTCTCTGACCTCAACTCTGGAGTACCAGTTATTTAGTAGAGTGTCCATAAATGCTTGTTGAATCAGTGAATTAATAAACAATTAGAGAAGCTGAACAAAGGGGGCCTAAAGGAAGGGGAATGAGAAGAATCCAAGAGGCTATAGGAGGTGGGAGTAGAGTCATCTAATAATCAGCCTCCAGGTGGTGGGAGTTGGCTGAGGCTTCCTTAGCCAGCAAAGTTGGTCCCTACCAGGAAGAGCTTCCATAGCTTAGGGCCTTCAGACATTAGGCTGGAGGGAGGCTGAGCTCAGATGGATATAGCAGTGTGAAAATGAAGCACAGCTTTGAGCTGTGCTCTAGTGTGTGGTATGCAGTCCCAGCTTCTGTCCTGGACAGACTATGTTGTGGTTGTGTGTTCATTCAAACCCCATTTCTAGGAGGACAAAATCAGAAGGACACAGAAGTGATGGTGAGCTTCTGGAAGATTTCCAGGGATGTCCTATGGTATAAAAGGTTTGAAGAGACTGGAATGTTTAGTTTTTTAAAAAATGCTCATGGTAGATTTGAGGATTATCTTCAGCATTCGAGCTGCTTCCATGTGGAAGGGATCCACCTTGACCTGCCTGACCTCAGAGGGCAGGGGGAGGACCAGCAAGCAGAAGTCATATCTCTAGAGGGTACATAAATGGAGCAGTAAGTGGGGAAGCAAGAGAGGGTCAGATTCCCTGGTAGACGGTGGTTTGGAGAGATGCACTTCCTTTTAACTGTATTATGGCCCAAAGGACTATGGCTTTACAGTAGGATCAAAGGATAAAGATGTCTGAGGGGGCTGGGAGACACTCTTACCAAAGGCATTAAGAGCAGAGATTCTGGAGCCAGATGGCCTGGGTTGGGATCCCAGCTTTGCAGCTTACTGTTGTGTTAACAAGTGATTTAGCCTCTCCCTAACTCCATTTCCTTCTCTGCAAATGGGAATAATAAGAGAACCTACCGCAATGGATTGTTTGAGGATTACACGAGTTAATATTTGTAATCACGTAAACAGGGTTTGTACTTGGTGAGCACTGTAGGAGTCCTAGCTGTTATTTTCTTTCTTCTACAAGAGGGACAGGAAGCAGATGCCTCCTATCCAAGTGACATTCTCCTTTGTGCATGACATTTTACAGTGCACGAAGCCCTTTCACAGGTGTCAGTTGATTTGGTACTCAGAGCAACCGTGTGCGGTAGGCAGAGTTGATATTATTATTCCCAGGAGAGAGATGAGGAAACAGGGTCAGGGTCATAAGTGACAGAGCAGGTGAAGGAAGGAGAGAGTTCTGGCTTGAGTTCAAGGCTTTTGTCTAAATCCAGCAGTCATTCCCCTGCACCAAATTGCCACCTCCCTAGTTTCCAATTTGGCAATACAGACGTACAGCAGTAGCTTTAGGATGAACCTGAATAAATGACTACATTTGATATTAGCACAGTCAACATTATACTCGAGTCACAATCTGATGAACAATGCACCTGTGATTTATGTTGCAAATATTTTCCCTTTAAAAGTAAATGATTAACTCATAAAGGAGGTTACCTCCTGGCACTCATTTTTCTTTTGCTATAAAATTTCATGCCATGTATTTTAACTGTGTTGATTGAAAGTCAAATTATGAGCCTCAGGGAAAATGCAGTATGAGATTTCCAAGAGCCTTCCTGAAATTATTACCAGTCTCCCCATATGAACTTCCATGAATATATCTCAGCACAAGAGTTGATAATACAAAACATGAAATGAAATCATATATTTCCCAGTTTTTCACTTGCAGGTCTAATGAGGTCAGGAAAGATGCTCATTTTCTCTAACCTCCTATGTTTCTATGCCTGGACTGATAAGCCCTTGAGATTGCTGGATATTCTGTGGGGAAAGAGAGTCCTCCTATTTTCCAGCAAAAACATTGAGCTCCAGGCTCTGGGAGTCTTGCTCCCTAAAAGATTCCACATTCTCATTTCTAAGATGAAATTAAGCAAGATACTGTATGTAAAATGTCTAACGGTGTCTGACTCATAGCAACTGCTTAGTAAGTGCTGGGAAAAAAGGCATGCAGAAGATTCAAGATCATCCATTCTGCTGGCTTTGCCATTATAATACAGGGAGCTCTGCTCCCTTTGTGTTGCTTATTTCTACTCTGCTTAATTGTCCAGTATATTGTTTATTTCTTGAAATTCCAAACACAATGAACAGAAATCAATGACTTATTTGATCATTCAGCTAAAATTCATTATGCACATGGTGTGAGTAAAAGAAATACAATAATCGCTTTCATAGAGCTCAGTCTGGGGGAGAGTCAGACATGTTTTAAGAGGTAGTGATACTGTTTGAGGTATTTACTACTTGTTTGTTTTGTTTTGTTTTGTTTTGTTCTGTGGCACTTTCCCTATTCGAACTAAACCTTGAGGTGTTCTTGGCCTCAGGGAAGGGATTTTACAGCAGAACACACAAAGTAGGAGTCAGGTCTTGGTTTTGGAGTTTCAAAATATGTCAAGACACAAGCAATAATTTGAAAGAAAAGATTTTTTGCTTCCAAAAACTTAGGAATTCTGGGTTCCAAAAATCTTTATCTTGAAGAGACTCAGAGTCTAGGAAATACTAGACCAGTCAGGCTTTGGGATTCTTTGTTTTTCTTGCTCCATAAAAGCCCCAGGAAAGCCCTAGGCAGAAACTCTCAGTGTGGAGCAGCTTAAAGAAGAGCAGAAAAGGCTACAGCATAGGCCAGGGGTGTGCCTTACAAAGCAGAGTGTATGAGGTGTCCCAGGGACACACTTCTCAGCCCAAGTCCACAGCAAAGTGCCTGTGCCCTGAGGAGGCCATTTAGGTGACAGGCAAAACCACTTAGGAAGAAAGGCAGGCTCATTACAGAGCAGCAGGATCTTAGCTGATTGCTGAGCTTGCAAAGCCGCTAATGTTCTCCAGGAGAAGCTTTGATATAGTTTCTCACCTTGGACCAGACTCATTTATTTATGTAAATTATCTCCAAAACATTATTTGCATTTGACACTCCATGCTTTGGTCAAATGTTCTCCAAAGAATTCTTGGGCAGTTCAAACTTGGCCAGGAAGACATTATGCAGGGGTCAGGGTGCGGTAGAGAAAAAATAAGTTGCTTCCAGGAGTGTCCAACCTTTTGGCATCTCTGAGCCATGCTGGAAGATGAAGAGTTTACCTGGGCCATACATTAAATACATTGCAACATGTAATCACAAAAAAATCTCACCATGTTTTAAGTAAATTTATGATTTTGTGATGGGACACATTCATAGACATCCTGAGCTGCGTGCAGTCTGCGGGCTGCAGGTTAGATACTCCCGGTAGAAGTTGGATCAGCAGAGCTAAGGAGGAAATGGCTTCGTGCATACCTCAGTCCAGGTCTCATGGAGTGGGGAAAGAGTCTCTGGAATCAGACCTGGGCCCTCTCTCCTGCTCTGTCACTCACTAGCTGAGGGGCCTTGGGCAAGTCACTTCTCATTTTTGGGTCTGAGTTTCACATTTGTAAGATGGGTTTATTAATAATGTTTTAGGGTTGCTGTGGAGAGCATATGAGATGTGTGGAAATTGCTCAGAGTAGCTCCCTGCACAGTGTCACCCCTTTAATTCATGTTAGTTCCCATTTTCATATGTAATAACTACCACATTCATTGTCACACATGCTATTCTTATTGTTGACCTGCAGACATGGCTGTGTTGTTAGGTTGGAGAATCACCTTGACCTTTCTCCTGCCTGAGCCTCTTGTCTGAGTTGTTCCCAGAGTCACCAGTAGTGCTTCTTCCTTGGGGAAGGAGGATGGGCCAGAGGCAAACAGGTTCTGGGGACCTAAGGTTTTCTTTGGGTCATTTGGCAATGAAGATAGGGGTGCTTTCCCAGGGAGGCACTCTCTGAGTAATTAGTAGGGAGACTGGAAGGGAGCAGATGATTTCAGTGGCTGACTCCTGTGTGGGCACTGGGGGCTTCTGCTGATGAGCAGGTAGTAGAGTCTGGCCCCAGACCCCACCTCTCAGACCAGATTGAGCCTGGCCACCCCATAGCGATGCCTCTCCCCCAACAAACTGCAGCTCCCAGAAGTTCTTCCAAGACTGGCCCCAGATGTCCCAGGAACTTTGGTAGGCAGGTGGATCTTAGGCAAACTCTTGGAGGGATAGTTATCCAACACTTGGTTTGGGGAGTGAGGATGGCAAGAGAGAGCAGAGCGTGGGCTTTGGAACCAGACAGACGTTGCTGTCTGTTGGCCATGTGATTCAGGTGGGTTAACTATCTTTCTGAGCCTCAATTCCTCTGGCTGTACACCAGTGATAATTTTAAATTGCCTGATTTCCTTTTTTTAAAAGATTTTATTTATTTATTTTTAGAGCAAGGGGAAGGGAAGGAGAAAGAGTGGGAGAGAAACATATGCAAGACTCCATGAGTTTGAAGGGGGGTAGGATTGAGGGTGGGAGGTGGGGATGGCTGGAGTTGGAGGTAGCATTGGGGAGAAAATGGAGACAATTATACTTGAACAACAATTTTTAAAAAAAGGAGAAAAATATTTTAACAAGGAAACAATAAATCCCTTGAATTAGTTTAATGGAAACAAAAAAAGAAACAAGTGCAAGAGAAACATTGATTGGTTGCCTATCATATGCCACCAAACTGGGGACCTAGTCCACAACCCATGCATGTGCTCTGACTGGGAATTGAACCTGTGACCTACTAGTTTGCAGGTCAGTGCTCAATACATTGAGCTACAGCAGCCAGGGCATAAATTTCCTGCCTTCTAGAAGTATTGTGAGAATAGAATTTGGCACAAAGTAAGTACAAATTAAATGGTAGTGACAATGATACAGTAATTTACCAAGTATTTATGTGATGCTTACTGTGTACCAGGCACTATTCTAAGTACTTTGCAGGTATTCTCTTGTTTAATATTCTGAACAACCTTATCAGGTAGGTAATATTGTTGTCTTTGTTTTCCAGCAGAAGATTCTCACTGAGGCACAGAGAGGTGAAATGATTTGCTAGTCAGTGGATTCAATCCCAGGGATTGTATGTCTCTGCAACCTCATCATAGTGATAATATTCCCTAAAGGACAGTGATAAGGGCTGTGAAGGTATAAATATGAACTATAGTGCAGATGGTCCTGTCCCACCTCAACCAATATTTTGCTAGCACTTACTGTAGTGAGGTTCTGTGTTCCTTTAGGGACAGAATTAACCTACATTTTTAGTAATCAGAAAAGTGGTCCCTTGCAGACCTAACTACCCCTACTCTCCCCTGATTTCCCTTTAAGAAGCAAAATTTTCCATTGGAGGTGTTGAGGCAGCAACAGCCGGCTGTGAAGCTGCATGGTTGCACTGGCTGCTGGGCTGCCGGGCTGCTGGGCTGCCAGGCTTTGGACACAGGGCCATGGTGGACAGGCAACTGTGGACGATCCTGTTTAAGATGGGCCAGCTTCTGTAACCACCTCTGGAACTGGGGAATCTAAGGTGGAGAGAATACTTGACTAGCAGGCTCCCCGAAGAGCTGGAAGGCTGAAACATTGTCCCAGGAAGATGTTACCAAGTTTACCAAGAAGCAGATGATGCTAATACAGAAAGTTATATCAAGATGCACAGAATTGGAGAAAGGAATGGAAGAACTCAAAAACCTGCTGGTGAAGGAACTGATGATAGTAAGATTTCAGTGATGCCATTCTGCAGGGAAGGTGTGAGGCCTCCTTTTTGGCGGTGTGTCATCTCCCATATCTCCTCCACCATTCAGAGCATGCGTATGTAGGTCCTGGAGGAGCAGGACCCAGATCTATTAAACCAGGGCCAGCTTGCCTGGGGCCTTTTTCACTCCTGGGAAAACCCCTTCAAGATACTTTACCAACTTCCCTAAAAGTAGGAAGCTTATCCTGATTATATGATCATCTGAAAGGTGTTACTGCTTGATTCAGGTGTATGGGAGAGAGGGAATTTTCTGAAAAATGAAAAATTAAACACAGGGAGGTTTTAAATTGGTTGAAAAGAGTCAGACTGAAAAGCTGTATATGATTCCATTTATCTGATGTTTTAAAAAGAAACTATAGGAATGGAGAACAGATCAGTGGTTGAAAGAGGTTAAGGGGCGAGTGTAATTATAAAGGGAGCTTTTCTTTTTAAAATTGTTGTTCAAATGCAGTTTTCTGCCTTTCCCCCCATCCCTCACCACCCCAGCCCTCCCCGCCTCCCTCCCCTGGTTCCACACTCCCCCCTTGTCCATATGTCCTTTATAATTGTTCCTGCAAATCCTTTACCCTTTTCACCTGTTATCCCCTCCCCTTTCCCCTCTGGTCACTGTCAGCCTGTTCTCAATTTCAGTGTCTTTGGCTATACTTTGCTTGCTTGTTTGTTTTGTTGATTAGGTTCCTGTTAATGGTGAGATCATATGGTATTTGTCCCTTACCACCTTGCTTATTTCACTTAGCGTAATGCTCTCCAGTTCCATCCATGCTGTGACAAAGGGTAGGAGCTCCTTCTTTCATAAAGGGAGCTTTTTGAGTGATGGAATATTTATGTTTCTGATTGTGGTGGTGGCTACATGAGAAATGAGTTAAAATGTGTAGAATATTACCATCCCCAGCCAAGCAGTCAGTTTTACTGTACAATAATTGTAAAAATAAATAAAAGCCTTTTTAGATGAACAAAGAAGCTAATTTTTCTTTAGTAGTTCAGAAAGTAGATCACCATGGTCTTGGTTTGTGCATTTCACTTTGTTTTTAAGCTTATTTGCTGGTAGGTTGGATGGATGCAGCCTTAGAGGCTCCCCTCCCTTACCTACAGTTAGAGTTCCTCCAGTTCTGGAACCTTGAGAAATCCCCAGTTTGCCGGACAAACCCTGCTTTGGTTCCAGTGACCAAGTGTCTGCTTTGTTCTTGAGCTAAGTACCTATCTCTGTGGCTGCACACCTCCCTGTACATGCATTATCCTCATCATGGCCCTTAGCAGAGCGGTTTGGAATTATCTGCTTATGTGAGTGAAATGAAGTGGAGAAATTCTTGCAAAAAAACTATCGCATGAGGAAACAACTGCTCTGCTCCTCTGTGGGCCGAGAGGAAGACAGGGCTAGGGAGGACTGGACCACCCCACCCTGCCCCCACCAGCCTTCCTTAACTGGCCCCAGAGGAGGCTTCCTTCCAGCAGCCACTTTCGGTGGAGAAACAGTGTCACCTGTTCAGGGATGAGTGAAGGAAGATGATATCTTGTAGGTGGGGAGCAGGGAAGCCTTGCGGAGGGAGCTGAGTGGGAAGGTGGCCCCAGAGGCTCAGGCACATTGAGGTTCAGAGAGATTTGGAAATGAGATAAGAAAAAAAGGAGATTAAAAAAAAACACAATGTGGTGAACTAGATCTCCTTGGATATTCTTTGAGAAAAAGAAATAGAAATAAGAATTGCATTTCAGTTACTTTTAGTTTTTGGACTGATTTCTTTCAATTAACCACTTAATCAGGAAAGGGATTCATGGGGATCCGTGGACTTTATTGTCATCACATGCTTGTCTTTTCCATTACATTGTGAACTTGAGGGCAGGAATTGTGTCTTACCCATCTCCATGCTCTTGGTACTCAGCCTGGGGCCCAGCACCAGGCAGGTACACTTGTAGTGAGCTGAGCGAGGGCTACCAGCTCATCCTGTTTCATTTGCACTTTCCTGAATTAGTACAGAAAGTCCCATGTTCCTGGAAGCCCTGAATTCCAGGTGCACTGCAGCAGTTGATGCCCCAGATGGAATCAACAAAAACCGAACTCTAGGACTGATTGCTGTCTTGCCCTTAGCTATCAAGAACTTGACAAAGTGGAATGCCCAGTGGAAACCCAGCCCCCCTCTTGTCAGACCCTCCAGTCCAGAGTCTCTTGGTGGCTGCAGCAGGGAGAATGCTGTCTTTTTCCCACATGACTTATTCACATTGGGTGTAAAGGTACAGCCCAGCTGCCTGGCCCAGCCTCATGGGTCTCTTTTAAGGCCCTTGCTGTGTGTCACACAAAGCCCAGCCGCTGCTGGGTGCTCATCACTGCTTTCTCAACTATGAGCCAGTGGTCTCCAAGAATAATCCTCTCATTCCAGGGTGGAGGGGAACCTCATTCATCTCAGAGTAGCACAAACAACTTATTTTTGGTATCAGGGTATTAAGGAAAAAGAAGCTTTCTTAATTTAACATGAAAGGTTTTATTGAATGTCCAACAATTCCCAGAACTTCAGAGAATTTTTTTTTTAAGCTTTGTAAACCCACTCCGTGGCTGTCACTTCTGGGCCTTGGAATACACTGTTTCCTTTGCCCGGCATTTCTTTACCCTTTTCTTCACCTGCTGAACTGCTCCTTTGCTTAACTGACTCCCTCCAGGCAGCTCTCCTTAACTGCCTCTTCCATTAAGACCACACCTCCTGCCATGTGCTCCCCTAGAATTCTGGGTTTAAAGGTCACAGCCTGCCCACACGTGCTCACCCTGTGCTGTGAGTCCCCGAGGACTTGGCTTTGCTACGAGTCTGTTCAGCCAAGTGGGCAGTAAAAGGAGCCCCATGTGAGTGTCAGCACATACTTTGGAGCCTGTCATCTCTCAGAAAAGTCTGTTGAGTCATCTGGAAATGAGTGTGCCAAAGATGGTTATGATTCGAACAGAAGCCTTGGCTGAGCACGTGCTGCAAATGGATCACAGAGATGTGAAAGAGAATAGCCGATTTGTCAGAGGGAGCTTAGAGCCCCAGAAATCTGATTACCAGCAGGTACAGGACTAAAAGCTCCCTTGGTATCTTGTCTTTAGCTGGTCCACTATCATTCTTTCATTTTTATGGTGCTGGAAGAAGGAAGTCTTGCTTTTGGTGTCTCTTGCTATATAAACATGCTGTTTTTATACTTTTCAAGGCATAAGCTAGAAAGGGGTTAGGCAGTCTACAAGCTGCCTAGCCAAGTCCTGGGTGGTGGGGGAAGGAGGGACTGTCACGTAGGTCTATGCATGAAAGAAAACTGCAGGAAAAGTCAGAAGCCCGGGTCTTAGAACTGTCTCTGTACCATCCCATCTTATGACCTTGGGTAGTCTTGTCTCTCTTCGTGCTAATAACATTCATTGTATGTTCTAGTCATCTCACATGTTTATTTCATTAATATATGTATAAAAATGTTTTGAATAGTAATTCTCCCCACTTTATAGATTATGAACCTGTGATTCAGTAACTCCCCAACCAGGTTTTGTACCCATTGCACACCAGTAGTATGAGAAGTTGGGGTTCAAATCCAAGTCCATTTGCTTCTTTGGCTAAGCCCATTATCATGGTGTTGTGTTTCTCCTGGTCTCTTTACCTCTTAAATGAGGCCTCTTCTTGTTCTGTCATTCTCAGATGCATGAGGACAAACAGGTCATTCATATTTTTAGCCACACTCACAGATAGAAGCCTGTCAAAAAGAAAATACACACACATGCCTTTTAGTAGGATGTTTCATGGAAAAAAAGCTTATGGTAACACCTTTATTTCTTCCTCTGAGCACATCCAACATTTAATCTTCGCATGTGTCATCACTCTACTCAATGAAAATAGAGTCAGCCATGCAGTCTGACATGTCCTAATAAAGTCACTGGAAGAGGCACCTTGCAAATGAAAAGGCAGTGTGTGGGGAGGTCCAGTGAAATACTTCAGAGGTGGTGTAAGGTGACACCCCCTGTTCCCACCCCCAAAGGGACTGATCTTTTGGATGAAGAAACTCCTCCAGTGTTCATGGGGGGTTCCCAGGGCTTCAGCAGTGCTGAACAAGCTGGGAGCGCTTGGGTTTTTGATGGTACTCAGAATTCTTAAGAGCGTTGCCCTCCTCTCCAAGCCCAGCAGCGAGTGGTGATTGAAGTACAGGTGATGGAGTCTGATAGGAAGGGGTTCAGATTTTGGAGTCTGTGTGTGACCACAGACCCTTTACAAAAGTGATTTTAAATGACTGAAATAAAAGTGTAAGACTTCATAAGAAACCAATTATATTAGTTGTGAAAATATGTAAAATAATAAACTTAAAGCTTTTAATGAGATCTAGTGATGGATCTAATAACCACTAATTTTAAGATAGGGATGCGTCCCTGAAATAATATCAATTATAATGTAATACGAAGATACCTGTGCCTTCTGTTGGTAAAATGTCACAGTACTATTAATTCTTCTGTGGATAGCTACCTATGCTCATATGTTGAAAGATATGCTAAATTTCAGTAATAAATTATTGAAAATTATGACATAATTATTTTTTCTCATCCAAGTTCATGAGCTTCTGAATTCTCTCCATAGGAGCTGAAAGTCTGAGAACTACATTCATCTTTCTTTTCAGAGGGACCCCCTTCTGGTTCTTCCAATGAGCGAATCCTTGGGCACTTACGTGCAGGAAGGAGGAAACAGACTGCTTTATTTAGCCCTGGTGGCAGTGGGGTCAGCGGTAGCGATGCCACAGCTCAGGGCTTGTGGGCCTGGATTAGAAAAGCGCCAGCTCTAGGGGTGGGGCAGTGATTCCTGCAGTTTATCTTTGGGTCACACCATGACCCCTTTTCCTAGTCTGGCCCTCCCTACATTAGGAAACTTAATTCTCAGTATTACATCCCTCTGTACTTGAAATATCTAGAGTAGCTTCTGCTTTTTAGGTAGGACTGTAATTTTAAAAAAAAGATCCAATTCTGTCCCTTACCTGTTCTGTTCCTTCAGTAAGTTAATGGACCTATCTGCGCCTCATCAGCATAACACCTAGTTGAAAGGTTTGTTGTGAAAACCTAATGGTGCAGTATATACAAAGCATCTTGCACATGGAAAGATCTCTTCCAGTATTAGCTAGGAACCTTTGAACTAATCATTGCTTATCATTGATGTGAAGATCTGACCTGGCTTGGAGTATCTATTCCTTGGACTTAATTAAGTAGGATTGTCTGTTTGTTTATAAGTACAATTTAAAAAATTAGTGAAAATATCATTAGGAAAAATAATGAAAACTATTATCACTGGTGTTAGTTACATTTGCTCCTCTGAAGTGTGGCCCTTGGGCAGTTCATGCTGTCCTGCCCCATGATTAGCCCAGGCAAACTGAACTCTAGCAGGATCGTATGTGATCATGACTGTAATCTCAGTCATCTTAGACCTGTTGATGATCTCCTCATTTCATTTTAAGTAGAAATAAACAGGTCGAATTTCCTTCACCAAACTCAGAAAAGAATATTTTATCAGACTACTAGAAACCATGAAGTTTCTACACTGAATTCTTTGGATAATCTACAGATTTCCAAAAATATTTTACCTACAAAAGGTTTGTCAGGAAGAAAGATAGTAAATTCTTGGGGGCTAGAGTGCCCAACAGGAACTAGGAAGTGAAGCAAGAGAGGGCCACTGGAGAGGTGGAAGTTACAGTTAATGCAGACTGGTCGTACAGAGAGCAATGAAGACATATGAAGGAGGAGCAGTGATCTCCATTCGCAAAGGTTGTCTGCTGAATGGGAGAACATCCCTGTCAGTGACACATCTGATAAGAGGTTAGTCCTCAGAATATGTAGAAAATTTATACAGTTCAACACTAGGAAGACAGACAACCCAATTAAAAAATGGGCCAAAGAACCTGAATAGACACTTTTCCAAAGAGGATATATATATATACAGATGGCCAACAGACATATGAGAAAATGCTCAATGTCACTAGTTATCAGAGAAATGCAATTTAAACCACAGTGAGATCTCACCTCACACCGGCCAGAATGGCTGCCATCAATAAATCAACGAACAGCAAGTGTTGGAAAGGATGCGGAGAAAAGGGAAGCTTCATGCACTGTTGGTGGGAATGCAGGCTGGTGCAGCCACTGTGGAAAACAGGGTGAAATTTACTCAAAAAATTAAAAATAGAACTGCCTTTTGACCCAGAAATCCTACTTCTGGGGATATAGCCTAAGAATCCTGAAACACCAATTTGGAAGAATATATGCACCCCTATGTTCACTGCAGCGTTATTTAGAATAGCCAAGATATGGAAACAGCCCAGTGCCCATCATAGATGAGTGGATAAAAGAGCTGTGGTATGTTCACACAATGGAATGCTGCTTGACGTTAAAGAAGGAAATCTTACCTTTTGCAACAGCGTGGATGGACCTGGAGAGCATCATGCAAAGTGAAATAGACCAGTCAGAGAAAGACAAGTACCATATGATCTCACTTATATATGGAACCTAATGAACAAAATAAACTAATAAAACAGAAACAGAGGCATGGACACATGGAACAGACTGACAGCTGTCAGAGGAGGCGGGGTGGGGAGATTAGATGAAAGAGGGTAAGGGGTTAGCCACAAAACTTTATACATAACTCAGAGACAACAGTGTGATATTAGAGGGAAAGGGGGTGGGGGCTCGGTGGAGGAGGACAAAGCAGGGGTGGGAGGGATGGGGATGGAAAGAGACTGTGTAGGCATACAACACAGGGTGCAGATGATGTTTTGTTGAGTCATACACTTGAGACCTGTATGGTTTTGCAACCAAAGTTCATTCCAATAAATTCAATTAATTAATAATTAAATAATTAAAAAAACATGACAGAGAAAGGCAGTGGAGATCTGTAAAATGGTGCATAAGCAGTGCTGACCAGAATGGAGATGCTTCCAATGACGCACTGGGGCTGTTCTGAACCCACTGATAAAACCTTCTGAATGTAATAGGGCAGGGACACCAGGCCTCTCTGCTGATGCTGCTAGATACTAGATTCATCTGGTGTGCAGACAGACCCCATGCTCACCAAGAACACTGTGCTTGTGATGTGGCTTCCCACGAGGGTCTGCCTACAGAAGGAGAATGATGATGATAAAAGTAACATCAACAACAATAGCTAGTATTCACTGAATACTTCCTAGGTGCCAGCAGTTATTCTGTGGGTTTCATTTAACTCTTACAATAATCCAGTGAGGAAGATTCTACTAAAATGGCCATTTTATAGGTGATGAAACTGAGCCACAGAGAGGTTATGTAACAGAATGAAGTCCCACAGCTAGATCTCAGAGTTCAGCGTGCACAGTTGGGACAATAGAAAGTGTCCCTGATATGGACCCTGTTGCTTTTTCTTTTCTCCTCTGGTGTGTTTTCAGGTTTTGATCTCAAATTATTTTACTTTTTCATGTTTTAGCATGTGTAGAAATGCAAAATCACCAAATTTGAGTGATGAGAGCTGATTTTGCTTTCTTGAAATACTGATTACATTTCCAGTTGGCTGCTTCAGAAACCCATTTAATCTGTGGAATTGGTGGGTGGAAGAAGCCCATATAGGCTCTATTTTGAAGTTCCGTTATCTGTAATTTCAAAAGCAAATCCCACAGGCTTACTTCTATCTCTAATTAAGGTTTGCCTTTATCCACATCACATGACCTGCTCTGGCCACGTCTTACCTAGATGATGTCACCTCTTTATAGGGCAACTTTCCGTCTTGGTAGCCAAGGACCTGGTTGCTATCAAATTGGAGAGGTTTAACTTTGGAGTCAGTGGTGTTTTTAGTACGTCTTCATTATGAGAGAGGTTTAGGCCTGGTGGTTTTGAGGATAGGCAGATCTTTAATGTCAGCTCCTTTCCAGTGTCCTGGATTCCTGAAGGCATGTATAACTATTAACCATTCACTTGGGGACAGGCGGAGCTGGGGAATGAGATGGAGCAGGAATGAGGAGTAGTGGTGCCTACAACAAAGCTAGTTGCTGTGGGCTATGTGTGAACTAGCTAGAAAACTCAACTTGATTTTTTTTTTTGTTTGTTTTCCAAAGGTTAGAAATGATATTGTTTAAAGTTAGAGACCTAGTTAGCATACCATAAACAAAGATAATGCTTTGGTTCCATGGTGACAGACCTGCCACAAGTAATAAATAAAACCTGTTCCTACTCTCCCGAGAAGACTGCAGAGCCTAACACGCAGATGCAGGAGTGTGAGGCAGCATGGGACAAGGGGAGGAAGCAGAGAGAGTGAGGGAGGAAGCCCTGTGCGGCCCGGGGGTCTAAAGAAAGCACACGCTGTCTTAGCACACTAACGCTCTCATGGTCTGAACCTCTGAATTCCCAGCAGGCTTTCTGAGTCCACTTACATGAAACCAACTTCTATCTAGTAGAATTCCATGGCCACCAAATAACCCAGAGTGGCCCTTCATGTTTGTAGTTGGATTTTATCCCTGCATAAATGTCTCAAATGACTTGCCCGCACAGGGCGAGGTATACACTCCTGAGGGTTGGACTCAATTTTCAGACACTCGAGTCTGTTGTCTCTGTCACTGCTCTGACATGTTTTCAATGTCAGCATCCATTTCAGTGGACTGGAAAATTCTCTGACTTGGGACCTCAAAGTCAGAGACCATGAACGAGGCAGTGGGGTATTTTAATTTGCATGGTGCTGCAGCAGCACATACTCCTGTTGGACAGCCACATCATATCCTTGGAGATTTTATTGTTGTTTCACTCTTTACTAGTTTATTTGTTTATTTTGGCTAAATGAAATCAAAACAAAGGTTAGTCTGGAATTGCCCATTAGCTTAGGTCTTGGAAGCAATGGGCACCTGGCAAGGTAGATGATGGGAAGGGAGTAAGTGTAGGCCAGCTTGCAATTAAGAAGGCAGTGTGGACAATAATTAGGGAAATGAACAAGGAAGCCCATCTGCCATATGATATTGTTAATACGGGGACAACCTCTTTCTGTCTTTTGAGACTAAAGTTGCCTGTATTAATTACTCAATTATCCCAAATTTAGCAGCTTAAAGCAACAAATGTTGGTTATATCATAGCTTTTGTGGGTAAGAAACCCAGGAGAAATTTATATGGGTAGTTCTCACTTGGGATCTCTCAAGTCAAGTTGTAGGCCAGGGCTGTGGTCTCTGAGGTGTAGCTGGGGCTGGAGGTTTTGTTTCTAAGCTCATTCATGTGGCACTTGGCAAGAATCGACCATGTGGACTGGCTGTGCATGAAATGGCTTCTGCAGAGCCAGTGATAGAAGGGGGAGGAATTAGAGGAGGAACAGGAGGGAGAACAAATGAGAAATAGAACGTTCAGTTGGAAGCTGCAGTCTTTTTATAACCAAATCTTGGAAGTGGCACACCATCACTTATCTCTTAGGGTCCAGTCACTAAGTCCAGCCTGCACTTAGGAGGAGGGGAGGTAACCTTCACCTCTTGAAAGCAGGAGTATCAAAATATTTGTGAACATTTTCTTAAGATTAACACAGTGCCTATGCTTAAAGTAGACGGCAAAAATGTGAGGAGTGAATGCTTAAAAGGCTCCAAATGATGAAAATGACAGGCCAAGAGAAGAGACAAGCTGTCTGGACCAGTGTGGACAGGCAAGCCCCCCAGTGGGCATCCTCATGGGTAAAGAAGGGTCAAAGGATGGTTAGTCTGATTGGAGAGGAAACGTTCCAAAGCAGAGAGGGCTGAGATCAGAAAAGACAAAGGGCAGCTGCGATGGAGGTTAGTGCATAGCATGGAGGGCAGCATGTCCAGGCTTAGTGTAAGCATGAAGGAGGCCTCCAGGATCATCCACAGTGCGGTGGTGGGGGTGGGGGTGCAGGCTCTGCTCACAGGCACGTGTGAGGGGCAGGGAGGCTACAGTGTGGGGGAGGGGGGCTCTGGAGACACAGCTTGGCTTGGACACTTACCTGCTCTGAGGCGGGAGGGAAATGATTGATTTGCCTTTTTTATCAGACAAGAATGATCAAATATTGTCAATTTCATGTGGTTCAGTGGAATATTTTACTTCCCTGAATTTTGATTTCTTCAGTTCTGAGATGCAGAACCTTGCAGTGATGTTTCTGAGATTGGATATTCTGTGTGTTAAAGGCCTGGCAAGTGGGACACTCTCAGTAAATGGCAGCCTCTTTCATTATCAGCTCAACCTTAGTGGGCGATAGCTGGAAAGCCATCACTGGAAGGAACTTAGGCCCATCTAACTTAGGAAATTGAGGACGAGATTCATTCCTGTGCATTGCTCATTCACTTGAGCAGTTCCCTTCCCTACCTTAGCCTCAGTTTTCTCACCTTTAAAATGGGAAGATTGGCCTAGAAAAACTCTGACTCATCCACTGCAACTGAGAAAATGAAACAAAACAAGACCCCACCAAGGTGTAAATTGGTCTGTTTTCACCAGCAAAGTGGAGTGCCAAGTGGGTGAAAGAAAAATTGTAATTCTAGCTCCAGACCTTGTTACTAAGGTAAAGGTGTGTGTGTGTGGACAAGTGCATGTTCATCTCTATCTGTTTATGTGTGTATGCGTGTTATTGAGTGCCTGGCTGAGCCTTTCTGTGTAGCTGTGTTTCCCTGCTTGTGTCTGTGTGTGTAGAAGGGGAGAGACCACAAGTATTTATTGTGCTTCTGCTCAGTGCTGGGGACTGATAGGGACTGAGCAGAGGTCTAGGGATTCAGCAGCAACAGACGGGGCTCTCTGGCCTTGTGGGACTGTTGGCTTAGCAGTTGTGGCCACTGCTTCATCCTGTACTTGGTTTCTCAGTCTGGGAAACAGTTTCCAGAGGCTGGGCAATGACTTTAGGCCCATGTTATAAATGTTAATTATGCAGTCAGGTGCTGCGGGCCGAGGGGAAGTCACGCTGATTATGCCTCTCCTGGGAGTCTGTGAAGGAACCCTCCTTGCTTGGTTGAACTAGAGGCTGTAAAGATTGATGTGACACGGGAGCACAGGGCAGGTGGCCCTGGGCGTGCATGTGGAGCACTTAGCATTTTATGGCTCTTCCGTCCCCTGTCCCTCATTCAGAAGGCAGCACTTGGCCCAAAGCCAGACTTTTCAATTACCCCCTCAATAAATTTGGTGACACTGGCAAGAGAGGCAGCGGCAGAGAGTGCTTGCTTTGCTTCAGGTCTGACTTCCACACACACAGGGTATCACTCCTTTTGGCAGCTTCCTCATGGGGTATTTGAGGAAAAATCGGAAATAAGTCTTAACGGTCGTGCTAGAGATTGTTGATTTATGGAGCCAACATGTGTTCCCATATGTACTTTCATTACAGGAAGATTATATACCTCATCAACTCATTTCCTGGTCAACCCAGGCGGGAAGTGAAGGGCACCTAGACCCGCAAACCAAAGGGGCAAGTTACATTCATCAGAGAGATGGGTGAAGCTGGGCTGGGAACTGCATGCCTAGGACAGTGGGCACCGCTAGTGTGAAGGAGAACATTCTGGCTGCACTGGAGGCTGCCTCTCTTAAAGATATCTTCCTGATGTTTGTATACGTTTGGGAAGTTTCTTCTATGGTGTTTCTTATATTCTCATTTCCCTGATGCTGGGACTACAAGAGATCTGTCAGTGAATGGACATGTGCAGCGTGGGCATGGTAGGGGCAGGGCTTGCCAAACTGACTGTGCTGAGTTCACTGTACGTAGGGGCTCACTCCGCTACTCCTGAGACAGCCCTCAGTGTAAGTAGTGGCCCACAGAGTGTCTGTGGAATAGAGGAAGGGAAGAATGATCTGTCTTTCCTCCCCCCACCACTGCTGAAGAAAGCAATCTGAACTGTGGGCACAGAGACTTCCCAGTAGCCAGCCATCCCTCTTCCAATGGTCCTGGGTGTCTGGTTCTGAATTTCTTGATTAATGAACAGTGCACTTCGTGAACACAGTCATGTTGTGGGATAGAGGTGGACACCAACGCCAGAAGGGGGAGGTCAGCGAGCATGGACACATTTTGGGTGACTGCAAAGGGCAAACACAGCTGCTTTACACTCCACACTGGTGTACCGTAAATAAGATGTGTCTGTGGGGCGTGAGACGTAATGTCCACTGGGCTTTCGGCCTGTGTTGGCATGTCTGCCTGATCAGTAGCTGAGTCAGCCAAGATTCTCTCTTCTTAAGGGGCTAAGGAGCCTCTCGGAGAGAACTCATCCTAAAGGTAGAAGGAGCCAGGCAGGGCAAACTTGAAATATGTGGAGTAGTACCGTGAAAGACTTTCTCCCTTGTTTACCTCTTCGCCTCCGTTTTATGTATGACTAAGTTCTATGGCAAGCAGGAGCTGGAGGTGACCAAGGAGTGTTGTTTCTGGTCCCCTCTTGAGAGCACGGGAAGCCCTGCTGACTTCAAAGTCCCTGTGCTATTTTGAGCCCGGGGCCCTCTCAGGGGGCAGTGTGCACTTAGAGATGGCAGCAGGGCCTGGGCGCAGCCGTGGGGCCCTTGCAGGCCACAGCTGTGTTTAAGTATGTGGCACTGCCTAGGGGGTGCAGTGGTACCAGGAGGAGCAGGGGTGGAGCTCATAGGTGGTTCTTGGCCCAAATCACAGGGTTATGTGGTCTTGAAACTGAGTGTCTTCCTAGCATTCGTAGCATCATTGAATCCTGGTCTTTCTCTTTTTTGATTGCACATGGAAATGTAAAGTACTAGGTCCTCATCACCTACTAATTTAGTTCTGGGAGTTTACTTCTTTATTTGGGGAAAAAATCAAACATTTTCAAGGAACTTAAGTGCCAAATTGGGTCATCGTGTTTATTGTTCTGTTTTCCCTTAACGGCTTCATTTACCCAAACTGCACCTTAGTAACTGCTCCTGCTGTGTCCCTGTTGTCTTCTGACCTCTTTTTTTTTTTTTTTAACGCATAGCTGCATTTTCAGCAACCCCATGTGGATTGAAGAGCCTAGAAACATACCTGTTGGGATCTCTATGTGGCAGCGTCGAGAGTGTCATCTGAAGGCAGCAGGAAGTCTGGGAGGCATTAAACGTTTCTTAGAAACTAGAAATTCTTCCATTTGCAGAGTTGGAGGCTATTTCAACATTTCTGGATAGATGTTAGAATTTGTCTTTGGAAGAGAATCTTCTGAATTTCTTGGAGGACCGTCTTTGTGGCCCTTTCAGTCACGCAGATGTGGAGCAATTAGTAATGCCCTCATTTTTCTTTGGGAAGCCCTACACGTACCACAAAATAAAGTGGAAGGGTCGCAGCTTGAAAAGGCAGCTGGTCACGCAGGGAGTGGGTCCTGTCCCCACAGAGGCAGAAGCTGTTTTCTTCCATTTGTTTTGCTCCCACTTCTGGATTGGCCGGCCTGCCTGTGCCTGTTCCGAGAAAACCCAGGTGTCTTCTCATTCCAGCCTCTGCTCACAGAAGGGCAGCTTGAAGCAGAGAGGGCAGTTAGTCTTTCTGGTGAAGAAAGGTGATGTAGAAGACTGGGATTGGGCTGGGGCAGGGTGGATGGACCACCGGCATGTCCGATGCTGTCAATTAATCCAGCGAGAGGCCAGATGTTGCTCAATTTCCTGTTGACTATTATGACCTTCTTTTCCATGATGTGGTTGTTTGTTTACTTCTGAGGAAATTGAGGTTTCCATTGTCACCTGAGAAATTAATTCTAGAGTAGGAAGGATGCTCGTGTTGGATGGGGGTGTGGAAGGATTTATTCTTTAATTTGGAGCCAAGATTGAAGAGGGTGTTAGGAAGGTCGGTGGCATAAAGATGCCTGGAACATCCATCTGAAAGCCATGAGCTGGGCCGGCCCTCTGGGACAGGCTAGGAGACAGGCAAGAACCGGCTGCCACAGGCACGCTGAGTGAGATGGAGCCCATGACCTTTAGAAAGGCCAGCTCTAGGAGCATGTAGTTACCTTCCAGGAAGCAGTCACGCTTCTCTGAACTGGCACTGTCCTGTTCACATCACAGCCTTAGTGGTCTGGGGAGTTAGAGATCACAGTGCCCTATCTCTGAAGTCAGGATGGTGTGGTGGCCACTGGGACAGGCCAGGAGGAAAAGGCCAGGCCAGCAGGTTCTAGCAGAAGAGCCTGGAGAAATTGCTGGTGATTTGCTAGAAGGATTCATGTAAGTGGGGCTTATGCAGTAAAAATTTGAATATTTAAAAAATGGTAACTTTGTTTTGCAGTTACAGGCTGGTAAGAATGTGGACTTGGCGGCTTCTATGGGGATCCCCACAAATATCAACAATACATCATTTTTCTTTATAAAAATCAAAATTAAAATTAAATTAGTATATGAGAGTCACGCCAGGGCTCTGCAATGGAGAGCACAGGGAGTACTCTGGACCAGAAAGCAAAGGCTGAGAGACATTGGGACCAGTGTGCGCAGGGTGAGACCAGTGCAAGTAGGTGAGGGAAATAGAGTCGTTCTGTAAACCCCCACGTTCTGGAGGGTGGGAGGAGTGCTGGCCCTCCGTTTCTCCACTTTCCTACTGACCATTGATCAGGGTGGGATAGCTGCAGTGCTGACCACCTGGCTCTTGAAACAGAAAAGAGAACCCTTCAGTGTGGCATTCTTCAAATGGGATTTTGTGGGAAGTCCAAGAGCTGGGAGGAGTGATTGTAGGAACGAGGTCCTAAGCATTTTATCTTTTCAGAGACTTCGATGTGAGGAACCAATAAGAAAATAGAAATAGTGGATTTCTAAACTGAATCACTGAAGTTAGAGTGCTGAGTCTGATTTTAGTCTGGGATGAGACTCCAGTTTTCTGGGACTCGGAGGAGGGGACCGCTCTGTACCTCAGTTTCCCCCACTGGATGGGAAGGTCAGGCTTAGCTTGCCCCTGTTCCTTTCTAGTGGTGATACTCTGGGCCTCCACAGTGGAGTTACAACTTGCTGGACACCTGGTCTCTCTGAAATTGAGGTGCTTCAAGTGCTGCCCTCAGCCGTACACACACTAATGGCTTAAGGAGAGGAAGACTGGCTTTCAGGTGTTGTGTGTGACCAAGTGAGAAGGCAGCCTGGATACCTGATGGCCCTTTGTCTCCCCACAGTGCCCCCTGGTGTTTGTGGGTATCACACTTATGCATCCTCCCAAGTCACTTCTAGGTAGTCAGGAACCAGTTTTATAATGCCAGAAATTCATCTTGAGGGTGTCAGGATTGCTAGGCCATTTCCCTATGCCTGACTTTGCATACCAAATAGCAATATGTAAATGATGGTTATTCCCAATAGAAAATCAGAAAGGTGCATGCAACAACAAGTGCTGTCATATCTGCAGGATTCTAAATCCAAAGCAGGAAAGCTCACAAAACATGGGAGGAACTTCTTTCTCTAGAAATACAGCTATTTTATCATCAGCTTTAAATTAAAAGCATGTTCTAGGCAGCCCTTGGCTTTCGGCAGCCAGTGTTCATATAACATTCTGGTTTACAAGCAGCTGGTGTGAGGTTCTGGGCATAGCAGTTATCTGTAATTGAGATCATCATAACCCCCCCGCACTGGCTGAGACAGTAATCAACACCAGGAATGCTGTGTGTACAGCACCAGCACCCATAAGATATGCAAGATTAACTTGCTGAACTCCATTCAGCCTTCCAGCAGCACTGTCACCTGTGGCCAGAGAAGCAGCAAACTAATTCTGAACCTCCACTCGTTTCAGAATGTCAAGAGTGGCCCCCTTCATGTGGCTGTCTTCTGCAGTGCTTCTCGGCTTTTGCACATACTTTCTGGTAAAATTCTGTTTGGCCACAGAGGTACTTGGTGCTCCTTCTGGTTCCTAAGACTTCTTCCTTCTTTCTCATCTCAGTGACCCCCACTTCCTCCTTCAGGCTCCTAAAGCCACAAACGCAGAAAAACAGAACACCCTGGCCTTGGTCAGCACATTGGACACTCCTGCTTAGGCGTCACCACAAGGAAGAAGTAATGCCTGAGGGCAAAGCATTAGGGTTTACATAGGGAAGTGGCTCCTGTCCCGGCTCTGACATTGAGTGCTATGTCTCCTCGGACAAGTTGCTGCCCTTCTTCAGGTCTTAGTTCCACATTTTGAAAAGAAAACTTTAAATTGGTAAACTTTCTTCTAGTTCTTTCATAGTTTGATTTTACAAGGAAGGCTTGCTAGAAGCTTGTAGGTTTTAACTTCCTTTGTCCAATCTGATTTGTTGTGCTCCTTCCACAACATTCTGTATACAAAAAATATTGTTGATGTCTCTCTCTCCCCCCTTTGTTTACTCTCTATTCTCTTTGGCATCATGGTATATCATATTTCTTTCATTCCTTAAGTGTTATTTTAGTAAAGTTTTCGGTCAAGGTAGCCATTAGTGTACCTACTCAGTCTACTATGTTTATTTTGAAGTCTCCATGACATTTCATATTCCAAATAAGGTGGTACAGTTATAACCTAATTATTACAGAAGAAGAAATGGAGGCCCAGAGAGGTTAAGAAAATTGCCCAGAGCCACACAGTTAATGAGTGACAGCAGAGAGATTTGAACCCAAGCCTGGCTTTGAACAAAACCCAGGCTCTTAGCTACTGGCTGTCCTGATCATGGGTTCTTTTGCAGATGTCATGGGCTTGGCTTCTTGGTGTCCACCACTGAGCCCTGGGCTGGTTCTTGGAACCCTGACAACACCAGGTTCTGAGCTATGAGACTGAGGAAAGACCATGGACCATGGCAAAGCAAGGGCTACTGTGATAGGCCCTTGAGGAATCGCCCACCAGCCTCTCCTTCGTGCGGCACCACGTGTGCAAGAGGGAAAGGTGCCGTTTGCCATCCTTTTAACTTCTCTGTGTAAAGCACAGGCTCAGTCTCCCTTCTCTGCAGCGGTGGCTGGAATCTGAGTGAAGATGACAATGAAGGTTTTTCTTTCAGGTGTACTCTTCTCTAGTATTCTTTCTTTAAATGGAAATTTCTGTTGAAGTACATATGTATTCACATGCAGTTGTAAGAAATAATGCAGGGATACCCCATGTACCCTTTACTCAGTTTCCTCTGATGGTAGCATTTTGCACTTAATTATTTTCTGAGTACCTAAACATGCATTGATACATTTTCATTGTCATAGGTACAAATAATTCTGAAATATATAGAACAAAGCATGATGGTCCCTTTTGAATCCTGTTCTCTGTGCCTCTCTTCTCATCTGAGTCCTACTCTAGATTGTTACTCCTTCCTCCCTTATACTTCTTCCGAATCTTGTTGTAATGGTCAAGGTCATCCTTGGGCAAAATGGAATTTTGGGATCCTGGCTGACTCATATCTTCCATACAGCATGGAACCCCCTTTTTTATGACAATTGCAGGTAACATCAGCACCTCTCGATCTCAGCACTTCCCCTGATTCTCTGACATCTTCTTAGTTCTTTGTGTCCATGCTTCTGTCCGTACCGTCAGAAAGAAAGAATATCTATTTTACACTTAGTAGTACCAAGTGTTCTATATCTAAGAGACATTGATTTTATTTCTTATTTAATACATGTAAGTATTTTATAAGTATTAATTTATATAATCCTTATGGCAACTCTGTGAAGAAGGCATCATTATTACTTTCATTTCTCAGGTGAGGGAGGATATAAGGTAGAGAGATCTTAGGTAACTTGCACAGCATCATGCAGCCCATAAATGATGGAGACGAGATTCAGATCCATCAGTCTGGCTCGAGTCTGAACTCTTACCACTCATGCAACTCATTAATTGTTAGACAGTTCATCTGTTTTCCCTTCCTTTCCTAATTTTTACATATTCCCATGCATTACCTCCTTTCTTGTAGGCTATCAACTTGTCTAATACTGGACACCTTAAAAGATACACCACATACACAAACACACACACACACGCGCACACACACACTCCTTTGTCCTTGTGCCCTCGTATCAAGGCACCACCTCATCCTTCTTTTCCCAGTCATACCAGGCCTTGAAAGATTCTCGAATAACTGCCATCTCCACTTCCTCATGTAATTTATGCTCAGACCTACTGCAGTTAGAGCTGCTGTCTCAACTGCTCCGTGGACACTGTTCACGTACTATCAAAATAGTCATTTCCTCTTATCTCTCCGTGTATGGATGTGATTAAGTATATTAATACATTATCTAATACGGAACCATTCTGGCCCTGACATCAGTTTTCATTCTTTAAACTTAGTGCTAGATTCAGTTTGCTAATATGTTATTTATGTTTTTGGTTAGTGTCAGATGGACAGACTATTTCCTTAAGACTCAGGGAACATAGGAATTTTTTTATAATTGCTAAGTGTATTTAATTTTCCTGTTGAATAAAGGGGATTTGTTGTACAAATACTTTTACTCTCTATGTTCATGTCTCTTCCCATGTGACATCTTTAATTTACTAATTAAAGGGAAATATGTGTGCTTTCTAATGGTCACTGAGTAGTCACATAAGGCAATAACTTCACACTGGGCCGTGTGTTAGGAGAGCTAGAATAATCTGATTGGCTTTTACACATGGTTATTAAGTGCTTCCAAAATGCAGTTTGATAATAAGAACATTGTCTCTTGAGAAAAGCCAAAGAGTAATAATAATGATGATGGTGATACAAGGTTTTTAAAAAGAGCAGTATTTCGAGGACTGATGTGTGCTGTGGTAGTCACTGGGCCAAGCATGTCATGTCGAATGTGTTATTTACTAGGATGTAAAGTGAGGGTAGGGCTGCAAGTGTAGTGATGATGGCAGTCACAACTCTTGGAGCTGGGGGTGCTGTTATCCCCATTTACAGATGAGGAAATTGGGGCTCAAACAGGCAACATAACTTGCCTAGGCTCACACAGAAAGACTCCACAGTGAGTTGTTGGTTTCTCCTTGTGTAGGTTAAACATAGTGATTACCAGGTAGCATCAGGCCACTTTGTCCCTTGCATTCCTGAAGCCCCCACTGTTGTAGCCAAGCAGAGTGACTCGTGGTTAGCAGTATGAACCATTCACATCCCACATGGTTGCATATGCTGCTTCCTCTCTTTCAGGAATGTTTTGGACCCTGCTTACCTGACTCACTTCCACTTGCCCTTTGAGGTTTAGTCAGGTGTCCTCTATCCTTTTTTCCTTTTAGTACTCCTCTCCATCCCCCTGGAGTTCATTTCTGTCATGGCTGTGGCTCATTGGAGATCCTCCAGGTTCAAGTACCTGGATTGTTCCCCATTGGGGCCAGTAGCCCACAAGACCTCTCAAAATGGGTATGTTGGATGAGTAAAGGATGAGTCACCTAGCGGAGAGGCAGTTTGGAACATTTCCATCCCCACTAAATGTTCAGGCAGTGTATGCTCAGTTTGCCGCAGCTGATTTCCTGAGTGGTTAAACATGCCCTGACATGAGTGTGTAGCCTGCTGTCCAAACTGCCACCAGACACTAAACAGAGTGGCCTGCTCTGCAGTTAGATCTCATTAGGATACAGAGTGGTCTGGTCCTGGGAATGTGGGAGACAGACGAATGGCAAGATTAAGTGCACAGGAAGTGCAGTTAACTGAAGAAAGACTGAGTGGCATAGTCAAAAACAGAGATTCCAATCCAGAGTGTTGTAGAACATGGGGACCATTACTATTCTGAGAGTCCTGCCAGGTGTGTTGAGAGGAAAGGGGAATTAGAATGAGCTCTGATGCTACTTATGGCTCTATATAACTTGATACACTAATTTGTTTTTAAATAACTGAAAAAGGTTGAGATGTTAGAAGTAATTTCATTTTGTGAGACATAGTGTGCTTGCAGCTGGGACCAGCCTCCAGCATTTTGGGAGGTGCTGGTCTCTGCCCCTGCTTCATGAACCACCTCCTGCTGACCCGAACCCCAGGTCATTTATTACCCTTGCCACAGTCATTATCCCAGTCTTCCACGGCCTCTAGTCTCTCTCCTTATTCCTCCTCCTGACGCACGCCCGACTTTCCAAGATCAAAGGAGACTGTGTTCCTGTCAGGTGACCATCTTCCAGTCACCAATCACTGGAGAGCAGACTCAGAACTCCTTGCTGGGGGGAGCCTGGCCCACAGCTCTTGTCTGCTCCCCCTTCTGTCGCTCCCTCTTTCTTCATCTCTCTTGACTTTCCCTCTGTGTTCCAGCCAAGCCATATTGTTTTTTGCTCCTTTGCCTCTGCAAGTAATTCTCTTTGTCCCACCGTGTACCCTCCCTTGAGCATATCTGATTTTTCCTTCAAAACTCCAGTTGTCACCTCCCCTGTGGAACCCTCCTGCTGGCACAGTCACCCCTCCAGTGTGTCCATAACACATGACAAATTCTGCCAGAGTGTTTTTCTCCTCGTGTTTGATTATTTGTTCCCTTCATTACCCAGTGGTGGCAGTGAGGGCAGGGACAGTGACTGCCCATCACAGGGTCCTCAGACCAGGAGCAGAGTACATGGGATGTAGCAGGACATTGAGTCCAGCTGTCTGTGCCCATATCCTGCCACTCACCAGTCTACTACCACCAGCCCTCTCCTGCCACCAATGTGGAGTTGTAAACATTTATTTATCGATGCTTTAGGTTGGATTGCATACAGTAAAATATATATAACTTTAGTGTACGAATTTAGTTAATTATATACATCAGTGTGACAACCACCCCAACTGTGGTGTAAAACACTTAAATTCTTCTGAAAGTTTCCTCAGCTCCCTTTGCAAACAACCTGCCTCCCCCATTATTGGTCAAATACTGATTTTTTATCTGTAGTATAGGATGTTGATGGTTCTAGAACTTCACGTAAATGAAACCACCCTGTATGTGTTCTTTTGAGTCTGTGTTTTTACATCCAGCATAGTGTTCGTGTGATTCATTTGTGGGGCGACGGTCAGTACTTTGTTCCTTTTCACTGCGGGGTGTTGTTCTATCAGCAGATGCACTACAGTTTGTTTGTCCATCATTCATCCATTGATAGGTATTTGGGGTGATTCCAGTTTGGAGCTATCACCAATAAAACTGCCACAAATGTTGTTGTACAAGTCTCTTTGTGGATGTATGTTTTCAAATGTCGTAGGTAACATACTGAGGAACAGAATTGCTGAGTCATAGGGTAAGTGTATGTTTAATTTTCTAAGAAGTACCAAAATACTTACTTAAACTCATTTTTTGGTTTACATTTTCACCAGTAATATACAAGAATTCTAATTGTTCCTCACATTGTCAACACTTGGTACTATCAGTCTTCTTAACTGTAGTCATTCAATCAGGTGTGCAGCTGTCTATCACTGTGGTCGTAGTTCGCTTAACCCCATGTTTCTAAAAATCTTTTCATGTGCATATTGTCCATTTGCATGTCCTCCTTTTTGATATGCCCTCTGAAACTCCCTTATTCATATTTTAATAGATTGTGTGTCTTATTAATGTCTATGTCCTGTTTGCTGTCATTTTACTATACATGTTTTTGTCTTCTTTTTCTTAGGTAAGTCCCTTTAATATTTCATAAAATAAGGACTTGGTGATGATGAACGCCTTTAACTTGACCTTATCTGAGAAGCACTTTATCTGCCCTTCCATTCTAAATGAAAGCTTTGCTGGATAGAGCAATCTTGGATGTAGGTCCTTGCCTTTCATGACTTGGAATACTTCTTTCCAGCCCCTTCTTGCCTGCAAGGTCTCTTTTGAGAAATCAGCTGACAGTCTGATGGGAACTCCTTTGTAGGTTACTGTCTCCATATTTCTTGCTGCTTCTAGGATTCTCTTCTTCATTTTTACCTTGGCTAATGTAATTATAATGTGCCTTGGTGTGTTCCTCCTTGGGTCTAACTTCTTCAGGACTCTCTGAGCTTCCTGGACTTCCTGGAAGTCTATTTCCTTTGCCAGAATGGGGAAGTTCTCCTTTATTATTTGTTTAAATAACTTTTCCACTTGTTGCTCTTCCTCTTCCTCTTCCGGTACTCCTATAATTCAGATGTTAGAATGTTTAAAGATGTCCTGGAGGTTCCTAAGCCTCTCCTCATTTTTTTGAATTCTTATTTCTTCATTCTTTTCTGGTTGGTTGTTTCTTTCTTCCTTCTGTTCCACACCATTGATCTGAGTCCCAGTTTCCTTGCCATTATTATTGGTTCCCTGTACATTTTCCTTTATTTCACTTAGCCTTCATTGTTTTATCTAATTTGCGGCCAAATTCAACCAATTCTGTGAGCATCCTGATTACCAGTGTTTTGAACTGTGTATCTGATAGGCTGGCTATCTCTTCATCACTTAGTTGTATTTTTTCTGGAGCTTTGATCTGTTCTTTAGTTTGGGCCATTTTTTTTTGTCTTGATGAGCCTGTTATGTAGTGAGGGATGGAGCCTTAGGTGTTCACCAGGGTGGAGCAACCCACTTCCTTGGGTTGTGACATTGTATGTGACGGAGGGGTCCAAGAGGGAACAATGGCGCTTGCTCTGCTGTCTGCCAGATTTCAGTTACTTCCCCCCACTTCCTACAAGCAAATTGGGCCCTTCTGGTGCAGATTCCCTTGTGGGTGGGTTTGTGTACATTCTAGCACCCTGTGGGTCTCTCCAGCAAACTCTCCTGTGAGGCTGGGAGTTTTTCCAGCTGCCTCAACCCCCACAGGTGTTTTCGATTAGTGGTTTGAGGCTTTATTTTCCTGCCCTTGGGCCCTGGGGCCCTGGGTTGTACAGTCCATCCTGCTCCCCAGTTTATCCCAGTTTATTCCAGTTTATCTGCATGCAAATCCACCCCTCCTACTGGTCTGGATGAACGTGTCTTCTTTAATTCCTTGGTTGTTGGACTTGCATGCAGTTTGGTTTTCTGACAGTTCTGATTGTTTCTTGTTTTTAAATTTGTTGTCCTTCTTTTGGTTGTGTGAGGAGGCACAGTGTGTCTGTCTACACCTCCATATTGGCTGGAAGTCTATAGTTTTAGCTTTTAATCAAAGCTTTAGGTGTATGACTTATTTTCCCCCCACATTGCATCTTTTAATTTATAGGAAGTATTCAAAATAGGCTAACACATGGGAATAAAGAGTAAATTTGTGTTTGCCTCGGTTTTGCACTCAGGGGAAATGAGATTGTCTCTGAATGAGTAAGGTGCTTTTTTTTTTTATGGGGGGGATGATGTTAAGCTTCTGAAATTGACTTATGGTAATTTTGTACAATTCTGTGAATATACTAAAGCACACTAAATTTCACACCTCTAAGTGTGCCTTGCATGGTGTGTGAATTATACTTCAGTGAAGCTGTTACAGTAATTTAAAGGATGTGTTTTCCATCATCAAAACAGAAAGCGAGCTCCCAGGAGGTAGCAAAGGCTCCTGTCGCTCACCGCATGGTCTGTGGCAGGGTGGTGAAGTCCCAGAGGGGCTCTCCCAGTGAGTTCCTAGGAACTGCAAAGAGGGAAATATTCATGAGGATTTCCGTGTTTTACTTTTTTTAAAAAAGCACCTAAAGATTAAAATAATATTCACAAGTATCAGGAAATACTTGTGTTGGCTCTTGGGGAGGGTAATACAGGGAAGTCATCAAATGGACAATTTTTGTAAGAGTTTTGCTCACATGGATTGACACTCTGAAATCAGACCTAAATTTATTTTTGCTCTTCCCCTCAAATGACGTCAGAGTAAAGCAGTTCAATGGATCAGCTTTTTTGAAAGCCCCAGTTTGTGAAAAACGAAAATATTAAGAAACAAGTATTTTGCAGTCATGAAGAATGGACTCTTCCAGATTGTCAGCTTCAAAACTGAGAATTGCTGAGATTCTGTTTTGCAGGCATTGGTGTGACTGTCCTCCTTGTGGCTCGAGTGGAATCTAAAAGGGACAGATGGCTTAGCCATAAAACTTAAAAGAACCCAGCAGTGTTTTTAAAAGACTGTGTGTCCACCCTGAATCAAATCCTAAACTATATATAAGATAACAGCCATAAATGTGGATCGATGCAGCCTGTGGGCAAAGTGATGAGTGATCATGAAAAATTCAATACTGTCTGCAGTGCTGTTTCCTGGGCTTGCGTTTATTAAATTCATCAGTCTTTAATGTACCTTCCAGGGGTAACCACAGCAAATATAAAGACCTTCCAGATTTGTCAAAAAGGTATGTGCCTGTTTTTTTTTTTTTTTAGGTTAGAATGATACCTTTTTTTTTTTTTTAGTTTATTTTTCTTGCTTCAAGCATTGCTTGGGTAATGTAATTTAACTTCTTTTTTTTAATGTATTTTATTGATTATGCTATTACAGTTGTCCCATTTCCCCCTTCACTCCCCTCCACCCTGTACACCCTCTCCCACCCATATCCCCCCTTTAGTCATGTCCATGTGTCATACTTATAAGTTCTTTAGCTTCTACATTTCCCATACTATTCTTACCCTCCCCCTATCTATTTTCAACCTACAATCTATGCTACTTATTCTCTGTACCTTTTTCCCCTCTCTCTTCTTCCCACTCCCCTGTTGCTAACCCTTCATGTGATCTCCATTTCTGTGGTTCTGTTCCTGTTCTAGTTGTTTGCTTAGTTTCTTTTGGTTTTGCTTTAGGTGTGGTTGTTAATAATTGTGAGTTTGCTGTCCTTTTACTATACATGTTTTTTTCTTTATCTTCTTTTCTTAGATAAGTCCCTTTAACATTTCATAAAATAAGGGCTTGGTGATGATGAACTCCTCTAACTTGACCTTATCTGAGAAGCACTTTATCTGCCCTTCCATTCTAAATGAAAGCTTTGCTGGATAGAGTAATCTGGGATATAGGTCCTTGTCTTTCATGACTTGGAATACTTCTTTCCAGCCCCTTCTTGCCTGTAAGGTCTCTTTTGAGAAATCAGCTGACAGTCTGATGGGAACTCCTTTGTAGGTTACTGTCTCCATATCTCTTGCTGCTTCTAGGATTCTCTCCTTCATTTTTACCTTGGCTAATGTAATTATGATGTGCCTTGGTGTGTTTCTTCTTGGATCCAACTTCTTTGGGGCTCTCTGAGCTTCCTGGATTTCCTGGAAGCCTATTTCCTTTGCCAGAATGGGGAAGTTCTCCTTTATTATTTGTTCAGATACGTGTTCAGTCTGTTGCTTTTCCTCTTTTCCTTCTGGTACCCCTATAATTCGGATGTTGGAACGTTTAAAGATGTCCTGGAGGTTCCTAAGCTTCTCCTCATTTTTTTGAATTCTTATTTCTCTGTTCTTTCCTGTTTGGTTGTTTTTTTTGTTCCTTCTGGTCCACCCTATTATTTTGAGTCCCAGTTTCCTTCCCATCACTATTGGTTCTCTGTGCATCTTCCTTCATCTCTTTTATGGTAACCTGCATCTTCTCATCTAATTTGTGCCCCAAATCAACCAATTCTGTGAGCTTCCTGATCACCAGTGTTTTGAACTGTGCATCTGATAGATTGACTATCTCTTGGTCACTCAAACGGATGAGTCCTGGGGCATTGATCTGTTCTTCTGTTTGAGACATGTCTCTCTCTCTCTCTCTCTCTCTCTCTCTCTCTCTCTCTCTCTCTCTCTCTCTTTTTGGTCTGATCGCTCTTGTTATGGTGAGGGGCAGAGCCTTAGGTGTTCACCAGAGCTGGGCACCCCAGTTGCTAGATTGTGACGTTGTGGGTGAGGGCGGCGGGGAACAATGGCAGTAGCTCTGTTCTCCTGGGACCTCAGTCCCTTCTCTGGGATCCTGGGTTGCGTGTTCTGCCCTGGTCCACAATCGCTGCCTCACTGGGTCCGCCAGCTGCCGCTTGCGTACTCAGGGTCCACCCGCTGCGATCTTGCATGCCCCAGATGCCTTACGTGCTCCCGGTTGCCTTATGTGCCCAATTCACCCTGTTCTCCGTGCCGCAACCCAAGCCCGGCTGCTCATCTCCGCCCCTTTTACCAGTCTGGATAAACAGGTCTACTTCAACTTCTTGGCTGTCCGGCTTCCATTCAGATAAATTCTCTATCAGTTCTGGGTGTTATTCTGCCACTAAATTGTTGTTGTTCTAATCTTGGTTGTGCATGGAGGTACGGTGCGTCCACCTATGCCTCCATCTTGCCGGAAGTCCCGTGCCTGTTCTTTATACCAGTCTTTGTTCACATGACTATCACCTACCGCAATATGCTCCCCTCGCCCACGCTGCTCACCAGGGCTGAAGTGCCTAAGGGGCCAACTCCTCCCAAGTCCTGGCTACTTAGGCAGGTGATGTGTTCAACCCTCAACTCTTCCCACTTGACAATGGGGGCTAGGGGACAAGGGACATGGACTGAAGCCCAACATGTTGGGTATTATGTGAGGAGACTCTGGATCTTATTGAAACCATCTGTTTTAGCTGGGTGTTTGACACTGCCCAAGGGGTGGGAGTCCTGCCTCACAGTGCCAGATGAGTGTGGATATCCAGGTCCCCCATTTGGCCTCCATTACCCCGAGGGGTGAGGTTCTCCTTAGTGCTGAGGTGTGGGGTGGATTTTCAGCCCCCTTCAAGGGCTTCAGGATATTTCAGTGGTAGGGACGGGTATGAGTGTCTCACTAGTGCTCCCATGTGACCTTTATGACACCACGGGTAGGGAGAGTGATCTCATTGTCGCTGCATGGTGGAGATTACCTCCTCTGACACTACCCCAGTGGGGGGAGGGGGCACCTCTCTTTACTGCTGGGTGGGAGGTGGTGGTCCAGATTCTCCCCATTCTCCACGGATGCCAGGGCATGGAGGACTGACTTCCTTAGTGTCTGGCAGGGAGGAAAGTCCTGATGCCTTACTGCGCATTCTCTGACGCCACCACCACCCGCACCCCTGGCAGAAGGGGTGGGAGTTGTGACTGTGCACTAGGTCTTTGCCGCTGTGGGTGGGTGATTTATTCAAACAAATGATCTCTGGTTTCTACTTTGTACCCAGCCTGACTGCCCTGACCCTGTGTGACCAATGAGGAGCAGAGTAGTCAGCTGGCTTCTTAAAACAGGGCCAGACAGTTTCATTGTCTGAATACAATGAAGGGAGGGTTGGAGGGGAGAAACGGGGTTTCTGTTAGTCCTTATAACTGATGAAGCTGAGTAACGTGTGCTGCAAGCCTGCAGGGAACAGCAGCTGTGACAGGAGCTTTGGAATCAGAGAGCCCTGGGTGCAAATCCTAGCACTTCCACTAATTGTCTGTGTGATTCTGGAGAATTACTGAACCTTTCTGAACTTTATGTATGAAAATGAGAATTGTTCGTTTAATGTATTAATTCCCTGCTATGTGTAAATAATTGTTTGCTATTGTTTTTATTACTACTTAGTCACTACTTAGTCATTTTTCATTCGATTTTTTCAATATGTCTGCCAGGGACCTTGTGGCAGATTGCAAGAATGGCTGCAAATGATTTTCTATCTAGCCATGCCTGTGGTGTTGTCCTCCCACACTGATGCCAGCCTTGATTATGTGACTTGCCCTGGCCCCTGGGGTATTAATAAACATGAAGCATAGAGAAAAGTATGCTTAAGAGTGTGAAAAATACCTGTGCATGGAGCTTGCTCTGCCTTGCTGCAGTCAGACCCCAGCTGCCATGCAGACAAGCCCAGCTGGCCTGCGGAAGATGAGAGCCCCGTGGCCCAGTCACATCTCACCACCAGCCACAGCTGCCAACCCCTAGACATGTGGGGGAGGCCAGTCCCCACCCAGGAGCCAACCTTCCAGCTGCCCACAGACAGAAGGGAAGCCACAGAGAAACCCAGCATCTAGTAATGAGAACTAGGTAAACGGAGAGTACATGCGTGCTCTCACCCCTGACAGCTTCTGAGACTCACTTCCTTTTTAACAACCTTGATAGTCTTGATCAGTGTTGGTCAGGTAGTTTATGGAAATCAATTAGGATTTGTCTAATATCTGTCCTCATGATTATATTAGATGTGTTCCTGGAAGGAAGACCACTGCTAAATTGCTATATTCATCGCATCTTATCATGCGTATGTGTGGTCAATGTAGTTGTCACTGTCAATGCTGGCTGGGGTCCCCCGGCTGCATGCCAGGTCTCTTTGTTCTGGAGTTACCCTTCTTTTCCTGTCTCCACATTGCACTCTTTGGAATGGAGTCGCTCTGTGCAGCCCACACTGAAGGAGTGGGGATCGTGCTCCTCCTCCTCAAGGGTGAAATATCCATGTACATTACTCGGAAATCTGCTGCTCAGGAGATTTGTCCTTTGTCACATTTATTTAGTTAATCATTCATTTCTTTGGAATTATGAATATTTATTTTAAACTTTGCATTGTAATCCAGTACTACTTTATTTATTTATTTATTTATTTTGCTCAAATTTGTTCAGCCTTGGGCCTTGGGACCTGTTTTATTTGGTTCGCATGCCCCTTTGACATACCTCTGTTGTTCTGTGTGTGTTTTTTTAAGCACTTGCTCATGATACTAAAGATTATTAAGGCTTATTTTATGTATTTTCTGCCTCACACCTAGAATCAGTCATTTATCCAAAGAATACAGGTTTGTTTCCATAGACAATGGTGTTGAAAACAGGTGTGGATGTCAGGTGTGCTTGTCCCACCTGGATGCTGTTGCTTCTAGGTCCTCTCAGAGCGAGGAAAGAGACTGTGGACACCAACCTGGGGATATACACTTATCTGGAAATATTTCTATGTGTAGTTGTCGGTAACTGTATTAAGGTAAACATGAGTTCACACTGACATCTCCAACTCTGATCTCTTTCCCTTGGGTCTGTAATTTCCCACTCCCACAGTGAGAAACGTGGACTCCACCCTCCACTAACCATTTCCTTACTTGTTCAATTCCATGTACGTGTGTGGTCGTGTCAGAACCGTCAACCTGTACTCTGTGGAGAGCAAGTTTCTTGGCTAGAGCACAGTGTTTATGTATAGATTCTTTTGCCTTTAGTCTTATAGATTTTACTCAATTCAGAATTGCCTAGGTTAGTACCTTTTACCCCCAACCCCTTTAGTGAGGTTGTTCTATATACTTGTAATGTAGTTAATTGTTTTGACATATTCTGCATTTCATCTTGGAAATCTCCCAGGTTCCTAAATTATTTTTAAAATTTTATATATTTAAGATTCACTCTTTGTGCTGTAATGTTCTTTGGGTTTTGACAAATGAATAATGTCATGTATTTACCATAACAGCATCATACAGAATGGGTTTTAATCACCCTAAATAATTCCCCTTTCCTTCCTCTATTTAACCCTATCCCCTCCTCTCAATCCCCTGCAACCACTGATATGTTTGCCTGATATGTTTGTATGTTTATCTGTAGTTTTGCCTCACCTAAAATGTCATATAATTGGAATTCTTTTCAGACTGACTCCTTTCATTTAGCAATATCCTTTTAAAATTCATCCATGTTCAATGGGAAGACCCACTGAAATCCAGAGCCAATAACTCTCATCATTGCTGGAAAAAAACCCAGTATTTTAAAATTCTTCTTTTCTTTCAGGGACCTTCTCAAATGCCAACTCTTCCCTGAAGAATCTCCTGATAATGTCAGTCATGATTAATCTCATTCTCCCACAAATACACATCGCTTTCTGCACTTCTGTTTTCACTGTGAAACCTAAAAGGCGCATCACCCTCTGGGTCTGGTCATTTAAAGGGTGTCCTCAATGTATTTTAGCTAACGCCTGCTCTCTCCTGGGCTGACAGGTCTGGGAGGGGCCATCAGAGTTTCTGGTTGTACTCCAAGGTCAGTGACCTGCAGGTCTTCCCACAGGTGGCACATTCTCCTCCCCACTCAAGGGAAGCTCTTTCAGAGGATGGGCTGTGTGTTTTTAGTTCTGTTTCCCATGAGCATGCCTAGCTCAGTGCCTGACACAGTGATGAATGACAGTGATATTAACAGTGGCATCAAACTTTGATGTCCTCTCCATCTGTCAGGCACTAAACTAAGCATTTGTTGATGAACAGTTAGTTATTTATGTGGCATTTACCAGGTGCCAAGTGTTATTCCAAGCACTTACAAAGATGAATTCATGCACATGGATTATCTCATTTAAGCCACACAGGAGCTGTATGAGAAGCTCTAATAATAGTATCTCCATTTTACAGATAAGCAGAGTGAGGCTTAGGGAAGTTGGGTAGCTTTCTCAAGTGCTCACACTTCTAATGGTTAGCAGGGTGATGCTAGTAGGTAATCATCAGATATTTGTTAAATCACATAAAATTTACAGCTTCTACTTGGTAAATGTTTCACTCCACCTTTAGGGGGAGTGGCATTTTACCAGTGGACATAAGGGGCACCCATCCTGCAGAGATTTGCCTAGTTCTAGGTGGCTGTGTACCATATCCTGCACCAAGGTGTCAGTGCCAGGACTGAAAACATGTGAAAGGAGGCCCTGTGGCAGATTAATGGCCACCCTTCCACAGTCTTCCACTGGATGGATGCTGAGCCGCCAGAGTGAGCGCTGGCTGTGTGGCTGGACGTGGAGCATCAAAGGCCCAGTTCCTACATTTCGTTTGCTATCACTGCTTCCAAATTGTATTGCAGGCAAAACAGCTGACCTCTGAAATGACGGGAACAATGCTGTACCTCTCCAGGAAGCTGGGCTGGGTAGTGAGCAGGTAGTTCTCACACTTTAATTCAGGTGTTATGGAGTTGCAGGGTTGAAGGAGACGTTTTAGCCTAAAGTATCAAGAAAGTCTCCATACGGTGTTTCTCTAGAGAACCTCATCTCCTTCCTGCCAGAACTTGTGATTTCTCCTAATGCTGAAGGATTTTCAGAGGAAGCTTTACTGATTTCTAGAGCTCCCATGAATGATGCCACTTGCCTCCTTCAAGTACCGTCCTTGATGGGTTCAGCCAGTCCCTAGTCCTTGTGCTGTGTGTGTGTGTGTGTGTGTGTGTGTGTGTGTGTGGTTGGGGCGGGGGGTGCATCCTGGTGCCACACTGACTTCAAAAGCAGTTTCAGAGACACTTATAGCTTCTCCCAGCATGTCTAGAATAGACTCATTTTTTTTTTCGATATACTACAATGGTGCATTTCACATACCCAGATGAAGAGAGTGACACATTCTTTATACTTAATACCATGACAAGATGTTGAGTGAAAAGTCCCAATGCACACACTCCACTGGCTCAGATTGATATTGGTATCAGGATGAAGAAATTTCGTAGAGGACACAATTTATAGAATGAGTCAAACGCCTAGTGAATCTGCTGTTCAGATGCAGAGTTGAACTGCGACCTGTATTATTGAGTTCTGAAGGAGCCAGGGGAGATAGTATAAGGTAATGTGTCCTGGCCTTTGGAGTGGACCAAGTGAGTATGGTTTCTGGCTCTGGTGCTTGTTGGTTATGTGACCTTGGATGTAGGAATTAATGTTTCTTAGCTTCTGTTTCCTCTTCTGTAAAGTAGACATGTTACACAGTGGTTGAAAACATTTAAAATAATGCAGGTGTGTCTCTTATCCCAGTACTAACAAACATTTACAAGAGGGCTTGGCAGGTTAATCATTGTTCTTGTCTCTTTACCATATTCTTTTGTTCAGTCTTCGTGACCTTCATGACATCTCTCAGAGACTTTCCTCATTGTGCAGTTGAAGAAACCCAAAGTTCAGAATGTTTAAATGATTTGCCCCAGGCCTAGAGCTAATACGTTACCAGCAAAACATGAAATTGAATCTAGTGGGTGCCACAGTGCCTTCCAAATGCTGGAGGTGGCACTCCATCAAGGCAGGGAACACTGCTAGGACCCTGCAGCAGGAAGTCCATCTGGCCTAACTACCTGGACAGGTGTTTGGAGTCTGTCATCGGTTTTTGTGACATGCCAACAGGGCATGTCATCAACCTGGTATTAAGCAGATATTTAGATAAATGAACAAACATCAAATAAATAAACATAGGACATTCCTTCAGAGCTTGTCATATGCTAAGCAGTTCCCTAAATTTTATTTTCTATTATCTCATCCAACCTCACAGTAAACCCTGTGAGACTACTATTACCATCCCCATTACAAGTGCAGAAATGGACATTTAAATGTTTCCTTGCTCAGGGTCACAGGGCTGGGAAGTGGTGCGGCCCGGACTTGAATTCAGGCCTGTCCAACTCCAGAGCACTCGCTGCGTGCTGAGTGTGTGAGCAGGCTGCCCTTCAGCTGCGAGGGCTCTGGGCCCCCGTGCTGGCAGTGAGACCCAGGCAGTGCAGGGAGGTCCTCGATGTTCATCTTCAGCATGCTGACCGTGTTCCTGTGGTCCTTGAATCTCCCTGATGATTTCAAATGCCAGGTTACTTGACACTTCATTTGGGAATCCATCAACACAACCTAACAGTGGTTTCTGTATGTTATTGTTAGGCATTTCTTGTGAGCCTATTAGAACAGTATTTTGATTGAACCTAAATATTTACTAAAGTATCTGGCAGCACAAATTTACCCTAATTCAGGAACATGTTTGGAGATAATTTATTGAATTTTTTTAAGTGACAGCTTTCTTGTGTTCTGTAGGAAAATAAAAAATGTTTTACACACCTACTTTTTAAATGAAGGAGAAGTTATTATTCCATGAATAACACAAATAATAATTATACTCCAATCTCATATTCTGACTGACAAAATTATGCAAGTGGGAGGTGAAGTATCTCAACATCCTGAGAGTAAAAAACTAAATTATTTGAAATGAAATTTGTGTGTACTTTCTTTTAAAAAACACTAGTTGGCTTTTTAGACTGAAAATGGCCAGGATATGCTGCGCAGTACGCTCCAATTCCTGTCTAAAACTAGGAGGTGTGACAGTATGGCAGGTGGACACAGAGTGGGGAGACTTGGCCACTAATTCCAGAGGCAGCACCCGCTGTCTCTGGGGCCCCAGGAAGCCGTGTGTCCCATCGGGTCTTGGTGATGACTCCGGCCATGAGAGCATGTGGGGTGCTGCGCTGTTTCACTGAACATTCACAAAATTTCCTACGGTTATGTTGGCTCCTGTTTACAGAACAGGCAGGTGAGGCTGATGGGGTTCAGATACTTTGTTCAAAGTTTTATTTTATTTTGACACCCACAGGCATAAAGAAAAGTTGTTCTTGGTGTTGGTTCTAGGTACCAAAAGTAAACCATGCCTTGTCCTAGACACATGTACAAAAACTAATCTCCCAGAATTCAGTTAATCCTGTTTTTTCTACAGTCTTTGGGTGGGGTTTTGAACTTAAGACTCTAATAGAAATTGCATGGGGGAAGATTTCCAATGAAATTGCTCAGGGGAAATGCCTATGTGAGATGACTATAAATGCAGTTTGGCATCGTTTAAATTGAATTGGGAATGTGCTGAATTGGAGACTGACTAAAATGTTAAACTGCTTTGCTTGAACCATGTTCAAGGACAGGGCTGAAATAAAAAGTGTAAAGCCAGCTGCAAAGGAGGAAGACATCAGGATGGCTGTATCTGCTGATGGCAGCTTGCCCTGGTCTCATCTCTGCTTGGCAGCTCTCCTGTCCCAGTGGGCAGCTGCAGCCAGGACAGGTGGAAATCTGAACGGGCAGCCTCAGGAGAAAAAGAGCCTGTTGGGGGATGGTACTGCATTACTGTCAGATGGGACCCATCCCTCCAAGCAGAGTGACTATTTCTCTAGCCCAGGCATCCTTTCACAATTTAATTGTATTTGTGGACCATATTGAGATGTATGTGCTTTGTCACTCTGAACACTTTGTAAATCAAGACACAGCCATCTAATTTAATGGGTTCAGTCTGCAATGCCTGTGAAGACTCAGCTTAAGAAGAGAGATGTTAGACTTTTGATGTTTCCATGCCAGTTGTAGTCTTTGTCTTGATTAATTCATTTACTCATTTATTCAATAAACACATTCTGAACACTGACTATATAGATAGTTTTCTATGCTTGGATACATCAGTAAACAAGACAGACAAAGATCCCTGCTCTCCTAGAAATAGAAGTCCAATAGTGTACATGAGTAAGTGGGAAGATGACTAGCCTTAGAGCCAACCAGCTCTGAGTTCTAAGGTCAATTCCATCACTTCTTAGCTATGTGACCTAACCTGCTTCAGCCTTGTTTTCTTATGGGTAAAATGTAAACTGTAATACCAGCTCATAGAAATCATGTGAAGCTTGGAACAAGAAATGGAGGGAGCCATGCATGGCCCCTCGAAGGGCCAGTAAAGGCTCCCTCCTCCTTTTCCTTGTCAGTCAGTGGCTTCCTGCTCAGCACATGGTACTGCTGCTCTTCACTGGGTGACAGCCAGCTCCACACCATAGACTTTGTGCTGTGGCCATTGCACAGAGTTCACTTGGCATTCCTCAGGGTTGTGTTTTCAGCTATGCCTGGCTAGAAAGTAGACAAAAGAAGGGTGTATGCTCCCCTTGGAATATTAGTATCTTCCCAAAATTTATATGTTGAAGCCCTAACCCCGATGTGATGGTGTTAGACAGTGGGGCCTTTGAGAAGTAATTGGAATTAGAAGATGTCCTGAGGGTGGAGCCCCCATGATGTGATTAGTGGTCTTCTAGAGAAAGAGACTTTCTCTCACACAGTGTGAAAGCCATGTTATTTGAACTTACAGTGTGACAGTGGCTGTCTACAATCTAGGAAGAGGTCCTTCACCAGGAACTTGCTGCACCTTGACCATGGACTTCTCAGCCTTCTAGGCTGTGAGAAAATGTCTGTTGTTTAAGCCACCCAATCTATGGAATTCTGTTATAGCAATGTGAGCTAAGATAGTGAGCTGGATGCCAACTTAGAAGAAAGGGTAGCCATTGGTGCCAATCCATCCATTTCATCGGTTTGAGCGCATTGATCCTCACCGAGAGTCACTTGGCATCTTCACAGAGGTCTTTACAGCCATGTCCATAGACAGGGACTCCAGCCCTCGCTGACCACAACCAGCGCTCTTGGAACATCCACACAGTCCTTTAGTGGGATGAGATTCTGGGTTGTTACTGTGTTTGTTAACGGCCCCAACACTTCTGACTTCAAAAAGACCATCTCTTAGTATAAAGGAAAACCTATCCCCCTTCGTACCTTTTTAACACTTTGAGTCTTTCTTTGAATTTTCATCTGAACTAAACAGAAACTAAAAAAGAAATTTACTTATGACCTCTGGTAATAGCTTAGTTGATGGAGATAGAAATTCCAGGTATCATCCTGTAGTTTACAGGTGAGAGAGAGAAGAGAAAAATCTTTTAATGTTGTTTTATTTTTAATATCTTATTGCTACAAATATATGTAATACATATTCACTATAGAAAGTAAAGAATAAACAAAAATAAGGAAATTAGAATTAATTCTAAGACCCTGTGATAAATATTATAGTCATTTTGATAAATACTGTAGTTAGTAAATATCAGTAATCTGTTTTTATATTTATCAACTGATTTCATCTTTCCCTGTAATTAGGTGCTTTCATATAACACCAATTTAATAACTTCATAGTACTCCATTTTGTGGATGTATCATAATTTAAACCCCCTTCTATTTTTTACATTTGTTTCTCATACTTTTTTGGATATCATTAACAACATCATGATGAGAATCTGCATAACTAAATCCTTGATCTCATCTATGCTTATTTCTTTAGAATAATTTTCTAAAGGCAAAATTATGGGTCCAAACTTACAGCCAGATTCCTGTTAAGTCATGTACTTATTTAACAAATATCTTAAAGCACCTATATTTTTCAGGCAGTAATAGGCACTGAAGCAAAATCATGTGAACAAGGGATGTATGGCCTCCATCCTCATAAAGCTTACATTCTCGTGAAGTTGTGCAGTTTATCCTGCTGCGAGCAGGGTATGAGTGTGTCTTCCACCTGATATGGATCAGCTCTGTCCAAAATATCTCTAAAGTGTTTCATATCCTTTTTTTCAGTTACCCACTAAAAACTTGCCCAGTATTCCAACAGCGTCCTATGCACAGATGCAGTACCAAATTGTGTAAGTGCACCGGGACAGATGGTCCCAAACCACCACCCTTTACCACAGTGCGTGGGAGTGAGCATGGACTCCTTAAAATTGATAAACTAGTAGTTTTATGCCTTGACTTGACATATGTTTTATGCTCAAAACCCCTTATGTTCCTCATTTTAGCACCTCTGGTGTCTGAGTGTCTGGAGGAAACCCAGACTTGGATGCTTGGTTTGAATGTCATGGCATTTGTGTCCAAACAGATTAGTGTCCGAAATGGCTCAAATGGAAATACGTTTCCACATGGGGCAGGGGACTGGAAAGATGGTTTTGAAATGCTTACTTCCCTTTTTTTCCCTCCTCCTTTGTCATTTTTAAAAGAGAAGAGGGTCCAAAAGAACAAATCTGTTAGAATTCAGATAAAAATTACTCTAAATTATTAACAAACAAAGAGATCCCAAAATGTCACATCCAAATCTGCAACATGGAAAATCTGAACCATTGAAAATCATGCATTAACTGTGGTATAAGATAGTCATCTTGACAGCTAAAAATACACAGGGACAGTCAGAAATATTGCCATTTTTTATATCCAGTGAAATAGCTTCATTTTACTCCACAAAGAAAAAAGCTCCTTTGAATACTGAACAATATTAAATTTGCTGTTAACTCCCATTGTGCCACATTCTGTCTTAAGGTCAGTACCCCCAGTTGTTCCTTGGCTACGCTGCCTCTGTATAGATTTGCCGGGTCATCTTGGTGAACTCCAGCCCATCACCCCAAGTCTGGGTCCTTCATTCCTTCTTCCAGGCTCTCACAGCCCCTGACCACCCCTTACTACCCACCCATACTTATTTAAGGGCTAGCTAAGCTTAAAGTATGTGATTGAGTTAACTACAGCCTCCTTGCATTGGTGGCTTTTGCAGTGGGAGAACAGAGACCAACACATTTTCCAAATGCTTTCAAGTAAGGCTTCAGGCAAAAGAAACTGACATTGGAAAGGAAAGGTGTGAAGTCAGTACCCTCGACATCACAAGTGAGGATAGTGAGGCAGGGACGTGAGATGCCTAAGGATCATTTTATTTAGCAAAACAACATGAGCCTTTATAGCAGTTACTATAATATTTTCAACTTAGGAACTCTATATTTTAGAGGAACCATAAACATCTATTTCCTTGAAATTCCTAAATCACTGTTACTTAAGTTAGAGCCAGTACCTTCAAAGTACTCATGAGGCTATGATTTTTCTGAAGTTTGCCTGAATCTAGACTGGGGGTCCTGCTGCAATGCAGAGTTGCCCCCATACCTCTTCATTCAAGGGGTCTGGGCTGGGGCTAGCTAAGTCTGATGCAGGCGCCCCTGGGGATAGAATGCATGGTGTGTGGCTTTGATGTATTATGGAGAAAGCCAGACTCACATTTAGTGAAATGTGAGGGTTTGGAAATATGCCAAGTTGGAGGCATAGTAGCCTTTAAGCTGTGGGGGGGGTGGGGTGGGGGGGATGGTGAGTCTTCAGGCACAAGAAGGAGCTAAATCTTGCTCATGTTCTATGACCTAGTAGGGTAAATAGCATCATACTGGAAGGGACGGGCTTGGTTCTGAGTGAATCAAATATCTTAGACAGTTGGAAGTATACAGATCTCCAGTAGATTATGTAGGACAGGAGCAAGTGAATGGAAATGAGTTACGGGTATTGAAAGCTTTTGGCGCTTGGCGCAAAAAAGTGCTTGCTTACCTCAAATTCTTATTATAAAAGAGAGTCTCAGGGCCAGTGGATATCATATGTGAATTAAGTAGTACAGAAATGGCTTCATTTCTGGGTCCTCTTACCCTTTCTGATCCTTTTAAGGGGCTCCCATCATCTACGGGCTAGAGTCCAGACTCCCCAGCCTGGTACATCAAAGCACTAACAATGAGGCCCCTTCACCGACCCAGCCTTTTACCTGCCCGCCTCCTCAGCACGCTAGTCCCATCAACTGTTGGAAGTCCCCCACACATACTCCCTCCGAGAGCTCACCTTGCTCTGTGGTGCCCCCTCATCGGCACGTCCTCTCCCCTGACCCCTGCTCCATTGCAACTGTCACCACTTTATAAACCTCCGTCGGGAGCGACCTCCTCTTTGAACCCTTTCCTGATCCTCCGAGCTCCAAGGAAAAAATTCCTGGTGGAATTTTTTTATTTTTCTTCTTTCTTTTTTTTAAAAATTATTTTTACTGGGGTGCATTGGTTAATAAGATTATATAGGTTTCAAGTATACAATTCTATGGTACATCATCTGTGTATTGCGTTGTGAGCCTGCCACCCAAAGTCAAATCTCCTTCCATCACCATGTATTTAACCCTCTTTACCCTTTATTCTCTCCACCCCTTTCTCTGGTAACCACCATGATGTCTGTGTCTGTGAAGTTTTTTTGTTTTTCTCGTTTGTTCATTTGTTGCTTCCTGTTTTATATCCCACGTGTGAGTGAAATCATATGGTTCTTGACTTTTTTCATCTGACTTAATTTTGCTTAACATGATATTCCCAAGATCGATCCATGTTGTCATAAATGGCAGTATTTCAACTTTTCTAATGGCTGAGTAGTCTTCCATTGTGTACATGCACCACATCTTCTTTATCCAGTCCTCTATTGAAGGACACTATGGTTGTTTCCATGTGTTGGCCACTGTGAATAATGCCGTAATGAACACAGGGGCACATATATTTCCACATTCATTTTCAAATCTTTTGGGTAGACACCCAGAAGTGGGATCTTGCTGGGTCATAGGGTAACTGTATTCTGAGTTTTCTGAGGAGCCTCCACACGGTTGTCTGTAGTGGCTGTACCAGTTTGGCTCCACAGCAACCGAAACCCACTGTGTAACCGTTTCCAGGGCAGACGACTGCATGACCTTATTTACTTTCTCTTATTTATAGCCCCTTTTTGCTATACCGACAACCCCTCTTGGGCAGAGGGTAACCATATACTTGGTGGCATGACAGAGCTTGGGCTTGGGGTAGATAGAGAATAAGTATTTTTAGTGTGAAATACCCAGACCATCAAGTTTCTTGGGTAGACTCAAGAACAATGTGGTCATGGAACTAACTTTTGACACCTTGTCCCCTTTCTAATGCTTTTCTCTGGAATAAGGTTGGGTTCAAGAAGGCCCTCTGCTTCACCAGAGTGGCTTGTGGCTTCCCTGGTTCAGGGCCATCGTTGGACATGCCCGAGCCAGCCTCTGATCTCTGCCTGCACATGCTCACGAGCCCCCATGTGCTTTCAGAGGCTGGGCCTGAGACCTTCAGATGATCAGAGAGGACCTTTTTTTTCCCAGTGAGCAAAATTACCCAGATTACTGGGTTACCAGAGACTGAATTGTTTTACAAATCGGCCTTTTCAATCTTATCCAGAAACCAAATCTGGACTTGTCCAAAATTTTGTCCAAAGCCAGCTTTGGTCTCACTTTCACAGAGCTTTCCCTGACAGCAGTTTCTAATGTGGTCTGGAGGCCCCTCAGGAGAGTGGAACTACACAGTGGATATGCAAATCCTTAGCTGCCCGAACCAAACAGTGTGCAACCTCTTTAGCTCTAGGAAGCTCTAGGGCAAATGCCAGTTTCAGGAGGGCTGAAGACAAATCAGAAGCACCATATTAGTTAGGGAGATAGATTTGATTCATTAATTTATATTCATTGATTTATTCATTCATTTAAATATTGATTGAAGTTCTATGTCAAGGGCTATGCTGTGTCTTGGCATGTGAAGGTGAATATCTCCATTTCATGGGAAGACATACCCGTGAATAGTGTGCGGGGTTCTGAGCCCTGAAGAAAGTGTGGCCCTGAGCAGCATGGGCACAAGGCAGGGGGCCAGACCCTCTGCCTGGGGAAGGGGAGGGGGCTCCTGAGAGGAGACGCTCCCTGGTCCAGTAGCATGCTTGTGGGGGAGGAGGGCAGGCCAGGAGAGGAAGCAGCTGCTAAAACTATCAGAGGGCATGTCTTATTTGGAGACCACAATTCGTGGATCTGGCCAGAGCATGGGGCACAGGTGTGAGGACAGAGGAGACAGGAGACTCTAAAATGGGAGAGCAGTCTGGGGTGGGAAGGGCCTTGGCAGTCAAATTGATGAAGGTCCCAGGAGGTGAATTTGTTTTAGACTTTCACTTTTATCGTGGTTTATCTCCACGTGAATATAAAAGCATATATCCATATAGTAGACAAAAATAAAACATTAGAATAGCTGTATGATAAAAATCATGAGACTCCAATTATGTTATAATATATTTACAATAGTCCCATACCAAGGACTGATCTGATCATTATTCCCTCCCCCAACTTACATGTTCCTGCCACCTGCCTTAGAGGAAGGGCTCCCCTGCCAGCACCCCAAGTGCTTTGGTTTCCCCAGACTTCCCCTTGAGCACAGCTAAAAAAAAACAAACCTGCCTGTAATTGCCAGAGACATCTTTGTTCTGTCTAAAAAGACAAGCCTTTCAGTCCTTTGTACTGTCATTTCAGTCTATTAGACACTTTCTTCGGGGTGTGGATTTTGCCGTGATGGGTTTCTAGCGGGCCTCGCAGTTGCTTTTTATCTGAAAGAAAGGGCTGCAAGAATTCAATGGATTATTTATTAAACAGCCGGTCCTGCTTTGAGAGGCATTTTTTTTTTTTAGTGTTTAATAACGATTCTCCTCTTGGATGCTCTCTGCATAAAAGAAGTTAAACTACTAAAGAAATTATTTAACCATTTTAAAACTAATACACTTTAGAATTCTGATTAGAGATAAAGTAGAATTTTATTAACAAAGGACAAATCTCTTTTTCACAAAGTGGAAGTGTCTTCCCACTGGGAAGACAAAACCAAGAGAAGTCTGGGAAAGTATGACTCAGGTGAGCAACAGCCCAAGATGAAATTAATACAACACTCAATGTCCAGTTCATAAGACCTAGAAGGCTTTCCTTGCCTTCTGGACCCCCCCCCCCCCATAATGAAGAAGACCCAGAGAAAGATATATGTGAAAATAATATCTGTCATGTATGGCTTTTGGCCAGATCCTGGTGTAAATGAGTAGGTATCTACAAGTTATTTATTTATCATATTAACTAACATACCTTGAGCATAGGCATAGCACAAAACATCTTACAGGTGATGTCACTTTTTCTTCTAAGAGCTCTGTGGCACAGGTATAATAATGTTCCTTGTTTTACAGAGGGTCAGAGGGGTTGAGTAACTGCCAAGGCTTTTAAACAGCTTCTGAGTGTCTGTGTCAGCATCCAAATTGTGGTCCATTTTTAAATACAGGTGTTTTTTGTTGTTGTGGTTAACACTATGTGGTCTGAGATTTTTATTAGTTGCTATGTTAAAACTATAGGAATTCTACCTCTATTCATCAGTTCTAAAAGGCTTGCTAGTGACGGGTTTTTAAAAAAGAAAGTAGGAAGGAGCTTATTTAACAAAAGACCTGAGTTCCTGCCGCCACCACCACCACCAATATTAATAGCATCATGGAAACAGTATGTTTATTGTAAAATAACACAAAGCATGGACAATTACAGCTCTGAAATAATCACATGTGGTAATTGTTAGAACCAGAAATCATACTTATAATTTTATAATATATCTTTTTTTAAAGACTTTATTTGTTTATTTTTAGAGAAGGGGAAGGGGAAGAGAAGGAGAAAGAGAGAAAAAGAAGTATCAATGTGTGGTCACCTCTCTCATGTTCCCACCGGGGACCTGGCCTGCAACCCAGGCCTGTGCCCTCACTGGGAATCCAATCGGTGAGCCTTTGGTTTGCAGCCTGCACTCAATCCACTGAACTATACCAGCCAGGGCTGATTTTGTAATACATCTTTATGATTTTGTAGCATTTGCTATAAAATCAACTTTTGCTTCAGGATTTTGGTGTAGAAATTGTTTCTGTCACCTTTGAATGGAGACAATAGGAAGACTTTTAGGAATAAGCCACCTAGAAAATTATAGAGATTCTTGAGAATTAATAGCGTTTTCCAAAAGGAAAAACAAATGGCATCAGGTCACTGTACTTTACTCGGACCTGGACACATAAGCTGGTTGCCTCCAGAAAGAGAGTGCTGGCTTTCCTTTAGCTGAATACTTTCAACTTCGGAACTAAAATGGCTAAGGGTTTTAATTAATTTATTTTTTTAACTTTATTTTTATTGTTGACACTATTACAAATGTCCCCTTTTGCCCACCTCCAGCAAACCCACATTCCACCTTCTGTTTTAATTTTAATTATCTGTTTTCAACATCTGGATGTGGTATTTTTTAAAAAGGGGCACTATTCAGGCAAAGAAAGGTTGTAAAGGCCTTTCCTGCTATCATTTCTTTAATCTCTTTCTCATCATTATGCATTGATTTTAGGTGCTAAGAATAATTTCAAGACGCTTTTGGCTACAGTCCTATGCTGTCTGCCCACTTCTGCATTACCCAGCTGATGATTCAGTGTTCATTATTCCACAGATAGAAACCAGCTTAGACATGTCATTGCTGTGTATGTATGTTCTTACCTTCATCAGGGCCTTCATTAGGACTTTTTGAAAATGCCAGGCCCTCTCCTGCCTCAGGGCTTTTGCACCTGCTATTCCCTCTCCCTAGAATGCTCTTAGGCCAACACCTTCCTCCCTCTCTTCTTCATCAATAGCAGGCAGCTTATTTCAGTTGCAGCCCTAACAACTCCCTATTTCACCCTCCATGGTTTACTTTTCTCCACAGCACTTAGATACCTTTGACATATTCTGTGTTTTACCCATTTATCCGGTCATAATCAGTTAGCCCTCACCAAATGTAAGCTCCATGAATATGGGGAATTTTGTTGGTTTTATTCACCACTCTGTCTCCAGCATTTGGAACTATGCATGGCACATAGTACGTGTTTAGTAAAACTTTGTTTAAAATGTTATAAATATATGAGTATTTTGAACACAAAAAGCAAAATGACACATGTACTCATTAGAATGGAATTTCTGTGCCTGCAGGGACAGAGTTTTTTTTTTGTTGCATTGTCCTCAGTGGCCTGAAGAGGTCCTGATACACAATAGACACTCAGCACACCTTTAAGGGTTGGGTGGCCCAAAGCTCATTACTAAAGTGATTGGGGATGTTACCAGGTTTTTAAAGACAGAGGAAGAGAGGCAGAGGAGAAGGAAAGAGCAGAAGAATGACAGGTATTGGTATTTGAGAGCTTGCTCCCATTTGACATTGCTTTTTCAGAGATTATTTACAGTTTATTAGGTTAAAACTACAATATCAAATGAAATTTGCAATTCCCCAAGAACAGAAAATCAGATTTGGATACAGGAAACTCGTATCAACTCCTGGCCAGCTGCCCCCCCCCCCTTTTTTTGTGTTGATCACCCTGAAGTGAGGAAATGCATCTTATATGTTTCATAACTCTTTGCTGTGCTAATCATGTTCTCCCATTTGTAGAGATATTAGATTCATATATAATCCAATGGCCATTTACTTAGCAGAGAAAATAAGATATTACTCTGGCCGAGATCATCCTTTGGGGACCCAGAGACCAAATCAGCTCTACCTGGGAGGGTGCAGGAAAGGGGCAAAATGTAAGATGGATTTTAATGATGAGCAAGACACTGGCATCTGAAATGCTTGTTTATTACAAAAATGGGAAAGCTTCACAGTTATTTTCTCTGCTGGTCAGGAACCAGAGCTAAACAGAGAGAGGAAAATTGCCTTTGATTGAACACGTGGCCCACAGCCCCTGGCGTGCTCCAGAAGCAGAATAGATATTATAAAATACAGAAGATCACTGTTTGACCCAGAGTTGTCTTGAAATATATTAAAACACATTTCTTAACATGGAGAAATATTAACAACACTGTAAAATTTTAGAATTTGAAACTTAGGTGCTTAGATGTTTAAATAATCAAAAGTATTCAGGGGTAAGACAATACAAGGTAGAAAACACAATACCTGAAAAGGATAGTTAAAGAACAAGAGCCTATTATAGTGGCAAAATAGGAAGCTTAGCCAGCAAATAATTAGTTGGAAGAAGGAATCTTGGTTAGTCCAGGAAAAATGGATGGGTAGACCCATTTCAGACTGCAGGTTAAAGCCCTATGGTTCATTATATAATTGTGAAGATTATCACTAGAACTAGCTTCCAGCCCATTTCTAAAAGTAGAGTCTACTTCCTAACTCCTTGACAAGCAGACTTGGGAGTGGGATTTTCTTTGGTCAATGAAATCTGAGTAGAAATGACATATGACACTTTAAGGGCCATCATGAGATTCTGCCCTGGTCTCCAAGGGAAAAGAACATATATATTCATAGCCAATTCATAGGGACCTACATGTGAGTCTGTGACTCAGTCTTTATTTTTGCAAGCCACTAATTTTGGGAATTTTTTGTTGTTGTTGCACAACTTACCCTAAGCTTTCTGATACTGCGTGTATCTCTGTGGAAGATGTTGAGAAGATGTTCTGGGCATCCAAGAGGAGTGATGCCAATAGCAGAGAATACCAGAGGTCTAAGAATCCTAGGTTCCCCTGAGGGCGCTGCCACCTCAGCATCAGCTGGGGCTGGGGAAACCTGTATACTCCCAGGCCTCACCCCAAAATGAGTAAATCTGAATCTCTGAAGGTAGAGCTCATGTAGCTGTATTTTCACAGACTCCTCAGATGATCCTTGAACAAACCCAAATCTGAGAACTGCTGGGTCAGGGTGTTTACCTGTAGCTAAAGTGCCAGAACAGGGAAGCAGTGAACAAGAAATTAGGAAACTGCCTTTTGGGGTTTTGAAATTAGGTCCTGGCTCTGCCACTCATTGGCTTTGGGATCCTGAGGTAGTTGCTTTGATTCCAGACGCAGATTTCTCATGGCTTCCATGTCTTCAATGACAGCCATCCCCTCTGCCTTCCAAGGCTGCTGTGATAAAATAACTTGGAAGAGCTCTGTAAGCTGAAAACCACTTTTGTGTATCCAGACATTGTGATCTTGCTGAGATGTGGGGTAGGGGCATAGGTAGGGAGGTATGTGTTTCTAGTGACGTGGGGAACCTCAGAGACCGTGTATTGCATTAAGATGGAAATCAGCACAGCACTGGAAAGCAGGCACAGCCTAGTCAATGCTAATTTCATTTTGCTCTTTTAATAACCAGTAGGAAAATGAATTAAGGATTATCCATGTCTAGGAGATGGCTGAATGTCTAGAGCCCATTGTGTGTAAGCTGCAGAACTGAGAAGAGACTCATCTCTACTATTACAATTGGGAATCCCAGATACTTGAAGAAGCCAAGAAGGGACAACCTGCCAAGTTGTTTCTAGCTCAATAAAGGATGGATTACAGCTCCTCTGGGCTTCTCGCCATCCCTGCTAAGACAGGGCTCATCAGGTGCTAGGCATGTTAACCAAGGCTTCACAACAGTCTCAAGAGATATGTCCAGCCCACTTACATAGATGAACAGATTGAAGCTTAGTGGCATTGAGTTCTTTGTCTAATATGACCTTCTAATAAATGACAGAGGCCGGACTTGAACCAGGTTTTTGCCTCACTCCAGAGTTTTTGCTCTCAATCATTATGATTTTCTTTAGAACAAGCAGATACAGTTATTGTGGGTGAAAAAATGAAAACATAAAAGCATGCATTGCTTTTACAGTCAGGAAAACAGGTGATATCTGGTACCAGTGAAACTTGCCACTTTCAAACAGCTGGGCGTTTTGCCTAGCTAAACTAGAAACTGTAGTATAATAAATTATAAATCCAGTAACTCCTATATATGCCATCTTACTACCTTACATTAAAAGTAGTAAGTGTAGGAATGCATGCTTGTTGTACTGCTGTCTTTAGATTTGAGTCAAAGAAGTGAAAAGAAAATTGCTGTAGCCTTAAGGTTTTTATATGTTACAGGAAACTAGATGTGGTTCTAATGATGAAGGAAAGAAAAATTCAGTGGAGCCAACTCTTTTTTTTTCTGCAATTATAATCCATTTAAAATGGGCATCCTTTGTCTTAAAATGCTATGCTTGATTGTTATCACTGTAACTCAAAAGAATTCCTAAGGAAGGCACACCAAAGAGAAAGTGCTTTTATAGTTAGGAGAATAAGAATACTCACAGTTACATTTTAAAATTGCAGGGTACTGAACTGTGGGTAACTACTTAAGCGTCTAATTATCTGTTAGACTGTATACCTAATACCAGGAGAAGGAGCTGCTCTGGGAATTAAAAAAATTCTCATGTTAATACATTAAAACATAAATTAAGTATGAATTTCCTTTACATGATCTAATGCTCCTTAGTTTTTGGATGAATTTCTGTCCACCACTGTTCCTATGACTGTAAATCTTTCAAAGTCATGTCAAACAGAATTGATATACAATACAAGCTGCCATATGGAAAAAGTTATATTATCAGAATAAATGGAGTACGCAAAGAGAAGTAATAAGGCCTAGTAAGAGCTTCACAGACTTCAAAATGAATCCAAACCCATAATGAATGGCAACAGTTTGGGTTCTTAGAATTACTTAAGAATTCATTAGAGCATTTTATTAGTCATTTTCTTAGGCATATTTCAAAACATATAGAAAATTACCTTCCTTTTACTTTTCTTCTCTTTCTTCTTCCCCTTCTGACTTCCTTCTTCCTTCCCCTCCCTTCCTCCTTTTCTTTCTTCCTTTGGTTCTTCCTTATATTCTCCCTTCCTTTCTTTTACTAGCAAGGGAGAAAGGACATGATTTCTTCCTTTCTTTCTTTTTTTAAGATTTTGATTTATTTATTTGTAGAGAGAGGGGAAGGGAGGGAGAAAGAGAGGGAGAGAAACATCAGTGTGTGGTTGCCTCTCACATGCCCCCCACTGGGGACCTGGCCCACAACCCAGACATGTTCCCTGACTAGGAATTGAATCAGCAACCCTTTGGTTTTCAGGCTGGTGCTCAATCCACTGAGCCACACCAGCTAGAACAGAACATGATTTCTTTGGGAAGTTTTACAGCAAAGGTCAATTGCAACTATATAAATAAGCAATCTTTTGCTCAGACTAAATAATAAATAAAAAATTCTGAGCTCCCACTGTTGCTTTTTGAAAAAGAACATCATAGACTTGTTACTCATCATTTTGGGGGGACCTATTGTGTACTCAGCTTCAGGTGGTTTCCCCGCATACCCAAATTAGGAGGAAGTATGGCTGCAGAACACAGAGAAAGTCTCTGGGGTTTTGCATTGATGAACGCTGGCTTCTAGGACTTCTGTCCTAGGCCATCCCTTGCTGGGTGGGGTCAGAGAGAGCCCCTCAAGGTCAAGACAGCTAAGGGTTCCCCTTATTTTCATTTCATTTTATTTTTAACATCTCTGCAAATTGGCATTCCTTGTCTGAACATCCCTGACCTTGAATAATCAGTAATGCAGCCACTTGTCTCTGTGGTACCTGGTCAGATAAACACTGCTAGATAACATTACATCATCTGGTAAGTGGGTTTCACTATAAATTCATGGTCTCTGCTTAAACTGGGCCTTTAATGCAGACCTATATTGGTTCATCCAGTTCTGGTATCTGTAGAACATGTCTAATTTTCTATATCCCTCATCCTCTTAGTAAATGAACTTCTCTTAAAGAGTAGGTAGAGAAGGCAAGGAAGAGGAGTTCCTGTCCCCTTATCTGCAAGCCTCTTTGCCTTCCTCCTCTCAACTCCCTTGTACTCTGCATTCTTCTCTTCCGCAGTCTTGGGAAACATACACTATTAATTACTCATGCTCTCCCTTGTATCCCTGCTGTGATCTGTCTATTTGATCTTCTTGGCAGCACTTACACATATTCTGGTCTTTCTCATATTAAAAATGACTCTCTCTGAGCAGTTTTTCAGCCTTAGTATACTTTACTGCAATGCCAAATAAGGGGCAGGGATTTTTGTTGGGGTAAGTAATGCAAGCTAGGCTTTGAGGAAAACGTGTATCTTTCAGCCTTAATAACTACTGTGAAGAATTACACAGCCTCATAGATTGAGATTTATGTAAGATGTTTGCTAATATTGGGCTGGCCAAAAAGTTTGTTTAGTTTTTTCCATACACTGGCTCTAGTAGTGCTTAGTTGTCTTTAACTTCATTAGAAACAACTTTGTTAGATTGTATTGTGACAGCTGTCGTATCAGCATGCATTAAACTTAATTAAAATTAGTAAATTTTTGTGCAGCCATTTTAATATTCAAGATGGAATAAAATATGCAGCATTTTTGGTGTATTATGCTTTATTATTTCAAGAAAGGTAAAAATGCAACTGAAACACAAAAGAGGATTTGTGCAGTGTATGGAGAAGGTGCTAATTGAAGGTGTCAAAAGTGGTTACCAAAGTTTCTCAGTACTATTGACATTTTGGCCAAACAATTCTTTGCTGTGCGGCTGTCATATGCACTGGAAGATGTTTAGCAGCACCCTTGACCTCTACCCACTAGGAGCCAATAGTAGGAGGTAGCAGGCATACTCAAAGTATTCAAATCAATAAAGTTATTAGTGAAAATGAAAAAATGTGTCTTTTATTTTATGGAAAAAACTAAATGGACTTTTTGGCCAACCCAGTATTTACTGATATAACCTGTCCATTCTTATAACCAAAATTAACGAGCTCAACAAATTAAATACTTCAAGGCTTCTAGATGTTGACCTTCATGAAAGACCTGTCTTTCTCCATTTCTCCTCAGTGGCACATGTTTGAATGGAAGTAACTATTTGCTCATGAGGAATTCTAGCTAAAGAATACGTAAAAAAAAACAAAAACAGTGTTAGGGTGGATGGTCTTTGGCCACCTTGACTCAGAAGATCTGAGGAATAGAGTTTTTTAGATTGAATTTCCAGTGGACCAGTGCAATCACTCTTTGTTCTCCTACCCTGGACTTTGTTAAAGTCCTATAGCTAACTTTACGAAAAATCATTCTAGTGAAGTAAATATGGAAAAGAAAATAAAACAAATCTGAGCACCAAAGCAAAGCTGCTTCTTATACTTTGGGATGAGCATTGGATGCTTTCTCCTATTCTGTTGCTGCATATGTATCCCATGGCTCTGCCTACTTAGGAAGAAGTAGCTTTCAACTGCAGAAAAGAAATCCCAGGCCCTAGAGCTGAATTGCCAAACCTGCAGCTAGTGCCTCTCACACACCTGCAGCTAGGACCTAGCACACATCGCAGAGGTGGATGTTTATACTTCAAGGCTGAGCTCCCATTGCACGTAGGAGAATCGGCTTTTTCTTTTTTTTTTTTCCAATATCAATATCAAAGGTAGAATAAATGACTTCATAACACTTTTACTATTGCTAGTAGTTGTAATAAATCTATATTTTATACTGATCTCTCTCCCAAAGCACTTTGTAAGCATGAAGAGAAATACAAACTTCCCACAAAGATTGCTTTATGTAGTCAAAGGCTATTTCCTGTGAAATGGAAGGCACTCACTGTTTAACAAGTCACAGGTACATTAGACTAGGGGTCCCCAACCCCAGGCTGTGGAGCTGATTAGCTTCCGTCACTGAGTAGCTGTTCTTCTTGCCCTTCACACTGAGGAACCTGCCGTGTTCCTTTGATTCACCTGTGCTCCTGCCCTGAGATCCCAACAGCATATGGCATGGACCTATGTGTGCCTCTCATCATTTGGTGTTGTCATTAAGTGGTTTCCTTCCCCTCCTTTCCCTGACTTTCATTCCTGAGTTCTTGGGGGCTGGGGACTGTGTTACTCAGCTTTGTATTCCAGTCATTACTCCAGAGCCAGGTCCAGAGTAGGAAGTGATGGACAGGTGAACCATCAACCTGGTGACTACACAGTGGATTGTCCCAAACCAGGACACATTGGAGTGTAAAAGGAATGTGATAATAATAATCATGCCAGGACAAGAGTGTGAAGTTGGACTGGGATTGAGTGGGCTGCATGGTCACCTTGGTGATCACTATAAGGTATTATGGACAGAATTGTGAAGTCTCCAATCCTGGAGGTTTTTTAGAACAGGGGTCTTCAATCCCCAAGCTGCACAAGCAGGAGAGGTGAGTGGCAGGCAAGTGAGCAAAGCTTTATCTGTATGTACAGCCACTCCCCATCGATCATATTACTACCTGAGCTCTGCCTCCTGTCAGATCAGCGGAGGCATTAGATTCTTGTAGGAGCACAAACCCTACCGTGAACTGCACATGCCAGGGACCTAGGTTGCAAGCTTCTTATGAGAATCTAATGCCTGATGGTCTGAGGTGGAGCTGAGGCGGTAATGCTAGTGCTGGGGAGTGGCTGCAAATACAGACTATCATTAGCAGAGAGGCTTGACTGTAGAGGGACCATCATAAATTAATTGCTTGCAGACTCATATCAAAACCCTATCAGTGAGTAGCAAAGTAACACTTAAGGTGCACTTGGTGGCAGGCTATAAAACCATCCCCACCAGTCCCCTGTCCATAGAAAAATTGTCTTCCACAAAACCAGTCCCTGGTGCCAAAAAGGTTGGGGACTGCTATACTAGACAACACTTGAAGGCAGGGTTATCCAATTATAACCAAAGGCTGAATTGATTTAGGCAGAGTGCATTTACTTCAAAGGCTCCTGATCTCCATTTTACATCCCACGTGAAGGGGTGTTGGAGGAGTCTGGTTCCTGCACAGCTGTGTATAAGGGTTCCATCGTGAGGCCTTTAGGGGAGAGCAGGGCAGGTGGTACCAGCCGCTATGTGGAGAAGCTATTTGCTTGACCCCAGGGCACAGGCTGCCTCAGTGAACCAGGCAGCAAGGGTCTCATTACTAGGAAATGCTCCTGCCAGAATGGTTGGGTTTCTTTCTTTCTTTCTTTCTTTCTTTCTTTCTTTCTTTCTTTCTTTCTTTCTTTCTTTCTTTCTTTCTTTCTTTCTTTCTTCCTTCCTTCCTTCCTTCCTTCCTTCCTTCCTTCCTTCCTTCCTTCCTTCCTTCCTTCCTTCCTTCCTTCCTTTTTTCTTCCTTCCTTCCTTCCTTCCTTTCTTTCTTTCTTTCTTTCTTTCTTTCTTTCTTTCTTTCTTTCTTTCTTTCTTTCTTTTTTCTTCTTTCTTTTCTTTTCTTTTCTTTTCTTTTCTTTTCTTTTCTTTTCTTTTCTTTTCTTGGCCTCGCAACTCTCCTTGTGAAGTTTTCTTTCTGTTTTTGTCTCGTTTTGCCTGTAGTCTGTTCAGAGGCTCCTTAAGGCGACTGTCTCTCCCTTTTCCAGTTCCTAGCTTCCCCCTGAAGAAGTCCCTTTCAGCATGGGCTAAAACAGCATTGCTTGCCCAACACTTTTTAGCAGTTATGGTTCTGGGAAACAGTCATGAGAAATGGTTTGACTATGAAATTCTTTGCTATACTCTCTCTTTTATCACCTACTAACAAACTAAAAGCTCTGAGAATTCCTATAGTAGATACTTGTTGGACTTCGCTTACACCAATATTTCCCAAACAAATTTGATGACATTTTTCCCCTTCTTTTGTGAAACAAATATTAACATCTCATAAAATTTGGGCTCAAGGAACACTCTTTGAAAAATGCTGGTTTATGGAGTGTCTCATAGATTGAATTATAAGACCTTTCTGATTTTCTCACCTGTAGAATAAAAATATTAGACTGGAACCTTTTTGAGATCCCTGAAAGTCCCCAAATAACATGTGTATAATGTGGATGCTGTGCTGGAGGACGTCATTCTCCAGGTGACCCTGAGTCAATATAGTAGCCAAATTCTTCTCAGTGTTCACTTTGCAATAGAGTCTCCCTCAATATCCCAGGTGTTTTTTCCCTGTTAAGGACTGGAACTCTATTGTCAATAAAATCTAAGGTTACTCGTGGAAGGGTTTTATTTACTGGCAAACTTTGGAACCAGAATGTCCCTGGGGAGAGTATGTCTTTTTCCTTTGTTCTCCTAGATTTTAATCTACTAACCAGAATTCTCATTTTGGTCTTTAGAGGTCACTGTAAAACAAAACCTCTGACTTTGGCACTTAACAGATTAGTGCATCAGTAGAGCCCAATAGGAGAAAAGGAGAGACATCCCATTTTTCCTTTAGATCTCTGGATATTTTGACACATGCATTCCAGTGATGATATAGGGAATCTAGACAGATCTGTCCTTCAGTCAAGGGTAATGGAAGAGTTCAGGCCAAGGAGGGCCAAAGTAAGCAGTTGCTACTCATTGAAATTTAAGAACCATCAAGAGGCTATGGGAGTTTTAAATAAATACCTCACTTTTTTTCCCTCCCCTTCTTACTTGAAGTTTGGCTTCATACTGAATTGGTTGGTGAAAAATTTACTAAAAGGCACGTGAGAAAGGAAGTGCCTTCAGGCTCTCCATCTATTTAGCGGGGATGTATTGGGCACCCACGGGAGACCAGTGCTTAGTGCTGAGATGTCGAGTAGGTGGAGAGGGCACAGAAGGGTACAGTCCACTCTCTTGTGAGCTAGGAGTGTGATGAGGGACTCAGACAGTCATCACACAGCGACATTGCTGACTTTGTGACTTCAAATTAGGATAAGGTCTCTGAAGGAAAGAACAAGTTTCTGGGACAGCACATATCTGAGGAGCCTGACCTGGACCAACAGGAGCATGGACTTCTTGAATAGGATACACGGGATTTATGGGTGAGCAGAGTTCCTTGACTTAGAGAGAATGGGCAAGGCACAGCAAGTAGCATGAACCAGTGTGCAGTGGAATGAAGGGTGCTCACAGTATGTGCAAGGCCTGACAAACATGGTGTTGGTATTTGGGGGGTACATAGTTCTTGGATGCATTTGTACATCTTTCAGGGTACATTTCTAATGGTGCTGGAGAACAGGACGTGGGTAGTTGGAAAGGACACTGGGAATGGAAAGAGGTAGTCCAAGAACGTACCTGCACGCTGTGGCAGACGGCACCCATCAGTTATCAGAGATCTGTAAATGCCTTGGGATAGGCTCTTGAGCTGAAGCCTATTTGCCATTCCTGCTGTCGACAATGAAGGAAGATTATTTTTAAATAAATTTAGGTACATGATTAGCAGTGCTTTAGAAGGATCTCAATGACCAGAGGGTTGATTGTAGTGGAGAGGAGTTGAAGACCACTTAGGAATAACTTCTAAAAACTCTGTTGTTTTATTACTGAGCCAGTATGATTGAATATTCGTGTATATGTACATGTAACAGTATTTCATTTAGACTTGCTCAAACATAAGTGAGGTAGGTATTGTTATTATCCCTATTTTTAGATAAGAAAAGTGAGCATTATAGAGATTAAGTAATTTGACCCTGGTCACAAAGGTAGAAAGTGGCGGAGCTGGACTTGAATTTTGTAAGGCTGCAGATTGTCTGGCCCTTGCTCACTTACTAGGCCTTTTATCACACTGCCTTCTCCCTGCCTTTCTGTATTCCACTCCAGTGGGCATCCTTTCAGTGTACTCGCCCTTGCCTGAGGGTCTTTGCAAAAATGTGCTTTTTTCTTTCTCCAAAACCTTTTTTCCTCTTCAATTTATGAACTCCTTCTCCTCACTCTTCTCAACTAAGACATCACTTTTTTCCCCCAGGGAAGCCTTCCTTGAAGACTTTTGTAGCACTCCATTTGCTTCCTTCAAACTCTTGTCTCCCTTGGTTAAAAAACATACCTTGATTAGTGTCTGTCTCCCCAGTGGTCTAAATCCCAGGAACCATGGCTGAGCACTGCATCCCAAGAGCACAAGACATGATTCAGCAGCACAATATATATTTGTTAAATCAATCACTCCAAACCTCCCTCAATTTACAGTGAACCTCCCACTCTGGTAAGGTAAAAGGGGGGACTGGCACATCGTTACAGAGTTATGGGCCTAGAAAGAGAGAGCAAAAGAGTGCCGGGGCACCATATTGATTTTCTTCTCCACAAAAAAACATAATTAGCTGGATGCTCCCCTGGCAACCCAGAAATATAAGATAGGCACCTTTACACTTAGGTGCTGAAATTAAGCTTTCTGGGCTATTATTAAAAGAATTTGATTATGCCACATTTCCTTAGGAAACTAGTGGACAAATTAAATCACTTTAAATTCATTAAATAAAACAAAAGGGGAGAGAGACATTTGGAATTTTTAAGCAAAAGGTACCAACCCAAATTTTGTAGCTCATGAATAAAAACAGACAGCACAAATTCAAAAGACCTGAGGGTCTCCTCAGGAGAACACACAGGCACTTCCCCCAGCCCCTGCCTCCCTCTGCTGCCTGCCTGCCCGCTGTAATCAGCACGCTGCCTGCGTCTTCCGCCACAGCTCTCAGACCCAGAGAGTGAGAGTCCGTGTTGTGTGGCTGTGCAGCGTATTCTTGGATTGGAACATACCACATTGATCTGAAGACGTCTTTAGAAAATCTTAGAAAATCCCTCTTACTGATATTACTCAGAAAATACATCTTTCTGAGGCACAATACCTATTTAAGCAATAGGTTTTACTCATCAGAAAAGGTTAATCAAATATGGTGTTTTTAAAAACTAAATTTTAAAATTATAAGATCATTGTAAACATTTAAGTGATGAAAACATGTAAAATTTTAGAAAAATATCCTCCACATGTCCCCTGTGTCACTGCCAGTCCCATTTCCAGTGGGGGTGACCCTAAAGAACACCACTGTGAAAACTTTGCTGACCCCGCATTGCTGGTTAATTGATTTTTCTCAAGGTACGAAGAGACTTCAGTGGGGAAAGAATGTCTGTTCAACCAGTGGTGCTGGCAAAACTGAATAGCTTCATGCAGAAGAATAAAGTTGGACCTTTTCCTCATAGCATATGCAAAGTAAACTCAAAATGGCTTATAGAGCTAAATTTGAAGGAAATACAAGAATAAATCTTTCTGGTCTTGGCCAAAGCTATCCTAGGTATGATTCTAAAAACTTGGGCAGAAGTGAGACAAAAAGACTAGGCTGTACTTCATCAGAACTAAAACAGCTATGTCGTTGACTACACATTTCTCATGAGAAACCATGGGGGCAAGAAGACAGTGGAACAATATCTTAACACATTGTTTATGGGTAGTTTTTATCTTGCGCTCTACTACCAGTCAACGTAAAACATATAAATACGTTTCCCGCATACAGTGTGTTAATTAATAAAAGAAAAGAACCATAGGCCCAGATTCTATAGATAATAAAAATATCCATCAGGAATAAATGTAAACCAAAGACATTATCAGATGGAGGAAAAATAAGAGAATTGGTTGCTAGCACCTTTCTTTTTTAAGAAACACCTAAGGAAGATCTTCAGGTTGCAGGAATATGATACCAGTGGAAAGTTCAGAACTTTAGGAATGAAGAACAGCAACAGAAATAGTAAATATTAGATAAATATAAAAGACTATTTTCCCCCTCTTAAATTATTTAAAATAATATTACTATTAAAAATTAAAAATAAAACATCTAGTGATTTTTCTAAGTTTTATTTTTGAATTATAATTAGCACATGGTATTACAGTACTAGTTTCAGGTGTACAACATGGTCATTGAATTATATACCATTCAAAGGGACCACCACAAGGCTAGTTCCCACCCAGTAGCACACATACTTACTACAATGTTATTGGTGATATTCTTTGTGCTGTTTTTTACATTCCTGTGACTGTTTTTATAACCACCACTTTGCACTTCATAACCCCCTTCACCTTCTTTGCCAACCCCTTCCCTCCCTCTCATCTCAGCAACCATTAGGTTGTTCTCTCTATCTTGAGTTGGTTTCTGTTTTGTTTTTTTGTTTATTTTGTTTTTTAGACTCTACACAGAAGTCATACCATATGGTGTTTCTCTTCTCTGTACGATTTATTTCACTTAGTATAGTGCCTGATGTATATCTGACAACCATAGCAAAGGGGATGATAAGGTCAGGAAGCTTTCACATTTTACCTGAAGTGGTAAAATATTAGCCCTAAGTAGACTTTTGAAAATTTAAGTGTATATATTTAATCAGTGAACAAATATACTAAAATGACACAATGCAAAAATATATAGTTAAAAACAATAAATAAATTAATATAAAATATAAACTTGTTTAGATAATCCAGAAGAGTTCAGGAAATTAATGGCAGAGGGAACAAACAGAAAGTAATAAATGGTTGACCTAAATCCAATTATATCAATAATTTTATAAAATGTAACTCATGTAAAGACTAATTAAGAGATAGCTTCAGAATGGAAAAAAAAAAGAACCAAAGGCCAGATGGGTTTTTACCAAGAATACAAGGCTATATCAACTTCAAAAATTCAATACATACAGGGTGGGGCAAAAGTAGGTTTCCAGTTGTTTGTATGGAAAACAATACAATGATTAAAAGAAAGAAGGAGCTCCTACCTTTTGCAGCAGCATGGATGGAACTGGAGATCATTACGCTAAGTGAAATAAGCCAGGTGGTAAGGGACAAATACCATATGGTCTCACCTTTAACAGGAACCTAATCAACAAAATGAACAGGCAAGCAAAATATAACCAAAGACACTGAAATTGAGAACAGGCTGACAGTGACCAGAGGGGAGAGGGGAGGGAATTTCAGGTGAAAAGGGGAACGGTTTGCAGGAACAATTATAAAGGACACATGGACAATAACAAGGGGGGATGGAAACAGGGGAGGGAGATGAGGAGGGGTTGGGGGAAAAGGCAGAAAACTCTGCTTGAACAACAATAAAAAAAGCTTAAAAAATAAATAAAGCAAGCAAAAAAGAACACAATACAATAATAAATAATAATATAAGAATAAACTGTGTATCACATTTTCACAACTGTAAACCTACTTTTACCCACCCTGTATAATCATCAATCAACACATAAAAAGCTTCTAATCACCAAAACAGAAAAAATATTTGACAAATTTCAACATCAAATTCTGATAAAAATTCTCAATAAATTAGGACTAGAAAGGAATTGTCTTGAGCTAATGAATTGCATCTACCAAAACCTAAAGATATTATTATCTCTATAGGTGCAGACAGATGCTATTATATCTATTGGTACAAGATTGAATGTTTTCCCTCTAAGTACCAGAAACAAGGCAGGTATGTTTTTTGTTTTGCCACTTCTATCTAACGTGGTACTAGAAGTTCTAGTCAGTGTAATAAAAGACACCTTGAAGGGAAGGCAGGAAATAAAATTGTTTCACAGATGACAAATACACAGATGATATAAATATATTGCATATATATGTATATACATATATCTAGGTAATACCAAGAAATCTACAAAAAGACTCTTAGAGTGAATTGAGTTTATAGGATACAAGGTTAGTGTACAAAACTAAATTGTATAACTATGTACTAGTAGCGAACAACTAAACATTAAAAAAAGTTACCAAACACCCCAGCAAACATGCAGTATTTACATATAAGTCTAAAAAAATGTGTTAAGACTAATACAGTGTAAGGAATTATAATGTCATTTTGCTAACTAGTGCCATTCCTCTTTTTCCTGTGCTCCCCTACATTGACATATAAGAGTAAATTGTTTCCCTGTTAGTGAAATCTCAGTTTCTTAATTGTGGTATTCATTTTTCTCTGTCATTGAAAGTAAAAGTCCCAGATACAAAGAACTTTAAGTCAAATAGTTTGGGGGAAAAAGAGTTCTGTCCAGAACAAGCAGAGTTAGTACGTGATCGTCAGGTGAAGAAGGGCCCACCACCATCTACACAGACTCTATTCACTGTCTCCAGGGGAGAGGAAGTTTCTGGATATCCACGCAGCAAAATGAGTTATGTACAAGGCAGGGACTCCTGTGACAGGGGCCTGAGAGTGATGTTTCCTGGGAGAGGTGACGAAGGGAGTCCCCTTCCTGCAGGGCTCCTCAGCCAGACTCCTCTACGTCACCAAGGCTCGGCCAGGCAGCAGCCATGCCTGAGCCCTGTGGTAGGACAAAAGGGAGAGCAGGCCTCTGATCTTGTTTCTAGAGAATGTGGGACGTCTGGGAACTGGGCCTGAGTTTGATGGGCCTGACTGGGGTCAAGTGATTTGGTACCTTAAAGGTGGACAGAGCACTTGACTCTCGATCATATTAGGTGGCAAGGGTTGATGCCCGGGATTGAGGGACGGGGATTGTTTTAACTCAAAGGGATTGATGTTTACGGAGTTTCTACTTATTCTGTGATAATGTTTTATGTGCTAACAGGATGTATTATGGAATGAGACACCTTGACTTAGAGACCTCTTAAAGCAAGAAAAACCAACCCAGCCACAGGGGTAGCACATTCACAGGAATCAGTGCAATGGTGGACTGAAGCAGAGAAATGACTGAAATTTCTTAGGGCAGGTGCATGCTTGGCTCTATCTCAGAATCATCTCTGCATCCCAGGCTGCTTCTTCAGCTGGGCCCTTCAGACTTCTGTTCAGACTCTCCCAGGTGTCTTGAAGCAAGGGAGGGAAACAGAGGGAAGAGGAAAGAGGGCACAATGTTGTACTGCCACATTTTAAATGAAATTGAGACCAAAGTTACATACTATCCATACTTGATTGACTTTGTGCACTTTCAAAAATCTGTGTTTTTGGAAACTCTCCAAGTACTCTGTCATGTAATGGTGTGGGTGGTGGGTCCCTGACTCATCCGATTTCCCTACTCATATTGTTGGGATGGAATGTGCCTGTTATTTAATTCTGAATATGTGTTCACAGCGTCACTTCAGCCTGCCAGTCCAGATTTCTGGCACAGGGTCGCAGTTGGGTTGCACTGTGGGTCTTGATAGGGTCTATCCTCATTTGCTTTTCCATCTGGAAATTGATCACTGAAACCTCAAAATTCACATTTAGCCATCCGCATACAGACAGCAAGCTAATGGGATGTCACCCTCCTACAGGTCATTGTCATGGAAAAAGGGGGCTGCAAAGCAATGCTCCATTTATGGAAGTATTTCAATGATGGTACTTATTAGTTAAGCCACTGTGGAGGAGTACAGATTTTTCTGTAATGGGTTCCATTGTAGTTTTTTAAGTAACCAAATGCTTTTCGAAGAAATTCTTGTATTTACACATTGGCTGGACATGAAATATTTTTTAAAGATTTTATTTTTTTATTTTTAGAGAGGGAAGGGAGTGAGAAAGAGAGGGAGAAACATCAATGTGCGGTCGCTGGGGGCCGTGGCCTGCAACCCAGGCATGTGCCCTGACTGGGAATCGAACCTGCGACACTTTGGTTCACAGCCCGCACTCAATCCACTGAGCTACGCCAGCCAGGGCAAAATTTTCTAAAAAATTCACCACTAAGGCAGTGAACAAAATACAGCTCTAATCCATTCTAGATGTAAAATATGCAAATACCCTGGCTGGGAAATGAATAAAAGGCCACCTTTCTTTATTTCCCAAAGAGAAGGATAACAGAAAGAGAGGACTCTTAGGTGGGTAGGTGTCCACTCCACGTGGGTGGTGATAGGGATGAGAAGATAGACACTTCGGGTGAGCAGTTGATTGCCTGGGTCATTTCAGTCCCTGCCCCTGGGGTGTGCCTTGTGGCTGTTTCTGATTCTCACCCGCTGTTTCTTCCCCTGCTGCTCAGCCGGCAGCTTCTCTAAGCACTGAGTCGTTTGAGCTGAGGTGGGCAGCAGCAGTGGCTAGCAGTTTATCGGTGAGGAACTGCCTTACAACTTTTGGGTTTAGAAACAAAGAAAATCATTACTAATATGACAACTTGATGGTGTCCTGGTGGTACATACAAAATATTGCATCTTTCTAGCTTTTCAAATTTGGTTCTGCCACTCCTAAAACAAAGGTTATTAAGTTGTAGTCTAAACATTTCTTGAGCATCTATGGTAAACAGGACATTTATAGGTTTTCCCAATTGTGAAGTGATTGACAACCTTTTAAATTCAGTGAGGTAGCAGCTACTAGAAAAGGATGCCTTTCCCAGGACTACTTTAGCTCACATAGATCCTTAATGTGACTCCACTGCAGACTTTTTTCCAAACAGGAAGCCTGATGGATTCAGCCCCGAGGCCATGGTTAGCTGGCCCAGGTCAAAGCCGGGGATGGATGCTTTCCATTGTCTGGTTTGTTGTGAAGCACTTGGCTCTCCTTCAACCAGTTGGAGGGATGGCAGACTGTTTATTACATATGCTGAATGGGACAGGAAATTAACACAATGGAAAAATATGTATTGCTGCCCAGCCTCTGAGAGTACTTCATTTCTAACTAAGTACAGAGAGGAAATATCTTGTTATTTTGTAACATTTTTGATTACTCAAGTAATGCATGTTTACTGTAGAAAATTAGAAAATTACAGATAAGCAGAAAGAAGAAATTAAACATCATCTTCCATACCTAAAGATAAGAAGATAACTGTTATTAACCTAACTGTTAATGATCAATCTAAACAGAAACAAGTCTGAAAGGCTTGTTTGTGTTTAGATAGAATCACACCGTTCACATTTTACAATATGATTTTTCTTTGGTTTAATAATACATGATTAAAAACTTAACTCTGTTGATTAAATATACTTTTACAACATTTACAAATGGCCACATACTTACCTATGGTACTTTGTGTCCCCCGTTCACTTAATTGAACTCTCTGTTGGTAAACATTTGTAGTATTTCCAATTTTTACATATAAGTTGAATTATGATAAATATTATTTAATTTTTATACACATTATTTCCTAAGTAAAAACTGCTTAAAGTTTAATTTTAACTTTCAGTGCTTTGTCAGAAGGTCTGCATTTTTATGCATTTTGATATATCTTGTCAAATTGTTTCTCAGGAAAGTTAATAACTTACACTTAAAATAACATTGTGTAAGAGTGCTCATTTTCCCTACATTCTTGGCAATTTAAAATATTATTACTTACATTTTTTACCTGATTTTAGTAGGTGAAAACTAGTATCTCATAGTTTAAAATAAATTTCTTTGGCTACTGGTGAGTTTCAGCTATGATTTTATGTTTATTATTCAGTTTTACTTTTTGTCATATAAATTGTCTATTTGTGTTTGTCCTTTACTGATATGTTTACCTTTCTCTTATTGAAGTTGTCATTATTTGGGGGGGTATCAATAACAGGATGATTTTCTATGTACTATGAGCTAGTAGTTGAATTGGAATAAAAGGGGAAACCATGTGAGCCAACCATCCTGGACTCTGGGTGGATAAACACTAAATATGTTTGCATTAATACTTAGGTTTTAATAACCACCATTTGTTAAGCAAAGTTTGAAAACAGCTCTCCGCAGCTTACATCCCAGAAAATATCTGTGCCTTCTCATCTTTTATTCGGGAGTCATACCATGGTAACATGTACGAGAACCACAGATTTTTGTAACTTCTCCCGTATAGGGTTTTTGCTTCAAGCTGAAAGCGTGGGGAGCACTGACAGCCCTTCTGCCCCATCTCTGCAGATCCCTTGACCTTTTCTCTGCATGTAGTTCCCGGTGTGTTTCACGCCAAACAGTCAGCACCTGAATCTCTTAGTGGAAGGGCTGCCCCGTTGCTGCATTAACTCACCCTCCCTGCAGGGACCTGTGGGCACATGCCTGTGGGTATTCTTTAACCAGTGACTGTGGCTGCGTAGCCCCCTGGTCCCCTGAGAGGGACAAGCATGAGGTGTGGCCTGGCCTGTCTTTGGAGCTCTCTGGTGGGATTGAGACAAAGCAGCTCTCCAAGTGACTTTGCTTGATTTCATGCCCTAGCCTGACCTTGTTCTGTCCCATTTCCCAGTTGCCCAAGAACATTTACTATTAAATCACTCCACACAAATGCCCCTTGTTGGATCTGCTTCTGGGGAATGCCCCCTAAGGCACATATGTCAATATCTGGAACTTAAAGTAATATGTCAGGGAACGTCCACATTTTGTGAACTCTAATAATAGCTGTAGTAATGAACTTTTTTTTTGAGATGTTTGCTATGAATCTAACACTATGCTAAATGCTTTCTCACACAATATCTCATCTTAATCCCCATGTTATAGGGTATTTCTATTTTTTTTCCAAATGAGAAAACTAAGCTTAATTTATGTTCACATAGGTTCTCAGTGGCCAAAATTTTTCATAGCCAAGTTTGGCAGACTCCAGAGCCCAATCTCTGTGACCAGGATGCTGCTCAGCCTCAAAGAGGCTCAGCGAGCTCCAGGGCAAGGTCAGCAATTCTTCTCAGGACCCTGGGTGCTGTCGGGCACAATCTAAGGTTCGTGCACACTGGCCAGCCACGGCAGTGTGTGACTCAGTATTCTGCTGATTATCTTTATTATTTGTCGCTTTTGAAGGACTACTCTTACTTCCAGCTGAACACAGTTTTGTGGGAGAAAGAATATGTGGTGGAACTTTCCATTGGGTAGAAAGTCAGAGTCTAGACATATTTGGATGGTAGAGAATCTGCATCATTTGTTTTTTTTTCTCCCATTTAGTGGCCTGCATCTTCCCATAAAGCAGTATGAGCACAGCACACAAGCAGAGCCTGGGAACAGTGTGAACCATCTCTGACTTCAGTGACATGTTGCTTTCCTTCTGAATTTAGTCAACGGACTCCCCCTCAAAAGTTCCTGAGGTCTGAGAGATTTCTACACAAACTATTTTTTCAACCTTTTAAAAATTTAACTATAGTTGGCAGACAATATTTTATTAGTTATGTTAATTTTAGTTGTACAATATAGTGATTTCACATTTTATACCTTATACTTACTAATTCTAGTAATCATCTGTCACTGTATAAACTTACCACAATATTATTTACTATATTCCTCTTAATCTTTCCCCCATCCCTCCACTCCCTCCTTTTTTAAAAAATATATTGATTATGCCATTACGTTTGTCCTATTTTCCCCTCTCCTTTATACCCTTCCACCCTGCATCATGCCTCCCACCAGCATCCCCACCCTTAGTTCATGTCCATGGGTCATACATATAAGTTCTTTGGCTTCTCCTTTTTCTATTATGTTCTTAACCTCCCCCTGTCTATTTTGTACCTACCATTTATGCTTCTTATTCCCTGTACCTTTTCCCATTCTGCCCCCTTCACCTCCCTACCGATAACCCTTCATGTGATCTCCATCTCCATCTCTATGATTCTGTTTCTATTCTAGTTGTTTGCTTAGTTCGTTTTTGTTTTTTTAGGTTTGGTTGTTGATAGGTGTGACTTAGTTGTCATTTTACTGATCATATTTTTTATCTTCTTTTTCTTAAATAAGTCTCTTTAACATTTCATATAATAAGGGCTTGATGAAGATTAACTCCTTTAACTTAATCTGATCTGGGAAGCACTTTATCTGCCCTCCCATTCTAAATGATAGCTTTGCTGGATAGAGTAATCTTGGATGTAGGTCTTTACCTTTCATGACTTGGAATACTTCTTGCCATCCCTTCTTGCCTGCAAGATTTCTTTTGAGAAATCAGCTGATAGTCTTATGGGAACTCCTTTGTAGGTAACTATTTCCTTTTCTCTTGCTGCTTTTAAGATTCTCTCTTTTTCTTTAATTTTGGGTAATGTAATTATGGTGTGCCTTGGCGTGTCCCTCCTTGGGTCCAACCTCTTTGGGACTCTGTGAGCTTCCTGGACTTCCTGGAAGTCTGTTTCCTTAGCCAGACTGGGGAAGTTTTCCCTCATTATTTTTTCAAATAAGTTTTCAATTTCTTGTTTTTCCTCTTCTCCTTCTGGCACCCCTATGATTCAGATGTTGGAACATTTAAAGTTTTCCTGGAGGTTCCTTAGCCTCTCCTCATTTTTTTGAATTCTTCTTTCTTCATTCTGCTCTGGTTAAATGTGTATTTCTTTTGTTCCAAACCATTGATTTGAGTCCCAGTTTCCTTCTCTTCACTGTTGGTTCCCTATATCTTTCTCTTTATTTCACTTTTCATAGCCTTCACTTTTTCCTCTATTTTACAACCATACTCAACCAGTTCTGCGAGCATCCTGATTACCAGTGTTTTGAACCGTGCATCTGATAGGTTGGCTATCTCTTCATTGCTTAGTTGTATTTTTTCTGGAGCGTCGATTTGTTCTTTCATTTGGGCCATATGTTTTTGTCTCAGTGTGCCTATTACATAGTAAGGGGCAGAGCTTTAGGTGTTCACCAGGGTGGGGCAACCCACAATGCTGAGTTGTGATGCTGTATGTGGGGGAGGGGTCTGAGAGGGAACAGTGCCCCATGCTCCTCTCTCTGCCAGCTTTTACTCATTTCCCCCACTACCCATAAGCAAATTGGGCCCCTCTGGTGCTGATTCCAAGGTGGGTGGGTTTGTGTACATTCTAGGACCCTGTGGGTCTCTAGAGCAAGCTCTTCTCTGAGGCTGGGAGTTTCTCCCACTGCCACCTCAATCCCCACAGGTGTTTTCAGTCAGAGGTTTGAGTCTTTATTTCCCTGTGCTGGAACCCTGGGTTTTGGGGTCTGTCTCGTTCCCCAGTTGTTCCTTCTGGCTTATCTGCACATGAGTGTGGGACCACCTGGTCCACCAGCTTCCACCTTGCAGCGAGTTCTCTTCGTCCCAGCTGCCCATCTCTGCCTCTCCTACCAGTCTGGATGAATGTTTCTTTTTTAACTCCTTGCTTGTTGGACTAACATGCAGTTCGATTTTCTGGCAGTTCCAGTTGTTTTTTTGTTTTTAAATTGTCTTTCTTTTGGTTGTGTGAGGAGGCAAAGTGTAAGTACTATACCTTCATCTTGATCAGAAGTTCCTCCACACCCTCCTTGCTGGTAACCATCCCTTTGGTCTCTGTTCCTTTTGTTTTGCTTTTTTTATATTCCACATGTAAGTGAAACCATTTGGTAATTGTCTTTCTCTGTCTGACTTACTTCACTTAGCATAATACTTCTAGGTCACCAGTGTTGTTCCAAATGACAAGATTTCATTCTTTTTTATAGCTGTGTAAATGATATACATATATGATATATATCACATTTTTATCTTTTCATGGACACCTAGGTTATTTTCATATCTTAGCTATTGTAAATAATGCTGCAATGAAAAAAATATATATCTTTTTGAATTAGAGTTTTTGTTTTCTTTGGATAAATAGCCAGAAATGGAATTGCTGGGTCATATGGTAGATCTATTTTTGGTTTTAAGGGGAATCTTTACACTATTTTCCATAGTGGCTGCACCAATTAGAATGACTATTATAAGAAAGTCAACAAATAACATTCACTGGCAAGAATGTGGAGTAAAGGCAACCCCTGTGCACTGTTGGCAGGAATGCAGATTGGTGTAGCCTCTGTGGAAGAGAGTATGGAGATTCCAACTGTTTTCTTGGTAGCTAACTCAGCCTCTTTATTTAGAAACCCTTATTTGTCAGGTGCCAGGACAAATGGGAGGAAACAACAACAAGGTGCCCGGTTAAATTTGAATTTCAGATAAGCAATGAGTAGCTTTTTAGTATAAGAATGTCCTATGTCATCTCCTTCCATGCAAAATGTGGGACATACTTGTGCCAAAAAACTATTTGTTGTTTATCTGAAACTCAAATTTAACTGGGTGGCCTGTATCTTACCTGGTAACCTAACTTTCTTGGACCCTCACCCCCACCCCATAGCTGTACCTACTGCTTGTAGGTTTGCACTGCTGTGCTTGCGCCAAAAGTGTCCTTGCTCAGGACAGGTGGCTGAGCCACCACAGAGAACCCCTAACTGGGCCCTGTGCTTCTTTGTTGCTGTCTACAAGCTAGTCTCCATCCAGGTGTCTGAATGATCGCTCTAAAACATAAACCACACCTCCCCTCCCTCAAAACCTATTAGTGGCTTTTTGTCACCCTCAGACTGTAATCTAACAGACTACCCGTGTGGTCTATACATTCTTACCCTGCCGGGCCCTCCTTACCTTACTGACTTTTACCTTGTCCCTCTCCCCAAGCAAGGGGGTGTTCCAGGCTAAGTGCTAGCCTTCCCTGAGCCCCCAGAACATCCAGAGGAGATTCTTTCCCCTCATGAGCTGGGTTTTCTTCATCTAGCAATAGTCAGTCATTGGCTAAGGTTCACTCCAGGAACATGTAAACTCCCTGGATTTTAGGCTCTTGGTGCCTGGTTGAACAAGTAGTTCTTTGAGGAAGGTTTCTAGAAGGTATGAGCCATGAGGAGCCAAGAGCACGGAAGCTGAGAAATGGGTCCACAGAGGCCGGAAGGGACTCAGAGGAGATGGGTGGTTCCAACAGCATCCAGCAGGATTCCAGAGGCACATTGGCAGGGGAGTTTGGCCGCCTTAACTGTAACGATGTCCCTGACTGTTTGCTGCAGCCTGTGGAATAAGTAGGGCTCCTGGGCAGGTCAAAGAGTAAAAACTGGACACTCAGATCACACCCAGTTGAGAAGGGGGGCAGACAATTAGTGAGCCTCTGGTTGGGTTGGTGGTGAGCCAGAATGAACTGGGCTTCTTTGGGGAACACCAGCAGCAGTGAGATCTGTCCTCTTCGAGTTCAGCATTTGATGCACACAGCTGACAGTTTAGAGTGAAGAGGCAACATGTCAGCAGAGCTTCTGGTGAGCAGATCTTTAAGCAAGCAAGAAGCAGAAGGTAGTGCCCTCAAAGGCCTGAGAGTGGTGATTGAAGACATTTAAAGAGCATTTACTATTCTGTAATGGAATAGCCACATGTAAGAGTCCAATACAAGTGTCTACAGACTCTTAGGAAATTGTACTATAGCCTTAATGTGGGTCTAATCTGAAAAACTGCAAGGGCTGTATATATCCCCTGTCAGAATGGAATAGCCAGGAAGAAGCCACACTGAGGAATTCTTTAAAATTCCAAGTATTTATTTAAAAACACTGCTATGTTTTGTGATCACTGTTTTATAATTGCTATAATCCGTCAGTTTCCGACAGTAGAATTCCTACTGTCATAGGAATTCTAATAAACCTTGACTCAGTCACAATTGATAAAGACATGAATAGGATCCTGGGATATGCACTGATTTCCAGTCATTGATTAGCCCATTTATTTGAAATAGGTTGAAATTAAAGGTCCTTTCTGAATGCCAGTTAAGTGGCTTCAGATTTCTGAACAGTGTTCAAATGAGGAAAATTTTTTTGAGGCTGAACTCAAATTTGAGAGATTTTTTTTGAAAACCCTTCTTGATTCCTTTTCAGAGACACAAGGGCTGGGGGGCCCATGCGGTAATGTCCCATCACTGTACTGAGCGTCCCTGACTGCCACTGTTACCCAGCCCCCCCAACTTTAGATAATTCAAGCATTTTCAAGATGGAACGTCCTTTGTAATGACATTTTCAGAATTAAGTAGACTGATTTATTTTAAAACATGTCCTCTCAATCAAAAAGGAACCCAAAGTGTAGGCCACTCTTTTTAGAAATCAAAGTTGTAAGTTGTCTTTTTAATCAGAAGGTTTTTGTTATTTATTTTTATGTGATATTACTATTTCAAAAGACTGGATATAAAAAATTGCATGTGGTATATGACAGATGATTTCATATGCCTATTACAAAATATTTTTTTCTACGGTTGAATCCATTTATCTGGCTCATTTACAATGGTGTCATATCATAAAGGCATATGTTTAAAAATGGGAGTTATGTTTTAAAATCAATAAAATTCACTGGTAAATGAATGAAGAGGCCCTCAGTCTTACTGTTAAGGAGAAAAAAAGAAGTAAAACAACAAGGTGGTTAAAAACTCTGACCATGGCAGAGGTGGTAGAAGGGCAAAGAGCCGGGACACAGCATCCTCCGGTCCTGCTCTGGACGCCCTACAGAATGCATGTTCCAAGGTCAGAGCTGTGCTGGTCCAAATGGGAGTGCCGAGTTGTGCAAGCAGTTTGGTAATAGCTACTAAAATAACTGAAGATAAGTAAAGCCTGTGAGCAGCCACCTCACTCCTGAACATGTGTTGTAGAGACATCCTCGCACATGGGCACCAGGAGGCCCAAGTGGAGGTCTGTTCATTAGAGAATCACTTCTTTCAGCAAAAACTGATAACAATCCAAATGCCCTTCACTAGAAGAAAGAAGAAATTAACTGTCGTATTTAAGTAAAATCCCATACTATGATGCAGTAAACAAGAAGAAATAAATCTATTTGATTAGTATTAGCAGATCAATGTGGATTTTTCTAAAAAGCAAATTGCCAAATGCTATGTACAGAATAATTGCTTTATGTAGAAATATATATTGTGAGTTAAGGCATAAAATTAAAGTATAAAGTGGCCTGGATACATACTAATTTCATGATAGGAGTTACCTCCAGAGAGTGAGAATAGGAATGTAGAATGATGAGAACAGGGGAGAAATCAGCTTTATTTTTAGAGTTTTTTTTATAAAGCCAGTATAGTAAAAATATTAGCATTTGTGGCAGATAGATGAATGCTTATTATTATCCTTCGCATTATTCTGTATTTTTAAAATTTTGTAATGAAGTAATCAATCTCAAAACAGCAATCACTCCAAAAGAAAAACAGGCAAAGAACATGACCAGGGGATTCCTCACATTGCATAAAGAAGTACAGATTGAAATGTTTAAGTATTTCACGTATGAGATTGCCACAGATTAAAATGAAGGATAATATTTAGGACTGTAGAAGGTATAATGAAGTGTGAACTCTCAAATATGTCTAAAATTAAAGGAAGTTGATACAATATTTCTGTAAGGTAATTAGACTATATATTAATGATAAATAGGTACATAGATAATTAAAATGTACAATAATGTTGATCCAACAATTGGTTAAAAATTTATCTTACAAAATAACAAAAATGTGTTCAGAAATATATCTGTGCCATTACATATGCCTGGCTATGCAGAGAATGTGCATGGAGTGACACACAAACAAATGGTGAGTGTGCTCCTGGGGAGGGGGTTGGGGCAGTACCAGCTTGGGGCGATGCAGGGAATTTTCATTATATATACTTCTCTGCAGTCTGATTTTAAAGTCAAATTTAGTCATTACTTTTAAAAACAGCTTTATTGAAATATAATTCAGGTACCATAAAACCCATATTTTTAAAGTGTATAACTCAGTGGGTTTTAGTATATTCACAGAGTTTGGAATCATCACTATTATCTAATTTTAGAATATTTTCATCATCCCCCAGAGAAACTCTCTACCCATTTCCTCTTTCCCCTGGAATCTGGCAACAACTAATATATATTCTATCTTTATGTATGTGCCTGTTCCGGACATTTTGTACAAGTGGACTCATACAATATGTGGTCCAAACTCTTTCACTTAGCATGTTTTAGGGTCCATCCATGAGTAGCATGTATCACTGCTTCATCCTTTTTGTGCCTGCAGGATGTTCCATTGTGTGGATATTCCACATCCTATTTATTTGTCCATCAGGGTGATGGACATTGTCATTGTTTCCACTTTTTAGCCATGATGAATAATGCTGCTGTGAACATTTCTGTACCTGTTTTGTGTGTGCACATGTTTTCATTTATCTTGGTTTGTAACCATGGAGTGAGATTGCTGGGTAATAAGGGAACTGTACGCTTTAATCTTCAAGGAACTTGCAGGCTGTTCGCCAAAATGGCTGCACATTTTCCATTCCCACCAGGGGTTGTGAGATTTCTAATTTCTCCAAATACTTCTAAATGTCGTTATCTGGCGTTTTTCATATAGCCGTATTAGTGAATGGAAAGTGGTACTTCATCGTGGTTTTAATTTGCATTTGCCCGTTAGCTAATGGTGTTGAGCATCTTTTCATGTACTTAGTGAGCATTTGTGTATCTTCTTCAGTAAAATGTCTGATTAGATCCTTTTCCCATTTTAAAATTGGGTTATTTGTCCTCTTATTGTTGAACTGTAAGTATTCTTTTTTTTTAAAGATTTTTTATTTATTTATTTATTTTTAGAGAGGGAAGGAAGGGAGAGAGAGAGAGAGAGAAACATCGATGTGTGGTTGCTGGGAGCCATGGCCTGCAACCCAGGTATGTGCCCTGACTGGGAATTGAACCTGTGATGCTTTGGTTCGCAGCCCACGCTCAATCCACTGAGCTATGCCTGCCAGGGTGTAAGTGTTCTTTACATATCATCAATACAGTGTATGGTTTGAAAATATCTTCCTTATTCTGTGGGTTGTATTTTCATTTTCTCCTGATATGCTTTCAACAAAGTATTTTTTTTTATTTTGGTAAAGTCTAATTTATTTTTTTCTTTCATTCTTTATGATTCTGATGTCCTATCGAAAAGGCTTTGCCTAACGGAGTTACAAAAGTTTTCTGACATTTTTTTCTAAGATTTTTTCAGTTTCATATTTAGGTCATTCATCCTTTTTGAATTAGTTTTTGTGTGTGGTGTGAGGAACTAGTTAGTTCAACATCATTTTTTGGCATGTGTATATCACTTGTTCCACTACCAGCTGTTGAAAGACTGTTCTTTCCCCCATTGAATTATCTTGATAGCCTATCAAAATCAATTAAGTGTAAATGTAAGGGTTTATTTTTGGACACTTAACCCTATTATTGATCTACATTTTTGTCCTTATATCACTATCACACTCTCTTAATTATTGTAAGCTAGTTTTACACGGGGGAAGTGTGAATTCTCCAACTTTGGTTCTTTTTTTTAAATTGTTGGCTACTTGTTGTTACTTGTGTTTCTCTGTGAATTTTAGGGTTTGTCAATGTCAGCAAAAATGCCAGTTGATATTTTGATAGGGATGACAATGAATTTGAAAATCAGTTTGGAGAGTATTGCTATTTTAGCCATATTATGTTTCCAATATATGATCATGGGGTGTCTTTCCTTTTATTGAGATCTTCTGAATTTATTTTACCACTGTTTTATGGTTTTCAGTTTGTACTTTTTTGTTAAATTTATCTCTAAATATTTCTTTGTGAAGGTATCATAAATGGAACTGTTTCTATAATTTCACTTTTGCATTGTTTGTTGCTCATATGAGGGAAAACTATTGATTTTTGTATATTGGTCTTATATCCTGCAACCTTGCCAGATTTATTTATTAGCTATAATATTTATTTGGTGTGGATTTCTTAGGATATTCTATCCACAAGATTATGTCTTCTTAAACAGTGAGGTTTTACTTCTTCCTTTGCACTCTGGAGGCATTTTGTTTATTTTGCTTGCCTGATTACCCTGGGTGGACCCTCCAGTGTAATGGTCAGTAGAACTGATGGGAACATACGTAGACATCCTTGGCTTATTTCTGGCCTTAGAAAAGCATTCAGTTTTTCCCATTAGCTGTGATGTTAGCTGTGGTTATTTGTAGATGTCCATTAGCAGGTTGAGGAAACTTCCTTAAATGCTCAGTTTTCTGAGAGTTTGTAATTAAAAGGTATTTGATTTTGTCAGATGCACTTTCTGCTTCTATTGATAGGACCATGCAGTTTTTGTCCTTTATTCTACTAATGTGATGTATTACATTGAATGATTTGTGGATGTTAAGCTGACTGTGATGGTTAATTTTATATGTCAGCTTGACTGGGCTAAGGGGTGTCCAGATAGGTGGTAAGACATTATTTCCAGATATATCTATGAGGGTGTTTCTAGACAAGATTGGCATTTGAATAGGCAGACTGAGTCAAGAAGATCATCCTCGTCAATGTGAGTGGGCGTCATCCAGTCTGCTGAGGGACTGAATAAAACAAAACGGTAGATCAAGTGTGAGTTTGCTTGAGCTGGGACATCCATCTTCTCCTGCCCTTGGACATGGTGCTCCTAGTTCTTGAGTCATTTGGACCCAGACTAGAACTTAAACACTGATCACCCTTCCTGCCCCCAGTTCTTGGGCCTTTCAACTCAATCTTAAAACATTGGCTCGTAAGGTTCTCAGACCTTCAGACTCTGACTTAACTACACCACTGGCCTCCCTGGTTCTCTTGCTTCCAGACAGCGTATCATGTGGCCTCTTGGCCTCCTAATCACACGGGTCAGTCCCTGTGATAAGTCCCCTCATGTATATCCATGTATATCATGCTGCTCTGCTTCTCTGAGGAATTCTGGAAACTTAAGACTTGGAACAATACAGTGAAGATCTATTTAGGGAAAATGGCTGAATCTCAGTAAGAACAGCAAACTTTGTGGAGTTTGACCTCACACTTTTCCCACCCTCTCTGCTGATATCTACAGTAAGTAACCTTAAAATCAGCAGTCGCACAGCCACAGATGCTGGAAAACGAGCGGCCCGGCAGCCACTGGAGGGTGCAGATTGGGCGTGGAGCTGTCCAAAGAGCCCACCCCAGAGGCTCAGCATTTGACCTCTCTGGTACTCTCTGGAAACCCCATCCCAACATTTGTCTTATTTGACCTGATTCAGAGCCTGCTCCACCGGAACAGCACTGTCCCCAGTGTCATTGCCATTCCAGATGTGCTTCCTGAAAGTAGTTACTTGAAAAAATATTTGTCTAGAATAATTAAGAGCTATGTGTAATAGTGAACGACTAGGACCAACCTGAATAATTATTTTAAAAAGAATGCTATATTCATAGCATTTAGAATGAGTGTATGTGTGTATATAGTGTGTGTGTGTGTAATGATAAGTAATAATAGATAACTTTACATATGCCTGTAAAAGTGACAGATAAACAGATCCTAAAACATTAACATCGGTTATTTGAGGAGGGATGGATAATGGACGATTTATTTATTTTTCAAAATTTAACTTTGTGTTTTTTAAATGTGTCTGTTAGTTATTTAAGTTTTCTGTGTTAAGCGGGGATATCTGCGACTAAAGTAGGATTAATATATCTAAGATAAATTTACTACCTAATTAAAGACTATATTTTCTCATGCCATAGTTCTTTATTATATATTTCTCATTACATAGTTCTTTTATAATAAATGTGATACAAACTCACCAGCTCTCTGTAATATAGAAATGGACAAAGTTTTCTGTTTGATAGGAAATTTTCTGCTTATATCATTACTTTGGAAACCTGGGTCAGAAAGAAGGAAAAATAAAAAGATATTGCCTCTTGGCTATTAGGTAGAGCATGCCATTTTCTAAGTTTTCTATTTAGTTGGGCTCCAAAGACATTAATACCACTTCCCAGAACTACTTCTGCTTTTAGAATCTGCACAGATCCCTGGGAATGTATAATTTCTCCATTGCTTAGCAACCATTCCATTATTTTCAGGAACTTGTTAAATGAATGAATGCATTTTGATGACAAGACAGCTTTATTCATGCCATGCTCTGGGCCACCATATAATAATAAGAGATAACGAAATGAAATATTGCAAAGATCGTGTCTCCAGTCGCTTCTGCCCACAAAAACCCTCAGAAGAGCTGGGTTGGTAAAGAAACCTTTTATGCAAACAGATTTTAAAAGCTAATAGAAAAAGCATATTGATTTTGAAATAGTTATATTGTGTACATACACATTCACATTTTCTCTTTATGTAAGTTGTTGGATGACCTTCCGTGGGTAAAATATGAACAGGGTGCTGTGCAGACACCAGTTTTTCAGTTTCAAAACCCCTGACATGGCTCTGCTTCTCCTTCCGCTGATGCCTGTTGCAGACTCGGACCTGTGCTGGAAGGTGATGTTGGATGGTCCAGGTTCCCAATTTAAACAAGCTCAAGCATGTGGCTAGGAAAGATTGCAAGTTGGAAAAACACATCTTACAGGACCAGCTCCTATGTAAGAAGCAAATGCTGTGTGTTAATACCAATAGTATTAGAAGTGCAAATAACAATTCTAAACAGTTATGATTTAATATATTTACATCTTGGTTTTGACTCTCAGAAAGCTCAGAGTAAAATTTTAGTGCCAGAATTTCAGTAACAAATTTACTCTCAGGTCTGACAATTCTTATTTCTTCCTATGCATGTCTAAGGGAACACACACACAAACACACACATGCACACGGTAAGTGACAGCGACAACAAATATGAAAAGCCTAACATATACTAAGTTATATAGTATTATGTCACCTAAAGACACATGTAATTGAATAAAAAAAATTTTTAGAACTAAATGTAATCTTATGCTTAAAATCAAAGGGAAGGAGAAGGACTTTATAGTCTCTTTGCTTATCCCTTCTCTTCAACCCAGGGAAGCTTTTTAAGACTTGTCCAAGGTAGATCTAATACTGGGAATCAACATTTCTACTTCCAGTTAATGCTCTTCAATTCATTGCTCTCCTTTTCCTGCCAGAAGCTTTAAGTTCAGGGTTAAAACTAATTTTGAATTTTATAATTAAGTCTTTTGCTGTAAAAATGTAAATATAGTTGGCCCTTGAACAGTGAGGAGGTCAGGGGCTCTGATTCCTTGCACAGTCAAAAATTTGTGTATGATTTTGACTCCTCTAAAATTTAACTGCAGTTGTCCCTTATGTCCACAGGGGATTGGTTCCGAGACTTCTTTTGGATGACAAATTCCATGATGCTCAGGTCCCTTATATAAAGTGGTATACAGGAGCACATACAGTTGGCCCTCCAATCCGTGGTGCTTTCAGTCTGTGCTGTGCTGGTTTTGATCCACGATTGTTCGAATCATGGATGCAAAACCTGGGGATATGGAGGGCCAGTTGTATATTCATCAGAAAGACCTGTGCATAGGTGGACTGGTGATGTTCAAAGCCATGTCATTCAGCATCAACTGTAATTCAAAAGCATGTGGAGTAAAAACCAGCATCTCTCTTTGATTCTTCACATGTGAAATTTTTAAGTATGTGTGCAGTCTTACTCTTGGTACTTAAGAAAATAACAAAAATATACTTTGATTATGTGACTCAATTCAGCCCAACAGTTAAAGTCTGTACCTTGTGTCTGCAAGTACCACCACTTGTGAAGTGAGGCCAGGGGTGGGGGGTGCGGTGCTTTGCAGCAGCAGGTGCCAGTGCTTTGGGGAAATAGAGCATAGGCCAGATCACAGATAATGTCAAGATGTGCAGTTTGAGCAGATACCATCTAAGTTAGAGAAGAAATGTATTATTGAATGCTTAATGAAGTAGAATTTTAGGTGGGTCTTGAAAGATGGGTAAGATTTAGGGAAGCAAAGGGAAGAAGGAAAAACAGATGAATTTTAATTTGCACACTGCATTCTTCCCAAAAGGATTGTAGTGTGGCTTATAATAAACTACTTGACCTCTCAGTGCCTTATTTAGTTTTCTCCTTCATGAAATATGATAAAAACTAGAAGCAACTTTATAGAGTTATTGTGAAGATTCTATGAGATTCTATGTAATTCTATGAATTCTATGAACTGAAATAAAATTCTATGTCTAAGTAGCTTAGATCAAGCGTCAGGAAAGGACAGTAAGTCACTGTCCACTACCTGTACTTCTGTTACACAGAATGAAGTACACAGGGCCACATACACCTTTGCAGAAGTTGCATTCTTTCTTATCCCTCCCGGAGGAGAATGGCGAAATGGAGGTTAGTGTGACAGGCATGTGACTGTGGAGGTGACTGCTTGCACAGGAAGGCAGTGCAAATCACAGTCAAGGTAGCCGGCTACTAATCAGAACGTGAGACAGGTTTCTTTCCACCACTTACTTTTTCTCTGTTGCCGAACTTGGAACTCAAAAAATCCTCAACATGTCCTGAATTCTCTTAGCTTAAAAAACCACATCCTTTAGAATTTAGAGTTTAGGATCATCACTACTGAATATCTTGATATGCTGCCTACTTAGCTTGTGATGTTTAAAACCCACAGAAGCTGTGCTCCAACCCACTGCATGTTCCAGCCTGAGGCACCTGGGCTGGCTGTCAGTTGGGACCGGACCCAGTGCCTCCTCCCATCCGGTCTCCACCACCAGCTCTGTCCAACCATCTTTCCCAGTATCGTATTGCCCATGTTTTTAGTTCTGACAAATATTTATTCAGATGTGTTTATTAAAACAAACCTCAGTGTTACATTTTCCTGTTACAAAAGCATCCTTGAGTCGGGGTGACTCAAAGAGCTCATGATCACCTCTGTGAGAGCAGACCAGGAAAACCAGTCAGTTCCTTAGAGAAGTAACACTGAAGCAGTGAGCAAGGGACCTTTCTTTAACAAGAAAACCATTAATGATTAAGACAACCACTAATGATTAATGATTAAAAATGGGTGGCAGTGGGGAAGCTTCAGGTCAGCAAAGGGGTGGAAGTGACTCCAGAGGTAGCAGATTCTTTCAGTGAAAATCTGTCTTAAAATGGGCTGCTTACCAAGATATTTGAATCTGAATTTGAAAGCTAAAGTTGGATTTTGCCCTTTCCTCCCTTAAACTTCTTTTTAAGCCCTCCCTGTCATAGAACATTGTACCCTCATGGAGAAGGCACGAAGAAGTCTGTCCTAACTCTTTACTGTAAAGCAAGTCCCCAGGTAACTGCCTTCTCTAGCCAGCTGCCCAGGACCCCCCTCGCCTCTCCCTATTATGACCAGCTTCCTTCCCCGCCCTGCTTTTCTGACATCTTTGGTAATCACTTCTGTGCTTCACTGCACAATTTCACCCCCTAAATAGGACCCTCTGAATACTATAGTTCTGTCTGTGTATGAAGTTTAAATGAAATAAAATACCATGTGTTTTTTTGTGTCTGGCTTCCTGCGTACAGCATTCATCCATGCTGTCGTATGTAACTGGGTTCCTTCCTTTTTGCTGCTCTATTTTTTGTGTGAATATACTCAAAATGTGTGTCCATACTGCTGTTGATAAGAGTTTTGGGTTACTTGCAGTTTGGGGCTATTGCAGATACTGCTGCTGTGGACAGTGTTGCACAAGTCCTTCTTGGGCACGTACCCAGGGCTAGAACTGCTGAACCGTGAACATGAAAATGTTCAACATCAGTAAATAATGCCACTGGTATTCTGACATGGCTGTCCCAGTTTGTACTTCCACTAACAGTATATGACAGTTTTCCTCTTACCTTTTAGGAAAGAGAGCTTTTTAGTATGTTTAATATATTTAACATAGGGAATCCATAAATGTGGCTATTGTAAAAGCAGGGTGAGTATCATGACCTAAGTTCCTATAGATGGTCTCGGTGGTGCACTCAGTAAATGCCCTTGCTCTGGACTCTGATAAACCTGAGTTCACACCTTGTCTGTGACACTTATTTGCTGTGTTACATTATGCAAGGCGTTTAATGCTATAAATTCTATGTTCTTAACTGTAAAACAGGAGTGAAAATAGTATGTAATTCATAGGACTGTTGTGTTGATTTTAATAGCACTTTAAGGTGCCCAGTGTATTGTCTGGCACATGGGAAGAATTGAATATAGTAGTTAGTATTACATTACCACTGCTGCCGCTGCTACTACTGTTTGCACTCAGGATTTCCTTTCTGATCACAACAGAAAGAATAGGGAACAGAAAGTTAGACTTGACCATCTGTATTGGTGTATTTTCTATTAATGTCTAACCTTAGGAAATAGTATCAAAAAAAAAGAGAGAGAGAGAGAGAGAATCAAGATGTTTATAAGCCAGGACTCAGTTTTGTCAAAGTGACACCAGCCAGATAAGCAGACATTGGTGAAGAGCTGACCTCCCCTGTCCCTCTGGCAGTTCTAAATTTCTTTGCACCTCAGAGACAGAATAGCTGGCAATGAGTTCACCACCTCCTGCAGGGAGCTTGGGGTGCTCTGCTGCCTCGTCCCAGGCACAGCCACCCACCCGCCTGCTCCTGACTTCTGAGCAGCATGGCAGCCACGTGCACTTGGGCTTCTGCTCCCCATCGCTCTGGGAGGCAGCTGCCCAGAGCTGTTTCCAGAGGACCAGGGTGGCTGGCAGCCAGCAACACTCTGAAATGGGAGTCCCAGAATCCAGGGCACAGGTTGGAAGTTATTGTGAGATATTCTATAGTGAATGAGTGGGAAGGCTGCCAGTGCTGTTCCGTGTCGAGACCCACTGATCTCACAGCAGCTTCTGTCTAGCCCCTGCTCCCTTGGGCTGCTCTTCTAAGATGGCCCACCGGCATCAGGAAGATTTTAGGCTCTAGAAATGGGACTCTGATAATCCTCTACATGAAAGACCTGTCCCAGTTCCTTGTTGTGGGGTCTGGGCCAGAACTTCTAAAGGGGAGGGGGGGGATGTGACACCACCAAAGGGCAGGGTCAGAAGTTGAACGGTTTTTGTTTCTTTTTTTATCAGAAGGGAGGTGTCCAGCCCTGATCTTGGTGGAGGAAAAAGGAGGTTCAGCATGGATTATGGGGTCTGACATCCAGGACCGATTTGGTGAATCCACTTATTCAGTGGTATCATTGTTCTTTTATGGTCGAGCTTTCCACTCTTGATGCAGTGATGTATTAGGAAAAGCCAAGAGCCTGCTGGATGGGGAGCTTGTCTGGCTTAGCTAAAAGTCTGAGTCACGGTGTTCTGCTCCCTCCCACCACCACTGAACACACACACTCAGTGACTAGGCTAGACTGGGTCTTGTAATAGAAAACCTGTCCTAATAATCTTGGACTCACTCTAGACTACTCATTCTTTTCATGCTGTAGATCCGAGTTCTTTAAGTCAATTCCTTCTTTGACATGCTCCCTGCTTATGTTTCCCCTTCTTACTTTAAATCTTGCTATCTTTATTTCTCTGTTACTGCAAAAATCTTTCACTCCAATAAATTTTTCATGGACCTGTCAGTTTCAGCATTTCATGATGAAAAGCTCAAAAAGGCTCCAATTTACCTATACAATAATACCCAAATTCCTCAGCTTGGAACTTAAGGTCATTCACAGTCCACCAGTTTTTCATTCTCATTTCCCACCGTTTCTCATTGAATCCTCTTCTATGTCCAGGCAGGGGACTCACTGTCTCCATAACAAGCTACACCCTCTGTTCACCTGTGGCTCGCCTTCCAACACCGTTCACTTTCTTTCCCTCTTCTTCTACTGCGGCCAGTATTGTCAAAGTGTGGTACGTGTGTCTCTGGTGTCACACAGTATAATTACGTGTCAGACCAAACTTTAAAAAGTTTTAATATATAAAGTTAAATAAATATGTATTAGGGATTAAGCAAGAGATTACACCACACCCACAACTTCATGGACACCACTGTTAAGGATTGGCGAGAGCTGGCCATGTCATGCATCCCACTTTACAGGCTATATCATTATGGGTGTTTTCATTACGAGGATGTGAATGGGGTGGTCACACACCTTTGGCCAGACTGACTGGTTCAGGAAGGTGCACATGATTCAGCTCTGTCCAGTGAAAAAAGGTCTGTCTGGGACTGTGAGAAAGAAATGTCCTTGCCCTCAGGAGCCAGCCAGCAGGGGTGACAGCTGCCCCTTTCTCTCTTTTTCTGGATCTAGAGGTGGCAGATGGAAAGAGGGAAACTTCTGCAGTTGACCTGGTCCCCTAAGGGAAGGCAGCCTGAGGACAGTCAGGCCCATGGTGAGGACAAAATCGAGAGGAGTTCAGAGATGTCTGTTACCTGAGCCAATATATTTCCTTGCTGTTCAAGTCCATGTGAGTTGGTGTCTCTGCCACTTCAGTGTAAAACGTTGTGATTGATTCAGTAGGGGTGATAGAGGTTGCTAATGTAGATTCTTGCTTCCTCAATTTTTTGGCCTTATGGCCGAGGTAGAAAAATGCCAATAATTGTAATATACCGGTATCGCTGGATAATTTGACTCATAATCTGAGGTCTGGGGCCTTTGGCAGCATGGGTGCTCCAGAGAGCTGAGGGGACAGTGTCTTGGGAACTTGTGGTCCATTCACGGTGAGTGTGACAGCCCTGTGATTGGGAGGCCGTGCTGTGGACAGTCCGTGTCTTCGGTCCTCTCTTTTCAGGAATGTGTCAGAAGTTCACTTTTGGAACTTTGATTTAGCAAGTGAAATGTCCACGTTACAGCTAGGAACTTGCTTTTTGCTTTTCTCTTGTTTTGGGCCCATTAGACAATGGTCCACAAGACTTCACAGTGTAAAGGTGAGCCTGTGTTGGAAGTGTAAGGACTAGTGATAGGTATTTGAATAGTTGCACTGCAAGTTAAATCTACTGACCACTGTGCTCTGGCAAGCTTCATGGAAAGGTGGGTACACACTTAAATGATTTATGTAAATTTTTAATTACGTAAATCACACTGACCCCATTCATTAGTCTTGGGAATGAATCCAATCAGGTTATTTCCTCTTCTCAGGGGAGGAGCACAGGGAGGGGTACAGGACCCTCCTCAGGGAGCACACCAAGATCCTTACTAAATGTGCACCAGTCGGCTTTGAGGTATGTGTGTGTGTGTGTGTGTGTTGTGTAAGGGGTCTTATGGGAGGCCCCTCTTCCCTTGAGGCGTTGAAAATTCAGTTGGGAAACGAAACAGTTACAACAAAGCAATCAGATAACAATTCACAATCAGATAACAATTCACAATTCAGAGCAATCAGATAACCACAGTGCTGAGCTCTGTGGTTCTGACCGATAGGCTGGGTGGGAGCAATGTGGGCCTGGCTGGCAAGCCTGAGCTTCCAAAACAGGATGAGGTTTGAGCGGGCCTCAGAAGTCATACCAGGGAGATGGGAGGAGAGACAGTGATTAAGTGCTCAGATTCTGACATGCAACAGACCTGGGTTCAAATCCTGGTTTCCCATCTTGTGAGGTTTGTCAGGTTCCTGAGTCTTTCTGAGCCACAATACCCTTATCTATTCAACATGAATAATAATCTTACATGGCAGGTTGTTGCATATATTGAGATAAACCATGGAAAGTGTCTGGCGTTTGTGGTAGATGTCCACTTACCATTATAGGTGGAGGGGAAGAACTGTTTAACCTGAGAGGATTTGCAGTGGCAGAAATGTGTATGGGCACTGGGAGAAGACCAGCTGGCCAGAGAGAAGAAGGCACTTTGCAGGGTCATGGAGAATCAGGCTGACTGATGTGAGGGACCTAGGCAAAGTAGAACAGTCATGCAAAGCTGGGTGAGATTGAAACTTGATGTGGAAAGAGGTGAGACGAGAAGGTTTTCCAGTAAAGAGTAGCAGTTGGGGTTGGTGTTTAAATACTTAAAATGTTGGGCTCTCTGGATGTTGTGGCCTAGTTGGTTGGGTGCTGTCCTTCAAAGCTAAAGGTTGCCAATTTGATTCTTGGTCAGGGCACATGCATAGGTTGCAGGCCTGGTCTCTGGTTGGGGTGTGCATGAGAAGCTACTAATTGGTGTTTCACACATCACTGTTTTCCTCCCTCCCTTCGTCCCCTTTCTAAAAATAAATAAATAAAATGTTAAAAATAAATAAATGCTTAAAATTTTGGTTATAGTAGGTTATAAAGCTTCAGGGGACTTTTATTTTTTGTCAGAAAGGTTGCATTCTTCCTCCTGTAAGGGTCCCCCACACATGACCCCTTGCACAGAGTCTGTGGCATGGAAGGGGAGGTTGTATTTCTTTATCTCAAACAGTGAAGGATGCTATGAGAGAAACTTGCAGAAGGCTGAGCCAAGTTTGCCTGTTACAGTACTAGTTGCTTGCAGAATTGTGTGAGCTTCCTGTAGCTACAGCTGCATTTGTAAATAAGGTATGTAAAGAAATTAAATGTAAAGTGTCAGTGTGAATCTTATTGAAAAAGTTATTTCTCAAAAATTTATACTTTTTTTAATTGATCACAACTACAAACCCAGATAAAAGGCACTTGGTCTCTAATTTGTATGCCACCACAATTCCAAAATGACTAATCTCTTTATTGAACTCTTTAATCTTTACCCATCCTTCCATCTCCCCCCGCCTGTTGATTCCAGTGCATACCCAAGCCTGTTTGATTCTTGGACCTGCACAGATGTAATTTTGTTTGTCATTTTTACATTAAGTTAAATACCCCAGTTCCTATGGCTTTTTCCCTCCATTTGTTTAATCTTGACCTCATCTCAGACTCACCATGCAAGGCTGTTTTTATTAGGATATTTTGGTCTGCCCTGGAAAATAAAAATTGCATGTGATGTAGCTCATTGGGATTTTAATCACAGCAAAAATGACAGCAGGACTAAAGACTCACAGCTTGATTTAAACAGCCTTGTGAATAAGCATCCTTCCACCCCCCAAGTTCACTCCAGCCACGCAACACAGGCAGTAAAATTTCTAGCTCCACATTGTTCCACCAAGCACTGGTCTCCTGTTGCCCTGCTTCTGGTCTAGTGGAGAGAGGCAGATCTTCAGGGCTCCTCTGCTAATCCAGTGTATTTCAGCTCAGTCCAATTGTGAGTCCATTTGATGGTTGTTTTTGTAGCTAAAAATGAGGGTCAGATTTCTTTCCTGTCTATACCAAGCTAAAGTCCCAACACTGCTCCCCAGCCTGTACTGTGGAGGCTCCTGAGCCAGGGGAGAGTAACAGAAGCAGCCTATGGACTCATTTATGGGGCTCACAGACGGCTTAGGAGGCATGAAAACTAATGCAGGATATCATATGGAGAGTGTTATTAGGTCCACCCACAGCAAGCATTAGGATGGTTTAGGGATGGCCATGCGCCAGTATTGCTCAGTAACTTGCTTTCTAAATGCTGACGAGGAAGAAGGAAGGTGGTGTGCATGGTGGAGCTCTGTGGTTGCTATGAGGAGAGGGCATGAAACTCTGCTAGCTATGCCTCAGGCTTATTGTGGCTTTTCTGTGCTCCATACAGTCTTATGAAGGGCTTTATGCAACCTCAGAAACAGCTGTGTGCTAGGACATGAAAAGAAATGCAGAGAAAAAGAAGGGCATGGAAATAAGAATAGCAAGAGAGAAAAAAGCAAAGAAAAAAAGATGGCACAGGGAAAAGTAAGGAAGGGATATTCAATGTTCACAGTTGCAGCCTTTACTTAGCTGGACCCCCAAACGGAATGTACCTGAGAATCTTTGCTCTGGAGTTTTCAGGAAAGTTTTTATTTCAAATTATCTTTCTTATTGTCAGGCTGCAGATCTTAAATTTAGATTCAGAAAGTGACCATCAGAAGGAAAAATACGTGGAAATAAATGCCCTCCCAGTTCCACGGACCTTGCAGACATATATAATAACTCACTTCTGGTCCTAGTGAGCATACTGTTTGGAACCTGTCATTGCGAGTGAGTTCATCCCTCACAGCAGACAGAGTCAGCTCTAGGGGTTGCTTCTCTGAATTCATTGTGGCCAGCAGGAATTTCTTAGAACTAACTTGTGCTATACTTACGTTTTGTTTTCTTAGGGGCTTACTTAGCTGGCATTTCTAAAATGCTTTTAAAGTTTTAGAAGGCAGGATCCTAGTATGAGGAGACAACAGCATTTGGCCATTGATACTTTTTGGTTTTCATTTTAATCTGATAGGTTCCATTTAAAGAGTAAATTATTTAAAAAATGTACAAAATGGATAAATGTTCATTGTAGAAACTTTTCAACATGCAGAAAAGCACACAGGAGCAAATCAATATTACCAATATTTCATTCAAAAATAATGACTGGAAACATTGAATTTGTATATGTGACCATTTTGTGTGAGAGTGTGTTTGTGTATGTGTGTGTACATAATTTTTACATGGCTATAAAAGTTGGGCTCACATCGTACATACTATTTTGTGGGCTTTTTCACTTATGATTGTCTTAAATTTATTTCCATATCATTAATATTGTTTCTACAGCATAATTTTAAAGACTTTATTTATTTATTTTAGAGAGGGGAAGGGAGGGAGAAAGAGGGAAAGAAACATCAATGTGTGGTTGCCTCTCATATGCCTTCCACTGAGGTCCTAGCCCGCAACCCAGGCCTGTGCCCCAACTGGGAATCAAACTCGTGACCCTTTGGTGAGCAGGGCGATGCTCAATCCACTGAACTGCACCAGCCAGGGCTCTACAGCATATTTTTAATAGCTGTGTTTTATCATAAGGATATTCTGTAATTGATTGAAAAAGTTCTGCTATTTGACACTAGGTAAATGCTAGACTTTTGTTTAAAAAATACTGATATAGATATCCTAGTCCATCAATTTGAGATCACAACTATGATGGTTTCCTTAGAGAAAATGCCTGTAATTGGACTTTCTGGGTTGAAGAGTGCAAGCATTTTAGGGGCTTTTGATGGCTATTATCTATTATCTATATACTCTCCAGAAAGAGAACTGAACTTCACTTTCAGACTTACAATCAGTGTGAGCCATTGCCTGGTCACTGAACCTTTGCCAACACTAGGTATTGACCATCGGTACGTTTTTATGTCTATATTGAAGTCATATTAATTCAGCCATCCTGGAGGAAGAGAAAATAATAACAACTATACGCTGGGTCCTTCTTATGCCAAACACTTTACACATATTTCCTTTAAATCTCTCAGCCATCCTAGGAGAGGAATTATTAATATCCCCTTTTTTTTAGGTGAGGATATGGAGATAAGAACGGTTAAGTAACTTGGCTAAACTTTCATAGCTGGTAAGTAGCAAATTTGAAACTGGGATTGTCTGATTTTAAAGCTTGAATTTTTACTGACAAAGCCATCCTAATTCAGTAGTGGATAAATCCTAGGACTCAAGTTTTTAGATGCTGCAGAAGCTGTCTTAGTTTGGTTCCCCAGAGAGGGATTCTGGAACTTTGAGATTTGCACGCAGGAGGAATATTGTGGGTTCGGGGCAAGGGCTGAGAAGTAGGACTGGTAGAGGAAGAAGTTAAACAGCAACACAGTGGTGACAAGGGCCTTAGTTGATTACACAGTGAGTTCTGGAGCCAGGGCTGGGTGGGGAGGGTGTTGCTTCCATGTCCTGAGTTGGGGTGAGATCGCCAGACCTTTGTAACCTTTTTATTGATGTGGCCACCCATATGGCCACTGAGCCTTGTGTGAGGCAGCTCCTTTTGCTCACAGGCAGTTCCCAGAGAGACTCCGCTATGAGCTGTCTGGCAGGCAGTACCCCACACAGCTGGGGGAACAAGTGCCTTGGTGCAGAATGGGGTTCTGGGCAACACACCACACATCCACTAAAAACTGAAAAACAGCAGTTCAGAGGACTGACCTGATGAATCAAGCACAAGCCCAAATTCTTGCCTATCTTTAGTCCTTCTGGGAACTGTATATCTTCTAGTTTTGCCTCCTATTCTAGAGCTAGCTGGAGAAGGTTATTGTCTCAGTTATATTTAGCTCCAGAATATTGGCATTGGGATAAGGGGAAAAACTGAGGCTGTGGCCAGAGGGAGCCCAAAAGTCACTCTACAGTAGCTGATATGATAAAGGGCTGGTAGAAGGTAACTCCTGGTGCCCTGTGCCAGGGGCCCTCTTTCCCTTCAGGAATCACCCCTCCCTCATCATGGGCTGACCCTCTCCCCAGCCCTTGGCACAGGACCAAGTGCCTCTAGCTCCAGTGACAGATTAAAGAATAAACAGGTGTCTTCTCCAGGCCAATGAGAGTCAGGCCTGGGACTTTGCACGAAACTTTTGGGAAAGAGATTCTTTTTCCACCAGCAATGCTCCACCTTGGAGTTGGTGGTGGCCTTCTAGGTCTTTCCTTGGAGAGAACTCACTTGGAGAAAACTGCAGGAAAAGAGAAACATTGAGACAGAGAGAGACCAATTTCAGTGATGGTTTTAGCCCTTGAATTCAGACAGTACTTTCCTTATTACTGTTCTTCAGGCTTTTCAATTACCTGAGCAAATAATTTCCTTTTCATCGCTCTTAAGAATGCTTGACTTGGGTTATAGCCTTTGCTTTTGACGTAGTTTTGATGACAACAGAGATAGCTGGAGAGCTCAAATAAGAGAAAACAGGGCATCTTGGCCACCAGCAGCAGCTGGGAGGAGCACCATAGAAGCTCCTCATATCCTTGAGCACCACAGAAGCTCCACTGAGGGCCAGAGAAGGGACAGGATTTGCCCTGAGTCACACAGGTGCTGGACAATCCAGTTAGAGGGCACATCTCTCCAAATGTGGAGAATAAGCTAAATGTACACAGATATGTCCAAAAATATTCATTTAATAAATAACATGGGTCTCGATGGCTGGCCAGGTGGGAAGGACTTCATTATGTGCTATGAGGGTTACGACAATGAATCACTCGTGAACTCGGGCCTTGAGGGGCTTGCTGTCAAAGTTTTTATCTCAATGGGCTGAAGATTATTTTCCTCAATACATGGCATCCCCATTAACTAGACTCTCTTCCACCACCTCTCCTTCTTCCCTGTTCCCTCTTACTAAAGGCCAAAAGTTGATGAGAAAGTAAAATAAAATATACGAGTTGTGTCTAAATAAACTTAAATGTTGTGTTCATTTTTTCCCATTTTCTAAATTGTCCAATTTCATCTGACAGTGACCTCAATCTAGCCTAGAATAATAAAGGCAATTATTAGATACTCTGCTGCATAAAGAAGCCCTAGTTTTACTTTGCCAAGCATCCCATTAATTGTTTGCTGGATTCTTCAATTTTCCTTCTTCATGTCAGAATCCAGGCAAGCATCATAAGTCAAGTAGCTGTGCTGCTGACTGGAAGATAAGCAAAGAGCCAAACAAGAAGAACAGACCCAGAGACAATTAATTTTCCCTGAACTAGAACAACCTATTCCGATCAGAGAAGACAAGCATCACTTAACATTTGACAAACTATCATCCACAGAACACATTACCACGGTAACCCAGGGCTGCAGAGCACAGAACTTCTGGATCAGTGCCATCTTGTGGTCCACTGGTCACACCCTGAGCCATCGGACAGTCATTGAATGGCTGCTGTGTGTAAAGCCTGTGTCAAACCTCATTATTACAGAATAGAATTTGGACAAAACCCAGCCACCTTTTCCAGTTCAAAATATGCTTTAGGAATATAGTTGAGCAGAAATGTAATTTTGTCCCCATGGCCAGAGACTGTATAGGTATCCATTGGAGAGGGACAAAGCACAACAGGCTTAGCCCTAATGCTTTAGGTGGGCCCACAGACACTCACTGCAAAGGATGCAGTGTGGGTGCTGACGTGTGTGTGTGCATTGACTCCATAGGCAGAGAAAATGCTGTGCAGAAACCCCAAGCCAAAAGCATCCTTCCAGGGCAGAGCTGCACCCTGCACAGACAGACCTAAGCCAATCTGTCCTTTGACTAGGGAAATGGAAAGGATCCTTAAGTTGGACTGATATCCATGAACCTCAAAAAGCTGGAAGAGAACAGAATGACACTTGGCAAATAGCAACTCTACCTTCAGAGAAATACACAAAAAGTACTGGTCATCAGAAATTTCCACCGGGATTTCTAGTTCTATGGGAGCCTTACCAAATACAAATGTTCAAAACTTACTGAGGCAGCACCATCAGGCTGGCAATCTGCCAAAATGTTGCTAAAAATTATATCACTTAAACCACATAGAAACTTTCATCTCTCTTAAACCATCTGATGACTCTATGATATAGTTTGTAACCAATCCCATTTTACAGAAGGGAGAAATGAGGCACAGAGGGGTTAATTAACTTGACCAGGGTCACAAGTTAATAAGTAGTAGAACCAAAGTCTGACACACAGCCCATGCTCTTAACAGCTTTGCTTTGCTGCCTCAATCCCCAGCTTCTTTACTGGGCAGGGAAAGCTGTGGAAACCTGTGTGCATGGACCAGAACTGTGTGCGTGGCCCACGGAGAGTCACTTCCCTAGGATATCCACTATGTGGTCTCCTCTGCTTTGCTGGGATGTAAATGAGAGAATAACTTGGGTGAGCCCTGTCCTCATATCATTTGTGGAAATTTGGTAAGAGGTACTTGTTTCCTGCTATTCACTAATCTAATCCAAGGACTGATTGAATTCATTTCTAAACAGTTTTACAAATGAATTTGGAGGAAGTACCTCAGGAGCCAGCCTGCTGGGGATAAGTACCAGCCTTGCCACTGACAGCTAACCTGCCTGACCCTCAGATTCTTTATCTGTGGAACGCTAGGCATCATAGTTCCCACTTCAGATGACTGCTGTGAAAATAAAAAGACTTAGAAGTGTCTGGGTGTAGAGAAGCCCTTAGTTGGCTATTAGGATTATTGCTCCCTTGCTTTTTTCAGAAATTAAGTATAGTTTCAAAATCTCTTAGCCTAAAATTCTTGTAGCCAGGTATGCATTGGAATTCAAACTCAGGGGATTTTAGAGGGTAACAGGGCATGTAGACTATATATGAGCTATCATGTAACTTCCTCAGTGGTATTTATAGGATAGCACACCATAGTGGGATGCAGGAATGTTTCTATAGCAAAATATATGACTTTTTAATCTCAGTGGGATTTGTAGAGATGGTAAGTAACCTCGTGTCAAGATTTTGTGGCCAAGTGAGTTTGCCTGACACTATACATAAGTCAGTAAGTAAATGAGCTCATTTTCAGAACTTTTTGCCTTTCCAAATTGTGGACAAGAGACTGTAGATCTTAACTACAGGACAGCAGTTTTACTGAGCATCCACTCCCTTCTTTAGCCATGTCGCTGAAGTGGATCCCTCATCAACACTCCAGGACTTGCTCACCCCGCATGTCCCACTATAGAAAGGACAGTTCCCTGGTACCCCCTATTGGCACTGTAGGCCTGACATACCGATTTCTTCCCCACCAGGCCTGTTCCTTCTTCCATGTTTCTTCTCTTGACTGATGGCTTCTCAGGTCCCAGTCCCCTTGGAGTCCCACCTCCAGCCAGTTAGCTGCTCCGACCTATTGCTGGTACTCTCCCACTGTCCCTAGGTCTCTCCCCTTTGCCTGGCTGGGATTCCCATTACTGCTCCCCTCATAGTCCCCTCCACCTTTTGAAATCTTAAAGTCACACTCCAAGAATGAGGCCAATCACTGCTTCTTTCTTGAAGACTACTTTGATGATTCCGGAGATAAAGGTCCTCTTCTTCCCTGAAGTCCCTTCGTTTCTTGCTTCCCTCACACTCCAGTTCCCCTGTTCATTGTGGATGTTGGCTGCGAGGCTGTGTAGCATCATGGTCAGGAGCCCAGGCACGCTGCCTGCATCCACATCCTGCCTCTGGTATTTGCTTTATGTGGCCTTTTTGTAAATCTAGGTCTCCTCATCTATAAAATGGAGGACCTTCCTTGGCTGGTGTGGCACAGCTGGTTGGAGCATTGGCCCCTAAACCAGAAGGTCATGGGTTTGATTCCCCATCAGGGCGCATGCCTGGGTTGTGGGTTTGGTCCCTGGTCAGGGTGCCTACTAGAGGCAACTGATCAATGTTTCTCTCTCACATCAATTATTTCTCTCCTTCTCTCTCTTCCTCCCTTCCCCTCTTTCTAAAATCAATATGCATGTTCTGAAGTGAGGAATGCATGAGTGAATAAATTAATTAATTAATGACCTAAAATTCACTCCCTCAACTTTTAGCATTCCTCACTGTGGCATATTCTCCAGTTTGCTGTATGTAAAGGAAACCACTTAGCCAGGTGTCTTGGTGATGGTGAGAGTTCTACAAACATCTGATATTATTTTCATGGTTTTTACTGTTCTGTACATTATGCCAGGAGATCCACCCTGAAAAAAACATGTCTAGTTCATTGTTCAAATCCCCCACAATGCTTTCCATAATCTCTCACATACTGTAGGTACAAGGAACATTTGTCAGATGGAATTCTTCTACCTTTATACTCATCCTCAGTGTTTAAGTGGGCTCTGGTCCACTTTGGAGTGAAGGTCTCAGACACTCAAAAGAATGAAATGATATAGACAAAGTAGGAGGATTGGGGTTACAAGTATACACAGTATTTTATTTTAACACTTAAGAGTCACAAGGGGATATATTCATTTTTGTGAATAGCTCAACCTAAATAAAACCTGGAAAAGTTTATATCCATCACTGCTACCGAGGAATAGCAGAATGAGGAATGAAAGAAATAAATTAGTCTGGGGTATGAGAGAATAGTCACCTGGGCGAGACAGTGGGAAGCTTCATCAAGGTCCACTAAGCCCCAAATACTAGGTCAATAACGGGATTTCTTCTGAGCTCTGTAAAACTCTTAATTATGCATGATTGCACTGTGTAATCCGGCCAGACCTTTGTCCTTCTGCAGTGCTCTGCTGTCGATCCAGCTGCTGTTCCAGCTGTTTCCTCTCATCCCAAAGCTGCTCCCCCAGGTTCAAGTGAGCCAAGGCAGCCAAGGAGATGAAAACCTTTCCTTCCTCTGGAACTGGACACCTATGTGACTGACCTTCTGCCTCAGCCCTGAGGTGTCTGATCATGTCACTCTGTCCAGTGACTGGGGGAGGGGCAGCTGGGAGAGGAAGGCAGAGGTATAACAGAGACCAAAACAGAAAAGCATCTAACCCAAGTTACAGATTCAGAGAGAAACGTGCCCATTATGAGTGCCTGGCTGTTGGGCATGCAGTTGAGCTGCCATGTGAGCTTACAGAGTGATGGATGGAGCAGAGAGAAGTCTGCCTTCCTCCACTCTCTCTAGCCCAGGAGGTAGGTGGACACTGCCAAGCTGCCTTCAGGGTGCCAAGCTGGACACAGAGGGGCCAAATACACTGTCCTGGTATGTGGGTCTTTTGCTGGGGTTTTCTGCTACTTATAATTTACTCCTAAGAACACCCAATTTCTTTTAAGGGGAATTATTTCATTCCATAGTATGCAGTCAAGTTATGGTGGTGAATCTGGGGCATGTGTATCCTCCCATTTTGCAGTTGAATATTTCAGAGCAAGCCCTTAGACTTCACTCTGATCCTATAAGCACCCCATAGCCTTTCAGAAAGTTCCTTTCTGATGGTTTGTCAGAGTCAGTTTCCATGACTTTCAGTGGGAGAACCTAATCTGAGACGTCTGAAACAAGACTTTTGACCTTGATGTTTCTATAAATACCACTTAATTCCTTCTAGACCTCCTTCCCCCTAAAGCTTCCAGGCAGAAGGAAGCATTCCCCAGAGAAGTAGAAAGAAACAAAAGACTCCTACTATAAGCCAGTAAGCCAAGGAGCCAGCAGTAGGCAGTTTGCTGCAAGTCTGTGTGTGACTTGCCAGGGAGGTGAAGAAGTACAGGCTGGCTGACGTGTGGGCTGCCCTGCCCAGCTCACCGAAGGCTGGCCCAGCTGAGCATCCAAACTGAGTTTATGGTTGAAAGCCTTTCCTAAAACTTACTGATATGATATAATTTTCTGCTTCAAGCTGTAATGCAGTCTGGTTTCAATGCTTAATTCTTCTTAGGACACGTGGAGATGTTGTTTCTGTACTAATTCCTGGGCTGCTTGAGTCCCCAGGTAGTTTTTGGTATTCTCCCCTTCCCTGTTCCCTTGATTTTGAATAATTATCTCTCATTTCTCACTACTAAATGCATGTCTGCACAGTGTGTCTCTCTTCCAATTTTCTGTTGGCTTAGAAACCAGAAAATGAAGCTGGTGAAAACTAAGTGTAAAACAAGAGTGAAGAGGGATTTGTTTGTGAGTACAGCACATACGCCTTAGTGCAAGGAATTGCCTTGCCTTCTGTAAAAGGAGTTTTCTGTTGCATTTTGAAATGATGAGGATGTCTTTCAGAGTGGGACTCCAGACATACAAGACGTTACTCTGCTCAGAAACATTTTACTTCTCTCAAATGTAACTGAACTTCTTAGCTGCTTCCCCCCTCACATGAACTGTTAATCATCTCCACAGAAATCAGTGGAAATCCCTAAGTTCTTACAGGCTGTTTTTGCTTAGATGTATACATCAGAGTCCTCTCTTGTCAGAGAGTAGGCATGAAAGATATATATTAGGTAGCTTTTGTTCTGTAACAAGCCACTCTGACACACTGGAATTTCAAATAGCAATCTTTGTTTATTTATTTATGATTTTGTGGGTCAGGCTCCACTGGGGTGGCTTATTCCTGCTCCACCTGTGTTACTTGGGGACTTAAGCTGGGACACCTGGGGTGGCTGGGAAGGCTGGCCCTCTTTCACCTCAAGGTCTTTCATCTCCCCAGAGGCTAGGAAGCCAACTAAGGCTCTTCCTATGGGTGCTGGGTTCTAAGAGGGTGAGAAGGAAAGTTGTGAGGCCACATTGGACCTAAGCTCAGAAGTCCCACATTGTCACCTCAGCCATAATCTGTAGGTCAGAGCAGGTCACAAGACCCCTCCTGACTCAAGAAGTGGAGAAATGCACTCCAAAGCATTCAAGCTCATTTTCAGTCAGTCACAGCAGGAACCCTCAAATTCATTATTTTATGAAGGGCCAATTAGGCATAAAGTCTTCTGTTTCTAAAATAATCATCATTCCCTGGCCCTATTCAACCTCTTATTATTTGATTAGTGCTTGTGAATTAACAAAATGTTTTGTATGTTTCATTTATCCACACGACAAACTTTTGAAGTGTGTCATCTCCTGTTTTTAGATAAAAGATTGGGAGCCCAGAAAAATTAATGACTCATTTGGGGTCCTAAAGCTGTGAAATGGGGGCACCTCAAGTTCTATGCTTGTCCTCTGCACTCTTCTTATGGGGAAGCCCATTTATTTCAAAAGAGGCTGGTCTGTTTAATTATTATCTTGTCTGAGATCAGAACTGAAGCTGGTTTTCCCCATTCAGGGCTACCTGTTGAAGATGGGCACAATTTCATCTGAGCTGAGCTTCTCCCTAATATGCAGCTGTGCTTGCCAATTCCAGAAAAGCTTCCCTGCAGCTGAAGTGGCCGAGCTGCAGCTAGAGGGCTATACAGCTGCTACCTCCCAGAAAAGCTGGGCTAACAGGCATCTCACTAGGAGAACCTAGCAGCAGATAGGGACCTTTCATTCCTTTCAGAAATCCATGACACCTACCAGCGCATTAAATGAGGTATGCATGCCGCCGTTCTCACACAGCTGGTTTTTTTTAAATATTTTATTTATTTATTTTTAGAGAGGGAAGGGAGGGAGAAAGAGAGAGAGAGACAGAAACATCAATGTGCGGTTGCTGGGGGTCATAGCCTGTAACCCAGGCATGTGCCCTGACTGGGGATCGAACCTGCGACACTTTGGTTCGCGGCCCACGCTCAATCCACTGAGCTACGCCAGCCAGGGCCACAGCTGGTTTTATATTCAGCTGGAGACATGTTTGACTTGTCAAACACTCAGCTGAACAAATAATAAGAGGAAAGCTCTACCCAAGTTCTTGAAAATCTTGAGAATTTATTAAAGAGATGCTTTAAAATGAAATATGCATCATTGAATTGAACCTCTACACTTAATAAAAAGTTACAGGGTATGTAGAGGGATCAGAGATGATTATTACCAGCTGAGAAGGAATGCCAGCCTTAAAATGGCTACATGACACATTATTTATTTATCTAGTGCATTTCTGTGCTTCCTGTAGTTTTTCATCTTAGATGCCAAGGAATCAAGAGGTCAGGGTTCTTGGAAAATCACTGATTTTTGTACCATATGGCACAAAGCATTGTGCTGTCGTTAATGCCACTTACGAGGGTTTACATTTTTATTGTATGAAGCATTCTGACTTGTGATTTCTCTCTTTGCTCCATACTCTGTGAGAGAGGGCAATTTCCCAATGTATGAGGGAGGAAACTGAGCCTCTGAGAAGTTACGTGGCTATTCTAAAATCAAATCTAGTCAAGTCAGAGGTGAAGCTAAAGACCCATACAGACTCCTTACACCTCTCCTATCACTGTCTTTTAAAAATATATACTGGTAATTGTTTATTTTTTCTGAATATCAAAGAAACAAATGCACATATAAACAAAAGTCTAAATAAGAACGTAAAATTTACCTAAGATCCCCACCCAGAAATGACCACTGTTCTTCTGCTATAATGTGGCTGTCTTTTCTTTGTGTTTAATTGCTGGAATTATATGTGCACACACATTTTACATCTACTTTTTGTTGTTCGGTTTGTTTTGCTGACACTTAAATCAAGAGTATTTTTTCTATGGCTATTATATAATATTTGAAAATATAACTATCAAATGCTGCAATGATGTCATTGCATCCACCATAAATCATTCAGTCAATGCCCTATAGTTTGACACATAGAAAATATCTTACTTTTATTGTGGTAAATAACAATGGAGTAAAAAGTTTATATATAAATATATTTTTCTATTTCTGGGTTTTCCTTTAAACATATTTTTATAGGACTCCAGGGTCAAAAGCTATTATGACTATTAAGGCACTTGGCATTTCTTAACTACAGGGTCCGGCACAAATAATGCCCTCTTTATTACAAAACCATAAGCATGTAATTCTGTAACATAACTCTGTCATACTCAAGCACACCATCTGGCATTTTAGGTGAAATGTTCAAATTAAAACTATAAATGATTACACACTTATTATTACCCTACCAACCACACTCAAGCAGGCGTTACTTCCGCTGGACCCTGTGTTATATCTCCTCCATTAAATTCAAGTGAAATTTAGACTGTGCAAGAAAATGTCTCAGTATTAAACAGGGTTCTCTCTATTGAAAATTCTCTTCTAGGAAAGCTGGGAACATATTCAATGGACAATGGCTTCATCTCACAGATTAGACCCTCCTCCGCGGAGACTGGTAATAATTTCCTTAACGGCCTCAGCCGCCTTACTTCAGCTCTCCGCATGCCTGTCCTAGGACTCCGCTGTCAGATCCACAGAATGCACCCTTGTGAGAGTGAAGGGGGGGGGGGTGGTGGTGAAGGAAATAACTGGAGGGTGGAAAATTGGTGAGGGGGCTGTTGTATTTATCCAGGGTGTCCTTCCTTCGCAACTATTCCTTCTGCCTGAAATCTCAGTAAAACCTTTTTTCCCTCCATTTAATTACTCTAGCTTGCCCTTCAATGATCAGTTCAATCTTTACTTTCTCAGGGAAATCTTACTCTCTCCCCTTCCTTATTAAATTTCGCTGTTTTTATGACTTCATAGTACTTCATAGTACTTACCGCTTAACTGTGATATTTGTCACATTTGAGACTTTACATTTATTTGGTTCGTGTCTGCCTCATGAGATTGTGAATCTCAGTCACATCTGTTCTTTGCATATTTTTGTATCATTAGTGCTTGGCATATAGAGATTCAATCCATATTCATTGAATAAGTGAATGAGGGAGTAGATGAATGAATACAATGCTCTGTAAGTATCTTAAAATAGAAGTCAGGGGTCAGGAAAAGGCAGCGGGGAGGGAGGTGAGTGTGGCTGTAAAAGGTCAATCTGAGCGGTTTTGATGGTGATGGAAATGTTCCCCAGCCTGACTGTGTCAATGCTGGTGGCCTGGTTCGGCATGACGTGGGTAAAGTGTACACGTGATCTGTCTGTATTGTTCCTTAGGATTGCATGTGGATCTACAATGATCTCAAAATAAAGTGTCATTTAAAAAATAGAAATAATGTTCAATCTGTGGAAGTTGTCCTAAAATTCTTTTATGCTCACTAAGTTAAAAGGTAAGGAACACAACAAACAATTTAATATGGCTGCTTACAGCCTTTTCCACTGGATGATGAATGTTCTAGGAGTAGTGTGGTAGCTGTGCTTGTCTTTCATACTCCTCTTGTAAATGCTTGGCTGAAGAAAACCAAGATGCGCAATTTCTGAGCTGTGCAAATCGTGTCACATTTGAATGGAAGATTTGAGAGCTATACTTGGTGAAGAGGGGAGGTTGGCCCTCTCGAGGGTGCTGTATGCTCTGCTGTCACGGGCTGGCTTTGCTGGCATTGTAAGATGTGCGCACACCATTCAGACATGTTTTAAAATATCTTGAAGGAAAAATGTCTTCTCCTCCTGTCTTTTTTCAGACAGAAATTTTTTTACTTTGTGAAGCAAGTGATTGTTACTAGGCCCTGGTCAGAACGTTGCATGGGACCTACACAAGCCAGGATATTTGCCATTGATTGACAGAGCTGCAGGGAGAGAACTTTCAACATGTCAGTGCTAGCTGGGCTCCGTTTCTCAGGGAAGGGGAAAATTATTACAAAAATCTCGTAGTGAGAAAGCTATTTGGGGACAGATAAAACAGGAGAGATGCCTTATCAATATTAGGGTCACATCCAAAGTTGTTCTTTTGATTTTCCTTTAAACACACTTGCGTGCATGCATACACTCATCTTTGAAAGCATAGTAGGCTTTCTCCATTGGATTGTTGTTGTTGTGGGAAGATTCCTTTTAAATTTGGCCAAAGTCTAGTTAGTGCAAATGTGTATGTTTCTTTCCTCAAGGACAAATAAATTTTTGTTTTCAGTTTTTATGAACTACATTTGCAAGGAAAAATTGATTTGTGTGTGTCTTCTATAGTTCTTTGAGTACTTCTTTTGTTTTTTCTCTCACTCATACCCTGCCTCTTTTCCTTCTATTTTGTCTGATTACTGTCCTCCTGTAGACTTTTCAGGACAAGATGACTCTGCAGTTATGTGTTGTGCCTGCTAAAGAACTGCAAGCACAGTGCTTGAGTGCTTCCCACTTTGGGTTGGTACAGAAACAGGCCCCCTTCAGATCATCTCTGCTGGAGTGATTTGTCGTCAGAGAGGTAAGAATATAATCATCAGGAGATTTTTTAAAACAAATGGTACACAAACCCATGGGCAAATGAGAATAACAGAATTCAAAACATAGAGATACAGCATTTGAATTATGCTGAAATGAAAGAAGGTTATTTTGAAAGGAGACTGAAGAGCATAGGGTAAGGTCAAGTCTTGTTTTGAAATCTGATTACTAAGGAAAAAGAGGGAGTAAACAATCTATTGGATTAAAGGGCTGGTGAGAACCAATCAGCTGCCCTCTGAGCAGTTGACAAGGCAGTAGTAAAACCACTGGGATGTGCATATAGATGGACACATGGGTCTTCTAGCAGGAGAAACAAGCAAAAAATGGTGGTAAGAGTTGGCAAAAATTTTCCTGAAAACTTACAGAAGCTCTGTTCTTCACAACTAATGGGTAATATGTTACAATGAAGTGCCTTAAAAGATATGACTAGAAAACAAAACATCACTAAGAAAAGGTTTGAAAACTTGAGGTAGGGAAGACTTTAGGGATAAGTTATCTGCACTTTTCTTGAACATCTCTAGAATTAAAAAATAAGTGGTCCTGTGGTCTCATAATAATTATTTATAATAACTATAGGTCAGTTGTTATCCATTCTGAGAAACAGAAAGGAAAAGGAATGAAGAAAAATGGAGAAAGCCTAAGAGACCTGTGGCAGAATTTATAAAAGAAAATGCCATGTAATCATATGCTGTTTGCCAGAGACAAACTTTAGATTCATAGACACAAATAAGTTGAAAGTAAAAGGATGGGGAAAAAAGAGAGACCGTGAAAACAAGAACCAAAATTGAACTGGAACAGTCTTACTAATATCAGAAAAAATAACCATTAATACAAATATTGCTGGTCATAACAAAGAAGGGAATTGTAATGATAAAAAGATCAGTGCATCAAGAAGATATTACCATTATAAACATACAGGGCTTTATGAAACAAAAATGGACAAAATTGAAGGGAAAAGCAGACAATCCAACAGTAACATTTGAAGACTTCAGTACCTAATTTTCAATAGTGGATAGAAAACTAGACTGAAGACCAACAAGGAAAGGGAAGGCTTTAACGACACTACAAAGCAACTAGACATAACAGGCATCTGAAGAACACTCTGCCCAATAGCAGAAGACATTTTCATCAAGTGCACGTGCAACATTATCCAGATTGGCCACATATTAGATGATAAAACCACCTCAGTAAATTTAAAACAATTGAAATCATACCATTTTTTTGTGCTGTAGGCACAAAGGAATTAAATTAGAAATCAGTAACACAAGAAAATTTGGGGGAAAATACAAGTATATGCAAATTAAGCAATGTACTCCTAAATAACCAACTGGGCAAGGAAGAGATGAAATTGGAAAATACTTTGAAATGAATGAAAATGAAAATACAACATACCAAAATGATGCTACTAAAAGCATTGTTTAGGGGGAAATTTATACCTGTCAGTGACTATATATTTTTTGAAAGAATGAAGATCTCAAATAAATAATCTAATCTTTCATTTTTAAGAAACTAGACAATGAAGAGCACATTAAACCCAAAGCATGAGTTTAAAGAAGATTAGAGCAGAAATAAATTAACTAAATGGAGAATAGAAAAACGATAGAGGAAATCATTCAGTAAATAGAGTTGTGTGTCTTTATGTGCCAGACCTTGTGCTGGGTATAGCTGGTACCATGTCTGTCCCATCTCTGACTACAGGGTCCTTGTGGGAAAGACTCTGAGTGCACTGCCTTTGTGGTCTCCACAGTGCTTTGTAGGTAGTGCTCAATGACACTTGTTGAATGTGGCCTGCCTGCCTGAGTGATTAGGACTCCCTGCACACCATCCTTCTATCAACAACACTCTCAGGGGTCCCTGCAGATGGCAGTGGCTCTTTGGGTAATAATACCAATAGCTAGAAATTATTGAATACCTTCTAAGTGGCAGACTCTACCTTATCACTGAAGTTCACAGAAATTCTGAAAAAGGGTATGAGTTATTGCCCTTTTCGTAAGTGAGGAGACTGAGGATCGAGTTCTGGGTCACACATAGTAATGTGTGTTAGCAATGGGTTTTCAACTGAAGCCTGCCAGTACTCTTCTCACCACACCATGTCGAGCACTAAAGTAATGCCTCAGTTGCAATTGGACAGAATATCGTGTGACAGCAAGGTACTAAGGCATCCATGTCCGAATGTGCTAAACTGAATGAGAAGAGATGTTCAGTCTACAACAGCTGCCCCAGAGGGATGCCTGGGAAGGTTCTCAGACAGGAGCTGCTACCCCGGTGGACAGTGAGCTTTCAGATCTCGGTGCTGAGAGCTATGTAAGGCCTTCCAAAATGGATTTTTTTCTCTCTGTGATGGCTTTTGTACCCTTTTGCAACCCAGGTTTATTTTTGGGTTGAACTAGACCCTAGTAATTTCCACAATAATGGATTTTAGAAGTTCTGAGAGCCTGAGCTATTTGATAAATGCGCAGCCTACATGTGGCTGCGGAGGGAGTCTTCCTCATAAGCCAACTGCATGCCGAATATTGAAATGTCATTTTCACAGCTAATGCAGTATTTCCAGATGGATTATTTTTCAGAACTGGTTGACATTAGAAGAAATATAGGCTTTTGCTATTAAAAACACATCTCTTTGGGTTTGAAATGAACAAATGTTAGAAATAATATTCTGTGAGTGGAAATGTGAATTACTATGTCACTAATGTCACTTGTCCTTTATGCAGTTTCCCCAAGAATGTGGGCAGCAGTGCGCTGTGATTCTGTTGAGGAGGGAAAGGAGCTACTACTTAATGCTTAGTAATCTCCCCAGAGTTGTTTACATAAGGGATAGTCAATACATTCATTTTGGCTAATCACCACCTGTATGATAATCATCCAAAGTTAGCACCCTTTCCACATGGAAGGCAACTTTGAAAGTTAAATTCTAGATTATATTTGATAATGTCATATTTAATAGTGCCCTGTGATCTAATTATCTAGTTGCATGGTTTTCTTCTTAGCCTCTTAATTGGGATATGATATGCATATAGTTAGGTATATAAATCTTTGGTGGACAACCCAATAAGGTTTACATATGTATATATTTGCATGACCACTATATAGTTTAATATACAGAGTCTGGCACAAAAAAACCCCCCACCTTTTGTATTACAAAATCTTCTTTCACAAAATCATAAGCATGTAATCCTGTAACATAACAACATCACACTCAAGCATACCATATGACATTTTAGGTGAAATGTTGAAATTGCTGTCCATCTCATGCAAGACATTCCCATACCCCACCAACCACACTCAAGCACGCTTTCCTTCTCCTGGACCCTGTATAGAACATTTCCTGCACCCCAGAAAATTCCCTTGTGCCCCTTTTTAGTTGATTACCTCCTCAGGGGTGACCATATTCTAACTTCTGTCACTATATAGTTGTTTTGCCTATTCTTTAGCTTCCTAATTATGGAATCATATGGTATGTATCCTTTTATTTCTGGTTTCTTTTGTTCAGCATTATTTCTGTGAGATTCATTCATGGTACATGTAGCAGTAGTTCATTATTTTTTGTTCTGTGTAGTGTTCTGTTGTGCCACATTTTTAAAAAGAATCATAGCCAAGATGATCATAAATTCACTCCATGTAGTTTTGCCAAGAACCTGTCCGTCACTTTCAGAGGAAGATAAATTAAACAGAAATATTCTGTAATCATATCTTCTACAGAGAGAGAACTACCGTCATCTCTCCACTAAAACGTCACCTCACATTGGCAAACAAGTTATCCCTTCATTGGTCTGGGCAGTTCCACTGGGCAGTCAGACAACTGCCTCGGCAGTAGTCAGGGATCCCTGATGAGAAGGTGGTGTTGGGAATTGACAAGCATGGAAGAAAACAGTGTGTGTTTGATTCATCATTAGTAAGTTGTTTTTAGTCATTTAAACCTCATTGGCAGTTCAGAGAAGAGGCAGTTACTAGGAGCAGCACCCTCGGGGCAAGCGGTGATGGCCCCGGGGACTGAGTCGCATTCATGCTCACCCAGTACAGACTCCGGGAGCACCATAGAGTGAAAGGCTCTGCAGGCTGTGCTCCCCGCCTCCATGAAAGAACAGAATAGAGAGAGAGAGGCAAAGAGCTTTAATGGAATAACACCTGAGACTAAGGGTGTTTTTATATAAAAATGCAGTAGTACTGTGTTCCTGAGCACATATCACAGTTATAAGGCAGGGGAGATGAATGGAGAAACAGGAGACTAGGTCATCTAGCATTTGAGGCTGGGTTATGATTTTGCGGGGGCAGGGGGAGTGAGGCATCCTGAGGTCGCTCCAGCACAAAGTATAGAAAGTCAAGACCATTGTTATGGCTTGAGCTGACCATCCAAGTAGCCATGATAACTAGAAACAGAGAGGCATTTGATAAAAATAGTAAAAAAAGAGGACAGAATGTTGTAGGATTCACACTTCAAAAAGGAAGAACTTAAGGAGAGAGCATAATTTTTAAACTATATCAACTCCACCATTCAAATTGTATGAATAAAATATTTACTGTGCTTACAATTTTTTATTCATTTGTTTGTTCATTCACTCAGCTAGCTTTTGTTGAACTCCTACCATGTGCAAGCATATGGGAGGCTTACAGGTAGCAATGCCCACTGTCAATAACAGCACCCTGAATCAGCATCTTAGCTATTTCTGAGGACATTGTACACACAGCTTTTTGCTGCCTGTACTTTCAAGTCCCAACTATATTTACTATTTTCTTTTTGCCTTTGACATTTGCACTTCTCAACTCAATGTTTCAGTAACTCTCCCTGCCCTTTACCTACCCTGCAACTAATAACTATGCTGCTTACTTTAAATAAAGAAAAGAAAAGAAAAGAAAACAACTCCATGAATCTCGAATTGGGAACTCTTTGAGAATTGTGGGCTAAGAGTTCCTATATCCTGACTATGCATTTTCTGAGTGTGGTTTGCTTGGGTGTGGAGGGAAGGGAAAAGGAGGCATCTGCCTAAACTTCGGAGTGTCTGTATAAAGCTCCTTCACTATCAGGAACCCCTATTGAAAAAAGGAGTTGGTTTTCTTTACCTTTTAGCCCCAGATGGTCTGAGAAATTTTTGTCTGTTATAAAAGTTTCTCAGTGCCCAGGACAGGACATTCAATAAGGTATAATTGTAGGCCTGACTTGAGTTCATTCTGGCTTGAGATGAAGGCCAGAGGAGGAAGAATGGAGCAAATGAAATGGCCCAAGAGAACAAATCTGAAAGGTGAGAAAGCATTTGACCCTAATTGAAGTTACAGTATTACAACATGGCTCCCATTTTTGGGCACTTACTAAATGTCAGACCCTGTGCTCTTCCCAGAGTGTGGGCTGTTTATTTGGCCTCCCAACAATTCCATGGGGTAGCTGCTACTAGGTTTTATCACATTAAAGGAGAGGAGACTGAAGATCACATACTTTCTCTAAGTCATAGAGCTGGTAAGCAGCAGACCTGGGATTTGAACTCTAGCCTGAGTGACCCCAGAAGCCATGATTTTAGCCAGTGGCATGCCATCTTCTATTTCTGTCTCTAGGTTGAGATAGAGAAGAGGTAAAGGACAGGAGGATTTTTACTGGGACATGAGGATGGTCAGAGGCAGGGGTATCTGCATGTCCGGAGATGGAGAATTGGAGGGGTGTGTTCTGAGATTTTATGAAAACCAGGTGCTCTGCAAATGTCAGGATGTTCCAGTGGCACTGGGTAGCTCTGTTCTTGAGGGATGTCACTGCCAGCCCCACCTGGATAGTCTCTCTAAGGAACCCTTCCAAGCTAAACAAGGATCTCCCCAACTGGAAATGCTCCTTTACCTTCTGAGAGCTCTCTTGTCGGTCATGTCCCACTGTGCTGCACCATCCTGCTGGGAGGTGTGGAGCAGACAGAATTACTCCCTTTTACCAGGCAAGGAGTGGAGCCTTAGGAAATGACATGGAATCCAGTCTAGCTGGATCTCAGTCCCCTCTCTGTACCCTCAGACTGGCTCAGTTGTTTGTGCTTTTAGTCTGCGTCACCCTGGACTGAAGAGCCAGTGCCAGTTCTTGTCAGTATTTAAATTGAATTCCAAAGTATTCACAGGATTTCTTTCTTATTTTCTTGTCGTCACCCCTCCCCACGTCCCAGTAGGAAGATGGTCTCGAAGCCTTGATGCATTCAGTCATTAGAGTCTCTCTGCTCTAGAGCCAGCTCCACAGGCTGTTGCAGGGGAATACAGGGGCTCACCCTGGCCCCTGGGGCCTCTGGGGTGGGCGAGTAAGCAAAGTGCCTCTGCTCTGTCCATACCAGTTGGACTGTGGTCATGTCCTGTGTCCTAAAAAGTACCAGCTTTCCAGTGAGTGCCCATTTGACACCAGGCATCTGTGGTGTGTCAGGGATCTGGAGTGACGTGAAACTCTCCTTATCTTCCAGCAGCTCTTGGTTCAGGCCAGGGGTGTGTGTGTGTGTGTGTGTGTGTGTGTGTGTGTGTGTAGAGGGAGGAGCAATATACATGTTAGCAATGTGCTGTTAGTAAATTCGTGATTAACTATGAAACCAGCTGTGTGAATGATATGCTGCAAGATTGCCGAGAAGCAAGGAATTAATTTTTGGGGGGTAAGGAGAGCAATTGGGGAAGGCTGTTTGAGTTGGGCTTTGGGGCACTAGGAGAGTTTTCTAGCCGGGCATCATAAGCAAAAGTCAGAAAACACAGGAATAATTTGAAAACAATATCAAAGAGGGTTCTATGATTTTAATTCCTTACTTAAAGCATTACCCATTCTCTTGTTTGTTCAACAGATCCTTTCTGGGTTGCTCCCCGTGCCAGGCCCTGGCCCGGCCCTGAGGATGCAGTGTGAGCAAGACCAGCTAGCCCCCTGTACTGCAGAGGGTTGGGTCTCTTGGAAGGAGACAAAAGCAAATTGGCTGTTCACACAGCTGTTTCGTGGGTAACAGTCATGGCACGCTGGAGTAAAAGGTGCACCCAGAGGGGAACTGGTCTGTGGAGAGTGAGGAGGCAGTCAGGGTGGCCTTTGTCAGAGAAGTGATGTTTAAGTCTAGACCTGGAGTAGGATTTGAAGTTAGTGAAGGGAGCAGGGACAAGCATTCCTGACGTGAGTTGTTATGAATTGTAGCCCCTCCCCCAGTATGTCAGCATGTGTCTGTCTGTGGAGATAGGGCCTTTGAAGGGGCAATCAAGTTAAAAAGGAAGCCCTTAGGTGTGCGCTAATCCAGTCTGCTGCTGTCATTATAAGAGGAAATTAGGACACACAAAGGTATCAGTGATGCAGATGCACAGAAAAAAGACCCTGAAAAGAAGGCCACCTGCCAGACAACGGAAAGGCCTCAGAGATAAATGCCACTCCTGTGACCTTGACACTGGGCCTCCAGTCTCCAGAACTGGGAGCCAATCCACTTCTGTTGCTTAAGCTCCCCGGTGGCATTTTGTTATGGCAGCCCCAGCAACTAATGAGGGGGCAGGGTTTGCTAAGGCCCTTGGTAAGTAGGAGGTTTGGTGGAGGGTTGAAAAGGTGGCAGGTGTGGCTGATGGCTTTCTCTTGTTGTATGACTGGGTTAAGTCTGTCCCTATTCCTGGAACTTGGGGTTCTCTCCTATGAGACAGATTCTGGGATAGTTGGCCATCTCTGAGGCTCCTTCTGGGTGATGCTGTAAGTTCAATGCACTGAGCCCTTAAAATTTCAGGACCCTAGAGAAGAAATGGGCAAGATCGTTATTTGGGAATCTTTCTGAATAGTTCAGAACACTTTTTTTTTGAAGACTTTTATTTATTTATTTTTAGAGAGAGGGGAAGGGAGGGAGAAAGAGAGGGAGAGAAACATCAATGTGTGGTTGCCTCTTACATGCCCCCACTGGGGACCTGGTCTGCAACCCAGGCATGTGCCCTGACTGGGAATCCAACCAGCAACCCTTTGATTTATAGGCTGGTGCTCAATCCACTGAATCACACCAGCCAGGACGGTAACTCAGAACACTTTGGATAACAACTCCCTACCAGTTTTATTGAGGTATATTGACAAAATTGTATACATTTAAAGTGTACAGTGTGATGATTTGATATATACTTTGTGAAGTGATTACCTCAATTAGAACAATTATCACATGCATCATTTCACAGTTACTTTTTTCATGGTAAAAACACTTGAAATCCATTCTCTCAGAAAATTTCAAATATATAATACAGTACTATTAACCAAGGCCACCATGCCAAGCATTTATTCCTTTTACAACTGAAGGTTTGTACCCTTGACCAGCATTGTAACCACCATTCCACATTCTCTGTTTCTGTGACTTTGATTTTTTTTTAAGATTATACATATACACAAGATCATATAGTATTTGTCTTTTTCTGGCTTATTTCACTTAGCTAGATGTGCCCTACGTTTGTCCATGTTTTTGCAAATGGCAGGCTTTTCTTCTTTATCATAGCTGAATAATATTCCATTGCATGTAAATACCACATCTTCTTTATCCATTTGTCGATGGACACTTAAGGTTGTTTCCATATCTTGGCTGTTATGAATGCTACAATGAGCATGGGAGTGCAGATGTCTGTTTGAGATCCTGGTTTTATTTTCTTCAAAAATATACCCCAAAGTGGGATTGTTGGATCAAAAGATAGTCCCAGTTTTAATTTTTTGAGAAATTTTCATACTTTTTTTCATAAAGGCTGTGCCAATTTACACTCACATCAACAGTGCAGACGGTTTCCTCCTTCTCCACAGCCTTGCCAACAGTTCTTCTCTTTCTCTTGCAGTCACTCTAACAGGTGTGAGGTTTTGATTTGCATTTCCCTGATTAGTGATGTCAAGCACCCTTTTTTATACCTTTTGACCATTTATATGTCTTTGGACAAATGTCCATTCAGTTCTTTGCCCATTTTTTAAGTCCTCACCCAAAAATATGTTTAAAGATTTTAGGGTTAGAGGGAAGGGAGAGAGAGATCAGGAGAGGGAGAGAAAGAGAAACATCCGTTGGTTGCCTCCTCTGCACCCCGTTTGGGATCAAACCCCCAACCTAGGCATGTGCCCTGATCAGTCAAACCCACAACCTTTTCGGTGTGCGGGATGACACTGCAAACAGCTGAGCCACCTGGCCAGGGCTGCTCGTTTCTTACTCAGGTTTTATTTTTGCTTTGCTATTGAGTTGTATAAGTTATATATTTTGGAAATCAACCCATTATCAGATATATTATCAAATATATGGTTTGCAAAGATTTTTGTTCATTCCATAGTTGACTTTCGTTTTGTTGATTATTTCCTTTGCTGTGCAAAAGCTTTTTAGTTTGATGTAGTCTACTTATTTTTCCTTTTGTTGCCTGTACTTTTGGTGTTATATTTAAAAAAAAATCATTGCCGAGGCTAATGTCAAGAGCTTTTACCCCGTGTTTTTTTCTAGGAGTTTCTCAGTGTCGTGTATCATATTTACATCTTTAATGTACTTTAAATTAATTTGTGAGAGTTATATAAAATAAGGATGTAACTTTGTTCTTTTACATGTGGACATCCAGTTTTCTAAGCACCATTTGTTGAAGAGACTGTTTTCTCCTGTTGTGTGTTCTTGGCATCCTTGTCCAAGATGAGTTCACCATATATGTGTGGGCTTATTTCTGGGCTCTCTATTCTGTTCCCTTGGTCTGCGTCTGTTTTAATGCCAGCACCATACTGTTTTTATTCTACTGTGGGTTTGAAATCAGGGAGTGTGATGCCTCAAGCTTTGTTCTTCTTTCTCAAGACTACCTCAACTAATCAGTCTTTCATGGTTCCATACAAATTTTAGGATAGTTCTTTCTACCTCTGTGAAAGTATCAGTGGAATTTTAATAGGGACTTAATTGATTAAATCTTTATATTGCTTTGAGTAGCATGGACATTTAACAATATGTTTTCTTCCAGCTCATGAACACAGGATAAACTCTCTATTTGCTTGTTCTTCTCAGTTTCTTTCAACACTGTCTTGATGGTTTTCGGTGCATAGGTCTTTAACGTCATTGGTGAGAGGAAATTTATTTTTAAGTATTTCGTTCCTAAGTCTTTTATTACTATTGTAATAAATTGTAAATGGGATTATTGTACTATTGTACTATTTGCACAATTGTAAATGGTATTATTTTCTTAATTTCTGTTTCTAATAGTTCATTGTTAGGATGTGGAAATGCAACTGATTTGTGCATATTGATTTTATATCATGCAACTTTACTAAACTTATTTACTAGTTTTAAAAGATATTTGGTGGAGTCCTTAGGGTTTTCTCTACATAAGATCAAGCCACATACAAACAGTGACAGTTTTCCTTCTTCCTTTCCAATTTGGATGTCTTTTGCTTCTTGTTCTTGATCTTAGAACAGATTTCAGCTTTCACTGTTGCATATGATGTTAGCCAGTTGTTGTCTTTTATTTTTTTATGGTAAATTTTTCCTGTATCTAATTTGTGGAGAGTTTTTACCTTGAAAGGATGTTGAATTTTGTTAAGTGCTTTTTCTACTTCTACTGAAATGATTGTAATTTTTATCCTTTATTCTGTAAATTGGTCTGTCCCATTTATTGACTTTGGTATTTTGAACCATCTTTGAATTCAGAGATGGTCAGCTTGGTCATAGTGTATGATCTTTTTAATGCACTATTGAATTCTGTTTGTTATACCTTGAATTTGATAGTTACTTCTGGCCCCTTGACTTAATGATAGCTCAGGTGGTTTCTGATGTGATGGGTGTCAGTGTTCCTATAGAATTGTTGACATTTTTTCCCTCCAAAAATGTAAGTAATATGAATTAAGCACAAGCTATGTGCCAAACACTATACTGAGTATGTTACATCCATCTTATCTTTAATAGATGAGGAATTTGAGGCACTGAGAGTTTAAGTAACTAGTACAAGGTTCCACATTTTCATCTAGAAGAGCAGGAACTTGCATCAAGGAGCCTGCCTATTCTTTTAACCCCTATTATACACTGCCTCCTGTAGGGTTGTGGAGTCCGTGTCCCAAGGACCCTGTGAGGGCCAGATGAGAGGCTGCATGCACTGATCGGCACATGCGGCAAGCACGTACTGTATTATCATTAAATGAAAGAGAGCAAATGTTTGCTGCAACCTGCAAGGCCCTTCCATCATAGCTAATTCCTGTGTTCTATCACAGAATAGTCAAACAGTGACAGGTATGGATGCTTTGACACTCCACGCCCAACAAGGATGGAAGAGTGTGTGGCACTGGATTCCGAGCGGTTAGTGGGGACAGATCTTAAGGACCTTGTGTGAACTGGCTACTTAGGAAGAGCAGCAGCAGGGGCTCCTGGCTCTAGACACCTTCAGGAGGTCATGTCCTGGTCCTTTCTGGATCCTCTAGGCACAGGTCTGATCTGTCACTGCAGTCTGGTTTCCTAAATTGTGCTTGGCTTATGCAGCCTGAGGTGCTCTTTCAAACTCCCCGTCACCTTCCTGCCCTATTTAAATAACCCTGCTGTGGTGGAAGGGACAGACACTGGTTGTTGTCCAGTGGCGTCAAACTAATTGGCAAGGTTTCCAGGGAGGGAAACTGGGCGACTGGGCAGTGGTGCAAGAGATGCACTTCATTATATACCTTTCTCACTGCTATGGCTTCTACTTAGTGAATGTGTTATTTATTCTTACAAAATGAAATTGGGAACTCATGCATAAGTGAACAAACACATGAATCCCACAGCCAGGTTTTGGAATCACTGCATTAACTCATCACAAGGGAGGGAAATACACTCGCATTGCTAAGCTCGTGTATCATCAGTCTTCCTTGTACCTAATACAGGGCCTGGATGGAGGGTGCTCAATAAATATTGAATTTAAATCAGTCTTCACTTGCCCTCTATAAGAGACTGAGGGGAGCACAGTCTCTTGAGTTCTGTGTGTATCTTTACACATCAGCTGCAATGCTAAGAGTCACAGCATTGTATCCTGTGTGAAAAACTTCAACTTCCAAATGCCTGGCAGTAAAGCACATTTCATTGCGGCTAGCCCCAAGGAGCAATGAGGATTCTTCTCTGATTCTGTTCTTTCAAAATTATAAACTGTGGTCTTTCAAGGTAAATTTGGAAAGGGCCTTGGGCCAAAAGTCTGAATTTCTCATATACAAGGAGTAGTGGGGTTTAGGAAAGTCTTCACGGAGCAGGGCACATATTGACCAGTCCTGTGAGACTTACTAAGATTTCAGTGAACAGTGCTGGTGTGGAAAAGGTGGACTTGGGGACAAAGACATTCCAGGTGGGCGTATGGGAATGGGAAATCATAGCATGGGGAAAAATTTCAAGTGGGAAAGTGTGTGGGTGTCGAGGAGAAATAGGGGAACTCTAGCTATAGGAAAGAAGAAGTAGCAGATAAAGACTGGAGAGGTGGATTGGCCAGATGTGGGAGGCCTAATGCAAATAATGTGAGAGTGTTTGACACGACATATGCGCATAGGAAATTATAATTATCTTGTTATGATCGTTAAACCTGGTTGAGAAACAATGTAGATTTTGGCCTGGTAGGTAAATTGGGCTGCTATTTTAAGCAAGAAATATGCCCCAAAGTTTGCAGCAGAGCAGAACAGTACATGTGAAACCAGGCTCCCCTGAAAAAGAACGAGTTCACGAGACAGATTCAGCCAGGTTTTAATGTTGAACCTGCTGAGAATAATGAAGAGAGAGGTAGTGAGTGGGAAGAATAAGAAGATAATTATTCTTTAAAGAAATGTAGAAGCAGAGAAAATAATTGTTTTCTCTCAATGTAACAGGGAAAGAAAGACTGAGATGCATGGTGATAAAAGGCAGCCCAAGACTCAGGCGAAGGGTGCAAGTGACAAAAATCGATTCCCTGGCTATTGTACATCCATTCTGGGCTCAGAGGCAAAGCCAACCTGGACTTTTGTTTCATATTCTCAGCTCAGAAAATTCCTCTCCTTTTCCCTAAAGGGTTTCTTGCTTAGCCTTTGTTGGAAAGTGTGGGGCATACTCTGCGGTCCCCATCTGAAGGCTATCAGCCAGTTCGAGTGTGAACTGTTATCCACATGCCTCTGTGCAGATGGCGAGGAGCCCCAGACAACACGAAAGAATCCAAGTAATGGAAGGTAGAGCAAAATAAAGCACTCCTTATGTGAGTGTATTTGCTCACAAATGTTTTGAAGAAGGAAATAGGAAAGTAATCATGTGAAATTATTTTCTTTCAGGAAGTCAGTTCCATTCCTTTAGGATGGCAGTGGAACATTGGGAGGATGGCTCACACTCAACAAATTCCACCCTGGAACTGGGTATAGTTACTTGTTTTGCAACCTAAGAAGGGTTTAAAGATAAAAGTTACCTTTTGATGAAACTTGATACAAAATGTTTCTTGCTCAGTCAGTTTCAGATCTTTATAAGTCATGGCACATTCCTTAACAGGATTATTTTCCTCCTCATTTTTAACGTTCCAGTTTCTATTAACAGCTTTTGCATAGGAGATGGGGATGAATTTGGAAAAGTTTCTTCAGGGACTACTAGGCAGAGCCCCTGCTGTTTCTGGGTCTGGCTGAGTGAGATTTCCCCTCTGGCTAACACACCCTCTACTTCTGCCTGCACAGGGCTCTAAGATGCAAATTCGAATGGGAGGGGAAATGTCTAGCTGAACCTGTAGGGATCTGAAGAGTCCACTTGCTAGTGAACAATCAGCCTCAGTGGGACCAGCAAAGGTCAGGGTGAGTAAGGGGTGTAAAGTCCAAATTTCAGGAGGAGCTCACTCTCAGGGTCATTTCAGCACAGGGTCAGCCCGGGAAGTGAGTGCCTCCTTCTGTTCTTTTTCCCAGATGACTCACTCAAGTTCTTGCCCAGAGTCCCAGTGTCCCCATTCAGGGTTACTTAGCTGCCTCGACATTTTGTGCAACAGCACACCATTTACTCAGTAAATGCATTTCTAACTATTACTTACAAATATTGTGAAACTTCATCTGTTTCTTAGGATCTTATACTGGCAATGGCCCCAACTGTGCTAACTTGATATTTTCCTTATTGCCTCATGCAGAGAACCTTAAAAGCACTGTAAGAAGTTCACATTGAATAAATTGATCTCAGGGTGTTAATGATCATGTCCCAAATTTACCTGGTTTACAAGCTTATTTTCATGTTTTGATTTGCTGCAAGTTGAGGCCACCTCTGGCAAATCTGGATTCCTACAATTCACTGTCCCACAGGCCAATGAGGAGGCCAAAAAGGGGTGACCTCACTCATCTCACTGCCCATTCATCCTGTGTATGCTTTAGGTCAGCGCTATTTGCTGCATCAAAATGTCTTTCGGTACCGATCCTGGATTCTCAGGGCTGAATCAGCTGGGACCCTACTGTGAACTACCTAGAGAAATGGATTTTCTTATTCCAGAGTCCTAATTTAGCACCTTGCCAAACAAATGCCTCTCTGTCAATCTAGATAACAGTATTAAAATTCTTGGTCTAAATGTTTTGGTAAATCATGAAGTCAGTTTTGGCCAGCGTAAGCCTGAATCTAAGACAATTTTAAGACAGTAAAGGACATCTTCAAATCATTTCATCCTAAGTATGCAGAATATTTTGGTATCTACTTGAGTCGTTGCTAATGCTGTGGCAATATGATGACTGAATATCTAAGAGATACTACTTTTCGCATGGATAGCTCTATCAATATTTTCCTTTGTGACGTTTTCCATTGCTTTTATGTTTAGATGTTTTTGCCCTGTTTATTGTTAAAAAACAAATTCAACTGAGTAAGCTTTGAAGATGTTATTGGCTTCATTCAGTGTTTTGTGAATTAGGTAGCATCTAATATAGCAGACAGAAAGGATATCCAAGAACCTGTATGAAGTGAAAGACTTTTACAGGCAGGAGGGAGCAGGAACAAGGGAGTTATGTAAGGCAAAAAACCCAGATGGGTTACTGTAAGGCCCCTTTCCTTTAGGGGGTGGCAGAGGCATTCAGGCCGGCCACCTGACCAGTGTGCCTGGGCAGTCACTGATTGACTGGGTTAAAATCCCATTTCTGAGAGAGCTGAAGCTGTAATGAAATTGTTTGAGTTTTTATGATGTGGGGCCTAGCATAAGCAACTCCATTTTGGACTTGTCTTACTTGTAACAATTTCCCCCTTTTTGATCAGACTCTCAGCCTACTCTGGAGTTCTGAAGTTTCTGCTGCATCTCTGTGTGGTAAGGACAGGTCATGGCATTAAGCTTGCGTTCTTTCCGTCCGTCACATGGTCAGCAGTCCTCTTCCGATGTTCTAGTCTTGGGGAGATCCTGTGCCTGATGGTTCCTATGTTCTGCGCTCAGAACTGCTTATCTTGGGAACGTTTTTCTTTTCTTCTCGGTACACTGTTTCATTTAGCTTAGGGGAGGAGGCCCTAAAAAGGTTCTTTGCAGGCTCTGAATATCAGCTTCCAATTTGGCCAACTTCTGACTGTAGAGCTACATTAAAAAAAAATCCTCTCATAATCTTGTCAGGTTTCAGCTAGAATAAACAGCAAATATTTCTGGCAGTATTGAACAACCTCTTGGCTATAAGAGGTGCCCCTACAGGGGGACACTACCCTCCCACAATCCAGAGCCACACCCAAAGATAACCCAAAGAAAGAAAGACTTAGTTCCCTCGGGAGCTGGCAACAGTGGGTCGGACCCTTGGTGCAAATGGGGTGCAACTCACATTGCTCTCTGGCCATATTTTGCAGCCCCCGACCTGCCACTTGAGTTGTCTGTATAACATGAGCTGACAACCCGCACGCTCCAGGCAGGCAGAAAGCCAAGGCCAGTTCTCAGGACACAGAATGAAACCAGTAAGAAGACAGTAGCTGTCCCTGAGAGAGAAATGACAATCAAACAGTGAGAACCCCAAAACCCAATTCACTACAGTCTCAATTTGGAAAGGAAGGGACAGCCTAAAATATTATCTTCCTCTCTCGAGTGGGCACCACCAAGATCTGAGAGAACTGACTCTGTAAGGTGTTCTCACCTTTTCTCGGCCTCCGCCAGTTTTCCTGGGGTCTTATATGCAGGCGTCAGAGTGAGGGGGGTTAGAGGACGGAGAGTAGTCCCACTATCTACTTGAACTTGTCGAGGTTTTCTGTTCATTTTAATTTTAGTTTTCCCTTGACTGACTCAGGGAATGCCTGGTAGCAGTTTATGGTAGAGCCCCTCAGAGTCCTGCCAACCCGGGCAGGGGCCCATATCGAGGCCGTCCTGCAGTGGTTGGGGCAGGATGTCTGTATAAGATCACTAACTGTGTGGCATGTTGCTGAGGGGACTTATAGTCTCCTCAGTGTGGAAGGGCAGTTCAGATAGGGGATTCGTAGACTGCGTACTCAGGTAAAGGAGTTACCCAATTAGAATAGGTTTCCTGTTCTGTTTGTTTCATTTGGGGGACCTAACTTTCAAGTGCACTTCCTAAGTGAATGATTTTATTCAATTTGAATGTTCCCCATAATGGCCATTGTAGTTCTAGATTGTTTGAGTAAGATTTTGCCATTTTTGTTGATCTCTACAGCTTCCAGCACCACAATTCTTAAGATATAAAACACGCAGGTATGCCAGAGGAAGTGGTGTACTCAATTCCTTGACACTCGAGGATCCCATGACTTTAGCTGAGCCTTGGGTCTCTTGGAGCCAAATTAATAACTACCTAAAATGTATTAAATATAAGCAGATAGGGGAAAACTACCAATAGCCACAAGATCTTGATGTATTAGCATTTTTGTGAAAGAAGAGTGAAACAGCAGGGCAGCATCTGGTGGAGCCGAAGCCAGGAGAGCCCTAAAGTGGACAGGTGTTCCCAAGAAGGCCCAGCAGGCTGCTTGGAGAACAGAGGCTGAAATGAGCAGGGGTCTCCCTCTCTCTGATGCCAGATGGAGGCAGGGAGTCCACACTAAGAAGGCCTGAGAGGGCGGCAGCAGTCCAGTCCCTGCAAATTCTCAAAAACAGCCAGCCAGAGCTCCCAGGACGCGGCTGCACCCTGAGGAGTAACTGCTGGGAGCAGAATCAGAACAGCAGGACAGAGACAGCAGGAACAAGGAAAGACAGAAGAGGGGAGAGGAAGAGAGTGTGGTCTTGACGTAACACTTGTCACCAAGGGAAGCCTCAGGAAGGAGGCTGTACTATTTATGAACATCACAAAACAGCAGAAGATGGAGCTCTGAGATGGTATAAAAGCTATTCTGAACTACCCTGTGTTCTAAAAGTCCAGGAAACCAGTTCCACACAAAAATCAACAACAGAAAAGTATGGAAGTTAAATCTATATTATTGTTTTTTTTTTAAGAAGAGAATGAGGAGCAGAATAACATCTCTGGAGACAATGAAAGCATGCCAGAGAAATATTCTCTCAGCAGGATAAAACTCTAACCCACTATTTCAAAATAAACTAAAAGAGATAAAGAAAAGGACATAAGACATGAAAAATTATCAAGAAATCAAATTAGAAAAACTCAGAAATGAAATGTGAAAGCTCAGGAAAGAACCAAAGGTAAAATAAAAAGTTGTGGTTTCCATGTAATTTTTTTCCCCACCAAATGACTAGAGAGACATAGCTAGGAGGCCCAGTAGTGAGCAGTAATCATACAGATAACTGTAGGACTAAAGGAGCCTGAAGAGCTAGGGGGGTGGGTGTTTATGATTACTGGATGCCGTGATGATGCAGACATAGTAGAGCCGCAGTCAGTACCAGGGAGATTGTGTAGAGCACATACAAGAATACCATTCATGTCAGTGTCAGGATCAGTGTTGTTATTCAGTACTGCCATGGGTATACTACGTGAAAACATAAATGAGTAATTACGGAATATTTTTATTCTGTCACCCCTGCTGTCCTTAAGAAACAAGATTCTCAGTGTGAAAGTAAGGAAGCACAGATATAATAAAGAAAAGGTTAAGTAAAAGTTCTGCAGGCTTAAATTTGAATAGTAAGTAGCCAAATGATCTCGTGAGATCGTGTGTGTGTGTGTGTGTGTGTGTGTGTGTGTGTTTCCCAGCTCTTGTACTGATAATGAAAACGCTGAGAGGTAATTATGAGCCCAGTAGCATTGAGTTTCCCAGGTTGTGGACCTGAAATAACATTTCTCACTAAAAGGAACCTGGGCTTCTTAAAGAAATGGCTGTTTCTAGGTCTGGGACAGAAGAGCTAATGACAGGCATGGAATGTCCTGTGTCACACCCAGAGGGGACTTCCCAGGAAGCTACCAAATCCTACAAAAGGACTCAGGAGCCAACTGAAAGAGGTTCCCACTGGCTACAGTGGGACACATTGTGTCTCAATAGTGGTAAAAATCACAGTGGGTTGAAACTCACCAAATGGGTTTAAATCCATGAGTTTAAAGCATTAAAAAAAACCATCTTCAGAGGAGAACAGGAAACTACTTCATTATCTCAAAAACCGGTACATAAATGAGAAGGATCAAGCATTTTTCTACCCTTTCTTGAACTGTACCACAAGTAATCAAAGAGTAGAAGAGGGCAAGTGTCTTTTTATAAAATACTTCAACAAATAAACTAATAAAATGTCTTTACCCGTCTTTCTGATTTTGACTCCTGACAACTTTTAAGCCTTATCTTCCCTCTTTTCGCCTTCTGTCCCATGTCTGGGAAAGCTGATCAGGAAGCCTAGGCGCTCTCTCCTTTGGCATCTATAGGAGGTTCACGCCTCTCGGTCCCTGTCTGCACACAGGACCCTCCCGGTGGCCCACCTTCTCATTACAATAAGAAGCCTTGCTGCCTCAGGTCACCGTGGGGCTAGCCTGAGAAGCCAGCCTTGGCCCCCTCCCAGGGCCCCATTATGTAGGCAGCAGGCCTGTTCATTTCTTCTTGCAGCAGGGTGCGGGGGGGGGGGGGGGTGCGGGGATGGGGGGTGATGTTACCAGTCATGACATCCAAACCAATTTTGGATGGGGAGCCATCCTATCCCTTCAGAATGATTTCACCATAAAAAATGAATAAAATATTTCCACTTGTAACCTCCAATTAAAAATGTATCTAGTTATTCAACATCAAAGACTGCTAACATCATAAAATGACACACTGCATTGTGTGCTTCCGTAGTTCTGATAGAATCTGAGTCTGTGTGGGTCTGTGTGTGTCTGTTTTCAGGACAAGGGAAGGCATGGTGAATTAGGTAGTCACACACTGCTGGTGGAAGTTCATATTGGTACTATTTTCCTGGAAAGAAAATTGATAATTTCAACAAGCTTAAAAGCTGTAAAGTTCTTTGTCACGTACCTTGTAGATATCAGTTCTAATGAATGACCAGTGAGTGATAAAAAATTAATATACAGCCCTGGCTGGGTGGCTCGGTTGGTTGGAGCATCACCCTCTACACTAAAAGGTTGTGGGCTCAGTCCCTGGTTGGGGCGCATATGGAGGCAAGCAGTCAATGCTTCTCTTTCACATCAGTGTTTCCCCTCCCCTCCCCTCCCCTCCCCCTCCCCTCCCCTCCCCTCCCTCCCCCTCCCCTCCCCTCCCCTCCTCTCTCTCTCAGCAATGAACATATCCTTGGGTGAGGATTTTTTTTAAAAAAAAGAACATTTACAAAATTATATACAAAGCTTTACAGTGCAGTAATGTAGTATATCATACAAAATAATTAAAGAGGGAGGATATAGGTAATGTAAAGACTGACTAACATGCGATAAATTAAAATGCTTTTGAAAAAAATGTAATAAGCATCAGTGCTTGAAATACACCATAGTGTTGATTAAGAAAACAAACAAATGAACGTTTAAAATGTTTACATATATATGAGTAGTAAAGTTCTGGGAGAAAATAGAGCAATACCAACTATATAATTTCTGATGCAGACCAGGGCCTGAGCACAGCTCCAGACTCAGCCCGTGAGAAATGAGAACTCCTCGGCCAGGCTGGCCGGGGCACTCACTGCACTCTGAGGTCTTTCGTTTGCTGTGGACATGGTCTTCCTTGGTCCACTAACTCTTGCAATAAGTAGGGAAAAACATCTTCACATTCCTAAAAAGGAGTGATAATGGAGAATGCCATCATCTTCAAATGAAAGATGCAGGTCATTGTCGTAGTGTCCCTGTGGTAGTTGTCATCCTCCTCTTCCTCATCATCTTTGTCATTGATTTTCCTTATACCACCACAGCACACTCATGAGAATTTTACTCTCCCTGGCAAGACTGTAAGTTCCAAGTGACTGGGAACATGTCTGCCCTCATCCCTGCTAGAACTCTGGCTCCAGGCCCAGAGCCTGATACAGTGAGAGTACCTGATTAATGTTTGTCAAATGAATGAACAAATGTTCTTGTAACAGATGTGCTCCTAGGGAACCATTTCACTGGTGTTCAAGTCTTCCTTCTCTAATGAGAGATGAACTGAAATTATTTATAGGAAAGAAGGTTATATGTCCTATACCAACATATCGGATTGTTGTTAACTAGGGGGAGCCTGCTACTTTAACATTAATATTAATGTTATCTACCATTTATTGTACCCTAGAAAGTACAGGCATTGTGCTGAGTACTTCATATTTACTACATCTAATACTTTACCTCTTCATTTTTCCAGTATGCAAGGGAGGACTCAGAGGATTGAAGTGACCGGGCTCAGACCACATAGATAGAAGCTCCCAAGTCAATGTGACTGTCTATGTTTCCATAACCTACATGCAGCCTTAAGGATCACATTAAAAAATGAGAGATGAATGGTACTTCTGTGTGTCTCCAAGGGAGGGCATGAATAGCAATATCATCAACAGTGAACCTAAATTGGTGGGAAACTCAGAAACCTTCCTAATATTTCAGCTGGTTTACTCATCTTCATTTGAAAGGGAAATAAGGAAGAATGAAGTTCTTTATTCAGATACCTTAATCCTGTCTTCAAGGAAGGCAAAACATGGTGTTAGAGATGACAGTGGCTTTTTTGAAAAGATGAAATACAAAGGATGCTGAGGAAAATGGGGATTTGATTTAGGCAGAGAGGTTTTTTTGTTAAGTTTTTGACAAACTTTAGCTATATGGAGATTCATTATTGGAAGGTGAAGAGGAATGGACAATTAGTTAATGTATTAATGGGACAAAAAGTTAGCAAAAATGAAGTAGATACCCAAATGATTATCAATTTGAATATTTCACTTAGAAATATATACGCATGAAACTTTAATAATTGCCACTAAAATGGAAATTAAAGGGCAATTTCTTTTCTTAACAATAATTGTTTATCAGAAATGGTTAATAATGACAAATTGCAATACTTTTACAAATAGGATTCAAAATTAATAATGAAAAATATTTTAAGATAAAGACAATAACAAACTGATTATTAACCAATATTCAGTCAGAGAATAATGATAAAACTAATTCAAGTGTTCTATAGATGCCAACATCTTTTGAGGAATTTTACAGTCCTTAGAGTTTTGAAACATTATACCATGCTGAGACAGAAAATGTTCTAGTTAAATCTTAGGTAATCTAGGTAATCTTAGGCAAAGTTCAATATATTATTTGAAATATATGATTTTTAAAAAACTAAGTTTATTGGGTGTTAAAGATGAACACTTGAAATTTACATAATGTAATTGCTAACCCTACCCCCAATAACATTATGTAAATTTCAAGTGTTCATCTCTATAAATACAACATCTGTGTACTGTATTGTGTGTCCACCACCCAAAACCTAGTTTCCTTCTGCCACATGACTATTATAGGCCCTTAGTTCTCAATACTGGCTGGACATTTAGCATCACCTTGACAGCTTAAAACTATTTATCTCAAACAAATTAAACCAGGCCTCTGGGAATGAAGATCAGTATTCTTTTAAATTGTCACTCAAGGATACATCTATTGATTTTAGAGAGAGAAAAAGGTGGAGAGATGGAGCTAGAGAGAGAGAGAGGACATTGATTGGTTGCCTCCAAAAACCACCTGACTAGGGATCAGACCCACAACCTTTTGGTGTATGGGACAACACTTCAACCAACTGATCCACCTGGCCAGGATAAAAATCAGTACATTTTTTTTACTTTTTAAAATATTTTATTTATTTATTTTAGAGAGGGGAAGGAAGGGAGAAAGAGAGGGAGAGAAACATCAACATATGGTAGCCTCTCATGCACTCCTTACTGGGGACCTGGCCCACAACCCAGGCATGTGCCCTGACTGAGAATTGAACCAGCGACCCTTTGGTTCGCAGGCCATCACTCAATCCATTGAGCCACACCAGCCAAGGTGAAAATCAGTATTTTTTCTGATTATATTTCACTGCCAAGGTTGAGGATCACTAATTTAGACAGCAAAAAGAAAAACTATAAGCCTGATGAGAGTAAGAAGCATGTTTGAAACATGATACTCAATAATGATAAATTGAATGACAGTGTTAACTGCTTCACTTACATCACCTCCTTTAGTTGTTTTTTTAAATATATTTTATTGATTATGCTATTAAAGTTGTCCCATTTCCCCCCTTCACTCCCCTCCACCCTGCACATCCTCTCCCACCCACATTCCCCCCTTTAGTTCATGTTCATGTGTCATAAGTTCTTTAGCTTCTACATTTCCCATACTATTCTTGCCTTTGCCCTGTCTATTTTCTACCTATCACCTATGCTACTTATTCTCCGTACCTTTTCCCCCTCTCTTCTCCTCCCACTCCCCTGTTGCTAACCCTCCATGTGATCTCTATTTCTGTGGTTCTGTTCCTGTTCTAGTTGTTTGCTTAGTTTCTTTTGGTTTTGTTTTAGGTGTGGTTGTTAATAATTGTGAGTTTGCTTTCCTTTTACTATACATGATTTTTTATCTTCTTTTTCTTAGATAAGTCCCTTTAACATTTCATAAAATAAGGGCTTGGTGATGATGAATTCCCATAACTTGACCTTATCTGAGAAGCACTTTATCTGCCCTTCTATTCTAAATGAAAGCTTTTCTGGATAGAGCAACCTGGGATGTAGGTCCTTGCCTTTCATGACTTGGAATACTTCTTTTTAGCCCCTTCTTGCCTGTAAGGTCTCTTTTGAGAAATCAGCTGACAGTCTGATGGGAACTCCTTTGTAGGTTACTGTCCCCTTATCCCTTGCTACTTCTAGGATTCTCTCCTTCATTTTTACCTTGGCTAATGTAATTATGATGTGCCTTGGTGTGTTCCTTCTTGGGTCCAACTTCTTTGGGACTCTGAGCTTCCTGGACTTCCTGGAAGTCTATTTCCTTTGCCAGAATGGGGAAGTTCTCCTTTATTATTTGGTCAAATAACTTTTCCACTTGTTGCTCTTTCTCTTCTCCTTCTGGTACTCCTATAATTCAGATGTTGGAATGTTTTAAGATGTCCTGGAGGTTCCTAAGTCTCTCCTCATTTTTTTGAGTTCTTATTTCTCCATTCTTTTCTGTGTGGATGTTTCTTTCTTCCTGCTGGTCCACTCCATTGTTGTGAGACTAAGCTTTCTTTCCATCACTATTGGTTCCCTGTGTATTTTCCTTCATTTCACTTAGCATAGCCTTCACTTCTTCATCTAATTTGTGACCAAAATCAACCAATTCTGTGAGCTTCCTGATCACTAGTATTTTGAACTGTGCATTTGGTAGGTTGGCTATCTCTTAGTCACTTATAAGGATGGGCTCTGGGGCTTTCATTTGGTCTTCTGTTTGAGCCATCTCTTTCTTTCTTTCTCTTTCTTTCTTTCTTTCTTTCTTTCTTTCTTTCTTTCTTTCTTTCTTTCTTTCTTTCTTTCTTTCCTTCCTTCCTTCCTTCCTTCCTTCCTTCCTCTCCTTCCTCTCCTTCCTTCCTTCCTTTCCTTCCTTCCTTCCTTCCTTCCTTTCTTTCAGGGTGTGGGGGGGGGTCTGGTCACACCTGTTACGGTGAGGGGAGGCACCTTAGGTGTTCACCAGGGCAGGGCACCCCCGTCGCTGGTTTGTGACATTGTATGTGGGGGCAGGGTCAAGAGGGAACAATGGTGGTTGCTCCATTCTCTGTGGGACCTCAGTCCCTTCCACTGCTTCCTCCAAGCAAACTGGGCCCCACTGGTGCCAATTCCCGTGTGGGTGGGCTTGTGTACCCCATGGGACCCTCCAAGGACCTCTCCTGTGAGGCTGGGTGTCCCTCCGTGCACCTCAACTCCCACAGGTGCCCTCAATCAGTTTCCCAAGGCTCTATTTCCCAGCACTGGGATCCTGGGTTGCACGCAGTGCCTTGCTTCACAATGGAGGCCTCACTGGGTCTGCTGGTTGCCACCCTGTGGCTGGGGTCTGCCAGCTGCCACTTGTGCACTCAGGGTCTGCCCGCTGTGGTCTTGTGCACCCTGGATGCCTTATGCACCCAGTCCCAATGCTCTCTGCTCTCCGCACCATGACCCATGCCCAGCTGCCAGACTCTATCCCTCCTACTGGCCTGGATGAACAGGTCTATTTCAACTTCTTGGTTGTCTGACTTCCATTCAGTTCAATTTTCTGTCAGTTCTGGTTGTTATTCTGTTTCTAAATTGTTGCTCCTATCTTGGTTGTGTGAGGAGGCACAGTGCCTCCATCTTGGCCAGAAGTCCACCTCCTTTAGTTGTTAAACCATCTTATGAAAACACACTATTTTCTTTGGTTTTACAGTGAGATAAGAAGTTTTAGAGACAGAAAAATTTTCTCAAGATAACTAGGATGTAGTATAAGCAAAATTAGAAACTCAGCTTTGAAATGGGGATGAATTTCTATGTTTCTATTTCTTGTCACCCAAAGGAACCACCTTTCTGTCTTATCATCAGCATAAACTGTTCCTTTGCACCTTGAATGGGGTGAGAGAGTGCTGAGTTTCTGCCCAAGGAGCCATGCTTTCATTCACATTTGATGGGGACCTTCTGTTAAATCTGAAACAGAAATTACTAATTAACCCATAATATGTGAGGTAATCTCTGGTATTTTCTATTCTATTTTATTCAGTAAAAATGTTAGTAAAAACGTAATTTGATGACTCACTAGGGGATCCTCGCTCACATTTGGAACTTCACTGTGACATGTGGACAGTGCAGATGGCATGGCTGAGACTAAATAGCAGTAACTTGCTCACTGCAAAGAGAAATGGATTTTCATTGCTTGGAACTAACTCATAATATCCTACTTCATTACACTCACCAAAAATATAAGTATTGTTGTTCCCTATTATTTGCAAGGTAAGTAAGTGCAAGGTAAATGCATGCTTTATGAGGACAGAACCTTCAGCCTCAAATGTATTAGACACTCCATAAATGCTCGCTAGACTGACAAAAACATAAGTGGATTAATACCTACTGTAATGATTTCACAGACGTGGTAACATTACATAAAAATTTCAATTATTTTGCAGTCAACTTTCATTTCCAGACTCCTAGTCATAAAATTTTCATTCTCTTAAAAATCCAGCTCCGTCTTTATTTTTTTCATTTAAACAAAAGTACATGTATTTTTTCCATTCAGTATTACTTTGTACTAGTTTCAGGTGTAGAGTACAATGGTCAGACAATCATATGCTTTACAAAATGTTCCCCCTGATGTTGCCAGTACCCACCTGGCACCATACATAGTCATTACAATGTTAATGACTCTGTTCCCTGTGCTGTGCTTTACTTCCCAAAGGCTATTTTGCAACTATCAATTTGCATTGCTCAGTCCCTTTACCTTTTTCTCCCAGTCTCCCAATTCTCCTTTTCTCTGGTGACCATCAGTCTGTTCTTTGTGTCTATGAGTCTGTTTCTGTGTTTCTTTATTTTTTATAGATTCCACATATAAGTGACATCATATGGCATCGATCTTTCTCTGACTGACTACGGTTTAGTATAATACCCTCTAGGTCCATCCATTCTGTCGTAAATTGTAAAATTTCATTCTTCTTTATGACCCCGTTTGGTCCCAATCAGCCCAGCCACAGAGACTGTCATCCTTAGGGACTGAATGTCACAGATGCAAACATTAACAAACTGAAGTGTCATAGAGGGAAAACCTCACAGGCAAATCCCTCTAAAGACACCTTTATGCAAAGTTGAGACTTTAGGAGAGAAATAGTAAAGGAAAATAATGACTAGAATAATAACTTATGTGTGTGATTAAAATGCTTGGCATACTGAAAGTAGGGAGCTTTCTTCAAGGATGAGTCTGAAAATGACATGGCAGAGGCCTCCCCCGAGTGTCCTGCCTGGTCCCTCTGTGCTGCCATAAAAGGGCAGAATTGGACCCAACATGTCACCTCACCCTCTGCACCTCTGCAGAAGTCCTTTCACCCAGAGGTTTGCAAGTGTTTTCACACATGGAAATTCACCAGCTGCATCATCACTTCCCTCCCCAGAGATGGTTCATTTCGGTAGCACAGACATTTACCTACACGGCTACTCCAGGTCCCCTGAGAGGTCACGAATCATCTTCATTAATCTTTACAGCGAGGCTCCTTCTAGTCAGCCTTTACCCAGGCTCACTGAGAGCCCACATACCTGGAGACCCAGACTTCAGCCTCCCTCTTTCCTGTCTTATCTGCCCCAAAGCTGAGTGAGGACACAACATGAATTTTTAAAGATGCTTTATGAATCACTTTAAGTACATAGTTGGCTGTATTTTTTATTTGTTCCCCCAAACTCTTCTATTAATCCAGTGACCAAATATTAATTAAACACTTACTTCATTGCCACTCACTGTGCTGGATGTAAGGAGTAGGGAAAAACTTAGACCATGAGAAAATAGGAACGTAGCTAGCTAGAGCCAGTAGATTACTAGGTTACTGAACAAACATCCTGCCTTCCCGCCTTATACAAGAATGCTTGGTTTGAAATTCCCACGCGCGGTCTTTGTAAGTGAATTGCTAACTGCCACGTCTGCTTCTGTATAATGCTTGCTTGCCTGCCCATATATAAGAACGTAGTTGTAAGCGCTCGTGTCTCTTGTGTCTCTTGTGTCTTAGTTGTGTCTCTCGTTTGCAGCCCCTTGTGGGTACCGTGTCTCCGGACACTCTGAGAGTTCACCCCTGCGCAGGTTAAACTTGACCAATAAAGTAACATCCTTGATACCCTGAAAGTCTCCGACATTTGTTCTCGCGTTTGCTGGATGCAACACTGGACACAGGGACCACTCTCCCTGCACAGGAAGGACGGACAGTGACAGGAATCAGGCGCCCTGCGGTCAGGGCTGTGAAGATAACAAACGTGATAGGCTGGGGGAGGCAGTAGGAGCAGTGGGTCAGGGAAGCCCTCTCCAAGCAGGTGGTATTTGAACTGGGACCTGGAGCGTGAAAATGTGCCAGATTTTTCATTTTTATTTCCTTTTTTTGCATCTTACAGATTTTTCATTTCTAATAAAGTAAATCTCAATCTTCAGTATGTCACACAAAAAAAAAGCTTTTTGGGGATCCTGATAATTTTTTCCAGAGTAAAACTGTCATGAGACCAAAAAAGTGAGGAAGTCACTATAGTTTATCCCCAGCCTGGATTGGTCCACTTACTGCTCTGACCTCACAAGGTGCCACTGTGATGGGTCACCCACCCACCGCTCCTATACCAGCTCCTGCCTGGCAGAGGTCTTTGTCCGTTAGAGCCCAGGAAGCTGTTGGAGGTGACCTGTTGGACGTGGACAGACTTTCTCCTCTTCTTGTTTTTTCATTTCTCTTATAATTTTTTTTTCAGTTTACGTTTTCTTTTCTCTTTGTTCTTTTTATTTTGTTTTGCTTTTATTTTCTTTTCCTAATTTTTTTTCCATTTTTTTCCAATGAGCTCTCTTTGCTCGCTTTATTTTTATTTTTTTACATTTTATTTGTATATTTTGTTTACATATTATTTATTTTATATCATATATTTTATATATTATATACTTTACATATTTTATATATAATTAATTTTATTTATATATTTACATCTATAACACATTATACATTTTAATATATTTATACTATATATTTTATATTTAATATATTTATATTATATATTATTTATATATTATATAGTATTTATATATTTTATTTGTTCAAATTTTTATTAAATATTTTTTAATTTGTATTTTCTATTTTTATTTTTTATCTTTCAAAAATTTTTATTTTGTTTCTATTTTATTCTCCATTTCTTAATTTAATTTAGTTTTTTAATTTAATTTATTTTTTTATTTAATTTTGTTTTATTTTATTTTGTTTTCATTTGGAAGTCACCATGACTAGTGACTCTGCAGCCCTCTCTGCCAACAAAGAGTGCCGTGTTGGTGGTTATGTCCTGCTGAGACCCATCGACGAGGGGGCTTTCTCTAAGGTTATTTTGGCCCGGCACCTTGTGACAGGCACTGAGGTAGCCGTCAAAATCATCAATAGGCTGGACTCCAATGAAATTTTTCAAGAAGTTACTAGTCTTAAGATGTTAAATCATCCCAACATTGCAGAGTTGTTTCAGGTGATCAACACCAAGAACCAAACCTTGATTTTCATGGAAAATGTGCCCAGGGGACACCTACTCAACTATCTCCGGAAGAACGGCCCCTTGGCGGAGGAGGACGCCCGTGCCAAGTTTAGACAAATGACGTCAGCAGTCCAGTACTGTCACCACAAAAGAATCACTCATCGGGACCTGAAGCTGGAAAACATCCTCTTAGATGAAGAAAATAACATCAAAGTGGCAGACTTTGGTTTTAGCACAAAATTTTCAAACAAAAAACTCAAAACCTTCTGTGGAACCGTATCCTACATGGCCCCAGAAATTCTGCGGTTGGAACCCTATGATGCCCGGAAGATTGATGCGTGGAGTCTGGGTGTCATCCTTTATGCAATGGTGACAGGCAAACTGCCCTTTGAGGGGAACAGGTTTGAGGAACAAAAGCTAAATATACTGACTGGGCATTTCCACATCCCAGATACTGTATCTGTGGAATGTCAAGAACTGTTGAAAAAATTACTGACCGTTGACCCAAGCCACAGGATAACTGTAAAAGGGATCATGGATGACCAGTGGGTGAATATTGGCTATAAGAAGGCCCTGAGGCCATATAGTGAGCTGCCCGGGGGTGACATTGACCCCCGGATGATAGAAATGATGGAAAAGCTGGGATACAAGAAAGAAGAGATAGAGGACTCAGTGTCCCAAAGAAAATATGATGACATCATGGGCACATACATGATCTTAAAGAACAGACAAAATAAAATGGTGGGCCGCGCTATCCGGGTAAGGCCCTGCCCCACTTCTGACCCCAGCATCAGTCTTTGTGCAACGCAGGAGACTCTGGCATTAGGGGAGAAGTTGGAGAAATGCTCTAGTCTCCCATGCCATGTGGAAGCAAGGGTGCCCAGTCCCCCACCCCACATGGAAAAGAGGACCTGGTCTCTTCCACCCACCCTGGACATACGGATGTTTATCTCCTCTCCCAGCCTGGAAACAAGGAGGACCATTGCCATACACAGCAGAAAATCAAGGATGACCTGTCTCCAAAGCAGCCCGGAGAGCATAAAGAGCATTCCTCCAGCAAGTCTGGCCTCAAGAGACACCTCTTCCCTATCCAGCACCTCCACCCCAATTCTCCACAGCAGCAGCTCCTGCATACAGGTTGGGACCCCAGCCTCTCCCTCCGGCTCCAGCCATGGCCGACAGGGGGTGGCTAGGAGGGTCCTCAGGTTTTTTTTAAAATGCTTTTGCTGTTGGCCGTCTACTAATAAGCAACATCACAAAAGGAAAAGAACCAAGCCAATTTTAATTTTTAAAACTGTGGACGGCCTACAGCAAATACATTTTAAGAAAGACCTGAGGACCCTGGGGCCCAACTAGGGGCCTGGCCAGGTATGTGCTCTGACTGGTAATCGAACCAAGGACCCTGTGGCTTAGGGATGACACCCAACCCACTGAGCCCACTGGCCTATATTCCCTGCCTTTGCAATGCTGACCCTGAGGGACTGAGCTCCAGGGAGGCCGGTCACTGGTGCGGAAGACAAGCCAGAGGCGGCACACAGACAGCTGCGGGTGAGAGCGCTGCCAGATGCACACACTGTGTGCAGGTGAGAGGACTCGGTTTGGTGGACGATGGACGTGTACAAACCGCCGCAGCATTCCTGCATGGGATTCAGGTCAGGATGGTATCGGCATCTCCGGGGCCTTCAGAAGCATCTTATCCAGAATATTTGCTGAGCTGGGAGGATGGCCTGGAGCCCCCTGGTGGTCATGAAGAGAGGCTGCCCTGGCAGCAGGTCCACCCCTCAGCCCCCACCTAATGAAGCTTCAGAGACTGGACTGTTTTCCCCTGGCCCCTCTCCCCTCCCCTGCTTTTCTTTGTTCCTATGTTTGTGGGGGTTCTTATTAAAGTTCTTGGTTTTTCCAAAGTTTGTAATAAACTTGATGCTTCTGAAAGATGTATTGGATGCTCTGTTTTTTTATGCTCTCTGCACAGAATTGGGGCAGGGCATCCTGTAGTCTGAGAAGCTTGTAGTGGTGCAGTACTTGGGCTTTATTGAGGGGAACTCCCAACAGGAACAGATGTGATTTTGTGGAGAAAAGGCCAGCGCCAAGCATGCTGGGCATGTTCCAGACTCCAGGGCACAGCAGGGGTGAAGCAGGCAGAGTCTCTATTGTCACACAGCCCATAGCCTGGCTGCTCTGTGACACCAGCAGGAACCCCCTCTCCTTACCTCTTGGCTTTGCTGCTTCCCTCTGGGCTACTGTCAGTCTCAGGGGGCCTGTCCCTCCATACAAGTCAGACTTGTAAAGCTCTAAAGGAAGAACGCTCCAGGCAGAGGGAACAGCCAAGCCCCAGGCAGCCCAAGCTCAGTGAGCTGGAGTGAGAGCAGCAGGAGATGGGGCTGCAGATGAAGGGCAGAGCTCCTGGGCCAGGGGAAGGGGTGTGGGTTTTCCTCTGAGAACAATGATCAACCAACAAGGGGTTTTAAACAAGGAAGTAATATGATCCAATTTAAGCTTAAAAATTGTAGAGACTATTCTTCCCCTGCAAACATTTTTATCTCTACCTAATAGAAGATTCATTAGGAAGGGCAGGTTTTCTTATAACCACTGAAGAAATGTGAATTAGAAGCTGTATGTGTTTTTTCACTTGGATCCTTATTGCCTGAGGTCCCCGAACAAGTAGAAATGCAAATTAATACATTGTTTTAAATGGGAAAGACCTACCAGCCTCTGAGGAGCTGATCATTGTTCTTCTATCACTGAGTAGCTGATCTTCTTGTCCTTTCACTGAGGAACCTGCTTGTTCCTTTGATTCATCTGTCCTCCTTCCCTATTATCCTAATAGTATATGACAAACCTGTGTGTAACGCTCATCATTTGGTGGTGTTGTTAAATGGTCTCTCCCCCTCCTTGCCCCGATCTTCCCTTCCTGAGTTCTTGGGGGCTGGGTACTGTCTTACCCACCTTTGTATTCCAGTCATTACCCCAGAACCAGGTCCAGAGCAGTAGCTCAGAAAGTGATGGACAGGTGAACCATCCACTTGCTGACTCTACAGTGGATTGTCCCAAGTGAGGACACATTGGAGTAGAAAAGGGATGTGATCATGCAGGGACAAGAATGTGAAGTTGGATGGGAAGGACTGGGATGTACGGTCCCCTCGGTGATCCCTGTGAAGTATCGTGAACAGAATGGTGAGCTCTGCAGCTCTGGAGTCTTTCAGAAGCACCCGTACTCACTCATTTGCCCGCGCTGGCTTAGACCAAAGGTCCCCAAGGCCTGGGAGACATAATAGCATAGGAAGTGTTTGTGAGCAGCAAGGGTGTCAAGGTTGATATAGATTTACAGTGTCATCATGTAATTCTCTTCCAATTCTACTTCAGCATTTTTGATTTTTACAAAGAGAAACTCTCAGCTTGGTGCTAGGTTATTTTTAACCCCCTTAAACTCCTGCTATTATTCCTTTTAAAAGAAAAAGTAAACAAATGTCAGGATCCAAACCTTTGAATAAGCAATAGCATTTGGCTGAAATTTAATATTATTATGTTAATTCTATTTTATGCTTTTCTCCTTGAAAATTTGATCATTTTCATGGTGGAATTGGGATATAATTTTTCATTTTCAATTAATTTTTTGAAGTAGAAAGATAAGATTTAACATACACATGATGAAGGTCATACACAGATTTTGGCAAAAAAGCATGAAGTTGTACAAATGAGTGACATTTGGGAAACTAGATCAGATTGTTTTTGAGTACTTGAGGGTCCACATTTTTTGAAAATATTAATATAAAATTAGAGTAATTTATAAAGACAAATGTCATATATGTGTATTTATTTTTACAATCTTTTTATCATAATAAAAAGTATGCATGCTTATTGCTGTTGGAATGTGACCCTGGAAAATACATAAAGGCATAAAAATACTTCAAAAGTAAAAAAATAGAATAACACCATTCAGGGAAAAACATGTTTAATATGTGACTTGTTATTTTCTAATTGTGTATTTTTAGAAATATAATTCTGAATCCTAAAAATGTTAGTACCTATGTAATTCTGAATTTACATAAAAATAGTGAGGGGTATGGTTTTATTTATTAAAAACAATAGCATGACTTTAAGTATCCAACCTTCTATTGTGTATTTAAAAGTTCAGTTTACTTAAAATTTGTATACATGCGATATGTTTTTCTTAATTCATAGCAATTAATGGGAGACCCAAGGTGGCAGAGAGTAAGTGGAAGCTACACTAACCTCCTCCCAAGACCAAGTTGGAGTTACAACTAAATTTTAGAGATGATCCTGAATGACTAACTGAACACTAGCTGCAAGGAGCCTTATGACCACAGACAGACAGAAGAAAGCGCTTTACCTCTATGTGACTGTAGGGAGTGAGGAGGACTGCCTGGGATCACATGGTGTCAGCCGACATTGTGGAGGAATATTGCAGTGGCCAAGGGGTTCTCCCTGAGATGTATGGGGTCTAAACTCCAAGCTGGGCTTGCCAGCCTATGGCAACAGAGCTGGGAAAGGAACCCAAATAACCACCAGGTTTCTGTCTGCCTAGGAGAGACTGCTAGAGACAGAGAGCCTCTAAAAGGGCCAATGCACAAAATTCTGTTTGCAGCTACCCACCCTGGGCTCTGCTAGAGGGATGGCAGAGTGGACTAAAGATGCATGGGGAGAGTCTGGGGCTGGTGGTTCTGGGGAGAGAGCTGAAGGAAGAGCTGCCAGGATTCCTGTGCTGAGTCATTTTTCTCTCGTACTGCATGAGCCATCTTTCTCAGGCAGAGCACTTTCCCCAAGTAGTATCAACCTGAGGGGAAGCAATAGCCTCACCCGTGGGAATTACTCTGCCCCACCCTGTGGAGTTTCAGACAGGCTGCTGAGTATAGCTTGAGGCTGTATCACTGAGTAACAACCAAGGCAGATCTCTGGGAGCTCTGAGACTGTAGCAGACCCTCCCCCTGGCCCAGTGCTGATGTAAGCTGGCATTGGTGCACAGTCTGGTTCTTTCTGCACACAAAGAGGCCCAGCAGAGAGAGCCACAAGCTGTGAATCACTAATAGCTCCAAACAGGTTGCCCAGGACCAGTCCCAAGCAACATGTGGCCAACGTCTGCTCCAGGGTCTTGCAGATCTACCTAATACACAGGAACAAACACAAAGAGGCAGACAAAATGGGAAGATAAACAAACAGACCCCAAATAAGAGAACAAGAGAATTCTCCAGAAGAACTAGATGAAATGGAGGCAAGCAATTTATGAAACAGATTGTTTACAGTAATGATTATAAGGAAACTCAACAGCATGAAAAAAGATACAGAAACCATACAAATGGACATTCAGAAATAGAGAATGCAATATTTGAAATAAATAATACACTGGAAGGAATAAACAGTAGATTAGATGAAACAAATGATTGAATCAGTGATTGGGAAGAAAAGGTAGAAAGAAAACACCCAAGCAGAGAAGCAAAATAAAAAAGAATAAAAATATGAACAGATCTTAAGGAACATGTAGGACAATATGAAGTGTAACAGAATGTACATCAAGGGGTCGAGAAGCAATTTGAAGAAATAATTACCAAAAACTCCCTAATCTTGAGAAGGAAAAAAGCACACAAATCTAGGAAGCTCAGAGGGCTTCCAAACAAGCTGGACCTAAAGGGCTTACACTGACACATATCATAATTAAAATGGCAAAGCTTGAAGAGAAGGAGAGAATCCTGAAAGCCACAAGAGAAAAGCAAGTAGGTACATACAAGGGAGCACCAATTGGACTGTCACCTGACTTTATAATGGGAAAGTTTCAGGACAGGAGGGAGTGGTGTGAAATAGTCAAGGTAAGGAAAAGCAGGGACCTAGGCTACTTTACCCAGCAAGGCTATCATTTGAAATCGAAGGAGAAGTAAGTAGCTTCCCAGACAAGAAAAAGCTCAACTTTGTTAACACGAAAGCAGTACTGCAACAAATGTTAAAGGGCTGCTTTAAGAAGAAGAAAAAGAGAAAGAAAAAAATGAGGAAAATAGTCTAACAATAAAATGGCACTAAATACAGATCTATCAATAATCACCTTATATGTAAATGGCTTAAATGCTCCAGCCAAAAGACATAGGGTAGCTAAATGGATAAGGAAACAAAATCCATATATATGCTGTCTCCAAGAGACCTGCCTTAGATAGAAAGATATACACAGACTAATAGTAAGGGGATGGAAAAAGATATTTCATGCAAGTGGAAAGGAAAAATAAGCTGTGGTAGCAATACTTTTATCTAACAAAATAGACTTTAAAACCAAGGCTATAGTAAGAGACAGCGAAGGACACTACATGATGATAAGGGGAACAATCCAACAAGAGGACATAACCCTAGCAAACATTTATGCACTCAACATAAGAGCATGTAAACATGGAAAGCAAATGTTGATGAACATAAAGGGAGAGACTGAGGTACAGTTCTACTCAGGGATTTCAACACCCCATTGACTTGAACTGATATATCTTCCAGACAGAAAGTATGGATAGAGCAACCTTAAATGACACACTAGATCTAATGGATTTAATTGATATCTTCAGAGCATTTTACCCCAAAGAAGAATATACATACTTTTCAAGTGCACATGGAACATTTTCTAGGATAGACCATATGTTAGGCCACAAAACAAGTTTCAGTAAATTTAAGAAGATTGCAATCATATCAAGCATGTTCTCTGACCACAATGCCATGAAACTAGAAATCAATCACAAGAAGACCACTGAAAAACACACAAAGACATGAAAGCTAAATAACATGTTATTAAACAATGAAGGGATCAACAATGAGATCAAGGAAGAAATCAAAAGATACCTTGAAACAAATGAAAACGAGGACATAAGAATCCAAAATCTTTGGGACATTGGAAAAGCAATCCTAGGAGTGAAATTCATAGCATTACAAGCTTATCTCAAAAAAACAAAGAAACAAACTAGAAAAGCTCAAATAAACAATCTAACTTCACACTTAAAGTAACTTGAAAAAGAACAATAAACAAAGTCCAAAGTGAGTTCAAGGAAGGAAATAGTAAAGATCAGAGCAGAAATAAATGAAATAGAGCCTTAAAAAAAGATACAAAAGATCAATGAATCCAAGAGCTGTTTCTTTGAACTGAAGAACAAGATGGACAAACCTTTAACCAGACTCATCAAAAGGGGGGGGGGGAGAGAGAGAGAACCCAAATAAATAAAATCAGAAATGAAAGAGGAGAAATAACAACTGACACCAAAGAAATATATTATGAACAACTATATGCTAACAAACTGGACAACCTGGATGAAATGGATACATTCCTAGAAACATGCACTCTTCCAAAACTAAATCAGGAAGAATCAGAAAATCTGAATAGACAGATTACACCTAGTGAAATTAAAGCAGTAATAATAAAAAAAACTCTGAAAAAACAAAAGTCCTGGGCCAGATGGCTTCATAGGTGAATTTTTCTGAATATTCTGAGAAAAGCTAACACCTTTCCTCCTCAAACTATTTCAAAAAATTCAAGAGGAGGGAAGGCTCTCAGGCTCATATTATGAGGATAGCATTATCCTAATTCCAAAAATACATAAAGACACTACAAAAAAATAAAATTATAGGCCAATATCCCTGATGAACATAGATGCTAAAATTGTCAACAAAATATTAGCAAACAAAATACAGCAGTGCATCCAAAAAAATCATACACCATGATCAAGGGGGATTTATTCCAGGAATGCAAGGATGGTAAAACATTAACCTATCAATAAATGTGATTCACCACATAAATAAAATGTAAAAACCACATGATCATATCAAAAATGCAGAAAAAGCATTTGATGAAATCAAGCACCCCTTTATGATAAAAACTCTTAGCAAATTGGGAATAGAGAGAACATACTTAAACATAATAAAGGGCCATATATGACATTCCTACTACCATCATCATACTCAACAAGCAAAACATACAAGCATTCTCCTTAAGATCAGGAACAAGACAGGGATGTCTGCTTTTACCTCTTATTCAACATAGTACTGGAAGTCCTAGCCACGGCAATCAGACAAGAAGAAATAAAGGCATCCAAGTTGGAAAGGAAGAAGTAAAATTTTCTTTATTTTCAATGGCATTATACTGTGCCTAGAGAACCCCAAAGATTCCACCAAAAACAATGGAACTGACAAATGAGCTCAACAAAGTAGCAGGATATAAAATTAATATCCAGAAGTGAGTTGCATTTTTATATGCCAATAACAAACTAACAGAAAGGGAAATTAAGAAAACAGTCCCATTCACAGTTTCTTCATGAAGAATGAAATACCTAGGAATAAACCTAACAAAGGATGTACTAGAAAATTATATGACACTGAGGAAAAAAATTGAAGAATAACAAATAAGTGGAAGCAGGTACTGTGTTCATGGATAGGGAGAATTAACATCATTAAAATGTCCATACTACCTAAAGCAATCTGTAACTTCAACACAATTCCAATCAAGATTCCAGTGACATATTTCACAGAACTAGAACAAATATTTCAAGAATTTATGTGGAACCACAAGAGGCTCCATATATTTTTGCTGATACATCTGATAAGGGGTTAATATCTAAATTTATAAAGAACTTACAAAACTCAACACCAAAAAACCCAACCCAATAAAAATGGGCAAAGGACTTAGATAGGCACTTCTTCAAAGAGGACAATAGAGGTGGCCAATAGACATATGAAAAGATACTCAGAACACTAATCATTAAAGAAATGCAAATTGAAACTGCAACGAGATATCATCTCACACCTTTAAGAATGGCTGTCATCAATAAATCAACAAGCAACATGTGCTGGCTAGGATGTGGAGGAAGGGGAACCCTTTTGCACTGTTGGTGGGAATGCAGACTGGTACAGCCACTGTGGAAATGGGTCACAATGGATCTGCCTTTTGACACTTCTGGGAATGTATCTGAAGGAACCCAAGACACTAATTTGAAAGAACATAAGCACCCCTATGTTCATTGCTGCATTATTTACAATCGCCAAGATATGGAAGCAGCCCAAGTGTCCATCAATAGATGAGTGGATAAAGCAACCATGGGACATTTACACAATGGAATACTACTTGGTCATAAAAAAGAAGAGAATTTTACCCTTTGCGACAGTATGGATGGACCTGGAGAACATTATGCTAAGTGACATTAGCCAGTGAGAGACTGACAAATACCATATGATTTCACTCATATGTGGAATCTAATGAACAAATTGAACTAAAGGCAAAATATAGACAGACTGTAGATAGAGAGCAGGATGACAGCTGAGGCAGGGGGAGATTAGCGGGGCAGAGGGTTTGAACAAAAATGAGAAAGGACTCATGGGCATGGACAACAGTATGGTGATTGCTGTGGGAGGGGTGTGTAAAGGGACTAAATGGTAATGGAAAAATACAATAGAAAATAAAAGTAATTAACAATAAAATGACATTAAGTTTCAAAGCTTTTCTTGTGTACTTAAAGGTTTAATTTACTCAAAATGTCTCATACATGTAAAATTTAACCCCATACTTATCCAGTAATTTAAGGCACATCTTTACAAAATAAAATTTTATACAATTTCAATTATAATAAGATTAGTGAATCTTCCGTTTGGAAACTGTGCAGTTAAATCCCTGCTTTTCTTACTTGCCAGAGACACACACTTTCCAGCTGTTTGCATACTTACCTTTCTACCGTGGAAGAATAAAAGCATAGCAGATTGATCTGTGTTCTAGTTTTTGGTAAGAGTAAACAGCTTTGGCTCTATTGCCCTACCAAGCCCACAGGTGTATGGAGATAATCATCTACTTATAAACATAGTACAAGTGTTGACAATATCTTATTACATTTTTCCAAAGCATAATTTCAGCATGGTATCATATTATTACCACAATCATAAAGAGGCAAGATGGTTAGAAAACAACTACTACAACAACAGCAACAATAACAACTACTCCACACCAAGTTAATAACCTGGAGTTCCACTGACAGCTTTGTGTTCCTCTCCTGCCCTAAGGATTTCTCTAGTCAGAAGAATGACTGCATCTTCACTTAATTTTGAAGTTACAAGGTGACAGAGGTGGGGTTATGTGATCTCATTAGAGCGCTCTGTCAGGAGAGGAAATGAAGCCAAGGGGAGAACCCATGCTCTTGAAACAAACTCTGGTCCATTCCCCCAGCTCCAGTCGACCTGAATACCAACAACTAAAAAGACTTGTCTCCATGAAGACTAGGGTTCCATGAGGTTGGCTGTATTCTCTGTGCCTTAAATAGTGCTTAGTTCTTAGAAGACTCGTTAATGTTGTTGAATGAATGAGCCATTGTCACAATAGCCATTATTTCTAAACACCTAAGATGTATTTGGTGACATGATTTACTATACCAATCCAGTACAAGCTCACCCAGTGATGGTACTAGAATTCAAAGTTAGATATGTCTGAGGCCAATGCTTTATTATTTTTCTCCTGCAGAATGGAAGTTATATGACTTTCAAAAGGGCATCATATATGATAAAGGAAAACTCCAATAGCTCAGATTAATATTCCTTTTTAGAATAAATATATTTTCATTAAAGTTTATATTCAGTATTATTCTGTATTAATTATAGGTATACAGCACAATCATACACTTCACAAAATGCTCCCCCTAGTTTTTCTTGTACCCACTTGGGACCATATGTGGTTGTTATAATATTACTGACTATATTCTTTTTTAAAAGTATATTTTATTGCTTATGCTATTACAGTTGTCCCAATTTTTCCCCCTTTGCCCCTGTCCACCTGGTTCCTTCTTACCCTCCTGTGATCCCACCTCCCCTTAGTCATGTCCGTGGGTTGTGAATGTAAGTTCTTTGGCTTCTCCAAATTGCCTATACCATTCTTAACATCCCCTTGTCTATTCTGTATCTATCCAATTAGGCCTCTAAATCCCTATACCTTTCCCCCATTCTTCTCCTTCCCCTTCCTGCTCCCAGATGATCATCCCCCAAATGATCTCCATATCTATGATTCTGTTCTTGTTGTTTGCTTAGCTTGTTTTTGTTTTTTTAGATTCAGTTGTCGATAGTTGTGAGTTCATTATCATTTAAAGTTCATAGTTTTGATCTTCTTTTCCCTAAATAAGTTTCTTTAACATTTCATATAATAACAGCTTGGTGATGATGAATTTCTTTAGCTTTATCTTATCTGGGAAGCACTTTATCTGTCCTTTAATTCTAACTGATAGTTTTGCTGGGTAGAGTAATCTTGGTTGTAGGCCCTTGATTTTCATCACTTTGTGTAGCAACTTACTGCCTTTCTCTTGCTGCTTTTAAGATTCTCTCCTTATCTTTAACATTTGGCATTTAATTATGATGTGTCTTTGTGTGGTCCTTTTTGGGTCCAACTTGCTTGGGACTCTTAGTGCTTCCTGGACTTGTATGTCTCTTTTTTTCACCAAATTAGGGAAGTTTTCTTTCATTATTTTTTCAAATAAGTTTTGGATTTTTGCTCTTTCTCTTCTCCTTCTGGCACCTCTGTGATTTGGATATTGGCCCTTTCGGAGATGTCCCAGAGTCTTCTTATACTCTCCTTGTTTTTTTGAATTCTTATTTCTTCATTTTGTTTTGGTTGAATATTTATTTCTTCTTTATGCTCCAAATCATTGATCTGAATCTTGGTTTCCTTCCTTGCACTGTTGGTTCCCCGTGGATTTTTCTTTATTTCCCTTAGTAGAACCTTCATTTCTTCCCTTGTGCTTTTGCTGTATTCAACGAGATCTTTGAACATTCAGACCACCAGTGTTCTGAATTCTGTGTCTGATAGGTTGGCTATCTCTGCATTGCTTAGTTCTTTTTCTGGGATTCTGTCCTGTTCCTTCATTTGGGCCATATTTCTTTGTCTCCTGATTTTGGCAGTCTCCTTGTGTCTGTGTACTACGTAGAGAGCCTCTTTGATTCCATTTTAGCATATCTGTTAAGTGGTGTGAGGTAGAACCTTGGGTATTTGCCAGGGCACAGCAACTGTGGCTCTGTGTGGGAAGAGGTATCAAAGAGGGGACAATGCTTTTGCTGGCTGACTTCTGGGGGCTTGCCTGGCCTTCACCCCATTTTTAGTCACTTCACCATATACAACTGGCACCTCTCCAGCTGCTGTCCTGGTTGTGGGTCCCAGGATGGGTGGGTTTTTATACATTCTGAGCTGTCCTGAGAAACCAGCAGTTTCTTCCACCACCACAACCCCCACTGGGTTTACAGCCGGAAGTTACGAGGCTTTCTTTTTCCCAGTGCTGGAGCCCTGAACTGTACATTCTGGCCTAGGGCTGGGCACCCTCACTCAAAAACTGTCTCCCTGATTTTTACCACACATGAATGGGGCTGCCCATTTCCGCTGGCCACCACCTCTCTGATTCTCTGTCCGCAGCTCCCTGCTGCCACACTGAGTTCTCTCTGCCCTGCCTCCCCATCTCCACACCTCCTACCTGTCTGGATGAATATATAGCTTCTTTAAATCCTTGGTTGTTGGACTTCTGTATAGTTCTGGGTGTTTTTCATTTTTAAGTTAGTTGTGTTCCTTCTTACAATTGTGCAACAAGATGAGGCTTGTCTACCTGCGCCTCCATCTTGACCAGCCCGACTGTATTCTTTATGCTGCACTGTACATCTCTGTGACTCTTCTGTAACTAACAATTTGTATTTCTTAATCCCTTCACCTTTTCCACCCAGTTTCTCAATTCCCCTCTGTTTTGGCAACCATTAGTTTGTTCTCTGTACCCATGAGTCTCTTTCAAGTTTTGTTTTTTTCTTTTATTTCATTCTTTAAATTCCACATATAACTGAAGTTCTACTGTATCTGTCTTTCTCTGACTGACTTCTGACTTCACTTAGCATAATACTCTCTAGGTCCATCCAGTCTGTTGAAAATGGTAAAATTTCATTTTTATGGTCAAGTAATATTCCTTTGTATATATGCACCACCACTTTTATATTCACTTGTCTATTGATAGGCAACTTGAGCTGCTTCCATATCTTGACTATTGTAAATAACACTGCAATGAACATAGAGATGCATATATTCTTTAGAATTAATGTTTTGGATAACTTTGGATATATGTAGAAGTGGAATTTCTTATAATAAGACAGTTGCACTTTGTGATATTTTGAGAAGTCTCCACACTCTTTTCCACAGTGGCCACACTGCTCATTATTCCCCTCAGCAGTGCACAAGGGTTCCCTTTTCTCCACATCCCCACCAGCACTTACTGTTTGTTGATTTATTGATAATGGCAATTCTGAATGGTATGAGGAGTTATCTCATTGTGGGTTTAATTTGCATTTTTCTGATGATCAGTGATATTGAATATGTTTTGATAGGTCTGTTGGCCTTCTGTATGTCCTCTTTAGACAAGTGTCTATTCAGGTTTTCTGCCAATTTTTAAATTGGATTGTTTGGCCCCTATCTGGTTGCTCAGTTGGTTGGAGTGTTGTCCCATACACCAAAATGTTGGGGGTTTAGTTCTCAGTCAGGGTACATAGCTAGGTTGCGGGTCCAATGCTCAGTCAGGGCACTTTCAGGAGGCAGTCAATGTTTCTCTCTCACACCAATGTCTGTCTGTCTGTCTGTCTGTCTGTCTCTCTTTCTCTCTCTCCCCCTCTCCTTCTTCCTTTCTTTCTAAAATCAGTAAAATAAACATATCCTTGAGTGAGGATTAAAAACATAAAAAATAAATTGGATTGTTTGTATTTTGGCATTGAGTTTTATGAGTTTTTAATAAACTTGGTATATTAACCTCTTATTGCATGCATCATTGGTGAATGTTTTTGATTTGTTGATGGTTTCCTTTGCTGTTTAAAACCTTTTTAGTTTGATGTAGTCCCATGTTTTATATTTTTTTTGTTACCCTTGTTGAAGGAGATATATCAGAAAAAATATTGTATAAGAAGTGTCAGATTTTACTGCCTTTGTTTTCTTCTAGGAGTTAGCATATTTTTCGGACTATAAAATGCATGTTTTACCACATTTTTTGCTTCAAAAATTGTTTTCCTATTTTCCTCCTCTAATTGAGGTGTGTCTTATGGTTTTATACCAAAAAATATGGTATATAGTTTTGAGTCTTACATATATTTTTAATCTATTTTGAGTTTATTCTTATATATGGTATAAGAAAATCTAGTTTCATTTTTTTTGCATGTATCTGTTCAATTTTTCTTAACATTTTTATTGAATATTCTCACTCCATATATTCTTACACTATATATTCTTGTCTTCTTTGTCAAATGTTAATTGCCTATATAGGCATGGATTTATTTCTTGCCTTTCTATTCTGTTCCATTGATCTATGTGTCTTTTTTTTTTTTTAAACCAGGACAATGCTGTTCTGATTTCTATACCCTTATACTATAGTTTGTTATCAGGGAGTGTAATACCTCCAACTTTGTTCTTGTTTTGCAAGATTGTTGAGCTATCCGAGGTCTTTTCTGGTTCCATACAAATTTTTGGATTATTTGTTCTAGTTCTGTGAAATATGCTGTTGTTATTGTCATAGAAATTTTGTGGAAATTATACATTGCTTTGTGTAGTAAGGACATTTTAATGATGTTCATTCATTCTTCCTATCCATCAGCATGGTTTAGACTTTCATTTATTTGTTTCTTCTTCAATTTTTTTCAGTGTTTTATAATTTTTCAAGTTAAGAACTTTTACCTCCTTGGTTAAATTTCTTTGAGGCAATTTTAAATTTGATTCTTTTCTTAGTTTTTCTTTCTGATAGTTCATTATTGGTATGTAGAAATATAACCAATTTCTCAATATTAATTTTGTGTCATGCTAATTTACTGAGTTCATTTATCAGTTCTAGCAGTTCTTTTGGTGGAATCTTTAGGGTTCTCTGTACACAGAATTATGTCCTTTGTAGATAACAGCATTTTTATTTCTTTCTTTCCAGTTAGGATGCATTTTATTTATTCTCTTTGTCTGATTGCTGTGGCAGGAACTTCTAGTACTGTGTTGAATAAGAGTGGTGAAATTGGACATCCTTGTCTTGTTCCTGGTCTTAAGGGAAATGTTTTTAGTTTTTCCCCATTGTGTATGATGTTAACATTATGTTTGTCATATATGGCCTTACTATATTTTAGTATATTCTCTCTCTTTCCACTTTGCTGAGAGTTTTTATTGTAAATGGGTGCCAGTTTTGTCAAGTGCTTTTTTTGCTTTTATTGATATCATATAATTTTTATTCAGTTAGTTTATGTGGTATATCATGTTAATTGTTTGTGGCTATTGTACCAACCTTGCTCCCCAGGAATAAATCCCACTTGATAATGGTGACTGAGTTTTTATGTATTGCTGAAATTGGTTTGTTAATTATTTGTTTGAGGATTTTTGCATCTATGTTTATCATGGATATTGACCTATAATTATTTTTTTCTTTGTGGTGTCTTTATCTAGTTTTGGAATCAGGATATGCTGATGTCATACAATAGCTTAGCAGTCTTTTTTCGTCTTGAATTTTTTGGAATAGTTTGAGAGGGATAGATGATCTTCTTAGGATGATTGGTAAATTTCACCTGTGAAGCCATTTGGGTCAGGACTTTTGATTGTTGGGAGACATTGATTACTGCTTTGATTTTGTTCATTGTAATCAGTCTGTTCAGAGTTTCTGTTTTTTTGTTTGTTGATTCAGTTTTGGGATGTTTAATAGTTCTAGGAATTTACTCATTTCTTTCAGATTGTCCAATTTGTTAGCATAGAGTTATTCACAATATTATTGTATAATTGTTTGTATTTCTCTGGTGTTAGATGTTACTTCTTGTTTTTTGTTTCTAGTTTCAGTTATTTGGATTCTCTGTCTTTTTATGATTCTAGTTAAAGTTTTTTCGGTCTTGTTTAGCTTTTAAAATAATCAGTTGTTGGTTTTATTGATTTTTTTGTATTATTTAAACCCTAGATTATTTATGCTCTGATCTTTATTATTTGGGATTTGTTTGTTGTTGTTTTTTTTTATTCTTTTACTTGCAGGTTAAATTGTTTATTTGAGATTTTTCTTGTTTCATTAGATACAAGAATACAGGCTATGAGTTTTTCTGTTAGGATTGCTTTCACTGTGTCCTATAGATTTTGTGTTGTTCTGTTTTCGTTTTCATTTGTCTCAAGGTATTTTTTTATTTCTTCTTTGATTTTATTGTTAACCCATTCATTATTTTAAAAAATGTTATTTAGTTTCCATGTGTTCATGTGTTTTTTCAGGTTTTTTTCCTTGTAATTGATTTCTAGTTTCATACCTTTGTGGACAGAGAGATTCTTGATATGATTTTCATCATTGTATATTCATTGAGACTTATTTTGTGTCCTAACATGTATCCTGAAAATTGTTCTAAGTGGACTTAAAAAGAATGTATGTTCTGCTGCTTTCGAGTGAAATGCTCTGAAAATATCAATTAAATTATCTGGTTTAGTATATTATTTAAAGTCAGTGTTTCCTTGTTTATTTTATATCTGGAAGACTTACCTATTGATTTCAACAGCGTTAAATTCCCCTACTATGACTGTATTACTGCTAATCTCCCCCTTTATGTCCGTCACTATTTGCTTTATATATTTATGTGCTCCTATGTTGGGGGCATAAATATTTAAATGGTTATATCCTCTTGTTGTATTGATTCCTTTGTCTTTATGTAATACCCTTCTTTGTCTTTTATTAAAGTTTATTTTTTTCTGATATAAGTATTGCTACCCAAACTTTTTTTTCTTTCTCTACTTGCTATGAACATTGATATATATATATATATGCCTCTGTGTGTGTGTGTGTATATGCGCACACATGCGTGTGCACATGTGCTGGTTTCTAGTAGATTCCTGTTTCTCCCTGGTGGACAGAATCCCCACTGATTTTCACAGCTAGATGTTATATGGGCTTCCGCTCCCATGTCTGGTGCTCCAGGCTGGGGTGTCCAGTGTGGGGTTGAGAACACTTGCTTCTCAGGGGGAACCTTTGCAGCTGAGATCTGCCTTGAAATTCTCAGCTGCTTCATGTGGGAGTGGGGCCAGCCCTTGTCGTGTCTCTGCCCTTCCTACCAGTCTCCATGGGGTTTCTTCTGTAAGTCCTTGGTTATAAGACTTCTATTCAGCTAGTCTTCAGTTGGTTATTCAGGTTGATTGTTGTGTAAGTTAGTTGTAATTCTGATTTGGTCCTTGGAGGAGGTGAGTGTAGCTCCTACTTACTCCACCGCTGTCTTGGATTCTCTTATCATTATTTTTAAAGGGATTATTAAAGATACCATGGTATATTTAGTGAAAAATATCATGAGGCTCCTTCAACTTATTGCAGTTAAATAAGTTCTTTTTACCTTAAAGTTCATGGCCTAAAAGAATAATATACCTTTGACCTGTGAGAGAAAAAAATCTATCTTTTGAATATTTTTCTAGGAATAACAAATCCTAAATATGTTAGAAGGGAAGCACTTTGAGGGTGAGAGAGCCATCAAATAAGGAGCCTGCTGGCCATGAATGTGAATGCCTGTGAGGTAGCCTAATCACAGGAGTGCCCTGGTCTATGGAAGGGGATTGAGAAAAAGCAAACATGACCAGTAAGAGGCACATGACAGATGAAATGAAGAAAGAAATAGCTGCCCAGCAGAGGGCCCGGAAACACAAAAGCAAACCCAGAAGAGAACAGAGGAAAGGGTGAGAACATAGATCAGTAGACATACATTCTTTTACATGATGCACAGCATGCTATACACACTGTACACGTCTGTGTCAGTCAGCTGTCATGGAGCCAGGTGATCCATAAGTTTCAGTTCAAAGGTTTATTGCATTTGGAGATTTACAGTCCAAGCTTCTGGTATAGAAAGAGGACAAGAATTCATTTATTCACATGGCCAGTGATTATTTATTGAATATTTTCCTATGCAAGCATTAATAGAATGGGCAGTGTACTAGACACGATACCTGTTCGCATGAAATTTCTGTTCTAATGGCAAAGTTAGACACAGATAATATTAATAAGTTAATTACACAGTTAAATCTTGATTATAATTTTAGGAATTATGAAGATGACTAGTGGTACTGAAACAGTTGAGCTATGATCTAAAGCATGAAGAGGAGCTGACTGGGGCATTCCCAGCAGAGAGGACAGTAAGGACACGAAGGCCCTTTGGTGGTGGAGGTCTGTTCTATTAGAGGGCAGTGTGACTGAGCTACAGCCAGTGAGGGCAGAGTCACTAGGGAAGGAAGGAGGGCCTGGACCATGTAGGCATTTGCTGGGCATGCTGAGGGCTTGCTGTTTTCTCCGAGACAATGGGAGTCTACTTAAGGGTTTTCAACAGTGTTCAAACGGGTAGCTTTTGGGAAGGATCAGGGACAGGATTTAATATGAGTATATATGTCCAGGTTGATCCTGTGGCAAGGGTTTTGGCATATTGATTGTCAGCTGTCCTGAGCATTTTATTCTGATATGTTTCTATGACACAGAACAGCTTTAGTTCTCTTACTGAATAATCTTTCCAGTGTGTCCCAGAGTCTGTCCAATTTACTGTGCAGAGAAGTTCCCCAGTTTAACCTCTTTCCTCGTTACAGAATGATTTAAAAAGAAAAAGGCTTTATCTGTCGGTCGCTATTGAAGAAACTGCCCCTGAGAGAGACATGCCACACCCTTGGGCCTGTGACTCAAGCTCACCAGTGGTGACCTGTGGTCGGTCAATCTGCTCCAGTCCCACTGCGCCTCCCCTTCTGTCCTCAGCTCCTTCCCTATGGGTCACTCTTGGGAAGGCACAAATCCCCTCATTTATTAAGAAAAGCCCACAGCACCATAACCTAGGAATGTAGTTCCACATGTGTAGGAATGGGGCCAGATGCATCTTTGTGAAATTTTGATGAAAATGGATTTTACTTTACAGATGAGAACAGTGAGAATGGGGGGCTTGGGGCCCCAGCAGGGTCTGGCTCTCCACGGAGGGCTGTGTCCCAGCTGGGACGTGGCCTTCTGAGCTTCTTTGTCTTGCTTTTAAGATTAGATCATATCTAATTTATGAAATATTCTTTCTTTTTTTAAAAAAAAGCTATTCTTGAAAATTCAGGTGTGAAAAATCTGAACCTGTGTAGGAACATTTGAGTTTAGGCTCCACATTTAGAAATTTGAGAATAATTTTTCCTTTTGAGTATTTTTAAGCAGCCGTTGGGCACCAGGCAGCATGTGCTAGCTTTGTATGCACTATCTCATCTACCCTCGTGACAGTTCTGTGAGGGAGACACTCACAGTTTTCATTTTACAGATGAGGGCATGAGGCTCAGGATGGCTCTCTGCCTGAGAATGGTAGAGCTGGAATCTGAACTTTATCTGTGTGACTCAGACACTCCCTCTTTTAATTCTAATACAACATAAGATTAATTGCCCAAAAGGTATAAATGCCAGTTTTTGACAGGTTCCTGGTATTGTTCACTACTGTGAAGTTAATATAACTCTGGCTGACATCTAGGAAAGATGGTGACTTGAATTTAAAAATCCGACCCCTCCATCCCCACCCATCAACTGATCCTAAAGACCAAACGAGTCTACACACAGAGAAGAAAATCCTCATCAGTACAGGACACCAGGGACAGTACCACACCCATACCAGAAACTTGCAGAATTCCTTATATAGCACCAAAATTGCATGAGAAAGTAGGGTGGTAGTAAGGGAACTAAGAAGTGAATCTGCAGAATGCCTGAAAGCCCCTAATTTGGACTGATAATGGGAGGAGTGACACAGGCTGCTGGACAGAGGAGTCTCCCTCAGGCCCCTCCTTCACTGCTGGTCAATCAACTTCACAGGTAGCCCTTCAGGCAGAGGTTCTGTCAGAGCAAATGCCCTGGGGAGGAGAACTGCGTGCTGAGAGGCATCTTAAGAGCAGCTGGGTGGATTTATTTTGTTCTGTCCATCTATGATGCCAAGAAGGTAATAAAATGTTACCTACAGCAAACATTTCAATCAGAACATGCAATTCATTCAGAATTTACACCATTCCTAAGATAGCCTGTCCCAAGGAAGGGAGCATGCCTTTCTTCCTCAGCTTTGGGATCGCACAGGGAAGAGTCTGTGGGTACTTGTGGTGCAGAGAGAAAGGTGGCGTGCTCGCTGTCGGTTTTCAAGGTTGGGCAATGTAACTGCTATAATTCCCTTTTTTCTTAAGCGTAAGTTCCACCCCTCACTCACACTGTTGTCGAAGACCCAGCTCAGTTGCCCATCCTTTCATTAAACCATTGCCCAACCTGCCCAACTTTCACCTGCCCCTGAACCAGAAGTAACACCCACATTTTTTTCTGTTTGTTTGCTGACTTGTTAAATTTTGTAAGTCATGGTTGTATAGGGTAAAAAGAAAACAAAACTCAATACCAACAGGGCCTATGATGCAAATCCGTCTCCTCCCCATCCAGCCCTCTCTGTTCTCCCCAGAGTCATTTTGTGTGTTCAGTTTCTTGCGTGCCTTTCCACGGGTGGCTGTCTGTGCCAGCAAGTGCATTGTTCTGCTCCTTACCTTCTTCATTTTAGCATGTATCTTGGAGATTATTTTATACCACACCTATAGATCCACCTTACTTATTTTCATGGCTACCCAGCATTATACTTCCACTTTCCTCTTTTGGATCCCAAAGGTGTACCTGCAGTGCTGCTGAGATAACACGTCTCACTGTACTCGAAATCCAGTGTCTGTATGCCTGCGGTCTTCTCTGCCCTGCTTTCCTTCACTAGTGGCAATAGGCTACCTGTTGTTCTTTATTGCATTTCCTTAGGGTTTATTATCATTTTAAGGTAGAGGTGTGAAATAATTAAATTGTAAAGCTCTGTCAAGGTATCATTTTGTTATAGAACAGCAGTTTTTTTTTAAAATTGAGGTATAATTTATGAACAATAAAATGTACAAATCTTAAGTGTTCAGTTTGTTAAGTTTTGACAGTTGTAACTACCAGTTGAAAGAGGATGTGGAATATTTGCATCCCTCTGGGAAGCTCCTGCATGCAGCCTCCCAGTCAGTTTTTAAGCCCTGCCCCCACACAGGTGACAATGATTTTCTGATTTCTGTCAGCACATACTGCTTTTCTGTACATTCATTCTTACTTTAGTGGTATAACATTTAGAAATAACACTTTTATGTTCTTTTGTCCTTGTCACTGCTGATTAGTATTTTAGTTAATGAAATTTGTTCTCTTGTTAATGGCTTTTCATTTCCCTCACAAAACAGTGTGAATAAAGCCACTGCCATTACCCTTATAGTAGTCTTTGTGGGCCCATGTTTTGATTTCTCTTGGGTCCATACCAAGGAGTGGAATTTTTGGGTCAAAGGGTAAATAAGTATTTAACTTGAACAAGAAATTGCTAAAGGCTTGTCTGAAAGTGTTGTGTTGTGTTAAGCTGTGCCAGCAGTGTATAAAAGTCTAGTAGTTCCTCTCTGCCAGTGTTTGGGATTGCCTGTTTTATCTCAGCCACCCCTGTGCAGGTGAGTGATAGCACCCGGCGGCTCGGTTTGCATTTTCAGTGACCAGAGATGTTTAAGGCCTTGGTGACCACGTGTTTGTTTTCTTTTTATTCTGGATACAAGTCATTTATTAAATATGTCGAATATTTTCTCATATTGTGTGGCTTACCTGTGTATTTACTGAAACAGGTCTTTTGATGAGCAGAAAACTTTAAACTTGCTAAAGTCAAATTTACCTTACCCCTCCTTTATTATGAGTGCTTTTTATGTTCCGGCTAAGAAATCTTTTGCATACTCCATGTTACAATGATATTTTTTCCTATGTTTTCTTCTGGAAGTTTTATTCTCTTAAGCTTTTCCGTTTAGAATATGATCTAATGCAAATGAACTTTTGTGCATGAAATGGGGCTGTGATCTCAGTATATCCCATGCGTGTGTCTGGTTATCCCAGCATCATTTGTTAAACAGCTTTTTTCCCTGTTGACTTTGTGCCTTGAAATGTAATTGTCCACACATCCGGGCACCTATGTTGTGATTCCCCGCTCTTTCCCATTGATCTGCTGATCTATCTTATACCAGTATCATGATGCCTCGATTATTGTAGCTTTCTTTTGAATTTATAGAATATAAGTTCTCCCACTTTGTTCTTTTTCAAGACTTTTTTCCTTATTCTAGACTCTTTCAATTTCCATATAAGTTTTAAGTTTAGTTTGCTATTTTCTTTAACAAAGCCTACTGGAATTTTGCTTAGGACTATATTAAATTATAGATCAATTTGAAGAGAAGGGAAATCTTACCAATTTTTGAGGCTTTTAATGCATGCAAATTGTATACCAATCCATTGATGTTGATTTTAATTTAATTTCTCTGAGGATGATTTATAACTTACAGTGCTCAACTCTTGCATATTTTCATTAGATTTAGTTTAAGGTGTTTGATATTTTGGTTGCTATTATAAATTTATTTTTATTTTCCAATTGTTTATTGCCAGAATAATACAAATACAGTTGATCCCTGTATGCTGATTCTTACATATTATAATATTTATGTTTTGTCACAGAAATGCCCTTTTAATCACTGTAAAATGTCCTTATTTTTCCTCTGGTAATTTTCCTTGTTCAAAAGCCCAGTTTGTTTGATTTAACATGGCAAATACTGCCTTTCTTATGTCTTGCATACGTGTGGTATATTTTCTTCAACCCTTTTACTTTCAACGTGCCTGTGTCTTTGTATTTAAAGTATGTTTCCTATAATCTGCACATAGTTGTGTCTTGCTTTTTATCCAGTCTGGCAATGTATTTTACATGTAGTGCTAATACACTTACATCCAAAGTAAGGATTGATATGGTTGGGTTTCGAGTTTAGCTTCTTGGTATATGTTTTCTATGTATAGCTGTATTGGTTTTCTAGGGCTGCTGTAACAAAGTACCGGCTGGGTAAGTAACACAAATGTATTTTTTCACAGTTCGGGAACCTGGAAGTCTGAGATCATGGTGTTGGTAGAGTTGGTTCCTACTGAGGGTGGTGCAGGAAGGGTTTGTTCTAGGCTTCTCCTTGGCTTACAGATGGCCTTCTCTGTGTGTTTTCCCTCAGTACCTGTGTCCAAACTTCCTCTTCCTCTAACTGGGTTAGGGCCCACCCTAAGGACCTCATTTCACCGTAATTACCTCATTGCAAGCCCTGTATCTGAATACAGTTAGGCGCTTGGGCTTAGGACTCTAACATAGGAAGTTTTTGGAGGGACACACAATGTGTAGTTCAGCCCCTAGCAATGTCCCATAGGTGCTTAGTTGTTTTGTTTCTCCCTTTTTGCCTTCATTTGGATAAGTTGGGTCTTTTTTTTTTAGTAGTCCACTTTATAATTTCACTTTCGAGCTAAAACTTTGTGTTTGTTTTTAGTTGGCTGTTGTGGAGATTTTATTTTCTGCAGCTTTAATTTTTTACAGCTAGGTTCAAATAATACTGTACCGCGTGTGAACCTTCTGAGAATGTTGCCCCATTGTCATGCTGTTTACCCCATTTTGGCCTCTGTGATATACAGGCATATCTGTTATAAACCTCCTAATTCATTAACACAGTGTTATTGTTTTTATCTTTTACAGAAATGTGAAAATGAGAAATTAATAGTCTTATTAAGAGCAATTATATATTATAGAAGATATATTATTTCAAAGAAATATAAAAATACATAAATGTACTTATGTATGCATACATTTTATTTTCATTTTGTAGGGTAAACATGGTGTTCTGCTGGCCTCTGTTAAAAGAACAGTTTCTAACCTTAGCTGCTGTGGCAGGAGATGAGTGCTGTGGGCAGAGAAAAAACTCCTGTGAAGGGAAGAACTCAGTCTTCCACGTAACACTGGTCTTTAAAAAGTTCACCTCCAACCCACACATAGGAATGCCACATACCTCCTCTGCCATAGCCCTAGGAAGCTCTTTGTCACGCCTTGGTGGGGGTTTTGCACACATGAACTGAGTGTCTGGTGCATCTGTATATGAATCACTGACAGACTCTGTACCCCTTGACATTTCCCATTCACAAGGAGTATAGAAAAAGGCAGAGGCAGAGGGAGAATGAGATCCTCTGAGGATAGAATGATCTGATTTACAAGACTCACTTTCTACTGGTGAAAATACTGTGACCTAGAGAGGTCCAGAGATTTTTTTGGTGTGTAATTGTGGAGGTGCCAGTGAGGATGAGGTGGTTTTGATGGTCCTTTCTGTCCCTCCAAGCAGCCCTCCATTCTTCCCATCATGCAGCCTTAGGGCCTTGGTGGCAGAAATAAGAATGAAGATGCAGTCTGCCAAGTATGAGCATCTGGGCATTAGCAAGTGCAGTGCTTTGCAAGCATGTGGTCTCTCTTCACTCTGGGTGTTTCATCCTGCTAGTGGCCGCTCACATTCTGAATTGAGGTTCTCATTTGAGGAAACCCAAAGGGTTCTATGTGTTACAGACCTACAGCATTATCTGAATTGAATATAATTATCTGAATTGAATATAAAACCTCATTAGGATATGCCATTGTGCAGTAGTCACTATGATCTGATAGATTTGACAGATTTTCACATCATAGTTCTAAGTATAGGTCGGAATGGCAAATGTCCGTAGTGAAGTCTGCTTAGAAAATGTTGGTGGTATTTGTTTTACAGAAATGGTTAATACTTGGAGGGAACATTCTCAGGCAGTAAACTGAAGCAAATAAACTCAAAGCCTACATGTCTGTCATCACCAGTTAGGAATATTTTGGTTGGAAAAGAGAGAAAAAAATTACAAAATTAAGCAACAAGAAAAAACAGGAGTGGGAAGGGTGGTTCCTGGCTCACAAAAGTGAAACATTGCGAACTATTCCTGTGCTCAGGCGATGCTGGATCCTGTAACACGCACATTATAGCACGGGCCCAGTTTTTCTCTTCTGCTCTGCCTTTTGTAGTGTCGGACTCATCTTCAGGCTCCACATGTTGCCTCCATCTCCATTCCCAGCTCTTGCTCTCACACTTGCTGTCTCTCTCTCATGTATGTATGTGTGTATGTATGTATCTGTGTGTTCATAAATGGCTGCAAGCTCACAGCAGGCCTTGAGCTGTATTGTCCAAGGAAAAAGGGAAGGTCCCCCCTGGTTGTTCCTGCACAGATCCGTAGGTGCCCTTTCTCTTACAGACTCAAATGTGTTCATATGTCTATCTCGAGTCAGTCCTTGATGGCAGGGTAAAAAGGAGACTGTTGCTGGCTTAAATCTGTCAGGGCCTGGTTGTGAGACAGAGGGTGGGTTGATCCGTCCTGAGCCATGTAGTATCAGAGGGAAGGAGAAGAGGGTGGTTCTCTGATGTAGGTCCTGGCGGCAGGATCCATGTGTTGGGCAGCTATGAACAAACACACATGGACTACAGAACTCCTGTGGAGAAAACGGGATGGCATGGCTGCTCTCTGAGAGAGAGAGAGGGCCCCAACCCCTGCCTGGACAGGCTTTTATTGCTTTTCTGGGTACATTGCATTGAGGATGGTCCTTATTTACTATACTGCCGGTGATTACCTTTTACAGATAACAAAGGAAAGAATGTTGCTAATTACTTCAAAGAGAAGGATGTTAAAGATCAAGGGGAAAAGTGGTTGAACTGGTTACACTCCATACTTGGGAGGTTTAGCTCAGATTTTAGGAAGTTACAGTAAGCACTTGCTGCCTCAATTCAGGGTGAGGGAGTTTTAGCAAAAGCAAGTCTCATCGAGGCCTTAGGTACAATGCAGGCCTGAGTCCCCATGGGAAAACCTATCTGTGGGTGTGGCTCCATTGTGCCAACTTTCTCCCTCCTAGCCTTTCTGAGTCTGGGCTGAGCTACATTCCCACGCCACGTGGATCAGCTCCCTATAGTTCTCCACCATAGTCTGGGAACACTGGCCTGACGCCTGGTTTAGCATCTTACTAACAACCTCTGTGGATAGTGACCTATGGAACTTAAAGCTGCATCACATTCAGTCTTTTCCTTGTTTTATAAACCTCAGTCTTTGGGATTTTCCTTATCACATAACCAACACCTCCTCCATTCAGGCCATCTACTGGTATATTTCAACAGTTACTCGGCATCTCCTTCCTTTAGGAACAAGCCTGCCTTCTAGCTATAAAAGAACCTCTAATTCAAAGGCTGTTAATAACAAAATTAAATAGTGTATGTTTTATTTCAAAACATGTCTTTAGCTATTTTATTCCTGGGTACTCTAATAAGGAATGTGCCAATCTATAAGCTGCAGAATTGCTTAAATTGCCATCATCATCATTGTCGTCCTTATCACCATTTTTACTCCAGACACTGTCCTAGGCCCCTGACATGTACTGCTCTGCTCCAGTCTTGGAAGTCACTCTTTCTCAAACCCTGCATACATTTTCAGGCCTGTCTTTGGGTCTTCCTGCAGAAAGCCTCTGCAGTCACTCTGGCACTCAGGAATATCTATCTTCTGCATATGATATTTTTTGTCTAAATGAATTATCTTGCTCTGCTTCGATTTGGCTACTTAAGTGGCTTGTTAGCTGATCACAGGCAGGGACCTTAGCTTCTACTTCCTGTATCTTCAGAGGTTAATACAGTAGCCTTGAACGTCGTGGGCTCAGTAGTTGTTGATCATCACTCAAGACTGTGGGCCTCTCACTCCTTAGATGAAGCCAGGGAGCCTTTGTGCTGTGTGAGGAAACTGCCTGTGCAGGCTGCATCCCAGCACATTCGCCTTTGTCTGGGTACTTGTGAGCTTATTTTAAAAATTACATCGCTCTGAATGCTTCTCACACTGAGACTGAAGACCTAGGACGGGAAAAATGTTTCCCTTAGTAGTTCTATTTTCAGCACCATTTTCAGTAAAGGCACTGGGGTAAGCATTTGTAATGTCTGGCCTTTGTGGGAATTACAGCAGGTTGGCATAAGGCAAAAAGATTACACAAATCTGAGTTTAAATTCTAGATCTGCTACTTACTATGTATATTACCCACTAAGAAGTATTTAATGTTGTAAACATTAGCATTTTCCCCTGTAAAATTGGAAACATAATTCCAACATCCAAAAGTTGGGAACCATTCTAGTCTCTATCCTGACTGGCTCCATTGTAATGCAGTTGAATTCTGATTCTAATCTCCCAGAGTCAGCATCAGACTCCACAGGTTTTAGGGCATTGTCCACAGCAAGACCGCCCTTTCAGGCAGTAGCCACTGGGGATCTGTAGGCCACCTATACTTCCGAACAATAGGACACCAATCCGTGAGGCCCTCAGGTTTGAGAATATCCTGGAGCCATTCATGGAACCCAGGAAAACAAAGGCCATGGTTGCAGTCTTATTATAAAGGCCATCCATAGGCTGAGGTCTGGGAGGTGACAAAGAGCTTCTGCGCCCTTTCTCTGTGAAATCAGGGTGTGTCATCTTCCCAGCACATCAGTATGTCACCTGTCACAAAGTACTGACAGGCGTTGGTATCCAGAGCTTTTATTGGAGTTGGGTTATGTTGGCATGATTCATTAGATCAGTGACAATGGGATTGAATTCAGTCTTCAGGCCCTTGTTCTCCCCGGAGGTTGAGCTGGCTCAAGCCCCAACTGTCTAAACACCTGCTGGCTCCTATTACTCAGGGAATTTCAAGGGTTTTAGAAACTTTGTACAGAAACTGGGACAAAGACCAGACAAGTTCTTCATTATACTAAAGGAAGTTTATGAGATGATAAATGGAAATGAACCTTGATGGTGAGAAAAAGTGAACAAGGAACTAATTAAAGACTAGTTTTATTCTTATATCATTAACATCATTGTTCCTCCCTCTTTTTTCTTTTGTTCTCCAGAACTCTACCAAGATTTCAGCCTAAAAGACCCAGCACAGATAATGAGTAGTGTGATTATGTCATAACTCAACATGAAAAGGGTTCTGTTGTTATTTATGTTTGGGTTTAATTAGTGAAGAATAGGACAACTTCTGAATACAGTTTTAGCTACTCTTCATAAATAATGATCCCATAACAACAAGAACAGAGAGGAGCCTGGATGACCTGCCTTAGGATAATGGTAGAAGGACAAGTGACAATGGAAGCAAGCATAGAACTCATCAAAATATAGACATGATGGGCACATGTGCCGAAAACCTACATACACCAGAGTAGAAAGCTGTGATCTTCCCATTCCATGAGGCTATCTTGGATCTGCACCCTAGGGTGAACTCTCTTGAGGCTACACTGAGTTTTCACATTACCAGTGGCCTTGAATGTGGGCAGAATGCTTCGAGAAAGCCCTTGTTGGGGACTACACTGAAACCACTATGAGCCACATATAACTTTCCAGTGACGGGATGTTATTATAAGAGGTTAGAATGAATGGTGTAGACAAATATTCGTATCATCATGCTCAGTGAAAAAAACAGGTTACAAAATTAAGATGAATGTAATCCTAATTCTTATCTTCACACACACATGCTGAGGGTCACAAATACTACTGGGGAAACATCAAAATATTTTAAATAGTTTAAAATTTCTGAATCATGGCACTACCATGTTTTTCATTCTCTTATTTCCTTTCAAAGTGTTTACATTGCATATGCATTCGTTTTATCATAATAAGAAAACTTAAATATAGCACTGCAATCTTGTATTCAGATTGCCCTGTGATTATTTTCACTTGATTTCCTGTGTGTCTGGATGAAAACCGTATCTCCCCCAGGGGATTCAAGCTCCTAGAGTAGAGGCACACTGCGTTCCCTGGGGCATGACTGCCTTTCTGTTAGGTCCTCAGCGTTCACCATTTTCCTGGTGGACGTATTTGATGCCCGGTCTGCTCTCTCTGAGCAATTGGGGAAAAAAAAAAAAAAAAGAATCCTAGAGACCAAAAGTTGAGATTAGTGTATAAGATCAGTGAAAATATTGATTGCCTAGTTTTATCTTAAAAGTCTACACAATCTTCTTCAGCCTCCTTTCCCATTAGAGCCTCCAGATTTTAGAGGGCCCTCTATCCCTAAGTGTCCCCTGCTGACTGTAGACACCACACATTATTCTCCTGTAGGTAAGGCCCATGATTCAAGCAAAGACCTGGGAGCATATTGCCTTTAGAATGGGTGCCGGTTCATTTTCAGAAGTAGAGGACTGGGAGGAAATATTAAAGAATGAGCAGTGTTGTGTCATGGAATACTACAAAGCAAAACCATTCATTGATTCAAAAAATATCATTTTAGAGCTCTTAGAAATTGTAGTGAGCAAAAGAGGTAAGGTCTTCATTTCATGGAAATCACCCCTTTGATATAGAGCAAAAGCTTCTCAACAAATATATTCATATAACTTAAGAGCATCATGGTCACTAGGTTCTGGCTATAGAAATAGCCACCTTTGAGCTTAAAAGCACCTCATTTTCTCTCTTGCTGCATCACTCATTCATTCCCTCATTCCCTCATTCATACAAACAAAATTCAAAAGTATTTGCAGGCCCCCTTGATATAACACTGTCCTAGGCATGGGGGAAGACCAGGAGGTAGAATGTTTGG